>NC_067245.2:189320129-199320129 GCF_019359855.2 Lolium perenne
GGGCCGGTCTTTCTGGACTTGTTAGGCCTGCGATAGAGTAAAGGCTCCAGGAGTGTTAGCCTGTGATGGCCTGGAAGCATGTTATTTGGACTGGGCCGAAAGCACACGAAATATTTCTTTTTTTGTGTGTGTTTCTCCCTCATTTATGGCTTAGTTGGGCCGGATTCTCTGCAGGCAGCTTAGCATGTTTAGGGCTTTTTTGATTTACACAATTTATATGGAAATTGTGTAGGATTTAGATTTTATGAAAACAAAATTCTACATAGGTTGTTTGATTCATAGAAACATATCCTATAAAAAATAATCCTATAGGAATCTTGTTGTGTAAATTCTACAGAAAAAAATTAGGTCATACATCATGGAAAATTATTTTGCTACAATCAAACACACTTCATCTTCTCATAAGATTCAAATACTCATGACATCCTATTCCTATACTTTTCTTGTTCCTATGCATTTCCTATTCTATGAATCAAAGTGTCCCTTACCATTTTATATCCTTTTTTACTTCATAATTTAATTCCTCTATAAAACTTATTGTAATATTTTGTACTAATAGAACATTCATATGGTTTTTTTGCTAAAATTTAATAATACGGTTTTTAAAAAGTATCTTCGTAACATTTGAGAGAACATACTTATTACGAAGATCTCGATAATTAAAAAATTGTTACTGAAACTTATAAATATCCATGAAATCATGTGGCATGTGACCGGGGATAGTCTAGAGATTCTTAATCATTCAGTAGATACTGCTAAAGTTTTGTGAGGGTCTCTTTGGCCAGGGCGTCGAACCCAACCATGCATAGTTTTCATTCCACCAACTCTCGGGGGAGAGGGAGAGAGAGAGAGAGAGAGAGTATTGTAGGGGTTCGTTATGTGATAATTCACCATCCTCATATGTGGGACAAAGTAATGTTCACCCACCGAGGAATCTCGACATAGGAATTTACAGTCCCAAAAATTGTAACCATGTCTTCCAATAAAACATTTTGAAAGGATAATATCAATGCTTGTTATTCAGTATACACTAGAAAATTCTTGATTGTCAGGGAGATGACCCCCAGTAGGCTAAGGGTATGGCATAATAGCCAAGTTATCTCCATAATGTCAGTTTACTAAGGTAAGCCTGATAATCTTGTTTGAAGGTAAACTTCCATTGACCAAGTTGTAGGTTGATCGGGTTAGGGGTAGCCGACATAGGAAACCCGACTTGCCTATGCCGAGATACCGAAATCGATTTACCTTAACCCGGTTGTCTCTGATTGTACAGGCGGTGCTGGAATGGAAGAATTGGCATACTTGGTGGGAGACGACATAGGGGTCCGGCATAGGGACAACGATCATATGCTAGTCCGCAAAGTCAGCGCGCAAGTCCCTTCCCTATAATCACGCAAGAATCTCATCATCATGGAAAGCACGTCGCTACATTCCAAGCGCCGTATGAGCTCATCATGCGCTGGCAATTGTGACAGAGGGAACAATGGTTAGTGTGGCATAGAGACAAGTACATGTATGCCTAGTCCCATCGAGGATGTTCTGGACGACAAGATGGATACTCCTGACAGGGCCCAGGTGAAAACTTTGAGGCCATGGAAACTGACTTTATCCGAGGATAGAGTTCCTAACATGTAAAATGCCCCCGGTATATAAGGGGTTGCATGGCCTCCTTTGTAGATGGTCAACCAATCTCTCATTCTCATATGCATAGAGACACAATGTTGCTTCCTCCTCTCGCTACACAGTTCAATGAGCACCATTGTAGTGGGATTCCACCTCAAATCTAAACATGAAGGAGTAGGGGTTTTACCTCATCACGAGAGCCCTGAACCTAGGTAGATCTTTGTGGGCTTCCGTATGTGCTTCTAGTTCACCTTCCCTCCTTGGATTCTCCGGTGTCCACCGGCCCAAACTCAAACCGACTCATGTCATCTGTTTGTTCACCACGACGACATTAAGTTTGTACCATTTCTTATTATCATAACCACAAAAAAAATCCAATGTTGTCTCTACTAACAATGTTTTAAAAAAATTAATTGGTGGGGATGTTGAGAGTGACGAGTGAGTTGTTAAAGACTTGACACTTTTATTTTTCCCATCTTTCGAATATAACTCCTGGTAAATATTTTCCAAGGAAGACTATATTATTACCTATATTAAAGCTGAACCCATCTGCTAAAACCATGTTTTTTTTATTTTTTTACTACATTTTTTCCATGAAAATTTTGTCCAATCAACTGTTGCCACGCCTGTTCCCTTCACTGTAGACGACCGATGGTTCCTGGAGTACATTCGTATGATTTTCCTACGCGGTCAAAGCGGTGATAGGGCCCACCACGAACAAACGAGAAGCTCTGGGATCTAGGCGTAGGTCGGTACTCAGGCTCTCTCCCGACTCTTCTCCACTCCCCCACAATCGAGCTCCCCAATCCACTCTTTCCCTACCCAATTTCCACCTCCACCGCCTCCCTCCTCCAGCTTCTCCGACGGATTCGCCAGTCCGGCCGTCCGCCCCGACGGCAGGGATGACCGAGGGGTCCTGCCTCTGTGTCTACAAGGGGTTTGCCGCTCCCGCCGCCAAGGCCACGGGCCGATGCGTCGCGAAACGGTCGCATCTCAGCTCCCCCATGCCAGTCGCCCTGCACCGAGCAGAGCTCCCTGCTGCATGACCTCCCCATGGCTGCCGGCCTCTCCCCGGCCCGAGCCGCTTGTGGATCCACCGGTCTCGCCCCCATCTTGCCCATGGCTGCGTGACCGCGGCCGCGGAACGACATCGCGGCGGTCACGAGTCTTCAAAGGGGAACGACGCGATGTCGTGCCATGCCGGCAAGCAGCAACCTCGAAGGACTTGCCAGTTCGCCGGAATCGTGGTTCCAGCGGCGACATAGGAAGGGGGGCGGTGGAGGAGACCGAAGCGGCCGGCGAGTTCTCTTGAAGTCCGCTCGCGCCTCACCGTGATTTTGCCCAGCGTGCTCCGGCGTGTACCACCAACCGGCGGTGCGGCGCACAGACCCGCTGCTGCTGAGGCATGTCCGCCGCCGCCAAGGCGGCATATATAGCAGCAAGCACGACCGCACGGAGGTAGGCTTGCAGGCGGAGCGGCCCAGCAAGGTTGGTTCAACACGCGATGGCGATGCACGGCCGCCTGCATCTCTCTCCGGCAGTTACTGGTTCTGAGTTCCCTACTTTTTTTTTGCCCCGCCATTCTTATATTCGCTAGACTGGTTGTGGAACTTTCTTTCCGTCTCAGCCATGGTAGAATCAACAGGAGCATTCAGCGCATCATGACTCTGGTGAAGTCCAAACATATTATGTGCTCAGATTTGTGATTTTGGTGCCTAATAAGTGTTTGTTGTTATGTCTACAAGAACCTAATCAGTTATTTTCAGATTTCTTATTAGTCTATGTGGGCTAGAGTAATGTATTCAGCTGCCCAACATGTGGTGTATCTGGTTATTGATTCAATTTCTCCGGGTGGTGCGCTGAATGCTCCTGCTAATTCTACCGCAGGCCTTTCTTTTATTGTGCCGGCTGGTGGTAATGGTTTGTCTGGTTTATGCTTTAGTTTTTACCATTCATGTTTTTAAAGGCTTTTTGGTGATGCGTTGTTGTCTCTCGGAATACAGGTATTGGGAAATGCGGCAAAACTTATATGAGCTGGATTTCAATGTTGTTGCCGTGAGGTGCATCCCATAATTCAGTCGCTTGACTTACTCCTGCCTATAATATAAATGTCGAGTTGTCTCAGCTTAGTACCCTTTTCCTCTATATAAACTACTTGCATTAAAATAGACAATATGTGGCTCTTTTTCTCCCGAGAAAAGGAAAGCATAGCTGATCATTCACATGGGGCATTACGGTATTATTACAGTGTGTTCCTTTTCCTTGCAAATAACATATATTCACGCGCCAGCCTTGATCCATTTACTACTTAACACTGTTGTTAACTTACCATAAGTTATAGAAATCTTCTCTATTTATTTGGGATATAGTCGCCTGCTTTGATGAGTTATATAAGAGATCGTCGGATCTGTTCGTTGCATTTTTCATCAGTTACAACTACTGGATTGAACAACAACGGCTACTTCAAATTTAGGGAAATGGTTATTTGAAAAATTAGTGCACTCCTGTGTGTTATGCATCCGTCAAAATAGTTCTGCAAAATAGAAATAACATCTGCTTTTTTAATTTCTATTCGTTGCCAAACAGCTATATGTATTCATTTCCTTTTAGCATGAACATAGAAGACCCCTTTCGTATTGCTTTTATGCCTTTTTCCAATGTATACAAGATAAGGAGGGCATGGTTTTTCAAATATCATTGCGGAGCAGCTCTACAAATTTGTTCACTGTCACGTACTTTATTTCTAGGTTTTTATTGCCTGCTACTCTTCTTTGTTTCTTCTCATTTGTTTGCCTTCTGCAGGTGTAACTTCGCCATTCCAGGAAGAATTGGTGGGTTGTCTCCGCTCCTGAGACGACCCAGCACTTTCGAGCGAGAAGAAGCTCATATGTTCCCATCACTTGCTGAAAATCCAACATAAAACTATTTGTCTCCGCTCCTGACACTCATGCCATGCTATTATTTTGGCTGACACGTTTCTTTGGTGTGTTTAAATGTTGATGCCAGAATCATTACCAATGCTGCGATATCTGGCTGAGGGACTGTCAAAGAGGTTTCTTTAGTTGTGGTCACCAGATTTGAAGAAGAAGCAGAGTAGTTCTCAGCGGTGTCTTGGTCGATATACTGAATCTTGTGCTGCAACACTAAACCTGAAGCAGAAACAGAATAGTTTTTGACGGTTTCTTGGCAGATACACTATTCTTAGAAACCTGGGGCATTGAGTTGAGGTGAAGAGGGGAATAGGAATGGGAAATGTATATTCTTAGATACACTACATAGGATTGCTGCCACCAAGATAATAAATTCTAGCATGTATATAGCTTATCAGAGAGAGGTTTATCATCTTAACTAAGGAGGATAGTAATGTCATGTGAGGTAATAAACTAATGTTCTTTGCTGATTATGTTCGTTTTTACTTTTTCTCTAGGTCCCTACATGGATTCTTGGGATGAGGACTACTGATGTTTGGTCGTCACTGGACCATTGATGGTGATGATTTTTATCTGCTTGGTCTCATATGGACAATGGGTTTTGGTCACGTTTGTCTGGACATAATTCTTGGTCGTCGCCTATTTGTTTTTCGGGTTTCGATCTTTTCGCCTTCTTCTGAACATCAGCTGGTTTGTCTACTCCTGTCCATGTTAGTTCTACTTATGGACATGCTTATGAGGCTAGAGCATCTTGGTCTACGCCTGGGGCTGCTTCTGCCCAGTTTTGCTACTATGAAAGTTACTCATGCTTTATCGAGATGTCATCCGTATCATATGGTTCCATGTAAACTTAACATGCGTATTCTCAAATAATCAGTTTTTCCAACTGCAGTTGGCATAATTTTCTATCCTGCAGTTTACTTTGCAGTGTGAATACTTTAACTATTCTAATTTAAAGTACAGTCTAACAATGATAAGCAATTTTAGTTGAGAAATGCACTGCAATTTTATATACACATTGTTCTCTTGCAGTGGGAGTCAGATGTATTTTATTATTTCATTTCTCTTACTTATGTTATTAATGCTTTCTGAGAAATGCACTGCAATTTTATATGCACATTGTTCTCTTTGATTCTATGTAACGACTTTGTTTTCCAAACATGTATCTATGTGTGATCTCAAGTCACAGGGACAGCAGTATATTTTAACTAACACTGATTACAAAATATGTATTAGATTGAACAGTTATAATAGATCAATTTGTATCAATGAAACCCAGATTCTCATTCACGGGCGCGGCGTGCGCCGCGCCGAATCTTCCTAGTTGGTTCCAAAACTTGTGGGTAGATATCACATGGCTACTAGTTCTTTTGGGAATTTATCCATAAGATGAGCCGTTTCGTTATGACTCCATGTTTAAGCAATCGACCACCTAGCTAGTTACTTTCTATGTTAGCTCAGTTAGAGCTTATTATGGTCATTAGGTCAAGAATAATTACATTACCGACTATCACTAATATGTCATATATGCAACAGCAAATGAGGAACTATGTATGCTAAAATGAGGCATTGCTCATGCGATTTAGGGGCATTTTTGTACATAAAAGTGAGAACATCGTTTGCAAAGGAGAACGTATCTCTTTTTTTTGCAAAATTTCTTATATTACTCAAAGAATCAGATTACAATCAGTATCGCAAATGTCTGATAAACCCTCCGGACCGGAGGATAGCCACACCGCCGTATGATTACTAGTTCTAGCATAGTTAGCCATAAAATGGCTACTAGTATTCTGAATTCTACTAACATGAGTAACACAAGTTGGTCTAATCTTAAGCAAACATTTAATCTCCTCTATGGTAGTTGAGTAGACTTATCTATCCAGCTCTTCTTTCTTCAGCAAATTTATCAACTCCAGACAATCTGCTTCAATTACCACACCAATGTAAGGCTAAAGATAATCCTTCCAGCATTGCAAAAACCTCAGCTTCTAGAGCATCACGGCAAGACAATAGCTGCTTGCAGTTAGACAACACAATAGTACCGTCATGATCTCTAACAACAACACCACAGCATGCATCTCCATTAGCTCCAAAGGAACCATCAGCATTTACTTTGCACCACCCCCTCTCAGGCAGGCTCCACTTCAGGTTTTGGTCTTGATGTTGCTTCTTCTTTTCATTTTTATTATCCATGTCAGGGTTTAGACTGAACTTTCCCTTACATATGTCCTCCCCATAATAATATTTAATTTGAATCAACGAATCCAGATAGCCTACTAAGAATCTCTTCGATACTTCAGCTGGAGGAGGTACTTTATCATGAACAATCTCATTCCGAACATGCCAGGATCGCCACAGGGTCATCAACACCATATTTATACTCCTCCTTGGAATATTTGATAGCAAATTAAGGAGCCACTCAGTGCCAGTATTCTGAATTGAGACAATATCAGGGAGTTACCAAACCTCAGACATAACAATCCACAGATCCTTAGCAAGAGGACACTGCAAAAATGGGTGAAAATTATCCTCAACTTCCATTCCACATAAAGGACACTGATCGGATATCTCAATGTTCCGTCTCTTCTTGTTACACCATGTTGGTAGGGAATTTGTTGCAAGCCTCCATGCAAAGTGTTGAACTTTGGGCGGCACATCTGATTTCCAAACTAATTCCCATAACGTTCTATTTCCATCTGGAGCTGAACTAGAGGACAGTGAAGATGTAGCCCAATTCTCATCCATGGTAAACCAATAGGCACTACGAACTGTAAATAAGCCCTATTTATCTGGGGCCCAAGCAGTGTGATCCGCATCCAGGCGCCGAGACGGTTTGATCTTCACAATTTCACTAATATCAGCTGGAATGAAATATTGTTTTAGAAGATCCATTCTCCATCTACCGTGCTGATCAAGCAGCTCTGAGACAAAGCTTAACCTATACCGGCCTTTTCTTGATATTGGCTTAAAAGATGTAGGTCTAGGTATCCATTGATCTCTCCAAATTCGAATACTCTGGCCATTTCCTACACGCCAAATCAAGCCCTTTTTGAGGAGGTCTAGTCCATGGGAGATAGCTTGCCATGTAGAGGAAGCATTACCAGTAAAGACAATGTCATCCAACCTGCGATTAGGGTAATATTTAGCCTTTAACACTCGAGCAACCAGACTATCTGGCTTGGTGATTAGCCTCCATGCTTGACGAGCAAGGAGCGCTTGGTTAAAGACACGGTAGTCTCGGAATCCTAAGCCCCCTTGCCACTTAGGCCTCTGAAGCTTTTCCCAAGCCTTCCAATTAGTTTTCCTCTTGCCTTTCTTTGCACCCCAATAGAAGTTCCTCGCTATCTTTGTCAGATCATCACAGACTGAATATGGAAGTTTGAAAACTCTCATTAAATAAACTGGCAAAGCTTGGGCAATTGATTTGATGAATACTTCCCTACCTGCCTGTGCTAGGTGTCCATCACCCCATAACAAGAGGCGTTTAGTAAGTTGGGCTTGGAGGTTTTGCAACTTCCCACGGGACATACGCCCATCGGGAGTAGGTAACCCAAGGTACTTCTCATCAAAGGTCAGCGACGTAACACCAAGGACTTCTCTAACCTCATTTTGCACATCAGAAGAGCATAACTCAGAAAATAATAAGGAGCACTTTGAAGGATTAATAAGCTGACCAGTAGACGATGCATAGACATCTAACACATGCTTTACAAAATTCGCTTGATCTTGTGTTGCTTTGAAAAATAGAAGAGTATCATCGGCAAAGAGCAAGTGAGATATGCCTGGCGCTCGCCGACACACTTTTATTGGAGTCAAACTCTCTTCGCCATTTCCTTTTTTCAGGAGAACAGATAGACCATCAGCAACCAGGAGGAATAAGAAAGGGGACAATGGATCACCTTGCCGAAGCCCACGTGACGGTGAAAATGAATCCAAGAGGGTTCCATTAAATTTGACAGAATATCTCACCGATGTCACACATGTCCACTCGACAAACCGGTGAGGGAAACCTAACTTTTGCATCACTTGCCTCAAGAAAGTCCAATCGACCCTAGCGTATGCCTTAGACAAATCCAGCTTATAAGCACAATAATTTTTTGTTGGGTCCTTTTCCTGCTTGATGTGGTGAATGCATTCAAAGGCCAATAATGCATTATCTGTAATCAAACGCCCAGGGACAAAGGCGCTTTTCTCAAGTGAAATAATGTCGTCCAGCATGGGCCTCAATCTGTTCAAGAGGCACTTAGATATGATTTTATAAACCACATTACACAGACTGATGTGCCGATATTCAGACAACTTACTTGGGTTGGACACTTTAGGTATTAGAACAATAGATGTAGTGTTTGCACCCTCGGGCATAACACATGTATGAAAAAACTCCTCAACCGCATTTATAATATCCTCCTTCAAAGCTCCCCAATTCCGCTGAAAGAATCTTGCAGGAAATCCATCTGGGCCCGGTGCCTTAAGTGAACCAATCTGGAACAATGCATCTGAAATTTCTTTATCAGTGAACTCAGAGCATAGATTATCAAGACTTACATCAATTCGTGGCTCAAGGAGGTTGATCACAGGAGATGGATCAAGATTACCATCAACCGTAAATAGCTTCTGAAAATATGCAGTAGCCATATTCCTCATAATATCCTCCTCTTCATGTACTATACCCTCATCATCAGTCAGCTTCCGGATTTTATTTTTCCGCACACGCCAAACTGCTTTGCTATGAAAATATTTAGTATTTCTGTCCCCTTCTTTCAACCATGTAAGTATGGACCTTTGAAGCCACATCATTTCCTCTCTATATAAAAGTTCATTCATACTATCTGTAAGTCTTCTTATTTCTTGCTTATATGCATTCATATGCATCAATTCCTCTAATTGCGCACGAGAATTTTCCAACTCAAGACGTATACTACCAAACTTGGTTTTGCTCCAAACATGGAGTTTATCCATTGTCTCCTTCAGCGCCTTTCCCACATCACCAATATTTCTTATGACACCACAATCTTGCCACACATTTTTAATAACTTCAGCCAGCCTGTGGTCTCTCTCCCACATCAACTCATACTGCTTACATTTCTTCCTCACATTTTGTGGTTCCTCCAGATCACCTTTGATCAAGAGTGCTAGATGATCTGAACATGGCGTTACTAGATGTTGTACTGAGTTATAAGGGAAAAAGTTTCGCCAATCATTTGAAGCCACTTCACGATCTAGGCGCACCTTCACATTTGCCGCCCCTGATCGCTTATTATCATAAGTAAAGGGAACACCCGAAAACCCCAAATCTAACAAGCCACACAACTCCAAGACATCCCTAAAGGCAGCCATCTGCGGTTCCGCTCTTGGAGTAGAAGAGAAGTGTTCAAAACTCCACATGCATTCATGAAAATCACCGAAAACTAGCCATGGTAGATCATGTCAAAGATGACGATCACTTAGAGATGACCACATCAAATGACGTTGTTCAACCCTAGGCTCCCCGTAAACACAGGTAAATCGTCATTGTGGTAAATCAACAGAATTCCTCACCAGAGCGTCGATGTACCTAGCAGTAACCTCAATCACCTCAATATTCAATGACTCATGCCAGTACAACGCCAAACCACCAGAAATTCCCTCACTATCAATACCATCAAAACCACGCAAACCTGAACGGGTTCTGAGACACCTCATTTTATCCTTCTTCTGCCTAGTTTCACACAGGAAGACTAGGGTTGGGGAATGCGACTGTATAAGAGTCGCCATATCACGAACTGTCCGAGGGTTCCCACCCCTCGGCAGTTCAATCCTAGTAGATTCATTGATCCTGGCGGTGCCCCTCCATGGAGCCCGCCAAATTCAGGTTGATTTTTTCCATTCGTCTCTTGTCCTTCCATCACCTCATCACCATCAGTAGTGCGCACCCTCTTTGGTTCTGTCTTTGGAGGAGGGCTAGGTGGCACATTGCCTACTGGCGATCCTGACTGAAACCGGTTCACTAGAGCATTGACAACATTTGCTACAGGGCCTTCCTCACTCTTTTCTATCCCAACCTGACCTTCTATATCACGTTTACGAGAATGATCAGTAATCACCAGCATATTCCTTTCAGTTCCATCATGAGTATTATGTTCCGGAATTGACAAATCTTCTTGGTAAACCTCACGGTCACCTCTGCCCCTTCCTCGTCCAGCTCCACGGCCGCGATTCCTACCCGAGCCAGTCATCCTCATACTCCAGGTTGCCTTCAGATCCTTAAAAACAAGAGCTTCTGGGGAATGAACTCCGTCACCGTGCTCAGTATGTAGATGCCCAAGCATACCACACAAGGCACACCAATCAGGCAGACGTTCATACTTCACCAGAAAGATTTGGCGCTTATTGGCCTTGACCATGGACACTGCGTTTTTTACTGGTCTCCTGACATCACACTTAATTCTAACTCTGAAAATATTGCCAGAGAAATCATTGGATCTGTTCTCTGCAGCTATCACCTCTCCCACCTTCGATGCCAAGGATTCCAGCATCGGTTTAAATCCATCTGGTAAGTCGTGGATCTGAATCCAGACTTTCAAGGTATTCAGTGCAATCTCCGATGGTTTGGTGAATCCATCATACGGCGCAAGGAGCACCGGGTTTCCCCTGAAAGTCCAAGGCCCTCCGTCCATGACCTTGTCCCAATCGCCAAGGCACGAGAATTGCATTGTGTACATATTATCATCTAGTGATCTGAACTTAACCTCCTGGGCAGTATCCCAGGCTGTTCTCATATTCTTGTAAAACCACAAATCATTGAATTCACGATCTGTGTGAACCCTAGCAATAGCGAGCCACCTCGTGGCCGTAGCAGGCGGCGGAGGTTCATCTTCATACACAACATCATCCAGATCCTCTTCCCGTAGGCCTAGTTTCTTCATCAGACTATCCAGGTCGTCCTTCCCCGGAGCAGCTGAACCAGATGCATTGTGGTCCATTGAAGACCCTCGCACAGACACGTGCAAGTGTAACATCCCAAATTTCAATAAAAGGAAGAAGAAGAATTTCCAAAGTCCAAATTTTAGAACCAACAAAAACTTTTATTTGCATATAGTGCTATGTATAGGACTTGTGCATTTTTGAGTGATATGCCATGATGATTCTTATTGTGCTTATGTGATAAACCCTAAAACCCTAATTGGATCAAGAGAAGATCCCAAATCAAATCAAATAAAAAGGAGAAAGAAATCAAATAAGAAAAACCCTAAAAACCCTCACATATGGTTTATGCCATTTTTGCAAATCTTTACCCTATACCATTTTTACCTTCACCATTAGTTGTAGTATGTTACTCAACACTTATTACAACTTTTGGAATCAAAGAAATACAAATCAAATCAAATTCAAACTCAAATGGTGATCACATAGAATAATGGTCAAATCTGCCATTTACATTCTGGTCACTACTTTGAGCCCCTAGATTTCAAGTTTTTCAAACCAAACTTTCCCAATTCTTTGCACCACATCCAAGTACACATCAAGGTGAACAACTTCTGTAAAGACCACCATGTCAAAATCATCTTGGATCAAAATCTATGCTCATGCAAAGTTGAGACTTTTTAACAAGTGCAACAATCTCACACTTTGCATTTTCGCATTCCTTTTATTTTTAAAATTCCACCACCACCTATGTTTGTCTCTGGTCATTTGCAACTCATCCAAACCAACCATTTTCAAAATTTGGAACCACATGACCTCAACCAAATTTGGCAAGAATTTGAATTTTGGCAAATAGATCAAATCTCAAACACTATTTCAAATAGTGTTTGGCCTAACCCTAATGCCCCACTTGAGCTCTACTTGTTCCATAGTCCCCTCTCATCCAACACCAACCCTAGCAACCATAAGAAGAGGAGCTAGCATGGCATGGACATGGCCATGCCGGCCATGTTCCATATGGCAAGCTCCACCCCTCTCCCTTCTTCCCCAGCCACGGCATAGTGCCATTTCGTGCCACCTCGACCTCCTACACCTGCCTAGGCACGCCATCACCGGAGAGGAAGCCGACAGCCGCCGGAACGCACGCGCCCAGGGACGGCGACGCCATGCCGATGACGTCGCGCATGCACGCCCGCGGACGCACACTGGCCACCTGTCGCCTCGCCACCCTGCGCCTCGCCTGGACCCCCTCTCGACGGGTTGAGTATCACCGCATGACCACGAAGCCGCCAGACATGGACACGACCGCGACCCGTGACCGCCGCCGCCGGAGATGGAGAAGAAATCCCGCCGCAGACGCCGCCAGACATCGCCGCGCCCCGACCGTGTTAGGCACCGCCTAGCCTACCTGTCGCCACACAGAGGACCACCGTGACGCACTGAACACCGCCGCGCCCTCGCCTAGCCCCATAGCTCGCCGGAGAAGCCGCGCCGCGGTCGAGTTCGCCGCACCACCACGGTGCCCTTCCGCGCCTATAAAAGGAGACGCCCATTTGACGATCTGAGCACACCGCAGCACTCCCCTCTTCCCCCTCCAGCTCCTCGACCACCTCACTGCTCCGATTAGTCGCCGTAGCTCGCCAATCGACGCATCACTGCCGCACACCGCCGCGGAAGCTCGCCGCCGATTGGAGCCGCCCCAGGACGTGCCGCTGCTACCAGTCGCTTCGCCATCGTCCACCGCTTCACCGAGCACACTGCCCACCGCCGCTGGAGCCACGGTGAGCTCGCCGACCCCCTTGCGCCGCCGTGCCAGTAACCCTCTCTCGTCGGCTAGATGATGAACCCAGGCTGTTAGATCAGCCTCTAATCCTATGCTCCACGTCGCCCCGTACCGATTCGGGTGTGATGAGCCGCTGACAGGCAGACCCCACCCTGTCAGGCAGCCCACGCGTCTGTGGACCGTGGTGGGTTGGGCAGTCCGTTTAATTTGAAAAACGGCCCAGTAGATTTTTCCCGCCAGGCCCATTTGTCTCAAATTCGAATTTCCAGTTTAGTTTAAATTCAATATTGACCCTGTTTTCAAAATTAAATAGAATCTGTTTGGCCCAACCAAATTTAGCAAATTTTATATTTTTGGAAAGCTAGGAAAAAGATCTACAAAACTACACTGGTCTCACTGTGATATTCATTGTAAAAATAATGTGACAAAAAGAACAAGTCAGGGACTTTTGCACATTCAAACAATTCTTAAAAATCAACCAAAAATGCTATTAAGTTGATTTCAACTCTCATAGCTCACATTTCACTTACACTATTTTTTTCTGCAAAAATATGGTGTGGTCACTTTGAGTGATCATGGCCTAGCTTAAATAAAGGACTATATGGCTAGTTTAGTCAATTGATATTGTCCAAAACTATTATGTAAATCATATGAAGTGCTTTGCTTCATTTAAATCTTGTCCTAAGTACTTTCATATGAAGTTGAGACCCTGGTATAAATACTCTCACATGAAATACTTGGTGATATTAAATCATAATTAGAATTGTTAAATTGTATGAGGTATTCTACCTCATTTAAATCATTTTCCCAAATAATGATGATGAATGGTTGACTTAGGTCTACATGATTTCATGCATGATTGTTTGAGGAAGTTAAATCTTAAGAAGATTCAATGAGAGGAAATTATTTCCTCAAGAACTAAATGGAAACTATCATTTACATATGTAATGAGAGGAAATTATTTTTCCTCAAGAAAGAAAACAAATGCACCTAATTGTGTTATGTGTGTTATTAGAATAGTTGTGTGAAGCCATGGAGTGCTTAGTATAGCTCTTGAACTTTGTTGGGTGATTGTATCTCGTATTCGTTTTTAGACGCTAGTACCGGAGAATACCAGGAAGAGGAAGGTTTCTACCAAGAAGAGGAGGAGGAGAACTTTGATCACTACCAAGGCAAGCTAATATTCTTGCCAAGTGCAAAGCCCCTTTGGGGCAAGGCACCATTAGTCTTACCTTACTTACAATGATCCCATCCCAAGTTTTTACCTTACAAGTTTTTACTTGTTTTATGAAGAAGTTACTTTTATAGTTAACTTTGGTCTAAGTTTAGTGTGTTACTAGAGTAGCAAAGTTAGTCTCAAAGCTAGCCAAGCAAGATAGCACCCCTCATGATTAGTGCTAGTGCTAATACTAAAATTGACTACTCTAGCTGGGAACTTGTGATTTGAAATGAATTTCAAAACTTTGGAATGATGAGTCATTCCATTGAATGATTTTGAAGGTGAATATGACTTGAAGGAGATGGTGAATTTTTGACTAAAACTGATATTGGTTTGAATGCGATACCTTTCCAATTTTTGAGTATCCCCACAATACCTGATTATGGGTAGGGCTTAACTGGAAGTTTATGCATCTTAGTATGGGTTCCCTCTGAACAAGCATCATAGGGGTTATGCCGAGGGTGCCTCCATTGTATGAGAAATTATGTGAAATGAGGTGAATGTACGGCCCAAGCCCTGTGCAGTTTCCAGGTTGACAGTTGGTCTTCACTGGGAGGCCAAGCTCATGGGGAGAGGTACCTATACTAGGGTATGTAAGTGAAGGGTTATGGTTGATGATCCGTGTACTGTGTTACGATGATTCGGGGTTATCCTCAACTGATGAAATCAAATGTTGTGGCACAAGTGTGCAACCTCTGCAGAGTGTAAACCTATTCGAATAGCCGTGTCCACGGTTACGAACCGTTGGAAAGGCCATACTGTTACCGGTGTCAGATTCTTGAAAGTGTTGATGTTTTGAATTGGTGACTGGACTTGAATCACAACTGAGTTGTGGGAATGACACTAATGTTCCCACCTGAGTTAGTTAGCACATGAATAAGTCTTTTATCAAATACTTGTGAACTAAAATTGGCCTTATGCAAAATAAACTAGAGCTTAGCAACCCCTTACTAGAATTGTTAAGCACTTACACTAGTATTAGTTTGCGAGTACTTAAAGTACTCACGGCTGTGTCCCTGGCTATTCATATGGCTGATGTCTACTCACGCTTCTTTTCCTGTAGACAGTGTTGGGCCTCCAAGAGCAGAGGTTTGTAGAACAGCAGCAAGTTTCCCTTAAGTGGATCACCCAAGGTTTATTGATCTCAGGGAGGAAGAGGTCAAAGATATCCCTCTCATGCAACCCTGCAACCACAAAGCAAGAAGTCTCTTGTGTCCC
This sequence comes from Lolium perenne, assembly GCF_019359855.2. Classification (NCBI taxonomy): domain Eukaryota; kingdom Viridiplantae; phylum Streptophyta; class Magnoliopsida; order Poales; family Poaceae; genus Lolium; species Lolium perenne. The sequence goes on from NC_067245.2 coordinate 189,335,806, forward strand.
CAACACACCTAATAGGTGCACTAGTTCGGCGAAGAGATAGTGAAATACAGGTGGTATGAATAAGTATGAGCAGTAGTAACGGTGCCAGAAAAGTGCTTTGCTGCCCAGGACTGGCGTGTGGTTGATGGTGGTAATATTGCGGACAGTACAGATGCAGTAGAACAGTAAACAAGCAGCGATAGCAGTATTTAGGAACAAGGCCTAGGGATTATACTTTCACTAGTGGACACTCTCAACATTGATCACATAACAGAATAAATAAATAGATGCTAGACTCTACACTCTCTTGTTGGATGATGAACACCACTAACTGCGTAGGATTACACGAACCCTCAATGCCGGAGTTAACAAGCTCCACAATATTCGATGTTCATATTTAAATAACCTTAGAGTGCACGACAGATCAACACAACCAAACCAAGTACTAACATAGCATGCACACTGTCACCTTCACGCTACGAAAGGAGGAATAGATCACATCAATACTATCATAGCAATAGTTAACTTCATAATCTACAAGAGATCATAATCATAACCTACGCCAAGTACTACACGATGCACACACTGTCACCATTACACCGTGCAGGAGGAATAGACTACTTTAATAACATCACTAGAGTAGCACATAGATGAATAGTGATACAAAACTCATATGAATCTCCATCATGTAAGGCAGCTCATGAGATCATTGTATTGAAGTACATAGGAGAGAGATTAACCACATAGCTACCGGTACAACCCTTAGCCTCGATGGAGAACTACTCCCTCCTCATGGGAGACAGCAGCGTTGATGAAGATGGCGGTGGAGATGGCAGCGGTGTCGATGGAGAAGCCTTCCGGGGGCACTTCCCCGTCCCGACGGCGTGCCGGAACAGAGACTCCTGTCCCCCAGATCTTGGCTTCGCGATGGCGGCGGCTCTGGAAGGTTTCTCGTACCGTGGCTTTTTCGTATCGAAGATTTAGGTCAGGGACCTTTATATAGGCGAAGAGGCGGAGTCGGAGGGTCAACGAGGTGAGGACACACTAGGGGGGCGCGGCCAAGGCCTGGGCCGCGCCACCCTGTCGTCTGGGGCCCACGGGGCCCTCCTCTGGCGGCTCTCGGGTGTTCTGGAAGCTTCGTGTGATTCTAAGATGCTGGGCGTTGATTTCGTCCAATTCCGAGAATATTTCCTTACTAGGATTTCTGAAACCAAAAACAGCAGAAAACAGCAACTGGCTCTTCGGCATCTCGTTAATAGGTTAGTGCCGGAAAATGCATAAATATGACATAAAGTATGCATAAAACATGTAGATATCATCAATAATGTGGCATGGAACATAAGAAATTATCGATACGTCGGAGACGTATCAGCATCCCCAAACTTAGTTTCTGCTCGTCCCGAGCAGGTAAACGATAACAAAGATAATTTCTGGAGTGACATGCCATCATAATCTTGATCAATACTATTGTAAGCACATGTAATGAATGCAGCGATCAAAGCAATGGTAAATGACATGAGTAAACAAATGAATCATATAGCAAAGACTTTTCATGAATAGTACTTTCAAGACAAGCATCAATAAGTCTTGCATAAGAGTTAACTCATAAAGCAATAATTCAAAGTAAAGGTATTGAAGCAACACAAAGGAAGATTAAGTTTCAGCGGTTGCTTTCAACTTGTAACATGTATATCTCATGGATATTGTCAATGTAAAGTAATATAACAAGTGCAATATGCAAGTATGTAGGAATCAATGCACAGTTCACACAAGTGTTTGCTTCTTGAGATGGAGAGAAATAGGTGAACTGACTCAACATAAAAGTAAAAGAAAGGCCCTTCGCAGAGGGAAGCATTGATTGCTATATTTGTGCTAGAGCTTTGATTTTGAAAACATATAGAGAGCATAAAAGTAAAATTTTGAGAGGTGTTTGTTGTTGTCAACGAATGGTAGCGGGTACTCTAACCCCCTTGCCAGACAAACCTTCAAACAGCGGCTCCCATTTTATTTTTATTTTTGGGTGGCACTCCTTCCAACCTTTATTTCACAAACCATGGCTAACCGAATCCTCGGGTGCCTGCCAACAATCTCATACCATGAAGGAGTGCCTTTTTATTTTAGTTTTATTTAGATGACACTCCTCCCCACCTTTGCTTTCTCAAGCCATGGCTAACCGATTCCTTCGGGTGCCGTCCAACAATCACATACCATGGAGGAGTGTCTATTTTTGTTAATTAATTTTGGACTGGGAATCCCATTGCCAGCTCTTTTTGCAAAATTATTGGATAAGCGGATGAAGCCACTAGTCCATTGGTGAAAGTTGCCCAACAAGATTGAAAGATAAACACCACATACTTCCTCATGAGCTATAAAACATTGACACAAATCAGAGGTGATAAATTTTGAATTGTTTAAAGGTAGCACTCAAGCAATTTACTTTGGAATGGCGGAGAAATACCATGTAGTAGGTAGGTATGGTGGACACAAATGGCATAGTGGTTGGCTCAAGGATTTTGGATGCATGAGAATATTCCCTCTCGATACAAGGTTTAGGCTAGCAAAGTTTATTTGAAACAAACACAAGGATGAACCGGTGCAGCAAAACTCACATAAAAGACATATTGTAAACATTATAAGACTCTACACTGTCTTCCCTGTTGTTCAAACTCTTACTAGAAATTATCTAGACCTTAGAGAGACCAATTATGCAAACCAAATTTTAGCAAGATCTATGTATTTCTTCACTAATAGGTGCAAAGCATATAATGCAAGAGCTTAAACATGAGCACAACCATTGCCAAGTATCAAGTTATTCAAGACATCATACCAATTACTACATGTAGCATTTCCCGTTTCCAACCATATAACAATTAACGAAGCTGTTTCAACCTTCGCCATGAAAATTAAAAGCTAAGAACACATGTGTTCATATGAACCAGCGGAGCGTGTCTCTCTCCCACACAAGCATTTATTCAAACAAAAACAAAAATAAAAACATACAGACGCTCCAAGTAAAGTACATAAGATGTGACCGAACAAAAATATAGTTTCAAGAGAAGTGACCTGATAACTTTGTCGATGAAGAAGGGGATGCCTTGGGCATCCCCAAGCTTAGATGCTTGAGTCTTCTTGAAATATGCAGGGGTGAACCACCGGGGCATCCCCAAGCTTAGAGGTTTCACTCTTCTTGATCATATTGTATCATCCTCCTCTCTTGACCCTTGAAAACTTCCTCCACACCAAACTCGAAACAAACTCATTAGAGGGTTAGTGCATAATCAAAAACTCACATGTTCAGAGGTGACACAATCATTCTTAACACTTCTGGACATTGCCCAAAGCTACTGGAAGTTTAATGGAACAAAGAAATCCATCCCACATAGCAAAAGAGGCAATGCGAAATAAAAGGCAGAATCTATCAAAACAGAACAGTCCGTAAAGACAAATTTTATTGAGGCACCAGACTTGCTCAAATGAAAATTCTCAAATCTAATGGAAGTTGCGTACATATCTGAGGATCACTCATGTAAATTGGCATAATTTTCTGAGTTACCTACAGAGAATTAGGCCCAGATTCGTGACAGCAAGAAATCTGTTTCTGTGCAGTAATCCAAATCTAGTATGAACCTTACTATCAAAGACTTTACTTGGCACAACAGTGCAATAAAATAAGATAAGGAGAGGTTGCTACAGTAGTAACAACTTCCAAGACACAAATATAAAACAAAGTACTGTAGCAAAATAAACACATGGGTTATCTCCCAAGAAGTTCTTTCTTTATAGCCATTAAGATGGGCTCAGCAGTTTTAATGATGCACTCGCAAGAAGTAAGAGTTGAAGCAAAAGAGAGCATCAAGAAGCAAATTCAAAACACATTTAAGTCTAACCCACTTCCTATGCAAAGGAATCTTGTACACAAATGAATTCATGAAGAGCAAACTAACAAGCATAGGAAGATAAAACAAGTGTAGCTTCAAAAAATTTAGCACATAGAGAGGTGTTTTAGTAACATGAAAATTTATACAATCATATTTTCCTCTCTCATAATAATGTCCAGTAGCAACATGAGCAAACTCAACAATATAACTATCACATAAAGCATTCTTATCATGAGTCTCATGCATAAAATTATTACTCTCCACATAAGCATAATCAATTTTATTAGTAATAGTGGGAGCAAATTCAACAAAGTAGCTATCATTATTATTCTCATCATCAAATATAGGAGGAATATTGTAATCATAATCAAATTTATCCTCCATAACAGGCGGCACCAAAAGACCAATATCATCATAATCATCATAAATAGGAGGCAAAGTATCATCAAAGTAAATTTTCTCCTCAATGCTTGGGGGACTAAAAAGATCATGCTCATCAAAACCAGCTTCCCCAAGCTTAGAATTTTCCATAGCATTAGCAACAATAGTGTTCAAAGCATTCATATTAATAACATTCCCATTAGCATGCATATAAAGTTCCATGGGTTTTTTAATTCTCTCTTCAAAAACATCATGTCCTAATTCAAGATAAAGTTCATAAAGATCTCTCATATTTTTGTTGTTTTCCATTATGCCTAACTAGTGTAAACAAGAAACAAAAAGATGCAATTGCAGGATCTAAAGGAAATAGCTTCGAGCACACACACAATGGCGCCAGAAAAGTACTTAGTTACCTGGAACCGGAGTATGAGTGCCTTTTACCTTTCCTCCCCGGCAACGGCGCCAGAAAAGTGCTTGATGTCTACTCACGCTTCTTTTCCTGTAGACAGTGTTGGGCCTCCAAGAGCAGAGTTTTGTAGAACAGCAGCAAGTTTCCCTTAAGTGGATCACCCAAGGTTTATCGATCTCAGGGAGGAAGAGGTCAAAGATATCCCTCTCATGCAACCCTGCAACCACAAAGCAAGAAGACTCTTGTGTCCCCAACACACCTAATAGGTGCACTAGTTCGGCGAAGAGATAGTGAAATACAGGTGGTATGAATAAGTATGAGCAGTAGTAACGATGCCAGAAAAGTGCTTTGCTGCCCAGGACTGGCGTGTGGTTGATGGTGGTAATATTGCGGACAGTACAGATGCAGTAGAACAGTAAACAAGCAGCGATAGCAGTATTTAGGAACAAGGCCTAGGGATTATAGTTTCACTAGTGGACACTCTCAACATTGATCACATAACAGAATAAATAAATAGATGCTAGACTCTAGACTCTCTTGTTGGATGATGAACACCACTAACTGCGTAGGATTACACGAACCCTCAATGCCGGAGTTAACAAGCTCCACAATACTCGATGTTCATATTTAAATAACCTTAGAGTGCACGACAGATCAACACAACCAAACCAAGTACTAACATAGCATGCACACTGTCACCTTCACGCTACGAAAGGAGGAATAGATCACATCAATACTATCATAGCAATAGTTAACTTCATAATCTACAAGAGATCACAATCATAACCTACGCCAAGTACTACACGATGCACACACTGTCACCATTACACCGTGCAGGAGGAATAGACTACTTTAATAACATCACTAGAGTAGCACATAGATGAATAGTGATACAAAACTCATATGAATCTCAATCATGTAAGGCAGCTCATGAGATCATTGTATTGAAGTACATAGGAGAGAGATTAACCACATAGCTACCGGTACAGCCCTTAGCCTCGATGGAGAACTACTCCCTCCTCATGGGAGACAGCAGCGTTGATGAAGATGGCGGTGGAGATGGCAGCGGTGTCGATGGAGAAGCCTTCCGGGGGCACTTCCCCGTCCCGGCGGCGTGCCAGAACAGAGACTCATGTCCCCCAGATCTTGGCTTCGCGATGGCGGCGGCTCTGGAAGGTTTCTCGTAACGTGGCTTTTTCATATCGAAGATTTAGGTCAGGGACCTTTATATAGGCGAAGAGGCGGAGTCGGAGGGTCAACGAGGCGACGACACAATAGGGGGGCGCGGCCAAGGCCTGGGCCGCGCCACCCTGTCGTCTAGGGCCCACAGGGCCCTCCTCTTGCGGATCTCGGGTGTTCTGGAAGCTTAGTGTGATTCTAAGATGCTGGGCGTTGATTTCGTCCAATTCCGAGAATATTTCCTTACTAGGATTTCTGAAACCAAAAACAGCAGAAAACAGCAACTGGCTCTTCGGCATCTCGTTAATAGGTTAGTGCCGGAAAATGCATAAATATGACATAAAGTATGCATAAAACATGTAGATATCATCAATAATGTGGCATGGAACATAAGAAATTGTAATATCCCAGGTTTAGAGGCTACAAAATGAGAGAACACCAAAGTGTGCATTGCATTCATGCATAGAAAATCCGGGGAATTTTCGCGCTTCAAATAAAACTTACCACAGTAACTGGAGTTTCACTTGACTTGCTGGAATTGAAGTAGATCATCAAGTCAAGCGCTATAAACTTCACTGTGATCTTTGTTAAAACTTTGTTTTGGGTAGATATGATTTGATCTATGGATTAGATCAAATGGAATTATATTTACAACAACACATTCTGTAAGAATCAAACCCTAACTTATTAACACTTAAAAGTTAGCAACTACCTTTGTGTGTAAATTAATTCACTTCTAAACTTATTACCAAATAAGGTAAACCACAGGGTCTAAAGTGCATAAAAGCCACACATTCTTATTTAAATCATAACTTATTAAGTATATGGAATATCATAAAACTAAATCCATTTACATTACGATTTATAGTTCAAACTATTTGAATCAAACTGACTATGAGTATTTTGAAACTCATATGATCATGCCTTGGTGAAATCAAACACCAACTATCAAAATTTGAGGAATAACCTTCAACCTTGATCTTTTGATCAATATTATAATATAAATCCAATCCAATATGATATAGTGAGTCATCAACAATAATAAAACCATCCACAAGATATTTAGTAACAAATGCCACTTGGCTATCTAAAAATAAATCATATGAGAGGATAATGATCATGCCACATGTGATGAAAATATCTACATGACTTGCTTTCCAAGTTATGCCACCTCATGCTCAAAGGATTGCTATGGATGAGGGCATGACAACCAAGCACCTTACTCATCTAACCAACACAAGAGTCACCACCTATGTGTCATGATACTAGAGCTTGCCCAAGCCTATAAATAGAGCCACACCCTTCATCCATTTCATCATCTTGTAGCATGATACATGGGAACAAACACATAGAGCCACTCCATGTGAATTGGTTAGGATCAAGATGAAGAAGCTAGGAGGTGGAGGCATACCACAAGATGCAGGTTTATCAGATTTCCTGAAGAACAAGCTACAGAAGATACCAAGGTAGAATTCCTAGGCAAACCATATATTTAGAGGATCATATCATCATCTCTTGAGTAGGACCTTAGGAAACCAATTCCATAATCATCACAATTTGGTATTAATTAGAAACCTAAGAATCTAAGTGAGTGTGATGAGAGGAATGATAAAGAGTGATTAGTGAGGAATAAGTGGATATTGTCTAATGCATGATTATACCTTGTAGATATAGATGATCAGTTTAACCCATGTTATTAATAGATCTCATAAAATAATAAGTATATCCCTAGTAGTTAATTCCAAACCAATCCTCATGCCTTGAGTAGAGGAGTAATCCTAGTCCATTAAACATAACCAAAGCTTATGCTCATATTCTAATCCTAGTTGTGTATCACATTGGTGATCACTACTGAAACCCTAAACTACATGTGAATTCCAACCCATGGATTACTTTGGATTATAATTATAACCCTGCCATGCCTCATGCCTATTTTATACTTCAATTAGTAAAGCATCACCAAAACCCTAAACCATTCCACATGGAATCCATACATGAACCCTAATTTGTGTATCATGGATCACCAGTGTAAACCAAGCCATATATACCTAACGACTAAATGCCATTTGGTGAGTAGAGTTAAACAAATAACCAATTCTACTTTGACTTCCAATTACCTTGCTTAGTTGCCCAAATGGAATATTGTATCATAATTGAACCATCACCTTAGTAAGTAAATTAACTAATGATGAGCTTAAGAATTACTATGAGTAACTCAAGCTAGAATTTGCTAAGATAAGTTTACTAATTATAGAGTTTAACCAACCATTTTACTTAAACCTTAGAAATAACTATTCACATAAAATCATAACACAATTCCAACCTCATTACTAATTATCTTAAACCTAGACATAACTATAATATGTGAACAATCCATATTGTTAAGTACTAGCAAAACTTAATGACGTGTTCACTATGCACTTGTGATAAATTTCAAATCATTCAAACAGATTTTGTTCCTAAGTTAAAAAGGAATTGAGATTTAAATAAAAACCCATTTCTAATTCAATTAAAACCCCATACAATATCAACCTAATAATAAATTGAATATGTATTTAACAAGTAACACTAGGCAGTTAGTAATAGTATTAAGTTATCTTGCCATTCATAATTTAAAATCTGCAAAGCAAAACAAAATTCAATTTGAATTCAAATCATAAAATAGAAACCAGGAAATAAAAACAGAGAATAGAAAAGAAGAGAAGAAGCTTACCTGGACCGCAGCAGCCCACGTCGAAGCCCAGCAACGCAGCCCACCAACTTGGCCCAAGCAACCCAGAACCAGCCCATACCACGAAACGGTATCGAACAGAAGAAAAGGGGCGCCGTCTTCTTCCCCGGCGTCGACAGCATGCCTGCGCCAGTAGGCCACGACCGCGCCGGCGATAAGGACGACCCTGGACGTCGCAGGCATCTCAGAACCGCGCCCAACTCCTCTCGCGTCCGAGCCTATCTAAAAACATCTCGATTCGTGCTCGTTTGCAGTATTAGTGTCACCGCCACATCTCGGCCGTCGCCGGCGGTGAACTTACCAATTTGACCTCGTCCAGCTCTATAAATATGCCCAGAGCTTCTCCAGGAAACCCTAGAACCTCGCCGCCCATCCATTCCTTCTCAGTCACTCTCTATCTCTCGCGTTCTTCCACTTACTGTCACCGGCGTCGAGGAGGAACACGGCAGTACAGGCCACCTCAGCCTCCTGCGCATGGTCGAGGAGGTGCGCCTTGGCGTGTAGATCATCTGGGAGGAGCCCAACATCAAGGGGAGGTCAAGGTATCGCGAATTCGAAGGTTCCCTTTCCCAGTACATCACCGGCAATGGCGAAATCGAGCTCAACTCCGGCAGCCATCGATGTCGCCGACCACACCAGCAGGTTCAGGGTGAGCATACGCATCTTTAGAGCCTAGTCTCGCTTCCTGGCATCGTTTGTAGTCTCCTATTCAATTCTTGCCGGAGTAGCACCGCCGCAGTACCCATCGCCGGCGTAGCTCCGGTGATCCCCTGACAAAACCAACACCACCACTGTATTCAGTAGCTCGAGGGGAATCGGAAAAACCTAGTAGCCCGTCCTGGGGGTCACTAAATCGGCGGTGCCACCGTGTACCGCACGCCGGCGTTTAACCGCCGGCAACGCCAGCGTGGCGGTGGGGCCTCGAGCAGTAGTTGACTGGTCGTTGCCATCGTGGCAACTGACCCAGTCAATGACCCCACCTGTCTGTCTCTCTGTGGGTAGAGTGAATCGGTACGTTTAGTTTTTGTTTAATTTCAAATTCCAGAAAATTGCAGAAACTTTGTAATATCATAGAAAATTCATTTCAACTCAGAAAAATATAAATAATATATCAAAATGCTCACAAAAATAAACTCTATTCAAATAAAATATAAAACAAAAATGTGTGTCAAAATAAAAATCCATTTGTTTTTAACTTCTTTAATTATGCCTTTTCATTTATTTAAAATACAAATTGAGTTCAATAAATAATCAAGTTCCAAAATTAAATTTTAACTATTCAGTAACTAAATAAAATGTTAAGATTAATTTTATTTACCATATTTGCATTAACTTAGTTATTAGTGGTAATTCATAAACCCTAATTGCAAATTACTATTTTCTATCTTATGTAAATAGCAATAACTCAAGAAAATATTATAAGCCAATATTATTTTGGAAAATCAAAACTTATTCACTTAAACATATTTAGTTAACAAGTTAATTATTTTAAACCCTAATAACAATTATTAAACCCTGATTCTTAATTAACTAAAATAGGAGTTACCCTAATTATTAAGTCTTGTGAAGATTAATAAAATGCCAAACCATTACTAATTTTGACTCAAAGTAATAAGTAACCACAACTCTATTACCAATCATCATTTTAGGAGTTGTACCATAATTTAGAAACCCTAGTTTCAAATTGAGTAAGACCTGGATCCCATTATTTCATGTGATCATTCCACTTTAGTAGTAACTCTAAAACCCTAGTTATGTGTCACATGTGATCATATGAGATTCATTTATACCTATAGAACCCTAATAAGAAACCAATGAATGCATATTCATGATCCACCAACATAAAACCAATTCATATGAGCTTGTCATTTCATGTCTCTATTTTTGATTAAAACCTATATGATCCAATAAGGCCACCTAATTATAAACCCTAACTTGTTAATATGTTAGCACCATTAATACTCATACTTAGTATCACACCATTCATCACCATACCACACCATTAGGATCAACCTTAACCATCATAATTTAGTAGAACCATGATGATAAACCCTAGTACCAACCTTGTCTAACAATTCATATCACATGCTCCTATTCCACTCAACCCTACTTAGTAAATGATAAGCCACTTAGCTTAGAAACCATTAGAGATTATTTAGTGAAGCAAGTGTGAAACCATAGTAAGCCCTAATAGCTAATTTATAGAACCATCTTGATAACCATCCTTTGATAAGATGCTTAGAAGCAACCATAGCAATAAACCTATCAATACTTGCTACATATAGACCAATTCTATTTAAGAAACCAACTAGTTCCTATTAGTGAAACTAAATGAATCCAATAGTAAACCCTAGAAGCCATAACACCTATATATAATAGTTCATATTCTTATTTAACCTGTTCTTCAAAAGTTATTCTTTTGAAGTACAAATGTCAATCAAACCTTAGAAGCCTAATCCTTCTTTGAAATACTAAATATTTCTTAAACAACATGTTCTTCAAAAGTTGAAGAGGCGTCACTGGAATGTGACAGAGGATTACACTTGTCAGTTATGTCATGCACATGTTTATGAGGATAGAGTGCACCTATTTTTTGAATGCAAGTTTAGTGCAAGAGTTTGGAATTATCTGCAGATTTCTTGGAGTAGTGCTGAAGTGGATATGCAAAGAATTTTGGCACTTGCTAAGAAGGATTTTGGTTTACCATTTTTCATGGAGGTTCTTATTACTGCTTGTTGGAACATTTGGTTAATCCGCAATGCAAAGGTTTTTAGGCAAGAGCAGGAGACTTTTGCTAGGTGGAGAAGTCAGTTTGTACATGATATGACTCTATTGCAGTACAGAATTAAAGCTAAGCACAAGGATAGGCTGTTATCTTGGATTAGGTCCCTGCCTTAGGTCCCTCTTCTTTGGTGTACATAGTCTTTCTGTTCTTTCTTTTTTTGTTTTTTGTTCTTTTGAACTAAGTTCTGTCTTTATTCTTTTTATATAAATGAAAATTTGTTGTGGGGCTTTTTGCCTCACAGTTCCGGGTCAAAAAAAAAAAAGTTATTCTTTTGAAGTATAGTATAAGTAATCATCAACCATGATCTGTAGCACTTAAAATTGACAACTGTTCTTTACATACTATTCCATCACTATTCTTTATGTGTATGATTGTTATGATGTCTTATATCACTTGGATATGATGCTAATATAACCAAACCCTAATAAGAACCTTGTTTGAGAACCATTCTAAAAGTGCAACCAACCCTAAAGGGATCTTTACAACTCATACATCTTAAACCATCGAGGTTAGGTTACGCTCGGGACGATTGCATCTCATACTATGCATTATAGCATCTTTGCTCGTTCTTTAAACATTGTCCTTACCGGACGATGATGGTATTTCAGAATTTGGAGTTATCACGTATCGAAGCTTTTGCCTGCATAATCTTGCAGTCAAGAAAGGCAAGTTCATCGCTTGCTCATGTCATTTGATTATTTGTATCAAACTATATGCAAAGTACTATACTTATCACTCATGCATTGAAAAGCAAAGTATTATTTTACAATTATGAATATGACTATGTGGTGGGCAATGGAACCATGGTATGTGTTGATATGGTGGAGGTTCCATTGCATGGGTTATATCACCCTAGGATTATTACCAATGCCGTCCAGTGATTCTAACGCCGTACAAACCGCGTTGACCATGAGATCTATAATGGCTCTGGGGAAGCCAGCCGTATCTTTTCCCTTCTGCACGCCAACGGATTGGTAGAGCTGGTGGGGTGCTGGAGGCACTGCCGCAATAGGTTGGGAAATCCTTTTAAATCCCCATCCATTGGTGATGATAAGCTCTACCATCTATGAAGGATTGTCCGGAGTACACCGTGAGTAAAGCCGTATTATCGGGGGAAGTCTACTGGGGGTGTACAGTTGGACAAAAGGGTGGGTTTGCAGTCGCGGAGAAGGCGGTGTGGGCTTGGATCTTACACCTGGCCTCACACCAAAGGAAGTGTGGACGAGCATGCTACTCGGTTGGCAACAAGGATAAGTTCTCTTATGGGAAAAGTAACGCACCTCTGCAGAGGATACTGAATTGTGACTGTCACTCCCTGTTCCGGGAAGGGAACTGCGAACGCGGCAGGAAAGGAACTCCACGAAGTTCTAGTCAACCTGTGAAGACTGACGGGCATAGTTTTTAGAATAAAATAAACCTTTTGAAGAAATGTTTATGAAAACTTGCATTGGCCTATGACTTTATGGTCTATGGCTGTAGCTAGTGCATGATACACATATTTCCTAATATGAACTTGCTGAGTACGCTCGTACTCATTCTATCTCGTTTGAACCCCCTTCTTAGATCAATGCACTGAAGGAGAAACTACCGTGGAACTCGAAGACAAAGGAGTCAACTGCAACAAGATGAAGAATCCAATCAAAGAAGTCAATGGAGTCAACTTCTGCATCAGCTATACTGGAAACCTAGATTAGTAATAGAAGGGAACCTTTCCCTAATCCTAGCACCTAAGTAGCTAGATTTCTATAGCAAGCCAAGTAGCTCTTGAACTTAAGTTAGCAATAAGATAGACTACGAGTCGTTCTTCTGGAACTTTATTTGAATTTTTACCTCACTGTAAAGTAGGAGGTTGTGTTGATCTTATGTAAACAGTTCGTGTGTACTTCTATAGACATACCTTGGACTCGCATATGTTTCTGTTGTACCACTCTGAGAGATGTAATATGAGTGGAACGGTGTTTCACTTGTGTTATGTCAACGACTTGTGTACTACACCATGCAGTGGTACGCTGGGTCATCACAGCTGGTATCAGAGCAAATGCTTTGACCCTAGGATTAAAACCCTTTAAAGGAGACCTATAGGTTTGGTAGTGTCTATAGGAAGTGTTTTAGCTAAGCTAACTATGCTAAACCAACCATTCTTTTGACTTGAGATGGGCATTCACTTGAGAATAATCCTGACACACTTGAGTCAATCTTTCTTATCTATCTTTCTTAAGTAAAGTTAGTTAGTTATCTTGCTTCATTCCAAATAATTAGAACACCATTGGAGCTTAAGATAATTGGTGGTAGTAGACCACAGTTGGTATACAACACATGGTAGTCCAAAGAGAGGATACAACCATAAGGAAGATATCCTATTGGAAGAAATATACCAATACAAGTATGGTTAAGTAAGAGTCATTTAAAATGTCAAATGACTGATGTTAAGTAAGGAAGATAAGTTATATAAGGTAGTATATGTCTATGATGAGTCAATCATAGGAGGTAAGGAAGAGTGATAGGAATATTTAAGTCTACTTTTCATGGTAAAGTTGGTAATCATGTATGATTCACTTGAGAATCATGATGTGAGGGAGTAGAACATCATAAGTTAGTTAACGGAAGTATGATGAGGAGTAGGATTTAAGGAATAGTTCGAAAGCTTAGGCCTTAAAATCCTAATAACTGTATCAAGTATGTTAGAACCATAGTCTTTAATTTAAAGAAGGCTTATTTAGAGCATATCACCTAGAGAAATCCTAGAGTTATAGGTGGTATATTGTAAACAATCATGTGTATAGAGTAGACATGTTAGAACTAATTGTATTATAGGAAGTAGTCCTCCATAGATCGTATATAGGGTATACTATTTTGTTAGTACTTCCAAAGAAAACTAGGTTAACTTCAACTATCCCAGACCATTTTGTTTCAAGTTTGTCTCATTGCAAATGTGCAATTAAGATAAATGTTGAGACAAATAGTAAAAATTCACGTATTGTGCTAAGTATCACAACCTAAACCTATCTTATGTGGTATTATATACTACACATCTGATCCTGATGTTTAGGGATGTCTTACCCAACTACTATATTCAGGCATATAAGGATGTGTATTACAAGCACAAAGCTGGATTTTATTGGATTTTATTGGATTTTCATTGTTTGACTAGATCCATACATGAAGTTTGACTTTGATATGCAAATGCATGTTGCAATATCAAGCTCTTACTTGATGTTATAGGTCTAGAGGGTAAAGGTATTCGTGTGAGGAAGTGACGAATTATGAAGATTTTGGAAGACAAGATGAAGGTTCACTGAAAGAAAGAAGTAAAATTGTGGGAAGCAACCACAATACTCTAAAGGAAGGATCAATCAAACTCACTGTTATCCTTAATCAAGGAGTACTTCAACATGGAAGTATCATGAAAGTGAGAACATAGTGAATATGTAGTAGAAGTGGAGCCATATTCATTATGAAAGAAGGGAATGCAAGTGAAGTCACTTACAATACTATTTTCATAGTATCCACAAGTGGTTATCTTGCAAAACAAACCCTGGAAGAAGGAAAATAGACAAGTGAAGTCGTAGCTGGTATAATGAGACCGCAGCTGATATAAGGTAATCATGAAGAGAAAGTATGTGAGGTGAGGTATATCTTAACTAAAACTATGTAAGTAGCCACAGCTGGTAGGTAGATATTGCCTAAAACCATAACATAGCCACAGCTGGTATCCAATAAGCCACATCTGGTGCTAGGTAGTCTGCAGCTGGTACCAGATAGCCCACAGCCTGAACATTTCTTTATCCTAAAAGAAAGGGGGATTCCGAAGCTAGTATTTCACAGCTGGTATCTCGTAGTAGGTGAACATTTAGTCGGAGGATTCATAATGGATACCCACAACTGTGTGGATATACCGTAAAGAATTCTTCGTGAGACTTTAGAAAGGTACAAAATATAAACCAGACTTAAACCAACTACCTAACCTTGGAGTTTAATGATTAGAAGAAAGGAAGTTGGAAGATCATTAGTAAACTCCAAGGGGGAGAGGAAGGCTGAATGAGAAGTATTAAGATATAATATTTGGAGTATGATGGACCAAGATGAAGGTATGAACTGAGAGGAAGTCCGATCCTATTTTCATAAGATTGGTGGAAGTATCCATATAATAGTACTCTCAGGAGGTTGTCAGACCAGAAGCCGAGGTTCATATCTCGAGGAAGTAAGGGTTAGACCTTAACTTGAGTGGGTAATTGTAATTACTCGAAACAAAGAGAACTCAAGTAAAGTCTAAGATAAGGAAGTTGGATGAAGAAGATGTCGAAGAACATGCAAAGCTTAAGAAGGCTTAAGACCGAAGGAGTTTGACTATACCAAAAACTAATGATTATTTGAAAGATTCCTTTCATGGAACCTAAAGAAACCAAAATGAAGATAACTAGCATAAACTAGAAGCCATGATTGGATGGACTAAATGAGTCTAATCCATTCGTAGGAATAAACCACCAGGACCATGCCTATTGTAAATACCTTACTAAGTACCATTAGTTTCGTTATGGTAGTAAAGGAAAAGACAATACCTTACTTTAAACCAATCCTTTAGACTTAAGGTTTGGGCACCGCAGCTGGATTACCGTAGCGGGTAAAACCAAGCTTTGAGTACCCAAATAGGAAGATGTCACCACAACCATTAGTAAAGCCCATTAGCATAAGAAGCTGTCCTAACCCAAGGATCTTTGTAGAATAAGACTAGAAGTTTCGAAAGTTAGAAGAAATCCTAGAATTAAAGGAAGTATCAGTGCCAGACATCAGAAGACTTCAGGAAGGATCTGGACAACGGATATATTCCACTATATCTAGTGTGATCACCATGGAGTTGAAGAATGGTGATCTGTTCAAGACATTTCAACATTCCGAAACATGAGAGCGTTCGAACTTCGGGACGAAGTTAAGTTTAAGGGGGAGAGGCTGTAATATCCCAGGTTTAGAGGCTACAAAATGAGAGAACACCAAAGTGTGCATTGCATTCATGCATAGAAAATCCGGGGAATTTTCGCGCTTCAAATAAAACTTACCACAGTAACTGGAGTTTCACTTGACTTGCTGGAATTGAAGTAGATCATCAAGTCAAGCGCTATAAACTTCACTGTGATCTTTGTTAAAACTTTGTTTTGGGTAGAGATGATTTGATCTATGGATTAGATCAAATGGAATTATATTTACAACAACACATTCTGTAAGAATCAAACCCTAACTTATTAACACTTAAAAGTTAGCAACTACCTTTGTGTGTAAATTAATTCACTTCTAAACTTATTACCAAATAAGGTAAACCACAGGGTCTAAAGTGCATAAAAGCCACACATTCTTATTTAAATCATAACTTATTAAGTATATGGAATATCATAAAACTAAATCCATTTACATTACGATTTATAGTTCAAACTATTTGAATCAAACTGACTATGAGTATTTTGAAACTCATATGATCATGCCTTGGTGAAATCAAACACCAACTATCCAAATTTGAGGAATAACCTTCAACCTTGATCTTTTGATCAATATTATAATATAAATCCAATCCAATATGATATAGTGAGTCATCAACAATAATAAAACCATCCACAAGATATTTAGTAACAAATGCCACTTGGCTATCTAAAAATAAATCATATGAGAGGATAATGATCATGCCACATGTGATGAAAATATCTACATGACTTGCTTTCCAAGTTATGCCACCTCATGCTCAAAGGATTGCTATGGATGAGGGCATGACAACCAAGCACCTTACTCATCAAACCAACACAAGAGTCACCACCTATGTGTCATGATACTAGAGCTTGCCCAAGCCTATAAATAGAGCCACACCCTTCATCCATTTCATCATCTTGTAGCATGATACATGGGAACAAACACATAGAGCCACTCCATGTGAATTGGTTAGGATCAAGATGAAGAAGCTAGGAGGTGGAGGCATACCACAAGATGCAGGTTTATCAGATTTCCTGAAGAACAAGCTACAGAAGATACCAAGGTAGAATTCCTAGGCAAACCATATATTTAGAGGATCATATCATCATCTCTTGAGTAGGACCTTAGGAAACCAATTCCATAATCATCACAATTTGGTATTAATTAGAAACCTAAGAATCTAAGTGAGTGTGATGAGAGGAATGATAAAGAGTGATTAGTGAGGAATAAGTGGATATTGTCTAATGCATGATTATACCTTGTAGATATAGATGATCAGTTTAACCCATGTTATTAATAGATCTCATAAAATAATAAGTATATCCCTAGTAGTTAATTCCAAACCAATCCTCATGCCTTGAGTAGAGGAGTAATCCTAGTCCATTAAACATAACCAAAGCTTATGCTCATATTCTAATCCTAGTTGTGTATCACATTGGTGATCACTACTTAAACCCTAAACTACATGTGAATTCCAACCCATGGATTACTTTGGATTATAATTATAACCCTGCCATGCCTCATGCCTATTTTATACTTCAATTAGTAAAGCATCACCAAAACCCTAAACCATTCCACATGGAATCCATACATGAACCCTAATTTGTGTATCATGGATCACCAGTGTAAACCAAGCCATATATACCTAAAGACTAAATGCCATTTGGTGAGTAGAGTTAAACAAATAACCAATTCTACTTTGACTTCCAATTACCTTGCTTAGTTGCCCAAATGGAATATTGTATCATAATTGAACCATCACCTTAGTAAGTAAATTAACTAATGATGAGCTTAAGAATTACTATGAGTAACTCAAGCTAGAATTTGCTAAGATAAGTTTACTAATTATAGAGTTTAACCAACCATTTTACTTAAACCTTAGAAATAACTATTCACATAAAATCATAACACAATTCCAACCTCATTACTAATTATCTTAAACCTAGACATAACTATAATATGTGAACAATCCATATTGTTAAGTACTAGCAAAACTTAATGATGTGTTCACTATGCACTTGTGATAAATTTCAAATCATTCAAACAGATTTTGTTCCTAAGTTAAAAAGGAATTGAGATTGAAATAAAAACCCATTTCTAATTCAATTAAAACCCCATACAATATCAACCTAATAATAAATTGAATATGTATTTAACAAGTAACACTAGGCAGTAAGTAATAGTATTAAGTTATCTTGCCATTCATAATTTAAAATCTGCAAAGCAAAACAAAATTCAATTTGAAATCAAATCATAAAATAGAAACCAGGAAATAAAAACAGAGAATAGAAAAGAAGAGAAGAAGCTTACCTGGACCGCAGCAGCCCACGTCGAAGCCCAACAACGCAGCCCACCAACTTGGCCCAAGCAACCCAGAACCAGCCCATACCACGAAACGGTATCGAACAGAAGAAAAGGGGCGCCGTCTTCTTCCCCGGCGTCGACAGCACGCCTGCGCCAGTAGGCCACGACCGCGCCGGCGATAAGGACGACCCTGGACGTCGCAGGCATCTCAGAACCGCGCCCAACTCCTCTCGCGTCCGAGCCTATCTAAAAACATCTCGATTCGTGCTCGTTTGCAGTATTAGTGTCACCGCCACATCTCGGCCATCGCCGGCGGTGAACTTACCAATTTGACCTCGTCCAGCTCTATAAATATGCCCAGAGCTTCTCCAGGAAACCCTAGAACCTCACCGCCCATCCATTGCTTCTCAGTCACTCTCTATCTCTCGCATTCTTCCACTTACTGTCACCGGCGTCGAGGAGGAACACGGCAGTACAGGCCACCTCAGCCTCCGGCGCATGGTCGAGGAGGTGCGCCTTGGCGTGTAGATCATCTGGGAGGAGCCCAGCATCAAGGGGAGGTCAAGGCATCGCGAATTCGAAGGTTCCCTTTCCCAGTACATCACCGGCAATGGCGAAATCGAGCTCAACTCCGGCGGCAATCGATGTCGCCGACCACACCAGCAGGTTCAGGGTGAGCACACGCATCTTTAGAGCTTAGTCTCGCTTCCTGGCATCGTTTGTAGTCTCCTATTCAATTCTTGCCGGAGTAGCTCCGCCGCAGTACCCATCGCCAGCGTAGCTCCGGTGATCCCCTGACAAAACCAACACCACCACTGTATTCAGTAGCTCGAGGGGAATCAGAAACACCTAGTAGCCCGTCCTGGGGGTCACTAAATCGGCGGCGCCACCGTGTACCGCACGCCGGCGTTTAAACGCCGGCAACGCCAGCGTGGCGGTGGGGCCTCGAGCAGTAGTTGACTGGTCGTTGCCATCGTGGCAACTGACCCAGTCAATGACCCCACCTGTCTGTCTCTCTGTGGGTAGAGTGAATCGGTACGTTTAGTTTTTGTTTAATTTCAAATTCCAGAAAATTGCAGAAACTTTGTAATATCATAGAAAATTCATTTCAACTCAGAAAAATATAAATAATATATCAAAATGCTCACAAAATAAACTCTATTCAAATAAAATATAAAACAAAAATGTGTGTCAAAATAAAAATCCATTTGTTTTTAACTTCTTTAATTATGCCTTTTCATTTATTTAAAATACAAATTGAGTTCAATAAATAATCAAGTTCCAAAATTAAATTTTAACTATTCAGTAACTAAATAAAATGTTAAGATTAATTTTATTTACCATATTTGCATTAACTTAGTTATTAGTGGTAATTCATAAACCCTAATTGCAAATTACTATTTTCTATCTTATGTAAATAGCAATAACTCAAGAAAATATTATAAGCCAATATTATTTTGGAAAATCAAAACTTATTCACTTAAACATCTTTAGTTAACAAGTTAATTATTTTAAACCCTAATAACAATTATTAAACCCTGATTCTTAATTAACTAAAATAGGAGTTACCCTAATTATTAAGTCTTGTGAAGATTAATAGAATGCCAAACCATTACTAATTTTGACTCAAAGTAATAAGTAACCACAACTCTATTACCAATCATCATTTTAGGAGTTGTACCATAATTTAGAAACCCTAGTTTCAAATTGAGTAAGACCTGGATCCCATTATTTCATGTGATCATTCCACTTTAGTAGTAACTCTAAAACCCTAGTTATGTGTCACATGTGATCATATGAGATTCATTTATACCTATAGAACCCTAATAAGAAACCAATGAATGCATATTCATGATCCACCAACATAAAACCAATTCATATGAGCTTGTCATTTCATGTCTCTATTTTTGATTAAAACCTATATGATCCAATAAGGCCACCTAATTATAAACCCTAACTTGTTAATATGTTAGCACCATTAATACTCATACTTAGTATCACACCATTCATCACCATACCACACCATTAGGATCAACCTTAACCATCATAATTTAGTAGAACCATGATGATAAACCCTAGTACCAACCTTGTCTAACAATTCATATCACATGCTCCTATTCCACTCAACCCTACTTAGTAAATGATAAGCCACTTAGCTTAGAAACCATTAGAGATTATTTAGTGAAGCAAGTGTGAAACCATAGTAAGCCCTAATAGCTAATTTATAGAACCATCTTGATAACCATCCTTTGATAAGATGCTTAGAAGCAACCATAGCAATAAACCTATCAATACTTGCTACATATAGACCAATTCTATTTAAGAAACCAACTAGTTCCTATTAGTGAAACTAAATGAATCCAATAGTAAACCCTAGAAGCCATAGCACCTATATATAATAGTTCATATTCTTATTTAACCTGTTCTTCAAAAGTTATTCTTTTGAAGTACAAATGTCAATCAAACCTTAGAAGCCTAATCCTTCTTTGAAATACTAAATATTTCTTAAACAACATGTTCTTCAAAAGTTATTCTTTTGAAGTATAGTATAAGTAATCATCAACCATGATCTGTAGCACTTAAAATTGACAACTGTTCTTTACATACTATTCCATCACTATTCTTTATGTGTATGATTGTTATGATGTCTTATATCACTTGGATATGATGCTAATATAACCAAACCCTAATAAGAACCTTGTTTGAGAACCATTCTAAAAGTGCAACCAACCCTAAAGGAATCTTTACAACTCATACATCTTAAACCATCGAGGTTAGGTTACGCTCGGGACGATTGCATCTCATACTATGCATTATAGCATCTTTGCTCGTTCTTTAAACATTGTCCTTACCGGACGATGATGGTATTTCAGAATTTGGAGTTATCACGTATCGAAGCTTTTGCCTGCATAATCTTGCAGTCAAGAAAGGCAAGTTCATCGCTTGCTCATGTCATTTGATTATTTGCATCAAACTATATGCAAAGTACTATACTTATCACTCATGCATTGAAAAGCAAAGTATTATTTTACAATTATGAGTATGACTATGTGGTGGGCAATGGAACCATGGTATGTGTTGATATGGTGGAGGTTCCATTGCATGGGTTATATCACCCTAGGATTAATTACCAATGCCGTCCAGTGATTCTAGCGCCGTACAAACCACGTTGACCATGAGATCTATAATGGCTCTGGGGAAGCTAGCCGTATCTTTTCCCTTCTGCACGCCAACGGATTGGTAGAGCCAGTGGGGTGCTGGAGGCATTGCCGCAATAGGTTGGGAAATCCTTTTAAATCCCCATCCATTGGTGATGATAAGCTCTACCATCTATGAAGGATTGTCCAGAGTACACCGTGAGTAAAGCCGTATTATCGGGGGAAGTCTACTGGGGTGTACGGTTGGACAAAAGGGTGGGTTTGCAGTCGCGGAGAAGGCGGTGTGGGCTTGGATCTTACACCTGGCCTCACACCAAAGGAAGTGTGGACGAGCATGCTACTCGGTTGGCAACAAGGATAAGTTCTCTTATGGGAAAAGTAACGCACCTCTGCAGAGGATACTGAATTGTGACTGTCACTCCCTGTTCCGGAAGGAATCTGCGAACGCGGGCAGGAAAGGAACTCCACGAAGTTCTAGTCAACCTGTGAAGACTGACGGGCATAGTTTTTAGAATAAAATAAACCTTTTGAAGAAATGTTTATGAAAACTTGCATTGGCCTATGACTTTATGGTCTATGGCTGTAGCTAGTGCATGATACACATATTTCCTAATATGAACTTGCTGAGTACGCTCGTACTCATTTTATCTCGTTTGAACCCCCTTCTTAGATCAATGCACTGAAGGAGAAACTACCGTGAAACTCGAAGACAAAGGAGTCAACTGCAACAAGATGAAGAATCCAATCAAAGAAGTCAATGGAGTCAACTTCTGCATCAGCTATACTGGAAACCTAGATTAGTAATAGAAGGGAACCTTTCCCTAATCCTAGCACCTAAGTAGCTAGATTTCTATAGCAAGCCAAGTAGCTCTTGAACTTAAGTTAGCAATAAGATAGACTACGAGTCGTTCTTCTGGAACTTTATTTGAAGTTTTACCTCACTGTAAAGTAGGAGGTTGTGTTGATCTTATGTAAACAGTTCGTGTGTACTTCTATAGACATACCTTGGACTCGCATATGTTTCTGTTGTACCACTCTGAGAGATGTAATATGAGTGGAACGGTGTTTCACTTGTGTTATGTCAACGACTTGTGTACTACACCATGCAGTGGTACGCTGGGTCATCACAGCTGGTATCAGAGCAAATGCTTTGACCCTAGGATTAAAACCCTTTAAAGGAGACCTATAGGTTTGGTAGTGTCTATAGGAAGTGTTTTAGCTAAGCTAACTATGCTAAACCAACCATTCTTTTGACTTGAGATGGGCATTCACTTGAGAATAATCCTGACACACTTGAGTCAATCTTTCTTATCTATCTTTCTTAAGTAAAGTTAGTTAGTTATCTTGCTTCATTCCAAATAATTAGAACACCATTGGAGCTTAAGATAATTGGTGGTAGTAGACCACAGTTGGTATACAACACATGGTAGTCCAAAGAGAGGATACAACCATAAGGAAGATATCCTATTGGAAGAAGTATACCAATACAAGTATAGTTAAGTAAGAGTCATTTAAAATGTCAAATGACTGATGTTAAGTAAGGGAGATAAGTTATATAAGGTAGTATATGTCTATGATGAGTCAATCATAGGAGGTAAGGAAGAGTGATAGGAATATTTAAGTCTACTTTTCATGGTAAAGTTGGTAATCATGTATGATTCACTTGAGAATCATGATGTGAGGGAGTAGAACATCATAAGTTAGTTAACGAAAGTATGATGAGGAGTAGGATTTAAGGAATAGTTCGAAAGCTTAGGCCTTAAAATCCTAATAACTGTATCAAGTATGTTAGAACCATAGTCTTTAATTTAAAGAAGGCTTATTTAGAGCATATCACCTAGAGAAATCCTAGAGTTATAGGTGGTATATTGTAAACAATCATGTGTATAGAGTAGACATGTTAGAACTAATTGTATTATAGGAAATAGTCCTCCATAGATCGTATATAGGGTATACTATTTTGTTAGTACTTCCAAAGAAAACTAGGTTAACTTCAACTATCCCAGACCATTTTGTTTCAAGTTTGTCTCATTGCAAATGTGCAATTAAGATAAATGTTGAGACAAATAGTAAAAATTCACGTATTGTGCTAAGTATCACAACCTAAACCTATCTTATGTGGTATTATATACTACACATCTGATCCTGATGTTTAGGGATGTCTTACCCAACTACTATATTCAGGCATATAAGGATGTGTATTACAAGCACAAAGCTGGATTTTATTGGATTTTATTGGATTTTCATTGTTTGACTAGATCCATACATGAAGTTTGACTTTGATATGCAAATGCATGTTGCAATATCAAGCTCTTACTTGATGTTATAGGTCTAGAGGGTAAAGGTATTCGTGTGAGGAAGTGACGAATTATGAAGATTTTGGAAGACAAGATGAAGGTTCACTGAAAGAAAGAAGTCAAATTGTGGGAAGCAACCACAATACTCTAAAGGAAGGATCAATCAAACTCACTGTTATCCTTAATCAAGGAGTACTTCAACATGGAAGTATCATGAAAGTGAGAACATAGTGAATATGTAGTAGAAGTGGAGCCATATTCATTATGAAAGAAGGGAATGCAAGTGAAGTCACTTACAATACTATTTTCATAGTATCCACAAGTGGTTATCTTGCAAAACAAACCCTGGAAGAAGGAAAATAGACAAGTGAAGTCGTAGCTGGTATAATGAGACCGCAGCTGATATAAGGTAATCATGAAGAGAAAGTATGTGAGGTGAGGTATATCTTAACTAAAACTATGTAAGTAGCCACAGCTGGTAGGTAGATATTGCCTAAAACCATAACATAGCCACAGCTGGTATCCAATAAGCCACATCTGGTGCTAGGTAGTCTGCAGCTGGTACCAGATAGCCCACAGCCTGAACATTTCTTTATCCTAAAAGAAAGGGGGATTCCGAAGCTAGTATTTCACAGCTGGTATCTCGTAGTAGGTGAACATTTAGTCGGAGGATTCATAATGGATACCCACAACTGTGTGGATATACCGCAAAGAATTCTTCGTGAGACTTTAGAAAGGTACAAAATATAAACCAGACTTAAACCAACTACCTAACCTTGGAGTTTAATGATTAGAAGAAAGGAAGTTGGAAGATCATTAGTAAACTCCAAGGGGGAGAGGAAGGCTGAATGAGAAGTATTAAGATATAATATTTGGAGTATGATGGACCAAGATGAAGGTATGAACTGAGAGGAAGTCCAATCCTATTTTCATAAGATTGGTGGAAGTATCCATATAATAGTACTCTCAGGAGGTTGTCAGACCAGTAGCCGAGGTTCATATCTCGAGGAAGTAAGGGTTAGACCTTAACTTGAGTGGGTAATTGTAATTACTCGAAACAAAGAGAACTCAAGTAAAGTCTAAGATAAGGAAGTTGGATGAAGAAGATGTCGAAGAACATGCAAAGCTTAAGAAGGCTTAAGACCGAAGGAGTTTGACTATACCAAAAACTAATGTTATTTGAAAGATTCCTTTCATGGAACCTAAAGAAACCAAAATGAAGATAACTAGCATAAACTAGAAGCCATGATTGGATGGACTAAATGAGTCTAATCCATTCGTAGGAATAAACCACCAGGACCATGCCTATTGTAAATACCTTACTAAGTACCATTAGTTTCGTTATGGTAGTAAAGGAAAAGACAATACCTTACTTTAAACCAATCCTTTAGACTTAAGGTTTGGGCACCGCAGCTGGATTACCGTAGCGGGTAAAACCAAGCTTTGAGTACCCAAATAGGAAGATGTCACCACAACCATTAGTAAAGCCCATTAGCATAAGAAGCTGTCCTAACCCAAGGATCTTTGTAGAATAAGACTAGAAGTTTCGAAAGTTAGAAGAAATCCTAGAATTAAAGGAAGTATCAGTGCCAGACATCAGAAGACTTCAGGAAGGATCTGGACAACGGATATATTCCACTATATCTAGTGTGATCACCATGGAGTTGAAGAATGGTGATCTGTTCAAGACATTTCAACATTCCGAAACATGAGAGCGTTCGAACTTCGGGACGAAGTTAAGTTTAAGGGGGAGAGGCTGTAATATCCCAGGTTTAGAGGCTACAAAATGAGAGAACACCAAAGTGTGCATTGCATTCATGCATAGAAAATCCGGGGAATTTTCGCGCTTCAAATAAAACTTACCACAGTAACTGGAGTTTCACTTGACTTGCTGGAATTGAAGTAGATCATCAAGTCAAGCGCTATAAACTTCACTGTGATCTTTGTTAAAACTTTGTTTTGGGTAGAGATGATTTGATCTATGGATTAGATCAAATGGAATTATATTTACAACAACACATTCTGTAAGAATCAAACCCTAACTTATTAACACTTAAAAGTTAGCAACTACCTTTGTGTGTAAATTAATTCACTTCTAAACTTATTACCAAATAAGGTAAACCACAGGGTCTAAAGTGCATAAAAGCCACACATTCTTATTTAAATCATAACTTATTAAGTATATGGAATATCATAAAACTAAATCCATTTACATTACGATTTATAGTTCAAACTATTTGAATCAAACTGACTATGAGTATTTTGAAACTCATATGATCATGCCTTGGTGAAATCAAACACCAACTATCCAAATTTGAGGAATAACCTTCAACCTTGATCTTTTGATCAATATTATAATATAAATCCAATCCAATATGATATAGTGAGTCATCAACAATAATAAAACCATCCACAAGATATTTAGTAACAAATGCCACTTGGCTATCTAAAAATAAATCATATGAGAGGATAATGATCATGCCACATGTGATGAAAATATCTACATGACTTGCTTTCCAAGTTATGCCACCTCATGCTCAAAGGATTGCTATGGATGAGGGCATGACAACCAAGCACCTTACTCATCTAACCAACACAAGAGTCACCACCTATGTATCATGATACTAGAGCTTGCCCAAGCCTATAAATAGAGCCACACCCTTCATCCATTTCATCATCTTGTAGCATGATACATGGGAACAAACACATAGAGCCACTCCATGTGAATTGGTTAGGATCAAGATGAAGAAGCTAGGAGGTGGAGGCATACCACAAGATGCAGGTTTATCAGATTTCCTGAAGAACAAGCTACAGAAGATACCAAGGTAGAATTCCTAGGCAAACCATATATTTAGAGGATCATATCATCATCTCTTGAGTAGGACCTTAGGAAACCAATTCCATAATCATCACAATTTGGTATTAATTAGAAACCTAAGAATCTAAGTGAGTGTGATGAGAGGAATGATAAAGAGTGATTAGTGAGGAATAAGTGGATATTGTCTAATGCATGATTATACCTTGTAGATATAGATGATCAGTTTAACCCATGTTATTAATAGATCTCATAAAATAATAAGTATATCCCTAGTAGTTAATTCCAAACCAATCCTCATGCCTTGAGTAGAGGAGTAATCCTAGTCCATTAAACATAACCAAAGCTTATGCTCATATTCTAATCCTAGTTGTGTATCACATTGGTGATCACTACTTAAACCCTAAACTACATGTGAATTCCAACCCATGGATTACTTTGGATTATAATTATAACCCTGCCATGCCTCATGCCTATTTTATACTTCAATTAGTAAAGCATCACCAAAACCCTAAACCATTCCACATGGAATCCATACATGAACCCTAATTTGTGTATCATGGATCACCAGTGTAAACCAAGCCATATATACCTAAAGACTAAATGCCATTTGGTGAGTAGAGTTAAACAAATAACCAATTCTACTTTGACTTCCAATTACCTTGCTTAGTTGCCCAAATGGAATATTGTATCATAATTGAACCATCACCTTAGTAAGTAAATTAACTAATGATGAGCTTAAGAATTACTATGAGTAACTCAAGCAAGAATTTGCTAAGATAAGTTTACTAATTATAGAGTTTAACCAACCATTTTACTTAAACCTTAGAAATAACTATTCACATAAAATCATAACACAATTCCAACCTCATTACTAATTATCTTAAACCTAGACATAACTATAATATGTGAACAATCCATATTGTTAAGTACTAGCAAAACTTAATGATGTGTTCACTATGCACTTGTGATAAATTTCAAATCATTCAAACAGATTTTGTTCCTAAGTTAAAAAGGAATTGAGATTGAAATAAAAACCCATTTCTAATCTATTATATATTAAAAGTACATTAAGGGTTAACTAGAAAAAAGAGAATTTGCTAGAAATTCCCACAATAATCAGAAACATCTGACCATTTATTTGATTGACTGAAAATCCACAACCATTAGATTAGATTTGAGTAAAAAAATTACCCACCATTGCCATTACAACCGGAATAACGGGTTCAATCTGGCAACCGTCCTACCCGTCCGTCATCGCTTTCCAATTACCGTATCTTCTTCCATCATATGGCTAGGCGCGCCTCCAATTAGTCATACATCCTCTCTGCAACCTGTCTAGGATTAATTAGCGCTATGGGCTATGGCAGCGGGCACAAAGCATACCAGGCTCATCTCCGGCTCTCCGCAGATTTGGTTATGGCGGCAAGGGCAATTCGGACCAAGGTCAGCCGCCATAGATTTTGTTTGCCGTTTTTTTAATGGGATCCCATACATGTCAGGATCGATGTTTTCATGCAAGTGATAGGCTTTGCCTTTTCCATATCAGATCTAGACTAGAAGCTTTTACGTGGCTGTACAACCACCAGTTACTGACGTTAATTTGGATCATTTTTTTTATTCCCTAAACGAGCCAAGCTATTAACATGTTAGTTTTCAATCAGTGAGGTGCCGTTTTGTGATTACTGATATAAGCAAATCTTCCATGGTATTCAACTCGCTGGTGTTCATGGTGATTTAATGGTGTCATGCATATGCAAATCCAGGTTTTTGGGTTTCAGACGCTTGGTAGATAAATTGGGTGCAACAGAAAGAGAGTCTGCGCCAGAAGACCCCAGACCCCCAGTCAACCTGCGCACAGGTGAGACTAGCAAGTCAACCTACGGAGCATCAGCTGCAATTGATGTAGTATGCTTTTCCTTTCTACTTGCGTACACAAGCCTGCGAAAAATCCACTTTAACTCATAAGAGCATATTAACCCGTTGTACGAAAATATATTTTGAAGTGCCAAAAAATTTTGAAATAAAAATTTACATTTGCATCTAAATATTTTATGTTCATATAAAGTTTCCATAATTTTTTTATTTTTCCGTGTCCCCTCTAAAAAGACAAATTTTGATGCTACAACACGACTACGTACAGATTTTTTTTTTGTCTTTTTTGTACATATCATATAAAATGTTGTTTTTTCACGAAAATTTGTGTACGAACATAAAATTTCACAATGTACACCATAAATTTTATGTCAATTTTTTTAACATTTTTTAATTATTTTGTATAATGGGTGCAAATGCTCCTATCAACCAAAACGCCTCCTCCAGCCTCTGCCTGCATCCTTGAGATTTCCGAGAAAAATAATTACAGCAGATTCCGCTTTGATATTCTTGTCGCTCCGACACCCCGCTCACCACGCAAGTAATTCCATATACATAACCTCCATCTACGGATACACAAACGTCTAGCGTTTCATAGATAATGCTCAACCACTACAATCTGCATGAATTAGAGTGGCATTTCTGTCAATTGTTATCCTCTAAATTAAGTACGGTACTCAATGTTTGCTATGAACGGTGTTACTGCAAATTTTACTTTGTTGATGTGAAATCAATGTCTTCTTGAGCCAGAATAGATGGGGATATCAGCTTATATGGCCAAAATCGTAGTTGGAGCTGTGAGCCTTTTACATATAAGCTGATCGAAAAAATAACTTGAGCAAAAGAGTTCGAAACCGCACTGCGGAAATTTTTAACTTGAAATTACCTTATTTTAACAACCGAGATCAAGATCTCTACATAAGATGGCGAGCAGTAAAAATTGAGGGAGAAGGTCTACGGACAGTAAGTGTTACTTAAAACTTTACATTGTTAAGTAGAAAATAAGGGCTTCTTGAGAGAGGATAAATGGTGGTATCAAGTATCTACACATATGGACATGATAAGGCGGGCAGTGTTGAGCATAATTTACAACCCTACAGGTCGGCAAGGTGCCTCGAGCAATCAGAAAAGTAAATAGGAAAGGTGAGCATCTTTTCTTGCTTTCTTCTATATCAATGCTAAAATGTATACTGCTAGCTACGTACTATACAAACTACAGGGTTTAGTTAGAATTTATCTTATTTTAACTGCATATGAGGTAGTTTTTATAAGACTTTTATAAGTTCTATATACATGTTAATTATACATAAATGGTTTAATCAAGTTTATTAATTAGTGGTGAGTGGATAGTGCTCAACCACTAAATGTTTTAAGTACTTCAGTTAGCCTTCCCAATTCTCTTGACTGAATTTAGTATTACAAATATGTAGGACTAGCATGGGTGGAGCTTCTCGAGGAAGGATAAATGGTGATATCGACACAGATGCCCAGAATCATGCTTGCCGTTGTAAGCCTCTATATTCAAGTCCAGTTGTGGACAAAATTCCTACAACAAGCAGAAAACTTAAGACGGTCCCCTTTCTCATATATTTGTCATAGGGAGGTGAATTGTGGTTGTTACTCTATAAATAACAAATATAATTTTTGCAAAAAAATTGTAAATATAATTTAGTGTTAAGATGTCTTATTTTTGTTTCTATATCCATGTGGAACAATTGTCTTATTTCTGTTTCTGTATCCATGTGACACTACTTATTAGGTGCTTATGTTTCTTCCATCGTAACGCATGTCTATGTGTAACACTTCCGTATGGGATAAATATTGTGCAGGATAAATGATAATTATTCTCGAATGCTGGGATAAATAAGCTGTATAACCGAATATGACTGAAAATGGGATCACTGGGCATCATAACTCTTACAAGTATGAATAGTTATATGCCACTATTAAGAACCTTAACGTGAGGTTTCGAAAATAGCTGTCAAACGTTCTTGAGATTTTAGAAATCAAACACATAATATTATGCAACCATTGGTATCATCAATGCTAACTAGCTTTGGGTTTAATCAGGTCCTGCCTTTTTTCCCTGTCCTTACTGTACAAAATTGTGATATGAGAATTATTATATTAACACCAAGTCCATATTCCCTAAACTGAAGCTTAATTTCCTTGGTAAACTTGAAATATTCAACATGTTAGGTGTTCCAGTTTTAGTAAAATGGTTAAATCAAATGGTCTGGGTAATTAGCACTCACAAAACTTAAATTTAAAAAATAATTATAAATTCTGAAAAATCTTTTAAAATAGCAGAGCAGATTTGATGTCTGGATAAGGTCATAAATATCCAAAAGAAAGTCCATAATTTTATAAATAGTGTAGATATATCTTTTAAAAAGATGGCTAAGATCCGACCTCGCATTTGCGAGGGCCATTGTGCTAGTTCAATTAAAACCCCATACAATATCAACCTAATAATAAATTGAATATGTATTTAACAAGTAACACTAGGCAGTAAGTAATAGTATTAAGTTATCTTGCCATTCATAATTTAAAATCTGCAAAGCAAAACAAAATTCAATTTGAATTCAAATCATAAAATAGAAACCAGGAAATAAAAACAGAGAATAGAAAAGAAGAGAAGAAGCTTACCTGGACCGCAGCAGCCCACGTCGAAGCCGAGCAACGCAGCCCACCAACTTGGCCCAAGCAACCCAGAACCAGCCCATACCACGAAACGGTATCGAACAGAAGAAAAGGGGCGCCGTCTTCTTCCCCGGCGTCGACAGCACGCCTGCGCCAGTAGGCCACGACCGCGCCGGTGATAAGGACGACCCTGGACGTCGCAGGCATCTCAGAACCGCGCCCAACTCCTCTCGCGTCCGAGCCTATCTAAAAACATCTCGATTCGTGCTCGTTTGCAGTATTAGTGTCACCGCCACATCTCGGCCGTCGCCGGCGGTGAACTTACCAATTTGACCTCGTCCAGCTCTATAAATATGCCCAGAGCTTCTCCAGGAAACCCTAGAACCTCGCCGCCCATCCATTCCTTCTCAGTCACTCTCTATCTCTCGCGTTCTTCCACTTACTGTCACCGGCGTCGAGGAAGAACACGGCAGTACAGGCCACCTCAGCCTCCGGCGCATGGTCGAGGAGGTGCGCCTTGGCGTGTAGATCATCTGGGAGGAGCCCAGCATCAAGGGGAGGTCAAGGCATCGCGAATTCGAAGGTTCCCTTTCCCAGTACATCACCGGCAATGGCGAAATCGAGCTCAACTCCGGCGGCAATCGATGTCGCCGACCACACCAGCAGGTTCAGGGTGAGCATACGCATCTTTAGAGCCTAGTCTCGCTTCCTGGCATCGTTTGTAGTCTCCTATTCAATTCTTGCCGGAGTAGCACCGCCGCAGTACCCATCGCCGGCGTAGCTCCGGTGATCCCCTGACAAAACCAACACCACCACTGTATTCAGTAGCTCGAGGGGAATCGGAAACACCTAGTAGCCCGTCCTGGGGGTCACTAAATCGGCGGCGCCACCGTGTACCGCACGCCGGCGTTTAACCGCCGGCAACGCCAGCGTGGCGGTGGGGCCTCGAGCAGTAGTTGACTGGTCGTTGCCATCGTGGCAACTGACCCAGTCAATGACCCCACCTGTCTGTCTCTCTGTGGGTAGAGTGAATCGGTACGTTTAGTTTTTGTTTAATTTCAAATTCCAAAAAATTGCAGAAACTTTGTAATATCATAGAAAATTCATTTCAACTCAGAAAAATATAAATAATATATCAAAATGCTCACAAAAATAAACTCTATTCAAATAAAATATAAAACAAAAATGTGTGTCAAAATAAAAATCCATTTGTTTTTAACTTCTTTAATTATGCCTTTTCATTTATTTAAAATACAAATTGAGTTCAATAAATAATCAAGTTCCAAAATTAAATTTTAACTATTCAGTAACTAAATAAAATGTTAAGATTAATTTTATTTACCATATTTTCATTAACTTAGTTATTAGTGGTAATTCATAAACCCTAATTGCAAATTACTATTTTCTATCTTATGTAAATAGCAATAACTCAAGAAAATATTATAAGCCAATATTATTTTGGAAAATCAAAACTTATTCACTTAAACATCTTTAGTTAACAAGTTAATTATTTTAAACCCTAATAACAATTATTAAACCCTGATTCTTAATTAACTAAAATAGGAGTTACCCTAATTATTAAGTCTTGTGAAGATTAATAAAATGCCAAACCATTACTAATTTTGACTCAAAGTAATAAGTAACCACAACTCTATTACCAATCATCATTTTAGGAGTTGTACCATAATTTAGAAACCCTAATTTCAAATTGAGTAAGACCTGGATCCCATTATTTCATGTGATCATTCCACTTTAGTAGTAACTCTAAAACCCTAGTTATGTGTCACATGTGATCATATGAGATTCATTTATACCTATAGAACCCTAATAAGAAACCAATGAATGCATATTCATGATCCACCAACATAAAACCAATTCATATGAGCTTGTCATTTCATGTCTCTATTTTTGATTAAAACCTATATGATCCAATAAGGCCACCTAATTATAAACCCTAACTTGTTAATATGTTAGCACCATTAATACTCATACTTAGTATCACACCATTCATCACCATACCACACCATTAGGATCAACCTTAACCATCATAATTTAGTAGAACCATGATGATAAACCCTAGTACCAACCTTGTCTAACAATTCATATCACATGCTCCTATTCCACTCAACCCTACTTAGTAAATGATAAGCCACTTAGCTTAGAAACCATTAGAGATTATTTAGTGAAGCAAGTGTGAAACCATAGTAAGCCCTAATAGCTAATTTATAGAACCATCTTGATAACCATCCTTTGATAAGATGCTTAGAAGCAACCATAGCAATAAACCTATCAATACTTGCTACATATAGACCAATTCTATTTAAGAAACCAACTAGTTCCTATTAGTGAAACTAAATGAATCCAATAGTAAACCCTAGAAGCCATAGCACCTATATATAATAGTTCATATTCTTATTTAACCTGTTCTTCAAAAGTTATTCTTTTGAAGTACAAATGTCAATCAAACCTTAGAAGCCTAATCCTTCTTTGAAATACTAAATATTTCTTAAACAACATGTTCTTCAAAAGTTATTCTTTTGAAGTATAGTATAAGTAATCATCAACCATGATCTGTAGCACTTAAAATTGACAACTGTTCTTTACATACTATTCCATCACTATTCTTTATGTGTATGATTGTTATGATGTCTTATATCACTTGGATATGATGCTAATATAACCAAACCCTAATAAGAACCTTGTTTGAGAACCATTCTAAAAGTGCAACCAACCCTAAAGGAATCTTTACAACTCATACATCTTAAACCATCGAGGTTAGGTTACGCTCGGGACGATTGCATCTCATACTATGCATTATAGCATCTTTGCTCGTTCTTTAAACATTGTCCTTACCGGACGATGATGGTATTTCAGAATTTGGAGTTATCACGTATCGAAGCTTTTGCCTGCATAATCTTGCAGTCAAGAAAGGCAAGTTCATCGCTTGCTCATGTCATTTGATTATTTGTATCAAACTATATGCAAAGTACTATACTTATCACTCATGCGTTGAAAAGCAAAGTATTATTTTACAATTATGAATATGACTATGTGGTGGGCAATGGAACCATGGTATGTGTTGATATGGTGGAGGTTCCATTGCATGGGTTATATCACCCTAGGATTAATTACCAATGCCGTCCAGTGATTCTAGCGTCGTACAAACCGCGTTGACCATGAGATCTATAATGGCTCTGGGGAAGCCAGCCGTATCTTTTCCCTTCTGCACGCCAACGGATTGGTAGAGCCGGTGGGGTGCTGGAGGCACTGCCGCAATAGGTTGGGAAATCCTTTTAAATCCCCATCCATTGGTATTGATAAGCTCTACCATCTATGAAGGATTGTCCGGAGTACACCGTGAGTAAAGCCGTATTATCGGGGGAAGTCTACTGGGGGTGTACGGTTGGACAAAAGGGTGGGTTTGCAGTCGCGGAGAAGGCGGTGTGGGCTTGGATCTTACACCTGGCCTCACACCAAAGGAAGTGTGGACGAGCATGCTACTCGGTTGGCAACAAGGATAAGTTCTCTTATGGGAAAAGTAACGCACCTCTGCAGAGGATACTGACCAGACTGTCACTCCCTGTTCCGGGAAGGGAACTGCGAACGCGGCAGGAAAGGAACTCCACGAAGTTCTAGTCAACCTGTGAAGACTGACGGGCATAGTTTTCAGAATAAAATAAACCTTTTGAAGAAATGTTTATGAAAACTTGCATTGGCCTATGACTTTATGGTCTATGGCTGTAGCTAGTGCATGATACACATATTTCCTAATATGAACTTGCTGAGTACGCTCGTACTCATTCTATCTCGTTTGAACCCCCTTCTTAGATCAAGGCACTGAAGGAGAAACTACCGTGGAACTCGAAGACAAAGGAGTCAACTGCAACAAGATGAAGAATCCAATCAAAGAAGTCAATGGAGTCAACTTCTGCATCAGCTATACTGGAAACCTAGATTAGTAATAGAAGGGAACCTTTCCCTAATCCTAGCACCTAAGTAGCTAGATTTCTATAGCAAGCCAAGTAGCTCTTGAACTTAAGTTAGCAATAAGATAGACTACGAGTCATTCTTCTGGAACTTTATTTGAAGTTTTACCTCACTGTAAAGTAGGAGGTTGTGTTGATCTTATGTAAACAGTTCGTGTGTACTTCTATAGACATACCTTGGACTCGCATATGTTTCTGTTGTACCACTCTGAGAGATGTAATATGAGTGGAATGGTGTTTCACTTGTGTTATGTCAACGACTTGTGTACTACACCATGCAGTGGTACGCTGGGTCATCACAGAAATTATCGATACGTCGGAGACGTATCAATGGCCAGAATATGACGATGAACGGAACTACCAAGGTGATGACCAGCAGGACGCCTATGACAACTAGGAGTCTTCCGACGTCAAGCGGTGGCTTGTGGACTAGAGAGTCCATTTCTATTTACGCTTCCGCTATGAACTTGTGTTTGTTCGTTGATCAATAGATCAACTATTTGTGTAATATGGATCATGTGATCTGAATTTGTAAGACAATATGGTTTGTAATGAAAGATGATTTATGGTATTCGACTATTATGTCTCGCAACAACAATATTCCTGGGATTGCGATGAATGGCATAATAGGCATCTGGACTTAAAAATCCGGGTGTTGACAAGTTGGTATCAGAGCCATTGTTTGACCTTAGAAGACCCTAGTTAGAATGGACGTTCAGAAAAACTTAACTTTGAAATCAAATGAAGAGAATATTTATGAAAATTTATTCACACTCTTGTCTTTGAGATCTTTTCAAAAATTGATGAATCATGCTCTTTCTTATTGAATCTACTTAAAATTTTGACACACTTGTTCACTCTCTAACTTACTTATCCATTTCGCTTTCAGATGGAGCCGAATGAACCCATCAACACCAAGTTCTACCAGCTTGGGAATGGAGGAAGCTTGATCTTCGAGCACGACCTCAACGCCCTCTCAGACTTCCTTTGGACGCGCTCACCCCGAGTTCCACGGAATCGAGGTGAACGACCAGCCCGGAGGAGAGTTGCAGTGGATCATCACCGCTGACTTGAGGGGCAAGATGGAGCCTCCCACCTCGGAGAGGATCCTCTTATCTTTCAAGGAGAGCAACTGGCTCGACGGACTCGCACGTGCCCTTCAGGAGGCACTTGCGCGTCTATGTGGATAGAACGTGGTGCGCATACTCACGTCCCGCTGCGCGCATCTCGTGAGGCGTGATGCTATTGGAGTGCCCATGGAGCTACAGCCCCATCCCGAGCTGAGGCACCATGCAGAGTACCTCGACTTCATGCTGTACCAAACTCAGAAGGATCTGGACGCCTCCCGTGCGTACGCCAACCAGACCCACGCTCACATCACTGAGCAGGGTGAGGCGATCAAGCTACTTGCCCGCGACCGCAAGACACTCCGCCAGCAGTGTGCCAAGAAGGACGCTACTATTGTGCGCCTTCGCGCCAAGATAGCATCTTTGGAGGCCACTGTCAAGGCCCAAGAGGACCAGCTGAGAGAGATGGAGGAAGATGATGGAGGAGAAGACCTTCAGGGAGGAGGAGCCTTCCTGAGCGACGACGACGACTTTGAGGAGGACGAGTTCACCGAGGAGGAGGACTACGAGTTCCTGGAAGCCGGACCAGACGACTTCGTCCCGATCGATGTTGATGATGAGGAGTAGTTGCACTTGATCACTTATGTAGGTGTGAGTTGTATCCCGTCCGTTGTATCGTAGCATGAGAGAATGGTTCTTAAAACCATGGGAAGTGTTAGTTTGTAATATGTGATGTTGAATGAATGAATGAATGAATGTTTGTGTTTTTCATCAAAAGAATTCAAGTTTAAAATTTATGAACTTACTCAAAATAAACCATAGAAATTTCCCTCTTATCTCATGATCTTCTCTATGTTCAGATGGCCCTTCGCAATCGCAACAATAACGATGCCATGATGCAACTGCTGCAGACCCTGATGGCCGACAGGGAGACTGACAGAGCTGAACGCCAAGCCAACATCGCAGCACTGCAAAACCTTGCCAACCAGGGCCATGGAAATCATGACCACCCCAGATCAAAGCTCAAGAACTTCCAGAACACCAACCCTCCGGTGTTTAGCAAGACCGAAGAACCCCTCGACACCGACGACTGGCTCTAGACCATGGAGAATAACTTAGAAGTAGCGGGTGTTGAAGCCGCCGAGAAGGTCTTGTTCGCAACCCACTACCTTGCCGGACCAGCTCGAGCCTGGTGGACTAGCACCCGTGCCATGAACGCAGCTCAAGTCATGACTTGGGCAGACTTCAAGCTCAAGTTTAGCAAGTACCACGTGCCCCCGGGTTTAATCAAGAAGATGAGGGATGAGTTCCGCGAACTCAAGCAAGGACGGATGACGGTGGTAGAA
This sequence comes from Lolium perenne, assembly GCF_019359855.2. Lineage (NCBI taxonomy): Eukaryota > Viridiplantae > Streptophyta > Magnoliopsida > Poales > Poaceae > Lolium > Lolium perenne. The sequence continues at coordinate 189,373,592 of NC_067245.2, forward strand.
TACCGTGACAGGTTCCTTACACTGTCAAGGTACGCCCCTGACGAGACCGACACCACCGAGAAGAGGCAGGAGAGATTCCTGAACGGACTGCATGATGAGATGCAGACAGTACTCGTCAACATCCCCTTTGCCGACCTTGAAGCCTTAGTAGACTCCGCCATCCAGATGGAAGGCAAGTTGAACCAAGCCAGCGAGAACCGCAAACGCCGCATGATGCACCAGAGTGGGCCCAGCAATGCTCCGAAGTATCGCCCCAGCTCAAGCGGAGGTTTCACCCCAAGGAACAACAACAAGCCCTAGATGAAGACTTCATGCCCGGGTTATCAGAACCGGAGTGGAGAAAACTCCAGACCAGGAGGCCACCACAACAACAGCAACTACAACAACAACAACTTCAACCGCGCTCCGCCCAGAGCCCCCAACAACAACAACAACAACAACAACAACAACAACACCAACACCGCTCCAAGGACTGGGAGCAACGCCATCCCCGTCGCAACCAAGGACAAGGCCACCATCACTTGTTATGAGTGTGGTGTGGTGGGACACTACTCCAACGAGTGCCCAAAGAGGCTAGCCAAGAATGCCGCCAACGCCGCTACACCGGCTCAACAGCAACGTCGAGTCTCCACTGGCAAGAAGTTCGCCCCCAACAACCCCAATAACCGCAACGGCCGTCTCTTCCACATGAATGCCGGAGAAGCCCAAGAAGCACCAGATGTTGTACTGGGTATGTTTTCTGTCAACTCCGTACTTGCCAGAGTGTTGTTTGATTCAGAAGCATCGCATTCTTTTGTCACTGAAGACTTTGCATGCACAAGTAAAATCCAATCTATCAGTTTGAAGCATGTTATGATAGTTCAAATTACGGGATCAACCACCAAAGCCAGAAAATTTTGCAAAAATGTACCCATCAGAATCCATGAAGTAGACTTTTATGCCAATCTGATTATTCTGGGAACCAAAGGTTTGGAAGTCGTACTAGGAATGGACTGGATGTCAAAACACCATGGACTGATCCTAGTAGAACATGTATCCGAAAGACTACCCAGAAAATTTACCTGCAACCAAAGTGTAGCCAAGCCAACTCTGGATCAGATCAGGGTCGTTTGTCGATACCCTGATGTGTTTCCAGATGATCTACCCGGTATGCCCCCGGATCGGGATATCGAGTTCATCATCGAGTTAATCCCCGGAACTGGACCTATAGCCCAGAGAGCCTATAGTATGAACCCAACAGAGCTTGTGGAGCTGAAGAAGCAAATTGATTATATGTTAGCCAAAGGTTTGATTCGACCTAGTGCATCACCCTGGAGATCACCAGTTTTGTTTGTGGACAAGAAGGATGGTGCCACTCGTTTATGTACGGATTACCGTAAGCTTAACGATGTCACCGTCAAGAACAAGTACCCCCTACCCAAGATAGAAGACCTGTTCGATCAGTTGACCGGTGCCAAAGTGTTCTCTAAGATTGATCTTAGGACTGGTTATCATCAGCTGAAGATTCGTGCCACCGATATTCCAAAAACGGCCTTCACCACCAAATATGGGTTGTATGAGTACAACGTCATGTCGTTTGGATTAACCAATGCCCCAGCTTATTTCATGAACCTCATGAATAAGATCTTCATGAAATTTTTGGACAAGTTTGTCGTTGTCTTCATCGACGACATCCTTATCTACTCCAAATCCGAAGAAGAACACGAACATCATTTGGAGACTGTCCTAGAAACCCTTAGACACCACCAGTTGTATGCCAAGTTCAGCAAATGTGAGTTTTGGTTGAAGGAAGTAGGATTCCTGGGACATATCTTGTCTGCAGGAGGAATTGCCGTAGATCCCGCCAAGATCAAAACTGTTACAGAATGGCAAGCCCCAACCACCCAGACCGAGGTCCGCGCTTTTCTTGGATTAGCCGGATATTACCGCAGATTTGTAGAAGGCTTTCAAGCATCGCAAGACCGATGACCCAACTGTTGAAGAAGGAGAAGAAGTTTGAGTGGACTGACAAATGTGAAGAGAGTTTCCAACAACTCAAGAGTAGATTGACCTCAGCCCCAATTCTGATCATGTCGGACATCACCAAGCCATTTGACGTGTATTGCAACGCCTCCAAGATTGGTCTTGGATGTGTGCTTATGCAACAAGGCAAAGTGATATCATACCTGTCAAGACAGCTGAAGCAACATGAGCAGAATTATCCAACCCATGACTTAGAGCTTGCAGCCGTAGTTCTAGCCTTGAAAGTTTGGTGTCATTACCTCATGGGTAATCGATGCGAGATCTACTCCGACCACAAGAGCCTGAAATATATCTTCACCCAAAAAGAGCTGAATATGAGGCAGCGCAGATGGATAGAATTAATCAAGGATTACGACATGGAGATTCATGATACGTCCATTTTGCATCACTATTTTATATCATAACTTACTGTTATTCATTGATATATTTCATATTTGGAGATGATACTTATGTTATTTCATCTATTTTGCATGTTTCATGATTATTGGAGAATCGCGCACCGGAGTCAGGATTCTGCTGGAAAAAGCACCATCAGAATCCAATATTTCGGAAGATCAACAATTGACGGAAATTATATGAAAAATCCTATTTTTCCAGAAGACGAAGATAGCCAAAAGGAGGAGCCGAGGAGGGCCGCCATGGGCCCCCCATAGGCCGGCGCGGGCCCAGGCCTGGCCGCGCCGCCTTGTGGGGAGGGGGCCCACAGCCCCCTCTGGCCTCCTCTCCTTCGCGTACTTCTTCGTCTCGAAAACCTAAGCTCCAGAGGATAGTCGCGAAGAGTCACAGCCGCCTCTGCGGGGCGGAAAACACCAGAGAGAAAAGAGCTCTCCGGTAGGCTGAAATCTACCGGGGAAATTCCCTCCCGGAGAGGGAAATCGACGCCATCGTCACCGTCATCGAGCTGGACATCATCTCCATCATCAACACCGTCATCTCCATCATCATCACCGCCATCTCCACCGCTGCACATCATCATCGTTGTAACAATTAGGGTTGGATCTTGATTGTTTGATAGGGGAAACTCTCCCGGTATTGATTTCTACTTGTTATTGATGCTATTGAGTGAAACCATTGAACCAAGGTTTATGTTCAGATTGTTATTCATCATCATATCACCTCTGATCATGTTCCATATGATGTCTCATGAGTAGTTCGTTTAGTTCTTGAGGACATGAGTGAAGTCTAAATGTTAGTAGTGAATTATGGTTGAGTAATATTCAATGTTATGATATTTAAGTTGTGGTGTTATTCTTCTAGTGGTGTCATGTGAATGTCGACTACATGATACTTCACCTTTATGGGCCTAGGGGAATACATCTTGTATTCGTTTGCCAATTGCGGGGTTGCCGGAGTGACAGAAACCTAAACCCCCGTTGGTATATCGATGCAGGAGGGATAGCAGGATCTCAGAGTTTAAGGCTGTGGTTAGATTTATCTTAATTACTTTCTTGTAGTTGCGGATGCTTGCAAGGGGTATAATCACAAGTATGTATTAGTCCTAGGAAGGGCGGTGCATTAGCATAGGTTCACCCACACAACACTTATCAAAACAATGAAGATTAATCAGCTATATGAAGCGAAAGCACTAGACTAAATTCCCGTGTGTCCTCAAGAACGTTTGGTCATTATAAGTAAACAAACCGGCTTGTCCTTTGTGCTAAAAAGGATTGGGCCACTCGCTGCAATTATTTCTCTCGCATTTTACTTACTCGTACTTTATTCATCTGCTACATCAAAACCCCCTGAATACTTGTCTGTGAGCATTTACAGTGAATCCTTTATCGAAACTGCTTGTCAACACCTTCTGCTCCTCATTGGGTTCGACACTCTTATTTATCGAAAATACTACGATACACCCCCTATACTTGTGGGTCATCAAGAATATTTTCTGGCGCCGTTGCCGGGGAGTGAAGCGCTATTGGTAAGTGGAATTGGTAAGGGAAACTTTTACTATTAGTGCTGATTTTATTTCTGCCTGCTGCTATAATTCATTATGGAGAGATCTTCTCTTGAGTTTTTATTTGGAAAATCTACTACTACTGCAAAGGTAGTGGATGAGGTGCCAGGTGAGAAAGAGGTTCCATACAAAATACCTATGAAAATTATTGAACGTGTTGTGGATAACCGTTATGCAGGGGATGGAACTGTCCATCCTGGTGATCATTTACTGTTCTTACATGAATTATGCGGTTTATTCAAGTGTGCAGCTATTGCTATGGATGAAATTAGGAAGAAACTATTCTCTATATCGTTGTCTGGTAAAGCGGCGCATTGGTATAAATTACTGAATAATGGGGATTCTCTTGAATGGAATGATATTGTGCCTCTATTTTATTCTAAATTCTATCCTCCAAGTGAAATTCACAAGGACCGGAACCGCATATATAATTTTTGGCCTCATGATGGAGAGAGTATTGCCCAAGCGTGGGGGAGATTGAAGTCTTTAATGCTCAAATACCCCATTCATGAGCTTCCTGGTAATATTAGCATTGATAATTTCTATGCAAGACTTTCTTTTCAAGATAAGACCTTGCTGGATACTTCTTGTTCTGGATCATTTACGCGCAATAAAGAAGAGTTTAAAAGGGACCTTCTTGATCGGATCCAGGAGAATACTGAAGGATGGGAGAACGACAAAGATAGAGAGTCAGGTATAAATTATGATTATAAATGCATTGAAACTTTTATGGATATTGATAAATTTCGTAATATGAGTGCTACTTATGGTCTTGATTCTCAAGTCATTGCAAATCTTTATAAAGCTTTTGCCTCTCATTATGAATTGCCTAAGAAGAATTTTGATAAGTATCATGAACCATATAAAGATAAAATTGATTCATCTATAAACAAATGTGTTGTAATTGAAACTGTTGATCATGTTATTGCTGAAGCTTATATTGAAAAAACTCCTTTCCCTGCTAAAATGAAGGAGTATTCTGTTATAAATAGTGCGGTTAATAAAAGTGAAAAGAAACCTATAGAACCTGAAGAGCAAATAAAAGTTGAACCAGCTATTGCAATAGTTAAAGATCTTGTGACTGAAAATGTGGAAGATGGTCATATTATTTTCTGTGAAGATGCTTCTAATATTGTTTCACATCCTAATAAGTCTAGGAAAACTAGTGTTCCTATGCTATCTGTTAGAATTGGTGATCATTGCTATTATGGTTTATGCGATATTGGTGCAAGTATTAGTGCTATTCCTTATGAGCTCTACACGGAGATTATGCACGAAATTGGTTCTTGTGAACTTGAATATATTGATGTGGTTATTCGTCTAGCTAATAGAGAAACTATCTCTCCAATTGGTATTGTTCAAGATGTGGAAGTTCTATGTGGTAAGATTAAATATCCTGCTGACTTTTGGTACTTGGTTCTGCTGCTAGTAAGTATTGTCCTATCATTTTTGGTAGACCTTGTGTCGAGGGTACTCCTCGGCAATGCCCTCCGATTGGGGCTTAGGGTTAGCGGAATCCTGCAAGCTGACACGAGACATCGGTTCACAGACAAGCGGGGAGAGCGATTTACCCAGGTTCGGGGCCCTCGATGAGGTAAAACCCTTACGTCCTCCCTGTCTGTTCTTGATTATGATGATAATGGGTTACAATGGGGTGCCGAATAGTTCGGCTGAGATCTCATCGAGAGGCTAAGTATTACGACGACCTAGCTCTAGATTTTCTGGTTGCTAAGGTTGCTATGATTGATTGTGTCCCTCGGCAGCCCCTCTCCTGGCCTTTATATAGGAGGCCAGGTCTCAAGAGGTCTAACCGAGTACGACTAGGTTTACAGTAGTTTTAGATCTAATCTTTCCTTGTTCGGCTGCTTCCTTGTCTTGCCCGTCAAGGATTCCTCTGGTGCGCCGTCCATGTGGCCCATCTTGCCTCCAGGTGTCTTCATGGGCCTCCAATTAGTCAATACAGGATAGGGCAATGTCGGTTACCCTATCTTTGACTCTGGAGGGTATTAGGTGTGTTGGGGACACAAGAGACTTCTTGTATCGTGATTGCAGGGTTTCTTGAGAGGGATATCTTTGACCTCTTCCTCCCTGAGTTCGATAAACCTCGGGTGATCCACTTAAGGGAAAACTTGCTGTTGTTCTACAAACCTCTGCTCTTGGAGGCCCAACACTGTCTACGGGAAAAGAAGCGTGAGTAGACATCAGACCTTTTCTAAATACTTGTGGAGCTGTTATAGATTGCAAGAAAGAGAAAATTTTGACAAAATTTGCTGGTGAATCTTACGAGTTTAATTTCTCTAAATTTCCCAAAACTCCTTATAAAGCTGATTCGCCTAATAATGATTTTAGAGTTGAACAGTGTGCATCTATTGCTCTTGCTCCTAATAATCATTTGCAGCAACATTTGGAGAATAGTGAGAGTGAAGTCTTTAGGGAAGAAAGAAATGAGCTTGATGAAATTTTCCTTCGTCAACCTATTCTTAAGCATGATTTACCGGTAGAAGATCTAGGTACAACACCACCACCAAAGGAAGATCCTGTTTTTGATTTAAAACCATTGCCTGATAATCTTAAATATGCTCATATTGATGATAAGAAAATATATCCTGTTATTATTAGTTCTAAGCTTTCAGAGTTCGAGGAAGAAAGGTTATTGGAAATATTGAAGAAACACCGAGGAGCTATTGGCTACACTCTTGATGACTTGAAGGGGATTTCTCCCTCTATTTGCCAACATGCCATTAATATGGAAGATGATGCAAAGCCTGTTGTTGAACATCAGCGTCATCTAATTCCTAAGATGAAGGATGTGGTAAGGAATGAGGTATTAAAACTTCTTGAAGCTGGTATTATATATCCTATTGCTGATAGTAGATGGGTTAGTCCTGTACATTGTGTTCCTAAGAAAGGAGGAATGACTGTTGTACCTAATGATAATGATGAGCTCATCCCTCAAAGAGTAGTTGTAGGATATAGAATGTGTATTGATTATCGAAAAGTTAATAAGGTTACTAAGAAAGATCATTACCCTTTACCTTTTATTGATCAAATGTTAGAAAGGTTGTCTAAAAATACTCATTTTTGCTTTCTTGATGGATATTCTGGGTTTTCACAAATTGCTGTTAAAACTAAGGATCCAGAGAAAACCACTTTCACTTGTCCCTATGGAACTTATGCTTATAGATGTATGCCTTTTGGTTTATGTAATGCTCCTGCTACTTTTCAAAGATGCATGTCTGCTATTTTTCATGGCTTTTGCGAGAATATTGTAGAGGTATTCATGGATGATTTTTCTGTCTATGGGAATTATTTTGATAATTGCTTGCGGAACCTTGATAAAGTTTTGCAGACATGTGAAGAAACTAACCTTGTTCTTAATTGGGAGAAATGCCACTTTATGGTTAATGAAGGAATTGTATTGGGACATAAAATTTCCGAGAGAGGTATTGAAGTTGATAGAGCTAAAGTTGAAGCAATTGAGAAGATGCCCTATCCCAGGGATGTTAAAGGTATTCGTAGTGTTCTTGGTCACGCTGGGTTTTATAGGAGATTTATTAAAGACTTTTCCAAGATTTCAAAACCTCTTACTAATCTTCTTCAAAAAGATGTACCTTTTGTTTTTGATGATGATTGTAAGGAAGCTTTTGAAACTCTAAAGAAAGCATTGACAACTTCTCCTATAGTTGACCTCCTGATTGGAACTTACCTTTTGAGATTATGTGTGATGCTAGTGATTTTGCTGTAGGCGCTGTTCTTGGACAGCGAGTAGATAAAAAATTGAATGTTATTCATTATGCCAGTAAAACTCTTGATGCTGCTCAAAGAAATTATGCTACTACTGAAAAGGAACTGTTAGCTGTAGTCTTTGCTTGTGACAAGTTTAGATCCTATATTGTTGATTCAAAAGTTACAATTCATACTGATCATGCTGCAATTAGATACCTAATGCAAAAGAAAGATGCTAAGCCAAGGCTTATTAGATGGGTGCTTTTGTTGCAAGAATTTGATTTACATATTGTATATAGGAAAGGTGTTGATAATCCTGTTGCTGATAATTTGTCTAGATTGGAAAATATTGCTTATGATCCTGTTCCTGTTAATGATAGTTTTCCAAATGAACAATTGGCTGTAATAAAGGTGAGCTCGCGAGATAGTTCTTGGTATGCTGATTATGCTAACTTTATTGTTTCCAAGTACTTGCCTCCAACCTTTTCAGCCCAGCAAAGGAGGAAATTCTTTTATGACTTGAGGCATTATTTTTGGGATGACCCACACTTATATAAAGAAGGAGTGGATGGTATTCTGCGAAGATGTGTTCCCGAATATGAACAACAAGAGATATTGAGTAAATGTCATGGTAGTGCTTATGGAGGACATCACGTCGGAGATAGAACCGCGCAAAAGGTTCTACAATCAGGTTTTTATTGGCCAACTCTCTTCAAAGATGCAAGAAAGTTTATTTTATCTTGTGATGAATGTCAAAGGGTTGGTAATATCTCCAGACGCAATGAAATGCCTATGAATTATACTCTTGTTATTGAGCCATTTGATTGTTGGGGATTTGACTTCATGGGAACTTTCCCCTCTTCAGAAGGTAACACTCATATACTTGTTGCTGTTGATTATGTTACTAAATGGGTGGAAGCCATACCCACAAAAAGTGCTGATGGTGAGACCCCTTTAAGAATGCTTTTAGATATTATTTTTCCTAGATTTGGAGTTCCTAGATATCTTATGACTGATGGAGGCTCTCATTTTATTCATGGTGGTTTTAGAAAAAACTCTTGCTAAATATGGTATTAATCATAGAATTGCTTCTGCTTATCATCCTCAAACTAGTGGGCAAGTAGAACTATCAAATAGAGAGATTAAATCTATCTTGCAAAAGACTGTTAATAAATCTAGAAAGAATTGGGCTAGTAAATTGAAGGAAGCATTATGGGCTTATAGAACTGCTTATAAAAATCCCATGGGTATGTCACCGTATAAAATGGTTTATGGAAAAGCTTGTCATTTACCTTTAGAACTAGAGCACAAAGCTTATTGGGCTGTAAGAGAACTAAATAAAGATCCTAAACTAGCTGGTGATACGTCCAATTTGCATCACTATTTTATATCATAATTTGCTGTTATTCATTGATATATTTCATATTGGGACACAATACTTATGTTATTTCATCTATTTTGCATGTTTCATCATTATTGGAGGATCGAACACCGGAGCCAGGATTCTGCTGGAAAAAGCACCGTCAGAACGCGATATTTCGGAAGATCAACTGTGGAAGGAAATTATACCAAAAATCCTATTTTTCAAGATGACGAAGGAAGCCAGAAGGAGGAGCCAGGAGGAGCCAGGGTGGGCCCACACCCTAGGGCGGCGCGGCCCAGGCCCTGGCCGCGCCGCCATGTGGTGTGGAGGGCCCACAGCCCCTTTGACCTCCTTTTCTTCGCGAAACCCTTCGTCCCGAAGACCTAAGCCACAGAGGGTACCTCGCGAAGAGTTACAGCCGCCTCTGCGGGGCGGAGAACACCAGAGAGAAAAGAGCTCTCCGGCGGGCAGGAATCCGCCGGGGAAATTCCCTCCGGGAGGGGGAAATCGAAGCCATCGTCACCGTCATCGAGCTGGACATCATCGCCATCACCATCATCATCATCTCCACCATCATCACCGCCGTCATCACCGCTGGACACCGTCACCGCCGTAGCAATTTGGGTTTGATCTTGATTGTTTGATAGGGGAAACTCTCCCGGTATCGATCTCTACTTGTTGTTGATGCTATTGAGTGAAACCATTGAACCAAGTTTATGTTCAGATTGTTATTCATCATCGTATCACCTCTGATCATGTTCCATATGATGTCTCGTGAGTAGTTCGTTTAGTTCTTGAGGACATGGGTGAAGTCTAAATGTTAGTAGTGAACTATGGTTGAGTAATATTCAATGGTGTGATATTTAAGTTGTGGTGTTATTCTTCTAGTGGTGTCATGTGAACGTCGACTACATGACACTTCACCATTTATGGGCCTAGGGGAATGCATCTTGTATTCGTTTGCCAATTGCGGGGTTGCCGGAGTGACGAAACCTAAACCCCGTTGGTATATCGATGCGGAGGGATCGCAGATCTCGTAGTTTAAGGCTGTGGTTAGAATTAATTCTTAATTACTTTCTTGTAGTTGCGGATGCTTGCAAGGGGTATAATCACAAGTATGTATTAGTCCTAGGAAGGGCGGTACATTAGCATAGGTTCACCCACACAACACTTATCATAACAATGAAGATTATTTAGCCGTATGTAGCGAAAGCACTAGACTAAAATCCCGTGTGTCCTCGAGAACGTTTGGTCATTATAAGTAAACAAACCGGCTTGTCCTTTGTGCTAAAAAGGATTGGGCCACTCGCTGCAATTGTTACTCTCGCACTTTACATACTCGTACTTTATTCAACTGTTACATCAAAACCCCCGAATACTTGTCTGTGAGCATTTTACAGTGAATCCTTCATCGAAACTGCTTGTCAACACCTTCGCTCCTCGTTGGGATCGACATTCTTACTTATCGAAGATACTACGATACACCCCCTATACTTGTGGGTCATCAAGACTATTTTCCGGGCGCCGTTGCCGGGGAGTGAAGCGCTATTGGTAAGCGGAATTGGTAAGGAAAACCTTCTTGTTGTGCTGATTTTATTTCTGCCTGCTGCTATAAGTCATTATGGAGAGATCTTCTCTTCAATTTCTATTTGGGAAATCTACTACTACTGCAACGGTAGTGGATGAAGCGCCAGGTGAGGAAGTAATACCATATAAAATACCTATGAAAATTATTGAACGTGTTATGGATAACCGCTATGAAGGGGATGGAACTGTCCATCCCGGTGATCATTTACTGTTTTTGCATGAATTATGCGGGTTATTCAAATGTGCAGGTATTGCTATGGATGAAGTGAGGAAGAAACTATTCTCTTTATCGTTGTCCGGTAAGGCGGCGCATTGGTATAAAGTACTGGATAATGGGGATTCTCTTGAATGGAATGATATTGTGCCCGGTTTTATTCTAAGTTCTATCCTCCAAGTGAAATTCATAAGGATCGGAATCGCATATATAATTTTTGGCCTCATGATGGAGAGAGTATTGCCCAAGCTTGGGGAGATTGAAGTCTTTAATGCTCAAATGCCCCATTCATGAGCTTCCTGGTAATGTTATTATTGATAATTTCTATGCAAGACTTTCTTTTCAAGACAAGACCTTGCTGGATACTTCTTGTTCTGGATCATTTACACGCAACAAAGAAGAGTTTAAAAGGGACCTTCTTGATCGGATCCAAGAAAATACTGAAGGATGGGAGAACGACAAGGATAGAGAATCGTATAATTTATGATTATAAATGCATTGAAGCTTTTATGGATACTGATAAATTTCGTAATATGAGTGCTACATATGGTCTTGATTCTCAAGTTGCTGTAAATCTTTATAAAGCTTTTGCCTCTCATTATGAATTGCCAAAGAAGAATTTTGATAAGTATCATGAACCGTATAAAGATAAAATTGATTCATCTATTAATAAATGCGTTGTAGTTGAAACTGCTGATCATGTTATTCCTGAAGCTTATATTGAAAAAACTCCTTTCCCTGCTAAAATGAAAGAGTACTCTGTTATAAATAGTGCGGTTCATAAAAGTGAAAAGAAACCTGTAGAACCTGAAGAACAAATAAAAGTTGAACTCTTTGTTGCAATTGTTAAAGATCTTGTGACTGAAAATGTGGAGGATGGTCATATTATTTTCTGTGAAGATGCTTCTAATATTGTTTCACATCCTAATAAACCCAAACAAGCTAGTGTTCCTATGCTATCTGTTAGAATTGGTGATCATTGCTATTATGGATTATGCGATATTGGTGCAAGTGTTAGTGCTATTCCGTATGAGCTTTACACGGAGATTATGCACGAAATTGATTCTTGTGAACTTGAAGATATTGATGTGGATATTCAGCTGGCTAATAGAGAAACTATTTCTCCAATTGGTATTGTTCGAGATGTGGAAGTTTTATGCGGTAAGATTAAATATCCTGCTGACTTTTTGGTACTTGGTTCTGCTGCTAGTGATTATTGTCCTATTATTTTTGGTAGACCTTTTCTGAATACTTGTGGAGCTATTATAGATTGCAAGAAAGAGAAAATTTTGACTAAATTTGCTGGTGAATCTTATGAGTTTAACTTCTCTAAATTTACTAAAACTCCTTATAAAGCTGATTTGCCTAGTAATGATTTTAAAATGGAGCAGTGTGCATCTATTGTTCTTGTTCCTAACAATCCTTTGCAGCAACATTTGGAGGACAGCGAGAGTGAAATTTTTAGGAAAGAAAGAGATGAGCTTGAGGAAATTTTTCTTCGCCAACCTATTCTCAAGCATGATTTACCTGTGGAAGATTTGGGTACAACACCGCCACCAAAGGAAGATCCTGTTTTTGATTTAAAGCCTTTACCTGATAATCTTAAATATGCTCATATTGATGATAAGAAAATATATCCTGTTATTATTAGTTCTAAGCTTTCAGAGATTGAGGAAGAAAGGTTATTGGAAATATTGAAGAAGCACCGAGGCGCTATTGGCTACACTCTTGATGATTTGAAGGGGATTTCTCCGTCTATTTGCCAACATGCTATTAATATGGAAGATGATGCAAAGCCTGTTGTTGAACCTCAGCGTCGTCTAATCCCGAAGATGAAGGAAGTGGTAAGGAATGAGGTATTACGACTTCTTGAAGCTGGTATTATATATCCTATTGCTGATAGTAGATGGGTTAGTCCTGTGCATTGCGTTCCCAAGAAAGGAGGTATGACTGTTGTGCCTAATGATAATGATGAGCTCATTCCTCAAAGAGTAGTTGTAGGGTATAGAATGTGCATTGATTTTCGAAAAGTTAATAAAGTTACTAAGAAAGATCATTACCCTTTACCATTTATTGATCAAATGCTAGAAAGATTGTCTAAAAATACTCATTTTTGTTTTCTTGATGGTTATTCTGGGTTTTCACAAATTGCTGTTAAAGCTAAAGATCAAGAGAAAACCACTTTTACTTGTCCCTATGGAACTTATGCTTATAGACGTATGCCTTTTGGTTTATGTAATGCTCCTGCTACTTTTCAAAGATGCATGTCTGCTATTTTTCATGGTTTTTGTGAAAGTATTGTAGAGGTATTCATGGATGATTTTTCCGTCTATGGGAATTCTTTTGATAGTTGCTTGCGAAACCTTGATAAAGTTTTGCAGAGATGTGAAGAAACTAACCTTGTTCTTAATTGGGAGAAGTGCCACTTTATGGTTAATGAAGGAATTGTATTGGGACATAAAATTTCTGAGAGAGGTATTGAAGTTGATAGAGCTAAAGTTGAAGCAATTGAGAAGATGCCCTATCCTAGGGATGTAAAAGGTATTCGTAGTGTTCTTGGTCATGTTTGGGTTTTATAGGAGATTTATTAAAGATTTCTCCAAGATTTCAAAGCCTCTTACTAATCTTCTTCAAAAAGATGTACCATTTGTTTTTGATGATGATTGTAAGGAAGCTTTTGAAACTCTTAAGAAAGCCTTAACAACTGCTCCTATAGTTGAACCTCCTGATTGGAATTTACCATTTGAAATTATGTGTGATGCTAGTGATTTTGCTGTAGGCGCTGTTCTTGGACAGCGAGTAGATAAAAAACTGAATGTTATTCATTATGCTAGTAAAACTCTTGATGCTGCTCAAAGAAATTATGCTACAACTGAAAAGGAATTACTAGCTGTAGTTTTTGCTTGTGATAAATTTAGATCTTATATTGTTGATTCAAAAGTTACTATTCATACTGATCATGCTGCAATTAGATACCTAATGACAAAGAAAGATGCTAAGCCGAGGCTTATTAGATGGGTACTTCTTTTGCAAGAATTTGATTTACATATTGTAGATAGGAAAGGTGCTGATAATCCTGTTGCTGATAATTTGTCTAGATTGGAAAATATTGCTTATGATCCTGTTCCTGTTAATGATAGTTTTCCAAATGAACAATTGGCTGTAATAAAGGTGAGCTCGCGAGACAGTCCTTGGTATGCTGATTATGCTAACTTTATTGTTTCCAAGTACTTGCCTCCAACCTTTTCAGCTCAGCAAAGGAGGAAATTCTTTTATGATTTGAGGCATTATTTCTGGGATGACCCACACTTATATAAAGAAGGAGTGGATGGTATTATGCGAAGATGTGTCCCCGAATATGAACAACAGGAGATATTGAGTAAATGTCATGGTAGTGCTTATGGAGGACATCACGCCGGAGAAAGAACTGCGCAAAAGGTTTTACAATCAGGTTTTTATTGGCCAACTCTCTTCAAGGATGCGAGCAAGTTTATTTTATCTTGTGATGAATGCCAAAGGGTTGGTAATATCTCCAGACGCAATGAAATGCCAATGAATTATACTCTTGTTATTGAACCGTTTGATTGTTGGGGATTTGACTTCATGGGACCTTTTCCGTCTTCGGAAGGTAACACTCATATACTTGTTGCTGTTGATTATGTTACTAAATGGGTGGAAGCTATACCTACAAAAAGTGCTGATGGTGGGACCTCTTTAAGAATGCTTTTAGATATTATTTTTCCTAGATTTGGAGTGCCTAGATATATTATGACTGATGGAGGTTCTCACTTTATTCATGGAGGTTTCAGAAAAACTCTTGCTAAGTATGGTATTAATCATAGAATTGCTTCCGCTTATCATCCTCAAACTAGTGGTCAAGTAGAATTATCAAATAGAGAGATTAAATCTATCTTGCAAAAGACTGTTAATAAAACTAGAAAGAATTGGGCTAGTAAATTGAAGGATGCACTATGGGCTTATAGAACTGCTTATAAAAATCCCATGGGAATGTCACCTTATAAAATGGTTTATGGGAAAGCTTGTCATTTACCTTTAGAACTAGAGCACAAAGCTTATTGGGCTGTTAGAGAATTAAATAAAGATCCTAAACTTGCCGGTGATAAGAGGTTGTTGCAATTGAGTTCTCTAGATGAATGGAGAAGTGAAGCTTATGAAAATGCTAAGCTCTTTAAAGAGAAAGTTAAAAAATGGCATGATAGGAGGATTATCAAAAGAGAATTTAATATTGGGGATAAAGTCCTATTGTATCGGTCTCTGTCTCGTATTCTTTGCAGGGAAATTACTCTCGAAATGGGAAGGACCATATGTTGTCGAGGAGGTGTATCGTTCAGGAGCAATCAAAATTAGCTCTCTCCAAGGCAATGCTACGCAAGTTGTGAATGGACAAAGACTCAAGCATTATATCTCGGGTGATTCTTATAATGTTGATGTGGATATTATTCAAGTGGAAACACCGGAAGCTTTCATCAAAGGGCAAACTGACAGTCCGCCAGAACTCGACTTTGAATAGGTAACAGTACTGGTAATGAAAAGTACGCAATTTACTTTCCGAACTATATTTTTGTTGTTTTTGGAAAATATGAGAAATTACGAGTTCGAAACGGAGTGGAAAGGACGCACGAGGGGGGGCCACCATAGGCCGGCGCGGCCAAGCCTGGGCCCGCGCCGACCTGTGGTTTGGCCGCCTCGTCGCCCCTTTCCGACTCTGGTTCGATCTGGTACTTTCCGTTTGGCGTGAAAAATTTTGCTATATAATCCCCCGGACCCCTGGAGGTCCGTATATCGTGTTCTCGACGTGTTTTGTTTCGAGCTGTTTCTGCCAGGATTTGTTTCGGATCTAGAGCCATCATGTCTTCATCGGAAACTCCGAAGGACAGCTCCAGCAAGGATGTTGGCAACTTGTACATGGAGGAGCTGAGGATGCACCCCAAGGAGTTGTTGCTCGTTGAAGGAGAATTGCAGGTCAAGGATGTCCAGGGTCCTAAAGGAGAAGGAAGCCTGGAAGACAGGATGGAGAAGCTAGAACAAGAGGTTTTCAAGTACAAGAAGATGGCTGAGCGTGAGGTGAATATCTTCCACAGGATTGTGTCTGAACTCATTGCTGAACATGAGAAGGAAACTGCAAAGCTTTGGAGCGACATCCTCTCACTTCACGACACCACCAACAAGCTCCAAGCACAACTCTATGATTTTCAGAATCAGAACTGTGAGTATGAAAACAGGTTTAAATACATAAGCCGTGCTGCTAGTTTCAGGATCCCCGAGACCAAGATGTCGTTTCTTGATGGAGAGCCTCTTCCTTGGAAGTTTGATGACGGGAATTCATCACCACCATCGCCGAAGGAGTAATTCATCATCGGTATTGGCATCCCCTTGGTTTGTTCCAAGCTTGGGGGAGTGCCGCGGTATCACATTATCACTACCTTTTACTTTTATTGTCAAGTAGTGTCATATCATGAATAGGGAAGTTATCATATAAGATGGGTTGCGTTTGGAAGTATCTCTCCTTTAGTTGGTTGTCTATGTATCCCTTGGTGTGAGTTATCGTTATGGAATATTAATGAGAAGTCTTATCATTTACATATTGCACATCTTATTTTAGTTTGCAATCTCTACTATATGATTCACCTTGTTGTTAGTATTGGTATCACTTTGGGAGCATTGAATAAATCTATTTGGTTTTGGCAAACTTAGCATTGGTCAATAGCAACAACACTTTGAGGTTTAAATAGAAAAGAGAAATACATGTAGATGTTTCATTGTCTTTCTTGTTAGCTCATAGCTTATTATTCTGAAGTTAAAATTGTTTGTGCTTACAAGGAAGATGCATGATTGTGTCTATCACATGTATATTTGTTTGTTTCCCTCGACTCTTATGCTTGCTAATTGACCTTGCTAGCCAAAGACCTGTACTGAGAGGGATTACTTCTCGTGCATCCAAACCTTAACCCAAACCTATGCCATTTGTGTCCACCATACCTACCTACTACATGGTATTTTCTGCCATTCCAAGTAAATACTTCATGTGCTACCTTTAAACAATTCAAAACTTAGTATCTCTTATTTGTGTCAATGTTTCATAGCTCATGAGGAAGTATGTGGTGTTTTACCTTTCAATCTTGTTGGGCAACTTCCACCAATGGACTAGTGGCTTCATCCGCTTATCCAATAACTTTGCAAAAAGAGCTGGCAATGGGATTCCCAGTCCCAAATTAATTAAATTAAATAGACACTCCTCCATGGTATGTGATTGATGGACGGCACCCGAAGGATTCGGTTAGCCATGGCTTGTGTAAGCAAAGGTTGGGGGGAGTGTCATCATCATAATCTATATCTATACCTAATAATAAAGGAGCTAACGTTTCCTTGGTTTGGTCCGTCTTAGGACGCTTTTGTCCGTTCCAAAATACGTCTTCGCCCAAAGGGCCCGATCCCCCAATGAATCGTCGTACGTTAAGCAAACTCTGACCCAGCGCTGAAATCGGGTTGTATCATGTCCGGTCTCCAGATCACGTACTGTACCTGGATGTAAGGGCTCATATATACACCGCTCTACCAAGGAGTAAAACCTCCCGATTGTGATGAAGCGATGGAATCGCGCTACCTCCCTGTGTTTCCATCACGAGAAGTCCCAATCCACCAATCCAGATGGAAAAAGAAACCAGACACTTGATGGAAGAAAACAACTCCACATCGATCTCTTGGTTCCTTATATACACTGTATAGACGTGAGATCAACTCAAGGAAACAAGATCGACGATTTTCGCGGTCCACTTGCCGATTTGTCGACTTCGCCGGAGTCAGCCGCCGTCTTACCGTTCTAACAACTACGCCGGAGTAAGCTGCAATTCGCGGGCCGGCATCTCCCTGTTCTGCCTTCGCCATGAGTACGCTGTTGTCTCGGCGGCATTCTGCCGATCTCGGCAGACATCCGTTTCCTCGGTCGTCCGTGCGATCGTTTGGATCAGCTCTTGTTCGTTCGTCCTTCCGCTCTTTTCTGTTTATATATAGGCGCTCTGGAATCTCAATTGATGGTCGTATTTGGTGAGCCCGGTCTTGACGAGCAGCATACGGAGCTCCAGCTACGACATCGCCTGCGCCAGGAACGCGCCGCGCAGGACGCAGCTCGCCCTTGTGCTTATTCTGGTCATCCACCTAGCAGCCGTGCTCAATCTCGAACGAGGCGGCGCCGGGATCCATCGGCCCTTTGAACCGCCGTGCAGTCTGCCTGGTTCGGGCGACAGTTGCAGAAGATATCCAATTGCTCTCTTATTACGAACAGATAGCTCTGTTATTTCTGTATATACTCGTGCTGCACGTTCTGGCCACGCTTGACGCCAGCCAAATACCAACGAATGATCTATTTGCCTGTACGTACGAACGAGCTGTTCAGAAGCACGTCAAAGCAACATCAATCCATCCATCTTAGCTAGCGTCCGTGCGATCGTTTGGATCAGCTCTTGTTCGTTCGTCCTTCCGCTCTTTTCTGTTTATATATAGGCGCTCTAGAATCTCAATTGATGGTCGTATTTGGTGAGCCCGGTCTTGACGAGCAGCATACGGAGCTCCAGCTACGACATCGCCTGCGCCAGGAACGCGCCGCGCAGGACGCAGCTCGCCCTTGTGCTTATTCTGGTCGTCCACCTAGCAGCCGTGCTCAATCTCGAACGAGGCGGCGCCGGGATCCATCGGCCCTTTGAACCGCCGTGCAGTCTGCCTGGTTCGGGCGACAGTTGCAGAAGATATCCAATTGCTCTCTTATTACGAACAGATAGCTCTGTTATTTCTGTATATACTCGTGCTGCACGTTCTGGCCACGCTTGACGCCAGCCAAATACCAACGAATGATCTATTTGCCTGTACGTACGAACGAGCTGTTCAGAAGCACGTCAAAGCAACATCAATCCATCCATCTTAGCTAGCTAGCTATAAAGACAAGTCAGCATGTTTTGCAATCCCTCCTTCTCCAGCAGTTTTGAATCCACCAGCAGGCTTGGCTTGGTCTGCCAGTGCAGCGCGGCCCCTCTATGGAGTAGTATGTATGTGAACTTGTGAAGGAGGGCCCGGCGCCTTCGACATACGGGAGGTCTTGATCAGGGAAATAAGAATAAGAAGCATCACCGTTGAGACCGATATTTGCAGCGAGCTACGCAAAGATGCCACGAGTTAGCGGCCGGCTTCATTGGCAAACCAAAACAACATTGTAGGCAAGGGCGCAAGGCTGTTATGATCGCAAGGAACAATTTCTAAATATCTGCGGACAGGGCAGATGCTTGGCGGGGCTTCCAATGCGTGCTGGTGTGCGATTGGCCGGATTGGCACTGCACGGCCGAGGCAGACTGTTCGGCGTCTGCAAGATTGATTTCGACAGCAGCTATGCACCTTGTGCAGGTGCAGAATAGGGTAATATAGCGATACATGAGTGCCTTTGGTGCCTTGGTGGAAGATTTCTTCAAGACACTGATGGGTTACGCTGATTTTCTAACACTGATTCATGGCATGGACGAACAATTCTAGCTGATTTATATCAACAATTGGAACAACCGTCCACGGACCAGGGGGTTACAGGTCAATTCTGCACGATGATTAGAGTAATCAAGTGGAATTTTACGTAGAAGATCGAGTTAGACGACCACGCATACGTTGTCGCCGGTGATCGAGCCTTCATCATCACCCGTTTCTAGCGTAAAGAGGACATCAAGCATGTCATCGCCCACACACCCCAGATGGATCAGTGGAGAGCCACCAAGTTAGGCCGCAGTGCCTATTGTTCTAGCCCTATGCCACATGAAGGCGGTGCTATGGTCCATTAGGTTTCAGGTTTGATGCCCTCACCTCATGCTTGTGCGAGCCTACGAGACATATTTGAACAAAAATAGACCGGCTTTTGAGTTCTTTTCATGTCAGTTAATTTTTTTTATCGAATTATGTTTTAATCTATATCAAGTAGAATATATTATGTTTTTGAGCTATATATGTTGCTATTTTTTTCAATGCTTGTGAATTTTGTTTACATGTGGCCTAAAGAAAAGAAAAAAGAGAAATTCATGTGCACCCCTTGTGACGATGAAGAAAACCTCGCGGAGCCTACACGAGGGGTGCATGTATAGGCAATGTCGGCCATCACGTTCTATGCTGCTCTTCCATGACACTAACATGCTAAATTCTTTCAAACTTGCGACACCTAATTTATGCTACTCCAGAATTGCAAGGTTTGAGCCATCAGGAGGGGAAGAGTGGACAATGGCCAGCAATTTCTTTGTGGACGGGGGCGAGATCAACTATCATATATCTCATCTAATGGTACACGATACCTTCAATAGGAAGTAAGGGACTTCCTATGTTTTTCTTCCGGTGCAACGCACGGGCATCTTTCCTAGTACCTAATAATAAAGAAAATAAGCCTTTTTGTTCGTCCGTTTTTTATTGCCCCTACTTTTCATCTAAATTATTGCCACCGCTAAGTGAAAGAAAACGATTCGTTTTAGTTCGGTCGCGTTTCATCGTTCTAGCTCTTTTCCCGCGCGACTCCGACCGTCCTCTGTCTCTCTCACTGCAAGTCGGCGACCTGCCGACACCTCCTAAACCAGCTCTCCGCGCCTCCAGCAGCAACTCGATCGGCTTTCTGCCACGCACACATGCCTGCAGCTGCGTGCAAGCACCGGCAACTGCCTTGCCCGCTACGCCTCACGTGCTGCACGCCGCACAACAGCAGCCAGCAGCTGCATACCTGCATGCATCCATCGGTGGACAGCTGCAGCTATCCGCTCGTTTTACATGAATGCATCAATCAACTTGTCTAGAAAAATAGGAATAGGCATTGAAGAAGAGGTCCCGTAAAGAAGGAGAAACCACATGACATCAAAAATGTCCAAGAAAAGCAAAAAATCGTATTTTTCATCAAAATTTGATCAAGGATATAGAAAAAATATCACTGTCCATGATATAAAATACATATAATATTAAAATATAGTTTATGATTGTTCAAATAGTATAGATTTTATATTGTACATGTTAATATGTTTTTAATAAATATTTGTTTACTTTGCAAAAAAATGATTTTACTAAACTCAGAATGCAAAATAATTAAGGAGTATGCACACATGCTGTCATAGATGGACTAACATACAATTTACACTTTGCTATAGGATTTTTTGTTTGACATGTACTACATAATGTGTCGATGTGTATACCGCCGAGCAAAACGTTCCATGCACGGCGCGAGTAGAGCATGCTATGGCACGGGTAGATCAGGTGGTGGCTTCATCAATGAGGAAATGATGGGTGCGGCCACGGTGGCATCAAGTGTGTGCTATATTTTCATGGGCGAAGACGGTTTGTCTCATCGCAACTACGTCTTAGGAAGAGTTGGAAGAAAGATGAATAAAAAGAGAAAGAATCAATCCGTAGCAACGCACGGGTTTTGTCCTAGTAAAACTAAAATAAAAAGGCACTCCTTCATGGTATGAGATTGTTGGCAGGCACCCGAGGATTCGGTTAGCTATGGTTTGTGAAAGAAAAGGTTGGAAGGAGTGCCAAGTAAAATGAAAATAATATGGGAGCCGCTCTTAGGAGGTTGTCTGGCAAGGGGGTTAGAGTACCCGCTACCAGTCGTTGACAACAACAAACACCTCTCAAAATGTTACTTTTATTCTCTTTATATGATTGCAAAACTGAAAAAGCTCTAGCACATGATTTAATCCCTGCTTCCCTCTGCGAAGGGCCTGTCTTTTACTTTATGTTGAGTCAGTAAACCTATTTCCCTCCATCTCAAGCAAGCATTTGAGTAGTTGTGATCAAACCATTATATTGTGATTTGCTACATCATGTCTTTTATTCTTCCTTGTTTAGTACAAGTTTTATCTGAATGAATATAGCTTTGCAAGTTATCAATGATCATGAGAAGACCATTATGATTGAGTATGCAAGTTGTGCCTTATAAACTCTAACATGAGAGCGCTGCTCAATGAAATAAATATAATCTGTTAATTGTTCTCTGACCAAGAACGAAGTTTGTCATCACCAATTATGATTTCTCATGCACCTTTACTTGTGATTACCTTATACTTGTTTCAATATGAGTTATAAAGAGGTTGTTTACTATAATGTCCTGTGTGAATGAATATGATGCTTCTTGTCCGTATTTTATTTATCGACTCTTCACTCCATAAACATGTGGTCATGTCTATCGAGTTCAGTTTCGCTTGGGGACAAGCGAAGTCTAAGCTTGGGGGGAGTTGATACGTCCAATTTGCATCACTATTTTATATCATAATTTGCTGTTATTCATTGATATATTTCATATTGGGACACAATACTTATGTTATTTCATCTATTTTGCATGTTTCATCATTATTGGAGGATCGAACACCGGAGCCAGGATTCTGCTGGAAAAAGCACCGTCAGAACGCGATATTTCGGAAGATCAACTGTGGAAGGAAATTATACCAAAAATCCTATTTTTCAAGATGACGAAGGAAGCCAGAAGGAGGAGCCAGGAGGAGCCAGGGTGGGCCCACACCCTAGGGCGGCGCGGCCCAGGCCCTGGCCGCGCCGCCATGTGGTGTGGAGGGCCCACAGCCCCTTTGACCTCCTTTTCTTCGCGAAACCCTTCGTCCCGAAGAACTAAGCCACAGAGGGTACCTCGCGAAGAGTTACAGCCGCCTCTGCGGGGCGGAGAACACCAGAGAGAAAAGAGCTCTCCGGCGGGCAGGAATCCGCCGGGGAAATTCCCTCCGGGAGGGGGAAATCGACGCCATCGTCACCGTCATCGAGCTGGACATCATCGCCATCACCATCATCATCATCTCCACCATCATCACCGCCGTCATCACCGCTGGACACCGTCACCGCCGTAGCAATTTGGGTTTGATCTTGATTGTTTGATAGGGGAAACTCTCCCGGTATCGATCTCTACTTGTTGTTGATGCTATTGAGTGAAACCATTGAACCAAGTTTATGTTCAGATTGTTATTCATCATCATATCACCTCTGATCATGTTCCATATGATGTCTCGTGAGTAGTTCGTTTAGTTCTTGAGGACATGGGTGAAGTCTAAATGTTAGTAGTGAACTATGGTTGAGTAATATTCAATGGTGTGATATTTAAGTTGTGGTGTTATTCTTCTAGTGGTGCCATGTGAACGTCGACTACATGACACTTCACCATTTATGGACCTAGGGGAATGCATCTTGTATTCGTTTGCCAATTTTGGGGTTGCCGGAGTGACAGAAACCTAAACCCCCGTTGGTATATCGATGCAGGAGGGATCGCAGGATCTCAGAGTTTAAGGCTGTGGTTAGAATTAATTCTTAATTACTTTCTTGTAGTTGCGGATGCTTGCAAGGGGTATAATCACAAGTATGTATTAGTCCTAGGAAGGGCGGTACATTAGCATAGGTTCACCCACACAACACTTATCATAACAATGAAGATTATTTAGCCGTATGTAGCGAAAGCACTAGACTAAAATCCCGTGTGTCCTCGAGAACGTTTGGTCATTATAAGTAAACAAACCGGCTTGTCCTTTGTGCTAAAAAGGATTGGGCCACTCGCTGCAATTGTTACTCTCGCACTTTACATACTCGTACTTTATTCAACTGTTACATCAAAACCCCCTGAATACTTGTCTGTGAGCATTTACAGTGAATCCTTCATCGAAACTGCTTGTCAACACCTTCTGCTCCTCGTTGGGATCGACATTCTTACTTATCGAAGATACTACGATACACCCCCTATACTTGTGGGTCATCAGCCGGTAAGAAGAGATTGCTACAATTGAGTTCTCTAGATGAATGGAGAAGTGAAGCTTATGAAAATGCTAAACTCTTTAAAGAGAAAGTTAAGAAATGGCACGATAGAAGAATTATCAAAAGAGAATTGAATGTTGGGGATAAAGTCCTATTGTATCGGTCTCGTCTCAGATTCTTTGCAGGGAAATTACTCTCGAAATGGGAAGGACCATATGTCATTGTGGACGTGTATCGTTCAGGAGCAATTAAAATTAGTTCTCTGCAAGGCGATGCCACACAAGTGGTGAATGGACAAAGACTCAAGCATTATATCTCAGGTGATTCTTATAATGAAGATGTTGATGTTATTGGAGTGGTGACTCCGGAAGCTTTCATCAAAGGTCAAATTGACAGTCCGGCAGAGTTCGACTTTGATTAGGTAATAGTACTGGTAATAAAAAGTTCACGTTTTACTTTCCGAACAATGTTTATGCTGTTTTTGGAAAATATGAAAAATTACGAGATCGAAATGGAGTGGAGGAGACGCACGAGGGTGTGCCCTCATAGGCCGGCGCGGGCCCTAGCCTGGCCGCGCCGCCGTATGAGGTGGGTCCGTCGTGGCCCCTCTCCGACTCTGGTTCGACCTGGTACTTTCCTTTTGTCGTAAAAATTCCTGCTATATAATCCCCCGGACCCCTGGAGGTCCGTATATCGTTTTCTCGACGTGTTTTGTTTTGAGCTGTTTTCTGCCAGGATCTGTTTTTGATCTAGAGGCACCATGGCCTCTAACAACAAGGGCAAGGGGCTTTCGGAGGAAGAAGTGAAGAAGATGTCGTCAAAGCAAGAGCAGCAGGCTGCTGGGAGTAAGCAAATCTTGGTGGGATCTGTTGACACTGTTATCACCAGATTTTAACCAAGTCAGGAGGTGGGCCGTGATTGAGATGGGCTTGGAGAATATACACGGGAAATATTCATGAATCGGCCTCGTGCAAGAATTTGGGCTAGATTGCCCGTGTATCTGTAAATTATAGTAGGTTACATGTCGGTTAGGATTAAAAGATAGAGTTTAGATCGTACACGGTTGGGATTATTCCCAAGTTAGAGAGTCTACGGACTATAAATATGTATCTAGGGTTATTGAGAAAAGAGGACGATCACGTTCACAACAAACCAATCTAGGCGCATCGCCACCCCTTGTTTCGAGGGTTTCTTTCGGGTAAGCGCTATGCTGCCTAGATCGCATCTTGCGATCTAGGCAGTATCTTGTTTATTCGTCGTTCATGTGTTGCTCGTACTGAAGCCTTTTTGATGGCGAGCAACACCATTATCATAGATATGTTAGGGTTTGCATCGATATTTACTTGATGTATTCGCTTAGCTTTGCTATCCCTAGATATCTAGCTGTCCTTACACCTATCTTAGGTGTAAGGACAGCACCTCGCTTAGTCTTTATTCAGTAGATTCGATCTGTTACGGTTGTTCCTTGCTCTTCAAGGATTAGTTTGATATCCATATGGTTAGGCCTTGCAAACGGGTTGAAAGATCCAGCAGGGCGTGAGGTACGGTTTGCTGATCCTAGAAGGGATGTTCCGAGGATCAACTTCATGTTGGTTTTTAGGCCTTTTCTAGGGTTGATTTTCTGTCATCTTTCGTACCTGCCAGGCTCAATTACATGCAAGATGTTCCGGTTATGTGGTGAAAACCCTAAATCGTCGTAGATCGTGTTAGCTTAGTAGTGATCAAGCAGGACCACCATGTTATCGTAGATCCAATACGAATCATGGGTGGATCGGCTCCATGAGCCGATTCACAGGATAAACTGAGAGCCAATCGAGGCTCGTATTTAATGTTTACGTGTATGCCATGCAGGAAACTAGTCGAAGCAATCCATCACCTTCCTGACCAGGTATAGGTCAGGTGGCACGCCCTTGCACCAGCTTGGACGTGTGCCGGAGCATTGCGGGCCGTCGCCCGAGGGACCAGGGCCCACCAGCAGTCCTGGGAGCCTCCCGGCTCTACGTGTTACCCGTCGCTGCTCGCCGGTGGGTTTTGGTGGTCAACACATTCTGGCACGCCCGGTGGGACATTCTTCTACATCAACTGCGTCAACATCTGCATCAGGGATGGCGGAAGACCCAGTCACGTACGAAGATCTGACTGAGGAGTACAAGAAGAAGTATGACGAGATCAAAGCTCTTTTCGAAGCCGACCTCATCGGCTCTTTCCAGAGGACCCGCTCACACGGCATTAGGTGGAAAGGGTTCTCAGCTGAAGGCGCTCTCGATGAAGTGGATCTGTCTACTTCTTCAGAAGAACGCATCAGAGCTCTACGCCAGGAAGTTAACTACATGGTAGCTCATTCGCTACACCGTCATTCCGAGAGCCTGGTGAACGCTTTTGAGCGCGTTGCGCTTCGCGTGGTCCAGGAAATCATGAAGCATCAGTACTCTCCGCCAGGAGCTACACTAGGGACTCACCAAGGAGAGATGCCGCTCTACACCAGACCGCAGCTGCCGTTCTTGCTAGCAGCTCCAGAGCCGCCGGGTTCACCGGCGTTCGTCGTCTACAAGATTGGAGGCGACCCTGCTGATTACCAGTTCATGATGGAACCGCCTAAGGAGATCCCGCATGGATACACGTGCATGTACGTGCCAGACTGCAACAACTTGGCGCGCACGACCCAGACTACAGCAGGAGGAATCTCTGGAGCCACAAGAGGAATTTCTGGAGCCACAGGAGGAATTACTGGAGGAGACGCCGATAAACAGGCGTGGCTGGCTAAATATGCCACCGCAACAAATCAGCAAAATTCAACCCCTGCAGCTCCTACAGTGGACCAGATCAGTGCAATCTTGAGAGACCAGTTCGGCATGGTGCCGAAAAGAAGGGCAATCGGCTATTCCAAGCCGTACCCCAACGAGTATGATTTGATTCCACTGCCGCCCAAGTATCGGCTCCCTGAGTTCTCAAAGTTTAGTGCCTCAGAAGGCTCTAGCTCAATTGAGCACGTGAGCCGATATTTGGCACAGTTGGGCATGATCTCAGCATCAGACCCGCTACG
Source organism: Lolium perenne (assembly GCF_019359855.2). Classification (NCBI taxonomy): domain Eukaryota; kingdom Viridiplantae; phylum Streptophyta; class Magnoliopsida; order Poales; family Poaceae; genus Lolium; species Lolium perenne. The sequence goes on from NC_067245.2 coordinate 189,400,275, forward strand.
CGTAAGGTTTTTTGCGCAGTCTCTCACGGGATCGGCTTTTGGATGGTACACCTCGCTGGCACCAGATTCAATCCGGACGTGGAAGCAGATGGAAGAGCAGTTCCACAAGCAATATCACTCAGAAGCTTCCGAGGCTGGCATTGTCGATCTGGCACAAGTACGACAAAGGCGCGGAGAAACAGTGTCGGAATACATTCAGCGCTTCAGGAACGTAAGGAACCGATGCTATTCGGCTCGTTTGAATGAAAAAGAAGTAGTTGATCTGGCAGTGGTAGGTCTCGTGTCGCCGATCAAGGACATGGCTTCCCAAGCGGAGTACACTTCACTGGCGCATATGGTTCAGAAACTTTCATTGTATGAACAGCACCACCCAGAATTGTACCAGGACAAATTCAAACGCGCGGTAAGCCTGGTTGAGACAGAAGAGGATGAAGACTCTCCAGGAGACCAGGAAGTAGCCGTGGCTGAATGGGCTCGGTGGGCAAACCCCGTGTCCTGCAAGTGGGTTAAACCACAAGGTCCTGCAAAAGGGTTTGGCTTCGACGTGAGCAAAGCTGAGCAGATTTTCGATCTTTTGCTTAAGGAGAAGCAGCTGAAGTTACCCGAAGGCCATAGAATCCCTACGGTGCAAGAGATGAACGGAAGGCCATACTTCAAGTGGCATCATTCGTTCATCCATACCACCAGCGACTGCAAAGTGTTGCGTCAGCAGATCCAAATGGTGATAGAACAAGGTCGTCTGATTTTCAGCCAGTATGCCATGAAAGTGGACACGCAACCGTTCCCTGCCGTCAACATGGTGGAATACAGTTACCCCACGAGGCGTCAGCCAGATTTCTCGTTCAGTATTAACATCGCAGGGCCTGTATACCACCCTGGCAAGGACAAAGAAGAGAGCAGTCGTTCTCGTGGCAAGGACAAGGAGGAGGCCGGTTCACGCGACCGGCCCCGATATGATGACAAACGGTACGTCACCGAGGAACAAGTGAGAAGCGTGCGGTACCAACGACCACTCTCCGAGCACCTTCTTAACAAATATGAGCGTCAGTATGACCAACGCCGGCGGTATGACACAGCCAACGGCATAGATCGTCAGCCTAACATAAATGACAGAAAGTATCATCGGTATGATAGAGACGACGAAGGATATGAGCGCCGCGCTAAGGGAAGGTCAAGGGAGCAAGAAGACATGGACCGTCACTGGGACTGCCTTTCTTTAAACATTGCTGGGACTCAGGAATGAGCCGATTGCCTACAATCGAAAGCTGCCCAGAATGTAGACCAAAGAAGAAGGACGCAGGAGACGTGTCAGTGTTCAAACGTCTAGGGCCTCTCCCATCTCGGAACAAACAAGCTGAGTCCTCTCGAGTGGAAGATCTCGAGGAGCTAGAAGATGAAGAAGAAGAAGAAGAAGATAGATACCACCGACCCAGGTGGTGCCCTGATGGACTCAGCTACTCTCAGAAGAGTAGGGTGCAACGGCTACGTAGTTTGGAGGAAGCCGAGAGGTTATACCTGCACACGCTGAGGAAGGCGCGGCCCAATCTGGCCGCGAAAATTCAGCAAACTTTGGACGAAGAGGGTCGTCCACAGAAGAAAGAGTGGCGCCCCAAACCAAAGAAAGCCGATGATAAGACATCGTCTAGCACAAACATGGTGTTCGTACTTCCGTCAGAGTTCTGCGCTCCAAGAGCAGAAGAGGCATCGGTGGCACAACTTGACTGTGGCCCACGGCCAGTTATCTTTGAAAAGCCGCGAGAAAGGAGCTACAGACACCTGAAGGCCCTGTACTTGAAAGGTTATATCAACGGGCAGCCTGTCAACAAGATGCTGGTTGACACGGGAGCGGCAGTCAATATAATGCCATACTCCATGCTACGTCGCCTGGGACGCTCTAGCGCGGATCTGATCAAAACCAACGTCACATTGAGCGACTTCAACGGCCAAGCATCAGAAGCGCAAGGTGTTCTAAGCGTGGATCTAACGGTAGGCCGAAAAACCATCCCCACGCCATTCTTCATCGTCGATAGCAAGAGCACCTACGCTGTCCTACTAGGGAGGGATTGGATTCACGCCAACTGCAGCAATCCATCCACAATGCACCAATGCTTGATACAGTGGGATGGAGATGAAGTGGAGGTCGTCCATGCAGATGACTCAGCCGAAATCTCAACGGCTGGCATGAACATTTGGGACGCGGTAGACCAAGAGCCACTCTCTGGAGTCAGTTTGGATGGCTGTGAGCGCATCGAAGTGACAAAAACGGGGTGAGGCTGGTCTTATCCACCGGCCTGACCGTGTAGTAAGAGCAAAGTCTATGGACTTACGTGACAAGGCCGATCCCTGTGATCGGCCCCAAAAAATAAGAAGTAATGATCTCAACTCAAGGATGTCACGTAGATATAGTATACCACAAATAAGATGTAAACCTTCATTGAGCAATGCAATCAGAATGGGGGCCGATTCCAGCAATCGGCCCATATTATCCTCGCCATACGTTTTGCCTCTGTTGAGCATCGATCTAATAGGTGACGGAAAGCTAGGGTATGGGTTTACATTGGCTGATGAGCTAGAAGAGGTTGACATTGGTCCTGGGGATAAGCCACGACCAACTTTTATCAGCAAAAAGTTAGATCCGCACTTGAGGAGTCTGATGATAGCTCTGTTGAAAGAATACCCAGATTGCTTTGCATGGGATTACACAGAGATGCCTGGGTTAGACAGGAGCATAATTGAGCATCGGCTCCCTCTCAAGAAAGGATTTCGGCCGTTCCAGCAACGTACACGTTAGATGAAGGCCGATATTCTAGAAGGAATCAAGAAGGTGTTGGATGCCGGGTTCATCAAGCCATACAGACATGATGACTGGAGAGCCGATATCTTCAATCACTTGAAAGATTCGGCTCGGGGGGCACCTAAACGGAGCATACATGGACAGTGGAATATGGAGGCCGATGCATAAAACATCAGCCAGTAAAAAATAAAATAAAAAAAATAAAAAAGGCTCGATTGAGCAGTTATCAACAGTTATCAGATTACAAAGGGAGGCTCTACTGAAGGAATACACTAAGGGCATGGAGGGCGTCAGCACGGACACGATCCACCTCGGCGATCTCGGCCTCATCATCCTCGTCCTTGCCTGTCACCAGCTGGCTGTTTAGGGCGCGTAGTTCGGCCAGATCAGTCTTCAGTTCAGCTTTGAGGCCTTCTGCTTCCTCTCGGGAGCAGGCAATAAGAGCTTCCTTATCTTGGATAAGCTGTTTGGTTACCCTGACCCTCTCTTCAAGGTTCTCCAGTTCCTTGTGCAAGTTCTCAAGTTCGGTGCTGCTGACAGAAGTGTCAGTTTTGGTGTCCAAGGCAGCCTTTTTCTCACTAAGCCGTTGACACTTGTCTGCAATATCGGCTTTCAACGGGAGCTGGGCGTGGCGAAGGTCAATTCTCTGACGAGCCAACCTCACCCTTGACCTGAAGGCTGACAGAGTCACAACTGGCCAGAGTTTCACCTGCAGTGTCACCGGGAGATGGGGCTAAATGTCTTCAAGAATTCCCTTTACCTCCTCGGGGTTTTCAATCAATGTCTCAATTGAAGAGGAGAGCAAAGCCCTGAGACGCTGGAGTTGTCCATGGGTAGTGCTGGGTCCTGGCTCTTCACTGGCCCTGGAAGTAGCTGGTTCGATGGACTCAGGGTCGAACGTCAGCAAGCTTGAGAGGTCATAACCCTGGCAGACAAACCAAAACAGCGTCAGTATGCAGCAAAAGAAAAGGTTAGAGCCAAGGAATGGAGTGTACCTCTCCTAAGACCGGAGGGACAACCGATGTTGTGGTGATCGGCTTTTCTGTCGGCTTGGCTAGGTTGGCCACCTTGTCAGCCGCGCTCTTTGAAGTTGCTAGATCCAGGGTGGCGGATGGCATCAGTACCTCCTCGACGTCCCCACTAGAAGTGTCATCAGTCTACAAAGGAAGTGGTCAGCCGATGCGAGTAACGATGGGTTGGTATGAAATATGAGCCAGGGGAATAATTACATTTGAAACCTCCTGGCTTGCACTACAAGAAAAGTTGCCATGGCCGACGAAGTTGAAGTCGCGCCGTGGTTGCTGGTGTACCATGGCCGACGATTTTGGGTCTATCCGTTGTGCATGTCAAAACGTTTTTTTCTCGTTTTTAGGCCACCTAGCCCGACGAAAACGGCCAAAACGTTGCGTATGGTGGCCCGGGACGTGGTGCATCTCGAATTCTCGGGTTCGCCGGCCGAGTCAACGCAAATCCGCACCGCCGAGGGATGTAGGGCCCAGATGGCAGCCTCTCTGGCATTGTTTTTTTTCTCGATCGCGCCATCTCGTTCAACGCTCTCCGATCGAGCCGTTTACGATGCAGGATAATGGGTCCCGCATGTCATCCTCTATGAACCAAAATTCTTTCTATTCTTGGATTTTTTTTGACCCCCTGATTTCTGGCTACTTCCTTTTTCTATTGATCTCTTGCCGCCTTGGAAACGTTGGCACTGCTGCTGCTAATTGGGACCCGCATGTCATCCTCTATGAGCAATCAACTTTCTTTTCTTGGAGTTTTTTTTGGCACCTCAAATTTGGTTACTTGCCTTTTTCTTTCGATCCCCTGCCGCCTCTCAAACGGTGATACCGCTGCTGCTAAATGGGACCTGCATGTCATCCTCTATGTACTATAAAACTTTCTTTTCTCGGATTTTTTTGGCACCTCATATTTGGTCACTTACCTTTTTCTTTCGATCCCCTGCCGCCTCTCAAACGGTGAGACCGCTGCTGCTAAATGGGACCCGCATGTCATCCTCTATGTACTATAAAACTTTCTTTTCTAGGATTTTTTTTGGAACCTCATATTTGGTCACTTGCCTTTTTCTTTCGATCCCGTGCAGCCTCTCAAACGGTGATACCACTGCTGCTAAATGGGACCCGCATGTCATCCTCTATGTACAATCAAGTTTCTTTTCTTGAATTATTTTTGGCTCCTGATATTTGGTCACTTGCATTTTTCTTTCGATCTCATGCCACGTTGAGGACCCTGCAGGCTCATGGGACCCGCATGTCATCCTCTATGTACAATAAAATTTCTTTTCTTGGATTATTTTTGGCTCCTGATATTTGGTCACTTGCCTTTTTCTTTCGATCCCGTGCAGCCTCTCAAACGGTGATACCGCTGCTGCTAAATGGGACCCGCATGTCATCCTCTATGTACACTCAAGTTTCTTTTCTTGAATTATTTTTGGCTCCTGATATTTGGTCACTTGCCTTTTTCTTTCGATCTCATGCCACGTTTGAAACATTGAGGAACCTGCTGGCTCATGGGACCCGCATGTCATCCTCTATGTGCTATAAAAGTTTATTTTCTTGTTTTTTTTTCACCCTCTGATTTTTGGCTATTTCCTTTTCCTTTTGATCCCCTGCCGCCTTGGAAACGTTGAGTAAGCTGCTGACTCATGGGACCCGCATGTCATCCTCTATGTACAATCAACTTTATTTTTCTTTTGATCTCAAGCCGCATTTGAAACGTTGAGACCGCTGCTGCTAATTGGGACCCACATGTCATCCTCTATGTACAATAAAGTTTCTTTTCTTGGATTATCTTTGGCTCCTGATATTTTTCCACTTGCCTTTTTCTTTCGATCACATGCCGCCTTTGAAATGTTGAGTAAGCTGCTGGCTCATGGGTCCCGCATGTCATCCTCTACGAACAATAAAAGTTTCCTTTCTTGGAGTTATTTTTGACCCCTAATTTATGGCTATTTGCCTTTTTCTTTTGATCTCCTGCCCCCTTTGAAACGATGAGGACGCTGTTGGCAGGTCGGTCCCACATGTCATCCTCTCTGAACAATAAAAGTTTCCTTTGATGGATTTATTTTGAACCCCTAATTAATTTTCTAGATATTTCCTTTTTTTCCTTTGATCCCTTGCCCGCTTGGAATCGTTGAGGATGCTGCTGCTTCATGGGTCCCGCATGTCATCCTCTCAGAACGGTAAATGTTTCTTTTATTGGATTTTGTTTACCAAATGATTTTTGGCTTATATTTTATTTCGATCTCCTGCCGCCTTTAAAACGTTGAGGACGCTGCTGGCTCAAGGGTCCCACATGTCAGCCTCTATGAACAATAAACGCTGAGGATGCTGCTGCCTCATGGGTCCCGCATGTCATCCTCTTTGAACGAAATGTTTCTTTTCTTGGATTTTTTACCAACATATTTTTGGTTTATTTTTTCTTTCCATCCCCTGCCGCCTTTAAAACGTTGACGACGCTGCTGGCTCATGGGTCCCCGATGTCAGTCTCCCCGTACAAGAAACATGTGATATCTTGATTATTTTGCAGACAATAAACAGTGTATTGCGCTCTGAGCTATTTCAAACGGATAAATTAAATATTTATTTTTACATAAACAAACTTATATGTTGAATCTCCTTGTTTTTTTGTTTTTGCGAAGCATAGGACTTTCCTGTTTTTTTAGAAAATTCCGAACTTTCCTGTTTTGGAGTGGGCTGAAATTGTTCGAGTCAAAAGGCCAAGCAGGATAGTTCGAAGGCCCAGATGTCCAGATGCAGCCCAATTGAAATCTTTCTTCTTCGATTTTTTTCACCCCCTGATTTCTGGCTACTTCATTTTTCTTTTGGTCCTGTGCCACCTTGGAAACGTTGAGACCGCTGCTGCAAAATGGGACCCGCATGTCATCCTCTATGTACAATAAAATTTCTTTTCTTGGATTCTTTTTGGCTCCTGATATTTGGTCACTTGCCTTTTTCTTTCGATCCCGTGCAGCCTCTCAAACGGTGATACCGCTGCTGCTAAATGGGACCCGCATGTCATCCTCTATGTACACTCATGTTTCTTTTCTTGAATTATTTTTGGCTCCTGATATTTGGTCACTTGCCTTTTTCTTTCGATCTCATGCCACGTTTGAAACGTTGACGAACCTGCTGGCTCATGGGACCCGCATGCCATCCTCTATGTGCTATAAAAGTTTATTTTCTTGGGTTTTTTTTCACCCTCTGATTTTTGGCTATTTCCTTTTCCTTTTGATCCCCTGCCGCCTTGGAAACGTTGAGTAAGCTGCTGACTCATGGGACCCGCATGTCATCCTCTATGTACAATCAACTTTCTTTTCTTTTGATCTCAAGCCGCATTTGAAACGTTGAGACCGCTGCTGCTAATTGGGACCCGCATGTCATCCTCTATGTACAATAAAGTTTCTTTTCTTGGATTATCTTTGGCTCCTGATATTTTGCCACTTGGCTTTTTCTTTCGATCTCATGCCGCCTTTGAAATGTTGAGTAAGCTGCTGGCTCATGGGTCCCGCATGTCATCCTCTACGAACAATAAAAGTTTCCTTTCTTGGAGTTATTTTTGACCCCTAATTTCTGGCTATTTGCCTTTTTCTTTTGATCTCCTGCCCCCTTTGAAACGATGAGGACGCTGTTGGCAGGTCGGTCCCACATGTCATCCTCTATGAACAATAAAAGTTTCCTTTGATGGATTTATTTTGAACCCCTAATTAATTTCTGGATATTTCCTTTTTTTCCTTTGATCCCCTGCCGCCTTGGAATCGTTGAGGATGCTGCTGCCTCATGGGTCCTGCATGTCATCCTCTCAGAACGGTAAATGTTTCTTTGATTGGATTTTGTTTACCAAATGATTTTTGGCTTATATTTTATTTCGATCTCCTGCCGCCTTTAAAACGTTGAGGACGCTGCTGGCTCACGGGTCCCACATGTCAGCCTCTATGAACAATAAACGCTGAGGATGCTGCTGCCTCATGGGTCCCGCATGTCATCCTCTTTGAACGAAATGTTTATTTTCTTGGATTTTTTACCAACATATTTTTGGTTTATTTTTTCTTTCCATCCCCTGCCGCCTTTAAAACGTTGACGACGCTGCTGGCTCATGGGTCCCCGATGTCAGTCTCCCCGTACAAGAAACATGTGATATCTTGATTATTTTGCAGCCAATAAACAGTGTATTGCGCTCTGAGCTATTTCAAACGGATAAATTAAATCTTTATTTTTACGTAAACAAACTTATATGTTGAATATCCTTGTTTTTTTTGTTTTTGCGAAGCATAGGTCTTTCCTGTTTTTTTAGAAAATTCCGAACTTTCCTGTTTTGGAGTGGGCTGAAATTGTACGAGTCAAAAGGCCAAGCAGGATAGTTCGAAGGCCCAGATGTCCAGATGCAGCCCAATTGAGATCTTTCTTCTTCGATTTTTTTCACCCACTGATTTCTGGCTACTTCATTTTTCTTTTGGTCCTGTGCCGCCTTGGAAACGTTGAGACCGCTGCTGCAAAATGGGACCCGCATGTCATCCTCTATGTACAATAAAATTTCTTTTCTTGGATTATTTTTGGCTCCTGATATTTGGTCACTTGCCTTTTTCTTTCGATCCCGTGCAGCCTCTCAAACGGTGATACCACTGCTGCAAAATGGGACCCGCATGTCATCCTGTATGTACAATCAAGTTTCTTTTCTTGAATATTTTTGGCTCCTGATATTTGGTCACTTGCCTTTTTCTTGCAATCTCATGCCACGTTTGAAACGTTGAGGAACCTGCAGGCTCATGGGACCCTGATGTCTACGGGTGCTTCTATTCTTGTAGACAGTGTTGGGCCTCCAAGAGCAGAGGTTTGTAGAACAGCAGCAAGTTTCCCTTAAGTGGATCACCCAAGGTTTATCGATCTCAGGGAGGAAGAGGTCAAAGATATCCCTCTCATGCAACCCTGCAACCACAAAGCAAGAAGTCTCTTGTGTCCCCAACACACCTAATAGGTGCACTAGTTCGGCGAAGAGATAGTGAAATACAGGTGGTATAAATAAGTAGTAGCAACGGCACTAGAAAAGTGCTTTGCCCAGGACAGTAAACAAGCAGTAGTAACGCAGCAGTAGTAACGCAGTAAAACAGTAAACAAGCAACGATAGCAGTATTTAGGAACAAGGCCTAGGGATTACACTTTCACCAGTGGACACTCTCAACTTTGATCACATAACAGAATAGATAAATGCATACTCTACACCCTCTTGTTGGATGATGAACACCACTAACTGTGTAGGATTACATGAACCCTCAATGCCGGAGTTAACAAGCTCCACAATATTCAATGTTCATATTTAAATAACCTTAGAGTGCATGAAAGATCAACACGACTAAACCAAGTACTAACATAGCATGCACACTATCACCTTCACACTATGTAGGAGGAATAGATCACATCAATACCATCATAGCAATAGTTAACTTCATAATCTACAAGAGATCATAATCATAGCCTATGCCAAGTACTAACACGGATGCACACACTGTCACCATTACACCGTGCAGGAGGAATAAAACTACTTTAATAACATCACTAGAGTAGCACATAGATAAATTGTGATACAAAACACATTGCAATCATAAAGAGATATAAATAAGCACTTCACTATGCCATCCATAACAGTGAATAAGTATTCTGTGAAATATAGCCTAAGAGACCCACACGGTGCACACACTGTCACCTTTACACACGTGGGACAAGGAGTCTCCGGAGATCACATAAGTAAAATTCACTTGACTAGCATAACGACATCTAGATTACAAGCATCATCATATAAATCTCAATCATGTAAGGCAGCTCATGAGATTATTGTATTGAAGTACATAGGAGAGAGATGAACCACATAGCTACCGGTACAGCCCCGAGCCTCGATGGAGAACTACTCCCTCCTCATGGGAGACAGCAGCGGTGATGAAGATGGCGGTGGTGTCGATGGAGAAGCCTTCCGGGGGCACTTCCCCGTCCCGGCGGCTTGCCGGAACAGAGAATCATGTCCCCCAGATCTTGGCTTCGCGATGGCGGTGGCTCTGGATGGTTTCTCGTACCGTGGCTTTTTCGTATCGAGGTTTTAGGTTGAGGGGGCTTAAATAGGCGAAGAGGCGGCGTCAGGAGGTCAACGAGGCGACGACACCATAAGGCGGCACGGCCAGGGCCTGGGCCGCGCCGGCCTGTCATCTGGGGCCCATGTGGCCCCCCTATGGCGGCTCTCGGGTGTTCTGGAAGCTTCGTGGAAAAATAGGATGCTGGGCGTTGATTTCGTCCGATTCCAAGAATATTTCCTTACTAGTATTTCTGAAACCAAAAACAGCAGAAAACAGGAACTGGCCCTTCGGCATCTCGTCAATAGGTTAGTTCCAGAAAATGCATAAATATGACATAAAGTATGCATAAAACATGTAGATATCATCAATAATGTGGCATGGAACATAAGAAATTATCGATACGTCGGAGACGTATCAGCATCCCCAAGCTTAGTTTCTGCTCGTCCCGAGCAGGTAAACGATAAACAAAGATAATTTCTGGAGTGACATGCCATCATAACCTTGATCATACTATTTGTAAGCATATGTAGTGAATGCAGCGATCAAAACAATGTAAATGACATGAGTAAACAAGTGAATCATATAGCAAAGACTTTTCATGAATAGTACTTCAAGACAAGCATCAATAAGTCTTGCATAAGAGTTAACTCATAAAGCAATAATTCAAAGTAAAGGCATTGAAGCAACACAAAGGAAGATTAAGTTTCAGCGGTTGCTTTCAACTTATAACATGTATATCTCATGGATATTGTCAATGTAAAGTAATATAATAAGTGCAATATGCAAATATGTAGGAATCAATACACAGTTCACACAAGTGTTTGCTTCTTGGGATGGAGAGAAATAGGTGAACTGACTCAACATAAAAGTAAAAGAATGGTCCTTCAAAGAGGAAAGCATCGATTGCTATATTTGTGCTAGAGCTTTGATTTTGAAAACAAGAAACAATTTTGTCAACGGTAGTAATAAAGCATATGTATCATGTAAATTATATCTTACAAGTTGCAAGCCTCATGCATAGTATACTAATAGTGCCCGCACCTTGTCCTAATTAGCTTGAACTACCGGGATTATCGCAATGCACATGTTTTAACCAAGTGTCACAAAGGGGTACCTCTATGCCGCCTGTACAAAGGTCTAAGGAGAAAGCTCGCATCAGATTTCTCGCTATTGATTATTCTCAACTTAGACATCCATACCGGGACAACATAGACAACAGATAATGGACTCCTCTTTTATGCATAAGCATGTAGCAACAATTAATTTTCTCATTTGAGATTGAGGATATATGTCCAAAACTGAAACTTCCACCATGGATCATGGCTTTAGTTAGCGGCCCAATGTTCTTCTCTAACAATATGCAATGCTCTAACCATTTTAGTGGTAAATCTCCCTTACTTCAGACAAGACGAACATGCATAGCAACTCACATGATATTCAACAAAGAGTAGTTGATGGCGTCCCCAGGAACATGGTTATCGCACAACAAGCAACTTAATAAGAGATAAAGTGCATAAGTACATATTCAATACCACAATAGTTTTTAGGCTATTTGTCCCATGAGCTATATATTGTAAAGGTGAAGAATGGAAATTTAAAGGTAGCACTCAAGCAATTTACTTTGGAATGGCGGAGAAGTACCATGTAGTAGGTAGGTATGGTGGACACAAATGGCATAGTGGTTGGCTCAAGTATTTTGGATGCATGAGAAGTATTCCCTCTCGATACAAGGCTTAGGCTAGCAAGGTTGTTTGAAACAAACACAAGGATGAACCGGTGCAGCAAAACTCACATAAAAGACATATTGTAAACATTATAAGACTCTACACCGTCTTCCTTGTTGTTCAAACTCAGTACTAGAAATTATCTAGACCTTAGAGAGACCAATTATGCAAACCAAATTTTAGTAAGCTCTATGTATTTCTTCATTAATAGGTGCAAAGTATATGATGCAAGAGCTTAAACATGAGCACAAAAATTGCCAAGTATCACATTATCCAAGACATTATAGCAAATTACTACATGTATCATATTCCAATTCCAACCATATAACAATTTAACGAAGAAGAAACTTCGCCATGAATACTATGAGTAAAGCCTAAGGACACACTTGTCCATATGCTACAGTGGAGCGTGTCTCTCTCCCACACAAAGAATGCTAGGATCCATTTTATTCAAACAAAACAAAAAACAAAAACAAACCGACGATCCAAGAAAAGCACATAAGATGTGACGGAATAAAAATATAGTTTCAGGGGAGGAACCTGATAATGTTGTCGATGAAGAAGGGGATGCCTTGGGCATCCCCAAGCTTAGACGCTTGAGTCTTCTTGATATATGCAGGGGTGAACCACCGGGGCATCCCCAAGCTTAGAGCTTTCACTCTCCTTGATCACCTTGTATCATCTCCCTCTCTTGATCCTTGAAAACTTCCTCCACACCAAACTTGGAACAACTCATTAGAGGGTTAGTGCACAATCAAAATATACATGTTCAGAGGTGACACAATCATTCTTAACACTTCTGGACATTGCTCAAAGCTACTGGAAGTCAATGGAACAAAGAAATCCATCCCACATAGCAAAAGAAGCAATGCGAAATAAAAGGCAGAATCTATCAAAACAGAACAGTCCGTAAAGACGAGTTTTATTGAGGCACCAGACTTGCTCAAATGAAAATGCTCAAATTGAATGAAAGTTGCGTACATATCTGAGGATCACTCACGTAAATTGGCATAATTTTCTGAGTTACCTACAGAGAATTTTTCCCAGATTCGTGACAGCAAAGAAATCTGTTTCTGCGCAGTAATCCAAATTTAGTATGAACTTTACTATCAACGACTTTACTTGGCACAACAAAACACTAAACTACGATAAGGAGAGGTTGCTACAGTATTAAACAACTTCCAAGACACAAATATAAAATAAAGTACTGTAGCAAAATAACACATGGGTTATCTCCCAAGAAGTTCTTTCTTTATAGCCATTAAGATGGGCTCAGCAGTTTAAATGATGCACTCGCAAGAAATAGTATTTGAAGCAAAAGAGAGCATCAAAAAGCAAATTAGAAACACATTTAAGTCTAACATGCTTCCTATGCATAGGAATCTTGTAAATAAACAAGTTCAAGAGGCATAATGCAGCAAGCATAGAAAGATAAAACAAGTGCAGCTTCAAGATTTTAAGCATATAGAGAGGTGTTTTAGTAACATGAAAATTTCTACAACCATATTTTCCTCTCTCATAATAACTTTCAGTAGCATCATGAGCAAACTCAACAATATAACTATCACATAAAGCATTCTTATCATGAGTCTCATGCATAAAATTATTACTCTCCACATAAGCATAGTCAATTTTATTAGTAATAGTGGGAGCAAATTCAACAATGTAGCTATCATTATTATTCTCATCATCAAATATAGGAGGCATATTGTAATCATAATCAAATTTATCCTCCATAACAGGTGGCACCAAAAGGCTACTATCATTATAATCATCATAAATAGGAGGTAAAGTATCATCAAAGTAAATTTTCTCCTCAATGCTTGGGGGACTAAAAAGATCATGCTCATCAAAACCAGCTTCCCCAAGCTTAGAATTTTCCATAGCATTAGCAACAATAGTGTTCAAAGCATTCATATTAATAACATTCCCATTAGCATGCATATAAAGTTCCATAGGTTTTTTATTCTCTCTTCAAACACATCATGTCCTAAATCAAGATAAAGTTCATAAAGATCTCTCATATTTTTGTTGTTTTCCATTATGCCTAACTAGTGTAAACAAGAAACAAAAAGATGCAATTGCAGGATCTAAAGGAAATAGCTTCGAGCACAAACACAATGGCGCCAGAAAAGTACTGTTACCTGGAACCGGAGTATGAGTGCCTTTTACCTTTCCTCCCCGGCAACGGCGCCAGAAAAGTGCTTGATGTCTACGGGTGCTTCTATTCTTGTAGACAGTGTTGGGCCTCCAAGAGCAGAGGTTTGTAGAACAGCAGCAAGTTTCCCTTAAGTGGATCACCCAAGGTTTATCGATCTCAGGGAGGAAGAGGTCAAAGATATCCCTCTCATGCAACCCTGCAACCACAAAGCAAGAAGTCTCTTGTGTCCCCAACACACCTAATAGGTGCACTAGTTCGGCGAAGAGATAGTGAAATACAGGTGGTATAAATAAGTAGTAGCAACGGCACCAGAAAAGTGCTTTGCCCAGGACAGTAAACAAGCAGTAGTAACGCAGCAGTAGTAACGCAGCAGTAGTAACGCAGTAAAACAGTAAACAAGCAACGATAGCAGTATTTAGGAACAAGGCCTAGGGATTACACTTTCACCAGTGGACACTCTCAACTTTGATCACACAACAGAATAGATAAATGCATACTCTACACCCTCTTGTTGGATGATGAACACCACTAACTGTGTAGGATTACACGAACCCTCAATGCCGGAGTTAACAAGCTCCACAATATTCAATGTTCATATTTAAATAACCTTAGAGTGCATGAAAGATCAACACGACTAAACCAAGTACTAACATAGCATGCACACTGTCACCTTCACACTATGTAGGAGGAATAGATCACATCAATACCATCATAGCAATAGTTAACTTCATAATCTACAAGAGATCATAATCATAGCCTACGCCAAGTACTAACACGGATGCACACACTGTCACCATTACACCGTGCAGGAGGAATAAAACTACTTTAATAACATCACTAGAGTAGCACATAGATAAATTGTGATACAAAACACATTGCAATCATAAAGAGATATAAATAAGCACTTCACTATGCCATCCATAACAGTGAATAAGTATTCTGTGAAATATAGCCTAAGAGACCCACACGGTGCACACACTGTCACCTTTACACACGTGGGACAAGGAGTCTCCGGAGATCACATAAGTAAAATTCACTTGACTAGCATAACGACATCTAGATTACAAGCATCATCATATAAATCTCAATCATGTAAGGCAGCTCATGAGATTATTGTATTGAAGTACATAGGAGAGAGATGAACCACATAGCTACCGGTACAGCCCCGAGCCTCGATGGAGAACTACTCCCTCCTCATGGGAGACAGCAGCGGTGATGAAGATGGCGGTGGTGTCGATGGAGAAGCCTTCCGGGGGCACTTCCCCGTCCCGGCGGCTTGCCGGAATAGAGAATCCTGTCCCCCAGATCTTGGCTTCGCGATGGCGGCGGCTCTGGATGGTTTCTCATACCGTGGCTTTTTCGTATCGAGGTTTTAGGTCCAGGGGGCTTAAATAGGCGAAGAGGCGGCGTCAGGAGGTCAACGAGGCGACGACACCATAAGGCAGCACGGCCAGGGCCTGGGCCGCACCGGCCTATCATCTGGGGCCCATGTGGCCCCCCTATGGCGGCTCTCGGGTGTTCGGGAAGCTTCGTGGAAAAATAGGATGCTGGGCGTTGATTTCGTCCGATTCCGAGAATATTTCCTTACTAGTATTTCTGAAACCAAAAACAGCAGAAAACAGGAACTGGCCCTTCGGCATCTCGTCAATAGGTTAGTTCCAGAAAATGCATAAATATGACATAAAGTATGCATAAAACATGTAGATATCATCAATAATGTGGCATGGAACATAATAAATTATCGATACGTCGGAGACGTATCAGCATCCCCAAGCTTAGTTTCTGCTCGTCCCGAGCAGGTAAACGATAAACAAAGATAATTTCTGGAGTGACATGCCATCATAACCTTGATCATACTATTTGTAAGCATATGTAGTGAATGCAGCGATCAAAACAATGTAAATGACATGAGTAAACAAGTGAATCATATAGCAAAGACTTTTCATGAATAGTACTTCAAGACAAGCATCAATAAGTCTTGCATAAGAGTTAACTCATAAAGCAATAATTCAAAGTAAAGGCATTGAAGCAACACAAAGGAAGATTAAGTTTCAGCGGTTGCTTTCAACTTATAACATGTATATCTCATGGATATTGTCAATGTAAAGTAATATAACAAGTGCAATATGCAAATATGTAGGCATCAATGCACAGTTCATACAAGTGTTTGCTTCTTGGGATGGAGAGAAATAGGTGAACTGACTCAACATAAAAGTAAAAGAATGGTCCTTCAAAGAGGAAAGCATCGATTGCTATATTTGTGCTAGAGCTTTGATTTTGAAAACAAGAAACAATTTTGTCAACGGTAGTAATAAAGCATATGTATCATGTAAATTATATCTTACAAGTTGCAAGCCTCATGCATAGTATACTAATAGTGCCCGCACCTTGTCCTAATTAGCTTGAACTACCGGGATTATCGCAATGCACATGTTTCAACCAAGTGTCACAAAGGGGTACCTCTATGCCGCCTGTACAAAGGTCTAAGGAGAAAGCTCGCATCGGATTTCTCGCTATTGATTATTCTCAACTTAGACATCCATACCGGGACAACATAGACAACAGATAATGGACTCCTCTTTTATGCATAAGCATGTAGCAACAATTAATTTTCTCATTTGAGATTGAGGATATATGTCCAAAACTGAAACTTCCACCATGGATCATGGCTTTAGTTAGCGGCCCAATGTTCTTCTCTAACAATATGCAATGCTCTAACCATTTTAGTGGTAAATCTCCCTTACTTCAGACAAGACGAACATGCATAGCAACTCACATGATATTCAACAAAGAGTAGTTGATGGCGTCCCCAGGAACATGGTTATCGCACAACAAGCAACTTAATAAGAGATAAAGTGCATAAGTACATATTCAATACCACAATAGTTTTTAGGCTATTTGTCCCATGAGCTATATATTGTAAAGGTGAAGAATGGAAATTTAAAGGTAGCACTCAAGCAATTTACTTTGGAATGGCGGAGAAGTACCATGTAGTAGGTAGGTATGGTGGACACAAATGGCATAGTGGTTGGCTCAAGTATTTTGGATGCATGAGAAGTATTCCCTCTCGATACAAGGCTTAGGCTAGCAAGGTTGTTTGAAACAAACACAAGGATGAACCTGTCACCTTTACACACGTGGGACAAGGAGTCTCCGGAGATCACATAAGTAAAATTCACTTGACTAGCATAACGACATCTAGATTACAAGCATCATCATATAAATCTCAATCATGTAAGGCAGCTCATGAGTTTATTGTATTGAAGTACATAGGAGAGAGATGAACCACATAGCTACCGGTACAGCCCCGAGCCTCGATGGAGAACTACTCCCTCCTCATGGGAGACAGCAGCGGTGATGAAGATGGCGGTGGTGTCGATGGAGATGCCTTCCGGGGGCACTTCCCCGTCCCGGCGGCGTGCCGGAATAGAGACTCCTGTCCCCCAGATCTTGGCTTCGCGATGGCGGCGGCTCTGGATGGTTTCTCGTACCGTGGCTTTTTCGTATCGAGGTTTTAGGTCGAGGGGGCTTAAATAGGCGAAGAGGCGGCGTCAGGAGGTCAACGAGGCGACGACACCATAAGGCGGCGCGGCCAGGGCCTGGGCCGCGCCGGCCTGTCATCTGGGGCCCATGTGGCCCCCCTCTGGCGGCTCTCGGGTGTTCTGGAAGCTTCGTGGAAAAATAGGATGCTGGGCGTTGATTTCGTCCGATTCCGAGAATATTTCCTTACTAGGATTTCTGAAACCAAAAATAGCAGAAAACAGGTACTGGCCCTTCGGCATCTCGTCAATAGGTTAGTTCCAGAAAATGCATAAATATGACATAAAGTATGCATAAAACATGTAGATATCATCAATGATGTGGCATGGAACATAAGAAATTATCGATACGTCGGAGACGTATCAGACCCGCATGTCATCCTCTATGTACTACAAAAATTTCTTTTCTTGGATTATTTTTGGCTCCTGATATTTGGTCACTTGCCTTTTTCTTTCGATCCCCTGCCGCCTCTCAAACGGTGATACCGCTGCTGCAAAATGGGACCCGCATGTCATCCTCTATGTACAATCAAGTTTCTTTTCTTGAATTATTTTTGGATCCTGATATTTGGTCACTTGCCTTTTTCTTTCGATCTCATGCCACATTTGAAACGTTAAGTAAGTTGCGGACTCATGGGACCCGCATGCCATCCTAATTTCTGGAGTTTTTTTTACCCCCTAATTTCTGGCTACTCTTTTTCTTTTGATCTCAAGCCGCATTTGAAACGTTGACACCGCTGCTGCAAAATGGGACCCGCATGTCATCTTTTATGTACAATAAAGTTTCTTTTCTTGGATTATTTTTGGCTCCTGATATTTGGTCTCTTGTCTTTTTCTTTCGATCTCATGCCACCTCTGAAACGCTGAGGAAGCTGCTAGCGCATGGGTCCCGCATGTCATCCTCTATGAACAATAAAAGTTTCCTTTCTTGGAGTTATTTTTGACCGCTAATTTCTGGCTACTTCCTTTTTCTTTTGATCCCCTGCCGCCATGGAAACGTTGAGTAAGCTGCTGACACAAGGGGCCCGCATGTCATCCTCTATGTACAATCAACTTGCAAGATCTTGGAGCGAAAGAGCTTGTATAAGTGGGACCCATATGCCATCCTCTATGTACAATAAAAGTTTCTTTTCTTGGATTATTTTTTGCTCCTGATATTTGGTCACTTTCCTTTTTCTTTCGATCTCATGCCGCCTCTGAAAAGTTGAGTAAGGTGCTGGCTCATGGGACCCGCATGTCATCCTCTATGTACAATAAAGTTTCTTTTCTTAGATTTTTTTACCCCCTGATTTTTGGTCACTTGCCTTTTTCTTTCGATCATATGCCGCCTTTGAAATTGAGGTCGCAGGTGGCTCAAGGGTCCCACATGTCAGCATCTATGAACAATAAACCATTCCTTTGTTGGATTTATTTTTTACCCCTAATTTTTGGCTATTTGCCTTTTTCTTTTGATCCCCTGCCCCCTTTGAAACGCTGCTGGCAGGTCGGTCCCACATGTCATCCTCTATGAAGAATAAAAGTTTCCTTTTTTGGATTTATTTTTGACCCCTAATTTCTGGCTATTAGCCTTTTTCTTCTGATCCCTGCCGACTTCGAAATGATGAGGATGCTACTGGCAGATCGGTCCCACATGTCAGCCTCTATGAACTATAAATGTTTCCTTTCTAGGATTTATTTTTTACCCCTATTTTCGGGCTACTTGCCTTTTTCTTTGAAACGTTGAGGACGCTACTGTCTCATGGGTCCCACATGGCATCCTCTCTGAACGATAAACCTTCATTTCTTGTTAACGACAGGTTTATCATTATTATTTTTGCAGACTAATACAAGCTCTTTCGATCCAAGATCTTGCAAGTTGATAGATTAAATCATGGAATTATCAGGATATTTTTTAAATTTCAAATCCACTTTATGAATTTGTAAAAATACCGTTATCCATGTGGTTATGGAGCGATCAAGGATTTTCATATTGTGCATGAGCAGTTTCAAAAATTGGAACCCAATAATTCAAAATAAATAAAAACAACTTTTATGTAGAATCTCCGTGTTTTTTTTCCAATCATAGGATCTGTGTTTCATTAGAAAATGGCCGAAATTGCATGAGCAGAAAGGCCCATTTGTGGTTATTGGGCTTCGACAGCCGGAGCAAGTAGACCGATAACAATTACCATGTAGATGTTCGTTGGCAACCCAAAAGTGAAATATTGGGCCCAACAGGGGAAGGTTGAACAGTACTTTTTCTATTGGGAAGGTGGTACATGGGGTTATCCTGACAAAAAAAACGGGAACATGGGTTACTGAAGGTTGCCCATTTGTGCCCAATATGTTTGTCAGCAGGAGCTTTACCTTCCGCCGCCGCCGCCGCCATGGTCGAGCTAGCGGTACGGCGGCGTCTCGAGCTCGGGGTAGCGCAGCGTCCGCGCGCGCCCCAAATTAAGGTACCTATTAAGCGGAGATACGTACCGGCGACGAGCACATCGGCCTCGCGACGGCACCTACGATAGGCTCGGCTAGCCTTGGGGCATTTACCCCTAGCCTCTTCCATGCTCAAGTTTTAGAAATGTTTCTGGCTCTGTTCAACACTGGATCAAATTTGTCAACATGACCATTATGGAGTAGCAACGAGTTGAATCTCTCAAAACTCTTTAAGTTCTACAATATAACGACTAATTGGGACTACCTTATACAAAATGATTACATATCCTTATTTTGGAAGCAAGCAATCACACACTTATAGTTTGCTAGTCAGCTGCACGTAACGTTAAAAATCGGCAATTATAATGAATAAACCTGTAATCTTCACTTAAAATGCATTAAGGGTCATCAAATTTGACAAATCAAACCATCCCTTACTGAAAATTGACATGTCTTTCTCATGCATAAATTAAAATTATCCATGCATGTGCGTTTATACAGGTTAAGTTTTGCACGTATTATTTTTTGTACTAACTTGTACCACACTGATGCAAGTGAATGCGAGCTGCTCGCCAGACGCGACTTCGTGTCCGATATGTGTACTATGCCTTCTCCATCTAGTGCTAGTTACGCCTCTGTGCTAATTAATTCTATCCCTGTGCCTACATCCAGCACAAACCTCTGTCATTGCAGCTGTGACTCACCTCGACCATTGGAGCCCAATCACAAGAGCGAGCTCGATCAGTCGTCTCAACCAGAGAGGCATGTGTCTCATGGTTAGCTATCTACAACTTGCTGTCTTACTAAAACCGTCCCTATCATAGAGATCACCTCGCTGGTGTAGCAATGGCTGCAAGTAGCTGCTATGGGGATAAGGAAGAAAAGATTTAAAAAATGGGGTGGGGCCAACAAGCAGCTCGGAAATTATTGTATTGCAAGTTCATATCAACAATTATTTTGCCCGGAAATTATTGTATTGCAATTTCGACGATTCGCACTTGATCATACTTTTCATCGGCTGCCCAGTTTGGCTGACCGGTTTGTTTATTCGCTAGTGTCCTCCTTCCTAGACACCCAAGTCCATCATCATGGGCACTGACAAGGTGTAATATAAGATATATGCCACAAAAATAATACGTAGGATTGATAATGAAAATAAGTTTCCAATGGTCCGTGTCCAACAAGGGACGAGTAGTTTCTCTCCACTTCATCCTGACGTGTGTGGTGAGCAAGCCCTCCCATCAGTATCAGAGGAATTTAATTTGACAAGGGCTACAGGAAGACATCACCAAGAAAGGGTGATGCATGTCTCCTTCAACAAACACAGAAGTACATGTCTGAAGCAAGTACATGAACCCAAGTACACCACCATAATAATACTACATGAACACAAGTGATGCCGTCGGTTGGGGAGGCCTAAATAAAACTTAAACTTAATCCTAATCTAATGGACGTCGGTTGGGGCGCGCGACGGGTCTGCCTCGTCCTCGTTCTTCGCCTATGCCGCCTACGTCCGTGCCCGCTTCTCGTCCCATGCTTCGCGACAGGGGCGGCACCAGGGGTATTCTTGCGTATGCAGCTGAATACCCAAGATTTTGATAAAACCTTAGAATTTCCTCATAAATCAAGGAAAAATTTGGCAAATACATGAGGATTTGGCAAAATGAATACACAGGTTGAAAATGAATACCCAGCACATCATCACTGGCGCAGCCACTGTTCGCGCTTCAGGCGTTGGAGCATGGCGGATGCCGTCAAAAGACCTTGCCGGTGGCGCTGTCCCAGCGGTTTAGTCCTTAGCCGAGAAATCTCCTTCTGGAAGAAGAGTATCGCTTGCTGGCGGGCGAACGCCTCATAATGGCGATGAGCCCTGTCCTCGCAGAACTTCCGTTGGGAAGCCTCCAAGATCCGGAGGTCGTGCTCGCTGTACTCCTCCTTCAACCGTGGGTCCTCGTCGTTACCGGAGCTGTACTCCGCGTCGGACTCCGGCTCCGGCTCCGGCTGCGATGGTGGTGGAGGCTGCGCGCGGACTTTGAGGCCAAGCATACAGAACCTCGTCTTCCGATGGCGCGGCATTTTTGAGGTGGAGAGGAGAGAATGGAGCGTAAGCGGTGGTGGAAATGAGAGGATAGCACCGCGGGGGTGGACGGCGTAGTAGGTACTTCATGCTGGTGGTAGGCAACTACCCTCATTTACGGCGGCGTAGGCGACTGGACGCCGCGTGTCCGGCCGCTGCCCTCGTGGCTGCCTAAGTTTAGGTGCGGGAGACCATTAAAAGCCAGGGACTACCAACCTTCCCGCGTCGCCTTTGATGCGAACAGTCGCGTCCTCCCGCTGACAAGGCGGCCCCACACGCGAAAACCGTCGTGCCGCGAGGCGCCGACGCGCCCGATTCGCGCCCTTCGCCGGTGTGAGCCCAAAAAATGCAACTACTACTACTGTACTAGCGTATAGGGTGAGCAGGCCCTCCCATCAGTATCAGAGGAATTTGACAAGGGCTACAGGACTAGTTACATCACCAAAAAAGGTGATGCATGTCTCCTTCACATGGTCTTCTTATGTCATATAGTAAGGCACTAGCAATGATCGGCGCGGCGTGTCTAACTAATATACTCCCTCTATCTCAGAGCTTAAGGCGTAAAAATAAATTCGATTTTTGATCAAAGCATAAGGCGTAGGGTGAACTCTATACTATTTCTACCGAAGATGCCCCTCTCAGCCGTTTCTCGTTTGCTAAAAACAAGGAGACGATTGACCCAGCTATGGCATGCACACGGTATTCACGCTGAATTAACTGCTCCTCCAGTCAATCTCCTCTAAAACCGGTGCCTCATTGGTTGTATACAGTGCATGCATGAGATGGTAGTTAACGAGGAGTCTGATGCGGCTACTTTTGGGAAGAGAGAGAAATACGGAGTAAAAGGAGTGAGTTATTAGAGATTTATGAGGGGCAAGTATGGAAGCTAATTTGCACGCCAACCCTCCTTAATCCTAGCGCCAATTTATTTACACCTTAAGCTGTGAGATGGAGTAAATGTTTAGCAGTTGTAAATAATTATGGGCTTTTCATCAGCAATGATGATGGCACAACATGAAGTGAAGTTTAGCAGTTGTAGCATGATTTTCTTTTTGAATAAATGATGCTCAAACTCACCGATTCTCAAACTGCCCTTACAACGTTAAGGGAGCTGTTGTTAGGCACATACCCACTTTCCCTAAGCCCTGAGACAACGCAATCAAACATCATGCTATCCGGAAGTCTGAAACAATCTCAACTGTGAAGAGATCAACATTTAATTTAACAAAACTGTCTAATCCTGATGTGTAGAGAACGAATCCGTTGCACATATTGCTGCAACTCATAAATAGATCACAACACAACTTCAGGAATATTTTTTACAGAACACAATTTTGTGATGCCATTTGTTATCACTCCTTGGTGTGTATCTTGTGCAGTATCGGTTAAATTGCTAGGCCATCTACTAATACTGATGGTTCATGTCTCCAGTTGTGAAAGTAAGAGTTCATATACTTAGCCAAATGCTCAGCTAGCTACCCCATGTAGGAAACTAACCGTGTGAAGGTAATTGCATCCTTCTAAGAATTTGATCTATTAAAAGACATCTGAAAACAAAAGACGGCTACCCTGAAGTAATTGAGTGTAAGATGAAATACTAAAATTGCTACACCAGCAAAAGTGGACAATTGCCTCATCTAAGCTGGTCTAGTGTACATCCATGTTTAACATGTGAATATGTGAGCGTATGAATTAGTAGCCAAACACAACAGACTATTTTCAGGGAAAGCACGACAAAGTAAATGCAGATAATTCTACTTTAGCAATCGTCTCACCTTGACACATGTAATGTGAACTATAGTTTCATGAACAGTAATTAGTAAGAATAGAGAAAAGTAACAGCTGCCTTAGTTGATATAATCTAAAAATAGTAGCTGCCCATTTCAGCTAATGATTTGTCTAGATGAAAATCCCAACAGGAAACTAAGCATCAGAAACGTCCTAATAATATATAGAAACTAACTCTACATCAGGATAAGAATGAATTCAGTAGCTAACTCTATTTGAGTCCTTCTGTTACTTTGACTGATGTTTACATACTACAGTGGTACTGCAATCATGTTTCTGTGACTGACATCGAGCATTCTTGCAGTTTTAGCATTTGTGTCATCTAGGTTACTATTGATGTGTAGCTAATAGTGTAGTGAATGGAAATTGGACCGACCTTTTTTTTCTCTGCAAATGATGGATATACCTTCTTTTTCTCGAATACACACCAAACTGTGTCATCTGTATTAGAAGAAAGCACTAAAGTAGTGCAAATACAACTCTCAAAGAAATAACAAAAAGAAAAGAAGAAAAATGAAGCAAAAAACTTCTAAGCTAGGCTATGTAGAATCTAAAACGTGTCCAGTTGGGTCATTAGACTGGCACGTTGTACATCCCTGCACCCATCACAAGAAACAGTGTGAAGACCAGAGCCTGAAGCAGTGTCTACACCCAAACAATTCAGATATGAACAACAATTGACAATACAGAACATATTAAATCATGCCAACGTTACCTCAACCGTCTGTGGCTGACATTGCTAGATTCAGGCTCAATAGTATTGCTTCATGTTGCCGTATGATGATCAAAGATTGTCCGCCAACCTCGGGTCATCTTTCCCTGGAGTTTAGTAGAGACAAAAATAACTGTAGTGTCCCCCTAAGTGTAGTAGTACACTGGACCAGCTTAGATGAGGCGATATAAAAACAGTAAAAAGAGAGCTCTAATTCATATTTGTGTATTAACTAACGAATTTTCTTGTCAAGCAAATAATTGTAGCATTGTTACCATTTTAGTAAATTTATAAATCTTCCTCGCAATTAAATGTAACAAAACTACAATCACCGACAAAAGTATAACTATTTTGAGCAGATCTCCTTTGTAGGACAGAGGAAGACACACAAAAAAGAATCCTAATAAAAATATACAAATGCTTCCCGATGTGTTTTGTTTCAAGCATTAATGGCTCAGACCTATGATTATGTACTACCAATGCAAAAAAAGACTTCTGCCAATTTTCTCATTCAACTCCATGCCTTCATGTAATTTACAGAACAAAGTACTACAATGCAATAATGCTAGAAAATAGAAATCCGTGGTACTTATGACAAAACATTACCTAGTTTGTTAAATCCAAGATGGCATTAGCGCAAGAAATTTAGTAATTAAACATCAATTAGACGTACAAACCTGTCATGTTTGTCAGCATGAAAAGGCTCGAGGGCAACTCTCGTATGCAGCTATTCGCAAGAAAACTGTAAGAGGCAAGTAGTAATTAAGTAAACTTTAGTTTATCCTATACTTTCACAGAATAATAAATTGCATCAAGGGTATGAAATAGAACGGGAACCTCGAAAGAAGATACATAACATGAAATTTTGATTATATTGGCTCAGACACAATGGTGATATAAAAGATGGTACACCTTGAAAAGTAAATTAAGGGCCTACATGCTAACTCTGTTTCTTCATATGACCAATAATTCAAGACTTATGTTCAGTCCATGACTAATATTTTGGTGCGTACCCTTATTTCATCAAACAGTATAAAACAACAATAGATATAAATAACCTAAGTTTCTCGTATTTGCAAGTATCTAAACCTGGGGAAGGAATACAACCCTAGACGATAGGGCCACACAGATGTTTTAATCTCACCGCAAATCCAATTCGTTTTATTTCATAAATTCAAATATAGTTAATCATCGGTATAGTAAAATATACTCACACAGGAGGAATCTATTTTTACTGAAACAATGTATGGAAACATTCGAATTTCTTTAGTGACAAAATTTAAAATACGACAAAATTTATGTGGTATACTTTGTAAGAACCGAGAGAAATATCATGATAAAATGTTAGGTTTATGTAAAATAGCAAGAGTTGTAGAAAATTTAAAGTTGCAGGAGCCTAAAGATGATGATATACTGAACTTCAAGTTACTTGTGAATAATAAACCAAGGCGTGAGTTATAAGGCAGAAGAATTTTCTTTCACTCCAGTAGGACACACCTTTATAAGAATGCTTCATTTTGTTTCCTGCATGTAAGCATTTTGTGTCCTACTGGAGTGAAATACCCATGATTCGAACTGAAGACCTGCCAGGACATGGAAATAAAGAGGTAACCTGCTTCTATTTTTACAGCATGAAACTAAATGTGCTCCTCAAGTATCTGCAACATGAAGCTAGCTCTGCATATGTTCCGTTATGCAGGAAAATGTATATCAAGAAAGAATCCTATCTAAATATCATAATAATAAAACCTGCCTCCACCACTTCATCCTAATATATACCAAGCAAGCAACTACTTCGGGCCAAGAAAGCAGTTCCAAAATAACATGGCAAAATTTATATCTCATGGTCTGCAGAAATAAAGTCAGTTCATATACATTGTGTCTTGTTTGCTTACCCATGCATTCCTAGATTCGAGCAACACACACAAAGACCTTTTATTGGAATTGTCAAGGTGATACATAATTGAGTAGAGAGAGTTGTATGTCCTACTTTCTTTGACCTGCATGTAAGTGAATATTCAGCATCTGATCCTAGATATCGTACCAAAGAATTAAGAACAGTCCATGAAACTTACATAGAGATCCAATTTCTCATGGAAAAATGTGGGAAGAGGAATCAAAATGGAAGAGCAAGTGAAAGAAAAGAAGGAGAAGATGTACAACGCACCACAGAAAAATTTAACCTTATGATTCTGTTATCTTGGAGCTGTTGAGACCAGAGGCCAATTCAGTTGTTGTAAAGTGGCTGAAGTTACACTAATCATACATATGACCTAGTTCATGTTACCTCCAGTCTTCCAAAATACCTAGCAGCACATCAATCAGGAAGAAGAGCACATGACCTTAAAATATTGCAGTGACATGTAAGCATAGTTTCAGCATAAAAAAGGTGAATCGTATCATATAAGGAAAAAAAAGTATTTTAGACTCATTTATACATCCATGGTCAGCACCGCTTGGGCACGTCGAGGAAAACCCAGTTGTAAAGCTAAAATACTTATATACATAATTGTTAAAGCTGCTGCAAATTTAGGAATTTGGGTATAAAAAAGATATTGCATAGCAATTTTTGTGATCTAATCTCTAAATAAAAAGTTCCTTCATAAGAATGATTAAATTATTTTGTTGCAGAGATCTCTACTGCAAATAAGATATATCCTTAAAAAAATCAGTTTTAGTGCTTGGACCTGCAGGCATGACATATCCTGACATGAGATTTGATTTTCTAAAGCAAAAGCAATTTCATTTGAACAACTACGATTGGCGTGGAATACACCGGTGTAACTTCACTAAATAGAAAAGGTCTGCTAGAGATGACAAAACGAACATACATGCATGCTTTTTCAGTTTGATACAATCTTCCTTACTGATTATTCTTATAATTTCAACACATGGAAACTTCGCTGCCATTTATAGTGCATATATAAGGGAACCTACAGAATTTGAGAGCACAAAGTATAAGGCTCGACAAAGCTGATCTTGATCTCCCAAGTTGAGCTTCCACTGTTAATCTAGTTGTTCTCCGCATATACATGAAAGTTATAGCCAAGAAAAAAAATAATTATACCTGATCTGAAAGAGCTATGAAAGAGGATTTCTGTAACTAAGCACGTAAAAGATGATCTTATTCCTAGCTAAAAAAATAGCCCAGATCTGATTGCAAACGAAGACTCATCACTTGGCTGTAATAACCCAGAACATAGGAACAACGAAGGGTAGATTTAGAAATGGGATGTGCATTTCATCGCAAAACGGGGGAAATTTTCGCGCCTTATTGCAACTAAACCTAAGAGGGATCGAGGTTCTCTCTCATTTTGCACTTAGGGTTAGGCAATGTGAGTTAGGGCAATTTCGACATGATCTCTTTTGTATCTTATTACTTTGGGGAATGATTGCATTTGATAAGTGTCAACACATTTAACAATAAACAACACACAATATAAACAATGAATTCATAATTCAAACACAAGTTATAAATTCAAATCACTTTGAATTTCAAAGTGAATATCAAATACAATATTTAATCAAGAATATAAACATTACATAATACAAAAGCTCATAAACAAAACTTGAGCTTTATTGATATACAACACAAATTACAAAGTCTTTACAATATTCTTGATACAAGAATTGAGACATAATGATCAGAAATAAAAAGGGAAAATTACAAGTTATTCTAAATTAAAACCTAGACTATGTGACTTGAGGATAATCTTCTGGTCATATTCCACTTCAAACCTGCAAAATAAATAACAAAGTGCTAGCCAGAATGTAAGTGTTAGAAATTCAGTTTGGACAGTTAGCAAAACAACACAGAAATTCAGTTTGGACAGTGAACATCATCACGCACACTTGTGCTTGTCCAAATTCTTGGACAGCACAAGATAGGCATAGGCAGACCAGAACTGAGCAGCCACAGTGGGCTCAAGTTTCAGCATATGAGGGCTGTTGCTGATCAAGCAACAGCAAGGCAATGCAAGGGGTGAGTCACAAAGCAACCCAGGCTTGTGTGTCATGGCCAGAGTAGAAGTAGGGACCATATAAATAGCACACAAACCCTAGAACCATGACAGTCGACCAGATAGATAATTCACCAGGTAAGGGTGAAGCTAGAACCAACACAAGTTCATCCAGTTCTTGTCAAGAACAGAACCAACACACAACCACTCATCCCCAGGAATCATGGTGACCTGAGAAGCTCAACCAGAATCTGGAGGTGAAGGGCTGTGCACAAAACCCCAAGTCTGCAACAACCAAATATTTCACTCTAGGAGCTGGAACAAGGTATACCAAGTTCCTGGACAGATCCAATGGATCTGATCCATACAATATGCATGATATAATCATGGGATTGAGCAGATGCTCAAGTGGGTAGATCATCACTTGGTTTTCACCAAGGATTAGTGCCAGTCTAAAAGCCACTAAAAATGGAAAGCATCTAGATACAGATCTTGTACACAGAAGCTAGCAAACATGCACAGATGCACACACTAGCCAGATCATATGCACAGATAGCACCAGTAGATGTATTGCAAGGATTAGCAGCTAATAAAGACTGCACAATAAATACTAAGCTAGTAACCATCAGTAAACCCTAGATTTCATCAGGCAAGCATATTGGCATTCATATCTAGTATGATCCCCAAATATGCAAGCAAAGGTTGAGTAGCCACAAGATCCAATTAAATAGGTGAGCAACCAATCAGTAGCAAGGTTACTGAGGTCACATCACACTTAGCACCAAATAAAAGAAAGCCAACTATAGCACATCATTATCCAGGAATGGATTCAGATTCATTTGCTTGCTAAACAATCATGAATAGCCAATTCATTTGCAAGCAAGTCATTTAAATCATTACTGCATAAGCAGTTCATCATAACTTAATTAATACAAGCATGAATTTATCATAGATCCATGCTTAGTACTGACAGTAGCATAATATAAGGCAACACAGTTTAATCACTGCATAATAGCTACTGGATCTAGTCCAGTAAGCTTGATTGAGCAACAGCACAAGTAAGCAGCAGCATAGTGATGCTTGAGCATCAGCATCAACAAAGAAAATGAATCACTTGGCCACAGAATTAATCAGTAAGCCATCACTGACATTTAATTGATCAAATGGATCAATTGAATCAAGTCAAGCCACACAGATAAGCTAGCCAACAAGCAATGGATGATCCAATGGATCATTAGCTTGCACAGGAAGCACAGAGGCATTTCACAAACACCACTGGCACACACAAGTGTCACTGATGCACCACAGTACACCTAGACAAGCAAGTATAACATGCCAGTAAGCACAAGCAAGCCATAAGCAAGTACAGCATGGCATAGCAAGCTCTTAAGCAAGCACAGCAGAGCACATCAAGATTAGAGCAGGCTAGGAGCAACAGATATGCAAGCAAAGCATGTATAGCAAGCAAGGCAACTCTGGCCAGTACCAGAAATGGGTGCTTTGGCCATGAGTTTGCAGCAGATAGAAGCACTGGAAGATTAAGCAACCATGGCAGAGCTCTGTGTGATCACAGGATCACCAGAGAGCAACAGAGCATGAGGAGGAAGAAGTACAATAACAAGGGAGGCGCACAGACATGGAGAAGAGAAGGAGGAGGTGAAGCAACTTACACGCGCCTGGAAGCAGAAGCTAGGGCATGGCGAGGCAGTGCTCGCGCGGCCATAGCAGCTGCAAATCCAGGGTAGGCGCCGACGTTACGCCGGCGAACAAGAACACACCACCGCAGCAGAGCACCAGAGACGATGGCACAAGTACTGCGAGCAGCACCTGCGCCAGGTCAGTCTCGGGGGCGCACACGTCGTCTGCGAGGACGAGAGCTCGCCGGAGATCGTCAATCGCCAGAGGCGATTCTCCACGAGATCCAGAGAGGGGCGATTCGCCAGGAGAAGAAGAGATGGGGGAAACCACACGGACAGATCGGTAGATCTGCACGCGGCGGTCCCGATTTGGTAGGTGGCTATGGCAGGGGAGCACGGAGCTGGCCGGAGAGCGGCGGCGGCCATGGCGGCGACGCCATCGCCACGGGCGTCGCGAGAGGATTAGGGTTAGAGACGAACGAGTGAGAGAGAGACGAGTGAGTGAGTGAGGTGGGCCGTTCGGCGCCACCGACCCATAATGGGACAAGCCTTAATGGGCTGTCCCTGGGCCTTAGTTAAATGGGCTGGCCCAATAGGGGCCAGGGGGCATTTTGGTCTTTTAACAATTTAGAAAAGGCCAGAATTTCACAAATTTTTAGTAAATAAAATACAACTCTAAAAATCCAGTAAAAATTGGATTAGTGAATGAAAAATAAATCTTAACCAGAATAAAATATGAAATAGAATTTAAGAAACAAATTAAAAATTATGAATTTTAAGAATTTAAATAATAACTTGGAATTTTAAACCTTTATTTCCTTGTATTTAAAATTCAAGGAAAAATCTCAAATAAGTTTAAATACTTATTTTCAAACATTTCAAAAAGAAATTCTACTATTCCAAGTCATTTCTATTGAGAAAGGTATTTCTCAAAGAAAAATACTATATTCCCTATTTATTCCAAAAATATATATAGAGACAACTCTATTATTTTAATTCAGTTTTGGAATGAATGATAACCACCAAGTCAAATAGTTTTACTTTGAATTATTGTACTTTATGAGAATTAAAATGATTTATACTTTTAAATCTATTGCAAGTTCATGTCAAAGACATAAATCATAACTCAACCCTAAATTGTTATAACTCAGCGGGGTAAAGGGATGCAACATAAAATAATACATCCATGATTGCATTATTTGGATTTTATAACATTGTCCTTACCGGACAATGATGCTTCTTACAGAACCCAAGGTCCAGGTTCCATCAACTGCATTGAACTGCACTATCTCGCAGTCCACAGGCAAGTTCACCCTTGCTCATGTCAACTTGATTATTTTCTACTACTTTAATGCAAAGCTATATACTTATCATTCCTGCATCGCAAATGAAATGTTACTTTCCAACTATGAATATGACTATGTGGCTGGCAATGGAACCATGGTATGTGTTGATATGGTGGAGGTTCCATTGCATGGGTTATATCACCCTAGGATTAATTACCAATGCCGTCCAGTGATTCTAGCGCCGTACAAACCGCGTTGACCATGAGATCTATAATGGCTCTGGGGAAGCCAGCCGTATCTTTTCCCTTCTACACGCCAACGGATTGGTAGAGCCGGCGGGGTGTTGGAGGCACTGCCGTAGGTTGGGATAGCCTTTTAAATCCCCATCCATTAGTGATGATGGCTCTACGATCTATGAAGGATTGTCCAAAGTACACCGTGAGTAAAGCCGTATTATCGGGAGAAGTCTACTGGGGGTGTGCGGGTGGACAAAAGGGTGGGTTTGCAGTCGCGGAGAAGGCGGTGTGGGCTTGGATTTTTATACCTGGCCTCACACCAAAGGAAGTGTGAACGGGGGCAAGTCCCTGCGGATGGCAAAAAGGGTGAGATCTCTTGTGGGAAAAGTAACGCACCTCTGCAGAGTGTATCAAATTGTGGCTGTCACTCCCTGTTCCGGGAAGGGAACTGCGAACGCGGCAGGAAAGGAACTCCACGAAGTTCTAGTCAAGCTGTGAAGACTAACGGGCATAGTTTTCATAATAAAAGCAACCTTTTGGAAGAAATGATTTCAAAACATGCATTGACCTGCGATTTCCTGATCAATGGTCGTAGCTAGTGCATCAAACACCTTTTTACTCTTTTAGAACTTGCTGAGTACCTCTGTACTCACTTTCTTTCGACACCCTTGCTAGACTGTGATCCGGAAGTGGAGGCCATCAACGATGGAGCACCAGAAGGAAGTTACGAGCTGGTCT
This sequence comes from Lolium perenne, assembly GCF_019359855.2. Taxonomy (NCBI): domain Eukaryota; kingdom Viridiplantae; phylum Streptophyta; class Magnoliopsida; order Poales; family Poaceae; genus Lolium; species Lolium perenne. The sequence goes on from NC_067245.2 coordinate 189,432,416, forward strand.
ACGAGGAACCTGATCTTACCGGCGGAGTGGAAGGAGCAGACTATGGGATAGTCTACGGACCAGATGACACGGAGGTGGAGGAGTAGTGACATACCCTAGCATCATAGAGCCGAGCAGCGTAGAACTTACTTAAATAAGTTGTTGAGCTCTCTTATAGTTCTTATGAGTTGTAATCGTACTTAAGTAGTATTTTATGGTGTTCTCATAGGACCTGTGAGAATACCAACTTGTTAAGACAATGTTTGTAATAAAGTATGGAGTGTTATGACCTGCAATGTTTCTGTTGTACCACTCTGAGGGATATGGCAATTTGTGAAGAAGTCCCTTCACAATGATCATATCAACGACTTGTATACTACAACATGCAGTGGTATGCTGGGTCACTGCAGCTGGTATCAGAGCAAATGTTGCGACCTTAGGTTGGAAAAACCTAGTATAGGGAAGAAACCTATAGGAGTCTAGTAGAAATAGTAAAGGATTCTCTAAAAATATGGTGATTATTCATATGAGAATAGCAAAACCATATATTTTAGTGCGATAATTCTTTATTATGGCTATTATGATGCATTATCACTACTAATATTCTGCTTTTGTATACAGCCATAATGGCGAACACTTTTCCTAAGAGGACTTTGAGGAAGGTTGAGGGATGGCTCGGTGATTATGATGGACCAATCACAGCTCTCCTGTGTGGGATGCTGAAGGAACTTCATTGTGATCCCCGGATACCTGTTATCAAGTATACCTACTATGATGGGGAAATCCTAGCCAAGTGCAGAGTATCGGTCCAACTACTGACAAAACTGCTGATGAGTCGTGTAATGCCCTTCGGAGAAGCCAAAACCATCACCACAGCCTACCACATGGGCCTATTCAAGGCTATCCTTGAGATAAGGCAGCACAAGTCAGTAGAACTGCTATGTTCAGAGTTTTCTCATATACCTCATGCCGAGGAAGATGAGGATCCCACTCTGAATCATCTGGTGTTAGCACACAGAAGTCCTGAAGCTGCAGCACAGCACATGGATAGCTGTAAGTCTTTACTGACCATGATGTACCTTTTACACATGAAGATGAGGGGTGAGATTGACCACATGCTAGCTGAGTTCACGAACCCTGATAAAGTCCAAACTCGGATGCGTGATTTAAGGGCACAACCACAACATACTACACCTTTCTTTAGCCTAGACAGCTATGTAGATTTGAGTGACAAGTTGTGCCATAAAGATCCACTCACACCCAACTTCGTCCCACACTATCCACATGTGTCAGCATCATATGAGCCTGGACATGGGGGAGATGATTCCAGGAACCTAAACTGCTCGGAGTCACCAATCGAGAATTTGACTGGTTGGCGTTTCGGGGAACCATTTGGAGATGAAGGAGAACCCATCACTTGTGAATCAGAGGATGAAGGAGGCGCGGTTAACCAGAATGTTAACCAAAGTTTTGGACAGGAAGAGAAAGACACCAACTCCATTTCTTTAGATCTGGAGATGGGATTATCCAAAACATCCCAGTACGTCGTAGGTGAGAGTTCTGAAACCAAGAAAAAGAAGAAGAATAAGAAGAAGAAGAAGAAGATGAGAGGGTAAGTGAGTAGGAATCCTCCATGGATGGCAGAAGAAGGTGAGCTGTATTCCACTGGGGATACATATGAGTCTTTATCCAGTTACTTTGGCATGACAGATCTCTGTCTCGGCACTTCGTCCGATTCAGACTATATACCTACTGGAAGGACCTTTGTTCCGGACGGTGTTCGGAAGACAAACCGCTGTACCGGATGGACCCCAGGGATGTACGCGGAGGCAAGTTATGATGACGAGGAGTAGGGCTCCAAGGAAGAATAAAGTAATCTAGGTGGTATTGTAATAGAACGTATTTTAAATTCCCGTTGGCTTGGGCTTTGAGCCAAATAAGTGGTTTATATATATACCACATGTAATATAAGTTTGTGTGTGTGTTATGTAATATACGAAGTATATGCATAATAAATGTTTGTTTTGTATTTGCTTCTTGATTTCATTGTGTGACTAGTTCTGGGCAATGAGTTGAGCTCAGAAAACATTCGCATGGTGTAATTATGAGTAATCGCTCTATGTTACAGGACTAGGGGGAACATGGCGTTAGTAGAAATCGAAGAGGCTCGCAGAGAGCGGGAGGCAAAAGAAAAAGAGGAGGCAGATGCAGCAGCTAGAGCAAAGAATGCACCACCACCACCACACCCAATGACGCACCCAGACTTCCAACAGTATATGAGAGCAATGGAGGAAGATAGGAGGCGTTACCAGGAAAGTCAAAGCAAGAACATGCAAGACTTCTTTACCCACGTCATCAATGATAGGGGTAATGAAGGCAAGGGAGTAACCCTATCAGACTTCCAAAATGCAAGACCACTACCTTTTACATCAGCTCCAGAACCAATGGACGCTGAAGATTGGCTCATGGATACGGAACGGAAGCTGAAGACCGTTGGTTGCAACGATGAGGAGAAGATTAGATATACTACTTATCTGTTGTCAGGACCAGCAGCGTCATGGTGGGAGAATCATGTAGCAGTACACCCTCCAGATAAGGTGTTCACCTAGGAGGAGTTCAAGAAGAAGTTCCGGGATGCCCATGTTCCTTACAGCGTGGTGGAGCTGAAGAAGAGGGAGTTTGACGAACTACGATAGAATACTGCCCCCATCATGCAGTATGTTCAGGATTTCAACAGGCTATCCAGGTATGCACCTGAGGATGTTGATACGGAGGAGAAAAGGAAAAAGCGGTTCATGAAAGGCATGAATCCATACATGAAGATGCAACTGAGGTTGGCACGGACTGCCGAATTCCAGGAACTGATTGACTCGGCAATCACTTTCGAGGATGATTACCGGCAAGTCCAGGAGTACATGAGGAAGAGGGCTCGTATCGAGCCAAGGAAGTACCCAATTAGTAAACCAATACCTGATCGGAGTTTCAAACCCCGATACCGACCTACTACTGGTAGCCAATACAACCGGGGAGGTCAGAGTCAGAATCCAATCAGCCAAATCATCTGCAACAATTGTGGCCTAAAGGGTCATTTGCAGAAGGATTGTCAGAAACCCAGAATCATCTGTTATGGTTGTGGGAAGGATGGACACATCAAGCCGGAGTGCCCAAACAAGTCATCTTGGAGCAGACAGAGCTCAGGAGGACGAGGTGGAAACAACAACAACAACAACAACAACCGCAACAACAACAACAATAGTAACCGCAACAACAACAACAACAACAACAACAACAACAAGAGGGGAAAGCCTTATGGAAAGCTGAACTGCACATCTTTGTAGCAAGCGGAAGAGTCGGATCAAATAGTCTTAGGTACGCTAAGCATCCTTACTCATCCTGGCAAAGTATTATTTGATACTGGAGCAACCACATCATTTCTTGGATTGGAGTTTGTGGAAAAATTTGGGCTTAGATGTTCTAAGTTAGAAACCCCTATAACTGTTCTATCCGCGGGGGGAACGATCTTAGTAACCCACGTGAAAGAAGCACAAGTCCTAACCATATGTGACTGTGTGTATTTCGCGGACCTATTCATCATACCCATGAAGGACATATCTGTCATCCTAGGGATGGATTGGTTGACAGAAAATGGAGCGGTGATTAACTGTGGAGACAAAACAGTATCACTTCGCAACTCCATCGGAGGTCGAATAGTGTTCCAAGGAGATAAGTACAGTGAGTTGGAGATAGGATTGGAACTCAATAGTCTGAAGGAGGTGAGAATTGAAGATATACCTGTAGTGAATGAGTTTCAGGATGTATTTCCTAAGGAACTACCGGGGATGCCACCCGATAGGGAGATTGAATTCACAATCGATCTGATTCCAGGCACTGCACCAATAGCACAACCACCATATAAGATGGGGCCAAAGGAATTAGTGGAACTAAAATCTCAGATTGATGAGTTAGAACAGAAGGGATTCATTCAAGAAAGTGTGTCACCATGGGGTACACCAGTTATTTTTGTGGATAAAAGAGATGGAGGAAAGAGAATGTGTGGAGATTACAGAAATTTGAACAATGTAACTATCAAGAACAAGTATCCTTTACCTAGAATCCAAGACCTTTTTGATCAAGTTCAAGGAGCTGGAGTCTTCTCGAAGATAGATTTAAGGTCAGGATACCATCAAATCAAGATCAAGAAGGAGGATGTACCAAAAACGGCGTTTGTATCAAGGTACGGACACCATGAATATTTGGTTGTACCATTTGGACTAACAAATGCACCAGCAATTTTCATGAATTTGATGAACAAGATATTCATGAAGTACTTGGACAAGTTTGTGATAGTGTTCATAGATGATATTCTAATCTATTCCAATGATAAAGAAGAACATGCCAAGCATTTGAAGATAGTTCTGCAAATTTTGAGAGAACATCAGCTATATGCAAAGTTCAGCAAGTGCAAATTTTGGTTAGATAGTGTTGAATTTCTTGGACATGTCATAACCAAAGAGGGCATAGCGGTGAATCCAAGCAAGGTTCAGTCCGTATTGGAATGGAAATCACCCAAAAATGCTAAGGAGATACGAGGATGCCTTGGTATGGCAGGCTATTATCGGAGATTCATAGAGGGGTTTTCGAAGATTGTAGGACCAATGACCAAGTTACTCAAGAAAAATACTCCATTTGAGTGGACTGATGAGTGTGAAGCCAGCTTCCAAACACTCAAAGATAAGTTAACCACAGCACCGGTGTTAGCAGTTCCTGAACCTGGAAAGGATTACACGGTGTATTGTGATGCTTCCAAGAATGGACTTGGATGTGTTCTTATGCAAGATCGGAAGGTAATAGCTTATGGATCAAGACAGTTGAAACCACATGAACACAACTACCCAGTACATGATCTAGAGTTAGCGGCAGTTGTGTATGCTTTGAAGAGTTGGAGACAATTTCTATATGGATCCAAGTGTGAGTTATACACCGATCATAAAAGTTTGAAATATTTCTTCACCCAGAAGGAATTAAACATGAGACAGAAGAGATGGTTAGAGTTGATTAAGGATTATGACCTTACAATCAACTATACACCAGGCAAGGCTAATATAGTAGCAGATGCCTTAAGCAGGAAGAGTACGGAGAATCAACCTACGGAATGGGAGATTCCAAAGGAACTTCGGAAAGAGCTAGAGGATGCTCAGATTTTGTTTATTCAAGGTGATGTTAAGGGAAGTATAGCAACCATGAGGATTATGGATGAGATGTACTCAGATTTGAAGTATGAGATTATCTGGAAACAAGCGGATGATTTGTTCATCCAAGAAGAAATCAAGAGGATTGGAGAAGGAAGACCATCGGAATTCCATCTAGGGGATTTTGATTCATTATACTTTCAGAAAAGGATATGTGTACCGGATGATCCAGAAGTGAAGTCAATCATATTAAAGGAAGCACATGAAACCCCTTATTCAATACATCCAGGAAGTACTAAGATGTATATGGATTTGAAGGAGATGTTCTGGTGGAACAACATGAAAAGAGAAATATCACAATATGTTTCGGAATGTCATACATGTCAACGAGTGAAGGCAGAACATCAGAGTCCTGCGGGATTACTCAAACCACTGGAGATACCGGAGTGGAAATGGGATGAAATCGGAATGGATTTTGTTACTGGTTTACCAATGACTAGTAAGAAGAAGGATATGATATGGGTAATAGTGGACAGGCTTACCAAGAGTGCTCATTTCATAGCTGTAAATACAAAGGATACTGCAGAGAAGCTTGTGGATATATACGTGAAGGAGATTGTGAGTAAGCATGGAGTACCAAAGAAAATAGTCTCAGATAGAGGTTCAATTTTCACATCAGCGTTTTGGAAACAACTCCAAGAAGCTTTGGGATCCAAGTTGGATTTCAGTACCGCTTATCATCCACAAACCGGAGGACAAACCGAAAGAACCAATCAGATACTTGAGGACATGCTTAGAGCTTGTGCTCCGAACTTTGGAGGCTCATGGGAGGACCATTTACCTTTAGCGGAATTCTCATATAACAATAGTTATCAGAGTAGCATCCAAATGGCACCGTACGAAGCATTATACGGAAGGAAGTGTCGATCACCAATTTGTTGGTTTGAAACCGGAGAAAACAAGGAGTTTACACCGGACTACATCAAGGAAAGACAAGAAGTCATCGAGGTGATCCGGGATAGACTCAAAATAGCTCAGAGTCGTCAGAAGAGTTACGCCGACCTGAAAAGAAGAGATTGGGAACCGAAAGTGGGAAACATGGTTTATTTAAAGGTTAGCCCAATGAAAGGACTTAAGAGGTTCGGAGTGAAAGGAAAGTTAAGTCCTCGATATATAGGACCATTTAAGATACTCAGTCAGAATCGAGGAACAGCTTTTGAGTTGGAGTTACCAGCACAACTAAGTCAAGTTCACAATGTGTTTCATGTATCACAACTCAGAAAGTGTTTGAAAGCACCGGATGATCCTATCACATATGAAGAAATAGAATTGCAATCTGACCTAACTTATGTGGAAAGACCGGAAAAGATTTTAGAAGTACAATGGAAGAAGTTAAGAAATAGAGCAATCAAATACTGCAAAGTTCAATGGCAACATCATCCTGAGCGGGAAGCAACTTGGGAGACGGAAGAAGAACTCAGGAAGTCTTACCCCGATATGTTCAGGTAACAATCTTAACTTCGGGACGAAGTTTCTGTTAAGGGGGAGAGGCTGTAATAACCCAGAACATAGGAACAACGAAGGGTAGATTTAGAAATGGGATGTGCATTTCATCGCAAAACGGGGGAAATTTTCGCGCCTTATTGCAACTAAACCTAAGAGGGATCGAGGTTCTCTCTCATTTTGCACTTAGGGTTAGGCAATGTGAGTTAGGGCAATTTCGACATGATCTCTTTTGTATCTTATTACTTTGGGGAATGATTGCATTTGATAAGTGTCAACACATTTAACAATAAACAACACACAATATAAACAATCTTATATTTACTAATTAGAGACCCCATACGAGACACCACATTAATCCACATCATTAGAATAATTAAGACAATTAAATCTAAAATTTACGGCTGTAATTAACCGAGAAAGTCATAATTTATTATGTCACACATGTGTTACGTAGACACGTTGTTTAATTATAATACGTAACATATATGAGCAAACCGAACATGGCTGATCGTGGAAAATCCAATAAAGCTAACACGAGGCTCCACATATCTATTTTTTTACAACCACGAGGCTTCATACATAATGGTTGTCCTACACGGGATTGCAAAGCTGAAAAATTAGGTTTGTAGAGTCCAACCTATATACGTCTGCCCAGAGTATGCGACACAACAGTTAAGGATCCATGTTTATCCTCAACAACTCGAAAAATTGAACTTCCGATTTCCCTTTACTTATCTACAGTTGTGGGATAAAGTTGACGCATCCTTAGCAACCTACTATTCCATTGTTTTTTTTTTAAAATTAAGCAATGCAAAAGAAACGTTGCCCTCTCAAACTCCTCAATCGATCCAATTTGACATGTGCGCGTGTGTGCATATCCCTAATCCTAGATGGCGCCCTAATGTTCGGTGATGCTGGGAAGGCGGCCATTGAGACTTGCTGCACGGTGAAAGCAGGCAGCGGCAGCGGTGCCGAAGCAAGATATATAGCTGCAACCTGCACATCTCCGCTTGCAGTGTCACCTTGCTGCATCAGATAAGTTACAAGAACGTTGATCATCAACATGCAACAGAGTGTCGATTAACGAAATAGAAGGTAGTGGCCGTTGCAGCAACAGCCAAGACAGCTTACATACGTATAAATGTGAAAAATTAAGGAGTCAGGCTCTTGATTAATTCAGTTTGGCATCCCAGTGTTACATTACACTGCAGCTTCAATTAATAAATTCGAAAATACTGAAGCAAGAGAAATACAACGGAGTCTTTGTAGCGGTGCACGGGGTCTATCGAGATACGGCTTACGTGATATGAAATATTGCTGCATATTTTAAAATTTTATTTCTTTGTAGAGAAGACAGAAAAATGTGACCACTAACAAGGTCTTTGTGGAGCAGAGGAATGCAGAACATAATATCTTTTCTTCGGCAAGTCCCAAAGCATTTTCACAGTTCGGTACTATATGGAACAAACTTGGTATTTTATGTTTTCTTTTGGATTTTATACAGTGAAGGGCAACAGGCAACCATCCACGACCATGCCCCCATCAGTACGCATTTTGCATCGACATCGGCGAGGTGCTTCTCAACGACCCCCACTGCGATTGCTGCTCCATCAATCTCCTTGCCATATCGTCTCGACAACTCTGTGCACAGCAGCATCCAGATCCAACAGTTATATTGCGGACATCTAAAAAAGTGATAGGAACGGATGTACTATGGAGAAAGTGGTTTATTATATGTATATCTATATAAAGAGAGGTGAGGTGATATGAATATCATGAGTCCGTGCATGTACAGATGGGAATATGTAGTTAATATGTTACATGTAAATTTCTTTCCAATGAACATGTGAATTTTATGCAAATTAAATTTAAAATAATGAATAACAGATGCACATTCACAGTTTTTAAACATACTTAAATATTGACAGGAAATTTACAAATATTTAAATGAGTTATAAAACCCAAACAACCCATGATGCATATTTACACTTGCACAAGTTATACCGAGTTAAAGGAGGTTTAATATCGACGTAGCCAACAAATATACATATTTGCGAATTAAATAATCAATACCTAAAACAAATTTACCATGAAAATATTCCATTATATGTAGCAAAACTTATAATCTTGGCTAGCCCGTGCTGGTGCACGGGTTAATGACTAGTGAATTCATAATTCAAACACAAGTTATAAATTCAAATCACTTTGAATTTCAAAGTGAATATCAAATACAATATTTAATCAAGAATATAAACATTACATAATACAAAAGCTCATAAACAAAACTTGAGCTTTATTGATATACAACACAAATTACAAAGTCTTTACAATATTCTTGATACAAGAATTGAGACATAATGATCAGAAATAAAAAGGGAAAATTACAAGTTATTCTAAACTAAAACCTAGACTATGTGACTTGAGGATAATCTTCTGGTCATATTCCACTTCAAACCTGCAAAATAAATAACAAAGTGCTAGCCAGAATGTAAGTGTTAGAAATTCAGTTTGGACAGTTAGCAAAACAACACAGAAATTCAGTTTGGACAGTGAACACTGTCACTGCACACTTGTGCTTGTCCAAATTCTTGGACAGCACAAGATAGGCGTAGGCAGACCAGAACTGAGCAGCCACAGTGGGCTCAAGTTTCAGCATATGAGGGTTGTTGCTGATCAAGCAACAGCAAGGCAATGCAAGGGGTGAGTCACAAAGCAACCCAGGCTTGTGTGTCATGGCCAGAGTAGAAGTAGGGACCATATAAATAGCACACAAACCCTAGAACCATGACAGTCGACCAGATAGATAATTCACCAGGTAAGGGTGAAGCTAGAACCAACACAAGTTCATCCAGTTCTTGTCAAGAACAGAACCAACACACAACCACTCATCCCCAGGAATCATGGTGACCTGAGAAGCTCAACCAGAATCTGGAGGTGAAGGGCTGTGCACAAAACCCCAAGTCTGCAACAACCAAATATTTCACTCTAGGAGCTGGAACAAGGTATACCAAGTTCCTGGACAGATCCAATGGATCTGATCCATACAATATGCATGATATAATCATGGGATTGAGCAGATGCTCAAGTGGGTAGATCATCACTTGGTTTTCACCAAGGATTACTGCCAGTCTAAAAGCCACTAAAAATGGAAAGCATCTAGATACAGATCTTGTACACAGAAGCTAGCAAACATGCACAGATGCATACACTAGCCAGATCATATGCACAGATAGCACCAGTAGATGTATTGCAAGGATTAGCAGCTAATAAAGACTACACAATAAATCCTAAGCTAGTAACCATCAGTAAACCCTAGATTTCATCAGGCAAGCATATTGGCATTCATATCTAGTATGATCTCCAAATATGCAAGCAAAGGTTGAGTAGCCACAAGATCCAATTAAATAGGTGAGTGATACGTCTCCGACATATCGATAATTTCTTATGTTCCATGCCACATTATTGATGATATCTACATGTTTTATGCATACTTTATGTCATTATTATGCATTTTCCAGAACTAACCTATTGACGAGATGTCGAAGGGCCAGTTGCTGTTTTCTGCTGTTTTTGGTTTCAGAAATCCTAGTAAGGAAATATTCTCGGAATCGGACGAAATCAACGCCGAAGATCTTAGAATCCCCGGAAGCATCCAGAACACCCGAGAGTCGCCAGAGGGGGGCCACAGGCCCACCAGACCATAGGCCGGCGCGGCCTGGGGGTGGCCCGCGCCCCCCTATGGTGTCGTCGCCTCGTTGACCCTCTGACGCCTCCTCTTCGCCTATAAGAAGCCCTCGACCTAAAACCTCGATACGAAAAAGCCACGGTACGAGAAACCATCCAGAGCCGCCGCCATCGCGAAGCCAAGATCTGGGGGACAGGAGTCTCTGTTCCGGCACGCCGCCGGGACGGGGAAGTGCCCCCGGAAGGCTCCTCCATCGACACCACCACCATCTTCATCAACGCTGCTGTCTCCCATGAGGAGGGAATAGTTCTCCATCGAGGCTCGGGGCTGTACCGGTAGCTATGTGGTTAATCTCTCTCCTATGTACTTCAATACAATAATCTCATGAGCTGCCTTACATGATTGAGATTCATATGAGTTTTGTATCACAATTCATCTATGTGCTACTCTAGTGATGTTATTAAAGTAGTTTATTCCTCCTGCACGGTGTAATGGTGACAGTGTGTGCATCCGTGTTAGTACTTTTGGCGTAGGCTATGATTATGATCTCTTGTAGATTATGAAGTTAACTATTGCTATGATGGTATTGATGTGATCTATGCCTCCTTTCGTAGCGTGAAGGTGACAGTGTGCATGCTATGTTAGTACTTGGTTTAGTTGTGTTGATCTGTCATGCACTCTAAGGTTATTTAAATATGAACATTGAATATTGTGGAGCTTGTTAACTCCGGCATTGAGGGTTCGTGTAATCCTACACAGTTAGTGGTGTTCATCATCCAACAAGAGGGTGTAGAGTCTAGCATCTATTTATTTATTCTGTTATGTGATCAATGTTGAGAGTGTCCACTAGTGAAAGTATGATCCCTAGGCCTTGTTCCTAAATACTGCTATCGCTGCTTGTTTACTGTTTTACTGTGTTTCTACTGCCTGCTATATCACCACCATCAACTACACGCCAGCAAGCACTTTTCTGGCATTGTTACTACTGCTCATATATATTTATACCACCTGTATTTCACTATCTCTTCGCCGAACTAGTGCACCTATTAGGTGTGTTGGGGACACAAGAGACTTCTTGCTTTGTGGTTGCAGGGTTGCATGAGAGGGATATCTTTGACCTCTTCCTCCCTGAGATCGATAAACCTTGGGTGATCCACTTAAGGGAAACTTGCTGCTGTTCTACAAACCTCTGCTCTTGGAGGCCCAACACTGTCTACAAGAATAGAAGCTCCCATAGACATCAAGCACTTTTTTGGCGCCGTTGCCGGGGAGGAAAGGTAAAAGGCACTCATACTTCGGTTCCAGGTAACAGTACTTTTCTGGCGCCATTGTGTTTGTGCTCGAAGCTATTTCCTTTAGATCCTGCAATTGCATCTTTTTGTTTCTTGTTTACACTAGTTAGGCATAATGGAAAACAACAAAAATATGAGAGATCTTTATGAACTTTATCTTGAATTAGGACATGATGTGTTTGAAGAGAGAATTAAAAAAACCCATGGAACTTTATATGCATGCTAATGGGAATGTTATTAATATGAATGCTTTGAACACTATTGTTGCTAATGCTATGGAAAATTCTAAGCTTGGGGAAGCTGGCTTTGATGAGCATGATATTTTTAGTCCCCCAAGCATTGAGGAGAAAATTTACTTTGATGATACTTTGCCTCCTATTTATGATGATTATAATGATAGTAGTCTTTTGGTGCCACCTGTTATGGAGGATAAATTTGATTATGAATACAATATGCCTCCTATATTTGATGATGAGGATAATAATGATAGCTACTTTGTTGAATTTGCTCCCGCTATTACTAATGAAATTAATTATGCTTATGTGGAGAGTAATAATTTTATGCATGAGACTCATGATAAGAATGCTTTATGTGATAGTTATATTGTTGAGTTTGCTCATGATGCTACTGGACATTATTATGAGAGAGGAAAATATGGTTGTAGAAATTTTCATGTTACTAAAACACCTCTCTTTTTGCTGAAAATCTTGAAGCTGCACTTGTTTTATCTTTCTATGCTTGTTGCATTATGCATCTTGAATTTGTTTATTTACAAGATTCCTTTTCATAGGAAGCATGTTAGACTTAAATGTGTTTTGAATTTGCTTCTTGATGCTCTCTTTTGCTTCAAATACTATTTCTTGCGAGTGCATCATTAAAACTGCTGAGCCCATCTTAATCTATACCTAATAATAAAGGGAGGATTGTTTCCTTGGTCCAACACTTTTTTGGACCGATTTACCCTCCCACCAAATCACATACAACACACTATTGCCACCCCTGCTTTTCATGTTAATTACACCCAACTACCACCGAGCTGACCGAATCGTTTTCTTCTTCCTGCTGAGCCAGCCAATCCCTACCCGATGCATCTCTCCCGTTCTCTCGTCTCTCGTGCGAGCGCCGCCGCCGGCTGCAACCCTTCCGCCCCAACTCCACGTCGAAGAATGCGATCTCGGAATCCCCGCCTGCGGCGCCGGCGCAAAGGTAGATGAGTGCAAGCCTAATGCAGGCGATCGTCTCTGAACTTACACGCGCACCGTTTGCCGCGCTTCTCTGAACCTTCTACTGGAGATGTGGATGCCAGAGTTCAGGATCTACAGGTAGTTCCAGGCGCTGCTCTGAACCTCCTGCTACAGGCGATGCGAGTTCCAAGCAATTTTGCAGCGGAAGCGAGGTCCTCCCCTTCCCAAATATCCTTCACTGATACTCCGCTTCGACGCCACGGCAAAAACTGTTCAAACAGCCAAGCACGTCCTATACTCCTGCTGCTCGCATATCACTGGTGGGGTGCTCGTTAGAGTGAATAATTTGACCTTTTGCTTTGTGTTCTCTGGATTGGCATGGTAGCTGGTTGGCCAGGCAAGTTCACGATTGGATTATCTAAATCGGTACTGATTGTTGATTGAGCCTCGTAGCTGTTGCTGCTACTGAATCTCGGTGAGTCTGGTTATGAACTTTTACTGAAACTCTCGTTCGATTTTTCCAATTTTGCTTTTATTGAATCTAGGTGAGTCTGGTTATGAAATTTTAATAAATCTCTCGATCACTTTTTTCCATTTTATAGGCAATAGTGTACTTCTTCTTCCACATGTACAAAAATTATATATGCTAATTGTATTATGTTTAAGAAGTCTACATGTGGAAAATTGGCAGTCCGCATAATAATAGAAGTTTGCCACTTCACTCGTCAATCTAAAAAAATTAGGGTTTTTTCCTGTCAAAAATACATTTTTTTTTGTATTAAGTTTATTTTGTATCCAGTCCAAGTTTATTTCATTTTAATTTCAAATAAATTGGATGATTGTGTGGAACTCCGTCTATGCCTTTTAGGATTAGTCGGCCCAAGCCTAGGTAAAGGAGGAGGGTTATAATAGGTTTTGCGAGTCAACGTAAAAACCAGTCATTCATTATTGTCAGAGCTTTCTCCGATATAGTTTCTATCGTGCTACTGATTGAATGAAACAGAATTGAAGATGCACAGTTTTTGACATGGCTATCACATGATGCTAGCAATAGGTGAGCGTTAATAATAATGTGGACATGTATAGATAACAAATTACCTAAGATGTTCTTTGGTTCTTGATTTTTATTATTGATGTGCACATGAGTGATATGTAATGTAGTTATATGCAGACTTGGCTTTGTTACGGTCACGAAAAGAAGAATATCATGATCTTCAAGTAACTATTAGATCTAATTATTCTCATATACCCTCTTAAAAATTAGGATGGTAGCCTCATCTAGAATTTGTTTTGTGTAGCTTTAAGAGACTAAACTATAATTTGTATATTTTCGTCTAAATTTGATAGTTTGTAGCAGCACCATGTACGAATTCATTTTATGTACCTTTAAGAGATAAAACTATTATCTGCATATTTTCGTCTAGATTTGAGAGGCCGTGGCAACGCACGGGTAATTGTGCTAGTAGCTATAAAGAAAGAACTTCTTGGGAGATAACCCATGTGTTATTTTGCTACAGTACTTTGTTTTATATTTGTTTCTTGGAAGTTGTTACTACTGTAGAAACCTCTCCTTATCTTAGTTTTGTGTTTTGTTGTGCCAAGTAAAGTCGTTGATAGTAAGGTTCATACTAGATTTGGATTACTGCGCAGAAACAGATTTCTTTGCTGTCATGAATCTGGGCAAAATTCTCTGTAGGTAACTCAGAAAATTATGCCAATTTACGTGAGTGATCCTCAGATATGTACGCAACTTTCATTCAATTTGAGCATTTTCATTTGAGCAAGTCTAGTGCCCCTTTAAAATTCGTCTTTACGGACTGTTCTGTTTTGACAGATTCTGCCTTTTATTTCGCATTGCCTCTTTTGCTATGTGGGATGGATTTCTTTGTTCCATTAACTTCCAGTAGCTTTGAGCAATGTACAGAAGTGTTAAGAATGATTGTGTCACCTCTGAACATATGAATTTTTGATTATGCACTAACCCTCTAATGAGTTTGTTTCGAGTTTGGTGTGAAGGAAGTTTTCAAGGGTCAAGAGAGGAGGATGATACACTACGATCAAGAAGAGTAAAAGCTCTAAGCTTGTGGATGCCCCGGTGGTTCACCCCTGCATATATCAAGAAGAATCAAGCGTCTAAGCTTGGGGATGCCCAAGGCATCCCCTTCTTCATCGACAAATTATCAGGTTCCTTCTCTTGAAACTATATTTTTATTCGGTCACATCTTATGTACTTTACTTGGAGTGTCAGTTTGTTTTTGTTTTTGTTTTTGTTTGAATAAATGCTTGTGTGGGAGAGAGACACGCTCCGCTGGTTCATATGAACACATGTGTTCTTAGCTTTTAATTTTCATGGCAAAAGTTTCTTCTTCGTTAAATTGTTATATGATTGGAAACGGAAAATGCTACATGTAGTAATTGGTAGAATGTCTTGGGTAATGTGATACTTGGCAATTGTTGTGCTCATGTTTAAGCTCTTGCATCATATACTTTGCACACATTAATGAAGAAATACATAGAGCTTGCTAAAATTTGGTTTGCATAATTGGTCTCTCTAAAGTCTAGATAATTTCTAGTATTGAGTTTGAACAACAAGGAAGACGGTGTAGAGTCTTATAATGTTTACAATATGTCTTTTATGTGAGTTTTGCTGCACCGGTTCATCCTTGTGTTTGCTTCAAACAACCTTGCTAGCCTAAACCTTGTATCGAGAGGGAATACTTCTCATGCATCCAAAATACTTGAGCCAACCACTATGCCATTTGTGTCCACCATACCTACCTACTACATGGTATTTCTCCGCCATTCCAAAGTAAATTGCTTGAGTGCTACCTTTAAATTTCCATTCTTCACCTTTACAATATATAGCTCATGGGACAAATAGCTTAAAAACTATTGTGGTATTGAATATGTACTTATGCACTTTATCTCTTATTAAGTTGCTTGTTGTGCGATAACCATGTTCCTGGGGACGCCATCAACTACTCTTTGTTGAATATCATGTGAGTTGCTACGCATGTTCGTCTTGTCTGAAGTAAGGGCGATTTACCACCTTATGGTTAGAGCATGCATATTGTTAGAGAAGAACATTGAGCCGCTAACTAAAGCCATGATCCATGGTGGAAGTTTCAGTTTTGGACATATATCCTCAATCTCAAATGAGAAAATTAATTGTTGCTACATGCTTATGCATAAAAGAGGAGTCCATTATCTGTTGTCTATGTTGTCCCGGTATGGATGTCTAAGTTGAGAATAATCAATAGCGAGAAATCCAATGCGAGCTTTCTCCTTAGACCTTTGTACATGCGGCATAGAGGTACCCCTTTGTGACACTTGGTTAAAACATGTGCATTGTGATAATCCCGGTAATCCAAGCTAATTAGGACAAGGTGCGGGCACTATTAGTATACTATGCATGAGGCTTGCAACTTGTAAGATATAATTTACATGATACATATGCTTTATTACTACCGTTGACAAAATTGTTTCTTGTTTTCAAAATCAAAGCTCTAGCACAAATATAGCAATCGATGCTTTCCTCTTTGAAGGACCTTTCTTTTACTTTTATGTTGAGTCAGTTCACCTATCTCTCTCCACCTCAAGAAGCAAACATTTGTGTGAACTGTGCATTGATTCCTACATACTTGCATATTGCATTTGTTATATTGCTTTGCATTGACAACTATCCATGAGATATACATGTTACAAGTTGAAAGCAACCGCTGAAACTTAATCTTCCATTGTGTTGCTTCAATGCCTTTACTATGAATTTATTGCTTTATGAGTTAACTCTTATGCAAGACTTATTGATGCTTGTCTTGAAAGTACTATTCATGAAAAGTCTTTGCTATATGATTCAGTTGTTTACTCATGTCATTTACGTTGTTTTGATCGCTGCATTCATTACATATGCTTACAATATTATGATCAAGTTTATGATAGCATGTCACTCCAGAAATTATCTTTGTTATCGTTTACCTGCTTGGGACGAGCAGAAACTAAGCTTGGGGATGCTGATACGTCTCCGACATATCGATAATTTCTTATGTTCCATACCACATTATTGATGATATCTACATGTTTTATGCATACTTTATGTCATTATTATGCATTTTCCGGAACTAACCTATTGACGAGATGCCGAAGGGCCAGTTGCTATTTTCTGCTGTTTTTTGTTTCAGAAATCCTAGTAAGGAAATATTCTCGGAATCGGACGAAATCAACGCCGAAGATCTTAGAATCCCCGGAAGCATCCAGAACACCCGAGAGTCACCAGAGGGGGGCCACAGGCCCACCAGACCATAGGCCGGCGCGGCCTGGGGGTGGCCCGCGCCCCCCTATGGTGTCGTCGCCTCGTTGACCCTCTGATGCCGCCTCTTCGCCTATAAGAAGCCCCTCGACCTAAAACCTCGATACGAAAAAGCCACGGTACGAGAAACCATCCAGAGCCGCCGCCATCGCGAAGCCAAGATCTTGGGGACAGGAGTCTCTGTTCCGGCACGCCGCCGGGACGGGGAAGTGCCCCCGGAAGGCTCCTCCATCGACACCACCGCCATCTTCATCAACGTTGCTATCTCCCATGAGGAGGGAGTAGTTCTCCATCGAGGCTCGGTGCTGTACCGGTAGCTATGTGGTTAATCTCTCTCCTATGTACTTCAATACAATAATCTCATGAGCTGCCTTACATGATTGAGATTCATATGAGTTTTGTATCACAATTCATCTATGTGCTACTCTAGTGATGTTATTAAAGTAGTTTATTCCTCCTGCACGGTGTAATGGTGACAGTGTGTGCATCCGTGTTAGTACTTGGCGTAGGCTATGATTATGATCTCTTGTAGATTATGAAGTTAACTATTGCTATGATGGTATTGATGTGATCTATGCCTCCTTTCGTAGCGTGAAGGTGACAGTGTGCATGCTATGTTAGTACTTGGTTTAGTTGTGTTGATCTGTCATGCACTCTAAGGTTATTTAAATATGAACATTGAATATTGTGGAGCTTGTTAACTCCGGCATTGAG
The DNA here is from genome assembly GCF_019359855.2 of Lolium perenne. Taxonomy (NCBI): domain Eukaryota; kingdom Viridiplantae; phylum Streptophyta; class Magnoliopsida; order Poales; family Poaceae; genus Lolium; species Lolium perenne. The sequence goes on from NC_067245.2 coordinate 189,450,271, forward strand.
GGTTCGTGTAATCCTACACAGTTAGTGGTGTTCATCATCCAACAAGAGGGTGTAGAGTCTAGCATCTATTTATTTATTCTGTTATGTGATCAATGTTGAGAGTGTCCACTAGTGAAAGTATGATCCCTAGGCCTTGTTCCTAAATACTGCTATCGCTTCTTGTTTACTGTTTTACTGTGTTTCTACTGCCTGCTATATCACCACCATCAACTACACGCCAGCAAGCACTTTTCTGGCACCGTTACTACTGCTCATATATATTTATACCACCTGTATTTCACTATCTCTTCGCCGAACTAGTGCACCTATTAGGTGTGTTGGGGACACAAGAGACTTATTGCTTTGTGGTTGCAGGGTTGCATGAGAGGGATATCTTTGACCTCTTCCTCCCTGAGATCGATAAACCTTGGGTGATCCACTTAAGGGAAACTTGCTGCTGTTCTACAAACCTCTGCTCTTGGAGGCCCAATACTGTCTACAAGAATAGAAGCTCCCGTAGACATCAGTGAGCAACCAATCAGTAGCAAGGCTACTGAGGTCACATCACACTTAGCACCAAATAAAAGAAAGCCAACTATAGCACATCATTATCCAGGAATGGATTCAGATTCATTTGCTTGCTAAACAATCATGAATAGCCAATTCATTTGCAAGCAAGTCATTTAAATCATTACTGCATAAGCAGTTCATCATAACTTAATTAATACAAGCATGAATTTATCACAGATCCATGCTTAGTAAATCTTGTGATAGCATAATATAAGGCAACACAGTTTAATCACTGCATAATAGCTACTGGATCTAGTCCAGTAAGCTTGATTGAGCAACAGCACAAGTAAGCAGCAGCATAGTGATGCTTGAGCATCAGCATCAACAAAGAAAATGAATCACTTAGCCACAGAATTAATCAGTAAGCCATCACTGACATTTAATTGATCAAATGAATCAATTGAATCAAGTCAAGCCACACAGATAAGCTAGCCAACAAGCAATGGATGATCCAATGGATCATTAGCTTTCACATGAAGCACAGAGGCATTTCACAAACACCACTGGCACACACAAGTGTCACTGATGCACCACAGTACACTGATGGCGTGTATTTCACACGTTCGTTGGGCAACCCCAAGAGGAAGGTATGATGCGCACAGCAGCAAGTTTTCCCTCAGAAAGAAACCAAGGTTTATCGAACCAGGAGGAGCCAAGAAGCACGTTGAAGGTTGATGGCGGCGGGATGTAGTGCGGCGCAACACCAGGGATTCCGGCGCCAACGTGGAACCTGCACAACACAACCAAAGTACTTTGCCCCAACGAAACAGTGAGGTTGTCAATCTCACCGGCTTGCTGTAACAAAGAGTTAACCGTATTGTGTGGAAGATGATTGTTTGCAGAAAACAGTAGAACAAGTATTGCAGTAGATTGTATTTCAGTAAAGAGAATTGGACCGGGGTCCACAGTTCACTAGAGGTGTCTCTCCCATAAGACGAACAGCATGTTGGGTGAACAAATTACAGTTGGGCAATTGACAAATAAAGAGAGCATGACCATGCACATACATATCATGATGAGTATAGTGAGATTTAATTGGGCATTACGACAAAGTACATAGACCGCCATCCAACTGCATCTATGCCTAAAAAGTCCACCTTCAGGTTATCATCCGAACCCCTTCCAGTATTAAGTTGCAAAGCAACAGACAATTGCATTAAGTATGGTGCGTAATGTAATCAACAACTACATCCTTAGACATAGCATCAATGTTTTATCCCTAGTGGCAACAGCACAACACAACCTTAGAACTTTCTCGTCATCGTCCCTGTGTCAATGCGGGCATGAACCCACTATCGAGCATAAGTACTCCCTCTTGGAGTTACAAGCATCTACTTGGCCAGAGCATCTACTAGCAACGGAGAGCATGCAAGATCATAAACAACACATAAGCATAACTTTGATAATCAACATAACAAGTATTCTCTATTCATCGGATCCCAACAAACGCAACATATAGAATTACGTATAGATGATCTTGATCATGATAGGCAGCTCACAAGATCCGACAATGATAGCACAATGGGGAGAAGACAACCATCTAGCTACTGCTATGGACCCATAGTCCAGGGGTAGACTACTCACACATCACACCGGAGGCGACCATGGCGGCGTAGAGTCCTCCGGGAGATGATTCCCCTCTCCGGCAGGGTGCGGAGGCGATCTCTGGATCCCGGTGATGGGATCGGCGGCGGCGGCGTCTCTGGAAGGTTTTCCGTATCGTGGTTCTCGGTACTGGGGTTTTCGTCACGGAGGCTTTAAGTAGGCGGAAGGGCAGAGTCGGGGGCCAGACGAGGGGGCAGCACCATAGGGCGGCGCGGGCCCCCCCTGGGCCGCGCCGCCAGGTGGTTTCGCCACCTCGTGGCCCCACTTCGTGTGTTCTTCGGTCTTACGGAAGCTCCGTGGAAAAATAGGCCCCTGGGCTTTGATTTCGTCCATTTCCGAGAATATTTCCTTACTAGGATTTCTGAAACCAAAAACAGCAGAAAACAGAAGCGGCACTTCGGCATCTTGTTAATAGGTTAGTTCCAGAAAATGCACGAATATGACATAAAGTGTGCATAAAACATGTAGATAACATCAATAATGTGGCATGGAACATAAGAAATTATCGATACGTCGGAGACGTATCAGCATCCCCAAGCTTAGTTCTGCTCGTCCCGAGCGAGGTAAAACGATAACACGAGATAATTTACGGAGTGACATGCCATCATAATCTTGATCATACTATTTGTAAAGCATATGTAGTGAATGCAGCGATCAAAACAATGTGTATGACATGAGTAAACAAGTGAATCATATAGCAAAGACTTTTCATGAATAGCACTTCAAGACAAGCATCAATAAGTCTTGCATAAGAGTTAACTCATAAAGCAATAATTCAAAGTAAAGGTATTGAAGCAACACAAAAGAAGATTAAGTTTCAGCGGTTGCTTTCAACTTGTAACATGTATATCTCATGGATATTGTCAACATAGAGTAATATAATAAGTGCAATAAGCAAGTATGTAGGAATCAATGCACAGTTCACACAAGTGTTTGCTTCTTGAGGTGGAGAGAAATAGGTGAACTGACTCAACATTGAAAGTAAAAGAATGGTCCTCATAGAGGAAAAGCATCGATTGCTATATTTGTGCTAGAGCTTTGATTTTGAAAACATGAAACAATTTTGTCAACGGTAGTAATAAAGCATATGCATCATGTAAATTATATCTTATAAGTTGCAAGCCTCATGCATAGTGTACTAATAGTGCCCGCACCTTGTCCTAATTAGCTTGGACTACCTGGATTATCACCGCAATACATATGCTTTAACCAAGTATCACAAAGGGGTACCTCTATGCCGCTTTGTACAAAGGTCTAAGGAGAAAGCTCGCATTTGGATTTCTCGCTATTGATTATTCTCAACTTAGACATCCATACCGGGACAACATAGACAACAGATAATGGACTCCTCTTTTAATGCTTAAAGCATTCAACAACAATTAATTATTTTCTCATTAGAGAATTGAGGATGTTTGTCCAAAACTGAAACTTCCACCATGGAACATGGCTTCGGTTAGCGGCCCGATGTTCTTCTCTCACAATATACATGCTCAAACCATTCAACTCAGAGTAGATCGCCCTTACTTCAGACAAGACGAACATGCATAGCAACTCACATGAAATTCAACAATGAGTTGATGGCGTTCCCCAGTAAACATGGTTATCGCACAACAAGCAACTTAATAAGAGATAAAGTGCATAATTACATATTCAATACCACAATAGTTTTTAAGCTATTTGTCCCATGAGCTATATATTGCATAGGTGAATGATGGAATTTTAAAGGTAGCACTCAAGCAATTTACTTTGGAATGGCTGGAAAATACCATGTAGCATAGGTAGGTATGGTGGACACAAATGGCATAGTGGTTGGCTCAAGTATTTTGGATGCATGAGAAGTATTCCCTCTCGATACAATGGTTTAGGCTAGCAAGGCTTATTTGAAACAAACACAAGGATGAACCGGTGCAGCAAAACTCACATAAAAGACATATTGAAAACATTATAAGACTCTACACCATCTTCCTTGTTGTTCAAACTCAATACTAGAAATTATCTAGACCTTAGAGAAACCAAATATGCAAACCAAATTTTAGCATGCTCTATGTATTTCTTCATTAATGGGTGCAAAGCATATGATGCAAGAGCTTAAACATGAGCACAACAATTGCCAAGTATCACATTACCCAAAACATTTATAGCAATTACTACATGTATCATTTTCCAATTCCAACCATATAACAATTTAACGAAGGAGAAACTTCGCCATGAATACTATGAGTAGAAACCAAGGACATACTTGTCCATATGCTACAGCGGAGCGTGTCTCTCTCCCATAAAGTGAATGCTAGGATCCATTTTATTCAAACAAAACAAAAAACAAAAACAAACCGACGCTCCAAGAAAAAGCACATAAGATCTGATGGAATAAAAATATAGTTTCAGGGGAGGAACCTGATAATGTTGTCGATGAAGAAGGGGATGCCTTGGGCATCCCCAAGCTTAGACGCTTGAGTCTTCTTGATATATGCAGGGGTGAACCACCGGGTGCATCCCCAAGCTTAGAGCTTTCACTCTCCTTGATCATGTTGCATCATACTCCTCTCTTGATCCTTGAAAACTTCCTCCACACCAAACTCGAAACAACTCATTAGAGGGTTAGTGCACAATATAAATTGACATATTCAGAGGTGACACAATCATTCTTAACACTTCTGGACATTGCATAATGCTACTGGACATTAATGGATCAAAGAAATTCATCCAACATAGCGAAAGAGGCAATGCGAAATAAAAGGCAGAATCTGTCAAAACAGAACAGTTCGTATTGACGAATTTTAAAATGGCACCAGACTTGCTCAGATGAAAATGCTCAAATTGAATGAAAGTTGCGTACATATCTGAGGATCACACACGTAAATTGGCATAATTTTCTGAGTTACCTACAGGGAGGTGGACCCAGATTCGTGACAGCAAAGAAATCTGTAACTGTGCAGTAATCCAAATCTAGTACTTACTTTTCTATCAACGGCTTAACTTGGCACAACAAAACACAAAACTAAGATAAGGAGAGGTTGCTACAGTAGTAAACAACTTCCAAGACACAAAATAAAAACAAAGTACTGTAGGTAAAAACATGGGTTGTCTCCCATAAGCGCTTTTCTTTAACGCCTTTCAGCTAGGCGCAGAAAGTGTGTATCAAGTATTATCAAGAGATGAAGTGTCAACATCATAATTTGTTCTCATAATAGAATCAAAAGGTACCTTCATTCTCTTTCTAGGGAAGTGTTCCATACCTTTCTTGAGAGGAAATTGATATTTTATATTACCTTCCTTCATATCAATGATAGCACCAACAGTTCGAAGAAAAGGTCTTCCCAATATAATGGGACAAGATGCATTGCATTCAATATCCAAGACAACAAAATCAACAGGGACAAGGTTATTGTTAATGGTAATGCGAACATTATCAACTTTACCCAAAGGTTTCTTTGTAGAATGATCAGCAAGATTAACATCCAAATAACAATTTTTCAGCGGTGGCAAGTCAAGCATATTATAAATTTTCTTAGGCATAACAGGAATACTTGCACCAAGATCACATAAAGCATTACAATCAAAATCTTTAACTTTCATCTTAATGATGGGCTCCCAACCATCCTCTAGCTTTTTAGGAATAGAGGCTTCACGCTCTAGTTTCTCTTCTCTAGCTTTTATGAGAGCATTTGTAATATGATGCGTGAAAGCCAAATTTATAGCACTAGCATTAGGACTTTTAGCAAGTTTTTGCAAGAACTTTATAACTTCAGAGATGTGGCAATCATCAAAATTCAAACCATTATAATCTAAAGCAATGGGATCATCATCCCCAATGTTGGAAAAAATTTCAGCAGCTTTATCACAGGCAGTTTCAGCAGTTTTAGCAGTTTCAGGCAGTTTTTCGCGCTTTGCATTTGAAGTGGAAACATTGCTAACACCAATTCTTTTATTAGTATGAGTAGGAGGTGCAGCAACATGTGTAGCATTAGCATTACTAGTGGTGGTAATAGTCCAAACTTTAGCTATATTCTTCTCTTTAGCTAGTTTTTCATTTTCTTCTCTATCCCACCTAGCACGCAGTTCAGCCATTAATCTTATATTCTCATTAATTCTAACTTGAATGGCATTTGCTGTAGTAGTAATTTTATTATGATGATTCTCATTAGGCAAAACTTTTGATTTCAAAAGATCAACATCAGCAGCAAGACTATCAACTTTAGAAGCAAGTATATCAATTTTCCCAAGCTTTTCTTCAACAGATTTGTTAAAAGCAGTTTGTGTACTAATAAATTCTTTAAGCATGGCTTCAAGTCCAGGGGGTGAATTCCTATTATTGTTGTAAGAATTTCCATAAGAATTACCATAGCCGTTGCCATTATTATAAGGATATGGCCTATAGTTGTTACTAGAATTGTTCCGGTAAGCATTGTTGTTGAAATTATTATTTTTAATGAAGTTTACATCAACATGTTCTTCTTGTGCAACCAATGAAGCTAATGGAACATTATTAGGATCAATATTAGTCCTATCATTCACAAGCATAGACATAATAGCATCAATCTTATCACTCAAGGAAGAGGTTTCTTCGACAGAATTTACCTTCTTACCTTGTGGAGCTCTTTCCGTGTGCCATTCAGAGTAGTTGATCATCATATTATCAAGAAGCTTTGTTGCTTCACCAAGAGTGATGGACATAAAGGTACCTCCAGCAGCTGAATCCAATAAATTCCGTGAAGAAAAATTTAGTCCTGCATAGAAGGTTTGGATGATCATCCAAGTAGTCAGTCCATGGGTTGGGCAATTTTTAACCAGAGATTTCATTCTTTCCCAAGCTTGAGCAACATGTTCAGTATCTAATTGTTTAAAATTCATTATGCTACTCCTCAAAGATATAATTTTAGCAGGGGGATAATATCTACCAATAAAAGCATCCTTGCATTTAGTCCATGAATCAATACTATTCTTAGGCGAGAGATAGCAACCAATCTTTAGCTCTTCCTCTTAATGAGAAAGGGAACAATTTTAGTTTAATAATATCACCATCTACATCTTTATATTTTTGCATTTCACATAGTTCAACAAAATTATTAAGATGGGCAGCAGCATCATCAGAACTAATTCCAGAAAATTGATCTTTCATGACAAGATTCAGTAAAGCAGGTTTAATTTCAAAGAATTCTGCTGTAGTAGCAGGTGGAGCAATAGGTGTGCATAAGAAATCATTATTATTTGTGGTTGTGAAGTCACACAACTTAGTATTTTCAGCGTTGGCCATTTTAGCAACAGTAAATAAAGCAAACTAGATAAAGTAAATGCAAGTAAACTAATTTTTTTGTGTTTTCGATATAGCAAACAAGATAACAAGTAAAGTAAAACTAGCAACTAATTTTTGTATTTTGATTTAGTGCAGCAAACAAAGTAGTAATTAAAACTAAGCAAGACAAAAACAAAGTAAAGAGATTGAGAAGTGGAGACTCCCCTTGCAGCGTGTCTTGATCTCCCGGCAACGGCGCCAGAAAAAGAGCTTGATGGCGTGTATTTCACACGTTCGTTGGGCAACCCCAAGAGGAAGGTATGATGCGCACAGCAGCAAGTTTTCCCTCAGAAAGAAACCAAGGTTTATCGAACCAGGAGGAGCCAAGAAGCACGTTGAAGGTTGATGGCGGCGGGATGTAGTGCGGCGCAACACCAGGGATTCCGGCGCCAACGTGGAACCTGCACAACACAACCAAAGTACTTTGCCCCAACGAAAAAGTGAGGTTTTCAATATAACCGGCTTGCTGTAACAAATAGTTAACAGTATTGTGTGGAATATTATTGTTTGCAGAAAACAAGAGAACAAGTATTGCAAGAGATTGTATTTCAGTAAAGAGAATTGGACCGGGGTCCACAGTTCACTAGAGGTGTCTCTCCCATAAGACGAACAGCATGTTGGGTGAACAAATTACAGTTGGGCAATTGACAAATAAAGAGAGCATGACCATGCACATACATATCATGATGAGTATAGTGAGATTTAATTGGGCATTACGACAAAGTACATAGACCGCCATCCAACTGCATCTATGCCTAAAAAGTCCACCTTCAGGTTATCATCCGAACCCCTTCCAGTATTAAGTTGCAAAGCAACAGACAATTGCATTAAGTATGGTGCGTAATGTAATCAACAACTACATCCTTAGACATAGCATCAATGTTTTATCCCTAGTGGCAACAGCACAACACAACCTTAGAACTTTCTGTCACTGTCCCAGGTGTCAATGCAGGCATGAACCCACTATCGAGCATAAGTACTCCCTCTTGGAGTTACAAGCATCTACTTGGCCAGAGCATCTACTAGCAACGGAGAGCATGCAAGATCATAAACAACACATAAGCATAACTTTGATAATCAACATAACAAGTATTCTCTATTCATCGGATCCCAACAAACGCAACATATAGAATTACAGATAGATGATCTTGATCATGATAGGCAGCTCACAAGATCCGACAATGATAGCACAATGGGGAGAAGACAACCATCTAGCTACTGCTATGGACCCATAGTCCAGGGGTAGACTACTCACACATCACACCGGAGGCGACCATGGCGGCGTAGAGTCCTCCGGGAGATGATTCCCCTCTCCGGCAGGGTGCCGGAGGCGATCTCCTGGATCCCCCGAGATGGGATCGGCGGCGGCGGCGTCTCTGGAAGGTTTTCCGTATCGTGGTTCTCGGTACTGGGGTTTTCGTCACGGAGGCTTTAAGTAGGCGGAAGGGCAGAGTCGGGGGCCAGACGAGGGGGCAGCACCATAGGGCGGCGCGGGCCCCCCCTGGGCCGCGCCGCCAGGTGGTTTCGCCACCTCGTGGCCCCACTTCGTGTGTTCTTCGGTCTTCTGGAAGCTCCGTGGAAAAATAGGCCCCTGGGCTTTGATTTCGTCCAATTCCGAGAATATTTCCTTACTAGGATTTCTGAAACCAAAAACAGCAGAAACAAAGAATCGGCACTTCGGCATCTTGTTAATAGGTTAGTTCCAGAAAATGCACGAATATGACATAAAGTGTGCATAAAACATGTAGATAACATCAATAATGTGGCATGGAACATAAGAAATTATCGATACGTCGGAGACGTATCATACACCTAGACAAGCAAGTATAACATGCCAGTAAGCACAAGCAAGCCATAAGCAAGTACATCATGGCATAGCAAGCTCTTAAGCAAGCACAGTAGAGCACAGCAAGATTAGAGCAGGCTAGGAGCAACAGATATGCAAGCAAAGCATGTATAGCAAGCAAGGCAACTCTGGCCAGTACCAGAAATGGGTGCTTTGGCCATGAGTTTGCAGCAGATAGAAGCACTAGAAGATTAAGCAACCATGGCAGAGCTCTGTGTGATCACAGGATCACCAGAGAGCAACAGAGCATGAGGAGGAAGAAGTACAGTAGCAAGGGAGCCACACAGACATGGAGAAGAGAAGGAGGAGGTGAAGCAACTTACACGCGCCTGGAAGCAGAAGCTAGGGCATGGCGAGGCAGTGCTCGCACGGCCATAGCAGCTGCAAATCCAGGGTAGGCGCCGACGTTACGCCGGCGAACACGAACACACCACCGCAGCAGAGCACCAGAGACAACGGCACAAGTACTGCGAGCAGCACCTGCGCCAGGTCAGTCTCGGGGGCGCACACGTCGTCGGCGAGGACGAGAGCTCGCCGGAGATCGTCAATCGCCAGAGGCGATTCTCCACGAGATCCAGAGAGGGGCGATTCGCCAGGAGAAGAAGAGATGGGGGAAACCACGCAGACAGATCGGTAGATCTGCACGCGGCGGTCCCGATTTGGTAGGTGGCTATGGCAGGGGAGCACGGAGCTGGCCGGAGAGCTCCGGCGGCCATGGCGGTGACGCCATCGCCACGGGCGTCGCGAGAGGATTAGGGTTAGAGACGAACGAGTGGGAGAGAGACAAGTGAGTGACTGAGGTGGGCCGTTCGGCGCCACCGACCCATAATGGGACAATCCTTAATGGGCTGTCCCTGTGCCTTAGTTAAATGGGCTGGCCCAATAGGGGCCAGGGGCATTTTGGTCTTTTAACAATTTAGAAAAGGCCAGAATTTCACCAATTTTTAATAAATAAAATACAACTCTAAAAATCCAGTAAAAATTGGATTAGTGAATGAAAAATAAATCTTAACCAGAATAAAATATGAAATAGAATTTAAGAAACAAATTCAAAATTATGAATTTTAAGAATTTAAATAATAACTTGGAATTTTAAACCATTATTTCCTTGTATTTAAAATTCAAGGAAAAATCTCAAATAAGTTTAAATACTTATTTTCAAACATTTCAAAAAGAAATTCTACTATTCCAAGTCATTTCTATTGAGAAAGGTATTTCTCAAAGAAAAATACTCTATTCCCTATTTATTCCAAAAATATATATAGAGACAACTCTATTATTTTAATTCAGTTTTGGAATGAATGATAAACCACCAAGTCAAATAGTTTTACTTTGAATTATTGTACTTTATGAGAATTAAAATGATTTATACTTTTAAATCTATTGCAAGTTCCTGTCAAAGACATAAATCATAACTCAACCCTAAATTGTTATAACTCAGCGGGGTAAAGGGATGCAACATAAAATAATACATCCATGATTGCATTATTTGGATTTTATAACATTGTCCTTACCGGACAATGATGCTTCTTACAGAACCCGAGGTCCAGGTTCCATCAACTGCATTGAACTGCACTATCTCGCAGTCCACAGGCAAGTTCACCCTTGCTCATGTCAACTTGATTATTTTCTACTACTTTAATGCAAAGCTATATACTTATCATTCCTGCATCGCAAATGAAATGTTACTTTCCAACTATGAATATGACTATGTGGCTGGCAATGGAACCATGGTATGTGTTGATATGGTGGAGGTTCCATTGCATGGGTTATATCACCCTAGGATTAATTACCAATGCCGTCCAGTGATTCTAGCGCCGTACAAACCGCGTTGACCATGAGATCTATAATGGCTCTGGGGAAGCCAGCCGTATCTTTTCCCTTCTACACGCCAACGGATTGGTAGAGCCGGCGGGGTGTTGGAGGCACTGCCGTAGGTTGGGATAGCCTTTTAAATCCCCATCCATTAGTGATGATGGCTCTACGATCTATGAAGGATTGTCCAAAGTACACCGTGAGTAAAGCCGTATTATCGGGAGAAGTCTACTGGGGGTGTGCGGGTGGACAAAAGGGTGGGTTTGCAGTCGCGGAGAAGGCGGTGTGGGCTTGGATCTTTATACCTGGCCTCACACCAAAGGAAGTGTGAACGGGGGCAAGTCCGTGCGGATGGCAAAAAGGGCGAGATCTCTTGTGGGAAAAGTAACGCACCTCTGCAGAGTGTATCAAATTGTGGTTGTCACTCCCTGTTCCGGGAAGGGAACTGGGAACGCGGCAGGAAAGGAACTCCACGAAGTTCTAGTCAACCTGTGAAGACTAACGGGCATAGTTTTCATAATAAAAGCAACCTTTTGGAAGAAATGATTTCAAAACATGCATTGACCTGCGATTTCCTGATCAATGGTCGTAGCTAGTGCATCAAACACCTTTTTACACTTTTAGAACTTGCTGAGTACCTCTGTACTCACTTTCTTTCGACACCCTTGCTAGACTGTGATCCGGAAGTGGAGGCCATCAACGATGGAGCACCAGAAGGAAGTTACGAGCTGGTCTACGAGGAACCTGATCTTACCGGCGGAGTGGAAGGAGTAGACTATGGGATAGTCTACGGACCAGATGACACGGAGGTGGAGGAGTAGTGACATACCCTAGAATCATAGAGCCGAGCAGCATAGAACTTACTTAAATAAGTTGTTGAGCTCTCTTATAGTTGTTATGAGTTGTAATCGTACTTAAGTAGTATTTTAGGGTGTTCTCATAGGACCTGTGAGAATACCAACTTGTTAAGACAATGTTTGTAATAAAGTATGGAGTGTTATGACCTGCAATGTTTCTGTTGTACCACTCTGAGGGATATGGCAATTTGTGAAGAAGTCCCTTCACAATGATCATATCAACGACTTGTATACTACAACATGGAGTGGTATGCTGGGTCACCGCATTGGCTACGGTAAGCAAAAGACTACTTATGGCATCACGAAACCATTTGTGTTTAACTTGCAAGAGAAAAGGTAGAGAGTTGGTTTGGTTTGGCTGATTGAATTTGACGTACATGGAGCAGGCGCTGCGGCAGGGTAGTCTGGTAGCGGGGGAGAAATTCTTGTTGCTGCCGCGATGCGGCGACGGCTCTTGGTCTCCTAGATCTGCAACTCAGCCAGCATACACAAAAAATTCAGAAAAGAAACTGGACGATACATTGGAAAACGGGGATCGAAAGCTCGTGGTCGACCTTGGCTGGCAGCCTCCTCGCCGGCGCTGCACCTCCCCGCCACTTCCGTGATAGCATCAGCTCGACTCGGATGTCAGCGACCACACAGTATGCACCTCACCAGCATCTTGTGCCGGCCAAGCCCCGGCCGACCTCGCCGCCTCTGCCTCGTCGCCCAAGCAGCGCTGCCTGCTGCCGCCTACCTCCTGCCTCAGTGCTTGGCTCCACCGCCCCAAGTCGTAGATTGCCAACTACCTGAAGCGCCTCTCGACGCCAGGCCGTAGCGCCCGTCCCTCTATCTCCGCTTGAAGGGATCAGGCGAGGCGAGAAGCTCCGGCGGCGGAAGCCGGTGAATGTGTAGGGGATTGGCGGGTGGAGGATGTGGAGCTCGTCCGGACGCTGGGCACATCGCTGTTTGCACCATCTCCGCCTCCTCGCCGGCGCCGGTCCTCCCCTCCGCTCCCGCCACTGGCGCAGGTCGACGCGAACGTCCGCGACGGCTGCACCTCACCAGCAGCTTGTCACGGTCAGGCTCCGGCCGAACTCACTGCCGGCCGCCGTTCCCCGCCGCCTCTACCTCGTCGTCCAAGCAGCGGCACCTGCTGCTGCCTCAGGGCCTGGCACCACCGCCCCGCGCTGTACCGCCTGAAGCGATTGTCAATGCCAGTCCCTCTACCCTCCATTGGAAGAGAATTAGGAAAGGAGAGGAGCTCCTGCAGGGAGCGTAGGGGATTGTCAGGGAGGTGTTGGGGGAATGACCCCCGGTATGCCAAAGGCATGCCAAACCGGATGGTTTGAGCCATCAAGATACCGGTTTAATATTCTTACTAGAGCACAAAGATAAGAGCTTGGCTAAGTAAAGGAAGACCGATATCCCCAGAGGGGTATACCGGAACCGGATGAAGAAGATACCGGAAGGAAGGGCATGTCGGCAAGACTGGTCAAAGATTCTCTTCAGAGCTAGAAGACAAGGATGAGCTAAGCAAAGTGACTTTAATTGGAGCCCTGGCGCCAAAGAGAGGGGTGACGCTGAAAGAAGCCGGAGGATGTCAGCGTCCCTGATTAAAGAAGACCCCGGCGTCATCCATGATTAAAGTAGCTTTGTAAAGTAGTTTGTCCAGTCAAAGATGCCATTAGGGTTTCTTGCTCTGTAAGCCACCCTCTCCCCTATATAAGGAGAGGGGGCACACCCGTATTCGGGATGGTCAATCCCAAGACGCTCATGTACGCCCAGAAACCTGTAACCATGTTGAGATCAATGAAGCAAGCGATCTAGAGCAGAGTTCTTCCTCTTGTCTTTCTTCTTGCATACCGGCCTTTGGTTGTGTTCTTGAGGAAAGCATCCGGAAGTTCGTCCTACCTAGTCGCAAACCCTCCCCCGAATCCTCTTGCGCCCATTCGGCCCCAACTTAAGCCATCCCATGGCATCTGCTCGTTCACCACGACGACAGGAGGAGCTCGCGAGTCGCGATAGTGGGGAAGATAATGAGGAAGAGAGAGAGAGCCGGGAGGAAACCAAGAACGGTATGGCACGTGATTTCTCCAGTCAGAGGCCATGCGGTGAGGCAAAAGTAGTCAAAGCGGTTTGAAAAGAAGCTAGAGCCACCCAAACAACAAGAAAACACACTGAAATAAAGGGAAAAACCCTTAGAAAATTGCAAAGACTGCACCAAAAATACATCATGGTAATCAGCCACATACGCGTCCACCCATCCGTAGTTTAAAAATTAATACAAGATTTTGAGAAAAAAGATGTTGGTTACACTTTAATATAGTAGTTATTGAAGTTGATAAACAAGGTCTAGACATATTTAAACCAGACAAATCATGTATCTACCCCCTAACCCTAGACTCTGTCTAGTAAAGTCAAGCATGAAGAGAAGTGGTTTAATTTGGGTTTCAAACATGGAAATTTCAAGAACCCCCCAAAAGCTTCATTTTAGAGTGACTAAGAAGGATCCACGCCAGGCTTACCTTTTATTTTCATGTTTTAAACTTGTTCAAATCTTGGTCAAACCTAGGATTTGAATAAGAGTAAAATGGGCATAAAATTCAAAAAAAAAATTGAAAAAACAAAGCACATAGCCTTCTTATGTCATATAGTAAGCACTCAAGTTGATAAACAAGATCTAGACATGTCAAACCAGAAAAATCATGTATCTACCCCTAACCCTAAACTTTGTCATATGAAGTCAAGCACGAAGAGAAGTCGTTTTGGGTTTCAAACATGGAAATTTTAAAAGCCTTCCCATAAGCTTCGTTTTGGAGTGACTAAGAAGGATGCAGGCTTACCTTTTCATTTTCATGTTTTAAACTTGTTTACATCTTGGTTAAACCTAGGATTTGACCAAGATCAAAGCATGAAAATTCTGAAAAAATCAGAAAAAGAAAACCAAAGCACATAGTATTTTTTTATGAAAGGAATACGGTAAGGGAATCCCCTACAGTGTTTTTTTTATAATAAGAACCCAATTCTGCGCCCGTGGGGACATGAACCTGGGTGGCTGGGTTGTACATCCACTTCCCTAACCGAATGAGCTAGGCTCACTTCTTTGCACATAGTATTCTTATATCATATAGTAAGCATTCAAGTTGATAAACAAGGTCTAAACATATTCAAACCAGACAAATCATGTATCTACCTTCTAACCCTAAACTCTATTTTATGAAGTCGATCAAGCATGAAGAGAAGTGGTTTTGGGTTTCAAACATGGAAATTTCAAGAACCTCCCAAAAGCTTCATTTTAGAGTGACAAAGAAGGATCCAGGCTTACCTTTTCATTTTCATGTTTTAAACTTGTTCAAATATTGGTCAAACTTAGGATTTGACCAAGATTCAAATGGGCATAAAATTACTTAGAAAAATCATGTACGTATCTACCCCTAACCCTAAACTCTGTCATATGAAGTCAAGCACGAAGAGAAGTGGTTTTGTGTTTCAAACATGGAAATTTCAAAAACATCAACTCCTGAAGCTTCATACGCCATGGACTTCATCAACGACAACGCGGGCTGCTTTGCCAACGGCGGCATCTTCCCCAAGAACGGCCGTATCATCGAGTTCGGCAGCCACCGCATCTACTTCGGCACCGTCCCTGTGCGCCAGTGCCTCTCGCCGGTACTGGTGGCGCCGGATCCGCCAAGATGGCTGCATGCTGGCCGTGCTCCTGGCAGCGTGGAGGTGATGATGGCAGGCGCGGTCGACGCCGGCAAGGAAGCTGCGGAAGAAGGTGCTGGGCGTGCGGTTTCGACCCGTGCGGCCAAGCCACCGCTGGAACGCGGCGCAGGCGCTGCGGGAGCATCATCCGCACCGCCGGAAACACCACTCCAAGCGGCGATGAACGTCCTCGCCACCCCCATCACGCAGAACATCGACCCGGCAGCGGCTCAGGCGGAGCTGGAGGCGCAGCGCCAGAAGATACCCGAGAGCGGCAAGGACGTCGTTAGGGCGCAGCGCGAGCTGAACCTAACCGTACGTGAGTATAACGCTGCCCATGGCTTTGCTTCTGTTAGCGCTCATGCTGCTAGGATACCGGAAAACCGGCTTAAGGCTCGCAATCTAGACCAGGATCTGCGTAAAGAAATTCATGCCGGCAAAAGCACTTCTGCATCTGTGAGCATAGTAGAAAAACCTAAGTACAGTAGCCCGGATAAAACAATAAAAGCTGCTAAAGCTGCTGTGCAACTGTGTGAATCGCTTTCCGGGGACGCTCTGGCAAGACAACAAGAGCGTGTCTGGGAGCTTCTTGAAACTATCGAGCAGCAGAACGCTGAGCAGCTTGATAAGCTGAACAAAGCTGTGGCTTCAAAATCCGCGCGTTCGACAAAGAATGCCGGTAGCAAGTCCCATGGGCAGGCTTCATCCCCCCATCCGGACAGAAGAAGAGAAAAAGAAATAAATGCGCAGCAGATGACTGTGTATGATCCGGTCCTTGCCGGAAAACAACAAGCCGGGCAATATGATGCCGGTAGAAAAGGCCAAGGGGCAAACAGAGGTTACGCCAAAGAAGGCTATGCCGGAAACAATCATGCCGGTAGACAAGAAACCGGGCAAAATTATCGAGCTGCAAGGGCGGCGTACGATGAGGAGGAAATAGATCCCCCAAGGTACCGGCAGGCAAGGGTCGCGGTACCAGAATGTTACGATGAAGCTGATTCCACAAGACCGGCAGAATACCGGAACCCGTTGGGGGAACGTTTGGGAGAAAGATACCTACCAGAACGGGATGTGAGGCACCGTTTGGATAGAGTATACTTGTCAGAAATGATCGAGGAAGAAGGTCCCCCGGGCCCAAAGTGTTTTGGCCCAAGGATCATGAAAGAAAAACCACCAGTTCGCAACTTTATGTTGCCCCGTGACACAAAAACATACGATGGCACCACGAAGCCGGAAGACTGGCTCGCGGATTACGTGACCGCGGTATACGTCGCAGGCGGCGGAGGAACCGTAGCAGGAGGAGGAAACCGGCGTTGGGCCGTGAGAATCATACCATCATTCTTGGTAGGACCGGCAAGAATTTGGCTAAACAACCTGCCGGCAGGAAGTATAAATGGTTGGTTGGACTTTGAGGAAGCTTTCGTGAGCAACTTCAGCAGCACCTATCAAAGGCCAAACAGGCCGCAGCAGCTCGCTTTGTGCGTGCAGCGCCCAAATGAAACAGACCGGGAATATCTGGCCCGATGGAACACTACAAGGAACTCCTGTGAAGGGGTGATAGAGGCACAAGCCATTGCTTGGTTTAGCAGTGGATGTAGAAGAGGTTCACCGTTGTGGCAAAAGCTGCAGCGGAACATGCCGACAACGTTGGCAGAAATGATACGTGTGGCGGATAGCTATGCGTTGGGAGACCCAATGCAGCCGGCGGTGCAACCTGAGCCGGAACAGCAGCGCCAAGAGCAACACCGGGATAACCGGAACAACAAAAGAAGGGAAGATTTTCCGGATCGAAGGTACGGTCCGCAGCAAGTTGCTGCTGTACAAGAAAACTCTGAGGCCAGCGGCAGTCAGAGACAGAGAACCGGATCGTAGCCATGGGCGGGTCCTAAGAAACAGTGGGTAGAAAAGAAACCCTGGGGCCAGAAAAAAGAACTGGCAAGAACCCGCGAAATACACCATGGAAGCTGCCATGGACCAACCCTGCCGGTGGCACACACTGAATCCGGCACACCCGTCAAACCATCTGACGAAGGATTGTACCTGGACCAAGTACTTGATGCAAAAAGGAACGGTAAAAGATGCACAACCACCGCAAGACATGCCGCGGCAACAACAGCTACCACCACCACCACCGCTTACCGGGGCAAACGCCTTACCGGTACAGCCAAACCGGCAGCAATACCAGCAAGTTAACCTGGTGGGAGAAGGCAATGGCCAACCGCCTCCACCGGCACCTTTGGGCCGGAATGTTTACCATGACCCAGATATGTGCTGCGTTGTGTTCGTAACTGAGCCAACCGACAGACAGAGCCTGCATCGCTGTTCTATGGAAGTGAACGCGATGATGCCGGCAGTACCAAAATACATGATGTGGTCTGATCAAGAGATCTCGTGGTCGTTCAAGGATCACCCTAAGATCATGCCTAACCCGGTTGGCTATGCTCTTGTCTTGGACCCAATCATACAAGGGCCAAATGCTCGAGTCAAGTTCAGCAAGGTGCTGATAGACAATGGGAGCAGCATAAACATCATGTACCGGCACACCATGAACATGCTGGGCATAACAGAAAACATGCTTCTGCCAACGCGTACGACATTCCATGGACTCGTTCCGGGTCTGTCCTGCGCGCCGGTTGGAAAAGTCCGGGTGGATGTGTCGTTTGGAGGACGTGACAATTGTCGGGTTGAAAATCTTGAGTTTGAGGTGGTGGACTTAGATAGTCCTTACCATGTTTTGCTAGGGAGACCGGCATTGGCTGCTTTCATGGCCTCGACTCACACGGCATATCTCAAGATGAAGATGTCGGCACCTCGTGGACCCTTGACTGTGGTGGGAAACTACAAAATCTCACTGGAAACAGCTTCCGCCGGATCAAATCTGGCAGAATCGCTGGTGATCGCTGAAGAAAAAAGGAGGATGCAAACTGCAGTTGCGCTGGCTCAGTCCTCACAGCTGAGTTTAGCGGCAATGAGTGCAAACCTGGGCACACCGGCATTCAAGCCGACAAAAGAAACAAAGGACATTGTGCTGGACCCGGCTTACCCTGAGCGCACCGTTCGTATCGGTGCCGGCATGAATGAGGCATAGGAAAGCGTGCTCGTCAGCTTCCTCCGTGAGAATCGGAATATCTTTGCCTGGTCTATAGATGACTTGGTAGGTGTTCCGAGGGAGCTGGCTGAGCACTCATTGAATGTCCGAAAAGACGCAAAGCTGGTAAGGCAGCCGCTGCGCCGGTTTGCTGAAGACAGGAGAAAGATCATCGGAGAAGAGGTGACAAAGTTACTGGTTGCCGGTTTCATCGTGGAAGTACTGCACACTGAGTGGCTAGCCAATCCGGTGCTGGTCGAGAAGAAGAAAGAAGAGAACATGGAAGCAAAAGCTCCAAAGGTGTGGCGCATGTGCATTGACTACACCAACTTGAACAAAGCTTGCCCGAAAGACCCTTTCCCTTTACCTCGGATCGATCAAGTGATTGATTCCACTGCAGGATGTGAGCTGTTGTCTTTCTTGGATGCTTATTCCGGTTTCCACCAAATCCCCTTGAAAAAGGAAGATCAAATAAAAACTGCGTTCATTACCCCGCACGGGGCTTATTGCTATGTCACTATGCCTTTTGGTTTGCGCAACGCTGGTGCAACGTACCAGCACTGTATGCAAAAATGCTTGTTTGACCAAATTGGAAAAAATGTGCAAGTCTATGTGGATGATGTTGTAGTGAAAACTAAGGTAAAAGAAACCTTAATCGACGACCTCCGGCAAACATTTGATAACTTGAGAAGATTCCGGATGAAGCTTAATCCGGCAAAATGTACCTTTGGTGTCCCTGCCGGCAAGTTGCTTGGTTTTCTCGTATCAAGCCGGGGCATTGAGGTCAATCCGGTAAAAATCTGGGCAATTGAAAGAATGACTATACCGCGCGATCTCAAAGACGTGCAAAAGTTTACCGGAAGCTTGGCATCGCTAAGCCGGTTCATAAGCAGGTTGGGAGAAAAAGCTCTGCCACTCTATGCTCTCATGAAAAAATCTGATACGTTCGTCTGGACCCCTCAGGCAGACGCAGCGTTTAAAGAGCTAAAAACAATGCTAGCTACAGCGTCTATACTGGCTTCGCCTCTAGAGAGAGAGCCTATGCTATTGTACATAGCAGCAACAAACCGGGTTGTGAGTGTGGTAGTTGTGGTTGAAAGAGAAGAGGAAGGAAAAAAACCGTCCAGAGGCCGGTATACTACCTGAGCGAGGTGCTCTCCCTCTCAAAACAAAACTACCCTCACTTCCAAAAGATGACTTATGGCGTGTACATGGCCGCCACAAAACTTAAGCATTACTTTGAGGAGCACCCCATGAAAGTGGTAAGTGAGGCACCCATTTCCGATATCATGTGCAACAAGGATGCTAGCGGAAGGATTGCAAAGTGGGCAATTCAAATATCACCGTATGTACCGGTATATGAAAGGAGAGATGCCATAAAATTGCAAGCTTTGGCTGATTTCCTTGTTGATTGGGCGGAAATGCAATACAAGCCGCCAGATCAAAGAATAGAGTACTGAAGATGCACTTTGACGGATCCAAACTTAAAGAGGGTCTGGGTGCCGGTGTGGTGCTTACTTCACCCAAGGGAAATCATCTTCGGTATGTTTCGCAAGTGCATTTCAGGGCATCAAACAATGTCGCTGAGTACTAGGCTCTGATTCATGGGCTTAAAGTAGCATAAGAAATCGGTGTGCACCGGATCATTTTCTATGGGGATTCAGATCTCGTGGTGCAACAATGTTTCGGAGATTGGGACGCGAAGGATGCAAACATGGCCTCCTACCGGTTTCACGTGCAAAATATTGCCGACTTCTTTGAGGGCTGTGAGTTTCACCATGTACCGCGAGCGGAAAATGAAGCCGCGGATGCTTTGTCCAAACTGGGCTCATCTAGGCAAGAAATTCCTCCCGGAATAGCCTTGGAACACTTAAGGGTACCATCGATCAAACCGAGCCCGGAGTCGGGATCAATTTTCGTACCGGAGTCACATATAGTACCCATGGACATCGATGAAGGGAACCCGGGGACTGCTCCAGTAAACTCGGGGACTGCACCGACAAGCTCGGGGACTGCTGCAGCCATACCGGAAGAGACAATGCTGGTGGATGGCATGGAGATAGACGCACCAGTGTTTCTAGTTCGGGAAGCACCATCGTGGGTTAAACCTATTAAGGAATTCCTGATCAACGGCACCTTGTCGGATGACGAAAATGAATCCAGAAGGATCCAGAGGAGGTCCAAAGCATACACCATCATCAATGGCGAGGTATACAAGAGAAGTGTTACCGGTGTCCTTCAAAGATGTGTGGAGCCGGCAGAGGGAAAAGAAATGCTTGAGGAAATTCACCAAGGAGAATGTGGGCACCACGCTTCATCAAGGGCGCTGGTAGCAAAAGTATTCCGGCATGGGTTCTACTGGCCTACTGCTTTGGAAAACGCTGAGGATTTGGTAAGAAAATGCAATGGGTGCCAGAGGTACGCCAAGCAAAATCATACAGCGTCCGGTTTAAAAACAATACCGTTAACATGGCCATTTGATGTTTGGTGCCTTGATATGGTTGGCCCATTCAAAACTGCAAGGAGCAGCAAGACTCATATCTTGGTTATGGTGGATAAATTCACCAAGTGGCTAGAAGTGAAACCTATCGCAAAGTGTGATGGGTGCATAGCGGTGAAGTTCTTAAAAGATGTCATTTTGCGGTATGGCTACCCGCATAGCATCATCACAGACAATGGAACCAACTTTGCTCAAGGTGAGTTCAAAAGGTTTTGTGAGGACAACAACATCCGGTTGGATTTGTGCTCAGTGGCACACCCACAAGGCAATGGCCAAGTGGAAAGAACGAATGATTTGGTACTTTCCGGTATCAAGCCAAGACTCATCGAAGCGGTAGAAAAGTCACCGGGGTGTTGGCTCGATGAGCTACCATCAGTACTATGGAGTATAAGAACAACTCCAAACCGGTCCACCGGATACACTCCATTCTTCATGGTTTACGGAGCAGAAGCGGTCATACCAACCAACATCATCCATGACTCACCAAGGGTACAACTCTATACCGAGCAAGAGGTCAAAGAGGCCAGAGAAAATGATGTGGACTTGCTAGAAGAAGCAAGAGAGTTGGCATTGGCAAGAACAACCATTTACCAGCAAAACCTCAGACGCTATCATAGCCGGAACGTTAACCCGAGGGTATTCCGGGAAGGAGATCTGGTGCACGCCTGGTGCAGCGCACTGAAGGCCGGCATAAGCTTTCACCCCCATGGGAAGGTCCCTTCGTGGTGAGCAAGGCTCTCCACAATGATGCTTATTACTTGATCGATGCACAGGAGTGGAAAAAAGGAAAGGCGGACAGGTCCGGAGAGGAGAGCAAGCGTCCATGGAACGTAGCTCTGTTGCGTCCTTTCTACTCTTGAAGTTGTGGAGTAAGAAGTTCCTTTTTGTACCTTATATGCTATGAATAAAAAATGTCGGAACCTCGAATGAATCTTGGGGACTACCCCTAAAGTTGCATGCAATATGTTTATTTTTTCAGTTCACCGGTTGCTCAGTGAACATTTTTTCTTTCCGGTTTAGTAGCGTGCTAAACCTACCGGAGTCTTCGACTCTGCTGCTGTCCGCAAACCGGCTTCATGGCAAGCAAGATAAACTGGTAGCAATTAAGCACGCGAACTGCGAAAAGAGAGAGTGGGAACAAGCAATCCGGAAAAATTTGACTAACCCCGGTTAAGCCGGTTTTTTGCAAAATTTCGAAGTTATTTCTAAGTTCAAGAAAATGCTTGTTTGGTAAAAGAACCTTGTGCTCATACGCCAAAGAACGCCCAGAGAAGGCAGGCAGAGCCAAGGCAAAAGAGCCAAGTATGCATCGAATTGGATGCGGAAACAATTTTGAAATCCTTGCAGCACAGGATAAAATCAAAACGATAAGCAAATATGCTAAGGCAAAAATAAGATAATTAACTACCGGTATAGCATACCGGCATAAACTGTTGTGCCACAACCAAAAGGGAACTTAAAGTTTTACATCACGAACCCCGGCATACCGGGGTAGAATTTAACAAGCAGTGTTTTAAGTCAAGCAGGACCAACGAACATATCACAGGTAAATGAGTAACATCAGGCATTCAAGCACTAGGGGCTTCAGGGGGAGCGTCGCCAGCACCAGGACCCGCTGGAGGCGCATCACCAGCTTCGGCTTCCTCGTCAGCTTCACCTTCCTCCTCGTCACTGAGATAGTCCTTGACGTCTGGAGGGGGAGGGATGAAGGTGCGCACATCGGCGTACTCCGCGATGTGGTACGCCCGATCTTGCCGCTTAGCGGTAAGGGCCGGGTCCAGATCGGTTTCAGCGTCTTCGCGCACTCCGGTGAGGGCGTCCAAGTCCAGCTCCGGGTACCAGGAGCAGGCAACGCGAAGCGCGGAGTCTGCTCCGGCACGGGCAGCAGAGCACTGCCATTCCCGGATCCTTCTGCCGGCACCCTTGAGGCAGTCGCTGATGAGGGAGAAGGTGTCTGGCACCACTTCTCCAGGCCAGAGAGTCCTGAAGAGCTGGGTAGCTACATCAGGAATGTCGGAAAGATTCCGATCAATGGTGCGCATATGGGAGACCCGCGCGTTCAGCGCAACCAGATGGTCATAGGGGTCCCATGGCGCACCAAGATTCTCATGGGCCTGGGCAACACGATGCTCTTCAACCCTCTTCATGGCAAACACCTGAGAGTCCGGGAAGAGACCTACCCAAAGAAGGAATGAAGCTAAGAAAATGCAACCGGAAGAAACAAGCTTATAAGCAGAAACCGGAAAAGGAAAAAGGAAGAAACTTACGGAAGGCATGTGCATCAGTTTGCATGACTAGCCGGTCATACTCCTTCCGCTCCGCCTCCAGCCGCGCAGCCTTGTCCTCAGCAGCTTTCCATGCCTTGGCAAGCTCCTCCAGCTCAGCCTGCAACACCGCATTGGAGTTGCCGGCATCCTCCAGCGCTTCGTGCAGCTTGGTCGCTGCATCGGCTTCGGCATCCTTCAGCGCCTTGGCATGGTCAAGACCAAGCTGGATGAGCTCACCCTTGAGCTCCTGGTAGCTGGTTCTCTGGGCGCTCAGCTCCTCCTGGTGCTGCCGGATAAGCTGGTCCTTTTCCTCTGGAACCCGGAAAGAAAATGTTAGTAAAAGTTGCACCAGTAAAATGAAGAAGGAGCAGGCCAACCGGAAAACAGGAAGTCGTACGTTGGGCGGTGGCGAGCTGCGCCTTGAGGGCCTCAATAGAAGCTTCCAGGATGACTGTTAAACAAAAATCATGAGTGCTAAGAGAAAGAAAGTTTTCCGGTAAGAAGATGCCGGAGGTACTAAAAGTTTACCTTGGCACTTGTCATGTGCCTCAGCAAGATCCTGGTGCTCCCATAGAAGCTCCTCAAAGAGGACCTTCCAAGCGTCAGCCGTGAGCTGTTCAAGAAAAAGAGATTAGTTAAAGTTTCGTGCTAAGAACAAAGATCTTAACCCGAAACTCGGGGACTGGCTATGCCGGTTCCGTGCGTTTCTAAGCTAAGTTTCGCGCTAAGAACAAGGTTCTTAACCCGAAACTCGGGGACTGGCTATGCCGGTTTTGCGCGTTTCTAAGCTAAGTTTTGCGCTAAGAACAAGGTTCTTAACCCGAAACTCGGGGACTGGCTATGCCGGTTTCGCGCGTTTCTAAGCTAAGTTTTGCGCTAAGAATAAGGTTCTTAACCCGAAACTCGGGGACTGGCTATGCCGGTTTCACGCGTTTTTAAGTTAAGTTTCGTGCTAAGAGCTACGCTCTCAACACAAAACTCGGGGACTGGGAAGATAGACAAGATTCAGCAAAAAAGAGAGAAACCGGCATGAAATTAAAGAAAAGACAGAAAAGATCCGGAAGCAGGGAAACCGGTTAAGTTGAAGAGAGTTGGTGGAACTTACCATCAAGTTGTTCGTGGCGTCATACCACGCGCTATCCAGCTCCTTGACAGCTCGACGAAGCCGCATGAAGTGCTCCTTGGAGGACCGATCTCCAACAGGGTCAGGCGCCGGCAGTCTGTCCTTGCCCATACCGCGGGTCGCCGGGGTCATGTCCGCAGCGTTCCACTTCTGAGCGTAGGGCAGCAGATGCCCCAGCTCCCGGCCTTCGCGCTGGAATTCAGTGATCCGGCCAAGCAGGCCGGTGGCCTTCTCGCTGGCAGTGCTGGCGGCGCGGGAAACGTGTAGCACCAAGGGCTGCGGACCGCCGGAGGGGGCGCTGGAGGCCGTCGCCTTTCCCTTGATGAGATTTGAGGTCTTGGGCGGCGGCGGAGTAGGAGTGGTGCCGGCTGGCTCGGTGCGAGGAGCATCCGGCGGTGGCGTTGGAGCAGTTCTTGGAGAAGGGGGAGCGCTAGGCGCGCCACCCAAGTTGGAACTTTCCGGCACGGAAGTTTCCGGCGCGGAAGTCTTCTTCTTCTTTACAAGGACGGGAGGAACCAAAGGTTCCGCCCGCCCGGCAGCTTCTTCCTCGGCGCCGATGTTGCTGGCGCCGGTGTCTTGATTTTCTGGAGGGGAGACAAAGTCCTCCTCCGCGCGGTGTTCTGGCGGTGTAGGGGCCGCGCGCCCCGAACTTGAAGTGCCCCCCAGAGGGGAGGCAGAGATGTTGCCGGCACCAGATGGTGCCGGGCTTGAGTGAGGAGGAGGGGTTGAGGTCCTCGCGGTACCTTCAGAGCCCTCAGGCCTTGGGCCAAGCTTGAGCGCAGGGCTGAGCGAAAGAAAAAGAAAAGAATTGGAAAAAAGCCACCGGCAAAAGAACTTGGCAAAAAGAAATAAGCAAGAAAACGGGAGCTTACCCAGAGGAGGTCGGCATTTGCTTGCGCTTGTAGCGCCTCACACCTACTTCCTTCTGCCCAAAGGCTCCGTCCGGAAGCGCTTCGGGGGAGGGGCCTGGCTGGAACCGGCGTCAGATGCCGGCACCTTGTTCTTCTGGCCCTGGGCCATGAGCTTGTCCACGAACTCGTGACCGGCCTCGTCTCGCAGGGGCGGCGCGTGCTCGTGGATCTGCAGGTTCGAGATAGCTAAGAGAACATCTACTAAGGAGCAATAATGAAAAAAGTATAAGAAATCGAAAAAGAAAAGTACCTCGAGCACGGTCAGGTCGTCCGAGGAACCGGTTGGTTCCGGCACGGACGGGCCGAGGTGCGAAGCTTTGGTCTTGCCCATCTTCAGGTCCTGCCAACGGATGAAAGGATCCGGGTCAACAGAATCTAGGGCACGCTTCACGCAGGGGCCTCGTCGCTCTGCGTGAATAGTGGGGAAGCGGTCCTTGGCCTGAAACAAGTAAAAAGAAGGTTAACAAGAGCATAAAAGTTACCGGTAAGCCGACCCGAGTTGCGTAATCTCTTACTTCTTAGGTCGGAGGGTTAGTAGTACTGAGAGGCAGGAGGCCCCATTCCCAATCATCCGGCATGGCAGTCTGGCAGATCTGCTTAGCCTTGCGGATGACGTCCTTCTTGCTGAGAGGAAGGCCGGTGATCTTGGTGGGATCACCAGGACCATACATCTCGCTCATCCTATGCTGCCGGCGCTTGAGAGGAAGCACCCGGCGCGAGATGAAGGTGCGGATAATATCATCGGAGCAGATGTTAGTCTCCTTCATCAGGTTCGCCATGAAGCGTACGACCCGGTTGGTTTCGATGTGATCCTATTTCGGGTTGTAGCTCCAGTTGGCTCTACTGGGCGGCGCCGGGTTGAAAGGCGGCAGATCAATGAGATTTGCGGCGCCGTTGTTCTTCACGTAGAAGAAGGTCCCTTGCCATAACCGGCATGACTCGAGACCGGAAAATTTGAAGAAAGGGCTCCCTTGGCGGGAGCCGATGATGCAAGACCCGCATTGAACGGGGGGTTTGGGTTTAGGAATTTCCTTGCCCTGAACGGAATTGATCCGCAGAGCAAAGAAACGGGCAAACGTCTCGCGAAGGGGACAAATGCCGATATAAGCCTCCATGAAGGTGGCGAAGCAAGAAAGGTAAAAAACGGCGTTGCCGGGGGGATGGTGAGGTTGAAGTTCGTAGAAATCTAAGAACTTCCGGAAAAACTCGGAAGCAGGAAGGCTGAAGCCGCGCTCAAAGTGAGCAAGAAAAATGACGTGTTCACCGGGCTCAAGCACCGGTTCAATCTCGTCGCCAGGAAGCCGGCAGGTTACTCCCTCCGGAATCCTACGGGACCGGTATAGCCAGTCAATCTCATACTGGGTAACATTGGAACCCATCCAGGCTCCACGTGTCACACCGGAAGGATCTACACTGGAAGCTTGGCTAGAGCTACCGGATTCTTGGTGGCTACCGGAGTCGGTATCCATCGGAACAGGATCGGCGGTTGATCTATCAGAAGATTGGCTACACCGGCTACCGGAAGAAGAAGCCGAAGAAGAGGCAGAAGAAGAAGCAGAGGAGGAGGCAGAGGAAGACTCCTCGCTAGACATAAGGTTAGGTGCAGAAAAACAGGAATCCCACAATTTGCCCCCGCGCGAAGATCTACGAGTAAGAGAAAAATCAAAAGAAAAGGGGAAATAAATACACTATCGCCCCAAGATCTAGAAAACAAGCAAAAGGGGAGCAAACTCAGATTAAACCTAACCTGAGGCGGCGCAGTCGCTGCAGAAGAGGTTCGCCGGTGAAGTAGCGGGCCTACGGTCGCCGAGGAGTTCCGTCGACGGCGGAGCAGAGAAGAGCTCGAAGAGGCGTGACTGCAGCGGTCGCAACGGGAGCACTGCGAAGAATCTCCGCGCGGTGAAGTCCGATGAAGAAGCGGCGCGAGTTCGCCGGGCGGCGGGGCTTGAGCGAAGAACGGCGGACAAAGAACGGCGGAGGCGCAGAGAGCAAGAGGCACTGTGCGCGAAGAGCGGAGAATGTGAGAAGAGGAAGAAGAGGGGGCGGTTCTGCCTTATAAAGGAAGAGAGAAGGTGGGCCGAAAACCGTCGGGCCGCAGCGGTTCGCTTCGCGGGCCGCGACGGTTCGCTCCATAGGCCGCCATGTGGCATGACAATACACGCGTAAAAGGGAAAGCCACACGGAGGTGCACACGGATCCGGAGTGGCGACTGGGATCCGCTGTGAGGCATTTAATGCGCGCACGGAAGTCAAAGAGAAGTGACCCCTGACACTGGCGCGTCAGTCACAGTGCGCATGTCACTGACAGGCGCGGGGCCCGAGAAATTCTCGACTTCGCCGAGGAGAGAGTTAATGGCTAAGATACCGGAGAAAAACATACCGGAAGATACCTCGCAAAGAGAGAAAAGGTAAGTCCGGGCAAAGATGCCGGATCCAAGCTCAACGCCGGAAAGATTAAACCGGTATCCTAAAAACATGAGAACCTGGCATGGTCTGTAGGATAGAATCCGTCAGACTATACCAGCTTCGGGGACTAATGTTGGGGGAATGACCCCCGGTATGCCAAAGGCATGCCAAACCGGATGGTTTGAGCCATCAAGATACCAGTTTAATATTCTTACCAGAGCACAAAGATAAGAGCTTGGCTAAGTAAAGGCAGACCGATATCCCCAGAGGGGTATACCAGAACCGGATGAAGAAGATACCGGAAGGAAGGGCATGTCGGCAAGACTGGTCAAAGATTCTCTTTAGAGCTAGAAGACAAGGATGAGCTAAGCAAAGTGACTTTAATCGGAGCCCTGGCGCCAAAGAGAGGGGTGACGCTGAAAGAAGCCGGAGGACGTCAGCGTCCCTGATTAAAGAAGACCCCAGCGTCATCCATGATTAAAGTAGCTTTGTAAAGTAGTTTATCCAGTCAAAGATGCCATTAGGGTTTCTTGCTCTGTAAGCCACCCTCTCCCCTATATAAGGAGAGGGGGCACACCCGTATTCGGGATGGTCAATCCCAAGACGCTCATGTACGCCCAGAAACCTGTAACCATGTTGAGATCAATGAAGCAAGCGATCTAGAGCAGAGTTCTTCCTCTTGTCTTTCTTCTTGCATACCGGCCTTTGGTTGTGTTCTTGAGGAAAGCATCCGGAAGTTCGTCCTACCTAGTCGCAAACCCTCCCCCGAATCCTCTTGCGCCCATTCGGCCCCAACTTAAGCCATCCCATGGCATCTGCTCGTTCACCACGACGACAGGAGGAGCTCGCGAGTCGCGATAGTGGGGAAGATAATGAGGAAGAGAGAGAGCCGGGAGGAAACCAAGAACGGTATGGCACGTGATTTCTCCAGTCAGAGGCCATGCGGTGAGGCAAAAGTAGTCAAAGCGGTTTGAAAAGAAGCTAGAGCCACCCAAACAACAAGAAAACACACTGAAACAAAGGGAAAAACCCTTAGAAAATTGCAAAGACTGCACCAAAAATACATCATGGTAATCAGCCACATACGCGTCCACCCATCCGTAGTTTAAAAATTAATACAAGATTTTGAGAAAAAAGATGTTGGTTACACTTTAATATAGTAGTTATTGAAGTTGATAAACAAGGTCTAGACATATTTAAACCAGACAAATCATGTATAGACCCCCTAACCCTAAACTCTGTCTTGTAAAGTCAAGCATGAAGAGAAGTGGTTTAATTTGGGTTTCAAACATGGAAATTTCAAGAACCCCCCAAAAGCTTCATTTTAGAGTGACTAAGAAGGATCCACGCCAGGCTTACCTTTTATTTTCATGTTTTAAACTTGTTCAAATCTTGGTCAAACCTAGGATATGAATAAGAGTAAAATGGGCATAAAATTCAAAAAAAAATTGAAAAAACAAAGCACATAGCCTTCTTATGTCATATAGTAAGCACTCAAGTTGATAAACAAGATCTAGACATGTCAAACCAGAAAAATCATGTATCTACCCCTAACCCTAAACTTTGTCATATGAAGTCAAGCACGAAGAGAAGTCGTTTTGGGTTTCAAACATGGAAATTTTAAAAGCCTTCCCATAAGCTTCGTTTTGGAGTGACTAAGAAGGATGCAGGCTTACCTTTTCATTTTCATGTTTTAAACTTGTTTACATCTTGGTTAAACCTAGGATTTGACCAAGATCAAAGCATGAAAATTCTGAAAAAATCAGAAAAAGAAAACCAAAGCACATAGTATTTTTTGACGAAAGGAATACGGTAAGGGAATCCCCTACAGTGTTTTTTTATAATAAGAACCCAATTCTGCGCCCGTGGGGACTTGAACCTAGGTGGCTGGGTTGTACATCCACTTCCCTAACCGAATGAGCTAGGCTCACTTCTTTGCACATAGTATTCTTATATCATATAGTAAGCATTCAAGTTGATAAACAAGGTCTAAACATATTCAAACCAGACAAATCATGTATCTACGTTCTAACCCTAAACTCTGTTTTATGAAGTCGATCAAGCATGAAGAGAAGTGGTTTTGGGTTTCAAACATGGAAATTTCAAGAACCTCCCAAAAGCTTCATTTTAGAGTGACAAAGAAGGATCCAGGCTTACCTTTTCATTTTCATGTTTTAAACTTGTTCAAATATTGGTCAAACTTAGGATTTGACCAAGATTCAAATGGGCATAAAATTACTTAGAAAAATCATGTACGTATCTACCCCTAACCCTAAACTCTGTCATATGAAGTCAAGCACGAAGAGAAGTGGTTTTGTGTTTCAAACATGGAAATTTCAAAAACCTCAACTCCTGAAGCTTCATTTTAGAGTGACTAAGCAGGATCCAGGCTTACCTTTTATTTTTCATGTTTTAAACTTGTTCAAATCTTGGTCAAACCTTGGATTTTACCAAGATTCAAATGGGCATAAAAATACTTAGAAAAATCATGTACGTATCTACCCCTAACCCTAAACTCTATCTTACGAAGTCAAGCATGAAGAGAAGTGGTTTTGGGTTTCAAACATGGAAATTTCAAAAACCTCCCAAAATCTTCATTTTAGAGTGACTAAGAAGGATTCATGCTTACATTTTATTTTAATGTTTTAAACATGTTCAAATCTTGGTCAAATCGTACCTAGGATTTGACCAAGAATCAAATGGGCATAAAAATTCAAAAAAATGAAAAACCAAAGCACATAGCCTTTTTATGTCATATAGTAAGCACTCAAGTTGATAAACAAGGTCTAGACATATTCAAACCAAAAAAATAATGTATCTACCCCTAACCCTAAACTTTGTCTTATGAAGTCAAGCACGACGAGAAGTCGTTTTGGGTTTCAAACATGGAAATTTCAAAAACCTTCCCAAAAGCCTCATTTTGGAGTGACTAAGAAGGATACAGGCTTACCTTTTCATTTTCATGTTTTAAACTTGTTCAAATCTTGGTCAAACCTTGGATTTTACCAAGATTCAAATGGGCATAAAAATACTTAGAAAAATCATGTACGTATCTACCCCTAACCCTAAACTCTATCTTACGAAGTCAAGCATGAAGAGAAGTGGTTTTGGGTTTCAAACATGGAAATTTCAAAAACCTCCCAAAAGCTTCATTTTAGAGCGACTAAGAAGGATCCATGCTAACATTTTATTTTGATGTTTTAAACATGTCCAAATCTTGGTCAAACAGTACCTAGGATTTGAACAAGAATCAAATGGGCATAAAAATTCAAAAAAAAAAATGAAAAACCATAGCACATAACCTTCTTATGTCATATAGTAAGCACTCAAGTTGATAAACAAGGTCTTGACATATTCAAACCAGAAAAATCATGTATCTACCCCTAACCCTAAACTTTGTCTTATTATGAAGTCAAGCACGACGAGAAGTCGTTTTGGGTTTCAAACATGGAAATTTCAAAAACCTTCCCAAAAGCCTCATTTTGGAGTAACTCGGAAGGATACAGGCTTACCTTTTCATTTTCATGTTTTAAACTTGTTTAAATCTTGGTTAAACCTAGGATTTGACCAAGATCAAATGGGCATAAAAATTCAGAACAAATAAAAAAATGAAAACCAAAGCACATAGTATTCTTATGTCATATAGTAAGCATTTAAGTTGATAAACAAGGTCTAAACATATTCAAACCAGACAAATCATGTATCTACCCACTAAACCTAAACTCTGTCTTATGAAGTCTATCAAGCATAAAGAGAAGTGGTTTTGGGTTTCAAACATGGAAATTTCAAAAACCTCCCAAATGCTTCATTTTAGAGTGACTAAGAAGGATGCAGGCTTACCTTTTCATTTTCATGTTTTAAACTTGTTTAAATCTTGGTCAAACCTTGGATTTTATCAAGATTCAAATGGGCATAAAAATACTTAGAAAAATCATGTACGTATCTACCCCTAACCCTAAACTCTATCTTACGAAGTCAAGCATAAAAAGAAGTGGTTTTGGGTTTCAAACATGGAAATTTCAAAAACCTCCCAAAAGCTTCATTTTAGAGCGACTAAGAAGGATCCATGCTTACATTTTATTTTGATGTTTTAAACATGTTCAAATCTTGGTCAAACCGTACCTAGGATTTGACCAAGAATCAAATGGGCATAAAAATTCAAAAAAAAATGAAAAACCATAGCACATAGCCTTCTTATGTCATATAGTAAGCACTCAAGTTGATAAACAAGGTCTAGACATATTCAAACCATAAAAATCATGTATCTACCGCTAACCCTAAACTTTGTCTTATGAAGTCAAGCACGGCGAGAAGTCGTTTTGGGTTTCAAACATGGAAATTTCAAAAAACCTTCCCAAAAGCCTCATTTTGGAGTTACTCAGAAGGATACATGCTTACCTTTTAATTTTCATGTTTTAAACTTGTTTAAATCTTGGTTAAACCTAGGATTTGACCAAGATCAAATGGGCATAAAAATTCAGAACAAATAAAAAATAAAAACCAAAGCACATAGTATTCTTTTGTCATATAGTAATCATTAAGTTGATAAACAAGGTCTAAACATATTCAAACCAGACAAATCATGTATCTACCCACTAAACCTAAACTCTGTCTTATGAAGTTGATCAACCATGAAGAGAAGTGGTTTTGGGTTTCAAACATGGAAATTTCGTAAACCTCCCAAATGCTTCATTTTAGAGTGACTAAGATGGATGCAGGCTTACCTTTTCATTTTCATGGTTTAAACTTGTTTAAATCTTGGTCAAACCAAGGATTTGACCAAGATTCAAAAGGGCATAAAAATAAGTTTCCAATGGTCCCGTGTCCAACAAGGGACGAGTAGTTTCTCTCCACTTCTTCCTGGCATGTGGGGTGAGCAAGCCCTCCCATTAGTATCAGAGGAATTTAATTTGACAAGGGCTATAGGACGACATCACCAAAAAGGGTTAATTGGTTCTATGCAACTCCTCAATTCACAAGTTGTGTTTATGCCATTACAAAAACTGAAGTTGTGTTTATGCCACTCTCAATTCTCAATAACCCCTTCTATGCCATTTTCAGTTTATACTTTCGTATTGACCAAAATAATACTGTGTTCAGATTTGGAGCGACTTTTGGGTGTTTCGGGCACACAAAAAATCCAAAATTTTCAAATTCTGGAAAAAAATTATAACTTCTCAGAAAAATCTAAAAAAAAATTACAGGAAATCAAAAACACTGAAACGAGTATACTGTTTTAATTTGAGCCATTTATGTGCGGATTTGCATGAAAACTGACATTTTATGTTCAGTCTAGAAATTGGTAAAATTTTGTCCAAAAAATCAAACTCTTTCGAAAAATCTAAAAAATTTACAGAATGTCAAGAACACTAATATGAGTCCACTATTCTAATATGAGCCATTTCTGGGCACATATGATCCATTAAAAATATGTGCAAAGTACGGTCCAGATTATCTGAGAGTATGTACAAACTGTAGTATAGGGTACAAATACTGGATACATAGGCAGTATATGATGTTGTATTGCTGAAAATGGCATAGAAAGGGGTATTGAGAACTGAGAGTGGCATAGACACAACTTCAGTTTTTTAATGGCATAAACACAACTTGTGAATTAGGGAGTGGCATAGAACCAATTAACCCCACCAAAAAAGGGTGACGCATGTCTCCTTCACCAAAACAGCAATACCTGTCTGAAACAAGTACATGAACACAAGTACACCACCATAATAATAATACTACATGGACACAAGTACTAATATAATAAAGTAAGAGTACTAGTTTGTTTACATTTCCACAGGCCACTTTTACGAACAAAAATTCGAAAATTAACCTTCAGACATTCGGAAGCCAGGTGACACAGCAGTCATAAAGGATTGCAGCTACCGGTACACAGTGACCTTGTCAAGATCTACCTTGAGCCTGCTTGATGCTTCAGCTCGGAGTTGAGAGCCTTCTCCTGTGACAGCTCGGCCTCTAGTTTGTCCGTCCTAACCGTGAGGTTCAGGATCAGTCCGGCGAGTTTGTCCATGGTCTCCGCCTGGCCGAGGCTCCGCCGCTAGATCTCGTTACTCTCAGTGAACGATTTCATGGCGATACCGTCGAGAATGCGAATCCGGATCTTCTCAGTGGCGAGCTCAGAATAAAGTCTCATGCACTCATCGGCGAGGGCGCTTTTGTCCGCCGTCTCGACGCAGAAATCACCCATAACCATTTCTAAAATGGTCCCGATCTCGTAGCGGGGCTTCTATCAGATGGGGATGGAGCACAAAATCAGAAGTGTACCCAGAGAACTACCAAGAAAGAGAGAATGGGAATCCCAATTTGCACGAATGTCTATACCTCGCTGCTTTGAGAAGTTGGCTCCGTGGAAGATGTTTCCGCAGGCAGGAGGGCTGCGGGAAAACTAAGGCCGCCCGACCTGAAAATACAGTTGAGAGAAGGTTTGAAAAGGAGGGGATGATAAGTTCTGAAAGACATAGAAAGATGCGCAAGAACGGAGGATCGCCTGAAGGTGGCAGTCGCGGGCTGCGACGCCCTTGAAGACTCTTGCGCAGAAGGCACCTCGACAGCAGCACAGGGATGCCATTGCTGGGATTCCCTCAGCTTCGCCGCAGCCGCACGATCCCTTCTGTGGTGAGACTTGCTCCCGGTCATGGTGGCGAAGTAGTATTCCAAGAGGTAAACGAAGTGGTGAACTGAGGAAGATGGCTAGAGCAAAGGTTAGTCCTTAAATTTGGCATCCCCGTCTCCTCGGCTCCTCGCGAGTAGTAGGAGTAATACTTATCTGGTCAAAGAGCAAACTTCAAGGCAGAGACTTGGTGGGCCATTCATCTCCAACTATACTTCCTCCGATCCGAATGATACAGTACCAAATTTTTGAATGACAAATCACCCAAAACAGTATTCCAGGAGTATATGTAAGCTTTGGTGTTTTTACAATATAGTACTAGCAAGATGGCATGTGATGGCTCCAAGAGCTTGTTTCACAATTTTACATTTTTTGAACCTGTTATCACCAGATTTTGGCCAAATCAGGAGGTGGGCCGTAAGAGAGATGGGCTTGGAAGATTACACGTGGAAGATCTCTGAAGCGGCCTTGCACGAAGAATTTGGGCTAGATTGCCCGTGTATCTTTTATTATAGTAGTTTGTATCGTAGATTAAAAGTTAGAGTTTGTCTCGTGCATGGTGGGATTATTCCCTCGTTAGAAAGTCCCCTGGACTATAAATATGTATCTAGGGTTTATGGAATAAAACAACAACACACGTTCAACCAAACAAATCAATCTCGGCGCATCGCCAACTCCTTCGTCTCGAGGGTTTCTACCAAGAGTGACATGCTGCCTAGATCGCATCTTGCGATCTAGGCAGCACAAGCTCCACGTTGTTCATGCGTTGCTCGTACTGAAGCCTTGTTGATGGCGAGCAACGTAGTTATCATAGATGTGTTAGGGTTAGCATAGTTCTTCGCGTAACTATCGTAGTGCAACCCTTGAATGTCTAGCCGCCCTCACACCTATCTTAGGTGTGGGGGCGGCACCCCGCTTGATCATTATTTAGTAGATCTGATCCGTTACGATTGCTCCTTGTTCTACAAGGATTAGTTTAATATCTGCAATAGTTAGGCCTTACAAAGGGGGGGAGGATCCAGCGGCACGTAGGTTGTCGTTCGCTAGTCCTAAACAGGATGTTCCGGGGATCAACCTCGTGTTGGTTTTTAGGCCTTGTTTAGGATCGGCTTACGATCACCGTGCGTGGCCGCGAGGCCCAACCTGGAGTAGGATGATCCGATTATGCGGTGAAAACCCTAAATCGTCGTAGATCTAATTAGCTTTATCTTGATCAAGCAGGACCACCATATATTCGTGCACCCCGTACGAATCATGGGTGGATCGGCTCCTTGAGCCGATTCACAGGATAACCTGAGAGCCGATCGAGGCTCGTATTTAATGTTTATGTGTATGCCATGCAGGAAACTAAGCGAGGCATCTCCATCACCTTCCTGACCAGGTATAGGTCAGGTGGCACGCCCTTGCAATCAGCATCGGACGTGTGACCAGAAGTGCTTTGCGGGCCGTCGCTCGGAGGGACCTCAGCCAGCCGCAGCTCTAGGTTGTTCCCGGCTCTACAGTGTTGACCGTCGCTGCCCGCCGGTGGGTTTTGGCAGTCAACACATTCTTGATCTGTAGTACTGGGCAAAACCCTAGTTTAACCTATTTAATTATAGATTCGTAGCTCGATTTTTCTATGTACCTTTTTATTATTACGCTACTATGCAGCACATATGTGTTTGCCCGTCGAGTGAAACTCGGAGGAAGAGGGATCACTCGGAAGGAGAGAAGAAGGAGGTAGAGCATTATGGTGTCTCCCCTTTTTCGGGTGATGATGTTGACTGTGTGCAGGTTTTGTCAGTGAGCAGGAGGTGCGAGCGAGCGAGGCCGAGAATGAGAGAGATTTTTTTGTGTGTGTGAGAGGGACAACCGAAGGATCCTGAAGGACCCAGAGACTTCCAATACGCATCCTGATGCGTCTTCTCTTGACAAAGAAGATGGCTTGGAGTTTGCGTACCTACCGCACTTGACTTGTGCTCACTGAAGTGTGGGACCTCACGCATGGGCACCACACGTAAGTGACAGACCTGTTGGTGTAAAAACTCGGTTGATTATTATACTAATACATTTGTACTGTACAAAGTTTCCTATGGATTCAAGGGTACGAAAGCCAAGTTAACTCATTTACATGACATTATTTTTTCCATGAAGCCAAGTTAACTCATCTATCAATTGGTACATTTTGGAGTGACTAAGAAGGATCCAGGCTTACTTTTTCATTTTCATGTTTTAAACATGTCTAAATCGTGGTCAAACCTATAATTTGACCAAGATTCAAATGGGCATAAAAATTCAAAAAAATCGAAAAAAATGAAAAACAAAAGCACGTCGTCTTCTTATGTCATATAGTAAGCATTCAAGGTGATAAACAAGGTCTGACATATTCAAACCACAAAAATCATGTATCTACCCCCTAACCCTAACCTCTGTCTTATGAAGTCAAGCACGATGAGAAGTTGATTTGGGTTTCAAACATGGACATTTCCAAAACCATCCCAAAAGCTTCATTTTGGAGTGACTAAGAAGGATACAAGCTTACCTTTTCATTTTCATGTGTTAAACTTGTTTAAATCTTGGTCAAACCTAGCTAGGATTTGACCAAGAGATTCAAATGGGCATAAGAATTCAAAAAAAAAACCAAAGCACGCATGGTCTTTTATGTCATATAGTAAGGCATTCAAGTTGATAAACAAGGTCTAGAAATATTTAAAACAGACGAATCATGTATCTACCCCCTAACCATAAACTATGTCTTGTGAAGTCAAGCATGAAGAGAAGTGGTTTTGGGTTTCAAACATGGAAATTTCAAAAACCTACCAAAAGCTTCATTTTAGAGTGACTAAGAAGGATCCAGGCTTACCCTTTTCATTTTCATGTTTTAAACTTGTTCAAATCTTGGTCAAACTTAGGATTTGACCAAGATTCAAATGGGCATAAAAATACTTAGAAAAATCATGTACGTATCTACCCCTAACCCTAAACTCTATCTTACGAAGTCAAGCATGAAGAGGAAGTGGTTTATTTGGGTTTCAAACATGGAAATTTGAAGAACCCCCCAAAAGCTTCAGTTTAGATTGACTAAAGGATCCAGGTTGGGATTATCTTTTATTTGCTTGTTTTAAACTTGTTCAAATCTTGGTCAAACCGTACCTAGGATTTGACCAAGATTCAAATGGGCATAAAAATTCAAAAAAATGAAAAACCAAAGAACATAGAGCCTTCTTAAGCCCGGTGGGACCATCGTCTACATCAACCACATCGCCATCTACATCTGAGATGGCGGACGACACGCCAGTCACGTACGAGGATCTGACGGACGAGCTCAAAAAGAAGTATGACGAGATCAAAGTCATCCTCGAAGCCGACCTCATCGGCTCTTTTCACAGAACCCGTTCCCATGGCGTCAGATGGAAAGGGTTCTCACCTCAAGGTGCACTCGATGGGATAGACCTCTCTGCCCCGTCAGAAGAACGCACCAGGTCCCTGATACGTCTCCGACGTATCGATAATTTCTTATGTTCCATGCCACATTATTGATGTTATCTACATGTTTTATGCACACTTTATGTCATATTCGTGCATTTTCTGGAACTAACCTATTAACAAGATGCCGAAGTGCCAGTTGCTGTTTTCTGCTGTTTTTGGTTTCAGAAATCCTAGTAAGGAAATATTCTCCGAATTGGACGAAATCAAAGCCCAGGGGCCTATTTTCTCACGAAGCTTCCAGAAGTCCGAAGGAGAGACGAAGAGGGGCCACAGGGGAGCCAAACCATAGGGCAGCGCGGCCCCCCCCTTGGCCGCGCGGCCCTGTGGTGTGGGGCCCCCGTGCCGCCTCTTGACCTGCCCTTCCGCCTACAAATAGCCTCCGTGACGAAACCCCCGATGCATCGAGAGCCACGATACGGAAAACCTTCCGCAGACGCCGCCGCCGCCGATCCCATCTCGGGGGATCCAGGAGATCGCCTCCGGCACCCTGCCGGAGAGGGGAATCATCTCCCGGAGGACTCTACGCCGCCATGGTCGCCTCCGGTGTGATGTGTGAGTAGTCTACCCCTGGACTATGGGTCCATAGCAGTAGCTAGATGGTTGTCTTCTCCCCATTGTGCTATCATTGTCGGATCTTGTGAGCTGCCTAACATGATCAAGATCATCTATCTGTAATTCTATATGTTGCGCTTGTTGGGATCCGATGAATAGAGAATACTTGTTATGTTGATTATCAAAGTTATATCTATGTGTTGTTTATGATCTTGCATGCTCTCCGTTACTAGTAGATGCTCTGGCCAAGTAGATGCTTGTAACTCCAAGAGGGAGTATTTATGCTCGATAGTGGGTTCATGCCTGCATTGACACACCGGGGACAAGGATGAAAGTTCTAAGGTTGTGTTGTGCTATTGCCACTAGGGATAAAACATTAGTGCTATGTTCAAGGATGTAGTCCCGAGTTACATTACGCACCATACTTAAAGCAATTGTCTGTTGTTAGAAACTTAATACCGGACGGGGTTCGGATGATAACCTGAAGGTGGACTTTTTAGGCATAGATGCAGTTGGATGACGGTCTATGTACTTTGTCGTAATGCCCAATTAAATCTCACTATACTCATCATGATATGTATGTGCATGGTCATGCTCTCTTTATTTGTCAATTGCCCAACTGTAATTTGTTCACCCAACATGTTGTTCGTCTTATGGGAGAGACACCTCTAGTGAACTGTGGACCCCGGTCCAATTCTCTTTACTGAAATACAATCTACTGCAATACTGTTCTACTGTTTTCTGCAAACAATCATCTTCCACACAATACGGTTAATCCTTTGTTACAGCAAGCCGGTGAGATTGACAACCTCAATGTTTCGTTGGGGCAAAGTACTTTGGTTGTGTTGTGCAGGTTCCACGTTGGCGCCGGAATCCCTGGTGTTGCGCCGCACTACATCCCGCCGCCATCAACCTTCAACGTGCTTCTTGGCTCCTCCTGGTTCGATAAACCTTGGTTTCTTTCTGAGGGAAAACTTGCTGCTGTGCGCATCATACCTTCCTCTTGGGGTTGCCCAACGAACGTGTGAAATACACGCCATCAAGCACATTTTCTGGCGCCGTTGCCGGGGAGATCAAGACACGCTGCAAGGGGAGTCTCCACTTCTCAATCTCTTTACTTTGTTTTTGTCTTGCTTAGTTTTATTTACTACTTTGTTTGCTGCACTAAATCAAAATACAAAAAAATTAGTTGCTAGTTTTACTTTACTTGCTATCTTGTTTGCTATATCAAAAACACAAAAAAATTAGTTTACTTGCATTTACTTTATCTAGTTTGCTTTATTGTCTTGCACTCTATATTAAAATACAAAAAAAATTAGTTACTTTTGTTACCATGTCTAGCTCTGAACCTGTTACTTCTTCGCCGGAAGAATTAGTCTTCACTTTTAAACAAGGGGATGAGGAGAGTTTTAAAGATGCTTGGTCTAGAATTTTTACTTCTTATCGTAAAACTGAACCTCAAATGACTCTAAGTTTGCTCCTTAGTAATTTTTATTTTGGTCTTATGGTTCGCTATAGATATGCTTTGGATACTTTAGTGGGAGGAGATTTCCTTCATTGCAATGGGGATCAAGCTTTTAATGCCATAAAGAAGTTGGTTGCATCACATGATTCAGCTAATAACTTTGATTCAGTCCACACTAGCATATATAGTAGATTAAATAATCTCGAGATAAGTACATCTCGCTTGAATGATAATTATTGCCACGTTCGTAATCGTCTTGAACAAGTTTTAGTGAACTCTAAACTCTCAATGTGGGATCCTGCTGTTAAAATTGTCATCGGTGATCGAACTCTCCATGCCTACTGTGATATTATGTATGAATTTTGCCTTATGCCTGAAAGTATTTATAAATCTTTGAAACTTTGGAGAGTCGAGGAAGGAGGAGAAGAAATAACTCTCATTGATAACTCTACTATAATTCCTAAAGGAATAGCCACAGGTGTGCATACAACCATTCTTGGAAGAACAATATCCATTGATTATCTTGTTGTTGAAATAGGAAAACTCACACTCGGAAGATCCCTGCTGAAACTATTGGGAGCAGTCATTGATGTTGGAGAAGGCACTCTGAAATTCACCTCTATACCGGGGGAAACTCATACATTTCCTAAACCAAAGGGAAAGAAAAACAATAAGAAAGGTAAGGGTAAAGCCCAAGGTAATGTTGACACTTCGTCTCTTGATAATACTTGATACACACTTTCTGCGCCTAGCTGAAAGGCGTTAAAGAAAAGCGCTTATGGGAGACAACCCATGTTTTTACCTACAGTACTTTGTTTTTATTTTGTGTCTTGGAAGTTGTTTACTACTGTAGCAACCTCTCCTTATCTTAGTTTTGTGTTTTGTTGTGCCAAGTTAAGCCGTTGATAGAAAAGTAAGTACTAGATTTGGATTACTGCACAGTTCCAGATTTCTTTGCTGTCACAAATCTGAGTCCACCTCCCTGTAGGAAGCTCAGAAAATTATACCAATTTACGTGCATGATCCTCAGATATGTACACAACTTTCATTCAATTTGAGCATTTCCATTTGAGCAAGTATGGTGCCATTTTAAAATTCGTCAATACGAACTGTTCTGTTTTGACAGATTCTGCCTTTTATTTCGCATTGCCTCTTTTGCTATATTGGATGAATTTCTTTGATCCACTAATGTCCAGTAGCATTATGCAATGTCCAGAAGTGTTAAGAATGATTGTGTCACCTCTGAATATGTCAATTTATATTGTGCACTAACCCTCTAATGAGTTGTTTCGAGTTTGGTGTGGAGGAAGTTTTCAAGGATCAAGAGAGGAGTATGATGCAACATGATCAAGGAGAGTGAAAGCTCTAAGCTTGGGGATGCCCCGGTGGTTCACCCCTGCATATATCAAGAAGACTCAAGCGTCTAAGCTTGGGGATGCCCAAGGCATCCCCTTCTTCATCGACAACATTATCAGGTTCCTCCCCTGAAACTATATTTTTATTCCATCACATCTTATGTGCTTTTTCTTGGAGCGTCGGCTTGTTTTTTGTTTTGTTTGAATAAAATGGATCCTAGCATTCACTTTATGGGAGAGAGACACGCTCCGCTGTAGCA
Source organism: Lolium perenne (assembly GCF_019359855.2). NCBI lineage: Eukaryota > Viridiplantae > Streptophyta > Magnoliopsida > Poales > Poaceae > Lolium > Lolium perenne. The sequence continues at coordinate 189,491,951 of NC_067245.2, forward strand.
TATGGACAAGTATGTCCTTGGTTTCTACTCATAGTATTCATGGCGAAGTTTCTCCTTCGTTAAATTGTTATATGGTTGGAATTGGAAAATGATACATGTAGTAATTGCTATAAATGTTTTGGGTAATGTGATACTTGGCAATTGTTGTGCTCATGTTTAAGCTCATGCATCATATGCTTTGCACCTATTAATGAAGAAATACATAGAGCATGCTAAAATTTGGTTTGCATATTTGGTTTCTCTAAGGTCTAGATAATTTCTAGTATTGAGTTTGAACAACAAGGAAGACGGTGTAGAGTCTTATAATGCTTTCAATATGTCTTTTATGTGAGTTTTGCTGCACCGGTTCATCCTTGTGTTTGTTTCAAATAAGCCTTGCTAGCCTAAACCTTGTATCGAGAGGGAATACTTCTCATGCATCCAAAATACTTGAGCCAACCACTATGCCATTTGTGTCCACCATACCTACCTATGCTACAAGGTATTTTTCCGCCATTCCAAAGTAAATTGCTTGAGTGCTACCTTTAAAATTCCATCATTCACCTTTGCAATATATAGCTCATGGGACAAATAGCTTAAAAACTATTGTGGTATCGAATATGTAATTATGCACTTTATCTCTTATTAAGTTGCTTGTTGTGCGATAACCATGTTTACTGGGGACGCCATCAATTATTCATTGTTGAATTTCATGTGAGTTGCTATGCATGTCCGTCTTGTCTGAAGCAAGAGAGATCTACCACCATATGGTTAAGCATGCATATGTTAGAGAAGAACATTGGGCCGCTAACTAAAGCCATGCTCCATGGTGGAAGTTTCAGTTTTGGACATAAATCCTCAAATCTCAAATGAGAAAATTATTAATTGTTGTTATATGCTTATGCATAAAAGAGGAGTCCATTATCTGTTGTCTATGTTGTCCCGGTATGGATGTCTAAGTTGAAGAATAATCAATAGCGAGAAATCCAATGCGAGCTTTCTCCTTAGACCTTTGTACAGGCGGCATAGAGGTACCCCTTTGTGACACTTGGTAAAAACAATGCATTGTGATGATCCGGTAGTCCAAGCTAATTAGGACAAGGTGCGGGCACTATTAGTACATTATGCATGAGGTTTGCAACTTATAAGATATAATTTACATGATGCATAAGCTTTATTACTACCGTTGACAAAATTGTTTCATGTTTTCAAAATCAAAGCTCTAGCACAAATATAGCAATCGATGCTTTTCCTCTATGGAGGACCATTCTTTTACTTTCAATGTTGAGTCAGTTCACCTATTTCTCTCCACCTCAAGAAGCAAACACTTGTGTGAACTGTGCATTGATTCCTACATACTTGCTTATTGCACTTATTATATTACTCTATGTTGACAATATCCATGAGATATACATGTTACAAGTTGAAAGCAACCGCTGAAACTTAATCTTCTTTTGTGTTGCTTCAATGCCTTTACTTTGAATTATTGCTTTATGAGTTAACTCTTATGCAAGACTTATTGATGCTTGTCTTGAAGTGCTATTCATGAAAAGTCTTTGCCATATGATTCACTTGTTTACTCATGTCATATACATTGTTTTGATCGCTGCATTCACTACATATGCTTTACAAATAGTATGATCAAGATTATGATGGCATGTCACTCCAGAAATTATCTGTGTTATCGTTTTACCTGCTCGGGACGAGCAGAACTAAGCTTGGGGATGCTGATACGTCTCCGACGTATCGATAATTTCTTATGTTCCATGCCACATTATTGATGTTATCTACATGTTTTATGCACACTTTATGTCATATTCGTGCATTTTCTGGAACTAACCTATTAACAAGATGCCGAAGTGCCGATTCTTGTTTCTGCTGTTTTTGGTTTCAGAAATCCTAGTAAGGAAATATTCTCGGAATTGGACGAAATCAAAGCCCAGGGGCCTATTTTCTCACGAAGCTTCCAGAAGTCCGAAGGAGAGACGAAGAGGGGCCACAGGGGAGCCAAACCATAGGGCGGCGCGGCCCCCCCCTTGGCCGCGCGGCCCTGTGGTGTGGGGCCCCCGTGCCGCCTCTTGACCTGCCCTTCCGCCTACAAATAGCCTCCGTGACGAAACCCCCAGTACCGAGAGCCACGATACAGAAAACCTTCCAGAGACGCCGCCGCCGATCCCATCTCGGGGGATCCAGGAGATCGCCTCCGGCACCCTGCCGGAGAGGGGAATCATCTCCCGGAGGACTCTACGCCGCCATGGTCGCCTCCGGTGTGATGTGTGAGTAGTCTACCCCTGGACTATGGGTCCATAGCAGTAGCTAGATGGTTGTCTTCTCCCCATTGTGCTATCATTGTCGGATCTTGTGAGCTGCCTAACATGATCAAGATCATCTATCTGTAATTCTATATGTTGCGTTTGTTGGGATCCGATGAATAGAGAATACTTGTTATGTTGATTATCAAAGTTATATCTATGTGTTGTTTATGATCTTGCATGCTCTCCGTTACTAGTAGATGCTCTGGCCAAGTAGATGCTTGTAACTCCAAGAGGGAGTATTTATGCTCGATAGTGGGTTCATGCCCGCATTGACACCAGGACAAAGTGACAAAGTTCTAAGGTTGTGTTGTGCTGTTGCCACTAGGGATAAAACATTAGTGCTATGTTCAAGGATGTAGTCACTAGTTACATTACGCACCATACTTAATGCAATTGTCTGTTGTTAGCAACTTAATACTGGAGGGGGTTCGGATGATAACCTGAAGGTGGACTTTTTAGGCATAGATGCAGTTGGATGACGGTCTATGTACTTTGTCGTAATGCCCAATTAAATCTCACTATACCCATCATGATATGTATGTGCATGGTCATGCTCTCTTTATTTGTCAATTGCCCAACTGTAATTTGTTCACCCAACATGCTGTTCGTCTTATGGGAGAGACACCTCTAGTGAACTGTGGACCCCGGTCCAATTCTCTTTACTGAAATACAATCTCTTGCACATCTGTTCTACTGTTTTCTGCAAACAATCATCTTCCACACAATACGGTTAATCCTTTGTTACAGCAAGCCGGTGAGATTGACAACCTCACTGTTTCGTTGGGGCAAAGTACTTTGGTTGTGTTGTGCAGGTTCCACGTTGGCGCCGGAATCCCTGGTGTTGCGCCGCACTACATCCCGCCGCCATCAACCTTCAACGTGCTTCTTGGCTCCTCCTGGTTCGATAAACCTTGGTTTCTTTCTCAGGGAAAACTTGCTGCTGTGCGCATCATACCTTCCTCTTGGGGTTGCCCAACGAACGTGTGAAATACACGCCATCAGTCCCTGCGGCAGGAGATCAACTACTTGGTGGCTCACTCGCTACACCGCCACTCTGAGAACCTGGTTAACACGTTGGAGCGTGTCGCTCTTCGCGTGATCCAGGAGATCATGAGGCACCAGTACTCGCCGTCAGGACCAGCTCTCGGGACGCATCAAGGAGAGTTGCCACTCCAGTCCCGTCCACCGCTGCCATATGCGTTGGCAGCACCAGAAGTGCCGGCTACACCGGCATTCGTCGTCTACAAGATCGGTGGTGACCCTAGTGACTACCAGTTCTTGCCTGAGGCGCCTAAGGAGATCCCTCACGGGTACACGTGCACGTATGTGCCAGATTGTGGCAACTGGGCACTCGCAAACCAGGCCACAACATCAGGGACTTCTGGGAAAACAGGAGGAACGTCAGCGACAGAGCTTGAGAAGCAGACGTGGCTAACTAAGTACGCCACCCCGACGAACCTCCAGAGCCCAGCTCCTGCAGTTGGCTCAGAGCTGGAAAAGCAAACATGGCTGGCTAAGTACGCCACCCCGGCGAATCTTCAGAGTTCAACTCCTGCAGCCAGCACAGCGGATCAAATCAGTACCATACTGAGAGACCAGTTCGGCATGGTGCCGAAAAGGAGGGCAATCGGCTATTCCAAGCCGTACCCCGACGAGTACGAGATGATCCCGCTGCCACCAAAATATCGGCTCCCTGATTTCTCCAAATTCATTGGATCAGATGGCTCCAGCTCCATCGAGCACATAGGCCGATATTTGGCACAACTAGGACTGGCTTCAGTGTCGGATCAGCTACGCGTGAGGCTCTTCTCACAGTCCCTCACGGGATCGGCTTTCGGATGGTACACCTCTTTGCCACTAGACTCCATCCGGACTTGGAAGCAGTTGGAAGAGCAGTTCCATATGCAGTACCATTCAGAGGCTTCCGAGTCTGGCATTGCCGATCTAGCACAACTACATCAGAAGCACGGAGAAACTGTGACAGAATACATCCAGCGCTTCAGGAATCTTAGGAACCGATGTTATTCGGTTCGTATAACTGAAAAAGAAGCAACAGTTGGCAGTAGCAGGCCTTGCAACACAGCTCAAGGACATGGCCTCCCAAGCAGATTATCCCTCACTGGCGCACATGGTTCAGAAACTATCGGCATATGAACAGCGCCACCCGGACCTGTACCAAGACAAGTTCAAGCGTGCAGTAGTCCTGGTCGATGCAGAGGAAGACGAAGTTCCTGCGGGAGACCAAGAGGTAGCAGTGGCTGAATGGACTCGGGGAGGAACCCCCGTGTCCTGCAAATGGGTAAAGCCACCAGGCCCACCCAGGGGATTTGATTTTGATGTGACCAAGACTGAGCAAATCTTCGACCTCCTGCTCAAGGAGAAACAGTTGACGATTCCTGAAGGTCTCAAATTCCCCACGGTGCAAGAGCTGAACGGAAAGCCATACTGCAAATGGCACAACTCGCTCTCCCATGCCACCAACGACTGCAGGGTATGGCGTCAGCACATCCAAGCGACGATAGAAAAAGGGCGTCTAATTTTCAACCAGTACGCCATGAAGGTCGACACCCAGCCCTTTCCCGCCGTTAACATGGTGGAGTGCACTTACCCTGAAGGTTGCCAGCCAGGATCCTCGTTCAGCATCAACATGGTAGGACCTGGGAACCACTCTGGCAAAGATAGAGACGAGGGCAGCTGCTCTCATAGCAAGGACTCAGAGGAGGCCGCTCCATGCGATCGGCTCCATCATGATGGCAAGCGCTACGTCACAGAGGGAGAAGTGAAGAACATGAGATATCAGCGACCCCTCTCTGATCACCTCCTCAACAAGTATGTGAGTCAGTATGACCAACGCCGACGATCCACCGATGATGATGAGAGAGATCGTCTGGCTAGAGAAGCCAGAAGACATCGTCGGCATGATCGCGATGAGGAGGAGCACGAGCGCCGTGCCACGGAAAAATCAAGGGAGCAAGATGACAACGCCAGGCACTGGGACTGCCCCGTCTTCGTACACCGCCGGGATTCAGGAATGAGCCGATTGCCCACAATCGGCAATTGCCCAGAATGCAACCAGAAGAAGAAGGAGGCAGCCAACGTGTCTGTGTTCAAGCGCTTAGGGCCTCTCCCGCCACAAAGCAAACGTGCTGAGTCCCCTCGGTGGGCGGATCTCGAGGATTCAGAAGACGAGGGACAAGAAGAAGAAGAAGACAGGTGCCACCGGCCAAGGTGGTGCCCTGACGGACTCAGCCGTTCCCAAAAGCGCAGGGTTCAGCGATTGCGCGGCCTGGAGGAAGCCGAAAGGTTATACCTGCATACTTTAAGGAAGGCACGACCTGATCTGGCTGCGAAAGTTCAGCGGACCCTGGATGAAGAGGGTCGTCCACGGAAAATGGAGTGGCGCCCCAAACAAAGGAAAGCCGATGATGAAACATCGGCTGGTACAAACATGGTGCTCATCCTTCCGACGGAGCTTAGTGCCCCACGATTCTACGATGCACTCAAGGTGGACGACAGCAGGCGCATCAAGTCAGAGGTTGGGCTGGTTTTATCCACCAGCCTGACCGAGTAGCAAGATTAAACCAATGAGCAAACGGGGCGAGGCTGATCCTTGTGATCGGCCCCAGAAATTATGAAGGAACATTACAGAACCTTCAGTCAGTGCTCCAATGGATATGGAGGCCGATTCCAGCAATCGGCCAAAATTACCTTCACCACATATTGCTGCTTATGTTCAACATCAATCTATTGGGCAGCGGCCACGTCGGCGGATGAAAGTCAGCACAAATCCTTGCGGAGCTGACGTGCAAGGGCAGTGCCCTGGCTAACCATAAAAGCCGATATCTGCAGTCATCTGGCAGATTCGGCTCGGGGGGCATATAGTCAGATGAACATGTGCAGGTAAAATGTGTGTAAACATGCGTGCAGTGAAACATTGGGGGCCGATTAAGGAAAATCGGCCAAATAAAAAAAAATTTGCGCAAGAAGCGAAGCCGATGCGCAGCCATCGACTCTAGTACAATTACACAAGACCAAGACCTGCTGGTTATATGCTCAAAGTTCACGTCGACATCGACGTTCAGTGCAAGAAATCTGATCAGCGACCTGTGCATCCTCACTTGTATTCTCGCCTTGATTAAGGCTCGGGGGGCAGCTCGCTCTAAATTATCTTTAGAGAGCCGATTTTGTTGGAATCGGCTGTTTCTACATTACAACGTGGAAACCAATGGCGATGCAGTTGGCTCGCTTTGGATGGGGCTCGGAGGGTGACTCGCCCGAGAGGTTCTTGGCTTTGGGAGCCGATTTTGTTGGAATCAGCTGGTTCTACGTTGCGGCTGTTCTGAAGAATGATGCTTGGTTACAGAGTCATCAGTTTAAGCATCCAAGCTGATTCAGCAACAGTTCCGGGACTCTTTTGGGGACGTCCGCTCAAAATCAAAGGAAGCCAGTCTGCTGCGATCGGCTGCACCCAGTGCTATCGTCATCGGCAGGGCTAGTTAACTTGGAAGGATGACTGAATTAGCTTGTCTCGCTGGTCGTTAAGCATTGGTTAGCAACCGTCAAGGTTAGATGAGGAAAATCGGCTGAGTCGGCATAAAGAACATCGGCAAAATCAAAAGAAATTTTCATTGATAATAAGATTTCTTACAAAGAGGAGCCGATTGTTCGGCAAAAGGGACAGATTGCTACTGCTAATCCTATGCTAGTAGGTCCCTATTCTAAGGGCTGTTGCCGTCTTCACCGTCGCTGGGGTAGCTGCCCTTATTGCTGCTATCGACGAATCCCTCGGTGCTGCTACTGTGACCTTCAGCGGAGGCTTCTTCCTCGTCATCATCATCGTCCTCGTCTGACCAAGCCCAGCCCCGGATGCGTTTCGCCGGCGGTTCGTCGGAGGAGGTGTCGTCCTCCTGTTCCTTCTTCATGTCGGAGGAGATGTCTTCGTCGTCGATATCCTCTTCTTCTCTTTTGGTGACGGATGTGAATTTACCACGGAAGGGAGGGTCGTCGTCGCCGCTCTCCGCCTCCAGTGCTCCGTCAACCAGGTACCGGAGGTCATCTTCCCCGTCGGTTAGGGGCATGTCTCCATCTGACCAGACGAGGTCCTCACCCTCCGGCACGAAGTCGAAATCCCACTCCTGCTTTTCCCAATGTTTGGGAGCCCGGCGGTTGTACGCCTCCGTCTTGTCGTGCTCTGGAACCAACTCGTTTGAGGAAGAGGATTGGAGAGAGGCGGAAGACAAGGAAGACGACGACATGGCTGAGGGAGAAGCGGGTTTTTTGGGTGCCGATGGCTAGAACAGAGGAAGGGGATAAAGAGAGCTAATCAATCGGCACAGTTAAATAATGAGAAGCCTGGTGGAAATTTAATGCCGTTGCAGTTTCCGAGGAAGTGATGCCAAAGTTATCGAATTTGGCAGAGAAGCTAAAAGACAGGTCATCATGATGAGGAATACTGCGCCAGCTCTGCTCTGCCACGACATGACCCTTCAGAGGAAAAACAGAGTGGTTTTGGAATTATCATTGCCAAAACCAGGGGGGCATGTGTTATCACCAGATTTTGGCCAAATCAGGAGGTGGGCCGTAAGAGAGATGGGCTTGGAAGATTACACGTGGAAGATCTCTGAAGCGGCCTTGCACGAAGAATTTGGGCTAGATTGCCCGTGTATCTTTTATTATAGTAGTTTGTATCGTAGATTAAAAGTTAGAGTTTGTCTCGTGCACGGTGGGATTATTCCCTCGTTAGAAAGTCCCCTGGACTATAAATATGTATCTAGGGTTTATGGAATAAAACAACAACACACGTTCAACCAAACAAATCAATCTCGGCGCATCGCCAACTCCTTCGTCTCGAGGGTTTCTACCAGTAAGCGACATGCTGCCTAGATCGCATCTTGCGATCTAGGCAGCACAAGCTCCACATTGTTCATGCGTTGCTCGTACTGAAGCCTTGTTGATGGCGAGCAACGTAGTTATCATAGATGTGTTAGGGTTAGCATAGTTCTTCGCGTAACATGCTATCGTAGTGCAACCCTTGCATGTCTAGCCGCCCTCACACCTATCTTAGGTGTGGGGGCGGCACCCCGCTTGATCATTATTTAGTAGATCTGATCCGTTACGATTGCTCCTTGTTCTACAAGGATTAGTTTAATATCTGCAACAGTTAGGCCTTACAAAGGGGGGGAGGATCCAGCGGCACGTAGGGTGTCGTTCGCTAGTCCTAAACAGGATGTTCCGGGGATCAACCTCGTGTTGGTTTTTAGGCCTTGTTTAGGATCGGCTTACGATCACCGTGCGTGGCCGCGAGGCCCAACCTGGAGTAGGATGATCCGATTATGCGGTGAAAACCCTAAATCGTCGTAGATCTAATTAGCTTTATCTTGATCAAGCAGGACCACCATATATTCATGCACCCCGTACGAATCATGGGTGGATCAGCTCCTTGAGCCGATTCACAGGATAACCTGAGAGCCGATCGAGGCTCGTATTTAATGTTTACGTGTATTCCATGCAGGAAACTAAGCGAGGCATCTCCATCACCTTCCTGACCAGGTATAGGTCAGGTGGCACGCCCTTGCAATTAGCATCGGACGTGTGACCAGAAGTGCTTTGCGGGCCGTCGCTCGGAGGGACCTCAGCCAGCCGCAGCTCTAGGTTGTTCCCGGCTCTACAGTGTTGACCGTCGCTGCCCACCGGTGGGTTTTGGCAGTCAACACATTCTTGATCTGTAGTACTGGCCAAAACCCTAGTTTAACCTATTTAATTATAGATTCGTAGCTCGATTTTTCTATGTACCTTTTTATTATTACTCTACTATGCAGCACATATGTGTTTGCCCGTCGAGTGAAACTCGGAGGAAGAGGGATCACTCGGAAGGAGAGAAGAAGGAGGGAGAGCATTATGGTGTCTCCCCTTTTTCGGGTGATGATGTTGACTGTGTGCAGGTTTTGTCAGTGAGCAGGAGGTGCGAGCGAGCGAGGCCGAGAATGAGAGAGATTTTTTTGTGTGTGTGAGAGGGACAACCGAAGGATCCTGAAGGACCCAGAGACTTCCAATACGCATCCTGATGCGTCTTCTCTTGACAAAGAAGATGGCTTGGAGTTTGCGTACCTACCGCACTTGACTTGTGCTCACTGAAGTGTGGGACCTCACGCATGGGCACCACACGTAAGTGACAGACCTGTTGGTGTAAAAACTCGGTTGATTATTATACTAATACATTTGTATTGTACAAAGTTTCCTATGGATTCAAGGGTACGAAAGCCAAGTTAACTCATTTACATGACATTATTTTTCCATGAAGCCAAGTTAACTCATCTATCAATTGGTACATTTTGGAGTGACTAAGAAGGATCCAGGCTTACTTTTTCATTTTCATGTTTTAAACATGTCTAAATCGTGGTCAAACCTATAATTTGACCAAGATTCAAATGGGCATAAAAATTCAAAAAAATCGAAAAAAATGAAAAACAAAAGCACGTCGTCTTCTTATGTCATATAGTAAGCATTCAAGGTGATAAACAAGGTCTGACATATTCAAACCACAAAAATCATGTATCTACCCCCTAACCCTAACCTCTGTCTTATGAAGTCAAGCACGATGAGAAGTTGATTTGGGTTTCAAACATGGACATTTCCAAAACCATCCCAAAAGCTTCATTTTGGAGTGACTAAGAAGGATACAAGCTTACCTTTTCATTTTCATGTGTTAAACTTGTTTAAATCTTGGTCAAACCTAGCTAGGATTTGACCAAGAGATTCAAATGGGCATAAGAATTCAAAAAAAAAAACCAAAGCACGCATGGTCTTTTATGTCATATAGTAAGGCATTCAAGTTGATAAACAAGGTCTAGAAATATTTAAAACAGACGAATCATGTATCTACCCCCTAACCATAAACTATGTCTTGTGAAGTCAAGCATGAAGAGAAGTGGTTTTGGGTTTCAAACATGGAAATTTCAAAAACCTACCAAAAGCTTCATTTTAGAGTGACTAAGAAGGATCCAGGCTTACCCTTTTCATTTTCATGTTTTAAACTTGTTCAAATCTTGGTCAAACTTAGGATTTGACCAAGATTCAAATGGGCATAAAATACTTAGAAAATCATGTACGTATCTACCCCTAACCCTAAACTCTATCTTACGAAGTCAAGCATGAAGAGGAAGTGGTTTATTTGGGTTTCAAACATGGAAATTTGAAGAACCCCCCAAAAGCTTCAGTTTAGATTGACTAAAGGATCCAGGTTGGGATTATCTTTTATTTGCATGTTTTAAACTTGTTCAAATCTTGGTCAAACCGTACCTAGGATTTGACCAAGATTCAAATGGGCATAAAAATTCAAAAAAATGAAAAACCAAAGAACATAGAGCCTTCTTACGTCATATAGTAAGCATTCAAGTTGATAAACAAGGTCTAAACAAGGATACAAGCTTACCTTTTCATTTTCATGTGTTAAACTTGTTTAAATCTTGGTCAAATCTAGCTAGGATTTGACCAAGAGATTCAAATGGGCATAAGAATTCAAAAAAAAGGGCATGGTCTTCTTATGTCATATAGTAAGACATTCGAGTTGATAAACAAGGTCTAGAAATATTTAAAACAGACGAATCATGTATCTACCCCCTAACCATAAACTATGTCTTGTAAAGTCAAGCATGAAGAGAAGTGGTTTAATTTGGGTTTCAAACATGGAAATTTCAAAAACCTCCCAAAAGCTTCATTTTAGAGTGACTAAGAAGGATCCAGGCTTACCCTTTTCATTTTCATGTTTTAAACTTGTTCAAATCTTGGTCAAACTTAAGATTTGACCAAGATTCAAATGGGCATAAAAATTCAAAAAAAAATGAAAAACCAAAGCACATATATAGCCTTCTTATGTCATATAGTAAGCACTCAAGTTGATAAACATGGTCTAGACATATTCAAACCAGAGAAATCGATCATATATCTACCCCTAACCCTAAACTTTGTATTCTGAAGTGTCGATCAAGCACGAAGAGAAGTCGTTTTGGGTTTCAAACATGGAAATTTCAAAAACTTCCCAAAAGCTTCACTTTGGAGTGACTAAGAAGGATCGATGCATGCTTACCTTTTCATTTTCATGTTTTAAACTTGTTTAATTAAATCTTGGTTAGTTAAACCTAGGATTTGACCAAGATCAAATGGGCATAAAAATTCAGTAAAAATAGAAAAAATGAAAACCAAAGCACATAGTATTCTTATGTCATATAGTAAGCATTCAAGTTGATAAACAAGGTCTAAAATTTTTCAAAACAGGCAAATCATGTATCTACCCCTAAACCTAAACTCCGTCTTATGAAGTCGATCAAGGATGAAGAGAAGTGGTTTTGGGTTTCAAACATGGAAATTTCAAAAACTTCCCAAAAGCTTCATTTAATTTAGAGTGACTAATTAAGAAGGATCCATGCATACCTTTTCATTTTCATGTTTTAAACTTGTTCAAATCTTGGTCAAACTTAGGATTTGACCAAGATTCAAATGGGCATAAAAATTCAAAAAAATTGAAAAACCAAAGCACATATATAGCCTTCTTATGTCATATATTAAGCACTCAAGTTGATAAACATGGTCTAGACATATTCAAACCAGAGAAATCGATCATATATCTACCACTAACCCTAAACTTTGTCTTCTGAAGTGTCGATCAAGCACGAAGAGAAGTCGTTTTGGGTTTCAAACATGGAAATTTCAAAAACTTCCCAAAAGCTTCAATTTGGAGTGACTAATAAGGATCGATGCATGCTTACCTTTTCATTTTCATGTTTTAAACTTGTTTAATTAAATCTTGGTTAATTAAACCTAGGATTTGACCAAGATCAAATGGGCATAAAAATTCAGTAAAAATATAAAAAATGAAAACCAAAGCACATAGTATTCTTATGTCATATAGTAAGCATTCAAGTTGATAAACAAGGTCTAAACATTTTCAAACCAGACAAATCATGTATCTACCCCTAAACCTAAACTCTGTCTTATGAAGTCGATCAAGGATGAAGAGAAGTGGTTTTGGGTTTCATACATGGAAATTTCAAAAACCTCCCAAAAGCTTCATTTTAGAGTGACTAAGAAGGATCCAGGCTTACCTTTTCATTTTCATGTTTTAAACTTGTTCAAATCTTGGCCAAACTTATGATTTGACCAAATTCAAATGGGCATAGAAATTGGGAGGAATGGTACATGAATTACAATTTAAGAAAACACAAGGTAACTTAAATACTTGGATGCCCCAAAGATGTGTGGAAGCCCAAAACAATGGCAAAACATGTGCACACACAGCATCCAATTCAAGTAGAACACATACCAGGCACCAATAGTTTGACCTAAATTTGAAATCAAAGAGAAGGTGGTTAGAAAAAATCGAAATTGGAAAAGCAAAGCATGAAATCATGAATTTGTGATGCACTATAGCTATGAAAAGTATAAAACAATGCATACCAAAATGATTTTTTTAGAGGAATACTAGTTCAACTTATTTAATTTTATATTAGTAGCCTGAAATCGAACCAGTAGTTGGATATTTTTGAACTTGATCTGTAGTAGTGGGAAAAACCCTAGATTAACCTATTTAATCATAGATTCGTAGGTCGATTTTTCTACTTTTATATTATTACTATGCAGCACACGTGTGTTTGCCCGTCGAGTGAAACTCGGAGGAAGAGGGATCACTCGGAAGGAGAGAAGAAGGGAGAGAATTATGGTTTCTACCCTTTTTCGGGTGATGATGTTTACTGTTCTGCAGGTTTTGTCAGTGAGCAGGAGGTGCGAGTGAGCGAGCGAGTCGAGCGAGGCCGAGAATGAGAGATTTTTTTTTGTGAGAGGGACAACCGAATCCTGAAGGATCCAGAGACTTCCAGTACGCATCCTGATGAGTTTGCGTACCTACCGCACTTGGCTTGTGCTCACTGAAGTGTGGGACCTCACGCATGGGCACCACACGTAAGTGACAGACCTGTTGGTTTAAAAACTCGGTTGATTATTATACTACTCCTATGGATTCAAGGGTAGGAAAGCCAAGTTAACTCATTTACATGACATTATTTTTTCCATGAAGCCAAGTTAACTCATATATTAATTGGTACATTTTGGAGTGACTAAGAAGGATCCAGACTTACTTTTTCATTTTCATGTTTTAAACATGTTTAAATCGTGGTCAAACCTATGATTTGACCAAGATTCAAATGGGCATAAAAATTCAAAAAAATCAACAACAAAAAAACATGTCGTCTTCTTATGTCATATAGTAAGCATTCAAGGTGATAAACAAGGTCTGACATATTCAAACCAGAGAAATCGATCATATATCTACCCCTAACCCTAAACTTTGTCTTCTGAAGTGTCGATCAAGCACGAAGAGAAGTCGTTTTGGGTTTCAAACATGGAAATTTCAAAAACTTCCCAAAAGCTTCACTTTGGAGTGACTAAGAAGGATCGATGCATGCTTCCCTTTTCATTTTCATGTTTTATACTTGTTTAAATCTTGGTCAAACCTAGGATTTGACCAAGATTCAAAATGTGCATCAAAATTCAAAAAAAATAGAAAAAATAAAAACCAAATTAAAGCACAAAGTTTTCTTATGTCATATAGTAAGCATTAAACTTGATAAATAAGGTCTAGACACATATTCAAACAAAAGACAAATCATGTATCTACACCACTAACCCCTAAACTCTATCTTATGAAGTCAACAGCATGAAGAGAAGTGGTTTTGGGTTTTAAACATGGAAATTTCAAAAACCTCCCAAAAGCTTCATTTTTGAGTGATTAATAATATAAGAAGGATCCATGCTTACCACCTTTTCATTTTCATATTTTAAACTTGTTTAAATCTATGTCAAATTACACCTATGATTTGACCAAAAGATTCAAATGGGCATAAAATTTTTAAAAAAAATCTGAAAAATGAAAAACAAAAGCATATAGTCTTCTTATGTCATATAGTAAGCATTCAAGTTGATAAACAAGGTTTGCACATATTCAAACCTAGGCAAAGCATGTATCTACCCCTAGCCCCTAAACTCTATCTTATGAAGTCAAGCATGAAGAGAAGTGGTTTTGGGTTTCAAACATGAAAATTTCAAGAACATCCCAAAAATTTCATTTTAGAGTGACTATAAGAAGGATACATGCTTCCCCTTTTCATTTTCATGTTTTATACTTGTTTAAATCTTGGTCAAACCTAGGATTTGACAAAGATTCAAATGTGCATCAAAATCAAAAAAAAATCAATAAAACGAAAACCAAAGCACATAGTATTCTCATGTCACATATATATATATAGTAAGCATTCAAGTTGATAAACAAGGTCTAAACATATTCAAACAAGACAAATCATGTATCTACCCCCTAACCCTAAACTCTGTCTTATGAAGAGTAAGACATTCGAGTTGATAAACAAGGTCTAGAAATATTTAAAACAGACGAATCATGTATCTACCCCCTAACCATAAACTATGTCTTGTAAAGTCAAGCATGAAGAGAAGTGGTTTAATTTGGGTTTCAAACATGGAAATTTCAAAAACCTCCCAAAAGTTTCATTTTAGAGTGACTAAGAAGGATCCAGGCTTACCCTTTTCATTTTCATGTCTTAAACTTGTTCAAATCTTGGTCAAACTTAGGATTTGACCAAGATTCAAATGGGCATAAAAATTCAAAAAAAAATGAAAAACCAAAGCACATATATAGCCTTCTTATGTCATATAGTAAGCACTCAAGTTGATAAACATGGTCTAGACATATTCAAACCAGAGAAATCGATCATATATCTACCCCTAACCCTAAACTTTGTCTTCTGAAGTGTCGATCAAGCACGAAGAGAAGTCGTTTTGGGTTTCAAACATGGAAATTTCAAAAACTTCCCAAAAGCTTCAATTTGGAGTGACTAATAAGGATCGATGCATGCTTACCTTTTCATTTTCATGTTTTAAACTTGTTTAATTAAATCTTGGTTAATTAAACCTAGGATTTGACCAAGATCAAATGGGCATAAAAATTCAGTAAAAATATAAAAAATGAAAACCAAAGCACATAGTATTCTTATGTCATATAGTATGCATTCAAGTTGATAAACAAGGTCTAAACATTTTCAAACCAGACAAATCATGTATCTACCCCTAAACCTAAACTCTGTCTTATGAAGTCGATCAAGGATGAAGAGAAGTGGTTTTGGGTTTCATACATGGAAATTTCAAAAACCTCCCAAAAGCTTCATTTTAGAGTGACTAAGAAGGATCCAGGCTTACCTTTTCATTTTCATGTTTTAAACTTGTTCAAATCTTGGCCAAACTTATGATTTGACCAAATTCAAATGGGCATAGAAATTGGGAGGAATGGTACATGAATTACAATTTAAGAAAACACAAGGTAACTTAAATACTTGGATGCCCCAAAGATGTGTGGAAGCCCAAAACAATGGCAAAACATGTGCACACACAGCATCCAATTCAAGTAGAACACATACCAGGCACCAATAGTTTGACCTAAATTTGAAATCAAAGAGAAGGTGGTTAGAAAAAATCGAAATTGGAAAAGCAAAGCATGAAATCATGAATTTGTGATGCACTATAGCTATGAAAAGTATAAAACAATGCATACCAAAATGATTTTTTTAGAGGAATACTAGTTCAACTTATTTAATTTTATATTAGTAGCCCGAAATCGAACCAGTAGTTGGATATTTTTGAACTTGATCTGTAGTAGTGGGAAAAACCCTAGATTAACCTATTTAATCATAGATTCGTAGGTCGATTTTTCTACTTTTATATTATTACTATGCAACACACGTGTGTTTGCCCGTCGAGTGAAACTCGGAGGAAGAGGGATCACTCGGAAGGAGAGAAGAAAGGAGAGAATTATGGTTTCTGCCCTTTTTCGGGTGATGATGTTTACTGTTCTGCAGGTTTTGTCAGTGAGCAGGAGGTGCGAGTGAGCGAGCGAGTCGAGCGAGGCCGAGAATGAGAGATTTTATTTGTGAGAGGGACAACCGAATCCTGAAGGACCCAGAGACTTCTAGTACGCATCCTGATGAGTTTGCGTACCTACCGCACTTGGCTTGTGCTCACTGAAGTGTGGGACCTCACGCATGGGCACCACACGTAAGTGACAGACCTGTTGGTTTAAAAACTCGGTTGATTATTATACTACTCCTATGGATTCAAGGGTAGGAAAGCCAAGTTAACTCATTTACATGACATTATTTTTTCCATGAAGCCAAGTTAACTCATATATTAATTGGTACATTTTGGAGTGACTAAGAAGGATCCAGACTTACTTTTTCAATTTCATGTTTTAAACATGTTTAAATCGTGGTCAAACCTATGATTTGACCAAGATTCAAATGGGCATAAAAATTCAAAAAAATCAACAACAAAAAAACATGTCGTCTTCTTATGTCATATAGTAAGCATTCAAGGTGATAAACAAGGTCTGACATATTCAAACCAGAGAAATCTATCATATATCTACCCCTAACCCTAAACTTTGTCTTCTGAAGTGTCGATCAAGCACGAAGAGAAGTCGTTTTGGGTTTCAAACATGGAAATTTCAAAAACTTCCCAAAAGCTTCACTTTGGAGTGACTAAGAAGGATCGATGCATGCTTCCCTTTTCATTTTCATGTTTTATACTTGTTTAAATCTTGGTCAAACCTAGGATTTGACCAAGATTCAAAATGTGCATCAAAATTCAAAAAAAATAGAAAAAATAAAAACCAAATTAAAGCACAAAGTTTTCTTATGTCATATAGTAAGCATTAAACTTGATAAATAAGGTCTAGACACATATTCAAACAAAAGAAAAATCATGTATCTACACCACTAACCCCTAAACTCTATCTTATGAAGTCAACAGCATGAAGAGAAGTGGTTTTGGGTTTCAAACATGGAAATTTCAAAAACCTCCCAAAAGCTTCATTTTTGAGTGATTAATAATATAAGAAGGATCCATGCTTACCACCTTTTCATTTTCATATTTTAAACTTGTTTAAATCTATGTCAAATTACACCTATGATTTGACCAAAAGATTCAAATGGGCATAAAATTTTAAAAAAAATCAGAAAAATGAAAAACAAAAGCATATAGTCTTCTTATGTCATATAGTAAGCATTCAAGTTAATAAACAAGGTTTGCACATATTCAAACCTAGGCAAAGCATGTATCTACCCCTAGCCCCTAAACTCTATCTTATGAAGTCAAACATGAAGAGAAGTGGTTTTGGGTTTCAAACATGAAAATTTCAAGAACATCCCAAAAATTTCATTTTAGAGTGACTATAAGAAGGATACATGCTTCCCCTTTTCATTTTCATGTTTTATACTTGTTTAAATCTTGGTCAAACCTAGGATTTGACAAAGATTCAAATGTGCATCAAAATCAAAAAAAAATCAATAAAACGAAAACCAAAGCACATAGTATTCTCATGTCACATATATATATATAGTAAGCATTCAAGTTGATAAACAAGGTCTAAACATATTCAAACAAGACAAATCATGTATCTACCCCCTAACCCTAAACTTTGTCTTATGAAGAGTAAGACATTCGAGTTGATAAACAAGGTCTAGAAATATTTAAAACAGACGAATCATGTATCTACCCCCTAACCATAAACTATGTCTTGTAAAGTCAAGCATGAAGAGAAGTGGTTTAATTTGGGTTTCAAACATGGAAATTTCAAAAACCTCCCAAAAGTTTCATTTTAGAGTGACTAAGAAGGATCCAGGCTTACCCTTTTCATTTTCATGTCTTAAACTTGTTCAAATCTTGGTCAAACTTAGGATTTGACCAAGATTCAAATGGGCATAAAAATTCAAAAAAAAATGAAAAACCAAAGCACATATATAGCCTTCTTATGTCATATAGTAAGCACTCAAGTTGATAAACATGGTCTAGACATATTCAAACTAGAGAAATCGATCATATATCTACCCCTAACCCTAAACTTTGTCTTCTGAAGTGTCGATCAAGCACGAAGAGAAGTCGTTTTGGGTTTCAAACATGGAAATTTCAAAAACTTCCCAAAAGCTTCATTTTAGAGTGACTAAGAAGGATCCAGGCTTACCCTTTTCATTTTCATTTTCATGTTTTAAACTTGTTCAAATCTTGGTCAAACTTAGGATTTGACCAAGATTCAAATGGGCATAAAAATTCAAAAAAAAAAACAAAGCACATATATAGCCTTCTTATGTCATGTAGTAAGCACTCAAGTTGATAAACATGGTCTAGACATATTCAAACCAGAGAAATCGATCATATATCTACCCCTAACCCTAAACTTTGTCTTCTGAAGTGTCGATCAAGCACGAAGAGAAGTCGTTTTGGGTTTCAAACATGGAAATTTCAAAAACTTCCCAAAAGCTTCACTTTGGAGTAACTAAGAAGGATCGATGCATGCTTACCTTTTCATTTTCATGTTTTATACTTGTTTAAATCTTGGTCAAACCTAGGATTTGACCAAGATTCAAAATGTGCATCAAAATTCAAAAAAAAAATAGAAAAATTTAAAATCAAATTAAAGCAAAAAGTTTTATTATGTCATATAGTAAGCATTAAAGTTGATAAACAAGGTCTAGACACATATTCAAACAAAAGACAAATCATGTATCTACACCCCTAACCCCTAAACTCTATCTTATGAAGTCAACAGCATGAAGAGAAGTGGTTTTGGGTTTCAAACATGGAAATTTCAAAAACCTCCCAAAAGCTTCATTTTAGAGTGACTAATAATATAAGAATGATCCATGCTTACCACCTTTTCATTTTCATATTTTAAACTTGTTTAAATCTGTGTCAAATTACACCTATGATTTGACCAAAAGATTCAAATGGGCATAAAATTTTTAAAAAAAATCAGAAAAATGAAAAACAAAAGCATATAGTCTTCTTATGTCATATAGTAAGCATTCAAGTTAATAAAAAAGGTTTGCACATATTCAAACCTAGGCAAATCATGTATCTACCCCCTAGCCCCTAAACTCTATCTTATATAGTCAAGCATGAAGAGAAGTGGTTTTGGGTTTCAAACATGAAAATTTCAAGAACATCCCAAAAATTTCATTTTAAAGTGACTATAAGAAGGATACATGCTTCCCCTTTTCATTTTCAAGTTTTATACTTGTTTAAATCTTAATTGGTCAAACCTAGGATTTGACAAAGATTCAAATGTGCATCAAAATTAAAAAAAAATTAAAAACCAAAGCACATAGTTTTCTTATGTCATATAGTAAGCATTAAAGTTGATAAACAAGGTCTAGATATATTCAAACAAGAAAAATCATGTATCTACCCCTAACCCTAAACTCTGTCTTATGTAGTCAAGCATGAAGAGAAGTGGTTTTGGGTTTGAAACTTGGAAATTTAAAGAACCTCCTAAAAGCTTCATTTTAGAGTGACTAAGAAGGATCCATGCTTACCTTTTTTTTCATGTTTTAAACATGTTCAAATCTTGATCAAACCGTACCTAGGATTTGACCAAGATTCAAATGGGCACAAAAATTCAAAAAAATTGAAAAACCAAAGCACATAGCCTTCTTATGTCATATAGTAAGCACTCAAGTTGGTAAACAAGGTCTAGACATATTCAACCCAGAAAAATCTTGTATCTACCCCTAACCCTAAACTTTGTCTTATGAAGTCAAGCACGAAGAGAAGTCGTTTTGTGTTTCAAACATGGAAATTTCAAAAACCCTTCCCAAAAGCCTCATTTTGGAGTGACTAAGAAGGATGCAGGCTTACCTTTTCATTTTCATGTTTTAAACTTGTTTAAATCTTGGTTAAACCTATGATTTGACCAAGAGCAAATGGGCATAAAAATTTAGAAAAAAATCAAAAAATGAAAACCAAAGCACATAGTATTCTTATGTCATATATTAAGCATTCAAGTTGATAAACAAGGTCTAGACATATTCAAACCAGAAAAATCATGTATCTACCCTAACCCGAAACTATGTCTTATGAAGTCAAGAATGAAGAGACGTGGTTTTGGGTTTCAAACATGGAAATTTCAAAAACCTTCCCTAAAGATTCATTTTTGAGTGACTAAGAAGGATGCAGGCTTACCTTTTTATTTTCATGTTATAAACTTGTTTAAATCTTGGTTAAACCTAGGATTTGACCAAGATCAAATGGACATAAAAATTCAGAAAAAATCAAAAAAATGAAAACCAAAGCACATAGTATTCTCATGTCACATATAGTAAGCGTTCAAGTTGATAAACAAGGTCTAAACATATTCATACAACAAATCATGTATCTACCCCCTAACCCTAAAAAGTGTCTTATGAAGTCAAGCATGAAGAGAAGTGGTTTTGTATTTCAAACATGGAAATTTCAAAAACCTCCCAAAAGCTTCATTTTAGAGTGACTAAGAAGGATCCAGGCTTACCTTTTCATTTTCATGTTTTAAACTTGTTCAAATCTTGGTCAAACTTATGATTTGACCAAATTCAAATGGGCATAGAAATTGGGAGGAATGGTACATGAATTACAATTCAAGAAAACACAAGGTAACTTAAATACTTGGATGCCCCAAAGATGTGTGGAAGCCCAAAACAATGGCAAAACATGTGCACACGCAGCATCCAATTCAAGTAGAACACATACCAGGCACCAATAGTTTGACCTAAATTTGAAATCAAAGAGAAGGTGGTTAGAAAAAATCGAAATTGGCAAAGCAAAGCATGAAATCATGAATTTGTGATGCACTATAGCTATGAAAAGTATAAAACAATGCATACCAAAATGATTTTTTTAGAGGAATACTAGTTCAACTTATTTAATTTTATATTAGTAGCCCGAAATCGAACCAGTAGTTGGATATTTTTGAACTTGATCTGTAGTAGTGGGAAAAACCCTATATTAACCTATTTAATCATAGATTCGTAGGTCGATTTTTCTACTTTTATATTATTACTATGCAGCACACGTGTGTTTGCCGGTCGAGTGAAACTCGGAGGAAAAGGGATCACTCGGAAGGAGAGAAGAAGGGAGAGAATTATGGTGTCTGCCCTTTTTCGGGTGATGATGTTGACTGTTCTGCAGGTTTTGTCAGTGAGCAGGAGGTGCGAGCGAGCGAGCGAGTCGAGCGAGGCCGAGAATGAGAGATTTTTTTTTGTGAGAGGGACAACCGAATCCTGAAGGACCCAGAGACTTCCAGTACGCATCCTGATGAGTTTGCGTACCTACCGCACTTGGCTTGTGCTCACTGAAGTGTGGGACCTCACGCATGGGCACCACACGTAAGTGACAGACCTGTTGGTTTAAAAACTCGGTTGATTATTATACTACTCCTATGGATTCAAGGGTAGGAAAGCCAAGTTAACTTATTTACATGACATTATTTTTTCCATGAAGCCAAGTTAACTCATATATCAATTGGTACATTTTGGAGTGACTAAGAAGATCCAGACTTACTTTTTCATTTTCATGTTTTAAACATGTTTAAATCATGGTCAAACCTATGATTTGACCAAGATTCAAATGGGCATAAAAATTCAAAAAAATCAACAAAAAAAAACATGTCATCTTCTTATGTCATGTAGTAAGCACTCAAGGTGATAAACATGGTCTAGACATATTCAAACCAGAGAAATCGATCATATATCTACCCTAACCCTAAACTTTGTCTTCTGAAGTGTCGATCAAGCACGAAGAGAAGTCGTTTTGGGTTTCAAACATGGAAATTTCAAAAACTTCCCAAAAGCTTCACTTTGGAGTGACTAAGAAGGATAGATGCATGCTTACCTTTTCATTTTCATGTTTTATACTTGTTTAAATCTTGGTCAAACCTAGGATTTGACCAAGATTCAAAATGTGCATCAAAATTCAAAAAAAATTAGAAAAATTTAAAACCAAATTAAAGCACAAAGTTTTCTTATGTCATATAGTAAGCATTAAAGTTGATAAACAAGGTCTAGACACATATTCAAACAAAAGACAAATCATGTATCTACACCACTAACCCCTAAACTCTATCTTATGAAGTCAACAGCATGAAGAGAAGTGGTTTTGGGTTTCAAACATGGAAATTTCAAAAACCTCCCAAAAGCTTCATTTTAGAGTGACTAATAATATAAGAAGGATCCATGCTTACCACCTTTTCATTTTCATATTTTAAACTTGTTTAAATCTGTGTCAAATTACACCTATGATTTGACCAAAAGATTCAAATGGGCATAAAATTTTAAAAAAAAATCAGAAAAATGAAAAACAAAAGCATATAGTCTTCTTATGTCATATAGTAAGCATTCAAGTTGATAAACAAGGTTTGCACATATTCAAACCTAGGCAAAGCATGTATCTACCCCCTAGCCCCTAAACTCTATCTTATGAAGTCAAGCATGAAGAGAAGTGGTTTTGGGTTTCAAACATGAAAATTTCAAGAACATCCCAAAAATTTCATTTTAGAGTGACTAAAAGAAGGATACATGCTTCCCCTTTTCATTTTCATGTTTTATACTTGTTTAAATCTTGGTCAAACCTAGGATTTGACAAAGATTCAAATGTGCATCAAAATTAAAAAAAAAATTAAAAACCAAAGCACATAGTTTTCTTATGTCATATAGTAAGCATTAAAGTTGATAAACAAGGTCTAGATATATTCAAACAAGAAAAATCATGTATCTACCCCTAACCCTAAACTCTGTCTTATGTAGTCAAGCATGAAGAGAAGTGGTTTTGGGTTTCAAACTTGGAAATTTAAAGAACCTCCTAAAAGCTTCATTTTAGAGTGACTAAGAAGGATCCATGCTTACCTTTTATTTTCATGTTTTAAACATGTTCAAATTTTGATCAAACCGTACCTAGGATTTGACCAAGATTCAAATGGGCACAAAAATTCAAAAAAATTGAAAAACCAAAGCACATAGCCTTCTTATGTCATATAGTAAGCACTCAAGTTGGTAAACAAGGTCTAGACATATTCAAACCAGAAAAATCTTGTATATACCCCTAATCCTAAACTTTGTCTTATGAAGTCAAGCACGAAGAGAAATCGTTTTGGGTTACAAACATGGAAATTTCAAAAACCCTTCCCAAAAGCCTCATTTTGGAGTGACTAAGAAGGATGCAGGCTTACCTTTTCATTTTCATGTTTTAAATTTGTTTAAATCTTGGTTAAACCTATGATTTGACCAAGAGCAAATGGGCATAAAAATTCAGAAAAAAATCAAAAAATGAAAACCAAAGCACATAGTATTCTTATGTCATATATTAAGCATTCAAGTTGATAAACAAGGTCTAGACATATTCAAACCAGAAAAATCATGTATCTACCCTAACACTAAACTATGTCTTATGAAGTCAAGAATGAAGAGACGTGGTTTTGGGTTTCAAACATGGAAATTTCAAAAACCTTCCCAAAAGATTCATTTTTGAGTGACTAAGAAGGATGCAGGCTTACCTTTTTATTTTCATGTTATAAACTTGTTTAAATCTTGGTTAAACCTAGGATTTGACCAAGATCAAATGGACATAAAAATTCAGAAAAAATCAAAAAAATGAAAACCAAAGCACATAGTATTCTCATGTCACATATAGTAAGCATTCAAGTTGATAAACAAGGTCTAAACATATTCAAACAACAAATCATGTATCTACCCCCTAACCCTAAACTGTGTCTTATGAAGTCAAGCATGAAGAGAAGTGGTTTTGTGTTTCAAACATGGAAATTTCAAAAACCTCCCAAAAGCTTCATTTTAGAGTGACTAAGAAGGATCCAGGCTTACCTTTTCATTTTAATGTTTTAAACTTGTTCAAATCTTGGTCAAACTTATGATTTGACCAAATTCAAATGGGCATAGAAATTGGGAGGAATGGTACATGAATTACAATTCAAGAAAACACAAGGTAACTTAAATACTTGGATGCCCCAAAGATGTGTGGAAGCCCAAAACAATGGCAAAACATGTGCACACGCAGCATCCAATTCAAGTAGAACACATACCAGGCACCAATAGTTTGACCTAAATTTGAAATCAAAGAGAAGGTGGTTAGAACAAATCGAAATTGCCAAAGCAAAGCATGAAATCATGAATTTGTGATGCACTATAGCTATGAAAAGTATAAAACAATGCATACCAAAATGATTTTTTAGAGGAATACTAGTTCAACTTATTTAATTTTATATTAGTAGCCCGAAATCGAACCAGTAGTTGGATATTTTTGAACTTGATCTGTAGTAGTGGGAAAAACCCTAGATTAACCTATTTAATCATAGATTCGTAGGTCGATTTTTCTACTTTTATATTATTACTATGCAGCACACGTGTGTTTGCCGGTCGAGTGAAACTCGGAGGAAGAGGGATCACTCGGAAGGAGAGAAGAAGGGAGAGAATTATGGTGTCTGCCCTTTTTCGGGTGATGATTTTGACTGTTCTGCAGGTTTTGTCAGTGAGCAGGAGGTGCGAGCGAGCGAGTCGAGCGAGGCCGAGAATGAGAGATTTTTTTTGTGAGAGGGACAACCGAATCCTGAAGGACCCAGAGACTTCCAGTACGCATCCTGATGAGTTTGCGTACCTACCGCACTTGGCTTGTGCTCACTGAAGTGTGCGACCTCACGCATGGGCACCACACGTAAGTGACAGACCTGTTGGTTTAAAAACTCGGTTGATTATTATACTACTCCTATGGATTCAAGGGTAGGAAATCCAAGTTAACTCATTTACATGACATTATTTTTTCCATGAAGCCAACTTAACTCATATATCAATTGGTACATTTTGGAGTGACTAAGAAGCATCCAGACTTACTTTTTCATTTTCATGTTTTAAACATGTTTAAATCGTGGTCAAACCTATGATTTGACCAAGATTCAAATGGGCATAAAAATTCAAAAAAATCAACAAAAAAAAACATGTCGTCTTCTTATATCATGTAGTAAGCACTCAAGGTGATAAACATGGTCTAGGCATATTCAAACCAGAGAAATCGATCATATATCTACCCTAACCCTAAACTTTGTCTTCTGAAGTGTCGATCAAGCACGAAGAGAAGTCGTTTTGGGTTTCAAACATGGAAATTTCAAAAACTTCCCAAAAGCTTCACTTTGGAGTGACTAAGAAGGATCGACGCATGCTTACTTTTCATTTTCATGTTTTATACTTGTTTAAATCTTGGTCAAACCTCGGATTTGACCAAGATTCAAAATGTGCATCAAAATTCAAAAAATAATTAGAAAAATTTAAAACCAAATTAAAGCACAAAATTTTGTTATGTCATATAGTAAGCATTAAAGTTGATAAACAAGGTCTAGACACATATTCAAACAAAAGACAAATCATGTATCTACACCACTAACCCCTAAACTCTATCTTATGAAGTCAACATCATGAAGAGAAGTGGTTTTGGGTTTCAAACATGGAAATTTCAAAAACGTCCCAAAAGCTTCATTTTAGAGTGACTAATAATATAAGAAGGATCCATGCTTACCATCTTTTCATTTTCATATTTTAAACTTGTTTAAATCTGTGTCTAATTACACCTATATATGATTTGACCAAAAGATTCAAATGGGCATAAAATTTTAAAAAAAATCAGAAAAATGAAAAACAAAAGCATATAGTCTTCTTATGTCATAGAGTAAGCATTCAAGTTGATAAACAAGGTTTGCACATATTCAAACCTAGGCAAAGCATGTATCTACCCCCTAGCCCCTAAACTCTATCTTATGAAGTCAAGCATGAAGAGAAGTGGTTTTGGGTTTCAAACATGAAAATTTCAAGAACATCCCAAAAATTTCATTTTAGAGTGACTATAAGAAGGATACATGCTTCCCCTTTTCATTTTCATGTTTTATACTTGTTTAAATCTTGGTCAAACCTAGGATTTGACAAAGATTCAAATGTGCATCAAAATTAAAAAAAAATTAAAAACCAAAGCACATAGTTTTCTTATGTCATATAGTAAGCATTAAAGTTGATAAACAAGGTCTAGATATATTCAAACAAGAAAAATCATGTATCTACCCCTAACCCTAAACTCTTTCTTATGTAGTCAAGCATGAAGAGAAGTGGTTTTGGGTTTCAAAATTGGAAATTTAAAGAACCTCCTAAAAGCTTCATTTTAGAGTGACTACGAAGGATCCATGCTTACCTTTTATTTTCATGTTTTAAACATGTTCAAATCTTGATCAAACCGTACCTAGGATTTGACCAAGATTCAAATGGGCACAAAAATTCAAAAAAATTGAAAAACCAAAGCACATACCCTTCTTATGTCATATAGTAAGCACTCAAGTTGGTAAACAAGGTCTAGACATATTCAAACCAGAAAAATCTTGTATCTACCCCTAACCCTAAACTTTGTCTTATGAAGTCAAGCACGAAGAGAAGTCGTTTTGGGTTTCAAACATGGAAATTTCAAAAACCTTTCCCAAAAGCCTCATTTTGGAGTGACTAAGAAGGATGCAGGCTTACCTTTTCATTTTCATGTTTTAAACTTGTTTAAATCTTGGTTAAACCTATGATTTGACCAAGAGCAAATGGGCATAAAAATTCAGAAAAAATCAAAAAATGAAAACCAAAGCACATAGTATTCTTATGTCATATATTAAGCATTCAAGTTGATAAACAAGGTCTAGACATATTCAAACCAGAAAAATCATGTATCTACCCTAACCCTAAACTATGTCTTATGAAGTCAAGAATGAAGAGACGTGGTTTTGGGTTTCAAACATGGAAATTTCAAAAACCTTCCCAAAAGATTCATTTTTGAGTGACTAAGAAGGATGCAGGCTTACCATTTTATTTTCATGTTATAAAATTGTTTAAATCTTGGTTAAACCTAGGATCTGACCAAGATCAAATGGACATAAAAATTCAGAAAAAATCAAAAAAATGAAAACCAAAGCACATAGTATTCTCATGTCACATATAGTAAGCATTCAAGTTGATAAACAAGGTCTAAACATATTCAAACAACAAATCATGTATCTACCCCCTAACCCTAAACTGTGTCTTATGAAGTCAAGCATGAAGAGAAGTGGTTTTGTGTTTCAAACATGGAAATTTCAAAAACCTCCCAAAAGCTTCATTTTAGAGTGACTAAGAAGGATCCAGGCTTACCTTTTCATTTTCATGTTTTAAACTTGTTCAAATCTTGGTCAAACTTATGATTTGACCAAATTCAAATGGGCATAGAAGTTGGGAGGAATGGTACATGAATTACAATTCAAGAAAACACAAGGTAACTTAAATACTTGGATGCCCCAAAGATGTGTGGAAGCCAAAAACAATGGCAAAACATGTGCACACGCAGCATCCAATTCAAGTAGAACACATACCAGGCACCAATAGTTTGACCTAAATTTGAAATCAAAGAGAAGGTGGTTAGAAAAAATCGAAATTGGCAAAGCAAAGCATGAAATCATGAATTTGTGATGCACTATAGCTATGAAAAGTATAAAACAATGCATACCAAAATGATTTTTTTAGAGGAATACTAGTTCAACTTATTTAATTTTATATTAGTAGCCCGAAATTGAACTAGTAGTTGGATATTTTTGAACTTGATCTGTAGTAGTGGGCAAAACCCTAGATTAACCTATTTAATCATAGATTCGTAGGTCGATTTTCTACTTTTATATTATTACTATGCAGCACACGTGTGTTTGCCCGTCGAGTGAAACTCAGAGGAAGAGGGATCACTCAGAAGGAGAGAAGAAGGGAGAGAATTATGGTATCTGCCCTTTTTCGGGTGATGATGTTGACTGTTCTGCAGGTTTTGTCAGTGAGCAGGAGGTGCGAGCGAGCGAGTCGAGCGAGGCCGAGAATGAGAGTTTTTTTTGTGAGAGGGACAACCGAATCCTGAAGGACCCAGAGACTTCTAGTACGCATCCTGATGAGTTTGCGTACCTACCGCACTTGGCTTGTGCTCACTGAAGTGTGGGACCTCACGCATGGGCACCACACGTAAGTGACAGACCTGTTGGTTTAAAAACTCGGTTGATTATTATACTACTCCTATGGATTCAAGGGTAGGAAAGCCAAGTTAACTCATTTACATGACATTATTTTTTCCATGAAGCCAAGTTAACTCATATATCAATTGATACATTTTGGAGTGACTAAGAAGGATCCAGACTTACTTTTTCATTTTCATGTTTTAAACATGTTTAAAACGTGGTCAAACCTATGATTTGACCAAGATTCAAATGGGCATAAAAATTCAAAAAAATCAACAAAAAAAACATGTCGTCTTCTTATGTCATATAGTAAGCATTCAAGGTGATAAACAAGGTCTGACATATTCAAACCAGAGAAATCGATCATATATCTACCCCTAACCCTAAACTTTGTCTTCTGAAGTGTCGATCAAGCACGAAGAAAAGTCGTTTTGGGTTTCAAACATGGAAATTTCAAAAACTTCCCAAAAGCTTCACTTTGGAGTGACTAAGAAGGATCGATGCATGCTTCCCTTTTCATTTTTATGTTTAATACTTGTTTAAATCTTGGTCAAACCTAGGATTTGACCAAGATTCAAAATGTGCATCAAAATTCAAAAAAAAATAGAAAAAATAAAAACCAAATTAAAGCACAAAGTTTTCTTATGTCATATAGTAAGCATTAAAGTTGATAAACAAGGTCTAGACACATATTCAAACAAAATACAAATCATGTATCTACACCACTGACCCCTAAACTCTATCTTATGAAGTCAACAGCATGAAGAGAAGTGGTTTTGGGTTTCAAACATGGAAATTTCAAAAACCTCCCAAAAGCTTCATTTTAGAGTGACTAAGAAGGATCCATGCTTACCTTTTATTTTCATGTTTGAAACATGTTCAAATCTTGGTCAAAAAAATGAAAACCAAAGCACATAGTATTATTATGTCATATAGTAAGCATTCAAGTTGATAAACAAGGTCTAAACAAGGATACATGCTTCCCCTTTTCATTTTCATGTTTTATACTTGTTTAAATCTTGGTCAAACCTAGGATTTGATAAAGATTCAAATGTGCATCAAAATCAAAAAAAAAATAAAAAAATGAAAACCAAAGCACAAAGTATTCTCATGTCACATATATATAGTAAGCATTCAAGTTGATAAACAAGGTCTAAACATATTCAAACAAGACAAATCATGTATCTACACCCTAACCCTAAACTCTGTCTTATGAAGTCAAGCATGAAGAGAAGTGGTTTTGTGTTTCAAACATGGAAATTTCAAAAACCTCCCAAAAGCTTCATTTTAGAGTGACTAAGAAGGATACAAGCTTACCTTTTTCATTTTCATGTGTTAAACTTGTTTAACTCTTGGTCAAACCTAGCTAGGATTTGACCAAGAGATTCAAATGGGCAAAAGAATTCAAAAAAAAAGCGCATGGTCTTCTTATGTCATATAGTAAGACATTCGAGTTGATAAACAAGGTCTAGAAATATTTAAAACAGACGAATCATGTATCTACCCCCTAACCATAAACTATGTCTTGTAAAGTCAAGCATGAAGAGAAGTGGTTTAATTTGGGTTTCAAACATGGAAATTTCAAAAACCTCCCAAAAGCTTCATTTTAGAGTGACTAAGAAGGATGCAGGCTTACCCTTTTCATTTTCATGTTTTAAACTTGTTCAAATCTTGGTCAAACTTAGGATTTGACTAAGATTCAAATGGGCATAAAAATTCAAAAAAAAATGAAAAACCAAAGCACATATATAGCCTTCTTATGTCATATAGTAAGCACTCAAGTTGATAAACATGGTCTAGACATATTCAAACCAGTGAAATCGATCATATATCTACCCCTAACCCAAAACTTTGTCTTCTGAAGTGTCGATCAAGCACGAAGAGAAGTCGTTTTGGGTTTCAAACATGGAAATTTCAAAAACTTCCCAAAAGCTTCGTTTTAGAGTGACTAAGAAGGATCCAGGCTTACCCTTTTCATTTTCATTTTCATGTTTTTGACCAAGATTCAAATGGGCATAAAAATTCAAAAAAAACCAAAGCACATATATAGCCTTCTTATGTCATGTAGTAAGCACTCAAGTTGATAAACATGGTCTAGACATATTCAAACCAGAGAAATCGATCATATATCTACCCGTAACCCTAAACTTTGTCTTCTGAAGTGTCGATCAAGCACGAAGAGAAGTCGTTTTGGGTTTCAAACATGGAAATTTCAAAAACTTCCCAAAAGCTTCACTTTGGAGTGACTAAGAAGGATTGATGCATCCTTACCTTTTCATTTTCATGTTTTATACTTGTTTAAATCTTGGTTAAACCTAGGATTTGACCAAGATTCAAAATATGCATCAAAATTCAAAAAAAATTAGAAAAATTTAAAACCAAATTAAAGCACAAAGTTTTATTATGTCATATAGTAAGCATTAAAGTTGATAAACAAGGTCTAGACACATATTCAAACAAGACAAATCATGTATCTATACCCCTAACCCCTAAACTCTATCTTATGAAGTCAACAGCATGAAGAGAAGTGGTTTTGGGTTTCAAACATGGAAATTTCAAAAACCTCCCAAAAGCTTAATTTTAGAGTGACTAATATAAGAATGATCCATGCTTACCACCTTTTCATTTTCATATTTTAAACTTGTTTAAATCTGTGTGTCAAATTACACCTATGATTTGACCAAAAGATTTAAATGGGCATAAAATTAAAAAAATCAGAAAAATGAAAAACAAAAGCATATAGTCTTCTTATGTCATATAGTAACAATTCAAGTTGATAAACAAGGTTTGGACATATTCAAACCTAGGAAAATCATGTATCTACCCCCTAGCCCCTAAACTCTATATATCTTATGAAGTCAAGCATGAACAGAAGTGGTTTTGGGTTTCAAACATGAAAATTTCAAGAACATCCCAAAAACTTCATTTTAGAGTGACTATAAGAAGGATACATGCTTCCCCTTTTCATTTTCATGTTTTATACTTGCTTAAATCTTGGTCAAACCTAGGATTTGACAAAGATTCAAATGTGCATCAAAATTAAAAAAAAATAAAAAATTAAAAACCAAAGCACATAGTTTTCTTATGTCATATAGTAAGCATTAAAGTTGATAAACAAGGTCTAGATATATTCAAACAAGAAAAATCATGTATCTACCCCTAACCCTAAACTCTGTATTATGTAGCCAAGCATGAAGAGAAGTGGTTTTGGGTTTCAAACTTGGAAATTTAAAGAACCTCCCAAAATATTCATTTTAGAGTGTCTAAGAAGGATCCATGCTTACCTTTTCATTTTCATGTTTTAAACTTGTTTACATCTTGGTCATAGCTAGTATTTGACCAAGATTCAAATGGGCATAAAATTAAAAAAAATGAAAAAATGAAAACCAAAGTACATAGTCTTCTTATGTCATATAGTAAGCATTCAAGCTGATAAACAAGGTCTAGACATATTCAAACCAAACAAATCATGTATCTACCCCCTAACCCCTAAACTCTATCTTATGAAGTCAAGCATGAAGAGAAGTGGTTCTGGGTTTCAAACATGGAAATCTCAAAAACCTCCCAAAAGCTTCATTTAGAGTGACTAAGAAGGATCCATGCTTACCTTTTCATTTTCATATTTTAAACTTTTTTAAATCATTGTCAAACCTAGGATTTGACCAAGATACAAATATGGGCACAAAATAAAAAAAATCAGAAAAATGAAAAACAAAAGCACATATATAGTCTTCTTATGTCATATCGTAAGTATTCAAGTTGATAAACAAGGTCGAGATATATCCAAACCAGACAAATCATGTATCTACCCCATGTTGATCTTATGAAGTCTAGCATGAAGAGAAGTCGTTTTGGGTTTTAAACATGGAAATTTCAAGAACATCCCAAAAGCTTCATTCTATATCTGAGTTCGGCTCATCCGCTAAATCTCGCAAAGTATAATAATAAGAAAATTGCTGACACTGGTGCGCGCGAGGAGATTTATTTGTGTGTGTGCTGAGCTGTTAGGCCTAAGCCGAAATCCTCAGCTAAACGTGTTCTCAGCTTAACACATAAAAAAGTGTTCAATCTCGCCCACAATTTCCTCTTCTTTCTTCTTCCTTTATTGGAACTTGTTTTGCAGACAAGGAAAGTGGCACGTGTAATGTGAGTAATAAAACACTCTTAGCCAAAATCAACTACGAGCAAGTTTTTTTGTATTGTAGATGCCCCAATTGACTCTCATCCCCAATGTAGTCTTTTTTTTATGTCAGTATAGACTTATTTACTGGAAGTATACTATCGTACATGGCATGCATTTTCCTAATGAGGAGCATTGTATAGCCGTTTGATGGCGTGTAACTCACACGTTCGTTGGGAACCCCAAGAGGAAGGTATGATGCGCACAGCAGCAAGTTTTCCCTCAGAAAGAAACCAAGGTTTATCGAACCAGGAGGAGCCAAGAAGCACGTTGAAGGTTGATGGCGGCGGGATGTAGTGCGGCGCAACACCAGGGATTCCGGCGCCAACGTGGAACCTGCACAACACAACCAAAGTACTTTGCCCCAACGAAACAGTGAGGTTGTCAATCTCACCGGCTTGCTGTAACAAAGGATTTACCGTATTGTGTGGAAGATGATTGTTTGCAGAAAACAGTAGAACAAGTATTGCAGTAGATTGTATTTCAGTAAAGAGAATTGGACCGGGGTCCACAGTTCACTAGAGGTGTCTCTCCCATAAGATAAACAGCATGTTGGGTGAACAAATTACAGTTGGGCAATTGACAAATAAAGAGAGCATGACCATGCACATACATATCATGATGAGTATAGTGAGATTTAATTGGGCATTACGACAAAGTACATAGACCGCCATCCAACTGCATCTATGCCTAAAAAGTCCACCTTCAGGTTATCATCCGAACCCCCTCCAGTATTAAGTTGCAAAGCAACAGACAATTGCATTAAGTATGGTGCGTAATGTAATCAACAACTACATCCTTAGACATAGCATCAATGTTTTATCCCTAGTGGCAACAAGACAACACAACCTTAGAACTTTCTCACATCCGTCCCAGGTGTCAATGCAGGCATGAACCCACTATCGAGCATAAGTACTCCCTCTTGGAGTTACAAGCATCTACTTGGCCAGAGCATCTACTAGTAACGGAAAGCATGCACGATCATAAATAACACGTAGATATAACTTTGATAATCAACATAACAAGTATTCTCTATTCATCGGATCCCAACAAACGCAACATATAGAATTACAGATAGATGATCTTGATCATGTTAGGCAGCTCACAAGATCCGACAATGATAGCACAATGGGGAGAAGACAACCATCTAGCTACTGCTATGGACCCATAGTCCAGGGGGTAGACTACTCACACATCACACCGGAGGCGACCATGGCGGCGTAGAGTCCTCCTGAGATGATTCCCCTCTCCGGCAGGGTGCCGGAGGCGATCTCTGGATCCCCCGAGATGGGATCGGCGTTGGCGGCGTCTCTGGAAGGTTTTCCGTATCGTGGCTCTCGGTACTGGGGGTTTCGTCACGGAGGCTTTAAGTAGGCGGAAGGGTAGGTCAAGAGGCGGCGCGAGGGGCCCAGACCATAGGGCCGCACGGCCAGGGCAGGGGCCGCGCCGCCCTATACTCTGGCTGCCTCGTGGCCCCTCTTCGTTTCGTCTTCGGACTTCTGGAAGCTTCGTGGAAAAATAGGCCCCTGGGCTTTGATTTCGTCCAATTCCGAGAATATTTCCTTACTAGGATTTCTGAAACCAAAAACAGCAGAAAACAAGAATCGGCACTTCGGCATCTTGTTAATAGGTTAGTTCCAGAAAATGCACGAATATGACATAAAGTGTGCATAAAACATGTAGATAACATCAATAATGTGGCATGGAACATAAGAAATTATCGATACGTCAGAGACGTATCAGCATCCCCAAGCTTAGTTCTGCTCGTCCCGAGCAGGTAAAACGATAACACAGATAATTTCTGGAGTGACATGCCATCATAACCTTGATCATACTATTTGTAAAGCATATGTAGTGAATGCAGCGATCAAAACAATGTATATGACATGAGTAAACAAGTGAATCATAAAGCAAAGACTTTTCATGAATAGCACTTCAAGACAAGCATCAATAAGTCTTGCATAAGAGTTAACTCATAAAGCAATAATTCAAAGTAAAAGCATTGAAGCAACACAAAAGAAGATTAAGTTTCAGCGGTTGCTTTCAACTTGTAACATGTATATCTCATGGATATTGTCAACACAGAGTAATATAATAAGTGCAATAAGCAAGTATGTAGGAATCAATGCATAGTTCACACAAGTGTTTGCTTCTTGAGGTGGAGAGAAATAGGTGAACTGATTCAACATTGAAAGTAAAAGAATGGTCCTCCATAGAGGAAAAGCATCGATTGCTATATTTGTGCTAGAGCTTTGATTTTGAAAACATGAAACAATTTTGTCAACGGTAGTAATAAAGCATATGCATCATGTAAATTATATCTTATAAGTTGCAAGCCTCATGCATAGTGTACTAATAGTTCCCGCACCTTATCCTAATTAGCTTGGACTACCGGATCATCACAATGCACTGTTTTAACCAAGTGTCACAAAGGGGTACCTCTATGCCGCCTGTACAAAGGTCTAAGGAGAAAGCTCGCATTGGATTTCTCGCTATTGATTATTCTTCAACTTAGACATCCATACCGGGACAACATAGACAACAGATAATGGACTCCTCTTTTATGCATAAGCATGTAACAACAATTAATAATTTTCTCATTTGAGATTGAGGATATATGTCCAAAACTGAAACATCCACCATGGATCATGGCTTTAGTTAGCGGCCCAATGTTCTTCTCTAACATATGCATGCTTAACCATAAGGTGGTAGATCTCTCTTACTTCAGATAAGACGGACATGCATAGCAACTCACATGAAATTCAACAAAGAGTAATTGATGGCGTCCCCAGTGAACATGGTTATCGCACAACAAGCAACTTAATAAGAGATAAAGTGCATAATTACATATTCAATACCACAATAGTTTTTAAGCTATTTGTCCCATGAGCTATATATTGCAAAGGTGAATGATGGAATTTTAAAGGTAGCACTCAAGCAATTTACTTTGGAATGGCGGAAAATACCATGTAGTAGGTAGGTATGGTGGACACAAATGGCATAGTGGTTGGCTCAAGTATTTTGGATGCATGAGAAGTATTCCCTCTCGATACAAGGTTTAGGCTAGCAAGGCTTATTTGAAACAAACACAAGGATGAACCGGTGCAGCAAAACTCACATAAAAGACATATTGAAAACATTATAAGACTCTACACCATCTTCCTTGTTGTTCAAACTCAATACTAGAAATTATCTAGACCTTAGAGAAACCAAATATGCAAACCAAATTTTAGCATGCTCTATGTATTTCTTCATTAATGGGTGCAAAGCATATGATGCAAGAGCTTAAACATGAGCACAACAATTGCCAAGTATCACATTACCCAAGACATTAATAGCAATTACTACATGTATCATTTTCCAATTCCAACCATATAACAATTTAACGAAGGAGAAACTTCGCCATGAATACTATGAGTAGAAACCAAGGACATACTTGTCCATATGCTACAGCGGAGCGTGTCTCTCCCATAAAGTGAATGCTAGGATCCATTTTATTCAAACAAAACAAAAACAAAAACAAACCGACGCTCCAAGAAAAAGCACATAAGATGTGATGGAATAAAAATATAGTTTCAGGGAGGAACCTGATAATGTTGTCAATGAAGAAGGGGATGCCTTGGGCATCCCCAAGCTTAGACGCTTGAGTCTTCTTAATATATGCAGGGGTGAACCACCGGGGCATCCCCAAGCTTAGAGCTTTCACTCTCCTTGATCATGTTGCATCATACTCCTCTCTTGATCCTTGAAAACTTCCTCCACACCAAACTCGAAACAACTCATTAGAGGGTTAGTGCACAATAAAAATTAACATATTCAGAGGTGACACAATCATTCTTAACACTTCTGGACATTGCATAATGCTACTGGACATTACTGGATCAAAGAAATTCATCCAACATAGCAAAAGAGGCAATGCGAAATAAAAGGCAGAATCTGTCAAAACAGAACAGTTCGTATTGACGAATTTTAAAATGGCACCAGACTTGCTCAGATGAAAATGCTCAAATTGAATGAAAGTTGCGTACATATCTGAGGATCATGCACGTAAATTGGCTTAATTTTCTGAGCTACCTACAGGGAGGTGGACACAGATTCGTGACAGCAAAGAAATCTGGAACTGCGCAGTAATCCAAATCTAGTACTTACTTTTCTATCAACGGCTTAACTTGGCACAACAAAACACAAAACTAAGATAAGGAGAGGTTGCTACAGTAGTAAACAACTTCCAAGACACAAAATAAAAACAAAGTACTGTAGATAAAACATGGGTTGTCTCCCATAAGCGCTTTTCTTTAACGCCTTTCAGCTAGGCGCAGAAAGTGTGCATCAAGTGTTATCAAGAGACGAAGTGTCAACATCATAATTTGTTCTCATAATAGAATCAAAAGGTACCTTCATTCTATTTCTAGGGAAGTGTTCCATACCTTTCTTGAGAGGAAATTGATATTTTATATTACCTTCCTTCATATCAATGATAGCACCAACAGTTCGAAGAAAAGGTCTTCCCAATATAATGGGACAAGATGCATTGCATTCAATATCCAAGACAACAAAATCAACGGGGACAAGGTTATTGTTAACGGTAATACAAACATTATCAACTTTACCCAAAGGTTTCTTTGTAGAATGATCAGCAAGATTAACATCCAAATAACAATTTTTCAGCGGTGGCAAGTCAAGCATATCATAAATTTTCTTAGGCATATGTAAATACTTGCACCAAGATCACATAAAGCATTACAATCAAAATCTTTAACCTTCATCTTAATGATGGGCTCCCAACCATCCTCTAGCTTTTTAGGAATAGAGGCTTCGCGCTCTAGTTTCTCTTCTCTAGCTTTTATGAGAGCATTTGTAATATGATGCGTGAAAGCCAAATTTATAGCACTAGCATTAGGACTTTTAGCAAGTTTTTGCAAGAACTTTATAACTTCAGAGATGTGCAATCATCAAAATTCAAACCATTATAATCTAAAGCAATGGGATCATCATCCCCAATGTTGGAAAATATTTCAGACTTTATCACAGTGCAGCTTTGATTTTAGCGGTTTCAGCGGTTTCTCGCTTTGCATTAGAAGTGGAAACATTGCTAACACCAATTCTTTTATTAGTATTAGTAGGAGGTGCAGCAACATGTGTAGCATTAGCATTACTAGTGGTGGTAATAGTCCAAACTTTAGCTATATTCTTCTCTTTAGCTAGTTTTTCATTTTCTTCTCTATCCCACCTAGCACGCAGTTCAGCCATTAATCTTATATTCTCATTAATTCTAACTTGGATGGCATTTGCTGTAGTAACAATTTTACTATGATGATTTTCATTAGGCAAAACTTTTGATTTCAAAAGATCAACATCAGCAGCAAGACTATCGACTTTAGAAGCAAGTATATCAATTTTCCCAAGCTTTTCTTCAACAGATTTGTTAAAAGCAGTTTGTGTACTAATAAATTCTTTATGCATAGCTTCAAGTCCAGGGGGTGAACTCCTATTATTATTGTAACAATTCCCATAAGAATTACCATAGCCGTTGCCATTATTATAAGGATATGGCCTATAGTTGTTACTAGAATTGTTCCGGTAAGCATTGTTGTTGAAATTATTATTTTTAATGAAGTTCACATCAACATGTTCTTCTTGTGCAACCAATGAAGCTAATGGAACATTATTAGGATCAATATTAGTCCTATCATTCACAAGCATAGACATAATAGCATCAATCTTATCACTCAAGGAAGAGGTTTCTTCAACAGAATTTACCTTCTTACCTTGTGGAGCTCTTTCCGTGTGCTATTCAGAGTAGTTGATCATCATATTATCAAGAAGCTTTGTTGCTTCACCAAGAGTGATGGACATAAAGGTACCTCCAGCAGCTGAATCCAATAAATTCCGTGAAGAAAAATTTAGTCCTGCATAGAAGGTTTGGATGATCATCCAAGTAGTCAGTCCATGGGTTGGGCAATTTTTAACCAAAGATTTCATTCTTTCCCAAGCTTGAGCAACATGTTCAGTATCTAATTGTTTAAAATTCATTATGCTACTCCTCAAAGATATAATTTTAGCAGGGGGATAATATCTACCAATAAAAGCATCCTTGCATTTAGTCCATGAATCAATACTATTCTTAGGCAGAGATAGCAACCAATCTTTAGCTCTTCCTCTTAATGAGAAAGGGAACAATTTTAGTTTAATAATATCACCATCTACATCTTTATATTTTTGCATTTCACATAGTTCAACAAAATTATTAAGATGGGCAGCAGCATCATCAGAACTAACACCAGAAAATTGCTCTCGCATAACAAGATTCAGTAAAGCAGGTTTAATTTCAAAGAATTCTGCTGTAGTAGCAGGTGGAGCAATAGGTGTGCATAAGAAATCATTATTATTTGTGGTTGTGAAGTCACACAACTTAGTATTTTCAGGGTTGGCCATTTTAGCAACAGTAAATAAAGCAAACTAGATAAAGTAAATGCAAGTAAACTAAAATTGTTTTTTGTGTGTTTTTGATATAGCAAACAAGATAGCAAATAAAGTAAAACTAGCAACTAATTTTTTGTATTTTGATTTAGTGCAGCAAACAAAGTAGTAAATAAAACTAAGAAAGACAAAAACAAAGTAAAGAGATTGAGAAGTGGAGACTCCCCTTGCAGCGTGTCTTGATCTCCCCGGCAACGGCGCCAGAAAATATGCTTGATGGCGTGTAACTCACACGTTCGTTGGGAACCCCAAGAGGAAGGTATGATGCGCACAGTAGCAAGTTTTCCCTCAGAAAGAAACCAAGGTTTATCGAACCAGGAGGAGCCAAGAAGCACGTTGAAGGTTGATGGCGGCGGGATGTAGTGCGGCGCAACACCAGGGATTCCGGCGCCAACGTGGAACCTGCACAACACAACCAAAGTACTTTGCCCCAACGAAACAGTGAGGTTGTCAATCTCACCGGCTTGCTGTAACAAAGGATTAACCATATTGTGTGGAAGATGATTGTTTGCAGAAAACAGTAGAACAAGTATTGCAGTAGATTGTATTTCAGTAAAGAGAATTGGACCGGGGTCCACAGTTCACTAGAGGTGTCTCTCCCATAAGATAAACAGCATGTTGGGTGAACAAATTACAGTTGGGCAATTGACAAATAAAGAGAGCATGACCATGCACATACATATCATGATGAGTATAGTGAGATTTAATTGGGCATTACGACAAAGTACATAGACCGCCATCCAACTGCATCTATGCCTAAAAAGTCCACCTTCAGGTTATCATCCGAACCCCCTCTAGTATTAAGTTGCAAAGCAACAGACAATTGCATTAAGTATGGTGCGTAATGTAATCAACAACTACATCCTTAGACATAGCATCAATGTTTTATCCCTAGTGGCAACAGCACAACAGAACCTTAGAACTTTCATCACATCGTCCTGTGTCAATGCAGGCATGAACCCACTATCGAGCATAAGTACTCCCTCTTGGAGTTACAAGCATCTACTTGGCCAGAGCATCTACTAGTAACGGAAAGCATGCACGATCATAAATAACACGTAGATATAACTTTGATAATCAACATAACAAGTATTCTCTATTCATCGGATCCCAACAAACGCAACATATAGAATTACAGATAGATGATCTTGATCATGTTAGGCAGCTCACAAGATCCGACAATGATAGCACAATGGGGAGAAGACAACCATCTAGCTACTGCTATGGACCCATAGTCCAGGGGTAGACTACTCACACATCACACCGGAGGCGACCATGGCGGCGTAGAGTCCTCCGGGAGATGATTCCCCTCTCCGGCAGGGTGCCGGAGGCGATCTCCTGGATCCCCCGAGATGGGATCGGCATTGGCGGCGTCTCTGGAAGGTTTTCCGTATCGTGGCTCTCGGTACTGGGGGTTTCGTCACGGAGGCTTTAACTAGGCGGAAGGGTAGGTCAAGAGGCGGCGCGAGGGGCCCAGACCATAGGGCCGCGCGGCCAGGGCAGGGGCCGCGCCGCCCTATGCTCTGGCTGTCTCGTGGCCCCTCTTCGTTTCGTCTTCGGACTTCTGGAAGCTTCGTGGAAAAATAGGCCCCTGGGCTTTGATTTCGTCCAATTCCGAGAATATTTCCTTACTAGGATTTCTGAAACCAAAAACAGCAGAAAACAACAACTGGCACTTCGGCATCTTGTTAATAGGTTAGTTCCAGAAAATGCACGAATATGACATAAAGTGTGCATAAAACATGTAGATAACATCAATAATGTGGCATGGAACATAAGAAATTATCGATACGTCGGAGACGTATCACCGTTCTAGCCAACCCGATCAATCTGTCAAGCTTCATGCAGGAGATGCCATGTTTTAATTACTCCCTCGCTCCGATCCATATTTCTTGGTGCTAAAAAGAATGTGAATCAGAGGGAGTACTTTTCTTAGATAGTACTGTACTATATCAGTTCAAAAAAAGTACAGTACTACTACATCACAAATGCATCAAAAGAGTACTACTACTATACATCACAAGACCACGACAGTTGTACTACTAGTAGAGTTTAATGCTGAACTTCCAAAGGGGAATAAGATTACACGTATGAACTTTAAACAGGACCAGGAGCATCAGGGCCAGCAGCAGGGGCGTTGACCGTCAACAAACCAGGCAAGACGTAAGGAAGAGGCCATATGCTGCGTGCTTGGCCTTGATTGCAGGGTGGTGATTATTCGCCGGTCGCCATGTATTCACGCCGTACCAGTTCCGCGTCGCCCGCGAGCGGATCGAAGCGATCCCGCGTGACGGACACGCTCAAGGAGGCGTGGCGGCTCCAGTGCAAGCAGTCCACCGCCGGGAGTCGGCGCGCGGCGTGCAGGTACGGCGGCTCCCTATACATGCCGTCGTCGCTCCGCGAGTTCGCCCCGGACGGGCTCTGGTAAAAGGCGGATCCGCCGCTCAAACCGATGAGCGGCCCCGTCTTCAACAAATGGCGCGCCGACTGGGAGAGGAACCGCCGGTCGAAGGTGGCGTGGGAGGCGAGCACCAGCTGCGGATTCGCGCCGCCAGCCGGCGAGGAGGCGGAGGAGGCGGAGGAAGGGGAAGACCCCCTCTTCTTGAAGGCACTGGCCGCGTCCCTCAAGGACGATGCCGACAAGAAGAGGGCGGAGGAGGAGGAGGACGGGGAAGACCCCCTCTTCTTGAAGGCGCTGGCCGCGTCCCTCAAGGACGATGCCGACAAGAAGAGGGCGGAGGAATGATATGTCTCCAATGTATCCATAATTTCTGATGTTCCATGCTTGTTTTATGACAATACTTACATGTTTTGCTCGCACTTTATAATGTTTTTATGCGTTTTCCGGAACTAACCTATTAACAAGATGCCACAGTGCCAGTTCCTGTTTTCTGCTGTTTTTGGTTCCAGAAAGGCTGTTCGGGCAATATTCTCGGAATTGGACGAAATCAACGCCAAAGATCTTATTTTTCCCGGAAGGCTCTAGAATACCGAAGGAGAGTCGGAGGAGAGCCAGGGGGCCACCACACATGTGGGCCACGCGGGCTACACCCTGGCCGCGCCGGCCTGGTGTGGGGCCACCCTGTCGCCCCTCCTACGCCGCCTCTTCGCCTATATAAGCCCTTTCGACCTAAAAACCCGATACCAATTGACGAAACTCCAGAAAGACTCCAGGGGCGCCGCCGCCATCGCAAAACTCCAATTCGGGGGACAGAAGTCTCTGTTCAGGCACCCTGCCGGGACGGGGAAGTGCCCCCGGAAGCCATCTCCATCGACGCCACCGCCTCCGTCATGCTCCGTGAGTAGTTCCCCCATGGACTACGGGTTCTAGCAGTAGCTAGTTGGTATTCTCTCCTCCATGTACTTCAATACAATGATCTCATGAGCTGCCTTACATGATTGAGATTCATCTGATGTAATCGGTGTTGTGTTTGTTGGGATCTGATGGATGATACATTATGATTAGTCTATCTATAAAGTTTGTGAAGTTATTGTTGTTGCAATCTTGTTATGCTTAATGCTTGTCACTAGGGCCCGAGTGGCATGATCTTAGATTTAAGCTCTATACTTATTGGTTAGATTGTATCTACAAGTTGTATGCACATGTCACTGTCCGGAAC
This sequence comes from Lolium perenne, assembly GCF_019359855.2. Classification (NCBI taxonomy): domain Eukaryota; kingdom Viridiplantae; phylum Streptophyta; class Magnoliopsida; order Poales; family Poaceae; genus Lolium; species Lolium perenne. Next base: position 189,534,434 of record NC_067245.2, read on the forward strand.
CAAAGGCCCCGAAGTGACAAGAATCGGGACAACCGGAGGGGATGGCGGTGATGTGAGGATCACATGTTTTCACCAAGTGTTAATGCTTTGCTCCGGTACTCTATTAAAAGGAGTACCTTAATATCCAGTAGATTCCCTTGAGGCCCGGCTGCCACCGGCTGGTAGGACAAAAGATGTTGTACAAGTTTCTCATTGCGAGCACGTATGACTATATATGGAAAACATGCCTACATGATTAATGAATTGATGTTCTATCTTAATGCTTTATCAATCCTATCAATTGCCCAACTGTAATTTGTTCACCCAACACTTGTCACTTATTGGAGAGTTACCACTAGTGTAGATCGCTGGGAACCCCGGTCCATCTCTCATCATCATATACTCGTTCTATATGTCATTGGAAGTAGTATCAACTATTTTCTGGTGCCATTGCCTCTGTGTTACTGTTACCGCTGCTGTGTTACTATTACTATTGCTCTCATATTACTGCCGCTTTCACATCACCCCTGTTACTAGTGCTTTTCCAGGTGCAGCTGAATTGACAACTCAGTTGTTAAGGCTTATAAGTATTCTTTACCTCCCCTTGTGTCGAACCAATAAATTTGGGTTTTACTTCCCTCGAAGACTATCGCGATGCGGTGACCCAGCGTACCACTGCATGGTGTAGTACACAAGTCGTTGACATAACACAAGTGAAACACCGTGCCACTCATATTACCTCTCTCAGAGTGGTACAACAGAAACATATGCGAGTCCAAGGTATGTCTATAGAAGTACACACGAACTGTTTACATAAGATCCACACAGCCTCCTACTTTATAGTGAGGTAAAACTTCAAATAAAGCTCCAGAAGAATGACTCGTAGTCTATCTTATTGCTAACTCAAGTTTAAGAGCTACCTGGCTTGCTATAGAATTCTAGATACTTAGGTGCTAGGATTAGGGAAAGGTTCCCTTCTATTACTAGTCTAGGTTTCCATCATAGCTGATGCGGAATTTGACTCCATTGACTTCTTTGATTGGATTCTTCATCTTGTTGCAGTTGACTCCTTTGTCTTCGAGTCCCACGGTAGTTTCTCCTTCTGTGCCTTGATCTAAGAAGGGGGTTCAAACGAGATAGAATGAGTACGAGCGTACTCAGCAAGTTCATATTAGGAAATAGGTGTATCATGCACTAACTACAACCATGGACCAGAAAGTCATAGGCCAATGCAAGTTTTTGTAATCATTTCTTCAAAAGGTTTATTTTATTCTGAAAACTATGCCCGTCAGTCTTCACAGGTTGACTAGAACTTCGTGGAGTTCCTTTCCTCCCGCGTTCGCAGTTCCCTTCCCGGAACAGGGAGTGACAGTCACAATTCTTGATACCCTCTGCAGAGGTGCGTTACTTTACCCCACAAGAGATCTTAACCATGTTGCCGGCCGAGAGTATGTCCTCGGCTCGTCCACACTTCCTTTGGTGTGAGGCCCAGTATAAGATCCAAGCCAATCACTGCCTTCTCCGCGACCCTGCAAACCCACCCTTTTGTCCAACCGTACACCTCCAGTAGACTTCCCCCGATAATACGGCTTTACTCATGGTGTACTCCGGACAATCCATCATAGATCGTAGAGATTATCATCACTAATGGATGGGGATTTAAAAAGATTTCCCAACCTATTGTGGTAGTGCCTCCAACACCCCACCGGCTCTCCGATCCGTTGGCGTGCAGAAGGGAAAAGATACAGCTGACTTCCCCAGAGCCATTATAGATCTTATGGATAACGCGATATGTACGGCGCTAGAATCACTGGACGGCATTGGTAATTAATCCTAGGGTGATATAACCCGTGCAATGGAACCTCCACCATATCAACACATACCATGGTTCCATTGCCCACCACATAGTCATATTCATAATTGTAAAATAATACTTTGCTTTTCAATGCATGAGTGATAAGTATAGTACTTTGCATATAGTTTGATACAAATAATCAAATGACATGAGCAAGTGATGAACTTGCCTTTCTTGATTGCAAGATTATGCAGGCAAAAGCTTCGATACGTGAGAACTCCAAATGCTGAAATACCATCATCGTCCGGTAAGGACAATGTTTAAAGAACTGGCAAAGATGCTATAATGCATAGTATGAGATGCAATCGTCCCGAGCGTAACCTAACCTCGATGATTTAGGATGTATGAGTTGTAAAGGATTTCTTTAGGGTTGGTTGCATTTTTAGAATGGTTCTCAAACAAGGTTCTTATTAGGGTTTGGTTATATTAGCATCATAACCAAGTGATATAAGGCATCATAACAATCATACACATAAGAATAGTGGTGGAATAATATGTAAAGAACAGTTGTCAATTTTAAGTTCTACAGGACATGATTGATGATTACTTATACTATACTTCAAAAGAATAACTTTTGAAGAACATGTTAATTAAGAATTAATGAGTAGTTCAAAGAAGGATTAGGGCCTCTAAGATTTGATTGGCATTTGTACTTCAAAAGAATAACTTTTGAAGAACAGGTTAAATAATAATATGAGCTACTATGTATAGGAGCTATGTAACTCTAGGGTTTACTATTGAGTTCATTTAATTGCACTAATAGGAACTAGTTGGGTTCCTAAGTTGAATGGGTTTCTATATAGCAAGTATTAGCAGGTTTATTATGATGGTTGATTATGGTATCATATCAAAGGATGGTTATCCCGATGGTTCTATAAATTAGCTACTAGGGTTTACTATGGTTTCTCATTTGCTTCACTAAATAATCACTAATAGTTTTTAAGCTAAGTGGCTTATCATTTCCTAAGTAGGGTTTAGTTGGATAGGAGCATGTGATGTGATTTGCTACACAAGGTTGGTATTAGGGTTTATTATTATGGTGCTACTAGGGTTTGATGATTGAGGTTGACCTTAATGGTATGGTATATATGAGTGGTGATCAATGGTACTAATCCAATTAACAAGTTATGGTTTATACCTAGGTGATACTAGTGAATCATGTAGGTTTTAATTAAGAATAGGAACATGAAATGATAATCTCATGTGACTTGGTTTTATGCTAGTGGATCATAAGCATGCATTCAATTGTTGCTTATTAGGGTTCTATATGTTAGGTGAATCTCACATGATCACATGTGACACAAAATTAGGGTTTTAGAACTGCTTCTAAGGTGGAATGATCACATGAAATAATGGAATCAAAGTCTTACTAAATTGAAACTAGGGTTTCTAAGTTATGGTACAACTCCTAAAATAATAATTGATAAATAGAGTTGTGGTTGCTAATTACTTTGAATCAAAATTGATAATGGTTTAACATTTTATTAATTTTTACAAGATTTAATAATTAGAGTAACTCCTATTTTGGTTTAATTAAGAATCAGGGTTTAATAATTGTTATTAGGTTTTAAGATATTTAATTTGTTAACTTAAGAATGTTTAAGTAAATAAGTTTTTATTTACCAAATAATATTGGCTTATAATATTTTCTTGAGTTATTACTATTTAAAGAAAATAGAAAATAGTAATTTGCAAATTACGGTTTATGAATTACCACTTATAATTAAGTTAATGAAAATATGATAAAGAAAATTAATCTTAACATTTTAATTAGTTACTGAATAGTTAAAATTTAATTTTGAAATTTCACTAGTTATTGATTTCAAATTGTGTTTTAAATAATTGAAATGGCATAATTAATAAGGTTAAAAAATAAATTAATTTTTATTTTGACAAACATTTTTGTTTTATATTTTATTTCAGTAGAGTTTATTTTTGTGAGCATTTTGATATATTATTTGCATTTTTCTGAGTTGAAATGAATTTGATATGATTTTTCAAAGTTTCAGGAATTTACTGGTTTTTGAAATTAAACAGAAATGCTATATGTACCGGTTCGCACCTAGCCACTGCGACTGACGAGTGGGGCCGTTGACTGGTCATCTGCCTCGTTGGCAGCTGACCGAGTCAAAGGTGTAGCGAGGGCCCACGGCCACGTCACACTTGCCGGCGGCTTGACGTCGGCGGTCAGTCGGTGACGGCGCCGCCGCTACAGGGCACCCCCAGATGCACGGTTGCTATCAAAAGAACGAGAAGAAGACGAGGAACCTTATGGTGGTGGTGGAATCGGCTAGTAGTCGCCGGAACTTCGTCGGAATTCATGACCCGCGGCGGTGCTCTCCGGCGAACTCCCAATCGTGAGCCATAGATGCTTCTAGGAAACGAAAGTAGGCTCTAAAGATGCGCAAGCTCACCGTGAATATGATGGTGTGGTCGGCGACGATGATTGCCGCCGGAGTTGAGCTCAATTTCACGGTTACCGGCGATGTACTGAGAAAGGGGAAACCGAAATTGACGTTGTCCAGAGCTCCCCTTGACGATTGCTTGTACCCAGACGCTTCTCTCGATGTGGCGCACCTCCTCGACCATGCGCCGGAGACTGTGGTGGTCTGTACCTCCCGATTCACCATCGACGCCGGCGACAGAGCATGGAAGAACACGAGAGATAGAGGGCTACTGAGAGAGAATGGATGGGCGGCGAGGTACTAGGGTTTCCTGGCGAAGCTCTGTGCATATTTATAGGGCAATTGGTGGTCGGCAACGCCGACTTGACATCGGAGATGGCCGGGATGCACAGCGAGGTCGAAGCTTGTTCTGAGCACGAATCTTGATGAGAAGTGGATGAGACGGACGTGAGAAGATTTGGCGAGGCTCTGAGATGGTCTCTGGCGTCCGGCGGCGTTCTTATCCCTGTCGAGGACGTGGCCGAAGCTCCCCTCTGCGCTGTCGACGCCGGGAAGGAAGACGAAGGCGATGGCCTTCTATTAAACGTGAAACGGTATATGGACCGTTTTCTTTTGTGGGCTGGGCTGATACTGGGCTTGGTGGACGTGGTGGTGATGGGCTGCTGCGGTGCTGCTCGGCCTGCCAGGTAAGTTTCCCTCCACTTTTTATTTCAAATTTTCATTTCCTTTTTCTGTTTTTTTATTTACTGGTTTGAATTCAAATTGAATTCTGTTTTGTTTTTTGCAGGTTCTAAAACATTTGAATATTACTATAATTTGATAATCATGTTTACTGTATTGTTTTGTTGTTAAACAACCATTTTATCATTGATTAATTTTAGTTATTATGAGGCACAAGTTAAAAGTGCAAATAGATATGAATTTTAGGGTTCAATTCCATTACTTTAAATTTAGGAATCAATTCTGTTTTAAAAGATCTAAAATTGAGAACATGTGAATGGTGAACATATTATATTTTGCAAGTGCTTAACCATATTGATTGTTCACATATAAATTTTCATTATGGCCAGAGTTTAAATTAAATGGTATTGAGAATAAGATGAATCATGATTTTATGTGGAGAATTGCTTCTAAGGGTTTAAGAAGATGATTGGATTCAACTCTATATTCTCTACTCTTGCTTAGCAACTACTACTTGAATTATTTAAAGTAGATCCTAAGCTAATTATGGTTGACTCATGATGTCTACGTTCCCCCTCCTTTCCTGTAGACAGTGTTGGGCCTCCAAGAGCAGAGGTTTGTAGAACAGCAGCAAGTTTTCCCTTAAGTGGATCACCCAAGGTTTATCGAACTCAGGGAGGAAGAGGTCAAAGATATCCCTCTCATGCAACCCTGCAACCACAAAGCAAGAAGTCTCTTGTGTCCCCAACACACCTAATAGGTGCACTAGTTCAGCGAAGAGATAGTGAAATACAGGTGGTATGAATATATATGAGCAGTAGCAACGGTGCCGTAAAAATAGCTTGTCTGGCGTGTAGTTGATGGTGGTAGTATTGCAGCAGTAGTAACACGGTAAAACAAGAAACAAGCAGCGATAGCGATATTTAGGAACAAGGCCTAGGGATTACACTTTCACTAGTGGACACTCTCAACATTGATCACATAACAGAATAGATAAATGCATACTCTACACTTTTGTTGGATGATGAACACATTGCGTAGGATTACACGAACCCTCAATGCCGGAGTTAACAAGCTCCACAATAATGCTCATATTTTAGTAACCTTTAGTGTAAGATAGATCAACATAACCAAATAGATCACATCAATACCATCATAGTAATAGTTAACTTCACAATCTACAAGAGATCATGATCATAGCCTACGACAAGAACCACATGGTGCACACACTAGTCACCTTTACACCAATGCAGGAGGAATAGAATACTTTAATAACATCACTAGAGTAGCACATAGATAAATTGTGATACAAAACTCATATGAATCTCAATCATGTAAAGCAGCTCATGAGATTATTGTATTGAGGTACATGGGAGAGATGAACCACATAGCTACCGGTACAGCCCCGAGCCTCGATGGAGAACTACTCCCTCCTCATGGGAGCAGCAGCGGTGATGAAGATGGCGGTGGAGATGGCAGCGGTGTCGATGGAGAAGCCTTCCGGGGGCACTTCCCCGCTCCGGCGGCGTGCCGGAACAGAGCCTCCTGTCCCCCAGATCTTGGCTTCGCGATGGCGGCGGCTCTGGAAGGTTTCTGTGGGTTTCGTCGAACGCATCAGGGTTTTCGATCCAGGGGCTTTATATAGGCGAAGAGGCGGCGCAGGAGGGTCGAAGGGGCGACGACACCATAGGGCGGCGCGGCCAGGGCCTGGGCCGCGCCGGCCTATGGTCTGGGGGCCCAGTGCCCCCCCTCTGGTCCTTCCCGGGTGTTCTGGATGCTTCCGGTGAAAATAGGAACTTGGGCGTTGATTTCGTCCGATTCCGAGAATATTTCGTTACTAGGATTTCTGAAACCAAAAACAGCAGAAAATAGGAACTGGCACTTCGGCATCTTGTTAATAGGTTAGTTCCAGAAAATGCACGAATACGACATAAAGTGTGCATAAAACATGTAGATAACATCAATAATGTGGCATGGAACACAAGAAATTATCGATACGTCGGAGACGTATCAGCATCCCCAAGCTTAGTTCTGCTCGTCCCGAGCAGGTAAAACGATAACACAGATAATTTCTGGAGTGACATGCCATCATAACCTTGATCATACTATTTGTAAAGCATATGTAGTGAATGCAGCGATCAAAACAATGTATATGACATGAGTAAACAAGTGAATCATAAAGCAAAGACTTTTCATGAATAGTACTTCAAGACAAGCATCAATAAGTCTTGCATAAGAGTTAACTCATAAAGCAATAAATTCATAGTAGAGACATTGAAACAACACAATGGAAGATTAAGTTTCAGCGGTTGCTTTCAACTTGTAACATGTATATCTCATGGATAGTTGTCAATGCAGAGCAATATAACAAATGCAATAAGCAAGTATGTATGAATCAATGCACAGTTCACACAAATGTTTGCTTCTTGAGGTAGAGAGAGATAGGTGAACTGACTCAACAATAAAAGTAAAAGAATGGTCCTTCAAAGAGGAAAGCATCGATTGCTATATTTGTGCTAGAGCTTTGATTTTAAAAGCATGAATTTTGTCAACGGTAGTAATAAAGCATATGTATCATGTAAATTATATCTTACAAGTTGCAAGCCTCATGCATAGTGTACTAATAGTGCCCGCACCTTGTCCTAATTAGCTTGGACTACCGGATCATCACAATGCACATGTTTTAACCAAGTGTCACAAAGGGGTACCTCTATGCCGCCTGTACAAAGGTCTAAGGAGAAAGCTCGCATTGGATTTCTCGCTATTGATTATTCTTCAACTTAGACATCCATACCGGGACAACAAAGACAACAGATAATGGACTCCTCTTTTATGCATAAGCATGTAACAACAATTAATAATTTTCTCATTTGAGATTGAGGATATATGTCCAAAACTGAAACTTCCACCATGGATCATGGCTTTAGTTAGCGGCCCAATGTTCTTCTCTAACAATATGCATGCTTAACCATAGGGTGGTAGATCGCTCTTACTTCAGACAAGACGAACATGCATAGCAACTCACATGAAATTCAACAATGAATAGTTGATGGCGTCCCCAGTGAACATGGTTATCGCACAACAAGCAACTTAATAAGAGATAAAGTGCATAATTACATATTCAATACCACAATAGTTTTTAAGCTATTTGTCCCATGAGCTATATATTGCAAAGGTGAATGATGGAATTTTAAAGGTAGCACTCAAGCAATTTACTTTGGAATGGCGGAAAATACCATGTAGTAGGTAGGTATGGTGGACACAAATGGCATAGTGGTTGGCTCAAGTATTTTGGATGCATGAGAAGTATTCCCTCTCGATACAAGGTTTAGGCTAGCAAGGCTTATTTGAAACAAACACAAGGATGAACCGGTGCAGCAAAACTCACATAAAAGACATATTGTAAACATTATAAGACTCTACACCGTCTTCCTTGTTGTTCAAACTCAATACTAGAAATTATCTAGACCTTAGAGAAACCAAATATGCAAACCAAATTATAGCATGCTCTATGTATTTCTTCATTAATGGGTGCAAAGCATATGATGCAAGAGCTTAAACATGAGCACAACAATTGCCAAGTATCACATTACCCAAGACATTAATAGCAATTACTACATGTATCATTTTCCAATTCCAACCATATAACAATTTAACGAAGAAGAAAACTTCGCCATGAATATTATGAGCTAAGAACACATGTGTTCATACGAACCAGCGGAGCGTGTCTCTCTCCCACACAAGCATTTATTCAAACAAGAACAAAAACAAGAAACATACAGACGCTCCAAGTAAAGTACATAAGATGTGACCGAATAAAAATATAGTTTCAAGAGAAGGAACCTGATAATTTGTCGATGAAGAAGGGGATGCCTTGGGCATCCCCAAGCTTAGATGCTTGAGTCTTCTTGAAATATGCAGGGATGAACCACCGGGGCATCCCCAAGCTTAGAGCTTTCACTCTCCTTGATCATAGTATATCATCCTCCTCTCTTGACCCTTGAAAACTTCCTCCACACCAAACTCGAAACAACTCATTAGAGGGTTAGTGCACAATAAAAATTAACATATTCAGAGGTGACACAATCATTCTTAACACTTCTGGACATTGCATAATGCTACTGGACATTAGTGGATCAAAGAAATTCATCCAACATAGCAAAAGAGGCAATGCGAAATAAAAGGCAGAATCTGTCAAAACAGAACAGTTCGTATTGACGAATTTTAAAATGGCACCAGACTTGCTCAAATAAAAATTCTCAAATTGAATGAAAGTTGCGTACATATCTGAGGATCATTCACGTAAATTTGCATAATTTTCTGAGTTACCTACAGGGAGGTGGACCCAGATTCGTGACAGCAAAGAAATCTGGAACTGCGCAGTAATCCAAATCTAGTACTTACTTTTCTATCAACGGCTTAACTTGGCACAACAAAACACAAAACTAAGATAAGGAGAGGTTGCTACAGTAGTAAACAACTTCCAAGACACAAAATAAAAACAAAGTACTGTAGCAAAATAACACATGGGTTATCTCCCAAGAAGTTCTTTTCTTTATAGCCATTAAGATGGGCTCAGCAGTTTTGATGATGCACTCGCAAGAAATTATAGTTGAAGCAAAAGAGAGCATCAAGAGGCAAATTCAAAACACATTTAAGTCTAACATGCTTCCTATGCATAGGAATCTTGTAAATAAACAAGTTCATGAAGCATAATGCAACAAGCATAGAAAGATAAAACAAGTGTAGCTTCAAAAATTTCAGCACATAGAGAGGCATTTTAGTAACATGAAAATTTCTACAACCATATTTTCCTCTCTCATAATAACTTTCAGTAGCAACATGAGCAAACTCAACAATATAACTATCACATAAAGCATTCTTATCATGAGTCTCATGCATAAAATTATTACTCTCCACATAAGCATAATCAATTTTATTAGTTGTAGTGGGAGCAAATTCAACAAAGTAGCTATCATTATTATTCTCATCAAGTGTAGGAGGCATAGTATAATCACAACAAAATTTACTCTCCATAGTAGGTGGCACCAAAAGACCACTATCATTATAATCATCATAAATAGGAGGCAAAGTATCATCAAAGAAAATTTTCTCCTCAATTCTTGGGGGACTAAAAATATCATGCTCATCAAAGCCAGCTTCCCCAAGCTTAGAATTTTCCATATCATTAGCAACAATGGTGTTCAAAGTGTTCATACTAATATCATTGCTACTAGCATGCAAATAAGATTCCATAGGTTTTTTAATTTTCGCATTAAACCATTCATGTCTTGACTCAGGAAATAGAATAAAAAGCTCACAGATGTTTTCCATTATGCCTTACTAGTGTAAACAAGAAACAAAAAGTTGCAATTGCAGGATCTAAAGGAAATAGCTTCGAGTACTTACGGCGCCGGGAAATAGCTTGGTAGCCGGGATCCGGAGTGTGAGTACCTTTTACCTTTCCTCCCCGGCAACGGCGCCAGAAATTTAGCTTGATGTCTACGTTCCCCCTCCTTTCCTGTAGACAGTGTTGGGCCTCCAAGAGCAGAGGTTTGTAGAACAGCAGCAAGTTTTCCCTTAAGTGGATCACCCAAGGTTTATCGAACTCAGGGAGGAAGAGGTCAAAGATATCCCTCTCATGCAACCCTGCAACCACAAAGCAAGAAGTCTCTTGTGTCCCCAACACACCTAATAGGTGCACTAGTTCGGCGAAGAGATAGTGAAATACAGGTGGTATGAATATATATGAGCAGTAGCAACGGTACCAGAAAATAGCTTGCTGGCGTGTAGTTGATGGTGGTAGTATTGCAGCAGTAGTAACACAGTAAAACAGTAAACAAGCAGCGATAGCAGTATTTAGGAACAAGGCCTAGGGATTACACTTTCACTAGTGGACACTCTCAACATTGATCACATAACAGAATAGATAAATGCATACTCTACACTTTTGTTGGATGATGAACACATTGCGTAGGATTACACGAACCCTCAGTGCCGGAGTTAACAAGCTCCACAATAATGCTCATATTTTAGTAACCTTTAGTGTAAGATAGATCAACATAACCAAATAGATCACATCAATACCATCATAGTAATAGTTAACTTCACAATCTACAAGAGATCATGATCATAGCCTACGACAAGAACCACATGGTGCACACACTAGTCACCTTTACACCAATGCAGGAGGAATAGAATACTTTAATAACATCACTAGAGTAGCACATAGATAAATTGTGATACAAAACTCATATGAATCTCAATCATGTAAAGCAGCTCATGAGATTATTGTATTGAGGTACATGGGAGAGATGAACCACATAGCTACCGGTACAGCCCCGAGCCTCGATGGAGAACTACTCCCTCCTCATGGGAGCAGCAGCGGTGATGAAGATGGCAGTGGAGATGGCAGCGGTGTCGATGGAGAAGCCTTCCGGGGGCACTTCCCCGCTCCGGCGGCGTGCCGGAACAGAGACTCCTGTCCCCCAGATCTTGGATTCGCGATGGCGGCGGCTCTGGAAGGTTTCTGTGGGTTTCGTCGAATGCATCAGGGTTTTCGATCCAGGGGCTTTATATAGGCGAAGAGGCGGCGCAGGAGGGTCGAAGGGGCGACGACACCATAGGGCGGCGCGGCCAGGGCCTGGGCCGCGCCGGCCTATGGTCTGGGGGCCCAGTGCCCCCCCTCTGGTCCTTCCCGGGTGTTTTGGATGCTTCCGGTGAAAATAGGAACTTGGGCGTTGATTTCGTCCGATTCCGAGAATATTTCGTTACTAGGATTTCTGAAACCAAAAACAGCAGAAAACAGGAACTGGCACTTCGGCATCTTGTTAATAGGTTAGTTCCAGAAAATGCACGAATATGACATAAAGTGTGCATAAAACATGTAGATAACATCAATAATGTGGCATGGAACACAAGAAATTATCGATACGTCGGAGACGTATCAACTCACTTGTTAAAGTGTTGGTTTAATTATGACACAATATTCCATTTGGGCAACTAAACAAGGTGATTGGAAATCAAAGTGGAATTGGTTATTGGTTTCACTCTACTCACCAAATGGAATCTAGTCTAAAGGTATATATGGCTTGGGTTATTATTTGTGATACATGATACACAAGTTAGGAAACAATATTCTATGTGGGGTGAATTCTACTTGAAAGGTTTAGAGTTTTGGGAATACTTCACTAATTGAAGTATTAAGTAGGCATGAGGTATGGCAGGGTTCTATTTATAATCCAAAGTAATGCTTGGATTGGAATTCAAATATGGCCTAGGGTTTTAGTTATGATCACCAATGTGATACACAACTAGGTTTAGGGTATGGTATAAGCTTTGATCATATTTTAGTGACTAGGGTTATCCTCCTTACTTAGGTAGAATTAATGTATCAAGGCAATGCTAGGTTTGTCTTAAGTGTTTAGATAGGCAGGGTTTACCACTAATGTCATAACTACTCCATACAAGGCATGAGTATTGGTCTGGATTAACTATTATTGATTCACTTATTATTTCATGAGAAGAATGAGATCTATGGATCACATATATAGGTTGAACTTATCATCTATATTTATCAAGCAAGATCATGCATCATACATGATTCACTTATTCCTCACTAATCTCTCTTCTTTAATACTTCTCTCAACACACTCACTTAGATTCTTAAGGTTTATGATCATCACTCAATTTGTGATGAGCAAAGTATGGCCTTCTAATAATTCATGGTTCTCTCAAGATCAATTATTGGTCCATACACTTGAGTATACATATGTAGCTTAAGCTCTCTGAGATAGGTAGGGTTTTCCTCTAGGGTTAGGATCATTACCAAGTTGTAATGATCACAACAATTGCCTCTCTATATATGCTAGAAGAATAGATTCTTACTTACCATCAAGTATGAGCTAGGTCAAGTAGGATTTGATACTTGACTTATATTTCTTGTATCATTGGTTAATATCAACAAGTACCTCAATTGGATAAGGTTTAAATAGTGATCTAGGTTCTATTGAATGCATAACATAAGCATATGAATGATTCTCTCTTTTCTGTAGGTTTAATGGTATGAGTTAGGAAACAAGGTTGAAATGGTCAAAGTTAATGAAGAATGAATATGCAAGTTCTTGACTTGGTTCAAGTATTGTGGTTGAAAATATATATACCATGTGACTCATGGTAGGAACATTTATTTAGTAGAAGACATTGAAAAGATAAGTAAAGAATAGTTTCTTAATTAATTGAGTTCTTTGATTCATAGTGGAATAATTATTCATGTGTTGTTGTAAGGAATGGCATGTTAAGATCCGTTATAAGATCTTGTAGTTAATCCTTACTTAAGGTGTTGTTTGTTGTAAAACTAATTCCATTTGATCTAGCCCATAGATCAAATCATCTCTACCCAAAACAAGGTTTTAGCAAAGATCACAGTGAAGTTTATATAGCGCTTGACTTGATGATCTACTTCAATTCCAGCAAGTCAAGTGAAACTTCAGTTACTGTGGTAAGTTTTATTTGAAGCGCGAAAATTCCCCGGATTTTCTATGCATGTATGCAATGCACACTTTGGTGTTCTCTCATTTTATTGCCTCTAAACCTGGGATATTACAGCCTCTCCCCCTTAAACTGAACTTCGTCCCGAAGTTCCAACGCTCTCATGTTTCAGAATGATGAAATGTCTTGAACAGATCACAATCCTTTCAAACTCCCTAGTGATCTTATTAGATATAATTGAATATATCCCTTGTCCAGATCCTTCCTGAAGTCTCCTGATGTCTGGCACTGATACTTTCTTCAATTCTATGTTTTCTTCCAACACTCTAAGGTTATAGACTTACTCTCCAAAGATTATTGAATTAAACATCTTCCTATTTGTTCTACTAGCTGCGGTAATCCAGCTGCGATGTAATACGGCACTATGGGGTACCAGCTGCGATGTCCGACCTTAATTCTAAAAGATTTATTTAAGGTAGGGTATTGTTTTCCCTTACTACCATAACGAAAGTAATGGTACTTGGTAAGGTATTTACAATAGGTATGGTCCTAGTTGTTTAGTCCTACGAATGGATTAGACTCATTTAGTCCATCCAATCATGGCCTCTAGTTTATACTAATTATCTTCCCTTTGGTTTCTTTAGGTTCCATGAAAGGAATCTTTCTAATAATCATTAGTTTTGGTATGGTCAAACTCCTTCGTATAGTATCTTCTTAGGCTTTGATTGTTCTCCGGTATCTTCTTCACCCAATTTCATTATTTTAAGCTTACTTAAGTTCTCTTGGGTTTGAGTAATTTCAATTACCCACTCAAGTTAAGGTCTAACCCTTACTTCCTTGAGATATGAACCTCGGCTTCTGGTCTGACACCCTCCTGAGAGTACTATTATATGGATACTTCCACCAATCTTATGAAAATAGGATCGGACTTCCTCTCAGTTCAGACCTTCTTCTTGGTCCATCATACTCCAAATAGTATATCTTAATACTTCTCATTCAGCCTTCCTCTCCCCCTTGGAGTTTACTAATGATCTTCCAACTTCCTTTCTTCTAATCATTAAACTCGAAGGTTAGGTAGTTGGTTTAAGTCTGGTTTATATTTTGTACCTTTCTAAAGTCTCACGAAGAATTCTTTGCGGTGTATCCACTCAGTTGTGGGTATCCATTATGAATCCTCCGACTAAATATTTACCAACTACGAGATACCAGTTGTGAAATACTAGCTACGGAATCCCCCTTTCTTTTAGGGTAAAGAAATGTTCAGACTGTGGGCTATCTGGTACCAGCTGCAAACTACCTAGTACCAGATGTGGCTTATTGGATACCAGCCGTGGCTATGTTATGGTACTAGTCAATTATCTACCTACCAGCTGTGGCTACTTTTATAGTTTTAGTTAAGATATACTTCTCTTCACATATTTTCTCTTCATGATTATCCTATATCAGTTGCGGTCTTATTATACCAGCTACGACTTCACTTGTCTATTTTCCTTCTTCCAGGGTTTGTTTTACAAGATAACCACTTGTTGACACTATGAAAAATAGTATTGTAAGTGACTTCACTTGCATTCCCTTCTTCCATAATGAATACGGCTCTACTTCTACTGCTCCATATTCACTATTTTTCTCACTTTCATGATACTTCCATGTTGAAGTACCGCTTGGTTAAGGATAAAAGTAAGTTTTATTGGTCCTTCCTTTAGAGTATTGTGGTTGCTTCCCACAATTTGACTTCTTTCTTCCAGTGAACCTTCATCTTATTTTTAAAATCTTCAGAATTCGTCACTTCCTCACACGAATACCTTTACCCTCTAGACCTATAACATCAAGTAAGAGCTTGATATTGCAACATGCATTTGCATATCAAAGTCAAACTTCATGTATGGATCTAGTCAATCAATGAAAATCCAAGAAAATCCAGCTTTGTGCTTATAATACACATCCTTATATGCCTGAATATAATAATTGGGTATGACATCCCTAAACATCAGGATCAGATGTGTAGTATATAACACCACATGAGGTAGGTTTAGGTCGTGATACTTAGCACAATACGTGAATTCCTACTAGTGATCTCAACATTTATCTTAATTGCACATTTGCAATGAGACAAACTTGAAACAAAATGGCCTGGGATAGTTGAAGTTAACCTAGTTTTCTTTGGAATTACTAACAAAATAGGCTACCATATATATGTGCTATTGAGGACTACTTCCTATAATACAATTAGTTCTAACATGTCTATTCTAAACACATGATTGTTTAGAATATACCACCTATAACTCTAGGATTTCTCTATGTGATATGCTCTAAATAAGCCTTCTTTAAATTAAGGACTATAATTCTAACATTCTTGACACAGTTTCCAGGATTTTAAGGCCTAAGCTTTCGAACTATTCCCTAAATCCTACTCCTTATCGCACTCTTGTAATTCACTTGTTATGTTCTACTCCCTCACATCATGATTCTCAAGTGAATCATATATGATTACCAATTCTACCATGAAAAGTAGACTTAAATACTCCTATCTCTCTTCCTTACCTCCTATGATTGACTCATCATAGACATATACTACCTTATATAACTTATCTCCCTTACTTGACATCAGTCATTTGACATTTTAAATGACTCTCATTTAACCATAACTTGCGTTGGTATACTTCTTCCAATAGGATATCTTCCTTATGGTTGTATCCTCTCTTTGGACTACCATGTGTTGTATACCAACTGTGGTTTACTACCACTATTTATCTTAAGCATCAATGGTGTTCTAATTATTTGGAATGAAGCCATATAACTAACTAACTTTACTTAAGAAAGATTGACTCAAGTGTGTCAGGATTATTCTCAAGTGAATACCCATCTCAAGTCAAAAGAATAGTTGGTTTGGCATAGTTGGCTTAGCTAAAACACTTCCAATAGACACTACCAAACCTATAGGTCTCCTTTAAAGGGTTTTAATCCTTGGGTCAAAGCATTTGCTCTGATACCAGCTGCGGTGACCCAGTGTACCACTGCATGGTGTAGTACACAAGTCGTTGACATAACACAAGTGAAACACCATCCCACTCATATTACATCTCTCAGAGTGGTACAACAGAAACATATGCGAGTCCAAGGTATGTCTATAGAAGTACACACGAACTGTTTACATAAGATCCACACAGCCTCCTACTTTATAGTGAGGTAAAACTTCAAATAAAGCTCCAGAAGAACGACTCGTAGTCTATTTTATTGCTAACTCAAGTTTAAGAGCTACCTGGCTTGCTATAGAATTCTAGATACTTAGGTGCTAGGATTAGGGAAAGGTTCCCTTCTATTACTAGTCTAGGTTTCCATCATAGCTGATGCGGAATTTGACTCCATTGACTTCTTTGATTGGATTCTTCATCTTGTTGCAGTTGACTCCTTTGTCTTCGAGTCCCACGGTAGTTTCTCCTTCGGTGCCTTGATCTAAGAAGGGGGTTCAAACGAGATAGAATGAGTACGAGCGTACTCAGCAAGTTCATATTAGGAAATAGGTGTATCATGCACTAACTACAGCCATAGACCAGAAAGTCATAGGCCAATGCAAGTTTTTGTAATCATTTCTTCAAAAGGTTTATTTTATTCTGAAAACTATGCCCGTCAGTCTTCACAGGTTGACTAGAACTTCGTGGAGTTCCTTTCTGCCCGCGTCAGTTCCCTTCCCGGAACAGGGAGTGACAGTCACAATTCTTGATACCCTCTGCAGAGGTGCGTTACTTTACCCCACAAGAGATCTTAACCATGTTGCCAGCCGAGAGTATGTCCTCGGCTCGTCCACACTTCCTTTGGTGTGAGGCCCAGTATAAGATCCAAGCCAATCACTGCCTTCTCCGCGACCCTGCAAACCCACCCTTTTGTCCAACCGTACACCTCCAGTAGACTTCCCCCGATAATACGGCTTTACTCATGGTGTACTCCGGACAATCCATCATAGATCGTAGAGCTTATCATCACTAATGGATGGGGATTTAAAAGGATTTCCCAACCTATTGCGGTAGTGCCTCCAACACCCCACCGGCTCTCCGATCCGTTGGCGTGCAGAAGGGAAAAGATATAGCTGACTTCCCCAGAGCCATTATAGATCTTATGGATAACGCGATATGTACGGCGCTAGAATCACTGGACGGCATTGGTAATTAATCCTAGGGTGATATAACCCATGCAATGGAACCTCCACCATATCAACACATACCATGGTTCCATTGCCCACCACATAGTCATATTCATAATTGTAAAATAATACTTTGCTTTTCAATGCATGAGTGATAAGTATAGTACTTTGCATATAGTTTGATACAAATAATCAAATGACATGAGCAAGCGATGAACTTGCCATTCTTGACTGCAAGATTATGCAGGCAAAAGCTTCGATACGTGAGAACTCCAAATGCTGAAATACCATCATCATCCGGTAAGGACAATGTTTAAAGAACTGGCAAAGATGCTATAATGCATAGTATGAGATGCAATCGTCCCGAGCGTAACCTAACCTCGATGATTTAGGATGTATGAGTTGTAAAGGATTTCTTTAGGGTTGGTTGCATTTTTAGAATGGTTCTCAAACAAGGTTCTTATTAGGGTTTGGTTATATTAGCATCATAACCAAGTGATATAAGGCATCATAACAATCATACACATAAGAATAGTGGTGGAATAATATGTAAAGAACAGTTGTCAATTTTATGTTCTACAGGACATGATTGATGATTACTTATACTATACTTCAAAAGAATAACTTTTGAAGAACATGTTAATTAAGAATTAATGAGTAGTTCAAAGAAGGATTAGGGCCTCTAAGATTTGATTGGCATTTGTACTTCAAAAGAATAACTTTTGAAGAACATGTTAAATAATAATATGAACTACTATGTATAGGAGCTATGACTCTAGGGTTTACTATTGAGTTCATTTAATTGACTAATAGGAACTAGTTGGGTTCCTAAGTTGAATGGGTTTCTATATAGCAAGTATTAGCAGGTTTATTATGATGGTTGATTATGGTATCATATCAAAGGATGGTTATCCCGATGGTTCTATAAATTAGCTACTAGGGTTTACTATGGTTTCTCATTTGCTTCACTAAATAATCACTAATAGTTTTTAAGCTAAGTGACTTATCATTTCCTAAGTAGGGTTTAGTTGGATAGGAGCATGTGATGTGATTTGCTACACAAGGTTGGTATTAGGGTTTATTATTATGGTGCTACTAGGGTTTGATGATTGAGGTTGACCTTAATGGTATGGTATATATGAGTGGTGATCAATGGTACTAATCCAATTAACAAGTTATGGTTTATACCTAGGTGATACTAGTGAATCATGTAGGTTTTAATTAAGAATAGGAACATGAAATGATAATCTCATGTGACTTGGTTTTATGCTAGTGGATCATAAGCATGCATTAAATTGTTGCTTATTAGGGTTCTATATGTTAGGTGAATCTCACATAATCACATGTGACACAAAATTAGGGTTTTAGAATTGCTTCTAAGGTGGAATGATCACATGAAATAATGGAATCAAAGTCTTACTAAATTGAAACTAGGGTTTCTAAGTTATGGTACAACTCCTAAAATAATAATTGATAAATAGAGTTGTGGTTACTAATTACTTTGAATCAAAATTGATAATGGTTTAACATTTTATTAATTTTTACAAGATTTAATAATTAGAGTAACTCCTATTTTGGTTTAAATAAGAATCAGGGTTTAATAATTGTTATTAGGTTTTAAGATATTTAATTTGTTAACTTAAGAATGTTTAAGTAAATAAGTTTTTATTTACCAAATAATATTGGCTTATAATATTTTCTTGAGTTATCTATACCTAATAATAAAGAAAATAAGGCTTCTTGTTCGTCCGTTTTTATTTACCCTTAAGTTTCGTATAAATTACATGGTCTGCCACCGCTGAGTTAAATAACGATTCGGTTAGCTTGTAACAAAAAAAAAACCAAGCGAACTGCCCATCTTACCCCAGGCTACCCCGTTCCCCTCCAGGTGCAGATCCCTCCGCCGCCGGGAATAGCCCGCACAACATCGCGGCGCTAGAGGCGGACGCGAGGCCGGTGGTGGTGCCAAGAGGCAAATTCCCTCCGTTCCCTAGGCTCCGCTTCTCGCGGAGTATCACAGGCGTCGCCGGACCGGGCCGCCGTTGTCGCTGATGTCCCTTGCCCGACCGACGCTGCTCCGCTCCCCTCCGATCCGTAGACCAAGCCCCTGGCGCCAAGGTATTTTACCTTGCCCCGATTCGTGCATGCAGCTGCTGGTGGTAGTCAACAACAATTGATGTGAGTCCTCCGCTTCCTCCCAGTCCCGCACAGAGAGAAGTGAGGCAAACTACTGCAGTCGTCCACCGACCAGGCTGCCGCGGAAACGGATGCCCGCGTTGGCGCCGCCCGCACTCGCCCCCGAGCCCAACTCCGCGGCCGCCTGCTTCGCCATGACTCCCAGACGCGAAGACCTGCCCATGGCTGCCCCCGAGTTCAATGCTGCCTGCTTGGCCCTGATGCCCAGACGCTCTCGACCTGCGCCTGGAGATGGTGGAGCCAATATCAGACTGCTCCTTGCAAATTTCTTCATACAAAGTGTGTTCCCGTTTTTTTGGGTGATTACAGATCAGATGCTTATGATGGGATTTAATTCTTTATCTACTTTCGTGTTCACTGTGATGTTTTCGTTGGAGAATCAAAACTGTTGCTTTCACATGTAAATCTGTGTCACTCAGGTAGTAACAGGTAAATCTCTGTCACGGGAGTATAAGGCTTTCATATGTGTTTTTTCTTCTTTGATAATCTCGGAACCTTTTACAAATACTGAAGCTCACAATAATTCCAATATAGTCAAGCAGATCGTAAATTTTTTTAGAAAGAATGCACGAAAGATGAGTTCTTTCTGCTGTTACTTTTTTACCAACGATATTGCCTTTATTGTTTCTCCATGCTAACACTCCTTTGGGTGCGCAACAGGTAGAGTTACGTATATTATGTGATTTGAAGTGTTGCTAATCATTTCCTTTTTCCTACCTGATTTAATGTATATTTAATGTGTATTAACAGATGTCCTCTTCAGTACGAAATATTAAGGTACAGAATTACAATTTAACAACCTGCAAACCGGTCAAAACTAGAGGTCTCTACCATGCAATAAATGCACATACAAATTGGGCAACCCTAACTCTTGAGGGTAGGAACTTTTCTGTCACGGACGCTTTGTTTAGTTAAAAAAAATAGTTTTCAGTAGTGAACATCCGTGGTCTAAAAATCCGTAGCAACGCCTTATCGTCTCTTTGGACGGGCAACTCCTCAATCCATGTTGTGAGTTGTGACCGTGCACTTGTTGCTGATCTGTGCCCAGATTACTTCTAATTTTGCTTCACCACGAAACAAGTCCTACTCAACAATTTATGATTTTACTTCACGTATCAGTGTAGACATGGACTAAATCCTGGCTAGCTCATCGCATCAGTGAAGGCCATGGTTGGTGGCGATTGGCGACACGTAGGACTCCGGCAAGAAGAAAAGACTACTCTCTATAGACACAGGTGGTATGTATACTTTATTTTCCGTATAAATTATACTGAAAGACTAACTAGATGAGGAGCACCATCATAGATGGGCTGAATCTGGTTGGTTTAGGCCACTTCATACTGGTTTAATCGCCTCTTCGACGCTAACGTATTTTTGATGAACTTTGGCTTTTCTAACACTTCAATCATTTATTTATGATGACTGCTATATGAAAATATTTTGATCTTTATGATTGGAGCTTCCCTAAACGTCATAAACATTGTTTCTGATCCATGTCACGGATTTTACTTATATCTTCATGTGTATTTATGCATTCTTTATTCTTTTCAGTCATCTTATAAACTTTCTTATTCATGCAATACTGTAACAACTTATTCTTCTATGTTGCTAGACCAATTTTTATGATTTAAAGTCCCACATTTTGTTTTTTCCGCAGCAAAGCGCGGGCATTGTCCTAGTTACTATTTAAAGAAAATAGAAAATAGTAATTTGTAAATTACGGTTTATGAATTACCACTTATAATTAAGTTAATGAAAATATGATAAATAAAATTAATCTTAACATTTTAATTAGTTACTGAATAGTTAAAATTTAATTTTGAAATTTCACTAGTTATTGATTTCAAATTGTGTTTTAAATAATTGAAATGGCATAATTAATAAGGTTAAAAAATAAATGAATTTTTATTTTGACACACATTTTTGTTTTATATTTTATTTCAGTAGAGTTTATTTTTGTGAGCATTTTGATATATTATTTGCATTTTTCTGAGTTGAAATGAATTTGATATGATTTTTCAAAGTTTCAGGAATTTACTGGTTTTTGAAATTAAACAGAAATGCTATATGTACCGGTTCGCACCTAGCCACTGCGACTGACGAGTGGGGCCGTTGACTGGTCATCTGCCTCGTTGGCAGCTGACCGAGTCAAAGGTGTAGCGAGGGCCCACGGCCACGTCACACTTGCCGGCGGCTTGACGCCGGCGGTCAGTCGGTGACGGCGCCGCCGCTACAGGGCACCCCCAGATGCGCGGTTGCTATCAAAAGAACGAGAAGAAGACGAGGAACCTTATGGTGGTGGTGGAATCGGCTAGTAGTCGTCGGAACTTCGTCGGAATTCATGACCCGCGGCGGTGCTCTCCGGCGAACTCCCAATCGTGAGCCATAGATGCTTCTAGGAAACGAAAGTAGGCTCTAAAGATGCGCAAGCTCACCATGAATATGATGGTGTGGTCGGCGACGATGATTGCCACCGGAGTTGAGCTCAATTTCACGGTTACCGGCGATGTACTGAGAAAGGGGAAACCGAAATTGACGTTGTCCAGAGCTCCCCTTGACGATTGTTTGTACCCAGACGCTTCTCTCGATGTGGCGCACCTCCTCGACCATGCGCCGGAGACTGTGGTGGTCTGTACCTCCCGATTCACCATCGACGCCGGCGACAGAGCATGGAAGAACACGAGAGATAGAGGGCTACTGAGAGAGAATGGATGGGCGGCGAGGTACTAGGGTTTCCTGGCGAAGCTCTGTGCATATTTATAGGGCAATTGGTGGTCGGCAACGCCGACTTGACATCGGAGATGGCCGGGATGCACAACGAGGTCGAAGCTTGTTCTGAGCACGAATCTTGATGAGAAGTGGATGAGACGGACGCGAGAAGATTTGGCGAGGATCTGAGATGGTCTCTAGCGTCCGGCGGCGTTCTTATCCCTGTCGAGGACGTGGCCGAAGCTCCCCTCTACGCTGTCGACGCCGGGAAGGAAGACGAAGGCGATGGCCTTCTATTAAACGTGAAACGGTATATGGACCGTTTTCTTTTGGGGGCTGGGCTGATACTGGGCTTGGTGGACGTGGTGGTGATGGGCTGCTGCGGTGCTGCTCGGCCTGCCAGGTAAGTTTCCCTCCACTTTTTATTTCAAATTTTCATTTCCTTTTTTTGTTTTTTTATTTACTGGTTTGAATTCAAATTTAATTCTGTTTTGTTTTTTGCAGGTTATAAAACATTTGAATATTACTATAATTTGATAATCATGTTTACTGTATTGTTTTGTTGTTAAACAACCATTTTATCATTGATTAATTTTAGTTATTATGAGGCACAAGTTAAAAGTGCAAATAGATATGAATTTTAGGGTTCAATTCCATTACTTTAAATTTAGGAATCAATTCTGTTTTAAAAGATCTGAAATTGAGAACATGTGAATGGTGAACATATTATATTTTGCAAGTGCTTAACCATATTGATTGTTCACATATAAATTTTCGTTATGGCCAGAGTTTAAATTAAATGGTATTGAGAATAAGATGAATCATGATTTTATGTGGAGAATTGCTTCTAAGGGTTTAAGAAGACGATTGGATTCAACTCTATATTCTCTACTCTTGCTTAGCAACTACTACTTGAATTATTTAAAGTAGATCCTAAGCTAATTATGGTTGACTCACTTGTTAAAGTGTTGGTTTAATTATGACACAATATTCCATTTGGGCAACTAAACAAGGTGATTGGAAATCAAAGTGGAATTGGTTATTGGTTTCACTCTACTCACCAAATGGAATCTAGTCTAAAGGTATATATGGCTTGGGTTATTATTTGTGATACATGATACACAAGTTAGGAAACAATATTCTATGTGGGGTGAATTCTACTTGAAAGGTTTAGAGTTTTGGGAATACTTCACTAATTGAAGTATTAAGTAGGCATGAGGTATGGCAGGGTTCTATTTATAATCCAAAGTAATGCTTGGATTGGAATTCAAATATGGCCTAGGGTTTTAGTTATGATCACCAATGTGATACACAACTAGGTTTAGGGTATGGTATAAGCTTTGATCATATTTTAGTGACTAGGGTTATCCTCCTTACTTAGGTAGAATTAATGTATCAAGGCAATGCTAGGTTTGTCTTAAGTGTTTAGATAGGCAGGGTTTACCACTAATGTCATAACTACTCCATACAAGGCATGAGTATTGGTCTGGATTAACTATTATTGATTCACTTATTATTTCATGAGAAGAATGAGATCTATGGATCACATATATAGGTTGAACTTATCATCTATATTTATCAAGCAAGATCATGCATCATACATGATTCACTTATTCCTCACTAATCTCTCTTCTTTAATACTTCTCTCAACACACTCACTTAGATTCTTAAGGTTTATGATCATCACTCAATTTGTGATGATCAAAGTATGGCCTTCTAATAATTCATGGTTCTCTCAAGATGAATTATTGGTCCATATACTTGAGTATACATATGTAGCTTAAGCTCTCTCAGATAGGTAGGGTTTTCCTCTAGGGTTAGGATCATTACCAAGTTGTAATGATCACAACAATTGCCTCTCTATATATGCTAGAAGAATAGATTCTTAATTACCATCAAGTATGAGCTAGGTCAAGTAGGATTTGATACTTGACTTATATTTCTTGTATCATTGGTTAATATCAACAAGTACCTCAATTGGATAAGGTTTAAATAGTGATCTAGGTTCTATTGAATGCATAACATAAGCATATGAATGATTCTCTCTTTTCTGTAGGTTTAATGGTATGAGTTAGGAAACAAGATTGAAATGGTCAAAGTTAATGAAGAATGAATATGCAAGTTCTTGACTTGGTTCAAGTATTGTGGTTGAAAATATATATACCATGTGACTCATGGTAGGAACATTTATTTAGTAGAAGACATTGAAAAGATAAGTAAAGAATAGTTTCTTAATTAATTGAGTTCTTTGATTCATAGTGGAATAATTATTCATGTGTTGTTGTAAGGAATGGCATGTTAAGATCCGTTATAAGATCTTGTAGTTAATCCTTACTTAAGGTGTTGTTTGTTGTAAAACTAATTCCATTTGATCTAGCCCATAGATCAAATCATCTCTACCCAAAACAAGGTTTTAGCAAAGATCACAGTGAAGTTTATAACGCTTGACTTGATGATCTACTTCAATTCCAGCAAGTCAAGTGAAACTTCAGTTACTATGGTAAGTTTTATTTGAAGCGCGAAAATTCCCCGGATTTTCTATGCATGTATGCAATGCACACTTTGGTGTTCTCTCATTTTATTGCCTCTAAACCTGGGATATTACACGCGATCCCCTATACTTGTGGGTTATCAAGACTGTTTTCTGGCGCCGTTGCCGTGGAGGCATAGCTCTACTCATAAGTTCACCTGGGGAGTACACTCTACCTCTCTCTCTATTTTTATTTTATTTTATTTTGTTTTGCTTAGTTTACTTTTATCTAGTTTATTTGTTCTTAGTTTATTTCTGTTTAGTATTATTTTTCTTAGTTTACTTTTGCTTAGTTTGTTTTTGTCTTGTTTTATTTTTCTCATATACCCAAAATCCATAAAAATTTGAAAACCCTAAAAATTAAAAACTGTTGTTATGGGAGAACCCACAACCTACTTGGAGCTCATAGAATATTATAATAATTATAGAGTATCAAGAACTGGTAAAGTAATGAGTGCTGTGATAGAAAAATTGAATTCAATTGCTAAAATCTTGCTTAAACGCCATGATATAAACTGTTGCTCTCAACAGGACACTAAACATCTTAAATTTCAATGTGGCTTTAGTGAGGAATTTTTAATTAAGAACTATAATCGGAATAGCTATATTCATTTTGGGTTCGAAGAAGTAGAACAATTTTTCATATTTATGGGAGCCTCTGAGATAGAATCCTTCATGGTTAAAAATTATGAAACTTGTGTTGTTTGTAAGGACCTTAAAGATTATGTCTCTTCTATCCTTAATTTTTGCAATGAAAGTTACACTGATAATCCTTATATCATTGATTATAAAGAGAGACTCATTAATGCACAAGAATGCACTCACAATTTGCAAGAACTTGTGGAAGAAGAAATTGATGAACCTGAAAGCTCATTGGATGAAAAAGAGGAGGAAATTGATGAACTTGAAAGCTCATTGGATGAAAAAGAAGAGGAGAGTGATGAACAAAAGGAGGAAGAATGGATTAGATACCCATGCCAACCTTCTAATGAGAGTAACTCTTTATCTCTTACACTATTTGATTGTCCTCCATGCTTACCAAAGGAAGTTGAATGTTATGTTCCTGAGGATTCTCTTGAAATATTCCCTATGAGTAAAACTTGTGATAATAATTATGCTACTGTTATTTATGATAATCCATGCTACTTTGATAAATCTTATGATAATGCTTTGTTTGTGCCTGATGTCGAAATGCATGGTACTAAAGAATTTTGCGTAGAAAATGTTTATGATAAAGCTCTTGATGATGGTCCTATGTTACTTGATACTATTAATTGTACTACTAATGAAAACGGGATTGGAGATTTCTTGACTTTATCTATGAGTCCCATATCTTTTGAGATTGATCAATCATCTTGTTATATTATTGATAACAGTGAGTTTGAAAGTTTTAATCCCACTATTTTTGAGGTTGATAAAAATTATGTGTTTATGGATCATGAAAGACATGCTTTATGTGATAGTTATATTGTTGAGTTTGTTCATGAAGCTACTGAAAATTATTATGAGAGAGGAAAATATGGTTGTAGAAATTTGCATGGTACTAAAACACCTCTCTATGTGCTTAAAATTTTGAAGTTACTCTTGTTTTATCTTCTTATGCTTGTTACTTTGTTCTTCATGAATTTATTTGTGTACAAGATTCCTATGCATATGAAGTGGGTGAGACTTAAATGTGTTTTGGATTTGCCTTTTGATGCTCTCTTTTGCTTCGACTCTTATTTCTTGCGAGTGCATCATTAAAATTGCTGAGCCCATCTTAATGGCTATAAAAAAAGCACTTCTTGGGAGATAACCCTTGTGTTTATTTTGCTACTGTTTTGTTGTATTTTGGAAGTTTTTACTACTGTAGCAACCTCTCCTTATCTTTATTTCATTGCAATATTGTGCCAAGTGAAGCCTCTAATCGAAGGTTGATACTAGATTTGGATTTCTGTGCAGAAACAGATTTCTATCTGTCACGAATCTGGGCTGTTTTCTCTGTAGGTAACTCAGAAAAATATGCCAATTTACGTGCGTGTTCCTCAGATATGTACGCAACTTTCATTAGTTTTGAGTTTTCTGATTTGAGCGACGGAAGTACCTCTTTAAAATTCGTCTTTACTGGCTGTTCTGTTTTGGCAGATTCTGTCTTTTTTTTTTGCATTGTCTCTTGTAGACTTTAAGCAAGGCTTTCTACACGTGGAGAGCTGTAGCTAATGTTTTATTGATTTCTTGCAATGTGTCACTACAGGACCAAGGTGGATTCAAAAAAAAATTGAGTACTAACCTCTCTAATGAAGTTTATGAGAAGTTTGGTGTGAAGGAAGTTTTCAAGGGTCAAGAGAGGAGGATGATATATGATCAAGAAGAGTGAAAAGTCTAAGCTTGGGTGATGTAGCCCGACCTACGGTCTTCGCTTCATCATGTGCTTCATCGACAAGACGGCACGCTAAGGTGAATCTTCTCCTTTACGCGTGCCTCGAATCGCCTATGTGGAACGATATACTACTTCATACTCCGTCATACCTTGGTGATAGGAACTCGACGACAAGTACGGAGGGAAGGGAGGATGCCATGGAGACCCGAGGACGCAAGGCCGATGTCACGGAAGCATGGAAGAGAAGGAGGAAGAAGCGCTGGATGCTCCAGGCCGGAACTTCCGCCCCGCATCACCGGAACTTCCGCCCAGATGCTGTCAAGACTGAAGATGCTCGCACTGAAGAGCTGCGGCCGGAACTTCCGCCCCTGATGGCCGGAACTTTCGCCCAGGACCGGAACTTCCGCCCCATCGAACCTCAGCCAGATCTCAGCCCACTTTGGCTTGTAACTTACCCCTTCATCCCCTTGCCTATAAATAGACACCTACCCCCACCTTCATGAGGGAGAGATGATGTTTAGATGAATTGGCTTATGCCTCTATTATCCCTTTGTGGATTTGGGAAACCCGCACCTTAGGTGTGATCATCTATTGTACCCCTCCTAATCCGGATCTTTTCCATTCTAGTAATTCTATCAATTGAGAATCTCTTGCTTTGCAACTCTATTCTTAGTTGGTCTTTTACTCTTTGGACTTCTATTTGGATTTGTCGATCTTTTGCAAGAGATTCTACCTTTGGTCTTTCTCTCGCAATTCTATCGGTTGGTGGTTCGGGCCAACGAGGATAACCGATTTGTGTGTGTGCGTGTGTTTGTATCGTGTTCTTCGCGTTCATCCACTTTCCCCGCGAATCCCCCTCCGCAATCACACTCACCCGGGTCAAACCGTGAAGATTGGGCACACCCTCGGGCTTAGCCCGCATCATTGGGGATGCCCCCGTAGTTCATCCCTGCATATTTCAAGAAGACTCAAGCGTCTAAGCTTGGGGATGCCCAAGGCATCCCCTTCTTCATCAACTTATCAGGTGTCTTCTATTGAAACTATATTTTTATTCGGTCACATCATATGTGCTTTATTTGGAGCGTCTGTATGTTTTTGTTTTTGTTTTTGTTTGAATAAGATCGGATCCTAGCAATCCTTGTTTGGGAGAGAGACACGCTCCGCTTTTTCATATGAACACTTGTTCTTCGTTTTACTTTTAATGTTCAATGATAAAAGTTGGAACCTACAATACTTATGGTTATTTGGTTGGAAACAGAAAATGCCTCATAATGTCTTGGATAATTTGATACTTGGCAATTGTTTTGAGCTCTCAAGTAGATCATGATTAAGTTTTTTCATGTAGTTTAAACCTATTAGTGTAGAATTACCGTAGAGCTTGTTGAAATTGGTTTGCATGATTGGTCTCTCTTAAGGTCTAGATATTTTCTGGTAAAAGTGTTTGAGCAACAAGGAAGACAGTGTAGAGTATTATAATGCTTACAATATGTTCTTATGTAAGTTTTGCTGTACCGGTTCATACTTGTGTTTGCTTCAAATAGCCTTGCTAGCCTAAGCCTTGTATCGAGAGGGAATACTTCTCATGCATCCAAAATCCTTGAGCCAACCACTATGCCATTTGTGTCCACCATACCTACCTACTACATGGTATTTCTCCGCCATTCCAAAGTAAATTGCTTGAGTGCTACCTTTAAACAATTCAAAATTTATTACCTCTGATTTGTGTCAATGTTTTATAGCTCATGAGGAAGTATGTGGTGTTTATCTTTCAATCTTGTTGGGCAACTTTCACCAATGGACTAGTGGCTTCATCCGCTTATCCAATAATTTTGCAAAAAGAGCTGGCAATGGGATTCCCAGTCCCAAATTAATTAACCTAAATAGACACTCCTCCATGGTATGTGATTGTTGGACGGCACCCGAAGGATTCGGTTAGCCATGGCTTGAGAAAGCAAAGGTGGGGAGGAGTGTCATCTAAATAAAACTAAAATAAAAAGGCACCCCTTCATGGTATGAGATTGTTGGCAGGCACCCGAGGATTCGGTTAGCCATGCACTACTAGGGAAAAGCCTATAGGTGGAGGCAAGTGGTGCCGGCGCACCACCTTGGACATGCGCCGGTGGAAAGGATTGCCGGCGCACCACATTTCAGACGCGCCGGCGATGAAGGACTACTGCCGGCGCACCTCGGGTAAAGGCTCGCCGGCGCTATTTCCTGGCATGGCCCCGGCCGATTCGGGCCAGGCCCAAGAATCATTGCCGGCGCACCGGCCCAGTGGTGCGCCGGTGGAAAATTTGCTATTTCCGGCGCACCCCTGGGCCGGTGCGCCGGCAATGATTCTTGGGCCTGGCCCGGGGGTGATATAGCCGAAAGGGGTATATGTTGCCGGCGCACCATGGTCCAGGTGCGCCGGCAATAACCTGGGAGTTATTTCAGCCACCAACCAGCACACTCACTACACTCCACTTCTCCACACAAACCCGAGCCTTCTCCCAACCCAGCTCATTTTTGCCCATTTCTATCCCCAATTTCACCAATTTGACCAAACAAAATCATATTTTTTGAGCAAATCTTCCCTTCCTACATGCATCTCCCACATCCCCCTATGTAGATCTAGATCTACTATCCCGCATTGACCGCTCAATCTAGATCTAGATCTAGAAAGTCGGCTTCCATACGCCATTGTCGCGGCGCGTCGTCTCGATCTTATCGACGAATATATCAAACAAATAGGTGATTAATGAACAAATTAAGGAATGTAATCAATGTATGTTGGACATTTGAAGAAAAGCTCTCGTGTGTGGCATATATATATGTTGTGCTTGTGCTTGTGTGTGTGTTGGCGTTGAAAATGAGTTGCCAATGTTGCGCCGAAATGTTGATTCTTCAAGTTTCCGTTTCGGCACATTTCTGGCGCTCCTATGTCCTACCGTGTAGGAAGGTCATGCCGAAATTTTCCGTGAAAAATACCGACGGATGCATGGTTCTAATGAATTATGTAATCTTACCATGCAGGCGATAATGGTTATCGAGATGAGTGAAAGCATCGTGATGAGATATCTGAAACACGCGATCATTGACATGTATGAAAATAACCGCACGGAGGTATTGTGTCCGTGCCGGAGATGCAAACGAGGGAAATGGTTTGACCCGTATTCAGGCAAATTGCAGGGGCACCTGCTCACTAATGGTTTCATGCATGGACACACTCAATGGATGAGTGATGATGGCGCGGAGGTCAATGGGGCGACGGCGGCAGTTGGTAAAAATGGCCGGCAAGAAGGAGGGCATCATGATACTGATGACGATGAAGAGTTTGTCGCACATGACGATAACCTTGACGACGACAATAACCTTGACGACGGCGAAGAGGTGCCGCTAGCTTCAGTCGTGCGGGACCCTCATCTTCAAGATCTGCTTCTCGAAAAGACGAAAGGCGCCAAGCGGAAATCAAAGCTTGAGCAACTCGAGATAGACTCGAATACTCCGTTGTACGACTCAGGTCGCGGGTTGGGGGAGTCTCGCTTGAGAGTAGCTCTCGATGTGCTGCAGATGAAGGCGAAACACGGATGGACGGACACAAGCGTCGACGACATCCTGGAATACGTGAAAGATCTCCTTCCTGCCGGGAACACGTGTCCTGGTAGTCTAGCCGAGGCCAAGAGAATCACGTGCCCTCTCGACTTACCCCACGAAAAGTATCACGCCTGCATCAAGGACTGTATCATGTATCGCAAGGAGCACATGGACAAGACCAAATGTCCTGTGTGTGAAGCTGAACGGTACAAGAAAGGGAAGAAGAAAGCTCCTCGGAAAGTTGTGTGGTACTTCCCGCTCGCCCCCCGGCTTCAACGGTTCTACGCGGACCGCAAGGAAGCAAAGCTCATGCGCTGGCACGCAGAAAGAAAGGAGGCGGTGTTGAATGATAAAGAGCGGATTGAGCACCCAGTCTTTGGACGCACCCTTCGGATGCAAGCCGATGGAAAGCATTAGACAATGAATTCGGAAGTTTTGGGGCAGATCCCGAAACATCAGGTTGGGTGCGAGCACGGACGGATTCAATCCGTTCGGAAACCAGCAGCACACATAGCACATGGCCCGTGTTTGTATGGATCTACAACCTCCCGCCCTGGCTGTGCATGAAGAGGAAGTACATACAGATGAGTATGCTAATTCAAGGGCCGACACAACCAGGAAACGATATCAACATGTATCTCGAACTATTAAAGGAGGAGCTTGAAACGTTGTGGGCGGAGGAAGGGGTAGATACATGGGACGCCGTCGCGGAAGAATATTTCCCTTTGAGAGCCGCGTTGATCACGACGGTGCAGGACTACCTCGGATACGGTTACATTTCGTGCCAGGTGTGCCATGGACACAAGGCATGTGTCGGGTGCATGGAAGAGACGATGTTTTTGCAGCTTGGTAAGGATGGCTCTTCGAAAACAGTTTACATGGGGCATCGAAGGTGGCTACAGAAAACTGACCCGTGGAGAAAGCGTGGAGATCTGTTCGATGGTACAAATGAACCCCGAGGACCTCCACGTAAGAAGAGCGACGAAGAGATCGATACATTACTGAAAGGTTGGAAGGAGTGCCCTGCGCCGGGAAAGATTCGTCAAAAGCCTGGAGAGAAGAAGAAGAAAAAGGAAACGACGCCGCTCATTGGTGTATGGAAAAGGAGGTCCGTGTTTTGGGACTTGCCGTACTGGAAAATTCTCGATACACCTCACTGCCTTGATGTCATGCATATTACAAAGAACATGTGCGAGAGCTTGCTTGGCACTCTTCTCAACATGCCGGACCGGACCAAAGATGGGCCGAAAGCAAGACAGACCTGAAAGTTTTGGGCATCGGGGAAGAGCTTGAGATCCCGCCGGCCCAAGAGGGACAATCGGAGGAGGAGGCGGACGGCGGTCGAAGCGCAAAAGGATTAAGCAGCCAGACTATTACCGTCCCCCTCCCGCTTCACTTTTAGTCCGGCCGAGGTCGATCAATTTTTCAATTGCCTTGTAGGAGTCGAGTGCCCTTCGGTTACTCCGGGCTAATAAGCAGATACCTGGACCCCAAGAAACGAAACTTCAGCGGCATGAAGTCTCATGACTGTCACGTGATGATGACGCATATTCTTCCGGTTGCAATCCGAGGTATAATGGATGACCATGTCCGTGCAACGCTGATCGGGCTCAGAACTTCTTCGACGTCATAACTCGGAAGTCGATAAGCGTGAAGAAACTCGCAAGGCTCCGGGAAGAGATCGTGGTGATCCTATGTGAGATGGAGATGTACTTCCCGCCGCATTCTTTGACGTGATGGTCCATCTGTTGGTCCATATCATGGATGATATCGTCGGTCTAGGGCCGGCATTCTTACACAACATGATGCCGTTTGAAAGAATGAATGGGGTCATTAAAGGATACGTTCGTAACAGGTCACATCCAGATGGAAGCATCGTACAGGGCTGGCTCACCGAAGAGTGCATCTCTTTCTGCACGAATTATCTAGACATCGAGGACCCGGTTGGTTTGCCTCAAAACAAGTACCTCTGTAGGTTCGAGGGAGTAGGCCAAAAAAATGGAAGGAAGGAACTGCACATGCACATGTCTGGTCGGAGTTCCGACTTTGACAGGGCCAACTTAGTAGCGCTACAACACATTGACTTGATCGATCCTTGGTTGAAAGAGCACAAAACCATGATAGAGAACAGTGGCAAGCCGATGATGACGGAAGCAGAAATATACAGAGAGCACAACTCCTCTTTCGCGCGCTGGTTCAAAGACCACATTGATGCTAATCCCCCACCAATGGATTC
Organism: Lolium perenne; assembly: GCF_019359855.2. Classification (NCBI taxonomy): domain Eukaryota; kingdom Viridiplantae; phylum Streptophyta; class Magnoliopsida; order Poales; family Poaceae; genus Lolium; species Lolium perenne. The sequence continues at coordinate 189,567,588 of NC_067245.2, forward strand.
TGACAAGGATAAACTAGTATTGGCCTTGTCACATGGCCCCGCGCCCAACATCATGACTTACCAAGCGTACGATATCAACGGGTACACATTCTACACGGAAGAAAAAGACAAGAACAGTGTTTACCAGAACTCAGGGGTAACGATGGATTCCTGGACGGGTGACGTAAAGACGAGATACTACGGAAGAATCGAGGAAATCTGGGAGCTTAGCTACGCTGGGGAGAAAGTGCCGATGTTCCGTATCAGATGGGCTAAGAGCGTCAGAAAAGAAGACCGGTATTTCACCACCATGTTTCTACGCGAAGCCAACAAATCAAAGTCCACGAACGCCACCGCGCAGAATGAGCCATGGGTACTGGCAGAACACGTGCACCAATGCTTCTTCATAACCGACCCATCCAGGCCTAGCCGTGTTATCGTGAGGAGAGGCAAGAGGACCATCGTCGGAATGGATGGAGTCGCCAACGAGGAAGACTTCAAAGGACAAGTCGGAGACCCAATGATGGAAGAATCCGAGGATGAAGACACAACATACACCACAAGAAGAAGCAGGACCACGCTACCGAGGTCAGGTCGACCCTTCAAAAGAAGAAGTCACGACACGGGGCTAAATTATTCAACGACAAGCAAGAAAAGCAAGAAGAAAGCGAAACACTCTTCTCAATCGATGATGTAAAAATTTATTTGCAATCTATAACTCATATTTTGTGTAATTCATAACTACTCATATGGTCATGGCCAATATTTTATGTATGACTAATTAATATTGTGTTGGTCAATATTTTGTGTATGTATATATAACTCATATTTTTTTGTAATGCCTAATTAACTCATATTGCTTTGTTATTATCTTGAAAAGAGAAGGAAAAAAATAGTATAGGATTTGTGGGAAAAGAAAATAAACATAAAAGAAAGTGAAAAGAAATAAAGAAAAGAAGAAAAAGTAAAAGTAAAATAGAAAAGGAAATGGCCAGCCAGGGGCTGGGGGCTAAGTCCCAGGTATAGCCGGACCCATGTTATTGTCGGCGCACCACCTGTTTGGTTCGCCGGGGGTACAGTTGTCCCGGGCGAACCAAACAGGCGGTGCGCCGGCAATAACATGGGTCCGGCTATACGTGGACTTAGCCGCACCGCCGCGACACTTCTCCCTCCCCATTCCCCAATCGAGACGAACCCTAACCGCGCCACTGTTCTTCTCTGCTGCCGCCACCGTCGATCTCGAGCACCGCCGTCCTCACAATCTCCCTCCACCAACATCCCCCTCCACTAGCCCCCACCTGCCCCATACACGCCGCCGCGTGGAAGCCCTGGACCAAGAGGACCCGTACGTTGTCGCCGCCGTTGGAGACGGGGACGTCGGCACCACGGCCGTTGGAGTAGGGGACATCAGCGCTGCCGCCGTTGGAGTAGGGGACGTCAGCACCGTGAGGTTTGGTTCCCTCTCCCCTTCCCTCTTCCCTTCCCTCTCCCCCTCCCCCTGCCCTCTTTGGTTCTCCTCCAACAAAGAAATTTTGTTCAACGAAATCCTCCAATAGTTCTCTCTCGTGTGATTACATTTAGCATCAGTTTCTAGTTCTTGTAGTAATGAAATTGAAACACAATGCAATAGGGTTTGAAACTAATTTTTCTAGTTCTTGTTGGTTTGCAGTTCTGGAACATTATTAGTTCTTGTAATTTGTGGGTCTTGATGCTTGAAAATTGCATAGGTACTACAGATGCTAAGTGTGTTAGACTGATGTTATTTGCAGCATTTTGATAAAACATGAAATTCAAATGATTGGGCCAATTATCCCAAACCTGCAGTGAGTTATAATGGTGTTTGTAGGTTGCATTTTGTACTGTTTAAACTGAATGATGTGTTTGAGTAACTGAAATGCTCAGGCTATACTTAATTTTTTAAGCTGTTTCGGGTGCCCTCATTTTGGAGGTTCATACTTTGCTCAAATGTGGAACACATGGCACATTTATCTCACTTGTGTTCAACTGTCTATCAGTCCTGCTGTCTATGACATTGCTCACCTTCTTTTTGCTTACCAGTGTTTGCTGAAGTTGCACCATGCATAGTTAAAGTGTAGGGACCTCTGTAACTATGAGTTGCATTTTGGACAAAATGTATTGACTTATATCTTGAGTTCTGGACAGACAAGAAAATTTGTTGTCTGATCTTAAGAAGAACATGTGATGCATGGTGATTGAATTTGCATGCTCACTGCCAAAAAAGAATGCTCTCTGGTTTGCTAAAATGGATTTAAATTGGTGCTATGCATGGTTGATGCTAGTTCTCTGGTTTAGGATTTAGGACCAAGGGTGTATTTCTGTTGTAATTAAGCAGTAATGTTTAGGTAAACAATAAAAGAAAATAAATTTGATCTCTGGTTCATTTAGCTCATATAGGTTTTGTTAGTATAAAATGATATCGTCTATTCATGCTCAGGATGATGAAAGGCATGCTTGATTTATATTTTGCAATTTGCTCTGAACATTTCTTGCACTTACAGTCAAACTGGCCCTTTTATATCTCTGAATTGCTCCCTATCACTGGTTATATGATTTTGTAGCTGTTCAATGCAAATGAAAATGTAGTAATTTTTAAATGAACCATATAGCAAGATGTTGGCTGCCTGAAATTCTATAAATGTAGTGCCTTCTATGACAATGCTCTCTGGTTCATTTAAATTCTATAAATTCTCTAGATGTTGGCTGGTTGATATAGCAATAATGCTCTCTGGTTCATTTAAAAAATGATGAAATGAACACTTTAGGGTTCAATTCATTCTGTGTTTCATTTAAAACAAAATAAAAATGATGTACATGGTTCTCTGGTTCATGCTTATTCTACTGGAATCAAGTTGAAAATGAACTTTATATATGTTGGTTTAGTTGGTTTAGATGAAATGCAAATGAAGTAGCTAGCTAGGTTCATGTTTCTTAGGTATGTTCATAATAATATGATGGTTCTCTGGTCAAAATAATTTAGTAGGTTTAGTTAATAAAATTTGCTAGCAGTACATGGTTCATTTAAATGAAATGAACACTAGTTGGCAGTAGCAAATGCTACTACTGGTTTAGCTACTGGTTTACTTAATTTAAGAAGAAGAAGTGCTATGTTCATTCTCTGGTTCATTTAAAATTGTGTTTTTGCAAATATATGATGTGCTGTTGCAAATGGACAGTAGCTAGCTAGGTTCATTTAGTTGATTTATAATTGGAGCTTTCTGATAATCCACAAATGAGAAATGACACATGTGAGCTTCTCTGGTTCATTTAAAAGAAAATGAAAATTGGTGCTATGTTCCTTATCTGGTTCATTTAAAACAAAATGAAAATGATAAGGTACCTAGTGTATTTTGTATAAGTGGGTACAAGCTCTGTTTGGCACTGTTTTAATTATGTAGCCAGAGAGTAGCATGGTGTTGATGTAAAATGGTTATGGTTTTTATTTAGTGTTTGAATTCTGGTTTGAATCCAGGGAATGCCTAATCATTATGTTTAATTTTCTAAACTCTGCAGTATTTAGATGTTTGGTATGATAGTAGCAACTACAGAAATAAATAAAGAAAAAGGCAGTAGTTGGAAATGTTGAGATGGATATGTTGTCTCTGGTTGTATTTGTTATACTAAATGCTTCTGGTTTGCTTCTGGTTGAGATGGAAATGTTGTCTCTGGTTGCAAATGTTGCTAGCATCTTGACTGGTGTGCTACATATTCCCCTGTAACAAGAATTTCCAACTGCTTATTAGTATTTGTTCAGTAGATGCTGTCAAGTGTTCACAAATGAGAAATGACACATGTTGTTGCTATGTTCACTCTCTGATGCTGGTTGGAAAAGAAATGAAAATGAAAAATGTATCATATATGTGAATTGCATTTCTGTTACAGGGATTGAGTTGCTATTGAGTGCCGGAATGTCGATTCATTTCCGTTCCGGCAATTCTAGCACTCGGCATGACCAATTTTTAGCAAAGGTCATGCCGAATTTTTCCGTGAATTCTAACTCTTTTTCATCTTCTATTAGTGCAAGCCACCATGTCGTCTCAAGAAGAGTTAGAGGAGCACTACAATAGGCACTTCTTTAGGATGGAGGAGGATGCCGAGGCCGCTGGTGTTGGCGGAGACGAGGACCATGAGATGGAGGATGCCGCTGGGGGTAGTGCCGACGAGCCGAGCGGCAACGAGGCAAGCGCCGCCGCCGGGGGTAGTACCTACGAGCCTAGCGGCGATGAGGCAACCGGCGCCGCCGGGGGTGGCGGCGAGACAAGCGGCGACGATCCTAGCGGCGCCGCCGGGAGTAGTGGCACCGGGACAAGTGGAGCCAAGAGGCCGCGGAAGGCAAGGCGCCAAAACACGGTCGGCACCGGCAGAGACACAGTCACAGAGGTGGACCCCGCTAGTGGTTTGCCGGTGGAGCCTAAGGATGTTGCCAAGGGGTACGGCAACCAACTGGCATGTATCCTCCGAGAGGTCGTCAATCTCAACGAGACGGACCTCCGAGCTGAGAGCAAAGCGCCTTTGCGAGCCCAGCTCATTGCGAGGTTGCACGCACGATACAAGTTCCTAGGCGACTACGCCTCCAGTCATCAAACCAACAACATTGTGAACTCACAAGCCCTCCTGAAGTTCACCAAACACCTCAGCAGCTATAAGTACATGGTGCGGAAGCTGATTGCTGAGGGCAAAGGTTTCGAAGAGGTCCACTCCGCCTTTCCGCATGTCACCCAGGCGGACTTTGATGCTTTTGTGGCCAATGAAGAGCTACAAGCAACCAAGAATCGCAAGTTGTGGGGGAAGGAAATGCGGGAGCTTAACATCGGCAACCACAACCTTGGGAGCCGTGGGTACGAGGGAAAGGAGCCCTATTGGGCGAAGGAGGACGAGGCGTATGTAAATGCCGGCATTGAGAACCCCTGGCTCAAGTACAAGGACCCGCTTGAAAGAAGATTCATCAGGTCCCGGTACCATAAGAAGAAACTAACCGGGGAACTTGTCACGGACCCGAAGGTCGTAACCGACATAATTTGGTTCACGAACGACCAGAAGGTCCTGGCGTTGGAGAAAAAACTGGTAAGCAATTTACCGGTTTTATTAGATCAAGTATCGTTCATATAATAGTAGCAACATTTCTAAATGGTTCGCGTTTCTTCCGCAGGAAGAAGAAAGACAAAGACTTTCTCAAGCCTCCCAAGGTGACGAAGGCTCCTCGTCCCAGGCGTCGACGGGCAGGGTAGCCTGGGACAAGCCTCTCGTACGGGTGCTAAACATCGTTAATGAGCATTCACCGACGAGAAGGCCGCATAGAGGCCGTGTGGCTGGCGCCGGTACAGGCTACAAGCATGGTCACTATGGCTTGTCGTCTGCGGCCGATAAAAATGCGCGTAATGAGAGGAAGCAGCGGGAGGCGGAGGAAATGAGGGAGTCAATCCTAGCCCAAGTCCAAGCTGGTTTGGTACCGCAACTCAAAGCTACACTCGTACCTGAAGTCAAAGCTGAAGTCGCCGCTGGAGTCCAACCAGATTTCAACGCTCTACAAGCGTGGTATGAGGGTGGCAAACAAGGCCCCCCCCCCCCCCCCCGAAAATGCAAGTGGTTAGCTTCAACGGCAGCAACTCGATGGTGCCGCCGTCCGCCGGCAATGACAATGTTATAATGGAGACTCCTCCGGCCGCCGGCAATGTCGCTAGTGCTAGGGATTCACCGTCCATGCCGGGTAGCAGCCCCTCCGTCACTTGCACGCCCGCCGCCGCATGTGCTGGCCCGTCGACATTAGCCGAGCTCAACGCCCTCACGGTAATTAACTAATGTGTACATCAAGTTAATATATTAGTTTCGTCATCCTTGCCCTCTCTCTAACGCCATACACATGTTCTCGCAGGCGCTCTCGACGCCATGCACCTTTTTGATGAGAGTAAACGACGAACTCAAAGACGTCGCGAGGGGGTCCATCATTCGGCCCCTGGATAAGAAGTGGCACACACGAGATATGGCGGATGACGTTTACCGGGTTGAAGTGGATCGGGCGTTACCGGGCTATGAGGATTTGTTTCCTCCTAATCAACCGCATGGTGCCGATGACGATAGCCCGTTGAATCTGGCCTCACTGAAGGGTTGGGTACTGCTATGGCCGAAGACCCTAATTCGGATCAACACCTACTCGGGGTCGACGGCAAGCAAAGACAAGCACCTTGCGGCGCCACATGTCAGCGTCCCTCCACGATAGCCAGCGGCGCCCGTGGTCATCGCCCCACCAGAACGGCCAGCTGCGCCAGAGGTCAGCGCCCCACCACAACAGCCAGCTGCGCCAGAGGCCGAGGAATATGAACGTGACAACTTCCAATGGGATATTCCTACGTCTTCACAAGTTGTCCATGAGGATGCGCCGGGCTTGAAATATGTGTGCTCCAAGAAGCTGTTCGATTCTCAAGAAACGGCTGATGAGGAGGAAAATCCTGAGGAGGTCGCCACCGCCGCCGTCAAAAATATGTTGAGCCCAAACACACTCCGTGCTATGGCCACTACGGCGATGGATGGTCCAGCACTACAACCCAAGAAGAGGAAGAGGGCAAATAAGAAGGACGCCCAAGACAAGGCGGCGGCCAAATCCAAGGACAAGGTCCCACTCCTTGACAAGTTGCCAAACAATTGGCGACCTCTGCATCACTTGGGTCAACCGACGCTGCCGGAGCATGTCGTGAAGAAACTCACCCCGGATATGAGGAGCTTGCATGAGACTGTCTTGCATGTGGAGAACCTTCTTCTCAAATCAAAAGATCCTGGTTACCCTCTCTTCGTGGCGAAGGTGCCAACTGGCATGAACTTCGTCGAGAAGTACCCCGCGGACTTGTGCTTCATCCGGTTCAACGACATCTTCAGCATCTATCGCATGCAAGCGCTCCACTTTAGTGTGGTTCACCTAGTTGCTCTTAGCATGTCTTCCCAGATTGTTAAGGAGGGGACGCCGACCATCGCGATCATGGACCCCTTCTATATGCGGGAGAGCATCATCTCGCAACCACAGGGATCGCGCGATTGCCACCCAGCAGGTCGAGGATTTCATGCTGGCGAACATTAAGAAGGGCGCCATTCTCATCCCTTACTTCCCCGAGTAAGTAATCACTCGCTAGTCCCCCATCACCATTCTATCCTATATCTCCATTTGCATTTCCAAAGGTTAATCCGTGTGTTTTCCGCAGAGACAAGTTCTGCACCCTCATCGTCGTGCACCCGCAATACTCGCATGCAGTCTATCTCGACTCGGGTAGGGACCGCAAGAAAGACTACTCCCACATCAGGGCCCTTCTCAATGATGCTCTCACCGGCTTCGCCAACAAGGCAGGCCCCCTCAAAGTAGAGAGGAAATCCCGAGGAGGCTTCGTCTTAACCCACACAACCAACTTCCCCTGCCTCAGGCAGTCGACGCCCGACAATGGGATGGATGCGTGGTACGCCATCCTTCAGATGCAGGAGTACATAAAGTACGCAGATGACATGTTGCTGCCAGATAATCTCAGAAACAGGTTTGCAAACATGGCGGATGTCCCTGATAGAGAGATTAGAAAGAACTGGGGTCGCATCCAGCAGTTCATTTGCACGATAATCCTGCAGGATGTCAACAATAGGTCTGGCGAGTTCTTCTACAGCTATGGTCTACCACCTAATGACGAGATAGACCTCCGCTTGGAGATGTCGCGTGATGAGAGGCCGTTCAACTCGCTTGAGGGCTGCCGTCCATTCCCCCCTAGGCGTACAACCTGATCCTACGACGGGAACACTTGCTAAAGCTTGAACGATATGTCCTTGAACTTTCGTACTGTAATAATTGCTATATATTCCCATAGAATCGACTAGTTGCTTTTATTTAGTTGTATGAATGTGCATGTGAACATGTGTCTGTAGTTTCATTTACTTTGCTATATATTTCAAGATTATGGCGTACATAGCTTAATAATTATTTGCATTTACTCGACCACTACTTGCCTCGTATTTGGAGTTCGCCGATGATTAGAATGTTCGGTCAATCATACACTCGGGGGTGGAGCCAGTGAGCCTTGGTGCGACGGCCACAAGTATCAATCTATTGTGCATCCTACCTAGCCTCACTGACTCCATCCCTGGATGTTAATATTTGTTTCGACCGACAAAGTATGAGGCACGCTATTTAATTCGTACTACTTGTCTTCTATTTGAGTTCGCACTTCTTAATTGCATTGGCCGATGATTAAAATGTTCGGTCACTTGTACACTCCGGGGTGGGGCCAGTGAGGCTTGGTGTGATGGCCACAAATATCAATCTATTGTGCATCCTACCTAGCCTCACTGACCCCATCCCTGTATGTTATTATTTATTTCGACCAACAAAGTATGAGGCACATGCTATTTAGTTCATACTACTTGTCTCTTATTTGAGTTGGCACTTGTTCATTACTAACGTTTTACTTGTCTTGTGAATGGAGATGCCGACGACATATGTCGTGTACAAGGGGAGGGTTCCTGGAGTCTACGACGACTGGGAGGACTGTCGGAGACAGGTGCACCGTTTCAGCGGCAACAGCTACAAGGGATACCCCACTAGGGTGGAGGCGGAAGGAAGATACGCCCGTTATCTAGCGGGAGAGATGAGGGACATGAGGAGGAACCGGATGAAGACCATGGCCTTCGTGATGATGGTCATGACCATGTTGGTCATGTTCTATGTGATTCTAGTTTAGGTTAGGACCTACATTGTGAGGTGTATGACGATACTTGTGACGACTATGTACCAAGACTTCTAACTTTGTGAAACTTCGTCGTTCGGTGTTGCATATGCACATGTGTTGTATGAATCAACACATTCCGAAACGAGACTTGCGTATTTGTGTACTGATAGCGAAATGAAACTTGGCTCTCTATGTGCTTCTCATATTGCATGTAATACTGTATAAATATGAACTGCGTTGTAAATATATACTGCTGTCAAATATGTATTGTAATATGCTGGAAAAAAGCTGGAAAAAAGAATTTTCGAATTAATTGCCGGCGCACCTAAATGACATACTGCCGGCGCACGTGGCATGCGCCAGTGCTGGAAGCACTACTGCTGGCGCACCTGATTGTGCGCCGGTGGAATAGATCTTTGCCGGCGAAGCTTGGGTGGTGTGCCGGCAGTAGCTGAGATATCGCCGGCGCACTACCTGGTGCGCCGGCAGTGTCCATTTATCACTGGCGCGTTCGCACCGGCGGGCTCGTGGTGCGCCGGCAATGGGCGTTTTAGGTGCGCCGGCAATGGGCCTTTCCCTAGTAGTGATGGTTTGTGAAAGAAAGGTTGGAAGGAGTGCCACCCAAAAATAAAATAAAATGGGAGCCGTGATACGCGTACAGCACGCGACCGTTGGGAACCCCAAGAGGAAGGTGTGATGCGTACAGCGGCAAGTTTTCCCTCAGTATGAAACCAAGGTTTAATCGAACCAGTAGGAGCCAAGAAGAACGTTGAAGGTTGATGGCGGCGAGATGTAGTGCGGCGCAACACCAGGGATTCCGGCGCCAACGTGGAACCTGCACAACACAAACCAAGTACTTTGCCCCAACGAAACAGCGAGGTTGTCAATCTCACCGGCTTGCTGTAACAAAGGATTAGATGTATAGTGTGGATGATGATTGTTTGCAGAAAATAGTAGAACAATATTGCAGTAGATTGTATTTCAGTATAGAGAATTGGACCGGGGTCCACAGTTCACTAGAGGTGTCTCTCCCATAAGATAAACAACATGTTGGGTGAACAAATTACAGTTGGGCAATTGACAAATAAAGAGGGCATGACCATGCACATACATATTATGATGAGTATAGTGAGATTTAATTGGGCATTACGACAAAGTACATAGACCGCTATCCAGCATGCATCTATGCCTAAAAAGTCCACCTTCAGGTTATCATCCGAACCCCCTCCAGTATTAAGTTGCTAACAACAGACAATTGCATTAAGTATTGCGCGTAATGTAATCAGTAACTACATCCTCAAACATAGCACCAATGTTTTATCCCTAGTGGCAACAACACATCCATAATCTTAGAGATTTCTGTCACTTCCCGAGATTCACGGAGACATGAACCCACTATCGAGCATAAATACCCCCTCTTGGAGTTAATAGCAAAAACTTGGCCAGAGCCTCTACTAATAAACAACACATAGATATAAATTGATAATCAACATAACAAGTATTCTCTATTCATCGGATCCCAACAAACACAACATATAGAATTATAGATAGATGATCTTGATCATGTTCGGCAGCTCACAAGACCCGACAATTAAGCACAATGAGGAGAAGACAACCATCTAGCTACTGCTATGGACCCATAGTCCAGGGGTAGACTACTCACACATCACTCCGGAGGCGACCATGGCGGCGTAGAGTCCTCCGGGAGATGATTCCCCTCTCCGGCAGGGTGCCGGAGGCGATCTCCTGAATCCCCCGAGATGGGATTGGCGGCGGCGGCGTCTCTGGAAGGTTTTCCGTATCGTGGCTCTCGGTACTGGGGGGTTCACAATGAAGGCTATTTGTAGGCGGAAGGGCAGGTCAAGGGGCGTCACGAGGGGCCCAGATGACAGGGCCGCGCGGCCAAGACCTGGGCCGCGCCGCCCTGTGGTCTGGCCGCCTCGTGGCCCCACTTCGTTGACTCTCCGGTCTTCTGGAAGCTTCGTGGCAAAATAGGACCCTGGGCGTTGATTTCGTCCAATTCCGAGAATATTTCCTTACTAGGATTTCTGAAACCAAAAACAGCAGAAAACAGCAACTGGCACTTCGGCATCTTGTTAATAGGTTAGTTCCAGAAAATGCACGAATATGACATAAAGTGTGCATAAAACATGTAGATATCATCAATAATGTGGCATGGAACATAAGAAATTATCGATACGTCGGAGACGTATCAGCATCCCCAAGCTTAGTTCCTGCTCGTCCCGAGCAGGTAAACGATAAACAAAGATAATTTCTGGAGTGACATGCCATCATAACCTTGATCATACTATTGTAAAGCATATGTAGTGAATGCAGCGATCAAAACAATGTATATGACATGAGTAAACAAATGAATCATATAGCAAAGACTTTTCATGAATAGTACTTCAAGACAAGCATCAATAAGTCTTGCATAAGAGTTAACTCATAAAGCAATAAATTAAAGTAAAGGTATTGAAGCAACACAAAGGAAGATGAAGTTTCAGCGGTTGCTTTCAACTTATAACATGTATATCTCATGGATATTGTCAATGTAAAGTAATATAACAAGTACAATATGCAAGTATGTAGGAATCAATGCACAGTTCACACAAGTGTTTGCTTCTTGAGATGGGGAGAGATAGGTGAACTGACTCAACAATAAAAGTAAAAGAATGGTCCTTCAAAGAGGAAAGCATCGATTGCTATATTTGTGCTAGAGCTTTGATTTTGAAAACAAGAAACAATTTTGTCAACGGTAGTAATAAAGCATATGTATCATGTAAATTATATCTTATAAGTTGCAAGCCTCATGCATAGTATACTAATAGTGCCCGCACCTTGTCCTAATTAGCTTGGATTACCGGGATTATCGCAATGCACATGTTTTAACCAAGTGTCACAAAGGGGTACCTCTATGCCGCCTGTACAAAGGTCTAAGGAGAAAGCTCGCATTGGATTTCTCGCTATTGATTATTCTCAACTTAGACATCCATACCGGGACAACATAGACAACAGATAATGGACTCCTCTTTTATGCATAAGCATGTAGCAACAATTAATTTTCTCATTTGAGATTGAGGATATATGTCCAAAACTGAAACTTCCACCATGGATCATGGTTTTAGTTAGCGGCCCAATGTTCTTCTCTAACAATATGCATGCTCTAACCATAAGGTGCTAAATCGCCCTTACTTCAGACAAGACGAACACGCATAGCAACTCACATGATATTCAACAAAGAGGAGTTGATGGCGTCCCCAGGAACATGGTTATCGCACAACAAGCAACTTAATAAGAGATAAAGTGCATAAGTACATATTCAATACCACAATAGTTTTTAGGCTATTTGTCCCATGAGCTATATATTGTAAAGGTGGAGGAATAGAAATTTAAAGGTAGCACTCAAGCAATTTACTTTGGAATGGCGGAGAAATACCATGTAGTAGGTAGATATGGTGGACACAAATGGCATAGTGGTTGGCTCAAGTATTTTGGATGCATGAGAAATATTCCCTCTCGATACAAGGTTTAGGCTAGCAAGGCTATTTGAAACAAACACAAGGATGAACCGGTGCAGCAAAACTCACATAAAAGACATATTGTAAACATTATAAGACTCTACACCGTCTTCCTTGTTGTTCAAACTCAATACAAGAAATTATCTAGACCTTAGAGAGACCAAATATGCAAACCAAATTTTAGCATGCTCTATGTATTTCTTCATTAATGGGTGCAAAGTATATGATGCAAGAGCTTAATCATGAGCACAACAATTGCCAAGTATCACATTATCCAAGACATTTTAGCAATTACTACATGTAGCATTTTCCAATTCCAACCATATAACAATTTAACGAAGAAGAAACTTCGCCATGAATATTATGAGTAGAGCCTAAGGACATACTTGTCCATATGCAACAGCGGAGTGTGTCTCTCTCCCACACAAAGAATGCTAGGATCCATTTTATTCAAACAAAACAAAAAAAACAAACCGACGCTCCAAGCAAAGTACATAAGATGTGATGGAATAAATATATAGTTTCGGGGGAGGAACCTGATAATGTTGTCGATGAAGAAGGGGATGCCTTGGGCATCCCCAAGCTTAAACGCTTGAGTCTTCTTGATATATGCAGGGGTGAACCACCGGGGCATCCCCAAGCTTAGAGCTTTCACTCTCCTTGATCATGTTGTATCATCTCCCTCTCTTGATCCTTGAAAACTTCATCCACACCAAACTTAGAACAACTCATTAGAGGGTTAGTGCACAATTAAAATATACATGTTCAGAGGTGACATAATCATTCTTAACACTTCTGGACATTGCACAAAGCTACTGAAAGTCAATGGAATCGAAATATCCATCGAACATAACAAAATAGGCAATGCGAAATAAAAGGCAGAATCTGTCAAAAACAGAACAGTTCGTATTGACGAATTTTATTGAGGCACCAGACTTGCTCAAATTAAGATGCTCAAATTTAATGAAAGTTGCGTACATATCTGAGGATCACTCACGTAAATTGGCATAATTGTCTGAGTTACCTACAGAGAATTTTGCCCAGATTCGTGACAGCAAAGAAATCTGTTTCTGCGCAGTAATCCAAATCTAGTATGAACTTTACTATCAACGACTTTACTTGGCACAACAAAACACTAAACTAAGATAAGGAGAGGTTGCTACAGTAGTGAAAAACTTCCAAGACACAAATATAAAACAAGGTACTGTAGTAAAAACATGGGTTGTCTCCCATAAGCGCTTTTCATTAACGCCTTTCAGCTAGGCGCAGAAAGTGTGTATCAAGTATTATCGAAGGATGGTGCATCTACAGCGGGGTGTGGAGTTTTCTCAACCATGCATAGTATATTGGATACATAAGTTTTAGCGTCTCCCTTTTCATTAGTCTTGGGCTTGCTACTCTCATCAAACAAATTTTCAGGAACAAGCCAAGCATAGTTATTTTCTAGTGCTTCATGCATTGCTAGGAGCTTACATGGTATTGGTGCTTTGATCTCCCCACCATCGTTAATATTATTAGTGTACCTTATTCTCTCCATGTCCATCTTTTCAAGGAGACTAACAAAATTGGTATAAGAACCAAGCATATTATATTTAGCAAAGACCTTTCTAGCCTCTCTTGCTAGACCACCAAATTCTCTAAGAAGGGTTTCTAAAACAAAATCTTTCTTTTCCCCCTCTTCCATATCACCAAGTGTAAGAAACATGTGTTGGATTATAGGATTGAGATTAACAAATTTAGTTTCCATCATGTGAACTAAAGCAGCAGCAGCAATTTCATAAGTAGGAGCAAGATCTACCAAGTGTCTATCTTCAAAATCGTCAACGGTACTAACATGGTTGAAAAATTCTTTTATATTATTCCTCCCAATTATAGACCCGAGTCCTACCGGCATGTTTTTTACGGTAAAATTAAAAGGAAACATAATGAAATAAGTAAATACAAGTAACTAATTTTTTTGTGTTTTTGATATAGAGTGCAAGACAGTAAATAAAGTAAAACTAGCAACTAATTTTTTTGTATTTTGATTTAGTGCAGCAAACAAAGTAGTAAATAAAACTAAGCAAGACAAAAACAAAGTAAAGAGATTGCGATGTGGAGACTCCCCTTGCAGCGTGTCTTGATCTCCCCGGCAACGGCGCCAGAAAACAGTCTTGATACGCGTACAACACGCGACCGTTGGGAGCCCCAAGAGGAAGGTGTGATGCGTACAGCAGCAAGTTTTCCCTCAGTATGAAACCAAGGTTTAATCGAACCAGTAGGAGCCAAGAAGCACGTTGAAGGTTGATGGCGGCGAGATGTAGTGCGGCGCAACACCAGGGATTCCGGCGCCAACGTGGAACCTGCACAACACAAACCAAGTACTTTGCCCCAACGAAACAGCGAGGTTGTCAATCTCACCGGCTTGCTGTAACAAAGGATTAGATGTATAGTGTGGATGATGATTGTTTGCAGAAAACAGTAGAACAGTATTGCAGTAGATTGTATTTCAGTATAGAGAATTGGACCGGGGTCCACAGTTCACTAGAGGTGTCTCTCCCATAAGATAAACAGCATGTTGGGTGAACAAATTACAGTTGGGCAATTGACAAATAAAGAGGGCATGACCATGCACATACATATTATGATGAGTATAGTGAGATTTAATTGGGCATTATGACAAAGTACATAGACCGCTATCCAGCATGCATCTATGCCTAAAAAGTCCACCTTCAGGTTATCATCCGAACCCCCTCCAGTATTAAGTTGCTAACAACAGACAATTGCATTAAGTATTGCGCGTAATGTAATCAGTAACTACATCCTCGAACATAGCACCAATGTTTTATCCCTAGTGGCAAGAGCACATCCATAATCTTAGAGATTTCTGCCACTTCCCCAGATTAACGGAGACATGAACCCACTATCGAGCATAAATACCCCCTCTTGGAGTTAATAGCAAAAACTTGGCCAGAGCCTCTACTAATAACGGAGAGCATGCAAGATCATAAACAACACATAGATATAAATTGATAATCAACATAACAAGTATTCTCTATTCATCGGATCCCAACAAACACAACATATAGAATTACAGATAGATGATCTTGATCATGTTCGGCAGCTCACAAGACCCGACAATTAAGCACAATGAGGAGAAGACAACCATCTAGCTACTGCTATGGACCCATAGTCCAGGGGTAGACTACTCACACATCACTCTGGAGGCGACCATGGCGGCGTAGAGTCCTCCGGGAGATGATTCCCCTCTCCGGCAGGGTGCCGGAGGCGATCTCCGAATCCCGAGATGGGATTGGCGGCGGCGGCGTCTCTGGAAGGTTTTCCGTATCGTGGCTCTCGGTACTGGGGGTTTCGCGACGAAGGCTATTTGTAGGCGGAAGGGCGGGTCAAGGGGCGTCACGAGGGGCCCAGATGACAGGGCCGCGCGGCCAAGACCTGGGCCACGCCGCCCTGTGGTCTGGCCGCCTCGTGGCCCCACTTTGTTGACTCTCCGGTCTTCTGGAAGCTTCGTGGCAAAATAGGACCCTGGGCGTTGATTTCGTCCAATTCCGAGAATATTTCCTTACTAGGATTTCTGAAACCAAAAACAGCAGAAAATAGCAACTGGCACTTCGGCATCTTGTTAATAGGTTAGTTCCAGAAAATGCACGAATATGACATAAAGTGTGCATAAAACATGTACATATCATCAATAATGTGGCATGGAACATAAGAAATTATCGATACGTCGGAGACGTATCAAGCCGCTCTTTGAAGGTTTGTCTGGCAAGGGGGTTAGAGTGCCCACTACCATTCGTTGACAACAACAAACACCTCTCAAAACTTTACTTTTATACTCTCTTTATGTTTTCAAAACCAAAGCTCTAGCACAAATATAGCAATCAATGCTTCCCTCTGCGAAGGGCCTTTCTTCTACTTTATGTTGAGTCAGTTTACCTACTTCCTTCCATCTTAGAAGCAAACACTTGTGTCAACTGTGCATTGATTCTTACATACTTGCTTATTTACATTCATCATATTACTTTATGTTGACAATTATCCATGAGATATGCATGTTGAAAGTTGAAAGCAATCGCTGAAACTAATATCTTCCTTTGTGTTGCTTCGATGCCTTTACTTTGAATTTATTGCTTTATGAGTTAACTCTTGTGCAAGACTTTTGATGCTTGTCTTGAAAGTACTCTTCATGAAAAGTTTTGCTATATGATATCTATTTGTTAGCAACTATAGATTATTGACTTGAGTCACTTCATTCATTTCATATGCTTTGTAATAGTATGATCAAGGTTATGTAAGTAGCATGTCACTACAGAAATTATTCTTTTTATCGTTTACCTACTCGAGGACGAGTAGGAACTAAGCTTGGGGATGCTGATACGTCTCCAACGTATCCATAATTTCTGATGTTCCATGCTTGTTTTATGACAATACTTACATGTTTTGCTCGCACTTTATAATGTTTTTATGCGTTTTCCGGAACTAACCTATTAACAAGATGCCACAGTGCCAGTTCCTGTTTTCTGCTGTTTTTGGTTCCAGAAAGGCTGTTCGGGCAATATTCTCGGAATTGTACGAAATCAACGCCAAAGATCTTATTTTTCCCGGAAGGCTCTAGAATACCGAAGGAGAGTCGGAGGAGAGCCAGGGGGCCACCACACATGTGGGTCGCGCGGGCTACACCCTGGTCGCGCCGGCCTGGTGTGGGGCCACCCTATCGCCCCTCCTGCGCCGCCTCTTCGCCTATATAAGCCCTTTCGACCTAAAAACCCGATACCAATTGACGAAACTCCAGAAAGACTCTAGGGGCGCCGCCGCCATCGCGAAACTCCAATTCGGGGGACAGAAGTCTCTGTTCCGGCACCCTGCCGGGACAGGGAAGTGCCCCCGGAAGCCATCTCCATCGACGCCACCGCCTCCGTCATGCTCCGTGAGTAGTTCCTCCATGGGCTACGGGTTCTAGCAGTAGCTAGTTGGTATTCTCTCCTCCATGTACTTCAATACAATGATCTCATGAGCTGCCTTACATGATTGAGATTCATCTGATGTAATCGGTGTTGTGTTTGTTGGGATCCGATGGATGATACATTATGATTAGTCTATATATAAAGTTTGTGAAGTTATTGTTGCTGCAATCTTGTTATGCTTAATGCTTGTCACTAGGGCCCGAGTGGCATGATCTTAGATTTAAGCTCTATACTTATTGCTTAGATTGTATCTACAAGTTGTATGCACATGTCACTGTCCGGAACCAAAGGCCCCGAAGTGACAAGAATCGGGAAAACCGGAGGGGATGGCGGTGATGTGAGGATCACATGTTTTCACCAAGTGTTAATGCTTTGCTCCGGTACTCTATTAAAAGGAGTACCTTAATATCCAGTAGATTCCCTTGAGGCCCGGCTGCCACCGGCTGGTAGGACAAAAGATGTTGTACAAGTTTCTCATTGCGAGCACGTATGACTATATATGGAAAACATGCCTACATGATTAATGAATTGATGTTCTATCTTAATGCTTTATCAATCCTATCAATTGCCCAACTGTAATTTGTTCACCCAACACTTGTCACTTATTGGAGAGTTACCACTAGTGTAGATCGCTGGGAACCCCGGTCCATCTCTCATCATCATATACTCGTTCTATATGTCATTGGAAGTAGTATCAACTATTTTCTGGTGCCATTGACTCTGTGTTACTGTTCCGCTGCTGTGTTACTATTACTATTGCTCTCATATTACTGCTGCTTTCACATCACCCCTGTTACTAGTGCTTTTCCAGGTGCAGCTGAATTGACAACTCAGTTGTTAAGGCTTATAAGTATTCTGTACCTCCCCTTGTGTCGAACCAATAAATTTGGGTTTTACTTCCCTCGAAGACTATCGCGATCCCGTATACTTGTGGGTTATCAAGGAAGAAGACAAGGCGGCGGCCATCGCCGCCGTGAAGGAGAAGGAGGCGCGGGAGGCGGAGGAGAACGCGACCATCATCTTCCTCGATGGCTAGATAGGTTAGAAGTCGCGATAAGGATCGCGCAATTCTGTATGTATGATCCGTATGTATGATCAACTATGAATTATGAACTATGAACCATCAAACCAAACCACATAGTTTTTTTATGTCATATAGTAAAAATTCAAGTTGATAAAACAAGGTCTAGACATATTCAAACTAGACAAATCACGTATTTCTACCCCTAACCCTAAACTCTATCTTATATGAAGTAAAGCATGAAGAGAAGTGGTTTTGGGTTTCAAACATGGAAATATCAAAAACCTTCCCAAAAGCTTCATTTTGGAGTGACTAAGAAGGATGCAGGCTTACCTTTTCATTTTCACGTTTTAAACTTGTTTAAATCTTGGTTAAACCTAGGATTTGACCAAGATCAAATGGGCATAAAAAATCAGAAAAAATGAAAAAAATGAAAACCAAAGCACATAGTATTCTTATGTCATATAGTAAGCATTCAAGTTGATAAACAAGGTCTAAACATTTTCAAACCAGACAAATCATGTATCTACCCCTAACCCTAATAAACTCTATATATTTTACGAAGTCGAGCATGAAGAGAAGTGGTTTTGGATTTCAAACATGGAAATTTCAAAAACCTCCTAAAAGCTTCATTTTAGAGTGACTAAGAAGGATCCATGCTTACCTTTTATTTTCATGTTTTAAACATGTTCAAATCTTGATCAAACCGTACCTAGGATTTGACCAAGATTCAAATGGGCACAAAAATTCAAAAAAATTGAAAAACCAAAGCACATAGCCTTCTTATGTCATATAGTAAGCACTCAAGTTGGTAAACAAGGTCTAGACATATTCAAACCAGAAAAATCTTGTATCTACCCCTAACCCTAAACTTTGTCTTATGAAGTCAAGCACGAAGAGAAGTCGTTTTGGGTTTCAAACATGGAAATTTCAAAAACCTTCCCAAAAGCCTCATTTTGGAGTGACTAAGAAGGATGCAGGCTTACCTTTTCATTTTCATGTTTTAAACTTGTTTAAATCTTGGTTAAACCTATGATTTGACCAAGAGCAAATGGGCATAAAAATTCAGAAAAAATCAAAAAATGAAAACCAAAGCACATAGTATTCTTATGTCATATATTAAGCATTCAAGTTGATAAACAAGGTCTAGACATATTCAAACCAGAAAAATCATGTATCTACCCTAACCCTAAACTATGTCTTATGAAGTCAAGAATGAAGAGACGTGGTTTTGGGTTTCAAACATGGAAATTTCAAGAACCCCCCAAAAGCTTCATTTTAGAGTGACTAAGAAGGATCCAGGTCGAGCTTACCTTTTATTTTCATGTTTTAAACTTGTTCAAATCTTGGTCAAACCTAGGATTTGACCAAGATTCAAATGGGCATAAAAAAATGAAAAACCAAAGCACATAGCCTTCTTATGTCATATAATAAGCACTCAAGTTGATAAACAAGGTCTAGACATATTCAAACCAGAAAAATCATGTATCTACCCCTAACCCTAAACTCTATCTTACGAAGTCGAGCATGAAGAGAAGTGGTTTTGGGTTTCAAACATGAAAATTTCAAAAACCTCCCAAAAGCTTCATTTCAGAGTGACTAAGAAGGATCCAGACCGGGCTTACATTTTATTTTCATATTTTAAACTTGTTCAAATCTTGGTCAAACGTACCTAGGATTTGACCAAGATTCAAATGGGCATAAAATTTCAAAAAAAATGAAAAAATGAAAAACCAAAGCACATAGCCTTCTTATATCATATAGTAAGCACTCAAGTTGATAAACAAGGTCTAGACATATTCAAACCAGAAAAATCATGTATCTACCCCTAAGCCTAAACTTTGTCTTATGAAGTCAATCACGAAGAGAAGTCGTTTTGGGTTTCAAACATGGAAATTTCAAATACCTTCCCAAAAGCTTCATTTTGGAGTGACTAAGAAGGATGCAGGCTTACCTTTTCATTTTCATGGTTTAAACATGTTTAAATAAGGAAGCGTGGTTCTGAAACCTCATACACATTGTTGCAAAAGTAATTACATCACCTAAACAATACTACTAGTTCATAATTCTAAACTTATGTACAATCTTGGAAACATATAACGCGAGCCTAGTTCACCAATTATCGTCATCCCTCTTGATGCGCTTGCCGGTGCCGCTTGTACCTGCCTCCCATGGGTTGGCAGTCCAAGTTCTGCACTCGTTCGCACTTCGTGTGTCGGGAATCCTTGTTGGAGCTTCCCAACCAGATACAGGCCCTGCCCTTGCTAGCTCACCACATCCAGCCGTTGCCCTAGCTTGCTCACCATGTGAACTGCCATCCCACGGAGACCCCGAAGTAGGCTCGCACGGGTCCTTTATCCATGGTGGCATATTCTTTGGATCAAATGGTATGTTGTACCTAAAGCAATAAGATACAAATTCCCAGTAGGTTGTCCCGACAAACTGCTTCTTCTCGTCGCGCCAGGCAGGGGGAAGAGCGGCCAACCTAGCCGCTTCCTTGCAATCCGGGCAAACCACTTCCCTTGGAATTGGTTGTGCTTGACGCTGCCCATCATTGATTTTTTTCAGTCGCCTGTACAACTCAAAACTAACATACCCATCGATCGCAGAATACCTCAAGTTTACTTGAGGCAATGGCATGCACTCCCATTGATCGTGGCTGCTAGTAGGGAACTTGGTCTTCATGTCTTTGTAAGATGGGTCAATGATGGCGGCTGCCAAATCACCCATGCCAGTCCTTTTGCCAGGACCATTGAAATTGATCATATCCTGAATGTCAATCCAATTATGTTCAGGAATTTTAATGCCATCTCTAGCAAACCTTCTAGAGTCACTCCTGATGTCAACAGTTGTGAAACAAATTCCTTTATGTTGAAGGAATTCTCGCAGTGTCAGATTGTCAGGACTCCTGCATGTTAACACAATTCAATCTTGTAAGATCGTATATGCTGAAATAGTACACATATTTTTCTTCCAGTAAACTGTATACTTGTTGCAGTGAAACAATGATTTTGCATCAGTGATACACATCAAAATAACATGAATTATTGTTGCGACTATATGATCTAATTATTTAAGTGTCAAGTTAAGATTCAGTTACTATATGTAAAATAAAAATATCTTGACATCCATGCCGATTATTGGTGACTATGAGTACATGAAATTTGTGCAAATTTTGAGTACCAAAATCATGAAACTAGATATCGTGGTCAATCCAAAAAAAAAATACGAGTTTGTTGGATATTACGTTCCAGACCACATTTTTCATACAAGTTAGTTTGTTCGTGTTTTCATACAAGTTAGAACCTAGTCTATTTCGAAATAGAAAAGCAGATCCAAGATAAAGGAAGGCATGTGAAGAACATACCTGCAGAAATGGTACACCAGGACGTGGTCGTCCATGGCCAACTGAACGACGGCGGTACTTACTTGGTCCGAAGTGTATTCTAGGTCGAGGCCGACGAACCTGGGCCTGTCCTCTAGAAGCTTTTGTTCGTACATCTTGAGGGTGCGCTCGAGAACGAAAGGGTCATTCGTGTAGACCACGTTCACCTTGGTCGTCCCATGGGGAACGACGCTCCTCTTTAGAGTAAATAGGCCGCCGTCGGCCATGGAAGCGCTGAAGCACGTCGAACTGATCGGAGGGATTGAGGGGGAGGGAGGGAGAGCAACTGCAAACAATGGGGTTTTTTGGAACTTGCCGAAATGCACGGGAGAACAAACCGCCAGGGGTTGTTTAGTGGGGACAGATGGGAATAATACTGCGACGAGGTTGAGGAATTAACTCCAAACGCCATTTAAATCTAGTAGTCCCTATAGTCAGTTGATAGGAAATGGACGGGCAAGATTGATTCTAGGGAGGTGAATCCCAGTATTTTCCCAATTTATTTGAGTTGTAATATAACCATCGTTAATACTTGAATTGAAAAATATTTAGTAGAAATTTCCTTTGGCTTTCCTATGATACCATCACACACCTAGCTTTACCAATTCCCGTAGATTTTCCCGTAGGATTCAAGGAGGCATATGTCATAGCGATTCTCCATTTTTCTATCATATGAATCTAACATGCCCTCTCAGTTTGAGTGATGCAAAGTGGCCACTATAAGATCTATTTAGTCAGATTAATTGGTCATGCATACACTAGTTGTTTTCTATCTTTCCCTACACATGTCAATTAGCGAAATTTATAAGTAAAATCCTAAAATTCAAATAAATTGCTGAAAATTGGAAATAATATTACAGTTGTAGCAAATTACTTAAATCGATCCAGAAAATATGTACATGGCTTCAAGAATCTTTTTGCCGAACTGAGTAGTCCGTAAAGAACGTCCCTTTCGTCAAACTGACATGGCCTTTGATTTGACAAGAGAACACTAATATTTTGGACCTGAATCAGAGTGGTAAAGGCGTACAACTCGATCAATGCAATGGTATGATGGCTATGCAGCTATACCTATATAGAAGTAGACTACTACTCGTAGTAGACTTTGCGACACAGAGATTTGGCTTCCGTGGCCGACCCCGAACAAGATTCTTTTACATTGCCGATATATCTTTTCACTGACATTGAATCGCTGAAACTTGGGGTCCGCCTGTGGCAGGACCAGCCTATCAATGGCCCAAAGTCTTATGTGCTCCCGCCCTTCGATTTTGGATGGACGGACAAGATTGCCCAGTCCCATCCATGTCCTGTTCATTCCAGTTTCATCCTCCTCCCCGGGGAACCCTCCCCGGAGAGCTCTACACCGACCCCTTCTATCCCCACCTGCTTGTCCCTTCCTTCTTCCTCCAGCGATTCATCCCTCATTCAACAAGTTGTCTAAGAAGAACATGAAGAAGAGTAAGAAGAGGAAGGAGGCGTTGGTGTCTGAGACTAAATCCGCGGTGAAATCCATCCCGCTGAAAGTCCTGCAAACTCCGACTTTGAAAGTGTACCAGCGGTGCCGGCGGACAGCATTTCTGCGCTTCCATCGCAAGCTCAGTCTGCTTCGGGCTTGTTGGGTTAGGGCAGAGTAATACAGCAAGAGTCCTGGTAGGTTTTTATCGCCATGTGCTTTCTTTGCTCCCATGAACGCAGATTATAGCAAGGCAAACAGATCCAACTATTTTTTTTACCCGGGAGAACCAGCTATTTGACCATCTTTCTTCCAGGGCCGCCCGTTCAAGTGTCGCCCTTCCTACCGATGCCGAGAAATCGCCCGTGTTTCGCCAAGATGTTGGGTACGAAGCTCCCCGGTATGTTTCCATCGCCATGCCGAAGTTTCTCTGCCTTCTGGCTGGCTAGCGGATCAAACAATTTAACCGTCTTTCTTCCATGGCGGCTGGTTTCAGCGCCATTCCTACCCAAGTTGAGAAATCGCTCGTTTCTGGCCAACCTGGTGGGTACGAAGCTCCTGGGTATGTTTCCATCGCCATGCCGGATTTTCGTTGAGTCCTTGCTGGCAGGCGGTGCCAACTAAACCGGCTATCATCTTCCAGGGCCGACGGTTCCAGGCTCGTGCTTTCTACCGCAGGATCCACTTCGTACTTAGCTATCGAGGACCCGTTGTTTGATGAGCACTTGTTAGCTCTCAAGAGCATTAATAATGTATGCACTATATAATATATACCCATTGCTTTTTTTTCTTCCTCTTCATCTCCGTACTGCATGAGGGCTTCTTTAATTCGTAGGACTCCTATAAGAATTGTGTAGCATTTAGATCCTATGGGATTTTTTCCTACATTAGTTGTTTGATTTATAGGAACATATCCTATAGGAACTAATCCTATAGGAATCTAGTAGTGCGAATAATATAGGAATAAAACATTAATTCAACTAGCCATGACATCTCAATCCTATGTTTGTTCCTTTTTTCGAAATGGGGGACATACCACAGCCTCTGCATCAAAACGATGTATATGGCTGCTTTATTGCTTTCTTCAGTTCATACACAAATTATGACAACTTCTCACGGATCAGCTAGAGTCGACACAAAGATCCACCAACGAAACATAGAAAACAGCGGGTGCCAAAAAGGAAAAAACACATCAGTAAGTAATTCTATGAGGAAACTGCCAGCCACCTTGGCTGTAAAAATCCCGTGCGGCTGTCTCTAGTCAGTTGCACCTAGACTACATGATATCCTGCAGATCCTCGGGCGGGAGATAAGAAACATACGGATCTAGTGAATAATCATAGGGATAACCTGCAAGAAGGGATGAGATTTAGGTTTATTAAACACGAATTCATTTTGTACATTCCAAATAGCCCATAAAATAGCGCATACACCCACTCTAATGTATACAAAATCCTATGCTTTTCCTAATCTTATGATTTTCCTATCCTGTGAATGAAAAAGGATCCCTGATTCGTTACTGGTGAATTTTTCAATGCAGGAAGGGATTATGAGATTATCGGCAACAGCCACCGAGATCAAGGGCCAGAACATGCATAGGTTTGGTATCCTGAATGCAGAATCAGAGACGAATGCTCAATCTCCGGGAGAGGAGCAGCCAGTGCGCGTGTATGCATCTTCGGCCGTGTATGTTTCCATTGTCGTGCCGCAGTTTCATCGCCTCCTTGCTGGATGCCAGAGCCAACTACTTAACTGTCTTTCTTCCAGGAATGGCGGTTCCATCGTTGAAGAGGTTCCTATGGACAAGGACTTTGCAGCTCTCAGGCATATTGAAGAGGTTGGCACTCCATTTGTTTACTTCTCCCCCCTCATCTGCACTCTGCATACTTCATTGCTGTTGAATTTGCAATGCAGGATGTGATAACACGATTCTCCGTGAAACTGGACCAGATCAAGGGCCACAACACCATCCTTCATAAGAAAATCCGCCACCTCGTGGGCAGGTGCATTTTAGATCGTGCCATGTCGGAGGAGAATGCCCGTTCCGTGCAATCTTCTTTTGATAAACGGTACTCAGACATTGTCGCTGAGTGTAAGAAGTTGAAGAAGGAAGTCAAGGAACTACGCGCCCAGCCACCGATGAGTGTGGTCACTGACAAGGCTGGTCAGTGTGATTGCAACTGTGACTGTGAAAGTTTTCGACAGGAAGTGGAGTTGCATGCTGAACATGCGCAATATTTCGAGACGAAGTACTTGAAAGTTCGCACAGAGTGCGATAAGTTGAAGAAGGAAGTCGAGTGTCTCCGCTCCCAGCAGCCAACTATTGCGACATCAGGAGACCAGGGTGTGCTAATTGCAGCCAGAATTTTGCAATCAATGAAAAGTTGAATTTGGCTTTGCTGTGCAATATAGCAAGACCTGTTCCTCCCCTGCCTTCGTCTTTTGGCATAATTGCTTTGTCTTCAGTACTGACTCCGGAATGCTTCGTATATTTCTGACGGTTTCTGAATTATGTACAACTTTTGTAATATTGGTCAAACTAGTTTTGACCAGGGTTTGTGTAGGGTGGTTGAATTTTTTTTGTTGGTCCAAATTGTGTTGTGTGGTCCAAATGTGATGTATCATCACACCACCATGTGCCCCGCCACCCCCAGGTTTTGGTAATGCCATTTGATACATGCTTCGTAGAAGGAACATACATTTTTTCCGTTAGGGCATGAAAATTTTGAAAAATTCAAACAAAAATGGGAAGAGAGAATGGTAACATCATTTTCCATGTGTTGCCCCTGTGCCAAATTTTGGTTCATTTTAAGAATGTAAGGTGACAAATTACTCGAGGAAGCTAGTTGGAGTAGACGGGCATGGCCAGATTGGCATAGGGGATTTATTTTTTGAAGGATGTTATTTTTCATGGACAATATCTGACACAAACAATAAAATGTTAAGGTCTCATATTTTTCTGAATGATTGTGAATTACTTATGACGTTTAGAAGTATTGGTATACATGAGCCCCACATGAAGTTAAATGGTCCAAGAAAAAAAGGTTGTACACGTTTCTCAGAAAGTGGAAAATCGAGTACATGCACGACTTCACGCGTCCACAACTCGATACAGAGAGTCAGAGGCTATAAAATAATCGGCCTCATCGTCTCTCGCGAGCTCGTCCTCTCCCCTCCCCCACACTGTGAAAAACCCCCATCAACTCACCGCACCTCCGAGGCATCGACTTCCTCGTTTCCAACCGCAGCAGCATGAAGACAGGTCTTGCGTACGAGGCGGAGCAATCGGCGGCCGCTCGCGCAGAGGATTCCTCTGCGGTAGTGGCTGTCGCGGCGGGTGAGGCTTCACCGGGCACCCAGGCCGCTCGTCTCCTCTGCTTGTCTGATTCTTCGACCTCGATCGAAACGGGCGTCCTGGCCGTCGAGGAGAAGGTGGATAGCAATGCCGTTGCTCCCGCCGAAGATCTGCAAGGCGTTGCAGGCCACCACGGCGAGGTCTTCCTAGACCCGGTGCTGGACGCAGACCTCGACCCCTTCGACGATTTCGGCCCAAACGTTCAGTTCCAGGAGGATGTCGAGGGTGACGACGAGGAGGTACTGCTCTTTTACCGAAACTGTCCCGATCCTCTTTGTGTCATATTACTGTCCACGTGGTTTGCACGAACCTGGTTCTTGATTGATTTGATCTCCTACCTTGTTCTTGTAGACGTACTTGATTCTACGGTTCGTACGGTCAGATTCTAGTTTAATTTCGACTAATCTGCCATGTAGTTGGCTTGATTAGTCATATAATTAATTTATGTGTTCATACTTAGTGGACTTGCAATTGTTGTGGCTTATGTTCATTGATGTTCATAGGGTTTTCTCGTGATTTAGTATGATTTCTTCTGCCATTTACTTGTTCTACACATTTAATTTTAGGGTTTCTAAGGTTTGCTTATGATAGTGCAGTATTTATTCGATCTGTCATTAAACACCTGATTATTATGTACTTTATAATTCACAGGAATATTCTGATGACATGGACGGCAACAAGGAGCGCAGGGACCAGAAGAGCCGCTACGTTCTGAAGCGGCTGAAGGGTGGTGAAATTCGTTTCCGCGTGCGCGGGGAGCTATTTTGCCCATTCTGTGGCAAAATCCTCCAGAAGGACATACGCAGCCTGATCCAGCATGCGACGGGTGTAGGCCTAAGTACATCGGGGAAGCACCGCCCTGCAACCAAGGCCAAGCACGCAGCATATGGCCTCTTGCTCCAGAATTACGTCTTGCCTGGCTTGTTCCCGGTCAACGCCCCTGTTGCTGGCCCTCATGCTCCTGGTCCTGTTTAAAGTTCATATGTGTAATCTTATTCCCTTTGGAAGTTCAGCATTAAACTCTACTAGTACAACCGTGGTGGTCTTGTGATGTAGTACTCTTTTGATGCATTTGTGATGTAGTAGGAGTAGTACTTTTTTTTGAACTGGTATAGTACTATCTAAGAAAAGTACTCCCTTCGATTCACATTCATTTTACACCAAGAAATATGGATCGGAGTGAGGGAGTAAATTAAACATGGCATATCCTGCATGAAGCTTGACATATCGATCAGGTTGGCTAGAATGGCAATACAATGCTGCTCATTAGGCAAATGCATGCCCTGTAAATAAGTCTATACTGACATAAAAAAAAGACTACATTGGGGATGAGAGTCAATTGGGGCATCTACAATACAGAAAATCTTGCTCGTAGCTGATTTTGGCTAAGAGGGTTTTTCTCACATTACATGTGCCACTTTCCTTGTCTGCAAAACAAGTTCCAATAAAGGAAGAGGAAAGAAGAGGACATTGTGGGCGAGATTGAACACCTTTTTATGTGTTAAGCTGAGGCCTCGTTTAGCTGAGGATTTCGACTTAGGCCTAACAGCATGGGCGTACGCAGCGGGGGGGGCACCCAGAATTGTTGAAAATGTTTTTGATACACCTAATTTAAGTGCTGAAAAAGGCCCAATAAGCCTGTCTCGTATCAAGGATCGACGAGAGACCAGGTGAGCGACCACACAATTCCCCGTCGCGCCGCCGCCAATCTCTCGCTTCGCCCTCTACGCTCTCTCTCGTCCGGGGCTGTCGCCCGTCTGTTAGCCTATCCGCTCGTCACTGCCCCCTTTCTGGACTCCCTCTGCACTTCTGAGGCTTGCGGATGGCCGCCGCTCGACGCTCAAAAAGAAGCGGGCTGGGGCTCGGCCGCCGCAGCGCTGGCCGCCGACCGCCATTGTACACCTTCCCCGGCTCTTCCCGCCGGCCGCCACACCACTGCGCTCTAGCAGGTCCACGTCCAGTGTCCGCTTCCGCCTCCCCATTCTCTGTTTCTATTTCCATGTGCTATACTGTGTGTTAGTGTTAAGTGTTCAAAACTTAAAATTGCCCATATTCAGCTATTCTCCCCACATTGAAAAGTTTAGTTTTTAATAATTCCTAAAATAATGAATCGATGTTCAGAAAATGGGTGCTTGTTGTATGTCACAAAAATGTAAAGTACTGAAGATATTTTCCTCACTGAGTTGCATATATGTAGCAAAATGTTGAGGTGGTTGTGGACGATCTCAAAAACGTGGACACGCGGCGCCCGCCCCGCCGGCAGCCGGAGCGGCGGCGGCGAGACGGAAACCCTAGCGCGTGGTTCCACCAAGCTCCTTGTGTTGTACACATTGTTTTTTAGTTTTTCAGAATTTCAAAGTTGATCCGACTATTTTGGCATTCACCCTCCATATTAAGTCGAGCTTCTAAATATCTAAATATCCAAACAGAAATATTGGCATTCAATCTCAATATCCTAGGTTATCAACATTCAACTAAACGCAATGACAAGTCTCCCAATATAAACATCCCAACAGAGCCTTATATATTGTTCATTTGGCAAACGTTTTTCACAATTTTGACGGCGCAAATTTTTTTTTGGGGGTGTGCCCCCCTCCAATTCTTTGCTGCGTCCGTCACTGCCTAACAGCTCAGCACACCCACAAATAAATCTCCCTGCGCGCACCACTGTCAGCAAAAATAACAAAATTAGCACGCAAGATTAAGAATGAAGTGAATTTAAGTAACTTGGTTAGCTTTTCAAGCAATATATTCAGAGAAAGAGCACACATGTTCGGCTCAAAATAATCGTAAGAGAAGAACAATAAATCTAAGGCACCCCACTTCATCGGAAGAAGGGCGCGACAACGCAAGGATTCATATCTTGAGTCGACGCTGGCTCGTAGAAGTGCGGTCGCGCCTCGAGGATGCCGGCGACGTCTCCACCTCGGTATCACATGTGACTGCTTCTCGACGGGCGGTGCACCGCGCCATGTAGAAGATCTTTCAAAAGAGGAGAGCCCGATGACGCTACTGACGCCTCAACCTTGATAGCACTGGCCTATTGCTCCGCAATGAGATGCGCCACATGCAAGATTTAGCGGATGCGCCAATTTCAGAGATATTTCATGATCGTTGTAACAATTTTCAACATGATGATGATTTGATCCTGCACTCAGCCTTGAACATAAGTACTAGTACAATCTCACAATTTTTTTATCATTATACTTTGCGAGATTTAGCGGATGCGCCGATTTTAGAGATATGTCATGATCGTTGTAACAAATTTCAACTTGATGATGATTTGATCCTGCACTCGGCCTTGAACATAAGTACTAGTACATTCTCACAATTTTTTTTATCATTATACTTTGCGAGATTTAGCGGATGCGCCAAATTCAGAGATAGATCATGATCATGGTAACACACTTTTCAATGTAATGATGATTTGATGTTGCACTCGACCTTGAACATAAGTACTAGTACGGTCTCACAATTTTGTATCATTATACTTTGCAAGTTTTAGCGGATGCGCCCATTTTCAGAGGTAGATCATGATCATGGTAACAAATTTTCAACGTGATGATGATTTGATGTTGCACTCGACCTTGAACAGAAGTACTACTACTGTCTCACAATTTCTTTATCATTATACTTTGCAAGATTTACCGGATGCGCCAAATTTAGAGATAGATCATGATCATGGTAACAAATTTTCAACGTGATGATGATTTGATGTTGCACTCGGGCTTGAACAGAAGTACCGTCTCACAAATTCTTTATCATTATACTTTGCAAGATATAGTGGATGCGCCAATTTTAGAGATAGATCATGATCATGGTAACAAATTTTCAACGTGATGATGATTTGTTGTTGCACTCGGCCTAGAAGAGAAGTACTAGTACGGTCTCACAATTATTTTTATCATTATACTTTGCAAGATCTAGCGGATATGCTAATTTCAGAGATAGAACATGATCATGGTAGTGACCGTTATTTACTGTTATGATGATTTGATTTTGCACTCGGCCTTGAACAGAGGTACTAGTACGGTGTCACAATTTTTTATCATTATACTTGGACGGTAGCCAAATTCAAAATCTCATAGCGGCAAATCTTCCCGCCCACAAAATACAAAAATTTCACACGCTTTCAAATTCCCATTCTACCCCAGTGGAGATGACAGCAAAGTCGGTTGGTGGGGGGTATGTGATGTCTACGCCCCCCCTCCTTTTCCTGTAGACAGTGTTGGGCCTCCAAGAGCAGAGGTTTTTAGAACAGCAGCAAGTTTTCCCTTAAGTGGATCACTCAAGGTTTATCGAACTCAGGGAGGAAGAGGTCAAAGATATCCCTCTCATGCAACCCTGCAACCACAAAGCAAGAAGTCTCTTGTGTCCCCAACACACCTAATAGGTGCACCAGTTCGGCGAAGAGATAGTGAAATACAGGTGGTATGAATATATATGAGCAGTAGCAACGGCACCAGAAAAGTGCTTTGCCCAGGACAGTAAACAAGCAGTAGTAACGCAGCAGTAGTAACGCAGTAAAACAGTAAACAAGCAGCGATAGCAGTATTTAGGAACAAGGCCTAGGGATTAGACTTTCACTAGTGGACACTCTCAACTTTGATCACATAACAGAATAGATAAATGCATACTCTACACCCTCTTGTTGGATGATGAACACCACTAACTGTGTAGGATTACACGAACCCTCAATGCCGGAGTTAACAAGCTCCACAATATTCAATGTTCATATTTAAATAACCTTAGAGTGTAAGATAGATCAACACAACTAAACCAAGTACTAACGTAGCATGCACACTGTCACCTTCACGCTACGAAAGGAGGCATAGATCACATCAATACCATCATAGCAATAGTTAACTTCATAATCTACAAGAGATCACAATCATAGCCTACGCCAAGTACTAACACGGATGCACACACTGTCACCATTACACCGTGCAGGAGGAATAAACTACTTTAATAACATCACTAGAGTAGCACATAGATAAATTGTGATACAAAACACATTGCAATCATAAAGAGATATAAATAAGCACTTCACAATGCCATTCATAACAGTGAATAAGTATTCTGTGAAATATAGCCTAAGAGACCCACACGGTGCACACACTGTCACCTTTACACACGTGGGACAAGGAGTCTCCGGAGATCACATAAGTAAAATTCACTTGACTAGCATAACGACATCTAGATTACAAGCATCATCATATGAATCTCAATCATGTAAGGCAGCTCATGAGATTATTGTATTGAAGTACATAGGAGAGAGATGAACCACATAGCTACCGGTACAGCCCCGAGCCTCGATGGAGAACTACTCCCTCCTCATGGGAGACAGCGGTGTTGATGGAGATGGCGGTGGTGTCGATGGAGAAGCCTTCCGGGGGCACTTCCCCGTCCCGGCGGCGTGCCGGAACAGAGACTCATGTCCCCCAGATCTTGGCTTCGCGATGGCGGCGGCTCTGGATGGTTTCTCGTACCGTGGCTTTTCCGTATCGAGGTTTTAGGTCCAGGGGCTTTATATAGGCGAAGAGGCGGCGTCAGAAGGTCAACATGGCGACGACACTAGAGGGGGGCGCGGGCCCCCCTTGGCCGCGCCGGCCTAGGGTTTGGTGGGCATGTGCCCCCTCTCTGGCGGTTCTCGGGTGTTCTGGATGCTTCCGGGCAAAATAGGAACCTGGGCGTTGATTTCGTCCGATTCCGAGAATATTTCTTTACTAGGATTTCTGAAACCAAAAACAGCAGAAAACAACAACTGGCACTTCGGCATCTCGTCAATAGGTTAGTTCCAGAAAATGCATAAATATGACATAAAATGTGCATATAACATGTAGATATCATCAATAATGTGGCATGGAACATAAGAAATTATCGATACGTCGGAGACGTATCAGCATCCCCAAGCTTAGTTTCTGCTCGTCCCGAGCAGGTAAACGATAACAAAGATAATATCTGGAGTGACATGCCATCATAAACTTGATCATACTATTGTAAAGCATATGAGATGAATGCAGCGATCAAAGCAATGTTAAATGACATGAGTAATCAATTGAATCATATAGCAAAGACTTTTCATGAATAGTACTTCAAGACAAGCATCAATAAGTCTTGCATAAGAGTTAACTCATAAAGTAATAATTCAAAGTAAAGGCATTGAAGCAACATAAAGGAAGATTAAGTTTCAGCGGTTGCTTTCAACTTATAACATATATATCTCATGGATAATTGTCAATGTAGAGTAATATAACAAGTGCAATAAGCAAGTATGTAAGAATCAATGCACAGTTAACACAAGTGTTTGCTTCTAAGATAGAGAGAGATAGGTGAACTGACTCAACAATAAAAGTAAAAGAAAGGTCCTTCAAAGAGGAAAGCATCGATTGCTATATTTGTGCTAGAGCTTTGATTTTGAAAACAAGAAACAATTTTGTCAACGGTAGTAATAAAGCATATGTATCATGTAAATTATATCCTACAAGTTGCAAGTCTCATGCATAGTATACTAATAGTGCCCGCACCTTGTCCTAATTAGCTCGGATTGCCTGGATTATCATCGCAATGCATATGTTTTAACCAAGTGTCACAAAGGGGTACCTCTATGCCGCCTGTACAAAGGTCTAAGGAGAAAGCTCGCATCGGATTTCTCGCTATTGATTATTCTCAACTTAGACATCCATACCGGGACAACATAGACAACAGATAATGGACTCCTCTTTTATGCATAAGCATGTAACAACAATTAATTTTCTCATATGAGATTGAGGATATATGTCCAAAACTGAAACTTCCACCATGGATCATGGCTTTAGTTAGCGGCCCAATGTTCTTCTCTAACAATATGCACGCTCTAACCATAAGGTGGTAGATCGCCCTTACTTCAGACAAGACGAACATGCATAGCAACTCACATGATATTCAACAAAGAGTAGTTGATGGCGTCCCCAGTGAACATGGTTATCGCACAACAAGCAACTTAATAAGAGATAAAGTGCATAAGTACATATTCAATACTGTAACGGCCCAGGGTAGCACCCCTATTAGATTTGCTTGTGTTTTTATTTTGTGCATCATCATGGCATCATGCATGCATCACATCCATGTTTTAACAAAATAAAATTATTTTTATTAAACCCTATTTTGTTGTTCAAACTCGTCCCCTCTTTTATTTCAAATTATACCCATCATTTCTCTGTTTAATTTCACAACTAAAATCTATTTACAAATGGTTTCTAAAACAAACAAACAAAAACAAAACAGTTTTAAAATAAAAATAAAAAGGGAGCAGACCTCCCAACCGGCCAGGCCTGGGAAGGCCCAGCCGGCAGCCCTCTCCCTCTTTCCCCGGTGGCCCATCTCTCTCTTTGGCCTCTCTCCTTTCCTCTCTCCTGCGGCCTGGCCCAGCCCGGCTCGGCCCATCCTGCAGCCCGTACCCCTTCGATGGCAAGGAGAAGAGCTCGTTGTCGTCTTCTCCAAAAATGAGCACGCAGAGTGCGTGACCGTGGTCCTCCACCGCACCAACCACCGCGCCTCCCTCCTCCCCTTTTTAATCCCCTCCTCGAGGCTCCTGGAACCCTAGCCTCCCTCCCTCTTCGCGCCGCCGCCCCATCTCCCACTCCTTTTTCTTCTCTGGGAGCAAGCCCGAGAACCACCGCCGCTTCTTCGCCATGGCGCCGCCAGCTCCGTCCACCCCAAGCCTCGCCGCTGCCACCGTTGGAACCGCATCGTCGTCCTCTACCTCTCCGTGCAAGGAATCGAGGCGAGACGCACCCAATCGATCGGGAATTCGCCGATTCCCCAACCCCGGCCGCCGGCGTCTTCTTCAATTCTGGCGAACCCCTTCCTCCTCCGGCCACGGCGTCGACACGTTGAGCTCCAGGGTGAGCCCACGAACCCCCTGGACTACTTCCCCTTCCCCGTATCATCCTGGCTCGCCTCCTTGTCTCTGAACCGTACCACCACCGCAGAGCATCATCGGCGGCGACTCCCCGGTGTCTCCCTTCTACCCGCGTCGCCACGTCTTGGTTCACGGCGGCGAGCTGCACCGACGCGCCAAGCCTCACCTCCTGGGACGCGCCAAGGCGCCCGCGCGCATCGAACCCGAGCCGCAGGTGGTCACCGTCTGGAACTCGCGCGGCATCGCCCCGCGTCGAACACATCCTGTGCGTGCACGCATGGTTTGCCAGCGTGGCCGCCGTGTCACCCTCCGGGCCCCACATGTCATCCTCCACGGCCTGTCCTTTGCTGGGTGAGAAAAGTCTTCTCAGATCTAGATCTGTGCCTCTTGCAGAAAACCCCTGTACCTATATTCTATCTAACCCGCGGTTCCTGCCTTTTGTGAAAACCCCCCTGCAGTTCCGCGTGGCTCAACCCCCGCTACGTCTGACTGGGCAGCGCCACGTGGCGTCCGGTCCCGTGTGTCAGCGACTGCGGCTAACACTGCCTGGGTGAGAAACGTTTTTCCCTTTTTCTTGTTTTGCAGAAATTCCAGAAAATGTGTATATCTTGTATAAATCATATCTTTTAAACCGTATTTCGAATTAAAAAGTGTTCTATATGAAAATTGATCAGAAAAATATGAGGAACATGAATATGCCATCCATGCTTGCTGTTGCACCATGCATCATAAAATTTTCGTGGTAGTTTGCATTATCACCTAATATGGAACATATGGAATATGTGGGATATTATATATATGTTGTCCCGGTTCCATTTAACTTTGTTGTAGCTCACCCCTGCCATGTTTGCTATGCTAATCCACCCTTAAATTTGTCGGTAGAAAATGCAACTCCAACCTTAATTGTTTGTCCGGGGTTCCGACTCGGATTAAATTGGATAAGTGCATCGCATCATATCTGCCATGTCATGCATATCATCTTGAGCATGCCGACTTTTTATCCGTAGTAGTAAGACTTGCATACGTTGTGTGTTCCAGCATTTGCTTCTTCCCGGATAGGATCACGAAGTGGTGTTGTGAGATACGACAAGTTCTTCTACAGCTTTTCACAGGCGAGCCCACCCCTTCACCTATTTTACTTTTACATGCTCTTTTGATCTATTGCTATCCTTATGTTGCGATTCTGTTGTGTCACGTGTCCTATCCACCTGTTACCTATATGTCCGAGATACACCTCCTCGCCCTACCTATTATTTGTTGTTTGCCAGCTTTGCGAGTCGTAGGCGAGTTTAGGGTCTTGTTGATATCTCGAGATGTTCGGGATATCTTGTTGGGAGGTTATCACATGATATATCATTTGTTGGAGATAATCACACTTTACTTTATTATTAACAACTAAAATTGTAAGCAGAGGCATCTGTGAGCCCCTTTGCGAAAGCATCGGAACTTTGACTTGCTAATGTCCCCTAGGACCCGAGTTCTTGTTATCTGTTCCGAGATTGAGCGCTCTACCCGTACGTGGGGGAGTGGGACCCCCATCACCCACTACCTTTCCTCGAGTCTGTTTATTGGGAGCCACAACCTTGGTTTTATTTTGCTCATATGCACGATGCACGATTTACTTCCTGTTGCCTTCGGGTGTTTATTTCTGTACTGTACTCATATTGCGTGCCGCCTTATCCTTGGCCGGTCGTTAGTGCCCGCCTTGGACGCCATCGCAACCTCTGGGTCCGTATCGGAGTACGGCCGGACTTCGTCACGGGTAGCTTAGTTGGGTGGCTCCCATTAAACTTTCTCTTGCATTGGGAACGGTCTTGATGTGAGACTTCACCTGTAGTAAGTGGGGTCGAGCATGCGTATGGTTACATTTGGGCAACCCCTGCAGGGTGTACATCTTATCGATAAGCCGTGTCCGCGGTTATGGACGACTTGGAATTGTATAGCTTGATCATAGAACAACTTACACCTTATATCCTGTTGCTAATAATTTACTAATAAAACTTTTTCAAAAAAATGTGTGTGTGCCTTTGACAGTACCTCTTTGCGAAGGGGGATCACATCGGCTGTGTTATGTTTGCAGAGTATAGAACTGTTACCTTGTGCGCTCTCTTATCTTCTCTGAGTAGACGGATGTTGTAGCGAGTCTCTATTGGATAGTAGCTTTGCTGCCGCTAAACTCCACATATAGCCGGGTGAAGTTTATACCGCCCACCAGCGAGCATAGCTGGTCTTGTCTCGCAAGTACGTGCCAATGGTACTTACCCTCGCCTTCCTTTCTTTTTGTCTCCTCCCCCTTTTGTCGGCAACCGATGGCCCGACTTTGACAGGTACGAGATGACGACGTTAGCAAGGTTACCCTTCCGGCTTGGCCTAGGCAGGGTTATGGACGTCACTGGTTATCTTCAGGACTCTTAGTCCAATTTGTATCTTGTCCGTAGTCGGACGCATTTGATCTTCTGTATGATTCGGATCTTGAGTTGTATATTTGTATCTTGACTCGTTGGAGTCGTTGTTGTAATATATGTATCTTGTGGGCTCTATTGTAATCCTGTTGTAATGTTACCGCTCGTGTTAATTCCTCTGGCATCACGTGTGTGATTCTTCGCGCACGTCGTGTCGGAGGGCGTCTCAGAATCGATATCGTGCGGATTTCGGCGGGATCGCTGGAATCGTCAGGATACCGGTTCCGGGGCGTCACAAGTTGGTATCAGAGCCCAGGTTGACGGTACCCCACTAGTCCAGCTTGTAGGATAACCTTGCCAACGGACGTTGTTGTGTCTAGCGTCAAAAATTATTTTCTAAAATTCGTTGGGTAGATCTGATTAGCTCTGATTTTTTTCTCCTTATCTCAATTCTTTCTCATCTTACCTTAGCGAGTTTTGAGTCTTCTCTCTTATCCGAGTTTCTCTGAGTCTTAGGTTCCGACGTGGGTTGGACGATCTTTGCCTTTGTCCTAATAGGTCCGATCTTCGGAGGATTCCGACGGAAGCTCATCATCATTAGCGGAACAACGACTTCTTGTTAGTGGTGTCGCCCGATCAGCATGGAGCAAGAACTCTTGTTAGTGGTGTCGAGGAGATCGACACGTCACCATAAGACCCGATAGTTCACCTCTCTCCCCCGTACCTTGAGGTGGAACCTCGGGGCAAGGTTCCTTGTTAGTGGTGTCGATTGTAACGGCCCAGGGTAGCACCCCTATTAGATTTGCTTGTGTTTTTATTTTGTGCATCATCATGGCATCATGCATGCATCACATCCATGTTTTAACAAAATAAAATTATTTTTATTAAACCCTATTTTGTTGTTCAAACTCGTCCCCTCTTTTATTTCAAATTATACCCATCATTTCTCTGTTTAATTTCACAACTAAAATCTATTTACAAATGGTTTCTAAAACAAACAAACAAAAACAAAACAGTTTTAAAATAAAAATAAAAAGGGAGCAGACCTCCCAACCGGCCAGGCCTGGGAAGGCCCAGCCGGCAGCCCTCTCCCTCTTTCCCCGGTGGCCCATCTCTCTCTTTGGCCTCTCTCCTTTCCTCTCTCCTGCGGCCTGGCCCAGCCCGGCTCGGCCCATCCTGCAGCCCGTACCCCTTCGATGGCAAGGAGAAGAGCTCGTTGTCGTCTTCTCCAAAAACGAGCACGCAGAGTGCGTGACCGTGGTCCTCCACCGCACCAACCACCGCGCCTCCCTCCTCCCCTTTTTAATCCCCTCCTCGAGGCTCCTGGAACCCTAGCCTCTCTCCCTCTTCGCGCCGCCGCCCCATCTCCCACTCCTTTTTCTTCTCTGGGAGCAAGCCCGAGAACCACCGCCGCTTCTTCGCCACGGCGCCGCCAGCTCCGTCCACCCCAAGCCTCGCCGCTGCCACCGTTGGAACCGCCTCGTCGTCCTCTACCTCTCCGTGCAAGGAATCGAGGCGAGACGCACCCAATCGATCGGGAATTCGCCGATTCCCCAACCCCGGCCACCGGCGTCTTCTTCAATTCTGGCGAACCCCTTCCTCCTCCGGCCACGGCGTCGACACGTTGAGCTCCAGGGTGAGCCCACGAACCCCCTGGACTACTTCCCCTTCCCCGTATCATCCTGGCTCGCCTCCTTGTCTCTGAACCGTACCACCACCGCAGAGCATCATCGGCGGCGACTCCCCGGTGTCTCCCTTCTACCCGCGTCGCCACGTCTTGGTTCACGGCGGCGAGCTGCACCGACGCGCCAAGCCTCACCTCCTGGGACGCGCCAAGGCGCCCGCGCGCATCGAACCCGAGCCGCAGGTGGTCACCATCTGGAACTCGCGCGGCATCGCCCCGCGTCGAACACATCCTGTGCGTGCACGCATGGTTTGCCAGCGTGGCCGCCGTGTCACCCTCCGGGCCCCACATGTCATCCTCCACGGCCTGTCCTTTGCTGGGTGAGAAAAGTCTTCTCAGATCTAGATCTGTGCCTCTTGCAGAAAACCCCTGTACCTATATTCTATCTAACCCGCGGTTCCTGCCTTTTGTGAAAACCCCCCTGCAGTTCCGCGTGGCTCAACCCCCGCTGCGTCTGACTGGGCAGCGCCACGTGGCGTCCGGTCCCGTGTGTCAGCGACTGCGGCTAACACTACCTGGGTGAGAAACGTTTTTCCCTTTTTCTTGTTTTGCAGAAATTCCAGAAAATGTGTATATCTTGTATAAATCATATCTTTTAAACCGTATTTCGAATTAAAAAGTGTTCTATATGAAAATTGATCAGAAAAATATGAGGAACATGAATATGCCATCCATGCTTGCTGTTGCACCATGCATCATAAAATTTTCGTGGTAGTTTGCATTATCACCTAATATGGAACATATGGAATATGTGGGATATTATATATATGTTGTCCCGGTTCCATTTAACTTTGTTGTAGCTCACCCCTGCCATGTTTGCTATGCTAATCCACCCTTAAATTTGTCGGTAGAAAATGCAACTCCAACCTTAATTGTTTGTCCGGGGTTCCGACTCGGATTAAATTGGATAAGTGCATCGCATCATATCTGCCATGTCATGCATATCATCTTGAGCATGCCGACTTTTTATCCGTAGTAGTAAGACTTGCATACGTTGTGTGTTCCAGCATTTGCTTCTTCCCGGATAGGATCACGAAGTGGTGTTGTGAGATACGACAAGTTCTTCTACAGCTTTTCACAGGCGAGCCCACCCCTTCACCTATTTTACTTTTACATGCTCTTTTGATCTATTGCTATCCTTATGTTGCGATTCTGTTGTGTCACGTGTCCTATCCACCTGTTACCTATATGTCCGAGATACACCTTCTCGCCCTACCTATTGTTTGTTGTTTGCCAGCTTTGCGAGTCGTAGGCGAGTTTAGGGTCTTGTTGATATCTCGAGATGTTCGGGATATCTTGTTGGGAGGTTATCACATGATATATCATTTGTTGGAGATAATCACACTTTACTTTATTATTAACAACTAAAATTGTAAGCAGAGGCATCTGTGAGCCCCTTTGCGAAAGCATCGGAACTTTGACTTGCTAATGTCCCCTAGGACCCGAGTTCTTGTTATCTGTTCCGAGATTGAGCGCTCTACCCGTACGTGGGGGAGTGGGACCCCCATCACCCACTACCTTTCCTCGAGTCTGTTTATTGGGAGCCACAACCTTGGTTTTATTTTGCTCATATGCACGATGCACGATTTACTTCCTGTTGCCTTCGGGTGTTTATTTCTGTACTGTACTCATATTGCGTGCCGCCTTATCCTTGGCCGGTCGTTAGTGCCCGCCTTGGACGCCATCGCAACCTCTGGGTCCGTATCGGAGTACGGCCGGACTTCGTCACGGGTAGCTTAGTTGGGTGGCTCCCATTAAACTTTCTCTTGCATTGGGAACGGTCTTGATGTGAGACTTCACCTGTAGTAAGTGGGGTCGAGCATGCGTATGGTTACATTTGGGCAACCCCTGCAGGGTGTACATCTTATCGATAAGCCGTGTCCGCGGTTATGGACGACTTGGAATTGTATAGCTTGATCATAGAACAACTTACACCTTATATCCCGTTGCTAATAATTTACTAATAAAACTTTTTCAAAAAAATGTGTGTGTGCCTTTGACAGTACCTCTTTGCGAAGGGGGATCACATCGGCTGTGTTATGTTTGCAGAGTATAGAACTGTTACCTTGTGCGCTCTCTTATCTTCTCTGAGTAGACGGATGTTGTAGCGAGTCTCTATTGGATAGTAGCTTTGCTGCCGCTAAACTCCACATATAGCCGGGTGAAGTTTATACCGCCCACCAGCGAGCATAGCTGGTCTTGTCTCGCAAGTACGTGCCAATGGTACTTACCCTCGCCTTCCTTTCTTTTTGTCTCCTCCCCCTTTTGTCGGCAACCGATGGCCCGACTTTGACAGGTACGAGATGACGACGTTAGCAAGGTTACCCTTCCGGCTTGGCCTGGGCAGGGTTATGGACGTCACTGGTTATCTTCAGGACTCTTAGTCCAATTTGTATCTTGTCCGTAGTCGGACGCATTTGATCTTCTGTATGATTCGGATCTTGAGTTGTATATTTGTATCTTGACTCGTTGGAGTCGTTGTTGTAATATATGTATCTTGTGGGCTCTATTGTAATCCTGTTGTAATGTTACCGCTCGTGTTAATTCCTCTGGCATCACGTGTGTGATTCTTCGCGCACGTCGTGTCGGAGGGCGTCTCAGAATCGATATCGTGCGGATTTCGGCGGGATCGCTGGAATCCTCAGGATACCGGTTCCGGGGCATCACAAATACCACAATAGTTTTTAAGCTATTTATATTGCAAAGGTAGAGGATAGAAATTTAAAGGTAGCACTCAAGCAATTTACTTTGGAATGGCGGAGAAATACCATGTAGTAGGTAGGTATGGTGGACACAAATGGCATAGTGGTTGGCTCAAGTATTTTGGATGCATGAGAAGTATTCCCTCTCGATACAAGGTTTAGGCTAGCAAGGCTATTTGAAACAAACACAAGGATGAACCGGTGCAGCAAAACTTACATAAAAGACATATTGTAAACATTATAAGACTCTACACCGTCTTCCCTGTTGTTCAAACTCTTACTAGAAATTATCTAGACTTTAGAGAGACCAAATATGCAAACCAAATTTTAGCATGCTCTATGTATTTCTTCATTAATGGGTGCAAAGTATATGATGCAAGAGCTTAAACATGAGCACAACAATTGCCAAGTATCAAGTTATTCAAGACATTTTAGCAACTACTACATGTATCATTTTCC
Organism: Lolium perenne; assembly: GCF_019359855.2. Classification (NCBI taxonomy): domain Eukaryota; kingdom Viridiplantae; phylum Streptophyta; class Magnoliopsida; order Poales; family Poaceae; genus Lolium; species Lolium perenne. Next base: position 189,609,127 of record NC_067245.2, read on the forward strand.
AATTCCAACCATATAACAATTTAACGAAGCAGTTTCAACCTTCGCCATGAAAATTAAAAGCTAAGAACACATGTGTTCATATGAACCAGCGGAGCATGTCTCTCTCCCACACAAGCATTTATTCAAACAAAAACAAAAACAAAAACATACAGACGCTCCAAGTAAAGTACATAAGATGTGACCGAATAAAAATATAGTATCAGGGGAGGAACCTGATAATGTTGTCGATGAAGAAGGGGATGCCTTGGGCATCCCCAAGCTTAGATGCTTGAGTCTTCCTGAAATATGCAGGGATGAACCATGGGGGCATCCCCAAGCTTAGACTTTTCACTCTTCTTGATCGTAGTATATCATCCTCCTCTCTTGACCCTTGAAAACTTCCTCCACACCAAACTCAAAACAACTCATTAGAGGGTTAGTGCATAATCAAAAATTCACATGTTCAGAGGTGACACAATCATTCTTAACACTTCTGGACATTGCCCAAAGCTACTGGAAGTCAATGGAACAAAGAAATCCATCCCACATAGCAAAAGAAGCAATGCGAAATAAAAGGCAGAATCTGTCAAAACAGAACAGTCCGTAAAGACGAATTTTATTGAGGCACCAGACTTGCTCAAATGAAAATGCTCAAATTGAATGAAAGTTGCGTACATATCTGAGGATCACTCACGTAAATTGGCATAATTTTCTGAGTTACCTACAGAGAATTTTGCCCCGATTCGTGACAGGAAAGAAATCTGTTTCTGCGCAGTAATCCAAATCTAGTATCAACCTTGCTATCAACGACTTTACTTGGCACAACAAAACACAAAACTAAGATAAGGAGAGGTTGCTACAGTAGTAAAAAACTTCCAAGACACAAATATAAAACAAAGTACTGTAGCAAAATAACACATGGGTTATCTCCCAAGAAGTTCTTTCTTTATAGCCATTAAGATGGGCTCAGCAGTTTTAATGATGCACTCGCAAGAAATAGTATTTGAAGCAAAAGAGAGCATCAAGAGGCAAATTCAAAACACATTTAAGTCTAACATGCTTCCTATGCATAGGAATCTTGTAAATAAACAAGTTCATGAAGAGCAAAGTGACAAGCATAGGAAGATAAAACAAGTGTAGCTTCAAAAATTTCAGCACATAGAGAGGCATTTTAGTAACATGAAAATTTCTACAACCATATTTTTCTCTCTCATAATAACTTTCAGTAGTGTCATGAGCAAACTCAACAATATAACTATCACATAAAGCATTCTTATCATGAGTCTCATGCACAAAATTATTACTCTCCACATAAGCATAATCAATTTTATTAGTTGTAGTGGAAGCAAATTCAACAAAGTAGCTATCATCAAATATAGGAGGCATATTGTAATCATAATCAAATTTACTCTCCATAGTAGGTGGCAACAAAAGACTACTATCATTATAATCATCATAAATAGGAGGCAAAGTATCATCAAAGAAAATTTCCTCCTCAATGCTCGGGGGACTAAAAAGATCATGCTCATCAAAACCAGCTTCCCCAAGCTTAGAATTTTCCATAGCATTAGCAACAATAGTGTTCAAAGCATTCATATTTATAACATTCCCATTAGCATGCATATAAAGTTCCATGGGTTTTTTAATTCTCTCTTCAAACACATCATGTCCTAATTCAAGATAAAGTTCATAAAGATCTCTCATATTTTTGTTGTTTTCCATTATGCCTAACTAGTGTAAACAAGAAACAAAAAGATGCAATTGCAGGATCTAAAGGAAATAGCTTCGAGCACAAACACAATTGCGCCAGAAAAGTACTGTTACCTGGAACCGGAGTATGAGTGCCTTTTACCTTTCCTCCCCGGCAACGGCGCCAGAAAATAGCTTGATGTCTACGCGCCCCTCCTTTTCCTGTAGACAGTGTTGGGCCTCCAAGAGCAGAGGTTTGTAGAACAGCAGCAAGTTTTCCCTTAAGTGGATCACCCAAGGTTTATCGAACTCAGGGAGGAAGAGGTCAAAGATATCCCTCTCATGCAACCCTGCAACCACAAAGCAAGAAGTCTCTTGTGTCCCCAACACACCTAATAGGTGCACTAGTTCGGCGAAGAGATAGTGAAATACAGGTGGTATGAATATATATGAGAAGTAGCAACGGCACCAGAAAAGTGCTTTGCCCAGGACAGTAAACAAGCAGTAGTAACGCAGTAGTAGTAACGCAGTAAAACAGTAAACAAGCATCGATAGCAGTATTTAGGAACAAGGCCTAGGGATTAGACTTTCACTAGTGGACACTCTCAACTTTGATCACATAACAGAATAGATAAATGCATACTCTACACCCTCTTGTTGGATGATGAACACCACTAACTGTGTAGGATTACACGAACCCTCAATGCCGGAGTTAACAAGCTCCACAATATTCAATGTTCATATTTAAATAACCTTAGAGTGTAAGATAGATCAAAAAAAACTAAACCAAGTACTAACGTAGCATGCACACTGTCACCTTCACGCTACGAAAGGAGGCATAGATCACATCAATACCATCATAGCAATAGTTAACTTCATAATCTACAAGAGATCACAATCATAGCCTACGCCAAGTACTAACACGGATGCACACACTGTCACCATTACACCGTGCAGGAGGAATAAACTACTTTAATAACATCACTAGAGTAGCACATAGATAAATTGTGATACAAAACACATTCCAATCATAAAGAGATATAAATAAGCACTTCACTATGCCATTCATAACAGTGAATAAGTATTCTGTGAAATATAGCCTAAGAGACCCACACGGTGCACACACTGTCACCTTTACACACGTGGGACAAGGAGTCTCCGGAGATCACATAAGTAAAATTCACTTGACTAGCATAACAACATCTAGATTACAAGCATCATCATATGAATCTCAATCATGTAAGGCAGCTCATGAGATTATTGTATTGAAGTACATAGGAGAGAGATGAACCACATAGCTACCGGTACAGCCCCGAGCCTCGATGGAGAACTACTCCCTCCTCATGGGAGACATCGGCGTTGATGGAGATGGCGGTGGTGTCGATGGAGAAGCCTTCCGGGGGCACTTCCCCGTCCCGGCGGCGCGCCGGAACAGAGACTCCTGTCCCCCAGATCTTGGCTTCGCGATGGCGGCGGCTCTGGATGGTTTCTCGTACCGTGGCTTTTCCGTATCGAGGTTTTAGGTCCAGGGGCTTTATATAGGCGAAGAGGCGGCGTCAGAAGGTCAACATGGCGATGACACTATAGGGGGGCTCGCGCCCCCCTTGGCCGTGCCGGCCTAGGGTTTGGTGGGCCTGTGCCCCCTCTCTGGCGGTTCTCGGGTGTTCTGGATGCTTCCGGGCAAAATAGGAACCTGGGCGTTGATTTCGTCCGATTCCGAAAATATTTCTTTACTAGGATTTCTGAAACCAAAAACAGCAGAAAACAGCAACTGGCACTTCGGCATCTCGTCAATAGGTTAGTTCCAGAAAACGCATAAATATGACATAAAATGTGCATATAACATGTAGATATCATCAATAATGTGGCATGGAACATAAGAAATTATCGATACGTCGGAGACGTATCAGTATGCCCGTCATTTTTTTGATCACCACCTCCCTAGCCCGGAAACCCTCCCAAAAACAATTCATTTCCCTCAGACCACCCACCGGAACTTCCCAAGTCCCTCTCTCCCACCTCCACGACCACCGCACCGGAACATCCCCGCCGGACTTCCCTGGCCTACTCGAGCCCTCGCGATCCTCGTCATCTGGCTGCCTGCCGGAGCCGCTTCATCGACGCCGTCATCAACCGGACCGGATCATCCCCGCCGAACCTTCAAACCATATGCTCATCCAGCAGTCTACCACAGTCGCTTCAGCTTCGGTATCGTCCACCCCACCAGAGCCGCTTCGCCGGATCCGTCGTCCACCGCATCCGATCTTGCTCACCGACACCGCTGTGCATGAACCGGATCTGCTTCACCGGCGCTGTGCATGATCTAAACTCTTCTACTGTCGCTTTTCTATTGCTTGCCTACAAGTTCTTGTTTACTCTTGGGGGAACCTGTTTCTGCTAACGACGCGCCGTTACGTTTTTGCAGATGAGATGAGTAACCATGAAGTGTAATGGCCGTCTCTCCAACCCCAAGTAGCACATGTAGCGTACTTCATCACCGGATCTATCAACCCCAGGAAGATCTGCTGTGACTCCCACAGAGTGCTTCTCCTAATGTAAGTCCCTTGTTTTAGCGGCATGTTCTGGGTTCAGATGCTTGTTTGTCTGAAGCTCTTTTAGTTCATTCCTAGCTATGACCGTAATACCTTGCTATTTTCTACTTCATTGCTAACTTTAAGCGATTGAACATTTTGGTTTGCATTCCCTGCTCTGTAGATGTAGCCATCATAACTTCTATCTTGCTCAGTCGTTGTTACAAAAATTATAGGCTGCTACTATTTTGTTCATGCCAATCTTGTTCTCCCTGAACATGTTGGTTTGTATTCCCTGTACTACAGGTGATGCCATTGTTATTTCTATCTACTTCATCGTAAGCTAACAAAGTAACTGCCTATATGTGTTGCTCATTACAACTTTATATCCCGAAACAAATTGGTTTGTTTCCCTTATCTACAAGTTTATGAGTGATGCCATTATAACTCCTATCTGTTTTATTCCTAACTATTATAGTAACATCATGCTATTATTTAGTTCATGGCCAATTTTAAGTAATTGCACATGTTTGTTCGCATTCCCTGCTCTATAGCTTTTGGCATCATAACTTCTATATTTGGTTTACATTCCCTACTGTGTAGATCTAGCCATCATAACTTTATCTTGCTCAGTCGTTGTTACAAAACTTATGTCCTGCTACTATGTTGTTTGCGCCAATTTTTTACTCCATGAACATGTTGGCTTGCATTCCCTGTACTACAGGTGATGCCATTGTTTTGTATCTAGTTCATTGTAAGCTAACAAAGTAAGGACTTAGTTTGGCATGCTATCACTCTGCTATCTAGCATGTAGTACAAATATACTTGTCATACTACTAGATAATAATTTTGTGTGCCATCTTGTTCTTCAAAAGCTGCATTATTGACTTGTTTCTCTGACTTGGCATGACACTCACATATGGAATGCTGAACATATTGGTTTGCATTCCCTCTTATACAAGTTCACAGGTGATCCCACTATATTCTGTATCTGGTCCATCCTAAGCTCCAGCATTAACTATCCTCTATGTGTTGCTCATTACAAGTTTATATCCCGAAACATCTTGATTTGCATCCCCTTCACTACAAGTTCAGGAGTATTATTTAGTTCACGGCCAATTTGAAGTAATTGCACTTGGCACATGTTGGTTCGCATTCCCTCCTCTTTAGCTTTTGCCATCGTAACTTCTATTTTTGGTTTACATTCCCTGCTCTGTAGATGTAGCCATCATAACTTCATCTTGCTCAGTCGTTGTTACAAAATTTATAGCCTGCTACTTTTTTGTTCATGCCAATTTTGTACTCCCTGAACATGTTGGTTTGCATGGGACTCGACAGTAGTAAGTCTGCTGTTTCATTTTAACGTGCTCTGTTATATTGGCTGTTGGTATGCGGCATGCACTCTTTGTTTGCTTATTGTGCGCATTACAACGATCTTGTTATAACGACGAAATGATGAGTTCCAAATTCTTTGGCAAACAATATTGTAGTGTCTTTGCCTTTCCATTGTTGCTGTCTTAACTTGTAATGTCTTTGTTTCAGATATAGGTGGTGCATGGACAACTTAAAAGATTGCCGAATGGCTTCATTGAATTGCTAGGTTTAATTACCATTCAATTTCTCTGGGTTCTGTAATATTTTTTCAAAGCCTTGCAGCTGATGTAATATTTAATTAGTTTTTATAGTTCTTTCGCGCATTTTTTCTATGGTGCTCGTGGTAAGTGAGGCTATCCGACAGAAATCATGTGCTGCGTAAATATTCTCAATATCTAAATCACAAATTCCCATCCCTTAAACGCCCCAATTAAGCGAAATCACATATGTGCCGGCCCGCAAAATCCTAAAGCGCCTATTTTGCCGGCATACAAACAACAACTAAATGGGTTGGCCCACTTACTTATTGGGCCAGCCCACTTGATTTATCGTGGACCCCACACTCTACTTGGGCCGGCCCACATGCTTCTGTTGTGGACCCCACTATCAAATGGGCCGGCCCATTAAAAGGATAGTGGGACCCACATGTGTTTTGGCCTGGCCCACTATCTTGTTGGGCCGGCCCAATTGCTTCTGTGGTGGACCCCACATACAAACTGGACCGGCCCATTAACAGGAAAGTGGGACCCACCTGTGTTTTTGGCCCGGCCCACTATCTTGTTGGGCCGGCCCAATTACGTTATGGTGGACCCCACATACAAACTGGGCCGGCCCTTTAACAGGAATGTGGGACCCACCAGTGTTCTTGGCCCGGCCCACTATCTTATTGGGTTGGCCCACTTTCTATATCGTGGACCCCACTTGCTCAATGGGCCGGCCCTTTAACAGGAATGTGGGACCCACCTGTGTTTTTGGCCCGGCCCACTTTCTTGTTGGGCCAGCCCAATTACGCTATGGTGGACCCCACATACTAAATGGGCTGGCCCTTTAACTGGAAAGTGGGACCCACCTGTGTTTTTGGCCCGGCCCACTAACTTGTTGGGCCGGCCCACTTGCTATATGGTGGACCCCACATACTAAATGGGCCGGCCCTTTAACAGGTTAGTGGGACCCACCTGTGATTTTGGCCCGGCCCACTGGCTTGTTGGGCCAGCCCATTTAATTTATTGTGGACCCCACGTAGTAAATGGGCCGGCCCTATAGGAGGAAAATGGGACCCACAGGCTAATTAGGCAGGCCCAATAACTTCTTGGGCCAGCCCACTTGCTTTAAAGTGGACCCCACTTGGTAAATGGGCCGGCCCAATAACAGGAAAGTGGGTCCCACATGTTTTGTGGGCCGGCCCTTTTGCCTGTTGACCGGTCAAACGAGTGCATTCGGCCCGGCCCACATGCTTAGTGGGCCGGCCCATTAATGTTTTGACCAGTTAACCTTAGAGGTTAGGCCCGGCCCATGTAACTAATGGACCAGCCCAGCTATATAGTTGACCGGTCAAACTAAGTCAGCTGGCCCGGCCCGCAAACTTAATGGGCCGGCCCGCTTAAGACGTGGCAGGCCTCGTGTGGGCCTACCATCTACCACGGGGTTTCAGCGGCTAACGCCGTTAACTGCCAGTTAACGGCGTCTGCCACGTGTCAGTTTGCATGACGTCAGCAGTCAACGGGCTCCCGGAAACACTTCTGCAACGATCCGATTTTCCGTGGCGGAAGGGCGCGCAAGCGCGACGGACCGAAAAAATCGTCGTAGGACTTTGCCTGGCGCAGTTTCGACAACAGAACCCATATCGTCGGGTTAGGCCCATAGGCGACGAAAAATACCCCTTAGCGGACGATTTTGAGACGTTGTCTATCAGAACTTTTCTTGTAGTGTTGGTGAAGAAGCTTGCGGTTCTTTGCGATCTCTCTTGAAGCATCGGCTCTTGGTGCGCAGCCCTGTTCTGATGGGAGCTTGGGAGGAAGCAGGTTCAGGAGCTGACCTTTTCTTGGAAGCCGACGGTGGCAAGTCTAGCTGGCTCTGCGTGGTGGTTTTCCCAGAGTTGCCCGAGCTGGAATTCTCTCGACTGGACTGTGTCTCCTCGCTAGAGTTTTCTTCAGTAGAGGCCTGTGAAAGAAATACAAGCATGTTGCAAAAACCTGGAAAGATAGATGAAATTAACCAAGGCATGGATCGGCTTACGTGCAAACTTTCTTGAGCGGGAGTAGGGTTTTGGCGCTTCAAGGTCTTCCTGGCAGCTACTTTCCTTACTGCTTTTCTCGCCTTGATTGAGGCTCGGGGGGCAGCTGGCCCAGAAGATGCTGTGCTCTTAGGAGCCGATTTTGGCGGAATCGGCTGACTCTGCATCACAACTTTCTTCAAGGGTGGTGAGCTCTTGCAGAAGAGAACCACTGGATCCGGGGGAAGGAACTTGAAGGAGGAGCCATCCTCATGTACAGGTTCTGGACCATCTTGTTGCTGCAAGGAAACAGAGTCAGGTTACAAACAATCATTATGAGCCACTGCAAGAAATTTGTGAGTAGTGGTACCTGTTCTGCAGGGATATCATATTCAGCATCAAGTTGTTTCAGCAACGGTCCTAGAGCTCTCCTGAAGGTGTGGGTCTTCCACATTGACCACCAGGTCTCAAAGCCATCGGTTGACGAGATGAAATGGAGGTTGTGAGGGATTGGAATTGCTAGAGCATCAAAGAAGGAGTAACACCTTTGGCCGGTGAGGACATCAGGCAAGTCGGCTCTACTTTCTGTCAAGTGGTGAAGGAAGAAGTGTGGAGACACCTGCCCAAGACCAAACTGCCGGGCTACTACGACCGGCTGGTAAGACTCATAACCAGGTTTGATAATCCTGTTAGAGGTGCTCATGCCAACTGGAAGGAAGCAGGGACAGATCATAATGGAGTATAAGTGCCGAGTGCTAGGGTCATCGGCAAAGCTGTCTAGCCTGAAGGAGACTGGATTTTCAAAATCTCCAGATTCAGTGTAAGGAAAGAACAGGGGATTGTCCAGGCCTTGGAAGAAAATCCTGAACCATTCTGATGCTTCCTTAGGGATCAGTTTGCTGCCTGGAAGGCTATACAGAGCTTGGCCATAGCTAGTACATCGGATCTGCTTCCCATTAGCATCTGGGAAGGTGCAAGTGGCCAAAGGTGGAGAGTTTAGGATCTGGTTCTGGAAGTACAGCTGAGCCCATAGCTGAATAAACCACCAGGGGCCTCCTGTTTTAACTGTCTTTTGGGAGAACAGTTTGACAGACATCAGTTGGAGAGATCGATAGACCTCTCCAAGGAATAGTTTGCCGATGCCAAGCTGAGTGCCTTTGGCAAGTTCATAGGCCAGGGAAAGGTAATTCTTGGTTGGGGCGAGTGAAGGGCCACAGAATATGAAGTGTTCCAACCAGAAGTTCAGGAAGGCCGTGTGTTCCTTCTCTGTCACAGGGCCTTTGGTTTTCATGTAACGTCTAAGGTAGGCACCCCAGCTGGTACACTCTGTTTTGGAGGAGAGGGTGAAAGGAACCTTTGGCAGCATAAAAGCAGAAGGGCTTGGGGATGCAATGTCTAGACCTGTGATCATGGCCACGTCTAGCAGAGTTGGTGTCATAGGGCCATGGCCAAACATGAAGCAATTCAGTGCATCAGACCAAAAGTAGCCGATGGTTTTCAGAAGGTTCTCGTTCTTCTCAAGGGGATACAATGATCATGACAAAGCATCGGCTATCCCTATAGTTTCCCATGTGGCATAGTGAGTTTTGGATACTCTACTGTACCATGCCACCCAACCCTCAGGAGGATTAGGCCAGGCTCATAGGCAGTCGGCCCAAGAAGTCAGATCTAAATTCTGGTTTACGAAGGGAATTCTATTGGCCTCGCATGAAATCAAATGGGCAGGACTCTCGGAAGAACGGGGACCAAGACAAAGAGAATTTGGGAGAGAAGGATGCGGCAGCAGAATGTCTGAAACCTAAAATTAATAACGAAATAGGACATTAATTCAGGTGTTTGCTGTTAATCCTAACATTTACTCGGATGGCGAGGAGCGGTTAAGGATTACCTTCAGACCGGCGACCGTAGTGTTGGCGTTGGATGATTCCGCCATTGGATTCGCTGCGGAGTTGATTTGGCGCGGTTGAGATCTGAGATTCGTGTGGCCGTGAGTTGGATCTGTTCGAGCGGCGATTTGGGGATCTGAGTTTACTCTCTCAGACGAAGGTTGCAGGTTACCGTTTGAATAGGCAACTGATTTGGCCTTACTCGCGTTTTATGGTAAAGGCCGATGCGATGCCATCGGATCTTTGAGAGTTGACTGACTTTGACTATCGTCAAGATCAATTGGAAACGCTTCTTCATTAATAAAGGGGGTTTTTTACAATGAAGAGCCGATTGCTCAAGGAAGGAAAAACAAAAGAAGAGCCGATTGCTCAAGAACTACTACTAGTCCTATACTAGTAGTTCCTATTCTAAGGGCCGTCGCTGGCCTCGTCGTCGCCGTCGTAGCTGCCATCGGCGCTGCTTCCGGCGAGCTCCTCGTCGCTGCTGCCGTAGCCCTCGGCCGGGGCTTCTTCCTCCTCATCATCATCGACGTCGTCGTCCTCCGACCAAGCGCGGAAGCGCTTTGCCGGCGGGTACTCGTCGGAGGAGGAGTCATCCTCCTCCTCTTCCTCCTCCTCGTCATAGGAGGTGAAGCTGGCCCAGGAGTAGAAGTCGTCTTCGCTCTCTCCCTCCAATTCCCCGTCAACGAGGAACCGGAGGTCCGCCTCCCCGTCGGTCAGGGATAGGTCGTCATCTGACCCGACGGCGGCCAGGGGTAGGTCGTCGTTCACCCTGGCGGTGAAGTCCCACTCTTCATCGTCCCAATGCTCGGGAGCCTCCTTCTCGTATTGCGCCATCAGGTCGTGTTCTGGTATCGGCTCGCTGGAGGAGGAGGAGGACTGGAAAGAGAGACCCGACGAGGCGGAGGAGGAGGAAGAGGAAGACATTGCTACAGAGGAAGGGTTTTTTTGCCGATGGCTAGTACAGAGAAAGGGGATGAAGAGGCGAACTGTTCGGCGCGGTTAAATAAAAGGGGATATAGTGGAGATTTAATGCCACAGCGGTTTCCGAGGAAGCGATGCCAAAAAACTGTCGAATCGTGCAGAGAAGTTGAGAAGGCAAGGCATCATGATGAAAGGATACTGCGACGGTTCTGCTCTGCCACGACATGACCCTACGAAGAAAAAATAGAGTGGTTTTGGAATTATCATTGCCAAAACCAGGGGGCATGTGTTATCACCAGATTTTAACCAAGTCAGGAGGTGGGCCGTGATTGAGATGGGCTTGGAGAATATACACGGGAAATATTCATGAATCGGCCTCGTGCAAGAATTTGGGCTAGATTGCCCATGTATGTGTAAATTATAGTAGGTTACATGTCGGTTAGGATTAAAAGATAGAGTTTAGATCGTACACGGTTGGGATTATTCCCAAGTTAGAGAGTCTACGGACTATAAATATGTATCTATGGTTATTGAGAAAAGAGGACGATCACGTTCACAACAAACCAATCTAGGCGCATCGCCACCCCTTGTTTCGAGGGTTTCTTCCGGGTAAGCGCTATGCTGCCTAGATCGCATCTTGCGATCTAGGCAGTATCTTGTTTATTCGTCGTTCATGTGTTGCTCGTACTGAAGCCTTTTTTATGGCGAGCAACACCATTATCATAGATATGTTAGGGTTTGCATCGATATTTACTTGATGTATTCGCTTAGCTTTGCTATCCCTAGATATCTAGCTGTCCTTACACCTATCTTAGGTGTAAGGACAACACCTCGCTTAGTCTTTATTCAGTAGATTCGATCTGTTATGGTTGTTCCTTGCTCTTCAAGGATTAGTTTGATATCCATATGGTTAGGCCTTGCAAACGGGTTGAAAGATCCAGCAGGGCGTGAGGTACGGTTTGCTGATCCTAGAAGGGATGTTCCGAGGATCAACTTCATGTTGGTTTTTAGGCCTTTTCTAGGGTTGATTTTCCGTCATCTTTCGTACCTGCCAGGCTCAATTACGTGCAAGATGTTCTGGTTATGTGGTGAAAACCCTAAATCGTCGTAGATCGTGTTAGCTTAGTATTGATCAAGCAGGACCACCATGTTATCGTAGATCCAATACGAATCATGGGTGGATCGGCTCCATGAGCCGATTCACAGGATAACCTGAGAGCCGATCGAGGCTCGTATTTAATGTTTACGTGTATGCCATGCAGGAAACTAGTCGAAGCAATCCATCACCTTCCTGACCAGGTATAGGTCAGGTGGCACGCCCTTGCACCAGCTTGGACGTGTGCCGGAGCATTGCGGGCCGTCGCCCGAGGGACCAGGGCCCACCAGCAGTCCTGGGAGCCTCCCGGCTCTACGTGTTGCCCGTCGCTGCTCGCCGGTGGGTTTTGGTGGTCAACAGACACTCGACGTTCTTTTTCTCATAACTTGCAGGGACCCTTACCGCCTGCTCCTAGCCTCAACTCTTTCCCTGATTTGGAAGAAGCTTTACGGGTTACAGGCAAGTTTTGTGATCAATACCGTGCTCTGAGAAGGGAAGTGGGGATACTTCAGGAGGAGAATCACCGACTTTGAAGAATGCTAGAGCGGTTCCTCACTCCCATCGAGGTTGTTCCATCATCACCACCACCGCCGAAGGAGTAATTCATCATCGGTATTGGCATCCCCTTGGTTTGTTCCAAGCTTGGGGGAGTGCCGCGGTATCACATCATCACTATCTTTTACTTTTTACTATTAAGTAGTGTCATATCATGAGTAGGGAAGTTATCATATAAGATGGGTTGCAGTGTGGAAGTATCTCTCCTTTAGTTGGTTGTCTATGTATCCCTTGGTGTGAGTTATCGTTATGGAATATTAATGAGAAGTCTTATCATTTACATATTGCACATCTTATTTTAGTTTGGAATCTTTATTATATGATTGATCTTGTTATTAGTATTGGTATCACTATGGGAGCATTGAGTAAATCTATTTGGTTTTGGCAAACTTAGCATTGGTTAATAGCAACAACACTTTGAGGTTTTAGTAGAAAAGAGAAATACATGTAGTTGTTTCATTATCTTCCTTTCTTATTAGCTCTTAGCTTATTATTCTGAAGTTAAAATTGTTTGTGCTTACAAGGAAGATGCATGATTGTTTCTATCACTTGTATATTTGTTTGTTTCCCTCAACTCTTATGCTTGCTAATTAACCTTGCTAGCCAAAAACCTGTACTGAGAGGGAATGCTTCTCGTGCATCCAAACTTTAACCCAAACCTATGCCATTTGTGTCCACCATAACTACCTACTACATGGTATTTCCTACCATTCCAAGTAAATACTTCGTGTGCTACCTTTAAACAATTCAAAATTTATCATCCCTTATTTGTGTCAATGTTTTATAGCTCGTGAGGAAGTATGTGGTGTTTTATCTTTCAATCTTGTTGGGCAAATTATGCCAATGGACTAGTGGCTTCATCCGCTTATCCAATAATTTTGCAAAAAGAGCTGGCAATGGGGTTCCCAGCCCCGATTAATTAACCTTCATAATTTTACAAATAGACACTCCTCCATGGTATGTGATTGTTGGAAGGCACCCGAGGATTCGGTTAGCCATGGCTTGAGAAAGCAAAGGTGGGGAGGAGTGTCATCTAAATAAAACTAAAATAAAAAGACACTCCTTCATGGTATGAGAATGATTGGAAGGCACCCGAGGATTCGGTTAGCCATGGTTTGTGAAAGCAAAGGTTAGAAGGAGTGTCAACCAAAAATAAAACTTTATGGGAGCCGCTCTTCGAGAGTTTGTCTGGCAAGGGGGTTAGAGTACCCGCTACCATTCGTTGACAACAACAAACACCTCTCAAAATTTTACTTTTATGCTCTTTATATGATTTCAAAACTGAAAAAGCTCTAGCACATGATTTAATCCCTGCTTCCCTCTGCGAAGGGCCTGTCTTTTACTTTATGTTGAGTCCGTAAACCTATTTCCCTCCATCTTAAGCAAGCATTTGAGTTATTGTGATCAAACCATTTATATTGTGATTTACTTCATCATGTCTTTTACTCTTCCTTGTTTAGTACAAGTTTTATCTGAATGAATATAGCTTTGAACGTTATCAATGATTATGAGGAATTATTATGATTGAATATGCAAGTTGTGCCATATAAGCTTTACATAAGAGCGTTGCTCGATAGATGAGTACAATCTGTTAATTGTTCTATGACCAAGAACGAAGTTTGCCATCATCAATTATGATTTATTATGCACCTTTATTTGTGATTACCTTCTACTTGTTTCAAGTTGAATTATATGAGGAAGTTGTTCACTAGAATGTCTTGTGTGAATTAATATGATGCTTCTTGTCCGTATTTTATTTATCAACTCTTCACTCCATAAACATGTGGTCCTGTTTACCGAGTTCAGTTTCGCTTGGGGACAAGCGAAGTCTAAGCTTGTGGGGAGTTGATACGTCCATTTTGAATCACTATTTTATATCATAACTTACTGTTATTCATTGATATATTTCATATTTGGAGATGATACTTATGTTATTTCATCTATTTTACATGTTTCATGATTATTGGAGAATCGCGCACCAGAGTCAGGATTCTGCTGGAAAAAGCACCGTCAGAATGCAATATTTCGGAAGATCAACAATTGACGGAAATTATATGAAAAATCCTATTTTTCCAGAAGACGAAGATAGCCAAAAGGAGGAGCCGAGGAGGGCCGCCATGGGCCCCCCCATAGGCCGACGCGGGCCCAGGCCTGGCCGCGCCGCCTTGTGGGGAGGGGGCCCACAGCCCCCTCTGGCCTCCTCTCCTTCGCGTACTTCTTCGTCTCGAAAACCTAAGCTCCAGAGGATAGTCGCGAAGAGTCACATCCGCCTCTGCGGGGCGGAAAACACCAGAGAGAAAAAAGCTCTCCGGCAGGCTGAAATCTGCCGGGGAAATTCCCTCCCGGAGGGGGAAATCGACGCCATTGTCACCGTCATCGAGCTGGACATCATCTCCATCATCAACACCATCATCTCCATCATCATCACCGCCATCTCCACCGCTGCACATCGTCATCGCTGTAACAATTAGGGTTGGATCTTGATTGTTTGATAGGGGAAACTCTCCCGGTATTGATTTCTACTTGTTATTGATGCTATTGAGTGAAACCATTGAACAAAGGTTTATGTTCAGATTGTTATTCATCATCATATCACCTCTGATCATGTTCCATGATGTCTCGTGAGTAGTTCATTTAGTTCTTGAGGACATGGGTGAAGTCTAAATGTTAGTAGTGAATTATGGTTGAGTAATATTCAATGTTATGATATTTAAGTTGTGGTGTTATTCTTCTAGTGGTGTCATGTGAACGTCGACTACATGATACTTCACCTTTATGGGCTTAGGGGAATACATCTTGTATTCGTTTGCCAATTGCGGGGTTGTCGGAGTGACAGAAACCTAAACCCCCGTTGGTATATCGATGCAGGAGGGATAGCAGGATCTCAGAGTTTAAGGCTGTGGTTAGATTTATCTTAATTACTTTCTTGTAGTTGCGGATGCTTGCAAGGGGTATAATCACAAGTATGTATTAGTCCTAGGAAGGGCGGTGCATTAGCATAGGTTCACCCACACAACACTTATCAAAACAATGAAGATTAATCAGCTATATGAAGCGAAAGCACTAGACTAAATTCCCGTGTGTCCTCAAGAACGTTTGGTCATTATAAGTAAACAAACCGGCTTGTCCTTTGTGCTAAAAAGGATTGGGCCACTCGCTGCAATTATTTCTCTCGCATTTTACTTACTCGTACTTTATTCATCTGCTACATCAAAACCCCCTGAATACTTGTCTGTGAGCATTTACAGTGAATCCTTCATCGAAACTGCTTGTCAACACCTTCTGCTCCTCATTGGGTTCGACACTCTTATTTATCGAAAATACTACGATACACCCCCTATACTTGTGGGTCATCAATTCACTACCACCCCGGCAAGGCCAATGTGGTAGCGGATGCTTTGATCGACTGCCGTGTCAGTTGAACTCCATGATCGCAATCGAGCAACCCAACGTGTTTCATGAGTTTGAACGGTTTAGACTTGAACTCGTTAGTGAAAGATTCCTAGCCAGCATAGAGCTTCAACCCACCTTGATTAGCCGGATCAAGGAAGCCCAGAAAGGAAACGCTAGCATCGACGAAATCAAGAACCAGATAGCTGCAGGGAAAGCACCAGGATTCACCGTAGATGAAGCCGGAGTTCTTTGGTACAAAGGACGCCTATGTGTGCCAGCAGATTCTGAACTGAAGCAAGTCATCTTGAAGGAAGCCCATGACACCCTTTACTCAATTCACCCCGGAGGTACCAAGATGTATCAAGATCTGAAGGAGCAATTCTGGTGGCATGGAATGAAGAGAGAAATCGGAAGCTACATCGCCAAGTGTGATATCTGCCAGAGAGTCAAGGCAGAACATCAACGACCAGCAGGATTGCTGCAGCCAGTACAGATTCCTGAATGGAAGTGGGACTCGGTAGGAATGGACTTTATCACAGGTTTTCCCAAATCCAGCAAAGGAAATGATTCGATCTGGGTAGTTGTCGATAGATTGACCAAGGTAGCCCACTTCATCCCCGTCAAGACCACATACCAAGGCCCAAAATTAGCTGAGTTGTACATCTCCAGAATAGTCGCCCTGCACGGAACCCCGAAGTCGATAGTGTCAGATAGAGGATCTCAGTTTACCTCAAGATTTTGGCAGAAAGTACACGAAGGACTAGGAACCCGGCTGAATTTCAGCACCGCCTACCACCCGCAGACCGATGG
This sequence comes from Lolium perenne, assembly GCF_019359855.2. Taxonomy (NCBI): domain Eukaryota; kingdom Viridiplantae; phylum Streptophyta; class Magnoliopsida; order Poales; family Poaceae; genus Lolium; species Lolium perenne. Next base: position 189,625,576 of record NC_067245.2, read on the forward strand.
ACAGACGGAAAGAGTCAACCAGATACTGGAGGACATGCTGAGAGCATGTGTACTGGAATATCGATCCAAGTGGGAAGACTGCCTGCCTTACGCAGAATTCTCTTACAATAACAGCTACCAAGCCAGCTTACAGATGGCCCCCTTTGAAGCCTTGTACGGAAGGAAGTGTTTGATGACCCACAAGTATAGGGGGTGTATCGTAGTATCTTCGATAAGTAAGAATGTCGATCCCAACAAGGAGCAGAAGGTGTTGACAAGCAGTTTCGATGAAGGATTCACTGTAAATGCTCACAGACAAGTATTCAGGGGGTTTTGATATAACAGATGAATAAAGTACGAGTAAATAAAGTGCGAGAGTAACAATTGCAGCGAGTGGCCCAATCCTTTTTAGCACAAAGGACAAGCCGGTTTGTTTACTTATAATAACCAAACATTCTCGAGGACACACGGGATTTTAGTCTAGTGCTTTCGCTACATACAGCTAAATAATCTTCATTGTTTTGATAAGTGTTGTGTGGGTGAACCTATGCTAATGTACCGCCCTTCCTAGGACTAATACATACTTGTGATTATACCCCTTGCAAGCATCCGCAACTACAAGAAAGTAATTAAGAATAAATCTAACCACAGCCTTAAACTCTGAGATCCTGCTATCCCTCCTGCATCGATATACCAACGGGGGTTTAGGTTTCTGTCACTCCGGCAACCCCGCAATCGGCAAACGAGTACAAGATGCATTCCCCTAGGCCCATAAAGGTGAAGTGTCATGTAGTCGACGTTCACATGACACCACTAGAAGAATAACACCACAACTTAAATATCATAACATTGAATATTACTCAACCATAATTCACTACTAACATTTAGACTTCACCCATGTCCTCAAGAACTAAACGAACTACTCACGAGACATCATATGGAACATGATCAGAGGTGATATGATGATGAATAACAATCTGAACATAAACCTTGGTCCAACGGTTTCACTCAATAGCATCAACAACAAGTAGAAATCGATACCGAGAGAGTTTCCCCTATCAAACAATCAAGATCAAACCCAAATTGCTACGGCGGTGACGATGTCCAGCGGTGGAGACGGCGGTGATGATGGTGGAGATGATGATGATGGCGATGGAGATGATGTCCAGCTCGATGACGGTGACGATGGCGTCGATTTCCCCCTCCCGGAGGGAATTTCCCCGGCGGATCTCAGCCCGCCGGAGAGCTCTTTTCTCTCTGGTGTTCTCCGCCCCGCAGAGGCGGCTGTAACTCTTCGCGAGGTACCCTCTGTGGCTTAGGTCTTCGAGACGAAGGATTTCGCGAAGAAAAGGAGGCGAGAGGGGCTGTGGGCCCCCCTCCTCACCAGGCGGAGCGGCCAGGCCATGGGCCGCGCCGGCCTGTGGTCTGGCCCCAACTTGGGCCCTCTCAGCTCCCCCTTCTGGCTTCCTTCGTCATCTGGAAAAATAGGATTTTTGGTATAATTTCCTTCCACAGTTGATCTTCCGAAATATTGCGTTCTGACGGTGCTTTTTCCAGCAGAATCCTGGCTCCGGTGCTCGATCCTCCAATAATCATGAAATATGCAAAATAGATGAAATAACATAAGTATTGTGTCCAAATATGAAATATATCAATGAATAACAGCAAATTATGATATAAAATAGTGATGCAAATTGGACGTATCAACTCCCCCCAAGCTTAGACTTCGCTTGTCCCCAAGCGAAACTGAACTCGGTAAACAGGACCACATGTTTATGGAGTGAAGAGTCGATAAATAAAATACGGACAAGAAGCATCATATTCATTCACACAAGACATTCTAGTAAACAACTTCCTCATATAACTCAACTTGAAACAAGTATAAGGTAATCACAAATAAAGGTGCATAAGAAATCATAGTTGGTGATGGCAAACTTCGTTCTTGGTCAGAGAACAATTAACAGGTTATACTTATCTATCGAGCAATGCTCTCATGTTAAAGTTTATATTGCACAACTTGCATACTCAATCATAATAGTCTCCTCATAATCATTGATAACTTGCAAAGCTATATTCATCCAGATAAAAACTTGTACTAAACAAGGAAAAGTAAAAGACATGATGAAGTAAATCACAATATAATGGTTTGATCACAACTACTCAAATGCTTGCTTGAGATGGAGAGAAATAGGTTTACTGACTCAACATAAAGTAAAAGACAGGCCCTTCGCAGAGGGAAGCAGGGATTAAATCATGTGCTAGAGCTTTTTCAGTTTTGAAATCATATAAAGAGAATAAAAGTAATATTTTGAGAGGTGTTTGTTGTTGTCAACGACGGGTAGCGGGTACTCTAACCCCCTTGCCAGACAACCTTCAAAGAGTGGCTCCCATTTTATTTTTATTTTGTGTGGCACTCCTTCCAACCTTTCTTTCACAAACCATGGCTAACCGAATCCTCGGGTGCCTGCCAACAATCTCATACCATGAAGGAGTGCCTTTTTATTTTAGTTTTATTATGATGACACTCCCCCAACCTTTGCTTACACAAGCCATGGCTAACCGAATCCTTCGGGTGCCGTCCATCAATCACATACCATGGAGGAGTGTCTATTTAGTTTAATTAATTCGGGACTGGGAATCCCATTGCCAGCTCTTTTTGCAAAATTATTGGATAAGCGGATGAAGCCACTAGTCCATTGGTGAAAGTTGCCCAACAATATTGAAAGATAAAACACCACATACTTCCTCATGAGCTATAAAACATTGACACAAATAAGGGATAGTAAATTTTGAATTTTTTAAAGGTAGCACACGAAGTATTTACTTGGAATGGCAGGAAATACCATGTAGTAGGTAGATATGGTGGACACAAATGGCATAGGTTTGGGTTAAGGTTTGGATGCACGAGAAGTATTCCCTCTCAGTACAGGTCTTTGGCTAGCAAGGTTAATTAGCAAGAATAAGAGTTGAAGGAAACAAACAAATATACATGCGATAGAGATAATCATGCATCTTCCTTGTAAGCACAAACAGCTTTAACTCCAGAATAATAAGCTATGAGCTAACAAGAAAGGAAGACAATGAATCAACTACATGTATTTCTCTTTTCTACTTAAACCTCAAAGTGTTGTTGCTATTGACCAATGCTAAGTTTGCCAAAACCAAATATATTTATTCAATGCTCCCAAAGTGATACCAATACTAATGACAAGATAAATCATATAATAGAGATTGCAAACTAAAATAAGATGTGCAATATGTAAATGATAAGACTTCTCATTAATATTCCATAACGATAACTCACACCAAGGGATACATAGATAACCAACTAAAGGAGAGATACTTCCAAACTGCAACCCATCTTATATGATAACTTCCCTACTCATGATATGACACTACTTGACAGTAAAAAGTAAAAGGTAGTGATGATGTGATACCACGGCACTCCCCCAAGCTTGGAACAAACCAAGGGGATGCCAATACCGATGATGAATTACTCCTTTGGCGATGGTGGTGATGAATTCCTGACAAGCTTCTCAACAAGCTCCTGAAGCTCATCAATCTTGTACGTGAGGTTGCGAATCATCTCCGAATTGTGCTCGACGCGATTAAGAAGTATGTCCGACGGCGAGTCCCAACTCTTGGAGTTATGTCCCCACTCTTCACCCTCAGGCATCATCCTTCCTGCAGTGTTAGAACGATCTATATCCCAATTGCTAGGCAATGCTGCCATGGGAGTCCTTTCAATTTGATTATTGAAAATTAGATTGCGGAAGGGATGGTGAGTGCCTGATAAAGATGTCTTCGGAGCTAGGTAATGACGTGGAACCCCTCCTCCGGTGCGAATTCTTGCGCTCTTGTTTGCACTGAAAGGGTTGTCCACCACCTTGACGCTTGCGATGGTAGCACGCGGGTGTGCTCGCGAGTCTTCCTCCACCTCTTCTTCATCTTCTTCCTTGACGCTCTTGTCCTCCTCTTTCCACTCAAGATCTTGATTATCTTCATCCGAAAGCTCCTTGCCCTTGGTCTTGGAGACCATGGTGCTTCTAGACCGAAAACAGATCCTGGCAGAAACAGCTCAAAACAAAACACGTCGAGAAAAGCGATATACGGACCTTCAGGGGTCCGGGGGATTATATAGCAAAAAATTTCACGACAAAAGGAAAGTACCAGATCGAACCAGAGTCGGAAAGGGGCGATGAGGCGGCCAACTCATAGGGCGGCGCGGCCTAGCTGGGGCCCGCGCCGGCCTATGGCGGCACGCCCTCGTGCGTCTCCTCCACTCCGTTTCGATCTCGTAATTTTTCATATTTTCCAAAAAAATAGCAAAAATATTGTTCGGAAAGTAAATTGCGAACTTTTCATTACCAGTACTGTTACCTATTCAAAGTCGAGTTCTGGTGGACTGTCAATTTGTCCTTTGATGAAAGCCTCCGGTGTTTCCACTCGAATAATATCAACATCAACATTATAAGAATCACCTGAGATATAATGCTTGAGTCTTTGTCCATTCACTACTTGTGTGGCATTGCCTTGGAGAGAGCTAATTTTAATTGCTCCTGAACGATACACCTCCTCAACAACATATGGTCCTTCCCATTTCGAGAGTAATTTCCCTGCAAAGAATCTAAGACGAGACCGATACAATAGGACTTTATCCCCTATATTAAATTCTCTTTTAATAATCCTTCTATCATGCCATTTTTTAACTTTCTCTTTAAAGAGTTTAGCATTTCCATAAGCTTCACTTCTCCATTCATCTAGAGAACTCAATTGCAACAACCTCTTATTTCCGGCAAGTTTAGGATCTTTATTTAATTCTCTAACAGCCCAATAAGCTTTGTGTTCTAGTTCTAAAGGTAAATGGCAAGCTTTCCCATAAACCAATTTATAAGGTGACATTCCCATGGGATTTTTATAAGCATTTCTATAAGCCCAAAGTGCATCCTTCAATTTACTAGCCCAATTCTTTCTAGTTTTATTAACAGTCTTTTGCAAGATAGATTTAATCTCTCTATTTGATAATTCTACTTGTCCACTAGTTTGAGGATGATAAGCGGAAGCAATTCTATGATTAATACCATATTTAGCAAGAGTTTTTCTAAAACCACCATGAATAAAATGAGAACCTCCATCAGTTATAATATATCTAGGAACTCCAAATCTAGGAAAAATAATATCTAAAAGCATTCTTAAAGAGGTCTCACCATCAACACTTTTTGTAGGTATGGCTTCCACCCATTTAGTAACATAATCAACAGCAACAAGTATATGAGTGTTACCTTCTGAAGAGGGAAAAGGTCCCATGAAGTCAAATCCCCAACAATCGAACGGTTCAATAACAAGAGTATAATTCATAGGCATTTCATTGCGTCTAGAGATATTACCAACCCTTTGGCATTCATCACAAGATAAAATAAACTTCCTTGCATCTTTGAAGAGAGTTGGCCAATAAAAACCTGATTGCAGAACCTTTTGCGCGGTTCTTTCTCCGGCGTGATGTCCTCCATAAGCACTACCATGACATTTACTCAATATCTCTTGTTGTTCATACTCGGGGACACATCTTCGCAGAATACCATCCACTCCTTCTTTATATAAGTGTGGGTCATCCCAAAAATAATGCCTCAAGTCATAAAAGAATTTCCTCCTTTGCTGAGCTGAAAAGGTTGGAGGAAAGTACCTGGAAACAATAAAGTTAGCATAATCAGAATACCAAGGACTGTCTCGCGAACTCACCTTTATTGCAGCCAATTGTTCATTTGGAAAACTATCATTAACAGGAACAGATCATAAGGAATATTTTCCAATCTAGACAAATTATCAGCAACAGGATTATCAGCACCTTTCCTATCTACAATATGCAAATCAAATTCTTCCGACAGAAGTACCCATCTAATGAGCCTTGGCTTAGCATCCTTTTTTTGCATAAGGTATCTAATTGCAGCATGATCAGTATGTATAGTAACTTTTGAATCAACAATATAAGATCTAAACTTATCACAAGCAAAGACTACAGCTAACAATTCTTTGTCAGTAGTAGCATAATTTCTTTGAGCAGCATCAAGAGTTTTACTAGCATAATGAATAACATTCAATTTTTTGTTTACCCGCTGTCCAAGAACAGCGCCTACAACAAAATCACTAGCATCACACATAATTTCAAATGGTAAATTCCAATCAGGGGGTTCAACTATAGGAGCAGTTGTTAAGGCCTTCTTTAGAGTTTCAAACGCTTCCTTACAATCATCATCAAAAACAAAAGGTACATCTTTTTGAAGAAGATTAGTAAGAGGCTTTGAAATCTTGGAGAAGTCTTTAATAAACCTCCTATAAAACCCAGCATGACCAAGAACACTACGAATACCTTTAACATCCCTAGGATAGGGCATCTTCTCAATTGCTTCAACTTTAGCTCTATCAACTTCAATACCTCTCTCGGAAATTTTATGTCCCAATACAATTCCTTCATTAACCATAAAGTGGCATTTCTCCCAATTAAGAACAAGGTTAGTTTCTTCACATCTCTGCAAAACTTTATCAAGGTTCCGCAAGCAATTATCAAAAGAATTCCCATAGACAGAAAAATCATCCATGAATACCTCTACAATACTCTCGCAAAAACCATGAAAAATAGCAGACATGCATCTTTGAAAAGTAGCAGGAGCATTACATAAACCAAAAGGCATACGTCTATAAGCATAAGTTCCATAGGGACAAGTGAAAGTGGTTTTCTCTTGATCCTTAGTTTTAACAGCAATTTGTGAAAATCCAGAATAACCATCAAGAAAGCAAAAATGAGTATTTTTAGATAACCTTTCTAACATTTGATCAATAAAAGGCAAAGGGTAATGATCTTTTTTAGTTACCTTATTAACTTTCCGATAATCAATGCACATTCTATACCCTACAACAACTCTTTGAGGTATGAGCTCATCATTATCATTAGGCACAACAGTCATTCCTCCTTTCTTAGGAACACAATGAACAGGACTAACCCATCTACTATCAGCAATAGGATATATAATACCAGCTTCAAGAAGTCGTAATACCTCATTTCTTACCACATCCTTCATTTTAGGAATTAGACGACGCTGAGGTTCAACAACAGGCTTCGCATCATCTTCCATATTGATGGCGTGCTGGCAAATAGAGGGAGAAATCCCCTTCAAGTCATCAAGAGTGTAGCCAATAGCACCTCGGTGTTTCTTCAATATTTCCAATAACATTTCTTCTTCAAACTCTGTAAGCTTAGAACTAATAATAACAGGATGTATTTTCTTATCATCAATATGAGCATATTTAAGATTATCAGGCAATGGTTTTAAATCAAAGACAGGATCTTCCTTTGGTGGCGGTGTTGTACCCAGATCTTCCACCGGTAAATCATGCTTAAGAATAGGTTGGCGAAGAAAAATTTCCTCAAGCTCATCTCTTTCTCTCCTAAAAACTTCACTCTCACTATTCTCCAAATGTTGCTGCAAAGGATTATTAGGAACAAGAACAATAGATGCACACTGTTCCATTTTAAAATCATTATTAGGCAAATCAGCTTTATAAGGAGTTTTGGTAAATTTAGAGAAGTTAAACTCATAAGATTCACCAGCAAATTTAGTCAAAATTTTCTCTTTCTTGCAATCTATAATAGCTCCACAAGTATTTAGAAAAGGTCTACCAAAAATGATAGGACAATAATCACTAGCAGCAGAACCAAGTACCAAAAAGTCAGCAGGATATTTAATCTTACCACATAGAACTTCCACATCTCGAACAATACCAATTGGAGAAATAGTTTCTCTATTAGCCAGCTGAATAACCACATCAATATCTTCAAGTTCACAAGAACCAATTTCGTGCATAATCTCCGTGTAAAGCTCATAAGGAATAGCACTAATACTTGCACCAATATCACATAAACCATAATAGCAATGATCACCAATTCTAATAGATAGCATAGGAACACTAGCTTGTTTGGGTTTATTAGGATGTGAAACAATATTAGAAGCATCTTCACAGAAAATAATATGACCATCCTCCAAATTTTCAGTCACAAGATCTTTAACTATTGCAACAGCAGGTTCAACTTTTATTTGTTCTTCAGGTTCTATAGGTTTCTTTTCACTTTTATGAACCGCACTATTTATAACAGAGTACTCCTTCATTTTAGCAGGGAAAGGAGTTCTTTCAATATAAGCTTTAGGAATAACATGATCAACAGTTTCAACTACAACGCATTTATTAATAGATGAATCAATTTTATCTTTATACGGTTCATGATACTTATCAAAATTCTTCTTAGGCAATTCATAATGAGAGGCAAAAGCTTTATAAAGATTTGCAGCAACTTGAGAATCAAGACCATAAGTAGCACTCATATTACGAAATTTATCAGTATCCATAAAAGCTTCAATGCATTTATAATCATAATTTATACCTGATTCTCTATCTTTGTCGATCTCCCATCCTTCAGTATTTTCCTGGATCCGATTGAGAAGGTCCCTTTTAAACTCTTCCTTATTGCGCGTGAATGATCCAGAACAAGAAGTAACCAGCCAGGTCTTGTCTTCAAAAAAAAGTCTTGCATAGAAATTATCAATAATAACATTACCAGGAAGCTCATGAATGGGGCATTTGAGCATTAAAGACTTCAATCTCCCCCAAGCTTGGGCAATACTCTCTCCATCATGAGGCCAAAAATTATATATGCGATTCCGATCCTTGTGAATTTCACTTGGAGGATAGAACTTAGAATAAAACCGGGGCACAATATCATTCCATTCAAGAGAATCCCCATTATCCAGTAATTTATACCAATGCGCCGCTTTACCAGACAGCGATATAGAGAATAGTTTCTTCCTCACTTCATCCATAGCAATACCTGCTCACTTGAATAAACCGCATAATTCATGTAAGAACAGTAAATGATCTCCAGGGTGGACAGTTCCATCCCCTGTATAACGGTTACCCACTACGCATTCAATAATTTTCATAGGTATTTTGTATGGTATCTCTTCTTTACCTGGCGCCTCATCCACTACCTTTGCAGTAGTAGCAGATTTCCCAAATAAGCATTCAAGAGGAGATCTCTCCATAATGAATTATGGCAGCAGGCAGAAATAAAATCAGCACAAACAGTAGAAGTTTCCCTTACCAATTCCACTTACCAATAGCGCTTCACTCCCCGGCAACGGTGCCAGAAAATAGTCTTGATGACCCACAAGTATAGGGGGTGTATCGTAGTATCTTCGATAAGTAAGAATGTCGATCCCAACGAGGAGCAGAAGGTGTTGACAAGCAGTTTCGATGAAGGATTCACTGTAAATGCTCACAGACAAGTATTCAGGGGGTTTTGATATAACAGATGAATAAAGTACGAGTAAATAAAGTGCGAGAGTAACAATTGCAGCGAGTGGCCCAATCCTTTTTAGCACAAAGGACAAGCCGGTTTGTTTACTTATAATAACCAAACGTTCTCGAGGACACACGGGATTTTAGTCTAGTGCTTTCGCTACATACGGCTAAATAATCTTCATTGTTTTGATAAGTGTTGTGTGGGTGAACCTATGCTAATGTACCGCCCTTCCTAGGACTAATACATACTTGTGATAATACCCCTTGCAAGCATCCGCAACTACAAGAAAGTAATTAAGAATAAATCTAACCACAGCCTTAAACTCTGAGATCCTGCTATCCCTCCTGCATCGATATACCAACGGGGGTTTAGGTTTCTGTCACTCTGGCAACCCCGCAATCGGCAAACGAGTACAAGATGCATTCCCCTAGGCCCATAAAGGTGAAGTGTCATGTAGTCGACGTTCACATGACACCACTAGAAGAATAACACCACAACTTAAATATCATAACATTGAATATTACTCAACAATAATTCACTACTAACATTTAGACTTCACCCATGTCCTCAAGAACTAAACGAACTACTCACGAGACATCATATGGAACATGATCAGAGGTGATATGATGATGAATAACAATCTGAAAATAAACCTTGGTCCAACGGTTTCACTCAATAGCATCAACAACAAGTAGAAATCGATATCGGGAGAGTTTCCCCTATCAAACAATCAAGATCAAACCCAAATTGCTACGGCGGTGACGATGTCCAGCGGTGGAGACGGCGGTGATGATGGTGGAGATGATGATGATGGTGATGGAGATGATGTCCAGCTCGATGACGGCGACGATGGCGTCGATTTCCCCCTCCCGGAGGGAATTTCCCCGGCGGATCTCAGCCCGCCGGAGAGCTCTTTTCTCTCTGGTGTTCTCCGCCCCGCAGAGGCGGCTGTAACTCTTCGCGAGGTACCCTCTGTGGCTTAGGTCTTCGAAACGAAGGATTTCGCGAAGAAAAGGAGGCGAGAGGGGCTATGGGCCCCCCTCCTCACCAGGCGGCGCGGCCAGGCCATGGGCCGCGCCGGCCTGTGGTCTGGCCCCACCTTGGGCCCTCTCGGCTCCCCCTTCTGGCTTCCTTCGTCATCTGGGAAAATAGGATTTTTGGTATAATTTCCTTCCACAGTTGATCTTCCGAAATATTGCGTTCTGACGGTGCTTTTTCCAGCAGAATCCTGGCTCCGGTGCTCGATCCTCCAATAATCATGAAATATGCAAAATAGATGAAATAACATAAGTATGGTGTCCAAATATGAAATATATCAATGAATAACAGCAAATTATGATATAAAATAGTGATGCAAATTGGACGTATCAGTGTCGTACCCCTCTGAATTGGTCAGAAGTCGGAGAAAGCCAAGTCTTTGGACCAGATGTTCTTCGTGAAGCCAAAGAGAAAGTACACAAAATCCGGGAGTACTTCAAGACGGCACAATCAAGACAGAAGAGCTACGCCGACAAGAGACGCCGAGAGATGACCTTCGAGATCGGAGATTTTGTCTATCTCAAAGTATCCCCCTGAAAGGAATGCAGAGATTCCAGCTGAAAGGAAAGCTTGCACCCCGATATGTCGGACCCTTCAAAGTTCTGAGTCACCGAGGCGAAGTATCTTATCAACTGGAGCTACCAGAAGAAATGTCGGCTGTGCACGACGTGTTTCACATCTCACTCCTTCGGAAGTGCCTAGAAGTCCCCGAGAAGACCGAAGTGTTCAAGAACATCGACCACAGATCGGTGGATATCAACAAGGACTTGACGTATCGCGAAGTGCCGATTCGCATACTGGAAGAAGCTTACAGAAACACCCGCACCCGAAGCGTCAAGTTTCTGAAGATTCAGTGGAGCAACCATACTGAAGACGAAGCCACTTGGGAACGCGAAGACTATATGAAGGAGTACCTAGATCTCTTTAGTACCTAATTTTTTTTCTTTTAGATCTCGGGACGAGATCTTTTGTAAGGGGGAAGGGTTTGTAACATCCCAAATTTCAATAAAAGGAAGAAGAAGAATTTCCAAAGTCCAAATTTTAGAACCAACAAAAAAATTTATTTGCATATAGTGCTATGTATAGGACTTGTGCAGTATTGAGTGATATGCCATGATGATTGTTATTGTGCTTATGTGATAAACCCTAAAACCCTAATTGTATCAAGAGAAGATCCCAAATCAAATCAAATAAAAAGGAGAAAGAAATCAAATAAGAAAAACCCTAAAAACCCTCACATATGGTTTATGCCATTTTTGCAAATCTTTACCTTAGACCATTTTGACCTTCACCATTAGTTGTAATATGTTACTCAACACTTATTACAACTTTTGGAATCAAAGAAATACAAATCAAATCAAATTCAAACTCAAATGGTGATCACATAGAATAATGGTCAAATCTGCCATTTATATTCTGGTCACTACTTTGAGCCCCTAGATTTCAAGTTTTTCAAACCAAACTTTCCCAATTCTTTGCACCACATCCAAGTACACATCAAGGTGAACAACTTCTGTAAAGACCACCATGTCAAAATCATCTTGGATCAAAATCTATGCTCATGCAAAGTTGAGACTTTTTAACAAGTGCAACAATCTCACACTTTGCATTTTGGCATTTCTTTTATTTTTAAAATTCCACCACCACCTATGTTTGTCTCTAGTCATTTGCAACTCATCCAAACCAACCATTTTCAAAATTTGGAACCACATGACCTCAACCAAATTTTGCAAGAATTTGAATTTTGGCAAATAGATCAAATCTCAAACACTATTTCAAATAGTGTTTGGCCTAACCCTAATGCCCCACTTGAGCTCTACTGGTTCCATAGTCCCCTCTCATCCAACACCAACCCTAGCAACCCTAAGAAGAGGATCTAGCATAGCATGGACATGGCCATGCCGGCCATGTTCCACATGGAAAGCTCCACCCCTCTCCCTTCTTCCCCAGCCACGGCCATAGTGCCATTTCGTGCCACCTCGACCTCCTACACCTGCCTAGGCACGCCATAACCGGAGAGGAAACCGACAGCCGCCGGAACGCACGCGCCCAGGGACGGCGACGCCATGCCGATGACGTCGCGCATGCACGCCCGCGGACGCACACTGGCCAACTGTCGCCTCGCCACCCTGCGCCTCGCCTGGACCCCCTCTCGATGGGTTGAGTATCACCGCACGACCACGAAGCCGCCATACATGGACACGGACGCGACCCGTGACCGCCGCCGCCGGAGACGGAGAAGAAATCCCGCCGCAGACGCCGCCAGACATCGCCGCGCCCCGACCGTGTTAGGCACCGCCTAGCCTACTTGTCGCCACAAAGAGGACCACCGTGACGCACTAAACACCGCTGCGCCCTCGCCTAGCCCCGTAGCTCGCTGGAGAAGCCGCGCCGCGGTCGAGTTCGCCGCAGCACCACGGTGCCCTTCCGCGCCTATAAAAGGAAACGCCCATTTGATGATCTGAGCACACCGCAACACTCCCCTCTTCCCCCTCGAGCTCCTCGACCACCTCACTACTCCGATTAGTCACCATAGCTCGCCAATCGACGCATCACTGCCGCACACCGCCGCGGAAGCTCGCCGCTGATTGGAGCCGCCCCAGGACGTGCCGCTGCTACCAGTCGCTTCGCCGTCGTCCACTGCTTTACCGAGCACACTGCCCACCGCCGCTGGAGCCACGGTGAGCTCGCCGACCCCCTTGCGCCGCCGTTCCAGTAACCCTCTCTCGTCGGCGAGACGATGAACCCAGGCCGTTAGATCAGCCTCTAATCCTACGCTCCACGTCGCCCCGTACCGATTCGGGTGTGATGAGCCGCTGACAGGCAGACCCCACCCTATCAGGCAGCCCACGCGTCTGTGGACCGTGGTGTGCTGGGCAGTCCGTTTAATTTGAAAAACGGCCCAGTAGATTTTTCCCACCAGGCCCATTTGTCTCAAATTCGAATTTCCAGTTTAGTTTAAATTTAATACTGATCCTGTTATCAAAATTCAATAGAATTTGTTTGGCCCAACCAAATTTAGCAAACTTTATATTGTTGGAAAGCTAGGAAAAAGATTTACAATACTACACTGGTCTCACTGTGAGATTCATTGTAGAAATAATGTGAAAAAAGAACAAGTCAGGTACTTTTGCACATTCAAACAATTCTTAAAAATCAAACAAAAATGCTATTAAGTTGATTTCAACTCTCATAGCTCACATTTCACTTACACTAATTGTTTCTGCAATAATATGGTGTGCTCACTTTGAGTGATCATGGCCTAGCTTAAATAAAGGACTATATGGCTAGTTTAGTCAATTGATATTGTCCAAAACTATTATGTAAATCATATAAAGTGCTTTGCTTCATTTAAATCTTGTCCCAAGTACTTTCATATGAAGTTGATACCCTGGTCTAAATACTCTCACATGAAATACTTGGTGATATTAAATCATAATTAGAATTGTTAAATTGTATGAGGTATTCTACCTCATTTAAATCATTTTCCCAAATAATGATGATGAATGGTTGACTTAGGTCAACATGATTTCATGCATGATTGTTTGAGGAAGTTAAATCTTAAGAAGATTCAATGAGAGGAAATTATTTCCTCAAGAACTGAATGGAAACTATCATTTACATATGTAATGAGAGAAAATTATTTTTCCTCAAGAAGAAAACCAATGCACCTAATTGTGTTATGTGTGTTATTAGAATAGTTGTGTGAAGCCATGTTGTGCTTAGTATAGCTCGTGAACTTTGTTGGGTGATTGTATCTCGTATTCGTTTTTAGACGCTAGTACCGGAGAATACCAGGAAGAGGAAGGTTTCTACCAAGAAGAGGAGGAGTAGAACTTTGATCACTACCAAGGCAAGCTAATATTCTTGCAAAGTGCAAAGCCCCTTTGGGGCAAGACACCATTAGTCTTACCTTACTTACAATGATCCCATCCCAAGTTTTTACCTTACAAGTTTTTACTTGTTTTATGAAGAAGTTACTTTTATAGTTAACTTTGGTCTAAGTTTAGTGTGTTACTAGAGTAGCAAAGTTAGTCTCAACGCTAGCCAAGCAAGATAGCACCCCTCATGATTAGTGCTAGTGCTAATACTAAAATTGACTACTCTAGCTGGGAACTTGTGATTTGAAATGAATTTGAAAACTTTGGAATGATGAGTCATTCCATTGAATGATTTTGAAGGTGAATATGACTTGAAGGAGATTGTGAATTTTTGACTAAAACTGATATTGGTTTGAATGCGATGCCTTTCCAATTTTTGAGTACCCCCACAATACCTGATTATGGGTAGGGCTTAACTGGAAGTTTATTCATCTTAGTATGGGTTCCCTCTGAACAAGCATCATAGGGGTTATGCTGAGGCTGCCTCCGTTGTATGAGAAATGATGTGAAATGAGGTGAATGTACGGCCCAAGCCCTGTGCAGTTCCCAGGTTGACAATTGGTCTTCACTGGGAGGCCAAGCTCATGGGGAGAGGTACCTATACTAGGGTATGTAAGTGAAAGGTTATGGTTGATGATCCGCGTACTGTGTTACGATGATTCGGGGTTATCCTCGACGGATGAAATCAAATGTCGTGGCACAAGTGTGCAACCTCTGCAGAGTGTAAACCTATTCGAATAGCCGTGTCCACGGTTACGGACGGTTGGAAATGCCATACTATTACCGGTGTCAGATTCTTGAAAGTGTTGATGTTTTGAATTGGTGACTGGACTTGAATCACAACTGAGTTGTGGGAATGACACTAATGTTCCCACCTGAGTTAGTTAGCACGTGAATAAGTCTTTTATCAAATACTTGTGAACTAAAATTGGCCTTATGCAAAATAAACTAGAGCTTAGCACCCCCTTACTAGAATTGTTAAGCACTTACACTAGTATTAGTTTGCGAGTACTTAAAGTACTCACGGCTGTGTCCCTGGCTATTCAAATGGCCAGAGTATGAAGATGAGCAGAACTACCAAGGTGATGACCAGCAGGACGCCTACGACAACTAGGAGTCATCCGACGTCAAGCGTTGGCCTGTGGACTAGAGAGTCCATTTCTATTTACGCTTCCGCTATGAACTTGTGTTTGTTCGTTGATCAATAGATCAACTATTTGTGTAATATGGATCATGTGATCTGAATTTGTAAGACAATATGGTTTTTAATGAATGATTACTTATGGTATTCGACTATTATGTCTCGCAACAGCAATATTCCTGGGATTGCGATGAATGGCATAATAGGCATCTGGACTTAAAAATCCTGGTGTTGACAGCAAGCCAAAACAAGGTCCTCACGATGATCACCAGGGGTAGGGCACCAGGAGGAATCCCCTAGCACAACCTGAGTTAGATAAATCGGAGGGAGGAGGCGGTTGCCGGTGGTGGAGATCTCGACACCAACAGAGTCGGTGGGAGGAGAGGAACCCTAACGAGAGGGGAAAGTTAAAGAAACTTTAGGAGAACGTATCTCTGGCTGAGTATTTCTCCATCATGGTACATAGCAAAGCTAATCTCAATAAATGGATGACATAAGTTAATTATTATTGTGCATTTTATAAAGCTCGTTATTTTTTTTCTCTAAAATGTAAGTAGATTTGTGATAGTTGGATCTTGCAAAAAGATTTGTCTACTAGTCGTGGTTTTGTATAATAAGAAAAGTTTCTACGCTTTCAGGATTTGAATATGTGGCTTGCTACTGCCTTAGCTTATAGTGCATAATACTATACTTATTCGTGAACAGCTTCGATTTTTCACAGAATTTTGGATTTACTTTTGAATTTACGCTGAGGTGACATGTGTATTCTGTGGTGGTTCAACTCCGCTGTTAAACTTTCGTGTGAGGTTTTGGTGGAGTGTTGGAATTTACGTTTGCTCACTTTCTCGCACAGCAGTGGTTTTCCTTTTTAGTCCGGGTGCATGTAGCATTGCCTGGTTCTTGTGCCGCTGTAAATTTTTGTCCTCTTTTCTGTTGTTCTGCGTGGTGGGGTCGTTGGTCATGTGATGGAGTGGTGCAGCGGTGACACGTTTAATTCAAGTCTGGTCAAAGCGGTCCCCCAATACTGAACGATTTGGGCGGTCATTTTCTCTCACCTCTCATTTTCCTCTCTCTCTCCCTCTCTCTCTCTCTCATATGCTCATCTTTTTTCCATCGCCGCCGGCCCGCCGCCCACATCCTTCGTCCAGGGCCGGCCTCTCCCTCTCCCTCTCTGGCCGCCGCGTGCGCGCGGCTTCACCTCTTCGACGAGGTTCTGTTCGCTGTGCGGGAATCACGCGAACCACAACACACGCCTCCTGCTGGGGCCGCAAACCACATCCACTGGCCGAATTGGGAACTCGGAATCCTATAATCCCACCTCCAACGGCTGACGCGCGGGGGCGGTGGAAAACTACATCTCCGCCGCGGCGACCCTCACCAGCGTCACTTTCTAGGTCGAGATGGACGCCTCACCCAGGTCTCGCTGCAACACCACGCGCAGATCAGGTTCGGTTCGACTTCCCGATGGAAGACCGGATACGGATAGGGGAAGGCATCCACTCTAACTGCAGTCGCATCAGGTCGATGGTCGAGATCGACCCCGGCTGCTTCGCAGCGACGTAGGCGTGGTGCCCCGGAGAGGCGTGGGTGAAGCAGGAGGATGTCTATCGGCTATCGCTGCTCTTCTTCTGCTGCGTGGAGGAGCTCGAGGTCTCCGCCGGTGCGCTGTCTGCAGTGGACCTGTGCGGAGGAGCTCCAGGTCTCCATCAGTGAGCGGTATGCAGGGGAACGAGATCGCAGCAGATTCTGGTCGATGCCGACGGGAGGAGCACGCTGCGTCGAGCAGGCCACGCCGCACCGCGGAAGGAGCAGTCTGTCGTTGAGGCAGGGTCTTGGGCGAGCGAGCTCCTCTTCCCTGTATCCCTTGCCAACGCCGGCAGACTCCAGTGCGGTCGAACGAGCGGGAGTTGAGGGGCGGCGCTGCGGCACCGGCCGGATCGTGCAGGCGGGAGCAGCCAGCTCGGCGGGGAATCTGTTGGAGCGGACAATCTGGTTGGCAGCCTGTAAGATCAATCTATTTCTGCTTATTCGTGCAGCAAATTTCGAAATTGCCAACACACACATCCTAGCTTGCTTGATTGATTGAGCGTGCTGGCTTTCAAGATGAATCTGGCTTTTTTTTGTGTGCGTTTGATTCAGTTTAGATTTATGTGTCTGGACTGGTTGTAGTACCAGTCATAGTAATTTATTTTGTTCTTGCAGCCTTCCACTCCATGAACACACGATGTCTGTACTTTTTCATACAGCTCAGAGTATACTCTGTTTCTCCTTTGCATATTTCAAATGTATAGCTACATAAGTTCTAATAAACTAGCTGAAAACATTTGGTCATTCCTTCTGCAACTGTTTCACACTCCTGCTGCACTAGCCATTCAATTGTTAATTATGATCATGTGTTTACTACAATTTTATACTTAACTGGTATGCTAGCATAGTAAATCTCACACATCTTTCTCCATTTGCTCATGTGTTGTAACGAGTAGCTGACTAGGGGGTAGCTGTGAGTGAACAAGGCTGCTTGGCAAATGAATAATTGAGGACTTGATTATTGTACGACGGGAAGCTGCTATGCTATGGACAAATTGGTCTCGAATTGTTTATTGTGATACTTTAACAAGCAATGTTGTTCTGCTGTGCTGCTCAGTTTTTTATGTGAACTTCCCCTATAGTTAACTTGATCTATCCATTCACAATTACTCTAAATTGATTGGGAATTCTAAAAGAAAATACATTGGTAACTTCTCTGACCATACATATTCCCAATTGCAATACATCGACAGAGTATCACAAGATTTCCAGAGAATTTATTTATTGACCAGGAAACCAGTCTATCGTTGATATGACTCCTTTGTACACACCTAGATTCCAGAAACAATTTTACCGACAGAGTGCTACAATATTTTCTGGTCATTGGTCACCTTTCATCGTTTCCCCCTGTTGGTTTGAGGATATTGGCCTGGAGGGATTCCCGTGAAGATACATAGTTGAGGTTTGTACCTATGTGAACTTTCTACAAGTCTTTTCCGGTTCCAGCAGATGCCAATAGTTAGAGCTGACTCTTTTTTTTCGAATCAGTTAGATAGTACTTTGTTGTTGTTTTATTACCTATAAGCTTTGTCTTTTGTTTTTTCACTACTATGCATGGCTTCTGATTGTAATCAAAGATGAAGTTAACGTAGAGGCCATGCTCAAAAGGATTCCAAGCAGAAATGGCAGTGTGTTTAATTCTATGTTCCTTTTTGTTGATTCTTTTTCATTTTAAGACTGTTTCTTAGTAAATATTGCATGCAGAAGTCCTCTGTGGTCTCAAAATTTATTAAGTAGTTGTTTTCTCTATTGCTATGTTACAGACATGACCAGTGATGTTCCCCGGTATTAGACTTAAATTGGTCATGGAAACATAGGAGTTTCTTATGACACCAAATCAGCTGTCTATGGTGTAACTGCTGGAACATTACAGGATGAGAAAAATTGAAAGATGGAGAAATAATCCATCCACCATGAATCTAACCTTAGCATATATTATCCTCTATAGCTATGTTGTAATAAAAAACGGGTATTCCAGTTACGTTAATGGCTGCACAAGATTTTTTTCAGATAAATACTCCTCAAGTCTAAAAACTGAAACAACAAATTTATATTTGTTAGGTCTATTCATTACATTGGTGTAATAGATGTATAAATTTCTGAATAGATTATTGCCCGAGAAAGCTACGCAGAATTATCTCTCTTGAGGTCTGAAGGCAAATCATGTACAGCCCAATGTCCCATTCCTAAAGAAATTTGAAGTTCCTTTATGTTTTGTTGAAGGAGTATAATTTTTTATCTCCTTGAATGCTTAGGTTGTTTCTTAAATGCCTAATAAGTTCAATAATATTGACTGATGTTATAATGTTGATTTGTTTCCCTTTATTGTACATGCTTGAGTTTAAAATTGACCACATTTTTTTTTGCAATTTCAGTTAGAGCTTGAAGAAAGCCTGATCTGATCATCTGTAAATGAGCTAGCTGAGACTGTAACGGACTGTTCAAAATTAGGAAAAAATTAGGCCGCAGCATGTCGGTGAGCACCCCAGCTGCTGCCGGTTCCCCTCCAAGCACGAGGTCATTCATCCCATCACCAAGAGGCGTGGCGCTTGCATGGAGACACGGCGATGATTCAGATTCTAAGATTTTTCAACTTGACAGATCAACGTTGGAGCTACAGGTTCAGGACGCGATACTAGCAGATGGACGGCGGGGCAAGGATGAGCGGCGGGGTGAGGATCATTCATATTCGCATATCTAGCTTTCACCAAACGTTCCTTATATACATACTCTCACATATGTGTCTAATTCTTTTGTAAATGAAGTGCCATCTACTGAATCTTTGGTACTTCAAACAAATTTTAAAAGCACGAGCCATCGAGAACTCCAATATGCCTCCTCATTGTTTAACTGATTATTTAAATTTTCTCAGACTTCAAATGATATGGATGCTTGGAGGTGTGAAATTCATCTCGGCAATGGAAATACAGCCATACACTGGATAAGGTAGCCATTTATTTACCAAAACCTGTATTTTCTCATTTACAATTCTACGTCGGTATTTGATCACCTCAAGAAAAGGATTAAAAATACTTGTGATGGCCAAAAATGATGTGCCAACTATTAAAACTATAAATATTGTATACCAGGAGGTAATGGACTATCTGTAAGAGTATGCACATCAGATCATATCATGGTTGCAGCCTTGCAGGTACATTCAGTAACTTCGACATAGCTTCAGGTATATCTGTGCTTTGAATTCAGACAATTAAAACATTTCCTCAATTCTTTATCCAGTGTTCATCTAATATAGAGGAATTTGGGCAGCTTACATCTACAACGTTGCACATTTATGTGAACAAGACTTTGTATTATGTTCCCTGTCTCATCAATTTTATTGTATGCCACTTCTAAACCATGACACATCTGTTAGTCTGTACACTTGTTTGTTAGTGTTTTCACTGGACTTCATAAAGCGGCGAGTATTTTCCGTTAACTTACTGATAAACAGCACACCATGCTTTTGGTTATTAGGCAAATTGTTCTTACTCTCTATATTAGAAATATAATAATCAGATCATGTTTAAGCTAAGTAATATTTTAGGCTAGGTTATCCTTTGTTTTACTATCCAGGTTGAGTATTTCAAAATAAACATGAAAACCATGCTTTGGGTTAATTGCACATATTGTACTTACTGCCTAGGTTAGGAAAATAAACAACAGACCATGTGTTACGCTAAATCATATTTTAGCCTATAATATCCTATAATTAGACATATTGTTTTTACTGTCCAAGTTGAGTAGTCCGTTACCTGGTGCATGTTTCAGAATATTAACATCAAGTCATGTTTCAGGTTAAGTTATCCTATAATCAGACATATTGTTCTTGTTGTCACTGGTAGAAAAATAAACATTGGATTATGTTTTCGCTTAAGTTATCCTTAAATTGGGCAGACTTCTTTTTCTCTCCAAGTTGAATAGTTCGTTACATAGTGCACTTCATTTACCAACTCGCAGCAGGGCATCGTTTATAATTATCCTTGTGCTCTAAACAATTTCTTATTTTTTTCTGCTCTCCTTTCAGGAGATGCCTTGCATGTTCCTATTTGAAAGACGGTGGTTCGTCAAGAAAGGTAGGCTACGCGCAATCCCTTTGGTTCTTTAATGCCAGCCCCTAGGAGTGGAATCCACAGTACATTGAGAATAGGCAAGCAAAGAGAGGAAGATCCAAAACACATGTCGCCTTAGCCTCGCAGGCATGCAAGCTACTTTTCTGATCCTCGCTGGAAGGTAAGTGGATAAAAATGACAGATCACCAGAAAATGAATTAGCTCTTTCACCTTTCAGGTTTGGAATTCACCTTTGCCACTAAACTGGCTTCTATCAAAGTTCTACTACCTTCGCATTAAAATAAGACCCTGGAAAATCATGAAAATGACAGAAATATGATGAGAATTATTTCAAGGTATATCCCCTCTTTTGCCATATTTTCTTGACACTGGTAATCCATCATGTTTAGAGGTTAATGATAGTTTTGCCAATGAAGGGGAATTTGCAATGAATGCAAGTGCTGGTAAAATTAGTTAGCCAGTGCAAATTTTATAATTCATGATCAGTTTAAATTTTAACTTGTGCGTTGTTGCCTGTGGAGATCTATTACTTCTTTTGGCCTCGACCGTATCTTCCAAACTCACAGAATTATAAGCTACCATGTGCTCAAACTTTTACAATACTGAGTTTGGTAAGTACTATTTGTTCTAGAAGAATTTACATACATCATATGTAAAAATAGAATGTGTTTCGAAACATAAATACATGTAAAGAATTTCACTGCCATGTACAATCTCTTGAAGTACTCCGGTATGTGAATGATATAATACTGTTAAAAGTGAAATGTGTTAGAGAGGAGCGAATAATTAATTGTGTGGTTCAGATTATTTGTTAATAGTGTAATCTTATGGAATTATGCATAAGCACAAATTAAACCTTTTTTTTGTAGTTTCTTAGCCCACCTGGAGTGAATGATAGTCTATACACCTTGTTTCAGAAAGATTTGGTGTTGGGTTTTGTAAGATGTTATTATAGGTGCTCCTTGTATATTACATAGGACGGTCTTGCTGTCAGATATAGAACTGCATCGAGCCATTGCAGAGAAACCACCTAAGATATGGAAAAAGACTTGAATATTGGGTATAACATAAGTGAGGGATCTGTTCAAGTGATGTAGAATACAAAAGTTGTTATGCACTGCATTCATCCGCCAGATTGTAGGACACTGGGCAAGTGAGTGTAAGTAACTTACTGCAGTTCTGTATATTTTTATATAATAATGAAATTGTATTTTCCAAGTCCATCCCATCTAGAATTAGCTAGAACGTGACCATCATATGTTTTTAATGCGTCAAATTTTATGTTATTTTATCCCATCTCCACTTCATAGTTGAATTATGTTGTTTCACAATATACAATACCTGATTTATTTTAGCTATTTTTAGCCTGTTAGAAGCTCAGTATTAGGACTGACAACTTGACCAACTTCGTTTCTAAAACTGTTTTCGAGGATTCAGTTGCAGTGAATGAGATAATGGAGGTGCGACATGAAAAGACGTGCCATTGAAGAATTCATCGAGTCAGAGAATGAGATTACACGCGTCACCAACTATACCACCCAAGCAGGAGCAGCTTCGTTGGTCGAATCCGGATGACACCAACCAGGGCCCTCGACAAGCGATCCCTGGATAGAAGACCATTTAGCCACACTATCTGTCCGCCCTGCAGGTACAGCTGACGACATCATCATTCTCTCCTCTGACAAAGACAACGCCCGCGAGACTTCACCGTGCAAGGGGCAGGAATTTTCAGAGCACGTGCCTACTGCCTAGGCATGGTGGTCTACATTACTGTTTAAATTCAATTTTCTGCATGTGTATTTCGGTCTATCGTCAGTTATGTGGTTAGTGTTCTGCATCCTGTTAATGTACATCGCTCAACTAGCTATGTAATGGAATCTAAAGTAATATGAGCAGTGATGTTTCCTATTCCACGGATAATGGTGTGTTCACTTCTGAACCTATTTGCACGTCGGCTCTCCCCTAATTTTTCGCACATTTCTACTTTGCCGTTGTAATTTAAAATAGAAATATCTTCTATTGTTCAGCTCATGCTGTCTCCTGGGCGCGCTGACGCCACGCTAGATCTTTCGCAAAGATGAGTGCTAACAATTCATTCATGCAAATAAATTAGGTGTTCAAGCATATGTATGCATACCTGGTGTGCCGGCCTCGCAAAGATCAGTGCTAATGATTCATTCGGACAAATAAATTGAGTGTTTATGCATATGTATATGTACCTGGCGGTATTCTCCTTCTGATAATGCACGCATGTGTAGACGGACAACGTTCCCATGAAAACCATGCTATTTTCTCCGAACCAAGGGGATGCAGTGATATGGATGAACCGTATGCGCCTAACAATGGAAAACAACAATACCGTCTTCACCGCCAATAAGCCAACCATTGATTGGTTCCTGAGACCAAAATCCATCTGTGCATTCGGGAATGGTGCAACAAGCTCCTTCGCCAAGAAACCAAACCGCAAGAAAGAACAAGGAAGTATTATTATCCTTTCGCAAGAAAGAACATGGAATATATTATTATCCTTTCGTTCGATGACAAACACAGTAGCGCCAAGTAGTAGATCAGGGTAGAGTTCACTCCGACTCCCTAACGCAATCCATCCTCTTTTTACTCTTATCGTGTTCATTGTTTGGTGTGATTTACAAGCAACCATTGATTGGTTCCTGAGACCAAAATCCATGTGCGCATCCGGGAATGGTGCAACAAGATCCTTTGCCAAAAAACCAAACCGCAAGAAAGAACAAGGAAGTATTATTCTCCTTTCGTGAGAAAGAACATGGAATATATTATTATCCTTTCGTTCGATGACAAACACAGTAGCACCAAGCAGTAGATCAGGGTGGAGTTCACTCCGACTCCCAAACGCAGTCCATCCTCTTTTTTACTTTTATCGTGTTCATCGTTTGGTGTGATTTACATTTCATGTATGTTGTCTTCATGTTTTCTGAGTGCATTTCGGGTATGTAAGGAATTGTGTGTAGTACAACTACTTCCCGAATAACATATTCATTGTTAGTATTCAATTATCGTACATAAACACAATAACACGGCAGGTAGAATCGAATAAATCAAGGCCCAAACAACTATGTATGGGCCAAAACAACAACTACCCAATTTAGGCACAATAAAAGCCCGCGAGTACACTAATACTAGGTATACCAGTCTAGCCGTTTCGTTCATCCAGTTTATTATACATATATTATAATATAAATGATCTATTCATGTTATTTCACCCATTTTCCATCAGGTAGCCGCCATACAGGCACGGCGTGCCGCCGTGCCTATCATTGCTAGTAACATATATGCTAGAATGTGTTCTGCATACTAAGAGCAACGAAGGTTTTATGGGTATTTGCATGTTTTTTGTCATACATATGATTTGTTTAGTTATATATGTTTGCACATACTTTTTGTGCACCTTTGACATTGAAATTGTCCAGTTGGATAGTTTGCATATCTTGAACCGTAAGAGTAACTTCAATAGTATAGTTGGTTGTTGGCTATAAGCAAGATGCCATATCATCTATAGTTAACATGTAGCCAACAAGTACAATAGTTGGCTATAAGAATGTACTACTTTTTTAATGGATGGCCCACCTTTCATTCACACACCTTGGCTAGGAGCACATGCTAGAGCTAGCTCTTGCATAAGAGCTCACTCACATTCTTTCTCCTCTTCTCTCTCATCCAACTAGACACAAATATATTATTTTAATCCTTGTAGCCAGCTGACTAGATCTTATTGTATTTGCTCTAAGATTGCACATACTCCAACAGTCATGTACATATATTATTTTAATCCTTAGCTTATATGTGTGCGAGTACATAGTCATGTGCATTTTTTAAAGTTTAGAAATGTGTGATTATGTCGTTTGCACATTGTGAATGCCAAGATGATTGTTATGCAATTATGGGTGTCGGAAATGTGCATTGTTATTATTGTGCATTTTATATGGAAACATGAAACCACCCTTACATAATTATGTGTTATCTTTATGTTTAGAAATGTGTGCGTAGTCGTGTTGTACTATATTTCAAGGCACAAACTTGTACTTACTCCCTCCATCCCATAGAATAAGGCGTAATATTTTTTTCAGAATTTCTCCATAGCTTAAGGCGTAGGGTGTGGTTTATCCTAATTCTTCCAAGACTACCCCTGTTGGTTGTTAGCCGAACCTAAATAATCGGGAAAGAGGAGCTAATTCAGGCGATGGGCATTGGTCGTGGGTGGTGCATGCAACCTGAGGTGCAGTTATTGCACATTGGGAAGGAAAAAACTAAAGACATGCATGCCATGCGGGAGAGAGAACCAACATGACTGTAGCAATTAATCTCAGCGTTAATAGGGGCACACTGGGAAAGAATTTCAATCGCTGGCCTTTCTTAATCCACGAGCCCAAATTTTTACGCCTTAATCCTTGGTATGGAGGGAGTATATGTCTCCGCGCAAATTTACTTGCATGAAATCAGAGTAATTGGTAGCTTGCATATATGGAAGTGAGAAATTACACGGTATAAGAGTATTCCACCATCTTATGTACTCCCTCATCCGACGACAATTGTCTTAGATTCATTAAAAAATATGTAAATCTAATACATGTTTCATGTGATGGAGAAAGTATATGCCATTATCATGCCAAGTGGTACCAGGAGAGAGGAGATTGTTTATCTCAAAATATGAATCCTATTGAGAAAAGAATCCCATGAACTGTGAAAAAAAGAAAAAGAAAAATCTAGGAAGCGGGCGGGCCATGATAGGAAGGGGCAGCTGGAAAGTTGGAGAGATAGGCGGGGTACCACTCCAAGGAAACCGGAAACCCGGGTTCCCAAAACCGTGGATCCATGATGAGTGTGAACGCGCGTACTAACCAGGAATCCCGCGGTGGACCCAGCGACCTGGCCATCCCATCCCTGACAAAATCCTCCACGCCTAAATATTCGGTCCATCCCAACGGGGTAGCTCTGGCTAATCAAGGGAATCCCACCCGCGGGTACGTGCAAATTGCATTAGTTTACCCTGGACGTCGTACAGGCCACTGGTTTTATCAATGGATTGAGTACCAATCCTCGCGTCCAGGCCACTGGTTTTATCAATGGATTGAGTACCAATCCTCCTCCTCGAAATAGGCTTTCGCCCCGCTATATTAATATAGCAAACGACCCGATACAACGAACGCGCTGGGGCCGCAGCACAACCAAGCCCAAAAGAAAAGAAAAAGAAAGGAAAGAAGAAAAAATGCCGACACCGGCAGATCGACGAAAACGATGATGACCCGCAATCACGCGCCCTCCGAGAAGTACCACCACGCTCCTAGCACGCCGAGGCACCGCATACCAAGCAACACCTTCACCAAGGAGACGACGATGACGCCGCTGCTGCCCGGACTAGTCCTAGGGTTTCCCCCGGTATGCGGAGGGGATTGGGGAGGAGGTACGCCCGACGCCCTTCAGGAAGGAAAGGTGACACCCGTAGGCGTCACCGCGTCGGTGTCGAGCATGCCGACAGGGATTTCTCCCGACCACGAAACCGACCACCCCAGACGCTCCGACGTGCTCCACCTAACATGCCGCCCGCCCGCACACGCCACCACGGTCTTGTAGCCATCCTCGCCGCCTAACTGTGGTCACCGGAGCAAGGCCTAGACGAAGAAAAGGGATGCAGCGGGGACGGGGGTAACAGCACCGCAGCCACGCGGGAGGGAACTGCCTCCACCGCTTTCGCGGTAGCCGACCGGACGAGGCTACGAGGCAGACCAGTGCCCGACCGGCCCGGCCGGACCCAAAAGGGCCCGTAAAGCCCCGCCGCTACGCCGCACCGGCCGGCCGAAGTGCCGCCGCCGCCCACCCACCGCCGCCCGCCTTCTCTTCCTCCGTGGAGCGCCGCCGGCGTGCCAAGAGCAGAGCCACCGCCGTGCCCTCCGGGCCCCGCCCGGGCCTAGATCCGGCCGAGCGGGCCCTGCCATGGCGCCGCTCGTGCGGCTCCGCCGCCAACGGCCGCGCCGCCACCCTCCTCCCACCCGACGTGGGGATCTCACCCGCCACGCCGGACCGCCGGCCGAGGAGCACCTCCCGGCCGCACCTACCCTCGCGCAGCGCCGCGCGCCGAGAGGGAAAGTCGAGGGCCGCCGCCGCTGCGCGCCGGGCCTTGCCCGGCGACGCACGCCGACGACGGCGGAGGAGAAGAGGAGGAGGGGGGAGCTGGACGAGGGGGGGTGGCGGCGCGGCCCCGTCGCCCGCGGGGGACGACGCGGTCGCGAGAGCGTTTTTCTGTTCTGTCCGCTTGTCCGACGCGGGGGCCCACCTTCCTCTCGCACACACTGCTCTGCCTAGATACACTGCACGCATGTGAATTAGCAGCCTCCTAGTAGTACATTAGTAGCCACTCCTACCGGATCTGATCTGTATTCTGTAGCTAGTTTAGGTATGGTGTTTACCTGCAAATGAATCTTTTTTCCCCCTGGAATTGGACGTTGAAACCAGGCCTGTACGTCAAAATAATGTATACTACCTCCATCCAGGACTTAATTAAGGCTTATTGTTTTTTGAAAAGTCAAACAAAAATTTCACTGTGTAAACTTTAAACTCAGGGTATCATATATTAAAGGATGCACACAAATAACAAAATCTGACATATTTTGAGATTGTGATAGTTTGCACTATTCACTATTATAGATGTCAGAATTTATCATTATTTTTGCACAACCTTGAATATATGATACTCCTTGCGTCCCATATATTTTTCTGAAACTTTAAAATACAAATTTGAGTCTTTTGAAAACAAAGAGCTACATGTAGCTCGGCCTCCAAAACGCCACACTCGGCCGTCTGGTTCTTATTTAAAAATCATACATTTAATACTCCATCCATTTAAGAAAGGATGTCTTAATTTTATTTAAATTTAGATATATTTAGAGGTGATTTACTACTAGTTTATAGATACATGTATAAACTGGCAGAGGCAGTACTGGTAGAAGAAAAACTAGCGCTGCTGCCATTGTTAACACGATGACTAGGCCTAGGCGGATGATGATTAAACAAGGACCGACTAAGAGACACACAAGAGGCTGGAGGGGAACTCAAGTCCGACACCCGCTCCTCGCGTCGCGCCCCTGGCGACGCTGGGAGCGAACCCTAGCGCCGCCACCGCCGGAGGCCCGCCTGCGCCGCCCCTCTGCCGCCGCTGCCGCTGGCCACTGCCGCGGTGGCGGCGGACCTCATCTCCAAAGGAGGTGAGGGGGTCCGGTGTCTGCTTGGCCGGGGAGGCCGGCCGTGTGGGGCGTCGCCGGAAGGAGGGGAGCCGGGGCGGCGGCCTCGGGGCTCCGCCGCTGCGGCGGCGGAGGTGATGCGAGGCGGGCGCCGCGGCTTGCGGCGGCGCGAGCGTGGCCCCGTGCAGAGGTGGTGGTCGGGCGGGCCGTTCCGGGCCCGATCCGGGCCGCGACGGGCGGGCACGGCGGCGGCGTGGCTTGCTGTCTTGTTGGCGGCCGCGTTGTGGGCGGTGGCTTCGGCTGCTCGGGCTTGGACGGCAGGCGCGGCCGGGCTGGAGTTGGTCTTGGTGGTGAGGGCGTGCTGCGGAGTTTGGTGGTCGGCCACGGTGCATCGGCGCCGGCCTCGTTGCTCCATCTTGCTTCACGGTCGGGTCGACCTCCGGGCGAAAGCTCTGCACGCGACTTCGGTACGTGCCGACGACGGCGGCGCCTCTGGGCGTCGTTCTCCTTCTTGTTGGCGTCGTTGTGGAGTCTCTCGATTCCGACCGACGAGAGGGGTCCTAGAAGCTCCGGGTGAAAACCTAAGCTCCATCGGGAGCGGGCGACGGCAACGGACGCGTTGCTACCTTGTTGGAGGCGTCGCCTTGGAGCCTTCTAGCCCTCGCGGTGCGGTTGGTTCGTAGCGGCTGGGCGAGGGGTCTCTGTGGCTAGGGAGGTGGAAGCTGGGGCGGCGGCCCCGGACGGCGGTGGTGTGCCGAGGCGGCGGCCTCGGGCCTCTTTGCAGCGACGGTCATATGGGGCTTGACCGTGGGCTTGCGTTTGGTTGGGTGGCGGCTTGGAGCTGTGCGGGCAGCGAGTTTGTCGACCTGGCTGGATCGACTTCGGGCGATGCGATGGTCGATCTGGCTGCTACGTCGGGGCGGCGGCCCCGAAGGCATGGTGCTTGGGTGGCGACTTGGAGATCTGTGTGGACAGCGAGGATGTCGACCCGGCTGGTTCGTCTCCGGGCAATGCGGAGGTCGTTGTGGCTTGTAAGTCGGGGCGGCGGCCCCGAATCTAGAGGTGTGTTTTCTTGCGTTGGTAGCCGCGTTGTGTGGATGACGGGCCCCTCGTTTGTGCGGTTTTTCGTCTCGGTTTTCCTTATAAACCGGGCAATGTATGGTTTTTGGACCCGGTTTTCCTTATAAACTGGGTCATTCTGTGCATAGCACCTTTCTATCTAATCGGGCGGCAGGTATCGACTGCCTTGAACTCAAAAAAAAAAGAGGCTGGAGAGGACGAAACATGGTGGCACCAGACTACCAGAGAGAGGGAGGGAGGAGGAGGAGCAGCGTGGGGGAGGGGACAGCGAGAAAAGAAAAAGAAAAAGAAAAGAAAAGAGCAAGGGGCAAGGCAAGACCGCCCATGGTTTTGGCGAGAGCAAAACCGGGGCAAAGAGTGGAATCGCTGGATCCCTGGAAACTGGAGGGAGGGAGGGTTTCCTTTCCACAAAACCGGGAGCGGGGCCAACCTGATCAATCAAAGTGGTGTTGAGGCGACCTTTCGCCGCACCTGCTTCTTTTCCATTCCTTGGTTTGCTTACGTGGCAATCAGGGACGCTGCGGCACGCGCCCGTTGGATCCCATCGCCCAATCTAGCCCAACCAACGGCGCCACGTTATCGTTCGTGCTCCTGCACCACCATGCGCATGTGGGGACCCACCCGCTGTTTCACTAAGACTACTCATAGTGGGAGTAACTTCACTAGTAACTAAGTGTCCAACTCAGCAAATTTGCTTATGTGTCAGTGAGTTAATGAGGAGAGAGGAGAATGGAGTAACATAGCTAGTTACTGTAACATCACACTTCCCAAGATACAATGAGTCTATAAGCTAATTAATGAAGACATATGTGATACTACTTTGATGTTACTAACCACTATGAAGGTACTACCTCCGTTTCAAGGAATAAGGCGCCCTCGTTTTACGAGCTTTTTGTTTGACCAAGAATTACTTTAAATAGATAAAGATTGTTTGTATGAAATTCGCATCATTAAAAAGTGTTTTTCAATACGAATCCAACGATACTACATGCATATAATATAATCAAGATTTTGTTGCTCAACTTTTATGGTCAAAGTTCGTCTTGGAATACGCGTGCGCCTTATTCCTTGAAACGGAGGTAGTAGTAACATAGAGTAGTAACATGTGCATGTTACTACTCTATGTTACTTCCCACTATGACTAGTCTCATTGTATCTTGAGAAGTGTGATGTTACTAACCACTATGAAGGTAGTAACATAGAGTAGTAACATGAGCATGTTACTACTCTATGTTACTTCCCACTATGACTAGTCTAAACTCGGTGCACTAGTTTCTCTTCCCGCTGGATTGGGGAACAAGTCGGAGATGGAGTACTAGATTTAGCTGTACCAGACAGATTATTCCTCTTATGTTAAGTGATGTAAACTCTTATCAGCAATGAATAATGAATAAAGAGATTTAAGTTGTCAAACCGGACTATTGTGAAATATACACAACAAAATAAAACATAAATAGTGGCATAGGGCATCTCAACAGAGACACGGTCCCCATCGCACCGTTAGGGGTCCAAATAGAAAAACCCGGCCTCAAGCGAACCGCCTCATCCGACCACAACCGGCTTGAAATGTCGGCACCCCCACATCCTCCGCTATAACCTAGGGGCGATTCCGCGCATTCGGACACGTCCGAACACATGCACCGGCTAGGATTCCAACTAGCAGGCCATGGGATTCCAACCGCAGGTGAGATTAGGCCATGGGATTACTGAACGCAATACTCCGCAATGCAGCAAGAGGCACTATCTATCTAGGGGCGACGCCTCATGGAGGCCATCCTTGGTTGTGGCCCAGCCTTTCCAAGTTACTTTCTCTTTTAAACGGTACATTGAGGCCATAAAAAATAAAGATAGTATGTGTATATATTGCAATGTTGGCTCGTCCTATCTCAGGGGTTGATGAAATTGGCCCTGTCTAGTTTAACGATCACGCTCCGCCACTGAATCTAGCTAATTGCATCTATGCTTAGTAGGTGATATTTGCGAGGACAACCTTAATCCCCAAGATAATAATATTCAACGGTAGTACAAAGAGCTCTAAGGATAATAATTTTTTTGATTCAAAGATATTCCATAGGATATTTGTATGCCATACTTCACAAGAATGGAACTCCCAGGATATTTCCTGAAGATCATGTGCACCCTCCTTTTGTAAAAAAAGGATCATCTATCTAGGGATATTTGATTTCCACGATTTCTAAAACACGAGGATATGAAAATAGTTGTCAGAAAAACAATATGGAAAATACATATCATGTATGAGTATGACTAACTCAAAAAGTTACAGGAACTGACACCAAATGTGTTTTGACACACCATAGGAAAACCAAATTAAGTGTAGCAAGAGATTTGACATTTTCACATCTACATGAAAAATAGATGCCCAATGGCCTATTTGGTTCTTAATAACTGCATATGAATGTTAGAGGATTATATTTGTTAAAATAATTTCTATAGAGCCGTTATTTCATTTGTAAGATTATATTCTTTTTTCTATTGGTACTTTAAATGCAAATCCATGGAATTTTTCCTCCTTAGGTCCAACCTCACAATTTTTTTATAGTGTAATAGCATATACACTTAATTATATTGATTTAATAAAAACCTCAAACCGGTTATTTTTTGTGAAACACTCTTTGATGTTTGTTCCAATCCTTCGAAATTCTAATCATGTATATATTTATGTTTCCATACTTAGGCCTTGTTTACTTCTAGAGTATTTATGGAGATGGGAGGGGATTATTTCGTATCCCGAAAAATCCCCACTAGTTCGTTTACTTCTCCGGTTTTGAACGACATAATCTCGAGATATCCCCTCCCATCCCTTCATCCCCATATTTTTTTGCCTAAATCAAAAACTCTCCATCATACTAGTGTATTTTTGGGGAAGGGTATTTGGGGGGATTGGGTGAACACTAAATCCCCTCCCATCCCCATACCCAGTGGGAAGAAAAATACGAGAGAAGTAAACAAGGCCTTAAGGAATCTGGTTATTCACATAGACCCATTATACAAAAAAAGAGGCCTTGATTTTTTGCTCAATTTTGAAAAGAATTAACCGCCTCCTATAAAACCTAGTCGCCTCCACCTCATCCTCCTCCATAGATTAGTCCCCCCCTCCTCCGGCTAGCCTTGTCAGGAGTGTGAATCCCGATCTTTGCGTGATTTTTTAAATAAAAGTAATGCTTTTAATAGATTAGGTTACGGTTTTGGTATCTGTCTTGTTTTTCACCTCCGCATCAATTGGTAGCGCATCATCTACAGTAAGTGATCATCGCCCCTTCGTTCAACAACGAGATTCCCTTGCCGAAGTTAATAGTGGTGTTGGAAATTATTTTTTTCTAGGTATAAGCTTTGAGATCTTGCTTCGCCAGGTCGATGTTGGACATTTTCTCATGTTTGTCGCGAGGAGGATTGTCCTCAGAATCATTGTCTCCGCTACTACATCCTCAACAATGGTGGTTCATATTCCCAACTTCCCAGTGACGTCGACCAAATTGTTCAATCTTTTCCCTAGCATACTGGTGTTCGTACTCCTAACTATGATGATAAACTGCTTTTATGGTTGCGTGCGTGCACATAGCGTTGATATTACGGCTCAAATTAAAAATATGGAAGAACCTAGGTTGCTTAGAGTCTGGTCTTCTTCGTCTTTCTTAAAAAAAATACAAAATTGTGTTACAAAAGAAGAAAGAGTTTGAAGATTTCAAAAATTTACTCGTTTCTTTTAAACTTTGTTTTCTAATCGCTGGAGACAACTAATGTATCTGTACCATGTATATTGTTTGATTCTATTAAATATACGTGGTATTGATAGTCAAAGAAAAATGCCTTGCTCTTTTATACTGCTGCCAATCAAACAATCCCTAGATAGATTGGGTGTTAGCTTGGGTTACAGATACGAAGACCCAAAAAATAAGGGCATACTAGTAGTTTAGTTTAGTGTAGTGGGGACTAGATTGTAGTTTATACTAGAGTGACCGATAGCCAAACCAAGGGGCGCCGAAATATTTTTAGCGACCAGTGGGGTTGAACAGTTGGTCGGTTGGATTATGCATGAAAGTCCACTTAGCAAAACCAGGAGTCTGGGAAATCCGGGGAGAGCACCCACGGTAATGGGAGGGATGTTTCGGCAGGGGGGATGCACCTCCGCAACCAGTGGAAGTAAACAAACGTGAACAAGTACACGTACCACTCATCAGATCACGGAGAAACGAAGAAGGCTAGGCCTCCTCTCCTCGGACGCGCGACGCGGCTACTGGCCCAATACCAGCTCCCACACCCAGTTCCCAGTTTCTGCAAAACCACTGGCGCCCTCCCTCCCTTTATATCCTCGCTATCAATCTCTCCTGCCTTCCATAGCTCACATCACCGCCACCCTCCTCTCATCCTTCAACTTCTACCTCTCCGGCAAGTCGAGCTCCACCGACAATCCTCCATCCACACGCACGGCCAGCCAAAGACCGACGACGACGATGCGGCTGAGCTGCAACGGCTGCCGGGTCCTCCGCAAGGGGTGCAGCGAGGACTGCAGCATCCGCCCCTGCCTGCAGTGGATCAAGAGCCCCGAGGCGCAGGCCAACGCCACCGTCTTCCTCGCCAAGTTCTACGGCCGCGCGGGCCTCATGAACCTCATCAACGCCGGCGCCGAGACCCTCCGCCCGGGCATCTTCCGCTCGCTCCTCTACGAGGCCTGCGGCCGGATCGTCAACCCCGTCTACGGCTCCGTCGGGCTGCTCTGGTCCAACAACTGGCAGATGTGCCAGGCCGCCGTCGAGGCCGTCCTCGCCGGCAAGCCCATCGTGCAGGTCTCCTCCGAGGACGCCGCCGCCGACCGCACCCCGCCGCTCAGGGCCTACGACATCCGACACGTCGGCGCCTCGCCGGCCGCGGCCGCCGATGGGAGGCTCCACAAGGTCGCCAGGGCCGGACGCACCCGCTTCAAGCGCGCGTCTTCGGCCTCGTCCCACCACAAGCCCTCCAACAACGCCGACTCCAGCAGCCACAGCCCCAAGGCGCCGCAGCCGCAGCCGCGGGCAGAGGTCGAGCTAGATCATGACGAGCACCACCACGACTCCCACGACGAGGAGGTGGAGGAGTGCGCGTTCCAGCGAGGCCCGAGCCACGAGTCCTCCGACAGCCACCACCACGTCGAGGTGGAGCCGCACTCCCACCACGACGCGTCCGCCGACACGGACGCCGAGGCGGGCTCGCACGTCAGCCAGGCGGAGCAGAACACTGAGCCAGCCGCAGAGATGAACGCCGAGGAGGTCGAAAAGGAGCACCAAGAACTCGGGCTCGACCTCACGCTAGGATTCGCTCCCGTCGCGGCGGCGCGGCCGCCACGATTCCACGTGAGCTGCCGGACCGCCGAGGAGCCTGCTTTCGTGGGGCTCCGCTTCCTCTAGCAGTCTACTAGCCTGGATGTCCCCGGCTGAATTCTTGAGCAATTTTTCCTTGTGAACAAAATAGAGAGCTATTTGATGATTGAACTCTTTTACTAGAACTTCTTTCAATTAGGATCTGTCAGCTCCTTCATTCGTAGTATTTCATGGCTGCAATGAGTGTACAGACAATAGCTCCCATAAAAATATATCTTCTTCCCATCCAGAAATGTGTTCTGCTGCTCAGTTCTACTACCACTGCATTTTGTCAGTCAGGTGTGCATTTTGTCAGCTGGCTATGATGGGATCCTGAAATCTATGGAGGTATGTCACTTCTTCCAACGCCTGTACAATTCGTAGTAGCATTCCAGAGTAGTACCGACTCCCCTTGTCAGCTCCAACTTCATTGGAGGGCGTCTCATCAGCGACAAAGTTATCATCTTCATTCACTCGAGAACCACAAACAGACCCAGAATTTGCTAGCTAATTCTGGTGATTCTATTTTGGATAGCACACGTCCTTGTATACAATGTTTACAGAGCATATACTGTCAGACGGGAAAAAGTTATCTTCCATGTTGTTTAACATTATGGTGAATATGCTTGTAATTATTATTGAGCGTGCTAATGTTGATGAGCAAATTGAAAGGATAATCCCTCACTTGGTTGACTGTTGGGGGGATGACCCCGGTATGCCAAAGGCATGCCAAACCGGATGATTTGAGCCATCAAAGTACCGGTTTAAAGGTTGATCCGGATAACGAAGGTTGATTCGGAGAATCGTACCGGTATCCCGGGAAGGGGGATACCGGAACTAGCTAAGAATGTACCGGGATACCGGAACAGGCTACGCTGTAGCATATCGGCAGAACTAGTCAAAGATGCTCTTCAGAGCTAGAAGACAAAGATGAGCGAAGCACTTCAGCTTTAATCGAAGCCATGACGCCAAAGGCGAAGCATGACGTAAAAGGTGCCAGAGGATGTCACAGCTCCTGATTAAAGGCATACCGGCATCACCGGTAGCTAAAGTAGCTTTGTAAAGTAGTTTGTCTAGTCAAAGATCCCATTAGGGTTTCTAGGGTTTCTTCCCCTGTAAGCCACCCTCTCCCCTATATAAGGAGAGGGGCACAGCCCTTCGCGGGCACGTTACGTTGCATGACGACCTAATAGCTATCTTGTACACAGAAACTTGTAAAGCACTTGTGACGAAGAAATAGAGAGATCTAGTGTTGTCTTGGTTCTTGAGTTCATCATCTTCTTCCTTCGGCCAAGGCCAAGTTCTTGAGGAATCTATCCGGAAACCTCTCAATCCATACCAACCCCCCCCCCCCCCCCCCCCGCGAATCCTCTAGCGTCCATTCGGCCCCAAGATAAGCCATTCCATGGCATCTGTCTATTCACCACAACGACAGTTGACGCCCACCGTGGGGCCAGCAGCGGCGCTTGCTGGAGTTCATATTCGGGCGGGCCTCCTCACCGTCGGCGGCGAGCGTGTCGTCACCGCGCTCGTCAACCGCATCCGCGACATGCGCTTCATCAACGACAACACGGGCTGCTTCTCCAATGGAGGTAAGTTCCCCAAGAACGGCCGCGTCATCGAGTCCGGGAGCATCCTCGTCTACTACGGCACCGTCCCTGAGCGCCAGTGCCTCTCGCCGGTGCTGGTGGCTCCGGATCCGCCAAGGTCTGCGCAGCGACCGCGCCGCCGGCAGCATCGAGGTGCTGGTCGTTGGCACGGGCGACGCCGGCAAGGAAGCTGCGGCGGAAGGCGCTGGCCGGACGAAGTCCACGCGCACGGCCAAGCCGCCGACCGAGCGCAACCAGGAGGCTGCAGGCGCTTCCGCACCACCACCAGAGACTCCACTCCAAGCGGCCATGAGCGTCCTGGCTACGCCCATCGCGCAGAACATCGACCCGGCAGTGGGTCAGGCGGAGCTGGAGGCGCAACGCCAGAAGCTGCTCGCGAACGGCGCCGACATCGTCCGGGCGCAGCGCGAGCTGAACCTAACCCTACGTGAGTATAACACTACCCATGGCTTTGCTTCTGTTAGCGCTCAGGCTGCAAGGATACCAGAAAACCGGCTTAGAGCTCGCAACTTAGATCAGGATTTGCGTAAGGAGAATTTTACCGGAAAAAACACTTCTGCATCGTTGAGCATGGTAGAGAAACCTAAGTATAGCAGTTCGGATAAAACCATAAAAGCTGCTAAGGCTGCAGTAGAGCTGTGTGAATCGCTTTCCGGAGATGCTTTGGCAAAACAGCAAGAGCGTGTCAGGGAGTTGCTTGATACCATCGAGCAGTAAAATGCTGAGCAGCTGGCCAAGTTGAACAAGGCCGCGGCTTCGAAATCTGTGCGTTCAACAAAGAATGCCGGAAGCAAGTCCCATGGGCAGGCATCATCCCCCCATCCGGACAAGAGAAAAGAAAAAGAGGTGAATGCGCAGCAGATGACTGTGTACGATCCGGTTTTTGCCGGAAAACAACAAGCCGGGCGACATGAGGCCGGTAGAAAAAGCCAAGGGGCAGATCGTGGCTACGCCAGATACGGCTATGCCAGAGATGAGTATGCCGGTAGAGGTGAAACCGGGCAAAATTATCGTGCACCAAGAGCTGCTTATGCAGAGGAGGAAATGCCTTCGCCAAGGTACCGGCAGGCAAGGGCCGCGGTACCGGAAAGATACGATGAAGCCGATTCAGCAACCGAAAGAGTCGGAGCCTACCGGAACCCTTTGGGGGAAAGGTTAGGAGAAAGATGCCTACCAGACCGGGATGCGAGGCACAGGCTGGATAGGATGTACTTGTCTGAAATGGTTGAGGTAGAAGGTCCTCCGGGTCCCAAGTGTTTTGGCCCGCGGATCATGAAAGAGGAACCACCTGTTCGCAACTTCACGTTGCCCCGTGACACGAAAACGTACGATGGCACCACTAAGCCGGAAGACTGGCTTGCGGATTACGTGACCGCAGTTTACGTTGTCGGTGGTGGAGGAACCGTCGCTGGTGGAGGAAACCGGCGTTGGGCCGTGAGAATTGTACCATCTTTTCTGGTAGGACCAGCGCGCATCTGGCTAAACAACTTGCCGACAGGAAGCATAAACGGCTGGTTGGACTTTGAGGAAGCTTTTGTGAGCAACTTCAGCAGTACCTACCGGAGGCCAAACAGGCCGCAACAGCTTGCTCTGTGCACGCAGCGTTCGAATGAAACAGACCGGGATTACCTGACCCGGTGGAACTCCATAAGAAACTCCTGTGAGGGAGTAATCGAGGCGCAAGCCATAGCTTGGTTTTGCAACGGGTGCAGAAGAGGGTCACCTCTGTGGCAAAAGCTACAGAGGAATATGCCAGCAACCTTGTCAAAAATTATACGTGTGGCGGATAACTACGCGTTGGGAGACCCAATGCAACCGGCAGTGCAGGCAGAGCCAGCACAAACAAGCCAACCACGCCAAGACCAGTACCGGGATAACCGACACAACAAAAGAAGGGAAGAATTCCCGGATCGGAGGTACGGTCCGCAGCAAGTTGCTGCTGTGCAAGATAACTCTGGCGCCAGCGGCAGCCAGAGGCAGAAAACCGGATCGTAGCCATGGGCGGGTCCTAAGAAGTAGTGGGTTGAAAAGAAACCCTGGGGCCAAAAAAAGAACTGGCAAGAACATGCAAAATACACCATGGAAGCAGCTATGGACCAACCTTGCCGGTGGCACACACCAAATCCAGCTAATCCGTCTAACCATTTGACGAAGGATTGTTCTTGGACCAAGTACCTGATGTTGAAAGGTGCGGTAAAAGATGCGCAAGCACAAGGCTGTACCACGATACTACCGCCATCGCAAGATATGATGCATCAGCACCCCTTACCACCACCACCACCGCTTACCGGAGCAAATGCTCTACCGGTACAGCCTCAGCCAAATCGGCAGCAGCACCAGCAAGTTCATCAGGTGGGTGATGGCAATGGCCAACCGCCACCGCCGGCACCTTTGGGCCGGAATGTTTACCAAGATCCGGACTTGTGCTGTGTTGTGTTTGTTACTGAGCCAACTGACAAGCAAAGCATATATCACCGTTCCATGGAAGTGAACGCAGTGATGCCGGCAGTACCAATGTACATGTTGTGGTCAGATCAGGAAATCACTTGGTCGTTCAAGGATCATCCGAAAATCATGCCCAATCCGGGTGGTTATGCTCTTGTTGTGGACCCTATCATGCATGGGCCAACGGCTCGAGTGCGGTTCAGCAAGGTGCTGATTGACAATGGAAGCAACATAAACATTATGTACCGGCACACCATGCGTACGCTGAGAATCACTGAGAACATGCTGCAACCAACTCACACAACGTTCCGCCGAATCGTTCCGGGTTTGTCCTGCTCGCCCATGGGAAAGGTCCGGGTGGATGTGTCGTTTGGAGGACGCGACAATTGCCGGGTGGAAAATGTTCTGTTCGAAGTGGTGGACTTAGACAGCCCTTACCATGCGCTGCTGGGGAGACCGGCGTTGGCATCGTTTATGGCCTCAACTCATACGGCATATCTCAAGATGAAGATGCCGGCACCATCTGGACCCCTAACCGTGGTAGGAAACTACAAGGTCTCACTGGAAACCGCTTCCGCCGCATCAAATCTGGCCGAATCGCTGGTGATCGCAGAAGAAAAAAGGAGAATGCAAACTGCGGTTGCGCTGGCTCAGTCCTCACAGTTGAGCTTAGCTGCAATGAGTGGCAACCTTCGCACACCGGCGTTCAAGCCGACCAAGGAAACAAAAGACATCGTGCTGGACCCGGCTTACCCTGAGCGCACCGTTCGTATCGGTGCCGGTCTCAGTGAGGCATAGGAAAGCGCGCTCATCAACTTCCTCCATGAGAATCGGAATATCTTTGCCTGGTCTACTGATGACTTGGTAGGTGTTCATAGGGAGTTGGCTGAGCACTCTCTGAACTTCCGGAAGGATGCGAAGCCGGTAAGACAGCCGTTGCGCCGGTTTGCTGAAGACAGGAGAAAGATTATTGGAGAAGAGGTGACAAAGTTGTTAGTTTCCGGTTTCATCGTGGAAGTACTGCATACTGAGTGGCTAGCCAATCCGGTGCTGGTCGAGAAGAAAAAAGAGGAGAACCTTGAAGCAAAAGCTCCAAAGGTGTGGCGCATGTGCGTCGACTACACCAACCTGAACAAGGCTTGCCCAAAAGATCCTTTCCCTTTACCCCGGATCGATCAAGTGATTGATTCCACTGCTGGATGTGAACTGTTGTCGTTGTTGGATGCCTATTCCGGTTTCCACCAAATTCCCTTGAAAAAGGAAGATCAAATAAAAACTGCGTTTATCACCCCGCACGGGGCTTATTGCTATGTTACTATGCCTTTCGGTTTGCGCAACGCTGGTGCAACGTACCAGCGCTGCATGCAAAAGTGTTTGTTTGATCAAATCGGTAAGAATGTGCAAGTCTATGTGGATGACATTCTGATAAAAACGAAGTTCAAGGAGACCTTGATCGATGATTTGAGGCAAACGTTTGATAACCTAAGAAGGTTCCGGATGAAACTCAATCCGGCAAAATGCACCTTCGGTGTCCCAGGCGGCAAATTGCTTGGTTTCCTCGTGTCTAGCCGGGGCATTGAGGTTAATCCGGTAAAGATCCGGGCCATAGAAAGAATGGCAATACCACAAGAGCTCAAAGATGTGCAAAAGTTTACCGGAAGCTTGGCATCGCTAAGCCGGTTCATAAGCAGGTTGGGGGAAAAGGCCCTACCGCTCTATGCTTTGATGAAAAAATCGGATACCTTGGTCTGGACCCCTCAGGCAGACGCAGCGTTCAAAGAGCTAAATACAATGCTAGCCACTGCGCCGATATTGGCTTCGCCTCTAGAAAGAGAGCCCATGCTGTTGTACATAGCAGCAACAAACCGGGTTGTGAGTGTGGTAGTTGTGGTTGAAAGAGAAGAGGAAGGAAAAACCGTGCAAAGACCGGTATACTACCTGAGCGAGGTGCTCTCCCTCTCAAAACAAAACTACCCTCACTTCCAGAAAATGAGCTATGGCGTGTTCATGGCCGCCACAAAGCTCAAGCACTACTTTGAAGAACATCCCATGAAGGTAGTGAGCGAGGCACCAATTTCCGATATCATGGGCAACAAGGATGCTAGCGGTGCCAAGTGGGCAGTTCAGGTATCACCATACGTACCGGAGTACGAAAGAAGGGACGCCATAAAATCACAGGCTTTAGCTGATTTCTTGGTTGATTGGGCGGAAATGCAATACAAGCCCCCGGAGCACAAGATAGAGTACTGGAAGATGCACTTTGATGGATCCAAACTCAAGGAGGGTCTGGGCGCCGGTGTGGTGCTTACTTCGCCTAAGGGAGATCATCTCCGGTATGTTTTACAAGTGCACTCCAGAGCATCAAACAATGTTGCTGAGTACGAGGCTCTGATCCGCGGGCTCAAGGTCGCAAAAGAAATCGGTGCGCACCGGATCATTTGCTATGGAGATTCAGATCTTGTGGTGCAGCAGTGTTCCGGAGATTGGGACGCAAAAGATGCCAACATGGCCTCATACCGGTTTCATGTGCAAAAGATTGCCAGCTTCTTCGAAGGCTGCGAGTTTCACCATGTGCCGCACGCGGAAAACGAAGAAGCGAATACTCTCTCTAAGCTAGGTTCCTCCCGGCAGGAAATTCCTCCCGGAGTGGCTTTGGCTCACCTAAGGACTCCATCGATCAAACCGTGTCCGGAATCAGAGTCAATTTTTGTACCGGAGTCACACGTTGTGCCAATAGACATTGATGAAGGAAACCCGGGGACTGTTCCGGTAAACCCAGGGACTGCAGTGTCAAAGCCGGAAGAAGCTATGCTGGTGGACACTATGGAGATAGACGTACCGGTATCCCTAGTCCGGCAAGCACCAACTTGGGTTGAACCTATTAAGGAATTCCTGATCAACGGCACCTTGCCGTTGACGAAAACGAGTCAAGAAGGATCCAAAGAAGATCCAAGGCCTACACTATCATCAATGGTGAGGTATACAAAAGAAGTGTTACCGGTGTCCTCCAGAGATGTGTGGAGCCGTAAGAGGGAAAAGAAATGCTGGTAGAGATTCACCAAGGAGAATGTGGGCACCATGCTTCATCAAGGGCTCTGGTGGCAAAAGTGTTCCGGCATGGGCAGGGCCGGCTCTAGATTTTCAGAGGCCCCAGGGCGAACTCTACGAATGGGCCCTACAGTTATAGTGGAGAAAATATCTATTACATACACAAAATTATTGTTCATCTATATCCCACGATTCTCATGGTATCTACAAATTTCTGTACTTTCATCGCATCAGCGTCATTTCCCTCAACTAGATTTCAATTCTCATGATGTTGTGCTTCGACATTGTTGACATATAATTGCTTAGGATTCTAGGTAGTGTCATGCCGAATTTGGTTTGACACTCAAGAAAGTTGAGGGCGGAGCCGGGCTTAATAGAAATTAATTCGAAAGTTACCAGTAAAAAATTGCACTGGTCCGATCTCCATCCCTAGGCCATAGCAGTCGCGTCGTCACCTGTGTCTTTGACTCTTTGTGCGTTTTGGGATGTAGGAAAACAAAGAGGACTCCAGAGAACCATGGAATGGAAGTTGTCGTGCGTGAACGTTGAGAGTAGATAGATGATGGGCCTTTCGGGGAAGGCGTTGCTTTTAGCTTCCCATTGGATAGATGGGCCTCTGACGCTTTTTTTTTCCTGTACTGCAGTACTCGCTATGGGCCCTTAGTTTGGCTGGGCCCCGGGCTGTCGCACCCGCTGCCCTGGGCCAGAGCCGCCCCTGGGCATGGGTTCTATTGGCCCACAGCTCTGGAAAACGCCGAGGACTTGGTACGAAAGTGCAACGGCTGCCAGTGGTACGCCAAGCAAAATCATACCCCAGCGTCCGGTCTCAAAACTATACCATTGACTTGGCCATTTGCTGTTTGGTGCCTTGATATGGTTGGTCCATTTAAAACCGGAAGGGGCAACATGACACATGTACTGGTGATGGTGGATAAGTTCACCAAATGGTTGGAAGTGAAGCCTATCGCAAAGTGTGATGGGCATACGGCTGTAAAATTCTTAAAAGATGTGATCTTGCGGTATGGATACCCGCATAGCATTATCACTGACAATGGCACAAACTTTGCTCAAGGTGAGTTCAAAAGATTTTGTGAGGACAACAATATCCGGTTGGATTTGTGCTCCGTAGCACACCCGCAAGGCAATGGCCAGGTTGAAAGGACAAATGCTCTGGTGCTTTCCGTTATCAAGCCAAGGCTGATCGAACCGCTTGAAAGGTCGCCAGGATGTTGGCTAGATGAGCTACCATCCGTGCTGTGGAGCATCCGAACGACACCGAACCGGTCTACCGGATACACTCCGTTCTTTATGGTTTATGGGGCAGAAGCCGTAATCCCAACAGATATCATACATGATTCACCAAGGGTTCAACTCTATACCGAAGAAGAA
The DNA here is from genome assembly GCF_019359855.2 of Lolium perenne. Taxonomy (NCBI): domain Eukaryota; kingdom Viridiplantae; phylum Streptophyta; class Magnoliopsida; order Poales; family Poaceae; genus Lolium; species Lolium perenne. The sequence goes on from NC_067245.2 coordinate 189,668,764, forward strand.
GTAAAAGAGGCCCGAGAAAACGATGTGGACTTGCTAGAAGAAGCAAGAGAGCTGGCTTTGGCAAGAACAACCATATACCAGCAGAATCTCAGACGCTATCATAGCCGGAAGGTGGACCCGAGGGTTTTCCGGGAAGGAGATCTGGTGTTACGCCTAGTGCAGCGCACTGGGGGACGCCACAAGCTCTCACCTCCGTGGGAAGGACCTTTCATTGTGAGCAAGGCTTTGCACAATGATGCCTACTACTTAATCGATGCACAGGAATCAAAGAAAGGCAAGGCGGACAGGTCCGGAGAAGAAACGAAACGCCCATGGAACGTAGCACTACTGCGTCCTTTCTATTCCTGAAGTTGTGTTGTAAGAAGTTCTTTTTTGTACCTTAAATGCTATGAATAAAGATGCCGGCACCTCGAATGAATCTCGGGGACTGCCTCTACCAAAAATTGCATGTAAATGTGTTTATTTTTTCAGTTTACCGGTTGCTTGGTAAACATTTTTTCTTTCCAGTTTAGTAACGTGCTAAACCTACCGGAGTCTTCGACTATGCTGTTGTCCGCAGACCGGCTTCATGGCAAGCAAGATAAACCAGTAGGAACTAAGCACGTGAAACACGAAGAGGGTGAATGGGAACAATCAATCCGGAAAAGTTTAACTAACCCCGGTTATACCGGTTTTTTGTGAAAAATTTCGAATTTTTTCTAAGTTCAAGAAAGTGCTTGCTTGGCAATAGAGCTTTGTAACTCATACGCCAAAAAACCCAGAGAGGTTGGCAGAGGCAAAGCAAAAGAACCAAGTGTGCATCGGATTGGATGCCGAAACAATTTCGGAATCTTCACAGTGCAAGATCAAAGCAAACGATGTGCAAAATGCTAAGTTAGCACATAAACTTAAGTTAATTAGTTACCGGCAAAGAGATACCGGCATAACTGTTGTAGCACAGCAAAAGGCATAATTGTTTTATCTTACATCTCAAACCCCGGCATTCTGAGATAGAACTTAATGAGCTTAAAAGTTTTGAGGCAACAGGTAAGGAACACAGGATAAAAGGTTCAGGCAATGGGAGGCTGCGCGCCGGCCGCAGAAGCTTCCGGAGGAGCATCGCCTTCTTCCAGATCAGCCGCATCCTCTCCGGCATCTTCATCCTCCTCGTCCTCGAGGTCTTCTCCTTCGTCGTCAGAAATAGCATCCTTGACGTCGGGGGGAGGAGGGATGAAGGTGCGCACGTGGGCGAACTCGGCGATGCGGTAGGCGCGGTCCTGACGCTTGGCGATGCGAACCGGATCCTTGTCGGCAGGCGAGTCGCCACGAAGGGAGTGGAAGGCATCCAGGTCCAGGTCTTCGTACCAAGAGCAGGCGATGCGCAGCGCTGCATCCGCTCCGGCACGAGCCGCAAAACACCTCCATTCGCGGATCCTCCGGCCTGCGTCCTTCAGGCGGTCAGCAACAAGCGTGACGTTGTCAGGCACCGGCTCTCCAGGCCACAACACTTTAAAGATCTGGATGGCAGCATCCGGAAGATCATTAAGATGCCGGTCCACGGAGCGCATGTGCTGGATCCGGGCGGAGAGCGCGACCAGATAGTCGTAGCCGTCCCACGGCGCGTCCGGGCTTGGCAAAGTTTGCTTGGCCCTGTGCTCCGTGACCTTGGCAACCGCGTGCGTCTGGGAGTCCGGGAAGATTCCTACAAAGAAAAAGAGAAGAAAAAGCAACCGGTGTAAGAACATACCGGTATGAACTAAAAGCTTCTAAGCAAGAGAAAAAAGGAGGGATTTCTTACTGCACGCGAGGGCGTCGATCTGCATCACCATCCGATCATAGTCAATTTGATCGGCGGTGAGCTGGGCGATCTTGTCCTGCGCAGCCTTCCGTGCGGCCGTCTCCTCCTCCAGCTCCTTCCGCAGCACAGCAGTGGAGTCTGTATACTCCTTAAGGGTCTCATCCAGTTTGTCTTCTGCTGTGGCTTTGGCCTCCTTGAACTCACGCGCGTGCCGGAGCTCAGTCTGCATGGCCTGCTCCTTCATCTCGCGGTGCGCGGTGGTGAGCTGCTCCTTTTCAGCTGAAATCCGGAAGAGTTTTGTTAACAAAGAGAAGTCCGGTATGATAAAAGATGCAAAACAAATGAAAAGGTACCTTTGAGCGCGGCGATCTCGGCAGAGAGATCCTCGAAGGAGACTTCCGGAAGCGCTGAAATGCAAAAAAGTTAGCAAGTGCTGGGAAGAACAAGTAACCGGTAGAAAGAAGCCGGAAGGGCAAGGACTAACCTTGGCACTTGCTGTGGGCCTCGGACAGCTCCCGGTGCTCCCACAACAGCTCCTCAAAGAGCTGCTTCCGGGTGTCCAGCGTGCTCTGTTCAAGTTAAGAAGAGATTTCGGTAAAAAACATACCGGCAGAGAGAAAAGTTTCGCGCTAAGTGTTGCGCCCTCAACCCGAAACTCGGGGACTGGCTATGCCGGTTTTTTGTGTTCTTAACAAAGTTTCGCGCTAAGTGCTGCGCCCTACACCCGAAACTCGGGGACTGGCTATGCCGGTTTTTTGTGTTTTTAACAAAGTTTCGCGCTAAGTGCTCGCCCTCAACCCGAAACTCGGGGACTGGCTATGCTGGTTTTTTTTGTGTTTTTAACAAAGTTTCACGCTAAGTGCTGCGCCCTCAAACCGAAACTCGGGGACTGGCTATGCTGGTTTTTTGTGTTTCTACCGGAGTTTCGCGCTAAGTGCTGCGCTCTCAACCCGAAACTCGGGGACTGGCTATGCCGGTTTTTTGATGTTTACAACAAAGTTTCGCGTTAAGAACTACGTTCTCAACCCGAAACTCGGGGACTGGGAGGATATACATAATCTTCAAATTTTGGAAAGAAAACCGGCAAGGATGTAAAAGAGATTGAGTACGCGGCTTACCGTCACGTTGGTGCTGGCGTCGTGCCAAGCGTTGTCAAACTCTTTAGCCGCGCGCCGCAGCCGGCCAAAATGCTGTCCGGTGCTGCGAGGGCCGGAGGGGTCGACCACCAGAAGCTTATCCTTGCCGAGGCCCAGCGTCGCCGACGTCAGATCCGGCCAATTCCACTTTTCAGCGTAATCGAGCAGATGGCCTAGGTCGGCTCCTTGGCGTTAGAACTCTGTGATCCGGCCTACCTGGGCGGAGGCCATCTCGGAGGCCACCACGGCGGCACGGCCGGTGTGCAGAACCATCGTCCGCGAGCCGGAGGAGGGATCCGTGGCCGCGGTCACCACCGCAGCAAGTTGCTGGGCGGTGAGCTTGCCGCTCTCTGGCGGCGTTGGCTTGGCGGCCGCCGGCTTGCCGGCCGAGGCAGCCGGAGGAGGTGTTGGCGCAGTCTTGGGCGGTGCAGGAGCTTCGGGAGCATCCTTTGCCAGAGCGAAGCTGGCCGGCTCGGAAGAATCCGGCACGGCCTTGGAGGGGGAGGAAGGAGCCTTCTTTTTCTTCTTCTTCTGGACAGGAGGAACCAGAGGTTCCGCCTGCCCGGCATCTTCGGTGCCAGCGCCGGTGCTGCTGGTGCCGGTGTCTTGGATCTCTGGAGGGGAGACAAAGTCCCCCTCCGCGCGGTGATCTGAAGGTTTAGGGGCCACGCGCCCCGAACTTGTGTTGCCCCCATATGGGAGGCAGAAGGGTTGCCGACACCAGATGGTACCGGACTTGGCTGAGGAGGAGGGGAGCCCCTGGCGGCGTCCCCTGAGGTCTCCGGCCTCATGCCAGAGGCGCTCTTGGAGATCTTCAAGGGAGGCCTGGAAAGATGGAAAGGAGAAGGTTCAGAGAGGTAGCCGAAAAAAGAGAGTCTGGAAGCAAAAAGAGTCAAGAGGTAAAAAAGTGAAAGCGGAAACTCACCCGGTAGCTACCGGCATCTCCCGTTTCCGGTAGCACTTGGTGGTGACCGTCTTGCCACCGATCTCCACCCGGGAGCGTTTGGCCAGAGGAGCCTCGCTGGAACCAGCCTCGGGCGTCGGCGCCTTCTTCTTGCGGCTTTCGGAGGCGAGCTTCTCCAGAAACTCAGCCCCACATTCGGCCTGAAGCGGGGTGGCACGCTCCACGACCTGTGGGTTGGCGTTGGCTGAAGCAGCGGCTACAGAAAGATGATACATGAGAGTAAAGTACCTCAAGTATAGTAACCTCATCATCCGAACCGGAGTCCTTGCCAGAAAAGTTACCGGGACGCGGAGTCTAGGAGCGGCTCATCTTGCTCTTGGTCCAAATCACGTATGGATCCGGGTCCACTTCGTACAGATCGCGCCTCCGGAAAGGGGCACGTACCTCCTCAGCAATGCGAGGGAAGCGCTCACAGGACTAAAAAAGAGAAGAATCAGTTAGTTATGCGTTGAAAACTTACCGGAAAAACAATCCGGGTTACTCAAGTTCTTACAGCAGCAGTTGGAGGGTTCATGGCGCTAAGAGGAAGATGGCCCCACTTCCAATTCAGGGGCATATTCGTATTGCAAATTTGCCTGGCCTTGAGCGCTATATCCTCTGTGCTCAGGGCCAAGCCGGTTATTTTTGTGGGATCACGGGGGCCGCACATCTGGCTCATCTTGTGAGCTAGGCGTTGGAGAGGAAGTACCCGGCGTCAGATGAACGCGCGGATGATATCATCGGAGCAGATCTTCGTCTCCTTCTTGAGGCTCTCCAGGAACCGGACTATCCGGTTGGTCTTGATATGATCGGTCCCCGGATAGTAGCCCCAGTTGGTCTTCGTGGGCGTCGCCGGATTGTAAGCCGGCAAGTTGATGATGAAGGAGATATGCCCTAGAGGCAATAATAAAGTGGTTATTATTTATATCTTTATGTTTATGATAAATGTTTATATATCATGCTATAATTGTATTAACCGAAACATTAGTACATGTGTGATATGTAGACAACAAGAAGTCCCTAGTATGCCTCTTAAACTAGCTTCTTGATTAATGGATGATTAGTTTCATAATCATGAACATTGGATGTTATTAATAACAAGGTTATGTCATTGTATGAATGATGTAATGGACACACCCAATTAAGTGTAGCATAAGATCTCGTCATTAAGTTATTTGCTATAAGCTTTCGATACATAGTTACCTAGTCCTTATGACCATGAGATCATGTAAATCACTTATACCGGAAAGGTACTTTGATTACACCAAACGCCACTGCGTAAATGGGTGGTTATAAAGGTGGGATTAAGTATCCGGAAAGTATGAGTTGAGGCATATGGATCAACAGTAGGATTTGTCCATCCCGATGACGGATAGATATACTCTGGGCCCTCTCGGTGGAATGTCGTCTAATGTCTTGCAAGCATATGAATAAGTTCATAAGAGACCACATACCACGGTACGAGTAAAGAGTACTTGTCAGGAGACGAGGTTGAACAAGGTATAGAGTGATACCGAAGATCAAACCTCGGACAAGTAAAATATCACGTGACAAAGGGAATTGGTATCGTATGTGAATGGTTCATTCGATCACTAAAGTCATCGTTGAATATGTGGGAGCCATTATGGATCTCCAGATCCCGCTATTGGTTATTGGTCGGAGTGAGTAGTCAACCATGTCCGCATAGTTCACGAACCGTAGGGTGACACACTTAAAGTTGGATGTTGAAATGGTAGAACTTGAATATGGAATGGAGTTCGAATATTTGTTCGGAGTCCCGGATGAGATCCCGGACATCACGAGGAGTTCCGGAATGGTCCGGAGAATAAGATTCATATATAGGATGTCATTTTATGTGAATTAAAATGTCGCAGAAGGTTCTATGGAAGGTTCTAGAAGGTGCTAGAAAAGTCCGGAAGAAACCACCGAGGAAGGTGGAGTCCACATGGGACTCCACCTCCATGGCCGGCCAACCCTAGTGGGGAGGAGTCCCAAGTGGACTCCCCCTTAGGGGGCCGGCCACCCCCCCATATGGGAGGTGGAACTCCCACCTCTAGTGGGAGTCCTAGCTTGGGTAGGTTTCCCCACCATATGGAAGGTTTTTGGTTCGGGTCTTATTCGAAGACTTGGAGACCAACACTTGGGGTTCCACCTATATAATGAGGGGCCAAGGGGAGGGGGCCGGCCACCCAAGAACCACAAGGTGGCCGCACCCCTATAGTGGCCGGCGCCCCCTCTCCCCAAACCCTAGTGGCCTCTCTCCTCCAGTAAATCCCGCACGCTTAGCGAAGCTCCACCGGACTTCTCCACCACCACCGACACCACGCCGTCGTGCTGTCAGATTCAAGAGGAGCTACTACTTCCGCTGCCCGTTGGAACGGGGAGGTGGACGTTGTCTTCATCAACAACCGAACGTGTGACCGAGTACGGAGGTGCTGCCCGTTCGTGGCGCCGGAAGCGATTGTGATCAAGATCTTCTACGCGCTTTTGCAAGCGGCAAGTGAACGCCTACCGCAGCAACAAGAGCCTACTCTTGTAGGCTTTGGAATCTCTTCAAGGGTGAGACTCGATAAACCCCTCGTTGCTACCGTCTTCTAGATTGCATCTTGGCTTGGATTGCGTGTTCGCGGTAGGAATTTTTTTGTTTTCTATGCAACGTTATCTTACAGTGGTATCAGAGCCGTGTCTATGCATAGATGGTTGCACGAGTAGAACACAATGGTTTTGTGGGCGTTGATGCTCTTGTTATCTTTAGTTTGAGTACTTTGCATCTTTGTGGCATAGTGGGATGAAGCGGCTCGGACTAACTTTACATGACCGCGTTCATGAGACTTGTTCCTCGTTCGACATGCAACTTGTATTGCATAAGAGGCTTTGCGGGTGTCTGTCTCTCCTACTATAGTGAAGATTCAATTTACTCTTCTATTGAAAACATTCGTATCAACGTTGTGGTTCATGTTCGTAGGTAGATTAGATCTCTCTCGAAAACCCTAAACCACGTAAAATATGCAAACCAAATTAGAGACGTCTAACTTGTTTTTGCAGGGTTTGGTGATGTGATATGGCCATAATGTGATGATGAATATGTATGAGATGATCATTATTGTATTGTGGCAACCGGCAGGAGCCTTATGGTTGTCTTTAAATTTCATGTTGAGTAGTATTTGAAAGTAGTTGTAATAGTTGCTACATGGAGGACAATCATGAAGACGGCGCCATTGACCTTGACGCTACGCCGACGATGATGGAGATCATGCCCGAAGATGATGGAGATCATGTCCGTGCTTTGGAGATGAAGATCAAAGGCGCAAAGACAAAAGGGCCATATCATATCACATATGAACTGCATGTGATGTTAATCCTTTTATGCATCTTATTTTGCTTAGATCGCGACGGTAGCATTATAAGATGATCCCTCACTAAAATCTCAAGATAATAAAGTGTTCATCCTTAGTAGCACCGTTACCAAGTCTTTTCATTTCGAAGCATCTCGTGATGATCGGGTGTGATAGAATCAATAAGTACATACAACGGGTGCAAGACAGTTTTGCACATGCGGATACTAAGGTGGCCTTGACGAGCCTAGCATGTACAGACATGGTCTCGGAACACGTGATACCGAAAGGTAGAGCATGAATCATATGGTTGATATGATGAACACTTTGAGTGTTTGCCATTGAAATCACACCTTTTCTCGTGATGATCGGGTTTAGGTGTGGTGGATTTGGTTCGTGTGATCACTAAGACAGTGCGAGGGATATTGTTTTAAGTGGGAGTTCACCTAGATTTTTAATTATATTGAATTAAAATTTGAACTCATTTTGTCATAAACTTAGTCTAAACTTTTCCAAATATATGTTGTAGAGATGGCATCCCCAATCAATTTTAATCAGTTCCTAGAGAAAGAGAAACTTAAGAGCAACGGTAGCAACTTCACCGAATGGTTCCGTCATGTGAGGATCTTCCTCTCTGGCGGAAATCTGCAACATGTGCTTGATGCACCGCTAGGTGACCCTCCTGCAGAAACTGAAACCGATGAAGTAAAAGCTGTTTACGAGACTCGGAAAATTCGGTACTCTCAAGTTCAGTGTGCCATCCTGTGCAGTCTGGAATCCGATCTTCAAAAACGTTTTGAGCACCACGATCCTCATGAGTTGATGAAAGAGCTGAAAGCTATTTTTGAGACTCATGCGACCGTGGAATGCTATGAAGCATCGAAACAATTCTTCAGCTGCATGATGGAAGAAGGCAGCTCCGTTAGTGAGCACATGCTCGCCATGACCGGGCATGCGAAGAAACTCAGTGACTTGGGAATAGTGATTCCTAACAGACTGGGGATAAATCGTGTCCTTCAATCACTGCCACCAAGTTACAAGAACTTCGTGATGAACTACAATATGCAGAACATGAACAAGGAGTTACCTAAACTTTTTGGCATGCTAAAAGCTGCTGAGATTGAGATCAAGAAAGAGCACCAAGTGTTGATGGTCAACAAGACCACCAGTTTCAAGAAACAGGGCAAGTCTAAGGGAAAATTCAAGAAGGGTGGCAAGAAAGCTGCCACGCCTCCTGTGAAACCTAAGAACGGCCCTAAGCCTGATGCTGAGTGCTATTACTGCAAGGAGAAGGGACACTAGAAGCGTAATTGCTCCAAGTATCTGGCTGATCTGAAGAGCGGCCTTGTCAAGAAGAAGAAAGAAGGTATATCTGATATACATGTTATAGATGTTCATTTCACTGGTTCTCGTTCTAGTACCTGGGTATTTGATACTGGTTCGGTTGCTCACATTTGTAACTCGAAATAGGAACTAAAGAATAAACGACAACTGCTGAAAGATGAAGTGACGACGCGCGTTGGAAACGGATCCAAGGTCACTGTGATCGCAGTCGGCACACTTCCTCTACATCTACCTTCGGGATTAGTTTTAAGCCTAAATAATTGTTATTATGTACCTGCGTTGAGCATGAACATTATATCTGGATCTTGTTTAATGCAAGATGGTTATTCATTCAAGTCTGAGAATAATGGTTGTTCTATTTTTATGAATAATATCTTTTATGGTCGAGCACCACAAAAGAATGGCTTATTTCTGTTAGATCTCGATAGTAGTGATACGCATATACATAACGTTAATGCTAAGCGAATTAAATTGAATGATAATTCTACTTATATGTGGCACTGTCGTCTTGGTCATATTGGAGTGAAACACATGAAGAAACTCCATACTGATGGATTACTTGAATCACTTGACTTTGAGTCACTTGATAGATGCAAAGCATGTCTAATGGGAAAAATGACTAAGACTCCATTTTCTGGTATGATGGAGCGAGCTACTGACTTATTGGAAATCATACATACCGATGTATGCGGACCAATGAGCTTAGCATCGCGCGGTGGTTATCGTTATGTTCTAACCTTCACAGATGATCTGAGTAGATATGGGTATATCTATTTCATGAAACATAAATCCGAAACTTTTGAGAAGTTTAAGGAATTTCAAAGTGAAGTAGAAAATCAACGTAACAAGAAGATTAAATTTCTACGATCTGATCGTGGAGGTGAATATCTGAGTTATGAGTTTGGCCTGCATTTAAAGAAATGCGGAATACTTGCACAATTGACACCGCCGGGAACACCTCAACGTAATGGTGTGTCCGAACATCGTAATCGAACTCTCTTAGATATGGTTCGTTCTATGATGTCTCTTACTGATTTGCCGTTATCATTTTGGAGTTATGCATTAGAGACAGCCACATTCACTTTAAATAGAGCACCATCAAAATCCGTAGAAACGACACCGTATGAACTATGGTTTAATAAGAAACCTAAGCTGTCATTCCTGAAAGTTTGGGGTTGCGAAGCCTATGTAAAGAAGTTACAACCGGACAAGCTAGAATCCAAATCGGAGAAATGCGTCTTCATAGGATACCCTAAGGAAACTACAGGGTACACTTTCTATCACAGATCCGAAGGCAAAATCTTTGTTGCTAAGAACGAAATCTTTCTTGAGAAAGAATTTCTCACTAAAGAAGTGACCGGAAGAAAAGTAGAACTCGATGATATTGATGAATCTATACTCGTTGATTAGAGTAGCGCAGTACCGGAAGTTGTACCTGTACCGCCTACACCGGCAACAGAGGAAGCTAATGATAATGATCATGAAACTTCGAACGAGGAAACTACTGAACCTCGCAGATCGACAAGGGAACGTGCCACTCCTGATTGGTATGATCCTTGTCTAAATGTCATGATTGTGGATAACAATGATGAGGACCCTGCGACGTATGAAGAAGCGATGATGAGCCCAGATTCCAACAAATGGCAAGAAGCCATGAAATCCGAAATGGGATCCATGAATGATAACAAAGTATGGACTTTGGTAGACTTACCTGATAGCCGAAAGGCTGTCGAGAATAAATGGATCTTCAAGAGAAAAACAGATGCTGATGGTAATATTACTGTCTATAAAGCTCGACTTGTCGCAAAGGGTTTCCGACAAATTCAAGAAGTTGACTACGATGAGACTTTCTCACCTGTAGCAAAGCTAAAATCTGTGAGGATTTTGTTAGGAATAGCTGCATTTTTCGATTATGAGATTTGGCAGATGGATGTCAAAACGGCGTTCCTTAATGGAGACATTGAGGAAGAGTTGTATATGGTACAACCCAAAGGTTTTGTCGATCCTAAAAATGCTGACAAAGTATGCAAACTTCAGCGTTCAATCTATGGACTGAAGCAAGCATCGAGAAGTTGGAACCGACGCTTTGATAAGGTGATCAAAGACTTCGGGTTTTGTTATCACCAGATTTTGGCCAAACCAGGAGGTGGGCCGTAAGAGAGATGGGCTTGGAAGATTACACGTAGAATATCTCTAAAGCGGCCTTGTGCGGAGAATTTGGGCTAGATTGCCCGTGTATCTTTAATTGTGGTAGATCGCATCTTAGATTAGAAAATAGAGTTTTACCCGTGCACGGTTAGGTGTACGCCTAAATTAGAAAGTCCCCTGGACTATAAATATGTATCTAGGGTTTATGGAATAAACAACAACTCACGTTCAACCCAAACAAACCAATCTCGGCGCATCGCCAACTCCTTCGTCTCGAGGGTTTCTATCAGGTAAGCGACATGCTGCCTAGATCGACATGCTGCCTAGATCGCAAGATGCGATCTAGGCAGCACAAGCTCCACGTTGTTCATGCGTTGCTCGTACTGAAGCCTTTTTGATGGCGAGCAACGTAGTTATCATAGATGTGTTAGGGTTAGCATTGTTCTTCGTTTAAGCATGCTAGCGTAGTGCAACCCTTGCATATCTAGCCGCCCTCACACCTATCTTAGGTGTGGGGGCGGCACCCCGCTTGATCATTATTTAGTAGATCTGATCTGTTACGATTGCTCCTTGTTCTACAAGGATTAGTTTAATATCTGCAATAGTTAGGCCTTACAAAGGGGGGGAGGATCCAGCGGCACGTAGGGTGGCGTTCGCAAGTCCTAAACAGGATGTTCCGGGGATCAACTTCGTGTTGGTTTTTAGGCCTTGTTTAGGATCGGCTTACGATCACCGTGCGTGGCCGCGAGGCCCAACCTGGAGTAGGATGATCCGATTATGCGGTGAAAACCCTAAATCGTCGTAGATCTCATTAGCTTTATCTTGATCAAGCAGGACCACCATATATTCGTGCACCCCGTACGAATCATGGGTGGATCGGCTCCTTGAGCCGATTCACAGGATAACCTGAGAGCCGATCGAGGCTCGTATTTAATGTTTACGTGTATGCCATGCAGGAAACTAAGCGAGGCATCTCCATCACCTTCCTGACCAGGTATAGGTCAGGTGGCGCGCCCTTGCAATTCGCATCGGACGTGTGACCAGAAGTGCTTTGCGGGCCGTCGCTCGGAGGGGTCTCAGCCAGCCACAGCTCTAGGCTCTTCCCGGCTCTACGGTGTTGACGGTCGCTGCCCGCCGGTGGGTTTTGGCAGTCAACACATTCTTGGCACGCCCGGTGGGACAATCGTCTACATCAACCACATCGCCATCTACATCTGAGATGGCGGACGGCACGCCAGTCACCTACGAGGAGCTGCCCGACGAGCTCAAGAAGAGATATGACGAGATCAAGGCCACCCTCGAAGCCGACCTCATCGGCTCTTTTCAGAGAACCCGTTCCCATGGCATCAGATGGAAGGGATTCTCACCAGAAGGTGCACTCGATGGGATAGACCTCTCTGCCCCGTCGGAGGAATGCACCAGGGGCCTGCGGCAGGAGATCAACTACTTGGTGGCTCACTTGCTACACCGCCACTCTGAGAACCTGGTCAACGTGTTGGAGCGTGTCGCTCTTCGCGTGATCCAGGAGATCATGAGGCACCAGTACTCGCCGTCAGGACCAGCTCTCAGGACGCATCAAGGAGAGTTGCCACTCCAGTCCCGTCCACCGCTGCCATATGCGTTGGCAGCACCTGAAGTGCCGGCTACACCGGCATTCGTCGTCTACAAGATCGGTGGTGACCCTAGTGACTACCAGTTCTTGACCGAGGCGCCTAAGGAGATCCCTCACGGGTACGCGTGCACGTATGTGCCGGATTGTGGCAACTGGGCACTCACGAACCAGGCCACAACATCAGGGACTCCGGCGAAAACAGGAGGAACGTCAGCGACAGAGCTTGAGAAGCAGACGTGGCTAACTAAGTACGCCACCCCGACGAACCTCTAGAGCTCAGCTCCTGCAGTTGGCTCAGAGCTGGAGAAGCAAACATGGCTGGCTAAGTACGCCACCCCGGCGAATCTTCAGAGTTCAACTCCTACAGCCAGCACAGCGGATCAGATCAGTACTATACTGAGAGACCAGTTCGGCATGGTGCCGAAAAGGAGGGCAATCGGCTATTCCAAGCCGTACCCCGATGAGTACGAGATGATCCCGCTGCCACCTAAGTATCGGCTCCCTGATTTCTCTAAATTCGGTGGATCAGATGGCTCCAGCTCCATCGAGCACGTCGGCCGATATTTGGCACAACTAGGACCGGCTTCAGTGTCGGATCAGCTACGCGTGAGGCTCTTCTCACAGTCCCTCACGGGATCGGCTTTTGGATGGTATACCTCTTTGCCATCAAACTCCATCCAGACTTGGAAGCAGTTGGAAGAGCAGTTCCATATGCAGTACCATTCAGAGGCTTCCGAGTCTGGCATTGCCGATCTAGCACAACTACGTCAGAAGCGAGGAGAAACTGTGACAGAATACATCCAGCGCTTCAGGAATCTTAGGAACCGATGTTATTCGGTTCGTATAACTGAAAAAGAAGCAGTCGAGTTGGCAGTAGCAGGCCTTGCAACACAGCTCAAGGACATGGCCTCCCAAGCAGATTATCCCTCACTGGCGCATATGGTTCAGAAACTGTCGGCATATGAACAGCGCCACCCAGACCTGTACCAAGACAAGTTCAAGCGTGCAGTAGTCCTAGTCGATGCAGAGGAAGACGAAGTTCCTGCGGGAGACCGAGAGGTAGCAGTGGCTGAATGGACTCGGGGAGGAACCCCCGTGCCCTGCAAATGGGTAAAGCCACCAGGCCCACCCAGGGGATTTGATTTTGACGTGACCAAGACTGAGCAAATCTTCGACCTCCTGCTCAAGGAGAAACAGTTGACGATTCCTGAAGGTCTCAAATTCCCCACGGCGCAAGAGCTGAACGGAAAGCCATACTGCAAATGGCACAACTCGCTCTCACATGCCACCAACGACTGCAGGGTGTGGCGTCAGCACATTCAAGCGGCGATAGAGAAAGGGCGCCTAATTTTCAACCAGTACGCCATGAAGGTCGACACCCAGCCTTTTCCCGCCGTTAACATGGTGGAGTGCACGTACCCTGAAGGTTGCCAGCCAGGATCCTCGTTCAGCATCAACACGGTAGGACCTGGGAACCACTCTGGCAAAGATGGAGACGAGGGCAGCTGCTCTCATAGCAAGGACACAGAAGAGGCCGCTCCACGCGATCGGCTTCGTCATGATGGCAAGCGCTACGTCACAGAGGGGGAAGTGAAGAACATAAGATATCAGCGGCCCCTCTCTGATCACCTCCTCAACAAATATGTGAGTCAGTATGACCAACGCCGACGGTCCGGCTATGATGATGAAGGAGATCGTCTGGCTAGAGAAGCCAGAAGACATCGTCGGCATGATCGCGATGAGGAGAAGCACGAGCGCCACGCCACGGAAGGATCAAGGGAGCAAGATGACAACGCCAGGCACTGGGACTGCCCCTTCTTCAGACACTGCTGGGATTCAGGAATGAGCCGATTGCCCACAATCGGCAATTGCCCAGAATGCAACAAGAAGAAGAAGGAGGCAGCCAACGTGTCTGTGTTCGAGCGCTTAGGGCCTCTCCCGCCACAGAGCAAACGTGCTGAGTCCCCTCGGTGGGCAGATCTTGAGGATTCCGAAGACGAGGGACCAGAGGAAGAAGACAGGTACCACCGTCCAAGGTGGTGCCCTGACGGACTCAGCCGTTCACAAAAGCGCAGGGTTCAGCGTTTGCGCGGCCTGGAGGAAGCCGAAAGGTTATACTTGCATACGCTAAGGAAGGCACGGCCTGATCTGGCTGCAAAGGTTCAGCGAACCCTGGATGAAGAGGGTCGTCCACGGAGAATGGAGTGGCGTCCCAAGCAAAAGAAAGCCGATGATGAAACATCGGCTGGCACAAACGTGGTGCTCGTCCTCCCGACGGAGCTTAGTGCTCCACGATTATACGATGCACTCAAGGTGGACGACGGCAAGCGCATAAAGTCAGAGGTTGGGTTGGTTTTATCCAGCCTGACCGAGTAGCAAGAACACACCAGTGAGCAAACAAGGCGAGGCTGATCCTTGTGATCGGCTCTATAAATGTTGAAGGAGCATTACAGAACCTTCAGTCAGCGCTCCAATGGATATGGCGGCCGATTCCAGCAATCGGCCAAAATTATCTTCACCGCATATTCAGCACATGTTTTGCTTGTGTTCAGCAACGTTCTACTGGGCAGCGGCCACGTCGGCAGATGAAAGTCAGCATGAATCCTTACGGAGCCGACGTGCAAGTGCAGTGCCCTGACTAACCATAGAAGCCGATATCTGCAGTCATTTGGCAGATTCGGCTCGGGGGGCATACAGTCAGATGAACATGTGCAGATAAATGTGTGTAAACATGCGTGCAGTGAAACATTGGGGGCCGATTAAGAAAAATCGGCCAAATAAAAAAAAAATTTCGCAAGAAGCGAAGCCGATGCGCAGCCATCGACTTTAGTACAGTTACACAAGACCAAGACCTACTGGCTATGTGCTCAAGGTTTACATCAACGTCGACGTTCAGTAGAAGAAAGCTGATCAGCAACCTGTGCATCCTTGCCGGTATTCTTGCCTTGATTAAGGCTCGGGGGCAGCTCGCCTTAAAAATTCTCTGGAGAGCCGATTTTGATAGAATCGGCTGATTCTGCATTACGATTCGGAGGCCGATGGTGGCACATGTGGTTGGCTCACTACTGTTCTCGCCTTGATGAAGGCTCGGGGGGCAACGGACTACATGGATATTTGGTTCTTAAGAAACCGATTGGAGTTGCATCGGCTGATCCTGCATCGTGATCCTCTCTGGAAGCAGTTCCGGTCGCGAAAGAAGATTGCTGAAGCTATGGAGAGGAATCAGGAAAGGAGGCCATCGGCTTTTACAGATTTTGGACTGTCCTGTCGCTGCAAAGGGATTGGATTCTCAAAATAGCCGATGAGCAGTCATCGGCTAAGGGATTGCGAAGAATTATGGTCAGATATCGAATCGCAGCCTGAAATTGAGAAGTGCTTGGCCGACGGGCTAATCGACATGAGAGTCCGGCTTCATGGGCGTCCAAAAGAAAAGAGACAGACGGAAGGAATGAAATTGGATTGATTGAAAGAACAATTTCATTAATTCAAAGTAGCGGCTTTACAAGAAAGAGCCGATGGCTCTCAAAAGGGGGATCTGGTGCCTAGTGCACTGCTACTACTAGTCCTATTCTACTAGTCGTCGCTGTCCTCGTCATCACCGCCGTCAATGTCGTCGGCGCTGCTCCCAGGGAGCTCCTCGTCGCTGCTGCCCCAGCCCGTGGCCGGAGCCTCTTCCTCCTCGTCATCATCATCATCCTCGCTGTCCGCCCAGGAGCGGAAGCGCTTGGTTGGCGGGTACCCGGCGGAAGAGGAAGATTCATCTTCCTCCTCCTCTTCTTCTTCTTCGTCGTCATCTTCGTCCTCGCTGTCCGCCCACATGCGGGAGCGCTTCTTCGGCGGGAGCTTGGCGGAGGGGGAGGCCTTGGCCTTCGCTACTTCTCCTTCTTTCTTCTCATTGGCGGAGGGGAGGGGGTTCACCTCGGAGTGAAGGCTGTCCTCGTTCTTCTTCTTCGGCGAGGATTGGGGGAAGAGGCTTGAGAAGGAAGAGGAAGAGGAAGACATGGCTGAGGGAGAAGAGGGTTTTTTGGGTGCCGATGGCTGGAACAGAGGAGGGGGATGAAGAGAGCTAATCAATCGGCACAGTTAAATAATGAGAAGCCTGGTGGAAATTACTGCCATACAGTTTCCGAGGGGGTGATGTCAGAGCTATCGAATTTTGCAGAGAAGCTGAGAAGACAGGGCATAATGATGACGGATGCTACAACGACTCTGCTCTGCCATGACATGACCCGACGAAGGAAAGCATAATGATTTTGGAAATGTTATTTCCAAAACCAGGGGGGCATGTGTTATCACCAGATTTTGGCCAAACCAGGAGGTGGGCCGTAAGAGAGATGGGCTTGGAAGATTACACGTAGAATATTTCTAAAGCGGCCTTGTGCGGAGAATTTGGGCTAGATTGCCCGTGTATCTTTAATTGTGGTAGATCGCATCTTAGATTAGAAAATAGAGTTTTACCCGTGCACGGTTAGGTGTACGCCTAAATTAGAAAGTCCCCTGGACTATAAATATGTATCTAGGGTTTATGGAATAAACAACAACTCACGTTCAACCCAAACAAACCAATCTCGGCGCATCGCCAACTCCTTCGTCTCGAGGGTTTCTATCAGGTAAGCGACATGCTGCCTAGATCGCATCTTGCGATCTAGGCAGCACAAGCTCCACGTTGTTCATGCGTTGCTCGTACTGAAGCCTTTTTGATGGCGAGCAACGTAGTTATCATAGATGTGTTAGGGTTAGCATTGTTCTTCGTTTAAGCATGCTAGCGTAGTGCAACCCTTGCATATCTAGCCGCCCTCACACCTATCTTAGGTGTGGGGGCGGCACCCCGCTTGATCATTATTTAGTAGATCTGATCCGTTACGATTGCTCCTTGTTCTACAAGGATTAGTTTAATATCTGCAATAGTTAGGCCTTACAAAGGGGGGGAGGATCCAGCGGCACGTAGGGTGGCGTTCGCAAGTCCTAAACAGGATGTTCCGGGGATCAACTTCGTGTTGGTTTTTAGGCCTTGTTTAGGATCGGCTTACGAACACCGTGCGTGGCCGCGAGGCCCAACCTGGAGTAGGATGATCCGATTATGCGGTGAAAACCCTAAATCGTCGTAGATCTCATTAGCTTTATCTTGATCAAGCAGGACCACCATATATTCGTGCACCCCGTACGAATCATGGGTGGATCGGCTCCTTGAGCCGATTCACAGGATAACCTGAGAGCCGATCGAGGCTCGTATTTAATGTTTACGTGTATGCCATGCAGGAAACTAAGCGAGGCATCTCCATCACCTTCCTGACCAGGTATAGGTCAGGTGGCACGCCCTTGCAATTCGCATCGGACGTGTGACCAGAAGTGCTTTGCGGGCCGTCGCTCGGAGGGGTCTCAGCCAGCCGCAGCTCTAGGCTCTTCCCGGCTCTACGGTGTTGACGGTCGCTGCCCGCCGGTGGGTTTTGGCAGTCAACAGGTTTATACAGTGTCATGGAGAGGCCTGTATTTACAAGAAAGTGAGTGGGAGCTCTGTAGCATTCCTGATATTATATGTAGATGACATATTATTGATCGGGAATGATATAGAACTATTAAGCAGTGTTAAAGGTTATTTGAATAATAGTTTTTCAATGAAAGACCTTGGTGAAGCATCGTATATATTAGGCATCAAGATTTATAGAGATAGATCAAGACGCCTAATAGGGCTATCACAGAGTACATATCTGGACAAGATTCTAAAGAAGTTTAGAATGGACGAAAGTAAGAAAGGGTTCTTACCTATGTTACCAGGCAAAGTCTTGAGTAAGACTCAAGGACCGGCTACGGCAGAAGAAAGAGAAAGGATGAGTAAAATCCCCTATGCCTCGGCAGTAGGATCTATCATGTCTGCCATGCTATGTACTAGACCGGATATAGCACATGCTGTTAGTTTGACTAGCAGATATCAAAGTGATCCAGGAATGGAACACTGGACAGCGGTCAAGAATATCCTGAAGTACTTGAAAAGAACTAAGGATATGTTTCTTTGTTATGGAGGTGACCAAGAGCTCGTTGTAAGTGGTTACACCGATGCAAGTTGGAACACTGATCCTGATGACTCTAAGTCACAATCTGGGTACGTGTTTATATTGAATGGTGCTGCAGTAAGCTGGGCAAGCTCGAAGCAGTGCACGGTGGAGAAGTCTTCAACAGAATCAGAGTACATAGCGGCTTCAGAGGCTTCATCAGAAGCGGTATGGATGAAGAGGTTCATTGTAGAGTTCGGTGTGGTTCCTAGTGCATTGGACCCATTAATCATTTACTGTGATAATATGGGTGCCATCGCCAATGCACAAGAGCCAAGGTCACACAAGAGGCTGAAGCATATCAAGCTGCGTTACCACTCGATTCGCGAGTACATCGAAGATGGAGAAGTAAAGATTTGCAAAGTACACACTGATCTGAATATAGCAGATCCGTTGACTAAAGCTCTCCCTAGGGCAATGCATGACCAACACCAGAATGCCATGGGTGTTAGGTATATTACAATGTAATCTAGATTATTGACTCTAGTGCAAGTGGGAGACTGAAGGAGATATGCCCTAGAGGCAATAATAAAGTGGTTATTATTTATATCTTTATGTTTATGATAAATGTTTATATATCATGCTATAATTGTATTAACCGAAACATTAGTACATGTGTGATATGTAGACAACAAGAAGTCCCTAGTATGCCTCTTAAACTAGCTTGTTGATTAATGGATGATTAGTTTCATAATCATGAACATTGGATGTTATTAATAACAAGGTTATGTCATTGTATTAAGTTATTTGCTATAAGCTTTCGATACATAGTTACCTAGTCCTTATGACCATGAGATCATGTAAATCACTTATACTGGAAAGGTACTTTGATTACACCAAACGCCACTGCGTAAATGGGTGGTTATAAAGGTGGGATTAAGTATCCGGAAAGTATGAGTTGAGGCATATGGATCAACAGTGGGATTTGTCCATCCCGATGACGGATAGATATATTCTGGGCCCTCTCGGTGGAATGTCGTCTAATGTCTTGCAAGCATATGAATAAGTTCATAAGAGACCACATACCACTGTACGAGTAAAGAGTACTTGTCAGGAGACAAGGTTGAACAAGGTATAGAGTGATACCGAAGATCAAACCTCGGACAAGTAAAATATCGCGTGACAAAGGGAATTGGTATCGTATGTGAATGGTTCATTCGATCACTAAAGTCATCGTTGAATATGTGGGAGCCATTATGGATCTCCAGATCCCGCTATTGGTTATTGGTCGGAGTGAGTACTCAACCATGTCCGCATAGTTCACGAACCGTAGGGTGACACACTTAAACTTGGATGTTGAAATGGTAGAACTTGAATATGGAATGGAGTTCGAATATTTGTTCGGAGTCCCGGATGAGATCCCGGACATCACGAGGAGTTCCGGAATGGTCCGGAGAATAAGATTCATATATAGGATGCCATTTTATGTGAATTAAAATGTCGCGGAAGGTTCTATGGAAGGTTCTAGAAGGTTCTAGAAAAGTCCGGAAGAAACCACCGAGGAAGGTGGAGTCCACATGGGACTCCACCTCCATGGCCGGCCAACCCTAGTGGGGAGGAGTCCCAAGTGGACTCCCCCTTAGGGGGCCGGCCATCCCCCCCCCCCCCCCCCCCATATGGGAGGTGGAACTCCCACCTCTAGTGGGAGTCCTAGCTTGGGTCGGTTTCCCCACCATATGGAAGGTTTTTGGTTCGGGTCTTATTCGAAGACTTGGAGACCAACACTTGGGGTTCCACCTATATAATGAGGGGCCAAGGGGAGGAGGCCAGCCACCCAAAAACCACAAGGTGGCCGCACCCCTATAGTGGCCGGCGCCCCCTCTCCCCAAACCCTAGTGGCCTCTCTCCTCCACTAAATCCCGCACGCTTAGCGAAGCTCCGCCGGACTTCTCCACCACCACCGACACCACGCCGTCGTGCTGTCAGATTCAAGAGGAGCTACTACTTCCGCTGCCCGCTGGAACGGGGAGGTGGACGTCGTCTTCATCAACAACCGAACGTGTGACCGAGTACGGAGGTGCTGCCCGTTCGTGGCGCCGGAAGCGATCGTGATCAAGATCTTCTACGCGCTTTTGCAAGCGGCAAGTGAACGTCTACCGCAGCAAAAAGAGCCTACTCTTGTAGGCTTTGGAATCTCTTCAAGGGTGAGACTCGATAAACCCCTCGTTGCTACCGTCTTCTAGATTGCATCTTGGCTTGGATTGCGTGTTCGCGGTAGGAATTTTTTTGTTTTCTATGCAACGTTATCCTACAGATGAAATCTGAGGAACCTTTGTTCCTCACATAGAAAAAAGTCTCCTGCCAAGCCCGGCAGGAATCCAGGCCGGAAAACTTGAAGAAGGGGCTCCCTTGGCGGGAACCCACGATGCAGGACCCGCACTGTACCGGAGGTTTTGGCTTGGGGATGTCTTTGCCTTGGACCGAGTTGATCCGAAGGCAGAAGAAGCGAGTGAAAGCTTCTTTGGTGGGAAGGAGGCCAACGTAGGCCTCCATGAAAGAAACGTAGCAAGAAAGATAGAAGATGGCGTTGCCAGGAAGGTGATGGGGTTGGAGTTTATAGAAATCAAGGAATTGACGAAAAAAATCGGAGGCAGGAAGGTCGAAGCCGCGCTCAAAATGAGAGACAAAAACAACAAACTCTCTGGGTTCGGGCTTGGGTTCCACCTCGTCGCGTGGAATCCGGCAAGATACCTGTGCCGGTATCCTCCGGGAGCGGTACAGCCAGTCAATGTCTTTTTGGGTCACGTCGGAGCCTTTCCAAGCTCCCCGAGTGATGTTGGCCAAGTCCACACCGGAACCTTGGCGGGAGCTGCTGGCTTCCTGGCCCTTCCTAGAGCTAGAGTCCGGAACGGATGAGGAAGCTCCCATCCGGTCCAGCTCAGCTTCAAGCCCGCCGGAAGCCTGACTGTGGCGGCTGCTGGAAGCCGACTCGGAAAGATATAGGTCGGTAGACATGCGGGTCGATAGATGCCGGAATCTACCTAGAAACAGATTTCCCAAAATCAAGCCCCGCGCAAAGATCTACGAGTAAGAGGAAAAGCAAAAGAAAAGAGACAGTAAATACTCTACCGGCCCAAGAACTGAAAAGCAAAAGAAAGAGGGGCAAACGTGCATTGGGACTAACCTGAGGCGGTGGAGATGCAAAGGAAGAAGGTCGCCGGAGACGCGGCAGGCTCGCGGTCGTCGACGAGGGCCGGCAACGAAGAGGAGCAGAGTACGCCTACGGGAACCCGATGCAGTGAAGGAGGAGGAGCTTCAGAGGCTCTTTACGCGGTGGAGGTTCGCAGTGCAGCAGGAGGAGCGGCGCTGGTTCGTCAGGAGTAGAGCTTCGGCGGCGACCGGCGGCGACGGGAGCGCAGGGGGCGAGAAGCTCTGTGTGCGAGAGAAGGGGCAAATGCGAGGAGAAGACGAAGAGGAACCACACCCAGATTATATAGAAGGAGGAAAAGTGGGCCGGAAACCGCTGGGCCACGGCGGTTCGGATCGTGGGCCACCACGTGGCGCGCAGATACACGCGCCAAAAATACGAAGACACAGGAAGGCCACACGGATCCGGTGCGGCGCCATAAATGCTGGCACAAAAGACGAACCGAAGTGACCACTGACACTGACGCGCGCCAGGCACAGTGCGCATGTCACTGACAGGCGCGGTACTCGAGATATTCTCGACTTCGCCGAGGAGAGGTTTAATGACAAGAGATACCGGAGAAAATCGGTACAAAGACATAAGTTCGGCAAGGACGCCGAAGAGTTTGATCCGGATTCCGGAAAGGTTAAACCGGTACCTTGAGAAAAGAGAACCTGGCATGGTCCGTTGGATAGGATCCACCGGACTATGCCAGCTTCGGGGACTAATGTTGGGGGGATGACCCCCGGTATGCCAAAGGCATGCCAAATCGGATGGTTTGAGCCATCAAAGTACCGGTTTAAAGGTTGATCCGGATATAGAAGGTAGATTCGGAGAATCGTACCGGTATCCCAGGAAGGGGGATACCGGAACTAGCTAAGAACGTACCGGGATACCGGAACAGGCTACACTGTAGCATGTCGGCAGGACTAGTCAAAGATGCTCTCCAGAGCTAGAAGACAAAGATGAGCGAAGCACTTCAGCTTTAATCGAAGCCATGACGCCAAAGGCGAAGCATGACGTAAAAGGTGCCGGATGATGTCACAGCTCCTGATTAAAGGCATATCGGCATCACCGGTAGCTAAATTAGCTTTGTAAAGTAGTTTGTCTAGTCAAAGATCCCATTAGGGTTTCTAGGGTTTCTTCCCCTGTAAGCCACCCTCTCCCCTATATAAGGAGAGGGGGCACAGCCCTTCGCGGGCACGTTACGTTGCATGACGACCTAATAGCTATCTTGTACACAGAAACTTGTAAGGCACTTGTGACGAAGAAATAGAGAGATCTAGTGCTGTCTTGGTTCTTGAGTTCATCATCTTCTTCCTTCGGCCAAGGCCAAGTTCTTGAGGAATCCATCCGGAAACCTCTCAATACATACCAAAACCCCTCCCCCGAATCCTCTAGCTAGCGTCCATTCGGCCCCAAGATAAGCCACCCCATGGCATCTGTCTGTTCACCACGACGACATTGACGGAAGACTAACTATCCTTCAGTAAGTCGATTATACGATTCTAATTACGGAAGATGGCCTAGTCAAAGCAAAAGATGTTAAATTAACATTATCATCTTTCGATCAATTGTTAGATCTTAAGATTAGTTTTCATAAAAGTGAGTCTGTAAGGGTATATTGCCCCTATGTGTGGTTTTGGTAATTAATGACAACCCCTATGGACTAATGTTTTCATTGAGTTTATATGAAGGAATATTCCATAGGTACTACTTGTACTCCATGTGTTGGGTTCAAGTATGCATGCCATGAAGATAAAGGTATACCTTGTGTATTGGCATCAAGATCATCGGTATGAAGATATATATATGTGATATGATCAAGAAGAAGAAATGAAGATGGAGTTCTTATGTGGAACTAAATATTAGCCATGATCTATCTTAAGTGAGTATGTGAAGATACAAGGTTGAGTTGGGCAAGTTCAAGATGAGCATCTCAAGTGAATCACATGCTTGAAGCTTGCCGTCCATTTTGTGATAATGGACTTGTGAAGATATGCATCAATTAAGCTTTCCCATCATAGTGTATGGGGGAGCATTTGTGAGTCTTCACAAAGCAACAATGATCAAGTGAGGCATTCCGGCTTGTGTAGAGCTTGAAGAGTTATCATCAAGATCAAGCGGGATGCGCAAGGCAAAGGTATGGCCTTGCTAGGTTTTCCTTTTACCGGTCTCAAGGTGGTTGTTGGGAGACCGGATTATAGGATAGATAGCCGCACTATCAAGAGGGGCTTTCGGTTGGGTAACTTGATCACATCGTCTTAGGGAGCTCAATCCTTTGCATACTTTGCATATCCTTATTGCTTCTTAGTGTTTCTATGTTTAAGCTTCTTGAGCTTGTTGCTAGCTTTACAACAAGCCCAAGTTCATCGAAAACGGAGTTCGCATGCATCTTCTATTGCGTTTTCGAGGTTGGGTGATTTTATCGGTTATTCATGATATAAGGTTCTACCTTTTATATTTATGATAAAATCCCCTCCTACAGATTTTTGTGTTTTCACTTTCCATAGGATAGCATTTGTTCTTATCTCTCAAACAAAATTGGTTTCATTCGAATCGGAGTTCGGGAGCATTTGTTATTAAAGAAAAAGTAAAAGAACAAAAAGAAAAAGAAAAGAAAAGTGGAGGGGCCAGCCGGCCGACCGGGCCAGCCACCAGCCCACCCGGTTCGCAACCGGGCGCCAACCGGACCGACTTTTGGCCCGTGACCGGTCTCGGGCCCAGTCCACGTCTGGCCTACCCGCGCGCCCTCCGGCCCACCCGGCCAGCCAACCGGCCTGCAGCCTCACCCGGCCCGGTGCCGGCGCCCGCCGGCCCGCTCGGTGCCCGCCCGGCCGACCAGGCCTCTGGCCGGGCTGGGCCCTTTCCTTCCCCCCGTGCGGCCCTCAGCCTATCCGCCGCCCAGCGCGGCGCGCGTCCCGCCCGGCTGCTGATCCGGCTGGGCCGGACCCCAGACCGGCCTCCCCAGCCCACAATCTGGTCAGCCGGTCGCCAGGCCGGCTGGGGCGATTTTCAGCCCGTTTTTCTTGCATTTTCTTTGTCTTTTTCTCCCCAACGGTTATTTCTTCCTCCTAGCTATAAATAGCCCTTTCTTCCACCTTGAGCAAGTTAGTTCTTCTATTCTCTCTCCTCCATTGTTGCATTTTCAAGAACTTGCTCTCCCCTTTGATTCCTCCAATAAATCTTGCTATTTCTTGAGGGATCCAAGAGAGGAGATCTAGATCTACATCCCCACCAATCATTTTCTCCTCTAAGTGAGGGGAACCCTTTGGATCTAGATCTTGGAGTCTTTTGTTGACTTTCCCCATTGTTCTTCCTCTCCAATCTCATCTTAGCATTTGTTGCTTGGGTGGGATTTGAGAGTGAAGGACTTGAACACCTCTAGTGTTCTTGCTTTGCATCATTGCATAGTGTTGAGGTCTCCACCACGATTAGTTCGAGTGAGAGACCGTGAGCTTGTTACTCTTGGAGGGAGACCTCCTAGTTGGCTTGGTGGTTGGTGCTCCGGTTATCTCTTCAAGAAGATTGTGAAGAGGCCCGGGCTTCTCCTTCGTGGAGCTTGTGAAGTGGTTGTGGAGCTTGCCATCTCCGGAGCGAAGGAAAAGCTAACCATAAGGAAAGGACCATTATCCTTCGTGGGTGTGGTTCGGAGAATAGGGTGAGCCTTCGTGGCGCGGGGAATCCTTCGTGGGACCTCCACTCCTCCAAACGTGACGTACCTTCTTGCAAAGGAAGGGAACACGGGAATACATCCTCGTCTCCGCGTGCCTCGGTTATTTCTATACCCGAGCTCTCTTTCCTTGTGATAGCCATCGTGCTTGAAGTACATATATCTTGCTATCACTTGTGCTACATATATCTTGTGCCTATCTTGCTTAGCTCTAGTTGCTATTGTTACACTTAGTTGAGCTTAGCATATTTTGGGTTTGTGCTTGTAAACTAAACGATAGTTTAATTCCGCATTATTACAAGACACATCCATAAGAGTTTTTAATTGCCTATTCACCACCCCCTCTAGGCGACATCTCGATCTTTCAGAGTCGTTATGTTTTGTCGAGGTCCCAGGGAAAAAGTGAAGCTTATAATGTTACTCGTAGCGTTTATTTTAAGTTGTGGTGTTGGCATTGCCGATGTATCTTCATTTTGGTAGTAACTTAATTTTATGTTGAATTTTTTGCATGTTGATGTATCTTATTTTGAAGTACCTGTTGAATTATTATGCGAAATCTTATTTTGAAAAACTGGTTGAATAATTATTCGAAATTATAGAAATATGTCTCATACATAGGTCATACATAGATAGAAATAATAGTAATATGGCAGAGTCGTCAACATATCACCCTTGTCGACGACGGCGTGGTGGTCTCTGCTTAGCACCAGAAGGCGACCAAGGATGTGGTATACGATGTTGGCGCAAACCTCGACCGTACTGTTCGTTCTCCTCATCTGTGTGGGCCTCATAGTTGTGTGGTGGAGTTTGTAATACATGTTGAGATTGTGTCGCCAGAGGAATTAAACTGCCTTGTGTGCTTATAATGTCAGCTCCAAAGAATTCATTAAATATCCCTTGATTCTCAGGTTGACTAGAAGTTTCGGGATAGTATTCTTCCTGCATATGCTCAGTACCCTGTGGCGGGGCCATATTGTGGCCGCAACCAGCTATCATGTTGGGCCAAGCAGGATCAAAAGATTGCTGCGTCAAAAAAATTAGTTGTAAGTAATAGACATGAATATTTTTATGGGAGAAATTATATATTAAAATTGAAGGAACCTGTGGAGGAGGCATATTGTAGCCGAGTCCAGCTTCCGTCTCTGACCAGTTAGGTTCAAGAGATTGCTGCGGATGGAAAATATTCATAAATAATAGGCGTAATTTTATGTTGTATGAGTGATTATTTATAAAATATGAACATACGCGAGTGGTGTTGTCGATGTTTGAAGTCTCCCCTTGGGTGTATGAAAATCGTTCCCCGAACGGATTAGTAGAGAAAATATTCTCCTCCTATTTTTAATGCGCGGAAGATAATATTTATTGTAAAATCTTGTAGAAGAACGTACGCGCATTTATAATTTTAAATGTATCTGATAATACCTGTGTGGCGCCATGGGGCGGAGACATGCGAGCTGATTGTGAGCGGTCAAGTAGAGATGAGTCGACGCGTGCATATGATGGATTCCGCGTAGGAGGTTGGCTCGTACGCGCCATACTGCTCGTACGTTGTGACGCCCCGGAACCGGTACCATGAGGATTCCAGCGATCCCGCCGAGATCCGCATGATATCGATCCAGAGACGCCCTCCGACACGACGTGCGCGACGAATCACACACGTGATGCCAGAGGAATTAACACGAGCGGTAACATTACAACAGGATTACAATAGAGCCCACAAGATACATATATTACAACAATGACTCCAACGAGTCAAGATACAAATATACAATACAAAGATCCAAATCATACAAAAGATCGAATACGTCCGAGTACGGACAAGATACAAATTGGACTAAGAGTCCTGAAGATAACCAGTGGCGTCCATAACCCTGCCCAGGCCAAGCCGGAAGGGTAACCTTGCTAACGTCATCATCTCGTACCTGTCAAAGTCGGGCCATCGGTTGCCGACAAAAGGGGGAGGAGACAAAAAGAAAGGAAGGCGAGGGTAAGTACCAAGGAACGAACTCCGGCACGTACTTAGCGAGACTAGAAATGGCTATGCTCGCCGGGCGAGTATATATATATATATCGCCCGGGGCTATATGGTAGGTTTAGCGGCAGCATAACTATAACCAATAGAGACACGCTACAACATCCGTCTATCAGATAAGATAAGAGAGCGCACAAGGTAACAGATAAATACTACACAAACATAACCCAGCCAATGCGATCCCCCTTCGCCAAGAGGTATTGCAAAGGCACACACACTTTTGAAAGAGTTTTATTAGTAAATTATTAACAACAGGAAATAAGGTGTAAGTTGTTCTATGATCAAGCTATACAATTCCAAGTCGTCCATAACTGCGGACACGGCTTATCGATAAGATGTACACCCTGCAGGGGTTGCCCAAATGTAACCATACGCATGCTCGAACCCACTTACTACAGGTGGAGTCTCACAACAAGACCGTTCCCAATGCAAGAGAAAGTTTAATGGGAGCCACCCAACTAAGCTACCCGTGACGAAGTTCGGCCGTACTCCGATACGGACCCAGAGGTTTGCGACGGCTTCCAAGGCGGGCACTAACGACCGGCCAAGGATAAGGAGTCCCGCGTTATGAGTACAGTACAGAATATAAACACCCGAAGGCAACAGGAAGTAAATCGTGCATCGTGCATATGGGCAAATAAAACCAAGGTTGTGGCTCCCAATAAACAGACTCGAGGAAAGGTAGTGGGTGATGGGGATCCCATTCCCCCACGTACGGGTAGAGCGCTCAATCTCGGAACAGATAACAAGAACTCGGGTCCTAGGGGACATTAGCGAGTCAAAGTTCCGATGCTTTCGCAAAGGGGCTCACAGATGCCTCTGCTTACAATTTTAGTTGTTAACAATAAAGTAAAGTGTGATTATCTCCAACAAATAATATAGCATGTAAAAACCTCCCAACAACCCAACATATACCGATAACAGATCGAGATAAACAACAGAGCCTAAACACGCCTACGACTCGCAAGGCTGGCAAACAACAAACAATAGGTAGGGCGAGGAGGTGTATCTCGGACATATAGGTAACAGGTGGATAGGACACGTGACACAACAGAATCGCAACATAAGGATAGCAATAGATCAAAAGAGCATGTAAAAGTAAAATAGGTGAAGGGGTGGGCTCGCCTGTGAAAAGCTGCAGAAGAACTTGTCGTAGCACTCGTCGTACCTCACATCACCACTTCGTGATCCTATCCGGGAAGAAGCAAAATGCTGGAACACACAACGTATGCAAGTCTTACTACTACGGATAAAGAAGATCCGGCATGATCAAGATGATATGCATGACATGGCAGATATGATGCGATGCACTTATCCAATTTAATCGGAGTCGGAACCCCGGACACGCAATTTAGGTTGGAGTTGCATTCCTACCGGTAAATTTAAGTGTTGGTTAGCATGGCAAGGGTGATCTACTTCAAAGTTAAACGGAGCGGGGAGACCTTAGGTGGATATCCGAAATACTCCGCATATATGTTAGGTATACATGCACGTCTATCAACGCGCGACATGATGCGAGATGCAAACAGATGAATGGATGGCTTATTATTGTTCCTTATGTTTTTCTGATCAAAATGGATATAAAGTTGTTTGATTTTGATTTATAAAAGTGCAAAAACAATTGGTTTGAAAAGCATCTGATTGCGTCTGGAAACTGAGTTTGAATTGAGCCGGAAAAATGTTTACACCGTGCTGGAAGATAGCCAGAGGCACAGACAGATGGGTCCACGGCCACGTAGGCGCCGCGTGGCAAGGATGCAAAAAGGTGGTTTTACTGCTCCGTACAGGATTTGAACTCAGGTAGCTTCAGCGTGGAGCAAGGAGCAAACCCATTGGGCTGCTCGATCGGATTTGATATGATACAGGCTTCCGACAACGTAAGGTGTGTAGAGCAGCTGTCTGAATTTTTGAACACTTGAAACTGAAGATTGACACTTGCGATTTCCTGTAGACGCGAATCTGCACAGATTTTAAAGTGTCGCTCGCAACAATTCTGTGCACCGTTTTGAATGAAACAAATGACGTTGAGCAAGATGATTGTGCCACGATTCGAATGGAGGTGGCTTGGGTGGAAACGGTGCACACATGCGACGGGGAGGGTCGCCGGAAAACGGACAGACGAGACAGCGAACTGAAAACTGAAAACTGAAACAGTTTTCTGGTGTCATCTTTGGAAGACGATGGCGTAGCCGATACTGCGCCGTTTGGGATGATTCAAAAACCAGTAGATAGCTGGTGATGTGGTGCATCTAGAGAAACAAGAATCTCGTGCTGATATGGACTGTGCCGGCGAGGATCTGCGTCGAAAGTGGCCACCGTGAAACAGATCAAACTGCACCTTTTCGTTTTTGTTTTCGTTTTCAAATCGATCTCGTTCTCCCGTTCGATGATGCAGATATGTTGAGGCATGCAGGGTAGGGGGAAAAGTGTGGTGCTCACCCAGGGGTGCTGAAGGAGAGGTGGAGGGCCGCCGGCGACGGAGGAGGAGACGGTGGCCGGGGGGTAGACGTTGATGGTGAGGATGGCTCGAGCAGCTGCGGGAGTTGGCGTCCTTGACGTCGTCCAGGATGGAGAGGAGAGGATGGAGGTCCGATTCCACGGATCAGGTGAGCTCGTGGACGAGGTGAAGCAGAACATGGCGGTGATCTTGCTGGTCATGGAGGTGGAGCTTGGCGTCCAAGAAGAGATGGCGAGCGTCGGGCAGAGGAGTGGCGGCGGATGGGAAGGGAAGGGACACAAGGGCTAGGGTTCTTGGAGTCCTGGGTGGGATTAGAAGGGGAGGAAGGCGACGGTGACGTCGACCACGAAAGCTTCACACGCCTCGCGTGAGCAGCGGGGACAAAAGGAGCTCCTCTCCTGGATAGGCAAAGTGGCCGCTGGGTTGGGTTAGACAAACTAGGCAAAACCTCACTCCCAGGCTAGTTAGACTATGTTAGTTAGCTTAGGTTTCATTTTATTTGTTTTGATTTAAAACTTCATTTTAGAATTAAAAGGGAGAGATCATAATTTGAATTTTTTTTTTGAAAGTGTCCTTGTAAGTTCTCAAACAAAACAAACTGCCATAGTTTACAGATTTGCTGAAATATATTTGATTTCAAAATAAATAGAAGAGGAGAAATGAGGTTTTATATAACCTTTGATAGAATTTTGGGAAAAAAACATGTTCTGGTTGGACAAGAGCAAAGATTAAGAGAGGGGAGATTAAGATTAGGATTGGAACATCACAAGTGAGAAGGAGAAGAAGATTGAGGGTTGGAGCATGGATTAGAAAAACAAGAGAGAGGGAGAGAGCCAAACAAAAACACAAGAACACTATCTCATGCAATTTTTATAAAACAAAGGTGACGTGATAAGATGCATATGATGCTTATGATGCACAAACAAAAACAACAGGCAAACTAATAGAGGGGTATTATCCTGGGCCGTTACAATCGACACCACTAACAAGGAACCTCGCCCCGAGGTTCCACCTCAAGGTACGAGGGAGAGAGGTGAACTATCGAGTCTTCAGGCGATGTGTCGATCTCCTCGACACCACTAACAAGAATTCTTGCTCCACGTAGATCGGCGACACCACTAACAGGAAGTCGTTGTTCCGGTGTTGATGATGCGCTTCTGTCGAGAATCTCGGTTGCAGATGATCAGGCGCCGTACACAAAGATGGAAGGAGTAAGAATCTCATTGATAAACCGATTCAAGTAACAAGAGCGAATAATAAGAGTAGTCGGTATGGTCGCGACTCCATCCCGCACTCAAAGTATTACTCTGTACATGAATAAGAGAATCGTGCAACCAACTCCAGGAACACAGATTGACGATCTTGACAAGCATCATCAACGAAGATTCGATGGGGTAAAAGCACAAGGATTTGAAGAAGGATCACGGAAACAAAGATGATGTCAAACAAAGAAGACAAGGTTAGCCGTCGGTGATGTTCTTCTGTCGGAAAGTCTTCAGAGATCGGTCCTTATAGGTGAAGGCAAAGATCGTCCAACCCACGTCGGAACCTAAGACTCGGAGAAGAAGATAAGAGAAGAAGACTCAAAACTCGCAAAGGTAAGAGGAGAAAGAACAGAGGTAAGGAGAAAAATCAGAACTAATCAGATCTATCCAACGAATTTTAGAAAATAGTTTTGACACTCCAAACTCAACGACCGTTGGCAAGGTTATCCTATAGGCTGGACTAGTGGGGTACCGTCAACCTGAGGCTCTGATACCAACTTGTGACGCCCCGGAACCGGTATCATGAGGATTCCAGCGATCCCGCCGAGATCCGCATGATATCAATCCAGAGACGCCCTCCGACACGACGTGCGCGACGAATCACACACGTGATGCCAGAGGAATTAACACGAGCGGTAACATTACAACAGGATTACAATAGAGCCCACAAGATACATATATTACAACAACGACTCCAACGAGTCAAGATACAAATATACAATACAAAGATCCAAATCATACAAAAGATCGAATACGTCCGAGTACGGACAAGATACAAATTGGACTAAGAGTCCTGAAGATAACCAGTGGCGTCCATAACCCTGCCCAGGCCAAGCCGGAAGGGTAACCTTGCTAACGTCATCATCTCGTACCTGTCAAAGTCGGGCCATCGGTTGCCGACAAAAGGGGGAGGAGACAAAAAGAAAGGAAGGCGAGGGTAAGTACCAAGGAACGAACTCCGGCACGTACTTAGCGAGACTAGAAATGGCTATGCTCGCCGGGCGAGTATATATATATATATATATCGCCGGGGGCTATATGGTAGGTTTAGCGGCAGCATAACTATAACCAATAGAGACACGCTACAACATCCGTCTATCAGATAAGATAAGAGAGCGCACAAGGTAATAGATAAATACTACACAAACATAACCCAGCCAATGCGATCCCCCTTCGCCAAGAGGTATTGCAAAGGCACACACACTTTTGAAAGAGTTTTATTAGTAAATTATTAACAACAGGAAATAAGGTGTAAGTTGTTCTATGATCAAGCTATACAATTCCAAGTCGTCCATAACTGCGGACACGGCTTATCGATAAGATGTACACCCTGCAGGGGTTGCCCAAATGTAACCATACGCATGCTCGAACCCACTTACTACAGGTGGAGTCTCACAACAAGACCGTTCCCAATGCAAGAGAAAGTTTAATGGGAGCCACCCAACTAAGCTACCCGTGACGAAGTTCGGCCGTACTCCGATACGGACCCAGAGGTTTGCGACGGCTTCCAAGGCGGGCACTAACGACCGGCCAAGGATAAGGAGTCCCGCGTTATGAGTACAGTACAGAATATAAACACCCGAAGGCAACAGGAAGTAAATCGTGCATCGTGCATATGGGCAAATAAAACCAAGGTTGTGGCTCCCAATAAACAGACTCGAGGAAAGGTAGTGGGTGATGGGGATCCCATTCCCCCACGTACGGGTAGAGCGCTCAATCTCGGAACAGATAACAAGAACTCGGGTCCTAGGGGACATTAGCGAGTCAAAGTTCCGATGCTTTCGCAAAGGGCCTCACAGATGCCTCTGCTTACAATTTTAGTTGTTAACAATAAAGTAAAGTGTGATTATCTCCAACAAATAATATAGCATGTAAAAACCTCCCAACAACCCAACATATACCGATAACAGATCGAGATAAACAACAGAGCCTAAACACGCCTACGACTCGCAAGGCTGGCAAACAACAAACAATAGGTAGGGCGAGGAGGTGTATCTCGGACATATAGGTAACAGGTGGATAGGACACGTGACACAACAGAATCGCAACATAAGGATAGCAATAGATCAAAAGAGCATGTAAAAGTAAAATAGGTGAAGGGGTGGGCTCGCCTGTGAAAAGCTGCAGAAGAACTTGTCGTAGCACTCGTCGTACCTCACATCACCACTTCGTGATCCTATCCGGGAAGAAGCAAAATGCTGGAACACACAACGTATGCAAGTCTTACTACTACGGATAAAGAAGATCCAGCATGATCAAGATGATATGCATGACATGGCAGATATGATGCGATGCACTTATCCAATTTAATCGGAGTCGGAACCCCGGACACGCAATTTAGGTTGGAGTTGCATTCCTACCGGTAAATTTAAGTGTTGGTTAGCATGGCAAGGGTGATCTACTTCAAAGTTAAACGGAGCGGGGAGACCTTAGGTGGATATTCGAAATACTCCGCATATATGTTAGGTATACATGCACGTCTATCAACGCGCGACATGATGCGAGATGCAAACAGATGAATGGATGGCTTATTATTGTTCCTTATGTTTTTCTGATCAAAATGGATATAAAGTTGTTTGATTTTGATTTATAAAAGTGCAAAAACAATTGGTTTGAAAAGCATCTGATTGCGTCTGGAAACTGAGTTTGAATTGAGCCGGAAAAATGTTTACACCGTGCTGGAAGATAGCCAGAGGCACAGACAGATGGGTCCACGGCCACGTAGGCGCCGCGTGGCAAGGATGCAAAAAGGTGGTTTTACTGCTCCGTACAGGATTTGAACTCAGGTAGCTTCAGTGTGGAGCAAGGAGCAAACCCATTGGGCTGCTCGATCGGATTTGATATGATACAGGCTTCCGACAACGTAAGGTGTGTAGAGCAGCTGTCTGAATTTTTGAACACTTGAAACTGAAGATTGACACTTGCGATTTCCTGTAGACGCGAATCTGCACAGATTTTAAAGTGTCGCTCGCAACAATTCTGTGCACCGTTTTGAATGAAACAAATGACGTTGAGCAAGATGATTGTGCCACGATTCGAATGGAGGTGGCTTGGGTGGAAACGGTGCACACATGCGACGGGGAGGGTCGCCGGAAAACGGACAGACGAGACAGCGAACTGAAAACTGAAAACTGAAACAGTTTTCTGGTGTCATCTTTGGAAGACGATGGCGTAGCCGATACTGCGCCGTTTGGGATGATTCAAAAACCAGTAGATAGCTGGTGATGTGGTGCATCTAGAGAAACAAGAATCTCGTGCTGATATGGACTGTGCCGGCGAGGATCTGCGTCGAAAGTGGCCACCGTGAAACAGATCAAACTGCACCTTTTCGTTTTTGTTTTCGTTTTCAAATCGATCTCGTTCTCCCGTTCGATGATGCAGATATGTTGAGGCATGCAGGGTAGGGGGAAAAGTGTGGTGCTCACCCAGGGGTGCTGAAGGAGAGGTGGAGGGCCGCCGGCGACGGAGGAGGAGACGGTGGCCGGGGGGTAGACGTTGATGGTGAGGATGGCTCGAGCAGCTGCGGGAGTTGGCGTCCTTGACGTCGTCCAGGATGGAGAGGAGAGGATGGAGGTCCGATTCCACGGATCAGGTGAGCTCGTGGACGAGGTGAAGCAGAACATGGCGGTGATCTTGCTGGTCATGGAGGTGGAGCTTGGCGTCCAAGAAGAGATGGCGAGCGTCGGGCAGAGGAGTGGCGGCGGATGGGAAGGGAAGGGACACAAGGGCTAGGGTTCTTGGAGTCCTGGGTGGGATTAGAAGGGGAGGAAGGCGACGGTGACGTCGACCACGAAAGCTTCACACGCCTCGCGTGAGCAGCGGGGACAAAAGGAGCTCCTCTCCTGGATAGGCAAAGTGGCCGCTGGGTTGGGTTAGACAAACTAGGCAAAACCTCACTCCCAGGCTAGTTAGACTATGTTAGTTAGCTTAGGTTTCATTTTATTTGTTTTGATTTAAAACTTCATTTTAGAATTAAAAGGGAGAGATCATAATTTGAATTTTTTTTTGAAAGTGTCCTTGTAAGTTCTCAAACAAAACAAACTGCCATAGTTTACAGATTTGCTGAAATATATTTGATTTCAAAATAAATAGAAGAGGAGAAATGAGGTTTTATATAACCTTTGATAGAATTTTGGGAAAAAAACATGTTCTGGTTGGACAAGAGCAAAGATTAAGAGAGGGGAGATTAAGATTAGGATTGGAACATCACAAGTGAGAAGGAGAAGAAGATTGAGGGTTGGAGCATGGATTAGAAAAACAAGAGAGAGGGAGAGAGCCAAACAAAAACACAAGAACACTATCTCATGCAATTTTTATAAAACAAAGGTGACGTGATAAGATGCATATGATGCTTATGATGCACAAACAAAAACAACAGGCAAACTAATAGAGGGGTATTATCCTGGGCCGTTACATACGTGCCATACTGCTCGTACACGCCATACTGGGTCTAGACGACGGTGCATCTGGCATGTCGTATTTTCGCGTAACAACGTCGTCATCTCGAGCACAACCAAATCTTTTAAGCCCGTTCACGGCCGTATTAAAAATACGCCTAATCAGGGACTTTCCTTCAGGGCTATTCACGTTTCGCAGCCGCAAAGCATCCGATGCAGACCGAGCGATCTCCCTA
This sequence comes from Lolium perenne, assembly GCF_019359855.2. Taxonomy (NCBI): domain Eukaryota; kingdom Viridiplantae; phylum Streptophyta; class Magnoliopsida; order Poales; family Poaceae; genus Lolium; species Lolium perenne. Next base: position 189,704,297 of record NC_067245.2, read on the forward strand.
TATTCTTGTATCTGAAAATAGAAAACTCAAAGTACGAGAAAATATTGTGGATATTTATTTTAATTGCAATAAACTCATATTTATAAAGAAATGCAAGTACCGAGGTTTCGCGATGGTATGCTGATGTTCGTTCAGTCCCTACAACCAGCTGATCGGCATGTGTGTAATCTGGTGGAGGACCGGTGAGCAAAATCCTTGTGCTACTGCGATACCAATGATTGTAGTGGTCATATGTGGCGTCACTATATGGTCTACCAATATAAGAAATAATTGTCGTTAGCACATGTATAAAAATAATCGAAATAATTTAATACAAAACGTACCTATGTTCTTGCACTACATCGGATGCCGCATTATTAATCCACAGCTCTATCCACTGTCTATTACGACTGCTCCAGTCGGCACAATTCAAACCTTTATTGTCTTGCCTGAAATCAAATGATATATTTAATTAGGAATATGTAAGTCATAAATAAAATGCAATACATTTTATATTGAAATGAGCGCACTTACGTTTTAACTAGATCGTCAAGTCGCCTCGGTAATGGTGGTGGAACAACCTGATAGAGCCCAAACTGCCGCATAACACGCTCTGGGTTATATGTCTCAACCATCCAAAGAAAGAGGAGGTGGCAGCGTGTTAACCACAAGTCGAAGCCTGTATACATATCAGCTGTAGGTGGCTGAGCACCCCACACAGCGACATCATCCGTCCATGGGTTCCATCTGATCATGTGATCCTCTAGCCCCTCAAACTCCTGGTGGTATTCCGGGTAACAACCGTGCACCACATTTGTTGACCAATTTTTTTTAGCATGTACCCAACGAGATCCAAATGTCAGAGGGCCATGTATAGCCTGGCCAAAATCATATGGGTGGGTTATGTTGGATAGGTGGGGACGTCCAACAGGTAGGTACTCCCATGACCATAGCTGAAGAAACTCATAGCTGACAGCAAGTATGTGGCCTTTAGATTTTTGGCATGACATAACCCCCTGTATGTATGAGCAAGCATGGCTGAACCAAAGTTGTATATGGGCCTGGGAGGTAAGGGGTGATGGCGTGTATTTCACACGTTCGTTGGGCAACCCCAAGAGGAAGGTATGATGCGCACAGCAGCAAGTTTTCCCTCAGAAAGAAACCAAGGTTTATCGAACCAGGAGGAGCCAAGAAGCACGTTGAAGGTTGATGGCGGCGGGATGTAGTGCGGCGCAACACCAGGGATTCCGGCGCCAACGTGGAACCTGCACAACACAACCAAAGTACTTTGCCCCAACGAAACAGTGAGGTTGTCAATCTCACCGGCTTGCTGTAACAAAGGATTAACCGTATTGTGTGGAAGATGATTGTTTGCAGAAAACAGTAGAACAAGTATTGCAGTAGATTGTATTTCAGTAAAGAGAATTGGACCGGGGTCCACAGTTCACTAGAGGTGTCTCTCCCATAAGACGAACAGCATGTTGGGTGAACAAATTACAGTTGGGCAATTGACAAATAAAGAGAGCATGACCATGCACATACATATCATGATGAGTATAGTGAGATTTAATTGGGCATTACGACAAAGTACATAGACCGCCATCCAACTGCATCTATGCCTAAAAAGTCCACCTTCAGGTTATCATCCGAACCCCCTCCAGTATTAAGTTGCAAAGCAACAGACAATTGCATTAAGTATGGTGCGTAATGTAATCAACAACTACATCCTTAGACATAGCATCAATGTTTTATCCCTAGTGGCAACAGCACAACACAACCTTAGAACTTTCTGTCATCGTCCCAGTGTCAATGCAGGCATGAACCCACTATCGAGCATAAGTACTCCCTCTTGGAGTTACAAGCATCTACTTGGCCAGAGCATCTACTAGTAACGGAGAGCATGCAAGATCATAAACAACACATAAGCATAACTTTGATAATCAACATAACAAGTATTCTCTATTCATCGGATCCCAACAAACGCAACATATAGAATTACAGATAGATGATCTTGATCATGTTAGGCAGCTCACAAGATCCGACAATGATAGCACAATGGGGAGAAGACAACCATCTAGCTACTGCTATGGACCCATAGTCCAGGGGTAGACTACTCACACATCACACCGGAGGCGACCATGGCGGCGTAGAGTCCTCCGGGAGATGATTCCCCTCTCCGGCAGGGTGCCGGAGGCGATCTCCTGGATCCCCCGAGATGGGATCGGCGGCGGCGGCGTCTCTGGAAGGTTTTCCGTATCGTGGTTCTCGGTACTGGGGTTTTCGTCACGGAGACTTTTTATAGGCGAAAGGGCAGGTCAAGAGGCGGCACGGGGGCCCCACACCACAGGGCCGCGCGGCCAAGGGGGGGGCCGCGCCGCCCTAGGGTGTGGCCCCTCCGTGGCCCCTCTTCGTCTCTCCTTCGGACTTCTGGAAGCTTCGTGAGAAAATAGGCCCCTGGGCTTTGATTTCGTCCAATTCCGAGAATATTTCCTTACTAGGATTTCTGAAACCAAAAACAGCAGAAAACAAAGAATCGGCACTTCGGCATCTTGTTAATAGGTTAGTTCCAGAAAATGCACGAATATGACATAAAGTGTGCATAAAACATGTAGATAACATCAATAATGTGGCATGGAACATAAGAAATTATCGATACGTCGGAGACGTATCAAGGGGCCATCTACTATCTCTTCGGCAATTTTAATCAAACTGGGGAGAACAACGTCACCGTGTGACGAAGGGAACATTATACCTAAGAGATACAGCACATATGCAAATAGATGTCGTGCCAGCGTGACATTATCTGCATTGGCAGGTAAGTTAGCAAAATGTGTGACTATCCAGCTTAGAGGCACACCTCTAGGACGGTTCCCACTGCGGGTGTTAACAGGAAATGGAACACCAAGCCGTGCTTCAACCTGTAGCGGCCAATTACTAGAATATGCTTGGGGGACCACTGGATTACCAATGATAGGAAGAGCAGTAATCATGGACACATCTTTTAGGGTCGGTGTCAACTCTCCACAACGTAACTGAAAAGTGTGGGTCTCAGGTCTCCAACGATCAATAAGGGCTGACATAAGAGATGGGTCCAACAGAAACTTCTCTTTACTTGATGTAAGCTTGGAATATGAAAGAAGTCCGTGAGCGCGCAAGTGATCCATATAACGATCGTGAACATGGAGCCTATTTTTGATGCCGCGTAGCCTGAAGGGCTGAGGGGGGTCGAAGTGGGCGTTCGGGTCCAACCATTGGTGACAACGGTGATCGGCATCAAACGACGCCTCTAAAAGGTCTGGTAAGTGCGACGTCATCACCTGTACACATAATAATTATAAATATGTTACAAATATGAATAGAAATTATTATAAATATATTACAACACATTATGAATAGAAATAATTATAAATTTATTACAGCAAATCATGCGCACAAATTATTATAAATATATTACATCACATCATGAATAGAAATAATCATAATATTATTACAACAAATCATGACTACAAATTATTATAATTAACATCAAGCTGGGTTGTTGTTGCTACGGTACGGGCATTCCCTTCGCGCATGACCGGGACATCTGGAAACGCGACAACGGCGTGGTTCTCCCGACTGACTATGGTCCATGTCATTTCTATGATGGCGAGATTGACGTCGACCCTTCGCGGTCCTCTTCAACGTCGGGTCCGGAACCCATATGGTGGATTTATCCGGCCATACATCCCTATAGTGCTGCCCAATGCCCCATGTCCAGAACTCACCATTCCATGTGTGCAGTAGGTTGTATGTGTTGAAGTACGGAGATATGTAGGACTGCACGCTGATGTTCTGTGCTGAAGCAGCCTTGAGGACATGACTACAAGGGTATCCCAAAAGTTTTGGCTTGTTACAACTGCACTCACACGAGCTAGTTCCGAGGGTGACAGCATGCTTTCTTGAGCCTCTGTGGTGGCCTCTCACAAACTTGGCGCGTACATGTATTTCCCACTTATTCCTAAGTGCGTCAATTTGACGGAAACCATGGCTTTGTGATTTTGTTGCTTTCTCGTCGAGATGTCGCTGCATCTTTTCAGACCATGGCTTGTTCAGTGCATCCCGAGCGTTGGCAACCTGGACTCTATCTGCAAAGTACGACAAAGTCCGGTTCCAAGTTTCAGTAATCAACACCGTGATAGGGAGGGCGCGCACACCTTTCAGCACACCATAGTACACCTCTGACATGTTGGTGGTCATTATGCCGTACCGTGCCCCAGAGTCGTGAGAAAGCGCCCACTTGCTTAAATCGGGGCAACTCTCGGCAATCCACGTAGAAAAATTAACTGTCCTGGTATTGCCCCTCCGATCTCTTCTCTGTGGCAACACAGCTTTCTCAATTTCGGCATTGATTCCACTCCAAATTGCATTCATCTTCTCTTCTGTCTTCTGCATGCACATTCTCTTAAACAGCTTGAACCAATCCTTGTTCTTGAACTTTGAGTAAATATTGGCTTCCAAATGCCGCATGCACCACCTTGTCTCTAGATCGGGCCACCCCCATTCTGGATCTTGTGCCACCTTCATAAATTCGAGCACACTCAATAGCCCCGTGTTGCGATCAGAGATGATGCAAACATTGGGGCGATTTCCGACAACTGAAATCTTCAAGCAGCATAAGAACCAGAACCAGCTATCTTTGTTCTCGCTCTCCACCAATGCATATGCAATAGGAAGGAGCTGATTGTTTGCATATGCTGCGACGCCAACAGGAGTGTGCCCTTGTACTTTCCAGTGAGGAAGGTACCATCTATTGACAACACCGGACGACAGTGTTGAAATGCCTTTATAGCCTGCGGGAATGCCCAGAATAAACGGTCAAGTATTTCTTCATTTTGCTCCCTGGGGTGTGGACGTTCTCTCCTGAATACTTGAGTCCCCGGGTTACTTGATGATATCTGATGGAGCAGTCTGGGGGCTAGGTCATATGCTTGCTCATAGGTGCCATATAGCCTCTGGAAAATGTCCTCCTTGGCATGCCTTGCCTTTCCGGAGCTGACAGAGAAGCCAATCTGATCTTCTGCAGTCTCTTGCTACGTCTTCACACTAACATTGATGTCTTTTTCCACCGCCACTTGCAAGATATGTGACAAATATTTTGCGGTGACGTTGCGGTGCTTAGCCATAGCCCCCACCTGCTCGCAACTATGTGGTTCTATTTTTGAGATATGCCAGGGCTGACATACCCCAGAGCTCTTTCGAGCGATCACTCTCCCCATGCACCCCTCATTCAATTTGACACATATCACTTTTAGCTGACTTCGATCAGACTGCTTCACTCCGTGCTCCCGAGATATGCTCAATGCATACCTCTTTATTGCCTGGTCAGTGGAGTCCTTGTCAGGGAAACTTTGCTCAACTAGCAGACTATCCTCTCCTAGGCCTGGAACAGACCGAAATTCATTGCTTATGGTCATGGTCTGCAGGAAGTCAGGGTCCATTGGACCTGGGACCGCCCTCTGGGGAGGACCTACTACTTCTTCATCCGAGGAGGATTCGGACAAAGATGAACGAGCATCATCATCCAACGCCTCAGGCAATCCCTCCACATGTTCGCTGATGTCGACGACCGCGGACCAATATCCTGGGTCAACATTATGGTGGCTAGGCATCTGCTCCGATGGGTCGATGCTACGAGCAGTGGTCATGGCAAGCTGATCCGACAGGCCGGTGCTAGGGCCTGCGGTGATGGACAACTGCTCTTCTGCAGCGCTCCTACTGCTTCCAGCATCATCAGTAGCTGAAATAAACTTCACATACACCATCGGCCGTCCGTACATAGCAGCACCAGGTGTGCTTGCAAACCTCATGTACGTGCGCCAATTTGTATCATTTTTTACCTCCCGCAAACCCCAACGGGGAGGTCCATTCCCTTCTACGACGATAAGAGTCTCAACCGTCATCCTCTGTCCGCGCATCCCCTGACCAAATGGGGCTCGGATGATTTTTCTTACATCCACAAATGCTCTATTGACCATATCTATCACTGCAACTTCCATCGAGTCGCAGTTCGAGAAATCCACCCCACCGAATTCGTCACGTACGACGTCCCCATAGTACACTACCAAATTTTCCATCGTACCTACCGCACAACCAGATTTTCAAAATAATATTAGTAACATCCTACCTTAAATCATATTACTGTTTTAATAATTTCATTACAACACTTATTCTAACATGGCGGTAAGACTTTACGAAAATAATTAATCCTTCCTTTTCTAAATAATACGGCAAAAAAATACACAAGACAAAATATTAAAAGACATCATATATATACCTTAATTTGCAGATAGATATTCTTCCAAATAATAATTTACGCGCCACAATAATCCAAGTAATAACAGTGAGAGAGCATGTGCATACTTCAATCCACCTAAAATACACATTAAAATTTGCGAGTTAAAGCATGTTCCTAACATACGGTTATTAGTTCAACAAATTATCCATCTCTTTATTTTTCAGTCATACATGCAATAATAGTACGCTGCACTACGTGTTGTTCTATTTCAAATTAAATTACATCCTTCATAAAATCTCACTCGCTGTACATAATATGCTAATACAAGGTATATAGTTATAACATGTGCATGTTTCTTTTGTTTTGCGATAATCCAAGAAGAATACACAGGGTCATCAATGAATAAAATCAACCTAACATACGCACACATTACTTCGAAAAATTAGACCATTTTCTCATATACGTTGTGTAGTTACGTCCAATAATACTACACTATAATAATACTACACTACATATAGTCATGCTGCATTTCAATTTCACTCATACATATACAATAATACTACATTACACACCATCATGTTGCATTTCTAACTATAATTACGTGCTTCTAAAAATATTACAGTGCCTTACATGCTATGCTAATATAATGATGCGTGTCTACTTACAAGAAATGGAAACATAGAAATTATGCATGTACGAATAAAATCAAATATCCAAATGAACTAACCTTGTTGTTTTCCCTTCTATTGCATCATGCACTTAATCATTGCACTTAATCAACGAACTATGGTTGTGTTCTCAGCAAGAGAGGAGACCAACTAAGTGTGTTCTTTCGGCTCATACGGGAAGACATAGGAGAGCAGCTGCGCGTGTTCGCAACAATGCACTAAGCAGCGGCTGGTTATAAAGCATGCGGCGCTGCACACTTTCGGCGGTCACGTTTCTGTATCAGCGGCGGACGTCTTCTCATGTCTGACAATCATACAATCAATTTTCTGTACAACTACAGTCTCTAACATAGCTGAAAGTACAAAAACTAGTGCCAAATAGACTCAAACCAGATACATTAGCCTCAGAATCACAGACATGACGAATCTGAGAGTCTGCGTGGGAATCACTGCCGTCAGCGTGGAAAGCAGCGCAGTCAGCCTCGAATTCAGCGCCGTCAGCGTGGGGTGGACTGTCGGCCGAAGAAGCAGCACATGCCTCCACCGGTGGTGGCGGCATGCATGCCACGTCGGCGTGCCGCCACCGGCTAGGGCGGCAGCCTGCGCGACGTTCACGGCCGTCTGCGAGCAGGCGGCGTGCCGCCAGGGCTGACGGCGGCAGGCCCTGCCGCCACAGGCTGTGGCGGCAGGTGCCACGCGTCGGCTGGCCGTGCTGCCGCCACGGTACTTTTGGCAATTTCATTCACAGGTGGTCTCTTTTGACATTTCAGCGGGGCAGGTGGTCCTTTTTGACAAAATTTCACTGCGTCGAGAGTTGTTGCAAAAAAAAAGAGCGCTAACAGGACGTCCAGTGCTATCACCATAAGGCCGGTGCCAATGCATCACCCCACTATAGCCTCGTCACGTCAGCTTTTACCCTCACTCTCACCCCACTCTCACCTCACGGTGCCAGTGCACGGGCTATAGTGTCAGCTCCTCACTTCTCTCTCCTCCCTACCGCCTCCCTACCGCTTTCCTACCGTCCCCACTAGCACCGCTATCGCCTCCCTCTAGCCCCGCTCTCGCCCCCAGCGCGGGCGGCAGCCGGGTGGATCCACCGCCCGCCGCTACCGTCTCACCCGCCTCTCGCCCCTACGCGGGCGGTACCGCCGCCGCTCCAGCCTGCGTTGGCACCAGCCTAAGATCACCTGCAGGCATCGACCATCTTCAAGTTAGAGCTTGGAGACGGCTTAGAACTTGACAGAATTGCAAGGAGAAGAAGTACAGTACTCACTCCGCCATATCACCACGGGCAGCGGTGGAACAGACGTCTGGACTCGCAGGAAGCAGTTGTACCCGACGAAATCCGCCACGCGCACGTGCCAGCCGTCGAGGCCCCAGGAGCACGGCGGCACCTGCCGCGCCGCGTCGCCCAGGCACCGCGCGCACTCTGCCGCGCCGGCGCTGTCCCGCGTGCACTGCGCCAGCACGCGCACCCTGGTCTTCACCCTGCCGACGTCCGGGAACACGCGCACCGTATTGTTCTTCTCCGCGGCGGCGACGCTCCTCCTCGCCAGAGCGGCCGCGTCCCTGGACACACGCGCCCCCAAGAAGCCCTTGGCGTCGCGTCGCCGCGCCATGGACTGCGCGAGCGCGACGAGCTTCCGCGTGTCGAGGCAGTTGGGGTCTCCCCCCGGGTCCTCGCCAGAGAAGACGACGTCGCGGAAGGCGTCCTTGTCGTGTCCCAGGCCACGCCTTAGCTGCGGATGGCACCACCAAGGGAGTAGAGTGTGTTAGTTGGTGGTGCCAGGGGTGTAAGTGCATAAATGTAAGTGGGACCCAAGGGAAGGTCGTGTGAGTGTGTGTCTCAGGAAAACATCTGCGAAGTTATAAGCAGCAACCCTGTAACGGAGAGGACAAGTCTGAAGAAATAGAAGGAAGCAAATTATCCCCTTCTCTCTCTGCTTGCTCTGTTTCTTCTTTCTTCCTTCACACGTCTGTGTGTAGTTTGGATCTGATCCTCACGCTGATCTCCACACCAGCAAGGGGGATATTACACTTGGTATCAGATTTGGGCGTTTCTCTGGTGGCTATCGCAGGTGTTCATGGTGATTTCGCGCTCTTGATCTTGAGTAATAATTCCGCTGCCGGGTTGTGCTTGGAGGAGGTTGATCTAGATCGATTTTCCTCTAAGCGCTGTAATTCCTCGCGTCGGTCGCTCGATCAAGCAGCAACACACCACGACGCCCGCCAAACCGTCGCTGCAGACCCAATTGGTGCTCGACGCAATGGGTGACTCGGCCGCGGAGACGACCGCGGCGATCGACAAGCTCCAGAAGAGTCTCGATCTTCTCCATGGCGTGGTCGCGGGAGTGGATACGACGCAGCAGCAAATGCGCGCCCAACTCGATCATCAAGCGGAGGCGATCGCGGCGAGTGCAACCAAGCACGACGATACGGCGCGGATTCTGCAGGCGCTCTGCGCCCAACTGAAGATCGGGAACAGCAGCGCGTCAGCGCAGCATCAGCACGAGAATTCCAAGCTCGACACCACCATCGTCGTCAATGGCGCGCCAAGCACGTCAGCGAGCGCCGCACACAAGGACAAGGCCGTGGTCGGGGAGTTTTCCCTCGATCGCGGTGGCGCAGGATTTCTGGGCGGGGGTGGCGCCGATGGTGGAGGATTGGGAGGCGCTGGTGGCGGTGAACCGGGAGGTGTTAGCGGCGGTGTACCAGGTGGAGCTGGGAGCGGTGGATTCGGTGGCGCAAGCGGAGGTAGAACCTTCCAGCAGAACCATGACACCGGCGGGCGCACGCAAATGCCGAAGATGCCTTTCCCACGTTTCGATGGTATACATCCAAGGATCTGGCGTGACAAATGTTATGACTATTTTCGTGTTTTCAATATCAGCCTAGCACTCTGGCTCACAACTGCAACACTGCATATGGAGGGGAACGCTGCTATCTGGTTGCAGGCGTATAAGCAGCGACATTCTCTTGGTCAGTGGCCGCAGTTCATCATGGCCGTCGAAGTAGAGTTCGGTGCGGATGACCAGCGGAGAAGCATGAAGGCTTTGCTAGCTCTTAAGCAAACCACCATTGTCGAAGATTACCAGAGAGAATTTCAGACTTTAGTATATCAAGTGTCGATGCACAATCCAAACTATGATGAGCAATTCTTCATAGCCCAGTTCATGCGGGGACTAAAACCTGAGCTGCGTGCAGCAGTGGAATCACAAGTGCCAGAAACAATGGAAAGGGATTACCTCCTGGCACGAGTTCAACAAGAAATACAAGAAGACAGTCGTGGCAAAGGGCACCGAGCTCCTTATCAGGCTCGCGCAGATATAGGCAAGGTGGAAGCTCCCAAACCAGGATTCAAGGTTGCCACAGGGGACTTGTGGAAGGACAGGCAACTACGTGAATATCGTCATGCTAACCACTTATGTTTCAAGTGTGGGGATAAGTATGATCCCACACACCAATGCGGCCAGAAGCCAGTGGCAGTGGCAAATGTGTTGGAGCAAGCTGAAGATCCAATTCTGTTGTCGGATGAAGTTCTCAATATAATGGAAATGCATGATCTAGCTGAGGCACAATTACTCAGCCTATCCCTGAATGCAATGGCAGGATCAGAAGACTCCCATTGTCTTCGGTTGAGGGCACTTGTAGGCAACCAGGTGATGTTAATTTTGGTTGACTCAGGAAGCAGTAGCAGCTTTATCAACTCAAATATGTTGGACCGTATTCACTGTGATACTGCGGAGATTCCGGCACTCAAAGTAAAAGTGGCAAACGGACAGTATATGTCAACAAACAAGCTTGTTCCTGCTCTTTCTTGGTGGTCACATGGTGCCACTTTCACCACGCCCATGCATGTGCTTGAATTAGGAGGCTATGACGCCATTTTGGGCATTGATTGGCTGAAATTGCACAGCCCCATGACTACTGATTGGGAGAAAAAAGTTTATTTCATTCCCTTATCAAGGCAAGCAGGTTACATTACATGGAGTTCCAGCTGCAACACCTGTCAATATCAAAGAAATTCCAATTGAGCAACTGGCCAAATGGAACAAGGGAAATGAAGTGTGGGCTGTTGCCATTGTGCATCCTGATTATACAGCTGAGCACACTGAATATCCTTGTCCTCAGGAGATCCAAGCGTTGCTCTCTGAATTTGGTTCAGTCTTTGCAGAACCAACTGAACTTCCACCCCAACGCCAATACGATCATAGCATTTCCCTCAAGGCAGATGCCTCACCATTCAATGTTAGACCTTATAGATACAGTCCTGCACATAAGGACGAGATAGAGCGGCAGATCAAAGAGATGTTGGCTGCTGGCATTATCATACCTAGTATGTCTCCTTTTGCTTCACCAGTTCTTTTGGTACAGAAGAAGGATGGCTCATGGCGGTTTTGTGTGGACTACCGGCGATTGAATGAGCTCACAATAAAAAATGTGCTCCCTATGCCTGTGATAGATGAGCTCTTAGATGAGCTGGCTGGAGCTACAATTTTTCCAAGCTCGATCTCAGGGCTGGATATCACCAGATCCGGATGCTGCCCACGGATGAGCACAAGACAGCATTTAAAACACACCAAGGCCACTACCAGTTCAGGGTAATGCCATTTGGCTTGTGCAACGCCCCAGCTACATTTCAATGTGTTATGAACACAGTTCTTAGACCTTGCTTGCGTCGTTCAGTCTTGGTTTTCATGGATGACATTCTGGTCTACAGTTCTTCACAGCAAGAACATGTGGAACATTTGAAAGAGGTACTGACATTGTTAAGGGATGAAAAATTGTATGTGAAGTCTAGCAAATGCTCCTTTGCATGTACTTCTCTTGAGTACCTGGGTCATATTATTTCGGGAGATGGCGTGTCCACGTATCCTCACAAGACGCAAGCCATGCAAGACTGGCCGCAACCCACAACTGTCACTGAACTTCGGGGTTTCCTCGGCTTAACAGGATACTACCGCAAGTTTGTGCGCAACTATGGCATAATCGCCAAGCCACTGACCACATTGCTCAAGAAAAAGGGATTTCACTGGGATGACAAGGCAACAGAAGCATTTCAAGCTCTCAAGCAGGCTATGTCCACCACACCTGTCCTCCAGTTGCCAGATTTTCAAAAACAGTTCACTGTGGAAACTGATGCCTGTGACACTGGCATAGGCGCTGTACTCATGCAGGACCAACATCCTTTGGCATTTCTAAGTAAGCCATTGAACTCCCAGCACCAGCAGCTGTCCATTTGCGAAAAAGAATTTCTTGCCCTCATTATGGCTGTGGAAAGATGGAGACCATACTTACAGCGAGGCGAATTCCTTGTCAAGACAGATCATAGCAGCCTGACATTTCTGGAAAGACAAGAACTACAGTCGCCACTGCAGCGCAAAGCAATGGCTTGGCTCATGGGACTTCAGTTTCACATCATATATAGGCAGGGAGCAGAAAATCATGCTGCAGATGCTCTATCGCGCATTGGACACCTCATGTCAATTCAAGCCTGTTCAGTTGTTCAGTCAGCTTGGTTACAAGAGGTAGTGAACTCATATGTCACTGATCCTGCAGCTCAAGAGCGTCTAACTCGCCTAGCTCTGACAAGCCCAGATGAGCATGGGTATGAACTGAATCAGGGCATTATCAAATTCAATGGACGCATTTGGATCGGCAACAATGCTGCCATTCAAACCAAGATACTTGCAGCTCTTCATTCTAGCGCGGTTGGTGGACACTCAGGGGTACAAGCAACCTATCAGCGCGTCAAGCTTCTTTTTGCTTCGTCAGGGTTGAAATTGGCGGTAGAGGAGTTCATCAAACAATGTGACATTTGCCAACATGCTAAACACTCCAACACACATCCAGCGGGTCTCCTACAGCCATTGCCAGTACCAGCGGGTGCATGGAGAGACATCACAATGGACTTCATTGAGGGGTTACCTCTCTCTGAAGGCTTCAACGTCATTCTCGTGGTAGTGGATAGGTTCACCAAGTACTCCCATTTTATTCCCTTGCGCCATCCATATTCAGCACCAAAAGTGGCGCGTGTGTTTGTCGACAACATTGTTAAACTCCATGGCATGCCGCACTTGATCACATCTGATCGGGATGCCATCTTCACAAGCAACTTCTGGCAGTTACTATTCAAGGCTCTGGGAACAAAATTGCAATACACCACGGCATACCACCCACAGACTGATGGTCAAAGTGAGCGTGTCAACCAGTGTTTGGAAATGTTCCTACGTTGCGCTGCTCAGGACGATCCCAAGCAATGGCGAGCTCTTCTACCACTCGCTGAATTTTGGTATAACTCAACATTTCATACTGCCTTGGGGTGCTCACCGTTTAAAGCTTTGTATGGCCATGAACCCAACTTGGGAGCAATGCCAGCCGTCGAGGAAGAATCCCAAGTGGCAGGTATGTTGTGGGACAGAGCCACTCAGCTGGACATCCTTAAACAACGACTGACAGAAGCTCAGAATCGCATGAAGACCTACGCTGACAGCAAGCGATCGGAGCGGACATTCCAGGTGGGCGACTGATGCGTGTAGTTGACACGTCCGTTGGGAACCCCAAGAGGAAGGTGTGATGCGCACAGCGGCAAGTTTCCCTCAGTAAGAAACCAAGGTTTAATCGAACCAGTAGGAGTCAAGAAGCACGTTGAAGGTTGATGGCGGCGGGATGTAGTGCGGCGCAACACCAGAGATTCCGGCGCCAACGTGGAACCTGCACAACACAACCAAAGTACTTTGCCCCAACGAAACAGTGAGGTTGTCAATCTCACCGGCTTGCTGTAACAAAGGATTAACCGTATTGTGTGGAAGATGATTGTTTGCAGAAAACAGTAAAACAAGTATTGCAGTAGATTGTATTTCAGTATAGAGAATTGGACCGGGGTCCACAGTTCACTAGAGGTGTCTCTCCCATAAGATAAACAGCATGTTGGGTGAACAAATTACAGTTGGGCAATTGACAAATAAAGAGGGCATGACCATGCACATACATATTATGATGAGTATAGTGAGATTTAATTGAGCATTACGACAAAGTACATAGACCGCTATCCAGCATGCATCTATGCCTAAAAAGTCCACCTTCAGGTTATCATCCGAACCCCCTCCAGTATTAAGTTGCTAACAACAGACAATTGCATTAAGTATCGCGCGTAATGTAATCAGTGACTACATCCTTGAACATTTTATCCCTAGTGGCAACAGCACATCCATAATCTTAGAGGTTTCTGTCACTCCCCTAGATTCACGGAGACATGAACCCACTATCGAGCATAAATACTCCCTCTTGGAGTTACAAGCATCTACTTGGCCAGAGCATCTACTAGTAACGGAGAGCATGCAAGATCATAAACAACACATAGATATAGATTGATAATCAACATAACAAGTATTCTCTATTCATCGGATCCCAACAAACGCAACATATAGAATTACAGATAGATGATCTTGATCATGTTAGGCAGCTCACAAGACCCGACAATTAAGCACAATGGGGAGAAGACAACCATCTAGCTACTGCTATGGACCCATAGTCCAGGGGTAGACTACTCACACATCACTCCGGAGGCGACCATGGCGGCGTAGAGTCCTCCGGGAGATGATTCCCCTCTCCGGCAGGGTGCCGGAGGCGATCTCCTGAATCCCCCGAGATGGGATTGGCGGCGGCGGCGTCTCTGGAAGGTTTTCCGTATCGTGGCTCTCGGTACTGGGGGTTTCGCGACGGAGGCTTTAAGTAGGCGGAAGGGCAGGTCAGGGGGCCACACGAGGGCCCCACACCACAGGTCGGCGCGGCCAAGGGTCAGGCCGCGCCGCCCTAGGGTGTGGCCACCTCGTGGCCCCACTTCGTCTCCTCTTCGGTCTTCTGGAAGCTTCGTGGCAAAATAGGACCCTGGGCGTTGATTTCGTCCAATTCCGAGAATATTTCTTTACTAGGATTTCTGAAACCAAAAACAGCAGAAAACAGCAACTGGCACTTCGGCATCTTGTTAATAGGTTAGTTCCAGAAAATGCACGAATATGACATAAAGTGTGCATAAAACATGTAGATATCATCAATAATGTGGCATGGAACATAAGAAATTATCGATACGTCGGAGACGTATCAGCATCCCCAAGCTTAGTTCTGCTCGTCCCGAGTAGGTAAAACGATAACAAAGATAATTTCTGGAGTGACATGCCATCATAACCTTGATCATACTATTTGTAAAGCATATGTAGTGAATGCAGCGATCAAAACAATGTATATGACATGAGTAAACAAGTGAATCATATAGCAAAGACTTTTCATGAATAGTACTTCAAGACAAGCATCAATAAGTCTTGCATAAGAGTTAACTCATAAAGCAATAAATCAAAGTAAAGGTATTGAAGCAACACAAAGGAAGATGAAGTTTCAGCGGTTGCTTTCAACTTGTAACATGTATATCTCATGGATATTGTCAACATAGAGTAATATAATAAGTGCAATATGCAAGTATGTAGGAATCAATGCACAGTTCACACAAGTGTTTGCTTCTTGAGGTGGAGAGAAATAGGTGAACTGACTCAACATAAAAGTAAAAAGAATGGTCCTTCAAAAAGGAAAGCATCGATTGCTATATTTGTGCTAGAGCTTTTATTTTGAAAACATGAAATAATTTTGTCAACGGTAGTAATAAAGCATATGTATCATGTAAATTATATCTTACAAGTTGCAAGCCTCATGCATAGTATACTAATAGTGCCCGCACCTTGTCCTAATTAGCTTGGACTACCGGATCATCGCAATACACATGTTTTAACCAAGTGTCACAATGGGGTACCTCCATGCCGCCTGTAGAAAGGTCTAAGGAGAAAGCTCGCATCGGATTTCTCGCTATTGATTATTCTCAACTTAGACATCCATACCGGGACAACATAGACAACAGATAATGGACTCCTCTTTTATGCATAAGCATGTAACAACAATTAATTTTCTCATTTGAGATTGAGGATATTGTCCAAAACTGAAACTTCCACCATGGGTCATGGCTTTAGTTAGCGGCCCAATGTTCTTCTCTAACAATATGCATGCTTAACCATAAGGTGGTAGATCGCTCTTACTTCAAACAAGACGAACATGCATAGCAACTCACATGAAATTCAACAAAGAATAGTTGATGGCGTCCCCAATGAACATGGTTATCGCACAACAAGCAACTTAATAAGAGATAAAGTGCATAAGTACATATTCAATACCACAATAGTTTTTAAGCTATTTGTCCCATGAGCTATATATTGTAAAGGTGAATGATGGAATTTTAAAGGTAGCACTCAAGCAATTTACTTTGGAATGGCGGAGAAATACCATGTAGTAGGTAGGTATGGTGGACACAAATGGCATAGTGGTTGGCTCAAGTATTTTGGATGCATGAGAGGTATTCCCTCTCGATACAAGGTTTAGGCTAGCAAGGTTATTTGAAACAAACACAAGGATGAACCGGTGCAGCAAAACTCACATAAAAGACATATTGTAAACATTATAAGAATCTACACCGTCTTCCTTGTTGTTCAAACTCAATACTAGAAATTATCTAGACCTTAGAGAGACTGATGACCCACAAGTATAGGGGGTGTATCGTAGTATCTTCGATAAGTAAGAATGTCGATCCCAACGAGGAGCAGAAGGTGTTGACAAGCAGTTTCGATGAAGGATTCACTGTAAATGCTCACAGACAAGTATTCAGGGGGGTTTGATGTAACAGTTGAATAAAATACGAGTATGTAAAGTGCGAGAGTAATAATTGCAGCGAGTGGCCCAATCCTTTTTAGCACAAAGGACAAGCCGGTTTGTTTACTTATAATGACCAAACGTTCTCGAGGACACACGGGATTTTAGTCTAGTGCTTTCGCTACATACGGCTAAATAATCTTCATTGTTGTGATAAGTGTTGTGTGGGTGAACCTATGCTAATGTACCGCCCTTCCTAGGACTAATACATACTTGTGATTATACCCCTTGCAAGCATCCGCAACTACAAGAAAGTAATTAAGAATAAATCTAACCACAGCCTTAAACTCTGAGATCCTGCGATCCCTCCTGCATCGATATACCAGCGGGGGTTTAGGTTTCTGTCACTCCGGCAACCCCGCAATTGGCAAACGAGTACAAGATGCATTCCCCTAGGCCCATAAATGGTGAAGTGTCATGTAGTCGACGTTCACATGACACCACTAGAAGAATAACACCACAACTTAAATATCACACCATTGAATATTACTCAACCATAATTCACTACTAACATTTAGACTTCACCCATGTCCTCAAGAACTAAACGAACTACTCACGAGACATCATACGGAACATGATCAGAGGTGATATGATGATGAATAACAATCTGAACATAAACTTGGTTCAATGGTTTCACTCAATAGCATCAACAACAAGTAGAAATCGATACCGGGAGAGTTTCCCCTATCAAACAATCAAGATCAAACCCAAATTGCTACGGCGGTGACGGTGTCCAGCGGTGATGACGGCGGTGATGATGGTGGAGATGATGATGATGGTGATGGCGATGATGTCCAGCTCGATGACGGTGACGATGGCGTCGATTTCCCCCTCCCGGAGGGAATTTCCCCGGCGGATTCCTGCCCGCCGGAGAGCTCTTTTCTCTCTGGTGTTCTCCGCCCCGCAGAGGCGGCTGTAACTCTTCGCGAGGTACCCTCTGTGGCTTAGGTCTTCGGGACGAAGGGTTTGGCGAAGAAAAGGAGGCGAAAAGGGTCGTGGGCCCCCCAGACCATAGGCCGGCGCGGCCAGGGCCTGGGCCGCGCCGCCCTAGGGTGTGGGCCCACCCTGGCTGCTCCTGGCTCCTCCTTCTGGCTTCCTTCGTCATCTTGAAAAATAGGATTTTTGGTATAATTTCCTTCCAGAGTTGATCTTCCGAAATATTGCGTTCTGACGGTGCTTTTTCCAGCAGAATCCTGACTCCGGTGCGCGATCCTCCAATAATCATGAAACATGCAAAATAGATGAAATAACATAAGTATCACCTCTAAATATGAAATATATCAATGAATAACAGCAAATTATGATATAAAATAGTGATGCAAATTGGACGTATCAACTCCCCCCAAGCTTAGACTTCGCTTGTCCCCAAGCGAAACTGAGCTCGATAGACATGACCACATGTTTATGGAGTGAAGAGTCGATAAATAAAATACGGACAAGAAGCATCATATTCATTCACACAGGACATTATAGTAAACAACCTCTTATAACTCATATTGAAACAAGTATAAGGTAATCACAAGTAAAGGTGCATGAGAAATCATGATTGGTGATGGCAAACTTCGTTCTTGGTCAGAGAACAATTAACAGATTATATTTATCTCATTGAGCAGCGCTCTCATGTTTAAAGTTTATAAGGCACAACTTGCATACTCAATCATAATGGTCTTCTCATAATCATTGATAACTTGCAAAGCTATATTCATTCAGATAAAACTTGTACTAAACAAAGAAGAATAAAAGACATGATGTAGCAAATCACAATATAATGGTTTGATCACAACTACTCAAATGCTTGCTTGAGATGGAGGGAAATAGGTTTACTGACTCAACATAAAGTAAAAGACAGGCCCTTCGCAGAGGGAAGCAGGGATTAAATCATGTGCTAGAGCTTTTTCAGTTTTGCAATCATATAAAGAGAATAAAAGTAACATTTTGAGAGGTGTTTGTTGTTGTCAACGACTGGTAGCGGGTACTCTAACCCCCTTGCCAGACAACCTCCTAAGAGTGGCTCCCATATTATTTTCATTTTGTGTGGCACTCCTTCCAACCTTTCTTTCACAAACCATGGCTAACCGAATCCTCGGGTGCCTGCCAACAATCTCATACCATGAAGGAGTGCCTTTTTATTTTAGCTTTATTATGATGATGACACTCCCCCCAACCTTTGCTTACACAAGCCATGGCTAACCGAATCCTTCGGGTGCCGTCCATCAATCACATACCATGGAGGAGTGTCTATTTAGTTTAATTAATTTGGGACTGGGAATCCCATTGCCAGCTCTTTTTGCAAAATTATTGGATAAGCGGATGAAGCCACTAGTCCATTGGTGGAAGTTGCCCAACAAGATTGAAAGATAAAACACCACATACTTCCTCATGAGCTATGAAACATTAACACAAATAAGAGATACTAAGTTTCGAATTGTTTAAAGGTAGCACATGAAGTATTACTTGGAATGGCAGAAAATACCATGTAGTAGGTAGGTATGGTGGACACAAATGACATAGGTTTGAGTTAAGGTTTGGATGCACGAGAAGTAATCCCTCTCAGTACAGGTCTTTGGCTAGCAAGGTTAATTAGGAAGCATAAGAGTCGAGGGAAACAAACAAACATACATATGATAGAAACAATCATGCATCTTCCTTGTAAACACAAACAATTTTAACTTCAGAATAATAATAAGCTATGAGCTAACAAGAAAGACAATGAAACATCTACATGTATTTCTCTTTTCTATTTAAACCTCAAAGTGTTGTTGCTATTGACCAATGCTAAGTTTGCCAAAACCAAATAGATTTATTCAATGCTCCCAAAGTGATACCAATACTAACAACAAGGTGAATCATATAGTAGAGATTGCAAACTAAAATAAGATGTGCAATATGTAAATGATAAGACTTCTCATTAATATTCCATAACGATAACTCACACCAAGGGATACATAGATAACCAACTAAAGGAGAGATACTTCCAAACGCAACCCATCTTATATGATAACTTCCCTACTCATGATATGACACTACTTGACAATAAAAGTAAAAGGTAGTGATAATGTGATACCGCGGCACTCCCCCAAGCTTGGAACAAACCAAGGGGATGCCAATACCGATGATGAATTACTCCTGCGGCGATGATGGTGATGAATTCCCGTCATCAAACTTCCAAGGAAGAGGCTCTCCATCAAGAAACGACATCTTGGTCTCGGGGATCCTGAAACTAGCAGCACGGCTTATGTATTTAAACCTGTTTTCATACTCACAGTTCTGATTCTGAAAATCATAGAGTTGTGCTTGGAGCTTGTTGGTGGTGTCGTGAAGTGAGAGGATGTCGCTCCAAAGCTTTGCAGTTTCCTTCTCATGTTCAGCAATGAGTTCAGACACAATCTTGTGGAAGATATCCACCTCACGCTCAGTCATCTTCTTGTACTTGAAAACCTCTTGTTCTAGCTTCTCCATCCTGTCTTCCAGGCTTCCTTCTCCTTTAGGACCCTGGACATCCTTGACCTGCAGTTCTCCTTCAACGAGCAGCAACTCCTTGGGGTGCATCCTCAGCTCCTCCATGTACAAGTTGCCAACATCCTTGCTGGAGCTGTCCTTCGGAGTTTCCGACGAAGACATGATGGCTCTAGATCCGAAGCAAATCCTGACAGAAACAGCTTGAAACAAAACACGTCGAGAACACGATATACGAACCTCCAGGGGTCCGGGGGATTATATAGCAAAATTTTTCACGACATAAGGAAAGTACCAGATCGAACCAGAGTCGGAAAGGGGCGACGGGGCGGCCAGACCATAGGTCGGCGCGGGCCCAGGCTTGGCCGCGCCGGCCTATGGTGGCGCCCCCTCGTGCGTCCTTTCCACTCCGTTTCGAACTCGTAATTTCTCATATTTTCCAAAAACAGCGAAAATATTGTTCGGAAAGTAAATTGCGTACTTTTCATTACCGATCTTTGTTACCTATTCAAAGTCGAGTTCTGGCGGACTGTCAATTTGCCCTTTGATGAAAGCTTCCGGTGTTTCCACTTGAATAATATCAGCATCAACATTATAAGAATCACCCGAGATATAATGCTTGAGTCTTTGTCCATTCACCACTTGCGTAGCATTGCCTTGGAGAGAGCTAATTTTGATTGCTCCTGAACGATACACCTCCTCGACAACATATGGTCCTTCCCATTTCGAGAGTAATTTCCCTGCAAAGAATCTGAGACGAGACCGATACAATAGGACTTTATCCCCAATATTAAATTCTCTTTTGATAATCCTCCTATCATGCCATTTTTTAACTTTCTCTTTAAAGAGTTTAGCATTTTCATAAGCTTCACTTCTCCATTCATCTAGAGAACTCAATTGCAACAACCTCTTATCACCGGCAAGTTTAGGATCTTTATTTAATTCTCTAATAGCCCAATAAGCTTTGTGCTCTAGTTCTAAAGGTAAATGACAAGCTTTCCCATAAACCATTTTATAAGGTGACATTCCCATGGGATTTTTATAAGCAGTTCTATAAGCCCAAAGTGCATCCTTCAATTTACTAGCCCAATTCTTTCTAGTTTTATTAACAGTCTTTCCCAAAATAGATTTAATCTCTCTATTTGATAATTCTACTTGACCACTAGTTTGAGGATGATAAGCGGAAGCAATTCTATGATTAATACCATACTTAGCAAGAGTTTTTCTAAAACCTCCATGAATAAAGTGAGAACCTCCATCAGTCATAATATATCTAGGTACTCCAAATCTAGGAAAAATAATATCTAAGAGCATTCTTAAAGAGGTCTCACCGTCAGCACTTTTTGTAGGTATAGCTTCCACCCATTTAGTAACATAATCGACAGCAACAAGTATATGAGTGTTACCTTCCGAAGACGGAAAAGGTCCCATGAAGTCAAATCCCCAACAATCAAACGGTTCAATAACAAGAGTATAATTCATAGGCATTTCATTGCGTCTGGAGATATTACCAACCCTTTGGCATTCATCACAAGATAAAATAAACTTTCTCGCATCTTTGAAGAGAGTTGGCCAATAAAAACCTGATTGTAGAACCTTTTGCGCAGTTCTTTCTCCAGCGTGATGTCCTCCATAAGCACTACCATGACATTTACTCAATATTTCTTGTTGTTCATACTCGGGAACACATCTTCGCATAATACCATCCACTCCTTCTTTATATAAGTGTGGGTCATCCCAGAAATAATGCCTCAAATCATAAAAGAATTTCCTCCTTTGCTGAGCTGAAAAGGTTGGAGGCAAGTACTTGGACACAATAAAGTTAGCATAATCAGCATACCAAGGACTGTCTCGCGAGCTCACCTTTATTACAGCCAATTGTTCATTTGGAAAACTATCATTAACAGGAACAGGATCATAAGCAATATTTTCCAATCTAGACAAATTGTCAGCAACAGGATTATCAGCACCTTTCCTATCCACAATATGTAAATCAAATTCTTGCAAAAGAAGTACCCATCTAATAAGCCTCGGCTTAGCATCTTTCTTTGTCATTAGGTATCTAATTGCAGCATGATCAGTATGAATAGTAACTTTTGAATCAACAATATAAGATCTAAATTTATCACAAGCAAAAACTACGGCTAATAACTCCTTTTCAGTTGTAGCATAATTTCTCTGAGCAGCATCAAGAGTTTTACTAGCATAATGAATAACATTCAGTTTTTTATCTACTCGCTGTCCAAGAACAGCGCCTACAGCAAAATCACTAGCATCACACATAATTTCAAAGGGTAAATTCCAATCAGGAGGTTCAACTTTAGGAGCAGTTGTTAAGGCTTTCTTAAGAGTTTCAAAAGCTTCCTTACAATCATCATCAAAAACAAATGGTACATCTTTTTGAAGAAGATTAGTAAGAGGCTTTGAAATCTTGGAGAAATCTTTGATAAATCTCCTATAAAACCCGGCATGACCAAGAACGCTACGAATACCTTTAACATCCCTCGGATAGGGCATCTTCTCAATTGCTTCAACTTTAGCTCTATCAACTTCAATACCTCTCTCAGAAATTTTATGTCCCAATACAATTCCTTCATTAACCATAAAGTGGCATTTCTCCCAATTAAGAACAAGGTTAGTTTCTTCACATCTCTGCAAAACTTTATCAAGGTTTCGCAAGCAGCTATCAAAAGAATTCCCATAGACGGAAAAATCATCCATGAATACCTCTACAATACTTTCACAAAAACCATGAAAAATAGCAGACATGCATCTTTGAAAAGTAGCAGGAGCATTACATAAACCAAAAGGCATGCGTCTATAAGCATAAGTTCCATAAGGACAAGTAAAGGTGGTTTTCTCTTGATCTTTAGCTTTAACAGCAATTTGTGAAAACCCAGAATAACCATCAAGAAAACAAAAATGAGTATTTTTAGACAATCTTTCCAGCATTTGATCAATAAATGGTAAAGGGTAATGATCTTTTTTAGTAACTTTATTAACTTTTCAAAAATCAATGCACATTCTATACCCTACAACTACTCTTTGAGGAATGAGCTCATCATTATCATTAGGCACAACAGTCATACCTCCTTTCTTGGGAACGCAGTGCACAGGACTAACCCATCTACTATCAGCAATAGGATATATAATACCAGCTTCAAGAAGTTGTAATACCTCATTCCTTACCACTTCCTTCATCTTTGGAATTAGACGACGCTGAGGTTCAACAACAGGCTTTGCATCATCTTCCATATTAATAGCATGTTGGCAAATAGAAGGAGAAATCCCTTTCAAATCATCAAGAGTGTAGCCAATAGCGCTTCGGTGCTTCTTCAATATTTCCAATAACCTTTCTTCCTCAATCTCTGAAAGCTTAGAACTGATAATAACAGGATATATTTTCTTATCATCAATATGAGCATATTTAAGATTATCAGGTAAAGGCTTTAAATCAAAAACAGGATCTTCTTTTGGTGGCGGTGTTGTACCCAAATCTTCCACCGGTAAATCATGCTTGAGAATAGGTTGGCGAAGAAAAATTTCCTCAAGCTCATCTCTTTCTTTCCTAAAAATTTCGCTCTCGCTATCCTCCAAATGTTGCTGCAAAGGATTATTAGGAACAAGAACAATAGATGCACATTGCTCCATTTTAAAATCATTACTAGGCAAATCAGCTTTATAAGGAGTTTTAGTAAATTTAGAGAAGTTAAACTCATAAGATTCACCAGCAAATTTAGTCAAAATTTTCTCTTTCTTGCAATCTATAATAGCTCCACAAGTATTTAGAAAAGGTCTACCAAAAATAATAGGACAATAATCACTAGCAGCAGAACCAAGTACCAAAAAGTCAGCAGGATATTTAATCTTACCGCATAAAACTTCTACATCTCGAACAATACCAATTGGGGAAATAGTTGCTCTATTAGCCAGCTGAATAACCACATCAATATCTTCAAGTTCACAAGAATCAATTTCGTGCATAATCTCCTTGTAAAGCTCATACGGAATAGCACTAACACTTGCACCAATATCACATAATCCATAATAACAATGATCACCAATTCTAACAGATAGCATAGGAACACTAGCTTGTTTGGGTTTATTAGGATGTGAAACAATATTAGAAGCATCTTCACAGAAAATAATATGACCATCCTCCACATTTTCAGTCACAAGATCTTTAATTATTGCAACAGTAGGTTCAACTTTTATTTGTTCTTCAGGTTCTACAGGTTTCTTTTCACTTTTATGAACCGCACTATTTATAACAGAGTACTCTTTCATTTTAGCAGGGAAAGGAGTTTTTTCAATATAAACTTCAGGAATAACATGATCAGCAGTTTCAACTACAACACATTTATTAATAGATGAATCAATTTTATCTTTATAAGGTTCATGATACTTACCAAAATTCTTCTTTGGCAATTCATAATGAGAAGCAAAAGCTTTAAAAAGATTTACAGCAACTTGAGAATCAAGGCCATATGTAGCACTCATATTACGAAATTTATCAGTATCCATAAAAACTTCAATGCATTTATAATCATAAATTATACCTGATTCTCTATCCTTGTCGTTCTCCCATCCTTCAGTATTTTCTTGGATCCGATCAAGAAGGTCCCTTTTAAACTCTTCTTTGTTGCGTGTAAATGATCCAGAACAAGAAGTATCCAGCAAGGTCTTGTCTTGAAAAGAAAGTCTTGCATAGAAATTATCAATAATAACATTACCAGGAAGCTCATGAATGGGGCATTTGAGCATTAAAGACTTCAATCTCCCCCAAGCTTGGGCAATACTCTCTCCATCATGAGGCCAAAAATTATATATGCGATTCCGATCCTTATGAATTTCACTTGGAGGATAGAACTTAGAATAAAACCGGGGCACAATATCATTCCATTCAAGAGAATCCCCATTATCCAGTAATTTATACCAATGCGCCGCCTTACCGGACAGCGATAAAGAGAATAATTTCTTCCTCACTTCATCCATAGCAATACCTGCACATTTGAATAACCCGCATAATTCATGCAAAAACAGTAAATGATCACCGGGGTGGACAGTTCCATCCCCTTCATAGCGGTTATCCATAACACGTTCAATAATTTTCATAGGTATTTTATATGGTATTACTTCCTCACCTGGCGCTTCATCCACTACCGTTGCAGTAGTAGTAGATTTCCCAAATAAAAATTGAAGAGAAGATCTCTCCATAATGACTTATAGCAGCAGGCAGAAATAAAATCAGCACAACAGTAAAGGTTTTCCTTACCAATTCCACTTACCAATAGCGCTTCACTCCCCGGCAACGGCGCCCAAAATAGTCTTGATGACCCACAAG
Organism: Lolium perenne; assembly: GCF_019359855.2. NCBI lineage: Eukaryota > Viridiplantae > Streptophyta > Magnoliopsida > Poales > Poaceae > Lolium > Lolium perenne. Next base: position 189,729,768 of record NC_067245.2, read on the forward strand.
TATAGGGGTGTATCGTAGTATCTTCGATAAGTAAGAATGTCGATCCCAACGAGGAGCAGAAGGTGTTGACAAGCAGTTTCGATGAAGGATTCACTGTAAATGCTCACAGACAAGTATTCAGGGGGGTTTGATGTAACAGTTGAATAAAATACGAGTATGTAAAGTGCGAGAGTAATAATTGCAGCGAGTGGCCCAATCCTTTTTAGCACAAAGGACAAGCCGGTTTGTTTACTTATAATGACCAAACGTTCTCGAGGACACACGGGATTTTAGTCTAGTGCTTTCGCTACATACGGCTAAATAATCTTCATTGTTGTGATAAGTGTTGTGTGGGTGAACCTATGCTAATGTACCGCCCTTCCTAGGACTAATATATACTTGTGATTATACCCCTTGCAAGCATCCGCAACTACAAGAAAGTAATTAAGAATAAATCTAACCACAGCCTTAAACTCTGAGATCCTGCGATCCCTCCTGCATCGATATACCAGCGGGGGTTTAGGTTTCTGTCACTCCGGCAACCCCGCAATTGGCAAACGAGTACAAGATGCATTCCCCTAGGCCCATAAATGGTGAAGTGTCATGTAGTCGACGTTCACATGACACCACTAGAAGAATAACACCACAACTTAAATATCACACCATTGAATATTACTCAACCATAATTCACTACTAACATTTAGACTTCACCCATGTCCTCAAGAACTAAATGAACTACTCACGAGACATCATACGGAACATGATCAGAGGTGATATGATGATGAATAATAATCTGAACATAAACTTGGTTCAATGGTTTCACTCAATAGCATCAACAACAAGTAGAAATCGATACCGGGAGAGTTTCCCCTATCAAACAATCAAGATCAAACCCAAATTGCTACGGCGGTGACGGTGTCCAGCGGTGATGACGGCGGTGATGATGGTGGAGATGATGATGATGGTGATGGCGATGATGTCCAGCTCGATGACGGTGACGATGGCGTCGATTTCCCCCTCCCGGAGGGAATTTCCCCAGATTCCTGCCCGCCGGAGAGCTCTTTTCTCTACGGTGTTCTCCGCCCCGCAGAGGCGGTCAGAACTCTTCGCGAGGTACCCTCTGTGGCTTAGGTCTTCGGGACGAAGGGTTTGGCGAAGAAAAGGAGGCGAAAAGGGTCGTGGGCCCCCCAGACCATAGGCCGGCGCGGCCAGGGCCTGGGCCGCGCCGCCCTAGGGTGTGGGCCCACCCTGGCTGCTCCTGGCTCCTCCTTCTGGCTTCCTTCGTCATCTTGAAAAATAGGATTTTTAGTATAATTTCCTTCCAGAGTTGATCTTCCGAAATATTGCGTTCTGACGGTGCTTTTTCCAGCAGAATCCTGACTCCGGTGCGCGATCCTCCAATAATCATGAAACATGCAAAATAGATGAAATAACATAAGTATCACCTCTAAATATGAAATATATCAATGAATAACAGCAAATTATGATATAAAATAGTGATGCAAATTGGACGTATCAGAGACCAAATATGCAAACCAAATTTTAGCATGCTCTATGTATTTCTTCATTAATGGGTGCAAAGTATATGATGCAAGAGCTTAAACATGAGCACAACAATTGCCAAGTATCACATTATCCAAGACATTTTAGCAATTTACTACATGTATCATTTTCCAATTCCAACCATATAACAATTTAACGAAGAAGAAACTTCGCCATGAATACTATGAGTAAAGCCTAAGGACATACTTGTCCATATGCTACAGCGGAGCGTGTCTCTCTCCCATACAATGAATGCTAGGATCCAGTTTATTCAAACAAAAAAAAACAAAAACAAATCGACGCTCCAAGAAAAGCACATAAGATGTGATGGAATAAAAATATAGTTTCAGGGGAGGAACCTGATAATGTTGTCGATGAAGAAGGGGATGCCTTGGGCATCCCCAAGCTTAGACGCTTGAGTCTTCTTAGAATATGCAGGGGTGAACAACCGGGGCATCCCCAAGCTTAGAGCTTTCACTCTCCTTGATCATATTGCATCATACTCCTCTCTTGATCCTTGAAAACTTCCTCCACACCAAACTTAGAACAACTCATTAGAGGGTTAGTGGACAATAAAAATTAACATTTTCAGAGGTGACACAATCATTCTTAACACTTCTGGACATTGCATAAAGCTACTGGACATTAATGGATCGAAGAAATTCATCCAACATAGCAAAAGAGGCAATGCGAAATAAAAGGCAGAATCTGTCAAAACAGAACAGTTCGTATTGACGAATTTTATCGAGGCACCAGACTTGCTCAAATGAAAATTCTCAAATTGAATGAAAGTTGCGTACATATCTGAGGATCACTCACGTAAATTGGCATAATTTTCTGAGTTACCTACAGAGAATTTTGCTCAGATTCGTGACAGCAAAGAAATCTGTTTCTGCGCAGTAATCCAAATCTAGTATGAACTTTACTATCAAAGACTTTACTTGGCACAACAAAACACAAAACTAAGATAAGGAGAGGTTGCTACAGTAGTAAACAACTTCCAAGACACAAAATAAAAACAAAGTATTGTAGTAAAAACATGGGTTGTCTCCCATAAGCGCTTTTCTTTAACGCCTTTCAGCTAGGCGCAGAAAGTGTATATCAAGTATTATCAAGAGACGAAGTGTCAACATCATAATTTGTTCTAATAATAGAATTAAAAGGTAACTTCATTCTCTTTCTAGGGAATTGTTCCATACCTTTCTTGAGAGGAAATTGATATTTTATATTACCTTCCTTCATATCAATGATAGCACCAACAGTTCGAAGAAAAGGTCTTCCCAATATAATGGGACAAGATGCATTGCATTCAATATCCAAGACAACAAAATCAACGGGGAAAAGGTTATTGTTAACGGTAATGCGAACATTATCAACTTTCCCCAAAGGTTTCTTTGTAGAATGATCAGCAAGATTAACATCCAAATAACAATTTTTCAACGGTGGCAAGTCAAGCACATTATAGATTTTCTTAGGCATAACGGAAATACTTGCACCAAGATCACATAAAGCATTACAATCAAAATCTTTAACCTTCATCTTAATGATGGGCTCCCAACCATCCTCTAGCTTTCTTGGAATAGAGGCTTCGCGCTCTAGTTTCTCTTCTCTAGCTTTTATGAGAGCATTTGTAATATGTTGCGTGAAAGCTAAATTTATAGCACTAGCATTAGGACTTTTAGCAAGTTTTTGCAAGAACTTTATAACTTCAGAGATGTGGCAATCATCAAAATTCAAACCATTATAATCTAAATCAATGGGATCATCATCCCCAATGTTGGAAAAAATTTCAGCAGCTTTATCACAGGCAGTTTCAGCAGTTTTAGCAATTTCAGGCAATTTTGTACGCTTTGTACTAGGAGTAGAAACATTGCCAACACCAATTATTTTACCATTAATAGTAGGAGGTGCAGCAACATGTGAAGAATCAACATTACTTGTGGTGGTAATAGTCCAAACTTTAGCTACATTTTTCTCTTTAGCTAGTTTTTCATTTTCTTCTCTATCCCACCTAGCACGCAATTCAGCCATCAATCTTATATTCTCATTAATTCTAACTTGGATGGCATTTGCTGTAGTAACAATTTTATTTTCAATATCCCTATTAGGCATAACTTTCGATTTCAAAAGATCAACATCAGAGGCAAGACTATCAACCTTAGAAGCGAGAATATCAATTTTATTGAGTTTTTCCTCAACAGATTTGTTAAAGGCAGTTTGTGTACTAATAAATTCTTTAAGCATAGCTTCAAGTCTAGGGGGTGTATTCCTATTATTATTGTAAGAATTCCCATAAGAATTAGCATAACCGTTACCATTATTATAACGATATGGCATATAGTTATTACTAGAATTGTTCCGATAAGCATTGTTGTTGAAATTATTATTTTTAATGAAGTTTACATCAACATGTTCTTCTTGGGCAACCAATGAAGCTAACGGAACATTATTAGGATCAACATTAGTCCTATCATTCACAAGCATAGACATAATAGCATCAATCTTATCACTCAAGGAAGAGGTTTCTTCGACAGAATTTACCTTCTTACCTTGTGGAGCTCTTTCCGTGTGCCATTCAGAGTAGTTGATCATCATATCATCAAGAAGCTTTGTAGCCGCCCCCAAGGTGATGGACATAAAGGTACCTCCAGCAGCTGAATCCAATAAATTCCGCGAAGAAAAATTTAGTCCTGCATAGAAGGTTTGGATGATCATCCAAGTAGTCAGTCCATGGGTTGGGCAATTTTTAACCAAAGATTTCATTCTTTCCCATGCTTGTGCAACATGCTCAGTATCTAATTGTTTAAAATTCATTATGCTACTCCTCAAAGATATAATTTTAGCAGGGGTATAATATCTACCAATAAAAGCATCCTTGCATTTAGTCCATGAATCAATACTATTCTTAGGCAGAGATAGCAACCAATCTTTAGCTCTTCCTCTTAATGAGAAAGGGAATAATTTTAATTTTATAATGTCACCATCTATATCTTTATATTTTTGCATTTCACATAGTTCAACAAAATTATTAAGATGGGCAGCAGCATCATCAGAACTAACACCAGAAAATTGCTCTCGCATAACAAGATTCAGTAAAGCAGGTTTAATTTCAAAGAATTCTGCTATAGTAGCAGGTGGAGCAATAGGTGTGCATAAGAAATCATTATTATTTGTGGTTGTGAAGTCACACAACTTAGTATTTTCAGGGGTGGCCATTTTAGCAGTAGTAAATAAAGCAAACTAGATAAAGTAAATGCAAGTAACTAATTTTTTTGGGTTTTTGATATAGCAAACAAGATAGCAAATAAAGTAAAACTAGCAACTAATTTTTTTTTGTATTTCGATTTAGTGCAGCAAACAAAGTAGTAAATAAAACTAAGCAAGACAAAAACAAAGTAAAGAGGTTGGGAAGTGGAGACTCCCCTTGCAGCGTGTCTTGATCTCCCCGGCAACGGCGCCAGAAATTTGTTTGATGCGTGTAGTTGACACGTCCGTTGGGAACCCCAAGAGGAAGGTGTGATGCGCACAGCGGCAAGTTTCCCCCAGTAAGAAACCAAGGTTTAATCGAACCAGTAGGAGTCAAGAAGCACGTTGAAGGTTGATGGCGGCGGGATGTAGTGCGGCGCAACACCAGAGATTCCGGCGCCAACGTGGAACCTGCACAACACAACCAAAGTACTTTGCCCCAACGAAACAGTGAGGTTGTCAATCTCACCGGCTTGCTGTAACAAAGGATTAACCGTATTGTGTGGAAGATGATTGTTTGCAGAAAACAGTAAAACAAGTATTGCAGTAGATTGTATTTCAGTATAGAGAATTGGACCGGGGTCCACAGTTCACTAGAGGTGTCTCTCCCATAAGATAAACAGCATGTTGGGTGAACAAATTACAGTTGGGCAATTGACAAATAAAGAGGGCATGACCATGCACATACATATTATGATGAGTATAGTGAGATTTAATTGGGCATTACGACAAAGTACATAGACCGCTATCCAGCATGCATCTATGCCTAAAAGTCCACCTTCAGGTTATCATCCGAACCCCCTCCAGTATTAAGTTGCTAACAACAGACAATTGCATTAAGTATTGCGCGTAATGTAATCAGTGACTACATCCTTGAACATAGCACCAATGTTTTATCCCTAGTGGCAACAGCACATCCATAATCTTAGAGGTTTCTGTCACTCCCCCAGATTCACGGAGACATGAACCCACTATCGAGCATAAATACTCCCTCTTGGAGTTACAAGCATCTACTTGGCCAGAGCATCTACTAGTAACGGAGAGCATGCAAGATCATAAACAACACATAGATATAAATTGATAATCAACATAACAAGTATTCTCTATTCATCGGATCCCAACAAACGCAACATATAGAATTACAGATAGATGATCTTGATCATGTTAGGCAGCTCACAAGACCCGACAATTAAGCACAATGGGGAGAAGACAACCATCTAGCTACTGCTATGGACCCATAGTCCAGGGGTAGACTACTCACACATCACTCCGGAGGCGACCATGGCGGCGTAGAGTCCTCCGGGAGATGATTCCCCTCTCCGGCAGGGTGCCGGAGGCGATCTCCTGAATCCCCCGAGATGGGATTGGCGGCGGCGGCGTCTCTGGAAGGTTTTCCATATCGTGGCTCTCGGTACTGGGGGTTTCGCGACGGAGGCTTTAAGTATGCGGAAGGGCAGGTCAGGGGGGCACACGAGGGCCCCACACCACAGGTCGGCGCGGCCAAGGGTCAGGCCGCGCCGCCCTAGGGTGTGGCCACCTCGTGGCCCCACTTCGTCTCCTCTTCGGTCTTCTGGAAGCTTCGTGGCAAAATAGGACCCTGGGCGTTGATTTTGTCCAATTCCGAGAATATTTCTTTACTATGATTTCTGAAACCAAAAACAGCAGAAAACAGCAACTGGCACTTCGGCATCTTGTTAATAGGTTAGTTCCAGAAAATGCACGAATATGACATAAAGTGTGCATAAAACATGTAGATATCATCAATAATGTGGCATGGAACATAAGAAATTATCGATACATCGGAGACGTATCAGCGACAAGGTTCTGTTAAAGTTGCAACCATATGCTCAAGCTTCCGTCGTCAATCGTCCTTACCCGAAATTGGCATACAAGTTTTTCGGGCCATACACCATCCTAGAAAAGATTGGACAAGTAGCCTATCGCCTGGAGTTGCCTGCTGCTGCAAAAATACACAATGTTTTTCACGTTTCACAGCTGAAAGAGTACCACTCAGATTTCACTCCAGTTTTCTCGGATCTACCAGAACCACCTGAGCTGGACATAGCAGATACACAACCAGAGAAGATCCTCGACCGCAGATTCGTCAAGAGAGGTAATGCAGCTCTTCCCCAAGTTCTCATCAAGTGGACAAATATCCCTGAAGATTCAGCAACATGGGAGAATTGGGACACACTCAAGAGCAAGTTTCCTGTTGTTCTGACTTGGGGACAAGTCAGTTCTCCTGGAGGGGAACCTGTCGTGTCCCAGGCCACGCCTTAGCTGCGGATGGCGCCACCAAGGGAGTAGAGTGTGTTAGTTGGTGGTGCCAGGGGTGTAAGTGCATAAATGTAAGTGGGACCCAAGGGGAGGTCGTGTGAGTGTGTGTCTCAGGAAAACATCTGCGAAGTTATAAGCAGCAACCCTGTAACGGAGAAGACAAGTCTGAAGAAATAGAAGGAAGCAAATTATCCCCTTCTCTCTCTGCTTGCTCTGTTTCTTCTTTCTTCCTTCACACGTCTGTGTGTAGTTTGGATCTGATCCTCACGCTGATCTCCACACCAGCAAGGGGGATATTACAGTCCTCCCGCGCGGAGGACCCGTTCGTGTTGGCGTAGGCCACGAAGCAGCCCTCGCTCCTCCAGGCTCCGCCGCGGCGGCTCGCGCCGAGGCAGCTGCTGGTGAGGTTCTCGGCGGCCGCGGCGAGGCACGCATGGCAGCTGCCGTCGGTGCGGTCGAAGCCGAGGCAGACGCCGCGGACGAAGGCGCTGTGGTCGTCGGAGTGAAGGGAGGCGAACCCACGCGGCGCGGCGGCGGCGGCCGCGGGCAGGGCGGCGAGGAGCGGGACCAGGCTGTCGCGGAATGCGTTGCTGTTTCTTGCGGCTGATGATGGCGGGGCGCAGTCGACCAGACCGTAGCTGGTCGTGGCGCGCAGCTGGACGGTACCCGTGTCGACGTAAAAGCTGAGCACGCAGACGGCGCTTAAGGCGAAGAAGGCGACGACGGCGACAGAGCAAAGCGCGCAGCCCACCGCCATGGAGACGACGGCGGAAGGTGTTTTCTGTGCTGACAAGCTGGAGCAACGCCCAGTGACGAACAACTGCACCGATCTATGAAACGCCCAGAGAGTGACGAGTGAACTGCACCGATTCATTCAGTGAGCTCTTCCTTTCCTCGTGTTTTCTTTTGGACGAAGCTAACTCGACGAGCATTCCTTTCCGATGTTACAATACCGTAGGCCTAGGCCGATAGCTCGTCTCGTGATCGTGAGGGAGACGTAAGATGGTGTGTGACAAAACTATTCGCACAGCTGAATGGGAAGGCAGTCTCTTCGTCAGTATGTACAATGAAGCACCCACGCAACTTCCTTCCACCACCTTTTACATTTCGCCATAACATTTTTCTCCCTTCGTTAAATCCAATTAACCCTTCTTGCACATGCATGTGCCGGCCGCTTCTTGCATTTAGATTTGCACGTTTATTTTGATAGCATTGTTAGCAGGTTTGACACATTAACATTTTCTTGTTTCAATACTGCCCATAAATGGGCTATGCACCGCACTACAGGAATAGAGGTAGACGCCGACGGCCACCATGTACGCCGACGGCTTTTTATCGGGGCCGTCGGCGTACGGCCTCGCCAGGGCACCTTCGGAGGACGACCGTCGGCGTACCGATGCCGTCAGCGTAGAGGTGGCTACGCCGACGGCCACTCTCGGCGTCTACCAGGCCCTCGGCGTAGAGGTCTACATCACCTCCCCTCGCTCCCGCGCCGTCACCGCCCTCTCACGGCGTCAGCCAGACGCCGAGGGCTACCCTCGGCATAGGGCATGGCCCCCCTATGCCGACGGCCACCCTCGGCATATAGGGTTTTTTTATTTTATTTTTATTTTCTCTCTCTCATATTACTTTATATTATGTTTCTATTATTTATTTACTAGTATGAATTATGTAAAAAATGGTTCTATTTTTTAAGAATTCGTAGATGGCATACATTGCTAACTTTAACCCTAACTCTAACCCTAACCCTAACCCTAACTCTAGCCCTAACCCTAACCCTAGGGTTTCCACATACATTGCTAACGCTAACTCTAACCCTAACTCTAACCCTAACCCTAACCCTAGGGTTTCCACATACATTGCTAACCCTAACTATAACCCTAACCCTAACCCTAGTGGTAGATCTGCGGGGTCCCGCCCTAGGGTTTTCCAAGATACAGATCACCGGAGGGTCAGAATTGTTGGAAAACTTGCATCTGCCCCTAACATATATGTACACGTGTGATGTAAGGTTTGGCTAACCTTGGATGTACCCGGCGTTGACGATTTCCGCATAATGGGCTACCACTTGGTAAAATCCAGGATCTGTATGTGGAAACCCCCGCCATGGCTCAAACGGAGCCTATTTTATGGTAAAATATGCCCAACCTATGGTTTCAATGTACATATGTCCTAAAAAAAGCAAAACAAATAAAAAAGTCCACTGGTAAACCCTCGCACGGAGATAGCTATAGGGGTAGATCTGTGGGGTCCCCGTCCCAGGGTTTTCCAAGTTACAGACCACCGGAGCGTTGGAATCGCTGGAAAACTTGTGTGTGCCCACATGGCATGCACAAAAGTGATTTGAGATGGTTTGATATCCAAGGATACCCCCCAAGGTGTGTCCGGCTTCTCGGACAGGGGGTTCCTACACTTAGGCAGATTCTGGATGTATAGGGGGAACTCCCTCGGAGGTGAACTGGAGAGAAAAGTGATACATTTAAGAACTTAAGACCCACACACGATACAAAACACTTAAATAACTAGACCCACACACATACCAAAGCGCTTAAAGTACTAGACCCACACACGATCGAACCGAAACACTTAAAGAACTACACCCACACACAGGAACCAAAACACTTAAAGAAACTAAACCCACACAGGAACCAAAACACTTAAAGACACACGGACTCGACACATACACATATTAATCAGAGAAGTCGAAATCTTCATCCTCGCTGGGGGTGTCCTCTGAAGCGGTGGTTGTGAGGTTCCACGACCACCGTTCATCATTCTCCCCCCATGTCGACGCCTCTCCTTTGGCGTACTCTGCTTCAACCTCGGCCTTCCTCTGCCGCTTTCCCGCCCTCCTCTCTCTCCTGTACGCCTGCTTGTCCTTCCAGAATGCGTGCATTGCCTCGACGTCTCCGGGATGGTCTCTGCGCCACTGTGCCATGAACTGCTCGTCCGCCTCGGTGGTATCAATCCGCCGCTGGCCAGCCCTGTACCGCCGCGCTTCACCCTGTGAGCGAAGTAGCGGCTCAGTAGAGAGACTCTGAGCTTCCGTCAGAGACCTGACCTCCGGGAAGTTCATTTCGTGGCGCGACCGGCCAAACCTCCAAGCCGCAACGTCGTATGCGCGGGCAGCAGCCTCCTTCGTGTAGAAGGTGCCGAGCCACACACGCGTTCCACCGGCGGTGATTTCAGCCGCGAAATGCCCCGCAGGCCGCCGGCGAACGCCGATGAAGCCCGTGTTGCTACGGCGACAAGGAGCCATCTCAGCGGCAGCTCAACTCAGAGGATTTTGTGGTGCTGTTGGATGAGAGAAGTGATGAGGGGAGAAATATTGCTGGTGCTGTTAGTGGAGAAGACATGGCTATATATAGGCCGACGAGGGGCTGAAACGGCGGGAAAACTTGGTGGGAGAAAATGGGCGGGAAAGGGTGGGCGGGAAAACTTGGCGGGAGAGAATGAGCGGGAAAGGGTGGGCGGGAAAACTTGGCGGGAAATCATGGCGGGAAAAAAGGGCGGGAAAAAAGCAGCGGGAAAGGGTGGGCGGGAAAAAAGGGCGGGATTCCTACACTTAGGCAGATTCTGCATGTATAGGGGGGAACTCCCTCGTACGTGAACCGGAGATAAACTTGATATCATATGGGATGATCCTTGTTTTCACATGTACCTATGACCTAACCAAGCTCAAATGGAGGCATATGCCCACCGGGGGACCCCCGATGGGATGCAGTCAAAGGGGTAGACCGCGCGGTCAACAGAACTAGGGTTTCGTCGGAAATCGAGCATCGGATCTAGGGAATGGCTCCAAAACTTGTGTGTGTCCACATGGAATGCACAAAAGTTATTTGAGATGGTTTTATATCCAAGGCTACCCCCCCAGGTGTGTCCGGCTTCTCGGACAGGGGGTTCCTACACTTAGGCAGATTCTGCATGTATAGGGGGGAACTCCCTCGTAGTTGAACCGGAGAGAAACTTGAGATCATATGGGATGATCCTTGTTTCCACATGTACCTATGACCTAACCAAGCTCAAATGGAGGCATATGCACACCGGGGGAGCCCCGATGGGATGCAGTCAAAGGGGTAGATCGCGCGGTCAACAGAACTAGGGTTTCATCGGAAATCGAGCATCGGATGTAGGGAATGGCCCCAAAACTTGTGTGTGTCCACATGGAATGCACAAAAGTTATTTGAGATGGTTTTATATCCAAGGCTACCCCCCAGGTGTGTCCGGCTTCTCGGACAGGGGGTTCATACACTTAGGCGGATTCTGCATGTATAGGGGGGAACTCCCTCGAAGTTGAACCGGAGATAAACTTGAGAGCATATGGGATGATCCTTGTTTCCACATGTACCTATGACCTAACCAAGCTCAAATGGAGGCATATGCCCACCGGGGGACCCCCGATGGGATGCAGTCAAAGGGGTAGACCGCGCGGTCAACAGAACTAGGGTTTCATCGGAAATCGAGCATCGGATGTAGGGAATGGCCCCAAAACTTGTGTGTGTCCACATGGAATGCACAAAAGTGATTTGAGATGGTTTTATATCCAAGGCTACCCCCCAGGTGTGTCCGGCTTCTCGGACAGGGGGTTCCTACACTTAGGCAGATTCTGCATGTATAGGGGGGAACTCCCTCGTAGTTGAACCGGAGAGAAACTTGAGATCATATGGGATGATCCTTGTTTCCACATGTACCTATGACCTAACCAAGCTCAAATGGAGGCATATGCACACCGGGGGACCCCCGATGGGATGCAGTCAAAGGGGTAGACCGCACGGTCAACAGAACTAGGGTTTCATCGGAAATCGAGCATCGGATGTAGGGAATGGCCCCAAAACTTGTGTGTGTCCACATGGAATGCACAAAAGTGATTTGAGATGGTTTTATATCCAAGGCTACCCCCCCAGGTGTGTCCGTCTTCTCGGACAGGGGGTTCCTACACTTAGGCAGATTCTGCATGTATAGGGGGGAACTCCCTCGTACGTGAACCAGAGATAAACTTGATATCATATGGGATGATCCTTGTTTTCACATGTACCTATGACCTAACCAAGCTCAAATGGAGGCATATGCCCACCGGGGCCCCCCCGATGGGATGCAGTCAAAGGGGTAGACCGCGCGGTCAACAGAACTAGGGTTTCGTCGGAAATCGAGCATCGGATCTAGGGAATGGCTCCAAAACTTGTGTGTGTCCACATGGAATGCACAAAAGTTATTTGAGATGGTTTTATATCCAAGGCTACCCCCCCCCCCAGGTGTGTCCGGCTTCTCGGGCAGGGGGTTCCTACAATTAGGCAGATTCTGCATGTATAGGGGGGAACTCCCTCGTAGTTGAACCGGAGAGAAACTGTTATCACCAGATTTTGGACAAATCCAGAGGTGGGCCGTAAGAGAGATGGGCTTGGAAGACTACACGTGGAAGATTTCTGAAGCGGCCTTGCACGGAGAATTTGGGCTAGATTGCCCGTGTATCTTTAATTATAGTAGATTATATCTTAGATCAAAAGTTAGAGTTTGTATCGTGCACGTCCGAATTAGAAAGTCCGCTGGACTATAAATATGTATCTAGGGTTTATGGAATAAACAACAACTCACGTTCAACCCAAAACAAACCAATCTCGGCGCATCGCCAACTCCTTCGTCTCGAGGGTTTCTATCAGGTAAGCGACATGCTGCCTAGATCGCATCTTGCGATCTAGGCAGCACAAGCTCCACGTTGTTCATGCGTTGCTCGTACTGAAGCGTCTTTGATGGCGAGCAACATAGTTATCATAGATATGTTAGGGTTAGCATAGTTCTTCGTATAACATGCTTACGTAGTGCAACCCTTGCATGTCTAGCCGCCCTCACGCCTATCTCAGGTGTGGGGGCGGCACCCTGCTTGTTCATCATCTAGTAGATCTGATCCGTTACGATTGCTCCTTGTTATGCAAGGATTAGTTTAATATCTGCAATAGTTAGGCCTTACAAAGGGGGGGAGGATCCAGCGGCACGTAGGGTGGCGTTCGCAAGTCCTAAACAGGATGTTCCGAGGATCAACTTCATTGTTGGTTTTTAGGCCTTGTTTAGGATCGGCTTACGAGCACCGTGCGTGGCCGCGAGGCCCAACCTGGAGTAGGATGATCCAATTATGCGGTGAAAACCCTAAATCGTCGTAGATCTCATTAGCTATATCTTGATCAAGCAGGATCACCAAGTATTCGTGCACCCCGTACGAATCATGGGTGAATCGGCTCTTTGAGCCGATTCACAGGATAACCTGAGAGCCGATCGAGGCTCGTATTTAATGTTTACGTGTATGCCATGCAGGAAACTAAGCGAGGCATCCCCATCACCTTCCTGACCAGGTATAGGTCAGGTGGCACGCCCTTGCACTTCGCATCGCCGCGTGTGACCAGAAGAGCATTGCGGGCCGTCGCTCGGAGGGGTCTCAGCCAGCCGCAGCTCTAGGCTCTTCCCGGCTCTACTAGTGTTGACAGGCCGCTGCCCGCCGGTGGGTTTTGGCAGTCAACAGAAACTTGAGATCATATGGGATGATTCTTGTTTCCACATGTACCTATGACCTAACCAAGCTCAAATGGAGGCATATGCACACCGGGGGACCCCCGATGGGATGCAGTCAAAGGGGTAGACCGCGCGGTCAACAGAACTAGGGTTTCATCGGAAATCGAGCATCGGATGTAGGGAATGGCCCCAAAACTTGTGTGTGTCCACATGGAATGCACAAAAGTTATTTGAGATGGTTTTATATCCAAGGCTACCCCCCAGGTGTGTCCGGCTTCTCGGACAGGGGGTTCCTACACTTAGGCAGATTCTGCATGTATAGGGGGGAACTCCCTCGTACGTGAACCAGAGATAAACTTGATATCATATGGGATGATCCTTGTTTCCACATGTACCTATGACCTAACCAAGCTCAAATGGAGGCATATGCCCACCGGGGGACCCCCGATGGGATGCAGTCAAAGGGGTAGACCGCGCGGTCAACAGAACTAGGGTTTCGTCGGAAATCGAGCATCGGATCTAGGGAATGGCTCCAAAACTTGTGTGTCTCCACATGGAATGCACAAAAGTTATTTGAGATGGTTTTATATCCAAGGCTACCCCCCAGGTGTGTCCGGCTTCTCGGACAGGGGGTTCCTACACTTAGGCAGATTCTGCATGTATAGGGGGGAACTCCCTCGTAGTTGAACCGGAGAGAAACTTGAGATCATATGGGATGATCCTTGTTTCCACATGTACCTATGACCTAACCAAGCTCAAATGGAGGCATATGCACACCGGGGGAGCCCCGATGGGATGCAGTCAAAGGGGTAGACCGCGCGGTCAACAGAACTAGGGTTTCATCGGAAATCGAGCATCAGATGTAGGGAATGGCCCCAAAACTTGTGTGTGTCCACATGGAATGCACAAAAGTTATTTGAGATGGTTTTATATCCAAGGCTACCCCTGTGTGTGTCCGGCTTCTCGGACAGGGGGTTCCTACACTTAGGCAGATTCTGCATGTATAGGGGGGAACTCCCTCGGAGTTGAACCGGAGATAAACTTGAGAGCATATGGGATGATCCTTGTTTCCACATGTACCTATGACCTAACCAAGCTCAAATGGAGGCATATGCCCACCGGGGGACCCCCGATGGGATGCAGTCAAAGGGGTAGACCGCGCGGTCAACAGAACTAGGGTTTCATCGGAAATCGAGCATCGGATGTAGGGAATGGCCCCAAAACTTGTGTGTGTCCACATGGAATGCACAAAAGTGATTTGAGATGGTTTTATATCCAAGGCTACCCCCCAGGTGTGTCCGGCTTCTCGGACAGGGGGTTCCTACACTTAGGCAGATTCTGCATGTATAGGAGGGAACTCCCTCGTAGTTGAACCGGAGAGAAACTTGAGATCATATGGGATGATCCTTGTTTCCACATCTACCTATGACCTAACCAAGCTCAAATGGAGGCATATGCACACCGGGGGACCCCCGATGGGATGCAGTCAAAGGGGTAGACCGCGCGGTCAACAGAACTAGGGTTTCATCGGAAATCGAGCATCGGATGTAGGGAATGGCCCCAAAACTTGTGTGTATCCACATGGAATGCACAAAAGTGATTTGAGATGGTTTTATATCCAAGGCTACCCCCCCAGGTGTGTCCGTCTTCTCGGACAGGGGGTTCCTACACTTAGGCAGATTCTGCATGTATAGGGGGGAACTCCCTCGGAGTTGAACCGGAGATAAACTTGAGAGCATATGGCATGATCCTTGTTTCCACATGTACCTATGACCTAACCAAGCTCAAATGGAGGCATATGCCCACCGGGGGACCCCCGATGGGATGCAGTCAAAGGGGTAGACCGCGCGGTCAACAGAACTAGGGTTTCATCGGAAATCGAGCATCGGATGTAGGGAATGGCCCCAAAACTTGTGTGTGTCCACATGGAATGCACAAAAGTGATTTGAGATGGTTTTATATCCAAGGCTACCCCCCAGGTGTGTCCGGCTTCTCGGACAGGGGGTTCCTACACTTAGGCAGATTCTGCATGTATAGGAGGGAACTCCCTCGTAGTTGAACCGGAGAGAAACTTGAGATCATATGGGATGATCCTTGTTTCCACATGTACCTATGACCTAACCAAGCTCAAATGGAGGCATATGCACACCGGGGGACCCCCGATGGGATGCAGTCAAAGGGGTAGACCGCGCGGTCAACAGAACTAGGGTTTCATCGGAAATCGAGCATCGGATGTAGGGAATGGCCCCAAAACTTGTGTGTGTCCACATGGAATGCACAAAAGTGATTTGAGATGGTTTTATATCCAAGGCTACCCCCCCAGGTGTGTCCGTCTTCTCGGACAGGGGGTTCCTACACTTAGGCAGATTCTGCATGTATAAGGGGGAACTCCCTCGGAGTTGAACCGGAGATAAACTTGAGAGCATATGGCATGATCCTTGTTTCCACATGTACCTATGACCTAACCAAGCTCAAATGGAGGCATATACCCACCGGGGGACCCCCGATGGGATGCAGTCAAAGGGGTAGACCGCGCGGTCAACAGAACTAGGGTTTCGTCGGAAATCGAGCATCTGATCTAGGGAATGGCTCCAAAACTTGTGTGTGTCCACATGGAATGCACAAAAGTTATTTGAGATGGTTTTATATCCAAGGCTACCCCCCCAGGTGTGTCCGGCTTCTCGGACAGGGGGTTCCTACACTTAGGCAGATTCTGCATGTATAGGGGAGGACTCCCTCGTACGTGAACCGGAGAGAAACTTGAGATCATATGGGATGATCCTTGTTTCCACATGTACCTATGACCTAACCAAGCTCAAATGGAGGCATATGCACACCGGGGGACCCCCGATGGGATGCAGTCAAAGGGGTAGACCGCGCGGTCAACAGAACTAGGGTTTCATCGGAAATCGAGCATCGGATGTAGGGAATGGCCCCAAAACTTGTGTGTGTCCACATGGAATGCACAAAAGTTATTTGAGATGGTTTTATATCCAAGGCTACCCCCCCAGGTGTGTCCGGCTTCTCGGACAGGGGGTTCCTACACTTAGGCAGATTCTGCATGTATAGGGGGGAACTCCCTCGGAGTTGAACCGGAGATAAACTTGAGATCATATGGGATGATCCTTGTTTCCACATGTACCTATGACCTAACCAAACTCAAATGGAGGCATATGCCCACCGGGGGACCCCCGATGGGATGCAGTCAAAGGGGTAGACTGCGCGGTCAACAGAACTAGGGTTTCATCGGAAATCGAGCATCAGATGTAGGGAATGGCCCCAAAACTTGTGTGTGTCCACATGGAATGCACAAAAGTGATTTGAGATGGTTTTATATCCAAGGCTACCCCCCAGGTGTGTCCGGCTTCTCGGACAGGGGGTTCCCTCCCATCTCTCCGCGCCTCCCAAACCCATCTCCCCGCGCCTCCCTGCCATCTCCCCGCGCCGCCGCCAGCCACCTACCCGCGTCGCGTACGGGTCTTAAGTGGACGCGTAATTTTATGTGCTCAATGTTTTCCGTTTAGAGCGTTGGCGGACGGGTGCACCCGCGCGTCCGGTACGGCCATACCGCATGTCCCGGCGACCCCGTTTTGCACAGTTGGCAAAGTAAACAAAGTTAAAAAAATCGTTTTGCGGAACCGCGTGACGTCATTTTTTGTGTCCTAGTAAGTACTGCAATTATCTTGAAAAAGACCGAACAGTTAAAGGGTAGATCTACGGGGCCTAAGATTAGGGTTTCATGTAGCAGAGGGAATCTTCACATAAGATGATATAATTATTCTTAATACTTGTTCCTATGACCTATATTAATATTTTTTATACTATAATATGAGATTAATAAAATTTAGAAAATAATTTTATATCTATAATCGAGATTAAATAGGAAGTAAAAGGAAAAAAACAAAAAAAAGTCTATGCCGAGGGCCACCCTCGGCATATAGCCGGCCCTCGTCATAGGGTGGGCGCGCCGGACCGGTTAGCATAGTGCTGGTCGAGCCGGACCAGCACGCTAACCCTAAACGCCCCCGCGTGCCCGAGCAGCCCGCCGCCACCTTCCCCGTGCCTGCCGTCGCCTTCCCCGCCCGTCGCCGCCACCTTCCCCGCCCGCCGCTACCTTCCCCGCTCGCCGCCGCCTGCGCCGCACCTCACCGTGCCGCCACCTTCCCCGCCCGCCGCCGCCTGCGCCGCACATCACCGCGCCGCCACCACCTCCTCCCGAGCCCGCGCCGCCGCACTCCTCCTCCCGAGCCCGCGCCGCCGCCACCTTCCCCGGTCGCCTCCGCACCAGCCCGAGCCCGCGCCGCCGCCACCTTCCCCGGCCGCCTCCGCACCCGCCCCCGGTCCGCACCCGACCGGCCTCCTCCTCCCCGCCCCCCGCCGGCCCGCACTCGACCGGCCACCTCTGCCCCCACCCCGCACCCGACCGGCCACCTCCGCGCCCTGGCCCCCGGCGCCGCTGCCCCCTGCGCACCATGGCTCACAGTGAGTAATCTCACTTTTTATGCATTTTCTTTTCTTTTCTAGCTATTTAGTACTAGGAAATATAAGTAGACATGATTAATGTGTGTCACGAAATAGGATTGGAAATACAAATAGCATTGACTAATTTTAATTTGTGAAAAATAGGCCCCGTCGTGACCGCCCCGTCGTGACCGCCTTGTCGTCGTGTCCGTGATTCTCTCCGTCCGCCGAGGGTGAGCTAAAACATCGCCTCCCCTTCTCCGCATTTTATTATGTCACTAGATTCATTTTCCAAGTCAAGTTGCGTAACCTAGGTGTCACTTCCCGTCCGCGAGCGTTACGCGGATAAATATGCATTAGTGGTCCGCATATTTTGAACCGTAATGCTTGCGGCATTTACGGGACAGTCGGCGGATGCGTAGTTGTCTACGTTTTCCATGTTCTACTCCGGTTCGAGTCAGGATTTCGGCGGCGCCTCCCCGTTGTTCTCCGGATGCACATCCTCTCGGCTTTTTGCCGAGACATGTATCGGGAGAGCAGCGGGGAGGTGCTGCCGAAATTCTGACTTGGACCGGGGTAGAGCATGGAGAACGTAGCCAACTACGGATCCGGCGGCTGCTAGGAGCCCATCTAGTAGAGATGTAGGTTGATGCATGCGTTTCGCCCGGTAAAATAAATAAAAATATGATTCATTTAATATCCTATTTGATATAAATGCTATGTCTGTGGTTTGGCTCCCAATAAAGCAGAGGATGACTGATAATGGATGGATGTACAATGAGCGTGTTAGTGCGACAGAGAAAACAGATGAGTGGACAAGGAAGACCCATTTTCTAGTGAATGAGTTAGCGCGTGGTACAAAGGGGCTGGTTCGGGCACTTTGCCCTTGTGTTCGCTGCGTGAAGCGTCTCCGTCGTGGAAAGGATGAAATGTATAAACACCTTCTGCAATATGGGTATATGCATGGGTACGTCCCGAAAGTCGACTTTGATGAGCGCGAACGTGACAGAGGTGAGGTGATGCGGCAGCGGCTCAATGGCAATGAGTACGATGGAATTAGAGACTTTCTAGATGATCTCGTCCATGCCGATGTCCCGGATTCGCCACCTCCAGAACCGGAGGCGCCGCCAGAACCGGAGGCGCCGCCAGAACCGGAGGAACCTCCAGAACCGGAGGAACCAGAACCAACCGCGAAGGCCTTCTATGGTATGATTGCCGCGGCTAAGAAGCCTCTGTACGAGGGCGCCGCGATTTCTCAGCTCGATGCCATCTCCCAATGTCTAGCCGACAAGACCCGGTACAACACCACCCGTGAGGGCTTTGAAGCAAGTCTGAAAACAACTGGTAACATGTTGCCCAAAGATCATTGTCTGCCTCAAAGCCTGCACGCGACGAGGAGAATGATGAAGGACCTCAACATGGATTATCAAAAGATAGACTGTTGTCTGAAAGGGTGCGTTCTATTTTGGAGACAGTATGCAGAGGAGAAGTACTGTCCCATCTGTAAGCAGTCTAGGTATGAAGAGGTAACCGGAAAGGATGGTCAGGTGAGGCAGTCAAGCACCGCAAAGTCGATTCTTCGATATCTCCCATTCATAAAAAGAATCCAGCGGCTTTACATGCATGAGGAGACATCCAAACAGATGACGTGGCACAAGTATGGGAAGAGATTCGTGGACGAAAACAAGAAGTTGAAGATGGGACATCCATCCGATGGTACGACATGGAAGAACTTCGATACAAAACACCGCCTTAAGGCAGCCGAGGCTCGGAATGTCAGAATTGCGATAGCAACAGATGGCTTCAATCCATATGGTATGTCCAATGCCAATTACAGTTGCTGGCCCGTGTTTGTTATTCCGCTCAATCTCCCTCCCGGAGTCCTAATGACGAGGAAGACCATGTTTCTGTCGCTGATCATTCCAGGCCCTCATTACCCGGGGAAGAATTTGAGTGTCTACATGCAGCCGATTGTGGAAGATTTGAACCACTCTTGGCACCACGGGACATTGACGTACGACCGAGCATCGAAGACAAACTTCTACATGAGAGTTTGGTTGCAGTATACCATGCATGACATGCCCGGGTACGCCCTAACATGCGGATGGTGTACAGCTGGTAAGTGGCCATGCCCAGTGTGCAGGCATCGGCTTGAGTTCCTTTGGCTACAGAAGGGTCGCAAGTATGTTGCGTTTGACACGAATCGACAGTTCCTCAAAAGGAGGCATCCGTTTAGAGAAGACAAAAAGAACTTCAAGAAGGGCAAAGTTGTGCATGAAAAAAAAGATGTGCCGAAGTTTGATGGTACACTTGTTGAAGCCGAGCTACGTGCTCTCGTGCGCAGCGACGCCAATCGGCCATCAATTTGAGGGATATGGTGTAACGCACAACTGGACTCACGAGGCGGCCTTAACGAAGCTCGAGTATTACAAGGACCTCGAACTTCCCCATAACATCGATGTGATGCACACTGTAAAGAATGTCGCGGAGTCCGTCTTTCACACATGCCTGAACATTCCCGGGAAGTCAAAGGATAATGTCAAGGCTAGAGTCGATGTTGAGATCCTCTGTGATAGGGAAAAATTACACATGAAGCGTCCTATTGGCTGTCAAAAGAATTGGTTCAAGCCGCATGCCAACTTCTGCCTTGATTTCATCCAAAAGAAGGAGGCATTCAGGTGGCTCAAATACGTCGTGATGTTCCCTGATGGTTATTGCTCGAATATGAGTAAGGGAGTTAATCTTTCGACGGGAAAAGTCACCGGGCTCAAGAGTCACGACTATCATATATGGATTCAGCGGCTCATGCCGGTGATGCTTCGAGGGTATATCCCCGAGAAAGTCTGGCGAGTGCTTGCGCAGTTGAGCCATTTCTTCCGCACGCTCTGTGCTAAGCAGATATGTCCCAAGGTTATTGCAAAGCTACAAGATACAGTGCCGGAGTTGCTATGCAATTTGGAGATGATATTTCCGCTAGGCTTCTTTACTCCGATGGCACATCTCATTGTGCACCTCGCCAACGAGGCACTCTTGGGTGGCCCGGTGCAGTTTCGTTGGCAGTTCTGTATTGAGAGAGAGTTTAAGTATATTCGAAAGATAACTGGAAACAAGGCCAAGATTGAAGCATGCATAGCTGAGGCAATATGCCTTCGGGAGATGGCAGATCCCGATGATGTTCCCACTCAGCATAACCCGGTCACTCGTTACAATGTCGACGTGCCCGAGAATGACCCCAAGCTACAACTATTCCAATTCCCCGGTGGCAAGGCTGGTAAAGGAACAAAATATAAATTGGATAACGAAGAGAAGGATTGTATAATGCTATATGTGCTTATGAACATGGAGGAAGTGATCCCATTCGTAAGGTAAAATGGTGAACAAATTACTTTGCAGCTAGTAACCTTGTCTCGGTCTAATGCTTATTTTCTCCTTTTAGCGAATTCACGGATGAAATGTGGCCGTATGATGAATTGCCCCAAACCTCGGAGATGGACACTCTACTGAAAGAGGGTGCTCCCGGAATTAATAAAAACTTTGTGACATGGTTCATGGAAAAAGTACCGTGGTGGGGGACATGCCTATCATGCCATCGAGGGCAGCTTTCGCTGCGACTTACTACGGATCCACACCGGAGGTAAGTTCTTTGCCAAACCGGTAGTTACCACTTGTCTTTGCCTCGCAAGTTGCTAACATGTAGGGAACATGTAGGGAACGGGATGGTCCGGGAACCAGGCATCGCCGGGTGGGCGCGAGGTCACACCGGTTCATGAAGGTGGTCGGTCTCCTGGGCGTTCTGCTGGTGCCTCTCCGTCGACTACTCCTGGGACTACTCCCGGTGCCTCTCCGTCGACTTCTCCTGGGCGTAGCACCGGTCCTTCTCCAGGTGGTTCTTCTGCAGCTTCTACCGGAGCGCAACCCCGGGCTGCTCGTTTCGCCAACGATGTGGGCGGACACACCCCGCCCGGTTCCTTCCTCCGCTAGTCAGCTTAGAACTAGGGTTTGCTTGCTACTACTATGTATTTGGATGACATGGCACTCTCCGCTCTCCGCTTGTATGCTATTATGTGCACCATGTATGGTATTATGTGGATTATATGATATTTATGTGAATTATGACGAATTTGGTCCATTTTGGATGAATTTGGACGAATTGGACCTGCTGAACTGAATTTGAAATGCAACAGGGAACAGAAAATGAAACTGGGAAAAGAAAAAAAAATTGTGCAAGGCCTACGCCGACGGCATTGCCGTCGGCATAGACTCTGACATGGACCATATGGTCAGGTCTATGCCGACGGCAATGACGTCGGCGTAGGCCTTGCGTCTGGACGGCCGCCACATGGCCATGCCATGCACGTCCCTATGCCGAGGGGGTTGCCCTCGGCGTAGAGGCCCACCTGGCTGCACCAGCTCGCGCCACGTCGCCCCGTTCGTCGCCGGGCCACTGCCGTACGCCGAGGGCAGGCCGTCGGCGTCTGCCGACGCGCCGTTAACGGTGACGACGCGCCGCCAGGAGACGCCGAAGGCAGCGACGCCGAGGGGCCCTCCTGGCCGTCGGCGTAGGTCGCGTACGCCGAGGGCCAGCCGTACGCCGACGGCGAGGCTGGCTACGCCGAGGGACCTATATGCCGAGGCTCTACGCGGAGGGCTGCCATCGGCGTAGCCTACGCCGAGGGCCAGGCGCGGCTACGCCGAGGGCAGCTGGCCGTCGGCACCTCGGGGGATTCCTGTAGTGCCGCCACACCAGCAATAGCAAAATGATTCATCCTTCCAAGCTTTAGATAACTTTAAGAAATTTTATCAATGAAATAGTTTCTTTCAAAAAAAAAAATAGGTGAATAAAGATTTATAGATTACATTACATATGGACAACCACCATTTTTATCTTATAAACCAGAATAATCAATAATCAAGTAACAGAGCTCACAAATTTGCACTACAATAGACATGTTAATAGGATGTGACACAATTAACTCGGAACCTATATGTTATATTAGTATGTAATTAGTATCGTTGGATTCGTATTGAAAAGCACTTTCTAATGATGTTAATTTTATACAATTTTTTTTATATATTTAAAGTAATACTTAGTCAAACGAAAAACACGTAAAACGAGAACGTCTTATTCCTTGAATCGGAGGTAGTACTACATCAAAATTCCGTCTCTCCGGTGTGGATAGCTCACTTACCTACAACAACCAAATCAAACACTGCAATGCGATGCGGTTCACCACAACACACGGGCCTTTGGACCTCATATTCTAGTCGTCCATTTTCCCCATAAGCTTCATGGCCAATGCATCTGACTGTGCGAGAAGGTCCTTCACTTCAACACCACCTTCATCGTTGTAGTACTTGTTTTTGCCATTGTAGAACATGCCCCGGCCTCTGCCCGACTCCCAGGCCTCTGTATTCTGACACCGCATCAGCTTCCTCCTGTCTCTTTCGCTTCAGCTTCATCTTCTCGTGCAAACTCTTATGATTGTCATTATCCTCCTGCACTTCTCTCAGCATCTCTGCATACCTCTGGTAAACTGCAGCAATAAAGCCAAAAGCAATATGAGTTTCAATTCACATAATACATGCAAAACTGCAGGCATGAATAGAAAAACAAGTTGAACAAACCTTTATCCTTGTGAATCACAACTTATGAGCCCACTTCTTCCGCTAAAGAGGCAAGAAGATCAATCCCTCATCAGCATACTTAACCCTTGCTCCCACAAGCCAGTGCATGTTTATCTTCAACTTCTTCAAAGGGCCTAGTTGCCAACCTGGTAAGGACGAAAGATTAGCATAGCCAACCTGGTAAGGACGAAAGATTAGCATAGCCAACAGAAAACAACACTCAGATGTCAGATCAAAGCCTAAATGACTAAAGTTGGGAAGGTACAAGGAACAATCACTACTGTGAAAATTAAATTTTAAGTTAGGAGGGACATACCCTTTGACTTTTTCTGGTTCCATATTTCTACGGGTGCCAGGAGCTTGGGAGAAAGGATATTGTCAAATCTGTGCATATTAGCATCTGTTGTATCCTTCTTCGGATAATCGATATCATCGTCAAGTCCATCATCTGCAAACATATAATGATTGACATGTGGATTTATTTCGATAACTTAAGCTTTTTTGTTTCATATGTTTCAGATAGATGTCATCCACATCCTTCTTCGCCACATTCTTCTTGTGGCTTACGAAGTGGATTTTAGGAATAATAGGAAGACCAAACGAAGAACCATATGCAGAAAGATTCTCAATAGAGAACCTCCTCAGATCAAACACCTCTTTGACTTTATGGAGGTCACTGACTTGAGATAGGTAACAAAAGCCCTTTTACCCAATTGCTGCAGATTGGGAAATTTAAACAAGCACTAACACTTGCACAATTTCACAAATAATAATAATGGTCCAGTTATTCAGGTTGAGGTGTTTTTTCTTGACGCTGAAAGGCTTGGGGCTTAGGAACCTATCTTTAGCAAGTAAGGCATAACCTTACAAAATAGATCAAATTTCCAGGGCTTCTTCATCCAATATGGTGTACATGATTTCGTGGTAGATTTTAATTCAACACCCATTTAGCAATATTTCACAAAAATAACACTGATGAAAATGTGAAAGAACTTTATGACTATTTTCTGTGGGAATAGAAGAGCTACATTTGGAACTCCATTTAGCAAATACCAACTGCATGTAGTTTGGTAGACCAAATCTAACTACCACCATGATTAATCCAACAGAAGTGCAGAGAGGTAATACCTTATGCTAGATGGGAAGCAATGGAGATATTGATGATTTAATAAATAAGAGAAATTAGACCAGGCAATTGTAACACACGAGGTTATGGTAGCAACTGCTTCTGCTGCTACCATCCATCCCTTGAATTGTCACTATGAGCAGAAGTCAGTTAACACCCCGAAAAAATAAATTAGTTTCCCGTTGATCGAAAACAAATTCCACATCATGGAAACATACTAATTTACATGATACTGAATCAAATGTAACAAAATTCTCTTTACATGGATTACCTGTGCAAATGCATGACTACAATATAGGAGCAGAATAATGTTAGCAATATGTGTGCCAATTTTCTATTCAGAACACCATAGGTAATGCATACCTGTAATGTTGCAGTACCTTTTAGGCTTCCAGAATTTTTTTGTGAGCCACAACTATTAAAAATTCAATTTAAAAATGAATCATTTCTATGCAATAGTCTGAAAGATCTCTTGTTGGCTCATGCAAAGCTAAATTTTGGTTGCATTGATAATTAGAAAGTACAGACTATGCCACAATATCACTGATGACCGAGAGACTCGAGATGATATATCTTGCTGAACTTTCCCACTGTGGAGTTCAGCCTTGATGTAAATTCTTCTCCTGTAGTATCCATGGTCAGCAAATGTGTTCACCGGGCTCTGTAATTTCTGAAGTCAATGTACAGGGTAAACCAAATCAATAGTACAGCTATCCCTGTGCAACATATTTCCAATTAGGCCTGAAAGAGGCAAGTATACTTGTTAGAGCGGAAACTCTGAGCCCCGTTAGCGGTGTCGAGCACAGAGTGTCAGCCAAATTTTTAGAAGATCCTGCGCAAGCTATTTGTTGGGACTCAAGGGACAGTGACGTGCCTGGTTGCAGGAAGAGAAGGAGAATCAGCACATAAGAAGAGTCAGGCATCTCTAATATAGCTTTCTGGAAGCTGGCGAAAATAATAATCAAATTTTATTAGCTCAAAAAATTGGTTCAAGAAATTTTATGAGTCACGAAGAATACTTTCGGAGGAAATTCGGCAATGCTTTTCTACCATGCACCTCCATATTTTCCCACGGGCATATCACGTACAAAAACTAACCAAGTTCACTCGGCCTTCCTTTAGATTAACTTAGCATACACGAATCAATTGAATTGCATGGCAGAGCAATGCCCACTCCGGTAAAGGTAGACAAAGCACGCCTACGCCGTGACAAATGGGAGGTGTTGGTCACTTGGCAAGGGCTCCCCCCAAGTGAAGCTACATGGGAAGACATGGCAAAGTTCAAGGAGCAGTTTCCGGAGTTTCAGCTCGAGGACGAGCTGCTTCGCGAGGAGGGGAGAAATGTCGTGGACACACACTGGGGGATACCCTATTAGCGCAGATCACAGAAGGAAGGGTCTGGCTCGACCCTTGCAGCAGAAGGAAACAACGAGACATAAAGTCCAGATCCGAGTCAGTTTAGAATTTAGAATAAGTTGAGTCCGTGTCCTCCCAGGACACTTATCCTTGTATGGCTTTATAAGCCCCATAGATGTAACGTAAGGGCAAGCAATAAGAAAACTCTATCTCCTCTATATGCTATCCCGACCTAAGCCGGCAAAACGGTGATAGAGCAGGGATTGCAACAGCCTTAAGCCGTTTAGATAATTTCGTGTGAAACACTTCCGGTGCCACAATTTTTTTTTATTACCACCAACAAATTAACTGTGTAAGATGAGATTGGACCACCATCAAAACGAAACATACCCTTGTACTTTTTTACATCGGTTTTGCACTGAGAAAGCTTAGAGCTAGGTCAACTTCTAAATCGTTGGATTTGCACTAAGAAAGCTAAGCGCCGCCAAAAGAAGACCCCGATGGCTCCCCTTGCCACGGTGACGGCGGCAGCTTCCCTATGGCAGTTGGGGCGGTTTCAGGGGAGGGGCCTACGCATGGTAGCCAGTGAGCCAGGGTGGTGCCTCTGGTTAGGTCACGGCGGCTGTGCTCCCAACTCCCTCCTGTGTTCACTCACGTGATGGAGGCTCCAGGATGTGGTTCTTGGGATCCCGCCAAGTACTACATTCGATGCGGTCTAGCCGTGGGCAGGCGTGTGGGTGGCGGCGTGATACGTGCTGCCGGCCTTGATGCGTCGCGCTGGGCTTTGCTCGGTACGGAGGTTTGGAGGCTTTGGTGGACTAGCTGCCCGGTGGAGTGTGACTGACGACCGGACAAAAGTTTGCCTCTGGTTTTGGCCAGAGCCAGCAGCAAGACGCCCGCGGGTGTCACCTCCTTCTTGAGGGCGTTGTCGTGATACCATGATCGCCTTCACTGTCTTTGGGGGAAACCCTAGATCTTTCCTGGATCAAATGATGTTGGCGTCTCTTCGTGATGCCCATGCTCGACTAGCGGGACCCATAGTGGATTGGTGACTACGACGAGACTTGGCAGAATGGATAAGTGGGGTCTCGGTAACAAGCGTACCATGATGGAATCGCGGAGGGCGGGGTTGTTGTCTAGTGTCGTGGTGGCGTCGATGGAAGGAGCAGTGGAGTTTATGCGGACATTTATCCTATTCTCGGCGATTCGTTGGTTGTGCCGGCTTCTGTAGCGTGTGCATGAGATGCTCCCAAAGAGTCTACTAGACCGGATGATCACTCCCGTTTTGTTAGAGGGTGTCTCACGGTATGCGGTGTTCCCGGTTTCTAGTTGATGGGGTGAGAGGGGTTGTTGTTTCCAGGGTATAAGGCCCAGCTGACATGATCTTCATTCGTAGTTGGGTCTGTAGGTGTTGCGTGGCTTTGGATTTTTTATGTATGATATTTATCAGACCCTTGTTGAATAATTTAATAGAAAATGTTGTATATATGCATCTTTTTTATGCAGAGGACGGACTTCATCCTCCATTTCAAAAAAAGTATTATTATGTTTATGATTCTAGTTCTAAAGAAAGGTCGATCAGACAGAAATGCCGTACATAAATGACTCCTAACATTATACTTGAAGAGGATTTGGATATACCCTCTGATATTGAAATAGATGTATTTAATACTAAAATATGTCTCTATATTAACATCAAGTAATATGAATCAGAGGGACTATTAGGATCAGGACACCTCAGATACTGGACATCTTCTGACATTGGGCGCATGGACGGTGTGCCAAGAGAAAACGATCTAGGTTGGGTGTGGTGACAGACGCAAATGTACGTCTTCGGAGAGGGGGGGAGGGGGGGAGGATAGTTTACTCGTACTAATAAGATGGAACTTATTTTTCGAAACCGTATCTCTATATAACCTCTTGGTTAAGTATGGTTGGTCGAGATTAATGTTTACATTGGTGACCACGAGGAAAGTTTCCTGGGGTACACGCGAGTGAGCAGAAAGTGTGGTGGAAGGACTTGTGTTTGAGTAACTAGTATCACATCTGATGCCATTTATATGCAAATCTCCAAAGACAAATTTTATCGGCAAGGGACTAGCATGACAGTACATATTAGTGCAATGAACTTTCTTCAACTTTTAGACTAACTTTGAAAAACAGATAGAAAGAAGGTAAAAATGCATGGAACTTTCCAACTCTCACTTGCCTTGTAAAATCCGTGTTTTTGACAAGGATAGATCAAAAATGTTGGGACGTACACAATTTTGAGAGCTCCCGCACTGTGCGGGGTCTGGGGAAATTGTTAGTGGCAAGACTTACCCTCACAAAGTGCAATGTGAGGAGACCGCGACTCAAACCTGGGATCAAAAATGTTGATTTTTTTATTTAGTACTAATATCAATTCAAATATTTATATTGTGTACTTAAAAATTGTATGTGTGAATTTGCTTGAAAAAAATACTTTCACAATATACCATTTTTCTGTAATTTGTAAGTAAATTAGAATAACATAAATGGAGTAAGTTGCTTTTCAAAGACGCTGTCATTCTCTAAAACGATAACTTTTGTAAGACGGGATGAAAGAAAAGTCTTGTGAGCCAGCTCAATGATGTCATCCAACTAATGTCACTAAACTAATACAACTAATAAAGTATTTTTCGAAACAGATTGATCTACAAACATGGATAGAGCCAGGGGATTAGGCATGGTGGCCTAGGGTTCCTGTGACAACAACTTCAAACTGAAAGCATCAATATTTGCTGGCTAGTTAAAGTCTACACTCCAAATCAAGATGATTAACTAATCTATTAATGTTGGCTTAAAAAAGGCAAGAAATGTTGATCGCAAAGCTGAAAGTGTCCCCCTAAACAAAGCAGAAAGGAACAGTTTGCTATGGAAATGACGGGATTGCAAAACTAGGATGTGACGAGGAGTCCAACCTTCCACCTAATTGCAAATGGTCACCATAATAGGAAAAAAAATCTTTCTGCTCGAACACGACCAGGTACAATTATTGGGTGGGAAAATTTGAAAGTTTACATATCTCAGTACTACAGAATTTTGTTTGGGCCACCAATGGACAGTTCTGTTACTCTTATAGAGGCGGAAAATCACAATATTCCTCAACTGCCAGCTACTGAAAATGAGATACTAACAGCTGACTTTACAAAAAATAAATTCATAATGCTATTATGTAAATGGAAAGACAAAGCACCCGGACCAGACAGGTTCGCTGCAGAGTTTTAAAAAATATTATAGGATATTTTAAAACAAGATTTGAGGATATGTTTGAAAGTTTCCAAAAAGGGAGAACTACCTTTATTCCATCTAAACTACTAGGCGACAATGTTATTACGAAGCAAATAAAATACAATACAAATGCAGCAATATATGTCCATTTGGTTTGCTTAATGTAAGGCAAGGGGATCCCCTCTCCTCTTATATTTGTACTTGCACCAGCTTCTAAGAGCATCTCCAGCCGTCTCCCCCCGAAGTGGCCTCCAAACGGCGCCAGATTTATCGTTTGGGGGACATGTTTCGTTCGTGCCGCGTTTGGAGGACGTCGCTTCCCAGCCGCATCCCCTAAACACGCCCCAAAACTTTAAAATACTGTATTTTTATTTTAATAGATAGAAGAAATGTGTAGGTAACGATGTACTAATATTGCTGTACTACTATTCAAAGCAGTGCAACATAAACAAATTACATATAAAAATTTCGAAAAATATAAAAAAATTACACATAAAAATTTAAACTACTTCTTCTTTGATGGCTCCGCCTCGTCGTCCTCATGGTGGCGCTTCCTGCTCGTCACTTCTTCCGAAGAGGCGATGTCGTTCGACACGTCATAGGAACTTGTGTCCTCCTTGTCGTCGACGGTGCTCGCCGGTTGCGCCTTCGCCTTCGTCTTCGCTTTCGCCTCAGCCTCCTCCTCCTCCTCAGCGTCCCATTCCTTGCCGCTGTCCGGCGGCGGGGAATCATCGCTGCTAGGCGTCGCAGCTTTGTCCCACCAGTGGCGCCATCCCGATGGCTTACCCTCGCTGTCGTTGTCTGATGGTAGCTGAGAGAAGTCGCTCATTGTGTGAGAGAGGAGAGGTTTCGATGAATGGCAGCCGGTTGTGGATTGGAAAGCGCATACGTAGAGCGCGGATAAACGGCGGCGCAAATATCGAAGAGAGCGACGGTTGCTCTTCCGCGGAGTTCGCGCTCCATTCCGGTGGTTCGCGCGTCGATCGACGCAGTTGCCAATGCGATGGTTCCCCTTCCCGGCAACCGCACCGTCGCTACATAGGCAGCGGTGGAGCATCCGTTCGCTGAAGCATCGGGCCCCCACTGACAAGGTATCGACCTATCAATGCCTACAGATTGTAGACTAGGGTTTTAGTAGGATGTAGAGGGCAAGTAGATCTCGAGGGTTCAGCCGGAAAAGTACTCGACTGCTAGAAAACTAGGGTTGTGTTGACAATGAAATCGATCCCCTCTTTCTCCCTCGACTCCCCCCTTAAATAGGAGGTGGAGCCGAGGGTTTCGTGATGTACAAGTTACAAAAGTCCGGGAGACTCTTTGAGTTCGTCCCGTAATAGTTACACGTCAAGTATTCCTAATAAAACTCTATATTTCCAAACTATCCCTTAATTGGCCTTCCGGGCTTCATAAACTTCGGGTCGTGGGCTTTCAACAAACCCTGAGTACCATCTTCGGCAGGCCCATTGGGGATGCCTATGTCAGTAGCCCCCGAGATTTTTCTTGAATCAAAGAATCAGGGAAAATGTCCATCTTTATAATTATCAAATGATTTCTTCGAGTCAATAAATAACTTTCATAAAATAATCGTATATTGTACAGGGATAACAGTAATTGGGGCTGGTTCATCTGACGGATCAGATATCAGTTAACTGCTCTTGCGGCAATCCCGCAAAAACCTACTTCAAGATCACGTCCCTGGACATGATCTCGTGATGCTGGCGTAATTCGACATGTGCCGCTTAAGGTCTTACCAGATGTCGAATTCTAGTTATGTTTTATTGGGTACCTAACGCGCCCGTTAGGATTTTTCTTCGTATCCGTTGATACGGAAAAAGCAGCAAAACGCAGTCAGAGGCGATGCCACGCCGCGCGAGACGGATCCCGGGGTCTTACCATCGCAAAGTTCTGCGTCATTCAGAGATTAAAGCGCGACTGAGGCGCTCTGAGAATATATTGTCGAGTGCCTTTTTCGGCTGCTGGAATAGCACATTTATTCGAGTCAACGAATGACTTGTATTTTGTGGGTCCTCCCGATGGGAGTATATATCCGGAGATCCCTGGTTCGAATCCTATCAGAGGCAAAAGTCTCACCCTTTTTCCACTCTTTCTCTTTTTATACTAAACTCCATCTCTCCTTACTATTTCCCACATCACCCACAGACGGCGCCAATTGACAAGGTATCGACCTGTCAATGCCTACATATTGTAGACTAGGGTTTTAGTAGGAAATAGAGGGCAAGTAGATCTCGAGGGTTCAGCCGGAAAAGTACTCGACTGCTAGAAAACTAGGGTTGTGTTGACAAAAAAATCGATCCCCTCTTTCTCCCTCGACTCCCCCTTATATAGGAGGTGGAGCTGAGGGTTTCGTGATGTACAAGTTACAAAAGTCCGGGAGACTCTTTGAGTTCGTCCCGTCATAGCTACAAGTCGAGTATTCCTAATACAACTCTATATTTCCAAACTATCCCTTAATTGGACTTCCGGGCTTCATAAACTTCGGGTCGTGGGCTTTCAACAAACCCCGGGTACCATCTTCGGCATGCCCATTGGGGATGCCTATGTCACCCACTCCTAGCCTTGCTTTTGGTTGTGTCCGGCGTGCCCAGAGCATCCCCTGTGGGGACGGGCTCGCTTTTCATCATGCCGACTTGCCATGATCAACTCAGAGTCATGAATTGTTAGGGCAATATGTTTGATGTATTACCAGGGGGCCAAAGGCCACAATATATAGTACATGTACAGGTGCAAATATTGCAGGAAGCCCCCTAACATATGGGGAAACTACAATATACATATATATACATCTAACAGCCCCCTCAAACTCATGGTGGATCCACAACACCGAGTTTGGAGAGTAAGAAGTCATGCTGCGCTCGAGTCTGTGCCTTCATAAAGAAATCTGCCAATTGCAAATCTGAAGGCACATAATGAACCGCAACAACCTCATCCTGCACCTGAGCACGTGTATAAAAAGCATCAACACCAATATGCTTGGTCAGCTCATGCTTGACCGGATCACGTGCAATACTGATAGCACCTGTAATGTCATACAAAAGTGGCGTGGGTGTCGTAACAGAGACCCCAAAATCTCCAAGCAACCACCGTAACCAGGTCACCTCAGCAATCAACAAAGCCATAGCCCGCAACTCAGCCTCAACACTCGAACGAGAAACTGCTACCTGTTTCTTCGTCTTCTAAGCAACAAGCGAACCACAAAGAAACACACAGTAAGCAGAAAGTGCACGATGATTGATGGCGTGTATTTCACACGTTCGTTGGGCAACCCCAAGAGGAAGGTATGATGCGCACAGCAACAAGTTTTCCCTCAGAAAGAAACCAAGGTTTATCGAACCAGGAGGAGCCAAGAAGCACGTTGAAGGTTGATGGCGGCGGGATGTAGTGCGGCGCAACACCAGGGATTCCGGCGCCAACGTGGAACCTGCACAACACAACCAAAGTACTTTGCCCCAACGAAACAGTGAGGTTGTCAATCTCACCGGCTTGCTGTAACAAAGGATTAACCGTATTGTGTGGAAGATGATTGTTTGCAGAAAACAGTAGAACAAGTATTGCAGTAGATTGTATTTCAGTAAAGAGAATTGGACCGGGGTCCACAGTTCACTAGAGGTGTCTCTCCCATAAGACAAACAGCATGTTGGGTGAACAAATTACAGTTGGGCAATTGACAAATAAAGAGAGCATGACAATGCACATACATATCATGATGAGTATAGTGAGATTTAATTGGGCATTACGACAAAGTACATAGACCGCCATCCAACTGCATCTATGCCTAAAAAGTCCACCTTCAGGTTATCATCCGAACCCCCTCCAGTATTAAGTTGCAAAGCAACAGACAATTGCATTAAGTATGGTGCGTAATGTAATCAACAACTACATCCTTAGACATAGCATCAATGTTTTATCCCTAGTGGCAACAGCACAACACAACCTTAGAACTTTCTCACACATCGTCCTGTGTCAATGCAGGCATGAACCCACTATCGAGCATAAGTACTCCCTCTTGGAGTTACAAGCATCTACTTGGCCAGAGCATCTACTAGTAACGGAAAGCATGCAAGATCATAAACAACACATAAGCATAACTTTGATAATCAACATAACAAGTATTCTCTATTCATCGGATCCCAACAAACGCAACATATAGAATTACAGATAGATGATCTTGATCATGTTAGGCAGCTCACAAGATCCGACAATGATAGCACAATGGGGAGAAGACAACCATCTAGCTACTGCTATGGACCCATAGTCCAGGGGTAGACTACTCACACATCACACTGGAGGCGACCATGGCGGCGTAGAGTCCTCCGGGAGATGATTCCCCTCTCCGGCAGGGTGCCGGAGGCGATCTCCTGGATCCCCCGAGATGGGATCGGCGGCGGCGGCGTCTCTGGAAGGTTTTCCGTATCGTGGTTCTCGGTACTGGGGGTTTCGTCACGGAGGCTATTTGTAGGCGGAAGGGCAGGTCAAGAGGCGGCACGGGGGCCCCACACCACAGGGCCGCGCGGCCAAGGGGGGGGGGCCGCGCCGCCCTAGGGTGTGGCCCCCTCGTCGCCCTCTTCGTCTCTCAGTCGGACTTCTGGAAGCTTCGTGGAAAAATAGGCCCCTGGGCTTTGATTTCGTCCAATTCCGAGAATATTTCCTTACTAGGATTTCTGAAACCAAAAACAGCAGAAAACAACAACTGGCACTTTGGCATCTTGTTAATAGGTTAGTTCCATAAAATGCACGAATATGACATAAAGTGTGCATGAAACATGTAGATAACATCAATAATGTGGCATGGAACATAAGAAATTATCGATACGTCGGAGACGTATCAGCATCCCCAAGCTTA
This sequence comes from Lolium perenne, assembly GCF_019359855.2. Taxonomy (NCBI): domain Eukaryota; kingdom Viridiplantae; phylum Streptophyta; class Magnoliopsida; order Poales; family Poaceae; genus Lolium; species Lolium perenne. The sequence goes on from NC_067245.2 coordinate 189,763,991, forward strand.
GTTCTGCTCGTCCCGAGCAGGTAAAACGATAACACAGATAATTTCTGGAGTGACATGCCATCATAATCTTGATCATACTATTTGTAAAGCATATGTAGTGAATGCAGCGATCAAAACAATGTATATGACATGAGTAAACAAGTGAATCATAAAGCAAAGACTTTTCATGAATAGCACTTCAAGACAAGCATCAATAAGTCTTGCATAAGAGTTAACTCATAAAGCAATAATTCAAAGTTAAGGCATTGAAGCAACACAAAAGAAGATTAAGTTTCAGCGGTTGCTTTCAACTTGTAACATGTATATCTCATGGATATTGTCAACATAGAGTAATATAATAAGTGCAATAAGCAAGTATGTAGGAATCAATGCACAGTTCACACAAGTGTTTGCTTCTTGAGGTGGAGAGAAATAGGTGAACTGACTCAACATTGAAAGTAAAAGAATGGTCCTCCATAGAGGAAAAGCATCGATTGCTATATTTGTGCTAGAGCTTTGATTTTGAAAACATGAAACAATTTTGTCAACGGTAGTAATAAAGCATATGCATCATGTAAATTATATCTTATGAGTTGCAAGCCTCATGCATAGTGTACTAATAGTGCCCGCACCTTGTCCTAATTAGCTTGGACTACCGGATCATCACAATGCATTGTTTTTACCAAGTGTCACAAAGGGGTACCTCTATGCCGCATGTACAAAGGTCTAAGGAGAAAACTCGCATTGGATTTCTCGCTATTGATTATTCTTCAACTTAGACATCCATACCGGGACAACATAGACAATAGATAATGGACTCCTCTTTTATGCATAAGCATATAACAACAATTAATAATTTTCTCATTTGAGATTTGAGGATTGTTGTCCAAAACTGAAACTTCCACCATGGATCATGGCTTTAGTTAGCGGCCCAATGTTCTTCTCTAACATATGCATGCTTAACCATATGGTGGTAGATCTCTCTTACTTCAGACAAGACGGACATGCATAGCAACTCACATGAAATTCAACAATGAATAGTTGATGGCGTCCCCAGTGAACATGGTTATCGCACAACAAGCAACTTAATAAGAGATAAAGTGCATAATTACATATTCAATACCACAATAGTTTTTAAGCTATTTGTCCCATGAGCTATATATTGCAAAGGTGATGATGGAATTTTAAAGGTAGCACTCAAGCAATTTACTTTGGAATGGCAGAAAATACCATGTAGTAGGTAGGTATGGTGGACACAAATGGCATAGTGGTTGGCTCAAGTATTTTGGATGCATGAGAAGTATTCCCTCTCGATACAAGGTTTAGGCTAGCAAGGCTTATTTGAAACAAACACAAGGATGAACCGGTGCAGCAAAACTCACATAAAAGACATATTGAAAACATTATAAGACTCTACACCGTCTTCCTTGTTGTTCAAACTCAATACTAGAAATTATCTAGACCTTAGAGAAACCAAATATGCAAACCAAATTTTAGCATGCTCTATGTATTTCTTCATTAATGTGTGCAAAGCATATGATGCAAGAGCTTAATCATGAGCACAACAATTGCCAAGTATCACATTACCCAAGACATTAATAGCAATTACTACATGTATCATTTTCCAATTCCAACCATATAACAATTTAACGAAGGAGAAACTTCGCCATGAATACTATGAGTAGAAACCAAGGACATACTTGTCCATATGCTACAGCGGAGCGTGTCTCTCTCCCATAAAGTGAATGCTAGGATCCATTTTATTCAAACAAAACAAAAAACAAAACAAACCGACGCTCCAAGAAAAAGCACATAAGATGTGATGGAATAAAAATATAGTTTCAGGGGAGGAACCTGATAATGTTGTCGATGAAGAAGGGGATTCCTTGGGCATCCCCAAGCTTAGACGCTTGAGTCTTCTTAATATATGCAGGGGTGCACCACCGGGGCATCCCCAAGCTTAGAGCTTTCACTCTCCTTGATCATGTTGCATCATACTCCTCTCTTGATCCTTGAAAACTTCCTCCACACCAAACTCGAAACAACTCATTAGAGGGTTAGTGCACAATATAAATTGACATATTCAGAGGTGACACAATCATTCTTAACACTTCTGGACATTGCATAATGCTACTGGACATTAGTGGATCAAAGAAATTCATCCAACATAGCAAAAGAGGCAATGCGAAATAAAAGGCAGAATCTGTCAAAACAGAACAGTTCGTATTGACGAATTTTAAAATGGCACCAGACTTGCTCAAATGAAAATGCCCAAATTGAATGAAAGTTGCGTACATATCTGAGGATCACTCACGTAAATTGGCATAATTTTCTGAGTTACCTACAGAGAATTTTGCCCAGATTCATTACAGAAAAGAAATCTGAAACTGCGCAGTAATCCAAATCTAGTATGAACTTTACTATCAACGACTTTACTTGGCACAACAAAACACTAAACTAAGATAAGGAGAGGTTGCTAAAGTAGTAAACAACTTCCAAGACACAAAATAAAAACAAAGTACTGTAGGTAAAAACATGGGTTGTCTCCCATAAGCGCTTTTCTTTAACGCCTTTCAGCTAGGCGCAGAAAGTGTGTATCAAATATTATCAAGAGACGAAGTGTCAACATCATAATTTGTTCTCATAATAGAATCAAAAGGTACCTTCATTCTCTTTCTAGGGAAGTGTTCCATACCTTTCTTGAGAGGGAATTGATATTTTATATTACCTTCCTTCATATCAATAATAGCACCAACAGTTCGAAGAAAAGGTCTTCCCAATATAATGGGACAAGATGCATTGCATTCAATATCCAAGACAACAAAATCAACGGGGACAAGGTTATTGTTAACGGTAATGCGAACATTATCAACTTTCCCCAAAGGTTTCTTTGTAGAATGATCAGCAAGATTAACATCCAAATAACAATTTTTCAGCGGTGGCAAGTCAAGCATATTATAAATTTTCTTAGGCATAACAGAAATACTTGCACCAAGATCACATAAAGCATTACAATCAAAATCTTTCTTTTCCCCTTCTTCCATATCACCTAGCGTGAGAAACATGTGTTGGATTATAGGATTGAGATTAACAAATTTAGTTTCCATCATGCGAACTAAAGCAGCAGCAGCAATTTCATAAGTAGGCGCAAGGTCTACCAAGTGTCTATCCTCAAAATCGTCAATGGTACTAACATGGTTGAAGAATTCTTCTATATTATTTCTCCCAACTATAGACCCACGTCCTACCGGTATGTCTTTTGTGGTAAAATTAAAAGGAAACATGATGAAATAAATAAAGTAAATGCAAGTAAACTAAATTTTTTTTGTGTTTTTGATATAGCAAACAAGATAGCAAATAAACTAAACTACCAACTAATTTTTTTGTATTTTGATTTAGTGCAGCAAACAAAGTAGTAAATAAAACTAAGCAAGACAAAAACAAAGTAAAGAGATTGAGAAGTGGAGACTCCCCTTGCAGCGTGTCTTGATCTCCCCGGCAACGGCGCCAGAAAATATGCTTGATGGCGTGTATTTCACACGTTCGTTGGGCAACCCCAAGAGGAAGGTATGATGCGCACAGCAGCAAGTTTTCCCTCAGAAAGAAACCAAGGTTTATCGAACCAGGAGGAGCCAAGAAGCACGTTGAAGGTTGATGGCGGCGGGATGTAGTGCGGCGCAACACCAGGGATTCCGGCGCCAACGTGGAACCTGCACAACACAACCAAAGTACTTTGCCCCAACGAAACAGTGAGGTTGTCAATCTCACCGGCTTGCTGTAACAAAGGATTAACCGTATTGTGTGGAAGATGATTGTTTGCAGAAAACAGTAGAACAAGTATTGCAGTAGATTGTATTTCAGTAAAGAAAATTGGATCGGGGTCCACAGTTCACTAGAGGTGTCTCTCCCATAAGACAAACAGCATGTTGGGTGAACAAATTACAGTTGGGCAATTGACAAATAAAGAGAGCATGACAATGCACATACATATCATGATGAGTATAGTGAGATTTAATTGGGCATTACGACAAAGTACATAGACCGCCATCCAACTGCATCTATGCCTAAAAAGTCCACCTTCAGGTTATCATCCGAACCCCCTCCAGTATTAAGTTGCAAAGCAACAGACAATTGCATTAAGTATGGTGCGTAATGTAATCAACAACTACATCCTTAGACATAGCATCAATGTTTTATCCCTAGTGGCAACAGCACAACACAACCTTAGAACTTTCTGTCACATGTCCTGTGTCAATGCAGGCATGAACCCACTATCGAGCATAAGTACTCCCTCTTGGAGTTACAAGCATCTACTTGGCCAGAGCATCTACTAGTAACGGAAAGCATGCAAGATCATAAACAACACATAAGCATAACTTTGATAATCAACATAACAAGTATTCTCTATTCATCGGATCCCAACAAACGCAACATATAGAATTACAGATAGATGATCTTGATCATGTTAGGCAGCTCACAAGATCCGACAATGATAGCACAATGGGGAGAAGACAACCATCTAGCTACTGCTATGGACCCATAGTCCAGGGGTAGACTACTCACACATCACACCGGAGGCGACCATGGCGGCGTAGAGTCCTCCGGGAGATGATTCCCCTCTCCGGCAGGGTGCCGGAGGTGATCTCCTGGATCCCCCGAGATGGGATCGGCGGCGGCGGCGTCTCTGGAATGTTTTCCGTATCGTGGTTCTCGGTACTGGGGGTTTCGTCACGGAGGCTATTTGTAGGCGGAAGGGCAGGTCAAGAGGCGGCACGGGGGCCCCACACCACAGGGCCGCGCGGCCAAGGGGGGGGCCGCGCCGCCCTAGGGTGTGGCCCCCTCGTCGCCCCTCTTCGTCTCTCCTTCGGACTTCTGGAAGCTTCGTGGAAAAATAGGCCCCTGGGCTTTGATTTCGTCCAATTCCGAGAATATTTCCTTACTAGGATTTCTGAAACCAAAAACAGCAGAAAACAGCAACTGGCACTTCGGCATCTTGTTAATAGGTTAGTTCCATAAAATGCACGAATATGACATAAAGTGTGCATAAAACATGTAGATAACATCAATAATGTGGCATGGAACATAAGAAATTATCGATACGTCGGAGACGTATCAACGATCCGTAGGATCACTCGCCCACGTAGCATCCGAGTAGAACTGGAGCTGGAGGGAGCTGGAACGGGGAAAGAAAAGACGACGAGTGATCGTGCCACAAAGATAACGAAGAACACGGAGGAGATGACTGTAGTGAACAGTGGTAGGAGCTGAGACAAACTGACTCAGAATATGAACATGATAAGAAATATTAGGACGAGTGACAGCAAGATAAACAAGACTCCCAACAAGATGGCGATAACGAGTGGGATCAGGAAAAGGATTACCATCAGTAGGACAAAGCTTAACATTAAGCTCCATAGGAGTATGATGACCCACAAGTATAGGGGGTGTATCTTCAGTATTTCCAATAACCTTTCTTCTTCAAACTCTGAAAGCTTAGAACTAATAATAACATGATATATTTTCTTATCATCAATATGAGCATATTTAAGATTATCAGGCAATGGTTTTAAATCAAAGACAAGATCTTCCTTTGGTGGTGGTGTTGTACCCAGATCTTCTACCAGTAAGTCATGCTTAAGAATAGGTTGACGAAGGAAAATTTTATCAAGCTCATTTCTTTCTTCCCTAAAAACTTCACTCTCACTATTCTCCAAATGTTTCTGCAAAGGATTATTAGGAGCAAGAGCAATAGATGCACACTGTTCAACTCTAAAATCATTATTAGGCGAATCAGCTTTATAAGGAGTTTTGGCAAATTTAGAGAAGTTAAACTCATAAGATTCACCAGCAAATTTAGTCAAAATTTTCTCTTTCTTGCAATATATAACAGCTCCACAAGTATTTAGAAAAGGTCTACCAAAAATGATAGGACAATATTTACTAGCAGCAGAACCAAGTACCAAAAAGTCAGCAGGATATTTAATCTTACCGCATAGAACTTCAACATCTCGAACAATACCGATTGGAGAGATAGTTTCTCTATTAGCCAGCCGAATAACCACATCAATATCTTCAAGTTCACAAGAACCAATTTCGTGCATAATCTCCGTGTAAAGCTCATAAGGAATAGCGCTAATACTTGCACCAATATCACATAAACCATAATAACAATGATCACCAATTCTAACAGATAGCATAGGAACACTAGTTTTCTTGGACTTATTAGGATGTGAAACAATATTAGAAGCATCTTCACAAAAAATAATATGACCATCCTCCACATTTTCAGTCACAAGATCTTTAACTACGGCAACAACAGGTTCAACCTTTATTTGTTCTTCAGGTTCTATAGGTTTCTTTTCACTTTTATTAACCGCACTATTTATAACAGAGTACTCCTTCATTTTAGCAGGAAAAGGAGTTTTTTCAATATAAGCTTCTGGAATAACATGATCAACAGTTTCAACTACAACACATTTATTTATAGATGAATCAATTTTATCTTTATACGGTTCATGATACTTATCAAAATTCTTCTTAGGCAATTCATAATGACAGGCAAAAGCTTTATAAAGATTTGCAACAACTTGAGAATCAAGACCATAAGTAGCACTAATATTACGAAATTTATCAGTATCCATAAAAGCTTCAATGCATTTATAATCATAATTTATACCTGATTCTCTACCTTTGCGTTCTCCCATCCTTCAGTATTCTCCTGGATCTGATTAAGAAGGTCCCTTTTAAACTCTTCTTTGTTGCGTGTAAATGATCCAGAGCAAGAAGTATCCAGCAAGGTCTTGTCTTGAAAAGAAAGTCTTGCATAGAAATTATCAATAATAATATTACCAGGAAGCTCATGAATGGGGCATTTAAGCATTAAAGACTTCAACCTCCCCCATGCTTGGGCAATACTCTCTCCATCATGAGGCCAAAAATTATATATGCGGTTCCGATCTTTGTGAATTTCACTTGGAGGATAGAACTTAGAATAAAACCGGGGCACAATATCATTCCATTCAAGAGAATCCCTATTATCCAGTAATTTATACCAATGCGCTGCTTTACCAGACAGCGATATAGAGAATAGTTTCTTCCTCACTTCATCCATAGAAATACCTGCACACTTGAATAAACCGCATAATTCATGTAAGAACAGTAAATGATCTCCAGGGTAGACAGTTCCATCCCCTGTATAACGGTTATCCACAACACGTTCAATAATTTTCATAGGTATTTTGTATGGTATTTCTTCCTCACCTGGCGCCTCATCCACTACCTTTGCAGTAGTAGTAGATTTTCAAAATAAAAATTCAAGAGAAGATCTCTCCATAATGAATTATGGCAGCAGACAGAAATAAAATCAGCACAAACAGTAAAAGTTTCCCTTACCAATTCCACTTACCAATAGCGCTTCACTCCCCGGCAACGGCGCCAGAAAATAGTCTTGATGACCCACAAGTATAGGGGGTGTATCGTAGTATTTTCGATAAGTAAGAATGTCGATCCCAACGAGGAGCAGAAGGTGTTGACAAGCAGTTTCGATGAAGGATTCACTGTAAATGCTCACAGACAAGTATTCAGGGGGTTTTGATGTAGCAGATGAATAAAGTACGAGTAAGTAAAGTGCGAGAGTAATAATTGCAGCGAGTGTCCCAATCCTTTTTAGCACAAAGGACAAGCCGGTTTGTTTACTTATAATGACCAAACGTTCTTGAGGACACACGGGATTTTAGTCTAGTGCTTTCGCTACATATGGCTAATTAATCTTCATTGTTTTGATAAGTGTTGTGTGGGTGAACCTATGCTAATGCACCGCCCTTCCTAGGACTAATACATACTTGTGATTATACCCCTTGCAAGCATCCGCAACTAGAAGAAAGTAATTAAGATAAATCTAACCACAGCCTTAAACTCTGAGATCCTGCTATCCCTCCTGCACCGATATACCAACGGGGGTTCAGGTTTCTGTCACTCCGGCAACCCCGCAATTGGCAAACGAATACAAGATGCACTCCCCTAGGCCCATAAAGGTGAAGTGTCATGTAGTCGACGTTCACATGACACCACTAGAAGAATAACACCACAACTTAAATATCATAACATTGAATATTACTCAACCATACTTCACTACTAACATTTAGACTTCTCCCATGTCCTCAAGAACTAAACGAACTACTCACGAGACATCATATGGAACATGATTAGTGGTGATATGATGGTGAATAACAATCTGAACATAAACCTTGGTTCAATGGTTTCACTCAATAGCATCAATAACAAGTAGAAATCAACACCGGGAGAGTTTCCCCTATCAAACAATCAAGATCCAACCCAAATCGTTACGGCGGTGACGATGTGCAGCGGTGGAGACGGCGGTGATGATGATGTAGATGATGGTGATGGTGATGGAGATGATGTCCAGCTCGATGACGGTGATGATGGCGTCGATTTCCCCCTCCGGGAGGGAATTTCCCCGGCGGATCTCAGCCTGCCGGAGAGCTCTTTTCTCTCTGGTGTTCTCCGCCGCGCAGAGGCGGCTGTGACTCTTCGCGACTGTCCCCCTGGAGCTTAGGTTTTCGGGACGAAGAAATACGCGAAGGAGAGGAGGCCAGAGGGGGCTGTGGGCCCCCTCCCCACAAGGTGGCGCAGCCAGGGCAGGGCCCGCGCCGGCCTATGAGGGGGGCCCATGGTGGCTGATGTCTACGGGTGCTTCTATTCTTGTAGACAGTGTTGGGCCTCCAAGAGCATAGGTTTGTATAACAGCAGCAAGTTTCCCTTAAGTGGATCACCCAAGGTTTATCGAACTCAAGGAGGAAGAGGTCAAAGATATCCCTCTCATGCAACCCTGCAACCACAAAGCAAGAAGTCTCTTGTGTCCCCAACACACATAATAGGTGCACTAGTTCGGCGAAGAGATAGTGAAATACAGGTGGTATGAATAAGTATGAGCAGTAGTAACGGCACCAGAAAAGTGCTTGGCTACCCAGGACTGGCGTGTGGTTGATGGTGGTAATATTGCGGACAGTACAGATGCAGTAGAACAGTAAACAAGCAGCGATAATTGCAGTATTTAGGAACAAGGCCTAGGGATCATACTTTCACTAGTGGACACTCTCAACGTTGATCACATAACAGAATAAATAAATAGTTGCTAGACTCTACACTCTCTTGTTGGATGATGAACACCACTAACTGTGTAGGATTACACGAACCCTCAATGCCGGAGTTAACAAGCTCCACAATATTCGATGTTCATATTTAAATAACCTTAGAGTGCACGACAGATCAACACAACTAAACCAAGTACTAACATAACATGCACACTGTCACCTTCACGCTACGAAAGGAGGAATAGATCACATCAATACTATCATAGCAATAGTTAACTTCATAATCTACAAGAGATCACAATCATAACCTACGCCAAGTACTACACGATGCACACACTGTCACCATTACACCGTGCAGGAGGAATAGAGTACTTTAATAACATCACTAGAGTAGCACATAGATGAATAGTGATACAAAACTCATATGAATCTCAATCATGTAAGGCAGCTCATGAGATCATTGTATTGAAGTACATAGGAGAGAGATTAACCACATAGCTACCGGTACAGCCCTTAGCCTCGATGGAGAACTACTCCCTCCTCATGGGAGACAATAGCGGTGATGAAGATGGCGGTGGAGATGGCAGCGGTGTCGATGGAGAAGCCTTCCGGGGGCACTTCCCCATCCCGACGGCGTGCCGGAACAGAGACTCCTGTCCCCCAGATCTTGGCTTCGCGATGGCGGCGGCTCTGGAAGGTTTCTCGTACCGTGGCTTTTCCGTATCGAAGATTTAGGTCAGGGACCTTTATATAGGCGAAGAGGCGGAGTCGGAGGGTCGACGAGGCGGTGACACACTAGGGGGGCGCGACCAAGGCCTGGGCCGCGCCACCCTGGCGTCTGGTGGCCCAGTGGCCCCCTCTGGCCTCTCTCGGGTGTTCTGGAAGCTTCGCGTGATCCTAAGATGCTGGGCGTTGATTTCGTCAGATTCCGAGAATATTTCCTTACTAGGATTTCTGAAACCAAAAACAGCAGAAAACAGCAACTGGCTCTTCGGCATCTCGTCAATAGGTTAGTTCCGGAAAACGCATAAATATGACATAAAGTATGCATAAAACATGTAGATATCATCAATAATGTGGCATGGAACATAAGAAATTATCGATACGTCGGAGACGTATCAGCATCCCCAAGCTTAGTTCCTGCTCGTCCCGAGCAGGTAAACGATAACAAAGATAATTTCTGGAGTGACATGCCATCATAACCTTGATCATACTATTGTAAGCATATGTAATGAATGCAGCGATCAAAACAATGGTGAATGTCATGAGTAAACAAATGAATCATAAAGCAAAGACTTTTCATGAATAGTACTTTCAAGACAAGCATCAATAAGTCTTGCATAAGAGTTAACTCATAAAGCAATAAATCAAAGTAAAGGTATTGAAGCAACACAAAGGAAGATTAAGTTTCAGCGGTTGCTTTCAACTTATAACATGTATATCTCATGGATAGTTGTCAATGCAAAGTAATATAACAAGTGCAATATGCAAGTATGTAAGAATCAATGCACAGTTCACACAAGTGTTTGCTTCTTGAGATGGAGAGAGATAGGTGAACTGACTCAATCATGAAAGTAAAATAATGGCCCTTCGCAGAGGGAAGCATTGATTGCTATATTTGTGCTAGAGCTTTGGTTTTGAAAACATAAAGAGAGCATAAAAGTAAAGTTTTGAGAGGTGTTTGTTGTTGTCAACGAATGGTAATGGGCACTCTAACCCCCTTGCCAGACAAACCTTCAAAGAGCGGCTCCCATTTTATTTTTATTTTTGTGTGGCACTCCTTCCAACCTTTCTTTCACAAACCATGGCTAACCGAATCCTCGGGTGCCTGCCAACAATCTCATACCATGAAGGAGTGCCTTTTTATTTTAGTTTTATTATGATGACACTCCTCCCCACCTTTGCTTTCTCAAGCCATGGCTAACCGAATCCTTCGGGTGCCGTCCAACAATCACATACCATGGAGGAGTGTCTATTTAAGTTAATTAATTTTGGACTGGGAATCCCATTGCCAGCTCTTTTTGCAAAATTATTGGATAAGCGGATGAAGCCACTAGTCCATTGGTGAAAGTTGCCCAACAATATTGAAAGATAAACACCACATACTTCCTCATGAGCTATAAAACATTGACACAAATCAGAGGTGATAAATTTTGAATTGTTTAAAGGTAGCACTCAAGCAATTTACTTTGGAATGGCGGAGAAATACCATGTAGTAGGTAGGTATGGTGGACACAAATGGCATAGTGGTTGGCTCAAGGATTTGGATGCATGAGAAGTATTCCCTCTCGATACAAGGTTTAGGATAGCAAGGTTATTTGAAACAAACACAAGGATGAAGTGGTGCAGCAAAACTCACATAAAAGACATATTGTAAACATTATAAGACTCTACACCGTCTTCCTTGTTGTTCAAACTCTTTACTAGAAACTATCTAGACCTTAGAGAGACCAATTATGCAAACCAAATTTAAGCAAGCTCTATGTATTTCTTCATTAATAGGTGCAAAGTATATGATGCAAGAGCTTAAACATGAGCACAACAATTGCCAAATATCAAATCATTCAAGACATTCTACCAATTACTACATGTAGCATTTTCCGTTTCCAACCATATAACAATTAACGAAGCAGTTTCAACCTTCGCCATGAAAATTAAAAGCTAAGAACACATGTGTTCATATGAACCAGTGGAGCGTGTCTCTCTCCCACACAAGCATTTATTCAAACAAAAACAAAAATAAAAACACACAGACGCTCCAAGTAAAGTGCATATGATGTGACCGAATAAAAATGTAGTTTCAAGAGAAGGAACCTGATAATTTGTCGATGAAGAAGGGGATGCCCAAGGCATCCCCAAGCTTAGATGCTTGAGTCTTCTTGAAATATGCATGGACGAACCACCGGGGCATCCCCAAGCTTAGACTTTTCACTCTTCTTGATCATAGTATATCATCCTCCTCTCTTGACCCTTGAAAACTTCCTCCACACCAAACTTAAAGCAACTCATTAGAGGGTTAGTGCATAATCAAAAACTCACATGTTCAGAGGTGACACAATCATTCTTAACACTTCTGGACATTGCTCAAAGCTACTGGAAGTTAATGGAACAAAGAAATTCATCCCACATAGCAAAAGGGGCAATGCGAAATAAAAGGCAGAATCTGTCAAAACAGAACAGTCCGTAAAGACGAATTTTAAAGAGGCACCAGACTTGCTCAAATGAAAATGCTCAAATTGAATGAAAGTTGCGTACATATCTGAGGATCACTCACGTAAATTGGCATAATTTTCTGAGTTAACTACAGAGAATTAGGCCCAGATTCGTGACAGACAGAAATCTGTTTCTGCGCAGAAATCCAAATCTAGTATCAACTCTACTATCAAAGACTTTACTTGGCACAACAATGCAATAAAATAAGATAAGGAGAGGTTGCTACAGTAGTAACAACTTCCAAGACTCAAATACAAAATAAAATTACTGTAGCAAAATAAACACATGGGTTATCTCCCAAGAAGTTCTTTCTTTATAGCCATTAAGATGGGCTCAGCAGTTTTAATGATGCACTCGCAAGAAATAGTATTTGAAGCAAAAGAGAGCATCAAGAAGCAAATTCAAAACACACTTAAGTCTAACATGCTTCCTATGCATAGGAATCTTGTAAATAAACAAGTTCATGAAGAGCAAAGTAACAAGCATAGGAAGATAGAACAAGTGTAGCTTCAAAAATTTCAGCACATAGAGAGGAGTTTTAGTAACATGAAAATTTCTACAACCATATTTTCCTCTCTCATAATAACTTTCAGTAGCAACATGAGCAAACTCAACAATATAACTATCATATAAAGCATTCTTATCATGAGTCTCATGCATAAAATTATTACTCTCCACATAAGCATAATCAATTTTATTAGTTGTAGTGGGAGCAAATTCAACAAAGTAGCTATCATCAAATATAGGAGGCGTATTGTAATCATAATCAAATTTATCCTCCATAACAGGTGGCACCATGAGACTACCATCATTATAATCATCATAAATAGGAGGTAAAGTATCATCAAAGAAAATTTTCTCCTCAATGCTTGGGGGACTAAAAATATCATGCTCATCAAAGCCAGCTTCCCCAAGCTTAGAATTTTCCATATCATTAGCAACAACGGTGTTCAAAGTATTCATACTAATATGTTCCATGGGTTTTTTAATTTTCGCATCAAACCATCCATGTCTTAAATCAGGAAATAGAATAAGAAGCTCATTGTTGTCCATTATGCCTTACTAGTGTAAACAAGAAACAAAAAGATGCAATTGCAGGATCTAAAGGAAATAGCTTCGAGCACACACACAATGGCGCCTGAAAAGTACTTAGTTAACTGGAACCGGAGTATGAGTGCCTTTTACCTTTCCTCCCCGGCAACGGCGCCAGAAAAGTGCTTGATGTCTACGGGTGCTTCTATTCTTGTAGACAGTGTTGGCCCTCCAAGAGCAGAGGTTTGTAGAACAGCAGCAAGTTTCCCTTAAGTGGATCACCCAAGGTTTAGCGAACTCAGGGAGGAAGAGGTCAAAGATATCCCTCTCATGCAACCTTGCAACCACAAAGCAAGAAGTCTCTTGTGTCCCCAACACACTTAATAGGTGCACTAGTTCGGCAAAGAGATAGTGAAATACAGGTGGTATGAATAAGTATGAGCAGTAGTAACGGGACCAGAAAAGTGCTTGGCTACCCAGGACTGGCGTGTGGTTGATGGTGGTAATATTGCGAACAGTACAGATGCAGTAGAACAGTAAACAAGCAGCGATAATTGCAGTATTTAGGAACAAGGCCTAGGGATCATACTTTTACTAGTGGACACTCTCAACGTTGATCACATAACAGAATAAATAAATAGATGCTAGACTCTACACTCTCTTGTTGGATGATGAACACCACTAACTGTGTAGGATTACACGAACCGTCAATGCCGGAGTTAACAAGCTCCACAATATTCGATGTTCATATTTAAATAACCTTAGAGTGCACGACAGATCAACACAACTAAACCAAGTACTAACATAGCATGCACACTGTCACCTTCACGCTACGAAAGGAGGAATAGATCACATCAATACTATCATAGCAATAGTTAACTTCATAATCTACAAGAGATCACAATCATAACCTACGCCAAGTACTACACGATGCACACACTGTCACCATTACACCGTGCAGGAGGAATAGAGTACTTTAATAACATCACTAGAGTAGCACATAGATGAATAGTGATACAAAACTCATATGAATCTCAATCATGTAAGGAAGCTCATGAGATCATTGTATTGAAGTACATAGGAGAGAGATTAACCACATAGCTACCGGTACAACCCTTAGCCTCGATGGAGAACTACTCCCTCCTCATGGGAGACAGCAGCGGTGATGAAGATGGCGGTGGAGATGGCAGCGGTGTCGATGGAGAAGCCTTCCGGCGGCACTTCCCCGTCCCGGCGGCGTGCCGGAACAGAGACTCTTGTCCCCCAGATCTTGGCTTCGCGATGGCGGCGGCTCTGGAAGGTTTCTCGTACCGTGGCTTTTCCATATCGAAGATTTAGGTCAGGGACCTTTATATGGGTGAAGAGGCGGAGTCGGAGGGTCGACGAGGCGGTGACACACTAGGGGGGCGCGGCCAAGGCCTGGGCCGCGCCACCCTGGCGTCTGGTGGCCCAGTGGCCCCCCTCTGGCCTCTCTCGGGTGTTCTGGAAGCTTCGCGTGATCCTAAGATGCTGGGCGTTGATTTCGTCCGATTCCGAGAATATTTCCTTACTAGGATTTCTGAAACCAAAAACAGCAGAAAACAGCAACTGGCTCTTCGGCATCTCGTCAATAGGTTAGTTCCGGAAAACGCATAAATATGACATAAAGTATGCATAAAACATGTAGATATCATCAATAATGTGGCATGGAACATAAGAAATTATCGATACGTCGGAGACGTATCAGTGGCCCTCCTCGGCTCCTCCTTCTGGCTCTCGTCGTCTTCTGGAAAAATAGGATTTTTCATATAAATTCCGTCAATTGTTGATCTTCCGAAATATTGCATTCTGACGGCGCTTTTTCCAGCAGAATCCTGACTCCGGTGCGCGATCCTCCAATAATCATGAAACATGCAAAATAGATGAAATAACATAAGTATCATCTCCAAATATGAAATATATCAATGAATAACAGCAAATTATGATATAAAATAGTGATGCAAATTGGACGTATGAAAGTATCAACCGTGTTCCCATCACCAAGAGCAGCATGGGCAAGAAGATCCTGAATATACTTTTCCTGGGAGATAGAAAAGCCATCAGAAGTGGAAGAAACCTCAATGCCAAGAAAATAGCGAAGATGACCAAGATCAGTCATAAGAAACTGATCTCGAAGACGAGCCTTGACAAAGGCAATGTACTCAAGATCATCACCAGTAATGATCATGTCATCAACATAGAGAAGAAGAAGGGTGCGTCCACGAGAAGAAGTGTAAACGAAAAGTGCTGGATCATGAAAACTAGGAGAGACATCAACAGCAGTCACCACTGAGGCAAAACGCTCAAACCAGACACGAGGGGCCTGTTTGAGACCATAGAGAGAACGTCGAAGACGACAAACCATCCCATCGGGAATAGAATACCCAAGGTTTGTAGAACAGTAGCAAGTTTCCCTTAAGTGAATCATCCAAGGTTTATCAAACTCAGGGAGGAAGAGGTCAAAGATATCCCTCTCAAGAAACCCTGCAATCACGATACAATAAGTCTCTTGTGTCCCCAACACACCTAATACACTTGTCAGATGTATAGGTGCACTAGTTCAGCGAAGAGATAGTGAAACGCAAGTGATATGGATGAATATGAGTGGTAATAACAATCTGAAATAAATATGGCAGCAAGCAAACATGTAACGGAACTTGTTGGAAATGGTGTTTCAATGCTTAGAAACAAGGCCTAGGGATCCTACTTTCACTAGTGGACACTCTCAACATTGATCACATAACTGAATAAACAAATACTACTTTCTCTACACTCTCTTGTTGGATAACAAACACCATTCATTGTGTAGGGCTACAAGAGCTCCCTCAAGCTGGAGTTAACAAGCTCCACAACATCCGGAGTTCATATTTAAGTAACCTTTAGAGTGCATGATAGACCATTGCAATTTAGACCGAGTACTAACATAGCATGCACACTGTCAACATCAGCTATGAAAGGGGGAATAGATCGCATCAATACTATCATAGTAATAGTTAACTCCATAATCTACAAGAGATCACAATCATAGCTTATACCAAGTACTACATGATGCACACACTGTCAACATTACATCATGGAGGAGGAATAGACTACTTTAATAACATCACTAGAGTAGCACATAGATGATATTCAACTAGATCACAAAGCTCATGATCACATAAAGATCACATGAGAGAGAGATGAATCACATAGCTACGGTAGAGCCCTCAGCCTCGGGGGAGAACTACTCCCTCCTCATCATGGAAGCAGCGATGGCGATGAAGATGGCGGTGGTGTCGATGGAGATGCCTTCCGGGGGCAATTACCCATCCCGGCAGGGTGCCGAAACAGAGACTTCTGTCCCCCGAATCTTGGCTTCGCGATGGTGGCGGCTCTGGAACTTTTCTCGTATCGTGGCTTATTGGTATCGAAGTTTTAGGTCACGAAGGCTTGAATAGGCGAAGAGGCGGAGTCGGAAGGGCCCTGGGGGACCCACACGGTAGGGGGCGCGCCCCCCATTGGCCGCGCTGCCTTGTGGGGTGGGGCCCCCTGGCTCCCCTCTGGCCCCTCTTCGGTGCTCTGGAAGCTTCCGGGAAAAATAAGATATTGGACGTTGATTTCGTCCGATTCCGAGAATATTTCCTTTGTAGGATTTCTGAAACCAAAAACTGCAGAAAACAGCAACTGGCTCTTCGGCATCTCGTCAATAGGTTAGTTCCGGAAAATGCATAATAATGACATAAAGTGTGAATAAAACATGTGAGTATCATCATAAAAGTAGCATGGAACATAAGAAATTATAGATACGTTGGAGACGTATCAGCATCCCCAAGCTTAGTTCCTACTCGCCCTCGAGTAGGTAAACGATAACAAGGATAATTTCTGAAGTGACATGCTATCATAATCTTGATCAATACTATTGTAAAGCATATGTAATGAATGAAGTGATTCGAAGCAATGGTAAAGATAATGACTAAACAACTGAATCATATAGCAAAGACTTTTCATGAATAGTACTTTCAAGACAAGCATCAATAAGTCTTGCATAAGAGTTAACTCACAAAGCAATAAATTCAAAGTAAAGGTATCGAAGCAACACAAAGGAAGATATAAGTTTCAGCAGTTGCTTTTAACTTCAACATGTTTATCTCATGGATAATTGTCAACACAAAGTAATATCATGAATGCAAATAAGCAAGTATGTAAGAATCAATGCACAGTTGACACAAGTGTTTGCTTCTAAGATGGAAGGAAGTAGGTAAACTGACTCAACATAAAAGTAGAAGAAAGACCCTTCGCAAAGGGAAGCATGGATTGCTATATTTGTGCTAGAGCTTTTATTTTGAAAACATAGAAACAATTTTGTCAACTGTAGTAATAAAGCATATGTGTTATGCATAAGATATCCTATAAGTTGCAAGCCTCATGCATAGTATACCAATAGTGCCCGCACCTTGTCCTAATTAGCTTGGATTTACATGAATTATCATTGCATAGCATATGTTTTAACCAAGTGTCACAAAGGGGTACCTCTATGCCGCCTGTACAAAGGTCTAAGGAGAAAGCTCGCATTGGATTTCTCGCTTTTGATTATTCTCAACTTAGACATCCATACCGGGACAACATAGACAACAGATAATGGACTCCTCTTTAATGCATAAGCATTTAGCAACAATTAATATTCTCATAAGAGATTGAGGATATTTGTCCAGAACTGAAACTTCCACCATGAATCATGGCTTTAGTTAGCGGCCCAATGTTCTTCCCTAACAATATGCATGCTCAAACCATTCAACTCATGGTAAATCGCCCTTACTTCAGACAAGACGAACATGCATAGCAACTCACATGATATTCAACAAAGGGTAGTTGATGGCGTCCCCAGGAACATGGTTATCGCTAAACAAGCAACTTAATAAGAAATAAGATGCATAAGTACATATTCAATACCACAATAGTTTTTAGGCTATTTGTCCCATGAGCTATATATTGCAAAGGTAAAGAATAGAAATTTAAAGGTAGCACTCAAGCAATTTACTTTGGAATGGCGGAGAAATACCATGTAGTAGGTAGGTATGGTGGACACAAGTGGCATAGTGTTTGGCTCAAGGATTTTGGATGCATGAGAAGTATTCCCTCTCGATACAAGGTTTAGGCTAGCAAGGTTATTTGAAGAAAACACAAGTATGAACCGGTACAGCAAAACTCACATAAAAGACATATTGTAAGCATTATAAGACTCTACACCGTCTTCCTTGTTGTTCGACCCTTACTAGAAAATATCTAGACCTTAGAGAGACCAATCATGCAAACCAAATTTTAGCAAGCTCTATGTATTTCTTCATTAATAGGTGCAAAGTATATGATGCAAGAGCTTAAACATGAGCACAACAATTCAAGACATCATACCAATTACTACATGTAGCATTTCCCGTTTCCAACCATACAACAATTAACGAAGCAGTTTCAACCTTCGCCATGAATACTAAAAGTTAAGAACACATGTGTTCATATGAAACAGCGGAGCGTGTCTCTCTCCCACACAATGAATGCTAGGATCCAATTTTATTCAAACAAAAACAAAAGCAAACAGACGCTCCAAGTAAAGCACATAAGATGTGACGGAATAAAAATATAGTTTCAAGAGAAGTGACCTGATAATTTGTCGATGAAGAAGGGGATGCCTTGGGCATCCCCAAGCTTAGATGCTTGAGTCTTCTTGAAATATGCAGGGATGAACCACGGGGGTATCCCCAAGATTAGAGCTTTCACTCTCCTTGATCATATTGTATCATCCTCCTCTCTTGACCCTTGAAACTTCCTCCACACCAAACTCGAAACAAACTCATTAGAGGGTTAGTGCATAATCAAAAATTCACATGTTCAGAGGTGACATAATCATTCTTAACACTTCTGGACATTGTACAAAGCTACTGAAAGTTAATGGAACAAAGAAATCCATCAAGCATAGCAAAAGAAGCAATGCGAAATAAAAGGCAGAATCCGTCAAAACAGAACAGTCCGTAAAAACGAATTTTTAAGGGCACCAGACTTGCTCGGATTACCAGGATTATCATCGCAATACATATGTTTTAACCAAGTATCACAAAGGGGTACCTCTATGCCACCTGTACAAAGGTCTAAGGAGAAAGCTCGCATTGGATTTCTCGCTTTTGATTATTCTCAACTTAGACATCCATACCGGGACAACATAGACAACAGATAATGGACTCCTCTTTAATGCATAAGCATTCAACAACAGATAATATTCTCATAAGAGATTGAGGATTGTTGTCCAAACTGAAACTTCCACCATGGATCATGGCTTTAGTTAGCGGCCCAATGTTCTTCTCTAACAATATGCATACTCAAACCATTTGATCATGATAAATCACCCTTACTTCAGACAAGACGAACATGCATAGCAACTCACATGATATTCAACAAAGGTGAAATAGTTGATGGCGTCCCCAGGAACATGGTTATCGCTCAACAAGCAACTTATAAGAAATAAGATACATAAGTACATACTCAATACCACAATAGTTTTTAAGCTATTTTTCCCATGAGCTATATATTGCAAAGACAAAGAATGGAATTTTAAAGGTAGCACTCAAACAATTTACTTTGGAATGGCAGAAAAATACCATGTAGTAGGTAGGTATGGTGGACACAAATGGCATAGTTTTTGGCTCAAGGATTTGGATGCACGAGAAGTAATCCCTCTCAATACAAGGCTTAGGCTAGCAAGGTTGTTTGAAGCAAACACAAGTATGAACCGGTACAGCAAAACTTACATATGAACATATTGCAAGCATTATAAGACTCTACATTGTCTTCTTTGTTGTTCAAACCCTCACCAGAAAATATCTAGACTTTAGAGAGACCAATCATGCAAACCAAATGACATGGGCATACCCTTCGGGTACCCATTATTAGTATACCTGGCTCGGCCCAATATGGAGGAGACCCAATACGGAGAAGGCCCAACAAGGCAACCCGAAGAAGTAGTCGACTAGGACTCTTGTAAAACCCTAGGCTGGTTGCATATATAAAGCTAGCCAGAGCACCCGAAATAAGGGGGGACTGCAGATAGACAAAGTAGAGACAACATAGATCCGCCTATGGCGACACCCTGTAAACATACATATGATATTATACTGGATTGCTAGCAGCACGTAGGGATCCTCCACCGAGAGGACCCGAAGCTGGGTACGCCGTGTGCCTAATCTCGCTCCCGGAATCTCCATCGTCGCTCTCTCCCGAAACCCTAGTCTACAATACGTAGGTATTGCCGAGGTCATCCCTCGTCAATTGGCGCCGTCTGTGGGAATTGCGTCGGACGGATTTTGTGATCCGAGCGGGATCCATCATCATGATCGACATCATCTAGATCGCATCTGGTTTACTCGCCTACGATCAACTTCGTCAAGGGATTAATAGATCTCTGGAAATAGCTGGGCTCGGCGAGTGCGACCACACGTGCGCGCTGCCGTGCGGCATGAAGTCCCTGGCTCTTCAGAAGACTACGTGAGGACCAGCAGGCTCGTTTTCTCTCTTCACCGATAAAAAATAGATGGGATCGGGGCAGCTGTCATCCAGTGTGAAGGGCCGAGTCGATCAATGCCGAGTTCGCGTACGGCAACAGCAAATCAGTCGTAAAAGACAAAGTCTGAGCAGGAAAACACTATGCGCCCATACGGCCATGGACAGGATTTCTCTATCCAATCTACTATCTCTTTCTCATCATTAAATTGCTCTATCAGTTGCTTATTTTGCCTGGTTCTAACCTCCATAATACGTGCATGTTTGTTTGGTTTGCATCTCCCAAGGAACAATCGGGCCGTGAAGGGACGAATCGATTACGGAAAACGTCATCTACTTCATCGTGCCTATTATCTGGCCAGGCGCCGGACGAGTACTTTAACTACGTCTACCTTATTTACTGCTACTTCTCTACATGGATCAAACCATCAAGTTCATTAGCGATGAACGTCTGATACAAAAATATCAGGTGCTATATTTTCAATTAATTACTACTCGCGAAATCAAATATTTTTTCGGCCTATACTATTATTTGCGCGCAGTTTTTTGCGCCGCAATATAACTGCAGATTGAAACAAAGTTTTGAGTACTTCGCGTGGTCGGTCGCGCCCGCCATCGCGCACTCTTCTTACTCGGGGGCTCACCCGTCGAGGATCCACCACATCGACTGCGTCCTCTTCATCGACTACTCTGTCACATCGACTACTTCCGGCCAGGCACCATAGGAGTGCATCGACCACGTCCACCACACAAGCTGCTTTCACATTAACTCTATTGCAGCCGATAAAAAGGTTACTTCGACTGCGTCATCTTCATCGACTACGTCCGGCCAGACGCTGCGCGACTACATCAACTACTTCCGGCTAGGCGCCGCGCGATTACATCAACTGCGTCCACATCGGCGTCACCGCACCCGATAAAAAGCTAAGTTTTCTTCTTCCTCCAAGATGCAATTATTTATTTACTTTTATCACACCCGAATACTCGGGGGCTGCATCATTACATCATTAGAGAAAATTCACCTAATACTGGGGGCTGTACCATTACTTCGTTACCACAAATATATTCGGTTACTTGGTGAATTTCTTTTCTTCGGCTCTGGATATATCTTCTCCGGCTCAGTGGAATTATTTTCTTCGGCTCAGTGGAATTATTTTCTTTGACTTAGTGGATTTATCTTCTTCGGCTCAGTGGATTTATTCTCTCCGGATTACTGGATTGGTTTTCTTTGAGTTATTATTGGTTCACTTATACAATATTACCCGATGCGTTTCCGGGTCAATGGGTTCATCTTCTATGGTTATTACTGGAACTATTTTCTTCGGCTCAATGGATTCATCTTCTATGGTTACTACTGGATTCTTCGGTTCAATGGATTCATCCTCTATGATATCGGCAGATTCATCTTCAATATATGATCATATGTGATGGGGTAATCTTTAATATGGATTCATCTCAAGTACTTCATCTCGGATTTCATCCTTAATGGCCTTCTTTCGGCGACACGGATACTACTCGGGGGCTCGACA
Source organism: Lolium perenne (assembly GCF_019359855.2). Classification (NCBI taxonomy): domain Eukaryota; kingdom Viridiplantae; phylum Streptophyta; class Magnoliopsida; order Poales; family Poaceae; genus Lolium; species Lolium perenne. Next base: position 189,786,399 of record NC_067245.2, read on the forward strand.
ACGACTTCGCCCAGAGTAACAACTGTGACACGGTGTCTAAGCAACAATCATGACATAACCCTAGCAGTGCTCGGGGGCTCGGCTATCTCTTCATCAACAATTTGGTGGTATCCACTTTTGCTATTTGGTGGTTTCTACTTTGGCTAGATTTCTTATCTACACTCGAAGACTTCATCATGCATCGACTTCGTCATGTTCAAAAAGCTAAGTGTTCTTTTATTTTGCACAAAGTTGATTATCGTTTACTTTCGTCGCACCCAACACTTGGGGGCTACGTGGCATATATTCACTTTACATATCATCGAATCTGAGCATCTGACACTGCATGCGAAAAAGAGAGTCAAGGGAAAGATAGAAAAAGTTTGTTTATTTGTGCAGGAGAAAGCAAAATTCAAAGTATATAAGAGAGAACCCGACGAAATTTTCTACAGGGAGAACTCGACGAAATTGTCTTCAAAAAAAGAGAAGATGCCGAAAAATTATCCTCAAGGAGGTCAAGAAGAATTATCTTCAAGAAGGTCCCGAAAAATTATCCTCAAGGAGGTCCCGAAGAATTATCTTCAAGAAGGTCCTGAAAAATTATCCTCAAAGAGGTCCCGGAGAACTATCCTGAAGGAGGAACCCGAAGTATTTTCCTGAAGGAGGAACCCGAAGAATTATCCTCAAGGAGGTCCCGAAGAATTGTCCTCAAGGAGGACCCGAAGAAATTTTCTTCAAGAAAGAACTCGACGAAATTTTCATCAAGGAGGAACCAAAAAAAAAAGAGGATGGACAAATCTTCGGGTCCATTGACTCGTCATATTGTTCCGAGCAAGAGCATCGGTGATGTACCCGACAATATAGAACAACCAATATATTTGGCTGTCTCATCAAGCCCGAGAGAAAAATAGAAGAGCCCGCAAAATGGGTCATTGCATCAGCCGAACAAGGCACTTGACACAATATTCTCAGAACGCCAAAGTTGCGAACAATTTCTGAATGCCGCAAAACTTTGCGAAGATAAGACCCCAGACCCGTTATGAGTGGCGTGGTGCCGTCTCTGACGACGGTTTGCTACTTTTATCCGTATCAACAGATACGAAGAAAAATCCTAACGGACGCGTTAGGTACCCGATAAACATGACTGGGACTCGACAGAATGGTAAGACCTTAAGCGGCACCTGTCGAGTTAGCACCAGTATCCCGAGATCATGTCCAGGGACGTGATCTTGAAGTAGGTTTTTGCGGATTGCCACTAGAGCAGTTAACTAGTACCTGATCCGTCAGATGAACTAGCCCCAATTACCATTATCCCTGTACAATATAGATATGGATGTCAAATAAAAATAGCAACGGCCTGGAGTCAATAAAAAGAGGGGTTGCACCAAGTTCTTTATCGAGTAGTACAACTCGAGCCTATGCCTAGGTGCAAGCACCTGCCCATAGGCTCGGGGGCTACTCTTATCAAGAGTATTATTCACCCTCCCGATAAGATACAAGAAAGAGGAAAAATTGTGGTGTTGATTAAAAGCAAGTTGAGCCTACACCCAAGTGCAAACACTTGGCTGTAGCCTCGGGGGCTACTCCCATCGGGACCGCTGGCCGCGCGTCCGATAGAAAAATAACTTCGACAGCATTTATGACAATCAAGGTTTGTAGACTCAACTCGATTCTACGACTCGAGTGGAGCCTACTCCCATCGGGAGCACATGGATTTCATCAAATCCTCCAGAAATATAGTTAAGTTCTTTATCGAGTAGTACAACTTGAATCTATGCCCAAGTGCAAGCACTTGCCCATAGACTCGGGGGCTACTCCCATCGGGAGCGCTGCCGCGCACCCGATAATTTCAAGAATCGTCGACATCATCTACGCTACACATGACTACGACATGGACCTCGCCTTGTATTTTCTTCGACTCTGGAGATGGTTATGCTTGGAGTTTCTACGCAAGTCTTCGACTTCCCTATAAACTCGGGGGCTACTGACATGGGCATACCCTTCGGGTACCCATTATTAGTATACCTGGCTCGGCCCAATATGGAGGAGACCCAATATGGAGAAGGCCCAACAAGGCAACCCGAAGAAGTAGTCGACTAGGACTCTTGTAAAACCCTAGGCTGGTTGCATATATAAAGCTAGCCAGGGCACCCGAAATAAGGGGGGACAACAGATAGACAAAGTAGAGACAACATAGATCCGCCTATGGCGACACCCTGTAAACATACATATGATATTATACTGGATTGCTAGCAGCACGTAGGGATCCTCCACCGAGAGGACCCGAAGCTGGGTACGTCGTGTGCCTAATCTCGCTCCCGGAATCTCCATCGTTGCTCTCTCCCGAAACCCTAGTCTACAATACGTAGGCATTGCCGAGGTCATCCCTCGTCACCAAATGTCAACAAGCTCTACAGTATTTCTTCATTAATAGGTGCAAAGTACATGATGCAAGAGCTTAAACATGATCTATTTGAGCACAACAATTGCCAAGTATCAAATTATTCAAGACATTATACCAATTACCACATGCAGCATTTTCTGTTTCCAACCATATAACAATGAACGAAGCAGTTTCAACCTTCGCCATGAACATTAAAGGTAAAGCTAAGAACACCAGTGTTCATATGAACGACCGGAGCGTGTCTCTCTCCCACATAAGCATGAATTTATTCAGAGAATGAAAATAACAAAACGAAAATAAAAGCACACAGACGCTCCAAGTAAAGCACATAAGATGTGACGGAATAAAAATATAGTTTCACTAGAGGTGACCTGATAAGTTGTCGATAAAGAAGGGGATACCTTGGGCATACCCAAGCTTAGATGCTTGAGTCTTCTTGAAATATGCAGGGATGAACCACGGGGGCATCCCCAAGCTTAGAGTTTTCACTCTTCTTGATCCTATTGTATCATCCTCCTCTCTTGATCCTTGAAAACTTCCTCCACACCAAACTCAAAACAAACTCATTAGAGGGTTAGTGCATAATCAAAAATTCACATGTTCAGAGGTGAAATAATCATTCTTAACACTTCTGGACATTGCACAAAGCTACTGAAAGTTAATGGAACAAAGAAATCCATCCAACATAGCAAAAGAGGCAATGCGAAATAAAAAGGCAGAATCTGTCAAAACAGAACAGTCCGTAAAGACGAATTTTTCTGGGGCACTTAACTTGCTCAGATGAAAAAGCTCAAATTGATTGAAAGTTGCGTACATATCTGAGGATCACGCACGTAAATTGGCAGATTTTTATGAGTTACCTATAGAGAACCCTGCACAAATTCGTGACAGCAAGAAATCTGTTTCTGCGCAGTAATCCAAATCTAGTATCATCTTTACTATCAAAGACTTTACTTAGCACAACAATGCAATAAAATGAAGATAAGGAGAGGTTGCTACAGTAGTAACAAGTTCCAAGACTCAAATATAAAACAAAAGTGCTGTAGTAAAATAAAAACATGGGTTATCTCTCAAGAAGTGCTTTCTTTATAGCCATTAAGATGGGCTCAGCAATTTTAATGATGCACTCGCAAGAAATAAGAGTTGAAGCAAAACAGAGCATCAAAAAGCAAATTCAAAACAAATTTAAGCCTAACCCACTTCCTATGAAAAGGAATCTTGTAAATAAACAAATTCATGAAGAACAAAGTGACAAGCATAGGAAGGCAACACAAGCGCAACTTCAAGATTCTCAACATAAAGAGGGGTGTTTTAGTACCATGAAAATTACTACAACCATATTTTCCTCTCTCATAATAATTTCCAGTAGCATCATGAACAAACTCAACAATATAACTATCACATAAAGCATTCTTATCATGAGTCTCATGCATAAAATAATTACTACTCCCAACATAAGCATAGTCATTCTTATTAATTGTAGTAGGAGCAAATTCAACAAAGTAGCTATCATCATTATTCTCATAACCATAATCATCAAATGTAGGAGGCATATTGTAATCATAATAAACTTTATCCTCCATAGTAGGTGGACTGAAAATATGATAGTCATCATTGTAATCATCATATATAGGAGGTAAAGTATCATCAAAGTAAATTTTCTCCTCCATGCTTGGGGGACTAAAAATATCATACTCATCAAAACAAGCTTCCCCAAGCTTAAATTCTTCCATAGCATTATCAACAACGGTGTTCATACTAATAACATTGCTACTAGCATGCAAATAAGGTTCCATAGGTTTTTTAATTTTCGCATCACACAATTTATGTCTTAACTCAGGAAATAGGTTCCATAGGTTATTTTCCATTATGCCTAACTAGTGAACAAGAAACAAAAAGATGCAATTGCGGGATCTAAAGAAAATAGCTTTGAGCACTCACACACCGGCAACAATGCTAGGAAATAGCTTAGTAGTCGGAGGATGTGAATACCTTTTACCTTACCTCCCCGGCAACGGCGCCAGAAAATAGCTTGATGTCTACGCGCGCTTCTATTCCTGTAGACAGTGTTGGGCCTCCAAGAGTAGAGGTTTGTAGAACAGCAGCAAGTTTCTATTAAGTGAATCACCCAAGGTTTAACGAACTCAGGGAGGAAGAGGTTAAAGATATCCCTCTCAAGCAACCCTGCAATCACGATACAAGAAGTCTCTTGTGTCCCCAACACACCTAATACACTTGTCAGATGTATAGGTGCACTAGTTCGGCGAAGAGATAGTGAAACGCAAGTGATATGGATGAATATGAGTGGTAATAACAATCTGAAATAAAGATGGCAGCAAGCAAACATGTAACGGAACTTGTTGGAAACGGTGTTTCAATGCTTAGAAACAAGGCCTAGGGATCCTCCTTTCACTAGTGGACACTCTCAACATTGATCACATAACTGAATAAACAAATACTACTTTCTCTACACTCTTTTGTTGGATAACAAACACCATTCATTGTGTAGGGCTACAAGAGCTCCCTCAAGCCGGAGTTAACAAGCTCCACAACATCCGGAGTTCATATTTAAGTAACCTTTAGAGTGCATGATAGACCATTGCAATTTAGACCGAGTACTAACATAGCATGCACACTGTCAACATCAGCTATGAAAGGGGGAATAGATCGCATCAATACTATCATAGTAATAGTTAACTCCATAATCTACAAGAGATCACAATCATAGCTTATACCAAGTACTACATGATGCACACACTGTCAACATTACATCATGGAGGAGGAATAGACTACTTTAATAACATCACTAGAGTAGCACATAGATGATATTCAACTAGATCACAAAGCTCATGATCACATAAAGATCACATGAGAGAGAGAGATGAACCACATAGCTACGGTAGAGCCCTCAGCCTCGGGGGAGAACTACTCCCTCCTCATCATGGAAGCAGCGATGGCGATGAAGATGGCGGTGGTGTCGATGGAGATGCCTTCCGGGGGCAATTCCCCGTCCCGGCAGGGTGCCGGAACAGAGACTTCTGTCCCCCGAATCTTGGGTTCGCGATGGCGGCGGCTCTGGAACTTTTCTCGTATCGTGGCTTATTGGTATCGAAGTTTTGGGTCGCAAAGGCTTAAATAGGCGAAGAGGCGGAGTCGAAAGGGCCCTGGGGGACCCACACAGTAGGGGGCGCGCCCCCCTTGGCCGCGCCGCCTTGTGGGGTGGGGCCCCCTGGCTCCCCTCTGGCCCCTCTTCGGTGCTCTGGAAGCTTCCGGGAAAAATAAGATATTGGACGTTGATTTCGTCCGATTCCAAGAATATTTCCTTTGTAGGATTTCTGAAACCAAAAACAACAGAAAACAGCAACTGGCTCTTCGGCATCTCGTCAATAGGTTAGTTCCGGAAAATGCATAATAATGACATAAAGTGTGTATAAAACATGTGAGTATCATCATAAAAGTAGCATGGAACATAAGAAATTAAAGATACGTTGGAGACGTATCACCGGGACACGAGAACTGAGAAAGGGTGCCCTGCTCAGCAAGAAAACCACGCAGGTGCTGGGAGATATACTCTCCTGCAGAATCTGCACGAAAGACACGAATAGGCGTGGAATACTGAGTACGAACCATGGCTGCAAATCACTGATAAATAGAGAGCACCTCACTGCGAGAGTGCATAAGAAACAACCAGGTGTAACGCGAAAAATCATCAATAAACAAAATATAGTATCGATGACCCCCTTTCGAAGGAAATGGAGCCGGACCCCAAACATCTGAATGAACTAAATCAAAAGGTCGTTGAGATACAGACGCACTAGTAGGATATGGAAGCTGAATTTGTTTACCTAACCTACAACCCTGACACGAATGCAAAGACACGTCTCCTGAGACAGACCCCAGAAGACCACTACGAACTAATGACGATAAACGGGAGCCACAGAGGTGACCTAGCCGATGATGCCACTGCTGAAAGGATCCAGTGACAGAAGCAGCAACTGCAATAGAACTGGTAGATGAAGTGTCAGCACAAGGAACGCGAAGCCAGTCTAACTACCAGAGCCCCGGGGACTCAAGGCTGCGAGAGCCAGCTCCAACCAGGGCCTGTGTACGGCGGTCCTGAACAGCACAAGAATCAGCGTCAAGAATGACGCGACAACCAGAATCAGTAAGCTGACTAGCAGAAAACAGATTCATCTTAAAACTAGGAACATGGCAAACATCAGGAACAGAGAAAAAAGAGGTAGAAAGGGTGCCTCGAGTGGAAACGGGAAGAGAAGTACCATCAGCCGTGATAACACGGATATGAGAAACAAGAGAGCGAAGAGCAAAAAGAATAGAAGACGCAGAAGTCATATGAAAAGAAGCTCCAGAATCAAGATACCACGGGGATGACATACCTGACTGTGTAGAAGGTGGTGGTCGCGCGGTGCCAGAAGAGCCAAGCACAGAACCAGCAGTACCCGTCGAGGAAGAGCCTGTAGCAGCGAGCAGACCACGAGGACCACGGATAATGTCCTGATCAGATAACGCAACAGCAGAAGATCCTGAAGAACCAGCCTGACGACGAGTATGGTGCGGCGGACGTAAGATAGGATCCCTCTACCAGCAAGTAGAGACAGTGTGGCCAGTCCTGCCACAGTAGGTGCAGGGAAGTGCTGTCGAACCACGAGGATGATGGGGCTGACTCTGGCCCTGGAATGGAGGAGTTTAGAGTATCGGCGGTGTTGGAGACCGCAACAAAGCCGGCGGTGTAGGAGGTCCATGAGCAGACGACACAGGAGGGCCACGAGCAGCAAGAACAGAGTGAACCTCAAGAATACCAGCACCACGAAGACGAGTCTCCTCAGCACGAAGCTCAGCAAGTACCTCAGAGAGCGAAACACGACCACGGGCAAGCAGGTGTGCACGGCGCGGCTCAAACTCCTTACGGAGCCGCGACAAGAACTCAAATATGCGCTGAAACTCCAGATCCGCGCGCACAATCAGACAGCAGGGACAGGTGACACACACAGCTGTACGAAGAGAATCAAGCTGACGCCAAATAGAAGCACTCTGAGTGTAGAACTCATTAATAGTAGAATCACCCTGCTGAAGGGCATGCTCCTGGCGGACCACAGACAGGTAAAGAGCATCCCCAGACGGCTGATAGCGCTGACAAAGAAAATCCCAATGAGCAGCAGCAGTGGGAAGACCCATGAACTCAGCAGCATATTGAGGCAGAACACTGGAGGTGAGAATAGCAGCAACACGAGCATCTTCATCTATCCACTCAGTGTAGTCAGTCAGATCCAGCCGGTAAGTCGCAATAGCAGTAGAGTGATCCTGGACCTTCCGATCATAATCAGACAGAGCAGTCTCATCAGCACTTTTGGCTGCATCCTTATCCGCCTGAGTAGCATCAGGGGCAAGGGCAATAAGCGTCGGTGCAACAAGCACCGTAGGAGCAACGGGGCGCGGCGAACAGGAGACCTCGCTAGAAAGAACACCCCAAAGACGAAGACCGCGCATGTGAACACGCATGAAGGCAGCGAAATCAAGATAATTCGCGCCATCAAAGATCACCGGGCAGCGAGGAGTCGCAAAATAGCCCGAAGAGGAAGACATATCTCAGATTTTTTTTTCGCTTTTTTTTTTTCTCGGGAGCAAGTCAGACTCCGATCTCACCAACAGTTACGAGAGCCGACGAGACGAGGCAGCGAACGCTCACGAAGAGTTACGGAAGCCGACGAGACAAGGACGGGGCAGCGGACGGGGGCGGGATCGGCGGCCGGGGAGAGCAGCCGGTGGCGGCGGACGGAGGCGACTGGCGGTGGAGATGGCCGGGGCAGGCGGTGGAGGGCAGGCAGCAGGGAATCTCGACGGGAACAGGTGATCGGGGGGAACGGGCAGTAGGGAATCTCGACGGGGAAGGGAGGCAGCGCGGCGGCAGAGCGAGGACCTGCAGGGAGGGAGCGAGGACATGCAGGGCAGGGGTGAGCGGGGGCAGAGCGAGGACCAGCAGCGGGGGGCGAGCGGGGAATCAATCGGAGACTGAGCGGATCGATCGGACGGATCGATCGGGAGGAGCACTGCCGGAGGAAGAGGAGCCTGGCCGGAGGCGGGAAGGTCGGCCGGAGGAGCGGCAACGACGGCCGGGTAGATGTACAGACTAGAGTACCAAGTTTTGCTCTGATACCATGTTAGGGCAATATGTTGGATGTATTACCAGGGGGCCAAAGGCCACAATATATAGTACATGTACAGGTGCAAATATGCAGGAAGCCCCCTAACATATGGGGAAACTATAATATACATATATATACATCTAACATGAACAACATTCTAGAGAAATATGTACAATCAACTATGACATTCACATATCTGGGCTGCCTCTAGGAACCACAAAGCCATATGTCCAGAACTTGATGCCTCCGGTAGACAGAATTGAAAGAAAAGTTTTTGCAACTTTTATGGTCATGTCTTACAGTGGAAGGGCCACCTTGATTAAATCTTTGTTGACCTCTATTGCCTCCTTCTCTATGTGTTATATTCAATTGAATCCCAAAATTCTGAAACATGTTGAGACAATCAGGAAACATTGCCTTTCGGGTAGAAAAAAGGAGGAATGAGAATAGAATTGTAATTCCCTGGTGTTAGCTCTTAATCTTGATTGTATCTGCATTAGTTACTTGTTTCTGCATGTAGTTTTAGCTAGCTAGGGAGTTGCTGGCCGTGAAGCTTCAGTACACGCGCATACGGTGAGATGCCAGGCTAATGTTGAAGCAAAGCGTGATGCCAGATCCTGTGCGATGCAGGACAATCGCAAGAAGCGGTAAGATGGGCAGCGGAAGTCGCGTGATGGCATGCATGCTCGAGTAAAGCCGGGTGATCCGGTAGTCTACGGAGAGTCGTTGTGCATAGTCAAGTTGTTAGCTAGATGTCAGTACACGTTGGCCAGGTTAAGTTAGTGACCGGTATGGCCTGAATGTTAGTGCTGCATGGAGTTAGTGGGTGTGTTAGTGTCATGCGAGGTGTGCCTGCATGAGAGCTACGTGAGGTAGCAGAGAGAGGCCAAGGAGCTGACCAAACAGCTCCTACATTTAGCATCAGAGCTTTCCGCTCTTGGTTCCTGTGGTGATGGCGCAAGGTGGCGGAGATGCTTTCGATGGGAAGGCCAAGGCAACGGAGATGGAGAGGAAGCTGACGGAGGCGGATGACCTGCACACTCCACTAAGGGCGTAGCTCACCGACAGCGGTGCCGGCAGCAGCAGCGGCGGCGGTGGCGAGCTCCGTGCCGTGGAGCGTGTCGTCCGGCAGAGCTCCGTGGTGGCGACGCCGCCTCTCATGCTCACCAGCACGAACTACTCCAACTGGGCGCTCATCATGCGAGTGCAGCTACAAGGACATGGCCGATGGGAGGTGGTCAAGCACGGCGTCAGCGACTACCACGACGAACTGTGAGGCTTTGGGCGCCATCCTCCGCGCCGTGCCGCCGGAGGTGTGGCGCTCCCTGACCGTGAAGGACATCACCAAGGAGGCTTGGGACGCCCTCAAAACCTTGAGTCTGGGTTCCGAGCGCGTCTTTGAAGCAAGGGCGCAGACCCGCCCCTCCGAGTTCAACAACCTCCGGTTCATGGACGGCGTGAAGGTGGAGCAGTTTGCGATGCGCCTCACGGGCATCATGCACGAGTTGGAGGTCCTCGGAGATGGCGTTGGGGAGCACAAGGGGGTGCGCATTTGGTGTGGACCTTATGGCGCCGTGACCTAATCTGGAGCCGTTGCTTCTGCTGGAGATTCGGCCATACCGTTGACCACTCTCAGCGTATGTGTACAGATGCCTATGAACCTGAAATGTATAAGCACTATTCTCCTGTACAGCCGCAGCCTGGATATGTACTTGTCTGGCAGATTCGGGTACTCACCTCGTCCTCTCATGCCCGCTTTTGCAGCAAGTAGTACTGCCCCATGGACCTACATGTACCTCTCCAGCCATACTCTATTCCTTGCTTTATTTTGCATTTGTAGCTCGACTCAATTCGATTCCGGATTTTTTGTCCGAACGAAAACTTCTCGTCTCCTTTTTTAGCACGTAATACGACTAAAAACGGCCATAGTCGTATAAAGTTCTTTGGAAGTGTGGCATAGTAACCAACTGTATATGTATTAAGTTCTGCCTGAGGTGGTGCAGAACAGGCTATTCTGAAAGTGTCATTGTTTTTTGCTGTCGAAACTGCAACTCAAATGTCTGAAGTCCGTTCCCATGATTCTTTGGTTGCATCTCACCATAGTTATATGAAAAACTCATATTCGATCTGAATTGATTATATATTACAGGGGTTACCTCTCACTTTGGTTGCATCTCATTCTGGTTTGAATCTCAATTTAGTTATATGAAAATCTTAGATTCTGAAAGTGTTCATATATTACAGGTGTTACATTTCAGTTGTAAACACATTCAGGACATATGTTTGCATACTGCTGTTTTGCGTCCAATTTTTATTAACCACTACCGTCTTTGTTGGCTAAATTCGTAAATGATATGTGATGATAAGATCATATCATATCACGTAGATCATATCAAGTTAGACAGCTTGAATCAAATGAACAATGAAGCACGATCAAGAATCGCCTTGCTAAGGAAGCCCTGTAGTTGATCAGTAAACAGACCCATACACCCAGACCCATACACTAGGGATTTCTCACTGTCTGCAAAACCATCACCTGTCAGCTCAAACAGGTTGGGCTATCTTTCGTCACCACTTAGAGAGTTTACAGAGTCAGTGCAGTGCACTCTCATTGTGAAGAAACCACTCCCCCCAAAATGATATGCGATGCTAAGAGTTAATTCATTTCTAGAAAGGTTGTTTTTATAACTACGATGTAAATCGTGTTAGTCCTATGGTATCCAAGTCAGCTGAATGATCTTAAGCTAAGACAAATTTGGTACCTGGTATAATTCCATGAAAGCCCTCCTGTACCGCCCTCCTGAATCATTTGCAACCCATGTCTTTCATACCAACTCTGAATCACCATCCAGGTACTCAACATAGCCCAATACACCGAATGTTCCTTCTTGGCTTCGTATCAATTTTACCATTTATAGTCCAAGGATAGTTCAGTCTCTTCGATTGCAAAAGTGTTATATCAAAACCATTTTTGTTTCCAGAAACCATAAAACAAATTGATGTTTTCACTTGTAAACTATGCAAACAAATGCAGTAGAAAACTATAGAATCAAATCCAAAAAGTTTTGCTTGGGGCAGTAAACGGACCGAGCTACCTCAGACATAACTGATTTCACGAGAGTACAAGTCATTTTGATAGACAGCCATAGAATATGTCATACCATATGCGTTACAAACATTATGTCGAGAACCACCGACAAATTACAGTAGCACGAGGTAGGCGGTAGTTGCAAGAATTAAAACCTCAAAATAGAACAAGGGAGTGATGTTTATGCCAACAGATATCCGTTTCCAGCCATCATCGAACATCCGCCGCAGGGTGACTACATTCGTGGCTTGAATTCATACTCCTGCCCCATGCACCATGCACGAGCGGTATCTCTCTGGTACAATCCCTATGTTGCCCTCTAAACCAAGCACATCAACCAGCATGTTCACTCTACCATTGTGGATGCCATCTCCATGCTGCAAATTACCAATGTGTTATGCATAGTATCATTTCCCGTTGCATTTGCTTGTGCAACAACAAAAGCAACCAAAAACAGAGCACTACACGAACAATTCTTTACCTGGGACAGCCCCCTTTTCAGTTTGTTTCCCATCCAGTTCCTCCCGAAGTGCGCAGCATAGATACCACTGTCATCCCTGGGAAAACATGGTCAGTTAAAACACGTACATCATAGTGTTCTTCACTAAGATAGCATAAATTTTCATTTGTACTACTTGGTTCCAGATAAAACACGTACTTCCTAGTTGTCGATGGGTTCAGCCCCCTCGGGAACATCGTCTTCCAGCCAGCCATCACTGGTTCCCAGCCGCTGAAGAATGCTGTAATGCACTTCCCGAGTTCTATGTGCAGCTTGTCTACCACCCGGCGATGATTGTTCTGAATAACCTTGTCAGATTCGTCCCCGTTGTTCATCGTAGGGTCCAACACATATATCCTACTCTTGATGAAATCCCAGATGTATGTGGACCATACAAAATTGAACTTTACGGGCAGCACAAACTGCACAGTAGAAAAGGGAATGTTTGATCCTGTAAGTTCTCTGCCATTTGTTTTAGCTTTCGGCGAAGTGGTCGCCCTTTCAAGACACATATTTCATAACATTTTTTTTTAAATAACTACAGATGTAGGTTACCTCGGTGCACTTCGACACGTCGAAAGTGATGTGTTTCCCAGTAAAGATACCCTTAATGTACGCCAGCGAGGTAAGTTTATCCCCACGGCTCACGTGGTTCTTTCATATGTTGGTCCAAAACAAAAAGAAAAATGATAATCGTCACTAAATGTGTTCCATTCAGGTTGCCAAGTGGAGAGACTGTAGACCATACCACGAAGTCCGGGTCCATGAACAGTCTCCAACATCCTTCTCCCTTGCCGGCTGCAAATAAAACATCCAGTTGCTGGTAGCGTCGCATGACCAATGCCATCAGAACAGTATCAATCACTCCGTCTCTCGCGAGCATCCTGGCTAGATCACCGGCGCTCAGCTCCAGGTAGCTCGGGGTTGTACTTATGATCCAGATGCTGCACCGATAAAAGCAAATTTTTAGAATGAATTTGGTACGGTAAATACAGAAGGCGCATCGCTTCTTGCTGGTTCTATGAGTACTTACTCTGCCCCCGTGGTCACTCCTTCTTTGAAAAACATCTTGTAGATCTTCAGAGCGTCTGTAGGAGCACGTAGCGGTGGGTCGTATCCTAACACAAAAGGTGACCTTGCATGCCTTCCCGGTTTTACCCTCCTCCTGGCATGTGGCTCAGATAGTATAACGCCATCAGTGCCAACAATAACATTCAAGTTGATGCTCTCGAGTTCATTTTCCTCTCGTATGTCGAGTTCAACGGCTGACATCTCCCTGTTTCTGCTAACAGGCGAAGGGCCTTGATCTGAGAGTCTCCTTTGTGTCTGTTGAACCAGAGTTCTTCCAATTTCTGCTCCAGGACTACTGAGCTCACCTGCTGTGTGTTTAGGCTAAAGTGTTAGCAAGTGTCAGTTGAACTGATTCATAAAACCAAAGCAGTCCATAGACAATGTGCATGAATCGATTTGATCCATCGTAGTATGGTACAAAAATTCAGTATCATATAACATCTTGTTGTAGCCGTACCTTGCCCGTCCCCGTACAGGCCTCCTGAGTTCCCGCCAATACCTCGATGATGTTCGTTATCTTGCAGTTCTGAACGAAACAGGTGTTATCGCGCGGCATTGCATATTATTGTTCACTATTTGGCAACATACGGAAGTGTTAAGTAATCACAATGTTGTAAAAAAAAAGAGTAATTGTATCACCTCTGTTTGTAGCTGTACCTCGCCCGCTCCCGTACTGACCTCCTGTGTTTTTACCAATATCCGTACGTTGTTTGCATCCTGGCAGTTACGAGCAATACAGGTGTTATCACGCAAGCATTGCATACTGTTGGTAACTATTTTTGCAAACATGCACAAGGACTTGAGTGAATCATTTATTACAAATAGAACCACTAAAAAACAAACATGAAACCTGAGTCTTGTGCAGCAGCTGCAAAATCAGTCATCAGACTTGTTTTCCTCAATCCAGTGTTGTCCATTCTGAACCTCTGAAATGCCACTTGTTCAGAGTTTTGCTCATCTGGAAACTGTTCGTCCGCTGGATGGACCACTGACAATGGTGCATCCGGATGATGTCCACTCAAGTCATTGTTGAATCCCATATCAAACCTATCGACATCACCAAATAGATCGCTTTTATCTCCATACAGAAACATACTAGAATTACTGCCTGCTTCAACTGTATCCTTTCTGATGTGTTTGCCTGTTGATATAACGATCTGCATCCCGCTGTCATGCTCTTCGGTTTCTATTGCATCCATCAGTTCAGCAATTTTCTCGTTCGCTGGATCATCACTATCTTCATTATCATCACGCGCGCCCTGCACGGTTGGTCCAGATGATCGGGGCTGTGGTTCAACGACTTGCACAAGTTGACGCCCCCTCCCGAGCCCGGATGATGCAGGTGGTGTGCGAGTCTGCGTTGCCGCCATAGAAACATCACCAGGCCCTGCATTAGAGTTGCATGTTAGTCGTGTTTTTGATATTTTTGCGCTAACGGAAAATTAGTACACCAATCAAAATGTTACATATCCAGTATTGTTTCCACCTTCTGTCCTCGTTCTCTTTCTCCCCCTCCCAGATTTCACCGTAAATTTTTTATCTCCGAGACCAGCATTGCTGTGTCCATGACTATCTCCTCGCTTGCAGCGCTAGCTATGCTATGCCACGCTTCCGAATGCCTTATGTTCTCTTCTGCCCCTTTGACAGATGCAGCCTGCAGACGTTGCTGGCACCGTCTAGCATACTTTGATACTGTATCAACCAGGTATCCTTCGATCTATACAAAACGAAGAGGATTTTGTAATCTTGAATCGTAAACACAACACAGAGACAGATATCGCTCGATACTGATGTATCCATCAACCTTTTGTTCTTACATACCTCGTTTAGCTCTCCGTCACCTGCAGTACCTGACCCATTGTCATTCCCTAAGAAGGCAAATGTCGCGTCTGGGATGTTGACTGCCTCACTCACTACAGGAAAACACATCTTTGCCGTGTATTTTACTCTTTGCCGAGTGTTTTTTCACGGGTACACGGCAACGACACTCTTCGCCGGGTGCCAAAAACCAAAACACGGCAAAGAATACTTTGCCGAGTGTTAGCACCCGGCGAAGAATAAGAACACGGCAAAATAGGGAAAATACACCCGGCGAAGAAAAACACACAGCAAAGAGCTCTTTGCCGAGTGCCACAACTTGGCACTCGGCGAAGAAGACTGCTACGTGGCGAGTAACGCGTAAGGATGACGGGAGCATAACGATGTCTTTCTTCGCCGGGTGCCTCCAGTTAGATACTCGGCAAAGGGCGTCTTCGCTGGGTGTTTTTTGTAGGTACACGGCAAAGACAAATTTCCAGGAAGGTTTCCGGCCAACTATGCTTTTCTTTGCCGTGTGTGTTATGAAAGGTACACGGCAAAGAGTCTCTTTGCCGTGTGTATTCTGAACAATACACGGCAAAGACCCTCTTTGCCTTGTATTACATTAAGCTACTAGGCAAAGATGTCATGTTTCGCCGCGTCGAGCGGCGGTGTTTCTCTTGGGAGGCACGTGAAACCAAAAAATATGGGCACCTAAAATGACATGTTCCGATGCTAAAAATTATTTTTTCAGAAAATTTGGGGCAGGGAAAAGTGGACGCGTAGTTCAAATCCACCCCGTTTCCAGCGCCGTCAGTATGAGACGGCGGGGGAACCTACGGCTTCCCGGAGAGCTAGCGCGGGGGGCGGGTGTGTGGAACGCGTTGTGTAGGCGTTCTTAAATCGTTGTGCACGGGGTTCCCTCAACCCTAGTTCGCGCCCCTGTACCTGCTTCACAAAAAAAACATTTCAACACTTGGAAAATGGAAAACATGTTTTCGTGGCCACGAATGTCAAAAACCCACACACAGCATTGATGCCCGTCCCAAGTACACACATGTGCGCGATTTGGTCTCGTTCCGGTAAACTTTGCATGCCCGTTAACCATAACCTAGCTTGTTTGACCTAAACGACATAGAACACCGTAGGTGATAGCTCATTTCGTGAATGTTTTTCCGGAGTAACTGTTGTATCCCAAGTTTGATTTTGTTTCATCGCAACTGGGTCACATAAACTAATGCATCGCGAAGGTCGCACATTTTTCTAATGTGTTTTGAATTTGTTGCGCTCCTATTGGGATACTCGCTAAACCGAAAAATATGGGCAGATAAAATGACACGTTCTGGAGCTAAAAATGATTTTTCCAGAAAATAAGAGGCGGGGAAAAGTGGGCATGTAGTTCAAATCCGGCATGTTTCCAACGGCATCGGCGGGAGACAGCGGGGGATCCTACGGCTTCCCGAAGAACTAGCGGGGAATCCTCAGGTTTTCTATGTGAAGGACATGTCCTCCAGACCGAAGAAAAGAAAACATAAGGAAACAAGCTCATCCGATGAGCCAAAGCGTCACATAGTTCTTTCAGAGAAAAGAACCATCGTGGGAGTCGAGGATAAGACATAGATGTCAGAAGATTATAATAAGTTTGCTGAAATTACGCCCTTCACAGTGAACATTGACCCAACCATCGCGTTAAATGTTGAAGATGCTCCATGGTTACGGTCGAAGCGATCATAATGTATTATTATCATGTACCTTGAGTTCATATTGTGAAGCATTTGTTGTGATGAATCATTAACATTAGTCGTTTGACCTAAATGCCATGAAACCTCGAACACAATAGCTCATGTTGTGAAAGATTTTTTGTGATGTATGCAATTATCCAAGTTTATTATTTTTCCTTGCAAACTATAACACATAATATGACAGCACTCGAAAGTTTCGTGTTGTTTGGATCGTTTTTGAATTTTTTATGCCCGTTTCAAACTATATTCAAAACGGTGGGTATGAAGATCCTTCGCTTGGGGCGGAGTTTCGCTAAACTTTCACTAGATCTCTGATGAAATAGCATCTTGTGAACCCAATAAATATTTTTACAAAAAATCTTGAGCATTATATCTTGTGCCAGTAGTTCAAATCTGGCCGGCCTCCTTCCGATTCGGCAGGAATTTGTCTTTTTTCACGAGGGGTGGACGGAAAGGTTCCAGATACACCGATTGGGAAATTATCCATCTTAGGTGGTCTACTATTTTTGAAAAATTTGTTGGTACCAATGTGAAACTTTAATTTGGTGGTTGCTTCACAAAACACCCCCTTTTCGCTCGAAAATGGTAAATGGATTTTTCGTGCGATGAAAAGGAAAATTTCCTCCTTCAACATCGTAATACATCCCAAGATGCACATGTATGCACAATATGGATACATTATCACAAACTATGTCGCGATTCTATCAGTAACATTGGTGGTTGACCTAAATGCCATGAAACCTCGAACACGATAGCTCATATTGTGAAGGATTTTTTGTGATGTATGCAATTATTCAAGTTTATTATTTTTTCTTGCAACTATAACACATAATATGATACCACGCGAAGGTTTCGTGTTGTTTGGATCGTTTTTAGAATTTTTCATGCCTGTTTCAAACTATATTCAAAACGGCGGGCATGAAGATCCTTCGCTCGGGGCGGAGTTTCGCTAAACTTTCACTGGATCTCTGATGAAATAGCATGTTGTGAACCCAATAAATATTTTTACAAAAAATCTTGACCATTATATCATGTGCCTGTAGTTCAAATCTGGTCGGCCTCCTACCGATTCGGTAGGAATTTGTCTTTTTCACGAGGGGTGGACGAAAAGGTTCCAGATACACCGGTTGGGAAATTATCCATATTAGGTGGTCTACTATTTTTGAAAAATGTGTTGGTACCAATGTGAAACTTTAATTTGGTGGTTGCTTCACCGGGTATTTTAGATACCCGATAGAGATGTTGTTTCCTGTAGTGACTCCGGCTGTAGCACACGGTTGCCGGGCTCCTAGGCTGTATGGGAACGGTTAACAATTAACACCAAGCCAAGCAGTAAACACGTTTCAAACAGGTCCGATGGGTTCATGTGTGTTAACTCTTTTTTTAACTACAGATAAGGTCAACATTTACCAGTAGGCGTCCACAAACTAGCTTTGCTGCATCTCTTGGTGTCTTCGAGTCCTTCCGTATTATTTTGCCCAACAAGCATTTCGGGTAGACTTTCCATCTAGGAAACTCGTTGTGAGGGATGTTATCCTCATCGAGGTCTAGGTTGTCAATATAGAAAACCTGCAAAAATTTCATAGGAATTATTAGTCGTGGTTAAACGGATTCGCGATCATCTAATTGGACACTGTACAGAAAACAAGGTGTGATCCTTTGTTACCTGTAGGGCGTGCGTGCAACCGTTCAAGTTCGACTTCTTCCTACCTCCCTGCAGCTCTCCACTAACTCTGCTTCCAGTGACAAATATCTCCTCTCTAGCAAGCCTTGCCCAATTCTGCTTATTGATAACAGACGGCTCGACTAGAGCTCCCCAGTATTCTGTTGTGAAGTTAGTCATTCTTCAGCGGTGGAGCAATAAGATAAGTTACAGCACAAATTGCAAACGCTACTTTGAAACGGTCTTGCTCCTTCCGATCCATCGGCCTTCCGTAGTTTTCAGCAACTATGTCAACTATTGCTTTGATTGTTGTTTCGGATTTGCTGATCCCCAGAATGGCCCTCACGGTTTCTTCATTTTGCTTAGAGCAGTTCCTTCGAATCCTACCCCCGCCATAGGGTATTCCCATCACCTTGTGTATGTCGCTGTCATTTAGCCTCAAAACTCTGAGAGAGTCAATCATGATCGCTGATGCTTTCTCGTCCACATGGTCCAACAACCACATAGAAAACTTTCTGTTTGACCGTTTGATCTCTGGTATCTCTAGTATTCCATTGAATTCCATCTCCTTCACCAAGTTTCTTTTCTCTTCAGACATCGGAGCAACAATCGCATGCATCGCCTTCACACTGCACCTCGAATTGATTTGCTTGCACTTGGGTGATACAATCTTTATCTTGTTGTGCTTCCTCCTGGATGGTCCACTACCATCAACTGCTGGTCGTTTTTGTTCGTTGTTATCTGGGTCACAAGCATCATCGAAGTTGCCTCCCCCCGCCGTGTTGTCTGCCTGCTCACACTGCTGGTCGTTTTTGTCCATTAGTATCTATGTGTACAACAAAAGTATCCGACAATCTCCGCAATAACGACGCTTAACACATAGTAGCACCTCGGTTGCCAGTAACGTTTCCGGTACGAATGCCCCCGAATACTAGTTCGTTCGAATTGTGCATGCCCCGGATGCTTACCTTGCTATCAGAAATGTATCCTTGAACACTACCAAAACGATCCTATCCGACATCTATTCCTCGTGCACGTGGCATCATCCCGGGTCCGCCTATAGTAACCACTTTCGTCTATGCGTAACTTTGTGTGCAACAAAAAGTAACCGACCATCCCCGCTAGCACAACGTGATCCGACGCTATATAGTGACCCGGGGCATTCACTATCCTAGTCAAACGATATGTGCATGACACGGGTCGTTACATTGGTGTCAAATAAGGTATCCTCGAACATCTATATGGGCCGGATGCTTACCTTATCAGAAATGTATCCTTGAACACTGTCAAAACGATCCCACCGGGGTGCTATGGTTGCTTTCAAAAGAGATCCTACCCGAGGAACGTACATCGGGCCATGGTATCCTCGCACATTCGGAAATAAGATCCTACCCGAACCTATTCACCCGATATGTGCATGCCCCGGATGCTTACCTTGCTATAGGAAATGTATCCGTGAACACTATCAAAACGATCCTATCCGACGTTTATTCATCGTGCACGTGGCATCATCGCGGGTCGCCTATAGTAACCACTTCCGTCCGTTCGTAACTTTGTGTGCAACAAAAGTAACCGACCATCTCCGCTATAACAACATGTTCCGACGCTTGGCACATGATAGCACCTTGGTTACTAGTACCGTTTTCCGATACGAATGCACCCGGATGTCATCGTTGCTGTCAAGGTAGCCGCGCACACTCTAGAAGCAGTCCTACCCGAGATACTATCGTCCGCGTGGCGACATGGTATCCTCGGACATTATCAACACGATCCTATCCGATGTCTATTCCTTGTGCACGTGGCATCGTCACGGTCAACTATAGTAACCACTTCCCGCCCAATTCATATCTTTTGCGTGCAATGAAAGTAACCGACAATCTCTGCAACAACCACGTGGTCCGACGCTTGACACATAGTAGCATTTTCGGATGCTAATACCGTTTTCGATACTAATGCCCCCGGATGCCATCGTTGCCGTCGAAAGGTATCCTCGAGCGCTAACAAAACGATAGTATCCGGTGCACATAGTATCATCGCGGCACATGGTAACATATCGATAAGTATCCCCCCTCCCACCGGGGTGCTATGTTTGCTTTCAAAAAGAGATCCTACCCGAGGAACATACATCGGACTATGATATCCTCGCACATTCGGAAAAGAGATCCACCCCGAACCTATTCACCCGATATGTGCATGCCCCGGATCCTTACATTAATGTCAAAAAGGTATCCTCGAACATTATCAAAACGATCCTTGTTCGATGTCTGTTCCTCGTGCACGTGGCCACGTCGCGGGTAACCTATAGTAACCACTTTCGTCCATTAGTACCTATGTGTACAAGAAAAGTAACCGACAATCTCCGCAATAACGACGCTTAACACATAGTAGCACCTCGGTTGCTAGTAACGTTTTCGGTACGAATGCCCCCCGGATACTAGTTCGTTCGAATTGTGCATGCCCCGGATGCTTACCTTGCTATCAGAAATGTATCCTTGAACACTACCAAAATGATCCTATCCGACATCTATTCCTCGTGCACGTGGCATCATCCCGGGTCCGCCTATAGTAACCACTTCCGTCTATTCGTAACTTTGTGTGCAACACAAAAGTAACCGACCATCCCCGCTAGCACAACGTGGTCCGAAGCTATATAGTGACCCGGGGCATGCACATAGTAGCATTTTCGGTTGCTAATACCGTTTCCGATACTAATGCCCCCGGATGCCATCGTTGCCATCGAAAGGTATCCTCCAGCGCTAACAAAACGATAGTATCCGGTGCACATGGTATCGTCGTGGCACATGATAACATATCGATAAGTATCCCCCCCCCCCCACCGGGGTGCTATGGTTGCTTTCAAAAAGAGATCCTACCCGAGGAACACACATCGGACTATGGTATCCTCGCACATTCGGAAAAAAGATCCACCCCGAACCTATTCACCCGATACGTGCATGCCCCGGATCCGTACATTAATGTCAAAAAGGTATCCTCGAACATTATCAAAACGATCTTTGTCCGATGTCTGTTCCTCGTGCACGTGGCCACGTCGCGGGTACCCTATAGTAACCACTTTCGTCCATTAGTATCTATGTGTACAACAAAAGTATCCGACAATCTCCGCAATAACGACGCTTAACACATAGTAGCACCTCGGTTGCCAGTAACGTTTCCGGTACGAATGCCCCCGAATACTAGTTCGTTCGAATTGTGCATGCCCCGGATGCTTACCTTGCTATCAGAAATGTATCCTTGAACACTACCAAAACGATCCTATCCGACATCTATTCCTCGTGCACGTGGCATCATCCCGGGTCCGCCTATAGTAACCACTTCCGTCTATGCGTAACTTTGTGTGCAACAAAAAGTAACCGACCATCCCCGCTAGCACAACGTGATCCGACGCTATATAAGTACCCGGGGCATTCACTATCCTAGTCAAACGATATGTGCATGCCTCAGGTCGTTACATTGGTGTCAAATAAGGTATCCTCGAACATCTATATGGGCCGGATGCTTACCTTATCAGAAATGTATCCTTGAACACTGTCAAAACGATCCCACCGGGGTGCTATGGTTGCTTTCAAAAGAGATCCTACCCGAGGAACGTACATCGGGCCATGGTATCCTCGCACATTCGGAAATAAGATCCTACCCGAACCTATTCACCCGATATGTGCATGCCCCGGATGCTTACCTTGCTATAAGAAATGTATCCTTGAACACTATCAAAACGATCCTATCCGACGTTTATTCATCGTGCACGTGGCATCATCGCGGGTCGCCTATAGTAACCACTTCCGTCCGTTCGTAACTTTGTGTGCAACAAAAGTAACCGACCATCTCCGCTATAACAACGTGTTCCGACGCTTGGCACATGATAGCACCTTGGCTACTAGTACCGTTTTCCGATACGAATGCACCCGGATGTCATCGTTGCTGTCAAGGTAGCCGCGCACACTCTAGAAGCAGTCCTACCCGAGATACTATCGTTCGTGTGGCGACATGGTATCCTCGGACATTATCAACACGATCCTATCCGATGTCTATTCCTTGTGCACGTGGCATCGTCACTGTCAACTATAGTAACCACTTCCCGCCCAATTCATATCTTTTGCGTGCAATGAAAGTAACCGACAATCTCCGCAACAACCACGTGGTCCGACGCTTGACACATAGTAGCATTTTCGGATGCTAATACCGTTTTCGATACTAATGCCCCCGGATGCCATCGTTGCCGTCGAAAGGTATCCTCGAGCGCTAACAGAACGATAGTATCCGGTGCACATGGTATCGTCGCGGCACATGGTAACATATCGATAAGTACCCCCCCCCCCCCCCACCCCACCGGGGTGCTATGGTTGCTTTCAAAAATAAATCCTACCCGAGGAACATACATCGGACTATGATATCCTCGCACATTCGGAAAAGAGATCCACCCCGAACCTATTCACGCGATATGTGCATGCCCCGGATCCTTACATTAATGTCAAAAAGGTATCCTCAAACATTATCAAAACGATCCTTGTTCGATGTCTGTTCCTCGTGCACGTGGCCACGTCGCGGGTAACCTATAGTAACCACTTTCATCCATTAGTACCTATGTGTACAACAAAAGTAACCGACAATCTCCGCAATAACGACGCTTAACACATAGTAGCACCTCGGTTGCTAGTAACGTTTTCGGTACGAATGCCCCCCCCCCCCCCCCCCCGGATACTAGTTTGTTCGAATTGTGCATGCCCCGGATGCTTACCTTGCTATCAGAAATGTATCCTTGAACACTACCAAAATGATCCTATCCGACATCTATTCCTCGTGCACGTGGCATCATCCCGGGTCCGCCTATAGTAACCACTTCCGTCTATTCGTAACTTTGTGTGCAACACAAAAGTAACCGACCATCCCCGCTAGCACAACGTGATCCGACGCTATATAGTGACCCGGGGCATGCACATAGTAGCATTTTCGGTTGCTAATACCGTTTCCGATACTAATGCCCCCGGATGCCATCGTTGCCATCGAAAGGTATCCTCGAGCGCTAACAAAACGATAATATCCGGTGCACATGGTATCGTCGCGGCACATGATAACATATCGATAAGTATCCCCCCCCCCCCACCGGGGTGCTATGGTTGCTTTCAAAAAGAGATCCTACCCGAGGAACATACATCGGACTATGGTATCTTCGCACATTCGGAAAAAAGATCCACCCCGAACCTAGTCACCCGATACGTGCATGCCCCGGATCCTTACATTAATGTCAAAAAGGTATCCTCGAACATTATCAAAACGATCTTTGTCTGATGTCTGTTCCTCGTGCACGTGGCCACGTCGCGGGTACCCTATAGTAACCACTTTCGTCCATTAGTATCTATGTGTACAACAAAAGTATCCGACAATCTCCGCAATAACGACGCTTAACACATAGTAGCACCTCGGTTGCTAGTAACGTTTCCGGTACGAATGCCCCCGAATACTAGTTCGTTCGAATTGTGCATGCCCCGGATGCTTACCTTGCTATCAGAAATGTATCCTTGAACACTACCAAAACGATCCTATCCGACATCTATTCCTCGTGCACGTGGCATCATCCCGGGTCCGCCTATAGTAACCACTTCCGTCTATGCGTAACTTTGTGTGCAACAAAAAGTAACCGACCATCCCCGCTAGCACAACATGATCCGACGCTATATAGTGACCCGGGGCATTCACTATCCTAGTCAAACGATATGTGCATGCCTCGGGTCGTTACATTGGTGCCAAATAAGGTATCCTCGAACACTACCAAAACGATCCTATCCGGTGTGATATTCCTCGTGCACGTGGTATCGTTTTGGTCGTATATAGTGACCACTTCGTCCATTCGTATCTTTGCACGCAACAAAAGCAATATTTCTCGACACGCGAAAGTGGTCCACGCTCTGCACATAGTAACCCTCCGCAAAGAACACAAAAGTGACCCGACGTTTGACACATAATAACCTTTCGGTACGAATTCCCCCCCCCCCCCCCCCCCGAATGATATCGTTGCTATTAAGGTATCCCCGCGCACTCTGAAAGAGATCCTGCCCCGATATGTGCATGCCTCGGGATGCTTACTTTGCTTTAAGAAGGTATCCTTTCGATACCATGTGCTATTCCTCATGGACACGGTATCGTCGCTCGACGCATGGTAACCTTTCGATACGAGTGCCCCATGGGATACTATGGCTGCTTTAAAGATATCCTCGCATGCTTTTGAAGAGATCCTACCCCGATGTATATTCGTTGTGCATGTGGCGTCGTCGCAGGTCAACTATAGTAACCACTTCCAACCATTAGTATCTCCGCGTGCAACGAAAGTAACCGAACCATATCCACATTAACGACGTTGTTCAGAGCATGACACCTAGTAGCACTTCGGTTACTAGTACTGTTTCGATACGAATGCCACCCGGATGCCATCGTTCCTTTCAAGGTATCCTCGCACACTCTGAAAGTGATCCTACCCCGAGGTACTATAGTGGTCCGACGCTCGGCACATAGTAACCGTCCGTTCGTAACTTTGTGTGCAACAAAAGTAACCGACCATTTCCGCTATAACAACGTGTTCCGACGCTTGACACATGGTAGCACCTTGGTTACTAGTACCATCTCCGATACGAATGCACCCGGATGTCATCGTCGCTGTCAAGGTATCCGCGCACACTCTAAAAGCAGTCCTACCCGAGATACTATCGTCCGCGTGGCAGCATGGTATCCTCGGACATTATCAACACGATCCTATCCGATGTCTATTCCTCGTGTACGTGGCATCGTCACGGTCAACTATAGTAACCACTTCCCGCCCAATTCATATCTTTTGCATGCAATGAAAGTAACCGACAATCTCGGCAATAACCACGTGGTCCAACGCTTGACACATAGTAGCATCTCGGTTGCTAAATACCGTTTCCTATACTAATGCCCCCGGATGCCATCGTTGCCATCGAAAGGTATCCTCGAGCGCTAACAAAACGATAGTATCTGGTGCACATGGTATCGTCGCGGCACATGGTAACATATCGATAAGTATCCCCCCCCCCATCGGGGTGCTATGGTTGCTTTCAAAAGAGCTCCTACCCGAGCACCATACATCGGACTATGGTATCCTCGCACATTCGGTAAAGAGATCCTACCCGAACCTATTCACCCGATGTGTGCATGCCCCGGATCCTTACATTGATGTCAAAAACGGTATCCTCAAACATTATCAAAACGATCCTTGTCCGATTTATGTTCCTCATGCACGTGGCATCGTCGCGGGTAACCTATAGTAACCACTTTCGTCCATTAGTATCTATGAGTGCAACAAAAGTAACCGACAATCTCCGCAATAACGACACTTAACACGTAGTAGCACCTCGGTTGCTAGTACTGTTTCGACGGCCTGTTGAGAACATATTCGGGCCAGATTTTCGTCGCCGCGGACGGCCCGATCACTTCGCGCTCGTCCGTTGGAGCGGGGACCGTAATAGCTCATGTCGGATATGTGTATGCCAAAGATGATTACCTTGCTATCATACATGTATCCTTGAACACTATCAAAACGATCCTATCCGACATCTATTCCTCGTGCACGTGGCATCATCACGGGTCGTCTATAGTGACCACCTTCCGTCCGTTCGTATATTTGTGTGCAGCAAAAGTAACCGACCATCACCGCTATAACAACGTGTTCCGCCGCCTGACACATACCTCGGTTAATAGTACTGTTTCCTATACGAATGCCCCCGGATGTCATCGTTGCTGTCGACGTATCCGCGCACACTCTAGAAGCAATCCTACCCGAGATACTATCGCCCACGTGGCACCATGGTATCCTCGGACATTATCAAAACGAACCTATCCGATGTATATTCCTTGTGCACGGGGTGTTGGCGCAGGTCAACTATAGTAACCACTTCCATCCATTAGTACTCTCGCGCACTCTGAAAGAGATCCTGCCTCGATATGTGCATGCCTCGGGATGCTTACCTTGCTTTAAGAAGGTATCCTTTCGATACCATGTGCTATTCCTCATGGACACGGTATCGTCGCTCGACGCATGGTAACCTTTCGATACGAGTGCCCCATGGGATACTATGGCTGCTTTAAAGGTATCCTCGCACACTCTCGAAGAGATCCTACCCCGATGTATATTCGTTGTGCACGTGGCGTCGTCGCAGATCAACTATAGTAACCACTTCCAACCATTAGTATCTCCGCGTGCAACAAAAGTAACCGAACCATATCCACATTAACGACGTTGTGAATTGCTTGACACCTAGTAGCACTTCGGTTACTAGTATTGTTTCGACGGCCTGTTGAGAACATATTCGGGCCAGATTTTCGTCGCCGCGGACGGCCCGATCACTTCGCGCTCGTCCGTTGGAGCGGGGACCGTAATAGCTCGTGTCGGATATGTGTATGCGACAGATGATTACCTTGCTATCATACATGTATCCTTGAACACTATCAAAACGATCCTGTCCGACATCTATTCCTCGTGCACGTGGCTTCGTCACGGGTCGTCTATAGTAACCACCTTTCGTCCGTTCGTATCTTTGTGTGCAGCAAAAGTAACCGACCATCACCGCTATAACAACGTGTTCCGCCGCCTGACACATACCTCGGTTAATAGTACTGTTTCCGATACGAATGCCCTCGGATGTCATCGTTGCTGTCGAGGTAGCCGCGCACACTCTAGAAGCAATCCTACCCGAGATACTATCGCCCACGTGGCACCATTGTATCCTCGAACATTATCAAAACGATCCTATCCGATGTCTATTCCTCGTGCACCTGGCATCGTCGCGGGTCACCTATAGCAACCACTTTCGTCGATTCATAGATTTTTGCGTGCAATGAAAGTAACCCGCAATCTTCGCAACAACAACTTGGTCCGACCCTTGACACATAGTGTTACTTCGGTTACTAGTACCGTTTTCATTCCTAATGCACCCCGTGCACAAGGAATATACATCGGATAGGTTCGTTTTGATAATGTCCGAGATACTATCGCCCACGTGGCACCATGGTATCCTCGGACATTATCAAAACGAACCTATCCGATGTATATTCCTTGTGCACGGGGTGTTGTCGCAGGTCAGCTATAGTAACCACTTCCATCCATTAGTACTCTCGCGCACTCTGAAAGAGATCCTGCCCCGATATGTGCATGCCTCGGGATGCTTACCTTGCTTTAAGAAGGTATCCTTTCGATACCATGTGCTATTCCTCCGAGGAAACGTCCGCCAGACCCAGTGGATCTGTTGGAGCAGGGATCCGACGGCCTGTTGAAAACATATTCGGGCCAGATTTTCGTCGCCGCGGACGGCCCGATCACTTCGCGCTCGTCCGTTGGAGTGGGGACCGTAATAGCTCATGTCAGGCTCATGCATGCGACGACTATGGAACGCGTGGCATCGTAATTGATGTGTTGGCGGAGGTGAGCAGCGGTCGCTCGGCATGTGAGGTGTCGCCGTTAGTGCGGCGCAGGCTACCGAAGCGACGCAGTAGCGCAAGGCATGTCCGAGGAAACGTCCGCCAGACCCAGCGGATCTGTTGGAGCAGGGATCGGACGGCCTGTTGAGAACATATGCGGGCCAGATTTTCGTCGCCGCGGACGGCCCGATCACTTCGCGCTCGTCCGTTGGAGTGGGGACCGTAATAGCTCATGTCGGGCTCATGCCGGGCTGTCGCAAAGCAACCCAACGTAAAAGTTCGGCCCGGTCGACGCAATGTCCGTTTGCATCGCCCCGTTAGAGATGCCCTTATACCAAAAAAAAACATCTAGTGCTACCATTTTTTGGTTTTGTGAGCATTTACATCTCGGACATTTTTGTGTCAATTTAACACCGGAATTTATGATTGTTCTCCAGTTCACCGATGGTGCTGAATTTTTTATATTTGAATATGGCTATCCATGTGCTTATTACCAGCGAGACTTAAATTAGCTGGATCTTTTCACTCTGTTTTGATTTAGCTCGTAACATATTCATTTTCCATACTACAAAAAAAAGCATAATTAAAAAGACATGTTGCCACCCCGGTCTCTGTTCCAACAAAGTCTCACGCTAGTACACCACTGCGCTCGATTCGAAAGTTGCCCGTATACATCAGTGGACTGAGAATGGACACCATTATTTTAAAGAAGTACTGACCTAGCAAACAGTCGCCCGCAGCCTCACCCCTACTGACTGTCCTGCTCATTGGCTCGCCTCCAGACCAAATCCCACTGGAGCTCTCTTCCACCTCCACCTCCGCTGAAAATCACTTCCACAGCCACCGCCCAGGTCGAGCGCCACCGAGCTCCACCATGAATGAAGCAGGAGTCGACCGCATTTTCGGTGACCAGGACATCCTGGCCGAGATACTGGCCAGGCTCCCTTCGGCCCGGCAGGTTCTCCGGACCAAGGCTGCGGCAAGAAGTTCAAGTCGGCAGCGGAAGAAGGAAGCTTCGTCGCCCAGTACGTCGAGCACCATAAGCCGTCGATCATCTCCTTCCTGGTGCAGTTCCAGGGCGTCTTCGGACCGTCGTTCCAGCTGTACGACGCAGAGGCTGCACCGGCCGATGACACGGTTGTAGCTCTGCGGGCGCGCATCAACCAGGAGGCGCTGCAGGGTGACCGTGTCGTCGCCGCCCGGGGCGGCTTCGTGCTCAGAGCCAACAGGATCCACCCCGGCAACTACACTGTGAGCTGCCCCACCGACGTCCCCAGGCTGTACACCTTCGTCGCTACGCCGCTGCCGCCGGTACCGCGCCTCCCCGACCAGTACACCGACAACACCTATGGCCAGTTCGGCATTGTGCTGGAGGCAGGACCTCCTGGAGGTATGGCTCTCTTCAAACTGGACCTGGATCAAGATCGCGTAGTGGCGCGCACCTGCGAGGGAGTCAGCTTAGGTTCTCGTCAGTGTGTCCACGCACACGTGTCCATCTACTCCCATGATCACTGGAACAGATACTTCTCTGAGCCAATTAGGTCTAGGGGTAGAGTTCTTTTTCACAGGCACCCATCATGCATCCTGGCTCCCAACTCACTCTTCATGGTCTATGTTGTTGGCTCCATAATCAGATTCGACCTTACTGAGCACACCTTCCATGTCCTACAAATGCCTGCGCTGCTGAGTGCAGACCTGAGGTCAGACTACCAGTATACAGTTGGGGAGCACAGTGAGGGGGGGATCACTCTTGCTCACTTCATGCAGGGTCACCTCTACACCTGGGCACTTAAGCCTAATGCTGGAGCACTGAATTGGCACCTTGTCTCCGTGATAGATATTGTGCAGGCATTTATCATACAGTTTGGGGTGGGCTTCTGGGTTAACTTCCTCCCCGGGATGATCAGCAATGATCCAGAGATTGAGATTGAGTTCCATTCAGTTCAGCCAAGAGCTCTCTCGCTGGATGGATCCCTAGTTATGTTTGCAGTAGCATTCACCAATGGTCTGTTTGTGCTTGATTCTGCCACTAGGTCGATCACACCGCTGCCACAGATTGATCCCATTGCACCGGTCGGCCATGTCTACACCTTGACAGAGCCGTGGCCACCCAGGTTCGTTTGATGGCAAGTTCCATGCAGTGTCGCTGCGGGCACTGCTAATAGCATGACGAACTATGTGTCGTGCACTGTCCACCTACAAAAACACTATTAGCAAGGTGGTGTAATGCAGTGGATCAACAGCTGTTGGTTTTAAAAATGCATCATGACTTTGCCACGGCAGTGGGGTCAGTATGTAAACCATCACCTTTATGTTGTAACGGATATCTATATGTCAGACCTTGGTGTTGTAATATGTTTGAACTACTATTGTTGTAATATGTATGGATTATTGTTAAGTTATGGCAATTCGAACTTGGTTGTCTATCTCTGTTCGGCATGAGGATATCTGAATTTTGCCACCTATTTACTTTGCTTCCTACCATTTAAGTAATCACCTCCTGACATGTTATTCTGCCGTTTAAACCATTACACTTATATCTGAATACAGTCCGACGCCAACAATTTGTCTATTGCTAGGGTTCATGTGTGACAAACTTAGGTGTTGGTGTCACCTCATGTGTAGTGTTCAACTCAAATGATGCTACTGTAAGTATCATGATATGATGCTAACTAGTTCATGTGTGACAAAATTAGTTATCATATTGAATCAGTTGTCACTCAAATGATGCTACTGTAAGTATCCTGATATGATGCTAACTAGTTCATGTGTGACAAAATTAGTTATCATTGAATCAGTTGTCTCCATCTAGGGTCATGTGCAAACTTATCAGGTTGCAAAATTATCTGCATTTTGAATTCCTAGTATAAGACCACCAAATTTGAGTTGAACACTACACATGAGGTGACACCAACACCTTCTTAAGAGTAACAGGATAGGTGTTAGCCAAGACATAACTAATGAACATACCTGTCGAAGTAGTGTAGCAGAGCCCATCTATAATGAATCATATATTAGATTCTGAGCATGCTAAATACCCATGCGATGGCTAGTTCAGACTGTTTTCCCAACAAAACTGCACAGGGATCATGTGTAAGTAACCAGAAAAGGCATATCAGTAAAAAGGCGTATATAGTAAAGAATGATATAGTCTGCAACCTCTACCACAGGGACTGCATATGCCTCTTCTCACATCATCCAATTATCATGATAATTTTTGTAAGAATGCATGAGCTTGGGGAGCAGAACATCCACATCAAACATGTCAAATGGATTTTAACCAGCTTCCCCAAAAATACCTTGTCCTGCATATAGAGCTTCAGCAGCTTTGTCTGTATCGTGCGCCAATGTCCATATATTATATACATCGGAGATCATCTCTCTTGCTTCAGTTTCACCACATTCAAACCTATTTTCACACTGTCCCGACCAAAAAATGAGGTTGTCGATAGGGGCATCAAATCGAACTCTCAAATGGGACAGAAAGTGTTCGAATGATAGGTTGTAAAACAAATCAGAAAAAGAGGTCTGGCTGAGAATAAGCTATTGAAAACACAACTGGTTATCATCTTTTGGTTAAAACGATAGACCAGCTACGAGGTCTATCCCATCTAGGATGCTTATGTATCCTGGATATGATGCTACTGTAAGTATCCTGATTTGCACAGTGGAAATAACCAAAACATGAACTTTGGGATGGATGCACTCGTTTGTATAGATACCAGCCTGTGCCGGATATGACAACTTATATGCATTGTTCACATTTCACAAAAACAGCATAGTAAAAACTCCGATGCATGACATATGCATCCCAATTGCCTCGTATCAACAAAACAGCCCCCGAAACATGGTGTTCTACTGGATAAACTCCGGCTCTTAATCATGAATCCAGTTTGGCACCAAAAGGATCAGGGGGCAGATTTGCAAAGGAAGGACCATAACATTGGACTAGGATGAACCACGAGATGTGGGCCATGACTACATTTGGAAAACCTATCCCAAACCAAAAGAAAAAGGTGATGCTAGTAATTGGGGGTCAGGCAATTGTTCTTCTTGTGCCCAGCCAGACCGCAGTTCGAGCAATGGGCCTCTCTTCGTGGCTTCTTGTTCTGGTTGGAAGGGCAGCAATTCGCCCTATGAAACCTGCTACGGCATATGGTGCAGAATTTTGTTCTTGGCACACTGACCTTCTCGTATCCGGGCCTGTTTCTTGCAGATGTTGGTCGACCCATGTCTTTCCTTTTTGGAGGAGCAACGATGTCCGGACGGAGACTGCAGCTCTCGAAAATGACTGAAGGATTCACTCTCACAGCTGCTTGGACTCTCTCTTCTAGACCAAGGCCATCTTTTATCTTGCTTGTTTCAGACAAGATGGGGATGGCATCTAGAAAGTGAGACATTGCCACCTCGTATGACTCCGGATTGCTGTCAGCCATCTGAACAATTTCAATTGCAGTCCTGTATAGAGCCGAGTGCCGGAAACTAGTGGATTTCGTAGTAGCGCTATCCTTTTGATACAACATGAGATGCTCAGGCATGTCACAGTACGCGTCCCTGGTCCATCTCCTCATAATGTGACATTCTGGTATTTTTGTTACCCCTAGGTTTATCATGACCTGCAATGACAAAAGACATATACTGGTTAGTTAGATAAGCCACCTATCAGGACCAACATCGGGGTGCCGAACTTCCATATGGAATGCATTTTCAGTTCCCGGCTTTTAGAAAACTGCACATGATCAATTAGAGTAATAATTACCCGTAATGCATGACCACATAACATTCCCATGTGCTCATACATACTGCATTCGCATTTGAAATACTCTTTATCCGGAGAAGCTACCACCTCGTACTCTGTCCGAGACCATTCTTGTCTCCTTTCGGCGAAAATGTGTTTCACCATGAATCTGTGACCATCTATCACTTCTCGCACAATGTATGACCCCGACTGAAAAAGATGGCTCTGGAACAAGCCAAACATGTTTGGCGTTTATATCTTGCTCGCATGCACCTCAATGGGGACTCCGGAGTTGAGCACCAAACCTCCCTGGCATTGTATGTAAGGAAAAAAAAGAAACCACATGTCAGTCTAAATGGACTTCGAAACTGTACAAAACAGAAGCATCCTATTCAAGCATCTAACTACAGAAACACGTGGAGCGTGATTCAAAAAATGGTTAGGTTAAGACGGCTATTTACCAGCCGAGCCCGCATCTCCTGGTAATTCTCCTCCTGGTCCCTGTCAAATTGCATCTTCCCGTAGTGCCTCACGAACATATTAATGGAAGACCCCGGTGGGACGAACCCCTTCAGCATGTGGTTTGCGCTCTCAGATCGCTGGGTGCTTGTCATTCTGGCACAAAAAACTCCTGCAAAGTATGGCTTGGCCCACTTCTCTCTAACCTCATATATCTGAGTTAAGTAAGGGTGATCCTCAAGACCATACTTCTCAATGAGTTCCGACCATGCTTGTTCGAATTCCTCAACTGTTATCATGTATTCCAGGATCTTGTGGAACTCGTCCCGGAATCCAACGGCTTTGGAATAGAATGACCCCAAGTGTTCCTTCGCTTTGCGCAACACATGCCACTTGCACCATCTGTGTGTGGTGTCGGGGAGGACGGCATCAATCGCGATCTCCATCGCCCTGCATTGATCTGTGTTTCGGAGATGGAAAACTCAGGTGAGATGCCTGGCTACGTACGATATACCAATCTCAATGTACATAATTCAGTTCGGTTTCAGACACCAAAGAAAATGAGAATGTACATTTCAGCCCTATACCTGTCAGAATAGTGATGGGTGGTTTCCCGCCCATGAGAGAGACGAATTCCTTGAACACCCACTCAAATGTCTCCGTCTTCTCGTTGGTCAACAGAACACCGCCTAGGATTATACTCTGGAAGTGATTATTGACACCCACGAACAATCCAAAAGGCATGTCATACTGGTTTGTGCGGTATGTTGTGTCGAATGTTATAGCATCACCGAACATCTTGTACTGCATACGGCTCTTGCCGTTTGTCCACATGAGTGCTCTGATCCTCCCTTCAGAGTCTACCAAGCAGCTGTCTCAGAAGTTGGGGTCCTTCATCTTCATTTCTGACAGCACTTCATATGTTTTCCTGATGTCATCCTCCGAATGGTCCCTACTGATACTCGCACAGAGCGTCCTTAGTGAACGCTTGTTGAAAGGGATATTTTCCATTGATCCGAAGAAGCTGCCTATTACGCTGAAGGTCTTGGTCAGGCCGACGTTATTGTCCCTGAGGTTCCTAACAAGGTCCTTTGTGTGTGGGTCAATGAACCTATGCGAAGAAAATTGCATCTTTTGGCCGCTGTTCACTGCCAAACCATGATTATGATCCCTTCTGAACTCATGAATGTACCATCCATAGTCATCTGTTCGATGCAGACGAATCATAGCTCGGCAGCCGCAGCAAACAGATCGTGAGTTTAAGTGCCTAGGTTTTCCCTGTTCATGTTATAAAGGAAGATGTCGTCATTTAAAACGTGATCGTTGTCGCGAATCTGCATTTTCGTATCTAAAAAATTCTACTTGAGGGCATGACACGAGGGGTTTCTACTTACCTCACAGCCACATGTTATGTCCTGCCTGACTTTGCTCTTTGCAGGGTTAATTCTTGACGACCCGTACCTTATTCCAAAACCAATCTCCCATGAGTAAATGTTGTAAAAATCAAATGCTTCAGGCAGCGAATCAAACTCCATCCCTAACTCTGGTTCAATTATAACGTCCGAGTGCTTGTCCCTGCATCTCCTCATAGCTGTCTCTAGTGCACTCTTCCTCCCTGAACTCGCGGGCCTGGAATCGGGAATTTCTCCACGGCGGAACCTGTATACAAAATGAAAGAAGAATTAGGCCAGCAGCTGACAACTGATTAAGTAGTTAATGGGGAATGTATTTTGGGGGAAACAAAGCTGTCCTTCGGCTAACATACCATGCACATCCGTTGGCCATGCACATATATCTTATAATGAGTAAAGCATGTTCATATCACCTAATACCTACGGCCCTGGATTGTGGGGAACGAAAAATAGTCCAGTTTTGAATTTTGTATGCCACAACTAAAAAAATACAACAGCTCCACTCAGCAAAAAAGACAAAGCTACACTCTTGAACCGACAGCAGTAAAAAAAGTATCCCATTGAAACAACCATGATCCTTGGGTGTCACAACCAATCAGCGGCTGAATTAGCATACCACATAAAGGCAGTTAGCCGGCAAATCATTAGCATGGATTCTAAAACTTTTGAACATACAAAATAATAATATACAATAACAAGATCAACAAGACACAATCCCGAAACATAACAATGTGCAAAACTACTTTCGTAAAAAGATGTGCAGAAACTAAACTTTGATGTAGTCCTGAATTTATGTATCTGGTCACTTTAATTTCAGGAGGTTGTCTGTGGACATAAGAAAGTGTTACCTTAGAACTTGCAAGTCTGACTTTGGTTCTTCAAGAGTGTCTATTGTTCCAATAAGTTGTTTCCAAGCATTTTAGGTTTTGTCATGAATAAATTGACACCTAATTTATGGGTGAGTGCTGGTTATGTCATACTCCTGTTTACACCTTTGCCAGTACATGTATATAGCGCACATTTACGGAGCTGCACCCAGATATACACTACTGACATTTAGGTTCAGATTCCGCCCGGGATGAGATACAGTATCTATCTTCAGGTCCCGCTGGGAAGAGAAATTATAGCACCAATGGGCACAAAGTGGACAGAGCCGTATGCAGTAAAAACAGTTTGGAAACGCTATAACAACCATCAGGGGTTCGCGAAAAAGGATATAACAACCATGTAAAACACACAGTACTGCCAGGTAAGATAATCTAACAATACCATGTAAAACACACAGTACTGCCAGGGTATGTAGTATGTACACAGACTTATAATTCAGTATGCAGATGTGAAAGAATGGCACTTATCAACGATTTTCAATTCTCTGCCAAAACTGGAGTAGTTTCAGGTATTGAAATGAAACGAGCATCTGCATGGAATGAGCTTCTGCATGCTACTGTAACTTGATCGCACGAGATATAATAGGCTAAGTACACTCACATATTTATAAGTCTCTGTCCGGCACCAAAAAATATGAAACTTGTCAACGATTTTCAGTTATCTGCCCCAATGATGCGCGTGGTTGACGTATTGTCTTTTCGTTCGACACGCGTCCGTTGGGAACCCCAAGAGGAAGGTGTGATGCGCACAGCGGCAAGTTTCCCTCAGTAGAAACCAAGGTTTATCGAACCAGTAGGAGTCAAGAAGCACATTGAAGGTTGATGGCGGCGAGATGTAGTGCGGCGCAACACCAGGGATTCTGGCGCCAACGTGGAACCTGCACAACACAAACCAAGTACTTTGCCCCAACGAAACAGCGAGGTTGTCAATCTCACTGGCTTGCTGTAACAAAGGATTAGATGTATAGTGTGGATGATGATTGTTTGCAGAAAACAATAGAACGAGTATTGCAGTAGATTGTATTTCAGTATAGAGAATTGGACCGGGGTCCACAGTTCACTAGAGGTGTCTCTCCCATAAGATAAACAGCATGTTGGGTGAACAAATTACAGTTGGGCAATTGACAAATAAAGAGGGCATAACCATGCACATACATATTATGATGAGTATAGTGAGATTTAATTGGGCATTACGACAAAGTACATAGACCGCTATCCAGCATGCATCTATGCCTAAAAAGTCCACCTTCAGGTTATCATCCGAACCCCCTCCAGTATTAAGTTGCTAACAACAGACAATTGCATTAAGTATTGCGCGTAATGTAATCAGTAACTACATCCTCGAACATAGCACCAATGTTTTATCCCTAGTGGCAACAGCACATCCATAATCTTAGAGATTTCTGTCACTTCCCCAGATTCACGGAGACATGAACCCACTATCGAGCATAAATACTCCCTCTTGGAGTTAATAGCAAAAACTTGACCAGAGCCTCTACTAATAACGGAGAGCATGCAAGATCATAAACAACACATAGATATAAATTGATAATCAACATAACTGTTGATCGCCAAAACCCACCATCGGGCAGTGGCCTGTCAACACCGTAGAGCCGGGAAGAGCCTAGAGCTGCGGCTGGCTGAGACCCCTCCGAGCGACGGCCCGCAATGCTCTTCTGGTCACACGCGGCGATGCGAAGTGCAAGGGCGTGCCACCTGACCTATACCTGGTCAGGAAGGTGATGGGGATGCCTCGCTTAGTTCCTGCATGGCATACACGTAAACATTAAATACGAGCCTCGATCGGCTCTCAGGTTATCCTGTGAATCGGCTCAAAAGAGCCGATCCACCCATGATCCGTGCGGGGTGCACGAATACTTGGTGATCCTGCTTGATCAAGATATAGCTAATGAGATCTACGACGATTTAGGGTTTTCACCGCATAATCGGATCATCCTACTCCAGGTTGGGCCTCGCGGCCACGCACGGTGCTCATAAGCCGATCCTAAACAAGGCCAAAGAACCAACAATGATGTTGATCCGCGGAACATCCTGTTTAGGACTTGCGAACGCCACCCTACGTGCCACTGGATCCTCCCCCCCTTTGTAAGGCCTAACTATTGCAGATATTAAACTAATCCTTGCATAACAAGGAGCAATCGTAACGGATCAGATCTACTAGACGATGAACAAGCAGGGTGCCGCCCCCACATCTGAGATAGACGTGAGGACGGCTAGACATGCAAGGGTTGCACTACGTAAGCATGTTTATACGAAGAACAATGCTAACCCTAACACATCTATGATAACTACGTAGCCCGCCATCAAAGACGCTTCAGTACGGGCAACGCATGAACAACGTGGAGCTTGTGCTGCCTAGATCGCAAGATGCGATCTAGGCAGCATGTCGCTTACCTGATTGAAACCCTCGAGACGAAGGAGTTGGCGATGCGCCGAGATTGGTTTGTTTTTGGGGTGAACGTTGTGTTGTTTATTCCATAAACCCTAGATACATATTTATAGTCCAGCGGACTTTCTAATTCGGACGTGCACCTAACCGTGCACGAGTAAAACTCTAACTTTTAACCTAAAGATACGATCTACTATATTACAGATACAATGGGCAATTCAGCCCAACTTCGTGTATAAGGCCAATTCTTGTTTTTCCTTCCATGTATATCTTCAATTCTTCCTCAATCGTGGCCCACCTCTGACTCGGTCAAATTCTGGTGATAACACATGCCCCCCTGGTTTTGGAATTGGTAATTCCAAAATCACTCTGTTTTTCCTTCGTCGGGTCATGTCGTGGCAGAACCGTCGCAGTATCCTCCATCATGATGTCCTGCCTTCTCAACTTCTCCGCGTGATCTGGCAGTTTTTTTTTTTTTCTAGGCACCACTTCCTCGGAAACTGCTGTGGCATTGAATTTCCACTATCTCCCCTTTTATTTAACCGCCATGAACAGTTCTCCTCTGTATCTCCTCCGCATTAGCACTCCAAAAAGCCCTCCTGCCACCATGTCTTCTTCCTCCTCTGCTCCATCGGACCCTTCCAGCCAGTCCTCCACATCCCGTGAGCCGACGCCGGAGTACAACCCGGCAGAGGTCCACGCGGCGAACATCCGCCGCGCCATTGCGGCCGGGGAAGAGTCAGACCACGACTTTTCCATCTGGTCCGAGGACGACCAGTCCTCGACGGACGGGGAGAGCGACCTCCGCTACCTCGCCGTTGGGGAAACGGAGGAGGAGAGCGACGACGACAACTTCTCCTGCGACTTCACCTCTTCCGATGAGGTGGAGGAGGAAGAGGAGGAAGAGGAGGAGGAGGATGACGACGAGAGCTCCTCCGACGAGCCGCCGGCCAAGCGGTTCTGCCCTTGGCCGGGCAATCTTAGCGACTTCGACAGCGACGAGGACGACGCTGACGAAGAAGATGAAGACAACGAGGGCCCGGTCGGCGGCCATTGGAGCGACGACGAGCCCGCCGGGAGCAGCGCCGACAGTGGCGACGATGGCGACGACGAGGGCAGTGATGGCCCGTAGATAGGACCTCTAGAATAGGGCCAGTAGTAGTAGATGGGGCAATGTATCCCCTAGTACTTCCTTTTGAGAGCAACCAGCTCTTTATGTAAGAAATCTATCAATGAAGAACTTTCCCCAATTTGATCTTGCCGATTCCTTTTGAGTTTAATTTAGCCGATTCCTTCTTCTACTGACCTTGCCGATTCGTCCCCTTTGCCAATGCGTAATGAGCCGATAGCACCGCATCGGTTCTTTGAAATTCACTCTTCCCTTCTTTAACTGATGATTTTCTAAATTTGGTGGAAAATACAGGATCTTCAGGGGAAACCTTTGAACTTTTCCAACCAAACCCAACAATCCTTTGCAGTCCTCGTTATTGTGAAGAAGGTTGCAATGAAGGAGCAGCCGATGGTATCCCCATCGGCTCTTTAGACAGAGTAAAACAGAGCATCCACCAGGCCTGTTGCCCCCCGAGCCTCACTCGGGACTGCTGCCCCCCGAGCCTTATTCGAGGCGAGAATGTCAGAGAGAATGCGCCAAAGCCGATCCTCTTTCTTCCTCAGACAGCCGATAATCTTCCGTTTCAGCTGAACTAGCCCTAGAGACTGGAAATCCTTGACAAAAAAGGTTCAGAAACCCGGATCGGCTCGAAGCAGCTGAAGATATTTCCATCATTTCTATTCCCTCGAAGCAACAGAAGGCACCACCGCCGGCCTAGATTTGGTGGAGACTCGATAATCATCACATAATTCCACTAGAGTCGATGGCTGCGCATCGGCTGTTACCCAATTCTAAAGTCGATGCCCTTGCATCGGCTGTAAAAAGTTTTTTACTGGCCGATTTTTCTCCTATCAGCCCCCAGTACTTCATTGCACACATGTACCCCTGCATCTGTACCCATGTTTAGGTGCCCCCCGAGCCGAATCTGTTAAAGAATGGCAGATATCGGCTCTGTAATTCGCACGTCGGCTCCTGATAGGGTCGAGGGTGATCACAAGCAGAACATGTGGTTAGGATAATTTTGGCCGATTGCTGGGATCGGCCTCCATAATGATTGGAGCGCTCGATCGAAGGTTCTCAGAATGTCCCTTCATAGACCTCTGGGGCCGATCACAAGGATCAGCCTCGCCAAGTTGCACGTCGCTTTGCTTCGACTACATGGTCAGGCCAGTGGATAAAACCAGCTTAACCCTTCCCTTTGTCACATCGATACGCTCGCAATCGTCCAAGTTGATGCCTGAGAGGGGTTCTTGGCCTGCTGCTTCCCATGCGTTCATGCCAGCCGTTGAAACTTCGGCTGAGTCGTCAGCTTGGACGACCTCTACCTCATCTCCATCCCACTGTATTATGCATTGGTGCATCGTGGAGGGGATACAGCAGTTGGCGTGGATCCAATCTCTTCCCAGCAGCACAGCATAACTGCTTGTGCTATCAACGATGAAGAACGTTGTAGGGATAGTTTTCCTCCCTACGGTCAGATCCACGTTCAGAACTCCTTGTGCCTCAGACGCTTGGCCGTTGAAATCACTCAATGTTACGTTGGTCTTGATTAGATCCGAGCTAGAGCGTCCTAGCCGACGTAGCATAGAGTACGGCATGATGTTAACTGCCGCTCCGGTGTCCACCAGCATCTTGTTTACAGGCCTCCCATCGATATATCCTCGCAAATATAGGGCCTTCAGATGCCTGTAGCTCTTATCTCGTGGCTTCTCAAAGATAACCGGCCGTGGGCCGCAGTCAAGTTGTGCCACGGATGTCTCATCTAACCCTGGAGCACTGAACTCTGAAGGGAGGATGAACACCATGTTTGTGCCAGCCGATGATTCATCATCGGCTCTCCTTTGCTTGGGACGCCACTCCATTTTCCGTGGACGACCCTCTTCATCCAGGGCTCGCTGAACTTTCGCAGCCAGATCAGGCCGTGCCTTCCTTAGCGTATGTAGGTATAACCTTTCGGCTTCCTCCAGGCTGCGCAACCGCTGAACCCTGCGTTTTTGTGAACGGCTGAGTCCGTCAGGGCACCACCTTGGACGGTGGTACCTGTCTTCTTCTTCTTCTAGTCCTTCGTCTTCGGAATCCTCAAGATCTGCCCAACGAAGTGACTCAGCACGTTTGCTTGGTGGTGGGAGAGGCCCCAAGCGTTCAAACACAGACACGTTGGATGCCTCCTTCTTCTTCTTGTTGCATTCTGGGCAATTGCCGATGGTGGGCAATCGGCTCATTCCTGAATCCCAGCAGTGTCTGAAGAAAGGGCAGTCCCAGTGTCTGGCGTTGTCATCTTGCTCCCTTGGCCTGTCCGTGGCACAGCGCTCGTGCTCCCCCTCATCGCGATCCTGCCGACGATGTCTTCTGGCTTCTCTAGCCAGACGATCTCCTTCATCATTATAGTTGGACCGTCGGCGTTGGTCATACTGACTCACATATTTGTTGAGGAGGTGATCAGAGAGAGGTCTTTGATATCTTATGTTCTTGACTTCTCCCTCTGTGACGTAGCGCTTGCCATCATGATGGAGCCGATCGCGTGGAGTGGCTTCCTCTGTATCCTTGCTATGAGAGCAGCTGCCCTCATCTCCATCTTTGCCAGAGTGGTTCCCAGTTCCTACCATGTTGATGCTGAACGTGGGACCTTGCTGGCCACCTTCGGGGTAGATGACTTCTACCATGTTAACGGCGGGGAAGGGCTGGATGTCTACCTTCATGGCATACTGGCTGAAAATTAAGCGCCCCTTCTCTATCGCCGCTTGGATGTGCTGACGCCACACCCTGCAGTCGTTGGTGGCATGGGAAAGCGAGTTGTGGAACTTGCAGTATGGCTTTCCGTTTAGCTCTTGTGCCGTAGGGAACTTGAGACCTTCAGGAATCGTCAACTGTTTCTCCTTGAGCAGGAGGTCGAAGATTTGTTCAGTCTTGGTCACGTCAAAATCAAATCCCCTGGGCGGCCCTGGTGGCTTTACCCATTTGCAGGACACGGGGGTTCCTCCCCGAGTCCACTCAGCCACTGCTACTTCTTGGTCTCCCGCAGGCGCTTCAACCTCCTCCGTATCGACCATGACTACTGCACGCTTGAACTTGTCTTGGTACAGGTCTGGGTGGCGCTGTTCATATGCTGATAGTTTCTGAACCATGTGCGCCAGCGAGGGATAATCTGCTTGGGAGGCCATGTCCTTGAGCTGTGTTGCAAGGCCAGCTACTGCCAATTCGACTGCTTCTTTTTCAGTTATACGAACCGAATAACATCGGTTCCTAAGATTCCTGAAGCGCTGGATGTACTCTGTCACCGTTTCTCCGCGCTTCTGACGTAGTTGGGCTAGATCGGCAATGCTAGACTCGGAAGCTTCTGAATGATATTGCATATGGAACTGTTCTTCCAATTGCTTCCAAGACTGGATGGAGTTTGCTGGCAAAGAGGTGTACCATCCAAAAGCCGATCCTGTGAGGGACTGTGAAAAGAGCCTCACACGTAGCTAATCCGACACTGAAGCCGGTCCTAGTTGCGCCAAATATCGGCCGATGTGCTCGATGGAGCTAGAGCCATCTGATCCACTGAATTTGGAGAAGTCAGGGAGCCGATATTTAGGTGGCAGCGGGATCATCTCGTACTCGTCGGGGTACGGCTTGGAATAGCCGATTGCCCTCCTTTTCGGCATAATGCCGAACTGGTCTCTCAGTATGGTACTGATTCTGATCCGCCGTGCCGGCTGCAGTAGATGCACTCTGAAGATTCGCCGGGGTGGCGTACTTAGCCAGCCATGTTTGCTTTTCCAGCTCTGAGCCAACTGCAGGAGCTGGGCTCTGGAGTTTCGTCGGGGTGGCATACTTAGTTAGCCACGTCTGCTTCTCAAGCTCTGTTGCTGACGTTCCTCCTGTCTGCGCCGGAGTCCCTGATGTTGTGGCCTGGTTTGAGAGTGCCCAGTTGCCACAATCTGGCACATACGTGCACGAGTATCCTTGAGGGATCTCCTTAGGCGCCTCCGTCAAGAACTGGTAGTCGCTAGGATCGCCACCAATCTTGTAGACGACGAATGCCGGTGTAGCCGGCACTTCAGGTGGTGCTGCCAACGCATATGGCAGCGGTGGACGGGACTGGAGTGGCAACTCTCCTTGGTGCGTCCCGAGAGCTGGTCCTGACGGCGAGTACCGGTGGCTCATGATCTCCTGGATCACGCGCAGAGCGAGACGCTCCAACACATTGACCAAGTTTTCAGAGTGGCGGTGTAGCGAGTGAGCCACCAAGTAGTTGATCTCCTGCCGTAGGGCCATGGTGCGTTCCTCCGACGGGGCGGAGAGATCTACCCCATCGAGTGCACCTTGTGGTGAGAATCCCTTCCATCTGATGCCATGGGTACGGGTTCTCTGAAAAGAGCCGATGAGGTCGGCTTCGAGGGTGGCCTTGATCTCGTCATGTTTCTTCTTGAGCTCAACAGGCAGCTCCTCGTAGGTGACTGGCGTGCCGTCCGTCGCCATCTCAGATGTAGATGGCGATGTGGTTGATGTAGACGATCGTCCCACCGGGCGTGCC
Organism: Lolium perenne; assembly: GCF_019359855.2. Classification (NCBI taxonomy): domain Eukaryota; kingdom Viridiplantae; phylum Streptophyta; class Magnoliopsida; order Poales; family Poaceae; genus Lolium; species Lolium perenne. The sequence goes on from NC_067245.2 coordinate 189,829,789, forward strand.
AGAATGTGTTGATCGCCAAAACCCACCGTCGGGCAGTGGCCTGTCAACACCGTAGAGCCGGGAAGAGCCTAGAGCTGCGGCTGGCTGAGACCCCTCCGAGCGACGGCCCGCAATGCTCTTCTGGTCACACGCGGCGATGCGAAGTGCAAGGGCGTGCCACCTGACCTATACCTGGTCAGGAAGGTGATGGGGATGCCTCGCTTAGTTCCTGCATGGCATACACGTAAACATTAAATACGAGCCTCGATCGGCTCTCAGGTTATCCTGTGAATCGGCTCAAAAGAGCCGATCCACCCATGATCCGTGCGGGGTGCACGAATACTTGGTGATCCTGCTTGATCAAGATATAGCTAATGAGATCTACGACGATTTAGGGTTTTCACCGCATAATCGGATCATCCTACTCCAGGTTGGGCCTCGCGGCCACGCACGGTGCTCATAAGCCGATCCTAAACAAGGCCAAAGAACCAACAATGATGTTGATCCGCGGAACATCCTGTTTAGGACTTGCGAACGCCACCCTACGTGCCACTGGATCCTCCCCCCCTTTGTAAGGCCTAACTATTGCAGATATTAAACTAATCCTTGCATAACAAGGAGCAATCGTAACGGATCAGATCTACTAGACGATGAACAAGCAGGGTGCCGCCCCCACATCTGAGATAGACGTGAGGACGGCTAGACATGCAAGGGTTGCACTACGTAAGCATGTTTATACGAAGAACAATGCTAACCCTAACACATCTATGATAACTACGTTGCCCGCCATCAAAGACGCTTCAGTACGGGCAACGCATGAACAACGTGGAGCTTGTGCTGCCTAGATCGCAAGATGCGATCTAGGCAGCATGTCGCTTACCTGATTGAAACCCTCGAGACGAAGGAGTTGGCGATGCGCCGAGATTGGTTTGTTTTTGGGGTGAACGTTGTGTTGTTTATTCCATAAACCCTAGATACATATTTATAGTCCAGCGGACTTTCTAATTCGGACGTGCACCTAACCGTGCACGAGTAAAACTCTAACTTTTAACCTAAAGATACGATCTACTATATTACAGATACAATGGGCAATTCAGCCCAACTTCGTGTATAAGGCCAATTCTTGTTTTTCCTTCCATGTATATCTTCAATTCTTCCTCAATCGTGGCCCACCTCTGACTCGGTCAAATTCTGGTGATAACAATAACATAGTATTCTCTATTCATCGGATCCCAACAAACACAACATATAGCATTACAGATAGATGATCTTGATCATGTTCGGCAGCTCACAAGATCTGACAATTAAGCACAATGAGGAGAAGACAACCATCTAGCTACTGCTATGGACCCATAGTCCAGGGGTAGACTACTCACACATCACTCCGGAGGCGACCATGGCGGCGTAGAGTCCTCCGGGAGATGATTCCCCTCTCCGGCAGGGTGCCGGAGGCGATCTCCTGAATCCCCCGAGATGGGATTAGCGGCGGCGGCGTCTCTGGAAGGTTTTCCGTATCGTGGCTCTCGGAACTGGGGGTTTCGCGACGAAGGCTATTTGTAGGCGGAAGGGTAGGTCAGGGGGCGTCGCGAGGGGCCCAGGAGACAGGTCGGCGCGGACAAGGGTGGGGCCGCGCCGCCTGCCCTCCTGGCCACCTCGTGGCCCCACTTCGTTGACTCTTCGGTCTTCTGGAAGCTTCGTGGCAAAATAGGACCCTGGGCGTTGATTTCGTCCAATTCCGAGAATATTTCCTTACTAGGATTTCTGAAACCAAAAACAGCAGAAAACAGCAACTGGCACTTCGGCATCTTGTTAATACGTTAGTTCTAGAAAATGCACGAATATGACATAAAGTGTGCATAAAACATGTAGATATCATCAATAATGTGGCATGGAACATAAGAAATTATCGATACGTCGGAGACGTATCAGCATCCCTGCTTAGTTTCGCTCGTCCCGAGCAGGTAAACGATAAACAAAGATAATTTCTGGAGTGACATGCCATCATAACCTTGATCATACTATTGTAAAGCATATGAGCTGAGATCAAATCATTCAAAGCAAGTATCTATATTGATATAAGAGATGATAATGCAAGAGTTAGACAAGCTAGAAGTTTTCATGAACTATTGCTTTAAAGACATGCAACCGTACAAAGTTCATTAAAGATGTATTAAGTATTCAACATAGAATTTCTATCCTTCATTCCAAGCATCAAGTAAATTTTCACAACATAAGAAGGATTCAGTCAAGTAAACATAAACATGAACGTCATGAATCAACTGTTTCGAAGTCTACTCAACCGGTGAGCGCAAGCATTTGGTATTAGCACCAGGATGTTATGGCATAAAGAACGTTAATGGGGGTTTGGAAGGCCAAATGGAAGAAAGGCTTGCAAAGGTGTAAATGACCATTAGACAAGAGGAAGCCTTATGATCGAAGCTATGCAAGGAGTAGTGATTGCCATGCAACGGATGCACATAGAGCTATATGTGTATGAAAGCTCTCCAATGGAACTAGTGGGGGTGCATCCAACTTGGTTGCTCACGAAGACCTAGAGCACTTTTGAGGAGGCTCATCATTGGAATATACAACCCAAGTTCTATAGTGTAAATTCCCCACATAGTTATACTAATAAAACATGAAAACTCTCTCATATGAATGTAGGTGCTAAACATGAGCACAAATGATGACTATGAATAATGCGGGTGCTAAAACATGAGCACAAGTGTGGATTAAAGATAGTAATGCTGCCCCCTTTTTCTTTATTCTCTTTTTTTTTCTTTTTTTTTTCTTTTTCTTCTCTCCTTTTTTTCTTTCTTTTCATTTTTTTTTCTTTCTTCTTCTTTTTTTTTCTTTTTGATGGCCTCCACGGCTCTTTTCATTTTTAGGGGCAACATCCTAATATGACAACACACTTTTTGGTACAAATAACTCATAATGAATGAATCATGATGTATGAAACTGTATGCCTCTGCCGGTAGCAGATGTGCAATGATCTAGCGTAACATGGGTAAACCACACATCAGCTGTATATGATCATGCAAAGCAATATATAAATAATAAATGACAACATGGCATGTAATGTAAAAATGGATGTTGCATGGCAATATATCTCGGAACAGCTATGGAAATGCTGTGGTAGGTAGGTATGGTGGCTGTTTTGAGGAGATGTATGGGCTTATGTGTAGGAGAACAAGAGAAAGTTCTCCCACGGGTTTGGATGTACCGGCGAAGTATGCACAATTCTCAATGTGAGCAAAAGGCAATGCACAGTACCGAAGAGGCTAGCAAATTTGGATGGTGGAAGTGCCAAAAACTGTAGCACAACATTAGTCAAAAAGAACTCACAAGCTTATTGCAAACAACTAGCAGGTTCATCATTAAGAGCATGAATAAAATTTACTCCAAGGAGGGCCGTTCACGGTGGCACAAGTACCCTGCTAGCTCCCTCGACCTTCAGCACAACTTAGTTATTACGATGAACTCTCAGACATAGAAAGCTATCAAGTCCAACTACGCCTTCAACTATTTAAATAGAGTTTGTAGTACGGCACAAGCTTAAAGACAACAATCCACTACTAATTTTAACTTATTTATCCAGCAAGCCTTACCATCTAAATATCTCAAAACATTTTCAAAGAATCAAGTTATCAAAGCTCAATGTTCTACAAGTATTTTATTTATACACTACCACATGCAACATTTCCCGTTTCCAACCATACAACAATTTAACGAAGAAGAAACTTTGCCATGAATATTATGAGTAGAGCCTAAGGACATATTTGTCCATATGCTACAGCGGAGCGTGTCTCTCTCCCACACAAAGAATGCTAGGATCCATTTTATTCAAACAAAACAAAAACAAAAACAAACCGACGCTCCAAGCAAAGCACATAAGATGTGGTGGAATAAAAATATAGTTTCAGGGGAGGAACCTGATAATGTTGTCGATGAAGAAGGGGATGCCTTGGGCATCCCCAAGCTTAGACGCTTGAGTCTTCTTGATATATGCAGGGGTAAACCACCGGGGCATCCCCAAGCTTAGAGCTTTCACTCTCCTTGATCATGTTGTATCATCTCCCTCTCTTGATCCTTGAAAACTTCCTCCACACCAAACTCAAAACAACTCATTAGAGGGTTAGTGCACAATCAAAATATACATGTTCAGAGGTTACATAATCATTCTTAACACTTCTGGACATTGCACAAAGCTACTGAAAGTCAATGGAATCGAAATATCCATCGAACATAACAAAACAGGCAATGCGAAATAAAAGGCAGAATCTGTCAAAAACAGAACAGTTCGTAATGACGAATTTTATTGAGGCACCAGACTTGCTCAAATGAAAATGCTAAAATTGAATGAAAGTTGCGTACATATCTGAGGATCACTCACCTAAATTGGCATAATTTTCTGAGTTACCTACAGAGAATTTTGCCCAGATTCGTGACAGCAAAGAAATCTGTTTCTGCGCAGTAATCCAAATCTAGTATGAACCTTGCTATCAACGACTTTACTTGGCACAACAAAACACTAAACTAAGATAAGGAGAGGTTGCTACAGTAGTAAACAACTTCCAAGACAAAAAATAAACACAAAGTACTGTAGTAAAAACATGGGTTATCTCCCATAAGCGCTTTTCTTTAACGCCTTTCAGCTAGGCGCAGAAAGTGTGTATCAAGTATTGTCAAGAGACGAAGTGTCAACATCATAATTTGTTCTAATAATAGAATCAAAAGGTAACTTCATTCTCTTTCTAGGGAAGTGTTCCATACCTTTCTTGAGAGGAAATTGATATTTAATATTACCTTCCTTCATATCAATGATAGCACCAACAGTTCGAAGAAAAGGTCTTCCCAATATGATGGGACAAGATGCATTGCATTCAATATCCAAGACAACAAAATCAACGGGGACAAGGTTATTGTTAACGGTAATGCGAACATTATCAACTTTCCCCAAAGGTTTCTTTGTAGAATGATCAGCAAGATTAACATCCAAATAACAATTTTTCAGCGGTGGCAAGTCAAGCATATTATAAATTTTCTTAGGCATAACAGAAATACTTGCACCAAGATCACATAAAGCATTACAATCAAAGTCATTGACCTTCATCTTAATGATGGGATCCCAACCATCCTCTAGCTTCCTAGGAATAGAAGCTTCGCGTTCTAGTTTCTCTTCTCTAGCTTTTATGAGAGCATTTGTAATATGTTTCGTGAAAGCCAAATTTATAGAACTAGCATTAGGACTCTTAGCAAGTTTTTGTAAGAACTTTATAACTTTAGAGATGTGGCAATCATCAAAATTTAAACCATTATAATCTAAAGCAATTGGATCATCATCCCCAATGTTGGAAAAAATTTCAGCAGTTTTATCACAGGCGATTTGACAGCTTTTAGCAGTTTCGGGCAGTTTTTCGCGCTTTGCATTAGAAGTGGAAACATTGCTAACACCAATTCTTTTATTATTAATAGTAGGAGGTGCAGCAACTTGTGTAGCATTAGCATTACTAGTGGTGGTTATAGTCCAAACTTTAGCTATATTATCTTCTTTTTCATTTTCTTCTCTTTCCCACCTAGCACGCAATTCGGCCATCAATCTTATATTCTCATTAATTATAACTTGGATGGCATTTGCTGTAGTAGTAATTTTATTATGATGATTTTCATTAGGCATAACTTTCGATTTCAAAAGATCAACATCAGCAGCAAGACTATCGACTTTAGAAGCAAGTATATCAATTTTCCCAAGCTTTTCTTCAACAGATTTGTTAAAAGCAGTTTGTGTACTAATAAATTCTTTAAGCATGGCTTCAAGTCCAGGGGGTGTGTTCCTATTATTGTTGTAAGAATTCCCATAAGAATTACCATAGCCGTTGCCATTATTATAAGGATATGGCCTATAATTGTTACTAGAATTGTTCCGGTAAGCATTGTTGTTGAAATTATTATTTTTAATGAAGTTGACATCAACATGTTCTTCTTGAGCAACCAATGAAGCTAACGGAACATTATTAGGATCAATATTAGTCCTATCATTCACAAGCATAGACATAATAGCATCAATCTTATCACTCAAGGAAGAGGTTTCTTCGACAGAATTTACCTTCTTACCTTGTGGAGCTCTTTCCGTGTGCCATTCAGAGTAATTGATCATCATATTATAAAGAAGCTTTGTTGCTTCACCAAGAGTGATGGACATAAAGGTACCTCCAGCAGCTGAATCCAATAGGTTCCGCGAAGAAAAATTCAGTCCTGCATAAAAGGTTTGGATGATCATCCAAGTGTTGGAGATATGCCCAAGAGGCAATAATAAAATGGTTATTATAATATCTTTGAGTTTATGATAATGTTTACATACCATGCTATAATTGTATTAACCGAAACATTGATACATGTGTGTTATGTGAACAACAAGGAGTCCCTAGTAAGCCTCTTGTATAACTAGCTTGTTGATTAATAGATGATCATCGTTTCATGATCATGAACATTGGATGTTATTAATAACAAGGTTGTATCATTATGTGAATGATATAATGGACACACCCAATTAAGCGTAGCATAAGATCTCGTCATTAAGTTATTTGCTATATGCTTTCGATACATAGTTACCTAGTCCTTATGACCATGAGATCATGTAAATCACTTATACCGGAAAGGTACTTTGATTACACCAAACGCCACTGCGTAAATGGGTGGTTATAAAGGTGGGATTAAGTATCCGGAAAGTATGAGTTGAGGCATATGGATCAACAGTGGGATTTGTCCATCCCGGTGACGGATAGATATACTCTGGGCCCTCTCGGTGGATTGTCGTCTAATGTCTTGCAAGCATATGAATAAGTTCATAAGAGACCACATACCACGGTACGAGTAAAGAGTACTTGTCAGGAGACGAGGTTGAACAAGGTATAGAGTGATACCGAAGATCAAACCTCGGACAAGTAAAATATCGCGTGACAAAGGGAATTGGTATCGTATGTGAATGGTTCATTCGATCACTAAAGTCATCTTTGAATATGTGGGAGCCATTATGGATCTCCAGATCCCGCTATTGGTTATTGGTCGGAGTGAGTACTCAACCATGTCCGCATAGTTCACGAACCGTAGGGTGACACACTTAAAGTTGGATGTTGAAATGGTAGAACTTGAATATGGAATGGAGTTCGAATATTTGTTCGGAGTCCCGGATGAGATCCCGGACATCACGAGGAGTCCCGGAATGGTCCGGAGAATAAGACTCATATATAGGAAGTCATTTTATAAGATTTAAAATGATGCGGAAGGTTCTATGGAAGGTTCTAGAAGGTTCTAGAAAAGTCCGGAAGAAACCACTAAGGAAGGCGGAGTCCCGGTGGGACTCCACCTCCCATGGCCGGCCAACCCTAAGGGGGAGGAGTCCCAAGTGGACTCCCCAAGGGGGGCCGGCCACCCCCTCCCAAGGAAGGTGGGATTCCCACCTCTAGTGGGAGTCCTAGCTTGGGTAGGTTTCATGTGTTATGGAAGGTTTTGGTTTGGGGTCTTATTCGAAGACTTGTAGACCAACTCTTGGGTGTTCCACCTATATAATGAGGGCCAAGGGGAGGGGGCCGGCCACCCCAACAACACCAAGGTGGCCGCACCACCTAGATGGCCGGCGCCCCCCTCTCCCAAACCCTAGCGGCCTCTCTCCTCCACCACATCCCGCACGCTTAGCGAAGCACCGCCGGATTTCTCCACCACCACCGACACCACGCCGTCGTGCTGTCGGATTCAAGAGGAGCTACTACTTCTGCTGCCCACTGGAACGGGAGGTGGACGTCGTCTTCATCAACAACCGAACGTGTGACCGAGTACGGAGGTGCTGCCCGTTCGTGGCGCCGGAAGCGATCGTGATCAAGATCTTCTACGCGCTTTTGCAAGCGGCAAGTGAACGTCTACCGCAGCAACAAGAGCCTCATCTTGTAGGCTTTGGAATCTCTTCAAGGGTGAGACTCGATACCCCCTCGTTGCTACCGTCTTCTAGATTGCATCTTGGCTTGGATTGCGTGTTCGCGGTAGGAAATTTTTTGTTTTCTATGCAACGTAATCCCTACAGTGGTATCAGAGCCGTGTCTATGCATAGATGGTTGCACGAGTAGAACACAATGGTTTTGTGGGCGTTGATGCTCTTGTTGTCTTTAGTTTGAGTACTTTGCATCTTTGTGGCATAGTGGGATGAAGCGGCTCGGACTAACTTTACATGACCGCGTTCATGAGACTTGTTCCTCGTTCGACATGCAACTTGTATTGCATAAGAGGCTTTGCGGGTGTCTGTCTCTCCTACTATAGTGAAGATTCAATTTACTCTTCTATTGATAACATTAGTATCACCATTGTGGTTCATGTTCGTAGGTAGATTAGATCTCTCCCGAAAACCCTAAACCACGTAAAATATGCAAACCAAATTAGAGACGTCTAACTTGTTTTTGCAGGGTTTGGTGATGTGATATGGCCATAATGTGATGATGAATATGTATGAGATGATCATTATTGTATTGTGGCAACCGGCAGGAGCCTTATGGTTGTCTTTAAATTTCATGTTGAGTAGTATTTCAAAGTAGTTGTAATAGTTGCTACATGAGGTGAACAACCATGAAAGACGGCGCCATGAACCTTGACGCTACGCCGACGATGATGGAGATCATGCCCATTGATGATGGAGATCATGTCCGTGCTTTGGAGATGAAGATCAAAGGCGCAAAGACAAAAGGGCCATATCATATCACATATGAACTGCATGTGATATTAATCCTTTATGCATCTTATTTTGCTTAGATTGCGACGGTAGCATTATAAGATGATCCCTCACGTTAATATCAAGATAATAAAGTGTTCTCCCCTCGTATGCACCGTTGCATTGTTCGTCGTTTTGAAGCATCTCGTGATGATCGGGTGTGATAAACTCAACATACAACGGGTGTAAGCCATGTTGCACACGCGGAATACTTGGGTTTGCTTGACGAGCCTAGCATGTACAGACATGGCCTCGGGACAACGGAAACCGAAAGGTTGAACACGAGTCATATGGATGATATGATCAACATGTTGATGTTCACCATTGAAGCTACATCATCTCACGTGATGATCGGTTTTGGTGTAGTGGATTTGGATCGTGTACCACTTAACAACTATGAGGGATGTTGTATTATGTGGGAGTTCATTAGTAATTAGATTAAAACATGAACTAATTATCATAAACTTAGTCTGAGTAGTATTTTGAATTAATTTTGTAGTATTGGCATCCGTTTTCTACCATGCGCTAGTCTTGTAATTGAGATAGAAATACTGTTAAAATCTGACAAGAAACTTTACGGAATGGTACCGTATTGTTAAAGAATCAAGAATTGATTAAGTCCTATTGCAAACTTTTAGTAAACCTCACATTGTTGATTCAAAGAGCTATGTTTTCAATTAGTACCTAAAGTTATCTTGTCTCCGTTCAAATCTGTTTGAAAAGTAAGGAGCTGAAAAATTAGTTTTCAGAAATAATCAAGGTATGAGATATATGTGATATCTAAGACCTTATTACAAGATGATAGAATATAATTTGGTGAGACTACATAAACTCATAAGTTTTATGGGAATGTACGAAGGTTGAAGACGCAAGGCGTCCCAATCCTCCAACTATTGGGGCACTAACGATATTCGCATATCCATGAAGTGATTGTCCTTAGTATGCACCGTTGCTATGACTCGTCGTTTCGAAGCATCACGTGATGATCGGATGTTATAGATTCTACGTGTGCATACAACGGGTGCAAGCCAGATTTGCATATGCGAATACTAAGGTTAAAACTTTACGAGCCTAACATGTACAGACATGGTCTCGGAAAGTCATCATGATATAATGGATAAAATTATGAGTGAAATTGTTCATCATATTACAAAGTTACTAATAGTGAAATCTGGAACACTTGTCATATGATGATCAACTTCAAAGTAAGAACCTCAAGGTTATTGGTATTTGACCAACAAACCGAGAAGTTATTGAAGTTGATGTGTTTTTCTAAATAATGAGGAAAGCTAAAAGAGAAACTACAAAAGATTATTGGCAGAAAGAAAGAAAAGACTAGAATGTCTAGCTCAGGTGTATATAAATGATATACATGTTATGGTTATATTCCTAGTTAGGTCACACTATGAAATTCTTGGGTATTAGTACTATATTGGTTGGTATGAAGTGTCATACAAAACAACGCAATACAAGAATACAATGGCCTAAGTGACTGACAAGGAATATGATAGGAATACACGTCTGGAACAAAATAAAGTGTTATTATGTTCGTCGTTGGCATTCTATCTAGCCCTTAGAATTTATAATAAAGAACTTAATAATTGTTATTTTGCTCTGGTCAAATGAAAACAATGAGTTGTTCAAATTATGACATTACTCCATGTACGATGGATAAGTTATTATAAATCTTAATGGTGAAACACACATACATAACACTGACGCCAAAATGCCATAAGGCAAATGATTTGAATTCCACGTATTTGTGGAACCGCCATTTAGGTCATGTTAGAAAGGAACGCATGAAGGAAGTCCATGCAAATGGATTTTGGAGTCATTTGATTTTTGAATCATTTGGCGCTTGCAAATCTTTTCTAAAAGAGAATGATTAAAATACCGTTCATAGGCCAAGAGTTGAACGGGAAACTAACTTAGTGAAAAATACACGATGATGTATGTGGTTCACTGGGCATAGTTGTGTGCGGGAGATTCTTCTACTTCATGAAAACTTTCAACAATGAATTGAGTATAGATATGTGGATATATTCAATAAGGAAGAAGTTTGAAACATTTGAATGGATTCAAATAAATTTCAGCATTATGTGGAAATCATCGTAATAGAAAAGTCAAATATCTATGATTGGATCATGGTGAAAATATTTGAATTACGAGTTTTAGCGAACATCTAAGAGAGTCATGAAATTGTTCTACAACTCACATTTCTTGGAGCATCATAATGATGATATAGTATCCGAGAGATGTATCCAAGCCTTGTTGGATTAATGATGAGATAAAATATCATGACGCCATTATATTTTTGTGGATTATGCTTTAGTGACTACCGCTTTTACACTGAATAGAGCATCATCATGATCCGTAGAAATGACACCATACGAGTTATGGCATGGGTATAAACCCTAATAGTCCTTTCTTTAAATTTTGGTCTAAAAGTTAACAACCAAAATCGGATGAATGTCTTTGTTGGTTATCCCAAAGAATTGATTGGGAATTCTTTCCACTATGAAGTAAACGACAAAAGTGTTTGTTAATGTTACTTGCTTATTTCCAAGAAATTGTTTTCTAGCGAAGTATTTGAGTGGGAGGACAATAGAACTTGATAAGGTTTATGAACCTGAGCATAATGATCAGAGTAGCGCAGCATCGGAAATTGGTTCCGGAAGCGACCATGACGAACATGGCTCACATGACTACAAAGTGTTTTAGCCATGGAGATCGAAGTACATATTGAACCTTGTAGGTATGGTTTACATTGTGATCAAATAAATGATTTGTGAACAAAGGATTGATTTTGAACAATGATAAACCAACTACAAACAAAGAAGTTATGATGGGCCCTGACTCCGTTAAAATGGCTATATGCCATGAAATCCAAGATAGATAAATACTTTTTGAAAGTAAATGGATCTATAAAATTGATGGACTTGGATGGAATATCCTTAAAGAAGCTCGACTTGTCGAGAAATTGTTTACGACAAAGTTCAAAGAGTTGACTACGATAAGATTAGATCTTCCGTAGCAATGCTTATAGTCTATGTGGATTATTCTAGTAATCACTACATATTTCTTTTATGAGATATGCTAGTAGGATGGCAAAATACATTACTTATCAGAAGTATGTATTAAAAGGTGTATACAAGATACAACCAAGAGTTTTGCTGGTCCGTGGAATACTAGATAGGTATACAAACTTCAATTTGATGAAGTAAGTATAGCGGAGTTTGAATCTTCACTGGATGAAATAGTCAAATAGTTTTTGATTTCATCAGAGACGATGAAGAGGCTTGCATTTGCAAGAAATTAAGTGGGAGCGCTGAGACATATTTATAATACTTTATGTAGATGACATATAGTTGGTTATAAATAATGTAATTATATACTTGATTAAAAAGGTTTCATTGAGAAATTAACTTCAATGAAAGGATATGGACTGAAACATATCTAGTGTCAAAATCTATGAAGATAGATTGAAACACAAAATATGTTTAAGTCAAAGTACATAGAATGGATATTGAAATAGTTCAATATAGAAATATTAAGAAAATATTCTTGTCATGTGAAGTTTTAACAAGACTTGAGTGTATCTGACACTCAATGAGTAAAAACACATGAGTGATTATAGATCACGGATAATATGTACACAATCAGATGTCCTGTGCTCTAAAAAGTGTTATGAGCATGTACCAAAATGATTCATGTGATGATCATTGAAAAACAGTAAGAATATTCTTGAGTACTTAAGAAGAACCAAGGATATATATATAGTTTTGTATGGAGAAATGACAAACAAATTGCTGTAAAATGTTGCACCGATATTTGTTTTGTCACATATGAAAATAAAATTTCAAATCTCAAATTAGACTAAGTGTTGTTTGAAAGGTAGCACAATGAGCTAGAAGTTGTCTATGCTAGATTTAGAAGAGTTCTAAAATATTGTGACGGATTCTACAAAAGAAGGCAGAGTATGTCATCGTTTTGACAATAGCAAAGGATGTTAAGTCAAGAGGTTCTTTGAGAGCTTGGTGTAGTTCCGACAGAGTCAGAACTTTGAAGCTATATTGTGTGTGACAATATTAGTGACATATTTCAGACCGCGGAATTAAGGTTCCACCAGAAGACCAAACATATTTAATGCTGACTCATTTGGAAATGAGTGATGCGTTGAGACGCAAATGAATTACAAAATACATACGGTTCTGAGCATGTCAGATCCGTTGACTAAAACCTCTCCCGTGAGCAAAACATGATAAAGCACCGGAAGGCCAAGGTGTTATATCTTTACAAATGTAAACTAGATTATTGACTCTAGTGCAAGTGGGAGACTGTTGGAGATATGCCCAAGAGGCAATAATAAAATGGTTATTATAATATCTTTGAGTTTATGATAATGTTTACATACCATGCTATAATTATATTAACCGAAACATTGATACATGTGTGTTATGTGAACAACAAGGAGTCCCTAGTAAGCCTCTTGTATAACTAGCTTGTTGATTAATAGATGATCATCGTTTCATGATCATGAACATTGGATGTTATTAATAACAAGGTTGTATCATTATGTGAATGATATAATGGACACACCCAATTAAGCGTAGCATAAGATCTCGTCATTAAGTTATTTGCTATATGCTTTCGATACATAGTTACCTAGTCCTTATGACCATGAGATCATGTAAATCACTTATACCGGAAAGGTACTTTGATTACACCAAACGCCACTGCGTAAATGGGTGGTTATAAAGGTGGGATTAAGTATCCGGAAAGTATGAGTTGAGGCATATGGATCAACAGTGGGATTTGTCCATCCCAATGATGGATAGATATACTCTGGGCCCTCTCGGTGGAATGTCGTCTAATGTCTTGCAAGCATATGAATAAGTTCATAAGAGACCACATACCACGGTACGAGTAAAGAGTACTTGTCAGGAGACGAGGTTGAACAAGGTATAGAGTGATACCGAAGATCAAACCTCGGACAAGTAAAATATCGCGTGACAAAGGGAATTGGTATCGTATGTGAATGGTTCATTCGATCACTAAAGTCATCGTTGAATATGTGGGAGCCATTATGGATCTCCAGATCCCGCTATTGGTTATTGGTCGGAGTGAGTACTCAACCATGTCCGCATAGTTCACGAACCGTAGGGTGACACACTTAAAGTTGGATGTTGAAATGGTAGAACTTGAATATGGAATGGAGTTCGAATATTTGTTCGGAGTCCCGGATGAGATCCCGGACATCACGAGGAGTCCCGGAATGGTCTGGAGAATAAGATTCATATATATGAAGTCATTTTATAAGATTTAAAATGATGCGGAAGGTTCTATGGAAGGTTCTAGAAGGTTCTAGAAAAGTCCGGAAGAAACCACTAAGGAAGGCGGAGTCCCGGTTGGACTCCACCTCCCATGGCCGGCCAACCCTAAGGGGGAGGAGTCCCAAGTGGACTCCCCAAGGGGGGCCGGCCACCCCCTCCCAAGGAAGGTGGGATTCCCACCTCTAGTGGGAGTCCTAGCTTGGGTAGGTTTCATGTGTTATGGAAGGTTTTGGTTTGGGGTCTTATTCGAAGACTTGTAGACCAACTCTTGGGTGTTCCACCTATATAATGAGGGCCAAGGGGAGGGGGCCGGCCACCCCAACAACACCAAGGTGGCCGCACCACCTAGATGGCCGGCGCCCCCCTCTCCCAAACCCTAGCGGCCTCTCTCCTCCACCACATCCCGCACGCTTAGCGAAGCTCCGCCGGATTTCTCCACCACCACCGACACCACGCCGTCGTGCTGTCGGATTCAAGAGGAGCTACTACTTCCGCTGCCCGCTGGAACGGGAGGTGGACGTCGTCTTCATCAACAACCGAACGTGTGACCGAGTAAGGAGGTGCTGCCCGTTCGTGGCGCCGGAAGCGATCGTGATCAAGATCTTCTACGCGCTTTTGCAAGCGGCAAGTGAACGTCTACCGCAGCAACAAGAGCCTCATCTTGTAGGCTTTGGAATCTCTTCAAGGGTGAGACTCGATACCCCCTCGTTGCTACCGTCTTCTAGATTGCATCTTGGCTTGGATTGCGTGTTCGCGGTAGGAAATTTTTTGTTTTCTATGCAACGTAATCCCTACACCAAGTAGTCAGTCCATGGGTTGGGCAATTTTTAACCAAAGATTTCATTCTTTCCCATGCTTGTGCAACATGCTCAGTATCCAATTGTTTAAAATTCATTATGCTACTCCTCAAAGATATAATTTTAGCAGGGGGGTAATATCTACCAATAAAAGCATCCTTGCATTTAGTCCATGAATCAATACTATTCTTAGGCAGAGATAGCAACCAATCTTTAGCACTTCCTCTTAATGAGAAAGGGAACAATTTTAATTTTATAATGTCACCATCTACATCTTTATACTTTTGCATTTCACATAGTTCAACAAAATTATTGAGATGGGCAAGAAAGATCATCGTAACTAACACCAGAAAATTGCTCTCGCATAACAAGATTCAGTAAAGCAGGTTTAATTTCAAAGAATTCTGTTGTAGTAGCAGGTGGAGCAATAGGTGTGCATAAGAAATCATTATTATTTGTGGTTGTGAAATCACACAACTTAGTATTTTCAGGAGTACCCATTTTAGCAATAGTAAATAAAGCAAACTAGATAAAGTAAATGCAAGTAACTAATTTTTTTGTGTTTTTGATATAGCGAACAAGATAGCAAATAAAGTAAATCTAGCAACTAATTTTTTTGTATTTTGATTTAGTGCAGCAAACAAAGTAGTAAATAAAACTAAGCAAGACAAAAACAAAGTAAAGAGATTGAGATGTAGAGACTCCCCTTGCAGCGTGTCTTGATCTCCCCGGCAACGGCGCCAGAAATTTGCTTGATGCGCGTGGTTGACGTATTGTCTTTTCGTTTGACACGCGTCCGTTGGGAACCCCAAGAGGAAGGTGTGATGCGCACAGCGGCAAGTTTACCTCAGTAGAAACCAAGGTTTATCGAACCAGTAGGAGTCAAGAAGCACGTTGAAGGTTGATGGCGGCAAGATGTAGTGCGGCGCAACACCAGGGATTCCGGCGCCAACGTGGAACCTGCACAACACAAACCAAGTACTTTGCCCCAACGAAACAAATGAGGTTGTCAATCTCACCGGCTTGTCAGTAACAAAGGATTAGATGTATAGTGTGGATGATGATTGTTTGCAGAAACAAGAGAACGAGTATTGCAGTAGATTGTATTTCAGTATAGAGAATTAGACCGGGGTCCACAGTTCACTAGAGGTGTCTCTCCCATAAGATAAACAACATGTTGGGTGAACAAATTACAGTTGGGCAATTGACAAATAAAGAGGGCATGACCATGCACATACATATTATGATGAGTATAGTGAGATTTAATTGGGCATTACGACAAAGTACATAGACCGCTATCCAGCATGCATCTATGCCTAAAAAGTCCACCTTCAAAGTTATCATCCGAACCCCTCCGGTATTAAGTTGCTAACAACAAACAATTGCATTAAGTATTGCGCGTAATGTAATCAGTAACTACATCCTCGAACATAGCACCAATGTTTTATCCCTAGTGGCAACAGCACATCCATAATCTTAGAGATTTCTGTCACTTCCCCAGATTCACGGAGACATGAACCCACTATCGAGCATAAATACTCCCTCTTGGAGTTAACAGCAAAAACTTGGCCAGAGCCTCTACTAATAACGGAGAGCATGCAAGATCATAAACAACACATATATATAAATTGATAATCAACATAACATAGTATTATCTA
Organism: Lolium perenne; assembly: GCF_019359855.2. NCBI lineage: Eukaryota > Viridiplantae > Streptophyta > Magnoliopsida > Poales > Poaceae > Lolium > Lolium perenne. Next base: position 189,846,314 of record NC_067245.2, read on the forward strand.
TTCATCGGATCCCAACAAACACAACATATAACATTACAGATAGATGATCTTGATCATGTTCGGCAGCTCACAAGATCCGACAATTAAGCACAATGAGGAGAAGACAACCATCTAGCTACTGCTATGGACCCATAGTCCAGGGGTAGACTACTCACACATCACTCCGGAGGTGACCATGGCGGCGTAGAGTCCTCCGGGAGATGATTCCCCTCTCCGGCAGGGTGCCGGAGGCGATCTCCTGAATCCCCCGAGATGGGATTGGCGGCGGTGGCGTCTCTGGAAGGTTTTCCGTATCGTGGCTCTCGGTACTGGGGGTTTCGCGATGAAGGCTATTTGTAGGCGGAAGGGTAGGTCAGGGGGCGTCGCGAGGGGCCTAGGAGACAGGTCGGCGCGGCCAAGGGTGGGGCCGCGCCGCCTGCCCTCCTGGCCACCTCGTGGCCCCACTTCGTTGACTCTTCGGTCTTCTGGAAGCTTCGTGGCAAAATAGGACCCTGGGCGTTGATTTCGTCCAATTCCGAGAATATTTCCTTACTAGGATTTCTGAAACCAAAAACAGCAGAAAACCGCAACTGGCACTTCGGCATCTTGTTAATAGGTTAGTTCCAGAAAATACACGAATATGACATAAAATGTGCATAAAACATGTAGATATCATCAATAATGTGGCATGGAACATAAGAAATTATCGATACGTCGGAGACGTATCACCCAACTTGTCAACGATTCAACTCAGCCTTTCCGATAACTCCATGATAAATTATACAGCTCCAAGAAGTAAACAAGTTCTTTGGAAAATGTAGCATAGTAACCAACGGTATATGTATTAAGTTCTGCCTGATGTGGTGCAGAACAGGCTATTCTGAAAGTGTCACTGTTTTTTGCTGTCGAAACTGCAACTCAAATGTCTAAACTCCGTTCCCATGATTCTTTGGTTGCATCTCGCCATAGTTATATGAAAAAAACTCATATTCGATCTGAACTGTTTATATATTACAGGTGTTACCTCTCACTTTGGTTGCATCTCGCTCTGGTTTGAATCTCACTTTAGTTATATGAAAATCTCAGATTCTGAAAGTGTTTATATATTACATGTGTTAAATTTCAGTTGTAAACACATTCAGGACATATGTTTGCATACTGCTGTTTTGCGTCCATTTTTTATTAACCACTAGTGTCTTTGTTGGCTAAATTCGTAAATGATATGCGATGATAAGATCGTATCATATCATGTAGATCATATCAATTTAGACATCTAGAATCAAATGAACGATGAAGCACGATCAAGAATCGCCTTGCTAAGGAAGCCCTGTAGTTGATCAGTAAAGAGACCCATACACCCAGACCCATACACTAGGGATTTCTCACTGTCTGCAAAAACCATCACCCAGAAATCTATATCTCACCAAGTCGGCTCAAACAAGTTCTGCATACTACTGTAAGATAGATACTGAAACTTGTTCGCACGAGATATAATAGGCTAAGTACACTCACGTATTTATAAGTTTCTGTCATGTGCTAAAAAAATATGAAACTTGTCAACGATTTCCAGTGCCCACCGTTGTCAACGATTCAACTAAGCCTTTCCGATAACTCCATGATAAATTATACAGCTACAAGAAGTAAACATGTCTCGTTTCTGGCATTCATAATGAAGCAAGAATTTCGGGCGACTGACCTCTGCTTCCAGGTGCGCTCTGATGGAGGGGACTCGGTTGAGGTCGGCATATGAGAATCAGCCGGCAACGGTGATTCATTATGCAACTCTGGCGATGACCCCAACCATTCTTCCGAGGGGGGCGGGGGGGGGACTCGGGGGGGGACTCGACGGCATCGGGGATTGGCTCGTTGCTGCAGACTCCGTCCTCCCCGAATCCGGCGTGCTCTGGAACAGAGGATCGCTCGCTCAGGTCAGAACCCAAGCTGGACGGAGAGGTTCGGGCGCTTGTCTCGGAAGAATGGATCGGAAAGCTCGGAAACCAATCAGGCGTAAACTCGATCCCTGGCCCAGACAATCTGGTACAAATGTGGAAAAAATCAAATCGGAGGGATGCGCGCAAAATCAAATCAAATCGTCCAGGGGCGGGATTTGATGGACTAACCTTATGAGCAGCTCGGTGAACCCCTCCGGTTGTCCGTCAATCATCATGAATTAGCGTCCCTGGACGGCTTGAATCTTCCAGATGCGGCGAGGGGCGAGGTCAGCCGGCCGGCGGAGGATAGATGTCACACCTGACGGTGTACCGTAGCTGGACCGTGTACCGTGGTGGACTAGAGTTTCAGGATTGTAAGCGTTGTGTGCGTGAGTGTGTCCCAGGCTGTCTGGCTCGGTGGGCATATATGCCACGGGTTGTATCTGAGACAAACAACTCTGAAGAAATAGAACAGAGTTCACAACTCTTTTGCTCTCCTTCTCGTTTCTCTCTTTCTTCTTCCTCACGAAAGAGGAGAATCGTAGCACCTCATGCCGGCGATCACTGCCGGCAAAGGGGATCACTACACTTGGTATCAGATTTGGGCGAATTCCTGGCTGCTCTCGCTGTGATTCGTGGGGTGTTTCACTCTTGATCTGAGTTGTCATTCCAGGGTCGGGTAGCGCGATTGGGGATCTCGATCTCGATCGAGTTCGTCAAGCGTGCAGTAAATCCTCGCGCTGGTTGCTCGATTTAGCAGTTGTTCACCACGGCTCCAGCGAAGCCCTCACCACAGACCCAGTTCGTCTTGGTCGCGATGGGCGAGGCGGCGGAGGAGACGCGTACGACGCTCGACCGCCTCCAATCCAGTCTAGATCTCTTGCACGGCGTGGTGGCAGGGATCGACACCACCCAAAAACAGATGCGCGTCCAGCAAGAGCATCAGGCAGCGGCGATTGATGCGAGCGCCGCCAAGCATGACGACACCGCGCGCATCCTTCAGTCGCTGCTCATCAAGCTGAATCTCCTCGACAAGGGTGAGACGACGAGGCCACCGTCGGACAACCACAACCCCGACTCAAGCATCCTCATCAACGCGGGTCACTCCATCACCCAGCCTACGTCTCCGCACTGGGTGGGGGACACGGCGGGCGCCACGTCGAGCGGTGCCCCAAAAGGGAAGGCGGTGGGTACAGGCCCTGAATTTGACCCTGGTGGCGCTGGATTTCTGGGAGGTGGAGCCATGGGAGGCGCTGGTGGTGGTGGATTCGGAGGCGCTGGCGGCGGTGGATTCGGAGGCGCTGGTGGCGGTGGTTCTGGAGGCGTGGGCGGTGGTAGATCAAGTTCTGCTCAGGGAGATCAGGGAGGGCGAAATCACATGCCGAAGATGTCGTTTCCTCGCTTCGATGGAGAGCACCCGCGCATCTGGAGAGATAAGTGCTATGACTATTTCCGTGCATTCAACATTAGTGCAGCTCTGTGGTTAACAACAGCAACGCTGCATATGGAGGGGAACGCTGCAATTTGGTTGCAATCTTACAAGAAGCGCCATGAGTTGGGGAACTGGCCGCAGTTCATCGCAGCGGTGGAAGCTGAATTCGGTGCAGATGACAAGCGTCGCAGCATCAAAGCATTGCTAGCGCTGAAGCACAGCACAAGGAAGAGTACCAGAAGGAGTTCCAATCTCTAGTGTACCAAGTCTCCATGTACAATCCTCATTATGATGAACAATTTTTCATCTCACAGTTCATTAAGGGACTCAAATCAGAACTGCGCGGTGGCGTGGAATCTCAAGTGCCTGAAACTTTGGAGAGAGTATTTTTGCTTGCACGTGTTCAGCAAGAGGTCTTGGAGGAGACCAGGAAGAAGGGTTACAGGGCAGTACCGCATGCTCGAGGAGAAACAGTGACAAATCGAGCTGAGGTTCCGAAGTGTGCATTGAAATTTGCTACCGGTGATCTGTGGAAGGACAGACAGCTGAGGGATTACCGTCGCGCAAATAACTTGTGCTTCAAGTGCGGCGACAAGTACGATCCCACGCATCAATGTGGTGTCAAGCCAGCAGCAGCAGTTACAGTACATGCTATGGAGCAACAGGAGTGTCCCATCCTGTTATCTGAAGAAGTGCTCAACATTATGGAGATGCACGATATCGCAACAGCACAGCAGCTCAGTTTATCTCTCAATGCCATGGCAGGTTCGGAAGGATCAAATTGCCTACGACTGCGTGCTCTCGTGGACAATCAGGTTTTGCTGATTTTGGTAGACTCGGGGAGCAGCACCAGTTTTCTGAATTCAAATATGCTGTCCCGAATCAACTGTGAAACAGTAGAGGCACATCCAGTTGCTGTCAAGGTAGCCAATGGGCAGTTTATGTATGCAACAAAAATGGTGCCTGCCTTGTCCTGGTGGTCACACGGTGAGACTTTCCACACACCGATGAGGGTGCTGGATTTGGGAGGATATGATGCAATCCTAGGTATGGACTGGCTTGAGTCCCACAGTCCAATGACTACAGACTGGGACAAGAAGTTTATTTCCTTCCAGTACAATGGCAAACAAGTCACACTTCATGGCGTTCCTAAAGCCAAAACTGAAACTGTCCACGAAATGTCAGTGGAACAACTCGCCAAGTGGACTAAGGGCAACGATGTTTGGGCCATGGCCGTGGTGCACCAAGACAAGATCACAACGCTGGATGGTGACATGGACATCTGCTCGCCAGAAATTACTGCTTTGCTGACGGAGTTCGACCAGGTGTTCGCTGAACCCAAAGAGCTGCCTCCACCACGTCAGTATGATCATGCGATCACCCTCAAACCTGACGCAGCTCCTTTCAACGCGCGTCCCTACCGCTACTCACCTGCTCACAAAGACGAGATAGAGAAGCAGGTGGCGGCCATGCTCGCAGCGGGCATCATTGTGCCGAGCATGTCGCCGTTTGCATCTCCGGTGCTCTTAGTGCAGAAAAAGGACGGCTCCTGGAGATTCTGTGTTGATTACCGCCGACTCAATGAACTCACAATCAAAAACATGTTTCCCATGCCCGTCATTGATGAGTTGCTCGATGAGCTCGCTGGAGCCAAAGTGTTTTCCAAATTGGACTTACGAGCAGGCTACCATCAAATCCGTGTGTTGCCAGCCGATGAGCCCAAAACGGCCTTCAAGACACATCAGGGACATTACCAGTTCCGCGTCATGCCGTTTGGGTTGTGCAACGCGCCGGCGACGTTCCAGTGCGTCATGAATTCGGTTCTACGCCCGTGCCTGCGCCGCTCAGTGCTCGTCTTCATGGATGACATCTTGGTGTATAGCTCGTCCATAGAGCAACATCTGGAGCATCTCCGGGAAGTCTTGGCCCTGCTCCGCGATGAGAAGCTGTTTGTCAAGCGCTCCAAATGCTCATTCGCCTGTCAATCACTGGAATACCTGGGACACATCGTGTCAGCGGATGGCGTCTCTACTGATCCTCGGAAGACGCAAGCGATGCAGGACTGGCCACAACCCACAAATGTTACTGAGTTGCGTGGATTTTTGGGGTTGACCGGGTATTACCGTAAATTCGTCAAGAATTATGGGATAATTGCTCGCCCCCTGACGAATTTGCTGAAGAAGAAAGGGTTCATCTGGTCTGATCAAGCAACTGAAGCTTTTCTAGCGCTGAAAGCGGCTATGACCTCCACGCCGGTATTGCAGTTGCCTGATTTCAATAAGCAGTTCGTGGTTGAGACCGATGCATGTGACCTAGGGATTGGTGCGGTTCTCATGCAAGAACAACATCCACTGGCGTTTCTCAGTAAACCACTCAGTACGGCGCATCAGCAGCTATCAATCTACGAGAAGGAGTTTCTCGCGCTTTTGATGGCAGTTGAAAAATGGCGACCTTATTTGCAGCGAGGCGAATTTGTGATCAGGTCAGATCACCATAGTCTCAGCTACCTAGATGAGCAGCACTTGCAGACACCGTTACAGCGCAAAGCTATGGCACGCTTGATGGGTCTTCAGTTCAAAATAGTGTACAGACAGGGTGCTCAAAATCATGCAGCTGATGCTCTGTCACGTATTGGCCATCTCATGACTATCCAAGGGTGCTCTGAAGTGAGGCCAGTCTGGATGCAAGAGGTACTTAATTCCTATGCAACTGATCCTGATGCCCAACAACGACTGGTTCAGTTAGCTTTAGCTAGTCCAGATGAACACGGATATGAGCTGTCGCAGGGATTAATCAGATTTAAGGGGCGCATTTGGTTGGGGGCTAACTCAGCACTGCATACCAAGCTCATCTCTGCACTTCATTCAAGTGCCGTCGGAGGACATTCTGGGACTCAGGCCACATACCAGCGCATGAAACGCCTTTTCGCGTGGCATGGCATGAAGGCAGCTGTTGAAGACTTTGTGAAACAATGCAGCGTGTGCCAACATGCAAAACACACCAACACACACCCGGCTGGTCTGCTTCAGCCTTTGCCAATTCCAACTGGCGCCTGGCGTGATATAACAATGGATTTTGTTATGGGGTTGCCCAAGTCTGAAGGTTTTGAGGTTATCCTTGTTGTCGTCGACCGCTTCACAAAATATGCGCATTTCATGCCAATGCGTCATCCTTTCTCTGCTCCAGGGGTGGCCCGAGTCTTCGTCGACAACATTGTCAAGCTACATGGTATGCCGCACTCCATTACCTCTGATCGGGACTGCATCTTTACAAGTAACTTTTGGAAAACACTGTTCGCCACTTTGGGTACGAAGTTGCAGTTTACCACAGCCTATCATCCACAGACCGACGGACAAAGTGAGCGGGTAAACCAGTGTGTCGAAATGTTCCTCCGGTGCATGGTGCAAGAAAATCCAAAAGAATGGAAGAGTTGGTTGCCATTGGCAGAATTTTGGTACAACTCGACTTTTCATACATCACTTGGCTGCTCCCCCTTCAAGGCGCTGTATGGTCATGACCCAAACCTGGGTGCCTTACCAGCAGTGGATGATCAGTCATCAGTAGCTGGCATGATCACAGATAGGGCAGCTCAAGTTGAGGCACTCAAACAACACCTGGAAGCTGCACAGAACCGCATGAAGATGTATGCTGATAGTAAGCGCACCGAGAGACAGTTTCAGGTGGGAGACAAGGTGCTTCTGAAACTACAACCGTATGCTCAATCAACGGTCGTCAATCGCAAGTACCCGAAGCTGGCTTACAAATATTTTGGGCCATACAAGGTTTTGGAGAAAATTGGACAAGTCGCTTATAAACTAGAGCTACCTCCTACGAGTCAGATCCATGATGTGTTCCATGTTTCACAGCTCAAGGAATTTCGGGATGATTACTCGCCGGTCTTTGCAGATCTCCCTAGACCTCCAGCCCTGGATGTCATTGATACAGTGCCGGAGATGATCCTTGATAGGCGCCTGGTAAAGAAGGGAAATGCTGCTGTTCCTCAGGTTTTGATCAAATGGACAAATGTGCCGAAGGATTCTGCTACCTGGGAAGATTGGGATACTCTGAAGACGAAGTTTCCGCTTGTACTGACTTGGGGCCAAGTCAGTTCTTCAGGGGGAGGACCTGTCACACCTGACAGTGTACCGTAGCTGGACCGTGTACCGTGGTGGACTAGAGTTTCAGGATTGTAAGCGTTGTGTGCGTGAGTGTGTCCCAGGCTGTCTGGCTCGGTGGGCATATATGCCACGGGTTGTATCTGAGACAAACAACTCTGAAGAAATAGAACAGAGTTCACAACTCTTTTGCTCTCCTTCTCGTTTCTCTCTTTCTTCTTCCTCACGAAAGAGGAGAATCGTAGCACCTCACGCCGGCGATCACTGCCGGCAAAGGGGATCACTACAATAGAGGAAGAGGATGGAATCGGTGGAGATTCAAATCTGAATTGGTATGGTGGGGGCAGCGGATGGGGGGTCCGGGCAGGTCAATCCCGTCGCCGTACGTGCTGGAGAGAGGAAGGACGGCGAGGACGAGCCGGACGCCATGTATCCGCCGACGACTGTCCTTCGGCGCCGTGCGTATCGCTACCTCGCCTAGGCGTATCCGCCCGGTGGTAGGGGTCAAACGGCTGTCCGTGTGGGCCCGGTTGCGTGAATCTCCAGCAAACGGGTCGGTCTGGATTAGGTGCGGGCGCCATAAGGTCCTCACGATTGATTTACCGAGCACAAGGCCGTGTTGAAGTTCCTCCGCTGCGTGCCGAAGCGGTTCAAGCAGATCGCCCACTCACCGAAGAGCAATGGATGGAGCGCATGAAACCATGGCGCTCAAGAAGAAGAAGAAGAAGGGCAAAAACCATGGCGAAGAAGAGAAGGCGGAAGAAGAAGAAGAAGAAGAAGAAGAAGAAGAAGGCGGAAGAAGAAGAAGAAGAAGAAGAAGAAGAAGAAGAAGAAGAAGAAGAAGAAGAAGAAGAAGAAGAAGAAGAAGTGCCAGGAACTCGGCCACTTTGCTTGGGAGTGCCCGGAGAAGAAGAAGGGCAAAAACCATGGCGAAGAAGAGAAGGCGTTGCTCGGCCAGTACGTTGACGACGAGCCGGCTCTTCTCTGAAACTCCATGAAGAATTAGGAATCAAGATTAGGGGGTGATTGTTAGCTCTTAATCTTGATTGTATCTTCTTAATCTTGACTATCTGCATTAGTTACTTGTTTATGCATGTAGTTTTAGCTAGCTAGGGGGTTGCTGGCCATGAAGCTTCAGTAGATGCGGAGCGGAAAGTCGCGTGATGGCCTGCATGCTCGAGTAAAGCCGGGTGATCTGGTAGTCTACTAGGATAGTCGTTGTGCATAGTCAAGTTGTTAGCTAGATGTCAGTACACGTTAGCCAGGTCAAGTTAGTGTCCGGTATGGCCTGGGTGTTAGTGCTGCATGGAGTTAGTGGGTGTGTTAGTGGCCATGCGAGGTGTGCCTGTGACTACTTAAAGCCATGTAGATTATCATATTTGTTTCAGAGATTAAGAAGAGAAAAGGTGAGGGCTGTGTGATTCAGCCAAAGCCAAAGATATACTTGTCTCTGTGTATTTCTCGTAAGAGCTACGTGAGGTAGGAGAGAGAGGCCAAGGAGCTGACCGATCAGCTCCTACACCTGGCAGTATGGGAGATGGTTTGTCAGCCTAGGAAGAATGGAGGTCTAGCAATACCGAATCTAAAAAATCAAAATGAGGTGCTGCCACTGGTGGAAGAAAGGGCTTTGGTCGCGGTTGGCAACTGCCATTAGTCGCGGTGGCGCAACCGCGACCAAAGCAGCGCGACTAAAGGCCCCCCCCTTTAGTCGCGGTTCCTTACGAACCGCGACTAAAGGCCCGTCCACGTGGGCCGCAGGCGAGCGCCAGGGCGGAGGACCTTTAGTCGCGGTTCTTCTGGCCAACCGCGACTAAAGGCCTCCGCAGGGTTTAGGGTTTTAGCCCCCCTCCCCCTAAATCTGGTTTCTTTTTAATTTGTATTGTTTTATTTTTTTTGGGTTTTAATTTTGAAGGAGTTTCACATATTCTACGGTACTGTATACATACATGCATATGAATGTACAATTTCAAACAAATTTGAAATTAGAACCAAAAAGAATTCAAGAGGAATATACAATATATATTCAATATCGGATGACCATATACAATATATATTCAATATCGGATGACCATATACAATTTTGAACAAGTTAGTTACAAATTCTGGTGCATATAAAGTTCTACGTCATCGTAATAGTGTTCTCCTCTAGGATCGATGACTTCCCTCGCCAACCATCCAGCTAGTTCCTCTTGAAGTGGTCGGAAGCGAGCTTCTGGACTAAGCGTCTTCCGGAGGTTATTCCTCGGGATGTTGTTCTCACACGTCTGGTCCCGCTCATTGCAGTATCTCCGGATCCTCTCACAAACATAGTATCCACATAGATTGGTCCCCGGTGGCTGAATATCCCCACTCCTCCGCACTGCCATTTTAAAATGTAGCTCTTTTTGAATTCACCGACCTTGGTATCTACGAACCGTCTCCAAACCCTACGAGGCAAAGAAAATTAAATAAACAAGAGAGTTATTAATTAGTTACTTGATATTAGGAAATGATGAACGAAATAGGCCGATCGATATAGAGCGCAAATGAATGAAAATAATTACTTTTGCATCATTTTTCTCATGTCGCCCCAAAGCGCCGGATCCATATTCAGAGAGTCGTGGACGAGAACTGAGGAGGTCTGAACTTGAATTACCATAAGAATCCAGTGGAACCTGCGGACACGATACATGCACAGTCATGCATAACTCATCGATTAGCCACATACCATAAACAAAAGAGAATGTGCTCAAGACAGAAACACTCACCCAAAATGGTAAGGAAATAGAATATCACTTTTCTGTTGCTGTTTTCTAATAAACCGCCACAGGTCATCCTCCACGTCGGCGGGGTGGTGTTCTAACACATATGAATTAACGATGTGTGGGTCAATGAACCCAACATCATGGATGTTCCTTATTCGCATTTCCCGCTTCTTCATTCTGCATAATATATAGCGTACACAACAAGATAGTTAGGACAATATATATATATATATATAGTGCAGGCCGGCAATGAACGAGATGGGGTAGAAATTAATAAATCACTTACGTAACGTAGCAACCGATGATAGATTTGTCGTGGTCGCGCAGATTGAACAGCTGGAACAATTCACTCGTAGGAATTTGTACCCGTAATGTTTGAAGTGATGCTCATATCTAACTTCCGCATAGATATACTCTTTGGCGTTTTTATGTTTTATGTAACCCTTGTACCAATTTAGCAGACCTAGCATTTGTCGAGGTAGATCCTCTTCTGCGCAGCTCGACGAGAGGGCCATTCTTCACATATGTAAATACTACGTCCTTCATTGGCGCCTCATCAAGGCCTAGCAAAGTGCACGAAGAGTGATACCTAACTCGGCCGCTTGTTCTCTCGGCACTCGTTACGGTCAATCCATGTCTTGCCGCAGCTGCTATGATATCGGGGGCATCCGGATCGGCGGCTTGCACTATGAGCGGGGCGATCGATTGTTTACTTTGTTCCCCGAGCTGGGCAACTTCTTTCCCCCTTTCTAATTTTGACTCGGCCTCGTCCTTCAAGGTTTTCTTCTCCGCCAACTCTTTCCTGTTCTTGAACGCGAGTGCTTGCCTACGAAGTTCACGTAAATAGTCGTCAGGCAGATTCTTCGCGGCTTGGGACGGTGTGTTCAAAAATGACTTAGCCCATCGCTTTTGCTTGTCGTAATATACCGGCTTGGGCTCGCCCTCTCTTTTCTTCTTGCACTCCTCCTTCCATTTCTCATGCTGAGCAGCCACGGCCGCTGCATTTTCCTCGACACTAAGTTCCCAAGGCCTCGGGATGAGAGGCTTCAGTGATGGCTCTGGTATCTTTGTTTTCTTAGGTACATAAGGGTCCGGGTTAATAACCCAGGACTGCTTCTGCTTCTTCGCCGGAGGTGGATTGGGGGCCGGTGTCCGCCGATCACCCGCCGGACGAGGACTAGGGGCGGCGTCGCTACCCGCCGGACGAGGACTGGGGGGCGGCGTCGGCTGACGTGAAGGAGGTGTATTAGGTGAAGCACCACCACCACCGCCGCCACCGCCACCGTCACCGCCACCGCCACCGCCACCACCACCACCGTAGGGGGGTGGACTTGTTGGCGCCTCGCCCTGAAACTTGATAAACTTCTTCTCGCCATAGAATGAACTCGGCGCTTGACATCTCCAAGTCTTTTCACCCCTTCGGGTGTAGCAATGTCAATGTCCAGGTCCTCAAACCCTTGGACTATCTCCTCCACCGTCACACGAGCATAGCCATCTTGAATGGGGTTGTTGTGGTGGAGTGCTCCAGTGGCAAAGCACCGCCGATGGCTACCTTCATGGACATGTTCCCGATAGGATAATACAGATGACATGCTTTCATCTCCTTTATATCGTCCACGGGGTAGCGAGGAGGCTCCGGTGCAGTAATTTCGACCACCGCAGGCTCCGGTGCAGTAATTTCTATCGTCGGTGCACCAGCCGGTGAGGCCTCCGTGGAAGCCACGCTGCTTCTTCTCCGCTGCTGGCTTCCGAGATCCATTGGATGATCTTCAGCATGCCGGCGCCCGAGCTGCATCTCTTTCGGCGACTAGTACACTCACGGTTTTCTTCATCACATCCATTTCCGTTACCAACTTCGCCACAACATCTGCATCCCGATCCATCTTTCTCTTACGGCTTCTCAGAACCGTACGGGTCATCGTTCTGGGAACCCTATTTTCCACGGAATGGGCCCCATGCCTCGTATACGTCCTCCGTGTTCAGGATTCCCGAGGGCTTTTGTCGTGGCGTCGTTCTCTCTGTTGAACCTGATCCTCCCTCTTGAGCCTCCCTCATTGCCTCAATAAGCTTTTGGGTGGGTGTAATTATTTTGCCCCGATAAACACACTCCCCTGTCTCCGGGTTCAGCGATCCCCCATGCCCGTACCACCAGCTTTTGGCCCTTGGGTCCCATCCCTCCGTACCTGGACGGATTCCTCGCGCCCTCAGCTCGTTCTCCATCTTCTCCCACTTAGGCTTCCAAAAGCGATACCCTCCTGGCCCCATTTTATGATTGTACTCCTTCTTGGCCGCATTTTCCTTATTTTTTTTCGATAGTTCAAGGAACTGCTCCGATTTCTTTTGCTTCACAAATTCTGGCCAATCATGTTGCAGTTTCTCATATTGTCCTTTGAAATCCGGAGTCTTGCCCTGGTTGACAAAGTCATGGGCTAGATTTTGCTTGTATTTCCGGAATGCGTTGGCCATCCTAGAAAGAGCGAACTGTTTGACTAGCTTGCGCCTCTTCTTGTTTTCCGCAATCTTGTTACCCTCCTCATCGTATTTGCGGTATTCCGGAGGTAGAACGAAATGTTCCATAAGCTTGTTGAAGCAATCTTTTTTTTCTCTCTTATCGACAAAAGTGAAACCAACACGTGCCTTCTTTGGCTCATTCCACTCCTGGCGGGTGATCGAGACGTTGTCTCTAACAACGGCTCCGCATTGGCTGACAAACTTGGTGGCGTTCTTGCTGGGCTCCAGCGGCCTGCCGGTTTCTTCGTCGACAACATCGATGGTGCATGTTTCTCCTGCTTTCATCGTCTTGGTTGCGCCTCGCTTTGACGACGTACTCGATTTTTTCGACGATCCGGCCGAGGGCTAAAATAAGAAAGAGAGTCGCGCGCGTTAGTACACACACATTTATTCAAATCAGTTAGTTGTATCACCAGACGCTCAATATGTATATATATATACCTCGGCGCCGGAGGTGGTTGCTACTTCCAATTGAAGATCGTCGTTTATCGACGTTTCTTCGGCATCATCTGCTTGCTGACGGCGCCCTTCATCTTCACACTCAAGGTTCAGATAAGAAGAGATATCATCTTCTTCTTCTCCGGTCGGCACATATGGAATATCGCCTTTTATGATGCCGAACATATGGTCTTCAGCGTCCGGATCATAGTTGTCCGTAATCGGGTCAGCTCTATCGTCCGCCATATGTCGATCCCGAAACATGTAGTAAAAACAAATTAATTAAGTGAAGAAGGGGGGCGGTGGCGGTGGCGAAAGGGCGGTGCCAAAAGGAGGGGGCCGGCGAGCTAGAAGGGGTGGGAGAGGGTGTCGCAGAAGAGCGTGTGTGTGCGCCGGGAGAGATTGGAGGGGCCGGGGGTGCGCCGGCGGGCGCCGCCCTAGCTATTGCATGTGTGCGTGTGTGGCGCGCGCCCCCGGCCGGCCGCCGGCCTCCCTCTCCCCCTGTCTGTGTGTGGCGTGCGCGAGGCGGCGCCGGCGCCGGTGGGGAAGGACGACGGCGCGCGCGTTAGTTTTTTTAAGTCAAATTTTAGTTCTTTTTTTACACAATTTTTTTAAGTAAATTGTAGTTCTTTTTGACACAAAATTTTAAGTCTCAATTATTTGTTTTTTAAGTCAAATTGTAGTTATTCTTTTAGTTTTTTTAAGTCTCAATTTAGTTAATTTTAAGTCTCAAATTTTAAGTCTCAAATTTTACGTCTCAAATTTTTAAGTCTCAAATTTTAAGTCTCAAATGTTACGTCTCAATTTTGAGTCATTGTCAGTCTCACTTTAGGTAATTTGAAGTCTCAAATTTTAAGTCTCAAATTTTAAGTCTCAAATTTTTAAGTCTCAAATTTTAAGTCTCAAATTTTAAGTCTTCTTTTAGTTTTTTAAGTCTCAATTTTTAGTTTTTTTTAAGTCAAATTTTAGTTAATTTTAATTTCGAAATTAACAAGAACTAAAACTAAAAAAAAAAAGAAAAAAAAATTGGCCGGGGTGCGCGCGCGGCGCTCAGATCGGCCGGCGCGCGCCTCTCTCGATCGGCGGCGCGCCGGACCATTTCTCGCGGCGCCGCCCCTTCCTCTCGTGCGGCGCCGCCTTCCTTCCGTGCGGCGCCGCCCTTCCTCTCGCTGGCGCGGCGCGGCGACACGGCGCGGCACACGGGCGGCGGCGGTACGCTTTGGATTGGATCTTGGATCCTTACGGCGTGGCGAGAAGAGAAGATGGAGGAGCCGGCGATGGCGGCGACGGCGCGGAGACGATGACGCCGGCGACGGCGTGGAGACGACGAGGGCGGCGCGGAGACGAGACGACGGCGACAGCAGTTCGGGCGGAGGAAGAAGAAACCGTGGCGCGGAGCCCGCGCTGCGGGAATATATAGGGACCCCCTTTAGTCGCGGTTGGGGTCGCCAACCGCGACTAAAGGGGTATTTAGTCGCGGTTGGGGACCCCAACCGCGACTAAAGGTATTTTCGCCCTGTTTTTATTTTCCACAAGAAGGACCTTTAGTCGCGGTTGGCCAGGCCAACCGCGACTAAAGCTCTTTTTTGAAAATACTTTTCTTTTTTGAAAATCATATAATACATATAATATATCAAAAAAATCAGAAAAATAAAACTAATTCAATTCAAAATTTTAAAAATACAAATAATATATCAAAAAAATCAGAAAAAAAAACTAATGCAATTCAAAATCTTAAAAATACAAATAATATATCAAAAAATTTCAGAAAAATAAAACTAATTCAAATAAAACTAATTCATTTCAATATGTTAAAAATACAAATAATATATCAAAAAACTAAGAAAAATAAAACTAATTCAATTCAAAATGTTTAAAATACATATAATATATCAAAAAATTCATAAAAATAAAACTAATTCAATTCAAAATCTTAAAAATACAAATAATATATCAAAAAATTCATAAAAATAAAACTAATTCAATTCAAAATCTTAAAAATACAAATAATATATCAAAAAATTCAGAAAAATAAAACTAATTCAATTCAAAATTTTAAAAATACAAATTATCAAAAATTCATAAAAATAAAACTAATTCAATTCAAAAGTTCGTTGGCCCCCTCTTCCCGCCTCTTTCCGCCGACCCCCTCTTCCCTCCTCGTCTTCCCGCCATTTCTTCCATGTCTTCCCGCCTCTTTCTTCCCGCCAATTGTTTCCCGCCAATTTCTTCCGGCCTCTTTCTTCCCGCCAATTTTTTCCCGCCAATTTCTTCCCGCCACTTTCTCCCCGCCTCTTTCTTCCCGCCTCCTGTCTTCCCGCTCCCATTTTTCCCGCCATTTGTCACTACATATAGGTAGCCCGCCTTGGCCAGCATCACATCTCTACAATCTCTCATCACTCTCTCATGGCTTCCACCGCACCCACTCTAACCTACCACAGGTGGAGGAGCTTTGCGCCTCGAACTACCCTTGCCCTCCGGGCTACCGCGTCCCCGCCGGCCGGAGCCTCCGCGCCGGCCGCGCGCCGGTCCCTCCCGTCCCTCGTGTACCGCGCGCCGGCGGCCATCACGAACCACTACTACCTCGACCTCACGCCGGAGCAGCGGATGAATCCCCGTTGGCATCCCGATAACCAGCATACTTGGGACGCCTTCTTCATCAATCGGCGTGAGAGGGCGCTCGCTGTGTATGAGGAGGACGGTCCGCCTCCCGGAAACTTCCACGAGGCCGGCCGTCGGCTATGGTGGTACGGCCGGACTCGCAGAGCGTCATGGACTACATCACGGCCGGCGATATCCCCGCCCGCGCTACCCTCGCTCGAGCCACGAGCGCCGCCCGACGACAGCCGACGACAAGAGCGACGACGACGCCGGCAACTTAGAAGGCGACGACTACCGGTACAACGGCGGCGGCTATGAAGACTACGAGTATGCATATTATACGCCTAGGCAGGAGTATGACTAAATCACTCCAACTTTCATGTATGCAGGAGTATGACTTAGTCACTCCAAATTTCCTGTATGAAGGAGTATGACTTAGTCACTCCAAATTTCATGTATGCATGTAGGAGTATGACTTAGTCACTCCAAATTTCATGTATCATCAGTGCTATCTCGAGTCAATTGAATCATTCGAAATGGACACCAAACACATCACGGGTAATATAATTCACATGATTCATTCAACAAAGTTTGGTACAATAAATTATTACACATCATTTCTTCCCTTGTGTCCCTGCTTGCTTACGATTGTGCCGTATCCATGGAGCATCCTCATCATTTAACTTAATGCTTGGGTCGGTGTTCACTTTGAAGGGCGGAATTTCAGCAAACATATTATAATCTTCTCGACATGTCCTGTCTTGTCCTCCACTCCCACGATGTTTCTTTTCCCTGAAAGAACAATGTGGCGCTTTGGATCATCGCATGATGTACTGATCGTTTTCTTATCTTTCCGTTTCCTCGGTTTGCTACTCATGTCCTTCACATAGAAAACCTGAGCGACATCTTTCGCTAGGACGAATGGTTCGTCAAGATAACCAAGATTGTTGAAATCCACCATTGTCATTCCGTATTGCTGGTCCACCTTTACCCCACCTCCCGTTAGCTTGAACCATTTGCACCGGAACAAAGGGACCCTAAAGGAGGGTCCATAGTCAAGTTCCCATATCTCCTCTATGTAACCATAATATGTGACCTTTTGCCCATTCTCGGTTGCTGCATCAAAGCGGACACCACTGTTTTGGTTGGTGCTCTTTTTATCTTGGGCGATCGTGTAAAATGTATTCCCATTTATCTCGTACCCTTGGAAAGTCGTTATAGTCGAAGATGGTGTCTTGGCCAACATGTACAGCTGATCTACAACCTTATTGTCACTCATTAAATGTTTTCTCAACCAACTCCGAAAGTCTCCATGTGGGCCTTCCTAATCCAGGATTCAGCTTCCCAGGGTTGTCCGAGCGTAAAATATTCTTGTGTTTCTCAAAGTACGGAGCCACCAAGCTGGAATTGGTCGAACCGTGTGGTGTGCTTCGGTCGAGAATGGTCGTCCATACATATCATTGATTTCCTTCCGATCGTGCCTTATCCACTTCGACTCCCCTCGTGCCGCGTTTGAGGAAGACCAATCGGCTTAAGGTATTGAAAAAAGTCAACACAAATCTCAATTACCTCCTCATTACAATAGCCCTTGGCGATGCTTCCTTCGGCCTAGCACGGTTACGAACATATTTCTTTAATACTCCCATGAACCTCTCGAAGGGGAACATATTGTGTAGAAATACAGACCGAGAATGGAAATCTCATCAACTAGGTGAACCAGGAGGTGCGTCATAATATTGAAGAAGGATGGCGGGAACACCAACTCGAAATCGACAAGACATTGGATCACATCGTTCAGAACCGTGGTAGAACTTCGGATTGATTACCTTCTCGAGAGATTGCATTGAGGAATGCACATAGCTTCACAATGGCTACTCGAACATTTTCCGGCAGGAGCCCCCTCAAAGCAATCGGAAGCAATTGCGTCATAATCACGTGGCGCTCGTGAGACTTCAGGTTTTGGAACTTTTTCTCCGCCATGTTGATTATTCCCTTTATATTGGACGAGAATCCCGACGGGACCTTCATACTCCTCGTGCATTCAAAAAGATGACCTTCTCTTCTTTGGTCGTAGCGTAGCCGGCACGACCTTGAAACCGTTCCGATGCCGGTCATCGTGGTCTTTCAAACTTTGCTGGTCCTGCCGTGCTTCCTTTGTATCATTTGACTTCCCATACACGCCCAAGAAGCTTAGGATGTTCACGCAAATATTCTTCGTAACGTGCATCACGTCGATTGCAGAGCGGACTTCTAGGACTTCCCAATATTCTAGCTCCCGTAATATAGATTTCTTCTTCCACATGGCTACGTGCCCGTCAGCTCCCTTCGGAACTGATTGTCCGCCAGACCCTTTCCAAAGATGACTCTCAAATCCTTGACCATATCAAATACCTCAAGACCAGTGTGTTCCGCAGGCTTCGGTCGGTGATCTGCCTTGCCGTTGTAATGCTTGCCTTTCTTTCTTACTGGATGACCTTTCGGAAGAAATCGACGATGCCCAAGGTACACGTTCTTCTTACAATTTGGCAAATGTACACTTTCAGTCTCATGTAAGCAAGTGCGTGCATGCATTGTATCCCTTATTTGACAGTCCCGAAATGTTACTAAGAGCAGGCCAATCGTTGATGGTTACGAAAAGCAACGCCGTAGGTCAAATTCCTCTTCTTTGTGCTCATCCCACACACGGACACCAGGTCTGCCCCACAGCTGTAAAAGTTCATCAACTAATGGCCTTAGGTACACATCGATGTCGTTGCCGGGTTGCTTCGGACCTTGGATGAGCACCGGCATCATAATGAACTTCCGCTTCATGCACAACCAAGGAGGAAGGTTGTAGATGCATAGAGTCACGGGCCAGGTGCTATGGCTGGAGCTCGCTCGCCAAAAGGATTCATGCCATCCGTACTTAGACCAAATCTTATGTTCCTTGCGTCGCCTGCAAAATCTTTGAACTCTCGTCGATCTTTCTCCATTGCGTTCCATCTGCGGGGTGTCTCAACTCCCCGTCCGACTTACGGTCCTCTTTGTGCCATCGCAACAACTTGGCATGCTCTTTGTTCCCGAACAGACGTTTCAACCGTGGTATTATAGGAGCATACCACATCACCTTGGCGGGAACCCTCTTCCCGGGTTTCTCGGCCCTCAACATCGTCACCAGGGTCATCGCCTCTGATCTTATAACGCAATGCAAGGTTGCATACCGGGCATTCATTCAAATTCTCGTATTCACCGCGGTAGAGGATGCAGTCGTTGATGCATGCATGTATCTTCAGAACCTCTAAACCTAGAGGGCAGACAACCTTCTTTGCTTCGTACGTAGTGGCGGGCAACTCGTTATTCTTTGGAAACATATTCTTCAACATTTTCAGCAAGTTTTCAAATGCCGAGTCAGCTACACCTGCCTGTGCCTTCCATTTCAGCAAATCCAGTGTGCAGCCTAGCTTTTTCAGACCATCATCGCATCCGGGGTACAGCGCCTTCCTGTGATCCTCTCACATGCGAACCAAATTCTCCCTCTCTTTTCAGTTTCGCAGCCGTCTCCGTGCATCAGCAATGGTCCGACCAAGATCATCAACGGGATCATCACGTGCCTCTTCTTCACCTTCCCCTTCACCTTCAGCATCCTCCATGAAAGTATCACCGAAATGAGCAAGATAGCTTTCATCGATGAAATCATCCCCTTCTTCATCTTCTTCCATTATAACCCCTCTTTCTCCATGCTTGGTCCAACAATTATAGCTTGGCATGAAACCGTGCCGAAGCAGGTGCATGTGAACATCTCTTGAGGAAGAGTAACCCTTCTGATTCTTACATTTAACACATGGACAGATAACAAAACCCCCCTGCTTGTTCGCATTAGCCACTACGAGGAAATCTTTCAAACCCGCACTGAACTCGCCGGAGAGTCGGTTACCGTACATCCATTGTCGATTCATCTGCATTATTATAATATAAAATATATAATTAACCATCATGCATTTGTTAAACTAACTAGCTACAAACAATATAAATTAAACAATGAACTACACACACATGCACATTTTATCAACGACACATCAAAGGTTCAAGTTGCTAACCGCGATCGAGGAGGAAAAAATAAATGAGAAAGCTCAAGTGTGGCTCCAACACTTCATATCATGTTTGTTTCATGCTCTTGGGGCATTTCATCAAACACCTTATGTGCATAAGAGGAACCAAAAGCAAACCTAACACCCACTTGTGAAGCTTGTGAAGAGAATGGCACCAAATGGCTAAGTGTTGGCTGCTGGATGGGTATATATAGGGGAGGGGCTTTAGTCCCGGTTGGCCTGGCCAACCGCGACTAAAGGCCTTCGGGCACCTTTAGTCGCGGTTGGCCTGGCCAACCGCGACTAAAGACCCCCCACGTGCACCGGCTGGCCACCGAGCGCCCTGGGCCCGGGCCTTTGGTCGCGGTTCTCCTCCCGAACCGCGACTAAAGGTACCATTAGTCGCGGTTCCTGCAGCATCGCGACTTATGGGGCTCACCCGAAGCCTGTTTTTCCACCAGTGTGCTTCTTAAATATCTTCACAAGTTCTTCAGTAAAACTCACACTTCTTGGATTCGGCGTGTATGGAATGCTTAGTTGATAAAGTTCCTCGTGCCATGGACTTATGCGAACCTTTCTGGTGAAGAGATGTTTCCAAGCTCTTTCCAATTTTCACAGGTATTGCAAAGAGCTGTATTGGAGATGGTTCATCCACTATCTTCTGGAAAGATCTCTGGCTAGATGACATTGCTGTGAAAAATTTCCAAGATCATTCTCATATGTATTTAGTGAGTATATCTCCATTCAGGAATTTCTAGGGTCTGATAACCTTGCAGCCATCTTTCATTTACTTATTTCCCCTGAAGCCATGAATGATCTATGAGAGCTACGGAGAGTTAGTGCCGATATATCAACTTTTCTAAGTCTAATGATACTTGGACATCTTCCCGGGAGCATCGATACACTTCTAATCGATACTACAGATTTTGTACAGGAACTTGGATCCCCATGTTCCTTTCTCATGGCTATGAAAATCTAAATGCACTTCAAAATTGAAGTTCTTTTTCTGGCTTGTCTTATCGGACAGATTGAATACCGGGAAGATTATTAAGAGGAGACACTACACAATCAATTCTGGATATAATTACTTAATGTTCGACATCCACCTGGCGAAACTGTTGAGCATATTCTCTTTCAATTCCTCTTTAGCTCTGATTGTTGGTTGAAGCTTAACATTTCCTGACATGACTGTGGCGATAGATTGAATATTATTCAACAAGGAAAGATTCAGTGGCATCAACACGTATTTATGAAAGTTTTTTATGAGTGGGGCTTGATATTCGATGGGATCACCCCTGATGTAGGCACCTGGAAAGCTAGATTTAAATCTGATTTCATAGTTCTAGTCCATAGAGCTAGAGATGGTTTGCATCAGATGTTGGACTTAACCTTGTTGTATAGGCTTAGTGTCATGTTTATTTCAGTTTGCTTTGAGTCATACATGCACATCCTATATAACTAAGAAGTTCATCCCCACTAGCCTATTTCTCTAAACATGCAGCTATGCCACATCAGCGGTCCCACCAAATTAGCAATCTACTGTTGACATCATATCTCATGCAACCTCATTTATCTCTAATCCAAAGATAGCCGGTGGGAGAAGAGCCAGTTTACAATAACTCTTAAGCAGTATGATCAATTAGTATATCAGTGCGTATTATTAATTCCATTACCATGTGTCTTCTACTCTTCTTATTCTACGAGCGCATCATTAATTTTCCCGTGCCCTTGGAGACGCCTCCTTTCATCTCCTAGGCCATCATGTCTATATTAATCGAGTCGTCCAGGCTGACTCCTTGAGTCCTTGTAGATGGAAAACTGTCAATGCAATGGGGTTGTTCTTTATTCTTTCAATGTTACTGCCGCTCCTCCATCCGATCAGCTATCTCAACCGGATTTCTCGGATGTCACCGCAGTACAGCGCATTAGACACATCCTCCCAGCGCAAACCTAGATGAGTTTATGGTCGCGCCAGAATAGCGGGGTTGCAACTTTACCAGCCCACGTGACCCTGGAATTCCAATTACATTGGGAAGTTTGCTTCAAAATCGCCATCCCTTGCCAGCAGCCCAGCAGTACTATCGCATGGAACCGCGGAAATCAAGACTATCTGGTACAACATCTAACGTTATTGGGACTTTCTCAATTCCTTTTGAATTTTGCTCAACCTACAGGTTATACGATATAAGTCATCTTTGTGGAGCATCTTCCCATGGGACATGGTAGATTTATCCCGTTCTGATTCCTTTGGTGCTACTCAATGCATCTTTCAAGTCCATGGGGGCCTCTTTCGTTTGTGATTGATTGCTGCCGGTTCTTTTGCTACACTAGAAGATTTGTTACAGCTTTTCACCAATGTTTGATTTTTAACAATTACCTGAAAAATTCTTGCAGGATCAAAGAAAGATTTTTCTCTACGACTGATGGGTTCAGATGGAAAAATCTCAGACTTAACAGAAACTGCATCAGAAATGTACCTTCCATGATGACCAATTAGTTGTTTCGACTTATGTATCGTTTTAAAGTACATGGACAGTTTTGCTCTAGGTACTTATCTATATTTACGTTCCTACTCTTTTCATCCTAGCGCACTTAGAAAAATGAATTGGTACTCATTTGAAATTGGAGCTCCAACATTCACGGTCAAGGATTGATAGGCTGCTACAATGGCCATATTCGTCTTGGGTTGGCAATCTTTGTTGTTAATGCAGATATGACTCTTATATTCATCAAGAGTGCGTTGGCAAACTAAGTCTCCGAAATAATAATACTATGTGCGTAGCCTTTAACTTTTCTTTCAAGCAAGAGGTTAAATCCCGGCTTCTACGAAGTCGAGTGATATACATAACTTTCAATATTGTCTCGGTTTCTGATTTTCCATTGTCACTGTGTTTATATACTTCAATTATGTAAGTGGTCTCAGATTACTTATATTAACAATTATATTTAGCAATAAACTTATTCGCAGAATTTGCGCTATCTTTATAATTGCACTAATATACACATATCACTTCTTTGTCTTTTGTTTGTATATATATATATATTGTAAATAAATATTTAATTTAATTATAAACTTTTATGTGTTTAAGATTAAAATTTCCGCAGCAACGCGCGGGGGCATCATCTAGTTAGACTAGAGTGTGAGTGCACGGCAGGTTGAGCCATGCCAAGTTGTGTGTGTCACATGGCACCGTGCATAGGTTTGTAGTGGCACTAATATGTGTATGTGCCATTGCATTAGTGATAATCTGCTGTGTGCATGGATAGATGAAAGACATGAAGCAGCAGCTGCGTAGAGTCCAAGCGGCCAAGTCTTACGGGAGGAAGAAGCGGGCATATTCAGTTGCGGCATGCGAGCTGATCTCCAAAAACTTGGGAGTGACTCAAGCTGTGCGTGCTAGTGCGAGTAGTGGAGATATTAGTGGATCGGTTAGTTAGTTAGTGGCTTGTCGCATGCAAAGTGCGGGCGTGCATGTGCTGCTACGTTGTGTTGGTCTGGCTATTTAAGCCTTGTAATCAGGCTGTTTCAGTTAAGAGAACAAAGGAGAAAAGGCACAAGTTGTGCGGTGCCAAGAGCTCTGTGTGTTACTCTGTGTCTGTGTCTGTCTCCATGGACTTCAAGAGAGAAATAAGAGATAACAAGATTAGGAAGGTGATTGTTAGAACTAATTTTGTTATTGGTGTTAAGTGTTGTCGTCGTGGTGAACAGATAGATGCCATGGGATGGCTTATCTTGGGACCGAATGGACGCTAGAGAATTCGGGGGAGGGTTTGTGTTATGGATGGAGAGGTTTCCGGATGGATTCCTCAAGAACTTGGCCTTGGCCGAAGGAAGAAGATGATGAACACAAGAACAAGAACAGCACTAGATCTCTCTATTTCTTCATCACTAGTGCTTACAAGTTTCTGTGTACAAGCTTCGTAACCTAGAGTCACCGTGCCCGCGAAGGGATGTGCCCCCTCTCTTTATATAGGGGAGAGGGTGGCTTACAAGGGAAGGAACCCCAGAAACCCCAATGGGATCTTTGACTAGACAAACTACTTTACAAAGCTACTTTGGCTACCGGTGATGCCGGTTTGCCTTTAATCAGAAGCCGTGACATCCTCCGGTACCTTTTACGTCATCCTCTGCCTTTGGCGTCATGGCTTCGATTAAAGCTGAAGTGCTTCGCTCATCTTTGTCTTCTAGCTCTGGAGAGCATCTTTGACTGGTCTTTGCCGACGTGCTACAGTGTAGCCTGTTCCGGTTACTCCGGTACGCTCTTAGCAAGTTCCGGTATCCCCTTCTTGGGATACCAGTATGATTCCCTGAATCAACCTTCGCTATCCGGATCAACCTTTAAACCGGTACTTTGATGGCCTAAACCATCCGGTTTGCCATGCCTTTGGCATACCGGGGGTCATCCCCCCCAACATTAGTCCCCGAAGCTGGTATAGTCCGGTGGATCCTATCCAACGGACCATGCCAGGTTTTCCTTTCTCAAGGTACCGGTTTAACCCTTCGGGAATCCGGATCAAACTCTTTGGCGTCCTTGCCGAACTTATGCATCTATACCGGTTTTCTCCGGCATCTCTTGTCATTAAATCCTCTCCTCTACGAAGTCGAGAATATCTCGAGTACCGTGCCTATCAGTGACATGCGCACTGTGCCTGGCGCGCGACAGTGTCAGTGGTCACTTCGGTTCGTCTTCTGTGCCAGCATTTATGGCATCGCACCGGATCCGCGCGGCCGTTCCGGATCCGTGTGGCCCTCCCTGTGTTTTCCATTTTCCGCGCGTGTATCCGCGCGCCACGTGGCGGCCCACGAACTGAACCGCCGCGGCCCAACGGTTATCGGCCCACTACCTGCTCTCCCTATTTAAGGGGGGAGCGGTTCCTCCTTCTTCCTCTTCTCGCATTTGCCCCCTTTCTCCTTGCGCTTTGAGCTTCTTGCCCCCTGCGCTTCCGCCGTCGCCGTTCTCCGCCGAAGTACTACTCCGACGAAGTCCAGCCGCTCCTCGCGCTGCACAGGGGACTCTCCGCCGCAGTGAGGATCCTCGAAGTTCCTCGTCTGCCGCAGCATCGGGTTCCCGCAAGCTCCCTCTGCTCGCCTACGCCGCCGATCTTCTCCGTTGACCGCAAGCCCGTCGCACCTCCGGCGACCTTCTCCGTCAGCGTCTCCACCGCCTCTGGTTAGTCTCAAAGTCCCAATCTCTTCTTATTTGTCTCTGCATTTCAGTTCTTGGGGCGCTAGGATATTTATCTCCGCTTTTTCTTGCTTTTTCCCCTTTTCGTAGATCTTCGTACGAGGCTAGGACTTGGGAAAGTTGTTTGTGAGTAGCATCCGGCATCTTTAATCAGATGTCAACCGATCTCTATCTTACCGTGTCTACCGGCAGCAGCCGCCACGATCAGTCCTCCAGTTGCATTGAAGCTGAGCCAGACCGGATGGGAGCTTCCTCATCCGTTACGGATTCTAGCTCCAAGCAAGGCCAAGAAGCCAGCAGCTCCCGCCAAGATCCCGGCGTGGACCTGACCAACATCACTCGGGGAGCTTGGAAAGGCTCCGACGTGACCCAGAAAGACATCGACTGGCTATACCGCTCCCGGAGGATACCGGCACAGGTATCTTGCCGGATTCCACGTGATGAGGTGGAACCCGAGCCCAAACCCGGAGAGTTCGTTGTTTTCGTTTCTCATTTTGAGCGCGGCTTCGGCCTTCCTGCCTCCGACTTTTTTCATCAGTTCCTTGACTTCTATAAACTTCGACCCCACCATCTTCCTGGCAACGCCATTTTCTACCTCTCTTGCTTCGTTTCTTTTATGGAGGCCTACGTTGGCCTCCTTCCCACCAAAGAAGCTTTCGCTCGCTTCTTCTGCCTTCGGATCAATTCGGTCCAAGGCAAAAACATCCCCAAGCCCAAACCTGTGGTGCGGTGCGGGTCCTGCATCGTGGGTTCCCGCCAAGGGAGCCCCTTTTTCAAGTTCTCCGGCCTTGATTCTTGCCGGGCCTGGCAGGAGACCTTCTTCTACGTGAGGAACAAAGGTTCCTCAGATTTCATTAACTTGCCGGCTTTCAACCCGGCGACGCCCACAAAGACTAACTGGGGCTACCATCCGGGGACCAACCATATCGAGACTAACCGGATAGTCCGGTTCCTGGAGAGCCTCAAGAAGGACACGAGGATCTGCTCCGACGATATCATCCGTGCGTTTATCTCACGCCGGGTGCTTCCTCTCCAGCGCCGAGCTCATAAGATGAGCCAGATGTGCGGCCCCCGTGATCCTACGAAAATCACCGGCTTGGCCTTGAGCACAGAAGATGTAGCGCTCAAGGTTAGGCAAATTTGTAATACGGACATGCCCTTGGACTGGAAATGGGGCCTCCTTCCTCTTAGCGCCATGAACCCTCCAACAGCTGAAGTAAGAACTCGAGTAATCCGGGTTGTTTTACGGTAACTTTCCACCACTTAATTAACCGATTCTCCTCTTTTTCAGGCCTGCGAGCGCTTCCCTCGCATCGCTGAGGAAGTGCGTGCTCCCTTCCGGAGGCGCGATCTGGACAAGGTTGATCCGGATCCTTTCATGATCTGGACCAAGAGCAAGATGAGCAGCTCCCAGGCTCCGCGTCCCGGTAACTTTTCTGGCCAGGGCTCCGGTTCTGACGATGAGGTTACTATACTGGAGGTATCTTCCCTTTTCCGTTTTCTCATGTATCACATCTTTCTGTAGCCGCTCCTTTAGCCAACGCCAACCCACAGGTTGTGGAGCGCGCCACCCCGCTTCAGGCCGAGTGCGGGGCCGAGTTTATGGAGAAGCTCGCCTCCGAGAGCCGCAAGAAGAAGGCGCCCACGCCTGAGGCCGGCTCCAGCGAGATCCCTCCGGCCAAGCGCTCCCGGATTGAGATTGCTAGGAAGACGGTGACCGCCAAGCGCTACCGGAAATGGGAGATGCCGGTGGCTACCGGGTGAGTTTCTGCTTTTACTTCTTTTGACTCTGGAGTCTTTTTGCTTCCAGATTTTCTTTGGTTTTCGGATTCTTCTTTTCCGGTTGCCTTTCTGAACTTTTTTCCTTTCATCTTTCCAGGCCTCCCTTGAAGATCTCCAAGAGCGGCTCTGGCATGAAGCCGGAGACCTCAAGGGACGCCGCCAAGGGCTCCCCTCCTCCTCAGCAAAGTCCGGTACCATCTGGTGCCGGCAATCCTTCTGCCTCCCCAAAACCTTCTGATCACCGCGCGGAGGGGGACTTTGTCTCCCCTCCAGAAGCCCAAGACACCAGCGCCAGCAACACCGGCGCCGACACCGAAGAAGCCGGGCAGGCGGAACCTCTGGTTCCTCCCACCCCGAAGCAGAAGAAGGACTCTTCCTCCCCCTCCAAGGCCGTGCCGGAGTCTTCCGGGACAGCCGACTCCTCTCCAGCGAAGGATGCTCCGGAAGCTCCTGAGCCTGCCAAGTCTACGCCAACTCCTCCTCCGGCAATCTCCATCGGGAAGCCGGCTTCTGCCAAGCCTACGCCGCCAGAGACTGCGGCCGCGGATCCGTCTCCCGGTTCGCGGACGATGGTTCTGCATACCGGGCGTGCTGCCGTGGTGGCCTCCGAGGCGGCCTCCGCCCAGCTTGGACGGATTACGGAGTTCCAACGCCAAGGAACCGAGCTGGGCCATCTGCTCGATTACGCTGAGAAGTGGAATCGGGCGGATTTGACGCCGGCGACGCGGGGCCTTGGCAAGGACAAGCTCCCGATGGTCGACCCTTCTGGCCCCCGCAGCACCGTCCAACACTTTAGCCGGCTGCGCCACGCGGCCAAGGAGTTTGACAACGCCTGGCACGATGCCAGCAGCAACGTGACGGTAAGCCACACAACCTCAACTTTCTTACATTTTTGCCGAAATCTTTTCTTTCCAAAATTTTGAAGATTATGTATATCCTCCCAGTCCCCGAGTTTCGGGTTGAGAACGTAGTTCTTAGCGCGAAACTTTGTTAGAAAAGCAAAAAACCGGCATATCCAGTCCCCGAGTTTCGAGTTGAGAGCGCAACACTTAGCGCGAAACTCTGTTAAAAACACCCAAAAAACCTGTATAGCCCGTCCCCGAGTTTCGGGTTGAGAGCGCAGCTATTAGCGCGAAACTTTTCTTCTTGCCGGCATCTTTCTTACCGAAAACCTTTTCAACTTGAACAGAGCACGACGGATGCCCGGAAGTAGCTCTTTGAGGAGCTTCTGTGGGAGCACCGGGAGCTGTCCGAAGCGCACAGCAAGTGCCAAGGTTAGTCCTTGCTCATCCGGCTTCTTTTTACCGGTTGCTTTTTCTTTTTAGCATTTGCTAACTTTTTGCATTCCAGCGCTTCCGGAAGTCTCCCTCGAGGCTCTCTCTGTCGAGCTTGCCGCGCTCAAGGGTACCGTTTCTTGCTTTTACTTCCTTTGCATGTTTCATCCTACCGGATTCCTCTTTGTTAATAAAATTCTTCCGGATTTCAGCCGAAAAGGAGCAGCTTACCACCTCGCATCGCGAGATGAAGGAGCATGCCATGGATGCTGAGCTGCGGCACGCGCGCGAGCTCCAGAAGGCCAAAGCTACAGAAGAAGCCAAATTGGATGAAACTCTTAAGGAGTATACAGACTCCACTGCTGGGCTGCGGAAGGAGCTGGAGGAGGAGGCTGCCGCGCGGAAGGCGGCGCAGGACAAGATCGCCCAGCTCACCGCTGATCAAGCCGACTATGATAAGATGGTGATGCAGATTGATGCCCTTGCCTGCAGTAAGTGATATCTTCCTTTTTTCTCTTGCTTAGAACTGTTAGTTCATACCGGTATGTTCTTACACCGGTTGCTTTTCCTTCTCTTTGCAGAGATCTTCTCGGACTCCCAGAAGCACGCGATTGCCAAGGTCACAGAGCACAGGGCCAAGCAAACTTTGCCAAGCCCGGATGCGCCCTGGGACGGCTACGACTATATGGTCGCGCTCTCCGCTCGGATCCGGCATATGCGCTCCGTCGACCGGCACATGAAGGACCTCCCGGATGCTGCGCTCCAAATCTTCAAGGTGATGTCGCCTGGGGAGCCAGTGCCTGACAACGTCACGCTGGTTGCTGAGCGCCTGAAGGACGCAGGCCGGAGGATCCGCGAGTGGAAGTGCTCAGCTGCTCGTGCCGGAGCGGATGCAGCGCTGCGCATCGTATGCTCCTGGTATGATGACCTAGACCTGGATGCCTTCCACGCCCTCCGTGGCGACTCTCCTGCTGATAAGGATCCGGTTCGCGTCGCCAAGCGCCAGGACCGCGCCTACCACATTGCTGAGTTCGCTCACGTGCGCACCTTCATCCCTCCTCCTCCCGACGTCAAGGATGCGATCTCCGATGACGAAGGAACCGTCGAGGGTGAGGAGGATGAGGACGCCGAAGAGGACGCGGCGAATCCGGAAGAAGGTGATGCTCCTCCGGAAGCTCCTGCGGCTGGCGAGCAGCCTCCCATTGCCTGATCCTATTATCTTGCGTTCCTTGCCTGTTGCCTCAAAACTCTTAAGCTTGTTAAATTCTACCCCGGTATGCCGGGGTTTATGATGTAAGATAAAACTCAGCATTTCTTTGCTTGTGCTACAACAATTATGCTTATGCCGGTATCTTTTTACCGGTAACTACTTAAGTTAAGTTTTATGTGCTAACTTAGCATTTTGCATATCGTTTGCTTTGATCTTGCACTGTGAAGATTCCAGAATTGTTTCGGCATCCAATCCGATGCACACTTGGTTCTTTTACTTTGTCTCTGCCTACCTCTCTGGGTTTTTTGGCGTATGAGTCACAAAGTTCTTTTGCCAAGCAAGCACTTTCTTGAACTTAGAAAAATTTCGAGATTTTTCACAAAAAACCGGTATAACCGGGGTTAGTTAAACTTTTCCGAATTGTTTGTTCCCATTCATCCCCTTCGTGTTTCACGTGCTTATTTCCTACCGGTTTATCTTGCTTGCCATGAAGCCGGTCTGCGGACAACAGCATAGTCGAAGACTCCGGTAAGTTTAGCACGTTACTAAACCGGAAACAAAAAAAATGTTCATCAAGCAACCGGTAAACTGAAAAAATAAACACATTGCATGCAATTTTCGGTAGAGGTAGTCCCCGAGATTCATTCGAGGTGCCGGTATCTTTATTCATTGTACTTAAGGTACAAAAAGGAACTTCTTACAACATAACTTCAGGAATAGAAAGGACGCAGTAGTGCTATGTTCCATGGGCGCTTGGTTTCTTCTCCAGACATGTCCGCCTTGCCTTTCTTCGATTCCTGTGCGTCGAATAAGTAGTAGGCATCATTGTGCAGAGCCTTGCTCACAATGAAAGGTCCTTCCCATGGGGGTGAGAGCTTGTGGCGTCCCTCAGTGCGCTGCACTAGGCGTAACACCAGATCTCCTTCCCGGAAAACTCTCGGGTTAACCTTCCGGCTATGATAGCGTCTGAGGTTCTGCTGGTATATGGCTGTTCTTGCCAAAGCCAGCTCTCTTGCTTCTTCTAGCAAGTCCACATCATTTTATCGGGCCTCTTTTACCTCTTCTTCGGTATAGAGTTGAACCCTTGGTGAATCATGAATGATATCGGTTGGGATTACAGCTTCTGCCCCATAAACCATGAAAAACGGAGTGTATCCGGTAGACCGATTCGGGGTCGTCCGGATGCTCCACAACACGGATGGTAGCTCATCTAGCCAACATCCTGGTGACTTTTCAAGCAGTTCAATTAGCCTTGGCTTGATACCGGAAAGCACCAGAGCATTGGTCCTTCCAACTTGGCCATTGCCCTGCGGGTGTGCGACGGAGCACAAGTCCAACCGGATATTGTTATCCTCACAAAACCTTTTGAACTCACCTTGAGCAAAGTTTGTGCCATTGTTAGTGATGATTGATAGGGCAAAGGTGGCTGATCTTTCGATGAGACGTGGATAGATCGATTTGTTGGTGGAGTTCGTGCTTGACGATCCGACTACACGTGCAAAGCTCGTGCGCCAATGCAATCGCTAGGACAATCTCCGGGAGTTACTGATCTTGCGGATGCACGATCAGCCTGACCAGCGAGGGTCTTAATTCCTACCTGAAATCGAGAACAAGTAAGAACTAATGATGCAATCAGAATATTGCGGATGAAAGATGAAAGCTTTATTGAAAAAGGTGGGATTCCGAATAGTCGGTCTTGTTCTGGGCGTTGGCCTCAAAAGAAGTACACGAGAGTTGCAGCGATGGCTAACTTTTAATCTAATCAAAATCCCCTAAAATACCTAATCCGAAAATACATGGGCCTGGCCCATTAAATAAGGTGACGCAACACCATAAATAACTCTTTGGACAAATTTTATGATGGAGTAACTTGTATAATTCATCCAAGCATCATTGCTTCACTATGGTGGCTTCAATATTCTGAAATCCTCGCTTGCAACACCATCCTGAATCCTTGCAGGTCTGCTGCCATCTCCATGCACGTTCCTAATCCAATGCTTGGCGTCCATGCTAGATCCATTCCTAAATAATATATATACATTTGATTTAGGCAGCATCATATTCTCATATATATCAGGAATGATTCCTAGTAACGAATGTACCTGAGATGTGGTTGTAGGAGTATTTGTTGTATCTATCATAGAGATGTCCTCATCATCCTCCCCTACTTGAATTGAAGTCATCCTCGACGTAGTCTCATCTTTTTCACCAAGATATGCCTTCAAATCGGAGGTAATCATGTCCTCATCATCCTCCCTTTCTTGAAAGAAAAGCCGTCCTCGGCGATGTTTATTCTGTAAACATGCTAACAAAAGAGACAAGGTATATGCATGGTATATGTATATGTCATCCGTTTTAACAGCTCTCGCATGTTGCCCATTGTAGTTTGTACATATACCAGTATTGTAGTAGCTTAGAAGATCATTAGTCCCCATTAAACATTCATCACAACTCAGTTTGCAGATATAAGTGAAGCACATATTAACTCCTTTCAAATTGTAATGCTCATCATTAAACCATCCCAAAGTTGGTAAACCAAAATGTAAGGACTCAAATTTACTAGCTACGCCATGTGAATTTAAACAATTTTGCAGCAAGTTATTTGGCATAGAATGAATACCAACATTGGAGGTCAAATCAAAATGAGAAAGCATATACACAAATTCAGTTTTATTGGAACTATAAGAATCATCACACAAGATGCAAATCCTATGTACCATAAAAACATTGGTTCTGACATACTCCCCAACCAAATTAAATGTAACATCGGGGGCGTAGACACTCTTTAAACAAGGAAGTTCATCAATTTTATTTCTAGCATGTGACAAAGATATAGGTGGATCCATCACAACAGAAAACAAAGAATTAGCATGAGAAATCTTAGCCAACACTTCATTGCTCATAACCAGTTTTATATGATCCATACTAGAGTCAACGTTCAAGTCACAAGGTGCATTATCAGGAGCAAGAATTTTAGTTTGTACACTCATAGATATGGAAGAATTAACTTGTACAGGAGGTGTACTCAACATAGTTGGTATATCAGTTCCACAATTTCCTAACACATGGTCATCCTTGGAAACAAAAGTCTCCGCTGGTACACTCATATCAATATAGGAACGAAAAACAGCACATGGTACACACAAATCTGTAGGTCTATCATAACTGGAGCCAACCAAAAGATTGCTAGTCATATCAATGATAATTTCAGTGGTTTGAGCACATGGTACTTGCAAATCAGTATTATGATCCTCTAATATAGGCGGCGTGGACAAATCATCTGTGAACTCCACACATGGTATATTAATATCAACATGGCATTTACCAATTTCAAGTGGATTAACAAAACTAGTAAGCATCTCCATTGTTCGATCATGAGATTGTTTCAAAGCAACAACTCTATCCTCAATCAACTCAATAGACAAATCATCACGTGACATATGTAGATCATCATGGAATTCATCAGTCACATGTGGAAGGACAAAATCAGTACCTTCATTTTTACCTTGTGACTCCAACGTAGAAGATGTTCGCAGCGTCGTGTCACAAGTCTGTGGCTGGGCGACTCGAACAACAATATTCATGCGTGAAACGTTGGATGAAACAACCGGTGCTAGTGTGCATGACTTGAAGGACTTGGAATGGTCCAACGTTTTCTCATGTATGTGTTTCTCAAAAGCACAAGCTCGAACATATATACCAATAGTAGAATGAGGAATATACTTAAACATAACCTTAATATCAGGGTTCAAGCCGTTGAAAAACATGTTTCTAGTACTTTCCTCAAATTCCTTTATATCACAACGGTACATGTAAAATTTAAATTCATGATAGTAAACATGCACAGTATTACTACCTTGTTCTAATCGTTCAAGTTTGCGGAGCAGTTCACGTTGATGAGAAAGAGGCACAAATTTACGTCTCAAAACAGATTTTAAATCTACCCAAGTAGTAGGTGTATTATCAATATTTTCTTTATAATTCCAGTCCCACCAAACGGAAGCAAGATCAATAAAAGTTTGGGCGGCAATTCTTACTTTCTCATGTTCATTAGAATCATGGCATCCAAAAATATTGTCAACCTCAAACTCCCAATCAAAATAAGCATCTATATTATATCTACCCTCATAAACTGGTAAGGATATAACCTGATCATGATCTCCTGTAAATGGTTGCACATGCATCTCCGTAGCTGTCATGGTACTCGGGTCGATGGCTTGGTCCTCAATTCCTGTCATGGTTAGTACCCAAAAAGCACAAATGCATATGCCTACAAACAACGGAATATGGTGGTTCACGCGCAATTCGTCAAGCAAAATACAAAGCTCTTACAAGTTCTTACCAAACAGGAGGAAGGTGATATGGCAACCAACAAGGATCAGCTTCTCCCCGAGATTGCACAAAGCGATTACCAGGTGTCGACACAAAGCACATGGAGAAATCTGTGGAGCTCTGGGAAGGCAAAGTATAGTGATATGATGGCACAGTAATCAAATCAGCAATGCAAATTGAGTAAATGCTCAACGAAGGTACTGTGCTGGTCCTAGGCTAGATCGTATTAGAGACGCGAGCCTAAATCACCAACGAGGTCATAATGCGGCACAAGATGCAAGAGGCAGCGAAACTGGTGCTGGAGGATAGAGGCACCTACGGTAAGGCGGCAAGTTTTTTTTTTGACTCAACTTGGCGCTAGACCCAGTTTTTTTTTTAGGGTCAACCTTGGCGCATGACCATAGAGGTCTCTATGGTAGGGTGCCCAGAATTTTTATTTTTTAGGATCAGACTTGGCGCATGACCATGGAGGTCTCTATGGTAGGGCGCCCAGAAAATTTCGGATTTTTTTTTGGGATCAGACTTGGCGCATGACCATAGAGGTCTCTATGGTAGGGCGCCCAGAATTTTTTTTTCCAGCTAGACTGCTATCAGGATTCCGACGGAAAACGCGAAATTGACCAAGGAGACGGATCTAAAACCCGAAAAAACTCTGAAACGAAGATCAAGAAAGACCCTACTATGATGGGGACCAAAGAGGCATAACAAAGAGTTGATGGCAGATGTGGCGGAAGTGTATGGTGGCGGTGATATGGTGAGGACTGCAAGCGGAGATGGTGCGGCGGCGACGCGACTACTATGACCAGAACTCGAAACTCTAACGACTCTAGACGCTAAGACCAGCACGCGACACAACGATTGCAGACAAAGACTCAAAAAGCAAAAACTGAAAAGATCATGCAATGGCTTGGCAGGGACTATGGGACGGATGATCTAAACCTAATATATTTTTGTGGGGCTTTTTCTGGGTTATAGGTAAAAACAAATCTACACTAGGAAAACTGTAAATCACCGAGCAACCTGAAATCTGATAGCACTTGATAGGGCAAAGGTGGCCGATCTTTCGATGAGACGTGGATAGATCGATTTGTTGGTGGAGTTCGTGCTTGACGATCCGACTACACGTGCAAAGCTCGTGCGCCAATGCAATCGCTAGGACAATCTCCGGGAGTTACTGATCTTGCGGATGCACGATCAGCCTGACCAGCGAGGGTCTTAATTCCTACCTGAAATCGAGAACAAGTAAGAACTAATGATGCAATCAGAATATTGCGGATGAAAGATGAAAGCTTTATTGAAAAAGGTGGGATTCCAAATAGTCGGTCTTGTTCTGGGCGTTGGCCTCAAAAGAAGTACACGAGAGTTGCAGCGATGGCTAACTTTTAATCTAATCAAAATCCCCTAAAATACCTAATCCGAAAATACATGGGCCTGGCCCATTAAATAAGGTGACGCAACACCATAAATAACTCTTTGGACGAATTTTATGATGGAGTAACTTGTATAATTCATCCAAACATCATTGCTTCACTATGGTGGCTTCAATATTCTGAAATCCTCTCTTGCAACGACATCCTGAATCCTTGCAGGTCTGCTGCCATCTCCATGCACGTTCCTAATCCAATGCTTGGCGTCCATGCTAGATCCATTCCTAAATAATATAAATACATTTGATTTAGGCAGCATCATATTCTCATATATATCAGGAAGGATTCCTAGTAACGAATGTACCTGAGATGTGGTTGTAGGAGTATTGGTTGTATCTATCATAGAGATGTCCTCATCATCCTCCCCTACTTGAATTGAAGTCGTCCTCGATGTAGTCTCATCTTTTTCACCAAGACATGCCTTCAAATCGGAGGTAATCATGTCCTCATCAATGATGCTATGCGGGTATCCATACCGCAAGATCACATCTTTTAAGAATTTCACAGCCGTATGCCCATCACACTTTGCAATAGGTTTCACTTCCAACCATTTGGTGAACTTATCCACCATTACCAGCACATGTGTCATGATGCCCCTTGCGTTTTAAATGGACCTACCATGTCAAGGCACCAAACAGCAAATGGCCACGTCAATGGTATAGTCTTGAGGCCGGACGCTGGGGTATGATTTTGCTTGGCGTACCGCTGGCAGCCGTTGCATTTTCGTACCAAATCCTCAGCGTTTTCCAGAGCTGTGGGCCAATAGAACCCATGCCGGGAGACTTTTGCCACCAGAGCCCTTTATGAAGCATGGTACCCACATTCTCCTTGGTGAATTTCTACCAGCATTTCTTTTCCCTCTTCCGGTTCCACACACCTCTGGAGGACTCCGGTAACACTTCTTTTGTACACCTCACCATTGATGATAGTGTATGCCTTGGACCTTCTCTGGATCCTTCTTGACTCATTTTCGTCAACCGGCAGGGTGCCGTTGATCAGGAATTCCTTAATAGGTTCAACCCAAGCTGGTGCTTCCCGGACTTGGAACACATGTACGTCTACCTCCATACTGTCCACCAGCATAGCTTCTTCCGGTTTCGACACTGCAGTCCCCGGGTTTTCCGGAACAGTCCCCGGGTTTCCTTCATCAATGTCCATTGGCACAACATGCGATTCCGGTACAAAAATTGACTCTGATTCCGGACTCGGTTTGATCGATGGAGTCCTTAGGTGAGCCAAAGCCACTCCGGGAGGAATTTCCTGCCGGGAGGAACCTAGCTTAGAAAGAGTTTCCGCGGCTTCGTTTTCCGCTCGCGGCACATGGTGAAACTCACAACCTTCGAAGAAGCCGGCAATCTTTTGCATGTGAAACCGGTATGAGGCCATGTTAGCGTCTTTTGCGTCCCAATCTCCGGAACACTGCTGCACCACAAGATCTGAATCTCCATAGCAAATGATCCGGTGCGCACCGATTTCTTTTGCGACCTTGAGCCCATGGATCAAAGCTTCGTACTCAGCAACATTGTTTGATGCTCGGAAGTGCACTTGTAAAACATACCGGAGATGATCTCCCTTAGGCGAAGTAAGCACCACACCGGCGCCTAGACCTTCTTTGAGCTTGGATCCATCAAAGTGCATCTTCCAGTACTCTACCTTGTGTTCTGGCGGTCTGTATTGCATTTCCGCCAAATCAACCAAGAAATCAGCTAAAGCTTGTGATTTTATGGCGTCTCTCCTTTCGTACTCCGGTACATATGGTGATACCTGAATCGCCCACTTGGCAATCCTGCCACTAGCATCCTTGTTGCCCATGATATCATAAATTGGTGCCTCGCTCACTACCTTTATGGGATGCTCTTCAAAGTAGTGCTTGAGCTTTGTGGCGGCCATGAACACGCCATAGGTCATTTTCTGGAAGTGAGGGTAGTTTTGTTTGGAGAGGGAGAGCACCTCGCTCAAGTAGTATACCGGTCTCTGCACGGTTTTTCCTTCCTCTTCTCTTTCAACCACGACTACCACACTCACAACCCGGTTTGTTGCCGCTATGTACAACAACATGGGCTCTCTTTCTAGAGGTGAAGCCAATATCGGCGCAGTGGCTAGCATTGTTTTCAGCTCTTTAAATGCCGCGCCTGCCTGAGGGGTCCAGACAAAGGTATCAGACTTTTTCATCAAAGCATAGAGGGGTAGGGCCTTTTCCCCCAACCTGCTTATGAACCGGCTTAGCGATGCTAAGCTTCCGGTAGACTTTTGCACATCTTTGAGCTCTTTCGGTATTGCCATTCTTTCTATGGCCCGGATCTTTACCGGATTAACCTCAATGCCCCGGCTTGACACGAGAAAGCCAAGCATTTTGCCGGCTGGCACACCGAAGGTGCATTTTTCGGATTGAGTTTCATCCGGAACCTTCTTAGGTTATCAAACGTTTGCCTTAAATCATCGATCAAGGTTTCCTTGACCTTCGTTTTTATCACAATTCATCCACATAGACTTGCACATTTTTACCGATTTGATCAAACAAACACTTTTGCATGCAGCGCTGGTACGTTGCACCAGCGTTGCGCAAACCGAAAGGCATAGTAACATAGCAATAAGCCCCGTGCGGGGTGATAAACGCAGTTTTTATTTGATCTTCCCTTTTCAAGGGAATTTGGTGGAAACCGGAATAGGCATCCAGGAACGACAGCAGTTCACATCCAGCAGTGGAATCAATCACTTGATCGATCCGGGGTAAAGGGAAAGGATCTTTCGGACAAGCCTTGTTCAATTTGGTGTAGTCGATGCACATGTGCCACACCTTTGGAGCTTTTGCCTCAAGGTTCTCCTCTTTTTTCTTCTCGACAAGCACCGGATTGGCTAGCCACTCAGTATGCAGTACCTCCACGATGAAACCGGCAACTAACAACTTTGTCACCTCTTCTCCAATGATCTTTCTCCTGTCTTCAGCAAACCGGCGCAACGGCTGTCTTACCGGCTTCGCATCCTTCCGGACATTCAGAGAGTGCTCAGCCAACTCCCTCGGAACACCCACCAAGTCATCAGTAGATCAGGCGAAGATATTTCGATTCTCACGGAGGAAGTTGACGAGCGCGCTTTCCTATGCCTCACTGAGACCGGCACCAATACGAACGGTGCGCTCAGGGTAAGCCGGGTCCAGCATGATGTCTTTTGTTTCCTTGGTTGGCTTGAACACCGGTGTGCCAAGGTTGCCACTCATTGCAGCTAAGATAAACTGTGAGGACTGAGCCAGCGCAACCGCAGTTTGCATTCTCCTTTTTTCTTCTGCGATTACCAGCGATTCGGCCAGATTTGATCCGGCGGAAGCGGTTTCCAGCGAGACCTTGTAGTTTCCCACAACGGTTAGGGGTCCTGATGGTGCCGGCATCTTCATCTTGAGATACGCCGTATGAGTTGAGGCCATGAACGAGGCCAACGCCGGTCTCCTCAGCAGCGCATGGTAAGGACTGTCTAGGTCCACCACTTCGAACAGAACATTTTCCACCCAGCAATTGTCACGTCCTCCAAACGACACATCCACTCGGACTTTTCCCATGGGCGAGCAGGACAAACCCGGAACAATCCCATGGAACGTAGTGTGAGTTGGTTGCAGCATGTTTTCAGTGATTCCCAGCGTACGCATGGTGTGCCGGTACATAATGTTTATGCTGCTTCCATTGTCAATCAGCACCTTGCTGAACCGCACTCGAGTTGTAGGCCCATGCATGATAGGGTCCACAACAAGAGCATAACCACCCGGATTAGGCATAATTTTCGGATGATCCTTGAACGACCAGGTGATTTCCTGATCTGACCACAACATGTACCTTGGTACTGCCGGCATCACTGCATTTACTTCCATGGAACGGCGGTATAATCTTTGCTTGTCAGTTGGCTCAGTAACGAACACAACACAGCACATGTCCGGGTCCTGGTACACATTCCGGCCCAAAGGTGTCGGTGGTGGCGGTTGGCCATTGCCATCTCCCACCTGATGAACTTGCTGGTGCTGCTGTCGGTTTGGCTGAGGCTGTACCGGTAGGGCATTCGCTCCGGTAAGCAGTGGTGGTGGTGGTAAGGGGTGCTGATGCAGCATATCCTACGACGGTGGTAGTATCGTGGTACAGCCTTGTGCTTGCACATCTTTTACCACACCTTTCAACATCAAGTACTTAGTCCAAGAACAATCCTTCGTCAAATGATTAGACAGATTAGCCGGATTCGGTGTGTGCCACCGGTAAGGTTGGTCCATGGCTGCTTCCATAGTGTACTTCGCATGTTCTTGCCAGTTCTTTTTCTGGCCCCAGGGTTTCTTTTCAACCCATTGTTTCTTAGGACCCGTCCACGGCTGTGATCCGGTTTTCTGCCTCCTGTTGCCGCTGGCACCAGAATTCTCTTGTACAACAACAACTTGCTGCGGACCGTACCTTCGATCCGGGAATTCTTCCCTTCTTTTGTTGTGTCGGTTATCCCGGTACTGATCTTGGCGTGGTTGGCTTGATTGTGTTGGCTCTGCCTGCACTGCCGGTTGCATTGGGTCTCCCAATGCGTAGCTATCCGCCACACGTATCATTTCCGACAAAGTTGCCGGCATGTTCCTCTGTAGCTTTTGCCACAGAGGTGAACCTCTTCTGCACCCATTGCAAAACCAAGCTATGGCTTGCGCTTCGATTACCCCTTCACAGGAGTTCCTAGTGGAGTTCCACCGGGTCAGGTAATACCGGTCTGTTTCGTCTGCACGCTACGTGCATAGAGCAAGCTGTTGCGGCCTGTTGGGCCTCCGGTAGGTACTGCTGAAGTTGCTCACGAAAGCTTCCTCAAAGTCCAACCAGCCGTTTATGCTTCCTGCCGGCAAGTTGTTCAGCCAGATGCGTGCTGGCCCTACCAGGAAGGACGGTATAATTCTCACGGCCCAACGCCGGTTTCCTCCACCAGCGACGGTTCCTCCGCCTCCGGCAACGTAAACTGCGGTCACATAATCCGCAAGCCAGTCTTCCGGCTTAGTGCTACCATCGTACGTTTTTGTATCGCGGGGCAACGTGAAGTTGCGAACCGGTGGTTCCTCTTTCATGATCCGCGGGCCAAAACACTTGGGACCCGGAGGACCTTCCGCCTCAGCCATCTCAGACAAATACATCCTATCCAGCCTGTGCCTCGCATCCCGGTCTGGTAGGCACCTTTCTCCCAACCTTTCCCCTAAAGGGTTCAGGTAGGTTCCGACTCTTTCGGTTGCTGAATCAGCTTTGTTGTACCTTTCCGGTACCGCGGCCCTTGCCTGCCGGTACCTTGGCGGAGGCATTTCCTCCTCTGCATAAGCAGCTCTTGGTGCGCGGTAATTTTGCCCGGTTTCACCTCTACCGGCATACTCATCTCTGGCATAGCCGTACCTGGCATTGCCACGATCTGCCCCTTGGCTTTTTCTACCGGCCTCGTGTCGCCCGGCTTGTTGTTTTCCGGCAAGAACCGGATCATACACATTCATCTGCTGCGCATTCACCTCTTTTTCTTTTCTCTTGTCCGGATGGGGGGACGATGCCTGCCCATGGGACCTGCTTCCGGCATTCTTTGTTGAATGCACGGATTTTGAAGCCGCAGCCTTGTTCAACTTGGCTAGCTGCTCAGCATTTTGCTGCTCGATGGTGTCAAGCAACTCTCTGACACGCTCTTGCTGTTTTGCCAAAGCATCTCCGGAAAGCGATTCACACAGTGATACGTCTCCGACATATCGATAA
This sequence comes from Lolium perenne, assembly GCF_019359855.2. Lineage (NCBI taxonomy): Eukaryota > Viridiplantae > Streptophyta > Magnoliopsida > Poales > Poaceae > Lolium > Lolium perenne. Next base: position 189,887,072 of record NC_067245.2, read on the forward strand.
TTTCTTATGTTCCATGCCACATTATTGATGATATCTACATGTTTTATGCATACTTTATGTCATATTTATGCATTTTCCGGCACTAACCTATTAACGAGATGCCGAAGAGCCAGTTGTTGTTTTCTGCTGTTTTTGGTTTCAGAAATCCTAGTAAGGAAATATTCTCGGAATTGGACGAAATCAACGCCCAGGGGCCTATTTTCACACGAAGCTTCCAGAAGACCGAAGGGAAGACGAAGTGGGGCCACGGGGCGCCGCCACAATAGGGCGGCGCGGCCCAGGGGGGCCCGCGCGGCCCTAGCGTGTGGGGCCCCCGTGTGGCCCCCTGACCTGCCCTTCCGCCTACATATAGTCTTCGTCGCGAAACCCCTAGTACCGAGAGCCACGATACGGAAAACCTTCTAGAGACGCCGCCGCCACCAATCCCATCTCGGGGGATTCAGGAGATCGCCTCCGGCACCCTGCCGGAGAGGGGAATCATCTCCCGGAGGACTCTTCACCGCCATGGTCGCCTCCGGAGTGATGAGTGAGTAGTTCACCCCTGGACTATGGGTCCATAGCAGTAGCTAGATGGTTGTCTTCTCCTTATGTGCTTCATTGTCGGATCCTGTGAGCTGCCTAACATGATCAAGATCATCTATCTGTAATGCTATATGTTGTGTTTGTTGGGATCCGATGGATAGAGAATACTATGTTATGTTGATTATCAATCTATTATCTATGTGTTGTTTATGATCTTGCATGCTCTCCATTATTAGTAGAGGCTCTGGCCAAGTTTTTACTCTTAACTCCAAGAGGGAGTATTTATGCTCGATAGTGGGTTCATGCCTCCATTAAATCTGGGACAAAGGATGAGAAAGTTCTAAGGTTGTGGATGTGCTGTTGCCACTAGGGATAAAACATCGATGCTATGTCCGAGGATGTAGTTATTGATTACATTACGCACCATACTTAATGCAATTGTCTGTTGTTTTCAACTTAATACTGGAAGGGGTTCGGATGATAACCTGAAGGTGGACTTTTTAGGCATAGATGCATGCTGGATAGCGGTCTATGTACTTTGTCGTAATGCCCAATTAAATCTCACTATACTCATCATATCATGTATGTGCATTGTCATGCCCTCTCTATTTCTCAATTGCCCAACTGTAATTGGTTCACCCAACATGCTATTTATCTTATGGGAGAGACACCTCTAGTGAACTGTGGACCCCGGTCCATTCTTTTACATCGAATACAATCTACTGCAATACTTGTTCTACTGATCTCTGCAAACAATCATCATCCACACTATACATCTAATCCTTTGTTTCAGCAAGCCGGTGAGATTGACAACCTCACTGTTTCGTTGGGGCAAAGTACTTGGTTGTGTTGTGCAGGTTCCACGTTGGCGCCGGAATCCCTGGTGTTGCGCCGCACTACATCTCGCCGCCATCAACCTTCAACGTGCTTCTTGGCTCCTACTGGTTCGATAAACCTTGGTTTCTTACTGAGGGAAAACTTGCCGCTGTACGCATCACACCTTCCTCTTGGGGTTCCCAACGGACGCGTGCTGTACGCGGATCAAGCTCTTTTTCTAGCGCCGTTGCCGGGGAGATCAAGACACGCTGCAAGGGGAGTCTCCACATCCCAATCTCTTTACTTTGTTTTGTCTTGCTTTGTTTTATTTACTACTTTGTTTGCTGCACTAAATCAAAACACAAAAAAATTAGTTGCTAGTTTTACTTTATTTGCTATCTTGTTTGCCATATTAAAAACACAAAAAATTAGTTACTTGCATTTACTTTATCTAGTTTGCTTTATTTACTATTGCTAAAATGGGTACTCCTGAAAATACTAAGTTGTGTGACTTCACAACCACAAATAATAATGATTTCTTATGCACACCTATTGCTCCACCTGCTACTACAGCAGAATTCTTTGAAATTAAACCTGCTTTACTGAATCTTGTTATGCGAGAGCAATTTTCTGGTGTTAGTTCTGATGATGCTGCTGCCCATCTTAATAATTTTGTTGAATTATGTGAAATGCAAAAGTATAAAGATGTAGATGGTGACATAATAAAATTAAAATTGTTTCCTTTCTCATTAAGAGGAAGAGCTAAAGATTGGTTGCTATCTCTGCCCAAGAATAGTATTGACTCATGGACTAAATGCAAGGATGCTTTTATTGGTAGATATTATCCCCCTGCTAAAATTATATCTTTGAGAAGCAGCATAATGAATTTTAAACAATTGGATAATGAGCATGTTGCACAAGCATGGGAAAGAATGAAATCTTTGGTTAAAAATTGCCCAACCCATGGACTGACTACTTGGATGATCATCCAAACCTTTTATGCAGGACTGAATTTTTCTTCACGGAACCTATTGGATTCAGCTGCTGGAGGTACCTTTATGTCCATCACTCTTGGCGAAGCAACAAAGCTTCTTGATAATATGATGATTAATTACTCTGAATGACACACGGAAAGAGCTCCACAAGGTAAGAAGGTAAATTCTGTCGAAGAAACCTCTTCCTTGAGTGATAAGATTGATGCTATTATGTCTATGCTTGTGAATGGTAGGACAAATATTGATCCTAATAATGTTCCGTTAGCTTCACTGGTTGCTCAAGAAGAACATGTTGATGTGAACTTCATTAAAAATAATAATTTCAACAACAATGCTTACCGGAACAATTCTAGTAACAACTATAGGCCATATCCTTATAATAATGGCAACGGCTATGGTAATTCTTATGGGAATTCTTACAACAACAATAGGAACACACCCCCTGTACTTGAAGCTATGCTTAAAGAATTTATTAGTACACAAACTGCTTTTAACAAATCTGTTGAAGAAAAGCTTGGGAAAATTGATATACTTGCTTCTAAAGTCGATAGTCTTGCTGCTGATGTTGATCTTTTGAAATCAAAAGTTATTCCTAATGAAAATCATCATAATAAAATTGTTACTACATCAAATGCCATCCAAGTTAGAATTAATGAGAATATAAGATTGATGGCCGAATTGCGTGCTAGGTGGGAAAGAGAAGAAAATGAAAAAGAAGATAAAATAGCTAAAGTTTGGACTATTACCACCACTAGCAATGCTAATGCTACACATGTTGCTGCACCTCCTACTAATAATGGTAAAAGAATTGGTGTTGGCAATGTTTCCACTTCTAATGCAAAACGCGAAAAACTGCCTGAAACTGCTAAAACTGCTGAAACTGCCTGTGATAAAACTGCTGAAATTTTTTCCAACATTGGGGATAATGATCCCATTGCTTTAGATCATAATGGTTTGGATTTTGATGATTGCCATATCTCTGAAGTTATAAAGTTCTTACAAAAACTTGCTAACAGTCCTAACGTTAGTGCTATAAATTTGGCTTTCACGAAACATATTACCAATGCTCTCATAAAAGCTAGAGAAGAGAAACTAGAACGCGAAACTTCTATTCCTAGGAAGCTAGAGGATGGTTGGGAGCTCATCATTAAGATGAACGTCAATGACTTTGATTGTAATGCTTTATGTGATCTTGGTGCAAGTATTTCCGTTATGCCTAAGAAAATCTATAATATGCTTGACTTGCCACCATTGAAAAACTATTATTTGGATGTTAATCTTGCTGATAAATCTACAAAGAAACCTTTGGGGAGAGTTGATAATGTTCGCATTACCATTAACAATAACCTTGTCCCCGTTGATTTTGTTGTCTTGGATATTGAATGCAATGCATCTTGCCGCATTATATTTGGAAGACCTTTTCTTCGAACTATTAGTGCTATCATTGATATGAAGGAAGGTAATATTAAATATCAATTTCCTCTTAAGAAAGGTATGGAACACTTCCCTAGAAAGAGAATGAAGTTACCTTTTGATTCTATCATTAGAACAAATTATGATGTTGACACTTCGTCTCTTGATAATACTTGATACACACTTTCTGCGCCTAGCTGAAAGGCGTTAAAGAAAAGCGCTTATGGGAGACAACCCATGTTTTTACTACAGTACCTTTATTTTATATTTGAGTCTTGGAAGTTGTTACTACTATAGCAACCTCTCCTTATCTTAGTTTTGTGCATTGTTGTGCCAAGTAAAGTCGTTGATAGTAAGGTTCATACTGGATTTGGATTACTGCGCAGAAACAGATTTCTTTGCTGTCACGAATCTGGGCCTAATTCTCTGTAGGCAACTCAGAAAACTATGCCAATTTACGTGAGTGATCCTCAGATATGTACGCAACTTTCATTAAATTTGAGCATTTTCATTTGAGCAAGTCTGGTGCCTCAATAAAATTCGTCTTTACGAACTGTTCTGTTTTGACAGATTCTGCCTTTTATTTTGCATTGTCTGTTTTGCTATGCTTGATGGATTTTTCGATTCCATTGACTTTCAGTAGCTTTGTGCAATGTCCAGAAGTGTTAAGAATGATTGTGTCACCTCTGAACATGTATATTTTAATTGTGCACTAACCCTCTAATGAGTTGTTTTGAGTTTGGTGTGGAGGAAGTTTTCAAGGATCAAGAGAGGAGGATGATACAATATGATCAAGGAGAGTGAAAGCTCTAAGCTTGGGGATGCCCCGGTGGTTCACCCCTGCATATATCAAGAAGACTCAAGCGTCTAAGCTTGGGGATGCCCAAGGCATCCCCTTCTTCATCGACAACATTATCAGGTTCCTCTAGTGAAACTATATTTTTATTCCATCACATCTTATGCACTTTGCTTGGAGCGTCGGTTTGTTTTTGTTTTTGTTTTGTTTGAATAAAATGGATCCTAGCATTCTTTGTGTGGGAGAGAGACACGCTCCGCTGTTGCATATGGACAAATATGTCCTTAGGCTTTACTCATAATATTCATGGCGAAGGTTGAATCTTCTTAGTTAAATTGTTATATGGTTGGAATCGGAAAATGATACATGTAGTAATTGCTAAAATGTCTTGGGTAATGTGATACTTGGCAATTGTTGTGCTCATGTTTAAGCTCTTGCATCATATGCTTTGCACCTATTAATGAAGAAATACATAGAGCGTGCTTAAATTTGGTTTGCATAATTGGTCTCTCTAAGGTCTAGATACTTTCTAGTAAAGAGTTTGAACAACAAGGAAGACGGTGTAGAGTCTTATAATGTTTACAATATGTCTTTTATGTGAGTTTTGCTGCACCGGTTCATCCTTGTGTTTGTTTCAAATAAACCTTGCTAGCCTAAACCTTGTATCGAGAGGGAATACTTCTCATGCATCCAAAATCCTTGAGCCAACCACTATGCCATTTGTGTCCACCATACCTACCTACTACATGGTATTTCTCCGCCATTCCAAAGTAAATTGCTTAAGTGCTACCTTTAAAATTTTCTATCCTCTACCTTTGCAATATATAGCTCATGGGATAAATAGCCTAGAAACTATTGTGGTATTGAATATGTACTTGTGCACTTTATCTCTTATTAAGTTGCTTGTTGTGCGATAACCATGTTCCTGGGGACGCCATCAACTACTCTTTGTTGAATATCATGTGAGTTGCTATGCATGTCCGTCTTGTCTGAAGTAAGGGAGATTTACCGCTAGAATGGTTAGAGCATGCATAATGTTAGAGAAGAACATTGGGCCGCTAACTAAAGCCATGATCCATGGTGGAAGTTTCAGTTTTGGACAAATATCCTCAATCTCATATGAGAAAATTAATTGTTGTTGAATGCTTATGCATAAAAGAGGAGTCCATTATCTGTTGTCTATGTTGTCCCGGTATGGATGTCTAAGTTGAGAATAATCAATAGCGAGAAATCGGATGCGAGCTTTCTCCTTAGACCTTTGTACAGGCGGCATAGAGGTACCCCTTTGTGACACTTGGCTAAAACATGTGCATTGCGATGATAATCCAGGTAATCCGAGCTAATTAGGACAAGGTGCGGGCACTATTAGTATACTATGCATGAGGCTTGCAACTTGTAGGATATAATTTACATAACATATATGCTTTATTACTACCGTTGACAAAATTATTTCTTGTTTTCAAAATCAAAGCTCTAGCACAAATATAGCAATCGATGCTTCCCTCTGCGAAGGGCCTTTCTTTTACTTTTATTGTTGAGTCAGTTCACCTATTTCTCTCCACCTCAAGAAGCAAACACTTGTGTGAACTGTGCATTGATTCCTACATACTTGCATATTGCACTTGTTATATTACTTTGCATTGACAACTATCCATGAGATATACATGTTATAAGTTGAAAGCAACCGCTGAAACTTAATCTTCATTTGTGTTGCTTCAATGCCTTTACTTTGAATTATTGCTTTATGAGTTAACTCTTATGCAAGACTTATTGATGCTTGTCTTGAAGTACTATTCATGAAAAGTCTTTGCTTTATGATTCATTTGTTTACTCATGTCATTTACATTGTTTTGATCGCTGCATTCATTACATATGCTTACAATAGTATGATCAAGGTTATGATGGCATGTCACTCCAGAAATTATCTTTGTTATCGTTTACCTGCTCGGGACGAGCAGAAACTAAGCTTGGGGATGCTGATACGTCTCCGACGTATCGATAATTTCTTATGTTCCATGCCACATTATTGATGATATCTACATGTTTTATGCATACTTTATGTCATATTTATGCATTTTCTGGCACTAACCTATTAACGAGATGCCGAAGAGCCAGTTGCTGTTTTCTGTTGTTTTTGGTTTCAGAAACCCTAGTAAGGAAATATTCTCGGAATTGGACGAAATCAACGCCCAGGGGCCTATTTTCACACGAAGCTTCCAGAAGACCGAAGGGAAGACGAAGTGGGGCCACGGGGCGCCGCCACAATAGGGCGGCGCGGCCCAGGGGGCCCGCGCGGCCCTAGCGTGTGGGGCCCCGTGTGGCCCCCGACCCGCCCTTCCGCCTACATATAGTCTTCGTCGCGAAACCCCCGCATCGAGAGCCACGATACGGAAAACCTTCCAGAGACGCCGCCGCCGCCAATCCCATCTCGGGGGATTCAGGAGATCGCCTCCGGCACCCTGCCGGAGAGGGGAATCATCTCCCGGAGGACTCTTCACCGCCAAGGTCGCCTCCGGAGTGATGAGTGAGTAGTTCACCCCTGGACTATGGGTCCATAGCAGTAGCTAGATGGTTGTCTTCTCCTTATGTGCTTCATTGTCGGATCTTGTGAGCTGCCTAACATGATCAAGATCATCTATCTGTAATGCTATATGTTGTGTTTGTTGGGATCCGATGGATAGAGAATACTATGTTATGTTGATTATCAATCTATTACCTATGTGTTGTTTATGATCTTGCCTGCGCTCCGTTCTTAGTAGAGGCTCTGGCCAAGTTTTTACTCTTAACTCCAAGAGGGAGTATTTATGCTCGATAGTGGGTTCATGCCTCCATTAAACTGGGACAAAGGATGTAAAAGTTCTAAGGTTGTGGATGTGCTGTTGCCACTAGGGATAAAACATCGATGCTATGTCTGAGGATGTAGTTATTGATTACATTACGCACCATACTTAATGCAATTGTCTGTTGTTTTCAACTTAATACTAGAAGGGGTTCGGATGATAACCTGAAGGTGGACTTTTTAGGCATAGATGCATGCTGGATAGCGGTCTATGTACTTTGTCGTAATGCCCAATTAAATCTCACTATACTCATCATATCATGTATGTGCATTGTCATGCCCTCTCTATTTGTCAATTGCCCAACTGTAATTTGTTCACCCAACATGGTATTTATCTTATGGGAGAGACACCTCTAGTGAACTGTGGACCCCGGTCCATTCTTTTACATCGAATACAATCTACTGCAATACTTGTTCTACTGTTCTCTGCAAACAATCATCATCCACAGTATACATCTAATCCTTTGTTACAGCAAGCCGGTGAGATTGACAACCTCACTGTTTCGTTGGGGCAAAGTACTTTGGTTGTGTTGTGCAGGTTCCACGTTGGCGCCGGAATCCCTGGTGTTGCGCCGCACTACATCTTGCCGCCATCAACCTTCAACGTGCTTCTTGGCTCCTACTGGTTCGATAAACCTTGGTTTCTTACTGAGGGAAAACTTGCCGCTGTACGCATCACACCTTCCTCTTGGGATTCCCAACGGACGCGTGCTGTACGCGTATCACACAGCTCTACTGCAGTCTTAGCAGCTTTTATGGTTTTATCCGGACTGCTATACTTAGGTTTCTCTACCATGCTCAACGATGCAGAAGTGCTCTTTCCGGTAAGAATCTCCTTACGCAAATCCTGATCCAGGTTGCGAGCTCTAAGCCGGTTTTCCGGTATCCTTGCAGCCTGAGCGCTAACAGAAGCAAAGCCATGGGCAGCATTATACTCACGTAGGGTTAGGTTCAGCTCGCACTGCGCCCGGACGATGTCCTTGCCGTTCGCGAGCAGCTTCTGGCGTTGCGCCTCCAGCTCCGCCTGAGCCACTGCCGGGTCGATGTTCTGCGCGATGGGCGTGGCGAGGACGCTCATGGCCGCTTGGAGCGGAGTCTCTGGTGGTGGCGCTGAAGCTCCCGCAACTTCCTGGTCGCGCTCGGTCGACGGCTTGGCCGTGCGCGCGGACTTCGTTCTGCCAGCGCCTTCCGCCGCAGCTCCCTTGCCGGCGTCGCCCGCGCCAACGACTAGAACCTCGACGCTGCCGGCGGCGCGGTCGCTGCGAAGCGCAGATCTTGGTGGGTCCGGAGCCACCAGCACCGGCGAGAGGCACTGGCGCTCGGGGACGGTGCCGTAGTAGACGAGGATGCTCCCGAACTCGATGACGCGGCCGTTCTTGGGGAACTTACCTCCATTGGAGAAGCAGCCCGTGTTGTCGTTTATGAAGCGCATGTCGCGGATGCGATTGACGAGCGCGGTGACGACGCGCTCGCCGCCGACGGTGAGGAGGCCCACCCGAATATGAACTCCAGCAAGCGCCGCTGCTGGCCCCACGGTGGGCGCCAACTGTCGTCGTGGTGAACAGACAGATGCCATGGGATGGCTTATCTTGGGGCCGAATGGATGCTAGAGGATTCGGGGGAGGGTTTGTGTTATGGATGGAGAGGTTTCCGGATGGATTCCTCAAGAACTTGGCCTTGGCCGAAGGAAGAAGATGATGAACACAAGAACAAGAACAGCACTAGATCTCTCTATTTCTTCATCACTAGTGCTTACAAGTTTCTGTGTACAAGCTTCGTAACCTAGAGTCACCGTGCCCGCGAAGGACTGTGCCCCCTCTCTTTATATAGGGGAAAGGGTGGCTTACAAGGGAAGGAACCCCAGAAACCCCAATGGGATCTTTGACTAGACAAACTACTTTACAAAGCTACTTTGGCTACCGGTGATGCCGGTTTGCCTTTAATCAGAAGCCGTGACATCCTCTGGCACCTTTTACGTCATCCTCTGCCTTTGGCGTCATGGCTTCGATTAAAGCTGAAATGCTTCGCTCATCTTTGTCTTCTAGCTCTGGAGAGTATCTTTGACTGGTCTTTGCCGACGTGCTACAGTGTAGCCTGTTCCGGTTACTCCGGTACGCTCTTAGCAAGTTCCGGTATCCCCTTCTTGGGATACCGGTATGATTCCCTGAATCAACCTTCGCTATCCGGATCAACATTTAAACCGGTACTTTGATGGCCTAAACCATCCGGTTTGGCATGCCTTTGGCATACCGGGGGTCATCCCCCAACAAGTGTAGGTAATTAGCTCATGTTTATTTCAGTTAAGTTTCAGAGTTTTTCATTCAGTAGAAAGCTGCGGCAGTGTGCACCAGGTGTACATGCAAAGCTTGTTAGTTGTGTCAGATTTTAGCTAGCTTGGTGCTGTGGCTGTACGGTGCCAAGTCTGAGTATGTTAGTTGCATGCCTAGTTAGTAGAGTTAGTAGGAGGAGAGAGACACATGCATGGATTGATAGAGTCAGCTGACGGATAGGATTAGTTGTGACCTGGTAATCAGCCGTTGTGCAGCGATAGTGAGCACGATCTCCAGATGCGAGGAGACAGGAGAGTGGCCGAGTGGTGTGGCCGAGTGGTTACTAGTTCCTATCTCTCGGCTAGTGGAGTCGTGTCCTCGACTGAGTGCCTGTGCATGTACTACTTATAGGCCTCTGTAACCAGTTTGTTTGTTAATGAGAATAGAAGATAAAACGTAGCACTTGTGGCTGCCAAGGGAGAGTCTCACGGCAAAGCTGTTTTATTCCTCCTTGGCATATGCGTGCGTGTGTGGAGTTTCTCAGCGCGTGTGTTCTTAGTCTTCTTCCACCTTGTTTTTGTGTGAGAGATTGAGAGAAGAGGGAGCTGCAAGGTGCAGCTCCTATATCAGAAACAACATTACATCGAAAAAAATCACCACGAACAAACTCTCCTGCATTTGCGTGGCGGCAGTTCCTCTAGCCCTCCTATGCCTCCCCTCCCGATGCCGCCTAGGGTGTTGCATAAAAAAGCCCATGCGGCGCAGCGGCGACAGTAGATTTCCTTGACCGGAGATAGGGACACCACGGAGTCGTTTCACCGGCCCTCCATGCGGCACTTGGTGCAGGCAACGGCGGACAGAAGCTTGGCCTTCCGGTGGCAGCACATGGCGGCATGGTGCAGATGGGCCTGATATGCGCTTTGATGGGCAGCGGCCTGCAGAGCGCCTCTTGCATCTGGCCATCTTCGTCGACAGCACCCGGTCGCTCCTGAGCTAGGCCCACAACATGACGAAGCCAAGGACACCGTTCCCGGGCACGGTGGTGGTGGTCCCCTTTTCCGGGGAAGGTGGTTGGTTTGCTTGTTGTGGTGTATCTCAGATTCAACAGCTAGTCTCGGCGGCGAGTTTGGGGAGGCGCGACTGCAGGTGAAAACCGAGCTGTGACTTCGTTCATGGTGGGCGATGGCGGCATATACACATTGTAATCTTGTTGAAGGCATAACTATTTCAACATGCATTTACTCACTCGTCTTGCTCTAGAGAAATCCTTGAATCTAGGTATCCTGGATTGGATGCTAGCGGCGCTTTCTAGGTCGCTCTTTCTCATGATGGCATTGTTTTTGGAGCTGCTGTTGGATGGAGATAACAAGGGGTAGAGCGATGGGCATCTAACTCATTGGAGACATCGAGTCTCTGTGGCGAGGTGCAAAAGGGCATCGGTGCCAGATGTGACATGATGGACTCGTGCAAAGCGGTGGCGCTATCTGATGCTGTGGTTGCGTCAATGGTAGGGATCCTGAAGATGGGTTAGCGGTGGATGAAGGCATTAACTTCTGGAGTGTGCGGAATGGTGCATGCTAAGGGTCTGCTGGATCGGTTTATGCTCCCGGCTTGCTATTGGGTGGTTCGGCGTAGCCCCAAGTTTTTAGGTGATGTGAATAAGTGTGAGGTTATATATTACACGGCTCTAACATGGCCAACCCCTTCATCAAATTTGTAGGTGATGTGACATCCGCCGTTATGGTGGCATCTTCAGTTGATCTTTTTATTCTCTTTGTAAGTTTCTAGTGCATAATATAAATAAGAAAGGATATGTGCTACATTTTGACGCAAAGGCCCGAGGTACTACCCACATTTTGTAGAAAACATTGATTTGGTGGGCTCTTTGGAATCCTTAAGAAGCATGTCTTCCTTGTAAATATGTAGATACTATATTTTTATTAATATATTAAAACACTAGGAGCTTTTCATACTGGCCAATGTTTTAAAACGATGACATAGACCTTTATTTCTAAACTAAGAATGGGTTGCGTCAGGGTGACCCCCCTATTCTGTTTAATATTATTGTGGATGTGCTAGTTTGGAAGGGCAAAAGACGGGCGCATTCCTCACATTATTGATGGAGGAGTGTCTCTTTTGCAATATGCGGATGATACCATTTTTTATGGATCAATATTTAGAAAAGGAGCTTAACATGAAGCTAGTTCTATGTATCTTCGAACAATTATCCTGCCTAGAAATTAATTTTCACAACAGTGAAATATTTGTTTTGGTTGAGCAAAACATGTGGGAGAGGAATATAGAATTTTGTTCCCTTGGGAGTCCGAGTCTCTCCCATTTAGATACTAGATATCTTGGAATCCCTATTCGTCACTTCCGTAAACTTTAAATGTCGAATAGAAACCTACAGAGGACCGCTTTGAAAAAAAATAGCTGGATTGGAAATTTACTTCCACATTGCTATGGACTAATTCTTATTAATTCGACCCTTACAATTCTACATATGCTTATGCTATATTTTATGAAAATACCTAAAGGGTGAGGAAGCCATTAGATTTCTTCCGATCTTGTTTCTTTTGGCAAAGTGATTAGATTAACTAAATAGAATATGATCTGTAGAGGTTTTAGAACTTAAAAATAAAGCTTACTTAGCAAGTAGTTATTTAAACTTTCAAATTAAGAGGGAGTTTGGCAATAATTACTTTGTAGTACCTCCATTAGCTTTCTATAAAAGATTTAAATTTTAGAACGAAGGTCATAACAAATACTACCTTCAATCTAAAATATTATTTCAAGTTTCAGCAAAACCAACCAACTCACCTTTTTGGAAAACCTCATGAAAGGGGATGAACACTAGGTTATAGAAAGACACATGGTTAGGAGATAAGCCTTAGACTGAGCAATATCCAACCCTCTACAATATCATGCATCGTACGCGATGTAACCATTTCAAATATTTCATCCACAAATCCTCTGGACATATGTTTTAGGAGAGCTTTGACGAGATTTTTTTCTCAATAAATGACGCTTTATTACTTGAAGTTTCAAGCATTACGCCTAGTCTCTGCGTAACTTTGATGGGAAATGAACGGAATAGATGGTTAGATTTGGTTCAACGACTAAATTCAGGTTCATCTACCTCACACGAGGATGTTTTTAAAACCTTACAACAACCGGCAAGTCTACTGCTAAAGTTGTGTATGTAGATATGATCAATGGTCACACACATTTCCTTTCGCAAATACATATGGAAGATCAAGGTACCACTTAAAATCACAGTATTTTTATGTGGTTTCTTTATAAGAAGGTAATTCTCACACTGGAGGCATGGGTGTATGAAATTTTTTTTTTTGTGATCAATATGAACAATTCAACATCTATTCACATGGTTTTTTGTTGGGCCGCGAGGTGATAAACAAAACTTTAACCTTACGTGGAACTCCCAAGATCTAGCCGAGGTAGAAGGTTTATTACCACTAGACGCGTAGGTGCGGAAACTCGATGAAGCACGTCGGTACAAGGAGCAGCGTCAGCGGTGGAATGCTAGGTCTAGTACGACGGCAGGACTGAAATGAGTCTAGGGTTCCAAGTATGGACTGGTCTAACCCCTGTTCTGGGCAGCCTACGCCCCACTTATATAGAGGGTGATAGTGGGATCTTGCTTCACAACACTTGTGAAGTGACAGTGGGCTTAATCAACCATTTCGGCCCAGCCACTAATTTACTTACTCTAATCACCGTGAGTCCAACTCAATGATTTAGTTTGTGTCTGATTCGGGTCCAACCCAAACCACTTGCTCCCGCTCTTAAGTGTGTGACCCTGTAGGCCCATGGCGACTTGTACACGATTGAGGTCTCACACTAAATTGATCAGCTGGTAGCGGCTCATAGCAGAACGTGCCGACTCCCAAGTCACATTGTATCATGACGACATGCCTTTCCAATGTGACTTACATCTGAGTCTCTTTTGCCTCACGATATAAATTGTCGAGCTAGAGGATAATTATCATTATCCCTTTAATAGCTCAACTCTCTTCTCGATCTGTGGTATGTGATTCACCCGACTAACACTTAGTCGATCGCCTAGGTTAACACTTAACCAAGTCATGCATGGCCATGCTTTTTGAATCATATCACTCGAGAGGGTCCAGAGAATATATCTCTAGTTGGAGGGGGAAAATCCTGTCTTGATTATCCATGTCATGCAACTTGCTTCTTAGCCGGTCCGAACCCTGCCTTTATAATTGTCCTGTTACGGAACAACGTGGTCTAAGAGCATCTCCAGCCGCGTCCCCCAAAGCGTCCCCCAAAGGGATTTGGGGCGCACCGGACCAAAAAACCGTTCCAGCCGCGTCCCCCAAAGGCCATTTTTTTCCGGCGCGCCCCAATACGGTGTCCGGCGCCCCGAGCCCATCCCCGTCCCACAGGGGACGCACCGGGGACGCCGGACACAACGAAAAGCGAGGCGGGGAGTGGCGGGGCCGACTCGTCAGCGGCACAATAAATTTTTAACCTAACCGTCGCCTACCTCGCGACGGAAGTTATTGGCGGTGCAGTTCCCGCAGCGACGCAGCGACGCGTCCCGTCGCGCCTAACTCTGCGTGCCGGCGTTAATGAGCGCCACCGCTCCTCCGCCTCCCTCCGGCCTATAAAAGGGCCGCCTCTCATCGTCCCTCTCACACACAAACCCTAGCGCCTCTCTCCCAAACCCTAGCCGCCACCATCTCAACAAGACTCGACGCTATGTCTGGTAGAGGCGGAGGCCGACCTCGCGGCCGTGGTCGTGGTCGTGGTCGTGGCCGCGGCATAGCTGAACGCTCGCCGTCGCCTTCCACGCCGCCGGCTTCATCGTCGGAGATGGACGTGGAGCCGGACGTGCGGTTCGAGTTCGTCCTCGTCCTCAAGGGCGACCCAATTATGTATTAGTTTGTGGAAATTGAAATAAAAATGCCAAAAAAAAGTATTTTAAATGTTTGGGGGCGGCGTTTGGGGGACGCTGCTGGGGAGCGACGTCCCCCAAAGGCGGCACGAACAAAATACGTCCCCCAAACGCTCAATCCGGCGCGGTTTGGGGGACGCTTTGGGGGACGCTGCTGGAGATGCTCTAAGGATTACACTGATTGAGACATAAGCGGCTGGAGATGCTCTAAGGATTACACTGATTGAGACATACACATGACGACTTATTCATTGTATCTCAATATGGGTCTGTCCGACTCATGCTAAACTCTTTAGCCGAATCCATGTAGGTCGGAATAGCATCACCATGCTCATGACAAGTGTAACCGAATCATCAGTCGACATACACATTAGTCTAAGTTGTGTGTCTAGCATAACTTCGCTGACTAAGACAATCTAGTATGATCAACGTGAATACACAGTTTCACAATCGAATCACATATTCAATGATGTATATCAGATGCTCATACAAGGAAAACTTTATAACTTTATAAATACATTGGGAACTACATCACACATCATTGCCTCTAGGGCATATTACCAACATTTTTAACATTCACCCACAAACAAACATCATGAATTTATTTGGCAATTGATTTAATGGGGCAAAAAAAAGGAAAAAAATACGCATTATAGTGGGTGTGTGTTTTTTATATGGGCTGTTAGGCGTGTTTGGAATGATTTTACCTTCAACCAGCCAAGTTTTCTCTTCATTTATGGAGTTTATACCTTTGGCTACCTATTAATTAGATACGTGCATGGTCCTATCTCAAACCGTCGGCGGAGAGCTAGTACAAGGGTAGCACAAGATATGTGCAGCCAATTCGGTTTGTAGTTTGATCGAAGAATAACATGTCGTTGCTAAGGTGTGGCGTGTTACTACAATTTTTTACATGTCTCGGCTCTTTTTGACCCATGATTTGTAATAAGCTTTGATACTAGGTCCTTTGTAATAGTTTGAATAACATTTTAATAAAGAGTTGTATGCATTGACACAGAGGCTGGGACTTTCCCTTCTCGGAAAATATAAATGTCGGCACTATACTTCATGTAAATATTTAAATAATCAAGTAATCACCTTTTTGAGATGGTTAAGATGGTTTGAGAGAGACCGGTTGGGGGTAGCACTCCAATTTTGAGATGGAATAATAAGATGTGGGCAATGCGCAAACATCTCTCTGGTTGGGTTGCCCATACGGCTGATATTCTTAAAAAAGAGAAGGCTCGCTTATCAAATGGGATTGATGAGCTAGAGGCTGTAGCGGAGGTAACACCGCTGTCTGCGCAAGAGATTGAACTTAAAAATCAGTCTAATGCGCAGATAGCGAGCCTTCTTCACGAAGAGGAACTCAAATGGTATCAACGTTCCAAAGCTCAATTCATATCGGAAGGAGACTTGAATACGCGATATTTCCATGGCTTAGCCAATGGGAGACATCAGAAAAAAACGTATTCACTCTCTCACTCAAGATGAAGGGTTAATTCAAGGCCATGGGCAACTCAAATCCTACATTACTAATTATTATAAAGGTATGTTTAGTCCTCCGGAGAAAAGTACCTTCTCTCTTAACGAGGACTTAACGGATGATATACCCCAAGTTTCTATGGAGGAAAATGGCCTACTAACCGCACCTTATTCTGGGGAAGAGGTTCAGAAGGCAATTTTCCAAATTGAATGCAACAAAGCACTGGATCCAGATGGTTTTCTAGCAGAGTTTTATCAAACTTTCTGGGATACTATTAAACCGGACCTTCTAGATTTGTTCAGTGCTTTACACATAGGACAACTAGAATATTTCGTCTAAATTTTGGTGAAGTAATCTTGTTACTGAAAGTTAATGAGGCAGAAAGGATTCAACAATATAGACATATTTGCTTCTTAAACGTAAGTTTCAAGATTTTCACGAAAATAGCCACCATTAGATTTAATACGGTTGCGGATCATGTCGTTCAGCCGTCACAGACCGCTTTCATGCAAGGAAGGAACATCCTTGATGGAGTGGCGGTTTTGCATGAGACGATACATGAGATGCATTCTAATAAATTAAATGGGATTATTTTAGAACTAGATTTTGATAAGGCGTATGATAAAGTCAAGTGGTCTTTCCTACAACAGATGCTCAGGATGAAAGGCTTTTCTCCAGAGTGGTGTGCTCTAATAAATGATTTTGTGTATGGAGGTAGTGTAGCAATCTGGGTTAATGATGACACCGGCCACTATTTCCAAACACGAAAATGGTTACGCCAAGGGGATCCCTTATCATCGATGTTTTATAACATTGTCGCAGATATGCTGGCTATACTCATAAGCGGGCCAATTCTGATAGCCAGATTGAAGGTGTGATTCCACATCTTGTCGATGGTGGTTTATCTATCCTTCAATATGCCGATGATACAATTCTATTTATGGATCATGATTTTGAAAAAGCTCAAAATCTGAAATTAATCCTGGCGGGTTTTGAGCAGTTGTCGGGATTAAAAATCAATTTTCATAAAAGTGAATTGTTCTGTTTCGGTGATGCCCAAAACGATATTGTTCTGTATACAGAGTTGTTTGGTTGTGTGCAAGGCCAATTTCCTATTCGTTATTTGGGTATTCCGATTCATTATCGGAGACTTACAATCGCGGAATGGAAAATAGTGGAAGAAAGATTACAAATACGCCTTAGTAGTTGGAAAGGTAAATTGTTATCCCTAGGGGGAGATTGGTACTCATTAATTCGGTACTAACAAATATGTTATTGTATATGTTATCATTCTTCCTTCTACAGAAAGGAATTCTGCATAAACTCGATTATTATCTATCCAGATTCTTTTGGCAAGGGGACAGCGAGAAAAAGAAATATCGACTGGTTAAATAGAGTATAGTTTGTAGTCCCAAAGATCAAGGAGGGCTTGGAGTTCATGACCTGGAGGTCAAGAATTCAGCTCTACTGGGTAAATGACTGTTTAAACTACTTACCGAGGATGAGATTTGGCAAACTATTCTTCGGAGAAAATATATCGGCTCGAAGAAGTTATCCCAAGTGGTTTGGAAACATGGGGATTCACACTTATGGGCTGGTCTTATGTGACAAAAATGTCCTTTTTCGCCATGGTACTTTCTCGATCAAGAATGGAGCACAAATACGGTTCTGGGAAGATGCTTGGTTAGACAATAAACCCTTAAGTGAACAGTATCCTGCTTTGTATAGTATTGTTCGTCGCCAAGGTGATACCATTGCCACAGTAATGGTTACCTCACCTTCGAATGTGACGTTCAAACGGGTTTTTCTTGGACAAAGGCTTTTGGCATGGAATACCCTAATTCACCGGCTGGAAGATATTCAACTATCACCTGAACTAGACGAATTTAGATGGAATCTTCATGTAGATGGTACTTTTTTCATAAAATCATTATATAATGCGATCCTTCATTCTGATATACCAGTTGATAATAATAAGAAGATTTGGAAGATGAAGATACCATTAAAAACAAAAAAAAATTGGATGGTATCTTCATCGAGGGGTTATTCTCACCGAAGACAATCTTGTTAAGCGGAATTGGCACGGAAGTACACGGTGTGTTTTTTATCATCATGATGAAACCATTAAACACCTATTCTTCCAATGCCAGTTTGCGAGATCTACATGGTCAGTCATCCAAGTAGCGTCTAGTCTGTATCCTCCGACTAGTGTCGCAAATATCTTTGGCAATTGGCTTCATGGTATCGATTCAAGGTTTAAGTTGCTTCTTAGGGTGGGGCGCTAGTAGTTATCTGGGCGCTTTGGCTATGTAGAAATGATAAGATTTTTAATGATAAAAATTGCTCTTTGTTGCAGGTCATCTACAGATATACATGTATTCTCCGTTCATGGTTAACTCTTCGGTGAGTGGAGAACCGAGACCTATTTACGGAGGTTTATACACGGTTGGAGGCTACGACGAGGGTTAGTTTTTCCCTACATGGGTGGCAGCATAGTCTACGGATAGAAGCCCCACTCATACCTTAGCGTTTTATGATTCATCGCTTCGATATGTATCTCGCCAAGTTTTTTTTCATCTTGCACTTGAGACGTTTAAACGGCTGTGTGTATCTTGATTATGCAGAGGCTGGATGTAATTGTTTTTCCAAAGTAGTAATGCATCCTTTATCGAAAATAGTAATCACCTTTTTTATTTATCACCATAGATACTCCAGGAACTTATGCCATGATCCTTCATGAGGTCCAAAGCATATCTAGTCACTCTATTATCTATATATGCCTTAAGCTATATCGCCTCGTACTAAACAATCACCTCCATCGATACATATAAAGGGGTGTTGCGAAAAAACATGGCAAAACTATGGCACATACATTACATAACAGTATATAAAGGCCTTGCAAAGGAGTGGCTAGCTGGTGTTAAGGTGAAATAGGCGACTCAAGGACGACGAGCGTATGATCCAGTCCTAATAGCTCATGGAGCTTACTGGCGGGCTTCCTGGAGCATCAAGCTGTGCGAGAGCAGCCTCCACGATCTCCTTCACCTGGAATCGATCCATGTCATCCACCTGAAAAATAAAGGAACATTTGACTCGGTCAGGTGGGCTGACATATATTGTACAGTTTCAGAAATAAGTTAGCTCTACAGCAGAAAACATTATCGGAAATCTCATCCGAGTAACTAAACTAGTGGCGATAATACAGCACGAGTTTGATTAGCCTTAACGCACATGGCACTCGTGCTGGATCTACAACAACAACAAAAAATCATCCATAACGCGTGGAAGAGGAGCCCTTTTTTTTCCTTATAATTTCAGGTAAAAAATATGTTAGGATGGAAGCAGACAGCAGCATCTTGTAGTGGCAGACGCACGTGCAGGTCGCTCTCCACTTCTCCCCCGAGCACGTGACGCTGATGCTTTTGTTGTTTGTCTGGAAACCAATCAATCAATCAATTTGGCATCTAAAGCGCGTGGTGATTAGGTCGCCATCGAGCTCGAGCTGGGGAATATCCGTGTTTGTTGATTGACATGTGATTGGTGATTATGTTGCGCAACACCGATCCGTAGTAAAACGTGAAAAATCAAGCATGGCCAAGAGATGGAAGGAAAATATGCCAAAATGAGCAAGGGATTTTCTTCTGAAGCTTTTTGGGGAATTCTGGGGAGTGACGTGGCGTTGAAGGCCGCAAATGGAACAGGGGAAGAACTTTTGGATGCAACATTCTACCTTAAAAGACCTTAAAAAGGAAGCTAAAAGCAACGCAGCGATTCTACATAGGTGTGGGTGTCCCTGGCTTATCCAACGGCCAGCAGTATGTCAAGATCCGTGCAAGCTAGTTTTACATATTCAACCTGTACCTTTTACACAATGGCAGCCCTATAGATCCGAAGGTGGACATGTCCAACTCGTGTGCTTCCATGATTCTCTCTCAACCTCTCGTCCTCTCCCCTGGCCTTATCCTCGTGTGCTGCCACTGTCCTCCACCATGGCCGCCCTATGCTTGAGCTGACCAGATCCGGTCGCCACTTGATGAGCTTCTGGCTAGAGGCTCGTCCTTCTTCGCGTGAAAGTCCAACCCTGTCCCGGCGTTCCTCGAGACGAACGCGAGGTCAGAGGCGTGCTCCTCCGTGCCCCCTCGCCCGCATCGCAGACGGGGAAGGAGGATTGTGGCTCGTCGGCGTCGGCATCGGCATCCAGAAGAGAGATGCCGGCCGGCGGCACGAATTGAGGCAGCGACTGTGCAATTCCATTTTTTTACCCGATGTGATTTGTTCCGGATCTGATTTGCTACACAGGCCTAGAGGCTAGTTCGATGCATGTTTATTCATGTTGGATCATGTTCCTTCTGGATTTTTCTCTGAATATTTGTGAATCTCAGATCCTACTCTTTGGTACATGTTCCCAGATCCGAAAAACATTTGCTAGGCTGATGTATGGATTTTTTTTTTAATCTGTATGTTGATGTGTTCCGGTAGAAATATATAATATCTAAACATGATCGAAATTCAGTATGGATAATTTTTGGTGAACGTTCTCCATCTTCAGCTTTGTTGGTTCAAAAATCTGTATGCATGATTTTTGGTGAAAATTCTTTATGTTTCCATGATATGAGCAGATTTCTTCCAATTTTCTTCTCTTGTGGTGGTTAATTGGTGCATTTTCTCTTACAGATAAAATAAGTATTTTTCTCATATATTCAACCTGCACCTTGTCTATCTTGAAGATCTGATTCCTTCCATGTTCGAAGATTGATGAGACATGATAGATTTGAAGAATGGATTCCTAATACTCCCGGGTTGCAAACTAATGGTGCCTAATACCGTACTAATTAAACTTTATTGTCCTACACCATATTCTGAACCAAAAGAAGTTGGAGGTTTGGAAAGGAATGAGTTCAGAACGTCGAGGTTTGGCATGCATAACGGGTTTGGAAAGGAACATTTTGGTGGGAGGTGGTCTCTGCAAAATGCTGGCACGCATCTTGATGCAAACATGGGTGAGTTGACGGCATGTGATAAGACGGTGACCCCCACGTATATGTAGACCCGCATTTTCGAGCTAAAAGTGTTGTTCTCCGACTGTAAAAGTCAGAGTCAAGCAACCAAGAAGCTCATGTCCTTGACGTCAGCACGGCCCGCGTCATCTTATCAGGTGAACTAATCAACGGAGGCAGAAAAACAGAGCAATCGAATCGAATGAAACGAAACATCCAATTGTACCTAGCTACTAAATGGCGACGGCGACGTACCTCGACGAAGAGTGTGTGCATGAGGAAGCCGGAGACGGAGGTGATGTTGGCGGTGATGACCCTGAGGCGGAGCTCCTCGAGCGCGCGGCACACCTTGGCCATGGCGTCGCGCTGCTTGGTGCACGTCACGCTGACCACCAGCACCTTCTCGCTCACCTCCGACACGCGCAGCTCCAGCACCTCCACGGGCGGGGACGCCGCCTCCGCCGCAGCGGCGAGCAGCGCGTCGTTCATCGACGAGACTGACAGCGCGCGCTTCACCTTCTTCCTCTGCTGCTGCTCCGCCTGGGAGACCTGTTCCAGCTCCGCGAAGAGGCCCCCGTCGTAGTCCTCCTCCTCCGCGCCGGCCGCGGACGACTCGAGCGCGGACACCTCCGCTGCCATCTGCCGCTCCTCCGCCTGCAGCACCTGGATGTACTCGATCGCGTCCTTGATGATCGACGCCTTGTCCATCTGCAACAACAACGCCGCGTTGCTCGTTAGAATTGTCTGTCTCCCCCTCGCATTGGTCCTTCGAGATTCCGGCAATGCCGGCTGGATAAGTGCTCGTCGATCGAAGCTCACCTTGGTGATGTTGGGCACGACGCTGCGGAGCGCGTAGAGCTTCTCATTGAGCTTGCGGCGGCGGTCACGCTCCATCAGGATGTTCTTGTTCGCGCCCGTCCCGCCCATCTCCATCCCCATCCCCATTCCCATCCCAGCCCCGGCAATGGCGGCCCCGGTCGGCGTCGAGGACGAGTGGGATCCGTCCGGCGAGCTGGAGTCGTAGTACGACACGGCGTCCTCGGTCGCCCCGACGAAGATGCTGCAACCAAGCATCCGGATTCAATCAGCCTCTGCCAAAACTCCGACGAAGAACAACAATGGCGATCGATGGCCGGCGGCGGCGCGTTACCTGTCGACGAGCTCCTCCGACTCGAGGTAGCGCTGCGTCTCCCAGTAGTAGGCGAAGTTCTCGCCCATGTCGGCGTCCATGTCTTCTCCTTCCGATTCGCCGCTGCTGCTCTGCTGTAGGTGAGAGTGTGCTCTGTTGGTGTTGGCTGGCTCCAGGTGCTGCCGACTTGTCTCCCTCGAGCGCTTTTATATAGGCTTGGGAGCACCGGTGTGGCTGACGAGCGGGCCCCACGCGCTAGATAGGCACGCGCTTGCCTGTGGTCGCCGTGTCCGCGTAACGACCAGGCGGAAAACGTGGTGAATTCATATTTTATCAGGGAAATTCGGAACAGACAGGCACGCCACTATCGCGCACGCGCAGGGCACTCTCTCGCGAGCTCAACGTGCGCAATTTCTTTGCAATCTAACACATGGAACAATCATTTAACCATTCCATTCATCTCTACTATCTTTTCGTCAGTTAATTATCAATTACAATATCTCAGAGATTGCCACGGCAATGTCAACGCAATCTTTTTTTTTGCGAAACACAGTACAATTAAAGGCGCTCATACATACGCGCACACACTCACCCCTATGAACGCACGCACGCACACCCTACCCCTATGAGCACCTCCAAGATAGTTGATTCGAGAATTGGCTACTTGTGAACTACAGTAGTTTTCATCTGGATCCCAATGGCGTGCTTTGAATTTCCGCTTCCCGGAGTGGTGTTTTGGCACCTGAGAGCATATACTTCTGGTTTTTAAATTTCGTTTTAAATACACTTTAAAATGTTGAAAAACTCGAACACGCTTTGATGGAAAGCCGACATTTTTAGTATCAGCCGTACTAGGGAAGAAATCCAGCAACGTTGTGTTATTGATAGAGGTAATTGCGTGCACAACACCGAGAATGCGAGTACTGAGACTCGAACTCGGGCGGGCTGAGAGCTATCAGAAGCTCACTGTCACTAGGCTATGGCTTGGTTCACCACATTTTTAGTATCATATCTTAAAAAGAAGAATTTTTGTGTAAAATAGTTGTCTACGTTACTTTTGTTTTGTCTTTTTTACACGGGCCACAAAAAATATTGATTTCTCGTAAAACTTGACGTGTGCACGTAGAATGTCCATACAGAAGCACAAAAATTTTCGTTTAATTTTTTTGACATTTCAAAATATTTTTTCGGGTATCATGAGCATATGCTTCCATGTGCCGAATTGAATTTCCGCTATTTGAACATCTTTATATTTTGTTAGTCCTGGAGCATTTGGGCATAGCGTTAGGGCCCACTGACATAGGCATCCCCAATGGGCCTGCCGAAGATGGTACCCGGGGTTTACTGAAGGCCCACGACCCGAAGGATAAGAAGAATCGGAAGCCCAAATTATTATTAAGGAAAGCTAGAGTTGTAATAGGAAGCATTATTTGTAATCTTGCGGGACGGATCAGAAACCCTCTCGGACTCTGTAAACTTGTGTATTACGAAACCCTCGGCTCCACCTCCTATATAAGGGGAGTCGAGTGACAAAGAAAGGATCGAATTTACCGTCAACACAACCCTAGTTTCATAATCGTCGAGTACTTTTCGGCTGAAACCTTCGAGATCTACTTGCCCTCTACATCCAACGAAACCCTAGTCTACAATCCGTAGGCATTGACAAGTTAATACCTTGTCAATTGGCGCCGTCTGTGGGATCTAGAGGCGACAAGGAGCTGATCTCGATGGCACGTTCAAGATCGTCGACTTCGTCGGTAGCAAGCAACACCATGGACAGAGGTAAACAGATCGAAACTGGTCTAATCGATTTTATTCCTCACCCGCCCTCCCGTTTGGATGCATATGAGTATCTGGAGGAGCCCATGGAGATGACAGTTGGAAAATTTCGATTCTGCGTCAAGAAAGAAGGGTCGTATCGTATCGAAGTTCCGATTTCGTCGGGACCGTCAGCGGTCGATTCCGATTTTTCATCAGGCAAGGAGGAGATTTTGAAGGAGATATGCCCTAGAGGCAATAATAAAATGGTTATTATTTATATCTTTATGTTTATGATAAATGTTTATATGTCATGCTATAATTGTATTAACCGAAACATTAGTACATGTGTGATATGTAGACAACAAAGAAGTCCCTAGTATGCCTCTTAAACTAGCTTGTTGATTAATGGATGATTAGTTTCATAATCATGAACATTGGATGTTATTAATAACAAGGTTATATCATTGTATGAATGATGTAATGGACACACCCAATTAAGCGTAGCATAAGATCTCGTCATTAAGTTATTTGCTATAAGCTTTCGATACATAGTTACCTAGTCCTTATGACCATGAGATCATGTAAATCACTTATACCGGAAAGGTACTTTGATTACATCAAATGCCACTGCGTAAATGGGTGGTTATAAAGATGGGATTAAGTATCCGGAAAGTATGAGTTGAGGCATATGGATCAACAGTGGGATTTGTCCATCCCGATGACGGATAGATATACTCTGGGCCCTCTCGGTGGAATGTCGTCTAATGTCTTGCAAGCATATGAATAAGTTCATAAGAGACCACATACCACGGTACGAGTAAAGAGTACTTGTCAGGAGACGAGGTTGAACAAGGTATAGAGTGATACCGATGATCAAACCTCGGACAAGTAAAATATCGCGTGACAAAGGGAATTGGTATCGTATGTGAATGGTTCATTCGATCACTGAAGTCATCGTTGAATATGTGGGAGCCATTATGGATCTCCAGATCCCGCTATTGGTTATTGGTTGGAGTGAGTACTCAACCATGTCCGCATAGTTCACGAACCGTAGGGTGACACACTTAAAGTTGGATGTTGAAATGGTAGAACTTGAATATGGAATGGAGTTCGAATATTTGTTCGGAGTCCCGGATGAGATCCCGGACATCACGAGGAGTTCCGGAATGGTCCGGAGAATAAGATTCATATATAGGAAGTCATATTCCAAGTTTGGAAATGATCCGGTGCATTTATGGCAGGTTCTAGAAGGTTCTAGAAAAGTCCGGAAGAATGGCACTTTGGAAAGTGGAGTCCCGAAGAGACTCCACTTGCATGACCAGCCAACCCTAAAGGGGAGGAGTCCAAGGTGGACTCCCCTAGGGTGGCCGGCCAACCCACCTCAAGGAAAGGTGGGAGTCCCACCTTGGGTAGGACTCCCTCCTTGAGTAGGTTTCCCACATATGGGAGGTTTTAGTGTTGGGGTCTTATTCGAAGACTTGGACTAGAACTCTTGGGGCTTCCACCTATATAATGAGGGGCATAGAGAGGGGGCGGATTACTACAAGCCTCAGCCTTGGCCGCACCCCTTAGAGGGCCGGCGCCCAACCCCCCTCTCTCCCCAAACCCTAGCGGCCTCTCTCCTCCACCACATCCCGCATGCTTAGCGAAGCTCCGCCGGATTTCTCCACCACCACCGACACCACGCCGTCATGCTGTCGGATTCAAGAGGAGCTACTACTTCCGCTGCCCGCTGGAACGGGGAGGTGGACGTCGTCTTCATCAACAACCGAACGTGTGACCGAGTACGGAGGTGCTGCCCGTTCGTGGCGCCGGAACCGATCGTGATCAAGATCTTCTACGCGCTTTTGCAAGCGGCAAGTGAACGTCTACCGCAGCAACAAGAGCCTACTCTTGTAGGCTTTGGAATCTCTTCAAGGGTGAGACTCGATAAACCCCTCGTTGCTACCGTCTTCTAGATTGCATCTTGGCTTGGATTGCGTGTTCGCGGTAGGAAAATTTTTGTTTTCTATGCAACGTTATCCTACAGTGGTATCAGAGCCGTGTCTATGCATAGATGGTTGCACGAGTAGAACACAATGGTTTTGTGGGCATTGATGCTTATGTTATCTTTAGTCTGAGTACTTTGCATCTTTGTGGCATAGTGGGATGAAGCGGCTCGGACTAACTTTACATGACCGCGTTCATGAGACTTGTTCCTCGTTCGACATGCAACTTGTATTGCATAAGTGGCTTTGCGGGTGTCTGTCTCTCCCACCATAGTGAAGATTCAATTTACTCTTTCTATTGACAACACTAGTATCACTGTTGTGGTTCATGTTCGTAGGTAGATTAGATCTCTCTCGAAAACCCTAAACCACGTAAAATATGCAAACAAAATTAGAGACGTCTAACTTGTTTTTGCAGGGTTTGGTGATGTGATATGGCCATAATGTGATGATGAATATGTATGAGATGATCATTATTGTATTGTGGCAACCGGCAGGAGCCTTATGGTTGTCTTTAAATTTCATGTTGAGTAGTATTTCAAAGTAGTTGTAATAGTTGCTACATGAGGTGAACAACCATGAA
This sequence comes from Lolium perenne, assembly GCF_019359855.2. Lineage (NCBI taxonomy): Eukaryota > Viridiplantae > Streptophyta > Magnoliopsida > Poales > Poaceae > Lolium > Lolium perenne. The sequence continues at coordinate 189,913,606 of NC_067245.2, forward strand.
GACGGCGCCATGAACCTTGACGCTACGCCGACGATGATGGAGATCATGCCCGTTGATGATGGAGATCATGTCCGTGCTTTGAAGATGAAGATCGAAGGCACAAAGACTAAAGGGCCATATCATATCACATATGAATTGCATGTGATGTTAATCCTTTATGCATCTTATTTTGCTTAGATCGCGACGGTAGCATTATAAGATGATCCCTCACATTAATATCAAGATAATAAAGTGTTCTCCCCTCGTATGCACCGTTGTACAGTTAAATGCGTTTCGAAGCATCTCGTGATGATCGGATGTGATAGACTCAACGTTCACATACAACGGATGTAAGCAATGTTGCACACGCGGAATACTTGGGTTTGCTTGACGAGCCTAGCATGTACAGACATGGCCTCGGGACAACGGAAACCGAAAGGTTGAACACGAGTCATATGGATGATATGATCAACATGTTGATGTTCACCATTGAAGCTACATCATCTCACGTGATGATCGGTTTTGGTGTAGTGGATGTGGATCGTGTACCACTTAACAACTATGAGGGATGTTGTATTAAGTGGGAGTTCATTAGTAATTAGATTAGAACATGAACTAATTATCATAAACATAGTCTAAGTAGTATTTTGAATTAATTTTGTAGTATTGGCATCCGTTTTCTACTATGCGCTAGTCTTGTTATTGAGATAGAAATACTGTTAAAATCTGACAAGAAACTTTACGGATTGGTATCGTATTGTTAAAGAATCAAGAATTGATTAAGTCCTATTGCAAACTTTTAGTAAACCTCACATTGTTGATTCAAAGAGCTATGGTTTCAATTAGTACCTAAAGTTATCTTGTCTCTGTGAAACTTGAAGTTCAAATCTGTTTGAAAAGTAAGGAGCTGAAAATTTAGTTTTCAGAAATAATCAAGGTATGAGATATATGTGATATCTAAGACCTTATTGCAAGATGATAGAATATAATTTGGTGAGACTACATAAACTCATAAGTTTTATGGGAATGTATGAAGGTTGAAGACGCCAGGCGTCACAATCCTCCAACTATTGGGGCACTAACGATATTCGCATATCCATGAAGTTATCATCCTTAGTATGCACCGTTGCTAAGACTCGTCGTATCGAAGCATCACGTGATGATTGGGTGTGATAGATTCTACGTGTGCATACAACGGGTGCAAGCCAGATTTGCACATGCGAATACTAAGGTTAAACTTTATGAGCCTAGCATGTACAGACATGGTCTCAGAAAGTTGTCATGAATTGATGGATAAAATTTTGAGTGAAATTGTTCATCGTATTACAAAGTTACTAATGGTGAAATCTAGAACACTTGTCATATGATGATCAACTTCAAAATAAGAACCTCAAGGTTATTGGTATTAGACCAACAAACCTAGAAGTTATTGATGTTGAAGTGTTTTTCTGAATAATGAGGAAAACTAAAAGAGAAACTGCAAAAGATATTTTGGCAGAAAGATAAGAAAAGACTAGAAAAGTCTAGCTCAGGTGTATATAAATGATATACATGTTATGGTTGTATTCCTAGTTAAGTCATACAATGAAATTCTTGGGTATTAGTACTATAATTGGTTGGTATGAAGTGTCATATAAAACAACGCAATACAAGAATACAATGGCCTAAGTGACTGACAAGGAATATGATAAGAATGCACGCCTGGAACAAAATAAAGTGTTATTATGTTCGTCATTAGCATTCTATCTAGCCCTTAGAATTTATAATAAAGAACTTAATAATTGTTATTTTTCTCTGGTCAAATGAAAACAATGAGTTGTTTAAATTATGACATTACTCCATGTACAGTGGATAAGTTATTATAAATCTTAATGGTGAAACACACATACATAACACTGACGCTAAAAATGCCATAAGGCAAATGATTTGAATTCCACTTATTTGTGGAACCGCCATAGGTCATGTTAGAAAGGAACGCATGAAGGAACTCTATGCAAATGGATTTTTGGAGTCATTTGATTTTTGAATCACTTGGCGCTTGCAAATCTTTTCTAAAGAGAATGATTAAAATACCGTTCATAGGCCAAAAGTTGAACGGGCAACTAACATAGTGGAAAAATACATGATGATGTATGTGGTTCACTGGGCATAGTTGTGTGCGGGAGATTCTTCTACTTCATGAAAACTTTCAACAATGAATTGAGTATATATATGCGGATATATTCAATAAGGAAGAAGTTTGAAACATTTGAATGGATTCAAATAAATTTCAGTACGAAGTGGAAATCATCGTAATAGAAATCAAATATCTATGATTGGATCATGGTGGAAATATTTGAATTACGAGTTTTAGCGAACATCTAAGAGAGTTATGAAATTGTTCTACAACTTACGTTTCTTGGAGTATCATAGTGATGATGAAGTATCCAAGAGATATATCCAAACTTTGTTGGATCAATGATGAGATAAAATATTGATGCCATTATATTTTTGTGGATTATGCTTTAGTGACTACCACTTTTACACTGAATAGAGCATCATCATGATCCGTTGAAATGACACCATACACGTTATGGCATGGGTATAAACCCTAATAGTCAACCAAAATCGGATGAATGTCTTTGTTGGTTATCCCAGAGATTTAATTGGGAATTCTTCCCACGAGACAAAGACAAAAGTGTTTGTCAATGTTTCTTATTTCCGAGAAATTGTTTCGAGTGAAGTATTTGAGTGGGAGGACAATATAATTTGATAAGGTTTATGAACCTGAGCATAATGATCAGAGTAGCGCAGCATCGGAATTGGTTTCGGAAGCGGCCACGACGATCATGGCTCTCATGACTACAAAGTGTTTTAGCCATGGAGATCGAAGTACATATTGAACCTTGTAGGTATGGTTTACTTTGTGATCAAATAAATGATTTGTGAACAAAGGATTGTTTTTTAACAATGATAAACCAACTACATACAAAGAAGTTATGATGGGCCCCGACTCCGTTAAAATGGCTATACGCCATGAAATCCAAGATAGATGAATACTTTTTGAAAGTAAATGGATCTATAAAATTGATGGACTTGGATGGAATATCCTTGAATAAGCTCGACTTGTCGAAAAGTAGTTTACGACAAAGTTCAAAGAGTTGACTACGATAAGATCAGATCTTCTGTAGCAATGCTTATAGTCTATGTGGATTATTCTAGTAATCGCTACATATTTCTTTCATGAGATATGATAGTAGGATGGCAAAATACATTACTTAACAGAAGTGTGTATTAAAGGTGTATACAAGATACAACCAAGAGTTTTGCTAGTCCGTAGAATACTAGATAGGAATACAAACTTCAATTGGATGAAGTGAGTATTGCGGAGTTGGAATCTTCACCGGATGAAATGATCAAAGAGTTTTTGATTTCATCAGAGACGATGAAGAGGCTTGCATTTGCAAGAAATTAAGTGGGAGCGCTAAGACATATTTATAATACTTTATGTATGTGACATATAGTTGGTTATAAATGATGTAATTATATACTTGATTAAAAAGGTTTCATTGAGAAATTAACTTCAATGAAAAGATATGGACTGAAAAAAATTTAGTGTCAAGATCTATGAAGATAGATTGAAACACAAAATAAGTTTAAGTCAAAGTACATAGAATGGATATTGAAATAGTTCAATATAGAAATATTAAGAAGATGTTCTTGTCATGTAAAGTTTTAACAAGACTTGAGTGTATCTGACACTCAAAGAGTAAAAACACATGAGTGATTATAGATCACGAATAATATGTACACAATCAGATATCATGTGCTATAAAATGTTATGAGCATTTACCAGAATGATTCATATGATGATCATTGGACGACAGTAAGAATATCCTTGAGTACTTTAGAAGAACTAAGGATATATATATTTTTTTTTGTATGAAGAAATGACAAACAAATCGCTGTAAGGTGTTACACCAATATTGTTTTTGTCACATATAAAATATAATTTCAATCTCAAATTAGACTAAGTGTTGTTTAAAAGGTAGCACAATGAGCTAGAAGTTGTCTATGCTAGATTTAGAAGAGTTCTAAATATTGTGATGGATTCTACAAAAGAAGGCAGAGTATGTCATTGTTTTGACAATGACAAAGGATGTTAAATCAAGAGGTTCTTGGAGAACTTGGTGTAGTTCCGACAGAGTCAGAACTTTGAAGCTATATTGTGTGTGTGACAATATTAGTGACATATTTCAGACCGCGGAATTAAGGTTCCACCAGAAGACCAAACATATTTAAATGCCGACTCATTTGGAAATGAGTGATGCGTTGAGACGCAAATGAATTACAAAATACATACGTTTCTGAGCGTGTCAGACCCGTTGACTAAAAACCTTTCCCGTGAGCAATACATGATAAAGCACCATAAGGCCAAGGTGTTATATCTTTACAAATGTAAACTAGATTATTGACTCTAGTGCAAGTGGGAGACTGAAGGATATATGCCCTAGAGGCAATAATAAAATGGTTATTATTTATATCTTTATGTTTATGATAAATGTTTATATGTCATGCTATAATTGTATTAACCGAAACATTAGTACATGTGTGATATGTAGACAACAAAGAAGTCCCTAGTATGCCTCTTAAACTAGCTTGTTGATTAATGGATGATTAGTTTCATAATCATGAACATTGGATGTTATTAATAACAAGGTTATATCATTGTATGAATGATGTAATGGACACACCCAATTAAGCGTAGCATAAGATCTCGTCATTAAGTTATTTGCTATAAGCTTTCGATACATAGTTACCTAGTCCTTATGACCATGAGATCATGTAAATCACTTATACCGGAAAGGTACTTTGATTACATCAAATGCCACTGCGTAAATGGGTGGTTATAAAGATGGGATTAAGTATCCGGAAAGTATGAGTTGAGGCATATGGATCAACAGTGGGATTTGTCCATCCCGATGACGGATAGATATACTCTGGGCCCTCTCGGTGGAATGTCGTCTAATGTCTTGCAAGCATATGAATAAGTTCATAAGAGACCACATACCACGGTACGAGTAAAGAGTACTTGTCAGGAGACGAGGTTGAACAAGGTATAGAGTGATACCGATGATCAAACCTCGGACAAGTAAAATATCGCGTGACAAAGGGAATTGGTATCGTATGTGAATGGTTCATTCGATCACTGAAGTCATCGTTGAATATGTGGGAGCCATTATGGATCTCCAGATCCCGCTATTGGTTATTGGTTGGAGTGAGTACTCAACCATGTCCGCATAGTTCACGAACCGTAGGGTGACACACTTAAAGTTGGATGTTGAAATGGTAGAACTTGAATATGGAATGGAGTTCGAATATTTGTTCGGAGTCCCGGATGAGATCCCGGACATCACGAGGAGTTCCGGAATGGTCCGGAGAATAAGATTCATATATAGGAAGTCATATTCCAAGTTTGGAAATGATCCGGTGCATTTATGGCAGGTTCTAGAAGGTTCTAGAAAAGTCCGGAAGAATGGCACTTTGGAAAGTGGAGTCCCGAAGAGACTCCACTTGCATGACCAGCCAACCCTAAAGGGGAGGAGTCCAAGGTGGACTCCCCTAGGGTGGCCGGCCAACCCACCTCAAGGAAAGGTGGGAGTCCCACCTTGGGTAGGACTCCCTCCTTGAGTAGGTTTCCCACATATGGGAGGTTTTAGTGTTGGGGTCTTATTCGAAGACTTGGACTAGAACTCTTGGGGCTTCCACCTATATAATGAGGGGCATAGAGAGGGGGCGGATTACTACAAGCCTCAGCCTTGGCCGCACCCCTTAGAGGGCCGGCGCCCAACCCCCCTCTCTCCCCAAACCCTAGCGGCCTCTCTCCTCCACCACATCCCGCACGCTTAGCGAAGCTCCGCCGGATTTCTCCACCACCACCGACACCACGCCGTCGTGCTGTCGGATTCAAGAGGAGCTACTACTTCCGCTGCCCGCTGGAACGGGGAGGTGGACGTCGTCTTCATCAACAACCAAACGTGTGACCGAGTACGGAGGTGCTGCCCGTTCGTGGCGCCGGAACCGATCGTGATCAAGATCTTCTACGCGCTTTTGCAAGCGGCAAGTGAACGTCTACCGCAGCAACAAGAGCCTACTCTTGTAGGCTTTGGAATCTCTTCAAGGGTGAGACTCGATAAACCCCTCGTTGCTACCGTCTTCTAGATTGCATCTTGGCTTGGATTGCGTGTTCGCGGTAGGAAAATTTTTTTTTTCTATGCAACGTTATCCTACAGATTTCGTCGCCACGCATCATCAACTCCATGGAAAACGAAAAGCTCGCCAAGATCTTCAGCGGCATGTCTTTCGAGTCGTCTACGGACTCTGATATAAGCAGCGACTCAGACAGCGTTGACAGCTTCAACTTCATCGCCAGATCTGTTGCTCTTGGAAAGGTCTTCACCAATCTCTATGATGGTGTCACCAATCCTGACAAAAATCAAAATTCAAAATATCATCAGATCTATGCAATCGAAGAAACAAACCGAGCAGAGCCGGAGACGTCAGAGGCTTTCGACAATGTGAGAAACCCATATGTTGATCCCGCTGATCTTAGGCGAGGTTTAGGCACTAAATACGTCGGGCCTACACCAAGTCTGAGGGTTCAACTCCCGCAAGAAGCATGAGACAGAGCCGCAAGAGCCATGGACGGTACAGAACCAATGACTACAACTGCTACAGCAGAAGAATTGCAAGCTTATCAATATAGACTCGCTCGTGTAGTAGAGAGCTAGAAAAACAGACAGCTGCATTAAATAGAAGGCAGGAGGCAGCCTCTGCGTCAAGCAGGCGAAGAGCAGATCTAAGCCGACAATCAGGAAATTCGGGAGATAGTCACAGAGAAGCTCGAAGGAGAGCAAGATCTGGGCTACAAAATATACCCGAAGCAGAGAGGGAGAACCTAATTCAAAACCTCGACATGTGTTTCATGTCAATCGACACGAGGGGAAATATTATCCCCAAAATACCGGAAGCTGGGTACATGGCAACGCAAGCTTTCATCCTCGCGTCCAGGCCACCTCCCGGAGATCCAAGAGAAGCGTTGTATAACATGGCCATGGCAGGATGTGGAGCCATGGGAGCAGCATTCGCGGCTACACCTCCCGACGGAACTGCAAGGCAAAATAGTCCGCGACCTACTGCAGCAGTGCAAGATCCACCGAGAGCAAGTGGAGTCAGAGATACAGCGACTCAAGCTAGGGTGGATAGAGCACGACAAGAGAGAAGGGAACATCGGCAGTCACCAGAACTTGCTGAAGAAGATATGTGCGGCCTCCCGTGCTTTACGCGACGGGTCCGAAAAAATCGAGTCCCGTCAGGATTCAAGTTGCCAGACAGTTTCAAAAAATTTGGTGGCTTGCAAGATCCCGAGGATTGGTTAGTCGATTACTTGGAGACGGTGAAGTTAATAGGTGGCACCAGAGAAACAGCCATGCAAAGTATTCAAATACACCTGAGCAGAGCCGCAAGATCTTGGATCAAGAAACTTCCTCCAGGATCCATCGACAGCTGGGATAGTTTCGAGGATGTGTTTGTCAAAAACTTTCGGTCAACCTGCAAGAAACCGGCATCACTAGAAGAGTTGAGATCATGTCGACAAAAGCATGATGAATCAATGAGAAAATACATCCAAAGGTGGAACATCATCAAAAACTCGGGAGAGAATATATCTGACGAGAGAGCAATAGATGCGTTCGTAGCAGGAATTCGATGAGGAGATTTTGTCGAAGACTTGGGGAGAACCAACCCAAGGACAGTATCAGCATTGATGGAGATAGCAAATAGATGGGCAGATGGAGAAGATGCTTTTCATAATAAGCGGCACAGGTCACCGGAAGAGGACCGCAGCCGAAATTTTCAAAATAGAAGACGGTTTTCTCGACAATTCTCGAACTACGATGCTCCTGGCCAAATATCGGCTAGTTTTCGGGGAAACACTGGAGGAAACAATAGAGATGAGTATCAAAGGGGTAACGAACAGCGAGGCGACAATAGAGATGACTCTCGAAACAACAGGCAAAATAGTGGATCAAGGTTTCAAAGACCTTTTGTAACTCCCGAAGATATGATGAACGGGCCATGCTAGATGCATTTTTATCTTGATAACAATGGGAAGAGGCAGTCAGGACATCTGCAGAAGGACTGTCGCAATTTTCAAGCAATGTTGCGGGTTGCAGGGCTAGCCAATGCTCAGGCAACAACTCGAAACCCCCAGGGACCCAGGAGTGAGATCCACCTACCACCTCCTCCCGCGATAACGGACGAAAATCGACACCAACTCAGAATAGCGGCAGCACCACACCCACCTCCATATGTTGATCCTAACTCCAATGGCGCGGTCTCGATGATCCAGAAAGCCAGGCCATCTAATAGGGCTCAGAAGGTAATCTCGCGGCAAGTGTTCATGGCAGAGAAGATGCCTCCACCAACGATAGAGTACCTAAATTGGTCGGGACAGGACATCGGCTTCACAATTGCGGATCACCCGCAGCAAGTTCCTCGACCAGGGCAGTCAGCACTTATCTTACCAGCGGTGATCGCAGGATTCGACGTATCTCGAGTTTTCATAGATGGAGGCGGCAGTCTAAACCTTATGTATGCAGATACACTGAGGAAGATGAACATATCCCTGGCGAATCTAAAACCAACTGACACGCGTTTCCATGGAATCACACCAGAGAAGCCGAGTTATCCGTTGGGAAGGATTAATCTCGACGTTCAGTTTGGGACCCGAGAAAATTACAGGATAGAAAGGTTGGAGTTTGAAGTTGTGGATTTTCCGTCGCAATATCACGCCTTGTTGGGGCGACCAGCATATGCCAGGTTTATGGCGGTACCACATTACACGTATCTGTTATGGAGGTTACTTGGACCTAAGGGACCAATCACAGTCAAAGGGAGCTTCGCGCTAGCCGATAAATGTGACAAGGATTTTCATCGACTATCAGAAAATTCAGGATGCAAGCAGAGTACATGGCGTCAAGGCTCACGACCGACTATGATGTGCTGCCAGATGTAGGGAGATTTAACAAGGAACCAACCTTTAACACGACGAAAGATTCCAAGGAGGTGCAGATCCACCCGACAGATCCGAAGAAAACGACGTCCATCGCGACAAACATGGACCTCCCATAGAAAAGCGCGCTCGTCGAGTTCCTCCGTGAGCACTGGAAAATATTCGCATGGTGTCCAGCTGACATGCTGATACGTCTCAAACGTATCTATAATTTCTTATGTTCCATGCTAGTTTTATGACAATACCTACATGTTTTGTTCACACTTTATATCGTTTTGATGCGTTTTCTGGAACTAACCTATTGACGAGATGCCGAAGTGCCAGTTCCTGTTTTCTGCTGTTTTTGGTTTCAGAAATCCTAGTAAGGAAATATTCTCGGAATTGGACGAAATCAACGCCCAGCATCTTAGAATTCCACGAAGCTTCCAGAACACCCGAGAGCCACCAGAGGAGAGCCACAGGGGGCCCACACATGGGGCTGGCGCGGCGAGGCTAGGGCCCGCGCCACCCTATTGTGTGGCGGCTCCATACCCCTCCGACTCCGCCTCTTCGCCTATTTAAAGGTCCCTGGCCTAAATCTTCGATACGGAAAAAGCCACGGTACGAGAAACCTTCCAGAGCCGCCGCCATCGCGAAGCCAAGATCTGGGGGACAGGAGTCTCTGTTCCGGCACGCCGTCGGGACGGGGAAGTGCCCCCGGAAGGCTTCTCCATCGACACCACCGCCATCTTCATCACCGCTGATGTCTCCCATGAGGAGGGAGTAGTTCTCCATCGAGGCTAAGGGCTGTACCGGTAGCTATGTGGTTAATCTCTCTCCTATGTACTTCAATACAATGATCTCATGAGCTGCCTTACATGATTGAGATTCATATGAGCTTTGTATCACTATTAGTCTATGTGCTACTCTTGTGATGTTATTAAAGTAGTCTATTCCTCCTTCACGGTGTAATGGTAACAGTGTGTGCATCGTGTACTACTTGGCGTAGGTTATGATCATAATCTCTTGTAGGTTATGGAGTTAATTATTACTATGATAGTATTGATGTGATTTATTCCCCCTTCATAGTGTAAAGGTGACAGTGTGTATGCTATGTTAGTACTCGGTTTAAGTTGCAAAGATCTATTATGCTCTAAAGGTTACTTAAATATGAATGCCGAATGTTGCGGAGCTTGTTAACTCCGGCATTGAGGTGCTCTTGTAGCCCTACACAACGAATGGTGTTCATTATCAAACAAGAGTATATGTAGCACAAAGGAAGAGAACTTATTTATTTATGTGATCAATGTTGAGAGTGTCCACTAGTGAAAGTATGATCCCTAGGCCTTGTTTCCAATACTGCAAACACCGCTTGTTTCTTGTTTCTTTTGCATCTTTACTTCTGCAATATTACTACCATCAAGCGCACTTGACAAGCACTTTTCTGGCGCCGTTACTACTGCTCATATTCATTCATACCACTTGTATTTCACTATCTCTTCGCCGAACTAGTGCACCTATACATCTGACAAGTGTATTAGGTGTGTTGGGGACACAAGAGACTTCTTGTATCGTGATTGCAGGGTTGCTTGAGAGGGATATCTTTGACCTCTTCCTCCCTGAGTTCGATAAACCTTGGGTGATCCACTTAAGGGAAACTTGTTGTTGTTCTACAAACCTCTGCTCTTGGAGGCCCAACACTGTCTACAAGAATAGAAGCACACGTAGACATCAAGCACTTTTCTGGCGCCGTTGCCGGGAAGGAAAGGTAAAAGGCACTCATACTCCGGTCCCAGGTAACTAAGTACTTTTCTGTTGCTGTTGTGTGTGCGCTCGAAGCTATTTCCTTTAGATCCTGCAATTGCATCTTTTTGTTTCTTGTTTTACACTAGTAAGGCATAATGGAAAACATCTGTGAGCTTTTTAAACTATTTCCTGAGTCAAGACATGAATGGTTTAATGCGAAAATTAAAAAACCTATGGAACCTTATTTGCATGCTAGTAGCAATGATATTAGTATGAACGCTTTGAACACCATTGTTGCTAATGATATGGAAGATTCTAAGCTTGGGGAGGTCGGTTTTGATGAAAATGATCTCTTTAGCCCTCCGGGTATTGAGGAGAAAGTTTATGTTGATTATGATATGCCTCCCATATATGATGATTATAATGATAGTGGTCTTCTGGTGCCGCCTACTATGGAGGATAAAGTTTATTGTGATACTATACCTCCTATATTTGATGATGAGAATAATAATGATAGCTACTTTGTTGAATTTGCTCCCACTACAACTAATAAAATTGATTATGCTTATGTGGAGAGTAATGATACTTTTATGCATGTGAATAAGAATGCTTTATGTGATACTTATATTGTTGAGTTTGTTCATGATACCTCTGAAATTTATTATGAGAGAGGAAAATATGGTTGTAGAAATTTTCATGTTACTAAAACACCTCTCTATATGCTGAAATTTTTGAAGTTACACTGGTTTTATCTTCCTATGCTTGTTACTTTGCTCTTCATGAACTTGTTTATTTACAAGATTCCTATGCATAGGAAGCATGTTAGACTTAAATGTGTTTTGAATTTGCTTCTTGATGCTCTCTTTTGCTTCAACTCTTATTTCTTGCGAGTGCATCATTTAAATTACTGAGCCCATCTTAATGGCTATAAAGAAAGCACTTCTTGGGAGATAACCCATGTCTTTATTTTACTACAGCACTTTTGTTTTATATTTGAGTCTTGGAAGTTGTTACTACTATAGCAACCTCTCCTTATCTTATTTTATTGCATTGTTGTGCCAAGTAAAGTCTTTGATAGTAAGGTTCATACTAGATTTGGATTACTGCGCAGAAACAGATTTCTGTCTGTCACGAATTTGGGCAGGGTTCTCTGTAGGTAACTCAGAAAAATCTGCCAATTTACGTGCGTGATCCTCAGATATGTACGCAACTTTCATTCAATTTTAGAATTTTCATCTGAGCAAGTCCAGTGCCTCTAAAAAATTCGTCTTTACGGACTATTCTGTTTTGACAAATTCTGCCTTTTATTTCGCATTGCCTCTTTTGCTGTGTTGGATGGATTTCTTTGTTCCATTGACTTCTAGTAGCTTTGTGCAATGTCCAGAAGTGTTAAGAATGATTGTGTCACCTCTTAACATGTGAATTTTTGATTATGCACTAACCCTCTAATGAGTTTGTTTTAAGTTTGGTGTGGAGGAAGTTTTCAAGGGTCAAGAGAGGAGGATGATATACTATGATCAAGAAAAGTGAAAAGTCTAAGCTTGGGGATGCCCCCGTGGTTCATCCCTGCATATTTCAAGAAGACTCAAGCGTCTAAGCTTGGGGATGCCCAAGGCATCCCCTTCTTCATCAACAATTTATCAGGTTTCTTCTCTTGAAACTATATTTTTATTCAGTCACATCTTATGTACTTTACTTGGAGCGTCTGTTTGTTTTTGTTTTGTTTGAATAAATTCATGCTTGTGTGGGAGAGAGACACGCTCCGCTGTTGCGTATGAACACATGTGTTCTTAGCTTTACTCTTAATGTTCATGGCGAAGGTTGAAACTGCTTCGTTCATTGTTATATGGTTGGAAACAGAAAATGCTTCATGTGGTAATTGGTATAATATATTGAATAATTTGATACTTGGCAATTGTTGTGCTCATATGGATCATGTTTAAGCTCTTGCATCATGTACTTTGCACCCATTAATGAAGAACTACATAGAGCTTGTTAAAATTTGGTTTGCATGATTGTTCTCTAGAGTCTAGATATTTTCTGGTTAAGGTGTTTGAACAACAATGAAGACGATGTAAAGTCTTATAATGCTTACAATATGTTCATATGTGAGTCTTGCTGCACCGGTTTATAATTGAGTTTGCTTCAAACAACCTAGCTAGCCTAGCCTTGTATTGAGAGGAATTCTTCTCGTGCATCCAAATCCTTGAGCCAAAAACTATGCCATTTGTGTCCACCATACCTACCTACTACATGGTATTTCTCTGCCATTCCAAGCAAATACTTCATGTGCTACCTTTAAACAATTCAAAAGCTATTATCTCTTATTTGTGTCAATGTTTTATAGCTCATGAGGAAGTATGTGGTGTTTTATCCTTCGATCTTGTCATTTACTTCTGACAGACTTTCACAATGGACTAGTGGCTTCATCCGCTTATCCAATAATTTTGCAAAAAGAGCTGGCAATGGGGTTCCCAGCCCCAAATTAATTAACTTTCATTAATAATTCTCTTCACATGTTTTGCTCTGATTCATCAGTAAGCAACTTAATTTTGCAAATAGACACTCTTCCATGGTATGTGATTGTTGGAAGGCACCCGAGGATTCAGTTAGCCATGGCTTGAGAAAGCAAAGGTTGGGAGGAGTGTCATCTAAAAAAAAACTAAACTAAAGTACATGTGTAAACAAAGAGAAGAGGGATGATCTACCTTGCTGGTAGAGATAACGTCCTTCATGGGAGCCGCTCTTGAAAGTCTGGTTGATAAGGTAGTTAGAGTACCCACTACCATTCGTTGACAACAACAAACACCTCTCAAAACTTTATTTGTATGCTCTCTATATGATTTCAAAACTTAAAAAGCTCTAGCACATGATTTAATCCCTGCTTCCCTCTGCGAAGGGCCTTTCTTTTACTTTATGTTGAGTCAGTTTTCCTACTTCCTTCTATCTTAGAAGCAAACACTTGTGTCAACTGTGTGCATTGATTCTTACATGTTTACCTATTGCACTTGTTATATTGCTTTATGTTGACAACTATCCATGAGATATACATGTTACAAGTTGAAAGCAATTGCTGAAACTTAATCATCCTTTTTGTTGCTTCAATGCCTTTTACTTTGAATCTATTGCTTTATGAGTTAACTCTTATGCAAGACTTATTGATGCTTGTCTTGAAAGTACTATTCATGAAAAGTCTTTGCTATATGATTCAGTTGTTTAGTCATTATCTTTACTATCACTTCATTCACTTCATATGCTTTACAATAGTATTGATCAAGATTATGTTGGTAGCATGTCACTTAAGAAATTATCATTGTTATCGTTTACCTACTCGAGGGCGAGTAGGAACTAAGCTTGGGGATGCTTGATACGTCTCAAACGTATATATAATTTCTTATGTTCCATGCTAGTTTTATGACAATACCTACATGTTTTGTTCACACTTTATATCGTTTTGATGCGTTTTCCGGAACTAACCTATTGACGAGATGCCGAAGTGCCAGTTCCTGTTTTCTGCTGTTTTTGGTTTCAGAAATCCTAGTAAGGAAATATTCTCGGAATTGGACGAAATCAACGCCCAGCATCTTAGAATTCCACGAAGCTTCTAGAACACCCGAGAGCCACCAGAGGAGAGCCACAGGGGGCCCACACATGGGGCTGGCGCGGCCAGGCTAGGGCCCGCGCCACCCTATTGTGTGGCGGCTCCGTACCCCCTCCGACTCCGCATCTTCGCCTATTTAAAGGTCCCTAACCTAAATCTTCGATACGGAAAAAGCCACGGTACGAGAAACCTTCCAGAGCTGCCGCCATCGCGAAGCCAAGATCTGGGGGACATGAGTCTCTGTTCCGGCACGCCGCCGGGACGGGGAAGTGCCCCCGGAAGGCTTCTCCATCGACACCACCGCCATCTTCATCACCGCTGCTGTCTCCCATGAGGAGGGAGTAGTTCTCCATCGAGGCTAAGGGTTGTACCGGTAGCTATGTGGTTAATCTCTCTCCTATGTACTTCAATACAATTATCTCATGAGCTGTCTTACATGATTGAGATTCATATGAGCTTTGTATCACTATTAGTCTATGTGCTACTCTTGTGATGTTATTAAAGTAGTCTATTCCTCCTTCACGGTGTAATGGTGACAGTGTGTGCATCGTGTAGTACTTGGCGTAGGTTATGATCATAATCTCTTGTAGGTTATGGAGTTAATTATTACTATGATAGTATTGATGTGATTTATTCCCCCTTCATAGTGTAAAGGTGACAGTGTGTATGCTATGTTAGTACTCGGTTTAAGTTGCAAAGATCTATTATGCTCTAAAGGTTACTTAAATATGAATGCCGAATGTTGTGAAGCTTGTTAACTCCGGCATTGAGGTGCTCTTGTAGCCCTACACAACGAATGGTGTTCATTATCAAACAAGAGTATATGTAGCACAAAGGAAGAGAACTTATTTATTTATGTGATCAATGTTGAGAGTGTCCACTAGTGAAAGTATGATCCCTAGGCCTTGTTTCTAATACTGCAAACACCGCTTGTTTACTGTTTTACTGCATCTTTACTTCCTGCAATATTACTACCATCAACTGCACGCCAGCAAGCACTTTTCTGGCGCCGTTACTACTGCTCATATTCATTCATACCACTTGTATTTCACTATCTCTTCGCCGAACTAGTGCACCTATACATCTGACAAGTGTATTAGGTGTGTTGGGGACACAAGAGACTTCTTGTATCGTGATTGCAGGGTTGCTTGAGAGGGATATCTTTGACCTCTTCCTCCCTGAGTTCGATAAACCTTGGGTGATCCACTTAAGGGAAACTTGCTGCTGTTCTACAAACCTCTGCTCTTGGAGGCCCAACACTGTCTACAAGAATAGAAGCACACGTAGACATCACATGCCAGGAGTACCCAGGGAACTTGCCAAGCACCACTTAAACTTGGATCCAATAGCGAGACCAATCAAGCAACCTCTGAGGCGTTTTTCGGAGCCAAACCGCAAAGCTATGCAGTCAGAAATTGATCGACTAAGAGAAGCTGGTTTCATTAAGGAGCTGCATACAGAGGCCACATGGGTAGCAAACCCAGTGCTGGTCCCGAAGAAAAACACTAAAGTCCTTCGCATGTGTGTCGACTTTACGTGTCTCAACAAACATTGTCCAAAGGATCACTTTCCCCTCCCAAGGATCGATCAAATTATCGACTCCACGGTAGGATGTGAGGGTCTTTCCTTCCTGGATGCATACTCTGGTTATAACCAGATCAGATTGAAAGAAGAGGATGAGGTCAAAACAGCGTTCATTACACCTTACGACGTATTCTGCTATAGAACAATGCCTTTTGGTCTGAAAAACGCGGGAGCAACATATCAGCGGATGATGCAGAAGTGTTTAGCAACGCAGATTGGGAAAAACGTACAAGTATACATTGACGATGTCATCATAACATCAACAAAGGGGGCAACGTTAATCGAGGACTTGAAGGAAACCTTCGACAACCTCGACAAGTTTTGTCCCAAACTGAATCCGACGAAGTGTTCTTTCGGCGTCCCTGCGGGAGAACTTCTTGGGTTCCTAGTCTCAGCAAGAGGAATTGAAGCTAATCCCGAAAAAATCCAAGCTATAGTAACAATGAGGAATCCAACAAAGTTGAAAGAAATACAACAATTAACTGGGCGAGTCGCAGCTTTAAGCAGATTCGTCGTTAGGCTGGGAGAAAAGGCGCTACCGTTCTACGCCTTAATCAAACAAGGAGAGAAGTTCCAGTGGAACGAAGAGGCAGATAGAGCCTTCGAGGATCTTAAACGCACAATTTCGACATCACCAATCTTGGTGGCGCCAAAAGAGAAGGAACCCCTCATGTTATACATTGCAGCTACCTCCCAGGTGGTCAGAACGGCGCTAGTTGTCGAAAGAGAAGAAGAAGGAAAACTCCATGGAGTGCAGAGACCGGTATATTTCATCAGCGAAGTTTTATCGCCTTCAAAGCAGCGGTACCCGCAGTACCAGAAGCTAGCATACGGAGTGTTTACAACCGCAAGGAAATTGCGGCACTATTTTTCGGCGCATCTGATAATAGTGGTCAACGAGGCACCTCTATCCAATATACTAAACAATCCAGAATCTACAGGTCGTGTCTCCCTTTGGGGAATAGAACTTTCTCCTCGAGACACCACGTATGAAAAAAGAAAAGCAATAAAGTCGCAAATTCTGCCAGATTTCATCGCAGAGTGGATGGAGCTGCAAAATACAGGACCCCCGGATTTATCGAGAACCTGGACCATGAACTTCGATGGATCCAAGAGATTAGAGGGAGCTGGAGCAGGGGTGATACTCATATCACCTGAAGGCGACAAATTAAAGTATGTCTTACGGATGACCTTCCCAAACGCGTCTAACAAAGAGGCAGAATATGAAGCTCTTATACATGGGATGAAGATGGCAAAAGCTTGTGGCGCAACTCGACTAAAAATCTTTGGCGACTCACAATTGGTGGCTCAACAAGTCATGAACCAATGTGATGCAGTCAATGATAGCATGGTGGCATACAAGGAAATGTATAACGAGCTGGAAAAACTGTTTGATGGATGCGAGGTAAACCACATCAGCATGCTAAGCAATGATGAAGCTGATGTTCTGGCAAACATCGGGTCGCAGTGTCTCGCGATTCCTCCAGGCGTGTTCTGGGAGGAGATAACAGAGAGATCCACAAAGCCGAAAAAATCAAAGAAGAAGGAGAAGGATGAGAAATCCTCAAGGGCTGTGAAAGAAATGCTGGAAGAAGAAGAGGAACATGATCTAGTATTGATGGTGCAAATTCCATGGATGCAAGCATACATATCATATATCCTAAGGAAAACAATACCCGACGACCCAGTTGAAGCAAGGCGAGTTATTAGACGATCCAAAGCTTTTACGGTGGTCAAAGGGGAGCTGTACAAACGAAGCATTTCAGGTGTGTTACAAAGGTGCGTTACACCCGAAGAAGGAAGGATAATCTTGAAGGACGTTCATGAAGGAATATGTGGTCATCATGCGAGTAGTCGAGCTATTGCAGCCAAGGTTTTCCGAGCTGGATTTTACTGGTTGACAGCAATCGAGGACGCGAAGGAGATAGTACGAACTTGTGACGCGTGCCAGAGATATGCCGCGAAGCCTCACTCTCCGGCGGTGGAGCTGATGCCAATACCATTGTCTTGGCCCTTTGCTCAATGGGGCCTCGATATGGTGGGAAAGTTACACAAGGCCTCGCCAGGAGGATACGAGTATATGCTCTTCGCTGTCGACAAGTTCACCAAGTGGATAGAAGCAAAGCCGATAAATTCACCAGACGCAGCATCAACAATAAAGTTCATGAAAAGCATTGTTTTTCGATTTGGAGTACCTCATAGCATCGTCACGGATAATGGCAGTAACTTCACATCCAAGGAATTCAAGGCATAATGTGCAGAGGTGGGCATCAAATTGCACTTCGCGTCAGTTGCGCATCCGCAAACAAACGGCCAAGTCGAGAAAGCCAATGGTATAATCTGCAATGGTATCAAGAAGCGCTTGCTAGGACCACTGGAAAAAGCTCGACATACCTGGCCAGAGGAGCTGCCAAGTGTGTTGTGGAGTATCCGAAAAACACCAAACACGGCGACACAGGAAACTCCATTTTTCCTAGTCCATGGAGCTGAGGCAGTGATGCGTGTAGTTGACACGTCCGTTGGGAACCCCAAGAGGAAGGTGTGATGAGCACAGTAGCAAGTTTCCCTCAGTAAGAAACCAAGGTTTAATCAAACCAGTAGGAGTCAAGAAGCACGTTGAAGGTTGATGGTGGCGGAGTGTAGTGCGGCGCAACACCAGGGATTCCGGTGCCAACGTGGAACCTGCACAACACAATCACAGAACTTTGCCCCAACGTAACAGCGAGGTTGTCAATCTCACCGGCTTGCTGTAAACAAAGGATTAGATGTATAGTGTGGATGATGATGTTTGTTTGCGAAGAACAGTAAAGAACAATTGCAGTAGATTGTATTTCAGATGTAAAGAATAGGACCGGGATCCACAGTTCACTAGTGGTGTCTCTCCCATAAGATAGCAGATGTTGGGTGAACAAATTACAGTTGGGCAATTGACAAATAAAGAAGGCATAACAATGCACATACATATATCATGATGAGTACTATGAGATTTAATCAGGGCATTACGACAAAGTACATAGACCGCTATCCAGCATGCGCATCTATGCCTAAAAAGTGCACCTTCAGGTTATCATCCGAACCCCCTCCAGTATTAAGTTGTAAACAACAGACAATTGCATTAAGTATGGTGCGTAATGTAATTAACACAAATATCCTTAGACAAAGCATCGATGTTTTATCCCTAGTGGCAACAGCACATCCACAACCTTAGAACTTTTTGTCACTGTCCCAGATTTAATGGAGGCATGAACCCACTATCGAGCATAAATACTCCCTCTTGGAGTCACAAGTATCAACTTGGCCAGAGCCTCTACTAGCAACGGAGAGCATGCAAGAACATAAATAACATATATGATAGATTGATAATCAACTTGACATAGTATTCAATATTCATCGGATCCCAACAAACACAACATGAAGGATTACAAATAGATGATCTTGATCATGATAGGCAGCTCACAAGATCTAACATGATAGCACAATGAGGAGAAGACGACCATCTAGCTACTGCTATGGACCCATAGTCCAGGGGTGAACTACTCACACATCAATCCGGAGGCGATCATGGCGATGAAGAGACCTCCGGGAGATGATTCCCCTCTCCGGCAGGGTGCCGGAGGCGATCTCCTGAATCCCCCGAGATGGGATTGGCGGCGGCGGCATCTCTGGAAGGTTTTCCGTATCGTGGCTCTCGGTACTGGGGGTTTCGCGACGGAGGCTTTAAGTAGGCGGAAGGGCGGAGTCAGGAGAGTCACGAGGGCCCCACACGCTAGGGCCGCGCGGGCCCCCTCTAGGCCGCGCCACCCTAGTGTGGCGGCGCCCCGTGGCCCCACTTCGTCTCCCCTCCGGTCTTCTGGAAGCTTCATGGAAAAATAGGCCCCTGGGCGTTGATTTCGTCCAATTCCGAGAATATTTCCTTACTAGGATTTCTGAAACCAAAAATGGAAAACAAAGAATCGGCTCTTCGGCATCTCGTCAATAGGTTAGTGCCGGAAAATGCATAATAATGACATATAATGTGTATAAAACATGTGAGTATCATCATAAAAGTAGCATGGAACATAAGAAATTATAGATATGTTTGGGACGTATCAGGCAGTATTGCCAATAGAGATAGAGCATGATTCTCCAAGAGTCACGGAGTATGATGAAGAAGCTTCTAGGAAAGCATCGATGCATTGGACGAAGCCAGAGACGAGGTACTGTCGCGGGTCACTAAGTATCAGCAGGACTTGAAAAATTACCATAGTCGACGTTTGCGACCAAGATCCTTTCAGGTCAGAGACTTAGTTCTGCGACTCAATCAAAATAGTACTGAAAAACTCGAGTCGCCATGGCTTGGCCCTTACATCGTCACAGAAGTAATCGAAGGAGGAGCGTACAGGATAAAGGACAAGAAGACGGGGGATCCCGAGAAAAACCCCTGGAACGTGGCGCAGCTAAGGCGTTTCTACACCTAGAATCGAAATATAGTCCTCCTTGTAAAAATACAATGTACTGAAACGCCCGCGAGTTTTCAGACGCACTCTTTTCCTTTTTCGGGGCACCGAGTGGGGCCAGAAAAGGTTTTTAATGAGGCGGGCTCGTGGTGCTGCAATATAATAAAGATAGTGGATATACATATCTTTTTCTTCGACAGGCCCGGGGGCTTGTGACCAAGAGTTACAATATATGTTACCAAAAATATTTCGCTTTGATGCAAAACACCTCGCAACGATAGTTTTTTAGCTATTTTGTCCCATGAGCTATATATTGTAAAGGTAAAGAATAGAAATTTTAAAGGTAGCACTCAAGTAATGTACTTTGGAATGGCGGGGAAATACCATGTGGTAGGTAGGTATAGTGGACACAAATGGCGTAGTTTTTGGCTCAAGGATTTGGATGCACGAGAAGAATTCCTCTCAATACAAGGCTAGGCTAGCAAGGTTGTTTGAAGCAAACTCAAGTATAAAAGGTGCAGCAAAGCTTACATATGAACATATTGTAGCTATTATAAGACTTTATATTGTCTCCTTGTTGTTCAAACACCTCAACCAGAAACTATCTAGACTCTAGAGATCAATCATGCAAACCAAATTTTAACAAGCTCTATGTAGTTATTCATTAATGGGTACAAGGTACATGATGCAAGAGCTTAAACATGATCTATATGAGCACAAAAATTGCCAAGTATCACATTATTCAAGACATTAAACCATTTACCACATGCGGCATTTTCCGTTTCCAACCATATAACAATGAATGAAATAGTCCAACTTTCGCAATGAACATTAAAGATGAAGCTAAGAACATATGTGTTCATACGAAACAGCGGAGCGTGTCTCTCTCCCAAACAAAGAATGCTAGGATCCGATCTTATTCAAACAAAAACAAAAATAAAAACAAAAACAAACAGACGCTCCAAGTAAAGCACATAAGATGTGACGGAATAAAAATATAGTTTCACTAGAGGAACCTGATAAGTTGTCGATGAAGAAGGGATGCCTTGGGCATCCCCAAGCTTAGACGCTTGAGTCTTCTTAAAATATGCAGAGATGAACCACGGGGGCATCCCCAAGCTTTGACTTTTCACTCTTCTTGATCATATTGTATCATCCTCCTCTCTTGACCCTTGAAAACTTCCTCCACACCAAACTCGAAACAAACTCATTAGAGGGTCAGTGCATAATTCATATATTCAGAGGTGACATAATCATTCTTAACACTTCTGTACATTGCACAAAGCTACTGAAAGTTAATGGAACAAATAAATCCATCTAACATAGCAAAACAAGCAATGCGAAATAAAAGGCAGAATCTGTCAAAACAGAACAGTTTGTAAAGACGAATTTTAAAGTGGCACCAGACTTGCTCAGATGAAAATGCCCAAATTGAATGAAAGTTGCGTACATATCTGCGGATCACGCACGTAAATTGGCAGATTTTTTTAATTTTTCTACAGAGAATTCTGCCCAGATTCGTGACAGCAAGAAATCTGTTTCTGCGCAGTAATCCAAATCTAGTATTGGCTTTACTATCAAAGACTTTACTTGGCACAACAATGCAATAAAATAAAGATGTGGAGAGGTTGCTACAGTAGTAAACAACTTCCAAGACTCAAATATAAAACAAAAGTACTGTAGTAAAATCATGGGTTGTCTCCCATAAGCGCTTTTTTTAACGCCTTTCAGCTAGGCGCAGAAAGTGTGAATCAAGTATTATCAAGAGATGAAGCATCGACATCAAAAAAATTCTCACAAACAAAACTTGTTGCAGAGGGTACCTTAGATGGTTCATTATCTAAATTTCCCTTAGTGGTACTAAGGGTTCTATCAATTTTAGGCTTATAATAATTCTTTGGCTTAGGCACCTTAGAGACATACATGAATTTTTGCTCCTTTCCCACATAAGCTTTCTCCTTAAATTAAGAGAAGAAAAAGTTGAACCCAATGTTCCCATAGCTTCTTCAAGTTTACCAATTCTATGGGTTTGATTATCATGGATAGCACAAGTTTCTAAAGTAGCAATTATTTCATTAATTCCTCCTAGGGATTTATCAAGTTTATCAGTATTATCAAGTAATACCCCCAGTTTAGTCTCAACACTTGGAAGATTTTTCTCTATGGCTTCCAACTTTTTCATGACATCCTCACGAGAGATTTCAATTTTAGTTTCATTAACAGGTGGTATTCCAACTAGACTCTCAATGATGCAACTAGCTTCTAAAGCAGGAGTACCTAGGAAATTACCCCCCGAAAGAGTATCAAGAACATACCTATTCCAGCTAGATATACCAACATAAAAGTTCCTAAGTAGGATAATAGTGGTGTGTTTCTTAGTGCACCTATGATGAGCATCACTAATTCTATACCAAGCATCTTTAAAACTTTCTCCACCTTGTTGCTTAAAATAACGAACTTCAACTTCAGGATTACTCATTTTAGCAATAGTAAATAAAGCAAACTAGATAAAGTAAATGCGAGTAACTAATTTTTTTGTGTTTTTAATATAGAGAACAAGACAGTAAATAAAGTAAAACTAGCAACTAATTTTTTTGTGTTTTGATATAATGCAGCAAACAAAGTAGTAAATAAAGTAAAGCAAGACAAAAACAAAGTAAAGAGATTGGAAGCGGAGACTCCCCTTGCAGCGTGTCTTGATCTCCCCGGCAACGGCGCCAGAAATTTGCTTGATGCGTGTAGTTGACACGTCCGTTGGGAACCCCAAGAGGAAGGTGTGATGAGCACAGTAGCAACTTTCCCTCAGTAAGAAACCAAGGTTTAATCGAACCAGTAGGAGTCAAGAAGCACGTTGAAGGTTGATGGTGGCGGAGTGTAGTGCGGCGCAACACCAGGGATTCCGGTGCCAACGTGGAACCTGCACAACACAATCACAGAACTTTGCCCCAACGTAACAGCGAGGTTGTCAATCTCACCGGCTTGCTGTAAACAAAGGATTAGATGTATAGTTTGGATGATGATGTTTGTTTGCGAAGAACAGTAAAGAACAATTGCAGTAGATTGTATTTCAGCTGTAAAGAATAGGACAGGGGTCCACAGTTCACTAGTGGTGTCTCTCCCATAAGATAGCAGATGTTGGGTGAACAAATTACAGTTGGGCAATTGACAAATAAAGAAGGCATAACAATGCACATACATATATCATGATGAGTACTATGAGATTTAATCAGGGCATTACGACAAAGTACATAGACCGCTATCCAGCATGCATCTATGCCTAAAAAGTCCACCTTCAGGTTATCATCCGAACCCCCTCCAGTATTAAGTTGTAAACAACAGACAATTCCATTAAGTATGGTGCGTAATATAATCAACACAAATATCCTTAGACAAAGCATCGATGTTTTATCCCTAGTGGCAACAGCACATCCACAACCTTAGAACTTTCTGTCACT
Source organism: Lolium perenne (assembly GCF_019359855.2). Taxonomy (NCBI): domain Eukaryota; kingdom Viridiplantae; phylum Streptophyta; class Magnoliopsida; order Poales; family Poaceae; genus Lolium; species Lolium perenne. The sequence goes on from NC_067245.2 coordinate 189,937,438, forward strand.
GTCCCAGATTTAATGGAGGCATGAACCCACTATCGAGCATAAATACTCCCTCTTCGAGTCACAAGTATCAACTTGGCCAGAGCCTCTACTAGCAACGGAGAGCATGCAAGAACATAAATAACATATATGATAGATTGATAATCAACTTGACATAGTATTCAATATTCATTGGATCCCAATAAACACAACATGAAGGATTACAAATAGATGATCTTGATCATGATAGGCAGCTCACAAGATCTAACATGATAGCACAATGTGGAGAAGACGACCATCTAGCTACTGCTATGGACCCATAGTCCAGGGGTGAACTACTCACACATCGATCCGGAGGCGATCATGGCGATGAAGAGACCTCCGGGAGATGATTCCCCTCTCCGGCAGGGTGCCGGAGGCGATCTCCTGAATCCCCCGAGATGGAATTGGCGGCGGCGGCGTCTCTGGAAGGTTTTCCGTATCGTGGCTCTCGGTACTGGGGGTTTCGCGACGGAGGCTTTAAGTAGGCGGAAGGGCGGAGTCGGGAGAGTCACGGGGGCCCCACACGCTAGGGCCGCGCGGGCCCCCTCTAGGCCGCGCCGCCCTAGTGTGGCGGCACCCCGTGGCCCCACTTCGTCTCCCCTCCGGTCTTCTGGAAGCTTCGTGGAAAAATAGGCCCCTGGGCGTTGATTTCGTCCAATTCCGAGAATATTTCCTTACTAGGATTTCTGAAACCAAAAACAGCAGAAAACAACAACTGGCTCTTCGGCATCTCGTCAATAGGTTAGTGCCGGAAAATGCATAATAATGACATATAATATGTATAAAACATGTGAGTATCATCATAAAAGTAGCATGGAACATAAGAAATTATAGATACGTTTGGGACGTATCAGGCAGTATTGCCAATAGAGATAGAGCATGATTCTCCAAGAGTCACGGAGTATGATGAAGAAGCTTCTAGGAAAGCATTGGAAGACGATGTCGATGCATTGGACGAAGCCAGAGACGAGGTACTGTCGCGGGTCACTAAGTACCAGCAGGACTTGAAAAATTACCATAGTCGACGTTTGCGACCAAGATCCTTTCAGGTCGGAGACTTAGTTCTGCGACTCAATCAAAATAGTACTGAAAAACTCGAGTCGCCATGGCTTGGCCCTTACATCGTCACAGAAGTAATCGAAGGAGGAGCGTACAGGATAAAGGACAAGAAGACGGGGAATCCCGAGAAAAACCCCTGGAACATGGCGCAGCTAAGGCGTTTCTACGCCTAGAATCGAAATATAATCCTCCTTGTAAAAATACAATGTACTGAAACGCCCGCGAGTTTTCAGACGCACTCTTTTCCTTTTTGGGGGCACCGAGTGGGGCCGGAAAAGGTTTTTAATGAGGCGGGCTCGCGGTGCTGCAATATAATAAAGATAGTGGAGATACATATCTTTTTCTTCGACAAGCTCGGGGGCTTGTGACCAAGAGTTACAATATATGTTACCAAAAATATTTCGCTTTGGTGCAAAACAATTCGCAAAATAAACAAAGACACAAACTAGCGATCAGCAAAAAAGACCCGGGGGCTTGTACCCGCAAATATAGTATACTCAATATAATTTAGTTGCCTTGGTTTAAACCTCGCATACATAATAAAGAAATTCACCACCGAAACACTCGGGGGCTTGACAAAAAAATCAAGGAAAACATATCTAGTGGCTTTACAATATAGATTATGTTTACAATATACAAGGTGCAATCGGCAAGAAATATCGACAAGACAAAGGAAAAATTATTAACGGCCGCCTAGTATGTTATATATGGTCAGTCGTTCACTATTGGAAGTACGAGTACTATGTTCAGCATAGCTACCCTTCATGAAGAATTCAGCATCCATCCGAAGCAATTCATCCATCATATCTTCTGCTACAGGCTTGACCACATCATCAATTTTGTCAATACTCCTTTTCCTCTTCGCCATCTTGGCTAGGCACTTGGCAATAATTCGACTCATGTCTAACTTCGGATAGAAGATCTGTATCATAATCATAGCAAATCTCGCGCCAGCAGACATTTGAGCCCGTACAAATCCATGGATTCGAGGTGCATCTCGGAACTTATCCATCAGAGCAGGCAGGGTTTCTGGCATCTTGTTGTGCGGGAACAAGGTGTTGTAAACTAAGGACAATGTCCTTGTACAGAAGTCGAGAAATTCACGGACCTGACCCGCGCGATCTTGAAATCTGACAATCTGGCGGGTACGTTCAGGTGTACCCCAAAAATTGGAACCATGCTTCAATGCAAGTTTGAGAAGCGCATTGGATCGAGCCTCAACACGTTCATCCTCGGCAGCAGTGTCCAAAAAAGAACCTGTATTAGCAAAAGAATCAGCAGGAAAAGAGAAGACAACAGGAGAAAAATCAAGCATGACCAAGTTAATGAAGCATACCCGTCATATCCAAGCTGGCATCAAGCATTAGCTCAAGCATGAAATTTTCTCGTCGAGAAGCTTCAGCAGCCTCAGAAACCGCAGTTTCCTTTTCAGCTATAGCATCTTGAGCCTGTTGAAGCGCAATTTTTTCCCTCTCGGATGATTTTCGAGACTGTTCCATTATCATAAGTGATTGTTTCTTCATAGACTGGAGTTATTGGCGAAGTTCTTCCAAGTCTTCTACCGAATCTTTATTCGATGAATCTTCAATACGTTCGATAGCAACAGGTGCCTTCTTCAAACGGGACGATGCAGGTAAAACATCGGAAGGACGAGGAGTTGCAGTATAGTTGTCAAAAATCAACTAGAAATAAAAGATTCGACATCAATCATCAAGCAAAGATAGATTTCCATTGATTCTCGAAGTATGTACATTTCTATTACAAAAGAAGGGTCCCTAATGAACTACTGAAGCAGTTGTCGCCAAAACTACTAGGGCGACAGCGTCAAAAGACAGTTAAAACTAAAAGAGAAGACAAGGTGGTCTACTTGACCTCCGGCTTCGACGAACTGGGAGCAGGAGTTGGATTGTAACCAAGGTGGGCGAGGATCTTCTTTGAGTTAGGCTTGGCTACTTTAATCAGTGACTGCCACTTCTTCGTTTCCATCTCCTCCGTGTTGCCAACCCTTGCCCAGTCGACTTCTTGCTGGCTATCAGCAACCAAGGCAATTGTACCCTCAACGCCGACTTTCAACCCTTCTTGACGAAGTTGGAGTCCAAGGTCTTCTCGAGAATTGAAGCACTTGGCAAGAGCGACAAAAGTCGCGGGTACCTCCTTCTTCTTGAAGAAGTACGGGAAAAGCCGCGACAGGCCAATCTGAGCTTCAGTAAGGCCTTCGCGAGCCTCATCGCCGTGAATCTCGAGAAGAGAAAGTGCGTCAAGGAGTTGGTCACCTTCAGGGTTGTCCAGCTCATATTCTTGACCTGTTCTCCCTGAATAAAGTAAACAAGAGTTAGTCAAACAAAAAAAGGGAACAAAGACGACACAAGTAAAACAGCAAGGATCTGAGCACTTACTAACAAAACGTCGACTCTGCGACTCCAAGCGAGTGAGGATTTCTGTTTCTCGAGCAGATTGCTGAGCTATATTTTCGCTCAAGGAAGTTTCCGCGTCATGAAGTCTTTTTCGAAGATCTTCGACGGTGGCAGCATCTGCTTCAGCTTTCTAGCGGGCCTTTTCGCTCTGCTTTAACTTGGTAGCAAGAGCGTCAGCACGCTTGTTGGATTCCGCAAGATCTCCTAGCAAAGTAAACGACAATCAAATATCATGACAAAACTAATGGAGTACATGCAACAAAAGAGGCGGAGAAAAACAGTACCTTCCAGCTTCTTGGTATGGTCACGATACCCAACGAATTGGGTACCGAGGCGGATAAATTCCTTCATTAAAGGCTGAAGAAAGGACCAGAAGAAAAAGAGAAGTCAATACAGCCAGTATAAATTCGACAACATATCGCAAGAAACAAAGGAGAGATGAAAATACTGAAAGGCTCGGAACATAAAAAAGGAAGAAGAGTGAAACACTTACGTCATCCAATGAAGGTGTCGTAGAGCTACCAGGGAACAGGATAGGCTCCTTGGATGGCTCGACCCTTGCCCTCTTTGGCGAAGGGGCACGGGGGCTTGCAGGTGGAGTTGAATGCTCAATGTTTTGCTGAGGAGGCGAAGTTTCATCTCCATCAGGCTGAGCTTCAGATACAACTAAAGTACGCGACGTACTCGTTCGAGCAGTCGCGTCAATAGGTTGCTCTTCTTCCTCGTCACCACTGCAGCAAAATGGTGACAATATAAGAATCAAGATAGACAAAAACATCGAGAGCAAAGCAACAAAAAGTAATAGAGAACTTACGAGCTGACAAGGGCATCCTCGTAAGGATTGAAAGCTCTCTTTCCAACATCAGGAGCAGTTTCTTCGGCACGTACAGCACCGGCTTTGGAGGTGCCGGAATCGACAACCTCGTCCCTCTTCCTCTTGTTCTTCGGAAAAGCAGCGGGGAGAGAAGAGTGTGTCGAGGCAGTGGCCTCAGACTCAGCTTCTTTTTCAAGAGAAGCCGCGGATTTTTGGGAACCCGCGACTTCACTGTCAGGGCGAGAAGTACCCTGGTTGTCATCCTCGACAATGGCGCGTTCTTCGACTTCACCACCCTCAGGAAGAGGAGGAAGAGAAGCTAGCACAGGGTGGTTCTGCGAAAAACAAAGAGTGTTGACAAAAAAGTTATAAAGGCGTTAGCAAAATAGTAGTCGACAGATACCAAAAGCTCGAGAAGACAATATAATAGTCAAAAGGAAAAATTACCTCGGGAAGGGGATTGGTGCTACTAAATGGTTTAACGCGGCAAGAAGTTGGAATGGTGTCCTTCTTGCTAAGCTTTGACATTCTTCGGATCAATTTCTCCAAGTCCTTCACAGGAAGTAGGCTGTGATCTGGATACCCGACAATTCCTTGCCACGGGTCTTCTGGAGCTCATGGATGCGAGTCATCAGCGCCTCTGTCGCCGATTTCTTTTCTTCGGTAGCTTCAGCGTCCCAGGATCGGCGGCGAATAATCTTGGTTCTTCCATCAAAAGGAGCAATGTTGTACTCCACTGAATCAGAACTCTCTTCGTGTACATAGAGCCATCTCTTGCGCCACCCTTGGACGGAGTCGGGGAATTTGACGTCGAAGTATTCGATGTCAGAACGAACACAGATAACAACGCCGTCGATGTTATAGGCGACGCCGTGGGAGCCATTACGGTGGACGCAGAAAATGCGCTTCCACAAAGCCCAATTAGGTTGGACTCCGAGGAAGCACTCACACAGTGTGATAAAAATCGACACGTGAAGGATGGAATTGGGCGTCAGCTGATGCAGCTGAAGCCCATAGACAAAAAGGAGACCCCAGAGAAACTCGTGGATGGGGGGAGAAAGACCGCAGATGAGATGGTCAACGAAACTGACCCGATACTCCATTGGAGGCGATGGATAGCTTTCCTCCTTGGGGAAGCGCAGCGCGTTCTCCTTCTTGGTGAACCCCAGCTACTTCAGCAGGTTCATGTCTTGGTTGGAGATCTTGGATCTCTCCCACTCCAGATCTTCGGCGGCCATCTTAGACTCCGGAGTGCTATGCCTGGTCAGACGCGCGCGAGGTGGCATCAATGAGCGTGGAGGAGAAAGGTGTGAGCGTAGTTGAGCGCTTGAAGCAATGGGAGCAGCGGAGGATTTTGCAGAGGGGAAGCAGAGGAGCAGCGCAAGCGAAAGTACTGACGGAGGAAGACGATGACTTTATATAGGGGTGCGGTGAATCGACGCACCGTTGGATGAAGAAATGGTGGAATAGATGGTGTACACGTGGACAAGGGGTAAAAAGTAATTTTAGCCAGACGAGAAAAGACAGGAGCTACAATACGTGCGCCAGGAAAAGTGGAGGACGTGTGTCCCCCACTCGCACGACGTGTCAACTTGATAGGAAATTTGGGCCCACGAGACAGAGAGAGAGCAGCTCTCGCGTTTTCCCGATACAGTGATCGTGGCTATTGTCAGCAATGATGTCACCGTGGCAAGAGAAAAATTCGACTATGAAGTTTTATAAGAATGTCGAAAGCAGAAGATTATTGATTATTTCGAGAGCCTTTGATCAAATACAAGTTTTTGCTCAAATGCTCGGGGGCTACTTTGGAAAAAAGAAAAACTTCGACTATGGCAAAATAGAAATGGCGAGAGCCTATGATCAACTGCAAGCATTTGTTCATAGCCTCGGGGGCTACTCCCATCGGGAGCGCTGGTCGCGCACCCGATAGATATAAAAAGTTTGAGAAAGAACAAAAATATATTGACATGAGGCAATAAAGTGTTGAGCCTACAGCCAAGCACAAGTCCTTGGCTGTAGCCTCGGGGGCTACTCCCATCGGGAACGCTGTTCGCGTGCCCGATGAAATTATAAAAAAGAGAAAGAAGAAAAAAGAAGAAGCGAGCATATTTCGAGTTATACAAATAACTCTACATATACTCCCATCGGGAAGGCAAAATAAGTCATATATTGACTCAATAAAATGTGTTATTCCAACAGCCGGAAAAACACTCGACAATATATTCTCAGAGCGTTAAAGTGGCGAATAATCTCTGAATGCCGCAAAATATTGCGAAGGTAAGACCCAGATCCGTTCTGAGCGGCGTAGCGCCGTCTCTGACGTCGGATTGCTACTTTTTTCCGTATCAACAGATACGAAGAAAAATCCTAACGGACGCGTTAGGTACCCGATAAAATATGACTGGGACTCGTCAGAATGGTAAGACCTTAAGCGGCACCTGTCGAAGTTTACACCAGTATCCTGAGATCATGTCCAGGGACGTGATCTTGAAGTAGGTTTTTGCGGATTGCCACTAGAGCAGTTAACTAGTACCTGATCCGTCAGATGAACTAGCCCCAACTACCATTATCCCTATACAATATAGAATCGCGTATCTAAAGATATGTGATAAAGTCGGCAGATGTATTGAATGATTAAAGTTGGAGATTTTCCCTGACTCTTCAATGCAAGCAAAATCTCGGGGGCTACTGACATAGGCATCCCCAATGGGCCTGCCGAAGATGGAACCCGGGGTTTACTGAAGGCCCACGACCCGAAGGATAAGAAGAATCAGAAGCCCAAATTATTATTAAGGAAAGCTAGAGTTGTAATAGGAAGCATTATTTGTAATCTTGCGGGACGGATCAGAAACCCTCTCGGACTCTGTAAACTTGTGTATTACGAAACCCTCGGCTCCACCTCCTATATAAGGGGGAGTCGAGGGACAAAGAAAGGATCGAATTTATCGTCAACACAACCCTAGTTTCATAATCGTCGAGTACTTTTCGGCTGAAACCTTCGAGATCTACTTACCCTCTACATCCAACGAAACCCTAGTCTACAATCCGTAGGCATTGACAAGTTAATACCTTGTCACCCACGAGGGCGGAACCCCATCGTCACCCTTAAACATATGGCTCTCCTCCATTAGAATTGTTTTTATTTTTACTAGGAAACATGCCCATGGGTTACACCGAGAGAGAGAAAATCTAACAATTCAAATTGTCAGCGCAAACACAATTTTACCCTGAAATTAATCGACAAGTGTAACCAAATGTAGCCGACATAAGGATAAGTATGAAGCATATTTGTTAAGGCTGCACCTTTTTAGGTCCATGTCCAGACACTACAAGAATCGCGCGCTGCGCCGACGGCCTTCTCATACGTCGCCAAAAGTTGGGGCCGTCGACGTATGGGCATCCAGGCCAGCCTGCTAAAAGGACCGTTGGCGTAGCGATTCCCTCAGCGTAAGAAACGCTACGCCAACGGCTGCCCTCTGCACATCGCGGGCCATCGGCGTAGGCATGTGCATGCGGCCAACCAAATTTAAGCTGTGACGGCGGTGTCACGGCGTCAAGGCTACGCCGACGGCCACCCTCGGCATAGCCTTCTCCTCTTTTTTTACTACGCTGATGGCCACCCTCAGTGTAGAGGTTTAAAATTTTCCCTCCACGCACTCCCTCCCCCCCCGTGAATCGCCTTGATAAAAAATTCAAAAAATAAAATCCTTCGATATGTCTATGTGTTATGTCGTCTAGTTGCAAGAGAATTTAACAAAAATAAATTCAGGTTTAACCGATTATATAATTTTAGATTCTCAAAATTTCAAATGGAAATATGAAAGCACGAAGATATTACTTTTTGCCAGAAAATCAAATTCTTATATTTTTACAAAAGAATTAAATTAATAATTGCATCCTCGGTGAAGATTATTATTACTTAACCATTGATGTTTATTTAAATAATTACTTAAAATTCAAAATAATAAACAATTGTCATATCACAATCTAAGAGTTAATAGAATTGATATGGTAGTATTATTAGCACTGTTTCGTGAAAAAGATGGAAGCTCAACCGGAAGAAACCAAAATGTTAAGCGTGCTAGGGATGGAGTAGTGTGAGGATGGCTGACCCGGGTGGTAAGTTTGACTATGAGGGGTAATTTGACCTAAAATTAAGTGGTGTTAGAATTAATATGATCCATGTGAAAGACTAAGAAAATGTGAAAAAAAATTGAAAAAATATTCAAATTTTTCGAAGATAACGGACGGGACGGCGTGGCCTGCGCCGAGGATCCATACGTCGTCGGCGTATGAGGCTACACCGAGGATACACGTATCTCTGCTGAGGTGGACCTTCCCGAGGAGCTACGTCGACGGTGGCCCTTGCTGTAGACTACGCCGAGGACTCGGGGCCATTGGCGTAGGGTACCGTTTCTGTAGTGAGACTCATGTTGATGAGGCCAATTTAGTTGGACATAATTTAATTTATTGGACGAGAGACGCTAGCACGAGCATGCCCTCTACGGAGCGCGTGCGGGTTATCTTAGCGAGCGAGCCCACGCGGCCTTGACGCGTGGCAGCTAGCCTGGTTCACCTTTGAGCGACGCCGAACCAGTCGCTCCTATTTGCCCGAACGCGCGGGATGTGGTGCAAATGGAACTGCTTGCAAGCATTTTTGTTTTGTTTTTTGTTTGTTTTTCTTGTATAAGGGTATCTCCAGCGGTGCGACGTAAACGAACGCTGAGCGATCGTTTGCGTCCTTTCGGGCCGAAAATACGTCTGGCACTACCTTCAGCGGGGCGACGCATAGTGATCAGACAGTCCGCGGCGACGCAAACGTGGCCCAAATATGCGTCAGGTTTGCGTCTCTGCGGACGCTGCGCTGACGCTGTGGTCGTCTGCCCGATCCTCGCATGGGCCCGCCTGGCAGGGGCACAACTGCTTTGTCTTCCGCGGCATTACTTACGGGCGCCGCGCTGCAGCCTTTGCAGGGCCGTGTTAATGGCGTGTCTCGGCTTCCGCGAGCGTGCGCAGTTGGGCGGCGTCGCAGTGGCAGGGCATTGAAGGCGAGATGGCGTCCGACTGCCTTAAAGGGACGCTGTCGGCGCCCATTTCCCCGACCACACCATTGCCAGAGCCCACACTATCCACCCGACCGACGCCATGGGAAAGAAATGCTGGCCGTTCCGCAAGACCAAGAACGACCACGAGGCTAGCGGCTCGCGGTCCGGCAAGAAGCCACGGGTCGGCCGGTACATCCGCGTTGACCTCGCGCGCCATCTTCGGAGGAAAACCGACCGGTACCATGGCTGGACGCGAACTTGCCTGGAGGGGGCTGGTACCTCAACTCCAGGCGCGTGTCGGTCCCCCCCCCCCCCCCCCCGTGCCACGCGAGGGACGAGAGCGGCGGGATGAGATGCGCCGCCGCCGAGCGATCTTGCCGCCGGATCTTGATGACCCACAAGTATAGGGGATCGCAACAGTCTTCGAGGGAAGTAAAACCCAATTTATTGATTCGACACAAGGGGAGACAAAGAACACTTGGAAGCCTTAACAGCGGAGTTGTCAATTCAGCTGCACCTGGAAACAGACTTGCTCGCAAGAGTTTATCAGTAGTAACAGTTTTATAGCAGTAGCAGTAGTGAAATAACAGCAGCAGAGTAACAAAGACAGCAGTAGTGATTTTAGTAAACAGCAGGATTAAAATACTGTAGGCACGGGGACGGATGAACGGGCGTTGCATGGATGAGAGAAACTCATGTAACAATCATAGCAGGGCATTTGCAGATAATAATAAAACGGTGTCCAAGTACAAAGCAATCAATAGGCATGTGTTCCATATATAGTCGTGCGTGCTCGCAATGAGAAACTTGCACAACATCTTTTGTCCTACCAGCCGGTGGCAGCCGGGCCTCAAGGGAAACTACTGGATATTAAGGTACTCCTTTTAATAGAGTACCGGAGCAAAGCATTAACACTCCGTGAACACATGTGATCCTCACATCGCTACCATTCCCTCCGGTTGTCCCGATTTCTGTCACTTCGGGGCCATCGGTTCCGGACAGCGACATGTGTATACAACTTGCAGGTAAGATCAATAAACAATGAATATCATGATGAAACAATAACATGTTCAGATCTGAGATCATGGCACTCGGGCCCTAGTGACAAGCATTAAGCATAACAAGTTGCAACAATATCATCAAAGTACCAATTACGGACACTAGGCACTATGCCCTAACAATCTTATGCTATTACATGACTAATCTCATCCAATCCCTACCATCCCCTTCGGCCTACAGCGGGGGAATTACTCACACATGGATGGGGGAAACATGGCTGGTTGATGTAGAGGCGTTGGCGGTGATGGCGGCGATGATCTCCTCCAATTCCCAGTCCCGGCGGAGTGCCAGAACGGAGACTTCTGGCTCCCGCGACGGAGTTTCGCGATGTGGCGGCGTTCTGGAGGCTTTCTGGCGACTTCGACTTCTCCCCGCGCGTTTTTAGGTCGAGGCCAATAAGTAGTCCGAAGGAGGGCGTCGGAGGCCAGCCGAGGGGGCCACACCACATGGACGCGCGGGCCCCCCCTGGGCCACGCCGCCCTATGGTGTGGGGCCCTCGGGCCTCCACCTGACTTGTCCTTCTGGCTCCGTCAGTATTCTTGGAAAATAGGGCCTTCTGCATAAATTCCGAGGATTTTCCCGAAAGTTGGATTTCTGCACAAAAACGAGACACCAGAGCAGTTCTGCTGAAAACAGCGTTAGTCCGTGTTAGTTGCATCCAAAATACACAAATTAGAGGCAAAACAATAGCAAAAGTGTTCGGGAAAGTAGATACGTTTTGGACGTATCAACTCCCCCCAAGCTTAGCTTATTGCTTGTCCTCAAGCAATTCAGTTAACAACTGAGCGATAAAAGAACTTTCACGAACACATTTGCTCATATGATGTATATATTCTCATGCTATGGCTAATACTTAAGCAGTTCATAATGAGATACGTGCAAATAAGATCATCTAACAGCTATGTCAATCATGGAGAGGTACCAACAATTAATAATAAGCATCATGAATCATGTATATAAGCAGGATTGCAATGTTCATAAGAGAGTATGATAAAGTGGTATCTCGCTTGCCTGTATTTGATTGGCAAAACATAAATGCCCGGGCACTTCTGGAGTTCATAGAAAGACTAGAAGTAGTGATTGTCAAAGATAAAAGCATCAAAGTTATACCACAATCAATCATATTTTGAGACAAGCATATTATACTAAGAATGACAGTTGTGCTCTCAAGATAGTGCTCAAAGAAATAATGGAGACACAACATAAACGTAAAAGATTGACTCTTCGCAGAGGGAAGCAGGGATTAACATGCGCTAGAGCTTTTCATTTTTATAAAGACAGGAGTAAAATTATTTTGAGAGGTGTTTGTTGTTGTCAACGAATGGTAATGGGTACACCAACTACCTCGCCAACCGGACTCCCAAGAGCGGCTCCCATGAATTATTGCATATTTATTTGGCACTCCTTCCAACCTTTCTTACACAAACCATGGCTAACCGAATCCTCGGGTGCCTGCCAACAATCTCATACCATGAAGGAGTGCCTTTTTATTTTAGTTTTATTATAATGATGACACTCCCCCCAACCTTTGCTTACACAAGCCATGGCTAACCGAATCCTTCGGGTGCCGTCCAACAATCACAAACCATGGAGGAGTGTCTATTTAAGTTAATTAATTTGGGACTGGGAATCCCATTGCCAGCTCTTTTTGCAAAGTTATTGGATAAGCGGATGTGCCACTAGTCCATATGAGAGTCCCTCAAAAGTAAATGACAAGGTTGAAAGCTAAACACCACATAATTCCTCATGAGCTATGAAACATAAACACAAATTGGGAAATATTTTGAAGATTTTAAAGGTAGCGCATGAGAATTTACTTGGAATGGTTTGAAATGCCATGCATAGGTATTTATGGTGGAAACTCTGGAATAACTTGGTTTTCATGTGTTTGGAAGCACGAGCAGCGTTCCCGCTCAGTACAAGTGAAGGCTAGCAAAAGACTAGGGAGCGACAAATCAAGAGAGCAGTAACTGTCATAATCATGCTTGCGGCAAAATAAATTAACTGAGGCATAAAAGTGATACAAGAACTCTGAAGCAATATAAATCATCAAGGCTTAATTGATTTTTGTTCAGTCATATGCATGCGTGAGCATGTGCCAAGTCAATATAAATGAATTATTAAGAGGAGGATACCACAATGCCATACTTACTTATGAATAAAACAATGCAAACAAACATCCATGACATGCTACTCATATTAATAGATTGGAGCTAAACATGAGAGATCATAAACTACTAGACTTTCTCAAATAACATATACCTCACATGAACCAACTAAGCATGATCACATGGATGAGTATATGTACAAAAATGAAAACAAATAGAGTTCATACCAGCCTCTCACCACAATCAGATTGTCGTAGATCGTCATTATTGCCTTTTCACTTGTGTAGCTTGGATAATATGAAATGAAAACCACGCTCCAGCCACCGAAGACCATTGAGCTCAAGATGAACTTTACAAACCAAAGAAGAACAGCAAATATTTTTGGTGTTTTCGAATTGCAAATAAGAACAAAAGGAAACAAGCAAACAAAGCAAAATCTTTTTGGGTTTTCTTATAGCAAACTAGCAATAGCAAATAAAGCAAAACAAATGCAAGAAGTCAAAGCAAACAAATGGTGAAGAGAAACAACAGAAATATTTTTGGTCTTTTTGTGTTTTGGAAAGAAAACAAAGCAAAAACAAGAAATAGCAAACTAGAAGAAACACAGAAAAGCGAGATGGCAGAAATCTGCCAAAACCTGACAGCAGTACAGAAATCGATTTTTACAAAAATCTTACGTTGCTCAGCTCGAAAAGTGTTCAACTAATGAAAGTTAGATAACAACCTGGGGAACCTGCACAAAAATTGGCAGCTCAAAATAACGTTCTGGCTGTGCGCACGAATTTTTCTAGTAACAGCCCAGAATCTATTTTCAGGCAGCACTTCCCCAAATATCATCTTCCTCTCATTAGAAAACCACTCAAACGAACAAAACAAATATGTACAAGTATCCAGCAACCATAATATGCAAAGAATGAGTGATGCCGGTATACCTCCCCCCAAGCTTAGGCTTTTGGCCTAAGTGGAGTTCAATCCCATCGATCCCATGAGGTAGTATCTCCGTAGTACGACGAAGATGGATCATCTTCCGGGTATGTGCTAGAAGAGGCACCCGGATACGTGACGGTGTAATCATAGGAGGGCTCGGCGTCCTCGGAGTCATGCTGCTGGTGGAAATCTTGTATCTTCATATGTTCATCCACCTCCTCCTTAGTGCGCGACCATGGTTGCCTGTCAATACAAAACAAACCTGTCTGGGGAAGAGGGATTTCTTTCTCATCCCCGTCAGCAAACAACATTCTATAGACCATATTATCTAAAGTGGAATCAGTGGTAACAAAATGATGGCTTTTCATAGCAGCGATATCAAGCCTCCTAGGGGTTAATGGCACATCATTAGGATCAATAGGAAGTCTTAAATGTGTTAAAACGCGCAATGCAATAGTGCCTCCAAAAATAGGCCCCCTATTAGTCAGGCAGCGAGCAATAAGAGAACCAAGATGATAAGATGTCCGTCCAGTAAGTGCAATATTCAAGAAAGCAAGATGGTAACTAGAAATATTGCTAGTGTTCTCCCTACCAAGAATGCTAGTAGCAATATAATATGCAAAATACTTAATGGTGGGGAGTTGAATGTTCCTTATCTTGCCACGCTGAATGGTGCGACAATCATCATCGGTGATCCCTCGATAGAGCTCCAACAAGTCCCGGGGGTTGTCATCAATCCTACTTGCTGTACCTACAGGGGCGATATCCAATGCACGACAAAAATCTTCCAATTTCATAGTAACAGGATTACCATAGATCTTGAATGCAACTGTCGGCTCGTATTGCGTGTTGTTGAACCGGAAGCTCTCGACGAAAATTTTGGTGAGCATATAGTATTGCTCCCTTTCGTCTTCCACGTAGGTGGTTAAGCCCGCCTTGTTGACAAGGGTGAAGAAATCATCCAATATCCCTGCATTTGTCAGAAAATCATAACATGGAAAGGATGAAGCATTAGGAGCCCCATTGTCCTCTTCGGGTGCGAAGCTAGGCGCGATGATATCCTCATTGTACGATCGCCTAAGTCGGGTGGCGGCCCTAGAAGGCCTCCCGGTGCTGGTTGTTCCTTTCTTGAACAACTCTCCAAAGTTGAACTTCTTCATCTCTTTTCTGAAATTTACAACAAGTGATATAAAATTTGATTTGGTGACATATAATCAAGGGGAACTACTATAGGAACTTGCTAGAGTACTAATCATGCATCAAAACTAGTTTATACAACTTAGAACAAGCATGCAAGCTCACTAAACATGTTGCCTACTGCAGCAAAATATTCAAGATATACTCAACCAAACAAAATTCTACTTGGATAGGTGGAGGAGTCACATACCGGAGAGCAAATGTGCCAAATTTCAGACAGAAATCTGGGCTGAACAAAGAGATCGAAAAATCCTGAGCTCTTGAGCAAAAACGCGAGTGAGAGAAAGCTGGTTCGAGTTTTTTCGGGAGAGAGAAGATGCTGGGAGAAAGAGATGAGATAGTGGGGCAAGGAGGGGCCCACACCACAGGGTGGCGCGCCCCCCTCCTTGGCCGCGCCGGCCTGTGGTGTGGCACCCTGTGGTGCCCCACAGGTCATCCTCAGGTGCTCCCAGGTGCTTCGTCGAAAAATAGGACCAACGGTATAATTTTTGCGAATTTTTGAAAACTTTGAAAAATGCACATTTCTGGGTATTAAGTTTATTATTACTTGCCAGGAAATTTTTTGAAATCTTTAAATAACTAAGGAACTTTGCAAATTAAAAGTTCTACAGCAACTAGAGCAACTGGAGGAAGAAAGAGATGTTGTTTACCTCCTCTGTGCATATAAAAAGTATTTGTTAACAAGGTTGATCAAGTCTTGCCACCAAATAAATTTTACATAGCATAAGAAGAAATAAACCTCAAATCAATCATGTTACCTTGAATTGTATTGATATGGATCCAATCACGAGAGTTTGATATTCTTCTTTAGGCTCATATATAGGACAATCAATAGTTCCCACTTTGATAGTTCTCACATTAGTAATAGTATTGACTCCACATACTTTATCAATCTTCTTAGGGAAATAGACGGTATGCTCCTTATCATCAACATTGAAGGTAACCTTTCCTTTATTGCAATCAATAACAGCCCCTGCGGTGTTAAGAAAAGGTCTCCCAAGAATAATAGACATATTATCATCTTCAGGCATTTCCAACACAACAAAATCAGTTAATATCAAGCAGTTAGTAGTAACTTAAACAGGAACATCCTCACATATACCAACAGGAATAGCAGTAGATTTATCAGCCATTTGCAAAGATATGTCAGTAGGTATCAACTTGTCTAAGTAAAGTCTCATATAAAGAGAAAAAGGCATAACACTAACACCAGCTCCCAAGTCACATAGAGCAGTTTTAACATAATTATTCTTAATAGAACAAGGAATAGTAGGTATACCTGGGTCGCCCAACTTCTTTGGAACTTTGCCATTGAAAGAGTAATTAGCAAGCATAGTGGAAATTTCCTCATTGGGGATTTTCCTTTTGTTAGTAACAATATCTTTCATATACTTTGAATAAGGAGGCAATTTAATAGCATCAGTCAAAGGGATTTGCAAGAATAAAGGTTTCATCCAGTCACAAAATTTATTATAGTGTTCTTCTTCCTTTGATTTTAGTTTCTTAGCAGGAAAAGGCATTTGCTTTTGAACCCAAGGTTCTCTTTCATTACCATGTTTCTCAGCAATAAAATCTTCTTTAGTATACTTTTTATTTTTAGCATGCTTTTCAGGTTCTTCTTCAACCTCTTCTTTATCAGGAGTATCATTCTTATCATTATCTTTATCATGTTCATTACCACTTTCAGTTTCAGCATCGGAAATAGAAATACTATTAGGATCATTAGCAGGTTCAGAGGATTCTACAACATTTTTATGTTTCTTCTTCTTTTTCTTCTTAGAATGAGCACTAGGTTCAATGCGTTGAGAATCTTGTTCAATTCTTTTGGGATGCCCTTCAGGATATAGAGGATCCTGGGTAGAGACACCACCTCTAGTTGTTACTTCATAAGCATGTTTCTCTTTAGAATTATTCCCCAACAAGTCATTTTGCACTTTAGTGAGTTGATCAATTTGAGTTTGAATCATATGAAAATGTTTAACAAGCATCTTAACATCATTGGAGGTTCTCTCTACAATATCATGTAATTCACTAATAGCTCGAGAATTTTCCATTAAATGATTCTCTACTCTCATATTAAAATTTTCTTGCTTAACAATATAATTATCAAACTCATCTAAGCATTGTGCAGGAGGTTTCGAATACGGAATATCTTCCCTAGTAAAGCGCTGAAGGGAGTTTACCTCAATCATGGATGAAGGGGGAATTATCTCACATATATCTTCTATGGGAGGAAGATTCTTCACATCTTCAGATTTAATACCTTTCTCCTTGAGAAACTTCTTGGCTTCCCTCATATCTTCATCATTCAATTTAATCATACCCCTCTTCTTCAATATTGGCGTTGGAGTTGGTTCAGGCGTAGTCCAATCATCATGATTCCGGCCTATTTTAGCCAATAATTCTTCAGCGTCGTCTGGAGTTCTTTTCCTGAAAACACAACCAACACAACTATCCAGGTATGCCCTAGACTCAATGGTTAGTCCACTATAAAATATATCAAGTAAATCATGCTTTTCCAAATCATGATCAGGCCGAGCTCTAATAAGAGAGCAAAATCTCGCCCAAGCCTCAGGAAATTTCTCTCCATCTTCCTGGTCAAAATTATAAATTCTCTGCAGAGCGATATGTTGAGCACTAGCAGGAAAGTACTTACGGAAGAAAACATCAAGCAATTCTTTTGGACTTTTAATAGAATTAGGTGGCAAACTATTATACCAAGTTTTAGCGTCATCCTTTAATGAGAATGGAAAGATTTTAGCAACAAAGTAAGTACGCATCTTGACATCATCAGAAAACAAGCTACTTAGAGTAGATAACTCAATCATGTGTTCAACAGCACTTTCTTTTTCAGTACCACAAAAGGGTGTTTTCTCAACAATAGCTATATGAGATAAATCAAGAGAAAAATCATAATCTTTATCCTTAATGTTTATAGGAGATGTGGCAAATTTAGGATCAGGAGACAGTTTATATCTAACTGCATGTTCTGCAAGCAACTTTTTAATTTTTCTTGCATCAGTAGTAGCATTGCATTTTTCAATAAAATCATCATTAAGCTCCACATAATCTTCATCAGGATCATCACTAGAATAATCAAGTTCAGGTGATTTAACAGGTGTAGTAGCATTTTCATTAGGAGTTTCAGCATTTTCAATTTGTCTAGACCTAGCAATCGTAGCATCTAGAAAAGATCCCAATGAACCACTATCATCAAGCACAGCAGAAATATTATCAATATTATGAGAGTTTTCAGATTCAGCAGAAGTATCCGCATGTGAAGCATGTGGCGGTGAAACAAGTTTATCAATCACAGATGGTGAATCAAGTGTAGCGGAGGTACTCAGAATTGTACCTTTTCTTGTAGTGGATGGCAATATGGCGATCTTAGTATCGCGAGGTTTACCCATGATGGAGAATTTGCAGCGAACAATATCAATCCAAGTGAACTTCCAAATAAAGCTATGCTCCCCGGCAACGGCGCCAGAAAATAGTCTTGATGACCCACAAGTATAGGGGATCGCAACAGTCTTCGAGGGAAGTAAAACCCAATTTATTGATTCGACACAAGGGGAGACAAAGAACACTTGGAAGCCTTAACAGCGGAGTTGTCAATTCAGCTGCACCTGGAAACAGACTTGCTCGCAAGAGTTTATCGATAATAACAGTTTTATAGCGATAGCAGTAGTGAAATAACAAAGACAGAGTAACAAAGACAGCAGTAGTGATTTTAGTAAACAGCAGGATTAAAATACTGTAGGCACGGGGACGGATGAACGGGCGTTGCATGGATGAGAGAAACTCATGTAACAATCATAGCAGGGCATTTGCAGATAATAATAAAACGGTGTCCAAGTACAAAGCAATCAATAGGCATGTGTTCCATATATAGTCGTGCGTGCTCGCAATGAGAAACTTGCACAACATCTTTTGTCCTACCAGCCGGTGGCAGCCGGGCCTCAAGGAAACTATCGGATATTAAGGTACTCCTTTTAATAGAGTACCGGAGCAAAGCATTAACACTCCGTGAACACATGTGATCCTCACATCGCTACCATTCCCTCCGGTTGTCCCGATTTCTGTCACTTCGGGGCCATCGGTTCCGGACAGCGACATGTGTATACAACTTGCAGGTAAGATCAATAAACAATGAATATCATGATGAAACAATAACATGTTCAGATCTGAGATCATGGCACTCGGGCCCTAGTGACAAACATTAAGCATAACAAGTTGCAACAATATCATCAAAGTACCAATTACGGACACTAGGCACTATGCCCTAACAATCTTATGCTATTACATGACTAATCTCATCCAATCCCTACCATCCCCTTCGGCCTACAGCGGGGGAATTACTCACACATGGATGGGGGAAACATGGCTGGTTGATGTAGAGGCGTTGGCGGTGATGGCGGCGATGATCTCCTCCAATTCCCCGTCCCGGCGGAGTGCCAGAACGGAGACTTCTGGCTCCCGCGACGGAGTTTCGCGATGTGGCGGCGTTCTGGAGGCTTTCTGGCGACTTCGACTTCTCCCCGTGCATTTTTAGGTCGAGGCCAATAAGTAGTCCGAAGGAGGGCGTCGGAGGCCAGCCGAGGGGGCCACACCACATGGCCGCGCGGGCCCCCCCTGGGCCGCGCCGCCCTATGGTGTGGGGCCCTCGGGCCTCCACCTGACTTGTCCTTCTGGCTCCGTCAGTATTCTTGGAAAATAGGGCCTTCTGCATAAATTCCGAGGATTTTCCCGAAAGTTGGATTTCTGCACAAAAACGAGACACCAGAGCAGTTCTGCTGAAAACAGCGTTAGTCCGTGTTAGTTGCATCCAAAATACACAAATTAGAGGCAAAACAATAGCAAAAGTGTTCGGGAAAGTAGATACGTTTTGGACGTATCAGATCTCCGGGAAGATCAGGCGTACGCGCTCAACTCCTACAACTGGATCTCTTTCGGGACGTGGGAGTTCGACGCGCGCCGCCGCGCTGGCTACCTCGGCGACGTCGACTACTTCGACCGCGAGATCGCCACGGAAGAAGAAGAGAACGACCAGGAGGACGCGGACGAGCACGTGGACATGGAAGAGTACGACCACGACGACGGTGGGCCGGCGTGGGATCCGGAGACCCAGCCGCCGGACATTACCGAGGAGAAGGCCATTGCCATGGCACGAGCCAACAGCGAGCTGGACGACCTCAACGAGCTCGCTTTGTGGGACGGGCTCGCAATCTAACTCCGCGAGTCCGCGTTCGCGCAGGGGAGGCCGACGACTCCTCCGGCCACGCTAACGAACGACCGCGCTCGGGATGCTGCTCCGGCCTGGGATCCCTGGCCACAGCCTCCTGCGCAGGCGACGGTCCTACCTCCTCCACCGCCAGCGTACCAGCTTCTATGGCCGACGCCGGAGTTCATCGACCTCGTCAGCGATGACGAGCAGTAGGCAGCACCTACTTTTACCACGCCTTTATGGCTTTTTATGTTTTTTATTAATGTAAATTATGAATGGAAAAATAAATTTATGCGTCGTGCCGCTGAAACCACCACCGACGCAAACGAACGCGCGGACGATTTTGACCATTTCAAACGACGCAAACTGACGCGTCGTCCCGTTGAAGATGCCCTAAGTGTAAAGGACAAAAAATATATAGTGTCCTGCCTAGCCAACGAAAGTGTATTGCCTACTGATGCAATGCAGTGCACTGCCTACCGGAAGGAAGTGTCATAGTACCCTACTTGCCGAAGATGGTACAATGCAGAATACAAGGCAGTGCATGCTGCTAGATCATGCATGTGGTGTTATTTTTTACCGGTAAAAAAAGACACTGTGACAGTAGACAGTGCAATGCAGTACAAAAAGGTAGTACATAAGCGGTGCATGCCAGAACACCACGCCGTGTGCTACGATTCAAGACGGTGCAACGCTGTGTAGGAAAGGGTAGTGCATGAGAGATAACGCGACGTGCGATACGAACGAAGGCACTGCAACATGGTATAAAAAAACAATTCACATGTGGTGCACTACCAGGACACCGCGCCATGCAAATCGATCCAAGGCGGAGCAACATGTTAGAAAAATGCAGTGCACGAGCGGTGCACTGTTAGGATACCGCACGTTCAAATTTTTCCAAGGCAGACGGACGGTGCACTGCTGGGACACCATACCGTGCAAAGCCTCCCAGAACAGTGCAACGTGGTATAAAAAAGACAGTGCACGAACAGTGTACTACCAGGACACTACGATGTGCAAAGCGATCCAAGGTAGTGCAACCTAAAAAAGATTCGTTAATACCTATCAGCATGTGATCTAGTTTTGTAGATCTCAACATGACTAGCACGGCCATGAAAACAGAATTTTATTTCGACGCTTGGTTCGAGAGACATTTCATGTGATTTTTTTCGATAAAGGTAATATATTAATATCAAAAGATACCAATTATACCCAGCCTATGCAATAACGCACCACCCTAATAGCACTACGGATGTACACAGCCAAAAAAAGGAAAAGAAAACTGCTAGTAGTAACATTAACTATAATAGAAATTAATCAAGAAAATAGTCCCTTAGTTGACAATTACTTCGCGTTTTGGATTTAACTAAAATCAACATTTATAAACTTTGATCAAATATTTATGAAAACATATCGAGATCCAAAATATAAAATCTACTTTACTAGGAGAGTAGTACTATCTCGATTCATGTGTATTTATTGGTGTAACGAGATATTATCTCGTGGGGCCGTGGGGGATGGATCGCGAAAGGCAACGTGTGTGGACGTGGGGCGACAGCGAGTCCAGATGTGTGACCATCAAACACGTTTTTCTCTTCCGAGTAAACGACGCCGTAGCATGGGTAGATGTACGGGATGTGGTGCATGCATTCGTGTGGTGATGAAGCCATCTTGGTCTTGGCCTGCTTGCCCGGCGTTCAGATAGAGATATATCTCTGTGTTTTCATTCTACTTGGAGGTGTTTTCATTCTACTTGGAGGAATTAGTTGATTGATGATGATAAATGTGCGATGGAACAACCATGAATGTAGAATCATGCGTGCGTCATCATTGGTCTCGTCATACTTGCTGTCGTCGGCTCGTCGCCGTCGGGCGTCGGGTGCTTTTGGCGACATTGTCTGTACGGTGTGATAGACATTGAGCGGCTCGAAAACCGGAAGAAAGAGACGGCGTAGCTGCTCGGAATGAATGCTGTACTAACTTTTGTGTTAGTATGAAGCTTATAGGCTACGGTTATGGGAACATCATCTTTACCGGTAACAATGTTGTTTCCCATCTAAATAGATGATCTTTTAATTCTGAAATAACCATATATATATTTTATTGGACAATCTTTTTACATAGATTACACACATGGTCACGACATGAGACAAATATGCATGTCAAGCAACTTTGCACAAGGAACCCCACAAGAAGTAAAATTACAATTTCACCCTTAGGAAAACCTGTGCCTCGCCGAAACATCGTCCATCGTCCTTCGCTGCCAGCCTGCCACCATGGTACCACCGAAAAAAGAGGCGAATAGCCGCCATACTTAGATCTGGGAGAGCACCATCGCATTCAAGGATGCTTTTTGAGCCGATGAACCGGACCGCCGCAAACGACGAACCCAAGATTTTGTGGCACGTCGTCGGGGATCTTCCCCGTGGTCACCAAATCCCAACGCCGTCAACATCACCCGACATAGTCGAAGAAGAGAAACGCCGCTGCCTGCCGTCATCCACGCGCCCAACTGCAAGACGCCACACACAACTGCAGTGTTCGGCGCGACCAACACCCGCGAGAGTGCCGAACGGCAACCACCGGACACAATTCTCACCAGATCCAGAGATCGGCGAGACGACCAGGCCACCTGCCCCACGACGCTGCCGGTTAGAGCGACGCCGAGACGGAGGAAGAGCAGAGGAAAATTATTTCGACGCAACGCAGTCTCCTCCATAGAAGCAGCGCCTCAAGAAAGCACTAGGCCAACCCACTACTGGCCAGAGCCGTCACTCCGGGTCCCCACCCCCTCCCGTCGCCGGAGCGGCCGACGGAGGAGGCAAGGACCAGTGAGTTGGCTGCTGTAGTTGAGGGTAGCGCCGCCCAGTTTTCTTTCCCTGTAGCGGTTCCAAGGCAGCGAAACCATTCGGGGCTGATGGTCTTTTAATTCTGGTGTCATTGGTATATATGTTGGCTGGTAATGTGTGCCTAACTGTTGGAAATGTTTTTTTTTCGAATAGGTATTTATATTAATCAAATACCAGGGTTGCAATCCTCATTACAGAGTCTAGGTATATCATTTGGAGCCGTGTACCTCCAGAGATTTGTAGTATGTTCTAAACGGCCCATCTTGGTAAGAGCATCACTCACCGAATTTTTCTCTTGCCTAAATACCTATACCTTAGACCCTACTCTCTCAGCCAGCAATCTTCTAACTTCACTTACTAGGTAGGTGAACTGAGACCTATCATCCACAGAACTTTGTATCATCACCACCGCTTCAGCGCAATCTATCTCGACAACGAAGGGTTTATCACAAAATTAGAGGGCAAGAGCACACCCCTCCATGCATGCCGCCAGTTCGGCCTCGAGGGGAGATGAAAAGGACTCCAGAAACCGGCATGAAGAGAAGATAATCTCCCCCTTCTCATTGCGCAAAATCATACCTGCTCCCCCTAGCTTGGATTCTTCACGGAAATGAGCCATCAACATTTAGTTTCTCCCATCCCGCTTGGGGGCGGGGGGAGCTCACATCTTCTTTGTTGTTCAGTCTCCATCTATGCACCTTTGCTCGCCGCCCTGAACTGTGGCATATATTCAATTGTTGGCTCCTTACCCTTAATACCATCGGATTGTGGAAAGTATTTGATCATCATAATTGATTCCAAATAACTACATAGAAAACGCCTTGAAGCTTCCAGAGGTGGTGTAGGTTTAGAGTGCAGCACTTCATTTCGACGTGCCAAATCCTCCAAAGCACCATGAGGATCTACACCCGACCTTGCTCCGTCTTCCCCTCCAGAAGATGAAGAAGCCAATCCTTGCCGGTGTTATTGATCAAAGAAAGGTCTGGCAGCTGCCAAACTTCCTCCATGTACCTCCAGAGCATGACCGCCATGGGACATCTGCAGAAGGCATGGAAATTGTCCTCGCGTTTAACACCACAAATAATACATGTGTCAGTGACTTCCAGGTTTCGTTTACATTTGTTATCCCAAGTTGCAAGACCATTAGTGGCAAGCCTCCAAGCAAAAATGCGTACCTTCGGGGGGGGGGGGGGGGCAGGGCACCCCCATAATGCCATCCAGATTGCACAGTGGCCATCCGGTGCCCTGCTCGTGGCACCTATGGAAGGCCATTGACGTTCTTCCATCGCCAATCAGTACACACTTTTGACAGTAAAGATCCCATTCTTCATAGGCGCCAAAGCTAGCATATCATCAAGCCTTCGCGGAGAGGGCCTAATCTTGATAATCTCGGTGACATCAACCGACAAAATATGACATTGGAGAAGATCCAACTTCCATGCGCCATGCTCATTCAGAAAATCAGCCACCCATCGGATACGATAATCTCCTTGCCTAGAAATAGGCCTAAAGGAATGTGGCCTCGGGATCCAAGGATCTCACCACACTCTTACTTGAGAGCCATTGCCACTCCTCCATATTAGCCCCTTTTTCAACAACTCCAGCCTATATTGGATTGTTTGCTAGGTCGAAGAAGCATTACCTGTGAACAGTGTCCTGTAGTTGCCCTGATGGATAATATCTCGCTTTAAGAACTCTAGCACATAGACTTGTTGGATTCGATATGAGGCGCTAGGCCTGACGGGCAAGGAGAGCTTGATTGAAAACCCTGAAGTCACGAAAGCCCAAACCACCGTTGGAAATGTTAAGGCAACATATGAAGTGATGAAGAGGCCTTCTTGATGAAAGCAGTGACACCAATATACACCGGTATACATGAACACGAGGTCATAGTTGTCAGAATCATATGATTCTACTATGCGATTCTACGACTTTACGACCCAAATTCAGTGGAATGATTCAAAGATTCGGATTAGTAGAATCTTAGATTTTACAATTCTAGAAGTTAAGATCCTACGGTTTGCGATCCTACCATAGAGGTTCCGATCTGATTCAAAATCACGATTCCAGACAACATTGCACGATGTTATGTTATACATTGTTGCTTTTACTATCTTGTGCCCTCGATATGGAAGCGAGCCTTGAAATTATTATTGTGTTGCTTTTCAATGAAATTGATGTTTTCTTCTAAGATGGCCCATGAAAGCTGTTGTAGATTTTTTTTGTCCGAACTCTTAAGTTCCACTTGTTATAATCGTCTAAATGTAATAGCTTTATTTTTTCAGGAACGTGCGGGGAAGCACGCCTTTTTTATAGATAGAGGAAGAACCAAATACAAACTCCACATTTACAACACACGTGACCAAGGCCAAAAAGACAAAGAAACTCCTCACAAAAATCCCACAAGTTTCCACCTATATGTTTCCTCGACAATCGCGTCAACAAGAAGAGCTCCCGACCTAGATTTGTTCTTGAAGATATTGTTTTCCTCAATCCAAATCGACCTAAGAACCAACATGAAGAGACAATGCGCTTGAGGTTTCAGCTTGGTCGGCCAGGACTCAAGCACATGCGGCCACCACTCGAAGAAGCCTTCTACATTGGTCGGGAGAAGGGGGGTGCGGTCCAAGCCCTTCAGGACTTCGAACCAAATGATTCGGCAGAAAGGACACTCGAGAAGAAGATGGTTAATTGTCTCTGAGTGTTGCAAGCACAATGTGCAAGAATCATCGTTAGTAAAGCCATGGCAAAACCTTCGTTCTCCCATCTAGCAACGGTTCCACGCCACCTTCCATGAAAAAAGTTTGAATTTAAGAGGAGTCTTGCATTTCTAAATCGGGACGTGCCACATCCACAAAGTGCGCCCCTCAAAAAAGGCCAAGTATGCCAACATCGCAGAGAACTCTTTCGAAGCAGTCCATATCCATGTGAACGAAGCTCCGGCCAGACGGAGGGGGACTCCAAACTCGCAAGTTCCCCGACGAAGCCGTACCTGGCTGAGCTTCATCAGGCGGAGGTGAATCTTGTGGACACCAATACGGTTGCTACATCATCCCCTCCACGGAATGCCGCCGTCGTAGACATGTACTTATCACGCCAAACCTAATGCTAGACGATCGACTCCAAACTCCAATCCGTCGACACACATTCGAGGAAAAACACCGATCTGGGGTGAGTTGGAGGACTTTTATTCTCATCGCTGCCGATGCCCCTACACCGGAAAAGAAGAACTCGAAGACCCTCAGGCACCGAACATCCGATCCGTGGTTCCCCCGCCCTCCGGCAGTCATGGCGGCAAGGGAGGGCAGGGGAACCGGCGGCAGCGACGGCAACTGAGGGTAGGAGCTGATCGCTAGATGGCTTCTCACGAGAGCTACCCTAGGAAAACGTTTCGGTCTAATTAGCCAACTCGGGTGCAAGTGTACTGTCTAAAACTGAGCTATAACACAAATACTTTCAGCTGCCAATATATTTCTGTCTGATACATGGAATTCTCACTCGAGAGATGACAGAGAATTAGACCACACAGGTTCATTTTCTTTTCTGAGAAGGGAGGGATATATCCATATAACAATTTGCCGGACAGGCATGGAATACTAGCTGATCATGATTATAAAGACTATTCTCATCTGAATCTACCAAACTGAAAACTGAAACCATCAGCTTCCCCACAAGGCCGGCAACAGTATCAGGTTACGATTGATGATCGCCCCAGTTCCGTCTGCCAGCTAGACGAGTTTTGACTACATCTAAACAAGAGGATGAAACCAGTCCATACATGCCAAAGTGAAGAGCTTGCTCTCTTTTAAGTAATACAGCTCTGACAAAATGAGCACGTGGGACGTGGCAGTAAGCAAAACGGGACATAATAGCCGGCTAAGAGGTTCCAGGAGCAAGTTACTAAGAGCAGGTCTAACAGACCCCTTAAAAGGGCCAAACCCGTATAATAACCGCCGATATACGGGGTAGAGCTCTACCCGGCCATCTAGCAGACCCCGTAAAATCGGCCCCCGCTTCGATTTTTGCTGTTTTCGAGTACGGGGCGGGTCGTCGCCCCTTACTTGTGCGGGGCGGGAGGGGGAATACAGGGCCAACCCCTCACCTTTGGCGGGCTGAAATTTCAGCTAGCAACTGCTTCTGTCCATTGGAGCCGGCGCGGCCATGGCGGGCATCCGGAGCGGGAGCGGGCGCGGCCGGCGTGCGGGCAGCCGGAGCGGGCGCGGCCGGCGTGGGGGCACGCGGCCAGGGCCGGAGGCGGCCGGGGCGGGAGCGGGCGCAGCCGGTGCGGGCGTGGCCGGCCGTGGCTCGCGCGCACGTGGCGCGCGGCGGCCCGAGGTAGGCAGGGCGCGGCGCGGGGCGGGCGCGCGGCGCGAAGCGAGCGCGCGGCGCGGCGCGGCCTTGCCGGCGGCGGCGGGCGGCGGGCGGCCGTGGGTCAGCCGGGCGGCGCGGGGCGAGCTCGGCGGCGGCGGCGCGCGCGGGCGAGCGCGCGCGGGCCTTGGCGGCGCGGCGACGGCGGCGGCGTGGCGGCCGTGGCCGGCGGCAGCGCAGCGGCGGGGCCAGCCGGGACGGGCGGGCAGGGCTGGGCATGTGGCGTGGCTGCAGGAGGAAGAAGGAGAGGATGAAGAAGATGAATTTTTTTTTTTTGGCATATTTGGGAATATTCCCTTTTACAGTTTAGATATACGGGGTCTGCTAGCTTGGACGAGTTTTCGGCCGGCGAAAAGTGAATACAGGGCCCTCTACTCGCGTTTTAAGGGGCGAAAATATACGGGGCCTGTTAGACATGCTCTAACAACAGTACGGTTAATGAAGTTGTACTCTAGTTCTACTCTGATGCAGAGCAATCCTGTGCCGTGCTTCGAGAGTTCGAGATTAACCATCTGTGCTGGTACTGCTATCACGTTCTGCTGTTGACGTAGTATTGCTTGATCCAGAAAATTGTGAAGAAGTCGAAGATACAGCCCTTGCCACATCATTGCCAACATTTTGCTCACTACTTGCCTCTGAGACTGGGGTTCATCTTGCTTGCTCCAGGTCTTCAAGCTGAATCCATAAAAAATGAATGATGGCATTTCTCCTGATGAGTTCTTTATACAGTATTGATGTACTAGGTTTATGAGGAAAAACATAGTAGGTAACACGTATGGAATACTATAACTTATTTACCTTCTCCTCTAGGGCAGTCAATAATATGTTAGTAAAGAACTGTATATCCTTGGCTAGAGAGGATCCTTCTAAGCCAACTTCAGTAGCAGATGCATCATCACCATTATCAGCCAAGAAAGCTACATTGGTCCTCTTCAGGTTCTGTATACGGGACCTGCACAATGAAATGGCCTTTGCATCTCCATTCTTGGGGAACTTGAAGGGAAAACATATCTGTGTGTTTCTAGGACTGAATTAAGGAAATCGACAGAGGAACAACCAAAATCTGGAAGGTCCAGCGTTGTCAAACTAAATTATGCATTGGTGAACAAAGCTGATCCCTAGTCAGTAGTCACCACACATACACTTATGCATAATCGCATAGGTGAAGATACCCGCGTCAGTTCAAATTAACTGAAAGCATAGATGATGTTACAATGATAAGGGGACCTTCAGGCTTTAGCCACATAAATTTCAAGTCAACTGACTAAGATGTACCCCCAAAATCCAGGAGATACATGCCTAGGAGGACGCAAGTACTCAGCACTGAGGTTGCAATTTGCAAATATGATGCTTTATACTATATGGCAAGGCATTTGATACTGTTACTACCACAAGGAGGATACAGCTTGATAATATACTGATGGTGAGGCTGATCAACCAAATACGCCAAGATACCCAAAGCTTTGGAGCAGGCAATGATTGAGTAGTCTCTGTCTTCTGAAAATAAAATGTGGGATCATAAGCGTCAGGATCATTCATCAATTAAATGCAGGCATAACTAAGACAACTGAGACTACCTCTTCGCATAGAGACTTCAGCAAGAGCAGCAAAGATTTTAACCTTCTCTCTAGTACTGCCAGGACTCTTCTCAAGTATTACCCTTGCAAAATGCAACATTTTCCATGCCAGATCTAAATCTGACAAAAGATATATAAAAAAGAATCAGAATCATCTTTCCATTCGAGTTTTTCTATAACAAATGGTTATATCAGCATGTAGCATGACTGAAACAGATGAAAATTGGTAACAGGCATGAACAGTTGAAGAGACAAGGCTGTGAAGCATAATCAGTAACATTATCAACTACATACAGAAAATAACAATGTTTTTCAGTGCAATTCAACTGAACGGGGTAAGGGAACATACCTGAATAATACTCTATGATTGAAACATTCAGATCATTTGATGGACTCCAGGCTTGAGCTCTACACAGCAAAGCACTTCCATATCTGTAGTATGTGTCGCAACACTTTGGAGAAAGTTTACCATGATGTACCACCCTAGGTGATAACAAAGCATAGTAAGGCCACGAAAGTTAATATAATCCCAGATAGAACAAGAAAAACAGAAGTAACTTCCACAATATTAAAGGAAGGTGCCAACTATTTAAGCTGTAACAGCAGCCTAGTGCTTGTACAGATCATGAAGTACCAGTGTCAAGTAGCATATAAATAAGTCTTGCACTGAGAGGAAATATTTACAGCCTAGCCAAAGAAACATAAGGACATGTCTGAAAATAGAGTAACACCTATCCCTGAAGCAAATATACTTTGATTCGATGTTCATCGGTATTGCAGTTTGCACATCATAACATAAGAGGCGATACTAGCACCCAAGTATAGCTACGTACCACATTGCCCTGATCAGCATAACATCCTAAACTCAATTAAACTCATCTCCCAAAATACACAAGTCAAAAATCAGAAAGCAACTAATCACATACAAAAATACCAATATTACAAACCCATGAAATGAACTAGTAATTCGCATAAGAAATGAACTAATTGGAACTTTGTATCCAGCAATCCATATGTACAGGTAGGCTTTAGGATAAGAGCGGCGGTTGGAAAGGAAGAAGCCCAACCTGATTTCGAGGGAGCTGCGTAGGGAGTCTACAGCCCTGCCAAAGTGCCCATCCTCAAATGCTTTGGAGCCATTGTCGAAATGCTTCTGGGCAGCTTCCTCCTCCGGTTGTTGGCCCTCCTTCTCCCCGTTGCCCACTTCCTCCCATCCGCCCCACTCCTCACCATTCCCCTCAGAGGAGGAGGCCATGATGGACGGCAGCGTTATAGCCCTAGCTTGATCTGAAAAGAAAACGATATATGTGGGATTACAAACTCCAATTTAACAAACTCATTCTTGAAAAAATGGAGCACCATCCATGCTCCCACAGCGCTAACAATAAGTACTACTTACGGCCTTGCTAATTAACTGAATCACAAATTGCAGCAGAGAAAATATGTAGTACAATTAGCTTATGCATGTTTGTAGATGGAAACAAGTAGAGTGGCACCTGGAGTGTAGAAGCTCATGTAGGGAATGATACTGACACCTCTGATGCGATATATATTCTTGACTCTGCCTGACTTAAGGTCAATTGTGAGGATGCCACGGTGTGCTTTCAGGTAGAAGACACCGACTCCATCCGCAAAGCCAATCACATCGGAGATGCCATAGACACGGGAGATATCCTCGTCCAGCTTGACGACTCTGCGCTGCATCCATGCCATAGATCCGTCGGGGGAAGCGTCCCTCGACCACAGGCAAAGGCAAAGCCCCCCTGATTCCTGCATAGTTGCGCATCCCAGCAGCATGTCTTGCTCTGCTTTCATGAGGACATAACTCTTGTCTGGCCCGTGAATGATTGATAGTTCAGGTGCGGTATAATCGAAGCGTAGAATTGTGGAGTCGCATTTGAAGTAGATTACATTTCCCACAAGGGCTGTGGGCTGATCTACGTCGACTTGGAAGAGAGGGTCAGCAGGAGGGATACAAGAGGCAACGGGGCTCCACTCACGAGTCTCTGAAGAGAAGACGGAGGCATGGGCGACCGAGGGGTTGGTGCCCACGAATGCCACGAGGAAGGGGCGGCCATGGCAGTCGAGGTGGTCGCAGCGGTCGGCGGCGCAGAGCACCACCGCGTTGTCGTAGGTGATGTTGGCGGCGAAATCCGGAGGTGGAAACTCCCACTGGAGGCGGCCGACGGGGTCCCAGACGATGAGTCTCTCGGCGCGCTCATCCCTGTCCAAGACGGGATATCTCAAGAGGACGAGGCCGTGGCGGCAGTCGAGCACGACGAGGCCACGGTCACTACACCACCTCATAGAATTAGGGGCACTTCTCTTAGTGGCACTTGTCAAAGTGTGGCTAATAGTAGTCAATTTGTGGCACTTTTCAAAAGTGCCCCTAATTGTGTACATACTGGGGCACTTCTCAAATGTCCCAATATGTATATACCTATTAGGGCACTTCTTCTAATGCCCCAATAGATGTATATCTTTTGGGGCACTTCTAAGTGCCCCAATTTATCATTACTCACTTGACAATTATATACAACATGTAATTTTAAACACGAATAAACACAACATTCCGTACTAACATTGCACTTCATACATACTTACCCACATTGTATACTAGCATTACTTAATAGTCCATACCGATATTGCACTTCATATTTAGCAATTATTGACCTCTTGAAGTCCATATTTAGAATTATTTAATAGTCCATAGCGACATTAGAGTTTAGTACACTTAATAGTCCATACAGATTTGGACATCGAAGACAAAAGTACGGAGCAGATGTTGATTTCATCGGAAACGATGCGATCTGATGGGGCATGCAATACGATCGAACACATATGTGCAGTAGACTTTCGCAGTAAACATGACAAGGCGACAATGCACAAGATCTCTCCTTCGGCGATGGACCATGGCCGGTGGTCGATGACGACAAACCTTTGGCTTTGATACCAATGTTAGAAAAATTAGTGAGGGAACCGTGCGGGAGAGAACTAACACCATCACCATTAGCGCAACGGTAACTGTCCGAACGTAGCGGCAGGAGCACACTAGGCCCACTAAGCCCCGCCGAGCCCAAAGCCCATATGGCCCAAGGCACCGCGTGGGCTTAACCCGGTGGTGGCTAGGGAGGGAAGGGGGATGGTGGCGGCTGCGCTAGGGTTCGTGTTGCCTGCCCATGAGGAAACGACAGGGAGGGCCAAACCATTTTTCTTTCACACTCTTTACTCAGTGCCTTCCATATCTTCGCAATCATGCGGCTACGAAGTCGCCGTGAAGGGCCAGAGCTTTTCCCCACTATCTATGAACGTATGGGTGATCAACTTTACTGCGATAAATTTCCCATCATATTTATTTAAGGCTAAAGCTACTTAAAAAGACACGAAATGTTATATCATATACTTTAATAGATATATATATATAATACGGAGTATAATTGATTTTATAATAAATATATATATATGTTGTTGTTTTCCCAATCGGTGTTTCTTGCATGCAGGAAAAGTTGACAAGTTCGATTTTTTGTTGCTATTTTTTTTGAACAAGTTCGATTCGATTCCTACAAGTAACTCGTTTTGTTTTTTTACTGGTTTTTACTATTCCCAATTGTTGCCCTAAAAATAAAAACCCAGAGACTCAAGTTTTGGTTAACAGTGCTTATCGCACGTCAAACGTAGTCAAAGTTTTTGTTAACTATAAGCTATAACTAGGTGCACAAATTTTAACAAAAAATTTCTCAATTGCCGTGTATTTGTTTAGGGGTCCAATTACTCATCTTCGTACGGAGAGGTATTTGGTCCAACCGAGCAGGCCCAATAAGCCCAGCTGGTAAACTCAACCTCTTTCTCTTTCTCTTTCTCTTATTTCTCTCTCTCTCCTGCCCTTCACGCACGCGACCTCCATTTCATTCTCCTCTTGCGCCTGCGATGCCACCGCCGCCGCTGCGCGCCTGCCATCGCCGTACCGGCCAATACTGCCCACAACTGCCACGCAATGAGCAAGCCACGCGGGCACGGAGCACGCCATGCCCACTTCCCAGACCACGGCCTCGCGATGGACACGCCGCGACAGCCGCGCCCTCTTCGCTGAACGCTAGCTTCATTTGACACTAAGTAAAGAATAGTGGGTTCCTAAACAAGATGGTTTAATAATCCTCTAGTATTTGTAGGGTTTATTCATAATGGAATTAGGGTTTCACACATGATAGAATTTGTATTTCCTATTTGTTATACATTCTTAAATTGATAATTTGTTGAGAAAAGTTTAATTTAATAAAAAACTTGTAAAGTCAAGGTAAGAATGGGTTTAGCATTTCTCTTTTTTTATTTAGAAATAATAATAATTAGGATTAATACCATCTAGTCTAGGGTTTAAATGATAAACTTTATGTTATCATGATAAAATAAAATTACTTTTAGTGTTTTATTTATCTCCTAAATTATTTTTATTTATTTGAGAAGTTTTACTAATTATTGAATTCTCTTTGGAACTTAGAATAAAAGAAAAGGCATAATAATATATGCTTAATAAATGAAATTTAATTTTTCATTAAAATCGTAATTTATAATTTAATGGATATATATTTTTAACGACTATTTTGATATATTTTTTCTTATTTACTTTGAATTTTTTAAGATCTCTTTATTT
Source organism: Lolium perenne (assembly GCF_019359855.2). NCBI lineage: Eukaryota > Viridiplantae > Streptophyta > Magnoliopsida > Poales > Poaceae > Lolium > Lolium perenne. The sequence continues at coordinate 189,970,745 of NC_067245.2, forward strand.
TGGATTTGAGCAAAAGTAATTTCCGAAAACAATTGCAATAAAGGTTATTTGGGCTCTGGTCCACGTGGCAGCTGGGCAATTCGGCCCAAGAAGCCAGGTCCGGCTTGGTTGGGTCGGGTTAGACCCAGAAAGACCCAACGGGTTAGACCCAGAAAGACCCAACCCCTCTCACTCTCTGCTTCCTCTCTCGTCCTTCACGCGACACGCACGCACGCACGCAAGTTCCCCCATGGCGACGCCGCGCTGCCGCTTTTTCCCAGCCGCCACCGGCCTTCTCCGGCGTCGCTGCCTACCGGCCCTGCTCCGCCTCCTCCTGAACTCCAAACCCCCCAGCTCGATTTGGCTTTGGTGGTCTCTCTCGTTCGCCCCCGACCCCGAAACCCTAGCCACTGCCGGCCGATTCGGCCATCGCCGGCCTCGGCGAGCATTGCCGTCGGTCGAGATGGCGCCTCCACGGCCGTCTCCGTCCGCTACCCTTCGCCGCTTCTTCACCTCTGTCGTTTGGCTGATGCGGTCTCGCCTCGGACTCCGCCCCGGCTTATTACCGCCGCCGCGCGTCCACGCGGCACTGGCTGGACTTCCGCCGGCCCTTCAACTGCCGCGACGCCGCCACTAGCATCGACACACCCCTGGCCAAACCAAGCTGTGGAATCGGCTTGGTTGCCAGCGCGGTGCCGCGCTCCGCCTGCTGCTCCCCAATGGTGACCCCGCCTCCTCGTCGACCACGAGCCCCAGCTCGAGCTCCTGGTGGTTATGTGGTGTTAGTTGCTGCTGCGGTGGTGATGGGGTACTGCTGCTCTGATGCTTACTTCAGCTGCGACCCCGACGTCGGCGGGACAGTGCCGTAGGCGCAACCCCGGCGTCCTCTGCCTTGCCTGCCTCCTCTACAGGGCACTGTGAGCTACTCCTCTCTTTCTCTAGGTCATAAATTTGGTGGTCATGAATTTGCGTGTGCTCGAACTGGTTGCTGTATGTCAATGGGGATCATCATATGATGCAATGTGAACCTGCTGCTAACTTATTACTAATAGTAATGCCTCCGTTTGGATGATTTGATCATCCCAAACATGGGTGTGGCCTGATTTTATATCCTGATGAAACTGAAGCGTAATAATGTTGTTAAATAGGTACTGTTTTAGTGGCTGATGGAATAGGTGTTACATACACCTCGCAGTATCTGGATGGGCTACATATACATTCAGGTTATACAACTTAGGGTATTGATTTCCCTAGTGATGTGGTTGATTTAGAGTGCTTCTATGGGCTGTGTTACTGATCCTTGATTATCAGGTGATAGTCTGTCCATACATCATCATGGCCTGGGACATATTGATATATACTTGCTAGATCACCTATGGGCTTATAGTTATTGTAGCTTTGTTGTAGGCTTCAGATGATCCATTGATCATCTGATCACTTGCAGGGTATAGAGTATGACTGATCCTTGACTACTAGCCCTGATCTACATTCTGCGCCATGCCATCATGCCCTGATCATGAAGCACTGACACTTTGATTTGTGGGGAATTATGACTTCATCATTATTATATATATGTTCAAGGTCGGATGTAAGTATTTGGCTAATTATTAAAGCTTTGATAAAGAGAATGTACATGTTTCTTAATTATTGCTGTCAGAGTATAGTTAATATTCGTAATTTTGGGTGAGAGTTGATTTTTCCTGTTAAGTTGCCATGATTTCTCGCCTGATAAAGCTAACTACATTTCAAATCATTATTTCAATCTGTTTGCCCTCGAGATGTGGAGAAATTGTGAGAAATGTGGAGAAAGAGTTGTGGGAAAATGACCCTCGAGATGTGAAGTGCAAGAAGAGGAGAATTGGTAAATCTCAAGGTACAAATGTCACATAACTATTAGTAAATTTGTGCACATACGTACGTACACTTGTTGAACTGTGAGTCAAAGTCTCTCTTATATTGATCAGCTCCTATGTAAAAAAATACCCTGTTTCCGTGACTAAATGCATATGTAGTACAGTCATAGTTGTGTGTACTGCTAGTGTTAGTTGTATCATCAAGTGTGCAATGCTACCATGGATTTGTAGCATCAAGTGTTAGTTGTATCAACTGCATCACACCTTCTGTTAGTCGTATGAAGTGTCGAATGTGTTAGTTCTATCTACTGTATCGCAACATCTGTTAGTCAAGTGTGAAATTTGATTCACTAAATAAAATTTGCTTCATAGGGACGTGCTCAAGTTTAATTGATTGTTTGTTGCTTATTATGCCTAGAAAGCTACTTTCGTATCTCGCAATGCTGCTGCAATGCAAACTGGTATAATAACAAGTAATGACAAGTGTTCCATTCACTTCATATAGTGTTTACTTAGCTAAAACATGCTTTTTTTGTAGTAAAATTTCCATCTCCGTTTTGCTGACTCAAATTACTACTTCTTTCAAGGTACCATGTTGAATACTGAAGGCGATGCTGATCATTGATGCTGTACAGGAGCATATTCTTCTAGCTAGACAGGTTTGAAATTCTGAGAGCTTTCCCTGCAATGTCTTTTTAGCTGTTGTTTTTGCACTTCTGAGACGACGGATATTTCATTCATGTTTTTTAGGTTGGTGTGCCATCACTTGTTTGCTTTCTTAAATTCCAGTGGTTTGCATCTTTTTTACACCCACTGAACTGTATAGTAATTTAGGACAGCCATCTACCAATGTAGAGTGAATAGCAATCACCAGCTGAACTTGCATTTGATATCTTTTACTTCCGTTTCATATGACAGAATATTGTAGAATCACAATTAGCTTATCCCGTTTTAAGTCTGCTGGTTTAACCATCGTTTTATTATAGATCTGTAGCCTATAGACTGAAACCTGGTTAGCTTACTGTGTTGCTTTGAGCGTAATGTGTGGGCGATGCATGGACCATGGTGCACCTCTTCTCAATTGTTCGTTAGACCCAGTAGTGGAGCTACAAACAAATACCTGGGCGGGCCTAATTAAAGAAGAGAAAAGAAATCACGCTCTAGCTTATAATTTGGGAAAGAAAAAGTATAAACATGCTAGTGTGTTGTCTTTTCTGCAATCGAAGGGAGCTGCTCCATTAATGTTGTGCTCTCTAGCTGGTACTTGCATCATTCAGAGATCTTACCAGTTTACGTTAAATCCATCCTTGCATCATGCATGCAGACAACTTCCACTAGATATTCCTGAGCCTGTAGAGGACGTGCAGTGAAGTTGCTCCAAGCTAGCATGGTGGTGACGTTAAGAGCTAATTTTACCGGGTGTTGAAGTCTTAGTCCAATGCAGCCAAAATGGTCGAACCTCCTCGGGTTTGATGGGATTTACTTATGCCGGAAACCATAGCTGGTGAGGGCCGCCAACTCTTGCCTTCTTGAGGCTAGCAAGACTGCCCCTAAGAGGAGACAGCCGGTACCGCAAATAGCACCTGGATGCAGCTTGCTTGGATCTGGAGTTGCCTTGGGTCTCAGTGTTGCTATTGCCATGGCCCTCGGTTTCTGATTTCAATACCTGCGCTATTCCCGCCTGACGACTTTGATGGTTTCTTGAGATTGTTCTTATTATTTCTGGCGCAATAAGCCAGCAGGGATGTGTTGTGAACTCGTGATAAGGCTTGTGTTGCTACTCCATTTTTCTGGTAATACAATGAACTGCGCTTTTGCTGTTGTTGAAGTTTGATTTTCTCCCCTGCCAACAACACATGTTGTTTTTAGTACAATATTCGTCTTCGTTTGCTGAATTAAATTACTACTTCTCTCAAGGTACACTGCTGAAGACTGGGATCAACTGAAGGTGATGCTGTCACATTGTGATGGTGTTTGAATTGGAAACATGGTGATGATGTTCACAGAGTACGTATTGAGATAGTGTGCTGAACATCCACTGTGTGTAACTGATATTGGGTGATAATTACAGAATAAAGTGCACTGGATTAATGTGTTGGCACTGTGTGCTTATTCTTGTATGACAGTACATATGTTCATATTGTGTGCTTCTTGTATGATGCCATTGTTTTCATCTGTTTATAGTTCTTTTTGGGACTGCTCAAAGTACCACTAATTGGATTAATAAGGGGCATTTCTCGTAGTTCCACGAAATTGGTTTGAGGCATTTTTTAAGTGCCACAAATTAGGTTTTGGGGCATTTTTAGTAGTGCCACAAATTTAGTTTTGGGGCATTTTTATAAGTGCCACAAATTGGATTTAGTGGTACTTTGAGAAGTGCCCCTAATTGAATTTAGTGGCACTATGAGAAGTGCCCCTAATTAGATTTAGTGGCACTTTGAGAAGTGCCTCTAGGTAGTGCCCCAAATACCTTTAGAGACGCAAGTAAAGGTGGCACTTGAAAAAGTGCCCCTATAGCTAATTAGTGGCACTTTGGTTCAAATTAGGGGCATTTTGAAGTGCCACAACTCTTGTACCGTGATGTAGTGGGTGGTCGGGATGCATCGGGGGGAAGGGGGAGGTGGGGGAGGAGGGTTCGAACCATACGCGGACGTTTTCCTCGTTCTGGAAGAAGCCGAGCAAGGGCGGTGCCCGGTGGAGGTTGCGGTAGTGGGTGGCTGTTAGACTGTGTACATACGTAGCCTGTGTAGTTGTATTTGTACACCTCTGTAACCTGTATTTGTACACAACGTGTACGTCTATATATATTGAGAGCCGAACCCCAGCCAGGGGTGTCGAGCAGTTCCCAAACACATTGTCTTTCACGGTATCAGATTAGGTCACGATATGTCTTCCGCTGCCCCTACTCTCGCCGTCGCCGCGCGGGTTCCCGCCGCCGTCGCTCCTCCGCCGGCCTCTGCTCCCTCCTCGCCGTTCCTCGCGTCACGGCCCCTTGCACCTCCCGCCTGGTGGCACGCCCGGTCTCCAGGGGCTGCGTCTCCGCAGCCCGCTCCGATCGGATCCTCCTCGTCCGCTCCTGCCGCCGCCATCGCGGGGAAGGGCGATCTACCGCCGCCGGTCTCCGATGGTGGTCCAACTGCTTCGACCGATGCGGCCGCGCCTCCGCCATCTGGTGGTTCCGCGCCGCCGCCCTACGGTGGCTCCGCACCGCCACCCTACGGTGGTTCTGCGCCGCCGCCCCACGGTGCTTATGCGCCGCCGCCTTACGGCGGCTACTATGGCGCTCCGACTGCACCGATCTACGGTGCCCCGTCTGCGTCGGTTCACGGCGCCCCTGCGCCGTCCTACGGCGGTCCTCCGCCCTCTCCTTCGGCTTGGTCGGTGCCACCATACGGTGCCCCGCCCTTGTCGTCCTACGGTGTTCCGCCTCCACCGACCTACGGCACCGCCCCGCCTCCGTCCGCCTACGGGGGCTCGTCCGCCGCTCCCCAAGGCGGGTATCCGTCGTCGGCATACGACGGTGCTCCGCACGCCTATGGGCCTCCCTCGACGCATGCCCCTGCACCGTCTATGGGGGCGGCCCCGCCGATGAGCTTCTACCCTCCACCGCCGACGGCCCCGGTTGATCACGCGTCTGCACCGGCGCCGTTCTACTTTTCGCATCTTGTGCCGGTGAAGCTCACGCCGGACAACTATCTGGCTTGGCGTGCTCAGATTCTCCCGCTCCTCCGCAGTCGCTACTTGGAGGGCTATGTCGATGGGTCGCTGCCTTGCCCGCCTGTGTACCACCCGTCGTACCACGCCTGGGTGGCCCAGGATCAGGCTATCCTCTCGGGCATCCAGTCCTCGCTCATGCCGAGCGTGTCGTCGCTGGTTGTTTTTGCCGCTACATCTCGTGAGGCTTGGGCGGCGCTCTACACCAGCTTCGCCTCCCAGTCTCAGGCCCGGGCTCATGCCATCCGCACCGAGCTGAGTGAGACCAAGCTCCGCGACCTCAGCATCACGGACTACTTCAACAAGATGTCCAGCCTCTCCGACACGTTGGCCTCCATTGGCCAGCCCCTTCGCCCTGAGGAATTCACCACTCATGTCCTGAACGGCCTGGACGACGACTATGACAACCTCGTGGAGAACGTCAACGGTCGTGACACCCCGCTTCAGCCTCGAGAGCTCTACTCGCGCCTCCTCGGTCGCGAACAGCGTGTCAAGGCCAAGCATGCCTCTCCGCACTTCTCCTCCGCCAACACTGCGACTCGCGGCAAAACTCCCAAAGCGCCACCGTCAGGTGGCAAGCCAGCGCCCGCCCCCCAGTCGGGGTCGCGCCTTGCTGCGCCTCCCACCACGGGGGGCAATCGTCCGCGAGCCTGCTGCCCATCGTGTGGGGCACAGCAGGCGTGTCAGCTGTGTGGGCTTGAGGGGCATATTGCCTCCCGCTGTCATCGACGCTTCAAGCAGGATTTCCTCGGGATTGGCAACAACGGCAAGGGCAATGATAAGCAGGCTGCTGCAGCGGTGTACGCGACGAGCATGGGTATACACCCTCATATCCTATCGACCCCGCGTGGTACTGCGACACGGCAGCCACGAATCATCTGACAAGTGAAACTGCCAAGCTGTCCGTCCAGGAGCCCTACCGTGGTCATGATCAGGTTCGCACCGCCAATGGAGCAGGTATGCGCATCACACATCTTGGTCAGGCTTCTCTTCTTGCACATGATTCTCGAAAATTGCATCTTCTCAATGTTCTCCGTGTTCCCTCTGCCACACGTAGTTTGTTGTCTATTCCCCAACTTACTCGTGATAACAATGTCTTTGCTGAATTTCACCGTTTCCATTTTTTCATTAAGGATCGGGACACGAGGGACGTGCTGCTTAGAGGCCGACTCCGCCACGGCCTATATGCGCTTGATGCGCCCCATGTGCTCACTTCGCCGCCTACTCCTCAGGTGTTCAGTGGCGTTCGCGTGTCGTCTTCGCATTGGCATGCGCGTCTTGGTCACCCTGCTGCCCCTATAGTTCGCCATGTTCTTCATCGCCATGAACTTCCAGTTGTGTCTAATAAAATAGCTGCCACCGTCTGTGATGCCTGTCAGCAAGGCAAGAGTCATCAGCTTCCGTTTTCAGAGTCGAGTCGTGTAGTGAAACAGCCTCTTGAGATTGTGTTTTCTGATGTATGGGGTCCTGCCCAAACGTCTGTCAGTGGTCACAATTATTATGTCAGTTTTATTGATGCTTATAGTCGGTTTACTTGGCTTTATCTACTTAAGTGCAAATCTGATGTGTTTGATGTTTTCATTCAGTTTCAAACGCATGTTGAGCGTCTCCTTAAGCACAAAATACTTCATGTTCAGTCCGATTGGGGGGGTGAATACCGCAACCTCAACTCGTTCTTTAATAAGCTTGGGATTTCTCACCGTGTGTCCTGCCCACATACACATCAGCAAAACGGCGCAGCCGAGCGTAAGCATCGTCATCTTGTAGAAACTGGCCTCACTTTGTTAGCGCATGGCTCCGTTCCGTTTCGGTTTTGGAGTGATGCTTTTTCCACTGCCTGTTTTTTGATCAATAGGCTCCCCTCACGACTCTTACAGATGAAAACCCCTCTTGAACTCTTGCTCAACGAACTTCCAGATTATACTTTTTTTAAGGTGTTTGGATGTGCGTGTTGGCCTCATCTCCGTCCATATAATAAGCATAAACTTGAGTTTCGGTCTAAAAAGTGTGTCTTCCTTGGGTATAGTTCCCTTCATAAAGGATACAAATGTCTACATGTTCCCACTAATCGCGTTTACATCTCTCGTGATGTCGTTTTTGATGAGAATGTGTTTCCCTTTTCCGCACTTCCGACTCAATCCACCACTCCTGTTTCACATGTGCAATCCACTACACCTCTGCCTGATCAATTTGTTGATGTTGCATATGCCCCTGCGTTGCTTCCTAACCATGCTGCAGGTAATGGACGCGGCGCTCGCCTTGAACTGCTGAACGATCAGGCATCGGACGTCGATCAGGTCCAGGACGTCGATCCGGTGCATGCTGCATGCATGCCGGGTCGCGCCTGCTCGCCCGCTGGGGCTGCGCCCGCGGCGGCCACGCCGACCCAGCGCCCCAGCCTCCCTCGCCCAGCCCAGCTTCCCCGGCTCTGCGTCGCCGGCCGGCTGCCGAGCCGGCCTCGCCTGCTCCGGCCCCGAATGGGCCGCCTTCTCTGGACCGGCGACGCCGTCTCCGTGTCGCTTCGCTGCGACGCCCAGCTCCACGTTGCACGCTTCGGCCTCGCCGAGCTCGCTGCACCTCCTTCGACGCCGCCCGATGCGCTTTCGCCGTTGGTGCTCCTCGCCCTCGCACGCGCGACAGGTCGCATCTTCCGTCCCAAGACGCGCACCGATGGGACCGTGGCATGGATTGCCGCTTGTGTTGCGATCTTGTTGCTGATCCGATCGTCGAGCCTGCACATTTTCAGGCTGCACTTGGTATTCCTCATTGGCGCTGCTGCGATGGAACAGAGTTTGATGCGCTGCAGAAGAATGGTACTTGGCGGCTTGTTCCTCCTGTTTCTGGTGTCAATGTTATTGATTCCAAGTGGGTCTTCAAGGTGAAAAAGCATGCTGATGGTTCTATTGAACGTTACAAGGCACGCTTGGTTGCGAAGGGCTTCAAGCAGAGGTATGGTCTTGACTATGAAGACACGTTCAGCCCAGTTGTTAAGCCTACCACTATCCGTTTGTTGCTCTCGTTGGCTGTCACTCGAGGGTGGTCTCTCCGTCAGCTTGATGTGCAGAATGCCTTCCTGCATGGATTATTGGAGGAGGAGGTCTATATGCGTCAGCCCCCAGGGTTTGTTGATCCCTCTCTTCCTCAGCATCTCTGTCGTCTTGAGAAGGCTCTGTATGGATTGAAGCAGGCTCCTCGAGCATGGCATGCTCGTCTTGGTTCTGTTCTTCGGGCTCATGGATTTGTTGCATCCACTGCGGACACATCCCTGTTTCTTCTTCGGCGTCCTGAGGTTACGATGTACCTGTTGGTTTATGTCGATGACATTATTCTCATTAGTTCCTCTGATGCTGCGGCCGATCGTCTTGTGAGTAATCTCAGTGGTGATTTTGCTGTCAAGGACTTGGGTGCTCTGCATTATTTCCTTGGCTTAGAGGTTGCTCGGTCTTCTGCTGGGTTGACTCTCACACAGCAGAAGTATTCTATGGATCTGTTAAGGCGTGCTGGTATGTTGCAGTGCAAGCATGCTATCACTCCTATGTCTGCCTCTGATCGGTTGTCTGCCTTTGATGGAGATCCTCTTTCGCCTGATGATGCCACTGAGTACCGTAGCCTGGTGGGTGGTCTCCAGTATCTCACTATCACCCGGCCTGACATCTCTTTTGCTGTGAACCGTGTCTGCCAGTACCTTCATGCGCCCCGGACATCTCATTGGTCTGCGGTGAAGCGTATTCTGCGCTATATTCGTCTTACTGCCTCCTATGGTTTGCTTCTTCAGCCGGTGCAGTCTTGTTGCCTCTCGGCTTTCTCGGATGCGGACTGGGCTGGGAATCCTGATGACAGGCGATCCACGGGGGGATATGCACTGTTCTTTGGCTCTAACTTGATCGCCTGGAATGCTCGCAAGCAAGCTACGGTATCTCGCAGCAGCACTGAAGCTGAGTACAAGGCAGTCGCGAATGCTACAGCTGAGATTATTTGGGTACAGTCCTTACTGAGAGAATTGGGCATCCCTCAGGCTCGGCCTCCAGTTCTTTGGTGTGATAACATTGGTGCTACATATCTTTCATCTAACGCGGTGTTTCATGCTCGCACCAAACATATTGAGGTGGATTACCATTTTGTCAGGGAACGCGTTGCACAGAAGCTACTCTGTATCAAGTTCATCTCGTCTAAAGATCAACTTGCTGACATCTTCACGAAGCCTCTTCCACAGCCACAGTTTGTAGGTTGTAGGCGCAATCTCAACTTGCTTTGTACTTCAGGCCACAGTTGAGATTGAGGGAGGGTGTTAGACTGTGTACATACGTAGCCTGTGTAGTTGTATTTGTACACCTCTGTAACCTGTATTTGTACACAACGTGTACGTCTATATATATTGAGAGCCGAACCCCAGCCAGGGGTGTCGAGCAGTTCCCAAACACATTGTCTTTCAGTGGCGAACTCGGGGCTGGTGAGGAGGCTTCGCCAGGCCTTGCATACGAGCATGGCGCGGAAGAGGCGCGCGGGGTCGTCCGGAGGGAAGCGGAGGAGGACCTCCTCTGCTTCAGCTCTGGCACCGTCAATCGCCGGCGGCCGTGGCGGCATGGTGGCCGGTGGGGTTTGGGCGGCGGGGAAATGTTGACGACGACGCGGGGAGGGACAGACCGGGGACGCACTTGTTGGGTTCGAGCTCGTCTGCGGCTGGCGCCTGGTGGGATTGGGTCGGGTGGGTCAGACCATCTCTAGCGGATACCACAAATTTCAGACCCTAAAAATGCGTTTGCAGATCCAAGAATTCACGATTTAGGAGCCAACGGTGAATGTTGGCATACCAGATACGCTAAACAGAACTGCATATTTAAAAAAGATTGACCTGGGAGATAGAAATAAATTTCCTTCGACTTCCATTTACAAAAGCTACTCGAGTCTCCCTAAAATTCGAGCTACATTTCGCTACCATCGCAAACTACAACCAAAATTAGGCTCCGGTATGCTCACCGGAGCCTATTGCCGTGTCGGTGACGCATCGGCGGCCTCACTCGCCATCGCTGCCGAGGTCGATATACATCTTGCCCTGCTCCTTTGCGACCATGCGCCACTCCTCCGCCTTGTCCGCTTCGCGGCGGCTCGTCTGCGAGACGAGCCCCATGACGGTGTCGAGGTGGCGCTTGTCGACAAAGTCGCCGGGCGCGAGGCCAGCCTCCTCGCCGAGCTTCGGGAGAATCCGCTCGAGCTCTGCAACGTCGAGGTAGTCGACGGGCGTGGGCACCACCATTGCCGTTGTCGGTGGCACGCGGGAGCTCGAGGACGACGAGGCAGCGGAAGGGGAAGAGAAGCAGCGGTGGTAGGCGGCCGACTCCCGCTTGGAGAACACGGGCGGCGGGGCACGCCATACCTGGATCCCTGGAGGCGTGCCGCGTCCGAGCGCACCTTCTCTGCCTCCGACTTCTCTTTGGCGCCCCTGTTCCCCCGCGCTCGCTCCCGCTTCCGTTGCGGCTAATCTGGCCGCCCCCGCGACCGTACGAGCCGCGTCCGGACACCATGGCACTGCGGCGGCGCTGGAACTACGCGCGCGCGTCGATTGCTCTCCGGCGTGGATGTGGATTTCTCATCGGCGGGAGGTGCGGATGGGGTTTGGCCCGCATTGGCCCAAAAAACGACTAAAACCCGTATATCAGTCCATGCTGGCATATGCGGGCTGATATGCAGTGTCTGATAGAACAACGGTGCCCTAAAAATAGAGACCCCGGAAAACTTCAGATCAGACCCAGACTTATCATCGCATCTCCATGTCCTTGTACAGTCATTTCTCATTTCTCATCCTCTCCGGCTGTGCAACGCCGGTTGTCCCAACGGTGCTTCTTCCTAGTGCCTTGGCCTTGTCACCACAAGCACATTTCAATTCTTCAGTAACAATCCAAAGTGTTGTACAGTCCACTGAAAACTGAATTTAGAGTTTGTTTTGTTAGACTATTAGGTAATTTTCGAGTGAGTTTAATTACTGAAAGCAACATTACAAATGCACTAGTATATTTAACCACAGTTACAGGAACAAGGCAAACATCACCTACAATTTCTGTCAGTGAACTGGAATACCATCACCAGCTATAATATCATTGCCGTATCTTCTGAATAATGACCTAACAATTTTCAGTATACATTTTACAAAATCGGCAAGCCGTATTTATCTAATCACATCATCAGAAATTCAGGAGACCATTATCTGACAAGCGCAGCCTAACCTATCCTATGTTGAAAAGCAACTACTGTGTATATAACTACTCTGTGACTGTGTACAGGGAGCGTTAGTGGTGTTATATGCAGTCTCCTAGAACTGTCGACTACAGCATGCAACACTTGGTTTACATCAAGCCAAGACCTCAGATTCTTGTTTAGATGGATTCAGCTTTCAGAACTATCCGTGCATCCTCTTGTCTGACTGATCTCAGCTACGAAGCGCCTGAGCTTCTCTCCAGCACGCCCAGGCCTGACAACATTAGCGTCGCCCCATTTCGAGCACGGCTCCACATTCCCGCCTCGCTCTTCACCCGAATTCAGGCACCACACGGAACGGTTCAGCAGCTGCTCATCAACCTTCTTCAGCACCGGCGCGTCTTCCACGAACCGCCTCGCAAAGGCGGCGCTGCTGTTCACCAGGTTATCAAAATGTGTTTCATCAAGTGTAAGCGGCTCCAGCCCAGGAGGATCGTCCCAAACAAAGTAACGTAGGTCGCCGTTGACAGTGGTGTTTCTGAACTCAGGAGAACTGCATATGAGAGTCTGGAAGTAGGATTCCATGGAGTATGCTGCGTTGGCGAAGTACATTAGTAGCCTGCGTGGTAGGTTGTCCCAACCATGCACGCAATGTTCGGTGAAGTTCCTGCTCAGAATTACCCACGGAGAACCTGCATGACAGGAAAAGAAAAACATTCAGAAGTGGCATATATGTGACTAACAGTCAGCTAGGGATTCATGGAGGCAGGGTACAACGTATAAGTGAAGCTACTAAATAGGAGATTAAGTACGTTTCATAGGGCATGCTAACTTTCTGAGAAACAATTACAGGCATCCTAAGTGCATGGATCAAGTCAGTCGCCCCAGTAATATCACTACCTCTAAGATATCAACGCATGGATTGACCGTCAATTATGAAAACATTAGGATCAAACCCACCTAGACAAAATAGAAACATACTAATGAGATCTCCCAAGGACATTCTTCTTTGCGTACTCCATCTGCCCTCATTATAAACATACCGTTCCAGTGGTTGTTATCATTGTACTCAACTACTCATGCTGTCATGCTAGTTGACCCTTCATCTTTTTCCCACTATATGATGATTATTCCCCGCCAAGATTCTTCTACATATAGGTTTGTTCACAGAATTTCCTTAGCAACTCCCATGATTATTATTTTATGAATTCCACTTTTAATCCCTGAAGTACACTCAATTTTCCTATAGTTTCGTGTGAAAATATGTTTTCATTAGACAAAATGTTTCCAGAGCATGAGGTTTTAATTTAGTTTAGGTATCGCAATACTTGATCTTGACAAGACCCCAAAATAATCTAGTTTGTTGTGTCATCATTTGAAATGATGTGGAGATATTACTATGGAGTTTAATTGTTTCTACCTATGAAAGAAGTATACAAATGCTAATAGCAATTTTGCAAATATGATAAATAGTATCTAATTCTAAGCTCTGGTTCACCAAAAAGGTCATCACGTAATGATCTTTAGTTACTGAACAGAAAATAAATATCTGAATTTCTTTTCTCGAACACGCCTAGAAGCTCTTCATTTCATTAAAAGAAAGTACTAAGATAGCACGACGAAACCAAAAATTAAGCAATATATATATATGCCATCCGAGATATTTTTTTTTCAAAAAGGAAGGCAAATCCTCGCAGTTTCTGCATCCTCGGATCCACACATACATAATACTCCCTCTGTTCACAAATATAAGAAGTTTTGGATATTTCAAACTGAATTAGATATACACCATAATGAGTGAATCTACAAACTAAAATTACATTAGATACATACAAAAATAGATGAATCTACAAAAATTTTGAACATCTTATATTAGTGAACGGAGGGAGTATTACTGAAAACAACAAGCATCAATGTCAAACAACTAAATTTACAAAAAAAACAGAAGGAAAAACCCAGCGACATCATATCCTCTATTGTACCATAAATGTTTCACAGTGGACTATAATCCAACGGTAAGGCAGCATGGGACCCATCTAAGTAAATTTAATATTAATGGGGCTTCAGTTACAATCACTAAAATCCTGTAATATTTGTCTTATAAATGTCTTAACAATCAAATAGAAGCCTGAGCTAGAAACATGCTTGCACACACCTGTGAAAATCTTGAATGCCTCAGGCATTTGTCTTGTTTCTGTGGCAGGAAAGAGCTCAGTGTTTTTGTTCATATATAGACTCGAGTCAACAATAACTTTTTCAAAACGTTCATGCCTGGAAGGGCAAAGCGGAAAAATGTTAGGGAACAAAACAGTGTAAAGAGGAACATTCATTCTAGAGAGACACAACTCACTTTTTCCATCCAAGGTCACTTGAGTGATCAATGAAGTTGAGGTCCCTCGGCACAGAAGAAAACGCATAGAGGAGATCTGCATTAGAACCACCAGATGCTTCATATGAATAAAAACGACAAAATGGATGATCCAGAATTACACTAGATAATACGGTTTCTGCAGTAAACAATCAAACAAACAAATAATATATGTGAAGCAACTCTCTGTATGTCTATTGGTGCCAGAACTTGTCCAAAGTCGGGTTCTAAAAATGCTAGCAGTGGGCGGTGCTCTCCTTTTCTCTTTGCACCTGGATGCGATTTGTTGTTTTTCCGTTATGCTTTCATAATGGAAATCAATCCCATTGTGGTGGGTTTCGCCTGAAAAAAAAAGTCTATTGGTGCCAAATGGGTTGTCTGCAGAAAATGACAGTTCGGTCTTCCTTTTTGATAATATAATAAGAAGGAAAATGTGCGAAGAGTTTGTATTTTCCAGCAACTTGATAGCCTGAAGTTAACAGGAGTTGACTGCACCATGAGTGCAGGTGTGCAACTCTGACCAACTGATCAACCCCATGAGCGCTATCGTTAGGATATCAGTCTGATCCAGCATATTCATTTATTTAGTCTGAAAAACGAATATGCCACCGTTCTGACCAACCCATACGCTCTTAAACATGTTGCCAACGCCAATCTGTCATATCAGTTGGAAGTTCCTTTACGTGATGTTTGACCAAGATCCTAATAATTAGAAGCACATGTGAGATGCCCAGGCTCATGAAGGTTGTTGCGAAATTGATGGAGCAAGTACTACCTAGTACGGAGGTGCAAGACCGTTAGACTAGTTCACCGCAAAAACAGTTTCAGCACCGCTACGATGGCTGTACTGAAATATGGACAGGCAGAAACAGAGCTGAGCAAAGGTGTAAGTAGTACTACAAATACTAGTTGACAAGTACGTACACCTGGAGTATCCCAATTCAAAATGTGAGAATTCGCACCGATGACCGATTCACAGCTTGTAATGTCAGGCAACATTAACCAAATTAACGAAAGCTATTCCGTGCTCCCGACATCAGGCGGTACTACTATCAAGTCGTGATCTTCAAAGGTACTACTATATTAAAGAACATAAAAAATCTAGGAAGTAAGAGCATTGAGCACGGCAGTGAGCAGAGGAAGTGTCCTTTACCGTCTTGCGTGACGAGAGGGTAGTCCCAGGAGCTGAGCGTGACGAACCAGTCCCAGTCGTCCCCGATCCTGAGCAGCACCGCGGCGCCGTGCAGCGCGGCGGCGAGCACGGACGAGCCCGTCCTGTCGACCGCGTAGCTCTCCCCGACCACGTCGACGTTGGCGAACCCCCTCCACGCCGCCTCGGCCCGCACCGCGGCGGCCAGCTGTGTCCGCTCCTCACGCGACGCCCCGGCGTCCAGGTGCAGCAGGTAGCGGTTCCTCGGGTGGTACACGGCGGCGAGCAGCCTGAGGACCCTGCGGCCGTCCCCGCCCGTGCCGGATATCCAGTACGCGAAGGAGGGCGGGGTCCCTGGCCCCCGCGCCACGCGCGGCGGCCCTGCGGGCGGGACGGGCAAGCGGGAGTAGGCGAGCGCGTGCGGGGAGGCGCGGAAGAGCAGGAGCAGCGCCGCCAAGGCCAGCGCGGCGACCGCCAGGAACGGGGCCAGGCGGCACGGCCTCGTCGAGGCGGGCTTCATCTTCTGGGAGGTTTGACCCGCGCGGCCGGCGGCATGCGGCGTGTGCGACGCAAACTGGAAGCGCGGAGGGTGGTGGGCGGGGAGCGGAGGCGAGCGCGTGACGGCGGGACTGAGATCCAGTGACATGCTGTGGGCATGTCACCGGTGAACAGTGGCGTAACATGCGCTGCAAGCCGTTGGATCGAAAATGGACAGACAAGATCAAGCACTGTAGCGTTGCACTGTAGATGACCCTGTAGCAGATGTACTGTAGTGACGCACTGTAGATTTATCCCTGTAGCGATGCACTGTAGATTGTCCCTGTAGCGGCTACTGTTCATGTTCATCTGCCCATCCATTTTTAATCCAACGATCAGAACATGGTTGCATGTCACAGCACTGTTCATCCGTGACATGCCTCTTGCATGTCACCTGATCTCTGTCCGTGACGGCGGGGGTGAGGTCGGTCGTCGTCGTCGTCGACTAGCGCGTGGCTTGGAATTGGATGCTTGGGATTGGGACGAAGAGAGTTTGAAAGTTAGGCGAGGCGGCACGGGCCGGCGCCGAGGGACAGGAAGAAAGGTCTAGAAGTAGGAGGACGTGGTGAGGTGGTGGGAACCTACCGGTTGGCATTTACCGTAGTTTTTGCTTTTCCTTTTCAGATGCCGGTTGGCACTTAGTGGTTGTGGTGGGCCTGCGAGAGTTTAAATTGGGGGAAAGTCCATTTCAAACACTGAATTCGTAGAGGTTTGGCGATTTGAACTTTTACATTGAAATCTTTATCACCCCAATTGTTCGTTGTGTGTTTACGGTACTCCGGTGAGGGGAGCCTCAGGGAGGGGAGAGAGAGGGGGTCATAGGAAGGAGTCACTGAGACGGGGACACACAAGCTACCTAGATTCGGCGAGGTCCTACTGTTGCTTATCTGGAATTATTCAGCAACAAGTGCGAGATTACAATGGATTGAGTCGTATCCCGAGGGCTCCTAGGATGCGGCTTTTAAAGGCTCCGAATCTAAGGGCATCTCTAGCCGTCTCCCCGACGAGGCCCCCAGGACGCCTTTTTTTCATCTGGATGGACGAAAACGGCCCAGTCGTGCCCCCGGTTCCTCGTTTTCGTCTGGATCAGGCCTTTCATCCGTCTGGAGAGCCCAGGCCATCTCTGCCCCCCCCCCCCCCGGGGAGCGCTCGGGGACTCCGAACGAGAGAAAAGCGGGGACGGGCCCTGTGGTGACCCTGCATACCACTGCATGTTGTAGTATGCCAGTCATTGATATAACATTCACGAAGTACCAATCCGCAAATATTACATCCCTCAGAGTAGTAAGTACAACAGAACATAGCTGGTCCATAACTCATTCATTTATTATTACAAACCATATGTACATATCATCACGGAGTTCCTCCTAGGTCCAGAGAGGAATACTACTAGGTTCTAGGTGAACCCAACTTAGTTTACAATATAATAGTCTTAGCAAGTCATACATTTATTCTACTCGCGAAGCTAAGTACTAAAGTGTTCATACTGCTCAAATACTACTACTATAATACTAGCCTACGCTTGTTCTCCTTCGGAACACTCTCCGGCTCCGTAGACGATGAGGTAATCCACTCCCTCTAGACCTCCGGAGAGGTCTGGCTCTTCATAGCGGATCCCATCTGCTCCTTCTTGGCCATCGGTGTCCTCCTCAAGACGATTCAGGCAATCTAAGCAGGGGATTTAAGAATGGTATGAGTACGAGCGTACTCAACAAGTTCATATTAGGAAATAGGTGTTTAATGCACTAGCTACGATACTAGACCAGAAAGTCTAATACCAATGCATGTTTTAATAACCATTTCTTCAAAAGATTGCTTTTATTAAGAAGAACTATGTCCGTCAGCCTTCACCGGTTTACTAGAACTTCATGGAGTTCCTTTCCGGCAGCGTTCGCAGTTCCATAACCTGGAACAGGGAGTGACAGGTCACGATTCATTACACTCTGCAGAGGTGTGTTGCTTGATGACCCACAAGTATAGGGGGTGTATCGTAGTATCTTCGATAAGTAAGAGTGTCGAACCCAACGAGGAGCAGAAGGTGTTGACAAGCAGTTTCGATGAAGGATTCACTGTAAATGCTCACAAACAAGTATTCAGGGGGTTTTGATGTAGCAGTTGAATAAAGTACGGGTAAGTAAAGTGCGAGAGTAACAATTGCAGCGAGTGGCCCAATCCTTTTTAGCACAAAGGACAAGCCGGGTTGTTTACTTATAATGACCAAACGTTCTCGAGGACACACGGGATTTTAGTCTAGTACTTTCGCTACATACGGCTAATTAATCTTCATTGTTTTGATAAGTGTTGTGTGGGTGAACATGTGCTAATGTACCGCCCTTCCTAGGACTAATACATACTTGTGATTATACCCCTTGCAAGCATCCGCAACTACAAGAAAGTAATTAAGATAAATCTAACCACAGCCTTAAACTCTGAGATCCTGTTATCCCTCCTGCATCGATATACCAACGGGGGTTTAGGTTTCTGTCACTCCGGCAACCCCGCAATTGGCAAACGAGTACAAGATGCATTCCCCTAGGCCCATAAAGGTGAAGTGTCGTGTAGTCGACGTTCACACGACACCACTAGAAGAATAACACCACAACTTAAATATCATAACATTGAATATTACTCAACCATACTTCACTACTAACATTTAGACTTCACCCATGTCCTCAAGAACTAAACGAACTACTCACGAGACATCATATGGAACATGATCAGAGGTGATATGATGATGGATAACAATCTGAACATAAACCTTGGTTCAACGGTTTCACTCAATAGCATCAATAACAAGTAGAAATCAATACCGGGAGAGTTTCCCCTATCAAACAATCAAGATCAAACCCAAATTGCTACGGCGGTGACGATGTCCAGCGGTGGAGACGGCGGTGATGATGATGAAGATGATGATGATGGTGATGGAGATGATGTCCAGCTCGATGGCGGTGACGATGGCGTCGATTTCCCCCTCCCGGAGGGAATTTCCCCGGCGGATTTCAGCCCGCTGGAGAGCTCTTTTCTCTCTGGTGTTCTCCGCCCCGCAGAGGCGGCTGTAACTCTTCGCGAGGTACCCTCTGGAGCTTAGGTCTTCAGGACGAAGGATTTCGCGAAGAAAAGGAGGCGAGAGGGGCTGTGGGCCCCCCTCCTCATAGGGCGGCGTGGCCAGGCCTTGGGCCGCGCCGGCCTATGGGGTGGGCCCACCTCGGGTCCCCTCAGCTCCCCCTTCTGGCTCACTTCGTCATCTGGAAAAATAGGATTTTTGGTATAATTTCCGTCAGCTGTTGATCTTCCGAAATATTGCATTCTGACGGTGCTTTTTCCAGCAGAATCCTGGCTCCGGTGCTCGATCCTCCAATAATCATGAAACATGCAAAATAGATGAAATAACATAAGTATTATGTCCAAATATGAAATATATCAATGAATAATAGCAAATTATGATATAAAATAGTGATGCAAATTGGACGTATCAACTCCCCCCAAGCTTAGACTTCGCTTGTCCCCAAGCGAAACTGAACTCGGTAAACAGGACCACATGTTTATGGAGTGAAGAGTCGATCAATAAAATACGGAGAAGAAGCATCATATTCATTCACACAAGACATTCTAGTAAACAACTTCCTCATATAACTCAACTTGAAACAAGTATAAGGTAATCACAAATAAAGGTGCATAAGAAATCATAGTTGGTAATGGCAAACTTCATTCTTGGTCAGAGAACAATTAACAGGTTATATTTATCTATTGAGCAGCGCTCTCATGTTAAGGTTTATATGGCACAACTTGCATACTCAATCATAATAATCTCCTCATGATCATTGATAACTTGCAAAGCTATATTCATTTAGATAAAACTTGTACTAAACAAGGAAGAATAAAAGACATGATGAAGCAAATCACAATATAATGGTTTGATCACAACTACTCAAATGCTTGCTTGAGATGGAGGGAAATAGGTTTACTGACTCAACATAAAGTAAAAGACAGGCCCTTCGCAGAGGGAAGCAGGGATTAAATCATGTGCTAGAGCCTTTTCAGTTTTGAAATCATATAAAGAGAATAAAAGTAACATTTTGAGAGGTGTTTGTTGTTGTCAACGACTAGTAGCAGGTACTCTAACCCCCTTGCCAGACAAACCTTCAAAGAGCGGCTCCCATTTTATTTTTATTTTGTATGGCACTCCTTCCA
This sequence comes from Lolium perenne, assembly GCF_019359855.2. Classification (NCBI taxonomy): domain Eukaryota; kingdom Viridiplantae; phylum Streptophyta; class Magnoliopsida; order Poales; family Poaceae; genus Lolium; species Lolium perenne. The sequence goes on from NC_067245.2 coordinate 189,990,729, forward strand.
ACCTTTCTTTCACAACCATGGCTAACCGAATCCTCGGGTGCCTGCCAACAATCTCATACCACGAAGGAGTGCCTTTTTATTTTAGTTTTATTATGATGACACTCCCCCCAACCTTTGCTTACACAAGCCATGGCTAACCGAATCCTTCGGGTGCCGTCCATCAATCACATACCATGGAGGAGTGTCTATTTAGTTTAGTTAATTTGGGACTGGGAATCCCATTGCCAGCTCTTTTTGCAAAATTATTGGATAAGCGGATGAAGCCACTAGTCCATTGGTGAAAGTTGCCCAACAAGATTGAAAGATAAAACACCACATACTTCCTCATGAGCTATAAAACATTGACACAAATAAGAGATAGTAGATTTTGAATTGTTTAAAGGTAGCACACGAAGTATTTACTTGGAATGGCAGGAAATACCATGTAGTAGGCAGATATGGTGGACACAAATGACATAGGTTTGGGTTAAGGTTTGGATGTACGAGAAGTATTCCCTCTCAGTACAGGTCTTTGGCTAGCAAGGTTAATTAGCAAGCATAAGAGTCGAGGGAAACAAACAAATATACATGTGATAGAGACAATCATGCATCTTCCTTGTAAGCACAAACAGTTTTAACTTCAGAATAATAAGCTATGAGCTAACAAGAAAGAAAGACAATGAAACAACTACATGTATTCCTCTTTTCTACTTAAACCTCAAAGTGTTGTTGCTATTGACCAATGCTAAGTTTGCCAAAACCAAATAGATTTATTCAATGCTCCCAAAGTGATACCAATACTAATAACAAGATCAATCATATAGTAGAGATTGCAAATTAAAATAAGATGTGCAATATGTAAATGATAAGACTTCTCATTAATATTCCATAACGATAACTCACACCAAGGGATACATGGACAACCAACTAAAGGAGAGATACTTCCACACTGCAACCCATCTTATATGATAACTTCCCTACTCATGATATGACACTACTTGACAGTAAAAAGTAAAAGATAGTGATGATGTGATACCGCGGCACTCCCCCAAGCTTGGAACAAACCAAGGGGATGCCAATACCGATGATGAATTACTCCTTTGGAGATGGTGGTGATGAACTCCTCCCGCGCTTCTTACAGATCTCCTTCAGCTTCAGTTTCTCAGCTTGGCAATTCTGCACTAAAACTCGAAGGGATTCATTGTTATCTGAAGTTGGCGATGATGACCTTGTGATGGGAATCGAGTAGTATCCCAGCATTCTACGGAGACGGTAATTCTCCTCCTGGAGTATCTCCACTTCTCTTCTTAGAGCCCGGTATTGATCACAAAACTCATCGGTAGTCCGTAGAGCTTCTTCCAATATGGGGAAAGAATCGAGGCTAAGAGCAGGTGGTAAAGGTCCCTGCAAGTTATGAGAAAAAGCACGTCGAGTGTCAACAGATCCCACCAAGATTTGCTTACTCCCAACGGCTTGTTGCTCTTGTCTTGATGACACCCTTTTCACTTCTTCCTCCGAAAGCCCCTTGCCCTTGTTGTTGGAGGCCATGGTGCTTCTAGATTGAGAACAGACCTGGCAGAAACAGCTCGAAACAAAACACGTCGAGAAAACGATATACGGAACTCCAGGGGTCCGGGGGATTATATAGCAAAAAATTTCACGACAAAAGGAAAGTACCAGGTCGAACCAGAGTCGGAAAGGGGCGACGAGGCGGCCAGCTCATAGGGCGGCGCGGCCTGGCTGGGGCCCGCGCCGGCCTATGGGGGCACGCCCTCGTGCGTCTCCTCCACTCCATTTCGATCTCGTAATTTTTCATATTTTCCAAAAACAGCAAAAATATTGTTCGGAAAGTAAATTGCGAACTTTTCATTACCAGTACTGTTACCTATTCAAAGTCGAGTTCTGGCGAACTGCCAATTTGTCCTTTGATGAAGGCCTCCGGTGTTTCCACTCGAATAATATCAACATCAACATTATAAGAATCACCTGAGATATAATGCTTGAGTCTTTGTCCATTCACCACTTGCGTGGCATTGCCTTGGAGAGAGCTAATTTTAATTGCTCCTGAACGATACACCTCCTCAACAACATATGGTCCTTCCCACTTCGAGAGTAATTTCCCTGCAAAGAATCTGAGACGAGACCGATACAATAGGACTTTGTCCCCGATATTAAATTCTCTTTTGATAATCCTTCTATCATGCCATTTTTTAACTTTCTCTTTAAAGAGTTTAGCATTTTCATAAGCTTCACTTCTCCATTCATCTAGAGAACTCAATTGCAACAACCTCTTATTACCGGCAAGTTTAGGATCTTTATTTAATTCTCTAACAGCCCAATAAGCTTTGTGCTCTAGTTCTAAAGGTAAATGACAAGCTTTCCCATAAACCATTTTATAAGGTGACATTCCCATGGGATTTTTATAAGCAGTTCTATAAGCCCATAGTGCATCCTTCAATTTACTAGCCCAATTCTTTCTAGTTTTATTAACAGTCTTTTGCAAGATAGATTTAATTTCTCTATTTGATAATTCTACTTGCCCGCTAGTTTGAGGATGATAAGCGGAAGCAATTCTATGATTAATACCATATTTAGCAAGAGTTTTTCTAAAACCACCATGAATAAAATGGGAACCTCCATCAGTCATAATATATCTAGGAACTCCAAATCTAGGAAAAATAATATCTAAAAGCATTCTTAAAGAGTTCTCACCATCAGCACTTTTTGTAGGTATGGCTTCCACCCATTTAGTAACATAATCGACAGCAACAAGTATATGAGTGTTACCTTCTGAAGAGGGAAAAGGTCCAATGAAGTCAAATCCCCAACAATCGAACGGTTCAATAACAAGAGTATAATTCATAGGCATTTCATTGCATCTGGAGATATTACCAACCCTTTGACATTCATCACAAGATAAAATAAACTTTCTCGCATCTTTGAAGAGAGTCGGCCAATAAAAACCTGATTGTAGAACCTTTTGCGCGGTTCTATCTCCGGCGTGATGTCCTCCATAAGCACTACCATGACATTTACTTAATATCTCTTGTTGTTCATATTCGGGAACACATCTTCGCAGAATACCATCCACTCCTTCTTTATATAAGTGTGGGTCATCCCAGAAATAATGCCTCAAGTCATAAAAGAATTTCCTCCGTTGCTGAGCTGAAAAGGTTGGAGGCAAGTACTTGGAAACAATAAAGTTAGCATAATCAGCATACCAAGGACTGTCTCGCGAGCTCACCTTTATTACAGCCAATTGTTCCTTTGGAAAACTATCATTAACAGGAACAGGATCATAAGCAATATTTTCCAATCTAGACAAATTATCAGCAACAGGGTTATCAGCACCTTTCGTATCTACAATATGTAAATCAAATTGTTGCAACAGAAGTACCCATCTAATAAGCCTTGGCTTAGCATCTTTCTTTTGCATAAGGTATCTGATTGCAGCATGATCAGTATGTATAGTAACTTTTGAATCAACAATATAAGACCTAAACTTATCACAAGCAAAGACTACAGCTAACAATTCTTTTTCAGTAGTAGCATAATTTCTTTGAGCATCATCAAGAGTCTTACTAGCATAATGAATAACATTAAGTTTTTTGTTTACTCGCTGTCCAAGAACAGCGCCTACAGCAAAATCACTAGCATCACACATAATTTCAAATGGTAAATTCCAATCAGGAGGTTCAACTATAGGAGCAGTTATTAAGGCTTTCTTTAGAGTTTCAAAAGCTTCCTTACAATCATCATCAAAAACAAAAGGTACATCTTTTTGAAGAAGATTGGTAAGAGGCTTTGAAATCTTGGAGAAATCTTTAATAAACCTCCTATAAAACCCAGCATGACCAAGAACACTACGAATACCTTTAACATCCCTAGGATAGGGCATCTTCTCTATCGCTTCAACTTTAGCTCTATCAACTTCAATACCTCTCTCGGAAATTTTATGTCCCAATACAATTCCTTCATTAACCATAAAGTGGCATTTCTCCCAATTAAGAACAAGGTTAGTTTCTTCACATCTCTGCAAAACTTTATCAAGGTTCCGCAAGCAATTATCAAAAGAATTCCCATAGACAGAAAAATCATCCATGAATACCTCTACAATACTCTCGCAAAAGCCATGAAAAATAGCAGACATGCATCTTTGAAATGTAGCAGGAGCATTACATAAACCAAAAGGCATACGTCTATAAGCATAAGTTCCATAGGGATAAGTGAAAGTGGTTTTCTCTTGATCCTTAGTTTTAACAGCAATTTGTGAAAACCTAGAATAACCATCAAGAAAACAAAAGTGAGTATTTTTAGATAACCTTTCTAACATTTGATCAATAAAAGGCAAAGGGTAATGATCTTTTTTAGTAACTTTATTAACTTTTCGATAATCAATGCACATTCTATACCCTACAACTACTCTTTGAGGTATGAGCTCATCATTATCATTAGGCACAACAGTCATTCCTCCTTTCTTAGGAACACAATGCACAGGACTAACCCATCTACTATCAGCAATAGGATATATAATACCAGCTTCAAGAAGTCTTAATACCTCATTTCTTACCACATCCTTCATCTTAGGAATTAGACGACGCTGAGGTTCAACAACAGGCTTCGCATCATCTTCCATATTAATGGCGTGTTGGCAAATAGAGGGAGAAATCCCCTTCAAGTCATCAAGAGTGTAGCCAATAGCACCTCGGTGTTTCTTCAATATTTCCAATAACCTTTCTTCTTCAAACTCTGAAAGCTTAGAACTAATAATAACAGGATATATTTTCTTATCATCAATATGAGCATATTTAAGATTATCAGGCAAAGGTTTTAAATCAAAGACAGGATCTTCCTTTGGTGGCGGTGTTGTACCCAGATCTTCCACCGGTAAATCATGCTTAAGAATAGGTTGGCGAAGAAAATTTTCATCAAGCTCATCTCTTTCTTTCCTAAAAACTTCACTCTCGCTATTCTCCAAATGTTGCTGCAAAGGATTATTAGGAACAAGAACAATAGATGCACACTGTTCCATTTTAAAATCATCATTAGGCGGATCAATTTTATAAGGAGTTTTGGTAAATTTAGAGAAGTTAAACTCATAAGATTCACCAGCAAATTTAGTCAAAATTTTCTCTTTCTTGCAATCTATAATAGCTCCACAAGTATTTAGAAAAGGTCTACCAAAAATGATAGGACAATATTCACTAGCAGCAGAACCAAGTACCAAAAAGTCAGCAGGATATTTAATCTTACTACATAGAACTTCCACATCTCGAACAATACCAATTGGAGAAATAGTTTCTCTATTAGCCAGCTGAATAACCACATCAATATCTTCAAGTTCACAAGAACCAATTTTGTGCATAATCTCCGTGTAAAGCTGTTGGCGTCCGAAACCCACCGGCGAGCTGCGGCTGGCAACACGAAGAGCCGGGAGGCTCCCAGAACTGCGGCTGGCCCTGGTCCCTCGAGCGACGGCCCACAAAGCCTCGGCACGCACGTCCGATGCTAGTGCAAGGGCGTGCCACCTGACCTATACCTGGTCAGGAAGGTGATGGATTTGCTTCGCTTAGTTTCCTGCCCGCAAAGCCTCGGCACGCACGTCCGATGCTGGTGCAAGGGCGTGCCACCTGACCTATACCTGGTCAGGAAGGTGATGGATTTGCTTCGCTTAGTTTCCTGCATGGCATACACGTAAACATTAAATACGAGCCTCGATCGGCTCTCAGGTCGTCCTGTGAATCGGCTCAAGGAGCCGATCCACCCATGGTTCGTATGAGGTCTACGATCACATGGTGGTCCTGCTTGATCAATATAAAGCTAAAGCGACCTACGACGATTTAGGGTTTTCACCACATAATCGGAACATCCTACGCGTGATTGAGCCTGGCAGCCACGCACGGTGATAATAAACCAACCCTAGACAAGGCCTAAAAACCAACATGAAGTTGATCCCCGGAACATCTTATCTAGGGCTAGCAAACTACACCCTACGTGCTACTGGATCCTTCAACCCGTTTGCAAGGCCTAACTATGCAGATATTAAACTAATCCTTGAAAAACAAGGAGCAATCATAACGGATCGGATCTACTAAATAATGATCAAGCAAGGTGCCGCCCTTACACCTAAGATAGGTGTAAGGGCGGCTAGACGTCTAAGGGTTGCACGGACAAAAGCATGTGACACGATGAAACAATGCTAACCCTAACACATCTATGATAACTACGTTGCTTGCCATCAACAAGGCTTCAGTACGAGCAACGCATGAACAACGAATAAACGTATACTGCCTAGATCGCAAGATGCGATCTAGGCAGCATGATGCTTACCCGGAAGAAACCCTCGAAACAAGGGGTTGGCGATGCGCCTAGATTGGTTTGTGATGAACGTGATTGTTGTTTTTCTCAATAACCCTAGATACATATTTATAGTCCGTAGACTTTCTAACGTGGGAATAATCCCAACCGTGTACGAGCCAAATTCTAACTAACCGACACGTATCCTACTATATTTACAGATACACGGGCAAACTAGCCCAAACTTCTTGTACAAGGCCGATTCATGTATATTTTCCGTGTATATTCTTCAAGCCCATCTTAATCACGGCCCACCTCTGATCTGGTCAAATTCTGGTGATAACACATGCCCCCCTGGTTTTGGAATTGATAATTCCAAAATCATTTTGCTTTTTCTTCGTCGGGTCATGTCGTGGCAGAGCAGAACCGTCGCAGCATCCTTCATCATGATGCCTTGCCTTCTCAACTTCTCCGCGTGACCTGGCAGTTTTTTTTTCTTTGGGCACCACACTGCTGCGGCATTGAATCTCCACTATATCCTCTTTTATTTAACCGCTCCAAACAGTTCGCCACTTCATCCCCTTGCTCTGTTCTGGCCATCGGCACCAAGAAACCCCAATCTCAGAGCAATGTCTTCCTCCTCTTCCTCCTCCGCCTCGTCGGATCTCTCCTCCCAGTCCTTCTCCACTTCCTCCTCCTCCTCCCGCGAACCCACGCCAGAGTGGGATCCGATGGCGGCTCAGATGGCGGCGCACGACGAGCGCGCCCCAGAGGAGTGGGACCAGGAGGACCACGCCTCCTCCGTCTGGTCCGAGGATGACAAGTCCTTGACCAGCGGAGACGAAGAGCTCCAGTTCCTCGCCAATGGGGAACTGGAATCGGAGAGCGAGGATGACTCGTTCTCCTGGGATGACTACACCTCCTCTGAGGAAGAGGAGGAAGAAGACGACGACAACTCCCTCGAGGACTACCCGCCGGCGAAGCGCTTCCGCGCCGGGTCCGACGACGACGACGATGATGAAGATGAGGAGGCCCCCAATGAGGGCCACTGGAGCAGCGACGAGGAGCCCGCCGGCAGTAGCGCCGACGAGAGCTCCGACGACGACGACGAGGGTAGCGACGGCCCGTAGACTAGGACCTACTAGTATAGGCCTAGTAGTAGTAGTAGCAGATTGGTCAATAGACCTTTCTTTTGTTCTTCCTCCCTTGAGCAATCAGCTCTTTCTTTGTAAGAAATCCTCTTATTAATGAAGAAGATATTCCCCTATTAACTTTGCTTTCTTGTCAATTTTGCCGATTGTCAAACGAAGTCGCCGCACAAAGAGCCGATGGCAGGGCATCGGCTTGTACCATAAACACGATTTGAGGCCAAACAATTGCCTATTCACACGGTCAAACAGATCCAATCCATGTCCAAGCCATCCTCCAACCTCAAACGTGCAGATTCAGCAAATCCAATGAGAGAATCATCTCAGATGCCATGATCTTCTGGCCTGAAACCGATCTGTTAACCTGCTCAATTTGAGCTTGTTCCTCTAGAGTCGATGACTATGCATCGGCTTTTTATTCTGAAGTCGATGTCCGTGCATCGGCTGTGACTTGCATATAATTTTTTTTTTACTGGCCGATTTTATACATCGGCCCCCATGTTTCACTGTCCATCATCCCACATACTCGGGAAATACTTCTTGAGATGTTGACCATTGACAGCTGCTGGGAACTTAGCGCCGTCCAGCTACTCCAGCATGTATGCATTACCCTTCAAAACTTGGACGACTTTGTATGGACCGTGCCAATTAGGAGACCATTTGCCATATGCTTTATCCTTGGTTCCTAATGGCAACACGGCTTCCCATACTAGATCACCAACTTGAAACTCCTTTGGTCTCACCTTCTTATTATATGCACGAGCAACCCTGGCTTTATTCTCTTTAATCTTCTCCAGGGACCAAAGTCTAAGTTCCGTTGTATCCTCGATAGTATCACTCATCAGAGCTGCATACTCTTCAGCTGTCAGGTCATTCTGAAACGTGACACGTCTCGATCCAGCCGTAATTTCCCAAGGTAATACGGCTTCCTGCCCATAGACAAGCTGGTATGGCGAAGTCTTTATAGCTCCATGGCATGACATGCGATAGGCCCACAAAGCTTCTGACAATGTCTCATGCCAAACCCTAGGGTTCTCGTCAATCTTCCTCTTAATCAGCCTGATCAGGCTCTGATTGGACGCTTCAGCTTGCCCATTGGCTTGAGCATAATATGGAGATGATCGGACCAGCTTAATTCCCATGTCATCGCAGAACTTTCTGAATTCTTTGGAGATGAAGACCGAACCTCCATCGGTCGTGATGGTTTGAGGAATCCCGAACCTATGAATGACGTGTTCTTTTACAAACTTGATCACATCTTCTGATTTTACCTTCTTCATAGGGACGGCCTCCACCCATTTGGTGAAGTAATCTGTAATGGCCAGGATCCACTCGTGGACTTTGCTCGACGCAGGATGGATTTTGCCGATCATATCCATGCCCCAACCTCGGAATGGCCAAGGTTTGATGATGGGATTCATTGCCGATGCGGGTACCATCTGAATCTTCCCGAACATCTGACACGCTTGGCATCCCTTGTAGTACTTGAAGCAGTCCTCAAGCATGGTGGGCCAGTAAAACCCTGATCGCCTAATCAGCCACTTCATCTTATGAGCCGATTGGTGAGTTCCACAGGCGCCTTCATGCACCTCATGTAAGAGCCGATTAGACTCAGTTGGTCCCAGGCACTTGAGCAGTAACCCTTCCAACGTCCTGTAGAACATATCATCTCCTATAAGGACATATTTCATGGCCTTGTATCTTATCCGTTTAGGTGCCCCCCGAGCCGAATCCTTCAAGTAATTGAAGATATCGGCTCTCCAGTCATCCTGTTCTAGGAACTGCACCTGAACTTCTGACCCGTCTGGTATGTCCTTGTAGCCTGACGCCATCTGTGCGAGATCGTTGGCCTCGGTATTTTGAGATCTTGGGACCCAATTGAAGTTGATGTACCGAAATTTTGTCATCAGCTCGCGGCATTCCATCCAATATGGGAAGAGTGACTCACTCTCGCACTTGTACTCATCCGTGAGCTGGGAGATCACCAACTTCGAGTCTCCAAAAAGTTCCACCGCTTCTGCCCCGGCTTCCAAAAGCAACTCCATTCCCTTGCGTACTGCTTCATACTCAGCGACATTGTTAGTGCAAGGGGTAGATAGCCTGATGGAGAAGGAATAATTTGCCCCCCGAGGCGACACGAGCAAAATGCCGATGCCACAACCGTCGTCACAAGCCGATCCATCGAAGAACATAGCCCATGCACGTACAGATAGTGCTGCTATATTAGTATTAATCCGCTTAGCTATGAGATCGGCCAACGCTTGTCCCTTGACTGCTTTCGCAGGCTGATACCGGAGATCGAATTCCGATAATGCAAACATCCACTTACCAAGTTGGCCTTTCAAAACAGGAGCCGACATCATGTGCTTGACAACGTCTGACTTGCATATGACGATGATTTCTGCCGTCAAAAGGATATGATGAAGCTTGGTGCAGGTGAAGAATAGGCAGAGGCATAACTTCTCGACCTCAGGATACCTTGTCTCTGCATCCAACATCCTTCTGCTGAGGTAGAAAACGACCTTTTCAACACCCTCATAGAGTTGCACCACTACTGAAGCGATGGACGTGTCAGCTACCGATAAGTAGACATAGAACGGCCTGTCTTGCTGAGGTGGAACTAGCACAGGCGGTGTTGTTAGATACCGCTTAATCTCGTCAAACGCCTGCTGCTGCTCTGCCCCCCAGTGAAACTCGTCATCAGATTTGATCTTCACCAACGCCATGAACGGCTCGATTCGTCCTGATAGGTTAGAGATGAACCGTCGGACGAAGTTGATCTTGCCGATGAGACGTTGGAGTTCCTTCTTCGTGGTGGGCGGCTGCATGGTACGTACTGCCTCCTGACTTTTCAGGCCGATCTCAATTCCTCGTTCATGAACCAGAAAACCTAGGAACTGACCGGCCGTCACACCAAAGGCACACTTCTTTGGATTCATTCTCAGTTCGAATTTCCGAGTTCGGTCTAGGATGCGCCGCAGATCATCCAAGTGTCCCTCCATGGAGACAGACTTGACCACCACGTCATCGATGTAGATTTCCACCAACTTGCCGATCAGATCATGAAAAATATAATTCATGGCTCTTTGGTACGTTGCACCAGCATTCTTCAACCCAAAGGTCATGACTACATACTCAAACAAGCCCACTGACCCTGGTACTCTGAATGCAGTCTTGTGTATATCTTCTGGAGCCATGAAGATCTGGTTGTAGCCGGCATTGCCATCCATGAAACTCAACACCTTGTGGCCAGCAGCTGCATTGATCAATGTTTCTGCCACAGGCATTGGGTATTCATCCTTTGGAGTGGCTCTGTTGAGATCTCGGAAATCTATGGCCACACGCCATCGGCCGTCCTTTTTCTCTACAGGTACGATACTGGAGATCCATTCAGCATACCTGCATGGCCTGATGAACCCGGCGGCTAACATTTTCTCGATCTCCTTCTTGACTTCTTCGAGAATTTCGGCCTTCATCTGACGTGCTCGTTGTTGGAATGGCTGAAATCCTTTCTTGAGAGGGAGCCGATGCTCAATGATGCTCCTGTCTAACCCAGGCATCTCTGTGTAATCCCATGCAAAGCAATCTGGGTACTCTTTTAACAGAGCTATCATCCGGCTCCTGAGATGTGGATCTAACTTCTTGCTGATAAAAGTTGGTCGTGGCTTATCCCCAGGACCAATGTCAACTTCTTCTAGCTCATCAGCCGATGTAAACCCATACCCTAGCTTTCCGTCACCTGTTAGATCGACACTGAACACAGGGAAACAGTATGGCGAGGATAATATGGGCCGATTGCTGGAATCGGCCCCCATTTTGATTGCATTGCTCAAAAGAGGTTTGCATCTCGTTCGTGCTTTACTACAACTACGTGACATGCTTGAGACAAGATCATCACTTTTTATTTTTTGGGGCCGATCACAGGGATCGGCCTCGCCATGTATGTCCATAACCTTTGCTCTTGTTACACGGTCAGGCCGGTGGATAAGACCAGCCTCACCCCATTTTTTGTCACGTCGATGCGCTCGCAGTCGTCCAAAGTGATGCCTGAGAGTGGCTCTTGACCTGCCGTCTCCCAAACGTTCATGCCAGCCGTTGAGATCTCGACTGAGTCATCTGCGTGGACGACCTCGACTTCATCTCCATCCCACTGTATTAAGAATTGGTGCATCGTAGATGGAATGCAACAGTTGGCGTGGATCCAATCTCTCCCTAGCAGGACAGCATAGGTGCTCTTGCTGTCGACGATGAAGAATGTCGTAGGGATTGTTTCCCTTCCCACGGTCAGATCCACGTTCAGAACACCTTGTGCTTCTGATGCTTGGCCGTTGAAATCGCTCAGAGTAACGTTGGTCTTGATCAGATCCGAGCTAGAGCGTCCCAACCGTCGTAGCATGGAGTATGGCATGATGTTGACTGCCGCTCCGGTGTCCACCAGCATCTTGTTGACAGGCTGCCCATTGATGTAACCTCGTAAGTACAGGGCCTTCAGGTGTCTGTAACTTCTTTCTTGTGGCTTCTCGAAGATAACTGGCCGTGGGCCGCAGTCAAGTTGTGCCACAGGTGCTTCGTCTAATCCTGGAGCACAAAACTCTGCTGGAAGGATGAACACCATGTTTGTACCAGCCGATGTCTCATCATCGGCTCTCTTTTGCTTGGGGCGCCACTCTTTCCTTTGTGGTCGACCCTCTTCGTCCAGAGTTCGCTGAATTTTCGCGGCCAGATCGGGCCGCGCCTTCCTTAACGTGTGCAGGTATAACCTTTCGGCTTCCTCCAAACCACGTAGTCGCTGAACCCTACGCTTTTGGGAACGGCTGAGTCCATCAGGGCACCACCTTGGCCGGTGGTACTTATCTTCTTCTTCTTCATCGTCGTCTTCCAACTCCTCGAGATCTTCCACCCGAGAGGACTCAGCTTGCTTGTTCCGAGATGGGAGAGGTCCCAGACGCTTGAACACTGACACGTCTACTGCGCTCTTCTTCTTGTGTCTACACTCTGGGCAGTTGCCGATTGTAGGCAATCGGCTCATTCATGAATCCCAGCAGTGTTTGAAGAAGGGACAGTCCCAGTGATTGTCCACGTCGTCTTGCTCTCTTGACTTCTCCTTGGCATGGCGCTCATATTTTTCCTCATCTCGATCGTGCCGACGATGTCTCCTGGCGTCCCTGCTAGCCAGACGATCTCTTTCGTCACCGTCGTCGTATCGTCGGTGTTGGTCGTACTGACTCACATATTTGTTGAGGAGATGATCAGAGAGAGGTCGTTGATATCGCACATTCTTCACTTCTCCCTCTGTGATGTAGCGCTTGCCATCGTGTCGGAGCCGATCGCGCGGAACGGCTTCCTCCTTGTCCTTGCTACGAGAGCGGCTTCCCTCGTCTCTGTCCTTGCCAGAGTGGTGCCCAGGCCCTACCATGTTAATGCTAAACGAGAAACCTGGCTGGCTCCTCCTAGGGTAAGTGCACTCCACCATGTTAACGGCGGGGAAGGGGTGCGTGTCGACTTTCATGGCGTACTGGCTAAAGATTAGACGCCCTTGCTCTATCGCCATTTGGATCTGCTAACGCCACACCCTGCAGTCGTTGGTGGTATGGGTGAACGTGTTATGCCATTTGCAGTATGGCTTTCCATTCAACTCCTGTGCCGTGGGGATTTTGAGATCTTCGGATAACTTTAGCTGCTTCTCCTTGAGCAAGAGGTCAAAAATTTGCTCAGCTTTGGTCACGTCGAAGTCAAACCCTCTTGGAGGACCTTGTGGCTTAACCCACTTGCAGGACACGGGGCTTGCCCCCCGAGTCCATTCAGCCACTGCTACCTCTTGATCTCCCGCAGAGCCTTCATCTTCATCTGCCTCAACCAGGACTACCGCACGCTTGAACTTGTCCTGGTACAACTCTGCGTGGCGCTGTTCATATAATGATAGTTTCTGAACCATATGCGCCAGTGAAGGGTAATCTGCTTGGGAAGCCATATCCTTGATCGGCGATGCGAGACCCACCACCGCCAACTCGACTACTTCTTTTTCAGTCAAACGAGCCGAATAGCATCGGTTCCTGATGGTCCTGAAGCGCTGGATGTATTCTGACACTGTTTCTCCGCGCTTCTGCCGTACTTGTGCTAGATCGGCAATGCCAGCCTCGGAAGCCTCTGAGTGATACTGCATGTGGAACTGCTCTTCCATCTGCTTCCAAGTCCGGATTGAATCTGGTGGCAGCGAGGTGTACCACCCGAAAGCCGGTCCTGTGAGGGACTGTGCGAAGAACCTCACACGTAGTTCATCTGATGCTGAGATCGTGCCCAGCTGCGCCAAATATCGGCTCACGTGCTCGATTGAACTGGAGCCATCTGACCCACTAAACTTGGAGAATTCAGGGAGCTGATATTTGGGTGGTAGTGGGATCATATCGTACTCGTTGGGGTACGGCTTGGAATAGCCGATTGCCCTCCTTTTCGGCACCATGCCGAACTGGTCTCTCAAGATTGTACTGATCTGATCCGCGGTGCTGGCTGCAGGAGTCGAGCTCTGAAGGTTCGCTGGAGTGGCGTACTTAGCCAGCCACGCTTGCTTCTCAAGCTCTGAGCTAGCTGCAGGAGTTGAGCTTTGGAGGTTTGTTGGAGTGGCATACTTAGCTAGCCACGTCTGCTTCTCACGATCTGAGTCAGCTGCAGGAGTTGAGTTCTGGAGGTTCGTCGGAGTGGCATACTTAGCTAGCCACGTCTGCTTCTCAAGATCTGATCCAGAAGCTCCTCCTGCTGTTCCAGAAGTCCCTGCTGTTGCAGACTGGTTCGTGAGTGCCCAGTTACTGCAGTCTGGCACGTATGTGCACGTGTATCCGTGAGGGATCTCCTTAGGCGCCTCATACAAGAACTGGTAATCGCTGGGATCGCCACCGATCTTGTAGACGACGAATGCCGGTGTACTCGGCACTTCTGGTGCTGCCAACGCGAACGGCAGCGGTGGTCGGGTCTTGAGTGGCATCTCTCCCTGGTGAGTCCCTAGAGCAGGTCCTGACGGAGAGTACTGATGCCTCATGATTTCCTGGATCACCCGAAGGGCGACACGCTCCAAAGTGTTCACCAGGCTCTCAGAATGGCGGTGTAGCGAATGAGCTACCATGAAATTAATCTCCTGACGCAGAGACCTGGTGCGTTCTTCTGAAGGGGTAGACAGGTCCACTCCATCGAGCGCGCCTTCAGGCGAGAACCCTTTCCACCTGATGCCGTGTGAGCGGGTCCTATGGAAAGAGCCGATGAGGTCGGCTTCGAGGATAGCTTTGACCTCGTCATACTTCTTCTTGAGCTCCTCAGTCAGATCCTCGTACGTGACTGGAGTACCTTCCGCCATCTCAGATGTAGATGGCGATGCAGTTGATGTCGAAGACTGTCCCACCGGGCGTGCCAGAATGTGTTGGCGTCCGAAACCCACCGGCGAGCTGCGGCTGGCAACACGAAGAGCCGGGAGGCTCCCAGAACTGCAGCTGGCCCTGGTCCCTCGAGCGACGGCCCGCAAAGCCTCGGCACGCACGTCCGATGCTGGTGCAAGGGCGTGCCACCTGACCTATACCTGGTCAGGAAGGTGATGGATTTGCTTCGCTTAGTTTCCTGCATGGCATACACGTAAACATTAAATACGAGCCTCGATCGGCTCTCAGGTCGTCCTGTGAATCGGCTCAAGGAGCCGATCCACCCATGGTTCGTATGAGGTCTACGATCACATGGTGGTCCTGCTTGATCAATATAAAGCTAAAGCGACCTACGACGATTTAGGGTTTTCACCACATAATCGGAACATCCTACGCGTGATTGAGTCTGGCAGCCACACACGGTGATAATAAACCAACCCTAGACAAGGCCTAAAAACCAACATGAAGTTGATCCCCGGAACATCTTATCTAGGGCTAGCAAACTACACCCTACGTGCTACTGGATCCTTCAACCCGTTTGCAAGGCCTAACTATGCAGATATTAAACTAATCATTGAAAAACAAGGAGCAATCATAACGGATCGGATCTACTAAATAATGATCAAGCAAGGTGCCGCCCTTACACCTAAGATAGGTGTAAGGGCGGCTAGACGTCTAAGGGTTGCACGGACAAAAGCATGTGACACGATGAAACAATGCTAACCCTAACACATCTATGATAACTACGTTGCTCGCCATCAACAAGGCTTCAGTACGAGCAACGCATGAACAACGAATAAACGTATACTGCCTAGATCGCAAGATGCGATCTAGGCAGCATGATGCTTACCCGGAAGAAACCCTCGAAACAAGGGGTTGGCGATGCGCCTAGATTGGTTTGTGATGAACGTGATTGTTGTTTTTCTCAATAACCCTAGATACATATTTATAGTCCGTAGACTTTCTAACGTGGGAATAATCCCAACCGTGTACGAGCCAAATTCTAACTAACCGACACGTATCCTACTATATTTACAGATACACGGGCAAACTAGCCCAAACTTCTTGTACAAGGCCGATTCATGTATATTTTCCGTGTATATTCTTCAAGCCCATCTTAATCACGGCCCACCTCTGATCTGGTCAAATTCTGGTGATAACAAAAGCTCATAAGGAATAGCACTAATACTTGCACCAATATCACATAAACCATAATAGCAATGATCACCAATTCTAACAGATAGCATAGGAACACTAGCTTTCTTGGTCTTATTAGGATGTGAAACAATATTAGAAGCATCTTCGCAGAAAATAATATGACCATCCTCCACATTTTCAGTCACAAGATCTTTAACTATTGCAACAGCAGGTTCAACTTTAATTTGTTCTTCAGGTTCTATAGGTTTCTTTTCACTTTTATGAACCGCACTATTTATAATAGAGTACTCCTTCATTTTAGCAGGGAAAGGAGTTTTTTCAATGTAAGCTTCAGGAATAACATGATCAACAGTTTCAACTACAACGCATTTATTAATAGATGAATCAATTTTATCTTTATACGGTTCATGATACTTATCAAAATTCTTCTTAGGCAATTCATAATGAGAGGCAAAAGCTTTATAAAGATTTGCAGCAACTTGAGAATCAAGACCATAAGTAGCATTCATATTACGAAATTTATCAGTATCCATAAAAGCTTCAATGCATTTATAATCATAATTTATACCTGATTCTCTATCTTTGTCGTTCTCCCATCCTTCGGTATTTTCCTGGATCCGATTAAGAAGGTCCCTTTTAAACTCTTCCTTGCTGCGCGTGAATGATCCAGAACAAGAAGTATCCAGCAAGGTCTTGTCTTCAAAAGAAAGTCTTGCATAGAAATTATCAATAATAACATTACCAGGAAGCTCATGAATGGGGCATTTGAGCATTAAAGACTTCAATCTCCCCCACGCTTGGGCAATACTCTCTCCATCATGAGGCCAAAAATTATATATGCGGTTCCGATCCTTGTGAATTTCACTTGGAGGATAGAACTTAGAATAAAACCGGGGCACAATATCATTCCATTCAGGAGAATCCCCATTATCCAGTAATTTATACCAATGCGCCGCTTTACCAGACAGCAATATAGAGAATAGTTTCTTCCTCACTTCATCCATAGCAATACCTGCACACTTGAATAAACTGCATAATTCATGCAAGAACAGTAAATGATCTCCAGGGTGGACAGTTCCATCCCCTGTATAACGGTTACCCACTACGCGTTCAATAATTTTCATAGGTATTTTGTATGGTATATCTTCCTCACCTGGCGCCTCATCCACTACCTTTGCATTAGTAGCAGATTTTCCAAATAAACATTCAAAAGGAGATCTCTCCATAATGAATTATGGCAGCGAGTAAATAAAATCAGCACAAACAGTAGAAATTTCCCTTACCAATTCCACTTACCAATAGCGCTTCACTCCCCGGCAACGGCGCCAGAAAATAGTCTTGATGACCCACAAGTATAGGGGGTGTATCGTAGTATCTTCGATAAGTAAGAGTGTCGAACCCAACGAGGAGCAGAAGGTGTTGACAAGCAGTTTCAATGAAGGATTCACTGTAAATGCTCACAAACAAGTATTCAGGGGGTTTTGATGTAGCAGTTGAATAAAGTACGAGTAAGTAAAGTGTGAGAGTAACAATTGCAGCGAGTGGCCCAATCCTTTTTAGCACAAAGGACAAGCCGGGTTGTTTACTTATAATGACCAAACGTTCTCGAGGACACACGGGATTTTAGTCTAGTGCTTTCGCTACATACGGCTAATTAATCTTCATTGTTTTGATAAGTGTTGTGTGGGTGAACCTGTGCTAATGTACCGCCCTTCCTAGGACTAATACATACTTGTGATTATACCCCTTGCAAGCATCCGCAACTACAAGAAAGTAATTAAGATAAATCTAACCACAGCCTTAAACTCTGAGATCATGCTATCCCTCCTGCATCGATATACCAACGGGGGCTTAGGCATCTGTCACTCCGGCAACCCCGCAATTGGCAAACGAGTACAAGATGCATTCCCCTAGGCCCATAAAGGTGAAGTGTCGTGTAGTCGACGTTCACACAACACCACTAGAAGAATAACACCACAACTTAAATATCATAACATTGAATATTACTCAACCATACTTCACTACTAACATTTAGACTTCACCCATGTCCTCAAGAACTAAACGAACTACTCATGAGACATCATATGGAACATGATCAGAGGTGATATGATGATGGATAACAATCTGAACATAAACCTTGGTTCAACGGTTTCACTCAATAGCATCAATAACAAGTAGAAATCAATACCGGGAGAGTTTCCCCTATCAAACAATCAAGATCAAACCCAAATTGCTATGGCGGTGACGATGTCCAGCGGTGGAGACGGAGGTGATGATGATGAAGATGATGATGATGGTAATGGAGATGATGTCTAGCTCGATGGCGGTGACGATGGCGTCGATTTCCCCCTCCCGGAGGGAATTTCCCCGGCGGATTTCAGCCCGCCGGAGAGCTCTTTTCTCTCTGGTGTTCTCCGCCCCACAGAGGCGGCTGTAACTCTTCGCGAGGTACCCTCTGGAGCTTAGGTCTTCGGGACGAAGGATTTCGCAAAGAAAAGGAGGCGAGAGGGGTTGTGGGCCCCCCTCCTCATAGGGCGGCGCGGCCAGGCCTTGGGCCGCGCCGGCCTATGGGGTGGGCCCACCTCGGGTCCCCTCAGCTCCCCCTTCTGGCTCACTTCGTCATCTGGAAAAATAGGATTTTTGGTATAATTTCCGTCAGCTGTTGATCTTCCGAAATATTGCATTCTGACGGTGCCTTTTCCAGCAGAATCCTGGCTCCGGTGCTCGATCCTCCAATAGTCATGAAACATGCAAAATAGATGAAATAACATAAGTATTATGTCCAAATATGAAATATATCAATGAATAACAGCAAATTATGATATAAAATAGTGATGCAAATTGGACGTATCATTGCTTTACCCATAAGAGATCTTAATCTTGGTGCCAACCGGGCATCTTTCCCGTCCACACTTTTTTTGGTGTGAGGCCCGGTATAAGGTCTAGCCAATCATGCTCCTCCGCTACCTCGAACACCCACCCTTTGTTGCAATCCCCGACCCTGGGTCCTCGCCGGTGCTCTTATACCAATTAAGGACGGCCCCCGACTACGACGTCAATTCAGGGCTCTACCATAAACTCCTTCGCCGGTAGATGCAACCCATCATAGACCGCATTACCATGGGGAATTAGAATGGGATCCCCACCCTCCGATTGTTCTCGCAAGATACAACTGCTACGGTAAGCGCATCCGTTGATGAACGAGAGGTGGAAGCACAATTTACTACTTCGTCCCACTCCAGATCTTATGGTTAACACGGGTATTCGGCACAAGAATCACTGGACGACATTTGTTGTTTAATCCTAGATGGATATAAACCCTTGCAATGGAACCTCCACCATATCAAGACATACCATGGTTCCATTGCCCACCACATAGTAATATTCATAGTTATGAAAATAGTACTTTTGCTTTTTATGCAAGAGTAATAAGCATAGTACTTTGCAATTAGTTTGGTAAAAATACTCAAATGACATGAGCAAGCGATGATCTTGCCTGAAGACTGCAAAGTGTTGTAGTTCGATTGTGTGGACGGACCCTTGTCCTCTGTTGCTGAAAGATAGCACCATTGTCCGATAAGGGCAATGGTTAAAGAAGCAATTATGCATGATTCACCTTTTAGGGTTTGGTCCCCCCTTCCCTGTGTTTTATTATTTTATGTCACAGGTAATTACTAAGAATAATTTAGGATACTCTGTTTAAGGTAAAATACTACCTTGGAATGTTGCCAAAGTGTTTTTAAAGTCCAAAAGTATTTATGGACTTATTTTTATCATTAAAAATATAAGGTTGATTTTTAATGATTAATTCCTTGCATTTAAATATGACACATTTATTATTGTCTCAAAAAATCCTATTCATATTTTATTATGATAGAGAATTTTATTCTGAGTGGTTGACATATTTTTTTTTAGAGTTCTTATCCATTTTCTATTCTTATTCAAAGTTTCTGGTTTTAGCAAAATTGTGAAATGACCATTTTGACCTTGGGCCCACCTGTCAGTGGAGCCCAACGGGTTGGGTTAGACCCACTTGCGTCCAACCGACCCGTCCGGTCGCTCACTCCACTCCTTCTCCTCCGCGTCGCCACGAACCCTAACTATTCGCTCTCTGGCGACGCACCGTCGTCGCCGCTATCGCCGAATTGTTCCGGCCGACTCCCGCCATCCCCGGCGATGAGATCGGTCGCAAACTGGCCGCCTCTCGACGGTGCATCTAATGATCCGCGTCGATCTGGGACTCGTAGTCGCCACCGCTCGCCCCTAACTCTTCTGCAACACGACCGCAAGGATCTGCGGTGATGCGCCGCCCGCTGGCGCTCCTGGTGTCGTGGAGTCGCCATGAGCCCTATCGTGGTGGTGTTGGGTGATTCGGCGTTGTCGTGGCTTGGCTTGGCCTGGCCCTGCCGTGCCCCCGGCGTGTGTCGTCGTGGCCGCCATGGTCGCGTTTGTCGACCCACTTCACCTGTAAGTGCTTCATCGCCTCCCCTTTCTCTCTCAGCTCTTCTCCTCCTTCTCCTAGCTTGAGCTGCGGCTCCTCCTCCTCATGGAGATGTCTTGCCTTGCTGAAGCTACTGCTCGACTGGCTGCTGCTGCCGTGCTTGCTAGGGTTGTGTGTATGCTACTGGTTGTGTGTGTGCTGCTGCTGCGAGCTAGCTGCTGCTATTGCCTTACTGATCCTATCCTATGCCATGCTGTTGTTCTCCTCCCTCTAGATTATGCATGTGTGCTTGCCCGCTGTGCTGTTGTGGCTCATGAGCACTTGCTCATGAGCATTTTGTGATGCTCCTGCAATGCTAGGTTGGTCCTGAGCTTGCTACTGGTGCTGTGCCTTTTCTGTGTAATCATGTACTTGCCCCTGGCTTGATTACAGTAGGTAATCCTTGCATTTTTACAAGAACCAGTGCCTCTGTGTGATGCTCTTTGAGTTGTAATTCCTAGGAATGCTCAATTGAGCATGATTGTTGGCTAGGCAGCTCCATCTCTTGATGGTGTGCTTCTGGATACAATTGTCATTGATGTCTATAATTATTTGTGATGCAATTGTTGCTTAACTGTGGCCTGATTCATTTATTTGATCCATGGTTGGTGCTAGACTTGGCTCTAGTATGTGTTTGCATGCTTTGACAAGCCTTGATGATCATATGATCATCAGTTGCTTGGTAGTGGCCTGTTGATCTACGGTTTGTGCCTCACTGGTGCTACTCCTTGTGTCTATGTGACACCCAAGCATGTGATGGTGTATGCTTTCACTTGCTCAAGCATCTGCTTATGCTTGCAGTGATCCCTTGGATCATATGCAAGGCCTGGTGCATGGTTTGCTTAACTGTTTCATTTATCTGTATAGTCCTGTTTAATTGAATGGATAAATGATGTGAACTGCTTAGCAGTGGTGATCTCATTGATAGATTTGATGTAGCTAGAGGGATGCCAACCACTGGTTGGGTACCCTAGCTCATAATGAACCCTATTTGGTGATGATGTGATGCTTCAGTAAGCTCTTCTGTGTGGCTAGGTAGAGGTTGTGACCCTAGTAGACTTGATCTGCTAGAAATGGTTGCTCCTACCTCTATTGGATGCTTCTATTCAATATTCCTGGTAGTCTTCCATGGGCTGCTAGGTTATTTGATGTTGAAATCATACTGGACAAATAAATGTCCAATATTCTGATGGCTTAGCTAGTTGTAGGTGCTTGGTGAATATGGATGGTTAGATAGGATAAATCCATGATGAATTTCTTTGGTTATGTCACTGTGTTGGCAGAACCATTGTTCCCTTGGTGATTTCCTTCTAGCTAGTTCACTTGTTAGCTGGCACCAAATGGCTTGGCAGCCACATGATGATACAAACAGGGTTTCTACCCTTCTTTGCTTCTTTGATGCATGTGTATGCTTATTGATGAGCACAACATGTGTTTGCTCATGATCATTTGTGTATACCTCACTCCAGCTCCTAGATTATTTGCTGATGTAGAGGATTTGCTTCTGGTTGGTGTGTGAGGCTTCCCTGCTCCTCCTGCTGGGTTGTGATGCTTCTCCTGGTGACTTGCTCAACAGAACAGTTCCTGGAACTGTTCTGGATGGTTTGATGATTTTGGATGGATGGAAGGGCTTTGGTGTTCTTCTTGTTCTTCATGTTCTAAGGCTCTGGCTGTTCTTACCCTTGGAGATCATGTCGATGGATTTCTAGCGTTTGGCTGTGAAAAGTTTATATACTGCATCCCCTTGCTCCTCTAGTCGACAGCACTCCATTCCTTGGGTGCTTCACCCCTGGCTATGAGTGTGTGGAGAACATGCAGGTAGCCTGGTGAGATGCCTGTGTGCTCTCTGGTTGGAACTTGTGCTACTGCTGGATCAGCTCGGCTGATCCCTGATCATATCCTCTCCATTTTCCTTTATTTGCTAACTTGCCAAGTGGTTTTACCACTTGGCCTAGTTCTTGTTTTGTGTTGATGTTTTTGGATTGCAGGAATGCATTTGATGATCAAGAAGAGCTCGATCAAGTGTTGATCAAGCAATCTATGAAGATTTATTTGTCTAGTTTAGCCATTTACATTAACTTGTAATTTCTCATTTTCTAATTTTCCATTCATTCAATTTCTGTAATGTATTGTAATATTCATAATCCAATTGGAATATGGTAAATGACAATGTATATTGTGTGGTAATCAATAAAGCTCAAGGTTTTTTCTCTAATGAGCTTTACTTATAATTTCTATTGTTTCATACTCTTATTTGTTCAACTGTTTATTGAATTATCCAAATTTGGATTATAATATTCTTGTTTAATGTTTGAATTTTGAAATTCAAACACAACATGTTACAATTCAATCATACAACTTAATTTGAGATGGTATATGTTCCCCTCTCTTCTCGAAAACCCTAATGGAGTTTAGTTAGGTCCAAGTTTATCGCACTCTCGAAACCCTAATCCTGTATGGTGTCGAGAGAAAAACTTGTCCCGCTTCGATGCAGTTTTTCTATAAAAACGCAAAATTTCCCCAAATTTTACGATGCAATGCACATCCCTTCCTAAATTCTACCCCTCGATCGTCTCTAAACCTGGGATATTACAACCTTTCCCCCTTAAAGAAAACTTCGTCCCGAAGTTGTGGTTGTAATACATGAACAATTCTGGGTATGACTTCCTCAAATCTTCCTCTTTTTCCCAGGTGGCTTCTCTCTCAGGGTGATGCTTCCATTGTATTTTGCAATACTTAATAGCTCTATTCCTGAGTTGTTTCCAGTTCTCCTCGAGGATCTTGGCTGGCTTCTCGATATAAGTCAAGTCTGGCTGAAGATCTAACTCGTCATGAGATATTGGCTCATCTGGTGTCTTTAAACATTTTCTGAGTTGGGACACATGGAACACATTGTGTACTTGGGCTAATCTTCTCGGTAGATCCAATTCAAAGGCTAACCCTCGGTTCTGACTCAGTATCTTGAAAGGTCCGATGTATCAAGGGCTAAGCTTCCCCTTCACTCTGAATCTCTGGAGACCTTTCATCGGGCTTACTTTAAGATAAACCATGTCTCCGACTTTTGGTTCCCATGTCCTTCTCTTTTGGTCTGCATAACTCTTCTGTCGGCTTTGGGCTATTTTGAGTATATCCCTTATGTCGTTGCCTACTCGACGGTACCTCGGGGGCTACTGTTGTGGATATACTTCATAGGTATACCATCGACATGGTCCGATTCCGGCAAGCCCGGGTGGCCCACAGATGGTGGTGATGGCATATGGCCCACCGGGCAGCCCAGTTGTTGTTGATCAAGATGGAAGATGTCCAACCCAGGAACAAGGAGCCGGATCCCAACCGACCTATGAGGTAGCCGGATCCGAACCACCCTACGAAGGTAGCCGGATCCGAAGAGGTCTATGCCAGGAGTTAGATCAGTGAAGGCCCATGAAGGAAGCCGGATCCATGATGACAAGTTAGGAATAGGTGGATCCTTGACAAGCACGACAATGTAATGTTCCGTAGTTAGGCATCTTGTATTCCGGGTAGGACTCTCCATAGAAACCCTATATCCGGGCGCCTATATAAGCAGATCTCGAGCTAGAAGTGAGACAACGACAACTCATTGTAACAACGCGAAAGCGCCCAGATAATTCCAGACAAGCAGCAGTAGGCCCTGTCTTCGAGCAGGTGTTCCGAAGCTGGGTAAATCGCGTACCATCGTCCCGAGTGCTCTCCGCCCTATGGCCCTACTTATTTTCCCCCTCGTGAGGATCCCTCCCCCAAGGTACCGTCGAGTAGGCAACGACAAGTGGTACGGTGGTACGCGGAATACCGCCGAGTAGGCAACGACAGGTGGTACGGTGGTACGCGGAATACCCCTCAACGGTACCTCGGAGGAGGGATCCTCACGAGGGGGAAGAGAAGTAGGGGCCATAGGGCGGAGAGCACTCGGGACAGTGGTACGCGATTTACCCAGCTTCGGAACACCTGCTCGAATATAGGGCCTACTGCTGCTTGTCTGGAATTATCTGGGCGCTTTTGCGTTGTTACAATGCGTTGTAGTTGTCTCGCTTCTAGCTCGAAATATGCCTCTAGGGCTCCCGGGATCCGGCTTATATAGGTGCCCGGATCTAGGGTTTCTATGGAGAGTCCTACCCGGAATACAAGTTGCCTAACTACGGAATATTACATTGTCGTGTATGTCTAGGATCCAGATATTCCTAACTTGTCGTCATGGATCCGGCTTCCTTCATGGGTCTTCACAGATCTGACTCCTGGCATAGACCTCTTCGGATCCGGGTACCTCTGTAGGTCGGTTCGGATCCGGGTACCTCTGTAGCTCGGTTCGGATCCGGCTACCTTCGTAGGGTGGTTCGGATTCGGCTACCTTCGTAGGGCGGTTTGGATCCGGCTCCTTGTTCCTGGGTTGGACATCTTCCATCTTGATCAACAATAACTAGGCCGCTCGGTGGGCGATATGCCATCACCACCTTCCGTGGGCCACCCGAGCTTGCCGAATCGGACCATGTCGATCGTATACCTATGAAGTATATCCACAACACCTTATGATATCAATGATCTACTGCTTTTCCTTAACATAATCTGGATCAAACTCCTTGCTTGAACCTGCCTCGTACCAACAGATAGGTGATACGTCTCCAACGTATCTATAATTTCTAATGTTCCATGCTAGTTTTATGACAATACCTACATGTTTTGCTCACACTTTATAATGATTTCATGCATTTTCCGGAACTAACCTATTAACAAGATGCCGAAGTGCCAGTTCCTGTTTTCTGTTGTTTTTGGTTCCAGAAAGGCTGTTCGGGCAATATTCTCGGAATTCGACGAAGCAAAGGCCAAATATCTTATTTTCCCCGGAAGGTTCCAGAACACCGAAGGAGAGTCGGAGGCGGGCAGCAGGGGGCCCACACCATATGGCGGCGCGGGTGGCCCCCTGGCCGCGCCAGCCTATGGGGAGGGAGCCCCGTGGCCCCTCCGACTCCGCCTCTTCGCCTATAAAGTCCCTCGCGACCTAAAACCTCGAGACCAATTGA
Source organism: Lolium perenne (assembly GCF_019359855.2). Classification (NCBI taxonomy): domain Eukaryota; kingdom Viridiplantae; phylum Streptophyta; class Magnoliopsida; order Poales; family Poaceae; genus Lolium; species Lolium perenne. The sequence continues at coordinate 190,016,230 of NC_067245.2, forward strand.
CGAAACTCCAGAAAGACTCCAGGGGCGCCGCCGCCATCGCGAAACTCCAATTCGGGGGACAAAATCTCTGTTCCGGCACGCCGCCGGGACGGGGAAGTGCCCCCGGAAGCCATCTCCATCAACGCCATCACCTCCATCATGCTCCGTGAGTAGTTCCCCCATGGACTACGGGTTCTAGCAGTAGCTAGTTGGTGCTCTCTCTCCCATGTACTTCAATACAATGATCTCATGAGCTGCCTTACATGATTGAGATTCATCTGATGTAATCGGTGTTGTGTTTGTTGGGATCCGATGAATTGTTACATTATGATTAGTCTATCTATAAAGTTTGTGAAGTTATTGTTGCTGCAATCTTGTTATGTTTAATGCTTGTCACTAGTGCACGAGTGGCATGATCTTAGATTTAAGCTCTATAATTATTGCTTAGATTGTATCTACAAGTTGTTTGCACATATTGCTGTCCGGAACCCGAGGCCCCAAAGTGACAGAAATTGGGACAACCGGAGGGGACGGCTGTGATATGAGGATCACATGTTTTCACCAAGTGTTAATGCTTTGCTCCGGTGCTCTATTAAAAGGAGTACCTTAATTACCAGTAGATTCCCTTGAGGCCCAGCTGCCACCGGCTGGTAGGACAAAAGATGTTATGCAAGTTTCTCATTGCGAGCACGTATGACTATATATGGAAAACATGCCTACATGATTAATAATCTTGATGTTCTATCTTAATGCTATTTCAATCCTATCAATTGTCCAACTGTAATTTGTTCACCCAACACTTGTCACTTGTTATTGGAGAGTTACCACTAGTGTAGATCGCTGGGAACCCCGGTCCATCTCTCATCATCATATACTCGTTCCTATATGACATTGGAAGTAGTATCAACTATTTTCTGGTGCCATTGCCTCTGTGTTACTGTTACTGCTGTTGTGTTACTATTACTATTGCTCTCATATTACTGCTACTTTCACATCACCCCTGTTACTAGTGCTTTTCCAGGTGCAGCTGAATTGACAACTCAGCTGTTAAGGCTTATAAGTATTCTTTACCTCCCCTTGTGTAGAATCAATAAATTTGGGTTTTACTTCCCTCGAAGACTGTTGCGATCCCCTATACTTGTGGGTTATCAAGACTATTTTCTGGCGTCGTTGCCGGGGAGGCATAGCTCTACTCATAAGTTCACCTGGGGAGTACACTCTACCTCTCTCTCTGTTTTTACTTTATTTTATTTTATTTTGATTAGTTTACTTTTGTTTAGTTTATTTTTGCTTAGTTTATTTCTGTCTAGTATTATTTTTCTTAGTTTACTTTTGCTTAGTTTCTTTTTGTCTTGTTTTACTTTTCTTATATACCCAAAAATCCATAAAATTTTGAAAAACCGAAAAATTAAAAACTGTTGTTATGGGAGAACCTACAACCTATTTGGAACTTATTGAAATATATATGAATTATAGAGAATCAAGAGCGGGTAAAGTCATGAGTGCTGTGATAGAAAAATTGAATACAATTGCTAAAATCTTGCTTAAACGCCATGATATAAAATGTTGCTCTCAACAGGATACTAAACATCTGAAATTCCAATGTGGCTTTAGTGAAGAAGTTTTAATTATGAACTATAATTGGAATAACTATATTCATCTTGGGTTCGAAGAGGTAGAACAATTTGTTTTATTTATGGGAGCCTCTGAGATCGAATCCTTCATGGTTAAAAATTATGAAACTTGTGTAGCTTGTAAGGACCTTAAAGATTATGTCTCTTCCATCCTTAATTTTTGCATAGAAAGTTACTGTGATAATCCTTATATCATTGATTATAAAGAGAGACTCATTAATGCACAAGAATGCACTCACAATTTGTAGGAACCTGTGAAAGAAGAAATTGATGAACCTGAAAGCTCATTGGATGAAAAAGAGGAGGAAATTGATGAACCTAAAAGCTCATTGGATGAAAAAGAAGAGGAGAGTGATGAAAAAAAGGAGGAAGAATGGATTAGCTACCCATGCCAACCTTCTAATGAGAGTAACTGTTTATCTCTTACACTATTTGATTGTCCTCCATGCTTACCAAAGGAGGATGAATGTTATGTTCCCGTGGATTCTCTTGAAATATTACCTATGAGTAAAACTTGTGAGAATACTTATGCTACTGTTATCTATGATAATCCATGCTATTTTGATAAATATTATGATAATGCTTTGTTTGTGCCTGATGTCGAAATGCATGGTACTAAAGAGTTTTGCTTAGCAAATGTTTCTGATAAAGCTCTAGATGATGGTCCTATGTTACTTGATAATATTAATTGTACTACTAACGAAAATGGGATTGGAGAAGTCTTGACTTTATCTAGGAGTCCCATATCTCTTGAGATTGATCAATCATCTTGTTATATTATTGATAAAAGTGGGTTTGAAAGTTTTAATCCCATTATTTTTGAGCTTGATAAAAATTATGTGTTTGTAAATCATGAAAAGCATGCTTTATGTGATAGTTATATTGTTGAGTTTGTTCATGAAGCTACTGAAAATTATTATGAGAGAGGAAAATATGGTTGTAGAAATTTGCATGGTACTAAAACACCTCTCTATATGCTGAAACTTTTGAAGTTACTTTTGTTTTATCTTCCTATGCTTGTCATTTTGTTCTTCATGAATTTATTTGTGTACAAGATTCCTATGCATAGGAAGTGGGTTAGACTTAAATGTGTTTTGAACTTGCTTTTTGATGCTCTCTTTTGCTTCAACTCTTATTTCTTGCGAGTGCATCATTAAAATTGCTGAGCCCATCTTAATGGCCATAAAGAAAGCACTTCTTGGGAGATAACCCATGTTTTTATTTTGCTACTGTTTTGTTGTGTCTTGGAAGTTGTTACTACTGTAGCAACCTCTCCTTATCTTTATTTTATTGCATTGTTGTGCCAAGTAAAGTCTCTAATAGAAGGTTGATACTAGATTTGGATTTCTTCGCAGAAACAGATTTTTAGCTGTCACGAATTTGAGTAGGTCTCTCTGTAGGAAACCCAAAACATTCTGCCAATTTTCATGTGTGTTCCTCAGATATGTACACAACTTTCATTAGTTTTGAGTTTTCTGATTTGAGCAACGGAAGTACCTCTAAAAAATTCGTCTTTACTGGCTGTTCTGTTTTGATAGATTATGTCTCTGTTTTTTTGCATTGTCTCTTGTGGACTTTAAGTGAGGCTTTCTAGACGTGGAGAGCTGTAGCTAATGTTTTATTGAGTTCTTGCAATGTGTCACTACAGGACTAAAGTGGATTAAAGTTTTTTTTAGTACTAACCCCTGTAATGAAGTTTATGAGAAGTTTGGTGTGAAGGAAGTTTTCAAGGGTCAAGAGAGGAGGATGATATATGATCAAGAAGATGAAGGAGATATGCCCAAGAGGCAATAACAAAAGTGGTTATTATATATCTTTATGTTTATGATAAATGTTTATATATCATGCTACAATTGTATTAACTGAAACATTAGTACATGTGTGATATGTAAACAACAAAGAGTCTCTAGTATGCCTCTTAACTAGCTTGTTGATTAATGGATGATTAGTTTCATAATCATGAACATTGGATGTTATTAATAACAAGGTTATATCATTGTATGAATGATGTAATGGACACACCCAATTAAGCGTAGCATAAGATCACGTCATTAAGTTATTTGCTATAAGCTTTCGATACATAGTTACCTAGTCCTTATGACCATGAGATCATGTAAATCACTTATACCGGAAAGGTACTTTGATTACATCAAACGCCACTGCGTAAATGGGTGGTTATAAAGGTGGGATTAAGTATCCGGAAAGTATGAGTTGAGGCATATGGATCAACAGTGGGATTTGTCCATCCCGATGACGGATAGATATACTCTGGGCCCTCTCGGTGGAATGTCGTCTAATGTCTTGCAAGCATATGAATAAGTTCATAAGAGACCACATACCACGGTACGAGTAAAGAGTACTTGTCAGGAGACGAGGTTGAACAAGGTATAGAGTGATACCGATGATCAAACCTCGGACAAGTAAAATATCGCGTGACAAAGGGAATTGGTATCGTATGTAAATGGTTCATTCGATCACTGAAGTCATCGTTGAATATGTGGGAGCCATTATGGATCTCCAGATCCCGCTATTGGTTATTGGTCGGAGTGAGTACTCAACCATGTCCGCATAGTTCGCGAACCGTAGGGTGACACACTTAAGGTTTGATGTTGAAATGGTAGAACTTGAATATGGAATGGAGTTCGAATATTTGTTCGGAGTCCCGGATGAGATCCCGAACATCACGAGGAGTTCCGGAATGGTCCGGAGAATAATATTCATATATAGGAAGTCATATTCCAAGTTTGGAAATGATCCGGTGCATTTATGGCAGGTTCTAGAAGGTTCTAGAAAAGTCCGGAAGAAATCACCATGGAAAGTAGAGTCCCGGAGGGACTCCACCTTGCATGGCCAGCCAACCCTAAAGGGAAGGAGTCCAAGGTGGACTCCCCAAGGGTGGCCGGCCAACCCCCCTCATGGAAGGGGGGAATCCCACCCCAAGTGGGATTCCCACCTTGGGTAGGTTTCCCTACACATGGAAGGTTTTTGGTTCGGGTCTTATTCAAAGACTTGTAGTCCAACACTTGGGACTTCCACCTATATAATGAGGGGCATAGGAGAGGGGGCTGACCACCACAAGCCCATAGCTTGGCCGCACCCCTAGGTGGCCGGCCACCCCCTCTCCCAAACCCTAGCCGTCCCCTCTCTCCTCCTCTTCTCCCGCACGCTTAGCGAAGCTCCGCCGGAGATCTCCACCGCCACCGCCACCACGCCGTCGTGCTGCCGGATTCAAGGAGGAGCTACTACTTCCGCTGCCCGCTGGAACGGGAGAAGGACGTCGTCTTCATCAACACCGAACGTGTGACCGAGTACGGAGGTGCTGCCCGATTGTGGCACCGTGATCAAGATCTTCTACGCGCTTTTGCAAGCGGCAAGTGATCGTCTACCGCAGCAATAAGAGCCTACTCTTATAGGCTTTGGAAATCTTCAAGGGTTAGTCTTGATCATCCCCTCGTTGCTCCCGTCTTCTAGATTGCATCTTGGCTTGGATTGCGTTCTCGCGGTAGGAATTTTTTTGTTTTCTATGCAACGAATCCCTACAGTGGTATCAGAGCCGTGTCTATGCATAGATGGTTGCACGAGTAGAACACAATGGTTTTGTGGGCGTTGATGCTCTTGTTGTCTTTAGTTTGAGTACTTTGCATCTTTGTGGCATAGTGGGATGAAGCGGCTCGGACTAACTTTACATGACCGCGTTCATGAGACTTGTTCCTCGTTCGACATGCAACTTGTATTGCATAAGAGGCTTTGCGGGTGTCTGTCTCTCCTACTATAGTGAAGATTCAATTTACTCTTCTATTGACAACACTAGTATCACCGTTGTGGTTCATGTTCGTAGGTAGATTAGATCTTACTCGAAAACCCTAAACCACGTAAAATATGCAAACCAAATTAGAGACGTCTAACTTGTTTTTGCAGGGTTTGGTGATGTGATATGGCCATAATGTGATGATGAATATGTATGAGATGATCATTATTGTATTGTGGCAACCGGCAGGAGCCTTATGGTTGTCTTTAAATTTCATGTTGAGTAGTATTTTAAAGTAGTTGTAATAGTTGCTACATGAGGTGAACAACCATGAAGACGGCGCCATGAACCTTGACGCTACGCCGATGATGATGGAGATCATGCCCGTTGATGATGGAGATCATGTCCGTGCTTTGGAGATGAAGATCAAAGGCGCAAAGACAAAAGGGCCATATCATATCACATATGAACTGCATGTGATGTTAATCCTTTATGCATCTTATTTTGCTTAGAACGCGACGGTAGCATTATAAGATGATCCCTCACTTTAATATCAAGATAATAAAGTGTTCTCCCCTCGTATGCACCGTTGATATAGTTTGACGTTTTGAAGCATCTCGTGATGATCGGATGTGATAAACTCAACATACAACGGGTGTAAGCCATGTTGCACACGCGGAATACTTGGGTTTGCTTGACGAGCCTAGCATGTACAGACATGGCCTCGGGACAACGGAAACCGAAAGGTTGAACACGAGTCATATGGATGATATGATCAACATGTTGATGTTCACCATTGAAGCTACATCATCTCACGTGATGATCGGTTTTGGTGTAGTGAATTTGGATCGTGTACCACTTAACAACTATGAGGGATGTTGTATTAAGTGGGAGTTCATTAGTAATTAGATTAAAACATGAACTAATTATCATAAACATAGTCTGAGTAGTATTTTGAATTTATTTTGTAGTATTGGCATCCGTTTACTACTATGCCTAGTCTTGTAATTGAGATAGAAATACTGTTAAAATCTGACAAGAAACTTTACGGACTGGTACCGTATTGTTAAAGAATCAAGAAGTGATTAAGTCCTATTGCAAACTTTTAATAAACCTCACATTGTTGATTCAAAGAGCTATGGTTTCAATTAGTACCTAAAGTTATCTTGTCTCTGTGAAACTTGAAGTTCAAATCAGTTTGAAAAGTAAGGAGCTGAAAATTTAGTTTTCAGAAATAATCAAGGTATGAGATATATGTGATATCTAAGACCTTATTGCAAGATGATAGAATATAATTTGGTGAGACTACATAAACTCATAAGATTTATGGGAAAGTACGAAGGTTGAAGACGCCAGGCGTCACAATCCTCCAACTATTGGGGCACTAACGATATTCGCATATCCATGAAGTTATCATCCTTAGTATGCACCATTGCTAAAGACTCGTCGTATCGAAGCATCACGTGATGATCGGGTGTGATAGATTCTACGTGTGCATACAACGGGTGCAAACCAGATTTGCACATGCGAATACTAAGGTTAAACTTTATGAGCCTAGCATGTACAGACATGGTCTCAGAAAGTTGTCATGAATTGATGGATAAAATTATGAGTGAAATTGTTCATCGTATTACAAAGTTACTAATAGTGAAATCTAAAACACTTGTCATATGATGATCAACTTCAAAATAAGAACCTCAAGGTTATTGGTATTAGACCAACAAACCTAGAAGTTATTGATGTTGAAGTGTTTTTCTGAATAATGAGGAAAGCTAAAAGAGAAACTACAAAAGATATTTTGGCAGAAAGAAAGAAAAGACTAGAAAGTCTAGCTCAAGTGTATATAAATGATATACATGTTATGGTTGTATTCCTAGTTAGATCACACTATGAAATTCTTGGGTATTAGTACTATATTGGTTGGTATGAAGTGTCATACAAAACAACGCAATACAAGAATACAATGGCCTAAGTGACTGACAAGGAATATGATAAGGATGCACGTCTGGAACAAAATAAAGTGTTATTATGTTCGTCGTTAGCATTTTATCTAGCCCTTAGAATTTATAATAAAGAACTTAATAATTGTTATTTTGCTCTGGTCAAATGAAAACAATGAGTTGTTCAAATTATGACATTACTCCATGTATGATGGATGGGTTATTATAAATCTTAATGGTGAAACACACATACATAACACTGACGCTAAAATGCCATAAGGCAAATGATTTGAATTCCACTTATTTGTGGAACCGCCATTTAGGTCATGTTAGAAAGGAACGCATGAAGGAACTCCATGCAAATGGATTTTTGGAGTCATTTGATTTTTGAATCATTTGGCGCTTGCAAATCTTTTCTAAAGAGAATGATTTAAATACCGTTCATAGGCCAAGATTTGAACGGGCAACTAACTTAGTGGAAACATACATGATGATGTATATGGTTCACTGGGCATAGTTGTGTGCGGGAGATTCTTCTACTTCATGAAAACTTCAAACAATGAATTGAATATATATATGTGGATATATTCGATAAGGAAGAAGTTTGAAACATTTGAATAGATTCAAATAAATTCAGCATGAAGTGGAAATCATCGTAATAGAAAAGTCAAATATCTATGATTGGATCATGGTGGAAATATTTGAATTACGAGTGTTAGCGAACATCTAAGAGAGTCATGAAATTGTTCTACAACTCACATTTCTTGGAGTATCATAATGATGATACAGTATCCGAGAGATGTATCCAAACCGTGTTGGATCAATGATGAGATAAAATATTGATGCCATTATATTTTTTGTGGATTATGCTTTAGTGACTACCGGTTTTACACTTAATAGAGCATCATCATGATCCGTTGAAATGACACCATACGAGTTATGGCATGGGTATGAATCCTAATAGTCTTTTCTTAAATTTTGGTATGCATAGCATAAATAAATAAGTTTACAACCAAAATCGGATGAATGTCTTTGTTGGTTATCCCAGAGAATTGATTGGGAATTCTTCCCACTACGAGACAAAGACAAAAAGTGTTTGTCAATGTTTCTTATTTCCGAGAAATTGTTTCTAGTGAAGTATTTGAGTGGGAGGACAATATAATTTGATAAAGTTCATGAACCTGAGCATAATGATCAGAGTAGCGCAGCATTGGAAATGGTTCCGGAAGCGGCCACGACGATCATGGCTCCCATGACTACAAAGTGTTTTAGCCATGGAGATCGAAGTACATATTGAACCTTGTAGGTATGGTTTACTTTGTGATCAAATAAATGATTTGTGGACAAAGGATTGATTTTAAACAACGATAAACCAACTACAAACAAAGAAGTTATGATGGGCCCTGACTCCGTTAAAATGGCTATACGCCATGAAATCCAAGATAGATGAATACTTTTTGAAAGTAAATGGATCTATAAAATTGATGGACTTGGATGAAATATCCTTGAAGAAGCTTGACTTGTCGAAAAGTTGTTTACGACAAAGTTCAAAGAGTTGACTACGATAAGATTAGATCTTCCATAGCAATGCTTATAGTCTATGTGGATTATTCTAGAAATCACTACATATTTCTTTTATGAGATATGCTAGTAGGATGGCAAAATACATTACTTAACAGAAGTGTGTATTAAAGGTGTATACAAGATACAACAAATTGTTTTGCTAGTCCGTGGAATACTAGATAGATATACGAACTTCAATTGGATGAAGTGAGTATTACGGAATTGGAATCTTCACCGGATGAAATAGTCAAAGAGTTTTTGATTTCATTAGAGATGATGAAGAGGCTTGCATTTGCAAGAAATTAAGTGGGAGCGCTGAGACATATTTATAATACTTATGTAGATGACATAAAGTTGGTTATAAATGATGTAATTATATACTTGATTTAAAAAGGTTTCATTGAGAAATTAACTTCAATGAAAGGATATGGACTGAAACATATCTAGTGTCAAGATCTATGAAGATAGATTGAAACACAAAATAAGTTTAAATCAAAGTACATAGAATGGATATTGAAATAGTTCAATATAGAAATATTAAGAAAATGTTCTTGTCATGTGAAGTTTTAACAAGACTTGAGTGTATCTGACACTCAATGAGTAAAAACACATGAGTGATTATAGATCACGGATAATATGTACACAATCAGATGTCCTGTGCTCTAAAACTGTTATGAGCATGTACCAGAATGATTCATGTGATGATCATTGAAAAACAGTAATAATATTCTTGAGTACTTGAGAAGAACCAAGGATATATATATATAGTTTTGTATGGAGAAATGACAAAACAAATCGCTGTAAGGTGTTGCACCGATATTGGTTTGTCACATATAAAATATAATTTCAATCTCAAATTTGACTAAGTGTTGTTTAAAAGGTAGCACAATGAGTTAGAAGTTGTCTATGTTAGATTGAGAAGAGTTCTAAATATTGTGGCGGATTCTACCAACGAAAGGCAGAGTATGTTATTGTTTTGACAATGACTGAGGATGTTAAGTCAAGAAGTTCTTTGAGAACTTGGTGTAGTTCCGATAGTGTCAGAACTTTGAAGCTATATTGTGTGTGACAATATTAGTGACATATTTCAGACCGCGGAATTAAGGTTCCACCAGAAGACCAAACATATTTAATGCCAACTCATTTGGAAATGAGTGATGCGTTGAGACGCAAATGAATTACAAAATACATACGGTTCTGAGCATGTCAGATCCGTTGACTAAAACCTCTCCCGTGAGCAAAACATGATAAAGTACCAGAAGGCCAAGGTGTTATATCTTTACAATGTAATCTAGATTATTGACTCTAGTGCAAGTGGGAGACTGAAGGAGATATGCCCAAGAGGCAATAATAAAAGTGGTTATTATATATCTTTATGTTTATGATAAATGTTTATATATCATGCTATAATTGTATTAACTGAAACATTAGTACATGTGTGATATGTAAACAACAAAGAGTCTCTAGTATGCCTCTTAACTAGCTTGTTGATTAATGGATGATTAGTTTCATAATCATGAACATTGGATGTTATTAATAACAAGGTTATATCATTGTATGAATGATGTAATGGACACACCCAATTAAGCGTAGCATAAAATCACGTCATTAAGTTATTTGCTATAAGCTTTCAATACATAGTTACCTAGTCCTTATGACCATGAGATCATGTAAATCACTTATACCGGAAAGGTACTTTGATTACATCAAACGCCACTACATAAATGGGTGGTTATAAAGGTGGGATTAAGTATCCGGAAAGTATGAGTTGAGGCATATGGATCAACAGTGGGATTTGTCCATCCCGATGACGGATAGATATACTCTGGGCCCTCTCGGTGGAATGTCGTCTAATGTCTTGCAAGCATATGAATAAGTTCATAAGAGACCACATACCACGGTACGAGTAAAGAGTACTTGTCAGGAGACGAGGTTGAACAAGGTATAGAGTGATACCGATGATCAAACCTCGGACAAGTAAAATATCACGTGACAAAGGGAATTGGTATCGTATGTAAATGGTTCATTCGATCACTGAAGTCATCGTTGAATATGTGGGAGCCATTATGGATCTCCAGATCCCGCTATTGGTTATTGGTCGGAGTGAGTACTCAACCATGTCCGCATAGTTCGCGAACCGTAGGGTGACACACTTAAGGTTTGATGTTGAAATGGTAGAACTTGAATATGGAATGGAGTTCGAATATTTGTTTGGAGTCCCGGATGAGATCCCGGACATCACGAGGAGTTCCGAAATGGTCCGGAGAATAAGATTCATATATAGGAAGTCATATTCCAAGTTTGGAAATGATCCGGTGCATTTATGGCAGGTTCTAGAAGGTTCTAGAAAAGTCCGGAAGAAATCACCATGGAAAGTAGAGTCCCGGAGGGACTCCACCTTGCATGGCCAGCCAACCCTAAAGGGAAGGAGTCCAAGGTGGACTCCCCAAGGGTGGCCGGCCAACCCCCCTCATGGAAGGGGGAAATCCCACCCCAAGTGGGATTCCCACCTTGGGTAGGTTTCCCTACACATGGAAGGTTTTTGGTTCGGGTCTTATTCGAAGACTTGTAGTCCAACACTTGGGGCTTCCACCTATATAATGAGGGGCATAGGAGAGGGGGCTGACCACCACAAGCCCATAGCTTGGCCGCACCCCTAGGTGGCCGGCCACCCCCTCTCCCAAACCCTAGCCGCCCCCTCTCTCCTCCTCTTCTCCCGCACGCTTAGCGAAGCTCCGCCGGAGATCTCCACCACCACCGCCACCACGCCGTCGTGCTGCCGGATTCAAGGAGGAGCTACTACTTCCGCTGCCCGCTGGAACGGGAGAAGGTCATCGTCTTCATCAACACCGAACGTGTGACCGAGTACGGAGGTGCTGCCTGATTGTGGCACCGTGATCAAGATCTTCTACGCGCTTTTGCAAGCGGCAAGTGATCGTCTACCGCAGCAATAAGAGCCTACTCTTATAGGCTTTGGAAATCTTCAAGGGTTAGTCTTGATCATCCCCTCGTTGCTCCCGTCTTCTAGATTGCATCTTGGCTTGGATTGCGTTCTCGCGGTAGGAAATTTTTTGTTTTCTATGCAACGAATCCCTACAGAAGAGTGAAAAGTCTAAGCTTGGGGATGCCCCCGTGGTTCATCCCTGCATATTTCAAGAAGACTCAAGCGTCTAAGCTTGGGGATGCCCAAGGCATCCCCTTCTTCATCGACAACTTATCAGGTCACCTCTAGTGAAACTATATTTTTATTCGGTCACATCTTATGTGCTTTACTTGGAGCGTTTGTGTGTTTTTATTTTTGTTTTTGTTTGAATAAGATCGGATCCTAGCAATCCTTGTGTGGGAGAGAGACACGCTCCGCTTTTTCATATGAACACTATTGTTCTTCGTTTTACTTTTAATGTTCATGACAAAAGTTGGAAGCTATTGCATTTCTTGTTATTTGGTTGGAAACAGAAAATGCCTCATATTGTCTTGGATAATTTGATACTTGGCAATTGTTTTGAGCTCTCAAGTAGATCATGCTTAAGCTTGCACCATGTAGTTTAAACCTGTTAATGGAGAACTACCGTAGAGCTTGTTGAAATTGGTTTGCATGATTGATCTCTCTAAGGTCTAGATATTTTCTGGTAAAAGTGTTTGAGCAACAAGGAAGACAGTGTAGAGTCTTATAATGCTTGCAATATGTTCTTATGTAAGTTTTGCTGTACCGGTTCATACTTGTGTTTGCTTCAAACAACCTTGCTAGCCAAAGCCTTGTACTGAGAGGAAATGCTTCTCGTGCATCCAAAACCTTGAGCCAAAACCTATGCCATTTGTGTCCACCATAACTACCTACTATGTGGTATTTCCCTGCCATTCCAAGTAAATACTTCATGTGCTACCTTTAAACAATTCAAAAGTTATTATCTCTTATTTGTTTCAATTTTTATAGCTCATGAGGATGTATGTGGTGTTTTATCTTTCAATCTTGTTGGGCAGACTCTCACCAATGGACTAGTGGCTTCATTGTAATATCCCAAGTTTAGAGGCTACAAAATGAGAGAAAACCAAAGCGTGCATTGCATTCATGCATAGAAAATCCGGGGAATTTTCGCGCTTCAAATAAAACTTACCATAGTAACTGAAGTTTCACCTGACTTGCTGGAGCTGAAGTAGATCATCAAGTCAAGCGCTATAAAATTCACTGTGATCCTTGCTAAAACCCTGTTTTGGGTAGAGATGATTTGATCTATGGGCTAGATCGAATGGAATTAGTTTTACAACAAACAACACCTTAAGTAAGGGTCAGCTACAAGATCTCATAAAAGATCTCAACATGACATTCCTTACAACAACTCATGAATAGTTATTCAACTATAAAACAAAGAACACAACTAACTAAGAAACTATTCTATACTTATCTTATCCATGTCTTCTACTAAATAAATGTTCCTACCATGAGTCACATGGTATATCTTTTCAACTACAATACTTGAATCCATGTCAAGAACATTCATATTCATTCTTCATTAACTTTGACCATTCCAACCTTGTTTCCCAACTCATACCATTAAACCTAGAGAAAGTAGAGAATCATTAATATGCTTATAATATCCATTGGGTAGAACTTAGTTTAATATTCAACCTATCTATGTGAGGTAAACCATTAATACTAATCAATGCTATAAGGAGTATAAGTCAAGTATTAAACCCTACTTGACCTAGATAACACTTGATGGTAGGTAAGTACCTATTTGACTAGAGATTCAAGAGAGGCAATTGTTGTGATCATTACAACTTGGTAATGATCATAAACCCTAGAGGAAACCCTATCTATTCAGAAGAGCTCAACCTAAAGAGGTATACTCAAGTATATTGACCAATACTTGATCTTGGAGAGAGAACCATGATTCACTAATGAATTATTATGAGGCCAATACTTTAATCATTACAAATTGGGTGAAGATCATAAACCCTAAGAATCTAAGTGTGTGTAATGAGAGGAATAATAAAGAGAGATTAGTGAGGAATAAGTGGATCATGTCTAATGCATGATCTTAATTTATAAATTGAGATGTTAAGTTAAACCTATATATGTGATGTATAGATCTCATTCTTCTCATGAAATAATAAGTAACTCATTAGTAGTTAACCAAACCAATCCTCATGCCTTGTGTAGAGTAGTTATGATATTAGTTTTAAACCCTGCCTATCCAAACACTTGAGACAAACCTAGCATTACTTTAATACAAGAAATCTACCTAAGTGAGGAGAAGGGACCCTAGCCAATTACACATAAGCAAGCTTATGCTCATACCTAATTCTAGTTGTGTATCACATTGGTGATCCTAACTAAAACCCTAGGCCATATTTGAATTCCAATCCAAGCATTACTTTGGATCATAAGTAAAACCCTGCCATGCCTCATGCCTATTTAATACTTCAAATAGTGAAGTATTCCCAAAACCATAAACCTTGTCATATGGAACCAATTTACATAAAATATTATGTCCTAACTTGTGTATCATAGATCACAAGTATCAACGAAGCCATATATACCTAATGACTAAATGCCACTTGGTGGGTAGAGTGAAACCAATATCCAATCCTACTGGATGTTCTAAATAATTGATTAAGTTGACCAATAGGAAAAATATATTATAGTTGGACCATCACCTTAGCAAGTGAATTAACCATTATGAGCTTAGGATCTATTTCAAGAAAGCCAAGCCAGAATTGCTAAGCAAGATTATTAAAGATAGAGTTTATCAAACCATCTTCTTAAACCCTTAGAAGTAATTCTCCACATAAAATCATGATTCATCTTATTCTCAACACCATTTAATTTAAACTCTAACCATAATGAAAATTATATGTGAACAATCCATATTGTTAAGTACTAGCTCAACCTAATCATGTGTTCATTATGCACAGGTTATAAATTCTCAAACCACTTAAATAGATCTGGTTTCTAAATTAAAAAGGGAATTAAAATGAATAACAAAACATTTCTATTTTACTCAAGCCTCACAAAATATTAATTAAATCCTAAACTAAATATTTGTTTAATAACAAGATTATACAGTGAGCATGGTTATCAATTTATATTGATATTATATTAGAACCTGTAAAACAAAACAGAATTCAAACAAGAAAAATAGAAAACAAAACAGAAATTTAAAAGAGAAAAGAGAGGGAAAGCTCACCTGGCTTACTTGGCCGTGCAGCCCATCACCACCACATTGACCAAGCCCTGCACCAGCCCAGCCCACCAAAGAAAACGACCCAACCCACCTTACCGATTCGTCGAGGAAGAAAAGGAGCATCGTCGTCTTCCTCAATGACGACAGCGCACAGGGGCACCCCGGCCACCTCACCGTTGGCGATAGGGATGAAGCTGGACGCCGCAGAGACACCCAGAGCTACGCCCAACTCTTCTCGCGTCCGTCCTATCCATTAGCGCCAAGATTCGCGCCCCAGAGACCTCCATCGTTGGCGAGGCATCCCGGCCATTGCCGCCGGTGAAATGCCGATACGGACCTCGCCGTGCTCTATAAATTTGCCAGTAGCTTCGCCATGGAACCCTAATTCTTCGCCGCCCTTCCTATCTCTCTCTAGTTCTTCCAAATCCTCGCCATCATCATTGCACTGCCACCGGAGTCGATCAAGAACTCGACGGAGGAGGTCACCCCAAGCTCGATGGAGCAGTCCAGGTGAAGCGCCTGGACTCAAGGATTATCCTGGTGGAGCCAATCGTCCAAGGGGAGCTCGGGATCAATTCAATTTTGAAGTTCCCTTTCAAGGTATTGTTACGGTATCGGCGAGGTGGAGCTCGATGCCGTGCACCATCTTCACCGGCGAGCATCTCCACGCGTCGAGGGTGAGCTTGCGCATCTCAGGAGCCCTTATTTGTGTCATTTCATCCACCGTAGCTTGAGTTAGCCATTTGGCCGGAGTGTGCCGCCGCGGTACCTCGTTGCCGATGATGCTCCGGTGAGCTTCTTGGAAAACCACCACCATCATCGTGCTCAGTAGGTCAAGGGGAGTCATTTGGTGTTAGTCACGCATCCGGGGAGGCTCTAAATCAGCGGCGCCGTCATTTACTGGTCGCCGGCGTCAAGCCGCCGGCGAGGTGACATGGCCGGTAGGGTCTGTTCCTCTTGTTGACTCGGTCCAAGCCCATCTGGCAACCAACGTGGCATTGGTCCCACTCGTCAGTCACTAGAGTAGCACTGAACTGGGTATGTTTAGTATTTATGTCAAATTTCAAATTCCAGAAAATCACTGCAACTTTGTAAAATCATACAAAATTCATTTCAACTCAGAAAAATATAAATAATATATCAAAATGCTCACAAAAATAAACTCTATTCAAATAAAATATAAAAAAATGTGTGTCAAAATAAAAATTCACTTATTTTTAATTTTGTTAATTATGCCTTTTCAATTATTTAAAATCCAATTTGAAATCAATAAATTAGATAAGTTCAAAATTAAATATTAGTTATTCAGTAACTAAGTAAAATGGTAAGATTAATTTTATTTATCATATTTACATTAACTTAATTATTATTGGTAAATCATAAACCCTAAATTGCATATTACTATTTTCTATTTTCTTTAAATAGTAATAACTCAAGAAAATATTAAAAGCCAATATTATTTTAGTAGCCCAACAATTATGTACTTAAGCATTTTTAGTTAACAAGTCATTATTTTAAAACCTAACAATAATTAGGAAACCCTGATTTCTAATTAAACCCTAACTAGTAATTATTTTAATTCTTAAACCCTCTAAAAATTAATAGCATGTTAAAATTATTAATAACTCTATTTCAAGTACTTAATCACATTAGTTATAGTACCAAGTATTACTTTAAGAATTGGATCATAATTTAGAAACCCTAGTTTTCATATAAGTTAGAATCTGGATCCCATTATTGTATGTGATCATTTGAAAATGCTTTAACCCTAAACCCTAGTTGCTTATCACATGTGATCATGTGAATGCCACCTTACATAGAGAACCATATCATGTGACCAACAAATACAAGTCATGATCCACTAGCATAAAACCAAGTCACATGAGATTATCATTTCATGTCCCTATTCAAACCTATATGATTCCCTAAGTGTCACCTAGGTATAAACCCTAACTTGTTAATTGAATTAGTACCATTGACCACTATTCTATATACCATACCACTAAGATCAACCTCAATCATCAAACCCTAGTAGCACCATAATGATAAACCTTAATACCAATCTTGTGTAACAATTCACATCACATGCTCCTATTCCACTAAACCCTACTTAGGAAATGATAAACCACTTAGCTTGGCAACCATTAGTGATTACTTAGTGAAGCAAATATGAAGCCATAGTAAACCTAATAGCAAACTGATGGAACCATCTTAATAACCATCCTTAGATATAATGCTTAGAAGAAACCATAGCAATAAACCTACCAATACCTGTTATATAGAAACCCATTCCAAGTTAAGAACCAACTAGTTCCCATTAGTGAAACTAAATGAACCCAATAGTAAACCCTAGAGTTACATAGCTCCTATGTATAGTAGTTCATATCCTTATTTAACCTGTTCTTCAAAAGTTATTCGTTTGAAGTACAAATGTTAATCAAACCTTAGAAGCCTAATCCTTCTTTGAAATACTCATTATTTCTTAAACAACATGTTCTTCAAAAGTTATTCTTTTGAAGTATAGTATAAGTAATCATCAACCATGTTCTGTAGGACTTAAAATTGACAACTGCTCTTTACATATTATTCCACCACTATTCTTTATGTATCTGATTGTTATGATGTCTTATATCACTTGAATATGATGCTAATATAACCAAACCCTAATAAGAACCTTGTTTGAGAACCATTCTAAAAGTGCAACCAACCCTAAAGAAATCTTTACAACTCATCAAACTTAAATCATCAAGGTTAGATTACGCTCGGGACAATTGCATCTCATACTATGTATTATAGCATCTTTGACAGTTCTTTAAACATTGTCCTTACCGGACGATGATGGTATTTCAGAATTTGGAGTTATCACGTATCGAAGCTTTTGCCTGCATAATCTTGCAATCAAGAAAGGCAAGTTCATCGCTTGTTCATGTCATTTGATTATTTGTATCAAACTATATGCAAAGTACTATACTTATCACTCATGCATTGAAAAGCAAAGTATTATTTTACAATTATGAATATGACTATGTGGTGGGCAATGGAACCATGGTATGTGTTGATATGGTGGAGGTTCCATTGCATGGGTTATATTAACCTAGGATTAATTACCAATGCCGTCCAGTGATTCTAGCGCCGTACAAACCGCGTTAACCATGAGATCTATAATGGCTCTAGGGAAGCTAGCCGTATCTTTTCCCTTCTGCGCGCCAACGGACTGGTAGAGCCGCGGGGTGTTGGAGGCACTGCCGTAGGTTGGGATAGCCTTTTAAATCCCCATCCATTAGTGATGTTGAGCTCTACGGTCTATGATGGATTGTCCGGAGTACACCGTGAGTAAAGCCGTATTATCGGGAGAAGTCTACTGGGGGTGTACGGTTGGACAAAAGGGTGGGTTTGCAGTCGCGGAGAAGGCAGTGTGGGCTTGGATCTTTATACCTGGCCTCACACCAAAGGAAGTGTGAACGGGGGCAAGTCCCTGCGGATGGCAAAAAGGGTGGGATCTCTTGTGGGAAAAGTAACGCACCTCTGCAGAGTGTATCAAATTGTGGCTGTCACTCCTTGTTCCGGGAAGGGAACTGCGAACGCTGCAGGAAAGGAACTCCACAAAGTTCTGGTCAACCTGTGAAGACTGACAGGCATAGTTTTCAGAATAAAATAAACCTTTTGAAGAAATGTTTATGAAAACTTGCATTGGCCTATGACTTTCTGGTCTATGGCTGTAGCTAGTGCATGATACACTTATTTCCTAATATGAACTTGCTGAGTACGCTCGTACTCATTCTATACCATTTGAACCCCCTTCTTAGATCAAGGCACCAGAGGAGAAACTACCGTGGAACTCGAAGACAAAGGAGTCAACTGCAACAAGATGAAGAATCCAATCAAAGAAGTCAATGGAGTCAACTTCTGCATCAGCTATGTTGGAAACCTAGACTAGTAATAGAAGGGAACCTTTCCCTAATCCTAGCACATAAGTAGCTAGAATTCTATAGCAAGCCAAGTAGCTCTTAAACTTGAGTTAGCAATAAGATAGACTACGAGTCGTTCTTCTGAAGCTTTATTTGAAGTTTTACCTCACTGTAAAGTAGGAGGCTGTGTCGATCTTATGTAAACAGTTCGTGTGTACTTCTATAGACATACCTTGGACTCGCATATGTTTCTGTTGTACCACTCTGAGAGATGTAATATGAGTGGAACGGTGTTTCACTTGTGTTATGTCCACGACTTGTGTACTACACCATGCAGTGGTACGCTGGGTCATCATATTCATCCGCTTATCCAATAATTTTGCAAAAAGAGCTGGCAATGGGGTTCCCAGCCCCAATTAATTAACTTTCATTAATAATTCTCTTCACATGTTTTGCCCTGATTCATCAATAAGCAACTTAAATTTGAAAATAGACACTCCTTCATGGTATGTGAATGTTGGAAGGCACCCGAGGATTCGGTTAGCCATGGCTTGTGAAAGCAAAAGGTTGGAAGGAGTGTCATCCATAAATAAATAAAAAACTAAAGTACATGTGTAAACAAAAGAGAAGAGGGATGATCTACCTTGCTGGTAGAGATAACGTCCTTCATGGGAGCCGCTCTTTGAAAGTCTATTTGGCGAGGGGGTTAGAGTGCCCGCTACCATTCGTTGACAACAACAAACACCTCTCAAAACTTTACTTTTATGCTCTTTATATGATTTCAAAACTTAAAAAGCTCTAGCACATGATTTAATCCCTGCTTCCCTCTACGAAGGGCCTTTCTTTTACTTTATGTTGAGTCAGTTTACATACTCCTTTCTATCTTAGAAGCAAACACTTGTGTCAACTGTGCATTGATTCTTACATACTTGCTTATTTGCATTCATCATATTACTTTGTGTTGACAATTATCCATGAGATATGCATGTTGAAAGTTGAAAGCAATTGCTGAAACTTAAATCTTCCCTTGTGTTGCTTCGATGCCTTTACTTTGAATTTATTGCTTTATGAGTTAACTCTTATGCAAGACTTTTTGATGCTTGTCTTGAAAGTACTATTCATGAAAAGTTTTGCTATATGTTATCTATTTGTTAGCAACTATAGATCGTTGCCTTGAGTCACTTCATTCATCTCATATGCTTTGCAATAGTATGATCAAGGTTATGTAAGTAGCATGTCACTACAGAAATTATTTTTTTTATCGTTTACCTACTCGAGGGCGAGTAGGAACTAAGCTTGGGGATGCTTGATACGTCTCCAACATATCTATAATTTCTGATGTTCCATGCTAATTTTATGACAATACCTACATGTTTTGCTCACACTTTATAATGATTTCATGCATTTTCCGGAACTAACCTATTAACAAGATGCCGAAGTGCCAGTTCCTGTTTTCTGTTGTTTTTGGTTCCAGAAAGGTTGTTCGGGCAATATTCTCGGAATTCGATGAAACAAAGGCCAAATATCTTATTTTCCCCGGAAGGTTCCAGAACAACGAAGGAGAGTCGGAGGCGGGCAGCAGGGGGCCCACACCATATGGTGCCGCGGGTGGCCCCCTGGCCGCGCCAGCCTATGGGGAGGGGCCCCGTGGCCCCTCCGTCTCCGCCTCTTCGCCTATAAAGTCCCTCGCGACCTAAAACCTCGAGACCAATTGACGAAACTCCAGAAAGACTCCAGGGGCGCCACCGCCATCGCGAAACTCCAATTCGAGGGACAGAATCTCTGTTCCGGCACACCGCCGGGACGGGGAAGTGCCCCCGGAAGCCATCTCCATCAACGCCATCGCCTCCATCATGCTCCGTGAGTAGTTCCCCCATGGACTACGGGTTCTAGCAGTAGCTAGTTGGTACGCTCTCTCCCATGTACTTCAATACATGATTGATATTCATCTGATGTAATCGGTGTTGTGTTTGTTGGGATCCGATGGATTGTTACATTATGATTAGTCTATCTATAAAGTTTGTGAAGATATTGTTGCTGCAATCTTGTTATGTTTAATGCTTGTCACTAGTGCACGAGTGGCATGATCTTAGATTTAAGCTCTATAATTATTGCTTAGATTGTATCTACAAGTTATTTGCACATATTACTGTCCGGAACCCGAGGCCCCAAAGTGACAGAAATTGGGACAACCTGTGATGACCCAGCGTACCACTGCATGGTGTAGTACACAAGTCGTTGACATAACACAAGTGAAACACCGTTCCACTCATATTAGATCTCTCAGAGTGGTACAACAGAAACATATGCGAGTCCAAGGTATGTCTATAGAAGTACACACGAGCTGTTTACATAAGATCAACACAACCTCCTACTTTACAGTGAGGTAAAACTTCAAATAAAGCTCCAGAAGAACGACTCATAGTCCATCTTATTACTAACTCAAGTTTAGGAACTACTTGGCTTGCTATAGAAATCTAGCTACTTAGGTGCTAGGATTAGGGAAAGTTCCCTTCTATTACTAGTCTAGGTTCCCACTCTAGCTGATGCAGAAGTTGACTCCATTGACTTCTTTGATTGGATTCTTCATCTTGTTGCAGTTGACTCCTTTGTCTTAGAGTTCCACGGTAGTTTCTCCTTCGGTGTCTTGATCTAAGAAGGGGGTTCAAATGGGATAGAATGAGTACGAGCGTACTCAGCAAGTTCATATTAGGAAATAGGTGTATCATGCACTAACTACAGCCATAGACCAGAAAGTCATAGGCCAATGCAAGTTTTCATAAACATTTCTTCAAAAGGTTTATTTTATTCTGAAAACTATGCCCGTCAGTCTTCACAGGTTGACCAGAACTTCATGGAGTTCCTTTCCTACCGCGTTCGCAGTTCCCTTCCCGGAACAAGGAGTGACAGCCACAATTTGATACACTCTACAGAGGTGCGTTACTTTTCCCACAAGAGATCCCACCATTTTTGCCATCCGCAGGGACTTGCCCCCGTTCACACTTCCTTTGGTGTGAGGCCAGGTATAAAGATCCAAGCCCACACCGCCTTCTTCGCGACTGCAAACCCACCCTTTTGTCCAACCGTACACCCCAGTAGACTTCTCCCGATAATAGAGCTTTACTCACGGTGTACTCCGGACAATCCATCATAGACCGTAGAGCTCAACATCACTAATGGATGGGGATTTAAAAGGCTATCCCAACCTACGGCAGTGCCTCCAACACCCCGCAGCTCTACCAGTCCGTTGGCGTGCAGAAGGGAAAAGATACGGCTGGCTTCCCTAGAGCCATTATAGATCTCATGGTTAACGCGGTTTGTACGGCGCTAGAATCACTGGACGGCATTGGTAGTTAATCATAGGTTAATATAACCCATGCAATGGAACCTCCACCATATCAACACATACCATGGTTCCATTGCCCACCACATAGTCATATTCATAATTGTAAAATAATACTTTGCTTTTCAATGCATGAGTGATAAGTATAGTACTTTGCATATAGTTTGATACAAATAA
This sequence comes from Lolium perenne, assembly GCF_019359855.2. NCBI lineage: Eukaryota > Viridiplantae > Streptophyta > Magnoliopsida > Poales > Poaceae > Lolium > Lolium perenne. The sequence goes on from NC_067245.2 coordinate 190,038,707, forward strand.
TCAAATGACATGAGCAAGCGATGAACTTGCCTTTCTTGACTGCAAGATTATGCAGGCAAAAGCTTCGATACGTGATAACTCCAAATTCTGAAATACCATCATTGTTCGGTAAAGACAATGTTTAAAGAACTGGCAAAGATGCTATAATGCATAGTATGAGATGCAATCGTCCCGAGCGTAACCTAACCTCAATGATTTAGGATGTATGAGTTGTAAAGATTTCTTTAGGGTGTGTTGCACTTTTAGAATGGTTCTCAAACAAGGTTCTTATTAGGGTTTGGTTATATTAGCATCATAACCAAGTGATATAAGACATCATAACAATCATACACATACAGAATAGTGATGGAATAATATGTAAAGAACAATTGTCAATTTTAAGTTCTACAGATCATGGTTGATGATTACTTATACTATACTTCAAAAGAATAACTTTTGAAGAACATGTTGTTTAAGAAATAATGAATATTTCAAAGAAGGATTAGGGATTCTAAGGTTTGATTGACATTTGAACTTCGAAAGAATAACTTTTGAAGAACAGGTTAAATAAGAATATGAACTACTATACATAGGAGCTATGGCTTTCTAGGGTTTACTATTGGATTCATTTAGTTCCACTAATAGGGACTAGTTGGGTTCTTAAGTTGAATGGGTTTCTATATAGCAAGTATTGGCAGGTTTATTACGATGGTTGATTATGGTATCATATCAAAGGATGATGGTCCAGATGGTTCTATAAATTAGCTATTAGGGTTTACTATGGTTTCACACTTGCTTCACTAAGTAATCTCTAATGGTTTCTAAGCTAAGTGGCTTATCATTTCCTAAGTAGGGTTTAGTGGAATAAGAGCATGTGTTGTGAATTGCTACACAAGATTGGTACTAGGGTTCATCATTATGGTTCTACTAGGGTTTAATGGTTGAGGTTGATCTTAATGGTATGGTATATAGGAATAGTGGTCAATGGTACTAATTAAATTAACAAGTTAGGGTTTATACCTAGGTGGTACTAGTGAATCATGTAGGTTTTAATTAAGAATAGGAACATGAAATGATAATCTCATGTGACTTGGTTTATGCTAGTGAATCATAAGCATGCATTCATTGGTTTCTTATTAGGGTTCTATAGGTATAGATGAATCTCGCATGATCACATGTGATACATAACTAGGGTTTTAGAGTTACAACTAAAGTGGAATGATCACATGAAATAATGAGATCAAGATCTTACTAAAATTGAAACTAGGGTTTCTAAGCTATGGTATAACTCCTAAAATGATAATTGGTAATATATTTGTGGTTACTAATTACTAATTTAATTTTGAAACTTCACTAATTATTGAATTCAAATTGTATTTTAAATAATTGAAATGACATAATTAATAAGGTTAAAAATAAATGGATTTTTTTGACACACATTTTTGTTTTATATTTTATTTGAATAGAGTTTATTTTTTGAGCATTTTGATATATTATTCATAATTTTCTGAGTTGAAATGAATTTTATACAATTTTTCAAAGTCTCAGTGATTTTCTGGAATTTGAAATAACTATCAAATACTAAATCTACCCGGTTCAGTGCTACTCTAGTGACTGACGAGTGGGGCCAATGCCACGTTGGTTGCCAGATGGGCGTGGACCAAGTCAACAAGAGGAATAGACCCCACCGGCCACGTCACCTCGCCGGTGGCTTGACGCCGGCGACCAGTAAACGGCGGCGCCGCTGATTTAGAGCCTCCCCGGATGCGTGACTAACACCAAACGACTCCCCTTGACCTACTGAGCACGATGGTGGTGGCGGTTTTCTGAGAAGCTCACCGGAGCATCATCGGCAACGAGGTATCGCGGCGGTGCACTCCGGCGAGGTATCGAAATTGAGCTAGAGATTATTCCAGGAAGCAATAGAGAGGTCCAGAGATGCGCAATCTCACCGTGAGTACGGTGGTGTGTTCGGCGACGACGATTGCCGCCGGAGTTGAGATCGATTTCATTGTTACCGGCGATGTACTGAGAAAGGGAATCTTCAAATTCGCCCTGCACCTTGCTCTCCTTAACGATTGCTTGTACCCAGAGGCTCTCCTCGACGATGCGCTCCTGCACGACCAAGCGGCAGCCTCCGGGGTGGCTCCAGTCGACGGCTAGCCGGAGAACTGGCCGGCCATGGTGGGGGTTCCAGTGAGATATAGAGAGGGCTAGAGGAGGAATGAAGTGGCGGAGGTGAACAAGAGAAGCACGGCGGTTCTTTAGCTTCTATTTATAGCCTTGGGCGAGGTCCGTATCGGCATTTCACCGGCGGCAATGGCCGGGATGCCTCACCGACAATGGAGGTCTCTGGGGCGCGAATCTTGGCGCTAATGGATAGGACGGACGCGAGAAGAGTTGGGCGTAGCTCTGGGTGTCTCTGCGGCGTCCAGCTTCATCCCTATCGTCAACGGTGAGGTGGCCGGGGTGCCCCTGTGCGCTATCGTCGTTGAGGAAGACGACGATGCTCCTTTTCTTCCTTGACGAATCGGTAAGGTGGGTTGGGTCGTTTTCTTTCGTGGGCTGGGCTGGTGCTGGGCTTGGTCAACGTGGTGGTGATGGGCTGCACGGCCAGGTAAGCCAGGTGAGCTTTCCCTCTCTTTTCTCTTTTAAATTTCTGTTTTGTTTTCTATTTTTCTTGTTTGAATTCAAATTTGAATTTCTGTTTTGTTTTACAGGTTCTAATGTATTTGAATATCAATATAAATTGATAACCATGCTCACTGTATAATCTTGTTATTAAACAAATATCTAGTTTAGGATTTAATTAATATTTTATGAGGCTTGAGTAAAATAGAAATGTTTTGTTATTCATTTTAATTCCCTTTTTAATTTAGAAACCAGATCTATTTAAGTGGTTTGAGAATTTATAACCTGTGCATAATGAACACATGATTAGGTTGAGCTAGTACTTAACAATATGGATTGTTCACATATAATTTTCATTATGGCTAGAGTTTAACTTAAATGGTGTTGAGAATAAGATGAATCATGATTTTATGTGGAGAATTACTTCTAAGGGTTTAAGAAGATGGTTTGATAAACTCTATCTTTAATAATCTTGCTTAGCAATTCTGGCTTGGCTTACTTGAAATAGATCCTAAGCTCATAATGGTTAATTCACTTGCTAAGGTGATGGTCCAACTATAATATATTTTTCCTATTGGTCAACTTAATCAATTATTTAGAACATCCAGTAGGATTGGATATTGGTTTCACTCTACCCACCAAGTGGCATTTAGTCCTTAGGTCTATATGGCTTGGTTGATACTTGTGATCTATGATACACAAGTTAGGACATAATATTTTATGTAAATTGGTTCCATATGACAAGGTTTATGGTTTTGGGAATACTTCACTATTTGAAGTATTAAATAGGCATGAGGCATGGCAGGGTTTTACTTATGATCCAAAGTAATGCTTGGAATGGAATTCAAATATGGCCTAGGGTTTTAGTTAGGATCACCAATGTGATACACAACTAGAATTAGGTATGAGTATAAGCTTGATTATGTGTAATTGGCTAGGGTTCCTTCTCCTCACTTAGGTAGATTTCTTGTATTAAAGTAATGCTAGGTTTGTCTCAAGTGTTTGGATAGGCATGGTTTAAAACTAATATCAAACTACTCTACACAAGGCATGAGTATTGGTCTGGATTAACTTCTAATGATTTACTTATCATTTCATGTGAAGAATGAGATCTATTAATCACATATATAGGTTTAACTTATCATCTCAATTTATAATGTAAGATCATGCATTGAATATGATCAACTAATCCTCACTAACCTCTCCTTATTATCCTCTCATCACACTCACCTATATTCTTAGGGTTTATGATCATCACCCAATTTGTGATGATCAAAGTATTGGTCCATATACTTGAGTATACCTCTTTAGGTTGAGCTCTTCTGAATAGATAGGGTTTCTCTAGGGTTTATGATCATTACCAAGTTGTAATGATCACAACAATTGCCTCTCTTGAATATCTAGTCAAATAGGTACTTACTTACCATAAAGTGTTATCTAGGTCAAGTAGGGTTTAATACTTGACTTATATTTCTTGTATCATTGGTTAGTATCAACAAGTACCTCAATTGTATAAGGTTTAAATAGTAATCTAGGTTATATTCAATGGATAATATAAGCATATGGATGGTGCTCTCCTTTCTTTAAGGTTTAATGGAAATGAGTTGGGAAACAAGGTTGGAATGATCAAAAGTTAATGAAGAATGAATATGAGTGTCCTTGACTTGGTTGAAGTATTGTAGTTGAAAAGATATACCATGTGACTCATGGTAGGAACATTTATTTAGTAGAAAACATGGATAAGATAAGTATAGAATAGTTTCTTAGTTAGTTGTGTTCTTTGTTTTATAGTTGAATAACTATTCATGAGTTGTTGTAAGGAATGTCATGTTGAGATCTTTTATGAGATCTTGTAGCTGACCCTTACTTAAGGTGTTGTTTGTTGTAAAACTAATTCCATTTGATCTAGCCCATAGATCAAATCATCTCTACCCAAAACAGGGTTTTAGCAAGGATCACAATGGAGTTTATAGTGCTTGACTTGATGATCTACTTCAGTTCCAGCAAGTCAGGTGAAACTTCAGTTACTGTGGTAAGTTTTATTTGAAGCGCGAAAATTCCCCGGATTTTCTATGCATGAATGCAATGCACACTTTGGTGTTCTCTCATTTTGTAGCCTCTAAACCTGGGATATTACAGCCTCTCCCCCTTAAACTGAACTTCGTCCCGAAGTTCGAACGCTCTCACGTTTCGGAATGTGGAACGGACTTGAACAGATCACAATCCTTTCAAACTCCCTAGTGATCTCATTAGATATAATTGAATATATCTCTTGTCTCGATCCTTCATGAAGTCTTCTGATGTCTGTCACTGATACTTTCTTCAATTCTATGATTTCTTCCAACACTCTAAGCTTATAGGCTTACTCTCCAAAGATTCTTGGATTAGGACATCTTCAATGGACTTTACTAATGGTTATGGTGATAGCTTCCTATCTGGGTACTCAAAGCTTGGTTCTACCAGCTGCGGTAATCCAGCTGCGGTGCCCAAACCTTAAGTCTAAAAGATTTATTTAAGGTAGGGTATTATTTTTCCCTTACTACCATAAAACTTAGTAAGGTATTTACAATAGGCATGGTCCTGGTTGTTTAGTCCTACGAATGGATTAGACTAATTTAGTCCATCCAATCATGGCTTCTAGTTTGTACTAGTTATCTTCCTTTTGGTTTCTTTAGGTTCCATGAAAGGAATCTTTCTAATAATCCTTAGTTTTTGGTATGGTCAAACCCTTCGGTCTTTTGTTTTCTTAGGCTTTGATTGTCCTCCGATATCTTCTTCATCCAACTTCATTTTCTAATACTTACTTAAGTTCTCTTGGTTTTGTGTAATTACAATTACCTACTTAAGTTAAAGTCTAACCCTTACTTCCTCGAGATATGAACCTTGGCTTCTGGTCGGACATCCTCCTGAGAGTACCTTTATATGGGTACTTCCCAACAACCTTATGAAAATAAGATTGTACTGCCTTTCAGTTCAGACCTTTTTCTCCGTCTATCACACTACAAATAATATCTTAATACTTCTCCTTCAGCCTTCCTCTCCCCCTGATGACCCACAAGTATAGGGGATCGCAACAGTCTTCGAGGGAAGTAAAACCCAATTTATTGATTTGACACAAGGGGAGACAAAGAACACTTGGAAGCCTTAACAGCGGAGTTGTCAATTCAGCTGCACCTGGAAACAGACTTGCTCGCAAGAATTTATCAGTAGTAACAGTTTTATAGCAGTAGCAGTAGTGAAATAACAGCAGCAGAGTAACAAAGACAGCAGTAGTGATTTTAGTAAACAGCAGGATTAAAATACTGTAGGCACGGGGACGGATGACGGGCGTTGCATGGATGAGAGAAACTCATGTAACAATCATAGCAGGGCATTTGCAGATAATAATAAAACGGTGTCCAAGTACAAAGCAATCAATAGGCATGTGTTCCATATATAGTCGTGCGTGCTCGCAATGAGAAACTTGCACAACATCTTTTGTCCTACCAGCCGGTGGCAGCCGGGCCTCAAGGGAAACTACTGGATATTAAGGTACTCCTTTTAATAGAGTACCGGAGCAAAGCATTAACACTCCGTGAACACATGTGATCCTCACATCACTACCATCCCCTCCGGTTGTCCCAATTCTTGTCACTTCGGGGCCATTGGTTCCGGACAGCGACATGTGTATACAACTTATAGGTAAGACCATAAACAATGAATATCTTGATGAAGCAATAACATGTTCAGATCTGAGATCATGGCACTCGGGCCCTAGTGACAAGCATTAAGCATAACAAGTTGCAACAATATCATCAAAGTACCAATTACGGACACTAGGCACTATGCCCTAACAATCTTATGCTATTACATGACCAATCTCATCCAATCCCTACCATCCCCTTCGGCCTACAGCGGGGGAATTACTCACACATGGATGGGGGAAACATGGCTGGTTGATGGAGAGGCGTTGGCGGTGATGGCGGCGATGATCCCCTCCAATTCCCCGTCCCGGCGGAGTGCCAGAACGGAGACTTCTGGCTCCCGCGACGGAGTTTCGCGATGTGGCGGCGTTCTGGAGGGTTTCTGGCGACTTCGACTTCTTTTCATGCGTTTTTAGGTTGAGGCCGATAAATAGTCCGAAGGAGGGCGTCGGAGGCCGGCCGAGGGGGCCACACCACAGGGCCGCGCGGCCCCCCCCTGGGCCGCGCCGCCCTATGGTGTGGGGCCCTCGGGCCTCCACCTGGTTCGTCCTTCTGGCTTCGTCAGTTCTCTGGGAAAATAGGGCCTTCTGCATAAATTCCGAGGTTTTTCCCGAAAGTTGGATTTCTGCACAAAAACGAGACACCAGAGCAGTTCTGCTGAAAACAGCGTTAGTCCGTGTTAGTTGCATCCAAAATACACAAATTAGAGGCAAAACAATAGCAAAAGTGTTCGGGAAAGTAGATACGTTTTGGACGTATCAACTCCCCCCAAGCTTAGCTTATTGCTTGTCCTCAAGCAATTCAGTTAACAACTGAGCGATAAAAGAACTTTCACGAACACATTTGCTCATATGATGTATATATTCTCATGCTATGTCTAATACTTAAGCAATTCATAATGAGATACATGCAAATAAGATCATCTAACAGCTATGTCAATCATGGAGAGGTACCAACAATTAATAATAAGCATCATGAATCATGTATATAAGCAAGATTGCAATGTTCATAAGAGAGTATGATAAAGTGGTATCTCGCTTGCCTGTATTTGATTGGCAAAACATAAATGCCCGGGCACCTCTGGAGTTCATAGAAAGACTAGAAGTAGTGATTGTCAAAAGATAAATGCATCAAAGTTATATCTCAATCAATCATATTTTGAGACAAGCATATTATACTAAGAATGACAGTTGTGCTCTCAAGATAGTGCTCAAAGAAATAATGGAGACACAACATAAAAGTAAAAGATTGACCCTTCGCAGAGGGAAGCAGGGATTAACATGCGCTAGAGCTTTTCATTTTTATAAAGACAGGAGTAAAATTATTTTGAGAGGTGTTTGTTGTTGTCAATGAATGGTAATGGGTACACTAACTACCTCGCCAACCGGACTTTCAAGAGCGGCTCCCATGAATTATTGCATATTTATTTGGCACTCCTTCCAACCTTTCTTTCACAAACCATGGCTAACCGAATCCTCGGGTGCCTGCCAACAATCTCATACCATGAAGGAGTGCCTTTTTTTTTATTTTAGTTTTATTATGATGATGACACTCCCCCCAACCTTTGCTTACACAAGCCATGGCTAACCGAATCCTTCGGGTGCCGTCCAACAATCACAAACCATGGAGGAGTGTCTATTTAAGTTAATTAATTTGGGACTGGGAATCCCATTGCCAGCTCTTTTTGCAAAATTATTGGATAAGCGGATGTGCCACTAGTCCATATGAGAGTCCGTCAAAAGTAAATGACAAGGTTGAAAGCTAAACACCACATACTTCCTCATGAGCTATGAAACATAAACACAAATTGAGAAGCATTTTGAAGGTTTTAAAGGTAGCGCATGAGAATTTACTTGGAATGGTTTGAAATGCCATGCATAGGTATTTATGGTGGACACTTTTGGAACAACTTGGTTTTCAGGTGTTTGGAAGCACGAGCAGCGTTCCCGCTCAGTACAAGTGAATGCTAGCAATAGACTAGGGAGCGACAAATCAAGAGAGCAGTAACTGTCATAATCATGCTTGCGGCAAAATAAATTAACGGAGGCATAAAAGTGATACAAAAACTCTGAAGCAATATAGATCATCGAGGCTTAATTGACTTTTTGTTCAGTCATATGCATGCGTGAGCATGTGCCAAGTCTATATAAATGAATTATTCAGAGGAGGATACCACAATGCCATACTTACTTATGAATAAAACAATGTAAGCAAACATCCATGACATGCTACTCATATTAATAGATTGGAGCTAAATATGAGAGATCATAAACTACTAGACTTTCTCAAATAACATATACCTCACATGAACCAACTAAGCATGCTCACATGGATGAGTATATGTACAAAAATGAAAACAAATAGAGTTCATACCAGCCTCTCACCACAATCAGATTGTCGTAGATCGTCATTATTGCCATTTCACTTGTGCAGCTTGGATAATATGAAATGAAAACCCACGCTCCAGCCACCAAAGACCATTGAACTCATAAAGAACTTTACAAAACAAAGAAGAACAGCAAATATTTTTGGTGTTTTCAAATTAGAAACAAGAACAAGAGGAAACAAGCAAACAAAGCAAAATCTTTTTGGATTTTCTTATAGCAAACTAGCAATAGCAAATAAAGCGAAACAAATGCAAGAAACCAAAGCAAACAAATGGTGAAGAGAAACAACAGAAATATTTTTGGTCTTTTTGTGTTTTGGGAAAGAAACAAAGCGAAAACAAGAAATAGCAAACTAAAAGAAACACAGAAAAGCGAGATGGCGGAAATCTGCCAAAACCTGACAGCAGTACAGAAATCGATTTTTACAAAAATCTTACGTTGCTCAGATCGAAAAGTGTTCAACTAATGAAAGTTAGATAACAACCTGGGGAACCTGCAAAAAAATTGGCAGCTCAAAATGACGCTCTGGATATTTTTGAGAATTTTTACGGTAACGTTCCAGAATCTGTTTTCAGGCAGCACTTCCCCAAATATCATCTTCCTCTCATTAGAAAACCACTCAAATGAACAAAACAAGTATGTACAAGTATCCAGCAACCATAATATGCAAAGAATGAGTGATGCCGGTATACCTCCCCCCCAAGCTTAGGCTTTTGGCCTAAGTGGAGTTCAACCCCAACGAGGGTCGTTGTTCCTCGCCGGTGGGTAGTCCATGGAGTAGTCATAGTAAAGTTCCTGTGCAGAAGAAAAGCGTGGAGGCTCCGCATATCCACCATGTTGATGCGAAGAACTTGCTGCATCAGATGATGAGTCGAGGTGCTCCTAGACCTCTGTGTCGTCTCTTGTATGTTGACCTCCTCTCTCTATGTGTGCATCCAGTGCACCTTCTGTAACCGACCAATCTCCCCTGGAATCAAGGTTAGACAAAACAGGCGCAGGCAATCTTACTAGTTTCTCAGTTTTCTTAGTTATTCTCCAGACTTTCTTATAAAATGTCATCTTGTAAAACAGGTTACCCAAGTTGGAGGAATCTGAAACAAATTCATGTTTAATCATAGAGGCTATATCAAGTTTTTCTATGTGGAATGGAATATCAAAATGATGAGGTTCTACATTATGAAAAGCCAGTAAACGAGAGGCGATGAGACCTCCACAAATTCCACCTTTTTCATGGTTAGTAGCAAGTCTATAGGCTATCAATGCCCCCAAATTATAAGTCTTACTATTTTGCAGTGCCGCAGCTAGAAAAGCCAAATCCGGGATAGAAAGTTTACCACCAATCTTTTTAGCAAGAACGCATTTGGTAATAAAATAGGCAAAGTAGCGGATAGCCGGGAGCTGAATACTAGTGATTTTACCATTATCCCCTAAGAAACTCCTTCCATCGCTAATCATCTTGAAGAGGTCCAAGAGTTCTTGCGGCGATCCCCTTATCTTCTCGCATGACCCCCATTGCGGTACTCTAATTGTTGCACAAAAAGCACTAAATGGCAAGTTGACAGCTTTATTGTAAATTTTATACTGGACCGTGGGGTTAGATCGCGACCAATTGAACTTGAAGTCCTGCACAAAAGACATAGTTAATTTTATATATTGTCTTGGCTCTCCTTCAACAAAGTCACTCAGCCCTGCACGAGAAATTAGACTTTGAACATCTTCAAATATTCCCGCGCTTCTCATAAAATCCGTGCACGGGTAGTAAGAGGGGTATACTCCCTCTTCACGATTGACTCTCATAACTTGTTGGACTTCTAATTCTTGCTGGTTCAAGTGATATCTATTCCACTCCATTTTCTGAAATTTCAACAAACAATATAAAAATTTGATTTGGTGACATATAATTGAGGGAAACTACCATAGGAACTTGCTAGAGTACTAATCATGCATCAAAACTAGTTTCTACCACTTAGAACAAGCATGCAAGCTCACTAAACATGTTACCTACAGCAGCAAAATATTCAAGATATACTCAACCAAACAAAATTCTACTTGGATGAGTGGAGGAGTCACATACCAAGGAGCAAATGTGCCAAATTTCAGCAAGAAATCTGGGCTGAGCAAAGAGATCGAGAAATCTGGAGCTCTGGAGCAAAAACGCGAGAGAGAGGAACTTGGTACGAGTTTTTTCGGGAGAGAGAAGGTGCTGGGAGAAAGAGATGACAAAGTGGGGCAAAGGGGGGCCCACACCACATGGTGGCGCGGCCACCTCCTTGGCCGCGCCAGCCTGTGGTTTGGCGCCCTCTGGTGCCCCACAGGTCATCCTCTGGTGCTCCCAGGTGCCTCGTCGAAAAATAGGACCAACGGTATAATTTTTGTGAATTTTTGAAAACTTTGAAAAACGCACATTTCTAGGTATTTAGTTTATTATTACTGGCCAGGAAATTTTTTGAAATCTTCAAATAACTAAGGAACTTTGCAAATTAAAAGTGCTACAGCAACTAGAGCAAATGGAGGAAGAAAGAGATGTTGTTTACCTCCTCTATGCATGTAAAAGGTATCCGTTAACAAGGTTGATCAAGTCTTGTCACCAAATAACTTTTTCATAGCATAAGAAGAAATAAACCTCAAATCAATCATGTTACCTTGAATTGTATTGATATGGATCCAATCACGAGAGTTTGATATTCTTCTTTAGGCTCATATATAGGACAAACAATAGTTCCCACTTTGATAGTTCTCACATTAGAAATAGTATTAACTCCACACGCTTTCTCAATCCTCTTGGGGAAATAGATGGTATGTTCCCTATCATCAACATTGAAAGTAACCTTCCCTTTATTGCAATCAATAACAGCCCCTGCGGTGTTAAGAAAAGGTCTCCCAAGAATAATAGACATATTATCATCTTCAGGCATTTCCAACACAACAAAATCAGTTAATATCAAGCAGTTAGTAGTAACTTGAACAGGAACATTCTCACATATACCAACAGGAATAGCAGTAGATTTATCAGCCATTTGCAAAGATATAACAGTAGGTATCAACTTATCTAAGTAAAGTCTCTTATAAAGAGAAAAAGGCATAACACTAACACCGGCTCCCAAGTCACATAGAGCAGTTTTAACATAATTATTCTTAATAGAACAAGGAATAGTAGGTATACCTGGGTCGCCCAACTTCTTTGGAACTTTGCCATTGAAAGAGTAATTAGCAAGCATAGTGGAAATTTCCTCATTGGGGATTTTCCTTTTGTTAGTAACAATATCTTTCATATACTTTGAATAAGGAGGCAATTTAATGGCATCAGTCAAAGGGATTTGCAAGAATAAAGGTTTCATCCAATCGCAAAATTTATTATAGTGTTCTTCTTCCTTTGATTTTAGTTTCTTAGCAGGAAAAGGCATTTGCTTTTGCACCCAAGGTTCTCTTTCATTACCATGTTTCTCAGCAATAAAATCTTCTTTAGTATACCTTTTATTTTTAGCATGCTTTTCAGATTCTTCTTCAACCTCTTCTTTATCAGGAGTATCATTCTTATCATTATCTTTATCATTATCATGTTCATTACCACTTTCAGTTTCGGCATCAGAAATAGAAATACTATTAGGATCATTAACAGGTTCAGAGGATTCTACAACATTTTTATGTTTCTTCTTCTTTTTCTTCCTAGAATGAGCACTAGGTTCAATGTGTTGAGAATCTTGTTCAATTCTTTTGGGATGCCCTTCAGGATATAGAGGATCCTGGGTAGAGACACCACCTCTAGTTGTTACTTCATAAGCATGTTTCTCTTTAGAATTATTCCCTAACAAGTCATTTTGCACTTTAGTGAGTTGATCAATTTGAGTTTGAATCATATGAAAATGTTTAACAAGCATCTTAACATCATTGGAGGTTCTCTCCACAATATCATGCAATTCACTAATAGCTCGAGAATTTTCCATTAAATGATTCTCTACTCTCATATTAAAATTTTCTTGCTTAACAATATAATTATCAAACTCATCTAAGCATTGTGCAGGAGGCTTTGAATACGGAATATCCTCCCTAGTAAAGCGTTGAAGGGAGTTTACCTCAATCATGGATGAAGGGGGAATTATCTCACATATATCTTCTATAGGAGGTAGATTCTTCACATCTTCAGATTTAATACCTTTCTCCTTGAGAGACTTCTTGGCTTCCCTCATATCTTCATCATTCAATTCAATTAAACCCCTCTTCTTCAATATTGGCGTTGGAGTTGGTTCAGGCGTAGTCCAATCATCATGATTCCGGCTTATTTTAGCCAATAATTCTTCAGCATTGCCCTGAGTTCTTTTCCTGAAAACACAACCAGCACAACTATCCAGGTATGCCCTAGACTCAATGGTTAGTCCACTATAAAATATATCAAGTAAATCATGCTTTTCCAAATCATGATCAGGCCGAGCTCTAATAAGAGAGCAAAATCTCGCCCAAGCCTCAGGCAATTTCTCTTCATCTCCCTGGTCAAAATTATAAATTCTCTGCAAAGCAATATGTTGAGCACTAGCAGGAAAGTATTTGCGGAAGAAGACATCAAGCAATTCTTTTGGACTTTTAATAGAATTAGGTGGCAAATTATTATACCAAGTTTTAGCGTCATCCTTTAATGAAAATGGAAAGATTTTAGCAACAAAGTAAGTACGCATCTTGACATCATCAGAAAACAAGCTACTAAGAGTAGATAACTCAGTCATGTGTTCAGCAGCACTTTCTTTTTCAGTACCACAAAAGGGTGTTTTCTCAACAATAGCTATATGAGATAGATCAAGAGAAAAATCATAATCTTTATCCCTAATGTTTATAGGAGACGTGGCAAACTTAGGATCAGGAGACAGTTTATATCTAACAGCATGTTCTACAAGCAACTTTTTAATTTTTCTTGCATCAGTAGTAGCATTGCATTTTTCAATAAAATCATCATTAAGCTCCACATAATCTTCATCAGGATCATCACTAAAATAATCAAGTTCAGGTGAACTAACAGGTGTAGTAGCATTAGGAGTTTCAGTGTTTTCAATTTGTCTAGACCTAGCAATTGTAGCATCTAGAAAAGATCCCAATGAACCACTATCATCAAGCACAGCAGAAATATTATCAATATTATGAGAGTTTTCAGATTCAGCAGAAGTACCCGCATGCGAAGCATGTGGCGGTGAAACAAGTTTATCAATCACAGATGGTGAATCAAGAGCAGCAGAGGTATTCAGAATTGTACCTTTTCTTGTAGTGGATGGTAATATGGCGATCTTAGTATCGCGAGGTTTACCCATGATGGAGAATTTGCAGCGAACAATATTAATCCAAGTGAACTTCCAAATAAAGCTATGCTCCCCGGCAATGGCGCCAGAAAATAGTCTTGATGACCCACAAGTATAGGGGATCGCAACAGTCTTCGAGGGAAGTAAAACCCAATTTATTGATTCGACACAAGGGGAGACAAAGAACACTTGGAAGCCTTAACAGCGGAGTTGTCAATTCAGCTGCACCTGGAAACAGACTTGCTCGCAAGAATTTATCAGTAGTAACAGTTTTATAGCAGTAGCAGTAGTGAAATAACCGCAGCAGAGTAACAAAGACAGCAGTAGTGATTTTAGTAAACAGCAGGATTAAAATACTGTAGGCACGGGGACGGATGACGGGCGTTGCATGGATGAGAGAAACTCATGTAACAATCATAGCAGGGCATTTGCAGATAATAATAAAACGGTGTCCAAGTACAAAGCAATCAATAGGCATGTGTTCCATATATAGTCGTGCGTGCTCGCAATGAGAAACTTGCACAACATCTTTTGTCCTACCAGCCGGTGGCAGCCGGGCCTCAAGGGAAACTACTGGATATTAAGGTACTCCTTTTAATAGAGTACCGGAGCAAAGCATTAACACTTCGTGAACACATGTGATCCTCACATCACTACCATCCCCTCCGGTTGTCCCAATTCTTGTCACTTCGGGGCCATTGGTTCCGGACAGCGACATGTGTATACAACTTATAGGTAAGACCATAAACAATGAATATCTTGATGAAGCAATAACATGTTCAGATCTGAGATCATGGCACTCGGGCCCTAGTGACAAGCATTAAGCATAACAAGTTGCAACAATATCATCAAAGTACCAATTACGGACACTAGGCACTATGCCCTAACAATCTTATGCTATTACATGACCAATCTCATCCAATCCCTACCATCCCCTTCGGCCTACAGCGGGGGAATTACTCACACATGGATGGGGGAAACATGGCTGGTTGATGGAGAGGCGTTGGCGGTGATGGCGGCGATGATCCCCTCCAATTCCCCGTCCCGGCGGAGTGCCAGAACGGAGACTTCTGGCTCCCGCGACGGAGTTTCGCGATGTGGCGGCGTTCTGGAGGGTTTCTGGCGACTTCGACTTCTTTTCGTGTGTTTTTAGGTCGAGGCCGATAAATAGTCCGAAGGAGGGCGTCGGAGGCCGGCCGAGGGGGCCACACCACAGGGCCGCGCGGGCCCCCCTGGGCCGCGCCGCCCTATGGTGTGGGGCCCTCGGGCCTCCACCTGGTTCGTCCTTCTGGCTCCGTCAGTTCTCTGGGAAAATAGGGCCTTCTGCATAAATTCCGAGGTTTTTCCCGAAAGTTGGATTTCTGCACAAAAACAAGACACCAGAGCAGTTCTGCTGAAAACAGCGTTAGTCCGTGTTAGTTGCATCCAAAATACACAAATTAGAGGCAAAACAATAGCAAAAGTGTTCGGGAAAGTAGATACGTTTTGGACGTATCACCCCCTTGGAGTTTACTAATGATCTTCAAACTTCCTTTCTTCTAATCATTAAACTCCAAGGTTAGAAGTTTAGTCTTGGTCTAGCTTGTAGTTTGTACTTTTCTAGAGTCTCACGAAGAATTCTTTGTGGTGTACCCACACAATTGTGGATATCCTTTGTGAATCCTCCAACTAAATGCTTACTAACTACGGGATATCAGCTGCGGAATCCCTCTTTCCTTTAGGGTAAAGAAATGTTCAAGCTGCGGCTATCTGGTACTAGCTGCAGACTATCTAGCACCAGATGTGGCTTATTGGATACCAGTTATGGCTATGTTATGGTTTTAGTCAATATCTACCTACCAGCTGTGGCTACTTTTATAGTTTTAGTTAAGATATACCTCACTTCACATACTTTCTCTTCATGATTATCCTATATCAGCTGCGGTCTTATTATACCAGCTGCGACTTCACTTGTCTATTTTCCTTCTTCTAGGGTTTGTTTTGCAAGAAAACCACTTCTTGACACTATGAAAATAGTATTGTAAGTGACTTCACTTGCATTCCCTGCTTCCATAATGAATACGGCTCCACTTTTACTACTCCATATTCACTATTTTTCTCACTTTCATGATACTTCCATGTTGAAGTACTCCTGAATTGGGGATGAAAGTGAGTTTTGATTTGTCCTTCCTTCAGAGTATTGTGGTTACTTCCCACAACTTTACTTCCTTCTTCTAGTGAACCTTCATCTTGTCTTCAAAATCTTCAGAATTCGTCACTTCCTCACACGAATACCTTTACCCTCTAGACCTATAACATCAAGTAAGAGCTTGATATTGCAACATGCATTTGCATATCAAAATCAAACTTCATGTATGGATCTAGTCAATCAATGAAAATCCAATAAAATCCAAGAAGATCCAGCTTTGTGCTTATATTACACATCCTTATATGCCTGAATATAGTAGTTGGGTAAGACATCCCTAAACATCAGGATCAGATGTGTAGTATATAACACCACATAAGATAGGTTTAGGTTGTGATACTTAGCACGAATACGTGAATTTATACTATTTGCCTCAACATTTATCTTAATTGCACATTTGCAATGAGACAAACTTGAAACAAAATGGCCTGGGATAGTTGAAGTTAACCTAGTTTTCTTTGGAAGTACTAACAAAATAGTATACCATATATATGTGCTATTGAGGTCTACTTTCTATAATACAATTAGTTCTAACATGTCTACTCTAAACACATGGTTGTTTAGAATATACCCCTATAACTCTATGATTTCTCTATGGGACATGCTCTCAATAAGCCTTCTTTAAACTAAGGACTATGATTCTAGCATACTTGATACAGTTATTAGGATTTTAAGGCCTAAGCTTTCGAACTATTCCCTAAATCCCACTCCTTATCATCCTTTTATTATCGTACTTATGATGTTCTACTCCATCACATCATGACTCTCAAGTGAATCATATATGATTTCCAACTTTACCATGAAAAGTAAACTTGTATAACTCCTATCACTCTTCCTTACCTCCTATGATTGACTTATCATAGACATATACTACCTTATATAACTTATCTTCATTACCTAACATCAGTCATTTGACATTTTAAATGACTCTTACTTAACCATATTTGTATTGGTATACTTCTTCCAATAGGATATCTTCCTTATGGTTGTATCCTCTCTTTGGACTAACATGTATTGTATACCAAATGTGGTCTACTACCACCCATTATCTTAAGCTCCAATGGTGTTCTATTAATTTGGAATGAAGCAAGATAACTAATTAACTTTATTTAAGAAATATAGATAAGAAAGATTGACTCAAGTGTGTCAGGATTATTCTCAAGTGAATACCCATCTCAAGTCAAAAGAATAATTGGTTTAGCAGAGTTGACTTAGCATATTTGTCTTAGCTAAGATACCTCCTATAGACTCTACCAAACCTATAGGTATCCTTTAAAGGGTTTTAATCTTAGGGTCAAAGCATTTGCTCTGATACCAGCTGTGATGACCCTGCGTACCACTGCATGGTGTAGTACACAAGTCGTTGACATAACACAAGTGAAACACCGTTCCACTCATATTACATCTCTCAGAGTGGTACAACAGAAACATATGCGAGTCCAAGGTATGTATATAGAAGTACACACGAGCTGTTTACATAAGATCAACACAACCTCCTACTTTACAGTGAGGTAAAACTTCAAATAAAGCTCCAGAAGAACGACTCGTAGTCCATCTTATTACTAACTCAAGTTTAGGAACTACTTGGCTTGCTATAGAAATCTAGCTACTTAGGTGCTAGGATTAGGGAAAGTTCCCTTCTATTACTAGTCTAGGTTCCCACTCTAGCTGATGCAGAAGTTGACTCCATTGACTTCTTTGATTGGATTCTTCATCTTGTTGCAGTTGACTCCTTTGTCTTAGAGTTCCACGGTAGTTTCTCCTTCGGTGCCTTGATCTAAGAAGGGGGTTCAAATGGGATAGAATGAGTACGAGCGTACTCAGCAAGTTCATATTAGGAAATAGGTGTATCATGCACTAACTACAGCCATAGACCAGAAAGTCATAGGCCAATGCAAGTTTTCATAAACATTTCTTCAAAAGGTTTATTTTATTCTGAAAACTATGCCCGTCAGTCTTCACAGGTTGACCAGAACTTCGTGGAGTTCCTTTCCTGCCGCGTTCGCAGTTCCCTTCCCGGAACAAGGAGTGACAGCCACAATTTGATACACTCTGCAGAGGTGCGTTACTTTTCCCACAAGAGATCCCACCCTTTTTGCCATCCGCAGGGACTTGCCCCCGTTCACACTTCCTTTGGTGTGAGGCCAGGTATAAAGATCCAAGCCCACACCGCCTTCTCCGCGACTGCAAACCCACCATTTTGTCCAACCGTACACCCCCAGTAGACTTCTCCCGATAATACGGCTTTACTCACGGTGTACTCCGGACAATCCATCATAGACCGTAGAGCTCAACATCACTAATGGATGGGGATTTAAAAGGCTATCCCAACCTACGGCAGTGCCTCCAACACCCCGCAGCTCTACCAGTCCGTTGGCGTGCAGAAGGGAAAAGATACGGCTGGCTTCCCTAGAGCCATTATAGATCTCATGGTTAACGCGGTTTGTACGGCGCTAGAATCACTGGACGACATTGGTAGTTAATCCTAGGTTAATATAACACATGCAATGGAACCTCCACCATATCAACACATACCATGGTTCCATTGCCCACCACATAGTCATATTCATAATTGTAAAATAATACTTTGCTTTTCAATGCATGAGTGATAAGTATAGTACTTTGCATATAGTTTGATACAAATAATCAAATGACATGAGCAAGCGATGAACTTGCCTTTCTTTACTGCAAGATTATGCATGCAAAAGCTTCGATACGTGATAACTCCAAATTCTGAAATACCATCATTGTTCGGTAAAGACAATGTTTAAAGAACTGGCAAAGAAGCTATAATGCATAGTATGAGATGCAATCGTCCCCAGCGTAACCTAACCTCAATGACTTAGGATGTATGAGTTGTAAAGATTTCTTTAGGGTGTGTTGCACTTTTAGAATGGTTCTCAAACAAGGTTCTTATTAGGGTTTGGTTATATTAGCATCATAACCAAGAGATATAAGACATCATAACAATCATACACATACAGAATAGTGATGGAATAATATGTAAAGAACAATTGTCAATTTTAAGTTCTACAGATCATGGTTGATGATTACTTATACTGTACTTCAAAAGAATAACTTTTGAAGAACATGTTGTTTAAGAAATAATGAATATTTCAAAGAAGGATTAGGGATTCTAAGGTTTGATTGACATTTGTACTTCAAAAGAATAACTTTTGAAGAACAGGTTAAATAAGAATATGAACTACTATACATAGGAGCTATGGCTTTCTAGGGTTTACTATTGGATTCATTTAGTTCCACTAATAGGGACTAGTTGGGTTCTTAAGTTGAATGGGTTTCTATATAGCAAGTATTGGCAGGTTTATTACGATGGTTGATTATGGTATCATATCAAAGGATGATGGTCCAGATGGTTCTATAAATTAGCTATTAGGGTTTACTATGGTTTCACACTTGCTTCACTAAGTAATCTCTAATGGTTTCTAAGCTAAGTGGCTTATCATTTCCTAAGTAGGGTTTAGTGGAATAAGAGCATGTGTTGTGAATTGCTACACAAGATTGGTACTAGGGTTCAACATTATGGTTCTACTAGGGTTTAATGGTTGAGGTTGATCTTAATGGTATGGTATATAGGAATAGTGGTCAATGGTACTAATTAAATTAACAAGTTAGGGTTTATACCTAGGTGGTACTAGTGAATCATGTAGGTTTTAATTAAGAATAGGAACATGAAATGATAATCTCATGTGACTTGGTTTATGCTAGTGAATCATAAGCATGCATTCATTGGTTTCTTATTAGGGTTCTATAGGTATAGATGAATCTCACATGATCACATGTGGCACATAACTAGGGTTTTAGAGTTACAACTAAAGTGGAATGATCACATGAAATAATGAGATCAAGATCTTACTCAAATTGAAACTAGGGTTTCTAAGCTATGGTATAACTCCTAAAATGATAATTGGTAATAGATTTGTGGTTACTAATTACTTTGAATCAAAATTAGTGATGGTTTGACATTTTATTAATCTTCACAAGATTTAATAATTAGAGTAACTCCTATTTTGGTTTAATTAAGAATCAGGGTTTAATAATTGTTATTAGGTTTTTAAATAATTAACTTGTTAACTAAAGATGTTTAAGTAAATAAGTTTTGATTTACGAAAATAATGTTGGCTTATAATATTTTCTTGAGTTATTACTATTTAAAGAAAATAGAAAATAGTAATTTGCAAATTAGGGTTTATGGATTACCACTAATAATTAAGTTAATGCAAATATGATAAATAAAATTAATCTTAACATTTTAATTAGTTACTGAATAGTTAAAATTTAATTTTGAAACTTCACTAATTATTGAATTCAAATTGTACTTTAAATAATTGAAATGACATAATTAATAAGGTTAAAAATAAATGGATTTTTATTTTGACACACATTTTTGTTTTATATTTTATTTGAATAGAGTTTATTTTGTGAGCATTTTGATATATTATTCATAATTTTCTGAGTTGAAATGAATTTTATACAATTTTTCAAAATCTCAGTGATTTTCTGGAATTTGAAATAACTATCAAATACTAAATCTACCCGGTTCAGTGCTACTCTAGTGACTGACGAGTGGGGCCAATGCCACGTTGGTTGCCAGATGGGCGTGGACCAAGTCAACAAGAGGAACCGACCCCACCGGCCACGTCACCTCGCCGGCGGCTTGACGCCGGCAACCAGTAAACGACGGCGCCGCTGATTTAGAGCCTCCCCGGATGCGTGACTAACACCAAACGACTCCCCTTGACCTACTGAGCACGATGGTGGTGGCGGTTTTCCGAGAAGCTCACCGGAGCATCATCGGCAACGAGGTATCACGGCGGCGCACTCCGGCGAGGTATCGAAATTGAGCTAGAGATGATTCCAAGAAGCAATAGAGAGGTCCAGAGATGCGCAATCTCACCGTGAGTACGGTGGTTTGGTCGGCGACGACGATTGCCGCCGGAGTTGAGCTCGATTTCATTGTTACCGGCGATGTACTGAGAAAGGGAATCTTCAAATTCTCCCTGCACCTTGCTCTCCTTGATGATTGCTTGTACCTAGAGGCTCTCCTCGACGATGCGCTCCTCCACGACCAAGCGGCAGCCTCCGGGGTGGCTCCAGTCATCGGCTAGCCGGAGAACTGGCCGGCCATGGCGGGGGTTCCAGTGAGATATAGAGAGGGCTAGAGGGGTAATGAAGTGGTGGAGGTGAACAAGAGAAGCACGGCTGTTCTTTAGCTTCTATTTATAGCCTTGGGCGAGGTCCGTATCGGCATTTCACCGGCGGCAATGGCCGGGATGCCTCACCAACAATGGATGTCTCTGGGGCGCGAATCTTGGCGCTAATGGATAGTACGGACGCGAGAAGAGTTGGGCGTAGCTCTGGGTGTCTCTGCGGTGTCCAGCTTCATCCCTATCGCCAACGGTGAGGTGGCCGGGGTGCCCCTGTGCGCTGTCGTCGTTGAGGAAGACGACGATGCTCCTTTTCTTCCTCGACGAATCGGTAAGGTGGGTTGGGTCGTTTTCTTTGGTGGGCTGGGCTGGTGCTGGGCTTGGTCAACGTGGTGGTGATGGGCTGCACGGCCAGGTAAGCCAGGTGAGCTTTCCCTCTCTTTTCTCTTTTAAATTTCTGTTTTGTTTTCTATTTTTCTTGTTTGAATTCAAATTTGAATTTCTGTTTTGTTTTACAGGTTCTAATGTATTTGAATATCAATATAAATTGATAACCATGCTCACTGTATAATCTTGTTATTAAACAAATATCTAGTATAGGATTTAATTAATATTTTGTGAGGCTTGAGTAAAATAGAAATGTTTTGTTATTCATTTTAATTCCCTTTTTAATTTAGAAACCAGATCTATTTAAGTGGTTTGAGAATTTATAACCTGTGCATAATGAACACATGATTAGGTTGAGCTAGTACTTAACAATATGGATTGTTCACATATAATTTTCATTATGGCTAGAGTTTAACTTAAATGGTGTTGAGAATAAGATGAATCATGATTTTATGTGGAGAATTACTTCTAAGGGTTTAAGAAGATGGTTTGATAAACTCTATCTTTAATAATCTTGCTTAGCAATTCTGGCTTGGCTTACTTGAAATAGATCCTAAGCTCATAATGGTTAATTCACTTGCTAAGGTGATGGTCCAACTATAATATATTTTTCCTATTGGTCAACTTAATCAATTATTTAGAACATCCAGTAGGATTGGATATTGGTTTCACTCTACCCACCAAGTGGCATTTAGTCCTTAGGTCTATATGACTTGGTTGATACTTGTGATCTATGATACACAAGTTAGGACATAATATTTTATGTAAATTGGTTCCATATGACAAGGTTTATGGTTTTGGGAATACTTCACTATTTGAAGTATTAAATAAGCATGAGGCATGGCAGGGTTTTACTTATGATCCAAAGTAATGCTTGGATTGGAATTCAAATATGGCCTAGGGTTTTAGTTAGGATCACCAATGTGATACACAACTAGAATTAGGTATGAGCATAAGCTTGCTTATGTGTAATTGGCTAGGGTTCCTTCTCCTCACTTAGGTAGATTTCTTGTATTAAAGTAATGCTTGGTTTTTCTCAAGTGTTTGGATAGGCAGGGTTTAAAACTAATATCATAACTACTCGACACAAGTGTAAGAGAAAAATTCATACCCCAAGTTTTGTGTGTTTGATGACAACACTTGAGCAATCTCACCGTGTGCCTTGAGTATCATTGTTAGATTTGCAAGTACACGGTGACCTCGCCGGACGCGTCAAGATCAGAAGACTGAAGCGTAGTTGATAGGTTTTCCGGTTTTCTGTGCGTTTAGCGAGGTAACAAAGTTGGAGAGAAAAAGGGAAGAAAACCAGATTTAGCCAGGCCGGTACTACCGGTACCTGTAGCGGTAGTACCGCTACCCCTATAGGTACCGCTGTCGGTACCGCTCTGAGTCTGCACTGAATTCGTCCCTCAGAACAAGTTGTGGTACCCCCTGCAGTACCTGGGGCGGTAGTACCGCTCACGAGCGGTAGTACCGCTCAAGGTACCGCTTGAGGTACCGTAACGCGTTACGGTCGTACCGCTCCGGTACCGCCCTGGTACCGCTCTGGATCCAGTAAGGTCTGGACCCTATTGCGGTACCACGAGCGGTACCGCGGGCGGTAGTACCGCTCTGTGTCCTTTGACCAGATCTGGGAGATTTCGAACTCAGAGCGGTAGTACCGCTTATACCAAAGTGGTAGTACCGCTTAGGCCAAATCTGGGCATAACGGTTGGATTTGGAGGAGCCTATTTAAGGGCCCCTTCTTCCCCACCCGATTTTATCTCTTCCCCTTCTCTCTCCTCCATTGTTGCTGAGCTTAATCCTTGAGGATCTCCTTCCCCCTCCAACCAATCTTGCCCTAATTTTGAGGATAGGTGGAGGAGACCCCGATCTATAGTTCTACCAAGAGAGATTTCACAAATACTAGCTATTCCTTAGTGGATCTTGGTGGTAGGGTTCCTTTGGTGGATCTTGGAGAAGAGTTCCTTTGGTGGAGCATTGGGGAGTTCCTTTGGTGGAGCCTTGGAGAGTTTCTTGGTGGAGCCTTGAAGAGTTTCTTGGTGGAGCATTGGAAGAGTTCCTATGGTGGAGCATTGGTGATGGGTTCCTATGGTGGAGCATTGGAGATGTGCAGCTATGGAGTCTAGCTTGGTGATGTACTAGCTCCATAGGGTGTTGGGAGCATCCTTGTGTGTGTGGAGCTCGCCCCAACCTTGTGAAGGAATCACCGCCTCGACCGGTGCCTTAGTGGAAGAGGGAGAGCACCTCCGTGGAGCTCTCTCGAGGAAGAGGGTGAGGCCTTCCTTCGTGGTGTGGCCGCCTAGTCTCTTGTGTGATACTAGCACCTCCTCAACGCAGACGTACTTCCTTTAGTGGAAGGAACTGCGGGAAACAAACCTCGACTCGCCTCGCGCCCCCCGGTTGTCTCGCTCCTTACTTTTGTTATCTTGTTGATTCCTTTACATGTTGCATATGCTCTAGCTTCATTGTAGGATCACCCCCATTGCTAAAAGTCACACCTTTACCTTCCGTTGCATAAAACTTGAAAAAGATTAAAACTTGCCGTAGCGCCATTCACCCCCCCCCCCCTCTTGTTCGCTACGATCCGTTCAAGTGGTATCAAAGCAAGGTTTTCTTGCTCGGGCTTTACCGCCTAAGAAATGGCCGAACAAGAGACGGTTGTGAATGGGTCACCTTCCCTTGAGCCACCCGCTCCATCATCTCCCATCGATAGCACTACGACTACATTGGATGACCTCAAGAAATTGGAGTCATCCATCGTTGCCCAAATGAAGGCGATGATGATGGAGTTGGTGGTTCAAAAACCAAACCCTCCACCAATAGCAAGTGCCGAGGATCCGCCACCAAAAGCTAACACCCTTCCTCTTGTTGATTTTGTCACGGAAGCAACAAAAGATTCACAAAAGGAAGGGGTTGGGGATACCGACACTTCAACAAAAGGGAAGGATGATGACACACCGGTTGCGGAACGTCAAGGGGGTTATCATGCGGTGCCACCACCAAATGATTACACCATTAACGTTCCGATACCGATGCCGCATATCTTGTCACATGGTTCACCACCGTTACTCGAGTCAAACAACTTTGAGAATTGGCAATTCTTAATGCGTTCACATGTGCGCAGCGCTTCTACCGAGCTTTGGCGTATCATTGAGGAGGGCTATTCACCACGAGATCCCAAGAAGATGACAAGAAGAGATGTGGTGGATGACCAACTCAACGCCACCGCCATCAACATGATTTATATGGCCATCTCCCCCAAGGACCGCGCTCATATCCGCTCGCTCAAGACCGCCAAGGAAGCATGGGACAAACGTGAGAAGCTCTTCCTCGGCAATGCAAGCATCCAAAGCTCTCGCTTTGATGAAGTGAACAACATGGCCGACAACTTCGTCATGATTGAAGGAGAGACCCCCGAAGAAATGTACCGACGCCTCATCGCTCTTGCCGTGCAAATGCAAGATCTTGGAGTAACGTTCGTGGATGACTATTGGATCAAGCGCAAGTTCTACAACGCTCTCCTCCCTTATGAGGAAGTGAAGTTGACGGCCATCCGCCAAAACGCCTCCTTCCGTACTATGACATCCGATGAAGTCCTTAGCGAAGTCATCGCTATGGACATCTCCAAGAAGAATGCGGAGGATCTTGTTGCTCGCGCCCACAACTCTCGCAAGCCCAACCTTGCATTGAAGATGAAGGTGCATGAAGCTAGTGAAAGTGATGAGGATCCCGTTGAGTGGGGTTCGGATGATCTCAAGCTCAACTACCATGAGCACATGGCTCTCGCCGCCAAGAAGTTTTGGGATGGAAACATGTCCCAAAACACAAAACCAAGAAGATCACGTGATTCTCCAAGAAGACCCTCCAAGAGCCCAAGAGAAAGGACAAGGGGAAGAACATGCTACAATTGCGGTGACAAGAATCATTTTGTCGCGGATTGTACGTTTGAGAGAAGAGAAGATCATGGTGGAAAGCTTATCCCAAAGGATAGGTACAAGCCACTCTCCAAGGGATTCTCCAAGTTCTCCCCAAGGTCCGATGACGACTAGGTCTCCTCCAAAAAGAAGCCTAGAGCCTTCATCATCCGTGAAGAGTACACCTCCGATGAAGATGGGGAGCATGAGGACAAGCACTCCAACAAGGAAGGAGAGGGAGTGGCCGCCATCGCCATTTCCACTCCCTCTACCTCCCTCTTCGACTCTCCAAATGAGAACCTCGTCACCAACAATGCACGGTGTCTCATGGCAAAGGTATCCAGGTAAAATCCCCTTCCAAACCATCATCTTCTACTAATGCCTCATATATTGATGATGCCACTAGTCTCACCGTTAAACGTGAGATTATGGGTTTGGATTCCTTGGATTCTTTTCTCACTAACATGAAGGGGGACACCAAGATTCATGTTGGGGCTCTCTTAGCCCAACTTGGTGCGGCACAAGATCTTATCGAGAAGAGGGAGAAGTTGGAAAGGGAAGCGGCCTATGAGCTTGCCAATCTCAAGGAGGAGCTTGATGATGAAAGGAATCTTCGCATGTCTCTTGAAGCTAGTGTCATTGTTCTCGAAGACAAGAATGAAGCCATTGTTTCACGTCTCACCAAGGATCAAGACCATGCTCTTGAGTTGGTTGGTGACCTCAAGAAAAAGATGCTCTTGCTCGAGGAAGCCAACAAAGAAAAAGACGATGAAGACCCCGATTCTTCCCATGATGAGCTTGTGGATCAAGTTACTTCCTTGAGGAGGCACAATGCCCTCCTCTTGGAAGTCAATGCTCTTCAAGAAGAAGCCTTGGATGAGTACTATCGCTTGTTCAAGGAGAAGACCTCATGTTGCAACCATGAAGAAGAAATTGCCGCTCTTGAGATCACCAAGGCCAAGCTATTGAGTTTGAGTAGCAAGCAAGAAGAGTCGTTGGAGGAGTGTCTCCGTATGAGCAAGGAGAAGGATACATGTTGTGATCATGAGGAGCAAATTGCCGCCTTGAAGAGAAGGGAAGCCAAGCTCATGGTGCAAGAAGAAACATTGAAGGGGTACTTTCCCTTGGGCAAGGACCGTGCATGTTGCACTCATGAAAGCGACATTGCCAAGATGGAAAATGACAAGCACTTGCTCATGAAGTTGAACGCTCTCCAAGAAGAAGCTTTGATGGAACACTTCCGGGTGAACAAGGCAAAGGAGGTCCAAGTGTTTGATATTTGCCATCCACACCCGGAGCATGAAGATGAAGTCAATCGCTTGAAGGCCAAGGTTGATAGACTCCAAGTTCAAGCAAAGTACTTGGAAGGAATCATTGAAGCAAAAGATGGAGCCAAAGAGGGCTCGGGCAATGAAGGAGGAGTGGCTACCAAGCCAAAGAGGAAGAGGAAGAGGAGGACCAAGAAGAAGATGGATAAGAAGAACATGGAGACCAACCGTGAAGGGAGCAATGCTAGCTCAAGAAGGGATGGAGTACCCAACTCCGCCTCGACGGGTTTCGCCGGCTCTAACAACCCTTCTCATGTTATTTTTGTTGATTACTATGGACATATTCGTGCTCGCTTTATTGGTCCTCAAAAGGACAATGTCGATTGGACTATTTGGGTTCCCAAACCCCTTGTTACTAACATGCTAGGACCCATTGAAAAATGGGTACCTAAATCCAAGACTTGATTCCTTGTAGGACTATGCTTCCGGTGGCGCTAAATGGGTGGTTGATAGTGGAGCCACAAGTCATATGACCGGAAGCAAGGATATTGTTGTCGACCTCATGCCTTCACTCTCTACCGTTTCATATGGCGACAACACGTGCTCAAAGGTATTGGGTCTTGGCAAGGTGGTGGTAACACCCGACATCTCACTTGTGAATGTCCTCCTTGTCGAGACCCTTGGTTACAACTTACTCTCCGTTCATCAAATTGCTCGTATAGGACTATGCAAATTCTTTGATGAACATATGGTGGTACTCTTGTGGAGCAAGACACTCAATGTAGCTTTTGTTGGATATGTAGAGAACGGTTTGTATGTTGTCGACTTCTCCGGAAAGACAACATCTTCCGCTCTTTGCTTATTCGCCAAAGGTGACAAGGGTTGGTTATGGCATCGCCGACTAGCCCATGTCAACATGAGGACTTTGCAAAGTCTCCACAAGGGTGGCCACATTGTCGGACTAAAAGAAGATGTCTCTTTTTGCAAGGATCGTGTTTGTAGGGCTTGCGTACAAGGAAAGATGCATGGAGCTCCTCACAAGGCCAAGACTATCATCTCTACCACAAGATGCTTGGAGCTCCTACATGTTGATCTCTTTGGCCCACCGTCTCATGAAAGTCTTGGAGGAAACAAGTATTGCCTCGTCATCGTTGATGACTATTCACGCTATTGTTGGGTATTCTTCTTCAAGTACAAGAGTGAGACTCAACGGACCATGATGGAGTTTGTCAACCAAGTTCAACGCAAGTACGACAACAAGATTCTCACGATAAGGAGCGACAATGGAACGGAGTTCAAGAACTACACATTGGATGAATTCCTCGGCGAGGAAGGAATCGAACACCAATACTCCACGCCATATACTCCCCAACAAAATGGGGTCGCCGAAAGGAAGAATCGAACCTTGATCGAAGCCGCTCGAACCATGATGATGGAATACAAGTCCAACTACAATTTTTGGGCAGAAGCTATCTCTACCGCTTGCCATGCTACTAATCGTCTCTACTTTCGCAAAGGTCTTGAGAAGACACCATATGAGATCCTCACCGGCAACAAGCCTAATGTGTCATACTTCAAGGTCTTCGGATGCAAATGCTACATACTTGTCAAGGACACGCGCCTATCCAAGTTTGATTCAAGAGCTCAAGAAGGAATTTTCGTTGGCTATGCTACGGATTCTCACGCCTATAGAGTCTTCAACAAGTCAAGTGGACGTGTTGTAGAATCTTGTGATGTGACTTTCGATGAGGATGATAGATCTTTGGAGGAGCGAAGTGCTTCTTGTGAGAAAGGAGATGCAATTCCCCCGGATACCATAGGAAGGATGGGTGTGGGCATTCGCCTACCTCAAACGCTACCTTCTATGAGTACCGGGGAAGGACCAAGTTCCACCCAAGTGGAGCCATCTACACCACAAGGCCAAGCTTCTTCCGTTGATCTAACAAATGCAAGCCAACCTCTACAACAACCTCAAGTTCAACCTCAACCTCAAGATCAACCTCGACATCTACAACAACAATCAAGTCCAAGTTCACCTCAACAAGCTCAAGAACAACATACACCGCAAGCTCGTCTACTTCAACACCCAACATCAAGTGACCAAGGTCAAGCTTCAAGTTCTTCTCCGAGTGGTTCGGGGACAATCTTCATGGACAATGATATTCCCTATACCCCCGAGCCATCCGGATCTCATGACAAGGTTGCCTCTTTCAACGACAATGGAGGTCAAGGCGAGGACCTAAACCGTGATGAAGGCCAAGAGGACTCTCAAGAACCATCTCCTCAAGCCGACACTCGCCGTGAAGATCCTACTACAAGACACTTGCGTCTCAAGTCTCATTCCTTGCAAAACATCATGGGTGATCTAAAGAGAAATGTCACCACTCGGAGGCAACTTGCAAACTTTTGTGCGCACCATGCCTTTGTCTCTAGAGTGGAACCACTCAAAGTTGATGATGCTGTCAAAGATCCCGATTGGTTGAATGCAATGCAAGAGGAACTCAACAACTTCAAGAGGAATGATGTATGGACTCTCATGAAGCGACCCGATCATTGCCGCAATGTTATCGGCACCAAGTGGATCTTCAAGAACAAGCAAGATGAAAGTGGCACGGTCATCCACAACAAAGCAAGATTGGTGGCACAAGGCTATTCTCAAGTCGAAGGCGTGGACTTTGGTGAAACCTTTGCACCCGTTGCAAGGCTCGAGTCCATCCGTATCCTTTTGGCCTTTGCATCACATCATGGCTTTAAGTTGCAACAAATGGATGTTAAGAGTGCTTTTCTTAATGGTCCTCTACATGAGGAAGTATATGTGAAGCAACCCCCGGGGTTCGAGGACCCCCATTTCCCGGACCATGTCTTCAAGCTCAAAAAGGCCCTATATGGTCTCAAACAAGCTCCTAGAGCTTGGTATGAGCATCTCAAGGAGTTGCTTGAAGACCGTGGTTTCCAAGTGGGGAAAATTGATCCCACTCTTTTTACTAAGAAGGTCAATGGGGAGCTTTTCGTATGCCAACTCTATGTAGATGACATCATATTTGGCTCTACTAACACAAAATTCAACGATGAGTTTGCTATGTTGATGACAAATAGGTTTGAGATGTCAATGATGGGTGAACTCAAGTACTTCCTTGGGTTCGAGATCAAGCAAATGCGACAAGGCACCTTCATCAATCAAGCAAAGTACCTACAAGACATGCTCAAGTGCTTTGATATGAAGGACGCCAAGGGGATCGGAACTCCGATGCAACTCAAGTGTCAACTCACTCTTGACGAAGGCGGCAAGGCGGTGGATACCAAGCTCTACCGTTCGATGATAGGTTCGCTTCTCTACCTTTGTGCCTCTCGCCCGGATATCATGTTGAGCGTTGGTATGTGTGCACGGTTTAAAGCAAGTCCGAAGGAAAGCCACCTTGTGGCGGTCAAGAGGATCTTTCGATATTTAGTTGATACCCCACACTTCGGACTATGGTACCCAAGGGACACGGACTTTGCATTGGTGGGTTTCACCGACTCCGATTGGGCGGGCGACAAGATTGATAGGAAGTATACCTCCGGAGCATGTCACTTTCTTGGAAGATCTTTGGTGTGTTGGTCCTTGAAGAAGCAAAATTGTGTCTCCGTCTCCATCGCGGAAGCCGAGTATATTGCCGCGGCGAGTAGTTGTGCCCAAATCTTATGGATGAGGCAAACCTTGCGGGACTATGGACTCGAGTATAGCAAGATGCCTCTCTTGTGCGACAATGAGAGCGCAATCAAGATCGCCTACAATCCGGTTCTTCATGGCAAGACGAAGCACATTGAGATACGGAACCACTTCATCCGGGACCACATTGCTCGCGGAGATATTGTACTATCCTATATTGGCACCAAGGAGCAATTGGCGGACATCTTCACGAAGCCCTTGGATGAGAAGCGCTTTATTGAGTTGAGGCATGAGCTAAATATCATTGATCCGTCAAACTTTGCTTAACCGTCGTGCGCACATACCAATCTTAACGTCATATCTAGATGAAAGGCACGCATGGACATAGGGGGAGTGCGGTTTAAATCCATTGAGCTATCACTCCCCCCATAATGCATAAAGAAATCCAAAACATTTGCTATTTGTCAATTAAGTGACTTATGAGCTTCATGTTGAGTTGTAGTCCGTGAGTCCTAGATACATCTACGCGACCTCACAACTACTATACTCTTACACGGTGGCTTCGGCCACCAACACCCCCTCCTTGAGGGTTTTTCGGTTCTTCTTGACCTTGTTTTGTCTTTCTTCTTTGCTTTCTTCTTCTTGTTTTAAGAACCTCTATCAAGCTTGTTTTCTCGTGATTTTTGCAAGCTTGGTTGTATGTTCTTTTTCTCCATCTCTCTAGTTTCTTCACCCTCCTTTTTGGTGTTCCGATGCCAAAGGGGGAGAAGTTCCTAGGTGGATGGAGACCTTTGTTGTTTGTAGCCATTTGGTTCTAGTTGCTTATCTTGTCTCTTGGCTACATCAACAACCCTATGGAGGCATTCTATTGTTAGTTTGGGTATTCTCAAGGCTATGGTATGATAACTTCACCCAAATCTCCGTATATGATCTCATGTTGCCTCCATATTGTGCATATGCCTCGTGAACATGCCATCTATCTATGTTGCATATGCGCTTGGTTTGTAAAAACTAGGGGGAGTGATGTCTCTATAACATGTGTATTTGTATTCAAATACATATTCATGATATGCACATGTGTAGGGGGAGCTCCGTCTAGTTTTTGCAAATCTAATGTTCTCATCATAATATCATATGTTATTGTCAACTCTTGTGTCGTCATCAAACACCAAAAAGGGGGAGATTGTAAGAGCAAAATTCATAACCCAAGTTTTGTGTGTTTGATGACAACACTTGAGCAATCTCACCGTGTGCCTTGAGTATCATTGGGATTTGCAAGTACACAGTGACCTCGCCGGACGCGTCAAGATCAGAAGACTGAAGCGTAGTTGATAGGTTTTCCGGTTTTGTGTGCGTTTAGCGAGGTAACAAAGTTGGAGAGAAAAAGGGAAGAAAACCAGATTTAGCCAGGCCGGTACTACCGGTACCTGTAGCGGTAGTACCGCTACCCCTATAGGTACCGCTGTCGGTACCGCTCTGAGTCTGCACTGAATTCGTCCCTCGGAACAAGTTGCGGTACCCCCTGCAGTACCTGGGGCGGTAGTACCGCTCACGAGCGATAGTACCGCTCAAGGTACCGCTTGAGGTACCGTAACGCGTTACGGTCGTACCGCTCCGGTACCGCCCTGGTACCGCTCTGGATCCAGTAAGGTCTGGACCCTATTGCGGTACCACGAGCTGTACCGCGGGCGGTAGTACCGCTCTGTGTCCTTTGACCAAATCTAGGGGATTTCGAACTCAGAGCGGTAGTACCGCTTATACCAAAGCGGTAGTACCGCTTAGGCCAAATCTGGGCATAACGGTTGGATTTGGAGGAGCCTATTTAAGGGCCCCTTCTTCCCCACCCGATTTTATCTCTTCCCCTTCTCTCTCCTCCATTGTTGCTGAGCTTAATCCTTGAGGATCTCCTTCCCCCTCCAACCAATCTTGCCCTAATTTTGAGGATAGGTGGAGGAGACCCCGATCTATAGTTCTACCAAGAGAGATTTCACAAATACTAGCTATTCCTTAGTGGATCTTGGTGGTAGGGTTCCTTTGGTGGATCTTGGAGAAGAGTTCCTTTGGTGGAGCATTGGGGAGTTCCTTTGGTGGAGCCTTGGAGAGTTTCTTGGTGGAGCCTTGAAGAGTTTCTTTGTGGAGCATTGGAAGAGTTCCTATGGTGGAGCATTGGTGATGGGTTCCTATGGTGGAGCATTGGAGATGTGCAGATATGGAGTCTAGCTTGGTGATGTACTAGCTCCATAGGGTGTTGGGAGCATCCTTGTGTGTGTGGAGCTCGCCCCAACCTTGTGAAGGAATCACCGCCTCGGCCGGTGCCTTAGTGGAAGAGGGAGAACGCCTCCGTGGAGCTCTCTCGAGGAAGAGGGTGAGGCCTTCCTTCGTGGTGTGGCCGCCTAGTCTCTTGTGTGATACTAGCACCTCCTCAACGCAGACGTACTTCCTTTAGTGGAAGGAACTGCAGGAAACAAACCTCGACTCGCCTCGCGCCCCCCGGTTGTCTCGCTCCTTACTTTTGTTATCTTGTTGATTCCTTTACTTGTTGCATATGCTCTAGATTCATTGTAGGATCACCCCCATTGCTAAAAGTCACACCTTTACCTTCTGTTGCATAAAACTTGAAAAAGATTAAAACTTGCCGTAGCGCCATTCACCCCCCCTCGTGTTCGCTACGATCCGTTCAAGTGGTATCAGAGCAAGGTTTTCTTGCTCGGGCTTTACCGCCTAAGAAATGGCCGAACAAGAGACGGTTGTGAATGGGTCACCTTCCCTTGAGCCACCTGCTCCATCATCTCCCATCGATAGCACTACGGCTACATTGGATGACCTCAAGAAATTGGAGTCATCCATCGTTGCCCAAATGAAGGCGATGATGATGGAGTTGGTGGTTCAAAAACCAAACCCTCCACCAATAGCAAGTGTCGAGGATCCGCCACCAAAAGCTAACACCCTTCCTCTTGTTGATTTTGTCGCGGAAGCAACAAAAGATTCACAAAAGGAAGGGGTTGGGGATACCGGCACTTCAACAAAAGGGAAGGATGATGACACACCGGTTGTGGAACGTCAAGGGGGTTATCATGCGGTGCCACCACCAAATGATTACACCATTAACGTTCTGATACCGATGCCGCATATCTTGTCACATGGTTCACCACCGTTACTCGAGTCAAACAACTTTGAGAATTGGCAATTTTTAATGCGTTCACGTGTGCACAGCGCTTCTACTGAGCTTTGGCGTATCATTGAGGAGGGCTATTCACCACGAGATCGCAAGAAGATGACAAGAAGAGATGTGGTGGATGACCAACTCAACGCCACCGCCATCAACATGATTCATATGGCCATCTCCCCCAAGGACCGCGCTCATATCCGCTCGCTCAAGACCGCCAAGGAAGCATGGGACAAACATGAGAAGCTCTTCCTCGGCAATGCAAGCATCCAAAGCTCTCGCTTTGATGAAGTGAACAACATGGCCG
This sequence comes from Lolium perenne, assembly GCF_019359855.2. Taxonomy (NCBI): domain Eukaryota; kingdom Viridiplantae; phylum Streptophyta; class Magnoliopsida; order Poales; family Poaceae; genus Lolium; species Lolium perenne. The sequence continues at coordinate 190,072,716 of NC_067245.2, forward strand.
ACAACTTCGTCATGATTGAAGGAGAGACCCCCGAAGAAATGTACCGACGCCTCATCGCTCTTGCCGTGCAAATGCAAGATCTTGGAGTAACGTTCGTGGATGACTATTGGATCAAGCGCAAGTTCTACAACGCTCTCCTCCCTTATGAGGAAGTGAAGTTGATGGCCATCCGCCAAAACGCCTCCTTCCGTACTATGACATCCGATGAAGTCCTTAGCGAAGTCATCGCTATGGACATCTCCAAGAAGAATGCGGAGGATCTTGTTGCTCGCGCCCACAACTCTCGCAAGCCCAACCTTGCATTGAAGATGAAGGTGCATGAAGCTAGTGAAAGTGATGAGGATCCCGTTGAGTGGGGTTCGGATGATCTCAAGCTCAACTATCATGAGCACATGGCTCTCGCCGCCAAGAAGTTTTGGGATGGAAACATGTCCCAAAACACAAGACCAAGAAGATCACGTGATTCTCCAAGAAGACCCTCCAAGAGCCCAAGAGAAAGGACAAGGGGAAGAACATGCTACAATTGCGGTGACAAGAATCATTTTGTCGCGGATTGTACGTTTGAGAGAAGAGAAGATCATGGTGGAAAGCTTATCCCAAAGGATAGGTACAAGCCACTCTCCAAGGGATTCTCCAAGTTCTCCCCAAGGTCCGATGACGACAAGGTCTCCTCCAAAAAGAAGCCTAGAGCCTTCATCATCCGTGAAGAGTACACCTCCGATGAAGATGGGGAGCATGAGGACAAGCACTCCAACAAGGAAGGAGAGGGAGTGGCCGCCATCGCCATTTCCACTCCCTCTACCTCCCTCTTCGACTCTCCAAATGAGAACCTCGTCACCAACAATGCACGGTGTCTCATGGCAAAGGTATCCACGGAGGTAAAATCCCCTTCCAAACCATCATCTTCTACTAATGCCTCATATATTGATGATGCCACTAGTCTCACCGTTAAACGTGAGATTATGGGTTTGGATTCCTTGGATTCTTTTCTCACTAACATGAAGGGGGACACCAAGATTCATGTTGGGGCTCTCTTAGCCCAACTTGGTGCGGCACAAGATCTTATCGAGAAGAGGGAGAAGTTGGAAAGGGAAGCGGCCTATGAGCTTGCCAATCTCAAGGAGGAGCTTGATGATGAAAGGAATCTTCGCATGTCTCTTGAAGCTAGTGTCATTGTTCTCAAAGACAAGAATGAAGCCATTGTTTCACGTCTCACCAAGGATCAAGACCATGCTCTTGAGTTGGTTGGTGATCTCAAGAAAAAGATGCTCTTGCTCGAGGAAGCCAACAAAGAAAAAGACGATGAAGACCCCGATTCTTCCCATGATGAGCTTGTGGATCAAGTTACTTCCTTGAGGAGGCACAATGCCCTCCTCTTGGAAGTCAATGCTCTTCAAGAAGAAGCCTTGGATGAGTACTATCGCTTGTTCAAGGAGAAGACCTCATGTTGCAACCATGAAGAAGAAATTGCCGCTCTTGAGATCACCAAGGCCAAGATATTGAGTTTGAGTAGCAAGCAAGAAGAGTCGTTGGAGGAGTGTCTCCGTATGAGCAAGGAGAAGGATACATGTTGTGATCATGAGGAGCAAATTGCCGCCTTGAAGAGAAGGGAAGCCAAGCTCATGGTGCAAGAAGAAACATTGAAGGAGTACTTTCCCTTGAGCAAGGACCGTGCATGTTGCACTCATGAAAGCGACATTGCCAAGATGGAAAATGACAAGCACTTGCTCATGAAGTTGAACGCTCTCCAAGAAGAAGCTTTGATGGAACACTTCCGGGTGAACAAGGCAAAGGAGGTCCAAGTGTTTGATATTTGCCATCCACACCCGGAGCATGAAGATGAAGTCAATCGCTTGAAGGCCAAGGTTGATAGACTCCAAGTTCAAGCCAAGTACTTGGAAGGAATCATTGAAGCAAAAGATGGAGCCAAAGAGGGCTCGGGCAATGAAGGAGGAGTGGCTACCAAGCCAAAGAGGAAGAGGAAGAGGAGGACCAAGAAGAAGATGGACAACAAGAACATGGAGACCAACCGTGAAGGGAGCAATGCTAGCTCAAGAAGGGATGGAGTACCCAACTCCGCCTCGACGGGTTTCGCCGGCTTTAACAACCCTTCTCATGTTCTTTTTGTTGATTACTATGGACATATTCGTGCTCGCTTTATTGGTCCTCAAAAGGACAATGTCGATTGGACTATTTGGGTTCCCAAACCCCTTGTTACTAACATGCTAGGACCCATTGAAAAATGAGTACCTAAATCCAAGACTTGATTCCTTGTAGGACTATGCTTCCGGTGGCGCTAAATGGGTGGTTGATAGTGGAGCCACAAGTCATATGACCGGAAGAAAGGATATTGTTGTCGACCTCATGCCTTCACTCTCTACCGTTTCGTATGGCGACAACACGTGCTCAAAGGTATTGGGTCTTGGCAAGGTGGTGGTAACACCCGACATCTCACTTGTGAATGTCCTCCTTGTCGAGACCCTTGGTTACAACTTACTCTCCGTTCATCAAATTGCTCGTATGGGACTATGCACATTCTTTGATGAACATATGGTGGTCCTCTTGTGGAGCAAGACACTCAATGTAGCTTTTGTTGGATATGTCGAGAACGGTTTGTATGTTGTCGACTTCTCCGGAAAGACAACATCTTCCGCTCTTTGCTTATTCGCCAAAGGTGACAAGGGTTGGTTATGGCATCGCCGACTAGCCCATGTCAACATGAGGACTTTGCAAAGTCTCCACAAGGGTGGCCACATTCTCGGACTAAAAGAATATGTCTCTTTTTGCAAGGATCGTGTTTGTAGGGCTTGCGTACAAGGAAAGATGCATGGAGCTCCTCACAAGGCCAAGACTATCATCTCTACCACAAGATGCTTGGAGCTCCTACATGTTGATCTCTTCGGCCCACCGTCTCATGAAAGTCTTGGAGGAAAGAAGTATTGCCTCGTCATCGTTGATGAATATTCACGCTATTGTTGGGTATTCTTCTTCAAGTACAAGAGTGAGACTCAACGGACCATGATGGAGTTTGTCAACCAAGTTCAACGCAAGCACGACAACAAGATTCTCGCGATAAGGAGCGACAATGGAACGGAGTTCAAGAACTACACATTGGATGAATTCCTCGGCGAGGAAGGAATCGAACACCAATACTCCACGCCATATACTCCCCAACAAAATGGGGTCGCCGAAAGGAAGAATCGAACCTTGATCGAAGCCGCTCGAACCATGATGATGGAATACAAGTCCAACTACAATTTTTGGGCGGAAGCTATCTCTACCGCTTGCCATGCTACTAATCTCCTCTACTTTCGCAAAGGTCTTGAGAAGACACCATATGAGATCCTCACCGGCAACAAGCCTAATGTGTCATACTTCAAGGTCTTCGGATGCAAATGCTACATACTTGTCAAGGACACGCGCCTATCCAAGTTTGATTCAAGAGCTCAAGAAGGAATTTTCGTTGGCTATGCTACGGATTCTCACACCTATAGAGTCTTCAACAAGTCAAGTGGACGTGTTGTAGAATCTTGTGATGTGACTTTCGATGAGGATGATAGATCTTTGGAGGAGCGAAGTGCTTCTTGTGAGAAAGGAGATGCAATTCCCCCGGATACCATAGGAAGGATGGGTGTGGGCATTCGCCTACCTCAAACGCTACCTTCTATGAGTACCGGGGAAGGACCAAGTTCCACCCAAGTGGAGCCATCTACACCACAAGGCCAAGCTTCTTCCGTTGATCTAACAAATGCAAGCCAACCTCTACAACAACCTCAAGTTCAACCTCAACCTCAAGATCAACCTCGACATCTACAACAACAATCAAGTCCAAGTTCACCTCAACAAGGTCAAGAACAACATACACCGTGATACGTCTCCGACGTATCGATAATTTCTTATGTTCCATGCCACATTATTGATGATATCTACATGTTTTATGCATACTTTATATCGTTTTTATGCGTTTTCCGGAACTAACCTATTGACGAGATGCCGAAGGGCCAGTTGCTGTTTTCTGCTGTTTTTGGTTTCAGAAATCCTAGTAAGGAAATATTCTCGGAATCGGACGAAATCAACGCCCAGCATCTTACAATCCTCGGAAGCATCCAGAACATCCGAGAGAGGCCAGAGGGGGGCCACAGGCCCACCAGATGGTAGGCCGGCGCGGCCTGGGGGTGGCCCGCGCCCCCCTAGCGTGTCGTCGCCTCGTTGACCTTCTGACTCCGCCTCTCCGCCTATATAATCGTCCCTGACCTAAAAACCTCGACCAGTTCGACGAAACCAGAGAAAACCATCCAGAGCCGCCGCCATCGCGAAACTCCAATTCGGGGGACAGAAGTCTCTGTTCCGGCACCCTGCCGGGACGGGGAATTGCCCCCGGAGTCATCTCCACCGCCGTATCCACCGCCATCTTCACCGCCATCGCTGCCTCTATGATGAGGAGGGAGTAATTCACCCCCGAGGCTGAGGGCTCCGCTGTAGCTATGTGGTTAATCTCTCTCCTATGTACTTCAATACAATAATCTCATGAGCTGCCTTACATGATTGAGATTCATATGAGTTATGTATCACTACTATTCTATGTGCTACTCTAGTGATGTTATTAAAATAGTCTATTCCTCCTCCATGATGTAATGTTGGCAGTGTGTGCATCATGAAGTACTTGGTTTATGCTATGATTGTGATCTCTTGTAGATTATGAAGTTAACTATTACTATGATGGTATTGATGCGATCTATTCCTCCTTTCATAGTGTGATGGTAGAAGTGTGCATGCTATGTTAGTACTTGGTTTGGTTGTGTTGATCTATCTTGCACTCTAAGGTTATTTAAATATGAACATTGAATATTGTGGAGCTTGTTAACTCCGGCATTGAGGGTTCGTGTAATCCTACACAATGGTGTTCATCATCCAACAAGAGGGTGTAGAGTAGTCCTATTATGTGATCATTGTTGAGAGTGTCCACTAGTGAAAGCAGGATCCCTAGGCCTTGTTTCCAATACTGCTATCGCTGCTTGTTTACTGTTTTACTGCGTTTCTACTGCCTGCAATATTACCACCATCCATCACACGCCAGTCCTGGACAGCAAAGCACTTTTATGGTGCTGTTGCTACTGCTCATATATATTCATACCACCTGTATTTCACTATCTCTTCGCCGAACTAGTGCACCTATTAGGTGTGTTGGGGACACAAGAGACTTCTTGCTTTGTGGTTGCAGGGTTGCATGAGAGGGATATCTTTGACCTCTTCCTCCCTGAGATCGATAAACCTTGGGTGATCCACTTAAGGGAAACTTGCTGCTGTTCTACAAACCTCTGCTCTTGGAGGCCCAACACTGTCTACAAGAATAGAAGCTCCCGTAGACATCAAACACCTTTCTGGCGCCGTTGCCGGGGAGGAAAGGTAAAAGGCACTCATACTCCGGTTCCAGGTAACAGTACTTTTCTGGAGCCATTGTGTTTGTGCTCGAAGCTATTTCCTTTAGATCCTGCAATTGCATCTTTTTGTTTCTTGTTTACACTAGTTAGGCATAATGGAAAACAACAAAAATATGAGAGATCTTTATGAACTTTATCTTGAATTAGGACATGATGTGTTTGAAGAGAGAATTAAAAAACCCATGGAACTTTATATGCATGCTAATGGGAATGTTATTAATATGAATGCTTTGAACACTATTGTTGCTAATGCTATGGAAAATTCTAAGCTTGGGGAAGCTGGTTTTGATGAGCATGATCTTTTTAGTCCCCCAAGCATTGAGGAGAAAATTAACTTTGATGATACTTTGCCTCCTATTTATGATGATTATAATGATAGTAGTCTTTTGTTACCACCTGTTATGGAGGATAAATTTGATTATGATTACAATATGCCTCCTATATTTGATGATGAGAATAATGATGATAGCTACTTTGTTGAATTTGCTCCCACTACAACTAATAAAATTGATTATGCTTATGTGGGTAGTAATAATTTTATGCATGAGACTCATGATAAGAATGCTTTATGTGATAGTTATATTGTTGAGTTTGCTCATGATGCTACTGGACATTATTATGAGAGAGGAAAATATGGTTGTAGAAATTTTCATGTTACTAAAATGCCTCTCTATATGCTGAAATTTTTGAAGCTACACTTGTTTTATCTTCCTGTGCTTGTCACTTTGCTATTCATGAACTTGTTTATTTACAAGATTCCTTTTCATAGGAAGCATGTTAGACTTAAATGTGTTTTCAATTTGCCTCTTGATGCTCTCTTTTTGCTTCAAATACTATTTCTTGCGAGTGCATCATTAAAACTGTTGAGCCCATCTTAATGGCTATAAAGAAAGAACTTCTTGGGAGATAACCCATGTGTTTATTTTGCTACAGCACTTTTGTTTTATATTTGAGTCTTGGAAGTTGTTACTACTGTAGCAACCTCTCCTTATCTTAGTTTTGTGCTTTGTTGTGCCAAGTAAAGTCGTTGATAGTAAGGTTCATACTAGATTTGGATTACTGCGCAGAAACATATTTCTTTGCTGTCACGAATCTGGGCAAAATTCTCTGTAGGTAACTCAGAAAATTATGCCAATTTACGTGAGTGATCCTCAGATATTTGCGCAACTTTCATTCAATTTGAGCATTTTCATTTGAGCAAGTCTGGTGCCTCAATAAAATTCGTCTTTACGAACTGTTCTGTTTTGACAGATTCTGCCCTTTATTTCGCATTGCTTCTTTTGCTATGAGGGATGGATTTCTTTGTTCCGTTAACTTCCAGTAGCTTTGGGCAATGTCCAGAAGTGTTAAGAATGATTGTGTCACCTCTGAACATGTGAATTTTTATTATGCACTAACCCTCTAATAAGTTGTTTTGAGTTTGGTGTGGAGGAAGTTTTCAAGGGTCAAGAGAGGAGGATGATACAATATGATCAAGAAGAGTGAAAGCTCTAAGCTTGGGGATGCCCCGATGGTTCATCCCTGCATATTTCAAGAAGACTCAAGCATCTAAGCTTGGGTATGCCCAAGGCATCCCCTTCTTCATCGACAAATTATCAGGTTCCTTCTCTTGAAACTATATTTTTATTCGGCCACATCTTATGTACTTTACTTGGAGCGTCTGTATGTTCCTTGTTTTTGTTTTTGTTTGAATAAATGATTGTGTGGGAGAGAGACACGCTCCGCTGGTTCATATGAACACATGTGTTCTTAGCTTTTAATGTTCATGGCGAAGATTGAAACTGCTTCATTAATTGTTATATGGTTGGAAACGGGAAATGCTACATGTAGTAATTGGTAGAATGTCTTGGATAATGTGATACTTGGCAATTGTTGTGCTCATGTTTAAGCTCTTGCATCATATACCTTGCACCTATTAATGAAGAAATACATAGAGCTTGCTAAAATTTGGTTTGCATAATTGGTCTCTCTAAGGTCTAGATAATTTCTAGTAAAGAGTTTGAACAACAGGGAAGACGGTGTAGAGTCTTATAATGTTTACAATATGTCTTTTATGTGAGTTTTGCTGCATCGGTTCATCCTTGTGTTTGTTTCAAATAACCTTGCTAGCCTAAGCCTTGTATCGAGAGGGAATACTTCTCATGCATCCAAATCCTTGAGCCAACCACTATGCCATTTGTGTCCACTATACCTACCTACTACATGGTATTTCTCCGCCATTCCAAAGTAAATTGCTTGAGTGCTAACTTTAAACAATTCAAAATTTATTACCTCTGATTTGTGTCAATGTTTTATAGCTCATGACGAAGTATGTGGTGTTTATCTTTCAATCTTGTTGGGCAACTTTCACCAATGGACTAGTGGCTTCATCCGCTTATCCAATAATTTTGCAAAAAGAGCTGGCAATGGGATTCCCAGTCCCAAATTAATTAACAAAAAAATAGACACTCCTCCATGGTATGTGATTGTTGGACGGCACCCGAAGGATTCGGTTAGCCATGGCTTGAGAAAGAAAAGGTGGGGAGGAGTGTCATCTAAATAAAACTAAAATAAAAAGGCACTCCTTCATGGTATGAGATTGTTGGCATGCACCCGAGGATTCAGTTAGCCATGGTTTGTGAAAGCAAAGGTTGGAAGGAGTGCCACACAAAAATAAAAATAATTCATGGGAGCCGCTCTTTGAAGGTTTGTCTGGCAAGGGGGTTAGAGTACCCGCTACCATTCGTTGACAACAACAAACACCTCTCAAAATTTTACTTTTATTGCTCTCTATATGTTTTCAAAATCAAAGCTCTAGCACAAATATAGCAATCGATGTTTTCCTCTTTGAAGGACCTTTCTTTTACTTTTATGTTGAGTCAGTTCACCTATTTCTCTCCATCTCAAGAAGCAAACACTTGTGTGAACTGTGCATTGATTCCTACATACTTGCATATTGCACTTCTTATATTGCTTTGCATTGACAATATCCATGAGATATACATGTTATAAGTTGAAAGCAACCGCTGAAACTTCATCTTCCTTTGTGTTGCTTCAATACCTTTACTTTGAATTATTGCTTTATGAGTTAACTCTTATGCAAGACTTATTGATGCTTGTCTTGAAAGTACTATTCATGAAAAGTCTTTGCTATATGATTCATTTGTTTACTCATGTCATTTACCATTGTTTTGATCGCTGCATTCATTACATATGCTTACAATAGTATGATCAAGGTTATGATGGCATGTCACTCCAGAAATTATCTTTGTTATCGTTTACCTGCTCGGGACGAGCAGAAACTAAGCTTGGGGATGCTGATACGTCTCCGACGTATCGATAATTTCTTATGTTCCATGCCACATTATTGATGATATCTACATGTTTTATGCATACTTTATATCGTTTTTATGCGTTTTCCGGAACTAACCTATTGACGAGATGCCGAAGGGCCGCTTCTTTGTTTCTGCTGTTTTTGGTTTCAGAAATCCTAGTAAGGAAATATTCTCGGAATCGGACGAAATCAACGCCCAGCATCTTAGAATCCCCGGAAGCATCCAGAACACCCGAGAGAGGCCAGAGGGGGGCCACAGGCCCACCAGATGGTAGGCCGGCGCGGCCTGGGGGTGGCCCGCGCGCCCCTAGCGTGTCGTCGCCTCGTTGACCTTCTGACTCCGCCTCTCCACCTATATAATCGTCCCTGACCTAAAAACCTCGACCAGTTCGACGAAAACAGAGAAAACCATCCAGAGCCGCCGCCATCGCGAAACTCCAATTCGGGGGACAGAAGTCTCTGTTCCGGCACCCTGCCGGGACGGGGAATTGCCCCCGGAGTCATCTCCACCGCCGTCTCCACCGCCATCTTCACCGCCATCGCTGCCTCTATGATGAGGAGGGAGTAATTCACCCCCGAGGCTGAGGGCTCCGCTGTAGCTATGTGGTTAATCTCTCTCCTATGTACTTCAATACAATAATCTCATGAGCTGCCTTACATGATTGAGATTCATATGAGTTATGTATCACTACTATTCTATGTGCTACTCTAGTGATGTTATTAAAGTAGTCTATTCCTCCTCCATGATGTAATGTTGGCAGTGTGTGCATCATGAAGTACTTGGTTTATGCTATGATTGTGATCTCTTGTAGATTATGAAGTTAACTATTACTATGATGGTATTGATGCGATCTATTCCTCCTTTCATAGTGTGATGGTAGAAGTGTGCATGCTATGTTAGTACTTGGTTTGGTTGTGTTGATCTATCTTGCACTCTAAGGTTATTTAAATATGAACATTGAATATTGTGGAGCTTGTTAACTCCGGCATTGAGGGTTCGTGTAATCCTACACAATGGTGTTCATCATCCAACAAGAGGGTGTAGAGTAGTCCTATTATGTGATCATTGTTGAGAGTGTCCACTAGTGAAAGCAGGATCCCTAGGCCTTGTTTCCAATACTGCTATCGCTGCTTGTTTACTGTTTTACTGCGTTTCTACTGCCTGCAATATTACCACCATCCATCACACGCCAGTCCTGGACAGCAAAGCACTTTTCTGGTGCTGTTGCTACTGCTCATATATATTCATACCACCTGTATTTCACTATCTCTTCGCCGAACTAGTGCACCTATTAGGTGTGTTGGGTACACAAGAGACTTCTTGCTTTGTGGTTGCAGGGTTGCATGAGAGGGATATCTTTGACCTCTTCCTCCCTGAGATCGATAAACCTTGGGTGATCCACTTAAGGGAAACTTGCTGCTGTTCTACAAACCTCTGCTCTTGGAAGCCCAACACTGTCTACAAGAATAGAAGCTCCCGTAGACATCACACCGCAAGCTCGTCTACTTCAACACCCAACATCAAGTGACCAAGGTCAAGCTTCAAGTTCTTCTCCGAGTGGTTCGGGGACAATCTTCATGGACAATGATATTCCCTATACCCCCGAGCCATCCGGATCTCGTGACAAGGTTGCCTCTTTCAACGACAATGGAGGTCAAGGCGAGGACCTAAACCGTGATGAAGGCCAAGAGGACTCTCAAGAACCATCTCCTCAAGCCGACACTCGCCGTGAAGATCCTACTACAAGACACTTGCGTCTCAAGTCTCATTCCTTGCAAAACATCATGGGTGATCTAAAGAGAAATGTCACCACTCGGAGGCAACTTGCAAACTTTTGTGCGCACCATGCCTTTGTCTCTAGAGTGGAACCACTCAAAGTTGATGATGCTCTCAAAGATCCCGATTGGTTGAATGCAATGCAAGAGGAACTCAACAACTTCAAGAGGAATGATGTATGGACTCTCATGAAGCGACCCGATCATTGCCGCAATGTTATCGGCACCAAGTGGATCTTCAAGAACAAGCAAGATGAAAGTGGCACGGTCATCCGCAACAAAGCAAGATTGGTGGCACAAGGCTATTCTCAAGTCGAAGGCGTGGACTTTGGTGAAACCTTTGCACCCGTTGCAAGGCTCGAGTCCATCCGTATCCTTTTGGCCTTTGCATCACATCATGGCTTTAAGTTGCAACAAATGGATGTTAAGAGTGCTTTTCTTAATGGTCCTCTACATGAGGAAGTATATGTGAAGCAACCCCCGGGGTTCGAGGACCCCCATTTCCCGGACCATGTCTTCAAGCTCAAAAAGGTCCTATATGGTCTCAAACAAGCTCCTGGAGCTTGGTATGAGCATCTCAAGGAGTTGCTTGAAGACCGTGGTTTCCAAGTGGGGAAAATCGATCCCACTCTTTTTACTAAAAAGGTCAATGGGGAGCTTTTCGTATGCCAACTCTATGTAGAGGACATCATATTTGGCTCTACTAACACAAAATTCAACGATGAGTTTGCTATGTTGATGACAAATAGGTTTGAGATGTCAATGATGGGTGAACTCAGGTACTTCCTTGGGTTCGAGATCAAGCAAATGCGACAAGGCACCTTCATCAATCAAGCAAAGTACCTACAAGGCATGCTCAAGCGCTTTGATATGAAGGACGCCAAGGGGATCGGAACTCCGATGCAACTCAAGTGTCAACTCACTCTTGACGAAGGCGGCAAGGCGGTGGATACCAAGCTCTACCGTTCGATGATAGGTTCGCTTCTCTACCTTTGTGCCTCTCGCCCGGATATCATGTTGAGCGTTGGTATGTGTGCACGGTTTCAAGCAAGTCCGAAGGAAAGCCACCTTGTGGCGGTCAAGAGGATCTTTCGATATTTAGTTCATACCCCACACTTCGGACTATGGTACCCAAGGGACACGGACTTTGCATTGGTGGGTTTCACCGACTCCGATTGGGCGGGCGACAAGATTGATAGGAAGTATACCTCCGGAGCATGTCACTTTCTTGGAAGATCTTTGGTGTGTTGGTCCTCGAAGAAGCAAAATTGTGTCTCCGTCTCCACCGCGGAAGCCGAGTATATTGCCGCGGCGAGTAGTTGTGCCCAAATCTTATGGATGAGGCAAACCTTGCGGTACTATGGACTCGAGTATAGCAAGGTGCCTCTCTTGTGCGACAATGAGAGCACAATCAAGATCGCCTACAATCCGGTTCTTCATGGCAAGACGAAGCACATCGAGATACGGAACCACTTCATCCAGGACCACATTGCTCGCGGAGATATTGTACTATCCTATATTGGCACAAGGAGCAATTGGCGGACATCTTCACGAAGCCCTTGGATGAGAAGCGCTTTATTGAGTTGAGGCATGAGCTAAATATCATTGATCCGTCGAACTTTGCTTAACCGTCGTGCGCACATACCAATCTTAACGTCATATCTAGATGAAAGGCACGCATGGACATAGGGGGAGTGCGGTTTAAATCCATTGAGCTATCACTCCCCCCATAATGCATAAAGAAATCCAAAACATTTGCTATTTGTCAATTAAGTGACTTATGAGCTTCATGTTGAGTTGTAGTCCGTGAGTCCTAGATACATCTACGCGACCTCACAACTACTATACTCTTACACGGTGGCTTCGGCCACCAACACCCCCTCCTTGAGGGTTTTTCGGTTCTTCTTGACCTTGTTTTGTCTTTCTTCTTTGCTTTCTTCTTCTTGTTTTAAGAACCTCTATCAAGCTTGTTTTCTCGTGATTTTTGCAAGCTTGGTTGTATGTTCTTTTTCTCCATCTCTCTAGTTTCGTCACCCTCCTTTTTGGTGTTCCGATGCCAAAGGGGGAGAAGTTCCTAGGTGGATGGAGACCTTTATTGTTTGTAGCCGTTTGGTTCTAGTTGCTTATCTTGTCTCTTGGCTACATCAACAACCCTATGGAGGCATTCTATTGTTAGTTTGGGTATTCTCAAGGCTATGGTATGATAACTTCACCCAAATCTCCGTATATGATCTCATGTTGCCTCCATATTGTGCATATGCCTCGTGAACATGCCATCTATCTATGTTGCATATGCGCTTGGTTTGTAAAAAGTAGGGGGAGTGATGTCTCTATAACATGTGTATTTGTATTCAAATACATATTCATGATATGCACATGTGTAGGGGGAGCTCCGTCTAGTTTTTGCAAATCTAATGTTCTCATCATAACATCATATGTTATTGTCAACTCTTGTGTTGTCATCAAACACCAAAAAGGGGGAGATTGTAAGAGCAAAATTCATACCCCAAGTTTTGTGTGTTTGATGACAACACTCGAGCAATCTCACCGTGTGCCTTGAGTATCATTGTTAGATTTGCAAGTACACGGTGACCTCGCCGGACGCGTCAAGATCAGAAGACTGAAGCGTAGTTGATAGGTTTTCCGGTTTTGTGTGCGTTTAGCAAGGTAACAAAGTTGGAGAGAAAAAGGGAAGAAAACCAGATTTAGCCAGGCCGGTACTACCGGTACCTGTAGCGGTAGTACCGCTACCCCTATAGGTACCGCTGTCGGTACCGCTCTGAGTCTGCACTGAATTTGTCCCTCAGAACAAGTTGCGGTACCCCCTGCAGTACCTGGGGCGGTAGTACCGCTCACGAGCGGTAGTACCGCTCAAGGTACCGCTTGAGGTACCGTAACGCGTTATGGTCGTACCGCTCCGGTACCGCCCTGGTACCGCTCTGGATCCAGTAAGGTCTGGACCCTATTGCGGTACCACGAGCGGTACCGCGGGCGGTAGTACCGCTCTGTGTCCTTTGACCAGATCTGGGGGATTTCGAACTCAGAGCGGTAGTACCGCTTATACCAAAGCGGTAGTACCGCTTAGGCCAAATCTGGGCATAACGGTTGGATTTGGAGGAGCCTATTTAAGGGCCCCTTCTTCCCCACCCGATTTTATCTCTTCCCCTTCTCTCTCCTCCATTGTTGCTGAGCTTAATCCTTGAGGATCTCCTTCCCCCTCCAACCAATCTTGCCCTAATTTTGAGGATAGGTGGAGGAGACCCCGATCTATAGTTCTACCAAGAGAGATTTCACAAATACTAGCTATTCCTTAGTGGATCTTGGTGGTAGGGCTCCTTTGGTGGATCTTGGAGAAGAGTTCCTTTGGTGGAGCATTGGGGAGTTCCTTTGGTGGAGCCTTGGAGAGTTTCTTGGTGGAGCCTTGAAGAGTTTCTTGGTGGAGCATTGGAAGAGTTCCTATGGTGGAGCATTGGTGATGGGTTCCTATGGTGGAGCATTGGAGATGTGCAGCTATGGAGTCTAGCTTGGTGATGTACTAGCTCCATAGGGTGTTGGGAGCATCCTTGTGTGTGTGGAGCTCGCCCCAACCTTGTGAAGGAATCACCGCCTCGACCGGTGCCTTAGTGGAAGAGGGAGAGCACCTCCGTGGAGCTCTCTCGAGGAAGAGGGTGAGGCCTTCCTTCGTGGTGTGGCCGCCTAGTCTCTTGTGTGAGACTAGCACCTCCTCAACGCAGACGTACTTCCTTTAGTGGAAGGAACTGCGGGAAACAAACCTCGACTCACCTCGCGCCCCCCGGTTGTCTCGCTCCTTACTTTTGTTATCTTGTTGATTCCTTTACTTGTTGGATATGCTCTAGCTTCATTGTAGGATCACCCCCATTGCTAAAAGTCACACCTTTACCTTCCGTTGCATAAAACTTGAAAAAGATTAAAACTTGCCGTAGCGCCATTCACCCCCCCTCTTGTTCGCTACGATCCGTTCAACAAGGCATGAGTATTGGTCTGGATTAACTTCTAATGATTTACTTATCATTTCATGTGAAGAATGAGATCTATTAATCACATATATAGGTTTAACTTATCATCTCAATTTATAATGTAAGATCATGCATTGAATATGATCAACTAATCCTCACTAACCTCTCCTTATTATCCTCTCATCACACTCACCTAGATTCTTAGGGTTTATGATCATCACCCAATTTGTGATGATCAAAGTATTGGTCCATATACTTGAGTATACCTCTTTAGGTTGAGCTCTTCTGAATAGATAGGGTTTCTCTAGGGTTTATGATCATTACCAAGTTGTAATGATCACAACAATTGCCTCTCTTGAATATCTAGTCAAATAGGTACTTACTTACCATCAAGTGTTATCTAGGTCAAGTAGGGTTCAATACTTGACTTATATTTCTTGTATCATTGGTTAGTATCAACAAGTACCTCAATTGGATAAGGTTTAAATAGTAATCTAGGTTCTATTCAATGGATAATATAAGCATATGGATGGTGCTCTCCTTTCTTTAAGGTTTAATGGAAATGAGTTGGGAAACAAGGTTGGAATGATCAAAAGTTAATGAAGAATGAATATGAGTGTCCTTGACTTGGTTCAAGTATTTTAGTTGAAAAGATATACCATGTGACTCATGGTAGGAACATTTATTTAGTAGAAAACATGGATAAGATAATTATAGAATAGTTTCTTAGTTAGTTGTGTTCTTTGTTTTATAGTTGAATAACTATTCATGAGTTGTTGTAAGGAATGTCATGTTGAGATCTTCTATGAGATCTTGTAGCTGACCCTTACTTAAGGTGTTGTTTGTTGTAAAACTAATTCCATTTGATCTAGCCCATAGATCAAATCATCTCTACCCAAAACAGGGATTTAGCAAGGATCACAGTGAAGTTTATAGCGCTTGACTTGATGATCTACTTCAGTTCCAGCAAGTCAGGTGAAACTTCAGTTACTATGGTAAGTTTTATTTGAAGCGCAAAAATTTCCCAGATTTTCTATGCATGAATCAATGCACACTTTGGTGTTCTCTCATTTTGTAGCCTCTAAACCTGGGATATTACACAACTGGAGGGGAAGGCTGTGATATGAGGATCACATGTTTTCACCAAGTGTTAATGCTTTGCTCCGGTGCTCTATTAAAAGGAGTACCTTAATTACCAGTAGATTCCCTTGAGGCCCGGCTGCCACCGGCTGGTAGGACAAAAGATGTTATGCAAGTTTCTCATTGCGAGCACGTATGACTATATATGGAAAACATGCCTACATGATTAATAATCTTGATGTTATGTCTTAATGCTATTTCAATCCTATCAATTGCCCAACTGTAATTTGTTCACCCAACACTTGTCACTTGTTATTGGAGAGTTACCACTAGTGTAGATCGCTGGGAACCCCGGTCCATCTCTCATCATCATATACTCGTTCCTATATGACATTGGAAGTAGTATCAACTATTTTCTGATGCCATTGCATATGTGTTACTGTTACTGCTGTTGTGTTACTGTTACTATTGCTCTCATATTACTGCTACTTTCACATCACCTCTGTTACTAGTGCTTTTCCAGGTGCAGCTGAATTGACAACTCAGTTGTTAAGGCTTATAAGTATTCTTTACCTCCCCTTGTGTCGAATCAATAAATTTGGGTTTTACTTCCCTCGAAGACTGTTGCGATCCCCTATACTTGTGGGTTATCAATAGGTGACCTACACTTCCTTCCGTACAGAGCTTCAAATGGTGTCATCTTGATGCTGCTTTGATAGCTATTGTTGTAAGGAAACTCTGCTAATGGTAAGTGTTCCTCCCATGATCCTCTGAAGTCTAGGGCACAAGCCCTAAGCATATCTTCAAGTATCTGGTTTGTCCTCTTTGTTTGTCCTCCCGTCTGAGGATGATAAGTTGTGCTGTAATCCAATTTGGATCCTAAAGCTTCGTGAAGTTGCTTCCAAAAAGCTGATGTGAACACAGATCCTCGATCTGACACTATTTTCTTGGGAACTCCATGTTTACTTACTATCTCTTTGATGTAAAGATCTATGAGCTTCTCTCCTTTGTCTTGTTGGTTTACTGCTAAGAAGTGTGCGCTTTTCATCAACCGGTCCACGATTGCCCATATCATATCCTTCTTTTTATTTTTCATGGGTAGTCCGGTGATGAAATTCATTCCTATTTCTTCCCACTTCCATTCTGGAATTGGTAAAGGTTGTAATGGTCCTGCTGGACTTTGATGTTCTGCCTTCACCCTTTGACAAGTATGGCATTCCGCCACATATTGTGCAATTTCTCTCTTCATGTTATTCCACCAGAATAACTCTTTTAGGTCCATGTACATCTTTGTACTTCCTGGATGGATTGAATATGGTGTTTGATGAGCTTCTCGAAGTATAACTTCCTAGATCTCAGCATTATCTGGAACACAAATCCTTTTCTGGAACCATAATGATCCAGACTCTCCTCGGTGGAATTCTGATGGTCTTCCTTCATCGATCCTTCTCATTCCTCCATGATGAATGGATCATCAAGTTGACCCATGATAATCTCATTCCTTAAGTTCACACTTAATTCATCTGCAACTTGCAGTGCTGATAGTCCTTCATGTGCTTCCTTCTCCCAAAGTTGTATCTGTGCTTGGCTTATTTCCTTCTTCAACTTCGGTTCTATTTCTTGTTCTACTCCTCCAGTACTCTTTCTACTTAAGGCATCCGCTACAATGTTAGCCTTTCCTGGAGTGTAATTGATGGTCAGGTCATAATCCTTGATTAATTCGAGCCATCTTTTCTGTCGCATATTCAGTTCCTTCTGAGTGAAGAAGTATTTGAGACTCTTGTGATCTGTGTATAGCTCGCACTTGGCTCCATAAAGAAAATGTCTCCAAGTTTTTAGTGCAAATACAACCGCTGCTAGCTCTAGGTCATGGGTTGGATAGTTCACTTTATGAGGTCTGAGTTGCCTTGATCCATAAGATATCACTTTCCGATCTTGCATGAGTACGCAACCTAATCCATGTTTGGATGCGCCACAATACACGGTGTAATCCTTGCCAACTTCCGGGACTGCTAATACCGGTGCTGTGGTGATTTTCTCCTTTAGAGTCTGAAAACTCTGCTCACACTCATCAGACCACACGGACGGTATGTTCTTCCTTAACAACTTAGTCATTGGCCCTGGTATTTTGGAGAATCCTTCAATGAATCTTCTGTAGTATCCTGCCATTCCTAAGAATCCTCGAATTTCCTTGACATTATTAGGTTCTTCCCATTCTAAAACTGATGCTACCTTACTTGGGTTTACTGCTATTCCATCCTTGCTGATGACATGTCCAAGAAATTGTACTTGATCTATCCAAAACTCACACTTGCTAAATTTGGCATAGAGTTGATGTTCTCT
This sequence comes from Lolium perenne, assembly GCF_019359855.2. Lineage (NCBI taxonomy): Eukaryota > Viridiplantae > Streptophyta > Magnoliopsida > Poales > Poaceae > Lolium > Lolium perenne. Next base: position 190,090,646 of record NC_067245.2, read on the forward strand.
TAGTGTTTGCAACACTATCCTAGGATGTTCTGCATGTTCAGCTTTGTCCTTGGAATATATCAAGGTATCATCAATGAACATGATGACAAACTTGTCAAGATATGGCATGAAGATCTTATTCATGAGATTCATGAATATTACTGGAGCATTGGTTAACCCAAAAGGTATGACTAAGTACTCATGATGTCCATACCTTGAAACAAAGGCAGTTTTAGGAACATCTTCCTTTTTGATCTTTATCTGATGGTATCCTGATCTCAGATCAATCTTGGAAAAGACTCCTGCTCCTCTAACTTGATCAAACAGATCTTGTATTTTGAGAAGTGGATACTTGTTCTTGATAGTAACATTGTTCAAGTTCCTGTAATTTCGGCACATCCTTCGGCCTCCATCCCTTTTGTCCACGAATATAACTGGTGATCCCCAAGGTGAAATACTCTCCTGAATGAATCCTTTCTGTTCTAGGTCATCCAATTGTTCCTTGAGTTCCTTAAACTCCTTAGGCCCCATCTTGTATGGTGCCTTAGCAATCGGGGCTGTTCCCGGAATTAGATCGATAGTAAACTCTATCTCCCTATCTGGTGGCGTTCCAGGTAATTCCTTTGGGAAAACATACTGGAATTCATTAAGTACTGGGATGTCCTCAAGCTTTACTTCCTTCATGCTATTCAACTATAACTCTACTTCAATCTGAGTATGTTTATCTCCTTGATAAATCATTCTGCCTTCATCTGGGCTTTTCAAAGACACTGTTTTGTTTGCACGGTCTATCAAGGCTCCATTTGCCTCTAACCAGTTCATACCAAGAATGACATCTATGTCCTTCATATGTAAAACAAGCAGGTCTGTGTCAAACACACATTTATGGATCATAATGACTTGTCCCTGCTTAATATGGGTAACTACTATCGTTCCCCCCGCAGATAGTATGGTGATAGGTGTTTCTAACTTAGTACAACTAATCTCATGTTTGATGAATTGCTGAGAAATGAATGATGTAGTTGCACCAGTATCAAAAAGTACTTTGACAGGTTGAGTGAGTATCTGAAGCGTACCTATGACCGCTTGATCTGAGTTGATCACCTCCTCCAAGCTGGTGCAGTTCAACTTTCCGAAGGGCTTCTTATTTTTCCAGCTCCCTCCGGAATTCCCACTTCGATTTCCACCTCCCCCTGACTGACCTCCACCATTCTTTTTCTTGGGGAAATCCTTCAGCATGTGCCCATCCTGGTGACACCCGAAACATTTCACCCTTGGCTTCTTACAATCCCTGGAGAAATGTCCCTTAAGTCCACAACTACGGAAAACTATCTGGGCCATAAACTGGTCATTTGATACCTTCTTTATGTCGTTGTTGTTGTTGTTGTACCTTGGCTTGAAACTCAAGCTGGTGTTGGACTTGTTACTCACGAACTTCTTTGGCTCAAATCTGGCCTTCTTCCGCTTCTCTTCCCAAAGTTGTTTGAAGTCATCCTCAAGAGTGATGGCTGCATCCACCAACTCCTGGAACTCAGTAGCTCTCAACATCCTGAGTTGTACCTTAAACTGAGGATTCAATCCTCTCATGAACCTCTTCTTCCTTTTGTCTTCCGTGTTGACCTCTTCAGCAGCATATCGGGACAATCCTGAGAACTCTCTAACATATGTCAGAATAGTCTTGTCCTTCTGTCGAGGCTCTCGAACTCTCGACGCTTCAACTCAAATATACTCTCGGGAACATTGGATTCCCTGAACTTCTTCTTGAACTCCTCCCAGGTGAACACCTTCTTAGCTGGGTAAACGACAACAATGTTATCCCACCAAGATGCGGCGGGTCCACACAGTAAGTGTGTAGCATATCTGACCTTCTCCAGGTCATTCCATCCAACAGTTTTGAGCTTACGCTAAGTATCCATCAACCAATCCTCCGCGTCCATTGGTTCTGGCGCGTAGGCGAATGATATTGGCTTTGTGTTCTGAAAATCTAACAAGGTAACGCCCTGGTTTTTTGGCCTCTCCACCTTGTTCTGCTGCAACAACTCTTGTAAAGTGCATAAGTAAAGAGCTTGGGTATAGAGATAACCGAGGCACGTGGGAGACGAAGATTTATCCCGAAGTTCACACTCTTGCAAGTGCTAATCTCCGTTGGAGAGGTGCGGTGGCTTAGTGCTCCCGAACGCCACAAGAGACTCACCTTGAGGTGTGGTTGCTCGATGCACACAAACGCCACAAAGGCCTAACCCCAAGATGCGGTACTCACACCACACACCGGAACACCACGAAGGCGCCTCACCTTATTCTCCGGTGACCCTCGCCACAAAGGCCTAGGTCACGGTTCCACTAAGGGATTTCCTTCGAGGCGGAAACCGGGCCTTACACAAAGATTGGGGCACACTTCCACAACTTAATTGGAGGCTCCCAACAAATCGCCACAAAGGCCTAGAATCCGTCTAGGGTTCCAAGAACCCAAGAGTAACAACTTTCTTGCTTTCACCACCACGAATCACCGTGGAGAACTCAAACCTATGCACCAAATGCAATGGCAAGAACACCACAAAGATGCTCAAGTCCTTCTCTCTCAAATTCCAACAAAGCTACAAAAGCTATTGGGGGAATAAGAGAGGAAGAACAAAGAGGAGAACACAAAATTCTCCAAAATCTAGATCCCAAAGATTCACTCACAAAGAGATGATTTGGTTTGGTCAAAGTGTGGATCTAGATCTCCTCTCTCTTTTCCCTCAAAAGGGGGCAAGAATCATGGAGGGATAGATAGATAGGGCAAGCTTCTCAAGATCAACAATGGAGGAGAGAGAGAGAGAGTCAGAGAAGCACTTGTTCCAATGGGGAAGAAAGCTATTTATATGAGAAGATGCTCCAGATCTGACCGTTATGCACGTTTTTGTATAACACTGGAAGTTCCGGCCACATGGGCCGGAAGTTCCGGTTGGATCCCTTCGCACATGTGCAGCTGATGGACTGAGAGTGGGTGGAACAAGGGCGGAACTTCCGGTGACCGGAAGTTCCGGCCAAGTTCCGGCCTACTTCCGAAATAGCGCGAAAACCATACTGGAACCATCTGCGAGCAAACACGATGTTTCCGGAACTTGGCCGGAAGTTCCGCTGGCCGGAACTTCCGACCTACTTCCGCCGAGTTACAACGAGAGAGGCACGGAGATGCTATTGTCAGGAGCATCTGGGCGGAACTTCCGCCAGTAGAGGCCGGAACTTCCGCCGGGAGCAAAAGACATATCGGTAAAACCTCCAACCTCGAAAATGCAATAAGTTGAGTTAGGAAACTCGGATTTAAGTGAAACCAATTTTGTTGGAAAGAGGAAGACAAGAGCTACCCAACAAAATATGGAAACTAGTGGGGGGTTATTTTCTATTATTTTTAGAGGTGCAATACCTCAACATGAGAAACCGAGAAAATCACCAAACACGAAAACGCAACAAGTGATCTATGCAAAATCCGTTTTTTGATGAACTAGAGCTTGTCATGAGAGTAAGCACAAGCTCTAAAACATCACATGGGTAAGATCCAAATAACAACCAAGAAAGGTGATGCACCAAACTAAAAAATGCAACAAGTGATCTATGTGAAATCCGTTTTCGATGAACTAGAGCTTGTCATGAGAATAAGCACAAGCTCTAAAACATCACATGGATAAGATCCAAATAACAACCAAGAAAGGTGATGCAAGGATGCAAAGGTTAGAGCTCTCCGAAGGATACGATCTAGTTACTCACTCGAGAGCCCTCTTGATAGTACGGCAACTAAATTATAAACCGGTCTCCAACTACACCATGAGATCGGTGAGAAAGAAACCCTATCAAGAGCAAACCTTAACCTTGTGCATTCCACTTGAGCTTGATGATGATGGTCTTGTCCGCAACAAGATGGAACGCCTTTCTTGATTGTGCTTGCTAGATGAAGTCATGCGAATTCTCCCCCATACTCCAATATGGGAGAGCTTCTTTTTCGGCGCGTCTTCACATATCCATGATCACCATATGGATGGAAAGCTTCAAGCATACGATCTCTTCGAGTTGGCTCATCTTGAACTTGCACTTTATTTCTTTACTCTTCATCATGTTGATGTCTTGAAGAACTTGAGGGCTCACTTCATCTTCATCTTCAAGACATACTTGACACTTGATCTTCTTCATTAGCTTCTTATTGCAATCTTGAAGCCAACATATGGTTCAACCATTGCCTATGGAAAACTCCTACAAATATAACTCAATGCAAACATTAGTCCATAGGGATTGTCATTAATTACCAAAACCACACATGGGGGCTCCATGCACTTTCAACTGGCAGCCGAGGAGGGCATACTCGTCCTCCTCGAAATCTTCTTCATTAGGGCTGGCGCGATCGGCACCTTCGTCGCACCGCGCCACGCCCTACACCGTGCCTAAGCGTGAGGTGAAGGACGAGCCAGAGTTCGCGATGCCGCCCGTCAATTCGAGGCGCGGCGGCAACAATGTCAGCTGGCAGCAGCACAGGCGCGCCGGCGGCGCCCTCCACATCCCGAAGCCAGAGGTGAAGGAGGAGTCGGGCGACGAGGAAGCCACGAAGGTGGCGCAGCTGGCGGAGTACGAGTGCCAACAACGCCTCATCGCTAGCAGCGATGACCCCGACGATTGTCCAGGGTTGCACATGGCATTTGCGTTGTCGCTGAACGACAAGGACGTCTAGAGGGGCGACCTCGACTTGGCGATCGCAATGTCCATCCGCAACACCGGGAAGCTACTCGTCGACCTCACCGACGACGGCGAGGCTACACCAAGCGGCGCGGTGAAGGACGAGTCCGACGTGCGCGGCAAGCATGACGTCGTTGCCACCAGTACTACGACCCGTCTGGCTGCCGCAAGTACTATTAGGGTTTAGGTTTAAATTTCATCGAATTCCGTTCGAATCTATGTAATATATGGAAAGTTTGAATAAATTCAATTGTTTTCGATAAAATTTAAAAAATCTCAAATTCTGTTTGAGAACACGACTGAAGAACGACGTTTCACAAACACGACACGAACAAAACACGTTCTCCAAACGGTAAATCGATGCGGTTGGAAATGCTCTAAGCATCAATTCACTAACCACGAGGGACTCCGGGCAGGAGATAGAGGATGGCCATAATCCACTAGGGTGCGGTCGTTCTCCAAAGAAGAGGCGCTGGTTCTCCAAGGCAATGTGCCCTTCGTCCTTAATCCTTGCCTTGACATGTAAGAGCATCTCTCTATCCTCCGCCTCTAGAGCCTTGAGGATCCTCAACCGCTGGATGGCCAACTCGTCCGTCCCATGTTGTCTCTTCTACCTTATCCCACACTTTTCTCCTCCAACCGTTCACACATGAAGCCGAGGCGCAGGCGAGAACGCATCCACCAGATAGCATCGGCCACGAAGCTCCTCGCAGCAGCGACGCGCGTCGGCGACTCGGCGGTCGCCCATCCACGTCGGCGGAAATCGCCCAGCAGCCCGTCTCCCGTAGCAATTCCTTGCAGCAAAAAGCTGAAGCAGAAATCATAGAGTAAATCCCCTCACGCACGAGGAGCCCGGCCGTTAGCTGGCGTCAATGAACGGCTTGCAGCAGCGATGTCGCTGAAGGCGAGCTTGCAGCTCCGACGGCGCAGCAATTGTGGCAAGGGTTTGTAGCAAATCCGCCGGCGGCTGCTTGGAGTAGCAACTCCAGCGGCGCTTGCAGCTCCGTCGATGCTGCCTGTAGCAACGGCAGCCCTGGTTTGTAGCAACCGCGTCGGCCGCTTGCAGCAGCGCGTGGTGACGCTGGGAGCACGACGCCTCGCCGATGGGAGGACCGCCTTGCCTTTGTAGCAGCGTCACTGTGCTGTGGTAGCAACACAACTTGCCGCTGGCAGCTAAATGCGTCGCCCCTGGTAGCATTGACCTTCTCCGCCGCCCTTCCGTTGAAGTGCCCCATCCCTAAATCCATGGCCACAGCTGCTGCAAAGAGTGCTAGGAGATGCAGCAAAGCAGAAACGCCGCTGCTGCAAGTCGGGGACGATCCCCGCCGGCAGCGACTAGAGCTCTTGCCGGATTTGACAGCATCGCTTGAACGTCCGAGAGGAATCTGCTAGAAAGCCATGGCGGCAGTTTTGCTGCGGGGATCTTGAGGTGAATGGTGCTTGCGGGAGGGAAATAAACCAGGATTTGGGACGGCGGGGAGGTTCAACGGCGGTGTGCGCGCAGGATTCGCAGGGGACGGCAGCGGGCGTGGCTCTCATAGGACGAGTGGCGATGGGGAAATCTTCCGAGCAAAACCAGAGGAAGGAGAGAAGGGAAGCGACTGTGGGATCCAGCATGAAAATGTGGCGCAGTTTCTTTTCCCTGGGCCTGTGCACGTGGCACGCGCGGAAGGAGGACGATGTGGACGCGCCATCGTCCGGGGGGAAGGTAAGCATTTTCCAATCAAAAATGTAGAATTCAGTCTTCCAAAAACGTCTCTTACAATGATTTTGCCACTCGCGCAGAACAAAAACCGTAAAACATGAACTAAACAAATGAAATTAAATTCTCGTGGGATAATTCATCGATGAACACATATAGATGATAGTTGATGCTCCGATTGAGCATCAAACTTTACATAATTTGTACTAATAACCTAAATTAACTAACAACCCTAACGTCGCGACCTATTTTTGACCAAAATGCGGCCCCGAGGGCCACTCCGCGTGGCGGTGCTGGTGGTGACGGAGGAAGGCGAGGTGGTGAAGGAAGGCGAGGCGTCGAGCTCCTACTCGGAGTCAAGCTCGACGATCTCAAGCTTGACGCGGCGGACGAGCTCCTCCCGGCGCACCGCCTCGTACTCCCGGACTTGGCAGACGGCGTCGTCCTCCTCCCGGCGCCAGCGAGCTCATGCCTCTACGTAGGAGATGCCAGCCACATGCGCGATGACGGCCTCCTCCTCCTGGTTGTCATGGACGTAGTCGCCCGCGGAGAACGTCGGCTCCTGCGCCGACGCCGTGTCCTCCTCATCCTACGAGCTGTCGTAGATGGGCAGGTGAGGGGGGCGGCTCGACCAGCCAGAGGAGGACCCCTCGCCGACGCCGCGTCCTCCTCCTTCTCCGAACTGTCGTAGATGGGCAAGCGAGGGGGTGGCTCGACCCGCTAGAGGAGGACCCCTCATCTCCATTCGCATACTTCGCGAGCTTGCTTGGTGCGTAAGCCCCCAGTTTGTCCACCGGCGGGCGTTGTGCTTGCGCGCGCCGTCCGAGCGATTGAATTTCCACCGTTTCGCCCCCGTGCGGAAAACGGGGGGCCGCAACGGCGAGTCCCCGCTGCCCAAACTAGCGCCTCCCCTAGCAGAGCTACCGCGGCTAGCCATGGGGTCGCGTTGTCGGGCGAAGCGGCGATGGCAAGGTGCGGATTCCTCGTCGGAGGAGGTGGAGTGAGGCGGCGGAGCGGGCGGCAGCGGCGGAGGGGAGTAGGGTTTGGAGACCGAACTCCCCTCCGCGGCCCGTTTTAATACGGGCAACCGTCGCGTTTCTCGGGCCCCGAACTAAGTTTACGGGCCAGGCCGCTTGGTCACGCTCTAGTCTGGGTCACATTCGGCCCGAACCCGTAAACTCACCGGAAAAATACGGTTCCGACAGGTTATTCGGCATCCGTTAGAGTTGCTCTAAATGGTGATATCTAAGCTTGCAAACTTAAGACTGATTGTGTCATCCCGCAGTGTTCGGATACACATTGTCCTTGGCTGTCCAAAGGGGCACACAACATGAATGGTAGACCCATTTTGAATGTTGCAGTCGGACAGGCTGTGTCCAGTCTCTAGCTGCTTTCCGTCAAAGACGATTCTCTGGTCGTCCCGATGATAGCCCATCCAGTTCTGGATCATCACCCTGAGATGAGAGATGGTATATGAGCTCAGAACCTCGAGATTGATGTGAGTGCCAATCAGAGTCTTGACAGAGATATGCATCCCTGGTGACAGCAGGCGGAGAACAAGGTGTAGGGTGGACTCATGCTGAATGGTAAGGTCTGCCAGGGTAGTGCAGCCATCCTCGAGCACCTCGTTGCCAAAGACGAGTTTCTGTTCATCTGGAGGTATGAGTTCCTTCTCCTCAATCTTAGCCTTGAGTCCTTGACACAGTCGACCGTATCTGAACTCTTGACCTTGATAACGAAGGTCTTGCCGCTGAGAGTCTTAACATATATATACCTTAATCTGTCGCAGGCACACCAAACATCAGCAATGTTAGCACAAAAAAAAAACGTTACAGAAAAGCAGCAGGACATCAGCAGTTTCAACAGATGATAGGACCAAGAACAGAAACCTACACCTTTGCCGCAGCAACCCAACAGGTTCTACAGGGATAACATTTGGCTGTTACATGGGTACATGATCTTGTTAGATTTGAACACCTAGAGATATTTTACACTGCCTCAGGCGTAAGATGATAAGATAACGACCAATATGACTATCTTTGGTTTGTGATGTGAATCCTTCAGACATGCAATACACTTTTTTTTTTTGGCAAAAACTAATATGCAGCAGAAATTTGACGATACTGTGACAAAAACATACTAGTCAAGCACTCTCAAGCTTTGCTTTTTGGGTTAATTATTCATTTGCCACTAGAGGCCACCATACGTTCAGTTTTACCATTAGCGGGTAATGGTGCTCAGTTTTGCTATTTTGGACGTAGCTGCTATGGAGAGGCCAAACGGCTAGCTTTGGCCCGATTCCGTCCTGGAAGTTAGTGGTAGGGTGGGTCCGGATATTACAGGTGGGACCGCGCAACTTTGCCAACTCGGAGAGAGCACGTTTGCCACCACTTGCTCCCACGACCACCCCTGCTCATGCGACCACCTGCGCCGCCGCGGCCGTCCCACGTGGCCACCTGCTTCACCACCCCCTCCTCGGACGTCACCTGCTCCGCCGCCACTGTCTTGCGACGCCACCAGTGGGGCGCTCGTTCCGCGCCAGTGCGCCCGCCACCTGCTCGACGAAATGGCGACTGGCAGGGACAACCTTGGCGAGGCAAGTGTCGGGCCGGAACCGCATCAACGACTGGGTTCCCAAGGGGTAAGTATTGTTACTGCTGATCTTTTTTGTGCATTGCATTTTGGTTGATTTTACGGTTCCATTTGTGGTTGATTTTGGTGTGCTAATTGCGATTCTGTTTTTCGTGGGTTAGGATGGAGTTGCGGTTTGCATTCTTGGTGAACATTAGAAGGGACCAGTACATCATGGATGCAAAGAAAAAGAAGAAATTCCAAGGAGGGTTCGATTATCCGTTGCTAATGGATTGTAACTGGAGTTTTAGATAATTTGGGGAGGTAATTTGCAGTCCATATCCTTGGTTTGCATGATGAAGTGGAATTCAGATACTACGATGGAGGAACTCAATGGGTGAAAGTTAGTAATGATGCAGAGCTCGCTACCATGCTTGTTAAGTATAAGGAGAAAGGGCAATTTCAAGTGAGGCTAAAAATGACGTGGTTGTGTCGGCACATGGACCTTCTTGGCAGAATCATGCCGTCATAATGGCAACTCTAGCAAGAACAGTTCAGGCGGGGGACCTTCAATTAGTGCACAACAACGTGGTGGCTCGACAAGCGTGGGCAACGGCAGTAGGGTCCCTCGAGAAGTGGAGCCTGACTACGTAGATGATGAAGAGCGACTATATTCTGATGTTGTTCAGAATTTACGACGGGCATGTCGTGCTGAAAACCAAGACCAAGATGAGGCTGACATTGACGCTTCAGTGATTGATGACGAGGAGGGTAAGGACGAAGACCTTCCACCTGTTCAATGGGACAGATGGAAGAAGATTTCATCTTTGCATACATGAGTGAGTGTAGAAATGCACTTGTGACATACTGCATCAAGACAGAACGTACATTCGAAGTTGAGAGGAGCGACACTGTTCGTTACAGAGTGCACTGTCCGACTGATGATTGTCTGCACTCATCTAAAATGCAAAATATCACAAATATTCAGGTCAAAATGAACCCTTTTAGGCACATGCCTGGAATCAACCCTTAGAAAGGAAACAATCAGTAGATCCAAGTCAAGATGGGTGGTTGAAGAAGTAAAGCGGTGGGTGACAGAAAACCATAAAGTGGGTACAAAGGAGTTGCAGAATAACCTCAAAGAAAATTTCAAGATAGAGTTCCATACATGAGGGTGGGCAATGGTAAACAACATGTTATGGAATCTATTTATGGTAATTGGTAGGAAATTTTTAAATTGTTGTATTGATTCAAAGGTGAAGTGGAGAGGACCAGCCCAGGTAGTATTGTAGATATTGACCACCTCTCCGTGGAGTACACATTGAGGGGAGTGACATTGACCAAGGAATGCTTCAGTGGTTTTTTGTTTGTGTTGAGGTTTATCGCCGGGTTTTTTTGGAAGGCTGCAGGCCCTATTTAGTTATTGATGCAACTTTTCTCACAAGGAGACCCTTTCTTGTACAGTTGATGGACACAATTTTGTATTTCCAGATGCGTATGATGTGCTGGAGACAAAGTCCGAGAAGAGCTGGACTTGGTTTTTGCCGATCTGCGCCGTGCTATTGCACACACCATTGGGTTGGTAATTCATACAGATGCCTGCAAGGGTTTAGAAGTGTTCGTGGACAATGTGTTCCCTGGGGTAGAGCATAGGAAATGCATGCGTCACCTTGCTGCAAATTTTGGGAAGAAATTCAAAGGAAAGGTGTGAAGAAGCCGAACTACCACATGAGGCAGTTATACAAGAATGACAAAGTGAAGGAATACTTGGAAACATACCACTCCAAGATATGGCCAGAAGCCAATTCAGTGCTGAGCAAAGTTCATTATGTGCACAATAATCTTGCAGAATCTTTCAACTCAACGATCAGGAAACTAAAGGGTCTTTATTTGGTGGATTTGCTTGACAACATAAGGATATAATACATTAAAAAATTCATGTTCGTACAGGAATAGCTGCGGCAAAATTCATGGCCACATTATCATCCCTTCCGTGATGAATGAATTGAAGCAAAAAATAAGAGGCTTGGAAATGGGCATGACTCTTTGCTCGGTCACCACAGCAGAGATATCATTTTTGGATAAAGAGAAGAGGGAATTGAGATATCTGGTGGATTTAGAAGCTAGAAGTTGCAGTTGTAGGCAATGTCAGATAACTAGGATGTCATGATTTTATGTTTTATTTTTTATCACTACTCTCTCAAGTCAAGCAGGTAACATATAGCAATATGTGCATGAAGACTACTCTGTTGCAAGGAGATTCTCATTCACTATGACTTATTCTGTTTTCTAGATTAAGGTGGAATGGGCTCATGATTGGCAGTAGTAGCAGGTAGAATACTAAAAATATGTTGGGGTACTCACATAAGGTTTTCTTTTAGGAACATAGCATGCCTCCGTATTTTATAGAAATACTAAGGTTGTTCTATTTAACTAGAAAGCGCCCATTATTGCTTGCCCTTGATTATCAGCTATTGACCCTTCGTTACATATTTGTCTTATGCTTGGAAGAAAGATCCTAGTTAATTACATGTAGAAACTTGAGATGTCTTATCGTGTTCTTGCTTGTTTGATGTTTTCAGAAAAAACATTATTAGATGTCAGAAATAATTTGTACACTATCAGCTACTTATAGCCAAGCAATATAAAGAGAAACATATTTAGTTCCCTTGTTTCAAGTCTAAATTCAAAATTTGTAACACTTCATCAGCTCTAACAACAAGATTCTTTGATGATTTTCCATACTCTGTTAATAGCAACAACTAAAATTCAGACTCCTCTACTCTTCACATCTGGGCTTGCAAACAATGGCGCAACAAAGATGGAACACGGGTCTCTCGTACTGCTGTGCCATCTCATCTTGCCACCACATCACTTCGAGGAGCACGTAAAAGGTAAATCGTACCCTCCACGCATCTGAAATATACAAGCAGGTCAAGGTTAGCATAGGCTACATACTCGATTGAAACTTTAATAGTTCCCGATACCTCACATTCATATAGGTTCTAAGGCATAAGCTGTCCGAGAACAAAGATTGATATGCGAGTGTGGCATTTCTAAGATGTGGGTGTTGGGCTCCTGGTGTATCAATATATACTCGCTCTAGCATAACTAGCGGTATTTATTCTCAGATACCATTTGATATCCATATCAGCAAAGTGTTTAACTCTAGGAACGACTAGTGTAGATCTAATGCCGGTAGGTACTTGATACGTCTCCGACGTATCGATAATTTCTTATGTTCCATGCCACATTATTGATGTTATCTACATGTTTTATGCACACTTTATGTCATATTCGTGTATTTTCTGGAACTAACCTATTAACAAGATGCCGAAGTGCCAGTTGCTGTTTTCTGCTGTTTTTGGTTTCAGAAATCCTAGTAAGGAAATATTCTCGGAATTGGACGAAATCAAAGCCCAGGGGCCTATTTTTCCACGGAGCTTCCAGAAGACCGAAGAACACACGAAGTGGGGCCACGAGGTGGCGACACCACGTGGCGGCGCGGCCCAGGGGGGCCCGCGCCGCCCTATGGTGTGGCCCCCTCGTCTGGCCCCCGACTCTGCCCTTCCGCCTACAAATAGCCTCCGTGACGAAAACCCCAGTACCGAGAACCACGATACGGAAAACCTTCCAGAGACGCCGCCGCCGTCGATCCCATCTCGGGGGATCCAGGAGATCGCCTCCGGCACCCTGCCGGAGAGGGGAATCATCTCCCGGAGGACTCTACGCCGCCATGGTCGCCTCCGGTGTGATGTGTGAGTAGTCTACCCCTGGACTATGGGTCCATAGCAGTAGCTAGATGGTTGTCTTCTCCCCATTGTGCTATCATTGTCGGATCTTATGAGCTGCCTAACATGATCAAGATCATCTATCTGTAATTCTATATGTTGCGTTTGTTGGGATCCGATGAATAGAGAATACTTGTTATGTTGATTATCAAAGTTATGCTTATGTGTTGTTTATGATCTTGCATGCTTTCCGTTACTAGTAGATGCTCTGGCCAAGTAGATGCTTGTAACTCCAAGAGGGAGTACTTATGCTCGATAGTGGGTTCATGCCTGCATTGACACATGGCACAGTGACAGAAAGTTCTAAGGTTGTGTTGTGCTGTTGCCACTAGGGATAAAACATTGATGCTATGTCTAAGGATGTAGTTGTTGATTACATTACGCACCATACTTAATGCAATTGTCTGTTGCTTTGCAACTTAATACTGGAAGGGGTTCGGATGATAACCTGAAGGTGGACTTTTTAGGCATAGATGCAGTTGGATGGCGGTCTATGTACTTTGTCGTAATGCCCAATTAAATCTCACTATACTCATCATGATATGTATGTGCATGGTCATGCTCTCTTTATTTGTCAATTGCCCAACTGTAATTTGTTCACCCAACATGCTGTTCGTCTTATGGGAGAGACACCTCTAGTGAACTGTGGACCCCGGTCCAATTCTCTTTACTGAAATACAATCTACTGCAATACTTGTTCTACTGTTTTCTGCAAACAATCATCTTCCACACAATACGGTTAATCCTTTGTTACAGCAAGCCGGTGAGATTGACAACCTCCTTTGTTTCGTTGGGGCAAAGTACTTTGGTTGTGTTGTGCAGGTTCCACGTTGGCGCCGGAATCCCTGGTGTTGCGCCGCACTACATCTCGCCGCCATCAACCTTCAACGTGCTTCTTGGCTCCTCCTGGTTCGATAAACCTTGGTTTCTTTCTGAGGGAAAACTTGCTGCTGTGCGCATCATACCTTCCTCTTGGGGTTGCCCAACGAACGTGTGAAATACACGCCATCAAGCATATTTTCTGGCGCCGTTGCCGGGGAGATCAAGACACGCTGCAAGGGGAGTCTCCACTTCTCAATCTCTTTACTTTGTTTTTGTCTTGCTTAGTTTTATTTACTACTTTGTTTGCTGCACTAAATCAAAATACAAAAAAATTAGTTGCTAGTTTTACTTTATTTGCTATCTTGTTTGCTATATCAAAAACACAAAAAAATTAGTTACTTGTTTTACTTTACTTAATATCATGCATGTTTTTATTTCACTAGTTAAGCATAATGGAAAACAACAAAAATATGAGAGATCTTTATGAACTTTATCTTGAATTAGAACATGATGTGTTTGAAGAGAGAATTAAAAAACCCATGGAACTTTATATGCATGCTAATGGGAATGTTATTACTATGAATGCTTTGAACACCATTGTTGCTAATGCTATGGAAAATTCTAAGCTTGGGGAAGCTGGCTTTGATGAGCATGATCTTTTTATTCCCCCAAGCATTGAGGAGAAAATTTACTTTGATGATACTTTGCCTCCTATTCATGATAATGATATTGGTCTTTTAGTACCGCCTGTCATGGAGGATGAATTTGATTATGACTACAATATGCCTCCTACATTTGATGATGAGAATAATAATGATAGCTACTTTGTTGAATTTGCTCCCACTACAACTAATAAAATTGATTATGCTTATGTGGAGAGTAATAATTTTGTGCATGAGACTCATGATAAGAATGCTTTATGTGATAGTTATATTGTTGAGTTTGCTCATGATACTACTGAAAGTTATTATGAGAGAGGAAAATATGGTTGTAGAAATTTTCATGTTACTAAAACACCTCTCTATGTGCTGAAATTTTTGAAGCTACACTTGTTTTATCTTCCTATGCTTGTCACTTTGCTCTTCATGAACTTGTTTATTTACAAGATTCCTATGCATAGGAAGCATGTTAGGCTTAAATTTGTTTCATACTTGCCTTTTGATGCTCTCTTTTGCTTCAAATACTATTTCTTGCGAGTGCATCATTAAAACTGCTGAGCCCATCTTAATGGCTATAAAGAAAGCACTTCTTGGGAGATAACCCATGTGTTTATTTTACTACAGTACTTTGTTTTTATTTTGTGTCTTGGAAGTTGTTTACTACTTTAGCAACCTCTCCTTATCTTAGTTTTGTGTTTTGTTGTGCCAAGTTAAGCCGTTGATAGAAAAGTAAGTACTAGATTTGGATTACTGCACAGTTCCAGATTTCTTTGCTGTCACGAATCTGGGTCCACCTCCCTGTAGGTAGCTCAGAAAATTAAGCCAATTTACGTGTGTGATCCTCAGATATGTATGCAACTTTCATTCAATTTGAGCATTTTCATTTTAGCAAGTCTGGTGCCATTTTAAAATTCGTCAATACGAACTGTTCTGTTTTGACAGATTCTGCCTTTTATTTCGCATTGCCTCTTTCGCTATGTTGGATGAATTTCTTTGATCCACTAATGTCCAGTAGCATTATGCAATGTCCAGAAGTGTTAAGAATGATTGTGTCACCTCTGAATATGTCAATTTATAATGTGCACTAACCCTCTAATGAGTTGTTTCGAGTTTGGTGTGGAGGAAGTTTTCAAGGATCAAGAGAGGAGTATGATGCAACATGATCAAGGAGAGTGAAAGCTCTAAGCTTGGGGATGCACCCGGTGGTTCACCCCTGCATATATCAAGAAGACTCAAGCGTCTAAGCTTGGGGATGCCCAAGGCATCCCCTTCTTCATCGACAACATTATCAGGTTCCTCCCCTGAAACTATATTTTTATTCCATCACATCTTATGTGCTTTTTCTTGGAGCGTCGGTTTGTTTTTGTTTTTTGTTTTGTTTGAATAAAATGGATCCTAGCATTCACTTTATGGGAGAGAGACATGCTCCGCTGTAGCATATGGACAATTATGTCCTTGGTTTCTACTCATAGTATTCATGGCGAAGTTTCTCCTTCGTTAAATTGTTATATGGTTGGAATTGGAAAATGATACATGTAGTAATTGCTATAAATGTCTTGGGTAATGTGATACTTGGCAATTGTTGTGCTCATGTTTAAGCTCTTGCATCATATGCTTTGCACCCATTAATGAAGAAATACATAGAGCATGCTAAAATTTGGTTTGCATATTTGGTTTCTCTAAGGTCTAGATAATTTCTAGTATTGAGTTTGAACAACAAGGAAGACGGTGTAGAGTCTTATAATGTTTTCAATATGTCTTTTATGTGAGTTTTGCTGCACCGGTTCATCCTTGTGTTTGTTTCAAATAAGCCTTGCTAGCCTAAACCTTGTATCGAGAGGGAATACTTCTCATGCATCCAAAATACTTGAGCCAACCACTATGCCATTTGTGTCCACCATACCTACCTACTACATGGTATTTTCCGCCATTCCAAAGTAAATTGCTTGAGTGCTACCTTTAAAATTCCATCATTCACCTTTGCAATATATAGCTCATGGGACAAATAGCTTAAAAACTATTGTGGTATTGAATATGTAATTATGCACTTTATCTCTTATTAAGTTGCTTGTTGTGCGATAACCATGTTTACTGGGGACGCCATCAACTTTTCATTGTTGAATTTCATGTGAGTTGCTATACATGTTCGTCTTGTCTGAAGTAAGGGCGATCTACTCTGAGTTGAATGGTTTGAGCATGCATATTGTGAGAGAAGAACATTGGGCCGCTAACCGAAGCCATGTTCCATGGTGGAAGTTTCAGTTTTGGACAAACATCCTCAAATCTCTAATGAGAAAAGAATTAATTGTTGTTGAATGCTTAAAGCATTAAAAGAGGAGTCCATTATCTGTTGTCTATGTTGTCCCGGTATGGATGTCTAAGTTGAGAATAATCAAAAGCGAGAAATCCAATGCGAGCTTTCTCCTTAGACCTTTGTACAGGCGGCATAGAGGTACCCCTTTGTGATACTTGGTTAAAGCATATGTATTGCGGTGATAATCCAGGTAGTCCAAGCTAATTAGGACAAGGTGCGGGCACTATTAGTACACTATGCATGAGGCTTGCAACTTATAAGATATAATCTACATGATGCATATGCTTTATTACTACCGTTGACAAAATTGTTTCATGTTTTCAAAATCAAAGCTCTAGCACAAATATAGCAATCGATGCTTTTCCTCTATGAGGACCATTCTTTTACTTTCAATGTTGAGTCAGTTCACCTATTTCTCTCCACCTCAAGAAGCAAACACTTGTGTGAACTATGCATTGATTCCTACATACTTGCTTATTGCACTTATTATATTACTCTATGTTGACAATATCCATGAGATATACATGTTACAAGTTGAAAGCAACCGCTGAAACTTAATCTTCTTTTGTGTTGCTTCAATATCTCTACTTTGAATTATTGCTTTATGAGTTAACTCTTATGCAAGACTTATTGATGCTTGTCTTGAAGTGCTATTCATGAAAAGTCTTTGCTATATGATTCACTTGTTTACTCATGTCATATACATTGTTTTGATCGCTGCATTCACTACATATGCTTTACAAATAGTGTGATCAAGATTATGATGGCATGTCACTCCAGAAATTATCTGTGTTATCGTTTTACCTGCTCGGGACGAGTAGAACTAAGCTTGGGGATGCTGATACGTCTCCGACGTATCGATAATTTCTTATGTTCCATGCCACATTATTGATGTTATCTACATGTTTTATGCACACTTTATGTCATATTCGTGCATTTTCTGGAACTAACCTATTAACAAGATGCCGAAGTGCCGATTCTTGTTTTCTGCTGTTTTTGGTTTCAGAAATCCTAGTAAGGAAATATTCTCGGAATTGGACGAAATCAAAGCCCAGGGGCCTATTTTTCCACGGAGCTTCCAGAAGACCGAAGAACACACGAAGTGGGGCCACGAGGTGGCGACACCACGTGGCGGCGCGGCCCACGGGGGCCCCCGCCCCCCGATGGTGTGGCCCCTCGTCGGCCCCCGACTCTGCCCTTCCGCCTACAAATAGCCTCCGTGACGAAAACCCCGATGCGAGAACCACGATACGGAAAACCTTCCGGAGACGCCGCCGCCGCCGATCCCATCTCGGGGATCCAGAGATCGCCTCCGGCACCCTGCCGGAGAGGGGAATCATCTCCCGGAGGACTCTACGCCGCCATGGTCGCGTCCGGTGTGATGTGTGAGTAGTCTACCCCTGGACTATGGGTCCATAGCAGTAGCTAGATGGTTGTCTTCTCCCCATTGTGCTATCATTGTCGGATCTTGTGAGCTGCCTAACATGATCAAGATCATCTATCTGTAATTCTATATGTTGCGTTTGTTGGGATCCGATGAATAGAGAATACTTGTTATGTTGATTATCAAAGTTATGCTTATGTGTTGTTTATGATCTTGCATGCTTTCCGTTACTAGTAGATGCTCTGGCCAAGTAGATGCTTGTAACTCCAAGAGGGAGTACTTATGCTCGATAGTGGGTTCATGCCTGCATTGACACCGGGACAAGACAGAAAGTTCTAAGGTTGTGTTGTGCTGTTGCCACTAGGGATAAAACATTGATGCTATGTCTAAGGATGTAGTTGTTGATTACATTACGCACCATACTTAATGCAATTGTCTGTTGCTTTGCAACTTAATACTGGAGGGGGTTCGGATGATAACCTGAAGGTGGACTTTTTAGGCATAGATGCAGTTGGATGGCGGTCTATGTACTTTGTCGTAATGCCCAATTAAATCTCACTATACTCATCATGATATGTATGTGCATGGTCATGCTCTCTTTATTTGTCAATTGCCCAACTGTAATTTGTTCACCCAACATGCTGTTCGTCTTATGGGAGAGACACCTCTAGTGAACTGTGGACCCCGGTCCAATTCTCTTTACTGAAATACAATCTACTGCAATACTTGTTCTACTGTTTTCTGCAAACAATCATCTTCCACACAATACGGTTAATCCTTTGTTACAGCAAGCCGGTGAGATTGACAACCTCACTGTTTCGTTGGGGCAAAGTACTTTGGTTGTGTTGTGCAGGTTCCACGTTGGCGCCGGAATCCCTGGTGTTGCGCCGCACTACATCTCGCCGCCATCAACCTTCAACGTGCTTCTTGGCTCCTCCTGGTTCGATAAACCTTGGTTTCTTTCTGAGGGAAAACTTGATGCTGTGCGCATCATACCTTCCTCTTGGGGTTGCCCAACGAACGTGTGAAATACACGCCATCAGTACTGTGTCTGTGTTGTATGACTTCGTATCTGAGAGAGATCGAGAGGAATTGGAGACATACCTTCTCCCTTCGAGGAGGAGCTCTCGGGTGCCGACATGGTGGCGACGGCGCGAGTGGCGTGGGCGTGCGGTGGCGACGGTGGTGGTGCTTCCCGTGAGCACTGCGCTAGCCCTAGATCGGTAGGGGAATATCGGTGGGGTGACTGGCGGCGCGGTGAACCTCGTACCGTGTGCCCCGGCCCCCACCTCTTTATATAGCGCAGGTCACAGGGGCCCACCAACCATAAGAGGGTTGGACGCCCCCGATCAGGGCGCGAACGAGGTCAAGGACTTGTTACCGATCCGTTGGAATCGGTGACGTGGAGATCATCCTAACATTCTCCCCCTTGATCTCAACTTTTCTTTTAACTTTATACTTTCACTTTATTCGTTTCATATTGGATTAGTTCATAGGGCATGTTTCATCGTCACAGCTCTATTGCCGATAGAATCAGACAGCCACAATGCACTTCTCTGTTTTGAAACAAATTCTTTTACTTTTGGGCCTCTTATGATCCAGGATAGGTAAGACTTTCCCTTAAACCCATGCCGGCTACGTGCTCCTTGAACACGCTGGGTGGTAAGCCTTTCATTAGCGGATCCGCAAGCATATCTTTTGTCCTTATATGCTCGTGACTTATTGTTTGATCCTGGACCTTGTGTTTCACAACATAATACTTAACCTCAATCGGTTTCGTAGCATTACTCGACTTGTTGTTGTGAGCATAAAATACTGCAGGCTCATTATCGCAGTACATCTTTAGTGGTTTGTCAATACAATCTACCACTTTCAAGTCGGGTATGAATTTCTTTAACCATAATGCCTGCCCCGTGGCTTCATAACATGCTATAAATTCTGCATACATCGTGGATGATGCAACTATGGTCTGTTTGGAGCTTCTCCACGAAATAGCTCCCCCTGCGAGGGTGAATACATATCCAGATGTGGATTTTCTATCATCTTTATCCCCCGCAAAATCTGCATCTGAATACCCTCTTATTTCTAGGGAATCAGATCTTCTGTATGTTAGCATGTAACTCTTTGTGCCTTTCACATAACGCAATGCCTTCTTTACCATTTTCCAGTGTTCGAAACCTGGATTTTCTTGATATCTACCGAGTACTCCGGTGATAAAAGCTAAGTCAGGGCGAGTGCACACTTGTGCATACTGTAGGCTTCCAATAGCCGAAGCATATGGAACCGCTTTCATTTGATCGAGCTCGTATTGATTTTGGGGACTTTGATGGTTCCCAAAACTGTCGCCCTTGACTATAGGGGCAGGTGTGGCACTGCACTTGTGCATATTATACTTACTTAGAATCTTTTCTAAATAAGCCTTTTGCGATAGTCCTAATACTCCATTGTTTCTATCTCGGTGAATTTCTATGCCCAAAACATATGACGCTTCACCAAGATCTTTCATATCAAAATTTGAGGACAAGAACTTCTTTGTCTCTTGCAGTAGACTAACATCACTGCCGGCAAGCGAATATCATCCACATACAAGATTAGGAAAATATATTTCCCACTTTTAAACTTTGCATAAACGCAATTGTCCTCAATATTTTCTTTAAATCCAAATCTCTTAATTGTTTCATTAAACTTTAGATACCACTGTCTGGAGGCTTGCTTTAATCCATAAATGGATTTCTTTAGGCGGCATCCCATTTCTTCCTTGCCTTCCATGATAAAACCCTTGGGTTGTTTCATGTAGACATTTTCTTCTAAATCCCCGTTTAGAAATGCCGTCTTTACATCCATTTGATGCAACTCTAAATCAAAATGTGCAACTAGTGCCATGATGATCCTGAAGAAATCCTTACATGAGACCGGAGAAAATGTCTCATTGTAATCTATCCCTTCTCTTTGTGTAAATCCTTTTGCCACAAGTCGTGCTTTGTACTTTTCGACATTCCCATTGGAGTCATATTTTATTTTGTAGACCCAGTTGCAGCCCTTTGTTTTGGCTCCTTTAGGAATATTCTCTAAGTCCCAAACATTGTTGGTACTCATCGATCTCATTTCGTCTTCCATGGCCTCCACCCACTTTGATGAATCTGGGCTTCTCATGGCTTCTTCATATGAAGTGGGATCACCTTCCATATGAACTCTTTCTGTGTTGTAAACTTTGTAATCAGTCGAAATGGCTGATTTTCTAGCTGTTGTAGACCTTCTAGGGGCCCCAGTCTCTTGAGCATTCTGTGCCTCAACTTGTGGCTCAGCTTCTGGAGGTGGCTGTTGTTGCTCCCTTTCAGGCGCAACAAATGGTTCATTCGTCTCTGACGGACAGGTTCCGAATTTTCACTCATCGTTGTCATGGGTGGAGTCACAACGAGCGCTTGCACCACAATCGCGAGGGACCGTCGGTACAGGTGCACATGGTAGCGCAAAAAATGGCTCCTGAGTCATCGGATTGGGTGCATGCACCCTCTTCTCCTCAAGATCAATTTTCCGAGCTACCATGCTCCCCCTCATCATTTCGTCTTCTAAGAAGACAGCATGTCTCGTTTCCACAAACTTTGTATATTTGTCTGGACAGTAGAAACGATAACCTTTTGACTTTTCAGGATAGCCAATAAAATGGCAACTGACTGTTTTGGTATCTAACTTTGCGATATTTGGATTGAATACTTTGGCCTCGGCAGGGCTCCCCCACACTTTCAGGTGGTTCAGAGAAGGCACTCTCCCTGTCCATAGCTCATACGGCGTTTTGGGCACCGATTTGCTTGGTACTCTGTTTAGAATGTGAATAGCGGTTTTTAACGCCTCAATCCACAATCCCAATGGTAGGGTGGAATAGCTCATCATACTGCGCACCATATCCATAAGGGTACGGTTGCGCCTTTCAGCTACTCCATTCTGCTGAGGTTCGCCCGGCATCGAGTACTGGGCGACTATTCCAGTCTCCTGTAGGAACCTTGCAAAAGGTCCAGGGACTTGGCCATATGGAGTATGTCGACCGTAGTACTCCCCTCCACGATCAGACCTGACTATCTTTATTCTTTTATCATGCTGATTTTCAACTTCAGCTTTGAATATTTTGAATTTATCCAACGCTTCTGTTCTTTCTTTTATTGGATAAATATAACCATATCGGGAGTAATCATCCGTGAATGTTATGAACGAATCATAGCCATCCACACTTTTCACCGGAAATGGTCCACATATATCGGTGTGAATTATTTCTAGTGTTGCTGTGCTTCGATTTGCACCCTTTTTAATTTGCTTTACAAATTTTCCTTTAATGCAATCGATGCACTGTTCTATGTCTGAGAATTCTAATGGAGGAAGAATATCATTTTTAACGAGTCTTTCTATTCTCCCCCTCGAAATATGGCCTAGGCGACAGTGCCATAATTTCGATGATTCATCAGTTCTTTTTCTTTTCTTTCCTTCTGTTTCCGACGAGGATATTTGTTCATTCACTTTACACACAGACATTACTTTTTCACGCAAGGACAATAAATAAAGCTCATTATGGAGTATAGCAACCCCAACATAAGAATTATTACACCATATGGCACATTTGCCATGTCCAAAATAACATTGATAACTGTCTTTATCTAAGCGCGATACACTTATTAAATTTCTATGTATGGAAGGAACAAATAAGACATCTCTAAGCAGAATAGTCAAGCCATCAGCTAGCTCCAAGAGGACGTCGCCAACAGCTTCAACTTCTGCTTGAATTCCATTCGCGACTTCAACGCATCCTTCGCCTCTTTTCGTAGTCCTCGTCGAATGGAATCCCTGTAAAGAATTTGCAACATGAACAGTTGCACCTGAATCAATCCACCAAGTAGATTTCAAACTCGTGTATACAGGGATTCATTTACAAAGGAAACTAAATTGTTACCTTTCTTTGCCATTAATTCTTTCAGAAAAGCAGGGCAGTCTTTCTTGTAGTGCCCAGTCTTCTGACAGTGAAGACACTGATCTTTGTTCACTGGCAATGGCCTGGGCTGGAACTTCTGCTGATGCTGCATTGGGGCTTTACCATATTGCTTTGAAGGAGAACCATTGTTGCTTGGTGTGAAGGGCCTTTTCTTGTTGTCCTTCACATAATTGATGGTACCTCCATTCTGTGCCTTGAGTCTATCCTCCTCTTGCACACACATGGCAATGGTCTTTTCAATGTCCCATTTCTCAGGACTCATGTTGTAATTGATGACAAAATTTTCAAACTGTTGTGGCAATGAAGCCATCACCAAGTGAACCAGAAGTGCAGGCTTCAGCTCCAGGTCAGCATCCATGGGCTTCAGCTTTGCAGCCATGTTGCTCATCCTGAGGATGTGCTCCCTGATGCCATGTGCACCTCCAGTATACTTTTCTGTCACCAGCTGCTTCAACAGCTGGGTTGCATATGTCTTTGAAGAACCAGTGAACTGGCTCTTTATCTTTTCTAGGTACTCCCCAGCGGAAGTACACTCTGTAATTGAGCCCACTATAGCGTTCTCAATTGTATTCTTTATGAAAGCCATGCACTTTTTGTTGGCAGTCTGCCACTGTCTGTTCTCTAGGGTGTAGGACATCTCCACAGGAGCATGGTCCCTTTTCTTTTTAGCCCATGCATCATCAGTATCCCCGTCAGCTCTGACGGGGTCAGCAGGCTTGATGGGCTGCGGTGTGTCAACCACCCAGTCCACCTCAGCACAGACGAAGGCGAAATCCACCTTCTTCCTCCATTCCGTGTAGTTATCCCCTCTAAGGGTGGGAACATCCTTGATGCAGCTCATCAAGTAGAACCCTCCTGAAAACCACAAAGAAGTGAGAACAGTACAATTGCAAATTATAATCCAACGTTGGTCCGAATTAAAACATGCAACTGTTAATGCAAATAAAACTATATCACCGTTGGGCAGAAATAGAGATAAATGCACATATCATTGCTATTTGCAGCGGAAACTGTGAACTTTAAACTTTAAACTTTGAACTTTTCAGAGGCATTTCCTTTACTTTTTAATTTCTGAACAAATAATTCGTTGGTCCTATTTATTCAGAAAAAAAACTAGACAAAATTTTGGCCAAAAATGACCCAAAACTGCCTAAAAACGCCTCTGTAATTAGTAAAACTGTAAAAAAACTGTAATTAATGACTGTTCTGTCGCGGCCCATGCGGCCCGCACGCGCCGAGCGACGCGCAGCCTACGCTGCGCCCACGCGGCCAGCAGCCGCGGCCCGCACGCGGTGCGGCCTGCTAACGCGACCCGCTGCCGCGGCCTTCCTGCGGCCTGCCCGCGCCCGGCCAGCGGAGCCCCACGCGGCCCGCCCATCGCGCCGACGCGGCCCACGCTGCCTCCACGCGGCCCAGCCGCGGAGACCACGCGCCGCACTCTGCTGGCCGTCGGATGAGATCCGGCGGTCGGCCTTTACTTTGGGTATAAAAAACGGCCAAACGGCCGAAAAACCCTAACCCTAAAACATTTCTTCCCGAGCCCCCTGTCTCTTTTCTCTGTTGGGTCCGGCGGCGGCGCGGCGCGCGGAGAGCCGTTGGCTCGCCCCGCCCGGCTGCTCGCCCCTGCCCGGCGCTCTCTGCCGGCGACGGCAGCACGCAGCCGCGCCCCGCAGCAGCCTCCCGCGCGCTCGTCCGCGTGGTTGCTGGCGGCTAGCCGACGGCGCCGCCCGCCCTTTCCCTTTCTCTTCGAACTCCGGCGGCTGCGCAGAGGCTTCACCTCCCGCACGCGCGCTCGGATCCGGCGGCATCGGGGCTCTCCCAGCCCGCAGACACCAGATCCCGTCGGCCAAAACCGAAACGAGATGCAGCGGCGCCCCCCTGTGCCTCTTGTCGGTGAGTGCGTCCATCCGAGTGGTGGGCGCACCGCCGCCAAGTGGTGCAGTGGTGGTGCCCTTTCTTTGCCGGCGACGTGCCGCAGCACGGTAAGCCGGTGAGCTTTTCTTTCACTTTGCTCCGTTTCGCTTGCGCAAAAAAGAGTAGCCCTTCTTCCCGATGCCTCGGCATGCCGATGCGCATCGGGATCGAGTGGGGCGGCGCGGCCTTGCGGCGGCACAGACTTTGCCGGCGAGCCCAATGGCCTGGCCGGTGAACTTTGCTTTTCTTTTGCAGTATGGGGTACGGGACGATCTAGGGTTTGCCTTTTGATTTCTTTTCTAACCGAAACAAAAGATCTACAATACTAGACTGTGCTCTGATACCAATGTTTAACTCTAGGAACGACTAGTGTAGATCTAATGCCGGTAGGTACTGTGTCTGTGTTGTATGACTTCGTATCTGAGAGAGATCGAGAGGAATTGGAGACATACCTTCTCCCTTCGAGGAGGAGCTCTCGGGTGCCGACATGGTGGCGACGGCGCGAGTGGCGTGGGCGTGCGGTGGCGACGGTGGTGGTGCTTCCCGTGAGCACTGCGCTAGCCCTAGATCGGTAGGGGAATATCGGTGGGGTGACTGGCGGCGCGGTGAACCTCGTACCGTGTGCCCCGGCCCCCACCTCTTTATATAGCGCAGGTCACAGGGGCCCACCAACCATAAGAGGGTTGGACGCCCCCGATCAGGGCGCGAACGAGGTCAAGGACTTGTTACCGATCCGTTGGAATCGGTGACGTGGAGATCATCCTAACACAAAGTACTATACGGTGATCCTGTGAAGTGGCTCATTTAATTAGCACATACAAGGTAAACTATGACACCTACCAAGATTTATATGGCCCTTAACTCCGAAGGAAACCAGAGTACTATATCATATTTGGAAAGCATAACTATTTGGAAGAAATTATGTGCTCTCTAAAGCTTACCTAAATGAAACTATGCGTGCAATGTTTGGTTGAAACAAATATCACGAGATCTCAGATGAAAATTACTTATTGATAAAACATTGTGCGAAGAAAACAAATAATTGTTGAGACCACCACACATGATCTCTTTTATTCTTTGTTTAGATCAAATAGAAGCTTAATTTGTATTTATCAGAAATAAAAAAACACCTGTTGTTGAGCCTTCTAGCAAGAAATGAATCGTAAAAGGCTTACCCTTGGGAGTAAGATTTCATATATAACATTCTCCCTACAAAATATCTTAAGACAAAACACCAGAATTTAGTTGGTGTGATCGAGGATTTGTATTTTTCTTCCTGTTGAACGCGTAGCAAAGACTTTTCTACCATCTTGTGGAGATCATCCTAAAGTCCCAAATCTATGCAGACAGTGTTTTTGTTAGCTTTTTTTGACGGTGAACAGGAGGAGCTCTCCTTTTTCATTATATCAAGAGGGAAAACTGTACAATGGCAAGAGCCAGGGAAAGGCAAAGAAAAAAGGCGAAAAACAACAGAAAGAAAACCAACTACTCGTTGTGAGCGGCCTTCAGGTTTGCCAACGCATCTCTGATCTGGAAAATCAGATCTTCAGGTTTAGACGAGATATTCTCAAAAATTCGTCTATTCCTCTCCTTCCAAATATGCCACAGAGCATAGACAGCCACTGCAGCATGCTCTCTGCGAGACTTACTCTTTCCGAACCTCGCTATCTTTTTCCACCATCCAATAATGGAGGTAGATCGACTGCCAATATTAGCAACAACGGCATGAGAAGCACAGAGACCATGCCAAACCTCCTTAGCAAAAGAGCATCCAAGGAACAGGTGGCAGGCCGACTCCAGGGTCTGATCACATAGGGAGCAGCGATCTTGATGAGGCCATCCTCTCTTTTGAAGCCTGTCAGCAGTCCAGAGTCGATTTTGAAGCAGCAACCGTAGGAAAAACTTGATTTTGCTTTTCGATCTTGACATCCCAAGCAGCTGCGAGAAGAGGTTGTGGTATCCGCCCAAAAAAGCAAGCAGAGTAAGCAGAAGCAGCTGTGTAATAGTTGTCTGATGCTTGTGTCCACGAAATCGTATCCTCGTCAGGGGAAAGGGTGATCAGTTGCAATGAGTTACAGAGAGAAACAAAAAGATCAACCAACTGTGGAGAGTTTATGCGCTGCAATCCTTTCATCCATGTGCCATTGGTAAGCCCATCTTTGACGGTCAAATTTTTTCTCCACGCAAGCTTGAAGAGGCCAGGGAAACTGTGTTGCAAAGCAATGCCCTGATGCCAAGGATCTTTCCAGAAGAGTGCTTTTGCTCCATTCCCAAGCTTGAGGATAGTGCATGCATGGAAGAGGAGCATGTCATCCGAGCTTACAGGGAGTGGAAGGCCATGCCATGGCAGATCATCACTGTGCCAGTCAAACCAGAGCCAGCGCAAGCGAAGGGCTCTGCTGAAGGAACTTAGGTCTTTGATTGATTCCCAATCCTCCAAGGTGTTTGGGAGAGCACACTTGCCGCCAGTTAACCATACATTTTGCCCCAGAAGCATTTTCTTCTCCGCACCAGAGAAAATTCCTCCTTATTCTATCAATCTTCTTAGTCATCCATTTTGGAGGGTCAAAAATTGTGAGGAAATAGGTCATGGAGGAGGTGAGGACGGAGTTTACAAGGGTCAGCCTTCCTTTTCTGGACATTAATTTCCCTTTCCATGGCTTAAGCTTGCTTGCAATCTTGTCAATGTATTTCTGATAGTCTATCTTCTTTGGCTTATTTATCTTGGAAGCTCTGTGTCTTCATTGAAAGTACTCGTATGAAAAATGGTTTCGGTAATCGTTGTGTTGCCATAGTGGCTCAAATTGAACATCATATTTATTTTCTGCAGCGGTCACCGGCTCACCGATGCAAAGGTAGTGTCTAAATCCAACGCTTAGAATTTACACTAAAAATGATACCCTCAATCCATATTACTTGATGCTAAAATAGATGTATATACAACTAAAATGTATTAAGATATATCTATATTAGCATCAGCTAATATGAATTGGATGAACTAGTAAAATAATTTTTAAGTGGAATTTAGACGGGATTCCACTACATCTCTATGGGGAGATTCACAGTTGGCTGAAATCTTCCTAAATCCCAGTCACTTTATTCTCGCCCGTCACCGCGTGAACCGCGGTTCAACCACGCCAGCGCCGCCTCACCGCCGCGCCCTGAACTGACCTGACCGCCACCACCGCCGGTCCGGCCGCCGTCCCCGCCATCCCTCGAAGCCTCGGGGTCGTCATGTTCTCCTCCGCAAGGCTAGAACCTCCCCGAAACCCCTAAATCCGGCGTTGGTTAAATTTGTCGATGCTTGATGCCTCGTCTGCGCCGTCGCCACTGCGGCCGGCCGCGTCGTCGCCGTCCCCGGCTCCGTCCTGACTCGCCTACGCCATCACCGGGCGCGTGGTCGTATGATTCAGCTCGGTCGTACTGTATTTCCTAAATCTCCATTTTCCTGACGGAGGAAACCTTCTCGCCTTGGAACAACTATGTGGATGTTGGCGTATACATGCCCTACTGATTCCACTGCTGAATGATTCCAGATCCGTCTTCATTCGGGAGCTTCTAGCCTTTGGGTGCCACTCATCTTCTCTTCTCCGTAGCAATTTCAGTTACTGCCAACTGAGCTTGAGCCACATGATCTCACCTTAATTTTTTTTTTGTTTTGCTTAGCACAAGATCTTGGACGGATGCACCCTGTACGGTAAACAATTGAAGCACCTAAACAAGCATTTCACATGGTAGGTGATAACTTTCCATACAAGAGCTCAGTGACATGGTAATGATCTCTCTCCTTGAGCATTCATATATAAGTACTTTGCGGTACACATGCTCTTAGAACATTTAGTCCTTCAAACTGCCTCCTAGGTCTCTTTTCTATGTTGTTTTAACTAGATTACATCACATGAAACTACATATTGTCCAGCTTTAAAGCTGTGAGTAGGGACAGCTTCACTGAAAACCAAGCATATATATTGCCTAGAAATTGTTATCTAGGTGCCATCTAAAAACACCCAGAGTAGGAATGAGATAGGATACAAAGGTAGTTACAAAACCAAAAGTTTATAAGTTGGATCTGTTCTGCTCATTAGCCACCACCTGTTTCACCTCGGGCCAGATAAGATCGATGCTTGAGGTGGAACTGAATACGTGAATTGCTTGTCTTGGACAGACATTGCTAGATTTTCCTCCAAAAAGCTGCAGTCAATGCTAGAGTCTATGCTCATTGAACCTTCCAGTACCTTGACCACCGATGACATTGAAGGCCTTCTACTACTCTCATTTTGCAAGCACCAGATTGCAAGCTTCATCATTTGAACTGCTTCATCCTCGTGTAAGGCCATGTCATCACTATGTTTGTCAATCAACTCAATCAACTGATCATTTTGAGCCTTTTCGCGTAACAACTTGATGAGCTGAACACTCTCCTCGGGCAGAGATATGTCGATATTTTTTCTTCCACATACGACTTCCATGACAACAACTCCAAAGCTGTAGACATCAACTTTTTCAGTGATTTGGGATGTTAACCATTCAGGTGCCAAATACCCAGGCGTGCCTCTCATCATTGTCATTACCTTGCTTTGATCCCTATCTATTAGCTTAGATAATCCGAAATCAGCCACTTTCGCGTTGAAGTTATCATCTAAGAGAATATTTTGTGGTTTAATGTCCAAATGAGCAATTATCCTCCTGCACTCCTCGTGAAGATAGCACAAACCCTTGGCAATATCTAGAATGATCCTATACCGGGTGCACCAATCAAGAGGGGCATTGTTATGGCGGTAGTAGATCCACCTATCAAGTGATCCTCTCGGCATATATTCGTATACAAGAAGCCTTTCAGATTTCTCAGCACAAAAGCCTATCAGCCTGACAAGGTTGATGTGTTCAATGCTTCCAATAGTCTCGACCTCTGCGAAGAATTCTTTCTTTCCTTGCCTAGCACCTTCGAGACGTTTCACTGCAACTCTCTCTTCACCTATTTTCCCTTCAAAAACAGTTCCAAATCCACCTTCTCCGAGCTTTTTGCTGAAATCTTCAGTGCATTCTCTCAACTTTTCAAACGAATACCTCATTGTCATTCCAGGCAGTTGATCAAAATCTAGTTCTTCATCTAACTCCTGATACTTCCTCTTCCTTCGTACATAAAGATAAAGGGTAATAGCAATGACAAGGAAAACAATACCAGTAATAGCTCCAAGTGTAGCACCTAACATCACGTTCTTTTTATTTGTTTTTGTTCTGTTTGCATTAGAGTCAGAAGTGGGGGGGCTAAGCTGCACCTTGACGTAAGCAGAAGAGTTGAAGTGAACAACTTCAGGTTGTACTGGTTGCAAGGAGAAGACCTTTGTCACCCACAGGCATGTGCCGTCGGAATCATTTTGTCCATACTGGAATATAACAGCACTGCAGGAGCAATTCTTCAAGCAAGCTTGCTTACAGTCCTGTCCATTTTTTGCATTCACAACGGTGTGGCTGGTGTCAAAGTAAGAAACGTTGGTAAGGGTCAACAACTGATGGTGCTGCATTTCCTGACAAGAGATTGGGGTCAGTGGTGCGCAACCGAGATTTGGCTTCCGCGCATCGACTGGCTTGAAGTAGCTTGAGCTAGAGTTATTCTGTAGGGGACATGCACATTGCCCCCCTGTGCATAGACCGTACTCTCCGCAGACTGTTGGAAAGGCACAATTATCCGGGAACATTTTGATTACATCAGATACAACCCATTTTACTTCTGCATCAGACCATTCATACATCCTCAGGTGCCCATCTGACTCCAATCTCATGTACCGGATTGATGTAGCTGGTTGTAATGGGAGAAACATGTCCGAATTTGGTTGCTTGGACTGCGCATAGGCGCTGAGGCTATTATTGGTGAAGGTAACCTTTGTTGGATCATTTCCTGTCCTGTTTTTGGTCACCAATAATGAAAAATAGGGTTGTGGCGGCGTGGCTCTGACGTAAGCAAACAATCCTTCATGGAGAACTGGCATCATGTACAACTGATTCTCAGTCCAATTTGTTGCAGAGGTATTCGGTACAAGCGACATACCTTCCAGGATTGACTGGCCAGCGACCAACACATCAGTAGGATGTTCAAACGACTGCCACACTGTCGCGTTCTTCGGATCAGACAGCACCAGATTGCCCATCTCGGTGATGGCCATGCCAGTTACGGACCACCCTGTGGTCCTGCTTGACCAGACAAGACTGCCATCAGCATCACGCAGGACCAAGTTCCCATTCGAGGAAAACTCAAGGGTGGCGTTCTCCTTGACTGGGCGTGCACGGTTGGCAGACCAGACCACCTGCGGAATTCCGTTAGTCGGATTGGTGATCTTGGCACCGCTGTTGGTGTAGACAACGAAGACAGCAAAGAGGAACGCGTTGCAGGGGGCGGCACAGAAGAACCCCGCGGCGAAGGAGGGGCCAAACAAGGTTTGCGGTGAACGGAGGACGATGGCGCGCACTGCTGAACCGTCCGGGTAGCTGACGGTGTGTGGGAGGGAAACGTTGTTGTTGGTCCACAGCGTTGAGAGGTTGGCCGTGGGGTAATCGAAAGGCTGTGCCGCAGAGAGCAGCGGTGCCGCAGTTGCGAGCAAGATGAACAAGAGACTGTCAGGACCCATGGAGGCTGCAAGAAGAATCAGTTCTTCGCTATGAGAAAGACGAGCAAGAAACTGTGGGCGTTACCGGGATGAGCTTTCAGAAGAGAGAAAATGCCGCACCTGATTTGCAGAGTCAGTCGAGCAGATGCGATCTCGCCGGAAAGATTTGCCTCGCCGGTGTAGATTTAGGGCGCCTGGAGCCCTGGACTCCACAGTAGTCAACTGGTCTCCGTGCTCATATTCTCATCATCCTAAGTTCACAGCCATACCACGCGGTGTCTTTAGCGCTTTGCGGATGAATTGGTCTCATTAGTACCGATAAGTTTACTTTATTGGCTGCTCCTGCTGGCCCGTGTCATTGTCAGGTTAGATGCTCGTCTTCCTCATTAAAAAATAAAAGCGTGTGTTGACGTCAAATAAAGTGTTCTCAGAGTGGTGAACAGGAAACTTCATAGTTAAGCATATGTCACCCTCTTGCTATTTCCGTTCTGCCTTTCGTCATGATGATCAGGAGCATAAAAAACGGTAAAAGAAGAGAGCATGATGATCGGGCAAACTAATTAATCAAGGAGAGCCCACTGTTAAAAGTTTATAGTACGTTAAACACGTCAGTTTATTTTATCTAATGGTACTTGTCTCACTCAGGGATGACCTTGCGTAGGGAAAGAACATCAGGTCTGATGATATGGAGTCGATTAATGGAGCAGATGTGGTTTGTCGCCGGTGGTTCGGGAGAGACGGGGCTCGCCGGTGATTACTGCCTGGAGCGGTGGTGCCTTGGATTTTTGTATCATTCGTCTTCCTGTATCATTATTAAAACTTCACTATTTTGGAGATTTCTGCACATGGATGGATCCAAATGCATTGGCATGTGCTATTTCTGTAGGTTGGTTTGACGACTGTGTGACCGCGTCAACACGTCTCCGTGTGCACTTTTGCTTGTCAATTTCTTTTTTCTTTTGTTTTGCGAATTTCCTTGTCAATTTCTTATTACTAAAATTCCGCATGGATAGGAAGAGCAAAGCACGTTTTTCCCTAGTAGATTGATCACTGATAACGTCCTGATCGCATATGAGTGCATTCATGCAATCAGAACCAGGAAACTGAAGACCCTTTTTTGTGTAGTAAAGCTAGACATAATGAAGACATATGACAAGGTCGAGTGGGTTTTTTTTGGAGAAATTCATGCTGCAACTAGGGTTCTCTGAGCTTTGGATTAAGATGGTTATGAGATGAGACGTCGTCGGGAAAGAAAATCTGTCTGTTAAGATAGAAGACCTAGCGACTCTCGCGACGTGAGAGGCGACTAGGGTTAGCGCCTCCGCCGCCGGTCTTGATCGACGTCGGAGTTCCTAAGGAGTCGGGTTTGACCGATCTCCAGTGGGATCGGGGCCTCCCGTCTGCAGTTTTCCCTCGCTGGCCCTCTCGGCCTCTCCCTGGGGTAGGGTTTGGCAAGAGTTGCAAGGTGCGGCTGCTGCTTCTATGGCGGCGTCTTCTTCGAATTCTGGCGTCTTCTTCGAATTCTGGCAATTGGCCAGGAGGATCTAGTCAAAGGAAGGAAGAGGGGATTGACGATATGCTCCATAGACTGGGTATTGGCGAAGGTGATTTCGACGACGCAGTGTTTGAGGAAATCGAGGATGCTCCAAAAGAGGGGCTCAAGTGGATGGCCTTAGTTCGGGTGCAAACAACCAATTACTTCAGTGCATCCACGTTTGAACAGCATATGCGGGTGGCGTGGAGCCCTGCCCGAGAGATCAAATTCCAGCACATAGAGGGAAATTTATTTACAGTGCAATGTTTCTGTCTCGACGATTGGCTGAAGGTTGTGGAGGGAGGACCGTGGCTGTTTCGACAGTCCGTGGTATGCATTGAGAAGTATGATGGTTTGACTGATCCCTATCTGATTGATCTAAATTTCTTTACGACATGGGTACAGATTCAGAAATTACAAGTGGGTTATCGTGGTGAGACTCTAATCACCAATATGATAGAAAAGAAAGTGGGCAAGGTGGAAGAGGTCCAGACCGATGTTCAGGGTGCATGTAATTTTGTTCGAGTAAAGGTGAAGCTTGATGTTCGTAACGTGCTAGAGAGATTTGTGTCTATGAGCAGAGAGGGCAAGAGAGAGGTTTTCCTTCTGAAATATGAAAAAATGCCGAGATTTTGTGCAGCATGTGGATATATAGGTCACTCGCACCTAGAATGTGGTTCTGGTGAATATATGGAGAAGGATCTAGGCTGGGGTGATTTCATGAAGGCAGATTGGGAGACGTGGTATGTGCGAGGAGGTAATGCCGGGAGAGGTGGCGGTAGAGGTGGTAGAGGAGGGAGGTTCCCTGACGCCCGGGGTGGTGGTCGTGGTGCTCAAGTTGGACGCCATCCTGGCTCGACTGGCCGTGGCAATGGTAATAATTCAAGTTGGAGACACAATGCACTCCCATTTTTGGATGGTAATGCTGTTATTGATCCAGCCCTAAGAGACATGGCAACAAGCCCTTTGAAGGACAAAGATATGGACATTGACAATGATGAGAACCTGATTTCAGGAACTAAAAGAAATCTAGCTGAACAGTTCTCTGAAGAAGTGATATCTACCGCTGTAGGAACCAATGGCAATGCTAACGGTATTGAATCAGCGGGTCTACTGCTGGAAAACACTCTTCCGATGGAGGAGGGGGGGGGGGGGGGGTATGGAAAGGATGGCAATGAGAATAACAACAAACCGAAAAGAACAAAGAAGGATGGAACTGATTCCCCTTCACTAGGATCGGCGAGTTCCCGAGAGGAGCTCGTCTGGTCGCAGTGAGGATACTAGCTTCGAACTGTCAGGGTCTGGGTAACACCCCGACAGTTCGTGCGCTTTCTGACGCTGGGAAGCGATGGAACCCCGAGGTGATGTTTTTGTCGGAGACACATCTCGATGACTATCCGGCTGAGTGCTTGAGAAGAAGGCTTGGGATGGATTTCAAATGTATAAATCCAAGCGATGGCAGAAGTGGAGGAGTGATTTTGTTATGGAAAAAAGAAGTGGTAATACAACAACTCTTTTCAGCGCCAAATTATATTGATGTGAAACTGGTGGATGGACAAGATAAAATTTGGAGACTTACTGGTTTGTATGGTGAACCTCGTTGGCAGGACAAATATAAAACATGGGATAAAATGCGAGAACTCAAGGATCAACATGATGTACCATGGGTAGTCATTGGGGACTTAAATGAAATCCTGTATTCACACGAAAAGGATGGTGGACGTCCCAGACCTCCACGTTACATGAATGATTTCCATGAGGCTCTTTCTGATTGCAATCTAGTGGATATTGGCTTTATTGGGGATCCTTTTACATGGAAGAGAGGCCGAGTACGTGAGCGCCTGGACCGGGTTGTGGTGTCACCGTCGTGGTCTGCACTCTATCCTGGTGCTGTTCTGCGTCATCCGGACTTTTGTAAATCAGATCACCAAACAATTATGCTAGACACTGATTATAAAGTTGAAGCTTCACAAAGAAAACCTGGACCGAGACGCTTTGAGGCCAAATGGCTAAACGAAAAAACTTTCAGAGATGTTGTCAAAGAGGCCTGGCAAGAGGCGGACAGAGAAGGAGATGGGGGTGGCGTCAAAGCAAAGCTGGGCCGGTTGCAGGAAGCTCTCCATGCTTGGGATGCCACAGTTCTCATGAAGCCAAGGAAGAGGCTAAGGAAAGCACAGCGGGATTTTGATATTGCTGTGAGTGGGGTTTTAACGGATGAAAGCGAGGCGAAAGCGAAAGATTTAGCTGAATTAATTGAGATCCTTTTAGAACAAGAGGAGCTTCAGTGGATGCAGAGATCTCGTGCAAACTGGTTAAAGGAGGGAGATCGTAATACCTCCTTTTTTCATAATTTTGCAACTACTAGACGAAAGAAGAACTTCATCAAAAAATTATTGATCAATGGCAACTACTGGGTGGAAGGTACAGAAGAGTTAAAAACTATTATTTTGGATTATTTTAGTAATTTGTTCTCTTCTGAGGTTGAAGCCACAGATCCTGCTTTCCTCGATAAAGTTCAACCACGTGTCTCGGCTGAAATGAATGAAAAATTGAGAACTCCTTTTACAGCAGAAGATGTTAAAAAAGCAGCCTTCAGTATAGGGGATTTCAAGGCACCAAGACCAGATGGTATACATGCTGTTTTCTATAAACGTTTCTAGGATTTATGCGGAGGAGAAATTACCACGGAGGTCCTGCAAGCTATTAATTCAGGGGTAATACCTAATGGATGGAATGACACCACAATCGTCCTAATTCCAAAGGTAGATGATCCAGAACTTGTGTCCCAATTTCGACCAATTAGTCTTTGTAATGTGATCTACAAGATCATCTCCAAAATGTTGGCTCTACGGTTGAAGGGTATACTTCCTGAAATTATTTCTCCAATGCAAAGTGCATTTGTTCCATGGCGTTTTATTACTGATAATGTTTTAGTTGCTTATGAGAGTATCCATTCGATAAAAAATAAAAGGAATGGTGCTATAGGATCCTGTGCAGTAAAATTGGATATGCATAAAACATATGACCGAGTAGAGTGGATTTTTCTGGAAAATATGATGAACAAAATGGGATTTGAGGAAGGATGGATTAATTTGATGATGGCTTGCGTGAAGTCGGTTCGTTATCAAGTGAGATTTAATTCCGAAGAAATCTACATGTTTGTTCCTACACGAGGGTTGCGCCAGGGCGACCCTCTCTCACCTTATTTGTTCCTATTATGTGCTGAAGGACTATCGAGTCTACTGTTGTATGAAGAAGAAGTTGGTGGCATTGATGGGGTACGGGTGTGCAGAAATGCACCGTCAGTTTCACACCTTTTATTTGCTGATGATTCCCTTATTCTCATGAGAGCGGATATGACGAATGCAACTTCACTACAACAAGTGCTAGATACCTATTGTGCTAATTCGGGACAGATGGTGAGTTTAGCAAAATCAAGTGTATTTTTCCCCCAATACTAATGCTTTGTTGAGATCTGAAATTTGTGAAGCTCTACACATTGATACTGAAGCCCTATCTGATAAATATCTCGGCCTTCCTGCTTTGGTGGGAGCTGATAGGAGTGATTGTTTCAAGCATTTTATTGAGAGGATTATACAAAGGATCAATGGTTGGAAAGAAAAACAGCTCTCAATTAAAGGTAAGGAGATCTTGCTAAAAGTTGTTGCACAAGCAATTCCTGTTTATGCCATGTCTGTGTTCTTAATCCCGAAAGGTGTGTGCAAAAGTATGATGGATGCAATTGCCAAGTTTTGGTGGGGCGATGATGATAATAGTAACAAGATGCATTGGTATGCTTGGTGGAAAATGTGCTATCCCAAAAAAGATGGAGGGATGGGATTTAGAGATTTCAAATCCTTCAACCTAGCAATGCTGGCAAAACAGGCTTGGAGATTGATTGATGAGCCTGATTCTCTATGTGCAAAAGTTCTAAGAGCTAAATATTATTCAGATGGTGACCTCTTAAAAGCTGGTCCTAAATCAGGATCCTCCTTCACTTGGCAAAGCATTATTGCAGGGTTAGCTACTTTTAAAAGAGGTCACATATGGCGTGTAGGTGATGGGGAGAAAATTAATATTTGGAGTGACCCCTGGATTCCATCGAGCCCCAATGGAAAAATAACTTCGAGACGTGGCAATATTCTTCTTACAAGGGTTAACCAGCTGATTGATCCGAATGGACAGTGGGATGAAGGATTAATTACTTCTCTGTTTAATTCTATGGATGCTAGACGTATTATGCAAATTCCTTTGAATATACATGGCTTCTCTGACTTCATTGCTTGGAGACTGACCAAACATGGTTTCTTTTCGGTGCGGACTGCTTATCATTCACAGTGGCGCCACCAGTTTGGCCCCAATGCTTCACTCCTTGCTATGCCGGGCAACTCTATCTTAAATCCTGTTTGGAAAATTCTATGGAAATTGAGGGTTCAGGAAAAGTGAAGATATTCATTTGGAGGGCACTACATGGCATCCTACCTTTCAAATATATTCTGGCTAACAGACATATTGGCACAAGTGGTGAATGTCCGATCTGTGGACAGGGCGCAGAGGATATCCTTCATTTACTTTTTCAATGCGATACAGCGAGAGAGCTTTGGAATGGTTTGGGTTTACAAAATATTATTACGGATGCTATGCAAACAGATAGAGCTGGTTCGGCAGTTTTAGAGCATTTGCTTTGTCTGACAGAAAATACAATGCCGGGACTTGACTCGGTTTCGCTGAAGGAAACAATCTCTGTTACGTCTTGGTACATCTGGTGGATTAGGCGTCGTCGAACACACAATGAGGAGGTCCCTCCTTTATTCAAGTGTAGATTGTCTATTCTAGCGATCACTGCAAATGCCATTAAAGCAGAACAGGGAAACAGAGATAATTCGGAAGCTAGGTGGACTAGGCCTAAACCTCGTTACTTAAAGCTCAATGTTGATGCTTCATACTGTGCGGTTACAAATGCAGGTGTTGTGGGGGCGGTAATAAGAGACTATACAGGAAATTTAGTGTGCGCAAACTGTACTCATATACCACATGTGCAATCGGCTCAGATGGCAGAGGCCATGGCGCTAAGGGAGGGTCTCCGGATGGCGGAAGAGCTCGGGTGTCATCGAGTGGAAGCTGAATCGGACTCCTCTGAAACTATACAAGCATGCACGGGTGAGCAAAGGTGGTGGTGCAGCGCTGCAGCTATTTATGTCGACTGTGTTGACATAGCATCGAAGATTGGTGACGTAACATTTTGACACTGTTCGAGGGAGGCAAACAAGGTTGCTCATGAGATTGCCCATTATAGTTTTTCCAATAATATCTCGTGTAATTGGGTCGATGAACCCCCTAGCTTCCGTTTAGACAAACTCATAAACGATGTAACTATTCTGTGATTCAGCGGCAGCAGGTTTCTGACGCACTCTTTTCCTTCCAGGGTACCTAAGGGGACTGGAAGGTTTTTAATGAGGCGGCCTGCTGACCTAATATATTATGCGTTCAAAAAAAAAAGATAGTTATAAGATGTGTTACCTCTTCCCGGTTTACTATCAAGTTTAATGGAGGTTTCTCTGAACCATTTCTCCCTTCTCGTGGTCTCAGGGGGGGACCCCATTTTTCCTTACCTATTTTTATTCTGTGTGGAGGGGTTCTCGGCTCTGTTGAAGGAAGCTCAAGAGAATAATCTCCTTAGAGGTGTTCAGTTTTGTGCGGAAGGACCCCACATTACCCATCTTTTGTTCGCGGATGACAGTGTTGTTTTTTTTGAGGCTACTAATGGTAGTTTGAAAGAGCTGAAGAGGACTCTTCATGATTATGAGGCGAGCTCAGGTCAGCAAGTTAACTTGCAGAAGTCAGCTATTTTCTTTGGCCCTGGGTGTACGGATATACTCAAGAATGATCTAAAGACCCGTATTGGTATTTCTAGCGAGGCTCTATCTGAACGCTACCTAGGACTGCCTACGGTAGTGGGCCGATCAAAAGAGCGCTACAAAAGGAGTGCTGGTTAAATCGGTGCTACAAGCTGTCGTGGCCTACCCGATAAGCTGCTTCCAATTCAACAAGAATCAATGCAAGAAGCTGAGTTCGGTGTCCTCAAATTTTCGGTGGGGAGAGGCCGATGGAAAAAAGAAAAGTGCATTGGGTTAACTGCGATCGGATGTGCAGGAGAAGGTCCGGGGTGGCCTAGGCTTGCGTGACTTTGAATGCTTCAATCAGGCTTTCTTAGCCAAGCAAGGGTGGCGCCTGTTAACTGAACCAAGGTCGCTTTGTGCTCGAGTGCTTAAAGCAAGGTATTTCAGAGGTTCGGATTTTCTGTCAGCTGATTGCCCAAATAGAGCTTCCTTCACCCGGAGGAGCATCATACATGGAAGGAACCTGTTGAGATCGGGCCTTGTTTGGCGCATAGGGGATGGATCATGTATCAAAACGATGGAGGACAAATGGATTCCTAGGGAGAGTACCCAACACCCACTGGGGTGTAAGCAAACTGACTGTCCCCAATACGTCAATGACTTTCTGGTGCCTAGTGGAGGGGCTTGGGATGAGCATAAATTGAGATTTTTCTTCTATGACCAAGACGTTGAGGATATTCTGAGCATTCACGTCGGACGGCCGGGCTCTAAAGACTTTCTTGCTTGGAACCACACCAAGATTAGAGTTTTTTGGGTGAAATCAACGTATCATCGATCCAGAATAAAAGGATTCAGTCAGGCATGTTGGAATCTTCGCGGCACAGCGACCAGCACAAAGAAAGGTTAGCCTTGTGGGACCCGAACGTACCTGGTAAAGTAAAAATTCACTTCTGGAGATTGATTGAGAATGGCCTCGCGGTTGGATCTGAAGTAAAACACAGGCGAATCAAAGATGGTATTTCATGTCTAGTGTGCGGCAAAGAGCAAAGTTTGGTCCACCGCTTCCGGGATTGTTCTCAGTCGGCTCAGACCTGGATTTGGCTAATGGAGGCGACCGGCTTTACCTTTAATAAACCCCCTGCCCGGCTTGTGAACCACTCTGACCTCAAAGGGTGGTTGCTAAACTGGATTGGGAAAATAGATGACAAGTCCGCAGCGTGGATTATGATGTTGGTGTACAACCTTTGGTTGGCAAGGAACTATGCCAGGGACTCGAGGAAGATCAAAGATCCGAAGAGTATCGCTCAGAAAGCTGTGGCTGGGGTTGACGAATGGATGAACATCTGTACTGCTAAGCCGAAGGCCAAAGTGGTTGAGCACTGGCTCCCGCCACCCATAGGCTGGTCGAAGGTAAATGTTGACGGTGCTTTTAGGCATTTAGAAAACTGGGGTGGTGGTGGCGTAGTGATACACGATCACAATGGAAGCTTCCTTTCTGGAGCATGCCATTTTCCCCCTCACGTAGCGGATGCGGAAGGTGCTGAACTGATGGCTTGTAAGCAAGAACTATTGTTGGCAAGGAATGATCAACGGCAACGGGTAATTCTGGAAACGGACAGTGTCGATGTGGCGGCGAAGCTAAGTAGAGAAGGGCAAGATCGTTCCTCTTACGGTCAGCTGGTGTGTGAAATAAAGATCATGCTGCTTAGCTTTGAAAGATCCTTGGTGC
Source organism: Lolium perenne (assembly GCF_019359855.2). Classification (NCBI taxonomy): domain Eukaryota; kingdom Viridiplantae; phylum Streptophyta; class Magnoliopsida; order Poales; family Poaceae; genus Lolium; species Lolium perenne. The sequence goes on from NC_067245.2 coordinate 190,131,172, forward strand.
GATCAGTGCGGCGTTCTATTAATGATGCGGCACATAGAATGACGAAGAAGGGCGGTGACAATAAGATGTGTAGGGTATGGCGTGGTGTAGCAACCAATTGTATCCAAAACAGACTTGTACTTGACTCTGGTTCTGAGTAATGTAATCGCAACATTTTAATCTCAAAAAAAAGGAAGGAAAGCTGTTTTCTTTTCTGAGAGGGAACACTTGGCATTCCATTAACTTGTGAACGCGGCAGTATCATCAACCACTGCACGGGATAGTGTTTTTTTTTTTTGGAACAGGGGTAGGGCCAAAAGGCCCTAGAAGCTTCCACGGGATAGTGTTGAAGTCAGCAAAAGCTATGGTCGGCGTTCCCTTTGCTATGCTTTGTAGACATTTCTGCCAGTGGAATAGAGGCAAAAGATTTGCCCATCTAAAAATTGTATATCTGTTTTTTAATTTTTTTTTTTCAAAAGTTAAACCATTTAAACTTTAACAAAGTTTTTTTTTCTAAATCATTATCTATCCTGCCAACTCAATGTCATTAGATATATCATGACATACTTTTTTATATTATATTTATATGTTATCACATAGTTCTTAATACTCCCTCCGTCCATAAAAAGATGTTTTAGATTTTCGTGTATAGATACATCTAAATTTAAACAAATCTAAGACATCCTTTTATGAATAGAGGTAGTAGATTTTTTTTATGAACTTGATCGAACTATACCTCCTTTGACTACTAAAATTTTTTACACGCCTTATATTACGAAAAGGTAGTATCAAGAAGAAGAGATCTGGGGTGATGTTTCAGCTCTTGGGTGTATATGCTCTCTTTATTTTGAAATGCATCTTTCTTGCATTTTTTAATATCCAAAATTCCAAATGAAAATTTTACATGGACATCTTCACATGCTAGCTAAGTGCGCACAAAATCTTTTTATGAAAAGAGATATGGGGTGATGTTTCAGCTCTTGGGTGTATATGCTCTCTTTATTTTGAAATGCATCTTTCTTGCATTTTTTAATATCAAAAATTCCAAATGAAAATTTTACATGGACATCTTCACATGCTAGCTAAGTGCGCACAAAATCTTTTTATGAAAAATCGACTTGTCATTTGGGTTGTGTAAAAAAGTTAAATTTTGGTGATAAAACCAAGGCTTTTTGTGGGACATGTTTTTTTCCTTTTTACATCTACCACAAAAAAATATCAGTTTTTCGTGAAACTGGAAAAACGCCATAGATTACGGAAGTGTACATGTGAATTTTTTTGTTGAAATTTTTTAACAACTAGAAAATATGGTTTTTTGTGAGAAGAGGAGCATATACACCCGAGAGGTGAATTGAATTTTTAAAGAGAGCCGCCCAACTAATTGAAAAAAAACATAATACGACCAGTGCACAACTTAACTGGAAAATCAACCTACTCCAAACCCTACGGCAACAAAACAATCGGAAAAAGCTGTTACATGCGCTTTTTCTATAGCACTACTCTATTTTATATATGCTTCATGATCCTAGAGCGCGACAAACAAGAACAACGGCGTCTCAACTCAACCGAAGCACTCACCTTAGATTAACTTGCACTAGGTGACCTTTTATGACGATATTGTATAATAAAATGGCAGTTTAAGAGTTTTGCTTAGACTTCGAGAAGTTTCTGGGTGCTAGGGCCGTGCGGGCCATGTTCGACCCTGCCAAAGTTTGTAATGGTTTTTGTTTGTTTTCCGCTAATTTATCGGATAATTCTATTCTTTTTATTAAAGTTAATGAGATGGACACATGTTTTGTCCCCATTTCAAAAAAAAAAAAATTGTTCTTTTTAATCTGAAGATCTTTTTGAGCGGATTTTAATCTGTAGATATGCATAAACTTCCGGACATGGGCCAGCGGCCTCTGCGCTGATAAAATTAACACTTGGGCCCCTTCTTCCCCATCGGATAAAATCGTTGCGGCGGAGACGGACCGACCGGCGGCTGGTGGAGAGGCTGAGAGCACCACGACGATGATGGCCGCAGCGAGAATGGCCTTCGCCTCATGCGGCCGCGCTCACCTCCTACTCCCCTCCTCGCCGTCAACTCCCATTCTCGCCCGGACCCCAGTCGGCTGCGGCGGGATAGCCAAGTCAATCTCGTTCTTGGCACCGTCATCGGCTGCGAGATCCACCAAACATGCCGCCCTCTTCTGCTCTTGCACCTCGTCTTCCTCGGAGGCCGTAGTCGCGCCGCCGCCTACGCAGTCGGCCGTGGATGAGAAGAAGCCAGCGGCTGGAGCGGAGGAGAAGGGCGAGGTACCGGTGGGTGAGCTCGCGGGCTTGCTCGACATCCGGGTGGGGCGGGTCGTGAAGGCGTGGCTGCACCCGGAGGCCGATACCCTGTACGTGGAGGAGGTCGACGTCGGTGAGGAGCAGCCGCGCACCATCTGCAGCGGCCTCGTCAAGTACCTCTCCCTCGACCAACTGCAGGTAAAGATGCATCAAGGATTTCTTATTTATTCAGCATACGCCACATTCAAGTAAATAATGCACTACTGTGCTTAAGTTTTACTACTAGTATGGATCACACAATTTGGGCATTTTTCGGCGGAGAAGTAGTAACTACTATGTGAAATTGGGATGTTTAGTACTTCCTCCGTTCCATAATTCTAATTTGAACTGAAACCACAGCAATAATTATGGGACGGAGGGAGTATCAATTAAGAGGAACATTTCTGCTAGGTGAAATGTACAACATAATGATTATGCTAGTAATACTTCACATAGTGAGAGGCAAGAAAACTGCCTGCAAGCCTTCCCTGACTTTACCAAGACTGGATTAGCCTGAGCCAAGATACTGATTCTGGATTATAGAGTTGCACTCAATTATCCTTGTTGAATTTTTTTCCCAATAAAACGCAAAAGGATTGCATCTCGTTGCATTGAATAGAAGGATGTGTATTTACAAGCCTAGAGCCCTAGAGAGGACGGGTACATGTCAACACATCCAAACACCAATTTATGGACGCCCCTTGTGCTGGGTAGTTAACCCTGAGGCGTAAAGCCCCTGCGCACGCCCATATCGCGGCTTCTGCCTTGATCCTGCCAGGCGTGGGAAGGTGCATTCGTTACGTTACTTCCAGGGAAGCCAGGAGGTGAGGTGAGCAGTGTCATCCATACCAGGCCCTTGCTCATCCATTTGGTTGTTGCCTTGTTGGTCACCGAGCCGTGGCCCACTAATCGCCGTACTTGACTCCTCATGGTGGTGGCGGGCAGGTAACGCTTAGCCAGGAGAGCACCCCGAACAAGAATTGCCACGAGACGGGCAGTCGACAAGGAGGTGCTGGATGTTTTCTAGGAATTGGTCACATAGGACACAACGGGGCTTGTTGACTCATTTTTTTGTCTATATGCTTTGTGTTGTAATAAGGTGTATCTTATTTTCTTTCATTTTACTGAGTAGTTATGACATCTTCGATGGCATGCGATCTATGCAGGATAGCAATGTCATTGTTCTTGCTAACCTGAAACCAAGAAACATGCGAGGCATCAAGTCTAATGGCATGCTTATGTGTGCCTCTGATGCTTCTCACGAGACTGTTCAGTTGCTCACCCCTCCAGAAGGTTCTGTTCCGGGTGAAAGGGTATGGTTTGGATCCGAGGATGATAAGAGTCTTCAATCAGAACCTGCAACGGGGAACCAGGTATGACTTACACATTTGTATTTGCATTGTGATAATGCTAAGTAATGCAGATTACTACAGTTAATTTCCTTCTGCCCTTTGTGTATGTTGTTCAACTGTAAAATGATTTTATTTTCTGTGTTGCACATGTTGCCATAAACTATATTGTTTTTCTAAGATTTTGCTCATGCTGCCTCCATCTAGAGAATTCAATGTATCCATAGCTAGTGAATGAGTAAAGGTACATGGAAAAGATTACAGAATTACCTGCAGTCAATTAGAAAATGTGTAATTGTTGTGAAATAAGTACACATTGTGGTGTCCACTAAGTTGTATATAATGTTTTTTTGTGGTAGAGTTGTATATACTGCAATGTGTGCTTGATGCTACTTACTTGATTTAAAGTATAGGCCAGTCCTCATCAAAATGGTTGGGAATATGAATGACCCATACCTTCTGAATCCTGCATGTACTTCTGCACCAGTTCCCAGCCATTATGCGGATCTTTCTTCATTAATTTTCCAAACAAAGTCATCTACTATGTAGTAGAAAACATATATGCGCGCTATTATGGAGGTCAGATAACAAAGCATAATTGCAATTCATGTTCCAGTTCATATATTGTCACGGAAACTAATATCTAAAATTACCCGGACTTTATGTAACTTCTTGTGGAAGTATACAATGCTCATGTAAACCTGGTAAGCAAAATTAACTATTTAAGAGAGATTTATTGTATGTTGGGTCATTTCCGGAGACAGGTTACACAGGTAACTGTCATGATATCTTAGGTCTACATCCTATGCAGACTGGTGAGAAAACCTGCAGTGAAAACTGATATCTCAATGATATTTTCTGGGAACTGCAGTGGATTCCCGAGAATCAATCCCTGACTGTTAGGCCGTCATATGACTCTAGGAGAACGTAAGGGATAAAATTTGTTATATATGTGAAAATTATGTAGTTTAATAATCTTGATAGTTGATAGGCCTTGCACCATGTCGCAGTTTGTCCACTGCCATGAATCCAACTTATGCAAGAAATTATTTTGCAGAAATGGGTTACCATTAAAGTTATTTTGCAGCAGTACAGCTCATGCCTGTTATATTTTTGCCAGGTTCAAAAGAAGAAGATTTGGGAATCTGTTCAACCTCACCTTAAGACAACGGATAACTGCATAGCAGTTCTTGGGGAGCATCCGATGCGCACCTCAGCAGGCAAGGTTTTCTGTAAGTCATTGCAGGGCGCAGGAGTGTCATAATTCTTGATTGAAGAGGAGAAGTCATCTCTTCATTATTTTTGTTATGTGGGTCTCATGCCATGTACTTCCCTGAAAATAATAGCAGCAATGAAATCTTCAGTGAAATGATTGTTTCTGAGGATACTTCTATCGGTATCATTCACACTTTGTATTTTCTCAGTTTCAAAACTCAAAACTAAGTCTAGGGAACGGAATTCAGTTTTATATATTCTCATTTGCTTCAATTCAAGATTAGAAACTGGATTTTGTAGTATTATAGACTAACCCGTTTTGTCCATTAGACGTTGATGGCAATATGGCATGCTTGATTCCTAGGATTACTAGAACGCGGGAATAGGAAAAACATAAATTAGACTTGCTATGTCCAGTTGAATTCTGTAGGGAAAAATTTCAAGTGAGTTTGACTCACAGAATCAAAGAATTGTAACATGAGGTTTGAGTGGATGGGATTGTTTCTCCAAAATATTCGGAAATTCAATTCGGCACATGGGAGCATATGCTCCTGCCACCGGAAAAACATTTTGAAATGTTCAAAAAATTCGAACAAAAATTTCTCGCTTACATATCAACATGTTAAGTGCGCACATCAAGTCTTGCGAAAAACCGACATTTTTTGTAACTTGTGTGAAAAAGATAAACAAAACGTCTCGTACACAACTTTTTCTTACAGAAAAATTTGTCTTTTTTACAAATGACACTCAAAATGTCGGTTTTCTGTGGAACCACTTTGTGAACGTGTAGAATTTCGAGATGTATCCACTAAATTTTATGTTCAAATTTTTCAACATTTTAAAAGTGCATTTAAAATTAAGTTTAAAAACTGGGAGCATATGCTCCCGGGTGCCAAAACGCCACTCCCCAAAATATTCCCTCAGTTCATAAATATAAGCTATATAGTTTTTGGTACGGAAATTTAAAAACGCATATTTAAGAAAATTTACACCATATTTGGCTAGGATCAACCTTAGGAAATTGCCGTGAGCTAATAGAGAATTTTGCATAAGATAAATAAACCTAATTAAATTCTTAAAAATATTGTTCATACAAGTGGGGCAACACAATAAACCTTATATTTTGATTTTTTTTAAAAAATCTATTGGCTTATATCTAGAAACGGAGAGAGTATAGTGTAATGCCTTATATAATAATTCCTATGTGTTTCTAAGGATTCCAATCCTACCAATCAAACAGTGCGACATAGGAAAGATCAAAGGATAAAAATCGTATAAAATTCCTATCATTTCTTTAAATGACAGCTGTCCTTCTGTAATCTTGTTTTAGATTTTTTTTTCTTGTGATCTACAATATGCTTGATTAAAGGTTTGGGCTCGAACTCATTTGGAATGCATGTCTCTGACTGAAATGATGGAAATCGACTTATTAGAGAATCAGGGGAGGGCCGAAAACCCCCAAAGTGAACAAAAAACTGTCACGCAAGCTAGATTCCGCCACCGCCGGGTATGGTGAAAATCAGCGTAGACGTGGCTGTTGGGAAGAATATGAGGAGGGGAGCAGTAGCGGCGATCGCAAGAAGCAGAGACGGTGTCTACCTGAAAGTCTCGGCGCTAATATACACTGGAGTTACTGATGCTGAAACTTTGGAGGCGCTCGCATGCCGTGTGATCTGGCCAGGGATATCTATGCATCCAGGGTGCGAGTTGCATCGGATTGCAAGACGGTAGTTCAAAATCTGGAGCAGGGAACCAGAGGGGTTTATTCTCACATTGTTTCTCAGATCATAGAAGCTCGGCAGAATTTTAATTTTCTAGAGTTTAAGTTTGATAGTAGAAAGTCTAATGATGAGGCTCATAAGTCAGCTAGGAGTGCTCTGTTTGATGATTCGGGCTGTCGCTTGTGGCTGGATGCCCCGCGTGGAGGCATGTGTATTCCACATGTTATTGAATAAAGGATGGCCTTTTTCCCTAAAAAAAAGCTATCACGCAGGCATTGGCGCAGCTGAATGAAGCGACTTCTCTGAGAGCTAAGGCATTCTGTTCCTATAGTTACCGTGCAGTCAAGGCCTGTTTGCCTTAGTCCCCTCTTGTTTTGCTTTCACATTTAGGTCTAATTTTTTCCCCAAAACGTAAAAGACTTGCGTTTCGATGCACTGATAGATAGAAAAAGGTTATATGTACATGTCCACGAAGGGACAAACACCCCGTACTACAATTCGACCCAAGAAAAGAACCCTACTCTAGGGGAGTATCTGGCGGACATCCCGGCCCCCCGCGTCCGCCCACTGTTGCGCCTCGGTCCTGATGTCGTTGAGCAGGGAAGGCACCGAATGTTGTGCGTTGTCGAAGATCGCAGCATTCCGGTGCTTCCAGATCCACCACGCCGTAAGCATGATTATCGAAGATGTACCTTTGCGCAACTGGCGAGGAGCGGTCCGCACCACCTGCGACCACCACTCCGCGAAGTCCTCCTCCGAAGAAGGAGGCCCTGAGGTGGATCGAATCCACGAGAGGACCTCGAACCAGACCGTCCAGGAGAATGAGCATCTGTGAGTAGAAGCGTCATAGTCTTGTCGGATTGGTCACACAGCGGGCATCTCGGTGCATGTGGCAGACCGCTCCGTGCCAGCCTCTCACCTATCCAGCACCTATCCAGACAGGCCAACCAGATGAAGAATTTCATCCTAGGAGGCACCCAGGATCTCCAGTTCAACTCCCATGATGCTGAGGTGACCCCCCCCCCCCCCCCTGAAAGAGGGCCTCATAGCAAGAATGGGAGGTGTACTGGTCGTCCGTCGTCCACAACCAGGTCATCGTGTCCCGATCTTCCGAAAGCTGTATATCCCTTGGTCTGGCCCACAGTTGCACATATTTCCATACTGCAAGGGGCTAGGTGCTCCAGCTATGTCGGGGATCTAGGTGCGGTCCACCAGTGCCTGACGCACCGTACGCACCTTCCCGCGCCGTTTAGGAACCAACGCGAACACCTCGGGCGCCATCTCCTTGATGGACTTGCCGTCCAGCCAACAGTCCTCCAAGAAGAGAGCGGACTCTCCGTTGCCCACCGCCATCGAGGTGGAGGCCGCAAAGATGTCCATCTCTGCCTTTGAGAACTGCATGTCCAGCCCGCGCCAAGGTCGCATGGGGTCCGTATACATCGTCCACAGCCACCGCACCCTGAGGCTTATGGCCATCTGTGCAAGGTCGGGGATCCCCAGCCCTCCTAGACTAAGCGGCCGACACACCCTTGCCCAGTTGACATGACATTGACCTCCATTGGCGTCAGCCCGGCCCACCCAGAGGAACCCTCGCAAGATCTTGTTGATCTGTTTGAGGGTCTTTCTGTCCAGGGCCAGTACCATTAGCTGATGCAGCGGGGTCGCCGCGAGCACCGCTCGGTTCAGCGCCAAACGTACGGCCTGCGGCATCATGGATGCCCTCCATGTCGGTAGTTTGTCAACTAGCATGTCCAAGAGTTGCTGGAAAACCTGGGCCGACAGACGCCTAGTGGACAGGGGAATACCCAGGTACTTCACCGGAAAAGGCGCTAACTGGCACTCCATGTGCTCCGCAGCAGCCACCGCTTCCTCATCCGAACAGGCAATCGGGGACACCGAGCACTTAGCGAAGTTGGTGCGCAGGCCGGAAGCCTGTCCGAAAAGCTCTAGGATGCCACGGACCGCACTCAACTCTGCCTCATTTGGGTGACAGAAGATCACCACATCATCCGCGTATAGCGATACAGAGGTTGCCAGATCTTGCCGCGCCACTGTCGTAGCAAACCCAGCTCCGCTGCCTTGGCGAGCACCTTGTTGAGCGCATTCATCACCAGGACAAACAATGATGGTGAAAGGGGGTCCCCCTGTCTCAGTCCCCGCTGCTTGTGACGGTAAAGCACACGTCCGTTGGGAACCCCAAGAGGAAGGTATGATGAGTACAACAGCGAGTTTTCCCTCAGTAAGAAACCAAAGTTATCGAACCAGTAGGAGATGAAGACCACGTGAAGCTTGTTGGTGAAGGAGTGTAGTGCGGCGCAACACCAGGGATTCCGGTGCCAACGTGGAACCTGCACAACACAATCAAAATACTTTGCCCCAACATAACAGTGAGGTTGTCAATCTCACCGGCTTGCTGAAAATAAATGATTAAACGTATGGTGTGGAAAATGATGTTTGCTTGCAGAAAACAAAAGAGAACAATGATTGCAGTAGGTTGTATTTCAGATGTAAGAGAATGGACCGGGGTCCACAGTTCACTAGTAGTGTCTCTCCAATAAGATAAATAACATGTTGGGTAAACAAATTACAGTTGGGCAATTGACAAATAGAGAGGGCATAACAATGCACATACATATCATGATGACTACTGTGAGATTTACTTAGGGCATTACGACAAAGAACATAGACCGCCATCCAGCATGCATCTATGCCTAAAAAGTCCACCTTCGGGTTAGCATCCGCACCCCTTCCAGTATTAAGTTGCAAACAACAGACAATTGCATTAAGTATTGTGCGTAATGTAAACAATACAAATATCCTAAAACAAAGCATTGATATTTTATCCCTAGTGGCAACAACACATCCACAACCTTAGGGGTTGTTGTCACTCCCCCAGATTCAATGGAGACATGAACCCACTATCTAGCATAAATACTCCCTCTTGGAGTTATAAGTATCAACTTGGCCAGAGCCTCTACTAGCAACGGAATGCAAGATCATAAACAACACATATATGATAGATCAATAATCAACTTGACATAGTATTCCATATTCATCGGATCCCAACAAACACAACATGTAGCATTACAATAAGATGATCTTGATCATGATAGGCAGCTCACAAGATCTAAACATGATGGGACAAGAGGAGAAGACAACCATCTAGCTACTGCTATGGACCCATTGTCCAAGGATGAACTATTCACGCATCAGTCCGGAGGCAGGCATGGTGATGTAGAGCCCTCCGATGATGATTCCCCTCTCCGGTAGGGTGTCGGAGGAGATCTTCTGAACCCCCCGAGTTAGGGTTGATGGCGGCGGCGTCTCTGGAACTGTTCTAGTATTTTGGCTCTCCGTGCTAGGGTTTTCGTGGACGAAGGAATAAATAGGAGAAGAGGCAGAGTCGGGGGAGCCAGGGGCTCCCTCCCCACATGTCGGCGCGGGGGGGGGGGGCACTGCCGCGCCGCCCTATGGGGTGGCCCCCCTGCCGGCCTTCCTCGACTCTTCATCGGTCTTCTGGAACCCTCCGTGGAAAATAGGGCTGTGGGCTTTTGTTTCGTCCAATTCCGAGAATATTTGTAAACTAACTTTCCTGAAATCAAAAACAGCAGAAAACATGAACTGGCACTGTGGCATCTTGTTAATAGGTTAGTCCCAGAAAATGCATAAAAACATTATAAAGTGTGAATAAAATATGTAGGTATTGTCATAAAACTAGCATGGAACATAAGAAATTATAGATACGTTGGAGACATATCAATCATCCCCAAGCTTAGTTCCTACTCGCCCTCGAGTAGGTAAACGATAAAAAGAATAATTTCTGAAGTGACATGCTACCAACATAATCTTGATCAATACTATTGTAAAACATATGAGATGAATGAAGTGACTCAAAGCAATAGTCTATAGTTTGCTAACAAAGAGATAATGACTAAACAACTGAATCATATAGCAAAAACTTTTCATGAATAGTACTTTCAAGACAAGCATAAAAAAGTCTTGTATAAGAGTTAACTCATAAAGCAATAGATTCTTAATGAAAGGTTTTGAAGCAACACAAAGGAAGATTTAAGTTTCAGCAATTGCTTTCAACTTCAACATGCATATCTCATGGATAATTGTCAACACAAAGTAATATAATAAGTGCAATAAGCAAGCATGTAAGAATCAATGCACACAGTTGACACAAGTGTTTGCTTCTAAGATAAAAAGAAGTAGGTAAACTTACTCAACATAAAGTAAAAGAAAGGCCCTTCGCAGAGGGAAGCAGGGATTAAATCATGTGCTAGAGCTTTTTCAAGTTTTGAAATCATATAGAGAGCATAACAATAAAGTTTTGAGAGGTGTTTGTTGTTGTCAACGAATGGCAGTGGGCACTCTAACCCCCTTGTCAAACAGACTTTCAAAGAGCGGCTCCCATGAAGGACGTTATCTCTACTAGCAAGGTAGATCATCCCTCTCCTCTTTTGTTTACACATGTATTTTAGTTTTATTTATAGATGACACTCCTCCCAACCTTTTGCTTTCACAAGCCATGGCTAACCGAATCCTCGGGTGCCTTCCAATATTTCACATACCATGGAGGAGTGTCTATTGCAAAATTAAGTTGCTTACTGATAAATCAGGGCAAAACATGTGAAGAGAATTATTAATGAAAGTTAATTAATTTGGGCTGGGCACCCCGTTGCCAGCTCTTTTTGCAAAATTGTTGGATAAGCGGATGTATATGCCACTAGTCCATTGGTGAAAGTCTGCCCAACAAGATTGAAAGATAAAACACCACATACTTCCTCATGAGCTATAAAACATTGACACAAATAAGGAGTAATAAAGTTTTGAATTGTTTAAAGGTAGCACATGAAGTATTTACTTGGAATGGCAGAAAAATACCACATAGTAGGTAGTTATGGTGGACACAAATGGCATAGGTTTTGGCTCAATATTTTGGATGCACGAGAAGCATTCCCTCTCAGTACAAGGCTTTGGCTAGCAAGGTTGTTTGAAGCAAACACAAGTATAAATTGGTACAACAAAACTTACATAAGAACATATTGCAATCATTATAAGACTCTACACTGTCTTCCTTGTTGCTCAAACACTTTTACCAGAAACTATCTAGACCTTAGAGAGACCAATCATGCAAACCAAATTTCAACAAGCTCTACGGTAGTTCTCCACTAATAGGTTTAAACTACATGATGCAAGAGCTTAAACATGATCTACTTGAGAGCTCAAAACAATTGCCAAGCATCAAATTATTCAAGACAGTATACCAACTACCACATGAAGCATTTTCTGTTTCCAACCAAATAGCAATAAGTGCAGCGGCTTTCAGCTTTTGCCATGAATATTAAAGGTAAAAAAAAGAACACCAGTGTTCAAATGAAAAAGCAAAGCGTGTCTCACTCCCACACAAGCATGTTAGGATCCGATTTATTAAAAAAACTAAAGTAACAAACGAGAATAAAAGCACATGGACGCTCCAAGTAAAGCACATAAGATGTGACGGAATTAAAATATAGTTTCACTAGAGGTGACCTGATAAGTTGTTGATGAAGAAGGGGATGCCTTGGGCATCCCCAAGTTTAGACGCTTGAGTCTTCTTGAAATATGCAGGGATGAACCACGGGGGCATCCCCAAGCTTAGAATTTTCACTCTTCTTGATCATATTATATCATCCTCCTCTCTTGATCCTTGAAAACTTCCTTCACACCAAACTCAAAGCGATCTCATTAGAGGGTTAGTGAATAATCAAAAATTCACATGTTCAACAAGGACACAATCATTCCCAACACTTCTGGATATTACCCTAGGCTACTGAAATTTAATGGAGCAAAGTAATCCACTCAAACACAGTAAAAGAGGCAATGTGAAATAAAAGGCAGAATCTGTCAAAAACAGAACAGTCCGTAAAGACGAATTTTTTCGAGGCACTTAACATGCTCAGATGGAAAAGCTCCAGTTGAATGAAAATTTCGTACATATCTGAGGATTATTCAAGAATGTTTTCAGAATTTTTAGATTCTTCTACAGAGAGAAAAACTCAAATTCGTGACAGCTAAAAATCTGTTTCTGCGCAGAAATCCAAATCTAGTATCAACTTTCCATCAAAGACTTTACTTGGCACAACAATGCAAGAAAATAAAGATAAAAAGGTATTTCTACGGTATTAACAAGCACCTTGACTCAAATATAAAACAAAAATTGCAGAAATAAAATAATGGATTGTCTCTCATAAGCGCTTTTCTTTAACGCCTTTCAGCTAGACGCAGAAAGTGACAATCAAGTAAAATCAAGAGAAGAAGCATCAACATCATAATTTATTCTAATAATAGAATCAAAAGGCATCTTCATTCTCTTTCTAAGGAAGTGTTCCATACCTTTCTTAAGAGGGAATTGATATTTAATATTTCCTTCTTTCATATCAATAATAGCACCAACGGTTCGAAGAAAGGGTCTTCCCAAAACAATAGGACAAGATGCATTGCATTCAATATCCAAACCGTAATGTGAACATTGTCAATTCAAAGGTTTCTTTATAGAATTATCAACAAGATTAACATTCAAATAACAACGTTCCAAAGGTGGCAAGTCAAGCATATCATAAAGTTTCTTAGGCATAACAGAAATACTTGCACCAAGATCACATAAAGCATTACAATCAAAATCATCGACCTTCATTTTAATGATGGGCTCCCAACCATCTTCCAACTTCCTAGGGATAGCAGCTTCAAGTTTTAATTCCTCTTCCCTAGCTTTAATGAGAGCATTTGTAATATGTTTTGTAAAGGCCAAGTTTATAGCACTAGCATTAGGACTTCTAGCAAGTTTTTGCAAGAACTTAACAACTTCAGAAATATGACAATTATCAAAACCAAAACCATTATGATCTAAAGCAATGGGACCATTGTCCCCAACACTTTGAAAAATTTCAGCACTTTTATCACAAACAATTTCAGCAGTTTCAGGCAATTTTGAACACTTTGTAGTAGAAGTAGAAACATTGCCAACACCAATTATTTTACCATTGATAGTAGGAGGTTTAGCAACATGTGAAGCATCAACATTACTAGTGGTGGTAATAGTCCAAACTCTAGCTATATTATTCTCTTTAGCAAGTTTTTCTCTTTCCGACCTAGCATGCAATTCAGCCATCATTCTAATATTGTCATTAATTTGAACTTGGATACCATTTGCTGTAGCAAATGACTTAGTATCTTTAACTTCATTAGGCATAACTTTCAGTTTTAAAAGATCAACATCAAGAGCAAGACTATCAACCTTAGAAGCAAGAACATCAATTTTACCAAACTTTTCCTCAACAGATTTGTTAAAAAAAGTTTGTGTATTAATAAATTCTTTAAGCATGACTTCAAGATCAGAGGGTACACTCCTACTATTGTTGTAAGAATTACCATAATAATTACCATAACCACTACCACTATTAGAAGGATATGGCCTATAGTTGTTGTTACCAAAATTATTCCTATAAGCATTGTTGTTGAAATTATTATTTTTAATGAAGTTCACATCAACATGCTCTTCTTGAGCAACCAATGAAGCTAAAGGAACATTATTAGGATCAACATGAGATTTACCATTAACAAGCATAGACATAATAACATCAATCTTATCACTCAAGGAAGAGGTTTCTTCAACAGAATTTACCTTCTTACCTTGAGTAGTCCTTTCAGTGTGCCATTCAGAGTAGTTGATCATCATATTATCAAGAAGCTTTGTTGCAGCACCCAAAGTGATGGACATAAAAATACCTCCAGCAGCTGAATCCAATAGGTTCCTTGAAGAAAAATTTAATCCTGCATAAAAGGTTTGGATGTTCATCCAAGTAGTTAGTCCATGGGTAGGGCAATTCTCTACCAAAGATTTCATTCTCTCCCATGCTTGGGCAACATGTTCATTATCCAATTTCTTAAAGTTCATAATGCTACTTCTCAAAGATATAATTTTAGCAAGAGGATAATATTTTCCAATGAAAGCATTTTTACATTTAGTCCATGAATCAATACTATTTTTAGTCAAGGATAGCAACCAATCTTTAGCTCTTCCTCTCAAGGAGAAAGGAAACAATTTCAGTTTTATAATATCCCCATCTATATCCTTATACTTTTGCATTTCACAAAGTTCAACAAAATTATTAAGATGGGCAGCATCATCATCAGTACTAACACCAGAAAATTGCTCTCTCATAACAAGATTTAGTAAAGCAGGTTTAATTTCATAAAATTCTGCTGTAGAAGCAGGTGGAGCAATAGGAGTGCCTATGAAATCATTATTATTTGTGCTAGTGAAGTCACACAACTTAGTGTTCTCAGGAGTACTCATTTTAGCAATAATAAAAATAAATAAAGCAAAACCGAATTAAATAAAGTAAAACAAGTAACTAATTTTTTTTGTGTTTTTGATATAAAGAAAGCAAACAAGACAGAAAATAGAATAAAGTAAGACAATACACAAAGTAAAGAGTTTGGGTGTGAGAGACTCCCCTTGCAGCGTGTCTTGTTCTCCCCGGCAACGGCGCCAGAAAAGTAGTTACTTGTGACGGTAAAGCACACGTCCGTTGGGAACCCCAAGAGGAAGGTATGATGAGTACAACAACGAGTTTTCCCTCAGTAAAAAACCAAGGTTATCGAACCAGTAGGAGATGAAGACCACGTGAAGATTGTTGGTGAAGGAGTGTAGTGCGGCGTAACACCAGGGATTCCGGTGCCAACGTGGAACCTGCACAACACAATCAAAATACTTTGCCCCAACTTAACAGTGAGATTGTCAATCTCACCGGCTTGCTGAAAACAAAGGATTAAACGTATGGTGTGGAAAATGATGTTTGCTTGCAGAAAACAAAAGAGAACAATGGTTGCAGTAGGTTGTATTTCAGATGTAAAAGAATGGACCGGGGTTCACAGTTGACTAGTGGTGTCTCTCCAATAAGATAAATAACATGTTGGGTAAACAAATTACAGTTGGGCAACTGACAAATAGAGAGGGCATAACAATGCACATACATATCATGATGACTACTGTGAGATTTACTTAGGGCATTACGACAAAGAACATAGACCGCCATCCAGCATGCATCTATGCCTAAAAAGTCCACCTTCGGGTTAGCATCCGCACCCCTTCCAGTATTAAGTTGCAAACAACAGACAATTGCTTTAAGTACTGTGCGTAATGTAAACAATACAAATATCCTTAGACAAAGCATTGATGTTTTATCTCTAGTGGCAACAGCACATCCACAATCTTAGGGGTTACTGTCACTCCCCCAGATTCAATGGAGACATGAACCCACTATCTAGCATAAATACTCCCTCTTGGAGTTACAAGTATCAACTTGGCCAGAGCCTCTACTAGCAACGAAGAGCATGCAAGATCATAAACAACACATATATGATAGATCAATAATCAACTTGACATAGTATTCCATATTCATCGGATCCCAACAAACACAACATGTAGCATTACAATAAGATGATCTTGATCATGATAGGCAGCTCACAAGATCTAAACATGATGGCACAAGAGGAGAAGACAACCATCTAGCTACTGCTATGGACCCATAGTCCAAGGATGAACTACTCACGCATCAGTCCGAAGGCGGGCATGGTGATGTAGAGCCCTCCGGTGATGATTCCCCTCTCCGGCAGGGTGCCGGAGGAGATCTTCTGAACCCCCCGAGTTAGGGTTGACGGCGACGTCGTCTCTAGAACTGTTCTGGTATTTTGGCTCTCGGTGCTAGGGTTTTCGCGGATGAAGGAATAAATAGGCGAAGGGGCAGAGTCGGGGGAGCCAGGGGGCTCCCTCCCCACATGTCGGCACAGGGGGCCCACTGCCGCACCGCCCTATGGGGTGGCCCCCTGCTGGCCTTCCTCGACTCTTCTTCGGTCTTCTGGAACCCTCCGTGGAAAATAGGGCTGTGGGCTTTTGTTTCGTCCAATTCCGAGAATATTTGTAAACTAACTTTTCTGAAATCAAAAACAGCTGAAAACAGGAACTGGCACTGTGGCATCTTGTTAATAGGTTAGTCCCAGAAAATGCATAAAAAACATTATAAAGTGTGAATAAAACATGTAGGTATTGTCATAAAACTAGCATGGAACATAAGAAATTATAGATACGTTGGAGATGTATCACCCGCCGATGCCATATCGGGGGGCCTGGCTCGCCATTGAGCAGCACCCGGGTACTGGCTGTGGCCAGCAGCAGAGAGACAAGCTCTCGGAACCTCGGTCCAAACCCTATCCTCTGGAGAACTTCCATGAGGAAACCCCAGGATACGGAGTCGAAGGCCCGGGCAATATCCAGCTTCGGCATCACCCTCGGCTCCTTCCCTCTATGCAGGAAACCAGCTGTCTGCTGGACCAACATGTAGTTGTCGTGGATGCACCATTTGCGAATGAAGGCGCATTGGTTGCGATCCACCAGCGACTCCATCCGAGGTGCCAGTCTAGTAGCCAGCGTTTTTCGCCACCAACTTGGCGGAGATATGAATCAGACTTATCGGCCTGTAATCACCTAGCGCCATGGCATCCGGGCGCTTGGGCAGCAGGACCAGCAAGGCTTGGTTGAGGCCTTGGAGTCCGCGCCCACACATCGTGTAGAGCTTGTCAAAGGCCATCATGATGTCATCCTTAACCACCCCCCAACATTTCTGAAGGAACTCAGCCGTGAACCCGTCGGGGCTAGGAGCCTTGTCTGGCGGCAAGTGCTTGATCACTTCCCAAACCTCCTCCTCAGTGAACGCCACCTCGAGCTCAGAGAGGTCTTCTGGCACGATGCCCAGGAAGCCCAAATCCAGGGAGTGCTCCCTTGCCGCCGAGGTGCCAAGCAGGCCCTCAAAGTGCGCGAAGGTGGCTTCAGCCATGGCCGCGTGATCGGAGACCACTGCGTTATCCACCCTCAAGTTGTGAATCACATTCTTCTGGCGCCTGTAGGCCGCATGCTGGTGGAAGAAGGCCGTGTTGGCGTCCCCCTCCCTCAGCCATGCAATCTTTGCCCGCTGGCGAGCCATCGTCCGCTCGAGTGAGGCCAGCCCTAGGTAGGCCTGCTTGAGGTGCGCCCAGAGTCGACGCTCATCGGGGGTGAGTAGTCGGGATTCCATAGCTATGTCCAACCTCAGCACCACCTCCCGCGCTATCATAAGCTGTAGTTTGATGCTCCCAACCTTTTTGTCGCTCCAGCTCATGAGACGGCGCGCAGTAAGTTTCAACTTCGCAGTAAGCCGCCGGAATGGGTCAGTGTCCCCCTGGATCACTTCCCAGGCGCTCTGGACCACCTCGTCAAACCCGTCAAGCCGCAACCAGAAATGCTCGAACTGGAACCTCTTCCGCCCCCGACCGTGTGGTACAGTCAAGGTGGAGGGGGCAGTGATCTGCCACAACCGTCGCCAAGCAGCGCAAACTGCAGCTACTATGGAGGTCCTCCCAAGCCACTCTGACAAACACACAGTCAAGCCGAACTAGAGTGGGGGTCTCCCGTTCGTTCGACCATGTGTAGCATCGACCATGCAAGTAGATCTCCTTTAGCTCGCAATCATTCAAGAAACGGCGAAACCTTCCCATCATCCTACGGTTCAGATTACCGTTGTTCTTGTCCTCAGCCCGATAGATCATGTTAAAGTCCCCACAAAGCGCCCATGGGCCTGGGTGAGCTCCGCAGATGTCGCGAAGCTCCTCCAGGAAGGAGATCTTGTCAGCCTCCGCAGGTGGCCCGTATACGCAGGTCAGCCACCACTATGGTTCCCCTCCCAAGGGTGCCACCCTAGCAGTGATACTATGAGCACCTATGTGGGCGCTGTCGAGCTGCACCACCCTGCCCTTCCAGGCCACAATCACCCCACCCCGAGTATCAGACGAAGGCAAGCAGAAGTAACCATCAAAGTCTACGCCGAGCGTTTCCATAACAACGATAGGGGTTACAACTGATAGCTTTGTCTCCTGGAGACAGACGATAGACGCACCCGTGGTATCTATTACATCCGCACGTTGGCCACCAACACCTTAGGTTCGTATAACATTGGAGCAACGTGACGTCTATGAAGAGCAGGGGAGGTGTTTCCGGATACCTCACATTCTCAACACGCTCTCCACGCGTATGTAACTCCTCCTAGTTGTTGCCATGTTTCCCTTTTCAGTACCATTTTGAGGGGTTCTAGACTGAGAAATAGAGCTAGCTAAGATGGGTCGGAATGCAGGATATAGGCTGGGTATAGCTAAGACGAATATTGCACAAGGACTACATATATCTATTTGACTAGGTTTGGAGCATTCACCGACGCACATCAGCCTTTATAAGTGTGAGTAATTCTTAGAGAAGGGAGATTGGTGAATGCTTTGAATATCCCTTTAAACCCGAGTTAACATCCCAGATCATCTATTAAGAAAAGAATCACAACCATGTGTTGCAATTATTTTTTATTCACAAAAGCGAAAAGATGCAGAACGGAGGGAGTAGAAGATATACAATCTTATAAGATATGTTTGTGAATACCTTCGCTTTACAACACACCACACGCCGCGATGTTCAACTCTTCAATTGAGGATTAGAAACTGAATTTTGCAGTATTATAGGCTAACCTGTTTTGTCCATGATACTTTGAAATGGTGATTTCCAATATTTGCGACTGTGTAAGGTATGTAGTTGGCGGCTGGGATCAGGAACGGTGTAGTTGGAGCCGTCAAATGGTTTTTAAATTAGATTAATCCACGTCAGATGTCTGCCTGATGTACTGAAATCTTGTTTAGAATGCGATTCTTTCTGTTTTCTTGCGATCACAAATATGCTCGATTATGATAAGTGTGTGCCAGAATTCGTTTAAAGATGGTATGTCTCTGATCAGAATGCCATGGGAAGTGAGGCAAATCGAATTATTCGAGAACGAGCAAAGGTCGGAGCATCGAGAACCCAGCTTGATAATCGGAGCCTAGCTCGATGCCAAGAGAGGTCGACGTGGCGCACATGACAGTGCCGAGTAGTACTGAGGAGTGCCGCAGGGCACGAGAAATTTGCAGCGGCCCCTGCCTCTGACCCAAACTCGCAGCGATCGGGGCGCCGAGGCTGGCGGCCGCGCAGCCCTGGCTCCTCCCAGAGTCTCCCCTGCCCCATCACGCAGCCTACCTGAACGCTGCCACCCGCTGCACCCTCCGCCGCCCGCTGAGCTCGCCGCCGATGACCGCGCCGTCGCCAGCCGAAGTCGTCTTCCAAGGACGCGAGAAGCGCCTAACTCCGCGAGGACCTGAGCTTCCGCCAGCCAGCCACGAGGAGGGGGGCCTCGCCGCCGCCGTCGACCGCCGGGCCACCGGCAGCGGCGGGGCGGGGGTACGGGGAGGTCGGGAGAAGTTCTAGGGTTCCGCTCGGGGGCAGCTCGATATTAGTTAACTTGCCTACCTTACCTAGAAGTCTCTACAGCCATTTGGAGAGCTGGGCCGTCCGATCGGAACATCCTATATTGACATCCTATATTGTATTAGCAAAGTTTCAATTTCCGAACGAACATGACGTACCGCTTTACCGATCTAGCATCATTACACAGGCCCCTATTTGTTGGAGGTACCCATATAGCATCATTACACAGGCCCCTATTTGTTGGAGGGCTGATGAAACTCGTTCCATAATCCAGCCAAGTAGACAACTTAGGTAGGTGCAACTGAACGAAATTGACCTCTCAGGGTGCATGCTTATAGGCCGCTTTGAGGTTTGGAATCAAGTTTTCCGGTACCATATATGGCTACCGCGCAGACTAGCCGGTTCTGCCGAAATCCCGTGTTGTTTCGCCTTCGCACCTAGGTCCGGTATTCCGCAGCTGGTGGCTAAACAGAGCAATCCAGGCGGTCGCTGCAACGATTCAGCCGCCAAGAACAAGAGATGTGTTTTCCGATTCCTCGCATTCCCAACATGCTACCAGCGCGCATATAAATCCAGGCGGTATTCTGCAGCTCGTTGCCATTTTTCTCTATTCGGGGCCATTCGTGTTGGTTTGAGGGCTTCTGGGTTAAGGTGAGCTATGTAAGATACGTAGGATCAAACTATATATACACCTAAGAAGATTGCGTAGCAATTGAATATTTATTGAGAAACTAGGTTTGAAGTATTCACCAACGCACACCATCCTTCTTACTCCCTCCATTTACAATTACTTCGTGTTCTGGGTTCGGTCAAAGTTAATCATGGTAAATTTTGATCGAATATTTGCAGAAAAATATTGACATCTATAACATAAAATCTATATCATTAAAATCTTCAACATAAGGTGAGCTATATGTAAGATCCGTAGGATCAAGCTATGCCAAATTCAAATTCTAGATGTCCATTAATTATCTCTAGTTGGTTTTTGTTTGGCTCTTGTTTAAAATAAATGCTTTACCACATTATGATGGAGTAATATGCTTTTTGCATATCACAAGCCTGAAGAATGTGAACATATGAATTATTGCCACTTAGAGTTGATATTGTTAATTATCTTATTGCTAGGTGGCATGTTTTCTCAAACAAGCTCCACTTCTATAACAAGTTTTTATTGCTTATCCTTTTGATTTTTGTTTGATTAAAAGATTCTTGGTGCGGTTTTTCTCAAATACATATCTCTATATCTTATTTGAGTGCCACATAAACATTTATTGCTAACTGCTAAAAACCTCCCATTGTGAAAGGAATGACAAGAAGGAATGAGTGCACAATATGCGGTCGAAAATGTAATGACTACTGGCAGTTGTATTGTTTTTCCTCTCAAAAACTACTCTGATCAAGAACTGAGCATAGAAATCTGATCTGACCACTTCTTAAAAAATTCTCTCTATGATCCGTTCTTTTTTATAAGTCGTTTTAGCTCTTTTAGTTTGCTTTACAGTTCTAAAAGATAAAAAATATTATATAATGTGTATTTCTGAACCATGCAAGAACAATCTGACAAGCCCTTGCTGAATACCCCGGAGGTGCTGAATCATATGGTCGCTTAACAAATTTCTTTGGGGAGCTGAATCAGTGTGTGGTTCTGTAACTAGATTGATGTTCTACTTGGAGTAATTTCCCATTAGTATTTTGGGTTCCCCACTAATATGCAGTTGACATTGTCATGCCAAGGAGTTGTGTTTGTTTCTCAAGAATTTAAGACTGGATTTCCTGTCCAATGTGACCCTTCAAACATGCTAGGCAGCGTTCACATTCATGTGTCAAGGTGCAGCAACATCAGGGACAAATTCTGGAGATGTGCGAGTGATGTTTGACAAAAGAAAAACAATAACATGCATAGCATTATGACCAATCAAATCCCCCCCTCTCCCAAACTTTGGGAATCGACTAGCTAAGAAGATTACATAACAATTGGATATTTGTTGAGCAACTAGGTTTCTAGTCTACGAGAAAGTCTCATCCTTGCGCGTCTAAATTCTCAATGAAATGGGTAAGACTAAGGCGAAAGAAAGAAGATGACGAATTTCTGAATGCCTAGCATTCCCAACGCACTACGAAGTCCAGCACCAAGTTAGTAGTATTAGTTTGCACATTTGATATTGACACGTCTGTTTTGCCAAATCACATCTTCATTCCTGTCGGATTGGGCGCGCGTGTGATATTGGCCTGGCTAAGTACAAGGAGAGTGGAAGGTTGGTAGCCCCCATTTTGTCTATTCATGAACTAAAAATTAGATTCCGAGGATCTTGGGAATCCAAAATCAGAACATGAATTTGATAATCTATCTCTCGTAGGATGTATTTCCAAGAAGAGTGAATTCTACTTTTTACCTTCTAAGATTAATTTTCTGACATCTTTTACCTAATTTACCAAAAAAAATTCAAAACTACCCCATTTAACATACTTTCTTCCACTTTTTACCCCCTTTTATATTTTTTCGCATTCTAGCGCATGGGTCCCAGTGTCACTCTGACGTGGCTATGCCAAATCGAATGCAGGTTGCTCCACGGCGTGTCCCAGTCACCAGTCATCACAGAGAGCTACCCGATCCGGTTCAGGGACTCATGGTAGAACTATTGCGTCTGTCGTGGTGCTGACGCCTGGGGCAATGGCGACGGTGAGGCAGCAGTCTCCCCGGCGACTCTGCAGACTGGGCGGCGAAGGCCAAGGCTCTGTCCTCACGCGAAGGCGGCCGCTTCCTTGCCCAACACGACCACGTTGCTGCAGTTCTGCTGAGAATTTCGTGCATGAAATCTTTGTTATAGCCACAACGTAGAGATGAAGGACAAGAAATTTCAGGACTTTGAGAAGCAGATTGGATAGTTGAATACGTAGAGGAAGATGTGCTGGTTGTTACTGTTGTGGTGTGATTAGCTAACTTAGATGGTGATAAGGTCTGGGACAGAATAGCTTATCGGTGAATCGTGTATTATTTCTCCAACGATCGCCGCCGATCGCTGGACGCCCGGACCTATCGCGCCCTATAACCCTCCTCTTCTCGTCTTTCTCTAGCTCAAAGATCCTGCAGCTGAGGCGGTTTGCGATTAGGGAGACAATGAGCTGGTCCGGCTAAAGCAGGACGAACCGAGATCTAGCTCAATCAGAGTCAGCTAACCAGCTCCTACCTAAACCGGGTTAGCTGATTAGGACACGTACTAGAGAAACCTGCATCAACGCCACATCTGGTGGGAACCACCCGTCAGAACAAGGTAAACTATAAAAAGGGATAAAAAAGTGAAAGAAAGTATGTTAAATGGGATACTTTTGAGGATTTTTTGATAAATCGGGTAAAAGCTATCACAAAATTGATCTTAGGGGGTAAAAGGTGGAATTCACTCTTCCAAGAAAATAATTGTAGCAGCAACAGATTCTTAATATGTTTATTGATAGCAAAACTTAAAACTGGGTTCACGAACAGAATTGAAATTCATATGAAACATGATTAATTTATAACTTGAAATCAAAATGGTAAATGAATTTTACAAAATTAGGGACTAGCCTGTTCACTGCCCATGAGACCTCAAGATAGTGATATTGAATATTTGTGACGGGAAGTGTGGCCTACTTGTGTAGATAGAGTAATTCATATGCCTCCTACCCTTCTAATTACAGCAATCTTGTTTGTAGTTCTTTTTGTTTGCCCTGTGGTTTTATGTGCTATAAAATGTTATATAGATTCGGTTACAATATGCTTTAATTAAAGTTTGTCCCAAATTATTGCCAAACCAGTCATAATATACAGATGGAGAATTTGGAACGCTATGGGAAAAACTGGTAGTTTTCCTCGCGGTTGCTGTTTATTTTCGAATGAAAATTGGTCTATCATGGAATCAAATAGCTTTCCTAGCTTTAGTACAAGTGAGGAAATAGGGGCGCGTTTGGTAGCCTGCATCCCCCTTAGCTCGCATCGGGCCAGCAATTTTCGGGCCGTTTGGATGCCTGCAGTCCACTGCGTTCTTGCATGAACCGGGTTTTAAAGCACCTCCGGGACAGGCCCTGTAACATCCCAAATTTTAAAACAAAGAAGAAAATGAATTTCACTTATTTCAAATTTTGGAGCCAACAAAAACTTTAATGCAACCACTTGATATGCATAGTATTCAAGTATGTATGATGTGATTTTTGCCATGATTGTTTGTTTGTTGTATTGAACATGTTTCAAAACCCTAAACCCTACCCTTTTCAAAACCCAAGAGGAACAAATAAAAAGAAAACAAAATAATAGGGTGAGGCATATGTGAGCAAATGGCCATACTTCCAATATTGGCCTATGTCATATCTACCTTACCCAAATGGCTTTTGACCCTTAACAAACTTAACCAAATACTAAAGGAACCCAAAAGAACACAATTAGGATCAAAGGAAGAGAAAGAAAAAGAAAAGAAAAATAAAAATAACACCACATATGGGCCTATGGCCATTTTTGCAAAATCTTAACCAAGACCTTTCTACCTTGCACAAGTAGTTTGGAAACATCACTAAACTCTTAACAAACACTTTGGACTCAAAGAAACCCAAAACAAATCAAAAGAAAAATCAAAAACCTCTCACATATGATAATGGTCAATTTTGACATTTACATCAGGGTACCCACTTTGAGCCCCTGTATTAAGAAATTTTTAAACTAAACTCTCTCAACTCTTTGCACCTCATCCAAGACCTCATCAAGTTGAACACTTTTGATGTTGACCACTTTGACTGGATCCTTTTCAATTGCTTAATTTAAGCAAGCCAAGATGCAACATCAAATCAGATTCTAGATCATGTCACTTATGGATTTCCTCAAATCACCTCCACTTTGCAAACCAAGACCATCAAAGGGTGCCAAATATTATTTGAATCACATCCACCCAAAAAGTTTGGCAAAATTCAAATGTCAAGCTCTTGCGGCCACTGTGTCGAACACTTGACATGCACAAATCTGCCAACCCCATACATCCTTTCATCCAACATGTTTTGGACTAAACCATCTGTGCCTGGGTCATCTTTAGCACCCTCTTGCACCCAGTGAACAAAACCAAGCATTGGTACCTCAGTACCATGACGATTTTGCTCAGAATACGTCCATGCCGAGCCCTTTGTCACTCACCATGCCATCCTCGTCACCTGCCCTCTCCTCTCACTCTCACCTTGTCAAATAGACCACACTCACTCACCTGTTCATGCTTGTACCCGCCAAGGACGAAGAAGAGCACGACAACGCCTGGAACGTGACGCGCCCAGGACGCCCAGAACACGCCAGAGCGCGCCAGGACATGCCACGGGCACGACAGTGTACCACGGTGCCCCATTGACTCCGTCCATCCCACACCCTCTCCTCTTGCCCGTAGCCTCGCCACGACTCCAGGAAAATCCTAGACAAGCTTAACTGCCCGCGCGAGCCCTGTAGATGACGCCATCGTCGACGAACTCCGCCGGTACCCGGCACAGACATTGACGTCGCCCGCACTCCTCCGTCCACC
The DNA here is from genome assembly GCF_019359855.2 of Lolium perenne. Classification (NCBI taxonomy): domain Eukaryota; kingdom Viridiplantae; phylum Streptophyta; class Magnoliopsida; order Poales; family Poaceae; genus Lolium; species Lolium perenne. The sequence continues at coordinate 190,156,637 of NC_067245.2, forward strand.
TCCTGTTGTGCCATGACGCGCATTAGGACCGCCTTGACGTCGCAAACACCCCTGCGTCATCGCCCACGCCCCTCCACCACTGTAGCCTCGTCGACGATGATGACCTGCCATGTCGAGCCGCAACACCCCTCGCCGCTATAAAAGGAGCCCCTCCCCAAGCCTTCTGAGCACACCACTCACCTCCCCTCTTCTCCCTGAGCCTCCTCGACCCCTTCCCCCTCCACATTGTCACCCGTAGCTAGCCAATTTCATCACCGGAGTCTGCGGAGCCGCCGCAGAAGAAGAAGGAGATTGCCGCCGCCCCAGGAGCCGCCGCTTGTACCAGGAGGATCGTCGTCGTCCACAACGTCGCTGCAGCACCTCATCGACGATCGCCGGAGCGCCGGTTAGCCTCCAACCCCCTACCCTCGCCGCGGCCAGTACCCCCTCTCGTCGAAGACGACGATGCCTGTGCACCGTCCGATCTGATTCTAATCCTGCGTCCCAGATTGATCCAAACCGCTTCGGCGTTTATACGTCACTGACAGGTGGAGCCCCCTGTCAGGAGGCCCGCGTGTGCGAGACACACTGCTGGGCCGGCCTTTCTCGTGTTTTCTCTCACGGGCCCATTAACCTTTCCCGCGCGAGCCCAGTTATTCAAATTTGAATTAATCGTTTTAGTTTGAATTCAATATTGGTGCCCTCTTCAAAATTAGATAGCACAAAATCTACTGAGCCAAATTTTATGAATTTGATATTGTTGGAAAGCTTGTGAAAATATCTAACCAACTACACTGGTCTCAATCCTACATATGTTGTAGAAATTATGTAGTAAAAAGAACAAGTCAGTACCTTTTTCAAATTCAAACATTTATTAAAAATCAACCATAAATGATTTTGAGTTGATTCCAACTCTCATAATTCACATTTCACCTACTCTACATGAATATGTAAAAACATAGCATAGTTGTTTACATGATCATGGGCTAGAGAAAAATAATGGCTATGTGGCCATTTCTAGTCCATTTAAAGTACCCAAAATTATTTATAAAATAGTATGAATGGTTTCCTCTCATTTAAATCATTGTCTCAAGTAATTCAATATGAAGAAATAGCTTTGGTATAAAGAACCTCATATTTAATTACTTAATGATATTAAATTGTTCCATAGTAGGATTTAAATTGCATGAGGTGTAATACCTCATTTAAATCATTTTTCCCAAATGATAAATGTGAAGTGTTGACCTTGGTCAACATAATCTCACACCTATTAATTGGGGAGATTAAATCGTAATAAGAATCAATGAGAGGAAATTATTCTTCTTACAAGATCTTCTTAAAAGAAAACAAAGCCAACCACCTTGTTAATAATGTGTGATGATAGGATAGCTTGTGTGAACCATTTGTGTGTTAAGTCTAGTACTTAAGCATTGTGTGGTGATTGTATACCTCGTATCCGTTTATAGACGCTAGTACCAAAGACTACCAGGAGGAGGAGGTCTTCTACGAGGAAGAAGAAGAAAACTTTGATCACTGTACCAATCAAGGCAAGCTATACTCTTGCAAGCTACCTAATGCAAGCTCTACTTGAGCAAGGCACCAATACCATACTACTTTGTGTTTTACTTTCCAAATCCCAATTTTTATCTCACAAAGCTTTTACTTTGTTTATCAAGGTTTACTTTTATAGTTAACTTGAGTCTAGATATGGAGTAGTACAAGAACATCAAAGTTAGCCTAGAGAGCTACAAGTTAGCTAGCACCCCTCATGATTAGTTGCTAGTTCTAAAACTAAAATTGACTACTCTAGATGGGAACTTGTGAATCTTTTGACTTTGAAAACCTTGGGATGATGAGTCATTCTATTAAAAGATTTTGAAGGTGAAGGTGACCTGAATGACATGGTGATTTTGATAAAAACTGATGATTGGGTTCGGATGCGATACCATTCCAATTTTAGAGTACCCCCACAATACCTGATTATGGGTAAGGATTTAGCTGGAAATTTATGTATCTTAGTATGGGTTCCCTCTGAACAAGCGTCATAGGGGTTATGCCGAGGCTGCCTCCGTTGAAAGTGAAATGACGTGAAATGAGGTGAATATCCGACCCAAGCCCTGTGCAGTTCCCAGGTTGGCGGTTTGCCCTCACTGGGAGGCCAAGCTCATGGGGAGAGGTGCCTATACTAGGGTATGTAAGTGAAAGGTTAATGGTTGATGATCCGCATACTGAGTTATGATTATTCAGGGCTATCCCTAACGGATGTAATCAAATATTGTGGCACAAGTGTGCAACCTCTGCAGAGTGTAAAACTATTCGAATAGCCACGTCCGCGGTCATGGACAGTTGGAAAGGGCATATTGTTCCGTCATCAGAACTTTTCAAAATATGGCATGTGACTGGTGACTTATGACTTGAATTTGAAAGATGACTTTGACTTGATCACAACAGAGTTGTGGGAATGACACTAATGTTCCCACTTGAGCTAAGTTAGGCAAATGAAGAGTTTTTGATTACTAAATGCTTATGAAATAAAACTGGCTTTATGCAAATGAACCTAGAGCTTAGAATCCTCTTACTAAAATTGTTAGTACTTACACTAGTATTCGTTTGCGAGTACTTTAAAGTACTCATGGTTGTGTCCCTGGCTATTCAAATGGCCAGACTATGAAGAGAAGCCCCAGTACCAGGAAGATGGACAGCAGGACGTCTATGATAACTAGGACTACTCCTGACGTCAAGCGTTGCATGTGGAATAGATGGACCGCTACTACGTTTCTTCCGTTGTGTGTTTTGTAATTGATCATTAGATCAACTATTATTGTAAGACTGGATCATGTGATCCTTTGATGTAAGACAATTATGGTTTGTAGTGAATGATGTTATGTGATATCAATCTATTATGTCTCGCAAAACCAATATTCCTGGGATTGCGATGTACGGCATAATAGGCATTGATGCGCGTGGTTGACGTATTGTCTCTTCGTTCGACACGCGTCCGTTGGGAACCCCAAGAGGAAGGTGTGATGCGCACAGCGGCAAGTTTCCCTCAGTAAGAAACCAAGGTTTAATCGGACCAGTAGGAGTCAAGAAGCACGTTGAAGGTTGATGGCGGCGAGATGTAGTGCGGCGCAACACCAGGGATTCCGGCGCCAACGTGGAACCTGCACAACACAACCAAAATACTTTGCCCCAACGAAACAGTGAGGTTGTCAATCTCACCGGCTTGCTGTAACAAAGAGTTAACCGTATTGTGTGGAAGATGATTGTTTGCAGAAAACAGTAGAACAAGTATTGCAGTAGATTGTATTTCAGTAAAGAGAATTGGACCGGGGTCCACAGTTCACTAGAGGTGTCTCTCCCATAAGACGAACACCATGTTGGGTGAACAAATTACAGTTGGGCAATTGACAAATAAAGAGAGCATGACCATGCACATACATATCATGATGAGTATAGTGAGATTTAATTGGGCATTACGACAAAGTACATAGACCGTCATCCAACTGCATCTATGCCTAAAAAGTCCACCTTGTTATCACCCGATTTTGGTCAAATCAGGAGGTGGGCCGTTAGAGAGATGGGCTTGGAAGATTACACGTGGAAGATCTCTGAAGCGGCCTTACACGAAGAATTTGGGCTAGTTTGCCCGTGTATCTGTAATATAGTAGATCGTATCTTTAGATTAAAAGTTAGAGTTTTACTCGTGCACGGTTAGGTGCACGTCCGAATTAGAAAGTCCGCTGGACTATAAATATGTATCTAGGGTTTATGGAATAAACAACAACTCACGTTCAACCCAAAACAAACCAATCTCGGCGCATCACCAACTCCTTCGTCTCGAGGGTTTCTATCAGGTAAGCGACATACTGCCTAGATCGCATCTTGCGATCTAGGCAGCACAAGCCCCACGTTGTTCATGCGTTGCCCGTACTGAAGCGTCTTTGATGGCGGGCAACGTAGTTATCATAGATGTGTTAGGGTTAGCATAGTTCTTCGTATAACATGCTTACGTAGTGCAACCCTTGCATGTCTAGCCGTCCTCACACCTATCTCAGGTGTGGGGGCGGCACCCTGCTTGTTCATCATTTAGTAGATCTGATCCGTTACGGTTGCTCCTTGTTCTACAAGGATTAGTTTAATATCTGCAATAGTTAGGCCTTACAAAGGGGGGGGGGAGGATCCAGCGGCACGTAGGGTGGCGTTCGCAAGTCCTAAACAGGATGTTCCGAGGATCAACTTCATGTTGGTTTTTAGGCCTTGTTTAGGATCGGCTTACGATCACCGTGCGTGGCCGCGAGGCCCAACCTGGAGTAGGATGATCCGATTATGCGGTGAAAACCCTAATTCGTCGTAGATCTAATTAGCTTTATCTTGATCAAGCAGGATCACCAAGTATTCGTGCACCCCGTATAAATCATGGGTGGATCGGCTCTTTGAGCCGATTCACAGGATAACCTGAGAGCCGATCGAGGCTCGTATTTAACGTTTACGTGTATGCCATGCAGGAAACTAAGCGAGGCATCCCCATCACCTTCCTGACCAGGTATAGGTCAGGTGGCACGCCCTTGCACTTCGCATCGCCGCGTGTGACCAGAAGAGCATTGCGGGCCGTCGCTCGGAGGGGTCTCAGCCAGCCGCAGCTCTAGGCTCTTCCCGGCTCTACAGTGTTGACAGGCCGCTGCCCGCCGGTGGGTTTTGGCAGTCAACACATTCTGGCACGCCCGGTGGGACAATCGTCTACATCAACCACATCGCCATCTACATCTGAGATGGCGGACGGCACGCCAGTCACCTACGAGGAGCTGCCTGACGAGCTCAAGAAGAGATATGACGAGATCAAGGTCACCCTCGAAGCCGACCTCATCGGCTCTTTTCAGAGAACCCGTTCCCATGGCATCAGATGGAAGGGATTCTCACCGCAAGGTGCACTCGATGGGATAGATCTCTCTGCCCCGTCGGAGGAACGCACCAGGGGCCTGCGGCAGGAGATCAACTACTTGGTGGCTCACTCGCTACACCGCCACTCTGAAAACTTGGTCAACGTGTTGGAGCGTCTCGCTCTGCGCGTGATCCAGGAGATCATGAGCCCCCAGTATTCGCCGTCAGGACCAGCTCTCGGGACGCATCAAGGAGAGTTGCCACTCCAGTCCCGTCCACCGCTGCCATATGCGTTGGCAGCACCACCTGAAGTGCCGGCTACACCGGCATTCGTCGTCTACAAGATTGGTGGTGACCCTAGTGACTACCAGTTCTTGACTGAGGCGCCTAAGGAGATCCCTCAAGGATACGCATGCACGTATGTGCCGGATTGTGGCAACTGGGCACTCTCAAACCAGGCCACAACATCAGGGACTCCGGCGAAAACAGGAGGAACGTCAGCGACGGAGCTTGAGAAGCAGACGTGGCTAACTAAGTACGCCACCCCGACGAAACTCCCGAGCCCAGCTCCTGCGGTTGGCTCAGAGCTGGAAAAGCAAACATGGCTGGCTAAGTACGCCACCCCGGTGAATCTTCAGAGTGCATCTCCTGCAGCCAGCACAGCGGATCAGATCAGTACCATACTGAGAGACCAGTTCGGCATGGTGCCGAAAAGGAGGGCAATCGGCTACTCAAAGCCGTACCCCGACGAGTACGAGATGATCCCGCTGCCACCTAAATATCGGCTCCCTGACTTCTCCAAATTCAGTGGATCAGATGGCTCCAGCTCCATCGAGCACGTCGACCGATATTTGGCGCAACTAGGACCGGCTTCAGTGTCGGATCAGCTACGCGTGAGGCTCTTTTCACAGTCCCTCACGGGATCGGCTTTTGGATGGTACACCTCTTTGCCAGCAAACTCCATCCAGTCTTGGAAGCAATTGGAAGAACAGTTCCATATGCAATACCATTCAGAGGCTTCCGAGTCTAGCATTGCCGATCTAGCACAACTACGTCAGAAGCGCGGAGAAACGGTGACAGAGTACATCCAGCGCTTCAGGAATCTTAGGAACCGATGTTATTCGGTTCGTATAACTGAAAAGGAAGCAGTCGAGTTGGCAGTGGCTGGCCTTGCAACACAGCTCAAGGACATGGCCTCCCAAGCAGATTATCCCTCGCTGGCGCACATGGTTCAGAAACTATCAGCATATGAACAGCGCCACCCGCACCTGTACCAAGACAAGTTCAAGCGTGCATTAGTCATGGTCGATGCGAGAGGAAGACGAAGTTCTGCGGGAGACCAAGAAGTAACGATGGCTGAGTGGACTCGGGGAGGAACCCCGTGTCACGCAAATGGGTAAAGCCACCGGGGCCGCCCAGGGGATTTGATTTTGACGTGACCAAGACTGAACAAATCTTCGACCTCCTGCTCAAGGAGAAACAGTTGACGATTCCTGAAGGTCTCAAGTTCCCCACGGCGCAAGAGCTAAACGGAAAGCCGTACTGCAAATTCCACAACTCGCTCTCCCATGCCACCAACGACTGCAGGGTGTGGCGTCAGCACATCCAAGCGGCGATAGAGAAGGGGCGTCTAATTTTCAACCAGTACGCCATGAAGGTCGACACCCAACCCTTCCCCGCCGTTAACATGGTGGAAATCACCTACCCTGAGGGTTGCCAGCCAGGTCCCTCGTTCAGCATCAACATGATAGGACCTGGGAACCACTCTGGCAAAGATGGAGATGAGGGCAGCTGCTCTCATAGCAAGGATACAGCGGAGGCCGCTCCACGCGATCGGCTCCATCATGATGGCAAGCGCTACGTCACAGAGGGAGAAGTGAAGAACATAAGATATCAACGACCTCTCTCTGATCACCTCCTCAACAAATATGTGGATCGGTATGACCAACGCCGACGGTCCAACTATGATGATGAAGGAGATCGTCTGGCTAGAGAAGCCAGAAGACATCGTCGGCATGATCGCGATGAGGAGGAGCACGAGCGCCGTGCCACGGACATATCAAGGGAGCAAGATGACAACGCCAGACACTGGGACTGCCCTTTCTTCAGACACTGCTGGGATTCAGGAATGAGCCGATTGCCCACAATCGGCAATTGCCCAGAATGCAACAAGAAGAAGAAGGAGGCGGCCAACGTGTCTGTGTTCAAGCGCTTAGGGCCTCTCCCGCCACAAAGCAAACGCGCTGAGTCACCTCGTTGGGCAGATCTTGAGGATTCCGAAGACGAGGGACTAGAAGAAGAAGAAGACAGGTACCACCGTCCAAGGTGGTGCCCTGACGGACTCAGCCGTTCACAAAAGCGCAGGGTTCAGCGGTTGCGCGGCCTGGAGGAAGCCGAAAGGTTATACCTGCATACGTTAAGGAAGGCACGGCCTGATCTGGCTGCAAAGGTTCAGCGAGCCCTGGATGAAGAGGGTCGTCCACGAAGAATGGAGTGGCGTCCCAAGCAAAAGAAAGCCGATGATGAAACATCGGCTGGCACAAACATGGTGCTCGTCTTGCCGACAGAGCTTAGTGCTCCACGATTATACGATGCACTCAAGGTGGACGACAGCAGGCGCATCAAGTCAGAGGTTGGGTTGGTTTTATCCAGCCTAACCGAGTAGCAAGATTAAACCAATGAGCAAACCAGGCGAGGCTGATCCTTGTGATCGGCCCCAAAAATTTATGAAGGGACATTACAGAACCTTCATCGAATAAGCAATGTGGAGGCCGATTCCAGCAATCGGCCAAAATTATCCTCTGCACATATTCTGTTTGTGTTCAACAATGATCTACTGGGCGGCGGCCACGTCGGCAGATGAAAGTCAGCATGAATCTTCACGAAACCGACGTGCCAGTGCAGTGCCCTGACTAACCATAAAAGCCGATATCTGCAGTCATTTGGCAGATTCGGCTCGGGGGGCATATAGTCAGATGAACATGTGCAGATAAACATGTGCAAACATGTGGCGTGCAGTGAAATATTGGGGGCCGATTAAGAAAAATCGGCCAAATAAAAAAAAATTCAGCCGATGCAAGGGCATCGACTTCAGAACTAAGAAGCAAAGCCGATGCGCAGCCATCGACTCCAGTACAGTTACACAAAACCAAGACCTACTGGCTATGTACTCAAGGTTTACATCAACGTCGATGTTCAGTAGAAGAAAGCTGATCAGCGTCCTATGCATCCTTGCCGGTATTCTTGCCTTGATTAAGGCTCGGGGGGCAGCTCGCTTTAAAAAATTCTTTGGAGAGCCGATTTTGTTGGAATCGGCTGTTTCTGCATTACAGCATGGAGACCAATGGCGACACAGTTGGCTCGCTTTGGATGGGGCTCGGAGAGCGACTTGCCCGAGAGGTTCTTGACTTTGGGAGCCGATTTTGCTGGAGTCAGCTGGTTCTACGTTGCAGCTGTTCTGAAGAATGAGGCTTGGTTACAGAATTATCAGTTTCAGCATCCAAGTTGATTCAGCAATGGTTCTGGGACTCTCTTGGGAATGTTCGCTCAAAAATCAGAGGAAGCTGGTCTACTACGATCGGCTGCACCCAGTGCTATCGTCATCGGCAGGGCTAGTTAACTTGGAAGGATGACTGAACTAGCTTGTCTCGCTGGTCATTAAGCATTGATTAGCAGCCGTCAAGGTCAGATGAAGAAAATCAGCTGAGTCGGCATAAGGAACATCGGCAAAATCAAGGGAAATTTTCATTAATAATAAGATTTCTTACAAAGAGAAGCCGATTGTTCGGCAAAGGAGACAGATTGCTACTGCTGATCCTATGCTAGTAGGTCCCTATTCTAGGGGCTGTTGCCGTCTTCGCCGTCGCTGGGGTAGCTGCCCTCATTGCTGCTGTCGACGAATCCCTCGGTGCTGCTACTGTGACCTTCAGCGGAGGCTTCTTCCTCGTCATCATCATCGTCCTCGTCTGACCAAGCCCAGCCCCGGATGCGTTTCGCCGGCGGTTCGTCGGAGGAGGTGTCGTCCTCCTGTTCCTTCTTCATGTCGGAGGAGATGTCTTCATCTTCGACATCCTCTTCTTCTCTTTTGGTGACGGATGTGAATTTACCCCGGAAGGGAGGATCGTCGTCGCTGCTCTCCGCCTCCAGTGCTCCGTCAACCAGGTACCGGAGGTCATCTTCCCCGTCGGTTAGGGGCATGGCCCCATCTGACCAGACGAGGTCCTCACCCTCCGGTACGAAGTCAAAATCCCACTCCTGTTTGTCCCAATGTTTGGGAGCCCGGCGGTTGTACGCCTCCATCTTGTCGTGCTCTGGGACCAACGCGCTTGAGGAAGAGGATTGGAGAGAGGCGGAGGACAAGGAAGAAGACGACATGGCTAAGGGAGAAGCGGGTTTTTTGGGTGCCGATGGCTGGAACAGAGGAAGGGGATGAAGAGGGCTAATCAATCGGCACAGTTAAATAATGAGAAGCCTGGTGGAAATTTAATGTCATTACAGTTTCCAAGGAGATGACACCAGAGCTATCGAATTTTGCAGAGAAGCTGAGAAGACAGGGCATAATGATAACGGATGCTGCAACAGCTCTGCTCTGCCACGACATGACCCTTCGAAGGAGAAGCATAATGATTTTGGAAATGTCATTTCCAAAACCCGGGGGGCATGTGTTATCACCAGATTTTGGACAAATCCAGAGGTGGGCCGTTAGAGAGATGGGCTTGGAAGATTACACGTGGAAGATCTCTGAAGCGGCCTTGCACGGAGAATTTGGGCTAGTTTGCCCATGTATCTTTAATTATAGCAGATTGTATCGTAGTTTAAAAGTTAGAGTTTGTCTCGTACACGGTGGGGATATTCCCACGTTAGAAAGTCCGCTGGACTATAAATATGTATCTAGGGTTTATGGAATAAACAACAACTCACGTTCAACCCAAAACAAACCAATCTCGGCGCATCGCCAACTCCTTCGTCTCGAGGGTTTCTACCAGGTAAGCGACATGCTGCCTAGATCGCATCTTGCGATCTAGGCAGCACAAGCTCCACGTTGTTCATGCGTTGCTCGTACTGAAGCGCTTTTGATGGCGAGCAACGTAGTTATCATAGATGTGTTAGGGTTAGCATAGCTCTTCGTATAACATGCTTAAGTAGTGCAACCCTTGCATGTCTAGCCGCCCTCACGCCCATCTCAGGTGTGGGGGCGGCACCCTGCTTGTTCATCATCTAGTAGATCTGATCCGTTACGATTGCTCCTTGTTCTACAAGGATTAGTTTAATATCTGCAATAGTTAGGCCTTACAAAGGGGGGGAGGATCCAGCGGCACGTAGGGTGGCGTTCGCAAGTCCTAAACAGGATGTTCCGAGGATCAACTTCATGTTGGTTTTTAGGCCTTGTTTAGGATCGGCTTACGATCACCGTGCGTGGCCGCGAGGCCCAACCTGGAGTAGGATGATCCGATTATGCGGTGAAAACCCTAAATCATCGTAGATCTAATTAGCTTTATCTTGATCAAGCAGGATCACCAAGTATTCGTGCACCCCGTACGAATCATGGGTGGATCGGCTCTTTGAGCCGATTCACAGGATAACCTGAGCGCCGATCGAGGCTCGTATTTAACGTTTACGTGTATGCCATGCAGGAAACTAAGCGAGGCATCCCCATCACCTTCCTGACCAGGTATAGGTCAGGTGGCACGCCCTTGCACTTCGCATCGCCGCGTGTGACCAGAAGAGCATTGCGGGCCATCGCTCGGAGGGGTCTCAGCCAGCCGCAGCTCTAGGCTCTTCCCGGCTCTACAGTGTTGACAGGCCGCTGCCCGCCGGTGGGTTTTGGCAGTCAACAAGGTTATCATCCGAACCCCCTCCAGTATTAAGTTGCTAACAACAGACAATTGCATTAAGTATTGCGCGTAATGTAACTAGTGACTACATCCTTGAACATAGCACTAATGTTTTATCCCTAGTGGCAACAGCACATCCGTAATCTTAGTGGTTCTTGTCACTCCTCCAGATTCACGGAGACATGAACCCACTATCGAGCATAAATACTCCCTCTTGGAGTTACTAGCATCAACTTGGCCAGAGCATCTACTAATAACGGAGAGCATGCAAGATCATAAACAACACATAAGCATAACTTTGATAATCAACATAACAAGTATTCTCTATTCATCGGATCCCAACAAACGCAACATATAGAATTACAGATAGACGATCTTGATCATGTTAGGCAGCTCACAAGATCCGACAATGATAGCACAATGGGGAGAAGACAACCATCTAGCTACTGCTATGGACCCATAGTCCAGGGGTAGACTACTCACACATCACACCGGAGGCGACCATGGCGGCGTAGAGTCCTCCGGGAGATGATTCCCCTCTCCGGCAGGGTGCCGGAGGCGATCTCCTGGATCCCCCGAGATGGGATCGGCGGCGGCGTCTCTGGAAGGTTTTCCGTATCGTGGCTCTCGGTACTGGGGGTTTCGTCACGGAGACTTTTTATAGGCGGAAGGGCAGGTCAAGAGGCGGCACGGGGGCCCCACACCACAGGCCGGCACGGCCAAGGGGGGGACCGCGCCGCCCTATAGTGTGGCCCCTCCGTGGCCCCTCTTCGTCTCTCCTTCGGACTTCTGGAAGCTTCGTGAGAAAATAGGCCCCTGGGCTTTGATTTCGTCCAATTCCGAGAATATTTCCTTACTAGGATTTCTGAAACCAAAAACAGCAGAAAACAAAGAATCGGCACTTCGGCATCTTGTTAATAGGTTAGTTCCAGAAAATGCACGAATATGACATAAAGTGTGCATAAAACATGTAGATAACATCAATAATGTGGCATGGAACATAAGAAATTATCGATACGTCAGAGACGTATCAGCATCCCCAAGCTTAGTTCTACTCGTCCCGAGCAGGTAAAACGATAACACAGATAATTTCTGGAGTGACATGCCATCATAATCTTGATCATACTATTTGTAAAGCATATGTAGTGAATGCAGCGATCAAAACAATGTATATGACATGAGTAAACAAGTGAATCATATAGCAAAGACTTTTCATGAATAGCACTTCAAGACAAGCATCAATAAGTCTTGCATAAGAGTTAACTCATAAAGCAATAATTCAAAGTAAAGGCATTGAAGCAACACAAAGGAAGATTAAGTTTCAGCGGTTGCTTTCAACTTGTAACATGTATATCTCATGGATATTGTCAACATAGAGTAATATAATAAGTGCAATAAGCAAATATGTAGGAATAAATGCACAGTTCACACAAGTGTTTGCTTCTTGAGGTGGAGAGAAATAGGTGAACTGACTCAACATTAAAAGTAAAAGAATGGTCCTCCATAGAGGAAAAGCATCGATTGCTATATTTGTGCTAGAGCTTTGATTTTGAAAACATGAAACAATTTTGTCAACGGTAGTAATAAAGCATATGCATCATGTAAATTATATCTTATAAGTTGCAAGCCTCATGCATAGTGTACTAATAGTGCCCGCACCTTGTCCTAATTAGCTTGGACTACCGGATCATCATAATGCATTGTTTTTACCAAGTGTCACAAAGGGGTACCTCTATGCCGCCTGTACAAAGGTCTAAGGAGAAAGCTCGCATTGGATTTCTCGCTATTGATTATTCTTCAACTTAGACATCCATACCGGGACAACATAGACAACAGATAATGGACTCCTCTTTTATGCATAAGCATATAACAACAATTAATAATTTTCTCATTTGAGATTTGAGGATTGTTGTCCAAAACTGAAACTTCCACCATGGAGCATGGCTTTAGTTAGCGGCCCAATGTTCTTCTCTAACATATGCATGCTTAACCCTATGGTGGTAGATCTCTCTTACTTCAGACAAGACGGACATGCATAGCAACTCACATGAAATTCAACAATGAAAAGTTGATGGCGTCCCCAGTAAACATGGTTATCGCACAACAAGCAACTTAATAAGAGATAAAGTGCATAATTACATATTCAATACCACAATAGTTTTTAAGCTATTTGTCCCATGAGCTATATATTGCAAAGGTGAATGATGGAATTTTAAAGGTAGCACTCAAGCAATTTACTTTGGAATGGCGGAAAATACCATGTAGTATAGGTAGGTATGGTGGACACAAATGGCATAGTGGTTGGCTCAAGTATTTTGGATGCATGAGAAGTATTCCCTCTCGATACAAGGTTTAGGCTAGCAAGGCTTATTTGAAACAAACACAAGGATGAACCGGTGCAGCAAAACTCACATAAAAGACATATTGAAAACATTATAAGACTCTACACCGTCTTCCTTGTTGTTCAAACTCAATACTAGAAATTATCTAGACCTTAGAGAAACCAAATATGTAAACCAAATTTTAGCATGCTCTATGTATTTCTTCATTAATGGGTGCAAAGCATATGATGCAAGAGCTTAAACATGAGCACAACAATTGCCAAGTATCACATTACCCAAAACATTTATAGCAATTACTACATGTATCATTTTCCAATTCCAACCATATAACAATTTAACGAAGGAGAAACTTCGCCATGAATACTATGAGTAGAAACCAAGGACATACTTGTCCATATGCTACAGCGGAGCGTGTCTCTCTCCCATAAAGTGAATGCTAGGATCCATTTTATTCAAACAAAACAAAAAACAAAAACAAACCGACGCTCCAAGAAAAAGCACATAAGATGTGATGGAATAAAAATATAGTTTCAGGGGAGGAACCTGATAATGTTGTCGATGAAGGAGGGGATGCCTTGGGCATCCCCAAGCTTAGACGCTTGAGTCTTCTTGATATATGCAGGGGTGAACCACCGGGGCATCCCCAAGCTTAGAGCTTTCACTCTCCTTGATCATGTTGCATCATACTCCTCTCTTGATCCTTGAAAACTTCCTCCACACCAAACTCGAAACAACTCATTAGAGGGTTAGTGCACAATATAAATTGACATATTCAGAGGTGACACAATCATTTTTAACACTTCTGGACATTGCATAATGCTACTGGACATTAGTGGATCAAAGAAATTCATCCAACATAGCGAAAGAGGCAATGCGAAATAAAAGGCAGAATCTGTCAAAACAGAACAGTTCGTATTGACGAATTTTAAAATGGCACCAGACTTGCTCAAATGAAAATGCTCAAATTGAATGAAAGTTGCGTACATATCTGAGGATCATGCACGTAAATTGGCATAATTTTCTGAGCTACCTACAGGGAGGTGGACCCAGATTCGTGACAGCAAAGAAATCTGGAACTGTGCAGTAATCCAAATCTAGTACTTACTTTTCTATCAACGGCTTAACTTGGCACAACAAAACACAAAACTAAGATAAGGAGAGGTTGCTACAGTAGTAAACAACTTCCAAGACACAAAATAAAAACAAAGTACTGTAGGTAAAAACATGGGTTGTCTCCCATAAGCGCTTTTCTTTAACGCCTTTCAGCTAGGCGCAGAAAGTGTGTATCAAGTATTATCAAAGGGTGGTACTTCTACAGCGGGGTGTGGGCTTTTCTCAACCAGGCATAGTATATTAGATACATAAGTTTTAGCATCTCCCTTTTCATTAGTCTTAGGCGTGCTACTCTCATCAAACAAATTTTCAGGAACAAGCCAAGCATAGTTATTTTCTAGTGCATCATTCATAGCTAGGAGCTTACATGGTATTGGTGCTTTGATCTCCCCTCCATCATCAATATTATTAGTGAATCTTATTCTATCCATATCCATCTTTTCAAGGAGACTAACAAAATTAGTAGGAGAACCAAGCATATTAAATTTAGCAAACACCTTTCTAGCTTCTCTTGCTAGACCACCAAATTCTCTAAGGGGTTTCTAATACAAAATCTTTCTTTTTCCCCTCTTCCATATCACCAAGTGTGAAAAACATGTGTTGGATTATAGGATTAAGATTAACAAATTTAGTTTCCAACAGGCGAACTAAATGCGCAGCAGCAATTTCATAAGTAGGCGCAAGGTCTACCAAGTGTCTATCTTCAAAATTTTCAATAGTACTAACATGATTGAAAAATTCTTCTATATTATTTCTCCCAACTATAGACCCACGTCCTACCAGTATGTTTTTTGTGGTAAAATTAAAAGGAAACATGATGAATAAAGTAAAATAAATGGGAGTAAACTATTTTTTTTTTGTTTTTGATATAGCAAACAAGATAGCAAATAAAGTAAAACTAGCAACTAATTTTTTTGTATTTTGATTTAGTGCAGCAAACAAAGTAGTAAATAAAACTAAGCAAGACAAAAACAAAGTAAAGAGATTGAGAAGTGGAGACTCCCCTTGCAGCGTGTCTTGATCTCCCCGGCAACGGCGCCAGAAATTTGCTTGATGCGCGTGGTTGACGTATTGTCTCTTCGTTCGACACGCGTCCGTTGGGAACCCCAAGAGGAAGGTGTGATGCGCACAGCGGCAAGTTTCCCTCAGTAAGAAACCAAGGTTTAATCGGACCAGTAGGAGTCAAGAAGCACGTTGAAGGTTGATGGCAGCGAGATGTAGTGCGGCGCAACACCAGGGATTCCGGCGCCAACGTGGAACCTGCACAACACAACCAAAATACTTTGCCCCAACGAAACAGTGAGGTTGTCAATCTCACCGGCTTGCTGTAACAAAGAGTTAACCGTATTGTGTGGAAGATGATTGTTTGTAGAAAACAGTAGAACAAGTATTGCAGTAGATTGTATTTCAGTAAAGAGAATTGGACCGGGGTCCACAGTTCACTAGAGGTGTCTCTCCCATAAGACGAACAGCATGTTGGGTGAACAAATTACAGTTGGGTAATTGACAAATAAAGAGAGCATGACCATGCACATACATATCATGATGAGTATAGTGAGATTTAATTGGGCATTACGACAAAGTACATAGACCGTCATCCAACTGCATCTATGCCTAAAAAGTCCACCTTCAGGTTATCATCCGAACCCCCTCCAGTATTAAGTTGCTAACAACATACAATTGCATTAAGTATTGCGTGTAATGTAACTAGTGACTACATCCTTGAACATAGCACTAATGTTTTATCCCTAGTGGCAACAGCACATCCGTAATCTTAGTGGTTCTTGTCACTCCTCCAGATTCACGGAGACATGAACCCACTATCGAGCATAAATACTCCCTCTTGGAGTTACTAGCATCAACTTGGCCAGAGCATCTACTAATAACGGAGAGCATGCAAGATCATAAACAACACATAAGCATAACTTTGATAATCAACATAACAAGTATTCTCTATTCATCGGATCCCAACAAACGCAACATATAGAATTACAGATAGACGATCTTGATCATGTTAGGCAGCTCACAAGATCCGACAATGATAGCACAATGGGGAGAAGACAACCATCTAGCTACTGCTATGGACCCATAGTCCAGGGGTAGACTACTCACACATCACACCGGAGGCGACCATGGCGGCGTAGAGTCCTCCGGGAGATGATTCCCCTCTCCGGCAGGGTGCCGGAGGCGATCTCCTGGATCCCCCGAGATGGGATCGGCGGCAGCGGCGTCTCTGGAAGGTTTTCCGTATCGTGGCTCTCGGTACTGGGGGTTTCGTCACGGAGACTTTTTATAGGCGGAAGGGCAGGTCAAGAGGCGGCACGGGGGCCCCACACCACAGGCCGGCGCGGCCAAGGGGGGGACCGCGCCGCCCTATAGTGTGGCCCCTCCGTGGCCCCTCTTCGTCTCTCCTTCGGACTTCTGGAAGCTTCGTGAGAAAATAGGCCCCTGGGCTTTGATTTCGTCCAATTCCGAGAATATTTCCTTACTAGGATTTCTGAAACCAAAAACAGCAGAAAAACAAGAATCGGCACTTCGGCATCTTGTTAATAGGTTAGTTCCAGAAAATGCACGAATATGACATAAAGTGTGCATAAAACATGTAGATAACATCAATAATGTGGCATGGAACATAAGAAATTATCGATACGTCGGAGACGTATCAGGCATCTGGAATTAAAAATCCGGGTGTTGACAGGCCCTGAAGGAACGTCCGGAATGACAGTTTCTCCAGGGTCAGGCCCGTTACGGCCAGAAGCCTGCACGCGTGGAGAAGGGAGGCGGAAACGTCGCGTCCCTTTGGGAACACGCGCCATAATTAGCCTCACCGCTCCCCTCTCCTTCCTCTCACTCGCGACCGCAGTCTCACCTCCCCCAAACTGTCACATCACCCAGCGGTTCCCCTCCCGCCGACCAATCCGCCGCATCGACGCACGGAGGAGCACCGCTACCGGAGGAGGAGACATCGGCGAGCAGCACCGCGACATCGGCCGCAATCTGCTCCGCAGACTTCATCAGCATCTCGACTTCTCCCGCGACCTCGAGCTCGTCTTCGGCCGGAACAATGGCGGTAACGAACTCTCCTTCTCACCTTCGTACTCGTTCTGGCAGAACATGCCATTCTCCGGCATTTCCGTCGACATGCACATTAGATCTGCTAGGGTTTCCGTTAGGATAGCGGTCTGATTGACGTTTGCAAGGTGTTCGCCCCCATTTCTTGATGTTCTTGTCTAGTTCTTGCTTTTCACGGTCTCGATTTGCTTAGATCTGTTACTCTAGTATAGTATTGCGGTAGATCCTTCCTAGATCGGGCTTTGGATTGCTGAAACTGGCATATCTTACTGTGCATGCAAAGAGGGGAAGGTTTTTTATGCTGGGGTTTAGCATGTTGAGATTGTTGTGCGGAATGAGTCGGGGTAGTTTGTTGTAGATTGTGTAGTTTCTGATTGAACTATGCCGATGATTGTAACCGATAATCATAGTGTGAGGAGATGATTGATCAGAACCTATGGCATGACTGAACATCACCATGCCATTGGTTCACATCAAACATCTCCTTCATATGTGCTCATTGTATGAGGCCTATGGTACCTTGCTTTTCATGTTTGTACTTCTTCAGTTGTTCAATGGCCAATGATTTAACAATGGCACAATGGAAGGCAGGGTGCTGCCCTCAAACTTAGTCCTGTGTGTCATATGACTTGCAAACTAGACTTGGTTTGCGGACAGTCCCTTTGCCTGCCGTGTGATCCAATATATGAGGCCTCATTTTGTTTGTCTAGTGCATTGGCCAATGATTCAACAATGACACACTGGAAGGCAAGGTGCTGCCCTCAAACTTAGCCGTGTGTGCCATATGACTTGCACACTAGACTTAGTTTGCGGGCAGTCCCTTTGCCTGCCGTGTGATCCTACATATATGAGGTATCGTTTTGGTTTGTCTAGTGCGTTGGCCAATGATTGAACAATGGCACACTGGAAGGCAAGGTGCTGCCCTCAAACTTAGTCGTGCTTGTGTGATATCTTGCACACTAGACTTAGTTTAAGGGCAGTCCCTTGAGCTGCCGTGTGATCCAATGTATGAGGCATCACATGTTTCCAATGTTCGTTTTCATCTATATACTTGTGAGCAGGCACACCTCTAATGCCATGTGTTCGTGGCAGACTGAGAAGCTCCAGCTTGGGTCACCTGAGACCCCCGACGAGGGACTATCCAAGAAGCGAAGGGCGGCTAACGTCGCCACTTCCAGCCGGACGTAGGGCCGGACCAGTTCCTGCGCATCGTCTTCAAGCCAACCTTCAACCGGCTAGAGATCCCTCATGATTTCGTCAGGTGGTTTGGAGAAATCCCTTCGAACATCATCGTCACCACCAACACTGGATGCTACTGGAGGATGACTACGGTGAGAGAAGGCGATGACGCAAACATCGACCAGGGGTGGGCGGCCTTTGCCGTCGCTCATCAGCTGCAGATAGGCCAGTTCCTCGTGTTCAAGAAGGTGTCCACCTTCCAGTACAATGTGGTCATCTTCGACTAGACCTGCACTGAGGTGATGACCATGTGTCGTTACCATGGCAACGCCACGAGGTGTGTCTTCTTCCAAAGTCATGTCTGAAGCTCCTGGTCTGTGTGTACTTGCTGTTCCAGTCGTCTGCTGAACTATAATCTCCTATGGTGTGTCGTGAACTATGATCGTCCTGTGTCATGAACTATGACCGTGTTTGAACTATTATCAATGCTAAGTTTGTCTGAACTGTGAATTATGTTCTTGCAAGAGGTAAGCAGAAGCAGTTTATGGGTTGCAACCAAACAACAGGGGCGCCGTTCTAGGCTGCTACAAGGCCTGAAAACCGACCTACCAAACGGGCAGAGCTCAAATCTCCACGGGGCCGAAAAAACTCTATGCATGCCACCAAACAACGTGGCTTTTACGGTCCTACGCGTAGGGGACTCCTTCTCGCTGCGTCAGTGGTGCATGAAAGTGATGTAGGCTACCAAACACGGCCCTAGGCCTCTCTGGGTGCATGCTTTGAGGTTTGGAATCAGTTTTTCCGGTACCATATATAACCGCGCAGATGAGTCATTTCTCCCGGACTCCCCTGTTATTTCGCCTTCGCACCCAGGTCCGGTATTCCGCATCTGGTTGCTTAGGAGTATGAACGTGGAATCTGGTGTAAGACCCCTGCACCGAAGACCAAGAGATGTGTTTTCGGATTCCTCACATTCCCAACGTACTACACGCGTGCAGATAACTTCTACTGTCATTGCCATTTTTCTCTCCTCGGGTCCATTGGTATTGGTTTGCGGGGTTCTAGGTTTTGGTAAGCTAGATAAGATGGGTAAGTTTCTGCTATATATACTAGCTAAGAAGATGGTTACGTAAGAGCTGGAGATATTTATCAAGCTGCTAGGTTTGAAGTATTCACCGGCCGCCGAGGCACACAGTCCTTTGCAGGTGTGGATAATAACAATTAGAGAGGAAGAGGTCGGTGCATGCATTGACTATCCTCCGAAATCTGGGATAGACCGATAGAATAGGATAGCGTCTAGTACAAAATGCTTTATCCATGTGTTGCAATTTCTGGTAAAATCTCTAAAAGTAAAATAGATATATGCTGAATAATGTGTGCAAGTCCGAGAGAAATCGTCTGATGGTTCAGGGGCTTTTGCCAAATCTGATGCAGTGGTCAAGTTGAAGGCTTTCAAGTTTTGTTTCCGACGCGAGCCTCCAGACTATGTGCCGGAACCGGACTTCCTTCCGTTACTTTTGGCCAATAAGGATGATGGTGATGGCGGTGGTGAGGGTAATGTTGATACTGGAGATGATGCTATGGATACATCTGAGGCAATGTGGGGTCGCCGGAGACCTGTACGCTGCAGTCTCAACTCGTTGGTTCGGGGGACATTTCCTCTGGTGGTACACGTACTGTGGTTTCGGGCATTGCGGTGACAATGTTCAATCTGAACCCTCAAACACCTAGGGCCATGGAGGTTGTGGCGAGACTCCGGGAGATCATCCCATCTCTGGAGGGTAGGTCAAACCCAGTGGTGAGCCCGAGGGTCTAGGCTGAGGAACTTAAGACGGCGTTGCTATCGGTGTTGAAGCAACCTTCATCCCAGGGCATAGTGTCGCTCGTACGTTCTTCGTTCGCGCCTCCGAGGTCGTATAGACCCGCTCATGGAAGGGTTCACACCTTGGTGATTATGACTCCTGCTGTGGCCAGGAGGGATTAAGCAGCTTCTTCTCAGACGAGGTCGTCCGAGGTGGTGCGTGTTGACGTGTGCAGCACGTCGGACATCGTGCCGCGACAGGGGACGGTTTCCTACACCCCACCGTCCACGCCGAGGCCGGTAGGGACTGCCGTGCCGCTGGTCATCTCCTCTCCGACAGCAACCGAGACGGTTGGCATCGATGGTGACCCGTGGGCTGCCCCGGGGCAAGGGCTGTGGCCGCCGTGGTGCCAGCGCCCTACACGCTGGCGGTGAGCGGGCAGGGAGGGGCCTACCTCTCCACTTCCCTCCCTGATGGGGACGCGCGTGGGGGAGCCCGCTGTGACCCCTTCCACTCCGGGCGCTATTGTGGCTGCTACTCTGGTTTTGGCTGTTGGCGGGTGTTCTTCTTCGCCCTATACCCCCTCAGCGGCTAAGCCCAGGATGCCGGGACCCCTTGGGGTAAGGTCTTCTTTGCCAACATCTTTCCCTGGGGGTGGGGGTTCTTCTCGTGCGATAGCAGTGACGCCATCTTGCCGAAGTGCACGTCACTCTACGGCTCTGGATGGTGCAGCGGTTTCAGACGAGGATTCGTTCGCGAAGGCGATGTGTCGCAAGGCGGCGATGAACCTTGATTCAACAGGTAATGGTAGGTACTCTAAGTCCTTTTTGTCTTTTTCTACACCAATTATTTCTGCTAAGTTGAATAGTATTGGCGTTTCATTGGGTAATTCCGTTGACGTTATTGCTGTCTCGACTATGGATTTGAAGCATATGGAATCCGATAGGCTAAAATGCAACCCTATTGTTTCAAGTAAGTTGAATACCTCTCTTATAGATGATGATGAGGAGGGGTATGCCATTTCGGATGGCCAAATTCTTTCACATATTGTTAGAGAGGTATCGAAGGTAGGTTTGGATGAGACGATGCTGGGTTCTTGTTATGAACCCAAAACATCTGACCAAAATCCAGATCGTCATCTCGTAAAAGAAATGCAAGGCTAAAGTAACGAAATCTACTATTGTTTTCAAACGAATGGCATGTTTAAGAATAGCAGACGTTTTCGGGACTTTTGGCCACTTACACATTGCGGAATGTATTCGGGATCATAGTTTAGATTTTGTTGTTGTTTCTAAGACGGTCAAAGCGGAATTACTCAAATAGTCTTCTAAATCGCCTTTTAGGAGGTGAAGACTTTGTTTGGGTATCACGTCGACCACGTGATCATTCAGGTGGTCTCTTGGTAGGCATCAAATCCTCAACCATGGAAATATTGGATTCTTCGTGTGGGGAGTTTCACATAAAACTTCACATCCGGAATAAATATGACAATTTTAAGTGAAGTTTGGTTGCTGTCTATGGAACTGCTCAGGATGCTTTTAAACCTGCCTTTCTTCGGGAGATGGTTAATCTCGGAAAGGAGAATACGTACCCTATTATCATAGGAGGGAATTTTAACTTTCTCAGATTCTCGCATGAGAAGAGCAGAGGTAGATTTGACAACCATTGGCCTTTCTTATTCAATGATGTCATAGATAGTTTGGATTTAAGGGAGATTTCAATGGTTGGTCAACAATTTACCTAGGAAAATATTCTTCTGGAACCTACTTACAAGAAATTAGATCGTGTACAAATGGACTCAGAATGGGAATTAAAGTACCATATGGTCTCGGTACGTGTTCTACCTCGTTTAGAGGCTCTGTCGAATCATACTCCAACAACCCAGCGTCGACGTCAGTTCAATTTGAACTAGGATGGCTACATAGAGATGGATTCTCAAACATGGTAAAAAGGCATGGGAGAAGACCCTTTTTTGGTCAGACCCCATCCAGAGATGGAATAACAAATTGCGCTCTATGTGGAGATTCCTTGGAGGGTCGTCCCGTTACACGACTGGGATGCTCAAGCAAGAGAAAGCTTGCCTATGATCTAGCACTAATGAATTAGAGGCAATCATGGAGGTAAGACCACTGACTACGTGGGAAATTGATCTGGAGAATCAATACAATGCAAAATTAGCTGGTCTTCTGGGTGAGGAAGAACTCAAATGGTACCAGAAATTAAAGGCCCAGATCGTGTTGGAAGGAAATTCGAATTCGAGATATTTCAATAGTGTTGCCAATGGTAGACACAGGAAGAAACTCATTCATTCTCTTATTCAGGATGAGGACGTGGTCGAGGGACATGAGCAGCTCAAGTCATACATAACGTCTTACTATAAAGGTTTATTTGGAGCCCCGGAGGAATTTCCACTTTCTTTGGATGATTCTAGGAATGATGATATTCCTCAAGTGTCCCCTCAAGAAAATGCCTATCTTACTTCCCCTTATTGAGAGAAGGGGTTAAGAAAGTTGTATTCCAAATGGAGCACAACAAGACGCCTGGTCTGGATAGTTTTAATGTGGAGTTTTTCCAAAACTTTTGGGATACTGTTACGGATGATTTATTGGAGCTGTTCGGAGAGTTGCATGCCGGACAACTTGAACTGTTGGGGAGATTATTCTACTCCCAAAAATTACTAATGAGTAAAGGATTCAGCAGTTCAGGCCAATTTGTCTTCTCAATGTTTGCTTTAAGAATTTTACTAAGGTGTCTACTATTTGACTAAATTCGGTGGCTGCTCAAGTGGTGAGATCTACTCAGACTGCTTTCATGCAAGGTAGATACATCCTAGATGGTGCAGTAACCTTACATGGAACAATCCATGAGTTACACCACAAGAATTTGAATGGGGTAGTCCTCAAAATCAACTTTGAAAAAGCCTTTGATAAGGTTAAGTGGTCTTTTCTGCAACAACCTCTCAGAATGAAAGGTTTCTATGCTGAGTGGCCTGCTTTAACTCATAACTTTGTTTTTGGAGGAAGTTCTGCCATTAAGTTCAATGATGACATTGGTATATATTTCCAAACCAAGAAAGGGTTGAGGTAAGGTGATCCCCTCTTTCTAATGTTATTTAACATTGTAGTGGAAATGCTAGCTAGCCATTATTATTGAGCATGCAAAAGCGGATGGTCAAATTAAAGGAGTGGTTCCTCATCTAGTTGATGGAGGCCTATCTAATCTTCAATACGCTGATGAGCAAAAGGCGAGAAATCTGAAATTAATATTATCAGCTTTCGAACAAATAACACGTCTCACTACAAACAACTGAGGCTTCAATGACGGTACATGGCTAATGTTTGAGAAGTCCGTCAGCGAATGTCTTTTTCTCTGACGGTACCGTGTTTTCGAGTCACAGGTGGCGTTTTGGGCCGCTTAGCCCCAAAAAATCGTGACGGGCGAGCTCTAAACATCAACGATTGTCCAGAAATGAGCGTCGCGGGAGGTGGGTAGCCGGAACTATGGACTCGGGGAGGAGGGTGTCACAACAGCTAGGCTTTAGGCCGTTGAACACACCTGGCCCACCCTCTGCACGCTTCTATTCACGTACTTTTCTATCTGCCCGCACAACAGTCTAAGGCCTATAGCACTGGGACCCATATTTGTAAGGGGAGACAGCCACTGTCTGCACACATGTACCTCACCTGCGCAGCACTCGGGCCCGCACGTTCCGACAACCTCCCAGCATGCGAAGTGGACCAGACCTGTTAGTACCACCAACATAGGCTCCACATGTCAATTGCCATATAAAAAAATTACGCACGTGCGATCACAAGTGTCTGCCTGCCGTCAATTCTAGACGCCTGACCCCGCATATCAAAGCTTGGTGGTCCTACATAAAACGGGCCTACGTGGGCTCCAGGTGCCATTCCTGTCAGGCCCACATGGAGATGTGTCAATTCTGGACGATTGGCCCCGTATGTTAGAGCTTGGTGGGCCCCGTATGTCAGAGCATGGTGGGCCCCATATGTCAGAGTTTGGTGGGCCTCTCAGGCCTACGTGGGTCCCATGTGGCATTCCCGTCGGGCCGACATGGAAATGTGTAAATTCTGGACGCGTTGCCCGCATGTCAGAGCTTGGTGGGCCCCGCATGTTAGAGCTTGGTGGGCCCGCATGTCAGAACTTGGTGGGTCTCGCATGTCAGATTGGTGGGCCTGTCAGGCCTACGTCGGTCCCAGGTGGCATTCCTGTCGGGCCCACATGGAGACGTGGGCACTACTGCATTCACTAGGTGTCCCACCTGTCAGCTACACATTGAGGTGTCTTTGGACCATATTGGCTGACTAAAGGCCCAAGGCCAATTTATTCAGGTCGAAACAATACACGCAAAGGAAATTGGCCTAAGGACAATTTATTCAGGTTGAAACAAGACACATAGAAGAGCCCAGAATATATTCAAATCCGAATAAGGGACCAAGGCCTATTCCTAAAAAGTTATATCCCGGCCCAGATCTATTCGGCTAGTTTCAGGTTTTTCTCATGACGACTCGGCAGGATTTGGTCTTGTCTAAAAATAAAACAGTGTTTGCACCCTGCAAGAGGTATTCGGCTGGAGGGCTTTTATCCAAAATTTTGAATTACCAAATTCAGGCGGGTTAGGGCCGGGGTTGTGCGACCTGCAGCGCTTCGCACAACTAGCTAGCTAGCACAGCGATACAAGGTAGATCCATTGCCGCCCGTGCCCCGTACAACTTCACCGTACTCCTCCATGACGTCTGCGGGTCTCCCATCCGTCCCGTATATTGTCGCCGGTCTACCATTGCCGGCACCCGAGAGGATCCATCACCGTCGTCCGTCATTGCTTGCACCTCACCACATTCTCCAGTGTCCAGTCTGCTCCGAATAACCACTTCTTCAGGCCTGCAGGTTGCAGCCACGGTAAGGCTGTGGCATGTTTTTTCTATAAAAGTATCTTCCTTATATTACTACATCCATCCTAAAATAATTATCTCCGAGTAATGTGCAACTTTAGAACGCTCTGGAAGTACTTTTTTAGAAAATTTTCTGAAATTTAAAGCCTTCGAATATTATGCAGATCGGTGTCACTTGATGGATAGAACATGGGTGAGGAATGGTTTGCGTTTTTCGAAGGAATACGTCGAAGATCTGGATGAATTTATGAACTTTGTTCTAGATAGATTCCGTGAGAATGATAAAATACTCGGCCCATGTCTGAAGTGTTTGAATCTCAAGTACAATACTCAAATTCGTGTATGGTGTCACTTGTTCCTAATGGGCATGGATCCTACTTACCATCGGTGCATACATCACGGAGAGCCCTCTGATGCAGTTGTTATTGTCCGTGGTAATAAGTTGCCTTAAAATCATGAAGAGGTAAATTATTTAGAAGACTTCGATGCAGGGGTTATAGAACATAATGGTGCCTGACAATGATGCTGATGATGGAAGTGTAAATCATGCACTAGAATTTGATACAGAAAGCATTGGACATCCTGTCGAGCAGAGGACTTTGATGCAAATACGATTGAGCATCCTACCGAGGTGTCTGTCAACAATGATGCTTATCACGGAGGGGTTAATATATCTAACTCCTGGTATCATTTCCATGATGCTCACTTTGCCAAGAAGTTACATTGCTTAGTTCTGCGATGGATAGCTCAGGTGCATTTTAAATAAAATTCCTTTTTTGGTAGGTAGCTATTTTAGGAGCTTTTGTGCACATCGTTGCTTGCGCAAAAGTCTGTAGATTCTTTGTACAATATAGATGCTCTGCATCGAACTGCTCTAAATAGTGATTAACTCACACATTATTGATTATTCAAAAAATCCTTTATAGAATATATAAGCTGAATGCATGTATGTATTTGTTTTCAGGGAGACTCGTACATGGGTAAACAACCAAATCATGTGGATCTGTTCAGAGAGACACACCGCAACAAGGACGACTGCTACTCCTCTGAAGTACAACTTGTTCTTGTGAGTAAGCATTTAATGAGTTATCATTGCAAAGAAGTTTATACATTGCTTCATGTAACACCAATCTGTCTTGTGTCTTTATTGCTAAACAAGGTTGAGATTGAAAAAGAGATGTCTCAACCTACACCAGATGGAGAGCGAGAAAATGAGACCTAGGTTTTATCCGAGGTCCTTGGTAAGAGAGTAAAGAAACCCATTTCTTCAGAATGTGGGACTGGAGCATAAACCCACTCGATCAAATAGAGCACCCTAGCTGATTTATTGGAGACAGAACGGAGGGGAAAAGCGGACCTGCAAGATCTTGTCGACTACCAAAATGCTAATCTGTTCGAGCTTAACATAAAGTTACATGTATCGAGATAGAGGCAGGCTACCCTTGAGGCAAGGTTGAAACGTTACCAGGTCCGTGCGCGAGTAAACATGGTGAACTAGTGGTGCTATATATATGGTGGACAGTTGAACTGTATTTTGGGTTAGTGATCTTGCTTTGGTGCAAGATAAACTATTATTATTTTGGAGTAGTTGAACTGTTATGTTGATGGTGCGAGTACGCATGATGAACTTAAGATCGAATGTAACTTGATGCACAATTATCTAGTTATTCTATATGTGCTTTTTTGAGTGTTTTTTGTATTATTTATATGTAAGACCACCACAAAACGGCCGTTATTGACATGTCGGGTTTGACATGCTGGAAGTAACGGCTCAGCTGAGCTAACCTGGCCGGACGTT
Source organism: Lolium perenne (assembly GCF_019359855.2). Lineage (NCBI taxonomy): Eukaryota > Viridiplantae > Streptophyta > Magnoliopsida > Poales > Poaceae > Lolium > Lolium perenne. The sequence goes on from NC_067245.2 coordinate 190,183,547, forward strand.
ATTTGCGGGCCGACATTTACGGGCTTGAAGTAACAGGCCGGATAAGATAACCAGGCTGGGCCATGCTAACAAGCCATTATTAGCACACCGGCATTGAAGTAATGGGCCGTTTTCCAATTGATTTTTTTGAGACGTTGCAATAGAAATAATGGGCCAGGATACTAAGGCCGTGCATTTAGGCTATTAAAAGGCCGTCCGTGAGTGGGTCAAGAAAAGGACCACGGTAAACGGGCTTGTCGTTATGGGCCACGACAAATGGGCCTTTTCCATATTGAGCCGCCATAATTGGGTCGTCCTTTAATGGGCCGCTATAGTGACTACAAACCTGGGTCCAAAGTTCAGTTCCGTGCCACGTGTGTTCCTGCATGTGGGCCCCGAATGTCCACGTGTCAACAATTTATTTTGTCACGTGTCGAGATGGTAGTGGGCCTTGTACACGCACATGTTGGTATTCCGAGTGACATGTGTCAACATGCCAATGGCCACGCTCTAGACATGTGTCAACATTCGAATGCAATTCTACATGGCCACGTGGTGAGAGGAGGTTCGTCCGGAGTGGTCAGCTAGACGACAATGTTGACATCATGCGACATGATTGACAGGCCAATCATTGAACTGACATACGTCTGCATGGATCCGAACGGGGGACATCAATCAGCGACGGCCAAGGGTGTCACAGCGGAGCGGGCCAGGTGGATTCTGGGCCAGCACAAAGTCATCATGGATTCATGACAGGCAAGACTAACCGTCAGTCGGTCCATCTATGACGCGAGGTTTGCCACGGAATTCCATACCGCCAGCAACACGTCTCTATGACGGTTTTGGCCATTCGCTGACGAACTAAAATCGTTATGGACTTGCGAACTGTTTGTAGTGTCTTAAGATTAATTTCCATCAGAGCGAATTTTTCTGTTTTGGGGAGGCCCAAGATGATGCTACCATGTATGCCGAGCTTTTCAGATGTGGGCTTGGTAGTTTTCCAATCATCTATCTGGGTATTTCGATTCACCATCGGAGATTTACGCTGGCTGAATGAAAAAACGTTGAGCATAGGTTGTGAAACGCCTTAGTAGCTAGAAAGGAAAGTTACTATCTCTGGGTGAAAGGTTAGTTCTCATAAATTCGTTACTTACTAATATGGTATTGTATATAATATCTTTCTTTCAGCTGCCTAAAGGAATCTTGCATAAATTAGATAATTTCCGATTAAGATTTTTTTGGCGGGGAAATAGTGAAAAAAAAGTATTATCAGTTGACAAAATGGAGTGTCATTTGCGGTTGGAAATATCAAGGTGGACTTGGTGTACATGATCTTGAGGTTAAAAATAGAGCTTTGCTTGGGAAATGGCTGGCTAGGTTATTAACTGAGGATGACGTGTATGTCAAAGATTGTTGCGGAGATAGTATGTTGGCTCAAAAGCGATTTCTCAGATTGTTTGGAAATCTGGAGACTCACATTTTTGGCTGGCATTATGGCAACTAAAAAACACTTTTTTTTTAATACGGGTCGTTCTCTATCAAGGATGGATCGTAGATACGGTTCTAGGAGGACAAATGGTTGCGCGCAACCACCCTTCGAGAACAATATCCATCTTTATACAATATTGTGTGACACAAAGGTGATACTTTGGCAAAAGTGATGGAAACATCACCGCCAACTATGTCGTTCAAGCGTGATCTTATTGGACCTCGGTTGGCATCCTGGGAAGAGCTACTTATTCGGTTAGCTTCGGTCCAACTGATCCAGGGTTCTGATGAATTTTGCTGGGGCCTTACCAAGAACGGTGTTTTCTCGGTAGACTCGACGTATAAAGCACTTATCGAACCTATTCAACCGGTCATTCACAATAATGCCATTTGGAAGAAGAACATACCTTTAAAAACTAAGGTTGCCTGGTATTTTAGACATGGTGTTATTCTTACTAATAAGAACCTTGCTCGACGCAACTGGCATGATTGTATGAAATCTGTTTTCTGTCACGAAGATGAGACAATAAAATAACTTTTCTTCCAGTGCCGGTTTGCTAGGTCTATATGGTCAATCATTCAGATAGGTTCTACCTATACCCGCCAAGAAGCATTGCAAATATATTTGGCAATTAGCTTAACGGCGTGGATCCTAGGTTTAAACTACTTATCTGGGTGGCTGCGATTGTAATCTTATGGTCACTTTGGCTATATAAAAATAACAAGGTTTTTCATGATAAAAATTCTTCTTTATGCAGGTCATATACCGATGTACGGCTTTGCTTTGTTCATGGTCATTGTTGCAGCTTACGGCTGATAGATTCCTCATTACGAAGGTGTCTACACGATTGGAAGATTTGGAGAAGGAGTTTATTACCCAACATTGGTGGCTGCATAATCGTAGGATAGCGGTTGCTCATGTTTAGCTCCCTTCAGTCGTTCTTATGTTTGTTTCTGTTTGATACTGTATTTTATTTTGGATATCTTGTACTGTTATGTGCATCTTAGTTATGCAGAAGCTGGTTGTAATGCTTAATTATTAATTATTAAAGTTCCCTTTATCGAAAAAAGTCCGAGAGAAACAAGGTTGAGCTAATAGCTCGTCTGCTGCGTTTGCCCCCTCTACAAAAGCTAGATATTGTCCTTTGCTCTCATATGTATCACTTACCAGAGTGGAGAAAACTCCCATTTAATCTTCAATAGGGAACTGTCTATTGGTGAAAATAGAGTGTCTACTTTCAATTGACAAGGGTAACTGTGTATTAAATGTATTTTTCATTTTTTGAGCAAGTAACTGTCAATTGATGAAATATAGTCTACAAACACTGTAAACAGAGAAACTATGGGAGGAAAATATTAGCAGTCCTACTGAAAGAGTCACATTCCTACCCTTTTGATAATAAAACGGTACCATGGGAATTCCATAGGGTTTAATTTAACATGACACTCCAAAAAAACGCAGAATTAACCTCACACAAGGGTGTAATAATCGTAATAATATATGTCAATACAATCCTGGAGTTACTCCAAAAGCACCTGAGTTATTTAAGCATTACCAAATCACGAAAGGATCATATGCCAGGAAACATTTTCAGCCAAACAATCAAGAGAATTAGTAAGTCCAACAGGACTAGTGCTTAGGATCTATTTGTTTGGACTGAAGCTTTTGAGAAGCAATTGTAGCTGGTGGACTGTGAGAAAATAACTGTGAGAAGCAGCTGTTGGAAACATAAATTTGATGTTTGGTACAAGTGCATTTCATAGCTGCTCTTGTTGGCTTTAGGGATGAAATGTCCGGAATGAACCTAGCATAAATGCTGATTTGAAATAAGAAGTCGTTTGGAAGCCAAGTTTTCATTTCATTTGTAGCATTTTGAAATGAATACATCATTTACATTGTAATTTCAGAAATGGACACTTGTTTGGTTGCCACAGGAATTGTAAATGACAGTAGAATTCAATATTGAATTTGTTTGGTTGCCACAGGAATTGTGAATGACAGGTTTCAGCTCGGAATTGTGATTACACATGGCATCATTTTGCTGGATTTCCCAAATGAAATGATGGCCCAATTCTGTGGCAACCAAACAGCCCACCTATGAAATTTTAAAATGAATTCCAGGATTCCAGACTTAAATGATGGATACCAAACGACCTCTAAGGGTTTTCACATGACTCCCCAAGAACAAAGAGACTACTCACATAAAGAGATACATGTGATGATTATTGCAATGGTATGTAATGTGTACAAGTGCAATCCACAAACGGTTGAGATCACAACAGGATGAAAATGGGATCGATGATGATGCCTCCTTATCCGAAGTCTCCTCTTCTTCTCCTTGTGTTTGGTGGTGATGGTGGAGATCTTCGTGAAGATGGCAATGGAGGCGGCGGAGCTCCGTCGTGGCGGCCCGGGTGAGTATGTCCTTCTCCCTTGGCTCCCCTCCTTTATATAGGCCTAGGAGAGCCTCTAGGACCTCCCAATACCGTTCATATGGCTTGGGGAAACCCTAGGGACGAGTGGGAGCTGCAAGGGTTAAGAAACTCCTATTTTCTGGAGGTTTTCACGACCTGGTAGCCGCGATACGACCAGCCATACGGGCAGGCTCTGCCCGTATGGTTGCTCGTTAAACTTACAGATGCCCGCAGTAAAATGGTCGCTATATTTTCTTATACGAACTCTTAGGCTCGTTGAACTCGTATGGACGAGGGCTACACCACCATGGTCCTGAATTTGTATTTTCTACCCTTCAAATAGCTAAGTCTAGTGGCTACAACTCCTCCATCTTTTGTTCCCATTGCCTTGCTTTGGCCATAATTGCACAAACTTGCACCTTGCACCTACACATATAAAAGACAAGGAAAACTAATAAAATCCTAATAAAACTAATAGGTGTGCAACATTCCATGAAAAAGAAAGAGAACTCGTAATAATGCATAAATGCCATACTTAGAACTAGATGGAGCATAATATGAGTGGCAAGTAGCACATTTTACATGCCTAAAATATGTTGTAAAATGCACTCACCTGGCATCGTAGAGCTCCTAAGCTCCTTCTCCCTCCACATTCACGGTGCCGGTAGAGCCGACGCCGCAGCTGCTAGCGCCGATGCTAGGGCCAGCACTCGTCCCCACGCTGGCCGACGGGTCGATGAGGTTGCCTGTGTCCTTCGACGACTAGGTGAGTCCGATAGAAAGTTGGGCGCGCTAGGCGTCTCGGTCCGCCTGAGCCACCGCGCCAGCCCCGAAATTTCTTGGGGTCATCAACGTCGAACACGGAGGCCACATGTCTTCGGTACTCCTCCTCGAGGGTGGGGCACGAAAGGGGTGGGGTAAAGCTCCTTCTTCACCTATGGCTTCTCCTTATTCGGTAGGCCGAACCAGAGGTAGGCACTAGGTGGCGCCCGTCGGGGCCAGCTCCCGGGAGGGGACTACACATGCTCCTCCTTCACATTCCGCTTGAGGACAACGAAGCTTGGCATCACGGGAGAAGACCCGCGCGCCGATCCAAACGACCAAGCCACCGAGGAAGGCGATCGATCTAGTTCTCCTTGGAGCCCAGATGGCGGCAATGGCTACGGAGCCTGCAAGCACCACCACCGCTCATGCCCCACTTGGTTATTGTAGCACGGCGCGATGGGGACGACATCGTGGCAGGTGAGCTTGAACTCCCGCCTCTGGCGGAAGAACCTGTTCCGCCGCTCTGGCGTGAGGGTTCCGCGATGGGAATGCACCTCCTACATCAACTGTGTCGCCCGCCGCTGCATCTCTGACGGTATAGTGATGCCGCAGATGCTGAGCCTCTAGCCCATCGGGAGCCACATGTCACGAGGAGAGGACTATCCGTTATGATGAAAGGACCACACCTCGTCAATGGTGAGGTTCCACAAGGAGAAGCAATTCGCCGCCACGCCTCCCTATCGACGGTTCATCGCCATTGATCTCGTTGGGTACTGGGGTTTGGACAGCCCTGGGTGTTTCTGGGAGACAGGGGAAGTGGGAGATGCATGCGAGGAGGCCGCGTCTACTTTCAGGCGAGGTGGGCAAGGAGAGCGCTGCGCGCATTTACGCCGATCTTTGGGGTTCCCACAGGCCACTGCGAGGAGGAGACGCAACGACAATGAGACGTGTCGCCTTGCGTCACCTAGAAAACCGTCAACGCCGGTGAGTAGTCTACGTAGCGGGAGCAACGCCGTGTATCCGGATAGCCGAGGTCGGCCCATATGGGTTAGGGTTTGCCTAGGGCGCTGGACATTCTTTTTGGCCGCGTCGGACCCAAAACGTCCATAGGAACCGCGACTGGGTGCATTGTTTTGTCCGGCGGCTATCCGTTTGGAGGGCTACCGCATGTCAGCTGTATGACGAGAGGCCGTGATCAGCGATGATGACGCCTAGGGCTGCAAGCGGCAGGACAAGTGGGGCGGATTGGAGTCCGATTAGTTCAATTTATCAGGAGTTGGCATCGAGAGCTGTAGCACAATTTAGGGCGTGTTCGGTAGTCCTCTGGCTTCCAGCTTCTTCAAAATCCGGCCTGCAGCAGACCCGAACACGCCAGCTCCATGGAGCTAGATCCGCGGAGCGACCCCATTTTCCTTCACAAACGCCGGGGGCAGTTCCACGGATCAGCAATTCACGGAGCGGTGGAAATTACAGCCGAACTGCCACCGCCAAGTCACAAACTGGCCGGTTGGACATCACGCGCGCAGCCCACCCGACGACCGAGCCTCACACCACTCACCTCGCTCACCCCTGACCTCGCCGCCGCCCTTCAGGCCCTCACCCGCCCGGCCCTTCCTCCTTCTCCTCCGGCGACTGCGCGGCGGCACGACCTCCCTCCACCCCGGACTCCTCCCGCCCTGGCCTCCTACTTCCGCCAGCTCCTCTGCCACGAACTCCTCCGCCCAGGCCTCCCCTGCCCCAATCTCCTCCGTCCTGTCCATGCACGGCGACATCCCGCCGCCGGCAGCTCCTCCGGCTCGACCTCTCCCCCTGCCGCTAGCTCCTCTGGCCCAGAACACCGTCGTCGATTTGAGTACAAGATCTAAGGATAAGATTTGGGGAAGATGACCCTCACGAGTGGGATCTGTCTGTCAGCGGCTCAGAGAAAATAGAGGAGCTGACCGAACGTTCTGAGCTCCGAGGAGAAAGCGTGGAGCCGGATTTGAGGATTTAGATAAGCTAGGCAATTGCCGAACACGCCCTTAGGCTAAAGATTGATCTTTGCGGGATTATGCGGGACCCGCCTTTGCAACCCTTGACGCCCGTGTTGGGAGTGGGTGGACGTGCATTTTCCAGTGCCCTGAAGAGTGCTGGCGGTAAGAGCATCCCCACTCGTTGGCGCTCCCCACGCCCAAATCCGGCGAAATTTTCGTCCGGATTGGAGGAAGATTTGGCGTGGGGAGTAGTAGTTTCCCAGCCGCGTGCCCAGGCGAAGTCGACGATGCGAATTTAAAAAACGGAAACTTGACAAACTACGGCTAAAAACGGGTGAATATAGACTAAATTTAATGATATTTATTACATTACGGGAGGAGTTCATACATAGAGGCCGAATTCGACTATATTTCGAATTCGGCTAGGGGAATTCAAACGCTAATTTTAAAACACGGCGCTCTACATGCCGAAATGGCGGTAGAACACCGTGTAGTCGCCGCCGTCGTCGTCGGAGCCGTCGTCGTTGGCCTTCGGCTGCGCGGCTTTGGCTGCCGGCGCGTCTCCCCCCGGGGATGGCTTGTACCGATCGTCGTCGGAGGACTCGAGGTCGACGACGGGGACGACGACGCCGGATGGAGGTGTCGCAGACGGCGGTACCGCGCGACATCGTCGTTGGCGGTTGGAGCGGCGCGGGCGGCGAGTTGGCGTGCGGCGGCCGTGTCCGGCGGCCGCCGCTGGCGCTCCGCCTCTGGCGCTCCCGATCGCGCTGGCCTGGCCCGGTGCGGCGTCGTCCGCGCGCTTCTCCTCCTCCATGTCGTGCGGCGACACGGCGATCGCCTCCGCCATCGCGGCGTCTCCGCGCGCTTCGCCTCCTCCTCGGCGAGCGGCTTGCGGCGGCCTCTTTCTTCGTCTTCTTCCAGCCGCCCGCGGCGCGGAAGGCTGTTCTCGGATGACGAGGGCGCCGCCGCTGCGCGCCTACGGTCGCCGGCGGAGACGCCGGCTCCTTCTTGACGCGCACCGGCGTCGAAGGCGACGTCGCCTCCTCCTCTTCACCGGCGCCAAGGATGACCTTGACGCCGATCCGGAAGACGACGAGCTGGCGCAGCCATGCGCCGTGGCTGCGACGCTTCCCCAACGGCGGCTCGCCGATGCCCTCGATGCCGATAGAGGGGGCATCGTGAGCACCGGGAAGTTGCCGCCCTCGATGTGCGCGAGGACGTTCGCCAACGTCCTTTCCGGCGCGCTCCACCACCGTCGGCGGCCCGCGGCGTTGTTGCGCGCAGCGGAGGCGGCGGGCCGTCGTAGGCCGCCGCCTCCGCTCCCACCGCTGGAGGAAGTAGGAGTTCCACCGCGTGTAGTTCTCGGGGTGGTGGCGCGGGTCGGCGCGCTCCTCGTCGGTCATCGTCATCCTCGCCTCCTCAATGGCGACGTCGAGGGCATGGCCCCGCGGCGGCGGCGGGATTGGAACGCCGCCAGCACTTAGCCGCCAGCCGCCTCCGGGAGGCCTCGTGTCCAGCGGGCAGGGGTACCCCGCCTGGTGGAGGAGGTGCCCCTCCCACGCGTGGAGCGACCGGCGGGGGAAGCCGTTGTTGGCTGCGCCGTCGTCGTCGTAGAACGCCATCTTGAGAGTAGAGGGAGAGTGGAGGGAGAGTGGAGCACGGGGTACGCCTCGCGGCGAGCGGACCGGCGTATATAGGCGTGGCTGGCGCGGGGATTAAATGCCGCGTGGATTGCGACGCGTCCGCGGCGAGCTGACCGGCGGCAGCCTTTAGTGCGCGCGGAAGACGATGCGTGCGCGGAAGACGACGACATTAACTCGCCGCGTGGCCGGCGAATGCAGACCGGCGGCAGGCTTTTACAGCGCGCGGAAGACGATGCGATGAGGACGACGATCGGTTTCTCTCGCCGACAAGTTGGGGCCACCAGACGCGCGGGAAGTTTCCTCGCCGTTTCGCGCGCTTTCGTTTCGTCCGGAGTCCCCGAGCGCTCCCCGGGGGGCCGGGGATGTCGTGGGATCGCCGGATGAATTTAGGCCCAAATCCGGACGAAAACGAGGAACCGGGGGCGCGACTGGGCCGAATTACGCCGTCCGGATGGAAAAAACGCTCGCCGGGGGCCTGTTCGGGGGGACGAGTGGAGATGCTCTAACTAACAACTCTCTCTTGACAGAAACTACTTGTGCGTGGTTAGGCTGATGCAACGAACCTGTGTGTGGGAGGAATTTTCCATGGTGTCAAGGGAAAGCTAGCTGGAGAGGATTTTTTAGACATTAAGGTACTTGAACCGAAAGAGTGCTAGTACATGTACATCAGGTTAGCCCCGATCGCCGCTTGTTTCCACTTAGCATATCGATCTCGTCTTCTGCATCTGGTGGCTTAAGTCAGCACACCAAGCCTTCGTTACAACGTCTCTGCTCTGTTGAGCAAGGAATATGTTTCCGGATACCTCACATTCTCAACGTGCTGCTCACGCACATCCAAATCATTCTAGTGTCTGTTTCAATTTTTCTCTCATAGATTCCATTCCTTTTTAGCTTGAGGGGTTCTGGACCATGAAAAAGAGTTACGGAGTAGCTAAGATGTCCTACTAGGAAGACGATTGAAGAACTAGATATATTTATTGAGCTACTAGATTTGAAGAATTCATCGATGCACATCGTCCTTTATAAATGTGAGTAATTCTTACGAGAAGGGGATGCTGGTGGGTGCATTAATGTCCTTTGAAACCCGAGTTTACAAAAATCTTATCTCCTAGTAGTCTACAAGAAAGTCTCATCCTTGCGCGTCTTGGCCTTGGCCTCGCGGCTGGACGGACTGGAGGGTCGCGCTCAACTACAGGATAGCATTTGCCGCCAGCAACGTCGCACGGTCAATCACCACAGCAACAATAGGGTCGTGGCGCCGGACCGAAACGGCGATGATTCGTGACGAGGGTACGTGAGTTGGCCGAGCGCGGAACTCGCACAGAGGGCAGCCAAGGTACTTCGTCGGCAGTAGTGTCGGACAAGATCTCGCACCTCGCGCAGGTGTGGACCGTGTGGTGTCCTGGTCGCAGCCAATAGAGAGATTTGAGGAAGAAAATGAATATGGCATGCGGGCCAATGTAGACCGTGGGAGTAATAAATACTCCCTCTATTCCATTCTATAGTGCCTATAGTTTTTTGGCACGGAAATTAGCGCAAGAGTATTTTTTACACAAGATCCCTAGCTGAACGATTTGAGATCAACTTAAAATTTGGGAAATTCATATCTTCCTAACTTAACATAACAAATTTGGGAGCTGAACGATTTGGGAGCTGAACGGGGAGGGGGTAATTGAAAAAAAGCTAAGCTAAAACCTTATATTCTGAAACAAATATCAAAAATCTATATGCACTATAGAAAGGAATGGAGGGAGTAATATTTTTGTTTTTTTCTTCTAACAAACAGCTTCAAGGTTTGATTTAGACCGGGATTGTAAAATTTAGGGGACAAAAGACAGGGATTTGAAGTTTAAGGTTTATTTTGTAGAGGTCTACAAATTTAAGGTTTAAAATAGACCTTTTTTTCCTTCTAATTGTGGTGATCTTGCTTGCAGTTCTTTTTGTTGTCTTGAGGTTTTATGTGCTATAAACTGTTATAGATTCCATAACAATATGCTTTAATTAAATTTTATCCCAAAATTTATGTGAAACCAATCATAATATACAGATGCGAAATTTGGAAGGCTATGGTAATAATTTGGAACTGCAAGCTTTCCTCGCGGCTGCTATATTTTTTTTTTAATGAAAATTGGTCTATCATGGATCCCAGTAGCTAGCTTTAGTAGAACTGCGGCAAAATGACCTCTCTGGGTGCATGCTTTGAGGTTTGGAATCAGATTTTCCGGTACCATATGTGGCTACCGCGCAGGAATGTCATTTGTTCCGGACTACCCTATTATTTCGCCTTCGCACCTGGGTCCGGTATTCCACACTTAATTGCTTGAGAGTGCAACTGGGATATCTGGTGCAACGTCCATGCAACGAAGAACAAGAGATTTGTTTTCGGATTCCTCACATTCCCAACTGGCTACACGTGTGCAGATAACTCGTAGTTGTCGTTGCCATTTTTCTCTCTTTGGATCCATTGGTGGTTTGCTGGGTTCTAAGTTTTGGTAAGCTAGATAAGATGGGTAGCTTCCTGCTATATATAGCTAAGAAGAAGAAGGTTGCCAGAAACTCAATTCGGCTCCCGGGTGCGTATGATCCCTCTATTATGAAAATATATTTTTAAGTGTTAAAAAAATTTGATAAAAAAATTTACATGTACATTTCCATAATATATGTGGGTTCGTCACGTTTCACGGAAAAAATGGTATTTTTTGTAGTCTACGTAAAAAAGAGATCTTGTGACAAATCTTTGTTTTAGCACTGAATTTTATCATTTTTACAAACGCCACACGATAAGTCGATTTTTTTATGAAACGACTTTGTGAGCGCGTAGCTCATGAAGATGTACGTGCGAAATTTTTGTTTCAAATTTATTAACATTTCAAAATATATTTAACATGCATTTTAAAATAAAGGGAGCATACGCTCCCATGTGCCAAAACATCACTCCCCGTAAAAATTGGATATAGTATTTATGGAGCTAGGTTTGAAGTATTCACCGGCGGAGCACACCATCCTTTGCAGGTGTGGATAATTACAATTAGAGAAGAAGAGGTGGCAAAATTGGATATAGTATTTATGGAGCTAGGTTTGAAGTATTCACCGGCGGAGCACACCATCCTTTGCAGGTGTGGATAATTACAATTAGAGAAGAAGAGGTGGCGGATGCATTGACTATCCTCTAAAATCTGGGATAGAATAGGGTAGCGTCGTAAGTACAAAAGGCTTAATCTGTGTACTACAATATCTGGTAAAATCTCTAAAAGTTAAGGGGAGATATATGCTGAATGATGTGGGCAAGTCCGAGAGAAATAAGCTGGAGCTAATAGCTCATCTGCTGCGTTTGTCCTTTGCTCTCATCTATATCACATACCACAGAGTGGAGAAAACTCCGGTTTAATCTTCAACAGGGAACTGTCTATTGGTGAAAATAGAGTGTCTACTTTTACTTGACAAGGGTAACTGTGTGTCGAATTCTTTTTTCATTTTTTGAGCAAGTAACTGTCAATTGATGAAAATATAGTGTACAAACACTGGGAACAGACAAAATGTGGGAGGAAAATATTAGCAGTCCTACGGAAAGAGTCACATTCCCACCCCTTTGATCAAAAAACTGTACCATGGGAATTCCATAGGGTTTAAGTGTAACATGACACTCCCCACCAAAAAAAGCAGAATTAACCTCACACGAGGGTGTCAAAATATATGTGAATACAATCTTGCGTTACCCCAAAAGCACGTGAGCACTTAAGCATTACCAAATCACGAAAGGATCATATACCAGGGAACGTTTTCAGCCAAACAATCAAGAGAGCTAGTAAGTCCAACAGGGCTAGTGCTTAGACTGCCGTGATTTGAAGATGTTATCCTTGTAGAACTGCAACTCCTTGATGCTCTCTCTGATGTCGTCCATTGCCCTGTGGTTTTTCTGCTTTCTTGGAGTTTGCTTCCTTTCTGTGAACACATACATAACAAAATGAGCAAAGCCTTGTAACGTGGAGATTTTAACAAGTATTACGTTTCGGACCAACTTTTATGTTCAAAATGTTGGCATACAAGCCACCTCATTGTACATTGTCCGCATTTGGCACATTAATGAAAATACCAAAACAAAATGATTACACAAACTACTTAATACTGCTTTTATTTAAAATTGTGATCTGCACTTCTTTTTTGTACATACCAATTGCATAGCATTTTTTGTACATACCAATAGCATAGCAGGTGGCCCCAAAGCATAGTAACTGCCAACTGGTTATAAAAATAAACATCATACAATCTCTGAAACTTTCTAATTCAACTACAGAATCTTTTGTCATAGGAAACTGCCAGTATTCTGTGTGTGGTTGGGGGAGGGATGGGGGGTGAATTATGCAGAATATATGGGTTCATTTGTTTACAAAGGTCAACCTGAAAATGGATTGGTCAAGTGCAGTACCAATACCATGTTTTTTATAATCTGGTAATTCATGAGGGCACACCATAATCACAGCTGAAAACTGAACCAATCTCGTCTGGACCAGTGATAAAATGCAAGCATACAATGAAAATAAGAATTCTCCAATGCTGAACTCATAAATATTGGTGAACAATTTTACCCTTGGGGAACCAGCGGATGCACAGAGCCATTATGCTGCTCACATCAACTATCACATGAGGGAATATACCTGCAAGCTCTGGCATATACTCCTAGATATAAAAATAAAAATACACATAATTGTGTCAGTCCAAAAAGTCTCAAAGTAAACTGGAGTCCTACTCAACCCTCATGCAATGATGTTGGAGTATCTTTCCAGAATAGTATCTACTGGAGGGAAAATTACGCATTTTTACGGAAATGTGTACAAATCAGGAGCATTGATAATGACATAACAGAAAATCTAAAGATCACATTAAGTGAGGACATGCTAAAATAGTATGAACCGTTTCATTTTCAGCAGACAGTTAAGGAAGTTTTTTTCTCTTGCTAACCTTCAAAAATAGTAAATCTGTATAGATAGAATTCCCAGCTATCAATGGAGTTGCCGAACCAATATGCCTCCTAATAAAGTCTAACACCTGAAAATAGACAACACAAAAAACTTCCTTAGGAAAAGTTAAGAGTGGATCAAGAAAAATCAAAGAGAAATGGACATTTCTTAGAAGCATAATATTGGCAATAATCAAAAGGAAAGAACAAAATTATTGTACACAACAGTAACACCATTGAAATGGCAGCACCGCAAGGCAGTATTGACCAAGGTGTAGGCAGCAGAACAGCACGTAGAGCCTAATTGCTGGCAGATAAATCGGATAGGCGGGTGAGGTGGCAGGGTGTCGGCCAGCGCTGCCTAGGGGGGCTAACTTTGAGAACACACATACACACAAGGACAATTCTTGGAAGACGAACTACGGTACAGTGTAACACTAAAAATAGTAAATCTGTAGTTCTTGATGTTTTGTGTTGCTATGCTCTCGGCGCGGCCTGTAATATTTGCATGTTTCTGTTTTTGTAAGCTGTTCTCAGCACCATTGTAACCTCTGCTGTATGTGGCTTCATTAATTCAAATCCGGGCTCTTTGATTCTTCTGTCTAGCATAGCAGAACAACAAATTTGGTGTAGATTGTTCGAAATAAACAAATAACCAATCATGGTTCAAGATTTCCTTTACCTAGGATGCAGGAAGGATATACAAACACACATAGAGCAGGACTTCACAATACACACATGATTATTTATATTGACAAGTTAATATGAACATGTCAAGAAGACTCTTTAATCTGGAACAACAACCTTATCACCCATTATCAAACAATATGAACAAAAACCTTCCTGACTGCATGTATCACTCCACATTTGCAAAATTATAAATTACTCCCTCTGATCCATATTAGTTGTCGCTGATTTAGTACAAAGTATAGTTCCACCTATGTCTTTATCATCAATATGTGGTGGAGCATGGGTTACTAATAAAACAGTTGAAGTGTGTAATGCACAGAAGCAGTACAAGCAGAAATTTTCATTTTGAGTTTCTTGTAGAATATGCTTTCATTTTATGAACACTTGAGAGGACAGACTACCAGAAAAAGGACTTGCATACCTGTTTCTCTGCATCATGCTCAGAAATGTCACTCAGCAGTACTTGTTCTGTCAGTCCTAAATTAGTTACAAGAGCAGCAGATTAAATTCACAACTCCTAAGTTGGATACATGAGCAACAGATTACATTCACATGTCACTTCTATGAAATATAAGGTATTTACCACTGGCACCATGATGGATTTTACACCATTCATTCATGTTATCTACGCATTCCTTGCTTTGTCTTATAACCAAATCAGGACCCTGCAAAATAAAGTACAATAGCTATGTTGAGCAATATGTCTAGTGATACCATACCAACAGAAGTTATTCACCACCAACCAAGATGGTTGGTAACAAAGAAATGACAAAGAATCATAACTTCAGATACCCAACATTCTATTTGAGTATGAGGTAAGTTAGATAGCCAGTGCCAATGTTCATCAAATTGCAGTGGACATAAGAACAGCTAGGTTTACAGGGTGAACTTGCCAAACAGCATGGTCATTTTAGATTCCAAGGGAATTCTTAGAATAAGAAAAGATTATGCAAAGTAAATGAATCATTTAGTCAGAAGCCACTATCCTAATTTTACTAAATAAGTAGCGTAGTAAAAAAAAAATTGACCCATAATCTTATAGTGTTTCCTTTGCATTGAGTACAACCACAACAACATCAAAGCCTTTTTCCCAAGCAAGTTGGGATAGGCTAGATATGAAACCCAACAAAAACATAAGTAAACTAAGATTGGCAATGTTATTGAACTGTTTTGAGCAACTTCAGTAATCCTGAGCATGGAACAAGTCTGCCTGATAATTATAATGATCACAGGTTAAGCGTGCATTATCCACATATTCAATGAAGTAGCAATGGAAGCAGCCTTAAATAACAATGAGTCATAGTAGTGCAAGAAGCTACTCCTTTGCAAAACTAAAGGTCAAGAGCTATGTACTACAAGTCTACAACAAAGGTGATACTGGATTGACAAAACTAGCATATCATAGAATTGCACGTAGCATCAAAACCAATAATATTCAGTTTAAAAGCCACCTCTATTCGTTTGGTAAGTTTACCATCTGTTATAATGCAAGCAATCTCCAGTATGCGGTCTTTTCTGATATCCAAACCTAAACAATCAGAATCAGCATGTGGCCCGTTAGTCATAATTTTAGCAGGGTGTCAAATTGACAATAGGAATTCCAGCAGAGGCAACAGAATTCTAGTTTAACATATATACCAATTAGAGGAGAACGATGACTAAAAATGGAGTGAGATGCCCACAAGGCGCAGTTCACAGGAAAACAAGTTCATTCTTGTGAAATTAGTTAAGTAAAGCCAGTCTAATAGGTAGGGTTTCTTGTGGTTTCTAATTTGTTCAAATTGTTCCTTTGTTCAAGTTTTGCAACCTGTAGTTCAGTAAATTAAAATGAAGTAAAAATATTGTGCTTTTACAGTTGAGGACTAAATTGCATTAGGCCTATTAAATATTTCATGAAATTGATATGAAGCATACAGTATACAAAAAATAGGAAGATATGCTCACCAGTCATTTCCAAGTCTATCCACACCAATGGCATCTTGTATTCACCCGGCAATGAACTAAGATTTTCGCCATCATAATTCACAATCATTTTGCGTTTCTCCATGCCACCATCTGCAAAGAATGCGATTTTAAAATCTCATCAGAAGACTGGATAGAAAGTAACATTTAATAAAAAAAATGGAAAATATATCTTCTAAATTCTCTTCAAACTATAACATGGCACAACTTAAGCTGTAATTTCGCAGCATTGTTCAATTATTTAAGGTGCAGGGGCAAGATGAACATGGACGTTCATGATTCCATCAATGTTCCAGGAGGAAAACAATGGAAGTTCCTGATCATATATACTTGCTGTCAATGTCGCTTTGTCTGGTCGGTTGATTTGGATGTTGGAGGATAAAAACTTTGTACACAGTACATAAATGATGTGTCCTAAAGATTTTGTGTATTTGGCGCATCATGATTCATGATGATGGTGAATTGATCAGGTTTTAACACAAACAGAATACTTGCCGAGCCTCGCAGTTTTCTAAGTAGTTCTCATAGGACGGACTAACTGGAGCACTGCATCCCAAATTCCCAATTCATCCTGGGAGTAAACTAAAGAAAAAGTGGGCTCTTACCAATTTTCTTGGCAGCAGCAGCAGGAGCTGCTGTTGCTGGCTTGCTGGATGTTGGTTGTTCCAGTTCCTCCCCATCGCCCTCGTCATCCAGGTCAAGGGCAGCGAACATGTTGGCAAGATCAGCCATCCTCTCACAAATCTTCCCCAGAATCAAGAAAACCTGCGACGTTGCAGTGCTAATCAATTAAAAAGAATCTCATGGGAGGGGGACTGGGGGGAAATGCCCTGTTCTCTTCTCTTTTTCAAGTGGCAGCCGACAATTAGTTTGGATAGGGCGAGCAAAGCCCCAAGGGTGGTTCGTTTCTTGGCAATTCCCCGATTAGTTTGGGAGGAGGACTGCACGTACCGCGGCCGCTACTTCTGATCTACGACCCCCGCGCCGCCGCCACCGCCGGGGCCGCCGCCGGAGTTGGAGGCGTCAAGAAAGAAGTTGACTCCGAGCCCTAGATTTTGCTTTCTCTAGACTCAAGCAGCACACAGGGAAAGGCAAAGTATGTGCCACGGGAACCGGCCGGTTGCGGTATTTTTCGGGAACTTGCACACGTACAGTTTTGACAATATCGGAAATAAATATTCAGACAGATACAATATCGGAAATAAAATGGTACGCCTCTAACGAGTAATTTAATATTCACCTTCTAAATGCTAAAAAAATATTTCTCACATTACTATCACTTCAGCAAAGCGGAGGTATAGAGATATTTCAAGTATTGCACGCACGCCCATAACCATAAGGACACAACGTTTATTTTAAGTGTTTGTTTGATATATTGACTTTTTTTTAACACAAGTGGGGTCAAAGACTCTGGTGGAGCTTTTATATAACAACATGTGGCAGGTACAAATTACAGAAAGACCCCTTATCGTCTTTTGCCCTAAAGAACCTAAGATTTGAAGAAGAGACCCTCCACTTTACAAACAACACCCTAAAAGATAAGCAGAAAAAGCAATCAAGGACAATGGTGCCCACCCAACGCCGGCGAACTCAAGGCGTTTCCGCCGAGCTCTGAGAGCAGGATGCTCGAAAGCTCAATTCCGGCGACCAGATCGAACCCCTGGCAACCGTTGAAGGGTCGGGGACGAACCACTTGACCTTCCAATGGCGTCGAGCTCCAACAGTTGATCAGCATGGCCTCCGCCATGGAGGTTGGAGAAGACGGGCCACCATTTTGGCCGAGGATCACGGTGACGAACTTGGTCACCGCATGTTGCGCACGAGGAAGAAGAGCTCTAGGTCGCCACTCAGCAGATCCAACAAAAGCAGCTTCATCTGGAAGCCCCTCTGTAAGGACACGGATGTCGCCTAGAGGGGGTGAATAGGCGGTTTAAAACTTTTACGAGATGGGCTTAACAAATGCGGAATAAAACTAGCGTTTACTTTGTCAAGCCCAAAGCCTATATACTATGGTTCACCTATGTCCACCAACAACTTATTCTAAGCAATACAAGCAACTATGTGATAGCAAGATATACAAACTTATGCTAAGCAATACAAGCAACTATGTGATAGCAAGATATATAAACTTATGCTAAGCAATACAAGCAACTATGTGATAGCAAGATATATAACTTTAAGCACGATGTCTATCACAAGGTAAGGTGCATAAGTACAGAGCTCGGGTATAGAGATAACCGAGGCACGCGGGAGACGATGATTTATCCCGGAGTTCACACTCTTGCGAGTGCTAATCTCCGGTGGAGAGGTGCGGTGGCTTAGTGCTCCCGAACGCCACAAGAGGCTCACCTTGAGGTGTGGTTGCTCGATGCACACCAACGCCACAAAGGCCTCACCCCAAGATGCGGTACTCACACCACACACCGAGCGCCACGAAGGCGCATCACCTAAATCTCTGGTGACCCTCGCCACAAAGGCCTAGGTCACGGTTCCACTAAGGGATTTCCTTCGAGGCGGAAACCGGGCCTTACACAAAGATTGGGGCACACATCCACAACTTAATTGGAGGCTCCCAACAAATCGCCACAAAGGCGTAGAATCCGTCTAGGGTTCCAAGAACCCAAGAGTAACAACCTTCTTGCTTTCACCACCACGAATCACCGTGGAGAACTCAAACCGATGCACCAAATGCAATGGCAAGAACACCACAAAGATGCTCAAGTCCTTCTCTCTCAAATTCCAACAAAGCTACAAAAACTATTGGGGGAATAAGAGAGGAAGAACAAAGGAATTCACAAAGAACACCAAGATCAAGATCTAGAGAGTTCCACTCACAAAGAGATGGATTTGATTGGTAGATATGTAGATCTAGATCTCCTCTCTCTTTTCTCTCAAATGGGGGCAAGAATCATGGAGGGATTGAGAGATAGTGCAAGCTTCTCTAGTTCAACAATGGAGGAGAGAGAGAGTGAGAGAAGCAACAGCCCAAGGAGGAAGAAGGGGGTATTTATACCCCCCAATAAAATCGAGCCGTTGGGCAAAACCAGGGCCGGATAATCCGTCCTAAGTAAGGGCCGGATAATCCGCCTCCCCGGATAATTCGGCCTCAGGGACAAAACCTGGTAAAAATCCGGCCAAAAGTCTGGCCCCTGTCCAGAGCTGCTTTTCTTCTGGTCCTTAGCCGATTTCGAGGGGGCCGGATATTTTTGAAATATCCGGCCCAGATAATCCGGCCTGGCAAACTGCAGAAACACCAAAACTAAAACGGGCATAACTTTAGCATCCGGACTCCGATTTTGATGATCTTGGGCTTGTTTTGAAGCTAGGAACAAGCTCTACAAGATCATGCAGGAAACCATCATAGTCCAACAATGGAGGATAGAAACAAATGATGAAAGGTTTGACCTATCAAAAAAAGACATACCGGTAAAACCTCCAATCTCGAAAATGCAACAAGTTGCCCGTGCAAAAACCATTCTTGATGAACTAGAGCTTGTCATCAGAATAAGAACAAGCTCTAAATCATCACATGGATAAGATCCAAATAACAACCAAGAAAGATGATGAATCAAACTCGAAAACGCAACAAGTGATCTATGCGAAATCCGTTTTCGATGAACTAGAACTTGTCATGAGAATAAGCACAAGCTCTAAAACATCACATGGATAAGGTCCAAATAACAACCAAGAAAGATGATGCAAGGATGCAAAGGTTTAAGCTCTCTCCGAACGATACGATCGAGTTACTCACTCGAGAGCCCTCTTGATAGTACGGCAACTAAACTATAAACCGGTCTCCAACTACACTATGAGACCGGTGAGAAAGAAACTCTATCAAGAGCAAACCTTATACTTGCGCATTCCACTTGAGCTCGATGACGACGATCTTGACCTCAACAAGATGGAACGCCTTTCTTCCTTGTGCTTGCTTGACGAAGTCTTGTGGATTGCTCCCCCATAATCCACCATGGGAGAGCTTCTTCTTCAGCGCATCTTCACATAACCATGACCACCATGTGGATTGCTCCCCCATAATCCACCATGGGAGAGCTTCTTCTTCGGCGCATCTTCACATATCCATGATCACCATATGGATGGCAAGACTCAAGCAAAGGATCTCTTCGAGATGGCTCATCTTGAACTTGCACTTCATTTCTACATGGCAAGCTTCAAGCTTATGAACTCTTCGAGTTGGCTCATCTTGAACTTGCACTTCATTCTTCATTCTTCATCATATTGATGTCTTGAAGTAACTTGAGGGCTCACTTCATCTTCATCTTCAAGACATACTTGACACTTGATATCCTTCATCAATTTCTTCTTATTGCAACCTTGAAGCCAACAAATGGTTCAAGAATTGCCTATGGACAACTCCTACAAATATAACTCAATGCAAACATTAGTCCATAGGGATTA
Source organism: Lolium perenne (assembly GCF_019359855.2). Classification (NCBI taxonomy): domain Eukaryota; kingdom Viridiplantae; phylum Streptophyta; class Magnoliopsida; order Poales; family Poaceae; genus Lolium; species Lolium perenne. The sequence continues at coordinate 190,203,835 of NC_067245.2, forward strand.
TCATTAATTACCAAAACCACACATTGGGGCTCCATGCACTTTCAATCTCCCCCATTTTGGTAATTGATGACAATCTCTTTGAGAGGGTTTATATAAGGAATTTAAGTAACAAATAAGTTGAATATATAGAGCAAACTCCCCCATAATATATGCATGTGTGAATGATCTTGACTTTCATTGCATATATTGGCATTCAAAGCCTAGTGGAGTTTCCTCTAAATATTCAACTATGCAAAGCAACAAGATGCAATGCAATAAAGGCACATGCTTAAGCACAAAGCAAAGACATAACCAAATTCCCTTAAACCCTCCAAACTTCTCCCCCATTGGCACCAATTGCCGAAATGAGTGAAAAATTTAGAAGGCCAATATAGTGAGAGTTCCTCCATAGCGTGTGCATTTCTCATAATTTGAGTGGAATCAAATGCACATATCCAATGACGAATATTCGGAAGGAATCACACTATAGATAGGATCAAAGATTGCAAGAAGATAACAAAGTCAAGAAGCTTCAACAAATGAAGCAAGCAACCAAATGAACCACAAAGAGGATACCAAAAGAAACATAGATATTATAATAAGATCAAGAAGATTGCTCTAAATAATATGAGGAAGCTCCCCAAGGTTTGTGCACAAAACTAGACAATTTGCATTGGAGTATAAAGTGCACAAACATGGAATCATCACTCCCATAATATCATTCAAAAATAAAAGATACCAAGTGAATCAAACTCTAATGATCACCATAAGATAGTGTTCTAAATCAAATGAGGAAGCTCCCCAAGGTACATGCATAAAATAAAATGTTGCATTTGAATACAATATGCATAACATGGAATCCTCACTTCCTCATTTAAAACACAAACATAGATCATAGATAGAAAAGTAAGCTAAATACTTGCAACAAACAAATAGTTGAGCAACAAGTAAGAGGCACCATAATAAAAAAAGGCTCAACCAAGAGGATATGTGAAAGGCATGATAAAGCATATTATAAGACTATTACAAGGATGAGCAAAAAGCATCATCATAGTCTTCAATGAATTATATTGCTTAGCATGACTAATCAACATGCAATAAATAAATAAGATATCAAAAGGAGTAACTAAATTTGCACTTTCATCTATATTGCACATGTGAGAGCCTTGAGGAATTGATATGCAACAAAATTGCTAGATAGGCATAGTTGGGATGGATGAATCATGAGCATGATTTAAAATACTTCCCAACAAATGCACTCATCTCAAATTACTCACATTCACAATAAAGAGGTTTCATTAAGACTTTTGCAAGAAGCACAACATTTGCAAATCAAGAGATTCATGCCAAGATGCAACCATAAGGTTGGATACAAGAAAAGTATGCATGAGAAGATACTTGTTACCAAGATAGCATTGGTGTGGATGTAGTAGATATGTGTTCGTTGACCATCCTAGCTTGCCTCAAGTTACCATTGAGTCACCACTTCTTTCCAAGAGTGAGACAAGCATTCAATGCATATCCATTGTACCTAACACAAAGGTAAGTACAAAATGGTCCCCAAACTAATTGGGTCCGAAGTAGTTAGACACACTACAACATATAGGACAAACTCCACAATTTTATGTGCATATAGATATGAAATTGAATTTCATGCACATCTTAGCCAAATTAGGATTTGATGGAATTTACCCTATATATTGGATCAAAGAAAGTGACACATGCCATAAGATATACATATATTAAATATGCATGCACAATACTTTCAAAAACCAAAGGAAGATACAATTTGGACAAAACACCAAATAAACCAAGAGACAATGGTTGTCCAAATTATATCAAAGAATCAAATCAACACAAGATTGACTTCAAAGACTTATCTCATTATAAGAAGCTAATTAAACCTAAACACAAAGGAATGAGATAACCAACTCCCAAGAGAGCAAGGTTCCAACAAATAAACCAAACCCTCGAAACTTTTTATGATGGCACAAAGTACCAAACAGGAAATTTTATGTCTCCCAAAACCAAATTTTTGATAAAGATCAAGAGATGTTAAGCATTCTAATAATATAGAAGAGCTCCCTCAAGTTTGGTGCATTATTTAGGATTTTTTATATGAATACAAAATGCACAAAACTAGGATCATCACGCTACCTATATCTTCTATCAATGCTAAGAAAGTTTGAATAGACAACTTAGATCCATAAGATGCAAGGAAGACACATGGGAGTCAAAGCACAATAAATTCATGGAAATAAATAAGGCAATATAAATACAAGAGTCAATGTAGATATGATCAATAAATATCTACCTCATAATTGATTACCAATTGTCCTAGGACAAGAGGTATTAGGAAATATTTCCCGGTGGTAGTTTGTAAGTATACATAAGATCATATTTACAACGAACAAAGCATATGGTAAAAGATAAGAGTTAACCATCATGCAAAGATAGTTTCTTGATAGCTTCATTTAGTCATACCAACATGTAAGGCAATTAATAGTATTCATACCAACATGCAAAGCAATTAATAGTATTCATACCAACATGCAAAGCAATTAATAGTATGACTTGAAGCACATGGTTTTCCAAAAATGTATTGAGGGACACGTTGTGAAAAACCATGCCAAGAAAAACTTTCACAAATAAGATCCACAAAGATATTAGCAATGAAGCCATTTAAGCAAATTGGAGCTTGTTTGATCAAACATGCCACATAGGAGAGAGATAATTTACGGTATCAATTCTATGTGACACAACCTCAAATGTTCACATTTTATATGCTTGTAATATACACAAAGCTTATTACTCCCCCATAATGTGATAAGGAATTTATTCTCACAAGAGGCAAATAAGATCCAACTAGAGATATTAATGGACATTAGAATTTGAATTTCTCATGAAGATGACATACCACATAGCGACTAGATAATCTCGCAATATCAATTCTAAGTGATATTCCTCATGTACACACATTGTTTAGGATCATGAAATTCCCAAGGGAATATCACTCCCCCAAAATGGGATTGTCCATTAATCGCTCATAAGAGCCATATAAGATACAACAAGATGCAAAGAGGCTCCAACACAAACACAAATACATGGTGTGCAACCCAACATGCATAGACTTGATTTCTCAAGCAAAACTATTAGGAAGCACAACATATACAAAACACATGTTAGGAACAAAACTAACACATGCAAAGGGGCGAGTAACTTTCAATATAAATGAGTTGAGAACATGCTACCGCAAGGAGGAACATTGGATATATGATAGTAGCAAGATAATCAAAAGACTTGGCTTGATATAATATAAATGATGAAGATCCCTTAATTCTTCATGATGTAGCCAAGTCTCCAATGCCCTCCAACAAGCACCTATTGATCAAGTTTTGGATTGTTGGTCTCCAACTAAGTTGGGTCCTAAGAGGTTAGTCACAATAGGCTTGGCAACCCAAATGGTTCTTTTCTTGACACCACTTTGAGCACCAACAAATTTGGCAAACACATTGCCACCCTCATCCTTACGAAGAGAATAAACATCATCAACGGTGATAGAGTTGGATGAGGTACTGTTGACTGCCAAAACCCACCGGCGGGCAGCGACTGTCAACACGGTAGAGCCGGGAAGAGCCTAGAGCTGCGGCTGGCTGAGACCCCTCCGAGCGACGGCCCGCAATGCTCTTCTGGTCACACGTCCGATGCGAAGTGCAAGGGCGTGCCACCTGACCTATACCTGGTCAGGAAGGTGATGGGGATGCCTCGCTTAGTTTCCTGCATGGCATACACGTAAACATTAAATACGAGCCTCGATCGGCTCTCAGGTTATCCTGTGAATCGGCTCAAAGAGCCGATCCACCCATGATTCGTACGGGGTGCACGAATATATGGTGATCCTGCTTGATCAAGATAAAGCTAATGAGATCTACGACGATTTAGGGTTTTCACCGCATAATCGGATCATCCTACTCCAGGTTGGGCCTCGCGGCCACGCACGGTGATCGTAAGCCGATCCTAAACAAGGCCTAAAAACCAACATGAAGTTGATCCTCGGAACATCCTGTTTAGGACTTGCGAACGCCACCCTACGCGCCGCTGGATCCTCCCCCCCTTTGTAAGGCCTAACTATTGCAGATATTAAACTAATCCTTGTAGAACAAGGAGCAATCGTAACGGATCAGATCTACTAAATAATGATCAAGCGGGGTGCCGCCCCCACACCTGAGATAGGTGTGAGGGCAGCTAGACATGCAAGGGTTGCACTACGTAAGCATGTTATACGAAGAACTATGCTAACCCTAACACATCTATGATAACTACGTTGCTCGCCATCAAAGACGCTTCGCATGCGAGCAACGCATGAACAACGTGGAGCTTGTGCTGCCTAGATCGCAAGATGCGATCTAGGCAGCATGTCGCTTACCTGATAGAAACCCTCGAGACGAAGGAGTTGGCGATGCGCCGAGATTGGTTTGTTTGGGTTGAACGTGAGTTGTTGTTCATTCCATAAACCCTAGATACATATTTATAGTCCAAGGGACTTTCTAACGTGGGAATATCCCATCGTGCACGATACAAACTCTAACTCTTGATCTAAGATATAATCTACTATAATTAAAGATACACGGGCAATCTAGCCCAAATTCTTCGTGCAAGGCCGCTTCAGAGATCTTCCACGTGTAATCTTCCAAGCCCATCTCTCTAACAGCCCACCTCCTGATTTGACCAAAATCTGGTGATAACACATGCCCCCCTGGTTTTGGAAATAATTTTTCCAAAATCATTATGCTTTCCTTCGTCGGGTCATGTCGTGCAGCGAGCTGTTGCAGTATCCGTTATCATTATACCCTGTCTTCTCAGCTTCTCTGCAAAATTCGATAGCTCTGGCGTCATCTCCTTGGAAACTATAATGACATTAAATTTCCACCAGGCTCCTCATTATTTAACTGTGCCGACCGACTATCTTTCTTCATCCCCTTCCTCTGTTCCAGCCATCGGCACCCAAAAAACCCTCATCTCCCTCAGCCATGTCTTCCTCTTCCTCCTCCTTCTCAAACCTCTTCCCCCAGTCCTCGCCGAAGAAGAAGAACAAGGACAACCTTCACTCCAAGGTGAACCCCCTCTCCCCCGACAATGAGAAGAAAGAAGGAGAAGTAGCGAAGGCCAAGGCCTTCCCCTCCGCCAAGCTCCCGCCGAAGAAGCGCTCCCGCATGTGGGCGGACAGCGAGGACGAGGATGACGACGAAGAAGAAGAAGAGGAGGAGGAAGATGAATCTTCCTCTTCCGCCGGGTACCCGCCAACCAAGCGCTTCCGCTCCTGGGCGGACAGCGAGGACAATGATGATGACGTGGAGGATGAGGACAACGAAGGTCCTGCCGGCGGCCGCTACAGCAGCGACGACGAGCCCGCCGGGAGCAGCGCCGACAGCGCTGACGACGGTGATGACGAGGGCAGTGACGGCCCATAGAATAGGACCTCTAGAATAGGATCAGCAGCAGTAGACGGGGCAATGTATCCCCTTAGTACTCCCTTTTGAGAGCAATCAGCTCTTCTATGTAAGAAATCTGGTTTATCAATGAAGAAATTCCCCAATTTGATTTTGCCAATTTCTTTTATGTCAATTCAGCCGATTCCCTTTATACTGATCCCGCCGATCGTCACTTAGCCAATGCCTAACGAGCCGATGACAGCGCACCGGTATCTCAATGCCCCATTCTTCATCTTTTTGATCTTTTGCTTTTCCCAACATGACGACTTTGAGCTCTGGCGGACAACTAGGCAGATCGACGTTCTTACGAGAGCTCCAGAACCACTGCTGAAATGACTTGATGCTGAAGTCGATACCACTGGGTTTTCAGCCCGATGAAATCTCAATCGGCTTCTTAAGAACAGAAAATTCTGCGCCATCAGTTGCCCCCCGAGCCTCTATCAAGGCGAGCATATCAGTGGACTAACCAAATGTGTCGCCATCGGTTCCCAAGTCATGATGCAGAACCAGCCGATTTCAGCAAAATCGGCTCTCCAGAGCAGAGAACCTCCAGGGTGAGCTGCCCCCCCGAGCTTCTTCAGTCTACTTTTCGCGCCTTGCGGGTCAGATCGGCTCCTTTCCTTTGGTGGATCCTTAACCTGATCTGCACATTACTCGCAAAAGGAAACCTGCTTCATCGACCCTCTGCTCATAACACTCGTACCTCTTGAGTCGATGGCCACGTATCTGCATCGGCTGAAAAAATTTTATCTGGCCGATTTTTCTTAATCGGCCCCCAATGTTTCACTACACGCATGTCTGCACGTGTTTGCACATGTTTATCTGCACATGTTCATCCGACTATATGCCCCCCGAGCCGAATCTGCCAAATGACTGCAGATATCGGCTTTTATGGTTAGTCAGGGCACTGCACTTGCACGTCGGCTTCGTAAAGATTCATGCTGTCTTTCATCTACCGACGTGGCCGCTGCCCAGTGGATCATTGCTGAACACAAGCAGAAAAATGTGCAGAGGATAATTTTGGCCGATTGCTGGAATCGGCCTCCACATTGCTTGTTCGATGAAGGTTTTGTAATGTCCCTCCATAAATTTTTTGGGGCCGATCACAAGGATCAGCCTCGCCTGGTTTGCTCATTGGTTTAATCTTGCTACTCGGTCAGGCTGGATAAAACCAACCCAACCTCTGACTTGATGCGCCTGCTGTCGTCCACCTTGAGTGCATCGTAGACTCGTGGAGCACTAAACTCTGTCGGAAGGACGAGCACCATGTTTGTGCCAGCCGATGTTTCATCATCGGCTTTCTTTTGTTTGGGACGCCACTCCATTCTCCGTGGACGACCCTCTTCATCCAGGGCTCGCTGAACCTTTGCAGCCAGATCAGGCCGTGCCTTCCTTAGCGTATGCAGGTATAACCTTTCGGCTTCCTCCAGGCCGCGCAACCGCTGAACCCTGCGTTTTTGTGAACGGCTGAGTCCGTCAGGGCACCACCTTGGACGGTGGTACCTGTCTTCTTCTTCTGGTCCCTCGTCTTCGGAATCCTCCAGATCTGCCCAACGAGGTGACTCAGCGCGTTTGCTTTGTGGCGGGAGAGGCCCTAAGCGCTCGAACACAGACACGTTGGCTGCCTCCTTCTTCTTCTTGTTGCATTCTGGGCAATTGCCGATTGTGGGCAATCGGCTCATTCCTGAATCCCAGCAGTGTCTGAAGAAAGGGCAGTCCCAGTGTCTGGCGTTGTCATCTTGCTCCCTTGACCTGTCCGTGGCACGGCGCTCGTGCTCCTCCTCATCGCGATCATGCCGACGATGTCTTCTGGCTTCTCTAGCCAGACGATCTCCTCCATCATCATAGTTGGACCGTCGGCGTTGGTCATACTGACTCACATATTTGTTGAGGAGGTGATCAGAGAGGGGTCGTTGATATCTTATGTTCTTCACTTCTCCCTCTGTGACGTAGCGCTTGCCATCATGATGGAGCCGATCGCGTGGAGCAGCCTCCTCTGTATCCTTGCTATGAGAGCAGCTGCCCTCATCTCCATCTTTGCCAGAGTGGTTCCCAGGCCCTACCATGTTGATGCTGAACGAGGGACCTGGCTGGCAACCCTCAGGGTAGGTGACTTCTACCATGTTAACGGCGGGGAAGGGTTGGGTGTCGACCTTCATGGCGTACTGGTTGAAAATTAGACGCCCCTTCTCTATCGCCGCTTGGATGTGCTGACGCCACACCCTGCAGTCGTTGGTGGCATGGGAGAGCGAGTTGTGGAATTTGCAGTATGGCTTTCCGTTCAGCTCTTGCGCCGTGGGGAACTTGAGACCTTCAGGAATCGTCAACTGTTTCTCCTTGAGCAGGAGGTCGAAGATTTGTTCAGTCTTGGTCACGTCAAAATCAAATCCCCTCGGCGGCCCTGGTGGCTTTACCCATTTGCAGGACACGGGGGTTCCTCCCCGAGTCCACTCAGCCACTGCTACTTCTTGGTCTCCCGCAGGAACTTCGTCTTCCTCTGCATCGACCAGGACTACTGCACGCTTGAACTTGTCTTGGTACAGGTCCGGGTGGCGCTGTTCATATGCGATAGTTTCCCGAACCATGTGCGCCGGCGAGGGATAATCTTCTTGGGAGGCCATGTCCTTGAGCTGTGTTGCAAGGCCAGCTACGCCAACTCGACTTCTTCCTTTTCAGTTATACGAACCGAATAACATCGGTTCCTAAGATTCCTGAAGCGCTGGATGTATTCTGTCACCGTTTCTCCGCGCTTCTGACGTAATTGTGCTAGATCGGCAATGCTAGACTCGGAAGCTTCTGAATGGTATTGCATATGGAATTGTTCTTCCAATTGCTTCCAAGACTGGATGGAGTTTGCTGGCAAAGAGGTGTACCATCCGAAAGCCGATCCCGTGAGGGACTGTGAGAAGAGCCTCACACGTAGCTGATCCGACACTGAAGCCGGTCCTAGTTGCGCCAAATATCGGCCGACGTGCTCGATGGAGCTGGAGCCATCTGATCCACTGAATTTGGAGAAGTCAGGGAGCCGATATTTAGGTGGCAGCGGGATCATCTCGTACTCGTCGGGGTACGGCTTGGAATAGCCGATTGCCCTTCTTTTCGGCACCATGCCGAACTGGTCTCTCAGTATGGTACCGATCTGATCCGCCGTCTTTGGCTGCAGGAGTTGCACTCTGAAGATTCGCCGGGGTGGCGTACTTAGCCAGCCATGTTTGCTTTTCCAGCTCTGAGCCAACTGCAGGAGCTGGGCTCTGGAGTTTCGTCGGGGTGGCGTACTTGGTTAGCCACGTCTGCTTCTCAAGCTCTGTTGCTGACGTTCCTCCTGTTTTCGCCGGAGTCCCTGATGTTGTGGCCTGGTTTGAGAGTGCCCAGTTGCCACAATCTGGCACATACGTGCACGCGTATCCTTGAGGGATCTCCTTAGGCGCCTCAGCCAAGCACTGGTAGTCACTAGGGTCACCACCGATCTTGTAGACGACGAATGCCGGTGTAGCCGGCACTTCAGCTGGTGCTGCCAACGCATATGGCAGCGGTGGACGGGACTGGAGTGGCAACTCTCCTTGATGCGTCCCGAGAGCCAGTCCTGACGGCGAGTACTGGTGGCTCATGATCTCCTGGATCACGCGCAGAGCGACACGCTCCAACACGTTGACCAAGTTTTCAGAGTGGCGGTGTAGCGAGTGAGCCACCAAGTAGTTGATCTCCTGCCGCAGGCCCCGGGTGCGTTCCTCCGACGGGGCAGAGAGGTCTATCCCATCGAGTGCACCTTGCGGTGAGAATCCCTTCCATCTGATGCCATGGGAACGGGTTCTCTGAAAAGATCCGATGAGGTCGGCTTCGAGGGTGACCTTGATCTCGTCATATCTCTTCTTGAGCTCGTCAGGCAGCTCCTCGTAGGTGACTGGCGTGCCGTCCGCCATCTCAGATGTAGATGGCGATGTGGTTGATGTAGATGATGGTCCCACCGGGCGTGCCAGAATGTGTTGACTGCCAAAACCCACCGGCGGGCAGCGACTGTCAACACGGTAGAGCCGGGAAGAGCCTAGAGCTGCGGCTGGCTGAGACCCCTCCGAGCGACGGCCCGCAATGCTCTTCTGGTCACACGTCCGATGCGAAGTGCAAGGGCGTGCCACCTGACCTATACCTGGTCAGGAAGGTGATGGGGATGCCTCGCTTAGTTTCCTGCATGGCATACACGTAAACATTAAATACGAGCCTCGATCGGCTCTCAGGTTATCCTGTGAATCGGCTCAAAGAGCCGATCCACCCATGATTCGTACGGGGTGCACGAATATATGGTGATCCTGCTTGATCAAGATAAAGCTAATGAGATCTACGACGATTTAGGGTTTTCACCGCATAATCGGATCATCCTACTCCAGGTTGGGCCTCGCGGCCACGCACGGTGATCGTAAGCCGATCCTAAACAAGGCCTAAAAACCAACATGAAGTTGATCCTCGGAACATCCTGTTTAGGACTTGCGAACGCCACCCTACGCGCCGCTGGATCCTCCCCCCCTTTGTAAGGCCTAACTATTGCAGATATTAAACTAATCCTTGTAGAACAAGGAGCAATCGTAACGGATCAGATCTACTAAATAATGATCAAGCGGGGTGCCGCCCCCACACCTGAGATAGGTGTGAGGGCGGCTAGACATGCAAGGGTTGCACTACGTAAGCATGTTATACGAAGAACTATGCTAACCCTAACACATCTATGATAACTACGTTGCTCGCCATCAAAGACGCTTCAGTACGAGCAACGCATGAACAACGTGGAGCTTGTGCTGCCTAGATCGCAAGATGCGATCTAGGCAGCATGTCGCTTACCTGATAGAAACCCTCGAGACAAAGGAGTTGGCGATGCGCCGAGATTGGTTTGTTTGGGTTGAACGTGAGTTGTTGTTTATTCCATAAACCCTAGATACATATTTATAGTCCAAGGGACTTTCTAACGTGGGAATATCCCATCGTGCACGATACAAACTCTAACTCTTGATCTAAGATATAATCTACTATAATTAAAGATACACGGGCAATCTAGCCCAAATTCTTCGTGCAAGGCCGCTTCAGAGATCTTCCACGTGTAATCTTCCAAGCCCATCTCTCTAACAGCCCACCTCCTGATTTGACCAAAATCTGGTGATAACAGGTACCAATAGTGCAAAAGGAGGAGATGTGGCCCTTCTCGCGGCATATGTAGCAAGTTCTTTTCTTCTCCTTCTTCGCACTAGATTTCTCCACAATGGGAGCATTGGCTTGATTCTTCTTGGGAAGTGACATTTCTTCAACTTGAGGTTGAATATGAGTTTGATCTTGAGGCCGCTCCCCTTTTTGCTTCTTCTTCAAAGGGCAAGATCTAACATGATGCCCTTCAATTTTGCACTTGAAGCAAACAATCTTGGCCGGGTCTTTGACTTGTAATTGGCCCTTCTTGTTGTTGTTGTTGTTGTTGGACTTGTTCTTGTTGTTGGATTTGAATCCAAGTCCACTCTTATCATTGGGGAATTGTTGCACACTTAACATCGTGTCAAGTTTGCATTTCCCTTCATGACTCTTTACCAAGTCATTCTTCAAAGAAGTGACTTGAGCCTTGAGCTCTTTGATTTCCTCTACATGGTTAGTAACAACACAAGTACTAGAGGAAGTAGAACCTTCATTGTTAGAGCATGAAGGCAAGGAAGATAATTCATCACAAGATTTAGCAATATTATGAGTGGATGAATTACTAGGACTAGCACATGGCAATATAACATTTTGAGTAGTAGTGCTAGTACCCACATGAGGCTCACAAGGTGTTGCCTTAGATATGATAGCCTCATGAGCTAACTTTAGCCTATCATGAGAGGCTAGAAGATACTCATGGGAGCTAGAAAGCTTTCCATGATTTTCTTCCAATTTCCCATAATTGCTAGTTAGCAAATCAAGTTGAGCCCTTAGCTCAACATTCTCCTTCAAGATAGATGCTTCACAAGAAGTAGAGTTAGTAGCACAAGCATCATCACAAGACATATCAAGAAGAGAGGGTAACATAGCATGCTCTTTTAAATATGAAGCTTGTAGTTGCTCATATGACTTGGTGAGGATAGAGTGTTCGCTCTCCAAGGCCTTGTGGGCCTTGTCTAGATCATCTAGATCCTTAACAAGTTTATCATGACCAACACCAACTTTGGACTTTTCATTTTTAAGCAATTTTAATTTAGCTTTAGCATGGTCTCTTTCTTTAGTGAGTTTAGCAAATATTTCATTTTGAGACACCTCAAGGGTTTCAAGTTGCTCCTCTAGAGAGGCTACGGTATCTTGTTCTTCTTCAAGATCATTCTTTAAGGATGCTACATCATTGGCATACTCTCGTTCAAGAGCACCCTTTTTATCAATGGTGTTCTCATGCATCCAAATAAGTTTTTGGCTCTCAATAGCGGTAGTCAAGATTTCAAAGAAGTGAGTGCTAGCAATTTTATCTTTGCAAATAACCTTGAATACGCTCTCACCCTTATCGCGTAGAGAGACAACCCAATCCTCTTCTTCATATTCATCCTCATCCTTATCACCACGAGACATATTAGGTTCCATGGTAGGAGGTACCGTGGAACCCTTGGCCATAAGGCATATATGAGGACCGTGAGATAAAGATGAGGAGTTACTTGAGGCTCCTTTCAAGATCTTGTCTTGACCAATAGAATCTTTGGTTTCCTCTTGTGTCTTACCACACTTTGGTGAAGTGGATGAAGATGAGAACTCATCACGGCCGGAAGTGGAAGCAATACAATCATCCTCAATAATATTGGACACATCATATTTATCTTGAAGCTTTGTCCATAATTCATGAGCGCTCCCAAAAGGCATGATTGAAGAAGTAACTACATTGCTCACAACAGTGGAAAACACACGAGAAGCAAGAGCATCGAGACAAGAGTTTTTCTCCTCCTCAAGAGATAAATTTTGAGGATCCTTAGGAGAAGAAAAACCCATGTCAAGAAATCGCTCCATGTCCGGGGACATCCGACGCAAAATATTAAGCACATAAATTTTCCATAGATCATAATTTGTGCCATCAAATATAAACAAGTTATTGTGCGCTAATCCCCTAACCGACATCTTTACTCTCAAGGCGGTGAAGCCTAAGAATGAGAGACCTTGCTCTGATACCAATTGAAAGGACACGGATGTCGCCTAGAGGGGGGGTGAATAGGCGGTTTAAAACTTTTACGAGATGGGCTTAACAAATGCGGAATAAAACTAGCGTTTACTTTGTCAAGCCCAAAGCCTATATACTATGGTTCACCTATGTCCACCAACAACTTATTCTAAGCAATACAAGCAACTATGTGATAGAAAGATATACAAACTTATGCTAAGCAATACAAGCAACTATGTGATAGCAAGATATATAAACTTATGCTAAGCAATACAAGCAACTATGTGATAGCAAGATATATAACTTCAAGCACGATGGCTATCACAAGGTAAGGTGCATAAGTACAGAGCTCGGGTATAGAGATAACCGAGGCACGCGGGAGACGATGATTTATCCCGGAGTTCACACTCTTGCGAGTGCTAATCTCCGGTGGAGAGGTGCGGTGGCTTAGTGCTCCCGAACGCCACAAGAGGCTCACCTTGAGGTGTGGTTGCTCGATGCACACCAACGCCACAAAGGCCTCACCCCAAGATGCGGTACTCACACCACACACCGAGCGCCACGAAGGCGCCTCACCTAAATCTCCGGTGACCCTCGCCACAAAGGCCTAGGTCACGGTTCCACTAAGGGATTTCCTTCGAGGCAGAAACCGGGCCTTACACAAAGATTGGGGCACACATCCACAACTTAATTGGAGGCTCCCAACAAATCGCCACAAAGGCGTAGAATCCGTCTAGGGTTCCAAGAACCCAAGAGTAACAACCTTCTTGCTTTCACCACCACGAATCACCGTGGAGAACTCAAACCGATGCACCAAATGCAATGGCAAGAACACCACAAAGATGCTCAAGTCCTTCTCTCTCAAATTCCAACAAAGCTACAAAAGCTATTGGGGGAATAAGAGAGGAAGAACAAAGGAATTCACAAAGAACACCAAGATCAAGATCTAGAGAGTTCCACTCACAAAGAGATGGATATGATTGGTAGATATGTAGATCTAGATCTCCTCTCTCTTTTCCCTCAAATGGGGGCAAGAATCATGGAGGGATTGAGAGATAGTGCAAGCTTCTCTAGTTCAACAATGGAGGAGAGAGAGAGTGAGAGAAGCAACAGCCCAAGGAGGAAGAAGGGGGGTATTTATACCCCCAAGAAAATCGAGCCGTTGGGCAAAACCAGGGCCGGATAATCCGACCTAAGTAAGGGCCGGATAATCCGCCCCCCGGATAATTCGGCCTCAGGGACAAAACCTGGAAAAAATCCGGCCAAAAGTCCGGCCCCTGTCCAGAGCTGCTTTTCTTATGGTCCTTAGCCGATTTCGAGGGGGCCGGATATTTCCGAAATATCCGGCCCAGAAAATCCGGCCTGGCAAACTGCAGAAACACCAAAACTAAAACGGGCATAACTTTAGCATCCGGACTCCGATTTTGATGATCTTGGGCTTGTTTTGAAGCTAGGAACAAGCTCTACAAGATCATGCAGGAAACCATCATAGTCCAACAATGGAGGATAGAAACAAATGATGAAAGGTTTGACCTATCTAAAAAAGACATACCGGTAAAACCTCCAATCTCGAAAATGCAACAAGTTGCCCGTGCAAAAACCATTCTTGATGAACTAGAGCTTGTCATGAGAATAAGAACAAGCTCTAAATCATCACATGGATAAGATCCAAATAAAAACCAGGAAAGATGATGAATCAAACTCGAAAACGCAACAAGTGATCTATGCGAAATCCGTTTTCGGTGAACTAGAACTTGTCATGAGAATAAGCACAAGCTCTAAAACATCACATGGATAAGGTCCAAATAACAACCAAGAAAGATGATGCAAGGATGCAAAGGTTTGAGCTCTCTCCGAACGATACGATCGAGTTACTCACTCGAGAGCCCTCTTGATAGTACGACAACTAAACTATAAACCGGTCTCCAACTACACTATGAGACCGGTGAGAAAGAAACTCTATCAAGAGCAAACCTTATACTTGCGCATTCCACTTGAGCTCGATGACGACGATCGTGACCTCAACAAGATGGAACGCCTTTCTTGCTTGTGCTTGCTTGACGAAGTCTTGTGGATTGCTCCCCCATAATCCACCATGGGAGAGCTTCTTCTTCGGCGCATCTTCACATAACCATGACCACCATGTGGATTGCTCCCCCATAATCCACCATGGGAGAGCTTCTTCTTCGGCGCATCTTCACATATCCATGATCACCATATGGATGGCAAGACTCAAGCAAAGGATCTCTTCGAGATGGCTCATCTTGAACTTGCACTTCATTTCTCCATGGCAAGCTTCAAGCTTATGAACTCTTCGAGTTGGCTAATCTTGAACTTGCACTTCATTCTTCATTCTTCATCATATTGATGTCTTGAAGTAACTTGAGGGCTCACTTCATCTTCATCTTCAAGACATACTTGACACTTGATATCCTTCATCAATTTCTTCTTATTGCAACCTTGAAGCCAACAAATGGTTCAAGAATTGCCTATGGACAACTCCTACAAATATAACTCAATGCAAACATTAGTCCATAGGGATTGTCATTAATTACCAAACCACACATGGGGGCTCCATGCACTTTCACCCTCACCATCTCCACCACCAATGTGGCCTGAGAGAGGGGATACCAAGACGAAATCGCCCAGATCCGGTGAGCAGCAAGAGAGCTTTATTGAAGAGGTTGTCGGAGTTCTGCCGCCGCCCGTCTCCGGCTCCGACCACCAGAGCACCACGAGCAGCTGCAGCACCACCGCAGGCAGCAGAGAGCAACTCGAGCTCCACACCGCCACCTCCCTACGGGCATGACGCCAAGATCCACAAGGGTAAAGCAAAAACTAGGCAAGAACTAAACCTAAATTAGCCCTAGCTACTCCGGCGCTTCACCTCAACCAACTCCGGCCGGATAATCCGGCGGAGCGGCCTTGGATCGGCCCGGTATTAGAGGGGGTGCGACTAGGGAACTCTAGCTAGGTGAGAGGAAGAAAGGGGGAGAATGAGCGTTTGTGGTGTTTGATATATTGACTTATTAGTGGGCATTTGATTCTTTAGTTGTCTATCTTTCTTTTCCATTTATAGTTTTGTACAAGCTAGTAAATATTTTGGACCAAGTGTGGATATGGAAGCGAGGAGTCCTCGAGGGGTGTCTGGGAGTGACTAATTATGGTTAACTGGGTCACGCAATATCATCAAATCTCTTATAACTAGCACGATTGCATGAATTAAGCAATAATCATATTGTGCGAAGGCAACTCATGTGTAACTAGGATAATCTCAATTGGAACCTCATTACTAGCATGGATCTTGAAGCAATCAAACGGTCCAGACATTTTGGTCGGTTGCAGCCTCATGTGCACCTAGAAAATTTCAGCTGCAAACCATGTTATAAATCATAGCTATCATGATGCAATTAAAGGGTCTGGTAGTAAACTAAAAATTAATATAATAATTCTCAGTGAATTAGTGTCCATGTCAATTCTCAGTCCCTAATTCCCAGAAACTTTGTGGTTCTTAGCTCTTTCCAACCAATAACCGATGGTGAAATCCAACAGAAATGTAGGTATGAGCGGACAAAAATAGAAATGTCGAAAATACACAATCTGGTGCGGATCGTAAGAATATCATTGCCTAATAAATAAAACTCACAAGTTCCTTAAAAAAAGATAATGTATCTGATATGTCCAGGCTTGTGATGTAAGCGGTGATCCCGATCTCGGTTAACATATTGAGAATTTTTAGAGAGTACTACTCCAGAGTACATGGAACCTGGTGTATGCTACATTCTTCAAAGTTACAAATACAGAATCAAAGCACAACTCAAGAAACAAACTACAAATTCAGTACCAACAATGATAATAGATCCACATGTCAATTCAGCTTAGCTACTATTCGCACATGATCTTTTTTCTCTTATAACCTATGTTTTCAGTTTAGATCTGATGTTGTTCTAACATGGGAAATACCTGATACGTCGGTATTCTAAACATTCACAGTCTCTAAAAGTGGGTACCAAATATCAGGCGCCCCATAAGCTCCGGTATTAGCAGAGCAGATATGTTCTCATGCACTCATTAGCATTTGCCAATTTCGTTGTGTTGATTAGAAACGAAATATGTTTCGTCCGATGGTTTCACATGGAAGACCTCTAATAATAATGAAAAACTACAAACTCTGCACTTGACTCCGTGGTTACTTAATTTCAGTATTCTAAAATCGCATCTTACAAAATGAAATCCACTACATCTGCACGTCGTTGAGATCTTGGCTCAACGCCCCATCTGTCATTTTCACATATCGCTAGCCAACAACTAATCACTCCATGCTTCACAACTGTGTTCAATGAAGAGGAAACAAGGACTATCATCAACTGACAGGAAAGCCAAGAAATTTGTTGATCAGTGCGACAACCGGCTTCGCTTCTCCTGGCGTGTAAGGTTGGAGCACATTCAGATCCATCGCCTCGATGGTCTCCAGCAGCGTCTGTGGATGGGCACAGAAAAGGTGATTCCTCTCAGCCAGTTCATCTGCTAGCTCGCTCTGGTGATTGTCCATCAGATCTTCATTCACAACAACGATGAGAGGTTTGCCCAGTCGCAGCGTCTCAAATATGCTTCCAGAACCTGTCAGCAATAAGTTAACTGAACAATTGCTTGGAGTGCATTTTCTGAAAGTGGAGGTCGCTAAAATGCAACAGCCGACAGCATATTATTTCCACAATCCTCTTACTCTGAAGTGTAGCAAGTTTCATTCCAAGGGACTACACAACTGTAACAAGTATAAGCCCTGATTCCATGATCACTACTCGAAAATGACTAATGGCAATTCAGTAGGCACCCATTTCCAGCTGCCATAATATTCACAGGAAACATACAGTTCACTACAACGACCACCTAGTAAAGGACATATCTTGAAATGCTAGTCTGTGGCACTTATTCATTCTTGTCACAAAAGTAGTTTGAGGTTGAAACTACAGATCCATAAGAGATTTCTACAGGTTTAAGGGCTGCGAAAATATCAGTGAATAAGAGGTTGCTTAGGGCATACAATTTCATCTGGAGAATATTATTAGAACAACCAATATATATATAGGCAAAGCATTCACCATAAAAAATTAATCTGCTTCAACTATTTTCTTTTTCTCAACAAAAGATCTATTATTGAGATTTGATCATCACCTGCATGACTGATGACCAAGGATGCTTCTCTTATGTAGTCAGCAATACTTGGTGAAAAAGTGAAATGCTCAACTTGAAGATCTGAATTTCCTGAAGCCTATATTCCAGAAGAATAAACGAAAATCATGCTTCGTACATACAGTTTGCACCAAAATGTCAATCTATAGACCACATAAACCAACATGGGCCTAGAAACACCAACTAGATAAATTTAATTAATTATTAATGTTATAATAGCAGTAGAGCACAATCAAGTTGCTCCAAGCACGAAGGTTATCAGTTACTGAAGAGTAAATTTATTTGTTGTGGCAACACAAATGTATGAAAGTATTTAATCTAGTGACCAGTTGTTCTAGTTGAAAAGAATTAGCCTATTGAAGATTCAGGGAAGCAAGCACTCTGTGGAGTTTGCAATGCCATTGTATAGGTACAACAGCATTGGCTGTTAGAACCAAGAGCTTTGGTTGTAACATGCCTATGTTATGAATGTTTTAGCTGCCAGATAGTCGAAAAGTTCAGACAATTAGGAGATTATAAGAAAAACAACTAGGACCACCTCTCTTCATGCAATATCTTTCCACAAGTAATGAACGATTTATCTAGTGTCAAAGCAGCAGTTATAAATGATAGTTCATAAGATACCATGCCCATTTCAGGATTGACAAGCACCATCAAAAACCCATTACCCTTCGCAGAAGGGATTGCGAAACATCATCAGTGTTTCCCCTCATGGATTGCGATTTTGATCACAAATACTGCATTGACTAAAAGGTGCAGTTTGCTAAACAAAACCAGACCAAGAAAATTGGCTGCGATATGGAGAGAAATGTTACCTCTGTCGGCACGTATGTTCCTCGGCCCATTTGAATCACAAGGCGAGTGTAACCTTTCTGCAGCAGTGCTTGTTTGACCTCCTCAGAATCCACCACCTTGACAAGAGCATCGAAACACGTAGTCCCTACCGTGACAAACACCACTCGCTTTTCTCCACCTCCCATTTCTTCTGAAGGCTAAGAGCTCTGTAAAAAGGAAAATAACCCCTCAGCTAATGAGCGCTGCACTGATGTTTCTGAAGCTTCAAGCTCCACGCAGCAAACTGTCCCTGGACAAGTGCCAGCTGTACTTCGAATTTGCTCTGATTATGCAAGAAAAAATATCATGCAACATGCGATATTCTGATGTTAGTGCAACTTCCGGTTCTTGCGCTACGAATTGTCTGAAGTTCGTTTCATCTGTATCTGCCTGATAATCATGTGCTTGCACTGGTTCTTTCTATGTATGAACTCCAACTAGGTTTTCCAAATTAACTGACATTAAGGGCTAGTCAAGAAGTGAATGAAGATGAGTGCGACCAAGGTGAGCATGGCGCCGGCGAGATGCACGGGTGGGGAGGCGAGCTCGACGAGAACAAATTGGTTGTACAGCGCGACAATTACAAGTCGGCAGCCCGAGTTTGTAGTCCCCACACCACCCAGTCGGCCGCCGCCGCCGTTCTTGTCCTCCCCGCGATCTAGGGTCAGGGCCGGACGGGGAGGGGGGCGGCCAGGAGGACGAGGTACAAGGACGGGCGGGAGGGCGTGGAGGAGGGTGGCCAGGGAGGAGAGGCGCCATGGAAGGTAGGGTGGGGAGGGAGGCCTTACCTGCGCCGCCGCCGGGGTCCACTCTGCGCGTGTGGTCGCTGGCCTCGGGAGATCGGCGGGCGGAGGGCGAGGTCGGGGAGGAGGGCAGAGGCCGATTTACTCGCCAGTTGGCCTGGTCGCGCTTGCGTTTGCCATCTCGTGTATACCGACCGTCGTGCATCCTTCCCACGATCCACCTCCTGCAAAAGCGAAGCGCGAAGAAATCCTCCTCTGTGCCTCGTTCCCGCGCCAAGAACTCCTCCGAGGTCGCCGCCGCCGCCCCTCCGGCAAAGGTACGTTTCCGCATCCGAGCTCACCGTCCCCGGATCGAACCAGAGAAGAGGGAGGGGCGGCGGCCGCCACGCCGTGCGGCCAGATGTGCCGGCGGCCGCGCGCGCCCTATTGAGAGAGGGAGGGGACTGGGGAGGGACTGGAGGAGAGGAGGGGCTGGGAGGAGAGGATGGGCTGGGCCACGAGCAGGGCGGAGCGTAGGGGCTAGGCTAGCAGAATCGAGCAGGGATGAGCAGATCCCGAACCTGGGTGGCGCGCCGTCGTCGGCCGGCGCGTGCGCGTCAACTGCCGCTGCCGTGGCCTTCCGCGCGCTGGAGAGGCAGTGAGGGCGCGCACTAGCCACAGGGCGCCACACATAGAGGCTCGCCAAAACGGCTAAGGCTTAGCGCCGATGCCGTGGGCATCACACAGTGCAGTGTGGCGCCAGTGTGGAGGGCGCCACACATTGACTTGTGTTAAAAACATGAAAAATCCTACCAAACTCCAACAGTTTTCATTGGACACAACAAGTAGCAATCTCAGAACATACACAACAAGTAGCAATCTCAGAAGATGTAGTCTACATCGTAGCAAGTAAATTCAAACAACAAGTAGCATTACAGACATTGTTCGAAATGACATGGCGGCCAAATGACATAGGGTTCAAAACTCAATACTTATGAAGATATAGTTCACAACAACACGTAGCACATCCTAGTGTCGTCCTCGACGTGCCGTCCTCGCGGGCTGCTTCCGGACGGCCATCATCTTCGTCCGCTGCCGTGGCTCTTGTTGCTGCTGCTCCTCCTGCTCCTCCTCCTCTGAAGATAACGGCTCGTCGTTCCTCATCCTCGACAAAGATGATCTCCGCGGCGGCCCCTCATCCTCCTCAGTGACAACCTTCTTTCCTCGGTTGACATAATCTTTCGGAGTGTACCGGTTTGGACCCTTGCCCCTTGGCTTCAACTGGTAAGCTGACCGTGGGGCTTGCTTGGAGGTATGCTTTGGAGGTATGCTTTGACTCAGAATTTCCTCGTCGTCAGGAATCTTCACAAACATGAAGACATGAGATTACAAAAGTTGAAATTAGTAAGAACATGTTTGACAGCAACAAAATAGTCTATACCTCCCGCTCTTCAGAAGAGGAGGATGTAGGAATTTCGCCTTCGCGGCAACCTAGCAAGTTGGCTAACCGCCGCATCTTTCGTGCAGTGTTCTGCATCATCAAACTCATGGTTACAAAGCCACCAGAACATAATAGCGTACATTCAAAGTTGGTGATCATACCTTAATGAAATGCCGCAACGGTCCGACAGGCTTTTCATCTCTCCCGTTCTGCTCCCACATAATCTCGCACTCGTGAGCTGTTTTTTGGATCTCCGTCCGTTGTGACAAACATAGCATACACAAATTAAGCGAGCACATGGCAATCTAGATGATGTACTAGTTAGTGAGAGAATCCATTACCACGAAGTTCAGCTCGGAAGCAATAGAAGTCGATCTCCCTCTGCGAGCAAAGGTGTCATGCTGGCTTTGCGCAACCTCATCGAACTCGATGGGGTCGTCCAAGATGTCCTCAGCATACGCGTGCTTCACTAACTCGATACGCGTGTTTTCATGGAACCACTCGAGGTAGTTGTTGAAAGCGGCCAAGTCGTGAGGCACAATCTCCTCAGGGCCAGCATTCCGTGTTGCTTCCAAACAGTGTAGGAACGCTGCGACGTGGCCGCTATGATGAACTGGCCAATTTGTGATCTTCCTCTGCCGCTGCCTATCAAGCCTGCAAGAATCAACAAGTTATATTCTACCTCTTCTATCAAGAATCTTCCATTGCATGATGCCAGAAGTTTACCTATGAAGCGCCTTGTCCGTGTCTTGCCACTGAGGTGGGCACTCCTGATACAGCCCAAACTGTCTCATCACTCTGTGCGGCTGGTGGTGTTCAACAAGCCACATGCATATGAGTGGACAGCGCATACGCCAGAACCGCGCCTCCTCCGTGCACTTGTGGTTGAGGTCAGTCATCCCGGCGCCAATATGGTAGTAGCTACCATATGGCTCCCATTCCACCTGCAGCATACAAATATCTCAGAATTTAGAACATGCCAGTAGAATCAATGAAAACTAGGATTGCAAAAGAGTGATCGGTTACCTGCTCAGCGATAAGAGTGTCCAACTCCGCAGTGTACTGCATGTACATGACCATTGGATCGCTCGTCATCTCAGAGACATTGTCCCAAAGGTATGCCCAAGTGGGCTCCCGATCAAGGTTCTCATGGTGATGAGGCCATGGCCTCTCGGTGAGTGTCCTAGGCCGCCCAACTGATAGGCGGTCCCAGCTCCATACGGAAAGTAGGAGCATGCATCCACCAATACCGCCGCTCCCAGTCCTGCTCCCAGTCCGGCGACAAGCTTCGTCCAACTGCGCACATAAGACATTTGGTTAGTACTTTGTCTAGCACACTACTATAGGAAAATAGTACATAGAACAAATCATCACCTGTCGGTAGAGGTAGGCAAGTGCCGCTGTTCCCCAACTCCACCGGTGCTCCAACACCGTAAGCGCCTTCAGCCAACACCAATGGGCCAGCTTCCCCCCACTATCAGGAAAGAGAGTCCTCGAAATCATGTACCATAAGTACACGCGGGTGTACGTCCTGATAGTGTCCTCGTTGGCCCCTTCAGGGCATTCTCCAAAGTTAGTCCTGGTCCAAGAGAAAGACACGCCGGCGGGAGCCCTCGCCTTTGGTTCTGCTGGCGGCGGAGGAGCCCTGCCAATAAGCGCCTCCATCTGCTGGCGCCACCCATCAGAAGCTGTGTTCATACACAGTGGCTCGCCCTGAATAGGTAGTCCAAGGATCATGGAAACATCCTGGAGAGTAGGGGCCATCTCGCCGGCCCTCAAGTGGAAGGTGTGCGTCTCCAGCCTCCACCGGTCGACAAGAGCGGTGAGTGCCGCGGCGTTCATGTTCGGCCCCCCACGGCTTACAAGGGATATGAACGGGAGAAGACCGGTAGGCTCGATGTGCTCTGTGTACCTCTCGTCATACGGTATATCCACTGTGCCATGGTAACGAATCTTCAAAGGGTGAAGATCCGTTGTCCTCTCCGTCATATGAACAGCTCGGTGATCCCTGTCATACTCTTGATCTAGGAGCCACACCATCCTACATGTTTACACAAATACACCATATTATGAGCCATTCATAACAAATATGAGCAACACATACATGAGAATATATCCAAATAAGCCATCACACATACATCATATACATACATATACATTCATATCTAGGCATTCCTAACAAATATGAGTTATTCCATCACAAATACTAGGCATATGTAACACATTTCAATGCATTTGCTAGGCAAATATTAGACATTTCAACACATACATACATAGGATTTCAACACATACATGTAAAATTTCATATCTAGGGTTCCAACAAATCTTTGGTTCAAACACATATACTACAATGTATATTCCACCAACATTAATTTCCATATCAATGGTTCATATCCAAATCCACCAACATAAATTTCCATGTCTAGGGTTCATATCCAAATCTACCAAATCCACCAACACTAGTGGATGAATCGGAGGGAATCGAAGGGGAATACCTTGAGGAATGGATGAGGAAGAAGTTGGCCGGATAGATCTGATGAATCCTTGGTCGATTTGGTGGGGGGGCCGAAGGGGAGGCGGGCGGCGGCGGCGGTTTCCTGGGAGCAGAGAAGAAAGAAGAGAGAAGAAGAGGTGTGGTCGGGCTGGGGCGGGCGCGGGCGCCACACTTAAGTGGATGTGTGGCGCCCGTGGCATCGGCGGCACACATGCTAGTGTGGCGCCCGTGGCATCGGCGCCACACGTAGAGCCTCGCCAAAACGGCTAAGTCCCAGACGTCCGGAGCCCCTGGATGTTTTCGACCCAGCAGGTGATATTAGTTGGCATGTGTGGCGCCGATGGGAGGGGCGCCACACATGCTGCCACGTCGGATCGGCGCACCAGCTCAGCGTCGAAGGTGCCACGTCGGCTGGGAGAGTGGCGCCGGCAGGAGGGGCGCCACACTGGCATGTGTGGCACCGATGAGAGGGGCGCCACACAAAAGGGTTAGATTGGTGAAATAGTTTCGTCGGAGGGTCAGTGTGTGCTTTTCTTTAACTTTTGGGTTATTTTTGTGCAAATCGCCGTAAAAGCTGCTCGTGCCGTCATTCGACGCTGCCTGCTGCGTCCACCGGTGGCACGGTCCCCTATTTCCTTCCTAAGAGCATCTCCAGCCGCGTCCCCCAAATCGTCCTCCAAACCGCGCCGGATTGAGCGTTTGGGGGACGTGTTTTGTTCGTGCCGCCTTTGGGGGACGTCGCTCCCCAGCCGCGTCCCCCAAACGCCGCCCCCAAACATTTAAAATACTTTTTTTTGGCTTTTTTATTTCAATTTCCACAAACTAATACATAATTGGGTACGTGGTTTACACGAAAACACAGTTAGCCACATGGTTTTCCACAAACTAATACATAGTTTGAACCGTCATGGACACAAATATAAAATTTTGCAAAGAAACTAAACCTAACTAGGCCGTGCATCGAAGGTTTCCTGTGTTCGCTGCTAAGAAAGAACACTCGAGGGCACACCCAGTCACCTAAACTGGAAAATCCAGCGGGAGGATGGTGCCCTTGTTGGTTCTACCGATGAGGCGAACATCCAGAAACCTCCGTGCACGTGTTCGACTGCGTCACGACGGTGCAGTTCCCGCAGCGACGCAGCGACGATGCAGTTCCCGCAACGACGCAGCGATGCGTCCCGTCGCGCCTAGCTCTGCGTGCCGGCGTTAATGAGCGCCACCGCTCCTCCGCCTCCCTCCGGCCTATAAAAGGCCGCCTCTCATCGTTCCTCTCACACACAAACCCTAGCGCCTCTCTCCCAAACCCTAGCCGCCACCATCTCAACAAGACTTGACGCTATGTCTGGTAGAGGCGGAGGGCGACCTCGCGGTCGTGGTCGTGGTCGTGGCAGCGGCAGAGCTGAACGCTCACCGTCGCCTTCCACGCCGCCGGCTTCATCGTCGGAGATGGACGTGGAGCCGGACGTGTGGTTCGAGTTCGTCCTCGTCCTCAAGGGCGACCCGCGCGGCATCCAGAGGCTGCCGGACTCCTTCGCCGACTACGTCGCCGGCGACGACCGCCCGCGCCGATGCATCTGCGGGATGCTGCGTGCGGCTACTACCGGTGGATCGTCGACGTGATCTACGACGCGCGCGGCAAGATGTACCTCAACATCGGCTGGGAGAAATTCGCGCGGCACCACAGCCTCGAAGCCAGCTTCATCCTCCTGTTCTCCTACTTCGGCGACAGGGACATGAGCGTCAAGGTCTTCGACGAGACGCGCTGCCGCCGGGACTACCACGGCGACAGCACCGACGAGGAGGACGACTGAGTGTTCTTTCTTCGCAGCGAACACGTGCACGGAGGTTTCTGGATGTTCGCCTCATCGGTAGAACCAACAAGGGCACCATCCTCCCGCTGGATTTTCCAGTTTAGGTGACTGGGTGTGCTCTCGAGTGTTCTTTCTTAGCAGCGAACACAGGAAACCTTCGATGCACGGCCTAGTTAGGTTTAGTTTCTTTGCAAAATTTTATATTTGTGTCCACGACGGTTCAAACTATGTATTAGTTTGTGGAAAACCATGTGCCTAACTGTGTTTTCGTGTAAACCACGTTCCCAATTATGTATTAGTTTGTGGAAATTGAAATAAAAAAGCCAAAAAAACGTATTTTAAATGTTTGGGGGCGGCGTTTGGGGGACGCGGCTGGGGAGCGACGTCCCCCAAAGGCGGCACGAACAAAACATGTCCCCCAAACGCTCAATCCGGCGCGGTTTGGGGGACGCGGCTGGAGATGCTCTAACCGCGCGACCCAAACGGACGGGCGCTGGGCGGTTCGTTTTGGCCCGTTTGGGTGGCCAAGCGGACACGCGGACAGCGGTCCGCGTCCGTGTGTCCGTTTGGGTCGCGCGCTGCGCCCAACGCGCGAACGCAGCGCATAATCGGAGAAACAACAAAACAAAAGAAAAATGCCAAATCTAAACAAATTTGATTAAACATATGCCCTATTTTGGGCAAATTTGTACATAGCCCTATTTTGGGCAAATACCTAGCAAAAGAAGCCCCTATATGGGCTTTTAAATTTAAACTAAAAACCCTCTATTAGGGTTTGGTCGGCGGCGCGGTCGCCGCCGGTGCGCCGCCTAGCCCCTGTGGGCGTCGTCGGCGACGTCGTCGTCGTGGACGACGTCCCCGGGCGGCGAGGCACTGTTGTGGCTCGACCGCGTCGGGGACTCCGGCCACGGAGACCACAGGGCCTCCTCCCAGGCCGAGTGGGGGTCCGGAGCCACCCGAAGTAGTGGCGGCGCACGGAGCAGCGCCTCCTCCCTGAGGCGCTGCTGCCTCTCTCCCGCCGTGCGGCGCCGCCGCTTCCTCCGCGCGGCGCTGGCCTCCTCGCCGCCGCTGCTCGCGGCGCTCCTCATCGGCGCGGCGCTGGCCTTCTCCCGCCGCGCCGCCTCCTCCTCCTCCCGTCGCGCCTGGCGGGCCTGGGCGTAGAGCTCCCAGCCCTCCGCTTCCTCGTCCTCCCGCCGCGCCGCCTCCTCCATCTCGGAGGTGCAAATGGCCGCATGGAGGTGCGGCCATTTCGCGTCCTCCTCCGCCGCCGAGATGAGCAGCACGGCGCGGAGGTCCGGGTCCTCCTCCGAGGACTCGGGCTTGGGCTCGAGCAGCAGGCGCAGTGGTTGCGGCAATGCAGCGCCGCCGCGGGCGGCCTCTCCGATGTGGAGGCCGCCTCGGTTTCCGCCGGAAGGCCGCAGCGCCGGCGGACGACGGCGGCTGCTGCTCGCCTCATCGCCGTTGGCTCCGGAAGCGAACCGTCGCTTCGGGGCCATGGCGACGGTTTCGCTGCGGGAGTGGAGTGGGGACTGGAGTGGAGGGCCAGATCCCCTCCAGTCCCCATTTAATAGCCTCCCTGGTCACCGACAGGTGGGCCCTAGGGAGACGAGGCGACCAGCGCCCGGACGCGAGCGGACGCCGCGTGCCATCCGCGGCCACGCAAACCTAGCCCAGAATTGGGTCGGGTTTGCGTCGTTTCGGACGCCGCGGCCGTCCGCTTTTGCGGTGCGTCCCCACGTTGGGCCGGGATTTTGTCCGACTCGACCCATCCGGATGCGCGGGTGCAGTTTGGGTCGCCCCGTTGGAGATGCCCTAATTTCTAAAGCTAGCCATGAGGGTCGCTTCCTAGCTGGTGTATGACGAGGAGCCGGAAGAGAAATCGACTGTGTATAGAGATATACACGTCCAAATTTGCACCTTCCACTAGAGATGCTCTGAACGGAGCTAAAGCTACGTGTCTTTTTTTTACAATCAGTACCACCTATATTTATAGCAACAAATAGTACATGGTAGAGATACATGAACTGACTCCAACGATTACAAAATAAAGTCTAAAAGATAGTAACAAATCTTCGAGGTCTTCAATTTCTTTTTCTTACAGAACACAATCTTGTATTCTTTTGAAGGCGGCCAAAGATAGATAACGAATCATCAAACTGTAGATACCGATGAAAGTTCTCCCATAATTTTTTGAGCCGCAATGCCAAGACTGCGTGCATGCACATAACCATTAAATCAGTCATACAACATCGGCAAGAGTACCAACACCAGTGAATAATGACCGACTAACTTTATCATCGTCGATGGAGAGCCGAGAGTACGAATCACCATTGTCGAGGACGTAGCAGCCGGGACAAAAACTGCAAGGATGATCCTCCTTGCGGCAACACCGACAAAAGATCCAAAATCGATCTGGCGAAGCAAGATCCGAAGGCCCATACCTAGAAAATTGTGATTGTTCAACACCACCATTGACGCCGGGAAGAAGATCTCGTCGCCGAACGAAAGGCCGAAGATCACTTATTGCAGACGATGCCATCTCCATTGAGGGAAAACCAACAAGAAGGCGGCTACCAAAATCCTAACATAATCTAATGAAAACAATACTTTTATTCGAAACTCCACGTATAGATCGGGTTCCCCACTCCGCCTGACGCCGGCGAAGCCGACCGGAGGAGGGGGAATCAATTTATGGACGAGGATGAACTGGAGGGGGCTAGGGTTGAGGCGGCGGCTGAGAGGAGAGACGGGAGGAAAAGATCCTAAAGCTACGTGTCTTATTAGACGTGCTGCTCGCAACTTAAGACTCATCTACGTGTCTTAGAGCATCTCCAACAGGCGCGCAAAAAGTCGGCGCACTAAACCTTCCTTCCGCCGCGCTGTAAACGAATGTCGGGCGTTGGACCGAATTTTGCCCCGCCGGACGCGCCAAAATGCATCGCGTGTTGGCGCGCTAAAAACGCATCTCCGTCGGATGCTCCATTTTGCAGCGCGCAGCGCGGCGCAAACAACAAACACACACAAGTATGAATCAAACAAGATTAAAAAACCATATAAAATTCACAAATAAAATGTACATACAAATACAATAAATTGTTCACAACAAATACAACAAGTACGTGAAATTATTCACACCAAATACAACAAGTTTAGAGACCAACATACAACAATACAACATAGTTTTGAGACAATACAACACATAGTTTTCAAACACATAG
This sequence comes from Lolium perenne, assembly GCF_019359855.2. Taxonomy (NCBI): domain Eukaryota; kingdom Viridiplantae; phylum Streptophyta; class Magnoliopsida; order Poales; family Poaceae; genus Lolium; species Lolium perenne. The sequence goes on from NC_067245.2 coordinate 190,232,157, forward strand.
CCGTGAGCAAGCTCGAAAACGAAGATGACGACATGGCGACGGCGGCGCGGAGGAGGAGGCGGGGTAGAAGCGCCGACTTCTGCCCCTCGTTCGCGGCGGCGCGGTCGGTACAGCGCGGCGGAGCGGCCGCTACTGCCAGGAGGACGCGTGGGCGAGGCGGATCTACGGCGCGGCCGTGAGCAGCAGAGGGGACTGCGGCGGAATCGACCGGCGGCGGCTGGATTTCGCGGCGGTGGGGAAATGAGGGCGCGGGCGCAGGGGGGATTTTCCAGCCGTTGAGTATTCGCGCGTGCGCAGAGCGTTGTCGCGCTCTATAGCCGACGCGTCACATTTGGCGCTCGGGATTGCGCAAAACGTCGCGTGCCCTAAAAAACTTGCAGCGCCGCGTCGTTTGCCGCGCCTGCCGGAGGAGCGACTTCGCCTACGCGCGCTGTAAATCGGCAGTTAATATACCGCGCGGCCTATATAGCGCGCCTGTTGGAGATACTCTTATTAGATGTAGGACTAGGAGAGGAACTGTCCCAATCCACTCTAGTCCCCACTCTGCTCCGCACGCACGCATGAGCTTCCGCCACCATGGCCTCGAAGCGTGAGTTCACTCCCGGCGCGAACGACCACAATGCCGGCAGCAACCGCCAGAGCGCGCTGGTGCCATTCTCGATGGCGGCGCCCCTGCGGGAGAGAATCTACGTCACTGTGGCGGTTTCGCATATGTTCTGTGAGGCCGGCACCCCCATGATGTGGGGTGACGTCCACCTCCCCCACGGGTGGCACCTGAGCCCAGATCAGGTTCCAGTGCCACCGATCCCAGCCACCGGCCGCGCTCGCCTGGCCGAGATCCAGCGGAGCCGCGCCCAGCTCCCGGCGGACCTCCGGAGGACCCGACGTACGCCGAGAAGAGTCCCTATTGGGACCTCTGGTTCGAGGAGGAGCACGACACGCGCTGGCGTACCTCGTTCTTCGCGTCACGCACGGCCACGGCGAGGCCTCGCACGGAGCCCCGCACGCCACCTGCAACGGCGAGGAGGGCTATCCGCTGCCCCGGTGGGCTCTACATCGACGACGCGACCCAAGTGGTCGCGCCACTGCCGAAGCCCGACGAGGAGGACGACCCCGAGCTGCGTGCCATACTGGCGGCATCCGTCGAGGTCAACGACCTCGAGGAGCTGGCCAAGTGGCCGCACCTCGCCGAGGTGCTCCGCGCTGGAGGAGGAGGCCAGCCGGGCGTGCGTGGACGCCAACACTTAGGCGTTCCTCGCCAAGGCGCGCCGGCAGGAGGAGGCCACACGCCAGGCCGCGCTCCTGGAGGAGGAGGAGCGCCTCCGCCTCAAGCACGAGGCAGAGCTGTAGAGCGGGAGAAGGAGGCGGCGCAGCTGACACGCCTGCGCAGGCCGGCCAACCCTCCGGACCCGCGGTCGTCCTGAGAACGGGCCCAGTGGTCGCCGTGGCCGGAGTCCCTGGCGCGCTCCGGCGTCTCGAGCCGCAACAGCGCCTCGTCGCCGGGGGCGTCATCATCATCGACGCCGACGACTAGGAGGACAGCGACGACGCCGACTTCTAGTGGGACTAGGCGGCATGTCGGCGGCCACCGCGTCCACCCCAAACCCTAGCTAGGTTTTTTTTTTAGTTATTTAAAAGCCCATATAGGTTTTCTTTTGTATAAATTTGCCCAAAATAGGGCATTAATGAACTATGTTTAGTTATTATTGTTTTCCTTTTTTTTCTCTCTATTTTACGCTGCATCGACGCGTTGGACATATTGGGCGACCCAAACGAACTGTCGTCTATGTCTCCATGTCCACCCAAACAACCACATCCGGACGGCCCGACGCGTTCAATTTAGGTCTCCCGTTGAAGATGTCCTCAAAGCACACGTCACTACAGTGCCTTGGTGATCCTTTGCATCAGAGGTATTGCCAGCGGGCCGATCTATTTTTTTCCCTGACAGATTCAAAATCGGTAAATCGGTATTCAATTGAGGCCTGCCGCCGTGCAGTTACTTGTCCAAAAAAAAAAGAAAGACATATCCAAATTACTAGCATCGCTCTCACCAGCCAAAGCTATGCAAACAAAGGCATAGACGACTATCTCCATCCGAGCTATGCAACCAAACGTAGCGGTTAGCAGGACGTGACAGACATGCCCAGAGCTCTCGTGGGAGTAGACATGTGAAAGTGGGATTCGTCAATTTCAAGATCCAATCCGCCGGCTCGGTCTTTCGGAGGTGCTCATAGGGGTAGGGTATGCGTGTGTGCGTTCATAGGGGTGAGTGTATGCGCGTGTATGTGAGCGCCTGCGTTTGTACTGTGTTTCTCAAAAAAAAAAAAAAAGTGGGATTTCACATCAGCAAAACCAACCGGCACGGCTTGGAGCAAACAGAGCTCCCTATTTCTATATAGTCTAAAGTAGATATGTGAAAGTGCAGTTAAAAAAGATGTGAAAGTGGGATTTCACTTGCCCCATTTGCACATCCTTAAGTTGGAAAGATAAGCAGGAGGGAAACACAGACAGAAATAATACATAAACATACATCAAACAATAGTAACAGTACGTGAAGGCATCTTATGGTTCGCAAATACAAGATTTATTCCGAAGAAGCAATTTGGAAGTATATTATCCATGCCGGGTACATCTTCTTTCTAACCATCTCCATGAGGAGTGAAACTTTACAGGAATATCCTATTTACGTGATACATTAAGCTCCTAATCTACCGAAAAGAATAGCTCATGTACAAGATCACGAGGCATGTCCAAGTGAAAACACTGAATAGTGAATACCATACTGGCATACTTCCTTCTGTCCTGGACAGGCAAAGCATCTTAAGCAATTGTACATGGTTAAGAACAACCATTTCTACCCCATGGACATCATACAATCTGTACTGCAAAAATCACCACTGTCAGGCTACAAAAGAGAAAAAAACACAAATTAAGTAATTATCACTCTAGTTAATATTTTTCAGTACGATGGCCTGATTGGATTATACAAGACCAACTCTTTTACTATGCATAGCTTGGCTCGTGTACTTGTTTATAATCTTGTTTTAAGTTATCCGTAGTTATTTAGTGTTTTACTATCTTTTAATTATTACAAATGCCAATTATTCGTCTTCTTGCACGTACATGCTTACAGGTTCAACAAAGTGGATATGCTAGCTACTAGGCAAATTTGTAACAAAACTAAGAGAAAAATATTATTTGACATGGGGAACAAGTTGTGGAATCACCTTGCATTATATTCACCTTAAAATGTATCAAGAACACCTTCGTCGGGCTTTACTTGGGGTAGTGTTTCCTTGCCAATTGGTTTCAATGGAACATCAAGCTCCGGGGGGGTCTGCACCCAAAGTTAATTTAGATTATTAGCAACACAGTGGACCGTCATTCTCTGTTAGTTTTGTGCAGCTCAAAATTTTAGATCACCATGCAACGTATAAGTGGCCAATAGATGTCTTCGAAGAATGGATGCTCCTTGATATCATTTGCACCAGTATTTGAACCAATGCGGGAAGAAGGATCTCTCTGAAGTAGTCCATGGATTAATTGCTTAGCCTCCAGGCTAACCTGAAGAGTGTATCTCTGTTAACGGATGAACAAACCAACTGTACTATGTACTGAAGCAGTCCAAGACAGATATGATGTGTTGATGTTCATTCCATGCTGTAAACACAGTTGTGTAACAGTACATCTTACTCTACAGATTGTAACTAAATTCAAGTTTTACAGTTTAAAACTGAATAAATTAAGCAAAAATGATTGGCATACATCCCTACAAGATTAGTTCTTATTTTTTCAAAGAGAGAAAGTTTCTTTTTCGAGAAAACACAAAAAGCTTTTGCGCTCCGTTTCACTGAAAAGGTAGAAGTTTGGTTACAGTCCTCCTAAGAGGCATAGAATTACAAGCATAACAAGGTAACAGACCTCCTAAGAGAGAAAAAAAAAATTCTTACCGGGATACTACTAGGAAACGTAAGATCTTTGTGGAGGATGTTATAAAATGTCTTCTTCCTGTTCTTTCCTCGGAAAGGTGTACGCCCATACAACATCTCATACAATAGAATTCCTATAGCAATTAAAGGATGTTAGCTGACCTCTCAGTACTAACTATGAACTTCACCTTACCATTAGAATATTGCATATGACACAAGCTCTCATGGTTGGGGATACTTCGAGTGCATGTTTTTCTAACACATTTTCTAATTATTGAGATATTACATATTATAGGATCATATTATCGAAACATGTTGCAGATATATGATCATATCTACCAGTCTACGTCACAGAAAGCACATATATATCCACTAGAAGTTAGGCATAAATAACAGTGTATCTCTGAACAGTTACTAATCTGTTAGAATCAAATTGGCAATATAGATAGATCTCTGTGTGGAAACCATATTTCAGGTCTTATCTGAATGGTGCATGGATTGCTGTTACTATTTTCATGAGATTAGCTGACCCTCAGACATTTCAGTTCCTTACACAGTTACGTCTTTCAGGGGACTGCTACAACTCCTAGTAAGAGGAAGGAAACTCCTAGTAGGTTGTTATTGCCTTACCGAGAGCCCACCAATCAATGGCACTTGTATGTCCTGCACCTGTGATGACCTCCTAAAATAACCACCACATATGGCAAGGCAATCATGTTAATTATTAGTAAATAGTAACGACATAAGTACTTTAGTTAGAAGGACTACATTTTTGGCAGATAAACAGATTCAACTTTCTGTGTTACAAAGTACTCATAGAACAGCTGATGTTTTAGCATAAGTTCATGGTAAGAAGAAAAAAGTGTCCATATAATATTTATATTTATTCAGAGGAGACCATGCACGGGCATATTCGGAGATTTATGTAGCTTCAAAATCAGAAACATCATCTAACTCTTTTAACTAGAAGCTTAGGCAAGAAATAATCAATTTTGTGATGGAGGCAGCAGTACATTAATATTTTAAAATGATGCAGGTTACAGTATTGTAAACAAGTATCCAACAGCGAGAAATAAAGCCAACAAGCTAATGATGCAATGACTAAGCAAGGTATCCTACCGGAGCAATGTACTCTTCTGTTCCAACAAATGAATTTGATGGAGTGGAAGGATCTGCGACAACTGAAGGGGGGAGAAATTCTTTGGATCTCCTTCGTTTTAATGATGTGGAATGCTTTATGACCTGCAGGGAGATAAACATCATAAGTGTTCTGGCCTAGTGTTTATTGCACAACAATCAATTATATACTAAAAGCAACATATGGATGAAAAATAGGAAAAAATGCTAGAAATTTTCACAAAAAGAGAAACATCTGGCCGTTGAAGATAGATAATTGAAGGCAACCAAAAGAATCACAGGGGAACAAAAAATCAAGAAATCAATTCACTGGTTCAGCTAATAATGTATTCATATGGTATCATTTATTCCAGTAAATAAACAAGGGTTAGTTCAGGGAAGTTACACATTTGCTAACTATTTTTCTCAAGTGAGACAGATTTGCTAACTATGCAGTCCAAGCTCCGTAGCGGGCTTGCAACACAAGCACTGGCCGACTGCTATGTGTGCTTGAGCCTGAGAACACCATAGCCGTAAGTGGTCCATGTCAGATAGGCCAAAGCAATCGAGAAGGAAATGTGTGACTGGTAGGCTGTACAAATTGATGGCAGTGCAACAGCACCACTGCCTAGATCTCAGCAAGCAATGAAAGCGTGGATGAATGTTCAACGAGAAACATGCCGTAAGCGACATGGTTCACTACTAGACAGACCAGGTCACCGGTTCAGGTCTAAACTGGCTGGTTCGCCCCTTTTTAAGGTCCGGCTGCATGGATGGTCTCTAAGCTGGATCAAGCTTGAGAAGGTTACTGATTGTGGCTTATTTCCAGTTCAGCTGGCGGTCCAGTCCAGCTTCTAATCGGCCAAGAAGTGCTCTACATAAAAATGTTCTTTGCAATTAGGCAATTTATTATCTTCACCTTGAATACCAGGAACTTTAAGATTGCTACTTGTGTACGAAGTGTGCTTTTGGTTCAATCTTATCAACGTTACATATTTTATAACCCGCAAAAAAAAGTTACATATTCTATCAATACAACTGGTGAAATAGAGATCAATCAAATACTCTGTACAAGATTTAACAGCCCTTGAAGTTTTTCTTCCCTCAACTTACATGGGGTTTCGAAGAAGTCACGAATGAGAGATCAAAATCAGTCAGAACAATGTGCCCATCAGCTTGGAGCAAAATATTTTCTGGTTTCAGATCACGGTATATAATGCCTACACCAAAAATATGCAAATTAGAAGCCTAAAATATCAAACAGTTCACCGAATCGGTCTCTTAAAGAAAAAGTAGAGCACCCCATATCTAGAGGTGAAACATTACTAGAGCACAGACTTTATAAGAAACTTGATCAATAATTATAGTTATTAGTTAAGAGGTCACATATATACCAAGGCAATGAAGATACTCGAGACCGATCACAACCTCTGCAGCATAAAACCTACAGAAAGCGTAGATCAAAACAGTGTCAAGAAGAAGAAAATGGTAAGTAGAATAATAACTCTTATTCTTAACATAAAGTCTTATCATAGCAAAATATCAATAATTACTTATACTGGAAAACTGAAGAACAAAAATAGTGGACAGTCTTGTGGTTGTGAGGAGCTACATGTTTCCTTTACACAAGCAAGGTATGTAGTATAAACTACAAATATTTGACGGCATTATTTACTAGAACTATATCCGATCCATTCAGTGGAGCGGTAAAAAAAGTATATCAGAGTGACTAAATTTCCAAAACATGCATAGTCATATCATCTTAGGTGCCACCGTGTGTAGATACGCTTATGTCAACTAGCAAAAATTCAAAGACCTAGAAACCCAAGGAACAAGTACAAAAACATCATACACCAACAAAAGTAAAGCGGATATGGTGTTAAATATTTTTGTTCACCATATCAAGAGTCACTCAGCTAGTCTACGACTCAGTCCTTGCCTTCCAACCAAAAACCTTGACTAGTCACGCGAGTCAGTATTCAGTAGTATTTTTCGTTGGAGGAATCTATTTCCCATATTAGAAAGTACAAAGTTGATAAGCCAAGAATGAAATAACAGACAAATTTGGAAGCTAATTATGACTTCAAATTAGTAATGTGCATGTACTGAGGAGTAACCCAGATGTTGAGATTTAAGCAGCCACCTTGCAGATTCCTCTCTGAAAATTTTCAGGGGTTGCTTATCAAGTGCCGCAAATAATTCTCCTCCGGGACAAAAGTCTGTTATGAGACAAACATGCGTTGGCGTCTGAAAAATAGAAAGTTAAGATTTAGTAACAAACGTTCAACAAAATTATCTGGAAATATGATATTAACAACCATGGAGGCTAACACTAAGAAACTGTATATGGGCCTTCAATCCTCTTAAAATAACCACCATATAGCTTTGGTTTACTATATAACACGGATAAGTCAACAGGGATAAGTCACAAGTCATAGGACAAACCTGAAAGGAAGTATACAATGTGGGGAGAAAAGGATGATCCAATAGAGAGTATATTTCTCTTTCGATAATAGCTCGATGTACCTGTGTAGATAATCAATGCAACAATTCGTTGAGTTCTACTGGTCATATGTATTAAGTAACAAGTTTTTTTCTCGAACCCGCACCTAAGTGGGTATCATTTTCATTAGAAGGAACCACAAAGATGGCAGGAAGGTCTTACAAACAGCAAAAACCAAAACCAAAACAAACTGAACAAAAGCTACTGAAAGCTAAGAACTAAGGAAAAAAACCAAAACAAAGGCAAACAAAATTTGTACGACTATCCTAGTACAGGTCATGCTGTATGATCGGGTGTGTGGGTGGGAGGGAGGGATCATTTTTTTTTTTTTTTTTTGACGTAGGGAGGGATCATGTCAACATTAATCTATAAAATCTACCTTGTTGCGGTTTAACATCACTGATTTGTCCATTGCCTTCATTGCAAATAATTCACCACTACCTTGCAATTCAACCAAGTGTACACTGGAAACAAAAAGAATGATACGATTAAAGTGCTATACATTTGTTATGAGAAATATAACAAAATGTAAACATGGTAATTAAGTTTATTATGAAATACAGAGCTGCACATTGGCAGATCTCCTAACACACTGAAGTTACTTCAGAGAAACCATAAGTGATGGCTACCAGATACATGAACTGAACATGACATGGCCAAGCTTACGGAATTGACGAGACCTATCCTCATAAGTAATCTCATAACAAGACACTGTTCTTGCAGCCTTGCAATGTTCCACTCTCATAACAAGTCAAACAGCGTGCTCTTCATAATAGTAGAATTATGAAAATACTGATGCACATAGATGATAATACCAACTTCCTCCGCAAATATGGAAATTATCATTAGACATAAGCTCATTACAAGTACTTGTTCTTAAGCAAGAGAAAATAAAATAAAAAATACTTGGCCCTTCTTTGTTAAAAGCTATTTTAGTTAATCCAAAATGAAGAAGTCGTGTCATTTCACTACTTTTGATGATAGTCATTTTAGACTATCAGAAGAAAGAGATTAACTGAAAATTTAGAAACCGATATAGAAGACTGCTGAGGAGTTGTACCTGCCAGTGTCACCACATCCCAGAGGTTTTACAGGCTTGAAGTGCTTCAAGCCAATCTTCTCTCCGGTTTCTACAATCTGCAACACAAAAAAAAAAAGAACTTCAAAAGAATGTGGGTAATGAACAATCATCCCCTTTTGTTCCTTGCTTGTTTCTAACATCTGTATAAACATGCTTGCCAGGAATTCGAGCAAAACAAGATAACATAAGAGATTAGACACAACCGGTCCACTCTAAAAGGTAACAACACATGTGTTGAAGCACTATATGCAGCCCCAAGTTATTCTATTTTAAGGATATGGTTCTCTTGTTTTAAGGACTATATTTGGCTGAGCTTGGGAGCAGCACCTCCAAGGTTTCGTGCTGTCAAAATGTCAAATCGTACATCCTCATCTTGAGATGCATGCAATCTTGATTAACTATGATTTTGTTGGGGGGCTTGATAAACTGGGTTTTTGCCATGATGGATATCGTTTAGCTCTATACTACCTCCGTTCCAATAAATAAGGCTTATAATATTTTTTGAAAAGTCAAGCTAAGTGAAGTTTGACCAAACTTTTAGGAAAAACTATCAACAACTATAAAATTATATAGATATCACATGAAAATATATTTCATGTATCTGACGGTGTTGATTTTATATTGTCCATGTTGATGACTTTTTCTAAGAACTTAGTCAAACTTTACATAGTTTGACTTTTAGGAAAAAATAAAGCCTTATTCATTGGAATGGAGGTAGTAATTTATAACAGACATTAAATGGAAATCACAGGCTTGGACACTGGACCTGCTGCTCCTAGGTTCATAAAAACCCATCTCTTGTAGTTTATAATTCGCATCTATTATCCATCCAGAACGTTTGGCTGGAACTAGGCTGGGACAATTTGACATATAATGTATTCTGGTATCATGTAAGTTGGGACGATTTGATGCTGCTATTTCTACTGCGATCATACAAAATATCTCTTGTAAAATAGCACATAGAACATACCTTTTCTATAGCTTTCCAAGAAGAGTTGTCCCGTTTGTGAGGTTTTGCGGAAACAGATAGTGAGTGAAGAGCCCACAGGTCCTCTGGTCTCTGCAAAAGCAACAGATACTGTGATGTCCCACCGATTACCAAAGAACCGACTACACAAATGATGTGCTCCAAGACATTTGTAACATGTACATTATTACCATTTCAGTGTCCTCTATTCTAATTTCCCTAAATTAAGTCCAGAATATTCTGTGAAACATATTATGTTGTTTACTGCAAGGAGTAACCCATCTAATCAGTCCAATGTGCGTGCATTTCATTACATTTTAAGATACTATGCATTGCGTTGCATCTTCTCATTTGTATTATTCACTTACGAAAAACTAAGAAATTTATTTCGGTCAATAATTTACTTTCAGAAGTCATCAATCAAGACCAAAACCTGCCAAAGCAACACTGAGTGAAGCAACACCGAAACATCAAAAAGTAGATGTACCTTACCAAGTTGGCATCAGGAAGCTCCCTGACTGCTTCATCCACATTCCCTGCTGTAGCTTTGACCTGGTTAGATCTCATACTACAAATAGTTAGCACACATTTTAAAGGAACATAAGACTGCTAGGTTTTTATGTAGCCCCATAGTGTAATGATGTTTCAAAGCTTCCAGCCCATTTAAGAACTTATATGGACTGTTGACTACAGAACTAGTACTACAGTTCACACTGTTTGCAAAGACAGTAAGCCACATATTTATGGAAGATTGCGTTTAAATTTCGAGCAAAAATCATCCCAAAATAAAGCAATGGACCTTAAGCAACGACGTCCCCAACTGAATAGGTCTCTAGTATAATTTTATGCTTTTTTCCCAAATACGATATTTTCTGAACCAATTGTAGTTTCACATCCTTGAAATGGAAATTACTCAAGCTGAGCTAACCTACCAATTTTGCACTCTGTAACTCAGTGGTCTCTGAGAGACGGTTCCTGAGGGGCTCGACATGATCACTTCCATCAAGTTGCACGCCAATGAAGTATTGAAGCTCCCCCTACATACGTAGTACCAGCCAAATGCACAATTATTACCACACCATATTGACCCCGCCCATGTAAGATTACAAGAACCAGATCAAATTCAGCATTTCAGCTACCTTCTGATCCCACATAGGTTGCAGGTGGAACAAGTTCCAGAACTTTTTCCCTGTTCCATCACAAGCAAAATGCAGATACAATCAGTAAGATTCCAACTACAAGACCGATTGCCTAGAGCGAGCAGAATTAGAATGTGACTCCTGCAGCGATAATGCCGGTCCAAAGGAATGTGTCACCAGATGACGCAAAATTACCGCTCTTGGTGTAGTTAATTAGCTGGACGGTGACCTCCTTCTGCTCCCTAATGGCCTCCCTGATCTTGTCAACAGTGGTCTGGTCGGTCTCCGACCCTTGAAGAAATCTGCAAGCACCAGCGAAATCTCATTACATCATCTAATAGACTAACAAGTACCCATAGAAAACTAAAGCGGAAGAAATAATGAATGGACGAAACTGAAGAAAAAAGGAACTAGCATTGGCAAATGCTACGGAACAGAATCACACACACGCACGTTCACCCATGGCCAAGGAGAAGCGGCGGCTGCAACGCGCATCGCACGTAGGAGAGAGGGGGCGAGCGGTCCCTCCCGGACGGTAGGGAGCTTGGGGGAACTCTGTGGCGGCGGCCGCAACAGGAGCGGCGATTCGCCATCAAGGCTGCGAGGGTTCTGCGCCCCCCGCGGTGAATCCACGGGGTGGGCGGAAGGCAGGTGGTGACGGCCAATGGCGGGAACCCAGACCCAGAATATGGAGGGCTTCCACCTCGCCGCGATGCCGTGGCGGCGACAAACGCGGCGATCTCCGCCGGGAGGTGGCGCTGCTTGCCGAGCCAGCAGCTGGTACGGCATCGTTACGCTCAGAGACTCTGTCAGTTTCATTTTACTGCTGCATTTTTCTTTTTCTTTTTTAGAACATTTTTTAGCGGGATTTTTTTTTGGGTGCTGCTGATAGGCGCACTGCAGAACAAGTGGCCGGCCTATACGTGAACTCCATCCTGGACTAGCCCACGATCACCATTCACAAGAACAACTTCTATATTCTCAACAAAAAGGAGCAACTTCCATGTAAAAAAAAGGAGCAACTTCCATTTATTTTCTAGTTCATACCCTAAAGAAGATTATTATGTTTAGTTCCAAAGTATTTTTTCTCTGAATCGTAGCGTTCATGTCGGTTGTTGGATCTTATTTTTGACAAATTTATTATGCTTTTAGAAGTTAGGGAGTTTATATCCTCCAGAGCCATTGAACCAGTATGAAGGAAAAAAAAAAACTTGAGACAGCATTATACCTAGCCGAACTATCAACCCCTCTTGTTTCCTATATGAAGGTGGAAAAGAGAGTGGCCTCCTTTTAAGTCGTCGGTGCAGCTGGAGGAGAGTGAAATCCTCACTGGTCATGTTCGACATGTACATAGGTTTAGGTTCCTGTGGCGACACTTCGGAATGATGTTCCCAGGCTCTAGCCCTACCTCGATGGTGGTGCTTGTGGCGGTGTCTAGAAGCCCGTAGGAGGTGGTGTCACGTACAAGTACAACGAGGTGGGATGTTGATGTTGTTTGTTTCTTTTGTGCCTTGGTCTCGTCTCCTTCGGGTCACGGTGATGTTTTCTCCAACATTATCACAAGATTTGTGGGATTTTGTACATGAGTTGGTGGACTGTGGATGGTGCGAGTGGGTGCTGTCCAAGTTCGCGGTGTCCCCGTCGCGTGGAAGAAAACTGTGGATCGAGACAAGGCAAATGGATCAACAAGCGGATTTGTTTCTCTTTCCCGACGCGGTCGGAGCGGAGGAATGGATCTATAGGTCCCAAGGAAAATGGTAAAATTCCCAGTCGATGTGGCGTAAACAATTCCCATGTATAGAAGGGTCCTCTTCATTGACTCGTCGGCGAAGGTGATGGCTCGAATCCGACTATGGAGGACATCTACATATGCAGTGATGTCTGTATGTGCTATTTTTGCTCTATTAGGATGTTTTGTGCAAAATATGTGCTTTTTTTTGTTTTTGTTTCTCACCTGCAATTCCTCCCCAGGATCTCTTCTCGCGTGTACTCCGTCAACTCCAGGAAGCTGTCAGACGCGAAGATCTGAAAAAAAAAACATATTTCGGTTGAACAATGTGATCAGTAAACTGTGCGTGCACTTTCCATGAACAATGTGATCAGTGCCACTCATTTCAGCTTACAATTGGGTTGTCGGGTAGCCTGGGGTCCGTGATGACAAAGTTCTTCTCGATACGCTCCAGCGTGGTGGCCAGGTCGAGCCCCTGCCTGATGTCCTTCTCCCTCTCCGCGCGCTCCCAGCTGTTGGTGCGCTCCACCGTCATCTTCACCTCCGGTGCCTCCACCACCGCCGGCTCCCTGCTCCCCACCGAGCTCCTCTTCCCCACCTTGAACCTGCCAACAGCACATGCAGAGCCTGTGAGTATGAGGTTCCAATTCATTCAGTGTAATATAAATGTACAGTACGGAGTCTCTGATGGTGACTGACCCCATGAGGGAGGAGCGGCCGGACTTGCGGCCGGTCATCATCTTGCTCAGCCGCGACTCCTCCTTCTTGAGGTCCCAGTGGGGCGACTTGTAGCCGCCTCCGGACGGCGTGGCCGGGGCAACGAGCGGCGAGCTGGCTATGAGCATCTTGTCCGCGTCGCTGGGCTTTGGCGGCTCGCGCTCCGGCGAGTCCGCGCGGCGCGTCTTCACTGTCTGCACGACCTCCGTCATCGACGACATGGCCTTCTCCTTCTGCCGGTCTGCGTTGCCACGGTGCGGAGAGAATTGTCAGTGCTGATCGAGAGAGAGACGGCGGCAAATTAAGGCAGAGTTTCGCGCGCGCGTCGGCTTTACCGTCGTAGCGGATGAGCGACACCGGCAGCTCGTTGGGCCGCATGCGCTTGTCGCTCAGCCCCTCCGTGTACTTGCTCACCTCCACCTGCATCCTGTGCCGTTCATCGCAAATCAGAGCACAGCATGAGCAAGAGCAAGAGCAAGAGCAGAGGGTGCACTGGTCTAATTGAGTAGTGAGGCGAGAGAGATCGGAGCAGAGATTAATTACCCGATGAACTTGATGACCTTGCCGTTGTCGTCACGGATGGGGGTGACGGTGAGGAGGTTCCAGAACGGGGTGCCGTCCTTGCGGTAGTTGAGGAGCCGGCCGCAGAAGCTCTTGCCGGCCTTGACGGCGTCCCTGATCTTGGACACCTCGTTCTGGTCCGTCTCCGGGCCCTGCAGGAACCGGCAGTTGCGGCCAATGATCTCCTTGGCGGAGTACCCGGTCATGGTGTAGAACCCGGCGCTGGCGTAGATGATGGGGATGTCTGGCCTCGTGGCGTCGGAGACGACGAAGGTCTGCTGCAGGTTGGACAGCGCGTCCTTGAGCTCCTGCGACACTCGTGGCAGTGCCTCGTAGGATGCGCGCCCCTCCATGGACGACTTGGCGCTGCCCATGCCGCTGGGACGCCCGCGGTTCTGCTGCTCCGGCGGCTTCGGCCACCACCCCTGCTGCTGCGGCGGCTTGCCGTCCGAGCCGCCCGCCTCCTCCACGATCTCCTTCCCGGTGGAGCCGGACAGCAGCGACGGCGGCGTGGGCAGGGTGAAGCTGGCCTCCTCCTCGCCGGGCCCGGACGGGAACGCCATCCACTTCTCCACCGCGTCGACCGCGTCCTTCGAGGTGCTCGCGCCCGCCATGGCGTGCGTCACGTGCTAGCTGCTGACGATCGAGGCTGGTTCGAGCAGCGGTGCAACTATGGTCGACCAGCCATCTGCTGAACTGCTAGCTGCACCTAAGAACAAGGAATTCAGTTGTTCAGTGATGAAGAAGTGCAGGTAATATTGGTTCCCTTTATTCGCAAAATTGAGTTATTCAGTGCGCAAAAATTGGGGAGGAGGGACAGAAAGAATGCAGAGCAATCGCCTCAGACCTCGCATACATTTGAGGAGACTGTTCAGAAGAACAGGTGATGGGAGCCACCACTTTCTGCTCTTACCAATCTAGTTGTAGGATTCTCCATACAGATCGAACAGGCGATTTAATTCAAACATGCTAACAATCTGTCTTGCCTTATGAATGGAGACAAGGCAATAAACTACTCGTATGCTGCAACATGCCTGGACCCTGACAGTACAGTATGGTAGAGTAGTACTATACATGGAATGGAACAATACCCTCACTGTTCCATTATCCGTTCCATTATCCAAAGCAGACCAATGAAATAGCCAACACTCCACGGGCTTTGGTAGTTTCGGCAGGCTACTTCCAGCATGGAACGCCGGTACATAAACGGCAAGCATACACATAAAAGGAAAGCACCAACCATGACAGGACACAGGGCACAGAAGCCAACCGAAAAGAGCAAAACGCAGAGGAGGATCAACCAACCTTCTTCAGCTGCGGCGCCTCCCAATTGCAGCTAGCAATCTATCGAGCTAGGTAGCAATCTTGGAAAGGTAGCAGAGCAGCGGGAAGGAAAGAATGGCGGTGCGTAGCTCAAAGGGAGAGGATAATGCAATCCTGCCCGTGGTCGACTCACGGGCATGCGTCGTCTCGCCCCCGTTTTGTGGCCAGCGATGGGCGCACGCCGACGCCGGCAGCGCCAGCGATCCGTGGCGTCCGCGGGGCATCGTGGGGACGCTCGTTTGTCTTACCGGTGTGTGGTGGTGCTGGTGGTGACGGCGACGGCGACGTACGGGGAAGAGATTTTTCGGGGCCGGTGTGCGGCCACGGGAGCGCGCGCGGGGATCCTGTGGATGACGGGCTGCCGGGGAGGTCCGCCTGAGCGTCGCTGTCGCGAGGTTGTTCCAGGACGAGTGAGTCGGCGAGACGGAGACGGTGACCGGGGACGATCGATGTGGCTCTGGCCCAGGTGCTGTGGATAGCAAGGAATGGTAATGTGATGGGACGACACGCGTAATATACGATGGATGAAGCCATGGTTCATGGCTACTGCCTGCCTGTCGCCCTACAAACTGCACCTTCTGTCTCAGGTTGCAGCTTCGAGATCTTTTTCCGAGCTATAGTAGAATGACGAAGAAATGGTACGGTTTTCTACAGTGATGGAGAAATATAATACTTCCAGCGTTATGAACATGCGATGATTGCAGATGACCGAGTCCTCATTCAGATGAACACAGGATTGCAAGTTGCAGATGACTGCATAAAAGAGATGAAAAGAACTGTACCGTTCGTACGAAATAGAAGAAGACTGTAGATTACTCTTTTTGTATCTCATTTTTCTACGGTTCGGTATTGGACGTGTAAGTAAAATACCTGCAAGAGTTCCTGGGATGTTATACCTGCAAGAGGAAGGTCTGGTGGGATTTTGGTAGGAGTTAATAAGGAAACTTATGATGTGGTGAAAAACAAAAAGGGATTCCTTGTAGCAAGCAAAGAAGATAACTTCATATGGAATTTAGTGGTGGTGTATGAAGATGCACAACAAGATAGCAAAGCCAACTTCTTAGTAGAACTGGTAAATGTCATTAGGAAATCCACACACCCCATTTTAATCACTGGAGATTTTAATAAGACCAGAAAAGAGAGTGAGAAAAATAAATCAGAGGGATATAATAGATGGAGTCCTCTTTTTAATGCTGTAATTGAACAGGATGGTTTAATGAAAATAACTCTTTCAGGCAGGAAATTCACTTTGGTGTAAAAACTATGAAGATCCCACCTATGAATTATTGGATAGAGTCCTAGTTTCCCCATTATAGGAGCAAAAATTCCCATTGGTGGGTGCAACAACTCTACCAAGTGAACTATCTGATCACACCCCCATTTTGATCAAATCACGAGCCATGCCCAGGACTCAGACTATTTTCAGATTTGAAAACTGCTGGTTCTTAAGACCTGGTCTCAAAGAAGTAATAAATGGGGTGTGAAACAAAACATACTGTGGGGATAGGAACATTGATGTATGGCAAAAGAGATTTGAATGCTTGAGGAAAACCTTGAAAGGATGGAATCTAAATATTGAGGGGGAATATAAGAGGAAGAGAGGAGCTCTAGCCACCCAACTAGATGAAATTGATAAAAAGGGGGAGTTATATGGTCTACTACAATCAGAGATGTAAACAATCATTAAAAAAGAGGAAAATAAGTGGATGCAGAGAGCAAAAGAAAAAGAAATGCTAGAGGGGGTAATAACACTAGATATTATCACTCCAAGGCAAATGGGAGGAGAAGGAAAACCTTGATTGTAAGTTTAAATGATGAGGGTTTGATAGAAGGCCAGGAAAATCTAAAGAGATATATGACTGACTTCTATAAAAAAAAACTCTTTGGTAATACAAATTTAAATAGGGTTTTCTATTTCCGTGCCCTCGGGTCCTTAGTTGTACTCAGTTTTCCCCAGCTCCTTAGTTTTTTCTCAGTTTTACCCAAGTCCTTGTTTGAAACCCGCAGAAGGAGCTCAGACGGCAGGAGTCCCGTTTAGTTGACCGTTCCGTGCTGACGTGTGGGGCCGCGTCGTGTGGGGCCGCGTCGCGTGGGGTTGGTAGAAAGGGACCACGTGGGACAGGACGAGACCGTGTTTGGTTGCACGTGAGCAGGAGCTGGGTTCTGTCTCTCTCGGTCCAAATTAGCATTTTTAAGAGTACCTTTTCCCCCTCTTTCTCTCTGTCTTTTTTCACCTAATTAGTATCAAATCTAGAGAAGCTTGCATTTCTGTCTTTCTTCAATTATTTGTGCCTTTTGGCCCTCGTTGTTTGCCCAATATGGCAGCAAATCTAGTACTCCCTCTGGTCCATATGTATGTAGTTAAATCTAGAAGCAAATCTACAGGGTAATGTACGATAAATTTACACAGTCATATAGTAGAATAGGGATAGATAATAGGGATCCCTCCCTAGATAATAAGCTGCATACAGCAGCCAAACATAGTAACAGGTTCGAGGTTCTTCACAACACCATCATACTAACAACATAACAACAAGGGATCCCTAGCTAAAAATAAAATAGGAGGCAGTAGCAGCACACGTCCAGAACTCCGCCTACCCCATCTGGCTCTGCCTCCACTTGTTGCTCCCCTTGGGAGCCTTGGGCTTGAGCGGAGGCATGCGCCCGACGGAGATCTCCACCCGCTGGAAGTTGCGGAGGTGCATGTCGAGTGCCTTGTGCTTGGCGCGGAAGGAGTAAACGTTCACTGTCGCGCCGACCTTGGGGAAGGTGTTGCCGATGTCCTCGGAATGCGTGAGAAAGCAGTTGAAGTCAGTGCCACCGAGTCGCCTAGTGCAGAAGGGGCACCTATAGACACCCTTGGCGAAGTAGGAGATGTACTGGCCGACCTGCAGCCTCCGCAGCACCTGACGAGTCTTGGTGTGCTGGTCCTCGTCGTCGCTGCCGACGTCGCTGCCAGACACCTCATCCATATCAAACGGAAACTATGAGTGAATGAGTTGCAACGATGACTAACGTGCATGATAACAAAGTCAGGAAAAACAGAGGCAGCATCAGTTAGAGTGGACATGATTATATATCTACAGGGATGGTGTTAGCGAACCAAAACTCATGCACAACAGATTTGTACACAGCAATGGTTCGTTGAACCCTCCCTGTAAAAATTTGTGCCCAACGATTCATCATAGGCAAAGAAACAGATTCCAGATCTGAACTTGAACACATTCCAGATTATTTGCAAAATTAAACGGTTGATATCTTTTGATTCGTGCATAAAATAACTGATTGAGATCTCATTATTACTTACATAAATTAACTGATTGAGATCCCATTATTACTTGCATAAATTAACCAAACGGCCGAACCCCAAATCTTAAACGAAATCAAGAAGGGATCAAAACAAAATGGAATAAAATCGGCGCAAATATTAACCCAATACTCATCCATCTACAGATCCATCTACACCAGCAAAAATAGGGTTCAAAAAGAAATGGGGAACAAAAAAGGAAGCAAACGTTCTCCATGCAGTTGTCGTAGGGGTTCGGGGGCGAGACGTACGGCACCTCCTCATAGGGGTCCCATCACCGCGGGATCTGACCGCCACCGGCGGCAGCAGCCTCCGATGCACCG
The DNA here is from genome assembly GCF_019359855.2 of Lolium perenne. NCBI lineage: Eukaryota > Viridiplantae > Streptophyta > Magnoliopsida > Poales > Poaceae > Lolium > Lolium perenne. The sequence goes on from NC_067245.2 coordinate 190,250,852, forward strand.
GCGGCGGCGACGACGGCCGTTGAGGGGACGTCGTCGAAGAGGGAGGCGTCGCGCTTGGAGCCGACGGCGTCGTGGACGATGGGATTGGCATTCTCCTTGTCCATCTCGCCGGCAGAGGAGAGGGAGAGGGTTTTTTGCTTTGGAGAAGATGATGGGACGTGAGAGAGGCGGCGTTGCGTGAGCGAGTGAGAGTGATAGAGATATTGCGAGGAGGCGTCTGTAAAGGCGAGGGGTGGTTAATGCGACCCGCGTCCTACGCGTCCACCATTTCACGTTTGCACGTCTTGGACTTCTGCAACGCGACCCGCGTCCACGATTGCACGTCTTTGACTTCTGCATCGCGACCCGCGTCTACGCGTCAACAATTGCACGTCTTCCATTTCTGCACCGCAACACGCGTCCTCGAGTCTAACCCTGGAAAATTAGATATACTCAGGTATACCATCGAGTCTTATACTAGCATTTTTTGTGTGCGCAGTTTTCCCCTTGAGTGCTAATACTGGCTAGTGCAATATACTCAGTTTTACCCTCAGGTGCTGGTCAAAAGAGAGTCAACAAATGGGATTAACCAGTTAAATGAGTCATTTAATATGCAAAAATATCCGAAAAAGAGTGGCACTTACTCATGGAGTCTTTACCACAAATTGGCACTTCTCAAATCATAGATAAATCAAGTTTTACCACAAATTGCCACTTCTCAAATCACCTAGTAGCTATGAAGGTGCATGGTTTTCCACAATAAGCCCTTCCCAAAACAGCTTTCTCCAAAACATACTTTGTCTAAATGAGGCCACAATTCTCATACTCATGTATATTTGTATTGCAAATAGTTTGAGGTAGGCCAAGATGTGTTTCATTGTACAAAACACGCATTTTCCATTTTATAAATCTCATATTTGAATCCCTTAGTCTGTTTACTACTCGGGTGCCCTTGGTTTCTTGATACTACTCAGTTTTTCCCTCTCCCTTCACAAATTATCGCAGACGTGCAACATTGCCCTGATTGGTCTTGCTCATGTCACGCGGATCGTGCCCGCCGACCATTGATCGTATGATCTAACGGGCAGGATAACCCCTCTCTCTCTCTGTCGGCGGTTAGCTTCCACCCTCTAAGTATGCTAAAGGGCGGTTTTATGTATTAGTTTTCACGCACTAAAAATTATAAACTCTTTTAGGCATTACTTTTCACGCAAAAAATGATAAACCATCACCGATTTGTTGTAGCCATTACTTTTCACGCAAAAAATGATAAACCATCACCGATTTGTTGTAGCCATTAATTTTCACGCAAAAAATGATAAACCATCACCGATTTGTTGTAGCCATTCCTTTTCACGCAAAAAAATGATAAACCATCACCGATTTCTTGTAGCCATTACTATTCATGGTAAAAATGATAAACGAAACAATCTATATATCTCTGTATTTGAAGTTTGGGAGGGTTCACCATCTACTTATGTTAACTTTCGAGGTTTTGACCTGAAAATCAAATGGGTATTATAAAGGGAAATAAAAGTTCAAAAAAATGTAAAAACGAAACAATCTACCTATCTTTGTATAGAAGATCGTCTGTATGATTTTTGAGGTCATTTAGAGAAGGTAGAAAAAAATCCCTTTTGAGAAGGTCGAAAAAACCTAACTTGTTACAAAAGCTGGTTTTAGTGAGACCTAACCAAGTTTGGCATACATGATGCCATACCTATAACAACAAGGAATATCTAAAAGGGAAAGTTTCACAAAATTTGAAATTTAGGGTGAAAATGATACCATACATGATGCTGTTTTTCGAGGTTTTGACCTAAAAATCAATTGGGTATTATAAAAGGAAATAAAAAGTTCGAAAAATGTAAAAACGAAACAATCTATCTATCTATGTATAGAAGATCAGCTGTATGAAATTTGAGGTCATTTAGAGAAGGTAGAAAAAATCACCTTGTTAGAAAAGCTGGTTTCAGTGAGACGACACGGCATGCGCTTAAGCAAAGTGATTTTTTCGAACATCTCCAAATGACCCCAAATTTGCCATACATGATGCCATACGTGTAACAACAACGAACCCTATCTAAAAAGTGTCAAAAAAGTTTGCCCAACCGTATAGCTCTATCAAATAGAACCTCACCATGACGCTAGTATAATTTTTAGTTACAAAATTTCGTTACCTAACCTTCAACATGAAACTTGTTTCAAATTCAGTTTGGCGTACAAGAAACAAATCCCACCTTGATTCGAGCACCACAGCCTCCAAACGATGCCGATGCTGATATCGGCATGGTCAGAACTGCTATGCTCACCGCCACTGCTAGGTCACCGTCAGGATGCACCCTCAATCCCGTCCCCTCATTCGATCACTGACACAGCAGAGATACCGCCGAGACCAATGCTGAACATACATGTTGATGCCAATGCCGAACATGCATGCATGCCGCTGTGGGCACGGCCACACCGCCCCGCTATGCTGGACGCCACAGACCACCGCGAGGTCTTTCCCTTCGCCACCACACTCTCCTAGAACCCATCTATACACGACAGAAAGGAGAAACACTAGTTTTCTCTACATTGCTCGCGTTCGTGTCCGACACGGTCAGTCAAAGTTTTGAGGTAGTCGTCGATGTCGTCGACCATTTCTTCTCTTCTTTGCATGGTTAAACGCGTCTAGTTCATATCTATCTAATGCGTCTGGTCTCACCTCATGCAGTTCTTTGTGGACGTCGATCTCATATTCGCACCCCGCATGCCACCTCCTCCGTGCCATCGCTGTAGAGCTCCGTTTAAAAATCTAATCCTACCCGTGTATTGCCCTTGTATCAGCGTCACGGTGATACGTCTCAAACGTATCTATAATTTCTTATGTTCCATGCTAGTTATATGACAATACTCACATGTTTTATATACACTTTATATCATTTTGATGCATTTTCTGGCACTAACCTATTAACAAGATGCCGAAGCGCCAGTTCCTGTTTTCTGCTATTTTTGGTTTCAGTAATCCTACACAGGAAATATTCTCGGAATTGGACGAAACAAAAGCCCACGGTCTTATTTTGCACGGAGCCTTCCAGAAGTCCGAAGAGGAGACGAAGAGGGGCGACGAGGCGGCCACACCCTAGGGGGGCGCGGCCCCACCCTCGGGCGCGCCGCCCTATGGGGTGGGCCCCTCGGGCGCCTCCCGACTCTGCCCCTTCGCCTATATAATCTCTCCGTCGCGAAAACCCTATCACCGAGAGCCACGATACGAGAAAAGTTCCAGAGACGCCGCCGCCGCCAATCCCATCTCGGGGGATTCAGGAGATCGCCTCCGGCACCCTGCCGGAGAGGGGAATCATCACCGGAGGGCTCTACATCACCATGCCCGCCTCCGGACTGATGCGTGAGTAGTTCATCCTTGGACTATGGGTCCATAGCAGTAGCTAGATGGTTGTCTTCTCCTCTTGTGCTATCATGTTTAGATCTTGTGAGCTGCCTATCATGATCAAGATCGTCTATTTGTAATGCTACATGTTGCGTTTGTTGGGATCCGATGAATATTGAATACTATGTCAAGTTGATTATCAATCTATCATATATGTGTTGTTTATGTTCTTGCATGCTCTCCGTTGCTAGTAGAGGCTCTGGCCAAGTTGATACTTGTAACTCCAAGAGGGAGTATTTATGCTCGATAGTGGGTTCATGCCTCCATTGAATCTGGGACAGTGACAGAAAGTTCTAAGGTTGTGGATGTGCTGTTGCCACTAGGGATAAAACATCGATGCTTTGTCTAAGGATATTTGTGTTGATTACATTACGCACATTACTTAATGCAATTGTCTGTTGTTTGCAACTTAATACGGGAAGGGGTGCGGATGCTAACCCGAAGGTGGACTTTTTAGGCATAGATGCATGCTGGATAGCGGTCTATGTTCTTTGTCGTAATGCCCTAATTAAATCTCATAGTAGTCATCATGATATATGTATGTGCATCTCTATTTGTCAATTGCCCAACTGTAATTTGTTCACCCAACATGCTATTTATCTTATTGGAGAGACACCACTAGTGAACTGTGGACCCCGGTCCATTCTTTTACATCTGAAATACAATCTACTGCAATCTCTGTTCTCTGTTGTTCATCGCAAACAAACATCATTCTCCACACCATACGTTTAATCCTTTGTTTTCAGCAAGCCGGTGAGATTGACAACCTCACTGTTAAGTTGGGGCAAAGTATTGTGATTGTGTTGTGCAGGTTCCACGTTGGCGCCGGAATCCCTGGTGTTGCGCCGCACTACACTCCTCCACCAACAACCTTCACGTGGCCTTCATCTCCTACTGGTTCGATAACCTTGGTTTCTGATGACCGACAAGTATAGAGGGTGTATCGTAGTACTTTTGATAAATAAGAGTGTCGAACTGATGGCGTGTAACTCACAGGTTCGTTGGGAACCCCAAGAGGAAGGTATGATGCGCACAGCAGCAAGTTTTCCCTCAGAAAGAAACCAAGGTTTATCGAACCAGGAGGAGCCAAGAAGCACGTTGAAGGTTGATGGCGGTGGGATGTAGTGCGGCGCAACACCAGGGATTCCGGCGCCAACGTGGAACCTGCACAACACAACCAAAGTACTTTGCCCCAACGAAACAGTGAGGTTGTCAATCTCACCGGCTTGCTGTAACAAAGGATTAACCGTATTGTGTGGAAGATGATTGTTTGCAGAAAACAGTAGAACAAGTATTGCAGTAGATTGTATTTCAGTAAAGAGAATTGGACCGGGGTCCACAGTTCACTAGAGGTGTCTCTCCCATAAGATAAACAGCATGTTGGGTGAACAAATTACAGTTGGGCAATTGACAAATAAAGAGGGCATGACCATGCACATACATATCATGATGAGTATAGTGAGATTTAATTGGGCATTACGACAAAGTACATAGACCGCTATCCAGCATGCATCTATGCCTAAAAAGTCCACCTTCAGGTTATCATCCGAACCCCCTCCAGTATTAAGTTGCTAACAATAGACAATTGCATTAAGTATTGCGCGTAATGTAATTAGTGACTACATCCTTGAACATAGCACCAATGTTTTATCCCTAGTGGCAACAGCACATCCGTAACCTTAGTGGTTCTTGTCACTCCTCCAGATTCACGGAGACATGAACCCACTATCGAGCATAAATACTCCCTCTTGGAGTTACTAGCATCAACTTGGCCAGAGCATCTACTAATAACGGAGAGCATGCAAGATCATAAACAACACATAGACATAGCTTTGATAATCAACATAGCAAGTATTCTCTATTCATCGGATCCCAACATATGCAACATATAGAATTACAGATAGATGATCTTGATCATGTTAGGCAGCTCACAAGATCCGACAATGATAGCACAATGGGGAGAAGACAACCATCTAGCTACTGCTATGGACCCATAGTCCAGGGGTAGACTACTCACTCATCACTCCGGAGGCGACCATGGCGGCGTAGAGTCCTCCGGGAGATGAATCCCCTCTCCGGCAGGGTGCCGGAGGCGATCTCCTGGATCCCCCGAGATGGGATCGGCGATGGCGGCGTCTCTGGAAGGTTTTCCGTATCGTGGCTCTCGGTATTGGGGTTTTCGCAACAGAGGCTTTAAGTAGGCGGAAGGGCAGGTCAAGAGGCGGCACGAGGGCCCCACACCACAGGGCCGCGCGGCCAAGGGGGGGGGCCGCGCCACCCTAGGGTGTGGCCCCCTCGTGGCCCCTCTTCGTCTCTTCTTCGGACTTCTGGAAGCTTCGTGGCAAAATAGGACCCTGGGCGTTGATTTCGTCCAATTCCGAGAATATTTCGTTACTAGGATTTCTGAAACCAAAAACAGCAGAAACAAAGAATCGGCACTTCGGCATCTTGTTAATAGGTTAGTTCCAGAAAATGCACGAATATGACATAAAGTGTGCATAAAACATGTAGATAACATCAATAATGTGGCATGGAACATAAGAAATTATCGATACGTCGGAGACGTATCAGCATCCCCAAGCTTAGTTCTGCTCGTCCCGAGCAGGTAAAACGATAACACAGATCATACTATTTGTAAAGCATATGTAGTGAATGCAGCGATCAAAACAATGTATATGACATGAGTAAACAAGTGAATCATAAAGCAAAGACTTTTCATGAATAGCACTTCAAGACAAGCATCAATAAGTCTTGCATAAGAGTTAACTCATAAAGCAATAATTCAAAGTAAAGGCATTGAAGCAACACAAAAGAAGATTAAGTTTAAGCAGTTGCTTTCAACTCATAACATGTATATCTCATGGATATTGTCAACATAGAGTAATATAATAAGTGCAATAAGCAAATATGTAGGAATCAATGCACAGTTCACACAAGTGTTTGCTTCTTGAGGTGGGGAGAGATAGGTGAACTGACTCAACATTGAAAGTAAAAGAATGGTCCTCCATAGAGGAAAAGCATCGATTTCTATATTTGTGCTAGAGCTTTGATTTTGAAAACATGAAACAATTTTGTCAACGGTAGTAATAAAGCATATGTATCATGTAAATTATATCTTACAAGTTGCAAGCCTCATGCATAGTATACTAATAGTGCCCGCACCTTGTCCTAATTAGCTTGGACTACCGGATCATCACAATGCACATGTTTTAACCAAGTGTCACAAAGGGGTACCTCTATGCCGCCTGTACAAAGGTCTAAGGAGAAAGCTCGCATTGGATTTCTCGCTATTGATTATTCTTCAACTTAGACATCCATACCGGGACAACATAGACAACAGATAATGGACTCCTCTTTTATGCATAAGCATGTAACAACAATTAATAATTTTCTCATTTGAGATTGAGGATATATGTCCAAAACTGAAACTTCCACCATGGATCATGGCTTTAGTTAGCGGCCCAATGTTCTTCTCTAACAATATGCATGCTTAACCATAGGGTGGTAGATCGCTCTTACTTCAGACAAGACGAACATGCATAGCAACTCACATGAAATTCAACAATGAATAGTTGATGGCGTCCCCAGTAAACATGGTTATCGCACAACAAGCAACTTAATAAGAGATAAAGTGCATAATTACATATTCAATACCACAATAGTTTTTAAGCTATTTGTCCCATGAGCTATATATTGCAAAGGTGAATGATGGAATTTTAAAGGTAGCACTCAAGCAATTTACTTTGGAATGGCGGAAAATACCATGTAGTAGGTAGGTATGGTGGACACAAATGGCATAGTGGTTGGCTCAAGTATTTTGGATGCATGAGAAGTATTCCCTCTCGATACAAGGTTTAGGCTAGCAAGGCTTATTTGAAACAAACACAAGGATGAACCGGTGCAGAAAAACTCACATAAAAGACATATTTAAAACATTATAAGAATCTACACCGTCTTCCTTGTTGTTCAAACTCAATACTAGAAATTATCTAGACCTTAGAGAAACCAAATATGCAAACCAAATTTTAGCATGCTCTATGTATTTCTTCATTAATGGGTGCAAAGCATATGATGCAAGAGCTTAAACATGAGCACAACAATTGCCAAGTATCACATTACCCAAGACATTAATAGCAATTACTACATGTATCATTTTCCAATTCCAACCATATAACAATTTAACGAAGAAGAAACTTCGCCATGAATACTATGAGTAGAAGCTAAGGACATACTTGTCCATATGCTACAGCGGAGCGTGTCTCTCTCCCATAAAGTGAATGCTAGGATCCATTTTATTCAAACAAAACAAAAAAACAAAAACAAACCGACGCTCCAAGAAAAGCACATAAGATGTGATGGAATAAAAATATAGTTTCAGGGGAGGAACATGATAATGTTGTCGATGAAGAAGGGGATGCCTTGGGCATCCCCAAGCTTAGACGCTTGAGTCTTCTTGATATATGCAGGGGTGAACCACCGGGGCATCCCCAAGCTTAGAGCTTTCACTCTCCTTGATCATGTTGCATCATACTCCTCTCTTGATCCTTGAAAACTTCCTCCACACCAAACTTAGAACAACTCATTAGAGGGTTAGCGACAATAAAAATTAACATATTCAGAGGTGACACAATCATTCTTAACACTTCTGGACATTGCATAAAGCTACTGGACATTAATGGATCAAAGAAATTCATCCAACATAGCAAAAGAGGCAATGCGAAATAAAAGACAGAATCTGTCAAAACAGAACAGTTCGTATTGATGAATTTTATCGAGGCACCAAACTTGCTCAAATGAAAATGCTCAAATTGAATGAAAGTTGCGTACATATCTGAGGATCACTCACGTAAATTGGCATAATTTTCTGAGTTGCCTACAGGGGAAAACAGCCCAGATTCGTGACAGCAAAGAAATCTGTTTCTGCGCAGTAATCCAAATCTAGTATGAACTTTTCTATCAACGGCTTTACTTGGCACAATAAAACACTAAACTAAGATAAGGAGAGGTTGCTACAGTAGTAAACAACTTCCAAGACACAAAATAAAAACAAAGTACTGTAGGTAAAAACATGGGTTGTCTCCCATAAGCGCTTTTCTTTAACGCCTTTCAGCTAGGCGCAGAAAGTGTGTATCAAGTATTATCAAGAGACGAAGTGTCAACATCATAATTTGTTCTCATAATAGAATCAAAAGGTAACTTCATTCTCTTTCTAGGGAAGTGTTCCATACCTTTCTTGAGAGGAAATTGATATTTAATATTACCTTCCTTCATATCAATGGTAGCACCAACAGTTCGAAGAAAAGGTCTTCCCAATATAATGGGACAAGATGCATTGCATTCAATATCCAAGACAACAAAATCAACGGGGACAAGGTTATTGTTAACGGTAATGCGAACATTATCAACTTTCCCCAAAGGTTTCTTTGTAGAATGATTAGCTAGATTAACATCCAAATAACAATTTTTCAGCGGTGGCAAGTCAAGCATATCATAAACTTTCTTAGGCATAACAGAAATACTTGCACCAAGATCACATAAGGCATTACAATCAAAATCTTTAACCTTCATCTTAATGATGGGCTCCCAACCATCTTCTAGCTTTTTAGGAATAGAGGCTTCGCGCTCTAGTTTCTCTTCTCTAGCTTTTATGAGAGCATTTGTAATATGTTGCGTGAAAGCCAAATTTATAGCACTAGCATTAGGACTTTTAGCAAGTTTTTGCAAGAACTTTATAACTTCAGAGATGTGGCAATCATCAAAATTCAAACCATTATAATCTAAAGCAATGGGATCATCATCCCCAATGTTGGAAAAAATTTCAGCGCTTTATCACGAGCGCTTTCAGCAGTTTTAGCAGTTTCAGGCAGTTTCTCGCGCTTTGCATTAGAAGTGGAAACATTGCTAACACCAATTCTTTTATTATTATTAGTAGGAGGTGCAGAAACATGTGTAGCATTAGCATTACTAGTGGTGGTAATAGTCCAAACTTTAGCTACATTCTTATCTTTAGCTAGTTTTTCATTTTCTTCTCTATCCCACCTAGCACGCAGTTCAGCCATTAATCTTATATTCTCATTAATTCTAACTTGGATGGCATTTGCTGTAGTAACAATTTTATTATGATGATTTTCATTAGGCATAACTTTCGATTTCAAAAGATCAACATCAGCAGCAAGACTATCGACTTTAGAAGCAAGTATATCAATTTTCCCAAGCTTTTCTTCAACAGATTTGTTAAAAGCAGTTTGTGTACTAATAAATTCTTTAAGCATGGCTTCAAGTCCAGGGGGTGAACTCCTATTATTGTTGTAAGAATTCCCATAAGAATTACCATAGCCGTTGCCATTATTATAAGGATATGGCCTATAGTTGTTACTAGAATTGTTCCGGTAAGCATTGTTGTTGAAATTATTATTTTTAATGAAGTTTACATCAACATGTTCTTCTTGTGCAACCAATGAAGCTAATGGAACATTATTAGGATCAATATTAGTCCTATCATTCACAAGCATAGACATAATAGCATCAATCTTATCACTCAAGGAAGAGGTTTCTTCGACAGAATTTACCTTCTTACCTTGTGGAGCTCTTTCCGTGTGCCATTCAGAGTAGTTGATCATCATATTATCAAGAAGCTTTGTTGCTTCACCAAGAGTAATGGACATAAAGGTACCTCCAGCAGCTGAATCCAATAAATTCCGCGAAGAAAAATTTAGTCCTGCATAGAAGGTTTGGATGATCATCCAAGTAGTCAGTCCATGGGTTGGGCAATTTTTAACCAGAGATTTCATTCTTTCCCAAGCTTGAGCAACATGTTCAGTATCTAATTGTTTAAAATTCATTATGCTACTCCTCAAAGATATAATTTTAGCAGGGGGATAATATCTAACAATAAAAGCATCCTTGCATTTAGTCCAGGAATCAATACTATTCTTAGGCAGAGATAGCAACCAATCTTTAGCTCTTCCTCTTAATGAGAAAGGGAACAATTTTAATTTTATAATGTCACCATCTACATCTTTATACTTTTGCATTTCACATAGTTCAACAAAATTATTAAGATGGGCAGCAACATCATCAGAACTAACACCAGAAAATTGCTCTCGCATAACAAGATTCAGTAAAGCAGGTTTAATTTCAAAGAATTCTGCTGTAGTAGCAGGTGGAGCAATAGGCGTGCATAAGAAATCATTATTATTTGTGGTTGTGAAGTCACACAACTTAGTATTTTCAGGGTTGGCCATTTTAGCAACAGTAAATAAAGCAAACTAGATAAAGTAAATGCAAGTAACTAATTTTTTTGTGTTTTTGATATAGCAAACAAGATAGCAAATAAAGTAAAACTAGCAACTAATTTTTTTGTATTTTGATTTAGTGCAGCAAACAAAGTAGTAAATAAAACTAAGCAAGACAAAAACAAAGTAAAGAGATTGAGAAGTGGAGACTCCCCTTGCAGCGTGTCTTGATCTCCCCGGCAACGGCGCCAGAAAAAGAGCTTGATGGCGTGTAACTCACACGTTCGTTGGGAACCCCAAGAGGAAGGTATGATGCGCACAGCAGCAAGTTTTCCCTCAGAAAGAAACCAAGGTTTATCGAACCAGGAGGAGCCAAGAAGCACGTTGAAGGTTGATGGCGGCGGGATGTAGTGCGGCGCAACACCAGGGATTCCGGCGCCAACGTGGAACCTGCACAACACAACCAAAGTACTTTGCCCCAACGAAATAGTGAGGTTGTCAATCTCACCGGCTTGCTGTAACAAAGGATTAACCGTATTGTGTGGAAGATGATTGTTTGCAGAAAACAGTAGAACAAGTATTGCAGTAGATTGTATTTCAGTAAAGAGAATTGGACCAGGGTCCACAGTTCACTAGAGGTGTCTCTCCCATAAGATAAACAGCATGTTGGGTGAACAAATTACAGTTGGGCAATTGACAAATAAAGAGGGCATGACCATGCACATACATATCATGATGAGTATAGTGTGATTTAATTGGGCATTACGACAAAGTACATAGACCGCTATCCAGCATGCATCTATGCCTAAAAAGTCCACCTTCAGGTTATCATCCGAACCCCCTCCAGTATTAAGTTGCTAACAACAGACAATTGCATTAAGTATTGCGCGTAATGTAATTAGTGACTACATCCTTGAACATAGCACCAATGTTTTATCCCTAGTGGCAACAGCACATCCGTAACCTTAGTGGTTCTTGTCACTCCTCCAGATTCACGGAGACATGAACCCACTATCGAGCATAAATACTCCCTCTTGGAGTTACTAGCATCAACTTGGCCAGAGCATCTACTAATAACAGAGAGCATGCAAGATCATAAACAACACATAGACATAGCTTTGATAATCAACATAACAAGTATTCTCTATTCATCGCATCCCAACAAACGCAACATATAGAATTACAGATAGACGATCTTGATCATGTTAGGCAGCTCACAAGATCCGACAATGATAGCACAATGGGGAGAAGACAACCATCTAGCTACTGCTATGGACCCATAGTCCAGGGGTAGACTACTCACTCATCACTCCGGAGGCGACCATGGCGGCGTAGAGTCCTCCGGGAGATGAATCCCCTCTCCGGCAGGGTGCCGGAGGCGATCTCCTGGATCCCCCGAGATGGGATCGGCGATGGCGGCGTCTCTGGAAGGGTTTCCGTATCGTGGCTCTCGGTATTGGGGTTTTCGCAACGGAGGCTTTAAGTAGGCGGAAGGGCAGGTCAAGAGGCGGCACGAGGGCCCCACACCACAGGGCCGCGCGGCCAAGGGGGGGGGCGCGCCGCCCTAGGGTGTGGCCCCCTCGTGGCCCCTCTTCGTCTCTTCTTCGGACTTCTGGAAGCTTCGTGGCAAAATAGGACCCTGGGCGTTGATTTCGTCCAATTCCGAGAATATTTCGTTACTAGGATTTCTGAAACCAAAAACAGCAGAAACAAAGAATCGGCACTTCGGCATCTTGTTAATAGGTTAGTTCCAGAAAATGCACGAATATGACATAAAGTGTGCATAAAACATGTAGATAACATCAATAATGTGGCATGGAACATAAGAAATTATCGATACGTCAGAGACGTATCACGAACCCAACGAGGAGCAGAAGGTGTTGACAAGCAGTTTCGATGAAGGATTCACTGTAAATGCTCACATACAAGTGTTCAGGGGGTTTTGATATAGCAGATAAATAAAGTACGAGTAAGTAAAATGCGAGAGAAATAATTGCAGCGAGTGGCCCAATCCTTTTTAGCACAAAGGACAAGCCGGTTTGTTTACTTATAATGACGAAACGTTCTTGAGGACACACGGGAATTTAGTCTAGTGCTTTCGCTTCATATAGCTGATTAATCTTCATTGTTTTGATAAGTGTTGTGTGGGTGAACCTATGCTAATGCACCACCCTTCCTAGGACTAATACATACTTGTGATTATACCCCTTGCAAGCATCCGCAACTACAAGAAAGTAATTAAGATAAATCTAACCACAGCCTTAAACTCTGAGATCCTGCTATCCCTCCTGCATCGATATACCAACGGGGTCTGTGTTGTCAGTCACTCCGGCAACCCCACAATTAGCAAACGAATACAAGATGTATTCCCCTAGGACCATAAAGGTGAAGTATCATGTAGTCGACGTTCACATGACACCACTAGAAGAATAACACCACAACTTCAATATCATAACATTGAATATTACCCAACATAATTCACTACTAACATTTAGACTTCACCCATGTCCTCAAGAACTAAACGAACTACTCACGAGACATCATATGGAACATGATCAGAGGTGATATGATGATGAATAACAATCTGAACATAAACCTTGGTTCAATAGTTTCACTCAATAGCATCAATAACAAGTAGAAATCAACACCGGGAGAGTTTCCCCTATCAAACAATCAAGATCCAACCCAAATCGTTACAGCGGTGACGATGTGCAGCGGTGGAGATGACGGTGATGATGATGAAGATGATGGTGATGATGATGGAGATGATGTCCAGCTCGATGACGGTGACGATGGCGTCGATTTCCCCCTCCGGGAGGGAATTTCCCCGGCGGATTCCTGCCCGCCGGAGAGCTCTTTTCTCTCTGGTGTTTTCCGCCCCGCAGAGGTGGCTGTGACTATTCGCGACTATCCTCTGGAGCTTAGGTTTTCGGGACGAAGAAGTACGCGAAGGAGAGGAGGCCAGAGGGGGCTGTGGGCCCCCTCCTCACAAGGCGGCGCGGCCAGGCCTTGGCCCGCGCCGGCCTATGAGGTGGGCCCATGGCGGCCCTCCTCGGCTCCACCTTTTGGCTACCTCCGTCTTCTGGAAAAATAGGATTTTCAGTATAATTCCCGTCAATTGCTGATCTTCCAAAATATTGCATTCTGATGGCGCTTTTTCCAGCAGAATCCTGACTCCGGTGCGCGATCCTCCAATAATCATGAAACATGCAAAATAGATGAAATAACATAAGTATCATCTCCAAATACGAAATATATCAATGAATAACAGTAAATTATGATATAAAATAGTGATGTAAAATGGACGTATCAACTCCCCCCAAGCTTAGACTTCGCTTGTCCCCAAGCGAAACTGAACTCAGTAAAGAAGACCACATGTTTATGGAGTGAAGAGTCGATAAATAAAATACGGACTAGAAGCATCATATTAATTCACACAAGGCATTCTAGTGAACAACTTCCCAATATGATTCAACTTGAAACAAGTAAAAGGAGATCACAAATAAAGGTGCATAGGAAATCATAATTGGTGATGGCAAACTTCGTTCTTGGTCAGAGAACATTTAACAGATTGTACTTATTTATCGAGCAGCGCTCTTATATTAAGGCTTATAGCAAAATTTGCATACTCAATCATAATAATCTCCTCATAATCAATGATAATCTTCAAAGCTATATTCATTAGATAAAACTTGTACTAAACAAGGAAGAATAAAAGGCATGATTAAATATATCACAATATAGATGGTTGGATCACAACAACTCAAATGCTTGCTTAAGATGGAGGGGAATAGGTTTACTGACTCAACATGAAAATAAAAGATAGGCCCTTCGCAGAGGGAAGCAGGGATTAAATCATGTGCTAGAGCTTTTCAAGTTTTGAAATCATATAGAGAGCATAAAAGTATAGTTTTGAGAGGTGTTTGTTGTTGTCAACGACTGGTAGCGGGTACTCTAACCCCCTTGCCAGACAAACTCTCAAAGAGCGGCTCCCATAAAGTTTTATTTTTGGTTAACACTCCTTCCAACCTTTGCTTTCACAAACCATGGCTAACCGAATCTTCGGGTGCCTGCCAACAATCTCATACCATGAAGGAGTGTCTTTTTATTTTAGTTTTATTTAGATGACACTCCTCCCCACCTTTGCTTTCTCAAGCCATGGCTAACCGAATCCTCGGGTGCCGTCCAACAATCACATACCATGGAGGAGTGTCTATTTGTAAAATTACGAAAGTTAATTAATTTGGGACTGGGAACCCCATTGCCAGCTCTTTTTGCAAAATTATAGGATAAGTGGATGAAGCCACTAGTCCATTGGCGAAAGTTGCCCAACAAGATTGAAAGATAAAACACCACATACTTCCTCATGAGCTATAAAACATTGACACAAATAATGGATGATAACTTTTGAATTGTTTAAAGGTAGCACATGAAGTATTTACTTGGGATGGCACAAAATACCACATAATAGGTAGTTATGGTGGACACTGATGGCATAGGTTTGGTCTAAGGGTTTGGATGCACGAGAAGCATTCCCTCTCAGTACAGGTCTTTGGTTAGTGATACGTCTCCAACGTATCGATAATTTCTTATGTTCCATGCCACATTATTGATGTTATCTACATGTTTTATGCACACTTTATGTCATATTCGTGCATTTTCTGGAACTAACCTATTAACAAGATGCCGAAGTGCCGTCTGTTTTCTGCTGTTTTTGGTTTCAGAAATCCTAGTAACGAAATATTCTCGGAATCGGACGAAATCAACGCCCAAGTTCCTATTTTCACCGGAAGCATCCAGAACACCCGGAAGGCCCGTAGGGGGGCATCGGGCCCCTGCACCATAGGCCGGCGCGGCCCAGGCCCTGGCCGCGCCGCCCTATGGTGTCGTCACCCCTTCGACCCTCCCGCGCCGCCTCTTCGCCTATATAAAGCCCCTGGATCGAAAACCCCGATACGTTCGACGAAACCACAGAAACCTTCCAGCCGCCGCCATCGCGACGCCAAGATCCGGGGACAGGATCTCTGTTCCGGCACGCTGCCGGAGCGGGGAAGTGCCCCCGGAAGGCTTCTCCATCGACACCGCTGCCATCTCCACCGCCATCTTCATCACCGCTGCTGCTCCCATGAGGAGGGAGTAGTTCTCCATCGAGGCTCGGGGCTGTACCGGTAGCTATGTGGTTCATCTCTCCCATGTACCTCAATACAATGATCTCATGAGCTGCTTTACATGATTGAGATTCATATGAGTTTGTATCACAATTTATCTATGTGCTACTCTAGCAAAGTTATTAAAGTAGTTCTATTCCTCCTGCACGTGTGTAAAGGTGACAGTGTGTGCACCGTGTTAGTACTTGGTTTATGCTATGATCATGATCTCTTGTAGATTGCGAAGTTAACTATTGCTATGATAATATTGATGTGATCTATTCCTCCTACATATGCATGAAGGTGACAGTATGCATGCTATGTTAGTACTTGGTTTAGTCTTTTGATCTATCTTACACTAAAGGTTACTAAAATATGAGCATTATTGTGGAGCTTGTTAACTTCGGCATTGAGGGTTCGTGTAATCCTACGCAATGTGTTCATCATCCAACAAGAGTGTAGAGTATGCATTTATCTATTCTGTTATGTGATCAATGTTGAGAGTGTCCACTAGTGAAAGTCTGATCCCTAGGCCTTGTTCCTAAATACTGCTATCGCTGCTTGTTTACTGTTTTACTGTGTTACTACTGCTGCAATACTACCACCATCACCTACACGCCAGCAAGCTATTTTGTGGCACCGTTGCTACTGCTCATACTTATTTATACCACCTGTATTTCACTATCTCTTCGCCGAACTAGTGCACCTATTAGGTGTGTTGGGGACACAAGAGACTTCTTGCTTTGTGGTTGCAGGGTTGCATGAGAGGGATATCTTTGACCTCTTCCTCCCTGAGTTCGATAAACCTTGGGTGATCCACTTAAGGGAAAACTTGCTGCTGTTCTACAAACCTCTGCTCTTGGAGGCCCAACACTGTCTACAGGAAAGGAGGGGGAACGTAGACATCAAGCACTTTTCTGGCGCCGTTGCCGGGGAGGAAAGGTAAAAGGTACTCACACTCCGGACCTCGGCTACTAAGCTATTTTCGCCGTTGTAAGTACTCGAAGCTATTTCCTTTAGATCCTGCAATTGCATCTTTTTGTTTCTTGTTTACACTAGTAAGGCATAATGGAAAACATCTGTGAGCTTTTTATTCTATTTCCTGAGTCAAGACATGAATGGTTTAATGCGAAAATTAAAAAACCTATGGAATCTTATTTGCATGCTAGTAGCAATGATATTAGTATGAACGCTTTGAACACCATTGTTGCTAATGATATGGAAAATTCTAAGCTTGGGGAAGCTGGCTTTGATGAGCATGATCTTTTTAGTCCCCCAAGCATTGAGGAGAAAATTTTCTTTGATGATACTTTGCCTCCTATTTATGATGATTATAATGATAGTGGTCTTTTGGTGCCACCTACTATGGAGAGTAAATTTTGTTGTGATTATACTATGCCTCCAACACTTGATGAGAATAATAATGATAGCTACTTTGTTGAATTTGCTCCCACTGTTACTAATAAAATTGATTATGCTTACATGGAGAGTAATTATTTTATGCATGAGACTCATAATAAGAATGCTTTATGTGATAGTTATATTGTTGAGTTTGCTCATGTTGCTACTGAAAGTTATTATGAGAGAGGAAAATATGGTTGTAGAAATTTTCATGTTACTAAAACACCTCTCTATGTGCTGAAATTTTTGAAGCTCCACTTGTTTTATCTTTCTATGCTTGTTGCATTATGCTTCTTGAACTTGTTTATTTACAAGATTCCTTTTCATAGGAAGCATGTTAGACTTAAATGTGTTTTGAATTTGCCTCTTGATGCTCTCTTTTGCTTCAAATACTATTTCTTGCGAGTGCATCATTAAAACTGCTGAGCCCATCTTAATGGCTATAAAGAAAAGAACTTCTTGGGAGATAACCCATGTGTTATTTTGCTACAGTACTTTGCTTTATATTTGTGTCTTGGAAGTTGTTTACTACTGTAGCAACCTCTCCTTATCTTAGTTTTGTGTTTTGTTGTGCCAAGTAAAGTCTTTGATAGTAAAGTCAATACTAGATTTGGATTACTGCGCAGAAACAGATTTCTATCTGTCACGAATCTGGGATTTTCTCTCTGTAGAAACATCAGAAAAATATGCCAATTTACGTGCGTGTTCCTCAGATATGTTCGCAACTTTCATTACTTTTGAGTTTTCTGATTTGAGCAACGGAAGTATTTATTAGAAATTCGTCTTTACGGACTGTTCTGTTTTGACAGATTCTGCCTTTTATTTCGCATTGCCTCTTTTGCTATGTGGGATGGATTTCTTTGTTCCATTAAACTCCAGTAGCTTTGAGCAATGTCCAGAAGTGTTAAGAATGATTGTGTCACCTCTGAACATGTGAGTTTTTGATTATGTACTAACCCCTCTAATGAAGTTTATGAGAAGTTTGGTGTGAAGGAAGTTTTCAAGGGTCAAGAGAGGAGGATGATATACTATGATCAAGAGGAGTGAAAAGTCTAAGCTTGGGGATGCCCCAGTGGTTCACCCCTGCATATATCAAGAAGACTCAAGCGTCTAAGCTTGGGGATGCCCAAGGCATCCCCTTCTTCATCGACAACATTATCAGGTTCCTCCCCTGAAACTATATTTTTATTCCATCACATCTTATGTGCTTTACTTGGAGCGTCTGTATGTTTTTATTTTTGTTTGTGTTTGAATAAATTGGATTACATAATGCTTGTGTGGGAGAGAGACACGCTCCGCTGTAGCATATGGACAAGTATGTCCTTGGTTTCTACTCATAGTATTCATGGCGAAGTTTCTCCTTCGTTAAATT
This sequence comes from Lolium perenne, assembly GCF_019359855.2. NCBI lineage: Eukaryota > Viridiplantae > Streptophyta > Magnoliopsida > Poales > Poaceae > Lolium > Lolium perenne. The sequence continues at coordinate 190,269,416 of NC_067245.2, forward strand.
GTTATATGGTTGGAATTGGAAAATGATACATGTAGTAATTGCAATTAATGTCTTGGGTAATGTGATACTTGGCAATTGTTGTGCTCATGATTAAGCTCTTGCATCATATGCTTTGCACCCATTAATGAAGAAATACATAGAGCATGCTAAAATTTGGTTTGCATATTTGGTTTCTCTAAGGTCTAGATAATTTCTAGTATTGAGTTTGAACAACAAGGAAGACGGTGTAGAGTCTTATAATGTTTTCAATATGTCTTTTATGTGAGTTTTGCTGCACCGGTTCATCCTTGTGTTTGTTTCAAATAAGCCTTGCTAGCCTAAACCTTGTATCGAGAGGGAATACTTCTCATGCATCCAAAATACTTGAGCCAACCACTATGCCATTTGTGTCCACCATACCTACCTACTACATGGTATTTTCCGCCATTCCAAAGTAAATTTCTTGAGTGCTACCTTTAAAATTCCATCATCACCTTTGCAATATATAGCTCATGGGACAAATAGCTTAAAAACTATTGTGGTATTGAATATGTAATTATGCACTTTATCTCTTAATAAGTTGCTTGTTGTGCGATAACCATGTTCATTGGGGACGCCATCAACTACTCTTTGTTGAATTTCATGTGAGTTGCTATGCATGTCCGTCTTGTCTGAAGTAAGAGAGATCTACCACCTTATGGTTAAGCATGTATATTGTTAGAGAAGAACATTGGGCCGCTAACTAAAGCCATGATCCATGGTGGAAGTTTCAGTTTTGGACATATATCCTCAATCTCAAATGAGAAAATTATTAATTGTTGTTACATGCTTATGCATAAAAGAGGAGTCCATTATCTGTTGTCTATGTTGTCCCGGTATGGATGTCTAAGTTGAGAATAATCAATAGCGAGAAATCCAATGCGAGCTTTCTCCTTAGACCTTTGTACAGGCGGCATAGAGGTACCCCTTTGTGACACTTGGTTAAAACATGTGCATTGTGATGATCCGGTAGTCCAAGCTAATTAGGACAAGGTGCGGGCACTATTAGTATACTATGCATGAGGCTTGCAACTTGTAAGATATAATTTACATGATACATATGCTTTATTACTACCGTTGACAAAATTGTTTCATGTTTTCAAAATCAAAGCTCTAGCACAAATATAGCAATCGATGCTTTACCTCTATGGAGGACAATTCTTTTACTTTCAATGTTGAGTCAGTTCACCTATTTCTCTCCACCTCAAGAAGCAAACACTTGTGTGAACTGTGCATTGATTCCTACATACTTGCTTATTGCACTTGTTATATTACTCTATGTTGACAATATCCATGAGATATACATGTTACAAGTTGAAAGCAACCGCTGAAACTTAATCTTCTTTTGTGTTGCTTCAATGCTTTTACTTTGAATTATTGCTTTATGAGTTAACTCTTATGCAAGACTTATTGATGCTTGTCTTGAAGTGCTATTCATGAAAAGTATTTGCTTTATGATTCACTTGTTTACTCATGTCATATACATTGTTTTGATCGCTGCATTCACTACATATGCTTTACAAATAGTATGATCAAGGTTATGATGGCATGTCACTCCAGAAATTATCCGTGTTATCGTTTTACCTGCTCGGGACGAGCAGAACTAAGCTTGGGGATGCTGATACGTCTCCAACGTATCGATAATTTCTTATGTTCCATGCCACATTATTGATGTTATCTACATGTTTTATGCACACTTTATGTCATATTCGTGCATTTTCTGGAACTAACCTATTAACAAGATGCCGAAGTGCCGTTCTGTTTCTCGCTGTTTTTGGTTTCGTAAATCCTAGTAACGAAATATTCTCGGAATCGGACGAAATCAACGCCCAAGTTCCTATTTTCACCGGAAGCATCCGTAACACCGGGAAGGCCCGGAGGGGGGGCACTGGGCCCCCAGACCATAGGCCGGCGCGGCCCAGTCCCGGGCCTCGCCGCCCTATGGTGTGGTCGGCGCGTCGACGCTCCTGCGCGGCCTCTTCGCCTATATAAAGCCCCTGGATCGAAAACCCCGATACGTTCGACGAAAACCACGTAAACCTTCCCGGAGCCGCCGCCATCGCGACGCCAAGATCCGGGGGACAGATCTCTGTTCCGGCACGCTGCCGGAGCGGGGAAGTGCCCCCGGAAGGCTTCTCCATCGACACCGCTGCCATCTCCACCGCCATCTTCATCACCGCTGCTGCTCCCATGAGGAGGGAGTAGTTCTCCATCGAGGCTCGGGGCTGTACCGGTAGCTATGTGGTTCATCTCTCCCATGTACCTCAATACAATGATCTCATGAGCTGCTTTACATGATTGAGATTCATATGAGTTTGTATCACAATTTATCTATGTGCTACTCTAGCAAAGTTATTAAAGTAGTTCTATTCCTCCTGCACGTGTGTAAAGGTGACAGTGTGTGCACCGTGTTAGTACTTGGTTTATGCTATGATCATGATCTCTTGTAGATTGCGAAGTTAACTATTGCTATGATAATATTGATGTGATCTATTCCTCCTACATATGCATGAAGGTGACAGTATGCATGCTATGTTAGTACTTGGTTTAGTCTTTTGATCTATCTTACACTAAAGGTTACTAAAATATGAGCATTATTGTGGAGCTTGTTAACTTCGGCATTGAGGGTTCGTGTAATCCTACGCAATGTGTTCATCATCCAACAAGAGTGTAGAGTATGCATTTATCTATTCTGTTATGTGATCAATGTTGAGAGTGTCCACTAGTGAAAGTCTGATCCCTAGGCCTTGTTCCTAAATACTGCTATCGCTGCTTGTTTACTGTTTTACTGTGTTACTACTGCTGCAATACTACCACCATCAACTACACGCCAGCAAGCTATTTTCTGGCACCGTTGCTACTGCTCATACTTATTTATACCACCTGTATTTCACTATCTCTTCGCCGAACTAGTGCACCTATTAGGTGTGTTGGGGACACAAGAGACTTCTTGCTTTGTGGTTGCAGGGTTGCATGAGAGGGATATCTTTGACCTCTTCCTCCCTGAGTTCGATAAACCTTGGGTGATCCACTTAAGGGAAAACTTGCTGCTGTTCTACAAACCTCTGCTCTTGGAGGCCCAACACTGTCTACAGGAAAGGAGGGGGAACGTAGACATCAGTTAGCAAGGTTGATTAGCAAGCATAAGAGTTGAGGGAAACAAACAAATATACATGTGATAGAAACAATCATGCATCTTCCTTGTAAGCACAAACAATTTTAACTTCAGAATACTAAGCTCATAGCTAACAAGAAAGAAAGATAATGAAACAACATATCTACATGTATTTGTTCTCTACTTAAACTCAAAGTGTTGTTGCTATTGACCAATGCTAAGTTTGCCAAAACCAAATAGATTTACTCAATGCTCCCAAAGTGATACCAATACTAACAACAAGATCAATCACATAATAGAGATTGCAAACTAAAATAAGATGTGCAATATGTAAATGATAAAACTTCTCATTAATACTTCATAACGATAACTCACACCAAGGGATACATAGATAACCAACTAAAGATAGATACTTCCATACCGCAACACACCTTATATGATAACTTCCCTACTCATGATATGACACTACTTGATAATAAAAAGGTAACGATGTGATACCACGGCACTCCCCCAAGCTTGGAACAAACCAAGGGAATGCCAATACCGATGATGAATTACTCCTTCAGTGGTGATGGTGAATCCTTGATAAGCTTCTCAACAAGCTCTTTTAGCTCATCAATCTTGTACATGAGGTTGCGGATCATCTCCGAATTGTGCTCGATGCGGTTAAAAAGTATATCCGACGGTGAGTCCCAACTCTTGGAGTTGTTTCCCCAATCTTCAGCTTCAGGCTTCATCTTTCCTACAGTGTTAGAACGATCCATGTCCCATTTGCTAGGCAATACTGCCTTGGGAACCCTTTTAGTTTGAATATTATGAATTAGAATGTGGAAGGGTTTGTAGGTGCCTGGAGGAGATGTCCTTGGAGCTAGGTAATGACGTGGGACTCTCCCTCCGGTGTTGATCCTTGCGCTTTTCTTGGTGTTGAATGGATTTGCCACCACTCTGATGCTTGCGATGGTGGCACGCGGGTATACTCGCGGAACTTCCTCCACTTCTTCGTCATCCTCGCTCTTGACTTCCTTCTTCAAATCGGGGTCTTGAATATCTTCCTCCAAAGGTTCCTTGTCCTTGTTGTTGGAGACCATGATGCTTCTAGATCAAAACAAATCCTGGCAGAAAACATCTCGAAACAAAACACGACGAGAAAACGATATACGGACCTCCAGGGGTCCGGGGGATTATATAGCAGAAATTTTCACGACAGAAGGAAAGTACTAGGTCGAACAAGAGTCAGAGAGGGACACCGAGGCGATGTCCTCATAGGGCGGCACGGCCAGGCTGGGGCCCGCGCTGGCCTATGAGGGCACTCCCTCGTGCGTCTCCTCCACTCCGTTTCGATCTCGTAATTTTTCATATTTTCAGAAAATAGCAAAAACATAGTTCGGAAAGTTAAACGCGGACTTTTTATTACCAGTATTGTTACCTATTCAAAGTCGAACTCTGCAGGACTGTCAACTTGACCTTTGATGAAAGCTTCCGGAGTCACCACTTGGATAACATCAACATCTTCATTATAAGAATCTCCAGAGATATAATGCTTGAGCCTTTGTCCATTCACTACTTGTGTGGCATCACCTTGCAGAGAACTAATTTTAATTGCCCCTGAACGATACACCTCCACAATGACATATGGTCCTTCCCATTTTGAGAGTAATTTCCCTGCAAAAAATCTGAGACGAGACCGATACAATAGGACTTTATCTCCAACATTAAATTCTCTTTTGATAATTCTTCTATCATGCCATTTCTTAACTTTCTCCTTAAAGAGTTTAGCATTTTCATATGCTTCATTTCTCCATTCATCTAAAGAACTCAATTGTAGCAATCTCTTCTTACCGGCAAGTTTAGGATCTTTATTTAGTTCTCTTACAGCCCAATAAGCTTTGTGTTCTAGTTCTAAAGGTAAATGACAAGCTTTCCCATAAACCATTTTATAAGGCGACATACCCATGGGATTTTTATAAGCGGTTCTATAAGCCCATAGTGCTTCCTTCAATTTAATAGCCCAGTTCTTTCTAGATTTATTAACAGTCTTTCCCAAGATAGATTTAATCTCTCTATTTGATAATTCTACTTGCCCGCTAGTTTGAGGATGATAAGCGGAAGCAATCCTATGATTAATACCATATTTAGCAAGAGTTTTTCTAAAACCACCATGAATAAAATGAGAACCTCCATCAGTCATAATATATCTAGGTACTCCAAATCTAGGAAAAATAATATCTAAAAGCATTTTTAAAGAAGTCTCACCATCAGCACTTTTTGTGGGTATAGCTTCCACCCATTTAGTAACATAATCAACAACGACAAGTATATGAGTGTTACCTTCTGAAGAAGGGAAAGGACCCATGAAGTCAAATCCCCAACAATCGAATGGTTCAATAACAAGAGTATAATTCATAGGCATTTCATTGCGTCTGGAGATATTACCAACCCTTTGACATTCATCACAAGATAAAATAAACTTCCTTGCATCTTTGAAGAGAGTTGGCCAATAAAAACCTGATTGTAGAACCTTTTGTGCAGTTCTATCTCCGGCGTGATGTCCTCCATAAGCACTACCATGACACTTACTCAATATCTCTTGTTGTTCATATTCGGGAATACATCTTCGCATAATACCATCCACTCCTTCTTTATATAAGTGTGGGTCATCCCAAAAATAATGCCTCAAGTCATAAAAGAATTTCCTCCTTTGCTGAGCTGAAAAGGTTGGAGGCAAGTACTTGGATACAATGAAGTTAGCATAATCAGCATACCAAGGACTATCTCGCGAGTTCACCTTTATTACAGCCAATTGTTCATTTGGAAAACTATCATTAACAGGAACAGGATCATAAGCAATATTATCCAATCTAGACAAGTTATCAGCAACAGGATTATCAGCACCTTTCATATCTATAATATGTAAATCAAATTCTTGCAAAAGAAGCACCCATCTAATAAGCCTTGGCTTAGCATCTTTCTTTGTCATAAGGTATCTAATTGCAGCATGATCAGTATGAATCGTGACTTTTGAATCGACAATATAGGATCTAAACTTGTCACAAGCAAAGACTACAGCTAACAATTCTTTTTCAGTTGTAGCATAATTTCTTTGAGCAGCATCAAGAGTCTTACTAGCATAATGAATAACATTCAATTTTTTATCTACCCGCTGTCCAAGAACAGCGCCTACAGCAAAATCACTAGCATCACACATAATTTCAAAAGGTAAGTTCCAATCAGGAGGTTCAACTACATGAGCAGTTGTTAAGGCTTTCTTTAGAGTTTCAAAAGCTTCCTTACAATCATCATCAAAAACAAAAGGTACATCTTTTTGAAGAAGATTAGTAAGAGGCTTTGAAATCTTGGAGAAATCTTTAATAAATCTCCTATAAAACCCAGCATGACCAAGAACACTACGAATACCTTTAACATCCCTCGGATAGGGCATCTTCTCAATTGCTTCAACTTTAGCTCTATCAACTTCAATACCTCTCTCGGAAATTTTATGTCCCAATACAATTCCTTCATTAACCATCAAGTGGCATTTCTCCCAATTAAGAACAAGGTTAGTTTCTTCACATCTCTGCAAAACTTTATCGAGGTTTCGCAAGAAATTATCAAAAGAATTCCCATAGACAGAAAAATCATCCATGAATACCTCTACAATATTCTCACAAAAGCCATGAAAAATAGCAGACATGCATCTTTGAAAAGTAGCAGGAGCATTACATAAACCAAAAGGCATACGTCTATAAGCATAAGTTCCATAGGGACAAGTGAAAGTGGTTTTCTCTTGATCTTTAGTTTTAACAGCAATTTGTGAAAACTCAGAATAACCATCAAGAAAGCAAAAAATGAGTATTTTTAGACAACCTCTCTAACATTTGATCAATAAAGGGTAAAGGGTAATGATCTTTCTTAGTAACCTTATTAACTTTTCGATAATCAATGCACATTCTATACCCTACAACTACTCTTTGAGGGATGAGCTCATCATTATCATTAGGCACAACAGTCATTCCTCCCTTCTTAGGAACACAATGCACAGGACTAACCCATCTACTATCAGCAATAGGATATATAATACCAGCTTCAAGAAGTTTTAATACCTCATTCCTTACCACATCCTTCATCTTCGGAATTAGACGACGCTGATGTTCAACAACAGGCTTTGCATCATCTTCCATATTGATAGCATGTTGGCAAATAGAGGGAGAAATCCCCTTCAAATCATCAAGAGTGCAGCCAATAGCTCCTCGGTGTTTCTTCAATATTTCCAATAACCTTTCTTCCTCAAATTCTGAAAGCTTAGAACTAATAATAACAGGATATATTTTCTTATCATCAATATGAGCATACTTAAGATTATTAGGCAATGGCTTTAAATCAAAAACAGGATCTTCCTTTGGTGGTGGTGTTGTACCTAAATCTTCAACCAGCAAGTCATGTTTAAGAATAGGTTGACGAAGGAAAATTTCATCAAGCTCATTTCTTTCTTCCCTAAAGACTTCACTCTCACTATCCTCCAGATGTTGCTGCAAAGGATTATTAGGAGCAAGAGCAATAGATGCACACTGTTCAACTCTAAAATCATTATTAGGCAAATCAACTTTATATGGAGTTTTGGCAAATTTAGAGAAATTAAACTCATAAGATTCACCAGCAAATTTAGTCACAATTTTTTCTTTCTTGCAATCTATAACAACTCCACAAGTATTTAGAAAATGTCTACCAAAAATAATAGGACAATACTTACTAGCAGCAGAGCCAAGTACCAAAAAGTCAGCAGGATATTTAATCTTACCACATAGAACTTCCACATGTCGAACAATACCAATAGGAGAGATAGTTTCTCTATTAGCTAGCCGAATAACCACATCAATATCTTCAAGTTCACAAGAACCAATTTCATGCATGATCTCCGTATAAAGCTCATAAGGAATGGCACTAATACTTGCACCAATGTCGCATAAACCATAATAGCAATGATCACCAATTCTAATAGATAGCATAGGAACACTAGTTTTCCTAGACTTATTAGGGTGCGAAACAATATTAGAATCATCTTCACAGAAAATAATATGACAATCTTCTACATTTTCAGTCACAAGATCTTTAACTATTGCAACAGCAGGTTCAACCTTTATTTGTTCTTCAGGTTCTATATGTTTCTTTACACTTTTATTAACTGCACTAGTTATAACAGAATACTCCTTCATTTTAGCAGGAAAAGGAGTTTTTTCAATATATGCTTCAAGAAGAATATGATCGACAGTTTCAATTATAGCACATTTATTTATAGATGAATCAATTGTATCTTTATACGGTTCATGATAATTATCAAAATTCTTCTTAGGCAATTCATAATGAGAGGCAAAGGCTCTATAAAGATTTGCAACAACTTGAGAATCAAGTCCATAAGTAGCACTCATATTATGAAATTTATCAGTATCCATAAAAGCTTCAATGCATTTATAATCATAGTTTATACCTGACTCTCTATCTTTGTCATTCTCCCATCCTTCAGTATTCTCCTGGATCCGATCAAGAAGGTCCCTTTTAAACTCTTTTTTGTTGCGTGTAAATGATCCAGAACAAGAAGTATCCAGCAGAGTCTTATCTTGAGAAGACAGTCTTGCATAGAAATTATCAATAATAATATTACCAGGAAGCTCATGAATGGGGCATTTGAGCATTAAAGACTTCAATCTCCCCCATGCTTGGGCAATACTCTCTCCATCATGAGGCCAGAAATTATATATGCGGTTCCGATCTTTGTGAATTTCACTTGGAGGATAGAATTTAGAATAAAATAGAGGCACAATATCCTTCCAATCAAGAGAATCACCATTCTTCAGCAATTTATACCAATGCGCCGCTTTACCAGATAGCGATATAGAGAATAGTTTCTTTCTAACTTCATCCATAGCAATACCTGCACATTTGAATAACCCGCATAATTCATGTAGAAACAGTAAATGATCACCAGGATGGACAGTTCCATCCCCTTCATAGCGGTTATCCATAACACGTTCAATAATTTTCATAGGTATTTTCTATGGAACCTCTTTCTCACCTGGCGCCTCATCCACTACCTTTGCAGTAGTAGTAGATTTTCCAAATAGGAATTCAAGAGAAGATCTCTCCATAATGAATTATAGCAGCAGGCAGAAATAAAATCAGCACGTACAGTAAAGGTTTTCCTTACCGATTCCAATTACCAATAGCGCTTAGCTCCCCGGCAACGGCGCCAGAAAATAGTCTTGATGACCCACAAGTATAGGGGGTGTATCGTAGTACTTTCGATAAATAAGAGTGTCGAACCCAACGAGGAGCAGAAGGTGTTGACAAGCAGTTTCGATGAAGGATTCACTGTAAATGCTCACAGACAAGTGTTCAGGGGGTTTTGATATAGCAGATAAATAAAGTACGAGTAAGTAAAATGCGAGAGAAATAATTGCAGCGAGTGGCCCAATCCTTTTTAGCACAAAGGACAAGCCGGTTTGTTTACTTATAATGACGAAACGTTCTTGAGGACACACGGGAATTTAGTCTAGTGCTTTCGCTTCATATAGCTGATTAATCTTCATTGTTTTGATAAGTGTTGTGTGGGTGAACCTATGCTAATGCACCGCCCTTCCTAGGACTAATACATACTTGAGATTATACCCCTTGCAAGCATCCGCAACTACAAGAAAGTAATTAAGATAAATCTAACCACAGCCTTAAACTCCGAGATCCTGCTATCCCTCCTGCATCGATATACCAACGGGGGTTCAGGTTGCTGTCACTCCGGCAACCCCACAATTAGCAAACGAATACAAGATGTATTCCCCTAGGCCCATAAAGGTGAAGTATCATGTAGTCGACGTTCACATGACACCACTAGAAGAATAACACCACAACTTAAATATCATAACATTGAATATTACCCAACATAATTCACTACTAACATTTAGACTTCACCCATGTCCTCAAGAACTAAACGAACTACTCATGAGACATCATATGGAACATGATCAGAGGTGATATGATGATGAATAACAATCTGAACATAAACCTTGGTTCAATAGTTTCACTCAATAGCATCAATAACAAGTAGAAATCAACACCGGGAGAGTTTCCCCTATCAAACAATCAAGATCCAACCCAAATCGTTACAGCGGTGACGATGTGCAGCGGTGGAGATGACGGTGATGATGGTGATGATGATGGAGATGATGTCCAGCTCGATGACGGTGACGATGGCGTCGATTTCCCCCTCCGGGAGGGAATTTCCCCGGCGGATTCCTGCCCGCCGGAGAGCTCTTTTCTCTCTGGTGTTTTCCGCCCCGCAGAGGCGGCTGTGACTATTCGCGACTATCCTCTAGAGCTTAGGTTTTCGGGACGAAGAAGTACGCGAAGCAGAGGAGGCCAGAGGGGGCTGTGGGCCCCCTCCTCACAAGGCGGCGCGGCCAGGCCTTGGCCCGCGCCGGCCTATGAGGTGGGCCCATGGCGGCCCTCCTCGGCTCCACCTTTTGGCTACCTCCATCTTCTGGAAAAATAGGATTTTCAGTATAATTCCCGTCAATTGCTGATCTTCCGAAATATTGCATTCTGACGGCGCTTTTTCCAGCAGAATCCTGACTCCGGTGCGTGATCCTCCAATAATCATGAAACATGCAAAATAGATGAAATAACATAAGTATCATCTCCAAATACGAAATATATCAATGAATAACAGTAAATTATGATATAAAATAGTGATGCAAAATGGACGTATCAGTTTCTTACTGAGGGAAACTTGCTGTTGTACGCATCACACCTTCCTCTTGGGGTTCCCAATGGACGTGTGCTTCACGCGCCATCACATGGCCCCACTTGTCATTCGATATACCGAAGCCCCACTCGTTCGCGTTTTGGTCAGGGATACAACGATGCTTACGGTCAAACAAAGATGGATGGTCTGACGTGTCTTTGCGGGCTCTACGTGGCCCCACTAGTCAGAAGATAACGGTCAACCATCGGGCAACCGGCCGTTACGGCACCTGTGATGGTTTTAGACAAGGGTTTGGGGAAAACTGAGGAAGAACTAAGGAGCTGGGGAAAACTGAGCACAACTAAGGACCCGAGGGCACGAAAATAGAAAACCCATTTAAATAATATTCGTTTTAGTGATATAGGAATGGGAAAGCTAAATGAAGAGGATTGTGAGCTCTTAATGAAAGATTTCACCATGGAGGACCTTAAAATTGTTGTCTTTGAAATGGCAGTTAATAAAGCAGCTGGCTCAGATGGTTTTAATGTTGAATTCTACCAGAAAAATTGGGAGTTGGTGAAGCATGACCTATTTGGTCTACTAAAAAATTTCCAAAAAGGAGAATTGGACATAGAAAGATGAAAGCTCAGAGATGGTAAACCTAGAGGTGGGGGTGAATAGGTTTCAACAAATTTTAATTCTTTCTTTGCAATATTAGGCTTTGCGGAATATAAAGGTGAGCCTAATGAAAACTAGGTGAGGCAACCTATATGAAGATACAAGTAACTCAAGCACGAAGGCTCTCACAGGCAATTATATCAGAAGTAAGGAGTTTGGTTAGAGATAACCGATAGCACGCGAAGACGAGGGTTTATTCCTTCCTTTGCAAGAAGGTACGTCACGTTTGGAGGGGTGGAGGTCCCACGAAGGATTCTCCAACGCCACGAAGACTCACCCTATTCTCTGGAGCCTATCCCACGAAGGAGTAGCTCACTCACTTCTGGTAGACTTTGAGGTAGCCTCCAAACTTTCATAATCTTGTCAGGAGCAAATCCACAGCCCGGATGCTTCCGGATCGCTCTTGCCCACCTAGGGTTTCCAAAGAACCCTAGAGAGCAAGTATCTTGATGAATACAAGGGGGAACAAGATTTGGCTTGGTAGAACGTTATATCGGGGCCTCCTCTATCTTTTCCCCGGAGGGATTTGATTTTGGGTGGAGGAGGAGGGAGATCTGAGTCTTTTGGTGCTTCTAGCAATGGAGTATGTGAGAGAGAGCTCAAGAACAGCTTGTAGTGTAGTGCCTAACTGTTCAGAGGTAGGAGAAGGGGTTTTTTATAGTGTCACTTGAAATCTGGCCGTTGCAACTTAACACCTCAGTTTTTGCTTCGAGGAATCCAGTCAACCGGGCCTGGGACCGGACAGTCCGGCGCAGGGGCTGGTCTGACCGGGCCTGGGACCGGGCCTGCTGGTCTAAACCGGAGCTGGGACCGGGGCTTGACCAAGGCGGTGATTTGTCGTGCAGTACATCCTCCCGATGTCACCAGGGCATGGCCCGGTTGGCGTCGGGGGCGCCCGGTCCACAACCCGGTCCAACCGGGCGGATGACCGGACCAGGAGGTCCAAACCGGGCCTCTGATCGGGCCATGACCGGGAGGGTTCTGTGTCTTACAGAACATGGCCCCGGTTGGCACCAGTCCAGGGGCCGGTTGGCGCCGGGCTGGCCGGTGCCTGGGCCGGTCTGACCGGGCCGGTGGTCGGCCAGGTGCTGAAGAACCCTTCTTGATTTTTGTCGAAGTGGGGGGTCTCCCTTTGCCTTCTTGTTCCATTGACACACCATTATGCCTCTTTGGATAATACCTGGGAATACTCTCATAGACATGTATTAGACCAAATACTCTAGCACGGTATCATTGTTACCAAAATAATGGATAAGGGTAAAATACCCTTACACAAGATTAAACTATGGGCTAATCACCTTGGTCCCAAAAGGAAAATATGCATATAGGATTCAAAAATGCAGGCCCATCTGCCTTCTGAATGTGTCCTTTAAAATTATAACAAGGGTTTTAGTTAAGAGGCTCATTCAAGTGATTTGGAAGATTGTACTTTTGCATCAAACTACTTTTATTAAAGGGAGATATATAATGGAGGGGGTATTTTGCATGAGATTTTAATTGACACACATAGAAAGAAAAAATCTGGGGTCCTTTTCAAGATTGACTTTGAGTAAGCTTTTGGCAAGGTCAAATGGCATTTTCTTCATCAATCAATGGAAGCAAATGGATTACCATCAAAATGGGTAGATTTAATAATGAAAATAGTGACTAGTGGCAAGGTGGGGACTAATGTTAAGGGAGAGATTGGGACATACTTCTCCACACACCAAGGAGTAAGATAGGGGGACCTACTTTCTCCCATTCTCTTTGACCTTGTTGTAGACATTCTTCAAGTTCTTGTCAAAAGAGCACAAGAGGAAGGCTTATTAACTGGGTTAGGCACAGATCTGATAGAGGGGGGTATTGTCATTCTGCAGTATGCAGATAATACCATCCTCCTCTTGGAAGATAACCTAGACCAGGCAAGAAATCTGAAAAGAATTGTTTGTTTATTTGAGGAAATGTCAGGATTGAAAATCAATTTTCACAAAAGTGATATATACTGCTTAGGGGAAGATTCAGAAAGGAAGGGGACTTTGAAAGAATCTTCACCTGTTAATCTAGTTTACTTCCAATGAAATCCCTAGGTGTACCAATTAACAAGAAAAGATTGAGGAATTCTGATTGGGATTCTACTGAAGGGAAAATGAGGAATAAACTAGGACCTTGGCAAAGGAAAATGCTGGTGATTGGAGGAAGAGTTACCCTGATCAACTCATCCCTGACTAGTTGTCAACACCCGGATTTTTACGTCCGAATGCCTATTATGTCATACATCGCAATCCCAGGAATATTGTTGTTGCGAGGCATAATAGTTAAGTATCACAGTCATCATTCATTACAAACCATAAGTCTTACAAATTGGAATCACATGATCCATATTACACGAATAGTTGATCTATTGATCAACGAACAAACACAAGTTCATAGTTCAACATAGCGGAAGCGTAAGATACAAGGACTCTCGAGTCCACAGGCCAACGCTTGACGTCGGAAGGCGCTTAGTTGTCGTAGGCGTCCTGCTGGTCATCTCCTTGTTCATCTTCATACTCTGGCCATTTGAATAGCCAGGGACAAAGCCGTGAGTACGTTGAGTACTCGCAAACTAATACTAAAAGTAAGTGCTAGACAATCTAATGGGGTTTGCTAAGCTCTAGTTTATTTGCATAAAGCTAGTTTTAGTTCACAAAGTTTTGAGAAAAGCTTACTCAAGTGCTAACTAACTCAGGTGGGAACATTAGTGTCATTCCCACCATTCAAGTGGTGATTTCAATTCAATCCACCACAAGTCATTTCACCATCACCTTTCAACATCATTTTCAAAGTTATGACATCGGAAACTGTATGGCCTTTCCAACCGTCCGTAACCGTGGACGCGGCTATTCGAATAGGTTTACACTCTGCAGAGGTTGCACACTTGTGCCACAACATTTGATTTCATCCGTCGGGATTTTCCCGAATAATCGTAACACAGTACGCGGATCATCAACCATAACCTTTCACTTACGAACCCTAGTATGAGCACCTCTCCCCATGAGCTTGGCCTCCCAGTGAAGACAGTCAGTCAGCCTGGGAACTGCACAGGGCTTGGGCCGGACATTCACCTCATTTCGCATCATATCGTATCGTTTCTTTTGTGGTAGAGGCAGCTTTCGGCATAACCCCGATGACGCTTGTTTAGAGGGAACCCATACTAAGACGCATAAACTTCCAGTTAAGCCCTACCCATAATCAGGTATTGTGGGGGTACTTAATAATTGGAAAGGTATCGCATTCAAACCAACATCATGTTTTATCAAAAATCACCATCTTCTCTTGGTCATATTCACCTTCAAAAATCATTCAATGGAATGCATCTTCATTCCAAGGTTTCAAAATCCTTTCAAAGATCATAAGATTCCCATCTAGAGTAGTCAAGTTTAGTTCATTAGCACTAGCTCTAATTCATGAGGGGTGCTACCTTGCTTTGCTTGGAAGAGACTAACTCACTACTCTAGTAACCAACTTGTATCTGGACCAAAGTTAACTATAAAAGTAAATCATTTAGAAAATAAGTAAAAAACTTGGGATGGGTTCACATAAGAAAGGATAAGAAACATGGTGCCATGCCCCAAGGGGCTTTGCACTTTGCAAGGGTAAAAGCTTGCATAGTAATTTAGCTTGCCTTGGTAGTTCTCAAACTGTTCCTCCTCCTCCTCCTGGTAGCAACCTCCTTCTTCGGCGTACTCTCCGATGCTACCGTCTAAATTTGAATACGAGTATAATTACTCACTAATTCAATGGCTATTCCACCATCACAAATAAACACACAAACTACTCTATGCACACACATAAATAAACTAGGGTGCATGGGTGGTGGGATTTAAAAAGGATTTGTATTCTATATGTAAAAGATAGTTTCCATAGGGTTCTTGAGAAATAATTTCCTCTCATTGAAATCTGCTTAAGATTTAATTTCTCCAACAATCATGGATGAACTCACATTGACCTAAGTCCAATGTTCATCATCATCATTTGGGGAAAATGATTTAAATGAGGTAGATCACCTCATACCATTTAAATAGCTCTACCTTTGATTTAAATCTCAAGTAATTCATATAAGAGAGTTTGGGACCAGGGGTCCAAACATCCCATGAATTCATGTGAGACAAGTTTAAATGAAGTGTAAGACTTCACACCATTTAACTTTAATAGTTTTGGATAATATCAACTAGTTAAACTAGTCAAAATATCCATTCACAAAACCATGGCATGATCATGCAAAGTGACCACACCATTTTATTGCATAAACAATTAGTGTAAGTCAAAAGTGAGCTATTAGAGTTGGAATTAACTTAATATCTATTTTGGTTGATTTTTAAGAATTATTTGAATAGGGAAAAGTCCCTGCCTTGTTATTTTTGTCAAATTAATTCTACAAAGAAATTGACCATGAGGCCAGTGGCATTGGATAGAGAATTTCAGTGGCTTTCTAACAATATCAAATTCACTAAATTTGGTTTAGCCAATTTGAAACTATTTAATTTCAAAGTTTGGGCAGTATTGGATTGTTTGGAAATGTTCAAATCAAATTTGAATCAAACAGGCCGGCGGGAAAAGCTAATTGGGCCAAACGGTTTGAAAACGGCCCGAGCCAGCCCACCACGGTCCAGTGCCGCGCGGGCTGCCTGACAGGGTGGGGTCCGCCTGTCAGCGGCTCATCTAACCCGAATCGGTACGTTTTAAAGTGAGGCGTTGGATTAGAAGTGAATCCGACGGTCGAGGTCCATCGTCTTCTCCGACGAGAACCCGACGCTCTGGCGGCGGACCTAGGGGGTCGGAGGGCTAACCAGTGCTCCAGCGAGGGATGGCAGTGTGCGTGGGGAAGTTGTGGACGACGGCGGAGCTCCTGGTACCGGCGGCTCCTCCTGGAACAGCTCCAATCGACGGCGGCGACCTCCGGGTACTGGCGGCGTCGATCTTCAAATTGGAGCAGCTCCGGCGACGATCGAGTGAGTGGAGAGGTGGTGGAGAAGCTGTGAGAGGTGGGGAGCGAGGTGGTGTGCTCAGTTCTGTCCAGGGAACGCTCTATTTATAGGATTGAGAGAGGGTGGCGGGGCAGTGATGCGGGCGACATGGGCACGGCGTCTCCGGCGAGCTAGTGAGCTAGGCGAGGGCGTGGCGCTGTTCTGCGGTTCCTGGCGAGTCTAACGGCAGCGACAGCTTGGTCGGGGGAGGCTTGGTTGGGTCGTGTTGTTTCCACGACGGCCGCGGCGGTGGCGGGATCTTCTTCCCCGTCTACGGTGGCGGCGGTCCAGGGTCTTGTCGTGGCCATGTCTGGCGGTGTCGCGGTGTCACTGCGGTGCTCAACGTGTCGAGGGAGGGTCCAGGGCGTGCTCGAGGTGGTGGCGCGGCACGTGGCCAGTGCGCGTCCATGCGCGCATGGTCGCGACGCGAGCGGCATGCCGGGCGATTTTGGGCGCGCGATCTCCGGCGAGCTACGGCGTCTACCTCGACGATGGCCGGTGCTAGGTGGTGTAGGAGGGTGCGGTGGAGAGTGTGGGCGCCAGGGCCAGGGGTGGCGAGCAAGGATGAGAGGGGGAGAAGAACATGGCCGGCATGGGCCGGCATGGCCATGTCTTGCTTGTTCTCTCTCCCTTCCTAGGGTTTCTATGCTGGGGTTAGTGAGAGAGGGAACCAGGGGACCATTTAGACTAGGTTGGGGTAGGTTAGTTAGTGTAGAATCACTATTTGCAATAGTGTGCAAATAGTGCCATATTTTGGAAATCCCAAATTATCCAAATTTGAAAATAATTCAAATGGTGAATGTTTTT
The DNA here is from genome assembly GCF_019359855.2 of Lolium perenne. Taxonomy (NCBI): domain Eukaryota; kingdom Viridiplantae; phylum Streptophyta; class Magnoliopsida; order Poales; family Poaceae; genus Lolium; species Lolium perenne. The sequence goes on from NC_067245.2 coordinate 190,286,748, forward strand.
GAAAAGTGAGTGTTGATATAAGTTGTAAATGACCAGAGGTGAATTGAGGTGGTGGTGGAAAAATTAGATTTCAAATTTTGGCCAAAATGGCTAAGTGGAGTTTGTTGAACTTATTAAAAAGTTGCAACTTTGGATGAGCATAGCTAGTGATCAAAGATGAATTTGGCAGGGTGGTCTTCATCAAAGTTGTTCACCTTGATGTTGACTTTGAAATGGTGCAAAGAGTTAGCAAGAATTGGTTTGGGAAAATTGAATTGCAGGGGCTCAAAGTGGTGATCAGACTAAAATTGGCAGATTTGGTCATTATCTCATGTGAGTGGGAAATGGGTTTGAGATTCATTTGAATTGTGAAACCTTGATTCCAAAAGTTGTAATAAGTGTTTCACAACATTATCCAACTATTGGTGAAGACCAAATAGGTCTAGGGTTAAAATTTATAAAAATGCCATAGGGCATATGTGAGGGTTTTTAGGGTTTTGCCTTTTATTTGATTTTTCTTCCTCTTTGATTTATTTGGTTGGTGATCTTCATATGATCACTCTAGGGTTTTAGAGCACATCAAGATACAAGTAATAACAATCATCATGGCATCTCACTCAAATGCACAAGTCCTATGCATGTACTATATGCAGAAAGAAAAGTTTTTGTTGGTTTGAAAATTTACTTTTCTGGAATTCTCTAACTTTCTTTTCATTGAAACTTGGGGTGTTACAAACCCTTCCCCCTTACAAAAGATCTCGTCCCGAGATCGAAAAGAAAGTTAGGTACTAAAGAGATCTGGGTATTCCTTCTTCATGAAGTCTTCGCGTTCCCAGGTGGCTTCATCCTCGGTATGATTGCTCCATTGGATCTTCAGAAACTTGATGCTTCGGGTGCGGGTGGTTCTGTAAGCTTCCTCTAGGATGCGAATCGGCACTTCGCGGTAAGTCAGATCCTTGTTGATATCTACCGATCGGTGATCGATGTTCTTGAACACTTCGGTCTTCTCAGGGACTTCAAGACATTTCCGGAGAAGTGAGATGTGAAAAACGTCGTGCACAGCCGACATTTCTTCAGGCAACTCCAGTTGATAAGATACTTCACCTCGGCGGCTGAGGACTTGGAAAGGTCCCACATAGCGAGGTGCAAGCTTTCCTTTCAGCTGAAACCTTTGCATCCCTTTCAAGGGGGATACCTTGAGATATACGAAATCTCCGATCTCAAAGGTCATCTCCCGACGTCTCTTGTCGGCATAGCTCTTCTGTCTGGATTGCGCAGTCTTGAGATACTCACGGATCTTGTGAACCTTCTCTTCGGCTTCACGAAGAACGTCTGGGCCGAAAACTTGACTCTCTCCGACTTCTGACCAGTTCAGGGGGGTACGGCACTTCCTTCCGTACAAGGCTTCAAAGGGGGCCATCTCTAGGCTGGCTTGATAACTATTGTTGTATGAGAATTCTGCGTAAGGTAGGCAGTCTTCCCACTTGGATCCGTATTCCAGTACGCATGCTCTAAGCATGTCTTCCAGTATCTGGTTTACTCTCTCAGTCTGTCCGTCGGTCTGAGGGTGATAGGCGATGCTGAAATTCAGGCGGGTGCCTAGTCCTTCATGCACTTTCTGCCAGAACCTTGAGGTGAACTGTGATCCTCTATCTGACACTATCGATTTGGGGGTTCCATGCAAAGCGACGATTCTGGAGATGTAGAGTTCAGCTAACTTGGGGCCTTGATAGGTGGTTTTGACGGCAATGAAATGGGCGACTTTGGTCAATCTATCGACCGCTACCCATATGGAATCATTGCCTTTGCTGGATTTGGGCAGTCCGGTGATAAAGTCCATTCCTACGGAGTCCCATTTCCATTCCGGAATCTGAAGGGGTTGCAGCAGTCCGGCGGGTCTTTGGTGTTCTGCCTTGACTCTCTGGCAGATGTCACACTTAGCGATATAGCTACCGATCTCTCTCTTCATTCCGTGCCACCAAAATTGTTCCTTTAGGTCCTGGTACATCTTGGTACCTCCGGGGTGGATTGAGTAAAGGGTGTCATGGGCTTCTTGCAGGATGACTTGTTTCAAGTCAGAGTCCGATGGTACGCAGAGACGTTCTTTGTACCAAAGCACTCCGGCTTCGTCAATGGTGAATCCGGGGGCTTTTCCTGCGGCTATCTGTTTCTTGATTCCATCAATGCTAGCGTTGTCCTTCTGGGCTTCCTTGATCTGACCAATCAAGGTGGGTTGCAGTTCGATGCTGGCTAGGAATCCTTCACTTACAAGTTCAAGTCTGAACTGTTCAAACTCTTGGTGCAAACTGGGCTGTTCGGTTGCGAGCATGGAGTTCAACTGGCACGGCAGTCGACTCAAAGCATCCGCTACCACATTGGCCTTGCCGGGGTGGTAGTGAATCTCCATGTCGTAATCCTTGATCAATTCGATCCATCGGCGTTGTCTCATGTTCAACTCCTTCTGGGTGAATATATATTTGAGGCTTTTGTGGTCGGAGTAGATCTCGCATCGGTTACCCATGAGGTAATGACGCCAAACTTTCAAAGCTAAGACCACGGCTGCAAGCTCGAGGTCGTGGGTTGGGTAATTCTGCTCATGTTGCTTGAGTTGTCTAGAAAGGTAGGATACAACCTTTCCTTCTTGCATAAGCACGCATCCAAGTCCAGTCTTGGAGGCGTCGCAATATACGTCAAAGGGCTTTGCGATATCTGGCATGATCAGGATTGGGGCTGTTGTCAGTCTACTCTTGAGCTGTTGAAAGCTCTCTTCACACTTGTCGGTCCATTCAAACTTTCTGTCCTTTTTCAGCAGTTGGGTCATTGGTCGAGCGATGCTCGAAAAACCTTCTACAAATCTGCGGTAATATCCGGCTAATCCAAGAAAAGCGCGGACCTCAGTTTGTGTGGTTGGGGCTTTCCATTCCATAACAGTTTTGATCTTGGCGGGATCTACGGCGATTCCTCCTGCAGACAAGATGTGTCCGAGGAATCCAACTTCTTCCAGCCAAAACTCACACTTGCTAAACTTGGCGTACAACTGGTGCTGTCTAAGGGTTTCTAGAACAATTTCCAAATGCTGTTCATGTTCCTCATCGGACTTGGAGTAGACCAGAATGTCGTCGATGAAAACAACGACAAACTTGTCCAGGAAGTTCATGAAGATCTTATTCATGAGATTCATGAAATAAGCGGGGGCATTGGTCAATCCAAACGACATGACGTTGTACTCATACAACCCATATCTGGTGGTAAAGGCAGTTTTTGGAATGTCGGTGGCTCGGATCTTCAGTTGGTGGTATCCAGTTCTAAGATCAATCTTCGAGAAAACTCGGGATCCGGTGAGTTGGTCGAACAAGTCTTCGATCTTGGGTAGGGGGTATTTGTTTTTGATGGTGACATCGTTAAGCTTACGATAGTCTGTGCATAAACGATTTGCACCATCCTTCTTGTCGACAAACAAGACGGGGGATCTCCAGGGGGATGCACTTGGTCTAATCAAACCTTTGGCTAACATGTCATCTATTTGCTTCTTCAACTCCACAAGTTCGGCTGCGTTCATGCTGTAGGCTCTCTGGGCGATGGGTCCAGTTCCGGGGATTAACTCGATGATAAACTCGATATCCCGGTCCGGGGGCATACCGGGTAGATCATCTGAAACACATCAGGTAGCGACAAACGACCCTGATTTGATCCAGAGTTGGCTTGGATACACTTTGGTTGCAGGTAAATTTTCTGGGTAGTTTTTCAGAGACGTGCTCAACTACGATACCGGTGCTGCTAGTCATGGTTATGGCTTTCTTGGCGCAGTCTATCAACCCATTGTGCTTGGACATCCAGTCCATTCCTAGGACAACTTCCAAACCTTTGGTTCCAAGTATGATTAGATTTGCAAAGAAATCTACATCATGGATTTTGATTGGCACATTTTTGCAAAATTTTCTGGCTTTGGTGGTTGATCCGGGGATTTGAACTATCATAACATGCTTCAAACTGAGGGGTTGAATTTTACTTGTTGATGCAAAATCTTCGGGGACAAAGGAATGAGATGCTCCAGAATCAAACAACACTCTAGCAGGGGTGTGGTTGACAGAAAACATACCCAGCACAACATCTGGTGCTTCCTGGGCTTCTTCGGCGTTCATGTGGTAGAGGCGGCCGTTGCGGTTGTTGGGGTTGTTGGGGGCGAACTTCTTGCCGGTGGAGACACGGCGTTGCTGCTGAGCAGGAGCAGCGGTGTTGCCGGCGAGCTTGGCAAGACGCTTGGGACACTCGTTGGAGTAATGCCCCACTACACCACACTCGTAACAAGTGATAGTGCTCTTGTCCTGCTTGTTCGCAACGGGAATGGCATTGCTCCCGGTTCTGGGGTTGGTGTTGGTCTTGGTGTTGTTGGTGTTCGGGGCTCGGGGTGGAGCGAGGTTGTAGTTGTTGTTGTTGTTGTTGTAGCCTCCTGGCTTGGAGTTTCCTCCACTCCGGTTCTGATAACCGGGGCGAGAGTTCTGCATCGGGGGTTTGTTGTGTCTCGGAGTGAAACCTCCGCTTGAGCTAGGGCGAAACTTTTGGGGGTGGCTTGATCCACTCTGATTTGCCATGCGGCGCTTGCGGTTCTCATTGGCTTGGTTTAACTTGCCCTCCATCTGGATGGCGGAGTCCACAAGGGCTTCGAGGTCGGCGAAGGGGATGTTGACGAGGACAGTCTGCATCTCATCATGCAGCCCGTTCAGGAATCTCTCCTTCCTCTTCTCAACGGTGTCAGTCTCATCAGGGGCATACCTTGACAAAGTGAGAAACTTGTCGCGGTACTCAACCACCGTCATGCGACCTTGTTTCAGTTCACGGAACTCATCCTTCATCTTCTTGATAAGACCCGGGGGTACATGGTACTTGCTGAACTTGAGTTTGAAATCCTCCCAAGTCATGAATTGACCTCCGTTCATGGCACGGGTACTTGTCCACCAAGCGCGAGCTGGTCCAGCGAGGTAGTGAGTGGCGAACAACACCTTCTCGTTGGCTTCCACTCCAGCTACTTCCAGATTGTTCTCCATAGTCTGGAGCCAATCGTCGGCGTCGAGGGGCTCCTCGGTCTTGCTAAACACCGGAGGGTTGGTGTTCTGGAAGTTCTTGAGCTTGGATCCGGGGTGGTCATGATTTCCATGGCCTTGGTTGGCGATGTTCTGCAGGGCGATGATGTTGGCTTGTCGCTCGGCTCTCTCGGTTTCCCGGTCTGCAAGCAGGGTTTGCAGAAGTTGCATCATCGCGTCGTTGGTGCGATTCGGAGGGGCCATCTGAAGATATGGAAGATCATGAGATAAGGGGGAACATTCTATGGTTCATTTTGGTTAAGTTTGAAAAACATTTGAAAACTTGTAATCTTTTCATGACAAACATAACATTCATTCATTCATGCAACACATAGTACAAACTACACACATACTCCAATGGTTTTAAGAACCATTCTCATGCTACGATACAAAGGACGGGATACAACTCACACCTACTATAAGTGAACTAGTGCAACTACTCCTCATCATCGATATCGATCGGGACGTAGTCATCCTGTCCTGCCTCCAGGAACTCGTAGTCCTCCTCCTCGGTGTTCTCGTCCTCCTCAAAGTCATCGTCATCGCTCAGAAAGGCGTCTCCTCCTCGGATGTCGATGCCTCCATCGTCCTCCTCCAGCTGAAGAATCTGATCCTCCTGGGCCTTGACAGTGGCCTCAAGTGACGCGATCCGGTCGCGAAGGCGGCGAATCGTAGCGTCCTTCTTGGCACGCTGCTGGCGAAGGTTCCTGCGGTCGTTGTTGAGGAGCTTGATCGCCTCACCCTGCTCGATGATGTGAGCATGGGTCTGGTTCGCGTAAGCGCGAGAGGCGTCGAGGTCCCTCTGAGTCTGGTAGAGCATGAAGTCCAAGTGATCCACATGGTGCCTCAACTGGGGGTGGAGTGGCACATCCATGGGTCTTCCGTCAGAGTTACGCCTTGCGAGATGTGCAAAGCGTTCCTCACGAAGGGCTTCTGCATTCTGTCCGCACAGACGAGCAAGTGCTTCCTGAAGAGCACGTGCAAGCCCGTCGAGCCAGTTGCTTTCCCTGAAAGAGAAAAGGATCCTCTCCGAGGTGGGAGGCTCTAGCTTGCCCCTCAAGTCGGCAGTGATAATCCACTGCAGTTCCCCTCCCGGCTGGTCGTCCACCTGAATCCCGTGAAACTCGGGGTGTGGGCGGCCAAGGTGATCCGACAGGGAGTCGAGGTCATGCTCGAAGATCAAGCTTCCTCCGTTTCCAAGCTGATAAAACTTGGTGTTGAGGGGTTCATTCGGCTCCATCTGAAAGAGAATTGGGGGAGTCAGTTAGAGAGTGCAAAGTGTGGCAAGGTTTTAAGTTGATTCAAAATAAGATAGAACATGATTCCTCACATTTTGGCAAAGTCTCAAAGACAAGAGTGTAGTAAATTTTCACAAATAATTCTTCCATTTGATTTCAAAGTTAAGTTTTTCAGAACGCCCATTTTAACTAAGGTCTTCTAAGGTCAAACAATGGCTCTGATACCAACTTGTCAACACCCGGATTTTTACGTCCGAATGCCTATTATGTCATACATCGCAATCCCAGGAATATTGTTGTTGCGAGGCATAATAGTTAAGTATCACAGTCATCATTCATTACAAACCATAAGTCTTACAAATTGGAATCACATGATCCATATTACACGAATAGTTGATCTATTGATCAACGAACAAACACAAGTTCATAGTTCAACATAGCGGAAGCGTAAGATACAAGGACTCTCGAGTCCACAGGCCAACGCTTGACGTCAGAAGGCGCTTAGTTGTCGTAGGCGTCCTACTGGTCATCTCCTTGTTCATCTTCATACTCTGGCCATTTGAATAGCCAGGGACAAAGCCGTGAGTACGTTGAGTACTCGCAAACTAATACTAAAAGTAAGTGCTAGACAATCTAATGGGGTTTGCTAAGCTCTAGTTTATTTGCATAAAGCTAGTTTTAGTTCACAAAGTTTTGAGAAAAGCTTACTCAAGTGCTAACTAACTCAGGTGGGAACATTAGTGTCATTCCCACCATTCAAGTGGTGATTTCAATTCAATCCACCACAAGTCATTTCACCATCACCTTTCAACATCATTTTCAAAGTTATGACATCGGAAACTGTATGGCCTTTCCAACCGTCCGTAACCGTGGACGCGGCTATTCGAATAGGTTTACACTCTGCAGAGGTTGCACACTTGTGCCACAACATTTGATTTCATCCGTCGGGATTTTCCCGAATAATCGTAACACAGTACGCGGATCATCAACCATAACCTTTCACTTACGAACCCTAGTATGAGCACCTCTCCCCATGAGCTTGGCCTCCCAGTGAAGACAGTCGGCACCGGGAATCGCACAGGCTTGGGCCGGACATTCACCTCATTTCGCATCATATCGTATCGTTTCTTTTGTGGTAGAGGCAGCTTTCGGCATAACCCCGATGACGCTTGTTTAGAGGGAACCCATACTAAGACGCATAAACTTCCAGTTAAGCCCTACCCATAATCAGGTATTGTGGGGGTACTTAATAATTGGAAAGGTATCGCATTCAAACCAACATCATGTTTTATCAAAAATCACCATCTTCTCTTGGTCATATTCACCTTCAAAAATCATTCAATGGAATGCATCTTCATTCCAAGGTTTCAAAATCCTTTCAAAGATCATAAGATTCCCATCTAGAGTAGTCAAGTTTAGTTCATTAGCACTAGCTCTAATTCATGAGGGGTGCTACCTTGCTTTGCTTGGAAGAGACTAACTCACTACTCTAGTAACCAACTTGTATCTGGACCAAAGTTAACTATAAAAGTAAATCATTTAGAAAACAAGTAAAAAACTTGGGATGGGTTCACATAAGAAAGGATAAGAAACATGGTGCCATGCCCCAAGGGGCTTTGCACTTTGCAAGGGTAAAAGCTTGCATAGTAATTTAGCTTGCCTTGGTAGTTCTCAAACTGTTCCTCCTCCTCCTCCTGGTAGCAACCTCCTTCTTCGGCGTACTCTCCGATGCTACCGTCTAAATTTGAATACGAGTATAATTACTCACTAATTCAATGGCTATTCCACCATCACAAATAAACACACAAACTACTCTATGCACACACATAAATAAATTAGGGTGCATGGGTGGTGGGATTTAAAAAGGATTTGTATTCTATATGTAAAAGATAGTTTCCATAGGGTTCTTGAGAAATAATTTCCTCTCATTGAAATCTGCTTAAGATTTAATTTCTCCAACAATCATGGATGAACTCACATTGACCTAAGTCCAATGTTCATCATCATCATTTGGGGAAAATGATTTAAATGAGGTAGATCACCTCATACCATTTAAATAGCTCTACCTTTGATTTAAATCTCAAGTAATTCATATAAGAGAGTTTGGGACCAGGGGTCCAAACATCCCATGAATTCATGTGAGACAAGTTTAAATGAAGTGTAAGACTTCACACCATTTAACTTTAATAGTTTTGGATAATATCAACTAGTTAAACTAGTCAAAATATCCATTCACAAAACCATGGCATGATCATGCAAAGTGACCACACCATTTTATTGCATAAACAATTAGTGTAAGTCAAAAGTGAGCTATTAGAGTTGGAATTAACTTAATATCTATTTTGGTTGATTTTTAAGAATTATTTGAATAGGGAAAAGTCCCTGCCTTGTTATTTTTGTCAAATTAATTATACAAAGAAATTGACCATGTGGCCAGTGGCATTGGATAGAGAATTTCAGTGGCTTTCTAACAATATCAAATTCACTAAATTTGGTTTAGCCAATTTGAAACTATTTAATTTCAAAGTTTGGGCAGTATTGGATTGTTTGGAAATGTTCAAATCAAATTTGAATTAAACAGGCCGGCGGGAAAAGCTAATTGGGCCAAACGGTTTGAAAACGGCCCGAGCCAGCCCACCACGGTCCAGTGCCGCGCGGGCTGCCTGACAGGGTGGGGTCCGCCTGTCAGCGGCTCATCTAACCCGAATCGGTACGTTTTAAAGTGAGGCGTTGGATTAGAAGTGAATCCGACGGTCGAGGTCCATCGTCTTCTCCGACGAGAACCCGACGCTCTGGCGGCGGACCTAGGGGGTCGGAGGGCTAACCAGTGCTCCAGCGAGGGATGGCAGTGTGCGTGGGGAAGTTGTGGACGACGGCGGAGCTCCTGGTACCGGCGGCTCCTCCTGGAACAGCTCCAATCGACGGCGGCGACCTCCGGGTACTGGCGGCGTCGATCTTCAAATTGGAGCAGCTCCGGCGACGATCGAGTGAGTGGAGAGGTGGTGGAGAAGCTGTGAGAGGTGGGGAGCGAGGTGGTGTGCTCAGTTCTGTCCAGGGAACGCTCTATTTATAGGATTGAGAGAGGGTGGCGGGGCAGTGATGCGGGCGACATGGGCGCGGCGTCTCCGGCGAGCTAGTGAGCTAGGCGAGGGCGTGGCGCTGTTCTGCGGTTCCTGGCGAGTCTAACGGCAGCGACAGCTTGGTCGGGGGAGGCTTGGTTGGGTCGCGTTGTTTCCACGACGGCCGCGGCGGTGGCGGGATCTTCTTCCCCGTCTACGGCGGCGGCGGTCCAGGGTCTTGTCGTGGCCATGTCTGGCGGTGTCGCGGTGTCACTGCGGTGCTCAACGTGTCGAGGGAGGGTCCAGGGCGTGCTCGAGGTGGTGGCGCGGCACGTGGCCAGTGCGCGTCCATGCGCGCATGGTCGCGACGCGAGCGGCATGCCGGGCGATTTTGGGCGCGCGATCTCCGGCGAGCTACGGCGTCTACCTCGACGATGGCCGGTGCTAGGTGGTGTAGGAGGGTGCGGTGGAGAGTGTGGGCGCCAGGGCCAGGGGTGGCGAGCAAGGATGAGAGGGGGAGAAGAACATGGCCGGCATGGGCCGGCATGGCCATGTCTTGCTTGTTCTCTCTCCCTTCCTAGGGTTTCTATGCTGGGGTTAGTGAGAGAGGGAACCAGGGGACCATTTAGACTAGGTTGGGGTAGGTTAGTTAGTGTAGAATCACTATTTGCAATAGTGTGCAAATAGTGCCATATTTTGGAAATCCCAAATTATCCAAATTTGAAAATAATTCAAATGGTGAATGTTTTTGAAAAGTGAGTGTTGATATAAGTTGTAAATGACCAGAGGTGAATTGAGGTGGTGGTGGAAAAATTAGATTTCAAATTTTGGCCAAAATGGCTAAGTGGAGTTTGTTGAACTTATTAAAAAGTTGCAACTTTGGATGAGCATAGCTAGTGATCAAAGATGAATTTGGCAGGGTGGTCTTCATCAAAGTTGTTCACCTTGATGTTGACTTTGAAATGGTGCAAAGAGTTAGCAAGAATTGGTTTGGGAAAATTGAATTGCAGGGGCTCAAAGTGGTGATCAGACTAAAATTGGCAGATTTGGTCATTATCTCATGTGAGTGGGAAATGGGTTTGAGATTCATTTGAATTGTGAAACCTTGATTCCAAAAGTTGTAATAAGTGTTTCACAACATTATCCAACTATTGGTGAAGACCAAATAGGTCTAGGGTTAAAATTTATAAAAATGCCATAGGGCATATGTGAGGGTTTTTAGGGTTTTGCCTTTTATTTGATTTTTCTTCCTCTTTGATTTATTTGGTTGGTGATCTTCATATGATCACTCTAGGGTTTTAGAGCACATCAAGATACAAGTAATAACAATCATCATGGCATCTCACTCAAATGCACAAGTCCTATGCATGTACTATATGCAGAAAGAAAAGTTTTTGTTGGTTTGAAAATTTACTTTTCTGGAATTCTCTAACTTTCTTTTCATTGAAACTTGGGGTGTTACACTAGTGTTCCTTTATATATGCTCTTCTTTTATAGGATGCCAAATGGAGTGAAAGAAAAAAATGGACAGAGTTAGAAATAGTTTCCTTTGGGATGAGACTGAAGATAGGAAGAAATATCATCTGGTCACTGGTAGACAATGTGCATGCCAAAAGATCAGGGTGGTTTAGGGATTCTAGACTTGGAGAAAATGAATATTGCTTTATTAGCTAAGTGGATATGGAAGATTTTTAATGAGGATGGGATATGGCAACAAATGCTTAGAAAAAAATATCTTCAAAAGCAGACTGTTTGCCAAGCAGTAACCAAAAATGGGGACTCACATTTCTGGCAAGGTTTAATGAAGGTTAAAATTTCTTTTGGCAACATTGCAAAGTTCGGGTTGGGGATGGAGCCAAAACAAGTTTTTGGGAGGATCAATGGATAGACACATCCTGTCTAACCAAAACCTTCCGAAGAGTTTTCTTGGTTTCTATGAATAGAAATGTTACAGTTCAGAAAGTCTTTGATGCAGGTGTGGAAGGACTTAGGTTTAGGAGGGCAATGGTGGGAGGACTTAGAGAGCAATGGAATGATTTAAAAAAACTGTTGGAAAGGGTTAATTTGAATAATGAACCTGATAAGTTGATTTAGAAATTAACAAATTTAAGGGAATTTTCAGTTAAATCCTTATATCTAGCAATGCAATGCAATGAAATAGTCCCTATAGATTTATGTGAAAAGTTAAGATACCCCTTAGAGTTAATACTTTCTTGTGGTTAATGCTGAAAAAAGTATACTAACAAGAGATGTATTGTTACAAAGGGGAGGTAAATGTGAGAAGAAGTGTCTTTTTTGTGGATGCAATGAAACTATTAATCATCTCTTTTTCAAGTGTCCCCTGGCTAGATACATTTGGAATGTGGTCAATTGTACTTTTGGTCTAAAATTCCAATTTGATTCTGCTGATCCTTGTATCTCCAATTGGCTGAAAGGTTTTTTTTGGGGGGGGGGGGGGGGGGGGAGAAAAAGGAAATTCTTGCTGTAGGAATTACAGCTGTAATCTGGAGCATTTGGAAAACAAGGAACTTGGCATGTTTTGAGAAAAAATGGCCTGATGAACCTTATGTTGTTATTCTGAAAATTTGTTACTATATTAACTGTTGGAGTTTGTTACTCGTGAAGGAGGGCGTTAAAAGCAGGGATCTCTGTGCAAGGGTGTTGGAAAGAGTGACAATGGAAGTGTTTGGGTCAAGAAGGAGTTGGATCTCATGGACGCCAAGACTGATGATGTAGAATAAGTAAAAAGAGGAAGGAAGATGAATACTAATAGCAAAAAAGGAAGAAGGGGAAATGGAAGATGCAGTCTGATCAAAAAGGGCAAAATAGTTTGATCCTGATAGGGGGTGTGTGAAAGTTGGCAACAAATGGAGCATTACTCCTTCTCTTGATCTCTGTTTGTCTAGGTGTCTGAAGTTTCCTCCATCCTTTTCTTCTCTTTTGTTCTGTTAAGAACTGGTGGTTAGTGTGGTGAAAAACAGGCACACAGTTTGTGTGAGTATTTGTTGTGTTATAAGGTGTTGATGGTACTCTGCAGAATCTGGTTTCCTTAATGAAATCGGGGGTGACTCCCTTTTATTTAAAAAAATTAAAATACATTTTTTTTTCAAAATCGAAATGTGTTAGACATAATTTTCACAAATGTTCCAAAAAGAATAACACAATTATTTCGGTGCCATTTTAGAGAAATTATTTATATTCCAGGTATTCAGCATTTTCTGTAATATTTCATTTTTTACAAAAATATATTTTGTGATGATTCCAGAAATTTTCACAAATGTTCGGTGACACAAATTTCAGTTAGCCCAGCATATTCAAATAAATTCTAGAAGCACTCCACATACATTTCGTAATTTTTGTAGTTTTTCTTTGCCACATTTCAAACGACTTTAGACACATTTCATATAAAGTGGCATTTTATAAAACATTTTTTATTCATTTATTCAATATTTTCACTGATGTTTCTTTGTGTTCAAAAATTAAAATATATTTTGTAAACAGTAAAATTTTAGTTGTTTAATAAAATTCAGAAACATTCCATGGAGATTTCGCAAAATGTTCAATTTCATTCATGTAACAAAGCTTTTACTGTTTAAAAAGTTTTACAAATATCTATCACAAATTTTAAAAGCGATAGAGGGAAGAAAAATGGCATCCTAGCAAGTTAAAAAAAAATGATGAGTGATGGCTCAACTTGAGAGAAAACAAACTAAGACCGAGCCTTCTTCAGAGCTTGTGTGAAGCCCGGCGAGTAACCCTAAAAGTCTGTGAGTCGGCTCATAGCTCATAGGTTGTTTGACAAAATAATAAATAATCGGACACATGTTGTTGTTTTCCGAAAAGATTGGTATTTGACAATTCTAATAATATACCTTCCGTCCCATGAAACTTGTTTTAGATTTGCCTAAATTTGGATATATCTATGTACTATATACTGTGCGTAGCCAAAGTTTGACAAATCTAAGATAACTTTTATGGGACATGTGGAGTATAACATAACAAAAGAAGAATCGCGGACAAATGGAGTCCAGCTCTAAGAACCCTTTATGTTCAAATGTTCAAAAATCATGTTTACAAGTTGAAAATACTCCCTCGGTTTCTAAATATAAGCCATATAGTTTTTCGAGAATTTTTTTCCATAATTTAGGCTTTAGTGCGATGCACCACTTGTATGGATTTATTTTTAGGGATTTAATTATATTTTCTTATCTTATGCAAAGGCCTCTATTTTTTAACGTCAAATGTATAGGGGTAATAACGCCCAAACCTGGTGTAATTTTTTCTCAATATACGTTCTTTAATTTCGGTGACAAAATTTATATGACTTATATTTAGAAACGGGGGAGTAGTTTGGATGTAGTAAATGATATATCCTACTACCTCGATTCCGTTTTAATCGATGCTAGTGGTGACCACACAGACGAGCAACTGCGCGTCAATCAGATTGAAACGGAGGGAGTACAAGAGTGTAGAATATATTTTTTATGGGCCTACAACAGGAGAGACTCCTACAAGAGTGCATAATCTGAGTGCGAACTTTTTTGTATTCTCATCTATACAAAAATGATAAATCTGACATATTTTATAGTTCGGAAGTGTGTACTATTTACTACGTTTAGTATACTCAAACCCATACTTTTATCTTTTTGTGGCCTAGAATATAAAATATGTTGCATGTTTATAGGATACATCATCGACTACATCCATACTTTGGCTTCAGTTTTTTTAAGTTCTGTGATATGACTTTTGGATTTTGGACTTCTTTGAGCTTGGTCCCCATTTGAAGTTTCCGCACAAAAGCACTGCATTGATCTACAAAATAGTCCAACGAGTCTCGACCTTTGTAGGCATACAACATTTTTCTTTAAAGAGGGCAAAATCTTTGCCCCATTCATTCACTAATTTAAAGTTTGTTGCACTCTCGCAAAGTGACAAAGTACACTCTGGGGCTCGACTAGCTAGTATACATGCTCTTGGTCCTTGTAGGCCGCCCTCGCACGCGACTGCGCTTGGAAACGTGGCGTACGGCCATAGCAGGAACGGGACGAGAGCTCGTCCTCGCGCTGGAGTTTTCTGTGAGATTTCCCCCTTCTTCTGTTTTTGTTTTCTCTTCTGATACTTACGCACAATCAAAAGCAAGTAACTGCAGTACTAACCAACACAACTGCAGTGCAAAAAATGCCCTCGGCCGGTACATTCAAACTTTGTACTCCGCGTATCTTTTTTCCCCAAAACACGGCAAAAACTTGTGTATAATTTTCATGAAGATTGGCAGAAAATAATTCAATTATAAGAGGGGCATCCACGAGAAAACTCCCGGAGCAACAGCACAAAAGGGAAAAACTTAGAAGAAAAAAGAACTACTCCCACTACTAGGAAAACGGTTACCTGGGGCTCACCTGTTTTTGCTACCCGTGACGCACCGGATTTAGTGGAGCAAATTACAAGGAACTACAACAATTGAGATGAAGTGGATGGGTTTGTACTTTGTACCACTCTTGGTAAATTTTTCATGTACTGAGCCATCAACAGATTAAGCAAACCGTCAGGAGACAATGAGTTAGCCCGTGCGGCCCCACTGTCAGAGCCTACATGGCAAACGGCCATGAGGTTAAACTTAACCTCATCCGGCCCGTGAGCCCATATGTCAGTGCTGAGTAGGAGCTAGACGTGGAGCCCAACCAGTGGCGGCTCCAGGAATTGGAGCCTGGGTATTCATTGTAATTTTTTTTTCTAGATGCAATACGTAAACTGTAACAATTGATAGCAATATATATATCAGAGGACTGCTGTATATGATAACAAAAAAATCATTCAAATAACAATCAATAAGGAAAAGCCATGACACCTTAATTCCATACGAAGTACCAATACGTACAATGAAAATTCAGCATTGAGGCATTACCTCTTGCTTGAAGAATTGATCAAATTACAAAATAACTTTGCGATACAAGATTGATGATATCCTCGTCCGTAACTTGATTGAAAAACTCTCTCTCAATAAATGTAACCATACAATTGTTGAAGAATATCGAATTTGGGGGAAAGTACCTCGACAGCACGGTCCGTCGCCGTCACCTACTGTGCGGTGCCGCAGCTTCGATCGATCTGGTCTGCTCTCTGCTGGGTGTCTGTCAGGGTGTGCCGCCGCCCGCCGCCCGCCGCCCGCCGCCCGTGCCTCTCCCTCTGGTTTCGTCGATCGAATCGGAAGGAGCCAGGAGCGGAGCGACGGTTCAGCTTCAGCTAGCTAGCGATCAATTGATCGTGATCGATCGTGGACGTGGGATGGGCTAGGCTGACGCAAAACTGGGCTTTACGCTGGACTCTAATCTCTAATGGACAAACCGGCCACGTATATTACATGTACATAGAAATTTTTGGGCCAAACCATTGGTATTCCCTGGAATACAGGGGCATACCCCCAGCGCCGCCTCTGCCCAACTATCAGCCCCACATCTTTCCCCTATTCTTCTTCTTCCTCCTATGACTTGTCTCCGGTTGATTTCTTCCTCCTGGTGCCGACGGGTGGATGCGCGTGTGCGGCCTGGGGAGATGGCGGTGTGGGCGCAGCACGAGCGCGTCGGGCGGAACGGGGAGATGGCGGCGTGGGCGCACTGGGGATGTGGGCCGGGCGGTGGTGTTGACCTGGTGCCGCGACGGCTGTGCGTGCACGGGTGGGCTTCGCGGCTGGAGCAGCGAGCGGAGATGCAGCGCGGCGTTCATTGCCACGGCGGAGCCGCAGGCCTACCATGCACTCTGGCAGTCATCCCACCCCACGGACAGTCAAGTGCGTTGCTCAGGACACGCCGCAGGTGAGGCGGACGATGCTGGCTGTTCCTATCCCGACCATCCCGACAGTCACACCACAGCGCCGAGGCCGTTTCTCAGGCGCGGCAGCGGCACGGGTGGACGACCAGAGCAAGGTGCACATGCGTTCGACGAGGGTGCACGACCTCCGCAGTAGAGCTCGCGGGCGCGCAGCCGCCGCGGGCGAAGGCGCGAACGAGCTTGCGAGCGCGGCAGCCGGCACGGAAGGAGATGGTGATGTCGGCTGTCGCAGGGCGCGGTCGAGGCGGGGCCGGACGGCGTTGGCGCAGGCCGGCATGCGCGCGCGGGCGGCGCGGACGGACGGGCGCGGGAGACTGCGGCTCGTTCTTGCCGCTGCTGTGCTGCTGCACATGCGCGCGCATGGTGCATGCGTGCCTCCTGTTGCATGCTTGGGCACTGCTGCTGCTTTGTTGCTTGGGCTGCTTTAGGGTGCGCACGGCATGCACGCGCAGTGCCTGCTGCTGCTTGGCGCGAGGAGACGAGCGGGGAGGTGCCGGTGGCAGCTGCACGCATGCGGACGCGACGTCGCGCGGAGGTGCTGGTGCGTGCCGTAGGTGTTGTGGAGGTGCACGCGGAGGAGAGGTCGACGGGTACACGCACGGCCACGGTGCGAGCGTGAGCAGCGCAAGACGTGATGCCGGTCATGGCCTTGGAGAGAGATGGGTCAAAGAAAGAAGGAGAAGATGGAGTTGACTGGTGGACCCCGCATCCATCCCCATCTATTTTTCTGTGAAACAGCCACGTTTCCTGGCCCGATCATCCCTTGTCAAGAACGAGAAGGCAGCGATCCGCGTTGTAGGACTTTCCCTCCCTTATCGACGGGTTTTGCAGATCCCGTGCTCCGAGCGCTAATCTTTTTCCCTCGCCAAATTCTTCTTTCTCCCCGTGTTGAACCCTCTCTCTCGATGCCATATATTCGCGTCCAGTCCAGAAACGAGGAAGCAAACCCTACCATCGCCGCTAGAATCAGCGCCAGCCACCACTGCTCCAACCATTTCTCGTCGGCCGGCGCAGAATGAAGTGTACCCATCGCTGGGCATGCGAGGACATGTGACTCACTCCACCCTCAATGCCCATGTATGCTCCCCCACAATGGGGCTCTGCCAGATCGGACGCTTGATAGGACGGGGCTGCCTCTAGTAGCCCCAATCTTTCTGCAACAGATTGGTAAGCCTATCTTCATCTTGATCCACCTTGTTAATTTGGTGATGCACGGCCGTGCTAATTTGGTTAACTGAATGAATATGCACAACCATGTTAATTTGGTTAACTGAATGTAGACGTAGATGACGTGGGTTTGGTCGGCAATAAGAAAAACTAGCAGGAATGGGCGCGGCGGCACGCCGCACCGACCTGTATTATGATGGTGTTAATAATTTTAAGACCACACTTGAATTGATAGAAATAATTAATACTTTGCTTTTAAGTAATGGATCAAGGTGGTTGATAACGAAATTTGATATATCATACATTAAACTTATGTGCATAAAAAAGCTGATCCTGAGAATCAAGTAAATAAGCGGGCATCAGAAAGAAACCAAAATTAAATCTAGTAATAATAACTGACACTACATATTGACCATCGTACGCCACGCCTGTGAGGTAACATTGGTGGTTGCAAGGAGTTCGTCACAGCATTGGTGAGTGGTGACACTTAGGAGGGCAAATTCAATTATAAAACGGAGGTTAGCCGGTCGTATTAATTTATACCTGGAACTTGCTTACATAGTTCATGGAACTGCCTTGCATAAATATCATAGATCCTAAATTCTATTTGGTATACATGACTTGCATAAATATCATAGATCCTAAATTCTATTTGGTATACATGACAGCTCTTTTCTAGCGAGAAAAGCTAAGCAGAGATCCACAAGTACGTACCACAGTAGGATGGGTGGTGTCAGTGTTCCCACGTCTTTGAGTTGTCATTGCTCGGTGCCGTCATCTTCATGGTTGGATGAGAGGATGGTGAGCTCTTCACTTGGTCCACCGCGATCTTCAGTAACCGATAAAACACCCATATGCAAAAGAGGATCCTTCTCAGCTCCAGTGCCTCTATGATCTTTTCATCCCCTAGAATAGAATGAATTGCTTTATTAGTTGCCAATCTCTAAAACTGAGAGGGGTACTCTTCTTGAATCGCTCATAGCCTTAAACTTGGCATGTACACAAACAGTCGATGTACTATGAAATTTAGATTGTGTGTGAAATGAAAATAGATAGTCGAACTCTAAAAACTAAATAAGTAGTAAAGAAAAAATTCTGTTAGGGACGATTTCAGGGAAAGGACATAAAAATAGTGAAGAGTTTTTTTTTTTGATTTGGGCATATGACAAACATTTTAAGAGTACAAAAGAAACAATTTTTCTGGGCTGGTAAAAAAAATTCGTAGCAACAAAAAAATCTGACGAATAACATAATATTATATCTGAAAAGAACCAACCAAAGTAAGCAAAGATAGGTGGATCGTTCTTACCTAGAGCAAGAACAAACATCCAGTCGACCGTGTATGTATGAAGAAATCTTTGGTGTTGCTATTGGAAGTTCAGACCTTTGGCACCTTAGGCCGCAGCCATCAACCTGTCAGGGTAGGTATTCTGTAGAGTGGCCAAGACTGTAAGGTAATGGCTAGCATTGTTTTCCTTGCAGTAGTTCCATGATGAGCAAGTGTATGTTTGATTGTAGTGTCGCTCTCAGGTCTCTTCTTTCCATCAAGGTGGAGAATCTAACCGTCAATCCAAATAGATTACCTAGTGTTGAAACATAGGGGTACAACTACAAATGTAACCATAACTTTTCTTTTTTGCCCTAGGTAAGAAATATATAAAAATATTTAGCTAACAAAATTGGTGTTCAATCGGTAACAGTATTGAATTTTATGTGGGCTCTCGAAAATGTGAATCATACTGCCAACTGATATCATTGAAGCATATAAGTACGTTTTTCTGATAGCTGCATGTTAGTAATAGCTTATAATAGACATTTTTCAATGGTTGGATAGAAGAGGTAGTATGTGCATATAATATTTTTGTAAACATATTTAGAAAAATGATTGACATATTGCAAAGAGGATATGAGAAGAACACAATCGCACAAACCAGATAGCATTTACATATGCACTAACACAGAGAAAGCAAATGGCTGATTCATTTCCATACAGAAGAGTGGCAATCTCAAATATCCCGAATGAGTTGTTGACACGACCTGTAGGGATGGTAAGTATCTGCTTAAGCGCACTCCATAGAATCTGCATATAAACAAAAAAGTGGATCACTCGACTTGAGATCAAACGCACATGAATCAGCTAACTGGGTTGAATTGTACTTAATGGCTCCAGCATTATATTATTACATTGTAGAGCTAATTAGGGGAATTGAAAGTGTACTGATTCAAAGAGAGAGACATATTGTACTACTTAATTTTGTTGCCGATGCGACTGCCATAGAGCTGTGTTGCCTCTTGTGTCTAATTGAGAGAGTGAAGCGGTCTCTACACCCAATCATGACCAATCGAGTATTACCCCGGATGTCAATCGAAGATCACGCCACCATGTGCAAGATTATAATAACGAAGGCACAAACACAATAATCTGGAAGCTCCTACGACAACCTTTTCTATATTAAACATTAGCAAAAAAAATAGCAGGTGTAGTAATGACAACCACTGAATTATTATCAATCCAGTTTCTAGGCCAAAACATCAGGTAATACATGAGTGTTAGGACATGATGAGTGGGTGAGTAACAACAAAAATTTCAACCTAAAAATCCAATGAGTGTCACCTGAAGTGCACTAATGCCTGCCACTCAACATCAGGTATTCCTGACTTCACCGTTGATCAAGAGCCTACCGTGCCGTCGTCCAGGAGCAGCAAGCCTGCCCAGTGCATGAACCAATATGCAATTTATGTTTCTCTGCATGCCACTTGCTCAATAAGGAAAACCCAGAATATGAAGCTATACATAACCATAGCTCACATAATAGAACAATCCAGGTCTCAAAGAACTCGTACAAATTAGTCTAGTGGGGCTGGTGATCTGGCAGTGTATAATCCGTGTCGTGCCAGCTTCTTGGCTTAGGTATGAACATGTCACTGGAGCTTAGTTTACTGTCATGGAACATATGACAATGTTGATTTAGAAATGCAGTGTCCCTTAAATTGAACACAACGGTACAATCTTTTCTCAAGTGCAAACAACCATGAGCTTGCTCGGAACACAACATTTTATTTAAGTAGGACACCATCGTCTTTATTATCTTGTAGGAAAGAATTTGATAATACTTCTTGCAGTCTATAAGTGAGATTGCAGAGGGCGCAAATGCACAAATATGCGCAATAATTAGTACTACTCATACTCTCAACAGAACACTGCATCTCTAGACCAAATTCTAAGTAATCACTCAATTAGTCACCATAATTAGTCAGCTAAGATAATTGTTAAACTGAGCCGACAGTTATCCTACATGAACGACTTAACTGATTAACTAACTGGCACCATATGGATCCAACATATAAAATGTAGGCCTACCGAGGCATGAGCTACTTTAGAGAGCCAATTAAAATGTTTGGTAAGCATGAAGATTGTGGAGTCAGATCATAACTTTACCACCAAATAAAATGTTTCTATACCTCTTAGTTGGTTGGGCTAGCTTGGTTCAGAATAATAACTGACAATCTAGCTCTCAAAATTATGATATGGTTTAATTTAATAAATAAAGCCACAAAATTATGTTGTTCAGCTTTGCTTTGGCAGACCGGGACGCAGCTGTATCAATCACATGTAAAATTTCTGAAAAACGTGAAAAAAATCTTCATTTACAGAAGGAGTGGTATTCTGATTGCCAAGTTGTTCAGAAAAGCATGAATTCTAAAGGCCTACAGGCCAAGATACGTAGAGGCTGACTCGGCAGCAGAATCAGCCGACACAGCCATTAGAGGAATTTCCCCGTGCAGGATCTGAAGGCATACCTGACGGCCGGAGGCCGGCCACGCCTCGGACACTAATCACCAGGTGAGCACGGGCACGGCATCTTGAGCATCGAACAGGGGCGGGCAGCATGGCAGGACTCTGGCGCAAATAGGGGCGGCGTTGAGGTGAACAGGAGACGCGGTGGGACTCGGCGTCCAGCATGGGCCTAGAGCTGCGTGCGGCGCGGAGGAACTCTGCAGTGAGCAGGGGCAGGAGGGAGCTTTGCGCTGCGCGACGGAACTGCCGCGAGCAAGAGCTGCCGGGAGGTTGGCCGCAGCGAGTTCAACGTCACTTACCTGTGGCGCGTCGCCGTCGTGCTCTCCACCGAGAACTCCGCCACCACCGCTCGTGGCTCGTCGTCGGCGTCGGTGGCCGCGCTCGAACCTACCGCGCGCAAGACCTGGAGACCGACGGCACCTCGGACGTGCACCCAGGCGCGACGGTGGCCAGGGAGAGAGAGGGCCCCGGCAACCTTCAGCGCCCCCACTCCAATCCAGCCGCTCCGCCAGCGACACTATGAGGATGGCCGCGTCAGCTCTTCTCCAATACATGTCGGGGAGAAGAGGAGGGCGCCCAGGTCCTCATCGGCTCATCCACGCCCGCAGCCGCCTCTAGAAGAGAGGAGGCCCCGAGCTCCTCCACCGTGCTGCGCCGGGGGCAGCACCCGGCCAGGGAGAGAGAATAAGGGGCGCCGCCAGCACCATCGCGGTCCCTTCTGTTACCGACACAGATTCTCGCTTCCCCCCAACGCCGACCCCGGCCGCCGACCTTCGCAGCGCGCCGTCGTCGATGCCTCCATGGCCGCCGTGCTGATTCCTCTCGTCTAGAACAGCACGATGACGTGCCGGACTTGCAGGGGGTTGGGGGAGGCCGCGGTCGCCTCTTTCTCCGTCCCATCTCCATACCGCCGCCACCCCGTCTCCCTCCCGAGTTCGTCGGAGGCCGGATCGGCGAGGCACCGCACTGCCATGGCCGGCCTAGGGAACTCGGCGAGATGCCCCTCCTCCTCGTGTGCTGCGCCCGTGGAGGTCCACAATGGTGAGCAGAATAATAGAGGGGCGGCCTGCCGGCATTGCCGTGGGACGTGACCCCATGGAAGCCCGTGAGGCTATTCTCGGGAGGGGAGGAAGAGGATAAATCGGGAGAGGAGGAGAATTCCAGAGAGAAGTTACGCCGCTTTGACCGAGTTGTGTACAGCTTAAGATACCCAAATACTTGAATCGGAGGGCGCTTATTCTTTGAATCGGAGGTAGTAACTGAGTATAACAGAGAAAAGGAAATTAAAAGCTCCTACATAACTGCTAGAGAGCACCAAAGCGTACACAAGAGGAAAAACTTGTGGGAATTAAACCACCACGGAACACACGTGTTGGCTCAGCCTTAATTGTAAAAAAAAATCAAAACTCTGTGAAAAATGGAAGCTGTTCATGTTTAGTATAGTAACTAGCAAAGATCGGCGCGGCGGCACGCCGCGCCAGGATAGTGGCTGGCTGATGGGAGATTTGGCGAAAACCATGGACACAATACTTAAATTTGTAACACATGTTTAGACTAATCCTGAACTTAATAAGTTAAACAGATAAAATGAACATGAGACGATAGAAACAGTCATTAAATCTCTGTTTCCAGGGTGCAGAACTGATAACTAAATATATAACAACACAGTCACAATGATCAAACAGATTAGAGGCATACACAAAGTAGAAACAAAGAAATATAAGAAACATTAGAAGGAAAATAGAATGGAAATGAATGATTATAGGCATAGCACAAACTGAGCCGTCGTAGAATACACAGAACTCCATTACAACATCACTTGAAGAAAATATGATACATCAACAATGTATGCGCTCTTATAGATAGTATTGCGATCAGGCAAGACTCAGAGTGGAGACGTTGCCGTACCATCTTAACTTGTAGTAATGCATAGACCAGATCTGAATCATTGTCACTCGTCTTGACCAAAGCAAAAGAACTTGGTACATGCTCAATTAGGGGCACTGAGTTTAAATTGCGGGCAGATCATATAACTCAAAATGAACAATTTCAGAGACTCCCATCTAACTGAGTTGTAGTCAGGCATCCTCTTTTAACAGTTCTAATTCTGCACAACCAATCAATCACTTAAGAAAAACAGATAATAGTTTGTACATGATCATGTATGAATAGTAGGTATCAGAGGGCGCAATATTACCAAGGAAGAATGCCACCATGTTAAGCAACTTTTTGTAATGATTTAGCGATCCAGCCAAAAGGGCCCACACAAGCAGAAGAACAATCAAGCGCAGGAATGGCAGGGCCCTCCAGTACCATGAAATTTCAAATGTATAGATTCATCATTGTTTTAATTGTTCTCTCAATTGAGAAGTGGTTTCTTGGTATACTCTTCCATTGTTTCCCTGCAATGTGAATCAAAGCTAGATAATTATTTGGCAGGTAAGCAAGGACAAATAAAAGAAATTCAGGGGAGCAGCTTGTCAAAATTTCACTGTGTTCATGCAAGAAAATTAAACAGATACTTGCATGTATGTTTTCCTTTTTTACTATATACTTGATTGTTCCGGTGATATTATATATAAAGAAATTAATGAGATTTTAGTTTATCAGAACATTCCGGAAATAGGTAGTGAGTCATTGTTACTAAATCATTCCGACTAAAGTGGAAAACTATTTTGTGTATTGACTAAAATGCTATGCTTCTGTCTACATCCCTGAAGTGATAGTTACTGAATCATGCTAGTGAGACCCATGGTTTTTGAGTCGCTGTATAGTCGCCGAGCCATTTTCCAAAAAATGGCGGCGACTCACGACTATACAACGACTTATGGTGACTATACATGTTTTTTGCTCGACTATACATGAGTCGCAGGGTTTGGCGACTCATTTTTGAGTCGCGACTCAAAAACCGTGAGAGCACAAAGAAAGCACTTACATATATCATCATTATGATGCAAAATGTAGAATATACCCATGACTTACATTCGAGGTATCAAATTGGGCAGAACACATAAACATAAGAAAACGCATGATGTTTTATACTTATCCAGAAATATATTGGTATTTACCATGGCCGATTTTCTGCCTAAATTTGGCATTTACAGCAGTTTAAGAACGTAAACACGGACTATGTCCATAGTCTATCAGATATGCAGAAGTACCTATGCCCAAGAAGGTGAAATTATATGTAGCATGTACTGTATGTTTTCCCTGCCGAGGCTCCATGGATTGTTTTGTGAGCTTAGCAATTTCCAGAATCAACATCATGCGCGCAGCCTTTGACACCTTTTACGGCCTTTGAATCAAGTTGTGGAACCGGCTTCAGCCAAAAACTTTAAATCAAGTTCTATGAGAGCAATGAAGAACTAAGTGAGAAAATGAATAAAAGAAATGGCAAACACCCTCGAATGGTCCCTGCAGATCTGCGACTTTCCCCTTAGTTAAGTTCACACTAATTGGTCCAATAATTGTTTACTATGTTTTTGTGCAGAAGACACTGACTAAATATCATTCAGCTATATATTTCATATAAACCACTTAACTGTACCAATCAAGAGAAGGAAATACCTTTCACAGTTACATATAGAAAACAAGAACCACAATGATACATTTCTCCTATAAATGTTCAAAGACTACCCTCTCAACCAGGGGATCTGAAAGGGGCAAAACGATCTCGTTCGTCCGTTTCACCGCACAGTAAAGTTCTGAAACCCGCTTTTCATCTCAGCCGTCGGATGTGGTCATTCTTTTCTCACCTGTTGGTATTCTGAGAGAGTCCATGACGCGTGAGACCAACTGCTTGCGGGACCGACAGTGTGAGACAGCGAGGCGCTCTCGTTCGCGTGAACTTCCAAGCGCGCGATGGGAAGGGGTGAAAACCTAGATCGGCTCGCATGCCTCCTCTGCTCCTCGTCCAATCCCCAACTCCTCCTCACCTCCCCAATCGCCGCCACCCCGCTTTTCATCTCAGCCGTCGGATGTGGTCATTCTTTTCTCACCTGTTGGTATTCTGAGAGAGTCCATGACGCGTGGGACCAACTGCTTGCGGGACCGACAGTGTGAGACAGCGAGGCGCTCTCGTTCGCGTGAACTTCCAAGCGCGCGATGGGAAGGGGTGAAAACCTAGATCGGCTCGCATGCCTCCTCTGCTCCTCGTCCAATCCCCAACTCCTCCTCACCTCCCCAATCGCCGCCACCCCTCCTCCTCTCCTCCCCAATCACCGCCACCCCTCCTCCTTCGCCAATCTGCGCCGTTTTCTCCCCCTCTCTAGCAGGAGCAGCGCTCGAGTGACGGAGGCGGCTGCACGCGGTAGCGGCGGGGCGGCGACGGCTGGACGCGGCAGCGGTCGTGGCAGGGGCGGCCGGCTGCTTCAGAGGAGGGAGCACGGCCCATGAGATGAAGAGGAGGCGGGGTGGACCGTGCCTCGACCTCAACCTTCCTCTTCTGAGGAGGGCAGATGGCGGCGGTGACCGGAGGCACCGAGCGCGGCCACAGAAGGGCCGACGCGCGACGGATCCGCTTTGCCGCCGGCGGCTGGACGCGGCAGCGTTGGGGACGGACCTCGGCCTCGCCGCGACGAAGGCCGCCCGGCCCCAGCAATGTCCACGGCGCGGCCAGCTCCGGCAAGGGGAGGTCGACGTGAGCTCGGGCAGGGGGCTGGCCTGGGTGGGCGCGGCGAGCTCCTGCTCCAGCAAGGGGCAGGCGTGGCGAGGTCTGGCTCCGGCAAGGGGCGGGCGCAGGAGAACTCCACCTCCAACGGGGCGGCCGGAGGAGGCGCTGCAGGAGCGCGCATGGAGGAGGGAGCGGATCCAAACCTTCCCCCACCACCACGGCCACTGCTCCCTCGACAAGAAGCGCCACATCCCAACATGTACCGGGTAAAATCCTAACACTAGCTCATGTATTTCTCGATCCGATGCTGATGGGCATGGCCAGGGATCTGCTTGAAGAATGGCAATGACGAGGTGGAACTCCTGCATCCTCCGACCCTGGATTTTATTGCTGGTATTGTGCTGCTAGATGTGTGAGCTGCTGGTTAGACATGTTTTTAGTGTCATTGTGCGTTGCTGGTTTATTAGTATTTGTGGCAAGCACGAGTCAACTGAAATTATTTTGTTCTGCAGATCTGTATATTTGTGATTTATTAGTATTAGTATTTAACGATAAAAGTTTCAAAAGGATTGAACAACAATCGAAGTTGTCCTATGTTTACCGAAGTGGCGATTATATATATTTCAATGGCCTCTTATGTTCTTTATTGTTGGATTTGCTGATAAACTACCTTTTGTGTTGTTTATTACTTTGCAGGTTTACTGGTTTTAGTTCAGATGGAAGATCTCCAGGATTAGGAAGGTATATTATCTTGGTTAGGTTAATATGCTCTCCCCTTTATTGTAAGTATTAGGAAGAGTTATACCATGGTCAATCAAAGCTCAAGATATGAAATATTGTGAATATTTAATGCAGGGCATACTGATTTTTGCTGTGTATTGTGCTGATATCTTCC
Organism: Lolium perenne; assembly: GCF_019359855.2. Taxonomy (NCBI): domain Eukaryota; kingdom Viridiplantae; phylum Streptophyta; class Magnoliopsida; order Poales; family Poaceae; genus Lolium; species Lolium perenne. The sequence continues at coordinate 190,313,406 of NC_067245.2, forward strand.
ATGGTATAACTCTTCTTCATGATACTAATTTTTTCCGGTGCTTTGATGTGTTATTAGGTGATTTCTCTCGTCAGACAAATATGGCATTCAGGATGTAATCAGTGGTATTTTAGGAAAGGCATGGACAATATTTTTATAGGTTCAGCGCTGGTAACTTTTTCCTTACCATTGAAGATCATATTTCTAGCGGTACTTGATGTTTTCTAGCTCTCCTTTTTTGTTCTTTAGATTATCCCACAATGACAATTATTTTACACTAGGTAATGTACATGTTGATTTGAAGTTAAAAGTGAAAGTGATGAGTTGACATGAATTTTGTGTGACAGGTATTTCTGCTGTTCCTTGTCTTGTGTTTGACACTTTTTTTTAATTTTGCATGTAACTCTGCTATAGCATCTGTGCCTACACCAGTTAGATCATATATATGTTCTAAAATGGGGAGTGCTTGAATTAAATTGCTGGCCAATCTGTATAGAAGGCAATTAGTAACCAATTGTTCTATAAGAGGCTTGAATTTATTCTTGGGATTTTTGATTGTAGCTTCAAACTCTCTTTATAAGAAATGTACCTGTCTCTCATCTCCTCTCCTTGTGTCTTTCTTTATTTCGTGCTATTGCTCCAGTGAGGAATTTTCTGTAAGTTTCTCGTTGAGTAGTTCTTCTTGCCATAGGTTACCTTTTCATGGTCATGGAAAAGTATCTTTCAGACATGGAACCAAATAAATGTCAGTAGAAAATATCACATGCTATTTCTGAAAAATGAAATTCCTTTTTATATAAAAACATGATGCTATTGGACTTTTCCTTTTTATATAATGCAGTACAACGGAATATTGGCTGTATTTTCTTGTAGAGGTTTGTGAACACAAACATTTTGAAGTTTTTGGCTTTTGCTGCACGCAGTTATTTTTGGTTATTTGAGGTGTGGACATCGCATTCTTTGTATCTCTGCATTTTGGTCTTGTATTCTTGGTCGTTGTTTATTTTACTAGGGCAGCAACAGTGGCTATTTCACATCATGTAGAGGGTTGTAGCATGTACGTTCTCAATTAATTATGTTTTCTTGGGATTGTGCTTTATCTTTGAGCTTGCTTTTGTTCTGTTTGTTTTACTGCAGAATTGTGAATTAGCTAGCCGGTAGCTATGCTTGGTATATGTATTTTGTCTTGAGTTTGATTGCTTCAGTAGACATTGCTGTGCATCTAAATATGCATTATAATATTGGGTTAAATATAATATAATAGAGCTGTGGGTTGGCCCTGTTTTTCTAATAGAAAGATATAATCTCTCTAAGCAAGCAGTGGGCATCATTCTTGTGGTAGATAAAAAAAACTGGGATTGGAGGTGAACCAGGTTGATTGCTTGCTACTATTTCTGTTTTCAAGTATATTGGGTCTGTCAAATGGATAAATTTATTAGTAACGCCACAGTTCTTAGGAAAAATATCAGATGGATGCTGCCTGTCTCATACTCCCTCTGGTCTCTTTTAATTGACTCGAATTTAGCACAACTTTGTAGCTTATTCATGTGGTCTTAATATTGCCAATAAACTGATGAATATTTTTCTTGTGATTTGAAGATTTGGTTTGCAAGCATAGCATATATGCATGTGCGTGAGCAATTGAAATGTCACTTGAAAACAACTCTTGTTGATGAAAACTATTTCTGTTGTTACTTATGATGCAGAGAATTCCCATGGTGTGCTTATGGTGTGCTTACTGGTCCCATGGTATGGTGTCGTTGAGAAATATGTATACTTTCATTGAGTATGTCCGCACCAGAGTCCAAGACCACGGGTGAAAGGTAATATAATCAATCTTTGTTTTGGTATATTTCTTGCATTCTCAGGATTTTTTAAAATGCGAGGACTGTATAGTTCATTGTGTCTAGGCATATCTTGCGTAGGTGCACATACGCATCTCTGTTCAATGTACCATGGACATGCTCTCATGTTGCCCAAACTGATACTGATTTATTTTTTTACGTTAGTGTTGTTTTCTGATGTTGGTTCGAAGCTAAAAGTGGAAGTGATGAGCTGACGTGTATTTGGTGTGACATATTGGATCGCTCTGTCATTGAAGCTTTACTCAGAATGCAGCATTATGTTTGTTAGGTTAATGCAACTCCACTCTATAGATTGGTTTTAGTGGGTTGCTTCGTTTTGGTTAGGTGTTTTCTACACTATTATTTGATCTTCTAACGCAAACATGGTATATGCCGACTAATGGCAAATATGAGCTATATGTTCCAAATAATGATTTTTTCCACAGATCTGACAAAAAAGGGAGAACACCGAGAAGAGTGTGTTGAGGGATAGAGGACAGCCGAGGAATCATCTAGCTTACTGAAGAAAAGGTAGTTATCTTGAATAAGATATGCATTTTCCTGCTTAATTATTTTTATTTCCTCTTATAAACCTGTTGAATCAATGTGGTCCAATTATTTAATCCTACAATTTTTAGGGATGATCCCTTGAAAAGTGCAACGGCAGTGCCTTATGTTCAAGTATTTCTAGCTTCATCGCTTCAGTTGGTCCATATGTTCACTGAATGGGGATGTCTCTTCAGATTAAGGTAATAAGTACCATTTTCAACAATTTCGGTTTGTCCCCGGTCGTTTCATACAATGTTTCCTAAATTAAAATATATACTGGCCTTGGAGTGTCCAGTTGCATGAAACAAGTGTGCCTCATGTATTTTGTTCTTCTACAGTTTGGGGATATGACTATTTTCTTTGCAGTCGCTTAGTAGCCTCCATTAAATCTCTTTTCAATCGTGAGCTCCTTGGCAGCAGAGGCAGACGACGTTGCTTGATGGCCCCCATTCTATCCCCTTTCCGATGCATATGCAAATTCTATTGTGCATCGTTTTTAGTTAAAACCGTGAGCTCCTCTGCTCAGCTTTATTCTGTTGCCCCATTTACATTACTGATTTCATTATGTAAGCATGCGAGAGGGAGGCTTGAGCATGTGCAAAGGAGTTATTACTTGCTAACTTAAAATATTCACTGCAAAAAAATATTGCACACATGTCTTTTTTATCCTATTGGGAAATGGATCAGATAGTTTTCTTTTTATGAAAGCAATATTTTTTCTTGTTGAGAGTCTCCATGCACGGGAATGATCAAATTTCAGTGCTTGTGGTTTAATTATCTGATTAGGTATGTAAAAGCTTGATGGTTAATAAACAAACTTATTAGTAGCTAAAATTCTGTTTGAAGTTTTTTTATTTACTACTCGTGATCCAGCTGTATGATGCTGCTTTAATTTGGATAGCAATTTTCTTGTTTTGCATTTTCTGTTCGTAATGTATTGTTTCATTTTCCTCTATTATTGTGTGTCTATTATCACATATATTAGATGTCTTTATTAGTGCGTCTCAGTATGCATGTCTTTTGTTCTCCTTTCTTACTGCTTTCGAGCTATTTATGTATTGCCTTTTTTATGTGCAAATAGGTGACATGTGGTTTAGGTTAGATCAGTCCGAATAGTAGAAAGCAATGGGTTTATGTGCGAGTCTCGCGTCAGTTAGTGCATCTCAAAATACATGCTGGTTCTACCTTCTTACCGCTTTCCAAGTTAGTTATTTAGCGCCACTGAAATTAAGATCAGTTGTGCCACTGGTGCGAAGGGAATTGGAGCACCTGGACACTTATGGCAAGCAAAAGTCTAGCCTTCTGCCAATCTACCTTTTTTGCTCACATTTTTTTTATCTTTAACACGTGATGTAGTTACAGTGAAATTAGAGTTATATGATTATTTTGCACTACACCAATGTCTCATATCTCCTTAGTTTAGCCAGTAAAAGATTCAGATATGTATTCTAGCAGAATATCTTTCCATGTGGCATCTGCACGTAGATAATGTACTCCAATAAACGCTTCTATGTAGCTTTGTCTTATTGAGGTTTAATTTTCTCAACACCACTGTATATTTTGTTTGGTGCCTTGGTCTCGGAGAACCTAATGAACCTACTTGATGTCAAAGGTATTAAGGTAGAAGAATCGTTTGTATACACCTTCGTGCTTATTATTGATTGGGTTTAAAATGCATTTACAATGCGTGCTTTTTCATGTATATAGACACTACTGACATGGTTATGTACCTGATCTGTTTTTTTTCCAAAATTAGGTTGGCCCAATTTATTTGTTCATTTTCAATATAAGTTCAGCTACTTATTTCTAAATTTTCCTTTTTATTTAGGCTGCTAATGCTTCGCTCTGCTCGCTATGGATATGTCGGCCGGCGCCAGCTTCTTCCTCCCCATCGGCCAGGTGACCTTGTTGACTCCTCCCTCTTCACCGGCCAGGCCAACTCGCCGGCACCTCCCACCTCACCGGCCCAGGAGAGATCCCCTCCCTCAATGTCGCCGCATCCTGTGCTCGCCGCCGTCCATGAGCCGATTCCGCAGTGCAGATGAGCCTGAAGGTAAAGTTGCTTTCAGTTGCTTATTCATTCTTGTCGGATCTTGTTTATAGCATATATACTTGCTTTCATTTGCTTATGATCTACTCAAGATAGCAAATTCCTTTTGTTGTACAGTTGGCCACTTTTGGCATATGTGATAATATGCATATTTGTCAATGTTCATGGTACTACCTCCCTATCACTCACACACCTAGATATTTTCTTGGCAGCTATAACCTAAATTAAGGTTTGACACTTTCTGTTAACTGCAGGTCTAAATATATATTTCAGACTACCATTTAACCCTTATTGTAAATTTTACCCACATTTTTTAACCAACGTTTCTAAACCCATTTAATGGTCCTCGTTTTATGTGTTGGCCTAATTACCCGACTTCAAAATGTTCAGAGGTTGTCCTACTTCAGGGTAGTGAGCTGCAGCATTTTGACGCTCAGTTGGCGCTGGAGGTTATTCAGGCACCATCCACAAATTAAGTAAGATATAGCTTTCTTCACCGTAATTTTGTCAAGGGGTCCGCAATGAAATGGACAATTACGCCAAGATAGGCACATAAGAAGGTGGGGTTTGGGGTATGCTTGACTATACCTTTGTATCAATTGTTCTGTTGCACTTTTATTCTTCTAAAAAATAGCGGATATCCCTTCTTCAGTAATTTTCCAGTGTTAATATACATGCTGGTTTTGCTGCCATAATAGATCCTCAAGATCAGCGATGGAGATCGCGACGGTGCATCGACGAGCTTGATGAGATGGCGCATTGACAAGCAAAAAGTCATGGGGATTCCCGCTGTTCGTGAGGGGTTGCGTGATGCGGCTATGGGGCGGCGGAGGTCCACACATCAGACGTATCTAGGCTGTGCGCACAGATGATGTTGAGGCTCCGTGACCTCTACAACCCGAGCAAAACAGCAGCGGTTCGCCACTTCAGCTGTTACTCTACTCCATCCACTAAATTTTCTTCAGTTGAATATCTGCATATATATGGTGATGATTTTAGTGGGCCACAAGGTGTTGGCAATCGTTGGGTTCTGTATTCTACAAAATATCAGCAGCTTGTTGTGGTGCTTTCATGTTATCATGAATTGTGGGAAAACAATATATTCTGTGTTCCTTCTTGCATCCAGCTTGACTGTTTACTCTGGAAGGAGCAGTTCGTGGAGTGGGTCTGAAGCAACTGGGTAGCAGTCATAATATTAGGTGAGAGTTGCTTAATGTGTAGGTGGGTAGAATATTAGTTTCATGGTCTACTTTACAAGAGAAAGCAAGTAAAATATTACGTAGGAGTTGCTTCATATTTACTGTCTCTAATTTTTCGTACCATTTTGCGGTAGGATTGCATACAATGGCATTAATACATTTTATTACGTTCTCTTTTCAGAAAAACTGCACTAAGATCCTTATGCTTTTGGTCAGACATACCTTTTGTTGTTGCTCAAGGGTTTAAGATTGTTGTTAAATAAAATTGCCATATAATATCACAGTTAAATTTAAAAATGCTATGATGATGGCTCCCATATGGTGATTTAGTGCTCGGAAAAACAATTGCCATGGTTGTTGATAGAAAGCACAAACTTCTTAGGTTTTTTCGTTGCTTGGGGTTACCAGCTTGCTGCTGCCTTGGTGCTATTGTGGTTCCCAGTATTTTCTAGAAGCTTACAGTATATTTATTTTGGATAGTTGGTTGTATTTTTCATCTGTTGCCAATAAATCATCTGTTTACCTGTCACATGGCCAAGTCACTGCCTTCTAAACCATATTTCCACTCCAAAGCAGTCTTACCTATTTACTGACTGATCCTTGTTTCTACGAGGAAACCAAAAAGAATAGTTGGCAATACCACCCCAAAGCAGTCTTACCTATTTACTGACTGATCCTTGTTTCTACGAGGAAACCAAAAAGAATAGTTGGCAATACCACCCAAAAATTCAGCTGCCAATGTTTTGGTTCTCAGGGTCAATTGAGTTACTCATCTTGAAGTTGAGACAAACCTACAAGGGTATAGCGCGATGAAAAATATGAGGTGAATCACTTTTCTATTGTCTCTAGCATTTTTCTTGTTTACTGCACATCCATTTATTTGGTACGGTTAGCTAAGGTAACAGTGTAACACCCCCTTGACCCATCAGGTAATATATGCCTTCAAAAATTGTTTGTGCAATAGTAATATCCTAGCAAGTATTCTGAAAGGGAGCCATAGTTTCCAATGTAACGTCAGGAGTTCTACTGGTTACTTTCTTCAGGCTCGGTATTAGAAAAACTTTGGATTCACGGTGATCTTCTACTTAAAACTTATTTCAATTTTTGTGGTTTTGGATGTTCAGGTCAGATAGGTCATATTTTTCTTCTATATGTTGATGGAAAACGGAGCACCGCTGTGCTTCTCTGTTTGGAATCTTTTCGTCTCCGTTTTGAGCTGTAATTTGTAGTCTTTTTTAGGAGTTAAATCAAGCTTTGCTGCTATAGAATGTTTATTTGCCTTTTCTTGAAGGAAATCATTTCATTGTCTGAGTTACTTGTTCTATACAACCTGATCTATATTTTATTTGTACCTAGGTTGATGGGATATCGAATATCTAAAACCGGCACGATGTATCCTAGGGGCAAAGTCCTGACCAGTGACTACCGCAGGAAAGCTGGGGAGCCATCAGACGATTTTTCTACATACATCCAGCAGAGAGGCTATGACCTTCATGATTCAACCTACGGAAAGTTTGCTTCTATGTTTGAAGTAAAATTTGCATGAAACCTGGAAAGATTTGTTTCTAAAGAGGTGAACCATTCTAACATCTGTTTGCACATGATCCCAGATGCTCGAGGATGCCAATTTCCATAGTGTCATCGCCCAAGACCGCACCGACCAGGTTATCCACTTCCTCGTAAATTGCTTGGGCAAATGCACAAATTTCTTCAGAGGCCTGTCTATGTTGTTTCAGTTCCTGGGGGTCCTGGAGAGGTTTAACCGAGAAGACCAAACAGGCTTTCTGGACACCTAGGTTGACGTTTTGAACCCTATTTATTTTGTGCCTTTTCTTTTCATCATCTCTGGTTACTCACTACATCCAACTATGTTCTATCACTTGGAGGACTACTTGAGTAATCCACTGCTTGAGGTGATATTGCGAGCATCATCATGGTTTATTAATAGACATATATTGTTGTGGCATTGCAGTGGTGTATTGGTACTTGATAGTGCTGATTCCGGATACATGTAAACTCCTTATAAATACTTTCATTTATACCGTGAATATGTTGTTGTGGTGCTGCAGTCGTGTATATATGTGTCACATGTTACTATTTCTAAGACAATGCTTATGATTTCAATATGTATGGCTTTAGTGTTTGCGCCAGGGCGGAATGGGTCATCTTCGTTTGCAAATAAAAAGATCGAATCTATTTACATGTAAATAAAAATATAGCATTATATTTAAATTAGTCATTACCAGAATACCTTTGCTGCCACTACTATTTACTGAGTAAGAGAAATGGTTGAATGTATGTATATAAAATCGACATATGTTCTGTTACTTTGCTTGATAAATGTTTGCTGACATTGAGGTTTTCTTAATACTATAATAAACTAAAACTTATGAGTTAAATTCTAATTTAATTCTGCCATTTGCGTGATAGCGCAACCGGTCATCTAGTGACAGAAAAATGACTCTGCATGGCCTCATTTCATCCTTAATATATTGCCGCATGAGCTCCAACACCTACATGTAGAGATAAACAATTTGAAGATAATGATATCACCAAGGTCGAGGAGACATCTCTCAATCAACGGAACTGAATAAACTCAAGGATAAGTACTTGGCAAAAAATCATATGAAAGCAAAAACAAAAGGTAAAAGGAGAGAGAGAGAGAGAGAGAGAGAGAGAGAGAGAGAGAGAGAGAGAGAGAGAGAGGGTGATATCTATTGTGCAGGACCACACCCATTTGACCCATTTAGTTGCCTCATTTGTACCTTCTTATTGTGGTTGAAAGAGAAAACTCTAAATCACATAGTACTATAATAAAAAAATATCTATGCACAACATCGGAACCTTATGCACACTTATAATACCAAAGTGGGATGTGACCAAGTCAGAAACTGCATTACGACATAAAAATGTATGTTGCTCGAAAGTCACATATCTTCTGAAAAATCGCAGCCATATATGTTGCTAGCACATGGACTTTGAGCACAACCATTCGTTGTCAAAGACAGGGGGAGATGATTAAGTTAAGAAAGTTTTGTTAATCATTACTCCATCTATGGTGTTGTATCAAACTAAAAGTACATAGGAAATTTCCTCTTCTCTTTTCAGTCTTATTGGACAAAACGCTCTTTATAATTACAATTTGGTCTTTGATGTGCGGCCGTTTACCTTACTTTGCCTGTCCACAATATTTTCCAAAAATGCTACTCAAACACAAACTTGTAGGTATATAGAAAGTAACGGTCCAAGGAAATTCCCAACTAATTTGCAAGCATTTGATTAAAAACAAACATCAGCAAGAGCACAACCACTGAAAATACGTTATAAAAACCTATTCTGTTCTTGTTCTTATTGGAGAAATTCAAACTTGTCAAGACATGGAAATAGAAGAGGGAATCTGGATCTTCGCTAAAAAAAGATAGAAGAGGCATTTGGAGAGAGCTAGAGAGAGATGACCACCATTCACCCTGGTGGTGGATTCCCTCTACTCTGTTGAAGACCTTGCAGATTCCTGCAGCAGTCAGCAACTGAAATGAGCCTAAAAAGGAATGGCCACCCCCGGATCAGCTCTTATTCATTTCCACATATTTGAAAGGGAAATTCGATAAACCTACTTTAAACATTATTAGCATTAACAAATTATAAACCTGCACCAAAAGTTTCTACTACTCTAGTTATATCTTTAATTTTCCCCATATGAAAACCTGAGCAATTTACTTGCTTTTTCTCCGATCCATGTATGTGGTTCACGTTCTCAGACTTAACAGCGAGCATGCCCTTTTTTCACATCCTCTCCTTTCTACTTGCTGATATATCCACTGCATCCACTTGCATATAAGTCGGGCCCTCTCTCTATCTCTATCTATCTCTCTCTCTCTGAAGTTGCATTTTATTTTTGTGTACTGCAGGGCAAATTTTATCTGAAGATTGGGATTTGAGGCACGGGAAACTTTACCTGCAAATTGCATTTGGAGAAGAAGCTCAAGCCAAGGGATGTTGTGATCTATGTAGGGATGTGTTGGTGATTCTCACGGGATCTTGCGGGAAGGTGATTGATTTCTTTTAGAATCTATTAGATCGCACCCAGATGCATAATTTCAGCATCTATTGAGACTGCTGACTGATGCCTCTAATTACCCTTTGTTTTTTCCTGAGAGAAGAAAAGCTCCTTGGAAACAGAAGGACCGCGTCGCTTCAGATTGCAGTGCATGTAGGTGTAGACAGGGGCCTTCACAAGATGGTACAGAACTCGAAATTGCAGGTTCTTTGGAAAGAGCAGATTCGCCTCGCTACAGATGGAAAGAGCTGTGACGGCGAGGGGCGTGGGATGACGGGCGTTTGCGTCGGCATGGGCGAGGCCCTGCCAAAAACCGAATCAATTAAACTCAGTTAACCCAACGAATCAAACCCAAATCACAACAACAAATTAATCCTGAGAGATAATCCCCACAAATCCAGGGGAAACTGGAAATTCAAACATGGCCAGAAAAAGAGATCGTACCGGTGAAGCGGCAGCGGTGCTGGGCTCATCACCGAAGGTGAGCTTGGATGAGGCATTCAAGGCGGGCGCGGTTCGAGGTAGGTGGATCGGTGGAGCCTGACGGGGATTGTGGAGGCCATTTCCTCCCAGCAGCCCCTCCTCCTCTGGTGTGAGGACTCCATCTCCACCTTATCGATCCCCCAAAGCTGTCGACCGTCGGATCACGAACGCCTCCAGCGGTGAGAACGCCCGGCTCACCCGTTCAGCGCCAGCCGCCGTGGGAGGCCGCGCACACATCCGCCGCGACGCCCTCCCTGGCCGTTCACCGACCGATGGTGAGGAATAGAAGGAGAAGGGGAAAGAACATGGAGGCGAGAGAGTAGGAAGATGTAGCTCACCGACAACGGCGGCGTCGTACTCAACGGAGTGGAGCAAGATAGCCACAGCCTGGAGAAAAGAGCAGGAAATCTGCGCGTCCATGCCGACGACGGTGCCGCCACCCACCTCCTTCCCGATGTCCTGCGGCGGCTAGGTCAGCGTTAGCCGCCCCGATGGCTGAGCCGACGGCGGCGGCTCTGGATGTGGCTATTTGGAAGAGGCCGAGAGGAGCATGCCCGGACAGAGAGAAGAGATGGGAGGGGTGGGGAATCGAGAACCGATGGTTAAGCGGCTCACCGCTTTGACCGTGTGTAAAAATGGTACAGCCACCCGTCAAAGGAAGTGAAAAAAATGCATAGGTGTTTCCCACTCTCAAAAATCCTAGCGAGCACCAAAAGTATACACAGATTAATTCACAGCAGATCTCAAAATTCTAAGAAAAAAGAAGTTTGTTGCCCTATAATATAGTAGTTATATGATAGGAATAATCTATTTGTCTTAGTTTTGTACAGGTAGCTCCCGCATAGTTGTATTTGTTTCAGACCTCTAGTTTCTGTACTATTTTTGAAGCCTTTTCTCCAGTTACTGCTGATCTGCTCCAAGAATTGTTGATCCTGTAAAATAAAGCAGCCCATTGGACAGTTACTCATACTGAACTTTACTAGAAGGAAGCTGTAAAAATTTCATGTTTAGTTTGCATAGTTTCATCCGAAGCAGCATGTGCATACAAGTTTCTTGTGTTGTAGGAAATTGGTCTTGTGCTGTAATCACAAAGATATGAATTAAAAAATACACTTTCAAACAGAACTCTGTTTTAAAAGAAAACCATTCTGTTTTAAAAAATGACACCTAGATACGTATCTATTTCTCTTGAAGATGGTGATGATGCTGATACCTATCTTTGATGAGCATCTGGTAAACATACACATTCTGGGAGTATTAATCTTGAAGATGGTGATGATGGTGAACCTAGCAATAAAAAACGAATGACATGGACAACAAAGGAGGATGAAAGATTGGTGAGTTTCTAAATTTCTTGCAATTCTTACTCCATATGGCCGGCTATGTGCATATGTCAATGATTAACAGAGGTTTCATTCTGCAATGTAGATGGTTGAGGATGAACAGAAACCGTTAAACAGCCCATCGAACCTGAATAGAAATCCAGAGATATCATCTGTTCTACCACCCGAAGTAGTGCAGGGTGCTCACTCTGTCTTCAAGATGTCCTGCGAGGAAGTGCCACCATTTGGGACCGGGAGACACATACTCAGCTCAAGTTCGATTTAGTCGAGAATGTCTGGGATTATTTTGGCAGAAAATAATATTTAATTTTCATTACTTTGAGTCAGTTTTACTACACAGTTATTATGTATACCTTTTATATACTACGCAACTTACGTGTACCATGACCTGTTTTTTTTGAATAACAGCAGGAGAGCTGCTGTGTTCATTTCATTAGAAGGAGTCGGAAGTTACAGGAAAGAAGGCCAGAAGGTGGCACTTCTGAAAAGAAAAGACATGAAAATCAGCCTGGGTCAAAGGGTGCCCCACTAGTCTGTGCTACAAGAGGTAGCGGTGCTCCTGCTAACCTCCATACATCTATTTCGTCCATAATTTTAGAAATGAACACCTGAACCGACAGCTCCTTTTTGTTGAAAATACGGCGGTTTCGCTCGTTCCAGATCTCCCAACAGATCATGTTAGCCAAGGGGAATGTGATTTTCCTAGTTTCTTTGGTTTGGTTACCGACCACCTTCCTGTACCAAGATTTGATGTTGAGTTGCTCCATTTGCCAGGCCTCCGGAGATAGCACTTGTTGATTTAGGCGGGCAGCCACATGTGACCAGACCTTCAGGCTGAAGGGGCATTCAATTAGGAGATGATCAATTGTTTCAAGATTTCTGCGACACAGGGGGCAAAAATATTCGTTTTCGCAATGTCGTAGCAGCAACTTGTCAGCCGTGAGGACACTATCCAGCATTATGGTCCAAATGAAAAATTTGCATCTGGCCGGCGCCCATCCCTTCCAAACAATTTGCTGAAGGTCCGTTTGAACCGCGCCGATGAATTGCAATTGATAGGCAGATCTTGCGGTGTAGTAGTTCTTGCTCCCAAAGGACCATGCGATCTCATCTCTAACATCAGAGAGTTGAATATCATTGAGGAGTTCTTCAAGGCGGAGAAGTTCCGTGGAATGGCTTTCATCAAGAGAGAAGCGCAAGTCCTGCAGCCATCTTCCGTTTGATAGGGCTTCCTTGACAGTCCTATTTTTCCTGATAGCAATCTTGAAGAGTTGCGGGGCCAAATCCTGTGGTGACATGCCGTTGAGCCACCGATCAGTCCAGAATCTAGCCGTTTGGCCGTTTCCTATGGTTATCTTTGTTGCGGCCGCAAAAAGAGCCCGTTCTTTGGGCGTGGAGGATAATCTCATGTGTGCCCAAGGCTTGTTTTGGTGCTTCCATCTCTGCCACATCCATCTTAGGCGTAGTGCCGTACCGAAAGATTCGATACAGTGCACACCAAGACCTCCTAGGTGCTTGGGCCGACAGACCCTTTTCCAACTAACCTTACATTTGCCTCCCGTACAGTTGGCCTCTCCTGCCCAAAGCCATGCTCTGCGACGCTTATCGAACTCCTTCTTGACCCAAGCAGGCATGTTATTTATAGTCATCATGTAGACTGCCAAGGAGGTTAGAACCGTATTGAGCATCTCTAGTCTGCCAGCTTTGCTCATGAACCTTGCTTTCCAAGAGGCCAAGTGACGGTCCATCTTGTCCAGGAGGGCTTGCCAATCAGCTTTGTTAAGGTTCTTTATGGACAGAGGCATTCCCAGGTACATGCAGGGGAAGGGTGCAAGGGCGATCCCGGCACCTATGACGAGATCCTGAATATCGATGTGCTGACAGCTGATGGGAGAAATCGAGCTTTTTGTGAGGTTAGTAATTAGCCCCGTGGCTTGTCCAAAGGCTTTCAGGACCTCTCCAAGACCCGAGATATCATGTTGCGTTGGGTTCAAGAAGAGTGCAACATCGTCGGCATAGAACGAGGCACGGAAGGTGTAGTGCTTGCCCTTGAGCTTGGAGAGGATCCCCACGCTTGTGGCGATCTCTAGGAGACGGTGTAGAGGGTCGATAGCAAGGTCGAAGAGAAAAGGGGAGAGGGCGTCCCCTTGCCTAAGGCCACGAAGGTGTTGGATTTTCCTGCCCGGCACTCCATTGACTAGCACTCTTGAAGAGGCAGATCGAAAGAGAAGAGAGATCCAGTTCCTCCATCTCAACGGGAACCCTCGGGCCTCTAGCATATCAATGATGTAGGTCCATGAGACCGAGTCAAAAGCTTTGGCTATATCGAGCTTTAGAAGCAGGGTTGGCGTTTTGGACTTGTGTAGTTGTTTTGCTGCCGTTTGTACATAGAGAAAATTATCCTGAATATTCCTCCCAGCAATGAAAGCACTTTGGCATGGCGAGATGAGATCGTCAAGGTGAGGTTGTAATCTCAGAGCCAGGATTTTGGAGACCAACTTGCCAAAAGCATGAATCAGACTGATTGGACGGAAGTGACCCATCTGGGAGGGTTGTTCTTTTTTTGGCAGCAGAATGATGAAGGCCGTGTTGAGGGTATCAAAGGAGAGGTCGTTAAGATCATAAAATTTGTTGATCGCCGCCAGCAGGTCGTCCTTGACGATATTCCACGAGGCTCGGAAGAAACCCCCTGAGAACCCGTCGGGTCCAGGTGATTTGTCTGGAGGAGAATCGAACACTGCCGTTTTGAGCTCCTCCATGGTGAACGGCCTATCCAGGTCCGAAAGGTCTGGCTTGGGCAGGTCCAAAAGTGCCCAATCAAGACGTTCCGTGCAAGGCACCGAAGTCCCCAAGATAGCATGCAGGTGGTGGAAGGTTGTTTCTTCCAATTCAGCAGGTGAAGTGGCGATGCCGGCGTCAGAGTGGAGGAATTGAATTCTGTTTTTTGCCCGTCTGTGAGTTGCACGAGAGTGGAAGTACTTCGTATTGGCGTCGCCCAGCTTCAGCCATTTTATTCTGGCCCTTTGTCTGGCCTTGATCCTGTTGATGACCGCCAACCCCACCGCTCTGGATTTGAGTGCCGATCGCAGCTCCGTTTCTTCCTCGGACAGTAGCCTTGTTTCTTGGGCGGTGTCCAATCTCAGCATAATTTCTTGACCAAGCAACATTTGCTTCTTAATGTCCCCAACGTAATTTTTTGCCCAACTCCTGAGGTCTTTGGCCAGCCGCCTTAGCTTGCAGTCAAGCACTGCGAAGTGGTTTGTTAGCCTGCAGGGGGCCTTCCACGACTGTTCGACTACAGTGTTGTATCCTTGCAGCAGTGGCCAAAAGCCCTCGAAACGGAATCTGTGAGGTGTTTTAGCGATGATGTCTTGCACCAGCAGAAGGGGACAGTGATCAGACATGGATGAGGCCTGAGACAGCAGTTTTGCTACTTGGAAAATGTCCTGCCATTCCTCGTTACAGAAGGCCCTATCAAGCCGTACTAAAGTTGGGTTGTTTTGCTCGTTGCTCCAGGTGTATTTCCTGCCAATGAGCTTAATCTCTCTAAGGAAGCTGGAGTCAACCGCATGTTTAAAACGACGCATCCAAGATCTGTTGACTCTGCTCTTGTTTTTGTCCTGGTCGTGGAGGATCAAGTTGAAGTCCCCGATAACCATCCACGGCCCAGAGATACGACCATGGATCTGCACCAACTCATTAAGGAATGAGAGTTTGCGTTCATCATCAGCCGGTCCGTAGACCGTTGTCAGATGCCAAGAGACGTTGGAAGTACGTTCGGTGAATTTGGCAGTGATAGAGAAGGAGGCAGTGGTGACGTTTGTAACCGTGTAGATCTCCTTGTCCCAGAATAAAAGGACACCACCGCGGGTGCCTTCAGCAGGCAGCTGAGCGCAACCAGCCAGAGAAGTACCAGCAATATCATGCCTATCTGCATCGGTCATGGTGGCAAGTTTGGACTCTTGGATGCACAAAATGGAGCAGCCCGAGCTTGTGGCAAGGTCACGAACAACAAAACGTCGGGCACGATCGTTAAGCCCTCTAACATTCCAGTTCAGCAACTTAAGTTGTGGTATCATAGAGGAACAAATGGCGACGGGTGGGCGAACATCTGGCGTTACACATGAAGAGGTTTGGCAGACGAATGCAACAAGTAACAGGCATGAGGTCACGGCGTCACCGGCTACAGGTAAGGGCGATGCTGGAGGATCTCAACTCTAACACAGAGGAAGAAGGGAGGAGCTTGAGATGGCGGCTTCGCCTAAGACAAACAGCGGCGGCCAACCAGTCGAGCACTAACGAAGCTAATGCAGCAAAGGGAGGACGACAAGGGCTACGAGTACACTGCATAGTTGTTTTACAATCCATTGGGTGGAGTCGACGTGCAGGGGCTTCCGCGATCAGGACGCGTAGGGCGTCTCCTTGAGCAGGGCTGCCAGCTCCTTGTCCTGGAGGGTGAAGCCTGGCTGGCGCGAGATCTCCGCGAGCGAGGCCAGGCCCTGGATGTTGGGCGTCGAGAGAGGCTGCTGGTAGAGACTTAGGTACTGGGCCAGGATCTCGTCGTTGAATTCTTCCTCGTGCTGGATTAGGCCCAGCTGCTTGCAGACGCTGGCTTGAGCCCTGCGGTTGGTAAGCTGGGTGGAGGACTTGGTCGCCGGGCGCTCGCTGCGACGGGAAGAGGTAGGCATCTGGGCTGCCTTCTTCTGGTCCGGCTTCTTCTTCTTGGTGTTGTTCGTTGGGAACCCAAGCAAGGATGGTGACAGCATGCCCATCAGCTTGCTCATGATCCCTGTCTTGGGATCGACGTGCATCTCGGCGACCTTGGAAGTAACTTCCTCCATCAGAGCTGGCCCCTTGAGTTGGGATCTGTTCTTGGCCGAGCTGTTTAGCTCGCTATCTCCTGGTGCTTGTTCACATAGTTGTGCTTCCCGCAATGCCCATAACGCGTTGGACTTCAGAGTAATCTCAAACAGACGGTCATCATCAACATCCGATGACGGCTCGGGCAGCGAAGGGGATTGCTGGGCAGCTATTGTTGGAGCTTGCTGGTCTTGTAGCGGAGTTGGGGTGGCGAAGATATCTTGCAGCTGCCAGCCCGCGGACGTCGGCTCAAGCAAGGCACAGAACTCATTGATCTCATATACTGTCTTCTCAGTGATTGGCGTGCACACCCGGTGATCAACAAGGGCCTGTGAAGTCTGCTGATAGCCTGGACCGAAGAGACGCTCCGAGCGGGCTGGTGTAGCAGTCTTCTGCTCCCAGCCAATCTGTCCGTGCTCGTGCATCATGCCGTGTGATGGCTCGGCCTCCCATGCTCCTATCCAATCTTGCATGGACTGTGTAGAGGGGATGTGCTCGCCGGAGCGCTCTAGAGGAAGCCCTTCCCAAGCACCGATGCTTGCCTGAGTGTACTGGCAAGGCGTTGCCCCTTCGACGGCGTTGGTGTCGATGATGTTCGCCGACCAGCAGTCCGTGAAGGCAATCGCGTCGTCAGACCCAACTTCGGCATCAGGGATCGCAGCCCAGGGAATCTGCGGAGACGGTGGAGCAGGCACACCGTTGGTGGTGTCGTCGAAGTGGTCGGTGCGCGGAGAGATCAGCATGAACGGGCTCTCGCAGTGTGGTGGTGAGGAGGAGATCATCATCGGGCTTCCGATGCACATCCTACGATCTGGCCCTGGCGGCGGTGATGGAGTGGAGCCGAAAGCTTCGCTGCCCATAGGCGTGCCTGATCTGCTCCTACGGCTGCGTGGCGCGTGCTCGTGTACCGGAGGGAGGAGCACCGGCATCGGCTCGTGGCGGTCTTCTCTGGCCAAGCTCACGGTGTGGGTGACCGGCAGCGAGTCGGCCAGGGCAGCGGCGGCAGGGCTCCTTGAGCGGCGGCGCGACGTGTCACCACGGCGCCGATGGTCAGGAGACCTGGAGCCGCGGCGGTCGTGTCGATCGTGTCGTTGGTGAGAGTCGCGGCGCGCCGCGTCGCCGCTGCCTCCGCGATCACCGCCGTGGCGACTGCTGCGCCTCTCCCCGCGCCGCCCATCACGGTCACCGCGTCGATCCTCCCGATCGTTGTCATGGCGATGGTTGGAAGGGCCAAGACGATCGCGGCCGGGCCTCCTCCGAGCGCCGGCGGCATTGTCCTTAGTGCCAAACTCTCAGTCGAGGCGGGTCTTGTTCGGCCAGTTGTATCCGCGTTTGCGGCGGCTCTCGTCGATGGGCGTGTAGTCGATAATGGTGTCGAGGTGGATGAGGATGCGGTAGAGAGGCCCATCACGGCCTTCCTCCGCCGGCGTGCCCTCCGGAAGGTCTGCACGGCCGACCACCGGCCTGTTGAGGATGGAGTGCGCCTTCACGCAAGGAATCAGGTCAGGATCGAGAGACCAGACCCAGGCGAAAAGAGCCGCCGTGTTGTCCTGCAGAACGGAGCGCTGCTCGATACGGTCGAGTTCGCAGCCCCCGCCGAGGACGGCCTTGACGGTGTCCTCATCTTCCCAAGCATTCAGGGGCAAGCTCTCCAGAGCGACGAGGCAGTAGAAACGCCACGTTTGTGGTCGTCCCCGTGCCGTAGGCGACCAGGTGGTGAGCGCCAACTTCCCACGGCGAAGAGGAACCGAGCCCAGCTCGAGCGCCATGTCGCGCTGCCACGGATGGGCGAATTTGACCAAGAAGTCATCGGGGTAGGAGGCCGAGACGTGGATGTCGTTCCAGTCGAAGTCGAGCTCATCTTGAAGGGCCTTGGCGATGGATGTGGTGCTGATGTTGAGCCTCGGGTCCGAGATGATGATGGCGAGGTGGGTGCGCCTCATCTCCGTGGCCGCCCTCTCCAGGGCGGGGGTGCTGATGGAGAGGCTGTACACCTCATCCGGCCGGTTGGATGGATGGCCAGGCGCCGAGGCCATCCTTGGAGCCGTCCGCTCAAGAGCCGGCCAGGCCGCGGCGTTTGCCTGCAGCGGGCCGGGCGGAGAGGGGCTGGTCGACGGCGGAGGCTGGGCGGCGGCGAGCAGGCTCCTCTTCGAGGGGCAATTTCGAGCGATGTGGCCGGGACGCTCGCAGTCGATGCAGTGGACTTGGTTGGAGCAGGTACGGACGAAGTGGAACGGCGAAGCAACGCCCTTTGAAGGCAGGGAGAGCTGGAGGGCCTGCGGGCTGCCTTGAATTGCTCTGCCGGCGACCAGGACGCTGCCCTCCCAAAGGGGAAGGAGTAATCTTCCTCCACCAGAACTTGGGGCGCACCTCTTGCCATCTTCCCTCTTGGTCTTGGTGGCAGCCTTGGCTTGAATCCGCCGGAAAACGGGGAGGGGCAACGATAACTGACCTCAAACGCGGTGCCGCTCCCTCAACCCTACCGCTGCGGGCAATCTCGGGGCGCGCGGCTGCCACAGCACGGACCGGACGCTCCCCTGCCTTGATAGCTGGCGGAGGCGGCAGGACTTCAAGGGAGGTCGCCAGATCCGCCGGAGACCCGCTGGTAGCGCAGACTAGCTGGGTCGTAGGCGCTGTAGCCGCCGGAGTGGGCGCAGTAAATGCAGCCGCCGCGGCCAGATCCACTGACCGGGTCAACCGCCCGGAGACGTGCGCCGCCGCAATCTCCGGAGAGATGGATCCGAAGACCAGGCCCAGGCCAGCGGAAGGAGGCGTGGCGCAGCCGGTTGCCGGCCGGGGAGGGGTGGAGAAGGTGGGTGGGAAGGGGATTTGGGTGGCCGCCCCGGCCTGGAACGACCGAGGCGCGGGGTTGGGGAGGACAGGCTCTCGCTCACTCATGAGGTTGAGCTGCTGGGTTAGCTAGATTGGCCAGGGTTTCCACCATAGGAATTGCGGCCCGTACCATGACCTGTTGATCAATCTCTTTTTTATATATTTCACGTAGCCTTCCTCCGTCTCTAAAAAAGCTGCTAACTTTGTCTAGAAGCGGAGGTATATAGACATTAGTTACAGATACATCAATACATAAAAAGTTGAGCAACCGTTTTTTTTTGGAAACGGATGGAGTATTTCAACTATGTAGAGTTATTTTATTATTATGTTCAACCTCTTGATCCGTTTGTATTTGGTGGACAAAACCTAGGATTTTCACTTACACGTAAACACACCATAGTCTTCACATATAGTATTTATTGTTGATCCCTGATTTTTTGCAAGCACTTAAAGTGTTAGGGATAACTCTTAGCAACAAAGCGATGTATGAGATGTTTGATTTGCCTTCCCGTGCTGATGTGGCTGCCTTCCCAAGCAAAGTACATGCCCTTAATTTCCATCCAGTTCGTCGTCCCCCTTTTCTCCCACGTTCACACTTGGCCTCGTCCTCCTCCTTGCGCCGCGCTGTTGGTTCGTCAGTTTCTCCAGTCCGTCCCCTCGCCAGGTTTGATCCTGAACCCTGCTAGGCTGCTACGAATTCGTACGTCGTCGTCTCGATTGGTTCACAAATCATCGCGCGTGTTTATGCTACGGAGTACTTGCTTGCTTCAATTAATTTTCCCATCTTGTCTTGTGCAGATCTGGCTGCACTCATGGCGTCCCGCGCAGATGTCGAGTTCTCTTTCTTGTACTCGACTACATCTTCATCGGGGCCTTGTACCTCTCCCCGTATATTGTTCTTGCCTCAGGCTGTGCGCATGCGCCGCTCACCTTGTACTTAATCCTTCCTCTTCTCTGTGCACAGACCGACCATGTGGAGCATCTGCAGGGCTGCCAATGTCGGGAAATTCAAGGCCGATATGTTCCTGAGTACAATCAATAGCTGCCTAGTCTGGTTGCAGTACGGACTCTCGCCTCCCCTAAGCAGAGCAATAGTCATCGTCAACGACATCGGCATACTCATCGAGGTACTCCGTAGATATTTGGACACAAGAATACATGAGAGGGGGGGGGGGGGGGGCGTCCCGCGATGAGAGATTGTCCTTAATTTTGCATCCTATCTAAATTGCAGGGCACTTACATCGGAATCTACATCCGCATGGCTACGGTGCCGATTCGCCGTAGGATCGGCCTACCCCTGGTCTTCATGGTCTGCATCCTCGGTATGATGGCGTCCGTGATTTTCCCTGTCGTCAACAACGCGCACAGGCACATTCCCTTGGGCGTCATGGGCGACGTCGCCAGCGTCCTCATGTACGCTGGTCCAGCGTGCAAGCCGGAGAAAAGCAGTCTAAGCACGGCATAATTACGTAAGCACACTGGGAAGCGATATCCTCCAACGCTCAAGATGTGTGGCTGCCTATGGGACTATCTTTCGTTCGACCCCACATCCCATGGGAGAGGTACGCTCCTAGCAGGTAAGGGAAGTTGCCATCTGATCCCTCTGACGAAGAGCACTGTTGCTCTACAGTGAAAGCATGTCACCTTTTTCCCCGTATCCGCCGAATACTCCCGCCTCTCACTGATCGGCGGACTCGTCTCATCCTGGGTCCATGTGTCATGGACGCACACGTCGGTCTTCCGGTTCCAAAGTAGCGCTTCGTCTACGCGACCTCGGGCGGCATGTTCAGCTTACAGGTGGGGCAGGACGCACTGGCATTGAACACTATCTTCCTACTCTGCTTTGCTTACATTTACACAAACTTCTACCTCTCCGTATAACTTAACTACACTAAACTTTATAGAAATAAATACAATTTACACTAAAGTTTTATACTCTTCTATAACTTATTTTATTATACCACTGTTTTAATAATCCTAGCTTCACCGGTACATAGTTAGCGTAGTTAGTCAAATAAGAAATGTTATTAATATGAATTATATCACTTTTTTTATTGCAATGTACATTAATTATTACACTCTAGATAAATGTATTTTGAAACATAATAATGTTATTTTCTAAGCATCATTATGTTTTTCATCTACATTATTGTTTAAATATCTTTAATAGTTTTATTAGATATTTTTTTTTGGATATGTACTAATAAATATCTTCATATGGTCAAGTGTACCATTACGTAACTAAATTTATATAAACTTTTAAAATATAGATTGGACCGTTTGCTTGACTGTCTATTTGTGTTTTCGTGGTCAGTCGTGTCTTTCAAGTTACACCATGTTCAATGATAATCCAACAATGCATGTTATTATATACTGGATATTGAAAATTACTAATCACTAATATAACTATCATAAAAAAAATATAATGAATTCTTCAAATTTCTTGTTTTTCCTTCATTTTTCGGTTTTCTACCTATTTTTTGACGCCAGGTTTATTTTAACTATTTAAAAACCTAAAATTTATTGTTTTTTAAAATTTTCAAACTTTTGTATAATATTAAAATTTAATTTGTTTTGGAATTTCGAACTTTTTTAAAAAATTGAACTTTTTAAAATTTTGAACATTTTCATTTTTAGTTTTGTCCAATTTTTAACCTTTTCAAGTTTAAACTTTTTTAAGATTTATTCAAATCACAATACTTTATTCTGATAAACTTTTAATTTGAACAATTTTCTAGTTGATTTAAAAAAATTGAATATTTTTGAGATTTTTTTAAATATAAACAAAAATGGAAAAAAGAGACATACCTTTTACCGGGCCATATTCCGCACGGTCCATGATGTGAGCATTGCAGGCAGTGCCCCGCTCACGCCCGCAGCGAGTGGGAAATAGGAGCCCCCAGGATGACCAATCAACAATGTTCGTGCCGGTACGGCGCGACATTCATGTACTGCTACCTCGAGTCAACTTTCCACCTCTGCCTAGCTAAGGCAAGATAGCTATCACCTCCGTGTCAAAATATAAATCTTTTTAGAACGTAGTATGGTTTTCTAAAAAGGCTTATACTCCTTCCGTTCTATGAAAGTTGTCTAGGAATTTTCAAAATTTGGATGTATCGTGTGACGTCGTATTTGAAACGGAGGAAGTACTAGCCACACTTGCATCTTCTCATACTCTACCCTCCACCAATTCAAATTCTCCCAAATCGATCCAACCAAATTCGTAAGATGTCAATTGCGCGCTTTAGTTCTTCCTTCAAAGCTTAAATATGCAGTTAACTCGACCTCCAAAAATCGATCCATGCATCCGTATGGACCACCTGTTCAGGATCAGGGTCCTTGCTAGGCCACCGACATATGGACCAAGCAACTTGCAACTTGCTCAGGATCAGGGTCCTTGCCTGGCAGCTCGGCGAAACAATGCGGAGGCCAGTTCCAATAGCGATCTAGGGCGGTTCCGGGGTGTCAAGGAAGTTGAGGAGGAGGAGGTCGTCGTAGCTCACGCTGCGGACGATGCCAACGAGGAAGTACATGGCATGGTCTCCTGGGTCGACGAAGCGGGCAGGACGGAGAGGAGGGACAACATACATTTTTGTTCACTAGTACAAATGCCCGTGTGTTGCTACGGGGCGACAATACATATAAACAAACCAGAAATATATAAAATACAAACATAATGTCGTTGACCTATGTCATTGCTAATTCTATGACACAGAAAGGAGTTATAAGCAAATTTACGCTTGAAACAGGTGAAACTCTCATACGCAAGTGAAATACGGACACCAAAGGCTCTATTACAAGCCCACAACTTTTTGGAAAATTTATAAGCTAATACGCAAAGAATTATCTAGGATACGATAATAGGAATATCATTTGGAATTATATTCTTGGGACAAAGTTTTAATTGTTTGAAGTACATTTATGGAACAGCCATAAAAATGAAGAACTTATTTGGAAAGTTTAATATAAATCCAAAAAAATCATAGAGAACTTTCCATATTGATCGCACCATGTCCTACCAGATTCTCGAAAAACTACTAATAAGCACCAAAAACACACATGCACGCCTCCTCGCCGCCGGTGTGAAGATCGTCCCCCTCCCCTACCTGCCGCACTATATGTTGTGTCACAAACTCCAAATGTTCCTCCAAAACAATCTTGAATTCCATAGGCTTTCACTCTTGCTGCATCAAGTAAGGGTCAATAACCAACATCAAGTAGCCGAATCATTACGAGGCAGTACAGGGAGAGCCATTCATCTTCTAATAAGTGATCAATTTTAGCAACCATGATTTAGTCTTGCTCTTTCTCAACGGTAGGTAATATAGCCCACTTCTATGCATAGGCACAATGTGGACATAAATCAAAACCTCGTTATTACTTTCAACTTCAGAAGTTAGCGAGTGCAAGACAGGTACATAGTTTTCTAATATCTTACAGTACTACTTCAAATGTAAAATGTGGCGTTCAAACTAAATCGAGAATAGTGTGGACCAAAATGGCGCTGCTTCCTATATTATGAAAGTACACAATGTGAGTGGTTTGTTACTTTAAGAGTAGGGCCCTCAGCCCATCTAATGTTCACAAAAGGAACACAACTTTCAATCTGCAAAATTTTACTACAGAAGTAAAGACACCAGTCACATGTGTATACTAATTTTTGAAATATGCAAAAAGGTACAGATTTCTGATGTTCTCGGAGAAGTAGCATACTTTCTACAATGCCAACATAGTGAATCCATGTTTCTAGGAACACCATGTTCAAATTTCGTACATACATACGCACCTGAAACTTATCTAAAAGTTGATTATTGGAAACATCACCACATGGAATACTTAGTTTGTGCAGTTGTAGTACAGATTTCTGATGTTCTCAGAGATGTATCATACTTTCTACAATGCCAACATAGTGAATCCATGTTTCTAGGAACACCATGTTCAAATTTCGTACATACATACGCACCTGAAACTTATCTAAAAGTTGATTATTGGAAACATCACCACATGGAATACTTAGTTTGTGCAGTTGTAGTACTAAACTAAAACATGTCGCTCATTTTGAAAGAGACCACAGTGTGCTAACCCTGGTTTATTGAGCAGTTATTTAGAAGAAACATCAAGACCAAACTTTCTCAGAATGTTGCCAATAGAATTCATGACAAAAAGGAAGAGCACTCTGTGCAATCCTTGAGAATTCTTGCAAGCGAACAGATCCCAGAGAAGTTTGGAGATTATCATGTCATACTACAGTATGCAAACTTTATCAGTTGTCCACAAACTATTTTGTATGCTTTGTCTAAATAACTGGGAGATATTTTACACCTCAACTCGTAGGAAGTTAGATGTATTCTGATTTTTCCTTGAAGATGAACTTGAACTAACTGCTACCTTCTCATCTGACCCACTTTCTCAAGGGTAATCTTTTATTTACTTCCTACACTGTAATTTGATGTTTGATGCAGAATAACTTAATTGCATATACGAATATATGTGCGTAATAACTCCATTTCATATCTAATATGATACCTAGGATCAAGAATATAAAATGGACACGATGAAGTAGAATTCATAAATAAGCATCCTTTCCGATTTAAATTATTACCTAGGATCGCAAGTGTTGCTCCTTTGACAACTTCTTCAAAAGAAGCTTAGCTTGCTGCTTGTAGAACTCAGAATCCTTCTGATCCCACCCGTTATTCAGCCCTTCTACCGGTGGAAGGACATCAGTGACGCACGCTATCATTGTAAGCTTCACGATTTTGCGAAGAACGCCAGAAACTACTATAGACTATATACTTGATAGTAAATAAAGACACCTGCATGTTGAACAGGGAACAAGTGTTTCAAAAGTAGTCTAGCTTCAACTTATTGCTTGATGCATTAAGCACAACATATATAAAAAGTTCTAGTTAGTTAAAAAAAAAGTGTAGCCAACAACAGGCCTGATGTCATACCTTTTTATATCTCTTGAAAGCCATTTAAGCCATTTAGGCCTGATGTCATACCTTTTCATACCAGATATATGTTTCCCCATGGAAACCAGAAAATCATGTACTTTCTATTTTTAAAAGGAGAATAAAGCACTCTAAAAATTTAGTAAGGTCAAAATGTCCAAACAAAGAAACCTTCTCAAAGGAGAGAGAATAAAGCACTCTAAACAAAGACACCCTGAAGAAATAAATCAGTATGCGTCTTTCCTTTCTATAAGAATAGATCCGCTCTAGCACCATGCTGTTATAAAGCATCAAGGACATCTTCAATGCATTTTTGGATTGAGTCTGTTCATAGCAATATCCAGAGTACAGGTAAAACCTCATGAGGGAGCACAGTTATAAAATACAATGATGCAATTGTTTCACTTTGATCCACCTTCTAGGAGAAGGCATTGCGCACTTGTCCCATGTAAAAGGATGATATGATGCAACAGAGAAACCACAGATACATCCTTAACCAACACTTGTGGGGAAAATTTTGTCAATGATTCCTCGCCTTACATAATGCTGAAACACATGGTTGCAACGGTGTTATAGTATCTCAACAATGATGGGAAATAAAATCGCCAGAGTGTACTCTTAAGAAGGGAAAAGAGAAATCGGTATCAAATCATGAAGAAATACTACCAGTCAAAGATAAATACCTGAGGAAGATATATCGGTACAGACCATGCCTATGGAAAGGATCGACCAAAGTAAGTAGATTATAGCTGCAGAAACCAGAAGTCAAATGTTGAAGCCAATACACCTATTCCAAGACATTCTTATGCATTTGAATCAGGAAAGATGATCCTACCAAATGTGACAAGTGATTCAAAACAGGGGTCAAGCATGTTGATAGAAGAAAACCAACATGCAAATATAAAATTATAAGGAATTTGAAGCTTGTAAAATATAATATTTGATGTTTATGATGAATTATTTACCCATCAATATGATGAACATCTTCCTAGAGCTGAGGATGACTATCCTTCTCCCTACATATCTGCACGCTCACAAAAGTGCAAGAAACAATACAGAGTACCTGCATGCTAGGAGTGTCATACTTTCTGAATATATATTGTGTACATGAGTGATTAGCTACAGAAGAGAACAAGTCATAAAACTTAAAATTCAAATACAACGTACCTCCATGCCAGGAGTGCCATTTTATGCTAGGAGAGATATAATTTCATAATCTGAATAAGCTGATGAACCATTTACTTCACCTGCAGTGAAGTTGATATTACTTTCCATTATATTTTCTCTAATTCTCTCTAACAATTCAGAGAATGTCCTTCTGCAAGGAAACAAAGAACAAAAGGAAAAGTATTGTTATAGATCAAAAAGGAAGATAATCATAGACGAGCTTTATAGCTTGCATGGTATCACCGTATCATTTCGTCAATTGCCGTCGTGGGTGTTCAGAGCGAATAAGTAACTATTTCTAAGTCGACAATAAGAACCCTTTGATCCGAAAATTAATATGTGCGCAAGTACAATGGGATGAAAAGTTCTTAATTGACTGGTTGCAAGTACTGGATCACAACCATTTCTATGAAAAAAACTATTTGTTTAAAATTTTAAGGTATGTGCACAAGATTTTATCCTGCAATCTAAAAGAGATCGAAGTACCAGGGCAGTAGGGATGTGACGCTACAGGTCGTGTATTTAAGAAGTACAATTCCAATTCGTAATCCCTCGCGGAATAATTATATGCCAATCAGGACGAGGATGGAGGATATTACCTGTAGAGAATGTTCGACCATCGCGTCCTCCGCATCTTCATCCGCCCCAGGGATGCCCAGTGTGACCCGGGAGGCGTGACCGCTTGGGATCTCGCTGGCCGCGGACACCAGCGAGGCCGCCGCGGCAGCCTCAGCGGCGGGGGCATCGCAAAACCAAAGCTACGCTGCGGAAGTGTCCCGCAGCTGCAGCGCCCCCAGAAGATCAAGAGATGAATTCGGATCTGGGCGTCCATGCCTCAAGCCACGCCTCCATGTTCGTGATCTAGGGAGTACAAAACCTGCGGTGGGGGACGGGGAGAATGGAATGGGAGGCGATGACATGCAGATCAATGTGGTGGAGGCCAGATCTGTGAAGTGGAGCCGGTGACGACCAGATCCGGCGGCCGGTGTGAGGAGGCGAGGTTGGAGGGGCACCGGATGCGGGGGGTGGGGCATTGTTGAGGGGAAGCAGGAGAATAGGCGAGATGCGGGAGGAGACCTTGTTTCCGTTCCGGGTGGGGCCAGAGGAAAGGGCGCGACGTGCGGAGGTGGGAGCGACGACGAAAGTTTTTGACGTATTGCGGTTTGGCAGAATAAGGAACATGTTTTTCCTTTTTAAGTAGTGTAGATAGATAGTGTAGATATATGGGAGTCATTTTAGGGTACACCAAATCATTTCGGACCATTTATTACCAGTGATCTAACTGTCCAGATTTGAAATACTACACCTGATTTGTTTTTCCACACCACTATCCACACGTCGGAGAACGGAGATGACCGTTGGGAGCTCTTGCGACGCGCTCGCGCACCGCGACCGAGCTCCGCCGCCGCGCTTCTCCGGCAGGCCTGAGCCTCCCAATCTTGCTCCAGCTCCCCCTCGCCACCTTCCACCACCTCCACCCAGCCTTCCTCCAAACTTCACGCCGGCGTTTCTCGGCGGAGCGCTCTCTTCGGCTACAACCAACGCGGGGCAAGGATCTAGGGCGACGGCGTGCCCTCCAACTCCTGCTGCCCTGGCCGACGGCGTGAAGACCTTCCCCCGGCTCCGTAGCGTGGTCGTCAGGCGCCCCTCCCTCGACGAGCCTTCCCCGGAGGAGTGCGCCTCCATCTGCGCGACGTTGTCCGCTTGGCGGCGAGCGGGCTGCCCGGCTACGCCTATCCCTTCGTCTTCGGCACCGGCAGGGATCCTCTGCACCACTTCCTCGCGTGGCGCCTCTGCTCCGCATGGATCGAAGAAATCCGTCCGTTTCATCCTGCCTCCGACAAGCCCGAAGAACGCCAAGGCCCACTCCTGCATGCGCCGCCAGGCCGTTCCTTCGTCTCCGGTTTTTTCGGCACGCATGGGCCCGGTTCACGAACCGTCGGAAGATGGCTGGACCGTGGTAATGTCACGCCGTGCGAGGCGCGAGGCTCGAAGCGTCGAAGATCCTCTCGGTGGCCGCGTCCGCCGACGCTCCGGCTCCAACACCGCGCGCAGCACTTCGTCTTCCCTTCCTAGAAGAGGGTGGGCGCGACCCTGCTTCCGCTGTAACTCCCCTGAGCACGTCGTCGCCTCTTGTCCTCTCCCTCGCAGACGTAGACGCTCGCCTACAGCCTCGCCACCAAGTTCTTCGCGGGGACTGCGTGCTTCTGCCTCAGCCCCGGCGACCATGTCCTTCCTCGGCCACCCCACCACGCGCGACGAGGAGGATTCATGCTTCATCGCCACGACCTATGATCTTGACCGTGAGCGCCTGGACTGGGAGAACACCGCTATCGTCGCCTGGGTGATTGCAGCTCCATCGGGGATGGACCGCACCGATGTTGAAGACGTCTTCCGCCGCAAGTACCGCCTCCGGGAGTCGGAGCTGATGGTGATCACCCACTTCCCGGAACAGTTCCTCGTCAAGTTCTCCGCCGAGCTGCGCAACGAGGTGATGCGCACGGAAAGATGCAACTTCAAGCTTGACGGCCTCGACGTCCACTTCAGGCCATGGCGTGCCGTCTCCCACGCTTACAACGCCGACCTGCACTTTCGCGCTCACGTGGTCGTCGACGGGCTCCCCCCCTTCGCTTGGCGGCCGGAGGTGGTTGACCAACTGGTTGGCCGGAAGTGCGCTGTGCAGCGCATCGACGACGGCTTCACCACCATGGAGGATACTTCCTCCTTTGGCCTTTGGGTGTGGACTGCCTCGCCACATCGTATCCCCAAGGTTTTATGGTGCACCTTCGTGAACAAGGGCGCCGGTGGCCTCTCTTCTAGGGTGCGCAACGACGAGGATCAGCCCGATCAATGGAAGAGGGGCGTCTCCTTCCGTATTTTGCTGCACATCGACCGTGTGGAGGATTTCACGGGCGCACCAGAGTTGGACGGTGGCGAACCCATCACCGAATTCAGGCCAGCGTCGCACTCCCTTCCCCGGTGCCATCTTGGCACCGTCGACGGCATGCCGGTGAATGCTGGCTCGGGCTCCATCATGCCGGCTCCCATTCCGGCTCTGGGCGAGCTAGGCCCAGCCTTCGCTCGACGCAGCGACGAGGATGATCGACGCGAGCAGGAACACGTCTCTCGTAGAAGTGAACGCGGCTACCGGGCTCGCTCCCGCCCACGTGAAGGGGAGCGTCCTATTGCCCGACGATCTCCATCAAGAGGCCCGGACCGCCACCGCTCTCGCTCCACCACGAAGGAGGAACAACGTCAACGCTCACGGCATAGCTCCCGCTGCGACGACCGTGACTTCCGCAAACGCCAACGCCGAGACGACGATGACGACGATGAGGATGAGCGACGCGGCCCCCGTCGCGAGCAGCAAAGACGCGCCTCCGCTCACTCCCTGCGGAGCAAGATCTCTGCGCTGGCGGAAGATCGCCGCGGCAACCGGGTCTCCGGCCGCTCCTTGGGTCGCTCTTCCAGTCGCTACGAGGAACGAAGCCGAAGGGCTTTCAAGCGGTGGTTACCGATAGAAGCTCGCGTGTTCGCCGATGCTCTGCCTAACAAGATGGCCAGCCCGGCTGCAGCCCACGTTTCTCCTGACAAGCTTCAGCAGCACAAGAGCTGTGTCTCGACTCCGATCACCGCGGAGTGTTGCAAAGATTGGACCATGGCAATCAAGGAGGTTCCTTCGGGCCTCGCGGCAGGTTTCTCACGTCTGGCCTCGCCTCCTCCCAATATGTCTGAAGATGCTAAGCTGCCTAGTTCTTGGGAAGAGGAAGACGAGCTCCCGGCCACCGAATCGGTGGCGATTCCGCCTCTGTCTTGTGCTGCTCCGCCCCTCCTGGACGCGTCAATGGAGGTTCCTGAGACGTGGGAGTCTCAAACTGAAGTTGGGCCGGTTGTGGGGTCTCAAACTGATGAAGGATCGGCTGTGCACCTGACCGCTAACGTGGACGTCATCCCGCTGCTGTCCAATGTGCCGGTGGCTCAGGAAAGCAACGCTACACCTGAGCAGGGGCTGTTCATCCGCCCCCAGGCGCCCCTTCTGCCGTGTCCCGCTCCGGTGATGCCGCAGCACCACCAAGATGAGAAGCAACCTGTCTCTGAAGCCAGACGCAGTGCTCGCCTCGTCAACAAACCCAAATTGCATGCTATGGACAAAGCCATACAGGTTCTCAACTCAAAGATGGGTGTCGCCGAGGAGGGTGTGCCTTTGTTGCAGGCCAGGAAGGCGTACGTGGAAAAATACAAAACCCAGCTCCCGAACTCTACGATCGACGCGCTCGCCAAGCTCTTCAAACTCAACATCCTCAGCATAACTGAAGCAGATGAAGCCCTCATTGCCATGGGTGGCCCAGGAGGCAGCGAGGCTGCTGTTCAGGACTTGGCCTTTTAGTCCCTTGTTGGTTTCGCTTTGCTCCTGCTCGTCTTCAAGTTTGTCGATCATGATCCTTGTGTGTGGAAGCTTTGTTTCGCTTTGTCGTCCTTGCTTTCTTCATCATGATAGGACCTAATCTTTCCATTGCGGACTGGAATACTCGTGGTTTGAATGATCAAGGCAGAAAAGACACCGTCCATGCTTTCCTTACGGATACCTTATGTCATATTGCCTGCATTCAAGAAACCAAACTGAATCACATTGACCAACAGACCGCCTCCTATATTGGGGGCTTCAGACTTCGATCCTTCGCACATCGACCGGCCATCGGTACCCGAGGCGGCATCCTCTTGCTCTGGAACGATGACCATGTGGAGATTTCTAATGTTCATCTCGGCACTCATCTCATCTCAGCTAATGTCACTATTCGAGCCTGCGGTACTTCTTTCAAGCTAACCACTGTTTATGGACCAAGTGAAAATGCTGAGAAGGAAGAGTTTCTTGCAGAAGCGACTGCTGAGAGACCGTCTGACGACTCTAAATGGCTCATTATCGGCGATTTCAACTTCATATACCAAGCGGAGGACAAGAACAACGATAACCTTAATCTCCGGCTGATGGGTCTTTTTAGAAGGGCCCTTACTACATGTC
This sequence comes from Lolium perenne, assembly GCF_019359855.2. Classification (NCBI taxonomy): domain Eukaryota; kingdom Viridiplantae; phylum Streptophyta; class Magnoliopsida; order Poales; family Poaceae; genus Lolium; species Lolium perenne. The sequence goes on from NC_067245.2 coordinate 190,344,743, forward strand.
AACTTAAGGAGTTGAAGCTTCAGAACAGAAGGTTCACTTGGAGCAATGAAAGGGAGAACCCAACTTTGGTTCGTTTAGACCGAGCTTTCTGCAACGCCGACTGGGACTTGGCCTTCGAGAATCATGTGCTTCATGCTTTGTCGTCATCCCTCTCGGACCATTGCCCGCTACTCCTCTCCAACCAAAGTGGACCACGAAGGCCGCCTTCTTTCCGTTTTGAATCTTTCTGGACCAAAATGCCGGGATTCAAAGAGACCGTTCAACTCGCATGGTCGGCACCTTCTTCTCACACGCAGCCGGTACACAAAATCAATCACAAGCTCAAAACTACTGCGTCTCGACTGAAATCTTGGAGCAAAGGTCTCTTCTCCGATTGCAAACTCCAACTCCTCATGGCTTTGGACGTCATCTTGCAATTGGATGTTGCCCAGGAATCCCGAACCCTCTCTCCGGAAGAGCGAGGCCTCCGCGCTGACCTCAAAAAAGGGGGTAAAGGTCTTGCAGCTTTAGAGCGGTCTCGCAAACGGCAAGCATCCAGAATCCGATACCTTCATGAGGGTGACGCAAACACAAAGTTTTTCCACCTTCGCGTCAATGCTAGGAAGCGCAAGAATCACATTCTTAGGCTCAAGCTCAATGATGGTTGGGCTACGACTCATGAGGAAAAAGACAAATTGATCTTCGATCACTTCTCTAGCACCCTGGGCCGACCCCCTCCACGACAGCTGGACTTCAACTGGGATGCTTTAAATCCCACGGTACACCCCCTTGAAGACTTGGGCCTTCCTTTCTCGAAACTAGAGATAAAAGAGGCCATCGACGACATGCCAATTGATAATGCGCCGGGACCTGATGGTTTCTCTATAGCCTTCTTCCGCTCCTGCTGGGATATTATAAAAGACGACCTTATGGGCACCATAAATGCCTTTTCTGAGTTATCAACACGGAACTTTCACATTATCAACACCGCAAATATGATGCTTCTACCGAAGAAGGATGGCGCTGAGTCCATTTCTGATTTTCGGCCTATTAGCCTAATTCATGTGATCCCAAAGATTATCGCTAAGGCTATGGCACGTCGTCTCAGCCCGAAGATGAATGAGATCATTTCCCGCAGCCAAAGTGCCTTCATCAAGAATAGAACTATCCATGACAACTTCATGTACGTCAGAAACACGGCCCGCAAACTTCACCGCAGCAAAACACCATCCCTTCTCATCAAGCTAGACATCGCCAAGGCTTTTGACTCTGTTCGTTGGGACTATATGCTTGACCTCCTGCAGCGCCTTGGGTTTCCCCAAAGATGGCGTGCTCTCTTGACGACTCTGTTCTCTACGGCCTCGTCTAGAGTGCTTCTCAATGGGATTCCAGGAAAGAACATCTCTCATGGTCGTGGCCTCAGGCAAGGAGACCCCCTCTCGCCTCTCTTGTTTGATATCGCCATCGACCCGCTCCAGAAAATCTTGGAAGAGGCTACGAACTCTGGGCTTCTTCACGCTATGCCGGGTGGTTTAGAGGGTCCTTGGGTCTCTCTTTATGCGGATGATGCGGCCATCTTCTTGACTCCTACAGAACATGATATATCGGGGCTTGCCAATATCCTTCACCAGTTTGGAGAGGTCACGGGCATGGTGACCAACGTGATGAAAAGTTCCATCGCCCCTATCCAATGTGCAAATGTGGATCTACCGGAAATCTTGGCGAACTTCCCTGCGGCGCTGGCCTCTTTCCCCATAAAGTACTTGGGGTTACCTCTTTCCCTTGGGCGGCTCAAGAGGGCTGATCTTCAGCCATACATTGAGAAAGCGGTAGCGCGTCTGAACCCTTGGAAAGGCAAATTTCTTAACCGTGCTGGATGCACCACTCTTGTTAAATCGGTGCTTTCTTCTATGCCTATTTTTCTGCTAACGGCTCTAAAGGCAGACAAGGGCATTCTAAAGGCTTTCGCGAAAATTAGCCGTGGCATGCTATGGGCCTGCAAGGAGGCGGTCAGTGGAGGGAAATGCAAGGTCAACTGGCAGAAAGTTTGTTGCCCTAAGGAGCTTGGTGGTCTTGGAATCCTAGACTTGGAAAAATTCTCTCGAGCCCTAAGGCTTCGATGGCTTTGGTATGAATGGACGGCGCCGGATAAACCTTGGGTGGGCTCGGAAACTCCTAATGATGCCTCTTATTTGGACCTCTTCAACGCTGCAACTAGGGTCACCATTGGCGATGGAGGAAAAGCCTCCTTTTGGTCTTCCTCCTGGCTCAACGGCGCCCCACCCAAGGACATTGCCCCCCCTGATTTTCTCGGCGTCCAAAAGGAAGAACCGAACCGTGCGGGATGCCCTTCATAACCAGAGTTGGGTGGCTGACATTGCGGTTGACGCCTTCACCATAGACCATATGGAGCAGTATGTCCGCCTCTGGGAGCTTGTCTCGAACATCAACCTTACTCCTGGCACTGAGGATTCCATTGTCTGGACGCTGACTCCCAATGGTTGCTACTCGGCCAGATCTGCCTACAAGGCCCAGTTCATGGCGGCTTTACCTTGCCCCTTCGGCAACATCGTCTGGAAGACTTGGGCTCCCCCGAAGTGTCGTTTCTTCGCCTGGCTTGCTGTCCAAAATCGCCTTTGGACCGCTGATCGTCTTGCCAAAAGAGGGTGGCCACACCCTCCTACTTGCCAGCTTTGTAGATGCTCCCCGGAAATGGCCCGGCACCTCCTTTTTGAGTGTCGCTTCTCCAAGAGAATATGGATGGCAGCAGCCTCGTGGCTATCTTGCCCGGACCTTATCCGCTGTCTCGGCACCGGGAGGCCTAAGGTGCTGGAATACTGGCAAGCTATCGCCAGAACCCCCACCTCTTCTACTAAAGGCCTGCGAACTGCAATTATACTAATTGCCTGGGAGATTTGGAAGGAGCGAAATGAGCGTGTGTTCAACAATAAATCCTCCCTTCCCTCGGAGATCATGCTCAAAATAAGGGAGGAGGGCAAAGACTGGATTCTTGCCGATGCTAAGGGCCTAGCAGAGCTCGTGGGCTGACCATTTTGTAGTGGTTTTCTCTTTTCGAGGGAGGGGGTGTGTTTGCCCCCCCCTCTTCCCTCCTCTTTTTTTGTTTTATGGCTCTTGCCATCCCCTTGTTTGCTTCTCCTATATTAATATAAGGCAAAAGCTTTTTTGCCCGTTTCAAAAAAAAAAAAAGATTTGGTGTAGTATGTTTGCGCTTCAGGGAAAGACACAGCGGTGATTTTATTGATTGTCAGATTTTACATCGTTTTCCAGTAACTCATAGATAAAATCAGGAGGGTCATCAATCCACAGTTCCACACACGGATTGAGACGCCTCTGCTTTACTGGCTAGTATATGAGCTACTCTATTGCTTTCCCAAAAACAATGCTCAAAGGCTACATGAGCAAAACCCTTAACTAGAAAAATGCACTTCTCGGGTAAATTGCCGCAGCTGGTCCAATAGAATTTCCACCATCCTTCATAGTTCAAATGACTTCCATACAATCGCTCTCGACAATTAGTTTTGAGCATCCTACCTGTCCTGCGAGTAGAAGACAATCTCTAAGAGCATTTCCACCGGTGCCCCTCAAATACACGCCGGCAGGGGCGCCGGTACTGCCGTATGGGGCGTTGCATCATTTATTTAGGGAAGGTGTTCCCACACCGGCGTCCCCCATTCGATAGACCTTAATAAAATTTAAATGTAAAAGAAATTTAAAAAACGAAATTCATACGAATTAAGACTAGTGTTTTAGACAACAGTGACTCGAATTTGAACTAAAAACTAAAAAAACTAGCGGCGCCCCCGGAAGGCGATGTAGTTGAGGTTGTCCGCGTCGTCGTCGCCGTCGTCGCTGGACAATCGAAGGACCAATCGTCGTCCTCCCCCTTTGGCGCTGGTGGCTCAGAAAGACCAGCGAGGTCAATGAAGTTCTCGTCGTGGTCCATGGCGGACCACACCGCAGCCTACCGCGGGTCGATCGTGATCTGTCGGTAGTCCTCGTCGACCGAGCGGCCGACGATGACGTGCTGCCCCGGGAAGTCCTCCGGGTCATCGCCGCCACGGAGGGCCGCCCGTGCCTGCGTCTCCATCTCCCACCACCTCTTCGTCACCGGCGAAGGTGGTGGCGAGCCCGCAGCGTCCTCCTCCTTGGGGCGGCAGCGTTGAACCGTCCCCGGCGTTCTTCGAGCCGGAGCCGAAGCTGTGCGCCTCAGGCCGTCTTGGATGACGACACCGCCCGAAGGAGGCGCGTGCGCGGCCGAGGACGTGCGGCCGCCGGCGGTCGATGATCCGGTGCGCGAGTTGCCTGATGCCGTCGTCCTTGCCGGTGGCCTCTGTAGAGGCGGCGCCTCCGGTGCCATGCATTGCGCCTGGGGGTAGTACAGCGGGACACACAGGGGGTCGACGCCGTGGATTCGTGGGTGATACGTCTCCGACGTATCGATAATTTCTTATGTTCCATGCCACATTATTGATGTTATCTACATGTTTTATGCACACTTTATGTCATATTCGTGCATTTTCTGGAACTAACCTATTAACAAGATGCCGAAGTGCCAGTTGCTGTTTTCTGCTGTTTTTGGTTTCAGAAATCCTAGTAAGGAAATATTCTCGGAATTGGACGAAATCAACGCCCAGGGGCCTATTTTTCCACGAAGCTTCCAGAAGTCCGAAGACGAAACGAAGAGGGGCCACGAGGCAGCCAGAGCATAGGGCGGCGCGGCCCCTGCCCTGGCCGCGTGGCCCTATGGTCTGGGCCCCTCGCGCCGCCTCTTGACCTACCCTTCCGCCTACTTAAAGCCTCCGTGACGAAACCCCCAGTACCGAGAGCCACGATACGGAAAACCTTCCAGAGACGCCGCCAACGCCGATCCCATCTCGGGGGATCCAGGAGATCGCCTCCGGCACCCTGCCGGAGAGGGGAATCATCTCCCGGAGGACTCTACGCCGCCATGGTCACCTCCGGTGTGATGTGTGAGTAGTCTACCCCTGGACTATGGGTCCATAGCAGTAGCTAGATGGTTGTCTTCTCCCCATTGTGCTATCATTGTCGGATCTTGTGAGCTGCCTAACATGATCAAGATCATCTATCTGTAATTCTATATGTTGCGTTTGTTGGGATCCGATGAATAGAGAATACTTGTTATGTTGATTATCAAAGTTATATCTATGTGTTGTTTATGATCTTGCATGCTTTCCGTTACTAGTAGATGCTCTGGCCAAGTAGATGCTTGTAACTCCAAGAGGGAGTATTTATGCTCGATAGTGGGTTCATGCCTGCATTGACACCTGGGACAGTGACAGAAAGTTCTAAGGTTGTGTTGTGCTGTTGCCACTAGGGATAAAACATTGATGCTATGTCTAAGGATGTAGTTGTTGATTACATTACGCACCATACTTAATGCAATTGTTTGTTGCTTTGCAACTTAATACTGGAAGGGGTTCGGATGATAACCTGAAGGTGGACTTTTTAGGCATAGATGCAGTTGGATGGCGGTCTATGTACTTTATCGTAATGCCCAATTAAATCTCACTATACTCATCATGATATGTATGTGCATAGTCATGCTCTCTTTATTTGTCAATTGCCCAACTGTAATTTGTTCACCCAACATGCTGTTTGTCTTATGGGAGAGACACCTCTAGTGAACTGTGGACCCCGGTCCAATTCTCTTTACTGAAATACAATCTACTGCAATACTTGTTCTACTGTTTTCTGCAAACAATCATCTTCCACACAATACGGTTAATCCTTTGTTACAGCAAGCCGGTGAGATTGACAACCTCACTGTTTCGTTGGGGCAAAGTACTTTGGTTGTGTTGTGCAGGTTCCACGTTGACGCCGGAATCCCTGGTGTTGCGCCGCACTACATCCCGCCGCCATCAACCTTCAACGTGCTTCTTGACTCCTACTGGTTCGATAAACCTTGGTTTCTTACTGAGGGAAACTTGCTGCTGTACGCATCACACCTTCCACTTGGGGTTCCCAACGAGCGTGTGCTTTACGCGTCATCAAGCTAAATTTCTGGCGCCGTTGCCGGGGAGATCAAGACACGCTGCAAGGGGAGTCTCCACTTCTCAATCTCTTTACTTTGTTTTTGTCTTGCTTAGTTTTATTTACTACTTTGTTTGCTGCACTAAATCAAAATACAAAAAAATTAGTTGCTAGTTTTACTTTATTTGCTATCTTGTTTGCTATATCAAAAACACAAAAAAATTAGTTACTTGCATTTACTTTACTTATTTCATCATGTTTCCTTTTAATTTTACCACAAAAGACATACCGGTAGGACGTGGGTCTATAGTTGGGAGAAATAATATAGAAGAATTTTTCAATCATGTTAGTACCATTGAAAATTTTGAAGATAGACACTTGGTAGACCTTGCGCCTACTTATGAAATTGCTGCCGCGCATTTAGTTCGCCTGTTGGAGACTAAATTTGTTAATCTTAATCCTATAATCCAACACATGTTTCTCACACTTGGTGATATGGAAGAAGGGGAAAAGAAAGATTTCGTTTTAGAAACCCTTCTTAGAGAATTTGGTGGTCTAGCAAGAGAAGCTAGAAAGGTCTTTGCTAAATTTAATATGCTTGGTTCTCATACTAATTTTGTTAGTCTCCTTGAAAAGATGGACATGGATAGAATAAGATACACTAATAATATTGATGATGGTGGGGAGATCAAAGCACCAATACCATGTAAACTCTTAGCTATGAATGATGCACTAGAAAATAACTATGCTTGGCTTGTTCCTGAAAATTTGTTTGATGAGAGTAGCACACATAAGACTAATGAAAAGGGGATGCTAAAACTTATGTATCTAATATACTATGCCTGGTTGAGAAAACTCCGCACCCCGCTGAGAATGCACCACCCCTCGATAATACTTGATACACACTTTCTGCGCCTAGCTGAAAGGCGTTAAAGAAAAGCACTTATGGGAGACAACCCATGTTTTTACCTACAGTATTTTGTTTTTATTTTATGTCTTGGAAGTTGTTTACTACTGTAGCAACCTCTCCTTATCTTAGTTTTGTGTTTTGTTGTGCCAAGTAAAGCCGTTGATAGAAAAGAAAGTACTAGATTTGGATTACTGCACAGTTCCAGATTTCTTTGCTGTCACGAATCTGGGTCCACCTCCCTATAGGTAGCTCAGAAAATTAAGCCACTTTACGTGCATGATCCTCCGATATGTACGCAACTTTCATTCAATTTGAGCATTTTCATTTGAGCAAGTCTGGTGCCATTTTAAAATTCGTCAATATGAACTGTTCTGTTTTGACAGATTCTGCCTTTTATTTCGCATTGCCTCTTTTGCTATGTTGGATGAATTTCTTTGATCCACTAATGTCCATTAGCATTATGCAATGTCCAGAAGTGTTAAGAATGATTGTGTCACCTCTGAATATGTTAATTTTTATTGTGCACTAACCCTCTAATGAGTTGTTTCGAGTTTGGTGTGGAGGAAGTTTTCAAGGATCAAGAGAGGAGTATGATGCAACATGATCAAGGAGAGTGAAAGCTCTAAGCTTGGGGATGCCCCGGTGGTTCACCCCTGCATATATTAAGAAGACTCAAGCGTCTAAGCTTGGGGATGCCCAAGGCATCCCCTTCTTCATCGACAACATTATCAGGTTCCTCCCCTGAAACTATATTGTTATTCCATCACATCTTATTTGCTTTTTCTTGGAGCGTCGGTTTGTTTTTGTTTTTTGTTTTGTTTGAATAAAATGGATCCTAGCATTCACTTTATGGGAGAGAGACACGCTCCGCTGTAGCATATGGACAAGTATGTCCTTGGTTTCTACTCATAGTATTCATGGCGAAGTTTCTCCTTCGTTAAATTGTTATATGGTTGGAATTGAAAAATGATACATGTAGTAATTGCTATAAATGTCTTGGGTAATGTGATACTTGGCAATTGTTGTGCTCATGATTAAGCTCTTGCATCATATGCTCTGCACCCATTAATGAAGAAATACATAGAGCATGCTAAAATTTGGTTTGCATATTTGGTTTCTCTAAGGTCTAGATAATTTCTAGTATTGAGTTTGAACAACAAGGAAGACGGTGTAGGTTCTTATAATGTTTTCAATATGTCTTTTATGTGAGTTTTGCTGCACCGGTTCATCCTTGTGTTTGTTTCAAATAAGCCTTGCTAGCCTAAACCTTGTATCGAGAGGGAATACTTCTCATGCATCCAAAATACTTGAGCCAACCACTATGCCATTTGTGTCCACCATACCTACCCACTACATGGTATTTTCCGCCATTCCAAAGTAAATTGCTTGAGTGCTACCTTTAAAATTCCATCATTCACCTTTGCAATATATAGCTCATGGGACAAATAGCTTAAAAACTATTGTGGTATTGAATATGTAATTATGCACTTTATCTCTTATTAAGTTGCTTGTTGTGCGATAACCATGTTCACTGGGGACGCCATCAACTATTCATTGTTGAATTTCATGTGAGTTGCTATGCATGTCCGTCTTGTCTGAAGTAAGAGAGATCTACCACCCTATGGTTAAGCATGCATATTGTTAGAGAAGAACATTGGGCCGCTAACTAAAGCCATGATCCATGGTGGAAGTTTCAGTTTTGGACATATATCCTCAATCTCAAATGAGAAAATTATTAATTGTTGTTACATGCTTATGCATAAAAGAGGAGTCCATTATCTGTTGTCTATGTTGTCCCGGTATGGATGTCTAAGTTGAAGAATAATCAATAGCGAGAAATCCAATGCGAGCTTTCTCCTTAGACCTTTGTACAGGCGGCATAGAGGTACCCCTTTGTGACACTTGGTAAAAACATGTGCATTGTGATGATCCGGTAGTCCAAGCTAATTAGGACAAGGTGCGGGCACTATTAGTACACTATGCATGAGGCTCGCAACTTATAAGATATAATTTACATGATACATATGCTTTATTACTACCGTTGACAAAATTGTTTCATGTTTTCAAAATCAAAGCTCTAGCACAAATATAGCAATCGATGCTTTTCCTCTATGGAGGACAATTCTTTTACTTTCAATGTTGAGTCAGTTCACCTATTTCTCTCCACCTCAAAGAGCAAACACTTGTGTGAACTGTGCATTGATTCCTACATACTTGCTTATTGCACTTATTATATTACTCTATGTTGACAATATCCATGAGATATACATGTTACAAGTTGAAAGCAACCGCTGAAACTTAATCTTCTTTTGTGTTGCTTCAATGCCTTTACTTTGAATTATTGCTTTATGAGTTAACTCTTATGCAAGACTTAATTGATGCTTGTCTTGAAGTGATATTCATGAAAAGTCTTTGCTTTATGATTCACTTGTTTACTCATGTCATATACATTGTTTTGATCGCTGCATTCACTACATATGCTTTACAAATAGTATGATCAACATTATGATGGCATGTCACTCCAGAAATTATCTGTGTTATCGTTTTACCTGCTCGGGACGAGCAGAACTAAGCTTGGGGATGCTGATACGTCTCCGACGTATCGATAATTTCTTATGTTCCATGCCACATTATTGATGTTATCTACATGTTTTATGCACACTTTATGTCATATTCGTGCATTTTCTGGAACTAACCTATTAACAAGATGCCGAAGTGCCAGTTGCTGTTTTCTGCTGTTTTTGGTTTCAGAAATCCTAGTAAGGAAATATTCTCGGAATTGGACGAAATCAACGCCCAGGGGCCTATTTTTCCACGAAGCTTCCAGAAGTCCGAAGACGAAACGAAGAGGGGCCACGAGGCAGCCAGAGCATAGGGCGGCGCGGCCCCTGCCCTGGCCGCGTGGCCCTATGGTCTGGGCCCCTCGCGCCGCCTCTTGACCTACCCTTCCGCCTACTTAAAGCCTCCGTGACGAAACCCCCAGTACCGAGAGCCACGATACGGAAAACCTTCCAGAGACGCCGCCAACGCCGATCCCATCTCGGGGGATCCAGGAGATCGCCTCCGGCACCCTGCCGGAGAGGGGAATCATCTCCCGGAGGACTCTACGCCGCCATGGTCGCCTCCGGTGTGATGTGTGAGTAGTCTACCCCTGGACTATGGGTCCATAGCAGTAGCTAGATGGTTGTCTTCTCCCCATTGTGCTATCATTGTGTTGACTGCCAAAACCCACCGGCGGGCAGCGGCCTGTCAACACTAGTAGAGCCGGGAAGAGCCTAGAGCTGCGGCTGGCTGAGACCCCTCCGAGCGACGGCCCGCAATGCTCTTCTGGTCACACGCGGCGATGCGAAGTGCAAGGGCGTGCCACCTGACCTATACCTGGTCAGGAAGGTGATGGGGATGCCTCGCTTAGTTCCTGCATGGCATACACGTAAACATTAAATACGAGCCTCGATCGGCTCTCAGGTTATCCTGTGAATCGGCTCAAAGAGCCGATCCACCCATGATTCATACGGGGTGCACGAATACTTGGTGATCCTGCTTGATCAAGATAAAGCCAATGAGATCTACGACGATTTAGGGTTTTCACCGCATAATCGGATCATCCTACTCCAGGTTGGGCCTCGCGGCCACGCACGGTGCTCGTAAGCCGATCCTAAACAAGGCCAAAAAACCAACATGACGTTGATCCTCGGAACATCCTGTTTAGGACTTGCGAACGCCACCCTACGTGCCGCTGGATCCTCCCCCCCCTTTGTAAGGCCTAACTATTGCAGATATTAAACTAATCCTTGCAGAGCAAGGAGCAATCGTAACGGATCAGATCTACTAAATAATGAACAAGCAGGGTGCCGCCCCCACACCTGAGATAGGTGTGAGGGCGGCTAGACATGCAAGGGTTGCACTACGTAAGCATGTTATACGAAGAACTATGCTAACCCTAACACATCTATGATAACTACGTTGCCCGCCATCAAAGACGCTTCAGTACGGGCAACGCATGAACAACGTGGAGCTTGTGCTGCCTAGATCGCAAGATGCGATCTAGGCAGCATGTCGCTTACCTGATTGAAACCCTCGAGACGAAGGAGTTTGGCGATGCGCCGAGATTGGTTTGTTTTGGGGTGAACGTTGTGTTGTTGTTTATTCCATGAACCCTAGATACATATTTATAGTCCAGGGGACTTTCTAACGTGGGAATATCCCACCGTGCACGATACAAACTCTAATCTTGATCTAAGATACAATCTACTATAATTAAAGATACACGGGCAACCTAGCCCAAATTCTCCGTGCAAGGCCGCTTCAGAAATCTTCCACGTGTAGTCTTCCAAGCCCATCTCTCTTACGGCCCACCTCTGGATTTGTCCAAAATCTGGTGATAACACATGCCCCCCTGGTTTTGGAAATAATTTTTCCAAAATCATTATGCTTTCCTTCGTCGGGTCATGTCGTGGCAGAGCAGAGCTGTTGCAGTATCCGTTATCATTATGCCCCGTCTTCTCAGCTTCTCTGCAAAACTCGATAGCTCTGGCGTCATCTCCTTGGAAACTGTAATGACAATAAATTTCCACCAGGCTCCTCATTATTTAACTGTGCCGATCGATTAGCTTTCTTCATCCCCTTCCTCTGTTCCAGCCATCGGCAGCCAAAAAACCCTCTTCTCCCCCAGCTATGTCTTCCTCTTCCTCCTCCTTCTCAAACCTCTTCCCCCCATTCTCGCCGAAGAAGAACGAGGACAAGCCTCATTCCGAGGTGAACCCCCTCTCCTCCGATAATGAGAAGAAAGAAGGAGAAGTAGCGAAGGCCAAGACCTTCCCCTCCGCCAAGCTCCCGCCGAAGAAGCGCTCCCGCATGTGGGCGGGCAGCGAGGATGAAGATGACGACGAAGAAGAAGAAGAGGAGGAGGAAGATGAATCTTCCTCTTCCGCCGGGTACCCGCCAACCAAGCGCTTCCGCTCCTGGGCGGACAGCGAGGACGATGATGATGACGAGGAGGAAGAGGCTCCGGCCACGGGTTGGGGTAGCAGCGACGAAGAGCTCCCTGGGAGCAGCGCCGACGACATCGACGGCGGTGACGACGAGGACAGCGACGACTAGTAGAATAGGACTAGTAGTAGCAGTGCGCTAGGCACTAGATCCCTCTTTTGAGAGCCATCGGCTCTTTCTTGTAAAGCCGCTCCTCTGAATTAATGAAATTGTTCTTTTGATTCATCCTTCAATTGCCCCAATTTCATTCCTTCCACCTGTCATGTCAAGACCGATAGCAATGTATCGATTTTTTTCTTCTTTTGGACGCCCATGAAGCCGGACTCTCATGTCGATTAGCCCGTAGGCCAAGAACTTCTCAATCTCAGGCTGCGATTTGGTATCTGACCATAATTTTTCGCAATCCCTTAGCCGATGACTACCCATCGGCTATTTTGAGAATCTAGTCCCTCTCCTTATCTTGCAGCGACAGGACGGTCCAAACAAAAAACCGACGGCCTCCTATCCTGATTCAGAGGAGATCACAATGCAGGGCCAGTCGATGCGCCTCCAATCGGCTTTCCAAGACAGAGCAGCCACCAGGCCAGCTGCCCCCCGAGTCTGAGTCGAAGCGAGAACAGTAATGGATCAGCCGAATGTGTCGCCTATGCAGAGTTAGCCGATTTCAACAAAATCGGCTTCCCAAAGCAGAGAACCTTCAGGGTGAGCTGCCCCCCGAGTTTCTTCAGTCTACTTCGCGCCTTGCAGGTCAAATCGGCTCCTCCCCTGCACTGACCGTCGATATCGATGTGAACTTTGAGCATATAAACAGCCGGTCTAGCTTCGCTTCTTAGTTCTGAAGTCGATGCCCCCGCATCGGCTGAAATTTTTTTTTTATTTGGCCGATTTTTCTTAATCGGCCCCCAAATGTTCCACTGCACGCATGTCTGCACATGTTTATCTGCATATGTTCATCTGACTATATGCCCCCCGAGCCGAATCTGCCAAATGACTGCAGATATCGGCTTTCATGGTTAGTCAGGGCATTGCACTTGTACGTCGGCTTCGCAAAGATTCATGCTGACTTTCATCTGCCGACGTGGCCGCTGCCCAGTAGATCGTTGCTGACCACAAACAGAATATGTGCAGAAGATAATTTTGGCCGATTGCTGGAATCGGCCTCCACATTGCTTGTTCGATGAAGGTTTTGTAATGTTCCTCCATAATTTTTTTGGGGCCGATCACAAGGATCAGCCTCACCCGGTTTGCTCATTGTTTTAATCTTGCTACTCGGTTAGGCTGGATAAAACCAACCCAACCTCTGACTTGATGCGCCTGCTGTCATCCACCTTGAGTGCATCGTATAATCGTGGAGCACTAAGCTCTGTCGGCAAGACAAGCACCATGTTTGTGCCAGCCGATGTTTCATCATCGGCTTTCTTTTGCTTGGGACGCCACTCCATTCTCCGTGGACGACCCTCCTCATCCAGGGCTCGCTGAACCTTTGCAGCCAGATCAGGCCGTGCCTTCCTTAGCGTATGCAGGTATAACCTTTCGGCTTCCTCCAGGCCGCGCAACCGCTGAACCCTGCGTTTTTGTGAACGGCTGAGTCCGTCAGGGCACCACCTTGGACGGTGGTACCTATCTTCTTCTTCTTCTAGTCCCTCGTCTTCGGAATCCTCAAGATCTGCCCAACGAAGTGACTCAGCGCGTTTGCTTGGTGGTGGGAGAGGCCCTAAGCGCTCAAACACAGACACGTTGGCTGCCTCCTTCTTCTTCTTGTTGCATTCTGGGCAATTGCCGATTGTGGGCAATCGGCTCATTCCTGAATCCCAGCAGTGTCTGAAGAAAGGGCAGTCCCAGTGTCTGGCGTTGTCATCTTGCTCCCTTGACTTGTCTGTGGCACGGCGCTCGTGTTCCTCCTCATCGCGATCCTGCCGACGATGTCTTCTGGCTTCTCTAGCCAGACGATCTCCTTCATCATCATAGTTGGACCGTCGGCGTTGGTCATACTGACTCACATATTTGTTGAAGAGGTGATCAGAGAGAGGTCGTTGATATCTTATGTTCTTCACTTCTCCCTCTGTGACGTAGCGCTTGCCATCATGATGGAGCCGATCGCGTGGAGCGGCCTCCTCTGTGTCCTTGCTATAAGAGCAGTTGCCCTCATCTCCATCTTTGCCAGAGTGGTTCCCAGGTCCTACCATGTTGATGCTGAACGTGGGACCTGGCTGGCAACCCTCAGGGTAGATGACTTCTACCATGTTAACGGCGGGGAAGGGCTGGGTGTCTACCTTCATGGCGTACTGGTTGAAAATTAGACGCCCCTTCTCTATCGCCGCTTGGATGTGCTGACGCCACACCCTGCAGTCGTTGGTAGCATGGGAGAGCGAGTTGTGGAATTTGCAGTACGGCTTTCCGTTTAGCTCTTGCGCCGTGGGGAACTTGTGACCTTCAGGAATCGTCAACTGTTTCTCCTTGAGCAGGAGGTCGAAGATTTGTTCAGTCTTGGTCACGTCAAAATCAAATCCCCTGGGCGGCCCTGGTGGCTTTACCCATTTGCAGGACACGGGGTTCCTCCCCGAGTCCACTCAGCCACCGCTACTTCTTGGTCTCCCGCAGCACTTCACTTTCCTCTCGTATCGACCATGACTATCGCACGCTTGAACTTGTCTTGGTACAGGTCTGGGTGGCGCTGTTCATATGCTGATAGTTTCTGAACCATGTGCGCCAGCGAGGGATAATCTGCTTGGGAGGCCATGTCCTTGAGCTGTGTTGCAAGGCCAGCTACCGCCAACTCGACTGCTTCCTTTTCAGTTATACGAACCGAATAACATCGGTTCCTAAGATTCCTGAAGCGCTGGATGTACTCTGTCACCGTTTCTCCGCGCTTCTGACGTAGTTGTGCTAGATCGGCAATGCTAGACTCGGAAGCTTCTGAATGGTATTGCATATGGAACTGTTCTTCCAATTGCTTCCAAGACTGGATGGAGTTTGCTGGCAAGGAGGTATACCATCCAAAAGCCGATCCTGTGAGGGACTGTGAAAAGAGCCTCACGCGTAGCTGATCCGACACTGAAGCCGGTCCTAATTGCGCCAAATATCGGCCGACGTGCTCGATGGAGCTGGAGCCATCTGATCCACTGAATTTGGAGAAGTCAGGGAGCCGATATTTAGGTGGCAGCGGGATCATCTCGTACTCGTCGGGGTACGGCTTGGAATAGCCGATTGCCCTTCTTTTCGGCACCATGCCGAACTGGTCTCTCAGTATGGTACTGATCTGATCCGCTGTGCTGGCTACGGGAGATGCACTCTGAAGATTCGCCGGGGTGGCGTACTTAGCCAGCCATGTTTGCTTTTCCAGCTCTGAGCCAACTGCAGGAGCTGGGCTCGGGAGTTTCGTCGGGGTGGCGTACTTAGTTAGCCACGTCTGCTTCTCAAGCTCTGTCGCTGACGTTCCTCCTGTTTGCGCCGGAGTCCCTGACGTTGTGGCCTGGTTTGAGAGTGGCCAGTTGCCACAATCTGGCACATACGTGCACGCGTATCCTTGAGGGATCTCCTTAGGCGCCTCAGCCAAGAACTGGTAGTCACTAGGGTCACCACCGATCTTGTAGACGACGAATGCCGGTGTAGCCGGCACTTCAGCTGGTGCTGCCAACGCATATGGCAGCGGTGGACGGGACTGGAGTGGCAACTCTCCTTGATGCGTCCCGAGAGCTGGTCCTGACGACGAGTACTGGTGGCTCATGATCTCCTGGATCACGCGCAGAGCGAGACGCTCCAACACGTTGACCAAGTTTTCAGAGTGGCGGTGTAGCGAGTGAGCCACCAAGTAGTTGATCTCCTGCCGTAGGCCCCTGGTGCATTCCTCCGACGGGGCAGAGAGATCTATCCCATCGAGTGCACCTTGTGGTGAGAATCCCTTCCATCTGATGCCATGGGTACGGGTTCTCTGAAAAGAGCCGATGAGGTCGGCTTCGAGGGTGACCTTGATCTCGTCATATTTCTTCTTGAGCTCGGCAGGTAGCTCCTCGTAGGTGACTGGCGTGCCGTCCGCCGCCATCTCAGATGTAGATGGCGATGTGGTTGATGTAGACGATTGTCCCACCGGGCGTGCCAGAATGTGTTGACTGCCAAAACCCACCGGCGGGCAGCGGCCTGTCAACACAGGTAGAGCCGGGAAGAGCCTAGAGCTGCTGCTGGCTGAGACCCCTCCGAGCGACGGCCCGCAATGCTCTTCTGGTCACACGCGGCGATGCGAAGTGCAAGGGCGTGCCACCTGACCTATACCTGGTCAGGAAGGTGATGGGGATGCCTCGCTTAGTTCCTGCATGGCATACACGTAAACATTAAATACGAGCCTCGATCGGCTCTCAGGTTATCCTGTGAATCGGCTCAAAGAGCCGATCCACCCATGATTCGTACGGGGTGCATGAATACTTGGTGATCCTGCTTGATCAAGATAAAGCCAATGAGATCTACGACGATTTAGGGTTTTCACCGCATAATCGGATCATCCTACTCCAGGTTGGGCCTCGCGGCCATGCACGGTGTTCGTAAGCCGATCCTAAACAAGGCCAAAAAACCAACATGACGTTGATCCTCGGAACATCCTGTTTAGGACTTGCGAATGCCACCCTACGTGCCGCTGGATCCTCCCCCCCTTTGTAAGGCCTAACTATTGCAGATATTAAACTAATCCTTGCAGAGCAAGGAGCAATCGTAACGGATCAGATCTACTAAATAATGAACAAGCAGGGTGCCGCCCCCACACCTGAGATAGGTGTGAGGGCGGCTAGACATGCAAGGGTTGCACTACGTAAGCATGTTATACGAAGAACTATGCTAACCCTAACACATCTATGATAACTACGTTGCCCGCCATCAAAGACGCTTCAGTACGGGCAACGCATGAACAACGTGGAGCTTGTGCTGCCTAGATCGCAAGATGCGATCTAGGCAGCATGTCGCTTACCTGATTGAAACCCTCGAGACGAAGGAGTTTGGCGATGCGCCGAGATTGGTTTGTTTTGGGGTGAACGTTGTGTTGTTGTTTATTCCATGAACCCTAGATACATATTTATAGTCCAGGGGACTTTCTAACGTGGGAATATCCCACCGTGCACGATACAAACTCTAATCTTGATCTAAGATACAATCTACTATAATTAAAGATACACGGGCAACCTAGCCCAAATTCTCCGTGCAAGGCCGCTTCAGAAATCTTCCACGTGTAGTCTTCCAAGCCCATCTCTCTTACGGCCCACCTCTGGATTTGTCCAAAATCTGGTGATAACACATTGTCAGATCTTGTGAGCTGCCTAACATGATCAAGATCATCTATCTGTAATTCTATATGTTGCGTTTGTTGGGATCCGATGAATAGAGAATACTTGTTATGTTGATTATCAAAGTTATATCTATGTGTTGTTTATGATCTTGCATGCTTTTCGTTACTAGTAGATGCTCTGGCCAAGTAGATGCTTGTAACTCCAAGAGGGAGTATTTATGCTCGATAGTGGGTTCATGCCTGCATTGACACCTGGGACAGTGACAGAAAGTTCTAAGGTTGTGTTGTGCTGTTGCCACTAGGGATAAAACATTGATGCTATGTCTAAGGATGTAGTTGTTGATTACATTACGCACCATACTTAATACAATTGTCTGTTGCTTTGCAACTTAATACTGGAAGGGGTTCGGATGATAACCTGAAGGTGGACTTTTTAGGCATAGATGCAGTTGGATGGCGGTCTATGTACTTTGTCGTAATGCCCAATTAAATCTCACTATACTCATCATGATATGTATGTGCATGGTCATGCTCTCTTTATTTGTCAATTGCCCAACTGTAATTTGTTCACCCAACATGCTGTTTGTCTTATGGGAGAGACACCTCTAGTGAACTGTGGACCCCGGTCCAATTCTCTTTACTGAAATACAATCTACTGCAATACTTGTTCTACTGTTTTCTGCAAACAATCATCTTCCACACAATACGGTTAATCCTTTGTTACAGCAAGCCGGTGAGATTGACAACCTCACTGTTTCGTTGGGGCAAAGTACTTTGGTTGTGTTGTGCAGGTTCCACGTTGGCGCCGGAATCCCTGGTGTTGCGCCGCACTACATCCCGCCGCCATCAACCTTCAACGTGCTTCTTGACTCCTACTGGTTCGATAAACCTTGGTTTCTTACTGAGGGAAACTTGCTGCTGTACGCATCACACCTTCCACTTGGGGTTCCCAACGAGCGTGTGCTTTACGCGTCATCAGTGGGCGGTAGCCGTACTCCGCCGGTGCCGCGTCGATGTCGCGGCCTTGCCACCAGGCCCGGCGGCCGATGCGGTTGAAACGACCGGCCGAACAAGCGAGCTCGATGTCGCGCTCGTCTTGGAAGCGCCGCAGACACGTCGGGTTGTTCTGCGCGTTCGCCGTCTGGCGACATGTGCCCCCACCACTCGGAGATGAGGGCGCGTGTCGAGGGTGCTCCTCGGCAATGCCCACCTTGAGAGGCTTAGGGTTGATGGAATCGTGCAGGCTAACACGAGACAACGGATACCAAACAAACGGGGAGAGAGATTTACCCAGGTTCGGGGCCCTCGTGGAGGTAAAACCCTTACTTCCTGCTTGTCTGATCTTGATTAATGAGAATATAGGATTACAATGGGGTAGCCGAAGGCTTAGACTAAGGACTTGACAAAAAGCTAGGATTGTGTATGACCTAACTCTCGACTTGCGGTGGTTCTGGCTAGATTGATTGTGTATCCCTCGGCAGCCCCTCTCCTGGCCCTTATATTGTGAGCCAAGTCTCAAGAGATATGTTCGGGTATGACTAGGTTACAAAGAGTGCTATAACTAAACTTTCCTTGTTTCTTCGTCTCCTTTCCTTGTCCTTCAAGAATCCTTCACGGAAACCGACATAGCGGCCCACCTTGGTCGGTGGATGATCTTCATGGGCCCCTTGTTGGGCCGTAGGAGGTAGCACAATACTAGTTACCCGAAGGGTAATTCCCACATCAGTAGCCCCCGAGTGGCTGGCTGAAGAAGCTTTAGGCAGGGACTAAAATTGCCTTCTGTCGAATGTTTATAATTGCCGGAAAATATCGACTCCTTCAAGATAGCAACGCCTTCTGTATCGGGTGCGCGACAAGCGCTCCCTATGGGAGTAGCCCCCGATTCTAGGCACGGATGCTGGCAACGGTGCGTAGACTCAAGTTGTACTACTCGAATGTTTTTCTTCATCTGACATGTTTCTATATTGGGTCTTCAATACCTTCACATAAGGCCATGTTTGTTAGCAGTACGTAAAGGATATTGAGTAACATGCCCAGCTTTCCTCGATAAATCGATGCTGGTTAACCACCAAATGGCGAAACAACGCTACTCTACACAGAATCAAGTCCCCGGGCATGGTCCTGGATCTTGTGACGCCTTCAGGTTCATAATTTTTATCGGGTGCGCAACAAGCTCTCCTGATGGGAGTAGCTCCCGAGTCTAGGCACGGATCCTTGCACACCATGCATAGACTCAAGTTGTACTACTCAAGATGTTGTAGACTTCTTCGAATGCTTTACGAGGAGCCAAAACTTTTGATGATGTCATCGATGATGTAACCGCTGCGGTGGTCTGATTGACATGACATGACCTGACGGGCCCACCCTACTTCTGCGCGGTCAGTTAAGAATTGACTAGTGCTTGTGCATTGACCGAGGAGCACCCTCGACAAATACCTTCACATAAGGCCATGTTTATTAGCAGTACGTAAAGGATATTGAGTAACGTGCCCAGCTTTACTCGATAAATCGATGCTGTTAACCACCAAATGGCGAAACAACACTACTCTACACAGAATCAAGTCCCCGGGCATGATCCTGGATCTTGTGACTCCTTCAGGTTCATAATTTTTATCGGGTGCGCAACAAGCGCTCCCGATGGGAGTAGCCCCCTAGTCTAGGCAAGGATGCTTGCAACCATGCATAGACTCAAGTTGTACTACTCAAGATGTTGTAGACTTCTTCGAATGCTATACGAGGAGCCGAAACTTTTGATGATGTCATCAATGATGTAACCGCTGCGGTGGTCTAATTGACATGACATGACCTGACGGGCCCACCCTAGTTCTGCGTGGTCAGTTAAGAATTGACTAGTGCTTGTGCATTGACCGAGGTGCCTCCTCAATTCCCGCGCGTAGTGGGAGTAATGGGCCGCCGATTTTATTTCTCCTTCTGGACACGTGTACTACTAGATCCTCGCCCATCTTCCCACGATCACCAAAGTAACGGCCACGATCTCCAAGCATTCCCCATTATAAATAGGGAACCCTTTCCTTCTTTTACTTTTTATGCTTTCGCACTGCTCATCTTCTTCCTTGCTTCCTTCTCGCCATTGCTTCTGCCTTCAAGAGCTCAGCCGCCATGGGCAAGAAGAAGGGAACCGCTGGTTCAAGCGCTACCACAGGCGCGGCCAAGGTCGGTCGGGATTGGTCCGCCTCCACCATCTCCAAGCGCGAGGAGAACAAGTTGAGATCACTCGACCTGATCTCATCTGCCGAATCTGACTACCTTCATCCAGGTTCTTCCTCCCACCCAAGGCCTCCAAAAGGCTTCACTGTTATGTTCGCCGCTTTCCTGTTCCGCGGACTTTCTCTCCCTGCCCACGAGTTTCTTCGCTCTCTTATTTTCTTCTATGGGATTCAGTTCTGGCAGCTGACTCCTAACTCCATCCTCCACCCTTCCATCTTCACTACTCTGTGTGAGGCCTTTCTCGGCATTGACCCTCACTGGGGTTTATGGAGGAAGATTTTCTACGTCAAACGCCATAATGGCAATGACGGTCCCCCTGTTGTTGGCGGCGTCGTCTTCGTTGTCAGGAAGGAGGTCAACTACTTCGACTATCCAATGAAAGATTCGGTTCAGGGCTGGCAACAGAAGTGGTTTTATCTCCGAGACATCCCAGTGCCAGGATGGTGGTCCAATCTGCCTCCATTCGAGGACGTCCTTTCCGCAGTACCGAAGAAGTCCTGGCGAAACACTTTGACTGCCGAAGAAAGTGCCCTAGCCGATCAACTATATGAAAAGGTCTTAGACCTAAAGAATGCAGAAGGTTTGACAATGTGCGGCACTGAGGTGGTTTCGGTGTTTCTAAGGCGTAGGGTGCAACCGCTGATGTCAAGGCCTCATCAGTTATGGCTGTACAACGGTGCCTCGGATAAATCAAGGATTAGTTCAATCGATGTATCCGAAGAGGATCTTCGAGACGAGGTGCGACGCCTAACTCGCCTCAGTCAGAAGGACAATATTGTCATGACTTCGGCTTGCCCTCCTCTTGACCATAAGCATCTTCCTGCCAAGGTAATTTTACTTGTATTTGCATCGAGTGTTGTTTTTTACTTCTGAATCTGAATCCTTAAATTCCTTTTATCGATAGGCTTCCACCGTTGCTCAGTGTTATCCCCCCACACCCGAAAATGGGGTAGCTCCCGAAGATGACAATGCTTCGGAAGATATTGAAGATGATCAGCACATTCTTGAGGATAGCGACGCCCAAGTGATGGGATTCGTAGCATAGAAAACAAAAAATTTCCTACCGCAAGAACGAATAACAAGCCAAGATCCAATCTAGAAGATGGTAGCAACGAGAAGATCATGAGACTAACCCTCGAAGATTTCCAAAGCCTACGAGATTAGATCTCGTTGTTGCTGTAGTCGATCACTTGCCGCTTTCGAAAGCGCGTAGAAGATCTTGACGGTGCCACAGTCGGGCAGCACCTCCGTACTCGGTCACACGTTCGGTGTTGATGAAGACGTCCTTCTCCCCGTTCCAGCAAGCAGCGGAAGTAGTAGATCCTCCTCGGAATCCCGCTAGCACGACGGCGTGGTGATGGTGGTGGTGGAGATCTCCGGCAGGGCTTCGCCGTAAGCGCTGTGGGAGGTGTATGAGGAGGGAGGCGGCTAGGGTTTGGGAGAGGGGAGGGGCACTTGGGCGCCGGACCTTGGGTGCCCTAGGTGGTGTGGCCAACTTGTGGGCAGCCCCCTCCCTCCCTCTCCTCCTCATTATATAGGTGGAATCCCTAAGGGGTAGCCCTAGAATCCGAATAAGAGTCCAACTCTCAAACCTTCCAAAGGGCAAAACCTAGGGGGACTAGGACTCCCCCCTTTCCTTCTTTCTTGGCCGGCCAAGGAGGTGGAGTCCACCATGGACTCCACCCTCCCACTTGGTTGGCAAGTTAGGGTTGGTGGAGTCCAACCGGGACTCCACCTTCCATAGTGATTTCTTCCGGAAAGTTCTAGAACATTCTAGCGCCTTCCATAAATGCACCGGATCATTTCCAAACTTGGAAAGTGACTTCCTATATATGAATCTTATTCTCCGGACCATTCCAGAACTGCTCGTGATGTCCTGGATCCCATCCGAGACTCCGAACAAAATTCGAACTCCATTCCATATTCCATATCTACTTAAAACGGCATCAAACCTTAAGTGTGTCACCCTACGGTTCGTGAACTATGCAGACATGGTTGAGACTTCTCTCCGACCGATAACCAATAGCGGGATCTGGAGATCCATAATGGCTCCCACATATTCAACGATAACTTAGTGATCGATTGAAACATTTACATACGATACCGATTCCCTTTGTCACGCGATATTTTACTTGTCAGAGGTTTGATCATCGGTATCTCTATACCTCGTTCAACCTCGTATCCGACAAGTACTCTTTACTCGTACCGTGGCATATCATCCCTTGTGAACCATTCACATGCTTGCAAGCTAATCAGACAATATTTCACCGAGAGGGCCCAGAGTATATCTATCCATCATCGGTATGGACAAATCCCACTTTCGATCCATATGCCTCAACTAATACTTTCCGAATACTTAATCCCACCTTTATAACCACCCATTTATGCAGTGGCGTTTGATGTAATCAAAGTACCCTTCCGGTATAAGTGATTTACATGATCTCATGGTCGACGGACTAGGTAACTATGTATCGAAAGCGAATAGCAAATTGAACTTAATGACGTGATCTTATGTTATGCTTATTTGGGTGTGTGTCCATTATATCATTCACCTAATGACATAACCTTGTTATTAATAACATCCAATGTTCATGATCACGAAACCATGATCATCTATTAATCAACAAGCTAGTTATACAAGAGGCTTACTAGGGACTCATTGTTGTTTACATAACACACATGTATCAATGTTTCGGTTAATAAAATTTTAGCATGGTATGCAAACATTATCATAAACACAAACATATATTATAATAACCATTTTATTATTGCCTCTTGGGCATATCTCCAACAGTCTCCCACTTGCACTAGAGTCAATAATCTAGTTTACATTTGTAAAGATATAACACCTTGGCCTTCCGGTGCTTTATCATGTTTTGCTCACGGGAGAGGTTTTAGTCAACGGATCTGACGCGCTCAGAAACGTATGTATTTTGCAATTCATTTGCGTCTCAACGCATCACTCATTTTCCAAATGAGTCGGCATTAATCATATATGTTCAGTCTTCTGGTGGAACCTTAATTCCGTGGTCTGAAATATGTCACTAATATTGTCATACACAATATAGCTTCAAACTTCTGAAACTATCGGAACTACACCAAGTTCTCAAAGAACTCTTCGACTTAAACATCCTCAGTCATTGTCAAAACAATGACATACTCTGCCTTCATTTGTAGAATCCGTCACAATATTTAGAACTCATCTAAATCTAGCATAGACAACTTCTAGCTCATTGTGCTACCTTTTAAACAACACTTAGCCTAATTTGAGATTGAAATTTTATATTTATATGTGACAAAACTAATATCGGTGCAACACCTTACAGCGATTTGTTTGTCATTTCTCCATACAAAACTATATATATATATCCTTGGTTCTTCTAAAGTACTCAAGGATATTCTTACTGTCGTCCAATGATCATCACATGAATCATTCTGGTACATGCTCATAACACTTTAGAGCACATGACATCTGATTGTGTACATATTATTTGTGATCTATAATCACTCATGTGTTTTTACTCATTGAGTGTCAGATACACTCAAGTCTTGTTAAACCTTCACATGACAAGAACATTTTCTTAATATTTCTATATTGAACTACTTCAATATCCATTCTATGTACTTTGACTTAAAACTTATTATGTGTTTCAATCTATCTTCATAGATCTTGACACTAAATATGTTTCAGTCCATATCCTTTCATTGAAGTTAATTCTCAATGAAACCTTTTAATCAAGTATATAATTACATTATTTATAACCAACTATATGTCATTTACATAAAGCATTATAAATATGTCTCAGCGCTCCCACTTAATTTCTTGCAAATGCAAGCATCTTCATCGTTTCTGATGAAATCAAAAAACACTTTGACTATTTTATCCGGTGAAGATTCCAACTCCGTGATACTAACTTCATCCAATTGAAGTTCGTATACCTATCTAGTACTCCACGGACTAGCAAAACTCTTGGTTCAATCTTGTATACACCTTTAATACATACTTCTGTTAAGTAATGTATTTTGCCATCCTACTATCATATCTCATAAAAGAAATATGTAGAGATTACTAGAATAATCCACATAGACTATAAGCATTGCTACGAAAGATCTAATCTTATCGTAGTCAACTTCTTGAACTTTGTCGTAAACAACTTTTCGACAAGTCGAGCTTCTTTAAGGATATTCCATCCAAGTCCATCAATTTTATAGATCAATTTACTTGCAAAAAGTATTTACCTATCTTGGATTTCATGGCGCATAGCCATTTTAACACAGTCAGGGCCCATCATAACTTCTTTGTATGTAGTTGGTTTATCATTGTTCAAAATCAATCCTTTGTCCACAAATCATTTATTTGATCACAAAGTAAACCATACCTACAAGGTTCAATAAGTACTTCGATCTCCATGGCTAAAACATTTTGTAGTCATGGGAGCCATGATCGTCGTGGCCGCTTCCGGAACCATTTCCGATGCTGCACTACTCTGATCATTATGCTCAGGTTCATAAACCTTATCAAGTTCTATTGTCCTCCCACTCAAATACTTCGCTAGAAAACAATTTCTTGGAAATAAGCAAGTAACATTAACAAACACTTTTGTCTTTTACTTCATAGTGGAAAGAATTCCCAATCAATTCTTTTGGATAACCAACAAAGACATTCATCCGATTTTGGTTGTAAACTTATATGCTATGCATACCAAAATTTAAGAAAGGACTATTAGGGTTTATACCCATAACTCGTATGGTGTCATTTCAACGGATCATGATGACGCTCTATTCAGTGTAAAAGCGGTAGTTACTAAAGCATAATCCACAAAAAATATTATGGCATCATTTTATTTTATCTCATCATTAACCCAACAAGGTTTGGATACATCTCTCGGATACTCCATCATCACTATGATACTCCAAGAAATGTGAGTTGTAGAACAATTTCATAACTCTCTTAGATGTTCGCTAAAACTCGTAATTCAAATATTTCCACCATGATCCAATCATAGATATTTGACTTTTCTATTACGATGATTTCCACTTCATGCTGAAATTTATTTGAATCCATTCAAATGTTTCAAACTTCTTCCTTATCGAATATATCCACAAATATATACTCAATTTATTGTTGGAAGTTTTCATGAAGTAGAAGAATCTCCCGCACATAACTATGCCCAGTGAACCACATACATCATCATGTATTTTTCCACTAAGTTAGTTGTCCGTTCAACTCTTGGCCTATGAACGGTATTTCAGTCATTCTCTTTAGAAAAGATTTGCAAGCGCCAAACGATTCATAAATCATATGACTCCAAAAATCCATTTGCATGGAGTTTCTTCATGCGTTCCTTTCTAACATGACCTAAATGGCGGTTCCACAAATAAGTGGAATTCAAATCATTTGCCTTATGGCATTTTAGCGTCAGTGTTATGTATGTGTGTTTCACCATTAAGATTTATAATAACTTATCCATCGTACATGGAGTAATGTCAGAATTTGAACAACTCATTGTTTTTATTTGACCAGAGCAAAATAACAATTATTAAGTTCTTTATTATAAATTCTAAGGGCTAGGTAGAATGCCAACGATAAACATAATAACACTTTATTATGTTCCAGACGTGCATTATTACCATATTCCTTATTAGTCACTTAGGCCATTGTATTCTTGTATTGCGTTGTTTTGTATGACACTTCATACCAACCAATATGGTACAAATACCCAAGAATTTCATTGTGTGACCAAACTAGGAATACATTCATAACATGTATATCATCTATATACACCTGAGCTAGGCTTTCTAGTCTTTTCTTTCTTTCTGTCAATAATCTTTTGTACTTTCTCTTTTAGCTTTCCTCATTCTCAGAAAAAACACTTCAACATCAACAACTTCTAGATTTGTTGGTCAAATACCAAATAACCTTGAGGTTCTTACTTTGAAGTTGATCATCATATGACAAGTGTTCCGGATTTCACTATTAGTAACCTTTTAATGTGATGAACAATTTCACTCATAATTTTTATCCATCAAATCATGACGACTTTCTGAGACCATGTCTGTACATGCTAGGCTCATAAAGTTTAACCTCAGTATTCGCATGTGCAAATCTGGCTTGCACCCGTTGTATGCACACTTAGAATCTATAACACTCGATCATCACGTGATGCTTCGAAACGACGAGTCTTAGCAACGGTGCATACTAAGGATGATCACTTCAAGTATATGCGAATATCGTTAGTGCCCAACTAGTTGGAGGATTGGGACGCCTGGCGTCTTCAACCTTCGTACATTCCCATAAAACTTATGAGTTTATGTAGTCTCACCAAATTATATTCTATCATCTTGCAATTAATAAGGTCTTAGATATCACATATATCTCATACCTTGCTTATTTCTGAAAACAAAATTTTCAGCTCCTTACTTTTTCAAACAGATTTGAACTTCAAGTTTCACGGAGACAAGATGATTCTAGGTACTAATTGAAACGATTGTTCTTTGAATCAGCAATGTGAGGTTTACTAAAAGTTTGCAATAGGACTTAATTATTTCTTGATTCTTTAACAATACGGTACCAGTCCGTAAAGTTTCTTGTCAGACTTAACAGTATTTCTATCTCAATTTCAAGACTAGCGCATGGTAGAAAACGGATGCCAATACTACAAAATTAATTCAAAATACTACTCAGACTATGTTCATGATAATTAGTTCATGTTTTAATCTAATTTCTAATGAACTCCCACTTAATACAACATCCCTCATAGTTGTTTAGTGGTACACGATCCAAATCCACTACACCAAAACCGATCATCACGTGAGATAATGTAGCTTCAATGGTGAACATCAACATGTTGATCATATCATCCATATGACTCGTGTTCAACCTTTCGGTTTCCTGTATTCCGAGGCCATGTCTGTACATGCTAGGCTCGCCAAGCAAACCCAAGTATTCCGCGTGTGCAACATGGCTTACACCCGTTGTATGTGAACGTAAAATCTATCACATCCGATCATCACGAGATGCTTCAGAACGACGAACTGTAGCAACGGTGCATACGAGGGGAGAACACTTTATTATCTTGATATTAATGTGAGGGATCATCTTATAATGCTACCGTCGCGATCTAAGCAAGATAAGATGCATAAAGGATTAACATCACATGCAATTCATATGTGATATGATATGGCCCTTTAGTCTTTGCGCCTTTGATCTTCATCTCCAAAGCACGGACATGATCTCCATCATCAACGGGCATGATCTCCATCATCGTCGGCTAAGCTTCAAGGTCCATGGCGCCGTCTTCATGGTTGTTCCCCACATATAGCAACTATTACGACTACTTTGAAATAATACTATTACATGAAATATAAAGACAACCACAAGGTTCCTGCCGGTTGCCACAATACAATAATGATCATCTCATACATATTCATCATCACATCATGGCCATATCACATCACCAAACCCTGCAAAAACAAGTTAGACGCCTCTAATTTGGTTTGCATATTTTACGTGGTTTAGGATTTTCGAGTAAGATCCAATCTACCTACGAACATGAACCACAACAATGATACTAGTGTTGTCAATAGAAAGAGTAAATTGAATCTTCACTATGGTGAGAGAGACAGACACCCGCAAAGCCACTTATGCAATACAAGTTGCATGTCGAGCGTGGAGCAAATCTCATGAACGTTGTCATGTAAAGTTAGCCCGGGCCGCTTCATCCCACCATGCCGCAAGATGCAAAGTACACGAACTAAAGACAACAAAGCATCAACGCCCACAAAACCATTGTGTTCTACTCGTGCAACCAATCTATGCATAGACACGGCTCTGATACCACTGATGGGATTCGTAGCATAGAAAACAAAAATTTTCCTACCACAAGAACGAATAACAAGCCAAGATCCAATCTAGAAGATGGTAGTAACAAGAAGATCATGAGACTAACCCTCGAAGATTTCCAAAGCCTACGAGATTAGATTTCGTTGTTGCTGTAGTCGATCACTTGCCGCTTTCGAAAGCGCGTCGAAGATCTTGACGGTGCCACAGTCGGGCAGCACCTCCGTACTCAGTCACACGTTCGGTGTTGATGAAGACGTCCTTCTCCCCGTTCCAGCGGGCAGCAGAAGTAGTAGATCCTCCTCGGAATCCCGCCAGCACGACGGCGTGGTGACGGTGGTGGTGGAGATCTCCGGCAGGGCTTCGCCGTAAGCGCTGTGGGAGGTGTATGAGGAGGGAGGCGGCTAGGGTTTGGGAGAGGGGAGGGGCACTTGGGCGCCGGCCCTTGGGTGCCCTAGGTGGTGCGGCCAACTTGTGGGCAGCCCCCTCCCTCTCCTCCTCATTATATAGGTGGAATCCCTAAGGGGTATCCCTAGAATCCGAATAAGAGTCCAACTCTCAAACCTTCCAAAGGGCAAAACCTAGGGGGACTAGGACTCCCCCCTTTCCTTCTTTCTTGGTCGGCCAAGGAGGTGGAGTCCACCATGGACTCCACCCTCCCACTTGGTTGGCAAGTTAGGGTTGGTGGAGTCCAACCGGGACTCCACCTTCCATAGTGATTTCTTCCGGAAAGTTCTAGAACATTCTAGCGCCTTCCATAAATGCACCGGATCATTTCCAAACTTGGAAACTGACTTCCTATATATGAATCTTATTCTCCGGACCATTCCGGAACTCCTCGTGATGTCCTGGATCCCATCCGAGACTCCGAACAAAATTCGAACTCCATTCCATATTCCATATCTACTTAAAACGACATCAAACCTTAAGTGTGTCACCCTACGGTTCGTGAACTATGCAGACATGGTTGAGACTTCTCTCCGACCAATAACCAATAGCGGGATCTGGAGATCCATAAAGGATCCCACATATTCAACGATAACTTAGTGATCGATTGAACCATTTACATGCGATACCGATTCCCTTTGTTACGCGATATTTTACTTGTCCGAGGTTTGATCACCGGTATCTCTATACCTCGTTCAACCTCGTCTCCGACAAGTACTCTTTACTCGTACCGTGGCATATCATCTCTTGTGAACTATTCACATGCTTGCAAGCTAATCAGACGATATTCCACTGAGAGGGCCCAGAGTATATCTATCCGTCATCGGGATGGACAAATCCCACTCTCGATCCATATGCCTCAACTCATACTTTCCGAATACTTAATCCCACCTTTATAACCACCCATTTACGCAGTGGCGTTTGATGTAATCAAAGTACCCTTCCGGTATAAGTGATTTACATGATCTCATGGTCGAAGGACTAGGTAACAATGTATCGAAAGCGAATAGAAAATTGAACTTAATGACATGATCTTATGCTATGCTTATTTGGGTGTATGTCCATTATATCATTCACCTAATGAGATAACCTTGTTATTAATAACATCCAATGTTCATGATCATGAAACCATGATCATCTATTAATCAACAAGCTTGTTATACAAGAGGCTTACTAGGGACTCCTTGTTGTTTACATAACACCCATGTATCAATGTTTCGGTTAATACAATTTTAGCATGGTAAGCAAACATTATCATAAACACAAAGATATATTATAATAACCATTTTATTATTGCCTCTTGGGCATATCTCCAACACCAAGGCAATGAAGCCCCGAGGGTGATGCCTTCACTAGATCTATGCGACAGGAAGATCAACGAAGATTTGATAACGACAGCAGAATCAAGTCCTAGCGGACAAGATGATGATGCTGATGCAACTGCTTCCCCTGCTCCTTCTCGCGACGCTTCGACTCCGTAACCTTTAAAAAGGGCATCGACACTCTTCGCAGAAGAGGATGACATTGAGTCCATATCGTAAGTATCATCTGGCTCATTTTTGCTTGTATTTCGTTTTGTTGCCTTTACTGACTTTTCTTTTGTTCAGCTCTGAGGATGATGATGAAATTACTCTCTCGAAGAGAGCGAAAATATTGAACGAAAAGGCTGAGTCAGCAAAAGAGTCAAATGCTTTGACTGCTGAGCATATTCTTCCACCAAGAACAACTGTGGCCAAGGTTCCTCTGTCGACGGTTAATCCCTCTGCAAGCGCCTCCGCCCTCCAGTTTCTTGTGATCATGTAAGTAATATTCGACGCAATATCCTTTAGCCCCCGAGCCAATGCCTGATTCTACGAAGAAGATTAAGTGTCGGCTAAAGTCTATCTGCTATGTTGCCCGATATAATCTTTTTCAATTTTCTTGCTGCAGCCAATTTTTGCCACAGTTGACGATGTGGCAGATTTTGCTGAACAATTCACTCGCCTAGAATCAGAAAATATCCAACTTCGCAGAGCTGTTAAAGCTTCGGCTGACCAAGTGTTGGAAGCCAACAAGCTAGCAGCTGAAGTGCAAGGTGAAAATGCATGCTTAAAGGAGGAAATGAAAAATCTGAAGAAGAAGATGAAGGACGATCAAGAAGCACAGCAGAAAGCTTTCATGGAGGCCGATGAAAAGGAAGGTGCCCTTCGAGAGTCCATCGAGAATTTGCTGAGTAAGTTTCTCCAGAGTTGTATGATATTTCTTTCAGAATACCTTCCTGACACGATGAATTGTACTTTGTGATTTTCTAGATACTGCCAATATGCCTATCGACCGTAGAAGCAAACTTCGAGTACCCTCTATGTCGGATGCACTTTCCTTTGCTACTGAATCTGGCAACCAACTCCAAGATCTGTTGAAGAAGACCAAGGGGGCTCGGTCGAAATTATTTTCGACGATGTTCCTGAAGTTAGATCAGAACAAGACCCTCGGGGAGATGGCGGAGACCTTCTTCATCGATTCTTAAAAGCTATAGAGGTATTGAAGCGACACTCTCGTCTTTACGGAGCATTCCTTACTTTTCAGCTATTGATGGGGCACGAGCTTGGTTCTGAACTGGAGAATTTATCTAAGGCATTGCCTGTGGATGCTGACAACTGTCTTTTCAACCTCGAGCCTTGATGACTGATACGTCTCCGACGTATCAATAATTTCTTATGTTCCATGCCACATTATTGATGATATCTACATGTTTTATGCATACTTTATATCATTATTATGCGTTTTCCGGAACTAACCTATTGACGAGATGCCGAAGGGCCAGTTGCTATTTTCTGCTGTTTTTTGTTTCAGAAATCCTAGTAAGGAAATATTCTCGGAATCGGACGAAATCAACGCCCAGGGTCCTATTTTTCCACGAAGCTTCCAGAAGTCTGAAGGGGAAACGAAGTGGGGCCACGAGGTGGGGACACAGTAGGGCGGCGCGGCCCAAGCCCTGGCCGCGCCGGCCTAGTGTGTGGCCCCACCAGGACTCCACCAACCTTGCCCTTCCGCCTACTTAAAGTCTCCGTCGCGAAAACCCTACCACGTTCGACGAAAAAGCCACGGTACGAGAAACCTTCCAGAGCCGCCGCCATCGCGAAGCCAAGATCTGGGGGACAGGAGTCTCTGTTCCGGCATGCCGCCGGGACGGGGAAGTGCCCCCGGAAGGCTTCTCCATCAACACCACCGCCATCTTCATCAACGCTGCTGTCTCCCATGAGGAGGGAGTAGTTCTCCATCGAGGCTCGGGGCTGTACCGATAGCTATGTGGTTCATCTCTCTCCTATGTACTTCAATACAATAATCTCATGAGCTGCCTTACATGATTGAGATTCATATGATGATGCTTGTAATCTAGATGTCATTATGCTAGTCAAGTGGGTTTTACTTATGTGATCTCCGGAGACTCCTTGTCCCACGTGTGTAAAGGTGACATTGTGTGCACCGTGTGGGTCTCTTAGGCTATATTTCACAGAATACTTATTCACTGTTATGAATGGCATAGTGAAGTGCTTATTTATATCTCTTTATGATTGCAATGTGTTTTGTATCACAATATATCTGTGTGCTACTCTAGTGATGTTATTAAAGTAGTTTATTCCTCCTGCACGGTGTAATGGTGACAGTGTGTGCATCGTGTAGTACTTGGCGTAGGCTATGATTGTGATCTCTTGTAGATTATGAAGTTAACTATTGCTATGATAGTATTGATGTGATCTATTCCTCCTTTCGTAGTGTGAAGGTGACAGTGTGCATGCTATGTTAGTACTTGGTTTGGTTATGTTGATCTGTTATGCACTCTAAGGTTATTTAAATATGAACATTGAATATTGTGGAGCTTGTTAACTCCGGCATTGAGGGTTCGTGTAATCCTACACAGTTAGTGGTGTTCATCATCCAACAAGAGGGTGTAGAGTCTAGCATCTATCTATTTATTCTGTTATGTGATCAATGTTGAGAGTGTCCACTAGTGAAAGTATGATCCCTAGGCCTTGTTCCTAAATACTGCTATCGCTGTTTGTTTACTGTTTTACTGCATCTTTACTTCCTGCAATATTACTACCATCAACTGCACGCCAGCAAGCACTTTTCTGGCGCCGTTACTACTGCTCATATTCATTCATACCACTTGTATTTCACTATCTTTTCGTCGAACTAGTGCACCTATTAGGTGTGTTGGGGACACAAGAGACTTCTTGCTTTGTGGTTGCAGGGTTGCATGAGAGGGATATCTTTGACCTCTTCCTCCCTGAGTTCGATAAACCTTGGGTGATCCACTTAAGGGAACCTTGCTGCTGTTCTACAAACCTCTGCTCTTGGAGGCCCAACACTGTCTACAAGAATAGAAGCACACGTAGACATCAAGCACTTTTCTGGCGCCGTTGCCGAGGAGGTAAGGTAAAAGGTATTCACATCCTCCGACTACTAAGCTATTTCCTAGTCTTGTTGCCGGTGTGTGAGTGCTCGAAGCTATTTCCTTTAGATCCTGCAATTGCATCTTTTTGTTTCTTGTTTTTATTTTTCACTAGTTAGGCATAATGGACAACAATGAGCTTCTTATTCTATTTCCTGATTTAAGACATGGATGGTTTGATGCGAAAATTAAAAAACCTATGGAACATATTAGTATGAACGCTTTGAACACCATTGTTGCTAATGATATGGAAAATTCTAAGCTTGGGGAAGCTGGCTTTGATGAGCATGATATTTTTAGCCCCCCAAGCATTGAGGAGAAAATTTACTTTGATGATACTTTGCCTCCTATTTATGATGATTATAATAATAGTGGTCTTTTGGTGCCGCCTACTATGGAGGATAGGTTTAATTATGATTACAATATGCCTCCTATATTTGATGATGAGAATAATAATGATAGCTACTTTGTTGAATTTGCTCCCACTACAACTAATAAAATTGATTATGCTTATGTGGAGAGTAATGATACTTTTATGCATGTGAATAAGAATGCTTTATGTGATACTTATATTGTTGAGTTTGTTCATGATGCCTTTGAAAGTTATTATGAGAGAGGAAAATATGGTTGTAGAAATTTTCATGTTACTAAAACACCTCTCTATGTGCTGAAATTTTTGAAGCTACACTTGTTCTATCTTCCTATGCTTGTTACTTTGCTCTTCATGAACTTGTTTATTTACAAGATTCCTATGCATAGGAAGCATGTTAGACTTAAATGTGTTTTGAATTTGCTTTTTGATGCTCTCTTTTGCTTCAACTCTTATTTCTTGCGCGAGCATCATTAAAACTGCTGAGCCCATCTTAATGGCTATAAAGAAAGAACTTCTTGGGAGATAACCCATGTGTTTATTTTGCTACAGTACCTTTGTTTTATATTTGTGTCTTGGAAGTTGTTACTACTATAGTAACCTCTCCTTATCTTATTTTATTGCATTTTTGTGCCAAGTAAAGTCTTTGATAGCAAGGTTTGATACTAGATTTGGATTTCTGCGCAGAAACAGATTTCTGTCTGTCACGAATTTGGGCAAGGTTCTCTGTAGGTAACTCAGAAAAATCTGCCAATTTACGTGCGTGAACCTCAGATATGTACGCAACTTTCATTCAATTTGGGCATTTTCATCTGAGCAAGTCTGGTGCCACTTTAAAATTCGTCTTTACGGACTGTTCTGTTTTGACAGATTCTGCCTTTTATTTCGCATTGCCTCTTTTGCTATGTTGGATGGATTTCTTTGTTCCATTAACTTCCAGTAGCTTTGGGCAATATCCAGAAGTGTTAAGAATGATTGTGTCACCTCTGAACATGTTAATTTTTGATTATGCACTAACCCTCTAATGAGTTTGTTTTAAGTTTGGTGTGGAGGAAGTTTTCAAGGGTCAAGAGAGGAGGATGATATACTATGATCAAGAAGAGTGAAAAGTCCAAGCTTGGGGATGCCCCCGTGGTTCATCCCTGCATATTTCAAGAAGACTCAAGCGTCTAAGCTTGGGGATGCCCAAGGCATCCCCTTCTTCATCGACAAATTTATCAGGTTCCTCCCTTGAAACTATATTTTTATTCGGTCACATCTTATGTACTTTACTTGGAGCGTCTGTTTGTTTTTGTTTCTGTTTTTGTTTGAATAAATGCTTGTGTGGGAGAGAGACACGCTCCGCTGGTTCATATGAACACATGTGTTCTTAGCTTTTAATTTTCATGGCGAAGGTTGAAACTGCTTCGTTAATTGTTATATGGTTGGAAACGGAAAATGCTACATGTAGTAATTGGTAAAATGTCTTGGATAATGTGATACTTGGCAATTGTTGTGCTCATGTTTAAGCTCTTGCATAATATACTTTGCACCTATTAATGAAGAAATACATAGAGCTTGCTAAAATTTGGTTTGCATAATTGGTCTCTCTAAAGTCTAGATAATTTCTAGTATTGAATTTTGAACAACAAGGAAGACGGTGTAGAGTCTTATAATGTTTACAATATGTCTTTTATGTGAGTTTTGCTGCACCGGTTCATCCTTGTGTTTGTTTCAAATAACCTTGCTAGCCTAAGCCTTGTATCAAGAGGGAATTCTTCTCGTGCATCCAAAATCCTTGAGCCAACCACTATGCCATTTGTGTCCACCATACCTACCTACTACATGGTATTTCTCCGCCATTCCAAAGTAAATTGCTTGAGTGCTACCTTTAAATAATTCAAAATTTACCACCTCTGATTTGTGTCAATGTTTTATAGCTCATGAGGAAGTATGTGGTGTTTATCTTTCATTCTTGTTGGGCAACTTTCACCAATGGACTAGTGGCTTCATCTGCTTATCCAATAATTTTGCAAAAAGAGCTGGCGCGGGGTTCCCAGCCCCCAATTAATCAACCTTCATTAATAATTCTCTTCACATGTTTTGCTCTGATTCATCAGTAAGCAACTTAATTTTGCAAATAGACACTCCTTCATGGTACGTGAATGTTGGAAGGCACCCGAGGATTCGGTTAGCCATGGCTTGTATAAGCAAAAGGTTGGGAGGAGTGTCATCCATAAATAAAAATAAAATACATGTGTAAACAAAAGAGAAGAGGGATGATCTACCTTGCTGGTAGAGATAACGTCCTTCATGGGAGCCGCTCTTTGAAGGTTTGTCTGGCAAGGGGGTTAGAGTGCCCACTACCATTCGTTGACAACAACAAACACCTCTCAAAATTTTACTTTTATGCTCTCTTTATGTTTTCAAAACCAAAGCTCTAGCACAAATATAGCAATCAATGCTTCCCTCTGCGAAGGGCCATTCTTTTACCTTTTATGTTGAGTCAGTTCACCTATTTCTCTCCATCTCAAGAAGCAAACACTTGTGTGAACTGTGCATTGATTCCTACATACTTGCATATTGCATTTGTTATATTACTCTGTGTTGACAATTATCCATGAGATATACATGTTACAAGTTGAAAGCAACCGCTGAAACTTAATCTTCCTTTATGTTGCTTCAATACCTTTTACTTTGAATTATTGCTTTACGAGTTAACTCTTATGCAAGACTTATTGATGCTTGTCTTGAAAGTACTATTCATGAAAAGTCTTTGCTTTATGATTCATTTGTTTACTCATGTCATTACCATTGTTTTGATCGCTGCATTCATTACATATGCTTACAATAGTATGATCAAGGTTATGATGGCATGTCACTCCAGAAATTATCTTTGTTATCGTTTACCTGCTCGGGACGAGCAGGAACTCAGCTTGGGGATGCTGATACGTCTTCGACGTATCGATAATTTCTTATGTTCCATGCCACATTATTGATGATATCTACATGTTTTATGCATACTTTATGTCATTATTATGCGTTTTTCGGAACTAACCTATTGACGAGATGCCGAAGGGCCAGTTGCTGTTTTCTGCTGTTTTTGGTTTCAGAAATCCTAGTAAGGAAATATTCTCGGAATCGGACGAAATCAATGCCCAGGGTCCTATTTTTCCACGAAGCTTCCAGAAGTCCGAAGGGGAAACGAAGTGGGGCCACGAGGTGGGGACACAGTAGGGCGGCGCGGCCCAAGCCCTGGCCGCGCTGGCCTAGTGTGTGGCCCCACCAGGACTCCACCGACCTTGCCCTTCCGCCTACTTAAAGTCTCCGTCGAGAAATCCCTACCATGTTCGACGAAAAAGCCACGGTACGAGAAACCTTCCAGAGCCGCCGCCATCGCGAAGCCAAGATCTGGGGGACAGGAGTCTCTGTTCCGGCACGCCGCCGGGACGGGGAAGTGCCCCCGGAAGGCTTCTCCATCAACACCACCGCCATCTTCATCAACGCTGCTGTCTCCCATGAGGAGGGAGTAGTTCTCCATCGAGGCTCGGGGCTGTACCGGTAGCTATGTGGTTCATCTCTCTCCTATGTACTTCAATACAATAATCTCATGAGCTGCCTTACATGATTGAGATTCATATGATGATGCTTGTAATCTAGATGTCATTATGCTAGTCAAGTGGGTTTTACTTATGTGATCTCCGGAGACTCCTTGTCCCACGTGTGTAAAGGTGACAGTGTGTGCACCGTGTGGGTCTCTTAGGCTATATTTCACAGAATACTTATTCACTGTTATGAATGGCATAGTGAAGTGCTTATTTATATCTCTTTATGATTGCAATGTGTTTTGTATCACAATATATCTGTGTGCTACTCTAGTGATGTTATTAAAGTAGTTTATTCCTCCTGCATGGTGTAAGTGTGACAGTGTGTGCATCGTGTAGTACTTGGCGTAGGCTATGATTGTGATCTCTTGTAGATTATGAAGTTAACTATTGCTATGATAGTATTGATGTGATCTATTCCTCCTTTTGTAGTGTGAA
Organism: Lolium perenne; assembly: GCF_019359855.2. Lineage (NCBI taxonomy): Eukaryota > Viridiplantae > Streptophyta > Magnoliopsida > Poales > Poaceae > Lolium > Lolium perenne. Next base: position 190,382,244 of record NC_067245.2, read on the forward strand.
GGTGACAGTGTGCATGCTATGTTAGTACTTGGTTTGGTTATGTTGATCTGTTATGCACTCTAAGGTTATTTAAATATGAACATTGAATATTGTGGAGCTTGTTAACTCCGGCATTGAGGGTTCGTGTAATCCTACACAGTTAGTGGTGTTCATCATCCAACAAGAGGGTGTAGAGTCTAGCATCTATCTATTTATTCTGTTATGTGATCAATGTTGAGAGTGTCCACTAGTGAAAGTATGATCCCTAGGCCTTGTTCCTAAATACTGCTATCGCTGTTTGTTTACTGTTTTACTGCATCTTTACTTCCTGCAATATTACTACCATCAACTGCACGCCAGCAAGCACATTTCTGGCGCCGTTACTACTGCTCATATTCACTCATACCACTTGTATTTCACTATCTCTTCGCCGAACTAGTGCAACTATTAGGTGTGTTGGGGACACAAGAGACTTCTTGCTTTGTGGTTGCAGGGTTGCATGAGAGGGATATCTTTGACCTCTTCCTCCCTGAGTTCGATAAACCTTGGGTGATCCACTTAAGGGAAACTTGCTACTGTTCTACAAACCTCTGCTCTTGGAGGCCCAACACTGTCTACAAGAATAGAAGCACACGTAGACATCAATGACCCACAAGTATAGGGGGTGTATCGTAGTACTTTCGATGAAGGATTCACTGTAAATGCTCACAGACAAGTTTTCAGGGGGTTTTGATATAGCAGATAAATAAAATACAAGTAAGTAAAATGCGGGAATAATAATTGCAGCAAGTGGCCCAATCGTTTTTAGCACAAAGGACAAGCCGGTTTGTTTACTTATGATGACCAAACGTTCTCGAGGACACACGGGAATTTAGTCTAGTGCTTTCGCTTCATATAGTTGATTAATCTTCATTGTTTTGATAAGTGTTGTGTGGGTGAACCTATGCTAATGCACCGCCCTTCCTAGGACTAATACATACTTGTGATTAAACCCCTTTCAAGCATCCGCAAATACAAGAAAGTAATTAAGATAAATCTAACCACAGTCTTAAACTCTGAGATCCTGCTATCCCTCATGCATCGATATACCAATGGGGGTTCAGGTTGCTGTCACTCTGGCAACCCCACAATTAGCAAACGAATAAAAGATGCATTCCCCTAGGCCCATAAAGGTGAAGTATCATGTAATCGACGTTCACATGACACCACTTGAAGAATAACACCACAACTTAAATATCAAACCATTAAATATTACTCAACATAGTTCACTACTAACATTTAGACTTCACCCATGTCCTCAAGAACTAAACTAACTACTCACAAGACATCATATGGAACATGATCAGAGGTGATATGATGATGAATAACAATCTGAACATAAACCTTGGTTCAATGGTTTCACTCAATAGCATCAATAACAAGGAGTAATCAACACCGGGAGAGTTTCCCCTATGAAATAATCAAGATTCAAACCTAGATGTTACAGCGGAGACGAGGTGCAGCGGTGGAGATGATGGTGTCGGCGGTGGAGATGATGATGATGATGATCCCAATGAAGTCCAGCTCGATGACGGTGACGATGGCGACGATTTCCCCCTCCGGGGGGGAATTTCCCCGGCAGATTTCAGCCTGCCAGAGAGCTCTTTTCTCTCTGGTGTTTTTCCACCCCGCAGAGGCGGCTGTGTCTCTCCTCAATGTTCCCCCGCACCTTAGGGTTTTCTGGAGATGAAGTACGCGAAAGGGAGATGGCCGAGGGGGGTCGTGGGCCCCCTCCCCACATGGCGGCGCGCCAGGCCTGGTGGCCGCGCCGGCCTATGGGGGGTCCATGGTGGCCCTCCTCGGCCTCCCCTTGTGGCTGGCTCCGTCATTTGGAAAATAGGAGCTTCGGTATATTTTCCGTCAACTGTTGATCTTCAGAAATATTGTATCCTGACGGTGCTTTTTCCAGCAGAATCCTGACTCCGGTGAGTGATTCTCCAATAATCATGAAACATGCAAAATAGGTGAAATAACATAAGTATCATCTCTAAATATGAAATATATCAATGAATAACAGTAAATTCTGATATAAAATAGTGATGCAAAATGGACGTATCAACTCCTCCCAAGCTTAGACCTCGCTTGTCCCCAAGCGAAACTGAACTCAGTAAACAAGTCCACATGTTTATGGAGTGAAGAGTCGATAAATGAAATACGGACAAGAAGCATCACATTTATTAACTCACACAAGACATTCTAGTAAACAACTTCCTCATATAACTCAACTTGAGACAAGTAAAGGGAAATCACAAATAAAGGTACATAGGAAATCATAATTGGTGATGGCAAACTTCGTTCTTGGTCATAGAACAATTAACAGATTGTACTTATTTTTCGAGCATAGATAACCTTCAAAGTCATATTCATTCAGATAAAATTTGTACTTAACAAGGGAGAATAAAAGACATGATTAAATAGATCACAATATAAATGGTTGGATCACAACAACTCAATTGCTTGCTTGAGATAGAGGGAAATAGGTTTACTGACTCAACATAAAAGTAAAAGATAGGCCCTTCGCAGAGGGAAGCAGAGATTAAATCATGTGCTAGAGCTTTTCAAGTTTTGAAATCATATAGAGAGCATAAAAGTAAAGTTTTGATAGGTGTTTGTTGTTGTCAATGAATGGTAGTGGGTACTCTAACCCCCTTGTCAAACAGACCTTCAAAGAGCGGCTCCCATGAAGGACGTTATCTCTACCAGCAAGGTAGATCATCCCTCTTCTCCTTTGTTTACACATGTACTTTAGTTTTATTTATGGACGACACTCCTCCCAACCTTCGCTTTCACAAGCCATGGCTAACCGAATCCTCGGGTGCCTTCCAACATTTCACATACCATGGAGGAGTGTCTATTGCAAAATTAAGTTGCTTACTGATGAATCAGGGCAAAACATGTGAAGAGAATTATTAATGAAAGTTAATTAATTGGGGCTGGAACCCCGTTGCCAGCTCTTTTTGCAAAATTATTGGATAGGCGGATGTGCCACTAGTCCATTGGTGAAAGTCTGCCCAACAAGATTGAAAGATAAAACACCACATACTTCCTCATGAGCTATAAAACATTGACACAAATAAGAAGTAATAACTTTTGATTTATTTAAAGGTAGCACATGAAATATTTACTTGGAGTGGCGCTAAATACCACATAATAGGTAGTTATGGTGGACACAAATGGCGGGGGTTTGGTTTAAGGTTTTGGATGCACGAGAAGCATTCCCTCTCAGTACAGGTCTTTGGCTAGCAAGGTTGGTTAGCAAGCATAAGAGTTGAGGGAAACAAACAAATATACATGTGATAGAAACAATCATGCATCTTCCTTGTAAGCACAAACAATTTTAACTTTAGAATACTAGGCTCATTAGCTAACAAGAAAGATAGATAATGAAATAATATATCTACATGTAGTTCCCTCTTTTCTACTTAAGCCTCAAAGTAATGTTGCTATTGACCAACGCTAAGTTTGCCAAAACCAAATAGATTTACTTGATGCTCCCAAAGTGATGCCAATACCAACAACAAGATCAATCATATAACAGAAATTGCAAACTAAAATAAGGTGTGCAAAATGTAAATGATAAAACTTCTCATTAATATTCCATAACGATAACTCACACCAAGGGATACATAGATAACCAACTAAAAGAGAGATACTTCCACACTGCAAACCATCTTATATGATAACTTCCCTACTCATGATGTGACACTACTTGATAGTAAAAAGGTAAAAGATAGTGATGATGTGATACCGCGGCACTCCCCCCAAGCTTGGAACAAACCAAGGGGATGCCAATACCAATGATGAATTACTCCTTCGGTGGTGATGGTGGAACGACCCTGATGGGAGTGAGGAACCGCTCTAGCATTCTGCGAAGTCGGTTGTTCTCCTCCTAAAGTATCTCCACTTCCCTTCTCAGAACACGGTATTGATCACAAAACTCATCGGTAATCCGTAAAGCTTCCTCCACAGCAGGGAAAGAGTTGAGGCTAGGAGCAGGTGGTAAGGGTCCCTGCAAGTTATGAGAAAAAGAACGTCGAGTGTTAACCGATCCCACCAAGATTGGCTTACTCCCAACAGCTTGCCGCTCTCTTTTTATTGATGACATCTTCTTCACTTCTTCCTTGACACTCTCATCGATCTCTTTCCACTCGGGATCTTGAATATCTTCCTCAAAAGGCCCCTTGTCCTTGTTGCTAGAGACCATGGTGCTTCTAGATCAAAAACGGATCCTGGCAGAAAACAGCTCGAAACAAAACACGACGAGAAGACGATATACGGACCTCGGGGGGTCCGGTGGATTATATAGCAAAAACTTTCACGACAAAAGGAAAGCACCAGGTCGAACCCGAGTGGGAGAGGAACTCCAAGGAGTCATCCCCATATGGCGGCGCGGCCAGGGTGGGGCCCGCGCCACCACGTGGGGACGTGCCCTCGTGCGTCTCCCCCGCTCCGATTCGATCTCGTAATTTTTCATATTTTCTAAAAACAGCAAAAACATTGTTCGGAAAGTTAAACGCGGACTTTTTACTACCAAAATTGTTACCTATTCAAAGTCGAACTCTGCAGAACTATCAATTTGATCTTTGATGAAAGTCTCCGGAGTCACCACTCGAATAACATCAACATCTTCATTATAAGAATCTCTAGAAATATAATGCTTGAGTCTTTGTCATTCACCACTTGTGTGGCATCACCTTTCAGCGAAGCAATTTTTATTGCCCCTGAACGATACACATCCACAATGACATATGGTCCTTCCCATTTTGAGAGTAACTTCCCTGCAAAAAATCTGAGACGAGACCGATACAATAGGACTTTATCTCCAACATTAAATTCTCTTTTAATAATTCTTCTATCATGCCATTGCTTAACTTTCTCCTTAAAAAGTTTAGCATTTTCATAAGCTTCAGTTCTCCACTCATCTAGAGAACTCAATTGTAGCAACCTTTTCTTACCGGCAAGTTTAAAATCTTTATTAAGTTCTCTTACAGCCCAATAAGCTTTGTGCTCTAGTTCTAAAGGTAAATGACAAGCTTTTCCATAAACCATTTTATAAGGAGACATACCCATAGGATTTTTATAAGCAGTTCTATAAGCCCACAACGCTTCCTTCAACTTACTAGCCCAATTTTTCCTAGATTTATTAATAGTCTTTTGCAAGATAGATTTAATTTCTCTATTTGATAATTCTACTTGCCCACTAGTTTGAGGATGATAAGCGGAAGCAATCCTATGATTAATACCATATTTAGCAAGAGTTTTTCTAAAACCACCATGAATAAAATGAGAACCTCCATCAGTCATAAGATATCTAGGTACTCCAAACCTAGGAAAAATAACATCTAAAAGCATTCTTAAAGAGGTCTCACCATCAGCACTTTTTGTGGGTATGGCTTCCACCCATTTAGTAACATAATCAACAACAACAAGTATATGAGTATTACCTTCTGAAGAAGGGAAAGGACCCATGAAGTCAAATCCCGAACAATCAAATGGTTCAATAACAAGAGTATAATTCATAGGCATTTCATTGCGCCTAGAGATATTACCAACTCTTTGACATTCATCACAAGATAAAATAAACTTCCTCGCATCTTTAAAGAGAGTCGGCCAATAAAAACCTGACTGTAGAACCTTTTGTGCGGTTCTATCTCCGGCGTGATGTCCTCCATAAACACTACCATGACACTTACTCAATATCTCCTTTTGTTCATATTCGGGGACACATCTTCGCATAATACCATCCACTCCTTCTTTATATAAGTATGGGTCATTGATGCGTGTGGTTGACACGTCCGTTGGGAACCCCAAGAGGAAGGTGTGATGCGCACAGCGGCAAGTTTCCCTCAGTAAGAAACTAAGGTTTAATCGAACCAGTAGGAGTCAAGAAGCACGTTGAAGGTTGATGGCGGCGGGATGTAGTGCGGCGCAACACCAGAGATTCCGGCGCCAACGTGGAACCTGCACAACACAACCAAAGTACTTTGCCCCAACGAAACAGTGAGGTTGTCAATCTCACCGGCTTGCTGTAACAAAGGATTAACCGTATTGTGTGGAAGATGATTGTTTGCAGAAAACAGTAGAACAGTATTGCAGTGGATTGTATTTCAGTATAGAGAATTGGACACTACAAGAAAATTGACATGTAAAGATGTTTAATTTGGGTCCTAAGGACGCTTTATTTCGCCTCTACGCAATTGTAGAGTCGCTCCGGAAAAGCGTCATAGAAACGTCTCCTTATGCACCGTCTCAAAATCTGTTGAGACGTACTAAAAGCGTGTCTAGCTAAATTAAGACGCTCTATAAGGCGTGTCTATGTGCGTAGGGACGTAATAGGATCTGACCATGAAGCTGCCTTATGTGACGTCTCTACCAGACGTTGAGACGCTTTGAGGCATGCCAATGGGAGAAAATCATTTTTTTTTGGAACTCTTGTATTGAAGGAAGAAAATACGTGCATCATGCAAATAAATAGACTCTATACTGCTTTGGAAGGAAATAAATGTAATACATTAATCAATGGAAACTGGTCTTTACAACTGAATTCTATGCACATGTACAAGAGGGGCAAAATAATCATGAACAGAAAATACTTAAGTACACAAGTAATAATTATAAATAGCTAGAATCTATCTAAGCTTCTGCATGTACTTCAACACCAACGGGTCTTCGCAGCATCATGTAGATCTTTTCCTTTTGGTCTTTCATTACTGTGAATCATCAAAAAATTACAACAACACTTTCTGCAAAAAAATCTCGAAATATCAGTGACATCACTTCAAAAATATTATTACATTTGGTTAGTTTTACAAACCGAAGGTGGATACCAACCATTTGCATCACAGTTCGTAAATGTTCAGTACTGGCTGAAATATATATCTGGTTAGCATCAGGGTAATTAGCGATCACCATAACTCTGCACAGAACAATCTAATTCAAGTTAGAAACAAATGAATAATGTACACCAGTTTATAATATTCTGCAGAACTTGTACCGTGCTAACACTAAAAAAGGTATTTATAGCTGTAATTTATTTTAAGATTAAAAGTAGATACTTACATTACTCATTAGCTTCGAAAAATAAGTACTGCCAGCCTGGTGCAGCAACATCCTCATGATCCATCTTCAGAACCTTATCTATCCTCTTCTAGACAGTACAACTTGAAGCTTTGATGCATTTTTTTAGAAGCCTATCAAGAAACAAGGGTTAGTGGCGTTGAATGGAGATAATTTAAGGGGAAACAAAGGATGGAAGGTACTTAAGAACCTGAACTATATAATTAATCCACAAGGCTTACACATTAATTAGTCTCGATTATTTAAGTGATGTAACTTACATATTCAATAAGACATGAATAACTCAACCAAGGTCAAGGAGAAATTAACTAAAAATGTTGGCAAAAGAAAGGGCCGTCACTTTTAAGATTTAACTGCGTTGTTGTACTTCACCACAAACTTCATATAGGCAATACCTTAAAATACAGAAATAGTTCCAGGTTAGTAATTTACCAATACGTTCAGTAGTCCACTTGGTCTAAGTAAATCACAGCAAATGGACCCTTATATATAGATCAAAAAAGAGGACACAAGTACTAAAAGATATCTTCAGTGCAAGTTCAAGTTCAAGAATATATGTACATGCTAAAATGAAAATTGTGATTTAAATCTGGGGCGAGTCCTAATTCAACTTTGAATTAGTTCTTATATCACAAATTTCCATTTGATCATGCTTATATCATGAAATTGGAAGTTCCAGGCATTTAATTAGCTCACACAATTGGCCACAATAACCTAGAAATGGATTGTAATCCCCGATCTAGGAATAGTTTGAGTGATGCCCTTTTTTTAGTCCACACCATGCATGTGAATAAAACTGTTAACTAGATCAACTGAACAAGAAGGAATGCAATACTAATTTTCTGGCATCTGACAAGCGTTACTCTATTGACTGCATCCTGCAGAGACGTACCAATCCAATAGATACCTGTGAACGAGATTAAATTATTACGAAAACATACCTGTAGGACCATGAACCGTATGGAATTCCAGGCTACCGTCCGCTTGGGCTTGTGGCGACGGGCATCCTTGCACCGAGTCTGCCTGGATCGCGTCTCTGCTTAGCACGTCAGGAAACTTTTCAACCAGACGAGGAACCATGCACCAACGAGGGGAGGAGAGGTGTCGCCACTGCAGTGTTCACTGGAGAGGCACTACCGAGGCACGGGGATCTAATGGCTGCGGCTCTAGGTTTCACAGATCTGGTCGTGGGTTAGTGGTGGTAGACGGAAGATGTAAATCGGGGAGTTCGGGAGGTGGGAAATTATAAGAGGTGGGAACGGTGAATATTGTCACGGGAAGACGACCCCAAAAGCGTCTTTTAAATCGTCTTTATTCATTAGGTGGATATCCATATGAAGACGAAAACAAAAGCGTCTCAACCAGGACGTCTCTACATGTCATTTTTGTTGTAGTGGGACCGGGGTCCACAGTTCACTAGAGGTGTCTCTCCCATAAGATAAACAGCATGTTGGGTGAACAAATTACAGTTGGGCAATTGACAAATAAAGAGGGCATGACCATGCACATACATATCATGATGAGTATAGTGAGATTTAATTGGGCATTACGACAAAGTACATAGACCGCCATCCAGCATGCATCTATGCCTAAAAAGTCCACCTTCAGGTTATCATCCGAACCCCCTCCAGTATTAAGTTGCAAAGCAACAGACAATTGCATTAAGTATGGTGCGTAATGTAATCAACAACTACATCCTTAGACATAGCATCAATGTTTTATCCCTAGTGGCAACAGCACAACACAACCTTAGAACTTTCTCACATCGTCCTGTGTCAATGTAGGCATGAACCCACTATCGAGCATAAATACTCCCTCTTGGAGTTACAAGCATCTACTTGGCCAGAGCATCTACTAGTAACGGAGAGCATGCAAGATCATAAACAACACATAGATATAACTTTGATAATCAACATAACAAGTATTCTCTATTCATCGGATCCCAACAAACGCAACATATAGAATTACAGATAGATGATCTTGATCATGTTAGGCAGCTCACAAGATCCGACAATGAAGCACAATGGGGAGAAGACAACCATCTAGCTACTGCTATGGACCCATAGTCCAGGGGTAGACTACTCACACATCACTCCGGAGGCAACCATGGCGGCGTAGAGTCCTCCGGGAGATGATTCCCCTCTCCGGCAGGGTGCCGGAGGCGATCTCCTGGATCCCCCGAGATGGGATCGGCGGCGGCGGCGTCTCTGGAAGGTTTTCCATATCGTGGCTCTCGGTACTGGGGGTTTCGCAACGGAGGCTTTAAGTAGGCGGAAGGGCAGGTCAGGAGGCGGCACGAGGGCCCCACACCATAGGGCCGCGCGGCCAAGGGGGGGGGGCGCGCCGCCCTAGGGTGTGGCCCCCTCGTGGCCCCTCTTCGTCTCCTCTTCGGACTTCTGGAAGCTTTGTGGCAAAATAGGACCCTGGGCGTTGATTTCGTCCAATTCCGAGAATATTTCGTTACTAGGATTTCTGAAACCAAAAACAGCAGAAAACAGCAACTGGCACTTCGGCATCTTGTTAATAGGTTAGTTCCAGAAAATGCACGAATATGACATAAAGTGTGCATAAAACATGTAGATAACATCAATAATGTGGCATGGAACATAAGAAATTATCGATACGTCGGAGACGTATCAGTCATCCCAAAAATAATGCCTCAAATCATAAAAGAATTTCCTCCTTTGCTGAGCTGAAAAGGTTGGAGACAAATACTTCGAAACGATAAAGTTAGCATAATCAGCATACCAAGGACTCTCTCGCGAGCTCACCTTTATTGCAGCCAATTATTCATTTGGAAAACTATCATTAACAGGAACATGATCATAAGTAATATTTTCCAATCTAGACAAATTATCAGCAACAGGATTATCAGCACCTTTCCTATCTACAATATGTAAATCAAATTCTTGCAAAAGAAGCACCCATCTAATAAGCCTTGGCTTAGCATCTTTCTTTTCCATAAGGTACCTAATTGCAGCATGATCAGTATGAATTGTGACTTTTGAATCAACAATATAAGGTCTAAACTTGTCACAAGCAAAAACTACAGCTAATTATTCTTTTTCAGTTGTAGCATAATTTCTTTGAGTAGCATCAAGAGTCTTACTAGCATAATGAATAACATTCAATTTTTTATCTACTCGCTGTCCAAGAACAACACCTACAGCAAAATCACTAGCATCACACATAATTTCAAAAGGTAAATTCCAATCAGGAGGTTCAACTACAGGAGCTGTTGTTAAGGCTTTCTTTAGCGTTTCAAAAGCTTCCTTACAATCATCATCAAAAACAAAAGGTACATCTTTTTGAAGAAGATTAGTAAGAGGCTTTGAAATTTTAGAGAAATCTTTAATAAATCTCCTATAAAAACCAGCATGACCAAGAACACTACGAATACCTTTAACATCCCTAGGATAGGGCATTGATACGTCTCCGACGTATCGATAATTTCTTATGTTCCATGCCACATTATTGATGATATCTACATGTTATATGCACACTTTATGTCATATTCGTGCATTTTCTGGAACTAACCTATTAACAAGATGCCGAAGTACCAGTTCCTGTTTTCTGCTGTTTTTGGTTTCAGAAATCCTAGTAACGAAATATTCTCGGAATTGGACGAAATCAACGCCCAGGTTCCTATTTTGCCCGAAAGCATCCAGAACACACGAGAACCGCCAGAGAGGGGGCACTGGGCCCCCAGACCATAAGCCGGCGCGGCCCAGGCCCTGGCCGCGCCGCCCTATAGTGTGGGCGCCCCGTTGACCTTCTGACGCCGCCTCTTCGCCTATATAAAGCCCCTGGACCTAAAACCTCGAGACGAAAAAAGCCACGGTATGAGAAACCATCCAGAGCCGCCGCCATCGCGAAGCCAAGATCTGGGGGACAGGAGTCTCTATTCCGGCACGCCGCCGGGACGGGGAAGTGCCCCCGGAAGGCTCCTCCATCGACACCACCGCCATCTCCATCAACGCTGCTGTCTCCCATGAGGAGGGAGTAGTTCTCCATCGAGGCTCGGGGCTGTACCGGTAGCTATGTGGTTCATCTCTCTCCTATGTACTTCCATACAATAATCTCATGAGCTGCCTTACATGATTGAGATTCATATGATGATGCTTGTAATCTAGATGTCGTTATGCTAGTCAAGTGAATTTTACTTATGTGATCTCCGGAGACTCCTTGTCCCACGTGTGTAAAGGTGACAGTGTGTGCACCCTGTGGGTCTCTTAGGCTATATTTCACAGAATACTTATTCACTGTTATGAATGGCATAGTGAAGTGCTTATTTATATCCCTTTATGATTGCAATGTGTTTTGTATCACAATTTATCTATGTGCTACTCTAGCAATGTTATTAAAGTAGTTTTATTCCTCCTGCACGGTGTAATGGTGACAGTGTGTGCATCCGTGTTAGTACTTGGCGTAGGCTATGATTATGATCTCTTGTAGATTATGAAGTTAACTATTGCTATGATAGTATTGATGTGATCTATGCCTCCTTTCTTAGCATGAAGGTGACAGTGTGCATGCTACGTTAGTACTTGGTTTAGTTGTGTTGATCTATCTTACACTCTAAGGTTATTTAAATATGAACATTTTATTGTGGAGCTTGTTAACTCCGGCATTGAGGGTTCGTGTAATCCTACGCAATGTGTTCATCATCCAACAAGAGAGTGTAGAGTATGCATTTATCTATTCTGTTATGTGATCAATGTTGAGAGTGTCCACTAGTGAAAGTCTGATCCCTAGGCCTTGTCCCTAAATACTGCTATTGCTGCTTGTTTACTGTTTTACTGCGTTACTACTGCTTGTTTACTGTCCTGGGCAAAGCACTTTTCTGGTGCCGTTGCCACTGCTCATATATATTCATACCACCTGTATTTCACTATCTCTTCGCCGAACTAGTGCACCTATTAGGTGTGTTGGGGACACAAGAGACTTCTTGCTTTGTGGTTGCAGGGTTGCATGAGAGGGATATATTTGACCTCTTCCTCCCTGAGTTCGATAAACCTTGGGTGATCCACTTAAGGGAAAACTTGCCGCTGTTCTACAAACCTCTGCTCTTGGAGGCCCAACACTGTCTACAGGAAAAGGAGGGGGGCGTAGACATCAAGCTATTTTCTGGCGCCGTTGCCGGGGAGGAAAGGTAAAAGGTACTCACACTCCGGATCTCGGCTACTAAGCTATTTTCCGGCGCCGTAAGTACTCAAAGCTATTTCCTTTAGATCCTGCAATTGCAACTTTTTGTTTCTTGTTTACACTAGTAAGGCATAATGGAAAACATCTGTGAGCTTTTTATTCTATTTCCTGAGTCAAGACATGAATGGTTTAATGCGAAAATTAAAAAACCTATGGAATCTTATTTGCATGCTAGTAGCAATGATATTAGTATGAACGCTTTGAACACCATTGTTGCTAATGATATGGAAAATTCTAAGCTTGGGGAAGCTGGCTTTGATGAGCATGATATTTTTAGTCCCCCAAGCATTGAGGAGAAAATTTACTTTGATGATACTTTGCCTCCTATTTATGATGATGATAGTAGTCTTTTAGTACCGCCTGTTATGGAGGATAAATTTGATTATGATTACAATATGCCTCCTATATTTGATGATGAGAATAATAATGATAGCTACTTTGTTGAATTTGCTCCCACTACAACTAATAAAATTGACTATGCTTATGTGGAGAGTAATTATTTTATGCATGAGACTCATGATAAGAATGCTTTATTTGATAGTTATATTGTTGAGTTTGCTCATGATGCTACTGAAAGTTATTATGAGAGAGGAAAATATGGTTGTAGAAATTTTCATGTTACTAAAACAACTCTCTATGTGCTGAAATTTTTGAAGCTACACTTGTTCTATCTTCCTATGCTTGTTACTTTGATCTTCATGAACTTGTTTATTTACAAGATTCCTCTTCATAGGAAGCATGTTAGACTTAAATTTGTTTTGGATTTGCCTCTTGATGCTCTCTTTTGCTTCAACTATTATTTCTTGCGAGTGCATCATTAAAACTGCTGAGCCCATCTTAATGGCTATAAAGAAAGAACTTCTTGGGAGATAACCCATGTGTTATTTTGCTACAGTACTTTGTTATATATTTGTGTCTTGGAAGTTGTTTACTACTGTAGCAACCTCTCCTTATCTTAGTTTAGTGTTTTGTTGTGCCAAGTAAAGTCGTTGATAGTAAAGTTCATACTAGATTTGGATTACTGCGCAGAAACAGATTTCTTTGCTGTCACGAATCTGGGCAAAATTCTCTGTAGGTAAATCAGAAAATTATGCCAATTTACGTGAGTGATCCCCAGATATGTACGCAACTTTCACTCAATTTGAGCATTTTCATTTGAGCAAGTCTGGTGCCTCGATAAAATTCGTCAATACGAACTGTTCTGTTTTGACAGATTCTGCCTTTTATTTCGCATTGCCTCTTTTGCTATGTTGGATGAATTTCTTTGATCCATTAGTGTCCAGTAAATTTATGCAATGTCCAGAAGTGTTAAGAATGATTGTGTCACCTCTGAACATGTTAATTTTTATTGTCCACTAACCCTCTAATGAGTTGTTCTAAGTTTGGTGTGGAGGAAGTTTTCAAGGATCAAGAGAGGAGTATGATGCAATATGATCAAGGAGAGTGAAAGCTCTAAGCTTGGGGATGCCCCGGTGGTTCACCCCTGCATATTCTAAGAAGACTCAAGCGTCTAAGCTTGGGGATGCCCAAGGCATCCCCTTCTTCATCGACAACATTATCAGGTTCCTCCCCTGAAACTATATTTTTATTCCATCACATCTTATGTGCTTTTCTTGGAGCGTCGGTTTGTTTTTGTTTTTGTTTTTGCTTGAATAAATGGATCCTAGCATTCACTTTGTGGGAGAGAGACACGGTCCGCTGTAGCATATGGACAAGTATGTCCTTAGGCTTTACTCATAATATTCATGGCGAAGTTTCTTCTTCGTTAAATTGTTATATGGTTGGAATTGGAAAATGATACATGTAGTAATTGCTAAAATGTCTTGGATAATGTGATACTTGGCAATTGTTGTGCTCATGTTTAAGCTCTTGCATCATATGCTTTGCACCCATTAATGAAGAAATACATAGAGCATGCTAAAATTTGGTTTGCATATTTGGTCTCTCTAAGGTCTAGATAATTTCTAGTATTGAGTTTGAACAACAAGGAAGACGGTGTAGAGTCTTATAATGTTTTCAATATGTCTTTTATGTGAGTTTTGCTGCACCGGTTCATCCTTGTGTTTGTTCCAAATAACCTTGCTAGCCTAAACCTTGTATCGAGAGGAATACTTCTCATGCATCCAAAATCCTTGAGCCAACCACTATGCCATTTGTGTCCACCATACCTACCTACTACATGGTATTTCTCTGCCATTCCAAAGTAAATTGCTTGAGTGCTACCTTTAAAATTCCATCATTCACCTTTACAATATATAGCTCATGGGACAAATAGCTTAAAAACTATTGTGGTATTGAATATGTACTTATGCACTTTATCTCTTATTAAGTTGCTTGTTGTGCGATAACCATGTTTCTGGGGACGCCATCAACTATTCTTTGTTGAATATCATGTGAGTTGCTATGCATGTTCGTCTTGTCTGAAGTAAGGGAGATCTACCACCTTATGGTTAAGCATGCATATTGTTAGAGAGGAACATTGGTCCGCTAACTAAAGCCATGATCCATGGTGGCAGTTTCAGTTTTGGACATATATCCTCAATCTCATATGAGAATAATAATTGTTGCCACATGCTTATGCATTAAAGAGGAGTCCATTATCTGTTGTCTATGTTGTCCCGGTATGGATGTCTAAGTTGAGAATAATCAATAGCGAGAAATCCAATGCGAGCTTTCTCCTTAGACCTTTGTACATGCGGCATAGAGGTACCCCATTGTGACACTTGGTTAAAACATGTGTATTGCGATGATCCGGTAGTCCAAGCTAATTAGGACAAGGTGCGGGCACTATTAGTATACTATGCATGAGGCTTGCAACTTGTAAGATATAATTTACATGATACATATGCTTTATTACTACCATTGACAAAATTGTTTCTTGTTTTCAAAATCAAAGCTCTAGCACAAATATAGCAATCGATGCTTTTCCTCTATGGAGGACCATTCTTTTACTTTTATGTTGAGTCAGTTCACCTATTTCTCTCCACCTCAAGAAGCAAACACTTGTGTGAACTATGCATTGATTCCTACATACTTGCATATTGCACTTATTATATTACTCTATGTTGACAATATCCATGAGATATACATGTTACAAGTTGAAAGCAACTGCTGAAACTTAATCTTCCTTTGTGTTGCTTCAATACCTTTACTTTGAATTATTGCTTTATGAGTTAACTCTTATGCAAGACTTATTGATGCTTGTCTTGAAGTACTATTCATGAAAAGTCTTTGCTATATGATTCAGTTGTTTACTCATGTCATTTACATTGTTTTGATCGCTGCATTCATTACATGTGTTTACAATAGTATGATCAAGTTTATGATGGCATGTCACTCCAGAAATTATCTTTGTTATCGATTACCTGCTCGGGACGAGCAGGAACTAAGCTTGGGGATGCTGATACGTCTCCGACGTATCGATAATTTCTTATGTTCCATGCCACATTATTTATGATATCTACATGTTATATGCACACTTTATGTCATATTCGTGCATTTTCTGGAACTAACCTATTAACAAGATGCCGAAGTGCCAGTTCCAGTTTTCTGCTGTTTTTGGTTTCAGAAATCCTAGTAACGAAATATTCTCGGAATTGGACGAAATCAACGCCCAGGTTCCTATTTTGCCCGGAAGCATCCAGAACACACGAGAACCACCAGAGAGGGGGCACTGGGCCCCCAGACCATAGGCCGGCGCGGCACAGGCCCTGGCCGCGCCGCCCTATAGTGTGGGCGCCCCGTTGACCTTCTGACGCCGCCTCTTCGCCTATATAAAGCCCCTAGACCTAAATCCTCGAGACGAAAAAAGCCACGGTACGAGAAACCATCCAGAGCCGCCGCCATCGCGAAGCCAAGATCTGGGGGACAGGAGTCTCTGTTCCGGCACGCCGCCGGGACGGGGAAGTGCCCCCGGAAGGCTCCTCCATCGACACCACCGCCATCTCCATCAACGCTGCTGTCTCCCATGAGGAGGGAGTAGTTCTCCATCGAGGCTCGGGGCTGTACCGGTAGCTATGTGGTTCATCTCTCTCCTATGTACTTCAATACAATAATCTCATGAGCTGCCTTACATGATTGAGGTTCATATGATGATGCTTGTAATCTAGATGTCGTTATGCTAGTCAAGTGAATTTTACTTATGTGATCTCCGGAGACTCCTTGTCCCACGTGTGTAAAGGTGACAGTGTGTGCACCGTGTGGGTCTCTTAGGCTATATTTCACAGAATACTTATTCACTGTTATGAATGGAATAGTGAAGTGCTTATTTATATCCCTTTATGATTGCAATGTGTTTTGTATCACAATTTATCTATGTGCTACTCTAGCAATGTTATTAAAGTAGTTTTATTCCTCCTGCACGGTGTAATGGTGACAGTGTGTGCATCCGTGTTAGTACTTGGCGTAGGCTATGATTATGATCTCTTGTAGATTATGAAGTTAACTATTGCTATGATAGTATTGATGTGATCTATGCCTCCTTTCTTAGCATGAAGGTGACAGTGTGCATGCTACGTTAGTACTTGGTTTAGTTGTGTTGATCTATCTTACACTCTAAGGTTATTTAAATATGAACATTGAATTGTGGAGCTTGTTAACTCCGGCATTGAGGGTTCGTGTAATCCTACGCAATGTGTTCATCGTCCAACAAGAGAGTGTAGAGTATGCATTTATCTATTCTGTTATGTGATCAATGTTGAGAGTGTCCACTAGTGAAAGTCTGATCCCTAGGCCTTGTCCCTAAATACTGCTATTGCTGCTTATTTACTGTTTTACTGCGTTACTACTACTGCGTTACTACTGCTTGTTTACTGTCCTGGGCAAAGCACTTTTCTGGTGCCGTTGCCACTGCTCATATATATTCATACCACCTGTATTTCACTATCTCTTCGCCGAACTAGTGCACCTATTAGGTGTGTTGGGGACACAAGAGACTTCTTGCTTTGTGGTTGCAGGGTTGCATGAGAGGGATATCTTTGACCTCTTCCTCCCTGAGTTCGATAAACCTTGGGTGATCCACTTAAGGGAAAACTTGCTGCTGTTCTACAAACCTCTGCTCTTGGAGGCCCAACACTGTCTACAGGAAAAGGAGGGGGCGTAGACATCAGGCATCTTCTCAATTGCTTCAACTTTAGCTCTATCAACTTCAATACCTCTCTCAGAAATTTTATGTCCCAATACAATTCCTTCATTAACCATAAAGTGGAATTTCTCCCAATTAAGAACAAGGTTAGTTTCTCTATATCTCTGCATAACTTTATCAAGATTTCGCAAACAATTATCAAAAGAATTCCCATAGACAAAAAAATTGTCCATGAATACCTCTACAATCTTTTCACAAAAGCCATGAAAAATAGCAGACATGCATCTTTGAAAAGTAGCAGGAGCATTACATAAACCAAAAGGCATACGCCTATAAGCATAAGTTCCATAGGGACAAGTAAAAGTGGTTTTCTCTTGATCTTCAGTTCTAACAGCAATTTGTGAAAACCCAGAATAACCATCAAGAAAGCTGAAATGAGTATTTTTAGATAACCTTTCTAGCATTTGATCAATAAAAGGTAAAGGGTAATGATCTTTCTTAGTAACTTTATTAACCTTACGAAAATCAATGCACATTCTATACCCTACAACTACTCTTTGAGGGATGAGCTCATCATTATCATTAGGTACAATAGTTATTCCTCCTTTCTTAGGAACACAATGCACATGACTAACCCATCTACTATCAGCAATAGGATATATAATACCAGCTTCAAGAAGTTTCAATACCTCATTCCTTACCACATCCTTCATCTTAGGAATTAGACGACGCTGATGTTCAACAACAGGCTTGGCATCATCTTCCATGTTGATGACATGTTGGCAAATAGAGGGAGAAATCCCTTTCAAGTCATCAAGAGTGTAGCCAATAGCTCCTCGATGTTTCTTCAATATCTCCAATAATCTTTCTTCCTCAAAATCTGAAAGCTTAGCACTAATAATAACAGGATATGTTTTCTTATCATCAATATAAGCATACTTAAGATTATCAGGCAACGGTTTCAAATCAAAAACAGGATCTTCCTTTGGCGGTGGTGTTGTACCTAGATCTTCAACCGGTAAGTCATGTTTAAGAATAGGTTGATGAAGGAAAATTTCATCAAGCTCATTCCTTTCTTCTCTAAAGACTTCACTCTCATGATCCTCCAAATGTTGCTGCAAAGGATTATTAGGAGCAAGAGCAATAGATGCAAGCTGTTCAACTCTAAAATCATCATTAGGCAATTCAGCTTCATAAGGAACTTTGGCAAATTTAGAGAAATTAAACTCATAAGATTCACCAGCAAATTTAGTCACAATTTTCTCTTTCTTGCAATCTATAATAGCTCCACAAGTATTTAGAAAAGGTCTACCAAAAATGATAGGACAAGTCTTACTAGCAGCAGAACCAAGTACCAAAAAGTCAGCAGGATATTTAATTTTACCACATAGAACTTCCACATCTCGAACAATACCAATAGGAGAGATAGTTTCTCTATTAGCTAGCCGAATAACCACATCAATATCTTCAAGTTCACAAGAACCAATTTCATGCATGATTTCCTTGTAAAGCTCATAAGGAATGGCACTAGTACTTGCACCAATATCGCATAAACCATAATAACAATGTTCACCAATTCTAACAGAGAGCATAGGAACACTGGCTTTCCTAGACTTGCTAGGATGTGAAACAATATTAAAAGCATCTTCACAGAAAATGATGTGACCATCTTCTACATTTTCAGTCACAAGGTCTTTAACTATTGCAACAGCAGGTTCAACATTTATTTGCTCCTCAGGTTCTATAGGTTTATTTGCACTTTTGTTAACGACACTAGTTATAACAGAATACTCCTTCATTTTAGTAGGAAAAGGAATTTTTTCAATATAACCTTCAGGAAGAATCTGATCAACAGTTTTAACTTCAATAAATTTACCTATAGGTGAATCAGTTTTATCTTTGTAAGGTTCATGATACTTATCAAAATTCTTCCTAGGAAATTCAAAATGAGAGGCAAAAGCTTTATAAAAATTTGCAACAACTTGAGAGTCAAGACCATAAGTAGCACTCATATTACGAAATTTATCAGTATCCATAATAGTTTCAATGCATTCATAATCATAATTTATACCTGACTCTCTACCTTTGTCGTTCTCCCATCTTTCAGTATTCTCCTGAATCCAATCAAGAAGGTCCCATTTAAACTCTTCTTTGTTGCGTGTGAATGATCCAGAACAAGAAGTATCCAGCAAGGTTTTATCTTGAAAAGAAAGTCTTGCATAGAAATTATCAATGATGACATTACCAGGAAGCACATGAATGGGGCATTTGAGCATTAAAGACTTCAACCTCCCCCATGCTTGGGCAATACTCTCTCCATCATGAGGCCAGAAATTATATATGCGGTTTCGGTCTTTGTGAATTTCACTTGGAGGATAAAATTTAGAATAAAATAGAGGCACAATATCCTTCCAATCAAGAGAATTCCCATTCTCCAGCAATTTATACCAATGCGCCGCTTTACCAGACAGCGATATAGAGAATAGTTTCTTCCTAACTTCATCCATAGAAATACCTGCACACTTGAATAACCCGCATAATTCATGTAAAAACAGTAAATGATCTCCAGGATGAACAGTTCCATCCCCTTCATAGCGGTTATCCACAACACGTTCAATAATTTTCATAGGTAATTTATATGGAATCTGTTTCTCACCTGGCGCCTCATCCACTACCTTTGCAGTAGTAGTAGATTTTCCAAATAGGAATTCAAGAGAAGATCTCTCCATAATGAATTATAGCAGCAGGCAGAAATAAAAACAACACGTACAGTAAAAGTTTTCCTTACCAATTCCACTTACCAATAGTGCTTCACTCCCCGGAAACGGCGCCAGAAAATAGTCTTGATGACCCACAAGTATAGGGGTGTATCGTAGTACTTTCGATAAATAAGAGTGTCGAACCCAACGAGGAGTAGAAGGTGTTGACAAGCAGTTTCGATGAAGGATTCACTGTAAATGCTCACAGACAAGTTTTCAGGGGGTTTTGATATAGCAGATAAATAAAATACAAGTAAGTAAAATGCGGGAATAATAATTGCAGCAAGTGGCCCAATCCTTTTTAGCACAAAGGACAAGCCGGTTTGTTTACTTATGATGACCAAACGTTCTTGAGGACACACGGGAATTTAGTCTAGTGCTTTCACTTCATATAGTTGATTAATCTTCATTGTTTTGATAAGTGTTGTGTGGGTGAACCTATGCTAATGCACCGCCCTTCCTAGGACTAATACATACTTGTGATTAAACCCCTTGCAAGCATCCGCAAATACAAGAAAGTAATTAAGATAAATCTAACCACAGCCTTAAACTCTGAGATCCTGTTATTTATCATGCATCGATATACCAATGGGGGTTCAGGTTGTTGTCACTCCGGCAACCCCACAATTAGCAAACAAATACAAGATGCATTCCCCTAGGCCCATAAAGGTGAAGTATCATGTAGTCGACGTTCACATGACACCACTAGAAGAATAACACCACAACTTAAATATCAAACCATTAAATATTACTCAACATAGTTCACTACTAACATTTAGACTTCACCCATGTCCTCAAGAACTAAACGAACCACTCACAAGACATCATATGGAACATGATCAGAGGTGATATGATGATGAATAACAATCTGAACATAAACCTTGGTTCAATGGTTTCACTCAATAGCATCAATAACAAGGAGTAATCAACACCGGGAGAGTTTCCCCTATGAAATAATCAAGATTCAACCCTAGATGTTACAGCGGAGACGAGGTGCAGCGGTGGAGATGATGGTGTCGGCGGTGGAGATGATGATGATGATGATCCCAATGAAGTCCAGCTCGATGACGGTGACGATGGCGACGATTTCCCCCTCCGGGAGGGAATTTCCCCGGCAGATTTCAGCCTGCCGGAGAGCCCTTTTCTCTCTGGTGTTTTTCCGCCCCGCAGAGGCGGCTGTGTCTCTCCTCGATGTTCCCCCGCAGCTTAGGGTTTTCTGGAGATGAAGTACGCGAAAGGGAGATGGCCGAGGGGGGTCGTGGGCCCCCTCCCCAGATGGCGGTGCGCCAGGCCTGGTGGCCGCGCCGGCCTATGGGGGGCCCATGGTGGCCCTCCTCGGCCTCCCCTTCTGGCTGGCTCTGTCATTTGAAAAAATAGGAGCTTCGATATATTTTCCGTCAAATATTGTATCCTGACGGTGCTTTTTCCAGCAGAATCCTGACTCCGGTGAGTGATTCTCCAATAATCATGAAACATGCAAAATAGGTGAAATAACATAAGTATCATTTCTAAATATGAAATATATCAATGAATAATAGTAAATTATGATATAAAATAGTAATGCAAAATGGACGTATCAAGCCTTTTAAGCAATCCTCAGTCGTGTGTGCTAATCGACTCCTCAAACTGGTCGATGAAGATAAGAACAAGGTTGTGTCTGAAGTTGGTCCTGGTTCATCAGCACAAGCTTGATTGTGCCTAGCTCACCTTGTTTCTCGTTGTAACTCAAACTTACTCTAGTCTTAACTTGTACTAAATTAATCTGGCTCTGTTGTCAGTATTTGACTTTCTTTTGAATGCCATCCAGACTTCTTTTATGTATACTCCCGATGGGAGTTTTTCCACCTTTCGCCTCAGTCCTTTTGAGAAAGTAAATTAATTGTCTTGTTGCAGATTCCCTCAACTTCCTCTCGTATTGAAAGTTCTCTGAATTATTCTACTGTTGATGAATCGGAACTTGTTCGTCGCTTGCGCGATCAAATCTCTCGCTTGAAAAAAGACATGGCTGGTCTTCATGCTATGGCAGCTTTGGTGAAGAAAAAGAGCGAAATTACTGCTGCGGCTGAACAACATGCTCTAGATCGCCTTCGAGTGGCTACTGAGAGTTTGAGTTGTAAGCAACCAATCGCTTTCCTTTCATCTCCACCTGATGCTTTTATCAAATAACCCTTTAATGACTTGTTTTTTTATCCTCAAAAGTCGTTGCTTCGGATGAATCAGAAGAGAATAGACGGGTTAATGAAAATATTGCAGCGATGACCGATATTACTCACCCAAAATGTGAGCTATGGTCGAATCAGTTGAAAGATGTAATAGTGGCAAAATTCGAGTACCGAGCCGAGAAGGTCCACTATTACTTTGACAAATATCATGCCCATCTCTCTATGGTGTGGAAAACTATGTTTCCATTGGATCCAGCACCTGAAACTTTGTCTACTCTGTTTAATCGGTTCAAGACTCCAACGAGAATTCGATCCTTGGTGCAAAAAGAACTTTTTGCTGGAGCCAAACCTGCACTTGCTTCTGTGTTAGCATGTCATGAAGCTATAGATCTGGAATCCATAGCGAATACTAATGCAAGATTAGACCAATACTATCCCATAGCTAGGCATCCTGCTTATATTATTGTTTCTAGGATGGAAACAAGCATTGAAGGAGATTTGAAGAACCGAGAAGATCAAGGGTCCTTGCGGTGAAGCTTTGCAAAAACCTTTTCTTTTATACTAACCTTGCGTTGCAAGGAGTAATATTGTATGTATCCGATGAATTTTTGAATTTGTAAGTTCAGTTGAAGAATTTTTCTCGGGGGCAACTGAGTGATCAAGTCAATTTACTCACCTGACGACCCTGTCGTAATTTCACCTTCTACAGAGTTGTTTTGTAAGTTCGTAAGAGCGACACCCTTCGAGTAAACGAGGGATTTAAGCGCTTTTTGTTTGGCCTCGTAACACGGTGCACCAATATGAGCCTTTTTTGTAAGTTGTATTGTTTCCATCAACTGCAGCTCTCGATAATTTATCTAAGGCTTGGACGGATTTTTTTAATATATTGATAACCATAGCTCCCGTCGGGAGTATTAATTAATTATCAATATTATAATGATTCCTTGTAGCCCCCGAGTATTATCGGACAGGCTGTTGACGCATAGTTTAACTGAGGTTCCCGAAGGGATTAGTAGTCAATAAGAAGCCCAAACATCTGTTCGAATGAAAAATAATGTAAACTGAAGCGAAAGTTTTATTCATAATATGTATCAGGATAATAAGCCTCCGTATAGTGAAGACAACGGTCGAGTTCTATGCATAAAATCGTCGCAAGTGTGCAAGCGTTCCAAGGATTCCCAACATCTTTTCCCGAAGCAGGATTCTTTAAGCGATAAGCTCCACCTGGCATTACTTCAGTGACAATGAACGGTCCTTCCCATGTAGGCTCAAGTTTCAGTGATCTCTCTTGCTTCAATCGTAGTACTAAATCACCGATGTTGAAGCTTCGGGTGCAAATCCTTCGGCTGTGATAATTCCGTATCGCCTGCTGATATACAACTGTTCGAGCCAGTGCAACGTCTCGAGCCTCGTCGAGAAGATCTACAACGTCTTGTAATGCATGTACAGAGGTTGTCTCTTTATATGCTGCCACCTGAGTTGCTTCAAAGCGGACATTAGCTGGCAGAACTACTTCGGCTCCGTAAACAAGAAAGAACAGAGTATATTGTATCGACCTGTTTGGTGTAGTCCGCAAACTCCAAGGTACCGATGGTAGCTCCTCGACCCACGCTCCAGCTGCACCCATGAGGCGCTTTTTGATGCCATCACAAATTAGGCCATTGATCCTTTCTACTTGCTCGTTTGTGTGAGGATGTGCAACCGAGGAAAATTTGAGTTTGATGCGATTGGCGTTGCAGAACTGATGGAATTCCCTCGAATCAAAATTGGTTCCATTGTCTGTAATGATACTGGTGATGATTTTGGCAATGGACCAACTTGATCAAGCCCCCATTGTGCAAAAGGCCAGGCTAAAGGTATTGTCATCAAATCCGTAGCGGGTACATGAGGTTTTGGAGCAAAACGTTGATAGGGATCGCACTTCTTAACTAAGTCCCTTGCATCGGCTGCCGCTGTTGGCCAATAAAATCCTGCTCTGAAAGCTTTAGCTACGAGTGCCCTGCTACTGGCATGATGGCCGCATGTCCCTTCGTGTATTTCACGCAATAGAGCTTTTCCGTCATCGGTGGCGATGCATCGCTGAAAGATGCCAGAGATACTTCGTTTGTAGAGGTCTCCATAGACCAGAGTATATGTTTTAAATCATCGCACGATGCGTTTTGCTTCTACTAGATCGTCCGGTAACCTTCGTTCCATCAGGTATGCCAAGAAAGGTTTAGTCCACAAAGTCTCAAGGAGAAGGACCTGCTGTTTGGCTCCAACGATGATTTCTTCGGCAGTTTCTTGGGGCGTAGACCCTGTGTCAGTAGTCGATACTTCCAGAGCTGCCGAGGTTTTTTACTGTGATTGACCTTTGAGTGATAACTTCATAGAAGACTCCATCTGGTATATGAGAGCATGTGGAGCCGATATTAGCCAGAGCATCGGCTTCCTCGTTGCTAGCCCGGCCGATGTGTTTTAACTCAAAGCCTTCAAACTTAGCTTCCATTGATTGGTACATCTGCTGATAAGCTATCATGTTGTCGCTAATAGCATCACACAGATTCATTGACTCCTGTACTACGAGGTTCGAGTCTCCGTAGATGTCTAGCCGTGTAGCACCACATGCTTTGGCCATACGCATTCCGTGTAATAATGTTTCGTACTCTGCTTCATTGTTCGTTGGTAATGAGAAATTCATCCTCATAACATATCTCATTTTGTCTCCTTGCAGCGAGATTAGCACTACTCATGCTCCTGCACCTGAGCTGCGCTTTGATCCATCAAAATACATCGTCCATGAACCCGACATGTCGGGTGCCGCTGGGATTTGCGACTGGATCCAATCAACCAGGAAATCGGGGAGGACCTGGGACTTAATTGTTGTTCGATTAACATAAGAGATATTTTGTGGTGCTAACTCGATAGTGAAAGTGCATGGAGCCCCCATGTGTGGTTTTGGTAATTAATGACAATCCCTATGGACTAATGTTTGCATTGAGTTATATTTATAGGAGTTGTCCGTAGGCAATGTTTGAACCATATGTTGGCTTCAAGGTTGCAATAAGAAGAAATTGATGAAGGATATCATGTGTCAAGTATGTCTTGAAGATGAAGATGAAGTGAACCCTCAAGTTACTTCAAGCAATACATCAACATGATGAAGAATGAAGAAATGAAGTGCAAGTTCAAGATGAGCCAACTCGAAGATATCATATGCTTGAAGCTTGCCATCCATATGGTGATCATGGATATGTGAATATGCGCTGAAGAAGAATCTCCCCCATAGTGGAGTATGGGGGAGCATTTCGCATGACTTCATCAAGCAAGCACAATCAAAGAGGCGTTCCATATTGTTGTGGTCAAGACCGTCATCATCAAGCTCAAGTGGAATGCGCAAGGTTAAGGTTTGCTCTTGATAGGGTTTCTTTCTCACCGGTGTCATGGTGTAGTTGGAGACCGGTTTATAGTTTAGTTGTCGTACTACCAAGAGGGCTCTCGAGTGAGTAACTAGATCATATCCTTCGGAGAGCTCAAACCTTTGCATCCTTGCATCATCTTTATTGGTTGTTATTTGTATCTTATCCATGTGATGTTTTAGAGCTTGTGCTTATTCTCATGACAAGCTCTAGTTCATCGAAAACGGATTTCGCATAGATCACTTGTTGCGTTTTCGAGTTTGGTGATTTTCTCGATTTCTCTGTTGAGGTGTTGCACCTATAAAATTCATAGAAAATCAATCCCCACTTGTTTCTGTATTTTCAGTTTTTCTGGGGTAGCTCTTGGCGTCCTCTTTCCAACAAAATTGGTTTCGTCTTGATCGGAGTTTCCAAACACTAGATATTGTCTTTTGAAGTTGGGATTTCTATTTTCGTGCCCCCAGGTCCTTAGTTGTACTCAGTTTTCCCCAGCTCCTTAGTTTTTCCTCAGTTTTCTCCAAGCCCTTGTTTGAAACCCGCAGAAGCAGCTCAGACGGAAGGATTCCCGTTTAGTTGACCGTTCTGTCACGTGTGGGGCCGCGTCGTGTGGGGCCGGTAGAAAGGGACCGCGTGGGACAGGGCGAGACCGCGTTTGGTTGCGCACGTGAGCAGGAGCTGGGTTCTGTCTCTCTCGGCCCCAAATTGGCATTATTAAGAGCACCTTTTTCCCCTCTTTTCTCTCTGTCCTTTTCACCAAATAAGTATCAAATCTAGAGAAGTTTGCATTTCTGTCTTTCTTCAATTATTTGTGCCTTTTGGCCCTCGTTGTTTGCCCAATATGGCAGCAAATCTAGTAGGGATCCCAATCTAGTACTCCCTCTGGTCCATATAGAAGCAAATCTCCAGGGTAATGTACGATAAATTCACAGTCATAGTAAATCGAGAAAACAAAGTAGGGCCAACAAAATATAGTAGAATAGGGATAGATAATAGGGATCCCTCCCTAGATAATAAGCTGCATACACAGCAGCCAACATAGTAACAGGTTCTAGGTTCTTCACAGCACCATCATACTAACAACATAACAACAAAGATCCCTAGCTAACAACAAAGGGATCCCAACAACGAAATGGGAGGCAGCAGCACACGTCCAGGACTCTGCCTACCCCATCTGGCTCTCCCTCCACTTGTTGCTGCTGCTCCCCTTGGGAGCCTTGGGCTTGAGCTGAGGCATGCGCCCGGCGGAGATCTCCACCCGCTGCATGCTACGGAGGTGCATGCCGAGCGCCCTGTGCTTGGCGCGGAAGGAGTAGACGTTCACCGTCGTGCCGACCTTGGGGAAGGTGTTGCTGATGTTCTCAGCATGCGTGACGAGGTAGTTGAAGTCTGTGCCGCCGAGTCTCCTAGTGCAGAAGGGGCACCTGTAGACACCCTTGGCGAAGTAGGAGATGTACTGGCCGACCTGCAGCCTCCGCAGCACCTGGCGAGTCTTGACGTCCTCCTCCTCGTCGTCGCTGCCGACGTTGCTGCCAGACATCTGATCCATATCAAACAGAAACTATGAGTGAATGAGTTGCAACGATGACGAACGTGCATGATAACAAAGTTAGGAAAAACAGAGTCTGCCTCAGTTAGAGTGGGCACGATTATATATCTACAGGGAAGGTGTAAGCGAACCAAAGCTCATGCACAACAAATTTGTACACAGCAATGGTTCGCTGAACCCTCCCTGTAAAAATTTGTGCCCAACGATTCATCATAGGCAAAGAAACAGATTCCAGATCTGAACTTGAACACATTCCAGATTATTTGCAAAATTAAACGGTTGATATCTTTCGATTAGTGCATAAAATAACTGATTGAGATCCCATGATTACTTGCATAAATTAACTGATTGAGATCCAATTATTACTTGCATAAATTAACCGAACGGCCGAACCCCAAATCTTAAAGGAAATCAAGAAGTGATCAAAACAAGATGGAATAAAATCGGCGCAAATATTAGCCCAATGCTCATCCATCTACAGATCCATCTACACCAGCAAAAATAGGGTTCAAAAAGGAATGGGGAACAAAAAAGGAAGCAAACCGTAGTTACCTCGTTCCATGGGTCCTCCAGGAAGGTGTCGTAGGGGTTCGGGGGCGGGACGTACGACACCGGCTCATAGGGGTCATATCCCGGCGGGATCTGAGCACCACCGGCGGCAGCAGCCTCCGATGCATCGGCGGAGGCGGCGGCGACGTCCGTTGAGGGGACAGCGTCGAAGAGGGAGGCGTCGCGCTTGGAGCCGACGGAGCCGTGGACGATGGGATTGGCATTCTCCTTGTCCATCTCGCCGGCAGAGGAGAGGGAGAGGGAGAGGGAGAGGGAGAGGGAGAGGGAGAGGGAGAGGGTTTTTTGCTTTGGAGAAGATGATGGGACGTGAGAGAGACGTCGTTGCGTGGGCGAGTGAGAGTGACAGAGATAGTGGGAGGAGGCGTCTATAAAGGCGAGGGGTGGTTAATGCGACCCGCGTCCTACGCGTCCACCGCTGCACGTCTGCACGTCTTGGACTTCTGCAATGCGACACGCGTCCACGATTGCACGTCTTCGACTTATGCACCGCGACCCGTGTCTACGCGTCAACAATTGCACGTCTTCCATTTCTGCACCGCAACACGCGTCCTCGAGTCTAACCCTGGAAATTTAGATATACTCAGGTATAACCTCGAGTCATATACTAGCATTTTTTGTGTGCTCAGTTTTCCCCTTGAGTGCTAATACTGGCTAGTGCAATATGCTCAGTTTTACCCTCAAGTGGCTGGTCAACAGACAGTCAACAAATGGGATTAACTAGTTAAATGAGTCATTTAATGTGCAAAAAATTCCGAAAAATAGTGGCACATACTCATGGAGTCTTTACCACAAATTTCCAGTTCTCAAAACATAGATAAGTCATAGATAAATCAAGTTTTACCACAAATTGCCACTTCTCAAAGGCCTTCTCAAATCACCTAGTAGCTATGAAGGTGCATGGTTTTCCACAATAAGCCCTTCCCAAAACAGCTTTCCCCAAAACATACTTTGTCTAAATGAGGCCACACTTCTCACACTCATGTATATTTGTATTGCAAATAGTTTGAGGTAGGCCAAGATGGGTTTCATTGTACAAAACACACATTTTCCATTTTTTAAATCTCATATTTGAATCCCTTAGTCTGTTTATTACACATGTGCCCTTGGTTTCTTGATACTACTTAGTTTTGCCCTCTCCCTCCACAAATTCTCGCAGACGTGCAACATTGCCCTGATTGGTCTAGCCCATGTCACGCGGATCGTGCCCGCCGACCGTTGATCGTATGATCTAACGGGCAGGATAACCCCTCTATCTCTGTCGGCGGTTACCTTACACTCTCTAAGTATGCTAAAGGGCGGTTTTCTGTATTCATTTTCACGCGCTAAAAATTATAACTCTTTTAGGCATTACTTTTCACGCAAAAAATGATAAACCATCACCGATTTGTTGTAGCCATTAATTTTCACGCAAAAAATGATAAACCATCACCGATTTGTTGTAGCCATTAATTTTCACGAAAAAAATAATAAACCATCACCGGTTTGTTGTAGCCATTAATTTTCACGCAAAAAATGATAAACCATCACCGATTTGTTGTAGCCATTAATTTTCACGCAAAAAATGATAAACCATCACCGATTTGTTGTAGCCATTAATTTTCACGCAAAAAATGATAAACCATCACCGATTTGTTGTATCCATTAATTTTCACGAAAAAAATGATAAACCATCACCGATTTGTTGTATCCATTACTTTTCACGCAAAAAATCTACCTATCTTTGTATAGAAGATCGTCTGTATGATTTTTTAGGTCATTTAGAGAAGGTAGAAAAAAATCCCTTTTGAGAAGGTCGAAAAAACCTAACTTGTTGCAAAAGCTGGTTTCAGTGAGACCTAACCAAATTTGGCATACATGATGCCATATCTATAACAACAAGGAATATCTAAAGGGAAAGTTTCACAAAATTTGAAATTTAGGGCGAAAATGATGCCATACATGATGCCATAACTTGTTACAAAATCTGAAAATCAATTGGGTATTATAAAGGGAAATAAAAAGTTCGAAAAATGTAAAAACGAAACCATCTATCTATCTATCTATGTATAGAAGATCAGCTGTATGAAATTTGAGGTCATTTAGAGAATGTAGAAAAAATCACCTTGTTAGAAAAGCTGGTTTCAGTGAGACGAAACGGCATGCGTTTAAGCAAAGTGATTTTTTCGAACATCTCCAAATGACCCCAAATTTGCTATACATGATGCCATACGTGTAACAACAAGGAACCCTATCTAAAAAGTGTCAAAAAAGTTTGCCCAACCGTATAGCTCTATCAAGAAGAACCTCACCATGGCGCTAATATAATTTTGGGCTTAGTTACAAACTTTCGTTACCTAACCTTCAACACGAAACTTGTTTCAAATCACTTTTGGCGTACAAGAAACAAATCCCACCTTGATTCGAGCACCACAACCTCCAAACGATGCCGATGCCGATATCGGCATGGTCAGAACGACTATGCTCGCCGCCACTGCTAGGTCACCGTCGGGATGCACCGTCAATCCCGTCCCCTCAATCGATCACTGACACACCAGAGATACCGCCGAGGCCAATGCCGAACGTACATGCTGATGCCAATGCCGAACATGCATGCACGCCGCTGTGGGCACGGCCACGCCGCCCCGCTATGATGGACGCCACAGACCACCGCGAGGTCTTTCCCTTCGCCACCACACTCTTATAGCACCCATCTATACACGCCAGAAAGAAGAGACACTAGTTTTCTCTACATTGCTCGCGTTCGTGTCGGACACGGTCAGTCAAAGTTTTGAGGTAGTCGTCGATGTCGTTGACCATTTCTTCTCTTCTTTGCATGGTTAAACGCGTCTAGTTCATATCTATCTAATGCGTCTGGTCTCGCCTCATGCAGTTCTTTATGGACGTCGATCTCATCTCGGCACCCCGCAGGCCACCTCCTCCGTGCCATCGCTGTAGAGCTCCATTTGAAAATCTATTCTTACCCGTGTATTGCCCATTGTATCAGCGCCATGGCCCACTTGTCTTTCGATATACCGAAGCCCCACTCGTGCGCGTTTTGGTCAGGGATACACCAATGCTTACGGTCAAACAAAGATGGATGGTCTGACGTGTCTTTGCGGGCTCTACGTGGCCCCACTAGTCAGAAGATAACGGTCAACCGTCGGGC
Organism: Lolium perenne; assembly: GCF_019359855.2. Taxonomy (NCBI): domain Eukaryota; kingdom Viridiplantae; phylum Streptophyta; class Magnoliopsida; order Poales; family Poaceae; genus Lolium; species Lolium perenne. Next base: position 190,413,207 of record NC_067245.2, read on the forward strand.
AACCGGCCGTTACATCACGTGTGATGGTTTCAGACAAGGGTTTGGGTAAAACTGAGGAAAAACTAAGGAGCTAGGGAAAACTGAGCACAACTAAGGACCCGAGGGCACGAAAATAGAAATCCCTTTGAAGTTTGTCTTCTATTTGTTTTAAAGAAAAAAGGAAAAGGGGAGGCAGCCGGCACTACCGCCCTTGATGGGCCGGCAGTACTGCTCGGACCACTCCAGCACTGCCAGCTCCAGCGCGCAGCACTGCCGGGCCGCGCAGTATGGCACCTCCGGCCCGCCCCCAGCGGCACTACCGCCCTAGCTCTGCCGCTCGCTCTTGGCCGCCTACCGCGTGCCTCTGGCCCAGCCAAGCGCTCGCTCGCGTGCTGCGCTGCATCGCTCACTCGCCAGCGTTAGCACTGCGTGCCGGCACACATGCTGCTGCTGCTTTCTAGCGGCACTGTCGGCCATAGCAGGCCGGTACTGCCGGTCTTGCCTGAACAGCCCCAACGGGCAGATTTTCTGGCAGCCCCTTTAAATAGCCTTCTTCCTCCTCTCGTTTTTAGGGTTCCCACACACTTTTTGCTCTCCTCCATTGCCAATATCTGAGAGCCTCCTCTACCCCAAATCCTTCCATGGTTCTTGCTCAAATTTGAGGTAAAGAGAGAGGAGACCTAGATCTACAATCCTACCTATCATCTTTCCCTCTTTGTGAGGGAATCTCTAGATCTAGTTCTTGGAAGAAATTTGGTGTTCATCTTCCTTTTTGTTCTTCCTCTCTTATTCCTCCAATAGCTTTTGTAGCTTTATTGGAATTTGAGAGAGAAGTACTTGAGCATCTTTGTGGTGTTCTTGCCATTGCATTTGGTGCATCGGTTTGAATTCTCCACGGTGATTCGTGGAAGTGAAAGCAAGAAAGTTGTTACTCTTGGGTTCTTGGAACCCTAGACGGATTTGAGGCTTTTGTGGTGATTTCTTGGGAGCGTCCAATTAAGTTGTGGATGCGTGCCCCAAGCTTTGTGTAAGGCCCGGTTTCCGCCTCGAATGAAATCCCTTAGTGGAACCGTGACCTAGGCCTTTGTGGCGGGGGTCACCGGAGAATAAGGTGAGGCGCCTTCGTGGCGCTCGGTGTGTGGTATGAGTACCGCATAAGATGAGGCCTTTTGTGGCGTTCGGGAGCACTAAGCCACCGCACCTCTCCAACGGAGATTAGCACTCGCATGAGTGTGAACTTCGGGATAAATCATCGTCTCCCGCGTGCCTCGGTTATCTCTATACCCGAGCTCTTTTCTTATGCACTTTACTTTGTGATAGCCATCGTGCTTTGAAGTTATATATCTTGCTATCACATAGTTGCTTCTATTGCTTAGCATAAATTGTTGGTGCACATAGGTGAACTATAGTATATAGGCTTTGGGCTTGACAAAGTAAACGCTAGTTTTATTCCGTATTTGTTAAGCCCATCTCGTAAAAAATTTAAACCGCCTATTCACCCCCCTCTAGGCGACATCTGTGTCCTTTCAGATAGCCCATTGAGATACTCTGCCTGTTGCTTCTGGATTATTAAGTATGTTTTTCAACGGTGCTTCCGAGATGACAACAATTGGATGTTCCGCGAAGTAATGCCGTAATTTCCGTGCTACTCGCCATACTGCATACGCCAGCTTCTGATGGTGGGGATATCATTGTTTTGCGGGTGTGAGTACCTCACTGAGGTAATAAACGGGACGTTGCACGCCATGTACTCTCCCTTCTTCTTTACGTTCGACGACAAGAACAGAACCGATGACTTGAACGGTGGCAGCTATATACAGCAGCATTGGCTCCTTATCCTTAGGGGTCACGAGGACTGGGGATGTTGACAGAATCTTCTTCAGTTTGTCGAAGGAATCTTGCGCCTCTGTCGTCCACTCGAATTTTTCAGATTTTTTCATCAGCTGGTAGAACGGTAAAGTCTTTTCTCCTAGCTTTGCGATGAATCTGCTAAGAGCAGCCAATCGTCCCGCCAATCGATGCACTTGCTGTAGGTTTCTAGGTGGCTCTATATCGAGAATAACTTTAATCTTTAAAGGATTAGCTTCTATCCCCCTTGCTGAAATAAAGTACCCGAGTACTTGGCCTCCTGGTACCCCGAAGAAGCATTTCTTCGGGTTCAACTTGATTTTGTATCTGTCGAGATTATTGAAAGTTTCCCTTAAATCATCAATGAGTGTGGTCGCGTTTCTGGTTTTGACGACGATGTCATCAATGTAAACCTCGATGTTACGACCAATCTGCTCTCCAAGGCAAGCTTGCATGCACCGCTGATAGGTTGCGCCTGCGTTCTTTAATCCAAAAGTCATGATGTTATAGCAGTAAAAACCATGTGGAGTTATGAATGCAGTTAATTCTTGATCCTCCCTCTTGAGCTTGATCTGATTATACCCTGAATATGCGTCGAGGAAAGAGAGGCGATCACATCCTGCTATAAAATCGATTATTTGATCATGCGAGGCAACGGGAAGTGGTCCTTCGGGCAATGCTTGTTGAAGCTTGTGTAATCAATACACATGCCAAGAGCCGTTGTATCCTTTTTTGACACCATAACTGGATTAGCTACCCACTCAGCTTCCTTGAGCTCTCGAATAAAACCAGCTTTTTGGAGCCGATTGACTTCTTCGCCGATGGCTTTTCTTTTTGGTTCTGAGAAACGGCGCAATGTTTGCTGCACTGGTTTTCTTAAGGGCGTGCTCAGCGAGTTCCCTGGGAATACCTGGCATGTCGGATGGTTCCCATGCAAATATTTCCCAGCGCTCACGGAGGAACTCGATGAGCACGCTTTCCTATGCGGTAGTAAGGTCCGCCGATATGTTGACCGTCTTCTTCGGATCAGAGGGGTGCACTTGATGCTTCTTTGCTTCCTTCGTGACATCAAACTCCTCGGGTTTGGTGTTTAGATTATCAGTAGGTGGTTGTGTATGATTAGTGACTGCATCGATTGCATTGAGCTCCTTCCTGACTCCAAACTTGGAAGTGATTTTCTGAAATTCCATGTCGTAGTTATCAGAACGAGAAAAACTCCCATGAACGGTTAATGCTGTCCCATTATTGCCTGGCATTTTAAACTTCAAATACGCATAATGAGGGACCGCCATAAATTACGCAAATGCCGGTCTACCGAGGATGGCGTGGTACTGTGATTCCCAATCGACTACCTCAAACTCGAGCTTCTTCTTCCTGAAGTTGCTAGGTGTGCTGAAGACGACGTCCAGTGAAATTTTACCGAGGGGGTAAGCGGGTCGGGTTGGGATGATGCCATGAAAACCTGTATCAGATTCTTTTAGCATGTCGACTGATAATCCCATTGCCTTCATCATGCTTGCGAATAAAAGATTTAGGCCGCTTCTTCCGTCCATGAACACCTTGCTCATGTTGTATCCTCCAATATGTGCTTCAAGAACTAGGGCAGCGTGACCGGGCCTAGGGACGGCTGTCGGGTGATCTGCTTTCCTAAACATGATGTTCTGATCGGACCAATCGATGTAATCGGGTACCTCTGCCATAGCTACCTCTGCAATTTTTATTTCTCGTGAAAACTTCTTGGCTTCTCTCTTTGAAAAGCTGGTCTTATGAATCATGTTCACTTGACCTCGAGACGCAGGATAAACTTTGGTTCGTATGTCGATATCTTCGCCTGGTGTATACTGTTGCGGGTAGTTGTAAGCTACCGTTCTCTTTTCTGCCGAAAGAGCTCTTGCCTCTGATTCGGCTCTTAACTCATCACAGAATTGCTGAATGTCGATATACTTCCGACAATCTCTGAGTAAATGAGTGGCTTTCTCGATGCCATCCTTCGGATCGATATAAGAGTGCATATAACATGGTGCATCGAGCTGTTCCGTAGCCGATAAATAAGGCGTTCGGAGACGGTTCTTGCTGGGTTGCGTATTGTAGCATCCCTTCTCGTACAGTCGAGGGCGACTTGTGGCTCGTTCTTCCTCCTCCCGACGTAGATTCCTTCGCCTCTTCCGTTGCTCCTCTCTGCTACCGAAGCGACTCTTGCTTTCGCCGTTGTTCCTTTGCGAACCTACTGGAGCTGCCAGTGGACCGATGGTTTCCGGAGCCGAAGTTCTTAAGCTTGACGCGTTCGAACTGGGAAGTCGGAGAAATCCTTTGGAGTCGATGATGAAGTGAACTCCTCCGAAGGTCGTATCCATATCGCCGCGTAATTCTGAAGAGACCGGATGCGGGGCCTCAACACACGGTGCGTACTCGAAGGAACCACAACGAACCGAGTTTCTTGGGCTTGAGGGTGTTGGTGAAGTCAGCACAAACGCTGCCGATGTGACTGGAGCTGCCGATGACGTGCCTTGTACCGACAGGTTCCCCACAGACGGCGCCAATTGTCGAGGGTGCTCTTCGGCAATGCCACCTTGAGGGCTTAGGGTTGATGGAATCCTGCAGGCTAACACGAGACATCGGATACCAAACAAACGGGGAGAGAGATTTACCCAGGTTCGGGGCCCTCGTGAAGGTAAAACCCATACTTCCTGCTTGTCTGATCTTGATTAATGAGAATATAGGATTACAATGGGGTAGCCAAAGGCTTAGACTAAGGACTCGAAGAAAAGCTAGGATTGTGTATGACCTAACTCTCGACTTGCGGTGGTTATGGCTAGATTGATTGTGTGTCCCTCGGCAGCCCCTCTCCTGGCCCTTATATTGTGAGCCATGTCTCAAGAGATCTGTCCGGGTACGACTAGGTTAGAAAGAGTGATATAACTAAACTTTCCTTGTTTCTTCCTCTCCTTTCCTTGTCCTTCAAGAATCCTTCACGGGAACCGACATAGTGGCCCACCTTGGTCGGTGGACGATCTTCATGGGCCCCTGGTTGGGCTGTAGGAGGTAGCACAATACTAGTTACCCGAAGGGTAATGCCCACATCAGCATGCGTCTCCAGTCTAGGGGTGGCGGCAGCACGACGTAGCCGGCGTTGGAGAGATGCCACCCGTGCGGCAGCTTAATTACAACGGCACGGGGATGCGCTACCAGTACAGGATGTCGGCCTCGTCGTAGGTAAGTTACAGCGACCGGATTCCACCGCCTCCGCCGCTTCCGCCGGCCTCGACATTCCATCGCGGGGTGTTTGCGCCGGTGGGTGTGTCGCACGGCGTCTGCGAGATTGGTCATGGTGGCGGCTAGGGTTGGAAGACGAGGGGAGAAGAGAAGTGCGCCGGTGTGATTTTAAGGGCGGCGGCGGACGCGCATTGAAGGCGCGTAGGGGACGCTGCGTGGCCAGTTGTCGTCCTCATCGCCGCTTCGGTTTCCGAGCGGAGCTATCGACCGTCCGGCATGCGTCGTTTTTAATGCGACCCGTCATCTCATGCCACTACCAAGGTGGCCCCATCCGCGAAAACCGACGTGCCGCGAGGCGCCGGCGCGCCCGATCTGAACCCTAAACAAAGGTGCCGGCATGGGGTTGCCAGCGCTTTTATTAGGCTAAAAACGCGCCTGCGCATTTTAGGACGCGTCAGTGTGAGCCTATTCTAGCCACCGACACACAAAATGTTATCGGGGCGGCGCTATGGTGCGTCCCGGTGGAGATGGCTCTCGCCTCCGCCGTGGCTGCATCAAGAATCGATCGTACTAGATGGGCCGAGCGCGCTCTGCCGCGCCGTCCTCCGGTAGTAGCGTTGAATTTCTGCGACATGGGTGTCTTGCGGTCAGCACGTCTGCAATTTTGTTTCTGACTCGTCGGGTTTTGGCCCTAGGTATAGTACGGTGTGGCTTACATAATGCAATAAAAGAAATTATAATGTTATAAGAAATATATATATATATAATACAATAAACAAATTCAGTTTTTTTTTTAATGATTTCCTAGTTTCTGCTCGCGTTCCACCAACCCGGAAAGGGGGGTCATGTGTGTCTAATTTTGAATGTATGTTAGGCTTCTTGTTTGTTGTTCCTAGTTTAGGGAAGAAGTTACATTTTCTCTTCTTATAGGATTTTTTAGAGCATATTAACAAAGAAGGTACTTTTTTTTACAGCGAGCGACGCATAAACAGGCCGATGTTCAATGCCTATCCAACCAGTTTGAAGTATTTCGTTTTCACGTGCTTTACTGCACAATTTTTTGTTTGTTTTTCTTTTCCACATGATGGGTGCGCAATTTGCTTCAAATAGGAGGAAGGGCTGTAATTTAGAGTTCATCATGGTTCCGTGGATATATATATGTGGGACTTCATTTTTTCCAGTTTCATACCAGTACATCTTTTCCGAAACTGATTTACATAGGAATAGTTTTGTATATCCATGAAACATGATGCCGATGCAAAAAATCGATAACAAATTACCAAAAGATTATGTTTATGTGCTTCCCTGAATAATGCAATCCATAGTATCCCTTCCAAATATATCTTGATAGAGAGAACCATGAAGCATCTCATTGTTAACATCGATGTTAAATTGATCTTTCTACCATTTAACCACGGAATTGTATTTTATGTTTCTAACAAAATTTAGTCAACTCATCAGAATCATTATATTTACTTTTCCCTCATTCTGCCTCTGTAATACCACTTCAGTTCATTCTCAAATGCACCCCAATTGAAAATCTTCATGAAGAAATCAACATGAGAACTGATCACCTGCAATATCTTGTTGTATGGCATTCCAATTATGGACACGTTGTGTTGTTGCCATTTACAGGCTTTAATTTCCAAATTTGGTGAACTCATGCCTATAGAACTCATGCCTATAGATACTGCATCGTCTTCCAAATCAACTGGTTAACCCTTCTTCTAACTGAGGATTCTTAATACCAGTCTCGATTGAACTACCCAGGCCACCCCGGTTACAACAACCACATCCTTCCCATCAGCATATGTACAGGAAGCGGAGGTGGCAGGCCAGAGGACCAGGCCGGAGAACCGAGCGACGATTAGGGTTCGTTGCTGGGGCGGGAGGTTGAGTTGCCCGCATACCCTATGTTTAATCAACAGATGAATGGCTTAAAGGAAGGTGAACACTATAATAATAGCTAAACAAGTAATGAAATCAGAATATTTATTAGTGGAAGGAAACTACATTGTTATAAATGTAATACAAAAATTGGTAGCCTCTATAAAAGTGATTCGCTACACTCTAGATTGAACTACAAAATTTAACTATCCCACATGATCACAAGAACAAAGACTACAACAAAAGTTGTTCTCTTGTACTGTGTAATATGTACATGCTACATAGATTTACCTTTCGGTGATACCGATACTGTGATTTTCCAATTGCATGCTTTTGACAACCCTAAGCATCACTCATAATTACCAAAATAAAAGATGGTGTTAACACCCACACTATGCTACTAATGTAGGAAAACAATGCAGCAGATAAAATGTGGCTTTAAGTAACCATGTGCAATGTACCATAAATTTTTTAGTAACTGACAGCAATCAAACTCAGCAAGCAAATGTATTTCTGGGTTCTAAATTTAAGTAAAAGTTGCATATCGGTACAACACCCTTATTTCAATGTTGAACAAGAAAGTATTGATAAGCACATCGGAAACCTTCAGATTAATTACCCCCTCCAGCCCAAATTAATTGGCGCAACACTTGGCGCAACACAAGTGTACTCTTGAGCTGCACCAATTAATTAGGCCGAAGGGAGTATAAAATTTAATATGCAGTTGTTAAGATATAGAAAATGATAAGTTGCCAAACCAGCTTTCAGTTTGTATTTAACCAATTGTATGCTTGTGAACAACATTTTGGTCGTCTGTGTCCTAGCTAAAATGATAGCTGAAAGGAAGGGAGAAATCAACACAGAAGACTCATGAGCAAACACTAATTTTAAAGAAATGTAAGATGCATATGTCCTATGCAGTAATTTGTACATCCTTCCACGTAACTGCATTTCATAGTTTGGTTAAAAAAAATTCTTTGGCAATATGTTCTTAAAGTTGTCATGGCCATAAGTATATGGCAACTAATTGTAGGAAATTGACAAAGCAAAGGGAGATCTTATCTGATATTGGGTAGGAAAGAAACAACTACACATAGTTATAATTATTTAAGTTATAATTATTTATGGAAGGCGCCTCCTCTTTAGCCACATCAGACCGCCAGAGTCGCCCTTTAACGTGGAAATGGATGGAGGCCACACTGCCCTAGCTCCAGAAAAGGAATACAATCTATTTTTTTGGATAATTCATTTTACGATTAAATCTGACACTTAAATATACACAAAAGGCAACCCTCCCCCATGGCCACGCGGAGCTGGGTTTAGAGCGCCTACTGGAGAAACAAAAATCGGTAGGCTTGTGCCTAAACTAACGCCCATCCACTGGTATTTCACAAAAAGCAGAAGAAGCCATGCACTAACTACATGGAAGACGATGAGCTCAAAATTTGGCAGCAATGCATTATTTTGCGGAAAGATATATGGTCCAACTATGGAACAACAGGTGTAGCATTCAAAATAAGTGCATAAGCAACATCAAATATCTGAATAATCGGATGGATACTTTGTTTTCACACACATAGTCCAAAAGTGCAAAATAGGGGAAAACATATGTATTTTGGATCTCTGCGTAAATGTAAGAGGAATGAGCATTGTTGCAGATTGTAATTGGTATATCCAAAATCCTACAATGTAAAGATCTCAGAAAGCAATGGAAGTTGGTGTGGCCTAGCTTTAGATATACCTGAAGGCAGTGAATCTCAATTTCTAATAATAGTTTCATATTTGCACCACATAATATTTTTCTGCAATCCACTACATTGAATTTGTTGTACTTACAAATAATAAAAATCCTTGAACATGCACGTGCCCTCTAGAAGCAACAAAAGAATCATCATGATCTCTTTTTCTAGGTGCAGCCCCATAAATCCCATTATGTTGTTGATAGGATAACATCATAAGTAAATCAAGCCAACATTTCTCTTCTTGTGATGAAATTATTTAGTTATTTACCGTAGAGACTTGGTTTCAGACTTTTGTTGCAACCTGATTGTTATATTATAACCAAGTCGACATTACAAAACAAACTGAAGGGCCGAGCTCTAATGATACCCCTTTTCCATGAGCTTGTACCTAAACACATTTTAACCTTAGGGAACATACCATGCGCAAAGCTCATTATGCAAGACACAATTATAACAACCATATGCAAGCCTTTATACCTGAATATATTTTGATCTTCACAAACAGAGCTTCCACTCAGCTTGTTGTGCGATAAACATACAACAATAGTATGCAAGTCATCAAGTGTATTGTACTTTCAGAGAAAAGATGAAGAATAGCTTTGAAAATCAGTTTGTAAGACATCAAGTATACAAAAATTTCATGCATCCATCAATGTTGCTTGATAAGCAAATTAGCACACTTCAAAACTGTTTCTCGTGCATAAGCCTCTTAGTGGTACATCAATTTCTGAACCACGATTAATGCAATACAAAAATACATCAGATGACATTAGAAAAGAGAACATTGTCACTATCGGTTGAATTGGAGAAACTTGTGTGCAAAACTCTCACAGCCTGAATTGAATGTGAGAACAACAACTCCATTTTAGTGTCATGCCAGCTATGTGCAAATCAGGGATATTTGATATATGTTCAGATTTAATGGGAGATAAGTATTATAATAAAACAATAAATATACAGAAACTAAATTTAAGATATATATATGCATATCTACGTAGCATAAGTGCTGACAAATGGATCTGTGGTTTTCTGACCTATTGGCCATTTCCCCTTTTCATCTATAAATTGATGACATATTCATGGAACTGCTAAATCAGTTGATGACATATTCATGAAACTACTAAATCAGTTGATGATATATTTAATTGCTAATTCGCAGCCTACATCCAAGTATGATGTGTCCAGCTATTTTCATCTAAATGTAGCTAATTGGCTCAAAGAGTAACAAATTGATAGAAAAAATCACTCCACAAATGTCAACGAAATTGCAGTTATACCATACCTTGTGTATTTCACTTGCAAGAGAAAGATCAAGAAAATAACTTGCAACCCTTGAAACAAGCAGCTCTCACATGCTCGCCTCTACAGCTGTTCATATGTGCCACGAATCTCAGCATAGATATAGGTTATGTTGGCCAAGGAAACATCCCGGATTAGAGTGGCCTATACAAAATGAATTCAGGCTACTGCTCCAAATTTAGAACATAATCTTTGACGTACACACGCTGTGCTCGGTAGCGTTTCTTGGTGTGGTCTGGCAGAGAGATTGAGGCCCTGGCAGCCCGTAGTTGATTGGTGGAATCAGGCCAGAGGGTAAATCCTTAGTGCATGTGTAGATGTAATCGGACCGCCGGAAGCCACTTTAGCACGGGACGCCGACGGAAAGATGAACATTGGCCGCTATGCCGTAGGTGAGGTGAGCACGATTGAGGTAGGCACGCACCGGATCATAGTTAACAACGGCTGCTAGATTCGCCGCGCGGTGGCTGCTTGTGCCCTACAAAGCGCGGCCCAGCGACGGGGAGAGGACGCAGGAGCCGGGATGTCCGGCGATAGGGATCGAGGGCACGCGAGAGAAGGTCGGGCGCATGCTGAGAGTTGAAGCGGCAGGACAAGCGTTTGCAACACTGCCGCCGGAGGCGGAGGGAGCGGCGGCATCTGCCGGGAGCGGGGCGACCTAGGCGTGGCCGCTTGGGGCAGGAACTATGGGCAATTTGCACAAAACTAACCTAAAGTTAAAAAGATTTCGAAAAATGAACTATCAGCGAAATAAATTCACGAATCTAACCCCTCTGTGTCACGCCGTAGGCTAGGGCGTGGCACCCCATTGTGTGACGCCCCAGGCTGGGGCGTCACACAATGGGGTGCCACGCCCTAGACCATGGCGTTGCACTTGCTTTTTGCCACGCCTCAACCCAAGGCGTGGCACTCCATTGTGCCACGCCCCAGCCAACGGCGCCACACAATGAGATGCAACGCCATGGAGACTAGCGTGACACAAAAGGGTTAGATCCGTGAATTTGTTTGGCGGAAGGTTTACTTTTGAAATTTGTTTCAACATTAGGTTATTTTTGTCTAAATTGCCGGAACTATGGGGTGGGGACTGGGAAGGAGGAGAATCAAGGTGGTTCAGGTCGAGTTTTTTTCCTGAGCGAGGTTCACCTCGAGTCGGTCGGCACTCGGCACCGACGCAAACGGGCCAGCGAAGACGCGGCTTAGCTTGAACCAACACGCAATCAGGTGGCCAAAACAAAGCGACAACGCAACATTTTCCAGAGCGGGACCCGCGATAGCGACCCACCGATCAACCAGTGGTGCCGGGAACCCTGGGAGCTTTTTTTTGCGAATTTAGAGAGCTTTATTGATTAATCGACAGGATTACAATCACTCCGAAGAGTATCAACGAGAAAATCTGGGTTATAGTTGATCCACAGACATCTCCTCCTATCAAAACTAGCTCGTTTAGCACGTAAATGGGCAGCTGTATTTGCATCACGCCCAACAAAAAGTATGCTAAAACTAGTAAAAGCCCTCTTAATCTCACTAATCTCTTGACATATAGGCATAAGTTCTGATCTATTCTGGTCGTTGGCATTACATAAGTTGACAGCCATTTGAGAATCACTCTCAATAATCACCCGGTCATAGTTTCTCTCCATAGCATGTCTTGCACCATCAAGGATAGCCATTGCCTCCATAATCAGAGCATTGGCAGCATGGTCATACCATAGTGCTTGCCCTCTAATCATTCTGCCCTGGTGGTCACGGACGATGAAGCCAGTGCTTCCCGCCATTGCAGTTTCCAGGAAACTTGCGTCTGTATTGATCTTCAGCACTCCCTCATCGGGTGCCTTCCATCGCTCCCTTTTTTTTTGGAGCCTTTTCCACCTTTTCTCGCCCAACTTGAGCGAGGTCGAAAGTAGTCTGCATCACCCAGCGTAACTGACCGACCAGTCTCTCCATGTTTTCTAGCGTTTCTCTCTCTCCAGGATGCCCAACACCCACAAAGAACCATACTGGTTTGTTCCTTCGACAGTGTACTGCCATCAATTAAGTCCATAGCCCATGATCTTGGATACAAGGTTGGAACTTTGATACCCATGGATTTCTTCAATTCCGACCAGAAATTCTTAGCCCATGTACAGCTGAACATAGCATGCTGGATAGTTTCTTCGGGCACGCCACATGCTTCACAAAAGCCAAGTTTGTCCATATGGCGCTCTTTAAGAATTTGTCTAGCAGGGACAAATCTCTTCATCACCCTCCACCAAAAACATCGGACTTTCGGTGGAACTGGTAGCTTCCACAGTCTCTTCCAACATGCATTATGAACCTCTCCTGAACCCGATGGTTGTATAGCTTGTTGATAGGATGAAATTAACCAATATGCAGATCGGACTGAAAAAACTCCATTTTTTTCCTGTGTCCATGCCCACTCATCTTCTGCAAATCTCCCTAAGGGTATTTGACGTATAGCACATTTATCTGTATGTATGAAATTTTCCTCCAATTCATCCTCAGACCAGCACATTTGTTCCATGTCGATCAGTTCATCGACCATCGTTGCTTTAGCTCTAGGGAGCTTACATAATGGCCGACCATTCATGTTAGCCGGTATCCAGGGATCATCAAAAATACGAATTGATGTCCCATCTCCCACTCGTTTAATTAACCCTTTGCTAAGGGCTTCTCTACCATGTAGAATTGCACGCCACACATGTGATGAATTCCTCCTACTCTTTGCTGACATAAAGTCCACATTGTGCCTGGGAGCTTAGAGCTCTTCTAAGATACCACTGTTGCTACCGGCAATGAAGCACCCAACCAAGTCACGTATAACAGCTCTTGCCCAACCCTGGGATCTAGCTATTTGGCACATTCTTTTTCTGGGTAGACTAATAACACAATTAAATTTTTATCCTAATAGAGAATACAATTATCTATTTGTTCTTTGACCAAAACTGCCCAATCAATTTTAATCGTTATATCAATCGTATACTACACTCTAAAATATGTAATCCAAGGTATCGTAAAATCTCTCATTTAATAACTCTCCGTTATGTGCCAAATACATGTCTTGTTTTAGGGCGCACCTAGATCTCAGCCGTTTGAGATTAAGCTGAGACTAGCCATAATGAGAGTATCTATGCATACCATGTAGGCAAAAATGTAATGTGGGGCAATAATTAATGAGGAGAGAGGTGAGAGTGATATCATAGGTAGATATCGTATCATAGCACGTCAAACTAGAAAAATTAATAACAAATACATCATATTCACAAATTTCCATTGAGATTCTACAAAACATTAAATACGAAGGACATATAATATCATGTTATGATACTATGCATTGTAGAGATGGTATCATAAACTAGTATCGTATGCATGATACTAGTATATGATACTTCTCATTAGAGCAATTCCAATAGTGTAGCCACCTGTTGGCTATAAGCCAAGTGACATGTCATCTATAGCCAACTTAGAGCCAACATATACAATAGTGAGCTATAAAAATGTAGTACTTAATTAATGTGTGGCCCACCTTTCACTCTCACAAAGTGCCTAGGAGCACGTGTTAGAGCTGGCTCTTGCATAAGAGCTCACTCTCCTTCTCTCTCCTCCTCTCTCTCCTCCAACTAAGTAATAATATACTATTTTAATCCTTATAGTCAGCTGACTAGGACTTATTGTACTTGCTCTTATGACTAGTCTGACATGGGCAGCTGGTATTCTTTGCTTCGTCACTCTGTCTAATTTTTCCGTGTGTTTTCTCATTCTCCGCTTGACTATCCCCACTGGAGTTGGCCTGCACTTATCTTCGTATTCTGGTCATGGGTTCTCTCGACGGTTAGCAAGGGTGCCTAACAATACATCAGCCGAGGAAAAATACAATGAAAACCAACACCTAAACGTGAAGGTTTCACACCGATTGTAATCTAGTCCTAGTTATGCAAAAACAAAAAAGCTAAGTTGCAGCCAATGTGTAAAAAAAATACAATTGGAAAAAATCTCAATTGTAACCCATGTATATAATTATCAAACATTTTTTTTGCAACCCACTTGCGTTCAAAAAAATCTCAATTGCAACTTAGTTGGAAGTGGAAAAATCTCATTTGCAGCACATGTGCGAGTGGAAAAATTTCAGCTACAACTCACATGGAATTGGACAAAATTCAGTTGCAACACATGTACACCAAGAAAAATCTCAGTTGCAAATAAATCACAACTGGAAAAATTTCAGTTAGAACCCTTGTGCAAAACTTCAATTATTACCCATGTGCAATTAGAAAAAATTTAGTTACATCCTACATGCAACTAGAATTAGTTGCAACTAGAGAAGTCTCCATTGTAACATATGTGCAACCGGGAAAATCTTAGTTAAACATATACAAGTTGAAGAATTTCAGTTGCAAGTAATGTGCACGTGAGAAAATCTCAGTTACAAGTCATGTGCAACTGAGCAATCATACAACCAATATGCAAGCGTGAATCACGTCGCAATCGAACGGTTTAAGGGTTGGTCGAGCTCAACTTAAATATCGGTTCGATGAGAAATATCAAAACCAGTTTACATTTATCACATGAGGTGAAGATTTTGCGCGAAATTTTGTTCAACGATACGTGCAACAAGATGTGTGACAAGACAGATGAGGTTTACATTGTATATATATATGCATTTGACGACCTTAGCTCCCTAAGAAAAATCACCATAAGAAAGCCACGATTTATATAAGCAACAGACAAAACAAAATAGGACAAAATAAGGCCACATATCGAATGGTAGCCAGCAGCCATGGAAAGCCCAGCTCATAATAAAACAGCTCCCAGGAGCCCACGGGCAAGCCTGAGAAAAAGGAAGCTACGCGCGGCCTGTACCGACACAGGGATGCGAAAAAGAAGACAATTATTAATGAGCTGCACGAATCTCTACTCACTAAATTCAGTGACTAAAAATCTCAACAACATAGCTGGGCAAACCCCGGGCAGGGACGGCGGCGGCGGGGCTTTCCCCTCGGGCGGCAGTGCCCCTTTCCCTAAGGCGGCGGCGCGGTACCACGGAGTGGCTGCGGCGAGCTTGGTGCGTCCAAGGTGGTGGAAGGGCTCCCTCCGCTCGATGGTGGTGCCCCCTGCGACGGCGCCTTGGGATCTAGGTCCGGCTTGGGTCTTCAGGGCCTGGGCGGGCTTGTGGATCTAAGGTGGTTGCTGCAGGTGGCGTGGTGGCACCTGCCTGCTATGGTTTCCTGGCACCGAGGTGGTGCCAACAGCGGCGGACTACGAGCGGTGGCCGTGGTAATGCACTAATGCCGGTGGTGGGCAACGACTTATGAGGCATTGGTGCCCTTCTCCTCCTGACGGTGGTGGCTAAAGCCATCAGTTTTATCCTCGTCCCCATCTTCGGTCGCCTCTGCATCGGGTCATGGTGTATGGCTGGGGCGAAAGCCCTGCTCGGTACTGGCCACGGCGACGTCTACAGGCGTCGGTTCCTTGTTTGGGGCGTGGTCGTGGCCTTTACTATGTCATCCCTCTCCTCGGTTGCCGGGGAAAACCCTAGGTCCGGTCCTCTGGACCAGGCGGCGACGGCTCCATGGTGTCGTTATCTTCTTGAAGACGTTATCTCGACCATCTAGGGTGAGGCTGATGTGACAATTGGAGGTTGGGGCAGACAATTGGAGGTTGGGGCGAGGTGTTGCGTTGTTGGTGTTGGCCGCTGCCCAAGGCTTGGGCTTCGAGGGGGCAATGTACGAGACATGGTGGATGCATCTGGATCGACGTCTTCCCCGAGTCCGTTGGGACCGTACCTTCTTCTCGCCTTCTCCTCTAAGCACATGAGAGGAGGTACATTGGTCCGGATTGCCTTCGAGTTGAGGTCAAGCTTCGGTAGTGTTTGCTTGGTTCGTGACGCGGTCTTGAAACCGTTGTTTGCCGCTCGGTAATGTATCGTGGTGTGTAGTGTGTACGTGGGGTTGTACCTTTCTTGGCGTTGTATCGGCCGTTTTGATTAATGCACCTTCCTAGGTGTATTCTCGAAAAAAAATCAATGCAATTTGTCAAGTTCTAGAAGACGGATAGTTCAGTCCACTGCAACACATGACAATCAAACTATTTGGTTTTCTTTGAGCGCCCACAAGTGATGAACTAGATCATTTGTAGCTCTAGATGAACATGTTCATCATGGATTTTTTTTTTATGCAGCGAGCAAGTCAGCGAACTACGCAGGGACCATGTAGATATCTGACAAATCAATAGCTAACCAAGAATCCAAGATGCAAATTGTACTGGACCACGCTCAGGTTTGTTCAGAGGAGTATGTTGAGACGCACGCACGAATGTAAATTCAGAGTTTCGGACTATATGAGCATAAACGCAAGAGATATTTTGGGCAGGAGTATATTCAAAAAGGGGATTTGCTTTAAATCTTAGTCACCTCATTAGCCATTAGATTTTGTCCAAGTACTAGTTTATGTTTTCCGTATCGCTGTGTGGTACAGCCGTACGGCCGCGGACTGGTGGGAGCTGCCTTGTCTTCAGCTTTGCTTTCCATGGCTGCTGAATACCATTCCATATGTGGCCTTATTAAAAATTTTGGTATTTTTTGGAAAAAAAATCTTGCCTTTCCCATGTACATATACAATGTAAAACTCATCTGTTTTGTCACACATCGTAGCATGTCTCGTTGGACAAAATTCCGCGCAAAATCTGCACCTCATGTGATAAATGTAAACTGGTTTTGGTATTTCTCATCTAACCGATATTTAAGTTAGAGCTCAACCAACCCTCAAACCGTTCGATTGTGATGCGATTGGCGCTTGCGTATTGGTTGTGTGATTGCTCAGTTGCACATGAATTGTAACTAAGATGTTCTCACATGCACATTACTTGGAACTTAAGTTCTTCAACTTGTACGTGTTCAAATAAGCTTTTCCGGTTGCCCATGTGTTGCAGCTGAGATTTCTGCAGTTATAACTAAATTTTTTCTTGTTACAGGCTAAAAAACTTCAATTGCACATGGGTCGCAATTAAAATTTTGCCAGTTGTAAAAAATTCTCACTTGCACGTGGGATGCAACTGGAAAATCTGAGATTTTTCTGGATGCGCGTGGGTTGCAACAAAAAAGAACACTTTTCCTAGTTTACAGCTAGCTGTTTTAAAATTTGTGAACAGTCACATTTTAAGGGTCCGATCTGTGTTCTTCTGTCACGAATCTCGGCGCCGCGTTGAGTCTTTTTCCCCCTCATTTAGGCTGGTTTGGCCTTAGTCAACATACCTTTTCAGGATTATTTATTTTTGGAATTTCATTTCCCCGTAGTCTCCCAGTCTGTCTGCACTGCCTCGGGAGAGAAAGGGAGCAAACAGAGGCGCCATGGCGGAGAGGTCGGCGGCGACCCCGCAGCCGGTGCGACCGGCAGAGGAAGGGAGTGCTGCTGCGCAGGCCGGCGCCACTTCCTTGGAAGATGGAGGTGTCTCCGCAGCCTTCTCCGGCAACGTCGGGTTGCGCTGTGGATCGGGAGTTTGTTCGATCTGCGGCGGCGAGGACAGCGATTCGCGATAGTCGAAGTCATGACCGCCGCTTTTGAGACGGTAGTTTCGATGTGTGTTTTTTCTTTCTGCATATGTAGTCTCTGATTTCAGTCTATCTCTAGCTTCTGTGCGTTTTCATTTTCGGGCAGTGTCGCCGGTTACCTTGTCGGTGCTTGGTCTGCGGTAGTCAGTGATAATTTTGTGAGGTGTGGGTAGTTCGATTTTTTTTATGAGGTAGAGATGTTGCTGTAGGTGCGGAGCCGATGCCACCAGCCGCTTCACTGTCATGGCAAACCTGCAGAGTGCAGTGTTGAAGACGAAGGTTGTTGAGCACTGAGCAGGAGTCCGAGCTCGCCGATGTTGGATTATGGTTCATACTAGTTTAATTTCATCTGTGTTTGAGTTCTCTGTTGCTGAGCTCCATCTATAGTTTAGGTTTCAGGTTTGTTGTATAAGATTGTTTAATTTATATTAGGACTTAGTTTATTTTGAGGGTATATTAGTCTTACTTTTCTTGAGCAGATTTCTCATGTTTTCATGGTGTGCTCACGCCTTGAATACATTAGGTTTTAGTTCTGTGGTTTCAGCATGATTTTTTTCATGATGTATGATTCTATTACTTACTTTTTTTAGAGGTATTCTGTTACTTACTTGATTGTGGGTTAGTTTTGCACTTGAGATTTCTATAGGTTGTCAGCATAGTTTGTGTTCTCAGTGCTAGTAGATGGCTGCTGCATCCAAGTTGGGCAAGAAAGTTGCTGGGCTAGATAAGAAAAGGTAGCTAGCTTCAGAACGAGTAGAGAATTTCCATCCAATAATTTTGTTTCTGGCCATTGGAATCGATCTAAGTTGAGCATGGTTCCCTATTCTTCTCGTGCATGTACTGGTACTAGTGACAAATAGTTTTGCACCTCCAGCTCAAATTAAGGAACGCAATGCCTAGTAGTAGTTGTTGACAGCAAAACAGAGTGCTGAACACATGTGGGTTGCAAATTAGCTGACAACTCTGTAATCAATCAAAGATTTCTAGCTGATGTGCTAGATCCATCAAGACAATATGCACTGGTTATCAACTGCAAATGGAGAGAACTTCAAATTCTGCAACCCAGGTTGATTCAACCAATGGAGTGCTGAGTTCAGAACCATCAGTATCACCAGCGATGACGATATCGGTCTGGATGGTGCTCCGGGCATTGCCGCTAAAGCAGGTTGGTGCACCGACATCCGGCCTCAAACTTGGCAAACTTTCTAGCTGTGTGCTTTATCTTTATTAAAAAAAAATTGGTTGTCCCTAGGAATATCCTGCTAGATAGGAAGCAAATGCTTTAATACATATAGCATTCGGCCGTCGACAACAAGTCAAGAGCTTGGTTCCTGGATTTCTTGTGCGTGAGCTTTTAACATGCAAATAGCTAGCTAAGCTAATGTAAGCTTATAGCCGCTCTGGGTAACGTTCAAGATAGAGGCCTTTTAAACAAGCTTGAAGCTTGCCTTCCTCCGCGCTTATGATAACATGCTGATACATCCAAAGCAGAGACAAGAACGGCTCTCGGAAGATCGTGCGCCACAACACCATTTTCTCCAAAATGAGACTGTGCATCAAAACTAGCATCTTATTGAGGTTTCGTTCTTCAGTTAGTGATTCTCAGATTGTCAGTTAATTTCTTCAGTTTTCATTTTCTATATAATGACCTTACTCTTCATTATTTGCATTCTCAGATTGTCAGTGTGTTACCATTTTATTGTCCTTTATTCTCTTTGGTTCAGTGGTTAGTTTCTTCAGATTTCTCTCACTTCTGTTTTGAGTTCACTCAGTTTCTCGTATACAAGTTATTTTATGAGTTTCTTTTCCTCAGTTTCTCATCTTCATTTTTTCTTAGTATCGTTTTATGAGTTTTTTTCCTCAGTTTCTCTTATTTATTTCTCATTCTTATTTTTGTTAGGCTTTCATTTCTATTTCTCCAGTGCTTATTATTTAGCTCTTCTTTGGTTCAGTCCTGAATTTCTTGGTCTGTAATTATGGTTTTGTCATGTCTTATTTGCTCATTCAGTCTCAGTTTTTCGTCTCTCCCATTGTATTCATTTTGTAAATAATTACCTTAATCTTCATCATTTGCAATCTCTCAGTATGTTAGTCTTTGCTAAGTGATTCTCTCTTCTATCAGTTAGTCTCAGTAACATTTTATAGTATCCTGACTGTTTTTATTAGTTTTCAGTTTCAAGTCACCATTTTCTATATAATTACCTTAATTTTCATCATTTGCAATATCTGAGTATCTTAGTCTTTAGTTTGTGATTCCATCTTCTATCAGTCAGTATCATTTTGTAGTATCATGAGTGTTTCTTTTTTCAGTCATCCGTTTCTTCAGACTCTTTGTTTATCTAGTTTGTCGTTTTCAAATTGCCTTCCTCTTATTTTCCATGACTTGATGGGTGTTCAATGGAGTAGTAGCAGAAAAAGCATGTAGCAGTGACATTCTGGTTTTATAACAAGATGTTGTTGGAACTTCTGGTTTGTAAGTAAGGTTGTATGCTCGGTAGTGACAGAGTATCAAGCAGCATTCAGAATTTTAAATGATGACCAAGTTACACTCAATCACAGTTGCTATATGCTGTCCTCATACCAACTTTATAGGTTACACATGCAGGCTAGGATTTTTGTTACAATGTAACCAAACTGAACAAATCTATGTCTAGACTCACTATTCAAAGCTTTCTTGGGGCAATGCATGCTTTCAACCGAAACTGGTATCTTGAGTTTAGCTCAGTCACTCAGCATTTTATTTCCAGCATTCATTTTGCTGCTCAATTTATTTTTAAGAGCTGGTATCTGTAGTTTAGTTCAGTGTACCTCAGTCATATAATATTTAGTATTTCACTTTGGTGTCACTGATGGTTTAGTCAAGGAGTGAAACGTTGGTATCTTTCTCTTCAGTCTTTAGTGTCTGTGTCTTCTCTTTTTTCTTATTATTTGATTTATTGATTTCTTATTGTTGAACTCAATGTTCAATTTTTCCCAGCAGCATGTCAGTTAGCGCCAAATTGAGTAGGTGATACTTGGTTTGTTCAATTATCTTGCTTCTCGCGAGCGCGGAATCCCTAGTTGCCTTTTTTTTTGCAGCATGTCAGTTAGCGGCAAGCTGGTTGGAGACACTTGGTTGCTCAGTTATCATGCTACCCGAGAGTGCAGAAGCCTTGGTTGCTGGTTGTGAGTATGGTACTCCTTTATCCTTTGTTTCCCCCTTTTTTGTGCTCTGATTTCATATTCTATTTAGCTCGCCTTCTCTTTTGCTTGGGGCATGGTCACCGGTGGGAAGAAGTGGGTGAGATGTGCGCTGTTCTGGGGCCTTAGGCTGGTGCCAACGCAGGCGTGAGTGAGGGCGGTAGCGGCGGCGTCGGGGCGAGAGAGAGGCTGGAGTGGGGCGAGAGGCTAGCGCCAGGCGACGGCGCGGGCGCCCGGCGGTAGCGCCCGCTCCCGCCCGGCTAACGCCTGCGTTGGGGGCGAGAGCGGGGCGAGAGGGAGGCGATAGCGGCGCTAGTGGGGGCGGTAGGGAGGCGGTAGGGAGATGGTAGGGCGGAGAGAGAAGTGAGAGCTGGCACTATAGCCCCTGCACTGGCACCGCGGGGTGAGAGTGAGGTGAGAGTAGGGTGATAGTGAGGATAAAAGCTGACGTGGCGGGTGAGAGTGGGGCGATGCATTGGCACCAGCCTTAGGTTGCATGCTTTTTTAACGTGGTGTGAAGCAACGTGGGCTCAGACAATGAGCCGTTGGAACTCCAGTGGGCTGTAAATTGTAAATGGGAAACTCAACGTTCCCTGCAACAAAATCTGTCTGTTTATCGAAACTGAAAACAGACACCTTTTGGTTAATTGAATCATTGCCATTGAGGTTTTGAGTAGTACAGCTGTCATATTCTCATTGGCTTTAAAAAAGTGGCTGTTCCTGAGTTGTAAAACAGATATCTGCTATATAGTCACTCCAGATTTTTCCAATTGCAATTTTCTTAGTTACGCATTGGTTGCAAGTTAGTTTTTTGTTTTTTGTTTTTGCATAAGTAGGGGTAGATTACAATCGGTGTGAAAGCTCCTGGTTGATGTGTTGATTTTCGGTGTTTTCATGCCATGCATATTTATTTTTCCTCGGCTGATGTATTGTTAGTCGCCCGTGCTAACCAAGTCAAGAGAACCCATGACCAAAATACAAAAAAAAATGGACCCGGCTAGCCAGCATCCGGTACTGGTTTGTCCATCTCAGCATCCGGATGCTTGTTTGTCCAACCCAGCATCCGGATGCTGGTTTGACCGATTCAGCACCCAACCAAGAAAAGAGATGTTACACGTAAGGTACAAAACAACACAGTGCAGGGCGTGAGATGTGCTTGGCAAACTACTCCATCTCTTCTTCCTTTCTGCACAACAAACTACTATTCCAGGTCTTCTTCTTCCTTCAGAACTCCATGGATATCTCGATTTGACTGAAAATTGCGAGTGGATCACAAAAAAATACATATTCTGTTCCTGCAAGAAAACAACTTAGCATCAATGATAAGGCAACTTCAATATTACCTAGAAAGCAACTTAGCATCAATGTTTAGAAAAGTTAAACATTATTAGAAATCAACTTAACAAGGGAGAAGTAAGTTAATTAAATGGATAATCAACTTACCTTGGCCAGCAACAAACGGCGGGCTTCCGCTCGCGCTAGGCATCGGGGGCGCCACCAGGCGCCATGACCTCCACCACTACCTCGCCCGAGATGGTACTAGGTACGCTGTCCAGCATCCACCGCTTCCTGGTACATCTTAGCAATATCACAAATAAGTACCTTAAGCATGTTGACAAGGCAACTTAATTAGACCAGTAACCAACTTATGCATGTTGCTCGAAAATGAAAACCAAGATAGATTGTAGATACACATACAACTTAAGCATACTGAAAATAGAACTTAATTAATTTTCCGTTTCAACTTAAGCATGTTGACAAGGCAACTGACTAAACCAGTGAATAACTTATGCTTGTTGCTCAAAAGGAACACCTACAGAGATTGCGCCAATACCCACAAACTTAAGCATGCTGGAGGAATCAACTTGATTAATTTCAGTATACTCAACTTAAGCATGTTGACAAAGCAAGAAATAAAATCAGTAGACAACTTATGCATGTTGCTTAAAAGGAACACCTAAATAGATTGTACCGACACCCAACAACTTGAGCATACTCTAGGAATCAACTTAATTTATTTCAGTATACTCAACTTGAGCATAGTGATAAAATAACTTAATTAAATCTCTAGACAACTTATGCATGCTGCTTAAAAGAAACAGCTAATAAATTTTACGGATACCAACAACTTAAGAATGCTCGAGGAATCAACTTAACTTATTTCAGTACACAACTTAATTATAGATATAAACCAATTTAATTAAATCGCTAGACAACTTATCCATATAGCTTAATAGGAATCAAAAGAACTAAAACTACCCCCATAAAAGTATCTGTAATAGTTAGTTGTGAGTAATATCCGGAACTGATCCACTCTGTAGTTCATACTCTTGATTCATAAATTCAATGGCTACATTTTTCCATCTCGCAATAGTTGAGAGTTTCATGTATGTGTCTCTCATCCTTAAACACATATCTGCTGGGAAGTTTTTGGACGAGGCCATGGAAGGCTCCCTGCTACGCCTCAGCTTCTGGTAAACGCAAGCGGGAACGCTTGTTCGTCTCTTTTGTCATTTTTGTGTTACCAGATTTCAAGTTTGTTTGCTAGAAAAGCAAGTTTCAAATTAAATTCCTTACTAAGCTAAGGAACGCCATTGGTTGTTTAACCAAAAATTAAATGCATGGTGGAAATAAAGTTAGTTAGGTTGTGTAAAACAACTTATCTAGTGTAAGAAAGCAACTTAGCCGGATGACAAGAAAGAACTCAGTTAAATCGGTATACTACTTCGGGGCATGTCAATTAATTCATTATACTACTTGTGGGTTTCTAGTAGTAACTCGAAAGTAAACCAAGTTGAAAAGAACAAAAACAACTCAATGAAACCAATATACAACATAACTATCTTGCTACAAAAGAAGTAGTTGATGTGGGTTGCATTTTGCTAATGTGTGTTCAGTACACAACTTAAGCATGATAAGGAAACAACTAACCCATGATCAGTACACAACTTAGTTAGATGCAGCAACAAGCTTCTCCATGGTCATTACTAGAATATTAAAAATAAATTCTAGTGAACATTCTCATTTTTAAATATGTTAGGATTGGATCTCAATGCTCCCTCAGCTGAAGATTTTGGCATGAAAGCCATGGAGCCGCAGTTTTGCACTCAAGCTGCCGCACAAGAGATGGTTGGCAAATCTCCAAAGCCAAATATACATGACCAAGGAGCAGTGGTCGGTGGTTACGATGAACAGTGGCAGGGGGCGCGTCACCATAGGCCACCACACACTACAGTCAACCAAAGCAATCCCAGAACTACATTACACATAAAATCTACAACATACCCTAACTTGAAAGAAAGAGTTCCTGACGAAGCTGGCATGAATGAGGAAGTTGCATCCAGTACACATGAATCGTTTATTGGGATGCGTTTTGACACTGTTAAAAGTGAAAGAGCACATTATAATGCTTATGCTGAAAAAAATGGTTTCTCTATCAAGTCGCATACATCAAAAAAGAAAAGCTCATAAAAATGAACTCGGAAAAATGAGAGGGAAGTAAAACAATTTAATAACTGAGAGAAAGCAACAAAATATTCATGACATGGGCAACTCAGCTAACCACAGTATCCAACTACCTACAATGTGAAGCACCAACTGAAAGAAAAACATGACTAACAAGAAAACCAATTTAATAACTCTCTATTGTGAACTTGAGCATCTGAAAAAACCAACTAACTTAAAAACATGGGACAACTTTTTTGGTTGGCTGAGGGAAAGAAAAACCTAGATATAATGTAAATCACAACTTTTTAGGGGTAAGAATCAACTTAACTAAATTCAGTACCAACTTAACAGTAATAGTAAAAACAATTTACTTAAAACCTTGAGCAAACTTATGCATGTTGATGACAAAGAAAAAGCGCAAAAAGTTACACGTGGGTTTATACCTCATAGGAAAAAACCACATGGCAACTTCGAAGATACAAATTCTTCGGTCCTTTTGATCCCAACAAAAAGACCATCTCTTATGGTGGATCCACCGAAGCATTGCATCCTACGCTTGACCCGGTTCTCCAAATCAAAGCATAATAGTGCTGGGAAGCAATCAAGATACTCGAAAGAGTATCCGAGCTCCAGCTCCAGAGTGATGTATAGCTCAACTTCTCATTGAGCATATCTTTGCCATGGATCAGTATCTTTGGGAACACACTCACTATCTGACACAACATCTTGTACTCCGCCCCTCTTTCGAGGAGGTAGTCAAATCGCTCTAGCATCATTTTCTGAGTGTTCTGCAAAACATGGATTACGTGTGTGGCTATCTTGTTCGCACCATACCCGATGCTCATCAAGAACTCCAGTATGACGTTCACAAGCTGCACATTCTTTTCCAATGTGCACCACTCAACTAATTCAGCCAAGGGGAAACTGCTAACGCAAGATGAAATCATACACATCATGGGCACCACGAACATTTACACGAGATCTACTTCCCTATGGTTTGAATCGGCGCTAGGGGGCATGGACACACAAAAACGAACGGGAATTAATTACCGCCAGATAAATCCCCATGGAATTCGTGCGTATATGGGCGTGAATTGCATCTCAACACGGGAATAACACGTGATTGAGGAAGATTCGCACTGGGGAATACCTTTGTAACTCGACGTCGGCAAAATCCTTCGCAGACCTTCGTCACCTCGCACCCTGTCATCGCGCACGACTATATCTCCGCCGTCGCGCGCTTCTGGCTCTCCGCCGCAGAGCTCGCCGCCCGACCGGTAGCCTCGCTTCCCGACGTAGAGCTCGCCGCACTACCGCGCGGCTCGCCCTTCGCCGACGAGCGAGCCTTCCTCCCCCGCGCTCTCTCCCTCCACCGACGAGCAGAACGCGTTCTCGCGCGCTCGCGCCCTCTGCCAACGAAATCGCCATCCTAATCGCCGAGATGAAACCCTAGCTGGGTGGAGAAATGGGGAATTGCTTCCACGGGAGAGAGAAGGGGCGCTAGGCCATTTGGGAATTTGTCAAGCCCAGGTGCTTTTCGGTCGGACCGTCTCTCCTCGACGCGGCACGAGATCGAGCCATCCAGAACGCATCCAACGACCGAGAATCGAGTGCTCGGTTTGACACGGGGCATCCAAGCGCTTTTTAGCACTTGGGAAAAAAATTGTGCATGCCAATTCCAGTCTGGGATAATCAAACGGAGAAGGAGAAAACACACGGAAAAAATGGACAGAATAACAAAGCAAAGAATAGCAGCTGCCTGGTGCGCCCTAAAACAAGGCATGGATTTGGCACACAAATCTAAAGTATGGATACTTGTGATCGATCGCAATTGTTGAATCGATCGAATCGATCACCACATTATCACTTTGAAGAAATCAACGTGGAATTGAATAAATCTATCTATGACTCTGCCACGTCGTCCCTTTGGATCCCCGACGTAGTAGTCATCAGTAAGACGAATGAGAAACCAATTACTCCGTACATGTGAAGACAATGACGAAGCCTATGCTCCCTGCGACGGGCGCGACGACAGCGAGCTTGGTCCCAGGGCTGATGTAGTCGAAGAGTACGAAGAGGAGGAGGGAGATGGCAAGTAACGCCAAACATAGGAAGTGCAGCATGCACATGGCCGTGAACCTGGTGAACTGGCTGCGCTCCGCCACCTTCACCATGAGTCCATCGTCGTTGGGGTCAGGGTTCTCGACGTGGGCCATCAAGATCTATGTCTCATTTGGCTTGGCTAACCCTCGATCTGGAGATCTAGCTAGTAGGTCGGTGAGTACGTGCGGTAGATGAAGATCTAGTTAGCATGCCTAGAGTCGTTCCTTCAAGATATAGTATATATATAGAAGGGCTCCTTTTCCTTACTTATCCATTTTTTTGAACTACCTAAGTAATTTAGACGGAGAGTTGTTACTGGAATCGCGCAAGGCTAGCTGGCTCGTTGCGCCAAAGGCTTACTTTCTAGACTAACATAAAAGATGAATGCGTTCTAGAAAATAGAAGTAATGTACCGACAGATGGAATTTAATAGACCTGAACAATTTACGCAACTCAAAACCGATGGATAATGAAAATAAACCGACACCTACAAATTATGGGAACTGCATGCCACCGCTGCCACCGGAGTAGGCCACGCTAGTGGCGGACCTTGCTTTAGAGCATCTTGAGACACGCGGCTCCCAAAGAGGTCTTATATATTGTAAACATGCATTACTTGTACTGTATTTCATGACGATGTCTATATATACATGACGATGTTTGTGGTTTCTTGAATGATGTATGCATTGTTGAATTGAATGAATAATGTAAAACCCTGGAATTCTGCCGCGGCAGAGAAACGGCCATTTTCTCTGCGCCAGAGACCCTCTAATCCCGGTTTGTCTCACGAACCGGGATCAAAGGTCCTCCACCAGGAGCTCCCTCGCTGCACCACGTGGCGGGGCCTTTGGTCCCGGTGTACATTTGAACCCGGACTAAAGAGTTGAGCCTTTAGTCCCGATTGCAAAACCGGGACTGAAGACCCTTATGGATCGGGATTAAAGGTTCTTTCTCTACTAGTGGACGTTTTGGGCGCGTTGGACCGAGCATGAAACCGCGTCGCGAGTGGCGGGCCTGACACATCATTGACACGGAAGTCCAAAACCCGTTGCCTACCTCTGGTCAAGCGATGTTAATGGCCTCGTGGCTTTCCCAGACGGCGCAATGAAGCGTCTCGTCGTGCATGGCCGCGTGGTCATGAGCGCCGGCATTTACTGCAGGCAACGCCCCACTGCTGCTTCACCTGCCGCCACTGTATAAAGAGCGCCCCCTCCTTTCTTCTCGTCCCTTCCACATTCCTTTCTCGCTGCGCCGCTCTCGACAGCAGCCGCATCCTTCCTTTCTCACCACCTCCCTTCTCCTCGCAATGTCATCGTCCCGCAAAAACACATAGACAACTTTGATCAAGTACTTGCACAAAGCCACAATATGGGGGTGTAATACTCCCTATAAATCATGCATGGAGGCATGGGAGGAGTGGATGTAGTAGGTGGAGATATGATACAAAGAGATTCCTAAGGCCGGCTGCCTTCCAATCTTGCTCGGTGGACGGCATTATCTCTTTGTTTTGGGGCCTATCTCTCTCCCTCCCTCCCTCCCTCCCTCTCCCTCTCTCTCTGAAAACCCTGAAAGGGGTATGTATAAGCGGATTAGGTCAAGACAGAGTCCTCGGCGGAAGGTGGTGTAAATTGACGATCTAGGTGACCCATGGGCCTACCATGCGGCTAGAAGACAGGAGGGGTGGCCACACCTTAGGTGCTAAATGTTCCCCACTTTGATCCCTTGTTGAGTTTCGATGCATGCTCCCTTCATTTTGGATAAATTTTATGATGTAATTGTGTTCCAGGAGGTTCCTAAGACGTAAAAGCACAAAAATAATGATTTTTCTGTCTTTCAAAATAAAATATCTAATAAACGATATTCGATGAAAAATCATGTGAGTCAAATAAATTCTTAGTCATTTGGTTGGTGTTGCCGTGTGCGTTGTGTTATAAACCCCGTGGCGTCGTGTTTGACTGCGTAGCCGTTTGATAGGCCGTCTTGGCCTCTTCCTTTTGTGAAATCTGCTACACATTTCGGAATGTATTCTCGAATAAAAAAGAGTTTCACCTTGTGCCGAGCGGGGCGCCGCGCTCACCTGACGATGCATACCCAGAAGTTCGAATCCACGAGCACGAGCACGAGCTACGCAGGAACGGCCGAGACCCATTTTTTCGATGATTATTGCTTGATTAGACTAAGAGCATCTCCAGCAGGCGCGCTATAAGTTGGCGCGGTATACGACGCTGCGGCCGCGCTGTAAACTGTTGCCGCGCGCCGGAGCGATTTCTCCCCCGCCGGGTGCGCCATTTTGCAGCGCGCGTTGGCGCGGTAAAATAGCACCTCCGCTGGACGCGCCATTTTGCAGCGCGCGGGCGCGGCGCAAACAACAAACACACACAAGTATGCATCCAACAAGATCAAACAATATATAAAAATTCACAAATAAATTGTACCATCCAAATACAATACATTGTTCACAACAATACTTCACACCAAATACAACACGTCCAACATACAACAATACAACATGGTTTTCAGACAATACAACACATAGTTTTCAAACAAATACAACAAATATGCAACTATTGTTGTCCATTTCAATTCCACCATTCTTCCATGAGATCTTTTTGAAGCTCATCATGTGTGTCGTTGCACCGAATGGCATGGTATGAGGCAATGAATCGGGCAATCCTATGTGCGGACCTCCTCACTTGCACGGGAACCCCCATCAAGTCGTAGTGCGTATGATCCACATCTTTTCCGCGATCATCCTCTATAATCATGTTGTGCATGATTACACACGCGGTCATGATGTACCAAAGGCATTCTTGGTCCCAAAATCTAGCCGGTCCTCTAACAATGGCAAATTGGGCTTGCAAAATCCCAAATGCTCTCTCTACATCTTTCCTAGCCGCTGCTTGTGCATTGTGGAATTGGGTTTGCTTCTTACCTCTTGGTTGAATAATTGGCTTCACAAATGTTTGCCACCTTGGATATATGCCGTCGGCGAGGAAGTAGCCATAGTTGTACTTGTGGCCATTTGCTTCAAACTCCACCAATGGACCTTCCTACATTGCAAGTCTTGTCATTAGTGGTGACCGTTGAAGAACATTGATGTCATTGCAAGATCCGGGCATTCCAAAGAAAGCATGCCATAACCAAGTCTCTTGGTCGGCCACCGCTTCAAGTACTATGGTGGCATCCTTCTTGTAGTCTTTGAATTGTCCATGCCATGCCGCTGGACAATTCTTCCAACTCCAATGCATACAATCAGTGGAACCAAGCATACCGGGAAACCCCCGGTTGGCGTTGATCTCCAAAAGCCTTGCCGTGTCTTGAGCATTGGGGGCTCTCAAGTATGTGGAGCCAAAGACATTGACAATTGCAACGACAAAGCGCTTCACACACAAGATAGAAGTGCTCTCTCCCATGGCCAAATGATCATCTATAAGATCCGCCGGTATACCATATGCCAACATACGCAAGGCGGCGGTCACCTTTTGATATGTGCTATGACCAAGTTCTCCGGCGGCATTCCTCCTTTGCTCAAAGAAGCGATCATATTTGGTGACCTCCGTTGCAATGTGCTTGAACAAGTTGAGACTCATCCGGAAACGCCGCCGAAAATAGCTTTCGGGGAAAATCGGATTCTCATTGAAATACGACCGCATCAACTTCTCATGCCCTTCAATCCTTTCTCTCCACAACTTCTGTCTACCGAACACCGATCAACCAAATTTTGGCCTCTTAACGGCGCGGTATGCTAATAGTATCGATATGTTCTCCTCTTATTCTTGGTCGAACTCGTCATCCGATGAATCATATGATGAACTCTACAAACATATGTATGAAATTACTTCACTATGAACTATTGTAGCTAATAGAGGTCGGCCGGAGGAGGTTCATACCTTGCAAGCAAATGAGCGAGCACCACGGGCGCGCCATGTTGCTAGCAAGCTCGAGGACGACGAGGACGACGTGTCGACGCCTGCGCGGAGGAGAACGCGACGGCGGCGCGAAGGGGGCCGCGGAGAAGGAGCGCCGACTACAACTCGTCGCTGGCGGCGCGCGAGCGACACAAAGGCGGCGGAGCGTCCGCCGCTGCCAGGAGGAGGTGCTGGCGACGCGGATCTACGACGCGGCGGCGCGCAGAAGCGGGGGCGGCGGCGGAGTCGACCGGCGGCGGTTGGATTTCGCGCCGGCGGTAGGTGGGGAAATGGGCGCGGGCGTGGGTGGGGGGAAATTTCCAGCCGTTGGCTTTTTCGCGCTTGGACGAGCGTTGCCGCGCGCTGTAGCCGACGCGCCAGATATGCCGCTCCGGTTTGTGCAAAACGCCGCGCGCCCTAAAAAATTTATAGCGCCGCGCCGTTTACCGCGCCTGCTGGAGCGCCTCATTCCCTCCCGCGCGCGCTATATCGGACGTTTTTATGCCGCGCGGCCTATATAGCGCGTCCGTTGGAGATGCTCTAAGGCCTATCCCAATTACGGAGTAATCAGCGAAGTGCACCCGCTACCCAGTTTCCCGGAAGAGGTGATAGGCGGCATTGTCATTCGCCAGTGTGGCATGAGTTCATTCGTGGAACTGTAACACGGTACTAGAGTAAACATGACCCTTTTTTTCAGAAGAGGAAATCTGGAAAGAAAAATAGGCAAGATGGAGTACTGCATTACTTTTTCGGAGCAGTGTTCTCTCCGCAGCTGCAGTGCCATGATTCATGGTGTTTTGGCACCAAGTAAGAAAAGCATGGTAGCAAGAACTGCAAGATCCATGTTGCCGGAGACAGATACGGACGGAATCAGCGTGGTTCATGCTTGATTTGGCTCGCGTTGGATGTTGGTTCGGATTAAGCCTGTCTTCGGAAAGATACAGCTCCGTACCATTCGTTTTTATTAACAATATAAATTTAGTCCAGGGCACCGGATTGCTATCATGCTATGGCAATGTATTCTTGTCAAGGATGAATAAGTAGTGGTTCTACCCATCTGTTGTATGGTTGTCTCCGTAAGTTTGACGGTCTTAAATTTCAGATTTAACCAGGCACACCGGCAAGTCACTTGACTGCATAAGGAAATACATGTGTTCAATTCAGTTAAGGGAACAAAACAGTACCAGTCTTGTCATTCAGTTCCCGCGTTCCTGAATCCCAAGTTCACGAATTCATGCTGGTGAAGTATTTCTACGAGCCACCCTTTCCACGGTACCGTGCAACTTGCCAAAGCACAGCACAAAAGAATTTGCATATAAGTATTGGTTAAAGTCAAACTTCGTAAAATTTAATCGTCTATATTGATAAAAATATAAACATATTCATTAAATAATAATATTTTTAGAATTATTATAAAATTTATTTTTACATTATATGTATTTGACATGGTAGATCTTTGTATTATTATCTATATTCTTAGTTAAAATTTACACAATTTAACTTGCATGAAAAAATTATACACAACATAAAATAGGCAGGAGGGAGTATAATCTTCTTTTTTGCTTTCGGACACGATTTAGTCTCTACAGCTCACTCCGCGCGCTTGCATGTAAACCTCTCAAACCGTTTATCGATTCTTGATACAGTAATGTTATGTGTACGGGTTCACAAGTGTTCGCCGTAAGTGCAGTTCAAAGGTGTAGCATTGTTGTTCTCGCTATATTCTTACTGACGACTTCATATCCACAAGGGTACAAATCTATACCTAATAATAAAAATAAAAGAGCTTCTTGTTGGTCCGTTTTTTATTGTCTCTAAGGTTGGTCAAAATTACACTTAGTGCCACCCTTAAGTTAGATACCGCTTCGTCCTTCTGATTGTCCGTCTCGTAAAAAAATAATTAAAGTAGGCCGCCGCGCGCACGGAGGAATCCCAGTCTTCCCAACTCGATTCCCCCGACCCGCATAGCGCCGGCCGGCACGTCCACAGCCGCGAGCACTTCTTTCATCATCCTGCCTTGTTTGAGGCATCTCCTTTCGCGGATCCGGTGCGGTTAAGAGCATCTCCAGACGCGTCCCCCAAATGAGGTTTGGGGGACCGCAGACAAAAAATGAGGAAAAAAATTGTCCAATCGCGTCCCCCAAAGCTAATTAGCGCTTCATAGAGTCTCTACCGGGGACGCCGGACACAAAAATAGCGTCCGGACGTATGCATGCAGCCCCTAGTCCCCACATACTAGTCTCTTTCCCCAAACTTTCTCTCACCTACTTTTCCCACATGGGGTGGTCCCTTCTATTAAAATGCATGCATCGATGCTCTAAGCATCCCAGATTACTCGCTCAGGTCATCCCGCATCTTGCACCGGGTTACAGGTACCTTCCTCTGGTCCGTCGACGACCTCGTGTGGAGGAGCAGGCGGCGGCCGCCGGTGAGGCCACGCAGAAGGCGGTGGGAGAGCAGCCGCGTGTGGCGCTGTCTGTACAGGAGGTAGGATCCAAAGTTGGGCCGAGCTAACGGTTGGCATATGTTCGTAAGAAAAAAACACCGAAGTCTCCCCTGTTCCCCACCGTCCTCCGTCTACCGGCCTTCCGCCGTCGCCACTGAAAGATTCGTCCTGAAATCTGCAGAAACTTCTCCAACGAACCCCAAATCTCCGTGATTCACTTGCTCTGCAGATTTTTTTTCTTGAAGAAATTCTATGGATTTGAATCGCTCGATTAGGTGGAATTTCTGTGGGGATTTTATTTGGTTTCTCATTCGGCCGGGCGGAGTTGAGAGACGAGCGCGGCGCAGGGTGGCACCCTGGACGTCCTCCCGCGCATGGTCTCCGGCGCGGCCGCTGTAACCATCGAGCTCCGGGACGAGCGCCGCTCCAGCCCCTGAGCTCCAACAGGAGGGTGCTGGAGAGAGGGGCGGCCCTCCATCGAGCGACAGGCTGCACGCCTCCCTCGAGATCTCAGCAGGGGAGAGCAGGGGAGAGATGGGGATGGAGACTGCCAGGATGGAAAGGCCGTCCATGACCATGAGGGGAGGGCTGGAGGAGGACGACCATGTCGCAGAACGAGGAACTGCTTCACGTGGCTACTACTGAAACGAGGAGGAGCAGGCCAACGAAGACTGGCGATGACGAGTACA
The DNA here is from genome assembly GCF_019359855.2 of Lolium perenne. NCBI lineage: Eukaryota > Viridiplantae > Streptophyta > Magnoliopsida > Poales > Poaceae > Lolium > Lolium perenne. The sequence continues at coordinate 190,446,491 of NC_067245.2, forward strand.
GCTTGTGTGGGTGTTAGTTGCACATGTATACCGTGGTTCAGTTTAAATACACATATTTTAATTTGTGCAATTAAAATTCACTCGAATATTGGTATTTACTATGTAATCTGAAGTTTGAAATTTGAACAAATTGCGAGACACCATATTATGGAGAAAATTTGAGTATTTGATTAATTTAACTATTTCACACTAAAATTATGTTCAAACTTAAATTGTCAATACGTAGTTCAAAACTAGACTGTAAATGATAATTGGGTTTAGATAATTTGGGAGATCACCAAACACGAGGTGTCCCTTAGATATATTACCCGTCTCCCGAATTGTTTGGTCGTCTCTGAAATGGAAAAACACTTCAAGTTGCCCTAAGGGAAGGAAACATAGATGCTTTGTGGATATGGATTTTTTATTTCTTTTAATCGATGGAAGAGCAGTAAGATATCAACATAAATGGTTACAGATTCTTTGAGATCCACCAATAATTTGATCGCTTATCTTATCGCCGGTGCATTTCCTAGTCTACTCCTACGTTAGAATCTTTGGTCAAAGTTTTCTTGACTTTTTTGTTACAACGGCAGTAAACCATAGAACAATTCAAAATAAAATTAATAAAATGCGGCAAGCTCTAGAAAACAGATAGTTCACGCGGCACAACACATGACAGTCAACTATTTTTTTTTACCGCCCACAAGTGATGAACTATATCACTTGTACCTGCAGATGAACATGTTCGTCATGGATTTTGATTTGATGCAGCTATCTGACAGGAACCATGTAGCTATCTGACAAATCATTGGCTAACCAAGATGCAGATTGTACTTGACCACTCAGGTTTGTTCGGAGGAATATGTTGAGACACGCGCATGAATGTAAAATCAGACTATCCGAGCATAAACGCAAGAGCATATTCTTTTGTGCTGTGCTTTGGCAAAGTTGCACGGTACCGTGGAAAGGGTGGCTCATAGAAATAACTTCACCAGCATGAATTCGTGGACTTGTCACCTGTAGGCTCATTGGCATTCAGGAACGCGGAAACTGAATGACAGGACTGGTACTGTTTTGTTTCCTTAACTGAATTGAACACATGACAGTCAAGTGACTTGCCGGCGTGCCTGGTTAAATCTGAAATTTAAGACCGTCAAACTTACGGAGACAACCATACAACAGATGGGTAGAACCACTACTTATTCATCCTTGACAAGAATACATTGCCATAGCATGATAGCAATCTGGTGCCCTGGACTAAAGTTATATTGTTAAAAACGAACGGTACGAAGCTGTTCTTTCCGAAGACAGGCTTAATCCGAACCAACATCCAACGCGAGCCAAATCAAGCATGAACCACGCCGTTTCCGTCCGTATCTGCCTCCGGCAACATGGGTCTTGCGGTTCTTGCTACCATGCTTTTCTTACTTGGTTCCAAAACATCATGAATCATGGCACTGCAGCTGCGGAGAGAACACTGCTCCGAAAAAGTAATGCGGTACTCCATCTCTACATATTTTTCTTTCCAGATTTCCTCTTCTGAAAAAAAGGGTCATGTTTACTCTAGTACGGTGTTCCAGTTCCACGAATGAATTGATGCCACACTGGCGAATGGCATGCCGCCTGTCACCTCTTCCGGGAAACTGGGTAGCGGGTGCGATTTGTAATTTATTTTTCCTCCTGGGCACGTGCACTTGGCAGATTAATTGGGATAGGCCTTAGTCTAATCAAGCAATGATCATCGAAAGAATGGGTCTCGGCCGTTCCTGCGTAGCTCGTGGATTGCTGACTACTGCTTCCTCGAACTTCTAGGTATGTATCGTCAGGTGAGCGCGGCGCCCCGCTCGGCAGAAGGTGAAACTCTTTTTTATTCCAGAATACATTCTGAAATGTGTAGCAGATTTCATAAAAGGAAGAGGCCAAGACGGCCTGTCAAACGGCTACGCAGTCAAACACGACGCCACCGGGTTTATAACACAACCCACACGGCCGCACCAACCAAATGACTAAGGATTTATTTGACTCACATGATTTTTCATCGAATCTCGTTTATTAGTAATTTTATTTTGAAAGGCACAAAATCATTATTTTTGTACTTTTATGTCTTAGGAACCTCCTGGAACACAATTACATCATAAAATTTATCTAAAATGAAGGGAGCATGAATCGAAACTTAACAAGGGATCAAAGTGGGGAACAGGTAGCACCTAAGACTAGTCACAATGGGAAGTATTATACACTAGTATTATGCACATGATACTAGTTTATGATACTACCCCACAATGCATAGTATCATAGGATAGTATCATAGTATCGGGGGCAGCGTTTTGGCTCCGGAGTCTAGCTACTACTGAAATCTTGGCCACGGAACATACTATCTAGATCTGTGCCAAAACCACTTCCGTGTCAGACACGTGCGTGCAGAAATTGGTGTACTGATGAATGGGTATTGAGTACAGGGTACATGGGCCCACGGCTGGACGGTAGAATTTTGAATCGACCGTTTATGCAGAGCTAACGCTACCTCCCGGATGGATATGGACTGGTGGTCTAGGATTTCTGTTGACTGATGGACTATGGTCCACAATTTCTATGGAATGCATGCTGGAGGACTGGTCGCTTCTTGATCCAAATATGCATCTGCGTCTCCAAGGTAGTACTAGTCTGGATGTATTGAATTATGTATCTGCGCCTGTATGTTGCAGCAATGCAGCTCACTTGTCGTTGCGGACGGCTCAAAATAGCTTTCAGCGATCAGCAATTCTGATAGCCGGCGTCGAGTACACAGGCAACGACAGGCCGCCGTGCGCAGCCGCAAGGTGCAGCCGGGCGCCGAGTAACTCCAATATGATGAACTACCGATTCAAATGTGATTGGACTGATCCGTTCGGTGCGACCCATCGATATATTAAATTTGAAAAACCGATGCGTTTGCGCGCACAACATGCATGTCCTCCCATATTCGCCCACGTGAATTGAGAGTCCACATGACAATGGTCCAACGACTTTCTTCCTCTAGCCACCAATGAAAGTAGGCTTACTTCAAAGCTGCCTATGTCGCCCGATGCCCCGTGCTACTGCTCTAGCCGCGCCGCCCGACTTCTGGGATAGCCGTCTGCTTTCATCAATGTCGGCGTTTCGCCCCCTGCCAGCATCCAATGTCTTGGCTTTTTAAGTAGGCCAGCGGGGCAGCAGCGGCCATTTTCTTCCGCATCCTCATCTTCTTCCATTCCCCCACCACCACCATAGGCATCTCGACAGTCATGGATGGCGGCATAGGCTCGAGGTGAGGGCATCTAGGACAGCCACCGGGCCCTGGGCGTGGCCGAGGCCGAGGCCCGCCAAGGAAGGCGTGGTGGGAGAGGCTAGTTTCAACCGCCACCGTCCCCGTCACCATTGCCATTCCCATCGCCGTCCCCATCGACACCATCGTCGGCATCACCATCCACTTCGTCGCCCGAGCCCATCGCCATGGACTTTTCTTGTTTCGAGTTCGGTAAACAATAATAAATATTTTTAAGAATTCAATAAACAATAATAATTTTTGCAACGTAATTTTGTATACAAGAAAACAAATAATATGCAATTGAAATATTAAATTGGCAAGTTGCATACATTGACAGATAGAAGGTTTAGCTACGGTCTAGGGTTAGGTCTGGCGATCTCGTAGGCGACTGCGCCGCACCTATCCTGACCGGGAGCAATTCGTGTATGAGAGGTTTACGAGTTTTGGAGTTGGATTCGGTCCCGGATCTCGTGAAGCTGGAGGATTGTGGTGCCTCCGTTCTGGCTGCGGGTAGAGTCCGTGCTGTCCATGGCGGATCTGAGGGCCTTATGAAGAGGGAGCCGCCAGGTTTCCCACCACGCCAGTTTGAGTACTTCGCAAACCCTCTGTTCGATCCTGATCCCAGCAAACTTGCTCCTGATCTAGTGATGGCGGCTTCTAACGATGGGGGTGATTATGGGGGAACCGCTGAGGATCCTACCCACCCGAAGTCGTTGGATCGTCGGTCATTGCTGTTGAGGGAGAGGTCGGTGGACGTAGATCGTTTTGAGGTGGAGGAACTAAGCTCAAGCAATTGGCACCCGCCAAAATTGGATGGACTAGGGGCAGACGAGGAGGATCTGAGGGGAGGGGAGGTCGATATGGAGGATGACGCTTTTGTCGAGGAAGATCCGGAGGATGTACAAGATCAGGCTCCTACGCATGTACCATGGCGGCTGATGGCCAGATATCTGGGGCCGATCTCTCCTTCGGCGGAAACTTTGAAGAATCACTTCAAGAAGGTCTGGAGATTACGGGCAGGAGTAAAATTTGCCCCGATCAAACCAAAGTGGTTCACTGTGACTCTGGAATCGGAAGGGGACTTCGATTTTGTTCTTGGAGGAGGGCCATGGGTTCACCTTGGTAATGCCCTGCTAGTGAAGGCTTTTAATGGTGCTACCCGACCCTCGGAAACTGATCTGTCTACCTTACCGATGTGGGTGAAGATGTATGATGTCCCTTGGGACAAACAAACTGATGCTAATGGGAGGAAGTGGGGAGCAAGGCTGGGCAAAGTCCTTGAGGTAGAAGCTGACCCATCACTGACGAAATTCAGAGACTTTCTGCGCGTCCGAATTGAAATTCCTATCAATAGGAGGCTTCAGACAAAGATCACCACTGGAGTCAGGGACAGGCCAGAGACTCATTCTACCTATCTTCTGGGGTATGAGCGTGTGCCGTATTTCTGTTTTTGGTGTGGTTTTATTGGCCATAATGATACCACTTGTGAGAAGAAGAGAATTGGAGTTCCTTCGCTTGCATATGATTCTAGTCTCCGATGCTCTCCAATGCGTAAATTTGAGTATAGAGAAGCATATGAACCAGCACCCTCTGCTAAGAGAGGATTGGATTTCTCCTGTAGTGATGAGAATTCTGGAAACTTAGGCAAGCCCACTTCCCGTACCAAAGTGCGACAACCACAGAAACGCACAGAAGTTATACCAGCCACAGTTGATGCGTATGATGGGTTTGAATGTAAGGAACCTCAAGGTGATGTTACAGTAGATGCGGACTTATCTGTGCTCTTGCGGGCCATGCAGGTGCAATTTCCGAGGGACACACTAACAGAGCTTAAAGAAAGGCTATATGCGGCAAGAGAACAGTTCCACCCGGCGGATCCTTTGGGCACACCGGCCTTGGTCGATGGGACTCGGCTGGACAGAACCGAGGCCATCTATGTGCAACCACTAGCTATGAGAGGAGGCGTGCCTATGTTGGGAAGGGAAAGATCATATATGATACCGCCTTTGCGCGGCCTGAGCTCGTGGGTTCCTTCAGAGAGTAGCACTGATTCAGCTATGCCTGAAGTATCCTCGGTGTTAGGGAAGAGGTTTGCAAGCCATGAGCCGGATGAAGCTGAATCTATGGACAATAATCGGGCCATTGTTATCCACGTGGCACCGGAACGCACGGCATGTCAGAAAAGAGGGAAGGTGGAACCCGCTGCACAGGATGGTGTGGCTACTGTTCCGATGGAGGGGGTGGAATTTTTGGAGGCAATCAGCCCAGGGGCCGCTGATCAACTGATGGGGACGCAGGCTGCGCCCCGTCAGGAGCAATGAATTGCTGTGCTTGGAACTGTCGGGGCGCAGGGAACAACCCGACAGTTCGAGAGCTATGTGATCTTGTGCGAAAGACTAGATCACGTATTGTGTTCCTCAGTGAAACCAGACAGAAGGCGGAGCATGTTCGGCGCCTAAGAGGAAGATTGGGTCTGAGGGGTTTCACTGGTGTTGATAGCGACGGCCTAAGTGGTGGTCTGGCGCTGTTTTGGTGTGATCAGCTACATGTTGAGGTTATTTCTAGCTGTGAGAGGTTTATTGATGTGTATGTGAGATGTTCAGACTCGGAGCCAATGTGGAGGCTGACCTGTGTCTATGGTGAGCCAAGAATAGAGGATCGTCATTCCATGTGGACCAAGCTACAAGATCTCAAAATTCAATCAGACTTGCCGTGGTGTGTGCTTGGGGATTTCAATGAGGCGATGTGGCAGTTCGAACACTTCTCTGTCTCCCCACTGTAGGATAACGTTGCATAGAAAACAAAAATTTTCCTACCGCGAACACGCAATTCAAGCCAAGATGCAATCTAGAAGACGGTAGCAACGAGGGGGTATCGAGTCTCACCCTTGAAGAGATTCCAAAGCCTACAAGATGAGGCTCTTGTTTCTGCGGTAGACGTTCACTTGCCGCTTGCAAAAGCGCGTAGAAGATCTTGATCACGATCGCTTCCGGCGCCACGAACGGGCAGCACCTCCGTACTCGGTCACACGTTCGGTTGTTGATGAAGACGACGTCCACCTCCCGTTCCAGCGGGCAGCGGAAGTAGTAGCTCCTCTTGAATCCGATAGCATGACGGCGTGGTGTCGGTGGCGGTGAAGAAGTCCGGCGGAGCTTCGCTAAGCTACGCGGGAGATATGGAGGAGAGGGGGGCGGCTAGGGTTTGGGAGGGGGTGGCCGGCCACTTCAATGGGGCGGCCAGCTTGTGGTCTTGAGGTGGCCGGGCCCCTCCCTTGGCCCCTCATTATATAGGTGGATCCCCAAGTGTTGGTGTCCAAGTCTTCGAATAAGACCCGAACCAAAAACCTTCCATAAGAGGGGGAAACCTTGCCCAACTAGGACTCCCACCAAAGGTGGGGTTTCCACCTCCCATGTGGGGGGGTGGCCGGCCCCCTAAGGGGGAGTCCACTTGGGACTCCTCCCCCACTAGGGTTGGCCGGCCATGGAGGTGGAGTCCCATGTGGACTCCACCTTCCTTGGTGGTTTCTTCCGGACTTTTCTAGAACCTTCTAGAACCTTCCATAGAACCTTCCGCGACATTTTAATTCACATAAAATGACATCCTATATATGAATCTTATTCTCCGGACCATTCCGGAACTCCTCGTGATGTCCGGGATCTTATCCGGGACTCCGAACAAATATTCGAACTCCATTCCATATTCAAGTTCTACCATTTCAACATCCAACTTTAAGTGTGTCACCCTACGGTTCAACTATGCGGACATGGTTGAGTACTCACTCCGACCAATAACCACTAGCGGGATCTGGAGATCCATAATGGCTCCCACATATTCAACGATGACTTCAGTGATCGAATGAACCATTCACATACGATACCAATTCCCTTTGTCACGCGATATTTTACTTGTCCGAGGTTTGATCATCGGTATCACTCCATACCTTGTTCAACCTCGTCTCCTGACAAGTACTCTTTACTCGTACCGTGGTATGTGGTCTCTTATGAACTCATTCATATGCTTGCAAGACATTAGACGACATTCCACCGAGAGGGCCCAGAGTATATCTATCCGTCATCGGGATGGACAAATCCCACTGTTGATCCATATGCCTCAACTCATACTTTCCGGATACTTAATCCCACCTTTATAACCACCCATTTACGCAGCGGCGTTTGATGTAATCAAAGTACCTTTCCGGTATAAGTGATTTACATGATCTCATGGTCATAAGGACTAGGTAACTATGTATCGAAAGCTTATAGCAAATAACTTAATGACGAGATCTTATGCTACGCTTAATTGGGTGTGTCCATTACATCATTCATATAATGATATAACCTTGTTATTAATAACATCCAATGTTCATGATTATGAAACTAATCATCCATTAATCAACAAGCTAGTTTAAGAGGCATACTAGGGACTTCTTTGTTGTCTACATATCACACATGTACTAAAGTTTCGGTTAATACAATTATAGCATGGTATGTAAACATTATCATAAACTTAAAGATTATAATAACCATTTTATTATTGCCTCTTGGGCATATCTCCAACAGTCTCCCACTTGCACTAGAGTCAATAATCTAGTTTACATTTGTAAAGATATAACACCTTGGCCTTCCGGTGCTTTATCATGTTTTGCTCATGAGAGAGGTTTTAGTCAACGGACCTGACATGCTCAGAACCGTATGTATTTTGCAATTCATTTGCGTCTTCACGCATCACTCATTTTCCAAATGAGTCGGCATTTAAATATGTTTGGTCTTCAGGTGGAACCTTAATTCCTTGGTCTGAAATAAGTCACTAATATTGTCACACACAATATAGCTTCAAAGTTCTGACACTATCGGAACTACACCAAGTTCTCAAAGAACTTCTTGACTTTAACATCCTCAGTCATTGTCAAAACAATGACATACTCTGCCTTCGTTTGTAGAATCCGTCACAATATTTAGAACTCTTCTAAATCTAGCATAGACAACTTCTAGCTCATTGTGCTACCTTTTAAACAACACTTAGTCTAATTTGAGATTTGAAATTTTATTTTCATATGTGACAAAATTAGTATCGGTGCAACACCTTACAGCGATTTGTTTTTGTCATTTCTCCATATAAAACTATATATATACTTGGTTCTTCTTAAGTACTCAAGAATATTCTTACTGTTTTTCAGTGATCATCACATGAATCATGTTCATAACACTCTTAGAGCATAGGATATCTGATTGTGTACATATTATTCGTGATCTATAATCACTCATGTGTTTTTACTCATTGAGTGTCAGATACACTCAAATCTTGTTAAACCTTCACATGACAAGAACATTTTCTTAATAATTCTATATTGAACTATTTCAATATCCATTCTATGTACTTTGAATTGAACATATTATGTGTTTCAATCTATCTTCATAGATCTTGACACAAAATTTGTTTCAGTCCATATCCTTTCATTGAAGTTAATTTTTCAATGAAACCTTTTTAATCAAGTATATAATTACATTATTTATAACCAACTATATGTCTTCTACATAAGTATTATAAATATGTCTCAGCGCTCCCACTCAATTTCTTGCAAATGCAAGCCTCTTCATCGTCTCTGATGAAATCAAAAACTCTTTGACTATTTCATCCGGTGAAGATTCAAACTCCGCGATACTCACTTCATCAAATTGAAGTTTGTATACCTATCTAGTATTCCATGGACTAGCAAAACTCTTGGTTGTATCTTGTATACACCTTTAATACATACTTCTGATAAGTAATGTATTTTGCCATCCTACTAGCATATCTCATAAAAGAAATATGTAGTGATTACTAGAATAATCCACATAGACTATAAGCATTTCTACGGAAGATCTAATCTTATCGTAGTCAACTCTTTGAACTTTGTCGTAAACAATTTTTCGACAAGTCGAGCTTCTTCAAGGATATTTCATCCAAGTCTATAGATCCATTTACTTTCAAAAAGTATTCATCTATTATCGATTTCATGGCATATAGCCATTTTAACGGAGTCAGGGCCCATCATAACTTCTTTGTTTGTAGTTGGTTTATCATTATTCAAAATCAATCCTTTGTTCACAAATCATTTATTTGATCACAAAGTAAACCATACCTACAAGGTTCAATATGTACTTTGATCTCCATGGCTAAAACAATTTGTAGTCATGGGAGCCATGATCGTCGTGGCCGCTTCCGGAACCAATTTCCGATGCTGCGCTACTCTGATCATTATGCTCAGGTTCATAAACCTTATCAAATTATATTGTCCTCCCACTCAAATACTTCACTAGAAACAATTTCTCGGAAATAAGAAACATTGACAAACACTTTTGTCTTTGTCTCGTGGGAAGAATTCCCAATCAAATCTCTGGGATAACCAACAAAGACATTCATCCGATTTTGGTTGTAAACTTATTTACTTATGCTATGCATACCAAAATTTAAGAAAAGACTATCAGGTTTCTTACCTATGCCATAACTCGTATGGTGTCATTTCAACGGATCATGATGATGCTCTATTTAGTGTAAAAAGCGGTAGTCACTAAAGCATAATCCACAAAAATATAATGGCGTCATAATATTTTTATCTCATCATTAATCCAACAAGGTTTGGATACATATCTTGGATACTATATCATCATTATGATACTCCAAGAAATGTGAGTTGTAGAACAATTTCATAACTCTCTTAGATGTTCGCTAAAACTCGTAATTCAAATATTTCCACCATGATCCAATCATAAATATTTGACTTTTCTATTACGATGATTTCCACTTCATGCTGAAATTTATTTGAATCCATTCAAATGTTTCAAACTTCTTCCTTATTGAATATATCCATATATATATACTCAATTCATTGTTGAAAGTTTTCATGAAGTAGAAGAATCTCCCGCACACAACTATGCTCAGTGAACCACATACATCATCATGTATTTTTCCACTAAGTTAGTTGCCCGTTCAACTTTTGGCCTATGAACGGTATTTTAATCATTCTCTTTAGAAAAGATTTGCAAGCGCCAAATGATTCAAAAATCAAATGACTCAAAAAATCCATTTGCATGGAGTTTCTTCATGCGTTCCTTTCCAACATGACCTAAATGGCGGTTCCACAAATAAGTGGAATTCAAATCATTTGCCTTACGGCATTTTAGCGTCAGTGTTATGTATGTGTGTTTCACCATTAAAATTTATAATAACTTATCCATCGTTCATGGAGTAATGTCATAATTTGAACAACTCATTGTTTTTATTTGACAAGAGAAAAATAACAATTATTAAGTTCTTTATTATAAATTCTAAGGGCTAGATAGAATGCCAACGATGAACATAATAACACTTTATTTTTGTTCCAGACGTGCATTCCTATCATATTCCTTGTCAGTCACTTAGGCCATTGTATTCTTGTATTGCGTTATTTTGTATGACACTTCATACCAACCAATATGGTACAAATACCCAAGAATTTCATTGTGTGACCAAACGAGGAATACATCCATAACATGTATACACCTGAGCTAGACTTTCTAGTCTTTTCTTTTCTTTCTGCCAAAATATCTTTTGTAGTTTCTCTTTTTAGCTTTCCTCATTATTCAGAAAAACACTTCAATATCATTAACTTCTAGGTTTGTTGGTCAAATACCAATAACCTTGAGGTTCTTACTTTGAAGTTGATCATCATATGACAAGTGTTTCAGATTTCACTATTAGTAACTTTGTAATATGATGAACAATTTCACTCATAGTTTTATCCATCATATCATGACGACTTTCCGAGGCCATGTCTGTACATGCTAGGCTCGTAAAGTTTTAACCTTGGTATTTGCATGTGCAAATCTAGCTTGCACCCGTTGTATGCACACGTAGAATCTATCACACCCGATCATCACGTGATGCTTCGAAACGACGAGTCTTAGCAACGGTGCATATTAAGGATGGTCACTTCATGGACATGCGAATATTATTAGTGCCCCAATAGTTGGAGGATTGTGACGCCTGGCGTCTTCAACCTTCATACATTCCCATAAAACTTATGAGTTTATGTAGTCTCACCAAATTTATATTCTATCATCTTGCAATAAAGTCTTAGATATCACATATATCTCATACCTTGATTATTTCTGAAAACTAAATTTTCAGCTCCTTACTTTTCAAACAGATTTGAACTTCAAGTTTCACGGAGACAAGATAACTTTAGGTACTAATTGAAACCATAGTTCTTTGAATCAACAATGTGAGGTTTACTAAAAGTTTGCAACAGGACTTAATCATATCCTGATTCTTTAACAATACGGTACCAGTCCGTAAAGTTTCTTGTCAGACTTAACAGTATTTCTATCTCAATTACAAGACTAGCGCATGGTAGAATACGGATGCCAATACTACAAAATTAATTCAAAATACTACTCAGACTATGTTCATGATAATTAGTTCATGTTTTAATCTAATTACTAATGAACTCCCACTTAATACAACATCCCTCATAGTTGTTAAGTGGTACACGATCCACATCCACTACACCAAAACCGATCATCACGTGAGATGATGTAGCTTCAATGGTGAACATCAACATGTTGATCATATCATCCATATGACTCGTGTTCAACCTTTCGGTTTCCGTTGTCCCGAGGCCATGTCTGTACATGCTAGGCCCGTCAAGCAAACCCAAGTATTCCGCGTGTGCAACATGGCTTACACCCGTTGTATATGAACGTTGAGTCTATCACATCCGATCATCACGAGATGCTTCGAAACGACGAACCTTGGCAACGGTGCATACGAGGGGAGAACACTTTATTATCTTGATATTAATGTGAGGGATCATCTTATAATGCTACCGACGCGATCTAAGCAAAATAAGATGCATAAAGGATTAACATCACATGCAGTTCATATGTGATATGATATGGCCCTTTTGTCTTTGCGCCTTCGATCTTCATCTCCAAAGCACGGACATGATCTCCATCATCAGCGGGCATGATCTCCATCATCGTCGGCGTAGCGTCAAGGTTCATGGCGCCGTCTTCATGGTTGTTCACCTCATGTAGCAACTATTACAACTACTTTGAAATACTACTCAACATGAAAATTAAAGACAACCATAAGGCTCCTGCCGGTTGCCACAATACAATAATGATCATCTCATACATATTCATCATCATATCATGGCCATATCACATCACCAAACCCTGCAAAAACAAGTTAGACGTCTCTAATTTGGTTTGCATATTTTACGTGGTTTAGGGTTTTCGAGTAAGATCTAATCTACCTACGAACATGAACCACAACGGTGATACTAGTGTTGTCAATAGAAGAGTAAATTGAATCTTCACTATAGTAGGAGAGACAGACACCCGCAAAGCCTCTTATGCAATACAAGTTGCATGTCGAACGAGGAAAAAGTCTCATGAACGCGGTCATGTAAAGTTAGTCCGAGCCGCTTCATCCCACTATGCCACAAAGATGCAAAGTACTCAAACTAAAGACAACAAGAGCATCAATGCCCACAAAACCATTGTGTTCTACTCGTGCAACCATCTATGCATAGACACGGCTCTGATACCACTGTAGGATAACGTTGCATAGAAAACAAAAATTTTCCTACCGCGAACACGCAATCCAAGCCAAGATGCAATCTAGAAGACGGTAGCAACGAGGGGGTATCGAGTCTCACCCTTGAAGAGATTCCAAAGCCTACAAGATGAGGCTCTTGTTGCTGCGGTAGACGTTCACTTGCCGCTTGCAAAAGCGCGTAGAAGATCTTGATCACGATCGCTTCCGGCGCCACGAACGGGCAGCACCTCCGTACTCGGTCACACGTTCGGTTGTTGATGAAGACGACGTCCACCTCCCGTTCCAGCGGGCAGCGGAAGTAGTAGCTCCTCTTGAATCCGACAGCACGACGGCGTGGTGTCGGTGGCGGTGAAGAAGTCCGGCGGAGCTTCGCTAAGCTACGCGGGAGATATGGAGGAGAGGGGGGCGGCTAGGGTTTGGGAGGGGGTGGCCGGCCACTTCAATGGGGCGGCCAGCTTGAGGTCTTGAGGTGGCCGGCCCCCTCCCTTAGCCCCTCATTATATAGGTGGATCCCCAAGTGTTGGTGTCCAAGTCTTCGAATAAGACCCGAACCAAAAACCTTCCATAAGAGGGGGAAACCTTGCCCAACTAGGACTCCCACCAAAGGTGGGGTTTCCACCTCCCATGTGGGGGGGTGGCCGGCCCCCTAAGGGGGAGTCCACTTGGGACTCCTCCCCCACTAGGGTTGGCCGGCCATGGAGGTGTGAGTCCCATGTGGACTCCACCTTCCTTGGTGGTTTCTTCCGGACTTTTCTAGAACCTTCTAGAACCTTCCATAGAACCTTCCGCGACATTTTAATTCACATAAAATGACATCCTATATATGAATCTTATTCTCCGGACCATTCCGGAACTCCTCGTGATGTCCGGGATCTTATCCGGGACTCCGAACAAATATTTGAACTCCATTCCATATTCAAGTTCTACCATTTCAATATCCAACTTTAAGTGTGTCACCCTACGGTTCGTGAACTATGCGGACATGGTTGAGTACTCACTCCGACCAATAACCACTAGCGGGATCTGGAGATCCATAATGGCTCCCACATATTCAACGATGACTTCAGTGATCGAATGAACCATTCACATACGATACCAATTCCCTTTGTCACGCGATATTTTACTTGTCCGAGGTTTGATCATCGGTATCACTCCATACCTTGTTCAACCTCGTCTCCTGACAAGTACTCTTTACTCGTACCGTGGTATGTGGTCTCTTATGAACTCATTCATATGCTTGCAAGATATTAGACGACATTCCACCGAGAGGGCCCAGAGTATATCTATCCGTCATCGGGATGGACAAATCCCACTGTTGATCCATATGCCTCAACTCATACTTTCCGGATACTTAATCCCACCTTTATAACCACCCATTTACGCAGTGGCGTTTGATGTAATCAAAGTACCTTTCCGGTATAAGTGATTTACATGATCTCATGGTCATAAGGACTAGGTAACTATGTATCGAAAGCTTATAGCAAATAACTTAATGACGAGATCTTATGCTACGCTTAATTGGGTGTGTCCATTACATCATTCATATAATGATATAACCTTGTTATTAATAACATCCAATGTTCATGATTATGAAACTAATCATCCATTAATCAACAAGCTAGTTTAAGAGGCATACTAGGGACTTCTTTGTTGTCTACATATCACACATGTACTAAAGTTTCGGTTAATACAATTATAGCATGGTATGTAAACATTATCATGAACTTAAAGATTATAATAACCATTTTATTATTGCCTCTTGGGCATATCTCCAACACCCACGTCCTGAACCGCAGATGCTAGCCTTCCGTGACACTCTTGAGGTCTGTGGCTTGGTAGACCTTGGTTTCTCGGGCCTACCTTACACTTTTGATAACAAGAGAAAGGGGAGGAGGAACGTCCGGGTTCGTCTGGATCGTGCGGTTGCTGATAATAGCTGGAGAAATATTTTCGCGGAGGCCAGGGTGGTACACTTGGTGTCTCCCTGTTCGGATCACAGCCCGATTATTCTTCACTGTGTTAAGGAAGAGGAATGTGGCCATAAACCCTGCAGTAAACAGTACGAGGTGATGTGGGAGCGGGAACAGAGCTTACCGGAGCATATTTCAAATGCTTGGGCCAATGCTGGGCCTAAAGCGAATCTGGGCCAGGTTCATACAGGGTTAAGGAAGGTCATGCAACATTTGTCTGTATGGAGTAAGCAGAAGTTTGGCAAGGTTAAAATTGAGTTGGAGAAATCACGCACGAGGCTGGAGGAACTTATGCGTATGAACGCGGACAGGGAAGAAATTCGCCAAGTGTCTGATCATATGAATGAGCTGTTGTACAGAGAAGAAATGATGTGGCTTCAGCGATCACGTATTGATTGGCTCCGCGAAGGTGATAGAAATACAAAAATTTTCCACAGTCGAGTTGTCTGGCGTGCTCGGAAGAATAGGGTGAAACAGATTATTGATGATGCGGGCATTAGTCACACGGACCAGCAACAAATGGGTAATCTTGTCTCTGATTATTTCCAGACTATCTTTACTGCTGACCCTTCTATTGACCCGAGCCCAGTCCTTGAGTTATTGGATGCAAAAGTGACTAATGATACGAACATAACACTATGTGCAGACTTTACAGATAAGGAAATCTCTGATGCCTTGTTCCAAATTGGTCCACTGAAGGCGCCAGGGCCTGATGGCTTCCCTGCTAGGTTCTTCCAGCGCAATTGGGGATTACTGAAAGAGGAGATCATCCCTGCAGTCAGGTTATTCTTTGCTACGGGGGTCATGCCAGCCGGTGTCAATGATGCGACTATTGTTTTAATACCGAAGGTGGACGACCCAAAGAAAGTTACAGACTTCAGACCAATAAGTCTATGCAATGTAATCTATAAGGTGGTTGCGAAGTGTCTGGTGAATAGGCTGAGACCAATCCTGGATGAAATTGTGTCTCCAAACCAAAGTGCATTTGTTCCAGGAAGAATGATTACTGATAATGCCCTCCTGGCTTTTGAATGCTTCCACTATATTCAGCAAGAAAAAGACCCAGAGAAAAGTTTCTGTGCTTATAAACTTGATCTGTCAAAGGCCTATGATCGGGTTGATTGGGGGTTCTTGAGGCAAGCGATGCAAAAGTTAGGCTTCTCTCACCGGTGGGTGCAGTGGATAATGTCATGTGTCACCACGGTGAGGTACTCTGTTAAATTCAATGGAGCTTTCTTGGATTCGTTTGCACCGTCGCGTGGGCTACGGCAAGGCGACCCCCTGTCACCATTCTTATTTTTGTTTGTGGCTGATGGTCTGTCGGCCCTACTTCGACAGAGAGTGGATCAGCAGGCTATTACTCCAGTGAAAGTATGTACCAGAGCACCGGGGGTGTCTCATCTCCTTTTTGTGGATGACACTCTTTTGTTTTTCAAAGCTGATGTGCAAGAGGCTGTCGCCATTGAGGCGGTGATGGATGATTATGCCAAGGCTACAGGACAGTTAATCAATCTCAGTAAATGTAATCTTGGAAACTCATGCCTGCTGCCGATTCAAGAGACTATAAAGAGGACACTGCAGCTCCAACGCTCCGAGTTTGAGGACAAGTATTTGGGCCTTCCGACATCACAGGGACGCATGAACAAGGGTAAGTTGCAGAATTTGCAGGTGTGATTGACCAAGAGGTTTATGGAGTGGGGTGATTCCTTTCCCTCGCAGGCAGCAAAGGAAACTCTGGTTAAAGCTGTTGCCCAATCCATTCCGACATATATTATGAGTGTTTTTAAACTTCCTCTAGCTCTTTGCGATGACTTAAACCGCATGGTCAGGAATTATTGGTGGGGATCAGAAAAAGGAAAGAGGAAAACCCATTGGAAATCCTGGGATGTTCTCACACACCCTAAGCGGTGTGGTGGCTTGGGGTTCAGAGATTTCAGGTTGTTTAATCAAGCCCTCTTGGCGCGACAGGCCTGGCGGCTTCTTACCAAGCGGACAGCCTCTGTGCCCTGGTTTTAAAGGCCCGATATTACCCGAATGGACGTATTGAGGATACAGTTTTTGCAGGTAATGCGTCATCTACTTGGCAAGCTATCACGCATGGACTCGAACTTTTGAAGAAAGGCCTGCTCTGGAGAATAGGCGACGGCAGTCAAGTACGGATTTGGCGCGACCCCTGGCTTCCAAGACCCCTATCATATAGGCCGATCTCAGCCCGAGGTGATTGCCGCCTTCACCGTGTTGAGGCTCTCATTAATGTTGATGGTACCTGGAACCAGCCGCTCATCCGTGAACACTTCCTAGCTCCTGATGTGGAGGAAATTTTGAAGATCAACTTGTCTACCCGGCATATGGAGGATGTGATTGCATGGGGTCCTGATCGGCGGGGCCTTTTCTCGGTGCAAAGCGCGTATAAGTTGGCCTGGGAACTTACTCATCGCACTAACTTGTGCACCGCGAGCAGGGCACCGGACGGTCGCCGTACCGTCTGGGACACGGTATGGGGGTTCCCTGCTCCCCCGAAGGTACGCGTATTTGCCTGGCGTGTTGCTACGAATGGTCTAGCTACTTGGGAAAATAAAATGAAACGTAAGATTGTGAATTCTAATATCTGTGTTGTTTGTGGTTTGGAATGCGAGGACACCTTCCATGTGCTCTGCCGCTGTCCCATGGCGAGAGATCTCTGGCGGGCGATGGAGGAGGTGTGGCCATTACCGCCTCTGGAGAGCATCAAGAACATCGGACAAGAATGGATCATCCAAGCCCTGGTTCAGGTGCCAGAGACGACGCGCATGATGATGTTGATGACCTGGTGGCGGGCTTGGCATGTCCGCAACGAAGTGGTGCACCATAAGCCCGCGCCACCAATCGAAGCGTCGAGGCGTTTTCTCCGCAGCTATGTCGATTCTCTGCTTGTAATCAAGCAAAACCCTATGGCAGATCCAGTAAAGGGGAAGACTACCATCTGCTATGTCAGCAAAGCAAAGCAAGGGCGGCAGGCCGACCGGGCCTCATCATCAAAAACTACCCTGGAATCCTGGAGAAGTCCTCCGCAAGGATGGTCAATACTGATGCGGCGTGGATAGGGGAGGAAAGCAATGGTGGTGCTGGCATGATTCTTTGAGATGCAGCAGGCGATATTACATGCTCAGCTTGCTGGTCCTTGGCTCCATGTGGAAGTCCGTTGGAGGCGGAACTGAAAGCATGCATTCATGGTTTGAATCTGGCCATGCAATGGACGGACGAGCCGATCATAGTGGAGAGCGACTGTCTTGAAGCAATCCGGCTGATCAACGACCCTGGTCCCAACCGCTCCGACCTGGCAGCGTTGGTTTATGAAGTGAAGGCGTTGAGTGTGTCGAGATCCTGTGCGTTTAGGCACATTAGTAGAAATATTAATAATGTAAGCCACTGTTTGGCTCGTTTTGGACGTGTAAACTCTTGCAGTAGGATCTGGCCTCGATCGGGTCCAGATGAAGCCCGTTTAGCTTGTAATCAGGATGGCACTCCGTTGCCTTGATTAATGAGCTTTTCCCCGCAAATTTTTTTTGGCAAGTTGCATAAAATATTGTATAAATAGTTTACACTATATATTAATAGAGCATATATTTGTTTGAAGATGTATGAGAGTATATAGAGATCTAGAACTGGAATTAAAAAGTCTGCTACAACGATGATTACCTTGCAACCTGGTAATGTGCAAGCCCAACACCAGGTGTGAAGTGCGGACCGTGGAGGCGATGGTGCATGCCGTTTGTTCATAGGAGTTAATGCTTGCAGGCGCCTGGCATGGTCACTATTCATAAAGTGCTGGCTACTCCAGAATACAACTAGAAATACAACCAATCTCACCGATGTGGAAGCCAATGGTTGGTGCACATAAAGAGAGCATCTGGAGCTGGGTTTCAAAACGAATTTTCGTATAGTATCATCATATTTAATGTTTTGTAGAATCTCAACGCAAATTTGTGTAGCCATTAAGGTTTCTAGTTTTACATGCTATGATACGGTACCATATTATGATATCACTTCCATCTCTCACCTCATTAATTAGTGCGGTGCATCAGATTTTTGTCAACATGGCATGCATGATACTACTTATGATACTCTCATTGTGGCTAGTCTAAGGTGGCCACCCCTCCTGCCTTCTAGCTGCATGGTGGCTCATGGGTCACCTAGATCGTCAATTTACACCGCCTTCCTCCGAGGACTCTGTATTGACCTAAGCCGCTTATACATACCCCTTTTAGGGTTTTCCGCGCAAGAGAGAGAGAGAGAGAGAGAGAGAGAGAGAGAGAGAGAGAGAGAGAGAGAGAGAGAGATACAAGATGGAACCCAAAACAAAGAGATAATGCCTTCCACCGAGCAAGATTGGAAGGCAACCCGCCTTAGGAATCTCTTTCTATCATACCTCCAAATAATACATCCACTCCTCCCATGCCTCCATGATTTATAGGGAGTATTACACCCCCATATGATGGGTTTTGTGCAAGTACTTGATCAAAACTGTCTATGTGTGATCGGTGGTTTAGAACCATATGAGTTCACCACATGATTATGGATATATGGTCGCTATTATGCATTATTGATCTATGGTGGATCTTTATATTCTGAATTATTTATTTAGATGCAACCTTGAGTACTATTTGTCTTTGATATATGATTTATTCATATTATTAGCAATTCTTGATGCTAGACTTGATCAATCTAGGAGATAGGGCATGTGAGTAAGTTGGAGTGGACATGTAGTGTTATTAGCTCGGTGATAGTAATAGTAAAAGCACTAAGACCCACTAGCAACCTCCTTAATTAGGAAGCCTCACTAGGAATAAAACGGGTGAGGAGCCTCCAAGTAGCCGTCTAAGCTTAGCATCATGTAATAGTACTTAAAGAAATACTATGCCTTTCTACCTAAACTCGGTCAGCGAACAACCCATGCCCTTGAGGGAATATTTGTGGTTGACTTATGAGTATGCAAGATGTCCGATATTTGTACACGATTTCCATATTCATATATCAACACTGGACATATATGAATGTGCATTTTGTATTTATCATGCTTTTTTCATACATATGATTCTTACTTTCTGTGATCATGTTTTCTAGAGAGCGATCAAGTGAACCCACGGAACCGATTCAGTTTCTCATATAAGAAACATCGTTTACTTCACTTTCCTAGTGGTTTTAAAGTATAGAATTATTTATTTAAAGAAGTACATTTTTTATTGTTTTCTAGTTTTCGTTTTTATTTGAAGAAGAAGAGGACTACATAGCATTTCTTATTCTTATTATCGATATTATACCCTGAGTTATTAGTGTGGAAAATAACCCGCTTGTGACAACACTTGGCCCTTGGAGTCCTAATAAAATTGGTATACGCCTTAACCATTGCCATCATGTGGCACTTGATTTTCTCTGCCCTATTACTATATCCATATGCAGATAAGTCTAGGGAGAGAACTGGTATTTTTTCTAGAAGATCTAGAAGTTTAATGTTTGAACCCCTAGTAGATAGTTTATAATTTGGAAGTTACAATTCTTAATTTTTGTATTTTCTGAAAGTTCTAAAATTTGCATTCTGAGTGCTTTGAAAATCTTAAGTTTCAATTCTATTTTTCTTTTAGAAAATTTTAGAAGCTCATAACTTCAATTCTACAAATTTTAAAAATTCCGAAAGTTGGACAAGATTTTTTCGAAGTTAGTTCCCAAAGTACAAGGAAAATTGAAGTTACCAAAAAAGAAGTCTTTCCATCAAAATTTGGATTTTATAGCACGGCCCTTTGGAATGCAGGTCTATACATACAAAGGTGAGAGTATAACAAGAAGGTAGTCTAAGCACCTTCTCCAGCAAGTGCCATACACTCAAATTTATAGATAACTTTTTGTTTTGCTTTGTTCTGCCACTGAGATAAAAATCTGCCTGAGCTCCTTCCATGGTTTTGGAATTCATCATCATTAGATTTCAAATACCACATATGGTGTAACACGGGTTTTCGTTGAAGGCAACATACAAAGAAATGACCAATTATTTGTTGTCTCGAGTTCCATTATCTTCAATCCATGAAATATGTAATATGAAAGT
Source organism: Lolium perenne (assembly GCF_019359855.2). Lineage (NCBI taxonomy): Eukaryota > Viridiplantae > Streptophyta > Magnoliopsida > Poales > Poaceae > Lolium > Lolium perenne. The sequence goes on from NC_067245.2 coordinate 190,467,390, forward strand.
AGATAAATTAATTGGGATATAATTCATATGTCTCACCAAGAGGATATAATGATGACAAAGATGAAAAATGTATATACTTTGTAAAGCTTCTATTGCGTTTTAATTCCAAAATATGTGCACATACTTGAGCAAGCTTCATGGGAAAAACCTACACACACCTCCAAGCTCCCACACTTGGAGAGTGTACCAACTATACACCCCAGGATACCCATTTACTATTTTCTATACCAATATACAATGTAGCACATGTTTGCGTATTCTGAACAATCTTAACCTACAATAAAATTCAATACAACAAGAGACTTATCATCCATGTCTCATTGCATCTTGTCGACGAACTCAACTGCAAATCTCACCAGTACATTCATTATTGAAGCCATATGTGTTGATACTTGATAGCTAGAATCTATCATCGCTTATGAATCCTTTTATATCAACCTTGATACAGATAATGTGTAATGGTATCCATGTGATCATAATTTATGAGAACCCATAAATATAATCCACAAATCGTACATTTCTACTCTAAAATACCTACAAGAAGGCTGGTTTGAAAATTGATTTACAATTTACATTTATATAGAACCTCTCAAAATAAGAATTTTGCAAATATATATGGATTAAAATATGGGTAACTATAAATTGACATTGGTTTAGTATTGTAACCACCATCATTTTACCTACCGCATTGATAAAAGATGCAATGTTTCTTATGATCCCTATTTAGTCGCTCAAGATATTTTTTCGATCAACTAGCATGTAAAATCTCACCACTTCAAGTACAATTAGTGCGATATGTTTTAATGTGATCATCTATCCTCACACAAGTCCCTATGTCAACCATGGACAATTTGTGATAGTGAGCATACTCTAGCGGGATAACAGTTGATGAAAAGCTAACTCTAGCCCATATTGAATGCAATGGTTGAGCACTATCTAATACCCCTAAACAAAATTGATCCAAACAAATATCTAGATCTTATATATGATATGCAAAAGTGTAATAAGGCATTCATTGCCTCAAAACATGAACTTTCCCCAAGTACAAGTAATGACATGATCAATATTTGTACTAAAGGAAAGTGCGGGAAAAACCAAACCTAGTCGATGTTAGGTAACGAAGTTGCTACCATGAAGTGATTGAAAGATGGTAAGGATCAGTTCCATTATTTCTAAGACAGTTTCTGCCATTTTATGAACATATGAACATAGCGAGGAAACTATTAGTGCATCAACAACAAACATATCAATAACTAATGGTCGTTTGAGGGACAAACCAACGAGGAAATGGTCATTTGGGCTTAGCCAGAGTGACCAACCAAGCAATATTTCAGGGTTATGATGGGAATATAGACGGAACTAAAATTAAGGAACCAAACGGTTCCCGAGTACAATAAGTTTAATGCAGTTTTTGTATTAATTTTGCTATATGATAATATTTTTTTTTGTTTGATGGGTATGACTAAAGATACAATGATTTGATCGATTTCATTACGGCATTTGAACTAATGCTCCCTCCGCTCGAAAATAAGTGACTCCGTTTTGTCGATATACAAATGTATCTAGAGACATTTCAGTGTGTAGATGCATCCTTATCTGAATGAGTAGATAAATCTGTATATGAAAAAAAAATTGTGACTTATTTCTAAACGGATGTTATATTCTCTACCATTTTATATGTATAATTTGTGTGAATGTAATGGATATTTGTTACCATGGTCAACCAGTACCATTTGTTACTAATAACTTCAATTTAGTTCTAAACCTAAAACAAGCACACGTGTACCAATATAAAGGTACTATTTTGAACAATCTCAACCGCCCATCCAACTTTAATCCAATAGATCACGTGTTCAGTTGAACGTTGCATTCTTAAATGCATACTAATCATCATCCTAAATTTTATAAGTTGACACCAATCTTTGAGATGGCCAACACTAGTTGGTGGTAAGAATATTGTAAAAAATATTTGCATTCCTATGCAATACATGTCACGGTTGCTGCATCCATTATGTACAAAGATCCCCATGCACCATGAATGTGATTGTTCTGAAATGAATGTACCCAACAACTCTTTGTGCGGCCATTGATAATGTGCCCCGCAGGAATCTATAGAAGACCACCAACACGGTGTTTTCCCTCCACCCTCCCTTCAAGAGTTTCACACCATCTCCTTGGTACACTCTCTGCTAGCTAGCGAATACAATACATGATAAGAGAAAAAAACATAATCTCGATTTAGAATAGGAGACATCGAGAAAGGTGAGTTTCTTACGAAGTGGGAAAGGAGTGCAATGCAGCATGTTGTCTCTGCTGATATACTTGGTCTAGCTGGTCGATCTAGAGATCACTGTACTCTTTTGTGTCGGCATTCTAACAAAGTAGTGATGAAGATGCAATTTTCCATGATTATGGAAACTTTTTTAGGGCATTATGGAAACTTTATATGGTACCATAAGTAAGTTCCACACCTAAAAGAGTGAAAATTTGCCTTGCTCCTAAAATCCAGCTTGCTAGTTCGTAGAAGTTACTACTGTTGGAGGCCCGGTCCATTTGAACTTTGATGTGTGCGTGCAGTATAAAAAAAACCGATAAACACCACGTCGGACACAGATTCCCTTACCCTGATTTGCCAAAAAAAAAACCACCTCACGTTACCCCAATCCCTATAGGAAATCCTCGTTCCTCACCCCCACCTCTCGCCAATCCAAGTTTAGTCCAATAGATCACGGATTTAGTTGAACATTATAAATTATTAAATGCACACAAATTATCATCTTAAATTTTGTAAACTTACAAACTTGTTGGGATGGCCAGTACAAGTTGATGGCAAGAACGACGTAAAAATGGCATGCCTATGCTATATATGTAACGATGGACGTCACCATTATGTTTCAAGATCCCCATACAACATTAATTGAATTGTTCAGGAGCGATGCACCATTGACATTGTGCCATGCAAGAATCTATATACGGCCATCGACGTGGTGTTTTCCTTCCATCCTTCCTTCAAGAGCTTCACTCCATATATTTCCTCTGCTATCTGCCAGTTAGCGAATACGATGCACGAGAACAGAAATACAACGTGATCTAAGTTGACAATAGGAGACATCGAGAAAGGGAAGTCTGTTATGAAGCGGAAAAGGAATGCAGTGTAGCATGTTGCCTTTGCTCATATACTGGTTGATCTAGAGCTTATTGTACTCTTTCGTTTGGGCATTCTAACAAAGTAGTGATGGATATGCTATTTTCCAATTTTCCATGATTATGGAAACTTTTTTAGGGCATTATAGAAACTTTATATGGTACAATAAGCAAATTTTGCACGCAAAAGAGGGAAACTTGCATTGCACCTAAAATCTAGCTTGCTAGTCCGTGTAAGAAAGAAGTGACTAGTGTTGGAGGTCCAATCCATTTGGACGTTGCAGTGTGGTAAGGACAACTATAAATAGACATTTAGATAGTATAGTCTCACCATCATTTAACCTATTAGCATTTATATAGGAGGCAATGCTGCTTAATTAGGATCCTATTTAGTTCGATCAAGATATTTTGTCTATCAACTAGCATGTAAAATCTCACCACTCCTAACACAATTAATGCATTATGTTTTAATGCCACCGTCTATCTTCACACAAGTCCCTGATTTCATATCAACCATGGATAATTTGTGATAGTAAGCATACTCTAGAGAGATAAAAATCGATGAAAATGCTAACTCTGGACCATATTGAATGAAGTGGCTGAGAACTATCTAACAAATCCAAAAAATGGAATTGATCTAAACACATATCTAGAATTCCTAGATGATATGCGGAAGTGTAATAAGACATTCATTGTCCCTAAACATAAACTTTATGCAAGGCTAGGTAATGACACGATCAATCTTCTACTAACGAAAAGTGCAGGAAAAAACCACACTCAATCGATATTACTCCTCCATATCGGTTTAGTAGGCCTCCGAATATAGAAGATGTGCCACAAAATTTATACTGACAAAAACTTTTTCTTTTGAATATGATTTCAATGATATAACTTTTGTGGCATATATCTCATATTTTGTTGACCAGATGAATGATCAAAGTTTTTCTTAAAGTAGGTAGAGGCCTAACTGCCTAATAAATCGGCGTGGAGGGAGTCGGTAACAAGAAGTTACTACTCCCTCCATACCGGTTTATAGGGTAATTACGCGTTTCGAGAAAAAAGTTTGACTACAAATTTAGTCAACAAAATATAAGATTTATGTCACAAAAGTTATACCAATTAATTCATATTCAAAAGAAGTTTTCAACAGTATTTTTTTTTTATGAAGTATATCTTATATTTTGTTGACCAAATTAGTAGTCAAAGTTTTTCTCGAAATACGTAATTGTCCTGTAAACCCGTATCGAGGGAGTACCATGCAGTGATGAAAGATGGTAAGGATCAATTCCACTATTGATAAGACAATCTCTTCCATTTATGAACATGCGTTCATATCGAGGAAACTATTAGTGCATCAACAGCAAACGTATCAACAACTAACGTAAAAAGTCACGTGAAAAAACTAACGTAAGAAGTGGAATTCAATCTAATTTGTATGAATGTAATGTATATATTTTTTACAACAGTTACACGTACCACGTGCTATTGATAACTTAAGTTTAACTTTAAAGCTAAAACATGAGTCCAAATATAAAAGGTACTAGTTTGAAGAACCTGAACCGTCCATCCAACTTTAATCCAATTGATCACGGATTTAATTGAACGTTGCAACTCTTAAATGCATTCTAATTATCGTCTTAAATTTCGTAAATGAACACCAATTGTTGAGGTGGGCAATACAAGTTGATGGTCAGAATCACGTAAAGGGAAATTACATACCTATACTATATATGTCACGGTGGATGCATCCATTATGTATGAAGATCCTCGTGCAACATGAATGCGGGAGTTGCGAAATGAATTTGCTGAACAACTCTCCGTGTGTCCATGGGCATTGCGCCTGGGCAAGAATCTATATATCAATCCACTGATATTATGTGTTTTCCCTCCATCCCCCCTTCAAGAGTTCCATGGCATCTCTTTTGTACACTATCTCCTAGCTAGCGAATTTGGTGCATGAGAAGAGGAAAAACAACGTAATATAGGGTGAGGATAGGAGGCATCGAGAAAGGGAAGTTTCCTACGAAAGGGGAGAGCAGTGCAATGTAGCATGTTGCCTTTGCTGAAATGCTTTGCTAAACTGGTTGATGCGGAGGCTCTTGTACTCATTCCCTTCAACGTTCTAACAAAGTAGCGATGAAGTTGCAATTTTCCGATTTCCCATGATCATGGAAAGTTTTGTAGAAAATTATAGAAACTTTATGTGGCACCATAAGTTTCTATGCGGCAGCATAAGCAAGTTCCACACCTAAAAGAGGGCAAACTTGCATTGCACCTAAAATCCAGCCTGCTAGTCTGTGTAGGAATGTTAGAGGCCCAATCCATTTGGACTTTGCAGTGTGCGTGAGGAACGAAAAAATCCGATGAACACCACACCACGTCGGACACGGATGCCCTTACCCTGATTCGCCGCGCGCACCTTTCACGCGTTCCGATGCCCATAAATGCCGCCGAATCCCCTCCTCCTATCCCCGTCCCCTTTCCCGCCGCCTCCATTCCTAAAACTCCCCATTTTGCCATTAATCCTCGCCTAAATCCCCCACCTCCCGTTACCCCCAATCCCTCCAAGAAACCCTCGTTTCCCCACCCCCCCATCTCCCACCATGGGCAGCGCCGCCTCGCCGCCGCGGACCCTGGACGCCGCCGCCTCCCCGCCCACGGCGTCGCAGGAGGACCTCAAGCGCGTCGCCGCGCACCGGGCCGTGGCCATGGTGGGCTCCAACATGACCCTCGGGCTCGGCACGGGCTCCACCGCCGCGCACGCGCTGGACCGCCTCGGGGACCTCCTGCGCAGCGGCGCGCTGCGCGGGGTCGCCGGCGTGCCCACCTCCCTCAAGACGGAGGCGCACGCCGCGCGCGCCGGGATCCCGATGCTCGCGCTCGCCGACGCCGCCGAGATCCACCTCTCCATCGACGGCGCCGACGAGGTCGACCCGGACCTCAACCTCGTCAAGGGCCGCGGCGGCTCGCTGCTCCGCGAGAAGATGATCGAGGGCGCCGGGGCCCGCTTCGTCGTCATCGTCGACGAGTCCAAGCTCGTGCCCCGCCTCGGCTGCACGGGCGCCGTCCCCGTCGAGGTCGTCCCCTTCGGGAGCGCATACACGCTGGGCCTCGTCCGCAAGGTGTTCGACGGGGTGCCCGGGTTCAGCGCCAGGCTCAGGACCGTCGTGTCCAAGGCGGGGGACGGCAAGGACGATCTCTTCGTCACCGACAACGGCAACCACATCGTCGAGATGTTCTTCGACGACGGCATACGCGGCGACCTAACCGCCATCAGCGACAGCCTGCTCCGCATCACCGGTGTCGTCGAGCACGGCATGTTCCTCGGCATGGCCACATCCGTCATCGTCGCCAAGAAGGACGGAACCGTCGCCGTACTCACCAAGAAGTAGCACCTGCCCGCCGGCCAAACGGCTGAGGATTCACCAGGGAATAAGCCGAGATTGAAGCAACCCGCAAAGCAGCTCGGCTCTTGATTATGCTCTTCTTGCGTACGTTACTGTTACTGCGTTTCCTCCTCCTTTATTATCATCATGGGTAGTAACGCGATGGTGCCCAGCTTAATAAGTACTATTCGACTTCGCTCCATGATGTTTATCAAGTCAATTTTTTTCATCGCTCGACCAAACCCCCAATTTTGACTCGCTGCTTCTTAGACCTGATGCTCCGTATTGCTTACATCAGCTATTCAACTGTCAGTTTCCTCTCTTATGTACTCACCAATCAATGAATTGGAGTAGTAGCCATGTGCAGATCTGCCTATATTTTTTATGTGTTCACCAATCCATCACAGGAAATGGATTGGCTCATGTCCAGTAAGGTCCAAATCATCACTCTCAACTGGGCGTGGATAGAATGAATGTGCACGGCTGATTTTGTGAAGGATGCCCAATCTACAGATTCAATGCACAAGATTTCTGTATAGTGTCACTTTTTATGGAGGAGCTTTCCTTGCCATTCCTTTGCCCGTAATCACCTTTCTGCCATCCAATTGTGGCCACTCTTTTCAGCCACTGCTTTGTCTTCGCAATTTGAAAACATGGACTTCTTTGTCTGCACAATTTTGAAAACATAAAGTTTGTTTAAAGAAACCAGTAGATCATACAAATTATGATCAAATGACTACCAGAAAATTTGAGAAAGGCAGGAAAGAGCATACCACAACATTTCGAGGATTTCTATTAAATACCTGTGAAATGTTATCAACAGGGTAAAAACTTTTTTATTAGGGAAAATGTAGTACTATCTCTGTCCATAAAAGGATGTCCCAAGTTTGTCTAAATTTAGATGTATCTATATACTTTTTAGTATGATACATATGAATTTAGACAAATCCACGACATCGTTATATGGATGGGTTTTTTAATAAAAAAATTAATATTAAAAAGATATTGCAACAATATGATTTCAACAGGTAGTCTGAAAGATGCACACATCAAAAAAAGATTTTAAAAAACCCGCCGAACTGATTAGCAAGGCAGTAGAAATTACCACCACCAAAGGCCACACCTAGACTGCAAAAAAGGTTCTACAAGAAACGATGACGCCTCCAAACAGTTAACATCACAAAAACACCATCTTTGCCTAATCAGAAATCATAGGTTTTCACCCAAAAAGGAAGTCCTACTAAAATCTAGACAATGCCTCAACCAGGAGATGAATAGACATCCAGACTTGGTGCCTAGGGAAGGTCAGACATCAGAGACTTGGGAAATAGTAGTATTTAGGTGAAATAGTAGTATTTAGGTTTTATGATCGTTCAAGTTCTCAGCTATGCCGCTTTCGAGTTTTTGTTCTTCTAAAAAAGACATGTTCAACCTCATTGGCTTGAGAAGGCCCTCTAGTAAAAAGAGTGGTGCTTGGTAGAACCACATGATCTCTGCTCATGGGCACGATGAATTAATAGCCTTCAACCACCAATTCTTTTTTACTTCTGCATCCAACCAAACCGTTATATAAAGGTTGGATGGAGCAAACATGATACTGCCCAACAAGTCTTCTACAAAGCAGAATAAAGGGTTGGAGAAGATAGTTGTGCGGAGAGAAAACGTAAGTTTATGAAGGAAGGAAGCGAGACAATGGTGGGCTTGGGAGATGACAGGAACCTATTGTGCACTACCATTCGAACTCATGCTGAATTTTGGATTGCCATTGCTCCTCGGAGAGGACTGTGTAGTGTGTGTCCTGGAGAACCTTGGGTTGCCATTGTTCATAGGGAATGGGGATTTAGTGACTTGCAAGGTTGTAACTAATCATGCTTGAAGGTTACACGACACTTGCAAAACAAAACCGCATCTGGCTTCAAACTACGAAGTGCAGTTTTCAAAAACTCAAACTGCCGCTACAGACTGCATTTTCCAAAAATTCAACGAACAATCATGCTTAAAGGTTATACGCTGAAGATCATTGGGACGGCCATGTCGTCACTTGTGGCACCGCTGTCGCACCATTGGATCGAGTTGTTTGACGTGTGAGGTGGCTTCCTCTCTGCTTATATATTTTTGGTCATGGAGATGGAGAATGAAGATAGCCTTAGGACACCAAATATATATTCTAAAAGAGTTACCTTACGACGCAAGATGCTACGCCAAACAAAGGAGAACACAAACTAATTTATGTACACAATTATATAAACTTAATTTCTCAACTCATGAAACACATCAAGTATTATGATATTTATTATTATCTAAATTATTCATCGGTACATCAAATAGGAGGCGATGGTGCACGAGTCGTCGCCGCCACCACATGGTCCAGGGGAGAAGTCCTGGCACATTCAGACTTGCACATTTGGACTGTTGGATAGCAGAGCTCGTCTAGTGAACAACAGTAGTAGCAACCCGGTATATTCTCGCATGAGTGACCACGGACACACAGTCCGTACGGTAAATTGATCTTAACGCTTTCCAACTCTTCCAATGTTCTACCTTTGGAACAGGAAAACCAATTAATATATTTATTACAACAATCAAACAAACAAAATATGCAATCACTCCGAAAAGCTGTAAGAGCTTCTCAAGAAATAAAAATCATGCATAGCATGAGCATGAACTGCTTAATGTTGCAAGATTAGTTTTTGGAAGACAATTCAACTGAAGCATCAAAATATGTCCACCGGGAGACAACTTACACTGCACATGGACATGGCTAGCGAAACAGGCGAGAAGAAGCACGGAGAGTATGAGTGGTGAATGGAAACGGTTTCTATACTTGTCCATGGAGAAATTTACTAGCCGAGCTTGTTTTGATCCTCGTCTATAGCAAAGTAGGCTTCCTGAGAAACAATGACAGGTATCTTCGTTTGGGTGTTCTAATGTATGTATACCCAACAATAAGCGTGAGGTACAGGGGCAAATTAAGAAGTAACGCCCTAAAATTACGGTTATTTCGCTATTTTTGCAAAGATATCGTCCCGGCTAATCTTCGTATTTATGTGATAGGATTCCATATTCCTTATTCAATCCCTAGTCAGGTGCTATACTTGGCACCGCTAGGGATCGGACCCTGGACAAATCGCTAAGATCACGCACGGTTCTTTCTACTTTTGAAAATTAAGATATGGTCCCGCCTAGTCTTCGTATTTATTTGATATACGATTCGATATACTGAACCTTTGATTGCCATTGCTCTACCGAGCGCACCGAGTTTTGTGCTGTCTGTGTTGTAGAACCTTGGGTTTACCATTGTTCATCGGAGGGTTGGAGCGCGGTGAAATCGTGTCTGATCCTCGCCTCCTCGGTACTCATGATCCCTAGCTAACGAACCTGATGTTCTGGAGGTTGCTGACTCACTTGGGCAGCAATCAGTAGAGCTTCTCCATAAAACTCTACGTTAACAGTGTGCAGCCGTGCACAAACTTGTTATCAGCATTGTCTCCTGCGCAAAATATCTTGTGACATGGTACAGTTCAAGATAACTTGAGAAGAGTGGTGCTCGGTGGAACCCCTCATGGACACGATGAATTAATAGCCTTCACTACCCAAACATAGTACAAAAGTTGGATGGAGCAAACATGATATCTGCAAAGCAGAATAGAGGAAAGGAGCAGATAGTTTGCACAGAGAAAACATGAACGACTGAAGGAAGCGAGACAATGTTTGGGCTTGGGAGACGCTGGGAACTTATTGAGCACGCTGAATCTTGGATTGGCATTGCTCTTCCGAGCGCACGAGTTGTGTCTGTCCTGTAGAACGTGAGGATTTTATAATTTGCCACACTTTTCTTTATACCTCTATTATTTGCCACATGATCATCACATGTTCCCCGTAGAACCTTGGGTTGCCATTGTTCATGGGAGGCTTGGATGGTAGTGAAATCTAGGCTTGGAGCATTAGCGAACCTGGTTTTGTGGAGGTTGCTGACACACTTGGGGAGCAATCCAGGTCAGTAGAACTTCTCCATAAAACTATGTGCTTTAACAGCATGCAGCAGTGCACAAAATTGCTGTCTGCATTGTCTCCAGCGCAAAATAACTTCCGACAAAGTACAGTTAAATCCTGTGGTGCACCGAATCTCCTACTCCCAGTTGACCCAATAGGATTTTTCACTATATCCGGTTTGTAGTACGAAGACAATGCGTGCATTGCGGACAAGGGTCCAAATCAACTGAACGATGTAGCCACCGCAATTGAAGTACAGATTTCCATTGGGGAAAAAAATTGAAGTACATATCTCTGTTATGGATTTAATTTCAAAATTCATAAACAAAGAACGAGGTTAGATATATGAATGTTAAGAATTTAGTCCGAAAAACAAAATTCATTCGCTGCAGTTATACAATAAAAAAAAGTTCTCTGCTTGCAAAATTTCAAGTTGCCATCAAAAGTAATTAGCACTGGAGTAGTATTCTAAACATGTTGCTCAGAGTCTCAGACAAGTGTCATGTTGCTCAGAGTCTCAGACAAGTGCCATTTGCACATTTGCACCAGCACTGGATAGAACTTGAGAAGGTGAAACCATTTTTTACCTAATCATTGCTATGCAATGTTGGCACAGTGATGGTAAATCAAATCGTTCATGTTATTCTTTTGCCGCGACATAATCAACAACATGTTGGGATTGGTAGCAACAAAGAATGCACAGATTTACGGCACATATGCATTACACAACCCCCTCAACTTGCAGTGAAGCTTGTGAATAGTCTCAATCAACAAGCAGCTATCCTCTCAACCTGTAGTGAACTTTGTGGATATTTCAGCCAACAAGCTGCAGAATAACAAAATAGCATGAACAAAAGACACTGATTTATGTGAAAACCTCCCCGTTGGGAGGAGTTCTAATAAAAACCTGTGAACACTGAAATGTTATCAACATGGTAAAATCCTTTTGAGGTTTCATTCTTGTGCAGGTTCTCAGCTATGTCATTTTCGAGTTTTTTCTTCTAAAAAGACCTGTTTGGCCTAATTGGTTTGAGAAGGCCCCTCTATTAAGAAGAGTGTTGCTCGGTGGAACCACATGATCGCTGCTCATGGACACGATGAATAATTAATAGTCTTCAACTACCAAAACATTGTTCATCTGCATCCAACCAAACCATGCTATAAAAGTTGGATGGAGCAAACATGATACCCAGCAAGTCTTCACCAAATCAGAATAGACGAAAGAAGCAGATAGTTTTGCACAGAGAAAACATTAACGAAGGAAGTTTTGACAATGTTGGGCTTGGGAGATGCCAGGAACTTATAGTACGCACCTTGACTCGCAGTCATGCTAAAGCTTGGATTTCCATTGCCCTTCCGAGCGCCGTCTTGAAGCCGGTGATCCTCTTCGTGCGCCCCGATGGGCCAGACACACACAGGATATGGGTTGGCAGGAGGTCAATCAGAGATGCGGACGTTTCCGGGTGGAGGCTTGTGAGTAAATGGCATTGGTGATGAGCAAGGTTTGGTAGCTAAAGCTTGGATTTCCATTGCCCTTCCGAGCGCCGTCTTGAAGCCGGTGATCCTCTTCGTGCGCCCCGATGGGCCAGACACACACAGGATATGGGTTGGCAGGAGGTCAATCAGAGATGCGGACGTTTCCGGGTGGAGGCTTGTGAGGAAATGGCATTGGTGATGAGCAAGGTTTGGTAGCGGCAGATAGTGTTAGTCGGCTCCGTTCCAGCGTGTCCGAGTGTCTTCGTGTTGGCCTTCTCTTGATGTGAAGTCGAAGCAGCCTCGGCGGTGTATGATGACCTTCGGGGGGCGGTCCGGTGGTGAAGGTCATATTCAGCGCGGGTCTTGCGCATCTCCTCTCCAGGACTCGTCTTCGATGTCGGAGCTGCCGGCCTCTTCTCGAGGAGCCATCTGTTTGGCATAGGGCGACTTGAACTTCACGTTTGTGTAGCTTCTGCGGGTAGCCGGGGTGGCTAGGTGTGACCCTCGCGGCGGCGTGTGGGTGGTTGTGGGTGTGGGTTTAGCCCAGTTGTTGTACGTTTCCGTCTGATTTTCTCCTAAAAACTAGGCACTTTCTGCGTTCAATCCTGTGGTGTGGGTTCTTCGAATCTCATACTCCATGTCGACCAAATAGGATTTTTCACCATGTCTTGGTTGTTAGCAGTACAAAGACGAAGTGTTCCATTGCAGACAAGGATCCAAATCAACTGAACGATTTTCAACCGCAAATTAAAGTACAGATTTTCATCGTTTTTTAAATATATAGATCTCTGTTATGGATTTCAAAATTGATAAACAACAGCAAAGTTGGATATATAGATGTTCAGAAATCAGTCTGGAAAGTGAAATTCATTAGCTGCAGTCATACAAAAAATAGTTCTATACTTGCAAAATTTACAAGTCGCCATCAAAAGTAATTAGCAGTAGTACTATTCTAAACATGTTTGCTCAGACAAGTGTCATTTTGCATTGGTGTCTACTAGTAGTTGTTAGTCTTGTAGCAAGCTCCATTTGCACATATGCGCTGCCACTTGAGAGAACTTGAGAAGCTGAACCCATTCTTGACCTAATCCTTGCCACGAAATGTTCATAGTAATGGAAAAACAAATTGTTCATGTAAATCTTTTGCCATGACATAATCAACATGTTGGGGTGAATAGCAACAAAGAATGCACCAGTTCACTGGTACGGCACATATGAATTACACAAACCCTTCAACTGGCAGTGAACTTTGTGAATAGTCTCAACCAACAAGTAAGCAGCAGAATAACAAAATAGCATGCACAAGAGACACGCTGATTTCGTGGAAAACCTCCCTGTTGAAAGTTAAATCGACGGGACTAACCAGCCCACTCCAACTTCCACTATTAGCAAAGTGGATACAAATGGAGTATTCTATAGAATCTTACTTGAACAGGATCTGTTCTATAGCATCGTACCGCAGCAAAGTGGATACAAATGGAGTATTCTATAGAATCTTTTGAGGATCACAATAACAACAACACAAGCTAAACTTGCCAAGACCACCAAAACTTAACAGGAGCAAACAAGAGAGAGCTAAAACTGCTATAGTTTCTGTCCTCTTCGGTTTTCAGATGACCGTTCCTAAACAACTGAACCAAGTAGCGTGAAACTTGGAAATATGTAGGGCGATGAGTCCTCAATCTGATGTCCCCTCTTACTGATAACCTGCAGAGACTGCTGACCTGTGAATTCTCAACAAACATATCTGGCTAAACCACTCTGTGGCCGAATCATGCTCCAAGTGTAGAACGAACTCACCCTGTTTGGAGTCAATCCAACCATGTTTGAGACTCCGATGAACAAGCTTGGTGAAAATCAACGAGAAGCGACCAATCTGGGCAGAGTTTCTCGCCCTCTCTTCTCTCTTGGTGCTGTATGGAGATTTTTGATGCTCTTCTTGCTCTCTGGCAGCAACCACTGAGCTCTGTATAAAGGGGCAAAATAGACTAAGATTTTCTTCCTTTCTCTCCTCTCTCAAGGAGGCCATCTCAGCCATTGATTCGGCTGATATCAAAGGTCCATAATTGTTCGACCTATGGGCAGAGTTGAACTGCCGTCTCTGGATTAGCCCAACACAACAAAGCAGGTGACGACCATTGGCTGAATCTACCATAGCAAAGAAAAGACGAATAACACCAAAATTCAAAACCCAGTGGTATATAGGTATCTCATGATCCTAGAGAAAGATCGGGCCCGATCCGTACCTGCACCATACAATCAGCCAAGTTTGAGGAGTCGACTTGTCCTTCAAACCATACAATCTGACAACCTAAGGAATACAAATGATCTAGCAGCATTCCGGTGTAATCTTTTCTTAGAAGGCAACAACCGAGGTTATGCCTGGTTAACACTGCATCACTCTGCTATTGCCTAGCAGAGTAGATCTCAGTACAGTAGCACATAGAAGGTCCGTGTGACGAGAGCTGCCTGAAGCCCTGAATGGGGTTGTGGATAATCATGGCGGTAGAGTGGCACGTCTAAGGTCCGCACAATAGATCAACCCACCAGATTAAAGGTCGTGTTCAGAGAAGAGGTATAGCCCTCGAACCAAATGTTCAGAATATTCTGTTCAGAGAAGAGGTATACTACCTAGGGTGGCTCTATGTCAAGGTAAAACGTGATCTGAAATGTTGTGGATGAAGAAATGAGGAGTAGCTTCAGCAAATCACTCAACCATAAACAAAAATCTTGTCAAATAGTACTCATAAGTTCTCAAATTCAGCAAGTACATTAACCAGCTTTACTTTGTATGTGTGATAGTTGTGTGTTCTTATCCCCACAGCTACCTGATTAGGTCGACATAGAAACTCAGCTATGTTTCACTTTTCTAAGTAGTTGACACGGAAATGACAAAGCCAAATTCTTCCCGAGAGACTGAACTGTATCCACAAGTTAGCACATTGCAATTGTCTCCCAAACATCACCATATTTCTCTTGGAACATAACCATGCTATTTTGGAAACCATGGATACAGCGAACGGACTATACGCCTATCTGAATTCTCGAAATACAAAAGGAGACAGATGGATGCCACATCACCCTTAGAAGAAGTCCTGGAGGCCCCGGCCGGCGAAGACGCGGTCGGAGAGCTCGGCGAGGACGGCGTTGACGGAGAGCAGCGCGGCCGTGGAGCCCGCGATGATGCCGAGGACGACCCCCGTGGTGCCCAGCACCTTCCCGGGCGCCGGCCACTCGATCTCCGACATCTCCTGGGTCACGCCGGCCCACCACCCGCCGCCGCCTCCGGCGACCTCCGCCTCCTTCCGCGCGCGCATCACCTCCTTCAGCTCCGCCGCCACCTCCTCCTGGGTCTTCTCCGGAGAAACCGGCGGTTCCTCGGCGGGGTTTGCGGGTCCGCCCGCCGCCGTGGCGGTTCTTGCTCCTGCTCTTTGTCGCTGGCCGTGTCCTTGGATGATCAAGTGTTGATCAAGAACCCTGGGACAATTAGCTAGCTTAGCCAATTATACATATCCTTGTAATTTTGTATTTTCTTTTTCATTTATGTGATTTCTGTAATGTGTTGTAATTCTAATTATTCATGTGAATATTGTAAATGACTTTGTATCATGTGTGTTAATCAATCAAGCTCAAAGTTTCTCTAATGAGCTTTAAATATATGTGATATTCTTTTATATGTTTGATTATCTATTTGTTTAATGAATTTGAATTATAATATATTCAATTGATATTCAAACATAACTTATTTAAATTCAATCATGCAACTTAAGTTGAGATGCACTATTCCCCTCTCTTCTCGAAAACCCTAATTAAGTGAAGTTAGGTCCAAATCTATCGCATTGTCGAAACCCTAACCCTGTAAGGTGTCGAGAGAGAAACGTGTCCCCCTTCGATGCAGTTTTCTTTTAAAAGCGCGAAATTTCCCCGGATTTTTCGATGCAATGCACATCCCTTTCTAAAATCTACCCCTCGATCGTCTCTAAACCTAGGACATTACATGTACCGCATAATTGAAAATAAGCAGAAACGAGCCGCTACCATTGATGCAAGTTCTCTGTTTCGATCGCGACACATACGTATTTGAATCTACCTAGGCGATCTAGCAGGAACAAATAAAATGGCACATTTTTTTGCTAGGCTTGCTTGTATAATCAAAATATCTGAGAGGAACTGATCTGATTTATGCATTGTTGATGTAGGAAATGGATTACTTGGATTTTTCTATAAATGTAGACATATTATTTATATTATTTGGAGCTATGGAATTAAAGTTATGAATTTCCAAATATTACATTATTAATTGAAGTAATATAATTGCTTTCATATTTTAATTATCTAAAATAGTGAACCAAGTTTATATATTCAAAATACTCAAACATTTTATGAGCACTTTTCATATTAAAGTTTTTCCATTTGAATTAGTATTTGAAAGTTATGATGGTTTTAAAAAGTTTATATTTGAAATATTCAAACATTTATGGCAGTTTTCATATTAATTTTTTTCCATTTGAATTAGTATTTAAAAGTTATGAAGCTTTTTAAAAGTTTATATTTGAAATATTCAAACATTTCTGAACACTTTTTATACTAAATTTTTTTCCATTTGAATTGGTATTTAAAAGTTATAAAAGTTTATATTTAAAATATTCAAACATTTCTTAGCACTTTTCATTTTAAATTTTTTTTCCATTTGAATTAGTAAGTAAAAGTTATGAAGGTTTGAAAAGATAAATAGGAGATTTTTTTGAAAACTGCAAGGACCTATCTGCAAAACAACGGACCACGCACCATCCAGGGTGCCACATCAGCCTGGAGACTGGACCCTACGTGTTTGAAACAGTGTCAATTAGGCATCAATTCGTGTTTAGTTTTTTTTTCTGCAAAATCTACAAAAAAAAAATGGTAGTTTTTTGCTTCCAAAATGTAAAGTGTACTAAAATCGGCATTTAACTAGAAATGTGGTGGTTCTATGCTAACAACTCTCTCCTCTCTGCCATTTTTTAGTTTTTTCCTTCTAAAAAGACCTGTTGGCATGATTGGCTTGAAAAGGCCCTCTTGTGAGAAGAGCCGTGCTCGGTGGAACCACATGATCGCTTGTCATGACACGATGAAGAATTCATAGCCTTCAACTACCAAAACATTGTTCATCTGCATCCAACCAAGCCGTGCTATAAAGGTTGGATGGAGTAAACAGGATACCCAGCAAGTCTTCTCCAAAGCAGAATATACCATGTTCAAACAAAAAAAGCAGAATAGACGAAAAAGGAGCAGATAGCTTTGCACGGAGAAAACATGAACGAAAGAAGAAAGCGAGACAATGTTGGACTTGGGAGATGGCAGGAACTTAGTACGCACGGCGATTTTCAGTCCTACTGAAGCTTGGATTGCCATTGCCCTTCCGAGAACAATGAGTTGTGTCTGTCCTGTAAATTGGGTTGCCACTGTTCATTGGAGGCTTGAAGGGCACTGAAATCCTGAGACAGTGTCATGTGAAAGTAGAACTCTGTGTGCTTCAACAGCGTGCAAAAAAATGTTATCATTGTCATCTCCAGTGCAAGTTCAATCCTGTGGTGTGGGTTCTTCAAATCTCGTACTCATTGTCGACCCAATAGGATTTTTCACCATATCTAGTACAAAGACAGTGTTGCATTGCAGACAAGGATCCAAATCAACTGAACGATGTAGCAACTGCAAATTAACGTACAGTTTTTCACGGGGATTTTTTCTGAAATACGAGTATATAGCGTAAAACTACCACTTTCTATGCAAAATTTCGGAAAACTACTACTTTTCGTTCCAATCGCATAGAACTACCACATTTGACGGAGGTTGTCTCAGATAGCACTAATCATGAATTGAACACGAATTGATAGCCTTTCCGACAACGCTGGCCCACTGACAGGCATGACGTGGCACCCTAGAGTCTGTCGTTTTGTAGATAGGTCCTTAAGTTTTGAAGGCAAATTACGCAGGGGTCCCTCGTGTCTCGCAGTTTTCAAATAATCACATATTTATTTTTCAAACTTTCATATCTTTTAAATACTAATTCAAATCGAAAAACTTTTAATATCAAAAGTGCTCAGAAATGTTTGAATATTTCAAATATAACTTTTTAAAACCTTCATATCTTTTGAATACTAATTCAAATGAAAAAACTTATAATACGAAAAGTGCTCAGAAATGTTTGAATATTTCAAATATAAATTTTTTGAAACCTTAATAACTTTTGAATACTAATTCAAATGGAAAAACTTATAACATGAAAAGTGCCCATAAATGTTTGAATATTTCAAATATAAACTTTTGAAAACCTTCATAACTTTTGAATACCAATTCAAATGGAAAAACTTATAACATGAAAAATGCTCAGAAATGTTTGAATATTTCAAATTTAAACTTCTTAAAACCTTCATAACTTTTGAATACCAATTCAAATGGGAAAACTTATAACATGAAAAGTGCTCAGAAATATTTGAATATTTCAAATATATATATTCAGTTCACAATTTCAGATAATTAAAATTTACAAACAAATAAATTACTTCTATTCATAATGTAAACTTTGAAAATTCATAACTTCAATTCTATAACTCCAAATAATATAAATAATATGTCTAAATTTATTAGAAAAATCCAAGGAATCTATTTCTAACATCCATAACCTTAGATTGTGCTTCTTGTGCGCCTCCGTCTTTGCTACACGTCAGTTACCTGAAGTATGTCGGTCCCTGTCGCAATTGCGATTCCCCATCAATGACAAGTGGACGAGCATTATTGCCGGCAGATCCGGGCAACACACAACCGCCCTCGGCAGGGTGGGCCGCCGCGCCACCGCCCGACCAGGTAACCTTCCCTGATCAGCGCAGGCCACCGCGCCAACTCCGTTAGTTGCCCGTTGCGCTTCCCTTGTTCGTGGTCATGGGGCTGGTCAGGTACCCGCGCAAGCAAAGTATATAGAATAGAACTACCACTTTCTATGCAGAGTTTCTATGTTAGAAATGGATTCCTTGGATTTTTGTAATAAATTTAGACATATTATTTACTCCATCCGTTTCAATCTATAGTGCATATAGATTTTTTGCACGGTAATTAGCGCAACTCATTTTTTAACACAAAACCTCCTTAAGAGCCGAACCACGATCACAGAAATACTCCCGATCTACCGATCCCTCGATCCCGCTGTGGAGTCCTTTGCGGAGTAGGAGAGAAATAAGGAAAGTGAAAACAGAAACGGGGGAGATATTGCAAATAAACACACATATACTCTTATATTATGAAACAAATGTAGAAAATATATAGGCACTATAGATTGAAACGGAGGGAGTATATTATTTGGAGTTATAGAATTGAAGTTATGAATTTCTAAAGTTTACATTATGAATATAAGTAATTTATTTGATTGTAAATTTTAATTATCTGAAATAGTGAAATGAATTTATATATTTGAAATATTCAAATATTTCTGAGCACTTTTCATGTTATAAGTTTTTCCATTTGAATTGGTATTCAAAAGTTATGAAGGTTTTAAGAAGTTTAAATTTGAAATATTCAAACATTTCTGAGCATTTTTCATGTTATAAGTTTTTCCATTTAAATTGGTATTCAAAAGTTATGAAGGTTTTAAAAAGTTTAAATTTGAAATATTCAAACATTTATGGCCACTTTTCATGTTATAAGTTTTTCCATTTGAATTAGTATTCAAAAGTTATGAAGGTTTCAAAAAGTTTATATTTGAAATATTCAAACATTTATGAGCACTTTTCGTATTATAAGTTTTTCCATTTGAATTAGTATTCAAAAGATATGAAGGTTTTAAAAAGTTATATTTGAAATATTCAAACATTTCTGAGCACTTTTGATATTAAAAGTTTTTCGATTTGAATTAGTATTTAAAAGATATGAAGGTTTGAAAAATAAATATGTGATTATTTGAAAACTGAGAGACACGAGGGACCCCTGCGTAATTTGCCTTCAAAACTTAAGGACCTATCTACAAAACGACGGACTCTAGGCTGCCACGTCATGCCTGCCAGTGGGCCACTTAAGGACCTATCTACAAAACGACGGACTCTAGGCTGCCACGTCATGCCTGCCAGTGGGCCAGCGTTGTCGGAACGGCTATCAATTCGTGTTCAATTCAGGATTAGTGCTATCTGAGACAACCTTCGTCAAATGTGGTAGTTCTATGCGATTGGAACGAAAAGTAGTAGTTTTCCGAAATTTTGCATAGAAAGTGGTAGTTTTATGCTATATACTCCTGAAATACAGATCTCTGTTATGGATTTCAAAATAGATAAACAAATAGCAAAGTTAGATATATGGATGTTCAGAAATCAGTCTGGAAAGTGAAATTCATTAGCTGCAGTCATGCAAAAAATAGTTCTATACTTGGAAAATTTACAAGTCGCCATCAAAAGTAATTAGCAGTAGTATTATTCTAAACATGTTGGCTCAGACATGTGTCATTTTGCATTGGTGTCTGGTTGTAAGTCCTGTAACAAGCTCCATTTGCACATATGTGCTGCCACTTGAGAGAACTTGAGAAGATGAACCCATTCTTGACCTAATCCTTGCTATGAAATGTTCACAGTAATGGTAAAACAAATCGTTCATGTAATTCTTTTGCCACAACATAATCAGCAACATGTTGGGGTGATAGCAACAAAGAATGCACTGGTTCACTGGTCCGGCACATATGCATTACACAAACCCTTCAACTTGCAATGAACTTTGTGAATAGTATCAACCAACAAGCGGCAGAATAACAAAATAGCATGCACACAAGACCAACCGGCCCACTCCAACTTCCACTATTAGCAAAGTGGATACAAATGGAGTATTCTAGAGAATCTTTTGAGGATCACAATAACAGCAACATGAGTTAAAACTTACCAAACTTGCCAAGACCACGAAAACTTAACAGGAGCAAACAAGAGATACCTAAAACTGGTATAGTTTCTGTCCTCTGGTTTTCAGAAGACCGTTCCTAAACAACTGAACCAAGTAGCGTGAAACTTGGAAATATGTAGTACGGTGAGTCCTCAATCTGCTGTCCCCTCTTACTGATAACCTCTAGAGATAGCTAAATCTAAACCACTCTCTGGCCAAATCATGCTCCAAGTGTAGAACGAACTCACCGTGTTTGGAGTCAATCCAACCATGTTTGAGACTCCGACGAACAAGCTTGGTGAAAATCAACGAGAAACGACCAATCTGGACAGAGTTTCTCGCCCTCTCTTCTCTCTTGGTGCTGTATGGATGTTTTTGCTGCTCGTTGATTCGGCTGAGATCAAAGGTCCATAACTGTTGGACCTATGGGCAGAAGTTAACTGCACTCTCTGGATTAGCCCAACAAAACAAAGCAGGTGACAACCATCGGCCGAACTTACTACAGCAAAACAAAGACGGATCACACAAAATTTAAAAACCTAGTGGTGTACATGTATCTCATGATCCTATATATAGATCAGGCATGATCAGTGCCCGCACTATACAGATCGACCAAGTCTGAGGAGCCAACTTTTCCTTCAAAGTTCATGCCATAAAATGTGGCAACTTGAGGAATACAAATGATCTAGCAGCATTCCGGTGTAATCTTTTGTTTGAAGGCAACAACCAAGGTTGTGCCTGATGACACAGCATCACTCTGGTAGTGCCTAGCAAAGTAGATCTCACTGCTCGCGGATGAGATGGAGTGCAGTAGCACATAGAAGTTCCTTGTAATAAGAGCTGCCTGAAGCCCTGGATGGGGTTTTGGATAAGCATGTTGGTACAGTAGCACATCTAAGGTCCGCACGATAGATCAACCCATCAGATTAAAGGTCGTGTTCAGAGAAAAGGTATAGCCCTCGAACTAAATGTTAGGAATGTCCTGTTAGTTCAAATACTACCCTAGGGTGGCTCTTTGTGAAGGTAAAACGTGATCTGAAATGTTGTGGATGAAGAAATGACACAGAAATGACAGTGCGAAATTCTTTCCCAGAGACTGAATTGCATCCAATGGTTAGCACATTGAAATTTTCTCCCAAACATCACCATATATCACTCGAAGCAACACAACCATGTTGGAAACCATGGATACAGCGAACGGACTATACGCCTACCTGAATTCTCGAAATACAAAAGGAGACGGATGGATGCCACATCACCCTTAGAAGAAATCCTGGAGGCCCCGGCCAGCGAAGACGCGGT
Source organism: Lolium perenne (assembly GCF_019359855.2). Taxonomy (NCBI): domain Eukaryota; kingdom Viridiplantae; phylum Streptophyta; class Magnoliopsida; order Poales; family Poaceae; genus Lolium; species Lolium perenne. Next base: position 190,489,580 of record NC_067245.2, read on the forward strand.
CGGAGAGCTCGGCGAGGACGGCGTTGACGGAGAGCAGCGCGGCCGTGGACCCCGCGATGATGCCGAGGACGACCCCCGTGGTGCCCAGCACCTTCCCGGGCGCCGGCCACTCGATCTCCGACATCTCCTGGGTCACCCCGGCCCACCACCCGCCGCCGCCTCCGGCGACCTCCGCCTCCTTCCGCGCGCGCATCACCTCCTTCAGCTCCGCCGCCACCTCCTCCTGGGTCTTCTCCGGAGAAACCGGCGGTTCCTCGGCGGGGTTTGCGGGTCCGCCCGCCGCCGTGGCGGTTCTTGCTCCTGCTCTTTGTCGCTGGCCGTGTCCTTGGATGATCAAGTGTTGATCAAGAACCCAAGGACAATTAGCTAGCTTAGCCAATTATACATATCCTTGTAATTTTGTATTTTCTTTTTCATTTATGTGATTTCTGTAATGTGTTGTAATTCTAATTATTCATGTGAATATTGTAAATGACTTTGTATCATGTGTGTTAATCAATAAAGCTCAAAGTTTCTTTAATGAGCTTTAAATATATGTGATATTCTTTTATATGTTTGATTATCTATTTGTTTAATGAATTTGAATTATAATATATTCAATTGATGTTTGAATTTTGAAATTCAAACATAACTTATTTGAATTCAATCATGCAACTTAAGTTGAGATGCACTATTCCCCTCTCTTCTCGAAAACCCTAATTAAGTGAAGTTAGGTCCAAATCTATCGCACTGTCGAAACCCTAACCCTGTAAGGTGTCGAGAGAGAAACGTGTCCCCCTTCGATGCAGTTTTCTTTTAAAAGCGCGAAATTTCCCCAGATTTTTCGATGCAATGCACATCCCTTTCTAAAATCTACCCCTCGATCGTCTCTAAACCTGGGACATTACATGTACCGCATAATTGAAAATAACGCAGAAACGAGCCGCTACCATTGATGCAAGTTCTCTGTTTCGATCGCGACACATATTTGAATCTACCTAGGCGGTCTAGCAGGAACAAATAAAATGGCACATTTTTTTGCTTGGCTTGCTTGTATAATCAAAATATCTGAGAGGAACTGATCTGATTTATGCATTGTTGATGTAGGAAATGGATTACTTGGATTTTTCTATAAATGTAGACATATTATTTATATTATTTGGAGCTATGGAATTAAAGTTATGAATTTCCAAAAATTACATTATTAATTGAAGTAATATAATTGCTTTCATATTTTAATTATCTAAAATAGTGAACCAAGTTTATATATTCAAAATACTCAAACATTTTATGAGCACTTTTCATATTAAAGTTTTTCCATTTGAATTAGTATTTGAAAGTTATGATGGTTTTAAAAAGTTTATATTTGAAATATTCAAACATTTATGGCAGTTTTCATATTAATTTTTTTCCATTTGAATTAGTATTTAAAAGTTATGAAGCTTTTTAAAAGTTTATATTTGAAATATTCAAACATTTCTGAACACTTTTTATACTAAATTTTTTTCCATTTGAATTGGTGTTTAAAAGTTATAAAAGTTTATATTTAAAATATTCAAACATTTCTTAGCACTTTTCATTTTAAAAGTTTTTTCCATTTGAATTAGTAAGTAAAAGTTATGAAGGTTTGAAAAGATAAATAGGAGATTTTTTGAAAACTGCAAGGACCTATCTGCAAAACAACGGACCACGCACCATCCAGGGTGCCACATCAGCCTGGAGACTGGACCCTACATGTTTGAAACAGTGTCAATTAGGCATCAATTCGTGTTTAGTTTTTTTTCTGCAAAATCTACAAAAAAAAATGGTAGTTTTTTACTTCCAAATGTAAAGTGTACTAAAATCAGCATTTAACCAGAAATGTGGTGGTTCTATGCTAACTCTCTCCTCTCTGCCATTTTTTAGTTTTTTCCTTCTAAAAAGACCTGTTGGCATGATTGGCTTGAAAAGGCCCTCTTGTGAGAAGAGCCGTGCTCGGTGGAACCACATGATCGCTTGTCATGACACGATGAAGAATTAATAGCCTTCAACTACCAAAACGTTGTTCATCTGCATCCAACCAAGCCGTGCTATAAAAGTTGGATGGAGTAAACAGGATACCCAGCAAGTCTTCTCCAAAGCAGAATATACCATGTTCAAACAAAAAAAGCAGAATAGACGAAAAAGGAGCAGATAGTTTTGCACGGAGAAAACATGAACGAAGGAAGAAAGCGAGACAATGTTGGACTTGGGAGATGGCAGGAACTTAGTACGCACGGCGATTTTCAGTCCTACTGAAGCTTGGATTGCCATTGCCCTTCCGAGAACAATGAGTTGTGTCTGTCCTGTAAATTGGGTTGCCACTGTTCATTGGAGGCTTGAAGGGCACTGAAATCCTGAGACAGTGTCATGTGAAAGTAGAACTCTGTGTGCTTCAACAGCCTGCAAAAAAATGTTATCATTGTCATCTCCAGTGCAAGTTCAATCCTGTGGTGTGGGTTCTACAAATCTCGTACTCATTGTCGACCCAATAGGATTTTTCACCATATCTAGTACAAAGACAGTGTTGCATTGCAGACAAGGATCCAAATCAACTGAACGATGTAGCAACTGCAAATTAACGTAGGCAGTGTTTGGTTGCACGGAATTGGGGCTCGGAATTGGAATTGAGGTCCAAAAAGGCCAATTCGGCTGTTTGGTTGCGCTTGGAATTGGGCCGTGGAATTCGGAGGCCAATTCCGAGGTCCAGCCCCGCTAGTGCAATTTTCTGCCCCGCCAATTCAGAGGTCTAGACCTCTGAATTGGCTCGGAATTGGCTCGGGCCACCCACTGCCGCCTGCCGCCACCCGCCACCGCCCGCCACCGCTAGGCCACCCGCCGCCGCCCACCGCCGTCGCCCGCCGCCACCCACCACCGCTCGCCGCCGCCGCCACCCATCAACGCCGTCGCCGCCGGGCCACCCGCCGCCACCCACCGCCACCCGCCGCCGCTGCCGCCACTGCCGCCGCCACCGCCGTCGCCGCCGCCACCCACCACCGCTCGCCGCCGCCGCCCACGCCACGGCCGTCACCCGCCACCCACCACCGCCGCCGCCGGCTGGGCCACCCGCCGCCGCCCACCGCCACCCACCGCCACCGCCGGCGTCGGGCCACCCGCCGGCGCACGCGGACGAGTGCCGCCGCCGGCCAGACGAGCGCCGCCGCCGGAGAGCCTCTTCTTCCTCTGCCACCGGCGCGGTCCCGACTACCTCCGCCTCCCTGTCATCCTGCTCGGCTCCGCCGCCTTCCCCTGCGGCCGACAGGAGGCGGCACATCTCCCGGCTCCCCGCGCGCGGCCGGCCGGGGCCCTCGCATCTCCGGCCTCCCCTGCACCAGCTCGCCGGCCGGTGGTCTGCTCCCTTTGCCCCCTTTGGTGGAGAAGAAGAAGTGTTGATTCAATAAATTTTGCAATTCCACACAATGTGCATCCAAACAAGATTTAGAATTCCATTGATCTTTTGATTCTATAGCTGAATACCACGCGCATCCAAACAACATTTGTGGTATTGAATTGAATTGGTTGATTTGGTTTTCCATTGCCAATTCAATTCAGAGCCCAATTCATTGCAACCAAACACAGCAGTACAGTTTTTCACGGGGATTTTTTCTGAAATACAGATCTCTGTTATGGATTTCAAAATAGATAAACAAATAGCAAAGTTAGATATATGGATGTTCAGAAATCAGTCTGGAAAGTGAAATTCATTAGCTGCAGTCATGCAAAAAATAGTTCTATACTTGGAAAATTTACAAGTCGCCATCAAAAGTAATTAGCAGTAGTATTATTCTAAACATGTTGGCTCAGACATGTGTCATTTTGCATTGGTGTCTGGTTGTAAGTCCTGTAACAAGCTCCATTTGCACATATGTGCTGCCACTTGAGAGAACTTGAGAAGATGAACCCATTCTTGACCTAATCCTTGCTATGAAATGTTCACAGTAATGGTAAAACAAATCGTTCATGTAATTCTTTTGCCACAACATAATCAGCAACATGTTGGGGTGATAGCAACAAAGAATGCACTGGTTCACTGGTCCGACACATATGCATTACACAAACCCTTCAACTTGCAATGAACTTTGTGAATAGTATCAACCAACAAGCGGTAGAATAACAAAATAGCATGCACACAAGACCAACCGGCCCACTCCAACTTCCACTATTAGCAAAGTGGATACAAATGGAGTATTCTAGAGAATCTTTTGAGGATCACAATAACAGCAACATGAGTTAAAACTTACCAAACTTGCCAAGACCACGAAAACTTAACAGGAGCAAACAAGAGATACCTAAAACTGGTATAGTTTCTGTCCTCTGGTTTTCAGAAGACCGTTCCTAAACAACTGAACCAAGTAGGGGAAATATGTAGTACGGTGAGTCCTCAATCTGCTGTCCCCTCTTACTGATAACCTCTAGAGATAGCTAAATCTAAACCACTCTCTGGCCAAATCATGCTCCAAGTGTAGAACGAACTCACCATGTTTGGAGTCAATCCAACCATGTTTGAGACTTCGATGAACAAGCTTGGTGAAAATCAACGAGAAACGACCAATCTGGACAGAGTTTCTCACCCTCTCTTCTCACTTGGTGTTGTATGGATGTTTTTGCTGCTCGTTGATTCAGCTGAGATCAAAGGTCCATAACTGTTGGACCTATGGGCAGAGGTTAACTGCACTCTCTGGATTAGCCCAGCAAAACAAAGCAGGTGACGACCATCGGCCGAACTTACCATAGCAAAACAAAGACAGACCACACAAAATTAAAAAACCCGGTGGTGTATATGTATCTCATGATCCTAGATATAGATCAGGCACGATCAGTGCCCACACTATACAGATCAACCTCTGAGGAGCCAACTTTTCCTTGAAAGTTCATGCCATAAAATGTGGCAACTTGAGGAATACAAAAAAAATTTTGGAGCAACCGACAGGAGCACTGCCTCTTCATTAAGCAAGGGGGAAAACATCACAAACTGTACAAGGAGTTGCATGTTTAGATTAGGGTGGTAACATGGCAAAACCCACCAAAAGATCAAATGAAAGGGAAACTAATCTGGCTCGGCCGGGATGGCCGGCCCGAAGCTAGCAAAAGCACGCTGTGTTCCGGTGTAATCTTTTGTTTGAAGGCAACAACCAAGGTTGTGCCTGATGAACACAGCATCACTCTGGTAGTGCCTAGCAGAGTAGATCTCACTGCTCACGGATGAGATGGAGTACAGTAGCACATAGAAGTTCCGTGTGACGAGAGCTGCCTGAAGCCCTGAATGGGGTTTTGGATAAGCATGTCGGTACAGTAGCACATCTAAGGTCCGCACGATAGGTCGTGTTCAGAGAAAAGGTATAGCCCTGAACTAAATGTTAGGAATGTCCTGTTAGTTCAAATACTACCCTAGGGTGGCTCTTTGTGAAGGTAAAACGTGATCTGAAATGTTGTGGATGAAGAAATGACACAGAAATGACAGTGCGAAATTCTTTCCCAGAGACTGAACTGTATCCACAAGTTAGCACATTGCAATTTTCTCGCAGACATCATCATATTTCTCTTGCAGCAACACAACCATACTCTTTTGGAAACCATGGATACAACGAACGGACTATACGCCTATCTGAATTCTCGAAATACAAAAGGAGACAGATGGATGCCACATCACCCTTAGAAGAAGTCCTGGAGGCCCCGGCCGGCGAAGACGCGGTCGGAGAGCTCGGCGAGGACGGCGTTGACGGAGAGCAGCGCGGCCGTGGAGCCCGCGATGATGCCGAGGACGACCCCCGTGGTGCCCAGCACCTTCCCGGGCGCCGGCCACTCGATCTCCGACATCTCCTGGGTCACCCCGGCCCACCACCCGCCGCCGCCTCCGGCGACCTCCGCCTCCTTCCGCGCGCGCATCACCTCCTTCAGCTCCGCCGCCACCTCCTCCTGGGTCTTCTCCGGAGAAACCGGCGGATCCTCGGCGGGGTTTGCGGGTCCGCCCGCCGCCGTGGACGGTTCTTGCTCCTGCTCTTTGTCGCTGGTGGTATCATTGGATGCGGCGGCGAGACGTCGGCGGACGGAGACGACGGAGCGGGAGGAGGAGAGCGTGGGAGGGCGGCGGGTGGAGAGGGAGGGGCGCGCGGCGGGGTTCGACCGGGCCGGGGCGAGGAGGCGGGGGAACGGGGTGGTCGACGCGGTCACCATGGCTACCGCTTTGGTTGGCTCAGCGGCCGGGCTGGTGCCGGAGATAAGACACGAGGGAATGGATCGAATACCCTGCCGTGCTTTACGCCTCCAGGAACCGTCTGATCTAAATCTGACATTCTGTATTGACCTCGAATGACAAAGAGAGTCCAAACATTACAAGTGAGGGAAACCACCAGAACATCTCGACGAGTTGCAGCGTTAATTAGCTATGATCAGTTAGTTATTATGAAATAATGAACGAGTTTTGCGGTACCAAGCCGGAAGTTGCTTAGATTAGTCATAGTGGGAGTAACTTCACTAGTAATTAAATGTCTAATTCAGCAAATTTGTTTATGTGGCAGTGAGTTAATGAGAAGAGAGTAGGAGAGTAACATACTCCCTCCGTATCCGTTTAACAGACACGTATGTAGTTCATGAAAAACCTTATTTGAATATGAATCTAATGGTATAAATTTTATAGACATATAATTTATATTTTGTTAAAAAAATTAAATTTTGTCTTAAACTGCGTGCATGCCTGTTAAATCGATACGGATGAAGTATTACTATAACATCACACTTCTCAAGATACAACAAATCTACAAGCTAATCAATGAAGACATCTATGATACTGCTTTGATGTTACTAACCACTATGAAGGTAATAACGTGCATGTTACTACTCTATATTAGGCTAGTTATAGTGGGGAGTAACTTGAGAATTACAATGGAGCTCTTGGGTGCTACACACACCCATGTTTCTAGCTGACACCTGCCCTAGGCCCAGTGATTGATGTTGTATAAAGAATCTGGTATTTCATGTATTGACCATATGCAGCGTGTGTATCCCACCATAGAGCCGTACTGGTCCCACAATGACAGAAAGACAGTGTTGTGTCGGTGCCCAAAAGTCAAGCATGCGGTTGCAGCTTGCTTTTTTCTACCGCAACCTCAAGCTATCAACCATGGACCCCTCATCTTTAATAAGAGTGAAAACTTTTTCATAGACTTCGTTCCATCATGCTATACTTCTTTCCATCAATCAACTTATAAATAGCTTAAATTTATAGGTTGATTTTTAAATATTTTTCTAATAAAAACAAATTTAATATTTCCTAGTACAAAGATTAGATCTTATTCCAGGAATATGATTTAACAATTAGGAACTTTATTGTTTTATTACTTCCAGGGATTAAAAAAATAATTTTAGTTTCTCTATTAACCTAAAGGTTTTAGTAGAAAGCAACAACCACAACACCTATTCCAAGGAATTTAAATATAATAATCCATGAAAATTAGTTTATCATCTAATTAATTACATGTCCTAATACTTCTAGGACACATTTGAGGGCCCAAGAGGGGAACAAGGAACAAAGTTGCACAGGTAACCGTGCAAAAACATAATTTCAGATCTGTAGTCTCGACTGGACATATAAATCATCTCATAATTGAAAATAGAAAATAAAAAATATTTCCTGATACTAAGAGCACATCTTGTTCCAGGAACCTCATTGCAAAGAATTTCAAGATATTATTCCAAGGAAATTATTTCCAAATCTAATTAATTACATGTTATGGAACTTGCCTTGAGCACTTTACTAGAGTACAGATCTGGATTATTATCTAAACTAGATTAGCAGCACACTTAACACCAAATATCATCAAATATATGAAGAAATCGTACAATTCTGCCCAGGGTTAAAATCCTGGAACATTTGTGAGATCTTGAAATCGTACAACATTAGGGTTCAGATCTTGTGAATGGACATTTGAAGGCTTCAGAGCAAAATTAGGAACACGGTTGCGCATTTAACAGTGTTAAAACATGAGTTTTAGATATGTAGTCTGTACAAAGTAATAAATCATCTTATCATTGAACTGACAGATGGAGGAACTTAGGTTAGCTGATCAAAACTTGCAAAGCATCGATTATTTCTTATAAAGTAAAGAAGAATCCCTCGGGCCAAAAATATACGTACAGAGCAGATCAACACATGATCCAAACCAAAACAAAACAAAAAATCCTGGGAGTGGCCTTGAGGTCCTTTACCGCGTCGCTTGATCCAGAGCTGAAGGGAAACTCCGTGCCCTCACCGTCACCAACCTGCAGGTAGGCCCTCGCCACCATGGGCGCCGGGCGCTGTGCCTCCACCCAGTCCACGAGCTCCTCGAAGTGCTCCCATGTCGCTGTCTCCGCCAGTCACCGGCTATGGTCTGCATTGGCAGGCAACAACATCAGCAAGGTCTCATCCGACCTTCCCGGCGAATGGCCTGCAGATGCTTTGCTGGATCAGGGAGTCACATCCCTCATGAAACCAAGCTCCAGATCTGGTGGTCTTGGTTCCCGCCGAAGAGACGCCACACTGGCCGGAGGTAAAAGAATACATCACCAGCAAGGGATTTCTACGGAGGCGCTGGTCCTCCAGAAATAATAGCTGCAAGCTCTAAGCTACTGTTCGCCGGAGTGAGGAGGGGAAGGCTGGTTTTAATGGTGGGGAGGCGTGGAATGGCAGGCCATGGCAGAATACATGGTGTTGCATTTGATTCACATTTGACTTAGGATTACTGTACTGACATGTACCCACACTATTCTCATGAATGCTGCCGCAGATGACACTGTATCAAGCCCAGCGCTAGTACAATGTGTCGGGTAGAGCGACTGGTATTCATCTGTATTCTGACTTCCTGGCTTGGCTTGCGTGAGAGAAATTCGTTACTTTCGCTGCACCAATCTTGGAACAAATCTACACGGAGGATCTATAGGGGTGTGGAGCACCCATGAGCCAAATGTCCGCGTTAGGAGTAACTTAGAATAGTAACATACTACCTCCATAGTGGGTAGAAACTTATATGTGATGTCATGTATTGTGTCATTTATTATGTTGTAGACTCATTTTGTCTTGGGGTGTGTGATGTTATGGTAACATAGCTAGTTGACACCTCACTCTCTTTCTTCATTCATTGTTAGAGCATCTCCACTCGTCCCCCCGACGAGGCCCCCGAGCAACGTTTTTCCCATCCGGACGGCGAAATTCGGCCCAGTCGCGCCCCCGGTTCCTCGTTTTCGTCCGGATTTGGCCCTTCATCCATCCGGCGAGCCCACGCCATCCCCGGCCCCCCGGGGAGCGCTCGGGGACTCCGGACGAAACGAAAGCGCGCGAAACGTTCCCGCGCATCTGGTGGCCCCAACTTGTCGGCGAGAGACACCGATCATCGTCCTCATCGCATTGTCTTCCGCGCGCTGTAAAAGCCTGCCGCCGGTCAGCATTCGCCGGACGCGTAGCTTCCACGCGGCGAGTTAATGCCGTCGCCTCGGTTTCATGCGCGCCTACCGCTATTTATCGCCGAACTACCCCGGCTGCCCCGCATTCACCTCCTCGCTCGTCTTCCCCCAAATCATCCCCGAACTCGAAGGAACCTGCAATGGCGAACGACGGTGCGGCCAACAACGGCTTCGGCCGCCGCTCTCTCCACCAATGGGAGGGGCGACTCCTGCACGCGGCGGGATACCCTGCGCCGTCGGACTTCCGCGCGCCGGGAGGCTGGAGGCTGAGCGCAGGCGGCGTGCCGATCCCGCCGCCGCCGCCAACGGGTGGCGGCGCACTCGAAGCGGCGATCGACGAGGTGCTCGTCACTCTCAGTGACGAGCAGCGCGCGGATCCGCGCTTCTTCCCCGACAACCACGAAGTGTGGATCGCGTTCTTCCGGCGAAGGTACGAACGCGAACTCGCCGCTTACGACGGCCCTCCTCCTCCTGTCCTGGGGATGCCGCCGCCGGTGGCGGCTACCGTGTCGCGCCGGCACGGTAGTTCCTGGATACCGAGGAGGATGGCGCCGTCCTCTTCGTCATCGGGCTTGAGGTCGGCGTCTAGGTCCGGCGGGTCGACGCCTGCCACCGTCAAGAAGGAGTGGCCGTCTCCGGCCACCGTGAAGAAGGAGCCGGCGTCTCCACCGCCGACCAGAGGGCGCAGCAGCGGCGCGCTCGTCATCCGCGACCAGCCCTCCTCGCCGCAACGCGGGCGGAAGAGGAAGACGGCGAAGAATGAGGCCGCCGCGGCCGCCGCCAACCAGCTCGCCGAGGAGGAGGCGAAGCGCGCGGAGGACGCCGCGGTGGCGGAGGCGATCGCCGGTCGCTGAAGGACCTGGTGCCCGCCGACAACAGCCTCCCCATCGACGCCGCGCCGGAGTGGTCCAGCGCGGCCGGGAGCACCAGAGGCGGAGCAAGCGGCGGCGGATGTTGGATCTGGCCGCCGCGCGACAACTCGCCGCCCGCGCCGCCGCATCGTCGTCCTCGCGGAACGCCGCGCCCAGGAGGTGATCAAGCTCGAGGAGAGCAGCGACGGCGACATCTACCGGCCGTCGCCTCCACGCGCCGGCGACGCTGGCCAGGGCACGAGCCGCTGGTACGAGGCGCCGCCGCCCTGTGACGACGCTCGGCTCAGCCGACGATTTACGACGGCGGCGACTACACGACCTTCTACCGCCATTTCGGCATGTAGGAGGCCGCTTTTAGTTTTAGTATTAGTTTGCCAATCGCCTAATTCAAATATATGTACGAATTCGGCCTATTTATGTACGAACTCGCCTCTATATGTTAAATATCATTAAATTTCGCTTATGTTTGAACGAATTCGCCTATTTTGTCTGAATTTGTCGTATTACGTTGCATCCAGGCTCGCGGCTGGGAAAATGGGCCTCCCCACGCCAAATCTTCCTCCAATCCGGACGAAAATTTCGCCGGATTTGGGCGTGGGGAGCCCAAACGAGTGGGGATGCTCTTATGTCATGTCACTAAAATGCCTTGAGTTATGTGATGTTACTGCTCATAGTGGGAGTAACATAGCTACTGTAAAGCATTGTTATCTTATCGAAGCATCGGAAACATACATAGTTTCTGTTACCACTATTTTGCAGTGAGCATTGTTTGGAAATTTAACCACATATTTCTTTCACGGATCAATTACATAGTTCACAGAGGGTAGTAATTTTGGCATTGGTGTTTTTCCTATATTTTCCTATCTACTTCATTCAAATAGAAATTGTTACACCATGGTAGTTTGCCATGGTTTATGTATCGTTACAAGATTTTATCGTGGTCGGTATGTTCTGACTTGGAAACTCTCCTTGGAATAGTATCACCATTAGCCTTAAAAAATATTTCGATAATATTATAATAATTTTATTGGGTTTATATGCAACCTATATGTACTAGTCCAAGTTACATCTTGAAGACATTCGAAGGTCCAAAACATCATTCATCTGTGAACAAGAATGAGTATTATAAAAGTATCTATACCAATATAAAAAAGCACAGAGGGGGCAGAACCGACGGAACACAACCATCAGATGGCCATCTAACGCTCCAAATCTCCACCACAATTAGCGCTAAAACAGCCCAGGCTGACAATTAGGCTGATCACTCCCGAACGCTAATCACCCCCGCCCGCCGCCCGCCGCCCGCCCGCCGCCCGTCCCCCGCCGCCCGTGCCCGCTTGCCGCGCTGCCGCGCTCGCTTTCGCTTGCCGCTTGCTGCCGCTTGTCACCCGCTGCTGTACAACGACGCCGCTTGGATGCTCCCCCTACCTCACCACCAAACTCAGCTTTCCCTAGGTAATATGCTTTTGGCCGCCCCAAGGTATTGCTTGTATTGGTACTGACTACGGAATCACCTGGTTGATTTGAGCATGTAAGCACACGGACCTTTGATTTTTCTTTATTGATTCTTGTGCAGGAATGGAGAATTTAACCAAGATATGGATAGATTATAACAGAAATTGATGGGGAAACATGCAACCAGGCATCTCAATTCAATCCTTATGCCCTCTCTTTCTGTTTGATTTATGGTATATGTGTGTTTCCTATTAACATATCATTTAGAGCTAACCTTTTTTTGCTGTGAAACTGCAAGCTTGTGATCATTCAAATCTTGATATGCGACACAGGCCAATCGGCATGGGGCTTGGCAGTGTAATGTGCGATACAGGTCTATTATGCGCTGGTACATGTGCAAATAATGTTATTTTTTCCAGGTCTAAACTATTAGCTCTCTTTTGCTCCAAGGGCTGTAGACTGAACGGAGACTGATGAGAGGCTGGACTGCGGAGAGGAGTATGTAACACATAAAAAAGATTGATCAGGGAGTTGGATCATAGGCGCAGCTGGACGACCGTCCGTAGAAGAATGGCGCTCAAATGCTGGATGACGACCTACAGAGAGCTGATTGGAGTAAGAAACTCTCTTATGCAAATATGCAATGTTTACAAGCAGAGGTTTCTAATATAAGCAACTGCATTTGTAGATCTCAAAAAGTAAGATTTTTTAACCCCCTTGGTAATGGTTGCATATTTGCTACATCAGACCTCTAGAAATATTTTTAGACGTTTATCAAGTTTTACCAAGGTAATGGTCGCATGGTTGCTACACACATAGTACATATTAATTTTTTTTGTCTGTAGATCAATAATCCCAATTACATTATCTGAAGTTAAGCAGTTTGAAATTCCAAGGCCAGATATTTTAATGTTTGCCAAAGGTAACACTCACATGACCTACTATTATCCAAATCAGATTGCTTGGGATTCTGTACTGTCATGAGAATTCAGAGTTTCATTGTTCACCAGTTCATATAAATCGAATTTGATCTGTAAATAAACATTATCACTTTGCTACCGAGAGTCTGATTACAAAATGTGCTAAAATGTGATACAGACCTTCTCCTGCTCAATATGCAAATTTGCTTCATGAGATCTGAACGTGATGTATATTGAGAAATATCTTGATTGCCTGCTATACTGAATTTTGCTTATATTTATTAGGCAACCTGCTCAGTTGCCTATTCTACTGAATTTTTTGAAATTTTGAATCTATGGACACATGTACTCAATTCGTTCGAACCATCTTCTGCTTCATGTTTAGAACTTCAGATAACACGGGCAAATATTGCATTCAGGTTTGCATGTATAGGACCGAACCTTCCTATCAGGTTGCATGTATAAGCCTGAACTTCGTTCTCTGGTATTTAATTTGTTGTGAGGATGGGATGCATGTATTTGGGTAGATTTTCCACATCTTAACACTTGAATTTGAATTTCAATTTTCCATATATATTTTTAAATGGTTACTTAGGTCAATCTTGCACTCTGTCAGATATCAGACATTTAACTGCATTTTGCCATCTGGTACATGTGAGAATAAGTATGGAGATGAATACATCTAGATTGTGCATTACTTTCGTGGATTTACATAGCTTGGCATGTGAAATATTTGATGATCTTTTTAGAATTCACTCGCCATGTGTTTTAAATCAATGCAAGGGAAATTTGCCAAAGAGGTCTTACAATTTGATTTCCCTCCACCAATTACATAATAATTAATGAATTAACAGTTGATGATTCGCCTCCTAATATTACACGTGCATTGCACGTACACAATTGTACCAGATACAATTACAGCCAATCTCTTTCGTTGATGCCACCAAGCTCTGCAATACTACTATAACTTGGTCTATGCAAGTTGTAGTTGTTCTCTGAATAATTTTCAGCACGGAAAAATAAATATGTGTGCATCTCCGTACATATATGCATATCATATATATGTGATCTTATAATTCAGACCAGAGTCATAGAAATAATATGGTGTATGTAAGCTCTCTGGAAGGAATTTTTTTGTTTCTTCAAATAAGTTATCTCTGAACATAATAGAGAACCTATAGTATTTATGGCCAATTTTGTTCTTCTCTATGAATTGCACAGGTCTTGCCTCTTTCGAAAAAGAACCGTCTACACTTGACATTTTCATCTAAATTTGTTGCTCGAACTTCCTAGCATCGGATCAGTATGTGACATTGAATGTGCTCCATTATTAAATCAAAAAACTTAGTTTCTTCCACATTTTTCTGAATGCATCACTTGGCGACATTTTTGCTCATTATGTGGATGCATGGAGGTCATGATACTCTGAATTATCACAGGGTAGTAGCATCATGCAGTAACACTTGGGCAAGCCAGTTAACAACCACTTTTTTTTGTAGGCAAACGTTAAACTGAAGTGCTACAGTTCTTAGTGCGGTGCTTGGGATTTGGCCTGTATGATTTGTCAAAATAGAAGAAGAGGTGAAACAGATAGAAGGCTACCAGTTAGATGTATCAAGTCTTTATTCATTTCAGTAATCTGGACTCCTAATATTTTCATCCTGTAGCTGATCTTAATGAAATCGTAGGGAAGGTCAGAAGAAACTGGGAGAACAACAACAATCAAAACGACGGTACCCGATTTTCAGTAATCTGGACTCCTGATATTTTCCGATTTTCAGTTTTTTGAGCACGTAATTTGGTTTCAGATCTGTAGCAAAGCATGAGCATTTTGCTCAACCGGATTCTTGATGTGTACACTTCGAGGTAAGGAACTTAATGGTACAATGACATCCGTCCTGCCAATTTTTAACGGTACCCGTACCCTGGCCTGTGAAGAAAGCGATTCTAATTATTGACGCTTTGTTAAAAGTGACCATAATGTTTTTTTGTGATACAACCACAAAAAATCTGCATGCGTTTGCTAAAAAAGCACGTTCAAAAATAGTATTATGCATGAGAACCCTAAAACTATTTATTTGCGTGATTGTTGTTAAATTATAATAGAATAACTTATGCTTCCCGTTACATTTAATGACTGTGTATTCGTTTCCTTCTAGGGATCATCCCATTACGTTTTTTGCTCCATATCAATTAGAGTGCCCTTCCATGATTATATGGATCTAATATTAATTGAGCATATTCCGATTGATTTTCTGTTGTGATGAAAATGGATGATATCCCACCCTTCCATTTTTAGTTGCATTTTCTGTTGGGTGTGATATCAATCACCTTTAATGATTGTGTATTTGTTTTCTTCTAGAAATCATCTCATTCCTTATTGCTCCATAACAATTACAAGGATCCTCACGTTGACTCAATCACAGTGATTGAATTTGCCATGCTGACTATATAATCCCCTCCATATGCAGCCAGAGCCAACGCACAAGTCCTTTCCCTTACCTCATGGACCACTTGGTCGGTGTCTAGGTTTCTGACGCTGCCAAGCCGCCTCTTCGTCAACCCCGGTGGACGACAAACTCGACTGCCGGGTTTGCTATCACTTGGTTTTGAACAACAAAGTATTAATAAGTAGTTCGAATTGGTAGATGGAATTATGTAGGTTTGCTAATCAGTATTTTGTTTTCATCTACATTGTCAGTATTGTATATATCTTTTTATAGATCAAATCATGATTTACTTAGTGGGAATATTGTCTTTTCAAGCCGTTACAAATCATTACATCCATATAGCAATGGTCCTCATGCCCCCCTCTGGTGGTTCACATTTTTTTTCAAACTACGCCTTCAATTTTCTGCCACACCACGATAAGGTACATGTGTTTCCTAATTAACCATAGCTACTTATGTTTGCAGGAACAATATGTCCGAAGTGTTCGATCTCCCAAACGGAACTATCATTGGTATTCTTGTTTAATATAAAATTTATACATGATTACATATATTGATTGGCTGTAAGGTTTCATGTCTTCCACAAATCTTTACTATTGAGGCTTACTAATTGTAAATCATTCTTAGATGTTTCCGGCGGCGTGACATATGTCGGCCCAGCTGAGGCTGATTTTTGTGCCCCTAGCGGCATGAGGGAGATCGCTATAGTTGATAGCGGACACAACACAATCTTCCTGCGTTTTTTTGGTGAGTCTACTTATCTACTCGGCGACCAGCTGTTATCTGCAGAACAGAACAATGCAGTTGTTGTGGCCTCCAACATGGAGGTTGTTCATCAATCAAGTAAGCTAATTATTTATGTACTCAAATTTAAATATTAAATCCAGATATGTTGACTTTATTGATTATTTTTTCAGAGTCTCTTGATAACACCAGTGCCACCACTGTCACATTTGAGCCATGCGCAAAATGCTCTCAGTTTAATATTCTCGAAGGCAAGGATTACAAACACACCAAGTATTTACTAATATGTTTTTTATAGTGTCTAAATATTTCTTTTGTTATGTTTTAGGTGTTAGGCAACACGTCCGTGCTGAGACATCAATCCGGGAGCACGTGAAAAAATTGGTCTTATACAGAAGGGACATATATGAGGGTCAGATCGATGTCACTGAAGAACCTCCATCCAAGACATCAAAGCTTAATAATGGTGGATCTAATCGTTCATCTGTATAGGATCTATTTGGTTACATGACCCAGGGCGTAAAGAGATCGACTATGATGGATGAGCTAGATTAGCTCGAGAGTTCAAAATAATAATAAATAAAAAGTACATGCTCTCCCTTCGTTTAGGGATGACCTGTTTAATACAGGCTTCAAGTATCATGTGTGCCTAAAATAATGTTTATTTTCCGTGGTTTGATGATTTTGCTACTTTGAAGTTGCAATTTTTTAATGCTATTATACTTCCCTGAATTGTTGATATATCTCATATATTACACGTACGAGGTGGCTATAATGAATTTTTCTTATATTTATCATACAACCTACTCATTTGCCTATTGTACGAAACTTACGCCTGCTTGTTGAAACTTACGCCTGCTTCATGTTCATAACTTCACATAGCACGGGTTAATCTTGCCTTCATGTTTGCATGTATAAGACTGAATTTTGTCGTCTGGTAGTTGTTCTGAGAATGGACTGCATCTGGTACTTTGATGGATTTCCTTCCAATAAGGCATTACACGTGATGATATTTATTACCTAAGATTACACGTGCATTGCACGTGCACAATTACTAGTTATAAAAGTACGTATCAATTGCCAGCTATTAATCTACATGTAAACAGCTCAGATGAAGAGCCATCGTCTTATTATTATCCTAATGAAAAAAAACAAGGCAAATAATATAACACACACCGAATACAGAATCATGGTTCTTTAATTTGTGACTATCTTAGGCTATTTATGATCTAATGGAACATCTCGGTGCTGTCATGGGTCAGTTCCCACTTAATATCTTCGTTTTGATTTGGTCACAAAAATGAAACTCAACCCTCCCTAGCCGTTCCAAAACAATGAAACACAATCCAAAATACTACATAATATCTATAAAATCTAAATATAAGATTTTGACGTATTTAGGTAATTCCACCAGATTATTTCCCTTTCATGCATTTAAGTTCAAAGGTATAGTGGTAGAAATTTTTTTCAGAGTACATATACACACATTAATATAAAAATGGAAAATGATCTGATTCCCCCGGGGGATCGCGTCCTCCCCAGCCTCCCCACGCAGCGCGCGACGCGTGTCCTGCAGGGCCCACCATATCGCTGCCTCCCCTTTCTTCCTCACCGCACGCTCGCGAGATAACAGCGCTGCCCAACTCCATGACGACCTCTCCCGAGGCGCCGCCGTTTTTTGCGCCCGACGCCGGTGCCCGTCCCTGCCCCCATCGCCGTAGTTTTTGCGCCCGACGCCGGTGCCCGCCATCATCACCGTCGCCCAACCACCGTGCACCCCATCGCCGATCCCCGGGGATACCTCCGCCGCGCGCCCTGGATCTCGTCGCCGCGCCACCCCAGGAGGAGGAGGCGGCGGGGGAGCGGCGACGCGAGGCTGGGAGCTGGGAGCGCAGGCCGCGGCTAGCGAGGGAGCTGAGGCGGAACCCCAGGTGAGGGAGCTGAGACCGGAGCTCGCCCACCTCGCCGCGTGGAGGGCGCCGCCCTTCTCCGCGTCCATGCCGTAGGAGGTCCGACCTCGCCGCGCAGCTCTGGCCGTCCCCGACTCCGTTCGATGCCGGTGACACCTAGCGGCGCCCCGCGTGTGCCCCTCCTTCCTTGACCATCTCCTGCCAGTGGTGTGACGAGGTGCTGCCAGGGGCAGGTCGGGTGTTGCTACCGGTGGTGCACGGCGGTGCTGCCATAGTGCACGCTGCTGACAAGGTGGCACGTCAGTGCTACAAGCCGGGGCGGAAGGAGTTTTGCTTACAAGGTGGTACTCCTTTTCTTCGTCAGGAAATCGGTTTTGCTATCTTAGGTCTCCGGCATTGCTACCGGGGGAGGG
Organism: Lolium perenne; assembly: GCF_019359855.2. Classification (NCBI taxonomy): domain Eukaryota; kingdom Viridiplantae; phylum Streptophyta; class Magnoliopsida; order Poales; family Poaceae; genus Lolium; species Lolium perenne. The sequence goes on from NC_067245.2 coordinate 190,507,779, forward strand.
AAATTTTTTGCTACCGGCGGAGGCCTACTTTGCTACCCTAGGCGTAGGCCGTTGCTACTAGCGGCTTCTAGCGTTGCTGTCTTCGGCGGATGGAGTTGCTGCAACCTCAGATGGTGCTGTTGCCAGCTGCAGGTGTCTTACAAGATTTTGCAACATATGAATAAAAAAATTTGCTACAATTTATTTGCGGTTTTGCTACATCTGCGTAATATGTTTGCTACGGGGTCTCCGACGAGGTCTCCGGCGAGATTCCGGCGAGCTCAGACTTTTTCTTTTATTTTATGGACGAATCGTTTTTTGCTACAATGTAGCAAAAGCGGGTTATTTTTTTGCTGCCGGGAGGTGTTTTTTTGCTACGTTCAGTAAAACCAGATCTGACCGTCCAAGATGGCCGATCCGACGGCTGGCGACCCGGGGGCTGGGAAATCAGATCCCCCGGGGGACGCCCAGCAGTTTCCTATAAAAATAGTGCAGGAGTAAGTAAAATTATTGTCATTCTGTGAATAACAGTCAGCTGTGTAAGGATTTCCACGGAAACCGTTGTTCAAGGACGATAATAACTAAGGTATGAGACATGGGTACCAATTCTTTGGTTATTGATGCATGTGTAATCATCTGGCTGAAATTTTAAGGTGTCATCGGATGCGGATTGATCACCCATGTTAGAAATTTTGACAGATCAGACCACCTGCCCCAGTGAAATGCCAAAAAAGACCACCTCTGAGTGCAAATGTCAAAACTACCGTGGCGGCACGCTGGCCAAACGACACGTCGCACATGCCGCCGTAGCTGGTGGCGGCAGGGCTTGCCGCCGTGAGTGGTGGCGGCACGTTGGGCAGCTTCGTCCGCGATGCTAGGTGGTGGGCCCTGCCGCCACCGGCTGTGGCGGCACGCTGACGTGGCAACATGCCTCCACCGGCTGTGGCGGCACGCTGACGTGGCATGTCTTGCCACGTCAGCGTGCCGCCACAGCCGGTGGCGGCATGTTGCCACGTCAGCGTGCCGCCACAGCCGGTGGCGGCAGGGCCCACCACCCGACGTTCGTCCAACGTGCCGCCACCACTCACGGCGGCAAGTCCTGCCGCCACCGGCTACGGCGGCATGTGCGACGTGTCGCTTGGCCAGCGTGCCGCCACGGTAGTTTTGACATTTGCACTCAGAGGTGGTCTTTTCTGGCATTTCACTGGGACAGGTGGTCTGATCTGTCAAAATTTCCCCATGTTACCCCAGACAACAAAGTTATACTTAGTGGTTATAGTTTATTTCGAGCTTAAGCTTGGCAATCTTGTGGCGGACAAACTTGATCTCAGAACTATCCATAGAAACTTTTGAGGGAGCGTAGCGGGGTAAACATCCTACTGTTTTTGGTTCGTCCTACCCTCCGTCTTAGTGATATCTTTGTTAGGGCATGTAGATCCGCATTCACCAGTGGCGGAGGTACTTTTTTTTCGATAAAGGGAATATATTAATATCAAAAAGATACCAATTACACCCAGCCTCTGCAACAACGCACCACCCTAATAGCACTACGGATGCACACAGCCAAAAAAGGGAAAAGAAAACTAAGAAACAAAAGTCCCGCTACAGTATCTCGGGCCTAACAACAGCAGTACATCCACCGCCAAGACAACACCCGAATTACAGACTCTCCAAAAAACGACGCCTCCAAGAAGGGAACAGTGCTCGAACACCATCGTCGCCCGATCAAAGATCTTAGGTTTTCACCCTGAAGATAGTCCCCGCTCTCAAAACAATGCCTCCACCAAGGTCATTGCCAGGCACAACCAGTTAAGGCCAGACCTTGGGTTTTCACCCTGAAAGGTAGGACTCTGCGCTTCACCTGTGTTGTCGCCCCCACTTTCATACCGCTGCTGTGAAGCCCGGAACACCAAGCCAGTCTCTCAACTGCGCGGAGACTTGAACCTCCCTTAGCAAGTCCTCCCCTCCGGCCTTCATGAAATTCTCTTCTTCCGAATTTCATCATGGATCCATAGTCACTTGATGTCAACACAGAAAAAGAGCTTCGCGCCGCTCCCTCCAGAACCAAACGGTCGGAATAAAAGCATGGGTGCGCACGACCGAATACCTCCGATCCAGCAAACTCCAGGCAAAGCACTGTTACATTCGCCGGCGGAGCCTTCCGGAACTCAACCCTCCGGCAGATCACGAGACGAAGCCTCCGGTAGGTCCTCCTCTTCACGCAAGAGAGGCCCTAGGACCACCGCCTTTATACAGGTTGGACCCCCACGTCAGCGACCATCCCGGGCTGGCCAATCCAGCCCTCCACGTCGGAGGTACGTGCATGTTGGGGCAAGTGGGGCGGGGGCAAATGCCCCCTGACATGTTGTATGAAATGATGAGCATTCTCTTTTTTAAAACGTTTTTAGGGGAAGTCTTAAATGGACTCGCTGCTTGAGAAGAAGACTTGGACTACGAGCGGCTATGGCCAAAATCGTTAGTGGGCCGACGATGAGCCATGGTTGCTGTGACACTACATTCGACGTACTAAAAGATATAGCAAGAACCTCAACGAGCAATAGCCGTAATAGCAGCAGTATACGTAGACGTAGTAGATTGGGTCTCTGGATCAAGCGAATTGCAAGAAAGCCAAAAAAAAAAAACTCAGCACGAGATTGATGAGATCAATCTCCACACACAACACCAACAAATTCCTCAAGGACCCCATAAAACATAGGTATTTTGGTGCCTCCCAACATGAGGCTTTTCTTTTCATATTTCTCAAACTGAAAAATATTCGACCCTTTACATGACCGTGTTCGTGGACTTTTATATGGTTCGCGCCGTCAACCTGACTTGAACGAAAATCTTGGACTCCTTATGCGAATCCAAACTATTAAAAATGGAAACGTGTCTCCTCCTACAGAATAAGAGAACAAGAGAAAGCTTCTAAAAGTGACTCGCGTAATCAAACTAGCGTTTGGCATGACCAAATAGAAAAGCAAACAATCCACATGATTGGGACATGTCTTGGTTAATCTCCTTGTCCAATCTGAACAGGCAGTCGTACTCCCTTTATACCGGTTTATTAGGCTAACACATAGTTTAACTAAAAAGTTTCACAATAAATTTGGTTAACGAACTATAAATTATATTTCACATAAATTATACCATTGGAAGCAACTTTTTAATATGAATACAATGCCATAATTTTTGTGAAATATAGTTCATATTTTGTTGACCAAATTTATGATCAAACATTTTTTTAGCTACGTGTTAGCATAACTAATTTCCAACTAAAAAGACAAATGATTTCAACAAAAGCACCAATGATTACAACAAGAAAGTTTGGCGCCATTTTGAAAAGCATGTAAACATCATCGAAAAAGTCGGAGGAAAACACAAACTTGTAGCAAATGCACAAAAAATGTTGCGACATCTCGCTAATACTACAGTTTTAGAAATTGTAGAAGTATTGAAAAAAGAGGTCCGACCCTCTTTTTCTGAACTGAGGAACGAGAAAAACAAAGTATCACTTGCCGCTCGCTATTCCAAGCCGTCGACGCCCCCGTCATGTCGTCTCTAAAGCTCCTCCTGGACGGCATGGAGAAACCGAGATGTTGCGACGAGGAGAAGAAAGGCTAGTCTATGTTCCGTCCACGGTGAGCAGACTCGCTGCCCCGATGGCAAACCTGCGACTCGCACGAACTAACAGCTGATGCCGAGATGATCTGAGGAACTCAGGCAGGATCGACGAGAATATCGGGGACCGCGTCGTCCATGACCTACGGTCCCTACGGAGCGCGATGCATATCCGCCTGCGCCCATGCCGATCTGAACGTGATTTGCAAGTTAAGGCGCCGCTCTGCCGCATCTCGTCACCGCGAGTGTGCTCTCTCTCTCTCTCTTTTTTTTTAAAAAAAGAGGTGGTATTTCATTAACGTGACACGTGACGGGTACAATTTGCATACAAGCCCTTTACAACACTTGCCCTAATGAACCTAGAATTTGAAGGTAAGGCCTGTAACTTTACAAAGAACACCCCAGGACAAAATATGAAAAAGCGATCAGGTCCTGGAGCACCACCGTCGAAGCTCGCCGGCATCCTCAAAGCGTCGCCGCCAAGGAAAGGAGAGAAGGTGCTCGAACTCTTTCGTCCGGCGAGAAACCACTCCCACTGGCAACCTCCTCGCCGCCGGGAACGAATCACTTGGCGGCAAGGTGGCGTCGAGCTCCAGTAGGAATAGGGAATTGCCTTTATCTTGAAGGCAGAGAGGCAGCCGTCTCGTCGGCTGCAGATGACAGCAGCCATGGCGGCAACTGTGTGATTGCGCTTGGACAAGAACCACCGAAGATAGAGCTGGCTTCGTCCACTCGAAAGCTCCGCATCACCCCTTCTTCTCCCCTCGCCTCCATGGCCGGTCAGAGAAAGAAGTCGGACAGCGCAACACTTGAGCAGGTGCCACCAGCGAATCCTATCCAATCCGCTCTTCACAGGAGACAGCGAAGCCGTTCCCCCCTCGCCACCGAGGCCGGCTAGGGAACAAACCTTGCTGCAGTCTTCGTTGCGGTGCTCCTCTCCCCTGCCTACACGGCTAGCCAGGAGGAGCAAAACAACCATGGAACACCTGCAAAGAAAGAAGCAACTAGAGAGCCCTTTATTCAACATGAGGGGCTTCACCATTCAAAGCAAAACCGGTCTCCTCCACCATGGAAGTTCACCAGGAAGCTCAAATAGGGAACGCCCAGCATCGCTCTCAAGTGCTGGACCTAACGCCCTCCACCCTGAACCAACAAAACCTCCATCGCTCCCCCTCCTCTCCTCACCACCACGGTAGGCCAGAAGGAAGAGCAGCAGTAGGAGAGCACCCCAGATCAAAGGATGGGCGAAACTGACCTTATTCGCGGAGATCCCGTACCTGGTACTGCTCGTCGTCTGCTCCGACCACCGAAGGCCGACGCCGGCGCAGCACGCCCGCCGAATGCACCATGTTAGGATTAATCTTGATTCATGTATCTGCATTGTTATGCATGTAGTTAGGTGTTCTGTGGTCAGTTGTATGCCGGCGAGATGTACGTGTGATACGTACAAAGCTGGCGAGTCGTCGGCACGAGATTGTGCATGGTGAGATGCTAGTGCCCGTGCGAGGCGGCGTACATGCGAGATGCCGAGTGCTGTGTGAAGCAGCTGCACAAGACCTAAAGCCAACGGGCTCCATGAGACTTAGCAGAAGAATAGGTCATGGGGTTAGCTGTTGGATGCATGGATTAGTTAGTTGGTTAGTTCGGCCGGGTCGTATGCATGCTGGAGGGATTCCAGGAAGTGGAGTACGTGTGTTAGTGGTTAGTGGTGTGAGTTATCCATCTTGTATATATATGCTACGCTGAGTAATGAGAAAAGCAGCCGTGAGGGCAGCAGCCACAATGTAGCCTATCGTGTGACCAAGAAGAAAGAGCTCTTGGCAAAGCTGGGTGTGTTTCTTCCTTGGTTGTGTGTGTGTGTGTGATCCTGTGTTGTGTGAGAGACACAAGTGAGATTGAGAGTTAGAGAGGTAGGAGAAGAAGAGAGAGGCGCCGCGAGATGCGGACACTTGTAAGGAGCTGCAACTTGCAGCTCCTTCTTCTACCTCGGTTTGCTTCTCACAACACACGCATGGACAAGATAGACAATCGTATTTGGTCTTGTGCTGCCTCTCCACAGCCCAAGCTTTTCTCTCTTTATTATCTTGTCAATTAAACATGATGCTTACACTGCCTTAAATAGGCCACGCACACAACTAACCTGGCCTATATTCTAGTGCCACTAACTCACGAACGCCTTGATCTCTTCTTGCTCCTAGAATCTCTCTAGCTCCACAAGACTCGGACAGAACGCACGCACTAACTCCACACATGCAGACCTAATTCACCAATAAGCAAGAACCATTCACGCACCACGCCGCATCGCACAGCGCTTTGGCATCACACCTTGCCGCTTCTCACGGCCGCTGGCATCTCGCCTCCTTCGTGCTATGAACCTGTCCTACAACACCCTAAGCCACTAAGCTACATGCAGAATAAGAAACGCAAATGCAGATACAAAATCAAGATTAATCCTAACAATTGGTATCAGAGCTGTGGAAGCGTGGTGGGCCCATAACCTGTGTGTGTGTGATCCTGTGTTGTGTGAGAGACACAAGTGAGATTGAGAGTTAGAGAGGTAGGAGAAGAAGAGAGAGGCGCCGCGAGATGCGGCGCCAACAAGTGGTATCAGAGCGAGAAGATCCCGAGACCTACGCGGCGGCGGTGCGATGCCGCTGAAGTCGACGATGGTGGTGGCGGCTGACTCCATGCGAAGTGGAGGTCGGTGGAGCGAGGTTGAGCTCGCTGGCAGTCTGATGCCGCTAGCAGCCCGACGTGGTTCGATGCCGCGAGGAGGCGGCGGTGGTGTGAGGCTGCGGTGACAAGACGACGGTGTGATGCCGTCTCGAGGAGATGACGTTGGCGACGAGCTGACTGCTCTTTGAAGTTGCGCCAAGATTGAAGAATCAAGATTAGGGAGTGATTGTTAGGATTAATCTTGATTCATGTATCTGCATTGTTATGCATGTAGTTAGGTGTTCTGTGGTCAGTTGTATGCCGGCGAGATGTACGTGTGATACGTACAAAGCTGGCGAGTCGTCGGCACGAGATTGTGCATGGTGAGATGCTAGTGCCCGTGCGAGGCGGCGTACATGCGAGATGCCGAGTGCTGTGTGAAGCAGCTGCACAAGACCTGAAGCCAACGGGCTGCATGAGACTTAGCAGAAGAATAGGTCATGGGGTTAGCTGTTGGATGCATGGATTAGTTAGTTGGTTAGTTCGGCCGGGTCGTATGCATGCTGGAGGGATTCCAGGAAGTGGAGTACGTGTGTTAGTGGTTAGTGGTGTGAGTTATCCATCTTGTATATATATGCTACGCTGAGTAATGAGAAAAGCAGCCGTGAGGGCAGCAGCCACAATGTAGCCTATCGTGTGACCAAGAAGAAAGAGCTCTTGGCAAAGCTGGGTGTGTTTCTTCTTTGGTTGTGTGTGTGTGTGTGTGTGATCCTGTGTTGTGTGAGAGACACAAGTGAGATTGAGAGTTAGAGAGGTAGGAGAAGAAGAGAGAGGCGCCGCGAGATGCGGCGCCAACACACCAGTCCCGGCCAAGAAACACTAGCGCCCTACTTCAATCTACCTGCAAACAGCCGAAAAACAAAAAACTATCCCTACTCTCTACTCCGGCACCTCCCCTCCGCCATCCCCGGCCAGCAAAGCCGACGCGGAGGGCTCAGGATCGGCCCGGTCGAACTTGGTCAGAGCTCAGGTGAAGAGATAAGGTTGGGGAGGGGAAAGAAAGGAGTTAGTGGAGGAGATTTTTACTCTCTCTCCCTCTCACCTGCGGCATCCTGTACAAGCTCCAGACCAAAAAGATGTCTCGGCTTATGTTGCAGTACCGAGAGTGGCCGGTACTCCGGCACGAGGGGCCGCTCATGTACGGCAAGCCGTAGTTATTCAAGCAACCCTCTTACTAGTTGTGTTAGTAGTGCACTAGACAAAAGGTATATATGGAGTAATTGAGATAGTAATAGTTGCACTCCTCTAGGCTCTAGCTAGCTTCATATGATTCGGTGTGCAAGTGTAAAGTTCTATCCTTCAATAAAATTGATTACTCAAGCTTCAGAACTACGGTAAAACTGAAGTTGCCAAAAGCATTTCAGTTTTATCAAAAACTGAGAAAAACTATAGTTTCAAGAAAACGAAGTATCTCCTTTGCACGGCATTTTAATACTTTAGTTTTGTAATACTTTAGTTTTAGGAATACTTTGTTGCCAAATTAGGCCTACTTATAAGCGAAATTTTTTTAAATAATATATTATTTCGTTATTTCTAAAAATAATACTTGGTTTCAATATGTGTCACAAATAATACACTGTCGGAAACACGTACCCCGATTAGAAGGAATCGGGAACAGCAAACCTGAATAGAGATAGTCGGGTAGGCTACCCCGAATTCTTCTAAATCTCTGCGCCGCGCGAGGCTGTCCTCAATTTTTCTAGTAATTGGATCAGAGTAACCCGATTTGTTTCCAATCGGGATAGCCGAACCCGATTTGCTCTCCACCTGTCCTGTGCACTTGTGCAGACCGCATGCAAGCAGCGCATGCAAAGAAAGTCGGCAGGGTAGCGCTAATCAAGGAGCACATGCAAGCAGCAGGGCAGGCTAATTCTTTTTCTTTTTGTATAACAATTGTTTAGTTGCTCACCATGTCTATTCAGGTTAATTCTCGTAGGAGCTGGCATGCAAGCAGGAGAGGCTAATCAGGGCATGCCCAATGCACTGCCCTAGAGCTACTGCCTCACACCTTTAATTAAGTTCTGGTGGTCCAAAGTAGGTTCGGATGAGAAAGCAACCTCCTCTTCAGGAAGTGGGATCTTAAGCCTGAAAAGCATGCTTTTTGAAAAGAGAAAGAGATACATAGTATTATATTTGTGGGGTTCCTTCTCTCTTTTTTCTAACTAAAGTTGTAGCTTCCATTGAAGATATAAAATTGATCATGTTGCTTCTGATAACTTTTTTACATGAAGCAGCTAGTTGTGTATGCCACAATTGCTCATGCCCTCAAGGAGCTGGCATGCTAGCAGGACGAATTGGCAGCATGCAAATGGGGCAGGGGCAGAAACGTGTGCAGTAAAATATTCATGCATGGGGAAGTCGGGTTGACCTCCCCCGATAGGTGTCTGTCGGGCTGAGCTTGCCCGATAAAGTCTGTTGGGTTGGCTGGTCTACTGAATTTTGACTAGTCGGGCTAGTCTAACCCGAAAATTACTAATCGGGAAACAGTACCCCGATATCTTCTAATCGGGATACTAGTCCCCGAATGTATATTATTTGTGAATTTTTCTAAAATCGAATATTATTTCTGAAAATAAAGAAAAATGTATTATTTAAAAAAATCGCTACTTATAACTCTGTGTTTTAATATAATATATTTCCTGGCGTTCAAAAATAAAAGCAAGCTAATGCTAGCTAGCTAAGCAAGCATGATGGATTGGAGGCTGATGCGCGTGGTTGACGTATTGTCTTTTCGTTCGACATGCGTCCGTTGGGAACCCCAAGAGGAAGGTGTGATGCGCACAGCGGCAAGTTTCCCTCAGTAAGAAACCAAGGTTTAATCGGACCAGTAGGAGTCAAGAAGCACGTTGAAGGTTGATGGCGGCGAGATGTAGTGCGGCGCAACACCAGTGATTCCGGCGCCAACGTGGAACCTGCACAACACAACCAAAGTACTTTGCCCCAACGAAACAGTGAGGTTGTCAATCTCACCGGCTTGCTGTAACAAAGGATTAACCGTATTGTGTGGAAGATGATTGTTTGCAGAAAACAGTAGAACAAGTATTGCGATGAGATTGTATTTCAGTAAAGAGAATTGGACCGGGGTCCACAGTTCACTAGAGGTGTCTCTCCCATAAGACGAACAGCATGTTGGGTGAACAAATTACAGTTGGGCAATTGACAAATAAAGAGAGCATGACCATGCACATACATATCATGATGAGTATAGTGAGATTTAATTGGGCATTACGACAAAGTACATAGACCGTCATCCAACCGCATCTATGCCTAAAAAGTCCACCTTCGAGGTTATCATCCGAACCCTCCAGTATTAAGTTGCTAACAACAGACAATTGCATTAAGTATGGTGCGTAATGTAACTAGTGACTACATCCTTGAACATAGCACTAATGTTTTATCCCTAGTGGCAACAAGACAACACAACCTTAGAACTTTCACATCGTCCCGGTGTCAATGCAGGCATGAACCCACTATCGAGCATAAGTACTCCCTCTTGGAGTTACAAGCATCTACTTGGCCAGCATCTACTAGTAACGGAGAGCATGCAAGATCATAAACAACACATAGCATAACTTTGATAATCAACATAACAAGTATTCTCTATTCATCGGATCCCAACAAACGCAACATATAGAATTACAGATAGACGATCTTGATCATGTTAGGCAGCTCACAAGATCCGACAATGATAGCACAATGGGGAGAAGACAACCATCTAGCTACTGCTATGGACCCATAGTCCAGGGGTAGACTACTCACACATCACACCGGAGGCGACCATGGCGGCGTAGAGTCCTCCGGGAGATGATTCCCCTCTCCGGCAGTGGTGCCGGAGGCGATCTCCTGGATCCCGAGATGGGATCGGCGGCGGCGGCGTCTCCGGGAAGGTTTTCCGTATCGTGGCTCTCGGTGCGGGGGTTTCGTCACGGAGACTTTTTATAGGCGGAAGGGCAGGTCAAGAGGCGGCACGGGGGCCCCACACCACAGGGCCGCGCGGCCAAGGGGGGGCCGCGCCGCCCTATGGTGTGGCCCCTCCGTGGCCCCTCTTCGTCTCTCCTTCGGACTTCTGGAAGCTTCGTGGAAAAATAGGCCCCTGGGCTTTGATTTCGTCCAATTCCGAGAATATTTCCTTACTAGGGTTTCTGAAACCAAAAACAGCAGAACAAAGAATCGGCACTTCGGCATCTTGTTAATAGGTTAGTTCCAGAAAATGCACAAATATGACATAAAGTGTGCATAAAACATGTAGATAACATCAATAATGTGGCATGGAACATAAGAAATTATCGATACGTCGGAGACGTATCAGCATCCCCAAGCTTAGTTACGCTCGTCCCGAGCGAGTAAAACGATAACACGTATAATTTCGGAGTGACATGCCATCATAACCTTGATCATACTATTTGTAAAGCATATGTAGTGAATGCAGCGATCGAAACAATGTATATGACATGAGTAAACAAGTGAATCATATAGCAAAGACTTTTCATGAATAGCACTTCAAGACAAGCATCAATAAGTCTTGCATAAGAGTTAACTCATAAAGCAATAATTCATAGTAGAGATATTGAAGCAACACAAAAGAAGATTAAGTTTCAGCGGTTGCTTTCAACTTGTAACATGTATATCTCATGGATATTGTCAACATAGAGTAATATAATAAGTGCAATAAGCAAGTATGTAGGAATCAATGCACAGTTCACACAAGTGTTTGCTTCTTGAGGTGGAGAGAGATAGGTGAACTGACTCAACATTGAAAGTAAAAGAATAGTCCTCCATAGAGGAAAAGCATCGATTGCTATATTTGTGCTAGAGCTTTGATTTTGAAAACATGTAGAGAGCAATAAAAGTAAAATTTTGAGAGGTGTTTGTTGTTGTCAACGAATGGTAATGGGTACACTAACTACCTCGCCAACCGGACTTATAAGAGCGGCTCCCATTTTATTTATTTTTGGGTGGCACTCCTTCCAACCTTTCTTTCACAAACCATGGCTAACCGAATCCTCGGGTGCCTGCCAACAATCTCATACCATGAAGGAGTGCCTTTTTATTTTAGTTTTATTATGATGATGACACTCCTCCCAACCTTTGCTTACACAAGCCATGGCTAACCGAATCCTTCGGGTGCCGTCCAACAATCACATACCATGGAGGAGTGTCTATTTTTGTTAATTAATTTGGGACTGGGAATCCCATTGCCAGCTCTTTTTGCAAAATTATTGGATAAGCGGATGAAGCCACTAGTCCATATGAGAGTCCGTCAAAAGTAAATTACAAGGTTGAAAGCTAAACACCACATACTTCCTCATGAGCTATAAAACATTGACACAAATCAGAGGTAATAAATTTTGAATTGTTTAAAGGTAGCACTCAAGCAATTTACTTTGGAATGGCGGAAAATACCATGTAGTATAGGTAGGTATGGTGGACACAAATGGCATAGTGGTTGGCTCAAGTATTTTGGATGCATGAGAAGTATTCCCTCTCGATACAAGGTTTAGGCTAGCAAGGCTTATTTGAAACAAACACAAGGATGAACCGGTGCAGCAAAACTCACATAAAAGACATATTGAAAACATTATAAGACTCTACACCGTCTTCCTTGTTGTTCAAACTCAAAACTAGAAATTATCTAGACCTTAGAGAAACCAAATATGCAAACCAAATTTTAACATGCTCTATGTATTTCTTCATTAATGGGTGCAAAGCATATGATGCAAGAGCTTAATCATGAGCACAACAATTGCCAAGTATCACATTACCCAAAACATTTATAGCAATTACTACATGTATCATTTTCCAATTCCAACCATATAACAATTTAACGAAGGAGAAACTTCGCCATGAATACTATGAGTAGAAACCAAGGACATACTTGTCCATATGCTACAGCGGAGCGTGTCTCTCTCCCATAAAGTGAATGCTAGGATCCATTTTATTTAAACAAAACAAAAACAAAAACAAACCGACGCTCCAAGAAAAAGCACATAAGATGTGATGGAATAAAAATATAGTTTCAGGGGAGGAACCTGATAATGTTGTCGATGAAGAAGGGGATGCCTTGGGCATCCCCAAGCTTAGACGCTTGAGTCTTCTTGATATATGCAGGGGTGAACCACCGGGGCATCCCCAAGCTTAGAGCTTTCACTCTCCTTGATCATGTTGCATCATACTCCTCTCTTGATCCTTGAAAACTTCCTCCACACCAAACTCGAAACAACTCATTAGAGGGTTAGTGCACATTATAAATTGACATATTCAGAGGTGACACAATCATTCTTAACACTTCTGGACATTGCATAATGCTACTGGACATTAATGGATCAAAGAAATTCATCCAACATAGCGAAAGAGGCAATGCGAAATAAAAGGTAGAATCTGTCAAAACAGAACAGTTCGTATTGACGAATTTTAAAATGGCACCAGACTTGCTCAGATGAAAATGCTCAAATTGAATGAAAGTTGCGTCCATATCTGAGGATCACACACGTAAATTGGCATAATTTTCTGAGCTACCTACAGGGAGGTGGACCCAGATTCGTGACAGCAAAGAAATCTGGAACTGTGCAGTAATCCAAATCTAGTACTTACTTTTCTATCAACGGCTTAACTTGGCACACCAAAACACAAAACTAAGATAAGGAGAGGTTGCTACAGTAGTAAACAACTTCCAAGACACAAAATAAAAACAAAGTACTGTAGGTAAAAACATGGGTTGTCTCCCATAAGCGCTTTTCTTTAACGCCTTTCAGCTAGGCGCAGAAAGTGTGTATCAAGTATTATCAAGAGACGAAGTGTCAACATCATAATTTGTTCTCATAATAGAATCAAAAGGTACCTTCATTCTCTTTCTAGGGAAGTGTTCCATACCTTTCTTGAGAGGAAATTGATATTTTATATTACCTTCCTTCATATCAATAATAGCACCAACAGTTCGAAGAAAAGGTCTTCCCAATATAATGGGACAAGATGCATTGCATTCAATATCCAAGACAACAAAATCAACGGGGACAAGGTTATTGTTAACGGTAATGCGAACATTATCAACTTTACCTAAAGGTTTCTTTGTAGAATGATCAGCAAGATTAACATCCAAATAACAATTTTTCAGCGGTGGCAAGTCAAGCATATTATAAATTTTCTTAGGCATAACAGAAATACTTGCACCAAGATCACATAAAGCATTACAATCAAAATCTTTAACCTTCATCTTAATGATGGGCTCCCAACCATCTTCTAGCTTTTTAGGAATAGAGGCTTCGCGCTCTAGTTTCTCTTCTCTAGCTTTTATGAGAGCATTTGTAATATGATGCGTGAAAGCCAAATTTATAGCACTAGCATTAGGACTTTTAGCAAGTTTTTGCAAGAACTTTATAACTTCAGAGATGTGGCAATCATCAAAATTCAAACCATTATAATCTAAAGCAATGGGATCATCATCCCCAATGTTGGAAAAAATTTCAGCAGCTTTATCACAGGCAGTTTCAGCAGTTTTAGCAGTTTCAGGCAGTTTTTCGCTCTTTGCATTACAGTGGAAACATTGCTAACACCAATTCTTTTATTAGTATGAGTAGGAGGTGCAGCAACATGTGTAGCATTAGCATTACTAGTGGTGGTAATAGTCCATACTTTAGCTATATTCTTCTCTTTAGCTAATTTTTCATTTTCTTCTCTATCCCACCTAGCACGCAGTTCAGCCATTAATCTTATGTTCTCATTAATTCTAACTTGAATGGCATTTGCTGTAGTAGTAATTTTATTATGATGATTCTCATTAGGCAAAACTTTTGATTTCAAAAGATCAACATCAACAGCAAGACTATCGACTTTAGAAGCGAGTATATCAATTTTCCCAAGCTTTTCTTCAACAGATTTGTTAAAAGCAGTTTGTGTACTAATAAATTCCTTAAGCATGGCTTAAAGTCCAGGGGGTGAACTCCTATTATTGTTGTAAGAATTCCCATAAGAATTACCATAGCCGTTGCCATTATTATAAGGATATGGCCTATAGTTGTTACTAGAATTGTTCCGGTAAGCATTGTTGTTGAAATTATTATTTTTAATGAAGTTTACATCAACATGTTCTTCTTGTGCAACCAATGAAGCTAACGGAACATTATTAGGATCAATATTAGTCCTATCATTCACAAGCATAGACATAATAGCATCAATCTTATCACTCAAGGAAGAGGTTTCTTCGACAGAATTTACCTTCTTACCTTGTGGAGCTCTTTCCGTGTGCCATTCAGAGTAGTTGATCATCATATTATCAAGAAGCTTTGTTGCTTCACCAAGAGTGATGGACATAAAGGTACCTCCAGCAGCTGAATCCAATAAATTCCGTGAAGAAAAATTTAGTCCTGCATAGAAGGTTTGGATGATCATCCAAGTAGTCAGTCCATGGGTTGGGCAATTTTTAACCAAGGATTTCATTCTTTCCCAAGCTTGAGCAACATGTTCAGTATCTAATTGTTTAAAATTCATTATGCTACTCCTCAAAGATATAATTTTAGCAGGGGGATAATATCTACCAATAAAAGCATCCTTGCATTTAGTCCATGAATCAATACTATTCTTAGGCAGAGATAGCAACCAATCTTTAGCTCTTCCTCTTAATGAGAAAGGGAACAATTTTAATTTTATAATGTCACCATCTACATCCTTATACTTTTGCATTTCACATAATTCAACAAAATTATTAAGATGGGCAGCAGCATCATCAGAACTAACACCAGAAAATTGCTCTCGCATAACAAGATTCAGTAAAGCAGGTTTAATTTCAAAGAATTCTGCTGTAGTAGCAGGTGGAGCAATAGGTGTGCATAAGAAATCATTATTATTTGTGGTTGTGAAGTCACACAACTTAGTATTTTCAGCGTTGGCCATTTTAGCAACAGTAAATAAAGCAAACTAGATAAAGTAAATGCAAGTAAACTAATTTTTTTGTGTTTTCGATATAGCAAACAAGATAACAAGTAAAGTAAAACTAGCAACTAATTTTTTTGTATTTTGATTTAGTGCAGCAAACAAAGTAGTAAATAAAACTAAGCAAGACAAAAACAAAGCAACGGCGCCAGAAATTTGCTTGATGCGCGTGGTTGACGTATTGTCTTTTCGTTCGACACGCGTCCGTTGGGAACCCCAAGAGGAAGGTGTGATGCGCACAGCGGCAAGTTTCCCTCAGTAAGAAACCAAGGTTTAATCGGACCAGTAGGAGTCAAGAAGCACGTTGAAGGTTGATGGCGGCGAGATGTAGTGCGGCGCAACACCAGTGATTCCGGCGCCAACGTGGAACCTGCACAACACAACCAAAGTACTTTGCCCCAACGAAACAGTGAGGTTGTCAATCTCACCGGCTTGCTGTAACAAAGGATTAACCGTATTGTGTGGAAGATGATTGTTTGCAGAAAACAGTAGAACAAGTATTGCAGTAGATTGTATTTCAGTAAAGAGAATTGGACCGGGGTCCACAGTTCACTAGAGGTGTCTCTCCCATAAGACGAACAGCATGTTGGGTGAACAAATTACAGTTGGGCAATTGACAAATAAAGAGAGCATGACCATGCACATACATATCATGATGAGTATAGTGAGATTTAATTGGGCATTACGACAAAGTACATAGACCGTCATCCAACTGCATCTATGCCTAAAAAGTCCACCTACAGGTTATCATCCGAACCCCCTCCAGTATTAAGTTGCTAACAACAGACAATTGCATTAAGTATGGTGCTTTATGTAACTTGTGACTACTTCCTTGAACATAGCACTAATGTTTTATCCCTAGTGGCAACAAGCACAACACAACCTTAGAACTTTCTCACATCGTCCCTGTGTCAATGCAGGCATGAACCCACTATCGAGCATAAGTACTCCCTCTTGGAGTTACAAGCATCTACTTGGCCAGAGCATCTACTAGTAACGGAGAGCATGCAAGATCATAAACAACACATAGCATAACTTTGATAATCAACATAACAAGTATTCTCTATTCATCGGATCCCAACAAACGCAACATATAGAATTACAGATAGACGATCTTGATCATGTTAGGCAGCTCACAAGATCCGACAATGATAGCACAATGGGGAGAAGACAACCATCTAGCTACTGCTATGGACCCATAGTCCAGGGGTAGACTACTCACACATCACACCGGAGGCGACCATGGCGGCGTAGAGTCCTCCGGGAGATGATTCCCCTCTCCGGCAGGGTGCCGGAGGCGATCTCCTGGATCCCCCGAGATGGGATCGGCGGCGGCGGCGTCTCTGGAAGGTTTTCCGTATCGTGGCTCTCGGTACTGGGGGTTTCGTCACGGAGACTTTTTCTAGGCGGAAGGGCAGGTCAAGAGGCGGCACGGGGGCCCCACACCACAGGGCCGCGCGGCCAAGGGGGGGGCCGCGCCGCCCTATGGTGTGGCCCCTCCGTGGCCCCTCTTCGTCTCTCCTTCGGACTTCTGGAAGCTTCGTGGAAAAATAGGCCCCTGGGCTTTGATTTCGTCCAATTCCGAGAATATTTCCTTACTAGGGTTTCTGAAACCAAAAACAGCAGAAAACAGCAACTGGCACTTCGGCATCTTGTTAATAGGTTAGTTCCAGAAAATGCACAAATATGACATAAAGTGTGCATAAAACATGTTGATAACATCAATAATGTGGCATGGAACATAAGAAATTATCGATACGTCGGAGACGTATCAGAGGCGCATGCGTGCGTGCGTCGGTGGTGCGTGCTAGTGTGGCGCGCATGCGGGCTAAGAGCATGTCTAACAGGCCCCTTATAACCCGCCCACCCCGTAAAATTCCGGCGAGATACGGGGCAGGCGCGGTTTGGGTCATCTAGCAGGCCCCGTATTCGGGCCGCCCCATTTCGGCGGAATACGGGGCCCAGGAAATCAGCCCCTCCGTCCCCTACTTATATCGGGCGCAGGTGCGAGTGAGGGGTTAACCCCTCACTCGCAACCCTAGCTCCGCCGTGCGCCGCCGCCTCCTCCTCCTGCTCCGGCGAGCAATTAGTCGCTCCCCCGCGCCGCATTCCACCCGCCGCCTCCTCCTCCTGCTCCGGCGAGCAATTAGTCGCTCCCCCGCGCCGCATTCCACCCGCCGCCACCTGCATGGACCGCCGCCGCCGTAATAGAGCCTCTCCGGCGAGCGGATCGAAGCGATCCCGCTCGCCGGACACCGTGGAGGAAGCCTGGCGGCTGAAGTGCAAGCTTTCCGCCGCGGGGAGCCGCCGTGCGGCGTGCCGGTACGCCGGCGCGTTGTACGTGCCGGATCCGCTCCGGGAGTACGCCGCGGGTGGGCGGTGGTACCGGCAAGACCCGCCGCTCAAGCCGATGAGCGGCGAAGCCTTCGAGAAGTGGCGCGCCGAGTGGCAGCGCGACCGCGCGGCGAAGGCGGCATGGAGGGCGACCATCGGCAGCACCAGCGGCGGTGGAAGCGGAGGCGGCGAGGAGGAAGAGGAGGCGGCGGAGGAGGACACGGAGGCGGCGGAGGAGGACGTGGCCTACCGACGTGCGGTGGCCGAATCCTAGGCGGATGCCGCCGAGAAAGCTCGGGCGGAGGCAGAGGAGGAGGCGGCGGCCATCGCCGCCGTGGCGGAATTCCAGGCGAAGGACGCTGCCACCAGGGCGGAGGAGGAGGCTACCGCCAGGGCAGAGGAGGAGGCTGCCGCCAGGGAGCCTTTCGTGCCATTCATCATCCTCGAGTAGCTAGGATCGAGTAGATCGCTATGTATATGTATGATCCAATGTATGATCAATGAAGATGAACTATGGTTTAATTTTCCCAGGGTTTTAATTTTTAAAAATACAGGACGAAATACGGGATCTGCTAGACGAAATGGTTCAGCAAGACGCACTTTTAAGATACGGGGAAAAACTCGCGTTATACGGGGCATAGAAATAAGGGGCCTGTTAGACCTGCTCTAAATGGCGCGGCGCGAAAAAATCCCTCAAACAGCGCGTGCGGCTCGGTCCCTCCACAGCAAAGCATTTTCCTTCTTTATTAAACCGTTGTAAACCAACTACTGTTTCGTGTGTTTCCCTCTATAGATGCCTCCGTAACACCAATCAAAACGATGCAACAAGAAACTATCAAGACTATGCATCATAAAATCCGAAGCCACCGCTCAATATCTATAAATCCAGCAATGGGTGAAGTAACATGTTGTTAGGGTCTCCAAACACCGCACCAACTGAAAACCAAGGGCATTCGTGGGCACCCTATGGCGAAAACGGGAGCTCACAACCAGCTTGGTAGACCCTTGACGAGCGCTTTATGCCCTCGCTTCATAAGCCGTCACCACTATTGAACCGTAGGTCCATCTTCAGGGCAAAGATTGGTATAGCACCAGACCTGTTGTTGACACAACCATGGAAGATTCGTCGTGTGTAGCACCTGGCTGACACGCATGACTGATCGTAGCACCTGTTAGCTAGGCATGAATTGACCTCTCCTCCTTCAGCCTCTAACATCCGGCGCTGCTCCACAAACGATGCTCCCAAGAGAGAAAACGACATCGTAGTGCCACCATCGTCTGGTATGTACACTGTTCAAAAAATCGGCCGAGATACCGATTTATCGTGAATTGGGTGATCGTCGATAAGATTTCAGCATATCGGCCAATTTATCGCGCCACCAATATTTCAGCCGATTTTCTGCATTTCAGCCGATTTTTTCGTCCGATTTTCACTCTCATGGCCGATATTTCTTCTGATTGTTAGTGAAATTTCAATGAAATTTGGTATGGCGATCCATATTTTCATCCTATGGTTGTGTTAAATTATGCATTAGCTCAAAATCTCCATTATTATTGATTCAAATGCAAGGAATCAAGGTAATACTTATGTGCAACGCTCAAATATTATTTTTTGCATAGCATATCATAGAAAATTTAGTGTCGATAATTAGGATTTATAAAAAAATAAGCCGATAAATGGCTGACCGATAAAATCGATTAATCAGCCGATAAGCGATTAATCCTCATTTTAAGGCCGACCGATAAGTTAAGATTAATGATTTATTGAACATTGGGTATGTAAGACCAGAACCTAGGGTTTCCCCCAGAGCAACACGAGTAGGTCGGCAACCGTTGATCAACGATGTCTTCATCAAGGTAACGATGTAGAACACCACCATCGCCCGCCAATCGGCTCAGTTTTCACCAGCAACTATGTCTTTCGACTCGCAACCAGAACTGGATAGTGGATCTCGCGATCCGACAACCTAGCCTCAGGCCAACCACCTCCGGCGGAGAAAGGCCACTGCTGTCTACTGTTGGCTTCTTTTTCCTGTAGACAGTGTTGGGCCTCCAAGAGCAGAGGTTTGTAGAACAGCAGCAAGTTTCCCTTAAGTGAATCACCCAAGGTTTATCGAACTCAGGGAGGTAGAGGTCAAAGATATCCCTCTCAAGCAACCCTGCAATTACGATACAAGAAGTCTCTTGTGTCCCCAACACACCTAATACACTTGTCGGATGTATAGGTGCACTAGTTCGGCGAAGAGATAGTGAAATACAAGTAATATGGATGATTGTAAGTAGTAATTGCAATCTGAAATAAAGATGTCAGCAAGCAAACATGTAACAGAACAGTAAATAAACGGAGATTCGATGCTTAGAAATAAGGCCTAGGGATCCTACTTTCACTAGTGGACACTCTCAACAATGATCACATAATAAAACTACTCTACACTCTCTTGTTGGATAACAAACACCATTCATTGTGTAGGGCTACAAGAGCACCTCAATGCCGGAGTTAACAAGCTCCACAACATCCGGAGTTCATATTTAAGTAACCTTTAGAGTGCATGATAGACCATTGCAATTTAAACCGAGTACTAACATAGCATGCACACCGTCACCGTCAGGCTGTGAAAGGGGGAATAGATCACATCAATACTATCATAGTAATAGTTAACTTCATAATCTACAAGAGATCACAATCATAGCTTATACCAAGTACTACATGATGCACACACTGTCAACATTACATCATGGAGGAGGAATGGACTACTTTAATAACATCACTAGAGTAGCACATAGATGATATTCAACTAGATCACAAAGAGAGAGATAAACCACATAGCTACGGTAGAGTCCTCAGCCTCGGGGGAGAACTACTTCCTCCTCATCATGGGAGATAGCAGCGGCGATGAAGATGGCGGTGGTGTCGATGGAGATGCCTTCCGGGGGCAATTCCCTGTCCCGGCGGCGTGCCGGAACAGAGATCTCTGTCCCCCGAATCTTGGCTTCGCGATGGCGGCGGCTCTGGAACTTTTCTCGTATTGTGGCTTATCCGTGTCGAAGTTTTAGGTCACGGAGGCTTAAATAGGCGAAGAGGCGGAGTCGGAAGGGCTCTGGGGGGCCCACACATTAGGGGGGCGCCCCCCTCTTGGCCGCGCCGCCATGTTGTGTGGGGCCTCCCTGGCTCCCCTCTGGCCCCTCTTCGGTGCTCTGGAAGCTTCCTTGAAATATAAGATCCTGGGCGTTGATTTCGTCCAATTCCGAGAATATTTCCTTTCTAGGATTTCTGAAACCAAAAACAGCAGAAAACAGGAACTGGCACTTCGACATCTCGTTAATAGGTTAGTTCCGGAAAATGCATAAAAACATTATAAAGTGCGAGCAAAACATGTAGGTATTGTCATAAAATAAGCATGGAACATCAGAAATTATAGATACGTTGGAGACGTATCAGCATCCCCAAGCTTAGTTCCTACTCGCCCTCGAGTAGGTAAACGATAACAAAGATAATTTCTGAAGTGACATGCTACCAACATAATCTTGATCCAATAATGATGTAAAGCATATGAACTGAGATCAAATCATTCAAAGCAAATGTCTATATTGATATAAGAGATGATAATGCAAGAGTCAAACAAGCTAGAAGTTCTCATGAACTATTGCTTTAAAGACATGAAACCATACAAAGTTCATTAAAGATGTTTTAAGTATCCAGCATAGAAGTTCTATCCTTCATTCCAAGCATCAAGTAAATTTTCACAATAAAGAAGGATTCAGTCAAGTAAACATAAACATGAACGTCATGAATCAACTGTTTCGAAGTCTACTCAACCGGTGAGCGCAAGCATTTGGTATTGGCACCAGGATGTTATGGCAAAACGAACGTTAATGGGGGTTTGGAAGGCCAATGAAAGAAAGTATCACAAAGCTATAAGTGATTATTAGACAAGAGGAAGTCTTATAATCGAAGCTATGCAAGGAGTAGTGATTGCCATGCAACGGATGCACATAGAGCTATGTGTGTATGAAAGCTCTCCAATGGAACTAGTGGGGGTGCATCCAACTTGGTTGCTCACGAAGACCTAGAGCACTTTTGAGTAAGCTCATCATTGGAATATACAACCCAAGTTCTATAGTGTAAATTCCCCACATAGTTATACTAGTAAAACATGAAAACTCTCTCATATGGAGTGTAGGTGCTAAAGATGAGCACAAATGATGACTATGAATACTGCAGGTGCTAAAACATGAGCACAAGTGTGGATAAAAGATAGTGATGTTGCCCCCTTTTTCTTTATTCTTTTTCTTTTTCTTCTCTATTTTTTTCTTTCTTTTCTTTTTCTGTTTCTCTTTTTGATGGCCTCCATGGCTCTTTTCACTTTTAGGGGCAACATCCTAATATGACAACACACTTTTTGGTACAAATAACTCATAATGAACAAAACATGATGTATAAAACTGTATGCCTCTGCCAGTGTAGCAGGATGTGCAATGATCTAGCGTAACATGGGTAACCACACATCAGCTGTATAGAATCATGCAAAGCAATATATAAATAATAAATGAAAACAAGTCATGTAATGTAAGATGGAAGTTGCATGGCAATATATCTCGGAACAGCTATGAAAATGTTGTGGTAGGTAGGTATGGTGGCTGTTTTTAGGAAGATGTATGGCTTATGTGTAGGAGAACAAGAGAAAGTCCTCCCACGGGTTTGGATGTATTGGCGAAGTATGCACAATTCTCAATGTGAGCAGAAGGCAATGCACAGTACCGAAGAGGCTAGCAAATTTATATGGTGGAAGTGCCAAAAACTGTAGCTTAACATTAGTCAAAAAGAACTCACAAGCTTATTGCAAACAACTAGTAGGTTCAATATTAAGAGCATGATTAAAATTTACTCCAAGGAGGACCGTTCACGGTGGCACAAGTACGCCGCTAGCTCCCTCGACCTTCAGCACAACTTAGTTATTACGATGAAATCTTAGACATGGAAAGCTATCAAGTCCAACTACACCTTCAACTATTTAAGTAGAGTTTGTAGTACGGCACAAGCTTAAAGACAACAATCCACTACTAATTTTAACTTATTTATCCAGCAAGTTTTACCATCTAAATACCTCAAAACGCTTGCAAAGAATCAAGTTATCAAAGCTCAATGATCTGCAAGATTATGCAAGTGTTTCATTATACCACTACCACATGCAACATTTTCTGAACCAACAAAATAACAATGAACGAAGCAGTTTCAACCTTCGTCATGAACATTAAAAGTAAAGCTAAGAACACATGTGTTCATATGCAACAGCGGAGTGTGTCTCTCTCCCACACAAGCATGAATTTATTCAGAGAATGAAAATAACAAAAACGAAAATAAAAGCACACACACGCTCCAAGTAAAGTACATAAGATGTGGCGGAATAAAAATACAGTTTCACTAGAGGTGACCTGATAAGCTGTCGATGAAGAAGGGGATGCCTTGGGCATCCCCAAGCTTAGATGCTTGAGTCTTCTTGAAATATGCAGGGATGAACGGGGGCATCCCCAAGCTTAGATTTTTCACTCTTCTTGATCATATTGTATCATCCTCCTCTCTTGATCCTTGAAAACTTCCTCCACACCAAACTCAAAACAAACTCATTAGAGGGTTAGTGCATAGTCAAAAATTCACATATTCAGAGATTACATAATCATTCTTAACACTTCTGGAGATTGCACAAAGCTACTGAAAGTTAATGGAACAAAGAAATCCATCAAACATAGCAAAACAGGCAATGCGAAATAAAAGACAGAATCTGTCAAAACAGAACATTCTGTAAAGACGAATTTTTCTGGGGCACTAAACTTGCTCAGATGAAAAAGCTCAAATTGAATGAAAGTTGCGTACATATCTGAGGATCACTCACGTAAATTGGCAGATTTTTCTGAGTTACCTACTGAGAATCCTACTCAAATTCTTGACAGCAAGAAATCTGTTTCTGTGCAGTAATCCAAATCTAGTATCAACCTTACTATCAAAGACTTTACTTGGCACGACATTGCAATAAAATAAAGATAAGGAGAGGTTGCTACAGTAGTAACAACTTCCAAGACACAACAAAACAGTAGCAAAATAAAAACATGGGTTATCTCCCAAGAAGTGCTTTCTTTATAGCCATCAAGATGGGCTCAGCAATTTTAATGATGCACTCGCAAGAAATAAGAGTTGAAGCAAAAGAGAGCATCAAAAAGCAAGTATGAAACAAATTTAAGCCTAACCCACTTCCTATGAAAAGGAATCTTGTAAATAAACAAATTCATGAAGAACAAAGTGACAAGCATAGGAAGGCAACACAAGCACAACTTCAAGATTCTCAACATAAAGAGGGGAAACTTAATATTATTAAGATGCATATAACCATATTTCCCTATCTCATAATAACTTTCAGTAGCATCATGAACAAACTCAACAATATAACTATCACATAAAGCATTCTTATTCACATGCATAAAAGTATCATTACTCTCCACATAAGCATAATCAATTTTATTAGTAATAGTGGGAATAAAACTATCACAGCCATCATTGTAATCATAAATTGCAGGCATGGTATAATTATAATAAACTTTATCCTCTCCATAGTAGGTGGCACCAAAATACCACTATCATTATAATCATCATCAATGGGAGGCAAAGTATCATCAAAGAAAATTTTCTCCTCAATGCTTGGGGGGGCTAAAAATATCATGCTCATCAAAACCAGCTTCCCCAAGCTTAGAATTTTTCATAGCATTAGCAACAATAGTGTTCAAAGCATTCATACTAATAACATTGCCATTAGCATGCATATAAAGTTCCATAGGTTTTGTAATTTTCTCTTCAAAAACATCATATCCTAATTCAATATAAATTTCATAAAGATCTCTAATTTTTTTGTTGTTTTCCATTAAGCCTAACTAGTGAAATAAAAACAAGAAACAAAAAGATATAATTGCAGGATCTAAAGGAAATAGCTTCGAGCACTCACACACCGGCAACAGTGCTAGGAAATAGCTTAGTAGTCGGAGGATGTGAATACCTTTTACCTTACCTCCCCGGCAACGGCGCCAGAAAATAGCTTGTTGTCTACTGTTGGCTTCTTTTTCTGTAGACAGTGTTGGGCCTCCAAGAGCAGAGGTTTGTAGAACAGCAGCAAGTTTCCCTTAAGTGAATCACCCAAGGTTTATCGAATTCAGGGAGGTAGAGGTCAAAGATATCCCTCTCAAGCAACCCTGCAATTACGATACAAGAAGTCTGTTGTGTCCCCAACACACCTAATACACTTGTCAGATGTATAGGTGCACTAGTTCGGCGAAGAGATAGTGAAATACAAGTAATACGGATGATTGTAAGTAGTAATTGCAATCTGAAATAAAGATGGCAGCAAGCAAACATGTAACAGAACAGTAAATAAACGGAGATTCGATGCTTAGAAATAAGGCCTAGGGATCCTACTTTCACTAGTGGACACTCTCAACAATGATCACATAATAAAACTACTCTACACTCTCGTGTTGGATAACAAACACCATTCATTGTGTAGGGCTACAAGAGCACCTCAATGCCGGAGTTAACAAGCTCCACAACATCCGGAGTTCATATTTAAGTAACCTTTAGAGTGCATGATAGACCATTGCAATTTAGACCGAGTACTAACATAGCATGCACACCGTCACCGTCAGGCTATGAAAGTGGGAATAGATCACATCAATACTATCATAGTAATAGTTAACTTCATAATCTACAAGAGATCACAATCGTAACTTATACCAAGTACTACATGATGCACACACTGTCAACATTACATCATGGAGGAGGAATAGACTACTTTAATAACATCACTAGAGTAGCACATAGATGATATTCAACTTGATCACAAAGAGAGAGATGAACCACATAGCTACGGTAGCGGCGATGAAGATGGCGGTGGTGTCGATGGAGATGCCTTCCGGGGGCAATTCCCCGTCCCGGCGGTGTGCCGGAACAGAGACTTCTGTCTCCCGAATCTTGGCTTCGCGATGGCGGCGGCTCTGGAACTTTTCTCGTATCGTGGCTTATCCGTGTCGAAGTTTTAGGTCACGGAGGCTTAAATAGGCGAAGAGGCGGAGTCGGAAGGGCTCTGGGGGGCCCACATAGTAGGGGGGCGCGCCCCCCTTCTTGGCCGTGCCGCCATGTTGTGTGGGGCCTCCCTGGCTCCCCTCTGGCCCCTCTTCGGTGCTCGGAAAGCTTCCTTGAAATATAAGATCCTGGGCGTTGATTTCGTTCAATTCCGAGAATATTTCCTTTCTAGGATTTCTGAAACCAAAAACAGCAGAAAACAGGAACTGACACTTCGGCATCTCGTTAATAGGTTAGTTCCGGAAAATGCATAAAAATATTATAAAGTGCGAGCAAAACATGTAGGTATTGTCATAAAACAAGCATGGAACATCAGAAATTATAGATACGTTGCAGACGTATCAGCCACCACCACCATGCCCCATGCCTGAGGATGGAGCCCCGGACTTCCTCAAGGTGCGGCTATCCCAGGAATGCCAGGGTGCTGTCAATGAAGGCGACGAAGAGCAACAAGCACTGCAAGTAGCGGCCCGGCTAAGCCCATCTAGTCATAGTTTAAAAAGCCGGACCAGTGAGGCGATTGATTCACTAGTTCCCTAGTTGGACCACCGGTTCAACTGGTTCGATGGCGACAAAAAACCATGATTTTTAATTAAAATTTAAGCAAATTTCAAAATATAAATATCCATAAAAGGCATACATAGAGTATATTTCAATATGTACTCGTAAATCATGGTGAGTCCAAGTGGTATATCGTGTTCTGTGGTACTATTTCTTTCTAGTTGAAGGTTTAGAGTTCGATTTCTCTTGTGAAATATATTTTTTTACTAGTTTTTTGATGTTTGGACCGGTGCCTCTTAAAAGACCGGTGAGGTCATCGATTCAGGTTTTTTCCAGTCGAACCACCAAACCGATTCGGTTTTTAAAACTATGCATCTAGGCTCAGATTGGCCCCCTACATCATCGTCCACCTCGCCATCCGCACCAGCGCCGTAAGAAGGGTTGGCGAAGCCACCGTCGCCGTGACCCTAGACACGGCCGAGGAGAGCCGCCGCTGCGTCGCACGGGCTTTTCCCGGCGCCCGGCGACATAAATCAAATAAAATCACGCATATGTCATTTGCACATCAGCTGCGTGAGGGAGAGAGACAGACAAAAGCTAATGGGGCAGTGATGGGAACATTAAGAGAGTGTTTGATCTAGGTTCAGGTGAAATGTAATATTTCCTCCCAGTTTACTAGTCCTACGTGTATCCCTAGGTCATCAATTTGACCAACTTAACGTAAGATAAAAAATATATACCATTAGAAACTTTAGGTTTCATACTTTCTAATGGTATTTTTTTTGCGTTATATAATTTATATTATATAGATTAAATTGATAATCTTTTTTTAGGAAAAGCCACCACGGCAACTTTATTGATTAGCAAATAAACTTACAACGTTTGCCAATTGGCCAATAAGAAAACCAGGCGAATCCTCATGACAAACAATTAACTGAGGCCCCTCTGCACTACTGGCTAGAATATAAGCCATAATTTTACTTTCTCTAGGACCATGAAAAAACTTAACACTAGCAAAGTTACGGACTAAAAAGGAGCACTCCTCATATATAGCTGCATCACCTCCGCTGCATCAAATTGACAACCTAGATACACTTGCATGCCTAGTAAACTGAGATATATGGAGTATAACGGTTCAGCACTTGGCACATGTTTCTCTATTTGGTTCGAAAAAAGAAACGAAATGGTGTGGTTCCATCAAAGAGAATATATACCCACTAGATGCTGAATGTGAGGGTTCGGCTGATTTGATGGAATGTGCATAGCGCGCTAACCCTGGCCAGAAATGTTCTCTCACCCCAAGAAAAAAAAAAGGATCAACTCGCCGTGATTGATAAGCAAAAGAAAAGTGGAATAGTAAGAGCATCCCCACTCGTCTCCCCGACTAGGTCCCTGAGCGACGTTTTTCCAATCCGGACGGCGTTATTTGGCCCAGTCGTGCCCCCGGTTCCTCGATTTCGTCCGGATTTGGGCCTAAATTCATCCGGCGAGCCCACGCCATCCCCGGACCCCAGGGGAGCGCTCGGGGACTCCGGACGAAACGAAAGCGCGCGAAACGTCGAGGAAACTTCCCGCGCGTCTGGTGGCCCCAAATTGTCGGCGAGAGACACCGATCGTCGTCCTCATCGCATCGTCTTCCGCGCGCTGTAAAAGCCTGCCGCCGGTCAGCATTCGCCGGCCGCGTAGCTTCCACGCGGCAAGTTAATGTCGTCGCCTCGGTATCACGCGCAGCTACTTCTATTTATCGCCGATCTACCGCGTCTGCTCCGCATTCACCTCCTCGCTCACCTTCCCCAAATCTTCCCCGATCTCGCACGAACCCGCGGCGGCCACAACAATGGCGAACGACGGCGCGGCAAACAATGGTTTCGGCCGGCGCTCTCTCCACCAATGGGAGGGACGGCTCCTCCACATGGCGGGCTACCCGACGCCGCCGGACTTCCGCGCGCCGGGAGGATGGAGGCTGAGCGCAGGCGGCGTGCCGATCCCGCCGCCGCCAACGGGTGGGGCCGCACTCGAAGTGGCGATCGACGAGGTGCTCGTCACTCTCAGTGACGAGCAGCGCGCGGATCCACGCTTCTTCCCCGACAACTACGATGCGTGGACCGCGTTCTTCCGGCGCAGGTACGAACGCGAGCTCGCCTCGTACGACGGCCCTCCTCCTCCTCCGGCAAGGAACAACACCGCCGGCCGCCGGCGATGGTGGAGCGCGCCTGGCCGCAACCTCCAAAATGTGCTCGCGCACATCGACGGCGGGAACTCCCCCGTCCTGGGGATGCCGCCGCCGGTGGCGGCTACCGTGTCGTGCCGGCACGGTAGTTCCTAGATGCCGAGGAGGATGGACCCATCCTCCTCCTCGTCTGGCTCGCGGTCGGCGTCCAGGTCCGGTGGGTCGACGCCGGCCACCGTCAAGAAGGAGTGGGCGTCTCCTTCGACCGTCAAGAAGGAACCAGCGTCGCCACCGCCGACCAGAGGGCGCAGCAGCGGCGCCCTCGTCATCCGCGACAAGCCTTCCTCTCCGCAGCGCGGGCGGAAGTCGTCGAAGAAGGAGGCCGCCGCGGCCGCCGTCAACAAGCTCGCCGAGGAGGAGGCGAAGCGCGCGGAGGATGCCGCCGTGGCGGAGGCGATCGCCAGGTCGCTCACGGAACTGGTGCCCGCCGACAACAGCCTCCCCGAGGACGCCGCACTGGAGTGGTCAAGGCGCGACTGGGAGCGCCAGGAGGAGGAGCAGCAGCGGCGGCTGCTGGATCTGGCCACCGCGCGTCAACTCGCTGATACGCGTACAGCACGCGTCCGTTGGGAACCCCAAGAGGAAGGTGTGATGCGTACAGCGGCAAGTTTTCCCTCAGTAAGAAACCAAGGTTTATCGAACCAGTAGGAGCCAAGAAGCACGTTGAAGGTTGATGGCGGCGGAGTGTAGTGCGGCGCAACACCAGGGATTCCGACGCCAATGTGGAACCTGCACAACACAACCAAATTACTTTGCCCCAACGTGACAGTGAGGTTGTCAATCTCACCGGCTTGCTGTAACAAAGGATTAGATGTATAGTGTGGATGATGATGTTTGCAGAAAACAGTAGAACGAGTATTGCAGTAGATTGTATTCGATGTAAAAGAATGGACCGGGGTCCACAGTTCACAAGTGATGTCTCTCCCATAAGATAAATAGCATGTTGGGCAATTGACAGATAAAGAGGGCATGACCATGCACATACATGTTATGATGAGTAGTGTGAGATTTAATTGGGCATTACGACAAAGTACATAGACCGCTATCCAGCATGCATCTATGCCTAAAAAGTCCACCTTCAGGTTATCATCCGAACCCTCCGTATTAAGTTGCAAACAACAGACAATTGCATTAAGTATGGTGCGTAATGTAATCAACAAATATATCCTTAGACATAGCATTGATGTTTTATCCCTAGTGGCAACAGCACATCCACAACCTTAGAACTTTTTGTCACTGTCCCAGATTTAATGGAGGCATGAACCCACTATCGAGCATAAATACTCCCTCTTGGAGTTACAAGCAAAAACTTGGCCAGAGCCTGTACTAGCAACGGAGAGCATGCAAGATCATAAACAACACATAGATGATAGATTGATAATCAACATAACATAGCATTCATTATTCATCGGATCCCAACAAACGCAACATGTAGCATTACAGATAGATGATCTTGATCATGTTAGGCAGCTCACAAGATCCAACAACGATAGCATAATTAGGAGAAGACGACCATCTAGCTACTGCTATGGACCCATAGTCCAGGGGTGAACTACTCACACATCACTCCGGAGGCGACCATGGCGGTGAAGAGTCCTCCGGGAGATGATTCCCCTCTCCGGCAGGGTGCCGGAGGCGATCTCCTGAATCCCCTGAGATGGGATTGGCGGCGGCGGCGTCTCTGGAAGGTTTTCCGTATCGTGGCTCTCGGTACTGGAGTTATTATCGACGAAGGCTTAAGTAGGCGGAAGGGTAGGTCAGGGGGCGCCACGAGGGGCCCACACAACAGGCCGGCGCGGCCAGGGCTTGGGCCGCTGATGGCGTGTAACTCACACGTTCGTTGGGAACCCCAAGAGGAAGGTATGATGCGCACAGCAGCAAGTTTTCCCTCAGAAAGAAACCAAGGTTTATCGAAC
Source organism: Lolium perenne (assembly GCF_019359855.2). NCBI lineage: Eukaryota > Viridiplantae > Streptophyta > Magnoliopsida > Poales > Poaceae > Lolium > Lolium perenne. Next base: position 190,538,122 of record NC_067245.2, read on the forward strand.
CAGGAGGAGCCAAGAAGCACGTTGAAGGTTGATGGCGGCGGGATGTAGTGCGGCGCAACACCAGAGATTCCGGCGCCAATGTGGAACCTGCACAACACAACCAAAGTACTTTGCCCCAACGAAACAGTGAGGTTGTCAATCTCACCGGCTTGCTGTAACAAAGGATTAACCGTATTGTGTGGAAGATGATTGTTTGCAGAAAACAGTAGAACAGTATTGCAGTAGATTGTATTTCAGTATAGAGAATTGGACCGGGGTCCACAGTTCACTAGAGGTGTCTCTCCCATAAGATAAACAGCATGTTGGGTGAACAAATTACAGTTGGGCAATTGACAAATAAAGAGGGCATGACCATGCACATACATATTATGATGAGTATAGTGAGATTTAATTGGGCATTACGACAAAGTACATAGACCGCTATCCAAAGATGCATCTATGCCTAAAAAGTCCACCTTCAAAGTTATCATCCGATCCCCGTCCAGTATTAAGTTGCTAACAACAGACAATTGCATTAAGTATTGCGCGTAATGTAATTAGTGACTACATCCTTGAACATAGCACCAATGTTTTATCCCTAGTGGCAACAGCACATCCATAACCTTAGAGGTTCTTGTCACCCCTCCAGATTCACGGAGACATGAACCCACTATCGAGCATAAATACTCCCTCTTGGAGTTACTAGCATCAACTTGGCCAGAGCATCTACTAATAACGGAGAGCATGCAAGATCATAAACAACACATAGACATAACTTTGATAATCAACATAACAAGTATTCTCTATTCATCGGATCCCAACAAACGCAACATATAGAATTACAGATAGATGATCTTGATCATGTTAGGCAGCTCACAAGATCCGACAATGAAGCATAATGGGGAGAAGACAACCATCTAGCTACTGCTATGGACCCATAGTCCAGGGGTAGACTACTCACACATCACTCCGGAGGCGACCATGGCGGCGTAGAGTCCTCCGGGAGATGATTCCCCTCTCCGGCAGGGTGCCGGAGGCGATCTCCCGGATCCCCGAGATGGGATCGGCGGCGGCGGCGTCTCTGGAAGGTTTTCCGTATCGTGGCTCTCGGTACTGGGGGTTTCGCAACGGAGGCTTTAAGTAGGCGGAAGGGCAGGTCAGGAGGCGGCACGAGGGCCCCACACCACAGGGCCGCGTGGCCAAGGGGGGGGCCGCGCCGCCCTAGGGTGTGGCCACCTCGTGGCCCCACTTCGTCTCCTCTTCGGACTTCTGGAAGCTTCGTGGCAAAATAGGACCCTGGGCGTTGATTTCGTCCAATTCCGAGAATATTTCGTTAATAGGATTTCTGAAACCAAAAACAGCAGAAAAAAGAATCGGCACTTCGGCATCTTGTTAATAGGTTAGTTCCAGAAAATGCACGAATATGACATAAAGTGTGCATAAAACATGTAGATAACATCAATAATGTGGCATGGAACATAAGAAATTATCGATACGTCGGAGACGTATCAGCATCCCCAAGCTTAGTTCTGCTCGTCCCGAGCAGGTAAAACGATAACACAGATAATTTCTGGAGTGACATGCCATCATAACCTTGATCATACTATTTGTAAAGCATATGTAGTGAATGCAGCGATCAAAACAATGTATATGACATGAGTAAACAAGTGAATCATAAAGCAAAGACTTTTCATGAATAGCACTTCAAGACAAGCATCAATAAGTCTTGCATAAGAGTTAACTCATAAAGCAATAATTCATAGTAAAAGCATTGAAGCAACACAAAAGAAGATTAAGTTTCAGCGGTTGCTTTCAACTTATAACATGTATATCTCATGGATATTGTCAACATAGAGTAATATAATAAGTGCAATAAGCAAGTATGTAGGAATCAATGCACAGTTCACACAAGTGTTTGCTTCTTGAGGTGGAGAGAAATAGGTGAACTGACTCATCATTGAAAGTAAAAGAATGGTCCTCCATAGAGGAAAAGCATCGATTGCTATATTTGTGCTAGAGCTTTGATTTTGGAAACATGAAACAATTTTTTCAACGGTAGTAATAAAGCATATGTATCATGTAAATTATATCTTATAAGTTGCAAGCCTCATGCATAGTATACTAATAGTGCCCGCACCTTGTCCTAATTAGCTTGGACTACCGGATCATCACAATGCACATGTTTTAACCAAGTGTCACAAAGGGGTACCTCTATGCCGCCTGTACAAAGGTCTAAGGAGAAAGCTCGCATTGGATTTCTCGCTATTGATTATTCTCAACTTAGACATCCATACTGGGACAACATAGACAACAGATAATGGACTCCTCTTTTATGCATAAGCATGTAACAACAATTAATAATTTTCTCATTTGAGATTGAGGATATATGTCCAAAACTGAAACTTCCACCATGGATCATGGCTTTAGTTAGCGGCCCAATGTTCTTCTCTAACAATATGCATGCTTAACCATAAGGTGGTAGATCGCTCTTACTTCAGACAAGACGAACATGCATAGCAACTCACATGAAATTCAACAAAGAATAGTTGATGGCGTCCCCAGTGAACATGGTTATCGCACAACAAGCAACTTAATAAGAGATAAAGTGCATAAGTACATATTCATTACCACAATAGTTTTTAAGCTATTTGTCCCATGAGCTATATATTGCAAAGGTGAATGATGGAATTTTAAAGGTAGCACTCAAGCAATTTACTTTGGAATGGCGGGAAAATACCATGTAGTAGGTAGGTATGGTGGACACAAATGGCATAGTGGTTGGCTCAAGTATTTTGGATGCATGAGAAGTATTCCCTCTCGATACAAGGTTTAGGCTAGCAAGGCTTATTTGAAACAAACACAAGGATGAACCGGTGCAGCAAAACTCACATAAAAGACATATTGAAAACATTAAAAGACTCTACACCGTCTTCCTTGTTGTTCAAACCCAATACTAGAAATTATCTAGACCTTAGAGGAACCAAATATGCAAACCAAATTTTAGCATGCTCTATGTATTTCTTCATTAATGGGTGCAAAGCATATGATGCAAGAGCTTAAACATGAGCACAACAATTGCCAAGTATCACATTACCCAAGACATTATAGCAAATTACTACATGTATCATTTTCCAATTCCAACCATATAACAATTTAACGAAGAAGAAACTTTGCCATGAATACTATGAGTAGAAACTAAGGACATACTTGTCCATATGCTACAGCGGAGCGTGTCTCTCTCCCATAAAGTGAATGCTAGGATCCATTTTATTCAAACAAAACAAAAACAAAAACAAACCGACGCTCCAAGCAAAGCACATAAGATGTGATGGAATAAAAATATAGTTTCTGGGGAGGAACCTGATAATGTTGTCGATGAAGAAGGGGATGCCTTGGGCATCCCCAAGCTTAGACGCTTGAGTATTCTTGATATATGCAGGGGTGAACCACCGGGGCATCCCCAAGCTTAGAGCTTTCACTCTCCTTGATCATGTTGCATCATACTCCTCTCTTGATCCTTGAAAACTTCCTCCACACCAAACTTAGAACAACTCATTAGAGGGTTAGCGACAATAAAAATTAACATGTTCAGAGGTGACACAATCATTCTTAACACTTCTGGACATTGCATAAAGCTACTGGATATTAATGGATCAAAGAAATTCATCCAACATAGCAAAAGAGGCAATGCGAAATAAAAGGCAGAATCTGTCAAAACAGAACAGTTCGTATTGACGAATTTTATCGAGGCAGCAGACTTGCTCAAATGAAAATGCTCAAATTGAATGAAAGTTGCGTACATATCTGAGGATCACTCACGTAAATTGGCATAATTTTCTGAGCTACCTACAGAGAAAACAGCCCAGATTCGTGACAGCAAAGAAATCTGTTTCTGCGCAGTAATCCAAATCTAGTATGAACTTTTCTATCAACGATTTTACTTGGCACAACAAAACACTAAACTAAGATAAGGAGAGGTTGCTACAGTAGTAAACAACTTCCAAGACACAAAATAAAAACCAAGTACTGTAGGTAAAAACCATAGGTTGTCTCCCTTAAGCGCTTTTCTTTAACGCCTTTCAGCTAGGCGCAGAAAGTGTGTATCAAGTATTATCAAGAGACGAAGTGTCAACATCATAATTTGTTCTAATAATAGAATCAAAAGGTAACTTCATTCTCTTTCTAGGGAAGTGTTCCATACCTTTCTTGAGAGGAAATTGATATTTTATATTACCTTCCTTCATATCAATGATAGCACCAACAGTTCGAAGAAAAGGTCTTCCCAATATAATGGGACAAGATGCATTGCATTCAATATCCAAAACAACAAAATCAACGGGGACAAGGTTATTGTTAACGGTAATGCGAACATTATCAACTTTTCCCAAAGGTTTCTTTGTAGAATGATCAGCAAGATTAACATCCAAATAACAATTTTTCAGCGGTGGCAAGTCAAGCATATCATAAATTTTCTTAGGCATAACAGAAATACTTGCACCAAGATCACATAAAGCATTACAATCAAAATCTTTAACCTTCATCTTAATGATGGGCTCCCAACCATCCTCTAGCTTTTTAGGAATAGAGGCTTCGCGCTCTAGTTTCTCTTCTCTAGCTTTTATGAGAGCATTTGTAATATGTTGTGTGAAAGCCAAATTTATAGCACTAGCATTAGGACTTTTAGCAAGTTTTTGTAAGAACTTTATAACTTCAGAGATGTGGCAATCATCAAAATTCAAACCATTATAATCTAAAGCAATGGGATCATCATCCCCAATGTTGGAAAAAATTTCAGCAGTTTTATCACAGTTTTAGCAGTTTCGGGCAGTTTCTCGCGCTTTGCATTAGAAGTGGAAACATTGCTAACACCAATTCTTTTATTATTGATAGTAGGAGGTGCAGCAACATGTGTAGCATTAGCATTACTAGTGGTGGTAATAGTCCAAACTTTAGCTACATTCTTTTCTTTAGCTAGTTTTTCATTTCCTTCTCTATCCCACCTAGCACGCAGTTCAGCCATTAATCTTATATTCTCATTAATTCTAACTTGGATGGCATTTTCTGTAGTAACAATTTTATTATGATGATTTTCATTAGGCATAACTTTCGATTTCAAAAGATCAACATCAGCAGCAAGACTATCGACTTTAGAAGCAAGTATATCAATTTTCCCAAGCTTTTCTTCAACAGATTTGTTAAAAGCAGTTTGTGTACTAATAAATTATTTAAGCATAGCTTCAAGTCCAGGGGGTGAACTACTATTATTATTGTAAGAATTCCCATAAGAATTACCATAGCCGTTGCCATTATTATAAGGATATGGCCTATAGTTGTTACTAGAATTGTTCCGGTAAGCATTGTTGTTGAAATTATTATTTTTAATGACGTTTACATCAATATGTTCTTCTTGTGCAACCAATGAAGCTAACGGAACATTATTAGGATCAACATTAGTCCTATCATTCACAAGCATAGACATAATAGCATCAATCTTATCACTCAAGGAAGAGGTTTCTTCGACAGAATTTACCTTCTTACCTTGTGGAGCTCTTTCCGTGTGCCATTCAGAGTAGTTGATCATCATATTATCAAGAAGCTTTGTTGCTTCACCAAGAGTGATGGACATAAAGGTACCTCCAGCAGCTGAATCCAATAAATTCCGCGAAGAAAAATTTAGTCCTGCATAGAAGGTTTGGATGATCATCCAAGTAGTCAGTCCATGTGTTAGGCAATTTTTAACCAGAGATTTCATTCTTTCCCATGCTTGTGCAACATGTTCAGTATCTAATTGTTTAAAATTCATTATGCTACTCCTCAAAGATATAATTTTAGCAGGGGGATAATATCTACCAATAAAAGCATCCTTGCATTTAGTCCATGAATCAATACTATTCTTAGGCAGAGATAGCAACCAATCTTTAGCTCTTCCTCTTAATGAGAAAGGGAACAATTTTAGTTTAATAATATCACCATCTACATATTTATATTTTTGCATTTCACATAGTTCAACAAAATTATTAAGATGGGCAGCAGCATCATCAGAACTAACACCAGAAAATTGCTCTCGCATAACAAGATTCAGTAAAGCAGGTTTAATTTCAAAGAATTCTGCTGTAGTAGCAGGTGGAGCAATAGGTGTGCATAGGAAATCATTATTATTTATGGTTGTGAAGTCACACAACTTAGTATTTTCAGGGGTATTCAATTTAGCAACAGTAAACAAAGGATTAGATGTATAGTGTGGATGATGATGTTTGCAGAAAACAGTAGAACGAGTATTGCAGTAGATTGTATTCGATGTAAAAGAATGGACCGGGGTCCACAGTTCACAAGTGATGTCTCTCCCATAAGATAAATAGCATGTTGGGCAATTGACAGATAAAGAGGGCATGACCATGCACATACATGTTATGATGAGTAGTGTGAGATTTAATTGGGCATTACGACAAAGTACATAGACCGCTATCCAGCATGCATCTATGCCTAAAAAGTCCACCTTCAGGTTATCATCCGAACCCCCTCCAGTATTAAGTTGCAAACAATAGACAATTGCATTAAGTATGGTGCGTAATGTAATCAACAAATATATCCTTAGACATAGCATTGATGTTTTATCCCTAGTGGCAACAGCACATCCACAACCTTAGAACTTTTTGTCACTGTCCCAGATTTAATGGAGGCATGAACCCACTATCGAGCATAAATACTCCCTCTTGGAGTTACAAGCAAAAACTTGGCCAGAGCCTGTACTAGCAACGGAGAGCATGCAAGATCATAAACAACACATAGATGATAGATTGATACTCAACATAACATAGCATTCATTATTCATCGGATCCCAACAAACGCAACATGTAGCATTACAGATAGATGATCTTGATCATGTTAGGCAGCTCACAAGATCCAACAACGATAGCATAATTAGGAGAAGACGACCATCTAGCTACTGCTATGGACCCATAGTCCAGGGGTGAACTACTCACACATCACTCCGGAGGCGACCATGGCGGTGAAGAGTCCTCCGGGAGATGATTCCCCTCTCCGGCCGGGTGCCGGAGGCGATCTCCTGAATCCCCTGAGATGGGATTGGCGGCGGCGTCTCTGGAAGGTTTTCCGTATCGTGGCTCTCGGTACTGGAGTTATTATCGACGAAGGCTTAAGTAGGCGGAAGGGTAGGTCAGGGGGCGCCACGAGGGGCCCACACAACAGGCCGGCGCGGCCAGGGCTTGGGCCGCTGATGGCGTGTAACTCACACGTTCGTTGGGAACCCCAAGAGGAAGGTATGATGCGCACAGCAGCAAGTTTTCCCTCAGAAAGAAACCAAGGTTTATCGAACCAGGAGGAGCCAAGAAGCACGTTGAAGGTTGATGGCGGCGGGATGTAGTGCGGCGCAACACCAGAGATTCCGGCGCCAACGTGGAACCTGCGCAACACAACCAAAGTACTTTGCCCCAACGAAACAGTGAGGTTGTCAATCTCACCGGCTTGCTGTAACAAAGGATTAACCGTATTGTGTGGAAGATGATTGTTTGCAGAAAACAGTAGAACAGTATTGCAGTAGATTGTATTTCAGTATAGAGAATTGGACCGGGGTCCACAGTTCACTAGAGGTGTCTCTCCCATAAGATAAACAGCATGTTGGGTGAACAAATTACAGTTGGGCAATTGACAAATAAAGAGGGCATGACCATGCACATACATATTATGATGAGTATAGTGAGATTTAATTGGGCATTACGACAAAGTACATAGACCGCTATCCAGCATGCATCTATGCCTAAAAAGTCCACCTTCAGGTTATCATCCGAACCCCCTCCAGTATTAAGTTGCTAACAACAGACAATTGCATTAAGTATTGCGCGTAATGTAATTAGTGACTACATCCTTGAACATAGCACCAATGTTTTATCCCTAGTGGCAACAGCACATCCATAACCTTAGAGGTTCTTGTCACCCCTCTAGATTCACGGAGACATGAACCCACTATCGAGCATAAATACTCCCTCTTGGAGTTACTAGCATCAACTTGGCCAGAGCATCTACTAATAACGGAGAGCATGCAAGATCATAAACAACACATAGACATAACTTTGATAATCAACATAACAAGTATTCTCTATTCATCGGATCCCAACAAACGCAACATATAGAATTACAGATAGATGATCTTGATCATGTTAGGCAGCTCACAAGATCCGACAATGAAGCATAATGGGGAGAAGACAACCATCTAGCTACTGCTATGGACCCATAGTCCAGGGGTAGACTACTCACACATCACTCCGGAGGCGACCATGGCGGCGTAGAGTCCTCCGGGAGATGATTCCCCTCTCCGGCAGGTGCCCGGAGCGATCTCCTGGATCCCCCGAGATGGGATCGGCGGCGGCGTCTCTGGAAGGTTTTCCGTATCGTGGCTCTCGGTACTGGGGGTTTCGCAACGGAGGCTTTAAGTAGGCGGAAGGGCAGGTCAGGAGGCGGCACGAGGGCCCCACACCACAGGGCCGCGCGGCCAAGGGGGGGCCCGCGCCGCCCTAGGGTGTGGCCACCTCGTGGCCCCACTTCGTCTCCTCTTCTGACTTCTGGAAGCTTCGTGGCAAAATAGGACCCTGGGCGTTGATTTCGTCCAATTCCGAGAATATTTCGTTACTAGGATTTCTGAAACCAAAAACAGCAGAAAACAAAGAATCGGCACTTCGGCATCTTGTTAATAGGTTAGTTCCAGAAAATGCACGAATATGACATAAAGTGTGCATAAAACATGTAGATAACATCAATAATGTGGCATGGAACATAAGAAATTATCGATACGTCGGAGACGTATCAGCCGCGCCGCCCTAGTGTGGCGTCGCCTCGTCGCCCCACTTCGTATCTCCCCCGGTGTTCTGGAAGCTTCGTGGAAAAATAAGATCCTGGGCGTTGATTTCGTCCAATTCCGAGAATATTTCCTTACTAGGATTTCTGAAACCAAAAACAGCAGAAAACAGCAACTGGCTCTTCGGCATCTCGTTAATAGGTTAGTGCCGGAAAATGCATAAATATGACATAAAGTATGTATAAAACATGTGAGTATCATCATAAAAGTAGCATTGAACATAAGAAATTATCGATACGTTGGAGACGTATCAGCATCCTCAAGCTTAGTTCCTACTCGTCCCGAGTAGGTAAACGATAACAAAGATAATTTCTGAAGTGACATGCCATCATAATCTTGATCATACTATTGTAAGCACATGTAATGAATGCAGCGATTCGAAGCAATGGTAAATATAATGAGTAAACAATTAAATCATATAGCAAGGACTTTTCATGAATAGTACTTTCAAGACAAGCATCAATAAGTCTTGCATAAGAGTTAACTCATAAAGCAATAAATTCAGAGTAAAGGTATTGAAGCAACACAAAGGAAGATTAAGTTTCAGCGGTTGCTTTCAACTTGTAACATGTCTCATGGATATTGTCAACATAAAGTAATATAATAAGTGCAATATGCAAGTATGTAGGAATCAATGCACAGTTCACACAAGTGTTTGCTTCTTGAGATAGAAGGAAATGGGTAAACTGACTCAACATAAAAGTAGAAGAAAGGCCCTTCGCAGAGGGAAGCATTGATTGCTATGTTTGTGCTAGAGCTTTTATTTTGAAAACAAGAAACAATTTTGTCAACGGTAGTAATAAAGCATATGTATCATGTAAATTATATCCTACAAGTTGCAAGCCTCATGCATAGTATACCAATAGTGCCCGCACCTTGTCCTAATTAGCTCGGATTACCTGGATTATCACCGCAATACATATGTTTTAACCAAGTATCACAAAGGGGTACCTCTATGCCGCCTGTACAAAGGTCTAAGGAGAAAGCTCGCATTGGATTTCTCGCTTTTGATTATTCTCAACTTAGACATCCATACCGGGACAACATAGACAACAGATAATGGACTCCTCTTTAATGCTTAAGCATTCAACAACAATTAATATTCTCATAAGAGATTGAGGATAGTTGTCCAAAACTGAAACTTCCACCATGGATCATGGCTTTAGTTAGCGGCCCAATGTTCTTCTCTAACAATATGCATGCTCAAACCATTCAACTCATGGTAAATCGCCCTTACTTCAGACAAGACGAACATGCATAGCAACTCACATGATATTCAACAAAGGGTAGTTGATGGCGTCCCCGGGAACATGGTTATCGCTCAACACGCAACTTATAAGAGATAAGATGCATAAGTACATATTCAATACCACAATAGTTTTTAGGCTATTTGTCCCATGAGCTATATATTGCAAAGATAAAGAATAGAAATTTTAAAGGTAGCACTCAAGCAATTTACTTTGGAATGGCGGAGAAACACCATGTAGTAGGTAGGTATGGTGGACACAAGTGGCATACAGTTTGGCTCAAGGATTTTGGATGCATGAGAAGTATTCCCTCTCGATACAAGGCTTAGGCTAGAAAGGTTGTTTAAAGCAAACACAAGTATGAACCGGTACAACAAAACTCACATAAAAGACATATTGTAAGCATTATAAGACTCTACACCGTCTTCCTTGTTGTTCGACCCTTACTAGAAAATATCTAGACCTTAGAGAGACCAATCATGCAAACCAAATTTAGCAAGCTCTATGTATTTCTTCACTAATAGGTGCAAAGTATATGATGCAAGAGCTTAAACATGAGCACAACAATTGCCAAGTATCACATTATTCAAGTTATTATACCAATTACCACATGTAGCATTTCCCGTTTCCAACCATATAACAGTTTAACGAAGCAGTTTAACCTTCGCCATGAACATTATGAGTAAAGCCTAAGGACATATGCAACAGCGGAGCGTGTCTCTCTCCCACACAATGAATGCTAGGATCCAACTTTATTCAAACAAAAAAAAACAAAAGCATACAGACGCTCCAAGCAAAGCACATAAGATGTGACGGAATAAAAATATAGTTTCATTAGAGGAACCTGATAATGTTGTCGATGAAGAAGGGGATGCCTTGGGCATCCCCAAACTTAGACGCTTGAGTCTTCTTGAAATATGCAGGGGTGAACCACCGGGGCATCCCCAAGCTTAGAGCTTTCACTCTCCTTGATCATATTGTATCATCCTCCTCTCTTGATCCTTGAAAACTTCCTCCACGCCAAACTCAAAACAACTCATTAGAGGGTTAGTGCATAATCAAAATTCACATGTTCAGAGGTGATATAATCATTCTTAATACTTCTGAACATTGCACAAAGCTACTGAAAGTTAATGGAACAAAGAAATCCATCAAGCATAGCAAAACAGGCTATGCGAAATAAAAGGCAGAATCTATCAAAACAGAACAGTCCGTAAAGACGAATTTCTAAGAGGCACCAGACTTGCTCAAATGAAAATGCTCAAATTGAATGAAAGTTGCGTACATATCTGAGGATCACTCACGTAAATTTGCAGAATTTTCTGAGTTACCTACAGAGAATTCAGCCCAGATTCGTGATAGCAAGAAATCTGTTTCTGCGCAGTAATCCAAATCTAGTATGAACCTTACTATCAAAGACTTTACTTGGCACAACAATGAAACAAAATTAAGATAAGGAGAGATTGCTACAGTAGTAACAACTTCCAAGACTCAAATATAAAACAAAAGTGCTGTAGTAAAATCATGGGTTGTCTCCCATAAGCGCTTTTCTTTAACGCCTTTCAGCTAGGCGCAGAAAGTGTGTATCAAGTAACATCAAGAGACGAAGCATCAACATCATAATTTGTTTTAATGATAGAATCAAAAGATAACTTCATTCTCTTTCTAGGGAAGTGTTCCATACCTTTCTTGAGAGGAAATTGATATTTAATATTACCTTCCTTCATATCAATAATAGCACCAACAGTTCGAAGAAAAGGTCTTCCCAATATAATGGGACTAGATGCATTGCATTCAATATGCAAGACAACAAAATCAACGGGGACAAGGTTATTGTTAATCGTAATGCGAACATTATCAACTCTCTCCAAAGGTTTCTTTGTAGAATTATTAGCAAGATTAACATCCAAATAACAATTTTTCAATGGTGGCAAGTCAAGCATGTTATAGATTTTTCTAGGCATAACGGAAATACTTGCACCAAGATCACATAAAGCATTACAATCAAAGTCATTGACCTTCATCTTAATGATGGGCTCCCAACCATCCTCTAACTTCCTAGGAATAGAAGCTTCACGTTCTAATTTCTCTTCTCTAGCTTTTATGAGAGCATTTGTAATATGTTTTGTAAAGGCCAAATTTATAGCACTAGCATTAGGACTCTTAGCAAGTTTTTGTAAGAACTTTATAACTTCAGAGATGTGGAAATCATCAAAATCAAAACTATTATAATCTAAAGCAATGGGATCATTGTCCCCAATGTTGGAAAAAAATTCAGCAGTTTTATCAGAGGCAGTTTCAGCAGTTTTAGCAGTTTCTGGCAGTTTTGCAGGCTTTGCATTAGAAGTAGAAACATTGCCAACACCAATTATTTTACCATTGATAGTAGGAGGTGCAGCAACATGTGGAGCATTAGCATTACTAGTGGTGGTAATAGTCCAAACTTTAGCTATGTTATCTTTTTTAGCATTTTCTTCTTTTTCCCACCTAGCTCGCAATTCGGCCATCAATCTTATATTCTCATTAATTCTAACTTGGATGGCGTTTGCTGTAGCAAATGACTTAATATCATTATTTTCATTAGGCATAACTTTCGATTTCAAAAGATCAACATCAGCAGCAAGACTATCGACTTTAGAAGCAAGTATATCAATTTTTCCAAGCTTTTCTTCAACAGATTTGTTAAAAGCAGTTTGTGTACTAATAAATTCTTTAAGCATGGCTTCAAGTCCAGGGGGTGTATTACTATTATTGTTAAGAACTCCCGTAAGAATTACCATAACCGTTACCATTATTATAAGGATATGGCCTATAGTTGTTACTAGAATTGTTCCGATAAGCATTGTTGTTGAAATTATTATTTTTAATGAAGTTCACATCAACATGTTCTTCTTGGGCAACCAATGAAGCTAACGGAACATTATTAGGATCAACATTTGTCCTACCATTCACAAGCATAGACATAATAGCATCAATCTTATCACTCAAGGAGGAGGTTTCTTCGACAGAATTTACCTTCTTACCTTGTGGAGCTCTTTCCGTGAGTAATTAATCATCATATTATCAAGAAACTTTGTTGCGTCGCCTAGAGTGATGGACATAAAAGTACCTCCAGCAGCTGAATCGAATAGGTTCCGCGAAGAAAAATTCAGTCCTGCATAAAAGGTTTGGATGATCATCCAAGTAGTCAGTCCATGGGTTCGGCAATTTTTAACCAAAGATTTCATTCTTTCCCATGCTTGGGCAACATGCTCAGTATCCAATTGTTTAAAATTCATTATGCTACTTCTCAAAGATATAATTTTAGCAGGAGGATAATATCTACCAATAAAAGCATCCTTGCATTTAGTCCATGAATCAATACTATTCTTAGGCAGAGATGGCAACCAATCTTTATCTCTTCCTCTTAATGAGAAAGGGAACAATTTTAGTTTTATAATGTCACCATCTACATCCTTATACTTTTGCATTTCACATAGTTCAACAAAATTATTAAGATGGGCAGCAGCATCATCAGAACTAACACCAGAAAATTGCTCTCTCATAACAAGATTCAGTAAAGCAGGTTTAATTTTAAAAAATTCTGCTGTAGTAGCAGGTGGAGCAATAGGTGTGCATAAGAAATCATTATTATTTGTGGTTGTGAAGTCACACAACTTAGTACTTTCAGGAGTACCCATTTTAGCAATAGTAAATAAAGCAAACTAGATAAAGTAAATGCAAGTAACTAATTTTTTGTGTTTTTAATATGGAGAACAAGACAGTAAATAAAGTAAAACTAGCAACTAATTTTTTTGTGTTTTGTTTTAGTGCAGCAAACAAAGTAGTAAATAAAAGTAAAGCAAGAGAAAAACAAAGTAAAGAGATTGGAGGTGGAGACTCCCCTTGCAGCGTGTCTTGATCTCCCCGGCAATGGCGCCAGAAAATGAGCTTGATACGCGTACAACACGCGTCCGTTGGGAACCCCAAGAGGAAGGTGTGATGGGTACAGCGGCAAGTTGTCCCTCAGTAAGAAACCAAGGTTTATCGAACCAGTAGGAGCCAAGAAGCACGTTGAAGGTTGATGGCGGCGGAGTGTAGTGCGGCGCAACACCAGGGATTCCAGCGCCAACGTGGAACCTGCACAACACAACCAAATTACTTTGCCCCAACGTGACAGTGAGGTTGTCAATCTCACCGGCTTGCTGTAACAAAGGATTAGATGTATAGTGTGGATGATGCTGTTTGCAGAAAACAGTAGAACGAGTATTGCATTAGATTGTATTCGATGTAAAAGAATGGACCGGGGTCCACAGTTCACTAGTGATGTCTCTCCCATAAGATAAATAGCATGTTGGGTGAACAAATTACAGTTGGGCAATTGACAAATAAAGAGGGCATGACCATGCACATACATGTTATGATGAGTAGTGTGAGATTTAATTGGGCATTACGACAAAGTACATAGACCGCTATCCAGCATGCATCTATGCCTAAAAAGTCCACCTTCAGGTTATCATCCGAACCCCCTCCAGTATTAAGTTGCAAACAACAGACAATTGCATTAAGTATGGTGCGTAATGTAATCAACAAATATATCCTTAGACATAGCATTGATGTTTTATCCCTAGTGGCAACAGCACATCCACAACCTTAGAACTTTCTGTCACTGTCCCAGATTTAGTGGAGGCATGAACCCACTATCGAGCATAAATACTCCCTCTTGGAGTTACTAGTAAAAACTTGGCCAGGGCCTCTACTAGCAACGGAGAGCATGCAAGATCATAAACAACACATAGATGATAGATTGATAATCAACATAACATAGCATTCATTATTCATCGGATCCCAACAAACGCAACATGTAGCATTACAGATAGATGATCTTGATCATGTTAGGCAGCTCACAAGATCCAACAATGATAGCATAATTAGGAGAAGACGACCATCTAGCTACTGCTATGGACCCATAGTGCAGGGGTGAACTACTCACACATCACTTCGGAGGCGACCATGGCGGTGAAGAGTCCTCCGGGAGATGATTCCCCTCTCCGGCAGGGTGCCGGAGGCGATCTCCTGAATCCCCCGAGATGGGATTGGCGGCGTCTCTGGAAGGTTTTCCGTATCATGGCTCTCGGTACTGGAGTTATTATCGACGAATGCTTAAGTAGGCGGAAGGGGCTAGGGCTTGGGCCGCGCCGCCCTAGTGTGGCGTCGCCTCGTCGCCCCACTTCGTATCTCCCCCGGTGTTCTGGAAGCTTCGTGAAAAAATAAGATCCTGGGCGTTGATTTCGTCCAATTCCGAGAATATTTCCTTACTAGGATTTCTGAAACCAAAAACAGCAGAAAACAGCAACTGGCTCTTCGGCATCTCGTTAATAGGTTAGTGCCGGAAAATGCACAAATATGACATAAAGTATGTATAAAACATGTGAGTATCATCATAAAAGTAGCATGGAACATAAGAAATTATCAATACGTTGGAGACGTATCACTCGCCGCCCGCGCCGCCGCACCATCCGCCGGTAGGAACGCCGCACCATCCACCGGTAGGAACGCCGCGCCCAGTGAGGTGATCAAGCTCGAGGATAGCAGCGACGACGACATCTACCGGCCGTCGCCGCCACGCGCCGGCGACGCTGGCCAGGGTACGAGCCGCTGGTACGAGGCGCCGCCGCCCCAGGACGACGCCGGCTCGAGCGACGACGATAACGGCAGCGACTACACGTCCTTCTACCGCCATTTCGGCATGTAGGAGGCGTATAAGTTTTAGTTTGCCAATCGCTGAATTCAAATATATGTACGAATTCGGCCTATTCATGTACGAACTCGCCTCTATATCTTAAATATCATTAAATTTCGCTTATGTTTGAACGAGCTTCGCCCAAATTTGTCTGAACGCCGAATTACCTTAAGCTTATGTTAACTTGCATCCATCCTGGGCTCGCGGCTGGGAAAATAGGCCTCCCCTTGCCTAATTTTCCTCCAATCCGGACGAAAATAACGCCGGATTTCGGCGTGGGGAGGCCAAACGAGTGGAGATGCTCTAAAGAATGGCACACCCAAAGAAAAGGGGGCTAAACGTACGAATGGAAAACAATCTCTTAGCTCAACCAAGCATAGGAACGGAAAGAATCCATTCCGGTAGAAAGATACCATCACATTACGTTCCACTTGTTCCCCACTAAACACATCTTGAATCAAACTGAAAGGTAAGGGGAATTTTAAAGTGTCTTTAGATCACTAGCTCTTTAAAAAAAAAAAGATTAAACCCCTCATTCAGAAAACTCGAAAAAAAACTGAAAATGATACACACATCATTCGAGATTTGATCTACTACACAAAAATTATGGGGAGCAAAACCGAGTTTTTTCCTGCCTTTTTAGAACCACAATTTTGTCTTTTTGTGATGCCCAAATTATACGGTATTTTGGAGGGGCGGTGGTCGGGAAAATATCTAGTGATACCACACCTCACATGATACCATGATACCACTTCACAAAATTTAAATTTGTATGTGACAAAAAAAAATTACAATAAATTTGTGGCTGTTCACAAGATGTGTATTTACATTGTCTAAAATTTTCAGATCCAAATTTAAAATACACAAAGAGAAACAAAAAGACAAATGTTGTGTGAATAGTGGCATTGTGTGTTTTTGTCTTTATGTGACACTATTCATGCTGGATTTCTCTTTTTTGTTTCTCCAAGGATATTTCGAATTTGGTTATGAAAGTTACAAGGTATGTAAACATACATCTTGTGAACACCCAAAATTTTGGTTCCAAATTTTTTGATATTTACAATTTAAATTTTAAAAAGTGATATCATGGTATCAAATAAGGTGTGGTATCACTGGATATGTTCTCGGTGGTGGTCGTCTGTGTCCCGAGGCGGATCTAATCCCAGGAGACTACGACAGCAGCACGGTACACCGTGGCGGCGTGGCCGTTGTGTGGAGCACCGTCTCTGCGCAGCTAGTTCTGTGTGAGCAAGTCCGTCGAGGTGGATGAACTTTTTTTTTTTTTGCGAATGAGGTGGATGAACATTGACCGTTGAAAACTGTGGCAAGGGTCACATAGTCAAATGGACTCGCAGAAAAAGGCTTGTCAAGGATGACATCTTACTATCTCAGTCTGCATATAATCGCTCACCACTTGCAAGATGTTCGTCGAGTGTTCTGGATCTGTACTTACGTTTCATATTACCACTTTGCATATTCGACAAGAGTGACCACAATAATGCTGAGAATCAGTAGATATTTTAAATGGGTTTGGCACGTAGCACAGACTGTCCGATTAAACATCCCCTCTATAGCTTCGGTTAAGGTTACTATCACTTTACTAGTTCCAAATCCGGCAGCAAAGGAACCCTCTAACTCCTCGTCGCTCATCAGAAAGAAAGAACAGTAAATCTAGTAGAACTAAAGACTGCAGATGTTTGAACAGCAGTAACAGTGTCATTCTGAGGATAGAGGTGCCAAAATATGCCATCTTCTCTATATCTGATCCAATACGGCTATGTCCATTGGTAGAGTCCAGATTCTTAAGCCGTTAAGCGCTGCCTTCGACTCTTCAAGAAGTAGGGCAGTTGGCAGGGGAATTTTCCATGGCAGACTGCTCCCGTTTCCACTGGAGATGATGACCAGAGGACTGCTTAGGACTCACCCCTTTCTGGAATGGTGGCGAGTTCCATGCCTGCGGCCTCCCAATCTGCTGAATAGGCGCCAAATATCCTGGGGGTGCATCTGCTTTCCGTAGTACCTGCAAAATGCAAGATGTTAACGGCAGAAACCATTGACAACGTGTTGTGATTTGCATCAGGTAAACTACAGCTGAGAGTTCAGTTGAGCTCTGCAATGAACTTTGCTATGACTCATTTTAGTAAATATTTTCACCTAAAATGAGGCCCAGTATGTCTAGTGCTACAACTGAAATATCAAACGTTCCAGTTTCCATGATAGGGTTTCTTTTGAGAAAATAATATGGTTCCATGCAAGCCATGTAACTAAAGGCACAGTTTAGCAACCGATGTAATGAGCTTGATGGTGAAAGCAGCATTCTTACTGTGAGAACTCTAGAGTAAAACGATGTCCCACTCAAAGATATAGCCCTCCCAATTGATTCATTGTCAGCAAAAGTAATATATGCAGCCCTGGGTAACAAGAGCATCAGTTAACAACAGGCGAGGAGCTTACAGATGGTCAGATGCCAAAAGATATAGAAAGAAGTTGAAGCTTGATATGAGAGAACATACCCTTTTGGGTGGCCAGTAATTGCATCTGTCAACATATTGATCTTAAGAACTGTCCCACACTGCATAAAATGTGTTGACAATGCTTCCTTGGTTGCCGCAAAATGCACCTAAAACAATCACAATAGGAGATGTAACTCACCAAGTTTATAATCCAAGGTGTAATTACAATGAAGAAGTTTTTTGGTAAAAGAAACATAATGAAGAATAGCAAAAATATAGTGACCAGTAGAGAGGACGAAAATAAGGAGATAGGTTTTTTTTACACACGTTTGTCACGAGAACAGTTCTGGCATCAGCATCCTCCTCCAAATTTGTATGGGGACCTACAAGAAAACAAAATTTGAACTCTATCTGTGATCTCTGAAGAGTAGTAAAATTACAGAGATTCACCCAGTGAACAATATTTTGAGACTGATGAATACATGAAAAATTGTTCCAGAGGACGCGGTTTCTTCAGAGCACCCAAACCAATGCTACCGGTCTCAAAAGTTTTGTGAGTTAAAGGCTAGCTCAAGGTTGCTTAATTATGTTGTCTTTATCTTACTATCTAAAATATGATAGTGGGGAATATAGTATCATGTTAAGCAAACAAGATCAAAACCTAACACTCCCAAAGTACACAAAAATAAAAGCACTACATGTACAAGCTTGCTGGATATATCTCTTAGGTTTTTCTGCTAGCCAGGATGCAACATTAAACTTCTTTGTTGAATGATTATACCAAAAGGACTGAACACGCATACACATATGGAAAATGCTATTCGAGTCTATCTCAGGATTCTTGTATTTAAGGTGTTCATTTTAGGATTCAGTGATGGAGTATTGTCATGGTTTTTGCGATTTATAGCCAGGAATGTACCACAGCTATGCACCATTGTAGAGCACTTCGCAGATAAACTTCCCTCATGTTTCAACTAGGTGGCTCTTGCTGCCAAGGTAGAAAAGAGACAATACAAACCAGTGAACGCACCAATGTACTACAGAATGACCCTTTATTACGACCGCAGTTACAGGTACCCAAGCATATTAACCTAGGCCGCTATATCATTTCACTGCTACTTAAAATGTCAACTGATAATAAACCCAACAGTCTCAAGTTACACATGTTAACCTCATAGATTTGCAAGAAGAAACTGGTAGACTAATTGCACATGGTTAATCATCAAGTATTTAATTAACAAATCCAATGTCATCTGTCCTAGGTTGCTTTGAATGAATTCACTCATATACAGAATCAGATACAGAAGAAACTAAGGAACAATAGGACAAACCTGATGGTAGAGATCCTTGCTTCCCATTGTTTATCTGCGCCTGCTTCGAGCGAAGCTTGAGCATGTCCAGCTCCACCTGCTTTAGCTTTAGTTTCACATCCAACATCTCCTGCATGATCGGTTACGACAACCATTATTGCGCTAGAATATCACAAAAAGTAAACAAGCAACTCAGCAGAGAATAGCTTACATCTTTTACTGGTTTGTTACTGTAACTGCTGCCATCTTCACGCACAGAAGATCCACTCTTGGACTGTGCAGGGCTGTTAATTTGCTGACTTTGCAAAACATCGGTTCCTGAATTTAGCCGTGTATTTAACTGAGAAAAATTCTTAGATGCTGATACATGTCCTTTGAATGAGTTGCTCGCAAGCCGTGCTGGTTCAGAAAGTGCTGCAGATGAGCTCTTCACATCAGATGTGAACTCATTCAAACTTTGTGAATGGAATTTTTTTACTGGCAATGTTGGAGTAGACTTCTGGCTACTAAAATCTCTAACTTGATGATGGTTACGATCCACGTCACCAAAATCTAACCGACCGCTCAACCTGCTTCTGTTGAACTTCTCCCTGTGCTCATGTGCGCGTACTGTATTGACATCTGGGTAACTACTTGAAAAGTTTCCAGAATTTGCTCTGTCAAATAAATCACCATCCGTTCTTCGTTCATGCTCAGAAACCGGTAACTTGGCCTTCTTATGCATTCTATTTTCAACATGCATGTTGTCAGTTTCTCTAGGTAAACCTTGATCCTCTACAGCAGGCTTCCCTAGCCTGTCCCAAACATTGCGGCGTCTTTTCATGGATTCTGACACTTCACCATCGTCTGTTGCCACGGCCACAGGCAAACGCCTCGTGGAAGGGTTTGCTCCAAGATATTCATCATGGAGTTCCTCTGCATTAGATTTTTTAAAAACAGTAAATCAATATCAAGTATCGCTTTTGAGCTACAGCTATACAGCTTTTGGCAGGACAATTACAGTCCACCCCAGAACTTGTAACCAGGCTGCTGTATATTTTTAAAAATGAACTACAAAACGAAATATGGCTCAGCTCAAGGTAGTATTAGTATGTTTAGTATTTTGGGAGAAAACAGCAGAATAGTTACCATTTGGACCCTCCAATCTATAGTTTTCAAGGATAAGGCATGTTGTCCCTGACACCATGCCCTCGGATCAAAGTCTACAACTCCACACAAATTGCAAAATTAAATAGTTTCTTAAACAGATTCAGCCAAAAGAGATTAAAGGTATACACTAAGAGAAAGCAAGTCGCCATTTAGATCAGAAGACAGCACAAAAGAGTTTTTCTCATATATATAGTGTTGCGTTATTAGTTGCCTCTGTAACAAACTTTGACAGTGTGGCCATTTTCGGCAAAAAAATTTGTTCTATTTTTCAATAGTAAAATGTTTATTCCCTTCGTTGTTCAATTCATCTATAGGCAAACAAACAGAAACATTCTTCTCATATTTTTTCAGCTGCACCTTCAATTGTGCAGAAGCCCCAGGGGATGTAAAGTCCCTACTGAAAAGAAAAGGAGCTATTGTCTGTTGGCATTTTATTCCTATTCAGGGTTGAGTTGAGACAAGCCTAACTGGAGACCAAGCTTGCCTGAGTCAGTACAGCACTTTCACCGAGTTGGCCAGCCACGTGAAATAACTCATTTTAGGGAAAATTTGTGCGAAACATAGCCAATCAACTTTCTAGAAATGTATACACAGCCTCCATAAATAAAGGAACTCCATGTTGCTTGTATGTATAGAGCTTAGGGAACAAAAAAAATATCATAATTCGAATAGGATTATCAGAATCTTGATTCCTTTTACAGTCACGCCTAAGTATGCAAGCTAACCTGGGGAGGTTAGATGAAACAAGAGCAAGCACATGAACCAAAAAAAAAAAATGTTTACGGTCTATTTTTGCATCATAATCATGTGAAAAAAAATGACGGAACTGTAGAGAGTATCATAATCATGTTTCCCCGGAGAGTATGTATTTAATACAGAAGAAAATATTACAACGCAGGGATATTTAAAGAGATATTTAAACAATTTTGAAAGGTCAATAACCCACAAAGTAAGAAAGCGCAATTATCTTCTTTAAAAATCAGATCATCTAACCTAACCTAACAGATGCTGGTGAACCTCCCCCAAAAACAAAAACAAAAAACTCGGTGGCAGAAAATGCAGCATGTAGTACAAATATTCAACGTACGAGCAGAATGTTCAGAGAACAAAAAGACCTAATTCTGATGCAATAATAGTGACATATAGATGTGGTAAAACTATAGAGTATAGAATCCATCACAAGTGTGCTAAGGAGTAGTTTGAAGCAGATATCATATGAAATATGGTATTAGAACATGTTATCCCGCAATCGAGCTAAGGCGCTGACACACTTGCATTAAAAAAAGGCTTGCCTTGTGTCAATGCATGTTCAGTCTTTGAAGCTACACCAGACTTCCGCATGGAACTTCTGCCATCTGTTGAATTCCAATCTTTCTGCTCCGACACAGAATCATCAGCTTAGATGCCTCATTTCCATAGCAAAAACAACAAAGGGAGGCACTTAACAATAGAAAGATGGTCTATTGAGTATTTACCTTCTGATGCGGACCATCCCAATAACCATTGTCACCAACCAACATTTCAGGGGAAACAATAACAGTTGAACTAATGCGTCGCTGGGCTACATTTTGCCCTTTAATCGAATCAAGCTTCTGAAGGCCTTTGTGCTCTTGCGGTGTTAGGTCCTTCGAGTTTACCTGATCAACAGTGGATGAGTTGGACCGAGTGTTCGTAAGTCATGATGTGTGCAGAATTTGGGCATATTACATGAAAGAAGTAAATGCATGTCCATGCAAGTTCACTTTAATGGATATTATGTACACAAATTAAATGCTGTATGCCCACTAATGATTGTAAGGCAAAAGATGTCAAGGTCCTTACAATACGAGCATCTCCAGGTTGGGTTTTTGTAACCAGAAGATTTTTCTTGTCATTCAAGTTCCGAATCTCATTTTCCACCCCATGTTGCACACTAGAATCATCAGCCAGTGTTGCAGCCCTTTTGCTTAGGTAGCCCCAAAGCCTGCTTAGCCATGCAAAAGGCATCATGACTCATAAAAGTACACTGATCAAGAATACAACTAACTGATTAAAGCAAGTATAGCTATAATACCATGCAACAAATTTTGCACTATCATCACCAAGAAAGGCCTCCAAATCATCGCGTGCTTGATACTGATGTTTCCCATTACAAACTAAAATTACAATGTACTCCTTTAGTCCGGGAGAAAAGCAAAGAAAAATAATCAGTCGTTATGAAATTAAAAGCTAACAAAGCATCTGGTTTATATCAACACAAAAAAAAACATACCAACAACAACTCAAAGAGCTAAATACTGTATACTTGACTCAAAACATGCAACGGAAACTGACAGATATCCTACAACACTAAAGAGAATAGCAAAGCTTACAACCTGGCATACAACATAGCAAAATAATGAACTGAGATAGTTGCCACCTATAGCTAAGCTCAAATTAACAATAGATGATGCCAAGGTTGTGCTTCAATGTTATCTTGTTCGATTTTATCAATCTTAAGACCACAGAAAAAATCCTTGTGCTAAATCCATATAATAGCTCGCTCGAAGCAATGCTTATGGAGAACAAGTTTGTAACACTCAAAGCATGCCCCAAACTGTCCTGCAATAAGGAACGTACACCCATTTAATAGGGAAGTGATCTATATATGTGTTGACACACAGACCACTCCCTTCTCCTGTCACCTTATGTCAATATATTTTTCATTGTCATGAATTGGCCAGACCACCAACCTGCAAGGTAATTGGGTCATTGAAATTATACTGACTATGTTCACTTTATCTCCAGGCGACACCACTCCCTTCCCCTGACACCTTATGTCAATATATTTTCATTGTCATGAATTGGTCAGATCACCAACCTACAAGGTAATAATTGGGCCATTGAAATTATAATGACTATGTTCACTTCATCTCCAGGTGATGTGGAAACATTGCAATCCATTTGTTACCGCCTTCAGTAGCATATACGTTATAGATACAATCTTCCAAGTAGCAGACCAAAATATCTCTACGAAACTGGTGAAAAATACTGCTGAACTGAACTCATCAGTGTTCCAACAAATAACTCGGTAGATTCATCTAAACCTGGCTACAGCTACAAATCTGTGCCTAGAACGTGTTGGCTCTGTCACCGCAGGGTGTTGGTGGTTTTTCATCTTGTAATTTGTGTAGGGCGCATCAATGTAACGAAGTCCACATACGCAAAGGCCACATCAATAGAAGAATGTCTTGTGAAACTGGAATCAAGGTTATCTGAGAGGAAATGAGGTATGTCGAATTGACAAGGACTGTTTACAAAGGTCAAGAGATCACGCTGATGGTCATTTTTGTCAGAAAACCAGTTTCAAGTATCTTCGCACAGTGCTGATGCACTTTAGGCTGAGACGAACAATAAGAAGGCTCACGTGTAAGAATTAATGATCATACGTTGAAAATTCAGTTCATATCTTCTAGACAGAAGTCCTCTACAAAGTAGAACACAGCTGGATGTTCCAGATAATCTAATGTATCTCATCTCCAACTAAAATTTCACTTCGCTGCCAGTCTCTCGACCCAGGCAGATAATTCAACAGACCTAACAAATGCTTATCGTCTATTCAGACTTTCAGAGCTACCCAAATCCCCTTGGTACTAGAGTCCGAAGACGAGGAGGCCCATTTCGCGACATTCCCGAGACCGATTAGCACACGCAGGAGCAAACCCGCGCAGCCGCATCGCGCCAAACATCCGCAGTAGCAAGTTGAGGGCTAGCGCGCGAGAGAAGCGAGAGAGAGGGGAGATTCGGGGCGGTACCGCGAGGGTGTCGTCGGAGTAGGTGCCGAGGAAGCGGGGGAGCACGTCGGCGACGGCGGCGCGGAGCGCGGTGGCGGCCTGGGAGCGCCGATCCATGCGGAAGGAGCGCTCCTCGGCGGCGAAGACCCGCCGGAGACGGCGCCGCAGCTGCTCGTCCGCATCCGCCTCCTGCCCCATCTCTCGCCTTTTTGGGGAAGCAGTGGCCCTTCCGTGGGTGAGAGAGAGAGAGAACCTTCTAGCGGCTACCTACTGGCCCCGCCCCGGTCTCTCTCTATTATTGCGTCAGCCTCACCTCTTCGTGCGTGCTGTTCACCGTCCCTTCCATGCTCCCACAGTTTTCATCTAGTACTCACGTTTACAATCCACGATTTTGTAAATATTTGTAGTTCATAAGGAGTTTTCAAAATTTTGCAAACAAAACATGCATTAGCTAGTCAAATAATAATATGGGCAGCATAATCATCATTGTCGGTAAGCTAAGTTAGTCATTATAAATTGTCTCATGGGTACACCGAGTTACAAGTAAGCTTCAATGATCAAGCTAAATGATGCGCAACATAGTTCTGCACACGAGTAACATAAGAGAATGAACACTTAATAAAACTAGCAACCAATACCCTAATGTCTTGAATTACAGCACCACATGTCAATCGGTCCCTCTAGCAAGGTTGTCCATGCCTTCCTCGCTGGTCTAAGAGACTGCAAACCTGATTGCAATAGCTTCAGCTAGCTCCGGATTCACCACCTACTTTGTTACCAATCGCTGGAACAAAGTCTCGTGGTGACCACGAGCAATAACACCAGCACTCATGCTTTGGGACGAAGCTAAAAGAGCCACAAAAACATTCAAGCAGAGCAAACCTTCCGGTGGCGGAGACCAAGATGCTACCCGACTGGTCTTCATGACGTTGCCTTCTTCCCGGATCATATTTTCAGTATCCCGAATGTGCCAGAAAGAAACAACCAACACCGTAGATTGGATACTACTGCAGTTGGACGTGACGCCGAGAAGCCAAGTTTTAGGTGAAGTAAAGAACTTATGGTTCAAATGAATGTCCAACTACTTCACATCAGCCCACACCTCCCTCGCAAAAAGAATAAAAAAGTATGGCATGCTCCACACTCTCCTCCCCAGAACAATGAACACATAGCGGGAAAACCTGGATGTGACATCGCAGAAATTGTTGACCCGTTGGGAGGTAGTTGTGTGCAAATCCCCATATGGTAATGCACATCATCCAAGGGGCCTTGATCGCCCAAAGATCCTTCCAAAACATTGTGTCAGCTTGAGTTTTTTTAAAACATAAGGCTCGAAAGCCCAACTTTAAATTAACAAAGTCATCAACCAGCTAAGAGTGCAACGATAGCACCAACAAAATGGAAACCCAACGAACGGTTGGGGTTACGAGCTTACAAGGCAACAAAGGGAACAATAGAGAGTAGGGGAAAGCAAGCTACACTACACTAGGAACAATAGGCGGAGAACTTGAACTCGTCAATGAAGCGCAATCCTCTATTGCAAGGGCGCGACACCGAGACTAACCCGAACCAACTTACCTCCCATGCTAAAGTAGAGCGTCGTTGTCTTCATGCCTCTAGATACTAAAGGAGGAGGGCTTGATGAAGGCGCCTCCAAGGAGGAGAGCGGCGCCCAAGAGCATCGCTGTCACCCGCACAAGCCGAGGTCTTGCCAAGATTTCGCCCTAGCCCAACCACCACCCCAAAAGACATAACCTTTAAACCTACCCTACGACACGTTTAGCCCACGACCTAAGGAAGAAATCACCAACATCGCTCGCGGCATGACGCCGGCCTAAGAAAGCACCCCTCGGTATCTAGGAGGCCGCCCAAACAGGGCAAAACACCATGTAAAAGTGGCCACAAAGACAAAGGCAATGACATGCTCAAGGAAGGTGAAGAGGGTGTGCCTAAAGACGATGAAGAGAGCCATGCCCCATCGGAGAAGCGCGCAAGTTGAGCACGGAGGCATGGTCCAGCTATGAAAAAGGAGGGGCATGTGGTGGCGCCTCCAAGAAGGAACACGATGTCGAAATGCCATCGTCACCCGTAGTGACCAAGGCCTTGCACGGCTTTCACCGATGTCCCACCCAGAACCTGAAGCCAGCCACCGCCACGACATTGCGGAGGGGACCAGACCCAACACCGCCGACAACACCGCATCAAGTATTGCCGACCCAAGGGTGACGCGATGACCAAGACCCGAAGTCACCAGCGTATCTGATGACATACCGTGACCGTGATCACTACGACTCGCAACGACAAGTTGTTTGTTGGCCTGGGTTGCATCAATTGGTACCTAAGTGCCAACTTTTTAGTTTGCGTGCAAAAACACTTCCATATCCACTGATGTGTTTTGTTGCTATTTTGGGCACACACATGTGGTATGTGCTCACCACATTCAAATATAGTAAGGTTACCATACCACACACACCACCGATCATATGCCATTAGCAACATACTACATATCATATTGACAACTTACATAGTACTTACTACCTAACATACAAGTATTACAACGTACTAATTACACCACTAAAGCAAAAAAGCATGTTGTTATAAGAGTCTACATGCCACCATTAGTAGCATATTACACAAGGGGAACACATCCCTGGCACAAAAGACATGTTCAACATCCTCATCAAACCAACATTGCATGTAGTTCAACAAAAGCACGTCAAGCAAGCTCAACCACCCTCTCAAATGGCCAACAACATGCCCAAGCCCTCCGTAAGGGCCTTGGCAATGCTTCATGCATGCTCAGACTATTACCACAATGGAGGTGGCTTGCATGTACATCTGGAGATGGAACACAGTGCGTGTAGTCGACGACCATCGTGAATTTGATAGCAAACTTGCTCCATCCTTTGAAGAAGGAGAACCTTTCGCTCTTCCACTGCAGATGGACGTTGTTCTGGCACCACTTTCCTGAAGGACTTATTTCCTAGAGGCAATAATAATGGGGTATTCTTCGAATATGAGATTCAAAGAAAAAATCACTAGAAGGTGTAGAGGAATAAACAAGAAATAAATAGTTCCTAGTTATGCTAATAAAACTAGCTCGGTCGTTGTGAGATGATCAAGATTTTCTGATCATGAGCATGGATATGCTAACAAAAATGAGGGTGGATTGTTTAGCTGAACAATCGCACTGAAAAGATATGCTATGAGACATTCTTCTGGTTAATAGCAAAATATATTTAAGTGTATAATTATGTATAAGTCCTTTAACTATGAGAATATTATGGTGACTCATATCGGAGGGTGTGCTTTGATCTTATCAATCCTCATCGGTTAACCCTGAGTGTTGGGAAGATTATGTGTGTCTGTGTGTGTATGAAGGTGCGGAAGCCTAATGATTCAAGACTAGGATTTGTTTATCCTAACAAAGGAGAGATATGAACTGGACCATCTTGGTATTGAGATGTTAAGTAACATGTCTGCGCATACACATTGCGATAGTAATCACATGGCATCATCAATATACACCAAATGAGAAAAGGAGCATTGATACTGAATCAAGGAAAACATGTATAGTGATCAAGAGTTTATCACAGGAATGCAAGAGTCTGACCCTGGGTTATCAGCATATTGCGTAACAAAGGGAACAACATATAACAACACGAAAGGTTCATTTAAGTTCCAAAGTCCTAGTATGCAAAGGAGCTACCATGGATGTCCAAATCCCAAAGTCATTTTTTGATCCGAAGCTGTTCAGAATCATGATTGTGCTATACCTACAACTGGGCATGGGAAGCCCGGCCCGGACAACCCGACCCGACTCGGCCTGAAAATTTCGGGCAGGCTTGCACTTCGACCGAGCTCAAGCCTAATTTTTTAGCCCAAACGTCGGGCCGCGCTCGGGCTTGCTATTTTCACGATTTAGGTAAAGTTCAGGCCAGAATTCTTGGGTTGGGCCGGGCTTTTCTAGTTTTGGATGGGTTTGGGCTCGATTTATAGGCCCGACAGTCGGGCTGGGATGGGTCCGGGCTTGACATTTTAGCTTCAAGCCTTTTCAGGCATGACCTGAGTTTTGCCCAAGTGTAGCTATATCGAACATGTAGGGTCTCACACTTAAGGTTGTACAGTTTGGTGTGAGAGTTTTATTTATGGTATGTGGTTGAGATAAGCTATTTGTAATAATTATGGCAGCGTCTGGAATTGTTCCAAAGATTTTATTGAAAGTGCATGGAGCCCCCATGTGTGGTTTTGGTAATTAATGACAATCCCTATGGACTAATGTTTGCATTGAGTTATATTTGTAGGAGTTGTCCATAGGCAATGCTTGAACCATATGTTGGCTTCAAGGTTGCAATAAGAAGAAATTGATGAAGGATATCAAGTGTCAAGTATGTCTTGAAGATGAAGATGAAGTGAGCCCTCAAGTTACTTCAAGACATCAACATGTTTGTATTAGGTTGCAATAAGAAGAAATTGATGAAGGATATCAAGTGTCAAGTATGTCTTGAAGATGAAGATGAAGTGAGCCCTCAAGTTACTTCAAGACATCAACATGATGAAGAATAAAGAAATGAAGTGCAAGTTCAAGATGAGCCAACTCGAAGAGATCATATGCTTGAAGCTTGCCATCCATATGGTGTTCATGGATATGCGAAGATGTGCCGAAGAAGAAGCTCTCCCATGGTGGATTATGGGGGAGCAATCCACAAGACTTCGTCAAGCAAGCACAATCAAGAAAGGCGTTCCATCTTGTTGAGGTCAAGATCGTCATCATCGAGCTCAAGTGGAATGCGCAAGTATAAAGTTTGCTCTTGATAGGGTTTATTTCTCACCGGTCTCATAGTGTAGTTGGAGACCGGTTTATAGTTTAGTTGCCGTACTATCAAAAGGGCTCTCGAGTGAGTAACTCGATCGTATCCTTCGGAGAGCTCAAACCTTTGCATCCTTGCATCACCTTTCTTGGTTGTTATTTGGATCTTATCCATGTGATGTTTTAGAGCTTGTGCTTATTCTCATGACAAGCTCTAGTTCATCGAAAACGGATTTCGCATAAATCACTTGTTGCGTTTTCGAGTTTGGTGCATCACCTTTCGTGGTTGTTATTTGGGTCTTATCCATGTGATGTTTTAGAGCTTGTGCTTATTCTCATGACAAGCTCTAGTTCATCGAAAACGGATTTTGCATAGATCACTTGTTGCGTTTTTGAGTTTGGTGATTTTATCGGTTTCTCATGTTGAGGTGTTGCACCTCTAAATATAATAGAAAATCACCCCCACTAGTTTCCATATTTTTAACAAAATTGGTTTCACTCTATTCGGAGCTACCAATCTTAAGTTTTGGATTTTACAAGGTAGCATGTTTATATCAGCAGGCCGGATTTTCCAGGCCGGATATTTGCAAAATATCCGGCCCCTGAAATTTGGCTAAGGACTCGAGGCGATGCGGCTCAGTAATACCCTGGCATGAGGCCGGATATTTGGCCGGACTTTTGACCGGAATTTCCCCAGGGCCGGACTTTTTGGGGGCCTGATAGCGTGTATACACACGTCCGTTGGGAACCCCAAGAGGAAGGTGTGATGCGTATAGAAGCAAGTTTTCCCTCAGTAAGAAACCAAGGTTATCGAACCAATAGGAGCCAAGAAGCACGTTGAAGGTTGATGGCGGCGGAGTGTAGTGCGGCGCAACACCAGGGATTCCGGCGCCAACGTGGAACCTGCACAACACAACCAAATTACTTTACCCCAACGTAACAGTGAGGTTGTCAATCTCACTGGCTTGCTGTAACAAAGGATTAGATGTATAGTATGGAAGATGATGTTTGCAGAAAACAGTAAAGCGAGTATTGCAGTAGATTGTATTCGATGTAAAAGAATGGACCGGGGTCCACAGTTCACTAGAGGTGTCTGTTATCACCAGATTTTGGCCAAATCAGGAGGTGGGCCGTAAGAGAGATGGGCTTGGAAGATTACACGTGGAAGATCTCTGAAGCGGCCTTGCACGAAGAATTTGGGCTAGATTGCCCTTGTATCTGTAATATAGTAGATCGCATCTTAGATTAGAAGTTAGAATTCGTCTCGTGCACGGTTGGGATTACTCCCACGTTAGAAAGTCCTCTGGACTATAAATATGTATCTAGGGTTTATGGAATAAACAACAACCAACGTTCAACCAACCAATCAATCTCGGCGCATCGCCAACTCCTTCGTCTCGAGGGTTTCTACCGGTAAGCACCATGCTGCCTAGATCGCATCTTGCGATCTAGGCAGCAGAAGCTTTATGTTGTTCATGCGTTGCTCGTACTGAAGCCTTTTTGATGGCGAGCAACGTAGTTATCATAGATGTGTTAGGGTTAGCATCGTTCTTCGTTTAACATGCTATCGTAGTGCAACCCTTGCATATCTAGCCGCCCTTACACCTATCTTAGGTGTAGGGGCGGCACCCCGCTTGATCATTATTTAGTAGATCCGATCCGTTACGGTTGCTCCTTGTTCATCAAGGATTAGTTTAATATCTGCAATAGTTAGGCCTTACAAAGGGTTGGAGGATCCAGCGGCACGTAGGGTGTCGTTTGCTAGTCCTAGACAGGATGTTCCGGGGATCAACCTCGTGTTGGTTTTTAGGCCCTATCTAGGATCGGCTTACGATCACCGTGCGTGGCCGCGAGGCCCAATCGTGAGTAGGATGATCCGATTATGCGGTGAAAACCCTAAATCGTCGTAGATTGAATTAGCTTTATCTTGATCAAGCAGGACCACCATATATTCGTGCACCTCGTACGAATCATGGGTGGATCGGCTCCTTGAGCCGATTCACAGGATAACCTGAGAGCCGATCGAGGCTCGTATTTAATGTTTACGTGTATGCCATGCAGGAAACTAAGCGAGGCATCTCCATCACCTTCCGACCAGGTATAGGTCAGGTGGCACGCCCTGCATCGGCATCGGACGGGTGTACCCGCGGCTTTGCGGGCCGTCGCTCGGAGGGACCTCGGCCAGCCGCAGCCCTAGGTTGTTCCCGGCTCTACGGTGTTGCCCGTCGCTGCCCGCCGGTGGGTTTTGACAGCAACACATTCTGGCACGCCCGGTGGGACAAGCTTCGACATCAACCACCTCGCCATCTACATCTGAGATGGCGGACGGCACTCCAGTCACGTACGAGGATCGGCCGACGAGCTCAAGAAGAAGTATGACGAGATCAAAGTCATCCTCGAAGCCGACCTCATCGGCTCTTTCCACAGTAACCCGTTCACATGGCATCGGTGGAAGGGGTTCTCGCCTACTGGTGCACTCGATGGGATAGACCTCTGCCCCGTCGGAAGAACGCACCAGGTCCCTACGGCAGGAGATCAACTACTTGGTGGCTCACTCGCTACACCGCCACTCTGAGAACCTGGTAAACACGTTGGAGCGTGTCGCTCTTCGCGTGATCCAGGAGATCATGAGCCACCAGTACTCGCCGTCAGGACCAGCTCTTGGGACGCATCAAGGAGAGTTGCCACTCCAGTCCCTTCCACCGCTGCCATTTGCGTTGGCAGCACCAGAAGTGCCGACTTCACCGGCATTCGTCGTCTACAAGATCGGTGGTGACCCTAGTGACTACCAGTTCTTGCATGAGGCGCCTAAGGAGATCCCTCACGGGTACACGTGCACGTATGTGCCAGATGGTGGTAACTGGGCGCTCACAAACCAGGCCACAACATCGGGGACTTCGGGAAAACAGGAGGGACGTCGGCGACAGATCTTGAGAAGCGACGTGGCTAACTAAGTACGCCACCCCGACGAACCTCCGCAGCTCAACTCCTGAAGTTGGCTCGAGCTGGAAAAGCAAACATGGCTGGCCAAGTACGCCACCCCGGCGAATCTTCAGTAGTTCAACTCCTGCAGCCCGGCCACGGCGGATCGATCGGTACCATGCGAGTGATCGATTCGGCATGGTGCCGAAAAGGAGGGCAATCGGCTATTCCAAGCCGTACCCCGACGACTACGAGATGATCCCGCTACCACCCAAATATCGGCTCCCTGATTTCTCCAAATTCAGTGGATCAGATGGTTCCAGCTCCATCGAGCACGTAGGCCGATATTTGGCACAGCTAGGACCGGCCTCAGTGTCGGATCAACTACGCGTGAGGCTCTTCTCACAGTCCCTCACGGGATCGGCTTTCGGGTGGTACACCTCGTTGCCACCAGACTCGATCCGGACTTGGAAGCAGTTGGAAGAACAGTTCCATATGCAGTACCATTCAGAGGCTTCCGAGTCCGGCATTGCCGATCTAGCACAACTACGTCAGAAGCATGGAGAAACTGTGACAGAATACATCCAGCGCTTCAGGAATCTTAGGAACCGATGTTATTCGGTTTGTATAACTGAAAAGGAAGCAGTCAAGTTGGCAGTAGCGGGCCTCGCAACACCGCTCAAGGACATGGCCTCCCAAGCAGACTACCCCTCACTGGCGCACATGGTTCAGAAACTGTCGGCATATGAACAGCGCCACCCGGACCTGTACCAGGACAAATTCAAGCGTGCAATAGTCCTGGTCGAGGCAGGGGAAGATGAAGTTTCTACGGGAGATCAAGAGGTAGCAGTGGCTGAATGGACTCGGGGGGGAACCCCCGTGTCCTGCAAATGGGTAAAGCCACCAGGCCCGCCCAGGGGGTTTGATTTTGACGTGACCAAAACTGAGCAAATCTTCGACCTCCTGCTCAAGGAGAAGCAGTTGACGATTCCTGAAGGTCTCAAATTCCCCACGGCACAAGAGCTGAACGGAAAGCCATACTGCAAATGGCATAACTCGCTCTCCCATGCCACCAACGACTGCAGGGTGTGGCGTCAGCACATCCAAGCGGCGATAGAGAAAGGGCGTCTGATTTTCAACCAGTACGCCATGAAGGTCGACACCCAACCCTTCCCCGCCGTTAACATGGTGGAATGCACTTACCCTGAAGGTTGCCAGCCAGGGTCCTCGTTCAGCATCAACATGGTAGGACCTGGGCACCACTCTGGCAAAGATGGAGACGAGGGCAGCTGCTCTCGTAGCAAGGACACAGAGGAGGCCGCTCCACGCGATCGGCTCCGTCATGATGGCAAGCGCTACGTCACAGAGGGAGAAGTGAAGAACATAAGATATCAGCGACCCCTCTCTGATCACCTCCTCAACAAGTATGTGAGTCAGTATGACCAACGCCAACGATCCAGCGATGATGATGAAAGAGATCGTCTGGCTAGAGAAGCCAGAAGACATCGTCGGCACAATCACGATGAGGAGGAGCACGAGCGCCGTGCCGAAGGAAAATCCAGGGAGCAAGATGACAACGACAGGCACTGGGACTGCCCCTTCTTCAGACACTGCTGGGATTCAGGAATGAGCCGATTGCCCACAATCGGAAATTGCCCAGAATGCAACCAGAAGAAGAAGGAGGCAGCCAACGTGTCCGTGTTCAAACGCTTAGGGCCTCTCCCGCCACAAAGCAAACGTGCTGAGTCCCCTCGATGGGAAGATCTCGAGGATTCTGAAGACGAGGGACAAGAAGAAGAAGAAGACAGGTACCACCGTCCAAGGTGGTGCCCTGATGGACTCAGCCGTTCCCAAAAGCGCAGGGTTCAGCGACTGCGCGGCCTGGAGGAAGCCGAAAGGTTATACTTGCATACGCTAAGGAAGGCACGACCCGATCTGGCTGCGAAAGTTCAGCGAACCCTGGACGAAGAGGGTCGTCCATGGAAAATGGAGTGGCGCCCCAAGCAAAGGAAAGCCGATGATGAAACATCGGCTGGTACGAACATGGTGCTCGTCCTTCCGACGGAGCTTAGTGCTCCACGATTACACGATGCACTCAAGGTGGACGACAGCAAGCGCATCAACATGATAAGGTCTGAGGTTGGGCTGGTTTTATCCACCAGCCTGACCGAGTAGCAAGAACAAACCGATGAGCAAACGGGGCGAGGCTGATCCTTGTGATCGGCCCCAAAAAATTATGAAGGAGCATTACAGAACCTTCAGTCAGCGCTTCAATCAATATGGAGGCCGATTCCAGCAATCGGCCAAAATTATCTTCACCACATGTTCTGCTTGTGTTCAACATCGATCTACTGGGCAGCGGCCACGTCGGCGGATGAAAGTCAGCACGAATCCTCGCGGAGCCGACGTGCAAGTATAGTGCCTTGGCTAACCACAAAGCCGATATATGCAGTCACCTGGCAGATTCGGCTCGGGGGGCATATAGTCAAATGAACATGTGCAGATAAACATGTGTAAACATGTGTGCAGTGAAACACTGGGAGCCGATTAGGAAAAATTGGCCAGTAAAAAAATATTTTTTTACATAACATACAGCCGATGCTCAAAGTTCACATCAACATCGACGTTCAGTGGAAGAAAGCTGATCAACGATCTGTGCATCCTCGCCGGTATTCTCGCCTTGATTAAGGCTCGGGGGGCAGCTAACTTGGTAGATGTTCTGTTTTGGGAGCCGATTGGAGTCGCATCAACTGACCCTGCATCGTGATCTTCTCTGAAAGCAGTTCAGGTGTTGCAAAAGAAAACTGCTAAAGCTACGGAGAGGAACCGGAAAAGGAGGCCGTCGGCTTTACAGGTTTTGGACCGTCCTGTTGCTGCAAGAAAAGGAAAGGGACTGGATTCTCAAAATAGCCGATGAGTAGCCATCGGCTAAGGGATTGCGAAAAATTATGGTCAGATATCAAATCACAGCCTGAATTTGAGAAGTGCTTGACTGGCGGTCTAATCGACATTTGAGTCCGGCTTCACGGGCGTCCAAAGGAAAGGAATCCGATACATTGCTATCGGTTTTGGTATGACTAGCGGAAGGAGTGAAATTGGATTAATTGAAAGATGAATTGAAAGAACAATTTTCATTAATTCAAAGGAGCGGCTTTACAAGAAAGAGCCGATGGCTCTCAAAAGAGGGATCTGGTGCCTAGTGCACTGCTACTACTAGTCCTACTCTACTAGTCGTCGCTGTCCTCATCGTCGCCGTCGTCGAGGTCGTCGGCGCTGCTCCCAGGAAGCTTCTCGTCGCTGCTACCCCAGCCCTTGGCCGGAGCTTCGTCTTCCTCGTCATCATCATCATCCTCGCTGTCCGCCCAGGAGCGGAAGCGCTTGGTCGGCGGATACCCGATGGAGGAGGAGGATTCATCCTCCTCCTCTTCCTCCTCGTCATCATCATCGTCTTCACTGTCCGCCCAAGCGCGGAATCGCTTGGCCGGTAGAAGCTTAGCGGGGGAAGAGGGGCCGCCCTCCTCTTCTTCTTCCTCTTCCTCTACTTCTTCCCCCTTCCCGTCGGGGGAGGTGGGTTTCGCCCAAGGATGGAGGTCGTCTTCACTTTCGCTTATCAGCTCCCCGCCGATGAGGAACTTGAGGTCCTCTTCCCCGTCGGTCAGAGGCAGGTCGCCCTCTGGCGCGTAATCGGAGTTCCACTCCGGCTCGCTCGAAGAGAAGGACTGGAGGGAGAGGCCGGAGGAGACAGAGGAAGAGGAAGACATCGTTACAGGGGAAGAGGTTTTTTTGGTGCCGATGGCTGGAACAGAGGAAGGGGATGAAGAGGGCTAATCGATCGGCACAGTTAAATAATGAGAAGCCTGGTGGAAATTTAATGCCATTGCAGTTTCCGAGGAAGTGATGCCAAAACTATCGAATTTTGCAGAGAAGCTGGAAAGACAGGTCATCATGATGAAGAATATCACGCGCCAGTCTCTGCCACGACATGACCCTTCGAAGAAAAAACAGAGTGGTTTTGAAATTATCATTGCCAAAACCAGGGGGGCATGTGTTATCACCAGATTTTGGCCAAATCAGGAGGTGGGCCGTAAGAGAGATGGGCTTGGAAGATTACACGTGGAAGATCTCTGAAGCGGCCTTGCACGAAGAATTTGGGCTAGATTGCCCTTGTATCTGTAATATAGTAGATCGCATCTTAGATTAGAAGTTAGAATTCGTCTCGTGCACGGTTGGGATTACTCCCACGTTAGAAAGTCCTCTGGACTATAAATATGTATCTAGGGTTTATGGAATAAACAACAACCAACGTTCAACCAACCAATCAATCTCGGCGCATCGCCAACTCCTTCGTCTCGAGGGTTTCTACCGGTAAGCACCATGCTGCCTAGATCGCATCTTGCGATCTAGGCAGCAGAAGCTTTATGTTGTTCATGCGTTGCTCGTACTGAAGCCTTTTTGATGGCGAGCAATGTAGTTATCATAGATGTGTTAGGGTTAGCATCGTTCTTCGTTTAACATGCTATCGTAGTGCAACCCTTGCATATCTAGCCGCCCTTACACCTATCTTAGGTGTAGGGGCGGCACCCCGCTTGATCATTATTTAGTAGATCCGATCCGTTACGGTTGCTCCTTGTTCATCAAGGATTAGTTTAATATCTGCAATAGTTAGGCCTTACAAAGGGTTGGAGGATCCAGCGGCACGTAGGGTGTCGTTTGCTAGTCCTAGACAGGATGTTCCGGGGATCAACCTCGTGTTGGTTTTTAGGCCCTATCTAGGATGGAAACTTTACGATCACCGTGCGTGGCCGCGAGGCCCAATCGTGAGTAGGATGATCCGATTATGCGGTGAAAACCCTAAATCGTCGTAGATTGAATTAGCTTTATCTTGATCAAGCAGGACCACCATATAT
Organism: Lolium perenne; assembly: GCF_019359855.2. Taxonomy (NCBI): domain Eukaryota; kingdom Viridiplantae; phylum Streptophyta; class Magnoliopsida; order Poales; family Poaceae; genus Lolium; species Lolium perenne. Next base: position 190,575,245 of record NC_067245.2, read on the forward strand.
TCGTGCACCTCGTACGAATCATGGGTGGATCGGCTCCTTGAGCCGATTCACAGGATAACCTGAGAGCCGATCGAGGCTCGTATTTAATGTTTACGTGTATGCCATGCAGGAAACTAAGCGAGGCATCTCCATCACCTTCCTGACCAGGTATAGGTCAGGTGGCACGCCCTTGCATCAGCATCGGACGTGTGTACCAGTGGCTTTGCGGGCCGTCGCTCGGAGGGACCTCGGCCAGCCGCAGCCCTAGGTTGTTCCCGGCTCTACTGTGTTGCCCGTCGCTGCCCGCCGGTGGGTTTTGACAGCAACAGTGTCTCTCCCATAAGAAATAGCATATTGGGTAAACAAATTACAGTTGGGAAATTGACAAATAAAGAGAGCATAACAATGCACATACATGATATGATGAGTAGTGTGAGATTTAATTGGGCATTACGACAAAGTACATAGACCGCTATCCAGCATGCATCTATGCCTAAAAAGTCCACCTTCAGGTTATCATCCGAACCCCCTCCAGTATTAAGTTGCAAACAACAGACAATTGCATTAAGTATGGTGCGTAATGTAATCAACAAATACATCCTTAGATATAGAATTGATGTTTTATCCCTAGTGGCAACAGCACATCCACAACCTTAGAGGTTGCTGTCACTCCCCCAGATTCAATGGAGGCATGAACCCACTATCGAGCATAAATACTCCCTCCTGGAGTTACAAGCAATGACTTGGCCAGAGCCTCTACTAGCAACGGAGAGCATGCAAGATCATAAACGACACATAGATAGATTGATAATCAACATAGCATAGTATTCATTATTCATCGGATCCCAACAAACGCACATGTAGCATTACAGATAGATGATCTTGATCATGTTAGGCAGCTCACAAGATCAGACAATGATAGCACAATGAGGAGAAGACGACCATCTAGCTACTGCTATGGACCCATAGTCCAGGGGTGAACTACTCACACATCAATCCGGAGGCAACCATGGCGGTGTAGAGTCCTCCGGGAGATGATTCCCCTCTCCGGCAGGGTGCTGGAGCCGATCTCCTGAATCCCCCGAGATGGGATTGGCGGCGGCGGCGTCTCTGGAAGGTTTTCCGTATCGTGGCTCTCGGTACTGGGGCTATTATCGACGAAGGCTTAAGTAGGCGAAGAGGTAGGTCAGGGGGCGTCACGAGGGGCCCAGACGCCAGGGCCGCGCGGCCAGGGTCCAGGTCGCGCCGCCCTATTGTCTGGCCACCTCGTGGCCCCACTTCTTATCTCCCTCGGTCTTCTGGAAGCTTCGTGGAAAAATAGGACCCTGAGCGTTGATTTCGTCCAATTCCGAGAATATTTCCTTACTAGGATTTCTGAAACCAAAAACGGCAGAAAACAGCAACTGGCTCTTCGGCATCTCGTTAATAGGTTAGTGCCGGAAAATACATAATAATGACATATAATGGGTATAAAACATGTGAGTATCATCATAAAAGTAGCATGGAATATAAGAAATTATAGATACGTTTGAGACGTATCAAGCATCCCCAAGCTTAGTTCCTACTCGTCCCGAGTAGGTAAACGATAACAAAGATAATTTCTTAAGTGACATGCTATCATAATCTTGATCAATACTATTGTAAGCACATGTAATGAATGCAGCGATCCGAAGCAATGGTTAATGTAATGAGTAAACAACTGAATCATATAGCAAAGACTTTTCATGAATAGTACTTTCAAGACAAGCATCAATAAATCTTGCATAAGAGTTAACTCATAAGGCAATAGTTTCATAGTAGAAAGCATTGAAGCAACACAAAGGAAGATATAAGTTTCAGCGGTTGCTTTCAACTTGTAACATGTATATCTCATGGATATTGTCAACATAAAGTAATATAACAAGTGCAATATGCAAGTATGTAGGAATCAATGCACAGTTAACACAAGTGTTTGCTTCTAAGATAGAAGGAAATGGGTAAACTGACTCAACAATAGAAGTAGAAGAAAGGCCCTTCGCAGAGGGAAGCATGGATTGCTATATTTGTGCTAGAGCTTTTATTTTGAAAACAAGAAACAATTTTGTCAACGGTAGTAATAAAGCATATGTGTTATGTAAATTATATCCTACAAGTTGCAAGCCTCATGCATAGTATACCAATAGTGCCCGCACCTTGTCCTAATTAGCTCGGATTACCTGGATTATCATCGCAATATATATGTTTTAACCAAGTGTCACAATGGGGTACCTCTATGCCGCCTGTACAAAGGTCTAAGGAGAAAGTTTGCATTAGATTTCTCGTTTTTGATTATTCTCAACTTAGACATCCATACCGGGACAACATAGACAACAGATAATGGACTCCTCTTTAATGCATAAGCATTTATCAACAAATAATATTCTCATATGAGATTGAGGATAGTTGCCCAAAACTGATACTTCCACCATGAATCATGGCTTTAGTTAGCGGTCCAATGTTCTTCTCTAACAATATGCATACTCAAACCATTCAACTCATGGTAAATCACCCTTACTTCAGACAAGACGAACATGCATAGCAACTCACATGATATTCAACAAAGAAATAGTTGATGGCGTCCCCAGGAACATGGTTATCGCACAACAAGCAACTTATAAGAAATAAGACACATAAGTACATATTCAATACCATGATAGTTTTTAAGCTATTTGTCCCATGAGCTATATATTGCAAAGATAAAGAATGAAAATTTTAAAGGTAGCACTCAAGCAATTTACTTTGGAATGGCGGAGAAATACCATGTAGTAGGTAGGTATGGTGGACACAAGTGGCATAGTGTTTGGCTCAAGGATTTTGGATGCATGAGAAGTATTCCCTCTCGATACAAGGTTTAGGCTAGCAAGGTTGTTTAAAGCAAACACGAGTATGAACCGGTACAACAAAACTCACATAAAAGACATATTGTAAGTATCATAAGACTCTATACCGTCTTCCTTGTTGTTCGACCTTTACTAGAAAATATCTAGACCTTAGAGAGACCAATTATGCAAACCAAATTTTAGCAAGCTCTATGTATTTCTTCATTAATAGGTGCAAAGTATATGATGCAAGAGCTTAAACATGAGCACAACAATTGCCAAGTATCACATTATTCAAGATATTATACCAATTACCACATGTAGCATTTTCCGTTTCCAACCATATAACAATTTAACGAAGCAGTTCAACCTTCGCCGTGAATATTATGAGTAAAGCCTAAGGACATATGTGTCCATATGCAACAGCGGAGCGTGTCTCTCTCCCACACAATGAATGCTAGGATCCAACTTTATTCAAACAAAACAAAAACAAGAACATAAAGACGCTCCAAGTAAAGCATATAAGATGTGATGGAATAAAAATATAGTTTCACTAGAGGAACCTGATAATGTTGTCGATGAAGAAGGGGATGCCTTGGGCATCCCCAAGCTTAGACGCTTAAGTCTTCTTGAAATATGCAGGGATGAACCACCGGGGGCATCCCCAAGCTTAGAGCTTTCACTCTCCTTGATCATATTGTATCATCCTCCTCTCTTGATCCTTGAAAACTTCCTCCACACCAAACTCAAAACAAACTCATTAGAGGGTTAGTGCATAACCAAAAATTCACATGTTCAGAGGTGACATAATCATTCTTAACACTTCTGGACATTGCACAAAGCTACTGAAAGTTAATGGAACAAAGAAATCCATCTAACATAGGAAAACAGGCAATGCGAAATAAAAGGCAAAATCTGTCAAAACAGAACAGTCCGTCAAGACGTATTTTTCTGGAGCACCAGACTTGCTCAAATGAGAAAACTCAAAACTAATGAAAGTTGCGTACATATCTGAGGATCACTCACGTAAATTGGCATAATTTCTGAGTTACCTACAGAGACTACTGTACAAATTCGTGATGAAGAAGAAATCTGTTTTCTGCAAAGAATCCAAATCTAGTATCAACTTTATCATTAAAGACTTTACTTGGCACAACAATGCAATAAAACTAAGATAAGGAGAGGTTGCTACAGTAGTAACAACTTCCAAGACTCAAATATAAAATAAAAGTACTGTAGTAAAATGATGGGTTGTCTCCCATAAGCGCTTTTCTTTAACGCTTTTCAGCTAGGCGCGGAAAGTGTATATCAAGTGTTATCAAGAGGTGAAGCATCAACATCATAATTTGTTCTAATGATAGAATCAAAAGGTAGCTTCATTCTCTTTCTAGGGAAGTGTTCCATACCTTTCTTGAGAGGAAATTGATATTTAATATTACCTTCCTTCATATCAATGGTAGCTCCAACAGTTCGAAGAAAAGGTCTTCCCAATATAATGGGACAAGATGCATTGCATTCAATATCCAAGACAACAAAATCAACGGGGACAAGGTTATTGTTAACCATAATACGAACATTATCAATCCTCCCCAAAGGTTTCTTTATAGCATTATTAGCAAGATTATTATCCAAATAACAATTTTTCAATGGTGGCAAGTCAAGCATATCATAAATTTTCTTAGGCATAACAGAAATACTTGCACCAAGACCACATAAAGCATTACAATTAAAATCATTGACCCACATCTTAATGATGGGCTCCCAACCATCTTCTAACTTCCTAGGAATAGAAGTTTCAAGTTTTAGTTTCTCTTCTCTAGTTTTTATGAGAGCATTTGTAATATGTTTTGTAAAGGCCAAATTTATAGCACTAGCATTAGGACTCTTAGCAAGTTTTTGTAAGAACTTTATAACTTCAGAGATGTGGCAATCATCAAAATCTAAACCATTATGATCTAAAGCAATGGGATCATTGTCCCCAATGTTGGAAAAAATTTCAGCAGTTTTATCACAGGTAGTTTCAACAGTTTTAGCAGTTTCAGGCAGTTTTGCTCGCTTTGCATGAGGAGTAGAAACATTGCTAACACCAATTATTTTACCATTGATAGTAGGAGGTGCAGCAACATGTGGAGCATTTGCATTACTAGTGGTGGTAATAGTCCAAACTTTAGCTATATTATTCTCTTTAGCTAGTTTTTCATTTTCTTCTCTTTCCCACCTAGCATGCAATTCAGCCATTAATCTTATATTCTCATTAATTCTAACTTGGATGTCATTTGCTGTAGTAACAATTTTATTTTCATTATCCTCATTAGGCATAACTTTCAATTTCAAAAGATCAACATTAGCAGCAAGACTATCAACCTTAGAAGCAAGTATATCAATTTTCCCAAGCTTTTCTTCAACAGATTTGTTAAAAGCAGTTTGTGTACTAATAAATTCTTTAAGCATGGCTTCAAGTCCAGGGGGTGTATTCCTATTATTGTTGTAAGAATTCCCATAAGAATTACCATAACCGTTACCATTATTATAAGGATATGGCCTATAGTTGTTACTAGAATTGTTCTGATAAGCATTGTTGTTGAAATTATTATTTTTAATGAAGTTCACATCAACATGTTCTTCTTGGGCAACCAATGAAGCTAACGGAACATTATTATGATCAACATTAGTCCTACCACTCACAAGCATAGACATAATAGCATCAATCTTATCACCCAAGGAAGAGGTTTCTTCGACAGAATTTACCTTCTTACCTTGTGGAGCTCTTTCCGTGTGCCATTCAGAGTAATTCATCATCATTTCATCAAGAAGCTTTTTTCGGCGCCTAGAGTGATGGACATAAAGGTACCTCCAGCAGCTGAATCCAATAGGTTCCGTGAAGAAAAATTCAGTTTTGCATAAAAGGTTTGGATGATCATCCAAGTAGTCAGTCCATGGGTTGGGAAATTTTTAACCAAAGACTTCATTCTTTCCCATGCTTGTGCAACATGCTCAGTATCTAATTGCTTAAAATTCATTATACTACTTCTCAAAGAGATAATTTTAGCAGGAGGATAATATCTACCAATGAAAGCATCCTTACATTTAGTCCATGAATCAATACTATTCTTAGGCAGAGATAGCAACCAATCTTTAGCTCTTCCTCTTAATGAGAAAGGAAACAATTTTAACTTTATAATGTCACCATCTACATCCTTATACTTTTGCATTTCACATAGTTCAACAAAATTATTAAGATGGGCAGCAGCATCATCAGAACTAACACCAGAAAATTGCTCTCTCATAACAAGATTCAGTAAAGCAGGTTTAATTTCAAAGAATTCTGCTGTAGTAGCAGGTGGAGCAATAGGTATGCATAAGAAATCATTATTATTTGTGTTTGTGAAGTCACACAACTTAGTATTTTCAGGAGTATTCATTTTAGCAATAGTAAACAAAGTAAACTAGATAAAGTAAATGCAAGTAACTAATTTTTTTGTGTTTTTTAATATGGCAAACAAGATAGTAAATAAAGTAAAACTAGCAACTAATTTTTGTGTGTTTTGTTTTAGTGCAGCAAACAAAGTAGTAAATAAAAGTAAAGCAAGACAAAAACAAAGTAAAGAGATTGGAGGTGGAGACTCCCCTTACAGCGTGTCTTGATCTCCCCGGCAACGGCGCCAGAAAAAGAGCTGCTGGCGTGCAGTTGACGTGGGAGTTAGAAATCTCGGTGGTGTAATTTTCCTTCACGTCCCCGGCAACGGCGCCAGAAAAAGAGCTTGATAGCGTCTATACACACGTCCGTTGGGAACCCCAAGAGGAAGATGTGATGCGTATAGAAGCAAGTTTTCCCTCAGTAAGAAACCAAGGTTATCGAACCAGTAGGAGCCAAGAAGCACGTTGAAGGTTGATGGCGGCGGAGTGTAGTGCGGCGCAACACCAGGGATTCCGGCGCCAACGTGGAACCTGCACAACACAACCGAATTACTTTGCCCCAACGTAACAGTGAGGTTGTCAATCTCACTGGCTTGCTGTAACAAAGGATTAGATGTATAGTGTGGAAGATGATGTTTGCAGAAAACAGTAAAGCAAGTATTGCAGTAGATTGTATTCGATGTAAAAGAATGGACCGGGGTCCACAGTTCACTAGAGGTGTCTTGATACGTCTCAAACGTATCTATAATTTCTTATGTTTCATGCTACTTTTATGATGATACTCACATGTTTTATACACATTATATGTCATTATTATGCATTTTCCGGCACTAACCTATTAACGAGATGCCGAAGAGCCAGTTGCTGTTTTCTGGTGTTTTTAGTTTCAGAAATCCTAGTAAGGGAATATTCTCGGAATTGGACGAAATCAACGCCCAGGGTCCTATTTTTGCACGAAGCTTCCAGAAGACCGAGGGGGAAAGGAAGTGGGGCCACGAGGCGCCGCCACAACAGGGTGGCGCGGCCCTGGCGTGTGGGGCCCTCGTGTGGCCCCCCGCGTTGCCCTTCCGCCTACTTAAAGCCTCCGTCGCGAAACCCAAAGTACTGAGAGCCACGATACGGAAAACCTTACTGAGACGCCGCCGCCGCCAATCCCATCTCGGGGGATTCAGGAGATCGCCTCCGGCACCCTGCCGGAGAGGGGATTCATCTCCCGGAGGACTCTACACCGCCATGGCCGCCTCCGGATTGATGAGTGAGTAGTTCACCCCTGGACTATGGGTCCATAGCAGTAGCTAGATGGTTGTCTTCTCCTCATGTGCTTCATTGTCGGATCTTGTGAGCTGCCTAACATGATCAAGATCATCTATCTGTAATGCTATATGTTGTGTTTGTTGGGATCCGATGGATAGAGAATACTATGTTATGTTGATTATCAATCTATTACCTATGTGTTGTTTATGATCTTGCATGCTCTCCGTTGTTAGTAGAGGCTATGGCCAAGTTTTTGCTAGTAACTCCAAGAGGGAGTATTTATGCTCGATAGTGGGTTCATGCCTCCATTAAATCTGGGACAGTGACAGAAAGTTCTAAGGTTGTGGATGTGCTGTTGCCACTAGGGATAAAACATTGATGCTATGTCCGAGGATGTAGTTATTGATTACATTACGCACCATACTTAATGCAATTGTCTGTTGCTTGCAACTTAATACCGGAAGGGGTTCGGATGATAACCTGAAAATGGACTTTTTAGGCATAGATGCATGCTGGATAGCGGTCTATGTACTTTGTCGTAATGCCCAATTGAATCTCACAATACTCATCATGTCATGTATGTGCATTGTCATGCCTTCTCTATTTGTCAATTGCCCAACTGTAATTTGTTCACCCAACATGCTATTTATCTTATGGGAGAGACACCTCTAGTGAACTATGGACCCCGGTCCATTCTTTTAATTGAATACAATCTACTGCAATACTTGTTCTACTGTTTTCTGCAAACAATCATCTTCCACACTATACATCTAATCCTTTGTTACAGCAAGCCGGTGAGATTGACAACCTCACTGTTTCGTTGGGATAAAGTACTTTGGTTGTGTTGTGCAGGTTCCACGTTGGCGCCGGAATCCCTGGTGTTGCGCCGCACTACATCTCGCCGCCATCAACCTTCAACGTGCTTCTTGACTCCTACTGGTTCGATAAACCTTGGTTTCTTACTGAGGGACAACTTTCTGCTGTACACATCATACCTTCCTCTTGGGGTTCCCAACAGACGAGTGCTTTACCGTCACAAGGAAGCTACTACGCCCACGTCAACTGTGCGCAAGCAGCTCTTTTTCTGGCGCCGTTGCCGGGGAGGAAAGGTAAACGGCACTCACACACCGGCAACCCCGGCAACTAGCCACTTTTCTGGCGCCGTTGCCCGGGAGGAAAGGTAAAAGGCACTCATACTCCGGTTCCAGGTAACAGTACTTTTCTGGCGCCATTGTGTTTGTGCACGAAGCTATTTCCTTTAGATCCTGCAATTGCATCTTTTTGTTTCTTGTTTACACTAGTAAGGCATAATGGACAACAATGAGCTTCTTATTCTATTTCCTGATTTAAGACATGGATGGTTTGATCCGAAAATTAAAAAACCCATGGAACATATTAGCATGAACACATTGAACACTATTGTTGCTAATGCTATGGAAAATTCTAAGCTTGGGGAAGCTGGTTTTGATGAGCATGATCTTTTTAGTCCCCCAAGCATTGAGGAGAAAATTTACTTTGATGATACTTTGCCTCCTATTTATGATGATTATAATGATAGTAGTCTTTTGTTACCACCTGTTATGGAGGATAAATTTGATTATGATTACAATATGCCTCCTATATTTGATGATGAGAATAATAATGATAGCTACTTTGTTGAATTTGCTCCCACTACAACTAATAAAATTGATTATGCTTATGTGGAGAGTAATAATTTTATGCATGAGACTCATGATAAGAATGCTTTATGTGATAGTTATATTGTTGAGTTTGCTCATGATGCTACTGGACATTATTATGAGAGAGGAAAATATGGTTGTAGAAATTTTCATGTTACTAAAACACCTCTCTTTTTGCTGAAAATCTTGAAGCTGCACTTGTTTTATCTTTCTATGCTTGTTGCATTATGCTTCATGAATTTGTTTACTTACAAGATTCCTTTTCATAGGAAGCATGTTAGGCTTAAATTTGTTTTGAATTTGCCTCTTGATGCTCTCTTTTGCTTCAAATACTATTTCTTATGAGTGCATCATTAAAACTGCTGAGCCCATCTTAATGGCTATAAAGAAAGAACTTCTTGGGAGATAACCCATGTGTTATTTTGCTACATTACTTTGTTTTATATTTGTGTCTTGGAAGTTGTTTACTACTGTAGCAACCTATCCTTATCTTAGTTTTGTATTTTGTTGTGCCAAGTAAAGTCGTTGATGGTAAGGTTCATACTAGATTTGGATTACTGCGCAGAAACAGATTTCTTTGCTGTCACAAATCTGGGAAAAATTCTCTGTAGGTAACTCAGAAAATTATGCCAATTTACGTGAGTAATCCTCAGATATGTACGCAACTTTCATTCAATTTGAGCATTTTCATTTGAGCAAGTCTGGTGCCTCTTTAAAATTCGTCTTTACGGACTGTTCTGTTTTGACAGATTCTGCCTTTTATTTCGCATTGCCTCTTTTGCTATGTTGGATGAATTTCTTTGTTCCATTAACTTTCAGTAGCTTTGTGCAATGTCCATAAGTATTAAGAATGATTGTGTCACCTCTTAATATGTAAATTTTGATTGTGCACTAACCCTCTAATGAGTTGTTTCGAGTTTGGTGTGAAGGAAGTTTTCAAGGGTCAAGAGAGGAGGATGATATACTATGATCAAGAAGAGTGAAAGCTCTAAGCTTGGGGATGCCCCGGTGGTTCATCCCTGCATATTTCAAGAAGACTCAAGCATCTAAGCTTGGGGATGCCCAAGGCATCCCCTTCTTCATCGACAAATTATCAGGTTCCTCCCCTGAAACTATATTTTTATTCGGTCACATCTTATGTGCTTTACTTGGAGCGTCTGTTTGTGTTTGTTTTTGTTTTTATTTGAATAAATGCTTGTGTGGGAGAGAGACACGCTCCGCTGGTTCGTATGAACACATGTGTTCTTAGCTTTTAATTTTCATGGCGAAGGTTGAAACTTCTTCGTTAAATTGTTATATGGTTGGAATCGGAAAATGATATATGTGGTAATTGGTATAATATCTTGAATAATGTGATACTTGGCAATTGTTGTGCTCATATTTAAGCTCTTGCATCATATACTTTGCACCTATTAATGAAGAAATACATAGAGCATGCTAAAATTTGGTTTGCATAATTGGTCTCTCTAAGGTCTAGATAATTTCTAGTATTGAGTTTGAACAACAAGGAAGACGATGTAGAGTCTTATAATGTTTACAATATGTCTTTTATGTGAGTTTTGCCGCACCGCTTCATCCTTGTGTTTGCTTCAAATAACCTTGCTAGCCTAAACCTTGTATCGAGAGGGAATACTTCTCATGCATCCAAAATCCTTGAGCCAACCACTATGCCATTTGTGTCCACCATACCTACCTACCACATGGTATTTCTCCGCCATTCCAAAGTAAATTTCTTGAGTGCTACCTTTAAAATTTCCATTCTTTACCTTTACAATATATAGCTCATGGGACAAATAGCTTAAAAACTATTGTGGTATTGAATATGTACTTATGCACTTTATCTCTTATTAAGTTGCTTGTTGTGCGATAACCATGTTCCTGGGGACGCCATCAACTATTTCTTTGTTGAATATCATGTGAGTTGCTATGCATGTTCGTCTTGTCTGAACTAAGGGCGATTTACCACTCATTTAATGGTTAGAGCATGCATATTGTTAGAGAAGAACATTGGGCCGCTAACTAAAGCCATGATCCATGGTGGAAGTTTCAGTTTTGGACATATATCCTCAATCTCATATGAGAACATTAATTGTTGTTACATGCTTATGCATAAAAGAGGAGTCCATTATCTGTTGTCTATGTTGTCCCGGTATGGATGTCTAAGTTGAGAATAATCAAAAGCGAGAAATCCAATGCGAACATTCTCCTTATACCTTTGTACAGGCGGCATAGAGGTACCCCTTTGTGACACTTGGTTAAAACATGTGTATTGCAATGATAATCCCGGTAATCCAAGCTAATTAGGACAAGGTGCGGGCACTATTAGTATACTATGCATGAGGCTTGCAACTTGTAAGATATAATTTACATAACTCATATGCTTTATTACTACCGTTGACAAAATTGTTTCTTGTTTTCAAAACCAAAGCTCTAGCACAAATATATCAATCAATGCTTCCCTCTGCGAAGGGCCATTCTTTTACTTTTATTGTTGAGTCAGTTCATCTATCTCTCTCCACCTCAAGAAGCAAACACTTGTGTGAACTGTGCATTGATTCCTACATACTTGCATATTGCACTTGTTATATTACTTTACATTGACAATATCCATGAGATATACATGTTACAAGTTGAAAGCAACCGCTGAAACTTTATCTTCCTTTGTGTTGCTTCAATACCTTTACTTTGAATTATTGCTTTATGAGTTAACTCTTATGCAAGACTTATTGATGCTTGTCTTTAAGTACTATTCATGAAAAGTCTTTGCTTTATGATTCAATTGTTTACTCATGTCATTTACCATTGTTTCAAATCGCTGCATTCATTACATGTGCTTACAATAGTATTGATCAAGATTATGTTGGTAGCATTGTCACTAAGAAATTATCTTTGTTATCGTTTACCTACTCGGGACGAGTAGGAACTAAGCTTGGGGATGCTTGATACATCTCAAACGTATCTATAATTTCTTATGTTCCATGCTACTTTTATGATGATACTCACATGTTTTATACACATTATATGTCATTATTATGCATTTTCCGGCACTAACCTATTAACGAGATGCCGAAGAGCCAGTTGTTGTTTTCTGCTGTTTTTGGTTTCAGAAATCCTAGTAAGGAAATATTCTCGGAATTGGACGAAATCAACGCCCAGGGTCCTATTTTTGCACGAAGCTTCCAGAAGACCGAGGGGGAAAGGAAGTGGGGCCACGAGGCACCGCCACAACAGGGCGGCGCGGCCCAGCCCCTGGCCGCGCGGCCCTGGCGTGTGGGGCCCTCGTGTGGCACCCCGCGTTGCCCTTCCGCCTACTTAAAGCCCCCGTCGCGAAACCCCCAGTACCGAGAGCCACGATACGGAGAACCTTACTGAGACGCCGCCACCGCCAATCCCATCTCGGGGGATTCAGGAGATCGCCTCCGGCACCCTGCCGGAGAGGGGATTCATCTCCCGGAGGACTCTACACCGCCATGGTCGCCTCCGGATTGATGAGTGAGTAGTTCACCCCTGGACTATGGGTCCATAGCAGTAGCTAGATGGTTGTCTTCTCCTCATGTGCTTCATTGTCGGATCTTGTGAGCTGCCTAACATGATCAAGATCATCTATCTGTAATGCTATATGTTGTGTTTGTTGGGATCCGATGGATAGAGAATACTATGTTATGTTGATTATCAATCTATTACCTATGTGTTGTTTATGATCTTGCATGCTCTCTGTTGTTAGTAGAGGCTCTGGCCAAGTTTTTGCTAGTAACTCCAAGAGGGAGTATTTATGCTCGATAGTGGGTTCATGCCTCCATTAAATGCAGGACCGGTGTGAGAAAGTTCTAAGGTTGTGGATGTGCTGTTGCCACTAGGGATAAAACATTGATGCTATGTCCGAGGATGTAGTTATTGATTACATTATGCACCATACTTAATGCAATTGTCTGTTGCTTGCAACTTAATACCGGAAGGGGTTCGGATGATAACCTGAAAGTGGACTTTTTAGGCATAGATGCATGCTGGATAGCGGTCTATGTACTTTGTCGTAATGCCCAATTGAATCTCACAATACTCATCATGTCATGTATGTGCATTGTCATGCCCTCTCTATTTGTCAATTGCCCAACTGTAATTTGTTCACCCAACATGCTATTTATCTTATGGGAGAGACACCTCTAGTGAACTGTGGACCCCGGTCCATTCTTTTAATCGAATACAATCTACTGCAATACTTGTTCTATTGTTTTCTGCAAACAATCATCTTCCACACTATACATCTAATCCTTTGTTACAGCAAGCCGGTGAGATTGACAACCTCACTGTTTCGTTGGGACAAAGTACTTTGGTTGTGTTGTGCAGGTTCCACGTTGGCGCCGGAATCCCTGGTGTTGCGCCGCACTACATCTCGCCGCCATCAACCTTCAACGTGCTTCTTGACTCCTACTGGTTCGATAAACCTTGGTTTCTTACTGAGGGAAAACTTTCTGCTGTACACATCATACCTTCCTCTTGGGGTTCCCAACAGACGAGGGAAGCTACTACGTCCACGTCAATTGTGCGCAAGCATGTCTCTCCCATAAGAAATAGCATATTGGGTAAACAAATTACAGTTGCGCAATTGACAAATAAAGAGAGCATAACAATGCACATACATGATATGATGAGTAGTGTGAGATTTAATTGGGCATTACGACAATGTACATAGACCGCTATCCAGCATGCATCTATGCCTAAAAAGTCCACCTTCAGGTTATCATCCGAACCCCCTCCAGTATTAAGTTGCAAACAACAGACAATTGCATTAAGTATGGTGCGTAATGTAATCAACAAATACATCCTTAGATATAGAATTGATGTTTTATCCCTAGTGGCAACAGCACATCCACAACCTTAGAGGTTGGTGTCACTCCCCCAGATTCAATGGAGGCATGAACCCACTATCGAGCATAAATACTCCCTCTTGGAGTTACAAGCAATGACTTGGCCAGAGCCTCTACTAGCAACGGAGAGCATGCAAGATCATAAACGACACATAGATAGATTGATAATCAACATAGCATAATATTCATTATTCATCGGATCCCAACAAACGCACATGTAGCATTACAGATAGATGATCTTGACCATGTTAGGCAGCTCACAAGATTAGACAATGATAGCACAATGAGGAGAAGACGACCATCTAGCTACTGCTATGGACCCATAGTCCAGGGGTGAACTACTCACACATCAATCCGGAGGCGACCATGGCGGTGTAGAGTCCTCCGGGAGATGATTCCCCTCTCTGGCAGGGTGCCGGAGCCGATCTCCTGAATCCCCCGAGATGGGATTGGCGGCGGCGGCGTCTCTGGAAGGTTTTCCGTATCGTGGCTCTCGGTACTGGGGCTATTATCGACGAAGGCTTAAGTAGGCGAAGAGGTAGGTCAGGGGGCGTCATGAGGGGCCCAGACGCCAGGGCCGCGCGGCCAGGGTCCAGGCCGCGCCGCCCTATTGTCTGGCCACCTCGTGGCCCCACTTCTTATCTCCCTCGGTCTTCTAGAAGCTTCGTGGAAAAATAGGACCCTGGGCGTTGATTTCGTCCAATTCCGAGAATATTTCCTTACTAGGATTTCTGAAACCAAAAACAGCAGAAAACAACAACTGGCTCTTCGGCATCTCGTTAATAGGTTAGTGCCGGAAAATGCATAATAATGACATATAATGTGTATAAAACATGTGAGTATCATCATAAAAGTAGCATGGAACATAGGAAATTATAGATACGTTTGAGACGTATCAAGCATCCCCAAGCTTAGTTCCTACTCGTCCCGAGTAGGTAAACGATAACAAAGATAATTTCTTAAGTGACATGCTATCATAATCTTGATCAATACTATTGTAAGCACATGTAATGAATGCAGCGATCCGAAGCAATGGTTAATGTAATGAGTAAACAACTGAATCATATAGCAAAGACTTTTCATGAATAGTACTTTCAAGACAAGCATCAATAAATCTTGCATAAGAGTTAACTCATAAGGCAATAGTTTCATAGTAGAAAGCATTGAAGCAACACAAAGGAAGATATAAGTTTCAGCGGTTGCTTTCAACTTGTAACATGTATATCTCATGGATATTGTCAACATAAAGTAATATAACAAGTGCAATATGCAAGTATGTAGGAATCAATGCACAGTTAACACAAGTGTTTGCTTCTAAGATAGAAGGAAATGGGTAAACTGACTCAACAATAGAAGTAGAAGAAAGGCCCTTCGCAGAGGGAAGCATGGATTGCTATATTTGTGCTAGAGCTTTTATTTTGAAAACAAGAAACAATTTTGTCAACGGTAGTAATAAAGCATATGTGTTATGCAAATTATATCCTACAAGTTGCAAGCCTCATGCATAGTATACCAATAGTGCCCGCACCTTGTCCTAATTAGCTCGGATTACCTGGATTATCATCGCAATACATATGTTTTAACCAAGTGTCACAATGGGGTACCTCTATGCCGCCTGTACAAAGGTCTAAGGAGAAAGTTCACATTAGATTTCTCGTTTTTGATTATTCTCAACTTAGACATCCATACCGGGACAACATAGACAACAGATAATGGACTCCTCTTTAATGCATAAGCATTTATCAACAAATAATATTCTCATATGAGATTGAGGATAGTTGTCCAAAACTGATACTTCCACCATGAATCATGGCTTTAGTTAGCGGCCCAATGTTCTTCTCTAACAATATGCATACTCAAACCATTCAACTCATGGTAAATCACCCTTACTTCAGACAAGACGAACATGCATAGCAACTCACATGATATTCAACAAAGAAATAGTTGATGGCGTCCCCAGGAACATGGTTATCGCACAACAAGCAACTTATAAGAAATAAGACACATAAGTACATATTCAATACCATGATAGTTTTTAAGCTATTTGTCCCATGAGCTATATATTGCAAAGATAAAGAATGAAAATTTTAAAGGTAGCACTCAAGCAATTTACTTTGGAATGGCGGAGAAATACCATGTAGTAGGTAGGTATGGTGGACACAAGTGGCATAGTGTTTGGCTCAAGGATTTTGGATGCATGAGAAGTATTCCCTCTCGATACAAGGTTTAGGCTAGCAAGGTTGTTTAAAGCAAACACGAGTATGAACCGGTACAACAAAACTCACATAAAAGACATATTGTAAGTATCATAAGACTCTATACCGTCTTCCTTGTTGTTCGACCTTTACTAGAAAATACCTAGACCTTAGAGAGACCAATTATGCAAACAAATTTTAGCAAGCTCTATGTATTTCTTCATTAATAGGTGCAAAGTATATGATGCAAGAGCTTAAACATGAGCACAACAATTGCCAAGTATCACATTATTCAAGATATTATACCAATTACCACATGTAGCATTTTCCGTTTCCAACCATATAATAATTTAACGAAGCAGTTCAACCTTCTCCATGAATATTATGAGTAAAGCCTAAGGACATATGTGTCCATATGCAACAGCGGAGCGTGTCTCTCTCCCACACAATGAATGCTAGGATCCAACTTTATTCAAACAAAACAAAAACAAGAACATAAAGACGCTCCAAGTAAAGCATATAAGATGTGATGGAATAAAAATATAGTTTCACTAGAGGAACCTGATAATGTTGTCGATGAAGAAGGGGATGCCTTGGGCATCCCCAAGCTTAGACGCTTGAGTCTTCTTGAAATATGCAGGGATGAACCACCGGGGGCATCCCCAAGCTTAGAGCTTTCACTCTCCTTGATCATATTGTATCACCCTCCTCTCTTGATCCTTGAAAACTTCCTCCACACCAAACTCAAAACAAACTCATTAGAGGGTTAGTGCATAACCAAAAATTCACATGTTCAGAGGTGACATAATCATTCTTAACACTTCTGGACATTGCACAAAGCTACTGAAAGTTAATGGAACAAAGAAATCCATCTAACATAGCAAAACAGGCAATGCGAAATAAAAGAAATCCACAACCTTAGAGGTTGGTGTCACTCCCCCAGATTCAATGGAGGCATGAACCCACTATCGAGCATAAATACTCCCTCTTGGAGTTACAAGCAATGACTTGGCCAGAGCCTCTACTAGCAACGTATAGCATGCAAGATCATAAACGACACATAGATAGATTGATAATCAACATAGCATAATATTCATTATTCATCGGATCCCAGCAAACGCACATGTAGCATTACAGATAGATGATCTTGATCATGTTAGGCAGCTCACAAGATTAGACAATGATAGCACAATGAGGAGAAGACGACCATCTAGCTACTGCTATGGACCCATAGTCCAGGGGTGAACTACTCACACATCAATCCGGAGGCGACCATGGCGGTGTAGAGTCCTCCGGGAGATGATTCCCCTCTCTGGCAGGGTGCCGGAGCCGATCTCCTGAATCCCCCGAGATGGGATTGGCGGCGGCGGCGTCTCTGGAAGGTTTTCCGTATCGTGGCTCTCGGTACTGGGGCTATTATCGACGAAGGCTTAAGTAGGCAAAGAGGTAGGTCAGGGGGCGTCACGAGGGGCCCAGACGCCAGGGCCGCGCGGCCAGGGTCCAGGCCGCGCCGCCCTATTGTCTGGCCACCTCGTGGCCCCACTTCTTATCTCCCTCGGTCTTCTGGAAGCTTCGTGGAAAAATAGGACCCTGGGCGTTGATTTCGTCCAATTCCGAGAATATTTCCTTACTAGGATTTCTGAAACCAAAAACAGCAGAAAACATCAACTGGCTCTTCGGCATCTCGTTAATAGGTTAGTGCCGGAAAATGCATAATAATGTCATATAATGTGTATAAAACATGTGAGTATCATCATAAAAGTAGCATGGAACATAAGAAATTATAGATACGTTTGAGACGTATCAGGGCCGGATTATCTGGCCCAACTTAGGCCGGATTATCCGGCCCTGGATTTGCCCCAACGGCTCGATTTTCTTGGGGGGTATAAATACCCCCCTTCTTCCTCCTTGGGCTGGTGCTTCTCCTACTCTCTCTCTCCTCCATTGTTGATCTTGAGAAGCTTGCCCTATCTCTCTATCCCTCCATGATTCTTGCCCCCTTTTGAGGGAAAAGAGAGAGGAGATCTAGATCCACACTTTGACCAAACCAAATCATCTCTTTGTGAGTGAATCTTTGGGATCTAGATCTTGGAGAATTTTGTGTTCTCCTCTTTGTTCTTCCTCTCTTATTCCCCCAATAGCTTTTGTAGCTTTGTTGGAATTTGAGAAAGAAGGACTTGAGCATCTTTGTGGTGTTCTTGCCATTGCATTTGGTGCATAGGTTTGAGTTCTCCACGGTGATTCGTGGTGGTGAAAGCAAAAAGGTTGTTACTCTTGGGTTCTTGGAACCCTAGACGGATTCTAGGCCTTTGTGGCGATTTGTTGGGAGCCTCCAATTAAGTTGTGGATGTGTGCCCCAATCTTTGTGTAAGACCCGGTTTCCGCCTCGAAGGAAATCCCTTAGTGGAACCGTGACCTAGGCCTTTGTGGCGAGGGTCACCGGAGAATAAGGTGAGGCGCCTTCGTGGCGTTCGGTGTGTGGTGTGAGTACTGCATCTTGGGGTGAGGCCTTTGTGGCGTTGGTGTGCATCGAGCAACCACACCTCAAGGTGAGCCTCTTGTGGCGTTCGGGAGCACTAAGCCACCGCACCTCTCCAACGGAGATTAGCATTCGCAAGAGTGTGAACTTCGGGATAAATCTTCGTCTCCCGCGTGCCTCGGTTATCTCTATACCCGAGCTCTTTACTTATGCACTCTACCTTGTGATAGCCATCGTGCTTGAAGTTATATATATCTTGCTATCACATAAGTTGCTTGTATTGCTTAGCATAAGTTGTTGGTGCACATAGGTGAACCATTGCTTAGAATAAGTTGTTGGTGCACATAGGTGAACCATAGTATATAGGCTTTGGGCTTGACAAAGTAAACGCTAGTTTTATTCCGCATTTGTTAAGCCCATCTCATAAAAGTTTTAAATCACTTATTCACCCCCCTCTAGGCGGCATCCGTGTCCTTTCATTTATGACTATGAGAGAGACTTCCAGAGTCACTATGAGCCTATCATAAGTGATTCACGACAACATCGTAAGTGTTCCAGGGTTGCCATATATATGGAATTATTCTCAGATTCATTCCAGTGATATTTCGTACTAGGGAAATATCGTTCCGGTGGAATCTGGAGTGTCCGGTGGACACTGAAATAAGAGAGGGGAATGTTCGAGTGGTGAGAGAGGGGAAGGTGGCTGGCCAGGACACTAGACCCACCGGGAGCAGCCAGTACAACCCAACTGGGTATGGGCCCATGGCGCCAACCCCTCCCTTTGGCCTCCTTCCGGGGGATGGGGGTGGCCGACCCACCCCTAGGCGCCCCAAGGGCGAAGGTAGCAGCTCCCTCCCCAAGTTGGCGTCTCCCTCTCCACGCATAATTAGAGCTGCCCCACCTTAATTAGTGTGCAATTCTCTCGGAGTTCTCTCGTGGCCCTTTGGTTGGCTATGTCTATCTCTCTCCCTCTACAAAAATGTTTAAGAATCTTGCTACGGTGGCCTTGTCCTACTCAGAAGGAATCATCCACTCGATTATTGGAACAAGGAAGAGATATCCTCGTGGTTGGGATGTATCGCCTCCATGCAAGGATTTCTAGGCTCCATAGGAACGACTGATTTAGCCGTTCCTCCTGGGGCAGGCCCACATGTGCATTAAAACCTGTGTTAGCCACAACGTGGGCCCCAATTTATTTTCCCATAGAAGAGGTTAGAGAGGTTGCGGTCTACCAAACACGCCTTAGATGAGCATAGTTCACCAAAAGAACGACTGCCATAGTTTTCAAAGACGTCTAGTGTAAGTAACCCAAGTCTACTCTTCCATGGTTCATGGGACCCTCGATCCCATTAACTGATTCACTAGAGAAATATATCTAGATTATTCGTACATTAGACAACTAGAATGCCAAGACGTCTCCTCCATACAATTTCTTTTTCTTTCTAAACACGATCAAATTCTAGCATCTAAGGAATGGGTTCCGCACCTCATCAACACAAACATTGACGATGACATGGGGGAATAACACATTTCTCTTATGGTGTGTGTGGCACCACCAAAACAACGATGTGCATGGCGATAGAAAGGTTTCGATTTCCACTTTTGTTTCCTTCCTGCATAATTAGCTGTAGTCGTTGAATACTGTGGCGACACCCGCAAAAAGTAAAAGACAGTGGCCACCAAATTCCCAATGTTAAAGATAAAACCCCTCCCTAATTGACATTATCCAATCCTTGGACCCATCCAAATGGTAACCACCATCAGTGGAGTGGAAAAAATCAAATTGTTGATGCAGGTTGGAACACACATGCTAAGATGACAGCCATTGATGTGCTAGCTCGCAATCATCGTGACGCGGTTCCCTTTATGGAATGAAAATTCTTATTGATATATGCCGGGTGCGAAAGAAGCGGATAACCCAGTGCGTATTGAAGGCCTGAATCATGTGATTGATCAGCACAGTTGGCCGATGTCCTAGAGCCCGATTGCGTGGATATGGTACCTATGACAAATCGATGGACATCATGGAGCCTTTATGCATATTGTAAAGAAATGTCGGCCGTTGAAAAAAAAGAAACTTCGAAGATCCATGAATTGGGGTCCACAAGGTTGCTCCGATGTCGCGCATAGCTGAGGGCCAATCATGTAAGAGCTGGGAGTATTTAAAAAAAAATCATTTTTTATAGAGTACTTTTTAGAGTACAATACTTGGTCCGGGCCGGATAAGTTTGCTGGTCCACCAAATTAACCGGCCGATTCTCCTCTCTGGGCCGTGTCCTATCGGAAGTCAAAACCACTCTCTCACTGACATCCCTCCGTCCGTGTCCCGACCCGGACTCCTGCTCCGACTCCGACCGCGCGAGGCACCGCGTCTGGGTCCCCAAAAGCCTATCTGCACCGCCTTCTTCCCCGATCTACTCGCTCGTGGCCGCGCCCCAGATCCGCCTCCAAGTCCCCAGATCCGCCGGACAGCTCCCCGCTCGCCCACCGCCCACCGCACGACCCCGCGGCGTCACAGCACGTTTTGACGTCTTTGCCCGGTGTTGTCGCAGTCGCGAGGTCGCAGCAGCAGCAGCAGCCATGGCCGCGGCGGAGGAGAACAGCTCCCTCTTCCTCATATTCATCCTCACCATGATCGCGCTGCCGCTGGTGCCCTACACCATCATGCGCCTCTGCCACGCCGCCACCAAGAAGGCCAAGCCCATCCACTGCCGCTGCTCCGGCTGCCACCGCTCCGGCAAGTACCGCAAGTCGATCTACAAGAAGGTGGGCGTCACGCCGCTGTGTTTTTCTTTCTCTTTTACTCACGCTAGCAGTACGATTTCCGTGCTGATAACTGTTTTCTGGCTGTCGCCTTGCAGATATCCAACTTCTCGACGTGGAGCAACCTCACCATCCTGGTTCTCTGGGTCGTTGTGATATTCCTGGTTTACTACATCAAGCTCAGCAGCCGTGAGGTACACAACCTGTTCGCTGGTACATGTTGCCAGTTTATAGTAGCTAACTGAATCTCCTCTCTCATCTGGCCTTACTTTAGCTAGACTAGAATAATCATGATTGTTACAACTAAACTGAAACAAAATGATAGCCCACAAATACGTAATACCACTCCCCAGCTTTACCCCATCAGAGCGAGCTGCCAGCACAAAGTTCATGTTTTGTTACTTCAGTGCTACACCAAGAAGCACGGGACAAATTTTTTGATTGCTGCCACAGCAGGAACAACCAATTCTTTGGGATGTTATTACTAGAAAGACTACCATACCATCCTGCTGAGTTAATTTCCCTTTGATCTTCTAAATCTTCAATTATTTGTTACGCAACGGAATGCATCTGTATGTCGATTACGACAGTTAATTCACCATATGATTTTGGATTTCCTAGGTCCAAGTATTTGAGCCATACAGCATTCTTGGACTGGAACCCGGGGCAACAGAGTCTGATATCAAGAAATCTTACAGGAGGCTTTCTATTCTGTACCATCCTGATAAAAATCCCGACCCTGGTAAAATGTGTTCCCTTCTATTTTGTAATAATATTAATGCTGTTGATTATTTAGTAGCTAAATAAATTTTGTGTTTTTATTTTGCCTTTCACTTTCCAGAGGCCCATACCTACTTCGTTGAATCTATATCTAAGGCGTACCAGGCGTTGACTGATCCGACATCTCGTGAAAATTATGAGAAGTATGGTCACCCAGATGGGCGTCAGGTAATGAACATTAGTTATTCTTTGATGCCAACTGAAAAGCTTTTTTTTTTTTTTTTTTTTTTCACTCATGTCTAAAGCTAACATGGATATTCTGGTATATATGCATCAGGGCTTCCAAATGGGTATTGCTTTGCCCAAGTTCTTACTGAATATGGATGGTGCATCTGGCGGAATAATGCTTCTAGGGATAGTGGGGCTTTGCATACTCTTCCCCTTGATGATAGCAGTTATTTATTTGTCGAGGTCATCAAAGTATACTGGAAATTATGTCATGCACCAAACTCTGTCCACTTATTACTACTTTATGAAGCCATCTCTGGCTCCAAGGTATGAGCATACACACATCTCATCTTTGTATTTGAGAATTCGGATTTTCTTTCTTTCCGATCTTATTGATTGGCTTCATGATACATTATCTCGACTCAGTGGTTCTTATTGGTTCGAATTATCTCAACTTCCCTGTGAGCATTGGACCAATGTAAAAATGACACATTTAGAATTTTGATATGCTATTTTTTTTTGCTTTTCTGGCACTGTTGGACATAGTATTAATATGGTTACGCGCTAACCATATTGATAATTTTGGTTGTTAATTTGAGGACCAACACCCCAGTCACGTAAGCTCTGCTCACATGATTATGAATTATGAAACCTAGTGACGGTTTATAAAACAGGTTCTGTTGTTGCTGTCCAAAAACTACTACTAGTATTTAAGGTCTTTTTTTTAAGCAAACTGAACCAAATGCCTGCGGACTTCCTCTTCGGTTTACAGTTCTTCTGTTATGGATAATTGGTTCTGTGTTAAAATAATTCATCCGTTCTACCATATTTGATCAATGGAACTATCGGTTGCATTTTCCAGCAAAGTTATGGATGTCTTCATCAAGGCAGCAGAGTATATGGAGATGCCAGTACGCCGCAGTGATGATGAGCCCCTGCAGAAACTATTCGTAGCAGTTAGAAGCGAGTTAAATCTAGATTTAAAGAATATTAGAACAGAACAAGCCAAGTTTTGGAAGCAGCATCCATCACTTGTAAAGGTTAGTCTCTGTTGCTACATGTTATGGTATTAACTTTGTGATGTGACAAAATTTTCAAGCTGAAAACTCCCTTTTCCTATTTTCAGATGGAACTGTTGATTCAGGCTCATCTTACTCGAGAATCATTCGCTTTGTCACCAGCACTAGTAAAGGATTACAGGCACATGCTTGAACTTGCACCTCGTCTTCTGGAAGAACTAGTTAAGGTACTTGATTTGATTTCTTTCTCTGAATTATGGCCCTTTAATTGTGGAGTCGTACATGTCTGTCTCCATACACTATCTCGTCTATCCAATGGTGATCAAGCTGTTAACATTTATATCAAACACAAGCACATATCAACTGCTCTGTTCGTACTGTGTTATCTTGCTGTGTCTAATACAGTAATACCTAATTATGTTTGCCCCAGATCAGTCTATGTCTTCCATTGCTACAGTTAACTTGCTTTATGAGCCGATGTTTATGCTGGCTATCTGATCCAGTTAGCCATTCAGTGTTACTGGCATGTTAAATCAATTATGACAATCTGATCCTCTCAAATGCCCATTAGATGGCATGGGCGTATTGTAGGATTTATGCATATTGCAGTTTTCTGTAATTGTGCATGTGCACACAGATTTTGTGTTTGGTCTATGCATTTAATCAGACTATCGCTTGAGCATCTTAGTGCGAAGAGGAATTGCATGCCTTGTCTTAATCTTGTGGTGTCGAGTCATTTATGGATGTAAAATGATCCTAACGCTTCAAGTTCTGATGCATCAAATTTCTATTTGAGTTCACTTTGTTACAGCTGACATTATTTGTTCCATAGATAACTATTTCCTTTGAGTGTTTAGTACTGCTATTTCTGTAATCAATGAAGGGACAAAGTTCTCTGTTGCACTACTGCATACAAATTGGTATCTCAACAAGAAGATTTGAAAGACACTGATCTATGCTGTTGTAGTGCCCCTTTGTCCACTTCTTATCTAGCATTTCTTTTGCGAAGTATGGATACCTCATATTTTTATGGACTTATTGGCTTGCAGATTGCACTTCTGCCAAGGAGTCCGCATGGTTTTGGATGGCTCCGGCCTGCAATTGGTGTAGTTGAGCTTTCTCAAAGTATCATCCAGGTATTCTTCAGCCACCTTGTGGTGAATCAGTTCATGTTCTATGTGATGTGTATGTCTTTCTGTGTTAAACAGTAAAAGTTTTGTAGCTTATATTTTTCTGGATTCATCTGGAGTGTATTCCTTCTTAACTACTAGCCCACTAGCTTTAATCATCTATCATGCTGCTAGTTAACTGTATCCAAAGTCACAGATGTTGTTTTTGACCATAGAATATAAGTTATGGTTCCTTATCCAAAGTCTTATTCATTTTGCTGATTTGTCATTCTGTAAAAGCATATGGAAGACCAAATCATATGATCCACTAATTCCGAAATTAATCTCTCAGCCTGGCAGTTGACCACTCCAGGAAAAAACAAAGTGAAACTGCCAGTTATACTGCAAGTGTAAATTTGCAGCGAGGCAATTTATGTTCTGAGGGTAGTAGATGCATGCAATGGAAATAAGTTACATGGTGCTCTTAGATGACCAACAGTATACAAATTTTTGTTATTACTTGTTAACATCAAGTAAAATAGTGCTGTCTCATGTCTCGCTCGCTACTATTTTAGGTTAAGAAGCACCCATGCCTTAATAAATATTGTATTCGTTAAGAAATATGATTCAGTTCTCACATGCCCTGTTTTGCTGTGATATGTGTCTTGTAGTTTCATCTGAAAGTTCTACTCTGTCTCTTGCATGTAATCCTGGTGAACAAACAGATTAGGAACTAAAACTTTACCATGATGTTGTATTTTACCATTGTTGTCTTGTTGGTAATGTGGACACTTCATGGTAATCATTGCTAGTTCTCAGTGTCAGTGGCATCTTATGAGTTCTTTGCCACTCATCGTGTCTCAGATCATGACCATCACATTCATCTTCCTCTATTGACAAGTGTTTTGTTATTTATTGGCTTGAACATTTAGTTGTAATCAATTTACACTTTCACATGCCTGATTAGCTTTTTGTTTCTGATAGTTCATAAGCTTGTTTATCA
Source organism: Lolium perenne (assembly GCF_019359855.2). Taxonomy (NCBI): domain Eukaryota; kingdom Viridiplantae; phylum Streptophyta; class Magnoliopsida; order Poales; family Poaceae; genus Lolium; species Lolium perenne. The sequence goes on from NC_067245.2 coordinate 190,600,792, forward strand.
CCATTGATGGTAATGTAAATACATAAACACATATTTTCAGGCTGTTCCTCTCAGTGCTCGGAAAGCTGGTGGAGGTAATTCAGAAGGAATAGCACCATTCTTGCAGCTGCCACATTTTAGTGAGGCTACTGTCAAGAAGATTGCTCGCAAGGTATTTCCTTCAGCACATTGAAGTTTTTTATTTATGAAAAGTAAATGAACAGAAGAGAACCGCAAAATCAATAGCCCGTGCCTTGAGTACTTTATCCTTTTTAGTATAACAATTTTATTCCATTTTAACTGCAGAAAATCAGGGCTTTCCAAGAACTCTGTGATATGTCTCAAGTGGAACGTGCTGCACTGCTGACACAAGTAGCTGGCCTTTCTGAAGAAGAAGCTCAGGATGTAGAGCTTGTACTGGAGATGGTTCCTACTATTGAAGTAGATATTAGATGCGAGACTGAAGGAGAAGAGGGCATACAAGAGGGTGATGTTGTTACAATGTATGCTTGGGTCTCACTTCAGCGCCGCAGCGGCCTAATTGCTGCACTTCCCCATGCTCCTTGCTTCCCATTCCACAGGGAAGAGAACTTCTGGCTGCTTCTAGCAGACACTGCTTCGAACGAAGTCTGGTTATCCCAGAAGGTCAGCTTCATGGACGAGGCTACCGCTATAACTGCAGCATCAAAAGCTATACAAGATACCCAGGAAGCATTAGGTGCAAGTCCGAGGGAAATAGGAGTTGCAGTTAGGGAAGCAGTTGACAGAGTGAAGAAAGGCAGTAGGTTGGTAATGGGCAAGTTCCAAGCCCCAGCGGAGGGAAATCACAACCTGACATCCTTGTGCTTGTGCGACGCATGGATAGGCTGCGACAGCAAGACCAGCTTTAAGCTGAAGGTTCTGAAGCGGAGCCGCGCGGGAACAAGAGCCCATGTGCCTGAAGAAGGTCCAGTGGCGGAGGATGGCATTGAGGAGGAAGAGGAGGAGGAAGAAGAGGAGTACGACGATTACGAGAGCGAGTATAGTGATGACGAAGAAGAAGAGAAGAACAAGGGAAAGGGTAAGGTTGCAAATGGAGCAGCGCACAAAAAGGCTGACTCTGACATAGACTCGGGCAGTGATGTGGATGAGTGATACAATACATTTTAATGTTCAAGTAAAATAGATGCTTAACATCAGTGTTTTTGCCCTTTGTGCACCATGAAACTGAAAAGTATCTCTCATCAACTTATAGAGCAGGCAGTAATAGTTGCTTACGATTTTTATTTATTATTCTTATATGGATGGAACTAATAATTGAGAATTGGAATCAAATTGGCAGAATTTTATCATGCGTTCATAACAGGGATTGAACCAAAGATAGGTGGCAAAGTTTGAAGTGTCCGAAAACACCAATTTGTTTTGGTCATTAAGGTTTTGTACGGCGTTTGGCTTCTGATCATTTTTCTGCAGCCCAACACATCACTTAGAACTACACATTGATATTTCTTCCTTGCTCGCAAACTAATAAATTACAATGCCCAATAGCGAGATAGAGAAGTGGATCAGTAGCATATTACAACGTGATTGAGGTGCAGAATTACAAAGCCCAATTGTGAGATACAAAAGTTGATCAGTAGCATATAACAGCATTATTTGAGATGCAGAATTACATAGCTCAAATGTGAGATACAAAGGTGGATCAGTATGATATTTCAACGTTAGCGGATGCCATGAACTTATGCTCAAGTCTTGAGACCGGAAGCCAGGCCCGATGCCGAATGGGTACTCGAAGCTCTGGTTCCCACAGCTCTTCTGACAGCCGGCAAGTGTGTTGGTGGAGGGAAGAAGCGTCTTGTTCGCCGGTTGGCTTCTTATCACGCCGGAAGCCCGCACCGCTGCCGTCGGTAGCTACAGCAGTGCGAGCAAACAGCGGAGTTCGTCGAGGAGCCTCATTTTCATCATACAGTATTCGATGGAATGGTTTTCCTGATGTGTTTGTTAGCTACGCAGGATTGGTACATACACTGTCTCGCACTTATAGATTCCTTTTTGAAAAATGTCTTACTACTAGACAACAACATGTGTGGTAGGCGCACAAGGAGATGGCACGGCGCACAAGGATGTGGTCGGGTTGACTGACTCAGCCATTTCCTAGTGGAGAGCGGAAAGTTTTCTCGACATACAGGGACGAGTCCTAGCGACAGGTCAAATTTCCTGCAGTACATTGCAGTTTTTTCTTGTGAAAAGTAAATGATCAAAATACAACTGCAAAGTCAATAGCCGGCCCTTTGGAGCGTGCTGCACTTCTACCACAAGTAGCTGGCCTTTTTTAAGAAGATCGGATGATGTCGTGACAATATACCTGTATGCCCGGATCTAAGAGCATCCCCACTCGTCTCCCCAACGAGGCCCCAGGACCGCGTTTTGTCTTCCGGACGGCGAAATTCGGTCCAGTCGCGTCCCCGGTTTATCGTTTTCGTCCGGATTCGGCCCTTCATCCATCCGGCGAGCCCCCCCCATCCCCCCCCCCCCCCCCCCCCCCCGAGCGCTCGGGGAATCCGGACGAAACGAAAGCGCGAGAAACGCCGAGGAAACTTCCCGCGCGTCTGGTGGCCCCAACTTGTCGGCGAGAGACACCGATCGTCGTCCTCATCGCATCGTCTTCCGCGCGTTGTAAAAGCCTGCCGCCGGTCAGTATTCGCCGGCCGCATAGCTTCCACGCGGCGAGTTAATGCCGTCGCCTCGGTATTACGCACGCCTACCTCTATTTATCGCCGAACTACCGCGCCTACCCCCCATTCACCTCGCTCGCCTCCCCCCAAATATTCCCCGTTCTCGAATGAACCAACAATGGCGAACGACGGTGCGGCCAAGAACGGCTTCGGCCGCCGCTCTCTCCACCAATGGGAGGGACGGCTCCTCCACATGGCGGGCTACCCGGCGCCGCCGGACTTCCGCGCGCCGAGAGGATGGAGACTGAGCGCGGGCGGCGTGCCGATCCCGCCGCCGCCGATGGGTCGGGCCGCCCTCAAGCCGGAGATCGACGCGGTGCTCGTCACTCTCAGTGACGAGCAGCGTGCGGACCCACGCTTCTTCCCCGACAACTACGAAGCGTGGACCGAGTTCTTCCGGCGCAGGTACGAGCGCGAACTCGCCGCGTATGACGGCCCTCCTCCTCCTCCGGCAAGGAACAACGCTGCCGGCCGCCGCCGGTGGTGGAGCGCGCCTGACCGCACCCTCTCGAATGTGCTCGCGCACATCGAGGGCGGGAATTCCCCCGTCCTGCAAATGCCGCCGCCGGAGGCGGCTACTGTGTCGCGCCAGCGCGGTACCTCCTGGCTGCCGAGGAGGATGGCGCCGTCCTCATCCTCGTCTGGGTCAAGGTCGGCGTCTAGGTCCGGCGGGCCATCGTCCTTCTTCGTTAAGAAGGAGCCGGCGTCTCCGTCGACATCGGCACACGTCAAGAAGGAGCCGGCGTCTCCACCGCCGAGCAGAGGGCGCAGGAGCGGCACCCTCGTCATCCGCGACCAACCCTCCTCTCCGCAACGCGGGTGGTAGAGCAAGTCGGCGAAGAAGGAGGCCGCCGCGGCCGCCGCGAACCAGCTCGCCGAGGAGGATGTGAAACGCGCAGAGGACGCCGCGGTGGCGGAGGCGATCGCCAGGTCGCTGAAGGACCTGGTGCCCGCCGACAACAGCCTCCCCATCGACGCCGCACTGGAGTGGTCCAGGCGCGACTGGGAGCGCCAGGAGGCGGAGCAGCAGCGGCGGATGCTCGACCTTGCCGCCGCGCGTCAACTCGCCGCCCGCGCTGCCGCACCATCCGCCGGTAGGAACGCCGCGCCCAGCAGGGAGGTGATCAAGCTCGAGGAGAGCAGCGACGACGACATCTACCGGCCGTCGCCGCCACGCGCCGGCGACGCTTGCCAGGGTACGAGCCGCTGGTAGGAGGCGCCGCCGCCCCAGGACGACGCCGGCTCGAGCGACGACGATGATAGCGGCGACTACACGTCCTTCTACCGCCATTTCGGCATGTAGGAGGCCGCTTTTTAGTTTAAGTTTTAGTTTGCCAATCGCCGAATTCAAATATATGTATGAATTCGGCCTATTTATATATTAAATATCATTAAATTTCGCTTATGTTTGAACGAGCTTCGCCCAAATTTGTCTGAATTCGCCGAATTACGTCAAAGTACTTGCATCCATCCTGGGCTCGCGGCTGGGAAAATGGGCCTCCCCAGGCCTAATTTTCCTCCAATCCGGACGGAAATATCGCCGGATTTCGGCGTGGGGAGGCCAAACGAGTGGAGATGCTCTAATAGCCTTTCCCGTCCCCCAAACCATCCCCAAACGACGCCGAATTAAGTGTTTCGGGAACGTGTTTTGTTCATGTCACGTTTGGGGGACGTTGCTTCCTAGTCGCGTCCCCCAAAGGCCCTTCTCAAATGAATATTAGTGCACGAAAATAAAAGTTTTCATTCAAATTTGATTATATGTTAAAAAGTTTGAATGAAAACGGCTAGATTTCATCTAAACTCTAGCCTACTGGCCACTAGGCCTACACCTCCGCCGTAGTTCCTGCTACGCGCGACCTCTTCATGCGTAGGGCCGAGGCCAGGCTCCACTGCTCCAGTAGCGCGTCGTCGCTTGCCCTCCCCTGCTGCGCCGCCTAGAGGGAGAGCTCGACGGCACGGCGAATCTGCGCCTTTTCGCGAGCACGGGCGTCGTCCTGGAGCTTCTTCTCCGACTCGAAGGACTCGACGAGCGCGCGTTGCTGATCGGCCGTCTCGTCCGGGTGCGGCCCATCATCGTCGGACCACTCGAAGTTGTCGTCGTCCTCCTCCTCCTGCTCCGCCTCCTCCTCCGCCTCGGCCTCCTCCCCCTCCCTTCATTCGCGCCTCCAGGCGCAACGCCGATGCGTCGGCCTCCGTCGCCAACGCATCCGCCCGCCTCCCCCAGGCCGCCTCCGTTGCCGCCAGCGCCGCCTCCCGCTGCTGACGCTCCTCCGTCGCCAGCTACTGCTGGCGCTCCATCGCCTCTTGCCATTCATGGTACTGCGCCTCCCGCTCCTCACGCTGGCGCCGACACTCATCTGTTGCGGTCAGAAACCCACCGGCGAGCAGCGACGGGCAACACAGAAGAGCCGGGAACAACTTAGGGCTGCGGCTGGCCTTGGTCCCTCCGAGCGACGGCCCGCAAAGACTCCGGCACGCACGTCCGATGCTGATGCAAGGGCGTGCCACCTGACCTATACCTGGTCAGGAAGGTGATGGAGATGCCTCGCTTAGTTTCCTGCATGGCATACACGTAAACATTAAATACGAGCCTCGATCGGCTCTCAGGTTGTCCTGTGAATCGGCTCAAGGAACCGATCCACCCATGATTCGCACGAGGTGCATGAATATATGGTGGTCCTGCTTGATCAAGATAAAGCTAAAACGATCTACGATGATTTAGGGTTTTCACCGCATAATCGGATCATCCTACTCACGATTGGGCCTCGCGGCCACGCACGGTGATCGTAAGCCGATCCTAGATAGGGCCTAAAAACCAACACGAGGTTGATCCTCGGAACATCCTGTCTAGGACTAGCAAACGACACCCTACGCGCCGCTGGATCCTCCAACCCTTTGTAAGGCCTAACTATTGCAGATATTAAACTAATCCTTGAAGAACAAGGAGCAACCGTAACGGATCGGATCTACTAAATAATGATCAAGCGGGGTGCCGCCCCTACACCTAAGATAGGTGTAAGGGCGGCCAGATGTATAAGGGTTGCACGACGATAGCATATGATACGAAGAACAATGCTAACCCTAACACATCTAAGATAACTACGTTGCTCGCCATCAAAAAGGCTTCAGTACGAGCAACGCATGAACAACAAATAAGCTTATACTGCCTAGATCGCAAGATGCGATCTAGGCAGCATGATGCTTACCAGAAGAAACCCTCGAGACGAAGGAGTTGGCGATGCGCCGAGATTGATTTGTGGTGAACGTTGGTTGTTGTTTATTTCATAAACCCTAGATACATATTTATAGTCCGTAGACTTTCTAACGTGGGAATAATCCCAACCGTGCACGAAACAAACTCTAACTAACCGACACGTATCCTACTATATTACAGATACACGGGCCAACTAGCCCAAACTTTGCATATAAAGGCCGATTCACGTATTTCTTCCATGTATATTCTTCAAGTCCATCTTGATCGCGGCCCACCTCTGACTCGGTCAAATTCTGGTGATAACACATGCCCCCCTGGTTTTGGAATTGATAATTCCAAAATCACTCTGCTTTTTCTTCGTCGGGTCATGTCGTGGCAGAACCGTCGCAGTATCCTTCATCATGATGCCTTGCCTTCTCAACTTCTCCGCGTGACCTGGCAGTTTTTTTTTTCTTTTAGGCACCACTTCCTCGGAAACCGCTGTGGCATTGAATATCCACTATATCCCCTTTTATTTAACCGCTCCAAACAGTTTGCTTCCGCATTCCCTTCGCATTAGCACTCCAAAAGCCCTCCGGTGCCACCATGTCTTCTTCCTCCTCTGCTTCATCGGATCTTTCCAGCCAATCCTCCTCTTCTCGCGAGCCGACGCCGGAGCATAACCCGGAGGAGTTCCATGCGGCGAACACCCGCCGCGCCATCGAGGCCGGGGAGGAGTCTAGTCATGACTTCTCCATCTGGTCTGAGGACGACAAGTCCCTGACCGACGGGGAAAGCGACCTCCGCTTCCTCGCCGACGGGGAAACGGAGGAGGAGAGCGATGACGATCGCTTCTCCTGCGACGACTTCACCTCTCCCGAGGAGGAGGAGGAGAAGGAGGAGGAGGAGGAGGACGACACCTCCTCCGACGAGCCGCCGGCCAAGCGCTTCTGCCCCTGGCCGGGAAACCTCAGCGACTTCGACAGCAACGACGACGACGCTGACGAGGAGGACGAGGACAATGAAGGCCCGGTCGGCGGCCGCTGGAGCAGCGACGACGAGCCCGCCGGGAGTAGCGCCGACAGCGGCGACGATGGCGATGACGAGGGCAGTGACGGCCCGTAGATAGGACCTTTAGCATAGGATCAGTAGTAGTAGATGGGGCAATGTATCCCCTAGTACTTCCTTTTGAGAGCAATCAGCTCTTTATGTAAGAAATCTTGCTTATCAATGAAGAACTTCTCCCAATTTGATTTTGCCGATTTCCCTTGAGCTTAATTTAGCCGATTTCCCCTCATACTGATATTGCTGACTTGTCCCCTTAGCCAATGCTTAATGAGCCGATAGCAACGCATCGGTCCTTTAACATCCATCCTTCAATTCTTCAACTGATGATTTTTTATCTGGTGGATAATGTGGAGTCTTCAAGAGAGCCCTTAAATTTCTCCCACCAGTTTCAGCGATCCTCTTCTGCGAGCACTCATCATTTTGTGAAGAAGGTTGCAACGAAGGATCAGCCGATGACATCTCAATCGGCTCCTAAATAGAGCATCTACAGGGCCAGCTGCCCCCCCGAGCCTCAGTCATGGCGAGAATATTGGTGAGGATGCCCAGATCAGACCACAGGCTTCGAACTCAGGTAACTCTGAGACAGCCACCATGCCGAACCAGCCGAACTTGCCCCCATCGACTGCCTCTTCCTCTGTTGAAAGCCGATATCATAGACGAAACACCAACGGCATAACAAGCAAAAGGCCGCCTTGCACGCCAAAACTGACTTTTGACAGTACTGCTGCAATCGGCTCCTTGCAGCTGAGGAAGCTCTCATTGTCCGGTAGATCTTGCGTAATCGTACTAGAGTCGATGGCTGCGCATCGGCTTCGTTTCTTAGTTCTGAAGTCGATGTCCTTGCATCGGCTGTATATCATGAATTTTTTTTTTACCGGCCGATTTTTCCTATCGGCCCCTAACATTTCACTGCACACATGTCCATCTGCACATGTTCATCTGATTATATGCCCCCCCGAGCCGAATCTATCAGGGAACTGCAGATATCGGCTCTGTAGTTAACCAAGGCACTGTATTTGCATGTCGGCTCCGGTAAGACCAATGTTGATTTTTCCTAACTCATCAGCCGACGTAAAACCGCTGCCCAGCAGATCGATGTTGAACACAAGCAGAACATGTGGTGAAGATAATTTTGGCTGATTGCTGGAATCGGCTTCCATATTGATCGAAGCGCTCAATGAAGGTTTTGTAATGTTCCTTCACAGATCTTTGGGGCCGATCCCAAGGATCGGCCTCGCCACGTTTGCTCATCGGTTTGTTCTTGCTACACGGTCAGGCCGGTGGATAAGACCAGCCTAACCCTGCCCTTCGTCACGTCGATGCGCTCGCAGTCGTCCAAATTGATGCCTGAGAGTGGCTCTTGACCTGCTGTTTCCCAAGCGTTCATGCCAGCTGTTGAAATCTCGGCTGAGTCATCAGCCTGGACGACCTCTACCTCATCTCCATCCCACTGTATTACGCATTGGTGCATCGTGGAGGGAATGCAACAGTTGGCGTGGATCCAATCTCTTCCTAGCAGAACAGCATAGGTGCTCTTGCTATCGACGATGAAGAACGTCGTAGGGATAGTTTTCCTTCCTACGATCAGATCCACGTTCAGAACACCTTGTGCGTCAGACGCTTGGCCATTGAAATCGCTCAATGTCACGTTGGTCTTGATCAGATCCGAGCTAGAGCGTCCCAACCGACGTAGCATAGAGTATGGCATAATGTTGACTGCCGCTCCGGTGTCCACCAGCATCTTATTGACAGGCCTCCCATCGATATAACCTCGCAAGTACAGGGCCTTCAGATGTCTGTAGCTTCTTTCTCGTGGCTTCTCAAAGATAACCGGCCGTGGGCCGCAGTCAAGTTGTGCCACAGGTGCCTCGTCTAATCCTGGAGCACTGAACTCCGAAGGAAGGATGAACACCATGTTTGTGCCAGCCGATGTTTCATCATCGGCTTTCCTTTGCTTGGGGCGCCACTCCATTTTCTGTGGTCGACCCTCTTCATCCAGGGTTCGCTGAATTTTCGCGGCCAGATCAGGCCGCGCCTTCCTTAGCGTGTGCAGGTATAACCTTTTGGCTTCCTCCAAGCCGCGCAATCGCTGAACCCTACGCTTTTGGGAACGGCTGAGTCCATCAGGGCACCACCTTGGCCGGTGGTACCTGTCTTCTTCTTCTTCTTCATCGTCTTCCAAATCCTCGAGATCTTCCACCCGAGGGGACTCAGCGTGCTTGTTCCGAGGCGGGAGAGGCCCTAAGCGTTGGAACACGGACACGTTAGCTGCATCCTTCTTCTTCTGTCTACATTCTAAGCAGTTGCCGATTGTAGGCAATCGGCTCATTCCTGAATCCCAGCAGTGTTTGAAGAAGGGGCAGTCCCAGTGCCTATCCTCGTCGTCTTGCTCCCTTGCCTTTCCCTTGGCACGGCGCTCGTACTCCTCCTCATCGCGATCATGCCGACGATGTCTCCTGGCGTCCCTAGCCAGACGGTCTCTATCATCATCGTCGCTAGATCGTCGGCGTTGGCTGTATTGACTCACATACTTATTGAGGAGGTGATCAGAGAGAGGTCGCTGATATCTTATGTTCTTCACTTCTCCCTCTGTGACGCAGCGCTTGCCATCGTGATGGAGCCGATCGCGTGGAGCGGCCTCCTCTGTGTCCTTGCTACGAGAGCAGCTGCCATCGTCTCCATCCTTGCCAGAGTGGTGCCCAGGTCCTACCATGTTGATGCTGAACGAGGATCCTGGCTGGCAACCTTCAGGGTAAATGCACTCCACCATGTTAACGGCGGGGAAGGGGTGGGTGTCGACCTTCATGGCGTACTGGTTAAAAATCAGTCGTCCTTGTTCTATCGCCATTTGGATCTGCTGGCGCCACACCCTGCAGTCGTTGGTGGCATGGGAGACCGAGTTATGCCATTTGCAGTATGGCTTTCCGTTCAGCTCCTGTACAGTGGGGATTTTGAGGCCTTCGGGTATCTTCAACTGCTTCTCCTTGAGTAAGAGGTCGAAGATTTGCTCAGTTTTAGTCACGTCAAAATCAAACCCTCTGGGCGGACCTGGTGGCTTAACCCATTTGCAGGACACGGGGGTTGCCCCCCGAGTCCATTCAGCCACTGCTACCTCTTGGTCTCCCGCAGAGCCTTCGTCTTCATCTGCCTCAACCAGGACTACCGCACGCTTGAATTTGTCCTGGTACAAGTCCGGGTGGCGCTGTTCATATGCCGACAGTTTCTGAACCATGTGCGCCAGTGAAGGGTAGTCTGCTTGGGAGGCCATATCCTTGATTTGTGATGCAAGGCCCACCACTGCCAACTCGACTGCTTCTTTTTCAGTCACACGAGCCGAATAACATCGGTTCCTTAGATTTCTGAAGCACTGGATGTATTCTGCCACGGTTTCTCCACGCTTCTGACGTATCTGTGCTAGATCGGCAAGGCCAGACTCGGAAGCCTCTGAGTGATATTGCATGTGGAATTGTTCTTCCAACTGCTTCCAAGTCCGGATCGAGTCCGGTGGCAACGAAGTGTACCACCCGAAAGCCGATCCCGTGAGGGACTGTGCGAAGAACCTCACGCGTAGTGGATCCGACGCTGAGGCCGTTCCTAGCTGTGCCAAATATCGGCTCACATGCTCGATGGAGCTGGAACCATCTGATCCACTGAATTTGGAGAAATCAGGGAGCCGATATTTGGGTGGTAGCGGGACCAACTCGTACTCATCGGGATACGGCTTGGAATAGCCGATTGTCCTCCTTTTCGGCACCATGCCGAACTGGTCTCTCAGTATGGTACTGATTTGATCCACGGTGCTGGCTGCGGGAGTTGAACTCTGAAGATTCGCCGTGGTGGCGTACTTAGCCAGCCATGCTTGCTTTTCCAGCTCTGAGCCAACTGCAGGAGCTGAGCTCTGGAGGTTTGTCGGAGTGGCATATTTAGCTAGCCACGTCTGCTTCTCAAGATCTGTCGCTGACGTTCCTCCTGCTCTCCCAGAAGTCCCTGATGTTGCGGCCTGGTTTGTGAGCGCCCAGTTACCGCAGTCTGGCACGTATGTGCACATGTACCCGTGAGGGATCTCCTTAGGCGCCTCATGCAAGAACTGGCAGTCACTAGGGTCACCACCGATCTTGTAGACGACGAATGCCGGTGAATTCGGCACTTCTGGTGCTGCCAACGCAAATGGCAGCGGTGGACGGGACTGGAGTGGCATCTCTCCTTAGTGTGTCCCGAGAGCTGGTCCTGACGGAGAGTACTGGTGCCTTATGATCTCCTGGATCACCCGGAGAGCGACACGCTCCAAAGTGTTCACCATGTTCTCAGAGTGGCGGTGCAGCGAGTGAGCCACCATGTAGTTGATCTCCTGACGCAGGGACCTGGTGCGTTCTTCTGACGGGGCAGACAGGTCTATTCCATCGAGCGCACCATCAGGCGAGAACCCTTTCCACCTGATGCCATGTGAACGGGTTATGTGAAAAGAGCCGATGAGGTCGGCCTCGAGGATCGCTTTGACCTCGTCATACTTCTTCTTAGGCTCGTCGGTCAGATCCTCGTACGTGACTGGGGTGCCGTCCGCCATCTCAGATGTAGATGGCGATGTGGTTGATGTAGAAGATGGTCCCACCGGGCGTGCCAGAATGTGTTGCGGTCAGAAACCCACCGGCGAGCAGCGACGGGCAACACAGGAGAGCCGGGAACAACTTAGGGCTGCGGCTGGCCCTGGTCCCTCCGAGCGACGGCCCGCAAAGACTCCGGCATGCACGTCCGATGCTGATGCAAGGGCGTGCCACCTGACCTATACCTGGTCAGGAAGGTGATGGAGATGCCTCGCTTAGTTTCCTGCATGGCATACACGTAAACATTAAATACGAGCCTCGATCGGCTCTCAGGTTGTCCTGTGAATCGGCTCAAGGAGCCGATCCACCCATGATTCGCACGAGGTGCACGAATATATGGTGGTCCTGCTTGATCAAGATAAAGCTAAAATGATCTACGATGATTTAGGGTTTTCACCGCATAATCAGATCATCCTACTCACGATTGGGCCTCGCAGCCACGCACGGTGATCGTAAGCCGATCCTAGATAGGGCCTAAAAACCAACACGAGGTTGATCCTCGGAACATCCTGTCTAGGACTAGCAAACGACACCCTACGCGCCGCTGGATCCTCCAACCCTTTGTAAGGCCTAACTATTGCAGATATTAAACTAATCCTTGAAGAACAAGGAGCAACCGTAACGGATCGGATCTACTAAATAATGATCAAGCGGGGTGCCGCCCCTACACCTAAGATAGGTGTAAGGGCGGCCAGATGTATAAGGGTTGCACGACGATAGCATATGATACGAAGAACAATGCTAACCCTAATACATCTAAGATAACTACGTTGCTCGCCATCAAAAAGGCTTCAGTACGAGCAACGCATGAACAACAAATAAGCTTATACTGCCTAGATCGCAAGATGCGATCTAGGCAGCATGATGCTTACCAGAAGAAACCCTCGAGACGAAGGAGTTGGCGATGCGCCGAGATTGATTTGTGGTGAACGTTGGTTGTTGTTTATTTCATAAACCCTAGATACATATTTATAGTCCGTAGACTTTCTAACGTGGGAATAATCCCAACCGTGCACGAAACAAACTCTAACTAACCGACACGTATCCTACTATATTACAGATACACGGGCCAACTAGCACAAACTTTGCATATAAAGGCCGATTCACGTATTTCTTCCATGTATATTCTTCAAGTCCATCTTGATCGCGGCCCACCTCTGACTCGGTCAAATTCTGGTGATAACATCATCACACCACCGCTGGCCAATCTCCTCCGTCCGCCGCCGCCGTGCCTCTTCTGCCGTGGTGGCGTTGAACGCCGCAATGGTGTCCGCCAGTGCCTCCTCCTCCCATGCCGCGTTCTCCTCAGCTGAGGGGTCTCCCACTCCTGCCGCCGCCTCACGCTGCTGACAGGCCCACTGCTCGATTGCCTCCCGCCGCTGTCGCCGCTCTGCACGCCAAAGCTCCGTCCCGCGCCGCCGCCACTCTTCCTGGTCGGCGGCGGCGATGTCGAACTGCGAATCCGGTGGTGGATGTGGTGGTGGAGGAGACGACGGTGGAGGGAACTGGCCATCCCCAGGGCGGTTCATCATTGCGCAGTGCTGTTTGAGCGACGAGGGCTGTGCTTGCGGCGGAGAAAGGGGTGCCGGCGGCTGTGGTGGCTGCCATTGAGCCAGGGAGGGGGGGTGCTTTTATAGACGTCGGCGTCGGGAAGAAAGCGCGGGAAGAGGCGGGAAGAAAGCGCGGGAATGCGCGGTGGCATGCGAACGCCGGCGACGTGTGGAGGCTGCGCAGCACCGACGAGACATCTCGCCTACCCCTCCGTCGCCATTAAGGCAAAGCTGCGACGCTTCGGTCATGTGTCACTGATACGTCCATTTTGCATCACTACTTTATATCATAATTTACTGTTATTCATTGATATATTTCATATTTAGAGATGATACTTATGCGATTTCACCTATTTTGCATGTTTCATGATTATTGGAGAATTACTCACCGGAGTCAGGATTCTGCTGGAAAAAGCACCATCAGGATACAATATTTCTGAAGATCAACAATTGACGGAAAATATACCGAAGCTCTTATTTTTCCAGAAGAAGGAGCCAGCCAAAAGGGGAGGCCGAGGAGGGCCGCCATGGGCCCTCCCCATAGGCCGGCGCGGCCACCAGGCCAGGCGCGCCGCCACGTGGGGAGGGGGCCCACGACCCCCTCGGCCATCTTCCTTTTGCGTACTTCATCTACCCAAAACCCTAAGGTGCAGGGGACCATCGAGAATAGACACAGTCGCCTCTGCGCGGCGGAAAACACCAGAGAGAAAAGAGCTCTTCGGCAGGCTGAAATCTGCCGGGGAAATTCCCTCCCGGAGGGGGAAATCATCGCCATCGTCACCGTCATCGAGCTGGACTTCATTGGGATCATCATCATCATCATATCCACCACTGACACCGTCATCTCCACCGCTGCACCTCGTCTCCGCTGTAACATCTAGGGTTGAATCTTGATTATTTCATAGGGGAAACTCTCCCGGTGTTGATTACTCCTTGTTATTGATGCTATTGAGTGAAACCGTTGAACCAAGGTTTATGTTCAGATTGTTATTCATCATCACATCACCTCTGATCATGTTCCATATGATGTCTTGTGAGTAGTTCGTTTAGTTCTTGAGGACATGGGTGAAGTCTAAATGTTAGTAGTGAACTATGTTGAGTAATATTTAATGGTTTGATATTTAAGTTGTGGTGTTATTCTTCTAGTGGTGTCATGTGAACGTCGACTACATGATACTTCACGTTTATGGGGCTAGGGGAATGCATCTTGTATTCGTTTGCTAATTGTGGGATTGCCGGAGTGACAGCAACCTGAACTCCAATTGGTATATCGATGCATGAGGGATAACATGATCTCAGAGTTTAAGGCTGTGGTTAGATTTTTCTTAATTACTTTCGTGTATTTGCGGATGCTTGCAAGGGGTTTAATCACAAGTATGTATTAGTCCTAGCAAGGGCGGTGCATTAGCATAGGTTCGCCCACACAACACTTATCAGAACAATGAAGATTAATCAACTATATGAAGCGAAAGCACTAGACTAAATTCCCGTGTGTCCTCAAGAACGTTTGATCATCATAAGTAAACAAACCGGCTTGTCCTTTGTGCTAAAAGGGATTGGGCCACTTGCTGCAATTATTATTCTCGCATTTTACTTACTTGTATTTTATTTATCTGCTATATCAAAACTCCCTGAAAACTTGGGTGTGAGTATTTACAGTGAATCCTTCATCGAAACTGCTTATCAACACCTTCTGCTCCTCGTTGGGTTCGACACTCTTATTTATCGAAAGTACTACGATACACCCCCTATACTTGTGGGTCATCAAGACTATTTTCTGGTGCCGTTGCCGGGGAGTGAAGCGCTATTGGTAAGTGGAATTGGTAAGGAAAACTTTTACTGTACGTGCTGTTTTTTACTTTTGCCTACTGCTATAATTCATTATGGAGAGATCTTCTCTTGAATTCCTATTTGGAAAATCTACTACTACTGCAAAGGTAGTGGATGAGGCGCTAGGTGAGAAAGAGGTCCCATATAAAATACCTATGAAAATTATTGAACGTGTTGTGGATAACCGCTATGAAGGGGATGGAACTGTCCATCCTGGATATCATTTACTGTTTTTACATGAATTATGCGGGTTATTCAAGTGTGCAGGTATTTGTATGGATGAAGTTAGGAAGAAACTATTATCTATATCGCTGTCTGGTAAAGTGGCACATTGGTATAAATTGCTGAAGATTGGGAATTCTCTTGATTGGAAGGATATTGTGCCTCTATTTTATTCTAAATTCTATCCTCCAAGTGAAATTCATAAAGACCGAAAACGCATATATAATTTCTGGCCTCATGATGGAGAGAGTATTGCCCAAGCATGGGGGAGATTGAAATCTTTAATGCTCAAATGCCCCATTCATGAGCTTCCTGGTAATATCATCATTGATAATTTCTATGCAAGACTTTCTTTTCAAGATAAAACCTTGATGGATACTACTTGTTCTGGATCATTCACATGCAACAAAGAAGAGTTTAAATGGAACCTTCTTGATCGGATTCAGGAGAATACTGAAGGATGGGAGAACGACAAAGGTAGAGAGTCAGGTATAAATTATGATTATGAATGCATTGAAACTTTTATGGATACTGATAAATTTCGTAATATGAGTGCTACTTATGGTCTTGACTCTCAAGTTGTTGCAAACTTTTATAAAGCTTTTGCCTCTCATTTTGAATTTCCTAGGAAGAATTTTAATAAGTATCATGAACCCTATAAAGATAAAACCGATTCACCTATAGGTAAATGTATTGAAGTTAAAACTGTTGATCACATTCTTCCTGAAGCTTATATTGAGAAAACCCCTTTTCCTGCTAAAATGAAGGAGTATTCTGTTATAACTAGTGTGGTTAACAAAAGTGCAAAGAAACCTATAGAACCTGAGGAACAAATAAATGTTGAACCTGCTGTTGCAATAGTTAAAGACCTTGTGACTGAAAATGTAGAAGATGGTCACATCATTTTCTGTGAAGATGCTTCTAATATTGTTTCACATCCTAGTAAATCTAGGAAAGCCAGTGTTCCTATGCTCTCTGTTAGAATTGGTGATCATTGTTATTATGGTTTATGCGATATTGGTGCAAGTATTAGTGCCATTCCTTATGAGCTTTACAAGGAAATCATGCATGAAATTGGTTCTTGTGAACTTGAAGATATTGATGTGGTTATTTGGCTAGCTAATAGAGAAACTATCTCTCCTATTGGTATTGTTCGAGATGTGGAAGTTCTATGTGGTAAGATTAAATATCCTGCTGACTTTTTGGTACTTGGTTCTGCTGCTAGTAAGACTTGTCCTATCATTTTTGGTAGACCTTTTCTAAATACTTGTGGAGCTATTATAGATTGCAAGAAAGAGAAAATTGTGACTAAATTTGCTGGTGAATCTTATGAGTTTAATTTCTCTAAATTTGCCAAAGTTCCTCATGAAGCTGAATTGCATAATAACGATTTTAGAGTTGAACAACTTGCATCTATTGCTCTTGCTCCTAATAATCCTTTGCAGCAACATTTGGAGGATCATGAGAGTGAAGTCTTTAGGGAAGAAAGGAATGAGCTTGATGAAATTTTCCTTCATCAACCTATTCTTAAACATGACTTACCGGTTGAAGATCTAGGTACAACACCACCGCCAAAGGAAGATCCTGTTTTTGATTTGAAACCGTTGCCTGATAATCTTAAGTATGCTTATATTGATGATAAGAAAACATATCCTGTTATTATTAGTGCTAAGCTTTCAGATTTTGAGGAAGAAAGATTATTGGAAATATTGAAGAAACACAGAGGAGCTATTGGCTACACTCTTGATAACTTGAAGGGGATTTCTCCCTCTATTTGCCAACATGCCATCAACATGGAAGATGATGCAAAGCCTGTTGTTGAACATCAGCGTCGTCTAATTCCTAAGATGAAGGATGTGGTAAGGAATGAGGTATTAAAACTTCTTGAAGCTGGTATTATATATCCTATTGCTGATAGTAGATGAGTTAGTCCTGTGCATTGTGTTCCTAAGAAAGGAGGAATAAATGTTGTACCTAATGATAATGATGAGCTCATCCCTCAAAGAGTAGTTGTAGGGTATAGAATGTGCATTGATTTTTGAAAAGTTAATAAAGTTACTAAGAAAGATCATTACCCTTTACCTTTTATTGATCAAATGCTAGAAATATTGTCTAAAAATACTTATTTCTGTTTTCTTGATGGTTATTCTGGGTTTTCACAAATTGGTGTTAAAACTAAAGATCAAGATAAAACTACTTTCACTTGTCCCTATGGAACTTATGCTTATAGGCGTATGCCTTTTGGTTTATGTAATGTTCCCGCTACTTTTCAAAGATGCATGTCTGCTATTTTTCATGGCTTTTGTGAAAAGATTGTAGAGGTATTCATGGATGATTTTTCTGTCTATTGGAATTCTTTTGATAATTGTTTGCGAAACCTTGATAAAGTTTTGCAGAGATGTGAAGAAACTAACCTTGTTCTTAATTGGGAGAAATGCCACATTATGGTTAATGAAGGGATTGTATTGGGACATAAAATTTCTGAGAGAGGCATTGAAGTTGATAGAGCTAAGGTTGAAGCGATTGAGAAGATGCCCTATCCGAGGGATGTTAAAGGTATTCGTAGTGTTCTTGGTCATGCTGGTTTTTATAGGAGATTTATTAAAGATTTCTCTAAAATTTCAAAGCCTCTTACTAATATTCTTCAAAAAGATGTATCTTTCGTTTTTGATGATGATTGTAAGGAAGCTTTTGAAACTCTAAAGAAAGCCTTAACAACTGCTCCTGTAGTTGAACCTCCTGATTGGAATTTACCTTTTGAAATTATGTGTGATGCTAGTGATTTTGCTGTAGGTGTTGTTCTTGGACAGCGAGTAGATAAAAAATTGAATGTTATTCATTATGCTAGTAAAACTCTTGATGCTGCTCAAAGAAATTATGCTACAACTGAAAAAGAATTATTAGCTGTGGTTTTTGCTTGCGACAAGTTTAGACCTTATATTGTTGATTCAAAAGTCACAATTCATACTGATCATGCTGCAATTAGGTACCTTATGGAAAAGAAAGATGCTAAGCCAAGGCTTATTAGATGGGTGCTTCTTTTGCAAGAATTTGATTTACATATTGTAGATAGGAAAGTGCTGATAATCCTGTCGCTGATAATTTGTCTAGATTGGAAAATATTGTTTATGATCATGTTCCTCTTAATGATAGTTTTCCAAATGAACAATTGGTTGTAATAAAGGTGAGCTCGCGAGATAGTCCTTGGTATGCTGATTATGCTAACTTTATTGTTTCGAAGTACTTGCCTCCAACCTTTTTAGCTCAACAAAGGAGGAAATTCTTTTATGACTTGAGCCATTATTTTTGGGATGACCCACATTTATATAAAGAAGGAGTTGATGGTATTATGCGAAGATGTGTTCCCGAATATGAACAACAAGAGATATTGAGTAAGTGTCATGGTAGTGTTTATGGAGGACATCACGCCGGAGATAGAACCGCGCAAAAGGTTCTACAGTCAGGTTTTTATTGGCCAACTCTCTTTAAAGATGCAAGAAAGTTTATTTTATCTTGTGATGAATGTCAAAGGGCTGGTAATATCTCTAGACGCAATGAAATGCCTATGAATTATGCTCTTGTTATTGAACCATTTGATTGTTGGGGATTTGACTTCATGGGTCCTTTCCCTTGTTCAGAAGGTAACACTCATATACTTGTCGCTGTTGATTATGTTACTAAATGGGTGGAAGCCATACCCACAAAAAGTGCTGATGGTGAGACCTCTTTAAGAATGCTTTTAGATGTTATTTTTCCTAGATTAGGAGTACCTAGATATCTTATGACTGATGGAGGTTCTCATTTTATTCATGTTGGTTTTAGAAAAACTCTTGCTAAATATGGTATTAATCATAGGATTGCTTCCGCTTATCATCCTCAAACTAGTGGACAAGTAGAATTATCAAATAGAGAAATTAAATCTATCTTGCAAAAGACTGTTAATAAATCTAGGAAAAATTGGGCTAGTAAGTTGAAGGAAGCACTATGGGCTTATAGAACTGCTTATAAAAATCCTATGGGTACGTCTCCTTATAAAATGGTTTATGGAAAAGCTTTGTCATTTACCTTTAGAACTAGAGCACAAAATTTATTGGGCTGTAAGAGAACTTAATAAAGATCCTAAACTTGCCGGTAAGAAAAAGTTGCTACAATTGAGTTCTTTAGATGAGTGGAGAAGTGAAGCTTATGAAAATGCTAAACTTTTTAAGGAGAAAGTTAAGAAATGGCATGATAGAAGAATTATCAAAAGAGAATTTAATGTTGGAGATAAAGTCCTATTGTATCGGTCTCGTCTCAGATTTTTTGCAGGGAAATTACTCTCAAAATGGGAAGGACCATATGTCATTGTGGAGGTGTATCGTTCAGGGGCAATAAAAATTGGTTCTCTGAAAGGTGATGCCACACAAGTGGTGAATGGACAAAGACTCAAGCATTATATTTCTGGAGATTCTTATAATGAAGATGTTGATGTTATTCAAGTGATGACTCCGGAAACTTTCATCAAAGATCAAATTGATAGTTCTGCAGAGTTCGACTTCGAATAGGTAACAGTTCTGGTAATAAAAAGTTCGCGTTTAACTTTCCGACCAATGTTTTTGCTATTTTTAGAAAATATGAAAAATTACGAGATCGAATCGGAGCGGAGGAGACGCACGAGGGCGCGTCCCCACGTGGGGGTGCGGGCCCCACCCTGGCCGCGCCGCCCTATGGGGACGGCTCCTCGGAGTCTCTCTTCCACTCTGGTTCGACCTGGTACTTTCATTCTGTCGTGAAATTTTTTGCTATATAATCCCCCGAGGTCCGTATATCGTTTTCTCGTCGTGTTTTGTTGCGAGCTGTTTTCTGCCAGATATTGTTTTCAGATCTAGAGCCACCATGTCTTCGTCGGGAACTCCGAAGGACAGCCTCTTTGAGAACGTCGTCAACCCGTATATGAACGGGCTGAAGATGCATCCCAAGGAATTGCTGCTCGTAGATGGAGAGTTGCAGATTAAAGATGTCCGGGGCCCTAAAGGAGAAGGAAGCTTGGAGGACAAGATGGAGAAGCTAGAACAAGAGGTCTTCACCTACAAGAAGATGGCTGAACGTGAAGTGGATATCTTCCACAAAATGGTGTCTGGACTTATTGATGAACACAAGAAGGAGACTGCAAAGCTGTGGGACGATATCCTCTCGCTTCACAACACTACCAACAAACTCCAAGCGCAACTTTATGATGTTCAGAATCAAAACTGTGAGTATGAAAACAGGTTTAAACACATAAGCTATGCTGCCAGTTTCAGGATTCCTGAGACCAAGATGTCGTTTGTTGATGGATAGCCTCTTCCTTGGAAGTCTGATGATGGGAAGAATTCACCATCACCACCGAAGGAGTAATTCATCATTGGTATTGGCACCCCCTTGGTTTGTTCCAAGCTTGGGGGGAGTGCCGCGGTATCACATCATTACTATCTTTTACCTTTTTACTATCAAGTAGTGTCATATCATGAGTAGGGAAGTTATCATATAAGATGGTTGCAGTGTGGAAGTATCTCTCTTTTAGTTGGTTATCTATGTATCCCTTGGTGTGAGTTATCGTTATGGAATATTAATGAGAAGTTTTATCATTTAAATTTTGCACACCTTATTTTAGTTTGCAATTTCTGTTATATGATTGATCTTGTTGTTAGTATTGGTATCACTTTGGGAGCATTAAGTAAATCTATTTGGTTTTGGCAAACTTAGCATTTGTCAACAACAACAATACTTTGAGGTTTAAGTAGAAAAGAGGAAAATACATGTAGATATATTATTTCATTATCTTTCTTTCTTGTTAGCTAATGAGTTTAGTATTCTGAAGTTAAAATTGTTTGTGCTTACAAGGAAGATGCATGATTGTTTCTATCACATGTATATTTTTTTTTGTTTCCCTCAACTCTTATGCTTGCTTCAAACAACTTTGCTAGCCAAAGCCCTGTACTGAGAGGGAATGCTTCTCGTGCATCCAAAACCTTAAACCGAACCTACGCCATGTGTGTCCACCATAACTACCTACTGTGTGGTATTTCTCTGCCATTCCAAGTAAATACTTCATGCGCTACCTTTAAACAATTCAAAAGTTAGTATCTCTTATTTGTGTCAATGTTTTATAGCTCATGAGGAAGTATGTGGTGTTTTATCTTTCAAATCTTGTTGGGCAGACTTTCACCAATGGACTAGTGGCACATCCGCTTTTCCAATAATTTTGCAAAATGAGCTGGCAACGGGGTTCCCAGCCCCAATTAATTAACTTTCATAAATAATTCTCTTCACATGTTTTGCCCTGATTCATCAGTAAGCAACTTAATTTTGCAATAGACACTCCTCCATGGTATGTGAAATGTTGGAAGACACCCGAGGATTCGGTTAGCCATGGCTTGTGTAAGCAAAGGTTGGGAGGAGTGCCATCCATAAATAAAACTAAAGTACATGTGTAAACAAAAGAGAAAAGGGATGATCTACCTTGCTGGTAGAGATAACGTCCTTAATGGGAGCCGCTCTTTGAAAGTCTGTTTGACAAGGGGGTTAGAGTGCCCACTACCATTCGTTGATAACAACAAACACCTCTCAAAACTATACTTTTATGCCCTCTATATGATTTCAAAACTTAAAAAGCTCTAGCACATGATTTAATCCCTGCTTCCCTCTTCGAAGGGCCTATTTTTTTACTTTATGTTGAGTCAGTAAACCTATTTCCCTCTATCTTAAGCAAGCAACTGAGTTGTTGCAATCCAACCATTTATATTGTGATCTATTTAATCATGTCTTTTATTTTTCCTTGTTTAGTACAATTTTATCTGAATGAATATGACTTTGAAGGTTATCAATGATTATGAGGAGATTGTTATGATTGAGCTTGTAAGTTTTGCCATATAAGCTCTAATATAAAGGCTCTACTCGAAAGATAAGTACAATCTGTTAATTGTTCTTTGACCAAGAATGAAGTTTGCCATCACCAATTATGATTTCCTATGCACCTTTATTTGTGATTTCCCTCTACTTGTTTCAAGTTGAGTTATATGAGGAAGTTGTTCACTAGAATGTCTTGTGTGAATTAATGTGATGCTTCTTGTCCGTATTTCATTTATCGACTCTTCACTCCATAAACATGTGGTCTTGTTTACTGAGTTCAGTTTCGCTTGGGGACAAGCGAGGTCTAAACTTGGGGGGAGTTGATACGTCCATTTTGCATCACTATTTTATATCATAATTTACTGTTATTCATTGATATATTTCATATCTAGAGATGATACTTATGTTATTTCACCTATTTTGCATGTTTCATGATTATTGGAGAATTACTCACCGGAGTCAGGATTCTGCTGGAAAAAGCACCGTCAGGATACAATATTTCTGAAGATCAACAATTGACGGAAAATATACCGAAGCTCTTATTTTCCCAGAAGGAGCCAGCCAAAAGGGGAGGCCGAGGAGGTCCGCCATGGGCCCTCCCCATAGGCCGGCGCAGCCACCAGGCCAGGCGCGCCGCCATGTGGGGAGGAGGCCCACGACCCCCCTCGGCCATCTTCCTTTCGCGTACTTCATGTACCCAAAACCCTAAGGTGCAGGGGACCATCGAGAATAGACACAGCCGCCTCTGCGGGGCGGAAAACACCAGAGAGAAAAGAGCTCTCCGACAGGCTGAAATCTGCCGGGGAAATTCCCTCCCGGAGGGGGAAATCGTCGCCATCGTCACCGTCATCGAGCTGGACTTCATTGGGATCATCATCATCATCATCATCTCCACCACCGAAACCGTCATCTCCACCGCTGCACCTCGTCTCCGCTGTAACATCTAGGGTTGAATCTTGATTATTTCATAGGGGAAACTCTCCCGGTGTTGATTACTCCTTGTTATTGATGCTATTGAGTGAAACCGTTGAACCAAGGTTTATGTTCAGATTGTTATTCATCATCATATCACCTCTGATCATGTTCCATGTGATGTCTTGTGAGTAGTTCAATTAGTTGTTGAGGACATGGGTGAAGTCTAAATGTTAGTAGTGAACTATGTTGAGTAATATTTAATGGTTTGATATTTAAGTTGTGGTGTTATTCTTCTAGTGGTGTCATGTGAACGTCGACTACATGATACTTCACCTTTATGGGCCTAGGGGAATGCATCTTGTATTCGTTTGCTAATTGTGGGATTGCCGGAGTGACAACAACCTGAACCCCCATTGGTATATCGATGCATGAGGGATAGCAGGATCTCAGAGTTTAAGGCTGTGGTTAGATTTATCTTAATTACTTTCTTGTATTTGCGGATGCTTGCAAGGGTTTAATCACAAGTATGTATTAGTCATAGGAAGGGCGGTGCATTAGCATAGGTTCACCCACACAACACTTATCAAAACAATGAAGATTAATCAACTATATGAAGCGAAAGCACTAGACTAAATTCCCGTGTGTCCTCAAGAACGTTTGGTCATCATAAGTAAACAAACCGGCTTGTCCTTTGTGCTAAAAGGGATTGGGCCACTTGCTGCAATTATTATTCTCGCATTTTACTTACTTGTATTTTATTTATCTGATATATCAAAACTCCCTGAAAACTTGTCTGTGAGCATTTACAGTGAATCCTTCATCGAAACTGCTTGTCAACACCTTCTGCTCCTCGTTGGGTTCAACACTCTTATTTATCGAAAGTACTACGATACACCCCCTATACTTGTGGGTCATCAGTCACTGCGCGCGAATAATTTCCGCCGCGAGGTAGGTGACGGTTAGGTCCAAACTTGAATGTACCACTGACGCGTCGGCCCCGCCACCCCCCGCCTCGCTTTTCGTTGTGTCCGGCGTGCCCGGAGCGTCCCCTGTGGTGCGGGGACAGGCTCAGGACGCCGAACACCGTATCGGGCCACGCCGGATAAAAAACGGGTTTAGGGAACATGGCTGGAAACGTTTTTTTATCCGGTGCGCTCCACAACCCTTTGAAGGACGGTTTGGGGATGCGACTGGAGATGCTCTAACTTCAGCCGGGTCTCACTCCAGCGTCGCAACGACATACTTGCTATAGGCATAATTGCTATACTTCCCCATGCTCCTTGCTTGCATTCCACAGGAAATAGAACTTTTGGCTGCTTCTACCAGAAACTGGTTCGAACAAAGTCTGGTTATCCCAGAAGGTCAGCTTCGTGGACGAGGCTACCGCCACAACTGCAGCGTCAAAAGCTATACAAGATACCTAGGAAGTATTGGGTGCGAGTTCAAGGAAAATAGGAGTTAAAGTTAGGGAGGGCTGGCAGTTGACATAGTGAAGAAAGGTAGTAGGCTGGTAATGGGAAAGTTCCAAGCCCCAGGCCCCAGCAGAGGGCAATCACAACCTGACGTCCTTCTGCTTGTGCGACGCATGGATAGGCTGCAACAGCAAGACCATCTTTAAGAGCATCCCAGCCGTTGGGGCTCCCCTGGCCGAAATCCGGCGTTATTTAGCGCTGGATGGATGTATTTTGTGGCCTGGGGAGGCCCATTTTTCCTGCCGCGAGCCCATGGTCGCCTTCTGACGCGCACCCACTGCGTGCATAGCGACGGCGCAGTCACCGGGAAGGGCAATCGTCGGAGTTCCCTCGACGCATTGAACCGTCGCGAAGTGGTCTGGAGAGCCGAAACGACTCGTCGGGAACGGTCGAAGTGGCCTCGATGCGAGAACCGCCGTAATGGAGCACGAACTCCGCGGAAGAGCAACCGCCGCTCTCTTCGTCGAGAGACCTATGATGCGCGTGGTTGACGTATTGTCTCTTCGTTCGACACGCGTCCGTTGGGAACCCCAAGAGGAAGGTGTGATGCGCACAGCGGCAAGTTTCCCTCAGTAAGAAACCAAGGTTTAATCGGACCAGTAGGAGTCAAGAAGCACGTTGAAGGTTGATGGCGGCGAGATGTAGTGCGGCGCAACACCAGGGATTCCGGTGCCAACGTGGAACCTGCACAACACAACCAAAGTACTTTGCCCCAACGAAACAGTGAGGTTGTCAATCTCACCGGCTTGCTGTAACAAAGAGTTAACCGTATTGTGTGGAAGATGATTGTTTGCAGAAAACAGTAGAACTAGTATTGCAGTAGATTGTATTTCAGTATAGAGAATTGGACCGGGGTCCACAGTTCACTAGAGGTGTCTCTCCCATAAGACGAACAGCATGTTGGGTGAACAAATTACAGTTGGGCAATTGACAAATAAAGAGAGCACGACAATGCACATACATATCATGATGAGTATAGTGAGATTTAATTGGGCATTACGACAAAGTACATAGACCGCCATCCAACTGCATCTATGCCTAAAAAGTCCACCTTCAGGTTATCATCCGAACCCTCCGTATTAAGTTGCTAACAACAGACAATTGCATTAAGTATTGCGCGTAATGTAACTAGTGACTACATCCTTGAACATAGCACTAATGTTTTATCCCTAGTGGCAACAGCACATCCGTAATCTTAGTGGTTCTTGTCACTCCTCCAGATTCACGGAGACATGAACCCACTATCGAGCATAAATACTCCCTCTTGGAGTTACTAGCATCAACTTGGCCAGAGCATCTACTAATAACGGAGAGCATGCAAGATCATAAACAACACATAGATATAACTTTGATAATCAACATAACAAGTATTCTCTATTCATCGGATCCCAACAAACGCAACATATAGAATTACAGATAGACGATCTTGATCATGTTAGGCAGCTCACAAGATCCGACAATGATAGCACAATGGGGAGAAGACAACCATCTAGCTACTGCTATGGACCCATAGTCCAGGGGTAGACTACTCACACATCACACCGGAGGCGACCATGGCGGCGTAGAGTCCTCCGGGAGATGATTCCCCTCTCCGGCAGGGTGCCGGAGGCGATCTCCTGGATCCCCCGAGATGGGATTGGCGGCGGCGGCGTCTCTGGAAGGTTTTCCGTATCGTGGCTCTCGGTACTGGGGGTTTCGTCACGGAGACTTTTTATAGGCGGAAGGGCAGGTCAAGAGGCGGCACGGGGGCCCCACACCACAGGCCGGCGCGGCCAAGGGGGGGGCCGCGCCGCCCTATGGTTTGGCTCCCCTGTGGCCCCTCTTCGTCTCTCCTTCGGACTTCTGGAAGCTTCGTGAGAAAATAGGCCCCTGGGCTTTTATTTCGTCCAATTCCGAGAATATTTCCTTACTAGGATTTCTGAAACCAAAAACAGCAGAAACAAAGAATCGGCACTTCGGCATCTTGTTAATAGGTTAGTTCCAGAAAATGCACGAATATGACATAAAGTGTGCATAAAACATGTAGATAACATCAATAATGTGGCATGGAACATAAGAAATTATCGATACGTCGGAGACGTATCAGCATCCCCAAGCTTAGTTCTGCTCGTCCCAAGCAGGTAAAACGATAACACAGATAATTTCTGGAGTGACATGCCATCATAATCTTGATCATACTATTTGTAAAGCATATGTAGTGAATGCAGCGATCTAAACAATGTATATGACATGAGTAAACAAGTGAATCATATAGCAAAGACTTTTCATGAATAGCACTTCATTACAAGCATCAATAAGTCTTGCATAAGAGTTAACTCATAAAGCAATAATTCAAAGTAAAGGCATTGAAGCAACACAAAAGAAGACTAAGTTTCAGCGGTTGCTTTCAACTTGTAACATATATATCTCATGGATATTGTCAACATAGAGTAATATAATAAGTGCAATAAGCAAGTATGTAGGAATCAATGCATAGTTCACACAAGTGTTTGCTTCTTGAGGTGGAGAGAAATAGGTGAACTGACTCAACATTTAAAGTAAAAGAATGGTCCTCCATAGAGGAAAAGCATCGATTGCTATATTTGTGCTAGAGCTTTGATTTTGAAAACATAAAACAATTTTGTCAACGGTAGTAATAAAGCATATGCATCATGTAAATTATATCTTATAAGTTGCAAGCCTCATGCATAATGTACTAATAGTGCCCGCACCTTGTCCTAATTAGCTTGGACTACCGGATCATCACAATGCATTGTTTTTACCAAGTGTCACAAAGGGGTACCTCTATGCCGCCTGTACAAAGGTCTAAGGAGAAAGCTCGCATTGGATTTCTCGCTATTGATTATTCTTCAACTTAGACATCCATACCGGGACAACATAGACAACAGATAATGGACTCCTCTTTTATGCATAAGCATATAACAACAATTAATAATTTTCTCATTTGAGATTTGAGGATTGTTGTCCAAAACTGAAACTTCCACCATGGAGCATGGCTTTAGTTAGCGGCCCAATGTTCTTCTCTAACATATGCATGCTTGACCATATGGTGGTAGATCTCTCTTGCTTCAGACAAGACGAACATGCATAGCAACTCACATGAAATTCAACAATGAATAGTTGATGGCGTCCCCAGTGAACATGGTTATCGCACAACAAGCAACTTAGTGAGAGATAAAGTGCATAATTACATATTCAATACCACAATAGTTTTTAAGCTATTTGTCCCATGAGCTATATATTGCAAAGGTGAATGATGGAATTTTAAAGGTAGCACTCAAGCAATTTACTTTGGAATGGCGGAAAATACCATGTAGTATAGGTAGGTATGGTGGACACAAATGGCATAGTGGTTGGCTCAAGTATTTTGGATGCATGAGAAGTATTCCCTCTCGATACAAGGTTTAGGCTAGCAAGGCTTATTTGAAACAAACACAAGGATGAACCGGTGCAGCAAAACTCACATAAAAGACATATTGAAAACATTATAAGACTCTACACCGTCTTCCTTGTTGTTCAAATTCAATACTAGAAATTATCTAGACCTTAGAGAAACCAAATATGCAAACCAAATTTTAGCATGCTCTATGTATTTCTTCATTAATGGGTGCAAAGCTTATGATGCAAGAGCTTAAACATGAGCACAACAATTGCCAAGTATCACATTACCCAAGACATTTATAGCAATTACTACATGTATCATTTTCCAATTCCAACCATATAACAATTTAACGAAGGAGAAACTTCGCCATGAATACTATGAGTAGAAACCAAGGACATACTTGTCCATATGCTACAGCGGAGCGTGTCTCTCTCCCATAAAGTGAATGCTAGGATCCATTTTATTCAAACAAAACAAAAAACAAAAACAAACTGACGCTCCAAGAAAAAGCACATAAGATGTGATGGAATAAAAATATAGTTTCATGGGAGGAACCTGATAATGTTGTCGATGAAGAAGGGGATGCCTTGGGCATCCCCAAGCTTAGACGCTTGAGTCTTCTTGATATATGCAGGGGTGAACCACCAGGTGCATCCCCAAGCTTAGAGCTTTCACTCTCCTTGATCATGTTGCATCATACTCCTCTCTTGACCCTTGAAAACTTCCTCCACACCAAACTCGAAACAACTCATTAGAGGGTTAGTGCACAATATAAATTGACATATTCAGAGGTGACACAATCATTCTTAACACTTCTGGACATTGCATAATGCTACTGGACATTAATGGATTAAAGAAATTCATCCAACATAGCAAAAGAGGCAATGCGAAATAAAAGGCAGAATCTGTCAAAACAGAACAGTTCGTATTGACGAATTTTAAAATGGCACCAGACTTGCTCAAATGAAAATGCTCAAATTTAATGAAAGTTGCGTACATATCTGTGGATCACACACGTAAATTGGCATAATTTTCTGAGCTTCCTACAGGGAGGTGGACCCAGATTCGTGACAGCAAAGAAATCTGGAACTGTGCAGTAATCCAAATCTAGTACTTATTTTTCTATCAACGGCTTAACTTGGCACAACAAAACACAAAACTAAGATAAGGAGAGGTTGCTACAGTAGTAAACAACTTCCAAGACACAAAATAAAAACAAAGTACTGTAGGTAAAAACATGGGTTGTCTCCCATAAGCGCTTTTCTTTAACGCCTTTCAGCTAGGCGCAGAAAGTGTGCATCAAGTATTATCAAGAGATGAAGTGTCAACATCATAATTTGTTCTCATAATAGAATCAAAAGGTACCTTCATTCTCTTTCTAGGGAAGTGTTCCATACCTTTCTTGAGAGGAAATTGATATTTTATATTACCTTCCTTCATATCAATAATAGCACCAACGGTTCGAAGAAAAGGTCTTCCCAATATAATGGGACAAGATGCATTGTATTCAATATCCAAGACAACAAAATCAACGGGGACAAGGTTATTGTTAACGGTAATGCGAACATTATCAACTTTCCCCAAAGGTTTCTTTGTAGAATGATCAGCAAGATTAACATCCAAATAACAATTTTTCAGCGGTGACAAGTCAAGCATATTATAAATTTTCTTAGGCATAACAGAAATACTTGCACCAAGATCACATAAAGCATTACAATCAAAATCTTTAACCTTCATCTTAATGATGGGCTCCCAACCATCCTCTAGCTTTTTAGGAATAGAGGCTTCACGCTCTAGTTTCTCTTCTCTAGCTTTTATGAGAGCATTTGTAATATGATGCGTGAAAGCCAAATTTATAGCACTAGCATTAGGACTTTTAGCAAGTTTTTGCAAGAACTTTATAACTTCAGAGATGTGGCAATCATCAAAATTCAAACCATTATAATCTAAAGCAATGGGATCATCATCCCCAATGTTGGAAAAAATTTCAGCAGCTTTATCACGAGCGGTTTAAGTTTTAGCGATTTGAGCAGTTTTTCGCGCTTTGCATTAGAAGTGGAAACATTGCTAACACCAATTCTTTTATTAGTATTAGTAGGAGGTGCAGCAACATGTGTAGCATTAGCATTACTAGTGGTGGTAATAGTCCAAACTTTAGCTATATTCTTCTCTTTAGCTAGTTTTTCATTTTCTTCTCTATCCCACCTAGCACGCAGTTCAGCCATTAATCTTATATTCTCATTAATTCTAACTTGAATGACATTTGCTGTAGTAACAATTTTATTATGATGATTCTCATTAGGCAAAACTTTTGATTTCAAAAGATCAACATCAGCAGCAAGACTATCGACTTTAGAAGCAAGTATATCAATTTTCCCAAGCTTTTCTTCAACAGATTTGTTAAACGCAGTTTGTGTACTAATAAATTCCTTAAGCATAGCTTCAAGTCCAGGGGGTGAACTCCTATTATTGTTGTAAGAATTCCCATAAGAATTACCATAACCGTTGCCATTATTATAAGGATATGGCCTATAGTTGTTACTAGAATTGTTCCGGTAAGCATTGTTGTTGAAATTATTATTTTTAATGAAGTGTACATCAACATGTTCTTCTTGTGCAACCAATGAAGCTAACGGAACATTATTAGGATCAATATTAGTCCTATCATTCACAAGCATAGACATAATAGCATCAATCTTATCACTCAAGGAAGAGGTTTCTTCGACAGAATTTACCTTCTTACCTTGTGGAGCTCTTTCCGTGTGCCATTCAGAGTAGTTGATCATCATATTATCAAGAAGCTTTGTTGCTTCACCAAGAGTGATGGACATAAAGGTACCTCCAGCAGCTGAATCCAATAAATTCCGTGAAGAAAAATTTAGTCCTGCATAGAAGGTTTGGATAATCATCCAAGTAGTCAGTCCATGGGTTGGGCAATTTTTAACCAGAGATTTCATTCTTTCCCAAGCTTGAGCAACATGTTCAGTATCTAATTGTTTAAAATTCATTATGCTACTTCTCAAAGATATAATTTTAGCAGGGGGATAATATCTACCAATAAAAGCATCCTTGCATTTAGTCCATGAATCAATACTATTCTTAGGCAGAGATAGCAACCAATCTTTAGCTCTTCCTCTTAATGAGAAAGGGAACAATTTTAGTTTAATAATATCACCATCTACATCTTTATAGTTTTGCATTTCACATAGTTCAACAAAATTATTAAGATGGGCAGCAGCATCATCAGAACTAACACTAAAATTGCTCTCGCATAACAAGATTCAGTAAAGCAGGTTTAATTTCAAAGAATTATGCTGTAGTAGCAGGTGGAGCAATAGGTGTGCATAAGAAGTCATTATTATTTGTGGTTGTGAAGTCACACAACTTAGTATTTTCAGCGTTGGCCATTTTAGCAACAGTAAATAAAACAAACTAGATAAAGTAAATGCAAGTAACTAATTTTTTTGTGTTTTTGATATAGCAAACAAGATAGCAAGTAAAGTAAAACTAGCAACTAATTTTTTTGTATTTTGATTTAGTGCAGCAAACAAAGTAGTAAATAAAACTAAGCAAGACAAAAACAAAGTAAAGAGAATGAGAAGTGGAGACTCCCCTTGCAGCGTGTCTTGATCTCCCCGGCAACGGCGCCAGAAATTTGCTTGATGCGCGTGGTTGACGTATTGTCTCTTCGTTCGACACGCGTCCATTGGGAACCCCAAGAGGAAGGTGTGATGCGCACAGCGGCAAGTTTCCCTCAGTAAGAAACCAAGGTTTAATCGGACCAGTAGGAGTCAAGAAGCACGTTGAAGGTTGATGGCGGCGAGATGTAGTGCGGCGCAACACCAGGGATTCCGGCGCCAACGTGGAACCTGCACAACACAACCAAAGTACTTTGCCCCAACGAAACAGTGAGGTTGTCAATCTCACCGGCTTGCTGTAACAAAGAGTTAACCGTATTGTGTGGAAGATGATTGTTTGCAGAAAACAGTAGAACTAGTATTGCAGTAGATTGTATTTCAGTATAGAGAATTGGACCGGGGTCCACAGTTCACTAGAGGTGTCTCTCCCATAAGACGAACAGCATGTTGGGTGAACAAATTACAGTTGGGCAATTGACAAATAAAGAGAGCATGACAATGCACATACATATCATGATGAGTATAGTGAGATTTAATTGGGCATTACGACAAAGTACATAGACCGCCATCCAACTGCATCTATGCCTAAAAAGTCCACCTTCAGGTTATCATCCGAACCCCCTCCAGTATTAAGTTGCTAACAACAGACAATTGCATTAAGTATTGCGCGTAATGTAACTAGTGACTACATCCTTGAACATAGCACTAATGTTTTATCCCTAGTGGCAACAGCACATCCGTAATCTTAGTGGTTCTTGTCACTCCTCCAGATTCACGGAGACATGAACCCACTATCGAGCATAAATACTCCCTCTTGGAGTTACTAGCATCAACTTGGCCAGAGCATCTACTAATAACGGAGAGCATGCAAGATCATAAACAACACATAGATATAACTTTGATAATCAACATAACAAGTATTCTCTATTCATCGGATCCCAACAAACGCAACATATAGAATTACAGATAGACGATCTTGATCATGTTAGGCAGCTCACAAGATCCGACAATGATAGCACAATGGGGAGAAGACAACCATCTAGCTACTGCTATGGACCCATAGTCCAGGGGTAGACTACTCACACATCACACCGGAGGCGACCATGGCGGCGTAGAGTCCTCCGGGAGATGATTCCCCTCTCCGGCAGGGTGCCGGAGGCGATCTCCTGGATCCCCCGAGATGGGATCGGCGGCGGCGGCGTCTCTGGAAGGTTTTCCGTATCGTGGCTCTCGGTACTGGGGGTTTCGTCACGGAGACTTTTTATAGGCGGAAGGGCAGGTCAAGAGGCGGCACGGGGGCCCCACACCACAGGCCGGCGCGGCCAAGGGGGGGGCCGCGCCGCCCTATGGTTTGGCTCCCCTGTGGCCCCTCTTCGTCTCTCCTTCGGACTTCTGGAAGCTTCGTGAGAAAATAGGCCCCTGGGCTTTTATTTCGTCCAATTCCGAGAATATTTCCTTACTAGGATTTCTGAAACCAAAAACAGCAGAAAACAGCAACTGGCACTTCGGCATCTTGTTAATAGGTTAGTTCCAGAAAATGCACGAATATGACATAAAGTGTGCATAAAACATGTAGATAACATCAATAATGTGGCATGGAACATAAGAAATTATCGATACGTCGGAGACGTATCAACCTACATATACGGTTTTCGACGGCCGACGCCATTCATCTGTTCTCTCCTCACCATCCTCCGTCAACCATGAGCAATCCCTCTTGGCCATCGGACACCGACAGCGAGGGGAAGCCGCCTGGATGGCGCCATTGGTGGGATAAAGCTGCATCGTCCAGCAGCGACGATTTCCCCCGCCGGCCAGCGAGGACGAATGGGATGACGACGAGGAGGACGAGGAGGAGGACGAAGAGGCCAAGGAGCAGGCCGAGGAAGAGGCCGAGGAAAAGGAGGAGGAGCAGCAGGAGGAGGACGACGAAGAGGCTGAGGACACTGACGAGGAGGAGGACTCAACTTCCTCCGACGAGGAGGTGACGAGCCGGAAGCGTCGCCGCCACGACGATGAGGCGGGGCCATGTAGGAAGAAGAAGTAGTTTAAGTTTGTTTTAAAGTTTTTATATGTAATTTTTATGTTTATTCGAATTATATTCGAAATATATATAATCTATCTATGTTGCACCACTTGAGAGTTCAAAGCTTTCGTTCGACGAGGGTATTGCCGTAGATCGGGAAGACGAGGGTATTGCCGTAGATCGGGAAGACGAGGGTATTGCCGTACAAACCCAGGCCATTGTCGCCGACAAGTTGGGGCCACGCGCGCTTTCGTTTCGTCCGGACTCCCCGAGCGCTCCCCGGGGGGCCGGGGATGGCGTGGGATCGCCGGATGAATTTAGGCCCAAATCCGGACGAAAACGAGGAACCGGGGGCGCGACTGGGCCGAATTACGCCGTCCGGATGGAAAAAACGCTCGCCGGGGGCCTGTTCGGGGGGACGAGTGGAGATGCTCTAAGTTGAAGGTTCTGAGCGCAGCCGCGTGGGAACAAGAGCCCATGCGTCTGAACAAGTTCTCGGATGGCACTGAGGAGGGAGAAGAGGATAAAGGGAGGGGAGGAGTACGACGGTTAGGGCATCTCTAGCGATGCGACGCAAACGGACGGCGATTGTTTGCGTCCGTTCGGGTCGAGAATGCGTCTGGTAACACCTCCAGTGGGGCGACGCATCGTGATCGGGCCGTCCGCAGTGACACAAACTTGGCACATATTTGCGCCTGGAATGCGTCGCGGCGACGCCCCAAGTGACCGCTCGCTTCTACACGGGACCCTCCTGGCAGCGAGCCTGTATCCAGGCCATCGCTTCCGCGGTTAGCGCTTCCGCGTCTGCGCTGCAGCCTTCGCCATCAATGTCGCGGCTGCCTCTTCTGCGCGCGCACTGGCGGGCGGCGGCTGGGTTTCTGCGCCGTCTTCAATGGCATCGTTTCCCGCGCGCGAAGGGCCTTAAAAGTCCACCTGCATCGTTCTTGCCATCGCCCATGTCTCCACTCCCAGCACCACTGCCGCGCGCCGCTGCAATACCATGGGGAAGAAGAAGAATGACTTCGAGGTGTCCGGCAGCGACACCAAGAAGGTGGAGCGGCCGCACAAGGTGCCACTGCCCGTCAGCGTGGGGCGGCTGATGCACGCGAACTGGACACCGTGCGACGCCTGGGGGTACGTGCACATGCCTGGCGGCTGGCGCCTCAGCTACCGCCGGGTGCCCATCCCGCCCGTGCCTGCACGCGAGCCAGATAGGAGCACCAAGATCCGGCGAAGGAGGCGGTACCTGCCGCCGGACCTCCGCGGCGATCCCGCCTACGCCATCGACTCTGACAGCTGGCGCAACTATCTCGAGACCGAGAGGGATCTGAGGAGGAGGGCGGGCTTCATGGGCGACATAGACTTCCCCTTTGACCGTCCACTGGCGCCTCGTCATCGAAGACGGCAGGCGCCGATGCCTTCACAGGACAACCCCGACGACGACGGCGAGGACTACAGCGAGGCGCTGGCGTACCACAACGAGGAGGCCAAGGACGACGAGTACCCAGACAACATGATGGACGACGAGATCGCGAGGCTCGGCGTCCTCATCTCGGAGGTGGACCGACCTGTGCAGCCGCCGCTTCCCCGGTACGCCACCGGCATCATGCCGCCGGGCCTCACGGAGGAAGAAGCCCTACGACTGGCGCTACAGGACTCGGCCACGCCACCGCTTCAACCGTTGCCTCCACCTTCGCCGTACAACCCGTGGGGGCCTCCACCTCCGGCCTGGGCTTCTCCACCTCCGTCACAGGCCTGGGCTCCTCCACCTCCACCTCCGCCACAGGCCTGGGCGCCTCCACCTCTAGCACCGCCAGCGCGCCCGGCTTATGTTCCGCCGCTTCCCAACTGGCCGTGGGTGGTACCGGAGTTCATCGTGATCGACAACGACGAGGAGAACCAGTAGGCGCAGGCGTTTAGTGTTTTTCCCCTGTCTTTTACTATGTAAATTATGTATTCACTAGTCATTAACCCGTGCAAACTTGCACGGGCTAGTTATTTAGAAAACATGAAAGTAAAGAAGTATTTGAAAAACTTTGTACGTGAATTTAGTTGGCCTGAAACATGTGAGAATAGGAACATACGTTTGAAAAGGTCCAACTGATCAATATATACCATGAACCGCTCCTATTGATCAATATATTTCATAGTTATGGAAACCTATATTAGAATGTGCTTATTTAAGGAACCACATGCCTAATTCATTGAGAATAAAGAGCAATACCATTCCGTAGTCATTAGAGTTTGCTTAGTTAATACGATTCGACATACAATTATACATGGATGGCATCAAAGAATAATAGTTTATCTTGAACATAAAGGATGTAGAGCTATACATTTATTCGCTGTGTATCAATAGATAGCAACACAAATTTTATTTACATTGGTATATGTACCAATCCAGGAAAGTAAAATAGAACAAAATATGTTCGTGCATGTCAGAATAAGCATTTTATGTCCTCAACAAACATAAATAAATTTCGTTCTCTTAAAATAAAAATAGAAGAAATTTGTCTTGTTTGCATGGAGCACATTTTAAGATCTTATGAATAAAAAATTGCAACCAAGTAACTTGAAAATTGACCTTATTTTGAAGTTCTTGTCAAGCTAGTTATTACTGTAACTAATCATCTGCAAGCGTAGCCTGACTCCATGTATAGGCATGCATCACCCAGGTTGCCCTACTTGGCTTGGATTTATTCAGTTATGTTAAATGTTATAATGGTAAGAATTGATTTTGGAAAAGTTATGGAGTTCCATCTATCATAGTCCGTAATGCCTAGATTTTTTCCTAGAGCTTCTAGCTTTTCTGCCAAGTGAAACTGACATTTATTATATGCACAGTTCGCACTGGCTTAGAAAATAGGGAAAATATATTAAAAGAAAATTTTATGAA
Organism: Lolium perenne; assembly: GCF_019359855.2. Classification (NCBI taxonomy): domain Eukaryota; kingdom Viridiplantae; phylum Streptophyta; class Magnoliopsida; order Poales; family Poaceae; genus Lolium; species Lolium perenne. The sequence continues at coordinate 190,637,148 of NC_067245.2, forward strand.
CACGGAATCGTTTTCCTTGGTTAGCCATATGTTGAAATATAATTTATATCTTGGATCAGATTGTGATAACCGAGGGGAATTCTAGTTGTGTGTTGTGAATTTAATATAATAATATATGGAAGTGTTCTAGCGATAACGCAAAAACAATTCATTCCTTATTTTCACACTAACCATGCGGTCTAGATGAATTAGAATTATTTGTCCAAGACTTATAACATGCATAAGTATGTATATGAGATCTATGGAATACACATAATCATACATATGATATATTTTCCATTGCTCTATTCACACAGATGGCTTATTTTCTCCCTTTTAGTAAGTACATGGCAACTCCTTTTTTTTTCGATAAAGGATGTTTTATTCACATCGTGTGTATACACACATGGAAACTCCTGAATGAGATGTTTCTTGTACTTTTTGTGAGAGGGACTTTTTTATACACATTAGCTGGGGCCAAAATAAATACATAGACCATATGTGTATACACACGATGTGGGGCCTGTGTATGTATAAACAGGGAAACATCAGTAATCCACTATCTGCATAGCTTATCATCCATGCATCATGCGCTGAGGGACTAAGCAATCGAGACAAATCCATGCTAACAATCAAATTTCGTTCAGCATGGATCTGTACAAAAACAAAACTGCATGTAACTAATACCTGCACTTTCAGACATAGGATGCAACCATGGCGTGGATGAGAAGCTCATGCAGCCAGTACGTCCTCCCCGTCGCCATCGGCACTCGGCTTGATTTGTCTCCTTTTGGCTTGGACTTTCGAAGAAAAACTATTCGTAACGACTCGCTCAGATTGATAAACAATACACCTCAGAGCATTTATCATTCATAGGAATTTGATTGAGCATCTAATGAACAAAAAAGCAGAGTAAAAAATCGTAAACATAATGCCATCTAATCAACTATTACAGGATATCACAGCCGCATTATAGCAGGAGAAGGAAAACGTGGATGAGGTCCATCAAAAAGAAAGAAGCTTACCTGACGACAGTCAATACGTTCTAATCGCCTGATGTAAAGACACTGCCGATCGTACAATGAGAAAACCAATCCAGTGAGAAGAAATAAACTTACCTGACGATAGTCAATACGTTGTAATCGTCTGATGTAAAGACACTGTGCCGATTGTATAATCCGAGAACCAATCCAGTGAAGGTGATAAATAATGCAACAACTAAATCCCATGCAATCAGAAAATCAATGTTAGATGATGGTATGAAAAGCCATTAGAAAATCTCATGTGCCGATTGCATAATCTGGGAACAAATCCACTAAAGACGATAATTAATCCAAGAAGCAAATCACCTTCGATCAGAAAATCAAGGTTTAGACAATGGTAGGCAAAGCCATTAGTATCGTACCAGCAACCTGCAAAATACGGTAAAGTCGATTCAAGGCGGACTCACGGCATCGGCACGAAGCAGCTTATGACGATTGTGCTGATCCTCACCATTGAGCAACATGGTTTTGTGTGGAATCAGGATTTCCGATGGTATTGTCTTGCATGGATCAGCCGTATTTGTAAGGAGGCAGGGAGAGGAGTCCAAGAAGAATACAACTACGTGGGGAATTATTTAGACGCGCAGCGATCGGATCGGTGCAATCCGCCTACCTGGGGTAACCGTGCGTATGATAAGTAACGTGTCTACATGACATATGGTACGTTACAAATCACGACTTTTTTGACTAATCTTAACCATGAATTTTAGATCTAACTGTGTTAATTATTCTAATGATGTGGATTAATGTGAAGACTTTTACGGTGCCTCCAATTAGTAAATATAAGATAAGATGTTATAAAAAATGGAAATTTGAGAAAAAATGCGTCGTGCCGCTGGAGCTACCCCGACGCAAACGGAAGCGCTGTCGATTTTGACCATTTGGGCCGACGCAAACGAACGCGTGTGGATATTTTCGGATGCTGAAATGCGTCGCCCCATTGGAGATGCCCTTAAGAGCGAGTATAGTGATGACGAGGAAGAAGAGAAGAACAACAAAAAAAAAAGGAAGAAGACAAGTACAAAGAAAAGGGTAAGTTTGTAAATGGAGCAGCGCATAAAAAGGCTGTCTCTGACATAGACTCAGGCAGCGATATCGATGAGTGATACAATAGATTCTAAGAGCAGCCCCACTCGTCTCCCCGACGAGGCCCCCGAGCGACGTTTTTCACATCCGGACGGCGAAATTCGGTCCAGTCGCGCCCCCGGTTCCTCGTTTTCATCCGGATTTGGCCCTTCATCCATCCGGCGAGCCCACGCCATCCCCGGCCCCCAGGGACCTATCGGGGACTCCGGACGAGTGAAAAGCGCGGAAGGGCCCGATATGTCGGTGACTCGACACACGAACCCCACCACCACCTCGCTCAAAATCTCCCCCACCCCTCGTATCTCTCTCGCCGCCGGCACCACCCCGCCGGCTTGTTGCCCAGATTCCGCCGTCCCTCCTTCCCCACCTGCCTATATTCCGCCGTCTTTCGACGACGGCCTATCTGGCTGCTCCTCCGCTGGCCTGTTTTCCGACTTTGGCCTACTCCTCGTCGCTCGCGGCTCGGGTTGCCTTGACCACGCCCGTCAGGTGTTCGTCCATTTGCCTCGCCGGCCATGGACTCGGACGAAGAGGAGGAGCATATGTTCGTCGAGCTTATGCAAGAAGAGATGGCAGCAGCCGCCCAAGACGAGGAGCACATGATGATCCTCGGTTGCTTGTCAAGCATGTACGCCGGACTGACAACTGGTCGACGTGGTGGGTCGGCACCAGGTCGCCGGAAGTGCAAGCCAAGACAGCTGGCGTATGGAGCTCCCGGTGATAGTGCAGATGACTATCTTCGGATGGCGGAGTCGACCGCCCTTGATTATTTCTACCGGTTCTGCAGGGCCGTCATAGCAGTGTTCGGGGACTATTACTTGAGATCACCCACTGTCGAAGACACTCAGAGGATCCTTGCAACAAATAAAGCTAGGGGTTTTCCAGGGATGCTTGGAAGCATTGACTGCATGCATTGGCAATGGAAGAACTGTTCGTTTGCGTGGCAGGGAATGTACAAGGGTCACAAAAAAGGCTGCACTGTGATACTTGAAGCAGTGGCTACCCATGATCTCTGGATTTGGCAATCTTTCTTTGGTATGCCTGTATCCAACAATGACATCAACATCCTAAACTGCTCCCCGGTCTTTTCCAAGCTTGTTGAGGGTCATGCTCCCCCGGTGGACTATGTGATCAATGGTCGGCACTATAACAAAGGATACTACCTTGCAGACGGTATCTATCCAAAGTGGGCAACATTTGTGAAGACTATCTCGAACCCTAGCACCCCCAAACTTTGCGAGTTTGTCAAGAAACAAGAAGCTTGCCGAAAAGACGTCGAGCGTGCATTTGGTGTCCTCCAGCAGAGATTTGCTGTCGTCCGGTTCCCCGCTATGACTTGGTCCAAAGATCAGATGTGGGAGGTGATGAACTGCTGTGTGTGCCTACACAATATGATTATTGAAAATGAGCGAAAGCATCCGGTTCCTCTGGCTGAGCAACAAGCACCATATGAGAGAGAGGGTCCTCTTGCATAGCCTAATCACCAGGTGCCTCCATCATGGGCCGCCTTCATTGCTATGCGCCAGGAGATTCGAGACTCTACAATGCATCAGCTGCTGCAAGATGATCTGGTGGAGCACATATGGACGCTCCGAGGCAACGCCAACGCCGACGCCAACTAGTCTGTCATAATTTGTTTGAAATATGTCAAATGGTCGAGGTTGGGGGTTTCCTGCCGGGGGGACGGCTGGAACTTCGGCGCTCCCCAGGCCAAATCTTCCTCCAATCCGGACGAAAATTTCGCCGGATTTGGGCGTGGGGAGCGCCAACGAGTGGGGATGCTCTAATGTTCAAGTAAAATAGACGCTTAACATCAGTGTTTTTGCCCTTTGTGCACCATGAAACTGAAAAAGTTATGTCTCATCAACTTGTAGAGCAGGCAGTAATAGTTGCTTACGATTATTATTCTTACTAGCAATGATTGGCGCGGCGGCACGCCGCGCCATATGGTGGCTAATTGATGGTAATTTCTCATGAATAATTATGTAGTTGACAATAGATAATGTTTGTGCTTCAGCCATGATAATATGTTCATCTCTAACAATGCATACCATCCTAGATATCAATTTCCATAACACTGAAATATACTGAATGCAAATATACAGTGGCAGATCCAGCCTACTGCATTGCCGACCAAAGAAGATTCAAGAAGCACAAACTTGAATGAGGACTTTTTGTAGGAGCCTGCTTGATCCAAGAAATGAAGTGAGATGAACCACATCCCATGCTTCTCTAATGCTTTCTCACCAAGAACCCCTATAGAGAGAATAGTATATAGCTTAAGCCTGGTAAAGTCACACTGAATGCATTAAACTTAAAGTACTCTATTGATGTTTTTTCAGCTTTTACCACGTATATCGTTCAAAATGACAGCAACAGAAATAAAAGAGGGACTCCCTACCTGTGCCTACGCTGCAATGAAATCATCAGAGCCTTTACCAAAGAACACCCACGAATCGAACATGTCTTCCTCTAACGCAGTGTTTCACCCATATCTCACTCCACCTCCCATTCGCATTTCTCCCGAGCGCCGGCGACCAGAAGCTCGCGCCCATGCCTCCTCATCGCTGACCTCAGCGGCGTCTCCCTTCCGGCCTTCCCGCTGATGGCCCGATGCCGCCAATTAGCTTGCGCTGGCGGCACGCCCCTGCTATTCCCCGCCGGTCATCGTCAATTGGGGCTGCCGGAGAGCCCGAGGACCAGGCGGTAACAGGAGGCTCGCGAAAGGCCAGGTGACCCGGAGGTTGGCGCTAATGGATGCAGAAGGTGCGGACCTCGTCTCCATCGGATTCGCGGCCACGACCACATTGCATTTGCTGACTCCACCAAGCCAGCCACCTGCTACCACTCCGGCAGGTTGGAGCGAACCGGAGCACCCAAGTATAGCATGCTTCCGGAGTGGATGATGGATGCTCCTCCCAACATCTTTCGTGAATGGTAATTTCTTCGCCCACCTTGTTCTCGATTAATGCTTGATAATCTCATTAATTTTTTTATTTTATAATACTACTGTAGTTCACTGATAACGAAAGTAGTGAGTTAACTTAGTTCCTCCATTCCATTATCAATTCACTTCGATTCTCCCCAACCAAATTTCGGTGTTGTTCACGATTGCTAAATACAAGGAACAGAGGCATTCCTCGGTTCGTCACCATATCCATCGGTATGCATTACAGATAGATTCGAGTCAGTATGCACTGTTTTCTTTTCCTTTCCAAGCCTATAGTATTGCATTATGCTGTTATTAAAGAAAGCTACGACACTATATGCTGCTCATAGATAGCCATGATTCGGTGGACATGTGAAATAAGAGGCAGCACTATAACGTTGATTTAGAAAATTATCACCTACATAGTAGGTGGTTGCGCCTAATGTAAAACTCAAATATCTATATGCTTGTGTTGCAAACTCAAAAAATTCACTCATTTTAAGCCAAACCAGTGAACTGAAAAAATCACAATCATTACAGTGATAAATTATATAGCATAACTGAATTTAAATATTATAGCATCAGGTCACAAAAATTTACAGGATTAATTTCACCATCCTATAACATGAATTGCCACCGAAGACCAGAAAAAACACAATTCATATTTTCATAATACTCCAGCTCAACAATAGACATCTTGTCAGCTGCTATCTGCAGCCTGTGATACTGATACACCGCTAGTGCTATTTCTGCTGATCAGAAACTCAGCATTGCTTGTTGAACAGCTCCTGAAACCTGTAGATGCCCAACTGAAATTCAGTATAGAGTGCTCGTAGTAGCAGTCACGAGTAATCTGTTGGGCTGGGGCAAAGACATGATTTGTTTGTTCCGTGCAATCATTTACTTAGTAAATTAGGATTTATCTAAACAAATATAGAGGTGTAAAACTTTTAAACATGAATAGACATGGACCAGTAAGGAAGTGCATTGAAAATTAGTCTAGTACACACATTCAGAAGTCAATTTAAGGTACTCAGTATACATAGGTTAGTTAAAAACCTGGTCAGCTAATGCTATTTTTATTAGAGCAACATACACATTAAAGGTTGCCATTCGAAATAAGTATATACAGACTAATTGCTTCGGGAAAGCAGTGTGTCAAACGTCTTAGGGAGGGGAGTTATTTACCCCAGTTTGAAGACTACTCGAGCATCACTATCAGCCCCTCTGGAAATATCATAGATAAAAAAAAATAGGACGAACACTCCAGCAACAGCTGCGTGACAACCCAAACGTGAACCGACATCTCATCAGCTCCCTGCATAGTGTCAAAGATGAAGAGGCAGAGTACAAAGTGATCAAAGTGGTTGCATCAGACCACACGAACTATGTGGGCACCAAAACGACGTTGTTGCTGTCGAAAGCTAAATAACAATGGCAACGCAGTTTTAAGGTTATAAACAGTGCTAAGAAAACACAATGTAAGCGAGTACCAAGTTTACTTTGAAGTAGAAATCACTGACTAAAAATCTGAACCTTATTTGGCCTTAACCGTCCGAACCTAATCTAGCAAGTCTACATGCATAGATGACAGAGAGGTGGACCTAAGTTTCTGGCTGATGCTATTGCTGTTGAAAGCTAAATAGGCAATGCAATTTTAAGGTTCTAAAGACCGCTAAGAAAACACAACGTAAATGACTACAAGTTTCCTTTTAAGTAGCAATCATTGTAAATCTGAACCTTATTTTGGAATTCACATTGAGAAGTTAATCTATCAGAAATGCATCCAACATTATATTATCAAACAAAGCCACATAAGAAACCATAGATTCCTCAACTGATCAGGCATAGTTGATTACTTCATAAAACATATCATTAGAGTATACAATGCTGAAGCAACATCGCACTGACATCATACTTAGATAGTAACCCAATGAACAAATAATATTATAGATGTCTAATAATTTCTCAGCTCAATGGCTGCAAATAAAACAATAGATAACTATAATTGCTAAGCTGGGATATGAAATAAATAATTAAGTTGAATAAGATGAAGCCTAATTTGTCGCATAAGTACAAAATAGTAATATAGATGGGGGTAAGCATCAACATAGAGTCACAATGGCATAACTTTTTAAATCAAACATCGAGAAAATTAAATGGCCCAAAATCAAAATGATTTTCTGAAACCAACAGAAAAATACATGCATCCCTACTTCCATGGATATGACTGTAACATACCTCTATTTATAATCAATCAACTAACAGCGAATTCTCTTCCGTTCTCTATGGCATCTCTAGTTTTCCTTAATGTCTAACCGCTAGCTTCAAGACTTTGGAGAATCATGGAAGGAAGAAAAACAAATCACATGAACTGCCAGATTGTACCAAAAGAGAAAAGGCGGAGAAATGTGGTGTTATATCACACAGTAAGTGCTTAAAAATCTTGCCACTGAATTGGCCTCAATGGTTGTTTAGTACAGGGCATGCAAAATACTTTAGATATTTTTCTTGTGATGTTAAAGCAGAAGAAGTGGCTCCTACTATGATGTTCCTATGAAAAATCCTCTACATAAAAAAACAAGTAATTCCTTTGGCAAGCATGGGATGAAAAGGACAAAAATATGAAAATTAAGCTTCAGATGTATTCTGCAAGAAAGAAATTCACATAGAAAATGAAATTTACATCACAGTGAACTGGTTAGCCAGTGTTCGAACTATTGATGTAGCATCCCCCCATGTTGCTGCTAATGACGGTGCAGACCAATACAGTTGGATTTCCTCTGCTACCTAGAACACATAATACGGTGTAGAGAAGTCTCATGGATAGGCATGTACATTACAGTATTCTTCTTTATTTATCACTACCGATCAAAATAAATTACTATAGCTCATCATGTGTTCAGCCGGCTGGAAATCAAACATGAACTTTAAGGAATTTAAAAATTATAGGGTTGCTTGCCTCCGGAGTTGGATATGGCTCATCCAGGACGAACTCAACAGTGTTAGTGAGGTAAAACGCCACACCAGCAGTCCGTCGTCTGTCCATCTGCCTTAAAGTACCACCGGTGCACTTCCTCCACTGCATCGGGTCATCAACCATCATATAGATAGCATCATGGTCAGAATTTGGAACCCAAGGAGATTAAAAGGTTGGATAGGAAAGGGATCAGGTTGACAGACTTTTCGTTGGACTGTAAACATACCTAGATTTGAGATCAGTTTGCAATTATATCTCCCATGCTTGGAAGGCACATCTGCAAGTTCAGCCAACTGGATTGATTGATCTGCTGGATTGGTACTCACAATGCCACATCTGCATTGGTCCCTTTGATCACCTTGTCCGACAATTGCATTCCCTGTCAAACGTGCAAGACCAACCAATGTCAATAGATGAATGAGATGTAAAACGCCAGGCAGACCAAACTTGCTCTAGTGCTGGTCGTTGCCATGTCCTATACAAAGAAACAGATCTCACCACAAGGACCCGTTGAGAGGGAGCACCGGCCCTGTCGGCTCCTCTGATATACCCGGTTAAGGCTGAAAAAACATCAATGGAATGTTTGGTGAAAGCTAGATATGCGAATATGAATGAAAACAAATATAAATCAGTTGTCATACAGATCTAGGCGCAGGGATTTGAAATGTGACAAAAAAGCAGCAAGAATGGACAGACAATTGACATATATTTAGAGTTTGCATGGCACCAACATACAACAGGAGTAATGGCTTCTTCTATTTTATTTTCCATGTTCATTATGCCATGTATTTACAGGTAGATACCTCTCTGAAAAATAAAACTTGAGAATGGAAAATCTGCTACAAAATTGAACATAGCATCGGGTTGATTCTACAACAACATGGCTCGCAACTACTAATTCTAGAGATCAAGAAAAAGGCAATATCAAAAGCAAAAAACAACATAGCAAAGCAAATCTAGCCTTAGTTTCATATACCATATAAGAATGAACTCACAAGATTCAAACAAAATTAGTAGAAATCTATGGAGGAAAGGAAGACGTTGAGATCCTCCATCGCACCGTCTGACGTGTCATGGCAGCAACCCCAGGGCCCCAAAATTGCTGTCAATTGCAGGGGCTTGGAATGTTATGGCGATGCTCACCAGGCGTCACCTCCTCGCTGCTCCCTGCTCGTTTTCCCGCCTCCATGCCGACGACAACACAGCCGCCCCAACTCCCTCCCGATGTCATGCGGCGACCAGATCAGCGCCAGCTGCCCCGACGACTGAACCAAACGGGCGAGTCGAGATAGACCTCGTCCACCCAGCGATGGGAACGGGACGACGCGGGCTTCTAGGAGGTAGGCGTCGGCGTCGATGTACCGGAGCAGCAACCAGGGGAGGTCGAGGAGGAGATGCAGGCGAAGTAGAGAAAGACATCCTCCGCGAGGAGGAGCAGCCGGAGGTGCGGCAGCGTCAGTGAAGTGCCGGCGACCAAGCCTGGAGGGGCTAGGGTTTCGCGGGCGCGCGCCAAAGGGCGCGACCAACCACCGTGGTGGCGTGGAAACGAAAGAGGCGGAGGAGGCGGGGCACAGCACGGGGCGCTGGACATGTCCAGGGAGAGGGGCGGGGCGGTGCTGGGAGCGGGACGGTGCTGGCGGCGATGGAGAGATGGGAGAGAAGAAACGTGGGAGGTGGGGGGCAAATCGGTTGGTTAACTCTACACTCAATGCATCGTTAAGCGGCATACTTTGGTTTGTTCCTATACAAATACTACAGCTACGCGTGTAAATAAGGCAAAATAAATTGCATAGTGCTTCCACAGGTCTTCTAAATAATACACAGGAAAAATGAAGTGGGGTAAAAATACACGTGTCAGCAGGATGTGGACTCAAAAAAAAACTGCAAAATTAGGAGAAAAAAGATGTTTGTTAAGGATTAATATAGTAGTTATATGGTTGGAACTAATAAATGAGAATTGGAATCAAATCGGCAGAATTTTATCACGCGTTTATAATAGGGATTAACCAAAGATTTTTTTGATAAAGGGAATATATTAATATTAAAAAGATACCAATTACACCTAGCCTCTGCAACAACGCACCACCCTAATGACACTACGGATGCACACAGCCAAAAAACAAGAAAAGAAAACTAAGAAACAAAAGTCCCGCTACAGTATCTCAGACCTAACAACTGCAATACATCCATCGCCTAGACAACACCTGAATTATAGACTCTCCAAAAACGACGCCTCCAAGAAGGGAACAATGCTCAAACACCGTCGTCGCCCGATCAAAGATCTTAGGTTTTCACCCTGAAGATAGTCCCCGCTCTCAAAACAATGCCTCCACCAAGGTCATTGCCAGGCACAACCAATTAAGGCCAGACCATGGGTTTTCACCTGAAATGTAGGACTCTGCACTTCACCTGTGTTGTCGCCACCACTTTCATACCGCTGCTGTGAAGCCCGGAACACCAAGAAAGTCCCTCAACAACGCAGAGACTTGAACCTCCCTTAGCTAGTCCTCCCCTCCGGCCTTCGTGAAATTCTCTTCTTCCGACTTTCATCATGGATCCATAGTCACTTGATGTCAATCAAATAAAAAGAGCTTCGCGCCGCTCCCTCCAGAACCAATCGGTCGGAATAAAAACATGGATGCGCACGACCGAATACCTCCGATCCAGCAAACTCCAGGCAAAAGCACTGTTACATTCGCCGACGGAGCCTTCCGGAACTCAACACTCCAGCCAGATCACGAGACCAGGCCTCCGGTAGGTCCTCCTCTTCACGCAAGAGAGGCCCTAGGACCGCCACCTTTATTCAGGTCGGACCCCCACGTCGGCGACCATACTGGGCTGGCCACTCCAACCCTCCACCGCCGACACCATCGCCGGCTTCCAAGCTCCTCCATCTCGTCGCCGGAACGCGGTGATAGATCAAAAGATCCACCACCACCAACCGCAGGCCGATCCTCTCCGGCGAAGAAGAGGGTCACCTCCACTGTCGAACCCAAGGCTGCTGCCCCGGGCGTCCTCGTACCGCGGGAGAAGCCCAAGATCATCGCCCCTCACCGGCAAGAGGCGGAGGGAAAGGCTCTGTACGCCTCCACCAACCACCACCGCCGGCATGCCGCTGATGGGAGGCGGGGAGGCCGCATCCCGTAGCTGGATCGTCCCCGGGAGGACCACCGCCGCCCCTCCACCATCGTCCGACCGCCGCCACCCCGGGAGGCGGAAGGGCCGCCGCCGCGTGAGAGACTCCTTGGCCGCCGTTCCCGACGCGTCATGAGGGAAGGCCCCCGCCGCCGCCACGTCCCGAGATCTTTGCCCCGGCGGCGCTGACGGCGGCGGCGACGACGGAGGGTTGGGAGGCGGGGTGCGGGAGGCTAGGGTTGGAGTGTTTGATATGTGGCAAAGCTTGAAGTGTCTGAAAATATCATTTGTTTTGGTCATAAGGTTTGTACGGCCTTTGGCTTCTGACCATTTTTCTTCAGCCCAACAAATCACTTATAAGTACATATTCATATTCTCCCCCCTCGCAAAACAATAAATTACAATGCCCAATAGTGAGATACAAAAGTGATTCAGTAGCATATTACAACGTGATTGAGAATTTGAGATGCAAAATTACAAAGCCCAGTTGTGAGATACAAAAGTAGATCCAGATCAGTAGCATACAACAACACTATTGAAATGCAGAATTACATAGTAGCTCAAATGTGAGATACAAAGGTGGACGAGTGAGCATAACGGGCCGCGTATTGAAAGGTATAGCGAAAACCCTAACCTCTCTCCCCCGAGGCGGCGGCGCCGCCCGCCGTCCCCGGGGAGTTCCCCTCCACACCGCCCTCCTCCCCTCCCCTATAGGCCCCCCTCCTCCGCCGCCGTCGCCGAGGACGCCGCGGGGCAAAGCCCCTGTGGTGAGGCGGCGGTGGCGGCACGGTCCTCCGTCGGCAGAGCGCAGCGCGGCCTGCCGGAGCGTGTGGGGGCGGCGGCCTACACCCTCCTCCTCCGTCGACTGAACGCAGCGGGATGGCGGTGGCCGGCGGATCTCCGGCGGCCGGCGGCGGATGTTGGCTGCGGTGTGGTCGGATCTGGGCCCGAGGTTCGGATCGCGATCCATTGCGGCTGCGTCTCGTCAATGGCATGAGGAGGCTTCGCTGGGTCTTCTTCGCGGCTTGAGGACGTCCGGGTCTTTGGCCCGGGCATGGTGGTGGTGGCTGACTTCATCCACCGAAGGCAGTCGGCCAGGCTGGCTGTGTTGGATTTTTGATCCCACTTTCAACGCCGGCAACGAGTCGGGGAGGCATAGTAGCCGGTGAAAACCGAGCCGAGTCCGGTCATGGCGGGCGATGGCGGCGTCTACGCCGTTATCTTGTTGAAGGCATCGTCAAGCAACTATCGCTAACCTACTCGTTCCGGCGGCGAGATGGAGGAGCTTGGAAGCCGGCGATGGTGTCGCTGGTGGAGGGTTAGAGTGGCCAGCCCAGGATGGTCACCGACGTGGGGGTCCGACCTGAATAAATGCGGCGGTCCTAGGGCCTCTCTTGCGTGAAGAGGAGGACCTACTGGAGGCCTGGACTCGTGATCTGGCCGGTGTGTTGAGTTCCGGAAGGCTCCGCCGGTGAATGTAACAATGCTATTGCCTGGAGTTTGTTGGATCGAAGGTATTCGGTCGTGCGCACCCATGTTTTTATTCCGACCGATTGGTTCTGGAGGGAGCGGCGCGAAGCTCTTTTTATTTGATTGACATCAAGTGACTATGGATCCATGATGAAAGTCGGAAGAAGGGAATTGCATGAAGGCCGGAGGGGAGGACTAGCTAAGGGAGGTTCAAGTCTCTGCGTTGGTGAGGGACTTGCTTGGTGTTCCGGGCTTCACAGCAGCGGTATGAAAGTGGGGGCGACAACTGATGCGTGTGGTTGACACGTCCGTTGGGAACCCCAAGAGGAAGGTGTGATGCGCACAGCGGCAAGTTTCCCTCAGTAAGAAACCAAGGTTTAATCGAACCAGTAGGAGTCAAGAAGCACGTTGAAGGTTGATGGCGGCGGGATGTAGTGCGGCGCAACACCAGAGATTCCGGCGCCAACGTGGAACCTGCACAACACAACCAAAGTACTTTGCCCCAACGAAACAGTGAGGTTGTCAATCTCACCGGCTTGCTGTAACAAAGGATTAACCGTATTGTGTGGAAGATGATTGTTTGCAGAAAACAGTAGAACAAGTATTGCAGTAGATTGTATTTCAGTATAGAGAATTGGACCGGGGTCCACAGTTCACTAGAGGTGTCTCTCCCATAAGATAAACAGCATGTTGGGTGAACAAATTACAGTTGGGCAATTGACAAATAAAGAGGGCATGACCATGCACATACATATCATGATGAGTATAGTGAGATTTAATTGGGCATTACGACAAAGTACATAGACCGCCATCCAGCATGCATCTATGCCTAAAAAGTCCACCTTCAGGTTATCATCCGAACCCCCTCCAGTATTAAGTTGCAAAGCAACAGACAATTGCATTAAGTATGGTGCGTAATGTAATCAACAACTACATCCTTAGACATAGCATCAATGTTTTATCCCTAGTGGCAACAGCACAACACAACCTTAGAACTTTCTGTCACTGTCCCAGGTGTCAATGCAGGCATGAACCCACTATCGAGCATAAATACTCCCTCTTGGAGTTACAAGCATCTACTTGGCCAGAGCATCTACTAGTAACGGAGAGCATGCAAGATCATAAACAACACATAGATATAACTTTGATAATCAACATAACAAATATTCTCTATTCATCGGATCCCAACAAACGCAACATATAGAATTACAGATAGATGATCTTGATCATGTTAGGCATCAAACCAGATCCGACAATGATAGCACAATGGGGAGAAGACAACCATCTAGCTACTGCTATGGACCCATAGTCCAGGGGTAGACTACTCACACATCACACCGGAGGCGACCATGGCGGCGTAGAGTCCTCCGGGAGATGAATCCCCTCTCCGGCAGGGTGCCGGAGGCGATCTCCTGGATCCCCCGTGATGGGATCGGCGGCGGCGGCGTCTCAGTAAGGTTTTCCGTATCGTGGCTCTCGGTACTGGGGGTTTCGCGACGGAGGCTATTTGTAGGCGGAAGGGCAGGTCAAGAGGCGGCACGAGGGCCCCACACCACAGGGCCGCGCGGCCAAGGGGGGGGGCCGCGCCGCCCTAGGGTGTGGCCCCCTCGTGGCCCCTCTTCGTCTCTCCTTCGGACTTCTGAAAGCTTCGTGGCAAAATAGGACCCTGGGCGTTGATTTCGTCCAATTCCGAGAATATTTCGTTACTAGGATTTCTGAAACCAAAAACAGCAGAAAACAGCAACTGGCACTTCGGCATCTTGTTAATAGGTTAGTTCCAGAAAATGCACGAATATGACATAAAGTGTGCATAAAACATGTAGATAACATCAATAATGTGGCATGGAACATAAGAAATTATCGATACGTTGGAGACGTATCAGCATCCCCAAGCTTAGTTCTGCTCGTCCCGAGCAGGTAAAACGATAACACAGATAATTTCTGGAGTGACATGCCATCATAATCTTGATCATACTATTTGTAAAGCATATGTAGTGAATGCAGCGATCAAAACAATGTATATGACATGAGTAATTAAGTGAATCATATAGCAAAGACTTTTCACGAATAGCACTTCAAGACAAGCATCAATAAGTCTTGCATAAGAGTTAACTCATAAAGCAATAATTCATAGTAAAGGTATTGAAACAACACAAAAGAAGATTAAGTTTCAGCGGTTGCTTTCAACTTATAACATGTATATCTCATTGATATTGTCAACATAGAGTAATATAATAAGTGCAATATGCAAATATGTAGGAATCAATGCACAGTTCACACAAGTGTTTGCTTCTTGAGGTGGAGAGAAATAGGTGAACTGACTCAACAATGAAAGTAAAAGAATGGTCCTCATAGAGGAAAAGCATCGATTGCTATATTTGTGCTAGAGCTTTGATTTTGAAAACATGAAACAATTTTGTCAACGGTAGTAATAAAGCATATGTATCATGTAAATTATATCTTACAAGTTGCAAGCCTCATGCATAGTGTACTAATAGTGCCCGCACCTTGTCCTAATTAGCTTGGACTACCGGATCATCACAATGCACATGTTTTAACCAAGTGTCACAAAGGGGTACCTCTATGCCGCCTGTACAAAGGTCTAAGGAGAAAGCTCGCATTGGATTTCTCGCTATTGATTATTCTTCAACTTAGACATCCATACCGGGACAACATAGACAACAGATAATGGACTCCTCTTTTATGCATAAGCATGTAATCAACAATTAATAATTTTCTCATTTGAGATTGAGGATATATGTCCAAAACTGAAACTTCCACCATGGATCATGGCTTTAGTTAGCGGCCCAATGTTCTTCTCTAACAATATGCATGCTTAACCATAAGGTGGTAGATCGCTCTTACTTCAGACAAGACGAACATGCATAGCAACTCACATGAAATTCAACAAAGAGTAGTTGATGGCGTCCCCAGTAAACATGGTTATCGCACAACAAGCAACTTAATAAGAGATAAAGTGCATAAGTACATATTCAATACCACAATAGTTTTTAAGCTATTTGTCCCATGAGCTATATATTGCAAGGTGAATGATGGAATTTTAAAGGTAGCACTCAAGCAATTTACTTTGGAATGGCGGAAAATACCATGTAGTAGGTAGGTATGGTGGACACAAATGGCATAGTGGTTGGCTCAAGTATTTTGGATGCATGAGAAGTATTCCCTCTCGATACAAGGTTTAGGCTAGCAAGGCTTATTTGAAACAAACACAAGGATGAATCGGTGCAGCAAAACTCACATAAAAGACATATTGAAAACATTATAAGACTCTACACCGTCTTCCTTGTTGTTCAAACTCAATACTAGAAATTATCTAGACCTTAGAGAAACCAAATATGCAAACCAAATTTTAGCATGCTCTATGTATTTCTTCATTAATGGGTGCAAAGCATATGATGCAAGAGTTTAAACATGAGCACAACAATTGCCAAGTATCACATTACCCAAGACATTTATAGCAATTACTACATGCATCATTTTCCAATTCCAACCATATAACAATTTAACGAAGGAGAAACTTCGCCATGAATACTATGAGTAGAAACTAAGGACATACTTGTCCATATGCTACAGCGGAGCGTGTCTCTCTCCCATAAAGTGAATGCTAGGATCCATTTTATTCAAACAAAACAAAAACAAAAACAAACCGACGCTCCAAGCAGAGCACATAAGATGTGATGGAATAAAAATATAGTTTCAGGGGAGGAACCTGATAATGTTGTCGATGAAGAAGGGGATGCCTTGGGCATCCCCAAGCTTAGACGCTTGAGTCTTCTTAGAATATGCAGGGGTGAACCACCGGGGCATCCCCAAGCTTAGAGCTTTCACTCTCCTTGATCATGTTGCATCATACTCCTCTCTTGATCCTTGAAAACTTCCTCCACACCAAACTCGAAACAACTCATTAGAGGGTTAGTGCACAATAAAAATTAACATATTCAGAGGTGACACAATCATTCTTAACACTTCTGGACATTGCATAAAGCTACTGGACATTAGTGGATCAAAGAAATTCATCCAACATAGCAAAAGAGGCAATGCGAAATAAAAGGCAGAATCTGTCAAAACAGAACAGTTCGTATTGACGAATTTTAAAATGGCACCAGACTTGCTCAAATGAAAATGTCCAAATTGAATGAAAGTTGCGTACATATCTGAGGATCACTCACGTAAATTGGCATAATTTTCTGAGCTACCTACAGGGAGGCAGGTCGGAATTCGTGACAGCAAAGAAATCTGAAACTGCGCAGTAATCCAAATCTAGTATGAACTTTTCTATCAACGACTTTACTTGGCACAATAAAACACTAAACTAAGATAAGGAGAGGTTGCTACAGTAGTAAACAACTTTCAAGACACAAAATAAACACAAAGTACTGTAGGTAAAATAACACATGGGTTATCTCCCAAGAAGTTCTTTCTTTATAGCCATTAAGATGGGCTCAGCAGTTTTAATGATGCACTCGCAAGAAATAGTATTTGAAGCAAAAGAGAGCATCAAGAGGCAAATTCAAAACAAATTTAAGCCTAACATGCTTCCTATGAAAAGGAATCTTGTACACAAATAAATTCATGAAAAACAAAGTGACAAGATCAGGAAGATAAAACAAGTGTAGTTTCAAAAATTTCAGCACATAGAGAGGTGTTTTAGTAACATGAAAATTTCTACAACCATATTTTCCTCTCTCATAATAACTTTCAGTAGCATCATGAGCAAACTCAACAATATAACTATCACATAAAGCATTCTTATCATGAGTCTCATGCATAAAATTATTACTCTCCACATAGGCATAATCAATTTTATTAGTTGTAGTGAGAGCAAATTCAACAAAGTAGCTATCATTATTATTCTCATCATCAAATATAGGAGGCATATTGTAATAATAATCAAATTTATCCTCCATAACAGACGGTACTAAAAGTCCAATATCATTATCATAAATAGGAGGCAAAGTATCATCAAAGTAAATTTTCTCCTCAATGCTTGGGGGAATAAAAAGATCATGAAAACCAGCTTCCCCAAGCTTAGAACTTTCTATATTATTATCAACAATGGTGTTCAAAGCGTTCATACTAATATTACTACCAGCATGCAAATAAGATTCCATAGGTTTTTTAATTTTCGCATCAAACAATCCATGTTTTAAATCAGGAAATAGAAATAGAAGCTCATTCTTGTCCATTATGCCAAACTAGTGAAATAAAAATATGCATGATATTAAGTAAAGTAAAACAAGTAACTAATTTTTTTGTGTTTTTGATATAGCAAACAAGATAGCAAATAAAGTAAAACTAGCAACTAATTTTTTTGTATTTTGATTTAGTGCAGCAAACAAAGTAGTAAATAAAACTAAGCAAGACAAAAACAAAGTAAAGAGATTGGGATGTGGAGACTCCCCTTGCAGCGTGTCTTGATCTCCCCGGCAACGGCGCCAGAAATTTGCTTGATGCGTGTGGTTGACACGTCCGTTGGGAAACCCAAGAGGAACGTGTGATGCGCACAGCGGCAAGTTTCCCTCAGTAAGAAACCAAGGTTTAATCGAACCAGTAGGAGTCAAGAAGCACGTTGAAGGTTGATGGCGGCGGGATGTAGTGCGGCGCAACACCAGAGATTCCGGCGCCAACGTGGAACCTGCACAACACAACCGAAGTACTTTGCCCCAACGAAACAGTGAGGTTGTCAATCTCACCGGCTTGCTGTAACAAAGGATTAACCGTATTGTGTGGAAGATGATTGTTTGCAGAAAACAGTAGAACAAGTATTGCAGTAGATTGTATTTCAGTATAGAGAATTGGACCGGGGTCCACAGTTCACTAGAGGTGTCTCTCCCATAAGATAAACAGCATATTGGGTGAACAAATTACAGTTGGGCAATTGACAAATAAAGAGGGCATGACCATGCACATACATATCATGATGAGTATAGTGAGATTTAATTGGGCATTACGACAAAGTACATAGACCGCCATCCAGCATGCATCTATGCCTAAAAAGTCTACCTTCAGGTTATCATCCGAACCCCCTCCAGTATTAAGTTGCAAAGCAACAGACAATTGCATTAAGTATGGTGCGTAATTTAATCAACAACTACATCCTTAGACATAGCATCAATGTTTTATCCCTAGTGGCAACAGCACAACACAACCTTAGAACTTTCTGTCACTGTCCCAGGTGTCAATGCAGGCATGAACCCACTATCGAGCATAAATACTCCCTCTTGGAGTTACAAGCATCTACTTGGCCAGAGCATCTACTAGTAACGGAGAGCATGCAAGATCATAAACAACACATAGATATAACTTTGATAATCAACATAACAAGTATTCTCTATTCATCGGATCCCAACAAACGCAACATATAGAATTACAGATAGATGATCTTGATCATGTTAGGCAGCTCACAAGATCCGACAATGATAGCACAATGGGGAGAAGACAACCATCTAGCTACTGCTATGGACCCATAGTCCAGGGGTAGACTACTCACACATCACACCGGAGGCGACCATGGCGGCGTAGAGTCCTCCGGGAGATGAATCCCCTCTCCGGCAGGGTGCCGGAGGCGATCTCCTGGATCCCCCGAGATGGGATCGGCGGTGACGGCGTCTCAGTAAGGTTTTCCGTATCGTGGCTCTCGGTACTGGGGGTTTCGAGACGGAGGCTATTTGTAGGCGGAAGGGCAGGTCAAGAGGCGGCACGAGGGCCCCACACCACAGGGCCGCGCGGCCAAGGGGGGGGGGCGCCGCCCTAGGGTGTGGCCCCCTCGTGGCCCCTCTTCGTCTCTCCTTCGGACTTCTGGAAGCTTCGTGGCAAAATAGGACCCTGGGCGTTGATTTCGTCCAATTCCGAGAATATTTCGTTACTAGGATTTCTGAAACCAAAAACAGCAGAAAACAGCAACTGGCACTTCGGCATCTTGTTAATAGGTTAGTGACAAGGGATTAACTTGTCAATGCCTATGGATTATAGGCTAGGGTTTAGTTAGAAGTAGAGGGCAAGTAGATCTCGAAGGTTTCAGCCGAAAAGTACTCGACGACTATGAAAACTAGGGTTTGCAGACAATGATTCGATTCTCTCTTTTGTCCCTCGACTCCCCCTTATATATGAGGTGAAGCCGAGGGACTCGTGCTATACAAGTTTACAGAGTCCGGGACGGTTTCTAACTCGTCCCGCCAGATTACAAACAACACTTCCTATTACAACTCTATTTCTTCCTTAAACGCATCTTGGGCTCCCGAATCTTCTTATTCTTCGGGTAGTGGGCCTTCAATAAACCCCGGGTACTATATTCGGCAGGCCCATTTGGGATGCCTATGTCAGTAGCCCCCGAGATTTTGCTTGAATTGTAAAGTCAGGGAAAATCTCCACTGTTTATTTTTACCCGAAAGCCTTAACTTTCTATATTTCTTCTCATAAAATTCTATATTGTACAGGGATATTGGTAATTGGGGCTAGTTCATCTGACGGATCAGGTACTAGTTAACTGCTCTAGTGGCAATCCGCAAAAACCTACTTCAAAATCACGTCCCTGGACATGATCTCGGATACCTGTAAACTTCGACAGGTGCCGCTTAAGGTCTTACCATTCTGTCGAGTCCCAGTCAAATTTATCGGGTACCTAACGCGTCCGTTAGGATTTTTCTTCGTATCTGTTGATACGGATAAAAGTAGCAGAGCGCAGTCTTTGGCGATGCCACGCCCAGCAGAATGGATTCTGGGGTCTTACCTTCGCAAATTTGCGGCATTCAGAAATTGATCGCAACTTTGGCGTCCTGAGAATATATTGTCGAGTGCTTTTCCGGCTGTTGGAATGGCACATTTTATTGAGTCAAATATGACTTATATTGTTCTCCCGATGGGAGTATATGTAGAGTTAATTATAACTCGAAATATACTCTCTTGCTCTTCTATTTTTCCTTTGTTAATTTCATCGGGCACGCGAACAGCGTTCCCGATGGGAGTAGCCCCCGAGGCTACAGCCAAGAACTTGTGCTTGGTTGTAGGCTCAACATTTTATTCCACCTTGTCGCTATTTTGTCATTATTTCGCAATATGAACTCTTTCCTCTTCTTCTTCTTTTCTCTCTTTATTTTTATATTTCTCGGGTGCGCGAACAGCGCTCCCGATGGGAGTAGCCCCCGAGGCTACAGCCAAGAACTTGTGCTTGGTTGTAGGCTCAACATTTTCTATATTGTCATACTCGAAATTTTACTTTTTGTCGGAGTAGCCCCCGAGCATTTGGGCAAAAACTTGTATTTGATCAAAGGCTCCCGAAGTATTGAATATTTCATCCTGTCGCCAATCTCTGAATACTTCCTTGTCGACATTCTTCACTTAATCAAATTTACTTCATCCTTGACAAGTAGTCGTGAATTTTCTGTCCTGTGGGTCCATTGCTTTCACCACGTTGACACGTCGTGCAAGTAGTGGACACACGTCCTCCGCTTTTCCACACGATTTCTTCATCCAACGGCACACTGCTTCACCCGAATCTTATATAAACCCTTCTTCAACCTTCGTTCATCCCCTCGCTTGCGCCGCTCACCTGTTCCTTTTCGCAAAACTTCCCCTGCGCCCAACTCTCTCCAATCTTCCGTACGCACATACATTGCTCTGCCCACTGCCGTTGATGCCACCGCGCACGCGTCTGACTCGCCACAGCACGCCGGAATCCAAGATGGCCGCCGAGGATTTTGAGTGGGAGAGATCCAAAATCTCCAATCAAGACATCAACACGCTGAAGAGGCTCGGCCTCATGACGAAGGAGGACGCCATCCGCTTTCCTAGCGAAGAAAGCTACCCCAAGCCTCCAATGGAGTATCGGGTTAGTTTTGTTGATCATCTCATCCGTGGCCTCTCTACCCCAATTCATGATTTTCTCCGCGGTCTTCTCTTTGTTTATGGGATTCAGCTGCACCAACTGACTCCCAATTCCATCCTCCACATTTCTATTTTTATCACCCTTTGCGAATGCTTCCTCGGAGTCCCTCCTAATTGGGCTCTGTGGAAGCGTATTTTCTGCCTCCGCCGCAATGGCTCTCACAACGTCACCTATAACATAGGTGGCGTTGTTATCTGTGTCCGCACTGATGTCGATTACTTCGACGTCAAGTTTCCCGACTCTGTCCAAGGATGGCGCAAGAGATGGCTCTACATCCACGAAGAAAGCGCCAATTCTGTGGAGCACAACATAGTTCCTTTCGACGGAAGTGCCAGGATTCAGCGTCGCCGTTCCTGGGATGCCGAAGCTTCTGAAGAAGAGAAAAAAGCGACAGAGGCGCTCATGGCTCGTATCCGTCATCTTCAAAACACTCGAGGCAAAGAGCTATCTGGTGTTCAAATTACTGCCTACTTCCTTAGGATTAGAGTGCAGCCTCTTCAGGCTCGCAAAAATCCCCTTTGGACGTATTCTGGTGAAAATGACGCCAACAGAATCTCCAAAGGATCTTTCTGTAAAGGACTTGGAAAAATTGGTTCGAAGAATTTCTCGATTAGGCAAGAAGGATCCTATTCCCTCCTCCCGTCGAGTGGAACCATACAAAGGCTTCCAATCCTCTTCCCGAGGTATTTTGTCTTCTCGAAGTTTTATCTTGTTTTGAACTGTTCCTCGTATCTTATTTGCAAGTGGTATCTCACTTATTCTCTTTTGTCACTATTTCTTTGTAGAATCATCCTACTATGGCTTCCCTTCCTCCTCTTCCCGAGGATGGAGAGGTCGAAGAAAGAGCCGTTGTCGATGATGTCAACCAGAGACCCCCTCTTTTGTGAATGAACCCGCAGATTCTCGAAAATCTGCGGGATCTACTGAGAAAGATGCTGCCTCTGAAGATACAACATCAGCACAATCTCCTCCTCCTGCTGTTTCTCCGAAGAGCAAAAGGAAAAGGAGCAATGCCGAAGATTCCGGGACCTCGAAACCCGAAGAAACTGCTCCTTTTCCTCGAAAAGCAGCTTATGATCCATATATCGAGAGTATCATCAGCTCGTAGGTTCCTTGCTCTTTTCCTTTTCTATTTGAAGAATTTTATTTTGCCTTGCTTTTTATGCTGCCACTATTTTGTCACAGTGATGATGAAGAAACACCAACTTTAGATGTGGCTGCTCGAACGAGCACGTCACATACTTTAGTTATTTCAGAAAAACCAGTTGAAGGGGAGGAATCGTCGCCTCCTCAACAAAATGTTGATACATCTACTCCTCCTTCGAGCCCCCGTGCCCCTTCACCAAAAAGGGCACGGGTTGAAAAGATTGTTGATCCTGCCCCTCAGTTGGGCAGTTCGTCGACTCTGCTCTTAGATGATGTAAGTTTGTCGGCATCTATATTTTCCTTATTTTGTTTTTTCACACCTTTTCTCTTTTTCATGCCGACGTTTCTTTTGATGTACTTACCTTTGAACAGCCAATGATCAAAGAGCTTCTTCGGATCGGGTCCCAATTTGTTGGGTACCGTGAATATGCCGCCAGAGCCGAAGGTAACGACTTTTATACTTGCTATTTTTCTTTGACTTTCTATTCCTGTTGCTTGTCGCTATTTTTTGATCTTTCTTTTCTTTCTTTTTCATATCTCGACGTAAAAACTTTCAGAGGCCAACGAACGTGTCGACGCACTTGCTCAAAAACTCGAGCAAAGTGAGGCGGCTCGCAAGAAAGCTGAACTTGCTGCTAGCAAAGCCAAGGCCGAGGTTGATGAAGCCAAGGTGAAAGCTGCTAGTGTCGAGGAGCTGCAGAGAAGGCTCAAAGATGCCGAATCTGCCTTAGATGAGCAGAAAACTGCACAAACTGTGCGTGAACAAGAGATCATCAAGCGTCAAGTCGCAAAGTCGACGTACGCTGAGTAATATCATCAACCCTTTCTATTGTACTTCCTGTTTCTTGGTTTTTGACTAATGGTTTGTCTCGTGTGGCAGCCCAAACAAACCAAGATTTTGATCTGGAGAATCCCGTCAATGACCCTCTCCTTGATGCACTTTCTCTTCGAGTTCCATGGGCGCGAAATTCGTGAAGGCGTGGCCAATGCCAGTGCAAGTTTGTCGGCGTTGTTCCCCTACTTCTTCCCGAAGAAAGAGGAACCTTCGACTTTCCTTGCCCTTGCCAAGCTTTTCAATTCGTCGGAAGACCTGGGATTGAAGATGCGTCAGGAGAATATGAAGGTTGCTGTCGAGAGTACTGTTGCCCTGGTTGCTGACAGCCAACAGACGCTTGATTGGATGAAGGTTGGCGACACCAGCCAGATAGAGCATTCGAGATGGAGGTCGCTGATCAAGGCAGCCAAGCCCAACACTAAGAAGATCTTGGCGTATCTGGGGATCAAGCCAGCTTCGACTCCTAGCTCCTCGAGGCCGGAGGTCTAGTTGCATGCCTCCTTGTTTCTTTTTCTGTTTCTTTTGCTTTTGTTGCCAAAGTAGTTGTTTTGGCGACACTCATTTCTTTAGCTCTACTGTAGTGCCCTTGTAATGATTCCAAGAAATTAATGAAAAACTCTATCTGTCATTTGATGTTGTCTTGTCTAAATTTCAGTTGATATTTGATAACTATACTCCAACTTCCGCTCCTTCCAATGTATCGCCTTCTTCTCGTGCGAGGAGAGCTTTTGCTGATATCGCACCCGTCGACGATACCTTGTCGCAAGAACTGGATGAACTTCGGCAGCAACTTCAGTATGCGAAGAAGCAAACACTTGTGATGATGGAGCAATCTCGTAAGTCATCTGAAGCCGAAAAAATTGCTCTTCAACAAGCTCATGAAGCCGTGGCTGCTAAGGAAGTTGCTGCTTCCGAGGCTGAAAAGGCAACTACTCGAGAAAATTTCATGCTCGAATTAATGAATGAAGCCAGTGCAGATATGTCGGGTATGCCTGTTTCGTCCGCTGATATTTTTTATCTTCATGCTACTGTTTCTTAGAGGTTTCCACTTCTTTGTTTTGATAGGTGCCTTTGTTGATGCTGCTGCCGAGGAAGAGAGGGTAAATGCTAGGACAACCCTCCTTGTTAATCTTTCCCTGGACCATGGTTCGTTGTTTTGGGCTACCCCAGAGAGGACCCGCCAAATTGTCAGATTTCAAGATCGCGCCTCTCAAACTCGCGATTTCCTTGACTTCTGTACCAAAACCTTGTCCATGGTTTACAACTCCATGTTTCCTCGGAACGTCCAACCAAAAACTCTTCCTGAATTGATGGAAAGGTTCAAGGATGCTCGCAGTATCCATGATTTTGTCAAAGCTCAACTAGTAGCTGGCGCGCATTTGCTCTTATCATGCTCCAAATCTGCCACTCGAAGCTTGACCTTACCCAGGTTGTCGAGAAGGTTCACCAAAAAGTAAAACGTCGGAGAGTTGGTGTTGACAGGATTAACACGAAGGTTACGCCTATAGCCGAAGAGATGATTGAAGACCTACTTCGGATGGATGCCGACTTTTTTGCCGATGGCCATTATGCCGATTTTCTTGGTGCTGCTCCTGAGGAAAGCAGGGTTACTCTTGATGACATATTGAATCAAGACTAGTTAGTTTCTTCTTGTAGATATTTTTCCTTTGTAATCCACGACTATATTGTAAAGCAATCATTATATTTCTCTGTTTGTTTAGCCCCCGAGTGTTTCGGTGACTCTTTACTATATTTGTATACTTGCGAGGTTTTGAACCAAGGCATTTATATATTTAGGGCGAATATGAGCCCCCAAGCTTTTTATTGAGTACTATTTTGTATTTTTGTTGACTCACGAGGTATTTGAATACCAAGGCAAGTTTTTCCTTTTGTTGATGAACTATATTGAAATTCGTCGGAGCGAAGACTTTGGTCATGTCGATAAAGAAGAAAAGTTATATTGTCACTATCTTTATTATATTGCAGCACCGCGAGCCCGCCTCATTAAAAACCTTCTCCGGCCCCACTCGGTGCCCCGAAAAAGGAAAAGAGTGCGTCTGAAAACTCGCGGGCGTTTCAGTACATTGAAGCTTTACAAAGACTATATTTTGACTCTAGGCGTAAAAACGCCTAAGTTGCGCCACGTTCCAGGGGTTTGGCTCCTCCACCCCTGTCTTTTTGTCCTTTATTCTGTATGCTCCTCCTCCAATTACTTCCGTGACAATGTAAGGGCCAAGCCATGGTGACTCGAGTTTTTCATGACTTTTTTGCGTGAGCCGAAGAACTAGGTCTCCCACCTGAAAAGATCTTGGCCGCAAACGTCGACTGTGGTAATTCTTCAAGTCCTGTTGATATTTGGTTACCCGAGATAATACTTCATCTCGGGCTTCATCAAGTGCGTCGACGTCGTCTTCTAGCACTCTTCTCGACGTTTCTTCATCATATTCAGCGACACGTGGAGGGTTGTGCTCTATCTCGATTGGTAGTACTGCTTCTGCTCCATGAACCAGGAAAAACGGAGTTTCCTGCGTTGCTGTGTTTGGTGTTGTTCGGATGCTCCACAACACGCTTGGTAGTTCTTCTGGCCAGGTATGTCGAGCTTTTTCCAGTGGTCCTAACAAGCGCTTCTTGATACCATTGCAGATGATGCCATTGGCTTTCTCGACTTGCCCATTGGTTTGAGGATGTGCAACTGACGCAAAGTTCAGCTTAATACCCACCTCTTCGCAATAATCTTTGAATTCATGGGATGTGAAGTTGCTGCCGTTGTCTGTGACGATGCTGTGGGGCACTCCAAATCTGAAGACGAGGCCTTTTACGAATTTTACTGCGGATGCTCCATCTCGGTGAATTTATCGGCTTCGCTTCTATCCACTTTGTAAACTTATCGACAGCTACTAGCATGTACTCCTTTCCTCCTGGCCAGGATTTGTGTAACTTACCCACCATATCAAGTCCCCATTGAGCAAAGGGCCAAGACAATGGTATTGGTGCTAGCTCTGCTGTCGGAGAGTGAGGTTTTGCGGCGAACCTTTGACATGCGTCGCAAGTTCTTACTATGTCCTTGGCGTCCTCGATTGCTGTCAACCGAGAATCCTGCCCGAAAACCTTGGCTGCGATAGCTCGACTACTTGCGTGGTGGCCACATATTCCTTCGTGTACATCCTTCAGATTATTCTTCCTTCTTCGGGTGTAACGCACCTTTGCAAAACGCCTGAAATACTTCGCTTATACAATTCTCCCTTGACCACCGTAAAAGCTTTGGAGCGTCGAATTACTCGCCTTGCTTCAACTGGATCATCAGGTATTTCTTTCCTCATGATGTATGATATGTACGGCTGCATCCACGGTATCTGTATCACCATGACCAAGTCCTGATCCTCTTCTTCGTCCTCTTGCTTTTCCTTGGCAGCCCCCGAGGGTTTCTTCTCCTTCTTTTTTGACTTTGTTGGCTTAGTGGATCTCTCTGTTATCTCTTCCCAGAATACACCTGGCGGGATTGGAAGGCACTGTGACCCGATGTTTGCAAGAACGTCGGCTTCGTCGTTGCTCAACCTGCTAATATGATTTACTTCGCATCCATCGAATAACTTCTCAAGCTCGTTGTACACCTCCTTGTATGCCATCATGCTATCATTGATTGCATCACATTGGTTCATAACTTGCTGAGCCACCAACTGTGAGTCGCCAAAGATTTTTAATCGAGTTGCTCCGCAGGCTTTTGCCATCTTCATCCCGTGTATGAGAGCCTCATATTCTGCTTCATTGTTAGATGCGTTAAGGAACGTCATCCGGAGGATGTACTTTAATTTGTCGCCTTCAGGTGATATGAGTACTACTCCTGCGCCAGCTCCTTCTAGTCTCTTGGACCCATCAAAGTTCATGGTCCAAGTTCTCGATAAATCTGGAGGTCCCGTATTTTGCAACTCCATCCATTCTGCGATGAAGTCCGGCAAGTATTTGCGACTTTATTGCTTTTCTTTTGTCATACGTGATGTCCCGAGGGGAAAGTTCTATTCCCCAAAGGGAGACACGACCCGTAGCTTCTGGGTTATTCAGGATCTTTGTCAAGGGAGCTTCATTGACCACTATGATCGGGTGTGCCGAAAAATAGTGGCGCAATTTTCGTGCTGTCGTGAACACTCCATATGCTAGCTTTTGGTACTGAGGGTACCTTTGTTTTGAAGGTGACAAGACTTCGCTCACGAAGTATACTGGCCGCTGCACTCCATGGATTTTCCCTTCTTCCTCTCTTTCGACAACTAATACTGTGCTAACCACTTGGGGCGTGGCTGCAATATACAGTAGGAGAGGTTCCTTTTCCTTTGGAGCCACCAGGATTGGTGGTGTCGAGATTTTTCGCTTCAGATCCTTGAAAGCTCTGTCGGCCTCTTCGTTCCACTGGAATTTATCTCCTTGTTTTATCAGCGCATAAAATGGTAACGCTTTTTCTCCTAACCTGGCGACGAACCTGCTCAAAGCTGCGACTCGCCCAGTTAGCTGCTGTATTTCTTTCAACTTTGTTGGCTTTCTCATTGTTACTATGGCTTGTATTTTGTCGGGATTTGCTTCAATCTCTTGCCGAAACTAGAAACCCCAGAAGTTCTCCTGCTGGGACGCCAAAAGAACACTTCGTCGGGTTCAGTTTGAGGCAGAATTTGTCGAGGTTGTTAAAAGTTTCTTTGAGATCCTCGATCAACGTTGTCCCCTTTTTTGATGTTATGACGACATCATCGATGTATACTTGCACGTTCTTCCCGATCTGTGTTGCTAAACACTTCTGCATCATCCTCTGATATGTTGCTCCCGCATTTTTTAGACCAAAGGGCATTGTTTTGTAGCAAAACACGCCGTAAGGTGTAATAAACGCTGTCTTGGCTTCATCATCTTCTTTTAATCTGATCTGGTTATAACCAGAGTATGCATCCAAGAAGGAAAGACGTTCGCAACCTGCCGTGGAGTCGATAATTTGATCGATCCTTGGGAGGGAAAGTGATCCTTAGGACAATGTTTATTGAGACACGTAAAGTCGACGCACATGCGAAGGACTGTCGTGTTTTTCTTCGGCACCATCACTGGGTTAGCTACCCATGTGGCTTCTGTAGATATTT
Source organism: Lolium perenne (assembly GCF_019359855.2). Classification (NCBI taxonomy): domain Eukaryota; kingdom Viridiplantae; phylum Streptophyta; class Magnoliopsida; order Poales; family Poaceae; genus Lolium; species Lolium perenne. Next base: position 190,665,767 of record NC_067245.2, read on the forward strand.
CTCTGATAAAACCAGCTTCTTCGAGTCGATTTATCTCTGAAAGCATGGCTTTGCGGTTTGGTTCCGAAAAACGCCGCAAAGGTTGTCTGATTGGTTTTGCTGTTGGATCCAAATTTAGGTGGTGCTCGGCAAGTTCCCTGGGTACTCCTGGCATGTCAGCTGGACACCATGCAAAGATTTTCCAGTTCTCACGGAGGAACTTGACGAGCGCGCTTTCCTATGCGATATCCATATCGTTTGCGATAGATGTCGTCTTTTTTGGATCTGTCGGGTGAATCTGCACCTCCTTAGAATTTTTCTCTCGTGTTGAAAGTTGATTCTTTATTTGGCCTTCCAACGTCCGGCAAGACGTCGTAATCAATCATGCTTTTTGACGCCAAGTACTCGGCTTGCATCCCGAAAGTTTCGCCAACCCGTGAAAATCCTTGTCGCACTTATCGGCTAAGGCAAAGCTTCCCTTGATCGTGATTGGTCCTTCTTGGTCCGGGCAACCTCCACAACAGGTATGTATAGTGTGGTACTGCCATAAATCTAGCATATGCTGGTCGTCCCAACAGAGCGTGGTATTGTGATGGAAAATCCACGACTTCAAATTCGAGCTTCTCGATTCTATAATTTTCTCGGGTCCCAAATTGAACATCGAGATTGATTTTTCCCAATGGATAACTTGGTTTCTCTGGTGTGATGCCGTGGAATCTTGTGTCTGTTGGTTTCAAGTTTGCTAAGGATATGTTCATCTTCCTCAATGTATCTGCATACATGAGGTTCAAGCTGCTGCCGCCGTCTATGAACACTCGAGAGACATCAAATCCTGCGATAACTGCTGGCATTGGAATAAGTCTTGATCGCCCCCGGTCGAGGAACTTGCTGCGGATGATCTGCTATTGTGAAGCCGATATCTTGTCCCGACCAATTAAGGTACTCAATCGTTGGTGGAGGCATTTTCTGCCATAAACACCGTCGTGAGATTACTTTTTGAGCTCTATTAGACGGCCTTCCCTTCGAATCATCAACACCGCTCCGTTGGAGTTAGGATCAACATAGGGTGGTGGTGCAGTGCTGCCGCTATTCTTAGCTGGTGTCGATTGTCCTCTCGTAATCGCGGGAGGTGGCGGTAGATGAATCTCGCTCCTAGGCTCCCGAGGGTTTCTCCGTGCTGCTCGAGCGTGAGCATTTTCTCGCGTATCCGAACATTGCCTGAAAATTTCGACGCCTTTCCGCAGTGCCCCGACCGTCTTTTCCCGTTGTCGTCGAGGAAGAAGTGCATCCGGCACGGTCCGTTCAGCATTTCCTCGGGGACACGAAAGGTCTTGGAAACCTCGGCCCACTATTTTGCCTGTTGCGTGAATCATCCCTATTATCACCTCGCTGTTCACTGCTTCTCTGGTAATCATCTCTGTTGCCTCCTGTATTTGTCCGAAAACCTGCCGAAATTTGTTCTGGGGCGTCGTAGTTCTGGTACGTCCGAGGAAATCTTCGCCTCGGTTGATAGTTTCGACCACGGTCCTCCTCTGGCGACCTGTGTCGTTTGTTGTGGACAGCGTCTTCTCCATCTGCCCATTTATTTGCTATCTCCATTAACGCGGATACTGTCCTTGGATTGGTCCTTCCCAAATCCTCGACAAAGTCTCCACGCCTGACTCCTGCGACAAACGCATCTATTGCTCTCTCGTCAGATATGTTTTCTGCCGAGTTTTTGATGATATTCCATCTCTGGATGTACTTTCTCATTGGCTCATCTGGCTTTTGTCGACACGCTCTCAACTCCTCTAACGATGCGGGTTTTTTGCACGTGGATCTGAAGTTCTTGACGAACACGTCCTCGAAACTTTCCCAGCTGTCGATGGATCCTGGAGCGAGTTTCTTTATCCATGATCGTGCGGCACCACTCAGGTGCACCTGGATGCTTTGCATGGCTGTTGCCCTAGTTCCTCCTGTCAGCTTCACCGTCTCCAGATAGTCGACTAGCCAATCCTCTGGATCTTGAAGGCCGTCGAATTTCTTGAAATTATCGGGTAACTTGAATCCTGAGGGGACTCGCGTTTTTCGGACTCTCCTCGTGAAGCATGGTAAGCCGCACATATCTTCGTCGTTGAGTTCTGGGGATTGCCGATGATCCCTTGCGTTAAGGGACTATTTTGCCTTGCCACTCCTTCGGGAGGCGTTGATATAAACGCTGTCCCCATAGCTCCAACTCCTGCTACCGCCATATTGTACAGTGTTTCCCTTGGGTCACCCGGAGGTGGTTTAGATGCAAGGATAAAAGCATGTGTCGCCATATACCCAGCCTCTGGTGTCTTAGGGATGATGTTTCCTCTTGTATCTATCGACATAAAGGACATGTCGAGGTTTTGAACCAAGTGTTCTCTTTCTGCCTCGGGTATGTGTTGCAGCCTTGATCTTGCTCTGTTCCGCGCCTCCCGATGGCTATCACCCGTAGTTCTAGATTGTCGACTTAGATCTGCCCTTCTCCCGCCGGATGCGTAAGCTGCCTCCTTTCTCCTGTTCAACTCAGCTGTCTGTTTTTCCAATTCCCTGGCAGCTCGTGCGAGCCTATATTGATATGCTTGCAATTCTTCTGGTGTGGCTGTGGTAGCCATTGGTTCTGTGCCGTTCATAGCTCTCGCAGCTCTGTCCCACGCTGCTTGTGAAAGTTGAACTCTATCTCGCGGCTCTGGCCCGACGTATTTGTTGCCCAAGCCTTGTCGCAGATTGGAGGGATCGACGTATGGATTTCCCAAACTGTCGAAAGCCTCAGATGTCTCCTCTTGACCTTCAATGGCGTAAATCTGATGATACCTTGTACTCAGATCTATGTTGGGTTTGGTGACATCATCGTTGAGATTGATGAAGACCTTGCCCACTGTGAGAGATTTGTCGATGAAGTCATGATTGTCGACATCGCTTGAGCCATCGCTTATATACGAGTCCGCAGATGACTCAAACGATATGTCGTTGAAGATCTTGGCGAGTTTCTCTCTTGCTCTGATACTGACGTAGCGTGTCGCCGAGGTTTCTTCTTCTCCTGACTCGTTTGACGATGCATAGCTTGAAAAATCGGAATCGGCCACTGATGATCCCGACGAAATCGGAATTTCGACACGATACGATCCTTCCTTCTCGACGCGAAAGTGGAACCTTCCGAACGTCATCTCCATGGGCTCCGCCAGATACGCATATGCATCCAAACGGGAGGGTGGGTGAGGTACAAAATCGACAAGACCAGCAGCGATCTGTTTACCTCGATCCATTGTGTTGCTTGCGGTTGACGATGTCGAAGATCTTGAGCGTGCCATCGAGATCAGCTCCTTACGCCTCTAATTCCCACAGACGGCGCCAATTGACAAGGGATTAACTTGTCAATGCCTATGGATTATAGGCTAGGGTTTAGTTAGAAGTAGAGGGCAAGTAGATCTCGAAGGTTTCAGCCGAAAAGTACTCGACGACTATGAAAACTAGGGTTTGCAGACAATGATTCGATTCTCTCTTTTGTCCCTCGACTCCTCCTTATATATGAGGTGAAGCCGAGGGACTCGTGCTATACAAGTTTACAGAGTCCGGGACGGTTTCTAACTCGTCCCGCCAGATTACAAACAACACTTCCTATTACAACTCTATTTCTTCCTTAAACGCATCTTGGGCTCCCGAATCTTCTTATTCTTCGGGTAGTGGGCCTTCAATAAACCCCGGGTACTATATTCGGCAGGCCCATTTGGGATGCCTATGTCAGTTAGTTCCAGAAAATGCACGAATATGACATAAAGTGTGCATAAAACATGTAGATAACATCAATAATGTGGCATGGAACATAAGAAATTATCGATACGTCGGAGACGTATCAACAACACAAGTGAAGTGCAGAGTCCTACCTTTCAGGGTGAAAACCCAAGGTCTGGCCTTAATTGGTTATGCCTGGCAATGTCCTTGGCGAAGGCATTGTTTTGAGAGCGGGGACTATCTTCAGGGTGAAAACCTAAGATCTTTGATCGAGCGACGACGGTGTTTGAGCACTGTTCCCTTCTTGGAGGCGTCGTTTTTGGAGAGTCTGTAATTCAGGTGTTGTCTTGGCGGTGGATGTATTGTTGTTGTTAGGCCCAAGATACTGTAGCGGGACTTTTGTTTCTTAGTTTTCTTTTCTTGTTTTTGGCTGTGTGCATCGGTAGTACCATTAGGGTGGTGCGTTGTTGCGGAGGCTGGGTGTAATTGATATCTTCTTGATATTAATATATTCCCTTTATCGAAAAACAAAGGTGGACGAGTAGCATATTTCAACATTAATGAGATGCAAAATTACAAAGCCCATTCGTGAGATCCAATGATCAGTAGCATATTGTAACATTCTGGAGATGCAAAGAAAATTGGCACATACCAATTCAAGAGTAAAAGCCGCCCCTTACCGAGTGCACACTGTAACGAGAAAAACAAACAACCGAATATCAATAATGAGAATCCAATGATCTAGCGTGGCAAAGTCGCGGATGCCATGAACTCATGCTCCAAGTTGTAGCAATTTAGGCTCCTTTGAGAAGGTAAATTAGCTCTATCCACTATACCACTTTGTGCACCCAACAACGGGCGGGTGACTTGGCGCTGTCCACTTAGCAAGTCCTGCACGTTTTCATTTGTCATAGCAACCTGAGATGATCTCAACCTTTTGGATCGGACATGCTGCAGTTTCACCTCCACTTGTTTCATAGTAGGCCTCTTTTCGCCTCGTAGTCGCAAGCAAGCCTCAGCAAGAACGGCAACATCCTCGAGAACTTGATCAGCAACAATTTGTGCAAGGGGTTTCTCCCTCATCTCCCATAGGAAATAGTTGGATAAGTTTTGCTTTAGCCCGGAGTCGCTTGTAAAAATAGGTTCCTTCCTGAGCAACAACTCTACAAGTACTACACCAAAGCTATAGACATCACTCTTCTCATTTAACTTGCCCGTGTGGTAATACTCCGGATCTAAGTATCCAAATGTACCTTGTATATTTGTGACGACGTCGGTTTGGTCAATAGGAATCAACCTTGAAGCACCAAAATCTGATATTTTTGCAGTGTAATTTTCATCCAAGAGTATGTTGCTGGACTTGACATCACGATGAAATATTGATATTGAAGCAGCCGAGTGGAGATAATAGTGCTCCAACAGCTTCTGCAGCAATTCTCAAACAATCATCCCATAACAAGACAAAGCTTCTAGTGGCACTGACACAAATTCCAAATAATGAACCATTGGAGATGAAGTCATATACTAGAAATGGGACTTCGGTTTCAAGACAACATCCGAAGAGTTTCACGATATTTCGGTGATTTATTTGTGAGAGGACAACAACCTCATTGATGAACTGACTAATCTCAACTTTCTCAATGACTTTAGAATTTTTGATGGCTACTACCCGTTGGTCAGATAAGATGCCTCTGTAAACCATGCCATGCCCTCCACGACCAACAATACGGGTGGGATCAAAGTTATTTGTTGCCTTTTCTAACTCTAACAGTGAGAAAATCTTGGTGTTGTCACTAGCATTTTCATCCGATGCTATCAATTGTTCGAGGAGTAGGCCTTGGTTCTGCCGAAAATGCTTTCTTCGTAATTTCTTTTGGATGTCCTTTTTCCACCGATGGATGAAAAATATTGCAATCAAGATGAAAAGTAGAATTCCGAAACCAACGCTAATCCCAATGACGATACATGTATTGTTTATGCGTGCTATTATTGGCCAGAATTTTATATAGTTCATCAGGTAGAATTGATTGTACTGTAGAACCCACCTAGGACCAAATTTTGTTCTTTGGTTGATGTGCACTTCTTTGTTGAAGGGTCATACACTGTTTTTCTAGGACACTCAGTGCAATAATGACTTCCTATAGTGTTATGGAAAGTCCCATTACATGTGCCTGGTATGTTGCACTCGTCAACATCTGCAACAATAAGTAACGCGAGAGGAAACATATAAACAATGTAGTTAAAATTTCCATAAGATCGACCATGACAAGGTTCTGGCCGCCCCCTCTCCTCCTTAAACCGCGGCAAGGTGGCGATGATTGTACGGAGGAGAGGCACCACCCCCGTCAACCTTGGTCCTCCGCCGAGAGCTCGAGCCCACCTCATCCGCTGTCGCCCCGTAGGCTTGGTTTGGACAAGATAGGGCCATCTGCAGCTCCTCCACAACTAGGTCATGACCGAGCTTGTCCATGGGTAGGAGGCAATGGCCATTGTGAAGAGAGATCCATCCCTGTCGATCTTAGAGCATCTCTAGCAGTGACTTCGAAACTGTAAAATTCGGGAGACTGAACTCGCCGAAACTGAAAACGGCGAGTTCAGTCTCCCGAATTTTACAGTTTCGATGATTTTAGTCGAGGCGCAGAATAGAAACCGAAAAGACGATCTAAAAAAATCAAACATCGCGGGAAATCTGGATCAATGAACATGCAAAATGCAACGAGTTCGATGCTCCAATCGAGCTACATTCAAACATAATTTACATTTAACAGCAAAAATAACTACTAATCCTATGCCGCGCGCCTAATTTGACCAAAATTTGGCCCTGGGATAGTCACCGGGGCCTCTACGCGCGACGTCAGATGGCTACGCGGGACGGAAGACGCCTAGGCGACGATGAATGCGGCGAGCTCGATCACCATCGCTTCGTCCGCGTAGTTCCCGCTGGTGAGGGGAAGCGCCGACCCGTCGTACTCGTCTTCGCTGTTGTCGGGGCGCGGCAGAAGCGGCGGGCTGCACGAGCCGCCGGACGGGGGCTCGCCGTCCCCATTGCGTGTCGACATGCATGGACACCCACGTGCCGCTAGCTTGCGCGCTCCCTCGGAGCGCATCCACTTCACGCGCTTCGCCTCCGAGCGCAAAACCGGCGGACAAGGCGGCGAGCCTCCGCCGCCGATACGGCCGCCTCCCCTACCGCATCTTCGTGCGCGCGCCATGGGGAACGTAGGGGAGGTTGTGGCGGAGCAGAGATCGTGAGGGAGCGGCCGGAATTCCTCGCTGGAGTGCAAGGGTTTTTCGCGGCGGAGGAGCGGATGCGGCAGATGGGAGTAGGGTTTCAGAACCGAATCCCCTCTTCGACGTGGTTAAATAGGGGCCGCGCACATAGTTTCGCGGCCCCCGAGAAACTTTTCGGCCCGACCGCCGATTTAGGTTCTAGTCATTGCGGCTTTCGGCCGGAACCCGTAAATCCACCGGAAAAATTCAATTCTGGCAACATTTACGGGCTCTGTTAGAGTTGCTCTTAGCCCCTTCGACTGCCAGCGCGGCTGAGGAAGGGCCCTGAGCTTGGGCCCCACATGGTTGAGAAGGGAGGAGAAAAGTCAATCAACGCCAACCTCCTCATCGAGCTCCAGAGGTCTGAGATGTTGGAGACAACAATTGATCTCAACATTTAGGTCCCGGATACAATGTCCCTTCAAAGCATCTCCACCGGCGCGCCATATAGCAGCCTTGATAGCGTTTTGGGGGTTGTCAGCGAAAATGAGCTCACACCAGCATGCCACAAAAAGTGTGAGCGCCTTTTCGAGCCCAATAGAAGCGTCGGCTGAAGGAGATATGCCCTAGAGGCAATAATAAAGTGGTTATTATTTATATCTTTATGTTTATGATAAATGTTTATATATCATGCTAGAATTGTATTAACCGAAACATTAGTACATGTGTGATATGTAGACAAACAAGAAGTCCCTAGTATGCCTCTTAAACTAGCTTGTTGATTAATGGATGATTAGTTTCATAATCATGAACATTGGATGTTATTAATAACAAGGTTATGTCATTGTATGAATGATGTAATGGACACACCCAATTAAGCGTAGCATAAGATCTCGTCATTAAGTTATTTGCTATAAGCTTTCGATACATAGTTACCTAGTCCTTATGACCATGAGATCATGTAAATCACTTATACCGGAAAGGTACTTTGATTACACCAAACACCACTGCGTAAATGGGTGGCTATAAAGGTGGGATTAAGTATCCGGAAAGTATGAGTTGAGGCATATGGATCAACAGTGGGATTTGTCCATCCCGATGACGGATAGATATACTCTGGGCCCTCTCGGTGGAATGTCGTCTAATGTCTTGCAAGCATATGAATGAGTTCATAAGAGACCACATACCACGGTACGAGTAAAGAGTACTTGTCAGGAGACGAGGTTGAACAAGGTATAAAGTGATACCGAAGATCAAACCTCGGACAAGTAAAATATCGCGAGACAAAGGGAATTGGTAATGTATGTGAATGGTTCATTCGATCACTAAAGTCATCGTTGAATATGTGGGAGCCATTATGGATCTCCAGATCCCGCTATTGGTTATTGGTCGAAGTGAGTACTCAACCATGTCCGCATAGTTCACGAACCGTAGGGTGACACACTTAAAGTTGGATGTTGAAATGGTAGTACTTGAATATGGAATGGAGTTCGAATATTTGTTCGGAGTCCCGGATGAGATCCCGGACATCACGAGGAGTTCCGGAATGGTCCGGAGAATAAGATTCATATATAGGATGTCATTTTATGTGAATTAAAATGTCGCGGAAGGTTCTATGGAAGGTTCTAGAAGGTTCTAGAAAAGTCCAGAAGAAACCACCAAGGAAGGTGGAGTCCACATGGGACTCCACCTCCATGGCCGGCCAGCCCTAGGTGGGGAGGAGTCCCAAGTGGACTCCCCCTTAGGGGGCCGGCCACCCCCCACATGGGAGGTGGAAATCCCACCTTTTGGTGGGAGTCCTAGTTGGGCTAGGTTTCCCCTCTTATGGAAGGTTTTTGGTTCGGGTCTTATTCGAAGACTTGGACACCAACACTTGGGGATCCACCTATATAATGAGGGGCCAAGGGAGGGGGCCGGCCACCCTAAGACCACAAGCTGGCCACCCCATTGAAGTGGCCGGCCACCCCCTCCCAAACCCTAGCCGCCCCCCTCTCCTCCATATCTCCCGCGTAGCTTAGCGAAGCTCCGCCGGACTTCTTCACCGCCACCGACACCACGCCGTCGTGCTGTCGGATTCAAGAGGAGCTACTACTTCCGCTGCCCGCTGGAACGGGGAGGTGGACGTCGTCTTCATCAACAACCGAACGTGTGACCGAGTACGGAGGTGCTGCCCGTTCGTGGCGCCGGAACCGATCGTGATCAAGATCTTCTACGCGCTTTTGCAAGCGGCAAGTGATCGTCTACCGCAGCAACAAGAGCCTCATCTTGTAGGCTTTGGAATCTCTTCAAGGGTGAGACTCGATACCCCCTCGTTGCTACCGTCTTCTAGATTGCATCTTGGCTTGGATTGCGTGTTCGCCGTAGGAATTTTTTTTTCTATGCAACGTTATCCTACATCGGCAACCCCGTGCCGGCCCCTTCGCGAAGGGCACGAATCGGGCACGCCGGCGCCTGGCGGTACGGATTTTTTTGGGTGTGGGAGCCACTTGTTAGCCACACATCCCAAAAATATACATCTTTTCCACCAATACCCCATCCCCCCGCTGCTTATTTTGTCCCGCCCGCCGCTCCATCTCCCATCCAGGCTCCAACCCGAAAAACCCTCGCTGCCGCCATGCCACCGAAGAGAAAGGCTCCGGCGAAGGCAACGAAGGCGCGTACGAAGGCACCGCCGAAGCCGAGCATCGTGGCACCGAAGGAGAAGCCGACGAACATGTCGCAGGAGGCGTGGGAGGATGAGAAACACCGCTGCTCCTTTGCGACGGCCGACCGCAGAAGGCGCCGCCTCGCTGCTCTTGAAGCCGCGAAAGCGTCGTCTGCCGCCGAAGTGTGCTTCAGCTTGGGCGGCCAGCCCGAAGGGAGCCAGAAGCCCGCCGGCCGCAACTTCTCGAGCTCACCCTCGTCGTCGGGGTACTAGGCAGGTACTACGCGGAGGGGCTATCGCTCTCGTAGATGTGGCTGTCGTAGATGGACGGCCGCGCCCGCTACTCCCTCGAGTGGGAGGATAGCGACATGATCACCTTCGACCCCAACGCGTCGTTCTCGCCGGATTCAGCGCCGAGGGGCAGCAACCCCTTTCGCTTGGGCATGGACCTGAACTTGTCGCCTGACCTACGCACCCGGGAAGCACCGATGACCATGTGATAGACGGCACCAGCCTTCCCCGCCACCTCTTCGCCGATGAGAGCAGGAGCGCCCACCAGGTGTTCGGCAGCGCGTCCGGCGTGTCCATGGGCGACGACGAGGTGAGTTTCCTTTCTTTTTATGTGTTATGTGCATTGTAGACACCGCCAGCGACTCAAAGTAGCTAACTTGTTGCATAGATTGTCGCCGGGTACGAGATCCTCACCGGCTTCATATGCGATGGCCACGTCTACGAACCCCCCGTCGACGAGTATGAAGAAGAGGCCGACGAGGACGAAGGTGAGGAGGAGGTCCAGGAGGAGCTGATCGACATCGACACAGGCGTGACCACGACGACGACAACGACGATTCGGTGGCCGTATGTTGGCCCAAACTTCATATTCAAAAACCTATTCGAATTTGGTGGCCGTGTGTTGTAAAAAGTTTAAATCCGAAAACTTATTCGAATTTCAATGCTTTTATTTGAGTTTTTAATTTAAATCATCTATCAGGCCTGTCGTATGGGTGGGTGGGTGGATGGGGGCGGGGGGCGGGGCGCCGGTGTGGAAGCAGCTCCCCCAAATGAAGGATGTTGTGCCGACCCCCCCTCCCCCCCCCCTACCCCATACGACAGTGTCGGGCTGCCGGCGACTATTTGGAACGCGCCAGTGGAGATGTTCTCGTTGTGTGTTGGGAAATCTTGATTGGAGCATGTGCGCGGAGCGCACCTTTTCTTTTCTTGACTTTTTCATTATTGTATCTCTCAAACTATATAATATTTCGAGATTTTTTTGCAAGTCACTCAAAAATAAAAAAGTATAATGGGAAAAATTTGTTACAATTTGTTTTTTTGCAATTTAATTTCAAACTATTTTAAAATTCTAAATAAATTCTTAATATATATATATATACATAATGGCATAAAAAATTGAAATATTTTTCCCACATTCTAGTTTTTATTTTTAAGTGTTCTACAAAATTTCAAGTTCAAATATTGTGTGATGTGAGAGATACAAAAATTAGAAGTGTTTTGATAGGAAAAAACTTGCACGTATCTTGATGCAGTATAGACAGTCTAGATACACCTTCTCTGAAAGTCCTCTCTCTCTTGTGTGTTCCTTTTATTTTTTGGTTTATTTGTTTATATGTGCAGATGCATTGGGTAAGAATCTTCTATGCATCTCATGTTGAATCCTATGTAAATCTTCCTTGCATGCACCTGGTGATACTTCCTATGGTGATGAAACATAGATAACTCCTATGTAACTTTTGTGAATTTGTGTATGAACTTCTGTGAACTTTTGAATGATTCTTCTATGAATTTGTGTATAAGTATGTTTGATGATACATTATATGAAAGCAATGTGTTCCTATATTTATGATACAATTTGCTTTCATGTAATTACCATGAAAACTAAATAAATAAACAGCTCCATTGATCTATGTTTGATACCTGACACACGTATGGAACTGATATCTTTATATTTCTTGTATGAAATTTGCTTGGATCTGCAGAGTTTGATAATTAACTACTCTTAATCGTGAGCATCTCGTATTAATCTGGATTAAAATTGGTAAGAAACTTCTATGATTCTATGAACCATGAATAAAATCGGGAACTGTATGAATGACCTAGGAAAAAGAAAATGTCTTGGATTTAAAAGAAGGTATGAAATATCCTGGAAAGACAGGGGTGTTGTGAAAAAATATCGTGGAAAGATACAACATATAAGAAATAATACGGTGGTAGTTGGATCTAAATATCCGCTATCTCATTAAATTTTATGCCTTGCCAATAATCTCATAGATAGTTCTGATATAATTTGTGATTATAGGTGAGATTCCCCGTGTAACGCCACCACAGCCATCCACCATAGTTTAATTGTAATATATTATTATTAAACACATATTTTTATTATGCAAACATACACTCTTTATGGTTATAGAGAAAACACATAGAGAGAGTGAGAAGAGAGAACCAACCTGTAGTTGGATCATTAGTAGGGCAGTGTCAGCCTTAGCCAACTAAAATTGAAACAACTTAACACTTTGATGTTCATAAAAGCAGAATATTAGTCAGTGGAATTTCTATCGATAGCGAGGCTCTTATAGTGATTTCGTCGATCTCAACACTCATCGAATTGGTTTTTGAACTCAGTCTCTCGAAAACAGCTCATAGTTACACACATGCATAATGCATTCATATACGTGCATTCATAGAGATGAGCATGTCTCTATGTATATGTGACCGTCTACATCTATGCTATTTCTATGTTTCGTGTAAAAGAAAAAGAGAACGAGAAGGGGACGTAGTAACGCGAGTTTTGATTATTCAAGGAGGGTTGCTCCGGTGCTCCCCCCTAATAAATTTGAAGACTGATAGTTGGATTGTTTTTCCTATGTTGGGTCCGTCGAAACCCATGTCCAACCAATGTATATCAGTCTATGTTGATACGGTATATATGTGTACGTCGCGTAGAAAAAAAGGTCACGTGAGCAAGATCTTTATAGGATCTTTCTATTTTTGCACACGCACATGACTGTAGAATGTAGATACGTACAAAAACAAGGTACACAAAAACACGGGCCATACAGGCCTATATAGGGTTGTACGGACGGTGCACCTACACTAAAATAACAATCGTGCCCTCGCTTATGAACATGTATGATAAGATCTTCATTGTTATTGTGTTTGATGGGCCTAAAAAATTTCCAGGGGAGGAGCACCGGAGCGGAAGTGTTATTCAAGTAGTATACAGAGGAGATATGAAAGCGCCACGCTGGCTCGTCGGACAGGCCACCACACGCAGATAGGACTTGGACCGGGAGGGGTAAACTGGAGCGGGTGGCTAGAATCGATTGTGCCACTTCAGAGTGCCCCGGTTCTCATCTAGACATCTAGTCCATCTACACAGCCACACCCTGTGTCTCTACTCTGCCTACATCTCTCCATTTCGGTCCAGTTGATTGAGCTAAGTGCAGCAGCTCCAATGGCTACTCCATCGTCTGCCATCTCCGCCAAGTTCGGTCGCACGGCGGCGCCCGCCTTGAGTTGGAAGGTAAATGGCGGCCGCGGTCTTGTGCTCATGATAGTACAGTACCTACCAAAGCTATGAAACAGTATTGTCTCTGTTCAGCTGTTCTTGTGTTCTTTGTGCAGTATTTTAGCCTGCTCCTTGATGCCGTGAGTTTGTTTTGATTATTTTTACATATGCTGCGAGTACTTTCACTTTCGTGAGGTTCTTGTGGTCTGCTCTTACGTGAGCCAATAATCGACTTAGGGGTTAGGAATACTTAGTAGTTCAGCTAGATAAGGAAAGAATGTAGTGTTCTTCTGTTTAAGTAACCGAAAAATATCGGTTCCTATTAATATCACAAATAGAATGAGCTTGTCTCAAAGTAAAATAAAATAAAATAAAATACGATGATATTAATTTTCCTACAGGTCATCGGCAAGTGTCTTTTCTACACATTTTGGTATTTATGCAAGTTCATTGTGGCAGTGGCCCGGAAATGAGTTCTGACTCTCGCTCTGGTTTTCTTCTCCCATTTGACTGAACCTGCAGGGAGGCAGAATTTCAGGCCAGAACCTTATCTCCATGGGGACGAGGACGACGTCGAGAAGATCCCTTCGCCTCCGTGTCTTGTGCGCGGTAGGCCTATATGCATAGTTTGGCATGCTGCTACTGTAACATTAGTTAGCCTAACCGCGCGCTGGTCGTCTATCTTATCTGAACGTCACAGGCCAAGCCGGAGATGGTGACCAAGGTGATGGATATCGTCAAGCAGCAGCTGGCCCTCAAAGACGACGCCAACCTGACGGCGGACTCCAAGTTCACCGACCTGGGCGCCGATTCCCTCGACACGGTGCGCGCGTCGCCATTTCTCATGTTCCCCTCAGCGTCGTTTGGGTTTGGCACCAGCGATCTCGCGTGTTTTCTCAACCTTGTTTTCTCTGTCGCGCTTGGTTGGTTTTCAGGTCGAGATCGTGATGGCGCTGGAGGAGGAGTTCAAGATCACAGTGGAGGAGGACAACGCGCAGAGCATCACCACCATCCAGGAGGCAGCTGACCTCATCGACAAGCTGGTCGGCGACGAGGGGAAGGCCGCCTGAACAGTCTTGCTCTTGCTGCGTTTGGCCTCCTATATGGAATTTTGCCAAGCGATTCTTCTCTTTCTTTCCCTTCGCCAGTCTAGCAGATCGTTGCTCATTGGGATCGATATCATTTGCTGTTTCTTAGTTGCGTCGGCTCGGTGTGGTGTGCGTGCGGTTTGAACAGTTTTGTTAGGCCTGAAACATGGCTATGAACTCGGAATTATTTTGTTGTTGCTGCGGAACTTTGTTTGTTCTATTCTTTGCGTACATGCAATCGGGGATATATATGGCTCGGGTGCCATGAAAAAAGCGTTTCTTGCAGCATTCACACACGATTCACCTACATACCGGGTCACAAAATTCAAATACTCCCGGCAATCGATCGACCAGGTTAATATCATGGTTCAGCAATTCAATCCTCTAACTGGTTGAAATACACTTTTTGACAAAGAAATTATATTATTACTGTTAGATGTATATATTTGTCTATTCTAGTTTCCCCATATGTTAGGGGGCTTTCTGCATTTGTGCACCTGTACATGTACTATATATTGTGGCCTTTGGCCCCCTGGTAATACAACAAGCATATTGGCTAACATGGTATCAGAGCCGAAATCGGTTCTCTAATTTTTCCCGACGTTGCTTGTCCGTCGTCTCTCCGCTACTTCTCTGTGCCGGCCCGCGCCGGATCTTCTTCTCCTCTTGGCTGATCTTGGCCCGACGCCCAGAGCCCCGACGTGGACCTCCTCTTCCGCTCCGCTCGGCGCCTGGAGATTGATTCTGCCGCCCGCCCGCCCGTTCCTCCATCTGGCTGCGGCGCTGGAAGGCCGAGCCCGCCCCGCGCCGATTCCCCTCGATTCCCCTGTGCCGATTCTTCCCCTGTGCCGCCGGCCGATTCCCCACGCCGCCGGCCGATTCCCCTGTGCCGATTGCTTCGATTCAGCGCCACCCCGCTTCGATTCTCCCCTGTGCCCGCCCCGCTCTCAAGCGCCCGATCGGCCCAGCATCTTCGGCTCGACGGTTTCCAGTCCCGTTTCTTCTGATCTCGTCTAGTTTGCCTTCGATCATAAAAAAAAAACAAAGAGAAAAAAAAAGAGCAAAAAAAAAGAGCAAAAAAAAAAGTGCTATGTCTTCTTCGGGCTATGTTGCGATCCCTCGCTGCCCGGTGATCTTCGATGGCGCGAATTATCCAGATTTCGCTGCCTTTATGCGCGTTCACATGCGCGATCTTCGTCTTTGGGGTGTGCTTTCTGGCGAGGTCTCCTGTCCGCCGCGCCCCGTTGCTCCTACGGTGCCTGTTGCACCGCCACCTGTTGCCCTTGCCCCTGATGCTACTCAGGCGGATAAGGATGCAACCAAGAGTGCTGATGACACTGCTTTGGCTGATTATGACCGGAAGGTCCAGGACCACTCTACTGCCGTTGCGACTTACCGGCTGGATCTGACTGAGTACACTCAGTGGATAGATGAGGATGCGCGTGCTGCTGCTGTTCTCACCTCCAGTGTTCTGCCTCAGTATGCTGCTGAGTTTATGAGTCTTCCCACCGCTGCTGCTCAGTGGGCTTTTCTTCGTCAGCGCTATCAGCCGTCTGGGGATGCTCTCTATCTGTCTGTGGTCCGCCAGGAGCATGCCCTTCAGCAGGGTGATTCTACTATTGATGAGTTCTACACTCAGAGTGCTGCTATTTGGCGTCAGCTTGATTCTCTCCGTACAGCTGTGTGTGCCACCTGTCCCTGCTGTCTAACTGTGCGCGCGGATCTGGAGTTTCAGCGCGTTTTTGAGTTCTTGTCGCGGCTCCGTAAGGAGTTTGAGCTGCGCCGGGCCCAGCTGCTTGCCCGTGGTCGTGTTCCGCTCTCTGAGGTCCTTGCTGAGCTTCGTGCTGAGGAGACTCGTCTTCGTGGTGCTGGTCTTCTTGAGGTTCCCTCTGTTCTTGCTGCTCGTGGCCCTTCTGTGCCGTCTGCTCGTGGACCTCCTACGCCGCCGGCTTCGTTGCGGCCTCCGGCACAGCCGATACTTCCTACTCCTCCATTCCAGGGTCAGCGTCAGCCCCAGCAGCCTCGTAGTTCGACATCACCTCCTTGCACCTACTGTGGTAGGCCTGGCCACACTATCTCTACATGCTGGCAGAGGGATCCCAGCTTACGCCCGCCGCATCTTACTCGTCGTCAGGCTGGTTCTTCAGGATCTTCTGCTGTTGCGCTCTCTGATCAGGACATTATCCGTGGTCTTCGTGGTCTACTCGCTGGTACATGCTCTTCCTCGACGGGTACTGCTGGTTCTGTGCCTGGCTCTTCTGGCACCGCGCGACCACCACCTTCCACACAGTCAGGTACGTCATCCCCGTGGTATCTGGATTCTGGAGCTTCTTTTCATATGACCTCTGCGTCTTCTATTCTTTCTGCTCTTCGCTCTCTTGTTTCTCCTGTTCGTGTTATCACGGCTGATGGTACTTCTCTCCCTGTTTCCAGTCGAGGCACCCTTTCTACTACCTCTTTCTCTGTTCCTGATGTTTCCCATGTTCCTAGTCTTAAGATGAACTTGTTTTCCGTTAGTCAGCTTACTGATTCTGGTTGTCGCGTCATTCTTGACGCTGATTCTTGTGCTGTTCAGGACCTCCGTACACAGGCCCTGGTTGGAGCTGGCCCTCGCAGCCTTGAGTCCCCGGGGCTCTGGGAGTTAGACTGGCTTCGCGTTCCTTCTACTGCCACTTCATCTGCCAGTTCTCCTGCGGTTGCTGCTTCTGTCACTGGATCTTTTCAGCAGTGGCATCATCGGCTGGGTCACCTCTGTGGCTCCCGTTTATCGTCATTGGTTCGTCGTGGTCTTCTGGGGTCTGTCTCAGGAGATGTGTCTTTGCATTCGTGTCAGGGTTGTAGGCTAGGCAAACAGATTCAGCTTCCCTATCCTACTAGTACGTCTGTATCTCAGCGACCTTTTGATTTAGTTCATTCGGATGTTGGAAAGGGGGTCATCGATACTATATTTTGTTTATTGATGATTTTTCGTGATACACCAGGTTGTTTCTTATGCACTCTCGCAGTGAGGTGCTTTCTATTTATCAGTGTTTTGCAGCCATGGTTCGTACTCAGTATTCCACGCCTATTCGTGTGTTTCGTGCTGACTCTGCAGGCGAGTATATATCCCAGCACCTTCGTGGTGTTCTTGCTGAGCAGGGCACCCTTGCCCAGTTCTCGTGTCCCGGCGCCCATGCTCAAAATGGTGTCGCCGAGCGTAAGCATCGTCATATTCTTGAGACTACCCGTGCTATGATGATTGCTTCCTCTCTTCCGCCGCATTTCTGGGCTGAGGCTGTCGCTACGTCAACTTACCTCATTAACATTCAGCCTTCTGCTGCCCTTCAAGGTGGCATTCCTCTCGAGCGTCTTTCTGGTTGCTCTCCAGATTACTCGACACTTCGTTTATTTGGTTGCGTTTGCTATGTTCTTCTCCCTCCTCGCGATCGCACCAAGCTGACCGCTCAGTCTGTTGAGTGTGTTTTTCTCGGATACAGTGATGAGCATAAGAGCTATCGCTGTTGGGACCCCGTTGGTCGTCGGATGCGCATCTCTCGTGATGTCACGTTTGATGAGACGCGTCCTTTCTATCCTCGTCCCACCTCGGGTACTTACCCGGTGGATGATATCTCTTTTCTTCTTTTTCCGGATGCACCCCCTGCTATCCCATCTCCTCCCCCTCCTAGTCCTGATGCGCCCCCTTCAGCGCCATCCTCTCCTCCGTCTAGTCCACCTAGTACTCCTCGTTCTCCGGTTTCGGATCCTTCTGATGTTGTCCCTTCTTCCTCTTCTTCTGATGAGTTGTCTTCCGCTGATGACCTTCCCCCTTCACGGCCTGTTCGTCAGCGTCGTGCTCCAGCTCGTTACTCTCCTAGTCAGTATGGTCTTTCTGTCGTTTCCGAGCCGACTTCTTATCGGGATGCCTAGCGTCATCCTGAATGGCAGCTTGCCATGGCTGAGGAGATCGCTGTGCTTGAGCGCACTGGCACTTGGGATCTTGTTTCTCCCCCTTCTGGTGTTCGTCCTATCACGTGTAAGTGGGTCTATAAAATTAAGACTCGCTCTGATGGATCTCTTGAGCGCTATAAAGCGCGTCTTGTGGCTCGTGGCTTTCAGCAGGAGCACGGCCGTGACTATGATGAGACTTTTGCCCCTGTGGCTCATATGACTACTGTGCGTACCCTTCTTGCTGTTGCTTCTGTTCGCCGTTGGTCTGTCTCCCAGCTTGATGTTCAGAATGCTTTTCTTAATGGCGAGTTGAGTGAGGAGGTTTACATGCAGCCTCCTCCTGGGTATTATGTTCCCGATGGGATGGTTTGTCGTCTTCGGCGTTCTCTCTATGGTCTCAAACAGGCCCCTCGTGCCTGGTTTGAGCGCTTCGCCTCTGTGGTGACTGCTGCTGGTTTCTCTCCTAGTCTTCATGATCCCGCCCTTTTTGTTCACACTTCTCCTCGTGGACGTACTCTTCTTCTTCTCTATGTTGATGATATGATCATTACTGGTGATGATCCTGAGTATATTGCCTTCGTCAAGGCTCGTCTTCGCGATCAGTTTCTTATGACTGATCTTGGTCCTCTTCGCTATTTTCTTGGCATTGAGGTTTCCTCCACTTCTGATGGCTTTTCTATCTCTCAGGAAAAGTACATTCAGGATCTTCTTGCTCGTGCTGCTCTTGGGGATGAGCGCACAGTCGATACTCCTATGGAGCTTAATGTTAAGCTTCGTCCTACTGATGGTGATCCTCTTCCTGATCCCACCCGTTATCATCATCTTGTTGGGAGTCTTGTTTATCTTGTTGTCACTCGTCCTGATATTTCTTATCCTGTTCATATTCTGAGTCAGTTTGTCTCAGCTCCCACCACTGTTCACTATAGTCATCTCCTCCGTGTTCTTCGTTATCTTCGTGGCACGATCACTCGTCGCCTTTTCTTTCCCCGTTCCAGCTCTCTCCAGCTCCAGTGCTATTCAGATGCTACGTGGGCGAGTGATCCTACGGATCATCGTTCGCTTTCTGCTTACTGTGTGTTTCTTGGTGGTTCGCTTGTTGCTTGGAAGACAAAGAAACAGGTCGCAGTTTCCCGTTCGAGTGTTGAGGCTGAGTTGCGGGCTATGGCTTTGTTGATTGCTGAGGTGACTTGGTTACGGTGGTTGCTTGCAGATTTTGGGGTCTCTGTTACGACACCCACTCCACTTTTGTCTAACAGTACAGGTGCTATCAGTATTGCACGTGATCCGGTCAAGCATGAGCTGACCAAGCATATCGGTGTTGATGCTTTTTACACACGTGTTTCCCCATATGTTAGGGGGCTTTCTGCATTTGTGCACCTGTACATGTACTATATATTGTGGCCTTTGGCCCCCTGGTAATACAACAAGCATATTACCTAACAATTACCACTAAGATAATAGTTACACCAAGCCTCTATATCAACAAAATGTCGGAAAGTCATTAAGGGTGATGGGTGCAAGACAAGGAAGAAAAAAAGATCCCACCATGGTGATCAACCACTCGCAGCAGCAACACCCAAACCACCACTAAAAACAACATCCGAACTACAAAAGAAAATCGCCAAATGTCACGTCTCCAAGAAGGAAATAGTGTACAAGTACCATCAACAACCGATCAATAGATCTTAGATTTTCACCCTATACGAAGTTCAAGGTCTCCAAATATTGACTTTAGCAAGATCATTGTACAATCAATGAAGGTAAAACCTTCGGTTTTTACCCTGAAAATCCAGACTCGATAATTGAAGAGAACCACCAAAGAAGTCCTCCAATGCTGCCACCCCCACTTGTAACTTGCTGATGCCACTACTGCCAAACACCAAACACCAACCTCTATTCATCGCATCCAAGATCCCCCCACCGCCATTATGTAGAAGTCTCAAACTCAACATGATCCACATAAACCTACCAGCCCTCCAATCGCAGCTACACTAATATTCCCATCCTCTGTCAACACCATGGAAATCTTGGTTGTCGAGCTCAACTCAAGGGAGTAAGTGTTTATGCAAATTGTTATTTCATTTGTTTGGTTGTCACAATTAATGAAGCACATGGATAGTCTTTTTATTGTTTCTTCTAGAGAGGAGCCATAGATAGTTGAAGCCATATAAATGTGCAAGTACAATCCTAGTGATTGATCCAAGGCCGTTTTCGAGCAAACTAAGAAATTATTAAATATGAAGTCCAACCACCTGTTATCACCAGAATTTGACCGAGTCAGAGGTGGGCCGCGATCAAGATTGGGCTTGAAGAATATACATGAAAGAATACGCGAACCGGCCTTGTACACGAAGTTTGGGATAGTTTGCCCTTGTATCTGTAAATATGATAGGATACGTGTCGGTTAGTTAGAGTTTGGCTCGTGCACGGTTGGGATTATTCCCACGTTAGAAAGTCTACGGACTATAAATATGTATCTAGGGTTATCGAGATAAACAACAATCACGTTCATCACAAACCAATCTTGGCGCATCGCCGACCCCTTGTTTTGAGGGTTTCTTCCGGGTAAGCATCATGCTGCCTAGATCGCATCTTGCGATCTAGGCAGTATACGTTTATTTGTTGTTCATGCGTTGCTCGTGCTGAAGCCTTTTTGATAGCGAGCAACGTAGTTATCATAGATGTGTTAGGGTTAGCATCGTTTTACCCTGCTACATGCTTTCGTTCATGCAACCCTTAGACGTCTAGCCGTCCTTACACCTTTCTTAGGTGTAAGGGCGGCACCTTGCTTGATCATTATTTAGTAGATCCGATCCGTTATGATTGTTCCTTGTTCTTCAAAGATTAGTTTAATATCTGCATAGTTAGGCCTTGCAAACGGGTTGAAGGATCCGGTGGCACGTAGGGTGCAGTTTGCTAACCCTAGATAAGATGTTCCGGGGATCAACTTCATGTTGGTTTTTAGGCCTTATATAGGGTTGGTTTATTGACACCGTGCGTGGCTGCTAGGCTCAATCACGAGTAGGACGTTCCGATTATGCGGTGAAAACCCTAAATCGTTGTAGATCGTTTTAGCTTTATGTTGATCAAGCAGGACCACCATGCTATCGTAAACCCTTTACGAATCATGGGTGGATCGGCTCCTTGAGCCGATTCACGGGAAAACCTGAGAGCCGATCGAGGCTCGTATTTAATGTTTACGTGTATGCCATGCAGGAAACCTAAGCGAAGCAAATACATCACCTT
Source organism: Lolium perenne (assembly GCF_019359855.2). Taxonomy (NCBI): domain Eukaryota; kingdom Viridiplantae; phylum Streptophyta; class Magnoliopsida; order Poales; family Poaceae; genus Lolium; species Lolium perenne. Next base: position 190,687,122 of record NC_067245.2, read on the forward strand.
CCTGACCAGGTATAGGTCAGGTGGCACGCCCTTGCACCAGCATCGGGACGTGCGTACCAGGAGCTTTGCGGGCCGTCGCTCGGAGGGACCAGGGCCAGCCGCAGCCCTAAGGTTGTTCCCGGCTCTTCGTGTTGCCAGCCGTAGCTCGCCGGTGGGTTTCGGACGCCAACACATTCTGGCACGCCCGGTGGGACCGTCTTCGACATCAACTGCATCGCCATCTACATCTGAGATGGTGGAAGGTACTCCAGTCACGTACGAGGATCTGCCAGAGGAGCTCAAGAAGAAGTATGACGATGTCAAAGCTCTCCTCGAGGCCGACCTCATCGGCTCTTTCCACAGGACCCGCTCACACGGCATCAGGTGGAGAGGGTTCTCACCTGAAGGCGCGCTCGATGGAGTGGACCTGTCCACCCCTTCAGAAGAACGCACCACGTCCTTGCGTCAGGAGATCAATTTCATGGTAGCTCATTCGCTACACCGCCACTCTGAGAGCCTGGTGAACACTTTGGAGCGGGTCGCTCTTCGAGTGCTCCATGAAATCTTGAATCATCGGTACTCTCCGTCAGGACCAGCTCTAGGAACTCATCAAGGGGAGCTACCACTCCAGAGCCGACCACCGCTGCCGTTCGCGCTGGCAGCACCAGAGGTGCTGAATACACCGGCATTCGTTGTCTACAAGATCGGGGGCGATCCTAGTGATTACCAGTTCTTGTACGAGGCGCCCAAGGAGATCCCTCACGGATACATGTGCACATACGTGCCAGACAGCAGTAACTGGGCACTCATGAACCAGACTGCAACAGCAGGGACTTCTGGAACAGCAGGAGAAGTTTCTGGATCAGATCTTGAGAAGCAGACATGGCTGGCTAAGTATGCCGCTCCAACGAACCTCCAGAGCTCAACTCCTGTGGCTAGCTCAGATCTCGAGAAGCAAGCGTGGCTAGCTAAGTACGCCACCCCAGCAAATCTTCAGAGTTCAACTCCTGCAGCTAGCACGGCGGATCAGATCAGCACGATCTTAAGAGACCAGTTCGGCATGGTGCCGAAAAGGAGGGCAATCGGCTATTCCAAGCCGTATCCCAACGACTACGATTTGATCCCACTACCACCCAAATATCGGCTCCCTGAATTCTCCAAGTTTAGTGGGGCAGATGGCTCCAGCTCAATCGAGCATGTAAGCCGATATTTGGCGCAGCTGGGCACGATCTCAGCTGCAGATCCACTACGCGTGAGGTTCTTCGCACAGTCCCTCACAGGATCGGCTTTCGGGTGGTACACCTCGTTGCCACCAGACTCGATCCGGACTTGAAAGCAGTTGGAAGAACAGTTCCACATGCAGTATCACTCAGAGGCTTCCGAGTCTGGCATTGCCGATCTAGCACAAGTACGTCAGAAGCGTGGAGAAACTGTGGCAGAATACATCCAGCGCTTCAGAACTGTTAGGAACCGATGTTATTCGGCTCGTGTGACTGAAAAAGAAGCAGTCGAGTTGGCAGTGGTGGGCCTTGCATCACCAATCAAGGATATGGCCTCCCAAGCAGACTACCCTTCACTGGCGCACATGGTTCAGAAACTGTCGTTATATGAACAGCGCCACCCAGACTTGTACCAGGACAAATTCAAGCGTGCGGTAGTCTTGGTTGAAGCAGATGAAGATGAAGGGTCCACGGGAGATCAAGAGGTAGCAGTAGCTGAATGGACTCGGGGGGCAACCCCCATGTCCTGCAAATGGGTGAAGCCACAAGGTCCTCCTAGAGGGTTTGACTTCGACGTGACCAAAGCCGAGCAAATTTTTGATCTCTTACTCAAGGAAAAGCAGCTGAAGTTACCCGACGGTCTCAAACTCCCCACAGCACAGGAGCTGAATGGAAAGCCATATTGCAAATGGCATAACATGTTCAGCCATAACACTAACGACTGCAGGGTGTGGCATCAGCAGATCCAAATGGCGATAGAGCAAGGGCATCTAATCTTCAACCAGTACGCCATGAAAGTCGACACACACCCCTTCCCCGCCGTTAACACGGTGGAGTACGCTTACCCCGAGGGGTGCCAGCCAGGTTTTTCGTTAAGCATCAACATGGTCGAGCCTGGGCACCACTCTGGAAAGGACAAAGGCGAGGGCAGCCGCTCTCGTAGCAAGGACAAAGAGGAAGCCGCTCCACGCGATCGGCTCCGACACGATGGCAAGCGCTACATCACAGAGGGAGAAGTGAAGAATGTACGATATCAACGACCTCTCTCTGATCATCTCCTCAATAAATACGTGAGTCAGTATGACCAGCGCCGGCGGTACAATAGCGACGATGAAAGGGATCGTCTAGCTAGCAGGAATGCCAGGAGACATCATCGGCATGATCGCGACGAGGAGGGATATGAGCGCTACGCCAAGGAGAAGTCGAGAGAACAGGACGACGTGGACAAGCACTGGGACTGCCCTTTCTTCAAACACTGCTAGGATTCAGGAATGAGCCGATTGCCTACAATCGGCAACTGTCCAGAATGTAGACAGAAGAAGAAGGGTGCAACAGACATGTCAGTGTTCAAACGTCTTGGGCCTCTCCCATCTAGGAACAAGCCAACTGAGTCCTCTCGGGAAGAAGACCTCGAGGAGTTGGAAGATGACTATGAAGAAGAAGAGGACAAGTACCACCGACCAAGGTGGTGCCCCGATGGACTCAGCCATTCCCAAAAGCGTAGGGTTCAGCGACTGCGCGGTTTGGAGGAAGCCGAAAGGTTGTACCTGCACACGCTAAGGAAGGCGCGGCCTGATCTGGCCGCGAAAATTCAACAAACCCTGGACGAAGAGGGTCGACCACAAAGGAAAGTATGGCGCCCCAAACAAAGGAAAGCCGATGATGAGACATCGGCTGGCACAAACAAGATGTAAACCTCTTTTGAGCAATACAATCAAGATGGGGGCCGATTCCAGCGATCGACCCATATTATCCTTGCCATACGTTTCGCCTGTGTTCAGCGTCGATCTAACAGGTGACGGAAAGCTAGGGTATGGGTTTACATCGGCTTGTGAGCTCAAGGAAATCGGCATTGGTCATGTCTGCAGAGCCGATGTTGAGGTATAATTCTGTGGATAACTGCAGAGCCGATATCTGCAGTAACCTGACAGATTCGGCTCGGGGGGCACATAATCAGATAGACAGATGCTATGAACATGTGCGATACATGGGCAATAAAACATGAACATGGGCAATAAAATATGAGGGGCCGATAGGAAAATCGGCCAGTAAAAAAAAATGTAACAAGTACAGCCGATGCAAAGACATCGACTTCAGAAGGTAAAGAGCCGATGCACAGTCATCGACTCTAGAGGTACAAGTTTAGCAAAACATTTGACAGTTTTATACAGAAAGGCTCTACTGAAGAAACGCGCTGAGGGCGTGAAGGGCGTCAGCACGGATGCGATCCACCTCGGCGATCTCAGCCTCGTCGTCCTCGTCTTTGCCCGTCACCAGCTGACTGCTCAGGGTACGAATTTCAGCCAGATCGGTCTTCAGATCGGCTGTGAGGCCCTTTGCTTCCTCTTGAGAGCGGGCAATAAGGGCTTCCTTGTCTTGGATAAGCTGCTTGGTCACCCTGACCCTCTCTTCAAGGTTCTCCAGTTCCTTACGCAGGGTCTCGAGTTCGGCACTATTGGCAGAAGTGTCAGTTTTGGCGTCTAAAGCAGCCTTCTTCTCGTTGAGCCGTTGACACTTTTCTGCAATATCGGCTCTCAATGGAAGCTGGGTGTGGCGAAGATTAATCCTTTGACGAGCCGACTACACCCTTGACTTGAAGACCGACAGAGTCACAGCTGGCCAAAGCTTCACTTGCAGTGTCATAGGGAGATGGGGCTGGATATCTTCGAGGATGCCTTTGACTTCCTCGGAATTTTCAACCAGGGTCTCAATTGAGGAAGAGAGCAAATCCTTGAGACGCTGGAGTGGACCATGGACCGTGTTAGGACTGGGCTCTTCACTTGCCTTGGAAGTAGTTCGTTCGATGGATTCAGGATCGAACGTCAGCAAGCTTGAGAGATCACAACCCTGACAAGACGAACAAAAGTAGTGTTAGTATACAACGAAGAGAGTGATAGAGCCAAGGAAGTGGGGTGTACCTCTCCCAAGGTAGGAGGAGCAGCCGATGTCGTGATAATCGGCTTTTTCGTGGACTTGGCTAGGTTAGCCACTTGGTCAGCCACGATCGTCGAGGTGGCTAGGTCTAGCGTGGCGGACGGCATCAGTACCTCCTCGACGTCTCCGCTAGAGGTATCATTGGTCTGCAAAAGGAAGTAATTAGCCGATCCAAGTGGCAATGGGTTAGCATGAAATATAAACCAGGGAGATAATTACATTTGAGACCTCCTGGCTTGATGGAGAAGCTCGTGGGTCTTTGCGAGCCCTTTTGACGCATCGACGCTTCACGCGTGACCCTGATTTGATCGGGGCTTGGGGAGCAGGAGGCTCGGGAATCGACCTTTTCTTAGAAGCCGGCGCTGGCGAGGCCGTCTGGCTCTGTGTGGTGGACCTCTCGGAGTTGCCCGAGCTCGAATCCCTCTGGCTGGACTCTGCGTCCCCGCTGGAGTTCTCTTCGGTGGAAGTCTGTAGAAAGAAGTACAAGCATGTTGCAAAAGACTGGGAAAGCAGATAAATGTGGACAGGGCACAAGTCAACTTACGTGCAAGCTTTCTTGGGCAGGAGCTTTGCGCTTCAGGGTCTTTCTGGCAGCCACCTTCCTCACTGCCGTCCTCGCCTGAGTTGAGGCTCGGGGGGCAACTGGCCCCGAAGATGCTTTACTCTTGGGAGCCGATTTCAGTGAAATCGGCTGACTCTGCATTATGACTTTCTTCAGGGGTGGCGAGCTCTGGCAGAAGAGAACCACTGGGGCCGGAGGAAGGAATTCGAAGGGGGAGCCATCGGCTTGCGTGGGATCTGGGCCATCTTGTTGCTGCCAGGAGATGGAGTCAGGTTACAGACAATCACCATAAGCCATTGCAAGAAATTTATAAGTAATGGTACCTGGTCTGCAAGAACGTCATACTCGGCATCAAGTTGTCTCAGCAGCGGTCCTAGAGCTCTTCTGAAGGCATGGGTCTTCCACATGGACCACCAAGTCTCGAAACCATCGGTAGTGAAGGTGAAATGGAGGTTGTGGGGAATTGGAACGGCCAGAGCATCAAAGAAGGTATAGCACCTTTGGCCAGTAAGGATGTCAGGCAGTTCAGCTCTGCTTGCTGTCAGGTGGTGTAGGAAGAAGTGTGGAGGCACCTGCCCGAGACCAAGCTGTCGGGCTACCACTACCGGTTGGTAAGACTCATAACCAGGCTTGATGATCCGGTTTGAGGTACTCATGCCAACTGGGAGAAAGCAAGGACGAATCATGATAGAGTACAAATGCCGGGTGCTAGCATCATCGGCAAAGTTATCCAATCGGAAGGAGACTGGGTTCTCAAAGTTCTCCGATTCAGTATAAGGAAAGAACAGGGGGTCGTCCAAACCTTGGAAGAAAATCTTGAACCACCCTGCTGCTTCCTTAGGGATCAGCCTGCTGCCTGGGAGACCATACAAAGCTTGGCCATAGCTGGTGCATCGGATCTCCTTTCCATTAGCATCTGGGAAGGTGCAGGTGGCCAAAGGTGGGAAGTCTGGGATCTGGTTCTGAAAGTACAGCTGAGCCCATAACTGAATAAACCACCAGGGGCCTCCAGTTTTAACTGTCTTTTGAGAGAACAGTTTGACAGACATCAGTTGAAGAGATCGATAGACCTCTCCAAGAAACAGTTTGCCGAGGCCAAGTTGGGTGCCTTTGGCAAGTTCATAGGCCAGGGAAAGGTAATTCTTGGTAGGGGCGAGTGATGGGCCACAGAATATGAAGTGCTCCAACCAGAAGTTCAGGAAGGCTGTGTGTTCTCTCTCTGTCACAGGGCCTTTGGTTTTCATATAACGATTGAGGTAGGCACCCTAGCTGGTACACTCTTTTTTAGAGGAAAGGGTGAAAGGAACTTTCGGCAGCTTGAATGCAGAAGGGCTTGGGGATGCACTGTCTAGGCCTGTGATCATGGCCACATCCAGCAGAGTTGGTGTCATAGGGCCATGGCCAAACATGAAGCAGTTCAGTGCATCAGACCAGAAGTAGCCGATGGTTTTCAGAATATTTTCATTCTTTTCAAGGGGAGACAATGATAATGACAAGGCATCGGCTATCCCTATGGCTTCCCAGGTGGCATAGTGGGTTTTGGATACTCTATTGTACCATGCCACCCAACCCTCAGGAGGATTAGGCCAGGCTCGCAGGCAGTCGGCCCAGGAAGACAGATCTAAGTTCTGGTTCACGAAGGGGATTCTGTTAGCCTCGCATGAAATTAAGAGAGCGTGACTCTCGGAAGAACGGGGACCGAGGCACATAGAATTTGCGAGAGAAGGATGTGGCAGCAGGATGTCTGAAACCTAAAATTAATAACGGAACAGAACATTAATTCAGGTGTTTGTTATTAATCCTAACGTTGATTCGAATGGCGAGAGGCGATTAAGGATTACCTTCAGACCGGAGACCATGGCGTTGGTATTGGATGATTCCGCCATTGGATGCGCTGTGGAGCTGGGGCGGCGCGGTCGAGATCTGAGATGCGGGTGGCCGTGAGTTGGAACTGCTCGGGCGGCGATTTGGGGATCTGAGTTTGCTTTCTCAGACGGAGGTCGCAGGTTACCGTTTGGAGGGGCAACTGGGTTGGCCTTGCTCGCGTTTTATGGTAGAGGCCGATGCGATGCCATCGGCTCTTTTTTGGGGGGTTGTTTGACTTTGACTATCGGCAAAAAATTGATTGAGAACACTTCTTCATTAATAAAAGGGGATTCTTACAATGAAGAGCCGATTGCTCAAGAAAGGAGGAACAAAAGAAGAGACGATTGCTCAGGAACTACTAATCCTACACTACTAATCCTCGCTGGCTTCGTCGTCGGCATCGTAGATGCCGTCGGCACTGCTTCCGGAGAGTTCCTCGTCGCTGCTACCCCAGCCCTCGGCCGGAGCTTCTTCCTCCTCCTCATCATCATCGTCCTCGCTGTCCGCCCAAGCGCGGAAGCGCTTCACCGGCGGATACCCAATGGAGGAAGAGGAGTCATCCTCCTCCTCTTCCTCCTGTTCCTCCTCTTCTTCCTCTTCTTCTTCTTCCTCCGCCTTGTCGGAAGAGGTGGGGTTCGCCCAGGAGTGGAGGTCGTCCTCGCTCTCGCTCTCCAGCTCCCCTTCGATGAGGAACTGGAGGTCGTCCTCCCCATCGGCTAGGGGCAGGTCGCCATCTGACCCAACGAGGGCCTCGGGTGGGCCATCTGGCACAAAGTCGAAGTCCCACTCCTGCTCACTCGAGGAAGAAGATTGGAAAGAAAGGCCTGATGAGACGGAGGAAGAGGAAGACATTGCTACAGGGAAAGAGGGTTTTTTGGTGCCGATGGCTAGAACAGAGGAGGGGGATGAAGAGGCGAATCGTTCGGCACGGTTAAATAAGGGGGAACATAGTGGAAATTTAATGCCATTACAGTTTCCGAGGAAGTGATGCTAAAGTTATCAAATCTTGCGGAGAAGTTGAGAAGGCAAGGCATCATGATGAAGGATACTGCGACGATTCTGCTCTGCTATGACATGACCCGACGAAGAGAAAACAGAGTGATTTTGGAATTATCAATTCCAAAACTAGGGGGCATGTGTTATCACCAGAATTTGACCGAGTCAGAGGTGGGCCGCGATCAAGATTGGGCTTGAAGAATATACATGGAAGAATACGCGAACCGGCCTTGTACACGAAGTTTGGGCTAGTTTGCCCTTGTATCTGTAAATATGATAGGATACGTGTCGGTTAGTTAGAGTTTGGCTCGTGCACGGTTGGGATTATTCCCACGTTCGAAAGTCTACGGACTATAAATATGTATCTAGGGTTATCGAGATAAACAACAATCACGTTCATCACAAACCAATCTTGGCGCATCGCCAACCCCTTGTTTTGAGGGTTTCTTCCGGGTAAGCATCATGCTGCCTAGATCGCATCTTGCGATCTAGGCAGTATACGTTTATTTGTTGTTCATGCGTTGCTCGTGCTGAAGCCTTTTTGATGGCGAGCAACGTAGTTATCATAGATGTGTTAGGGTTAGCATCGTTTTACCTTGCTACATGCTTTCGTTCATGCAACCCTTAGACGTCTAGCCGTCCTTACACCTTTCTTAGGTGTAAGGGCGGCACCTTGCTTGATCATTATTTAGTAGATCCGATCCGTTATGATTGTTCCTTGTTCTTCAAGGATTAGTTTAATATCTGCATAGTTAGGCCTTGCAAACGGGTTGAAGGATCCGGTGGCACGTAGGGTGCAGTTTGCTAACCCTAGATAAGATGTTCCGGGGATCAACTTCATGTTGGTTTTTAGGCCTTATATAGGGTTGGTTTATTGACACCGTGCGTGGCTGCTAGGCTCAATCACGAGTAGGACATTCCGATTATGCGGTGAAAACCCTAAATCGTTGTAGATCATTTTAGCTTTATGTTGATCAAGCAGGACCACCACGCTATCGTAAACCCTTTACGAATCATGGGTGGATCGGCTCCTTGAGCCGATTCACGGGAAAACCTGAGAGCCGATCGAGGCTCATATTTAATGTTTACGTGTATGCCATGCAGGAAACCTAAGCGAAGCAAATACATCACCTTCCTGACCAGGTATAGGTCAGGTGGCACGCCCTTGCACCAGCATCGGGACGTGCGTACCAGGAGCTTTGCGGGCCGTCGCTCGGAGGGACCAGGGCCATCCGCAGCCCTAAGGTTGTTCCCGGCTCTTCGTGTTGCCAGCCGTAGCTCGCCGGTGGGTTTCGGACGCCAACACCACCTCTGTAAATTTTAAGCTCCACATAATATTATTCCAATTAACCATGAATTAATATAGAATGCATAATACATCGGACATGGTTTCTGTCAAGCTCCGGCTAACCCTCCTCCTATCATCATGGAACGGTGACAACCTTATGCATCGCCTAACATATGTGTGCAATCATATATTAGTATGTAAGATCATCATAGAAGACAACATATACTTCTATGCAACCAACATAAACCATTTCACAATTACCATAAACAAGTCATCACACATCATATTTGCCTACAATATGGAGATGCTAGATGTTGCTGTAGGTGTTGATAAATATGTTGATGATGACAACGCCGGAGGGGGGTGTAGAGTGATATGTTGCAAACGTATCTATAATTTTTGATGCTCCATGCTTATTTTACACCAATTTCTATATGTTTTTGTTTATACTTCGTGGAATTTTTATGCATTTTCTGGAACTAACCTATTAACAAGATGTCACAATGCCAGTTCCTATTTTCTGTTGTTTTTGTATTTCAGAAAAATTGTTCTGAAAATATTCTAGGAATTGGACGAAACAAAAGGCGAAGTTCCTATTTTGCTGTCAGGAAAATGGAGTCCAAAGGGGAGACAGAGAAGAGCCAGGAGGCGGCCACACCACCCCTAGGAACGGGCCCCCTAGCCGCGCCTAGGTATGGTGTGGGCCCCTCGGGCGCCCACCGACATCGCCCTTTCGCCTATAAATTAACATCCTCGGAAAAAACGTAAATACCCGAGCCTCCATCCACGAAAAGTTCTGGAGCTGCCGCCGTCATCGACCCTAGTTTGAGAGGGTTCTGAAGCTCTTCCCGGCACCCTGCCGGAGAGGGAGATCATCACCGGAGGCCTCTTCATCACCATGCCCGCATCCGAAGTGATGCGTGAGTAGTTCATCTTTGGACTACGGGTCCATAGCAGTAGCTAGATGATTGTCTTCTCCTCCTCCTTATGCTTCATGTTTAGATCTTGTGAGCTGCCTAACATGATCAACATCATCTTTATGTAATGCTACATGTTGCGTTTGCTGGGATCCGATGAATATTGAATACTATGATTGAGTTGATTATACACCTGTTTTATATGTTATTTGTGATCTTGCACGCTCTCCGTTCCTAGTAGATGCTTTGGACAAGTATGTGCTTGTGACTCCAAGAGGGGTTATTTAGCTCGATAGTGGGTTCATGCCTCTAGTAATCTGGGAGAGTGACAATAACTCCTAAGGTTGTAGATGTGCTGTTGCTACTAGGGAGAAAACAACAATGCTTTATCCAAAGATAATTTTATTGTTTACTTTACACACTTTACTTAATGCAATAATCTGTTGCTTGCAACTTAATACCCAAAGTTGTTCGGATGATATCCCGAGGGTTGATTATTAGCCATAGATGCAGTTGGATTACATCTATGAATCTTGTTGTAATGCTCAAACGAATCTCGTAGCAATCTTCTTGTCATGTATGGTCTTTATTCTGTCAATTGCCCAGCTGTAATTTGTTTACCCAGCATGTTACTTATCTTTATGGAGAGACACCTCTAGTGAACTGTGGACCTAGGTCCTTTCTTTTACACTGATAAAACCATCTACTGCAAGCACTGTTCTCTTTATTTCACTGCAAACAATCATCTCTTTCCACACTATACGTCTAATTCTTTGTTTTCAGAAAAACCAGTGAGATTGACAACCTCACTGTAAGATGGGGTAAAGTAGTTTGGTTGTGTAGTGTGTAGGCCCCACGTTGTTGCTGACACCGATAGTGCACCCTGCCAAAGTCAGCCATCAATACCTTCAGAAGTGATTTCTTTCTCCTACCGATCGATTAAACCTTGGTTTGTTTCTCATGGAAAACTTGCTGCTGTGCTCATCATACCTTCCTCTTGGGGTTTCCCAACTGCATTACTCTGCACAACATCATAGAGCCAACCAGAGGCGATCTCGATAGCATTTCCCCCTTTGAACTCCTGCCTACGGCAGCCTTCTAGCTCTCTATTTCTTGTTTTCAATCTCTGCCTCCTTATGTGTCGAGAACGACCGAGAGGGGGTATATATAGTCGTTTTAGGTCAAAACACGTCCATGGGCGAAATATTGAGGTGAATCGGATGGTCGAGGGGAAAACGGCCTCAGGTGGCGCGGCCTAGGTGGCGGCCCGCGCCACCTGGCCTATTTCCCAGATCCTTGATCTCCTGGTGTCCCACTTTATCTTATGTTATTCTTCTTTAAAATAGAAGTCTAGAATACTAACATGAGGTTTTTCTGCCAGAGAGTTAGAACCAGAGGAGAGATGATTGTTTAGAAAATCCCCGAAATCATTAAGAACATTGATAATAGCTACTTATATGATGCAAATATGTGTTAATATGTGGAAATGAATTGCAAATTTAATGTATGCATTTTACACATGAACATCCCCAAGCTCAACCCATGCTCGTCCTCGAGCACGAAGGTGATAAAACTAAACATAGACTTTGGGATTTGTTGCTATGTTGGATATAACAAGTAATACTACACAAAGTTAAATGATACATTCTTTAATGAATATCAACAATAAGTCATTATGTGTTAAGGCAAATGAGACTACTATGGACATTTAAACATGTAGTTTCATTTGGTCCAGAATTTTCTTCTTTTATTTTTGCAATATGGACACTTGAGTAAAAAAAGTAAGCAGGGAATATACATGCTAGCACTTTGATAATAGAGCATAAAAGTTTTTCTTGGATATGCGACTCATATCAACAGTAGTCATAAGAATAGGTATATGTTTGACTCCTTACAAGTTGAATGTCTCATGCCCGTTGACCACAAGTACCAAATCCATGTGATTACTTAACTTAGGATCACAACAGATTTGGCATCATATGCATACAATTCCAAATAAGGTGGCACTGAGATACCTCTTGACCCATTGTACGAAGAGTCTTTTGGGACTATCCATACTCAATGACAAGACAAACAGACAAATGGATTTTTATTTACCAAGTTTTTTTATTTAAAAAGATTCATAGGATGTTCATGTTGTAAACTTTCACCATGATGCTTAGCATGGCTTAGGTTAGCGGGCCAATGCCCCTCTAGCACATATGCATACTCGAACACTTTGATCATATCTAACTTATTTCACACCGATAGGTACCCACAAACAAAAGAATACATGACATCAACAAATATTGTGCAATGTCGAAAGTGTTCCCCATGAAAACATGGTTCTACTAAAAAACAACTCATAAATTGTCAAACACATAACTTCACATAATTAGGATCACAATGGACCCCCCATATCTTATTTTCTCAGGAGCTTTAAATTACATAGAAAGAGATAATTTTTTTGGTTGAAAGGCATAACACTTAAATTATACTCGTAATAGTATTTTTACATAGGTAGATATGGTGGACACTGCTGGAATAACTTGGTGTAAAGGGATTTGGATGCACTAGTCTTTTCTTGTTTTCTTATTTTTGGGGCTAGCGATAGGGAGAAAATTGACCATCTATAAGATGCAAAAGTGTCCATAGTGCTAATAATTTCTTATGAAACAAATTAATTTATAGTTAATTATCTATGCATGTGAATAAGAGATAGCACTTACAAATTATCATTCATTGACGCATATGAAGCAAAGAACCCTATGCATAACTTGTTTTTCAATTGTTATTTCCATTCCCTTTTTCTTTGATAGCATAAAACTTTATATTTATTTTTATTCCTATATCAACTTTATTAATAATGGTCTTGGAAACATGAATATTATACAGACTTAACATAGAAGATACAGAGGCTCCAAGTTTATGCGAAAACCTTATATTGCACAAAAAGCAAAGTTTAGAGGTGTGCAAACCATGAGTGTGATAGGTCCAGTGGTGTGTATTGGGCATCCCCAAGTTTATGGTCTTCACCAATCTTGGATAGCTCATGGTCTAGTGTTCCTCCATTCTGTGTGAAAAAATTTCAACACAATTTTTTTTCTCATTTCTTTTCTATGGGGTGACATTAGTGGTACAAAAATATATTGCCAGCTGCCATAAAATTTGTAATTTTTTTTATTTGACTTGTCTAGTAGGTATATTATGTTGTATAAATTATTAAATTATCAAAAGACCCAAAATGAATCAAGTTGGAACTTAAAGGCATGCATAGAACAATAAGTGACATAATTTGTACTGAAAAACAACAGTTGCATAACTTAATTTTTTTGACCACTTAAACATGTCATAAATTTTAACCAATTTTGGTGCATGTCAAGGTTGCAAATTTTAAACTACAGTATTAATATGGGCACAATCTGAGATACATAAAAATTTAAAAATTTACTTTGTGAATAGTATTCTGCAAAAAACTGCATCTCCATATGTTTCATCAACTTTTAGACATCCAAATGGGTTAAACATGGTACTTTATTGTTGGAATATGTATATATAAGCTAAACATATTATTCTAACATAGAATCGAGTTCATAACTAAAAATATAAATGAAAACATGGTCTCCACAAACATACAAAAGAGAACATGAGGATAAAACTAAAACATAAGTTTGAAATGATATTACTTGTACTTAAAATGAGAGGGGGTGCATGGGCATCCCCAAGCTTGTGGTTTTTCTAGTTCTTGCCTGATGGCTGTGAAATATGCAACTTTTTCTTGCATTTAAACCCTTAGCTAAGTCAAGAAATTAATTAAGTTTACCTCTCAGCTTGCTACTAATGACTAATTAATGCAAAGATGTGCAATCTCTTCTATTTTTGAATGGTGTGCAGCAAATCTCGTCATAAGGACGAATGGACCTGCAATTACTGAAGAAAATAGCGTTAAGAGCACGAAAAAGTTGAGTACGCTCGAAGAGGCGGTTCCAGGGACTTTAACGGGCATCGATACGGGCAAGCTCCGCCCATACCTTCCGTCCGTACCATGTGCCACAGCCTTCCCGAGGTCAAACCCTATAAATTCTGTGAAGGACCCGACGCTAAAAAGAGAGCCGTTCGTCGCCAAACAGAGACGCCATCCATCAGATCCATCTACACCACACCGAAGGAGATCCACCTCCATAGTTCATCCATTCCATCTCCAATCTCCTCCATAGCCATCACCATTGTAATAGAGATCTCCTTGAGAATTGGTGACCATTGTAAGAATATTGTGATTTCAATCCAAGTATTTGCCACAATGATTTCAATCTTTGTTATTGATCTTGATATTATGTGTGATTAGTCCTTATGGGCTGCGGGTTTGGGTGAATCCTCACAGCGTTTATGTGGATCTAATCTTATTATATGTGTAAGGATTGAATAGGAGTTTTGCAATCTTGTATCCTTGTATCTTTGCCTCGTTTCGATGATCTGCAGGTACCCATATCATTCAAATCGATCAAGGGAAGAGGTGGGATGAGTGGAGAACGGCGTGCTACTGCGAAACCTCGGTGAAAGAAAGGGGAAAGTAACAGTACATGTTTAGTGATTCATTCGGGATCACAACACAATCATTTAGCTTAATGCTATGGTCTGTATTCATATGCTTAGTAACTATTGTTGCCCGCGGCTGTGAGGACAGTGGTTGGACCAAGAGGCTCTTGTCACCTCTGTGTTTAGGGGCAAGAGTATTTACGGATGTGCTTCTCATAAATCTCTTATCTCTATTTTATTTGTTACACATTTGCACTTCAATTATATATGCATGCATAGCTGTAGGAGAAACCTTAACCCTGGCCTGTTTTCCATCATTGAACAAAACCCCCTTAAAAGTAAACTAGATAGATCCGGTAAACATAAAATCAAATTAACTAGCAAGTCTTGTAGATGTTTCCTTTACATCATTTTAGCAGTGCTTCCCAAGGTTCGATTAAACCTAGGTCTACTAGGGAAAAAGTTTATCATACTACAATCCGTAATCCAAATCGAAGGTATCAACCCTTTTTTCTTGCGCTGTTGCCGGGGAAGCAATTTCGCTATTCCAGCAAGGTTACTACAGACCTTGTTAGTCAGTTTTATTTTCGTTTTAAGTTTTTGTTTACTTTTATTAGTTTACTGTTTTAGTCTCTACTTGATAACCCAAAGAATTAGTTACTTGTTCTTTTACAATCATAGGAGAAAATACCAAAAAGATAATCACCATGGCATAAAAGAAGCTTGTGCCATATGCTATCCCCAAGGATGATTTTATTTGTGCACCCATAACTCAGCCCGTTGTTACAGCGGAGAACTATGAAATTAAGCCTAACTTTTTGAGTTCGGTTCAGTAGAACCAATTTGGATGCTCGGCCATTGAGGACTCAGCTATGCACTTGAATATATTCACTGAAATATGTGACATGATGCGCATTAGATATGTTGACTCCAATGTAGTAAAATTACGCTTGTTTCCTTTTTCACTAAGAGGAAAAGCAAAAGACTGGTTGCTAGCTTTGCCTAAAGGCATTATTGCTTCATGGGATGAATATACTAATATATTCATGACTAAGTTTTTCCCACCAGCAAAGACTATGAAGCTGCGTTCTAACATTACATATTTTAGACAAGAAGACCGCGAGCCACTAGGGCTTGCATGAGAAAAGATGAAAGAAGCCACCATGAACTGTCCAAGTCATGGAATGGAGGACTGGTTAATTTTCACTTATTTTACGATGCCCTTAACCCAATGTCAAAGTCTATGCTTGATACTGCAGCTGAAGTAAAATTCATGAGCAAGCCGGTTGAACTGGCAAGAAGACTCCTAGATGATATGCATAGCAACCATGCCCAATAACATGTAGAAAGATCCTCCACAAGAAAGGTGAATTCGATCACCCAAGGTAACAATGAAGATGTTACTTCAAATGTAGATGAGCTTTTAAATATTCTAAAGGGTAAGGAAAGTACCCAAGTTAATGCCATCACCAATTCTAATGTTGAGGAAGTAGACTTCATAGCAAGAAATACTTATAACCCTTCATGGAAGAGTCGAAACTATGGCTCTAATTTTCCAAAGCAATATACTATTACTGTAGGAGTTCCAAATAATAATTACACTAATGGTAGTGGAGCAAGCAACGATAATGTTTCAATTGAAAATACTTTCACAAAAATTATGCATGCTCTAACTGAACAGAATAGCACCCTTACAAAGCTTACTGGAAATCATAGCACTATGTTAGGGAATTTATCTAATCAAACTATTTCTCTTAAGAACAATGTTCAAGTTCTACAGGAAAGGACAAACAACATTGAGGCACAGTTGGGGAAGATAGCTGATAGCCAAACTATAATACTTGCAAGATTTGCAGGTAAGCTAGAACCAAACCCGTTGAAGATCTCAAGATGACGAGGATCGACAGGGAAGGTGAAGCACGTGAAGAACTGGACTATCGCAATGCTCGATCACCATAGTATTCGATGGAAGATCTAGTGAAGATGATCACACTCAAGCATCCCAGAGTCGATGAAGGTAATGGTACCATGTACAGCCAATTTGTTCATGAAGTAGCATGCATAGTTCGTGAGTTAGAACAACAATATAAGAAGCTAGCTGAAAAACTCCCAGCTAAGCTTGATGATATATTTGAGCCCACTATTAAGATCCATATTGGAATGAATGAGGTGGCCGCACTTTGTGATCTTGGTGCAAGCGGCTCCACCATTTCAAAAATCTTATTTGGTAAATTAAAAATGTGTCCATTTGAAACTACTAAGCTAAGACTTCACTTAGCTGATTCAACTTATAGACAAGTTGTGAGTATTAAAGATAATATTGTACTAGAAATTAAAGGATGCCCTGCACTTATTGATCTTGTTATTGTGGACATGCCTGCAGATCCTATAGCTCCTATAATCTTAGGAAGGCCATTTCTTAGAACTATAAAAGCTCTAATCAATTTGCATGAAGGAAATGTGAGAATTGGACTACCATCCAAAGACCCATTCGTAGTACACTTTCCTAGAAAGAAGAAGGCCAAACATGATGATAATGGGATCATCACCTTGAAACCTAATTACTTTGGAGTGGGACTTCCACTTATAGCATCTAGGTGATCACCATTTGGGTCAAGCTAGTTGACCTTAACTAGAAGCGCTTCATGGGAGGCAACCCGTGCTTAATAAATTTTTCTATCTTGTCCTTGTTTAGTTTAATGTTTTATTCCATTGTTTGTTTTTGTTTTTAATAAAGAGTTTTCATGAGATCCTTTGGAAAGAGGAGAAGAAATAGTAGCAATGCCTATTTAAGACTCGTGACATGGTTTCTGTCAAGCTCTAGCTATCCCTCCTCATATCATCATGCAACGGTGACAACCTTACGCATCCCCCAACATATGTATGCATTCATATATCAATACATAAGATCATCATAGAAGACAACATATACTTGTATGGAACTAAAAACAAACTATTTCACAATTTTCATAAACAAGTCACTACTCAAATATTGACATACAGACACAATAGATCATGGGAAAATAATATATGGCATCACACATCATGTTTGGCAAGATATTACAATAGGGAGATGGTGGATGTTGATGTAGTGTTGATGAAGATGTTGACAATGATCACGCCGGAGGGGTTGGTGATGGGTTCGGTGCATAGAAAATAAAAAATCCTACGGTTGCAACTATAAACGCACCAAGATCATATCTAGGAGATGCTAACGACGGATAAACCGTGGTTCAGATCAACTCACCCTTGAAGACACAATGCGTTAACAAGAACGGTTCTCATGGTTGATGTAGAGGATCACTTGCCAATCTCAAGATCGTGAAGAATACAAGCGCTACAAAGGGTACCACTTCTGTACTCGGTCACACGTACGGCTTGATGAATACCTCCGACCCCTCGTTCTAGCGGGGCAGCGGAAGTAGTGGATCCACCGGGACAATCCAACAGAACTCGAGCGTGGTGGTGTTGGTGGAGAAACAATTTCAGGAGGCCTTATTCTAAGCCATAGCTCGTATGGTTTATCGGCGGGAAGACCGAGAAGGGGCCAACCAAAGGGTCAAGAGATGAGCTCTCATTGATGAGGAGCTCCACCCATCTTATATTGGAGGTGGAGAGGGCAGCAACCTAAGGAGGGGGGAGGCGTCGGCCATAAGAGGTGCCCCCACCTCTTCCATCATTATGTGGTGGACACTCCGCTCACATCTCTTCCAGCGATTCTCGAAATAGTCCCTATATTGTCCAACCTTTTCTCTGGTGTTCTGTATCCACTCAAAAACATCGACAATCCTTAATTGTGTAACCTACCGTTCGTGAATAATACGGACATGATCGAGACATCTCTTCGATTAATAATCATTAGCAGGGTCTGGAGATCCATAATGACTCCCACTCACTTAGTGATGAAACTTCTGATCGTGTGAACCATAAACTTCGTAACCAATTCCTTTTATCTCGCGATATTTTACTTGTGCATGATCCAATCATTCGTATCAACTATAATTAGTTTGATCTCGTTACTGGCAATTACTCTTTACTCGTTCCATGATATGATATTCATATGACCTAGTCACATGCTTGGAAGTGGTGTCAATGTGGTATCACCGAGAGGGCCCTGAGTATATCTCTCTGTCATCAGGATGGATAAATCAGACTCTTGATACATGAGTCTCAACAAATACTTTCAGAGTACCCAAATCCACCCTTATAGTCATCCTGTTACGGTGTGACGTTTGATGTCATCAAAGTACTCTTCATGTGTTAGAGCATCTCCACCGGCAGCCCCCAAATAGGCGCTGACAGGGGCGCTGACACCTCCGTTTGGGGGACACCGGGACTGCATCCTCTATTTGGGGGAGCTGTTCCTACACCGGCGCCCCCCCAAACAGGCGGCCCGGATAGATATTTTTTGTACAAAAACTACATATTATACTTAAAATTTCATTTTAATGTCATTCAGGATCGAGGAATGAATAATATTTTCGGATAAATCAGTGTAAAACACTATTCACTCCTCAACCTTGATGACATATGAAACTTGCTTCATCTCTAGACTACTACCTACTGGCCACTTGGCTCTATGGAGGTGGAGCTGCTCTCTCCGGTGGTCTCTCCTCTACTCTCTCCGCTGCTCCTCCGTCGATAATCCCATGCTCTCTCCGCCACGAATGTCAAGTAGGTGGCTCTATCCGCGGCCACCGCCTCCTGACGCAGCTGCCGCTCCAGGTCCTCCCGCCGCCGACAGTGATCCAACTCCTGCCTCCGTAGGCGGAGCTGCAACTCCGCCAAACGCCGCCGCTCGCAGACTTCCTCCTGAATATGCGTCTCCTCCCACTACAACCGCCTCAGCGCAAGGTCCTCCCACCCCTTCTGCCATCGCGCCTCCCATCGGCGCTCGTTCGCCGCCTCCCACCGCCGCCGCGCCTCCAGGAACTCCGCCTCCTCCCGCTGCCGCTGCTCCACCTCCTCCCGCTGCCGCGCCACCTCCGGCCGCACCACCCGCCGCCGTCGCGCCTCCTCGGTCACCCGAAGCCACCGCTCCGCCTCCTAGCCCTGCCGCTCGTCCACGACGTGGGCATCCACGGTCGCCGCTAGCACCGCCTCCTCCCACGCCTCGTACTCTACGAGCTGCGGGTCCGCTTCCATGACTTCTACAGCCGCCTCTAGCGCCGCCTCGTCCCACGAATCGAACATTGTGCTATTTTTCTAGGGTTTTTGCACTATAGAGGCATGGGAGGTGGGATTATAAAGAACGCCCGCGAGGCGGGAAACCTCCCGCGCGGTGTCGCGCCGGGAGAATTTCCCGCGCAGCATCGTGGCGGTAAAATATCCCGTGCGGCGCCCTGGCGTCGCTGACAGGCGGCTCCCACACCCATAATTTTCAGCCTCGCGAGGCGCCGGCGCGCCCGATTCGCGCCCTTGGCGAAGGGGCCGGCACGGGGTTGCCGGCGATTCTATTGGGCTCCAAAATTGGCCGGCGCCGTTTGGGGCGCGCCGGTGCGAGCCCATTTTCGCCCCCGGCCCCCAAAAAGCTATCAGGGCCGCTATCGGGGGCGCCGGTGGAGATGCTCTTAGTGATTGAAATGATCCCATGGTCTAAGGAATAAATCTTCTTCATATGTGTTTGATATTAAAATCTAAACTTAATAACTTGATCATATTGCTATATCTACTTGGGTGTGTGTTTATCACATTATTCTTCTAATGACGTGACCCCGTTATTAACAACATCCAATGTTCATGATCAGGAAACCTTAATCATTGGTTAATCAACGAGCTAGTTAAAAAAGAGAGGCTTCGCTAGGAACTCTTGTTTGTTTATTAGACACACATGTATTAACGTTTCCGGTTAATATAATTCTAACATGAGAAATAAACATCTATGATAAACATGGAGTAAGATAATAGCCACTTTATTATTGCCTCTTGGACATATTCCTTTCAGGTTGAGCCTACCGGAGGAGATCCTAGCAGCATTTCCCTCATCCGAACTCCATCGAAGACAGCCTTCTAGCTCTCTATTTCTTGTTTTTTTACCTATGTCTCCTTATGTGCCGAAGATGGCCGAGAGGGGGTATATATAGTGGTTTTAGGTCAAAATATGTCCATGGGAGAAAGATTGAGACGAATCGGACGGTCGAGGGGGAAAAGGCCTCAGGTGGCGTGGCCTAGGTGGTGCCTCATGCCACCTGGCCTATTTACCCGATCCATGATTTCATGCTGTACCGCTTTAGCTTATTTCATTTATCTCGAAAATTCCGAAGCGTGGCATGTGACCTTGTCTTTTATCAAGTCCCGTAGCTCCTGAAAAGTCCAGAATAGTAATAGATGATTTGTTTGCCAGGCATAGTTAGAACTAGAGGAGGTGGATTGTTTATAAAATCCTTAAAATCATTTTGCACATTTATAATAACTACTACCTCTGTACTGTTTTAATCGACGCGGTGCGCACCAGATAGATCATCTATGCGTCGATTAAATAAGAACGGAGGGAGTAATAATATAATGCAAATATGTAAAAAAACGTGGTAGTAAACTACAAAGTTTATGTATTCATTTCACATGGATACCGACATTGGCTTCCTCCGGGGCGCCACGACCGTCGGACGATGCGAGCCACACGCTTAGTTCTTCAATCGAGATATCCTTGAGATCGATGAATATTTCTTGAGCACGGCATCTGGCCATACCATAGCGGCACGACTCGCAACATTTTCTGCACGGCGTCCAGCTCGGTGGTGCTGTCACGAAGGGATTGCAGCTCGGTGACGATGCTTGACTGGCGGAGGGCGAAGTCCTCGACCACGTTCCCTGACTTGAACGCCAGGTTCTAGAACTCCTTCCGAAGCTTCGCGCACCTCTCTCACGCGGTCGACACCAACGCGCATCATCTAGATCACGTTACAGGCTGCTTTCGCGTTGTCCCTAGCGGCGAGGACAAGCACCATCTCCGGTGGCACGGAGCATAGGATGGCGTCGAGCGACTGCCGCTCTGTCGCGTCGTCGGCGCCGACAGCCTCCCATAGACGGTAAACAGCCTCCCATAGACCGGCGGCTTGGAGCTTCACGCGCATGAGTATCGTCTTCGTGAGGGTCGGCCAGGAGCCCAGGACACGGCCGCCGCCGCCGGCTTCCCTCACGACTTCCCGCACCATGATCTCACCACCGCCGCCCCTCCTCCCCCTGCTCCGTCACTCGGTGAGCACACGCGACGCTGGGTACGTTGCTGATCTTTCAAGCGTTCTGGAGGCAGCAGCCGCCGGCTTCTTCGCAGGTGGAGGTGTTCCAACCATGATCAACACACGAGCTTTGATACCAATTGACGTTGCCAATCGCGCACTTGCTCTCTCTCAGGTCTCAGCTCACCTGAACACAGTGAACACAAGAGGATTCTTGCTCTGCAGTAAGTGCAGCTTTTCTGTTTCATTCACCTTATTTATGTGGTCTCCAAGACTCCAACGATCCACCAAAATAGCTATCAACCTGATCAAAACGCTAACTGAGCTTACAAGTCGTGCCATCTCACGATGCCCAAGTCAGGCGTGATCGCTACTGCGGAATACTCGCATGCCATCCCATGATGCGGTAGGTGCGGCCTAACTACATAACTTACAAATAGGAAGTAAAACTACAACCGTGTCGTGAACAGACTCATCGACCGATCCTTTATTTCCCTAACTCAGTTAACTGAACGGCAAAAGGAATTCTGTATAAACTCGATTATTATCGATCCAGATTCTTTTGGCAAGGGGACAGCGAGAAAAGGAAGTATCGACTGGTTAAATGGAGTATAGTTTGTAGTCCAAAAGATCAAGGCGGCCTTGGAGTTCATGACTTAGAGGTCAAGAATTCGGCGCTGCTGGGTAAATGGCTTTTTAAGCTCCTTACCGAGGATGGGATTTGGCAAACTATTCTTCGGAGAAAATATATCGGCTCCAAGACGCTATCCCAAGTGGTTTGGAAACCCGGGGATTCACACTTCTGGGCTGGTCTAATAGCGACGAAAAATGTCTTTTTCCGCCATGGAACTTTCTCTATTAAGAATGGAGCACATATACGTTTCTGGGAAGATGCTTGGTTAGACAATGCACCCCTATGTGAACAGTATCATGCGTTGTATAGTATCGTTCATCGCAAAGGGGATACCATTGCTACAGTAATGGCTACTTCTCCTCCAAATGTGACGTTCAGACGAGTTTTGCTAGGACAGAGGCTATTAGCGTGGAACACCTTAATTCAAAGGCTGGAGGATATTAATTTATCACCTGAACCGGATGAATTTAGGTGGAATTTACACGTAGATGGCTCGTTCTCGGTCAAATCTTTATACAATGCTATACTCCACTCTGATATACCGGTGGATAATAATAAGAAAATTTGGAAGTTGAAGATACCATTAAAAATAAAAATATTCGGATGGTATCTTCGTCGAGGGGTCATCCTCAACAAAGACAATCTTGTTAAGCGGAATTGGCGGGGAAGTAAGTGATACGTCTCCGACGTATCGATAATTTCTTATGTTCTATGCCACATTATTGATGATATCTACATGTTATATGCACATTTTATGTCATATTCGTGCATTTTCTAGAACTAACCTATTAACAAGATGCCGAAGTGCCAGTTGTTGTTTTCTGCTGTTTTTGGTTTCAGAAATCCTAGTAACGAAATATTCTCGGAATTAGACGAAATCAACGCTCAGGTTCCTATTTTGCCCGGAAGCATCCAGAACACACGAGAACCGCCAGAGAGGGGGCACAGGCCCACCAAACCATAGGCCGGCGCGGCCAGGGGGGGCCCGTGCCCCCCTATAGTGTCGGCGCCCCTTCGACCTTCTGACGCCGCATCTTCGCCTATATAAAGCCCCTGGACCTAAAACCTCGATACGGAAAAGCCACGGTACGAGAAACCTTCCAGAGCCGCCGCCATCGCGAAGCCAAGATCTGGGGGGCAGGAGTCTCTGTTCCGGCACGCCGCCGGGACGGGGAAGTGCCCCCGGAAGGCTTCTCCATCGACACCACCGCCATCTTCATCAACGCTGCTGTCTCCCATGAGGAGGGAGTAGTTCTCCATCAAGGCTCGGGGCTGTACCGGTAGCTATGTGGTTAATCTCTCTCCTATGTGCTTCAATACAATAATCTCATGAGCTGCCTTACATGATTGAGATTCATATGATGATGCTTGTAATCTAGATGTCATTATGCTAGTCAAGTGGGTTTTACTTATGTGATCTCCGGAGACTCCTTGTCCCACGTGTGTAAAGGTGACAGTGTGTGCACCGTGTGGGTCTCTTAGGCTATATTTCACAGAATACTTATTCACTGTTATGAATGGCATAGTGAAGTGCTTATTTATATCTCTTTATGATTGCAATATGTTTTGTATCATAATTTATCTATGTGCTACTCTAGTGATGTTATTAAAGTAGTTTTATTCCTCCTGCATGGTGTAATGGTGACAGTGTGTGCATCCGTGTTAGTACTTGGCGTATGCTATGATTATGATCTCTTGTAGATTATGAAGTTAACTATTGCTATGATAGTATTGATATGATCTATGCCTCCTTTCTTAGCATGAAGGTGACAGTGTGCGTGCTATGTTAGTACTTGGTTTAGTCGTATTGATCTTTCGTGCACTCTAAGGTTATTTAAATATGAACATTGAATTGTGGAGCTTGTTAACTCCGGCATTGAGGGTTCGTGTAATCCTACGCAATTAGTGGTGTTCATCATCTAACAAGAGAGTGTAGAGTATGCATTTATCTATTCTGTTATGTGATCAAAGTTGAGAGTGTCCACTAGTGAAAGTCTAATCCCTAGGCCTTGTTCCTAAATACTGCTATCGCTGCTTGTTTACTGTTTTACTGCGTTACTATTGCTGCGTTACTAGCACTTTTCTGGTGCCGTTGCCACTGCTCATATATATTCATACCACCTGTATTTCACTATCTCTTCGCCGAACTAGTGCACCTATTAGGTGTGTTGGGGACACAAGAGACTTCTTGCTTTGTGGTTGCAGGGTTGCATGAGAGGGATATCTTTGACCTCTTCCTCCCTGAGTTCGATAAACCTTGGGTGATCCACTTAAGGGAAACTTGCTGCTGTTCTACAAACCTCTGCTCTTGGAGGCCCAACATTGTCTACAGGAAAAGGAGGGGGCGCAGACATCAAGCTATTTTCTGGCGCCGTTGCCGGGAAGGAAAGGTAAAAGGCACTCATACTCCGGTTCCAGGTAACAGTACTTTTCTGGCGCCATTGTGTTTGTGCTCGAAGCTATTTCCTTTAGATCCTGCAATTGCAACTTTTTGTTTCTTGTTTACACTAGTTAGGCAGAATGGAAAACACCAAAAATATGAGAGATCTTTATGAGCTTTATCTTGAATTAGGACATGATGTGTTTGAAGAGAGAATTAAAAAACCCATGGAACATATTAGTATAAACACTTTGAACACCATTGTTGCTAATGATATGGAAAATTCTAAGCTTGGGGAAGCTGGCTTTGATGAGCATTATCTTTTTAGTCCCCCAAGAATTGAGGAGGAAATTTTCTTTGATGATACTTTGCCTCCTATTTATGATGATTATAATGATAGTAGCCTTTTGGTACCACCTGTTATGGAGGATAAATTTGATTATGACTACAATATGCCTCCTATATTTGATGATGAGAATAATAATGATAGCTACTTTGTTGAATTTGCTCCCACTATTACTAATAAAATTGATTATGCTTATGTGGAGAGTAATAATTTTATGCATGAGACTCATGATAAGAGTGTTTCATTTGATAGTTATATTGTTGAGTTTTCTCATGATGCTACTGAAAGTTATTATGAGAGAGGAAAATATGGTTGTAGAAATTTTCATGTTACTAAAATACCTCTCTTTTTGCTGAAAATCTTGAAGCTGCACTTATTTTATCTTTCTATGCTTGTTGCATTATGCTTCTTGAACTTGTTTATTTACAAGATTCCTTTTCATAGGAAGCATGTTAGGCTTAAATGTGTTTTTAATTTTCTTTTTGATGCTCTCTTTTGCTTCAAATACTATTTCTTGCGAGTGCATCATTTAAACTGCTGAGCCCATCTTAATGGCTATAAAGAAAGAACTTCTTGGGAGATAACCCATGTGTTATTTTTCTATAGTACTTTGTTTTATATTTGTGTCTTGGAAGTTGTTTACTACTGTAGCAACCTCTCCTTATCTTAGTTTTGTGTTTTGTTGTGCCAAGTAAAGTCGTTGATAGTAAGGTTCATACTAGATTTGGATTACTGCGCAGAAACAGATTTCTTTGCTGTCACGAATCTGGGCCTAATTCTCTGTAGGTAACTCAGAAAATTATGCCAATTTACGTGAGTGATCCTCAGATATGTACGCAACTTTCATTCAATTTGAGCATTTTCATCTGAGCAAGTCTGGTGCCATTTTAAAATTCGTCTTTACGGACTGTTCTGTTTTGACAGATTCTGCCTTTTATTTCGCATTGCTTCTTTCGCTGTGTTGGGTGGATTTCTTTGTTCCATTACCTTCCAGTAGCTTTGGGCAACGTCCAGAAGTGTTAAGAATGATTGTGTCACCTCTGAACAGGTGAATTTTTGATTATGCACTAACCCTCTAATGAGTTTGTTTCGAGTTTGGTGTGGAGGAAGTTTTCAAGGGTCAAGAGAGGAGGATGATATACTATGATTAAGAAGAGTGAAGAGTCTAAGCTTGGGGATGCCCCGGTGGTTCATCCCTGCATATTTCAAGAAGACTCAAGCATCTAAGCTTGGGGATGCCCAAGGTATCCCCTTCTTCATCGACAACATTACCAGGTTCCTCCCCTGAAACTATATTTTTATTCCATCACAGCTTATGTGCTTTGCTTGGAGCGTCTGTGTGCTTTTGTTTTTTGTTTTTGTTTAAATAAATGTTTGTGTGGGAGAGAGACACGCTCCGCTGTTGCATATGGACAAGTATGTCCTTAGTTTCTACTCATAGTATTCATGGCGAAGTTTCTTCTTCGTTAAATTGTTATATGGTTGGAATTGGAAAATGATACATGTAGTATTTGCATAAATGTCTTGGATAATGTGCTACTTGGCAATTGTTGTGCTCATGTTTAAGCTCTTGCATCATATGCTTTGCACCCATTAATGAAGAAATACATAGAGCATGCTAAAATTTGGTTTGCATATTTGGTCTCTCTAGAGTCTAGATAATTTCTAGTATTGAGTTTGAACAACAAGGAAGACGGTGTAGAGTCTTATAATGTTTTCAATATATCTTTTATGTAAGTTTTGCTGCACCGGTTCATCCTTGTGTTTGTTTCAAATAACTTTGCTAGCCTAAACCTTGTATCAAGAGGGAATACTTCTCATGCATCCAAAATCCTTGAGCCAACCACTAAGCCATTTGTGTCCACCATACCTACCTATTACATGGTATTTCTCCGCCATTCCGAAGTAAATTGCTTGAGTGCTACCTTTAAATTTCCATCATTCGCCTTTGCAATATATAGCTCATGGGACAAAATAGCCTTAAAAACTATTGTGGTATTGAATATGTACTTATGCACTTTATCTCTTATTAAGTTGCTTGTTGTGCGATAACCATGCTTCTGGGGACGCCATCAACTCTTTGTTGAATATCATGTGAGTTGCTATGCATGTCCGTCTTGTCTGAAGTAAGAGAGATCTACCACCATATGGTTAGAGCATGCATATTGTTAGAGAAGAACATTGGACCGCTAACTAAAGCCATGATCCATGGTGGAAGTTTCAGTTTTGGACATATATCCTCAATCTCATATGAGAAAATTAATTCTTGCTACATGCTTATGCATAAAAGAGGAGTCCATTATCTGTTGTCTATGTTGTCCCGGTATGGATGTCTAAGTTGAGAATAATCAATAGCGAGAAATCCAATACGAGCTTTCTCCTTAGACCTTTGTACAGGGGCATAGAGGTACCCCTTTGTGACACTTGGTTAAAACATGTGCATTGCGATGATAATCCAGGTAATCCGAGCTAATTAGGACAAGGTGCGGGCACTATTAGTATACTATGCATGAGGCTTGCAACTTGTAAGATATAATTTACATGATACATATGCTTTATTACTACCGTTGACAAAATTGTTTCTTGTTTTCAAAATCAAAGCTCTAGCACAAATATAGCAATCGATGCTTTCCTCTTCGAAGGACCATTCTTTTACTTCTATTGTTGAGTCAGTTCACCTATTTCTCTCCACCTCAAGAAGCAAACACTTGTGTGAACTGTGCATTGATTCCTACATATTTGCATATTGCATTTGTTATATTGCTTTGCATTGACAACTATCCATGAGATATACATGTTACAAGTTGAAAGCAACCGCTGAAACTTAATCTTCCATTGTGTTGCTTCAATGCTTTTACTATGAATTATTGCTTTATGAGTTAACTCTTATGCAAGACTTATTGATGCTTGTCTTTAAGTACTATTCATGAAAAGTCTTTGCTTTATGATTCAGTTGTTTACTCATGTCATTACCATTGTTTTGATCGCTGCATTCATTACATATGCTTACAATATTATGACCAAGGTTATGATGGCATGTCACTCCAGAAATTATCTTTGTTATCGTTTACCTGCTCGGGATGAGCAGAAACTAAGCTTGGGGATGCTGATACGTCTCCGACGTATCGATAATTTCTTATGTTCCATGCCACATTATTGATGATATCTACATGTTATATGCACATTTTATGTCATATTCGTGCATTTTCTGGAACTAACCTATTAACAAGATGCCGAAGTGCCAGTTGCTGTTTTCTGCTGTTTTTGGTTTCAGAAATCCTAGTAACGAAATATTCTCGGAATTGGACGAAATCAACGCCTCCTATTTTGCCCGGAAGCATCCAGAACACACGAAAACCGCCAGAGAGGGGGCACAGGCCCACCAAACCATAGGCCGGCGTGGCCAGGGGGGCCCGCGCCCCCCTATAGTGTTGGCGCCCCTTCGACCTTCTGACGCCGCCTCTTCGCCTATATAAAGCCCCTGGACCTAAAACCTCGATACGGAAAAGCCACGGTACGAGAAACCTTCCAGAGCCGCCGCCATCGCGAAGCCAAGATCTGGGGGACAGGAGTCTCTGTTCCGGCACGCCGCCGGGACGGGGAAGTGCCCCCGGAAGGCTTCTCCATCTACACCACTGCCATCTTCATCAACGCTGCTGTCTCCCATGAGGAGGGAGTAGTTCTCCATCAAGGCTCGGGGCTGTACCGGTAGCTATGTGGTTAATCTCTCTCCTATGTGCTTCAATACAATAATCTCATGAGCTGCCTTACATGATTGAGATTCATATGATGATGCTTGTAATCTAGATGTCATTATGCTAGTCAAGTGGGTTTTACTTATGTGATCTCCGGAGACTCCTTGTCCCACGTGTGTAAAGGTGACAGTGTGTGCACCGTGTGGGTCTCTTAGGCTATATTTCACAGAATACTTATTCACTGTTATGAATGGCATAGTGAAGTGCTTATTTATATCTCTTTATGATTGCAATATGTTTTGTATCACAATTTATCTATGTGCTACTCTAGTGATGTTATTAAAGTAGTTTTATTCCTCCTGCACGGTGTAACGGTGACAGTGTGTGCATCCGTGTTAGTACTTGGCGTATGCTATGATTATGATCTCTCGTTGATTATGAAGTTAACTATTGCTATGATAGTATTGATATGATCTATGCCTCCTTTCTTAGCATGAAGGTGACAGTGTGCATGCTATGTTAGTACTTGGTTTAGTCGTATTGATCTTTCGTGCACTCTAAGGTTATTTAAATATGAACATTGAATTGTGGAGCTTGTTAACTCCGGCATTGAGGGTTCGTGTAATCCTACGCAATTAGTGGTGTTCATCATCCAACAAGAGAGTGTAGAGTATGCATTTATCTATTCTGTTATGTGATCAAAGTTGAGAGTGTCCACTAGTGAAAGTCTAATCCCTAGGCCTTGTTCCTAAATACTGCTATCGCTGCTTGTTTACTGTTTTACTGCGTTACTACTGCTTGTTTACTGTCCTGGGCAAAGCACTTTTCTGGTGCCGTTGCCACTGCTCATATATATTCATACCACCTGTATTTCACTATCTCTTCGCCGAACTAGTGCACCTATTAGGTGTGTTGGGGACACAAGAGACTTCTTGCTTTGTGGTTGCAGGGTTGCATGAGAGGGATATCTTTGACCTCTTCCTCCCTGAGTTCGATAAACCTTGGGTGATCCACTTAAGGGAAACTTGCTGCTGTTCTACAAACCTCTGCTCTTGGAGGCCCAACACTGTCTACAGGAAAAGGAGGGGGCGTAGACATCAGTAAGCGATGTGTTTTTTGTCAACATGATGAAACAATCAAACATCTCTTCTTCCAATGCCAGTTTGCGAGGTCTATTTGGTCTGTCATCCAAGTAGCGTCTACCTTGTACCCTCCGACTAGTGTGGCCAATGTCTTTGGCAATTGGCTTCATGGTATAGATTCAAGGTTTAAGTTGCTTCTTAGGGTGGGGGCGCTGGCAGTTATCTGGGCGCTTTGGCTAAGTAGAAATGACAAGATTTTTAATGATAAAAATTGCTCTTTGTTGCAGGTCATCTACAGATGTACAGGTATTCTCCGTTCGTGGTTACCTCTTCAGCGCATGGAGAATCGAGACCTATTTACGGAGGTCTGTACATGGTTGGAGGCTACGGCGAGGGATACTTTTTCCCTACATGGGTGGCAGTATAGTCTACGGATCGAAGCCCCACCCACACCTTAGGCGTTATATGCTTCATCGTTCCGATATGTATTTCGCCTAGTTTCCTTTTTAAGTTCGACTTTTTATGGATCAAATAAGACTCATAAACGGCTGTGTGCACCCTGGTTGTGCAGAGGCTGGATGTAATTGCTTACCCAAAGTAATAAAGCATCCTTTATCAAAAAAAAAAAGTTAACTGAACGGCAATGACATGAAATGCTACAGTTAACTGAGACTGTTTATGTGCAGAGTTTAGCCCAACACATTTTCTCCGGCTACGACGAGCTCCTGTAACAGGCGTTTTGGCTGCACAGCGTGTCCAACAATTTGGCTCGTATATGTCGTACCTGAAGGGTGCAGCGCGTGGATAGCGAGTGGGCGGAGACGACGGCCAACGGGTTGCTCAGCATCGATCTCCTGCTTGACGTCCCATCCGCAGAAGTAGGCCACCATGCGCGGTGTGACAGTCAGGGAGAAGACCTCTTCCTCGTCGCTCCTTCCGGCAGTGTGCTGCCGGCCTTGGGAGACGATGGTGGCGAGGGTGGTCCGACTCGATCGAATCGTTGTAACATCTGTAGCAGTTCGGCGCGGAGCACTCCTGAGCGCATTCTCCTCGTCGCCCAGCTGCGTGTTCTGCCCCTTTTCTCGCGCCTCGTCTAGCCTCTTGTGGTGCTTCCCATGCAGATGTTCATTAAATTATACAATGACCAATGTTTTTTTTTTCAGAACCATTACAATTTACAATGACCAATTGTGAGATGGCACAAGTGGATAGTAGCATATTACTCCAATATTTACCGAGATGCAAAATTACAATACCCGATAGTGAGATGCATACGAAGGTGGACTAGTACCTTTTTTTTTTTGCGAGAAATCCACCGATCTATTAATAATCATCAACAGTAGTACAAATAACCTAAAAAGTAAAGAAAATTACAAATTGGTATTCGGACCACCTAGCGACGACTACAAACACTAGCACGAGCCGAAGGCGCGCCGCTGTCCTCTCCCCTCCATCGCCGAAGTCAGGCAAAGCTTGTCGTAGCAGAGCTTGTTGTAGTAGACAGACGGGAAGTCGTCGTGCTAAGGTCCCAAAGGACCAGCGCACCAGAGCAGCAACCATCGCCAATGATGACAACCGTAGATCGGAAGAGACTATCATGAAACCACACCAACAAACATGAAAACCGATCGGATCCCAGCAGATCCGACGGGCACACAAATCCATGCGCCCTCCGACAACGCTAGATGCACCACCGGAGCGAGGATAGGGCGGGGAGGACCTTATTCTGACTTCAGGATGTAGCCGCCGCCTCACCATCCCAAAAATGAGACTGAAAAGCAAACTAAATTGAGAACAGAAACTCCCCGCCGACGAGGGACCGTGGCCCACCACACCTCCAAGACCCGAAGGC
The DNA here is from genome assembly GCF_019359855.2 of Lolium perenne. NCBI lineage: Eukaryota > Viridiplantae > Streptophyta > Magnoliopsida > Poales > Poaceae > Lolium > Lolium perenne. The sequence goes on from NC_067245.2 coordinate 190,718,566, forward strand.
CACCGGAGGCGGAGCGGACCGGCGGTATCGCCGGCGAGGAAGACGGAACCCTAGATGGGTTTTTTGCCTTTTTTCCGCCGCCTCCTGGGTTCCCTTGGCACCGTACCGGTTCGTAAACTATAGAACTCCCAGAAGTTAGGTGGACCAGTACCTTATGACAGCATTACTTATTGAGATGCAAAATCAATGTCCAATCGTGAGATACAAAGGTGGATTCAGTAGCATTTTACAACATTATTTTGATGCAACGAAAACTGGCCGGCCATATAACCTGAATAATGAAAACCGTTGGTGAGTGTAAGTGTACTACAATACAATATACGGTATACATTGCCATATCAATCAAAAGACGGCAAATATTCAGCTAGCGCTTGAAACGGACAAAACCAGACAATCCAGCGATCTACCGTGGCAGAGTTGCTGATGCCATGAACTCTTGCTCCAGGCTGTAGTAGTTCTGCTCCCTTTGAGAAGGTAAATTAGCTCGGTTCCCTATACCAGCTTGAACACCCAATAGCGGAAGGTTGACTTGCCTTTGTCCACTTAACAAATGTTGCAAATCTTCACTTGTCACTGCAACCTGAGATGATCTTAACCTTTTGGATCTGATATGCTGTAGTTTCATCTCCACTTGTTTCATAGTAGGCCTTTCTACACCTCGTAGTCGCAAGCAAGTCTCTGCAAGACTAGCGACATCATCAATCTCTTCAGATGTTGCTTCCTCAAGAACTTGAGCAGCCACTATATCTGCAAGTGGTTTGTGACTCATCTCCCAAAGAAAGTAGTTGGACAAGTTTTGTTTTAGCCCAGAATCACTTGTAAAAATAGGCTTCTTTCTGAGCAACAACTCTACAAGTACGACACCAAAGCTATAGACATCACTCTTCTCATTTAGCATGCCCGTGTGGTAATACTCTGGATCCAAGTACCCAAAGGTGCCTTGTATATTCGTAACGACATGAGTTTGGTCAATAGGAACCAACCTTGAAGCACCAAAGTCCGATACTTTCGCGGTGTAATTTCCATCCAAGAGTATGTTAGTGGACTTCACATCACGATGAAATATCGATACCGAAGCAGACGAGTGGAGGTAATAGAGTGCTCCTGCAGCTTCTGCAGCAATTTTCAAACAATCATCCCATGACAGAACAAAACTGCTAGTGGTATCGACATGGAGGATTCCAAATAACGAACCATTTGGGATGAAGTCATATACTAGCAATGGGACTTCAGTCTCAAGACAACATCCGAAGAGCTTCACGATATTTCGGTGATTTATCTGTGAGAGGATGGCAACCTCATTGATGAACTGACTAATCTCAATTTTTTCAATGACTTTAGACTTCTTTATGGCCACTACCCGTTGGTCAGATAATATGCCTTTATAAACCATGCCATGTCCTCCATGACCAACAATTCGTGTGGCATCAAAGTTATTTGTTGCCTTTTCTAACTCTGGTAATGAGAATATCTTGGTGTTGTCACTCGCATTTTCATCAGATGATATCAATTGTTCGAGGAGTAGACCTTGGTTTTGCCGAAAGTGCTTTCTTCGTAGTTTATTTTGGATGTCTTTTTTCCATCTACGGATGAAAAATATTACAATCAAGATAAAAAGCATGATTCCGAAACCAACGCTAATCCCAATGGTGATACCTGTAATGATTATGCTTGTCATTACTATATCCATGATTTCATTTATCTCATTACGATAGAATTGATTGTGTAGTAGAACTCACCTAGGACCAGATTGTGTTCTTTAGTCGATCTGCACATCCTTGTTGCACTGTCATACACTGTTTTTGTAGGACATTCGGTGCAAGAATAATTTCCTTGGGTGTTATGGCAAATCCCATTACATGTGCCCGGTATTTTGCACTCGTCAATATCTGCAACAATGAATAAGTAACACGAGAGGAAATACATAAGCACTGCAGTTAAACTGCTAGATGGAGGCCAGTCTGCAAGTAGTTCAAGAATATCTTTCTTTTAGACTTCAAGTAATCATCGATTACAAAACAAAGTCAAGCGGATGTACACATAAACAACTTTGAGAACTTTCTTGCAGATCTAAAAATTTCCTCTTTGAGATTGTTTTGCAGTATCACTTCCTGGAAGAGAATTTTTACGGCACACAGGCACTCTCCCTGCCCTCTACTTTGGCCATACGTCGCCACTACTGGGCACATCCCGCCGGCTCCGGGCTCATCCCTTCCCCTCTACTACCATGGGTGTTGTCTAAGTGATTGTGGACTTGTGGCGCATGGGGACACGGTGGAGAACCTAACCTCCGGCCACGGGTTAAGTTAACCTAGCTAAGACTATTGCTAAACATCCAATGGTTTTTGGCCGAATGCTTGGAGATTACAAAAAACTGAAGTTACCATAAATAATAATGAGATTGTTGTGACTACCATTTTGCCCCTTAGATTGAAGTACTCACTGACTTTTCGAGTTACTACTCCGTGGATCTAGCGGCAGAGTACCAAATCATATTGGACATTGGATTAAGGAAAATTGATGATCTATATTAATTTTGGGCTATGGTAAAAGTCCCCTTCTAAAAAGATGCACGAGCACCCATTTATTATAGCATCTCCATAATGAAGAGAGGAGTGCATATTAGAAGGTGCGCAAGAGATGATGAGGATGAGGCAGAGTGTACCTTGACACCCGTCTGTGATATATGGATTCCCATCAAAGCCGGAGATACACTTGCAACGGTAACCAACATATTCTCGTGCGGAGTAGACATCCAAGCATGTGCTATTCATGCTAGCACATGCATACCCTGTCCTGTTTTGCTGCGCTTCCCGACATGTTAAATTGGCTACGGCCCAGTGTTGAGATACCGATTCCCCATATCCAACATAGAGTTCAACATCTTCATTCATGCGCAACAAGAATCCTTCTTCCGAGTATGTATTGTCTTTGACCTTCAATATTCCATTGTTGATATCTATATAGTTTACTAGGATGTAGTGGTCTATTGAGGCGTATGGAGTACTGGAGTAGGCATACAATGTCGAATTTGTACAACTGAGCTGAAACGACATCCTTGCAGAACAACCGTCTTCTAGGCCGAATGGGAAAGGAACACTGATGTTCCCACACCATTTAGAGCAATTGGTCTTCCGTTGTAAAGGATCATACCCTGAGATCATTAGGAAAAAAAAGGTCAGTACATCTTTCATTGGATCACATCACAATGGAGAAGAAAATTTCACCCAATACAGGAGGTCACATGCCATAATTCTTTTACTCTCTCGACGACGGGAATGGGCATCTCTTTCTTCTAAGAACAAGAAGACCATACGCGCGGAAAATAGTTCGTCCTGCCCGTTCCCGCGAGCGGCAGGGCGAACCCTAACTCCCTCGCCGCCAGCCCCCTCCCCCCCTCACCGCCGCCAGAGGGCGTCGCCGGGAAAATCCTAGGGGCGCCGGCGACGGCGAGGCCACTTATCCCCCTCACTCGGCGGTGGCGGAGCGGGCCGGTGTGGTCGACGGGGGCGCGGAGCTGGTCGTGGGGCGCGGCGGCGTGGTCTTGGCGTTCTCTGATCTGCGGGGCGTGGTAGGAGGCACCGGCCTTGTGTCGGTAGAGAGGTTGCTGCCTCGCTGGGAGGGAGTAAGAGCACCTCCAGCCAGCCCCCGAGAAGCCCCCCAGGACCAACTTTTTTCATCCGGATGGCGTAAAGTCGTGCGCCCAGAGTCTCGATTTCGCCCGGATTTGGACTTATATCCGTCCGGACTCCCCATGCCAAGCCCGGTCCCCCGGGGAGCTGCTGGGGGCTCCGGATGAAACATTCTCGTCCACCTAGCCCGCTGTCAGGGACTAGTCTCCTCTCTCTTCTGATTTTTCTCTCCACCTACCGCCCTTCTCTCTCCTTGATCTTTTCCCCACCTTGCCGAGCTAGAGCACGACGGGCAGAACGGAGATCGCAGGTGGCCTCGCCGGGACCTCGCAGTGTTCGGGAGACGAGGAGTCAACTGGACACGCCATGGACCAATCCACCGAGCTGGAGGCGGCGGAGCGGGTCGTCATGCGCTGGGACTCATCCCCGGCATCCACGGCGGCCGCCGGCCGGGACGACGAGCCCATGCTGTTCGACGGCGCGGGGGATCGTGCCGAGGCGGAGCGCTTCCTCCGCGCGGTGGACGACATCCGCCGCCTCGCGCCGCCGTCCGGGCTCGGGGCGGCGGCGGCGTCCGGGCTCGGCGGCTCCGGCGCCGTGCGGGTGGCCATGGCGCGGCTCGAGGACGAGTTCCGGCACGTGCTCTCCTCCCGCGCCTTCGACCTCGAGATCGAGGCGCTCGTGGACCTCACCTCGCTCTCCACCATCTCCGGCCGACCGCTCCGGCTCGCTCTCCTCCGTCGACCTCCCGCCGTCGACGAGGACGACCCCCGTCGCCTACCGCGTCGGCCGCCGCAGCGACTACCGCTCGGCTGCGCAGCATCCGCGAGATCGACCTCCTCCCCGACGACGCCGTCGCCGACCTCCGCGCCATCGCCTCCCGGATGGCCGCCGCCGGCTACGGCCGCGAGTGCGCGCAGGTCTACGCCTCCGTCCGCAAGCCCGCCGTCGACGCCTCCCTCCGCCGCCTCGGCGTCGAGCGCCTCAGCATCGGCGACGTCCAGCGCCTCGAGTGGGACGCCCTCGAGGCCAAGATCCGACGCTGGATCCGCGCAGCCCGCGCCGCCGTACGCCGACATTGCACCACCATCGGGTGCGTGGCCGGCATGGTCGATGCTGGTCGAACACCTTCCAGGCATCCTCACGAGCGCCGTGTGTGGGGAGATGACTGGAAAAGTGTAGCTCCCCATGCCAAAAATAGGTCCAATCCGGACCAATTTCTATCCGGATTATGCCCCGGGGGCCTCCAACGAGTGGGGATGCTCTAAAAGGTGGAGCAGGTCCACTCGCTGCCGCTCTATCATCACCAGCGCGTTTATTGAGATATGCATCGGTGGGCTTTTCTAAATAGACAAAAAAAAGGGTACTGACAAATGGTTTTAGAAAATTGCAAAATAGTCCAAAATTTTGAAGTCTAACTCTCACAAATGTCGCACGAGACCGTTATTGCAGTGCCACGGTCAGACAAAATCACCAGTCAGAGTTACTACTGCCTAAAGATTTTTATTGGGTGGAAAGCCGGGCAGCTAGGTAGGTGAGAGCGAGAGAGGTTTCGAGCGCAGGTAGGCTGCCACCACGTCGCCGCCGCCACCGAGGCGCCGCGCCGGCGTCGCCGCTTCCACAACCATGGACTCCACTGCCTCTCATCCGCCTGGTTTCTCGCACCGCTGGGCACCGAAGGGGAGCCCCGAGTCTGTTTTGTCGGCGTCGCCGCGGCGGCACGACCACGTCTCCGGGCTCGGCATATCCTCGACGTCGTCGGGCGGGAGCGTGGCGCCGCGGCCGGAGGTGAGGGAGAAGGACCCGCTGGAGGGGCGGGCGAGGATCCAGGACAGGCTGGTCTGGGAGATGCCCAAGCCATCGAAGGGCAAGCTTTGGGCGCGTCGGGTTGGGGCGCGTCGGCGCCGGAGATGAGAGGCTTGTGCTTCCGGTGTTTCTTGCCGGGGCACCGCAAGCGAGACTGCATGAACGCCGAGGTGTGCATGCGATGATGGCAGAAGGGGCACCCTGCCCTGGACTGCAAGCGTCCGAGGAGTCCCTCGTCGGAGGAGGAGTTGCGGCAGCTTGCTCTCGCCAAGCTGGCACGCCGCAGGTCTGGTCGTGAGGGTGGGAGGGGCATGAGGTCGGCTTCCCCGCCCCCACCACCGTCGCCACCACCACCACAGTCCTCGCCCCCGCCACCGCCGCCGCCCCCTGTCGTTTCGAGGTTGCCACCAATGGAGGAGTGGCCGCCACTCGTGGTGGACCCGGTGCATGAGCTAGTTCGTGAGGCTGGCGCGGGCATGGTCTCGGCGCAGCCGCTGCTGTGCGTGGTCAGATGAACGGCGGCCATGTGCGGCCTCGAGCAGAGGCTCCAGCTCGCCATGGTGTTCATTGTGGGAGGCAGGAGGCCGGCGGTGTCTTCCGAGCAGGTGGAGGCGGCTCTGAGGTGGCGCGGCATGCCGGAGGGTGCGGTCTCTGTGCATGTCTTCGCGCCGGAGGATTTCATTGCCGTCTTCGCGTCTAGCGAGCTGAGGGATCATGTTGCCGTCATGACGCTAGTTTTAGTTGCCGGAGCGCTGCTATCCTTTCGTCCCTGGAACCGGCATGCGCAGGCGCAGCTTGTGCCTTTGCGGAGCAAGGTAGAGTTGGTGCTGGGGGGGGGGGGGGGGGGGTTGCCACCGCATGCCTGGGATACGGCGGTGGTCGAGGACCTGCTCGGGCGGAGTTGCGCGGTGGACACGGTGGCGTCGGAGATGAAGGCAAGAAGGAATCTTGCGCTGTTCAAGGCTGATGGCGTGGACCTCTGACCTGGAGGCCATTCCGGTGGTGAGGCTGCTAGCGGTGCCGGAGCCAGCTCCAGGCGGAGGCGCACGTGTTGTGCCTGCAAGGACGGCGGCGATGGCGGTGCGCGGTGCCGGACAGGGCAAAGACGACATCACGACGCTTCAGTACCGGGTGCTAGTCCATGTTGTGAGAGTGGAGGAGGTTGTGGGTGACGAGGTGGCTGCAGCACGTTTCTCAGAGGGTCACGGCCATGGTAGTCCGAGGGAGTTCGAAGGAGGTTCTGGGGACGGCGGCGGCGGGAGTGGCGGCGGTGCTAACCCCAGGAGAGTTTCACGGAGTTTTGCTTGGCAACGCGGGGTGCCAGATCATCGCCGCGGCCCGGGAGGTGGAGATTCGGCGCAGCTTGGCGTCAGTACGGTCATGGCCACGGCGGCGCCAGCACCGAGGAAGACGCGGGCCCTGCCAGGGTTGGCAAGCCCGCGCCCTTGGTTCAAACTGCCAGGGTCAATCTCAGTCCAAGTCCAAGGGAGGCGCTGGCCCTGACAGTCAAGGAGGTGCAACTTTCCTCAGAAAAAGTTGCTTTGCCCACTGTCTCTGTAGAGGTGCAGACAGAAAAGAGAAAGGAGAGCGTGGTCGTGGAGGGCCCCGCCAATAGGAGGACAAGAGCCGTTGGTGGGGCGCGACGTGGCAGCTCCTAAGGCCGGTGCCCCCACCGCGGACCAGTTGGAGTGGGCGGACGCTCCTGACTCGTTGCTAGCGGTTGCGGACCCGGAGGCTGGAGCAAATCCCGTGCCGACCGGGCCAGATGGCGCCGATCCCGAGCCTGGCGAGTTTTCCGTGCCGACCGGGCCTGCGCATGGAGACAATCATGGGATGGGGAATAGGAGTCCCGCGCCATCTGGAGATTTTGTGGGCCCTTGCAGCAGCGGCTTGGCCACAAAAAGAAAGGATGCGGGAGTTGGAGGTTGCGCGGAGCGCGTTGAGGAATTCGTTCGCATCTCCCTCTCAGGTGGGTCCCGCCTCGAGGAAGGCTCGGATCGTTCGGATCGTCCAGCTCCAAGCTCGCCAGTTCTTTCGCGTGTGGAGTCGTGCAACAACAGAAACACTGAGACCAGCCCAGCAGGCACGTCCTTTACTGGGCCTAACAGCCAAATGCAACTGGTGCCTAGGGCAATGGCCCATCATCTTGAGAGGGAGCAGGAGACTTTGGTTGGAGCAAGAGAGGCTGATCGCGAGGAGGTGGCCACAGTGCGTGAACAGGAGCAATTGGAGTTGGCAAGGGTCAAGAACTTTTGCTCCTCCATCCTGAAGGCCCTTGCGCCACCTTTGCTGCAAGAGTTTGAGAAGGCCACTGGGCTGAGGGCGGATGCAGAGCCTTTCACGCCTAAGAGAGTGACACGTAGGTCGGTGGCAGCGTTGGCTGGCACGCAAATCAAGATGGCATCGACAGCGGATAGTTCGTTGCTCAAGGCGTTAGGTTTCTGCCCGGAGAACCTTTCAGTCAGGGAGGAGGATCTGAGACGCTTCAAGGAGTTCTTCGACTCACCGATCTAGGACGCGCACTTTCGAGTCCTTGCGGCCATCTTTGGCAAGGAGCTAGCCACGAGCTTCGAGAGGGAGGTGCACTGCATGAGGGCAGTGCCAGCGCACTGAGGTGCAGAGGAGGGAGGGAGTGTTTTTGTAGTTCTCCATGGATTGTACCTTCGAGATTCGGTGCTGGAACGTTCGAGGCTTGAACAATCCAGCCAAGAGAGATGCGGTGCGTGAGTTCATAGCTAGTCTTAGAGTTAGTGTGGTGTGCCTCCAGGAGACGAGGCTGGATGTAATTGATCATTTTCAGGTTATGCAATGTCTAGGGCCATCATTTGATGGTTATGTGTATTTGCCTGCGGTGGAGACGAGAGGAGGGATCCTTTTAGCCTGGAACAAATCCTATGTTTACGTAGAGCGTGTGAGCTACGACGACTATGCGGTTACCGGGGAAGTCATCCCCAGAGACAATAATAGATCGTGGATCACCACCGTTTACGGGCCTCAAACAAACGAGGACAAGTTAAGATTCCTACATGAGTTAGGGCAGTGGCTGCTCCTACGGGACTTCAACATGATCATATACGCGGAGGAGAAAAACAATGACCGTTTAGATAGACTCATGATGGCGAGGTTCAGGCAGTTTGTTCAGGAGCATGAGATCAAGGATCTCTATCTCCATGGGAGGAGATTTACCTGGAGTAGCGAGAGAGAGGTGCCCACGCTTACGCGCATCGATCGGGCGATTGCATCGGTGGACTGGGATATCATGCACCCAGATTCCATCTTGCAGGCGTTATCATCATCGGTGTCGGATCATGCACCGATCCATCTTTTGTTGAGTGTGGCGTTTAGGCCCTTCTGGCTAAATCTGGAGGGGTTCGAGGAGGCCCTGAGAGAGGCTTGGGTATGCAACCCTTGCATTGTTGACCTGTTCAGACATCTGAACGCCTTGTTCCGCAATGCGGTGGAGCACTTCTAGGCGTGGGGAGAGGGAAAAGTGGGGAACATTAAGCTTAAGATCGCCATGGCCAATACCTTGATTCTAAGGTTCGATGTGGCGCAAGAATCGAGAATGCTCGCGCATGCGGAGGCGTGGCTTAGGAGAACGCTCAAGCAGGAGGTGTTGGGGATGTCGTCCCTGGAACGCACAATTGCTAGGCAAAGATCGAGAATCAGATGGTTGCGAGAGGGAGATGCTAACACCAAGTTGTTCCATGCGGTGGCGAATGGGAGGAGAACTAAAAACTACATTGCCTCGGTGAGAGTAGGTGAGGAGACGACGACCACACAAGAGAGGAAGAATGAGGTGTTCACCGAGGCATATGAGAGGCTCATTGGGAGCATTCAAAACAGAGAGCACACTATAAACCTGGAGGCCTTAAACATCCCCGTTGCGGACCTCGGTGATTTGGACGCCATGTTCACGGAGGAGGAGGTATAGAACACTATACGAGAGATGCCAGGGGACAGGTCGCCGGGGCCAGATGGTTTCACCGGCGCCTTCTACCAGAGAGCATGGCCAATCATTAAACCTGACATCCTTGCCGGCCTCATGAAACTATGTGTGGGAGATGGTAGAGGCTTTGCTCGGCTGAACCGAGCGTTGATCACCTTGATACCCAAGAAACCGGATGCTTTGGAGATAAAGGTTTTTAGGCCCATAAGCCTTGTGCACAGCTTTGCGAAACTGTTCTAAAAAATCATTGCAAACCAGCTCCGATAGAGGCTTGGAGAGTTTGTGAGCATGAATCAATCGACGTTCATTAAACACCGGAGTTTGCATGATAACTTTGTGCTTGTGAGACAAGTGGCCAGAAAAATCAACATGAGGAGACAGACTGGAGTGCTGCTAAAGCTAGACCTAGCGCGGGCTTTTGACTCAATTTCGTGGAGCTTCCTGTTTGAGGTGCTCAGAAGAATGGGGTTTGGCGAGAGATTTTTGAAGTGGATAGCACTGCTGCTTTATACGGTAAACACGAGGATCATGGTTAATGGAGTGCCGGGAGACCGCATATATCATCGTCAAGGACTGAGACAGGGTGACCCCACGTCGCCCATGCTGTTTGTAGCGGTCATGGAGGCCCTCTCCGCTATGATCACTAAGGCGGCGGATGAGGGGTTATTTGGGAACTTGGCTTCCATCTCGCATTTACAGAGAATCTCGGTGTACGCTGATGATGTCATCATTTTCCTCAAGCCGGAGCATGCGGAGCTGTGGGCAGTGAGACATATGCTGAGCCTCTTTGGAGGGGCCTCGGGCATGCGAGTAAACTTTAGAAAGACGACAACCACATTGATTTGAGGAACACATGAGGAGGAGGAAAGGACTACGAGGATTTTGGGTTGTGAGCTCGCGAGATTCCCGATTCGGTACCTAGAGCTCCAGTTGGCTCTCAGGCCCCTAACTAAGGCTGGGTGGCAGCCGCTACTGGACCAAGTTATCAAGTGCGTGCCTGCGTGGCAAAGAGGGCTCATCAAGAGAGAAGGAAGGATAGTACTGATTAACTCAGTGGTCGCAGCTAGAGCGGTGCACCAAATGGTGGTGGCGGAGGCTCCAGTGTGGCTATTGGAGGACATAAACAGGTGGACGAGAGCTTTATTTTGGGTTGGCAAGGACGAGGTCCAAGGGGGCCAATTCCTAGTGGTGTGGAGGAGTATTTGCAAGCCTAAGGAGTTTGGTGGGTTGGGAGTGAAGGACTTGAGGTTGCAAGGCCTCGCACTGAGAGTGAGATGGATGTGGCTCAGACGCACGGACCCGGAGAGGCCTTGGCAAGGGCTACCCGGGTTGAACGATCCAGTCGTGGCGGGAGTGTTCCAGAGTCTGGCTCGCTTTAGCGTGGGGGATGGGCGGTTTACCTATTTCTGGAGAGACCGATGGATAAGTGGATACACTGCGGAGGAGCTGGCGCTGGAGGTCTTTGCCAAGGTAACCTCCAGGAGAAAAAAACACTTGCTTGGTGGCGGAGGCTTTGGATGGGGACGTTTGGATGGAAGACATACCCGGAGAGATGACGGCTGAGCTTTGGAGGCAATGTCTGAGGTTGTGGGAGGTTGTCAAAACAGTGGAGAGAGATGTCTCCAGACCCGACCATATATCCTGGAAAGGTGCTGAGTCAGGAGCATACACGGCAAAGTGCACCTACGAGATGCTTTGCCAATGGAGTGTAAGATGGAGTATGAGCAGACCGGTATGGGGTTCCTTCACGCCCATGAAATGCAAGATCTTCGCATGGCTGGCTCTAAAATACCGTTTGTGGACTTCAGACAGGAGAGCGAGACACGGGCTGCAGGAGCTCCCGGATGCATGTTACACATGCCTGCAAGACAAGGATAATGTTGACCATATGCTTGTCCTTTGCCCTTATGCGAGACAAGTTTGGTCTAGGGTACTTCACAGTGCGGAGTTACGGATCACCGACCCAGGATTCACTGGAAATCTGGAGAGATGGTGGACAGAGGCCCTCAAGTGACTGAGGAGGGTTGATAGGAAGCGCTTCGACTCCATGGTGATCGGCACGGCATGGACACTCTGGAAGCAGCGGAATGCGAGGGTTTTCGGAAACGACAGGGAGCAGAAGACGGTGGACCAAATGGTGGACCAAATCAGAGATGAGTTCTACCTTTGGGAGAGGGCCAAGAGAGGAGGGAGGCTAGATATAGCGAGAGAGTAGGCCTAGGCGGAGTGAGGGTGGTGTGCGTGTGTCCTCAGTACCATGGTGATGTTCTTGTATATTGTTACGCTCTTTTTCTTCTATAAAGATAAGGCACGTTTTGCGCGTGCTCTCGAAAAAAAAAATCATCAGTCAGAAACCTCGTTAGCACGGCTTAAAAGCGGGTTAAGTGTTTTTTGAAAAACAGTTACCCAATATATGTGGGGCTTTTTTTTATCGCAAAACCTAATTGTGGTGATTTTTTTGTAACTTTCTCCTTTAAAAAACTAGTTACTATTTTGGTTAACTAATAAAATTAAAGAAATTTGGGCGTGCATACGCACTGTAAGAAAAAATAAAATCGCAGAGTAATTACCTTTGTCACCTGAACATCCATCAGTTATGTATGGATTGCCTCTGTAACCAGCTTCGCAAATACAATAATAACGACTGACGTAGTTTGATTGATCATCAGTGACATCACGGCTATGGTTGCCAAGACATGCATAATCTGTCCTGCGCCGGAAGGTGCTAGCAGGGCCGGGTTGATCAACGACGATGCCCCAGCTAATATCGGCATCAGCGGTAACATCAATTGAATCCCATATGGACCTTTGGTTATTATTGTGCTCTTTGAATTTTGGTTCTCCAATATTTTGGCGGACAAACTTGATCTCGAAGGCGGCAGCAGTCTCGGAGGAGCCGAAGCGAACATAGGTGGAGCAACATCCTGTGCCGTTGCAGTTCTCCCGAGCCACCCAGCCCGCGATGTCTTCGTCAGGACATGTAGCACTGCACTGTCTCACCGTATTGTTCTTGTCAAGCACGTGCATGTCGAAGTCGCAACCGGTGAAGTTTAGTTGTAAATCATCGAATCTGAAGGATCTCCCAAGATTCCAGGACATGCTGTACACATCGACCTCAGGTCTCAAGGGGATGGAACGGGAAAACGATACCTCAATTAATTGGTGGGGGTAGGTGGAGATATACTCAGTATCCTGGGCGACCTCCGTGATGCCGTCGTGCAGGAAGAGCATGGGAGCATGCGAGGAATTGTGGTTTTTGCAGATGAGCTCAAAGTCCTGCGACCGGAAGCAGCCAGGCCCGATACCGAATGGGTACTCGAAGCTCAGATTCCCACAGCTCTTCTGACAACCGGCAAGCGTGGCGGTGGAGGGAAGAGCCGCCCCGTTCGCCGGTTGGCTTCTTTTCACGCCGGATGCCCGCACCGCTGCCGGCTGTAGCAGCAGCAGTGGGAGCAACCAGGAGAGTGCGTCGAGGAGCCTCATGTTCGTCCGCCCAATATTCGAGGTGTACAAATGAACTAGACAGGATTGGTATATTGGCTAGTGAGGAGTATCTGAAGGCGTACGTACTCAGGAGCGACGACGCGGTATATATTTCTGTCTAAAGGCGCGCGAAGCAAGCTGAATTACCTGTCAATTTCATGGTATTTTTTTGCGGGGAATTTCAGGACTTTTATTCATAAACAGAAGCTTCATGGCATTAACCCAACACGACTTTTAATAAACGACTATTCAACAACGTGCGTGGTACGGCATGCAAGGATGCGGTCCAAGTTAATTGGAGCCAAAAGTAAAATAAAAACAAGACGTTTTTTTTTCTAAATTAAACATACTACTGCCTCTGGCCTGATTTAATTGTAGCGGTCCATAAAAAATGTGCTGTAAAAAATACATCCGTACACCTGGGGAACAGGGCACCATGTATACACCCGTACACCTCGTTTGTGTGGCTGTGGACACCGACGGCTGCCCTCTCGCGTCCTCCCCTTGTCCTTCACTGGCCCGCATGTCTGCCTACCAAAACACACTCACTTCACTCCACTCTCAAAACCTAGAGATGATCAACGAAGCTCCTGCCACCACTGCCACCATCGGAGTCGAGGCCAAGTTCACGGCCGTTGTCGCTCCTGCCGTGGAGGAGGCTCCTGTCGTGGACGCTCCGGTGGTCCCGCAGCCCGCGCCGGCCACGAAGAAGGCGAAGCCCAAGCTCACCACGGAGAAAAGGGCGATCGAGAGCAAGAAGCAGGCTGACCGGCGCAGGGCGCTCGAACAATGGAAGAAGGAGGCCCCTGCCGCGGAGGAGCGATAGAGGGTGGCCGAGCAGTTCCAGCTCCTCCAAACGGAGGCGGAGGCGAAGGCCATGCAAGAGCATGCCATGCTCTTCTACGGCCACGCCGCGCTCGCTCAGCACCTGACCGTCCCGGGTGCCGGCTCAGACTCAGCGGGAAGCTCCGCCTCATCCGTGACCCGGCCCCTTCCTCCCCGGCCAACAGCCCCGCCGGCTGCCCCATTTGGGTAAACGCCTGGCGCGCATGAAATGATGGCACCGTAGGGGCGGTACTTGTACCCGTCACGGGATGGGTCACCGGAGGTGGGCGGGTCCATGATGGAGCCGTCGCCTTCGTCCATTGACCTCAACCGTGCACCGGCAGCGCACTCCAAGGCCCCCCAAGCAGTTGGGAGTAGCAGTGATGATCGGTGCCCGCAACCTGTTCGACGATTTTTTGGGCGAGCACGCGCAACCATCTATGCAGGCAGCGGCTGCCCACCACCATGCAATATCCGTCGTCCGAGCAGGCTCCCCCGCCACCTCTCATTGCCATAGAGGAGGACACCACTGGCCATCCTGGCACCATGAACATCGACGAGGAGCCGTTGTTCGGTGACGAGCTCACACAAGCCGCAGTTGCACAAGCTCAAGGTTGCCGGTTTAGCAAAAGAAGCAGCTGAAAGAACGTTAGCGGCATCGGCATGAAGGACTTGGTATATTTCTTAACTTCAACTTGTTCTTTCATTGATGTTTGTCATTGTTGTCTCGCTTTGCTCTAGGTGTGGAAAGCTTTGGATTACTTCAAAACAGCGAATGAAGGAAGGACCTTTGGCTTCTCTCATTGTTGGAAGGAACTCGAGGGCACCCCCAAGTTGCAGGAGGGGTACGAGGGGTACATGGCGAGCTTGATTGGCATCAAGACTACCAAAGATGCCACGGTCATTGAACTTGATGGTGGCCAGCCTTGCGGTAGCTCCGCTTCTCGTGCAAGCCGTCCATAGGGCCACAAGGCAACCAAGGCCAACATGAAGCGTGATGCTTCGGCCATGCATTTGGTTGGCACCTTGAACGAGATGTATGCTGACAAAGAGGTGTCCACGATTAAGAGGGATGAGAGGAGGCACCGGGAGAAGGAAGAGGACATGAAGACCTACTTCAATGTCCAAATGAGGAAGCTTGAGATTGAAGAGGTCAAGGCCAAGACGAAGGCTAGGGAAGTTGAGATCAAAGAGAAAAAAATGGAGCTCATTGTAGCGGCAAGGGCCAAAGAGGTGGAGCTGAAGGAGAGGGAAGTTGAGCTGAAACGGCAAGCCGAGGACCACATGATCATGACCGCCGACTTGACCGCCATGAATGAGGTGAAGAGAGGTTGGTTCGAGAAGAGGCAGAAGGAGATCCTAGAGCGCACAAATTGAGTAGACAATTTTAATTTTTAATTTTTATATTTGTTCAAACTATGACACATTTCATTTCTTGGTCATGCAGCATTTTATTTCATATTATTCTATTTTTTTGCATATTATTTATAAATCTGTGTGGCCAAATGGCCTATTTCCCCAAGAAATAGACCAAATGGGTGGCCGCTGCGTTGGGCGCATCGCGCGACCCAAACGGACACGCGGACGCGGGCGTTGTCCGCGTGTCCGTGCGGCCACTCAAACGACCCAAAACGGACGGTCCAATGCGTCCATTAGGTCGTAGCGTTGGAGATCCCTTAGGATAGCAGTGGCACCTCCAGCCCACCAGAGTTCAAACCCTAGGTTTGACACTTTGGTGTCTCTTTAAAAGCGGAATATTCTTCAGTGGGATGCGACGCGACGTTTTCGTTGATAGCGAGGCGTCTGTGGTGACTTCGTCAATCTCAAGACACATCGAATGAAGTTTTTGGATGCAGTCTACAGGAGGTGCTCATAGGGATAGGATGTGCGTACGTGTGCGCGTTCATAGGAGTGAGTACATGTGCATATATGTGAGTGTCTACGTCTATACTGTGTTTCGCAAAAAAAACTCAAAAATGTGGCCGGAGGGAATAAAAGGATTGGAACAGTATGCAGCAACTACAATTCTTTTTTAGGTAAAGAGTCACTGAAAGCATGTATATACTGTTGAGTGTGAATTCGAATAGTAAACACTTGTGAGAAGAAGTCTGTGTACTCCTACAATAATGTACAGTATGACTTTGCGGGTGTAGAAAAATGAATGACTTTGGATTTTCGGCAGTGCTAGTTCCATACAAAGCTTCACTCTTGCCTTGACTGACCTGCAGGAGTCTTTGTTTCCAAGTGGAAACCGGGGTGGAGGGGTAAGAAAAAACGAGCTGCCGACAAAAACAACTCTATCTATAGGGAAACTGTTCAAAAATCTGGTAATACGACTGGCGTTGTTTTCTCAATACCTTTCGTCGAAAACGATTGAGTTTCAACAGTTCAAATCTCATGCTCTTATTGACACTAGTAGAAAATCTCTCATCAGTACCGGTTCCAGAGGGGCATTAGTACCGGTTGAGCAACCGGTATTAATTATCCGGCACTAAAGGCCCCCCTTTCGTACCGGTTGCTTACGAACCGGTATAAAAGGCCCTCCACGTGGGCCACCAGGAGAGCTCAGGGCCAAGGAGCTTTGGTACCGGCTGGTAATACGAACCGGTACCAAAGGTTCCCACCGGCGGCAGGGAATTTGCCCAAATCTCTGCCGCGACAGAGAATTGGTTTTTTAGGGTTTTTGGAGGGGTTTAGGGATATCGGTTTGTTTCATATCGCGTCGATGCACCAGAAACGCGTTTGGGTTTAGGTAGTACATGAAGATCAAGATGATGCATAGCAAGTTGGTGCATATAATATAACACACATGTTATTGCATAAGATCACAAATTAAGTAGCACTATGCATGAAGATCGATCTTCATGCATAGTGGTACTCTCGGAGGCGTACTCTATATATGTCTATTACATGTAGCATAGTGGTACTCTTCGAGTCAACTATATATGTAACATGTACATCTTCATTCATAGTGGTACTCTGCGAGTGGTGGTATGACGTCCCGAAGGAAAAATCCCGCCAATTCCTCGCCTATTGCTATGAAGCGGTCATCGATTGAGAGCTTGTTCCGCTTTCTTGCCAACTATAAAAGAATAAGATACAAATGAATACATGAAACAACTATTACTGAAACTCAGCACAACTTATGATAACAAAACAAATTTGTGAAGATTGTTTTTGTACCTCTTTATTTCTTTCATTATTCGTTCTCTCGCTGACAATTCTGCGGATGTACTCGCAAACGAAGAATCCACAGAGATCGGTCCCCGAAGGTTGTTGCGGGCATTTCTTTACAAGAATATAATTCAATCAAACAATAGTCAAGTATGATAATTAAAAGGTGTGTGGACCTAGGTAGTACTACTTACTTTCGCACGCCATCGCAGCTTCGGTGTCCATTCACGGGACGTATCTTCCTTGATGAAAGTTTGCCATACGCTGCTCGACAAAAGAAAATGCATAAAAGAGTCATCAATTAGTTCAAAGCAGGAAATTAACGAAACAAACCGATAAGAATTAAAATTACCTTCTGAGCATTAAAAAACAAGACACGTATAGTTCCTATTTTTTGCTTAGTGAGTCAAAGACTTCAACTTCTCCAATTTCCAAATTGATGACGAGAAGAATAAAGTGAAACCTACGCACGTTTCAATATGTAGTGTCATATATATAAGTCATTAGTTAAAATTTTGACATACGGTGAGCAAAATATAATGTGTTATAAGACAGTAAGACTCACTCGAAGTTGTAAGGCCAAATTATTAGCTTTTTGTCACGTTGTCGCTTCAAAAACCTTAGCAAAGTCTGCGGTGTATCCTTGTTATAGAGGGGATTCTCTATGGTTTTAACATGCATTGTGTGCGGGTCAATGAACCCAATGTCTGTGATATCGTCCCTTTTGCATTCGAGCATCTTCGATCTGCATAATATAGCGCACAAAAGATTATAATCTGCAGACAATGAACGAGCTGAGCTAAAGACTTCTCAAATTAAATAAATAAATCACTTACAG
The DNA here is from genome assembly GCF_019359855.2 of Lolium perenne. NCBI lineage: Eukaryota > Viridiplantae > Streptophyta > Magnoliopsida > Poales > Poaceae > Lolium > Lolium perenne. Next base: position 190,736,273 of record NC_067245.2, read on the forward strand.
ACAATAGCAACTGATGATTGATTTGTCGAGGGCCCGGAGATTGTATAACTGAAAGAGTTCGGCGAAGTCAACGTTCACACAGTACTCCTGGAAGTAGTGCTCTTCCCTAACTCGCACCATGATAGTCTCGATCCCTTCCTTTGAGGCCTTAAGGTACCACGAATGCAAGTTACGCATACATGTTGGTACCTTCCTGAGATTCTCGACCAAATCTTTCCCTTGAACAAACTGATATGCTCGTTCAGCGAAGGCGTAATCAGTTGCGTTTTGTCGAGAACTTTGAACGGTCTTCCCGTCAAACACCTTGAGAGGGGCGACCGATTGAACGGGTTGTTGTCCGAGCTGGTAGACACTGTGTATCCCTTTTATCTCCCTGATACCCGATTGAACGGGTTTTGTCGCCTCGATCATCTTGTCATACGACCTTTCAATAGAACGCGCATAGTCAGATGGCGGCGATGGTACAGGGTCATATAGATTGTCAACGGTACGCACAACTTTCACCGGATCTAGTGTCTTCTCGAAAGGTATCTCTGGCACTTTCGGTGCAAACCATTTCTTCAACTCGGCCTGAACGGCCTCCGCGTTTTCCTCTGGAGTTTTTTCCCAAGGTAACTTCTCGTAGGCGGCAGTTGTTTCTCCTTTCTAGCTTTCTTCCTAGGCGGCGTACCGTTACGCAACGGACGCTGTCTTACGTCGCGGAGGATCTCGAGATGGTGGACTCACGCTGGGGTCCCTCTCAGGTAGGTGTGGACTTGGCTGCTCACCAGGACTGCCACCAGGAGGAGTCGATGGCATTTGCTGCTCATGTGTAGGAGTCGGTGGCCTTTGCAAAAGGACGACGTACTTCTTCGGCCATAGGGCGAAACCGTGCTTGACATCGGCCAGTGTCCTCTCATCTTCACCTCTAGGAATATCAAGCTCCACTGTTTCAAAACCCGGAACAACTTCATCCACCCCGACACGAACACAGCCAGGTGGAATGGGCATATGATGGTGCATTGCTCCATCTTCACTTGGGTACACATAGCCGACCGCCACCTTAACGGACGCGGTCCTGAATAACATATGTAGCTCGCAATCTGTCTTCTCCGTGACATAATCCACGGGGTAGCTTCCTCCACATCCGTCAATATGCGAGGAACCGACACTGCTTCTTCGCTGAGATGGGGCAGCATCGGCTTGTGGATCCTGTAGAAACAGCGGCTGATCAGGTGCCCTCTGATTTCTCTCAAGAGCCTCCACCCTAGTTAACAATTCCGTTACAATGTCGGCGTCCTTCTTCTTCTTTCGCGAACGGCTTCTATAAGTGTCAGCGCTGTCCGGCCACGCTTCCTTCATGGTGAGACCTGGGCGAGCTCGTACCCGTCCAACATGTTCAGGGTTCCCCAGAGCGAGTGTCAGCTCGTCATTCTCTCGATCGGGAACTTACTCTCCCTTTCTGACCTTTTCAATTGCATCTACAAGCTTCGGTACAATTGCCTCAATTTTTTCCTTCCATTTTTCCCTTCGCAACGATCAGCCCTGTCTTTGGGTCCAACCCTGCCCCATGAGCGAACAACCAGAACTTGGACCGTTCGGGCCAGTCCCATGTCTGTGGAGTGATTCCATGATCCATCAGTTTATTCTCAAACGCTGTCCACTTCGGAATGGAACTCTTGTAGCCACCTGACCCCAAATGATGCGGAAGTTTCTTCTTTGCAGCATTTTCGGTATTTTTCTTCGATCGGAACACAAAAGTAGACGATTTCTTATACTCCTTAAATGCGGCCCAGTGATCTTTTATCTTCACTAGATTATCATCGAATACTAGATCTTCATTCTTATATTTGTCCCATAAATTTTTCTTGAAGCTCTGGAATTGTATGGCCATCTTCTTCAATGTCCATTCCTTGACTTTATTCTTCTGGCCTTCCGTCATGTTTTCCGGTAGGCTGAACTTTGTCAGTAGCGTGTCCCAAAGAAAATTTTTCATCGTGTCGTTGACATAACTAGCACCACTCTCCGGGTTCTTCGGCTTATGCCACTCTTGAATGCTAATCGGTACATGGTCCCTAACAATAACTCCGGATTGACTTGTAAATTTGCGGCAAAGCTCCTTGGGATGAACTGTTTCACCATTATCCTTGAATGCCGTGAGGGCTAACCTGCCCTCGCCCTTTAGCACCCGCGTCGGGCCTCGTTTTGTTCTAACAGACTTGCTCGATGATCCAGAAGGCTAAAAGAAAAAATTATTCGTTAATAAGTGCAATACAAATAAATGAATGCATCTAGGGATGAACACAGACTAATTGATACATAGATATACACCTCGCCGGAGTTTGTGATGGACACTTCATTGTCTTTTCTAACTTGTTTAGACTCAAGTCCCTCGCCAAAATCATTCAGAAAGTCTTGGTACTCGTTGTCATCTCCATCGTCGGGTTCCGGACCACGGGCACTCTCATAGATCAATTTCTGCACCGCTTCTTCCCCCTCCTCATCTCGGACGAAGGTGCCGTCCTCCATACCTCAATGTCACTGCAAAATGAAGAAAGCAATTAATAGCATAATCATGTGAAATACAAACACATATGCCCTCCTTTTGAAATGAATATGCCAAACAAAAACACAAGCATGCCCTTAAGAAAACTTAGTTGTGGTACTTTCTATCTATCCAGATTTCACCTTGTGATGTTCATATGTTTATGTAGTTCAAGAACTATCAATTCCAATCCATGCCAACAAATAGAACACTTTGCTCTGTTTCCCTACATTTATATATTTAGTTTAATATTCATGATAAAAGAACTCGGCACGACCATACCTCCTAACAATCTTGCAGTTCATTTGCAGAGACAAAATCAACTTCGAAATTCACTGCTCAAATAATGTAGAATGGATGTGTTTTGGCAATATATGAATATTATGGATAACAACGGACACAACACTGGCCAGCTAATCCCGAAGTCTTTGCGAGTTCACATGTAACTACGGACACACAAATGGCACCCAAGTTCAGAGTTGAGCTACATACTAGTTGAGCTCACAATACCTAGTTTGTTCTTTCCAATCCGATCTCTTATGCACTAAGGCAAGAAGTGACAATATTGCAATCAACATTTAGAAAGGCACTGAAATCCGCGATGTCGCTCCGCCGCCTACCGGAACACCTCCTTGCCGTCGCCCGCAGGTCACTCCCCGGCCCTCTCCTCCTTTTTGTCACTCACTCCTCTCCTCCACCGCCCACCCCACCAGGCCACCACCGCTCCAGCTGCACCTCGTCGCCTCCGGAACAATCAAGCCAAGCAATCCAATTAAAATACTCGGCAAGGCAGCAGCGCCAACACCACCAGCAACCACCTAGTTACCGACGGAGCTCGCCAGCGCGAGCCGGCGGCCATGTCGGTGTCGTGCGGGCTGGAGTGCGTGCTCTGCGTCGGCTGCGTGCGCTGGGCCTGGAAGCGCCTCACCTACATCGGCGCCTACGACAGCGACACCTGGCCGCCCGCTGCCGCCGACGACTTCCGCCCCGTCCCGCGCATCTGCCAGATCATCATGGCCATCAACGAGGACGACCTCGCCAACCCCAAGTTCGCGCCGCCGGGGCTCGGATACGCCGACATCGATGCCGCCGGCATCGTCAAGCGCACCACCTACGCCGACGTCGGCGCAGACTGCCCGCCCTACATCGTCTACGTCGACCGATGCCACAACGAGGTCGTCCTCGCCGTCCGCGGCCTCAACCTCGTCCGCAACGCCGACTACCAGGTCCGCCCGCCCCGCCCCTCCACAACCCAATATCGACTCCGTCCCGTCCCCTCAATCCCGCGTGCCCGCAGGTCCTCATGGACAACAAGCTCGGGAAGCAGATGTTCGACGGCGGCTACGTGCACTACGGCCTGCTCAGGGCGGCGCAGTTCATCCTCGAGAAGGAGACGGATGCGCTGCGGGACCTGCTGCGCAAGCAAGGCGCCGGATGCAGGCTCGTCTTCGCGGGCCACTCGCTCGGCTCCGGCATCGCAGCGCTCATGACCATACTCGTCGTCAACAACCGCAGGGCGTTCGACGATATTCCCAGTAGCCACGTACGCTGCTACGCGCTCGCGCCCGAGACCTCCTCGCCGTCGAACACCTTGCGGGCGGTGATGAGGGGTGGTGGAAAAAAGGAGGAGAGGGCCGGGGAGGTACCTGCGGGCGGCGGCGGCTGCGTCGGCGGTGGCGGCTGCGTCTGCGGCGGCGGCTTCGTCGTCGGCGGCGTGGGTGCGTCGACGTCGTCGACGGCGTCGGGGCTCTGCTGTCGCGCGGGGGAGAAAGAAGAGGAATTGGGGATTTTTGGTCGCGCGGTTAAGGTTAAACGAGGGGGATGGCCTTTAGTACCGGTTGGTACCACCAACCGGTACGAAAGACCACCAACCGGTACTAAAGATTTTTTTTTTTGTTTTCTTTTTTCTTTTACTGTTTTCTTTTCTTTTGCTGTTTTTTTTCTTTTACTGTTTTCTTCTTTCTTTTCTGTTTCTTTTTTCTTTTATTTTGTGTTTCTTTTCTTTTCTTTTCATTTTCTATTTCTTTTCATTTTCTATTTCTTTTCTTTTCATTTTCTATTTCTTTTCATTTTCTATTTCTTTTCTTTTCATTTTCGTTCCCCTTTCTTTTGTGTTTCTTTTCTTTTATATTTCTTTTCTATTTATTTTGTTTTATGTTTCTTCTTTCTTTTCTTTTCTGTTTTTTTCTTTTCTTTTGTGTTTCTTTTTTTTTCTATTTCTTTTCTTTTCTATTTCTTTTCTATTTCTTTTTCTTTTTTCGTTTGTTTTCTTTTCTATTTGTTTTCTATATCCTTTTTTATATTTCTTTTCTATATATTTTCTAATTCTTTTCTATATATTATCTATTTCTATTCTTTACTCCTGCCACGACGCCGTCCGCGCAGGAAACTTTCCCGCCACGTACGACGGAAAAAGGCGGGAAAGAAAGGGCGGGAATAAAATTTTATTACGAGTGAACTCGAATTAAAAGTACATAGCTTAACTGAAAATTAAAGATACATGGCCAAATTCTACCGTTGGAGTCATTCAGTCATACTCGTGCCTAGCCCTGTAGTAGTCGCCACTGTAGTCGTCGTAGTCGCCGTCATCATCGTCGCTGGCATCGGGGTCGCGGTACTCGAAAGTCGGCGGGTGAGCACGCGTGGGCTGGGACTGAGGGTAGCGCAGGCGGGGGCCACGGTAGGCCATGACGCCCTGGAGAGTCCGGCCGCGCCACCACAGCCGACGGCCGGCCTCGTTGAAGTTCGGAGGAGGCGGGCCGCCCTCCTCGTGCCTGGCAAGCGCCCTCTCACGCCGATTGATGAAGAAGCTTTCCCAAGTCGGGCTGTAGTCGGGATGCCACTGGGGATTCCTCCGCTGCTCTGGTGTGAGCTCGAAGTAGTAGTGGTTCGTGATGGCCATCTCGCGCGCCACACCTAGAGGGACTGGAGGGACCGGTACGCCTCCGACGCTTAGCAACCAGCCGGTCGGGACGCGGTAGCCCGGCGGGCAGGGGTAGTTCGAGGCGCAAAGCGCCTCCGCCTCCCGGGGGGTTAGAGATGCGATGGAAGCCATGGGAGAGAATGATGAGGTTTGCAGATATGAGTCTAGATGTGATATGTAAATGGTGGCCAAGCCTACATATATATAGTGAAAAAATGGCGGGAAGACAGAGGCGGGAACCGGTGGAAAGCGCGGGAAGAAAATAGGCGGGAAGACAGAGGCAAACCTTTAGTACCGGTTGGTGGGTGCAAGCGGTACTAAAGCTGTCGGCAGGATAAGGACGCCCTGCTCGATGAGATAAAGTATGTAGCGCACGACGTCCTGTCGGTGGGATAAGGACGCGTGGGTAACCTTTAGTACCGGTTGGTGGGTGCAACCGGTACTAAAGCTGTCGGCGGGATAAGGACGCTCTGCTCGATGAGATAAAGTATGTAGCGCACGACGCCCTGTCCGTGGGATAAGGACGCGTGGGTAACCTTTAGTACCGGTTGGTGGGTGCAACCGGTACTAAAGCTGTCGGCGGGATAAGGACGCTCTGCTCGATGAGATAAAGTATGTTGGGGAAAGGGTTGGGAAATCTCCCGTGGCGGAACTTGTCGAAGATGCCCTTGGTGCACACGCCCTATGGCATCTTCGGAAGTTCCGCCTCGGAATTTTTTTCCTGCAAGCCCGTGGAAGACTCCATCTCCTCTAACAATGTTGGGGAAAGGGTTGGGAAATCTCCCGTGGCGGAACTTCTCGAATATGCCCTTGGTGTACATGCCCTATATATGGCATATTCGGAAGTTCCGCCTCGGAAAAATTTCCCTGCAAGCCCGTGACTTAACTAGTAAAACAAGCCAACCATCTCCATTGTTAATATCTTACATACAGTAACATCATTACACAAAAGTGATTTCCATATTGAGATACACAAGTTATGATCCCTATATGTAGCTAGCTAGTCTTCTGAGTTTTCTTCGCCCGTTTCCCTTTCTTCTTACTGCGACGCAACCATGGACAATCTTCATTGTTTAAGATGATGCTTGGGTCAATTTTTACCTTGAAGGGTGGAATATCGTCAAACTTATTATAATCTTCTGACATGTCTGTCTTGTCCTCTACTCCCACGATGTTTCTTTTTCCTGAAAGAACTATGTGCCGCTTTGGCTCATCGTATGATGTGTCCTATTGCCTTTCTTTTCTTTTTTTTCGGTTTGCTAGACATATCCTTCACATAAAAAACCTGAGCCACTTCACTGGCTAGGACGAATGGTTCGGTGTCGTACCCTAGATTCTTGAAATCCACTGTAGTCATTCCGTACTGCGGGTCTACCTGTACCCCGTCTTTCAGGTTGAACCATTTGCACCGGAACAAAGGGACCTTGAAATTAGGTCCATAGTCAAGTTCCCATATCTCCTCTATGTACCCATAATATGTGACCTTGTTCCCATTGCCATCTTCTGCATCAAAGCGGACACCACTGTTTTGGTTGGTGCTCTTTTTGTCTTGGGCGAAAGTGTAAAATGTGTTCCCATTAATCTCGTACCCTTGAAAAGTCGATATAGTAGAAGATGGTTGCTTGGCCAACAAGTACAGCTGCTCGTCATCGGTGACATTCATGAGACGTGTTTGCAACCAACCGCCGAAAGTCTTCATGTGTTCTCCATCAATCCAATCTTCACGTTGCTCCGGGTATTTAGAGCGTAAGATCTCCTTGTGTTCCTCTTTGTACGGAGCCACCAAGATGGAATTATGTAGAACTGTGTAGTGTGCTTGAGTGAAAGAATGTCCGTCCATACACGTTGCTGATTTCTTTCCTAGCGTGCCTTTTCCACGCAGTCTCCCCTCATAGCGCGATTCAGGAACACCGATCGGCTTAAGGTCAGGAATAAAGTCAACACAAAACTCAATGACCTCCTCTGTTCCATAGCCCTTGGAGATGCTTCCTTCTGGCCTAGCACGGTTATGAACGTACTTCTTTAAGACTCCCATGAATCTCTCAAAGGGGAACATGTTGTGTAGAAATACAGGACCGAGAACGCCAATCTCTTCGACCAGGTGAACTAGGAGATGTGTCATAATATTGAAGAAGGATGGTGGGAACACCAACTCGAAGCTGACTAGACATTGGACCACATCCTTCTGTAAATTTTGTAGAGTAAGTGGATTGATCACCTTCTGAGAAATTGCATTGAGGAACGCACATAGCTTCACAATGGGTACTCGAACATTTTCCGGCAGAAGCCCCCTCAATGCAACCGGAAGTAATTGTGTCATAATCACGTGGCAGTCATGAGACTTTAGGTTTTGAAACTTTTTCTCCGACATGTTTATTATTCCCTTTATATTCGACGAGAAGCCAGACGGGACCTTGATGCTACTCAGGACTTCAAAAAAGATCTCCTTCTCCTCTTTGGTAAGAGCGTAGCTGGCAGGACCTTGATACTTCTCTGGATTCAGGTTGTTTCCTTCGTGGATACTTTGCTGGTCCTGCCGTGCATCCGGTGACAAGGTATCAACTTGTCAATGCCTATGGATTGTAGGCTAGGGTTTAGTTGGAAGTAGAGGGTAAGTAGATCTCGAAGGTTTCAGCCGAAAAGTACTCGACGATTATGAAAACTAGGATTTGCAGACAATGATTCGATTCCCTCTTCGTCCCTCGACTCCCCCTTTATATAGGAGGTGGAGCCGAGGGATTCGTGCTATACAAGTTACAGAGTCCGGGACGGTTTCTAACTCATCCCGCCAGATTACAAATAACACTTCCTATTACAACTCTTATCTTTCCTTAATAGATCTTGGGCTCCCGAATCTTCTTATTCTTCGAGTATTGGGCCTCCAGTAAACCCCGGGTACTATCTTCGGCAGGCCCATTTGGGATGCCTATGTCAGTAGCCCCCGAGATTTTGCTTGAATCGTAGAGTCAGGGAAAATCTCCACTGTTTATTTTTATTCGAAAGCTTTAACTTTCTTATATTTCTTCACATAAAATTCTATATTGTACAGGGATAATGGTAGTTGGGGCTAGTTCATCTGACGGATCAGGTACTAGTTAACTGCTCTAGTGGCAATCCGCAAAAACCTACTTCAAAATCACGTCCCTGGACATGATCTCGGGATACTGGTGTAAACTTCGACAGGTGCCGCTTAAGGTCTTACCATTCTGTCGAGTCCCAGTCAAATTTATCGGGTACCTAACGCGTCCGTTAGGATTTTTCTTCGTATCTGTTGATACGGATAAAAGTAGCAGAGCGCAGTCTTTGGCGATGCCACGCCCAGCAGAACGGATCTGGGGTCTTACCTTCGCAAATTTGCGGCATTCAGAAATTGATCGCAACTTCGGCGTTCTGAGAATATATTGTCGAGTGCTTTTCCGGCTGTTGGAATGGCACATTTTATCGAGTCAAATATGACTTATATTGCTCTCCCGATGGGAGTATATGTAGAGTTAATTATAACTCGAAATATACTCTCTTGCTTTTCTATCTTTCCTCTGTTAATTTCATCGGGCACGCGAACAGCGTTCCCGATGGGAGTAGCCCCCGAGGCTACAACCAAGAACTTGTGCTTGGTTGTAGGCTCAACATTTTAGTCCACCTTGCCGCTATATTGTCATTATTTCCCAATATGATCTCTCTCTTCTTTTTTATATCTCGGGTGCGCGAATAGCGCTCCCGATGGGAGTAGCCCCCGAGGCTACAGCCAAGGACTTGTGCTTGGTTGTAGGCTCCCGCAATTTCTATATTGCCATACTCGAAATTTTACTTTTTATCGAAGTAGCCCCCGAGCGTTTGGGCAAAAACTTGTATTTGATCAAAGTCTCCCGAAGTATTTAAGAATTCCTCCTGTCGCCAATCTTCTTTTATTTTTCTTGTCGACATGCTTCCCTTAAACAAAATTGCTTCATCTCTGTTTGTAGTCTTGATGTTTCTGCCTTGTGGGTCCACTGTTTCCACCATGTTGACACGTCGGGCAAGTGGGGGACACACGTCCTCCGCTTTTTCTGGCGCACGTACGGTAACGCCTATCTCAATAAAAATACCTTTTTACCCTTGTATCTAGAAGATCTTTTTTCACCACACGATTTCTTCATCCAACGGCGCACTGCTTCACCCAATTCTTATATAAACCTTTCTTCAACCTCCGTTCATCCCCTCGCTTGCGCCGCTCATCTGTTCCTCTTCGCAAAAGCTTCCCTTGCGCCCAACTCTCGCTGATCTTCCGCACTCACGAGCATTGCTCTGCCCATTGCCGTTGATGCCACCGCGCGCGCGACTCACTCGCCACAGCACTCCGGAATCCAAGATGGCTGCCGAGGATCTTGAGTGGGAGAGATCTAAAATCTCCAACCAGGACATCAACATGCTGAAGAGGCTTGGCCTCATGAAGAAGGAAGACGCCATCCGTTTTCCCAGCGAAGAGAGCTACCCCAAGCCTCCAATGGAGTACCGGGTTAGTTTCGTTGATCACCTCATCCGCGGCCTTTCGGCCCCAATTCATGATTTCCTCCGCGGCCTTCTTTTCGTTTATGGGATTCAACTGCACCAGTTGACCCCCAATTCCATCCTTCACATTTCTATTTTCATCACACTTTGCGAATGCTTCCTCGGAATCCCTCCCAATTGGGCTCTGTGGAAACGCATTTTCTGCCTCCGCCGCAATGGCTCCCACAACGTCACTTATAACATAGGTGGCGTTGTTATCTGTGTTCGTACTGATGTCGATTATTTCGACGTCAAATTTCCTGATTCTGTCCAAGGATGGCGCAAAAAGTGGCTCTACATTCACGAAGAAAGCGCCAACTCCGTTGAGCACAACATAATTCCTTTCGACGGAAGTGCCAGAATTCAGCGCCGCCGCTCCTGGGATGCCGAAGCTTCCGAGGAAGAGAAAAAGGCGACAGAGGCACTCATGTCTCGTATTCGTCAGCTTCAAAACACTCGAGGCAAAGAGCTGTCTGGTGTTCAAATCACTGCCTACTTCCTTAGGATTAGAGTACAGCCTCTTCAGGCTCGCAAAAATCCCCTTTGGACGTACTCTGGTGAAAACGACGCCAACAGAATGTCCAGTGATCTTTCCACCAAGGACTTGGAGAAGTTGATTCGAAGACTTTCTCGCCTGGGCAAGGACCCAATTCCTTCCTCTTGTCGCGTGGAACCATACAGCTCCGCCAATCCACTCCCCGAGGTATTTTGTCTTCCCGAGTTTCTTTCTTATTCCGCACTTTCTCTGCATCTCATTGTATTAGTATTTCTTTAATTTTCCCTTTGTCACTATTTTTTTACAGAACCATCCTACTATGACTTCCCTTCCTCCTCTTCCTGAGGGTGGAGAAGTCGAAGAATAGGCTATCGTTGCCGAAGATACTCAAGGTTCTTCTATTCCCGAAAGTGAAGTCGCGGGTTCTCACAAATCTGCGGCTTCCCGTGAAAAAGAACTTGAGTCTGAAGCCAGTGAGTCGACGCAATCCCTTCCTCCTGCTGTTTCTCCAAGGAACAAAAGGAAAAGGAAAGATGCCGAGGATTCTGGCACCTCTAAGGCTGAAGAAGTTGTTCCTTCCCGTCCGAAGGCAGCTTATGATCCTTATATTGAATCCCTCGTCAGCTCGTAAGTCGTCGTTATTTCTCCTTATTTTTGTACTCGAAATATTTATCTTGTCTTGCTTTTTATGCTGCCGATTTTTTGTTCAACAGTGATGACGAGGAAGAAGTACCAACTACTGACGTGGCTCCTCGGACGAGCACGTCACGTACTGTACTTGCCTCAGACACGCTAGTTGAAGGAGAAGAAACCTCGCCTCCTCAACAAAACGTCGTCACCACAACTCCACCAGCAAGCCCCCTTGCTCCTTCACCAAAAAGGTCAAGGGTTGAAAAGATTGTTGAACCTGCCCCTCAGTTGGGCAGTTCGTCGACTCTGCTCTTAGATGATGTAAGTTTGTCGACATCTATATTTTCTTTATTTTGTCTTTTCACACCTTCATTCTCTTTTTCATGCCGATGTTTCTCTTGCTGTGTTCGTCTTTGAACAGCCCATGATCAAAGAGCTTCTCCGCATCGGATCCCAATTTATTGGGTACCGTGAATATGCCAACAGAGCCGAAGGTAACGACTTTCATACTTGCCGTTTTTCCTTGGCTTTTTACTCCTGTTGCTTGTCGCGATTGTTGAACTTTCTTCTCTCTCTTTTTCATATCTCGACAGAAAAACTTGCAGAGGCCAACGAACGTGCCGACGCACTTGCTCAAAAACTTGAGCAAAGTGAAGCGGCTCGCAAGAAAGCCGAACTCGCTGCTAGCGAAGCCAAGGCCGAGGCTGATGAAGCCAAGGCGAAAGCTGCTATTGTCGAGGAACTGCAGAAAAAACTTGAGGACGCTGCATCTGCCTTGAACGAGCACAAAGCTGCGCAAGCTTCTCGTGAACAGGGGATTATCAAGCGCCTGAAAACACAAAGTCGCCGCACTTTCAGTAATATTGCTGATCCCTTCTATTTTTATGAGAATCGTTGTTTCTTGTTTGTTGACTAATGCTTTGTTTCCTTGACAGCCCAAACAAACCAGGATTTTGATCTGACGAATCCTGTCGATGACCCGCTCCTTGACGCACTTTCCTATCTGGAGCTTCATGGGTCCGAGATTCGTGAAGGTGTGTCGAATGCTAACGCAGTATTGTCGGCGTTGTTCCCCTACTTCTTCCCGAAGAAAGAGGAGCCCGCGACTTTCCTTAACCTTGCCAAGATGTTCAATACGCCGGAAGACCTTGGACTGAAGATGCGCCAAGAAAATATGAAGGTTGCCGTTGAAAACACTGTCGCTTTGGTTGCTGACAGTCGACAGTCTGTTGATTGGATGAAGGTTGGCGACACCGAGCAGATAGAGCAAACAAGATGGAAGTCGCTGATTAAAGCAGCCAAGCCCAACACAAAGAAGATCTTGGCCTATCTAGGGATTAAACTAGCGTCGACTCCTAGCTCGTCAAGGCCGGAGGTCTAGTTGCATGCCTCTGTTTTTCTTTCTGTTTCTTTTGCTCTTGTCGCCAAAGTAGTCATTTGGCGACACGTACTTCCTTAGCTCCACTGTAATGCCCTTGTAATTATTCCAAGAGATTAATGAAAACTCTATCTTTGCTTGTTGTTTGATGTTGTCTTGTTTAAATTTCAGTTAATATTTGATAACTATACTCCATCTTCCGCTCCTTCCAATGTTTCGCCTTCTTCTTCTCGCGCGAGGAGAGCTTTTACTGATACTGCACCTGTCGACGATACCTTGTCGCAAGAACTGGATGAACTTCGACAGCAACTTCAGTATGCGAAGAAGCAAACACTTGTGATGATGGAGCAATCTCGTAAGTCATCTGAAGCCGAAAAAGTTGCTCTTCAGCAAGCTCGCGAGGCCGTGGCTGCTAAAGAAATTGCTGCTTCCGAGGCTGAAAAGGCGACTACTCGAGAAAATTTCATGCTCGAATTAATGAATGAAGCCAGTGCAGATATGTCGGGTATGCTTGTTTCGTCCTCTGATATCTTTCATCTTCATGCTATTGTCTCTTAAAGGTTTCCACTTCGTTGTTTTTGATAGGTGCCTTTACTGATGCTGCTGCCGAGGAAGAGAGGGTAAATGCTAGGACGAACCTCCTTGTTAATCTTTCCCTGGACCATGGTTCTTTGTTTTGGGCTACCCCAGAGAGGACTCGCCAAATTGTCAGATTTCAAGATCGCACCTCTCAAACTCGCGATTTCCTTGACTTCTGTACCAAGACCTTGTCCATGGTTTACAACTCCATGTTTCCTCGGAACGTCCAACCAAAAACTCTTCCTGAATTGATGGAAAGGTTCAAGGATGCTCGCAGTATCCATGATTTTGTCAAAGCTCAACTGGTAGCTGGCGCCAGATTTGCTCTTATCATGCTCCAGATCTGCCACTCAAATCTTGACCTTACCCAAGTTGTCGCGAAAGTTCATCAAAAGGTAAAACGTCGAAGAGTTGGTGTTGACAGGATTAACACGAAGGTTACGCCTGTAGCCGAAGAAATGATTGAGGACCTTCTTCGGATGGACGCCGACTTTTTTGCCGATGGCCATTATGCCAATTTTCTTGGCGCTGCTCCTGAAGAAAACAGAGTTACTCTTGATGACATATTGAATCAAGACTAGTTATTTTCCTCTTGTAGATATTTCTTCTTTGTAACCCATGACTATGATTATATTGTAAAGCAATCATTATATTTCTATGTTTGTCTAGCCCCCGAGTATTTCGGTGACTCTTTACTGTATTTATATATTGCGAGGTTTTGAACCAAGGCATTTATATTTTTATGGCGAATATGAGCCCCCGAGCTTCTTTATTGAGTACTATTTTGTATTTTTATTGGCTCACGAGGTATTTTAATACCAAGGCAAGGCTTGTCTTTTTTCGATGAACTATATTGAAATTCGTCGGAGCGAAGACTTTGAACATGTCGATAAAGAGAAAGGTATATTGACACTATCTTTATTATATTGCAGCACCGCGAGTCCGCCTCATTAAAAACCTTTCCCGGCCCCACTCGGTGCCCCGAAAAAGGAAAAGAGTGCGTCTGAAAACTCGCGGGCGTTTCAGTACATTGAAGTTTTACAAGGACTATGTTTCGACTCTAGGCGTAGAACCGCCTGAGTTGCGCCACGTTCCAGGGGTTTGGCTCCTCCACCCCTGTCTTCTTGTCCTTTATCCTGTATGCTCCTCCTCCGATTACTTCCGTGACAATGTAAGGGCCAAGCCATGGTGACTCGAGTTTTTCATGACTTTTTTGCGTGAGCCGAAGAACTAGGTCTCCCACCTGAAAAGATCTTGGCCGCAAACGTCGACTGTGGTAATTCTTCAAGTCCTGTTGATATTTGGTTACCCGAGATAATACTTCATCTCGAGCTTCATCAAGTGCGTCGACGTCGTCTTCTAGCGCTCTTCTCGACGTTTCTTCATCATATTTGGCGACACGTGGAGAGTTGTGCTCTATCTCGATTGGTAATACTGCTTCTGCTCCATGAACCAGGAAAAACGGAGTTTCCTGCGTTGCTGTGTTTGGTGTTGTTCGGATGCTCCACAACACGCTTGGTAGTTCTTCTGGCCAGGTATGTCGAGCTTTTTCCAGTGGTCCTAACAAGCGCTTCTTGATGCCATTGCAGATGATGCCATTGGCTTTCTCGACTTGCCCATTGGTTTGAGGATGTGCAACTGACGCAAAGTGCAGCTTGATACCCACCTCTTCGCAATAATCTTTGAATTCATGGGATGTGAAGTTACTGCCGTTGTCTGTGACGATGCTGTGGGGCACTCCAAATCTGAAGACGAGGCCTTTTATGAATTTTACTGCGGATGCTCCGTCTGGTGAATTTATCGGCTTCGCTTCTATCCACTTTGTAAACTTATCGACAGCTACTAGCATGTACTCCTTTCCTCCTGGCCAGGATTTGTGTAACTTGCCCACCATATCAAGTCCCCATTGAGCAAAGGGCCATGACAATGGTATTGGTGCTAGCTCTGCTGCTGGAGAGTGAGGTTTTGCGGCAAACCTTTGACACGCGTCGCAAGTTCTTACTATGTCCTTGGCGTCCTCGATTGCTGTCAACCAGTAGAATCCTGCCCGAAAAACCTTGGCTGCGATAGCTCGACTACTTGCGTGGTGGCCACATATTCCTTCGTGTACATCCTTCAGAATTATTTTTCCTTCTTCGGGTGTGATGCACCTTTGCAAGACGCCTGAAATACTTCGGTTATACAATTCTCCTTTGACCACCGTGAAAGCTTTGGAGCGTCGAATTACTCGCCTTGCTTCAACTGGATCGTCGGGTATTTCTTTCCTGAGGATGTATGATATGTACGGCTGCATCCACGGTATCTGTATTACCATGACCAGGTCCTGATCTTCTTCTTCTTCCTCTTGCTTTTCCTTGGTAGCCCCCGAGGGTTTCTTCTCCTTCTTTTTTGATTTTGTCGACTTAGTGGATCTCTCTGTTATCTCTTCCCAGAATACACCTGGCGGGACTGCAAGGCATTGCGACCCGATGTTTGCAAGAACGTCGGCTTCGTCGTTGCTCAATCTACTAATATGATTTACTTCGCATCCATCGAACAACTTCTCGAGCTCGTTGTACACCTCCTTGTATGCCATCATGCTATCATTGACTGCGTCACATTGGTTCATAACTTGCTGAGCCACCAACTGTGAGTCGCCAAAGATTTTTAGTCGAGTTGCACCGCAGGCTTTCGCCATCTTCATCCCGTGTATGAGAGCCTCATATTCTGCTTCATTGTTAGATGCGTTAGGGAACGTCATCCGAAGGATGTACTTCAACTTGTCGCCTTCAGGTGATATGAGTACTACTCCTGCGCCAGCCCCTTCTAGTCTCTTGGACCCATCAAAGTTCATGGTCCAGGTTCTCGATAAGTCTGGGGGTCCTGTGTTTTGCAACTCCATCCACTCTGCGATGAAGTCCGGCAGAACTTGCGACTTGATTGCTTTTCTTTTTTCATATGTGATGTCCCGAGGGGAAAGTTCTATTCCCCAAAGGGAGACACGACCCGTAGCTTCTGGATTGTTCAATATATTTGACAAGGGAGCTTCATTGACCACTATGATCGGGTGTGCCGAAAAATAGTGGCGCAATTTTCGTGCTGTTGTGAACACTCCATATGCTATCTTTTGGTACTGAGGGTACCTTTGTTTTGAGGGTGATAAAACTTCGCTGACGAAGTATACTGGCCTCTGCACCCCGTGGAGTTTTCCTTCTTCTTCCCTTTCGACAACTAGCACCGTGCTCACCACTTGAGGCGTGGCTGCGATATACAGCAGGAGGGGTTCCCTTTCTTTTGGCGCCACCAAAATTGGTGGTGTCGAGATTGTGCGCTTCAAATCCTCGAAAGCTCTGTCGGCTTCTTCGTTCCACTGGAATTTATCTCCTTGCTTTATCAGAGCGTAGAATGGTAACGCTTTTTCACCCAGCCTAGCGACGAATCTGCTCAAAGCTGCGACTCGCCCAGTTAGCTGTTGTATTTCTTTCAACTTTGTTGGCTTCCTCATTGTTACGATAGCTTGTATTTTATCGGGATTTGCTTCGATCCCTCTTGCTGAAACTAGAAACCCCAGAAGTTCTCCTGCTGGAACGCCGAAAGAACACTTCGTCGGGTTCAGTTTGAGGCAGAACTTATCAAGGTTGTCGAAGGTTTCCTTGAGATCCTCGATCAGCGTTGCCCCCTTTTTTGATGTTATGACGACATCATCGATGTATACTTGCACGTTCTTCCCAATCTGTGTCGCCAAACACTTCTGCATCATCCTCTGATATGTTGCTCCCGCATTTTTTAGACCAAAGGGCATTGTTCTGTAGCAAAACACGCCGTATGGTGTAATAAACGCGGTCTTTACTTCATCTTCTTCTTTCAATCTGATCTGGTTATAACCAGAATATGCATCCAGGAAGGAAAGACGTTCACATCCAGCCGTGGAGTCGATAATTTGATCGATCCTCGGGAGGGGAAAGTGATCCTTTGGACAATGTTTATTGAGACACGTAAAGTCGACGCACATGCGAAGGACCTTAGTGTTTTTCTTCGGCACCAGCACAGGATTTGCTACCCATGTGGCTTCTGTGAATATCTCTTTGATAAAACCAGCTTCTTGTAGTCGATTGATTTCTGACAGCATAGCTTTGCGGTTTGGTTCCGAAAAACGCCGCAAAGGTTGTTTGATTGGTCTCGCTAGTGGATCCAAGTTTAGGTGGTGCTCAGCAAGTTCCCTGGGTACTCCTGGCATGTCAGCTGGACACCATGCGAAGATTTTCCAGTGCTCACGGAGGAACTCGACGAGCGCGCTTTCCTATGCGATATCCATGTCGTTTGCAATAGATGTCGTCTTTTTCGGGTCTGTCGGGTGAATCTGCACCTCTTTTGAATTTTTCTCGGTACTGAAAGTTGATTCTTTGTTTGGCCTTCCAACGTACGCGATGCGTCGTAATCAGTCATGCTTTTTGACGCCAAGTACTCAGCTTGCATCCCGAAACTTTCTGACAACCGGTGAAAATCCTTGTCGCACTTATCGGCTAAGGCAAAACTTCCTTTGACTGTGATTGGTCCCTTTGGCCCAGGCATCCTCCACAACAGTTATGTATAGTGTGGCACCGCCATAAATCTAGCATATGCTGGTCGTCCCAACAGAGCGTGGTATTGCGACGGAAAATCCACGACTTCAAACTCGAGCCTCTCGATTCTATAATTTTCTCGGGTCCCAAACTGAACGTCGAGATTGATCTTTCCCAATGGATAACTTGGTTTCTCCGGTGTGATGCCGTGGAACCTTGTGTCTGTTGGTTTCAAGTTTGCTAAGGATATGTTCATCTTCCTCAATGTATCTGCATACATAAGGTTTAAGCTGCTGCCGCCGTCTATGAACACTCGGGAGACATCAAATCCCGCGATAACTGCTGGCAGAATAAGTGCTGACTGCCCTGGTCGAGGAACTTGCTGCGGATGATCTGCTATTGTGAAACCGATATCTTGTCCTGACCAATTAAGGTACTCAACTGTTGGTGGAGGCATTTTCTCTGCCATAAACACCTGTCGTGAGATTACTTTCTGAGCTCTATTGGACGGCCTTCCTTTCTGAATCATCGACACTGCTCCGTTGGAGTTAGGATCAACATAAGGTGGTGGTGGAGGTGCTGCCGCTATTCTAAGCTGATGCCGATTGTCCTCTGTAATCGCGGGAGGAGGCGGCAAGTGAATCTCGCTTCTGGGTTCTCGAGGATTTCTCTGTGCTGCCCGCGCGTTAGCGTTCTCTGCATACCGCAACATTGCCTGAAAATTTCGACAGTCTTTCTGCAAGTGCCCTGACTGTCTTTTACCGTTGCTGTCGAGGAAAAAATGCATCTGGCACGGTCCATTCATCATCTCTTCAGGGGACACAAAAGGCCTTGGGAACCTAGGTCCGCTATTTTGCCTGTTGCGTGAATCATCCCTGTTATCACCTCGCTGTTCATTGCTTCTCTGGTAATCATCTCTTTTGCCTCCTCCTGTATTTGTCCGAAAACCTGCCGAAATTTGTCCTGGAGCGTCATAGTTCTGGTACGGCCGAGGAAATCTTCGCCTCGGTTGATAGTTTCGACCACGGTCCTCTTCTGGCGACCTGTGCCGTTTGTTATGGACAGCGTCTTCTCCATCTGCCCATTTATTTGCTATCTCCATTAACGCGGATACTGTCTTTGGATTGGTCCTTCCCAAGTCCTCGACAAAATCTCCCCGCCTGACTCCTGCGACAAACGCATCTATTGCCCTCTCGTCAGATATATTTTCTGCCGAGTTTTTGATGATATTCCACCTTTGGATGTACTTTCTCATTGGCTCATCTGGCTTTTGTCGACATGCTCTCAACTCCTCTAACGACGCGGGTTTTTTGCACATGGATCTGAAGTTCTTAACGAACACATCCTCGAAACTTTCCCAGCTGTCGATGGATCCTGGAGCGAGTTTCTTTATCCAAGATCGTGCGGCTCCACTCAAATGTACCTGGATGCTTTGCATAGCTGTTGCCCTGGTTCCTCCTGTCAGCTTCACCGTCTCCAGATAGTCGACTAGCCAATCCTCTGGATCTTGGAGGCCATCGAACTTCTTGAAATTATCGGGTAACTTGAATCCTGAGGGGACTCGAGTTTTTGGACTCTCCTCGTGAAGCATGGCAAGCCACACATATCTTCGTCGATAAGCTCCGGAGATTGCCGATGATCCCTTCTGCTCTGCCGCGCTCTATCGACTCTTGCTTGTGCTGCTGTGTCTCTTGCTCCACTTGGCCCTTCGAGTGCTTTGCCGTTGTTCTTCTTTGCGGGTCGTGGACTATTTTGCCTTGCCGCTCCTTCGGGAGGCGTTGATACAAACGCTGTCCCCATGGCTCCAACTCCTGCTACCGCCATATTGTACAATGTTTCCCTTGGATCACCTGGGGGTGGTTTAGATGCAAGGATAAAAGCATGTGTCGCCATATACCCAGCCTCTGGTGTCTTAGGGATGATGTTTCCTCTTGTATCTATCGACATAAAGGACATGTCGAGGTTTTGAACCAAGTGCTCTCTTTCTGCTTCGGGTATATGTTGCAGCCTTGATCTTGCTCTGTTCCGCGCCTCCCTGTGGCTATCACCTGAAGTTCTAGATTGTCGGCTTAGATCTGCCCTTCTTCTACTGGATGCAGAGGCTGCCTCCTTTCTCCTGTTCAACTCAGCTGTCTATTTTTCCAATTCCCTGGCAGCTCGTGCGAGCCTATATTGATATGCTTGCAATTCCTCTGGTGTGGCCGTGGTAGCCATTGGTTCTGTGCCGTTCATAGCTCTCGCGGCTCTGTCCCACGCTGCTTGTGAAAGCTGAACTCTATCTCGCGGCTCTGGCCCGACGTATTTGTTGCCCAGGCCTTGGCGCAAATTGGAGGGATCGACGTATGGATTTCCCAGACTGTCGAAAGCCTCGGATGTCTCCTCTTGATCTTCAATGGCGTAAATCTGATGGTACTTTGTACTCAGATCTACGTTGGGTTTGGTGACATCATCGTTGAGATTGATGAAGACCTTGCCCACTGTGATAGATTTGTCGATGAAGTCGCAACTGTCGACATCGCTTGAGCCATCGCTTATATATGAGTCCGCAGATGACTCAAACGACATGTCGTTGAAGATCTTGGTGAGTTTCTCTCTTGCTCTGGTGCTGACGTAACGTGTCGCCGAGGTTTCTTCTTCTCCTGACTCGGTTGACGATGCATAGTTTGAAAAATCGGAATCGACCACCGACGATCCCGACGAAATCGGAATCTCGACACGATACGATCCTTCCTTCTCGACGCGAAAGTGAAACCTTCCGAACGTCATCTCCATGGGCTCCGCCAGATACGCATATGCATCCAAACGGGAGGGTGGGTGAGGAACAAAATCGACAAGACCAGCAGCGATCTGTTTACCTCGATCCATTGTGTTGCTTGCGGTTGACGATGTCGAAGATCTTGAGCATGCCATCGAGATCAGATCCTTACGCCTCTAGTTCCCACAGACGGCGCCAATTGACAAGGTATCAACTTGTCAATGCCTATGGATTGTAGGCTAGGGTTTAGTTGGAAGTAGAGGGTAAGTAGATCTCGAAGGTTTCAGCCGAAAAGTACTCGACGATTATGAAAACTAGGATTTGCAGACAATGATTCGATTCCCTCTTCGTCCCTCGACTCCCCCTTTATATAGGAGGTGGAGCCGAGGGATTCGTGCTATACAAGTTACAGAGTCCGGGACGGTTTCTAACTCATCCCGCCAGATTACAAATAACACTTCCTATTACAACTCTTATCTTTCCTTAATAGATCTTGGGCTCCCGAATCTTCTTATTCTTCGAGTATTGGGCCTCCAGTAAACCCCGGGTACTATCTTCGGCAGGCCCATTTGGGATGCCTATGTCAGTAGTTGATACCTTGTCATCCGGTGTATCTTTTGTCTTCCCATACACGCCCAAGAAGTTTAGCAGGTTCACGCAAAGATTTTTCGTCACGTGCATCACGTCGATTGCAGAGTGAACCTCTAAGAATTTCCAGTAGGGTAGCTCCCAAAATATCGACTTCTTCTTCCACATGGGTACATGTCCGTCAACATCATGCGGAACAGATTGTCCGCCGGGACCCTTTCCAAAGATCACTTTTAAATCCTTGACCATATCATATATAACTTCCCCAGTAGGGCGGGTAGGCTTCGTTCGGTTATCTGCCTCACCTCCGAAATGCTTTCCTCTCTTTCTTACGTGATGTTGTTTTGGAAGAAATCGACGATGCCCCAGGTACACATTCTTGTTTCCCAAATAATTACTGTCAGTCTCACCTAAACAGTGTGTGCATGCATTGTATCCCTTGTTTGACTGCCCTGAAATGTTACCAAGAGCAGGCCAATCATTGATGGTTACAAATAACAACGCTCGTAGGTTAAATTCCTTTTGTTCGTGCTCATCCCACACAGGTACACCTTCGTCACGCCACAACTCTAAAAGTTCTTCAACCAATGGCCTCAGGTACACATCAATGTCGTTGCCGGGTTGTTTCGGGCCCTGGATGAGCACTGGCATCATAATGAACTTCCGCTTCATGCACAACCAAGGAGGAAGGTTATAGATACATAGAGTCACTGGCCAGGTGCTATGACTGGAGCTCTGCTCCCCGAAAGGATTAAAGCCATCTGTACTTAGACCAAATCTTAAGTTCCTTGCGTCATCTGAAAATGACTTGAACTCTCTGTCGATTTTTCTCCACTGCGACCCATCAGCGGGGTGTCTCAGCATCACATCTTTCTTACGGTCCTCTTTGTGCTATCGCAACAACTTGGCATGCTCTTTGTTCTGGAACAAACGTTTCAACCGTGGTATTATAGGAGCATACCACATCACCTTCGCAGGAACCCTCTTCACTGGGTGGACTCACCCTCAACATCGCCAGGGTCATCTCGCCTGATCTTATACCTCAATGCACTACATACCGGGCATGCATTCAAATTCTCGTACTCCCCGCGGTAGAGGATGCAGTCATTGATGCATGCATGTATCTTCTGCACCTCTAATCCTAGAGGGCAGACAACCTTCTTTGCTTCGTACGTGCTAGAGGGCAACACGTAGCATCTTCTTTATTATTTTCAGCAACTTTTCAAATCCCTTGTCAGAAGTACCATTCTCTGCCTTCCACTGCAGCAATTCCAGCGTGGTACCCAGCTTTTTCTAAACATTTTCGCAATTTGGGTCCAACAGTTTGTTGTGATCCTCTAACATTTTCTCCAACTTCAACCTCTCCTTTTCATTTCCGCAGTTCATCTTCGCATCAAGAATGGCCCGACCCAAATCGTCATCCGGGTCATCAAAAATCGGCTCATCGAAAATGGGCTCTTCTTCAGCTTCGTCTTCCCCCATTCTACTACCACCGTCTTCAGTGAATAAGGGATAGTTGTCACTATCCTCTTCTTCTTCGTTGTCTTCCAATATAACCCCTCTTTCTCCGTGCTTGGTCCAACAATTATAGCTGGGCATGAAACCGTTCTCCAGCAGGTGGACGTGAAGGGTCTTCGAGGTAGAGTAATCCTTCATATTCTTACAGGAACTACATGGACAATACATGAAACCATTCGACCGCCTGTTTGCCTCAGCCACGTTGAGAAAATAATGCATGCCAGTAATGAACTCGGGATGGCACCGGTCACCGTACATCCATTGTCGACTCATCTGCATTTTATATGTATATCAAAAATCATTAAATACACAACATCATGGATATATGAGTGACCAACTTAATTAATATTCAAGTTCATCACATAAAACTAATTGTTTTTTATAAAAAAGAAGAGGGGCTCACCGAGGTGGTACCGTGCCGGCTAGGGGACGACGCTGGCGATCGACAGCGGTAAGGACGGAGATGATACTAATTAAAACCTACAAAACATACCATAATTTCAGCTCAAATTGCATATAAAAAAATAAAATCACTAACTTAGGCATTTCATCGAACACCTTGCTTGCACTACAAAAATAGTACGAGTTAAAACTACCAAAGAACTGAGCTAAATTAGGAACGCCGGAAGGAAGGATGATATTGCTAACCCTTGGATAGATGTATGCCGTTAATCTTGTTAAAATGGTGGAGAAAAATAAAGATTATTGGAGTGTGAGAGGTGCAAAATATTTGGAAATGTGAGAGGAGAAGTGAGAATGAGATATGCAGAGCTCGGGCGCTGCCGCGCGCTCATATAGGGCACAGACCCTTTAGTACCGGTTCCTTACACGAACCGGTAACCGGTACTAAAGGTGCAACCCTGGCCCCACCACCGCCTGGAAATCGGGCCCAAACCATTATGAACCGGTATTAAAGGTCCATAACGAACCGGTATTGATGTCCCACGCACGGAACCATTAATGCCCCCTTTAGTACCGGTTCGTAAGGGAACCGGTACTAAAGTCTTAGATGGATGAGAGGTTTTCTACTAGTGTGACTCGTACAAATTACAGCAGTTCACGCTCTCCCATACATTTGGGAGTCTCCGGGGATTGATGGAACTTGTCAAATCGGGTGTACGTCAGTTACTTAACTTGTTGCGACAGAGATGATTTATGCGTTGCAAGGCGTTGCTCCTGTGTTGGAGAGTCTGGGACCTCAGAAACAATGTAATAAGGATGTTATTTAGGCACCGGGATTTGTTGACGAGGATCGACGGACAAGCGGCCTACTCCCGGCGCCAAAACAAGAGGGTGCTAATTTGTAGTTCTAATTAACTATTGACCAAAGAACTACATAGTAAACTTTAAACTATTTTTCAGCATGTATTTTCTATTACATGAACTTTAACAGAGAAAATGCCGGTAAAATCCTTGTATAACTATATCATGCTATGGGAAGCAGGGAGTGTAAAGAACTCCCACACACACTCTCTTCTTCAAGCATGCCATTGTATTCAAAACAAATAAGAATTTCTGAAGGGTACTACTATTTTATATGAAAGCATCGCTTTTTATTCAGGAAGGAAACCACTATTTCCCATTATTTACATTTCACTGCCATATCTTTTGTAAAACAAATCCTGAAGAAAATCCTTGCTGTCTCAGATGTAAGATACCGATCTATCCTTATGATCATGGTGGTCTCTGAAAATCTGGTTGCAGAATGAGCAGACGGAAACTAAATTCAAGCCATTTCGAGTACTGCCACGGTGAGATATACTCGTCAGTTCTTGGAGCTCCATGTTCAGCTTCTGTTTCTCCTTGATTAGCCTTTCAGACTTTCTCTTCAAATAATCGTAATCTGCTGCGATATGCTTCTGCTTGCTCCTAAAATTTTGGTCAAATCAACTATCAGAAAACTAATACTACAAACAACCTGATAAATAGACAATTTTGGTCACGGTACCTGGCTCTTCTGTTCTGAAACCAGACTTCGACTTGCCGCGGTTTTACATTCAGCCTCTTCGCCAGCCCTTGCTTCATAGACTAATTGTCTTTTTAACCATGAATCAACTTCCCTATGATAATAACATCGGAGTTCTAATGCCTGAAAATGCTAGGAAATATTTTTACATGAACTTACAGTATCAACAGTGCAATGTTCTCTATAGACGCCTTCAAGTACCGTGACCTGTTCATCGGAAAGCCGTAGCTTCTTACTCGTGTGCCCATCGCTGTTCTCGTCGTCACCTTGATCTGGGAACTGGCGACTGAATCCAACAGGTGATTTTGGATTGGAGCCAGTGCCTCTCTTATATTTGGAGTGCTGGCTAGTAGCTCCAATGCCAAGAGAAAGGGCAGTCATTTCATCTATTTCTTCTTCCATGTGAGCTATGTTTCTTGATTGGAAACCATCGATCATTCAGAGCAGAAGCATGTATATATATTGTGGAGGATGTGTGGCAGTTTTTTTTGAATGGCCTTAATTGGTAATGACTCCAATTGGGGAGCAAAGACTGCAATAACAATGATATTTAAATTCTCAAAAAAAAAAAATGATATTTAGAGCACCAATTAACTGACATTGATTTCTATTGGGGGTTTCTTCAGAACCCATCATGCCGGAGACTATGTACTAGGCAAGATGGATTATTAGAGTTTTTTTTAATGTTACACCTTTTCAAGGTTCCTGGAGGGGAGAATTGAACAAGTTTTCAGTTACTGGATGTATCAGAAACAACACATAATATAAAAGCCAGCGTTTATTGCTATGTTGCCTGTTTCTTTTGACCAAGTTTACCGTAACCTAAAGCTCTAAACATTCTTATAGGTGAGTTATAATTTGCTCACATATCTTTTATGACTTCTTTTAGGCATATATTTCACTGTGAACGCAACGGATCAAGGAATAAAAAAAAACAAGGTCACCAGGGCGGAGCCCGGGGCATCGGTATTAAGGTACTCCCTCTGATGCGAAAAAATGTCGGATGGGCTATTTATAAAAACAACCTCGCGCTTGTTTCTTTCTCAACTCGCACTCCAATTCGCCCTATCCTCTTGGTGTCCAACCCGTAAGGGCATCTACAACCGCGCGACCCAAACCGCGCCCGCGCGTCCGGATGGGTCCAACCGGATAAAAACGCGGCCCAGCGCGCGGACCCATCCCTAAAACGGATGGCCGCGATGTCCGGGACGACCCAAACCCGGCCCAAATCTGGGACGAGTTTGCGTGGCCGCGGACGCCGGATGCTGGTCGCTCGCGTCCTCCCCTTGTCCGCCCCTGGCCCGCCTATCTGTCTCCCAAAACACAAACCCCTCGCACACATCTCCCGCCGCTCCGCCGCCAGCCAAGGACCGGCGATTTGGGAGAGGCGTCGACGCCGGCCACCGTCATCGAGACGCCGGCATAGGTCGCGGCCCCGCGCTGCCTTCGCCGCGTCGTAGCAGAGCCCGAGGACGCCGTCGCCGTCGCCGCTGTCCTCCCACCGTCGCGAGACCTCCCGCCGTTCGCAGCTGCGCCGTTGCCGCCGGAGGTGAGCTCTCGTGCACCGTGTTTGCAGACCGCAAGTCGGCCGAGACGGCCATGGCCTGCAGGTCCTTACAGACGCATTGGATGGCCTCCGCGTGCGAGGTGTTCGATGAAATGGACAAACTAAAATTTGTCCCTTTTCATCTGTAGATCATGGTGGACAGCGACGACGACTACTTCAAGAACTTCATCGACACGTCGTCCGACGAGGACTCGGACGACGAATTTTTCACGGATGCTGCGCTGATCATCCACGATAACATTGTCTCGCAGATCCCCGTGCACCGGGGGTCCTTGCCGGGGCGCGCCGCCGCCTTGGACCGCAAAAGAGAACGCGGCCACGACCAGCTCTTCACCGATTACTTCCAACCCAAGGAATTTTACACGCCGGCCTTGTTTCGTCGTCATTTTCGGATGTCCAGACCGTTGTTCCGCCGGATAATGGATGGCGTCAAGCTCTACGATGACTACTTCCACGCGAAAGTGGATGTAATTGGCAAGGTAGGCCTCTCTTCATACCAGAAATGCACGGCAGCGATTAGGATGCTTGCACATGGCGTTGCCGGTGATTTCGTAGATGAGTACACGCGCATGAGTGAGTCTACCTGCTTGAAAGCGATGTACAGGTTCTGCAGAGCTGTGATCGGTTCGTTCGGAGAAATAAAATCAGGAAATCTGAAACTGTACTAAATAAGACAGTTGCGAACATGCAAAGAAGAGCTGATTCTTTCACAAGCGATTGTGGGCAGTACCTCCGGCAACCTAATGCAGAGGACACAGCTCATCTGTTGTCAATCAACGCTTCCAGGGGGTTTCCTGGGATGCTTGGCAGCATAGACTGCATGCACTGGGAGTGGAAGAACTGCCCCTTTGGTTGGCAGGGGCATACAGTGGCCATTCTGAGGGGTGCACAGTCATTCTTGAAGCTGTTGCTTCACAGGATACATGGATTTGGCACTCATTCTTCGGAATGGCTGGCTCGCACAATGACATCAATGTGCTGCAGCGCTCTCCGGTGTTTGATAGGCTAGCGTACGGTCAGTCCCCTGATGTGGATTTTGAGATCAATGGCCACCAATACACCAAGGGTTACTACCTTGCTGATGGTATCTATCCACCTTGGGCTACACTCGTGAAGACAATCCGAAAACCCAACTCAGAGCAGGAGGCAAGGTTTGCCAAAGAGCATGAGGCAGCCCGGAAAGATGTCGAGCGGGCGTTTGGCATCCTCCAAGCTCGTTGGGCTATCGTCAGACACCCTTCCAGAGCCTGGGATGTGCAAACTCTGTGGGAGGTGATGACCGCATGTGTAATCATGCATAACATGATTGTTGAGGTAGAGCGGGATGATTCACTCTATGATAATGACTGGGAGGGCCAGGGAGAGTTGGTTACTCCTCAAGGTGGTCCGACATCATTCCAGGAAATTCTTCATGCACACCATGAAATTCGAGATCTAGCTGTACACAACCAGCTGCAGGCAGATTTGATCGAGCACGTCTGGCAGCATGTAGGCAACAATGCTGCAAACAACAATGATGAAGAAAATCCGGAAGCCTAGATCATTTGTATCATTTTTTCATTTTTTTGAATAATACTTTATCCTTGATTACGTGGACAATGTAATGTGTAATAAATTTTGAGCATTTGAACTATTTTATATATTTTCTACAATTTATTTTGTGTTTTTATAGTGAATTTACAAGAAAAAGTACTGTACGGGGGCGCGACCCAAACCTGCCGCCTTGGGCGCAGGGCGCGACCCAAACGGACGCGCGGACGCGAGGCTCCGTCCGTGCGTCCACTCGGCCACCCAAACGGCCCAAAACGGACGGCCCAGCGCGTCCGTTTTGATCGCCCGGTTGGAGATGCTCTAACCGTAGCTACTTTTCGATCCCCCTTTGCCGATAGCTCTCTCTCCCATCGAACTTCCAAGCCGGCGAGGCGGCGAGGTATCGTCGGATCCGGCGTCGGCGAGGCCTGATCCAGTTCCTCCACCGCAATCACCAATCCCACACACATCTAGAACCAAAAGCGAGCACCCAAAGAGACCAAACGAATCCAACCAATCTCCCCCTGTTTCACCCGGCTGGAGCGCGCTAGTATCAAGATGATGAAAGCATGGATCCTACGGGTCGCTAGGGCTTCCCTCCCCGCTGTCGCCGGGTTGGCATCCCGGCGCCGTCGCCTACCAAACCGGCGGCTTCATGGTCGTCGTCGCAGAAGAGCTGTCCGATGACGACTAGACCCCCACCAAGATTAGAGCATGTCTAACAGGCCCCGTATTTTTTCGCCCCGTAAAACGCGAGTAGAGGGCCCTGTATCCGGTTTTTATATTCTATTTTACGGGGTGGGGATACGGGTTCTGCTAGCTCGTCCGAGTTTTCGGCCCCTCAAAACAGGGTTTTAGACAGCAATTTGCACAACAATTTCACATCAAACATAGCACATCCAAAATATGTGATGCATAATTCATAGTTTTAACATCACAACGCGATCATAGGCAATGTTCAAGCCACGGAAGTTCCCAAATGTGATCAACCATCAACGAATCCATCGCCACCGGCGCCACCGCTCGCCGGAGACTCACCTTGAGCACGAGCTTGACGCGCAGCCTTCTTCCTCGCAATGATGTCCGCCTTGGTCTCGTTCCACCACGCCAGCTGATCCTCGTCCATGCCGTCGGTGCGCATCATCATGATTGCCCTCTCCTCGGCCAAGAGCTCCTTCATGGCCTTGGCTTCTTTGGCTGCCATCATCTTCATGTCAAGCTCGGCCTTCAACTTGGCATCTTCCCTCCTTGCTTGCACCTTGGCAAGCTTCACCTCACTCTTCTTGTCGGTGATGAGGAGCTTGGTCTCCAACGTCTTCATCGTCAATTCCTCCTTGGACTTCATGAGTTGATCCAACTTCTCCCGGAAGCTAGCTGCTTCAAGTTCTACCTTGACACTCTCCTTGGCCTTCTTGTTGCCCTCGGGCTTGCCGGTGTTTCTCCCACTCATGTCCTCCGCTTCATCATCCATGGTGAGAAGTGCCTCCTTCTTGCACTTTGGCTCGTTGTCGCGCAACTTCCACTTAGGAAGATGTTGAAGGATGGAAAAGCAATGATGAAATTAAAATTCCTTGTTCTTCGAGCCGGCCATGTCCTTGTACCGTTGTTGAGCATACTTGGGCTGCACAACAATAGTATGAGATGTTTCCACATCATCAACACATAATATGGATAGCTTGTGATATTTCCGCATCATCAACACAAGGAAAACTTACATAGTCCTCCGGCACGCATCCACTAGGGGGGTTGTCGGCCACTTGATCCATGGCAGCACTCCAACGAGAACAAGCCGGCTTGATGATGTTCCATCGGCCTTCAAGGGAGCGGTAGGATCTGTCCGCCATGCTCTTCGTGCGAGGCTTCAGCTGGTGGTACAGATCCTCAATGCGCTGCCAATAGCGCTTGCCGCCTTGGTCCACTCCGGTGCACGCATGCATCCCCACCTTGCTCCAAGCACGGACCAAGATGGCGTCTTCGATCTCGTTGTAGTTCGCCGTGCGTGGCTTCGGCGTCGACGAAGAACCGGCGGCAGCTGGATCAACCTCAACCACCTCCTCCTCGTCACCCTCATCCTCCTCCTCTTCATCAATCTCTTCGACGTTGCACTCCCCATCGAATGCATCGATACACGTGTCCAAATTCACCGCGGAACCGTTGAGCATGTCCATGTAGGATGTTGTGAACTCAAGATCGAACACCTTGTCTACGTCCATGGTGGATGGCGGCGGCGCGGGCGGCGCATCGGACGGAACGGAGGGAGGAGAGGGCGTGGCCTTGGAGGGCGGTGGAGGCGCGAGGCCGATGCGGCTGATTGCCTTTGTCCGCACCTTGGCCGGCGCGGCGCCCCTCGGCCCGGCCGCCTTGGTCTTCATCCTGCCCGCCTTCTTGGCAGCCGGCGGGGCTTCGCCCGGTGAAGCTGCGGCCGGCGAAGCTGCCGCCGCCACAGGAGCTTCGAAGAATTGATTCGGAAACCTCTTCCTCTTCGACGGGATGGTGGCGGAGATCATGGCCGACACCTCGCCGGCGTTCGGCGCAGCTCCGACGGGGACATCGACCACCGCGGCCGGAGGAGATGCATCGCCGGCGGTAGGCGGCTCTTGCGGACGATCCATGGCAGCGGGATCCGGCCGGGAAGGGCGCGGGGGAGGAGATCGGGCGGCGGCGGTTGGCTTCAGCGAAATGCTTCGCGCGCAGTGGAGTGGGCGATACTGGTTTCGCCCACTATCCCCGCTCCAACCCCGCACAAGTAGGGGGCGACGACCCGCCCCGTAATCGAAAACAGCAAAAAACGATGCGGGGGCCGTTTTTACGGGGCGTGCTAGACGGCCGGGTAGAGCCGAAACCCTCAAATCGGCGGTTATTATACGGGTTTGCCCCTTTTACTGGGTCTGTTAGACCTGCTCTTAGCGAATATTACTTCTTGGCTTGATTGCAATACAGCTTATCCATAGATGGAGAAGCTACATCCAGAAGTAGATGAGGAAGATGCATTTTAGAAAGAACAAGTCCTACTAGAAAATTGATGTTACTCACTTTGGAAGAGTTACAAAAGGCAACAAACAACTTTGATGATACATGGGCATCCCATGGTGTAAAAGGCATCTTATATGAACAACAATCATCACATCAATTTTCCATAGAATTGAGTTTAGATATAACGAGAGATGGCAACAATATCATATAAAGTGTCGATTGCACTAGAAGGGAAATTCCTACCAGCCGTGTGTCATTTTTGGGTACCAGTCGCGAGCCTTGGCCCGCTACTGGTACCTCGCCAGTGCTAAGGTCCTATTAGTCGCATGTGTACTCGGCACACGACTAGTATGTCAGGTACTAGTCGCGTGCGCATCCGTCACGCTGCCAATAAGTTATTAGTCGCGTGCTCTCGTCCGGTCCACTACCAATATATAAATATTTTTTTTTTGCAATTAAAAAAAAAGCTAGGACCAGTGAGGCACTGACCATCTATCCACGTAATTTTACATAAAACATCCTAAAACCAAAAACAAAGCAATCGAGTCCATATCTCCTCTTTGTGGCATTGACGAGATCTAGGAGAGGATTCGGTCGCCAGCGCTGGGCATCGGCGGTGGCGGAGTAGGGCGTTGGAGGTGGGCGTCAGAGGTGGTCGTCGTCGTCTGAGAGGAGCAAGTCGCCGATGGTGGTGGAGCGGTGGCGGATCAGGGTGTTGGAGGTGGTCGTTAGAGAGGAGGTGGTTGCCGTTGTCGAAAAGGAGGTGATCGCCGAAGGTGGTGGCCATCTTTGGATAGAGGAGGAGGGGAAGAATGGGAAGGGGGCCACCGTCTGAGAGGGGCAAACAACTGATTGTTTCATTGAGTTGTGGTCAGGTTACCATAGGCTGTTGAATGGCAAATGGAGGGTGGATGAGACGGAGCCAGGTACCACGTGTCACTGAATACCAGACCCCCCATCAGTTACGGATGATATAGATGGTGTTTATAAGTTAGACTACGCTATATTCAACATAATAACATTCATGTGTATTATTAATTTTGTTTATATATTGTTTGTAGGGAGCATGGGGGCAAGTTCCCCCACCCAACACACGCACAATACATGGTGTGTTGACGACCACCATCGTCCAGAAAACACCCTCGCGTCCGCGCGGTGGCCGGCGCGCCCCTTCCTCCCTCCCCTAGCCCTCCTCTGCGCGGTCTCCTCTCCGGCGCCGCCACCGCCGCCCGGAGCGTCGCTGGGAAAAGCCCCTGTGGCGCGGCGGCGGCTGCCTTCCTCAGCCTGGCGATCGGGTTGCGGCGGCGTACCTCCACTCCTTTCAAGCGGCAGTGATTCGAGATGGCGGCAACTAGGGAGATCACGCATCGGCGACGTTCGTGGTAGTCGTTGGCCCCGAGCCCTTTGGGCCTCGGCGGGCGGCGGCGCTGCCGACCTTCGGCGGTTGCAGGGTTTCCTCTTGGATATCTCTGAGTCATAGAAGGCGCCCGGGATCTGATCCGGGATTGGTGGTGATGGATTCCTTCTTCGCCGGAGGAGGTCGGCTGGTTGCTGGGGTGGCGGATCATGAGATCTGTCTACTCCGGCGATGAAGATCTAGTCGACGACGAGCTAGCGGTGAAGGGGCCACCGGTGAAAACCGCGCCTTGACATCGTTCTTGGCGGATGATGGCGGCGACTATTGGCGTCGTTCCCTTGCAAAGGCATCATCTTTGTTGGCCTCTCCGCTTGCTCTTGCCGAGTTGGGGACTCGCGGCTGTCGGTGGAAACCGTGCCACGATTGGCGGGCGATGGCGCAGTTAGGCATCGCTTCCTTCTTCAAGGCATCGTTGTCGCAGCTGCTCCGGGGGAAACCCTAGATCCGGGTATCCCAGATCGGATGATAACGGCGCTTCCTGCGTCGTTCTACCTCTTGGGGCATCGTTATTTGAGCATCGGCTGGACGGACGTGGATCTTGGTGGAGTGGTGTTCATCTACCACGTTGACATCGATGATTCTCGGCAGCGTGGAGCTGCAGGGTATCGAAGACGGGCGCGGACTGCTGGGCGCGTGCATGATGGTGGAGCTGTCTGGCGTCATGGTGACATCGACGACAGGTCTGGCAAGGTCAATGCGGTGCTCCCTCTTGAAGGTGTGTGCGAGGAAGACGGCGGTAGCGATTTCTATGGCGTGTGTACTGGCGTGCGCTAAGGGTCCGATTGACTGGTTGTGCTTCTCACCCGCCAATGGGCGGCTTGGGAAAGCATTCGGTTTTAGATGACGCGTGTTGGTGTATTGTCAGGGTAATGGTCTTGTTCATGTTCACTCCCTTCATCGCTCTTGTAGGGATAGCGAGTTGTCGCTGGAAAGGTGGTTTCGAGTTGATCTTTGTATCTCCTTGTAAGACTTTGCGAATAATTTAATAAAAAAATAGTTGTGTGCATCCTTTGGATGCAGAGTCTGGGGCGATGCTCCCATTGCAAAAAAAAAAATGGTGTGTTGTTTGTTAAAATGTTAGACGGGACTAAATTGAATATTCAAATGTTTAAACTAGCATATTAATTTTCGAACTGTTTGAGAGTCACTAGATCCATCAGTGTTGCCTTGAAACTCAAGTGTTACTACTGGAATATGACTTCGTTCCTAATGGTTCCCTTTCTGAAGTTCTTCATTCTCATCCTAATAGCAGTGTTTCTTTCTTGGAATGATCTCCAGACTCCAGTGCTACAACAATGAGATGCACATGGACAAAAATCCAAAATATTATGATATGTGAGTAAATTAGACAAATATATTTTATGACTTATTTAGGAATATATTTCACGGTGAACACAACAAATCAAGAAATGAAGACTAGCAAGAACATCATGCATGGTTCACGGTAGGTAATCACACAGGGCTTAACGCAAGATCCTTGATACCACTTCTTACCTTGAAAGCAATATTTTCTATATCA
Source organism: Lolium perenne (assembly GCF_019359855.2). Lineage (NCBI taxonomy): Eukaryota > Viridiplantae > Streptophyta > Magnoliopsida > Poales > Poaceae > Lolium > Lolium perenne. The sequence continues at coordinate 190,769,704 of NC_067245.2, forward strand.
CTAGTAGAAAACCTCTCATCCATCTAAGACTTTAGTACCGGTTCCCTTACGAACCGGTACTAAAGGGGGCATTAATACCGGTTCCGTACGTGGGACATCAATACCGGTTCGTTATGGACCTTTAATACCGGTTCGTAACACGAACCGGTATTAAAGGGTTTGGGCCCGATTTCCAAGCGGTGGTGGGGCCAGGGTTGCACCTTTAGTACCGGTTCGTGTAAGGAACCGGTACTAAAGGGTCTGTGCCCTATATGAGCGCGCGGCAGCGCCCGAGCTCTGCATATCTCATTCTCACTTCTCCTCTCACATTTCCAAATATTTTACACCTCTCACACTCCAATAATCTTTATTTTTCTCCACCATTTTAACAAGGAACGGCATACATCTATCCAAGGGTTAGCAATATCATCCTTCCTTCCGGCGTTCCTAATTTAGCTCAGTTCTTTGGTAGTTTTAACTCGTACTATTTTTGTAGTGCAAGCAAGGTGTTCGATGAAATGCCTAAGTTAGTGATTTTATTTTTTTATATGCAATTTGAGCTGAAATTATGGTATGTTTTGTAGGTTTTAATTAGTATCATCTCCGTCCTTACCGCTGTCGATCGCCAGCGTCGTCCCCTAGCCGGCACGGTACCACCTCGGTGAGCCCCTCTTCTTTTTTATAAAAAACAATTAGTTTTATGTGATGAACTTGAATATTAATTAAGTTGGTCACTCATATATCCATGATGTTGTGTATTTAATGATTTTTGATATACATATAAAATGCAGATGAGTCGACAATGGATGTACGGTGACCGGTGCCATCCCGAGTTCATTACTGGCATGCATTATTTTCTCAACGTGGCTGAGGCAAACAGGCGGTCGAATGGTTTCATGTATTGTCCATGTAGTTCCTGTAAGAATATGAAGGATTACTCTACCTCGAAGACCCTTCACGTCCACCTGCTGGAGAACGGTTTCATGCCCAGCTATAATTGTTGGACCAAGCACGGAGAAAGAGGGGTTATATTGGAAGACAACGAAGAAGAAGAGGATAGTGACAACTATCCCTTATTCACTGAAGACGGTGGTAGTAGAATGGAGGAAGACGAAGCTGAAGAAGAGCCCATTTTCGATGAGCGATTTTTGATGACCCGGATGACGATTTGGGTCGGGCCATTCTTGATGCGAAGATGAACTGCGGAAATGAAAAGGAGAGGTTGAAGTTGGAGAAAATGTTAGAGGATCACAACAAACTGTTGGACCCAAATTGCGAAAATGGTCAGAAAAAGCTGGGTACCACGCTGGAATTGCTGCAGTGGAAGGCAGAGAATGGTACTTCTGACAAGGGATTTGAAAAGTTGCTGAAAATAATAAAGAAGATGCTACGTGTTGCCCTCTAGCACGTACGAAGCAAAGAAGGTTGTCTGCCCTCTAGGATTAGAGGTGCAGAAGATACATGCATGCATCAATGACTGCATCCTCTACCGCGGGGAGTACGAGAATTTGAATGCATGCCCGGTATGTAGTGCATTGAGGTATAAGATCAGGCGAGATGACCCTGGCGATGTTGAGGGTGAGTCCACCCCCAGGAAGAGGGTTCCTGCGAAGGTGATGTGGTATGCTCCTATAATACCACGGTTGAAACGTTTGTTCCAGAACAAAGAGCATGCCAAGTTGTTGCGATAGCACAAAGAGGACCGTAAGAAAGATGTGATGCTGAGACACCCCGCTGATGGGTCGCAGTGGAGAAAAATCGACAGAGAGTTCAAGTCATTTTCAGATGACGCAAGGAACTTAAGATTTGGTCTAAGTACAGATGGCTTTAATCCTTTCGGGGAGCAGAGCTCCAGTCATAGCACCTGGCCAGTGACTCTATGTATCTATAACCTTCCTCCTTGGTTGTGCATGAAGCGGAAGTTCATTATGATGCCAGTGCTCATCCAGGGCCCGAAACAACCCGGCAACGACATTGATGTGTACCTGAGGCCATTGGTTGAAGAACTTTTAGAGTTGTGGCGTGACGAAGGTGTACCTGTGTGGGATGAGCACGAACAAAAGGAATTTAACCTACGAGCGTTGTTATTTGTAACCATCAATGATTGGCCTGCTCTTGGTAACATTTCAGGGCAGTCAAACAAGGGATACAATGCATGCACACACTGTTTAGGTGAGACTGACAATAATTATTTGGGAAACAAGAATGTGTACCTGGGGCATCGTCGATTTCTTCCAAAACAACATCACGTAAGAAAGAGAGGAAAGCATTTCGGAGGTGAGGCAGATAACCGAACGAAGCCTACCCGCCCCTCTTTGGGGAAGTTATATATGATATGGTCAAGGATTTAAAAGTGATCTTTGGAAAGGGTCCCGGCGGACAATCTGTTCCGCATGATGTTGACGGACACGTACCCATGTGGAAGAAGAAGTCGATATTTTGGGAGCTACCCTACTGGAAATTCTTAGAGGTTCACTCTGCAATCGACGTGATGCACGTGACGAAAAATCTTTGCGTGAACCTGCTAAACTTCTTGGGCGTGTATGGGAAGACAAAAGATACACCGGATGCACGGCAGGACCAGCAAAGTATCCACGAAGGAAACAACCTGAATCCAGAGAAGTATCAAGGTCCTGCCAGCTACGCTCTTACCAAAGAGGAGAAGGAGATCTTTTTTGAAGTCCTGAGTAGCATCAAGGTCCCGTCTGGCTTCTCGTCGAATATAAAGGGAATAATAAACATGTCGGAGAAAAAGTTTCAAAACCTAAAGTCTCATGACTGCCACGTGATTATGACACAATTACTTCCGGTTGCATTGAGGGGGCTTCTGCCGGAAAATGTTCGAGTACCCATTGTGAAGCTATGTGCGTTCCTCAATGCAATTTCTCAGAAGGTGATCAATCCACTTACTCTACAAAATTTACAGAAGGATGTGGTCCAATGTCTAGTCAGCTTTGAGTTGGTGTTCCCACCATCCTTCTTCAATATTATGACACATCTCCTAGTTCACCTGGTCGAAGAGATTGGCATTCTCGGTCCTGTATTTCTACACAAACATGTTCCCCTTTGAGAGATTCATGGGAGTCTTAAAGAAGTACGTTCATAACCGTGCTAGGCCAGAAGGAAGCATCTCCAAGGGCTATGGAACAGAGGAGGTCATTGAGTTTTGTGTTGACTTTATTCCTGACCTTAAGCCGATCGGTGTTCCTGAATCGCGCTATGAGGGGAGACTGCGTGGAAAAGGCACGCTAGGAAAGAAATCAGCAACGTGTATGGACGGACATTCTTTCACTCAAGCACACTACACAGTTCTACATAATTCCATCTTGGTGGCTCTGTACAAAGAGGAACACAAGGAGATCTTACGCTCTAAATACCCGGAGCAACGTGAAGATTGGATTGATGGAGAACACATGAAGACTTTCGGCGGTTGGTTGCAAACACGTCTCATGAATGTCACCGATGACGAGCAGCTGTACTTGTTGGCCAAGCAACCATCTTCTACTATATCAACTTTTCAAGGGTACGAGATTAATGGGAACACATTTTACACTTTCGCCCAAGACAAAAAGAGCACCAACCAAAATAGTGGTGTCCGCTTTGATGCAGAAGATGGCAATGGGAACAAGGTCACATATTATGGGTACATAGAGGAGATATGGGAACTTGACTATGGACCTAATTTCAAGGTCCCTTTGTTCCGGTGCAAATGGTTCAACCTGAAAGACGGGGTACAGGTAGACCCGCAGTACGGAATGACTACAGTGGATTTCAAGAATCTAGGGTACGACACCGAACCATTCGTCCTAGCCAGTGAAGTGGCTCAGGTTTTTTATGTGAAGGATATGTCTAGCAAATCGAAAAAAAGAAAAGAAAGGCAAGAGGACACATCATACGATGAGCCAAAGCGGCACATAGTTCTTTCAGGAAAAAGAAACATCGTGGGAGTAGAGGACAAGACAGACATGTCAGAAGATTATAATAAATTTGATGATATTCCACCCTTCAAGGTAAAAATTGACCCAAGCATCATCTTAAACAATGAAGATTGTCCATGGTTGCGTCGCAGTAAGAAGAAAGGGAAACGGGCGAAGAAAACTCAGAAGACTAGCTAGCTACATATAGGGATCATAACTTGTGTATCTCAATATGGAAATCACTTTTGTGTAATGATGTTACTGTATGTAAGATATTAACAATGGAGATGGTTGGCTTGTTTTACTAGTTAAGTCACGGGCTTGTAGGGAAATTTTTCCGAGGCGGAACTTCCGAATATGCCATATATAGGGCATGTGCACCAAGGGCATATTCGAGAAGTTCCGCCACGGGAGATTTCCCAACCCTTTCCCCAACATTGTTAGAGGAGATGGAGTCTTCCACGGGCTTGCAGGAAAAAATTTCCGAGGCGGAACTTCCGAAGATGCCATAGGGCGTGTGCACCAAGGGCATCTTCGACAAGTTCCGCCACGGGAGATTTCCCAACCCTTTCCCCAACATACTTTATCTCATCGAGCAGAGCGTCCTTATCCCGCCGACAGCTTTAGTACCGGTTGCACCCACCAACCGGTACTAAAGGTTACCCACGCGTCCTTATCCCACCGACAGGGCGTCGTGCGCTACATACTTTATCTCATCAAGCAGAGCGTCCTTATCCCGCCGACAGCTTTAGTACCGGTTGCACCCACCAACCGGTACTAAAGGTTACCCACGCGTCCTTATCCCACCGACAGGGCGTCGTGCGCTACATACTTTATCTCATCGAGCAGGGCGTCCTTATCCTGCCGACAGCTTTAGTACCGGTTGCACCCACCAACCGGTACTAAAGGTTTGCCTCTGTCTTCCCGCCTATTTTCTTCCCGCGCTTTCCACCGGTTCCCGCCTCTGTCTTCCCGCCATTTTTTCACTATATATATGTAGGCTTGGCCACCATTTACATATCACATCTAGACTCATATCTGCAAACCTCATCATTCTCTCCCATGGCTTCCATCGCATCTCTAACCCCACGGGAGGCGGAGGCGCTTTGCGCCTCGAACTACCCCTGCCCGCTGGGCTACCGCGTCCCGACCGGCTGGTTGCTAAGCGTCGGAGGCGTACCGGTCCCTCCAGTCCCTCTAGGTGTGGCGCGCGAGATGGCCATCACGAACCACTACTACTTTGAGCTCACGCCAGAGCAGCGGAGGAATCCCCAGTGGCATCCCGACTACAGCCCGACTTGGGAAAGCTTCTTCATCAATCGGCGTGAGAGGGCGCTTGCCAGGCACGAGGAGGGCGGCCCGCCTCCTCCGAACTTCAACGAGGCCGGCCGTCGGCTGTGGTGGCGCGGCCGAACTCTCCAGGGCGTCATGGCCTACCGTGGCCCCCGCCTGCGCTCCCCTCAGTCCCAGCCCACGCGTGCTCACCCGCCGACGTTCGAGTACCGCGACCCCGATGCCAGCGACGATGATGACGGCGACTACGACGACTACAGTGGCGACTACTACAGGGCTAGGCACGAGTATGACTGAATGACTCCAACAGTAGAATTTGGCCATGTATCTTTAATTTTCAGTTAAGCTATGTACTTTTAATTCGAGTTCACTCGTAATAAAATTTTATTCCCGCCCTTTCTTTCCCGCCTTTTTCCGTCGTACGTGGCGGGAAAGTTTCCCGCGCGGACGGCGTCGTGGCAGGAGTAAAGAATAGAAATAGATAATATATAGAAAAGAATTAGAAAATATATAGAAAAGAAATATAAAAAAGGATATAGAAAACAAATAGAAAAGAAAACAAACGAAAAAAGAAAAAGAAATAGAAAACAAATAGAATAGAAAAGAAATAGAAAATAAAAAGAAAAGAAAAGAAACACAAAAGAAAAGAAAAAAACAGAAAGAAAAGAAAGAAGAAACATAAAACAAAATAAATAGAAAAGAAATATAAAAGAAAAGAAACACAAAAGAAAGGGGAACGAAAATGAAAAGAAAAGAAATAGAAAATGAAAAGAAATAGAAAATGAAAAGAAAAGAAATAGAAAATGAAAAGAAATAGAAAAAGAAAAGAAAAGAAAAGAAACACAAAATAAAAGAAAAAAGAAACAGAAAAGAAAGAAGAAAACAGTAAAAGAAAAAAAAAAGCAAAAGAAAAGAAAACAGTAAAAGAAAAAAGAAAACAAAAAAAAACCTTTAGTACCGGTGGGTATCACCAACCGGTACGAAAGGTCCCCCTCGTTTAACCTTAGCCGCGCGACCAAAAATCCCCAATTCCTCTTCTTTCTCCCCCGCGCGACAGCAGAGCCCCGACGCCGCCGACGATGCCGACGCACCCACGCCGCCGACGCAACAACGCCACCGCCGACGAAGCCGCCGCCGCAGACGCAGCCGCCACCGCCGACGCAGCCGCCGCCGCCCGCAGGTACCTCCCCGGCCCTCTCCTCCTTTTTTTCCGCCACCCCTCATCGCCGCCCGCAAGGTGTTCGACGGCGAGGAGGTCTCGGGGCGAGCGCGTAGCAGCGTACGTGGCTCCTGGGAATATCGTCGAACGCCCTGCGGTTGTTGACGACGAGTATGGTCATGAGCGCTGCGATGCCGGAGCCGAGCGAGTGGCCCGCGAAGACGAGCCTGCATCCGGCACCTTGCTTGCGCAGTAGGTCCCGCAGCGCGTCCGTCTCCTTCTCGAGGATGAACTGCGCCGCCCTGAGCAGGCCGTAGTGCACGTAGCCGCCGTCGAACATCTGCTTCCCGAGCTTGTTGTCCATGAGGACCTGCGGGCACGCGGGATTGAGGGGACGGGACGGAGTCGAGATTGGGTTGTGGAGGGGCGGGGCGGGCGGACCTGGTAGTCGGCGTTGCGGACGAGGTTGAGGCCGCGGACGGCGAGGACGACCTCGTTGTGGCGTCGATCGACGTAGACGATGTAGGGCGGGCAGTCTGCGCCGACGTCGGCGTAGGTGGTGCGCTTGACGATGCCAGCGGCGTCTATGTCGGCGTATCCGAGCCCCGGCGGCGCGAACTTGGGGTTGGCGAGGTCGTCCTCGTTGATGGCCATGATGATCTGGCAGATGCGCGGGACGGGGCGGAAGTCGTCGGCGGCGGCGGGCGGCCAGGTGTCGCTGTCGTAGGCGCCGATGTAGGTGAGGCGCTTCCAGGCCCAGCGCACGCAGCCGACGCAGAGCACGCACTCCAGCCCGCACGACACCGACATGGCCGCCGGCTCGCGCTGGCGAGCTCCGCCGGTAACTAGGTGGTTACTGGTGGTGTTGGCGTTGCTGCCTTGCCGAGTATTTTAATTGGATTGCTTGGCTTGATTGTTCCGGAGGTGACGAGGTGCAGCTGGAGCGGTGGTGGCCTGGTGGGGCGGGCGGTGGAGGAGAGGAGTGAGTGACAAAAAGGAGGAGAGGGCCGGGGAGGTACCTACGGGCGACGGCGAGGAGGTGTTCCGGTAGGCGGCAGAGCGACATCGCGGATTTCAGTGCCTTTCTAAATGTTGATTGCAATATTGTCACTTCTTGCCTTAGTGCATAAGAGATCGGATTGGAAAGAACAAACTAGGTATTGTGAGCTCAACTAGTATGTAGCTCAACTCTGAACTTGGGTGCCATTTGTGTGTCCGTAGTTACATGTGAACTCGCAAAGACTTCGGGATTAGCTGGCCAGTGTTGTGTCCGTTGTTATCCATAATGTTCATATATTGCCAAAACGCATCCATTCTACATTATTTGAGCAGTGAATTTTGAAGTTGATTTTGTCTCTGCAAATGAACTGCAAGATTGTTAGGAGGTATGGTCGTGCCGAGTTCTTTTATCATGAATATTAAACTAAATATATAAATGTAGGGAAACAGAGCAAAGTGTTCTATTTGTTGGCATGGATTGGAATTGATAGTTCTTGAACTACATAAACATATGAACATCACAAGGTGAAATCTGGATAGATAGAAAGTACCACAACTAAGTTTTCTTAAGGGCATGCTTGTGTTTTTGTTTGGCATATTCATTTCAAAAGGAGGGCATATGTGTTTGTATTTCACATGATTATGCTATTAATTGCTTTCTTCATTTTGCAGTGACATTGAGGTATGGAGGACGGCACCTTCGTCCGAGATGAGGAGGGGGAAGAAGCGGTGCAGAAATTGATCTATGAGAGTGCCCGTGGTCCGGAACCCGACGATGGAGATGACAACGAGTACCAAGACTTTCTGAATGATTTTGGCGAGGGACTTGAGTCTGAACAAGTTAGAAAAGACAATGAAGTGTCCATCACAAACTCCGGTGAGGTGTATATCTATGTATCAATTAGTCAGTGTTCATCCCTAGATGCATTCATTTATTTGTATTGCACTTATTAACGAATAATTTTTTCTTTTAGCCTTCTGGATCATCGAGCAAGTCTGTTAGAACAAAACGAGGCCCGACGCGGGTGCTAAAGGGCGAGGGCAGGTTAGCCCTCACGGCATTCAAGGATAATGGTGAACCAGTTCATCCCAAGGAGTTTTGCCGCAAATTTACAAGTCAATCCGGAGTTATTGTTAGGGACCATGTACCGATCAGCATTGAAGAGTGGCATAAGCCGAAGAACCCGGAGAGTGGTGCTAGTTATGTCAACGACACGATAAAAAAAATTCTTTGGGACACGCTACTGACAAAGTTCAGCCTACCAGAAGACATGACGGAAGGCCAGAAGAATAAAGTCAAGGAATGGACATTGAAGAAGATGGCCATACAATTCCAGAGCTTCAAGAAAAATTTATGGGACAAATATAAGAATGAAGATCCAGTATTCGATGATAATCTAGTGAAGATAAAAGATCACTGGGCCGCATTTAAGGAGTATAAGAAATCGTCTACTTTTGTGTCCCGATTGAAGAAAAATACCGAAAATGCTGCAAAGAAGAAACTTCCGCATCATTTGGGGTCAGGTGGCTACAAGAGTGCCATTCCGAAGTGGACATCGTTTGAGAATAAACTGATGGATCATGGAATCACTCCACAGACATGGGACTGGCCCGAACGGTCCAAGTTCTGGTTGTTCGCTCATGGGGCAGGGTTGGACCCAAAGACAGGGCTGATCGTTGCGAAGGGAAAAATGGAAGGAAAAAATTGAGGCAATTGTACCGAAGCTTGTAGATGCAATTGAAAAGGTCAGAAAGGGAGAGTACGTTCCCGATCGAGAGAATGACGAGCTGACACTCGCTCTGGGGAACCCTGAACATGTTGGACGGGTACGAGCTCGCCCAGGTCTCACCATGAAGGAAGCGTGGCCGGACAGCGCTGACACTTATAGAAGCCGTTCGCGAAAGAAGAAGAAGGACGCCGACATTGTAACGGAATTGTTAACTAGGGTGGAGGCTCTTGAGAGAAATCAGAGGGCACCTGATCAGCCGCTGTTTCTACAGGTTCACAAGCCAATGCTGCCCCATCTCAGCGAAGAAGCAGTGTCGGTTCCTCGCATATTGACGGATGTGGAGGAAGCTACCCCGTGGATTATGTCACGGAGAAGACATATTGCGAGCTACATATGTTATTCAGGACCGCGTCCGTTAAGGTGGCGGTCGGCTATGTGTACCCAAGTGAAGATGGAGCAATGCACCATCATATGCCCATTCCACCTGGCTGTGTTCGTGTCGGGGTGGATGAAGTTGTTCCGGGTTTTGAAACAGTGGAGCTTGATATTCCTAGAGGTGAAGATGAGAGGACACTGGCCGATGTCAAGCACGGTTTCGCCCTATGGCCGAAGAAGTACGTCGTCCTTTTGCAAAGGCCACCGACTCCTACACATGAGCAGCAAATGCCATCGACTCCTCCTGGTGGCAGTCCTGGTGAGCAGCCAAGTCCACACCTACCTGAGAGGGACCCCAGCGTGAGTCCACCATCTCGAGATCCTCCGCGACGTAAGACAGCGTCCGTTAAGCGGAACGGTGCGCCGCCTAGGAAGAAAGCTAGAAAGGAGAAACAACTGCCGCCTACTGAGAAGTTACCTTGGGAAAAAACTCCAGAGGAAGACGCGGAGGCCGTTCAGGCCGAGTTGAAGAAATGGTTTGCACCGAAAGTGCCAGAGATACCTTTCGAGAAGACACTAGATCCGGTGAAAGTTGTGCGTACCGTTGACAATCTATATGACCCTGTACCATCGCCGCCATCTGACTATGCGCGTTCTATTGAAAGGTCGTATGACAAGATGATCGAGGCGACAAAATCCGTTCAATCGGGTATCAGGGAGATAAAAGGGATACACAGTGTCTACCAGCTCGGACAACAACCCGTTCAATCGGTCGCCCCTCTCAAGGTGTTTGACGGGAAGACCGTTCAAAGTTCTCGACAAGACGCAACTGATTACGCCTTCGCTGAACGAGCATATCAGTTTGTTCAAGGGAAAGATTTGGTCGAGAATCTCAGGAAGGTACCAACATGTATGCGTAACTTGCATTCATGGTACCTTAAGGCCTCAAAGGAAGGGATCGAGACTATCATGGTGCGAGTTAGGGAAGAGCACTACTTCCAGGAGTACTGTGTGAACGTTGACTTCACCGAACTCTTTCAGTTATACAATCTCCGGGCCCTCGACAAATCAATCATCAGTTGCTATTGTCTGTAAGTGATTTATTTATTTAATTTGAGAAGTCTTTAGCTCAGCTCGTTCATTGTCTGCAGATTATAATCTTTTGTGCGCTATATTATGCAGATCGAAGATGCTCGAATGCAAAAGGGACGATATCACATACATTGGGTTCATTGACCCGCACACAATGCATGTTAAAACCATAGAGAATCCCCTCTATAACAAGGATACACCGCAGACTTTGCTAAGGTTTTTGAAGCGACAACGTGACAAAAAGCTAATAATTTGGCCTTACAACTTCGAGTGAGTCTTACTGTCTTATAACACATTATATTTTGCTCACCGTATGTCAAAATTTTAACTAATGACTTATATATATGACACTACATATTGAAACGTGCGTAGGTTTCACTTTATTCTTCTCGTCATCAATTTGGAAATTGGAGAAGTTGAAGTCTTTGACTCACTAAGCAAAAAATCGGAACTATACGTGTCTTGTTTTTTAATGCTCAGAAGGTAATTTTAATTCTTATCGGTTTGTTTCGTTAATTTCCTGCTTTGAACTAATTGATGACTCTTTTATGCATTTTCTTTTGTCGAGCAGCGTATGGAAAACTTTCATCAAGGAAGATACGTCCCGTGAATGGACACCGAAGCTGCGATGGCGTGCGAAAGTAAGTAGTACTACCTAGGTCCACACACCTTTTAATTATCATACTTGACTATTGTTTGATTGAATTATATTCTTGTAAAGAAATGCCCGCAACAACCTCCGGGGACCAATCTCTGTGGATTCTTCGTTTGCGAGTACATCCGCAGAATTGTCAGCGAGAGAACGAATAATGAAAGAAATAAAGAGGTACAAAAACAATCTTCACAAATTTGTTTTGTTATCGTAAGTTGTGCTGAGTTTCAGTAATAGTTGTTTCATGTATTCATTTGTATCTTATTCTTTTATAGTTGGCAAGAAAGCGGAACAAGCTCTCAATCGATGACCGCTTCATAGCAATAGGCGAGGAATTGGCGGGATTTTTCCTTCGGGACGTCATACCACCACACGCAGAGTACCACTATGAATGAAGATGTACATGTTACATATATAGTTGACTCGAAGAGTACCACTATGCTACATTTAATAGACATATATAGAGTACGCCTCCGAGAGTACCACTATGCATGAAGATCGATCTTCATGCATAGTGCTACTTAATTTGCGATCTTATGCAATAACATGTGTGTTATATTATATGCACCAACTTGCTATGCATCATCTTGATCTTCATGTACTACCTAAACCCAAACGCGTTTCTGGTGCATCGACGCGATATGAAACAAACCGATATCCCTAAACCCCTCCAAAAACCCTAAAAAACCAATTCTCTGCCGCGGCAGAGATTTGGGCAAATTCCCTGCCGCGGGTGGGAACCTTTGGTACCGGTTCGTATTACCAGCCGGTACCAAAGCTCCTTGGCTCTGAGCTCTCCTGGTGGCCCACGTGGAGGGCCTTTTATACCGGTTCGTAAGCAACCGGTACAAAAGGGAGGGGGCCTTTAGTGCCGGATAATTAATACCGGTTGCTCAACCGGTACTAATGCCCCTCTGGAACCGGTACTGATGAGAGATTTTCTACTAGTCTATAGATAATATACGTCCAAAAGAAATTTAGGGGGAAGAACTTTAGAAATAACCAAATCTTTCTCCTAGAACAATTGATATCACTCAACTAAGACTACTTGCAAGGACAAAAAATTCACTTTGGAAGGCATTGTAAGGACAAAAAATCTTTTAGTTAGCGTGCCCAAAAAACTATGTATTCGCTTGTCTTGTCGTGTGAACCATTTGTGTCTTCTCGTGTGAACCATTTGTGATTTGTGTGAACCATTTTCTTCCATGTTCGTTGGTGCCATGTAAAATCACTTTTATTTTCCGATGCTCACTTTATGTTTACTTTCATGAAATTACCACCATGTGAAAAAGTACAAATATTCTCCTAAAATAGTGATTTACATATCAATAAGTGAGCAAGTCCATGTTTTCCTATCAATTCGCATATAAACAGTCCTTGTGTGTCTCAGGGGCATTATAGATATTTCTAGTCACACCCACAGTTCACAGTTGCTACAACCAAACAACTTCCAGAAACAACTTCTAGATAATCCACAGTTCACAGTTTACAGCTGCTTTTCCACAGTTTACAGTTCACAACAGCTTTTTCACAATCCACGGTTCAACCAAACACACCCTTAGTAGGGCATGTAAAACGCTAGACTCTTGTACAGGCGCTTAGGGAGAAAATAGATTTGAATTTTACCCTACCGCCTGTGCAAGAGCCCATGCATGCAACGCTAATTGTAGGGTGTAGCTGCTTACGAGGTTGGTTCCGTGTCTATCTAGAGTCAAAGCGCTGGACCTATACTTTAGCATCGAGGCAAGCCGAATTCCTGAGATCGGCAGGGATTTGAGTGAAATGGCCAGGGATCTGCTCCTAGCGTCTCTCGTAAGCGTCTGCGTTGTAATACCCTTATCTAAAAAGTAGGTCATTGCTATAAGGAAATCTATAGTTATCAATAATTGTGAGATAAACAATAATTTGGAAGGTTGCTATCTTTCCACAAATTAACCATCAAAATATCGTAAACCTTTTCGGATGTTGCCTTGCAATGGTAGATATATAGGATTTTCCTTAAGTGGAGATCATATCTAAAAAGTATTAGTTGAAGATGATAGCACTGTATCTATTTATAAGTTATAACATACTATACTGAACATGTATGTGAATTGTTAATTTAGTTTGCGAATTGATTCTAGGGACCATGGGGGCATGTGCCCCCGCCATCCCCCTCCCCACACAGGGGTGGACCCAGGTATACCCGAGAAATTTTTGAATTCCTTTAGTATTTGCTCATAGTTTGAAGGAAATTTACTCAAATTATGCAAAATTAGAGAAGAACTGCCCCAATCAGAATTTTTTTTCTGGGTCTGCCCCTGTCCCCACACACTGGTGTGTTGTTTTTTAAGATGTTAGAGAAGACTAAATTGAATCGTAGTGTTTCTAGTGAGTTAGGCTCTAGACCAAGTCTGCACAGTTACTTTCTTGAGGTCTTGAATAGCTGAAAGAAAGGCTAATCAAAGAGATTGCGGATGCCCTAGTTAAGGATGAAGCAACGGGGGAAGAGATGAACAATGTTTTACTTTCTTGAGGTCTTGAGGAGCTGAAAGAAAGGCCAGTCAAAGAGATTGTTGATGCCCTAGTTAAGGGTGAAGCAGCCGGGGAAGAGATGAACAATGCTTCCTCCCTTGCAGAGATGTTCTTAGAGCATTTCCACCGGGTCGCCTCATAGCGGCTCCGATAGCTTTTTGAGGGTCGGTAGCTAAAATGGGCTCACACCGGCACGCATAACAAGCGCTGGCGCATTTTCGAGGCCAATAGATGTGCCGGCAATCCCGTGTCGGCCCCTTCGCAAAAGGCGTGAATCGGGCGCGACGGCGCCTCGCGGCATGTCAGAAACCGCGCGTGGATTCCGCCCGGTAGCGAGAGGATCGAGGCAGCGGGTCGCATTGAAAACGGCGCGGGAAGATCGGTCGTCGGCGTTAATGGTCTCTCGCGCGGAAACCGAGGCGGCAACGGGAAAGGCTGGCCACACGATGTCCAGATAGCTCCCCCACGTGCCTTCAATGCACGGCTGCCGCCCTTAAAACCACCCCACCTGATGTGGTGTTCTTCTCCCCCGCCACCACTCTCCTCTCCTCGCCACCATCGACGCTCTCCTCTCCAGAACAATCCCACGGTGGTTGGAGACCACGTACTTGATGCTAGGCTGGAACAGCCGGACGACGCAGCCACAGCCGCCGCAACCACAGCTTTTGGCCCCGCCGCAGCCAGACATCGAGTCGGACTTCGACTCCGATGACTCCGCCGGCTTCCGGCTCGACGCGTGGGATGAGCGGTTAGAAGGAGATGCAGAAGCCAAGGCGGCGGATGAGATGGCGCAGTGGGGCCAGGAGCAACAGGTCCACGGTGACCCGGAGCAGGCGGCAATCATGGCCTCCTACAACGCGCAACGCTTCTAGAGGCTCGAAGATGAAGAGCTCGAGTACATAAAAAACGCCAACTACGAACACGTCGTCGAGATCTCGCGCCAGCGGGCGGCCACGGAGGAGGCGGGTCGTCTCCTCATGGCGGCAGAGCGGCAGAAGCTGCTTGATTTGAACGCTCAGCGCCAGGCCAAGGCGGCCGCCCGCGAGCAAGCGAGGCTCGCGCAGAACAAGGGGTCTCACTAATGGCTAGCATCGCTAATGGGGGGGGGGGGGGGGGGGCGCTGGCCAGCTCCAGCGTCACCGACAGCCATGCATGCTCCACCGCCAGATGCGCGAATCAAGGGTAGAGAGGTGGGCACGGACGCAGGTTGCAAAGTGGAAGAACGACGACGAGGCAGGCCCGTCGTGCGCCCCAATCGACGGCTAGTAGATTAGGGTTTGAAGTTTAAGTTTTATTAAGTTAAATTCGAGTCACTTTGTATAAAACTAGTCTAAATTCGTACGAATTTCCTTTTTTAATGTTTTTACATTTGAAGCCTATTTGGGGGCTGGCGTGGGGGTCATCGGTGTGGGTACACCATCCCCAAATGAAGGATGTTGTGATGGCGCCCTCCATATAGCAGTGTTGGTGCCCCTGTCGGCGCCTATTTAGGAGGC
Organism: Lolium perenne; assembly: GCF_019359855.2. Classification (NCBI taxonomy): domain Eukaryota; kingdom Viridiplantae; phylum Streptophyta; class Magnoliopsida; order Poales; family Poaceae; genus Lolium; species Lolium perenne. The sequence continues at coordinate 190,784,910 of NC_067245.2, forward strand.
ACCGGTGGAGATACTCTTACAATTTCGATGGGGGGTGGGGGGCGACTATGAAGGAGGTGGAGATGTCTCTGCAGCCCGTGTGGAAAAAGAAGGCCTTATGAATACCATGTTCCTATAGAAAATGGTGGGGACTTACAATTTTTCTAGGAGCTGGAGTCTGAGGTAGCCGTGATACGTCTCCAACGTATCTATAATTTCTTATGTTACATGCTAGTTTTATGACAATACCTACATATTTTATTCACACTTCATAATGTTTTTATGCATTTTCTGGAACTAACCTATTAACAAGATGCCACAGTGCCAGTTCCTGTTTTCTGCTGTTTTTGATTTCAGAAAAGTTGGTTTACAAATATTTTCGGAATTGGACGAAACAAAAGCCCACGGCCCTATTTTCCACAGAGTGTTCCAGAAGACCGAAGAAGAGTCGAGGAAGGCCAGCAGGGGGCCCACACCATATGGCGGCGAGGGGGGCCCCACTGCCGCGCCGACATGTGGGGAGCGAGCCCCTGGCTCCCCCGACGCTGCCCCTTCACCTATTTATTCCTTCGTCTCCGAAAACCCTAGTACCGAGAGCCAAAATACGAGAACAGTTCCAGAGACGCCGCCGCCGTCAACCCCATCTCGGGGGTTCGGAAGATCTCCTCCGGCACCCTGCCGGAGAGGGGAATCATCACCGGAGGGCTCTACATCACCATGTCCGCCTCCGGATTGATGCGTGAGTAGTTCATCCTTGGACTATGGGTCCATAGCAGTAGCTAGATGGTTGTCTTCTCCTATTATGCCATCATGTTTAGATCTTGTGAGCTGCTTATCATGATCAAGATCATCTATTTGTAATGCTACATGTTGTGTTTGTTGGGATCCGATGAATATGGAATACTTTGTAAAGTTGATTATTGATCTATCATATATGTTTTTTATGATCTTGCATGCTCTCCGTTGCTAGTAGAGGCTCTGGCCAAGTTGATACTTGTAACTCCAAGAGGGGGTATTTATATTCTAGATAGTGGGTTCATGCCTCCATTGAATCTGGGACAGTGACAGAAAGTTCTAAGGTTGTGGATGTGCTGTTGGGGATAAAACATCAATGCTTTGTCTAAGGATATTTCTATTGTTTACATTACGCACAGTACTTAATGCAATTATCTGTTGTTTGCAACTTAATACTGGAAGGGGTGCGGATGCTAACCCGAAGGTGGACTTTTTAGGCATAGATGCATGCTCGATGGCGGTCTATGTTCTTTGTCGTAATGCCCTAAGTAAATCTCATAGTAGTCATCATGATATGTATGTGCATTGTTATGCCCTCTCTATTTGTCAATTGCCCAACTGTAATTTGTTTACCCAACATGTTATTTATCTTATTGGAGAGACACCACTAGTGAACTGTGGACCCAGGTCCATTCTTTTACATCTGAAATACAACCTACTGCAATCATTGTTCTCTTTTGTTTTCTGCAAGCAAACATCATTTTCCACACTATACGTTTAATCCTTTGTTTTCAGCAAGCCGGTGAGATTTACAACCTCACTGTTAAGTTGGGGCAAAGTATTTTGATTGTGTTGTGCAGGTTCCACGTTGGCACCGGAATCCCTGGTGTTGCGCCGCACTACACTCATTCACCAACAACCTTCACGTGATCTTCATCTCCTACTGGTTCGATAACCTTGGTTTCTTACTGAGGGAAAACTCGCTGCTGTACTAGTCATACCTTCGTCTTGAGGTTCCCAACAGGCGTGTGCTTTACCGTCACAAGCAGCTACTTTTCTGGCGCCGTTGCCAGGGAGATCAAGACACGCTGCAAGGGGAGTCTCTCACACCCAATCTCTTTACTTTGTTTATTGTCTTGCTTTATTTTATTTTCTGTCTTGTTTGCTTTCTTTATATCAAAAACAAAAAAAAATTAGTTACTTGTTTTACTTTATTTAATTCGGTTTTGTTCTATTTTTATTATTGCTAAAATGAATACTCCTGAGAACACTAAGTTGTGTGACTTCACTAGCACAAATAATAATGATTTCATATGCACTCCTATTGCTCCACCTGCTTCTACAACAGAATTTTATGAAATTAAACCTGCTTTACTAACTCTTATTATGAGAGAGCAATTTTCTGGTGTTAGTACTGATGATGCTGCTGCCCATCTTAAAAATTTGGTTGAACTTTGTGAAATGCAAAAGTATAAGGATTTAGATGGGGACATTATAAAACTGAAATTGTTTCCTTTCTCCTTAAGAGGAAGAGCTAAAGATTGGTTGCTATCTTTGCTTAAGAATAGTATTGATTCATGGACTAAATGTAAAGATGCTTTTATTGGTAGATATTATCCTCCTGCTAAAATTATATCTTTGAGAAGTAGCATTATGAATTTTAAGTAATTGGATAATGAACATGTTGCCCAAGCATGGGAAAGAATGAAATCTTTGGTAAAGAATTGCCCTACCCATGGACTGACTACTTGGATGATCATCCAAACCCTTTATGCAGGATTGAATTTTTCTTCATGGAACCTATTGGATTCCGCTGCTGGAGGTACTTTTATGTCCATCACTTTGGGTGCTGCAACAAAGCTTCTTGATGATATGATGATCAACTACTCTGAATGACACACTGAAAGGATTCCTCAAGGTAAGAAGGTAAATTCTGTTGAAGAAACCTCTTCCTTGAGTGATAAGATTGATGTTATTATGTCTATGCTTGTTAATGGTAAATCTGATGTTGATCCTAATAATGTTCCTTTAGCTTCATTGGTTGCTTAAGAAGAACATGTTGATGTGAACTTCATTAAAACTAATAATTTCAACAACAATGCTTATAGGAATAATTTTGGTTACAACAACTATAGGCCATATCCTTCTAATAATGGTTATGGTTATGGTAATTCTTACAACAATAGTAGGAGTGTACCCTCTGATCTTGAAGTCATGCTTAAAGAATTTATTAGTACACAAACTGCTTTTAACAAATCTGTTGAGGAAAAGTTTGGTAAAATTGATGTTCTTGCTTCTAAGGTTGATAGTCTTGCTCTTGATGTTGATCTTTTGAAAGTAAAAGTTATGCCTAATGAAGTTGAAGATATTAAGTCATTTGCTACAGCAAATGCTATCCAAGTTCGAATTAATGACAATATTAGAATGATGGCTGAATTGCATGCTAGGTGGGAAAGAGAAGAAAAACTTGCTAAAGAGAATAATATAGCTAGAGTTTGGACTATTACCACCACTAGTAATGTTGGTGCTTCACATGTTGCTAAACCTCCTACTATCAATGGTAAAATATTTGGTGTTGGCAATGTTTCTACTTCTACTACAAAGCGTGCAAAATTGCCTGAAACTGCTGAAACTGTTTGTGATAAAAGTGCTGAAATTTTTCAAATTGTTGGGGACAATGGTCCCATTGCTTTAGATCATGATAATTTTCATATTTCTGAAGTTATTAAGTTCTTGCAAAAACTTGGTAGAAGTCCTAATGCTAGTGATATAAACTTTGCCTTTACAAAACGTATTACAAATGCTCTCATTAAAGCTAGGGAAGAGGAATTAAAACTTGAAGCTTCTATCCCTAGGAAGTTGGAAGATGGTTGGGAGCCCATCATTAAAATGGAGGTCAATGATTTTGATTGTAATGCTTTATGTGATCTTGGTGCAAGTATTTCTGTTATGCCTAAGAAACTTTATGATATGCTTGACTTTCCACCTTTGGAATGTTGTTATTTGGATGTTAATCTTGCTGATAATTCTATAAAGAAGCCTTTGGGGAGAATTGACAATGTTCACATTACGGTTAACAATAACCTTGTCCCCGTTGATTTTATTGTTTTAGATATTGAATGCAATGCATCTTGTCCAATTGTTTTGGGAAGACCCTTTCTTCGAACCGTTGGTGCTATTATTAATATGAAAGAAGGAAATATTAAATATCAATTCCCTCTTAAGAAAGGTATGGAACACTTACCTAGAAAGAGAATGAACATGCCTTTTGATTCTATTATTAGAACAAATTATGATGTTGATGCTTCTTCTCTTGATGTTACTTGATTTTCACTTTCTGCGCCTAGCTGAAAGGCGTTAAAGAAAAGCGCTTATGGGAGACAACCCATTATTTTATTTCTGCAATTTTTGTGTTATATTTGTGTCAAGGTGCTTGTTACTACTGTAGCAATACCTTTGTATCTTTACTTTATTGCATTTTTGTGCCAAGTAAAGTCTTTGATAGAAAGTTGATACTAGATTTGGATTTCTGCGCAGAAACAGATTTTTAGCTGTCACGGTTTTCTCTTTGTAGAAAAATCTAAAAATATTGAAAAAATTCATGAGTAATCCTCAGATATGTACGCAACTTTGATTCAACTGGACCTTTTCAATCTGAGCAAGTTAAGTGCCTCGAAAAAATTCATCTTTACGGAATATTCTGTTTTGACAGATTCTGCCTTTTATTTTGCATTGCCTCTTTTACTGTCCAGAAGTGTTGGGAATGATTGTGTCCTTGCTGAACATGTGAATTTTTGATTATGCACTAACCCTCTAATGAGATTGCTTTGAGTTTGGTGTGAAGGAAGTTTTCAAGGATCAAGAGAGGAGGATGATATAATATGATCAAGAAGAGTGAAAAGTCTAAGCTTGGGGATGCCCCCGTGGTTCATCCCTGCATATTTCGAGAAGACTCAGGCGTCTAAGCTTGGGGATGCCCAAGGCATCCCCTTCTTCATCAATAACTTATCAGGTCACCTCTAGTGAAACTATATTTTAATTCCGTCACATTATGTGCTTTATTTGGAGCGTCTGTGTGCTTTTAATTTCGTTTTTTTATTTTCATTCTCTGAATAAATCGGATCCTAACATGCTTGTGTGGGAGAGAGACACGCTCCGCTTTTTCATTTGAACACTGGTGTTCTTCGTTTTACTTTTAATGTTCATGGCAAAAGCTGAAAGCCGCTGCGTTTATTGCTATTTGGTTGGAAACAAAAAATGCTTCAGGTGGTAGTTGGTATATTGTCTTGAATAATTTGATGCTTGGCAATTTTTTAATCATTGTCTTTACCATTGCTTCAAATCACTTCATTCATCTCATATGCTTTACAATAGTATTGATCAAGATTATGATGGCATGTCACTTCAGAAATTATCTTTGTTATCGTTTACCTACTCGAGGGCGAGTAGGAACTAAGCTTGGGTATGCTTGATACGTCTCAAACGTATCTATAATTTCTTATGTTCCATGCTACTTTTATGATGATACTCACATGTTTTATACACACTTTATGTCATTATTACGCATTTTCCGGCACTAACCTATTGCCAAGATGCCGAAGAGCCAGTTACTATTTTCTGCTGTTTTTGGTTTCAGAAATCCTACAAAGGAAATATTCTCAGAATTGGACGAAATCAACGCCCAGGGTCTTATTTTTCCACGGAGCTTCCAGAAGACCGAAGAGCATACGAAGTGGGGCCACGAGGGGCCCAGACCATAGGGCAGCGCAGCCGGCATAGGGCCCGCGCCGGCCTATGGTGTGGGGCCCCTGCGCTGCCCCCGACTCTGCCCTTCTGCATATTTATTCCCTCCATCGCGAAAACCCTATCACCGAGAGCCACGATACGGAAAATCTTCCAGAGACGCCGCCGCCGCCAATCCCATCTCGGGGGATTCAGGAGATCGCCTCCGGCACCCTGCCGGAGAGGGGAATCATTTCCCGGAGGTCTCTACATCACCATGATCGTATCCGGACTGATGTGTGAGTAGTTCACCCCTGGACTATGGGTCCATAGCAGTAGCTAGATGGTTGTCTTCTCCTCATTGTGCTATCATGTTAGATCTTGTGAGCTGCCTATCATGATCAAGATCATCTATTTGTAATGCTACATGTTGTGTTTGTTGGGATCCGATGAATATGGAATACTATGTCAAGTTGATTATCAATCTATCATATATGTGTTGTTTATGATCTTGCATGCTCTCCGTTGCTAGTAGAGGCTCTGACCAAGTTGATACTTGTGACTCCAAGAGGGAGTATTTATGCTCGATAGTGGGTTCATGCCTCCATTGAATCTGGGACAGTGACGTTCTAAGGTTGTGGATGTGCTGTTGCCACTAGGAATAAAACATTGTTGCTTTGTCTAAGGATATTTGTGTTGATTACATTACGCACCATACTTAATGCAATTGTCTGTTGTTTGCAACTTAATACTGGAAGGGGTGCGGATGCTAACCCGAAGGTGGACTTTTTAGGCATAGATGCATGCTGGATAGCGGTCTATGTACTTTGTCGTAATGCCCGATTAAATCTCACAGTAGTCATCATGATATGTATGTGCATTGTTATGCCCTCTTTATTTGTCAATTGCCCAACTGTAATTTGTTCACCCAACATGCTATTTCTTATTGGAGAGACACCACTAGTGAACTGTGGACCCCGGTCCATTCTTTTACATCTGAATACAATCTACTGCAAACATTGTTCTCTACTGTTCTTCGCAAACAAACATCATTTTCCACACCATACATTTAATCATTTGTTTACAGCAAGCCGGTGAGATTGACAACCTCGCTGTTAAGTTAGGGCAAAGTATTTGGATTGTGTTGTGCAGGTTCCACGTTGGCGCAGGAATCCATGGTGTTGCGCCGCACTACACTCCGTCACCAACAACCTTCACGTGTTCCTTGACTCCTACTGGTTCGATAACCTTGGTTCCTTACTGAGGGAAAACTTGCTGCTGTACGCATCACACCTTCCTCTTGGGGTTCCCAACGGGCGTGTGCTTTACGCGTCAACAAGCTCTTTTTCTGGCGCCGTTGCCGGGGAGATCAAGACACGCTGCAAGGGGAGTCTCCCACTTCTGATCTCTTTACTTTGTTTTTGTCTTGCTTTACTTTATTTTATTTTCTGCTTTATTTGCTTTCTTATTATCAAAATACAAAAAAATTAGTTACTTGCTTTACTTTACTTACTGTCTTGTTTGCTTTCTTAATATGAAAAACAAAAAAAAATTAATTACTTGCATTTACTAACTTATTTCATCATGTTTCCTCCTAAGTTCACTCTGAAAGATATACCGGTAGGACAGGGGTCTATCATTGGAAGAGATAATATAGAAGAATTTTTCACTCATGTTAGTATGGTTGAAGATTTTGAAGATAGACACTTGGTAAAAGTTGTTCCTACTTATGAAAGTGCTACTGCCTCCTTAGCACACATGTTGGAAACTAGATTTGTTAATCTCAATCCTATAATGCAACATATGTTTCTTACACTCTCTGATATGGAAATAGGAGAAAAGAGAGATTTTATTTTAGAGGTCCTTCTTAGAGAATTTGGTGATATAGCTAAAGAAGCTAGAAAAGTTTTTATTAAGCATAAGAGGCTTGGGTTTTTTACCGATTTTGCAAAAACACTTGAAAAGATGGACATGGATAGATTAAAGTACACTAATAACGTCAATGGTGAGGGGGAGATTAAAGTACCTATACCTAGTAAGCTCCTAGGGATGCATGAAGCTCTAGAAAATAACTATGCTTGGCTTGTTCCTGAAAATTTGTTTGATGAGAATAGTAAGCCTAGGAGCAACGAAAGAGGAGTTACTTACATAGACAAGATACAATGCATTGTTGAGAAAACTCCCAACTCCCCTGGTAATGATGTTGATGCTTTATCTGTTGATAATACTTGATTCACACTTTCTGCGCCTAACTGAAAGGCGTTAAAGAAAAGCGCTTATGGGAGACAACCCATTATTTACTTCTGCACTTTTGTTTTATATTTGAGTCTTGGAAGTTGTTACTAATGTAGCAACCTCTCCTTATCTTTATTTTATTGCATTGTTGTGCCAAGTAAAGTCTTTGATAGTAGGGTTGATATTAGATTTGGATTACTGGGCAGAAATAGATTACTTACTGTCACGAAATTGAGCAGCCCCCTCTGTAGGTAACTCAGAAAATTCTGCCAATTTACGTGCGTGATCCTCAGATATGTACGCAACTTTCGTTCAATTTGAGCTTTTTCATCTGAGCAAGTTAAGTGCCCCAGAAAAATTCGTCTTTACGGACTGTTCTGTTTTGACAGATTCTGCCTTTTATTTCGCATTGCCTATTTTGCTATGTTTGATGGATTTCTTTGTTCCATTAACTTTCAGTAGCTTTGTGCAATGTCCAGAAGTGTTAAGAATGATTATGTCACCTCTGAATATGTGAATTTTTGATTATGCACTAATCCTCTAATGAGTTTGTTTTGAGTTTGGTGTGGAGGAAGTTTTCAAGGATCAAGAGAGGAGGATGATATAATATGATAAAGGAGAGTGAAAACTCTAAGATTGGGGATGCCCCCGTGGTTCATCCCTGCATATTTCAAGAAGACTCAAGCATCTAAGCTTAGGGATGCCCAAGGCATCCCCTTCTTCATCGACAACTTATCAGGTCACCTCTAGTGAAACTATATTTTTATTCCGTCATATCTTATGTGCTTTACTTGGAGCGTCTGTATGTTTTTATTTTTGTTTGTGTTTGAATAAAATCGGATCCTAGCATTGTTTGTGTGGGATAAAGACACGCTCCGCTGTTTCACATGAACACATGTGTTCTTAGCTTTACTTTTAATGTTCATGGTGAAGGTTGAAACTGCTTCGTTCATTGTTATATGGTTGGAAACAGAAAATGCTTCATGTGGTAATTGGTATAATGTCTTGAATAATTTGATACTTGGCAATTGTTGTGCTCAAATAGATCATGTTTAAGCTCTTGCATCATGTACTTTGCACCTATTAATGAAGAAATACCATAGAGCTTGTTGACATTTGGTTTGCATGATTGGTCTCTCTAAAGTCTAGATATTTTCTGGTGAGGTGTTTGAACAACAAGGAAGACAGTGTAGAGTCTTATAATGCTTGCAATATGTTCCTATGTAAGTTTTGCTGTACCGGTTCATACTTGTGTTTGCTTCAAACAATCTTGCTAGCCAAAGCCTTGTATTGAGAGGGAATACTTCTCGTGCATCCAAATCCTTGAGCCAAAAACTATGCCATTTGTGTCCACCATACCTACCTACTACATGGTATTTCTCTGCCATTCCAAAGTAAATTGCTTGAGGGCTACCTTTAAAATTCCATTCTTTGTCTTTGCAATATATAGCTCATGGGAAAATAGCTTAAAAACTATTGTGGTAAAAAATATGTCGCTTATGTATCTTATTTCTTATAAGTTGCTTGTTGAGCGGTAACCATGTTTCTAGGGACGCTGATACGCGTACAGCACGCGTCCGTTGGGAACCCAAGAGGAAGGTGTGATGCGTACAGCAGCAAGTTTTCCCTCAGTAAGAAACCAAGGTTTATCGAGCCAGTAGGAGCCAAGAAGCACGTTGAAGGTTGATGGTGGTGGAGTGTAGTGCGGTGCAACACCATGGATTCCGGCGCCAACGTGGAACCTGCACAACACAACCAAAATACTTTGCCCCAACGTGACAGTGAGGTTGTCAATCTCACCGGCTTGCTGTAACAAAGGATTAGATGTATAGTGTGGAAGATGATGTTTGCAGAGAACAGTAAGAACAAGTATTGCAGTAGATTGTATTCAATGTAAAGAATGGACCGGGGTCCACAGTTCACTAGTGGTGTCTCTCCGATAAAAAATAGCATGTTGGGTGAACAAATTACAGTTGGGCAATTGACAAATAAAGATGGCATGACAATGCACATACATATTATGATGAGTAGTGTGAAATTTAATTGGGCATTACGACAAAGTACATAGACCGCTATCCAGCACGCATCTATGGCTAAAAAGTCCACCTTCAGGTTAGCATCCGCACCCCTTCCAGTATTAAGTTGCAAACAACAGACAATTGCATTAAGTATGGTGCGTAATGTAATCAACACAAATATCCTTAGACAAAGCATTGATGTTTTATCCCTAGTGGCAACAGCACATCCACAACCTTAGAACTTTTACATCCTTTGTCCTAGATTTAATGGAGGCATGAACCCACTATCGAGCATAAATACTCCCTCTTGGAGTTACAAGTAACGACTTGGCCAGAGCCTCTACTAGCAACGGAGAGCATGCAAGATAATAAACAACACATAGATGATTGATAATCAACATAATATAGTATTCCATATTCATCGGATCCCAACAAACGCAACATGTAGCATTACAAATAGATGATCTTGATTATGTTAGGCAGCTCACAAGATCCAACAATGATAGCACAATGAGGAGAAGACAACCATCTAGCTACTGCTATGGACCCATAGTACAGGGATGAACTACTCACACATCACTCCGGAGGCGACCATGGCGGTGAAGAATCCTCCGGGAGATGATTCCCCTCTCCGGCAGGGTGCCGGAGGCGATCTCCTGAATCCCCCGAGATGGGATTGGCGGCGGCGGCGTCTCTGGAAGGTTTTCCGTATCGTGGCTCTCGGTACTGGGGTTATCTCGACGAAGACTTTTTATAGGCGGAAGGGCAGGTCAGGGGCGTCACGAGGGCCCCACACGCCAGGGCCGCGCGGCCCAAGCCTTGGCCGCGCCGCCCTGTTGTGTCGGCGCCTCGTCGCCCCACTTCGTTTCCCTTTCGGACTTCTGGAAGCTTCGTGGAAAAATAAGACCCTGGGCGTTGATTTCGTCCAATTCCGAGAATATTTCCTTACTAGGATTTCTGAAACCAAAAACAGCAGAAAACAGCAACTGGCTCTTCGGCATCTTGTTAATAGGTTAGTGCCGGAAAATGCATAAATATGACATAAAGTATGTATAAAACATGTGTGTATTGTCATAAAACAAGCATGGAACATAATAAATTATCGATACGTTGGAGACGTATCAGCATCCCCAAGCTTAGTCCTACTCGTCCCCGAGTAGGTAAACGATAACAAAGATAATTTCTGAAGTGACATGTTATCATAATCTTGATCAATACTATTGTAAGCATATGAGCTGAGATCAAATCATTCAAAGCAAATATCTATATTGATATAAGAGATGATAATGCAAGAGTTAAACAAGCTAGAAGTTTTCATGAACTATTGCTTTAAAGACATGAAACCGTACAAAGTTCATTAAGGATGTGTTAAGTATTCAGCGTAGAAGTTCTATCCTTCATTCTAAGCATCAAGTAAATTTTCACAACATAAGAAGAATTCAGTCAAGTAAACATAAACATGAACGTCATGAATCAACTGTTTCGAAGTCTACTCAACCGGTGAGCACAAGCATTTGGTATTAGCACCAGGATGTTTTGGCATAAAGAACGTTAATGGGGGTTTGGAAGGCCAAATGGAAGAAAGTCTTACAAAGCTATAAGTGATCATTAGACAAGAGGAAGCCTTATGATCGAAGCTATGCAAGGAGTAGTGATTGCCATGCAACGGATGCACATAGAGCTATATGTGTATGAAAGCTCTCCAATGGAATTAGTGGGGGTGCATCCAACTTGGTTGCTCACGAAGACCTAGAGCACTTTTGAGGAGGCTCATCATTGGAATATACAACCCAAGTTCTATAGTGTAAATTCCCCACATAGTTATACTAGTAAAACATGAAAACTCTCTCATATGAAGTGTAGGTGCTAAACATGAGCACAAATGATGACTATGAATATGCAGGTGCTAAAACATGAGCACAAGTGTGGATAAAAGATAGTAATGCTGCCCCCTTTTTCTTTATTCTCTCTTTTTTTTCTTTTTCTTTTATATTTTTTTTCTTTCTTTTCTTTTTCTCTTTTTGGTGGCCTCCATGGCTCTTTTCACTTTTAGGGGAAACATCCTAATATGACAACACACTTTTTGGTACAAATAACTCATAATGAATGAAACATGATGTATAAAACTGTATGCCTCTGCCAGTGTAGCAGGATGTGCAATGATCTAGCGTAACATGGGTAAACCACACATCAGCTGTATAGAATCATGCAAAGCAATATATAAATAATGAATGACAACATGGCATGTAATGTAAAATGGAAGTTGCATGGCAATATATCTCGGAACAGCTATGGAAATGCTGTGTAGGTAGGTATGGTGGCTGTTTTGAGGAGATGTATGGGCTTATGTGTAGGAGAACAAGAGAAAGTCCTCCCACGGGTTTGGATGTACTGGCGAAGTATGCACAATTCTCAATGTGAGCAAAAGGCAATGCACAGTACCGAAGAGGCTAGCAAATTTGGATGGTGGAAGTGCCAAAAACCGTAGCTTAACATTAGTCAAAAAGAACTCACAAGCTTATTGCAAACATCTAGCAGGTTCAACATTAAGAGCATGATTAAAATTTACTCCAAGGAGGGCCGTTCACGGTGGCACAAGTACCCCGCTAGCTCCCTCGATCTTCAGCACAACTTAGTCATTACGATGAACTCTCAAACATGGAAAGCTATCAAGTCCAACTACACCTTCAACTATTTAAATAGAGTTTGTAGTACGGCACAAGCTTAAAGACAACAATCCACTACTAATTTTAACTTATTTATCCAGCAAGCCTCACCATCTAAATAACTCAAAACATTTGCAAGGAATCAGATCATCAAAACTCAATGATCTACAAGTATTTTATTATACACTACCACATGCAACATTTCCTGTTTCCAACCATATAACAATTAACGAAGCAGTTTCAACCTTCGCCATGAACATTAAGAATAAAGCTAAGAACATATGTGTTCATATGCAACAACGGAGTGTGTCTCTCTCCCACACAATGAATGCTAGGATCCAATTTATTCAAACAAAAACAAGAACATACAGACGCTCCAAGTAAAGCACATAAGATGTGACGGAATAAAAATATAGTTTCACTAGAGGAACCTGATAATGTTGTCGACGAAGAAGGGGATGCCTTGGGCATCCCCAAGCTTAGATGCTTGAGTCTTTTTGAAATATGCAGGGATGAACCACGGGGGCATCCCCAAGCTTAGAGCTTTCACTCTCCTTGATCATATTGTATCATCCTCCTCTCTTGATCCTTGAAAACTTCCTCCACACCAAACTCAAAACAAACTCATTAGAGGGTTAGTGCATAATCAAAAATTCACATGTTCAGAGGTGACATAATCATTCTTAACACTTCTGGACATTGCACAAAGCTACTGAAAGTTAATGGAATAAAGAAATCCATCGAACATAGCAAAACAGGCAATGCGAAATAAAAGGCAGAATCTGTCAAAACTGAACAGTCCGTAAAGACGAATTTTTTAGGTGCAACAGACTTGCTCAAATGAAAATGCACAAATTGAATGAAATTTGCGTACATATCTGAGGATTACTCACGTAAATTGGAAGATTTTTCTGAGTTACCTACAGAGAATACTACTCAAATTTGTGACAGAAAGAAATATGTTTCTGCGCAGTAATCCAAATCTAGTATGAACCTTACTATCAAAGACTTTACTTGGCACAACAATGCAATAAAATAAAGATAAGGAGAGGATGCTACAGTAGTAACAACTTCCAAGACACAACAAAACAGTAGCAAAGTAAAAACATGAGTTATCTCCCAAGAAGTGCTTTCTTTATAGCCATTAAGATGGGCTCAGTAATTTTAAAGATGCACTCGCAAGAAATAAGAGTTGAAGCAAAAGAGAGCATAAAAAAGCAAATTCAAAACAAATTTAAGCCTAGCCCACTTCCTATGAAAAGGAATATTGTACACAAATAAATTCATGAAGAACAAAGTGACAAGCATAGGAAGATAAAACACAAGTAACTTCAAAATTTCCAGCATACAGAGAGGTGTTTTAGTAACATGAAAACTTCTACAACCATATTTTCCTCTCTCATAATAATTTTCAGTAGCATCATGAACAAACTCAACAATATAACTATCACATAAAGCATTCTTATCATGAGTCTCATGCATAAAATAATTACTAATCCCAACATAAGCATAGTCATTCTTATTAATTGTAGTGGGAGCAAATTCAACAAAGTAGCTATCATTTTTATTCTCATCAAATATAGGAGGCATAGTATAATCATAATAAACTTTATCCTCCATAGTAGGCGTCACAATACCACTATCATCATAAATGGAAGGCAAAGTATCATCAAAGTAAATTTTCTCCTCCATGGTTGGGGGACTAAAAGTATCATGCTCATCAAAACCAGCTTCCCCAAGCTTAAATTCTTCCATAGCATTAACAATAATAGTGTTCAAAGAGTTCATGCTAATAACATTGCTACAACTATTTTGCAGACAAAGTTCCATGGGTTTTTTAATTTTCTCTTCAAACACCTCATGTCTTAACTCAAGATAAATACTATAAAGATCTCCAATATTTTTGTTGTTTTCCATTAAGCCTAACTAGTGAAATAAAAACATGCATGGAATTAAGTAAAGTAAAACAAGTAACTAATTTTTTTGTTTTTTTGATATAAGAAGCAAACAAAGCAGCAAAATAAAGTAAAGTAAAGCAAGACAAAAACAAAGTAAAGAGATTGGAAGTGGATACTCCCCTTGCAGTGTGTCTTGATCTCCCCGGCAACGGCACCAGAAAAAGAGCTTGATACGCGTACAGCACGCGTCCGTTGGGAACCCCAAGAGGAAGGTGTGATGCGTACAGCAGCAAGTTTTCCCTCAGTAAGAAACCAAGGTTTATCGAACCAGTAGGAGCCAAGAAGCACGTGGAAGGTTGATGGTGGCGGAGTGTAGTGCGGCGCAACACCAGGGATTCCGGCGCCAACGTGCAACCTGCACAACACAACCAAAATACTTTGCCCCAACGTGACAGTGAAGTTGTCAATCTCACCGGCTTGCTGTAACAAAGGATTAGATGTATAGTGTGGAAGATGATGTTTGCAGAGAACAGTAAGAACAAGTATTGCAGTAGATTGTATTCAATGTAAAGAATGGACCGGGGTCCACAGTTCACTAGTGGTGTCTCTCTGATAAGAAATAGCATGTTGGGTGAACAAATTACAGTTGGGCAATTGACAAATAAAGATGGCATGACAATGCACATACATATTAGGGATTTCTATTTTCGTGCCCCTGCTTCGTTAGTTGTACTCAGTTTTCCCCAGCTCGTTAGTTTTTCCTCAGCTTTCCCCTCCCTCTAGTTTGAAACCCCTTGAAGACGCGGGTTGCCGTCAGGTCAGAGGCCTTACCGTTACCGTTAGTCTGACGGGTGGGGCTGCACAGAGGTGGGGCTCCATAGAGGGCAGTTCCTCTCTGACCGTCTCGTGCTGACGGGTAGCCATCCATCTACCGCTGACGCGTGGGCCGTTTTATTTCCTGATTGTATACGCGGTGCTGCCAATGACAAATGGGGCCGCTCTATGGGGCTGCCGCAGCCAATGACCAGTGGGTCGTCTATTTATTTATAGAAAATTATATTGCCGCTCTGTGGGGCCTCCGCAGCCAATGACCGTTGTGGCAGGTGACTATTTTCGCATCTTAATCTAAAGTGACTCCTATGCTAAACATTGTGCATCCCGACGTTGACCTAGCAGTGGCGGCGAGCATAGCCGTTCTGACCATGCCGATATCAGCATCGGCATCGTTTGGAGGATGTGGTGCTCGAATAATAGTGGAAATGCGATATTATCTTTTACATGCATAATATATAGAAAATAGTTAGATCTCTAAATCGATGCATATGAAGCTACATATATATATTCTTGGTCATAATCCCCTTATCTAAAGGGGATGGATGCATGGCTTCACGTCGTCGTCGCTTTCATCGTCAGTATCTTCATCGTCCGAGTAGTAGTACTTCCAGCACATTGTTCCGTCGAACACCTTCACTGTGAGCACATCATCGCCTTCATATTTGAAGTGTACGAAGCAGCCGAAATCCACACCGTGCGCGATGGCGAATTTCTCCTAGCCCTTGTCGAGGTACATCCGGCCTTGACCGTCAAATAGGACCTCCACGGTCCAGAGACGAGGACCACAGTCAGCTGCTCACAGATACACCTTAGCTGGCTCCTGGCCGTCAAGATAGTCCGCAAACTTTTTTGGGAGATCCTGCAAAGAGATCGAGCACCGATCGTTTGAAATTAAAGGTTTTTTAGAACATGCCCATAATTAATCACATGCATCATATATGTGGGAACGCGTATGTACCTTCTTGACCAAAGGGTCTTCATAGACGACGATGAAGAACTCCTCTATGATCAATGGCAGTGTTGACGGTGGTGGTGGCAATGATGATGATCCACTTCCCCTTCCCCTTCCCCTTCCCCTTCCCCTTCCGGTCTGCGTCCGAGACGTGGAAGCCATGGCAATGGATCAAGTGTATGTGAACGAAGAAGAGAGAGGCAGAACCTATTGACACAAGGGATGGCCGTGTGGGTGTTTATAAGGGAGAGATGACCATTGTAGGGGTTTACACAATAAAATAAGGAGGAGGTGAACGTTGGTGGGGGTTTACACAATAAATTAAGGAGGAGATGACCGTTGTGGGGGTTTACACAATAAATTAAGGAGGAGACGACCGTTGTGGGGGTATATATCTCAACAAAAAAGTAATGCGGACTATCTTGACGGAAATGGAACTTCGTGATATAGTTTATCATTTTACCGTGAAAAGTAATGCCTAAAAGAAATGGTAATTCGTGATAGTTTATCATTTACCGTAATGGCTACAACAAATCGTTGATGGTTTATCATTTTTTGTGCGAAAAGTAATGGCTACAAGAAATGGGTGATGGTGTATCATTTTTTGCGTGAAAAGTAATGGCTACAACAAAATCAGTGATGGTTTATCGTTTTTTGCGTGAAAAGTAATGGCTACAAGAAATGGGTGATGGTGTATCATTTTTTGCGTGAAAAGTAATGTCTACAACAAAATCGGTGATGGTTTATCGTTTTTTTGCGTGAAAAGTAATGGCTACAAGAAATGGGTGATGTTGTATCATTTTGCGTGAAAAGTAATGGCTACAACAAAATCGGTGATGGTTTGTCGTTTTTTGCGTGAAAAGTAATGGCTACAACAAATCGGTGATGGTGTATCATTTTTTTGCGTGAAAAGTAATGGCTACAACAAATCGGTGATGGTTTATCATTTTTTGCGTGAAACGTAATGCCTAACAAGAGTTTATAATTTAGCTCGTGAAAAATAATGCAGAAAACCAAACTTTGCGTGAAGCTAACCGACGACACAGAGAGAGGGTGGTGGCCCCGACTAGAGAGAGATAGGGGTTATCCTGCCCGTTAGATCATACGATCAACGGTCGGCGGGCACGATCTGCGTGACATGGGCTAGACCAATCAGGGCAATGTTGGGCGTCTGTGAGAGTTTGTGAAGGGAGAGGGCAAAACTGAGTAGTATCAAGAAACCAAGGGCAGGTGAGTAGTAAACAGACTAAGGGATTCAAATATGAGATTTAAAAATGGAAAATGCATGTTTTGTACAATGAAACCCATCTTGGCCTACCTCAAACTATTTGCAATACAAATATACATGAGTGTGAAAATTATGGCCTCATTCAGACAAAGTATGTTTTGGGAAAAGCTGTTTTGGGTAGGGCTTATTGTGGAAAACCATGCACCTTCATAGCTACTAGGTGATTTGAGAAGTGGCAATTTGTGGTAAAACTTGATTTATCTATGATTTATCTATGATTTGAGAAGTGGCAACTTGTGGTAAAGACTCCATGAGTAAGTGCCACTCTTTTTCGGAGTTTTTTGCACATTAAATAACTCATTTAACTGGTTAATCCCATTTGTTGACTCTCTGTTGACCAGCCACTTGAGGGTAAAACTGAGTATATTGCACTAGCCAGTATTAGCACCCAAGGGGAAAACTGAGCACACAAAAAATGCTAGTATATGACTCGAGGGTATACCTGAGTATATCTAAATTTCCAGGGTTAGACCCGAGGACGCGTGTTGCGGTGCAGAAGTGGAAGACGTGCCATTGTTGACGCGTGTCGCGGTGCAGACGTGCAAATAGTGGACGCGTAGGACGCGGGTCGCATTTAGGACGCGTAAGCCCCTCCTTCCCTCCCT
This sequence comes from Lolium perenne, assembly GCF_019359855.2. NCBI lineage: Eukaryota > Viridiplantae > Streptophyta > Magnoliopsida > Poales > Poaceae > Lolium > Lolium perenne. Next base: position 190,802,842 of record NC_067245.2, read on the forward strand.
CTGCACACAATCGTCTCATTCTCGCTCACGCACGAAACCACCCCTCTCATGTCCCATCAACTTCTCCAAATCGGAAAAACCCCAACCGCCCTACGCACGCTACCCTGCCGGTGATGGAGAAGAAGAATGCGCCGGCGGCCGTCGCCTCCGAGCCTGTCGCCTTCGCGCCCGTCGCCGCCGAGCCCGTCGCCGCCAAGCCCATCGCCGCCGAGGGCGGCGCATCCAAGCGCGGCGCCTCCGTGAACTGGGCCTCTCTCTCGGCTGGTGGACTACTTCACAAGATCGGCGAATGCTTACTGGCGAACGAGGAGTACGCCGACACCTACTCTGCTATGAGGCAAGTCTGTAGAAATTGGCGCTCAGGTTTGCCTGAGCCCGACGTGCACCTGGACGAATGGATCATGCTAGACCACGCCCTTCCACGCGTCGCTGAGTTCACCTTCCTCCAACTCGGCACATCACGCTCCATCACCATAGATCTATCGGAAGTTCATACAAGGTTCAAATTCCTCCATATCTACCTTTTTATTTTCAATCTTAAACATCTTAGTGCTGAATGTTATCTTCATCTATATATTTTAGATACTACTTCGTCGGCTTTTGCCGTGGCATCATCGTGCTTGCCCAGAAGAACCCATCGCACAAGATACGGCTTCTGAACCCACTCACAAAGGCATCGAACACTATGTTTGAGGCGCATATGCCATATGTTTTTCTGGATTCAGTCGCTGATACGTCTCCGACGTATCGATAATTTCTTATGTTTCATGCCACATTATTGATGATATCTACATGTTTTATGCACACTTTATATCGTTTTTATGTGTTTTCCGGAACTAACTTATTGATGAGATGCCGAAGGGCCAGTTGCTGTTTTCTGCTGTTTTTGGTTTCAGAAATCCTAGTAAGGAAATATTCTCGGAATCGGACGAAATCAACGCCCAGCATCTTAGAATTCCCGGGAGCTTCCAGAACACCCGAGAGTCGCCAGAGAGGACCCACAGGGGGGCCACACATGGGGCTGGCGCGGCCCAGGCCCTGGTCGTGCCGCCCTATTGTCTGGTGGCCCCAGACCCCTTCTGACGCTGCCTCTTCACCTATAAGAAGCCCCTCGACCTAAAACCTTGATACGAAAAAGCCACGGTACGAGAAACCTTCCAGAGCCGCCGCCATCGCGAAGCCAAGATCTGGGGGACATGAGTCTCTGTTCCGGCACGCCGCCGGGACGGGGAAGTGCCCCCGGAAGGCTTCTCCATCGACACCGCTGCCATCTCCACCGCCATCTTCATCATCACTGCTGTCTCCCATGAGGAGGGAGTAGTTCTCCATCGAGGCTAAGGGGCTGTACCGGTAGCTATGTGGTTAATCTCTCTCCTATGTACTTCAATACAATGATCTCATGAGCTGCCTTACATGATTGAGATTCATATGAGTTTTGTATCACAATTCATCTATGTGCTACTCTAGTGATGTTATTAAAGTAGTCTATTCCTCCTCCATGATGTAATGTTGGCAGTGTGTGCATCATGAAGTACTTGGTTTATGCTTTGATTGTGATCTCTTGTAGATTATGAAGTTAACTATTACTATGATGGTATTGATGCGATCTATTCCTCCTTTCAGAGTGTAATGGTCACAGTGTGCATGCTATGTTAGTACTTGGTTTGGTTGTGTTGATCTGTCATGCACTCTAAGGTTATTTAAATATGAACATCGAATATTGTGGAGCTTGTTAACTCCGGCATTGAGGGTTCGTGTAATCCTACACAGTTAGTGGTGTTCATCATCCAACAAGAGGGTGTAGAGTCTAGCATTTATCTATTTATTCTGTTATGTGATCAATGTTGAGAGTGTCCACTAGTGAAAGTATGATCCCTAGGCCTTGTTCCTAAATACTGCTACCGCTGCTTGTTTACTGTTTTACTACATATGTACTGTCCGCAATATTACCACCATCAACCACACGCCAGTCCTGGACAGCAAATCACTTTTCTGGCGCTGTTGCTACTGCTCATACTTATTCATACCACCTGTATTTCACTATCTCTTCGCCGAACTAGTGCACCTATTTGGTGTGTTGGGGACACAAGAGACTTCTTGCTTTGTGGTTGCAGGGTTGCTTGAGAGGGATATCTTTGACCTCTTCCTCCCCGAGATCGATAAACCTTGGGTGATCCACTTAAGGGAAACTTGCTGCTGTTCTACAAACCTCTGCTCTTGGAGGCCCAACGCTGTCTACAAGAATAGAAGCTCCCGTAGACATCAAGCACTTTTCTGGCGCCGTTGCCGGGGAGGAAAGGTAAAAGGCACTCATACTCCGGTTCCAGGTAACTAAGTACTTTTCTGGCGCCATTGTGTGTGTGCTCGAAGCTATTTCCTTTAGATCCTGCAATTGCATCTTTTTGTTTCTTGTTTACACTAGTTAGGCATAATGGAAAACAACAAAAATATGAGAGATCTTTATGAACTTTATCTTGAATTAGGACATGATGTGTTTGAAGAGAGAATTAAAAAACCCATGGAACTTTATATGCATGCTAATGGGAATGTTATTAATATGAATGCTTTGAACACTATTGTTGCTAATGCTATGGAAAATTCTAAGCTTGGGGAAGCTCGCTTTGATGAGCATGATCTTTTTAGTCCCTCGGGCATTGAGGAGGAAATTTACTTTGATGATACTTTACCTCCTATTTATGATGATTATAATGATACTAGTCTTTTGGTGCCGCCTGTTATGGAGGATAAATTTTATTATGATTACAATATGCCTCCTATATTTGATGATAGCTACTTTGTTGAATTTGCTCCCACTACAACAAATAAAATTGATTATGCTTATGTGGATAGTAATAATTTTATGCATGAGACTCATGATAAGAATGTTTTATGTGATAGTTATATTGTTGAGTTTGCTCATGATGCTACTGGATATTATTATGAGAGAGGAAAATATGGTTGTAGAAATTTTCATGTTACTAAAACACCTCTCTTTTTGCTGAGAATCTTGAAGTTACTCGTGTTTTATCCTCTTATGCTTGTCACTTTGTTCTTCATGAATTCATTTGTGTACAATATTCCTTTGAATAGGAAGTGGGTTAGACTTAAATGTGTTTTGAATTTGCCTCTTGATGCTCTCTTTTTGCTTCAAATACTATTTCTTGCGAGTGCATCATTAAAACTGCTGAGCCCATCTTAATGGCTATAAAGAAAGAACTTCTTGGGAGATAACCCATGTGTTGATTTTACTACAGTAATTTTGTTTTATATTTGTGTTTTGGAAGTTGTTACTACTGTAGCAACCTCTCCTTATCTCATTTTATTGCATTGTTGTGCCAAGTAAAGTCTTTGATAGTAAGGTTCATACTAGATTTGGATTACTGCGCAGAAACAGATTTCTTGCTGTCACGAATCTGGGCCTAATTCTCTGTAGGTAACTCAGAAAATTATGCCAATTTACGTGAGTGATCCTCGGATATGTATGCAACTTTCATTCAATTTGAGCATTTTCATTTGAGAAAGTCTGGTGCCTCAATAAAATTCGTCTTTACGGACTGTTCTGTTTTGACAGATTCTGCCTTTTATTTCGCATTGCCTCTTTTGCTATGTTGAATGGATTTCATTGTTCCATTAACTTTCAGAAGCTTTGAGCAATGTCCAGAAGTGTTAAGAATGATTGTGTCACCTCTGAACATGTGAATTTTTGATTATGCACTAACCCTCTAATGAGTTGTTTTGAGTTTGGTGTGGAGGAAGTTTTCAAGGGTCAAGAGAGGAGGATGATATACTATGATCAAGGAGAGTGAAAGCTCTAAGCTTGGGGATGCCCCGGTGGTTCATCCCTGCATATTTCAAGAAGACTCAAGCATCTAAGCTTGGGGATGCCCAAGGCATCCCCTTCTTCATCGACAAAATTATCAGGTTCCTCCCTTGAAACTATATTTTTATTCGGCCACATCTTATGTACTTTACTTGGAGCGTCTTTTAGTTTTTGTTTGTGTTTTTTTTGAATAAATGCTTGTTTGGGAGAGAGACACGCTCCGCTGGTTCATATGAACACATGTGTTCTTAGCTCATAATGTTCATGGCGAAGGTTGAATCTTCTTCGTTAAATTGTTATATGGTTGGAAACGGAAAATGCTACATGTAGTAATTGGTATGATGTCTTGAATAATTTGATACTTGTCAATTGTTGTGCTCATGTTTAAGCTCTTGCATCATATACTTTGCACCTATTAATGAAGAAATACATAGAGCTTTCTAAAATTTGGTTTGCATAATTGGTCTCTCTAAGGTCTAGATAATTTCTAGTATTGAGTTTGAACAACAAGGAAGACGGTGTAGAGTCTTATAATGTTTACAATATGTCTTTTATGTGAGTTTTGCTGCACCGGTTCATCCTTGTGTTTGTTTCAAATAAACCTTGCTAGCCTAAACCTTGTATCGAGAGGGAATACTTCTCATGCATCCAAAATCCTTGAGCCAACCACTATGCCATTTGTGTCCACCATACCTACCTACTACATGGTATTTCTCCGCCATTCCAAAGTAAATTGCTTGAGTGCTACCTTTAAACAATTCAAAATTTATCACCTCTGATTTGTTTCAATGTTTTATAGCTCATGAGGAAGTATGTGGTGTTTATCTTTCAATCTTGTTGGGCAACTTTCACCAATGGACTAGTGGCTTCATCCGCTTATCCAATAATTTTGCAAAAAGAGCTGGCAATGGGATTCCCAGTCCCAAATTAATTAACAAAAATAGACACTCCTCCATGGTATGTGATTGTTCGACGGCACCCGAAGGATTCGGTTATCCATGGCTTGAGAAAGCAAAGGTGGGGAGGAGTGTCATCATAATAAAACTAAAATAAAAAGGCACTCCTTCATGGTATGAGATTGTTGGCAGGCACCCGAGGATTTGGTTAGCCATGGTTTGTGAAAGAAAGGTTGGAAGGAGTGCCACACAAAAATAAAAATAAAATGGGAGCCGCTCTTTGAAGGTTTGTCTGGCAAGGGGGTTAGAGTGCCCACTACCATTCGTTGACAACAACAAACACCTCTCAAATTTTTACTTTTATTGCTCTCTATATGTTTTCAAAACCAAAGCTCTAGCACAAATATTGCAATCAATGCTTCCCTCTGCGAAGGGCCATTCTTTTACTTTTATGTTGAGTCAGTTCACCTATTTCTCTCCATCTCAAGAAGCAAACACTTGTGTGAACTGTGCATTGATTCCTACATACTTGCATATTGCACTTGTTATATTACTTTACATTGACAATATCCATGAGATACACATGTTATAAGTTGAAAGCAACCGCTGAAACTTATCTTCTTTTGTGTTGCTTCAATACCCCTACTTTGAATTATTGCTTTATGAGTTAACTCTTATGCAAGACTTATTGATGCTTGTCTTGAAGTACTATTCATGAAAAGTCTTTGCTATATGATTCATTGGTTTACTCATGTCATTACCATTGTTTTGATCGCTGCATTCATTACATGTGCTTACAATAATATGATCAAGATTATGATGGCATGTCACTCCAGAAATTATCTTTGTTATCGTTTACCTGCTCGGGATGAGCAGAAACTAAGCTTGGGGATGCTGATACGTCTCCGACGTATCGATAATTTCTTATGTTCCATGCCATATTATTGATGATATCTACATGTTTTATGCACACTTTATATCGGTTTTATGCGTTTTCCGGAACTAACTTATTGACGAGATGCCGAAGGGCCAGTTGCTGTTTTCTGCTATTTTTGGTTTTAGAAATCCTAGTAAGGAAATATTCTCGGAATCGGACGAAATCAACGCCCAGCATCTTAGAATTCCCGGGAGCTTTCAGAACACCTGAGAGTCGCCAGAGAGGACCCACAGGGGGGCCACACATGGGGCTGGCGCGGCCCAGGCCCTGGCCGCGTCGCCCTATTGTCTGGTGGCCCCAGACCCCTTCTGACGCTGCCTCTTCGCCTATAAGAAGCCCCTCGACCTAAAACCTCGATACGAAAAAGCCACGGTACGAGAAACCTTCCAGAGCTGCCGCCATCGCGAAGCCAAGATCTGGGGGACAGGAGTCTCTGTTCCGGCACGCCGCCGGGACGGGGAAGTGCCCCCGGAAGGCTTCTCCATCGACACCGCTGCCATCTCCACCGCCATCTTCATCCACACTGCTGTCTCCCATGAGGAGGGAGTAGTTCTCCATCGAGGCTAAGGGGTTGTACCGATAGCTATGTGGTTAATCTCTCTCCTATGTACTTCAATACAATTATCTCATGAGCTGCCTTACATGATTGAGATTCATATGAGTTTTGTATCACCATTCATCTATGCGCTACTCTAGTGATGTTATTAAAGTAGTCTATTCCTCCTCCATGATGTAATGTTCGCAGTGTGTGCACCATGAAGTACTTGGTTTATGCTATGATTGTGATCTCTTGTAGATTATGAAGTTAACTATTACTATGATGGTATTGATGCGATCTATTCCTCCTTTCATAGTGTGATGGTCACAGTGCGCATGCTATGTTAGTACTTGGTTTGGTTGTGTTGATCTGTCATGCACTCTAAGGTTATTTAAATATGAACATCGAATATTGTGGAGCTTGTTAACTCCGGCATTGAGGGTTCGTGTAATCCTACACAGTTAGTGGTGTTCATCATCCAACAAGAGGGTGTAGAGTCTAGCATTTATCTATTTATTCTGTTATGTGATCAATGTTGAGAGTGTCCACTAGTGAAAGTATGATCCCTAGGCCTTGTTCCTAAATACTGCTATCGCTGCTTGTTTACTGTTTTACTACATCTGTACTGTCCGCAATATTACCACCATCAACCACACTCCAGTCCTGGACAGCAAAGCACTTTTCTGGCGCTGTTGCTACTGCTCATACTTATTCATACCACCTGTATTTCACTATCTCTTCGCCGAACTAGTGCACCTATTTGGTGTGTTGGGGACACAAGAGACTTCTTGCTTTGTGGTTGCAGGGTTGCTTGAGAGGGATATCTTTGACCTCTTCCTCCCTGAGATCGATAAACCTTGGGTGATCCACTTAAGGGAAACTTGCTGCTGTTCTACAAACCTCTGCTCTTGGAGGCCCAACACTGTCTGCAAGAATAGAAGCTCCCGTAGACATCAGTCGCTATAATCAAATCCCCGACTATGGTCTTCGTTGCCGCACAATTCCCGCCGGAAATTGGTTGGGTCGATGAGAGCACTCCAACTAAGGATATATATGAAGATTGGGGAGAAGAAAGATTTTCGATCGAGAACCATTGTCTGCGTTGCATTACCCCATTCAATGGTGAACTGTATGCAGTAGCTGCGGACAATTTTGAGATCGGAAGAATAGTGTGCACCAATGTACAGTTGCAGCAGCGCGCGAGCACTGTCAAGATGGAGACACTAATTTCATTTCCAGAACTTGGACGTCAGAAGTTCTACCTTGTGAAGTCGGATGGTGATCTGCTGTTTGTGTTGTTGGTCAACCGGGCTTTGGCGGGCAAACCATTGGTGTACCGTGTGGACACTCAGAGCCGCTCTCTCCATCCGGTCAGTAACATTGGCAGTAATGCCTTCTTCGTGAATCATATCCGGTCTATCTCCGTCGACACTAGAGTGCACCCGACACTTCGACCTGGCTGCATCTACTACACGGATTTGGGTTATATCAGAGAGTACTCTCATGATACAAAGGCATGGGATGAGTGGCCACTACGTGTGGATAGAATAGGAAACTACGGTATGAAAAATGAACACAGGCCATACCGTCTGGAGGATGTATTGGCCGCACACTGCAGACGGAACGAGTTCAACCAATATTTCCTTGGGGTAATGCACGAATGGAGCGACGAAGAAATATATGAGGAGGAATGAAGAACAAATTCATTCATCCTGGGTATCCTAATCTTCTTGTTGTCCATACATTGCGTGCGTCTTGTATATTTTTCAGCTTACTTTGTCGTGAACATTAACAACGTTATTGGCTGCTTTTGGCTGCTGTATGCAGTTTATGTATTATACTTAGTTTTCTGATTATGCTGTTGTGAATTTATCATATACTAGCTTCTAGATTTGCTACCATATTGGGCAAAAAACGAGGGCCAAAAGGCATAAATAACCCCAGAGATTTGCTACTAGATTTGCTGCCATATTGAAGAAAGACAGAAATAGAAGCTTCTCTAGATTTGATACTAATTTGGTGAAAAAGACAGAGAGAGAAAGAGGGGAAAAGGTGCTCTTAAAAATGCCAATTTGGGCCGAGAGAGACAAAACCCAGCTCCTGCTCACGTGCAACCAAACGCTTCTCGTCCTGTCCCACGCGGTCCCTTTTTACCAACCCCACGCGACGCGGCCCCACGCGGCCCCACAGACGACGCGGCGCAACACGTCAGCACATAACGTCCAAATAGATGGATTCCTTCCGTCTGAGCTCCTTCTGCGGGTTTCAGACATAGGCTTGGGGAAAACTGAGGAAAAACTAAGGGGCTGGGGAAAACTGAGTACAACTAACGAAGCGGGGGCACGAAAATAGAAATCCCTACATATTATGATGAGTAGTGTGAAATTTAATTGGGCATTACGACAAAGTACATAGACCGCTATCCAGCATGCATCTATGCCTAAAAAGTCCACCTTCAGGTTAGCATCCGCACTCCTTCCAGTATTAAGTTGCAAACAACAGACAATTGCATTAAGTATGGTGCGTAATGTTATCAACACAAATATCCTTAGACAAAGCATTGATGTTTTATCCCTAGTGGCAACAGCACATCCACAACCTTAGAACTTTCTGTCACTGTCCCAGATTTAATGGAGGCATGAACCCACTATCGAGCATAAATACTCCCTCTTGGAGTTACAAGTAACGACTTGGCCAGAGCCTCTACTAGCAACGGAGAACATGCAAGATCATAAACAACACATAGATGATAGATTGATAATCAACATAACATAGTATTCCATATTCATCGGATCCCAACAAACGCAACATGTAGCATTACAAATAGATGATCTTGATCATGTTAGGCAGCTCACAAGATCCAACAATGATAGCACAATGAGGATAAGACAACCATCTAGCTACTGCTATGGACCCATAATCCAGGGGTGAACTACTCACACATCACTCCGGAGGCGACCATGGCGGTGAAGAGTCCTCCGGGAGATGATTCCCCTCTCCGGCAGGGTGCCGGAGGCGATCTCCTGAATCCCCCGAGATGGGATTGGCGGCGGCGTCTCTGGAAGGTTTTCCGTATCGTGGCTCTCGGTACTGGGGTTATCTCGACGAAGACTTTTTATAGGCGGAAGGGTAGGTCAGGGGGTGTCACGAGGGCCCCACACGCCAGGGCTGCGCGGCCCAAGCCTTGGCCGCGCCGCCCTTTTGTGTCGGCGCCTCGTCGCCCCACTTCGTTTCCCTTTTGGACTTCTGGAAGCTTCGTGGAAAAATAAGACCCTGGGCGTTGATTTCGTCCAATTCCGAGAATATTTCCTTACTAGGATTTCTGAAACCAAAAACAGCAGAAAATAGCAACTTGCTCTTCGGCATCTTGTTAATAGGTTAGTGCCGGAAAATGCATAAATATGACATAAAGTATGTATAAAACATGTGTGTATTGTCATAAAACAAGTATGGAACATAAGAAATTATCGATACGTTGGAGACGTATCAGACGCCATCAACTATTTCATCTTTGTTGAATATCATGTGAGTTGCTATGCATGTTCGTCTTGTCTGAAGTAAGGGTGATTTATCATGATCAAATGGTTTGAGTATGCATATTGTTAGAGAAGAACATTGGGCCGCTAATTAAAGCCATGAACCATGGTGGAAGTTTCAGTTTGGACATCAATCCTCAATCTCTTATGAGAACATTATCTGTTGTTGAATGCTTATGCATTAAAGAGGAGTCCATTATCTATTTTCTATGTTGTCCCGATATGGATGTCTAAGTTGAGAATAATCAAAAGCGAGAAATCCAATGCGAACTTTCTCCTTAGACCTTTGTACAGGCGGCATAGAGGTACCCCTTTGTGACACTTGGTTGAAACATATGCTATGCAATGATAATCCATGTAAATCCAAGCTAATTAGGACAAGGTGTGAGCACTATTGGTATTCTATGCATGAGGCTTGCAACTTATAGGATGTCTTATGCATAACACATATGAATTATTACTACCGTTGACAAAATTGTTTCTATGTTTTCAAAATAAAAGCTCTAGCACAAATATAGCAATCCATGCTTCCCTCTACGAAGGGCCTTTCTTTTACTTTATGTTGAGTCAGTTTGCCTACTTCTTTCTGTCTTAGAAGCAAACACTTGTGTCAACTGTGTGCATTGATTCCTACATACTTGCTTATTTGCATTCATCATATTACTTTGTGTTGACAATTATCCATGAGATATACATGTTGAAGTTGAAAGCAACTGCTGAAACTTATATCTTCCTTTGTGTTGCTTCAAAGCTTTCTACTAAGAATCTATTGCTTTATGAGTTAACTCCTATGCAAGTCTTATTGATGCTTGTCTTGAAAGTACTATTCATGAAAAGTCTTTGCTATATGATTCAGTTGTTTAATCATTGTCTTTACCATTGCTTCGAATCACTTCATTCATCTCATATTCTTTACAATAGTATTGATCAAGATTATGATAGCATGTCACTTCAGACATTATCTTTGTTATCGTTTACCTACTCGAGGGTGAGTAGGAACTAAGCTTGGGGATGCTTGATACGTCTCAAACGTATCTATAATTTCTTATGTTCCATGCTACTTTTATGATGATACTCACATGTTTTATACACACTTTATGTCATTATTACGCATTTTCTGGCACTAACCTATTGACAAGATGCCGAAGAGCCAGTTGCTTTTTTCTGCTGTTTTTGGTTTCAGAAATCCTACAAAGGAAATATTCTCGGAATTGGACGAAATCAACGCCCAGGGTCTTATTTTTCCACGGAGCTTCCAGAAGACCGAAGAGCATACGAAGTGGGGCCACGAGGGGCCCAGACCATAGGGCGGCGCAGCCAGCATGGGGCCCGCGCCGGCCTATGGTGTGGGCCCCCTGCGCCGCCCCCGACTCTGCCCTTCCGCCTATTTATTCCCTCCATCGCGAAAACCCTATCACCGAGAGCCACGATACGGAAAAACTTCCAGAGACGCCACCGCTGCCAATCCCATCTCGGGGGATTCAGGAGATCGCCTTCGGCACCCTGCCGGAGAGGGGAATCATTTCCCGGAGGTCTCTACATCACCATGATCGCCTCCGGACTGATGTGTGAGTAGTTCACCCCTGGACTATGGGTCCATAGCAGTAGCTAGATAGTTGTCTTCTCCTCATTGTGCTATCATGTTAGATCTTGTGAGCTGCCTATCATGATCAAGATCATCTATTTTTAATGCTACATGTTGTGTTTGTTGGGATCCGATGAATATGGAATACTATGTCAAGTTGATTATCAATCTATCATATATGTGTTGTTTATGATCTTGCATGCTCTCCGTTGCTAGTAGAGGCTCTGGCCAAGTTGATACTTTTGACTCCAAGAGGGAGTATTTATGCTCGATAGTGGGTTCATGCCTCCATTGAATCTGGGACAGTGACAGAAAGTTCTAAGGTTGTGGATGTGTTGTTGCCACTAGGGATAAAACATCGATGCTTTGTCTAAGGATATTTGTGTTGATTACATTACGCACCATACTTAATGCAATTGTCTATTGTTTGCAACTTAATACTGGAAGGGGTGCGGATGCTAACCTGAAGGTGTACTTTTTAGGCATAGATGCATGCTGGATAGCGGTCTATGTACTTTGTCGTAATGCCCGATTAAATCTCATAGTAGACATCATGATATGTATGTGCATTGTTATGCCGTCTTTATTTGTCAATTGCCCAACTGTAATTTGTTCACCCAACATGCTATTTCTTATTGGAGAAACACCACTAGTGAACTATGGACCCCGTTCCATTCTTTTACATCTGAATCTTTTACATCTGAATACAATCTACTGCAAACATTGTTCTCTACTGTTCTTCGCAAACAAACATCATTTTCCACACCATACATTTAATCCTTTGTTTACAGCAAGCCGGTGAGATTGACAACCTCACTGTTAAGTTGGGGCAAAGTATTTGGATTGTGTTGTGCAGGTTCCACGTTGGCGCTGGAATCCCTGGTGTTGCGCCGCACTACACTCCGTCACCAACAACCTTCACGTGTTCCTTGACTCCTACTGGTTCGATAACCTTGGTTTCTTACTGAGGGAAAACTTGCTGCTGTACGCATCACACCTTCCTCTTGGGGTTCCCGACGGGCGTGTGCTTTACGTGTCAACAATGTCCACCATAAGTACCTACTATGTGGTATTTTTCTGCCATTCCAAGTAAATACTTCATGTGCTACCTTTAAACAATTCAAAACTTTATTACTCCTTATTGGCGTCAATGTTTTATAGCTCATGAGGAAGTATGTGGTGTTTTATCTTTCAATCTTGTTGGGCAGACTTTCACCAATGGACTAGTGGCATATACATCCGCTTATCCAATAATTTTGCAAAAAGAGCTGGCAACGGGGTGCCCAGCCCCAATTAATTAACTTTCATTAATAATTCTCTTCACATGTTTTTCCCTGATTTATCAATAAGCAACTTAATTTTGCAATAGACACTCCTCCATGGTATGTGAAATGTTGGAAGGCACCCGAGGATTCGGTTAGCCATGGCTTGTGAAAGAAAAAGGTTGGGAGGAGTGTCATCTATAAATAAAACTAAAAGACATGTGTAAACAAAAGAGAAGAGGGATGATCTACCTTGCTGGTAGAGATAACGTCCTTCATGGGAGCCGCTCTTTGAAAGTCTGTTTGACAAGGGCGTTAGAGTTGTAAGAACATGTCCATTACCCCATGTGTGGTTTTGGTAATTGATGACAATCCCTATGGACTAACGGTTGCATTGAGAATCGATCTTAGGTCAAGTCCATAGCTATGTGTTGGACTCAAGGTTGTAAGATGGAGAAGGCGGAGTACAATGATGAAGATGGTGTTGAAGAGAGACGAGGACGGTGTTGAAGATGAAGAGAGAAGACGGCGTAGAAGATGAAGAGAGAAGATGGCGTTGAAGATGGATGAAGATGGTGGTGTGCGTACAAGATGGAAGAAGACGGTGGCGTGTATGTTGAAGGAACACGGTGGCATGTACAATCATGAAGAGTATGAAGACGGAGCTTGCCGACTCGAGAAGAACGCGCAAGGACAAGGTTTGTGCTCGATAGGATAGTGAGTCGCATCATCGGAGAGAGCTCAAACCTTGCATGCATTGCATCGTGTTCTTGGTTCTTCTTGGTTCTTATGCATGAAACGGATTTCGGTTGCATCACATGTTGCATGTGCGAGGGTGATGATTTTCCCGATATACCGTATTGAGAGGTTACACCTCTATGACCATGAGAAAATCACCACTCACTCTTTTGCATGATTTCATCATGTGAGAAGGTAGCTCTTGTCACCCTCTTTCCAACGAAATTGGTTTCATGTCATTCCGATCTTCCTAGCTCAAGATATTGCGTTTTCCGTATGCATATTATTTGAAAAAGAAAAAGGAAATTGCTTTTGGGCCGGGCGGTACTACCGCTGGCGGTACCGGCCCAAGTACCGCATCAGCCTTCCAGGCTTACTGGACTCGAAGCGGTACCAGGCTGGTACCAGCCCGGTAGTACCGTAACCCAATTACGGTACCAGGCTGGTACTAGGCCCGGTACTATCGGCCCATTTTACTTTTACTTTTTCCATTTTCTTCCTCCCAGCTGCCTCCCCGCACTTGGGCCGCCGCCACCTTCCCAGCCCACTACCGCGCTGCAGCTGCTGCTCGCTTCACGCCCACGTGCTCGACGCTGCCGCCAGCCCGCTCGCGCCGCGCGCCTTGCTCGCCCGCCGCTCGCTCACGCGGCCACCTGCGTTGACCCAATCGATCGGGAGAGGCAGCTCCCGCACCACCACATGCTCTGCCCCACGCGCTGCCTCGACGCGCGCGCTTCTCCCGCTCGTGCATGCCACGCGGGCCTTGCTCTGCATGCGCTGACGCCCTCCTCTCTACCTTGGTCCCACGCCCTGCTGCATGCACTTCTCTCTCTCTGATTTCATCTTTGCTCCAGTTTCAGCACAAGCGGTAGTACCGCTCCGCAGAGCGGTACTACCGGTTTTGGCCCGATTTTCAGATCTGAGTTTTTTGGGAAAAGCGGTAGTACCGCTTTGCATAGCGGTAGTACCGCTTGGGGCGAATCTGACCGTTTTTCCAGCCTCCAACAGCTATATTTTGGAGCCCCTATTTATACCGTTCTTCCACCTCCGACCCAACCAACCCTTCCCCTCCATTCTCTCTCCTCTATTGTTGACCTTGGGTTCTTGCTTCCTCCTCTTGATCCCCCACTATTTGTTGCATATTTTTGGGGGAAAGGAGAGAGGAGATCTAGATCTAGTGCTTCACCAATTGAATCCCTCTCTAAGTGAGGAGATCTTGCTAGATCTAGATCTTGGAGTTTCTTGGTGTTTCTCCTCACTTTGTTCTTCCTCCCTTATTCCCCCAACAGCTTCTTCTAGCTTTGTTGGAATTTGGGAGAGAGGAACTTGGGCATCCTAGTGGTGTTCTTAGCCATTGCATTAGGTGCATCGGTTTGTGTTCTCTCCGGGGTTACGATCTCGTAGAGTGTGTGTTCATCCTTAGTGGTATTCTTGCCTTAGTGGTCATCTTGCCTAAGTGGCCATCTTGCCTTTAGTGGCCGTGTTGCCTCTTGTGTCACCGTGTCTCCTTTGTGGCCTTATAGCCTTAGTGATCCCATCGTCTTAGTGGCGTGGTGGTCTTTGTGGCGATGTGGCCTTTGTGGAGTATGTTAGCCTCTTGTGGCGCATAGCATCCTTGGTGGAGTTGGTTTTCTTGGTGGTGTGTTATAAGCCTCTTGTGGCCGTGTACTTGAGAGCCTCCTCATTGTGGAGTTGCCTCAAGCCGATACTTAGCGTTTGCCCAAGCGTGTAAGGGTTCGGTGACCACCCCAAGGTTCCTTAGTGGATCGAGGCTTTCCTTTGGTGGAAAGGCTCGAGGAGAATACGGTGGCCCTAGTGGCTCATTGGAGTGGCACGTGCCTCCACACCGCTCCAGACGGAGACGTAGCACCTTAGAGTGTCAACTTCGGGATATATCGTCGTCTCCTCGTGCACCGGTTACTTCTCAACCCGATCTCCTTAACCTATGCGCTTTACCTTGTTATATCTACCTTGCTTGATGTGCTTTACCTAGCTTGTTATCACATTGTGCTCATCATGCTAGCATAGGTTGTTGGTGCTCTTAGGCAAACCCCTAGTTGATAGGCCTTGAGCTAAACTAGTAAACACTTGTGTAGTTTTATTCCACCTAGTTTAGCTCTCAAGTAGAAGTTTTTATACACCGCCTATTCACCCCCCCCTCTAGGCGACGTCCTAGAACATTCAAGAGTGCCCACTACCATTCGTTGACAACAACAAACACCTCTCAAAACTTTATTTTTATGATCTCTTTATGATTTCAAAACTTGAAAAGCTCTAGCACATGATTTAATCCCTGCTTCCCTCTGCGAAGGGCCTTTCTTTTACTTTATGTTGAGTCAGTTTACCTACTTCTTTCTATCTTAGAAGCAAACACTTGTGTCAACTGTGTGCACTGATTCTTACATGCTTGCTTATTGCACTCATCATATTACTTTGTGTTGACAATTATCCATGAGATATACATGTTGAAAGTTGAAGGCAATTGCTGAAACTTAAATCTTCCTTTGTGTTGCTTCAAAACCTTTTATTAAGAATCTATTGCTTTATGAGTTAATGATGTCCCACAAGTATAGGGGATCGTGTGTAGCCTTTTCGATAAGTAAGAGTGTCGAACCCAACGAGGAGCTAAAGGTAGGATAAACATTCTCTCAAGTTCTATCAACCACTGATACAACTCTACGCACGCTAAGCGTTTGCAATATCTAGGAAATAAAACTAGAGCGATAACAGGTATGAGAGGTGACTTTGCAGAACAATAAAATACACGGAATAAATGTTAGTGCTGCTGCAAGAAAACAAACTAAACTAACAGTACCATGAGTGTGGAAAGGCGGTGGTAATAGTGGTGGCTTTGTCCAAGATCAATTAGTGAAGATCTTGGGTTCAATGTCTTCGATGCAGCTTTCTATGTAGGAGAAACTAAATATACATGCTCTCCCTCCGGGATTACAAGTACTATATGATTGGCTTGCTAGCAAACATCCGTAAATACTAGCAAGCATTAAGGTTTCCCCAACCATAGCCTTAAGTAAATGGTCCTCTTACTCCCATACATGCAACTATCCGGTTCGCGTCCTTAGGTTTCTGTCACTCCGGCAGAACTTCCCCCTTCTAGTATACAAGTACTACGAACCCTATGGTGCTTGATCCATGCACGCACAAATATAATGGGTACCAAGGATGGTAACATATCAACATACAACTCTAATGAACCAAAGAGAAACAACCAATCAATCAAAGAACAAATAAACTATGGCAACATGACATAGATCATAGGATTATAACTTACAGCATCAAACACCATGGTTACATAGGGCGGTACAGAGGTTTGTGAGATGATGGACCACTGAATACAATGAGGAGTTGGTGATGGAGATGGCGGTGAAGACGTTGGAGGGCTCAGCGAGGAGCGCCGGGAGGCGGAGGCGTGGGCGGCGCCGGCGGCGGCGCAGGGGACTCCTTCCCCGCCGCCGGCATCATGGGGGAGCGCCGCCCCTTAGCCTTCTTCTTCCTTGAGTTGGTGCTGGTGTACATGATTTTTTTCCCCTCCTTGGCTGCTGCCAAGGAGGAGGATTTTCGTGACAATGCTTGGGGGCCTCCAAAAATAGGGTTTCCCATCAATATATAGTGTTGGAGATGCAATCTAGGCCATGGGATGGATGCCCCTTTGATCCAAGGGCTCTTGGGCACCTCTAGAACCTTCCTAGAACTCCCTCTGTCCTTCATGAGACTCACAACTCGTGGCTGGGCCGAAATATCCAGGTATGGAAAGAGTTTGTGTCAAATACGTCACCAACTTTCGGAGTCCCGAGACTGCACGAACCTCCGCAGTAATTCTACTCTGCCGGATGCATCCGTTGTCCGTTCTGGACGAATAAGATGTCTAAATTGTTCGGCTTGAAATTCTCTACAACTTTGTACTTTACGACTTTTCCATTGGATATCGTTTTGATGGAGTTTCGAAGCGATCTTTGAAAAGTGTTCAGCAGAGACAGATTCCGAGAAATTTCAGATTTCACCATAATGAGCTATTTCCTTCCATATTTGCCTATTTTCTGCACAACAAAGTTGAAACCAAGAACTTGTGCACTTTTGCAACTATTAATAGGTTAGTCCCTTAAAACATATAGTAATTGGTGTAAAACAAGCATGGACATCAAAAATTATAGATACGTTTGCGACGTATCAGTTAACTCTTATGCAAGACTTTTTGATGCTTGTCTTGAAAGTACTATTCATGAAAAGTTTTTGCTATATGATTCAGTTGTTTAGTCATTATCTTTTTGTTAGCAAACTATAGACCATTGCTTTGAGTCACTTCATTCATCTCATATGCTTTACAATAGTATTGATCAAGATTATGTTGGTAGCATGTCACTTCAGAAATTATTCTTTTTATCGTTTACCTACTCGAGTGCGAGTAGGAACTAAGCTTGGAGATGCTTGATACGTCAACAACGTATCTATAATTTCTTATGTTCCATGCTAGTTTTATGACAATACCTACATGTTTTATTCACACTTTATAATGTTTTTATGCATTTTCTGGGACTAACCTATTAACAAGATGCCACAGTGTCAGTTCCTGTTTTCTGCTGTTTTTGATTTCAGAAAAGTTGGTTTACTAATATTCTCGGAATTGGACGAAACAAAAGCCCACGGCCCTATTTTCCACGGAGTGTTCCAGAAGACCAAAGAAGAATCGAGGAAGGCCAGCAGGGGGCCCACACCATAGGGCGGCGCGGGGGGGCCCACTGCCGCGCCAACATGTGGGGAGGGAGCCCCCTGGCTCCCCCGACGCTGCCCCTTCGCCTATTTATTCCTTCGTCTCTGAAAACCCTAGTACTGAGAGCCAAAATACGAGAACAGTTCCAGAGACGCCACCGCCGTCAACCCCATCTCGGGGGGTTCAGAAGATCTCCTCCGGCACCCTACCGGAGAGGGGAATCATCACCGGAGGGATCTACATCACCATGCCCACCTCCGGATTGATGCGTGAGTAGTTCATCCTTGGACTATGGGTCCATAGCAGTAGCTAGATGATACGTCTCAAACGTATCTATAATTTATTATGTTCCATGCTAGTTTTATGACAACACTCACATGTTTTATATACACTTTATATCATTTTGATGCATTTTCCGGCACTAACCTATTAACAAGATGCCGAAGCGCCAGTTTCTGTTTTCTGCTGTTTTTGGTTTCAGAAATCCTACACAGGAAATATTCTCGGAATTGGATGAAACAAAAGCCCACGGTCTTATTTTCCACGGAGCCTTCCAGAAGTCCGAAGAGGAGACGAAGAGGGGCGACGAGGCGGCCACACCGTAGGGGGGCACGGCCCCACCCCTGGCCGCGCCGCCCTATGGGGTGGGCCCCTCGAGCGTCCCCCGACTCTGCCCCTTCGCCTATTTAATCTCTCCATCGCGAAAACCCTAGTACCGAGAGCCACGATACGAGAAAACATACTGAGACGCCGCCGCCGTCAACCTCATCTCGGGAGGTGATAACCCACAAGTATAGGGGATCGCAACAGTCTTCGAGGGAAGTAAAACCCAAATTTATTAATTCGACACAAGGGGAGGTAAAGAATACTTATAAGCCTTAACAACTGAGTTGTCAATTCAGTTGCACCTGGAAAAGCACTAGTAACAGGGGTGATGTGAAAGCAGCAGTAATATGAGAGCAATAGTAACAGTAACACAGCTGCAGTAACAGTAACACAGAGGCAATGGCACCAGAATATAGTTGATACTACTTCCAATGACATATAGAACGAGTATATGATGATGAGAGATGGACCGGGGTTCCCAGCGATCTACACTAGTGGTAACTCTCCAATAACAAGTGACAAGTGTTGGGTGAACAAATTACAGTTGGGCAATTGATAGGATTGAAATAGCATTAAGACAGAACATCAAGATTATTAATTATGTAGGCATGTTTTCCATGTATAGTCATACGTGCTCGCAATGAGAAACGTGTACAACATCTTTTGTCCTACCAGCCGGTGGCAGCCGGGCCTCAAGGGAATCTACTGGCTATTAAGGTACTCCTTTTAATAGAGCACCGGAGCAAAGCATTAACACTTGGTGAAAACATGTGATCCTCATACCTACGCCTTCCCCTCCAGTTGTCCCAATTTCTGTCACTTTGGGGCCTTTGGTTCCGGACATAGACATGTGCATGCAACTTGTAGATACAATCTAAGCAATAAGTATAGAGCTTAAATCTAAGATCATGCCACTCGGGCCCTAGTGACAAGCATTAAACACAACAAGATTGCAGCAACAATAACTTCACAAACTTTATAGATAGACTAATCATAATGTATCATTCATCGGATCCCAACAAACACAACACCGATTACATCAGATGGATCTCAATCATGTAAGGCAGCTCATGAGATCATTGTATTGAAGTACATGGGAGAGAGAGTACCAACTAGCTACTGCTAGAACCCGTAGTCCATGGGGGAACTACTCACGGAGCATGATGGAGGCGGTGGCGTCGATGGAGATGGCTTCCAGGGGTACTTCCACGTCCCGGCAGGGTGCCGGAACAGAGACTTCTGTCCCCCGAATTGGAGTTTCGCGATGGCGGCGGCTCTGGAAGGTTTCTCGTCCCGTGGCTTATTCGTATCGAAGATTTAGGTCAGGGGGCTTCTTATAGGCGAAGAGGCGGTGTCGGAAGGCTGACGGGGGCACCACACAATAGGGGGCGCCGCCCTACTGTCTGGTGGCCCTGTGGCTCTCCTCTGGTCCCTCTCGGGTGTTCTGGAAGCTTCGTGGAATTTTAAGATTCTGGGTGTTGATTTCGTCCAATTCCGAGAATATTTCCTTACTAGGATTTCTGAAATCAAAAACAGCAGAAAACAGGAACTGGCACTTCGGCATCTCGTTAATAGGTTAGTTCCGGAAAATGCATAATAATGACATAAAGTATGTATAAAACATGTAGATATTGTCAAAAACAAGCATGGAACATAAGAAATTATCGATACGTTGGAGACGTATCAGCATCCCCAAGCTTAGTTCCTACTCGTCCTCGAGTAGGTAAACGATAACAAAGATAATTTCTCAGTGACATGCTACCAACATAATCTTGATCCAATAATGATGTAAAGCATATGAACTAAGATCAAATCACTCAAAGCAAATGTCTATATTGATATAAGAGATGATAATGCAAGAGTTAAACAGGCTAGAAGTTTTCATGAACTATTGCTTTAAAGAAATGAAACCGTACAAAGTTCATTAAAGATGTGTTAAGTATTCAGTGTAGATTTTCTATCCTTCATTCCAAGCATCAAGTAAATTTTCACAACATAAGAAGGATTCAGTCAAGTAAACATAAACATGAACGTCATGAATCAACTGTTTCGAAGTCTACTCAACCGGTGAGCGCAAACATTTGGTATTAGCACCAGGATGTTATGGCATGAAGAACGTTAATGTGGGTTTGGAAGGCCAAATGGAAGAAAGGCTTGCAAAGCTATAAGTGACCATTAGACAAGAGGAAGTCTTATGATCGAAGCTATGCAAGGAGTAGTGATTGCCATGCAACGGATGCACATAGAGCTATATGTGTATGAAAGCTCTCCAATGGAACTAGTGGGGGTGCATCCAACTTGGTTGCTCATGAAGACCTAGAGCACTTTTGAGGAGGCTCATCATTGGAATATACAACCCAAGTTCTATAGTGTAAATTCCCCACATAGTTATACTAATAAAACATGAAAACTCTCTCATATGGAGTATAGGTGCTAAACATGAGCACAAGTGTGGATAAAAGATAGTAATGCTGCCCCCTTTTTCTTTATCCTCTTTTTTTCTTTTTCTTTCTATTTTTTTCTTTCTTTTCTTTTTCTCTTTTTGATGGCCTCCATGGCTCTTTTCACTTTTAGGGGCAACATCCTAATATGACAACACACTTTTTGGTACAAATAACTCATAATGAATAAAACATGATGTATGAAACTGTATGCCTCTGCCAGTGTAGCAGGATGTGCAATGATCTAGCGAACATGGGTAAACCACACATCAGCTGTATAGAATCATGCAAAGCAATATGTAAATGATAAATGACAACATGGCATGTAATGTAAAATGGAAGTTGCATGGCAATATATCTCGGAACAGCTATGGAAATGCTGTGGTAGGTAGGTATGGTGGCTGTTTTGAGGAGATGTATGGGCTTATGTGTAGGAGAACAAGAGAAAGTCCTCCCACGGGTTTGGATGTACCGGCGAAGTATGCACAATTCTCAATGTGAGCAAAAGGCAATGCACAGTACCGAAGAGGCTAGCAAATTTGGATCGTGGAAGTGCCAAAAACCGTAGCTTAACATTAGTCAAAAAGAACTCACAAGCTTATTGCAAACAACTAGCAGGTTCATCATTAAGAGCATGATTAAAATTTACTCCAAGGAGGGCCGTTCACGGTGGCACAAGTACCTCGCTAGCTCCCTTGACCTTCAGCACAACTTAGTTATTACGATGAACTCTCAGACATGGAAAGCTATCAAGTCCAACTACACCTTCAACTATTTAAATAGAGTTTGTAGTACGGCACAAGCTTAAAGACAACAATCCACTACTAATTTTAACTTATTTATCCAGCAAGCCTTACCATCTAAATACCTCAACACGTTTGCAAAGAATCAAGTTATCAAAGCTCAATGATCTACAAGATTATGCAAGTGTTTCATTATACCACTACCACATGTAGCATTTTCTGTTTCCAACCTTCGCCATGAACATTAAAAGTAAAGCTAAGAACACTAGTGTGTTGGGATACATTGCATAGAAAACAAAAAATTTCCTACCGCGAGAACGCAATCCAAGCCAAGATGCAATCTAGAAGATGGGAGCAACGAGGGGATGAACGAGACTAACCCTTGAAGATTTCCAAAGCCTATAAGAGTAGGCTCTTATTGCTGCGGTAGACGATCACTTGCCGCTTGCAAAAGCGCGTAGAAGATCTTGATCACGGTGCCACGATCGGGCAGCACCTCCGTACTCGGTCACACGTTCGGTGTTGATGACGACGTCCTTCTCCCTGTTCCAGCGGGCAGCGGAAGTAGTAGATCCTCCTCGGAATCCCGGCAGCACGACGGCGTGGTGGCGGTGTCGATGGAGATCTCCGGCGGAGCTTCGCTAAGCATATGCGGGAGAAGTAGTGGAGGAGGGGTGCTAGGGTTTGGGGAGAGGGGGTGCCATGGGCGCCGGCCTCAAGAGGGCAGGGGTGGTGCGGCCAAGCCATGGGCTGCCCCCTCCCTCTCCTCCTCATTATATAGGTGGAACCCCAAGGGTTTGCCCAAAGTCTTCGAATAAGACCCCAACAGAAAAACTGCCTTATGGACGAAACCTAGAGGGACAGGGACTCTCCCCTTCCCCCTTTTCTTGGCCGGCCAAGGAGGTGGAGTCCACCATGGACTCCACCCTCCCACTTGGTTGGCTGGTTAGGGTTTGTGGAGTCCCTCCGGGACTCCTCCTTCCATAGTAATTTATTTCCGGATAATTCTACAAACCACCTTCCATAAATTCACCGGATCATTTCCAAACTTGGAAAGTGACTTCCTATATATGAATCTTATTCTCCGGACCATTCCGGAACTCCTCGTGATGTCCTGGATCCCATCCGAGACTCCGAACAAAACTTCGAACTCCATTCCATATTCCATATCTACTTAAACGACATCAAACCTTAAGTGTGTCACCCTACGGTTCGCGAACTATGTAGACATGGTTGAGACTTCTCTCCGACCAATAACCAATAGCGGGATCTGGAGATCCATAATGGCTCCCACATATTCAACGATGACTTTAGTGATCGAATGAACCATTCACATACGATACCAATTCCCTTTGTCACGCGATATTTTACTTGTCCGAGGTTTGATCATCGGTCTCTCTATACCTCGTTCAACCTCGTCTCATGACAAGTACTCTTTACTCGTACCGTGGTATGCGGTCTCTTATGAACCATTCATATGCTTGCAAGCTATTAGACGACATTCCACCGAGAGGGCCCAGAGTATATCTATCCGTCATCGGGATGGACAAATCCCACTATTGATCCATATGCCTCAACTCATACTTTCTGGATACTTAATCCCACCTTTATAACCACCCATTTACGCAGTGGCGTTTGATGTAATCAAAGTACCTTTCCGGTATAAGTGATTTACATGATCTCATGGTCATAAGGACTAGGTAAATATGTATCGAAAGCTTATAGCAAATAACTTAATGACGTGATCTTATGCTACGCTTAATTGGGTGTGTCCATTATATTATTCACATAATGACATAACCTTGTTATTAATAACATCCAATGTTCATGATCATGAAACGATGATCATCTATTAATCAACAAGCTAGTTATAGAAGAGGCTTACTAGGGACTCCTTGTTGTTCACATAACACACATGTATCAATGTTTCGGTTAATACAATTATATCATGGTATGTAAACATTATCATAAACTCAAAGATATTATAATAACCATTTTATTATTGCCTCTTGGGCATATCTCCAACAGTCTCCCACTTGCACCAGAGTCAATAATCTAGTTTACATTTGTAAAGATATAACACCTTGGCCTTCTGGTGCTTTATCATGTTTTGCTCACGGGAGAGGTTTTAGTCAACAGATCTGACACGCTCAGAAACGTATGTATTTTGCAATTCATTTGCGTCTCAACGCATCACTCATTTCCAAATGAGTTGGCATTAAATATGTTTGGTCTTCTGGTGGAACCTTAATTCCTTGGTCTGAAATAAGTCACTAATATTGTCACACACAATATAGCTTCAAAGTTCTGAACTATTGGAACTACACCAAGTTCTCAAAGAACCTCTTGATTTTAACATCCTTTGTCATTGTGATAACAATGACATACTCTGCCTTCTTTTGTAGAACCCGTCATAATATTTAGAACTCTTCTAAATCTAGCATAGACAACTTCTAGCTCATTGTGCTACCTTTTAAACAACACCTAGTCTAATTTGAGATTGAAATTTTATTTTCATATGTGACAAAAACAAATATCAGTGCAACACCTTACAGCGATTTGTTTGTCATTTCTCCATACAAAACTATATATATATATCCTTGGTTCTTCTTAAGTACTCAAGAATATTCTTACTGTTTTTCAATGATCATCACATGAATCATTCTGGTACATGCTCATAACATTTTTAAGAGTACATGACATCTGATTGTGTACATATTATTTGTGATCTATAATCACTCATGTGTTTTTACTCATTGAGTGTCAGATACACTCAAGTCTTGTAAAAACTTCACATGACAAGAACATTTTCTTAATATTTCTATATTGAACTACTTCAATATCCATTCTATGTACTTTGACTTAAACTTATTATGTGTTTCAATCTATCTTCATAGATCTTGACACTAAATTTGTTTCAGTCCATATCTTTTCATTGAAATTAATTTCTCAATGAAACCTTTTTAATCAAGTATATAATTACATCATTTATAACCAACTATATGTCATCTACATAAAGTATTATAAATATGTCTCAGCACTCCCACTTAATTTCTTGCAAATGCAAGCCTCTTCATCGTTTCTGATGAAATCAAAAACTCTTTGACTATTTCATCTGGTGAAGATTCCAACTCCGTGATACTCACTTTATCCAATTGAAGTTCGTATACCTATCTAGTATTCTACGGACTAGCAAAACAATTGGTTGTATCTTGTATACACCTTTAATACACACTTCTGTTAAGTAGTGTATTTTGCCATCCTACTAGCATATTTCATAAAAGAAATATGTAGTGATTACTAGAATAATCCACATAGACTATAAGCATTGCTACGGAAGATCTGATCTTATCGTAGTCAACTCTTTGAACTTTGTCGTAAACAACTTTTCGACAAGTTGAGCTTATTCAAGGATATTTCATCCAAGTCCATCAATTTCATAGATCCATTTACTTTCAAAAAGTATTCATCTATCTTGGATTTCATGGCGTATAGCCATTTTAACGGAGTCAGGGCCCATCATAACTTCTTTGTTTGTAGTTGGTTTATCATTGTTCAAAATCAATCCTTTGTACACAAATCATTTATTTGATCACAAAGTAAACCATACCTACAAGGTTCAATATGTACTTCGATCTCCATGGCTAAAACACTTTGTAGTCATGGGAGCCATGATCGTCGTGGCCGCTTCCGAAACCAATTCCGATGCTGCGCTACTCTGATCATTATGCTCAGGTTCATAAACCTTATCAAATTATATTGTCCTCCCACTCAAATACTTCACTAGAAACAATTTCTCGGAAATAAGAAACATTGACAAACACTTTTGTCTTTGTCTCATGGGAAGAATTCCCAATTAAATCTCTGGGATAACCAACAAAGACATTCATCCGATTTTGGTTGTAAACTCTTAGACCAAAATTTAAAGAAAAGACTATTAGGGTTTATACCCATACCATAACTAGTATGGTGTCATTTCAACGGATCATGATGATGCTCTATTCAGTGTAAAAGTGGTAGTCACTAAAGCATAATCCACAAAAATATAATGGCGTCATAATATTTTATCTCATCATTAATCCAACAAGGTTTGGATACATCTCTCGGATACTATCATCATTATGATACTCCGAGAAATGTGAGTAGTAGAACAATTTCATGACTCTCTTAGATGTTTGCTAAAACTCGTAATTCAAATATTTTCACCATGATCCAATCATAGATATTTGACTTTTCTATTACGATGATTTCCACTTCATGCTGAAATTTATTTGAATCCATTCAAATGTTTCAAACTTCTTCCTTATTGAATATATCCACATATATACTCAATTCATTGTTGAAAGTTTTCATGAAGTAGAAGAATCTCCCGCACACAACTATGCCCAGTGAACCACATATATCATTATGTATGTTTTCACTAAGTTAGTTGCCCGTTCAACTCTCGGCCTATGAACGGTATTTCAGTCATTACTTTTTAGAAAAGATTTTGCAAGCGCCAAACGATTCAACAAATCAAATGACTCCAAAAATCCATTTGCATGGAGTTCCTTCATGCGTTCCTTTCTAACATGACCTTAAATGGCGGTTCCACAAATACGTGGAATTCAAATCATTTGCCTTATGGCATTTTAGCGTCAGTGTTATGTATGTGTGTTTCACCATTAAGATTTATAATAACTTATCCATCGTACATGGAGTAATGTCATAATTTGAACAACTCATTTTTTTTTCATTTGACCAGAGCAAAATAACAATTATTAAGTTCTTTATTATAAATTCTAAGGGCTAGATAGAATGCTAACGACGAACATAATAACATTTTATTTTGTTCCAGACGTGCATTCCTATCATATTCCTTGTCAGTCACTTAGGCCATTGTATTCTTGTATTGTGTTGTTTTGTATGACACTTCATACCAACCAATATAGTACTAATACCCAAGAATTTTATTGTGTGACCTAACTAGGAATACAACCATAACATGTATATCATTTATATACACCTGAGCTAGACATTCTAGTCTTTTCTTTCTTTCTGCCAATAATCTTTTGTAGTTTCTCTTTTAGCTTTCCTCATTATTCAGAAAAACACATCGACTTCAATAACTTCTTGGTTTGTTGGTCAAATACCAATAACCTTGAAGTTCTTACTTTGAAGTTGATCATCATATGTCAAGTGTTCCGGATTTCACTATTAGTAACCTTGTAATATGATGAACAATTTCACTCATAATTTTATCCATTGTATCATGATGACTTTCTGAGACCATGTCTGTACATGCTAGGCTCGTAAAGTTTTAACCTTAGTATTCGCATATGCAAATCTGGCTTGCACCCGTTGTATGCACACGTAGAATCTATAACACCCGATCATCACGTGATGCTTCGATACGACGAGTCTTAGCAACGGTGCATACTAAGGATGATAACTTCATGGATATGCGAATATTGTTAGTGCCCCAATAGTTGGAGGATTGGGACGCCTTGCGTCTTCAACCTTCGTACATTCCCATAAAACTTATGAGTTTATGTAGTCTCACCAAATTATATTCTATCATCTTGCAATAAGGTCTTAGATATCATATATATCTCATACCTTGATTATTTCTGAAAACTAAATTTTCAGCTCCTTACTTTTCAAACAGATTTGAACTTCGAGTTTCACGGAGACAAGATAACTTTATGTACTAATTGAAACCATAGCTCTTTGAATCAACAGTGTGAGGTTTACTAAAAGTTTGCTATAGGACTTAATCACTTATTGATTCTTTAACAATACGGTACCAGTCCGTAAAGTTTCTTGTCAGATTTTAACAGTATTTCTATCTCAATAACAAGACTAGCGCATGGTAGAAAAACGGATGCCAATACTACAAAATTAATTCAAAATACTACTCATACTATGTTTATGATAATTAGTTCATGTTTTAATCTAATTACTAATGAACTCTCACTTAATACAACATCCCTCATAGTTGTTAAGTGGTACACGATCCAAATCCACTACACCAAAACCGATCATCACGTGAGATGATGTAGCTTCAATGGTGAACATCAACATGTTGATCATATCATCCATATGACTCGTGTTCAACCTTTCGGTTTCTGTTGTCCCGAGGCCATGTCTGTACATGCTAGGCTCGTCAAGCAAACCCAAGTATTCCGCGTGTGCAACATGGCTTACACCCGTTGTATATGAACGTTGAATCTATCACATCCGATCATCACGAGATGCTTTGAAACGATGAACTTTGGCAACGGTGCATACGAGGGGAGAACACTTTATTATCTTGATATTAATGTGAGGGATCATCTTATAATGCTACCGTCGCGTTCTAAGCAAAATAAGATGCATAAAGGATTAACATCACATGCAATTCATATGTGATATGATATGGCCCTTTTGTCTTTGCGCCTTTGATCTTCATCTCCAAAGCACGGACATGATCTCCATCATCAACGGGCATGATCTCCATCATCGTCGGCGTAGCGTCAAGGTCCATGGCGCCGTCTTCATGGTTGTTCACCTCATGTAGCAACTATTACAACTACTTTGAAATACTACTCAACATGAAAATTAAAGACAACCATAAGGCTCCTGCCGGTTGCCACAATACAATAATGATCATCTCATACATATTCATCATCACATTATGGCCATATCACATCACCAAACCCTGCAAAAACAAGTTAGACGTCTCTAATTTGGTTTGCATATTTTACGTGGTTTAGGGTTTTCGAGAGAGATCTAATCTACCTATGAACATGAACCACAACGGTGATACTAATGTTGTCAATAAAAGAGTAAATTGAATCTTCACTATAGTAGGAGAGACAGACACCCGCAAAGCCTCTTATGCAATACAAGTTGCATGTCGAACGAGGAACAAGTCTCATGAACGCGGTCATGTAAAGTTAGTCCGAGCCGCTTCATCCCACTATGCCACAAAGATGCAAAGAACTCAAACTAAAGACAACAAGAGCATCAACGCCCACAAAACCATTGTGTTCTACTCGTGCAACCATCTATGCATAGACACGGCTCTGATACCACTGTTGGGATACGTTGCATAGAAAACAAAAAAATTCCTACCGCGAGAACGCAATCCAAGCCAAGATGCAATCTAGAAGATGGGAGCAACGAGGGGATGAACGAGACTAACCCTTGAAGATTTCCAAAGCCTATAAGAGTAGGCTCTTATTGCTGCGGTAGACGATCACTTGCCGCTTGCAAAAGCGCGTAGAAGATCTTAATCACGGTGCCACGATCGGGCAGCACCTCCGTACTCGGTCACACGTTCGGTGTTGATGACGACGTCCTTCTCCCCGTTCCAGCGGGCAGCAGAAGTAGTAGATCCTCCTCGGAATCCCGGCAGCACGACGGCGTGGTGGCGGTGTTGATGGAGATCTCCGGCGGAGCTTCGCTAAGCATATGCGGGAGAAGTAGTGGAGGAGGGGTGCTAGGGTTTGGGGAGAGGGGGTGCCATGGGCGCCAGCCTCAAGAGGGCAGGGGTGGTGCGGCCAAGCCATGGGCTGCCCCCTCCCTCTCCTCCTCATTATATAGGTGGAACCCCAAGGGTTTGCCCAAAGTCTTCGAATAAGACCCCAACAGAAAAACTGCCTTATGGACGAAACCTAGAGGGACAGGGACTCTCCCCTTCCCCCTTTTCTTGGCCGGCCAAGGAGGTGGAGTCCACCATGGACTCCACCCTCCCACTTGGTTGGCTGGTTAGGGTTTGTGGAGTCCCTCCGGGACTCCTCCTTCCATAGTAATTTATTTCCGGATAATTCTACAAACCACCTTCCATAAATTCACCGGATCATTTCCAAACTTGGAAATTGACTTCCTATATATGAATCTTATTATCCGGACCCTTCCGGAACTCCTCGTGATGTCCTGGATCCCATCCGAGACTCCGAACAAAACTTCGAACTCCATTCCATATTCCATATCTACTTAAATGACATCAAACCTTAAGTGTGTCACCCTACGGTTCGCGAACTATGTAGACATGGTTGAGACTTCTCTCCGACGAATAACCAATAGCGGGATCTGGAGATCCATAATGGCTCCCACATATTCAACGATGACTTTAGTGATCGAATGAACCATTCACATATGATACCAATTCCCTTTGTCACGTGATATTTTACTTGTCCGAGGTTTGATCATCGGTATCTCTATACCTCGTTCAACCTCGTCTCATGACAAGTACTCTTTACTCGTACCGTGGTATGTGGTCTCTTATGAACCATTCATATGCTTGCAAGCTATTAGACGACATTCCACCGAGAGGGCCCAGAGTATATCTATCCGTCATCGGGATGGACAAATCCCACTGTTGATCCATATGCCTCAACTCATACTTTCTGGATACTTAATCCCACCTTTATAACCACCCATTTACGCAGTGGCGTTTGATGTAATCAAAGTACCTTTCCGGTATAAGTGATTTACATGATCTCATGGTCATAAGGACTAGGTAAATATGTATCGAAAGCTTATAGCAAATAACTTAATGACGTGATCTTATGCTACGCTTAATTGGGTGTGTCCATTATATTATTCACATAATGACATAACCTTGTTATTAATAACATCCAATGTTCATGATCATGAAATGATGATCATCTATTAATCAACAAGCTAGTTATACAAGAGGCTTACTAGGGACTCCTTGTTGTTCACATAACACACATGTATCAGTGTTTCGGTTAATACAATTATAGCATGGTATGTAAACATTATCATAAACTCAAAGATATTATAATAACCATTTTATTATTGCCTCTTGGGCATATCTCCAACATAGTGTTCATATGAACAAGCGGAGCGTGTATCTCTCCCATACAAGGATTGCTAGGATCCAAATTTATTCAAACAAAAACAAAAATAAAACACACAGACGCTCCAAGTAAAGCACATAAGATGTGACCGAATAAAAATATAGTTTCAATAGAAGAAACCTAATAAATTGTTGATGAAGAAGGGGATGCCTTGGGCATCCCCAAGTTTAGACACTTGAGTCTCCTTGAAATATGTAGGGATGAACCACGGGGGCATCCCCAAGCTTAGACTTTTCACTCTTCTTGATCATATATCATCCTCCTCTCTTGACCCTTGAAAACTTCCTTCACACCAAACTTCTCATAAACTTCATTAGAGGGGTTAGTACTCAAAAAACTTAAATCCACCTTAGTCCTGTAGTGACACATTGCAAGAACTTCAATAAAACATTAGCTACAGCTCTCCATGTCTAGAAAGCCTTGCTTAAAGTCCACAAGAGACAATGCAAAAAAAAAGACAGAATCTGCCAAAACAGAACAGCCAGTAAAGACGAATTTTTAAGAGGTACTTCCGTTGCTCAAATCAGAAAACTCAAAACTAATGAAAGTTGCGTACATATCTTAGGAACATGCACCTAAATTGGCAGATTTTTCTGAGTTACCTACAGAGAATCTTACCCAAATTCGTTACAGATAGAAATCTATTTCTGCGCAGAAATCCAAATCTAGTATCAACCTTCTATTAGAGACTTCACTTGGCACAACATTGCAATAAAATAAATATAAGGAGAGGTTGCTACAGTAGTAACAACTTCCAAGACACAACAAGACAGTAGCAAAATAAACACATGAGTTATCTCCCAAGAAGTGCTTTCTTTATAGCCATTAAGATAGGCTCAGCGATTTTAATGATGCTCACATAAGGAATAAGAGTTGAAGCAAAAGAGAGCATCAAAAAGCAAATTCAAAACACATTTAAGTCTAACCCACTTCCTATGCATAGGAATCTTGTACACAAATAAATTCATGAAGAACAAAGTGGCAAGCATAAGAAAATCAAACAAGAGTAACTTCAAAAGTTTCAGCATATAGAGAGGTGTTTTAGTACCATGCAAATTTCTACAACCATATTTTCCTCTCTCATAATAATTTTCAGTAGCTTCATGAATAAAATCAACAATATAACTATCACATAAAGCATGTTTCTCATGATTCATAAACACATAATTTTTATCAATCTCAAAAATAGTGGAATTAAAACTTTCAAACCCACTTTTATCAATAATATAACAAGATGATTGATCAATCTCAAGAGATATGGGACTCCTAGATAAAGTCAAAACCTCTCCAATCCCATTTTCATTAGTAGTACAATTAATATTATCAAGTAACATAGGACCATCATCTAAAGATTTATCATAAACATTTGCTACGCAAAACTCTTTAGTACCATGCATTTTGACATCAGGCACAAACAAAGCATTATCATAAGATTTATCAAAGTAGCATGGATTATCATAGATAATAGTAGCATAATTATTCTCACAAGTTTTACTCATAGGTAATATTTCAAGAGAATCCACAGGAACATAACATTCATCCTTCTTCGGTAAGCATGGAGGACAATCAAATAGTGTAAGAGATAAAGAGTTACTCTCATCAGAAGGTTGGCATGGGTAGCTAATCCATTCTTCCTCCTTTTGTTCATCACTCTCCTCTTATTTTTCATCCAATGAGCTTTCAGGTTCATCAATTTCTTCTTCCACAGGCTCCTGCATATTATGAGTGCATTCTTGTGCATTAATGAGTCTCTCTTTATAATCAATAATATAAGGATTATCACTGTAGCTTTCTATGCAAAAATTAAGGATAGAAGAGACATAATCTTTAAGGTCCTTACAAACAACACAAGTTTCATAATTTTTAGCTATGAAGGATTCGATCTCAGAAGCTCCCATAAACAAAACAAATTGTTCTACCTCTTCAAACCCAAGATGAATATAGTTATTCCAATTATAGTTCTTAATTTAAAACTTCTTCACTAAAGCCACATTGAAATTTAAGATGTTTAGTATCCTCTTTAGAGCAACAATTTATATCATGGTGTTTAAGCAAGATTTTAGCAATTGTATTCAATTTTTCTATCACAGCACTCATAACTTTACCCGCTCTTGATTCTCTATAATTATTATATAATTCTATAAGCTCCAACATGGTTATGTGTTCTTCCATAACAACAGTTTTTAATTTTTCGATTTTTCAAATTTTTATGGATTTTTGGGTATATGAGAAAAATAAAACAAGACAAAAACAAACTAGACAAAAGTAAACTAAGCAAAATAATACTAGACAGAAATAAACTAAGCACAAATAAACTAGACAAAAGTAAACTAAGCAAAACAAAATAAAATAAAATAAAAACAGAGAGAGAGGTAGAGTGTACTCCCCAGGTGAACTTATGAGTAGAGCTATGCATCACCGGCAACGACGCCAGAAAATAGTCTTGATAACTGATGGCGTGTAACTCACAAGTTCGTTGGGGACCCCAAGAGGAAGGTATGATGCGCACAGCAGCAAGTTTTCCCTCAGAAAGAAACCAAGGTTTATCGAACCAGGAGGAGCCAAGAAGCACGTTGAAGGTTGATGGCGGCGAGATGTAGTGCGGCGCAACACCAGGGATTCCGGCGCCAACGTGGAACCTGCACAACACAACCAAAGTACTTTGCCCCAACGAAACAGTGAGGTTGTCAATCTCACCGGCTTGCTGTAACAAAGGATTAACCGTATTGTGTGGAAGATGATTATTTGCAGAAAACAGTAGAACAAGTATTGCAGTAGATTGTATTTCAGTAAAGAGAATTGGACCGGGGTCCACAGTTCACTAGAGGTGTCTCTCCCATAAGACAAACAGCATGTTGGGTGAACAAATTACAGTTGGGCAATTGACAAATAAAGAGGGCATGACCATTTACATACATATCATGATGAGTATAGTGAGATTTAATTGGGCATTACGACAAAGTACATAGACCGACATCCTACTGCATCTATGCCTAAAAAGTCCACCTTCAGGTTATCATCCGAACCCCCTCCAGTATTAAGTTGCAAAGCAACAGACAATTGCATTAAGTATGGTGCGTAATGTAATCAACAACTACATCCTTAGACATAGCATCAATGTTTTATCCCTAGTGGCAATAGCACAACACAACCTTAGAACTTTCTGTCACTGTCCCAGGTGTCAATGCAGGCAGGCATGAACCGACTATCGAGCATAAATACTCCCTCTTGGAGTTACAAGCATCTACTTGGCCAGAGCATCTACTAGTAACGGAGAGCATGCAAGATCATAAACAACACATAGATATAACTTTGATAATCAACATAACAAGTATTCTCTATTCATCGGATCCCAACAAACGCAACATATAGAATTACAGATAGATGATCTTGATCATGTTAGGCAGCTCACAAGATCCGACAATGATAGCACAATGGGGAGAAGACAACCATCTAGCTACTGCTATGGACCCATAGTCCAGGGGTAGACTACTCACACATCACACCGGAGGCGACCATGGCGGCGTAGAGTCCTCCGGGAGATGATTCCCCTCTCCGGCAGGGTGCCGGAGGTGATCTCCTGGATCCCCCGAGATGGGATCGGCGTTGGCGGCGCCTCTGGAAGGTTTTCCGTATCGTGGCTCTCGGTACTGGGGGTTTCGTCACGGAGGCTTTAAGTAGGCCCCACACCATAGGCCGGCGCGGCCAGGGGGGGCCGCGCCGCCCTAGGGTTTGGGCACCCTGTGGCCCCACTTCGTTTCGTCTTCGGACTTCTGGAAGCTTCGTGGCAAAATAGGCCCCTGGGCGTTGATTTCGTCCAATTCCGAGAATATTTCCTTACTATGATTTCTGAAACCAAAAACAGCAGAAAACAGCAACTGGCACTTCGGCATCTTGTTAATAGGTTAGTTCCAGAAAATGCACGAATATGACATAAAGTGTGCATAAAACATGTAGATAACATCAATAATGTGGCATGGAACATAAGAAATTATCGATACGTCGGAGGCGTATCAGCATCCCCAAGCTTAGTTCTGCTCGTCCCGAGCAGGTAAAACGATAACACAGATAATTTCTAGAGTGACATGCCATCATAACCTTGATCATACTATTTGTAAAGCATATGTAGTGAATGCAGCGATCAAAACAATGTATATGACATGAGTAAACAAGT
Organism: Lolium perenne; assembly: GCF_019359855.2. Taxonomy (NCBI): domain Eukaryota; kingdom Viridiplantae; phylum Streptophyta; class Magnoliopsida; order Poales; family Poaceae; genus Lolium; species Lolium perenne. The sequence goes on from NC_067245.2 coordinate 190,837,693, forward strand.
GAATCATAAAGCAAAGACTTTTCATGAATAGCACTTCAAGACAAGCATCAATTAAGTCTTGCATAAGAGTTAACTCATAAAGCAATAATTCATAGTAAAGGCATTGAAGCAACACAAAAGAAGATTAATTTTCAGCGGTTGCTTTCAACTTGTAACATGTATATCTCATGGATATTGTCAACATAGAGTAATATAATAAGTGCAATAAGCAAGTATGTAGGAATCAATGCACAGTTCACACAAGTGTTTGCTTCTTGAGGTGGAGAGAAATAGGTGAACTGACTCAACATTGAAAGTAAAAGAATGGTCCTCCATAGAGGAAAAGCATCGATTGCTATATTTGTGCTAGAGCTTTGATTTTGAAAACATGAAACAATTTTGTCAACGGTAGTAATAAAGCATATGTATCATGTAAATTATATCTTACAAGTTGCAAGCCTCATGCATAGTGTACTAATAGTGCCCGCACCTTGTCCTAATTAGCTTGGACTACCGGATCATCACAATGCACATGTTTTGACCAAGTGTCACAAAGGGGTACCTCTATGCCGCCTGTACAAAGGTCTAAGGAGAAAGCTCGCATTGGATTTCTCGCTATTGATTATTCTTCAACTTAGACATCCATACCGGGACAACATAAACAACAGATAATGGACTCCTCTTTTATGCATAAGCATGTAACAACAATTAATAATTTTCTCATTTGAGATTGAGGATATATGTCCAAAACTGAAACTTCCACCATGGATCATGGCTTTAGTTAGCGGCCCAATGTTCTTCTCTAACAATATGCATGCTTAACCATAAGGTGGTAGATCTCTCTTACTTCAGACAAGACGGACATGCATAGCAACTCACATGAAATTCAACAATGAATAGTTGATGGCGTCCCCAGTGAACATGGTTATCGCACAACAAGCAACTTATTAAGAGATAAAGTGCATAATTACATATTCAATACCACAATAGTTTTTAAGCTATTTGTCCCATGAGCTATATATTGCAAAGGTGAATGATGGAATTTTAAAGGTAGCACTCAAGCAATTTACTTTGGAATGGCGGAAAATACCATGTAGTAGGTAGGTATGGTGGACACAAATGGCATAGTGGTTGGCTCAAGTATTTTGGATGCATGAGAAGTATTCCCTCTCGATACAAGGTTTAGGCTAGCAAGGCTTATTTGAAACAAACACAAGGATGAACCGGTGCAGCAAAACTCACATAAAATACATATTGAAAACATTATAAGACTCTACACCGTCTTCCTTGTTGTTCAAACCCAAAACTAGAAATTATCTAGACCTTAGAGAAACCAAATATGCAAACCAAATTTTAGCATGTTCTATGTATTTCTTCATTAATGGGTGCAAAGCATATGATGCAAGAGCTTAATCATGAGCACAACAATTGCCAAGTATCACATTACCCAAGACATTAGTAGCAATTACTACATGTATCATTTTCCAATTCCAACCATATAACAATTTAACGAAGAAGAAACTTCGCCATGAATACTATGAGTAGAAACCAAGGACATACTTGTCCATATGCTACAGCGGAGCGTGTCTCTCTCCCATAAGGTGAATGCTAGGATCCATTTTATTCAAACAAAACAAAAAACAAAAACAAACCGACTCTCCAAGAAAAGCATATAAGATGTGATGGAATAAAAATATAGTTTCAGGGGAGGAACCTGATAATGTTGTCGATGAAGAAGGGGATGCCTTGGGCATCCCCAAGCTTAGATGCTTGAGTCTTCTTGATATATGCAGGGGTGAACCACCGGGGCATCCCCAAGCTTAGAGCTTTCACTCTCCTTGATCATGTTGCATCATACTCCTCTCTTGATCCTTGAAAACTTCCTCCACACCAAACTCGAAACAACTCATTAGAGGGTTAGTGCACAATAAAAATTAACATATTCAGAGGTGACACAATCATTCTTAACACTTCTGGACATTGCATAATGCTACTGGACATTAATGGATCAAAGAAATTCATCCAACATAGCAAAAGAGGCAATGCGAAATAAAAGGCAGAATCTGTCAAAACATAACAGTTCATATTGACGAATTTTAAAATGGCACCAGACTTGCTCAAATGAAAATGCTCAAATTGAATGAAACTTGCGTACATATCTGAGGATTACTCACGTAAATTTGCATAATTTTCTGAGTTACCTACAGGGGAAAATAGCCAGATTCGTGACAGCAAAGAAATCTGTTTCTGCGCAGTAATCCAAATCTAGTATGAACTTTACTATCAACGACTTTACTTGGCACAACAAAACACAAAACTAAGATAAGGAGAGGTTGCTACAGTAGTAAACAACTTCCAAGACACAAAATAAAAACAAAGTACTGTAGTAAAATAACACATGGGTTATCTCCCAAGAAGTTCTTTCTTTATAGCCATTAAGATGGGCTCAGCAGTTTTAATGATGCACTCGCAAGAAATAGTATTTGAAGCAAAAGAGAGCATCAAGAAGCAAATCCAAAACACATTTAAGTCTAACATGCTTCCTATGAAAAGGAACCTTGTACACAAATAAATTCATGAAGAGCAAAATGACAAGATCAGGAAGATAAAACAAGTGTAGCTTCAAAAATTTCAGCACATAGAGAGGCATTTTAGTAACATGAAAATTTCTACAACCATATTTTCCTCTCTCATAATGATTTTCAGAGGCATCATGAACAAACTCAACAATATAAGTATCACATAAGGCATTCTTATTCACATGCATAAAAGTATCATTACTCTCCACATAAGCATAATCAATTTTATTAGTTATAGTGGGAGCAAATTCAACAAAGTAGCTATCATTATTATTCTCATTATCAAATATAGGAGGCATATTGTAATCATAATCAAATTTATCCTCCATAACAGGCGGTACTAAAAGACCAATATTATTATCATAAATAGGAGGCAAAGTATCATCAAAGTAAATTTTCTCCTCAATGCTTGGGGGAATAAAAAGATCATGAAAACCAGCTTCCCCAAGCTTAGAACTTTCTATATTATTATCAACAATGGTGTTCAAAGCGTTCATACTAATATTACTACCAGCATGCAAATAAGGTTCCATAGGTTTTTTAATTTTCGCATCAAACAATCCATGTTTTAAATCAGGAAATAGAATAAGAAGATCATTCTTGTCCATTATGCCAAACTAGTGTAATAAAAACATGCATGATATTATAAAGTAAAACAAGTAACTAATTTTTTTGTATTTTGATTTAGTGCAGCAAACAAAGTAGTAAATAAAACTAAGCAAGACAAAAACAAAGTAAAGAGATTGAGAAGTGGAGACTCCCCTTGCAGCGTGTCTTGATCTCCCCGGCAACGGCGCCAGAAATCTAGCTTGATGGCGTGTAACTCACACGTTCGTTGGGGACCCCAAGAGGAAGGTATGATGCGCACAGCAGCAAGTTTTCCCTCAGAAAGAAACCAAGGTTTATCGAACCAGGAGGAGCCAAGAAGCACGTTGAAGGTTGATGGCGGCGAGATGTAGTGCGGCGCAACACCAGGGATTCCGGCGCCAACGTGGAACCTGCACAACACAACCAAAGTACTTTGCCCCAACGAAACAGTGAGGTTGTCAATCTCACCGGCTTGCTGTAACAAAGGATTAACCGTATTGTGTGGAAGATGATTGTTTGCAGAAAACAGTAGAACAAGTATTGCAGTAGATTGTATTTCAGTAAAGAGAATTGGACCGGGGTCCACAGTTCACTAGAGGTGTCTCTCCCATAAGACAAACAGCATGTTGGGTGAACAAATTACAGTTGGGCAATTGACAAATAAAGAGGGCATGACCATGCACATACATATCATGATGAGTATAGTGAGATTTAATTGGGCATTACGACAAAGTACATAGACCGCCATCCAACTGCATCTATGCCTAAAAAGTCCACCTTCAGGTTATCATCCGAACCCCCTCCAGTATTAAGTTGCAAAGCAATAGACAATTGCATTAAGTATGGTGCGTAATGTAATCAACAACTACATCCTTAGACATAGCATCAATGTTTTATCCCTAGTGGCAACAGCACAACACAACCTTAGAACTTTCTGTCACTGTCCCAGGAGTCAATGCAGGCATGAACCCACTATCGAGCATAAATACTCCCTCTTGGAGTTACAAGCATCTACTTGGCCAGAGCATCTACTAGTAACGGAGAGCATGCAAGATCATAAACAACACATAGATATAACTTTGATAATCAACATAACAAGTATTCTCTATTCATCGGATCCCAACAAACGCAACATATAGAATTACAGATAGATGATCTTGATCATGTTAGGCAGCTCACAAGATCCGACAATGATAGCACAATGGGGAGAAGACAACCATCTAGCTACTGCTATGGACCCATAGTCCAGGGGTAGACTACTCACACATCACACCGGAGGCGACCATGGCGGCGTAGAGTCCTCCGGGAGATGATTCCCCTCTCCGGCAGGGTGCCGGAGGCGATCTCCTGGATCCCCCGAGATGGGATCGGCGTTGGCGGCGCCTCTGGAAGGTTTTCCGTATCGTGGCTCTCGGTACTGGGGGTTTCGTCATGGAGGCTTTAAGTAGGCGGAAGGGCAAGTCAGGAGGGGGCACAGGGGCCCCACACCATAGGTCGGCGCGGCCAGGGGGGGCCGCGCCGCCCTAGGGTTTGGGCACCCTGTGGCCCCACTTCGTTTCGTCTTCGGACTTCTGGAAGCTTCGTGGCAAAATAGGCCCCTGGGCGTTGATTTCGTCCAATTCCGAGAATATTTCCTTACTAGGATTTCTAAAACCAAAAACAGCAGAAAACATCAACTGGCACTTCGGCATCTTGTTAATAGGTTAGTTCCAGAAAATGCACGAATATGACATAAAGTGTGCATAAAACATGTAGATAACATCAATAATGTGGCATGGAACATAAGAAATTATCGATACGTCGGAGGCGTATCAATAACCCACAAGTATAGGGGATCGCAACCGTCTTCAAGGGAAGTAAAACCCAAATTTATTGATTCGACACAAGGGGAGGTAAAGAATACTTATAAGCCTTAACAACTGAGTTGTCAATTCAGCTGCACCTGGAAAATCACTAGTAACAGGGGTGATGTGAAAGCAGCAGTAATATGAGAGCAATAGTAACAGTAACACAGCATCAGTAACAGTAACACAGAGGCAATGGCACCAGAAAATTGTTGATACTACTTCCAATGACATATAGAACGAGTATATGATGATGAGAGATGGACCGGGGTTCCCAGCGATCTACACTAGTGGTAACTCTCCAATAACAAGTGACAAGTGTTGGGTGAACAAATTACAGTTGGGCAATTGATAGGATTGAAATAGCATTAAGACAGAACATCAAGATTATTAATTATGTAGGCATGTTTTCCATATATAGTCATACGTGCTCGCAATGAGAAACTTGTACAACATCTTTTGTCCTACCAGCCGGTGGCAGCCGGGCCTCAAGGGAATCTACTGGCTATTAAGGTACTCCTTTTAATAGAGCACCGGAGCAAAGCATTAACACTTGGTGAAAACATGTGATCCTCATACCTACGTCTTCCCCTCCAGTTGTCCCAATTTCTGTCACTTTGGGGCCTTTGGTTCCGGACATAGACATGTGCATGCAACTTGTAGATACAATCTAAGCAATAAGTATAGAGCTTAAATCTAAGATCATGCCACTCGGGCCCTAGTGACAAGCATTAAACACAACAAGATTGCAGCAACAATAACTTCACAAACTTTATAGATAGACTAAACATAATGTACCATCCATCGGATCCCAACAAACACAACACCGATTACATCAGATGGATCTCAATCATGTAAGGCAGCTCATGAGATCATTGTATTGAAGTACATGGGAGAGAGAGTACCAACTAGCTACTGCTAGAACCCGTAGTCCATGGGGGAACTACTCACGGAGCATGATGGAGGCGGTGGCATCGATGGAGATGGCTTCCGGGGGCACTTCCCCGTCCCGGCAGGGTGCCGGAACAGAGACTTCTGTGGTGACCCTGCATACCACTGCATGTTGTAGTATGCCAGTCGTTGATATAACATTCACGAAGTACCATTCCGCAAATATTATATCCCTCAGAGTAGTACAACAGAACATAGCAGATCCATAACTCATTCATTTATTATTACAAATATCATACACACGTCGTCTCGGAGTTCCTCTTGAGTCCAAAGAGGAATACTCCTGGGTTCGAGGCGAACCCAACTTAGCTTAAAATATAAGAGTCTCATTAAGTTATACATTTATTTCCTCGAGCAGCTAAATACTAAGAGTTCGGGCTGCTCGGCTACTACTACTACTCGAGATGTTCAGGCTTGATCTCCTCCGGAAGCCTCCCCGGTTCCGTAGACGATGAGGTAGTCTACGCCCTCAATGCCTCCAGAGAGGTCTGGTTCTTCATAGCCGATGATCTCGGCTCCTTCATTGTTGTCGTAGTCCTCCTCCAGATGATTCAGGCAATCTAAGCATGGGATTTAAGAGTGGTATGAGTACGAGCGTACTCAACAAGTTCATTATAGATAAGAGGTGTTTAATGCTCTAGCTACGATATTAGACCAGAAAGTCTAATACCAATGCAAGTTTTGGTAAACATTTCTTCAAGAGATTGCTTTTATTCCAAAGAGCTATGTCCGTCAGCCTTCACCGGTTTACTAGAACTTCATGGAGCTCCTTTCCGGCCGCGTTCGCAGTTCCTCATCCCGGAACAGGGAGTGGCATGTCACAGTTCTTTACACTCTGCAGAGGTGTGTTGCTTTACCCATAAGAGATCTTAACCTTGGTGCCAACCGGGCAGCTTTCCCGTCCACACTTCCTTCGGTGTGAGGCCCGGTATAAGGTCTAGCCAATCATGTTCCTCCGCTACCTCGAACACCCACCCTTTGTTGCATACTCCGACCCTGGGTCCACGCCGGCCCCATTATTCCCATAGATTTCAGGGTGGACTCCGACCACGACGTCAATGCAGGGCTCTACCATACATTCCTACGCCGGCAGATGCAACCCATCATAGACCTCTTTACCATTGGGACTTCTACGGGTTCCCACCCCTGCATCAAGTCTCGCAAGATCATGAGCACCCGGTAATGAGCATCCATTGATGAACGAGAGGTGGAAACACTTTTGACTACTCCGTCCCACTCCGGATCTTATGGTTAACACGGGTATTACGGCACAAGAATCACTGGCGACATTTGTTGTTTAATCCTAGATGGATATAAACCCTTGCAATGGAACCTCCACCATATCAACACAATCCATGGTTCCATTGCCCACCACTTAGTCATATTCATAGTTATGAAAATAGTGGTTTTGGTTTTTATGCAATAGTGATAACCATAATACTTTGCAAGTAATTTGATAGAAATACTCAAATGACATGAGCAAGTGATGAACTTGCCTGAACACTGCAAAGTTTTGCAATTGGATGGTGTGGACTGACCCTTGTCCTCTGTCTCTAAAAAATAGCATCATTGTCCGATAAGGGCAATGGTTAAAGAAGCAATTATGCATGATTCCAGTTTTAGGTTTGATTCCCCCCTTCCGATGTCGTTATTATTTCATGTGAGAAGTAAATACTAAGAATAATTTAGAGATACTTTGTTTAGGGTAAAATACAACCTTGAAATATTGTCAAGGTGTTTTTAAAGTCCAATTGCATTAATGGACTTATTTTCCTTATTGAAAATAATATGTGTGATTAAATCATTATTTAAATCCTCAAATTAAGACTTATTCTTAATTGTCTTCAAAATTTCTCTTTGATATTTTATTTAAATAGAGAATTTTATGCTGATCCATTTTCATATTTTTAATTTATTTTTTAGAGCTTCTAAGCATTTCTTATTTAATTTCAAAGTTTCTGCATTTATATGAATTGTAAAATGACCTAAATGCCCTTGGGGCCCCACCTGTCAGGTGGCCCAAAGGGTCAGGTTTGGCCGACCCACCTGGTCCGGCCCAACCCGTTCAGTCCCTCCTTCTCTCTCGCGCGTGTCCGAACCCTAATCACTCTCTCTCGCTCTGGCGACCAGAATCGCCCCGCCGTCGCCGATTTATCCCCGCCGCCCCAGGCCGTCGCCGGCGACGAGGTGCTGCGGATCTGGTTCGAACCAGATGGTCCGCGTCAATCTGTCGCTGGCGTCGTCGTTCACTCGCCATCGTCGCTCCAGTGCGCCAGGCTTTCGGCGTCCGCCGCCGCCGTGCGTTGGAGAGGCCGTGGCCCTTCTTCCGGGCGCCTTCCCTGCGCGTGGTGCAGTGCTAGGGTGCGGTGGTGGTCGCCAGGCTTGGCTTGGCCAGGCCTGGTGCCGCCGTGCTCCGGCGCGCACCGCCTTGGCCGCCATAACCTCGTCGGCCACCTCCTCCCTGGTATGTTCTTCTTCTATCCTTCTACTTCTTCTTCTCCTAGCTTCTTCATCTAGCTTGGTCACTGGACTGCTTGTCCCCGTAGAGTACTGGCCGTGCTAGCTGTTGTTGTCTTGTTTGTCTTTCTTCTTTGTGCTATTTGTGCTGTGGCTGGGCTGCTTGTGCTGCTGCCATGCATCCTTGCTACGGTGCTGCCCTATTTTGCCTAATAGCTATGCTCAATTCTTGCTATCCTGATTGTGCACATTTCTGTGTATGTTCCAGAGCCACATGCTTGTTTAATCTTGTATTTCTGGCTTGGATCCTTCCCTGTGCCTCTGTTCTAGTTACTATTCTTGCTAGACACTCATGTGTATTCAATTTGGCTGCCCTGGCTTGATTACCATGTGTATTCCTTGCAATTTGCAAGTTCCAGGGTAATGGTATGCTGTCCCTTGTGCTCAATTTCATGTGTATGCTTGATTAAGCATTACTGCTGGTTTAACTGCATGATTCAGTGATGAGCACCAAGTGCTTTACTTATTTATCTTGATCCAGTGGTTCATCCAGCCTTGGATGTGCTTCTGGATACAATCATTTGGTTATCCATTTGGTTATCTGTGGAACACTTGTTGATTATCTGTGGTCAATTAAATATCTGGTCCATGCTCTGTTGCTTAGTGATGCTCTAGCATGCCCTAGCATGCTATGGCAAGCTCTGATGATCATGTGATCATCAACAGCTGATAATTGGTTTGCTTACCTGTGCCTGTGCATTGCTGTTACCTATTTATGTGTATGTGTGTGGCACAGATCAGTGCTGGTGCTTGCTCAAGCATCAGCTGATACTTGCAGTGATCCTCTGGATCCTTAGCAAATGTTTAATCCAAGATTTGCTTGTTAATATCAATTATTTGTGTTGCTTTAATTGATGGAGTGGATAATTGATGTGAACTGTGATACAGTGATGATCATCACAATTGATTGGCTTAGGCTAGATGGATGCCCACAGTGGTTGGGAACCCTAGCCCTTCTTTGAACCCAATCAGGGTGATGATATTTGCATTTGGCTTGTTGGTTTGGCTGTTCTAGGGTTTGAGGTGACCCTGGCAGTAGTTATGTGCTGCCCTAGGGTAGCTCCCCTATTTGTTGGCTTGTTGTTGCTCACCAAATGCTTTCTGGGTGATCCATTTATTGGATTGCCAGTGGCTCTTGATGTTGAAATCAAATAGACACTAGTTTGTCTAGGTCTGATGGTTAACTAGTTGTAGGTGCTAAGTGTGTGTAACTAGGCTAACTTGTGCTCTCATCTCTTGCTGGATTTCTTCAGTTATGCAATAACTGTCATATCTGTTGTTCCCTTTTGATGATTGACCAGTGGCCTTTCTGCTCTTGCTTGCACCATATGGCTTAATAGCCAGATGATGACATAACTTGGGTATCACACCCAGTTGATTATGTGTGCTTGATGCATATGCTTATATATGAACAAAACCATTTGGTTTGTCCATGATGCTTGGTATACCTCACTCCAGCTCCTAGAATGTGATGTTGGTGTAGAGGTTTGCCTCTGTGTTGATCTTATGGTTGCTTTGCTTGCCCTGCTCCTCCTGGTGACTTGATGAAACTTGATTTAATTCAGAGGTGTGCTGGAATAGATTGAACAGTGAGGTTGTTCTATCTGTTCTAGCTGTTCTTGGTGTTCTTGGTGTTCTTGGTGGCTTACCAGTTCAGTTCTGCCGATGGTTGAATCCAATGGCTAGGGTTTGGCTGTGAAAAGCTTTTATATGCTGCTGGCTTGCCCTTGTTGGTCGACAGCACCACCTGCAGCTTGTGGTGACTCACCCTGGTGTGTGTGTGTGTTACACATGCACACAGCCTTGTGTGCTGCCTGGTTGTGTGTGTGTGCAAGTGCTGTGCACTTGGACTTGGTCCTATCTGTGGCATGGATCTGCTCGGCAGAAACTTGAGCATATCCACTTCATTTCATTTGTTTGCTAACCTGCCAAGTGGCTATGCCACTTGGCATAACACTTGTTCTTTTATTTGCTTTGTGTTTGTGTGCAGGGACACAACCTGATGCTCCAAGGATCATGGAGATCATCAAGTACAAGGCTAAATGAAGACTAGATTGTAGTGTTAGGATAGAACATTAAATTGTACTTTTCTTTTCTTTTCATTATTCCAATTTGTCCAATTCTTGTAATATGTTGTAATATTCATTTGTTCCAATTTTGAATATTGTAAGTGACAATGTATCTTGTGTGATAATTAATAAAGCTCAAGTTTTCCTTAATGAGCTTTACGTAATTGTTGTAATATTTATAATCTTGTTTTAAGGCTAATTGTTTATTAAATTATCTCAAGTTTGGATAATGTGATATTCATTTGATGTTTGAATTTGAAATTCAAATTCAAACTTGGGTTGAATTCATTCATACGACTTAATTTAGAATTCAATCATGCAACTTAAGTTTGTGATGCAAACTCTCCCCTCTCTTCTCAAAACCCTAGTTTAGTTGAATAAGGAACAGGTTTGTCGCACTCTCGAAACCCTAACCCTGTAAGGTGTCGAGAGAGAAACTTGTCCCCCTTCGATGCAGTTTTTGTTTAAAAGCGCGAAATTTCCCCGTAAATTACAATGCAATGCACATCCCTTTCTAAAATCTACCCCTCGATCATCTCTAAACCTGGGATATTACAGCCTTTCCCCCTTAAAGAAAACTTCGTCCCGAAGTTGTGGTTGTAATACCTGAAAAATTAGGGGTATGTTTTCCTCAGGTCTTCTTCTTTTTCCCAGGTGGCTTCCCTCTCGGGATGGTGCTTCCATTGTATCTTGCAGTACTTTATCGCTCGATTCCTGAGTTGTTTCCAGTTTTCCTCGAGAATCTTCGCTGGCTTCTCGATGTATGTCAAATCTGGTTGTAACTCAAGCTCTTCATGTGATACTGGTTCATCTGGGGTCTTCAAACATTTTCTGAGTTGCGACACATGGAATACGTTGTGAACCTGAGATAACCTTCCCGGTAGTTCCAATTCGAAGGCTAACCCACGGTTTTGACTCAAAATCCTGAAAGGTCCGATGTACCTCGGGCTTAGTTTTCCTTTCACTCCAAACCTCTGAAGTCCTTTCATCGGGCTCACCTTAAGATATACCATGTCTCCAACTCGTGGCTCCCATGTTCTCCTCTTTTGATCGGCATAACTCTTCTGTCGGCTCTGGGCTATTTTGAGCCTATCTCTGATAATGTCAATAATTTGTTGTTTTTCCTTGACATAATCAGGGTTGAACTCTTTGCTTGCTCTGGCTTCATACCAACATATCGGTGATCTACACTTCCTTCCATACAGAGCTTCAAATGGTGCCATCTTGATGCTGCTTTGATAGCTATTATTGTATGAGAAATCTGCTAATGGTAAGTGCTCCTCCCATGATCCTCCGAAATCTAGGGCACAAGCCCTAAGCATATCCTCTAAGATCTGGTTGGTTCTCTCGGTTTGTCCACCTGTCTGAGGATGATAGGCGGTACTATAGTCCAACTTGGATCCTAAAGCTTCGTGTAGTTGCTTCCAGAATGCTGATGTGAATACGGATCCTCGATCCGACACGATCTTCTTAGGCACTCCATGCTTACTCACGATCTCTTTGATGTAAAGATCGATGAGTTTCTCTCCTTTGTCCTGCTGGTTTACTGCTAAGAAGTGTGCACTCTTCGTCAACCGGTCCACGATTACCCATATCATGTCCTTCTTTTTATTAGTCATGGGTAGTCCGGTGATGAAATCCATCCCTATTTCCTCCCATTTCCACTCTGGAATAGGTAAAGGTTGTAACTTTCCTGCCGGACTTTGGTGTTCAGCCTTCACTCTCTGGCAGGTATGGCATTCCGCCACATATTGTGCTATCTCTCTCTTCATATTATTCCACCAGAATAACTCCTTTAGATCCATGTACATCTTTGTACTTCCCGGATGAATGGAGTATGGTGTTTGATGGCCTTCCCGGAGTATTACTTCTTTGATTTCAGCAATATCCGGAACACAAATTCTCTTTTGAAACAATAACGATCTAGATTCTCCGCGGTGAAATTCTGATGGTCTTCCTTCATCTATTCTTCTCATCTCCTCCATGATGAATGGATCGTCCAGCTGACCCATTATTATCTCATTCTTCAGGTTAACATTTAGTTCATCGGCTACTTGCAAAGCCGATAGTCCTTCATGAGCTTCCTTCTCCCAAAGTTGTATTTGGGCTTGACTTATTTCCTTCCTCAACTCCAGTGATATTTCTTGTTCCACTCCTCCGGTGCTCTTCCTACTCAAGGCATCTGCTACAACATTGGCCTTTCCAGGAGTGTAATTGATGGTCAAATCATAATCCTTGATCAGTTCAAGCCATCTTTTCTGTCTCATGTTGAGTTCCTTCTGAGTGAAGAAATATTTGAAACTCTTATGATCTGTATAGAGCTCACACTTGGCTCCATAGAGAAAATGCCTCCAAGTTTTGAGTGCAAATACGACTGCTGCTAATTCCAAGTCATATGTTGGATAATTCACTTCATGAGGTCTGAGTTGCCTCGATCCATAAGATATCACTTTCCGATCTTGCATGAGTATGCAACCCAATCCATGCTTGGATGCGTCACAGTACACGGTGTAATCCTTGCCGACTTCCGAAACTGCTAACACCGGTGCCGTGGTGAGTTTCTCCTTCAGAGTTTGAAAACTCTTCTCACACTCCTCTGACCACACGAATGGTGTGTTCTTTCTTAACAGCTTCGTCATTGGTCTTGCTATCTTGGAGAATCCTTCAATGAATCTCCGATAATATCCTGCCATTCCTAGGAATCCTCAGATTTCCTTGACAGTCTTGGGTGCTTCCCATTCTAGAACTGCTGCTACCTTGCTCGGGTTAACAGCTATTCCATCTTTACTAATGACATGACCAAGGAATTCCACTTGATCTAGCCAAAATTCACACTTGCTACACTTGGCGTAGAGTTGATGTTCCCTTAGTGTTTGCAACACTAGCCTCAGGTGTTCAGCATGTTCAGCTTTGTCTTTGGAGTAGATCAAGATATCATCAATAAATACGATGACAAACTTGTCTAGATATGGCATGAAAATCTTATTCATGAGATTCATGAAAATTGCTGGGGCATTGGTTAATCCAAAAGGCACTACTAGGTATTCATGATGTCCATACCTTGAGACAAAGGCAGTTTTCGGAACGTCTTCCTTCTTGATCTTTATCTGGTGATAACCGGATCTTAGATCAATTTTGGAAAAGACTCCCGCGCCTCTTACTTGATCGAATAGATCTTGTATTCTTGGAAGTGGATACTTGTTCTTGATTGTGATGTTGTTCAGATTCCTGTAGTCTCCGCACATCCTTCTTCCTCCATCCCTTTTATCCACGAAGATCACAGGTGATCCCCATGGTGAAACACTCTCTTGTATGAATCCTTTTTGTTCCAAGTCATCCAGTTGCTCCTTAAGTTCTTTCAACTCCTTGGGCCCCATCTTGTATGGTGCCTTAGCAATCGGAGCTGTTCCTGGAATTAGGTCGATAGTGAATTCTATCTCCCTATCTGGTGGCATACCTGGTAATTCCGCAGGAAACACATCCTGGAATTCATTTACTACAGGTATATCCTCTAACTTCACCTCCTTCATGATGTTCAACTGTAGCTCCACTTCAATCTGTGTATGTTTGTCGCCTTGGTAGATCATTCTACTCCCATCGGGGCTTTTCAAAGACACCGTCTTGTTCACACAGTCGATCAATGCTCCATTAACTTCTAACCAGTTCATACCAAGAATGACATCAATGTCCTTCATCGGTAAAATGAACAGGTCCGCGTCGAACGTGCACTTATTGATCATGATGACTTGTTTTTGTTTGGTGTGGGTTACTACTATCGTTCCCCCCGCAGAAAGTATGGTTATGGGTGTATCTAACTTAGTGCAACTAATCCCATGTTTGATGATGAATTGTTGAGAAATGAATGATGTAGTTGCACCAGTATCAAAAAGTACTTTGCCAGGATGAGTGAGTATCTGGAGCGTACCTATCACCGCCTGATCGGAGTTGACCACCTCCTCCAGACTAGTGCAGTTCAGCTTGCCGAATGGCTTCTTATTCTTCCAGTTCCCTTCGTTATTTCCTCCTCGGCTTGCTCCCCCTCCAGATTGACCTCCTTTATTCTTATTCTTAGGGCAATCCCTAAGCATGTGTCCTTCCTCACGGCACCCGAAGCAAATGATCCTGGGCTTCTTACAGTCCTTGGAGAAATGCCCCGTACCTCCACAGTTACGGCATATAATCTTATTTGCAGTCTGGAATGCTTGGTTCTTCCTGCTACCGTAGTAGTTGCTGTTGTTGTTGTTGTTGTTGTTGTTGTATCTTGGCTTGAAACTCAAGCTAGTATTGGGCTTGTTACTAACAAACCTCTTAGGCTCAAACTTGGCCTTCTTCCTCTTTTCCTCCTGCAGTTGTTTGAAATCATCTTCCAGAGTGATGGCAGCATCCACCAACTCTTGAAACTCCGTCGCTCTCATCATACGGAGCTGTACTTTAAACTGGGGGCTTAACCCCCTCAGAAACCTCTTCTTCTTTTTTGTCCTCGGTGTTGACTTCTTCAACCGCATACCGGGACAGTTTTGAGAATTCCCTGACATAAGTCAGGATGGCCTTGTCCTTCTGCTCGAGACTTTCAAATTCTCGACGCTTCAGTTCCACGATACTTTCAGGGACATTGGATTCCCTGAACTTCCTTGCAAATTCCTCCTAGGTAAATACCTTCCCAGCCGGATAAACGGCTACTATATTGTCCCACCATGATGCGGCAGGTCCACACAGCAGATGGGTAGCATAACGGACCTTCTCTTGGTCGTTACATCCAACGGTATTGAGCTTTCGCTCAGTATCCATAAGCCAATCTTCCGCGTCCATTGGCTCGGGCGCGTATGCGAAAGATTTAGGCTTGGTGTTCTGGAAGTCTGCTAAGGTGACTCCCGGATTCTCGGGTCTCTCTACCCTGTTTTGTTGCAGCAATTCTTGGAAGAACTTGTTCTGCTGCTCCAATGTTACACGCTGTCTCTCCTCTACCAGCTGCATGTACTGGATGAAATTCTGCTGCGTCATGGGTGGTGGTGGTGGTGGAAATTGATTTCTGGCTGCGTCATCAGCCTCTTCCTTTTGCTTTGCCTCGCGCTCCATGCGCTGCGCTTCGGTCTCCTCTCCTAACGCTCCCGACATAACCCCCTAGTTCTGCAACACAAGATGATACTCATAATTACTCCATGCGCAAGTTTTCTGAGCTCAACTTTGTGCACAGAACTAGTCACGCAATGGAAATCAAGAAGCAAATCCAAATCATACAAAACATATACCATGTATATACATACTTAAGTGGTCTTATTACAATACTCAAGTCAATGTGAGTATGCAAACTCACTTATTAAAGTATATATACAAATTATACAAATATTACATACTATAATACACGTGGTACTTGTGTATTATAGCCTCGCCTCCCTTGGTGGACTCTAGTCAATCTTCACTCCCGGTACATCCCAGGCTTCCATCCGGTCGAACGTGTCGTCCTCCTGATAGACCCTGGAACATAAGGTCTCCCCGTCGGTTGGTAATCGGAATCTGATGATGATCCTAGGGAGAAGTCAGTGTTCACAAACTGATCGTTAAGTGCATCATAGTCCACCCATCGGGTGTACTCCCCTGTAGCTCCACCATAGGTGTTTCCAACACTCGTACCCGACTCAACCTGTGTCGGATACCCTCCATCAACTCCTTCATTACTAGGATAACTCTGGTTCTGGGTTGTGGCGTCATCATTCATCTCTCCGTCATAATACACTGAAGTACTATGAGTTCCCGTATCAGATCTTCAACGCCAACCCGTGGAATTTTCTATAGGAGTCTCGGAACGCTGATTGTTTCCGGATTCCTCTCCGCCCTCATATCCCCCATAGGAACTACCCAGGTAGTTCCCAGGTGTAACAGGTGTAGGTTCACGCTCAAGAGGATCAATACTAATGTAGTCACCAGCTGAGTAAACTGGTGTGTGTACCACATTCTCCATAGGTTCTTTCCCCCTAATCTCCTCCTTGGGTTCAGTAAACTCCTCTAGCATCGTATCAATTGCTCCCGTCAGATGATGGTTCAACTGAAAGAGTAATGATATAAAGTTGCGGCTATTATCCATGTATTTTGCAGCTGCTATTGGTTTGCGTTTTGCATATTTGTAGTGGTTAAGCATGGGATCTTCTTCCTCCTGATTATGAGGAATGTGGGTGAATTCGGAACCCATAAGCTCTTTCGTCTTATGCTCCCGAATATCTGTGATGGCTCTCATAACAGCTATATGGTAGGCTGTGTTGATAGTTAAGCTTCCCCCGGCATGACTACGCTCATTCCCAAAGATTCGGGAAGTCGCAGTCCTACCCTACACTTGGCCAATACAGTACCATCGTAGTACATGTATTTCTTAACTTGGATCTGGGGATCACACCCAAATTCAAGTAACATGGCTCGTAGAATATCTGCAAGCCCTCCTTCATATTCACTCAGTGTGGAATCCATCACTTTCATGTTTCGTCCGGGACGTGAACTTGCCATGTTGGCTGTAGAAATAGAAAGATTAAAAGATTAGTTATAAAGCATCATAATAGAGATAATAAAGAATTATCGCACTAAAAGATATGATTGTTGTATTCTCAATTGAATATACACCATATTTTTAGAGAATTCTTTACTAATCCTATTTGACTCCTAACGTTTGGTCCCATTTACTAGGTTCCAACCTAAGGTCAAAGCTTTTGCTCTAATACCAACTGTGGTGACCCTGCATACCACTGCATGTTGTAGTATGCCAGTCATTGATATAACATTCACGAAGTACCATTCCGCAAATATTACATCCCTCAGAGTAGTACAACAGAACATAGCAGGTCCATAACTCATTCATTTATTATTACAAATATCATACACACGTCGTCTCGGAGTTCCTCTTGAGTCCAAAGAGGAATACTCCTGGGTTCGAGGCAAACCCAACTTAGCTTACAATATAAGAGTCTCATTAAGTTATACATTTATTTCCTCGAGCAGCTAAATACTAAGAGTTCGGGCTGCTCGGCTACTACTACTACTCGAGATGTTCAGGCTTGATCTCCTCCGGAAGCCTCCCCGGTTCCGTAGACGATGAGGTAGTCTACGCCCTCAATGCCTCCAGAGAGGTCTGGTTCTTCATAGCCGATGATCTCGGCTCCTTCATTGTTGTTGTAGTCCTCCTCCAGATGATTCAGGCAATCTAAGCATGGGATTTAAGAGTGGTATGAGTACGAGCGTACTCAACAAGTTCATTATAGATAAGAGGTGTTTAATGCTCTAGCCACGATATTAGACCAGAAAGTCTAATACCAATGCAAGTTTTGGTAAACATTTCTTCAAGAGATTGCTTTTATTCCAAAGAGCTATGTCCGTCAGCCTTCACCGGTTTACTAGAACTTCATGGAGCTCCTTTCCGGCCACGTTCGCAGTTCCTCATCCCGGAACAGGGAGTGATAGGTCACAGTTCTTTACACTCTGCAGAGGTGTGTTGCTTTACCCATAAGAGATCTTAACCTTGGTGCCAACCGGGCAGCTTTCCCGTCCACACTTCCTTCGGTGTGAGGCCCGGTATAAGGTCTAGCCAATCATGTTCCTCCACTACCTCGAACACCCACCCTTTGTTGCATACTCCGACCCTGGGTCCACGCCGGCCCTATTATTCCCATAGATTTCAGGGTGGACTCCGACCACGACGTCAATGCAGGGCTCTACCATACATTCCTACGCCGGCAGATGCAACCCATCATAGACCTCATTACCGTTGGGACTTCTACGGGTTCCCACCCCTGCATCAAGTCTCGCAAGATCATGAGCACCCGGTAATGAGCATCCGTTGATGAACGAGAGGTGGAAACACTTTTGACTACTCCGTCCCACTCCGGATCTTATGGTTAACACGGGTATTACGGCACAAGAATCACTGGCGACATTTGTTGTTTAATCCTAGATGGATATAAACCCTTGCAATGGAACCTCCACCATATCAACACAATCCATGGTTCCATTGCCCACCACTTAGTCATATTCATAGTTATGAAAATAGTGGTTTTGGTTTTTATGCAATAGTGATAACCATAATACTTTGCAAGTAATTTGATAGAAATACTCAAATGACATGAGCAAGTGATGAACTTGCCTGAACACTGCAAAGTTTTGCAGTTGGATGGTGTGGACTGACCCTTGTCCTCTGTCTCTGAAAAATAGCATCATTGTCCGATAAGGGCAATGGTTAAAGAAGCAATTATGCATGATTATAGTTTTAGGTTTGATTCCCCCCTTCCGATGTCGTTATTATTTCATGTGAGAAGTAAATACTAAGAATAATTTAGAGATACTTTGTTTAGGGTAAAATACAACCTTGAAATATTGTCAAGGTGTTTTTAAAGTCCAATTGCATTAATGGACTTATTTTCCTTATTGAAAATAATATGTGTGATTTAAATCATTATTTAAATCCTCAAATTAAGACTTATTCTTAATTGTCTTCAAAATTTCTCTTTGATATTTTATTTAAATAGAGAATTTTATGCTGATCCATTTTCATATTTTTAATTTATTTTTTAGAGCTTCTAAGCATTTCTTATTTAATTTCAAAGTTTCTGCATTTATATGAATTGTGAAATGACCTAAATGCCCTTGGGGCCCCACCTGTCAGGTGGCCCAAAGGGTCAGGTTTGGCCGACCCACCTGGTCCGGCCCAACCCGTTCAGTCCCTCCTTCTCTCTCGCGCGTGTCCTAACCCTAATCTCTCTCTCTCGCTCTGGCGACCAGAATCGCCCCGCCGTCACCGATTTATCCCCGCCGCCCCAGGCCGTCGCCGGCGACGAGGTGCTGCGGATCTGGTTCGCCCTTCGACGGTGAACCAGATGGTCCGCGTCGATCTGTCGCTGGCGTCGCCGTTCACTCGCCATCGTCGCTCCAGTGCGCCAGGCCTTCGGCGTCCGCCGCCGCCGTGCGTTGGAGAGGCTGTGGCCCTTCTTCCGGGCGCCTTCCCTGCGCGTGGTGCAGTGCTAGGGTGCGGTGGTGGTCGCCAGGCTTGGCTTGGCCAGGCCTGGTGCCGCCGTGCTCCGGCGCGCGCCGCCTTGGCCGCCATAACCTCGTCGGCCATCTCCTCCCTGGTATGTTCTTCTTCTATCCTTCTACTTCTTCTTCTCCTAGCTTCTTCGTCTAGCTTGGTCACTGGACTGCTTGTCCCCGTAGAGTACTGGCCGTGCTAGCTGCTGTGTTGTTTGTGCTGCTGCTGTGCTATTTGTGCTGTGGCTGGGCTGCTTGTGCTGCTGCCATGCATCCTTGCTACGGTGCTGCCCTATTTTGCCTAATAGCTATGCTCAATTCTTGCTATCCTGGTTGTGCACATTTCTGTGTATGTTCCAGAGCCACATGCTTGTTTAATCTTGCATTTCTGGCTTGGATCCTTCCCTGTGCCTCTGTTCTAGTTACTATTCTTGCTAGACACTCATGTGTATTCAATTTGGCTGCCCTGGCTTGATTACCATGTGTATTCCTTGCAATTTGCAAGTTCCAGGGTAATGGTATGCTGTCCCTTGTGCTCAATTTCATGTGTATGCTTGATTAAGCATTACTGCTAGTTTAACTGCATGATTCAGTGATGAGCACCAAGTGCTTTACTTATTTATCTTGATCCAGTGGTTCATCCAGCCTTGGATGTGCTTCTGGATACAATCATTTGGTTATCCATTTGGTTATCTGTGGAACACTTGTTGATTATCTGTGGTCAATTAAATATCTGGTCCATGCTCTGTTGCTTAGTGACGCTCTAGCATGCCCTAGCATGCTATGGCAAGCTCTGATGATCATGTGATCATCAACAGCTGATAATTGGTTTGCTTACCTGTGCCTGTGCATTGTTGTTACCTATTTATGTGTATGTGTGTGGCACAGATCAGTGCTGGTGCTTGCTCAAGCATCAGCTGATACTTGCAGTGATCCTCTAGATCCTTAGCAAATGTTTAATCCAAGATTTGCTTGTTAATATCAATTATCTGTGTTGCTTTAATTGATGGAGTGGATAATTGATGTGAACTGTGATACAGTGATGATCATCACAATTGATTGGCTTAGGCTAGATGGATGCCCACAGTGGTTGGGAACCCTAGCCCTTCTTTGAACCCAATCAGGGTGATGATATTTGCATTTGGCTTGTTGGTTTGGCTGTTCTAGGGTTTGAGGTGACCCTGGCAGTAGTTATGTGCTGCCCTAGGGTAGCTCCCCTATTTGTTGGCTTGTTGTTGCTCACCAAATGCTTTCTGGGTGATCCATTTATTGGATTGCCAGTGGCTCTTGATGTTGAAATCAAATAGACACTATTTTGTCTAGGTCTGATGGTTAACTAGCTGTAGGTGCTAAGTGTGTGTAACTAGGCTAACTTGTGCTCTCATCTCTTGCTGGATTTCTTCAGTTATGCAATAACTGTCATATCTGTTGTTCCCTTTTGATGATTGACCAGTGGCCTTTCTGCTCTTGCTTGCACCATATGGCTTAATAGCCAGATGATGACATAACTTGGGTATCACACCCAGTTGATTATGTGTGCTTGATGCATATGCTTATATATGAACAAAACCATTTGGTTTGTCCATGATGCTTGGTATACCTCACTCCAGCTCCTAGAATGTGATGTTGGTGTAGAGGTTTGCCTCTGTGTTGATCTTATGGTTGCTTTGCTTGCCCTGCTCCTCCTGGTGACTTGATGAAACTTGATTTAATTCAGAGGTGTGCTGGAATAGATTGAACAGTGAGGTTGTTCTATCTGTTCTAGCTGTTCTTGGTGTTCTTGGTGTTCTTGGTGGCTTACCAGTTCAGTTCTGCCGATGGTTGAATCCAATGGCTAGGGTTTGGCTGTGAAAAGCTTTTATATGCTGTTGGCTTGCCCTTGTTGGTCGACAGCACCACCTGCAGCTTGTGGTGACTCACCCTGGTGTGTGTGTGTGTTACACATGCACACAGCCTTGTGTGCTGCTTGGTTGTGTGTGTGTGCAAGTGCTGTGCACTTGGACTTGGTCCTATCTGTGGCATGGATCTGCTCGGCAGAAACTTGAGCATATCCACTTCATTTCATTTGTTTGCTAACCTGCCAAGTGGCTATGCCACTTGGCATAACACTTGTTCTTTTATTTGCTTTGTGTTTGTGTGCAGGGACACAACCTGATGCTCCAAGGATCATGGAGATCATCAAGTACAAGGCTAAATGAAGACTAGATTGTAGTGTTAGGATAGAACATTAAATTGTACTTTTCTTTTCTTTTCATTATTCCAATTTGTCCAATTCTTGTAATATGTTGTAATATTCATTTGTTCCAATTTTGAATATTGTAAGTGACAATGTATCTTGTGTGATAATTAATAAAGCTCAAGTTTTCCTTAATGAGCTTTACGTAATTGTTGTAATATTTATAATCTTGTTTTAAGGCTAATTTTTTATTAAATTGCCTCAAATTTGGATAATGTGATATTCATTTGATGTTTGAATTTGAAATTCAAATTCAAACTTGGGTTGAATTCATTCATACGACTTAATTTAGAATTCAATCATGCAACTTAAGTTTGTGATGCAAACTCTCCCCTCTCTTCTCAAAACCCTAGTTTAGTTGAATAAGGAACAGGTTTGTCGCACTCTCGAAACCCTAACCCTGTAAGGTGTCGAGAGAGAAACTTGTCCCCCTTCGATGCAGTTTTTGTTTAAAAGCGCGAAATTTCCCCGTAAATTACAATGCAATGCACATCCCTTTCTAAAATCTACCCCTCGATCGTCTCTAAACCTGGGATATTACAGCCTTTCCCCCTTAAAGAAAACTTCGTCCCGAAGTTGTGGTTGTAATACCTGATACGTCTCCGACGTATCGATAATTTCTTATGTTCCATGCCACATTATTGATGTTATCTACATGTTTTATGCACACTTTATGTCATATTCGTGCATTTTCTGGAACTAACCTATTAACAAGATGCCGAAGTGCCAGTTCCTGTTTTCTGCTGTTTTTGGTTTCAGAAATCCTAGTAACGAAATATTCTCGGAATCGGACGAAATCAACGCCCAAGTTCCAATTTTCACCGGAAGCATCCGTAACACCGGGAAGGACCGGAGGAGCCACAGGGCCCCACACCACACCCCGGCGCGGCCAGGGGGGGCCGCGCCCCCCTATAGTGTGGGGGGCCCAGAAGCCCTCCTGCGCCGCCTCTTTGCCTATATAAAGCCCCTGACCTAAAAACCTCGATACGATTGGCGAAAACCACAGAAACCTTCCAGAGCCGCCGCCATCGCGAGGCCAAGATCTGGGGGATAGGAGTCTCTGTTCCGGCACCCTGCCGGAGCGGGGAAGTGCCCCCGGAAGGCTCCTCCATCGACACCGCTGCCATCTCCACCGCCATCTTCATCACCGCTGCTGCTCCCATGAGGAGGGAGTAGTTCTCCATCGAGGCTCGGGGCTGTACCGATAGCTATGTGGTTCATCTCTCTCCCATGTACCTCAATACAATGATCTCATGAGCTGCTTTACATGATTGAGATTCATATGAGTTTGTATCACAATTTATCTATGTGCTACTCTAGCAAAGTTATTAAAGTAGTTCTATTCCTCCTGCACGTGTGTAAAGGTGACAGTGTGTGCACCGTGTTAGTACTTGGTTTATGCTATGATCATGATCTCTTGTAGATTGCGAAGTTAACTATTGCTATGATAATATTGATGTGATCTATTCCTCCTACATATGCATGAAGGTGACAGTGTGCATGCTATGTTAGTACTTGGTTTAGTCCTTTGATCTATCTTACACTATAAGGTTACTTAAACATGAGCATTATTGTGGAGCTTGTTAACTCCGGCATTGAGGGTTCGTGTAATCCTACGCAATGTGTTCATCATCCAACAAAAGTGTAGAGTATGCATTTATCTATTCTGTTATGTGATCAATGTTGAGAGTGTCCACTAGTGAAAGTGTAATCCCTAGGCCTTGTTCCTAAATACTGCTATCGCTGCTTGTTTACATATGTCCTGTGTTACTACTGCTGCAATACTACCACCATCAACTACACGCCGGCAAGCTATTTTCTGGCACCGTTGCTACTGCTCATATATATTCATACCACCTGTATTTCACTATCTCTTCGCCGAACTAGTGCACCTATTAGGTGTGTTGGGGACACAAGAGACTTCTTGCTTTGTGGTTGCAGGGTTGCATGAGAGGGATATCTTTGACCTCTTCCTCCCTGAGTTCGATAAACCTTGGGTATCCACTTAAGGGAAAACTTGTTGCTGTTCTACAAACCTCTGCTCTTGGAGGCCCAACACTGTCTACAGGAAAGGAGGGGGAACGTAGACATCAAGCACTTTTCTGGCGCCGTTGCCGGGGAGGAAAGGTAAAAGGTACTCACACTCCGTACCTCGGCTACCAAGCTATTTTCCGCTGTCGTAAGTACTCAAAGCTATTTCCTTTAGATCCTGCAATTGCAACTTTTTGTTTCTTGTTTACACTAGTTTGGCATAATGGACAACAATGAGCTTTTTACTCTATTTCCTGATTTAAGACATGGATGGTTTGATCCGAAAATTAAAAAACCCATGGAACATGTTAGTATGAACACTTTGAATACCATTGTTGCTAATGATATGGAAAATTCTAAGCTTGGGGAAGCTGGTTTTGATGAGCATGATCTTTTTAGTCCACCAAGAATTGAGGAGAAAATTTTCTTTGATGATACTTTGCCTCCTATTTATGATGATTATAATGATATTGGTCTTTTAGTACCGCCTGTTATGGAGGATGAATTTGATTATGATTACAATATGCCTCCTATATTTGATGATGAGAATAATAATGATAGCTACTTTGTTGAATTTGCTCCCACTATTACTAGTAAAATTGATTATGCTTATGTGGAGAGTAATTATTTTATGCATGAGACTCATGATAAGAATGCTTTAAGTGATAGTTATATTGTTGAGTTTGCTCATGATGCTACTGAAAGTTATTATGAGAGAGGAAAATATGGTTGTAGAAATTTTCATGTTACTAAAATACCTCTCTATGTGCTGAAATTTTTCAAGCTACGCTTGTTTTATCTTCCTATGCTTGTTACTTTGCTCTTCATGAACTTGTTTATTTACAAGATTCCTATGCATAGGAAGCATGTTAGACTTAAATGTGTTTTGAATTTGCCTCTGGATGCTCTCTTTCGCTTCAACTACTATTTCTTGCGAGTGCGTCATTAAAACTGCTGAGCCCATCTTAATGGCTATAAAGAAAGAACTTCTTGGGAGATAACCCATGTGTTATTTTGCTACAGTACTTTGTTTTATATTTGAGTCTTGGAAGTTGTTTACTACTGTAGCAACCTCTCCTTATCTTAGTTTTGTGTTTTGTTGTGCCAAGTAAAGCCGTTGATAGAAAAGTAAGTACTAGATTTGGATTACTGCGCAGTTCCAGATTTCTTTGCTGTCACGAATATGGGTCCACCTCCCTGTAGGTAGCTCAGAAAATTAAGCCAATTTACGTGCATGATCCTCAGATATGTACGCAACTTTCATTCAATTTGAGCATTTTCATTTGAGCAAGTCTGGTGCCATTTTAAAATTCGTCAATACGAACTGTTCTGTTTTGACAGATTCTGCCTTTTATTTCGCATTGCCTCTTTTGCTATGTTGGATGAATTTCTTTGATCCACTAATGTCCAGTAGCATTATGCAATGTCCAGAAGTGTTAAGAATGATTGTGTCACCTCTGAATATGTCAATTTATATTGTGCACTAACCCTCTAATGAGTTGTTCCGAGTTTGGTGTGGAGGAAGTTTTCAAGGATCGAGAGAGGAGTATGATGCAACATGATCAAGGAGAGTGAAAGCTCTAAGCTTGGGGATGCCCCGGTGGTTCACCCCTGCATATATCAAGAAGACTCAAGCGTCTAATCTTGGGGATGCCCAAGGCATCCCCTTCTTCATCGACGAATTATCAGGTTCCTTCTCTTGAAACTATATTTTTATTCGGTCACATCTTATGTGCTTTACTTGGAGCGTCTGTGTGCTTTTGTTTTTGTTTTTGTTTGAATAAATTGGATTACATCATGCTTGTGTGGGAGAGAGACACGCTCCGCTGTTGCATATGAACACATGTGTTCTTAGCTCATAATATTCATGGCGAAGTTTCCTTTTCGTTAAATTGTTATATGGTTGGAATTGGAAAATGATACATGTAGTAATTGCTATAAATGTCTTGGGTAATGTGATACTTGGCAATTGTTGTGCTCATGATTAAGCTCTTGCATCATATGCTTTGCACCCATTAATGAAGAAATACATAGAGCATGCTAAAATTTGGTTTGCATATTTGGTTTCTCTAAGGTCTAGATAATTTCTAGTATTGAGTTTGAACAACAAGGAAGACGGTGTAGAGTCTTATAATGTTTTCAATATGTCTTTTATGTGAGTTTTGCTGCACCGGTTCATCCTTGTGTTTGTTTCAAACAACCTTGCTAGCCTAAACCTTGTATCGAGAGGGAATACTTCTCATGCATCCAAAATACTTGAGCCAACCACTATGCCATTTGTGTCCACCATACCTACCTACTACATGGTATTTTCCGCCATTCCAAAGTAAATTGCTTGAGTGCTACCTTTAAAATTCCATCATTCACCTTTGCAATATATAGCTCATGGGACAAATAGCTTAAAAACTATTGTGGTATTGAATATGTAATTATGCACTTTATCTCTTATTAAGTTGCCTGTTGTGCGATAACCATGTTCACTGGGGACGCCATCAACTATTCATTGTTGAATTTCATGTGAGTTGCTATGCATGTCCGTCTTGTCTGAAGTAAGAGAGATCTACCACCTTATGGTTAAGCATGCATATGTTAGAGAAGAACATTGGGCCGCTAACTAAAGCCATGATCCATGGTGGAAGTTTCAGTTTTGGACAACAATTCTCAATCTCAAATGAGAAAATTATTAATTGTTGTTACATGCTTATGCATAAAAGAGGAGTCCATTATCTGTTATCTATGTTGTCCCGGTATGGATGTCTAAGTTGAAGAATAATCAATAGCGAGAAATCCAATGCGAGCTTTCTCCTTAGACCATTGTACAGGCGGCATAGAGGTACCCCTTTGTGACACTTGGTAAAAATAGTGCATTGTGATGATCCGGTAGTCCAAGCTAATTAGGACAAGGTGCGGGCACTATTAGTACACTATGCATGAGGCTTGCAACTTATAAGATATAATTTACATGATGCATATGCTTTATTACTACCGTTGACAAAATTGTTTCATGTTTTCAAAATCAAAGCTCTAGCACAAATATAGCAATCGATGCTTTTCCTCTATGGAGGACCATTCTTTTACTTTCAATGTTGAGTCAGTTCACCTATTTCTCTCCACCTCAAGAAGCAAACACTTGTGTGAACTGTGCATTGATTCCTACATACTTGCTTATTGCACTTATTATATTACTCTATGTTGACAATATCCATGAGATATACATGTTACAAGTTGAAAGCAACCGCTGAAACTTAATCTTCTTTTGTGTTGCTTCAATGACTTTACTTTGAATTATTGCTTTATGAGTTAACTCTTATGCAAGACTTATTGATGCTTGTCTTGAAGTGCTATTCATGAAAAGTCTTTGCTTTATGATTCAGTTGTTTACTCATGTCATTACCATTGTCTTGGATCGCTGCATTCACTACATATGCTTTACAAATAGTATGATCAAGGTTATGATGGCATGTCACTCCAGAAATTATCTTTGTTATCGTTTTACCTGCTCGGGACGAGCAGAACTAAGCTTGGGGATGCTGATACGTCTCCGACGTATCGATAATTTCTTATGTTCCATGCCACATTATTGATGTTATCTACATGTTTTATGCACACTTTATGTCATATTCGTGCATTTTCTGGAACTAACCTATTAACAAGATGCCGAAGTGCCAGTTCCTGTTTTCTGCTGTTTTTGGTTTCAGAAATCCTAGTAACGAAATATTCTCGGAATCGGACGAAATCAACGCCCAAGTTCCTATTTTCACCGGAAGCATCCAGAACACCCGGGAAGGACCAGAGGGGAGCCCTGGGGGCCCCACACCACACCCCGGCGCGGCCAGGGGGGGCCGCGCCCCCCTATAGTGTGGGCCCCCCAGAAGCCCTCCTGCGCCGCCTCTTTGCCTATATAAAGCCCCTGACCTAAAAACCTCGATACGATTGGCGAAAACCACAGAAACCTTCCAGAGCCGCCGCCATCGCGAGGCCAAGATCTGGGGGACAGGAGTCTCTGTTCCGGCACCCTGCCGGAGCGGGGAAGTGCCCCCGGAAGGCTCCTCCATCGACACCGCTGCCATCTCCACCGCCATCTTCATCACCGCTGCTGCTCCCATGAGGAGGGAGTAGTTCTCCATCGAGGCTCGGGGCTGTACCGGTAGCTATGTGGTTCATCTCTCTCCCATGTACCTCAATACAATGATCTCATGAGCTGCTTTACATGATTGAGATTCATATGAGTTTGTATCACAATTTATCTATGTGCTACTCTAGCAAAGTTATTAAAGTAGTTCTATTCCTCCTGCACGTGTGTAAAGGTGACAGTGTGTGCACCGTGTTAGTACTTGGTTTATGCTATGATCATGATCTCTTGTAGATTGCGAAGTTAACTATTGCTATGATAATATTGATGTGATCTATTCCTCCTACATATGCATGAAGGTGACAGTGTGCATGCTATGTTAGTACTTGGTTTAGTCCTTTGATCTATCTTACACTATAAGGTTACTTAAACATGAGCATTATTGTGGAGCTTGTTAACTCCGGCATTGAGGGTTCGTGTAATCCTACGCAATGTGTTCATCATCCAACAAAAGTGTAGAGTATGCATTTATCTATTCTGTTATGTGATCAATGTTGAGAGTGTCCACTAGTGAAAGTGTAATCCCTAGGCCTTGTTCCTAAATACTGCTATCGCTGCTTGTTTACTGTTTTACTGTGTTACTACTGCTGCAATACTACCACCATCAACTACACGCCGGCAAGCTAATTTCTGGCACCGTTGCTACTGCTCATATATATTCATACCACCTGTATTTCACTATCTCTTCGCCGAACTAGTGCACCTATTAGGTGTGTTGGGGACACAAGAGACTTCTTGCTTTGTGGTTGCAGGGTTGCATGAGAGGGATATCTTTGACCTCTTCCTCCCTGAGTTCGATAAACCTTGGGTATCCACTTAAGGGAAAACTTGCTGCTGTTCTACAAACCTCTGCTCTTGGAGGCCCAACACTGTCTACAGGAAAGGAGGGGGAACGTAGACATCAATACCTGAAAAGTTCGGGGTATGTTTTCCTCAGGTCTTCTTCTTTTTCCCAGGTGGCTTCCCTCTCGGGATGGTGCTTCCATTGTATCTTGCAGTACTTTATCGCTCGATTCCTGAGTTGTTTCCAGTTTTCCTCGAGAATCTTCGCTGGCTTCTCGATGTATGTCAAATCTGGTTGTAACTCAAGCTCTTCATGTGATACTGATTCATCTGGGGTCTTCAAACATTTTCTGAGTTGCGACACATGGAATACGTTGTGAACCTGAGATAACCTTCCCGGTAGTTCCAATTCGAAGGCTAACCCACGGTTTTGACTCAAAATCCTGAAAGGTCCGATGTACCTCGGGCTTAGTTTTCCTTTCACTCCAAACCTCTGAAGTCCTTTCATCGGGCTCACCTTAAGATATACCATGTCTCCAACTCGTGGCTCCCATGTTCTCCTCTTTTGATCAGCATAACTCTTCTGTCGGCTCTGGGCTATTTTGAGCCTATCTCTGATAATGTCAATAATTTGTTGTTTTTCCTTGACATAATCAGGGTTGAACTCTTTGCTTGCTCCGGCTTCATACCAACATATCGGTGATATACACTTCCTTCCATACAGAGCTTCAAATGGTGCCATCTTGATGCTGCTTTGATAGCTATTATTGTATGAGAACTCTGCTAGTGGTAAGTGCTCCTCCCATGATCCTCCGAAATCTAGGGCACAAGCCCTAAGCATATCCTCTAAGATCTGGTTGGTTCTCTCGGTTTGTCCACCTGTCTGAGGATGATAGGCGGTACTATAGTCCAACTTGGATCCTAAAGCTTCGTGTAGTTGCTTCCAGAATGCTGATGTGAATACGGATCCTCGATCCGACACCATCTTCTTAGGCACTCCATGCTTACTCATGATCTCTTTGATGTAAAGATCGATGAGTTTCTCTCCTTTGTCCTGCTGGTTTACTGCTAAGAAGTGTGCACTCTTCGTCAACCGGTCCACGATTACCCATATCATGTCCTTCTTTTTATTAGTCATGGGTAGTCCGGTGATGAAATCCATCCCTATTTCCTCCCATTTCCACTCTGGAATAGGTAAATGTTGTAACTTTCCTGCCGGACTTTGGTGTTCAGCCTTCACTCTCTGGCAGGTATGGCATTCCGCCACATATTGTGCTATCTCTCTCTTCATATTATTCCACCAGAATAACTCCTTTAGATCCATGTACATCTTTGTACTTCCCGGATGAATGGAGTATGGTGTTTGATGGCCTTCCCAGAGTATTACTTCCTTGATTTCAGCAATATCCGGAACACAAATTCTCTTTTGAAACCATAATGATCCAGATTCTCCGCGGTGAAATTCTGATGGTCTTCCTTCATCTATTCTTCTCATCTCCTCCATGATGAATGGATCGTCCAGCTGACCCATTATTATCTCATTCTTCAGGTTAACATTTAGTTCATCGGCTACTTGCAAAGCCGATAGTCCTTCATGAGCTTCCTTCTCCCAAAGTTGTATTTGGGCTTGACTTATTTCCTTCCTCAACTCCGGTGATATTTCTTGTTCCACTCCTCCGGTGCTCTTCCTACTCAAGGCATCTGCTACAACATTGGCCTTTCCAGGAGTGTAATTGATGGTCAAATCATAATCCTTGATCAGTTCAAGCCATCTTTTCTGTCTCATGTTGAGTTCCTTCTGAGTGAAGAAATATTTGAGACTCTTATGATCTGTATAGAGCTCACACTTGGCTCCATAGAGAAAATGCCTCCAAGTTTTGAGTGCAAATACGACTGCTGCTAATTCCAAGTCATGTGTTGGATAATTCACTTCATGAGGTCTGAGTTGCCTCGATCCATAAGATATCACTTTCCGATCTTGCATGAGTATGCAACCCAATCCATGCTTGGATGCGTCACAGTACACGGTGTAATCCTTGCCGACTTCCGAAACTGCTAACACCGGTGCCGTGGTGAGTTTCTCCTTCAGAGTTTGAAAACTCTTCTCACACTCCTCTGACCACACGAATGGTGTGTTCTTTCTTAACAGCTTCGTCATTGGTCCTGCTATCTTGGAGAATCCTTCAATGAATCTCCGATAATATCCTGCCATTCCTAGGAATCCTCGGATTTCCTTGACAGTCTTGGGTGCTTCCCATTCTAGAACTGCTGCTACCTTGCTCGGGTTAACAGCTATTCCATCTTTACTAATGACATGACCAAGGAATTCCACTTGATCTAGCCAAAATTCACACTTGCTACACTTGGCGTAGAGTTGATGTTCCCTTAGTGTTTGCAACACTAGCCTCAGGTGTTCAGCATGTTCAGCTTTGTCTTTGGAGTAGATCAAGATATCATCAATAAATACGATGACAAACTTGTCTAGATATGGCATGAAAATCTTATTCATGAGATTCATGAAAATTGCTGGGGCATTGGTTAATCCAAAAGGCACTACTAGGTATTCATGATGTCCATACCTTGAGACAAAGGCAGTTTTCAGAACGTCTTCCTTCTTGATCTTTATCTGGTGATAACCGGATCTTAGATCAATTTTGGAAAAGACTCCCGCGCCTCTTACTTGATCGAATAGATCTTGTATTCTTGGAAGTGGATACTTGTTCTTGATTGTGACGTTGTTCAGATTCCTATAGTCTCCGCACATCCTTCTTCCTCCATCCCTTTTATCCACGAAGATCACAGGTGATCCCCATGGTGAAACACTCTCTTGTATGAATCCTTTTTGTTCCAAGTCATCCAGTTGCTCCTTAAGTTCTTTCAACTCCTTGGGCCCCATCTTGTATGGTGCCTTAGCAATCGGAGCTGTTCCTGGAATTAGGTCGATAGTGAATTCTATCTCCCTATCTGGTGGCATACCTGGTAATTCTGCAGGAAACACATCCTGGAATTCATTTACTACAGGTATATCCTCTAACTTCACCTCCTTCATGCTGTTCAACTGTAGCTCCACTTCAATCTGTGTATGTTTGTCGCCTTGGTAGATCATTCTACTCCCATCGGGGCTTTTCAAAGACACCGTCTTGTTCACACAGTCGATCAATGCTCCATTAGCTTCTAAACAGTTCATACCAAGAATGACATCAATGTCCTTCATCGGTAAAATGAACAGGTCCGCGTCAAACGCGCACTTATTGATCATGATGACTTGTTTTTGTTTGGTGTGGGTTACTACTATCGTTCCCCCCGCAGAAAGTATGGTTATGGGTGTATCTAACTTAGTGCAACTAATCCCATGTTTGATGATGAATTGTTGAGAAATGAATGATGTAGTTGCAACAGTATCAAAAAGTACTTTGCCAGGATGAGTGAGTATCTGGAGCGTACCTATCACCGCCTGATCGGAGTTGACCACCTCCTCCAGACTAGTGCAGTTCAGCTTGCCGAATGGCTTCTTATTCTTCCAGTTCCCTCCGTTATTTCCTCCTCGGCTTGCTCCCCCTCCAGATTGACCTCCTTTATTCTTATTCTTAGGGCAATCCCTAAGCATGTGTCCTTCCTCACGGCACCCGAAGCAAACGATCCTGGGCTTCTTACAGTCCTTGGAGAAATGCCCCGTACCTCCACAGCTACGGCATACAATCTTATTTGCAGTCTGGAATGCTTGGTTCTTCCTGCTACCGTAGTAGTTGCTGTTGTTGTTGTTGTTGTTGTTGTTGTATCTTGGCTTGAAACTCAAGCTAGTATTGGGCTTGTTACTAACAAACCTCTTAGGCTCAAACTTGGCCTTCTTCCTCTTTTCCTCCTGCAGTTGTTTGAAATCATCTTCCAGAGTGATGGCAGCATCCACCAACTCTTGAAACTCCGTCGCTCTCATCATACGGAGCTGTACTTTAAACTGGGGACTTAACCCCCTCAGAAACCTCTTCTTCTTTTTTGTCCTCGGTGTTGACTTCTTCAACCGCATACCGGGACAGTTTTGAGAATTCCCTGACATAAGTCAGGATGGCCTTGTCCTTCTGCTCGAGACTTTCAAATTCTCGACGCTTCAGTTCCACGATACTTTCAGGGACATTGGATTCCCTGAACTTCCTTGCAAATTCCTCCCAGGTAAATACCTTCCCAGCCGGATAAACGGCTACTATATTGTCCCACCATGATGCGGCAGGTCCACACAGCAGATGGGTAGCATAACGGACCTTCTCTTGGTCGTTACATCCAACGGTATTGAGCTTTCGCTCAGTATCCATAAGCCAATCTTCCGCGTCCATTGGCTCGGGCGCGTATGCGAAAGATATAGGCTTGGTGTTCTGGAAGTCTGCTAAGGTGACTCCCGGATTCTCGGGTCTCTCTACCCTGTTTTGTTGCAGCAATTCTTGGAAGAACTTGTTCTGCTGCTCCAGTGTTACACGTTGTCTCTCCTCTACCAGCTGCATGTACTGGATGAAATTCTGCTGCGTCATGGGTGGTGGTGGTGGTGGAAATTGATTTCTGGCTGCGTCATCAGCCTCTTCCTTTTGCTTTGCCTCGCGCTCCATGCGCTGCGCTTCGGTCTCCTCTCCTAACGCTCCCGACATAACCCCCTAGTTCTGCAACACAAGATGATACTCATAATTACTCCATGCGCAAGTTTTCTGAGCTCAACTTTGTGCACAGAACTAGTCACGCAATGGAAATCAAGAAGCAAATCCAAATCATACAAAACATATACCATGTATATACATACTTAAGTGGTCTTATTACAATACTCAAGTCAATGTGAGTATGCAAACTCACTTATTAAAGTATATATACAAATTATACAAATATTACATACTATAATACACATGGTACTTGTGTATTATAGCCTCGCCTCCCTTGGTGGACTCTAGTCGATCTTCACTCCCGGTACATCCCAGGCTTCCATCCGGTCGAACGTGTCGTCCTCCTGATAGACCCTGGAACATAAGGTCTCCCCGTCGGCTGGTAATCGGAATCCGATGATGATCCTAGGGAGAAGTCAGTGTTCACAAACTGATCGTTAAGTGCATCATAGTCCACCCATCGGGTGTACTCCCCTGTAGCTCCACCATAGGTGTTTCCAACACTCGTACCCAACTCAACCTGTGTCGGATATCCTCCATCAACTCCTTCATTACTAGGATAACTCTGGTTCTGGGTTGTGGCGTCATCATTCATCTCTCCCTCATAATACACTGAAGTACTATGAGTTCCCGTATCAGATCCCCAACGCCAACCCGTGGAATTTTCTATAGGAG
Organism: Lolium perenne; assembly: GCF_019359855.2. Lineage (NCBI taxonomy): Eukaryota > Viridiplantae > Streptophyta > Magnoliopsida > Poales > Poaceae > Lolium > Lolium perenne. The sequence goes on from NC_067245.2 coordinate 190,871,717, forward strand.
TCTTGGAACGCTGATTGTTTCCGGATTCCTCTCCGCCCTCATATCCCCCATAGGAACTACCCAGGTAGTTCCCAGGTGTAACAGGTGTAGGTTCACGCTCAAGAGGATCAATACTAATGTAGTCACTAGCTGAGTAAACTGGTGTGTGTACCACATTCTCCATAGGTTCTTTCCCCCTAATCTCCTCCTTGGGTTCAGTAAACTCCTCTAGCATCGTATCAATTGCTCCCGTCAGATGATGGTTCAACTGAAAGAGTAATGATATAAAGTTGCGGCTATTATCCATGTATTTTGCAGCTGCTATTGGTTTGCGTTTTGCATATTTGTAGTGGTTAAGCATGGGATCTTCTTCCTCCTGATTATGAGGAATGTGGGTGAATTCGGAACCCATAAGCTCTTTCGTCTTATGCTCCCGAATATCTGTGATGGCTCTCATAACAGCTATATGGTAGGCTGTGTTGATAGTTCTGGCTTCCCCTGCTGGCATGACTACGCTCATTCCCAAAGATTCGGGAAGTCGCAGTCCTACCCTACACTTGGCCAATACAGTACCATCGTAGTACATGTATTTCTTTACTTGGATCTGGGGATCACACCCAAATTCAAGTAACATGGCTCGTAGAATATCTGCAAGTCCTCCTTCATATTCACTCAGTGTGGAATCCATCACTTTCACGTTTCGTCTGGGACGTGAACTTGCCATGTTGGCTGTAGAAATAGAAAGATTATAAGATTAGTAATAAAGCATCATAATAGAGATAATAAAGAATTATCGCACTAAAAGATATGATTGTTGTATTCTCAATTGAATATACACCATATTTTTAGAGAATTCTTTACTAATCCTATTTGACTCCTAACGTTTGGTCCCATTTACTAGGTTCCAACCTAAGGTCAAAGCTTTTGCTCTGATACCAACTGTGGTGACCCTGCATATCACTGCATGTTGTAGTATGACAGTCGTTGATATAACATTCACGAAGTACCATTCCGCAAATATTACATCCCTCAGAGTAGTACAACAGAACATAGCAGGTCCATAACTCATTCATTTATTATTACAAATATCATACACACGTCGTCTCGGAGTTCCTCTTGAGTCCAAAGAGGAATACTCCTGGGTTCGAGGCGAACCCAACTTAGCTTACAATATAAGAGTCTCATTAAGTTATACATTTATTTCCTCGAGCAGCTAAATACTAAGAGTTCGGGCTGCTCGGCTACTACTACTACTCGAGATGTTCAGGCTTGATCTCCTCCGGAAGCCTCCCCAGTTCCGTAGACGATGAGGTAGTCTACGCCCTCAATGCCTCCAGAGAGGTCTGGTTCTTCATAGCCGATGATCTCGGCTCCTTCATTGTTGTCGTAGTCCTCCTCCAGATGATTCAGGCAATCTAAGCATGGGATTTAAGAGTGGTATGAGTACGAGCGTACTCAACAAGTTCATTATAGATAAGAGGTGTTTAATGCTCTAGCTACGATATTAGACCAGAAAGTCTAATACCAATGCAAGTTTTGGTAAACATTTCTTCAAGAGATTGCTTTTATTCCAAAGAGCTATGTCCGTCAGCCTTCACCGGTTTACTAGAACTTCATGGAGCTCCTTTCCGGCCACGTTCGCAGTTCCTCATCCCGGAACAGGGAGTGACAGGTCACAGTTCTTTACACTCTGCAGAGGTGTGTTGCTTTACCCATAAGAGATCTTAACCTTGGTGCCAACCGGGCAGCTTTCCCATCCACACTTCCTTCGGTGTGAGGCCCGGTATAAGGTCTAGCCAATCATGTTCCTCCGCTACCTCGAACGCCCACCCTTTGTTGCATACTCCGACCCTGGGTCCACGCCGGCCCCATTATTCCCATAGATTTCAGGGTGGACTCCGACCACGACGTCAATGCAGGGCTCTACCATACATTCCTACGCCGGCAGATGCAACCCATCATAGACCTCATTACCGTTGGGACTTCTACGGGTTCCCACCCCTGCATCAAGTCTCGCAAGATCATGAGCACCCGGTAATGAGCATCCGTTGATGAACGAGAGGTGGAAACACTTTTGACTACTCCGTCCCACTCCGGATCTTATGGTTAACACGGGTATTACGGCACAAGAATCACTGGCGACATTTGTTGTTTAATCCTAGATGGATATAAACCCTTGCAATGGAACCTCCACCATATCAACACAATCCATGGTTCCATTGCCCACCACTTAGTCATATTCATAGTTATGAAAATAGTGGTTTTGGTTTTTATGCAATAGTGATAACCATAATACTTTGCAAGTAATTTGATAGAAATACTCAAATGACATGAGCAAGTGATGAACTTGCCTGAACACTGCAAAGTTTTGCAGTTGGATGGTGTGGACTGACCCTTGTCCTCTGTCTCTGAAAAATAGCATCATTGTCCGATAAGGGCAATGGTTAAAGAAGCAATTATGCATGATTCTAGTTTTAGGTTTGATTCCCCCCTTCCGATGTCGTTATTATTTCATGTGAGAAGTAAATACTAAGAATAATTTAGAGATACTTTGTTTAGGGTAAAATACAACCTTGAAATATTGTCAAGGTGTTTTTAAAGTCCAATTGCATTAATGGACTTATTTTCCTTATTGAAAATAATATGTGTGATTTAAATCATTATTTAAATCCTCAAATTAAGACTTATTCTTAATTGTCTTCAAAATTTCTCTTTGATATTTTATTTAAATAGAGAATTTTATGCTGATCCATTTTCATATTTTTAATTTAATTTTTAGAGCTTCTAAGCATTTCTTATTTAATTTCAAAGTTTCTGCATTTATATGAATTGTGAAATGACCTAAATGCCCTTGGGGCCCCACCTGTCAGGTGGCCCAAAGGGTCAGGTTTGGCCGGCCCACCTGGTCCGGCCCAACCCGTTCAGTCCCTCCTTCTCTCTCGCGCGTGTCCTAACCCTAATCTCTCTCTCTCGCTCTGGCGACCAGAATCGCCCCGCCGTCGCCGATTTATCCCCGCCGCCCCAGGCCGTCGCCGGCGACGAGGTGCTGTGGATCTGGTTCGCCCTTCGATGGCGAACCAGATGGTCCGCGTCGATCTGTCGCTGGCGTCGCCGTTCACTCGCCATCGTCGCTCCAGTGCGCCAGGCCTTCGGCGTCCGCCGCCGCCGTGCGTTGGAGAGGCCGTGGCCCTTCTTTCGGGCGCCTTCCCTGCGCGTGGTGCAGTGCTAGGGTGCGGTGGTGGTCACCAGGCTTGGCTTGGCCAGGCCTGGTGCCGCCGTGCTCCAGCGCGCGCCGCCTTGGCCGCCATAACCTCGTCGGCCACCTCCTCCCTGGTATGTTCTTCTTCTATCCTTCTACTTCTTATTCTCCTAGCTTCTTCGTCTAGCTTGGTCACTGGACTGCTTGTCCCCGTAGAGTATTGGCCGTGCTAGCTACTGTGCTGTTTGTGCTGCTGCTGTGCTATTTGTGCTGTGGCTAGGCTGCTTGTGCTGCTGCCATGCATCCTTGCCATGGTGCTGCCCTATTTTGCCTAATAGCTATGCTCAATTCTTGCTATCCTGGTTGTGCACATTTCTGTGTATGTTCCAGAGCCACATGCTTGTTTAATCTTGCATTTCTGGCTTGGATCCTTCCCCGTGCCTCTGTTCTAGTTACTATTCTTGCTAGACACTCATGTGTATTCAATTTGGCTGCCATGGCTTGATTACCATGTGTATTCCTTGCAATTTGCAAGTTCCAGGGTAATGGTATGCTGTCCCTTGTGCTCAATTTCATGTGTATGCTTGATTAAGCATTACTGCTGGTTTAACTGCATGATTCAGTGATGAGCACCAAGTGCTTTACTTATTTATCTTGATCCAGTTGTTCATCCAGCCTTGGATGTGCTTCTGGATACAATCATTTGGTTATCCATTTGGTTATCTGTGGAACACTTGTTGATTATCTGTGGTCAATTAAATATCTGGTCCATGCTCTGTTGCTTAGTGATGCTCTAGCATGCCCTAGCATGCTATGGCAAGCTCTGATGATCATGTGATCATCAACAGCTGATAATTGGTTTGCTTACCTGTGCCTGTGCATTGCTGTTACCTATTTATGTGTATGTGTGTGGCACAGATCGGTGCTGGTGCTTGCTCAAGCATCAGCTGATACTTGCAGTGATCCTCTGGATCCTTAGCAAATGTTTAATCCAAGATTTGCTTGTTAATATCAATTATCTGTGTTGCTTTAATTGATGGAGTGGATAATTGATGTGAACTGTGATACAGTGATGATCATCACAATTGATTGGCTTAGGCTAGATGGATGCCCACAGTGGTTGGGAACCCTAGCCATTCTTTGAACCCAATCAGGGTGATGATATTTGCATTTGGCTTGTTGGTTTGGCTGTTCTAGGGTTTGAGGTGACCCTGGCAGTAGTTATGTGCTGCCCTAGGGTAGCTCCCCTATTTGTTGGCTTGTTGTTGCTCACCAAATGCTTTCTGGGTGATCCATTTATTGGATTGCCAGTGGCTCTTGATGTTGAAATCAAATAGACACTATTTTGTCTAGGTCTGATGGTTAACTAGCTGTAGGTGCTAAGTGTGTGTAACTAGGCTAACTTGTGCTCTCATCTCTTGCTGGATTTCTTCAGTTATGCAATAACTGTCATATCTGTTGTTCCCTTTTGATGATTGACCAGTGGCCTTTCTGCTCTTTCTTGCACCATATGGCTTAATAGCCAGATGATGACATAACTTGGGTATCACACCCAGTTGATTATGTGTGCTTGATGCATATGCTTATATATGAACAAAACCATTTGGTTTGTCCATGATGCTTGGTATACCTCACTCCAGCTCCTAGAATGTGATGTTGGTGTAGAGGTTTGCCTCTGTGTTGATCTTATGGTTGCTTTGCTTGCCCTGCTCCTCCTGGTGACTTGATGAAACTTGATTTAATTCAGAGGTGTGCTGGAATAGATTGAACAATGAGGCTGTTCTATCTATTCTAGCTGTTCTTGGTGTTCTTGGTGTTCTTGGTGGCTTACCAGTTCAGTTCTGCCGATGGTTGAATCCAATGGCTAGGGTTTGGCTGTGAAAAGCTTTTATATGCTGCTGGCTTGCCCTTGTTGGTCGACAGCACCACCTGCAGCTTGTGGTGACTCACCCTGGTGTGTGTGTGTGTTACACATGCACACAGCCTTGTGTGCTGCCTGGTTGTGTGTGTGTGCAAGTGTTGTGCACTTGGACTTGGTCCTATCTGTGGCATGGATCTGCTCGGCAGAAACTTGAGCATATCCACTTCATTTCATTTGTTTGCTAACCTGCCAAGTGGCTATGCCACTTGGCATAACACTTGTTCTTTTATTTGCTTTGTGTTTGTGTGCAGGGACACAACCTGATGCTCCAAGGATCATGGAGATCATCAAGTACAAGGCTAAATGAAGACTAGATTGTAGTGTTAGGATAGAACATTAAATTGTACTTTTCTTTTCTTTTCATTATTCCAATTTGTCCAATTCTTGTAATATGTTGTAATATTCATTTGTTCCAATTTTGAATATTGTAAGTGACAATGTATCTTGTGTGATAATTAATAAAGCTCAAGTTTTCCTTAATGAGCTTTACGTAATTGTTGTAATATTTATAATCTTGTTTTAAGGCTAATTGTTTATTAAATTATCTCAAGTTTGGATAATGTGATATTCATTTGATGTTTGAATTTGAAATTCAAATTCAAACTTGGGTTGAATTCATTCATACGACTTAATTTAGAATTCAATCATGCAACTTAAGTTTGTGATGCAAACTCTCCCCTCTCTTCTCAAAACCCTAGTTTAGTTGAATAAGGAACAGGTTTGTCGCACTCTCGAAACCCTAACCCTGTAAGGTGTCGAGAGAGAAACTTGTCCCCCTTCGATGCAGTTTTTGTTTAAAAGCGCGAAATTTCCCCGTAAATTACAATGCAATGCACATCCCTTTCTAAAATCTACCCCTCGATCGTCTCTAAACCTGGGATATTACAACTTCTGTCCCCCGAATTGGAGTTTCGCGATGGCGGCGGCTCTGGAAGGTTTCTCGTCCCGTGGCTTATTTGTATCGAAGATTTAGGTCAGGGGGCTTCTTATAGGCGAAGAGTCGGCGTCGGAAGGCTGACGGGGGCACCACACAATAGGGGGCGCGCCCCCCCTTGGGCCGCGCGCGCCGCCCTACTGTCTGGTGGCCCTGTGGCTCTCCTCTGGTCCCTCTCGGGTGTTCTGGGAACTTCGTGGAATTTTAAGATTCTGGGCGTTGATTTCGTCCAATTCCGAGAATATTTCCTTACTAGGATTTCTGAAACCAAAAATAGCAGAAAACAGGAACTGGCACTTCGGCATCTCGTTAATAGGTTAGTTCCGGAAAATGCATAATAATGACATAAAGTATGTATAAAACATGTAGATATTGTCATAAAACAAGCATGGAACATAAGAAATTATCGATACGTTGGAGACGTATCAGGAGGTTCTGAAGATCGCCTCCGGCACCCTGCTGGAGAGGGGAATCATCACCGGAGGGCTCTACATCACCATGCCCGCCTCCGGATTGATGCGTGAGTAGTTCATCCTTGGACTATGGGTCCATAGCAGTAGCTAGACGGTTGTCTTCTCCTCTTGTGATATCATGTTTAGATCTTGTGAGCAGCCTATCATGATCAAGATCATCTATTTGTAATGCTACATGTTGTGTTTGTTGCGATCCGATGAATATGGAATATTATGTCAAGTTGATTATCGATCTATCATATATGTGTTGTTTATGATCATGCATGCTCTCCGTTGCTAGTAGAGGCTCTGGCCAAGTTGATACTTGTGACTTCAAGAGGGAGTATTTATGCTCGATAGTGGGTTCATGCCTCCATTGAATCTGGGACAGTGATAGAAAGTTCTAAGGTTATGGATGTGCTGTTGCCACTAGGGATAAAACATCAATGCTTTGTCTAAGGATATTTGTATTGTTTACATTACGCACAGTACTTAATGCAATTGTCTGGTGTTTGCGACTTAATACTGGAAGGGGTGCGGATGCTAACCCGAAGGTGGACTTTTTAGGCATAGATGCATGCTGGATAGCGGTCTATGTTCTTTGTCGTAATGCCCTAAGTAAAACTCATAGTAGTCATCATGATATGTATGTGCATTGTTATGCCCTCTCTATTTGTCAATTGCCCAACTGTAATTTGTTCACCCAACATGCTATTTATCTTATTGGAGAGACACCACAAGTGAACTGTGGACCCCGGTCCATTCTTTTACATCTGAAATACAATCTACTGCAATTATTGTTCTCTGCTGTTCTTTGCAAACAAACATCATTCTCCACACCATACGTTTAATCCTTTGTTTACAGCAAGCCGGTGAGATTGACAACCTCACTGTTAAGTTGGGGCAAAGTATTTTTATTGTGTTGTGCAGGTTCCACGTTAGCGCCGGAATCCCTGGTGTTGCATGATACGTCTCCAACGTATCGATAATTTCTTATGTTCCATGCCACATTATTGATGATATCTACATGTTTTATGCATACTTTATGTTATATTTATGCATTTTCCGGCACTAACCTATTAACGAGATGCCAAAGAGCCAGTTGTTGTTTTCTGCTGTTTTTGGTTTCAGAAATCCTAGTAAGGAAATATTCTCAGAATTGGACGAAATCAACGCCCAGGGGCCTATTTTGCCACGAAGCTTCCAGAAGTCCGAGGGAGAGACGAAGTGGGGCCACGGGGCGCCGCCACAGTAGGGCGGCGCGGCCTACAGAGGGCCCGCGCGGCCCTGCTGTGTGGGGCCCCCGTGACGCCTCTTGACCTACCCTTCCGCCTACTTAAAGCCTTCGTCGCGAAACCCCCAGTACCGAGAGCCACGATACGGAAAACCTTCCAGAGACGCCGCCGCCAATCCCATCTCGGGGGATTCAGGAGATCGCCTCTGGCACCCTGCCGGAGAGGGGAATCATCTCCCGGAGGACTCTTCACCGCCATGGTCGCCTCCGGAGTGATGAGTGAGTAGTTCACCCCTGGACTATGGGTCCATAGCAGTAGCTAGATGGTCGTCTTCTCCTAATTGTGCTTCATTGTCGGGTCTTGTGAGCTGCCTAACATGATCAAGATCATCTATCTGTAATGCTATATGTTGTGTTTGTTGGGATCCGATGGATAGAGAATACTATGCTATGTTGATTATCAATCTATTATCTATATGTTGTTTATGATCTTGCATTCTCTCCGTTATTAGTAGAGGCTCTGGCCAAGTTTTTGCTAGTAACTCGAAGAGTGAGTATTTATGCTCGATAGTGGGTTCATGCCTCCATTAAATCTGGGACAGTGACAGAAAGTTCTAAGGTTGTGGATGTGTTGTTGCCACTAGGGATAAAACATTGATGCTATGTCTAAGGATGTAGTTGTTGATTACATTACGTACCATACTTAATGCAATTGTCTGTTGTTTGCAACTTAATACTGGAAGGGGTTCGGATGTTAACCTGAAGGTGGACTTTTTAGGCATAGATGCATGCTGGATAGCGGTCTATGTACTTTGTCGTAATGCCCAATTAAATCTCACTATACTCATCATATCATGTATGTGCATGGTCATGCCCTCTTTATTTGTCAATTGCCCAACTGTAATTTGTTCACCCAACATGCTTATTCTTATCGGAGAGACGCCTCTAGTGAACTGTGGACCCCGGTCCATTCTTTTACATCGAATACAATCTACTGCAATACTTGTTTTACTATTTTCTGCAAACAATCATCATCCACACTATACATCTAATCCTTTGTTACAGCAAGCCGGTGAGATTGACAACCTCACTGTTACGTTGGGACAAAGTACTTTGGTTGTGTTGTGCAGGTTCCACGTTGGCGCCGGAATCCCTGGTGTTGCGCCACACTACACTTCGCCGCCATCAACCTTCAACGTGCTTCTTGGCTCCTACTGGTTCGATAAACCTTGGTTTCTTACTGAGGGAAAACTTGCCGCTGTACGCATCACACCTTCCTCTTGGGGTTCCCAACGGTCGCGTGCTGTACGCGTATCAAGACTGTTTTCTGGCGCCTTTGCCGGAGAGATCAAGACACGCTGCAAGGGGAGTATCCACCTCCAATCTCTTTACTTTGTTTTTGTCTTGCTTTACTTTTATTTACTATTTTTTTGCTGCACTAAATCAAAATACAAAAAAATTAGTTGCTAGTTTTGCTTTATTTGCTATCTTGTTTGCTATATTAAAAACACAAAAAAATTAGTTACTTGCATTTACTTTACTTACTTCATCATGTTTCCTCTTAATTTTACTGTAAAAGATATACATGTGGGACAAGGGTCTATAATTGGTAGAGATAATATAGAAGAATTTTTCACCCATGTTAGTATGCAAGAAGATCTTAAAGATATAGCCCTGGCAAAAGCTGTCCCTACTTATGAAGATGCCTCTGTTTGTTTGGTACGCATGATGGAAGCTAGATTTATTAGTCTCAACCCCATGATACAACACATGTTTCTTACACTTTCTGATATGGAGAGGGGAGAGAAGAGAGATTTTGTTTTAAAAGTCCTAGTGCGAGAATTTGAGGATATAGCCAAAGAAGCTAGAAAAGTTTTTATTAAGCATAAGAGGCTTGGTATGTTCACCGATTTTAAAAGAACACTTGAAAAGATGGATATGGATAGAATTAAGTACACTAATAATGTTAATGATGGTGGGGAGATTAAAACATCAATACCTTGCAAGCTCTTGGGAATGTGCGAGGCACTAGAAAAGAATTTTGATTGGATTGTTCCTGAAGATTTGTTTGATGAGAGTAGCAAGCCTAAGGGTAGTGAAAAGGGAGCCTATGAAACTTACATAGATAAGATACAATGCATAGTTGAGAAAACTCCAAACCCCGCTGTAGATGCATCATCTCTTGATAATACTTGATACACACTTTCTGCGCCTAGCTGAAAGGCGTTAAAGAAAAGCTCTTATGGGAGACAACCCATGATTTTACTACTGCACTTTTATTTTATATTTGAGTCTTGGAAGTTGTTACTACTGTAGCAACCTCTCCTTATCTTAGTTTTGTTGCATTTTTGTGCCAAGTAAAGTCGTTGATAGTAAGGTTCATACTAGATTTGGATTACTGCGCAGAAACAGATTTCTTGCTGTCACGAATCTGGGCCTAATTCTCTGTAGGTAACTCAGGAAATTATGCCAATTTACGTGAGTGATCCTCAGATATGTACGCAACTTTCATTCAATTTGAGAATTTTCATTTGAGAAAGTCTAGTGCCTCTTAGAAATTCGTCTTTACGAACTGTTCTGTTTTGACAGATTCTGCCTTTTATTTCGCATTGCCTGTTTTGCTATGCTTGATGGATTTTTCGATTCCGTTAACTTTCAGTAGCTTTGTGCAATGTCCATAAGTGTTAAGAATGATTATTTCACCTATGAACATGTGAATTTTGATTATGCACTAACCCTCTAATGAGTTGTTTTGAGTTTGGTGTGGAGGAAGTTTTCAAGGATCAAGAGAGGAGGATGATACAATATGATCAAGGAGAGTGAAAGCTCTAAGCTTGGGGATGCCCCGGTGGTTCATCCCTGCATATTTCAAGAAGACTCAAGTGTCTAAGCTTGGGGATGCCCAAGGCATCCCCTTCTTCATCGACAACATTATCAGGTTCCTCTAGTGAAACTATATTTTTATTCCATCACATCTTATGTACTTTGCTTGGAGCATCTGTTTGTTTTTGTTTTTTGTTTTTTTTAAATAAAATGGATCCTAGCATTCATTGTGTGGGAGAGAGACACGCTCCGCTGTTGCATATGGACAAATATGTCCTTAGGCTTTACTCATAGTATTCATGGCGAAGGTTGAATCTTCTTCGTTAAATTATTATATGTTGGAAACGGGAAATGCTACATGTAGTAATTGGTAAAATGTCTTGGATAATTTGATACTTGGCAATTGTTGTGCTCATGTTTAAGCTCTTGCATCATATACTTTGCACCTATTAATGAAGAAATACATAGAGCTTGCTAAAATTTGGTTTGCATAATTGGTCTCTCTAAGGTCTAGATAATTTCTAGTAAGGGTCGAACAACAAGGAAGACGGTGTAGAGTCTTATAATGTTTACAATATGTCTTTTATGTGAGTTTTGCTGCACCGCTTCATACTTGTGTTTGTTTCAAATAGCCTTGCTAGCCTAAGCCTTGTATCGAGAGGGAATACTTCTCATGCATCCAAAATCCTTGAGCCAACCACTATGCCATTTGTGTCCACCATACCTACCTACTACATGGTATTTCTCCGCCATTCCAAAGTAAATTGCTTGAGTGCTACCTTTAAATTTCTATCCTTCACCTTTGCAATATATAGCTCATGGGACAAATAGCTTAAAAACTATTGTGGTATTGAATATGTACTTATGTACTTATGCATTTTATCTCTTATTAAGTTGCTTGTTGTGCGATAACCATGTTCCTGGGGACGCCATCAACTACTCTTTGTTGAATATCATGTGAGTTGCTATGCATGTCCGTCTTGTCTGAATTAAGGGCGATTTACCATGAGTTGAATGGTTTGAGCATGCATACTGTTAGAGAAGAACATTGGGCCGCTAACTAAAGCCATGATCCATGGTGGAAGTTTCAGTTTTGGACAAATATCCTCAATCTCATATGAGAAAATTAATAATTGTTGAATGCTTAAGCATTAAAGAGGAGTCCATTATCTGTTGTCTATGTTGTCCCGGTATGGATGTCTAAGTTGAGAATAATCAAAAGCGAGAAATCCAATGCGAGCTTTCTCCTGAGACCTTTGTACAGGCGGCATAGAGGTACCCCTTTGTGACACTTGGTTAAAACATATGTATTGCGGTGATAATCCAGGTAATCCGAGCTAATTAGGACAAGGTGCGGGCACTATTAGTATACTATGCATGAGGCTTGCAACTTGTAGGATATAATTTACATAACACATATGCTTTATTACAACCGTTGACAAAATTGTTTCTTGTTTTCAAAACCAAAGCTCTAGCACAAATATAGAAATCAATGCTTCCCTCTGCGAAGGGCCTTTCTTTTACTTTTACGTTGAGTCAGTTCACCTATCTCTCTCCACCTCAAGAAGCAAACACTTGTGTGAACTGTGCATTGATTCCTACATACTTGCATATTGCACTTGTTATATTACTTTATGTTGACAATATCCATGAGATATACATGTTACAAGTTGAAAGCAACCGTTGAAACTAAATCTTCCTTTGTGTTTCTTCGATACCTATAGTTTGAATTATTGCTTTATGAGTTAACTCTTATGCAAGACTTATTGATGCTTGTCTTGAAAGTACTATTCATGAAAAGTCTTTGCTATATGATTCATTTGTTTACTCATGTCATTTACCATTGTTTTGATCGCTGCATTCATCACATGTGCTTACAATAGTATGATCAAGGTTATGATGGCATGTCACTCCAGAAATTATCTTTGTTATCGTTTACCTACTCGGGACGAGCAGGAACTAAGCTTGGGGATGCTGATACGTCTCCAACGTATCGATAATTTCTTATGTTCCATGCCACATTATTGATGATATCTACATGTTTTATGCATACTTTATGTCATATTTATGCATTTTCCGGCACTAACCTATTAACGAGATGCCGAAGAGCCAGTTGCTGTTTTCTGTTGTTTTTGGTTTCAGAAATCCTAGTAAGGAAATATTCTCGGAATTGGATGAAATCAACGCCCAGGGGCCTATTTTGCCACGAAGCTTTTAGAAGTCCAAGGGAGAGACGAAGTGGGGCCACGGGGTGCCACCACAGTAGGGCGGCGCGGCCTACAGGGGGCCCACGCGGCCCTGTTGTGTGGGGCCCCCGTGACGCCTCTTGACCTGCCCTTCCGCCTACTTAAAGCCTTCGTCGCGAAACCCCCAGTACCGAGAGCCACGATACGGAAAACCTTCCAGAGACGCCGCCGCCGCCAATCCCATCTCGGGGGATTCAGGAGATCGCCTCCGGCACCCTGCCGGAGAGGGGAATCATCTCACGGAGGACTCTTCACCGCCATGGTCGCCTCCGGAGTGATGAGTGAGTAGTTCACCCCTGGACTATGGGTCCATAGCAGTAGCTAGATGGTCGTCTTCTCCTAATTGTGCTTCATTGTCGGGTCTTGTGAGCTGCCTAACATGATCAAGATCATCTATCTGTAATGCTATATGTTGTGTTTGTTGGGATCCGATGGATAGAGAATACTATGCTATGTTGATTATCAATCTATTATCTATGTGTTGTTTATGATCTTGCATGCTCTCTGTTATTAGTAGAGGCTCTGGCCAAGTTTTTGCTAGTAACTCCAAGAGGGAGTGTTTATGCTCGATAGTGGGTTCATGCCTCCATTAAATGCAGGACGATGTGAGAAAGTTCTAAGGTTGTGGATGTGTTGTTGCCACTAGGGATAAAACATCGATGCTATGTCTAAGGATGTAGTTGTTGATTACATTACGCACCATACTTAATGCAATTATCTGTTGTTTGCAACTTAATACTGGAAGGGGTTCAGATGATAACCTGAAGGTGGACTTTTTAGGCATAGATGCATGCTGGATAGCGGTCTATGTACTTTGTCGTAATGCCCAATTAAATCTCACTATACTCATCATATCATGTATGTGCATGGTCATGCCCTCTTTATTTGTCAATTGCCCAACTGTAATTTGTTCACCCAACATGCTTATTCTTATCGGAGAGACGCCTCTAGTGAACTGTGGACCCCGGTCCATTCTTTTACATCGAATACAATCTACTGCAATACTTGTTTTACTGTTTTCTGCAAACAATCATCATCCACACTATACATCTAATCCTTTGTTACAGCAAGCCGGTGAGATTGACAACCTCACTGTTACGTTGGGACAAAGTACTTTGGTTGTGTTGTGCAGGTTTCACGTTGGCGCCGGAATCCCTGGTGTTGCGCCGCACTACACTTCGCCGCCATCAACCTTCAACGTGCTTCTTGGCTCCTACTGGTTCGATAAACCTTGGTTTCCTACTGAGGGAAAACTTGCCGTTGTACGCATCACACCTTCCTCTTGGGGTTCCCAACGGTCGCGTGTTGTACGCGTATCATTGCACCGCACTACACTCCTTCACCGACAACCTTCACGTGGCCTTCATCTCCTACTGGTTCGATAACCTTGGTTTCTTACTGAGGGAAACTTGCTGCTGTACGCATCACACCTTCCTCTTGGGGTTCCCAACGGACGTGTGCTTCACGCGTCATCAAGCTAAATTTCTGGCGCCGTTGCCGGGGACCTGAAGAAAAGTTACACCACAAAGATTTCTAACTCCCACGTCAACTGCACGCCAGCAAATAAATTTCTGGCGCCGTTGGCGGGGACCTGAAGAAAAGTTACACCACAAAGATTTCTAACTCCCACGTCAACTGCACGCCAGCAAATAAATTTCTTGCGCCGTTGCTGGGGAGATCAAGACACGCTGCAAGGGGAGTCTCTCACACCCAATCTCTTTACTTTGTTTATTGCCTTGCTTTACTTTATTTTATTTTCTGTCTTGTTTGCTTTCTTTATATCAAACACAAAAAAATTAGTTACTTGTTTTACTTTACTTAATTTAGTTGCTTTACTTATTTTTATTACTGTTAAAATGAATACTCCTGAGAACACTAAGTTGTGTGATTTCACTAGCACCAATAATAATGATTTTATATGAACTCCTATTGCTCCACCTGCTACTACAGCAGAATTTTATGAAATTAAACCTGATTTACTAAATCTTGTTATGAGAGAGCAATTTTCTGGTGTTAGTACTGATGATGCTGCTGCCCATCTTAAAAATTTGGTTGAACTTTGTGAAATGCAAAAGTATAAGGATTTAGATGGGGACATTATAAAACTGAAATTGTTTCCTTTCTCCTTAAGATGAAGAGCTAAAGATTGGTTGCTATCTTTGCCTAAGAATAGTATTGATTCATGGACTAAATGTAAAGATGCTTTCATTGGTAGATATTATCCTCCTGCTAAAATTATATCTTTGAGAAGTAGCGTTATGAATTTTAAGCAATTGGATAATGAACATGTTGCCCAAGCATGGGAAAGAATGAAATCTTTGGTAAAGAATTGCCCTACCCATGGACTGACCACTTGGATGATCATCCAAACCCTTTATGCAGGATTGAATTTTTCTTCACGGAACCTATTGGATTCCGCTGCTGGAGGTACTTTTATGTCCATCACTTTGGGTGCTGCAACAAAGCTTCTTGATGATATGATGATCAACTACTCTGAATGGCACACTGAAAGGACTCCACAAGGTAAGAAGGTAAATTCTGTTGAAGAAACCTCCTCCTTGAGTGATAAGATTGATGTTATTATGTCCATGCTTGTTAATGGTAGATCTAATGTTGATTCTAATAATGTTCCTTTAGCTTCATTGGTTGCTCAAGAAGAGCATGTTGATGTGAACTTCATTAAAAATAATAATTTCAACAACAATGCTTATAGGAATAATTTTGGTAACAACTATAGGCCATATCCTTCTAACAATGGTAATGGTTATGGTAATTCTTATGGTAATTCTTGCAACAATAGTAGGAGTGTACCCTCTGGTCTTGAAGTCATGCTTAAAGAATTTATTAGTACATAAACTGCTTTTAACAAATCTGTTGAAGAAAAGCTTGGTAAAATTGATGTTCTTGCTTCTAAGGTTGATAGTCTTGCTGCTGATGTTGATCTTTTAAAACTGAAAGTTATGCCTAATGAAGATAAAAATATTAAGTCATTTGCTACAGCAAACGCTATACAAGTTCTAATTAATGACAATATTAGAATGATGGCTGAATTGCATGCTAGGTGGGAAAGAGAAGAAAAACTTGCTAAAGAAAATAATGTAGCTAAAGTTTGGACTATAACCACCACTAGTAATGTTAATGCTTCACATGTTGCTAAACCTCCTACTATCAATGGTAAAATAATTAGTGTTGGCAATGTTTCTACTTCTAATACAAAGCATGAAAAACTGCCTGAAACTGCTGAAACTGTTTGTGATAAAGATGCTGAATTTTTTTCAGAATATTGGGGACAATGATCCCATTGGTTTATATCATAATGGTTTTGATTTTGATAATTTTCATATCTCTGAATTTATTAAGTTCTTACAAAAACTTGCTAGAAGTCCTAATGCTAGTGCCATAAACTTGGCCTTTACAAATCATATTACAAATGCTCCCATTAAAGCTAGAGAAGAGGAATTAAAACTTAAAGCTTCTATTCCTAGGAAGTTAGAAGATGGTTGGGAGCCCATCATTAAAATGAAGGTCAATGATTTTGATTGTAATGCTTTATGTGATTTTGGTGCAAGTATTTCTGTTATGCCTAAAAAACTCTATGATATGATTGACTTGCCACCATTGAAATATTGTTATTTGTATGTTAATCTCGCTGATAATTCTATAAAGAAACCTTTGGGGAGGATTGATAATGTTCACATTACGGTTAACAATAAACTTGTCCCCGTTGATTTTGTTGTCTTGGATATTGAATGCAATGCATCTTATCCTATTATTTTGGGAAGACCCTTTCTTCGAATTGTTGGTGCTATTATTGATATGAAAGAAGGAAATATTAAATAGCAATTCCCTCTTAAGAAAGGTATGGAACACTTCCCTAGAAAAAGAATGAAGTTGCCTTTTGATTCTATTATTAGAACAAATTATGATGTTGATGCTTCTTCTCTCGATATTACTTGATTTATACTTTCTGCGCCTAGCTGAAAGGCGTTAAAGAAAAGCGCTTATGGGAGACAACCCATTATTTTCCTTCTGCAATTTTTGTTTTATATTTGAGTAAAGGTGTTTGTTACTACTGTAGCAATACCTTTGTATCTTTACTTTATTGCATTGTTGTGCCAAGTAAAGTCTTTGATAGTAAGGTTGATACTAGATTTGGATTTCTGCGCAGAAACAGAATTCTAGCTGTCAAAAATTTGAGTAGATCTCTCTCTAGGAAACTCAGAAAAATCTGCGAAAATTCATGAGTAATCCTCAGATATGTACGCAACTTTCATTCAATTTGAGCTTCTTCATCTGAGCATGTTAAGTGCCTCTAAAAAAATCGTCTTTACGGACTATTCTGTATTGACAGATTCTGCCTTTTATTTCACATTGCCTCTTTTACTGTGTTGAGTGGATTTCATTGCTCCATTAACTTTCAGTAGCCTTGGGTAATGTCCAGAAGTGTTGGGAATGATTGTGTCCTCTCTGAACATGTGAATTTTTGATTATGCACTAACCCTCTAATGAGATTGTTTTGAGTTTGGTGTGGAGGAAGTTTTCAAGGGTCAAGAGAGGAGGATGATATAATACGATCAAGAAGAGTGAAAAGTCTAAGCTTGGGGATGCCCCCGTGGTTCATCCCTGCATATTTCAAGAAGACTCAAGCATCTAAGCTTGGGGATGCCCAAGGCATCCCCTTCTTCATCAACCACTTATCAGGTCACCTCTAGTGAAACTATATTTTTATTCCATCACATCTTATGTGCTTTACTTGGAGCGTCTGTATGCTTTTATTTTAGTTTGTGTTTGAATAAATTCGGATCCTAGCATTCCTTGTGTGGGAGAAAGACATGCTCCGCTTTTCATATTGAACACTGTGTTCTTAGCTTTACTTTTAATGTTCATGGCGAAGGTTGAAAACCGCTTCGTTTATTGCTATTTGGTTGGAAACAGAAAATGCTTCATGTGGTAATTGGTATATTGTCTTGAATAATTTGGTACTTGGCAATTGTTTTGAGCTCTCAAATAGATCATGTTTAAGCTCTTGCATCATGTAGTTTAAACCTATTAGTGGAGAATTACTGTAGAGCTTGTTGAAATTTGGTTTGCATGATTGGTCTCTCTAAAGTCTAGATATTTTATGGTAAAAGTGTTTGAACAACAAGGAAGACAGTGTAGAGTCTTATAATGCTTGCAATATGTTCTTATGTAAGTTTTGCTGTACCGGTTCATACTTGTGTTTGCTTCAAACAACCTTGCTAGCCAAAGCCTTGTACTGAGAGGGAATGCTTCTCGTGCATCCAAAACCTTGAGCCAAAACTTATGCCATTTGTGTCCACCATAACTACCTACTATGTGGTATTTTTCTGCCATTCCAAAGTAAATTGCTTGCGTGCTACCTTTAAAATTTCATTCCTTGTCTTTGCAATATATAGCTCATGGGAAAGTAGCCTAAAAACTATTGTAGTAAAGAATATGTCGCTTATGTATCTTATTTCTTATAAGTTGCTTGTTGAGCGGTAACCATGTTTCTGGGGACGCCATCAACTATTACACTTTGTTGAATATCATGTGAGTTGCTATGCATGTTCGTCTTGTCTGAAGTAAGGGTGATTTTCCATGAGTTGAATAGTTTGAGTATGCATATTGTTAGAGAAGAACATTGGGCCGCCAACCAAAGCCATGTATCATGGTGGAAGTTTCAGCTTGGACATTAATCCTCAATCTCTTATGAGAATATTATCTGTTGTTGAATGCTTAAGCATTAAAGAGGAGTCCATTATCTATTTTCTATGTTGTCTCGGTATGGATGTCCTCAAGTTGAGATCTATCAAAATCGAGAAATCAAATGCGATTTATCTCCTTGGACCTTTGTACAGGTGGCATAGAGGTACCCCTTTGTGACACTTGGTTGAAACATATGTAATGCAATGATAATCCATGGAAATCCGAGCTAATTAGGACAAGGTGCGAGCACTATTGGTATTCGATGCATGAGGCTTGCAACTTATAGGAGGTTTTATGCATAACACATATGAATTATTACTACCGTTGACAAAATTGTTTCCATGTTTTCAAAATAAAAAAAGCTCTAGCACATGAGTAATCCCTGCTTCCCTCTGCGAAGGGCCTTTCTTTTACTTTATGTTGAGTCAGTTCACCTACTTCTTTCTATCTTAGAAGCAAACACTTGTGTCAACTGTGCTTATTTGCATTCATCATATTACTTTGTGTTGACAACTATCCATGAGATATACATGTTGAAGTTGAAAGCAACTGCTGAAACTTATATCTTCCTTTGTGTTGCTTCAAAACCTTCTATTAAGAATCTATTGCTTTATGAGTTAACTCTTATGCAAGACTTATTGATGCTTGTCTTGAAAGTACTATTCATGAAAAGTCTTTGCTATATGATTCAGTTGTTTAGTCATTATCTTTACCATTGCTTTGAATCGCTTCATTCATGTCATATGCTTTACAATAGTATTGATCAAGATTATGATAGTAGCATGTCACTTCAGAAATTATACTTGTTATCGTTTACCTACTCGAGGGCGAGTAGGAACTAAGCTTAGGGATGCTTGATACGTCTCAAACGTATCTATAATTTCTTATGTTCCATGCTAGTTTTATGACAATAATCACTTGTTTTATATACACTTTATATCATTTTGATGCATTTTCCGGCACTAACCTATTAACAAGATGCCGAAGCGTCAGTTCCTGTTTTCTGCTGTTTTTGGTTTCAGAAATCCTACACAAGAAATATTCTCGGAATTGGACGAAAAAAAAGCCCACGGTCTTATTTTCCACGGAGCCTTCCAGAAGTACGAAGAGGAGACGAAGAGGGGCGACGAGGCGGCCACACCCTAGGGGGGCGCGGCCCCACCTCTGGCCGCGCCGCCCTATGGGGTGGCCCCCTCGAGCATCCCCCGACTCTGCCCCTTCGCCTATTTAATCTCTCCGTCGCGAAAACCCTAGTACCGAGAGCCACGATACGAGAAAACATACTGAGACGCCGCCGCCGTCAACCTCATCTCGGGAGGTTCTGAAGATCACCTCTGGCACCCTGCCGGAGAGGGGAATCATCACCGGAGGGCTCTACATCACAATGCCCGCCTCCGGACTGATGCGTGAGTAGTTCATCCTTGGACTATGGGTCCATAGCAGTAGCTAGATGGTTGTCTTCTCCTCTTGTGAGCTGCCTATCATGATCAAGATCATCTATTTGTAATGCTACATGTTGTGTTTGTTGGGATCCGATGAATATGGAATACTATGTCAAGTTGATTATCGATCTATCATATATGTGTTGTTTATGATCATGCATGCTCTCCGTTGCTAGTAGAGGCTCTGGCCAAGTT
This sequence comes from Lolium perenne, assembly GCF_019359855.2. NCBI lineage: Eukaryota > Viridiplantae > Streptophyta > Magnoliopsida > Poales > Poaceae > Lolium > Lolium perenne. The sequence goes on from NC_067245.2 coordinate 190,891,851, forward strand.
GATACTTGTGACTCCAAGAGGGAGTATTTATGCTCGATAGTGGGTTCATGCCTCCATTAAATCTGGGACAGTGACAGAAAGTTCTAAGGTTATGGATGTGCTGTTGCCACTAGGGATAAAACATCAATGCTTTGTCTAAGGATATTTGTATTGTTTACATTACGCACAGTACATAATGCAATTGTCTGTTGTTTGCAACTTAATACTGGAAGGGGTGCGGATGCTAACCCGAATGTGGACTTTTTAGGCATAGATGCATGCTGGATAGCGGTCTATGTTCTTTGTCGTAATGCCCTAAGTAAAACTCATAGTAGTCATCATGATATGTATATGCATTGTTATGCCCTCTCTATTTGTCAATTGCCCAACTGTAATTTGTTCACCCAACATGCTATTTATCTTATTGGAGAGACACCACTAGTGAACTGTGGACCCCGGTCCATTCTTTTACATCTGAAATACAATCTACTGCAATCATTGTTCTCTGCTGTTCTTTGCAAACAAACATCATTCTCCACACCATACGTTTAATTCTTTGTTTACAGCAAGCCGGTGAGATTGACAACCTCACTGTTAAGTTGGGGCAAAGTATTTTGATTGTGTTGTGCAGGTTCCACGTTGGCGCCGGAATCCCTGGTGTTGCGCCGCACTACACTCCTTCACCAACAACCTTCACGTGGCCTTCATCTCCTATTGGTTCGATAACCTTGGTTTCTTACTAAGGGAAACTTGCTGTTGTACGCATCACACCTTCCTCTTGGGGTTCCCAATGGACGTGTGCTTCACGCGTCATCAAGCTAAATTTATGGCGCCGTTGCCGGGGACCTGAAGAAAAGTTACACCACAAAGATTTCTAACTCCCACGTCAACTGCACGCCAGCACTAGATGGTTGTCTTCTCCTATTATGCCATCATGTTTAGATCTTGTGAGCTGCCTATCATGATCAAGATCGTCTATTTGTAATGCTACATGTTGTGTTTGTTGGGATCCGATGAATATGGAATACTATGTCAAGTTGATTATTGATCTATCATATATGTTGTTTATGATCTTGCATGCTCTCCGTTGCTAGTAGAGGCTCTGGCCAAGTTGATACTTGTAACTCCAAGAGGGGGTATTTATGTTAGATAGTGGGTTCATGGCTCCATTGTATCTGGGACAGTGATAGAAAGTTCTAAGGTTGTGAATGTGCTGTTGCCACTAGGGATAAAACATCAATGCTTTGTCTAAGGATATTCTTATTGTTTACATTACGCACAGTACTTAATGCAATTATCTGTTGTTTGCAACTTAATACTGGAAGTGGTGCGGATGCTAACCCGAAGGTGGACTTTTTAGGCATAGGTGCATGCTGGATGGCGGTCTATGTTCTTTGTCGTAATGCCCTAACTAAATCTCATAGTATTCATCATGATATGTATGTGCATTGTTATGCCCTCTCTATTTGTCAATTTCCCAAGTGTAATTTGTTTACCCAACATGTTATTTATCTTATTGGAGAGACACCACTAGTGAACTGTGGACCTCGGTCCATTCTTTTACATCTGAAATACAACCTACTGCAATCATTGTTCTCTTTTGTTTTCTGCAAGCAAACATCATTTTTCACACCATACGTTTAATCCTTTGTTTTCAGCAAGCCGGTGAGATTAACAACCTCACTGTTAAGTTGGGGCAAAGTATTTTGATTGTGTTGTGCAGGTTCCACGTTGGCACCGGAATCCCTGGTGTTCCGCCGCACTACACTCCTTCACCAACAACCTTCACGTGATCTTCATCTCCTACTGGTTCGATAACCTTGGTTTCTTACTGAGGGAAAACTCGTTGATGTACTCATCATACCTTCCTCTTGGGGTTCCCAACAGACGTGTGCTTTACCGTCACAAGCAAGCCGCTAATCAAAGAGGGGGCCTATGAGGCGCAATGTACACTAGTGCTGATGTCCACTCGACGACGCTTTCTGGATTGATCATGGTGCCCACTCGCCTATTCTAGGTGTTTCTTTTACAAAGAGCATATATGTGAATTACACTAACCTCTGCAACAAGATATTGCCCTAGCGATATTACGGATGCACACGGCTAAAAAAAAGAAAATTACAATTAAAAAAAGTCCCGCTACAGTGATTTATTCATTGTAGTAGCAGTAGTAGCACCACCAAGACAACGTCAGAAAGTCCAGCATCTCCAAAAGTGATGCCTCCAAAAAGGGAACTGTGCACAAGCATTGTCGTCAACCAATCAAAGATCTAAAGTTTTCACCTAGGAGAAAAGTCCTCGGTCCCAAAAACAATGACTTCAATAAAATTATTGTCAGACACGGCCAATTAAGAACATACCTTAGATTTTCACCCTGAAAAGTAGAACTTCGAACTTCTCTTGTATTGTAGCCCCTAGTTAGGATGCCTCTGCTCCAATTCACAAATCACCCAGCCAATTCATCATTGTCGCAAAGAGTCAAATCACCATTGCTAGTCCCCAGATCTCGTCTTTCATGACATTCTCCACCAGCTAACTTCACCATGGAACGAGAAAACATGCCCCATGACCCTCTAAAACCAAACGGTCAGAGAAAAAACACGGGTGCGCATGATCGAATCTTATCTGATCCAATAAACTCTAGGCATGAAGAGCGCAGTGGAGTATATCGGCGAAACACTCTGAAACACGACACTCCCACCACCGATGGGGACATGCATCCGGTAGATCTTTATCTTGCCGCGAGAAAAATCCTAGGACCGCCTCCATTACTTGCGACACCAGCAGCCCCCATGCAGCCAACCAGTCTCCCAGCAGGAATGGTAGAAGAGGAGAGGGAAACCAGTGCAAGGATGCAGGTCATCGCCGTCTTGGCCAAGGCCATAGCAGACTCCCATTAGCACATGTGCTGACCCCTGAGGCCCGGATCTAGACCCTACAACCCAGATCGCAGCCCAGCAGCCGTTGCACGCCATGCGAGCAGAAGGCCGGCCGCACCGGTGGCGCACCTCCGCCTCCTTGACACCTGGCCGCCGGAGAACCTCATGCGCCAACCAGATCGGCTGTGCCGTCCTGTGCCCAGTCGGCGTCTCTCCTCCTCCCAAGAAACACCGCCGAGACGCACCTCACCTAGGCGCCGCCATCGCTGCCGGCGACGGAAGTAGCGGCCGCCAACGAGACGTGTGACGAGTGGGATTCTAGGATTTGGTGGTAGGGAAGCCTCCATCGCCGCTTGGGAGGGGAGCGGCTCATGAGTTCTGTTCGGGTGGTAGATGGGATTCTCGGCTTATGGGAGGATTGTACCTCGACTTGTACCATACTTGAGTAAGGGTTGTTCCGAGGTGTTATGTGTTGGTTGTGATGCGGTTACAAGGCCCTCTGTCTTGATCTTGTGCCATTATTGGCCGGTGGTTTGGCAAGGGGGTGCTTGTCATGTTGCTAGTATGGTTGTGCGTTGTAAGGCAATAGGCATCATGTGTATGGTTTTTGGGTCCGATTTTCCTCATAAATTGAACTATTTTTCTCTTTTAAACTTACGCGCAGCTCTTCTACGGGTTCTCGAAGAAAAAATATCTTGGTACAAGAGCTAATGGAAGTGTTCAGTCTCACTCTGATGATACAACTGGTCCTATCTCTACAAACAGCTCACGATACTATAGCCTGGAGACTATGGCTCATCTAACATGGCTAGTGCTAACTGACTGTCCTGTTTACAACCCCAGTGTCCTCACCATTCCAGTTTTGAACTGGTTAATTATAGCAAGAGGTTGATAGCAATGAAGTCATTGCTCACTAAGGACGGATGGTGATCTATCTTTGATTCATGTTGTCGTTGTCTGAATGTACGTCTATGGAGATGTTGAATTTATGCAATATTAAATGATTTGTACAACATTATACCAAAGAAGCATATTTCATGAAAATGGTACGCTGAAGTATCCAGAAAACAAATCAATCTCAGCTAAACGTATGGGCAAGGTCTACATCCAAGTCAAAACATCAAGAACAACCCCATCGTGCTTGTAACATACAAGATAAGAGCGGTATGGTTTTTTAGAACTGAACTTCAGATGAAATACAGCCCTTGAGGAATGAGAGGAAAAACAATTACATTCTCGGAAATCAGTTGTACAAATTCAAGAATTGTGTACAATCATGGTACTGAAATCAGGTCAACACAACATCTCATGTTATCATTTCTCTTATTTGGGAAGATTCAACGCAAGAAAACTTGGCTAGCCTATTTAGCCTTATGCGCTCCCTGCTTGGCCAGCTCCTCCAACTTCTTGTCAATCTGGGCTTCCGTTAAGCCATCCAAGTGCACACACCTCTCAACACCCATATCTGAACAGTACATCAAGAGATATTATTAACAAATGGTGATACATATATGAGAAGTTACATGACACACCTGATGCATTCACTTCATACAATAATCCAATATCATATTCATGAAACAAAAAAAAGGCATATATGGAATGTCCAAGCAGAAATTAAGCATGGGATGCGTTACATGAAGAAGAAACAAAATATATTTAGTAATCGGTATGCAGTTCTTTGCAAGTCATAACGGCCTAGCCCTGTGTTTGCATAACTGTTTATCACTTTCCTCTTAGTATGGCTTGCCCACTTCATTGGGATAAATTGACCAGGGGTAACAAGCGAAGCTTATGAACTACACTACAGAGATTTTACATGTTAACAGAAACAGAGCAATAACTACTTAAAGATACATAAAATAGGTCGGACTGGGTAAGATTCAATCCTGATCCTATTTGATCAAATCCAGATTGGCTTTAGATATCATGCCGGGTAGGTCAAACAATCTAAAGTGAACCAAGAATGAAATCGCACGCAGGAACACCAAAAGTCAAAATTTGCATCAGTTTAACTAGTTCCCAGGGTAATTTAGCTATTGTAATGGACCAATAAATGTCCAAACTGAAACTTTATTCTTCAAAATATTTCTTTATCAAACCTTTATCGGCATCACTGGTGATTCTATGTACAAGCTGCAGGATCAGTCGACCCCATTATATAAAAAAACTTATCTTTGATTATACTTGAGCAAATCTCAACAAAATCTGAGGAGTGGCAATTGACCCCATAGGGTTTTGGGTCTGGAACCACCACTGACCAGCATAGATATATAGGAGTATATGTTTCTAAGTCTATGTAAAAAACTCCAGATAAGAAAACCCTGATTCTATAAGGATAATACTGCCATACATATATATTTCTCTGGAATAACTGCATAGTAGTGTTCGTTGAAGGGTCATGACGAGCAGAACGATGGTATCAATAGAGCAGTCAATGGCTACAACAAATGCTTGTTGATGGTACATCAATGACCCTGTTTGAAAATTTCTGTCAAATGGTTCAAGCCATCATCTACAATGAACTAAGCTTTAGATATGTTTGGGCCTGTTAGGGGACTTCAGATTCAACTCAAAGCAAGAAGTTTAAGCTCCTTCAAGTGGGATGCGGCTTAGAATTCTCAAGAAAGGATTAAGGCACAGCTTGTGGCAGCTGAAGTGTGTTTTGCTGTGCTTATTTTATAATCTGCTGTAGAAAATTAGATACAAAAGCAGGTCAAACAAACACTCAAATTTGCAAAAGAAGGTTGCAGAAACAGGGTTATCATGATAACCGCAATGCCACACACAGCCTAATCTCACTTGTACTAGCCTCCATGAGAAAGCCATCTTCTAGACGAAGCAAAGCTCCCCCAATACATGGTTATCCAATCTTCAGCATATGCTTATTGGTTAACTATTCTTAGCTGAATGGATATTATTTAGCACCTTTTCAATGAGGATGATTAGATCCAGTTCCACCGGATGTGCTTAAAATTTGGACTTGAAAACGCCTTTATGTAAGCTTGGATTAAGGTGTTATTGTTACAGTTCGAAAATGCCTAACTTATACTCTCACATCCTATGCTATATTAAAAAAAAAAAAAAGCATCAGAGCAGAACTCTTCTCTGATTAGTTTCCTATAAGAACTTGTCTAGGGGCACATTAGATGATTTAATTGAGCCATTGCATTCAATCACACACCAATTTCTCTCACTTAACCTAATGTATGCATCCGGCTACTCTTCTTTCATCTGTACTGTGCAGACCATTTATCCGAAAGCACCGTAATAAATGATTAAACAAAGGGGGTTATCATCCCATTCATATTCTACGAGACACATGTCATATTAGTTAAATAATGATATATCCTCTATGTTTTGAACTTATATAATCTCAACACTGCAATCGAACATCTTATTTCAGTTATCCAAATTAAATGTGCAGTTTTGGTGGTATCAGCTTGTTTGAAAAGCACAAACTTGGTCAAGCATCCCAAGTTATCATGCGTTCCATATTTTAGCAATCAGATACTTCCAATTTTTTCATGCGGTGCTATGTGTTTATGTCCTTTTTTTGCTTTACGACTACAATCCAAATGAAATGCAAGCACTACCCTGCGTGATAGAAATTGTGAAGGCAATATTTTGGGGCAAGACTATAAACTTAAGTGCAGAGCAAAAAAAAAAAAGTCAACCCTATGCCACATCGACATAATTTTGCACAATATCTGACGATGTAAATTCATGGCATCTGACGTGCCAAAAAAACTGAAGATGAACAATGGAAATGTTTGTCATAATGCACTGCAACCTCACAGGTCCTAAGCCCACACTTCTAAGATCTGGCAAGATAACAGGATCCAATAGTTCCAACAGAACCATTTCACGCGTCGAATAGGCAAGAGCACCAGAGAAATGTTTACGTCGGACATGGCAAGCGCGAGATCTCTGGCTCCTGGCAAAGATGGGATGGGAGGGATGCGTACCGTAGCGCGCCCAGAGCTGAGGCTGGACGCCGGAGCACTCGCGGATGAGGATGGGGAGAGCGGGATTGTGTGTCTTGATGTCCCCGTAGTTCTTCTTCACGAACTCACTGCGAATCAGATCACGAATCCAGCACCAAGGACATGAGAGAGGAACCAATTTTAGGGAGAGATGCGGGGGGAGAAGAGTCGGGTGGTGGGAGGAAGAGGGTGCTGGTGGGAGCTACCGGGCGGGGCCGCTGGCCGGGGAAGACTGGCAGAAGAGGAAGCGGATCTCCTTCACGCTCCGGGATAGGCTCGACCGCCACGCCATCGCCGCCGGCGCCTGTGCTTCTCTGCTCTTCTTGGATCCTTCTCTCTCTCAGCTGTGTCTTCGTGAGGGTCGGCAGGACACGGCCGGTTTCCCTCACGACTCCCCGCACCACGATCTCACCACCGCCGCCCCTCCTTCCCCTGCTCCGTCGCTCGGTGAGCACGCGCGACGCTGGGTTGCCGATCTTTCAAGCGTTCTGGAGGCAGCAGGTGGAGGTGTTCCAACCATGATCAACGCCGAGGGCGCAGTGCGCCCCCATCGCTCTCTCGCGGTGCTGCAAGGTTTTCTGCCTCCATGGCCGATTGCTGCGAAGGTAGGCCACCCCTTGCTGCCAACGGCGACCGCCCCTGCTCCCAACGGCGGCCGACGTTGCTTCCAACGCAGGGCGTCGGGGATCTGAGGGTGCAGCGCCACGGCCCCTTGCTGCGAAGGTAGGCCCAACCTGCTGCCAAGGCCGACTCCCGTTGCTACCGACGCCGTTCGTCGGTGCTACTAGCGGTCCAGCGCGGAGGCGCTGTGCTACCAGGCAACAACGAGACCTGTGAAAGGCGTTGTGGCTGCAGGCTGTACACTGGTGGAAAAAAGGGCTTTGGTCGCGGTTGGCAACTGCCATTAGTCGCGGTGGCGCAACCGCGACCAAAGCTGCGCGACTAAAGGCCCCCCCCTTTAGTCGCGGTTCCTTACGAACCGCGACTAAAGGCCCGTCCACGTGGGCCGCAGGGCGAGGCCAGAGCGGAGGACCTTTAGTCGCGGTTCTTCCGGCCACCGCGACTAAAGGCCTCCGCAGGTTTAGGGTTTTAGCCCCCTCCCTAAATCTGGTTTCTTTTTAATTTGTATTATTTTATTTCTTTTGGGTTTTAATTCTGAAGGAGTTTCACATATTTAGGCCAACCGCGACTAAAGGCCTCCGCAGGGTTTAGGGTTTTAGCCCCCCTCCCCCTAAATCTGGTTTCTTTTTAATTTGTATTATTTTATTTCTTTTGGGTTTTAATTTTGAAGGAGTTTCACATATTCTACGGTACTGTATACATACATGCATATGAATGTACAATTTCAAACAAATTTGAAATTAGAACCAAAAAGAATTCAAGAGGAATATACAATATATATTCAATATCGGATCACCATATACAATATATATTCAATATCGGATGACCATATACAATTTTGAACAAGTTAGTTACAAATTCTGGTGCATATAAAGTTCTACGTCATCGTAATAGTGTTCTCCTCTAGGATCGATGACTTCCCTCGCCAACCATCCGGCTAGTTCCTCTTGAAGTGGTCGGAAGCGAGCTTCGGACTAAGCGTCTTCCGGAGGTTATTCCTCGGGATGTTGTTCTCACACGTCCGGTCCCGCTCATTGCGGTATCTCCGGATCCTCTCACAAACATAGTATCCACATAGATTGGTCCCCGGTGGTGAGTATCCCCAGTCGTCCGCACTGCCATTTTAAAAGATAGCTCTTTTTTGAATTCACCGACCTTGGTATCTACGAACCGTCTCCAAACCCTACGAGGCAAAGAAAATTAAATAAACAAGAGAGTTATTAATTAGTTACTTGATATTAGGAAATGATGAACGAAATAGGCCGATCGATATAGAGCGCAAATGAATGAAAATAATTACTTTTGCAACATTTTTCTCATGTCGCCCCAAAGCGCCGGATCCATATTCAGAGAGTCGTGGACGAGAACTGAGGAGGTCTGAACTTTAATTACCATAAGAATCCCGTGGAACCTGCGGACCCGATACATGCACGATCATGCATAACTCATCGATTAGCCACATACCATGCATGGAGTAAACAAAAGAGAATGTGCTCAAGACAGAAACACTCACCCAAAATGGTAAGGAAATAGAATATCACTTTTCTCGTTGTCGTTTTTCTAATAAACCGCCACAGGTCATCCTCCACGTCGGCGGGGTGGTGTTCTAACACATGTGAATTAACGATGTGTGGGTCAATGAACCCAACATCATGGATGTTCCTTATTCGCATTTCCCGCTTCTTCATTCTCGCATAATAGCGTACACAACAAGATAGTTAGGACGGTGCGAGGCAATGAACGAGATGGGGTAGAAATTAATAAATCACTTACGAACGTAGCAACCGATGATAGATTTGTCGAGGTCGCGCAGATTGAACAGCTGGAACAATTCACTCGAGAGGAATTTGTACCCGGTAATGTTTGAAGTGATGCTCATATCTAACTTCCGCATAGATATAGTCTTTGGCGTTTTTATGTTTTATGTAACCCTTGTACCAATTTAGCAGACCTAGCATTTGTCGAGGTAGATCCCCTTCTGCGCAGGCTCGACGAGAGGGCCATTCTTCACATATGTAAATACTACGTCCTTCATTGGCGCCTCATCAAGGCCTAGCGATTGCACGAAGAGTGATACCTAACTCGGCCGCTTGTTCTCTCGGCACTCGTTACGGTCAATCCATGTCTTTGCCGCAGCTGCTACGAGATCGGGGGCATCCGGATCGGCTGCTTGCACTATGAGCGGCGCGATCGATTGTTTACTTTGTTCCCCGAGCTGGGCAACTTCTTTCCCCCTTTCTAATATTGACTCGGCCTCGTCCTTCACGGCTTTCTTCTCCGCCAACTCTTTCCTGTTCTTGAACGCGAGTGCTTGCCTACGAAGTTCACGTAAATAGTCGTCGAGCGATTCTTCGCGGCTTGGGACGGTGTGTTCAAAAATGACTTAGCCCACTGCTTTTCCTTGTCGTAATATACCGCTTGGGCTCGCCCTCTATTTTCCTCTTGACGCTCGCCTTCCATTTCTCTAAATCAGCAGCCGCGCCCGCCTCGACTTCCTCGGCACTACTTTCCCAAGGCCTCGTGGGGAGAGGCTTCGATGATACCTCCGGTACCTTTGTTTTCTTAGGTACGTAAGGGTCCGGGTTAATAACCCAGGACTGCTTCGCTTCTTCGCCGGAGGTGGATTGGGGGCGGTACCGGTGTCGATCACCCGCCGGACGAGGACTGGGGGCGGCGGCGTGGGCGACGTGAATGAGGTGTATTAGGTGAAGCACCACCGCCACCGTCACCGCCACCGCCACCGTCACCGCCACCGCCACCGCCACCCTCACAGCCCCCGCCACCACCACCACCGTACGGGGTGGACTTGTTGGCGCCTCGCACGGAAACTTGATAAATTTCTTCGCCATAGAATGAACCGGCGCTTGACATCTCCAAGTCTTTTCACCCCTTCGGGTGTAGCAATGTCAATGTCCAGGTTCTCAAACCCTTGGACTATCTCCTCCACCGTCACACGAGCATAGCCATCTTGAATGGGGTTGTTGTGGTGGAGTGCTCCAGTGGTAAAGCACTGCCGATGGCTACCTTCATGGACATGTTCCCGATAGGATAATACAGATGACATGCTTTCATCTCCTTTATATCGTCCACGGGGTAGCGAGAGGCTCCGGTGCAGTAATTTCGACCACCGGAGGCTCCGGTGCGGTAATTTCTATCGTCGGTGCACCAGCCGGTGAGGCCTCCGTGGAAGCCACGCTGCTTCTTCTCTCGCGGCTTCCGAGATCCATTGGATGATCTTGACATGCTGCGCCCCGAGCTGCATCTCTTTCGGCGACTAGTACACTCACGGTTTTCTTCATCACATCCATTTCCGTTACCAACTTCGCCACAACATCTGCATCCCGATCCATCTTTCTCTTACGGCTTCTGTAACCGTACGGGTCATCGTTCCGGGGGAACCCTATTTTCCACGGAATGGGCCCCATGCCTCGTATACGTCCTCCGTGTTCGGGATTCCCGAGGGCTTTTGTCGGGCGTCGTTCTCTCTGTTGAACCTGATCCTCCCCTCTTGAGCCTCCCTCATTGCCTCAATAAGCTTTTGGGTGGGTGTAATTATTTTGCCCCGATAAACACACTCCCCTGTCTCCGGGTTCAGCGATCCCCCATGCCCGTACCACCAGCTTTTGGCCCTTGGGTCCCATCCCTCCGTGCACTGGACGGATTCCTCGCGCCCTCGGCTCGTTCTCCATCTTCTCCCACTTAGGCTGCCAAAAGCGATACCCTCCTGGCCCCATTTTATGATTGTACTCCTTCTTGGCCGCATTTTCCTTATTTTTTTTCGATAGTTCAAGGAACTGCTCCGATTTCTTTTGCTTCACAAATTCTGGCCAATCATGTTGCAGTTTCTCATATTGTCCTTTGAAATCCGGAGTCTTGCCCTGGTTGACAAAGTCATGGGCTAGATTTTGCTTGTATTTCCGGAATGCGTTGGCCATCCTAGAAAGAGCGAACTGTTTGACTAGCTTGCGCCTCTTCTTGTTTTCCGCAATCTTGTTACCCTCCTCATCGTATTTGCGGTATTCGGAGGTAGAACGAAATGTTCCATAAGCTTGTTGAAGCAATCTTTTTTTTCTCTCTTATCGACAAAAGTGAAACCAACACGTGCCTTCTTTGGCTCATTCCACTCCTGGCGGGTGATCGAGACGTTGTCTCTAACAACGGCTCCGCATTGGCTGACAAACTTGGTGGCGTTCTTGCTTGGGCTCCGGCGGCCTGCCGGTTTCTTCGTCGACAACATCGATGGTGCATGTTTCTCCTGCTTTCATCGTCTTGGTTGCGCCACGCTTTGACGACGTACTCGATTTTTCGACGATCCGGCCGAGGGCTAAAATAAGAAAGAGAGTCGCGCGCGTTAGTACACACACATTTATTCAAATCAGTTAGTTGTATCACCGGACGCTCAATATGTATATATATATATATACCTCGGCGCCGGAGGTGGTTGCTACTTCCAATTGAAGATCGTCGTTTATCGACGTTTCTTCGGCATCATCTCGCTTGCCGACGGCGCCCTTCATCTTCACACTCAAGGTTCAGATAAGAAGAGATATCATCTTCTTCTTCTCCGGTCGGCACATATGGAATATCGCCTTTTATGATGCCGAACATATGGTCTTCTGCGTCCGGATCATAGTTGTCCAGAATCGGGTCAGCTCTATCGTCCGCCATATGTCAGTCCTGAAAACATGTAGTCAAAACAAATTAATTAAGTGAAGAAGGGGTGGTGGCGGTGGCAAAAGGGCGGTGGCAAAAAGGAGGGGGCCGGCGAGCTGGAAGGGGTTGGGAGAGGGTGTCGCGGAAGAGCGCGAGACGGGGCGGTAGACGACGGCGTCACGGAGAGGAGGCGTATGCGGAGGGCGACGAGGGGCTCGCTCCCCCCTCAGTATACGCGCGCGGTGGCGGTGGTGAAAGGGCGGTGGCGAAAGGGCGGTGGCGGTGCCGAGGACACATAACCCTCGCGCGGTGGTTAAGTTATGTGTCCTCGGCGCCCTAGTGCGTGTGTGTGGCACGCCGTCCTAATGCGTGTGTGTGGCGCGCCCCCGGCCGGCCTTCGGGCCTCCGTCTCCCCCCTAGATCTAGTACGTTTTATTAAGTCAAGATTTTAAGTCAAAATTATTAAGTCAAAAAAAGTCAAAATTTTAAGTCTCAAATTACAAGTCTTCTTTTAGTTTTTTAAGTCTCAAAATTTTAACTCTCAATTATTTAGTTAATTTTAAGTCTCAAATTTTAAGTCTAAAATTTTAAGTCTAAAATTTTTAAGTCTCAAATTTTATGTCTTCTTGTAGTTTTTTAAGTCTCAAATTATAAGTCTCAATTTTTAGTTAATTTTAATTTCGAAATTAACAAAAACTAAAACTAAAAAAAAAAGAAAAAAAATTGGCCGGGCCGGCCGGTATGCGCGCGCGCGCGGCGCCCTCTCGTGGCCGGCGCGCCTCTCTCCGGCCGGCGGCGCGCCTCTCTCTGGCGGTGGCGCGCGGGGGCCCGCGCCTCTCTCTCTGCGGCGGCGCGCCGGGGTACGTCTTGTGCGCGGCGCGAGCTGCGGCGACACGGGCGCGGCGCGGGCGAAGCGGCGGCGGGCGGTTTGGATCCTTACGGGGGCTACGGCGAGCTGGTGGCGGCGGTCGATGGCGCGCGGTGGCGGCGGTCGATGGTGCGCGGCGGGTGGCGGCGGTCGATGGCGCGCGGCGGCGTCTGCGTCGAGGAGGCGTCGGCGGCGTCGTCGAGGCGCGCGGCAGAGATCGTCTCAGTACACGAACGGGCGGAGGAAGAAGGGAACTGGCGCGGCCGTTCGGCCGCGCGATATTTATAGCGGATGACCTTTAGTCGCGGTTGGGGTCACCAACCGCGACTAAAGGCTACCCTTTAGTCGCGGTTGGTGACCCCAACCGCGACTAAAGCCTTTTTTCGCCCCATTTGAGGTTCATGGAAAATGACCTTTAGTCGCGGTTGGCCTGGCCAACCGCGACTAAAGGCTTTTTTTCGAAATTATTTCATTTCGAAATGTTTAGAATACATATAATATATCAAAAAATTCATAAAAATAAAACTAATTCAATTCAAAATTTTAAAAATACAAATAATACATCAATAAATTCAGAAAAATAAAACTAATTCAATTCAAAATATTAAAAATACAAATTATATATCAAAAAATTAAGAAAAATAAAACTAATTCATTTCAAAATATTAAAAATACATATAATATATCAAAAAATTCATAAAAATAAAACTAATTCAATTCAAAATTTTAAAAATACATATAATATATCAAAAAATTCATAAAAATAAAACTAATTCAATTCAAAATTTTAAAAATACATATAATATATCAATAAATTCAGAAAAATAAAACTAATTCAATTCAAAATGTTAAAAATACAAATAATATATCAATAAATTCAGAAAAAAAAAACTAATTCAAATAAAACTAATTCATTTCAATATGTTAAAAATACAAATAATATATCAAAAAACTAAGAAAAATAAAACTAATTCAATTCAAAATGTTTAAAATACATATAATATATCAAAAAATTCATAAAAATAAAACTAATTCAATTCAAAATCTTAAAAATACAAATAATATATCAAAAAATTCATAAAAATAAAACTAATTCAATTCAAAATCTTAAAATACAAATAATATATCAAAAAATTCAGAAAAATAAAACTAATTCAATTCAAAATTTTAAAACCCCCTCTTCCCGCCTCTTTCCGCCGACCCCCTCTTCACTCCTCGTCTTCCCGCCATTTCTTCCCTGTCTTCCCGCCTCTTTCTTCCCGCCAATTGTTTCCCGCCAATTTCTTTCGGCCTCTTTCTTCCCGCCAATTTTTTCCCGCCAATTTCTTCCCGCCACTTTCTCCCCGCCTCTTTCTTCCCGCGTCCTGTCTTCCCGCTCCCATTTTTCCCGCCATTTGTCAGTACATATAGGTAGCCCGCCTTGGCCAGCATCACATCTCTACAATCTCTCATCACTCTCTCATGGCTTCCACCGCACCCACTCTAACCTACCAGCAGGTGGAGGAGCTTTGCGCCTCGAACTACCCTTGCCCTCAGGGCTACCGCGTCCCTGTAGTTTGGAGCCTAAGCGCCGGCGGCGTGCCGGTCCCTCCCGTCCCTCGAGTCTTTAGCGCGCCGGGCGGCCATTACGAACCACTACTACCTCGACCTCACGCCGGAGCAGCGGATGAATCCCCGTTGGCATCCCGATAACCAGCATACTTGGGACGCCTTCTTCATCAATCGGCGTGAGAGGGCGCTCGCCGGTATGAGGAGGACGGTGCGCCTCTGGAAACTTCCACGAGGCCGGCCGTCGGCTATGGTGGTACGGCCGGACTCTGCAGAGCGTCATGGACTACATCACGGCCGGCGATATCCCCCGCCTGCGCTACCCTCAGTTTGAGCCACGAGCGCCGCCCGACGACAGCGACGACAGCAGCGACGACGATGCCGGCAACTTAGAAGGCGACGACTACCAGTACAACGGCGGCGGCTATCTCGAGTCAATTGAATCATTCGAAAATGGACACCAAACACATCACGGGTAATATAATTCACATGATTCATTCAACAAAGTTTGGTACAATAAATTATTACACATCATTTCTTCCCTTGTGTCCCTGCTTGCTTACGATTGTGCCGTATCCATGGAGCATCCTCATCATTTAACTTAATGCTTGGGTCGGTGTTCACTTTGAAGGGCGGAATTTCAGCAAACATATTATAATCTTCTGACATGTCTGTCTTGTCCTCCACTCCCACGATGTTTCTTTTCCCTGAAAGAACAATGTGGCGCTTTGGATCATCGCATGATGTACTGATCGTTTTCTTATCTTTCCGTTTCCTCGATTTGCTACTCATGTCCTTCACATAGAAAACCTGAGCGACATCTTTCGCTAGGACGAATGGTTCGTCAAGATAACCAAGATTGTTGAAATCCACCATTGTCATTCCGTATTGCTGGTCCACCTTTACCCCACCTCCTGTTAGCTTGAACCATTTGCACCGGAACAAAGGGACCCTAAAGGAGGGTCCATAGTCAAGTTCCCATATCTCCTCTATGTAACCATAATATGTGACCTTTTGCCCATTCTCGGTTGCTGCATCAAAGCGGACACCACTGTTTTGGTTGGTGCTCTTTTTATCTTGGGCGATCGTGTAAAATGTATTCCCATTTATCTCGTACCCTTGGAAAGTCGTTATAGTCGAAGATGGTGTCTTGGCCAACATGTACAGCTGATCTACAACCTTATTGTCACTCATTAAATGTTTTCTCAACCAAGCGCCGAAAGTCTCCATGTGGGCCTTCCCAATCCAGGATACAGGCTGCCCCGGGTGGTCCGAGCGAAAACTATTCTAGGGAATCTCAAAGTACGGAGCAACCACGCTGGAATTGGTCAGAACTGTGTGGTGTGCTGCAGTGAGAGACTGGCCGGGCATACATATCATTGATTTCCGTCCGATCGTGCCTTTTCCACTTAGTCTCCCCTCGTGCCGCGATTGAGGAAGACCAATCGGCTTAAGGTCGGGAACAAAGTCAACACAAAACTCAATTACCTCCTCATTTCCATAGCCCTTGGCGATGCTTCCTTCTGGCCTAGCACGGTTACGAACATATTTCTTTAATACTCCCATGAACCTCTCGAAGGGGAACATATTGTGTAGAAATACAGGACCGAGAATGGAAATCTCATCGACTAGGTGAACCAGGAGGTGCGTCATAATATTGAAGAAGGATGGCGGGAACACCAACTCGAAACCGACAAGACATTGGATCACATCGTTACAGAATCGTGGTAGAACTTCGGATTGATTACCTTCGAGAGATTGCATTGAGGAATGCACATAGCTTCACAATGGGCGATCGAACATTTTCCGGCAGAGCCCCTCAAAGCAATCGGAAGCAATTGCGTCATAATCACGTGGCGATCGTGAGACTTCAGGTTTTGGAACTTTTTCTCCGCCATGTTTATTATTCCCTTTATATTGGACGAGAATCCTGACGGGACCTTCATACTTGCTCGGGCATTCAAAAAGATGACCTTCTCTTCTTTGGTCGGAGCGTAGCCGGCACGACCTTGAAACCGTTCCGATGCCGGTCATCGTGGTCTTTCAAACTTTGCTGGTCTGCCGTGCTTCCTTTGTATCATTTGACTTCCCATACACGCCCAAGAAGCTTAGGATGTTCACGCAAATATTCTTCGTAACGTGCATCACGTCGATTGCAGAGCGGACTTCTAGGACTTTCCAATATTCTAGCTCCCAGAATATAGATTTCTTCTTCCACATGGCTACGTGCCCGTCGGCTCCCTTCGGAACCGATTGTCCGCCAGACCCTTTCCAAAGATGACTTTCAAACCCTTGACCATATCAAATACCTCGGCACCGGTGTGTTCCGCAGGCTTCGGCCGGTGATCTGCCTTGCCGTTGTAATGCTTGCCTTTCTTTCTTACTTGGATGACCTTTCGGAAGAAATCGACGATGCCCAAGGTACACGTTCTTCTTACAATTTGGCAAATGTACACTTTCGGTCTCATGTAAGCGGTGCGTGCATGCATTGTATCCCTTATTTGACAGTCCCGAAAGGTTACTAAGAGCAGGCCAATCGTTGATGGTTACGAAAAGCAACGCTCGTAGGTCAAATTCCTCTTCTTTGTGCTCATCCCACACACGGACACCAGGTCTGCCCCACAGCTGTAAAAGTTCATCAACTAATGGCCTTAGGTACACATCGATGTCGTTGCCGGGTTGCTTCGGACCTTGGATGAGCACCGGCATCATAATGAACTTCCGCTTCATGCACAACCAAGGAGGAAGGTTGTAGATGCATAGAGTCACGGGCCGTGTACTATGGCTGGAGCTCTGCTCGCCAAAAGGATTCATGCCATCCGTACTTAGACCAAATCTTATGTTCCTTGCGTCGGCTGCAAAATCTTTGAACTCTCTGTCGATCTTTCTCCATTGCGTTCCATCTGCGGGGTGTCTCAACTCCCCGTCCGACTTACGGTCCTCTTTGTGCCATCGCAACAACTTGGCATGCTCTTTGTTCCTGAACAGACGTTTCAACCGTGGTATTATAGGAGCATACCACATCACCTTGGCGGGAACCCTCTTCCTGGGTTTACGGCCCTCAACATCGTCACCAGGGTCATCGCCTCGATCTTATAACGCAATGCGGTGCATCTTTGGGCATTCATTCAAATTCTCGTATTCACCGCGGTAGAGGATGCGATCATTGATGCATGCATGTATCTTCGTAACCTCTAAACCTAGAGGGCGGACAACCTTCTTTGCTTCGTACGTAGTGGCGGGCAACTCGTTATTCTTTGGAAACATATTCTTCAACATTTTCAGCAAGTTTTCAAATGCCGAGTCAGCTACACCTGCCTGTGCCTTCCATCTCAGCAAATCCAGTGTGCAGCCCAGCTTTTTCAGACCATCATCGCATCCGGGTGGCGCCTTCCCGTGATCCTCTAACATGCGATCCAAATTCTCCCTCTCTTTTTCGGTTTCGCAGCGTCTCCGTGCATCAGCAATGGTCCGACCAAGATCATCAACGGGATCATCACGTGCCTCTTCTTCACCTTCCCCTTCACCTTCCCCTTCACCTTCAGCATCCTCCATGAAAGTATCACCGAAATGAGCAAGATAGCTTTCATCGATGAAATCATCCCCTTCTTCATCTTCTTCCATTATAACCCCTCTTTCTCCATGCTTGGTCCAACAATTATAGCTTGGCATGAAACCGTGCCGAAGCAGGTGCATGTGAACATCTCTTGAGGAAGAGTAACCCTTCTGATTCTTACATTTAACACATGGACAGATAACAAAACCCTCCTGCTTGTTCGCATTAGCCACTACGAGGAAATCTTTCAAACCCGCACTGAACTCGCCGGAGAGTCGGTTACCGTACATCCATTGTCGATTCATCTGCATTATTATAATATAAAATATATAATTAACCATCATGCATTTGTTAAACTAACTAGCTACAAACAATATAAATTAAACAATGAACTACACACACATGCACATTTTATCAACGACACATCAAAGGTTCAAGTTGCTAACCGCGATCGAGGAGGAAAAAATAAATGAGAAAGCTCAAGTGTGGCTCCAACACTTCATATCATGTTTGTTTCATGCTCTTGGGGCATTTCATCAAACACCTTATGTGCATAAGAGGAACCAAAAGCAAACCTAACACCCACTTGTGAGCTTGTGAAGAGAATGGCACCAAATGGCTAAGTGTTGGCTGCTGGATGGGTATATATAGGGGAGGGGCTTTAGTCCCGGTTGGCCTGGCCAACCGCGACTAAAGGCCTTCGGGCACCTTTAGTCGCGGTTGGCCTGGCCAACCGCGACTAAAGACCCCCCACGTGCACCGGCTGGCCACCGAGCGCCCTGGGCCCAGGCCTTTGGTCGCGGTTCTCCTCCCGAACCGCGACTAAAGGTACCATTTGTCGCGGATCCTGCAGCATCGCGACTTATGGGGCTCACCCGAAGCCTGTTTTTCCACCAGTGTGTAGCTCGTGGATAGCTAACGAGTGGGGCGGAGATGACGGCCAACGGGTTGCTCATCATCCATCTCCTGCTTGACGTCCCGTCCGCAGAAGTAGGCACCTTTCGGCAGTGTGACAGTCAGGGAGAAGACCTCATCCTCGTCGCTCCTTTCGGCAGTGTGCTGCCGGCCGTGTGAGACCATGGTGGTGACATAGGCATCTCAAATGGGCCTGCCGAAGATGGTACCCGGGGTTTACTGGAGGCCCAACACCCGAAGAATAAGAAGATTCGGGAGCCCAAGATTTACTAAGGAAAGATAGAGTTGTAATAGGAAGTGTTGTTTGTAATCTGGCGGGATGAGTTAGAAACCGTCCCGGACTCTGTAAACTTGTGTAACACGAATCCCTCGGCTCCACCTCCTATATAAAGGGGGAGTCGAGGGACGAAGAATCAATCGAATCATTGTCTGCAAACCCTAGTTTTCATAATCGTCGAGTACTTTTCGGCTGAAACCTTCGAGATCTACTTACCCTCTACTTCCAACTAAACCCTAGCCTACAATCCATAGGCATTGACAAGTTGATACCTTGTCAATTGGCGCCGTCTGTGGGAACTAGAGGCATAAGGAGCTGATCTCGATGGCACGCTCAAGATCTTCGACATCGTCAACCGCAAGCAACACAATGGATCGAGGTAAACAGATCGCTGCTGGTCTTGTCGATTTTGTTCCTCACCCACCCTCCCGTTTGGATGCATATGCGTATCTGGCGGAGCCCATGGAGATGACGTTCGGAAGGTTTCACTTTCGCGTCGAGAAGGAAGGATCGTATCGTGTCGAGATTCCGATTTCGTCGGGATCGTCGGTGATCAATTCCGATTTTTCAAGCTATGCATCGTCAACCGAGTCAGGAGAAGAAGAAATCTCGGCGACACGCTACGTCAGCACCAGAGCAAGAGAGAAACTCGCCAAGATCTTCAACGACATGTCGTTTGAGTCATCCGCGGACTCATATATAAGCGATGGCTCAAGCGATGTCGACAGTTACGACTTCATCGACAAATCTCTCACAGTGGGCAAGGTCTTCATCAATCTCAACGATGATGTCACCAAACCCAACGTAGATCTGAGTACAAAGTATCATCAGATTTACGCCATTGAAGATCAAGAGGAAACATCTGAGGCTTTCGACGGTGCGGGAAATCCATACGTCGATCCCTCCAATCTGCGACAAGGCACAGGCAACAAATACGTCGGGCCGAGCCGCGAGATAGAGTTGAACTTTCACAAGCAGCGTGGGACAGAGCCGCGAGAGCTATGAACGGCACGTAACCAATGGCTACCACGGCCACACGGAAGAACTGCAAGCATATCAATATAGGCTCGCACGAGCTGCCAGGGAATTGGAAAAACAGACAGCTGAGTTGAACAGGAGAAAGGAGGCAGCTTCTGCATCCAGCAGGAGAAGGGCAGATTTAAGTCGACAATCTAGAACTACGGGTGATAGCCATCGGGAGGCGCGGAACAGAGCAAGATCAAGGCTGCAACACATACCAGAAGCAGAAAGAGAGCACTTGGTCCAAAACCTCGACATGTCCTTCATGTCGATAGATACAAGAGGAAACATCATCCCTAAGACACCAGAGGCTGGGTATATGGCGACACATGCTTTTATCCTTGCGTCTAAACCACCTCCAGGTGATCCAAGGGAAACATTGTACAATATGGCGGTAGCAGGAGTTGGAGCTATGGGGACAGCGTTTGTATCAACGCCTCCCGAAGGAGCAGCAAGACAAAATAGTCCACGACCTGCAGCAGCAACAGCGGCAGCACCTGAAGGGCCAAGTGGAGCAAGAGACACAGCCGCACAAGCAAGAGTCGACAGAGCGCGGCAGAGCGGAAGGGATCATCGGTAATCTCCGGAGCTGACCGACGAAGATATGTGTGGCTTGCCATGTTTTACGAGGAGAGTCCGGAAAACTCGAGTCCCCTCAGGATTCAAGTTACCCGATAATTTCAAGAAGTTCGACGGTCTTCAAGATCCAGAGGATTGGCTAGTCGATTATCTGGAGACGGTGAAGGCGACGGGGAGGAACTAGGGCAACAGCCATGCAAAGCATCCAGGTGCACCTGAGTGGAGCCGCACGATCATGGATAAAGAAACTCGCTCCAGGATCCATCGACAGCTGGGAAAGTTTCGAGGACGTGTTCGTCAAGAACTTCAGATCCACATGCAAAAAACCCGCGTCGTTAGAGGAGTTGAGAGCGTGTCGACAAAAGCCAGATGAGCCAATGAGAAAGTACATCCAGAGGTGGAATATCATCAAAAACTCGGCAGAAAACATATCTGAAGAGAGAGCAATAGATGCGTTTGTCGTAGGAGTCAGGCGTGGAGACTTTGTCGAGGACTTGGGAAGGACCAATCCGAAGACAGTATCCGCGTTAATGGAAATAGCAAATAAATGGGCAGATGGAGAAGACGCTGTCCACAACAAACGACACAGGTCGCCAGAGGAGGACCGTGGTCGAAACTATCAACCGAGGCGAAGATTTCCTCGGACGTACCAGAACTACGACGCTCCAGGACAAATTTCGGCAGGTTTTCGGACAAATACAGGAGGAAGCAACAGAGATGATTACCAGAGAAGCAGTGAACAGCGAGGTGATAACAGGGATGATTCACACAACAGGCAAAATAGCGGGCCTAGGTTCCTAAGACCTTTCGTGTCCCCTGAAGAGATGATGAACGGACCATGCCAGATGCACTTTTTCCTCGACAGCAACGGCAAAAGACAGTCAGGGCACTTGCAGAAGGACTGTCGAAATTTTCAAGCAATGTTGCGGTATGCAGAGAACGCTAATGCGCGGGCAGCACAGAGAAATCCTCGAGAACCCAGAAGCGAGATTCACTTGCCGCCTCCTCCCGCGATTACAGACGACAATCGGCATCAGCTCAGAATAGCGGCAGCACCTGCACCACCACCCTATGTTGATCCTAACTCCAATGGAGCAGTGTCGATGATTCAGAAGGGAAGGCCGTCCAATAGAGCTCAGAAAGTAATCTCACGACAGGTGTTTATGGCAGAGAAAATGCCTCCACCAACAGTTGAGTACCTTAATTGGTCAGGACAAGATATCGGCTTCACAATAGCAGATCATCCGCAGCAAGTTCCTCGACCAGGGCAACAAGACTTATTCTCGCCAAAGAAGCTATCGCGGGATTTGATGTTTCTCGAGTGTTCATAGACGGCGGCAGCAGCTTAAACCTTATGTATGCAGATACATTGAGGAAGATGAACATATCCTTAGCAAACTTGAAACCAACGGACACAAGGTTCCACGGCATCACACCGGAGAAACCAAGTTATCCATTGGGAAAGATCAATCTCGACGTTCAGTTTGGGACCCGAGAAAATTATAGAATCGAGAGGCTCGAGTTTGAAGTCGTGGATTTTCCGTCGCAATATCACGCTCTGTTGGGACGACCAGCATATGCTAGATTTATGGCAGTGCCACACTATACATACTTGTTGTGGAGGCTGCCTGGACCAAAGGGACCAATCACAGTCAAAGGAAGCTTTGCCTTAGCCGATAAGTGCGACAAGGATTTCCACCGATTGTCAGAAACTTTCGGGATGCAAGCTGAGTACTTGGCGTCAAAAAGCATGACTGATTACGACGTCTTTGCCAGGACGTTGGAAGGCCAAACAAAGAATCAACTTTCAGTACCGAGAAAAATTCAAAAGAGGTGCAGATTCATCCGACAGATCCAAAAAAGACGACATCTATCGCAAACGACATGGATATCGCATAGGAAAGCGCGCTCGTCGAGTTCCTCCGTGAGCACTGGAAAATCTTCGCATGGTGTCCAGCTGACATGCCAGGAGTACCCAGGGAACTTGCCGAGCACCACCTAAACTTGGATCCACTAGCGAGACCAATCAAACAACCTTTGCGGCGTTTTTCGGAACCAAACCGCAAAGCCATGCTGTCAGAAATCAATCGACTACAAGAAGCTGGTTTTATCAAAGAGATATTCACAGAAGCCACATGGGTAGCAAATCCTGTGCTGGTGCCGAAGAAAAACACTAAGGTCCTGTGGTGACCCGGCATACCACTGCATGGTGTAGTATGCAAGTCTGATATAACACCAATGAAACACAGTTCCACTAGTATTATATCGCTCAGAGTGGTACAACAGAAACATATGCGGGTCCAAGGCATGTCTATAGAATTACATCATTCACTCTGTTACATAAGATCATCACAGCCTCCTACTTTACAATGAGGTAAATCTGCAAATAAATTCCAGAAGAACGACTCGTAGTCTAATCCTATCACGAACTCTATTTGTAGAGTATTTGACTAGCTGCAGGGCTATGAATAGATTCTAGCTAAATAGGAGCTAGGTTTAGGAAGCTAGTTCCTTTCTATGGCTAAACTAGGTTTTCTCCTTGTGGGACGTGGTATCTGACTCCTCTGAAATGGTCCTGTCTCTTGAAGTAGTTGTTGACTCCTCGGTCTTCGAGTTGCACTGTAGATCCTCCATCGTGGCTTCCATATCTAAGCAGGGGATTTAAGAGTGGGATGAGTACGAGCGTACTCAACAAGTTCATTATAGGAAAGAGGTGTTTAATGCACTAGCTACAGCATTAGACCAGAAAGTCTAATACCAATGCAGGTTTGCATAATCATTTCTTCAAAGGTTGCTTTTATTCAGAAGAACTATGTCCGTCAGCCTTCACCGGTTTACTAGAACTTCATGGAGCTCCTTTCCGGCCGCGTTCGCAGTTCCATATCCCGGAACAGGGAGTGACAGGTCACGGTTCTTTACACTCTGCAGAGGTGTGTTGCTTTACCCATAAGAGATCTTAACCTTGGTGCCAACCAAGCTGCAGGCTTGTCCACACTTCCTATGGTGTGAGGCCCGGTATAAGGTCTAGCCAATCATGTTCCTCCGCTACCTCGAACACCCACCCTTTGTTGCATGCGCCGACCCTGGGTCCACGTCGGTCCCATTATTCCCGTAATTTCAGGGTGGACCCCGACCACGACAACGATCTTGGGCTCTACCATACACTCCTACGCCGGTGGCTGCAACCCATCATAGACCGCATTACCGTGGGGAATTAGAATGGGATCCCCACCCTCCGGTTGTTCCGCAAGACACAACTGCTACGGCAAGCAATGCTTTACCGTGGGGAATTAGAATGGGCTCACCACCCTCCGGTTGTTCCGCCAGACACAACTGCTACGGTAAGCGCATCCGTTGATGAACGAGAGGTGGAAACACTTTTGACTACTCCGTCCCACTCCGGATCTTATGGTTAACACGGGTATTACGGCACAAGAATCACTGGCGACATTTGTTGTTTAATCCTAGATGGATATAACCCGTGCAATGGAACCTCCACCATATCAACACAATCCATGGTTCCATTGCCCACCACATAGTCATATTCATAGTTATGAAAATAGTGGTTTTGGTTTTTATGCAATAGTGATAACCATAGTACTTTGCAAGTAATTTGATAGAAATAATCAAATGACATGAGCAAGTGATGAACTTGCCTTTCTTGACTACAAGATTATGCAGGCAAGGTCTTCGATACGCAGTAACTCCAAATTCTGAAATAGCATCATCGTCCGGTAAGGACGATGTTTAAAAGATTGGCAAGGATGCAATAATGCATAAGTATGAGATGCAATCGCTCTAAACGTGACCTAACCCCGATGATTTAGGATTAGTAAGTGGTAATGATTAGTTCAGGGTGTGTTGCATTTTTAGAGTGATTCACAAACAAGGTTCTTATTCAGGTTTGTGTTGCTTTAGAATCATAAGCAAGTGGTATAATGTAAAGTAACAGTCATACACACCAAAGATTAGTAGTAGTATAGTAAGTAAAGAGCAGTTGTCAGTTTTAATACTATATGGCATGGTTATTGATTACTTGTTATATTCTTCAAAAGAATAACTTTTGAAGAACATGTTCTTTAATAAAGAACAAGTATGACAATAAGGTTGTGGAGTTCTCTGGTTTACGATGGTTTCCAAATTAGCTTCTTGGGTAGGTATTAGGTGGTTCTTAACAAGGTTGGAAGCACAATAGCTAGAGATTATAAAGTTTCTGTGGAACATATCATAAGTAATTTATTATACATAGGTGCTATCAAGGTTGGTATACCTTGCTGATGATAGCTGGCTAGGGTTTATAACTCTTGTTAGGTATAGTTGATGATTATTCTATATTTTCTTCAAAAGAATAACTTTTGAAGAACATACTTCTTAACTAATAAGAAGTATCTCAATTAGAGTTGGGTTGTCTAGGGTTTACTAAGGGTTTCACTAGGTAATGAACACTTGGTTCCTAAATAAGATGGTTCGTAAATATCTCACACTAGTAGGGTTTAGTGTGTATAGTATATGATGCACAATATTGGGTATGGTTGCTATTATGGTTCATCACAAGGGTGTGATGCTAATTAAGGTTCATAAAGGATTATATCCTTGGTGATAGAGACTAGGTTTGATCCTACTTGATCAACTTGGTTTAACGGTAGGCATACATGGAATGCTAAATTGGTAGTGATAGGGTTCTACATTTTATGTGGATATAGTTATGTCCTTAGTTGCTAAACATGGCTCTATGATAATTAAGTAACATGATCCCATGTTCTATCCTAGGGTTAGGTTAGAAACAAATTAAGATTCAATTGGATTAGTGGAGCTAGGGTTCCTAATGAATTAGGGTTTTAGAATTCCACATGAAATGATGAGGTTATCACTTTATTTAAAATGGAACTAGGGTTTCCTAATTACCCTATAATTATTGGATTGATAACTTCATTAAAAGTTGAAGTTATTAATGAGTTTGGAATAAAAATAATACTGGATTTGACATTTTATTATTTTTATTGAATTTAATAATTAAGGTAATTATTAATTAGGGTTTAAATCTCTCTAATAAAGATTTAACAAATAATAAATAAAGAAAATTAGCCTTAATATTTTCTTTATTTTCTTACTGGTTTTTATTTATTTTATAAAGTTTTCTTAATTATTGAATTTTAATTCAATTTAGAATTAATAAATAAGGCTTAATTAACAAGTATTAAATAATTGAGTTTTAATTAAAAATATAAATTTAATTTTATATTTTTATTAGATAGATTATTCTTTTATAAGAATTTTTATATCTCATTTGTATTTTTCTGAGCTTTTATGATTTTTCTACATTATTTCAAAGTTTCAGGTATTTTCTGTAATTTGAAATTAAACCGAAATACTAAACACACCCGAACTGGTCTACACCTGGTGACTGGTGGGCCTTAGGCCACTCCAGCTGCCACGCAGGCGTGGACCAAGTCCATCTGCTGACGAGGCACAGGAGCACACTGCCGGCGAGGCAGTGGTTGCCGGCGACGGCGATTCCGGCCGGTAGGGCTCGGACGAATGGGCGAGCCAGACATAGCACTACACGCTGAACAATTTGTAGACGGCGCCCCCAGCGAATGGTCACCGGAATAGCTCCGGCGAGCACATACCGCGGCGGCGGATGCAATTAAACGGCGCGGCGAAGCTACGGTGTATAATCGACCGAGGCGAGCATACGATGAGGTTCAGCGGCTCACCATGAGAACGCAGGGCTTGACGGCGAGGTCCGTGGCGGTCGGGTTCGCCGGAATCGACAGCTCCGACCGTCGGAGGGAACGAGCTCGACGTCGCCACTCTGGAGCTTCTCAACTCGATTCCTTCCGTAGGCTGGGTATATCGAGGGTGGCGGTGACGATGGCGTCAACGGCGGTTCCCGGGGATGCTCCAAACGGCGGCAATGGTCGACGGCCGGGCTACCAGGTTTTCGGTTTGGGACGGAATTGATGCAGAGGAGGAAGCAAACCGAAGATGGAGTTCGTGCGGGAGCTTTTATAGGCGCTAGAACACGATCCTCGTCACGAATTGGAGCAAGGAGAGGACGCCAGCGAGAGAGAGGGACGAGCACGTCGTCGTGCTGTCGTCCAGGAGCGGGGAGAGGATGAGGACGACGCCTCCCTCGCTGATATTTCACGAAGGGGTATGTGGGCTGCTAGGTGGGCTGGTTTTGGGCTGGTTGACAGGCTGCTGCTGGGCTACCTCGTGGACTACTGATGGGCTTCGTTGCTGGGCTCTTCTAGCCAGGTAAGTTCCTTTCCTTTCTCTCTTTTCTTATTTCTGTTTTTATTTTATGTTTTGAATTCTGTTTTGAATTCATACATTAATTATTTTCTATTTTGTAGATCTTGCTTGTTTCATTCATACAAGAATTAGTTCAGGGTACTACAAATTCTTGAGTGGTGTATTATCAAATTTAATATGGCACCATAACATTGGTTTAATTATTATTATTGGTATTTGAAGTTCAATACCCCTATGGACATGAATTTGAATATTATCTTTGGGAACATTCAAATTGTTTTCCAATTGGTAGTGTTCTTACTTAGTGATATATCTTGTTTTATTTTTATTGTTTTACAAGAAACAAGTTACCAAGTAATGGTTGTTTATAAAGTTCTATTAAGTAAGTGTCTAAATGGCATGATTTCATGTGCTAAAAATATCTCTAAGGACTTGATCTTACATTTGAGATTGTTGGTCACTTACACAGGAATTTATGTGAACACTTGCTTGTTAAGGTCTTGTGAGGTTTATCTTAATTTCTATTCCAAGTTTATTACTTGTACTATTATCTTAATAACACCTTGAAATACTTAGAGTAGGTATTACTCTCATCAGGGTTTGGTCTTGGTCATAATGATAAGTATTTGATCACCACCTATGGTTTTTTTAATTATAAAATGTAGCACAGGGTTTCTTATGTTCATTAATTCAAGCATGAGATATTATTGAGGTTGCAATTCTGGTGATAGAGATGGGATGACATCATATTGCATGTGCTAGGGTTAATCTCCCCTAACCAAGATAATATGGTTACTTTCTTAATATTTCATGTGCTTCTCTAATTACTAAAGATTTGAGAATTGGTTTTATCTTCTACCAAATAACTTCTTTTATTACTCCCAACTTATCATTAAAGTAACCACATTGATTATAGTTCTTTTTATAGTTAACTTTGGTCATATGGATGTATGGTTTCTCACCATATAGAGTATAGTGTTTAACTCTAAGGTTTTCTTATGTTTCTTAAATGAAGAATATGTGGAATGTAGATATGGTAGAATTCTACTTATGATCACCAAGTGGTTCACAAGCAAAGGTTGAGATATAAGCCTAGGGTTGCTTACTAATGATCTCCCCATAATTTTATGTGGTGAATGATATCTATTTATCCTTTTGAGGTTTATCTTATCCTCACATATCTCAAGAACATGATCATGGTTAGACATGATCAACTTGTTCTTAATATCTCTACCTCAAATTCTTAGGGTTTATGATCATCACTTAATTTATAATGATCAAGGTCTGTCTTCCTAAGGTACCTCTCATTAAATAGGTTTCTCACTTCCATGATCAAGCATTATCTTGGTCAATTAATGTATAGACTTCTATTTTACTTTCTAAGATAGGCATATTATGGTTGTCTCAATAATTTGTACCCCAGAAGAATTGTCTGAGATATACACTTAGAGTTCTTCTTAATCAATGATGATATGATCATCTGGTTATATGGATAGTTCTCTTCCTTACTTTATCAATTCATGGATATGGTATTATTTCATGCAATATTAGGTTATCTCACCACTCCAAGGGAAATGGTTTACAACCTAATACTTTAGTTCAATTGTTGTCCTTTATTCTTAAATAGATAAAGCTATGTTTTGTATGATTGGTCTCTCTCATTTTGGAAAGGACTTGAATAATACTCTAGGGTTCCTCTTGAAGATAATGATTTGAATACTTGGATGTATATCCAAGGTTTAGCTCAAGGTTTGTTATTGCTTCTCTAATAATTATAGTAGAACTCTCACCTCTCTAGGTTTGATGTAAAACTATTTGGAATAGAGAAGAATATATACTTCTTAAGTTGATCTCCTTGTCATGTTTCCAAGAATGAAGTAAAATGAATACCATGAGTTCAGGGTAGGATCATGGATTTGTTTAAGACATGGAAAGGATAAATCTAGAATGTTTTCTCCATTTTATTGTTACTTGATTTGCAATTCAATGGATGTTCATATGTTATGTCAAGGAGTATCATGCTGTGATCTTTAATAAAATCAAATAGTTGATCATTGATTAATAAGTTCTTTTGTTGATTATTAGTTCCATTTGATCTAACCCCTTAGATCAAATCATCCCTACCCAAAACAAAGTTTTAACAAAGTCACATTGAGGTTTATAGCGCTTGACTTGATGAGCTACTTCAATTCCACCAAGGTCAAGTGAAACTTCAGTTACTGTGACTGTTTTACTTTAAAGCGCGAAAATTCCCCAGATTTTCTATGCATGAATGCAATGCACACATCTGTTCCCTCTAATTTTATAACCCCATTACCTGGGATATTACAGTCTCTACCCCTTAAACTAAACTTCGTCCTCGAAGTTTGATATCCCTCACGTTTCGGAGTGTGGATCTGACTTGTGCAGACTACATCTTTTCTCAAACTCCTTGGGGATCTCACTGGATATAATTGAATATATCCCTTGTCCAGATTCTTCCTGGAATCCATTAGGGTTTGTCTCTGAGCATTAGTTTCTTACTCCAGTTCTATGATTTTTTCTCTGGAATCTAATAATACCTGTCTCTGAGCCATGGCTTCTAAATTTAATTATTTGATTTCTTTCAACTCTATAAGCTTGTTTCCTTTCTCATTGAAGATTCAATGATCGAGACTTCTTCTTGTCTTGATAGTCTTAACTGAGGACTAATTTGATAATGAACTCCTAATTGACAAATAGGTCTTTGTTTTCCCTTATACCAAAACTGCAATAATGGTACTAAGTAAGGTACTTAACATGGGATGGTTGGGATGGTTTATTTTCCTAAGAATAGATTAGACTCATTTAGTCCATCCAATCATGGTTTATAGTTGATACCTATACTATTTTGGGTTATTTAGGTTCCATGAAAGGAATCATTCTATTAGTTTGTGGTTCTAGTATGGTCAATTTCCTTCGGTCTTTGGCCTTCTTGAGCTGTATTTGGTCTATGGTATTTTCTTCGTCCAACTTCTTTATGCTTAACTTACTTGAGCTTTCGTACTTCTGAGTAAATACTACTCACTTTCTCAAGTTATAGTCCACTTCTTACTTCCTCGAGGTATGAACCTCGGCTTCTGATCTGACATACTTCTGAAAGTAGTGTTCAACAATCTTATGAAAATAAGATCTAACTTCCTCTCAGTTCAGACCTTCATCATCTATCTTGCTCAAAATATTGAGTTTTTGTACCTCCAACTCAATCTTTACTCTACCCCTTAGAGTTTTCTTATGGTCTTTAACTCCTTTTCTTCCAACTATTGGACTTATGATTAGAATAGTTGGTCTAGGTCTAATTTATGATTTATATTCCTCTAAGGTTTTGCAAAGAAACTTTGTGGTGTATCCACTCAATTGTGGACATCCAATGTGAATCCTTCGACTTAATGATTATAGGTCATTGTTATTTGGTTAACAAAATTTTATTTGTTCACAACTTCTTGTTACAAATAATTAAATCGTGGACTATTTGTAATACCAACTGATACCAGCTGTGGTTATTATACCAACTGTGGCTATTTGATATCTAAAAATGGATTCTGTTATAGGTTCTGATCAACTGGACGAGACATCTTCTGCTTTATCTCGCAATATTGATCCTATACCAATTGTGGTCTTCTGATATCAACTATGGTCTTCTTATATCTACTATGGTTTCATAAATCATCTTCCTTCATTCAGGGTTTATTTTGCAAGAAAACCACTAGCTGACACTATGATTATAGTATCCTAAGTGATTTCCCATGCATTCCCTCTTCTATATTAACTATGGATCTGCTGGAGCTTCACCATAATCATCATATTTCTCACCTTCATGCTTCTCATGTACTAAAGTACTCCTCTGTTGAGGTAAAGCATGAGTTTTAATTGGTACTTCCTTCTGAATACTGTGGTTGCTTCCCACAACTTTACTCATTTCTTCTGATGAACCTTCATCTTATCTTCGGAATCTTTAGAATTCGTCACTTCCTCACACGAATACCATTACCCTCTAGATCTATAGCATCAAGTAAAGGCTTGATATTGCAACATGCATTTGCATATCAAAGTCAAACTTCACGTATGGATCTAGTCAAACAATGAAAATCCAATAAAATGCAAGAAGATCCAGCTTTGTGCATATAATACACACCATCATAAGCCTGAATATGATTGTTGAGTAAGACATCTCTAAACATCAGGCTCTGATGTGTAGTATAGAACACCACATAATATAGGTTTATATCGTGATACTTAGCACATATAGTTGGCATTCTACTATTTGTCTTGACATTTACCTGAATTGCACATTTGCAATGAGATAAACTTGAAACAAAGTAGGCTAGGATAGCTAAAGTTAATCTAGTTTTCTTTGGAAGTGCTAACTTAGTTCCCATTTTGTTGAGGACTATCTCACATGATATATCTGGGTTCTAACATTGCTACACTTAACTCATAACAATTTGAATATTGCTCCGATACTTCAAAGTGTTTCTACCATAAACATATGGTCATGATGTGCTTGGCACACTTCCCATATTTTTTTTTTTTTTTTTAGAACACAGTTCTTGCATTATTGTCTGGCTTCTTATTGTTCTCCTCCTAAACGTTTATGATATTCTATTCCCTTACATAAGGATTCTCAGGTGAATCGTATATGATTAACAACTCTACCATGTAAATAGACATTTATTATTCTTATCACTCTTCCTTACCTCCCATGATTAACTCATCATGATCTATACTACCTTAAATAACTCATAGTTATCACTTACTATCTGTTGTTTCACACATCTAGATAACTTTACTTACTTATTACTTATCTGGGTCTACATCTTCTATTAGGATATCTTAATTATCTTCATTACTTGATATTACTCCTATTTCAAATCTGGATAATTCTTACTTAACCATAACAAGTGTGGGTACACGTCTTCCAATAGGATAGCTTCCTTATGGTTGTATCCTCTCTTTGGACTACCATGTATTGTATACCAACTGTGATCTACCCATCTATTGTTTAGGGACTTAATTGTATACTACATGTTTGGGAGTAGCTACTTTACTTAGTAAAGATAAGTAAGAAATATTGACTCAAGTGTGTCAGGATTATTCTCAAGTGAATATCCATCTCAAGTCATAAGAAGCATTTGGTTTACCTAGGACAACTTCCTATAGACACTACCAATCCTATAGGTCTCCTTTAAAGGGTTTTAATCCTAAGGTCAAAGCATTTGCTCTGATACCAACTGTGGTGACCCGGCATACCACTGCATGGTGTAGTATGCAAGTCTGATATAACACCAATGAAACACAGTTCCACTAGTATTATATCGCTCAGAGTGGTACAACAGAAACATATGCGGGTCCAAGGCATGTCTATAGAATTACATCATTCACTCTGTTACATAAGATCATCACAGCCTCCTACTTTACAATGAGGTAAATCTGCAAATAAATTCCAGAAGAACGACTCGTAGTCTAATCCTATCACGAACTCTATTTGTAGAGTATTTGACTAGCTGCAGGGCTATGAATAGATTCTAGCTAAATAGGAGCTAGGTTTAGGAAGCTAGTTCCTTTCTATGGCTAAACTAGGTTTTCTCCTTGTGGGACGTGGTATCTGACTCCTCTGAAATGGTCCTGTCTCTTGAAGTAGTTGTTGACTCCTCGGTCTTCGAGTTGCACTGTAGATCCTCCATCGTGGCTTCCATATCTAAGCAGGGGATTTAAGAGTGGGATGAGTACGAGCGTACTCAACAAGTTCATTATAGGAAAGAGGTGTTTAATGCACTAGCTACAGCATTAGACCAGAAAGGCTAATACCAATGCAGGTTTTCATAATCATTTCTTCAAAGGTTGCTTTTATTCAGAAGAACTATGTCCGTTAGCCTTCACCGGTTTACTAGAACTTCATGGAGCTCCTTTCCGGCCGCGTTCGCAGTTCCATATCCCGGAACAGGGAGTGACAGGTCACGTTTCTTTACACTCTGCAGAGGTGTGTTGCTTTACCCATAAGAGATCTTAACCTTGGTGCCAACCAAGCTGCAGGCTTGTCCACACTTCCTATGGTGTGAGGCCCGGTATAAGGTCTAGCCAATCATGTTCCTCCGCTACCTCGAACACCCACCCTTTGTTGCATGCGCCGACCCTGGGTCCACGTCGGTCCCATTATTCCCGTAATTTCAGGGTGGACCCCGACCACGACAACAGTGCTGGGCTCTACCATACACTCCTACGCCGGTGGCTGCAACCCATCATAGACCGCATTACCGTGGGGAATTAGAATGGGATCCCCACCCTCCGGTTGTTCCGCAAGACACAACTGCTACGGCAAGCAATGCTTTACCGTGGGGAATTAGAATGGGCTCCCCACCCTCCGGTTGTTCTGCCAGACACAACTGCTACGGTAAGCGCATCCGTTGATGAACGAGAGGTGGAAACACTTTTGACTACTCCGTCCCACTCCGGATCTTATGGTTAACACGGGTATTACGGCACAAGAATCACTGGCGACATTTGTTGTTTAATCCTAGATGGATATAACCCGTGCAATGGAACCTCCACCATATCAACACAATCCATGGTTCCATTGCCCACCACATAGTCATATTCATAGTTATGAAAATAGTGGTTTTGGTTTTTATGCAATAGTGATAACCATAGTACTTTGCAAGTAATTTGATAGAAATAATCAAATGACATGAGCAAGTGATGAACTTGCCTTTCTTGACTGCAAGATTATGCAGGCAAGGTCTTCGATACGCAGTAACTCCAAATTCTGAAATAGCATCATCGTCCGGTAAGGACGATGTTTAAAAGATTGGCAAGGATGCAATAATGCATAAGTATGAGATGCAATCGCTCTAAACGTGACCTAACCCCGATGATTTAGGATTAGTAAGTGGTAATGATTAGTTCAGGGTGTGTTGCATTTTTAGAGTGATTCACAAACAAGGTTCTTATTCAGGTTTGTGTTGCTTTAGAATCATAAGCAAGTGGTATAATGTAAAGTAACAGTCATACACACCAAAGATTAGTAGTAGTATAGTAAGTAAAGAGCAGTTGTCAGTTTTAATACTATATGGCATGGTTATTGATTACTTGTTATATTCTTCAAAAGAATAACTTTTGAAGAACATGTTCTTTAATAAAGAACAAGTATGACAATAAGGTTGTGGAGTTCTCTGGTTTACGATGGTTTCCAAATTAGCTTCTTGGGTAGGTATTAGGTGGTTCTTAACAAGGTTGGAAGCACAATAGCTAGAGATTATAAAGTTTCTGTGGAACATATCATAAGTAATTTATTATACATAGGTGCTATCAAGGTTGGTATACCTTGCTGATGATAGCTGGCTAGGGTTTATAACTCTTGTTAGGTATAGTTGATGATTATTCTATATTTTCTTCAAAAGAATAACTTTTGAAGAACATACTTCTTAACTAATAAGAAGTATCTCAATTAGAGTTGGGTTGTCTAGGGTTTACTAGGGGTTTCACTAGGTAATGAACACTTGGTTCCTAAATAAGATGGTTCGTAAATATCTCACACTAGTAGGGTTTAGTGTGTATAGTATATGATGCACAATATTGGGTATGGTTGCTATTATGGTTCATCACAAGGGTGTGATGCTAATTAAGGTTCATAAAGGATTATATCCTTGGTGATAGAGACTAGGTTTGATCCTACTTGATCAACTTGGTTTAACGGTAGGCATACATGGAATGCTAAATTGGTAGTGATAGGGTTCTACATTTTATGTGGATATAGTTATGTCCTTAGTTGCTAAACATGGCTCTATGATAATTAAGTAACATGATCCCATGTTCTATCCTAGGGTTAGGTTAGAAACAAATTAAGATTCAATTGGATTAGTGGAGCTAGGGTTCCTAATGAATTAGGGTTTTAGAATTCCACATGAAATGATGAGGTTATCACTTTATTTAAAATGGAACTAGGGTTTCCTAATTACCCTATAATTATTGGATTGATAACTTCATTAAAAGTTGAAGTTATTAATGAGTTTGGAATAAAAATAATACTGGATTTGACATTTTATTATTTTTATTGAATTTAATAATTAAGGTAATTATTAATTAGGGTTTAAATCTCTCTAATAAAGATTTAACAAATAATAAATAAAGAAAATTAGCCTTAATATTTTCTTTATTTTCTTACTGGTTTTTATTTATTTTATAAAGTTTTCTTAATTATTGAATTTTAATTCAATTTAGAATTAATAAATAAGGCTTAATTAACAAGTATTAAATAATTGAGTTTTAATTAAAAATATAAATTTAATTTTATATTTTTATTAGATAGATTATTCTTTTATAAGAATTTTTATATCTCATTTGTATTTTTCTGAGCTTTTATGATTTTTCTACATTATTTCAAAGTTTCAGGTATTTTCTGTAATTTGAAATTAAACCGAAATACTAAACACACCCGAACTGGTCTACACCCAGTGGCTGACTGGTGGGCCTTAGGCCACTCCAGCTGCCACGCAGGCGTGGACCAAGTCCATCTGCTGACGAGGCACAGGAGCACACTACCGGCGAGGCAGTGGTTGCCGGCGACGGCGATTCCGGCCGGTAGGGCTCGGACGAATGGGCGAGCCAGACATAGCACTACACGCTGAACAATTTGTAGACGGCGCCCCCAGCGAATGGTCACCGGAATAGCTCCGGCGAGCACATACCGCGGCGGCGGATGCAATTAAACGGCGCGGCGAAGCTACGGTGTATAATCGACCAAGGCGAGCATACGATGAGGTTCAGCGGCTCACCATGAGGACGCAGGGCTTGACGGCGAGGTCCGTGGCGGTCGGGTTCGCCGGAATCGACAGCTCCGACCGTCGGAGGGAACGAGCTCGACGTCGCCACTCTGGAGCTTCTCAACTCGATTCCTTCCGTAGGCTGGGTATATCGAGGGTGGCGGTGACGATGGCGTCAACGGCGGTTCCCGGGGATGCTCCAAACGGCGGCAATGGTCGACGGCCGGGCTACCAGGTTTTCGGTTTGGGACGGAATTGATGCAGAGGAGGAAGCAAACCGAAGATGGAGTTCGTGCGGGAGCTTTTATAGGCGCCAGAACACGATCCTCGTCACGAATTGGAGCAAGGAGTGGACGCCAGCGAGAGAGAGGGACGAGCACGTCGTCGTGCTGTCGTCCAGGAGCGGGGAGAGGATGAGGACGACGCCTCCCTCGCTGATATTTCACGAAGGGGTATGTGGGCTGCTAGGTGGGCTGGTTTTGGGCTGGTTGACAGGCTGCTGCTGGGCTACCTCGTGGACTACTGATGGGCTTCGTTGCTGGGCTCTTCTAGCCAGGTAAGTTCCTTTCCTTTCTCTCTTTTCTTATTTCTGTTTTTATTTTATGTTTTGAATTCTGTTTTGAATTCATACATTAATTATTTTCTATTTTGCAGATCTTGCTTGTTTCATTCATACAAGAATTAGTTCAGGGTACTACAAATTCTTGAGTGGTGTATTATCAAATTTAATATGGCACCATAACATTGGTTTAATTATTATTATTGGTATTTGAAGTTCAATACCCCTATGGACATGAATTTGAATATTATCTTTGGGAACATTCAAATTGTTTTCCAATTGGTAGTGTTCTTACTTAGTGATATATCTTGTTTTATTTTTATTGTTTTACAAGAAACAAGTTACCAAGTAATGGTTGTTTATAAAGTTCTATTAAGTAAGTGTCTAAATGGCATGATTTCATGTGCTAAAAATATCTCTAAGGACTTGATCTTACATTTGAGATTGTTGGTCACTTACACAGGAATTTATGTGAACACTTGCTTGTTAAGGTCTTGTGAGGTTTATCTTAATTTCTATTCCAAGTTTATTACTTGTACTATTATCTTAATAACACCTTGAAATACTTAGAGTAGGTATTACTCTCATCAGGGTTTGGTCTTGGTCATAATGATAAGTATTTGATCACCACCTATGGTTTTTTTAATTATAAAATGTAGCACAGGGTTTCTTATGTTCATTAATTCAAGCATGAGATATTATTGAGGTTGCAATTCTGGTGATAGAGATGGGATGACATCATATTGCATGTGCTAGGGTTAATCTCCCCTAACCAAGATAATATGGTTACTTTCTTAATATTTCATGTGCTTCTCTAATTACTAAAGATTTGAGAATTGGTTTTATCTTCTACCAAATAACTTCTTTTATTACTCCCAACTTATCATTAAAGTAACCACATTGATTATAGTTCTTTTTATAGTTAACTTTGGTCATATGGATGTATGGTTTCTCACCATATAGAGTATAGTGTTTAACTCTAAGGTTTTCTTATGTTTCTTAAATGAAGAATATGTGGAATGTAGATATGGTAGAATTCTACTTATGATCACCAAGTGGTTCACAAGCAAAGGTTGAGATATAAGCCTAGGGTTGCTTACTAATGATCTCCCCATAATTTTATGTGGTGAATGATATCTATTTATCCTTTTGAGGTTTATCTTATCCTCACATATCTCAAGAACATGATCATGGTTAGACATGATCAACTTGTTCTTAATATCTCTACCTCAAATTCTTAGGGTTTATGATCATCACTTAATTTATAATGATCAAGGTCTGTCTTCCTAAGGTACCTCTCATTAAATAGGTTTCTCACTTCCATGATCAAGCATTATCTTGGTCAATTAATGTATAGCACTTCTATTTTACTTTCTAAGATAGGCATATTATGGTTGTCTCAATAATTTGTACCCCAGAAGAATTGTCTGAGATATACACTTAGAGTTCTTCTTAATCAATGATGATATGATCATCTGGTTATATGGATAGTTCTCTTCCTTACTTTATCAATTCATGGATATGGTATTATTTCATGCAATATTAGGTTATCTCACCACTCCAAGGGAAATGGTTTACAACCTAATACTTTAGTTCAATTGTTGTCCTTTATTCTTAAATAGATAAAGCTATGTTTTGTATGATTGGTCTCTCTCATTTTGG
Organism: Lolium perenne; assembly: GCF_019359855.2. Lineage (NCBI taxonomy): Eukaryota > Viridiplantae > Streptophyta > Magnoliopsida > Poales > Poaceae > Lolium > Lolium perenne. Next base: position 190,929,985 of record NC_067245.2, read on the forward strand.
AAAGGACTTGAATGATACTCTAGGGTTCCTCTTGAAGATAATGATTTGAATACTTGGATGTATATCCAAGGTTTAGCTCAAGGTTTGTTATTGCTTCTCTAATAATTATAGTAGAACTCTCACCTCTCTAGGTTTGATGTAAAACTATTTGGAATAGAGAAGAATATATACTTCTTAAGTTGATCTCCTTGTCATGTTTCCAAGAATGAAGTAAAATGAATACCATGAGTTCAGGGTAGGATCATGGATTTGTTTAAGACATGGAAAGGATAAATCTAGAATGTTTTCTCCATTTTATTGTTACTTGATTTGCAATTCAATGGATGTTCATATGTTATGTCAAGGAGTATCATGCTGTGATCTTTAATAAAATCAAATAGTTGATCATTGATTAATAAGTTCTTTTGTTGATTATTAGTTCCATTTGATCTAACCCCTTAGATCAAATCATCCCTACCCAAAACAAAGTTTTAACAAAGTCACATTGAGGTTTATAGCGCTTGACTTGATGAGCTACTTCAATTCCACCAAGGTCAAGTGAAACTTCAGTTACTGTGACTGTTTTACTTTAAAGCGCGAAAATTCCCCAGATTTTCTATGCATGAATGCAATGCACACATCTGTTCCCTCTAATTTTATAACCCCATTACCTGGGATATTACAGGTCCTTCGCATGTGCGTCGACTTTACGTGTCTCAATAAACATTGTCCAAAGGATCACTTTCCCCTCCCGAGGATCGATCAAATTATCGACTCCACGGCTGGATGTGAACGTCTTTCCTTCCTGGATGCATACTCTGGTTATAACCAGATCAGATTGAAAGAAGAAGATGAAGCAAAAACTGCGTTTATTACACCTTACGGCGTGTTTTGCTACAGAACAATGCCCTTTGGTCTAAAAAATGCGGGAGCAACATATCAGAGGATGATGCAGAAGTGTTTGGCGACACAGATTGGGAAGAACGTGCAAGTATACATTGATGATGTCGTCATAACATCAAAAAAGGGGGCAACGCTGATCGAGGATCTCAAGGAAACCTTCGACAACCTTGATAAGTTCTGCCTCAAACTGAACCCGACGAAGTGTTCTTTCGGCGTCCCAGCAGGAGAACTTCTAGGGTTCCTAGTCTCAGCAAGAGGGATTGAAGCAAATCCCGATAAAATACAAGCTATCGTGACAATGAGGAAGCCAACAAAGTTGAAAGAAATACAACAGCTAACTGGGCGAGTCGCAGCTTTGAGCAGATTCGTCGCGAGGTTGGGAGAAAAAGCGCTGCCGTTCTACGCCTTGATAAAACAAGGAGATAAATTTCAGTGGAACGAAGAAGCCGACAGAGCTTTCGAGGATTTGAAGCGCACAATTTCGACACCACCAATTTTGGTGGCGCCAAAAGAAAGGGAACCTCTCCTGCTGTATATCGCAGCCACACCCCAAGTGGTGAGCACGGTGCTAGTTGTCGAAAGGGAAGAAGAAGGAAAACTCCACGGTGTGCAGAGGCCAGTATACTTCGTTAGCGAAGTTTTATCGCCCTCAAAACAAAGGTATCCTCAGTACCAAAAGATAGCATATGGAGTGTTCACGACAGCACGAAAATTGCGCCACTATTTTTCGGCACACCCGATCATAGTGGTCAATGAAGCTCCTTTGTCAAATATATTAAACAACCCAGAAGCTACGGGTCGTGTCTCCCTTTGGGGAATAGAACTTTCCCCTCGGGACATCACGTATGAAAAAAGAAAAGCAATCAAGTCGCAAGTTCTGCCGGACTTCATCGCAGAGTGGATGGAGTTGCAAAACACAGGACCCCCAGACTTATCGAGAACCTGGACCATGAACTTTGATGGGTCCAAGAGACTAGAAGGGGCTGGCGCAGGAGTAGTACTCATATCACCTGAAGGCGACAAGTTGAAGTACATCCTTCGGATGACGTTCCCTAACGCATCTAACAATGAAGCAGAATATGAGGCTCTCATACACGGGATGAAGATGGCGAAAGCCTGCGGTGCAACTCGACTAAAAATCTTTGGCGACTCATAGCTGGTGGTACAGCAAGTTATGAACCAATGTGACGCAGTCAATGATAGCATGATAGCATACAAGGAGGTATACAACGAGCTCGAGAAGTTGTTCGATGGATGCGAAGTAAACCATATTAGCAGATTGAGCAACGACGAAGCCGATGTTCTTGCAAACATCGGGTCGCAATGCCTTGCAGTCCCGCCAGGTGTATTCTGGGAAGAAAGAACAGAGAGATCCACTAAGTCGACAAAATCAAAAAAGAAGGAGAAGAAACCCTCGGGGGCTACCAAGGAAAAGCAAGAGGACGAAGAAGAAGATCAGGACCTGGTCATGGTGATACAGATACCGTGGATGCAGCCGTACATATCATACATCCTGAGGAAAGAAATACCCGACGATCCAGTTGAGGCAAGGCGAGTAATTCGACGCTCCAAAGCTTTTACGGTGGTCAAGGGAGAATTGTATAAGCGAAGTATTTCAGGCGTCTTGCAAAGGTGCGTCACACCCGAAGAAGGAAGAATAATTCTGAAGGATGTACACGAAGGAATATGTGGCCACCACGCAAGTAGTCGAGCTATCGCAGCCAAGGTTTTTCGGGCAGGATTCTACTGGTTGACAGCAATCGAGGATGCCAAGGACATAGTAAGAACTTGCGACGCCTGTCAAAGGTTTGCCGCAAAACCTCACTCTCCAGCAGCAGAGCTAGCACCAATACCATTGTCATGGCCCTTTGCTCAATGGGGACTTGATATGGTGGGTAAGTTACACAAATCCTGGCCAGGAGGAAAGGAGTACATGCTAGTAGCTGTCGATAAGTTTACAAAGTGGATAGAAGCGAAGCCGATAAATTCACCAGATGGAGCATCCGCAGTAAAATTCGTAAAAGGCCTCGTCTTCAGATTTGGAGTGCCCCACAGCATCGTCACAGACAACGGCAGTAACTTCACATCTCATGAATTCAAAGATTATTGCGAAGAGGTGGGTATCAAGCTGAACTTTGCGTCAGTTGCACATCCTCAAACCAATGGGCAAGTCGAGAAAGCCAATGGTATCATCTGCAATGGCATCAAGAAGCGCTTGTTAGGACCACTGGAAAAAGCTCGACATACCTGGCCAGAAGAACTACCAAGCGTGTTGTGGAGCATCCGAACAACACCAAACATAGCAACGCAGGAAACTCCGTTTTTTCTGGTTCATGGAGCAGAAGCAGTACTACCAATCGAGATAGAGCACAACTCTCCACGTGTCGCTGAATATGATACAGAAACATCGAGAAGAGCGCTAGAGGATGACGTCGACGCACTTGATGAAGCTCGAGATGAAGTATTATCTCGGGTAACCAAATATCAACAGGACTTAAAGAATTACCACAGTCGACGTTTGCGGCCAAGATCTTTTCAGGTGGGCGACCTAGTCCTTCGGCTCACGCAAAAAAGTCATGAAAAACTCGAGTCACCGTGGCTTGGCCCTTACATCGTCACGGAAGTAATCGGAGGAGGAGCATACAGGATAAAGGACAAGAAGACAGGGGTGGAGGAGCCAAACCCCTGGAACGTGGCGCAACTTAGGCGGTTCTACGCCTAGAGTCGAAATATAGTCCTTGTAAAACTTCAATGTACTGAAACGCCCGCGAGTTTTCAGACGCACTCTTTTCCTTTTTCGGGGCACCGAGTGGGGCCGGAGAAGGTTTTTAATGAGGCGGGCTCGATGTGCTGCAATATAATAAAGATAGTGACAATATAACTTTTCTTCTTTATCGACATGACCAAAGTCTTTGCTCCGACGAATTTCAATATAGTTCATCGACAAAAGAAAAACCTTGCCTTGGTACTCAGATACCTCGTGAGTCAATAAAAATACAAAATAGTACTCAATAAAAAGCTCGGGGGCTCATATTCGCCTTAAATATATAAATGCCTTGGTTCAAAACCTCGCAAATATACAAATATAGTAAAGAGTCACCGAAACACTCGGGGGCTAAACAAACAGAGAAATATAATGATTGCTTTACAATATAGTCCTGGATTACAAAGAAGAAATATCTACAAGAAGAAAATAACTAGTCTTGATTCAATATGTCATCAAGAGTAACTCTGTTTTCCTCAGGAGCAGCACCAAGGAAATCGGCATAATGGCCATCGGCAAAAAAGTCGGCATCCATCCGAAGCAGGTCCTCAATCATTTCTTCGGCTATAGGCGTAACCTTCGTGTTAATCCTGTCAACACCAACTCTCTGACGTTTTACCTTTTGGTGAACCTTCTCGACAACCTGGGTAAGGTCAAGCTTCGAGTGGCAGATCTGGAGCATGATAAGAGCAAATCTGGCGCCAGCTACTAATTGAGCTTTGACAAATTCAGGAAGAGTTTTTGGTTGGACGTTCCGAGGAAACATGGAGTTGTAAACCATGGACAAGGTCTTGGTACAGAAGTCAAGGAAATCGCGAGTTTGAGAGGCGCGATCTTGAAATCTGACAATTTGGCGGGTCCTCTCTGGGGTAGCCCAAAACAAAGAACCATGGTCCAGGGAAAGATTAACAAGGAGGTTTGTCCTAGCATTTACCCTCTCTTCCTCGGCAGCAGCATCAGTAAAGGCACCTATCAAAACAAAGAAGTGGAAACCTTTAAGAAACAATAGCATGAAGATGAAAGATATCAGCGGATGAAACAGGCATACCCGACATATCTGCACTGGCTTCATTCATTAATTCGAGCATGAAATTTTCTCGAATAGTTGCCTTTTCAGCCTCGGAAGCGGCAATTTCCTTAGCAGCCACGGCCTCGTGAGCTTGCTGAAGAGCAATTTTTTCGGCTTCAGATGACTTACGAGATTGCTCCATCATCACAAGTGTTTGCTTCTTCGCATACTGAAGTTGCTGCCGAAGTTCATCCAGTTCTTGCGACAAGGTATCGTCGACAGGAGCGGTATCAGCAAAAGCTCTCCTCGCGCGGGAAGAAGAAGGCGAAACATTGGAAGGAGCGGAAGATGGAGTATAGTTATCAAATATCAACTGAAATTTAAACAAGACAACATCAAACAACAAGCAAAGATAGAAGTTTTCATTACTCTCTTGGAATAATTACAAGGGCATTACAGTAGAGCTAAGGAAGTACGTGTCGCCAAATGACTACTTTGGCGACAGAAGCAAAAGAAACAGAAAGAAAAACAGAGGCATGCAACTAGACCTCCGGCCTTGACGAGCTAGGAGTCGACGATGGCTTAATCCCGAGATACGCCAAGATCTTCTTGGTGTTGGGCTTGGCCGCCTTAATCAGCGACTTCCACCTCGACTGCTCTATTTGCTCGGTGTCGCCAACTTTCATCCAGTCGATAGTCTGTCGACTGTCAGCAACCAACGCCACAGTGTTCTCAACGGCGACCTTCATATTTTCTTGGCGCATCTTCAGTCCAAGGTCTTCCGGTGTATTGAACATCTTGGCAAGGTTGAGGAAAGTCGCAGGCTCCTCTTTCTTCGGGAAGAAGTAGGGGAACAATGCCGACAATACTGCGCTAGCGTTCGATACACCTTCACGAATCTCGGACCCATGAAGCTCCAGATAGGAAAGTGCGTCAAGGACCGGATCATCGATAGGATTCGTCAGATCAAATTCCTGGTTTGTTTGGACTGTCAAGAAAACAAAGTATTAGTGAACAGACAAGAAACAAAGACTCTCATAAAAATAGAAGGGAGCAGTAAAATTACCGAAAGTACGGCGACTCTGAGTCTTCAGGCGCTTGAGGATTCCTTCTTCACGAGAAGCCTGCGCAGCTTTGTGCTCATCTAGAGCAGCTGTAGCATCCTCAAGTTTTTTCTGCAGTTCCTCGACACCAGCAGCTTTCGCCTTGGCTTCATCAGCCTCGGCCTTGGCTTTGCTAGCAGCGAGGTCGGCTTTCCTGCGAGCCGCCTCACTTTGCTCAAGTTTTCGAGAAAGTGCGTCGGCACGTTCGTTAGCCTCTGCAAGTTTCTCTGTCGAGATATGGACAAAAGAGAGAAGAAAGATTAAAAATCGCGACAAGCAACAGGAGTAAAAAATCAAGGAAAAACAGCAAGTACAAAAGTCGTTACCTTCGGCTCTATTAGCATATTCACGGTACCCAATAAATTGGGAACCGATGCGGAGAAGATCCTTAATCATAGGCTGTTCAACGCGAACACAGAAAGAAAAACATCGGCATGAAAAAGAGAAAAGGTGTGAAAAAACAAAATAAGGAAAATATAGATGTCGACAAGCTTACATCATCTAGGAGCAGAGTCGACGAACTGCCCAACTGAGGGGCAGGTTCAACAATCTTTTCAACCCTTGTCCTTTTTGGTGAAGGAGCAAGGGGGCTTGATGGCGGAGTAGTGGTGACGACGTTTTGTTGAGGAGGCGACGTTTCTTCTCCTTCAACCAACGTGTCTGAGGCAAGTACAGTACGTGACGTGCTTGTCCGAGGAGCCACGTCAGTAACTGGTACTTCTTCCTCCTCGTCACTGTTGATCAAAAAATCGGCAGTATAAAAAGCAAGACGAGATAAATATTTCGAGTACAAGAATAGGGAGAGATAAAGACGACTTACGAGCTGACGAGGGATTCAACATAAGGATCATAAGCTGCCTTCGGATGGGAAGGAACAACTTCCTCAGCCTTAGAGGTGCCAGAATCCTCGGCATCAGTTCTTTTCCTCTTGTTCCTTGGAGAAACAGCAGGAGGAAGGGACTGCGTCGACTCACTGGTTTCAGACTCAACTTCTTTTTCATGAGAAGCCGCAGATTTGTGAGAACCCGCGACTTCACTTTCAGGAACAGAAGAGCCTTGAGCATCTTCGGCAATGATGGCCATTTCTTCGACTTCTCCACCCTCAGGAAGAGGAGGAAGGGAAGTCATAGTAGGATGGTTCTGTAAAAAATAGTGACAAAAGGGAAATTGAAGAGATGACAATACAATGAGATACAGAGAAAGTGCGGAACAGGATAAAAACTCGGGAAGACAAAATACCTCGGGGAGTGGATTGGTGGAGCTGTACGGTTCCACGCGACTTGAGGAAGGAATTGGGTCTTTGCCCAGACGAGAAAGTCTTCGAAGCAACTTCTCGAAGTCCTTGGTGGAAAGATCACCGGAGATCCTGTTGGCGTCATTTTTACCAGAGTACGTCCAAAGGGGATTTTTGCGAGCCTGAAGAGGCTGCACTCTAATCTTAAGGAAGTAGGCAGTGATTTGAACACCAGACAGCTCCTTGCCTCGAGTGTTTTGAAGCTGATGAATACGAGACATGAGTGCCTCTGTCGCCTTTTTCTCTTCCTCAGAAGCTTCGGCATCCCAGGAGCGGCGGCGCTGGATTTTGGCACTTCCGTCAAAAGGAATTATGTTGTGCTCAACGGAGTTGGCACTTTCTTCGTGAATGTAGAGCCACTTTTTGCGCCATCCTTGGACAGAATCGGGAAACTTGACGTCGAAATAGTCGACATCAGTACGAACACAGATAACAACGCCACCTATGTTATAAGTGGCGTTGTGGGAGCCATTGCGGCGGAGGCAGAAAATGCGTTTCCACAGAGCCCAATTGGGAGGGATTCCGAGGAAACATTCGCAAAGCGTGATGAAAATAGAAATATGAAGGATTGAGTTGGGGGTCAACTGGTGCAGTTGAATCCCATAAACAAAAAGAAGGCCGCGGAGGAAATCGTGGATTGGGGTCGAAAGGCCGCGGATTAGATGATCAACAAAACTAACCCGGTACTCCATTGGAGGATTGGGGTAGCTTTCTTCGCTAGGGAAGCGGATGGCGCCCTCCTTCTTCATGAGGCCAAGCCTCTTCAGCGTGTTGGCGTCTTGGTTGGAGATTTTGGATCTCTCCCACTCAAGATCCTCGGCGGCCATCTTGGATTCCGGAGTGCTGTGGCGAGTCAGACGCGCGCGCGGTGGCATCAACGGCAATGGGCAGAGCAATGTGTGTGCGTGCGGAAGATCGGAGAGAGTTGGGCGCAGGGGGAGTTTTGCGAAGAGGAACAGGTGAGCGGCGCAAGCGAGGGGATGAACGGAGGTTGAAGAAAGGTTTATATAAGAATCGGGTGAGGCAGTGTGCCGTTGGATGAAGAAATCGTGTGGTGAGAATGGATCTTCTAAATACAAGGGCAAAACAGTATTTTTACTGAGATAGGCGTTACCGTACGTGCGCCAGGAAAAGCGGAGGACGTGTGTCCCCCACTTGCACGACGTGTCAACGTGGTAGAAGCAATGGACCCACAGGGAAGAAAAATCACGACTATTCGAGAAGGATGAAGTAAATTTGATTAAGGGAAGTATGTCGACAAGAAAAATAAAAAATAAAAGAGTGGCGACAGAAAGAATTATTCAATACTTCGGGAGCCTTTGATCAAATACAAGTTTTTGCCCAAATGCTCGGGGGCTACTTCGGAAAAAAGTAAATTTTCGAGTATGACAAATATAGAAATTGCGGGAGCCTACAACCAAGCACAAGTCCTTGGCTGTAGCCTCGGGGGCTACTCCCATCGGGAGCGCTGTTCGCGCACCCGAGAGATAAAAAAAAAAGAAAGAAGAAGAAAGAGATCATATTGGGAAGTAATGAAAATATAGCGACAAGGTGGACTAAAATGTTGAGCCTATAACCAAGCACAAGTTCTTGGTTGTAGCCTCGGGGGCTACTCCCATCGGGAACGCTGTTCGCGTGCCCGATGAAATTACCAAAGGAAAAATAGAAAAGCAAGAGAGTATATTTCGAGTTATAATTAACTCTACATATACTCCCATCGGGAGAGCAATATAAGTCATATTTGACTCGATAAAATGTGCCATTCCAACAGCCGGAAAAGCACTCGACAATATATTCTCAGAACGCCGAAGTTGCGATCAATTTCTGAATGCCGCAAATTTGCGAAGGTAAGACCCCAGATCCGTTCTGCTGGGCGTGGCATCGCCAAAGACTGCGCTCTGCTACTTTTATCCGTATCAACAGATACGAAGAAAAATCCTAACGGACGCGTTAGGTACCCGATAAATTCGACTGGGACTCGACAGAATGGTAAGACCTTAAGCGGCACCTGTCGAAGTTTACACCAGTATCCCGAGGTCATGTCCAGGGACGTGATTTTGAAGTAGGTTTTTGCGGATTGCCACTAGAGCAGTTAACTAGTACCTGATCCGTCAGATGAACTAGCCCCAACTACCATTATCCCTGTACAAAATAGAATTTTATGTGAAGAAGTATAAAAAAGTTAAAGCTTCCGAATAAAAATAAACAGTGGAGATTTTCCCTGACTCTACGATTCAAGCAAAATCTCGGGGGCTACTGACATAGGCATCCCAAATGGGCCTGCCGAAGATGGTACCCGGGGTTTACTGGAGGCCCAATACCCGAAGAATAAGAAGATTCGGGAGCCCAAGATTTACTAAGGAAAGATAGAGTTGTAATAGGAAGTGTTGTTTGTAATCTGGCGGGATGAGTTAGAAACCGTCCCGGACTCTGTAAACTTGTGTAACACGAATCCCTCGGCTCCACCTCCTATATAAAGGGGGAGTCGAGGGACGAAGAATCAATCGAATCATTGTCTGCAAACCCTAGTTTTCATAATCGTCGAGTACTTTTCGGCTGAAACCTTCGAGATCTACTTACCCTCTACTTCCAACTAAACCCTAGCCTACAATCCATAGGCATTGACAAGTTGATACCTTGTCAGGTGGCGAGGGTGGTCCGACTCGAATCGTTGTAACATCTGTAGCAGCTCGGCGCGGAGCACTTCTGAGCGTATTCTCCTCGTCGCCCAGCTGCGCGTTCTGCCCCTTTTCTCGCGCCTCGTCCAGCCTCTCGTGGTGCTGCCCACGATCGAGGATGTTCATTAAATTATACAATGATCAATGTTTATTTTTTTCAGAACCATTACAATTTACAATGACCAATTGTGAGATGCACAAGTGGATAGTAGCATATTACTCCAATATTACCGAGATACAAAATTACAATACCCGATTGTGAGATATATATACGAAGGTGGACCAGTACCTTATTACAGCATTAGTTATTGAGATGCAAAATCATTGCCCAATCATGAGATACAAAGGTGGATCAGTAGCATTTTACAACACTATTTTGATGCAACGAAAACTGGCCGGCCATATAAGCTGAATAGTGAAAAGCGTTGTTGAGTGTAAATGTACTACAATACAATATACGGTATACATTGACATATCCATCAAAGGACGGAAAATATGCAGCTAGTGCTTTAAACGGAAAAAACCAGACAATCCAATGATCTACCGTGGCAGAGTAGACGATGCCATGAACTCTTGCTCCAAGCTATAGCAGTTTTGCTCCCTTTGAGAAGGTAAATTAGCTCGGTCCACTATACCATCTTGAACACCCAACAGCGAAAGGTTGACTTGCCTTTGTCCACTGAACAAAGCTAGGTTGCATATCTTCACTTGTCACTGCAACCTGACATGATCTTAATCTTTTGGATCGGATATGCTGCAGTTTCACCTCCACTTGTTTCATAGTCGGCCTCTCTACACCTTGTAGTCGCAAGCAAGTCTCTGCAAGACTAGCGACATCATTAATCTCTTCAGATGTTGCTTCCTCCAGAACTTGAGCAGCCACTATATCTGCAAGTGGTTTCTCCTTCATCTCCCAAAGAAAGTAATTTGACAAGTTTTGCTTTAGCCCAGAATCACTTGTAAAAATAGGCTTCTTTCTGAGCAACAACTCTACAAGTACGACACCAAAGCTATAGACATCACTCTTCTCATTTAACATGCCCGTGTGGTAATACTCTGGATCCAGGTACCCAAAGGTGCCTTGTATATTCGTAACAACATGAGTTTGGTCAATAGGAACCAACCTTGAAGCACCAAAGTCCGATACTTTCGCGGTGTAATTTCCATCCAAGAGTATGTTAGTGGACTTCACATCACGATGAAATATCGATATGGAAGCAGCCGAGTGGAGGTAATAGAGTGCTCCTGCAGCTTCCGCAGCAATTTTCAAACAATCATCCCATGACAGAACAAAACTGCTAGTGGTATCGGCATGGAGGATTCCAAATAACGAACCATTTGGGATGAAGTCATATACTAGCAGTGGGACTTCAGTCTCAAGACAACATCCGAAGAGCTTCACGATATTTCGGTGATTTATCTGTGAGAGGATGGCAACCTCATTGATGAACTGACTAATCTCAATTTGCTCAATGACTTTAGACTTCTTTATGGCCACTACCCGTTGGTCAGATAATATGCCTTTATAAACCATGCCATGTCCTCCATTACCAACAATTCGTGTGGCATCAAAGTTATTTGTTGCCTTTTCTAACTCTAGAAATGAGAAAATCTTGGTGTTGTCACTCGCATTTTCATCAGATGATATCAATTGTTCGAGGAGTAGACCTTGGTTCTGCCGAAAGTGCTTTCTTCGTAGTTCCTTTTGGATGTCTTTTTTCCATGTACGGATGAAAAATATTACAATCAAGATGAAAAGTAGAATTCCAAAACCAACGCTAATCCCAATGGCGATACCTGTAATGATTATACTTGTCATTACTATATCTAGGATTTCATTTAGCTCATTACGATATAATTGATTGTGTAGTAAAACTCACCTAGGACCAGATTTTGTTCTTTGGTCGATCTGCACCTCGTTGTTGCACTGTCATAAACTGTGTTTGTAGGACATTCCATGCAATAATGATTTCCTTGAGTGTTATGGCAAGTCCCATTACATGTGCCCAGTATTTTGCACTCATCAACATCTGCAACAATGAATAAGTAACACGAGAGGAAATACATAAGCATTGTAGTTAAACTGCTAGATGGAGGCCAGTCTGCAAGTAGTTCAAGAAAATCTTTCTTTTAGACTTCAAGTAATCATCGATTACAAAACAAACTCAAGCGGATGTACATATAAACAACTTTGAGAGCTTTCTTGCAGATCTAAAAATTTCCTCTTTGAAATTGTTTTGCAGTATCACTTCCTGGAAGAGAATTTTTACGGCACACAGGCACTCTCCCTGCCCTCTACTTTGGCCATACGTCGCCACTACTGGGCACATCCCTCTGGCTCCAGGCTCATCCCTTCCCCTCTACTACCCTGGGTGTTGTCTAAGTGATTGTGGACTTGTGGCCCATGGGGACACCGTGGAGAACCTAACCTCCGGCCACGGGTTAAGTTAACCTAGCTAAGACTATTGCTAAACGTCCAATGGTTTTTGGCCGAATGCTTGGAGATTACAAAAAAAGTGAAGTTACCATAAATAATAATGAGATTGTTGTGACTACCATTTTGCCCCTTAGATTGAAGTACTCACTGACTTTTCGAGTTACTACTCCATGGATCTAGTGGCAGAGTACCAAATCATATTGGACATTGGATTAAGGAAAATGGATAATCTATATTAATTTGGGCTATGGTAAAAGTCCCCTTCTAAAAAGATGCACGAACACCCACTTATTATAGCATCTCCATAACAAAGAGAGAAGTGCATATTAGGAGGTGCGCAAGAGATGATGAGGATGAGGTAGAGTGTACCTTGACACCCTTCTGTGACATATGGATTCCCATCAAAGCCGGAGATACACTTGCAACGGTAACCAAAATATTCTCGTGCGGAGTGGACATCCAGGCACGTGCTATTCATGCTAGCACATGCATACCCTGTCCTGTTTTCCCGTGCTTCCTGACATGTTAAATCGGCTACGACCCACTGTAGAGATGTTGATTCCCCATGTGCAACATAGGGGTCAAAATCTTCATTCATCTGGAACGAGGGACGTTCTTCCATGTATGAGTTGTATTTGACCTTCAATATCCCATTGTTGATATCTATATAGTTTACTAGGATCTTGTTGACTAGGATCTTGTTGTCGTATATGCCGTATGCTCTAGAGTAAGCATACAATGTCGAATTTGTACAATTGAGCTGAAACGATATCCTTGCAGAACAACCATCTTCTAGGCCGAATGGGAAAGGAATACTGATGTTCCCACACCGTTTAGAGCAATTGGTGTTTCGTTGAAACGGATGATACCCTGATTTCATTAGAGAAAAAGAAGGTCAGCGCATCTTTCTTTGGATCACATCACAAAGGAGAAGGAAAATTCATCCAAGGAGGTCACGTGATCAACTCCTAAAGAATCTATTAATGGCATGGCCAACACGTGCATTTTAAATTTTCAAGAAAATAGACCTTTACCCAGCATAAGAGGTGGCGTGATCAACTCCTAAACAATCTACTAGTTACATGACCTTTATCGAAAAATTAATAACATGACCAGCACGTGCATTTTAAATTTTCAAGAAATTGGACCTTTATTTACCAGACATGAAACAGCCACATGTGTAACATGTCAAATGCATGTTGGTTAAACCCACCAAGTACAACCCAAACTAGTAATTATACTAATGCTAACTTATTAACGGTTTAACTTGTGATATTACACAGAGCTGCACTAGGTAGAGAAAAATAACCTCTACATTTCTCAAAACCACTCACATGAGAATCTTCCTGAAAAACCCTAGTCCCCCGGTTCACAATGATTCGAACTAAAATCACGATATTTATTATGGATCAGAGCGACTATAAAATTTTAGTACTAGTTTTTTTCCATCGCGTTAAACATGTCCAAACATATCTGGATCCAATGTTTTATAGTCATTTGTCTTCCCAACCATCTCTGAACTGTGCGTTTTAATTGCAGAAAATAAAAGAAAAACACTTCATCCATCCACGTCGCTCCCTGCGGGCGACCGGGCGCAACTCAAACAACCTCTCCCTAAAGAGTCCTCTCCCCGCCTCCTCCCCCACTGCAGCCGGCGATAGCCACTGTCCTAAGTCCACTGGTGCCTAAGGCGGCGGCCTCTCCAATATCCGTGCGCCAGAGAGGCTGCGGGGGGCTGCCTTAGCAAGCGGTGGTGCAGCTCAGGTGTGGAGCTCGTCCCCGTGGCCGGCGGCGTGGCATATCTATGGATGACATCGCCCAGAGGTAGTGGAGATGGTGGTCTGCGACAGCGGCTTAACGGACGAGGCACATGGCGGAGTAGGGTGGATGCGAGGCAATGCAGCCCGATCAGCCCTTTCGGACCTGATTTGGGTCGGCTAGACCCGCACGACCACAATGGCATTCTGGGGGCAGTGTGGTGGATTCTCTCCTCGTGGCGGTATGGCGAGGGTAGCCTGGCCTGGGCCAGGCGGGGCCCAGATCGCGTGGCTGCCTTGTCTGCTATGTCCAACATTGTTGTGCCCGGGCAGGTTGGAGCTAGGCTAGGTAGGTACGGATCCGCCGCCATCGTCCATGGTCGTCATGGTGAGTATGATTTGGTTGTATGTCCCATCCTAATGGCGTGAGCTCTTGGATGCCGAGGCGGCGGCCCCTGGAAGGTGGACTGCGCGATTGGCACTCTGGCGAGCGGCATTACGGTGGTGATGGTTTATCTCTTTGGCTATGTGGGTGGCGAGGAGCGGACATCAGGGGATCATGGGTCGTTGGTGCTTCCGCACGCAGTAGAGGCTCCCAGAGCATGTCTTGGAGGCCTGGTTCATTGATGGCGGTGTGGTTGTGATTTTGGGTGAAACCCCAGAGCTTCGGCGCTAGCAACAACGACATCTATGCGTGTCATGTCCCTCTTGGGGGAGCTGTTGCGGTCACCTCCCCCTCCCAAAGCTAGCTCCGAGTAAAAACCCTTGACTGCTTAGGTCTCGATGACGGTGCGTGTTGTGTCGTCACCTTCTTGGAGGCGTCGCCGTGGAGCCGAGGTTCTCTTCGGTTACAGCTCGCCATCATGGGGGATCAAGCTTACTTAGATCATATCTTGAAGACCTTTGGCAGCCTCGGTGGCCTTCTATATTTTACACGTGACTAAGTTTCCACCACTCTTGGATATCTCTGTCCGCTGGAACGATCGGGTATGTCCTCTCCAGCGGGCAGCTTAATCGGTGTGGTGCGACGATGCCTGGTGGTTTCACAAGAAGGTGTAGTGTCACCTCTAGTTGGTAGTCGGGGTGCTTCTTGTGGGGTGTAGCTACTCTTATGTTTTTTTGCTTTATATGTGTTTTTCTTTGTAAGAGGATTCACTCGTCGCTTTATCTCGGTTCGGCTGTTTGGATTTATTTAAAAAACGAGGTGAAATCCTACTCCCTCCTTTTCAGTTTATTAGTCTTCCCCGTATTTCTAGGTCGCCAATTTAACCTATGTAATTTACATTATATAATACAAAAATTATATCATTAGAAAATAGAACATCTAAACTTTCTAATGATATAATTTTTACAACATATAAGTAATGCTGATTTGATCAAATTTACGATCTAGGGATACGCGTACGCCAAATAAACTGTGAGAGAGGGAGTATTTCAAGGTGCGCTGTGATTTGAGGAGACCATCTCTACATTTACGAATAGTACGAAGTGTTAATGGCTGGATGGAATCACCAATCGCGCGTTTGGTATTCTAGAGGCTCCTTTTGGTTGCTCGGAAGGCCTCCGCGTTGTGGCTCAATCGGTTCTCAAAACACCTCTAGGATAGTCCCAAGAGCAACGCTCGAATCGGGTGTTTCTAGTTGGTATGTTCCGTTGTCGTCTAATTTTGCACGCGAGCGTGCAACGGTTGCACGCGTGGAGATGCGCGGGAGACACCACGATTACTCGGTCCTCTCTCCCCACTTTCAATCACCAATCACCGGTTCACTCCTCTCTCTCTCTCTCCATTCGACTCCTTCATCACTGACAGACGCCAACGTCCCATCAACCGCTGCTCATGGCCTCCTCGCCTCCTCTGCCTCGCCCGCATCCTTCGGCTCCAGCGTCGTCGGATCCCGCCGCCCCAACGGTCACCCGCTGAACCCTGCGTAGCTGCGCATGGTCCGGGAGTACGAGGCAGGCGGCCACGATGCGGTGGAGCAGATCAATCCCGGTCGAGTACCGGTGTTGAATCGGTTGTCTCCCGTCACTTTGAGGCCCGTTAGGATGGGTACGAGGAGCGCGGCCATGGCCTCACTACAAGCCGCCAGGATTCAATCGGCGGATCCTGCGATGGGGGTTTTCCAGCCCTACAACCTAGGGTTTGCTTCGGCCAGGGTGGCGGGTGCAGAAGGCTCCAGCCGAGAGATGGACCCTCCGTCGGGGTTCACCTCTACCCCGATGCACGCGCCGATGCCATAGGGCTAGACGCGTCCGGCTGCTCCCAATGTGATGCCTCCGGTCGCGCCACCGACCTTCAGCCGACCCCGTGCTCGTCGGCAACCGTCATCTCCATCAGTACCCCGTCCTCCAATCGCTGCTCCAGACCCCTGTCATCCAACCGCTGCTCCGGCTCCGGCTCCACGTCCTCCTATATTTGGGGTGCAACATCGTGGACCACATGCCGATGCCGCTGCACGGCCTCCTGCTCTGACGGGGCCGTATGAGCTCCATCCCTTCCAAATCGGATTGATGTCAATGTAGATCGGATTAATTTCAATTGGTGTTGCATGTTAGTCATAAGCATGTCAATGATGAGTAGGATGAATGCCATCATGAGTACGATGAATGTAGATCCGATTGATGTCATTGGCAATGTGCGTCGGCATGGCAATGTCACTGGCATGGTGATGTTGATCTTGTCATTGGCATGGTGATGTTCAGCTTGTGCATCAGCATTGTGATGTTGAGCTTGTGCATCGGCATGGCAATGACAAGCATTCCATTGGAGCTCACCATGCCAACTATAGCTCACTATTGTCATTTGCATTACATCTGCAGCTGGCTCTTCCAAGAAACCTTCCCGGACGGGCCCATAGGGGAGTCACGGGACATTGTCGTCCGGGTGCAGCTTCAGGACGCCAATGAAGGGTTCATGGAAGCCCACCGGCAGGTCACTGAGCCTAGGGTTCATGCCGGGCATCCTGCTAACCTGGGGCACGGTCCCAGGTAGCTGTTGCCTTCGTTCTTCGTGCAGTTGGAGAGCTAGGACCTCAGTGCCCTTGTCGTGCCGCCCGCCATGGAGCACCTCCTGATCAAGAAGTATAAGCTCAAAAACAATGGCCCTCCAGTGAAGGTGGCCTTGTACATGGGCGAGCGCCGCGAGCACAAGGCCGCAGTTCTAGTGGAAGGCCGATCACGTCGGCTTCATCAAGTCCTACAGCGAGTTCGCAGGTAAGGCTGAGCTTCAGGTCGATGACACGCTCGTCTTCATCCCTGCCGATGACGGCTTCCAGGTCGACGTGTACAGGAAGGCAAGTTCCTATTCAAGCATCTGGAGCTGCAAGAAGCATCGCCAATGCTCTTATGTTGATCCTCGCTGTTAAGGTTGTCTGCTTGTTCTCTCTGTCTACTTTTGTGAACTTGTTGTTGTGCTGGCATCATGATGCTGTTAAACACATGTTTGTGTGCATACATGCATGTAATGTTGGCATCTACAGGTTGTTAAACATTGCTTTTGGACCTGAGTAGTATGCTCTCGGGTTTAAGTAGGCGTCTTACCAGTGTGACGCTAGGATTAGGTACTATGTACTATGTTCGATGTGTATATATCTGTGTAGTGTGCTGATGATCATCTTTGTGTTGTTTAGTGCCGTTATGTGATGGTAAGGCTACCATATTTTAATATGGTGAGGAGAAGCAGACGATGTATGCCTAAAATGACAACCCAAACGCATGTACTATAACATCATAGATGACACATTTTTTACAGACATCCAAACAAACTGGTACTTTACCAGGTCACCAAACGATAGACTGTTTCTGGCCCGTGACCCGTGTAAAAGCCCAGGTGAGTTCTTCTCCTTTAGACTAGTCACAATGGGAAGTATCATACACTAGTATCATGCATATGATACTAGTTTATGATACTAACCCCACAATGCATAGTATCATAAGATAGTATCATAGTATCATCATATTTAATGTTTTGTAGAATCTCAATGTAAATGTGTGTACATGATGTGTTTGTCATTAAGTTTTCTAGTTTTACGTGCTATGATACCGTATCATATTATGATACCACTCTCATCTCTCACCTCATTAATTGGTGTGCCACATCAGATTTTTGCCAACATGGCATGCATGATACTACTTATGATACTCCCATTGTGGCTAGTCTTACGCAGTCATCCACAATTTTGTCTCAGTCTAGTATTATATGCGCCCGTGGGAGCACAACGACAGTTGCGATGACTTGTTGGCCACAAAGCAGGACCGGTGATTTATTGTTTGAACTATGTGCTTTAAATTGTTGTATGCACGGAGAAGATTTCGATGCAGAGACCGGGGTTGTAACCTCCTTTTGGTTTTTTTATTTGACGGTCAAAGACTATTTTATTTGTAGAAATTATAT
The DNA here is from genome assembly GCF_019359855.2 of Lolium perenne. Lineage (NCBI taxonomy): Eukaryota > Viridiplantae > Streptophyta > Magnoliopsida > Poales > Poaceae > Lolium > Lolium perenne. The sequence continues at coordinate 190,948,302 of NC_067245.2, forward strand.
GTATAGAACGGTCGAAATGGTGAAAATAGGAACAAAAAAAAGGATGGGAAAAATGGGTTGCCGCATTGGTGTCATGGCCAATACACGACAGACAGGAATGAGTTCACATTTTGTGTTCACATTTTGTGTCTGAAATAGATCGTCATGTTGAAGTTTCCCTAAACGGATGCGATTCAGTGAAAATATTACCTCGATTTGGGGACCAAGAAGGGTTCTTTAAGCCTCTGAGACTAGCATCACTGATGGCATATAATAGTCTTATAGAATATTTGTCGTATTCTTCCGACTCACACTGTTCTCACATACAGTGGCGGACCTAGGAATTAACCGAAGCTTGGTTGAGGCGCAAGGAAACAAAAAAAATTCTCTAACAAATATAAGCATCGCATGGAGCAAATATTATTTTAACAATAGTTTTATTTAAAACATAAAAAATGGCTGATATGTCAATTAATCGGCCAATTTATAATGAATCATGTGGTGAGCTATAAAGTTACAACATATTGTCATGGTTTATCGCCGAGGCTGGTATATCGGTCTGACATCCCTCGTTATGTCGGCAAATATATCGTGTATCGGGGTCTAGTAGCTGATTGTTTGGTCGATAGTCTTGTAGAAGTGTACATTAGCTTAAATTTTGCCAACTTTTTGTTGATTCAAAGGCAAGAAATCAAGGTAATAATTCTCCAATATTTTTTAATATAGTGAATATTAGAACTTTTAATGCGAGAACTTGGGATTTTTTTAAAGAAAACTAGCCAATAAATGGAAATGCCCTTAGTAGAAGATAAGAGATTAACCTAATCTAAAGCCGATCAAGGGATTTCTCAAAAATTGCCTCATATAGCCCGGCATGACAGCGCTTGAGCACACCGTCGATGTGCTCAATCGCTAGGCGCAAGGGGCGCGCGACAGAGAAGCCCGAGCAGTAGGGAGGGTAGGTCCGCAATGCATGATGATCTTTTTGATATGTTCGACTCATATATTTTTCAGAAGGCAGGATGCCGTATGTTTTCTTTTTCAAACGGAGGTAAAAACTTTGCCCCATCTACTAATTAAAAAGAGAGTGCTCAGTTTTTAGGAAAAAAACCGAGCGAAAATCTACAACAACAAGGCTAAGAACACACATACAAGAGAGCACCCTAAAATAATGCAACCTCTAAACCAACTAGATAACCCAAAAGCACACCGTTGCAAAGGAGACCCACTAAAAGGACTGAGACAACCTAAAAAGAGTCCAACAATTAAGCCTCTGAAACTTCCTTTGTTACGGCTTTCTTCCTTCTTATCCTTCTAATAGATACCTTCCTAAGAGACTTCTCCACCTTCTTGATCATATCCTCTGAGCCCTTGCCAGCCAAGACACAAGCAATTTCCTTTCCATAACCAGGACTAACTGCCTCCAAACTAGTAGCAAGCAAGCCACAAAGTTCCTTTGCAAAAAGAGCCTCTGAGCTAGGATCCAACACTGCTCCACGGTCCAAAGAGACGAGGGACTAGCAAGGCTTCAAATGTGGCGGTGAGGGTCTTGTGGAAACCTCCAAGGTCCCAAAAGAGCACAACACCGACGGAAACACCACAGGAGAATCCCCACACAACTATTGTAGCTCTGGTGTGATCTGCAACACCGGAGCCAATAACTCACCTATGTCCTCGCCCTCAAAGTCAACAGACGCAACATGAGAGAAACGTTCGGGCACATGTGTCAGCAGTCCTGACTGAGCAACCAGTTGCCTGTCGGACTCAGGCAAGAGAGAGACTATCGTATCGACATTAGAACACTTCTCAAGGTCAAGCGCATGAGTCACAACCATGTCTATGCCCTCATGCTCAGGGGTGGCCGACTCATTAGACAGCGACGACGGACCATGAGGAGAGAAACAACCATAGATGTGATCTACCTCAACCACAGACGACTTCTGCTCAGAGGAGTCAAGCTCGGTCGACTCCAAAGAACCACCAACACGCGCCAACAACAGCTTAAGACCAGCCACCTCTTCACGAAGAGGGCGAGACACCTCCTCGACGCGAACATCAACCAGCTTAAGGAGCTCCATGCGCATCAAGGCAATCTGGGACTGAAAGAGAGAGTCCATAGTGGCATTGACCTTGATCTGCTCGCAACTCATAGGAGAGGGTCTTGGCAGTACCGTTGCAACCGAGTGGTGCTAAGACCTCAGCCCAACTTCGAGGTGATGACGGACGACGAGGCTGAGCAGACGAGGAGCGGCTCCGTTGGCAGCGAGAAGAATCAACCGGAGAACGAACACATGTGACCACCTCTTCACCAAGTGCAGCGGGAAAGCGACCACGGCAGAAACGCTCCTGGTGACCAGGACGACGACAACGGATACATCTAAAGGGCCCACGACATATGCTGACATGGTGGTCATGCTCGAGGCACCTGGAACGTCTCCCGCGAGCCCAACGCTTGAAGGCGAGGCTACACTCGAGACCTTCCTCTCGAGCCAGAGACGTTGGCTCTTGGCCGAGGCAACCGCCTCGACTCACCTGCACCCAGCCATCCTCATCTAAAACAACCGCAACTGCAGTGGTCATCGCCGCATTACCCATGACCTCGCTGTCAACAGCAGCAGGCAGCCGGCTAGAAGAAGACGCCCTACCTGCACACATCGACGCAGCAGATGCATGGCAGTAGCCAGGTGCGCCTCCTCGCTCCCTGCGGCGGCCACGTTAGCAGCTAGAACCACCTCACTGACCGCAGTCACAGATTCGAGCTCTCAGGCTGGTCATAGTGGTAAGTATCATGTAGTAGTATCATGCATATGATACTACTACATGATACTACTACATGATACTATCTCTATAGTGGGTAGTATCATAGTCTTGCTATATTTAATGTTTTTTAGAATCTCAATACAAATTTGTGTACAAGATTTGTTTAGCATTAATTTTTCTTGGTCGTGCTATGATACAGTATCTACCTATGTTACTATCTCCTCATTCCTCCTTAATTAATGTCATGTCAGCATTTTTGTGGGACCAATATGCATCATACTACTAGCACTATAGCTAGCCTCGTGTGAAGATGAAGCTTCCGCCGGCATGGGCGGGCACGAACCTGCAGCAAGCAGACGTAGCAGACTGGATACGGCACCAGCAGGGGCGCCGAGAGGCTGGCCAGTAGCGGGCGCCGAAGGCATGAGGACGTCCGCTAGCGAGACTAGCGCGCCGGAGTTCTCCGCCCAAAACCGTCCAGCTGGAGGCAGTCGCGACGGTCAAGGAGGGTAGCAGCTGGCAGGGATGCCCGGAGTTGAGGAAGAGGGCCATCAGTTGGAGGGGTGAGGAGCCGGCGTCATGGCGTCCCGAATGGAGCAGAGCGGCCGCAGCGACACGGCAGCTGCGGCGGCGAACCTTGGGATGGTCGGGGAGAGGACGCCGAGAGGGTCCCGGATCTGGCCGCAGCGACGCCGGAGCTAAACGGAGGTGGGAGATCAAGGTGGCGGCGGCGGGGCTTCCTCAGCCGCGGACATGGTCGCGAGAGCCTGTTAGATGCTTCTGTAAGAATATAATTTTTTGCCCTACGTTTTTTCATCTTCGTAGAAATGAGGATATGGCCGCACAAGCCGATTGCACATGTGCGTGAGCTCCATGTACGACCACTGCCGGGGAGCTAGTGTAGACGCTAAGTCTGAAAACTCAGCTCCGGAACTCGATAGAGAGAAGAGGATAAACACGAGGATTTTGTGCAGCGCTCAACAACTGCTATTTTTCGTTTTTCTTTCTCTTATTTGTAGCTCTTACAACTGAACAACTAACGATCCTAGAAACAAGGGCACATGATCAGGTATCTCGCTCCTGCCATCTCACGAACACCTGACCACTTCCTGACGCTGCCGTGCGGCACGAGTTTGATCCGTGCCATCCCACAGCGCTACGATCACGGCCACTAACTACACTAGCTCGGAACAAGTCTCGAGAGCCTATCATTATTTTCAGCTAAGTAAACAACTAACTGAAACCATCCTAACGCTGCTAACTGAAGAACTAGCCGTTGTCGAACACTTAGTAAAATTCTTCAGTTAACGGCGACTGTCGCCAGGCCTAAGCTTCAATAAATCTTTACCTAAGGCTGGCGATCAGATTCTGACCTCCATGACGCCGAGCCTCAGTCGCATCTCGATGAATTTGACGCGGCCCAACGCCTTGGTGCGGATGTCAGCAAGCTGGGCATCAGTGCTGACGTAATCGATGTCCACCTTGCCATCTTCCACGCACTCACGGAGGAAGTGATACTTGACGTCGATGTGCTTGCTCCGCTCGTGATGGAGTGGGTTCTTGCTTAACGCGATCGCTGACATGTTGTCGACGCGCAGCTTCGCCTTCAGTGGCGCGTCGCCGATCAGTTCTCCTAGGAGCTTGCAGAGCCACACACGCTGACACCACGCTTGTAGCAGCATCCATAGCTCGCCGTCCCTGAGACTTACCAGAGGATCTGCTTCACCGCAGCCCAGTGCGGTGCTCCTGGCTCCTCCAGATACCTGCTCACCATGCCGACAACAAACATGATGTCGGGACACGTGTTGCAGAGGTAGTAGAGGCTGCCTACGATGTTGTGGTAAAGCGTCGCGTCGATGAATCCCACTAATTCTGTCTTGCCAAGCTTCAGCCTGCTCTCCATTGGCGTGTACTTCGCGTTGCATCCCGTTATGCTAGTTGCAGCAAGGATTTTGGCGACGTAGGCACTCTGGCAGAGGGTGATCGCATCTTTCCCCGCACCACCTCGAGGCCGAGGTAGTGGGATAGCTGTCCAAGGTCGCTCATGGCAAATGTGCACTGCATCTCCTCCTTGAACCTGTCAATGTCGCCATTGTCTGACTCGATGATCACCAGGTCATCAATGTACACGCCGACGATGAGAGTCGAGGCACTAGTGTTTCTCCTATACACCTCTTGCTCGAGGGGACTACCCTCGAACCCCAGAGAGGTGAGTGTTGTGTTCAACTTGGCGTTCCATGCGCGCAGTTCCTTGTGTAGTCCGTACAACGCCCTGCGCAGCCGTAGTACACCATGTTTGTTCTCATCGTCAATGTACCCTAGAGGTTGATGGACGTAGACCTCCTCCTGCAGGTCGTCGTTAAGGAACACGCTATTGACATCGATGTGGTGCACCGGCCAGCCGCGGTGTGCGGCGAGCGGCAGCAGCAGACACATGGTCTCCATGCGTGCAACCGGTGCAAACACCTCATCGTAGTCCACGCCTTGCCACTGCGCGTAGCCCTTTGTCACGAGTCGCGCCTATACTTCACGACATGTCTTGCATGATCCTTCTTTACCTTGTACACCCATTTCAGCCCGATAGCTATGTGTCCAGGTGGTAGCGTGCAAAGCTCCCAGGTGTCATTGTCGTGGATTAATCCGGGCTCGGCGTCCATGGCCTCCTTCGAGCATCCCTTGGACAACACCTCGTCGATGCTCTCAGGTTCCTCCGCCGCCATAAGACAGAGATGTACTTGCTCTTCTTGTTCCTCGTCCAGCTGCTCAAGGATGTGCTGCATCTTGCGACGCTGTGGCAGCATGTGGTCGAGGTCGTGGCGCTCGTAGTCATCGCTCAGAGGCGTGGCCCAGCCGTCCTCCGTTGATGCAGGTGAGGGTGTCCGCGGCGCGATGTCAGCGCGTGCCACTCCACCGGTGCGCGGCGTCTTGGTGTCCGTGGTCGTTGTCGCGGAGGTAGTCCTGCTCGACGTGGATGGGTCCCCTGCTTGGTGGGGCATTGTTCGATGATGACCCAGCTTTGAAAATTGGCGGAGAGGGCATGGTGTTAGAGCCACTAGGGTCGTCAGGGTAGACAACCAAAAATTGTTCGGCGTAGTGCTGTTTGCCGCTCCCGTCCAATCCCACCTTCTTTGCTCCTCAAATTTTGCGCCGCGAGTCACACGCATGTTCTTTGTTGCAAGATCGTAGACCCTGTACGCCTTTGAGCCTTCCTCGTAGCCGACGAAGATCATCGGCGAGCTTGTCGATTCCATGCCCGAGCCGCTTGACGTGGACGATGCAGCCGAATGTTCGCAGTGGTGTACCGCAGGCTTCCTGGCGTGCCACACCTCGTACGTCGTCATGCCATCGATACTGTGCGTGGGTGCTCTGTTGAGATGGTACACCGCCGTCTTCACCACCTCGCCCCAGAATGTGGCAGGAACGCCCATGCTTTTCAGCAAGCATCATGCCATCATCACTATTGTCTGGTTCCTCCGCTTGACCACGCCGTTCTGTTGCGGGGTGTACGGAGCCATGGTGAAGTGCTTGATGTCGCCGTCGTCGCAGAACTGACGGAACACAGTGGAGTTGAACTCCCCACCCTGATCTGAGCGAAATCCTAGCAGGCGTAGGTCGGATTCCGCTTCTGCTCATGCATTGATCCTTCGGAAGCGTTGAAAGTGATCAGCCCGCACAAGTCGGTGTGGACCAGCTCCAAGTTCTTCGTGGCATGGTACCATGCGACCTGGGGAAATGGGTGCCGATGCTGCTTCCCCAGGGCACAACTGTTGCACACCTGATCCAAGCGGTTGAGCAGCGGCATGCCGCCTACCATGCCTTGGGGCCCCAACTCGCGCATCGCGCGGAAGTTGAGATGGTCGTAGCGAGTGTGCCACTACCACGCCGGGTCTGTGGCGCTCGCGATCAGACACACCGGCTGTGCCGATGTTAGGCGCAGCATGTAGAACCGTCTATAGTTCCACTCTACGAATGCAAGAAGGCAATTGTTGGCGTCGCGTGGATGAAGCCAAGCATGTTGTATGTGGGTGTCGCGGCCGATTTCGTCTATCTGTCCCAGGCTGATGATGTTGCTACGGAGACGAGGAATATAGTACACGTGAGACAATGTCAGATGCTCACTATTGCGAAATTCTTAGATGATCGGGCCCTTCCACCTCTGTGCCGTCACAGAGCTTCACAACGCTCATCTGCCGATGTCAAGCTCGGAGAAAATTTTGCGGCACCCGGACATGTGGTTCGACGTGCCGGTGTCCAGGTACCATGAGGTGTCGCAACGATCACCGTCTTTGACGGCGCGGGCTTGAGACTGTTTCTCGTTCAGCAGAACGTGCTCGATGGAGCTCTCCTTTATCGCAGTGTCTGAAGACACCATGGCGAGGAGTAATGACTGCTCCTGTTCGCCATCATTCTCGCGCGCAAGGTTCGCTTTCTCCTTGTGTTACCTGCGTGGCTCGGTGCAGTCGCGAGAGTAGTGGCTGGCGAACTTGTTGCAGTTGTACCACTTAACGGTGGACATGTCGCGTTATTGAGCACCAGCATGCCGCCACACCCGGCACAGTCGCTGCGCTGCCCTTCTTCTTCCCTTTGCGGAATTTGCCGTCGCCGCCAGAGTGATCACGGCCCTAGCCCTGCTCCTTGTGGCGGGCATGCCACAGCTGCTCCGTGAGCAGCAGCTGCATGTCATTGCTGCTCTGCCCGAGGCGGTATCGATCCTCAGCCAAGTGCAACCGATTGATCAGTTCCTCCACCGTGAGGAGACAGACGTCTAGCAGGGTTTCAATGGAGATGGTGACCTGCGTGTACTGGGCAGGAGCGACTTGCAGAAGTTTTCCATCTCGTCGCCGAGGATACGCAGGTTGCTGGCGAGCGTGTTGATGCGCATTCCAAACGCCTCCAGTCCCTCGCCGTTCTTGAATTGGATCTAGGCCAACTCCCTGCGCAGGCGCTGTGCTGTGGCCTACTTGACACGGGCAGCGCCAAGACGCATGGTCTTGATAGTCTCCCACGTCTCCTTCGATGTCTTCTTTGCTGCGAGCATGCCCACCATTTCTGGCGGAACTAAACGCAGTATGGCTCCGAGCGCTGCCTTGTCGTCCGGCACGCTCACTGGGTAGCCCCAGAGGAGACTCACCTCCATGTTGATCTGCATGACCAATGCCCACTCCATGTAGTTCGTTTGGGTGAGCATGGGCCAGACGATGGAGTTTCTTGGCGTGGCGCGCTCCTCCATCATCCTCTCATGGACGGTGATCTTGTTGCCGCCGCTCCTGCGTACGGTGCTTCGTCCACGATGTCGCGTCGTCCGTGCCGGCGTCCATGATCACCTGCTCTCAACGGCCCTTGCGTCCACCGCATCCTTCTCCTCCTTCTCCTTCCGCAGCCTCTCCTTCATCGCCGGAGAAGCGCTTGACATGGTCACTTGGGTCGGTAACCGCTCTGATGCCAAATGTAGACGCTAAGTCTGAAAACTCAGCTCCAGAACTCGATAGAGAGAAGAGGATAAACACGAGGATTTTGTGTAACGATCCTAGAAACAAGGGCATGACCAGGTATCTCGCTCGTGCCATCCTACGAACACCTGACCACTTCCTGACGCTGCCGTGCGGTGTGCATTTGGTCCATGCCATCCCACGGCGCTACGATCACGGCCACTAGCTACACTAGCTCGGAACAAGTCTCCATAGCCTATCGTTATTTTCAGCTAAGTAAATAACTAACTGAAACTATCCTAACAGTGCTAACTGAAGAACTAGCCATTGTCAAACACTTGGTGAAATTCTTCAGTTAACGGCGACTGTCGTCAGGCTTAAGCTTCAACAGCTAGGGTATGCCAGAACTTCCTCCCCATCATCGACGCCACCGACTACCTCCCTCCTCCCGAGCCAGTGCTCCTTGATGTTGCCTCCGATGAGTCTGTCAACTCCGACAGTGATCCGGCTGACTCTGAAGACATGGAGGTGCCGACCCGGCCTGACCATGTGGATGTCTATATGCCATTTGTCAACCTCCACCACTTCGACCACCTCGCCTATGCCTTTGCCACTCCACCCACCCAAAACCCTAACTCCCTCATCCTCCAAGCAGCGGACCTCGGCTGCGAACCTGATCGGGTAGCTCTGTTTCCCTCCTACGATGGAGCTCGTGGCCGTCTTTGCCTCCGATATGGACATGGAGCATGCTGTTAACAATGGGCCTTTCTTTGGCCGCGAAGCCTCGGTCTATTTCCGTCGGCATGATGAAACCAACCAAGGGTTTATCTCTGAGCATGAAGCAATGGCAGCTCTGTCGATCAGTCGTTTCCCTTTCGGGCATTGGCAGAGGCAACACATCACCCACTCCGCCGGCCCTTACGCCAACCCGCATGCCATCGACCCCATCTGCCTCACTGGTGTCGACTTTGAGGCTATCTTAGTCACGGTCAAGGCGGAGACCATCACCGACATCCCTCTCAACCTGGCCATCAAGAACTACTGCAGCATCGGCACCATTAGCGAGATCACCAACATCGATTTTGAGGACTTGGCTGCTGGCTCGGCCCCCTCTTCTGGGCTGGACCTAGGGCCTATTCCTGATGCTGCCTCGTCGCAGGATGATGAGGAGGTGGTCGACCTCGAGGGCGGCAACGGCTACACCGACGCCATGGAGATGCTCGGCATCCCTCCGCCCATGGTACCGCAAGGGGAGTCCTTCAGCGCCGCCCCTGTAGCGTCTATGGTGGCCCGGGCCCTCACCAATGCTCCGTCGCTGCCCAGTGTAAATGGTGGCCCGGTCCTCTCCAAACCTGCCTGTGTGCATGTGCAGCTTCGGCTTGGCTTCTTCGACGTGCATGTCACCGACTCTTCTGGTGAGCAGCTCTCCTTCCGCCTGCCGCTGCGCAAGGCCGCCTCCGACAAGGGCTCCAAAGGCCTAATGGTAGCCAACTTCGTCACTGCCTCTGTCGAGCTTCTCGACTCTGTGGCGCTGCTTGGGCCTCTGCGTCACCCTGTCCTCTGAGTCGTCGTCCTCGCCCGCGCCGCGGCGATGCCCTCTGGCACCTCCGTCACTCTCGCCGTCGCCAACGACATGATCATGAGCAACCTGGCCCAGTCGCCGCCTTCGATTGATGATGCGGCAACCAACATGGACGCCCCCTCGCCTTTTCCCGCAAGGCTAGTCCGGTGCATGGGCAGCTGCGTGCGGCTGGCAGTGATGACGGGGCACAACCTCTCCCCCTCGTCAACCTTGCTGAGGCCATCTCGGAGCCTCCCGTGCGTCCGGCCTCCCCGTCGCACTTGACGCCGGTGCAACTTCTGGCTGGTGAAGCCTCCCTGGTGTCCGGCGCTGTCTGGCATGCACCACCATCTCCTCCGCAGCTGCGACACTTCTCTCGTCTGGCCAGCGCGCGCTACGTCTTCATCATCAACAAAGCCATCGCGAGGAAGCAAGAGCTTGATGAGGGGCCTGCGGCTGCTCCTAGACGCTGTGGAGAACTCTCTGCCGATGCTCTTCTGGCCGTTGCTCTTGAAGAAGGCGGCCAGCTGCAAAAGGAAGATGTTGGGGCTATGGCTACAGCCCATTACATCCAGCTCTCTTACCTTGGCCTTGCCGAGTCTTCGGCGCCGGAGACCTCTGTTTCTCCATGAATGCGACGACGGGTGCTCCTCCAGCCCGCTACCCTTGCTATTCCTATCTACGGGCTATGTCTCGCCCGGTTCCTGCCTCTACCTTGGTTATCCACCTTGCGCTTCTGGTTCTCTGCCCTTACGATGATGAGCCGTTCATCTGTGCTGCCACCTTGGTTTGGCTTACGTATTGCTTTTCTTACTCCCTCCGTCCATTAATAGATGTCCAGTGAAAATAGTACTACCTCCGTTCATTAATAGATGTCCAGTGGTTCGTCTAAATTTGGATGTATCTATACCTAAAAAATGTCTAGATACATTCGAATTTAGACAAATGTTTGACATCTAAAAATGGACAGAGGTAGTACTATTTTTTGGGCACCTTTGTTTGCCCAATAATCCTACACTTACGGGATGGGATTACGGAATTTTTGCTACGGGCGAACGTGGATGCGTGTGGTTGGAAGTTTTCTGGGGCAGTTGCTCGGCCTAATTCTCTCAAACCAATACCTGATTCACACGTCTGCCCGTACGATTTTGTATGTAAGGATTAGCCCGTATGTAACCGCACCTGTGAGACCTTTCTGTTAAGGCATGATTTGTATTCGTATCTTGTTACGGATGCTTTGTTTTCTCACCTTAGGTGCCTGTCTTTTTCTGATGTTGATTAAAATCCTTCTTGACTGTTGGAACATGCGCGGCCTTGGGCAGCACCGCAAACGCCACTTGGCCAAGTCAAACCTTAGCAAAAAGAACACCGAGCGCGCCACCTACTGGCGCCTGTGGGCAAAAATCAAAAATTGCGTCCTTGGGGATGAAAACTCCAGATATTTCCACCTCTGCACCTCCGGTCGCCTTCGAAAGAACCAAATCAAAAACCTTGACAATTGGGACAGTATAACTGTCTTCTCCCACCCTGTGAAAGCTTCCATCCTTCATGATTTCTTCAACAACCTTCTCGGCACCCCCGTCCATGCGGTGGATCGGCTGGATTGGGGGTCCCTTGTTGCCTCCACCTCGCTGAATTCTACCCAAGCTGCCCCCATCATTCGCCCCTTTTCCCTCGAAGAAAGTCAAGCCGCTCTCTTCTCTATGAATAACAACTCCAGCCCGGGTCCTGACGGCTTCGGTCCTACTTTTTTCAAGAGAAACTGGGATCTTGTTAAAAACACTCTTTACGACTCCATGGACAGTTTCCATAACCTCTCTTCGGACCTTTGTCCCATTAACAAGTCCCATATTGTGCTCCTTCCTAAGAAGGATGGAGCTAACACACCGGATAATTTTCGGCCAATCTCTCTCCAAAACTGTTGTCTTAAGATCCACTCGAAGTGCCTGACCCTTCGCCTCAAGGATCTCATTCCTTTCCTCGTCCACCCGGACCAAACTGGCTTCATCTCTGGAAGGTCTATTACAGAAAATTTTCTCTATGCTGCAGACCTGGTGCAAGCCTGCCACAAGAGGTTCGCCCCCGCTGCGGTTTTCAAGCTTGACTTCCGTAAAGCCTTCGAATCTATCAGCTGTGACGCCCTTGACCATATCATGATGGCCAAAGGCTTCCCGGATCTTTGGCGGGCTTGGATTAAGATGCTCAACCATTCTAGTCAAACGGCAGTTCTCCTAAACGGGGTCCCTGGTAGATGGATCCAATGTCGGCGCGGCCTCCGGAAAGGCGACCCCTTATCCCCTTTCTGTTCAACATTGTTGTGGACGTTCTTCAACAGATGCTTTTGAAAGCCTCCCAAGAGGGGCTCCTCCTCCACCTGCTGGTTGACGACCTCCCCTGCCCGGTTCTCCAGTACGCGGATGACACTCTCATCATCATCAGAGCTATCCCCGGCCATGTCGCCAATCTTAAACGGCTCCTCGATGATTTCTCTGCCGCCATTGGTATCACTATCAACTTCCACAAAAGAACCATTGTCCCCATCTGCACCAGCCCGGCAGCAGCCCTCGCCATGGCTGACAATTTCGGTTGCACTGTTTCCTCTTTCCCCCAAACCTACCTGGGTCTCCCCCTCTCCACATATAAACTTCGCCTAGCCGATTTTGCCCCCATCATTCATACAAGCGATATGCGGCTCTCTGGATGGCGCGGTCGCTGCCTCCCTATTGGTGGGCGCCTTATCCTGGTAAACTCGGTCCTCACTGCCATGCTTGCCCATGCCTTGAGTGCCAGCCTTCTCCCGGTAGGGGTCGTTGAAGCCATTGATAAAAGGCGCAGAGCTTTCCTCTGGAATGGGGAAGAGACCTGCAATGGGGGGAGCTACAAGGTCGCTTGGGACGACGTCTGCGTCCCCAAGAAACTTGGCGGCCTCGGCGTTCTCTCTATCCGCTCCCAAAACTCTGCTCTCCTTAGTAAATTCCTCACCAAACTTCACTCTGACTCTGATGCCCCCCTGGGCTTGCTGGCTTCGTCGTTCTTACGGCTAGAACGGATCCAGGGATCTTGGCGAAAGCCACCACCTCGACACCCCCATCTGGAAGGATATCGTGGCTGGCCTCGAAACTTTCCGTCTCATCTCCAAGGTGATGGCACCTCCACTTCCTTCTGGTTTGATCTTTGGACCGGAGACTCCACGCTTCACGGTCGTTTCCCTAACCTATTCTCCCACTCTACCCGTGCCCATATTAATGTGGCCACGGCCATCGCATCCGATTTCCGCAGCACCATGGGGCCGCGCCTATTGCAAGCTGCTGAGGCTGGCCTCCGTAACCTGGCAAACGAGTTTAGTTCGGTGGTCCTGCGCCAAGATGCCCCGGATGCTCGTTCGTGCCGCCTCACTAACACCAAGCTGTCGAACAAAAGTTTCTACTCCAATTCTTTCAGGCATCTGCAGGTTGACGATCTGGCAGACAAGGTTTGGAAAACTGCTGCCCCCCTCAAGTGCAAGATTTTCTGTTGGCTGGCTAGCAAGAAACGCATCCCCACAAACGAACGGCGGTTCAGACACCAACTCAGCACCACCGCCGCATGCCTCTCATGCAGCCAAGATGAAAACACGGACCACCTACTCCTTCTGTGCCCCCGGGCCCAAGATGTGTGGAGCTCTTTCTACCCTGACTTCGCAAGCAGAGGGCTTTCCCGTGTCCCGGACCTCTGGACTTCGCTGTGCCAGAACTTCGAGGAAGCCACCACCACTACTGCCATTCTCTGGAACATCTGGAAACAGTGGAACGCTCGCACCTTCAACGGTGTGGATGAAGACCTTACTCTCGTTTCCAGGAGATGCATAGAAGATATTAGGTTATGGGCTCACCGGTGTACTACCCCCCTCCTCCTCCTCCGCTCTAAATAATTGGTGTACCGGTTATGACCCCCCTTGAGGTCCCCCCTCCCTCTCTCTTCCCCTCCATACCTCCTCTAATATGTTGTAACAGTCCCTTGTACTCTTGTGGTCATTTATAAAAGTGTTCAGGCTGGCGTAAGCCCGCCGTAGCCAGGGTCAAAAAAAATGAAGAGGGTCAAGTCCTCCTCCCGCGCGGCGCGGAAGTGGAACGATAGGAGGAACGTGGGGGTCGTGGTAGGAGGCGTCAGCCTTCCGTTAGTAGAGGGGTTGCTGCCTCGCTTGAAGGGAGTAGAAGGCAGAGCAGGGCCACTCGCCGCCGCTCCATCGCTGCCGGCGCATTTATTCAGGACAGACAAGAAAAGGGGTGCTGACAAATGGTTTCAGAAAATTGCAAAATAGTCCAGAATTTTAATAGTCTAACATATGTCGCACGAGACCGTTATTGCAGTGCCACGTCAGACTGAATCATCAGTCACAAACCTGAAAACCTCATTGGCACGGCTTATAAATGGGTTAAGTGTTTTTTTTTTGAAAAACAGTTGACCAATATAGGTGGGTTTTGTTATAGTTACCTTTGTGGTGATTTTTTTGTAATTTTCTCCTTAAAAAAGTAGTTACTGTTTTGGTTAAACAACAAAATTAAAGAAATTTGGCTGTGTGCATAGACTCTGTAAGAAAAAAAAACTTATTTTTTCGCAGAGAGTAATTACGTACCTTTGTCACGTGAACATCCATCAGTTATATACGGATTTCCCCTGTAACCATCTTCGCAAATACAAATATAAGAACTGATGTAGTTTGGTTCATCGTTACTGTCATCAGTGCTATGGTTGCTGAGACATGCATAATCTGTCCTGTGCCGGAAGGTGCTAGCAGGGCCGGGTTGATCAACAACGATGCTCCATCTAATATAGCCACCAGCGGTTACATCAATTGCATCCCACATGGAGATTCGGTTATTATTGTGCTCTCTGAATTTTGGTTCTCCAATCTTTTGGCGGACAAACTTGATCTCGAAGGCAGCAGCAACCTCGGATCTAACATGGGTGGAGCAACACCCTGTGCCGTTGCAGTTCTGTTGAGCCACCCTGCCTATGATATCTTCGTCAGGACATGTAGCACTGCACCCACCCACCGTATTGTTCCTGTCAAGCACTTGCATGTCGAAGTCGCAACCGGTGAAGTTCAGTTGCAGATTATAGTCTCTGAAAGATCTCCCAAGATTCCAGGACATGTTGTACACATCGACCTCAGGTCTCAAGGAGATGGAACGGGAAAACGATAACAAAATATCTGGGTGGGGGTCGATGTCGATATACTCATTATCCTGGACGACCTCCGTGATGCCGTCGTTCATGAGGAGCATGGGACCATGCGAGGAACTGTGGTTTTTGCAGATGAACTCAAAGTCTTGCGACCGGAAGCAGCCAGGTCCGATGCCGAATGGGTACTCGAAGCTCACGTTCCCACAGCTCTTCTGACAACCGGCAAGCGTGGTGGTGGAGGGAAGAGTCGTCTCGTTCGCCGGTTGGCTTCTTTTCACGCCGGATGCCCGCACCGCTGCCGCCTGTAGCAGCAGCAGTGGGAGCAACCAGGAGAGTGCGTCGAGGAGCCTCATGTTCGTCCGCCCAATATTCGAGGTGTACACATGAACTAGATACGCGGGATTGGTATATTGGCTAGTGAGGAGTATCTGAAGGCGTACGTACTCAGGAGCGACGACGCGGTATATATTTCTGTCTAAAGGCGCGCGAAGGAAGCTGAATTACCTGTCAATTTCATGGTATTAAAACCCAACACGACTTTTAATAAACAAGAAGAAAAGAAAAAGAACTATTCAACAACGTGGGTGATACGGCATGCACGGATAAGGTCCAAGTTGATTGGAGCCAAAAATAAAATAAAAACAAGATGCTTTTTTCTAAAATTAAACGTACTACTCCCTCTGGCCTGATTTAATTGTAGCGATCCATAAAAAATGTGCTGTAAAAATACATCCGTACACCTGGGTAACAGGGCACTATGTATATATACATGCAAAAAGAAATAAGTAACTCAAAAACTGGGCGAGATCCAAAACCTGTGGTTGGGTGGTTAGGCCATCTCCAACGGGGCGACCCAAACCGCGTCCGCGCGTCCGGATGGATTGAGCCGGAGAAAAACGCCCCAGCGCGCGAATCCATCCCTAAAACGGATGGCCGCGGCGTCTGAGACGACTCATAGTCGGCCCAAATCTGGGCCTCATTTGCGTGGCCATGGACGCCGACGGCTGTCCTCTCGCGTTCTCCCCTTGTCCTCCACTGGCCTGCCTGTCTGCCTCCCAAAACACACTCACTCCACCCCACTCTCAAAACCTAGAGATGACCGACGAAGCTCCTGCCGCCGCATCCGCCACCATCGGAGACGAGGCCAAGCTCGCGGCCGTTGTCGCTCCTGCCGTGGAGGAGGCTCCTGTCATGGACGCTTCGGTGGTCCCGCAGCCCGCGGCGGCGACGAAGAAGGCGAAGCCCGAGCTCACCACGGAGCAAAGGGCGATAGAGAGCAAGAAGCGGGCCGGCGCAGGGCGCTCGAACAACGGAAGAAGGAGGCCGCTGCCGCGGAGGAGCGGTAGAGGGTGGCCGAGCAGTTCCAGCTCCTCCAAACGGAGGCGGAGGCGAAGGCCATGTAAGAGCATGCCATGCTCTTCTACGGCCACGCCGCGCTCGCTCAGCACCTGACCGTCCCGGGTGCCGGCTCAGCCTCGGCGGGAAGCTCCGCCTCGTCCGTGACCCGACACCTTCTTCCCAGGTCAACAGCCCCGCCGACTGCCCCGTTTGGGTATACGCCTAGCGCGCACGAAATCATGGTTGAAAGAACATGTCCATTGCCCATGTGTGGTTTTGGTAATTGATGACAATCCCTATGGACTAACGGTTGCATTGAGAATATATCTTAGGTCAAGTCCATAGCCATGTTGGACTCAAGGTTGCTAGATGGAGAAGACGGAGTACAATGATGAAGATGGTGTCGAAGAGAGACGAAGACGGTGTAGAAGATGAAGAGAGAAGACGGCGTTGAAGATGGACGAAGACGGTGGCGTGCATACAAGATGGAAGAAGACGGTGGCGTGTATGTTGGAGGAAGACGGTGGCATGTACAATCATGAAGAAGATGAAGACGGAGCTTGCCGACTCGAGAGGAACGCGCAAGGACAAGGTTTGTGCTCAATAGGATAGCGGATCGCATCATCGGAGAGAGCTCAAACCTTGCATGCATTGCATCGTGTTTCTTAGTTCTTCTTGGTTCTTATCCATGAGATAAGTTAGAGCTTGTGTTCATTCTCATGACAAGCTCTAGCTCATCGGAAACGGATTCCGGATGCATCGCATGTTGCATGTGCAAGGGTGATGATTTTCCCGATATACCATATTGAGAGGTTACACCTCTATGACCATGAGAAAATCATCACTCACTCTTTTGCATGTTTTCACCTTGTGTAGTGGTAGCTCTCGTCGTCCTCTTTCCGGCAAAATTGGTTTCACCTCAATCGGAGTTTCCAAGCTCGAGATATTGCCGTTTTCGTATCGCAGTTTAAAGAAAAAAGAGGGAGGGCGGTAGTACCGGTCAGGTACCGGTTTGGTCTCTGTGAGACAATGGATCTGGTCCGGTATTGACCCGGTACCGACCCGGTAGTACCGCTCGAGCGGTAGTACCGCTTGTGGTAACGCTTTGGGCCGATTTTTGACCGTTTTCTGCACAGTTTTGCGCGAGAGCGGCAGTACCACTTTGACAAGGTAGTACCGCTCGGGCGCGAATCTGACCGTTTTTCTGCCTCCAACAGCTATATTTTGGGCCCCCTATTTATACCTCTCTTCCACCTCCGACCCAAATACTTCTTCCCCTCCATTCTTTCTCCTCCATTGTTGACCTTGAAGGTTTTCTTCCTCCTCTTGACCCCCCCCCCCCCACTATTTCTTGCATATTTTTAGGGGAAAGGAGAGAGGAGATCTAGATCTAGATCTTCACCAATTGAATCCCTCTCCAAGTGAGGGGATCTTGCTAGATCTAGATCTTGGAGTTGCTTGGTGTTTCTCCTCATATTTGTTCTTCCTCCCTTATTCCCCCAATAGCTTTTGTAGCTTTTTTGGAATTTGGGAGAGAAGAACTTGGGCATCTTAGTGGTGTTCTTAGCCATTGCATTAGGTGCATCGGTTTGGGTTCTCTCCGTGGTTTCGATCTCGTAGAGGGCATGTTGACCTTAGTGGTGTTGTTGCCTTAGTGGCCTTGTTGCCTTAGTGGTGTTCTTGTAGCCTTTTGTGGCCTTTTAGCCTTTTGTGGCTTTGTAGCCTTTGTGGCCTTGTCGTCTTTGTGGCGTGGTAGCCTTTGTGGCGTTGTTGCCTTTGTGGAGTGTGTTAGCCTTTGTGGTTTTGGAGCCGGTTGTGGCGCGTTGGTGTCTTGGTGGCTTTGTTGCCGGTGTGGCGTGTTGTAGCCTCTTGTGGCCTTGTACTTGAGAGCCTCCGTGTTGTGGAGTTGCCTCAAGCTTGATACTTGGGAGTTTGCCCAAGCTTGTACGGGTTCGGTGACCACCCTCAAGGGTCCCTTAGTGGATCGAGGCTTTCCCCCTTGGAGGAAAGGCTCGAGGAGAATACGGTGGCCCTAGTGGCTTATTGGAGTTCCTCGTGCCTCCACACCGCTCCAACGGAGACGTAGCACCCTTGGGTGTGAACTTTGGGATACATCGTCGTCTCCTCGTGCACCGGTTACTTCTCAACCCAAGCTCCTTTACCTATGCGCTTTACATTGTGATATATATCATGCTTGATGCTATACCTATCTTGTTATCACCTTGTTGCTCATCATGCTAGCATAGGTTGTTGGTGCTCTTAGGCAAACCCCTTGTTGTTAGGCTTTGAGCTAAACTAGTAAACCTGTGTAGTTTTATTCCGCCTAGTTTAGCTCTCAAGTAGAAGTTTTTATACACCGCCTATTCACCCCCCCCCCCCCTCTAGGCGACGTCCTAGTACATTCAATTGGTATCAGAGCTAGGGCTCTCTTATCTTGTTGGGCTTCACCGCCTAGAGAGTATGACGTCAGCTAGAGGATTAGTGCACATTTCCACCTTTACATTTGATGGCACTAATTATGATGCTTGGAAATTCTACATGCTTGATTATTTTAGGGACATGCACCCACATGTGGAGCAAATTCTTGATATGGGGTTTTCTCCTCCTAAGGATCCACAAAATCCAACCTTTGAGGAGAATAAAAACTCTTATCTAGATGCTCAAGCTACTAAAGTGCTTTGCCATGTTGTGAGTCATGTAGTGATTTCCTCCATCGCGCCTTTCTGGAGTGCTCATGAGTTTTGAACAAAGCATCGAGATACATATGGTGGGTCCAAGACCATTGAGGATGGTCGCACTCCTTCCACTTCACCAATGTGTGGTAAGACACAAGGTAATGATATGGTGAGTGGTGATGAACATTGCATTGTTGATGGTGAGCCCTCTCTTGATGATTCTTCATCCCTATACCATTGCAATGTTTCATCTTTGGACTTGAACACTTATAGCACTATAAATGCTTTACATGCTAGTGTTGATAGTCCTTGCATGTCTTCATCCCATGATGATATGCTTCCCTTGTCTTGTTGCCATAATGAAGATACTTTGCTTTCCTCTAGTATTTGTGTGACTAACAATGTAGAGGAAACCGAAGATACTATGGGCCAAGACAAGATCTTGGATGGAACTTCAAGTAGTACATCTTCTTCATCATCGCACGGTTCCTACACTTGCCTTATGGCTAAGGCTTCTAAGGTATCTCCTTCCTTGGAACCCTATATATCTAGTGATGATGAGGACGATGATATGGAAGGACTTAATGTTGCTTCCTTAAACATGATGGGTGAGTTGGTTTTCATGCTCTTCATAAGAAGAAATTTGCTTGCTCTAACTTCATGAAAATCTTGGCTTTTGCCATTGAGAGCACAAAACTTATTGAGAAAATGGAAGGGCATGAGCGCGAGTATGCAAACGAGATTGCAACTCTTAGTGAAGCTCTTAAAGAACAACAAACCACCAATGAATCTCTTGAGGAGAGCTTTACTCTAGAGCTATCTATGGTAAAGGAATCTCGTGATAGAGCTTTAGAGGTGGCACATGATTTTCAAATTAAAAATGGTGAGCTAGTAATTGCTTGATACGTCCAAAACGTATCTACTTTCCCGAACACTTTTGCTATTGTTTTGCCTCTAATTTGTGTATTTTGGATGCAACTAACACGGACTAACGCTGTTTTCAGCAGAATTGCTCTGGTGTCTCGTTTTTGTGCAGAAATCCAACTTTCAGGAAAATCCTCGGAATTTATGCGGAAGGTCCTATTTTCCCAGAATATTGACGGAGCCAGAAGGGCAAGCCAGGTGGGGGCCCGAGGGCCCCACACACTAGGCCGGCGTGGCCCAGGAGGGGGGCGCGCGGCCCTAGTGTGTGGTGGCCTCGGCTGGCCCCCGACGCCCTCCTTCGGACTACTTATTGCCTTCGACCTAAAAACGCACGGGGAGAAGTCAAAATCGCCAAAAACCATCCAGTATGTCGCCACCGTCGCGAAACTCCGTCTCGGGACCAGAAACTCCGTTCTGGCACTCCGCCGGGACGGGGAATTGGAGGAGATCATCGCCATCATCACCACCGACGCCTCTCCATCGACCAGCCATGTTTCCCCCATCCATGTGTGAGTAATTCCCACGCTGTAGGCTGAAGGGGATGGTAGGGATTGGATGAGATTGGTCATGTAATAGCATAAGATTGTTAGGGCATAGTGCCTAGTGTCCGTAATTGGTACTTTTATGATATTGTTGCAACTTGTTATGCTTAATGCTTGTCACTAGGGCCCGAGTGCCATGATCTCAGATCTGAACATGTTATCGATTCATTATGATATTCATTGCTTTATGATCTTACCTGCAAGTTGTATACACGTATTGCTGTCCGGAACCCGAGGCCCCAAAGTGACAGAAATTGGGACAACCGAAGGGGATGGCGGTGATATGAGGATCACATGTGTTCACGGAGTGTTAATGCTTTGCTCCGGTGCTCTATTAAAAGGAGTGCCTTAATTTCCAGTAGATTCCCTAGAGGCCCGGCTGCCACCGGCTGGTAGGACAAAAGATGTTGTGCAAGTTTCTCATTGCGAGCACGTACGATTATATATGGAACACATGCCTATTGATTGATTAGTACTTGGATACCGTTTTATTATTGTCTGCAAATGCCCTGCTTTGATTGTTACATGAGTTTCTCTCATCCATGCAACGCCCGTTCATCCATCCATGTGCCTACAGTATTTTAATCCTACTGTTTACTATAATCACTACTGCTGTCCTTGTTACTCTGCTGCTGTTATTTCACCACTGCTACTGCTATAAAACTGTTACTACTGATAAACTCTTGCGAGCAAGTCTGTTTCCAGGTGCAGCTGAATTGACAACTCCGCTGTTAAGGCTTTCAAGTATTCTTTGTCTCCCCTTGTGTCGAATCAATAAATTGGGTTTTACTTCCCTCGAAGACTGTTGTGATCCCCTATACTTGTGGGTCATCAATACTATTTTCTGGCGCCGTTGCCAGGGAGCATAGCTTTATTTGGAAGTTCACTTGGATTGATATTGTTCGCTGCAAATTCTCCATCATGGGTAAACCTCGCGATCCTAAAGTCGCCATATTACCATCCACTAGAAGAAAAGGTACAACTCTGAGTACCTCTGCTGCTCTTGATTCACCATCTGTGATTGATAAACTTGTTTCACCACCACATGCTTCACATGCTGGTACTTCTGCTAGATCTGAAAATTCTTATAATATTGATGATGCTTCTGCTGTGCTTGATGATAGTGGTTCATTGGGATCTTTTCTAGATGCTACAATTGCTAGGTCTAGACAAATTGAAAATGCTGAAACTCCTAATGAAAATGCTGCTACACCTGTTAATTCACCTGAGTCTGTTGAATACTCTAGTGATAATCTTGATGAGGATTATGTAGAACTTGATGATGATTTTATTGATAAATGCAATGCTACTACTGATGCAAGAAAAATTAAAAAGTTGCTTGCACAACATACTGTTAGATATAAACTGTCTCCTGATCCTAAATTTGCCACATCTCCTATAAACATTAAGGACAAGGATTACGATTTTTCTCTTGATTTGTCTCATATATCTATTGTTGAGAAAACACTTTTTTGTGGTACTGAAAAAGAAAGTGATGTAGAACACATGATTGAGCTATCTACTCTTAGTAGCTTGTTTTCTGATGATGTTAAGAAGCGTACTTATTTCGTTGCTAAAATTTTCCCTTTCTCATTAAAGGATGATGCTAAAACTTGGTATAATAGTTTGCCACCTGATTCTATTAATAGTCCAAAAGAATTTCTTGATGTTTTCTTCCGGAAATACTTTCCTGCTAGTGCTCAACATATTGCTTTGCAGAGAATTTATAATTTTGATCAGGAAGATGGAGAGAAATTGCCTGAGGCTTGGGCTAGATTTTGCTCTCTTATTAGAGCTCGGCCTGACCATGATTTGGAAAAGCATGATTTACTTGATATATTTTATAGTGGACTAACCATTGAGTCTAGGGCATACCTGGATAGTTGTGCTGGTTGTGTTTTCAGGAAAAGAACTCTAGATGACGCTGAAGAATTATTGGCGAGAATAGGCCGGAATCATGATGATTGGTCTACACCTGAACCAGCTCCGACACCAATATTGAAGAAGAGGGGTATGATTAAATTAAATGATGAAGATATGAGGGAAGCCAAGAAATCTCTTAAAGAGAAGGGTATTAAATCTGAAGACGTGAAGAATTTACCTCCCATAGAAGATTCATGTAAGATCACTCCCCCTTCATCCATGATTGAGGTACACTCTCTTGAACGCTTTACTAGAGAAGATATTCCATATTCAAAACCTCCTGCTCAATGCTTAGATGAGTTTGATAATTATATTGTTAAGCAAAGTAATTTCAATATGAGAGTAGAGAATCATTTGATGGAAAATTCTCGAGCTATTGGTGAATTGCATGGTATTGTGGAGAGAACCTCCAATGATGTTAAGATGCTTGTTAAACATTTTCAAATGGTTCAAACTCAAATTGATCAACTCACTAAAGTGCAAAATGACTTGTTAAAAGATAATTCTAAAGAAAAACATGCTTATGAAGTAACAATTAGAGGCGGTGTTTCTACCCAGGATCCTCTATATCCTGAAGGGCATCCCAAAAGAGTTGAACAAGATTCTCAACGAACTGAAACTAGTGCTCCATCTAAGAAAAAGAAAAAGAAACATAAAACTGTTGTAGAATCCTCTGAGCCTGTTAATGATCCTAATAGTATTTCTATTTCTGATGCTAAAACTGAAAGTGGTAATGAACATGATAAAGATAATGATAAGAATGATGCTTCTGATAAAGAAGAGGTTGAAGAAGAACCTGAAAAGCATGCTAAAAATAAAAAGTATACTAAAGAAGATTTTATTGCTAAGAAACATGGTAGTGAAAGGGAACCTTGGGTTCAAAAGCAAATGCCTTTTCCTGCTAAGAAACTAAAATCAAAGGAAGAAGAACACTATAATAAATTCCGTGATTGGATGAAACCTTTATTTCTGCAAATACCTTTGACTGATGCTATTAAATTGCCTCCTTATTCAAAGTATATGAAAGATATTGTGTCTAACAAAAGGAAAATTCCTAATGAGGAGATTTCCACTCTGCTTGCTAATTACTCTTTTAATGGTAAGGTTCCAAAGAAGCTTGGCGACCCAGGTATTCCGACTATTCCTTGTTCTATTAAGAATAATTATGTTAGAACTGCTCTATGTGATTTGGGAGCGGGTGTTAGTGTTATGCCTTTCTCTCTTTATAAGAGACTCTATTTAGATAAGTTGATACCGACTGATATATCTTTGCAAATGGCTGATAAATCTACTGCTATTCCTGTTGGTATATGTGAGGATGTTCCTGTTCAAGTTACTAATAACTGCTTGATATTAACGGATTTTGTTGTGTTGGAAATGCCTGAAGATGATAATATGTCTATTATTCTTGGGAGACCTTTTCTTAACACCGAAGGGGCTGTTATTGATTGCAATAAAGGAAAAGTTACTTTCAATGTTGATGGCAAGGAGCATACCGTTTATTTTCCCAAGAGGATTGAGAAAGCATGTGGAGTTAACACAATTTCTAATGTGAGAACTATCAAAGTGGGAACTATTGATTGTCCAATATATGAGCCTAAAGAAGAATATCAAACTCTTGTGATTGGATCTATATCAATACAATACAAGGTAACATGATTGATTTGAGGTTTATTTCTTCATATGCTATGTAAAATTTATTTGGTGGCAGGACTTGATCAACCTTGTTAACAAATTCATTTTATATGCATAGAGGAACTAAACAACATCTCTTTCTCCCTCCAGTTGTTCTACTTGCTGTAGCACTTTTGTTTTGCAAAGTTCTTTAGTTAATTAGAAATTTCAAAAAATTTCCTGCCCAGTAATAATAATTTTGACACCCAGAAATGTGCATTTTTCAAAGTTTTCAGAAATTCACAAAAATTATACCATTGGTCCTATTTTTCGACGAGGCACTTGGGAACACGTGGGGATGACCAGTGGGGCACCCCAGGGTGGCACCCCACAGGCCGGCGCGGCCAGCAAGGGGGGTGATACGTCTCCAACGTATCTATAATTTCCGATGTTCCATGCTTGTTTTATGACAATACCAACATGTTTTGTTCACACTTTATATCATTTTTATGCGTTTTCCGGAACTAACCTATTGACGAGATGCCGAGAGGCCAGTTGCTGTTTTCTGCTGTTTTTGGTTTCAGAAATCCTAGTAACGAAATATTCTCGGAATCGGACGAAATCAACGCCCAAGTTCCTATTTTCATCGGAAGCATCCAGAACACCCGGGAAGGACCAGAGGGGAGCCCTGGGGGCCCCACACCACACCCCGGCGCGGCCAGGGGGGGGGCGCGCCCCCCTATAGTGTGGGCCCCCCAGAAGCCCTCCGACTCCGACTCTTCGCCTATTTAAGCCGTCGTGACCTAAAACCTCGACACCAATTGACGAAACTCCAGAAAGACTCCAGGGGCGCCGCCATCGTCGCGAAACTCCAATTCGGGGGACAGAACTCTGTTCCGGCACCCTGCCGGGACGGGGAAGTGCCCTCGGAAGGCTTCTCCATCGACACCGCTGCCATCTCCACCGCCATCTTCATCACCGCTGCTACTCCCATGAGGAGGGAGTAGTTCTCCATCGAGGCTCGGGGCTGTACCGGTAGCTATGTGGTTAATCTCTCTCCATGTACTTCAATACAATGATCTCATGAGCTGCTATACATGATTGAGATTCATATGAGTTTTGTATCACAATTCATCTATGTGCTACTCTAGTGATGTTATTAAAGTAGTTCTATTCCTCCTGCACGTGTGTAAAGGTGACTAGTGTGTGCACCGTGTGGTTCTTGTCGTAGGCTATGATCATGATCTCTTGTAGATTATGGAGTTAATTATCATTATGATGGTATTGATGTGATCTATCTGGTTATGTTGATCTATCTTACACTATAAGGTTACTTAAATATGAACAAATTGTGGAGCTTGTTAACTCCGGCATTGAGGGTTCGTGTAATCCTACGCAATGCGTTCATCATCCAACAAAAGTGTAGAGTATGCATTTATCTATTCTGTTATGTGATCAATGTTGAGAGTGTCCACTAGTGAAAGTGTAATCCCTAGGCCTTGTTCCTAAATACTGCTATCGCTGCTTGTTTCTTGTTTCTTTGTGTTACTACTGCTGCAATACTACCACCATCAACTACACGCATGACAAGCTATTTTCTGGCACCGTTGCTACTGCTCATACATATTCATACCACCTGTATTTCACTATCTCTTCGCCGAACTAGTGCACCTATTAGGTGTGTTGGGGACACAAGAGACTTCTTGCTTTGTGGTTGCAGGGTTGCATGAGAGGGATATCTTTGACCTCTTCCTCCCTGAGTTCGATAAACCTTGGGTATCCACTTAAGGGAAAACTTGCTGCTGTTCTACAAACCTCTGCTCTTGGAGGCCCAACACTGTCTACAGGAAAGGAGGGGGAACGTAGACATCAAGCACTTTTCTGACGCCGTTGCCGGGGAGGAAAGGTAAAAGGTACTCACACTCCGGACCTCGGCTACCAAGCTATTTTCGCCGTTGTAAGTACTCGAAGCTATTTCCTTTAGATCCTGCAATTGCATCTTTTTGTTTCTTGTTTACACTAGTTAGGCATAATGGAAAACAACAACAAAATTGGTGAGCTTTTTAGTCTTTTTCCTGATTTAGAATTGTTTGATGCGAAAATTAAAAAACCTATGGAACCTTATTTGCATGCTAGTAGCGATGTTATTAGTATGAATGCAATTACTGCTAATGCTATGAAGAAGTCTAAGCTTGGGGAAGCTAGTTTTTGTGGTCTTTTTAGCTTCCCATCTTTAGGGGAGAAAATTTGTTCTGATAATGCTTTATCTCCCATATGCGATAACTCTAATGATGCTTCTGATATTTTGAATCCACCTGCTAAAAGTATTCCGTATAAAATACCTATGAAAATTATTGAACGTGTTATGGACAATCACTATAAAGGGGATGGAACTGTCCATCCTAGAGATCATTTACTGTTTTTGCACGAATTATGTGGGTTATTCAAGTGTGCAGGTATCTCTATGGATGAAGTGAAGAAGAAGCTATTCTCCGTTTCGCTGTCTGGTAAAGCGGCGCATTGGTATAAATTGTTGAAGAATAGGCATTCTCTTGGTTGGGAGGAAATTGCATCTCTCTTTTATTCTAAATTTTATCCTCCGCATGAAGTGCATATTGATAGGAATTATATTTATAACCTTTATCCTCGTGATGGAGAGAGTATTTCTCAAGCGTGGGGGAGATTGAAATCTCTAATGCTCAAGTGTCCCATTCATGAGCTCCCCCGTAATGTTATTGTTAATAATTTTTATGCGAGGCTTTCAGGACAACACAAGGACTATCTGGACGCGTGTTCGGAGGGATCTTTCACAAGCAAGGAGGTTGAAGCTAGGTGGGATCTTCTTGATCGGATTAAGGAGAACGCTGAAGGATGGGAGAACAATGAAGGTAAAGAGTCAGGTATAAATTATGATTATGAATGCATTGAAGCTTTTATGGATACCGATAAATTTCGAAATATGAGTGCTACTTATGGTCTTGACTCTCAAGTCGCTGCAAATCTTTATAAAGCCTTTGCTTCTCATTTCGAATTTCCTAAAAATAATTTTGATAAGTATCATGAACCTTTTAAAGAGGCTTGCATGAAGAATGAAATTGTTGTTAATTATTGCAATAAGCATGCTCAAACTCCTAAGAATGCTATTTCCTATAAGCATGTTAATTTTTGTGGAATACATAGACCTTGTGGAATTAATCAAATCAAAGATGAATATTGTATCCATCATGCTAATGAAAAAACTAGAAAGTGGTTTAGGGCTCTAGATGATCTTGGTAAAAAAGTTTGCGCCCTCTATCCTTTTATTTGTGAAGTTTGCCATGAAGTGGGTCATTTTAATTTTCAATGCTCCTCCAAAGATAATTTGAACCCAATGAGTGCTGCAAATTTGTATTGTGATGATGAAATTACTCCTAATCAGCATGATGAACTTACTCTATTTTTGGGGTGTGAAGAACTATCGAGAAAAATCTCTCTGTTACATATGAGTGATCTTGATATTGATGATGTCCTGCATGGGTGTTTTTCTTATTGCATTGATAATAGCCATACAAATACTTACATACAAAATATTTTAGAAGATGACACCTTACCAAAATATGATAGGACCGCTGTGTGTTTTCAACTAATTAATGAAAAGGAGGGATCCTCCCAAGTTTCTTCTATTGTTTCTGAAAGTAAATCAGGTTATGCGGACAAGCCACCCTTCAAGCCTCTTCCTCCTGAAGAAGGGAACGAGGAGAAGGAAGAGAAGAAGAAGAAGAAGGGAAAGAAGACGAAGAAGAAGGAGAAGAAGAAGAAGGAGAATAAAAAGAAAGAGGTAACGGCGTATCCCCGCATGAATGAGATAACGCTAGGTAACCGTAAGTATGTTGCTCCTAATGATTATTGTGATAATGAATCTGAATATGATGATCTTCCTATGCCCTTTACATACATTAGAAATCATGATTTGAATGAGCACACTACTTTTGATATCGCAAATCTCTGGGAAACTAATTCTGAAAATGATGATGATAATAATTGCCATAGTGTCAGTACTATCCATGCTTCCTCCCATAATGATATAGAAAGCTCTAAGCTTGGGGAAGAGGTATTTGCAAATCCTTTAGCTACTGGTCATTATGTTCTTGATACATCTCCTTCTAATAACAATAATGGTGTGGACACAGATAAACCGATTGTGAAGGATAACTATTCTATTTCTTATGATGACACTATGCCTCCGATCTCTAATGATTATTATAAAGAATGCTATGATATAGGTTCTAACTATCCTTATGAAACTTGTCATAGTCATGATTGGATTACCAAAAACAATTCCCTTAATAGGCAAATTGTTTACCATGTTCAAATTCTTGATAATAATCTTGCTCCAATTACTATTAATGAGAATAACTCTTCTTATGCCAAATTTAATGATACTTCTATGCATATGAACCATGATAAGAATGTTTTAAGTGATGGGTATATTGTGGATTTCATCAATGATGCTACTGAAAGTTATTATGAGAGAGGGAAATATGGTCGTATGCATCTTAATAATATTAAGTTTCCCCTCTTTATGTTGAGAATCTTGAAGTTACTCGTGTTTTATCCTCTTATGCTTGTCACTTTGTTCTTCATGAATTCATTGGTGTACAAGATTCCTCTTCATAGGAAGCATGTTAGACTTAAATTTGTTTTGAATTTGCCTCTTGAAGCTCTCTTTTGCTTCAAATACTATTTCCCGCGAATGGATTATTAAAACTGCTGAGCCCATCTTAATGGCTATAAAGAAAGAACTTCTTGGGAGATAACCCATGTGTTATTTTGCTACAGTAATTTGTTTTTATTTTGTGTCTTGGAAGTTGTTTACTACTGTAGCAACCTCTCCTTATCTTAGTTTTGTGTTTTGTTGTGCCAAGTGAAGCCTCTAATCGAAGGTTGATACTAGATTTGGATTTCTGCGCAGAAACAGATTTCTATCTGTCACGAATCTGGGCTGTTTTCTCTGTAGAAAAATCAGAAAAATATGCCAATTTACGTGCGTGTTCCTCAGATATGTACGCAACTTTCGTTAGTTTTGAGTTTTCTGATCTGCGCAACGGAAGTATTTATTAGAAATTCGTCTTTACGGACTGTTCTGTTTTGACAGATTCTGCCTTTTATTTCGCATTGCCTCTTTTGCTATGTGGGATGGATTTCTTTGTTCCATTAAACTCCAGTAGCTTTGGGCAATGTCCAGAAGTGTTAAGAATGATTGTGTCACCTCTGAACATGTGAGTTTTTGATTATGTACTAACCCCTCTAATGAAGTTTATGAGAAGTTTGGTGTGAAGGAAGTTTTCAAGGGTCAAGAGAGGAGGATGATATACTACGATCAAGAAGAGTGAAAAGTCTAAGCTTGGGGATGCCCCGGTGGTTCATCCCTGCATATTTCAAGAAGACTCAAGCGTCTAAGCTTGGGGATGCCCAAGGCATCCCCTTCTTCATCGACAAATTATCAGGTTCCTTCTCTTGAAACTATATTTTTATTCGGTCACATCTTATGTGCTTTACTTGGAGCGTCTGTATGTTTCTTGTTTTTGTTTTTGTTTGAATAAATGCTTGTGTGGGAGAGAGACACGCTCCGCTGGTTCGTATGAACACATGTGTTCTTAGCTCATAATATTCATGACGCAGGTTGAAACTGCTTCGTTAATTGTTATATGGTTGGAATTGGAAAATGCTACATGTAGTAATTGCTATAATGTCTTGGGTAATGTGATACTTGGCAATTGTTGTGCTCTTGTTTAAGCTCTTGCATCATATACTTTGCACCTATTAGTAAAGAAATACATAGAGCTTGTTAAAATTTGGTTTGCATGAGTGGTTTCTCTAGAGTCTAGATATTTTCTAGTGAGGTGTTTGAACAACAAGGAAGACGATGTATAGTCTTATAATGCTTGTAATATGTCTTTTATGTGAGTTTTGCTGTACCAGTTTATACTTGTGTTTGCTTCAAACAACCTTGCTAGCCTAAGCCTTGTATCGAGAGGGAATACTTCTCATGCATCCAAAATCCTTGAGCCAACCACTATGCCATTTGTGTCCACCATACCTACCTACTATGTGGTATTTCCTGCCATTCCAAAGTAAATTGCTTGAGTGCTACCTTTAAACAATTCAAAATTTATCACCTCTGATTTGTGTCAATGTTTTATAGCTCATGAGGAAGTATGTGGTGTTTAGCTTTCAACCTTGTCATTTACTTTTGACGGACTCTCATATGGACTAGTGGCACATCCGCTTATCCAATAATTTTGCAAAAAGAGCTGGCAATGGGATTCCCAGTCCCAAATTAATTAACAAAAATAGACACTCCTCCATGGTATGTGATTGTTGGCAGGCACCCGAGGATTCGGTTAGCCATGGTTTGTGAAAGAAAGGTTGGAAGGAGTGCCACCCAAAAATAAAATAATTCATGGGAGCCGCTCTTGGAAGTCCGGTTGGCGAGGTAGTTAGTGTACCCATTACCATTCGTTGACAACAACAAACACCTCTCAAAACTTTACTTTTTATGCTCTCTATATGTTTTCAAAACCAAAGCTCTAGCACAAATATAGCAATCAATGCTTTCCTCTTTGAAGGACCATTCTTTTACTTTTATTGTTGAGTCAGTTCACCCATTTCTCTCCACCTCAAGAAGCAAACATTTGTGTGAACTGTGCATTGATTCTTACATACTTGCTTATTGCATTTGTTATATTGCTCTGCATTGACAACTATCTATGAGATATACATGTTACAAGTTGAAAGCAACCGCTGAAACTTAATCTTCCATTGTGTTGCTTCAATACCTTTACTAAGAATTTATTGCTTTATGAGTAACTCTTATGCAAGACTTGTTGATGCTTGTCTCGAAAGTACTATTCATGAAAAGTCTTTGCTATATGATTCAATTGTTTACTCATTGCATTTACATTGTTTCAAATCGCTGCATTCATCTCATATGCTTTACAATGGTATGATTAAGATTATGTTGGTAGCATGTCACCTCAGAAATTATCTTTTATCGTTTACCTACTCGAGGACGAGTAGGAACTAAGCTTGGGGATGCTGATACGTCTCCAACGTATCTATAATTTCCGATGTTCCATGCTTGTTTTATGACAATACCAACATGTTTTGTTCACACTTTATATCATTTTTATGCGTTTTCCGGAACTAACCTATTGACGAGATGCCGAGAGGCCAGTTGCTGTTTTCTGCTGTTTTTGGTTTCAGAAATCCTAGTAACGAAATATTCTCGGAATCGGACGAAATCAACGCCCAAGTTCCTATTTTCATCGGAAGCATCCAGAACACCCGGGAAGGACCAGAGGGGAGCCCTGGGGGCCCCACACCACACCCCGGCGCGGCCAGGGGGGGGCCGCGCCCCCCTATAGTGTGGGCCCCCCAGAAGCCCTCCGACTCCGACTCTTCGCCTATTTAAGCCGTCGTGACCTAAAACCTCGACACCAATTGACGAAACTCTAGAAAGACTCCAGGGGCGCCGCCACCGTCGTGAAACTCCAATTCGGGGGACAGAACTCTGTTCCGGCACCCTGCCGGGACGGGGAAGTGCCCTCGGAAGGCTTCTCCATCGACACCGCTGCCATCTCCACCGCCATCTTCATCACCGCTGCTACTCCCATGAGGAGGGAGTAGTTCTCCATCGAGGCTCGGGGCTGTACCGGTAGCTATGTGGTTAATCTCTCTCCATGTACTTCAATACAATGATCTCATGAGCTGCTATACATGATTGAGATTCATATGAGTTTTGTATCACAATTCATCTATGTGCTACTCTAGTGATGTTATTAAAGTAGTTCTATTCCTCCTGCACGTGTGTAAAGGTGACTAGTGTGTGCACCGTGTGGTTCTTGTCGTAGGCTATGATCATGATCTCTTGTAGATTATGGAGTTAATTATCATTATGATGGTATTGATGTGATCTATCTGGTTATGTTGATCTATCTTACACTATAAGGTTACTTAAATATGAACAAATTGTGGAGCTTGTTAACTCCGGCATTGAGGGTTCGTGTAATCCTACGCAATGCGTTCATCATCCAACAAAAGTGTAGAGTATGCATTTATCTATTCTGTTATGTGATCAATGTTGAGAGTGTCCACTAGTGAAAGTGTAATCCCTAGGCCTTGTTCCTAAATACTGCTATCGCTGCTTGTTTACTGTTTTACTGTGTTACTACTGCTGCAATACTACCACCATCAACTACACGCCAGCAAGCTATTTTCTGGCACCGTTGCTACTGCTCATACATATTCATACCACCTGTATTTCACTATCTCTTCGCCGAACTAGTGCACCTATTAGGTGTGTTGGGGACACAAGAGACTTCTTGCTTTGTGGTTGCAGGGTTGCATGAGAGGGATATCTTTGACCTCTTCCTCCCTGAGTTCGATAAACCTTGGGTATCCACTTAAGGGAAAACTTGCTGCTGTTCTACAAACCTCTGCTCTTGGAGGCCCAACACTGTCTACAGGAAAGGAGGGGGAACGTAGACATCAGGGGGCGCGCCACCCTGGTGTGTGGGCCCCTCCTTGCCCCACTCCATCATCTCTTCCTCCCACTCTCTTCTCTCTCCCGAAAAAACTCGCACCAGGTTCCTCTCACTCGCGTTTTTGCTCAAGAGCTCCAGATTTCTCGATCTCTTTGCTCAGCCCAGATTTCTGTCTGAAATTTGGCACATTTGCTCTTCGGTATGTGACTCCTCCGATTATCCAAGTAGAATTTTGTTTGGTGGAGTATATCTTGAATATTTTGCTGCTGTAGGTAACATGTTTAGTGAGCTTGCATGCTTGTTCTAAGTGGTAGAAACTAGTTTTGATGCATGATTAGTACTCTAGCAAGTTCCTATGGTAGTTTCCCTCGATTATATGTCACCAAATCAAATTTTATAATGTTTGTTGAAAAATTTCAGAAAATGGAAGGGAGTAGGCACCAACTCAACCAACAAGAATTGGAGGTTCAACAGGTTATGAGAGTTCACCGCGAAGAAGGAGTATACCCCGCTTACTACCCGTGCGTGGATTTTATGAGAAGTGCAGGAATCTTACAATATGTTCAAAGTCTAATCTCTCGTGCAGGGTTGGATGATTTTGTTGTTGGTGAACCATGCCAATATGCAAAATTGACTATGTCTGTAGTGCAGGATTTTGAATTCAATTGGTCGCGATCTAATCCCATGGTTCGGTACAAAATTTATAATAAAACTGTCAACCTGCCATTTAATGATTTTTGTGCAGCAATTAGAGTGCCACAATGGGGATCATGCGAGAAGATAAGGGGATCGCCGCAAGAGTTCTTGGACCTCTTCAAGATGATTTGTCATGGAAGAAGCTTCTCAGAGGATGGTGGTAAAATCAGTAGCATTCAATTCCCAGCTATTCGTTACTTTCCTTATTTCATCACCAAGTGCGCTCTTACTAGAAAGAATGGAAGTAAGTTATCTATCCAGGATTTAGCCTTTCTAGCTGCTGCATTACAAGGTGATAGGACTTACAACTTGGGTGCTTTGATAGCCAATAGACTTGCTACTAATCGTGAGAAGGGAGGAATTTGTGGAGGTCTCATCGCCTCTCGCTTATTAGCTATGCATGGTGTAGAACCTCACCATCTTGATATTCAACTTCCCATAGAGAAGCTTGACATAGTATCCATGATTAAACATGAATTTGTTTCTGATTCGTCTAATTTGAGCAACCTGTCTTACAGAATAACATTTTACAAGAAATCTTGGAGAATAACTAAGAAAACTGAAAAATTAGTAGGATTGTCTGCACCTGTTCTGTTTAACCTTGATTCCAGGGAGGATTGGTCAGTCACGGAAGGTGCACTTAATGCATACATAGAGGGAGGAAGCCATCGTGCAAGAGACAACACGGAGGAGGCCGAGGAACACCTCGATTCGTCATCCGATGCAGCAAGTTCTTCGCATCAACAAGTTGGGCATGAGGAGCCTCCACGCTTTTCTTCGGCATCGGGACCTTATTATGACTACGCCATGTATGATCCACCGGCGTGGAACCCAGACCCTCGCTGGGGTTGATCTCCACTTAGGCCAAAAGCCTAAGCTTGGGGGGAGGTATACCGGCATCACTCATTCTTTGCATATTATGGTTGCTGGATACTTGTATATACTTGTTTAGTTTCTTTGAGTGGTTTTCTAATGAGAGGGAGATGATATTTGGGGAAGTGCTGCCTGAAAACAGATTCGGACTGTTACTAAAAAAATTCGTGCGCACAGCCAGAACGTTATTTTGAGCTGCCAATTTTTGTGCATGTTCCCCAGGTTGTTATCTAACTTTCATTAGTTGAACACTTTTCGAGCTGAGCAGCGTAAGATTTTCTTAAAAATCGATTACTGTACTGCTGTCAATTTTTTCCAGATTTCTGCCATCTTGCTTTTCTGTGTTTCTTTTAGTTTTCATTTTCTTGTTCTTGCTTTGTTTCTTTCTTAAAACATAAAAAGACCAAAAATATTTCTGTTGTTTCTCTTCACCACTTGTTTACTTTAGTTTCTTGCTTTTATTTTGCTTTGTTTGCTATTGTTGGTTTGCTATAAGAAAATCCAAAAAGATTTTGCTTTGTTTGCTTGTTTCCTTTTGTTCTTGCTTCCAAATTCGAAAACACCAAAAATATTTGCTGTTCTTCTTCGGTTTTGTAAAGTTCTTTATGAGTTCAATGGTCTTCGGTGGCTGGAGCGTGGTTTTCATTCCATATTATTCAAGCTACACAAGTGAAAAAGCAATAATGACGATCTACGACAATCTGATTGTGGTGAGAGGCTGGTATGAACTCTATTTGTTTTCATTTTTGTACATATACTCATCCATGTGAGCATGCTTAGTTGGTTCATGTGAGGTATATGTCATTTAAGAAAGTCTAGTAGATCATGATCTCTCATGATTAGCTCCAATTTATTAATATGAGTAGCATGTCATAAATATTTGCTTGCATTGCTTTATTCATAGATAGGTATGACATTGTGGTATCCTCCTCTGAATAATTCTCTTGAATCAACTTGGCACATGCTCACGCATGCATATGACTGAACAAAATGTCAATTAAGCCTCGATGATTTACTTTACCTCAGAGTTCTTGTATCACTTTTATGCCTCCGTTAATTTATTTTTGTCGCAAGCATGATTATGACGATTCTTTGCTCTCTTGATTGTCGCTTCCCAGTCTATTGCTAGCCTTCACTTGTACTGAGTGGGAACGCTGCTCGTGCTTCCAAACACATGAAAACCAAGTTATTCCAGAGTGTCCACCATAAATACCTATGCATGGCATTTCAAACCATTCCAAGTAAATTCTCATGTGCTACCTTTAAACCTTCAAAATGCTTCTCAATTTGTGTTAATGTTTCATAGCTCATGAGGAAATATGTGGTATTTATCTTTCAATCTTGTCATTTACTCTTGACGGACTTTCATAATGGACTAGTGGCACATCCTCTTATCCAATAATTTTGCAAAAAGAGCTAGCAACGGGGTTCCCAGCCCCAATTAATCAACTTTCATTAATAATTCTCTTCACATGTTCTGCCCTGATTTATCAGTAAGCAACTTAAATTGCAAATAGACACTCCTCCATGGTATGTGATTGATGGAAGGCACCCAAATTTCCTTTTTTTTATTCAAGATATTTAATGCTTTGAAAAATGAAAGCACGATTCCCCATAGAGATATGTACATAAGGGGGATCTTTGGATAATAATGCTGTTCAGGCCTAGAGTTTATCTATACACGGATTAGGCATAAAGCCATAATAATTTTATTATGCCATTAAAAGAAAAGGACGGGGGAGATAATACCTATTTAAGTTTAAGAGTCGTTCACTACTGCAATTAAAAAAAGATAGAATTCTAGTTAATGGTTCCAATTTTATTCGGTTAGCCATGGCTTGTGTAAGCAAAGGTTGGGGGGAGTGTCATCCATAATGAAACTAAAATACCTGTGTAAACAAAAGAGAAGAGGGATGATTTACCTTGCTGGTAGAGATAACGTCCTTCATGGGAGCCGCGCTTGAAAGTCTGGTTGACGAGGTAGTTAGAGTACCCACTATCATTCGTTGACAACAACAAACACCTCTCAAAATAATTTTACTCCAGTTTTACAAATGAAAAGCTCTAGCACATGTTAATCCCTGCTTCCCTCTGCGAAGGGTCAATCTTTTACTTTTATATTGAGTCTCCATCCTTTCTTTGAGCACTTTCTTGAGAGCACAACTGTCATTCTTAGTATAATATGCTTGTCCCAAAATGTGATTTACTTAGGTATAACTTTGATGCTTTTATCTTTGATAATCTCTATTTCCAGTCTTCTCATGAACTTCAAAGGTGCCCAAGCATTTATGTTTTGCTTTACAATTACGGGCAAGCGAGATACCACTTTATCATATCATTCTATGAACATTGCAATCCTGCTGATAGACATGATTCATGATGCTCATTATTAATTTGTTGGTACCTTTTCCATGATTGACATAGCTATTAGATGATTTTATTTGCATGTATCTTATTATGAACTGCTTAAGTACTTGCCACATCATGAGAATATTTACATCATATGAACAAATGTGTTCGTGAAAGTTCTTTTATCGCACTCAGTTGTTAACTGAATTGCTTGAGGACAAGCAATAAGCTAAGCTTGGGGGGAGTTGATACGTCCAAAACGTATCTACTTTTCCGAACACTTTTGCTATTGTTTTGCCTCTAATTTGTGTATTTTGGATGCAACTAACACGGACTAACGCTGTTTTCAGCAGAATTGCTCTGGTATCTCGTTTTTGTGCAGAAATCCAACTTTCAGGAAAATCCTCGGAATTTATGCGGAAGGTCCTATTTTCCCAGAATATTGACGGAGCCAGAAGGGCAAGCCAGGTGGGGGCCCGAGGGCCCCACACACTAGGCCGGCGCGGCCCAGGAGGGGGGCGCGCGGCCCTAGTGTGTGGTGGCCTCGGCTGGCCCCTGACGCCCTCCTTCGGACTACTTATTGCCTTCGACCTAAAAACGCACGGGGAGAAGTTGAAATCGCCAGAAACCATCCAGTACGCCGCCACCGTCGCGAAACTCCGTCTCGGGACCAGAAACTCCGTTCTGGCACTCCACCGGGACGGGGAATTGGAGGAGATCATCGCCATCATCACCACCGACGCCTCTCCATCGACTAGCCATGTTTCCCCCATCCATGTGTGAGTAATTCCCCCGCTGTAGGCTGAAGGGGATGGTAGGGATTGGATGAGATTGGTCATGTAATAGCATAAGATTGTTAGGGCATAGTGCCTAGTGTCCGTAATTGGTACTTTTATG
Source organism: Lolium perenne (assembly GCF_019359855.2). Lineage (NCBI taxonomy): Eukaryota > Viridiplantae > Streptophyta > Magnoliopsida > Poales > Poaceae > Lolium > Lolium perenne. The sequence goes on from NC_067245.2 coordinate 190,985,553, forward strand.
TTATTGTTGCAACTTGTTATGCTTAATGCTTGTCACTAGGGCCCGAGTGCCATGATCTCAGATCTGAACATGTTATCGATTCATTATGATATTCATTGCTTTATGATCTTACCTGCAAGTTGTATCCATGTATTGCTGTCCGGAACCCGAGGCCCCAAAGTGACAGAAATTGGGACAACCGAAGGGGATGGCGGTGATATGAGGATCACATGTGTTCATGGAGTGTTAATGCTTTGCTCTGGTGCTCTATTAAAAGGAGTGCCTTAATTTCCAGTAGATTCCCTAGAGGCCCGACTGCCACCGGCTGGTAGGACAAAAGATGTTGTGCAAGTTTCTCATTGCGAGCACGTACGACTATATATGGAACACATGCATATTGATTGATTAGTACTTGGATACCGTTTTATTATTATCTGCAAATGCCCTGCTTTGATTGTTACATGAGTTTCTCTCATCCATGCAACGCCCGTTCATCCATCCCTGTGCCTACAGTATTTTAATCCTGCTGTTTACTATAATCACTACTGCTGTCTTTGTTACTCTGCTGCTGTTATTTCACCACTGCTACTGCTATAAAACTGTTACTACTGATAAACTCTTGCGAGCAAGTCTGTTTCCAGGTGCAGCTGAATTGACAACTCCGCTGTTAAGGCTTTCAAGTATTCTTTGTCTCCCCTTGTGTCGAATCAATAAATTGGGTTTTACTTCCCTCGAAGACTGTTGCGATCCCCTATACTTGTGGGTCATCATTGCTCATGCTAAACTCCTTGAGGATTTTGAGCTTCTCAAAAATGGCTCTAGGGCTATTGAGAGTGAGCTCATCAAACTCACCGAGTCACATGAGCAATTTAAGGCTTTCAACCTAATAGAGCTTGCTAAGTTGCCTTCTCCTTGTGCTATAATTAATAATGCTTGTGCTACTAACTCTACCTCTTGTGAAGCTTCCATCTTGAAGGAGAATGTTGAGCTAAGGGCGCAACTTGCTTTGCTAACAAGCAATTATGAGAAATTGGAAGAAAATTATGGAAAGCTTTCTAGCTCCCATGATGATCTTCTAGTCTCTCATGATTTGCTAAAGTTAGTTCATGAGGCTACCATATCAAAGGTAAAATCTTGTGAGCCTCATGTGAGTACTAGCACTTCCTCTCAAAATGCTATTTTGCCATGTGCTAGTGCTTGTAGTTCACCCACTCATGCTATTGATTTATCTTGTGGTGAACTACCTTCTATGCCTTGTTTCTCTAAAATTCCATGTGCTAGTGCTAGTAATTCTCCCACCCATGCTATTGCTATATCTTGTGTTGAATTACATACCTTGCCTTGTTGCTCTAACAATGAAGCTTCCACTTCCTCTAGTACTTGTATTATTACTAACCATGTAGGGGAAATCGAAGAGCTCGAGGCCCAAGTCACTTCTTTGAAGAAGGACTTGGTAAAGGGTCATGAAGGGAAGCAATCCCCCAATGACAAGAGTGGACTTGGATTCAACTCCAACTACAAGAACAAGTCCACCACGCACAAGCGGAAGGAGAGCCATGGGCATGTGAAGGACCCCGCCAAGATTGTGTGCTTCAAGTGCAAGATTGAAGGGCATCATGTTAGATCGTGCACCTTGAAGAAGAAGCCACTTGGCGAGAAGAAACAAGGGAATCGGTCTCAAGATGGAGCTCATGGTCTATCTCAAGGCCAAGCTCAAGGTCTTCCTCGACTTGAAGAAAGGCCGCTACCCAAGAAGGATCAAGCCAAGGCTCCCGTTGTGGAGAAATCAAGTGAGAAGAAGGAGAAGAGAAGAACATGCTACATATGCCGTGAGAAGGGCCACATCTCCTCCTTTTGCACTAGTGGTAACTCATCCAACCCTATCTTGATCGATGGTGCTTATTCTCTCTGCAAGGATAAGGTTGGAAATGTGTTTGCCAAATATATGGGCACTCAATGTGGTTTCTCAAAAAGAACCATTTGGGTTGCCAAGCCTATTGTGACTAACTTCTTAGGACCCAACTTGGTTGGGGACCAACAAGCCAAAATTTGATCAATAGGTACTTGTGGAGGGCATGGAGGCTTGACTAGTTCATGAAGACTTGGGGGATCTTCATCATTCTCACTTCCTCAAGTCAAGTACTATTCCTTTCATCCTTTACCCATGCTCCTCCTTGCGGTAATGAGTCCTCAACTCCTTTACATTGAAAGTTACTCGCTCCCCTTTCACATGTGTTGGTTTTGTACCTTGCATGTGGTTGTGTATGTTGTGCTTCCTACTTGCTTAATTATCTTGCTTCCATGCTTATATATGTTGGGTGGCACATCATGTACATTGTTCTATGTCGAGCCTATTGCATCTTGTTGATATCTTAGTTGTTGGCTCATGTGAGAAATTAGTGGACTATCCCATTTTGGGGGAGTGATATGCTTTGTGCACTTCACAATCCTAAAATGTGCGACATGATGAATTAAAATTCTATAATGTCCATTAATTATCTCACTTGTTTCTTATTTGCCTCTTGCACTAAAAATGTCTTTATCACATTATGGGGGAGTATTATGCTTTGTGCATCTTACAAGACTAGAAAATATGAACACTTGAGGTTGTGTCACATAGAATTGATATTTTAGATTATCTTGCTCCTATGTGACATGTTTGCTCAAACAAATCCCACTTTACCATACGATTTCTTTGTTGTGAAGATAATCTTGGACATACTCACAAACTATCATATGGATATTTCCTAAATACCTCTTGTCCTTGGACAATTGGTAATAAATTGTGTGGTATTGTTCCGGATCATCCTCACACTTGGCACTTGTGCTCAATTGCTTCATTTCTTGCCAAGAATTTGTCCTTGTGGGTTAGACTCCCATGTGTCTTCCTTGCTTCTTATGTATCTCCTCTTTTCACTTGAACCTTGTTAGTGTTTTGATAAACAATGGTAGAGCGATGATCCCGCATTTGTGCATTTTGTATTCAAATGCAAAATCCTAAATGGTGCACTAATTTTGGGGGAGCTCTCCTATGTTTGCTAGAACACTCCCTTGTTTCAAGAATTTGACTTGGAAGACAAACCTTTTCTTTTCGGTACTCTTGTGCCATCATGAAAAGCGTTGAGGGTTTGGTTTATTTGGAACCTTGCTTTCTTTGGGAGTTGGTTATCTCATTACGTGATATTTGGTTTTACTTTCCTAAAATGAGATAAGTCCTTGAGCATGCTTGTTTTGGATATCTTGCTCTATTTCTCTTGTACCTATCTTGTGTGTGCATGTTTCTTTGTGGATAAATATCTTTGTGATGTTGTCCACTTAGAGAAACTTATATACATAAGAGATGGTGCATATCTTTTGATATCCCTCTTTGTTGGAGTCCATTCCGTTATTCTTATTTGACTCTTTGATGACTCCACAAAGAACTTGGCTATGATTGCTCGTTTTATCCTATTTGCATCCTCAAGCACTCATAGTTGATTTTGGCACAAGCTTTGAGTGATCTTGTGTGAGTGATGATGCCATGCTTGTGCACCTTATTCTTCAATGCAAATTGTTTATCTTGTGCACAAACTTTGGGGAGCTTCCACATATTACTTAGAGCATATTATTGGTTCATTGATTGCTTGCTTCATTTGTCGAAGCTTTCTCACCTTCACATCCTGTTGCAATCTTTGATCCTCAATATAGTTTGATTTCCTCCGAATATTCGTCATTGAATATGTGCATTTGATTTCACTCACAATTATGAGAAATGCACAACTTATGGAGGAACGCTCACTATATTGGCCTTCCAAACCTTTCGTCCATTTTGGCAATCGATGCCAATGGGGGAGAAGTTTGGAGGGTTTAATGGAATTGCTTTTGTTGGTTCTTAAGCATTTGCCTTTCATGCCTTGCATTTGTTGCTTTGCATGGTTGAATATTTAGAGGATACTCCACTAGGCTTTAATTGCCGGTATATGCAATGAAATTCAAGTTCATTCACACATGCATATATTATGGGGGAGTTTGTTCTAAATATTCAACTTGGGTTGTTCGCTAAATTCCACATTTAAACCCTCTCAAAGAGATTGTCATCAATTACCAAAATGGGGGAGATTGAAAGAACATGTCCATTGCCCATGTGTGGTTTTGGTAATTGATGACAATCCCTATGGACTAACAGTTGCATTGAGAATATATCTTAGGTCAAGTCCATAGCCATGTTGGACTCAAGATTGCAAGATGGAGAAGACGGAGTACAATGATGAAGATGGTGTCGAAGAGAGACGAAGACGGTGTAGAAGATGAAGAGAGAAGACGGCGTTGAAGATGGATGAAGACGGTGGCGTGCGTACAAGATGGAAGAAGACGGTGGCGTGTATGTTGGAGGAAGACGGTGGCATGTACAATCATGAAGAACATGAAGACGCAGCTTGCCGACTCGAGAGGAACGCGCAAGGGCAAGGTTTGTGCTCGATAGGATTGTAGATCGCATCATCGGAGAGAGCTCAAACCTTGCATGCATTGCATCGTGTTTCTTAGTTCTTCTTGGTTCTTATCCATGAGATAAGTTAGAGCTTGTGTTCATTCTCATGACAAGCTCTAGCTCATCGGAAACGGATTCCGGATGCATCGCATGTTGCATGTGCAAGGGTGATGATTTTCCCGATATACCATATTGAGAGGTTACACCTATATGACCATGAGAAAATCATCACTCACTCTTTTGCATGTTTTCACCTTGTGTAGTGGTAGCTCTCGTCGTCATCTTTCCGGCAAAATTGGTTTCACCTCAATCGGAGTTTCCAAGCTCGAGATATTGCCGTTTTTGTATCGCAGTTTAAAGAAAAAAGAGGGAGGGCGGTAGTACCGGTTAGGTACCGGTTTGGTCTCTGCGAGACAATGGATCTGGTCCGGTATTGACCCGGTACCGACCCGTTACTACCGCTCGAGCGGTAGTACCGCTTGTGGTACCGCTTTGGGCCGATTTTTGACCGTTTTCTGCACAGTTTTGCGCGCGAGCGGTAGTACCGCTTTGACAAGCGGTAGTACCGCTCGGGCGCGAATCTGACCGCTTTTCTGCCTCCAACAACTATATTTTGGGCCCCCTATTTATACCTCTCTTCCACCTCCGACCCAAACACTTCTTCCCCTCCATTCTCTCTCCTCCATTGTTGACCTTGAAGGTTTTCTTCCTCCTCTTGATCCCCCCACTATTTCTTGCATATTTTTGGGGGGAAGGAGAGAGGAGATCTGGATCTAGAGCTTCACCAATTGAATCCCTCTCCAAGTGAGGGGATCTTGCTAGATCTAGATCTTGGAGTTGCTTGGTGTTTCTCCTCATATTTGTTCTTCCTCCCTTATTCCCCCAATAGCTTTTGTAGCTTTTTTGGAATTTGGGAGAGAAGAACTTGGGCATCTTAGTGGTGTTCTTAGCCATTGCATTAGGTGCATCGGTTTGGGTTCTCTCCGTGGTTTCGATCTCGTAGAGGGCATGTTGACCTTAGTGGTGTTGTTGCCTTAGTGGCCTTGTTGCCTTAGTGGTGTTCTTGTAGCCTTTTGTGGCCTTGTAGCCTTTTGTGGCTTTGTAGCCTTTGTGGCCTTGTCGTCTTTGTGGCGTGGTAGCCTTTGTGGCGTTGTTGCCTTTGTGGAGTGTGTTAGCCTTTGTGGTTTTGGAGCCGGTTGTGGCGCGTTGGTGTCTTGGTGGCTTTATTGCCGGTGTGGCGTGTTGTAGCCTCTTGTGGCCTTGTAATTGAGAGCCTCCGTGTTGTGGAGTTGCCTCAAGCTTGATACTTGGGAGTTTGCCCAAGCTTGTACGGGTTCGGTGACCACCCTCAAGGGTCCCTTAGTGGATCGAGGCTTTCCCCCTTGGAGGAAAGGCTCGAGGAGAATACGGTGGCCCTAGTGGCTTATTGGAGTGCCTCGTGCCTCCACACCGCTCCAACGGAGACGTACCCTTGGGTGTGAACTTCGGGATACATCGTCGTCTCCTCGTGCACCGGTTACTTCTCAACCCAAGCTCCTTTACCTATGCGCTTTACATTGTGATATCTATCATGCTTGATGCTCTACCTATCTTGTTATCACCTTGTTGCTCATCATGCTAGCATAGGTTGTTGGTGCTCTTAGGCAAACCCCTTGTTGTTAGGCTTTGAGCTAAACTAGTAAACACATGTGTAGTTTTATTTCGCCTAGTTTAGCTCTCAAGTAGAAGTTTTTATACACCGCCTATTCACCCCCCCTCTAGGCGACGTCCTAGTACATTCAATGGCGCCGTCGGGGCGGTACCTGTACCCGTCACGGGATGGGTCACCGGAGGTGGGCGAGTCCATGATGGGGTCGTCGCCTTCGTCCATTGATCTCAACCGTGCGCCGACGGCGCACTCCAAGGCCCCCCAAGCAGCTGGGAGCAGCAATGATGACCAGTGCCCGCAACCTGTTCGACGATTTGTCAGGTGAGCACGCGCCGCGATCTATGCAGGCAGCGGCCACGATGCAGGCCCCTCCATCTTACCCGCCGATGATGCCCACCACCATGCAATATCCGTCGACCGAGCAGGCTCCCCCGCCACCTCCCATTGACATAGAGGAGGACACCACTGGCCAACCCGGCACCATGAACATCGACGAGGAGCCGTTGTTCGGTGACGAGCTCACACAAGCCGCAGTTGCACAAGCTCGAGGTCGCCGACTTAGCAAAAGAAGCAGCAACTACACCCAGCTGGAGGACAAAATGATCGTCGAGGGATGGTTGGCCATTGGGCAAGATCCATTGATAGGTGCCAAGCAGAAGGGGACCATATTCAGGCGCCGGATCCATACTACTTCCATGAGCATCACAGGTGCGGGGAGGAGCGATTTGATATCGACCGCAACGAGTGCTCCCTCCAAAGGAGGTGGGGAACAATTTAAACGGAATGCAACAAGTTCCAGGTGGCGTATGATCATGTGAAGCGGATTCCCGTTAGCGGCATCGGCGTGAAGGACTTGGTATAGTTCTTAACCTCAACTTGTTCTTTCGTTGTTTGCACATATGTTTGTCATTGTTGTCTCATTTTTCTCTAGGTGTGGCAAGCTTTGGATTACTTCAAAACAGCGAATGAAGGAAGGACCTTTTTCTTCTCTCATTGTTGGAAGGAACTCGAGGGCACCCCCAAGTTCCAGGTGGGGTATGAGGGGTACATGGCGAGCTTGATTGGCAGCAAGACTGCCAAAGATGCCACGGTCATTGACCTTGATGGTGGCCAGCCTTGCGGTAGCTCCGCTTCTCGTGCAAGCCGTGCACGGGGCCACAAGGCAACCAAGGCCAACATGAAGCGTGATGTTTCGGCCATGCATTTGGTCGGCACCTTGAAGGAGATGTATGCTGACAAAGAGGTGTCCACGAACAAGAGGGATGAGAGGAGGCGCCGGGACAAGGAAGAGGACATGAAGACCTACTTCAATGTCCAAATGAGGAAGCTTGAGATTGAAGAGGTCAAGGCCAAGACGAAGGCTAGGGAAGTTGAGACCAAAGATAAAAAAAAATTGAGCTCATTGCAGCGGCAAGGGCCAAAGAGGTGGAGTTGAAGGAGAGGAAAGTTGAGCTGAACGGCAAGCCGAGGACCACATGATCATGACCGCCGACTTGACCGCCATGAACGAGCTTGGTTCGAGAAGAGGCAGAAGGAGATCCTAGAGCGCACAAATTGAGTTGACAATCTTAATTTGTAATTTTTATATTTGTTCAAACTATGACACATTTCGTTTTTTGGTCATGCAACATTTTATTTCATATTATTCTATTTTTAGATATTATTTATAAATCTGTGTGACCAAATGGCCTATTTCCCAAAGAAATAGACCAAATGGCCAAATGGGTGGCCGCTGCGTTGGGCGCAGCGTGCAACCCAAACGGACACGCGGCCACTCAAACGGCCTAAAATGGACGGCCCAATACGTTCATTTGGGTCGCAGCGTTGGAGATCCCTTAGAAGGGCAGTGGCACCTCTAGCCCATCAGAGTTCAAACCCCAGGTTTGACACTTTGTGTCTCATTAAAGGCGCAACATTCTTCAGTGGGATGCGACGTTTCCGTCGACATCGAGTCGTCTGTGGTGACTTCGTCAATCTCAAGACCCGTCAAATCAAGTTTTTGGATGCACTCTCTAGAAGGTGCTCATAAGGGTAGGGTGTGCGTACGTGTTTTTATAGAAGTGAGTACATGCGCATATATGTGAGCGTCTACACTGTGTTTCGCAAAAAAGAAACTCAAAAATGGGGCCGGAGGGAATAGAAGGATTGGAACAGTATGCAGCAACTACAATTCTTTTTTAGGTAAGAGTCACTGAAAGCATGTATATACTCTTGAGTCGGAAATTCAATTCGGCTCCCGGATGCGTATGCTCCCTATACCAAAAAATTATATTTCGAGTTGTTGAAAATTTTTGACAAAAAATTTTACATGTACATCTCCATAATATATGTGCATTCGTCAAGTTTCACGAAAAATTAATATTTTTTGTGGTCTATGTAAAAAAGAGAAAATTTATCTTTTAAAAAGCATTATTTTTCCACTGAGTTTTGTCTTTTTTACACACGTCACATGATAAGTCCATTTTTTATGAAACAACTCTGTGAGCGTGTAGCACGTGAAGATGTACGTGCGAATTTTTCATTTCAATTTTTTTGAAGTACAAAATATGTGTAAGATAAATTTCAAAATAGAGGGAGCATATGCTCCCATGTTCCGCTCTTGAGTGTCAATTCGAATAGCAAACACTTGTGAGAAGAAGTCTGTGTACTCCTACAATAATGTACAGTATGACTTTGCGGGTGTAGAAAAATGAATGACTTTGGATTTTCGGCAGTGCTAGTTCCATACAAAGCTTCACTATTGCCTTGACTGACCTGCAGGAGTCTTTGTTTCCAAGTGGAAACCGGGGTGGAGGGGTAAGAAAAAACGAGCTGCCGACAAAAACAACTCTATCTATAGGGAAACTGTTCAAAAATCTGGTAATACGACTGGCGTTCTGTGGCTGGTAGTATTAGAGAATACAGCTCACACTGTTGTTTCCCCAATACCTTTCGTAAAATGATTGAGTTTGGACAATTCAAATCCCATGCTCTTATTAACCGTATAAATTACGGCTTGTACAAGCGGTTCACAGTACGTGATATTACTCAACTTGTTGCAACACATAAATAATTGTATGGGCTAAAAGGTGTTGCTCCTGTTTTCAAGAGCTTAGGACCTCAGAAATGATGTACTCCTTTGAGTACTAGATGTCTAGTACGGTCTCATTTGAGCTAAAAGGTGTTGCTCCTGTCTAGTATTTTAGTTGAAGCATGCGTACTAATGAGACCGTACGTATACAACTATACAAGGAGTTCTCCGCATACTATATATTTGCTCAAATGGGAAGGAACCGGACGTCTTCCTGTCAATTTCACGCTACTACACCCCACCGGACTTTTAAACGGACTACACTGTCTCACAGTTATAGACAAGAGAAAAGGAAAGATATAAATTTGGCAGCAATGTGAGTGGTGCACGAGCAAGAAGATGAACTAGTGAGCACGGCACGCAAGGATGCGGTCCAAGTTAATTGGAGCCCAAAAATAAAAATAGCGGACGTTTTTCTCAAAATAGTGTCCAGAAATTGCAATAATGGTTATGTATAACTGCCGGATTACTCTATTTTTCATCCTCCAAGTAGTATATGCTCTTGGGTGCCCATTTAAATATCCAACACTTGTGGCAAGGAGTATTCGCAGTCGACCAATGAACGACCTTGACTCTTGGCAGTGCGAGTACCATACTACCATACAAAGATGGGCTGCACTACGCGGCGGCGCCGCACAAGGGAAATTTTGACAGATCAGACCACCTGCCCGAGTGAAATACCAGAAAAGACCACCTCTGAGTGCAAATGTCAAAACTACCGTGGCGGCACGCTGGCCAAGCGACACGTCGCACATGCCGCCGTAGCCGGTGGCGGCAGGACTTGCCGCCGTGAGTGGTGGCGGCACGTTGGGCAGCTTCGTCCGCGACGCCGGGTGGTGAGCCTGCCGCCATCGGCTGTGGCGACGACGTGGCAACATGCCGCCATCGGCCGCGGCGCGTGGCAACATGCCGCCAGGTGGCGGCACGCCGACGTGGCATGTCGGCCACGTCGGCGTGCCGCCCTGGCCGATGGCGATGTTGCCACGTCGGCCTCCGCCACGATGGCAGCGAGCACCACCCAGCGTTCGTCCAACGTGCCGCCACCACTCACGGCGGCAAGTCCTGCCGCCACCAGCTACGGCGGCATGTGCGACGTGTCGCTTGGCCAGCGTGCCGCCACGGTAGTTTTGACATTTGCACTCAGAGGTGGTCTTTTCTGGCATTTCACTGGGGCAGATGGTCTGATATGTCAAAATTTCCGCACAAGGATGTAGCTCGTGCGGCGGATTTTCCCGGCCCCACAAATCTGACATTTAATTAGCGAGTGTGCACATGCAGCAACCCAGGCCATGTCGCACCCTCTCTGACATTCAGAGAAGCACTCACGTACTAGAATCGTGATTCCGATGCCCGCAAAAGCAAGCACTGGCAGCTAAGTGCTCCTATCCACTCTGCAAAATCTTTATACTCTTCCGTATGATTCTAAAAAAATGTCGAAAGTAAAGCGGACAAGCTCGTTGCTGCTGGCCTGTGACGGTGACATTTCAACCTTTTTTATCGTAAACATAAGCAGTTCATCACATGTTATACATATAAAGAGGACAAATGAATTGTAAAATACCCTTACCAAATTAACTAGAAAAATTGCCAGGTTAATTTCACTCAGCTGCCGGATTCTAACCAACGTGAAATCACTAGTGATAATACCAAGCCAAATTAATCGGGCAACTAGTCAGGATTAGATACGATTATCAACATAACTAGAAAAATTGCCAGGCTAATTTCACTCAGCTGCCATATTCTAACCGACGTGAAATCACTAGCGAAAAACACCAGGCCAAGGTAATCGGGCAACTAGTCAGGATTAATCTGGCAGCTAGGATCGAACTAATATGGCAATTTCCACTAATTAATCTGGAAATCCTACTAATTAATATGTCAATTACTACTAAACTAATCTGGCAATTGCATGCCAGCCGTTGCCGCTTTGCCTGTACCTAGTCAACCTTCACTTCCTCTCACCTCTTCTACCTCACTGGATTGCAGCGACGACAAAGGTGCACAAGCCATTTGAGGTGAGATGAAAAAAGATGGCCCTCCCATGGATAGACAGACTAGAGAGGCCGGTGGGCATCTCCTCCTTGCCGGAGTCGCTCCATGCGCTCTCGGTGCACAGCTCGAACGCTCGGCGCCGGCCGCGCTCGCGGCAGCCACCCACGGCGGTGCTCGATGGTGCTCGACGACGGCCTCGCCCACTGCTCCGCATGGCGGTCACCCGTGGCAGTGCTTGGAGCGTCCACCCGCGCCGGCGGCCTCGTGCTGCTCCCCATGGCGGTGCTCGGGGCGTCCACCTGCGGCGGTGCTCGACGGCGACCTCCCCACGGCGGAGCTCGGTGGTGGCTCCCCACGGGGGTACTCGCCGGCAGCCTCGTGCTTCTCCCCATGGCGGTGCTCGGGGCGTCCACCCGCGGCGGAGCTCGGCGGCGACCTCCCCGCGGCGGTGCTCGACGACGACCTCATGCTGCTCGACGTGGTGGTGCTCAGGGCGTCACCCGGTACTCGGCGGCGGCCTTGTGCTGCTCCCATGGCGGTGCTCGCGGCGGCCTCACGCTGCTCCCCATGGTGGTCATGGGTTAAGGAGAAGATAAGGTAGGCTGCGTGTGTGGCCAGGAAAGTTCGAGGTTGGGAAGAGATAAGTGCGAGGTGGGTCTGCTCGCGTTCATATAGGGGCACAATGCGTTTTTTGACGAACCGTCGCACGAGAGGCTGACTAATGCGGCGCCTCCTCTTAGATTTTTCCTACAAAGATTCACTCTTGCCTTGACGGACTTCGAGGAGTCTTTGTTTCCAAGTGGACAGGGGGGCAAATTAATGGGCCAGAAAAACAGAGCTATCAACAAAAACGACCCATAAACAAACTGGTCGAATTCCTGGCAATAAGAACGGCATTCTGTGGCTCTTACCTAAGAATATGGTTCACACTGTTGTTTTCTCAATACTTTCGTCGAAAACGATTGAGTTTGAACAGTTCAAATCTCATGCTCTTATTAAATCTCATGCTCTTATTGACTCGTACAAATTACGGCAGTTCACGCTCTCCCATATATTTGGAAGTCTCCGGAGGATTGATGGAACTTGTCAAATCGGGTGCACGTCAGTTACTTAACTTGTTGCGACAGAGATGATTTATGCGTTGCAAGGCGTTGCTCCTGTTTTTGGAGAGACTGGGACCTCAGAAACAATGTAATAAGGATGTTATTTAGGCACCGGGATTTGTTCACGAGGATCGACGGACACGCGGCCTACTCCCCAAAGCATGACAACAGGCGCCAAAACAAGAAGGTGCTAATCTGTATAATCTAATTAACTATTGACCAAAGAACTACATAGTAAACTTTAAACTATTTTTCAGCATGGATTTTCTATTACATGAATTTTAACCGAGAAAATGCCGGTGAAAACCTTGTATACCGATATCATGCTATGGGAAGCAGGGCGTGTAAAAAACTCCCATACATACTCTCTTCTTCAGGCATGCCATTGTATTCAAAACAAATAAGGATTTCTGAAGGGTACTACTATTTTATATGAATGCATCGCTTTTTATTCAGCAAGGAAAACACTATTTCCCATTATTTACATTTCACTGCCATATCTTTTGTAAAACAAATCCTGAAGTAAATCCTAGCTGTCTCAGATGTAAGATACTGATCTACACGTATATACTTTAGAATTTCTTATGACCATGGTGGTCTCTGAAAATCTGGTTGCAGAATGAGCAGACGGAAACTAAATTCAAGCCATTTTGAGTACAGCCACGGTGAGATATACTCGTCAGTTCTTGGAGCTCCATCTTCAGCTTCTGGTTCTCCTTGATTAGCCTTTCAGACTTTCTCTTCAAATAATCGTAATCTGCTGCGATATGCTTCTGCTTGCTCCTAAAATTTTGGTCAAATCAACTATCAGAAAACTAATACTACAAACAACCTGATAAATAGACAATTTTGGTCACGGTACCTGGCTCTTCTGTTCTGAAACCAGACTTCGACTTGCTGCGGTTTTACATTCAGCCTCTTCGCCAGCCCTTGCTTCATAGACTAGTTGTCTTTTTAACCATAATATCAACTTTTCTATGATAATAACATGGGAGTTCTAATGCCTGAAAATGCTAGGAAATATTTTGACATGAACTTACAGTATCAAGAGTGCAATGTTCTCCATAGACGCCTTCAAGTAACATGACCTGTTCATCGGAAAGACGTAGCTTCTTCCTCGTGTGGCCATCGCTGTTCTCGTCGTCACCTTGATCTGGGAACTGGAGACTGAATCCGATAGGTGATTTTGGATTGGAGCCAGTGCCTCTCTTATATTTGGAGTGCTGGCTAGTAGCTCCAATGCCAAGGGAAAGGGCAGTCATTTCATCTATTTCTTCTTCCATATGAGCTGTGTTTCTTGATTGGAGACCATCAGTCAGAGCAGAAGCATGCATATATTGTGGAGGACGTGTGGCAGTTTTGTTGGTGCGTCCTTAATTTGGTAATGACTCCAATTGGGGAGCAAAGACTGCAATAACAATGATACTTAGAGGGCCAATTAACTGGCATTGTAATTGTTATCGGGGGTTTCTTCAGAACCCATCATGCCGGAGACTATGCAAGCAAAAGATGGATTATCAGAATTTTTTAATTATTATTACACCTTTCCAAGGTTCTTTGAGGGGAAGAATCGAACAAGTTTTCAGTTACTGGACGTATTAGAAACAGTACACAATATAAGAGCCAGCGTTTATTGTTGTGCTGGCTGTTTCGTTTGGCCAAGTTTACCGTAACCTAAAGCCGTAATTACTCTTATGGTGAGTTCATTATTCTCATATATTGTATGCCTTCTTATAGGCATATATTTCACTTTTTCGAAAAAATGGGCAACCTGGCCTCCGTATCAACATGATGCATATGACCTCTTTATTACTTTATTGCAAAGTTTATATCACAATTATTACAGCTCAAATATCGCATAGGGTCGATACTTGTATCAACCAACGGAAGATCAAAACACGATGGGAGCAACGATACATCAGCAATTGATTCCCAACCGCACTAGCTGAAAAACTCCTGAGCCGTCTCCAACCGGTTGCACCCATAAAGGTGATCATAGAGCTACCAAAATGATGAAGCTTTCGATTTTGTAAACACAATGTCATTTCGCATATTCCATAAAACCCATAACATGCACGGAGCATACCACCCACCTGTGTTTGAATAAGATCTTTCTTTGGAATTCCCTTTAAGCAATTACTAAAGAGGTTTGTAATTTCTTTAGGTGGTGCCAAATTGGATGTCATATAAATTATGCGTCAAATAATTTGAGAAAATGGGCAATCTATGAACCGATGTTGTATCGATTCTTTTTTATCCTTTCCTTGGCAGCCATCATTGCCGGCGGTACCCAAGACGAGTTGCCCTCAGCCTCTGGGGCTAGATTAGATCTATCTGGTGGATTGGAGATTTAGTGATCTAGGGTCTCTAGTGGGGCCAGGGCTTTAAAGGTCCCCCACCGCCTCTTCTTCTTCATGTTGGGAATAAGGATGACAATTTTATCCACGGGTATTGTACCCGCATGGGCAGGGTATGAGTACATTTTTATACTCATAGGTAGTAACCATACCCTACCAGTTAGGTTATGGATATGGCACGGGAATAACCTCGTACCCGTCGGTATACCCATACCTTACCCGTTTATTGTCAATTTTTCATGTCACGCGTCTATTTTTGTTGACTTATGAAATAGAATATTAGATTGCGATTTCTATATTTTGTTAATTGTTATGTACTCAACTACATGTTATGAGTTGACATAATTCATTTTTTAATCAAATTTGCTATCAATAAATGTAAATTGCGAGTAACATGTGTTCAATTTGACCTACCCACCGGGTATTAAATAGGTTGGGTACCCACTGGGATGGGTATAGTTTTTATCTGTAGGTATGGGCAGAAGTTTGCACACCTTAACTATACGGGTATGGGTACACTATAGCTCTACCCTGTACATACCCTACCTATTGCCATCCTTAGTTGGGGACGGACTCCCCGCTTCCTTCCTTCTATGTGCGGCGTGTGACGCGCATGACCTCTCTCAGCACCCGACGGTGATCCGTTCGACTCTCGTAAGGTGGCGGCGGCGGGATGGCGAAATCACCCATATCGCTAAGCCTTGACCTAACAGAGTTGACCGACTAGCAGATTGTTAACGTTATGTGACGTTTTGGTACTTCGACCTGGAGTATTTCCGCACCAGGAAGTCAAATGAGAAGAATGGAATATTTTTTCGAAATGGGAGCATCGCCTCAACCTCTGCATCCAAAGGATGCACACAACTTTTCTTTATTAAATTATTCGTAAAGCTTTACAAGGGAGATAGAAAGATCAACTTGAAGCCACCTTTCTAGCGACAACTCGCTATACCTATAAGTGCGATGAAGGGGGTGACCATGAACAAGGTCATTACCCTGACAATACACCAACGCACATCATCTAAAACTGAATGCTTTCCCAAGCCGCCCATTGGCGGCTGAGAAGCACAACCAGTCAAGCGGACCCACGCACGCCATTACACATGCCACAGAAATTGCTACCGTCGTCTTCCTCTCACCCATCTTCAAGAGGGAGCACCGCATTGACCTTGCCAGACCTGCCGTCGATGTCACCATGACGCCAGACAGCTCCACCATCCTGCACGCATCCAGCAGTCCGCGCCCGTCTTCGATACCCTGCAGCTCCACGCCACCGAGAATCATCGACGTCAACGTGGTAGATGAACACCACTCTACCAAGATCCACCTCCATACAGCCGCTGCTCCAAAAACGATGCCCCAAGAGGTAGAACGACGCAGGAAGCGACGTCATCATCCGATCCGGGAGACCCAGATCTAGGGTTTCCCCCGGAGCAGCACGAGTGAGTAGCCGCAGACTGCGACGACGATGCCTTCAAGAAGGAAGCGACGCTTAACGCCGCCATAGCCCGCCAATCGTGGCACGGTTTTCACCGACAGCCGCGAGTCCACTCGGCAAGAGAAAGAGGAGAGGCCAACAAAGATGATGCCTTCGCAAGGGGACGACGCCAATAGCCGCCGCCATCATCCGCCAAGAACGATGTCAAGGCGCGGTTTTCACCGGTGGCCCCTTCACCGCTAGCTCGTCGTCGACTAGATCTTCATCGCCGGAGTAGACGGATCTCGTGATCCGCCACCCCAGCAACCAGCCGACCTCCTCCGGCGAAGAAGGAAGCCACCACCACCAAACCCGGATCAGATCCTGGGCACCCTCTTTGACTCAGAGATAGCCAAGAGGAAACCCTGCAACCGCCGAAGGTCGGCAGCGCCGCCGCCCGCCGAGGCCCAAAGGGCTCGGGGCCAAAGACCACCACGAACATCGCCGATGCGTGATCTCCCCAGTCGCCGCCATCTCAGATCGCTGCTGCTTGAAAGGAGTGGAGGGACGCCGCCGCACCCCGATCGCCAGGCTGAGGAAGGCCGCCGCCGCGCCGCTGGGGCTTTGCCCGGAGACGCTCCGGGCGGCGGCGGAGAGGAGACCGGGCAGAGGAGGGCTAGGGGAGGGAGGGAGGAATGGGCGCGCCGACGCGGCGTGGCGGCCGCCGCACGGACGCGAGAGAAGAATGGAATATAGCTTTCACGTTTCACTGGAGCTTCTCCTTGGAAGGAATCCTAGTGTTATTTTTCTTGAGGAGCTAAAAGAAAGGCCAGTCAAAGAGATTGTTGATGCCCTAGTTCATGGCGAAGCAAGCAACCGAGGAAGAGATGAACAATGTTGCCTCCCTTGCAGATATGTGCTTACAGTTTCGGGAGGGGGACCCACCATGAAGGAGGTGGAGATGTCTCTACAGCCTCTGCGGAAAAAGAAGGCCGTATGCATGCCATGTTCCTATAGAAAATGTTGGGGACTTGCAATCTTTTCCAGGAACAAGAGCTAATGAAAGTGTTCACTCTCACTCCGATGATACAACTGGTTCAGTCTCCACGAACAGCTCTCGATACTATATACCCTGGAGCAGTAGTTCATTTTATCTCTGATACTATTGACCATCTAACATGGCAGTGCTAACTGTACTGTTTATAAGAGCATCTCCACTCGTCCCCCCGAGGAGGCCCCCGGCGAGCGTTTTTTCCATCCGGACGGCGAAATTCGGCCCAGTCGCGCCCCCGGTTCCTCGTTTTCGTCCGGATTTGGGCCTAAATTCATCCGGCGATCCCACGCCCCCCCCGGCCCCCCGGGGAGCTCTCGGGGACTCCGGACGAGTGAAAAGCGGGGAAGGGCCCGATCTGTCGGTGACTCGACGCCCGAACCCCACCGCCACGTCGCTCAAATTCTCCCCCACCCCTCGTATCTCTCTCGCCGCCGGCACCACCCCGCCGGCTTGTTGCCCAGATTGCGCCGCCACTCCTTCCCCACCTGCCTATATTCCGCCGTGTTTGGACGACGGCCTATCTGGCTGCTCTTCCGCCGGCCTGTTTTCCGGCCTGCTTGCTCGTCGTCGCTCGCGGCTCGGGTTGCCTCGACCACGCCCGTCAGGTGTTCGTCCATTTGCCTCGCCGGCCATGGACTCGGACGAAGAGGAGGAGCAGATGTTCGTCGAGCTTATGCAAGAAGAGATGGCGCGGCCGCCCAAGGCAACGAGCACATGATGATCCTTGGTTGCTTGGCAAGCATGTACGCCGGACTGGCAACTCGTCGGCGTGGTGGGTCGGCACGAGGTCGCCGGAAGTGCAAGCCGAGACAGCGAATGGAGGGCTACTGCATGTTGTACGCCGACTACTTCGCCGACAATCCATTGCACGGTGAGACTGTTTTCCGGCGTCGTTTCAGGATGAGCAGAAAGCTATTTCTGCAAATTGTGTATGCCATCCGCCACTTTGATCCCTACTTCAGATGCAAGGCGGATTGCACTGGTTTGGTTGGATTTTCGTCAACTGCGAAGTGCACGGTGGCTATGAGGATGCGGCGTATGGAGCTCCCGGTGATCTGCAGATGACTATCTTCGGATGGCGGAGTCCACCGCCCTTGATTGTTTCTACCGGTTCTGCGGGGCCGTCATAGCGATGTTCGGGGACTATTTCTTGAGATCACCCATCGTCGAAGACACTCGGAGGATCCTTGCAACAAATGAAGCTAGAGGTTTTCCAGGGATGCTTGGAAGCATTGATCGCATGCATTGGCAATGGAAGAACTGTCCGTTTGCGTGGCGGGGAATGTACAAGGGTCACAAAAAGGCTGCACTTTGTGATACTTGAAGCGGTGGCTACCCATGATCTTTGGATTTGGCACTCTTTCTTTGGTATGCCTGGATCCAACAATGACATCAACGTCCTAAAGCGCTCCCGGTCTTTTCCAAGCTTGTTGAGGGTCATGCTCCCCGGTGGACTATGTGATCAATGAGTCGGCACTACAACAAAGGATACTACCTTGCAGACGGTATCAATCCAAAGTGGGCAACATTTGTGAAGACGATGTCCAACACTAGCACCCACAAACTTTGCGAGTGTGTCAAGAAACAAGAAGCTTGCCGAAAAGACGACGAGATTGCATTTGGTGTCCTACGAGAGATTTCTTTGTCGTCCGGTTCCCCGCTATGACTTGGTCCAAAGATCGGATGTGGGAGGTGATGACGTGCTGTGTGTGCCTACAGAACATGATTATTGAAGATTAGCGAAAGCATCCGGTTCCTCTGGCTGAGCAAGAAGCACCATATGAGAGAGAGGGTCCTCTTGCACAGCCTAATCACCAGGTGCCTCCATCATGGGCCGCCTTCATTGCTATGCGCCAGGAGATTCGAGACTCTACAATGCACCAGCTGCTACAAGATGATCTGGTGGAGCACATATGGAGGCTCCGAGGCAACGCCAACGCCGACGCCAACTAGTCTGTCTTAATTTGTTTGAAAAATTGTGAAATTTGTGTGCTTCATTTGTTTCAGCACTTGTTAAACATTGTACTGTTATCGCCGAATTTGTTTCAGCAATTTTCGTCCTCTTGTTTGCCGAACTTGTTAAATTTTATGTTGAATTTGTTTGAAATATGTCAAATGGTCGAGGTTGGGGGTTTCCTGCCGGGGGGACGGCTGGAACTTCGGCGCTCCCCACGCCAAAACTTCATCCAATCCGGACGAAAATTTCGCCGGATTTGGGCGTGGGGAGCGCCAACGAGTGGGGATGCTCTAACCCCATTGCCTTCACCATTCCAGTTTTGAACTGGTTAATTATAGCAAGAGATTGTTATCAGTAAAGTCATGGCTCACTCGGTACAGATATATATGGTCTATCGATTCATGCTGTCGTTGTAGAATGTACAGTCTCTGGAGATGTTGAATTGATGCAATATTAAATGAGCTGTGGAACATTATACACAAAGAAGCATGTTTCATGCAAATATTACGTGAAAGTATCCAGGAAAAGTCAAATCAATCTCAGCTAAAGGTAAGGGCAAGGTCTACATCCAAGCCAAAACATCAAGAATAACCCCATCGCGCTTGTAACATACAAGGTAAGAGCAGTATGGTTTTTTAGAACTTAACTTTTCAGATGAAATACAGCCCTTGAGGAATGGGAGGAAAAACAGTTACATTCTCGGGAATCAGTTGTACAAATTCAAGACTTGTGTACAATCATGGTACTGAAATCAGGTCAACACAATATCTCATGTTATCATTTCTCTTATTTGGGAAGATTCAACACAAGAAAACTTGGCTAGCCTATTTAGCCTTATGCGCTCCCTGCTTGGCCAGCTCCTCCAACTTCTTGTCAATCTGCGCTTCCGTCAAGCCATCCAAGTGCACACACCTCTCCACACCCATATCTGAACAGTACATCAAGAGATATTATTAACATATGGTGATACATATATGCGAAGTTACATGACACACCTATCGCATTCACTTCATACAATAATCCAATATCATATTCATGAAACAAAAAAAAGCCATATATGGAATGTCCAAACAGAAATTAAGCATGGAATGCGTTACATGAAGAAGAAACAAAATATATTCAGTAATTGGTATGCAGTTCTTTGTAAGTCATAACGGCCTAGCCCTGTGTTTGCATAACTGTTTATCACTTTCCGCTTAGGATGGCTTGCCCACTTCATTGAGATAAATTGACAAGGGGTAACAAGCGAAGCTTATGAACTACACTACAGAGATGTTACATGTTAACAGAAACAGAGGAAGAACTACTTAAAGATACATAAAATAGGTTGGACTGGGTAAGGTTCAAATCCTGATCCTATTTGATCAAACCCAGATTGGCATTCGATGTCATGCCGGATAGGTCAAACAATCTAAAGTGAACCAAGAATGAAATTGCACACAGAAACATCAAAAGTCAAATTTTGCATCAGTTTAACTAGTTCCCAGGGTTATTTAGCTATTGTAATGGACCAATAAATGTCCAAACTGAAACTTTATTCTTCAAAAAAATTCTTTATCAAAACTTTATCGGCATCACTGGTGATTCTATGTACAAGCTGCAGGATCAGTCGACCCTATTATGAAAAAAAAAACTTATCTTTGATTATACTGGAGCAAATCTCAACAAAATCTGAGGAGCGTCAATTGACCCCACAGGGTTTTGGGTCTGGAACCAGCACTGACCAGCATAGATATATAGGAGTATATGTTTCTAGGTCTATGTAAAAAACTCCAGATAAGAAACCCTGCTTCTATAAGGATAATACTGCCATACATATATATTTCTCTGGAATAATTGTATGGTAGTGTTCGTTGAAGGGTCATGACGAGCAGAACGATGGTGTCAGTAGAGCAGTCAATGGCTACAACAAATGCTTGTTGAGGGTACATCAATGACCCTGTTTGACAATTTCTGTCAAATGGTTCAAGCCATCATCTACGATGAACTAAGCTTTAGATATGTTTGGGCCTGTTAGGGGACTTCAGATTCAACTCAAAGCAAGAAGTTTAAGCTCCTTCAAATGGGATGCGGCTTAGAATTCTCAAGAAAGGATTAAGGCACAGCTTGTGGCAGCTGAAGTGTGTTTCGCTGTGCTTATTTTATAATCTGCTGCAGAAAATTAGATACAAAAGCAGGTCAAACAAACACTCAAATTTGCAAAAGAAGGTTGGAGAAACAGGGTTATCATGATAACCGCAATGCCACACACAGCCTAATCTCACTTGTACTAGCCTCCCTGAGAAAGCCATCTTCTAGACGAAGCAAAGCTCCCCCAATACATGGTTATCCAATCTTCAGCATATGCTTATTGGTTAACTATTCTTAGCTGAATGGAACTTATTTAGCACCTTTTCAATGAGGATGATTAGATCCAGTTCCACCGGATGTGCTTACAAGTTACAATTTGGACATGAAAACGCCTTTATGTAAGCTTTTATTAAGGTGTTAATATTACAGTTCGAAAATGCCTAACTTATACTCTCACATCCTATGCTATGTTAAAAAAAAAGCATCAGAGCAGATCTCTTCTCTGATTAGTTTCCTAGAAGAACTTGTCTAGGGGCACATTAGATGATTTAACTAAGCTTTTGCATTCAACCACACGCCAATTTCTCACACTTAACCTAATGTATGCATCCGGCTACTCTTCTTCTATCTGTACTGTGCAGACCATTTATCCAAAAGCACCGTAATAAATGATTAAACAAAGGGGGTTATCATCCCATTCATATTCTACGAGACACATGTCATATTAGTTAAAGAATGATATATCCTCTATGTTTTGAACTTATATAATATCAACACTGCAATCGAACATCTTATTTCAGTTATCCAAATTAAATGTGCAGTATTGGTGGTATCAGCTTGTTTGAAAAGCACAAACTTGGTCAAGCATCCCAAGTTATCATGCGTTCCATATTTTAGCAATCAGATACTTCCAATTTTTTCATGCGGTGCTATGTGTTTATGTCCTTTTTTTGCTTTACGACTACAATCCAAATGAAATGCAAGCACTACCCTGCGTGATAGAAATTGTGAAGGCAATATTTTGGGGCAAGACTATAAACTTAAGTGCAGAGCAAAAAAAAAAAAAGTCAACCCTATGCCACATCGACATAATTTTGCACAATATCTGACGATGTAAATTCATGGCATCTGACGTGCCAAAAAAACTGAAGATGAACAATGGAAATGTTTGTCATAATGCACTGCAACCTCACAGGTCCTAAGCCCACACTTCTAAGATCTGGCAAGATAACAGGATCCAATAGTTCCAACAGAACCATTTCACGCGTCGAATAGGCAAGAGCACCAGAGAAATGTTTACGTCGGACATGGCAAGCGCGAGATCTCTGGCTCCTGGCAAAGATGGGATAGGAGGGATGCGTACCGTAACGCGCCCAGAGCTGAGGCTGGACGCCGGAGCACTCGCGGATGAGGATGGGGAGAGCGGGGTTGTGGGTCTTGATGTCCCCGTAGTTCTTCTTGACGAACTCCCTGCGAATCAGATCACGAATCCAGCACCAAGGACATGAGAGAGGAACCAATTTTAGGGAGAGATGGGGGGGAGAAGAGTCGGGTGGTGGGAGGAGGAGGGTGCTGGTGGGAGCTACCGGGCGGGGCCGCTGGCCGGGGAAGACTGGCAGAAGAGGAAGCGGATCTCCTTCACGCTCCGGGACAGGCTCGACCGCCACGCCATCGCCGCCGGCTCCTCTGCTCTTCTTGGATCCTTGTCTCTCTCTCAGCTGTATCTTCTTCCTCTGCTGTGGAATGGGGATTGGGGAGATGCCACCGCGGATGAACGGTCTGACCAGCCGCGGGCGTCTAGTTGGATCCACGCCGTCCGATCACTAAAATGGTGCGGCGTTAGATTAGACTAGGGTTCCGTCTTTCGGTCTTTGCATCAATCAAGTCTATACCTAATAATAAAGCAGCTAAGGTTTCTGCCAAAATTTTCGTCCAACTTTTTATTAGACGGTTGTACCCTCCCACCAAATCGCATAATACATCAATTTGCCATGGTACCGGTTCGGCATGGCCCCGCACGGCCACAGCACCTCCGCTCGCCGCGGCACCAGCTGGTCAACGCTGCCTTCCGCCCACCCGCGCTTCGCCCTGCCAAGGCCCGCACAACCTCGCCCCACCGCTTCCGCCCATCCACCCTGGCCCAGACCGTGTCCGGCACCACGCGGTCCCTCCGCCGCCCACACCAGGTCGCCACCATCGAGCGCATCCCGCCGCAGATCCCGCGCAAACCAGCGCCGCGCGCCTCCAGCTCGCAGCTGACCCACCGCACCGCCGCCAGACCCGCGCGCAACTGCCTCCGCTTGCACATCCCGCGCCTTCCGCCTTGCTGCTACGCATGGCGGGTGAAGGGGATGCTTTCTCCAGCCGCACTCCACTGGCTCCTTCAGCTGGACGACAGGAATCGGCACTTGCGACCTCTGCAAGGCCCAGCGCGAGGCGCGAGCTGTCCTGGGCTCCTGACCAATGGCTATTTGGCGCGTGTTAGTCATCCAGCCACGCTCCACTAGCTACTGGAGATGGGAGATGGACGAACACCGTGAGTTCAAGCGTGGGCTTCACTGCCGCCCTTGAGCTGTGCACTTCCGCATGACTGCATCCCCGGCTAGCAGCTACCACGCATGCGAAATTGATGCCGTATCGTTGTAGTTATGTATAGCTCTGTTCATCTATTTGCAAGAGATCAGAGATTGTCCACGGTTAATCGATAAGAGAGAGGGGATAAGGACACCACGTGTGTGATGCAAAATAATCATGGTCCTTAAAATCAGCTTCACCTATAATTTAATATAAATATTAAATTAATAATAGTGCACGAAATGTAGTACTCCCCATCCTAAAGATTGTCTGAGATTTATTTAAATTTAAATGTATCTAGACACTAAATAGTAGTAGATACAACTAATTTTGACAAACTTCCGACGCTCTTGTGGAACGGATGGAGTAGATGGCATATAACGCACTATTTCCATAGATCTTTTTCTCCCCGTTTGTGTGTTCGATCGTGGGGCTCGAAGTAGTCGCAATGGAGGCTAGGACATCGTCTCGGTTGGCGTCTAAGCGCGGGCTACGAGACGTGATGGCTCGCTAGAGCTCGTGCAGGCAGAGCGGCTTGCATCATGGTTGACACGGCGGTGTCTTCTCAGTCCTCAAAACTACCCACGATAGGCGACTGCCATACGACGAATCACAACATGCTCCTTCTAAGGCGGCGGCAATAATCATGGTTGGAATATAAAAACAAGCCCGACCACCTCGACCTACATGAGCGATGGGAGCACCTGTTCGAGGGTTGCACAGCTATGCATTGTGTGCTGCTTCTGGTCGTGCATCGAAGCAAGGGGACAAGAACTTGATGCGAGCAAGCAAAAAAGAAGGGGAGCGGCTCCTTGCGGTGTTGCGAGAAGAGATGAGTGAGGCAATAATTCGTGCGTGCTTGCGGTTGGATACATTTCGGGAGAAACTATCTTCGACTCTTGCTGTGGCGTCTAGCTAGGTCGGTTGGTCCAGTACGTGGGGGATTCTGCCAGTTTTTTCTTTTAAGAAAAAGATAGGAAAGGTTTGGCGCTTTAAAGAGGTTTTTAAACACTAAAGTTTTTGGAAAACCTTGCTCACTAAATTTATGTGATTTTTTTTAAAAATCTATTTGGTAATATCTATATGTCTCAACAATAGCCTAGAAAGTCCAGCGTGAATCATTTGGGCAAGGTTTTTAAAAACTTTCTGATTTGTTTCTGTACAATTATAAAAGACCAAATATTTACCGCGTATCTAGCCCTAAATATGTGCAACCATGGCAACACACAGGCAACAATGGGACATAAATTCATAAGCGAACTATATAAATGGGCATATAAAGACATATATCGCCGTCCATACTCAGTTGGACGAAAAAACAGGAAAAGGACAAAGTAATGCTCCCTAGATTATCGAGTCATATGGTTATTTTTAGTACTAAATTTTATAACTATGTTTAAAATATTATGTGTGTGCACTAGCTGTAAATTTGTTTGAATTCATATCTTAATAAAATTTAAGGATGGAGCAGACCATAATTAGAAACATGTGGTACAAGTTGGTGTGGCGAAGGACTTGCAATCTAATCTCATTAGGTATGCTTATATGTTGGTCATGAATATCCGAAAATACGACCAAAACGAATGGTTTGTGTTGCTAATTTGTATGTTAGCTTCTTCCATGGCTCGTTACTGTCCCAGATTTTGCCGTACTGGACCACCCTGCAATGCTGGGCTTGGTACGCACCAACGAGCCGCAAGGACGCAAGTGGGCTTTCTTGGGCCAGCGACAATACCACCGGCGTGGGATTTGTGCTCTCCTTCAAAGGAAAAGAAAGGAACGTCTGGATACCTCGTGTCATAGTCCCACCTCGCTCCCGTATACAGACTAATGCCGGTTTATATACCTCAACTTTTTAAATACCAACAAGCCTCCTCACAAAAGAACAAGCATGGCAGTCGGTAGGAAACCACTCGGGACGAGGATGGCGAGAGATAGGAGCAGCATGGCGGAGCTGAAAGTCGGGATGAGAGTTCAACGCGGAATCTGTTGTGGGGCGCAGGCGAGCTTGTGGCGACGTTGACCGTCGAGGCAGTGCGTGGGTCGAGTTCGAGTCGGACGCTAGGCAGAGACAGGCGATGGTCGCGCAGGAGCAGCTGGACAAGTACAAGTCGTTTCTTGGTGAGCTCTTTGAATTCGTAGCGGGAAAGAGCTAGGAAGTACTAGATGCGTGCACATAGATCGCGATGCAAATAGTGAAGACCTCGAACAGATTGGTAGAATTTCCCTCCGGAGATTGCCATGCTATAACATTGAACCAGAAATCCTTGTTGCGGCCCAGTTCGATCCGCCGCCACACCACCCCGTGTATCTTACGATTTTTTTTCGTTCTTTCTTATGGACAATGGCACTGCCCATGTGTGTGAGAGGAACTCGACAACATGGTCGTGTGGCCATTGAAAATAAGAAATGACGATAAAAGGGAGAAAAGACAGAAATAGATCCATTATATACTCATTAATAATAGTATATTTAAAACATATGATAAGGTACCATTACAATTATGTGTCATATTTGTTATAGCTAAAAATTAGAGGTTTTGCACTTTGTCTTTAAAAGCAGTCATAGCATGGTCATCGCAGCAAAAGAACAAAACTTTTCATTTTAAGCGAGGTGGTGTGTTTTAACAAATGCTACATAATTATAATGGTAAATGGCAAAAATATAATCGCGTGGTGTATTTCAGCAAATGTTGAAAACTAACGCTGTCCGATACCAAATTTTCCCAAAAAAACAACCCGTTGTATAAAAGAAGATTGTTTCTTTCGAGAACTTTGTGTTTTCGCTTGTCATAAATTCTCGAGAGCCATGAAATGAAGAGCTATGAGTGTACGACACTAATCTCATCATGGGTAGTGGGTGCTAGCACAAGGACAATATCTGTGTGTCTGGACAACAACCAACAATACATTGGATAGACTTGTGATTTGTTCCGTTGCGAAGCACGGGTTTTGTCCTAGTAATTAAAAAAGTCTGTCCCGACAAGTAATTAAACGGTCTGGGATGATCACTGGATACCATCAAGCCCGACAAGGAAAGTGTATACAAGAAGGGGACATAGCTTGGTGAGGACAGTCGATGATCTTATTGATCCGGGTACTAATAGCTGGGATGAGGATCTTATTAGATCAATTTTTGTACAGATAGATGCTGAAAGAATTCTACGGATCCCTCTAAGCCATCATCTTTCTGATGATTTCGTGGCCTGGAACTACACAAGCAACTTCTGTTTTTCTGTTCGTTCGGCTTACCATATTCAGTGGGAATATCAATTTGGACATATGACAAGAAGAAGAGATGGTCAGGGTTCGGCCCAAGTTAATCCTGTATGGGAAATTATGTGGAGTTTAAATATCCCTAGCAAAGTGAAAATCTTTTTATGGAAGGCGCTACATGGTGTTCTCCCTGGTTTGGCCATCTTGGCAGGGCGGCATATCAAGGTATCTCCTCAATGCCCAATCTGTAAAAGTGGTCCTGAGGACATTTGTCATATTTTGTTTAAATGCTTAAGAGCAAAGGAGATTTGGAATGAGTTGGGACTGACAGATGAGATTCAACACGCACTTATAGCTGATCGGTCAGGATCTGTTGTCCTCGAGCACATCCTCCGATCACCTAATAGAGAGGTTCCTAATCTGGATAAAGTCACAATACATGAACTAATAGCTGTGGGAGGCTGGTATATCTGGTGGCAACGGAGGGAAGCAGTGAAGGGTGAGAGAGTAAGTCCTCCAAAGAATTCAGCTTTTGCAATTAGAGCTCTCACTGCAAACTTTGGAGCTAGCCAGGTGAAGTCACAGGAAAAGGAAATCAAGTGGTTGAAACCAATTAAAGGTAAACTCAAGCTTAATACTGATGCATCCTATTATACAGATGGTTCTGGTGCTGCAGGAGGAGTCCTACGTAATGAGAAAGGTGAGGTTATGGCGGGATATTATTGCACTCTGGAGAATATGCTCAGCCCAGCGACTGCTGAGGCTACTGCAATTCTTAGGGGGTTTGAACTTCTGGAGAAATTGGGATGTACCGCCTGTCAAATAGAAACGGACTGCCTGGATATTATAAAAGAATGCAATGGTGATGTGGAGATTAATAGCCCTTATGCTGCAATTTTAGCTGAATGCTTCCAGAAGGCAAATGACATGACGGAGATCTCGTTTGTGCACTGCCATAGGGAAGCAAATCAAGTGGCTCATGAGTTAGCAAAGTATGCTTATAGATCAAATGATAATCAGTTATGGGAGGGTGATACTCCTAGTTTTATTCTCCCTTTTGTAATGAATGATGTGACTTTGATCACAACAATGTAATTTGTTTGAGTAGGCAGCAAGTTTCAGACGCACTCTTTTCCTTCCAGGGTACCGAAGGGGGCTGGAAGGTTTTTAATGAGGCGGCTTGCTGACCTTAATATATGTGATTTAAGTTTCAAAAAAAAAAGTAATTAAAAAACAATATTGCTAATAAGCGCACGTTCACTTGGTAGAATATTTAGTAAACGGTCCACCATCTTCAGAATGAGGGGACCGACACTGGGTCGTCTTTGCATTCCTCGGAACTGAACTCACAGGCGAGTGATGCACATAAAGGACTATTTCCCCGAGGTTTGCACTTACCCCGTAGATGTTATCGAATGCGGAGAAATCTCTTTGTTCGGATCATAGAATCTTGTGAGGTTAACCGTCGAACTTTCACTCGCTGAAGGTATGCTACCGGCCTCATCGGATTTAGGGCATAACAAAAGATACGGCCAAAGTGAGGGTCATCGTTTACGGAATTTAAGTGGATTACACCCGATGAGTATCTTCGCACGGGAGAAGCTACTAAGCTCAAGTGTGTGGGGATGTTTGTGAAGACAATGAAAGGTCGAGCTCCTAGTGAGAATGACACAAAGAAGATAATGCCACAAAATGAACCAAGAGAATGGTCGGGCATGCTTGAGAGCAATGGTTGCATGTACTAGAGGTGGGAGAATTACCCAACAACATTGCCCTCTGAGGACTTGTAATTTGACATTGTTTCTTTGGATTGATAGGATGTCTCAGCGATATTGTTATTTGGAGAGATCTCATATATTTGCTAAACTTGCAAGTGAAGAAACGTCGGTTTACAACCATATGGTCGACCACCATGAATATAACATGGGGTACCATCTAGCTAACAACATGCACCATTGATGGCAAACATTTGTCAATACCATCAAGCATGCCGGAGTCACATCCGTCGTCCACTTACTGCTTTGAGATTGGTGTGCCTTTTGACATTTGTCTAATATTAATCTAATAACTAAAATATAAATGAAATTTTTTATGAAAATGGACTGGTACATGGATAACATAGTGAAATATTTTGGCAAAAAGCGAAAATGCTAACGTCACCGGGTATCTTTCACAAAATAACCGTGTTTCAATTATGTTTCAGTTTTGTTTCACAATTTTGTGAGAGAATTGGATCACATGGCTAATATCATCGCTGATGTCACTGTTGTAGGTATCGTTGCCTTTGAAAGGAGGTTTTCGACGTAGTGCAGTTGTGCATGCCGCTTGGCCATGACGCTCCACACGTGGGTGCTTGTGACGGTAAAGCACTCGTCTGTTGGGAACCCCAAGGGGAAGGTATGATGCGTACAGCAGCGAGTTTTCCCTCAGTAAGAAACCAAGGTTATCGAACCAGTAGGAGTCAAGAAGCACGTTGAAGGTTGATGGTGGCTGAGTGTAGTGCGGCGCAACACCAGGGATTCCGGCGCCAACGTGGAACCTGCACAACACAACCAAAATACTTTGCCCCAACTTAACAGTGAGGTTGTCAATCTCACCTGCTTGTTGTAACAAAGGATTAGATGTATAATGTGGATGATGATGTTTGCGAAGAACAGTAGAACAAGTATTGCAGTAGATTGTATTCGATGTAAAAGAATGGACCAGGGTCCACAGTTCACTAGCGGTGTCTCTCCAATAAAAATAGCATGTTGGGTGAACAAATTACAGTTGGGCAATTGACAAATAAAGATGGCATGACAATGCACATACATATTATGATGAGTAGTGTGAAATTCAATTGGGCATTACGACAAAGTACATAGACCGCTATCCAGCATGCATCTATGCCTAAAAAGTCCACCTTCGGGTTAGCGTCCGCACCCCTCCAGTATTAAGTTGCAAACAATAGACAATTGCATTGAGTATGGTGCATAATGTAATCAACACAAATATCCTTAGACATAGCATTGATGTTTTATCCCTAGTGGCAACAGCACATCCATAACCTTAGAACTTTCTGTCACTGTCCCAGATTTAATGGAGGCATGAACCCACTATCGAGCATAAATACTCCCTCTTGGAGTTACAAGTATCAACTTGGCCAGAGCCTCTACTAGCAACGGAGAGCATGCAAGATCATAAATAACACATAGATGATAGATTGATAATCAACATAACATAGTATTCCATATTCATCGGATCCCAACAAACGCAACATGTAGCATTACAAATAGATGATCTTGATCATGTTAGGCAGCTCACAAGATCTAACAATGATAGCACATGAGGAGAAGACAACCATCTAGCTACTGCTATGGACCCATAGTCCATGGGTGAACTACTCACACATCACTCCGGAGACGATCATGGCGATGAAGAGTCCTCCGAGAGATGATTCCCCTCTCCGGCAGGGTGCCGGAGGCGATCTCCTGAATCCCCCGAGATGGGATTGGCGGCAGCGGCGTCTCTGGAAGGTTTTCCGTATCGTGGCTCTCGGTACTGGGGTATTCGCGACAAAGGCTTTAAGTAGGCGGAAGGGTAGGTCAGGAGGCGATGCGAGGGCCCCACACACTAGGGCGGCGCGGCCCCACCCTTGGTTGCGCGGCCTTGGCGTGGCGGCGCCTCGTCGCCCCACTTCGTTTCCCTTTCGGTCTTCTGGAAGCTTCGTGGAAAAATAAGACCTTGGGCGTTGATTTCGTCCAATTCCGAAAATATTTCCTTTGTAGGATTTCTGAAACCAAAAACAGCAGAAAACAGCAACTGGCTCTTCGGCATCTTGTCAATAGGTTAGTGCCGGAAAATGCATAAATATGACATAAAGTATGTATAAAACATGTGAGTATCATCAATAAAGTAGCATGGAACATAAGAAATTATAGATACGTTTGAGACGTATCAAGCATCCCCAAGCTTAGTTCCTACTCGTCCTCGAGTAGGTAAACTATAACAAAGATAATTTCTGAAGTGACATGCTATCATAATCTTGATCAATACTATTGTAAGCATATGTAATGAATGCAGCGATTCGAAGCAATGGTAAAGACAATGAGTAAACAACTGAATCATATAGCAAAGACTTTTCATGAATAGTACTTTCAAGACAAGCATCAATAAATCTTGCATAAGAGTTAACTCATAAAGCAATAGATTCAAAGTAAAGGCATTGAAACAACACAAAGGAAGATTTAAGTTTCAGCAGTTGCTTTCAACTTGTAACATGTTTATCTCATGGATAATTGTCAACATAAAGTAATATGATGAATGCAAATATGCAAGTATGTAAGAATCAATGCACATTTAACACAAGTGTTTGCTTCTAAGATGGAAAGAAGTAGGTAAACTGACTCAACATAAAAGTAGAAGGATGGCCCTTCGAAGAGGGAAGCATGGATTGCTATATTTGTGCTAGAGCTTTTATTTTGAAAACAAGAAACAATTTTGTCAACGGTAGTAATAAAGCATATATGTTATGTATAAGATATCCTATAAGTTGCAAGCCTCATGCATAGATTACCAATAGTGCCCGCACCTTGTCTTAATTAGCTTGGATTTACATGGATTATCATTGCATAACATATGTTTTAACCAAGTGTCACAAAGGGGTACCTCTATGCCGCCTGTACAAAGGTCTAAGGAGAAAGCTCGCATTGGATTTCTCGCTTTTGATTATTCTCAACTTAGACATCCATACCGGGACAACATAGACAACAGATAATGGACTCCTCTTTAATGCATAAGCATTCAACAACAAATAATATTCTCATAAGAGATTGAGGATTGTTGTCCAAACTGAAACTTCCACCATGGATCATGGCTTTAGTTAGCGGCCCAATGTTCTTCTCTAACAATATGCATACTCAAACCATTCAACTCATGATAAATCACCCTTACTTCAGACAAGACGAACATGCATAGCAACTCACATGATATTCAACAAAGGTAGTTGATGGCGTCCCCAGGAACATGGTTATCACTCAACAAGTAACTTATTAGGAAATAAGATACATAAGTACATATTCAATACCACAATAGTTTTTAAGCTATTTTTCCCATGAGCTATATATTGCAAAGACAAAGGATAGAATTTTAAAGGTAGCACTCAAGCAATTTACTTTGGAATGGCAGAGAAATACCATGTAGTAGGTAGGTATGGTGGACACAAATGGCATAGTTTTTGGCTCAAGGATTTTGGATGCACGAGAAGTAATCCCTCACAATACAAGGCTTAGGCTAGCAAGGTTGTTTGAAGCAAACACAAGTATGAACCGATACAACAAAACTCACATAAAAACATATTGCAAGCATTATAAGACTCTACACTGTCTTCCTTGTTGTTCAAACCCTTACTAGAAAATATCTAGACTTTAGAGAGACCAATCGTGCAAACCAAATGTCAACAAGCTCTACAGTATTTCTTCACTATTAGGTGCAAAGTATATGATGCAAGAGCTTAAACATGATCCATATGAGCACAACAATTGCCAAGTATCAAATTATTCAAGACATTATACCAATTACCACCTGTAGCATTTTCTGTTTCCAACCATATAACAATTAACGAAACAGTTTCAACCTTCACCATGAACATTAAGAATAAAGCTAAGAACATATGTGTTCATATGCAACAGCGGAGCGTGTCTCTCTCCCACACAATGAATGCTAGGATCCAATTTTATTCAAACAAAACAAAAGCAAACAGACGCTCCAAGTAAAGCACATAAGATGTGACGGAATAAAAATATAGTTTCACTAGAGGTGACCTGATAATTTGTCGATGAAGAAGGGGATGCCTTGGGCATCCCCAAGCTTAGATGCTTGAGTCTTCTTGAAATATGTAGGGATGAACCACGGGAGCATCCCCAAGCTTAGAGCTTTCACTCTCCTTGATCTTATTGTATCATCCTCCTCTCTTGATCCTTGAAAACTTCCTCCACACCAAACTCAAAACAAACTCATTAGAGGGTTAGTGCATAATCAAAAATTCACATGTTCAGAGGTGACATAATCATTCTTAACACTTCTGGACATTGCACAAAGCTACTGAAAGTTAATGGAACAAAGAAATCCATCAAACATAGCAAAACAGGCAATGCGAAATAAAAGGCAGAATCTGTCAAAACAGAACAGTCCGTAAAGACGAATTTTTCTGGGGCACTAAACTTGCTCATATGAAAATGCCCAAATTTAATGAAAGTGCGTACATATCTGAGGATTACTCACGTAAATTGGCAGATTTTTCTGAGTTACCTACAGAGAATAATACTCAAATTCGTGACAGCAAGAAATCTGTTTCTGCGCAGTAATCCAAATCTAGTATGAACCTTACTATCAAAGACTTTACTTGGCACAACAATGCAATAAAATAAAGATAAGAAGAGGTTGCTACAGTAGTAACAACTTCCAAGACTCAAATATAAAACAAAATTGCATAAGTAAAATCATGGGTTGTCTCCCATAAGCGCTTTTCTTTAACGCCTTTCAGCTAGGCGCAGAAAGTGTGAATCAAGTAACATCAAGAGATGAAGCATCAACATCATAATTTTCACAACTTGTCACAATAGGTATCTTAGATGCTCCATTATCTATAGTGGTATTAAGGGCTTTGTCAATTTTAGGCCTATAATAGTTTTTTGGTTTAGGCACCTTAGAGACATACATGAACTTTTGCTCCTTACCCACATAAGATTTCTCCTTAAACTTAATAGAAGAAAAAGTTGAACCCAAGGTTCCCATAGCTTCTTCAAGTTCACTAATCCTTTGGGTTTGATTATCATGAATAGCACAAGCTTCTAAGATGGCAATTCTCTCATTAATTCCACCTAGAGATTTATCAAGTTTATCAGTGCTATTAAGTAATATTTCCAATTTAGTCTCAATACTTGGAAGATTTTGCTCTATGGTTTCCAACTTTTTCATGACATCTTCAAGAGAGATTTCAATTTTAACTTCATTAACAGGTGGTATTCCAAATAGACTCTCAATAATGCAGCTAGCTTCTAAAGCAGGAGTGCCTAGGAAATTTCCTCCCGCGAGACAATCAAGAACATACCTATTCTAGCTAGAGATACCAACATAAAAATTCCTGAGTAGGATAGTGGTGGAGTGTTTCTTAGTGCACCTATTATGAGCATCACTAATTCTACACCAAGCATCTTTTAAACATTCTCCCCCTTGTTGCTTAAACGAACGAACTTCAACTTCAGAATTACTCATTTTAGCAATAGTAAATAAAGCAAACTAGATAAAGTAAATGCAAGTAACTAATTTTTTTGTGTTTTTAATATTGAGAACGCAAACAAGATAATAAATAAAGTAAAGCAAGTAACTAATTTTTTGTATTTTGATATAATGCAGCAAACAAAGCAGTAAATAAAATAAAGCAAGACAAAAACAAAGTAAAGAGATTGGAAGTGGAGACTCCCCTTGCAGCGTGTCTTGATCTTCCCGGCAACGGCGTCAGAAAAAACGTTGCTTGTGACGGTAAAGCACTCGTCCGTTGGGAACCCCAAGAGGAAAGTATGATGCGTACAGCACAGTTTTCCCTCTGTAAGAAACCAAGGTTATCGAACCAGTAGGAGTCAAGAAGCACGTTGAAGGTTGATGGTGGCGGAGTGTAGTGCGGCGCAACACCAGGGATTCCGGCGCCAACGTGGAACCTGCACAACACAACCAAAATACTTTGCCCCAACTTAACAGTGAGGTTGTCAATCTCACCGGCTTGCTGTAACAAAGGATTAGATGTATAATGTGGATGATGATGTTTGCGAAGAACAGTAGAACAAGTATTGCAGTAGATTGTATTCGATGTAAAAGAATGGACCGGAGTCCACAGTTCACTAGCGGTGTCTCTCCAATAAGAAATAGCATGTTGGGTGAACAAATTACAGTTGGGCAATTGACAAATAAAGATGGCATGACAATGCACATACATATTATGATGAGTAGTGTGAAATTCAATTGGGCATTACGACAAAGTACATAGACCGCTATCCAGCATGCATCTATGCCTAAAAAGTCCACCTTCGGGTTAGCGTCCGCACCCCTTCCAGTATTAAGTTGCAAACAACAGACAATTGCATTAAGTATGGTGCGTAATGTAATCAACACAAATATCCTTAGACATAGCATTGATGTTTTATCCCTAGTGGCAACATCACATCCATAACCTTAGAACTTTCTGTCACTGTCCCAGATTTAATGGAGGCATGAACCCACAATCGAGCATAAATAATCCCTCTTGGAGTTACAAGTATGAACTTGGCCAGAGCCTTGATGTCTACTCACGCTTCTTTTCCTGTAGACAGTGTTGGGCCTCCAAGAGCAGAGGTTTGTAGAACAGCAGCAAGTTTCCTTTAAGTGAATCACCCAAGGCTTATCGAACTCAGGGAGGAAGAGGTCAAAGATATCCCTCTCAAGCAACCCTGCAATCACGATACAAGAAGTCTCTTGTGTCCCCAACACACCTAATACACTTGTCAGATGTATAGGTGCACTAGTTCGGCGAAGAGATAGTGAAATACAAGTAATATGGATGAATATGAGTGGTAATAGCAATCTGAAATATAGATGGCAGCAAGCAAACATGTAACAGAACTTGTTGGAAACGGTGTTTCAATGCTTAGAAACAAGGCCTAGGGATCATACTTTCACTAGTGGACACTCTCAACATTGCAATCATAATTGAATATAAATATAAGCACTTCACTATGCTATTCTGAATTACTCTCTGGCAAGATAACGAACACTAATTCATCATGTAGGCAAACCTTAAAGATGTATTCCCAAGTACTAATAAACACCCCACGCTGTCAGTGTGGGCATTCATAGGAGGTACTAACACACCACAATTTCATAGAGACATCCAACTCAAATCATAACTCAGTGAACAAGTATTCTGTGAAATATAGCCTAAGAGACCCCGCACACACTGTCACCTTTACACACGTGGGACAAGGAGTCTCCGGAGATCACATAAGTAAAATCCACTTGAATAGCATAACGACATCTAGATTACAAATCTCATCATATGGATCTCAATCATGTAAGGCAGCTCATGAGATCATTGTATTGAAATACATGGGAGAGAGATTAACCACATAGCTACTGGTACAGCCCTTAGCCTCGGGGGAGAACTACTCCCTCCTCATCATAGGAGACAGCAGCGGCGATGAAGATGGTGGTGGTGTCGATGGAGATGCCTTCCGGGGGCAATTCCCCGTCCCGGCGGCGTGCCGGAACAGAGACTTCTGTCCCCCGAATCTTGGCTTCGCGATGGCGGCGGCTCTGGAAGGTTTTCCGTATCGTGGCTTATTCGTATCGAAGTTTCAGGTCACCAGGGCTTAAATAGGCGAAGAGGCGGAGTCGGAAGAGGCCTGGGGGGGGCCACACAGTAGGGGGCGCCCCCCTTGGCCGCGCTGCCATGTGGGGTGGGGCCCCCTGGCTCCCCTCTGGCCCCTCTTCAGTGCTCTGGAAGATTCCGGGAAAAATAAGATATTGGGCGTTGATTTCGTCCGATTCCGAGAATATTTCATGTGTAAGATTTCTGAAACCAAAAACAGCAGAAAACAGGAACTGGCACTTCGGCATCTTGTTAATAGGTTAGTTCCGGAAAATGCATAATAATGACATAAAGTGTGAACAAAACATGTAGGTATTGTCATAAAACTAGCATGGAACATAAGAAATTATAGATACGTTGGAGACGTATCAGCATCCCCAAGCTTAGTTCCTACTCGCCCTCGAGTAGGTAAACGATAACAAAGATAATTTCTGAAGTGACATGCTACCAACATAATCTTGATCTAATAATGATGTAGGCATGTGAACTGAGATCAAATTATTCAAAGCAAATGTCTATAGTTGATATAAGAGATGATAATGCAAGAGTTAAACAAGCTAAAAGTTTTCATGAACTATTGCTTCAAAGACATGAAACCGTACAAAGTTCATTAAAGATGTTTTAAGTATCCAGCGAAGAAGTTATATCCTTCATTCCAAGCATCAAGTAAATTTTCACAACATAGAAGGATTCAGTCAAGTAAAAATAAACATGAACGCATGAATCAACTGTTTCGAAGCTTACTCAACCGGTGAGCGCAAGCATTTGGTATTGGCACCAGGATGTTATGGCAAAAAGAACGTTAATGGGGGTTTGGAAGGCCAATGAAAGAAAGTCTCACAAAGCTATAAGTGATCATTAGACAAGAGGAAGTCTTATGATCGAAGCTATGTAAGGAGTAGTGATTGCCATGCAAGGGATGCACATAGAGCTATATGTATATGAAAGCTCTCCAATGGAACTAGTGGGGGTGCATCCAACTTGGTTGCTCACGAAGACCTAGAGCACTTTTGAGGAAGCTCATCATTGGAATATACAACCCAAGTTCTATAGTGTAAATTCCCCACATAGTTATACTAGTAAAACATGAAAACTCTCTCATATGGAGTATAGGTGCTAAACATGAGCACAAGTGTGGATAAAAGATAGTGATGTTGCCCCCTTTTTCTTTCTTTTTCTTTCTTATTCTTTTTTTTCTTTTTCTGTTTCTCTTTTTGATGGCCTTCATGGATCTTTTCACTTTTAGGGGCAACATCCTAATATGACAACACACTTTTTGGTACAAATAACTCATAATGAATAAAACATGATGTATAAAACTGTATGCCTCTGCCAGTGTAGTAGGATGTGCAATGATCTAGCGTAACATGGGTAAACCACACATCAGCTGTATAGAATCATGCAAAGCAATATATAAATAATAAATGACAACAAGTCATGTAATGTAAAATGGAAGTTGCATGGCAATATATCTCGGAACAGCTATGGAAATATTGTGGTAGGTAGGTATGGTGGCTGTTTTGAGGAAGATGTATGGCTTATGTGTAGGAGAACAAGAGAAAGTCCTCCCACGGGTTTGGATGTACTGGCGAAGTATGCACAATTCTCAATGTGAGCAAAAGGCAATGCACAGTACCGAAGAGGCTAGCAAATTTGGATGGTGGAAGTGCCAAAAACCGTAGCTTAACATTAGTCAAAAAGAACTCACAAGGTTATTGCAAACAACTAGCAGGTTCATCATTAAGAGCATGATTAAAATTTACTCCAAGGAGGGCCGTTCACGGTGGCACAAGTACCCCGCTAGCTCCCTCGACCTTCAGCACAACTTAGTTATTACGATGAACTCTTAGACATGGAAAGCTATCAAGTCCAACTACACCTTCAACTATTTAAGTAGAGTTTGTAGTACGGCACAAGCTTAAAGACAACAATCCACTACTGATTTTAACTTATTTAAACAGCAAGCTTTACCATCTAAATACCTCAAAACGCTTGCAAAGAATCAAGTTATCAAAGCTCAATGATCTACAAGATTATGCAAGTATTTCATTATACCACTACCACATGTAACATTTCCTGAACCAACCAAATAACAATGAACGAAACAG
Source organism: Lolium perenne (assembly GCF_019359855.2). Lineage (NCBI taxonomy): Eukaryota > Viridiplantae > Streptophyta > Magnoliopsida > Poales > Poaceae > Lolium > Lolium perenne. The sequence continues at coordinate 191,023,944 of NC_067245.2, forward strand.
TTTCAACCTTCGCCATGAACATTAAAGTAAAGCTAAGAACACCAGTGTTCATATGAACGAGCGGAGCGTGTCTCTCTCCCACACAAGCTAACAAAACGAAAACAAAAACACACAGACGCTCCAAGTAAAGCACATAAGATGTGATGGAATAAAAATATAGTTTCACTAGAGGTGACTTGATAAGTTGTCGATGAAGAAGGGGATGCCTTGGGCATCCCCAAGCATAGATGCTTGAGTCTTCTTGAAATATGCAGGGATGAACCACGGGGGCATCCCCAAGCTTATACTTTTCACTCTTCTTGATCATATTGTATCATCCTCCTCTCTTGACCCTTGAAAACTTCCTCCACACCAAACTCAAAATAAACTCATTAGAGGGTTAGTGCATAATCAAAAATTCACATATTCAGAGGTGAAACAATCATTCTTAACACTTCTGGACATTGCCCAAAGCTACTGAAAGTTAATGGAACAAAGAAATCCATCCAACATAGCAAAAGAAGCAATGCGAAATAAAAGGCAGAATCTGTCAAAACAGAACAGTCCGTAAAGACGATTTTTCTGGGGCATTTAACTTGCTCAGATAAAAATGCTCAAATTGAATGAAAGTTGCGTACATATCTGAGGATCACGCACGTAAATTGGCAGATTTTTCTGAGTTACCTACAGAGAATACTACTCAAATTAGTGACAGCAAGAAATCTGTTTCTGCGCAGTAATCCAAATCTAGTATCATCTTTACTATCAAAGACTTTACTTGGCACAACAATGCAATAAAATAAAGATAAGGAGAGGTTGCTACAGTAGTAACAACTTCCAAGACACAACAAAACAGTAGCAAAATAAAAACATGGGTTATCTCCCAAGAAGTGCTTTCTTTATAGCCATTAAGATGGGCTCAACAATTTTAATGATGGACTCGCAAGAAATAAGAGTTGAAGCAAAAGAGAGCATCAAAAAGCAAATTCAAAACAAATTTAATCCTAACCCACTTCCTATGAAAAGGAATCTTGTAAATAAACAAGTCAATGAAGAACAAAGTGAATAGCATAGGAAGACAAAACAAGTGTAACTTCAAAAATTTCAGCATATAGAGAGGTGTTTTAGTAACATGAAAACTTCTACGACCATATTTTCCTCTCTCGTAATAATTTCCAGTAGCATCATGAACAAACTCAACAATATAACTATCACATAAAGCATTCTTATCATGAGTCTCATGCATAAAATAATTACTACTCCCAACATAAGCATAGTCATTCTTATTAATTGTAGTGGGAGCAAATTCAACAAAGTAGCTATCATTATTATTCTCATCACCATAATCATCATATATAGGAGGCATATTGCAATCACAATTAGTTTTCTCCTCAATAGTAGGTGGACTGAAAATATGAGAGTCATCATTGTAATCATCATATATAGGAGGTAAAGTATCATCAAAGTAAATTTTCTCCTCCATGCTTGGGGAACTAAAAATATCATGCTCATCAAAACCAGCTTCCCCAAGCTTAGAATTTTCCATAGCATTAGCAACAATGGTGTTCAAAGCGTTCATACTAATATCATTGCTACTAGCATGCAAATAGGGTTCCATAGGTTTTTTAATTTTCGCATCAAACAATCCATGTCTTAACTCAGGAAATAGATTAAAAAGCTCACTGTTATTTTCCATTATGCCTAACTAGTGAAAAACAAGAAACAAAAAGATGCAATTGCAGGATCTAAAGGAAATAGGTTCGAGCACTCACACACCGGCAACAGTGCTAGGAAATAGCTTAGTAGTCAGAGGATGTGAATACCTTTTACCTTACCTCCCCGGCAACGGCGCCAGAAAATAGCTTGATGTCTACTCACGCTTCCTTTCCTGTAGACAGTGTTGGGCCTCCAAGAGCAGAGGTTTGTAGAACAGCAGCAAGTTTCCTTTAAGTGAGTCACCCAAGGTTTATCGAACTCAGGGAGGAAGAGGTCAAAGATATCCCTCTCGAGCAACCCTGCAATCACGATACAAGAAGTCTCTTGTGTCCCCAACACACCTAATACACTTGTCAGATGTATAGGTGCACTAGTTCGGCGAAGAGATAGTGAAATACAAGTAATATGCATGAATATGAGTGGTAATAGCAATCTGAAATATAGATGGCAGCAAACAAACATGTAACAGAACTTGTTGGAAAACGGTGTTTCAATGCTTAGAAACAAGGCCTAGGGATCATACTTTCACTAGTGGACACTCTCAACATTGCAATCATAATTGAATATAAATATAAGCACTTCACTATGCTATTCTGAATTACTTTCTGGCAAGATAACGAACACTAATTCATCATGTAGGCAAACCTTAAAGATGTATTCCCAAGTACTAATAAACACCCCACGCTGTCACTGTGAGCATTCATAGGAGGTACTAACACACCACAATTTCATAGAGACATCCAACTCAAATCATAACTCAGTGAACAAGTATTCTGTGAAATATAGCCTAAGAGACCCCGCACACACTGTCACCTTTACACACGTGGGACAAGGAGTCTCCGGAGATCACATAAGTAAAATCCACTTGAATAGCATAACGACATCTAGATTACAAATCTCATCATATGGATCTCAATCATGTAAGGCAGCTCATGAGATCATTGTATTGAAATACATGGGAGAGAGATTAACCACATAGCTACTGGTACAGCCCTTAGCCTCGGGGGAGAACTACTCCCTCCTCATCATAGGAGACAGCAGCGGCGATGAAGATGGTGGTGGTGTCGATGGAGATGCCTTCCGGGGGCAATTCCCCGTCCCGGCGGCGTGCCGGAACAGAGACTTCTGTCCCCCGAATCTTGGCTTCGCGATGGCGGCGGCTCTGGAAGGTTTTCCGTATCGTGGCTTATTCGTATCGAAGTTTCAGGTCACCAGGGCTTAAATAGGCGAAGAGGCGGAGTCGGAAGAGGCCTGGGGGGGGCCACACAGTAGGGGGCGCCCCCCTTGGCCGCGCTGCCATGTGGGGTGGGGCCCCCTGGCTCCCCTCTGGCCCCTCTTCAGTGCTCTGGAAGATTCCGGGAAAAATAAGATATTGGGCGTTGATTTCGTCCGATTCCGAGAATATTTCCTGTGTAAGATTTCTGAAACCAAAAACAGCAGAAAACGGAACCGGCACTTCGGCATCTTGTTAATAGGTTAGTTCCGGAAAATGCATAATAATGACATAAAGTGTGAACAAAACATGTAGGTATTGTCATAAAACTAGCATGGAACATAAGAAATTATAGATACGTTGGAGACGTATCAGCATCCCCAAGCTTAGTTCCTACTCGCCCTCGAGTAGGTAAACGATAACAAAGATAATTTCTGAAGTGACATGCTACCAACATAATCTTGATCTAATAATGATGTAGGCATGTGAACTGAGATCAAATTATTCAAAGAAAATGTCTATAGTTGATATAAGAGATGATAATGCAAGAGTTAAACAAGCTAAAAGTTTCATGAACTATTGCTTCAAAGACATGAAACCGTACAAAGTTCATTAAAGATGTTTTAAGTATCCAGCGAAGAAGTTCTATCCTTCATTCCAAGCATCAAGTAAATTTTCACAACATAGAAGGATTCAGTCAAGTAAAAATAAACATGAACGCATGAATCAACTGTTTCGAAGCTTACTCAACCGGTGAGCGCAAGCATTTGGTATTGGCACCAGGATGTTATGGCAAAAAGAACGTTAATGGGGGTTTGGAAGGCCAATGAAAGAAAGTCTCACAAAGCTATAAGTGATCATTAGACAAGAGGAAGTCTTATGATCGAAGCTATGTAAGGAGTAGTGATTGCCATGCAAGGGATGCACATAGAGCTATATGTATATGAAAGCTCTCCAATGGAACTAGTGGGGGTGCATCCAACTTGGTTGCTCACGAAGACCTAGAGCACTTTTGAGGAAGCTCATCATTGGAATATACAACCCAAGTTCTATAGTGTAAACTAGTTGAATGCCCGTGCGTTGCTACGGCTTTTTTTTCTCACAATGTGTCAATACAATAGTTGTAGAAAGAAAAACACAAAATATTCAAAAAAACTCATAAGATTCTAACCCGTCCGAAGTATATTTTTACAACCATTATATTTGGCATCGTCTAAATATGAAATAAGTACTCCAATAACTATAACTATTTCATATTAAAAGAATGTTCTTTTCGATGCTCCTTAGAGTATGTTGGACAATATTTGGAACATTTTCTCGTGCTTGATTTTTATGGTACTTGAGCAAGTCTACCAAAAAATTCTTCCTGAGCTCAATAACATTTTGCACAACAATATTTGTCATTAGCATGTATAATTTTAGTGAAAAATAGAAAGTGCAACGGAAAATACCCAGTATGCATATTGGATAAACCACTTCTTTACCATTACATGAGAGCATAATATAAAAATAAAATAACCAGAAGCACTCCTGTAGATAAATATCTGGTCATTATCTTTATTATTGAACAAAGTAAAATATATGGGTTTTATTTTAGAGATAATCAAATGGTTTAATTTTGTGGAATACCAATTGGTACCAACGTAGCCAAAAAATGCAAGTGGGTCGCATCAGAACTTATGTCGGTGAGTTTTTTCGAAGCATCGGTAATATCTATTTTCGCCCTGCTCATGATCTACATAGGTGGAACGTATTGTTAAATGGAAACTTTGCATATCAAAATGTGGAACATGCATATATAATATATAAGCACAATTTAAACAGAATTTTCTCATTGCGCCAATCGTGGTTCCTAATTAATAGCTAGGTACAGGATAAGTAAAAAAATAGTCTACACCTATTCGGAAAATACTTGGAAAGAAAATCACGAACCGCTATGACGTTTGTCAGTATCACTTACTCAGTGTTATCATCTTCCTCCCTCTCCCTAGCTTCGCCTGCTTGCCCGCGCGACTCTCATCTGGCTCACCCACACGACCCTCCGCCGGCTCGCCCACGCGGCCATCCACCTCGCCTGCGCGACTCTCCGCCTCGCCCACGCGGCCCTCCTCGCCCTCCTCCGTCTCGCCGCCGCGGCCATCCGCATCGCCCGCGCGGCCCTCCTCCGTTCGCCCCGCGCCCCCCCCGCCTGCTCGCCCGCGTGGGCCTCCGCCTCGCACGCGCAGCACTTCGCCTAGCCCGCGCGGCCCTCTACCTGCTCGTCGGCGCGGTCCTCCGCATGCTCCGGCACCTGCCGCACCGCTCGTGACCCGGACGAGCACGTCATGCCTCCGCTTCCCCTGCAATATCTGCTCTCGACGCGCGCACGCCGCTTTCTCTACCAATGTCCCCTGGTTCCCGATCGACGATTATGACAGACATACATGAAGGCATGTGCCTGTCACTAACTGACGTATTCGAGGATGTGGCGTGGACTGACGGGATCCATGTCCACAGAGGCCTTGGCGAGGGATTTGGCGGCGCATGGCCTCGGATCCTACCTTGTCGCCGATGAGGATTCGTCTGTGGTGTTGGATTGAGTCCGCTGGTGAAGGTTAATCAAGGAGGAAAATAATAGGTAATTTCTATTTATATTGGTAAAGTGATTTGGTAGATGTTGTCGGGTTGGTCCACAAGATGTATTTTTCCGTAGCAAAAAAATAATATAATTATGCTATATTTATGAACAGATCGGGGAACTTCCATATTATGCTATGTTTGCCTATAAGATTTTAAAGTCATGAATATATTGAAAGAGCTTTCTATTTTTTGTGAACAAGAGGAGGCGCCCTGGGAGGATTTAATTAACCTGTAATCTAGGAACTACAGAGCACTGACGAAGTGACGATTTTCATGTGATTTATTGATACAAGTATATAGCTGAAATTAGGAAAATCCTGTGAGTTTCTAAGAGCTTGGTGGGCACAATTATGTGCTACTCCGTTAATGTCCCTTGAAATGTGATGATATATGCTTGTCTCCATCGTAGCAGAGTTGTGGAAGAATTTAGACATGGAGGCTCTTAGAGCATCTCCAGTCGCGTCCCCCAAAGCGTCCCCCAAAGGGATTTGGGGCGCGCCGGACAAAAAAAGCGTTCCAGCCGCGTCCCCCAAAGCCCTTTTTTGTCCGGCGCGCCCCCATTCGGTGTCCGGCGCCCCGAGCCCGTCCCCGTCCCACGGGGACGACCGGGACGCCGGACACAACGAAAAGCGAGGCGGGGAGTGGCGGGGCCGACTCGTCAGCGGCACAATAAATTTTTAACCTAACCGTCGCCTACCTCGCGACGAAAGTTATTGGCGGTGCGGTTCCCGCAGCGACGCAGCGACGGTGCAGTTCCCGCAGCGACGCAGCGACGGTGCAGTTCCCGCAGCGACGCAGCGACGCGTCCCGTCGCGCCTAGCTCTGCGTGCCGGCGTTAATGAGCGCCACCGCTCCTCCGCCTCCCTCCGGCCTATAAAAAGGGGCGCCTCTCATCGTCCCTCTCACACACAAACCCTAGCGCCTCTCTCCCAAACCCTAGCCGCCACCATCTCTCAACAAGACTCGACGCTATGTCTGGTAGAGGCGGAGGCCGACCTCGCGGCCGCGGCCGTGGTCGTGGTCGTGGTCGTGGCCGCGGCATAGCTGAACGCTCGCCGTCGCCTTCCACGCCGCCGGCTTCATCATCGTCGGAGATGGACGTGGAGCCAGACGTCCTGTTCGAGTTCATCCACGTCCTTAAGGGCGACCCGCGCGGCATCCAGAGGCTGCCGGACTCCTTCGCCGAGTACGTCGGCGGCGTACGCCCGCGCACGATGCATCTGCGGGAGCATTCGTGCGGCTACTGCCGGTGGATCGTCAAGGCGATCTACGACGCGCGCGGCAAGATGTACCTCCACATCGGGCCGGGAGAAGTTCGCGCGCCACCACAGCCTCGAAGCCGGCTTCATCCTCGTGTTCTCCTACTTCGGCAACAGGGACATGAGCGTCAAGGTCTTCGACGAGAGGCGCTGCCTCCGGGACTACCACGTCGACAGGGACTCCCACGACGACAACACCGACGAGGAGGACGACTGAATGAGTGTTTCTTCGCAGCGAATACGTGCACGGAGGTTTCTGCCTGTTCGCTTCATCGGTAGAACCAACAAGGGCACCATCCTCCCGCTGGATTTTCCAGTTTAGGTGACTGGGTATGCCCTCGAGTGTTCTTTCTTAGCAGCGAACACAGGAAACCTTCGATGCACGGCCTAGTTAGGTTTAGTTTCTTTGCAAAATTTTATATTTGTGTCCACGACGGTTCAAACTATGTATTAGTTTGTGGAAAACCACGTTCCCAATTATGTTTTCGTGTAAACCACGTTCCAAATTATGTATTAGTTTGTGGAAATTGAAATAAAAAAGCCAAAAAAAAGTATTTTAAATGTTTGGGGGAGGCGTTTGGGGGACGCGGCTGGGGAGCGACGTCCCCCAAAGGCGGCACGAACAAAACACGTCCCCCAAACGCTCAATCCGGCGCGGTTTGGGGGACGCTTTGGGGGACGCAGCTGGAGATGCTCTTATATCCCAGTTTAGATGGTTCACTGTAGCCGGCAGTCAGCAAGTTATCTGTGAGAAACGTAGGCTGTTGTAGCTGTAGAAAGCCTGCTACGATGGCAACAAAGAGTAGAGCTTTGGAGCAGCCTGTAATGGTGACGTCGCTGAAGGAGTGGAGGCTTGCATCATGAGGTTGTGATTGACTCTGCATTGGTTGAACAGTAGGAAAACCCCAATCCCGGTGGCTTGTCCTGTTGCACCTGGTATTCAGCATGCTCTCCAAGACGCGTCCTTGATTTTTTTTTATGTGTAGAAAATATTGCCACAAGGTTGCCACGACCACTCTACAAAGAAAGCTGAAAAAGAAACAGAGGTACATATCAACCATCAATGTCAAGCCACATGAACATTAGAAATCAAATGAATTAATTAAGGATAATAATTTTCTTTGAAAAGTAAGTATCAACGAAAAATACAAGAGCACGGAGGTAGAAATCCCTTGCAATGAAAAATAGCAAACAATTGCAAAATCCAGAGCAGAATATGGACCTCAAATACAGACTCCTCTATATCATTGGCAGTGTAGTCCAGGAGACCATCCAATGAGCGGGGTTGCAAATTACAACCATTCAATAAGATATCATCGGCAACTTATAAGACATGTTTGAATTATAGCCAGATCTTCAGCACAAGTTTTCAGTCCTTCTTTCTTCTGATTTGACAACACTGATGTTCAATTATAATGATCATTTGATTTCACATGCTTAAGAACAGCTCTTGGATTGCATATAAATTCATGTTTTCAAGGCGTATTAAATATATTCTTTGAGGTAGAAATAAACCAAATAATAAAATATTTGAAACCGAACGGAATTTGTTTTCTGAATAGTTGGGAAGTATTTATGTTGTGTCAATCTTATTTTTGTTTTCTGATAGTGACGACACTCAAGAATATGATCAAGTTATAGTGCGCTTTCCATGAATTTAAGCATTATTTACTAATGAGCCGTGAAAGGTCTCCAGCCTTGTTAACTGATCTCTTGCTCCCTTGTTTATAATGTTCGCAGTTGGAAGCTCTTGCAACACTATTTAATGGGATCAGCATCAATCAACTTCAATCACTGCTATCAGAAACATATATCAGTGATTTTTGTAAGTAGCTACCAAGACATCAGTCCTTTAGAACTTCTTTCTATTCTTTCACTTACTTTATAAGCTCCCAAATGAAACTTTGAATTGTGTAGGTAACAGTTCCATCACTGTCTTGTCTACCAAGAGTATGCCATGAAAAGCCAATCACTATCTTCTGTTTACCATGAGTATGCCATGAAAAACCAAGATACCAGTAGTTATTCTCAGGTACTTTCTTACTTATGATGCATTAGCTGTGACTTTCCATCTTTTTGTTCAACTTTATACTTATTCTGCAATCCTAGCAATCCTGGGTAGTTCCTTCAGTTTTCCTAACTCGTCTGGTCAGACAGAGACCCATTATTATTTTCTCTTTTATTTAATTAGATTTTCTTAAAGTTCACCGCGTACTGTAAGAGTAAGTGCACTCGTACTAATGGGGGTGAAATTACTTTTATTTCTTTGCTTTGCCCGGCCTGCATTCGCTTCGTGGAGCCGAGGAGAAGATCAATTGGCTTAGCCGTACCGTTGGATAATTGATTTGCCGAGGAATAGTATTATTTAATTGATTTGAGCCGTGCCCTTGTTGGAAAGAAAGGGATGAACTTCTAGAGCAGAAAATAAATGGTCAAGAAAGTAGCACTAACTGAAATCTAAAAAATATACTGCATCAATAAATTGAACCATTTGCACATCTAATATCTGGACAAATATATGTACTTACACTCAATGTAGACACTCAATAGCCTTACACTACAGGAATGGAGCCAGACGCCGACGGCCAAGCTCTACGCCGAGGGCTTTTTATCGGGGCCGTCGGCGTACCTCCTCGCCAGGGCACCACCGGAACACGACCGTCGGCGTACACATACCGTCGGAGTAGAGGAGGCTACACCGAGGGCGGCCGTCGGCGTCAACTTGGCCCTCGGCGTAGCACCGACATCGCCCCTGCCCCAGTCCGCGCCGTCACCGCCCGCTCACGGCGTCAGTGTTGACGAGATTCATTGTTTCTGAAATTGTAGCCTGAGTTCGAGGCGGCCTTCGAAGCCTGCAATGAAGCGTATCAGCAGGCCGCTGCCCAGTGGATAGGCAGAATACGGCCTACGTGGCGTATATAGGAGTAAGTCTGAATCTTTCTTCTCGCTAGTAGATGACAAGTCTCAGTTTGATGTTTTATTTCTGCAAAGCCTAACTTGTAACCTATCTTGCAGGAAATGATGATTTCTATGTCTACTGGTACACCGCCACCGGCTCGAGTTACCGTGGCGGGGGACATGCCTATCATGCCATCGAGGGCAGCTTTCGCTGCGACTTACTACGGATCCACACCGGAGGTAAGTTCTTTGCCAAACCCGTAGTTACCACTTCCCTTTGCATCGCAAGTTGCTAACATGTAGGGAACACGTAGGGAACGGGATGCTCCGGGAACCAGGCCTCGCCGGGTGGGCGCGAGGTCACACCGGTTCATGAAGGTGGTCAGTCTGCTGGGCGTTCTGCTGGTGCCTCTCCTTCGACTACTCTTGGGAGTACTCCCGGTGCCTCTCCGTCGACTTCTCCTGGGCGTAGCACCGGTCCTTCTCCAGGTGGTTCTTCTGCAGCTTCTACCAAAGCGCAACCCCGGGCTGTTCGTTTCGCCAACGATAAGGGCGGACACACCCCGCCCGGATCCTTCCTTCGCTAGTCGGCATCGGGCTTCTTGCTTGCCATCATGTGCTACCTACTACTATGTATTGGATGACATGGCACTCTCCTCTTGTATGCTATTACATGCACCATGTATGCTACTATGTGAATTTCATGCTATTTATGTGAATTATGGTGAATTTGGATGAATTTGCATGAATTTGCATGTATTTGGATATATTGGACCTGCTGAACTCAATTTAGATGAATCGGAACACAATGAAAATTGAAAAAAAAAAATGGCAGGCATACGCCAAGGGCTATGCCGTCGGCATAGGCCCCTGGCATGACCATATGGTCGAGCCTATGCCGAGGGGGTTGCCCTCGGCGTAGACCGCCGCACCAGCGCGCGCCACGTGGCCCGCTCGTCGCCAGGAGGAGCTGCCCTATGCCGAGGGGTTGCCCTCGGCGTAGACAGCCAGCTGGTTGCACCAGCTCGCGCCACGTCGCCGCGCCAGGTCGCGCGACGTCGCCTCTGCCGTCGCAGGAAACCTTCCCTATGCCGAGGGCTAGGCCGTCGGCGTCTCCGGCCCTCCGTTAACGGCGACGGCGCGACGGGATATTGTGCCGAGGGCACGTATGCCGAGGGGTAGATCGGCCGTCGGCGTATGGCGCCTACGCCGAGGGCCAGCCGTACGCCGACGGCGAGGCTGCGTACGCCGAGGGACCTGGACGCCGACGAGGTACGCCGAGGTCTGCCGTCGGCGTAGCCTACGCCGAGGGCCAGGCGTGGCTACGCCGAGGGCAGCCGGCCGTCGGCATAGCGGCGCATTCCTGTAGTGTTACCTAAATAGCCTTGTGATCTCATAGGCATTTACATACTTACCGAACAAAGCGTTGTAGCCTATACACTTGTATGAATAGAACATAAACACTCGTCGATAAACATGAACAGTCACAGGAACTCGAAGTAGATCCTTATTTCACCTTCTGAGCAAATCAAAGCTAGTTCAGGATTGAGAATTAGAACCAAACGATGAACATAATTTAACCGCAGTAGGATAGCATAAAACTTCAGGTTAGTCGTCAACACAAAAGGGTGCACAAGTAACCTCATTCAGAAAAAATACACCGACAATCCGGTAGCAAATAACAAAATTCAACAAGAACCCAATTAAATATCAGAATTAAGCTACACATGGCACAAAAGTTCTGCATCTCCAAGTAAGGTGCCCGGTTTTAATTATGAACATAAGAAGTTCAGAAGCTGAACAAGAGACCCTTTTTTTAACAAAAACAAGAAATCCCTTTCGTGGTTACCTAAAGAAGACAACAGGGACAGGAAGAACTTCATATCTGCGTTGCCGGGAATGAGGTTGAGGATGACAGAGAACAACATTGGCGGCATGGCAGTCCTTTTAATCTCCACCACGCCAGATATCCTCCGCAGCCTGCGGTGCATGATAAGTTCCATTGAAATGCTTATATGAATTTTCTAGAAGGACAAACTATGGGCCGAACAAAAAAATCTTAAGAAATTTACCAAAAACAAAAGGCGCAAAGAATAAAGTGAACTGCACCTGAGTGCAATACCACGTGTATCCAAGGAGCTTTCTTAGCCGAAGAATCACGAAACAAGAGGCCCAGAGGCAGTGTTGCTATAAGCAAAGCTGATGGCTTCAGTCATAGCACAAATAACTCAAGACAAATTGCGGACAAAATAGGAGAAAACACATATTTCCAAACTTGTTCTTTGCGTAAGCACGACCATGAACCAGCATTTTTTTTCGGTAAAGAGTATATTAATATCGAGAGAAACCAATTACACCTAGTCTCTGCAACAACGTAATACCATAATGGCAATACGGCATGCATGAATAAAGATCCTGAATGCTTAAGCATAGCCTGGAGAAACAAATATCTTAAAAGGATAAACAATTTTGTAGGTGCTTACCTTTTCTACAAAGTTCAGGATAGAGAACGTCCATGGTGCAAAATGTAGTAGCATTTTTTAGTAGGACAAAACTTCACATACCAATATACCATGTTTCAATTCGCCTGCATTTAGTGACCAAAAACGCATTGCAAAATAATCCAGAGCATACAGTAAATGGTTTGATTGCTGCAGATTTGGAAACCGTAACAGAATTAACCTGCATATGGCCAGTTCTACCTTCGAGTGGCGACCTCCTGGTGTAGCGTGCGTCGGGGTCGGCTGCAAGTCCCTGCTGATAGGCGTCGACAACGGCATGCATCGTGGTCGTCAGCAAGTCTCAACAGACAAGTGTTGACGGACGGTGAGTTCCTGGTGCAGCCAAGCGGGCGATAGTGCAAGAAGGCGGTCGACGGGCGGCGGATCCCTAGTACTGTTACTGATTCGAACAGCGGCGTTACGGTTTCTTCCAGCGGCGGGTGAAACATGGACGAGAAGAAGGGACGGATGAGAGAATGAAGAGTGGCTATGGTAAGGAGGATAGTTGGAGGTCTTTTCCAAAAGTGAGGTCCAGCGCCGGAGATAAGGACACGGGGTTGCGGCGCCTGCCCTGGTCAGCAGGGTCTAGCTGAGTTTATATGATATCTACATGAATGGAATGATAAGCAACACCAATAGAAAAATTTCTTTCCGGCGCACGGAAACACATTCTATATAAGGAAGGCTTGATCACGTCCTTATATCTGAAGATGTGCTCTGGGGCCTAATTGATCTCTCAAGATTGCATCCCTAGCTCGCGGGATCAATTCGTGATCTATATAAGGAAGGGCTGATATCCCGATATCTTCGGAGATGTCTTTGATAGGAGAAACGAGGAGATCATGTCCTCCGTTTTTTTGAAGCGATCTGCCTAAACAAGAAGGATGAGATCGTGTCAGCTATAAATCGATTGACGTTACAAAGGGAAGGAGGGGCAACTTGCCATGAAATTAGCTCGGACAAATGAAGACCATGAGATTAGATTTGACGGTCAGGATTGTTTTAATGACGACCACCAAAGTGCGTTGAGTGTCAAACGACCAACTCCCATTTAATAGTAAAGATTCCCCACATAGTTATACTAGTAAAACATGAAAACTCTCTCATATGGAGTATAGGTGCTAAACATGAGCACAAGTGTGGATAAAAGATAGTGATGTTGCCCCCTTTTTCTTTCTTTTTCTTTTTTTTCTTTTTCTGTTTCTCTTTTTGATGGCCTTCATGGATCTTTTCACTTTTAGGGGCAACATCCTAATATGACAACACACTTTTTGGTACAAATAACTCATAATGAATAAAACATGATGTATAAAACTGTATGCCTCTGCCAGTGTAGTAGGATGTGCAATGATCTAGCGTAACATGGGTAAACCACACATCAGCTGTATAGAATCATGCAAAGCAATATATAAATAATAAATGACAACAAGTCATGTAATGTAAAATGGAAGTTGCATGGCAATATATCTCGGAACAGCTATGGAAATGTTGTGGTAGGTAGGTATGGTGGCTGTTTTGAGGAAGATGCATGGCTTATGTGTAGGAGAACAAGAGAAAGTCCTCCCACGGGTTTGGATGTACTGGCGAAGTATGCACAATTCTCAATGTGAGCAAAAGGCAATGCACAGTACCGAAGAGGCTAGCAAATTTGGATGGTGGAAGTGCCAAAAACCGTAGCTTAACATTAGTCAAAAAGAACTCACAAGCTTATTGCAAACAACTAGCAGGTTCATCATTAAGAGCATGATTAAAATTTACTCCAAGGAGGGCCGTTCACGGTGGCACAAGTACCCCGCTAGCTCCCTCGACCTTCAGCACAACTTAGTTATTACGATGAACTCTTAGATATGGAAAGCTATCAAGTCCAACTACACCTTCAACTATTTAAGTAGAGTTTGTAGTACGGCACAAGCTTAAAGACAACAATCCACTACTGATTTTAACTTATTTAAACAGCAAGCTTTACCATCTAAATACCTCAAAACGCTTGCAAAGAATCAAGTTATCAAAGCTCAATGATCTACAAGATTATGCAAGTATTTCATTATACCACTACCACATGTAACATTTCCTGAACCAACCAAATAACAATGAACGAAACAGTTTCAACCTTCGCCATGAATATTAAAGTAAAGCTAAGAACACCAGTGTTCATATGAACGAGCGGAGCGTGTCTCTCTCCCACACAAGCTAACAAAACGAAAACAAAAACACACAGACGCTCCAAGTAAAGCACATAAGGTGATGGAATAAAAATATAGTTTCACTAGAGGTGACTTGATAAGTTGTCGATGAAGAAGGGGATGCCTTGGGCATCCCCAAGCATAGATGCTTGAGTCTTCTTGAAATATGCAGGGATGAACCACGGGGGCATCTCCAAGCTTATACTTTTCACTCTTCTTGATCATATTGTATCATCCTCCTCTCTTGACCCTTGAAAACTTCCTCCACACCAAACTCAAAACAAACTCATTAGAGGGTTAGTGCATAATCAAAAATTCACATATTCAGAGGTGAAACAATCATTCTTAACACTTCTGGACATTGCCCAAAGCTACTGAAAGTTAATGGAACAAAGAAATCCATCCAACATAGCAAAAGAAGCAATGCGAAATAAAAGGCAGAATCTGTCAAAACAGAACAGTCCGTAAAGACGATTTTTTCTGGGACATTTAACTTGCTCAGATAAAAATGCTCAAATTGAATGAAAGTTGCGTACATATCTGAGGATCATGCACGTAAATTGGCAGATTTTTCTGAGTTACCTACAGAGAATACTACTCAAATTCGTGACAGCAAGAAATCTGTTTCTGCGCAGTAATCCAAATCTAGTATCATCTTTACTATCAAAGACTTTACTTGGCACAACAATGCAATAAAATAAAGATAAGGAGAGGTTGCTACAGTAGTAACAACTTCCAAGACACAACAAAACAGTAGCAAAATAAAAACATGGGTTATCTCCCAAGAAGTGCTTTCTTTATAGCCATTAAGATGGGCTCAACAATTTTAATGATGGACTCGCAAGAAATAAGAGTTGAAGCAAAAGAGAGCATCAAAAAGCAAATTCAAAACAAATTTAAGCCTAACCCACTTCCTATGAAAAGGAATCTTGTAAATAAACAAGTCAATGAAGAACAAAGTGAATAGCATAGGAAGACAAAACAAGTGTAACTTCAAAAATTTCAGCATATAGAGAGGTGTTTTAGTAACATGAAAACTTCTACGACCATATTTTCCTCTCTCATAATAATTTCCAGTAGCATCATGAACAAACTCAACAATATAACTATCACATAAAGCATTCTTATCATGAGTCTCATGCATAAAATAATTACTACTCCCAACATAAGCATAGTCATTCTTATTAATTGTAGTGGGAGCAAATTCAACAAAGTAGCTATCATTATTATTCTCATCACCATAATCATCATATATAGGAGGCATATTGCAATCACAATTAGTTTTCTCCTCAATAGTAGGTGGACTGAAAATATGAGAGTCATCATTGTAATCATCATATATAGGAGGTAAAGTATCATCAAAGTAAATTTTCTCCTCCATGCTTGGGGAACTAAAAATATCATGCTCATCAAAACCAGCTTCCCCAAGCTTAGAATTTTCCATAGCATTAGCAACAATGGTGTTCAAAGCGTTCATACTAATATCATTGCTACTAGCATGCAAATAGGGTTCCATAGGTTTTTTAATTTTTGCATCAAACAATCCATGTCTTAACTCAGGAAATAGATTAAAAAGCTCACTGTTATTTTCCATTATGCCTAACTAGTGAAAAACAAGAAACAAAAAGATGCAATTGCAGGATCTAAAGGAAATAGGTTCGAGCACTCACACACCGGCAACAGTGCTAGGAAATAGCTTAGTAGAAAGAGGATGTGAATACCTTTTACCTTACCTCCCCGGCAACGGCGCCAGAAAATAGCTTGATGTCTACTCACGCTTCCTTTCCTGTAGACAGTGTTGGGCCTCCAAGAGCAGAGGTTTGTAGAACAGCAGCAAGTTTCCTTTAAGTGAATCACCCAAGGTTTATCGAACTCAGGGAGGAAGAGGTCAAAGATATCCCTCTCGAGCAACCCTGCAATCACGATACAAGAAGTCTCTTGTGTCCCCAACACACCTAATATACTTGTTAGATGTATAGGTGCACTAGTTCGGCGAAGAGATAGTGAAATACAAGTAATATGCATGAATATGAGTGGTAATAGCAATCTGAAATATAGATGGCAGCAAGCAAACATGTAACAGAACTTGTTGGAAAATGGTGTTTCAATGCTTAGAAACAAGGTCTAGGGATCATACTTTCACTAGTGGACACTCTCAACATTGCAATCATAATTGAATATAAATATAAGCACTTCACTATGCTATTCTGAATTACTCTCTGGCAAGATAACGAACACTAATTCATCATGTAGGCAAACCTTAAAGATGTATTCCCAAGTACTAATAAACACCCCACGCTGTCACTGTGAGCATTCATAGGAGGTACTAACACACCACAATTTCATAGAGACATCCAACTCAAATCATAACTCAGTGAACAAGTATTCTGTGAACAAGTATTCTGTGAAATATAGCCTAAGAGACCCACACGGTGCACACACTGTCACATTTACACACGTGGGACAAGGAGTCTCCGGAGATCACATAAGTAAAATCCACTTGAATACCATAACAACATCTAGATTACAAAGCTCATCATATGGATCTCAATCATGTAAGGCAGCTCATGAGATCATTGTATTGAAATACATGGGAGAGAGATTAACCACATAGCTACCGGAACAGCCCTTAGCCTCGGGGGAGAACTACTCCCTCCTCATCATAGGAGACAGCAGCGGCGATGAAGATGGCGGTGGTGTCGATGGAGATGCCTTCCGGGGGCAATTCCCCGTCCCGGCGGCGTGCCGGAACAGAGACTTCTGTCCCCCGAATCTTGGCTTCGCGATGGCGGCGGCTCTGGAAGGTTTTCCGTATCGTGGCTTATTCGTATCGAAGTTTTAGGTCACCAGGGCTTAAATAGGCGAAGAGGCGGAGTCGGAAGAGGCCTGGGGGGCCCACACAGTAGGGGGGCACCCCCCTTGGCCGCGCCGCCATGTGGGGTGGGGCCCCCCTGGATCCCCTCTGGCCCCTCTTCGGTGCTCTGGATGAAGGAGATATGCCCTAGAGGCAATAATAAAGTGGTTATTATTTATATCTTTATGTTTATGACAAATGTTTATATATCATGCTATAATTGTATTAACCGAAACATTAGTACATGTGTGATATGTAGACAACAAAGAAGTCCCTAGTATGCCTCTTAAACTAGCTTGTTGATTAATGGATAATTAGTTTCATAATCATGAACATTGGATGTTATTAATAACAAGGTTATATCATTATATGAATGATGTAATGGACACACCCAATTAAGCGTAGCATAAGATCTCGTCATTAAGTTATTTGCTATAAGCTTTCGATACATAGTTACCTAGTCCTTATGACCATGAGATCATGTAAATCACTTATACCGGAAAGGTACTTTGATTACACCAAACGCCACTGCGTAAATGGGTGGTTATAAAGGTGGGATTAAGTATCCGGAAAGTATGAGTTGAGGCATATGGATCAACAGTGGGATTTGTCCATCCCGATGACGGATAGATATACTCTGGGCCCTCTCGGTGGAATGTCGTCTTATGTCTTGCAATCATATGAATGAGTTCATAAGAGACCACATACCACGGTACGAGTAAAGAGTACTTGTCAGGAGATGAGGTTGAACAAGGTATAGAGTGATACCGAAGATCAAACCTCGGACAAGTAAAATATCGCGTGACAAAGGGAATTGGTATCGTATGTGAATGGTTCATTCGATCACTGAAGTCATCGTTGAATATGTGGGAGCCATTATGGATCTCCAGATCCCGCTATTGGTTATTGGTCGGAGTGAGTACTCAACCATGTCCGCATAGTTCGCGAACCGTAGGGTGACACACTTAAGGTTTGATGTTGAAATGGTAGAAACTTGAATATGGAATGGAGTTCGAATATTTGTTCGGAGTCCCGGATGAGATCCCGGACATCACGAGGAGTTCCGGAATGGTCCGGAGAATAAGATTCATATATAGGAAGTCATTTTATGTGAATTAAAATGATCCGGAAGGTTCTACGGAAGGTTCTAGAAGGTTCTAGAAAAGTCCGGAAGAAATAAGGATGGAAGGGACTCCACCCACCTTGGCCGGCCAACCTAAGGGAGGAGGAGTCCCAAGTGGACTCCCCACCATGGTGGCCGGCCACCCCACCAAGGAAAGGGGGGAGTCCCACTCCCCCTAGGTTTGGACACTTGGAAGGTTTTGGTTGGGGTCTTATTCGGACTCTTTGACCTAAACCTTGGGGCTTCCACCTATATAAAGAGGGGGAGAGAGGGGCTGGCCGGCCACTCAAGCCACCACCATGGCCGCACCCCTTAAGGGTGCTCTAGCCGGCGCCCCTCTTCCCAAACCCTAGCACCCCTCCTCCACCATCTCTCCCGCATATGCTTAGCGAAGCTCCGCCGGAGATCTCCACCGCCACCGCCACCACGCCGTCGTGCTGCCGGATTCAAGGAGGAGCTACTACTTCCGCTGCCCGCTGGAACGGGGAGGTGGACGTCGTCTTCATCAACAACCGAACGTGTGACCGAGTACGGAGGTGCTGCCCGTTTGTAGCGCCGGAGGGATCGTGATCAAGATCTTCTACGCGCTTTTGCAAGCGGCAAGTGAACGTCTACCGCAGCAACAAGAGCCTCATCTTGTAGGCTTTGGAATCTCTTCAAGGGTGAGACTCGATAAACCCCTCGTTGCTACCGTCTTCTAGATTGCATCTTGGCTTGGATTGCGTGTTCGCGGTAGGAAAATTTTTGTTTTCTATGCAACGAATCCCTACAGTGGTATCAGAGCCGTGTCTATGCATAGATGGTTGCACGAGTAGAACACAATGGTTTTGTGGGCGTTGATGCTCTTGTTATCTTTAGTTTGAGTACTTTGCATCTTCATGGCATAGTGGGATGAAGCGGCTCGGACTAACTTTACATGACCGCGTTCATAAGACTTGTTCCTCGTTCGACATGCAACTTGTATTGCATAAGAGGCTTTGCGGGTGTCTGTCTCTCCTACTATAGTGAAGATTCAATTCACTCTTCTATTGAAAACATTAGTATCAACGTTGTGGTTCATGTTCATAGGTAGATTAGATCTCTCTCGAAAACCCTAAACCACGTAAAATATGCAAACCAAATTAGAGACGTCTAACTTGTTTTTGCAGGGTTTGGTGATGTGATATGGCCATAATGTGATGATGAATATGTATGAGATGATCATTATTGTATTGTGGCAACCGGCATGAGCCTTATGGTTGTCTTTAAATTTCATGTTGACTAGTATTTCAAAGTAGTTGTAATAGTTGCTACATGAGGTGAACAACCATGAAGACGGCGCCATGAACCTTGACGCTACGCCAATGATGATGAAGATCATGCCCGTTGATGATGGAGATCATGTCCGTGCTTTGGAGATGAAGATCGAAGGCGCAAAGACTAAAGGGCCATATCATATCACATATGAATTGCATGTGATGTTAATCCTTTATGCATCTTATTTTGCTTAGAACGCGACGGTAGCATTATAAGATGATCCCTCACATTAATATCAAGATAATAAAGTGTTCTCCCCTCGTATGCACCGTTGCATTGTTTGACGTTTTGAAGCATCTCATGATGATCGGGTGTGATAAACTCAACATACAACGGGTGTAAGCCATGTTGCACACGCGGAATACTTGGGTTTGCTTGATGAGCCTAGCATGTACAGACATGGCCTCCGGACAACGGAAACCGAAAGGTTGAACACGAGTCATATGGATGATATGATCAACATGTTGATGTTCACCATTGAAGCTACATCATCTCACGTGATGATCGGTTTTGGTGTAGTGGATTTGGATCGTGTACCACTTAACAACTATGAGGGATGTTGTATTAAGTGGGAGTTCATTAGTAATTAGATTAAAACATGAACTTATTATCATAAACATAGTATGGGTAGTATTTTGAATTAATTTTGTAGTATTGGCATCCGTTTTTCTACTATGCGCTAGTCTTGTTATTGAGATAGAAATACTGTTAAAATCTGACAAGAAACTTTACGGATTGGTACCGTACTGTTAAAGAATCAAGAATTGATTAAGTCCTATTGCAAATTTTTAGTAAACCTCACATTGTTGATTCAAAGAGCTAAGGTTTCAATTAGTACCTAAAGTTATCTTGTCTCCGTCAAACTTGAAGTTCAAATTTGTTTGAAAAATAAGGAGCTGAAAATTTAGTTTTCAGAAATAATCAAGGTATGAGATATATGTGATATCTAAGACCTTATTGCAAGATGATAGAATATATTTTGGTGAGACTACATAAACTCATAAGTTTTATGGGAATGTATGAAGGTTGAAGACGCCAGGCGTCACAATCCTCCAACTATTGGGGCACTAACGATATTCGCATATCCATGAAGTTATCATCCTTAGTATGCACCGTTGCTAAGACTCGTCGTATCGAAGCATCACGTGATGATCGGGTGTTATAGATTCTACGTGTGCTTACAACGGGTGCAAGCCAGATTTGCACATGCAAATACTAAGGTTAAACTTTATGAGTCTAGCATGTACAGACATGGTCTCAGAAAGTTGTCATGAATTGATGGATAAAATTATGAGTGAAATTGTTCATCATATTACAAAGTTACTAATAGTGAAACCTAGAACACTTGTCATATGATGATCAACTTCAAAATAAGAACCTCAAGGTTATTGGTATTAGACCAACAAACCTAGAAGTTATTGATGTTGAAGTGTTTTTCTGAATAATGAGGAAAGCTAAAAGAGAAACTGCAAAAGATATTTTGGCAAAAGAAAAGAAAAGACTAGAAAGTCTAGCTCAGGTGTATATAAATGATATACATGTTATGGTTGTATTCCTAGTTAAGTCACACTATGAAATTCTTGGGTATTAGTACTATATTGGTTGGTATGAAGTGTCATACAAAACAACACAATACAAGAATACAATGGCCTAAGTGACTGACAAGGAATATGATAAGAATGCACGTCTGGAACAAAATAAAGTGTTATTATGTTCGTCGTTAGCATTCTATCTAGCCCTTAGAATTTATAATAAAGAACTTAATAATTGTTATTTCGCTCTGGTCAAATGAAAACAATGAGTTGTTCAAATTATGACATTACTCCATATACGATGGATAAGTTATTATAAATCTTAATGGTGAAACACACATACATAACACTAACGCTAAAATGCCATAAGGCAAATGATTTGAATTCCACTTATTTGTGGAACCGCCATTTAGGTCATGTTAGAAAGGAACGCATGAAGGAACTCCATGCAAATGGATTTTTGGAGTCATTTGATTTTTGAATCATTTGGCGCTTGCAAATCGTTTCTAAAGAGAATGATTAAAATACCGTTCATAGGCCAAGAGTTGAACGGGCAACAAACTTAGTGGAAAAATACATAATGATGTATGTGGTTCACTGGGCATAGTTGTGTGCGGGAGATTCTTCTACTTCATAAAAACTTTCAACAATGAATTGAGTATATATGTGGATATATTCAATAAGGAAGAAGTTTGAAACATTTGAATGGATTCAAATAAATTTCAGCATGAAGTGGAAATCATCGTAATAGAAATCAAATATCTATGATTGGATCATGGTGAAAATATTTGAATTACGAATTTTAACGAACATCTAAGAGAGTTATGAAATTGTTCTACGACTCACATTTCTTGGAGTATCATAATGATGATATAGTATCCGAGATATGTATCCAAACCTTGTTGGATTAATGATGAGATAAAATATTATAACGCCATTATATTTGTGTGGATTATGCTTTAGTGACTACCGCTTTTACACTGAATAGAGCATCATCATGATCCATTGAAATGACACCATACGAGTTATGGCATGGGTATAAACCTTAATAGTCCTTTCTTTAAATTTTTGGTCTAAGAGTTTACAACCAAAATCGGATGAATGTCTTTGTTGGTTATCCCAGAGATTTGATTGGGAATTCTTCCCACGAGACAAAGACAAAAGTGTTTGTCAATGTTTCTTATTTCCAAGAAATTGTTTCTAGTGAAGTATTTGAGTGGGAGGACAATATAATTTGATAAGGTTTATGAACCTGAGCATAATGATCAGAGTAGCGCAGCATCGGAATTGGTTTCGGAAGCGGCCACAACGATCATGGCTCCCATGACTACAAAGTGTTTTAGCCATGGAGATCGAAGTACATATTGAACCTTGTAGGTATGGTTTACTTTGTGATCAAATAAATGATTTATGGACAAAGGATTGATTTTGAACAATGATAAACCAACTACAAACAAAGAAGTTATGATGGGCCCTGACTCCGTTAAAATGGCCATGCGCCATGAAATCCATAATAGATGAATACTTTTTGAAAGTAAATGGATCTATAGACTTGGATGAATTATCCTTGAAGAAACTCGACTTGTCGAAAAATTATTTACGACAAAGTTCAAAGAGTTGACTACGATAAGATTAGATCTTCCGTAGCAATGCTTATAGTCTATGTGGATTATTCTAGTAATTACTACATATTTCTATTATGAGATATGCTAGTAGGATGGCAAAATACATTACTTATCAGAAGTATGTATTAAAGGTGTATACAAGATACAACCAAGAGTTTTGCTGGTCTGTGGAATACTAGATAGGTATACGAACTTCAATTGGATGAAGTAAGTATCGCGGAGTAGGAATCTTCACCAGATGAAATAATCAAAGAGTTTTTGATTTCATCAGAGACGATGAAGAGGCTTGCATTTGCAAGAAATTAAGTGGGAGCGCTAAGACATATTTATAATACTTTATGTAGGTGACATATAGTTGGTTATAAATGATGTAATTATATACTTGATTAAAAGGTTTCATTGAAAAATTAACTTCAATGAAAAGATATGGACTGAAACAAATTTAGTGTCAAAATCTATGAAGATAGATTGAAACACATAAATAAGTTTAAGTCAAAGTACATAGAATAGATATTGAAATAGTTCAATATAGAAATATTAAGAAAATATTCTTGTCATGTTAAAGTTTTAACAAGACTTGAGTGTATCTGACACTCAATGAGTAAAAACACATGAGTGATTATAGATCACGAATAATATGTACACAATCAGATATCATGTGCTATAAAGTGTTATGAGCATATACCAGAATGTTTCATATGATGATCATTGGATGACAGTAAGAATATCCTTGAGTACTTTAGAAGAACTAAGGATATATGTATATATATTTTTTTGTATGAAGAAATGACAAACAAATCGCTGTAAGGTGTTACACCGATATTGGTTTTGTAACATATAAAATATAATTTCAATCTCAAATTAGACTAAGTGATGTTTAAAAGGTAGCACAATGAGCTAGAAGTTGTCTATGCTAAATTTAGAAGAGTTCTAAATATTGTGACGGATTCTACAAAAGAAGGCAGAGTATGTCATTGTTTTGACAATGACAAAGGATCTTAAGTCAAGAGGTTCTTTGAGAACTTGGTGTAGTTCCGACAGAGTCAGAACTTTGAAGCTATATTGTGTGTGACAATATTAGTGACATATTTCAGACCGCGGAATTGAGGTTCCACCAGAAGACCAAACATAATTAATGCCGACTCATTTGGAAATGAGTGATGCGTTGAGACGCAAATGAATTACAAAATACATATGTTTCTGAGCGTGTCAGATCCGTTGACTAAAACCTCTCCCGTGAGCAAAACATGATAAAGCACCGGAAGGCCAAGGTGTTATATCTTTACAAATATAAACTAGATTATTGACTCTAGTGCAAGTGGGAGACTGAAGGAGATATGCCCTAGAGGCAATAATAAAGTGGTTATTATTTATATCTTTATGTTTATGATAAATGTTTATATATCATGCTATAATTGTATTAACCGAAACATTAGTTCATGTGTGATATGTAGACAACAAAGAAGTCCCTAGTATGCCTCTTAAACTAGCTTGTTGATTAATGGATGATTAGTTTCATAATCATGAACATTGGATGTTATTAATAACAAGGTTATATCATTGTATGAATGATGTAATGGACACACCCAATTAAGCGTAGCATAAGATCTCGTCATTAAGTTATTTGCTATAAGCTTTCGATACATAGTTACCTAGTCCTTATGACCATGAGATCATGTAAATCACTTATACCGGAAAGGTACTTTGATTACACCAAACGCCACTGCGTAAATGGGTGGTTATAAAGGTGGGATTAAGTATCCGGAAAGTATGAGTTGAGGCATATGGATCAACAGTGGGATTTGTCCATCCCGATGACGGATAGATATACTCTGGGCCCTCTCGGTGGAATGTCGTCTTATGTCTTGCAATCATATGAATGAGTTCATAAGAGACCACATACCACGGTACGAGTAAAGAGTACTTGTCAGGAGACGAGGTTGAACAAGGTATAGAGTGATACCGAAGATCAAACCTCGGACAAGTAAAATATCGCGTGACAAAGGGAATTGGTATCGTATGTAAATGGTTCATTCGATCACTGAAGTCATCGTTGAATATGTGGGAGCCATTATGGATCTCCAGATCCCGCTATTGGTTATTGGTCGGAGTGAGTACTCAAACATGTCCGCATAGTTCGCGAACCGTAGGGTGACACACTTAAGGTTTGATGTTGAAATGGTAGAAACTTGAATATGGAATGGAGTTCGAATATTTGTTCGGAGTCCCGGATGAGATCCCGGACATCACGAGGAGTTCCGAAATGGTCCGGAGAATAAGATTCATATATAGGAAGTCATTTTATGTGAATTAAAATGATCCGGAAGGTTCTACGGAAGGTTCTAGAAGGTTCTAGAAAAGTTCGGAAGAAATAAGGATGGAAGGTGGAGTCCCAAAGGGACTCCACCCACCTTGGCCAGCCAACCTAAGGGAGGAGGAGTCCCAAGTGGACTCCCCACCATGGTGGCCGGCCACCCCACCAAGGAAAGGGGGGAGTCCCACTCCCCCTAGGTTTGGACACTTGGAAGGTTTTGGTTGGGGTCTTATTCGGACTCTTTGACCTAAACCTTGGGGCTTCCACCTATATAAAGAGGGGGAGAGAGGGGCTGCCCGGCCACTCAAGCCACCACCATGGCCGCACCCCTCAAGGGTGCTCTAGCCGGCGCCCCTCTTCCCAAACCCTAGCACCCCTCCTCCACCATCTCTCCCGCATATGCTTAGCGAAGCTCCGCCGGAGATCTCCACCGCCACCGCCACCACGCCGTCGTGCTACCGGATTCAAGGAGGAGCTACTACTTCCGCTGCCCGCTGGAACGGGGAGGTGGACGTCGTCTTCATCAACAACCGAACGTGTGACCGAGTACGGAGGTGCTGCCCGTTCGTAGCGCCGGAGGGATCGTGATCAAGATCTTCTACGCGCTTTTGCAAGCGGCAAGTGAACGTCTACCGCAGCAACAAGAGCCTCATCTTGTAGGCTTTGGAATCTCTTCAAGGGTGAGACTCGATAAACCCCTCGTTGCTACCGTCTTCTAGATTGCATCTTGGCTTGGATTGCGTGTTCGCGGTAGGAAATTTTTTGTTTTCTATGCAACGAATCCCTACACTGGAAGCTTCTGGGAAAAATAAGATATTGGGCGTTGATTTCGTCCGATTCCGAGAATATTTCCTGTGTAAGATTTCTGAAACCAAAAATAGCAGAAAACAGGAACTGGCACTTCGGCATCTTGTTAATAGGTTAGTTCCGAAAAATGCATAATAATGACATAAAGTGTGAACAAAACATGTAGGTATTGTCATAAAACTAGCATGGAACATTAGAAATTATAGATACATTGGAGACGTATCAAGCCTCTACTAGCAATGGAGAGCATGCAAGATCATAAACAACACATAGATAATAGATTGATAATCAACATAACATAGTATTCCATATTCATCGGATCCCAACAAACGCAACATGTAGCATTACAAACAGATGATCTTGATCATGTTAGGCAGCTCACAAGATCTAACAATGATAGCACATGAGGAGAAGACAACAATCTAGCTACTGCTATGGACCCATAGTCCAGGGGTGAACTACTCACACATCACTCCGGAGGCGATCATGGCAATGAAGAGTCCTCCGGGAGATGATTCCCCTCTCCAGCAGGGTGCCGGAGGCGATCTCCCGAATCCCCCGAGATGGGATTGGCGGCGGCGGCGTCTCTGAAAGGTTTTCCGTATCGTGGCTCTCGGTACAGGGGTATTTGTGACGAAGGCTTTAAGTAGGCAGAAGGGTAGGTCAGGAGGCGACGCGAGAGCCCCACACACTAGGGCGGCGCGGCCCCACCCTTGGCCGCGCGGCCCTGGCGTGGCGGCGCCTCGTCGCCCCACTTCGTTTCCCTTTCGGTCTTCTGGAAGCTTCGTGGAAAAATAAGACCCTGGGCGTTGATTTCGTCCAATTCCGAGAATATTTCCTTTGTAGGATTTCCGAAACCAAAAACAGCAGAAAACATCAACTGGCTCTTCGGCATCTTGTCAATAGGTTAGTGCCGAAAAATGCATAAATATGACATAAAGTATGTATAAAACATGTGAGTATCATCAATAAAGTAGCATGGAACATAAGAAATTATAGATACGTTTGAGACGTATCAGTGGGCAGCTGCAAGGAACTACTAATGTGATGTGTGCGTTGTTGTCTTGGAGCATCCAGTGTAGCACCGAGTTGAACTTGATTTTTTTTGCACTGTTTGTGTTGGATTATTAGGCAATTTTCGTGTGAGTTTAATTACCGAAAGCAACATTAAAGATGCACAAGCATACTTAACCATACACATCAGACTAAGCACATGCATCAGATCTGAACATGGAACAAGTAGCAGTGCAAGGTAGGAGAGGAAAAGCACGTACATAGCGATCGGGACGGTCGCACCATGTTGATCGCCAAAACCCACCGGCGGGCAGTGGCCTGTCAACACCGTAGAGCCGGGAAGAGCCTAGAGCTGCGGCTGGCTGAGACCCCTCCGAGCGACGGCCCGCAATGCTCTTCTGGTCACACGCGGCGATGCGAAGTGCAAGGGCGTGCCACCTGACCTATACCTGGTCAGGAAGGTGATGGGGATGCCTCGCTTAGTTCCTGCATGGCATACACGTAAACATTAAATACGAGCCTCGATCGGCTCTCAGGTTATCCTGTGAATCGGCTCAAAGAGCCGATCCACCCATGATCCGTGCGGGGTGCACGAATACTTGGTGATCCTGCTTGATCAAGATATAGCTAATGAGATCTACGACGATTTAGGGTTTTCACCGCATAATCGGATCATCCTACTCCAGGTTGGGCCTCGCGGCCACGCACGGTGCTCATAAGCCGATCCTAAACAAGGCCAAAGAACCAACAATGATGTTGATCCGCGGAACATCCTGTTTAGGACTTGCGAACGCCACCCTACGTGCCACTGGATCCTCCCCCCCTTTGTAAGGCCTAACTATTGCAGATATTAAACTAATCCTTGCATAACAAGGAGCAATCGTAACGGATCGGATCTACTAGACGATGAACAAGCAGGGTGCCGCCCCCACATCTGAGATAGACGTGAGGACGGCTAGACATGCAAGGGTTGCACTACGTAAGCATGTTTATACGAAGAACAATGCTAACCCTAACACATCTATGATAACTACGTTGCCCGCCATCAAAGACGCTTCAGTACGGGCAACGCATGAACAACGTGGAGCTTGTGCTGCCTAGATCGCAAGATGCGATCTAGGCAGCATGTCGCTTACCTGATTGAAACCCTCGAGACGAAGGAGTTGGCGATGCGCCGAGATTGGTTTGTTTTTGGGGTGAACGTTGTGTTGTTGTTTATTCCATAAACCCTAGATACATATTTATAGTCCAGCGGACTTTCTAACGTGGGGAATATCCCACCGTGTGCGATACAAACTCTAAATCTTGATCTAAGACATAAACTACTATAATAAAAGATACACGGGCAAACTAGCCCAAATTCTCCGTGCAAGGCCGCTTCAGAGATCTTCCACGTGTAGTCCTCTAAGCCCATCTCTCTTACGGCCCACCTCTGGATTTGTCCAAAATCTGGTGATAACACATGCCCCCCTGGTTTTGGAAATAATTTTTCCAAAATCATTATATTTTCCTTTCGAAAGGTCATGTCGTGGCAGAACAGAGCCATTTGCAGCCTCCGTCATCATTACGCCCTGTCCCTTCAGCTTCTCTGCAAAATTTGACAGTTCTGACATTACCCCTTCGGAAACTGGGATGGCAGTAATTCCCACCAGGTTTCTCATTATTTAACCGTGCCGACTGAATAGTCATCTTTATCCCCTTCCTCTGTTCCAACCATCGGCACCCAAAAAACCCTTCTGCGCACCATGTCCTCTTCTTCCTCTGCCTCGTCGGGACTTTCCTTCGAGTCCTCTTCTCCCGAGCCGATGCCAGCACCGAGCCCACAAGAAGTCCATGCGGCCAACATCCGCCGCGCCATTGAGGCCGGGGAGGAGTCAGACCATGACTTCTCCATCTGGTCCGAGGATGAACAATCCTCAACGGACGGGGAGAG
Organism: Lolium perenne; assembly: GCF_019359855.2. Taxonomy (NCBI): domain Eukaryota; kingdom Viridiplantae; phylum Streptophyta; class Magnoliopsida; order Poales; family Poaceae; genus Lolium; species Lolium perenne. The sequence continues at coordinate 191,052,810 of NC_067245.2, forward strand.
CGACCTCCGCTTCCTCGCCAACGGGGAATCGGAAGAGGAGAGCGATGACGATCGCTTCTCCTGGGATGACTTCACCTCCTCCGAGGTGAAGGAAGAGGAAGAGGAAGAGGAAGAGGACGACGACGACAGCCTCTCCGACGAGCCGCCGGCCAAGCGCCATTGCCCCTGGCCAGGGAATCTCAGTGATTATGATAGCGACGACGACGACGACGACGTGGAGGACGAGGACAACGAAGGTCCTGCCGGCGTCGCTACAGCGACGGCGACGAGCTCGCCGGGAGCAGCGCCGACAGCGACGATGGCGGCAGCGAGCGATGACAGCCCGTAGAATAGGTCCTCTAGAATAGGATCAGCAACAGTAGACGGGGCAATGTATCCCCTTAGTACTCCCCTTTTGAGAGCAATCAGCTCTTCTATGTAAGAAATCTGGTTTATCAATGAAGAACTTTTCCCCAATTTGAGTTTGCCGATTTCTTCAGAGTTTAATTGAGCCGATTCCCTCTTCCGCTGACCCTGCCGATCGTCACTTAGCCAATGCCCAACGAGCCGATGACAACGCACCAGTATCTCAATGCCCCACCCTTCTGAGCTCTGGCAGACAACTATGCAAATCGTCGTTCTCATGAGAGCCCCAGAATTGCTGCTGAAAACGACCTGATCCTGAAGTCGATACCATTGGGCTTTCAGCCTGACGAAATCTCAATCGGCTTCTTGAGAACGGCAAACTCTGCGCCATCAGTTGCCCCCCGAGCCTTTATCAAGGCGAGCATATCAGTAGACTGACCAAATGTGTCGCCATCGGCTTCCAAGTTATGATGCGAAACCAGCCGATTTCAGAAAAATTGGCTCTCCAGAGCAGAGAACCTTCAGGGCGAGCTGCCCCCCGAGCTTCTTCAGTCCACCTTCGCGCCTTGCAGGTCAGATCGGCTCTTCCCCTGTGGTGGATCTGATGCAACCCATCCTTAACCTGATCTGCACATTGCTCGCAAAAGGAAACCAGAGGTTCCTGCTCCGTTGACCCTTTCTGCTCATAACAGCTGTACCTCTTGAGTCGATGGCCACGTATCTGAGAAACCACGGCTAAACCTTTGTGTTGTTTTTTTTTTATTTATTTGGCCGATTTTTCTTAATCGGCCCCCAATGCTTCCCTGCACACATGTCTGCACATGTTTATCTGCACATGTTCATCGGCCCCCAATGCTTCCCTGCACACATGTCTGCACATGTTTATCTGCACATGTTCATCTGGCTATATGCCCCCCGAGCCGAATCTGCCAAATGACTGCAGATATCGGCTTTTGTGGTTAGTCAGGGCACTGCACTTGCACGTCGGCTTCGTGAAGATTTATGCTGACTTACATCTGCCGACGTAGCCGCTGCCCAGTAGATCGTTGCTGACCACAATCAGAAGATGTGCAGAAGATAATTTTGGCCGATTGCTGGAATCGGCCTCCACATTGCTTGTTCGATGAAGGTCTTGTAATGTCCTTCCATAAATTTTTGGGGCCGATCACAAGGATCAGCCTCGCACAGTCTGCCCATGGGTTTAATCTTGCTACTCAGTTAGGCTGGATAAAACCAACCCAACTTCTGACTTGATGCGCCTGCTGTCGTCCACCTTGAGTGCATCGTATAATCGTGGAGCACTAAGCTCTGTCGGCAAGACAAGCACCATATTTGTGCCAGCCGATGTGTCACCATCGGCTTTCTTTTGCTTGGGACGCCACTCCATTCTCCGTGGACGCCCCTCTTCATCCAGGGCTCGCTGAACCTTTGCAGCCAAATCAGGCCGTGCCTTCCTTAGCGTATGCAGGTATAACCTTTCGGCTTCCTCCAGGCCACGCAACCGCTGAACCCTGCGTTTCTGTGAACGGCTGAGTCCGTCAGGGCACCACCTTGGCCGGTGGTACCTGTCTTCTTCCTCTTCTAGTCCCTCGTCTTCGGAATCTTCAATATCTGCCCAACGAGGTGACTCAGCACGTTTGCTTGGTGGTGGGAGAGGCCCTAAGCGCTCAAACACAGACACGTTGGCTGCCTCCTTCTTCTTCTTGTTGCATTCTGGGCAATTGCCGATTGTGGGCAATCGGCTCATTCCTGAATCCCAGCAGTGTCTGAAGAAAGGGCAGTCCCAGTGTCTGGCGTTGTCATCTTGCTCCCTTGGCCTATCCGTGGCACAGCGCTCGTGCTCCTCCTCATGGCGATCTTGTCGACGATGTCTTCTGGCTTCTCTAGCCAGACGATCTCCTTCATCATCATAGTTGGACCGTCGGCGTTGGTCATACTGACTCACATATTTGTTGAGGAGGTGATCAGAGAGAGGTCGTTGATATCTTATGTTCTTGACTTCTCCCTCTGTGACGTAGCGCTTGCCATCATGATGGAGCCGATCGCGTGGAGCGGCCTCCTCTGTATCCTTGCTATGAGAGCAGCTGCCCTCATCTCCATCTTTGCCAGAGTGGTTCCCAGATCCTACCATGTTGATGCTGAACGTGGGACCTTGCTGGCAGCCTTCGGGGTAGATGACTTCTACCATGTTAACGGCGGGGAAGGGCTGGGTATCTACCTTCATGGCGTACTGGTTGAAAATTAAACGCCCCTTCTCTATCGCCGCTTGGATGTGCTGACGCCACACCCTGCAGTCGTTGGTGGCATGGGAAAGCGAGTTGTGGAACTTGCAGTACGGCTTTCCGTTTAGCTCTTGCGCCGTAGGGAACTTGAGACCTTCAGGAATCGTCAACTGTTTCTCCTTGAGCAGGAGGTCGAAGATTTGTTCAGTCTTGGTCACATCAAAATCAAATCCCACAGGCGGCCCTGGTGGCTTTACCCATTTGCGGGACACGGGGTTCCTCCCCGAGTCCACTCAGCCTTGCTATTTCCTGGTCTCCCGCAGCACTTCTCCTTCCTCTGTATCAACCATGACTATCGCACGCTTGAACTTGTCTTGGTACAGTCCAGGTGGCGCTGTTCATATGCGTTGATAGTTTACGAACCATGTGCGCGACGAGGATAATCTGCTTGGGAGGCCATGTCCTTGAGCTGTGTTGCAAGGCCAGCTACTGCCAATTCATTGCTTCCTTTTCGATTATACGAACCGAATAACATCGGTTCCTAAGATTCCTGAAGCGCTGGATGTACTCTGTCACCGTTTCTCCGCGCTTCTGACGTAGTTGTGCTAGATCGGCAATGCTAGACTCGGAAGCTTCTGAATGATATTGCATATGGAACTGTTCTTCCAATTGCTTCCAAGACTGGATGGAGTTTGCTGGCAAAGAGGTATACCATCCAAAAGCCGATCCTGTGAGGGACTGTGAAAAGAGCCTCACACGTAGCTGATCCGACACTGAAGCCGGTCCTAATTGCGCCAGATATCGGCCGATGTGCTCGATGGAGCTGGAGCCATCTGATCCACTGAATTTAGAGAAGTCAGGGAGCCGATATTTAGGTGGCAGCGGGATCATCTCGTACTCGTCGGGGTACGGCTTGGAATAGCCGATTGCCCTCCTTTTCGGCATAATGCCGAACTGGTCTCTCAGTATGGCACTGATCTGATCCGCCGTGCTGGCTGCAGGAGATGCACTCAAGATTCGCCGGGGTGGCGTACTTAGCCAGCCATGTTTGCTTTTCCAGCTCTGAGCCAACTGCAGGAGCTGGGCTCTGGAGTTTCGTCGGAGTGGCGTACTTAGTTAGCCACGTCTGCTTCTCAAGCTCTGTCGCTGACGTTCCTCCTGTTTGCGCCGGAGTCCCTGATGTTGTGGCCTGGTTTGAGAGTGCCCAGTTGCCACAATCTGGCACATACGTGCACGAGTATCCTTGAGGGATCTCCTTAGGCGCCTCCGTCAAGAACTGGTAGTCGCTAGGATCGCCACCAATCTTGTAGACGACGAATGCCGGTGTAGCCGGCACTTCCGGTGGCGCTGCCAACGCATATGGCAGCGGTGGACGGGACTGGAGTGGCAACTCTCCTTGGTGCGTCCCGAGAGCTGGTCCTGACGGCGAGTACTGGTGGCTCATGATCTCCTGGATCACGCGCAGAGCGAGACGCTCCAACACGTTGACCAAGTTTTCAGAGTGGCGGTGTAGCGAGTGAGCCACCAAGTAGTTGATCTCCTGCCGTAGGGCCATGGTGCGTTCCTCCGACGGGGCAGAAAGATCTATCCCATCGAGTGCACCTTGTGGTGAGAATCCCTTCCATCTGATGCCATGGGTACGGGTTCTCTGAAAAGAGCCGATGAGGTCGGCTTCGAGGGTGGCCTTGATCTCGTCATGTTTCTTCTTGAGCTCGGCGAGCAGCTCCTCGTAGGTGATCAAGGCGTGCGTCCGTCGCCATCTCGGATGTAGATGGCGATGTGGTTGACGTAGACGATTGTCCCACCGGCGTGCCGAAATGTGTTGATCGCCAAAACCCACCGGCGGGCGTGCTGTCAACACCGTAGAGCCGGGAAGAGCCTAGAGCTGCGGCTGGCTGAGACCCCTCCGAGCGACGGCCCGCAATGCTCTTCTGGTCACACGCGGCGATGCGAAGTGCAAGGGCGTGCCACCTGACCTATACCTGGTCAGGAAGGTGATGGGGATGCCTCGCTTAGTTCCTGCATGGCATACACGTAAACATTAAATACGAGCCTCGATCGGCTCTCAGGTTATCCTGTGAATCGGCTCAAAGAGCCGATCCACCCATGATCCGTGCGGGGTGCACGAATACTTGGTGATCCTGCTTGATCAAGATATAGCTAATGAGATCTACGACGATTTAGGGTTTTCACCGCATAATCGGATCATCCTACTCCAGGTTGGGCCTCGCGGCCACGCACGGTGCTCATAAGCCGATCCTAAACAAGGCCAAAGAACCAACAATGATGTTGATCCGCGGAACATCCTGTTTAGGACTTGCGAACGCCACCCTACGTGCCACTGGATCCTCCCCCCCTTTGTAAGGCCTAACTATTGCAGATATTAAACTAATCCTTGCATAACAAGGAGCAATCGTAACGGATCGGATCTACTAGACGATGAACAAGCAGGGTGCCGCCCCCACATCTGAGATAGACGTGAGGACGGCTAGACATGCAAGGGTTGCACTACGTAAGCATGTTTATACGAAGAACAATGCTAACCCTAACACATCTATGATAACTACGTTGCCCGCCATCAAAGACGCTTCAGTACGGGCAACGCATGAACAACGTGGAGCTTGTGCTGCCTAGATCGCAAGATGCGATCTAGGCAGCATGTCGCTTACCTGATTGAAACCCTCGAGACGAAGGAGTTGGCGATGCGCCGAGATTGGTTTGTTTTTGGGGTGAACGTTGTGTTGTTGTTTATTCCATAAACCCTAGATACATATTTATAGTCCAGCGGACTTTCTAACGTGGGGAATATCCCACCGTGTGCGATACAAACTCTAAATCTTGATCTAAGACATAAACTACTATAATAAAAGATACACGGGCAAACTAGCCCAAATTCTCCGTGCAAGGCCGCTTCAGAGATCTTCCACGTGTAGTCCTCTAAGCCCATCTCTCTTACGGCCCACCTCTGGATTTGTCCAAAATCTGGTGATAACACACCAGCAGCAGCAGCAACTCCACCATGGGAATCGTTGATGTCGCCCATGGTGTAGTCGGATCTGCCGATGAAGCAGCCGAACCGTCGAAGAAGAAGACGAACAGCAGTGAGCAGTCGCGCTGAGACGCTCCCCAAAAACCTTATCGCCCGTCTCCCGGTGCAGGATCTCAACAGACGGAGTTTCGGAGGCCTGCTCTCCCGGACGGCTGTGCACGTAGTCGTCAGGATGGGGAAGACTAGAGAATAGCGCAGCAAAAGGAACTTCGCGAGAGAAATGGACTAGAGAGTTCTGAGAACTGTATTCTCTCTAGATCTGATCTGTCTCCTTGTATAGCCTGGGAGGAGAGACGACCCGACCGCGTTGCCACGCGTAGGAAGCCAGGGACACGCGGAGAGCATGCACATGCAGGTCGACACGTACCCAACTCAGTTGGTGCACCAAGCAAAAATTTAGGCTTCCTTGAGTGTGTCTCGAACTCGAACTCGAGTCACAAAACGTGACGTGCGTGCGTGCGTGACGTACCGAGCCGAGGCGGGCGGAGGAGGAGGAGTGCGCGAGGGCTCCTTCTATTCTTACTCACTTGGAATGACTAGAACAGCAGCCCTTATATACCACTCCAACTCCCTCCCAACTAGCAATTGTGGGACTAAACTTTGTCACCAAGGCTGTCCCAAGCTGCCAACGTGATGGGCCTTGAGATTTCAGGAATTGTAGACTACATGGGCTGCCTAACTGGGTTGCAGCCCATCTACATTCAACAATCCCCCACCAGATCTCATATGCACATCAGATGACACATTAGTTCCATTCACTGTTTAATATACCTGCACTTAAGTGGAGACTGTTAAGTTGAACTTCCACCTAGGCAAGGTGCTACGCTTGACTACAACTGAACAATCGACTATACCTTGAATTTTCAGTCTTTGTGCAGTAAGTTTCGCTCAATGCCGGCACGGTACTACGCTACCATAGCCTTCCCCTCGGGTGGAGCTTATAAGTCATACTCCTCGGCCCTTCATGAGCTTACTAGAGATTCACCCAAATCTCCCACACTATGACCAGTAGTGTCACTCATATAGGTGTGTTCTTCAAAAGATCGCCCTGTAGGACGGCGTCTTCGCTCATCAAGAGCCTCTCAGTACACATTAAGACATTGTCAACCTGCCTTACAGTAGCTATGAGAGAATTGCATCTGCAGCGGAGTGGGAGTATTAAATTTTCTCTCAACTTAGTTACTCCGGTTTGTTTTCCCAGGTCCTAGTTAACGGAATTTCCGATCACATAGGTTGGGTTACCCCTTCGGCAACTCAAGTGGGTCTCAAACCCATCTCCCTCGATGCAAGGTCTATCATGTTTCTTGATAGTCCTTTTGTGAAAGGATCTGCCAGATTTTTAGCACTTTGGACATAATCCAATGCTATCACTCCGGAGTTCTTCAGTTTTCTGACAGACTTCAATCTCCTCTTGATATGTTTGGAACTTTTCATATTATCCTTAGAACTTTTCACTTTGATAATCACAGTTTGATTATCACAGTTCATGAGGATGGCCGGTATTGGTTTTTCAACCATATGCAAGTCCATCAAGAGCTCACGAAGCCATTCCGCTTCGACAGTAGCTGTATCTAATGCTCTGAGTTCTGCTTCCATAGTTGACCTCGTTAAGATGGTCTGCTTGCAAGACTTCCAGGAAACAGCGCCACCACCAAGAGTGAAAACATATCCACTTGTGGCCTTCATTTTAGCATCTGATATCCAATTGGAATCAGTATACCCTTCAAGTCCTCTTGGATACCCGGTATAATGAATTCCATAACTCATGGTTCCCTTTAGATAGCGCATTACTCTTTCAAGAGCATGCCAATGATCATCACCCGGGTTGGCCACAAACCGGCTAAGTTTGCATACAGCAAACGAGATATTAGGCCTCGTAGCGCAAACTAAATACATGAGTGAACCAATGATTTGAGAGTATCTCAATTGATCTTTAGTTTCCTTTTTATTCTTTCTAAGCAAGACACTAGGATCATAAGGCGTGAGAGAAGATTTGCAATCAGCATAGCCAAATCTGTTCAACAGCTTCTCAACATAATGTGATTTCACAAGTGTAATCCCATTATTCCCATCTCTCAATAGCTTGATGTTCAATATAACATCAGCTTCTCCAAGATCTTTCATCTCAAAACACTGAGATAAGAAGGTTTTGACCTACTCAATCACTTTGAGACTTGTCCCAAAAATTAGTATGTCATCCACATACAGACATAGGACAACTCCCTCACCCCCACCATGGCGATAGTACACACATTTGTCGGCTTCATTAACAACAAAGCCCACAGATGTCAAAGTTCTTTCAAACTTCTCATGCCATTGTTTGGGAGCTTGTTTGAGACCATACAAAGATTTCTTTAATTTACACCTCTTTCTTTCTTGACCTTGTAGTACAAAACCATCAGGCTATTCCATGTAAATTTCCTCGTCCAACTCTCCATTTAGGAAAGCCGTCTTAACGTCCATTTGATGAACGAGAATACCGTGTGAGGCAGCCAATGACAGTAGTACTCGAATTGTGGTCAATCTCGCCACAGGTGAGTAGGTATCGAAGAAATATTCACCTCCCTTTTGGGTATAGCCTTTGGCTACAAGTCGAGTGATACGTCCAATTTGCATCACTATTTTATATCATAATTTGTTGTTATTCATTGATATATTTCATATTTGGATACAATACTTATGTTATTTCATCTATTTTGCATGTTTCATCATTATTGGAGGATCAAGCACCGGAGCCAGGATTCTGCTGGAAAAAGCACCGTCAGAACGCAATATTTCGGAAGATCAACTGTGGAAGGAAATTATACCAAAAATCCTATTTTTCAAGATAATGAAGGAAGCCAGAAGGAGGAGCCAGCTGGACCCAAGGTGGGCCCACACCATAGGGCGGCGCGGCCCATGGCCTGGCCGCGCCACCATGTGGTGTGGGGGCCCCACAGCCCCTTTCGCCTCCTTTTCTTCGCGAAACCCTTCGTCCCGAAAACCTAAGCCACAGAGGGTACCTCGCGAAGAGTTACAGCCACCTCTGCGGGGCGGAGAACACCAGAGAGAAAAGAGCTCTCTGGCAGGCAGGAATCCACCGGGGAAATTCCCTCCCGGAGGGGGAAATCGACGCCATCGTCACCGTGATCGAGCTGGACATCATCTCCATCACCATCATCATCATCTCCACCATCATCACCGCCGTCTCCACCGCTGGACACCGTCACCGCCGTAGCAATTTGGGTTTGATCTTGATTGTTTGATAGGGGAAACTCTCCCGGTATCGATCTCTACTTGTTGTTGATGCTATTGAGTGAAACCATTGAACCAAGTTTATGTTCAGATTGTTATTCATCATCATATCACCTCTGATCATGTTCCATATGATGTCTCGTGAGTAGTTCGTTTAGTTCTTGAGGACATGGGTGAAGTCTGAATGTTAGTAGTGAACTATGGTTGAGTAATATTCAATGGTATGATATTTAAGTTGTGGTGTTATTCTTCTAGTGGTGTCATGTGAACGTCGACTACATGACACTTCACCATTTATGGGCCAAGGGGAATGCATCTTGTATTCGTTTGCCAATTGCGGGGTTGCCGGAGTGACAGAAACCTAAACCCCCGTTGGTATATCGATGCAAGAGGGATAGCAGGATCTCAGAGTTTAAGGCTGTGGTTAGATTTATTCTTAATTACTTTCTTGTAGTTGCGGATGCTTGCAAGGGGTATAATCACAAGTATGTATTAGTCCTAGGAAGGGCAGTACATTAGCATAGGTTCACCCACACAACACTTATCATAACAATGACGATTATTTAGCCGTATGTAGCGAAAGCACTAGACTAAAATCCCGTGTGTCCTCGAGAACGTTTGGTCATTATAAGTAAACAAACCGGCTTGTCCTTTGTGCTAAAAAGGATTGGGCCACTCGCTGCAATTGTTACTCTCGCACTTTACTTACTCGTACTTTATTCAACTGTTACATCAAAACCCCCTGAATACTTGTCTGTGAGCATTTACAGTGAATCCTTCATCGAAACTGCTTGTCGACACCTTCTGCTCCTCGTTGGGATCGACATTCTTACTTATCGAAAATACTACGATACACCCCCTATACTTGTGGGTCATCAAGACTATTTTCTGGCGCCGTTGCCGGGGAGTGAAGCGCTATTGGTAAGTGGAATTGGTAAGGAAAACCTTTACTGTTTGTGCTGATTTTATTTACTGCCTTTCGCTATAAGTCATTATGGAGAGATCTTCTCTTCAATTTCTATTTGGGAAATCTACTACTACTGCAACGGTAGTGGATGAGGCGCCAGGTGAGGAAGTGATACCATATAAAATACCTATGAAAATTATTGAACGTGTTATGGATAACCGCTATGAAGGGGATGGAACTGTCCACCCTGGAGATCATTTATTGTTCTTGCATGAATTATGCGGTTTATTCAAGTGTGCAGGTATTGCTATGGATGAAGTGAGGAAGAAACTATTCTCTTTATCGCTGTCTGGTAAGGCGGCGCATTGGTATAAATTACTGGATAATGAGGATTCTCTTGAATGGAATGATATTGTGCCCCGGTTTTATTCTAAGTTCTATCCTCCAAGTGAAATTCACAAGGATCGAAATCGCATATATAATTTTTGGCCTCATGATGGAGAGAGTATTGCCCAAGCTTGGGGGAGATTGAAGTCTTTAATGCTCAAATGCCCCATTCATGAGCTTCCTGGTAATGTTATTATTGATAATTTCTATGCAAGACTTTCTTTTCAAGACAAGACCTTGCTGGATACTTCTTGTTCTAGATCATTTACACGCAACAAAGAAGAGTTTAAAAGGGACCTTCTTGATCGGATCCAAGAAAATACTGAAGGTTGGGAGAATGACAAGGATAGAGAATCAGGTATAATTTATGATTATAAATGCATTGAAGCTTTTATGGATACTGATAAATTTCGTAATATGAGTGCTACATATGGTCTTGATTCTCAAGTTGCTGCAAATCTTTATAAAGCTTTTGCCTCTCATTATGAATTGCCTAAGAAGAATTTTGATAAGTATCATGAACCGTATAAAGATAAAATTGATTCATCTATTAATAAATGCGTTGTAGTTGAAACTGCTGATCATGTTATTCCTGAAGCTTATATTGAAAAAACTCCTTTCCCTGCTAAAATGAAGGAGTACTCTGTTATAAATAGTGCGGTTCATAAAAGTGAAAAGAAACCTGTAGAACCTGAAGAACAAATAAAAGTTGAACCTGCTGTTGCAATAGTTAAAGATCTTGTGACTGAAAATGTGGAGGATGGTCATATTATTTTTTGTGAAGATGCTTCTAATATTGTTTCACATCCTAATAAACCCAAACAAGCTAGTGTGCCTATGCTATCTGTTAGAATTGGTGATCATTGCTATTATGGATTATGTGATATTGGTGCAAGCGTTAGTGCTATTCCTTATGAGCTTTACACAGAGATTATGCACGAAATTGATTCTTGTGAACTTGAAGATATTGATGTGGTTATTCAGCCGGCTAATAGAGAAACTATTTCTCCAATTGGTATTGTTCGAGATGTGGAAGTTCTATGTGGTAAGATTAAATATCCTGCTGACTTTTTGGTACTTGGTTCTGCTGCTAGTGATTATTGTCCTATTATTTTTGGTAGACCTTTTCTAAATACTTGTGGAGCTATTATAGATTGCAAGAAAGAGAAAATTTTGACTAAATTTGCTGGTGAATCTTATGAGTTTAACTTCTCTAAATTTACCAAAACTCCTTATAAAGCTGATTTGCCTAGTGATGATTTTAAAATGGAGCAATGTGCATCTATTGTTCTTGTTCCTAACAATCCTTTGCAGCAACATTTGGAGGATAGCGAGAGTGAAGTTTTTAGGAAAGAAAGAGATGAGCTTGAGGAAATTTTTCTTCGCCAACCTATTCTCAAGCATGATTTACCGGTGGAAGATTTGGGTACAACACCGCCACCAAAGGAAGATCCTATTTTTGAATTAAAGCCTTTACCTGATAATCTTAAATATGCTCATATTGATGATAAGAAAATATATCCTGTTATTATTAGTTCTAAGCTTACAGAGTTTGAAGAAGAAAGGTTATTGGAAATATTGAAGAAACACCGAGGAGCTATTGGCTATACTCTTGATGATTTGAAGGGGATTTCTCCTTCTATTTGCCAACATGCTATTAATATGGAAGATGATGCGAAGCCTGTTGTTGAACCTCAGCGTCGTCTAATTCCGAAGATGAAGGAAGTGGTAAGGAATGAGGTATTAAGACTTCTTGAAGCTGGTATTATATATCCTATTGCTGATAGTAGATGGGTTAGTCCTGTGCATTGCATTCCCAAGAAAGGAGGAATGACTGTTGTGCCTAATGATAATGATGAACTCATCCCGCAAAGAGTAGTTGTAGGATATAGAATGTGCATTGATTTTCGAAAAGTTAATAAAGTTACTAAAAAAGATCATTACCCTTTACCATTTATTGATCAAATGCTAGAAAGATTGTCTAAAAATACTCATTTTTGCTTTCTTGATGGTTATTCTGGGTTTTCACAAATTGCTGTTAAAGCTAAAGATCAAGAGAAAACCACTTTTACTTGTCCCTATGGAACTTATGCTTATAGGCGTATGCCCTTTGGTTTATGTAATGCTCCTGCTACTTTTCAAAGATGCATGTCTGCTATTTTTCATGGTTTTTGCGAGAGTATTGTAGAGGTATTCATGGATGATTTTTCCGTCTATGGGAACTCTTTTGATAGTTGCTTGCGAAACCTTGATAAAGTTTTGCAGAGATGTGAAGAAACTAACCTTGTTTTTACACTACAAGACAAGTTGCCATGGCCGACGAAGTTGAAGTCGTGCCGTGGTTGCTGGTGTACCATGGCCGACGATTTTGGGTCCCTCCGTGGTGCATGTCAAAACTTTTTTTTTTCTCGTTTTTTGAGGCCACCTAGCCCGACGAAAGCGGCCAAAATGTCGCGTATGGTGGCCCGGGACGTGGTGCATCTCGAAATCTCGGGTTCGCCGGCCGAGTCAACGCAAATCCGCACCGCCGAGGGATGTAGGGCCCAGATGGCAGCCTCTCTGGCATTGTTTTTTTTCTAGATCGCGCCATCTCGTTCAACGTTCTCCGATCGAGCCGTTTACGATGCAGGATCATGGGTCCCGCATGTCATCCTCTATGAACCAAAATTCTTTCTATTCTTGGATTTTTTTTGACCCCCTGATTTCTGGCTACTTCCTTTTTCTTTTGATCCCTTGCCGCCTTGGAAACGTTGAGACCGCTGATGCTAAATGGGACCCGCATGTCATCCTCTATGTGCAATCAACTTTCTTTTCTTGGAGTTTTTTTTGGCACCTCAAATTTGGTCACTTGCCTTTTTCTTTCGATCCCCTGCCGCCTCTCAAACGGTGATACCGCTGCTGCTAACTGGGACCCGCATGTCATCCTCTATGTACTATAAAACTTTCTTTTCTTGAATTATTTTTGGCACCTCATATTTGGTCACTTACCTTTTTCTTTCGATCCCCTGCCGCCTCTCAAACGGTGATACCGCTGCTAAATGGGACCCGCATGTCATCCTCTATGTACTATAAAACTTTCTTTTCTTGAATTATTTTTGGCTCCTCATATTTTTTCACTTGCCTTTTTCTTTCGATCCCCTGCCGCCTCTCAAACGGTGATACCGCTGCTGCTAAATGGGACCCGCATGTCATCCTCTATGTACTATAAAACTTTCTTTTCTTGAATTATTTTTGGCTCCTCATATTTTTTCACTTGCCTTTTTCTTTCGATCTCATGCCACGTTTGAAACGTTGAGGAACATGCAGGCTCATGGGACCCGCATGTCATCCTCTATGTACTATAAAAGTTCATTTTCTTGGTTTTTTTTCACCCTCTGATTTTTGGCAATTTCTTTTTTCTTTTGATCCCCTGCCGCCTCTCAAACGGTGATACCGCTGCTGCTAAATGGGACCTGCATGTCATCCTCTATGTACTATAAAACTTTCTTTTCTTGGATTATTTTTGGCACCTCATATTCGTTCACTTGCCTTTTTCTTTTGATCCCCTGCCGCCTCTCAAACAGTGAGACCGCTGCAGCTAAATGGGACCCGCATGTCATCCTCTATGAGCAATCAACTTTCTTTTCTTGGAGTTTTTTTGGCACCTCATATTTGGGCACTTGCCTTTTTCTTTCGATCTCATGCCACGTTTGAAACGTTGAGGAACCTGCTGGCTCATGGGACCCGCATGTCATCCTCTATGTGCTATAAAAGTTTCCTTTGTTGGATTTTTTTTCACCCTCTGATTTTTGGCTTGCCTTTTTCTTTTGATCCCCTGCCCCCTTTGAAACTTGAGTAAGCTGTTGGCTCAAGGGACCCGCATGTCATCCTCTATGTCCATCAACTTTCTTTTCTTGGATTTTTTTTCACCCCCTAATTACTAGCTACTTTCTTTTTCTTTTGATCTCAAGCCGCATTACAAACATTGAGACCGCTGCTGCAAAATGGGACCCACATGTCATCCTCTATGTACAATAAAAAGTTTCTTTTCTTGGATTATCTTTTGCTCCTGATATTTTGTCACTTGCCTTTTTCTTTCGATCTCATGCCGCCTTTGAAACGTTGAGTAAGCTGCTGGCTCATGGGTCCCGCATGTCATCCTCTATGAACAATAAAAGTTTCCTTTCTTGGAGTTATTTTTTACCCCTAATTTCTGGCTATTTGCCTTTTTCTTTTGATCTCCTGCCCCCTCTGAAACGATGAGGACGCTGCTGACAGGTCGGTCCCACATGTCATCCTCTATGAACAATAAATGTTTCCTTTGATGGATTTATTTTGAACCCCTAATTAATTTCTGGATATTTCCCCTGCCGCCTTGGAATCGTTGAGGATGTCTTTGCCTCATGGGTCCCGCATGTCATCCTCTCAGAACGGTAAATGTTTATTTTCTTGGATTTTGTTGACCAAACGATTTTTGGCTTATTTTTTCTTTCAATCACCTGCAGCCTTTAAAATGTTGAGGACGCCGCTGGCTCACGGGTCCCACATGTCAACCTCTATGAACAATAAACGCCGAGGATCCGCTGCCTCATGGGTCCCGCATGTCATCCTCTCGTAACGAAAATGTTTCTTTTCTTGGATTTTTTACCAACAGATTTTTGGTTTATTTTTTCTTTCCATCCCCTGCCGCCTTTAAAACGTTGACGACGCTGTTGGCTCATGGGTCCCCGATGTCAGCCTCCCCGTACAAGAAACATATGATATCTTGATTATTTTGCAGACAATAAACAATGTATTGCGCTCTGAACTATTTCAAACGGATAATTAAATATTTATTTTTACATAAACAAACTTATATGTTGAATCTCCTTTTTTTTTTGTCTTTGCGAAGCATAGGACTTTCCTGTTTTTTTAGAAAATTCTGAACTTTCCTGTTTTGGAGTGGGCTGAAATTGTACGAGTCAAAAGGCCAAGCAGGATAGTTCGAAAGCCCAGATGTCCAGATGCAGCCCAATTGAAATCTATCTTCTTTGTTTATTCTCACCCCCCGATGTCTGTCTACTTAATTTTTATTTTGGTCACGTGCCGCCTTGGAAACGTTGAGACCGCTGCTGCAAAATGGGACCCGCATGTCATCCTCTATGTACAATAAAATTTCTTTTCTTGGATTATTTTTGGCTCCTGATATTTGGTCACTTGCCTTTTTCTTTCGATCCCGTGCATCCTCTCAAACGGTGATACCTCTGCTGCTAATTGGGACCCGCATGTCATCCTCTATGTACAATTAAGTTTCTTTTCTTGAATTATTTTTGGCTCCTGATATTTGGTCACTTGCCTTTTTCTTTCGATCTCATGCCACGTTTGAAACGTTGAGGAACCTGGTGCTAAATGGGACCCGCATGTCATCCTCTATGTACTATAAAACTTTCTTTTCTTGGATTATTTTTGGCTCCTGATATTTGGTCACTTGCGTTTTTTTCTTTCGATCTCATGCCACGTTTGAAACTTTGAGGAACCTGCTGGCTCATGGGACCTGCATGTCATCCTCTATGTGCTATAAAAGTTTATTTTCTATGGTTTTTTTTCACTCTCTGATTTTTGTCTATTTCCTTTTTTCTTTTGATGCCCTGCCGCCTTGGAAACGTTGAGTAAGCTGCTGATGACCCACAAGTATAGGGGATTGCAACAGTCTTCGAGGGAAGTAAAACCCAATTTATTGATTCGACACAAGGGGAGACAAAGAACACTTGGAAGCCTTGACAGCGGAGTTGTCAATTCAGCTGCACCTGGAAACAGACTTGCTCGCAAGAGTTTATCAGTAGTAACAGTTTTATAGCAGTAGCAGTAGTGAAATAACAGCAGCAGAGTAACAGAGACAGCAGTAGTGATTTTAGTAAACAGCAGGATTAAAATACTGTAGGCACGGGGACGGATGACGGGCGTTGCATGGATGAGAGAAACTCATGTAACAATCATAGCAGGGCATTTGCAGATAATAATAAAACGGTGTCCAAGTACAAAGCAATCAATAGGCATGTGTTCCATATATAGTCGTGCGTGCTCGCAATGAGAAACTTGCACAACATCTTTTGTCCTACCAGCCGGTGGCAGCCGGGCCTCAAGGGAAACTACTGGATATTAAGGTACTCCTTTTAATAGAGTACCGGAGCAAAGCATTAACACTCCGTGAACACATGTGATCCTCACATCGCTACCATTCCCTCCGGTTGTCCCGATTTCTGTCACTTCGGGGCCATCGGTTCCGGACAGCGACATGTGTATACAACTTATAGGTAAGACCATAAACAATGATTATCTTGATGAAACAATAACATGTTCAGATCTGAGATCATGGCACTCGGGCCCTAGTGACAAGCATTAAACATAACAAGTTGCAACAATATCATCAAAGTACCAATTACGGACACTAGGCACTATGCCCTAACAATCTTATGCTATTACATGACCAATCTCATCCAATCCCTACCATCCCCTTCGGCCTACAGCGGGGGAATTACTCACACATGGATGGGGGAAACATGGCTGGTTGATGTAGAGGCGTTGGCGGTGATGATGGCGATGATCTCCTCCAATTCCCCGTCCCGGCGGAGTGCCAGAACGGAGACTTCTAGCTCCCGCGACGGAGTTTCGCGATGTGGCGGCGTTCTGGAGGGTTTCTGGCGACTTCGACTTCTCCCCGTGCGTTTTTAGGTCGAGACCGATAAATAGTCCGAAGGAGGGCGTCGGAGGCCGGCCGAGGGGGCCACACCACATGGCCGCGCGGGCCCCCCTGGGCCGCGCCGCCCTGTGGTGTGGGGCCCTCGGGCCTCCACCTTAATTGTCCTTCTGGCTCCGTCATTATTCTGGGAAAATAGGGCCTTCTGCATAAATTCCGAGGATTTTCCCGAAAGTTGGATTTCTGCACAAAAACGAGACACGAGCGATTCTGCTGAAAACAGCGTTAGTCCATGTTAGTTGCATCCAAAATACACAAATTAGAGGCAAAACAATAGCAAAAGTGTTCGGGAAAGTAGATACGTTTTGGACGTATCAACTCCCCCCAAGCTTAGCTTATTGCTTGTCCTCAAGCAATTCAGTTAACAACTGAGCGATAAAAGAACTTTCACGAACACATTTGCCCATATGATGTATATATTCTCATGCTATGGCTAATACTTAAGCAGTTCATAATGAGATACATGCAAATAAGATCATCTAATAGCTATGTCAATCATGGAGAGGTACCAACAATTAATAATAAGCATCATGAATCATGTATATAAGCAGGATTGCAATGTTCATAAGAGAGTATGATAAAGTGGTATCTCGCTTGCCTGTATTTGATTGGCAAAACATAAATGCCCGGGCACCTCTGGAGTTCATAGAAAAACTAGAAGTAGTGATTGTCAAAGATAAAAGCATCAAAGTTATACCACAATCAATCATATTTTGAGACAAGCATGTTATACTAAGAATGACAGTTGTGCTCTCAAGATAGTGCTCAAAGAAATAATGGAGACACAACATAAAAGTAAAAGATTGACCCTTCGCAGAGGGAAGCAGGGATTAACATGCGCTAGAGCTTTTCATTTTTATAAAGACAGGAGTAAAATTATTTTGAGAGGTGTTTGTTGTTGTCAACGAATGGTAATGGGTACACTAACTACCTCGCCAACCGGACTTTCAAGAGCGGCTCCCATGAATTATTTCATATTTATTTGGCACTCCTTCCAACCTTTCTTTCACGAACCATGGCTAACCGAATCCTCGGGTGCCTGCCAACAATCTCATACCATGAAGGAGTGCCTTTTTTATTTTATTTTTATTATGATGATGACACTCCCCCAACCTTTGCTTACACAAGCCATGGCTAACCGAATCCTTCGGGTGCCGTCCAACAATCACAAACCATGGAGGAGTGTCTATTTAAGTTAATTAATTCGGGACTGGGAATCCCATTGCCAGCTCTTTTTGCAAAATTATTGGATAAGCGGATGTGCCACTAGTCCATATGAGAGTCCGTCAAAAGTAAATGACAAGATTGAAAGCTAAACACCACATACTTCCTCATGAGCTATGAAACATAAACACAAATTGAGAAGCATTTTGAAGGTTTTAAAGGTAGCGCATGAGAATTTACTTGGAATGGTTTGAAATGCCATGCATAGGTATTTATGGTGGACACTTTGGAATAACTTGGTTTTCATGTGTTTGGAAGCACGAGCAGCGTTCCCGCTCAGTACAAGTGAAGGCTAGCAATAGACTAGGGAGCGACAAATCAAGAGAGCAGTAACTGTCATAATCATGCTTGCGGCAAAATAAATTAACGGAGGCATAAAAGTGATACAAGAACTCTGAAGCAATATAGATCATTGAGGCTTAATTGACTTTGGTTCAGTCATATGCATGCGTGAGCATGTGCCAAGTCGATATAAATGAATTATTCAGAGGAGGATACCACAATGCCATACTTACTTATGAATAAAACAATGCAAGCAAACATCCATGACATGCTACTCATATTAATAAATTGGAGCTAAACATGGGAGATCATAAACTACTAGACTTTCTCAAATAACATATACCTCACATGAACCAACTAAGCATGCTCACATGGATGAGTATATGTACAAAAATGAAAACAAATAGAGTTCATACCAGCCTCTCACCACAATCAGATTGTCGTAGATCGTCATTATTGCCTTTTCACTTGTGTAGCTTGGATAATATGAAATGAAAACCACGCTCCAGCCACCGAAGACCATTGAACTCATAAAGAACTTTACAAACCAAAGAAGAACAGCAAATATTTTTGGTGTTTTCAAATTAGAAACAAGAACAAGAGGAAACAAACAAACAAAGCAAAATCTTTTTGGGTTTTCTTATAGCAAACTAGCAATAGCAAGTAAAGCGAGACAAATGCAAGAAACCAAAGCAAACAAATGGTGAAGAGAAACAACAGAAATATTTTTGGTCTTTTTGTGTTTTGGGAAAGAAACAAAGCAAGAACAAGAAATAGCAAACTAAAAGAAACACATAACAGCAGGATGACAGAAATCTGCCAAAACCTGACAGCAGTACAGAAATCGATTTTTACAAAAATCTTACGTTGCTCAGCTCGAAAAGTGTTCAACTAATGAAAGTTAGATAACAACCTGGGGAACCTGCACAAAAATTGGCAGCTCAAAATAACGCTCTGGCTGTGCGCACGAATTTTTCTAGTAACAGTCCAGAATCTGTTTTCAGGCAGCACTTCCCCAAATATTATCCTCCTCTCATTAGAAAACCACTCAAACGAACAAAACAAGTATGTACAAGTATCCAGCAACCATAATATGCAAAGAATGAGTGATGCCGGTATACCTTCCCCCAAGTTTAGGCTTTTGGCCTAAGTGGAGTTCAACCCCAACGAGGATCGTTGTTCCTTGCCGGTGGGTAATTCATGGAGTAGTCATAGTAAAGTTCCTGTGCAGAAGAAAAGCGTGGAGGCTCCACATATCCACCATGTTGATGCGAGGAACTTGCTGCATCGGATGATGAGTCGAGGTGCTCCTCGACCTCCGTGTCGTCTCTTGCATGTTGACCTCCTCTCTCTATGTGTGCATCCAGTGTACCTTCTGTGACCGACCAATCTCCCCTGGAATCAAGGTTAGACAGAACAGGCGCAGGCAATCTTACTAGTTTCTTAGTTTTCTTAGTTATTCTCCAGACTTTCTTATAAAATGTCATCTTGTAAAACAGGTTACCCAAGTTGGAGGAATCTGAAACAAATTCATGTTTAATCATAGAGGCTATGTCAAGTTTTTCTATGGGGAATGGAATATCAAAATGATGAGGTTCTACATTATGAAAAGCTAGTAAACGAGAGGCGATGAGACCTCCACAAATTCCACCTTTCTTACGGTTAGTAGCAAGTCTATAAGCTATCAATGCCCCCAAATTATAAGTCCTACTACTTTGCAGTGCCGCAGCTAGAAAAGCCAAATCTGGGATAGAAAGTTTACCACCAATCTTTTTAGCAAGAACGCATTTGGTAATAAAATAGGCAAAGTAGCGGATAGCCGGGAGCTGAATACTAGTGATTTTACCATTATCCCCTGAGAAACTCCTTCCATCGCAAATCATCTTGAAGAGGTCCAAGAGTTCTTGCGGTGATCCCCTTATCTTCTCGCATGACCCCCATTGCGGTACTCTAATTGCTGCACAAAAATCATTGAATGGCAAGTTGATAGCTTTATTGTAAATTTTATACTGGACCGTGGGGTTAGATCGCGACCAATTGAACTTGAAGTCCTGCACAAAAGACATAGTTAATTTTGCATATTGTCTTGGCTCTCCTTCAACAAAGTCACTCAGCCCTGCACGAGAAATTAGACTTTGAACATCTTCAAGTATTCCCGCGCTTCTCATGAAATCCGCGCATGGGTAGTAAGAGGGGTATACTCCCTCTTCACGATTGACTCTCATAACTTGTTGGACTTCCAATTCTTGCTGGTTCAAGTGATATCTATTCCACTCCATTTTCTGAAATTTCAACAAACAATATAAAAATTTGATTTGGTGACATATAATCAAGGGGAACTACCATAGGAACTTGCTAGAGTACTAATCATGCATCAAAACTAGCTTATACCACTTAGAACAAGCATGCAAGCTCACTAAACATGTTACCTACAGCAGCAAAATATTCAAGATATACTCAACCAAACAAAATTCTACTTGGATGGGTGGAGGAGTCACATACCAAGGAGCAAATGTGCCAAATTTCAGCAAGAAATCTGGGCTGAGCAAAGAGATCGAGAAATCTGGAGCTCTTGAGCAAAAACGCGAGTGAGAGGAACCTGGTACGAGTTTTTTCGGGAGAGAGAAGGTGCTGGGAGAAAGAGATGGCAAAGTGGGGCAAGGAGGGGCCCACACCACAGGGTGGCGTGCCCCCCTCCTTGGCCGCGCCGGCCTGTGGTGTGGCACCCTCTGGTGCCCCACAGGTCATCCTCTGGTGCTCCCAGGTGCCTCGTCAAAAAATAGGACCAACGGTATAATTTTTGTGAATTTTTGAAAACTTTGAAAAATGCACATTTCTGGGTATTTAATTTATTATTACTGGCCAGGAAATTTTTTGAAATCTCCGATTAACTAAGGAACTTTGCAAATTAAAAATGCTACAGCAACTAGAGCAAATAGAGGAAGAAAGAGATGTTGTTTACCTCCTCTATGCATATAAAAAGTATTTGTTAACAAGGTTGATCAAGTCTTGCCACCAAATAAATTTACATAGCATAAGAAGAAATAAACCTCAAATCAATCATGTTACCTTGAATTGTATTGATATGGATCCAATCACGAGAGTTTGATATTCTTCTTTAGGCTCATATATAGGACAATCAATAGTTCCAACTTTGATAGTTCTCACATTAGAAATAGTATTGACTCCACATACTTTATCAATCTTCTTGGGGAAATAGACGGTATGCTCTTTATCATCAACATTGAAAGTAACCTTTCCTTTATTGCAATCAATAACAGCCCCTGCGGTGTTAAGAAAAGGTCTCCCAAGAATAATAGACATATTATCATCTTCAGGCATTTCCAACACAACAAAATCAGTTAATATCAAGCAGTTAGTAGTAACTTGAACAGGAACATCCTCACATATACCAACAGGAATAGCAGTAGATTTATCAGCCATTTGCAAAGATATATCAGTAGGTATCAACTTATCTAAGTAAAGTCTCTTATAAAGAGAAAAAGGCATAACACTAACACCGGCTCCCAAGTCACATAGAGCAGTTTTAACATAATTATTCTTAATAGAACAAGGAATAGTAGGTATACCTGGGTCGCCCAACTTCTTTGGAACTTTGCCATTGAAAGAGTAATTAGCAAGCATAGTGGAAATTTCCTCATTGGGGATTTTTCTTTTGTTAGTAACAATATCTTTCATATACTTTGAATAAGGAGGCAATTTAATAGCATCAGTCAAAGGGATTTGCAAGAATAAGGGTTTCATCCAATCGCAAAATTTATTATAATGTTCTTCTTCCTTTGATTTTAGTTTCTTAGCAGGAAAAGGCATTTGCTTTTGCACCCAAGGTTCTCTTTCATTACCATGTTTCTCAGCAATAAAATCTTCTTTAGTGTACTTTTTATTTTTAGCATGCTTTTCAGGTTCTTCTTCAACCTCTTCTTTATCAGGAGTATCATTATTATCATTATCTTTATCATTATCATGTTCATTACCACTTTCAGTTTCAGCATCAGAAATAGAAATACTATTAGGATCATTAACAGGTTCAGAGGATTCTACAACATTTTTATGTTTCTTCTTCTTTTTCTTCTTAGAAGGAGCACTAGGTTCAATGTGTTGAGAATCTTGTTCAATTCTTTTGGGATGCCCTTCAGGATATAGAGGATCCTGGGTAGAGACACCACCTCTAGTTGTTACTTCATAAGCATGTTTCTCTTTAGAATTATTCCCCAACAAGTCATTTTGCACTTTAGTGAGTTGATCAATTTGAGTTTGAATCATATGAAAATGTTTAACAAGCATCTTAACATCATTGGAGGTTCTCTCCACAATATCATGCAATTCACTAATAGCTCGAGAATTTTCCATTAAATGATTCTCTACTCTCATATTAAAATTTTCTTGCTTAACAATATAATTATCAAACTCATCTAAGCATTGTGCAGGAGGTTTCGAATACGGAATATCTTCCCTAGTAAAGCGTTGAAGGGAGTTTACCTCAATCATGGATGAAGGGGAAATTATCTCACACATATCTTCTATGGGAGGAAGATTCTTCACATCTTCAGGTTTAATACCTTTCTCCTTGAGAGACTTCTTGGCTTCCCTCATATCTTCATCATTCAATTTAATTAAACCCCTCTTCTTCAATATTGGCGTTGGAGTTGGTTCAGGCGTAGTCCAATCATCATGATTCCGGCCTATTTTAGCCAATAATTCTTCGAGCGTCGTCACGGAGTTCTTTTCCTGAAAACACAACCAGCACAACTATCCAGGTATGCCCTAGACTCAATGGTTAGTCCGCTATAAAATATATCAAGTAAATCATGCTTTTCCAGATCATGATCAGGCCGAGCTCTAATAAGAGAGCAAAATCTCGCCCAAGCCTCAGGCAATTTCTCTTCATCTCCCTGGTCAAAATTATAAATTCTCTGCAAAGCAATATGTTGAGCACTAGCAGGAAAGTATTTACGGAAGAAAACATCAAGCAATTCTTTTGGACTTTTAATAGAATTAGGTGGCAAACTATTATACCAAGTTTTAGCGTCATCCTTTAATGAGAATGGAAAGATTTTAGCAACAAAGTAAGTATGCATCTTGACATCATCAGAAAACAAGCTACTTAGAGTAGATAACTCAGTCATGTGTTCAACAACACTTTCTTTTTCAGTACCACAAAAGGGTGTTTTCTCAACAATAGCTATATGAGATAGATCAAGAGAAAAATTATAATCTTTATCCTTAATGTTTATAGGAGATGTGGCAAACTTAGGATCAGGAGACAGTTTATATCTAACAGCATGTTCTGCAAGCAACTTTTTAATTTTTCTTGCATCAGTAGTAGCATTGCATTTTTCAATAAAATCATCATTAAGCTCCACATAATCTTCATCAGGATCATCACTAAAATAATCAAGTTCAGGTGAACTAACAGGTGTAGTAGCATTAGGAGTTTCAGTATTTTCAATTTGTCTAGACCTAGCAATTGTAGCATCTAGAAAAGATCCCAATGAACCACTATCATCAAGCATAGCAGAAATATTATCAATATTATGAGAGTTTTCAGATTCAGCAGAAGTACCGCATGTGAAGCATGTGGCGGTGAAACAAGTTTATCAATCACAGATGGTGAATCAAGTGTAGCGGAGGTATTCAGAATTGTACCTTTTCTTGTAGTGGATGGTAATATGGCGACCTTAGTATCGCGAGGTTTACCCATGATGGAGAATTTGCAGCGAACAATATTAATCCAAGTGAACTTCCAAATAAAGCTATGCTCCCCGGCAACGGCGCCAAAAGATAGTCTTGATGACCCACAAGTATAGGGGGTGTATCGTAGTATTTTCGATAAGTAAGAATGTCGATCCCAACGAGGAGCAGAAGGTGTTGACAAGCAGTTTCGATGAAGGATTCACTGTAAATGCTCACAGACAAGTATTCAGGGGGGTTTGATGTAACAGTTGAATAAAGTACGAGTAAGTAAAGTGCGAGAGTAACAATTGCAGCGAGTGTCCCAATACTTTTTAGCACAAAGGACAAGCCGGTTTGTTTACTTATAATGACCAAACGTTCTCGAGGACACACGGGATTTTAGTCTAGTGCTTTCGCTACATACGGCTAAATAATCTTCATTGTTATGATAAGTGTTGTGTGGGTGAACCTATGCTAATGTACCGCCCTTCCTAGGACTAATACATACTTGTGATTATACCCCTTGCAAGCATCCGCAACTACAAGAAAGTAATTAAGAATAAATCTAACCACAGCCTTAAACTCTGAGATCCTGCGATCCCTCCTGCATCGATATACCAACGGGGGTTTAGATTTCTGTCACTCCGGCAACCCCGCAATTGGCAAACGAATACAAGATGCATTCCCCTAGGCCCATAAATGGTGAAGTGTCATGTAGTCGACGTTCACATGACACCACTAGAAGAATAACACCACAACTTAAATATCACACCATTGAATATTACTCAACCATAGTTCACTACTAACATTTAGACTTCACCCATGTCCTCAAGAACTAAACGAACTACTCACGAGACATCATATGGAACATGATCAGAGGTGATATGATGATGAATAACAATCTGAACATAAACTTGGTTCAATGGTTTCACTCAATAGCATCAACAACAAGTAGAGATCGATACCGGGAGAGTTTCCCCTATCAAACAATCAAGACAAACCCAAATTGCTACGGCGGTGACGGTGTCCAGCGGTGGAGATGGCGGTGATGATGGTGGAGATGATGATGATGGTGATGGAGATGATGTCCAGCTCGATGTCGGTGACGATGGCGTCGATTTCCCCCTCCCGGAGGGAATTTCCCCGGCGGATTCCTGCCCGCCGGAGAGCTCTTTTCTCTCTGGTGTTCTCCGCCCCGCAGAGGCGGCTGTAACTCTTCGCGAGGTACCCTCTGTGGCTTAGGTTTTCGGGACGAAGGATTTCGCGAAGAAAAGGAGGCGAAAGGGGCTGTGGGCCCCCCACACCACATGGCGGCGCGGCCAGGCCATGGGCCACGCCGCCCTAGGGTGTGGGCCCACCCTGGGTCCTCCTGGCTCCTCCTTCTGGCTTCCTTCGTCATCTTGAAAAATAGGATTTTTGGTATAATTTCCTTCCACAGTTGATCTTCCGAAATATTGCGTTCTGACGGTGCTTTTTCCCGCAGAATCCTGGCTCCGGTGCTTGATCCTCCAATAATGATGAAACATGCAAAATAGATGAAATAACATAAGTATTGTGTCCCAATATGAAATATATCAATGAATAACAGCAAATTATGATATAAAATAGTGATGCAAATTGGACGTATCAACTCCCCCAAGCTTAGACTTCGCTTGTCCCCAAGCGAAACTGAGCTCGATAGACAGGACCACATGTTTATGGAGTGAAGAGTCGATAAATAAAATACGGACAAGAAGCATCATATTCATTCACACAAGACATTATAGTAAACAACCTCTTATAACTCAACTTGAAACAAGTATAAGGTAATCACAGATAAAGGTGCATAAGAAATCATAATTGGTGATGGCAAACTTCGTTCTTGGTCAGAGAACAATTAACAGATTATATTTATCTCATTGAGCAGCGCTCTCATGTTAAAGTTTATAAGGCACAACTTGCATACTCAATCATAATGGTCTTTTCATGATCATTGATAACTTGCAAAGCTATATTCATTCAGATAAAACTTGTACTAAACAAGGAAGAATAAAAGACATGATGAAGCAAATCACAATATAATGGTTTGATCACAACTACTCAAATGCTTGCTTGAGATGGAGGGAAATAGGTTTACTGACTCAACATAAAGTAAAAGACAGGCCCTTCGCAGAGGAAAGCAGGGATTAAATCATGTGCTAGAGCTTTTTCAGTTTTGCAATCATATAAAGAGAATAAAAGTAACATTTTGAGAGGTGTTTGTTGTTGTCAATGACTGGTAGCGGGTACTCTAACCCCCTTGCCAGACAAACCTTCAAAGAGCGGCTCCCATATTATTTTCATTTTGTGTGGCACTCCTTCCAACCTTTCTTTCACAAACCATGGCTAACCGAATCCTCGGGTGCCTGCCAACAATCTCATACCATGAAGGAGTGCCTTTTTATTTTAGTTTTATTATGATGATGACACTCCCCCCAACCTTTGCTTACACAAGCCATGGCTAACCGAATCCTTCAGGTGCCGTCCATCAATCACATACCATGGAGGAGTGTCTATTTAGTTTAGTTAATTTGGGACTGGGAATCCCATTGCCAGCTCTTTTTGCAAAATTATTGGATAAGCGGATGAAGCCACTAGTCCATTGGTGAAAGTTGCCCAACAAGATTGAAAGATAAAACACCATATACTTCCTCATGAGCTATAAAACATTGACACAAATAAGAGATACTAAGTTTTGAATTGTTTAAAGGTAGCACATGAAGTATTTACTTGGAATGGCAGAAAATACCATGTAGTAGGTAGGTATGGTGGACACAAATGGCATAGGTTTGGGCTAAGGTTTGGATGTACGAGAAGTATTCCCTCTCAGTACAGGTCTTTGGCTAGCAAGGTTAATTAGCAAGCATAAGAGTCGAGGGAAACAAACAAATATACATGTGATAGAAACAATCATGCATCTTCCTTGTAAGCACAAACAATTTTAACTTCAGAATAATAAGCTATGAGCTAACAAGAAAGAAAGACAATGAAACATCTACATGTATTTCTCTTTTCTACTTAAACCTCAAAGTGTTGTTGCTATTGACCAATGCTAAGTTTGCCAAAACCAAATAGATTTATTCAATGCTCCCAAAGTGATACCAATACTAATGACAAGGTAAATCATATAACAGAGATTGCAAACTAAAATAAGATGTGCAATATGTAAATGATAAGACTTCTCATTAATATTCCATAACGATAACTCACACCAAGGGATACATAGATAACCAACTAAAGGAGAGATACTTCCAAACTGCAACCCATCTTATATGATAACTTCCCTACTCATGATATGACACTACTTGACAATAAAAGTAAAAGGTAGTGATGATGTGATACCGCGGCACTCCCCCAAGCTTGGAACAAACCAAGGGGATGCCAATACCGATGATGAATTACTCCTGCGGAGATGGTGGTGATGAACTCCTCCCGCGCTTCTTAATAAGCTCCTTCAACTTCAGTTTCTCAGCTTGACAATTCTGCACTAAGACTCGAAGAGATTCATTGTTATCTGAAGTTGGCGATGACGACCTTGTGATGCGAATCGAGTGGTATTCCAGCATTCTTCGGAGACGGCAATTCTCCTCTTGGAGTATCTCCACTTCTCTTCTTAGAGCCCGATATTGATCACAAAACTCATCGGTAGTCCGTAGAACTTCTTCCAACATGGGGAAGGAGTCAAGGCTAAGAGCGGGTGGTAAAGGTCCCTGCAAGTTATGAGAAAAAAAACGTCGAGTGTCAACAGATCCCGCCAAGATTTGCTTGCTCCCTCCGGCTTGTTGCTCTTGTCTTGATGGCACCTCCTTCACTTCTTCCTCCGAAAGCCCCTTGCCCTTGTTGTTGGAGGCCATGGTGCTTCTAGACCGAAAACAGATCCTGGCAGAAACAGCTCGAAACAAAACACGTCGAGAACACGATATACGGACCTCCAGGGGTCCGGGGGATTATATAGCAAAATTTTTCACGACAAACGGAAAGTACCAGATCGAACCAGAGTCGGAAAGGGGCGACGAGGCGGCCAAACCATAGGGCGGCGCGGGCCCAGGTCAGGCCGCGCCGGCCTATGGTGGCGCCCCCTCGTGCGTCCTTTCCACTCCGTTTCGAACTCGTAATTTTTCATATTTTCCAAAAACATCAAAAATATTGTTCGGAAAGTAAATTGCGTACTTTTCATTACCAGTACTGTTACCTATTCAAAGTCGAGTTCTGACGGACTATCAATTTGCCCTTTGATGAAAGCCTCCGGTGTTTCCACTTGAATAATATCAACATCAACATTATAGGAATTACCTGAGATATAATGCTTGAGTCTTTGTCCATTCACCACTTGCGTGGCATTGCCTTGGAGAGAGCTAATTTTGATTGCTCCTGAACGATACACCTCCTCGACAACATATGGTCCTTCCCATTTCGAGAGTAATTTCCCTGCAAAGAATCTGAGACGCGACCGATACAATAGGACTTTGTCCCCAATATTAAATTCTCTTTTGATAATCCTTCTATCATGCCATTTTTTAACTTTCTCTTTAAAGAGTTTAGCATTCTCATAAGCTTCACTTCTCCATTCATCTAGAGAACTTAATTGCAACAACCTCTTATCACCGGCAAGTTTAGGATCTTTATTTAATTCTCTAACAGCCCAATAAGCTTTGTGCTCTAGTTCTAAAGGTAAATGACAAGCTTTCCCATAAACCATTTTATAAGGTGACATTCCCATGGGATTTTTATAAGCAGTTCTATAAGCCCATAATGCATCCTTCAATTTACTAGCCCAATTCTTTCTAGTTTTATTAACGGTCTTTCCCAAAATAGATTTAATCTCTCTATTTGATAATTCTACTTGACCACTAGTTTGAGGATGATAAGCGGAAGCAATTCTATGATTAATACCATACTTAGCAAGAGTTTTTCTAAAACCTCCATGAATAAAATGAGAACCCCCATCAGTCATAATATATCTAGGCACTCCAAATCTAGGAAAAATAATATCTAAAAGCATTCTTAAAGAGGTCTCACCATCAGCACTTTTTGTAGGTATAGCTTCCACCCATTTAGTAACATAATCAACAGCAACAAGTATGTGAGTGTTACCTTCTGAAGAGGGAAAAGGTCCCATGAAGTCAAATCCCCAACAATCAAACGGTTCAATAACAAGAGTATAATTCATAGGCATTTCATTACGTCTGGAGATATTACCAACCCTTTGGCATTCATCACAAGATAAAATAAACTTTCTCGCATCTTTGAAGAGAGTTGGCCAATAAAAACCTGATTGTAGAACCTTTTGCGCGGTTCTTTCTCCGACGTGATGTCCTCCATAAGCACTACCATGACATTTACTCAATATCTCTTGTTGTTCATATTCGGGAACACATCTTCGCATAATACCATCCACTCCTTCTTTATATAAGTGTGGGTCATCCCAGAAATAGTGCCTCAAGTCATAAAATAATTTCCTCCTTTGCTGAGCTGAAAAGGTTGGAGGCAAGTACTTGGAAACAATAAAGTTAGCATAATCAGCATACCAAGGACTGTCTCGCGAGCTCACCTTTATTACAGCCAATTGTTCATTTGGAAAACTATCATTAACTTGAGAGCAAGGATCATAAGCAATATTTTCCAATCTAGACAAATTATCAGCAACAGGATTATCAGCACCTTTCCTATCTACAATATGTAAATCAAATTCTTGCAACAGAAGTACCCATCTAATAAGCCTCGGCTTAGCATCTTTCTTTGTCATAAGGTATCTAATTGCAGCATGATCAGTATGAATAGTAACTTTTGAATCAACAATATAAGATCTAAATTTATCGCAAGCAAAGACTACAGCTAATAATTCTTTTTCAGTTGTAGCATAATTTCTTTGAGCAGCATCAAGAGTTTTACTAGCATAATGAATAACATTCAGTTTTTTATCCACTCGCTGTCCAAGAACAGCGCCTCTACAAAGAAAATCACTAGCATCACACATAATTTCAAATGGTAAGTTCCAATCAGGAGGTTCAACTATAGGAGCAGTTGTTAAGGCTTTCTTAAGAGTTTCAAAAGCTTCCCTACAATCATCATCAAAAACAAAAGGTACGTCTTTTTGAAGAAGATTAGTAAGAGGCTTTGAAATCTTGGAGAAATCTTTAATAAATCTCCTATAAAACCCAGCATGACCAAGAACACTACGAATACCTTTAACATCCCTAGGATAGGGCATCTTCTCAATTGCTTCAACTTTAGCTCTATCAACTTCAATACCTCTCTCAGAAATTTTATGTCCCAATACAATTCCTTCATTAACCATAAAGTGGCATTTCTCCCAATTAAGAACAAGGTTAGTTTCGTCACATCTCTGCAAAACTTTATCAAGGTTTCGCAAGCAACTATCAAAAGAATTCCCATAGACGAAAAAATCATCCATGAATACCTCTATAATACTCTCGCAAAAACCATGAAAAATAGCAGACATGCATCTTTGAAAAGTAGCAGGAGCATTACATAAACCAAAAGGCATGCGTCTATAAGCATAAGTTCCATAGGGACAAGTAAAAGTGGTTTTCTCTTGATCTTTAGCTTTAACAGCAATTTGTGAAAACCCAGAATAACCATCAAGAAAACAAAAATGAGTATTTTTAGACAATCTTTCTAGCATTTGATCAATAAATGGTAAAGGGTAATGATTTTTCTTAGTAACTTTATTAACTTTTCAAAAATCAATGCACATTCTATACCCTACAACTACTCTTTGAGGGATGAGCTCATCATTATCATTAGGCACAACAGTCATTCCTCCTTTCTTGGGAACGCAATGCACAGGACTAACCCATCTACTATCAGCAATAGGATATATAATACCAGCTTCAAGAAGTCTTAATACCTCATTCCTTACCACTTCCTTCATCTTCAGAATTAGACGACGCTGATGTTCAACAACAGGCTTTGCATCATCTTCCATATTAATAGCATGTTGGCAAATAGAAGGAGAAATCCCTTTCAAATCATCAAGAGTATAGCCAATAGCGCCTCGGTGCTTCTTCAATATTTCCAATAACCTTTCTTCTTCAATCTCTGAAAGCTTAGAACTAATAATAACAGGATATATTTTCTTATCATCAATATGAGCATATTTAAGATTATCAGGCAAAGGCTTTAAATCAAAAACAGGATCTTCCTTTGGTGGCGGTGTTGTACCCAGATCTTCCACCGGTAAATCATGCTTGAGAATAGGTTGGCGAAGAAAAATTTCCTCAAGCTCATCTCTTTCTTTCCTAAAAACTTCACTCTCGCTATCCTCCAAATGTTGCTGCAAAGGATTGTTAGGAACAAGAACAATAGATGCACACTGTTCCATTTTAAAATCATCACTAGGCAAATCAGCTTTATAAGGAGTTTTGGTAAATTTAGAGAAGTTAAACTCATAAGATTCACCAGCAAATTTAGTCAAAATTTTCTCTTTCTTGCAATCTGTAATAGCGCCACAAGTATTTAGAAAAGGTCTACCAAAAATAATAGGACAATAATCACTAGCAGCAGAACCAAGTACCAAAAAGTCAGCAGGATATTTAATCTTACAGCATAATACTTCCACATCTCGAACAATACCAATTGGAGAAATAGTTTCTCTATTAGCCAGCTGAATAACCACATCAATATCTTCAAGTTCACAAGAATCAATTTCATGCATAATCTCCGTGTAAAGCTCATAAGGAATAGCACTAACACTTGCACCAATATCACATAATCCATAATAGCAATGACCACCAATTCTAACAGATAGCATAGGAACACTAGCTTGTTTGGGTTTATTAGGATGTGAAACAATATTAGAAGCATCTTCACAGAAAATAATATGACCATCCTCCACATTTTCAGTCACAAGATCTTTAACTATTGCAATAGCAGGTTCAACTTTTATTTGTTCTTCAGGTTATACAGGTTTCTTTTCACTTTTATGAACCGCACTATTTATAACAGAGTACTCCTTCATTTTAGAAGGGAAAGGAGTTTTTTCAATATAAGCTTCAGGAATAACATGATCAGCAGTTTCAACTACAACGCATTTATTAATAGATGAATCAATTTTATCTTTATAAGGTTCATGATACTTATCAAAATTCTTCTTTGGCAATTCATAATGAGAGGCAAAAGCTTTATAAAGATTTACAGCAACTTGAGAATCAAGACCATATGTAGCACTCATATTACGAAATTTATCAGTATCCTTAAAAGCTTCAATGCATTTATAATCATAAACTATACCTGATTCTCTATCCTTGTCGTTCTCCCAACCTTCAGTATTTTCTTGGATCCGATCAAGAAGGTCCCTTTTAAACTCTTCTTTGTTGCGTGTAAATGATCCAGAACAAGAAGTATCCAGCAAGGTCTTGTCTTGAAAAGAAAGTCTTGCATAGAAATTATCAATAATAACATTACCAGGAAGCTCATGAATGGGGCATTTGAGCATTAAAGACTTCAATCTCCCCCAAGCTTGGGCAATACCCTCTCCATCATGAGGCCAAAAATTATATATGCGATTCCGATCCTTGTGAATTTCACTTGGAGGATAGAACTTAGAATAAAACCGGGGCACAATATCATTCCATTCAAGAGAATCCCCATTATCCAGTAATTTATACCAATGCGCCGCTTTACCAGACAGCGATAAAGAGAACAGTTTCTTCCTCACTTCATCCATAGCAATACCTGCACACTTGAATAAACCGCATAATTCATGTAAGAACAATAAATGATCTCCAGGGTGGACAGTTCCATCCCCTTCATAGCGGTTATCCATAACACGTTCAATAATTTTCATAGGTATTTTATATGGTATCACTTCCTCACCTGGCGCCTCATCCACTACCGTTGCAGTAGTAGTAGATTTCCCAAATAAAAATTGAAGAGAAGATCTCTCCATAATGACTTATAGCAGCAGGCAGAAATAAAATCAGCACAACAGTAAAGGTTTTCCTTACCAATTCCACTTACCAATAGCGCTTCACTCCCCGGCAACGGCGCCAGAAAATAGTCTTGATGAACCACAAGTATAGGGGATCGCAACAGTCTTTGAGGGAAGTAAAACCCAATTTATTGATTCGACACAAGGGGAGACAAAGAACACTTGGAAGCCTTGACAGCGGAGTTGTCAATTCAGATGCACCTGGAAACAGACTTGCTCACAAGAGTTTATCAGTAGTAACAGTTTTATAGCAGATGCGATAGTGAAATAACAGCAGCAGAGTAACAGAGACAGTAGTAGTGATTTTAGTAAACAGCAGGATTAAAATACTGTAGGCACGGGGACGAATGACGGGCGTTGCATGGATGAGAGAAACTCATGTAACAATCATAGCAGGGCATTTGCAGATAATAATAAAACGGTGTCCAAGTACAAAGCAATCAATAGGCATGTGTTCCATATATAGTCGTGCGTGCTCGCAATGAGAAACTTGCACAACATCTTTTGTCCTACCAGCCGGTGGCAGCCGGGCCTCAAGGGAAACTACTGGATATTAAGGTACTCCTTTTAATAGAGTACCGGAGCAAAGCATTAACACTCCGTGAACACATGTGATCCTCACATCGCTACCATTCCCTCCGGTTGTCCCGATTTCTGTCACTTCGGGGCCATCGGTTCCGGACAGCGACATGTGTATACAACTTATAGGTAAGACCATAAACAATGATTATCTTGATGAAACAATAACATGTTCAGATCTGAGATCATGGCACTCGGGCCCTAGTGACAAGCATTAAGCATAACAAGTTGCAACAATATCATCAAAGTACCAATTACGGACACTAGGCACTATGCCCTAACAATCTTATGCTATTACATGACCAATCTCATCCAATCCCTACCATCCCCTTCGGCCTACAGCGGGGGAATTACTCACACATGGATGGGGGAAACATGGCTGGTTGATGTAGAGGCGTTGGCGGTGATGATGGCGATGATCTCCTCCAATTCCCCTGTCCGGCGGAGTGCGAACGGAGACCCGGCTCCCGCGACGGAGTTTCGCGATGTGGCGGTGTTCTGGAGGGTTTCTGGCGACTTCGACTTCTCCCCGTGCGTTTTTAGGTCGAGGCCGATAAATAGTCCGAAGGAGGGCGTCGGAGGCCGGCCGAGGGGGCCACACCACATGGCCGCGCGGGCCCCCCCTGGGCCGCGCCGCCCTGTGGTGTGGGGCCCTCGGGCCTCCACCTTAATTGTCCTTCTGGCTCCGTCATTATTCTGGGAAAATAGGGCCTTCTGCATAAATTCCGAGGATTTTCCCGAAAGTTGGATTTCTGCACAAAAACGAGACACCAGAGCAGTTCTGCTGAAAACAGCGTTAGTCCGTGTTAGTTGCATCCAAAATACACAAATTAGAGGCAAAACAATAGCAAAAGTGTTCGGGAAAGTAGATACGTTTTGGAC
Organism: Lolium perenne; assembly: GCF_019359855.2. Taxonomy (NCBI): domain Eukaryota; kingdom Viridiplantae; phylum Streptophyta; class Magnoliopsida; order Poales; family Poaceae; genus Lolium; species Lolium perenne. The sequence continues at coordinate 191,087,301 of NC_067245.2, forward strand.
GTATCAGCTGCTTACACATGGAACCCGCATGTCATCCTCTATGTACAATCAAGTTTCTTTTCTTGAATTATTTTTGGCACCTGATATTTCGTCACTTGCCTTTTTCTTTCGATATCATGCCACGTTTGAAACGTTGAGGAACCTGCTGGCTCATGGGACCCGCATGTCATCCTCTATGTGCTATAAAAGTTTGTTTTCTTGGATTTTTTTTCACCCTCTGATTTTTGGCTATTTGCCTTTTACTTTTGATCCCCTGGCCCCTTTGAAACGTTGAGTAAGCTGCTAGCACATGGGACCCGCATGTCAACCTCTATGTCCATCAACTTTCTTTTCTTGGATTTTTTTTGACACCCTAATTTCTAGCTACTTTCTTTTTCTTTTGATCTCAAGCCGCATTTCAAACATTGAGACCGCTGCTGCAAAATGGGACCCGCATGTCATCCTCTATGTACAATAAATCTTGGATTATTTTTGGCACCTCATATTTGGTCACTTGCGTTTTTTTCTTTCGATCTCATGCCGCCTTTGAAACGTTGAGTAAGCTGCTGGCTCATGGGTCCCCCATGTCATCCTCTACGAACAATAAAATTTCCTTTCTTGGAGTTATTTTTGACCCCTAATTTCTGGCTAGTTGCCTTAGTCTTTTGATCCCTGCCCCCTTTGAAACGATGAGGACGCTGTTGGCGGTCGGTCCCACATGTCATCCTCTATGAACAATAAAAGTTTCCTTTGGTGGATTTATTTTTTACCCCTAATTAATTTACGGCTATTTCCTTTTTTTCTTTTGATCCCCGCCGCCTTGGAAACGTTAGGATGCTGCGCTTCATGGGTCCCGCATGTCATCCTCTCGGAAACGATAAATGTTTTATTTTCTTGGATTTTTTTACCAACTGATTTTTAGTTTTTTATTTTATTTTCGATCGCTTTGCCGCCTCGAAACGTTTTGGACGCCTTCTTTGGCTCATGGGTCCCCGATGTCAGCCTCCCCGTACAAGAAACATGTGATATCTTGATTATTTTCCAGACAATAAACAGTGTATTTCGCTCTGAGCTATTGCAAACGGATAAATTAAATCTTCATTTTTACATAAACAAACTTATATGTTGAGTGTCCTTTTTTTTGTTTTTGCGAAGCATAGGAGTTTCCTGTTTTTTTTTTGAGAAAAAACCGAACTTTCCTGTTTTGGAGTGGGCTGAAATTGTACGAGTCAAAAGGCCCAGCAGGATAGTTCGAAGGCCCAGATGTCTAGATGCAGCCCAATTAAAATCTTTCTTTTCTTGGATTTTTTTCACCCCCTGATTTCTGGCTACTTCATTTTTCTTTTGGTCCTGTGCAAAATGGGTCCCACATGTCATCCTCTATGTACAGTAAATTTCTTTTCTTGGATTATTTTCAGGTCCTGATATTTGGTCACCTGCCTTTTTCTTTCGATCTCATGCCGCCTTTGAAACGTTGAGGAAGCTGCTGGCGCTTGGGTCCCGCATGTCATCCTCTATGAACAATAAAAGTTTCCTTTCTTGGAGTTATTTTTGACCCCTAATTTCTGGCTACTTCCTTTTTCTTTTGATCCCCTGCCGCCTTTGAAACGTTGAAAACATTCTTTTCTTTGATTATTTTTGGCACCTCATATTTGGTCACTTGCCTTTTTCTTTCGATCCCCTGCCGCCTCTCAAACGGTGATACAGCTGCTGCAAAATGGGACCCGCATGTCATCCTCTATGTACTATAAAACTTTCTTTTTTTGGATTTTTTTTGGCTCCTGATATTTGGTCACTTGCCTTTTTCTTTCGATCCCATGCCGCCTTTGAAACGTTGAGGAAGCTGCTGGCTCATGGGTCCCGCATGTCATCCTCTATGAACAATAAAATTTTCCATTGTTGGAGTTATTTTTTACCCCTAATTTATGGCTACTTCCTTTTTCTTTTGATCCCCTGCCGCCTTTGAACGTTGAAGAATCTGCTCGGTAATGGGTCCCACATGTCAGCCTCTATGGACGATAAACCTTTCTTTTCTTGGAGTTATTTTGACCCCTAATTTCTGGCTATTTTGCCTTTTTTTTGGATCCTGTGCTGCCTTGGAAACATTGAGGATGCTGCTGCCACATGGGTCCCGCATGTCATCTCTCAGAACGATAAATGTTTCTTTTCTTCGATTTTTTTACCAACTGATTTTTGATTTATTTTTTCTTTCGATCCCCTGCCGCCTTTAAAACTTTGACGACGCTGCTGGCTCATGGGTCCCGATGTTAGCCTCCCCGTACAAGAAACATGTGATATCTTGATTATTTTGCAGACAATAAAAAGTGTATTTCGCTCTGAGCTATTGCAAACGGATAAATTAAATCTTTATTTTTACATAAACGAACTAATATGAATCTCCTTGTTTTTGTTTTGTTTTTGCGAAGCATAGGACTTTCTTGTTTTGGAGTGGGCTGAAATTGTACGAGTCAAAAGACGTCCAGCAGGTTAGAAGGCCCAGATGGCCAGGCAGCCCCAATTTATATCTTCCTTATCTTGGATTATTTTTTGATCAAAAGGCCCAGCAGGGGTACATCCTTTTTCTTTTGGTCCTGTGTGCCGCCTTGGAAACGTTGAGGACGCTGCTGCCTCATGGGACCCGCATGCCATCCTCTATGAACTATGAACTCTAAAAGTTTCTTTTTTCTTGGATTTTTTTTTCACCCCTCTGATTTTTGGCTATTTCCTTTTTCTTTTGTTCCCCTGCCGCCTTGGGACCCGTATGTCATCCTCTATGTACAAAAAACTTTCTTTTCTTGGAGTTTTATTCCCCCTAATTTCGGGCTACTTTCGTTTTCTTTTGATCTCAAGCCGCATTTGAAACATTGAGACCGCTGCTGCAAAATGGGACCCACATGTCATCCTCTATGTAAAATAAAAGTTTCTTTTCTTGGATTATTTTTCACGCTCTGATTTTTGGCTATTTCCTTTTTCTTTCGATCCCCTGCTGCTTGGAAACGTTGAGGATGCTGCTGCCTCATGGGTCCCACATGTCATCCACTATGAACAATAAAAGTTTCTTTTCTTCGATTTTTTTCACCCTCTGCTTTTTGGCTATTTCCTTTTCATTTTTTTTGCAGCGTCATGGGACCCGCATGTCATACTCTATGTACAATAAAAGTTTCTTTTCTAGGTTTTTGGCTCCTGATATTTGGTCACTTGCCTTTTTCTTTCAATCTCATGCCGACTCTCAAAGGTACAATAAAAGTTTCTTTTCTTGGATTATTTTTGGCTCCTGATATTTGGTCACTTGCCTTTTTCTTTCGATCTCATGCCGTCTTTGAAACGTTCAGACCGCTGCTACAACATGGGACCCTATGTCATCCTCTATGTACAATGAAAGTTTCTTTTCATGGATTATTTTTTGCTCCTGATATTTGGTCACTTTCCTTTTTCTTTCGATCTCATGCCGCCTCGGCCCTCTGAAACGACGAGTAAGTTGTTGGCTCATGGGACCCGCATGTCATCCTCTATGTACAATAAAGTTTTTTCTTGGATTTTTTACCCCCTGATTTTTGGTCACTTGCCTTTTTCTTTCGATCCTGTGCCGCCTTTGAAATTGTGGACGCTGCTGGCTCATGGGTCCCACATGCCAGCCTCTATGAACAATAATATTTCTTTTCTTGGATTTTTTTTTACCCCTGATTTCTAGCTATTTGCCTTTTTCTTTGGATCCCCGACCGCCTTTGAAACGATGAGGACGCTGCTGGCGCATAGCTCCCACATGTCAGCCTCTAAGAACAATAAACATTTCTTTTCTTGGATTTATTGTTGACCCCTAATTAATGGCTACTTCGCTTTTTTTTCGATCCCCAGCCGCCTTAGAAACGTTGAGGACGCTGCTGGCTCATGGGTCCCATATGACAGCCTCTATGAAAAGTAAAACATTTACTTTCTTGGATTTATTTTTGACACCTAATTAATGACTACTTGGTTCTTTTCTTTTGATCCCGTGACGCCTTTGAAACGTTGAGGGCCCTGCTGGCTCATGGGTCCAACATGTCAGCCTCTATGAACAATAAGAGTTTCTATTGTTGCATTTATTTTTGACCCCTAATTTCTGGCTATTTGCCTTTTTTCCATTGCCTGCCACCTTAGAAACGTTGAGAACGCTGCTGGCTGGGTCCCACATGTCAGCCTCTTTGTACGATAAAAGTTTCCTTTGCTGGATTTATTTTTGACCCCTAATTTCTTGCTATTTGCCTTTTTCTTTCGAACTCCACCGCCTTTGAAATGTCGATGACGCTGCGCAACTGGGTACAATATGTCAGCCTCTTTGTGCGATAAACCTTTCCTTTCTTGGATTTTTTGGACACCTGATTTCGAGCTACTTGCCTTTTTCTTTCGATCTCCTGCCCCCTTTGAGAAACGTCGAGAACGATGCTGGTTCGTGGGTCCCACATGTCATCCTCTCTGAATGATAAATGTTGAGGCCGCGGCTGCAAGATACGTCCCACATGTCAGCCTGACTGTTGAATAAACGTTTCCTTTCTCGAATTTATATTTAACCCCTGATTTCTGGCTACTTTGCCGTTTCTTTCGATCCCCTGCATGTCTGCTACTCCACCGAAAAACAGACCGGCATGTATTCATCACAATACTGGTAGCTAATTTAGGAAAAATGTGTTCATCACGGGATTCAAACAAAGATCTTCATCTCTGCTAAATTTTGATTTCACCAAAAACCGAACAGCGTGTGTTCATGACTTTAAGTTCACAAACACTATGGTTTCTCTATAAAATAAGGTCACCATCCGTTCCTTTATTGAAGGCATTTGCGAAAAGTGTCTTTGGCTAATGGGCACCGGTGCTCTATTGCTGTTTTAAAAAATCAAATCTCATACATATTTGTTTCAAAAAAATCTGAAAATGAATGTAGACATAATAAATAAAGTAACCTACAAGCGTGTAAAATTTTAATATGACATTCTTTATATTGTAGACTACACAAAAAAGACAAAATCTGTTGAAATTTGGAGATTTGAAATATGCATACCCGAGATCCACACGTTTGTTACTTTTGTGTAGCCCAGAATTTTTGTATTTGAAACTGAAATTTTGCACGTTTATGGGACAATTCATTAGCTACTCCATGATTTTTTTCTAATTTTTGAACAAATAAATATATTTTTTATTTTTTCTAAAATAGCAGGAGCACCTGGTGCCCAAGAGCACCAAATCTCTTAATAGGCATTTGCGCCTAATAGCGTGAGCTTAGCTAATTTTTGAAGAAAAAAAGATGTCCATTGTGGTATTCGGGACAAAGATCTTCATGTCTGCACTCGCACCAAACAACAAACCAGCATGTATTCATCACAATACGGGTAGCTAATTTGTGAAAAATATGTTCAAGACGGGATTCAAACAAAGATCTTCATCTCTCGCAAAATTTTGATTTCAGCAAAAACCGAACAGCGAATGTTCATGAGGTTAAGTTCACGAACACTATGTTTTCTCTATAAAATAAGGTCACCATCTGTCTCTTATTTCTCAAGGAAAATCAGGTGGAAGTGTTGGGACGAACCACATGGGTGCTTCGGCTCTATGTTCAATCTTCTCTTTTTTGTACTGCAATCTTGAGCCTATGGCAGGACCTCCATTGACGTGCATTCTGCACCAATTTGGCCTTGGACGTATCCATGTATCACGGGCGCGATTGTGGGTAGCAAAGACACGGATCGGGTTTGAACAATTGGAAATCTGGTTCTGCAGCCTGCGTCGATTGGTGGGGGTAGCATGAAAATTGGGTGATTGAGTCCAAGAAATAAAGAACGCCCCTTCAAATTGTTCAATCTTTCCCACCTTGCCTCTTCTACAGGGTCCAAGGTATGGGCAGATCTCAAGAAAACGTAGCACCGTACCAAAGGATAAGACCTCAGCTTGTTACCCATATGTAATATTGAAGGACCGAGGATGGGCCGATAACCTTTAACCTGAATCCACGCGAGATCAGATTCACCAGTAATGGACTCTGCTCTCATTGGTGCCAGGAACCAAGTGCGCTGGTCAGAAAAATCCAAGAAATACATCTTCATCTTCATAATTATGATTATCACCATCATCATCTAATTCTTCATCATCTAATTCTTCATCATCGAATTCGTCTTCTTCTAATTCTTCTTCTTCTAATTCTTCTTCATCAGCATCATTATCTTCATCGGCACCTCCATCGCCTTGAGCCACATTTGCTTCATCATCTTCCATGACAGCATCTCCCTCGATTTGAGCGAAAATTGCAGCCACTTCTGCTTCTTCATCTTCAATGACAGGGGCGTCAATGAGACGCGGGGCTGCATGTGTCCCTGCAATGCACAAAGATCAACCACAATGCAGCAAGTAGGAACTACACTGAAAATTATCTCTTCTCTTCTATCTTCTATTTTCTACTACTATAAGGCACCAGTTTTTAACAAGACATGTAGCAGCAATTCCAACTGTTGGTGTCCAAAATCTAACGGTTGGGATTAGAGGTATTCGCGTGAAAAAAATACCACACCAGTGTCCACTGTTTCTAGAACCGTCATGTTTCCATTGTGAAGAAAAATCAGAGCAGTCTCACACCGATATCACACGTCCCACTTGATAGTGATTAAGAAAGGTTCCAAATTTTTGTTCAAATTTATAAACTGTATGCTCACACTTATTTTGATGGTATAACCAAATTATTAGTTGTATTGAAAGTTTGAACAACATTTAGAACGCAACTTTTATACATCAGTATTGCGAATCGTAATTGGTCCAACATGTGCAGCATGCCATTTACTAGTTAAGACATAAAACAAAGACTCACCACAGTTATATGGTTCCCAAACCAGAACATCTCCATACGGATATGTAACTGCGTATACACGATGTAGGTGTGAACTTGTACCATATCCAGGAATGCCCATGGCATCGACATAGCTGTTTCTATCAAAGAATTCAGGGTTTCTCAGGATATTCCACTCCTTTTCTAGGGGCGCTTGTAGGATAGCCATCAATTCATCAAATACAACGATTACCTCGTAATGCCATGGCCCTGCTAGATCATCTTTGTACGGCCTCTTGACGATCCGTACTTTGAGCAGCTCCAAACTTTTATCTATTTTGTATTTGAACAGGAATGGTGGGCTGTCATGCCACCATTCACTAGTAGGGCCCAAAGAAATTCCTGCATCTTGCAGAGATGGAAGAGGTATAATAGTATCTGATATGTATATGTTGCGGATCGTCAAGTGCCCATCCTGCTGGACAAATGCCACCCAGTCACCGTTACAACCCACCCAGTGCATGGGTCCATGTCCATCCAGTTCCTCCTTGGTATGGATAAATGCTGGAACTGTCGGCTTGTCTAATGGCATCAGCAACGCGTGAATGCCCTGCAAATAGGATTTGTTTCAAAATTGTCTATGCATGCAAGGTATTCGACGAGAATGAAGAAGCGGTGTGCAGAACTGAAGCACAGATGTAATGGAAAATAAAGCAATTCCGAAGAGTACATGTGCATAGTGAAGGCAGCAAACCTTACAGTACTCCCAAATCAGGTGATGATGTTGAGTCTAAATTCATGCATGATATTTGGCAATAAGAAAAGTTGATTGAAAAAACACAAGCTGAAACGAGATGAGTAAATAAATAAATACTCTTACAGTATTGTCGCGGTCGTCTGGCCATGTCTGGGGTCGCAGTGGAGCAGGCTCGGTAAACCGAACGGAACCTTATGCGCTCCGCGGATGGCATGCCGCATGCCGATCATGCCTCGAGCGAGGCGACCAGTGCTGAGGATATCCGCCCGCTCGGCTATGTTCTCCACCAGTGGGTAGTGGAGGTTGCCCCACCCCATGGACTGGTGGTAGCAATCAGGAATCTCCTCAACCTTACGCTTCTGCTTCATTGGAGTCGGTAATCTAATGCAAGGGAGAGAGGGGTGAACGGGAGAAAGAGACAGAAGAGGGTTTTTTTTGGAGAAGATGCAGTAGTAGTACTACGATACTAGGAGGTGGAGATGCGGGGCATGTTTTCGGGGGAGAGGAACCACTATTTCCCTTTAAAAAAATATCAGCACTTGCGCATTAGAACTTGGGGCGGGGATATAGCGGTAAGAGGTATTGAACAACTTTCCCTCACCTTGACCCCACGTGGTTGTGAACCCGAGATAATTCGTTTTGATGAACCCGATATACTTATTATAGTACTGAAATAGTACAAGTATATACCTTGTACTCCTATATACTAACATTACTATTTTAAGGACTTTTGTTCCATGAGCAACAACTTCCCCCACTCCGCTCATCCGAAATCCTAGCCCCTCCAACTTCAAGGACCAATCAACATAGCTATGGCCTTCTAATTTGGCTCAAGTCGCCGCACACATAGTCCTCCCGCCGACAAGGAATAGGAGCATCAGCCCTTTCGTCGCTTGTTGTTATACATAATCATATACAGTACCATATATATTTCAAATTTCCATATCAAAAAATAGTTCAAATCTGAATTTTAACATCTCAAGCTAAACCCTCGCTTTCTCTTAAACATAAGCATACCATAGTTCTACTTTTGTCTTCACCGAACAACAGAACACAATGTGTTCATCACAACATAGCCAACCGGAGTACCTAGTAATGTAACTAGAGAAGTGAACCTATAGTTGATCAAGCCTTCAACTTTAACACAATAATACCCCCACATTATGTGTTGAGGAGCCACACCAATATATTTAAGAGTACCATCATGTAGACCACAAATGCATCAATGAAGAGAGGGGTATACTTATAGACCACCTCTTTACAAAACAGTTGTAATTAGTAGACCACAATTGCCTCATTCATTAGCTATGAAATTACATACTATCAGTAGCTACAATGGCTGCAGGCTGTTCTGAGAATTAAACATCACACTTGTTCCAATCCGGGCGTTGGCGAAGTTTGGGATGAACCAAAGCGGTGTCTTTACCAGGTACCTATCTTTTTTTGTTTTGCATATTTTCTCCAAGGCGTTGGTTTGGAAACCAACGGCGCAATCTTCACGATTGTCTGAATCGGCATATTTCAGGCATTGCCAATTGCGAAGCCATGCTTCATTCGGCAAGGTGTACACACAATTTCTTCTCGTCAGACATCCTGGGACAACATCTGCACCGCCTAATGGCAGCATAATCGGATAGTTCACTCCAAGGAAAAGAGAATATTCTCCAAGGTCATCAATCTTTTCCCATGGAATACCTTCATTTAACTTACTAGTGTCCTTCGTGAACACCAGGGCAACCAAACCCCGAAGCATAGTTGCCAACGGTGCGACCATGATGAACACGACGATCGGAAAGCAGATGGCAAACTTTACAGAATATTCCCTTTCATCAAGAATGCCCGGTGTATGGATCAAGAAGTCTAGAACCATCTATAGATCTTGCTAACCACCACATGCCATAATCGACCTCGTGATCATGGCCAAGAGCATCATCAAGTGCACACCGCCATTCAAACACAATGGGCGGTGGCTCTACGATCAGCGGAGGACACTGCTTGAAAACGAAATTACCGTTAAGAAGGGTATGTTTGGTTTGCACAAATCTGAAAACGTAAGAATTGGGAAAACGCATTAGGATTCAGATGGGATGATATAATGGCATTTCCATTCAATAATACAGCATATTGGTGTATTTGAGTACATCACATGGGAAACCAAAGGATTCATTTCAAGAAGTTCAAGTAGAGGTCAAAATCCAACATAATTCAATCTGAGAATAAAACTCCTAATTATACAATCCTCAAATTTTTCTATGGTAATCATCTCGAATAAAAAGTCTAAATACCAATGAAATTTCATCCGAAGCAAATATGCCCCAAGCCTCCAAGTCAGATCAGTCAGGTTCGAAAATTAATAAGTTTGTGCATTAAAATTATCTTTACATCCATCAATAATGAAGCTCATCATACACTACGTCCGGAGGAAAATTACCAGCTTGCTGAGGATTCCATGCGTGAACAAGTGCGTGATGAGTTGTGGCAAACACAAGCCCATTGTGGAGAATTGCATCGCTGTAATTGTAAAAGATGTGGGACTTGGGCTCTGTAGAACTGTCCATCCGTAATCTTCGCCGCAAAGGAGGGCAACTCTGATGTCAAAAACAGCAACAAGAGAGAAATTTTTGTACCCCCAGCAGTTGTGGGAACTTGGCAAATATATATCTTGTGAAATATAATAGCACGAAGGTTGTGGTGGTATATATTTGGAATGTGGGTGGTTTCAAACGGCACGAGGAGAGGAATTTCACGGCGAGTGTAGACGTTGACAAGTTTCCATTTGCAAGCAGGAAAGCCGTGTCAACCATGGCAACCCAATCTCCATTGGCACCTACCCACCGCTACCGTACCGTCTGGCATCACAGCGTCGGAGGAGAACCTGTCCAGTGGTGTCAGCTTGCAATCCCGTGCTACCTTCGTCGGGTGAGAATGAAGAACACATGGCAGGCCAAACGGGAGAGAAAAAGATAGAGTTGCACTATCATTTGCAGAGTCGAAAAATAGTTTGGACGAACCGACGAGGCTCGCGGCGGTGATGACGTCGCATCTTGTTACGAGTTCTTCAAGGGGACCTTCGGAAAAGACCTTCTGAAACAGTTCAGAGTCATCATTTTCCTTGTTCGATGCCGCCATCGCAGGGCAGGGGGTGGGTCTATGAGGTTTGGGTTCAACTGATTGGAGTTTAATTTGGGTTCGATGGCGGCAGGTGGCGGGGAAGATGAAGAACGGAGGCTCTCAAACTGGGCGGTGGAATTGATTCTAAAGCTGCATGGCGGCGGCCGGCGCGTGCTATGGAAGGTGGTCGATTGGTGCGGGCGGGGGCGGAGGTCGACGATGGAGGTGAACCGAAATAGGGCAGGTGGGGGCGGGGCGCTTGACTTCGCTCCTCTACACTCTACAGCATCTCCTCCTGTTTCTTGGAAAGTGTATAGACCCATAATAAAAAGTCACTGTTCCCTCTGAAAAGGTGAAGAACAAGTCACTGGTCTAACATGCAAATTTGGACATCCCAAGCTATGTGTTGTTATGTCAATTCAATGTCCATGGCAGTATTTTGAATTTTGCGTGACCAAAATAAGTACGCCTTGGCCTTTCACAATCGGGGTTTCTTTAGAGCAAGAACAATAGAAGAGCCAACAGCTGGCAAAAGTACCACGTAGGCGGGCTATAAGCGCCCACTATTGTCCTACTTCCTCTTGGCGTGATACTCCCTCCGTCCACAAATAAGTGGACGTGCGGGATTTTCAAGGTAAATTAGTAAAAGGAAAAAAATGCATTGGAGCACTCGTATCTTAAGAAACACATGTACTCAACCACGGTTGTAGATTTTCTCGGCGCAAGACTTTTCCCCAGCGATTGTGGCTTTCGATTATTCGTGGGTGTGGGGAGGAGCTCCGCCGCATCGGTAGAAAGCAAAGAGGGACGGCGGCTCTCGATCGTGCGGTGTACTCGTAAATCACGTGCGACCCATGCCCTAATAATTCACAATGCATTGATGAGGGCTATCACTTCATCATCCAATAAAATGTACTTAGTAACTATGGTAATAATATTGTCTTCTCGCAAAAAAAATGGTAAAAATATTGTCTCTTAAGCCATGTACTAGTACAGTGCAAGATGCTTTAGAGAAATAAACCTATATTTTATTGCTACTCCGTAATACACATGGTTATTTATTCTAGGCAAATGCCTACCGAAAGATGTAGGATTAGGGAAATGTAGGATTGCAATGTCATGTCCACTCCAATCCTATAGGAATTCATAGAATCCAAACTTTGTTTGATTCCACCATAGGAAAAGTAAAGCATTCTTAAAAAGAGGCATGAGTAGATGTTTAATTTTCTATGGAATACAGGCAAAGAAATCCTTAGGAAAAATTCCTATCGGAAACAATCCTACAAATCAAACAGCCAAGGATTCAATTGTACCAATTTCCTATGCAAATCCTTGGTGTTCACCCAATCCTCTCGAATACTCATCCAAAAATGCACTAATACTTTGATGGGGAGTTTTTGTATTCTTGGCAAGAATAGAGGGTTTATGGGATCACTTGAGAAGTGTATTAACCAAAGAAGGCATAAGTAATACACCAACACACACTAACATGCCCTTAATGGATGTATCTCCATAAACTCCTCTGTTCTTTATTACTACTACTAGTTTATGTACTTCTTAACTAATATGGGATAATCATGAAATATATTTTCTAACATTCAGCCAAAATATAGTGTTTCGACTTTTTAAAATACTGAAAAACTAGTAATTAAAAATATTTGAGCTATCAAATCTAGGAAGTTTGAAAATATTTTGTATTCCATCTGAAAGTTGTGTTACTTGGTGTAAGATTCACACAAAAATGATGAAAATATCAAACCTTCAAAAAAATTGTAGTAATTCAAACGTTATGTGCGTTTCATAATTTTGCAAAATCGATTCTATTTGCAATTAAAACTATAGTAGTTGGTGGTCCCCGATCATCTGATTTGCTCTTAAACAGCTCAATCCTAAATTTGAACCTCCCTGCAACAGAACACGATAGTTGGTGGTTTGTGCGGAAAAAAATTACAGTTTAAAAAAGTGTTTTACGCAACGAAGGCAGCAATAAGGGGTAGTTTGTGCAATTTCCTCGTGTAAACAACATGTAGCGTCGAAGTAATAGTACTAGGAGTACAGAAATCTTGTGTAATTTCTAGTTCTACATATTACTAGTGTCCACTGTTTGAGAGTTGATGGTGAATGGGTCTAATTTTCAATCGAATGAGAATTAGCAAATTGATTTTTATGACAAAAGCATACAAAGGGAGTAAAACAACATACCCGCATTCGCCGCTGCTACCAGCATGCGATGCCTCCACGAGTGCATTGACGGCTGCTGCAAATCCTCGGAAGGCATCTAGGTTTTGCAGATCGTCGATTGCCGCTGTCCGACTAAGCTTAACCAGCATAGCTGCCGCCAAGATATCTCGGATTTGGACCACAGGCAGAAGCTGATTGGGGTCGAAGGATTGCCTGATTCGGAATTTGAAGTACCAAGCCCTCGGCTCCGATGATGGAAGTTTGGAACTCGGCCCGGCTAGAACCTCCCAAATCTGTGTGTGGCATTGGATGCCCATCGGCATCCCCAATGCTGCCGACGCCGTGTTGTGGTCGGTCGCACTTTGGTCCCCACTAAAGGCTGGGGCTGCAGCACGTCGCCGCCGCCCCCGACGTCCCCACGATGGCAACGCCATGGACCGAGGCGCTGAGTTTGTTGGGGAACCCGAAGCCCTGGATGGCAAGTGCTTCTTCACAATGGAAGCATCCTCACCCGGCGAGGTTCGCCCCCGGCGCATGCCTATGCTCCGACCAGCCCACTTTGCCGCTGCTGCCTGGGCTGCCGCCGATACCTGGGCCACCGCCGCTTCATGGGACCCCCCTCCCTCCTCTCCCTCTCCTAGATCAAAGGGCGCCTGGAGTCTAGCCACAGCAAGACATAGAGCCGCCTGCTTCATCGCACACCAATGGCACACAGACATTTGCGAGCTTTTAGCGCACACCCCTCCGAGGCTGAGTCGTGGAGCCTGGGTGCACGGGGCTATGGCTGGAGGAGTCGCCATGGGACGAGGGGTGTCGAGTGCTCGGGTAAGTACGGGAAAGGCGAAGTTTTGCATAACCTTATATGATCACATCAATGCTTCTCAAGGAGCCAAATACTGTATGAGAAACCGGAAAAGTTTGAACGTTTGAAAACTTCGCCGGCATAATGCATCCTTCCAATGCACGCCTACTAAGGTAGAAAGCCAACTCAATTGCTACTTTGTTGGCAAAATGTACCATGGCTCAATCTTAGGTCACACACCCATGAAGCCAAGTTAACACATCTATCAATTGGTATATTTTGGTCATATTAAAAATTTTACTTGAAACTTGTTGGTCATGCCATTCTACTACTCGCCTAACACTTTTTCTACGCGGGGAAGGAGGGGTATGATGCTACCCTAATTTTTATGCCCATTTGTATCTTGGTCAAATCCTAGGTTTGACCAAAATTTAAAACATGAAAATGAAAAATTAAGCCTGGATCCACTACAAGAAAAGTTGCCAAACTTTTCTTGTAGTGATCCTTCTTAATTAGTAACTTCAAAATGAAGCTTTTGGAAGGTTTTTGAAATTTCCATGTCTGAAACCCAAAACACCTCTTCATGATTGACTTCATAAGACAAATCGAGTTTAGGGTTAGCGGTAGATACATGATTTTTCTAGTTTGAATATATCTAGACCTAGCTTATCAACTTGAATGCTTAGTATATGACATAAGAAGATGTACTATGTGCATTGGTTTTTCATTTATTTGATTTGTTTTGAATTTTTATGCCGAATCAAATTTTGGTCAAATCATAGGTTTAACCAAGATTTAAACAAGTTTAAAACATTAAAATGAAAAATTAAGCATGGATCCTTCTTAGTCACTCCAAAATGAAGCTTTTGGGAGGCTTTTGAAATGTCTATGTTTGAAACCCAAAACCACTTCTCTTCATGCTTGACTTCATAAGACAGATGAGTTTAGGGTTAGGGGTAGATACATGATTTTTCTGGTTTGAATAGGTCTAGACCTTGTTATCAAGTTGAATGGCTTACTATGTGACATAAGAAGACTATGTGCTTTGGTTTTTCATTTTTGATTTTTTCGATTGTTTTTATGCCCATTTGAATCTTGGTCAAATCCTAGGTTTGAACAAGAATTTAAACAAGTTTAAAACATGAAAATGAAAAGGTAAGCATGGATCCTTCTTAGTCAGTCCGAAATGAAGCTTTTGGGCGGTTTTTGAAATTTCCATGGTGTCCTAGCTCGATTAATGGTGTGCTATAAAATTCTATACTAGCCGACAGATGTCCATTCCTCGGGTTGCGCGCCAGAGCCTTCGAAGAGAAGGTAGCCGCTCTGTCCCGTTGATTTACGGTGGATGGACAGGATACTCCGGACCGCTCTCGATTCATTTGCTTCTGCTCCCGCGTCCTGACCCTTCGCGGACTGAGATCCAGTGACTTCACTAAGAGAAGTCACCATGCGACTTTACACACGTGAGCCATTCGATCAAGATCCAACGCTCGCGGTTGATCCAAATTTCGAACTTAAACTAAACTAATATTTTAAATGGACTGGAACTTTCCGAGAATACGTCTTAATGTAAAGTTTTTCTGTTTTTTTTTAGCTACATAAATTTTAATTTCAAATTTTAGATCGACCATGTTCGTTGGATCTTAACCTGATGGCTCGTATAGGTAAAGTTCATGGTAACTTCTGTTGGGTAAAGTCACTGGATCTCAGTTCGCAAGGGAGCCCCCTCTCGGCCGTTGATTTAGGATGGGCGGACCAGGTTGCTCGAAGCGAGGGCAGTAGACGGTTGTCTGGTTTTAATAGGGGGGAGTACTTCTTCCATCCCCTTCTTGCTTCACTTCCAGTCTCCTTCCACTTCCAGCGATGCCTCCGAAGTCAAGGCCACCATCTCGCTTGAAGAAGCACCATCTAGTGTTGACCAAGGACGCGGAGAGTTCCCGCCGGCGGTCTATCCAGATGCTGGCCACGAGAAAGGGCCCGCCAGAAAATGAAGGCCCTGCTTCGCGCTCGTCTCGGAACGGCGTCAGTCGTGCGGTCGAAGATTCCTGGTTGGTTTCCATCGCCATGTTTCTTGATTCTTCCTGGCCCGGAGGTCCCAACTCTTTATTCCGTATTAATCCTTTTTATACATATCTCAGTGCCCCACGACGCACCCTGACATCTTCTCGTGACGACTTCAACCCCTGTCTCCTGCGCTTAGAGGTTACCACTGATTGGACATTTTCGTCTTCCTCTCGTCACTTTGTTTCGGTACTGATGATATTGCCATGCAGGAAGCATCGGCGTGTTTTAGAGATGAGCTTAAAACTCTCATGGAACTCGCCTCCAACTTTCGCGATGATGTCAATACTTTGAAGGACGAGGTCACCGGCCGGGGCAAGCTGCATGATGTGAGCGTTCCATCAAGTGAGGAAACGAACTCTGTCATCAAGAAGCTCAAGGGCGAGAATTTGATGCTTAAGATCGAGTGCGGCTTTCTTCGCGAAGAAAACGTCGAGCTATCAAACAGGTGCGTTCAAGCTCTCAACGGGAGCCTCAACACCCAACATGATGCGGTGAAGAAGATGATGGATGATAGCATCTTGAAGAAAAACAATATGGTGGAGGACACGCGCGGGATGGTCGATCCAATCCAGGCACCGCAGAAGGAAGTCGATGCGCTCCGAGTCCAGCCACCTTTGCGTAGGTCGCCGAGGCGCCCTCGCGCAGGTCACTGAGGAGCGCACGTCGCCGAGTAGGCTGGGGGATAAGGAATTCCAACGAGAGAAGCGGAATCACCACCTGTACGTCCTGATGGAGGGCCACTCCGCCAAGTAGGCTGGGGGAGAGAAACACTGCCTCTCATTGTTCTTTAGCTAGTCCTCCGATCCATATTACTTGATGTTAAAATGGATGTATCTACAACTGAAATATGTCTAGATACATATATTTTAGTATCACAAAGTAAGTATCAACGTTTATATTGCCCAAGTCTTATTATCCATCCCTAAGGTGGGTCGCTTTTGTAACTACTGATTGCAGATTCGACTCTTCTGCAGACCGAAAGATTTTTAGAGTGACTAAGAATGATTCATGCTTAGCTTTCCATTTTCATGTATTAAACTTGTTTAAATCTTGCTCAAACCTAGGATTTGACCAAGATTCAAATGGGTTTAACAATTAAAAAATCAGAAAAATGAAAAACCAAAGCACATAGTATTCTTATGTCATATAGTAAGCATTCAAGTTGATAAACAAGGTCTAGACATATTCAAACCACACAAAACATGTATCTACCCCCTAACCCCAAACTCTGTCTTATGAAGTTAAGTATGAGGAGAAGTGATTTTGGGTTCAAACATGGAAATTTCACAAACCTCCCAAAAGCTTCATTTTAGAGTGACTAAGAAGGATCAATGCTTACCTTTTCATTGCCATGTTTTAAACTTGTTTTAACCTTGGTCAAACCTAGGATTTCACCAAGATTCAAACGGGCGTAAAAATTCAAAAAAATAAAAAAAATGAAAAACCAAAGCACATATATAGCCTTCTTATGTCATATAGTAAGCATTCAAGTTGATAAACAAGGTCTAGACATATTCAAACCAGAAATATCATGTATCATATCTACCCCTAACCCTAAACTCTCTCTTATGAAGTCAAACATATGAAGAGAACTGGGGTTTTGTGTTTCAAACATAAAAATTTCAAGTACCTTCATTTTAGAGTGTCTAAGAAAGGATTCATGCTTACCTTTTCATTGTCATGTTTTAAACTTGATTAAACCTTGGTCAAACCTAGGATTTGTCCAATATTTAAATGGGCATAAAAATGAAAAAAAAATGGAAAACCAAAGCACATATATAGCCTTCTTATGTCATAAGCATTCAAGTTGATAAACAAGGTCTAGACATATTCAAACAAGAAAAATCATGTATCTACACCTAACCAAAAACTACTTGTCTTAAGTGGTTTTGGGTTTCAAACATGGAAATTTCAAGAACATCCCAAAAGCTTCATTTTAGATGACTAAGACGGATACACACTTCCCATTTCATTTTCATGTTTTAAACTTGTTTAAATCTTGGTCAAACCTAGGATTTGACCAAGATTCAAATAAGTAAAAACATGAAAATGAAAAGGTAAGCATCGATCCTTATTAGTCGCTCTAAAATGAAGCTTTTGGGAGGTTTTTGAAATTTTCATGTTTGAAACCCAAAACCACTTCTCTTCATGCATGCTTGACTTCATAAGACATAGTTTAGGGTTCGGGGTAGATACATGATTTTTCTGGTTTGAACATGTCTAGACCTTGTTTATCAATTTGAATGCTTACTATATGACATAATAAGGCTATGTGCTTTGGATTTTCATTCTTACGATTATTTTCTTAATTTTTATGCCCATTCGAATCTTGGTCAAATCCCAGGTTTGACCAAGATTTAAACAAGTTTAAAACATGACAATGAAAAGGTAATCAATCCTGGATCCTTCATAATTAATAAGTTAGTCTAATTAAAATGAAGCTTTTGGGAGGTTTTTGAAATTTTCGTGTTTGAAACCAAAAACCACTTCTCTTCATGCTTGACTTCATAAGATAGAGTTTAGGGTTAGGGATAGATACATGATTTGTATTATTTGAATTGTCTAGACCTTATTTATCATCTTTTAAATGCTTACTATATATATGACATAAGAAGACTATGTGCTTTAGTTTTTCATTTTTCTGATTTTTTTAATTTTATGCCCATTTGAATCTTGGTCAAATCCTAGGTTTGACAATGATTTAAACAAGTTTAAAATATGAAAATGAAAAGATAAGCATGGATCCTTCTTAGTCACTCTAAAATAAAGCTTTTGGGTGGTTTTTGAAATTTCCATGTTTGAAACCCAAAAGCACTTCTCTTCATGCTTGACTACATAAGACAGAGTTTAGGGTTAGGCGTAGACACATGATTTTTCTTGTTTGAATATGTCTAGACCTTGTTTATCAACTTTAATGCTTACTATATGACATAAGAAAACTACGTGCTTTGTTTTTTCATTTTTCTGATTTTTTTGGAATTTTGATGCACATTTGAATCTTGGTAAAATCCTAGGTTTGACCAAGATTTAAACAAGTATATAACATGAAAATGAAAAGGGAAGCATGTTTCCTTCTTAGTCACTCTAAAATGAATTTTTTGGGAGTTTTTTGAAATTTCCATGTTTGAAACCCAAAACCATGCACTTCTCTTCATGCTTGACTTCATAAGATAGAGTTTAGGGGTTTGCGGATAGATACATGATTTGTCTAGTTTGAATAAGTCTAGACCTTGTTTATCAACTTTAATGCTTACTATATGACATAAGAAGACTATGTGCTTTGGTTTTTCATTTTTCTATTTTTCTATTTTATGCCCATTTGAATCTTGGTCAAATCCTAGATTTAACCAGGATTTAAACAAGTTTAAAACATGAAAATGAAAAGGTAAGCCTTGATCCTTCTTAGTCACACTAAAATGAAGCTTTTGGGATGTTCTTGAAATTTCCATGTTTGAACCCAAAACGACTTCTCTTCATGCTAGACTTCATAAGACAGAGTTTAGGGGTTAGCGGGTAGATACATGATTTGTCTAGTTTGAATAAGACTAGACCTTGTTTATCAACTTTAATGCTTACTATATGACATAAGAAGACTATGTGCTTTGGTTTTTCATTTTTCTCTATTTTTATTTTATGCCCATTTGAATCTTGGTCAAACCTATATTTGACCAGGATTTAAACAAGTTTAAAACATGAAAATGAAAAGCTAAGCCTTGATCCTTCTTAGTCACACTAAAATGAAGCTTTTGGGATGTTCTTGAAATTTCCATGTTTGAAACCCAAAACGACTTCTCTTCATGCTAGACTTCATAAGACAGAGTTTAAGGTTTAGGGGTATAGATACATGATTTGTCTGGTTTAAATATGTATAGACCTTGTTTATCAACTTGAATGCTTACTATATGGCATAAGAAAACTATGTGCTTTGGTTTTTCATTTTTCTGATTTTTTTAAATTTTGATGCCCATTTGAATCTTGGTCAAATCCTAGGTTTGACCAAGATTTAAACAAGTTTAAAACATGAAAATGAAAAGGGAAGCATGTATCATTCTTAGTCACTCTAAAATGAAGTTTTTGGGAGGTTTTTGAAATTTCCATGTTTGAAACCCAAAACCACTTCTCTTCATGCTTGACTTCATAAGACAAAGTTTAGGGGTTAGGGGGTAGATACATGATTTGTATGGTTTGAATATGTCTAGACCTTGTTTATCACCTTTAATGCTTACTATATGACATAAGAAGACTATGTGCTTTGGTTTTTCATTTTTCTGTTTTCTTTATTTTCTGCCCATTTGAATCTTGGTCAAATCCTAGGTTTGACCAATATTTAGACAAGTTTAACACGTGAAAACGAAC
This sequence comes from Lolium perenne, assembly GCF_019359855.2. Classification (NCBI taxonomy): domain Eukaryota; kingdom Viridiplantae; phylum Streptophyta; class Magnoliopsida; order Poales; family Poaceae; genus Lolium; species Lolium perenne. The sequence goes on from NC_067245.2 coordinate 191,107,338, forward strand.
TGATAATCCCATTTGTTGACTCATTTAACTAGTTAATCCCATTTGTTGACTCTCTGTTGACCAGGCACTTGAGGTAAAACTGAGTATATTGCACTAGCCAGTATTAGTACTCAAGGGGAAAACTGAGCACACAAAAAATGCTACAGTATAAGACTCGAGAGTATATCTAAATTTCCAGGGTTAGACTCGAGTACGCGTGTTGCGGTACAGAAGTGGAAGACGTGCAATTGTTGACGGGTACTGACGCGAGTCGCGGTGCAGAAGTCGAAGACGTGCAATCGTGGACGCGTGTCGCGTTGCAGAAGCCCAAGACGTGCAGACGTTAAATGGTGGACGCGTAGGACGCGGGTCGCATTAACCACCCCTCGCCTTTATAGAAGCCTCCTCGCACTCTCTCTGTCTCTCTCACTAGCTCATGCAACGCCTCCTCTCACGTCCCATCATCATCTTCTCCAAAGAGAAAAACCCTCTCCCTCTCTGCCGACGAGATGATGTGCAAGGAGAATGCGAATCCCATCGTCCATGACGCCGTCGGCTCCAAGTGCGACGCCTCCCTCTTCGATGCCGTCCCCTCAACGGCCGTCGCCGCCGCCGGTGGCGGTCGGATCCCGCCGGGATGGGACCCCTATGAGGAGGTGCCGTACATCCCGCCTCCGAACCCCTACGACACCTGCATGGACGACCCATGGAACGAGGTAACTATGGTTTGCTCCTTTTTTTTGTTCCCCATTCCTCTTTGAACCCTATTTTTGCTGGTTCCCTAGTAACTATTAGTGCCGATCTGTAGATGGATGAGTATTGGGTTAATATTTGCGCCGATTTTATTCCATTTTGCTTTGACCCCTTCTTGATTTCGTCGAAGATTTGGAGTTCGGCCATTCGGTTAATTTATGCAAGTAATAATGAGATCTCAATTAGTTAATTTATGCAAGTAATCATGGGATCTCAATCAGTTATTTTATGCACGAGTCAAAAGATATAAACCGTTTAATTTTGCAAATAATCTGGAATCTGTTCAAATTCAGATCTGGAATCTGTTTCTTTGCCTATGATGAATCGTTGGGCACAAATTTTTACAGAGTGGGTTCAGCGAACCATTGCTGTGTACAAATCTGTTGTGCATGAGCTTTGGTTCGCTAACACCATCCCTGTAGACATATAATCGTCTCCACTCTAACTGAGGCTGGCTCTGTTTTTCCTTACTTTGTTATCATGCACGTTAGACATCGTTGCAACTCCTTCACTCAAGTTCCAGTTTGATATGGATCAGGTGTCTGGCAGCAACGTCGGCAGCGACGACGAGGACCATCACACCAAGACTCGCCAGGTGCTGCGGAGGCTGCAGGTCGGCCAGTACGTCTCCTACCTCGACGTCTCCAAGGGTGTCTACAGGTGCCCCTTCTGCACTAGGAGACTCGGCGGCACTGACTTAAACTGCCTCCTCACGCATGCCGAGAACATCGGCAACATCTTCCCCAAGGTCGGCGCGTCGGTGAACCCCTACTCCTTCCGCGCCAAGCACAAGGCGCTCGGCATGCACCTCCGCAGCGTCCAGCGGGTGGAGATCTCTGCCGGGCGCATGCCTCCACTCAAGCCCAAGGCTTCCAAGGGGAGCAACAAGTGGAGGCAGAGGCAGATGGGGTAGGCGGAGTCCTGGACGTGTGCTGCTGCTGCAAAGCAGCTTCTATTTTGCTGTTAGCTAGGGATCCCTTGTTGTTATGTTGTTAGTATGATGGTGTTGTGAAGAACCTCGAACCTATTACTATGTTGGCTACTGTGTATGCGGCTTATTATCTAGGGAGGGATCCCTATTCTACTATATTTTGTTGGCCCTACTATGTTTTCTAGATTTACTATGACTGTGAATTTGGCATACATTACCCTGGAGATTTGCTTCTAGATTTAACTACATACATATGGACCAGAGGGAGTACTAGATTTGCTGCCATATTGGGCAAACAACGAGGGCCAAAAGGCACAAATAATTGAAGAAAGACAGAAATGCAAGCTTCTCTAGATTTGATACTAATTTGGTTAATAAAGACAAAGAGACAGAGGGGGAAAAGGTGCTCTTAAAAATGCCAATTCGCGCCGAGAGAGACAGAACCCAGCTCCTGCTCACGTACAACCAAACGCGGTCTCGTCCTGTCCCACGCGGTCCCTTTCTACTAGCCCCACACGTCAACACGGAACGGTCAACTAAACTAGAATCCTCCCGTCTGAGCTCCTTCTGCGGGTTACAAATAAGGGCTTGGCGAAAACTGAGGAAAAACATAAGGCAATCTTATTGACTAATATAGCTGCTTATAATTAATAAAAGGATTAGCTACAACGTGCTCAGTTTGCCCATTTATTAAGGTATAAGACTGGCAGGAGAGAAAGTAATCGCTAGTTTCCTCATTTTGCCCCTGCATGCTCGCACGATTAAAGCTCCTTCCGCACGCGCTGGACTCCTCGTTTCCTTAAACCTCCTCGTTTCTCGGGATAGACCAACAGTTTTTCAGGATCTTGGTTTTTTTTTTGACAATCAATACCACATATATTCATAGCAACAAATAGTACATGGTAGAGATACATGAACTGACTCCAACGATTACAAAATAAAGTCTAAAAGATAGTAACAAATCTTCGAGGTCTTCAATTTTTTTCTTCTTCCAGAACACAATCTTGTACTTTTCTGAAGGCAGCCAAAAATAGATAACTAACCATAGACCTGTAGATACCGATGAAAGTTCTCCCATGATTTTTTGAGCCGCAATGCCAAAGCTGCGTGCATGCACGCAACCATTAAAGCAGTCATACAACATCGGCAAGAGTACCAACACCAGTATATCAGGGAATAATAACCGACTAGCTTTGTCATCGTCGATGGAGAGCCGAGAGTACGAATCACCATTGTCAAGGATGTAGCAGCCGGGACAAAAACTACGAGGATAATCCTCCCCACGGCAACAAAGACAAAAGATCCAAAATCGATCTGGCGAAGCAAGATCCAAAGGCCCATACCTAGAAAATTGTGATCGTTCAAGACCACCATTGACGCCGGGAAGAAGATCTTGTCACCGAACGAAAGGCCGAAGATCACTTATTGCAGACGATGCCATCTCCATTGAGGGGAAACCAACAAGAAGGCGGCTACCAAAATCCTAACATAATCTAATATAATCTAATGAAAACAATACTTTTATTCGAAACTCCACGCATAGATCGGGTTCCCCACTCCTCCTGACGCCGGCGAAGCCAACCGGAGGAGGGGGAACCAATCTATGGAGGAGGAAGAACTGGAGGCGGCTAGGGTTGAGGCGGCGGCTTCAGGATCTTGGGTTAATGTGGCTAGGTTTCGACTTTCGACTAGTGGAAACGGGAAAGCAGGTGCAAATTAGGGAGATAACTGAACCACAACCACCCGCGCCTTAAGCATCGAGTAATATCGGGAAAAAATGTGCCTTTTGGCTATGATTACGATTTGACAAGGGCTCCCATCAGTATGGGGTGAACAAGCCCTCCCATCAGTATATCAGAGGAATTTGACAAGGGCTACATGACGACTAGATACATCACCAAAAAAGGTGATGCATGTCTCCTTCACCAAAACAGCTGAAACAAGTACATGAATGCAAGTACACCACCATAATAATACTACTACATTAACACAAGTACGAGTAATAAAGTAAGAGTACTACTCCCTCTAATATAATTTAAACCAAAATAAAACTTAAACTTCATCCTAAATTTGAACTAGTGCCTCGTCCTCGTTCTTCGCTCATTTTCTGATCCAAGACGGCGCAGAGTGCCAGAGTGCATGGCACGGAACTCTTCATCGGTGGCATGCCATGGGCATGTCACCGGATGCATGATTTTTTTCGCAATGTTTTAAATTTGAATTTAGGCCGCATGTCACACGGTGACATGCAAAAGGTGCATGTCACCTGGTGGTGGTAGGCAACTACCCTCATTTACGGCGGCGTAGGCGACTGGATGCCGTGTGGCCAGCCGCTGCCTCGTGGCCGCCTCGGTTTCCACGCGGGAGACCATTAAACGCCGACGACCAACCTTCCCGCGTCACGGTTAGCGACTATGACTATAAGGGAAAAACGCTAAACTCTCTCGTTCCATTCACTTTCTTCCTCTCTCCACCTAACAAACATTTGTTCGTCGCTCTCTCCTCCAGCAATGTCTTCAAAATTCAGGTCGTCGGCAGTCAAGTACGCGGAGAAAAAACTCCGGCTCGAAATTTCGGGAGACACTTCCAGAAACCAAGTGGGCTCGCCGTCGCCGCCGCCGCCGCCGAAACGCGTCCGTGCTGTGCTCACCGGGTTAGTTTCCTTCACCATGTACTTTCGTTTCTTTCGTCGCTCTCTCCTCCAGCAATTAATGTGTTCAAACTTCAGGTCGCCAGCGGTCAAGTACGCGGATAAAAAACGCCGGCTCGAAATTTCGAGAGACGGTTCCAGAAACCAAGTGGGCTCGCCGTCGCCGCCGCTGCCGCCGTCGCTGAAACGCGTCCGTGCTGTGCTCACCGGGTTAGTTTCCTTCGCCATGTACTTTCGTTTCTTCTTGCCCGGGCTCAAGCTCTTTAAGAGTCTCTATGGTTATACATCTTAAAGGGTTGGAAGTTCCAACGACGCCCGTACTGCACCAACTTCCACGAGCAAGGAATCATCGTCGTCCGATGATTTCAACCCGGCCCTACCCCAGCGAAATGAGGTAGTGATGCTGTCCAGGACTGGCGCGTGGTTGACGAGGGAGGAAATCCTTGTTGTGTAGCTTTCTGGTCCCCGGCAACGGCGCCAGAAAAGTGCTTGATGTCTACGTTCCCCCTCCTTTCCTGTAGACAGTGTTGGGCCTCCAAGAGCAGAGGTTTGTAGAACAGCAGCAAGTTTTCCCTTAAGTGGATCACCCAAGGTTTATCGAACTTAGGGAGGAAGAGGTCAAAGATATCCCTCTCATGCAACCCTGCAACCACAAAGCAAGAAGTCTCTTGTGTCCCCAACACACCTAATAGGTGCACTAGTTCGGCGAAGAGATAGTGAAATACAGGTGGTATGAATATATATGAGCAGTAGTAACGGTGCCAGAAAATAGCTTGCTGGCGTGTAGTTGGTGGTGGTAGTATTGCAGCAGTAGTAACACAGTAGTAGTAACACAGTAAGACAGTAAACAAGCAGTGATGGCAGTATTTAGGAACAAGGCCTAGGGATTACACTTTCACTAGTGGACACTCTCAACATTGATCACATAACAGAATAGATAAATGCATACTCTACACTTTTGTTGGATGATGAACACATTGCGTAGGATTACACGAACCCTCAATGCCGGAGTTAACAAGCTCCACAATTAATGTTCATATTTTAGTAAACTTATAGTGTAAGATAGATCAACATAACCAAATGGATCACATCAATACCATCATAGTAATAGTTAACTTCACAATCCACAAGAGATCATGATCATAGCCTACGACAAGAACCACATGGGGCACACACTAGTCACCTTTACACCATGCAGGAGGAATAGAATACTTTAATAACATCACTAGAGTAGCACATAGATGAATTGTGATACAAAGCTCATATGAATCTCAATCATGTAAAGCAGCTCATGAGATTATTGTATTGAGGTACATGGGAGAGAGATGAACCACATAGCTACAGCGAAGCCCTCAGCCTCGGGGATGGATTACTCCCTCCTCATCATGGAGGCAGCGATGGCGGTGAAGATGGCGGTGAAGACGGCGGTGGAGATGGCTCCGGGGGCAATTCCCCGTCCCGGCAGGGTGCCGGAACAGCGACTTCTGTCCCCCGAATTGGAGTTTCGCGATGTGGCGGCGCCCCTGGAGTCTTTCTGGAGTTTCGTCAAGCGGTGTCGAAGTTTTAGGTCACGACGGCTTAAATAGGCGAAGAATCGGAGTCGGAGGGGCCACGGGCTGCCCAAACCATAGGGGGGCGCGCCCCCCCCTTGGGCCGCGCCGCCCTAGGGTGTGGGGCCCCCCTGGCACCCCTCTGACCTTTCTCCGGTGCTCTGGAAGCTTCGCGTATTTCTAAGACTTTCGGCGTTGATTTCGTCCGATTCCGAAAATATTTCCTTACTAGGATTTCTGAAACCAAAAACAGCAGAAAAGCAATCGGCCTCTCGGCATCTCGTCAATAGGTTAGTTCCGGAAAACGCATAAAAATGATATAAAGTGTGAACAAAACATGTTGGTATTGTCATAAAACAAGCATGGAACATCGGAAATTATAGATACGTTGGAGACGTATCAGCATCCCCAAGCTTAGTTCCTACTCGTCCTCGAGTAGGTAAACGATAAAAGATAATTTCTGAGGTGACATGCTACCAACATAATCTTAATCATACCATTGTAAAGCTTATGAGATGAATGCAGCGATTCGAAACAATGTAAATGCAATGAGTAAACAATTGAATCATATAGCAAAGACTTTTCATGAATAGTACTTTCAAGACAAGCATCAATAAGTCTTGCATAAGAGTTACTCATAAAGAAATAAATTCTTAGTAAAGGTATTGAAGCAACACAATGGAAGATTAAGTTTCAGCGGTTGCTTTCAACTTGTAACATGTATATCTCGTGGATATTTGTCAATGCAAAGCAATATAACAAGTGCAATAAGCAAGTATATAAGAATCAATGCACAGTTCACACAAATGTTTGCTTCTTGAGATGGAGAGAGATAGGTGAACTGACTCAACAATAAAAGTAAAAGAATGGTCCTTCAAAGAGGAAAGCATCAATTGCTATATTTGTGCTAGAGCTTTTATTTTGAAAACATGAAACAATTTTGTCAACGGTAGTAATAAAGCATATGTATCATGTAAATTATATCTTACAAGTTGCAAGCCTCATGCATAGTATACTAATAGTGCCCGCACCTTGTCCTAATTAGCTTGGACTACCGGATCATCACAATGCACATGTTTTAACCAAGTGTCACAAAGGGGTACCTCTATGCCGCCTGTACAAAGGTCTAAGGAGAAAGCTCGCATTGGATTTCTCGCTATTGATTATTCTCAACTTAGACATCCATACCGGGACAACATAGACAACAGATAATGGACTCCTCTTTTATGCATAAGCATGTAACAACAATTAATAATTTTCTCATATGAGATTGAGGATATATGTCCAAAACTGAAACTTCCACCATGGATCATGGCTTTAGTTAGCGGCCCAATGTTCTTCTCTAACAATATGCATGCTTAACCATAAGGTGGTAGATCGCTCTTACTTCAGACAAGACGAACATGCATAGCAACTCACATGAAATTCAACAAAGAGTAGTTGATGGCGTCCCCAGAAACATGGTTATCGCACAACAAGCAACTTAATAAGAGATAAAGTGCATAAGTACATATTCAATACCACAATAGTTTTTAAGCTATTTGTCCCATGAGCTATATATTGCAAAGGTGAATGATGGAATTTTAAAGGTAGCACTCAAGCAATTTACTTTGGAATGGCGGAGAAATACCATGTAGTAGGTAGGTATGGTGGACACAAATGGCATGGTGTTGTTTGGCTCAAGGACTTGGATGCATGAGAAGTATTCCCTCTCGATACAAGGTTTAGGCTAGCAGGGTTGTTTGAAGCAAACACAAGCACGAACTAGTACAGCAAAACTCACATAAAAGACATATTACAAGCATTATAAGACTATACATCGTCTTCCTTGTTGTTCAAACACCTCACTAGAAAATATCTAGACTCTAGAGAAACCACTCATGCAAACCAAATTTTAACAAGCTCTATGTATTTCTTCACTAATAGGTGCAAGGTATATGATGCAAGAGCTTAAACAAGAGCACAAAAATTGCCAAATATCAAGTTATTCAAGACATCATACCAATTACTACATGTAGCATTTTCCGTTTCCAACCATATAATAATTAACGAAGCAGTTTCAACCTTCGCCATGAAAATTAAAAGCTAAGAACACATGTGTTCATACGAACCAGCGGAGCGTGTCTCTCTCCCACACAAATATTTATTCAAACAAAAACAAAAATAGAAACAAACAAATAGACGCTCCAAGTAAAGTGCATAAGATGTGATGGAATAAAAATATAGTTTCAGGGGAGGAACCTGATAATGTTGTCGATGAAGAAGGGGATGCCTTGGGCATCCCCAAGCTTAGACGCTTGAGTCTTCTTGATATATGCAGGGGTGAACCACCGGGGCATCCCCAAGCTTAGAGCTTTCACTCTTCTTGATCATAGTATATCATCCTCCTCTCTTGACCCTTGAAAACTTCCTTCACACCAAACTTCTCATAAACTTCATTAGAGGGATTAGTACATAATCAAAAACTCACATGTTCAGAGGTGACACAATAATTCTTAACACTTCTGGACATTGCTCAAAGCTACTGGAAGGTAATGGAACAAAGAAATCGACCCAACACAGCGAAAGAAGCAATGCGAAATAAAAGGCAGAATCTGTCAAAACAGAACAGTCCGTAAAGACGAATTTCTAATAAATACTTCCGTTGCTCAGATCAGAAAACTCAAAACTAATGAAAGTTGCGTACATATCTGAGGAACACGCACGTAAATTGGCATATTTTTCTGATTTTTCTACAGAGAAAACAGCCCAGATTCGTTACAGATAGAAATCTGTTTCTGCGCAGAAATCCAAATCTAGTATCAACCTTCGATTAGAGGCTTCACTTGGCACAACAAAACACAAAACTAAGATAAGGAGAGGTTGCTACAGTAGTAAACAACTTCCAAGACACAAATATAAAACAAAGTACTGTAGCAAAATAACACATGGGTTATCTCCCAAGAAGTTCTTTCTTTATAGCCATTAAGATGGGCTCAGCAGTTTTAATAATCCATTCGCGGGAAATAGTATTTGAAGCAAAAGAGAGCTTCAAGAGGCAAATTCAAAACAAATTTAAGTCTAACATGCTTCCTATGAAGAGGAATCTTGTACACAAATGAATTCATGAAGAACAAAGTGACAAGCATAAGAGGATAAAACACGAGTAACTTCAAAATTCTCAACATAAAGAGGGGAAACTTAATATTATTAAGATGCATACGACCATATTTCCCTCTCTCATAATAACTTTTAGTAGCATCATTGATGAAATCTACAATATACCCATCACTTAAAACATTCTTATCATGGTTCATATGCATAGAAGTATCATTAATTTTGGCATAAAAAGAGTTATTCTCATTAATAGTAATTGGAGCAAGATTATTATCAAGAATTTGAACATGGTAAACAAGTTGCATATTAAAAAATTGTTTTTGGTAATCCAATCATGACTATGACAAGTTTCATAAGGGTAGTTATAACCTATATCATAGCATTCTTTATAATAATCATCAAAGATCGGAGGCACAGTGTCATCATAAGAAATAGAATAGTTATCTTTCACAGTCGGTTTATCTATGACCATACCATCATTGTTATTAGAAGGAGATGTATCAAACACATAATGATCAGTAGCAAAAGTATTTTCAAACACCTCTTCCTCAAGCTTAGAGCTTTCTATATTATTATGGGAGGAAGCATGGATAGCACTGACACTATGGCAATTATTATCATCATCATTTTCAGAATTAGTTTCCCAGAGATTTGCAATATCAAAAGTAGTGTGCTCATTCAAATCATGATTGCTAATGTATGTAAAGGGCATAGGAAGATCATCATATTCAGATTCATTATCACAATAATCATTAGGAGCAACATACTTACGGTTACCTAGCGTTATCTCATTCACGCGGGGATACGCCGTTACCTCTTTCTTTTTATTCTCCTTCTTCTTCTTCTTCTTCTTCTTCTTCGTTCCCTTCTTCTTCTTCTTCTTCTCTTCCTTCTCCTCATTTCCTTCTTTAGGAGGAAGAGGCTTGAAGGGTGGCTTGTCCGCATAACCTGATTTACTTTTAGAAACAATAGAAGAAACTTGGGAGGATCCCTCCTTTTCATTAATTAGTTGAAAACACACCACGGTCCTATCATATTTTGGCAAGGTGTCATCTTCTAAAATATTTTGTATGTAAGTATTTGTATGGCTATTATCAATGCAATAAGAAAAAGACCCATGCAGGACATCATCAATATCAAGATCACTCATATGTAACAAAGAGATTTTTCTTGACAGTTCTTCACACCCCAAGAATAAAGTAAGTTCATCATGCTGATTAGGAGTAATTTCATCATCACAATACAAATTTGCAGCACTCATTGGGTTCAAATTATCATTGGAGGAGCATTGAAAATTAAAATGACCCACTTCATGGCAAACTTTACAAATAAAAGGATAGAGGGCACAAACTTTTTTACCAAGATCATCTAGAGCTTTAAACCACTTTCTAGTTTTTTCATTAATATGATGGATGCAATATTCATCTTTGACTTGATTAATTCCACAAGGTCTATGCATTCCACAAAAATTAACATGCTTATAAGAAATAGAATTCTTAGGAGTTTGAGCATGCTTATTGCAATCATTAACAACAATTTGATTCTTCATGCAAGCCTCTTTAAAAGGTTCATGATACTTATCAAAATTCTTTTTAGGCAATTCAAAATGAGAAGCAAAGGCTTTATAAAGATTTGCAGCAACTTGAGAGTCAAGACCATAAGTAGCACTCATATTTCGAAATTTATCGGTATCCATAAAAGCTTCAATGCATTCATAATCATAATTTATACCTGACTCTTTACCTTTGTCGTTCTCCCATCCTTCAGCGTTGTCCTCAATCCGATCAAGAAGATCCCACCTAGCTTCAACCTCCTTGCTTGTGAAAGATCCCTCCGAACACACGTCCAGATAGTCCTTGTGTTGTCCTGAAAGTCTCGCATAAAAATTGTTAACAATAACATTACGGGGGAGCTCATGAATGGGACAGTTGAGCATTAGTGACTTTAGTCTCCCCCACGCTTGAGAAATACTCTCTCCATCACGAGGATAAAAGTTATAAATATAATTCCTATCAATATGCACTTCATGAGGAGGATAAAATTTAGAATAAAACCGGGGCACAATATCATTCCATTCAAGAGAATCCCCATTATCCAGTAATTTATACCAATGCGCCGCTTTACCAGACAGCGATATAGAGAATAGTTTCTTCCTCACTTCATCCATAGCAATACCTGCACTCTTGAATAAACCGCATAATTCATGCAAGAACAATAAATGATCTCCAGGGTGGACAGTTCCATCCCCTGTATAACGGTTATCCATAACGCGTTCAATAATTTGCATAGGTATTTTATACGGAATACTTTCGGCTGGTGGATTTAAAATATCAGAAGCATCATTAGAGTTATCGCATATGGGAGATAAAGCATTATCAGAGCAAAATATTTCTTCCAAAGCTGAGGAGCAAAAAAGATTATTTTTATATAAACTAGCTTCCCCAAGCTTAGACGTATCCATAGTATTAGCAGTAATTGCATTCATACTAATAACATCGCTACTAACATGCAAATAAGGTTCCATAGGTTTTTTAATTTTCGCATCAAACAATTCTAAATCAGGAAAAAGATTAAAAAGCTCACCAATTTTTTTGTTGTTTTCCATTATGCCTAACTAGTGTAAAACAAGAAACAAAAAGATGCAATTGCAGGATCTAAAGGAAATAGCTTCGAGTACTTACAACAGCGGAAAATAGCTTGGTAGCCGAGATCCGGAGTGTGAGTACCTTTTACCTTTCCTCCCCGGCAACGGCGCCAGAAAATACTTGATGCTGTCCAGGACTGGCGCGTGGTTGACGAGGGAGGAAATCCTTGTTGTGTAGCTTTCTGGTCCCCGGCAACGGCGCCAGAAAAGTGCTTGATGTCTACGTTCCCCCTCCTTTCCTGTAGACAGTGTTGGGCCTCCAAGAGCAGAGGTTTGTAGAACAGCAGCAAGTTTTCCCTTAAGTGGATCACCCAAGGTTTATCGAACTCAGGGAGGAAGAGGTCAAAGATATCCCTCTCATGCAACCCTGCAACCACAAAGCAAGAAGTCTCTTGTGTCCCCAACACACCTAATAGGTGCACTAGTTCGGCGAAGAGATAGTGAAATACAGGTGGTATGAATATATATGAGCAGTAGTAACGGTGCCAGAAAATAGCTTGCTGGCGTGTAGTTGGTGGTGGTAGTATTGCAGCAGTAGTAACACAGTAGTAGTAACACAGTAAGACAGTAAACAAGCAGTGATGGCAGTATTTAGGAACAAGGCCTAGGGATTACACTTTCACTAGTGGACACTCTCAACATTGATCACATAACAGAATAGATAAATGCATACTCTACACTTTTGTTGGATGATGAACACATTGCGTAGGATTACACGAACCCTCAATGCCGGAGTTAACAAGCTCCACAATTAATGTTCATATTTTAGTAACCTTATAGTGTAAGATAGATCAACATAACCAAATGGATCACATCAATACCATCATAGTAATAGTTAACTTCACAATCCACAAGAGATCATGATCATAGCCTACGACAAGAACCACATGGGGCACACACTAGTCACCTTTACACCATGCAGGAGGAATAGAATACTTTAATAACATCACTAGAGTAGCACATAGATGAATTGTGATACAAAGCTCATATGAATCTCAATCATGTAAAGCAGCTCATGAGATTATTGTATTGAGGTACATGGGAGAGAGATGAACCACATAGCTACAGCGAAGCCCTCAGCCTCGGGGATGGATTACTCCCTCCTCATCATGGAGGCAGCGATGGCGGTGAAGATGGCGGTGAAGACGGCGGTGGAGATGGCTCCGGGGGCAATTCCCCGTCCCGACAGGGTGCCGGAACAGCGACTTCTGTCCCCCGAATTGGAGTTTCGCGATGTGGCGGTGCCCCTGGAGTCTTTCTGGAGTTTCGTCAAGCGGTGTCGAAGTTTTAGGTCACGATGGCTTAAATAGGCGAAGAATCGGAGTCGGAGGGGCCACGGGCTGCCCAAACCATAGGGGGGCGTGCCCCCCCTTGGGCCGCACCGCCCTAGGGTGTGGGGCCCCCCTGGCACCCCTCTGACCTTTCTCCGGTGCTCTGGAAGCTTCGCGTATTTCTAAGACTTTCGGCGTTGATTTCGTCCGATTCCGAAAATATTTCCTTACTAGGATTTCTGAAACCAAAAACAGCAGAAAACAGCAACTGGCCTCTCGGCATCTCGTCAATAGGTTAGTTCCGGAAAACGCATAAAAATGATATAAAGTGTGAACAAAACATGTTGGTATTGTCATAAAACAAGCATGGAACATCGGAAATTATAGATACGTTGGAGACGTATCAGGTAGCACCAAGCACTGTGTAGTTATCTTCTTCTTCTTCTTCTTCCTTTGCGCTTACTTGCTACCGATGATTTCGCCCTGAAGGAAGCGGCGCCGACTATCGACACCACTGTCACCATCTTGATGGAAAAAAACGAGGAGCTCAGCTTAGAGTGTGATCGCCTCCGAGACGATTTGGCTGCCAAGAAGAAGAATTCGAAAACTCTTGTGGAGCTCATTTGCAGCCTTCGCAATGAGCGCGATATGTTGAAGAACGAGCTGATTAAGCAGAAAGAGAGGAACATTGCATCAGCGGAGAAAGCCAGCAGCATACTCAAGACTGTGTGCCTCGAAAGAGACAAGTCTGATATAGAGTACAAAATCCTTCTTCAGGATAAAGTACAGCTCCAAAAGTTGAACCTTGAATATGCTGACATCGCCATCCTTGCCCTTCTCGAGAGGCAGAAGGCACAAGATAAGTTGATGCACCTGATATTGGAGAGCTGCAGTGAAAGAGAAGAGACATTGAAAGAAGTGAGCAGTTTGGTGGGATACATGAGAGACGTCGGGCGAACTTCGCAGAATCCGCCCCGGCTGAGCTCAAATTCCAGCGGAAGCAGCTTTCAGCAATGCATGTTATGCGCACCTACAACTTCTACTCATTGATTAGAGGTCGCACGACATGGCATTTTCCCTTGAAATAGTAGTACTGTACTAATAGTTGTACTACTTAATATGTACCTTTTTGTAAAATAATTTCTTACATGTATTAGAAACTATCCCTCTCGTTTCTGGATGCACCCGGGACATTGTCATCCGGCCCTCTTCTGGACAAACCCCCTCGGGAAGGACGGTATATTTTGCACATTTCGCTACTAGTACTTCTAATTCCACCGCTTATTTTTCTAATCCGTTAAATCGTTAATTGGATGACCAAGCGATGGAAGCTGCGATAGATTAGACCAACAAGTGGTGAATTGTGCAAAAGATATGTCCGTGTATTATGCAAAAGAGTGATATGGGGATCTGGTGGAATCTTGAATTTCCTCTTCGATGGTAGGCATGCTTCACTTATATAGCTGGAGTACATTGCGGACCTGGTGCATTTCGTCGATACCGATCAGCTATTTTTGCTTATCCGGGAAGAAAAGGTAGTACTAGCCTTTTACGTGAGATGTCTTTCGGTGCTACGGAGTTGTGCATTCACTTTGCTTGCTTTGTCTGTCGGTGACTTTGCCAAGCTGAGTTTGCGTTGAGTTGGGGGGACTGTTATGTGGACCTCAGGTGTAAGGGACTCAAAGTCACCGACTTTGGGGACTCCTGAATGCTTCGTATATTTCGACGGTTTCTGAATTATGTACTCCGTACAACTTTTGTAATATTGGTCAAACTAGTTTTGACCAGGGTTTTGTGTAGGGTGGTTTTTTTGGTTGGTCCAAATGGGGTTGTGTGGTCCAAATGTGATGTATCATCACACCACCATGTGCCCCCTCCCCCACCCCACCCCTAGGTTTTGGTAATGCCATTCTGATACATGCTTCTTAGAAGGAGTACATTTTTTCCGTTAGGGCATGACAATTTTGAAAAATTCAAAAAAATGGGACGACAGAATGGTAACATCATTTTCAATGTGATGATGCACACCTGTGCCAAATTTTGGTTCATTTTAAGAATGTAAGGTGACAAATTACTCGAGGAAGCTAGTTGGAGTAGACGGGCATGATCGGATTGGCATAGGAGATTTATTTTTTGAAGGATGTTATTTTTCATAGACAATATCTGACACAAAAAATAAAATGTTAAGGTCTCATATTATTCTGAATGATTTTGAATTACTTATGACGTTTGGAAGTATTGGTATACATGAGTCCCACATGAAGTTAAATGGTCCCAAAAAAAAGTTTCGTACACGTCTCCCAGAAAGTGGAAAGTCGAGTACATGCATGACTTCACGCGTCCACTCATCGGATACAGAGAGTCAGAGGCTATAACATAATCGGCCTCATCATCTCTCGCGAGCTCGTCCTCTCCACTCCCCCAACTTGCCTCCCCCACACTGTGAAAACCCCCCATCCACTCACCGCACCTCTGAGGCATCGACTTTCCCGTTTCCAACCGCAGCAGCATGAAGATAGGTATTGCATACGAGGCGGAGCAATAGGCGACCGCCCACGCAGAGGATGCCTCTACGGTAGTGGCCGTCGCGGTGGGTGAGGCTTCACCGGGCACCCAGGCCGCTCGTCTCCTCTGCTTGTCGGATTCTTCGACCTCGGTCGAAATGGGCGTCCTGGCCGTCACGACGGGTGAGGCTTCACCGGGCACCCATGCCGCTCGTCTCCTCTGCTTGTCTGGTTCTTCGACCTCGGTCGAAACGGGCGTCCTGGCCATCGAGCAGAAGGTGGATACCAATGTTGTTTATCCCGCCGAAGATGTGCACGGCGTTGCAGGCCACCACGGCGAGGTCTTCCTAGGCCCGATGCTGGACGCGAACCTCGACCCCTTCGACGATTTCGGCCCAAACGTTCAGTTCCAGGAGGATGTTGAGGGTGATGACGAGGAGGTACTTCTCTTTTACCGAAACTGTCCCAACCCTCTTTGTGTCATATTGCTGTTCACATGGTTTGCACGAGCCTGGTTCTTGATTGATTTGATATCCTACCTTGTTCTTGTAGATGTAATTGATTCTACGATTCGTAAGATCAGATTCTAGTTTAATTTCGACTAATCTGCCATGTAGTCATATAATCAATTTATGTGTTCATACTTAGTGGACTTGCAATTGTTGTGGCTTATGTTCATGGTTGTTCATCGGGTTTCTCATGATTTATTACGATTTCTTCTGCCATTTGCTTGTTCTACACATTTAATTTTAGGGTTTCTAAGGTTTGATTATGTTAGTGGAGTATTTATTCGATCTGTCATAAAAAACCTGATTATGTAGTACTTAATAATTCATAGGAGTATTCTGATGACATGGACAACAACAAGGTGCGCAGGGACCGGAAAAGCCGCTATGTTCTCAAGCGGCTGAAGGGTGGTGAAATTCGTTTACGCATGCGCGGGAGCTATTTTGCCCATTATGTGGCAAATTTCTCTAGAAGGACATCCACAGCCTGATCCAACATGCGATGGGTGTAGGCCTAAGTACATAGGGGGAAACACCGCCCTGCAACCAAGGCCAAGCACGCATCATATGGCCTCTTCCTCCAGAATTACGTCTTGCCTAGCTTGCTCCACGTCAACGCCCCTGCTGCTGGCCCTCATGCTCCTGGTCATGTTTAAAGTTCATATGTGTAATCTTAATCCCTTTGGAAGTTCAGCATTAAACTCTACTAGTACAACCATGGTGGTCTTGTGATGTAGTACTCTTTTGATGCATTTGTGATGTAGTAGTACTTTTTTTTGAAATGATATAGTACTATCTAAGAAAAGTACTCCTTCCGATTCACATTCATTTCACATCAAGAAATATGGATCAGAGCGAGGGAGTAAATTAAACATGGCATCTCGTGCATGAAGCTTGACATATCGATCAGGTTGGCTAGAATAGCAATACAATGCTGCTCATTAGGCAAATGCATGCCATGTACGATAGTATACATCCGAAGAAAGAAGTCTATACTGACATAAAAAAACTACTTTGGGGATGAGAGTCAATTGGGGCATCTACAATATAAAAAATCTTGCTCGTAGATGATTTTGGCTAAGAGGGTTTTACTCACATTACACGTGCCACTTTCCTTGTCTGCAAAACAAGTTCCAATAAAGGGAGAGGAAAGAAGAGGGTATTGTGGGCGAGATTGAACACCTTTTTTATGTGTTAAGTTGAGGCCTCGTTTAGATGAGGATTTCGACTTATGCCTAACAGCTCAACACACCCACAAATAATTCTGCTTGCGCGCACCACCGTTCATTAAAATAACAATATTAGCTCGCAAGATTAAGAACGAAGTGAATTTAAGTAACTTGGTAAGCTTTTCAAGCAATATATTCAGAGAAAGAGCACACATGTTCGGCTCAAAATAATCATAAGAGAAGAACAATAAATCTAAGGCACCACATGGATTCATACCTTGAGTCGACGCTGGCTCGTAGAAGGGCGGCCGCGCCTCGAGGATGCCGGGGACGTCTCCACCTCGGTCTCACATGTGACTGCTTATCGGCGGGTGGTGCGCCGCGCCATGTAGAAGATCTATCAAGAGAGGAGAGCCCGATGACGCTACCGACGCCTCAACCTTGATAGCACCGACCTGTTGCTCCGCACCGAGATGCGCCACGTGCAAGATTTAGCGGATGCACCAATTTTAGAGATATGTCATGATCATTGTAACAAATTTCAACGTGATGATGATTTGATCTTGTACTCGGCCTTGAACATAAGAACTAGTACAATCTCACATTTTTTTATCATTATCCTTTGCGAGATTTAGCGGATGCGCCAAATTCAGAGAAATATCATGATCATGGTAACACAATTTTCAATGTAATGATGATTTGATGTTGCACTCGACCTTGAACATAAGTACTAGTACGGTCTCACAAATTTGTATCATTATACTTTGCAAGTTTTAGTGGATGTGCCCATTTTCAGAGGTAGATCATGATCATGGTAAGTTGGTAACAAATTTTCAACGTGATGATGATTTGATTTTGCACTCGGCCTTGAACAGAGGTACTAGTACGGTCTCACAATTTTTTATCATTATACTTGGACGGTGGCCAAATTCAAAATCTCATAGCGGCAAAACTTCCCGCCCACAAAATACAAAAATTTCACACGCTTCCAAATTCCCATTCTACCCCTGTGGAGATGGCAGCAAAGTCGGTTGGTGGGGGGGTCTGCCCGTCATTTTTTGGATCACCACCTCCCTAGCCCGGAAACCCTCCCAAAAAAATACATTTCCTTCAGACCACCCACCGGAACTTCCCAAGTCCCTCTCTCCCACCTCCACGACCACCGCACCGGAACATCCCCGCCGGACTTCCCTGGCCTACCCGAGCCCTCGCGATCCTCGTCATCCGGCTGCCTGCCGGAGCCGCTTCATCGACGCCGTCATCAACCGGACCGGATCATCCCCGCCGAACCTCGAAACCATATGCTCATCCAGCAGTCTACCGCAGTCGCTTCAGCTGCGGTATCGTCCACCCCACCGGAGCCGCTTCGCCGGATCCGTCGTCCACCGCATCGTATCTTGCTCACCGACACCGCTGTGCATGAACCGGATCTGCTTCACCGGCGCCTTGCATGATCTAAACTCTTCTACTGTCGCTTTTCTATTGCTTGCCTGCAAGTTCTTGTTTAATCTTGGGGGAACCTGTTTGTGCTAACGACGCGCCGTTACGTTTTTGCAGATGAGATGAGTAATCATGAAGTGTAATGGCCGTCTCTCCAACCCCAAGTAGCACATGTAGCGTACTTCATCACCGGATCTATCAACCCCAGGAAGATCTGCTGTGACTCCCACATAGTGCTTCTCCTAATGTAAGTCCCTTGTTTTAGCGCCATGTTCTGGGTTCAGATGCTTGTTTGTCTGAAGCTCTTTTAGTTCATTCCTAGCTATGACCGTAACACGTTGCTATTTTCTACTTCATTGCTAACTTTAAGCGATTGAACATTTTGGTTTGCATTCCCTGCTCTGTAGATGTAGCCATCATAACTTCTATCTTGCTCAGTCGTTGTTACAAAAATTATAGGTATTATAGTAACATCCTGCTATTATTTAGTTCATGGCCAATTTTAAGTAATTGCACATGTTGGTTCGCATTCCCTGCTCTATAGCTTTTGGCATCGTAACTTCTATATTTGGTTTACATTCCCTGCTCTGTAGATCTAGCCATCATAACTTTATCTTGCTCAGTCGTTGTTACAAAAATTATGGCCTGCTACTATGTTGTTTGTGCCAATTTTTTACTCCATGAACATGTTGGCTTGCATTCCCTGTACTACAGGTGATGCCATTGTTTTGTATCTAGTTCATTGTAAGCTAACAAAGTAAGGACTTAGTTTGGCATGCTATCACTCTGCTATCTAGCCTGTAGTACAAATAAACTTGTCATACTACTAGATAATAATTTTGCGTGCCATCTTGTTCTTCAAAAGCTGCATTATTGACTTGTTTCTCTGACTTGGCATGACGCTCACATATGGAAAGCTGAACATATTGGTTTGCATTCCCTCTTATACAAGTTCACAGGTGATCCCACTATATTCTGTATCTGGTCCATCCTAAGCTCCAGCATTAACTATCCTCTATGTGTTGCTCATTACAAGTTTATATCCCGAAATATCTTGATTTGCATCCCCTTCACTATAAGTTCAGGAGTATTATTTAGTTCACGGCCAAAATGAAGTAATTGCACTTGGCACATGTTGGTTCACATTCCCTCCTCTTTAGCTTTTGCCATCGTAACTTCTATTTTTGGTTTACATTCCCTGCTCTGTAGATGTAGCCATCATAACTTCATCTTGATCATCCGTTCTTACAACAATTAGAGCCTGCATCTATGTTGTTCATGCCAATTTTGTACTCCCTGAACATGTTGGTTTGCATGGGACTCGACAGTAGTAAGTCTATTTGTTTCATTCTAACATGCTCTCGTTATATTGGCTATTGGTATGCGGCATGCACTCTTTGTTTGCTTATTGTGCGCATTACAATGATCTTGTTATAACGACGAAATGATGAGTTCCAAATTCTTTGGCAAACAATATTGCACGTGTTGTCTTTGCGTTTCCATTGTTGCCGTCTTAACTTGTAATGTCTTTGTTTCGTATATAGGTGCCGCATGGACAACTTAAAAGATTGCCGGATCGCTTCATTGTATTGCTAGGTTTAATTACCATTCAATTTCTCTGGGTTACGTAATATTTTTCAAAGCCTTGCAAATTGATGTAATATTTAGTTAGTTTTTATAGTTCTTTCGCGCATTTTTTCTTTGGTGCTTGTGGTAAGTGAGGCTATCCGACAGAAATCAATGCTGCGTAAATATTCTCAGTATCTAAATCACGAATTCCTATCCCTTAAACGGCCCAATTAAGCGAAATCACATACGTGCCTTTTACGCCGGCATATAAACAGCAACTAAACGGGCTGGCCCACTTACTTATTGGGCCAGCCCACTTGATTTACTGTGGACCCCACACTTTTATTGGGCCGGCCCACTTGCTTAAAGGTGGACCCCACCCACTACTGGGCCGGCCCACTAACTAGTTGGGCCAGCCCAATTGCTTTTGTGGTGGTCCCCACATACTAAACGGGCCGGCCCTTTAAGACGAAAGTGGGACCCACCTGTGTTTTTGGCCCGGCCCACTAGCGTGTTGGGCCGGCCCACTTGCTATATGGTGGACCCCACATACTAAATGGGCCGGCCCTTTAACAGGAAAGTGGGACCCACCTGTGTTTTTGGCCCGGTCCACTAGCGTGTTGGGCCGGCCCACTTGCTATACGGTGGACCCCACATACTAAATGGGCCGGCCCTTTAACAGGAAAGTGGGACCCACCAGTGTTTTGGCCCGGCCCACTATCTTGTTGGGCCGGCCCACTTGCTATATGGTGGACCCCACATACTAAATGGGCCAGCCCTTTAACTGGAAAGTGGGACCCACCTGTGTTTTTGGCCCGGCCCACTATCTTGTTAGGCCGGCCCACTTGCTATATGGTGGACCCCACATACTAAATGGGCTGGCCCTTTAACAGGAAAGTGGGACCCACCGGTGCTTTTGGCCCGACCATCGGCTTGTTGGGCCAGCCCATTTGATCGATGTGGACCCCACGTACTAAATGGGCGGCCCGATAGCGAGAAAGTGGGACCCACATGCTAATTGGGCGGCCCAATAACTTCTTGGGCCGGCCCGATTGCTCTAATGTGGACCCCACTTTGTAAATGGGCCGGCCCGATACCGAGAAAGTGGGTCCCACATGTCTTGTGGGCCGGCCCTTTGCTCGTTGACCGGTCAAACGAGTGCATTCGGCCCGGCCCACATACTTAGTGGGCCGGCCCATTAAAGTTTTGACCGATCAACCTTAGAGGTTAGGCCGGCCCACGTAACTAATGGACCAGCCCGACCATATAGTTGACCGGTCAAACTAAGTCACTGGCCCGGCCCGCAAACTTAATGGGCCGGCCCGCTTAAGACGTGGCAGGCCTCGTGTGGGCCTACCATCTACCACGGGGTTTCAGCGGTTAACGCCGTTAACCCGATTAACGGCGTACACGTGTCAGTTTGCATGACGTCAGCAGTCAACGGGCTCCCGGAAACACTTGGGCAACGGTTCGATTTTCCGTGGCGGAAGGGCGCCCAAGCGCGACGGACCGAAAAAATCGTCGTAGGACTTTGCCTGACGCAGTTTCCACAACAGAACCCATATCGTCGGGTTAGGCCCATAGGCGATGAAAAATACCCCTTAGCGTACGATTTTGAGACGTTGTCTATCAGAACTTTTCTTGTAGTGTTAATTGGGAGAAATGCCACTTTATGGTTAATGAAGGAATTGTATTGGGACATAAAATTTCTGAGAAAGGTATTGAAGTTGATAGAGCTAAAGTTGAAGCAATTGAGAAGATGCCCTATCCGAGGGATGTTAAAGGTATTCGTAGTGTTCTTGGTCATGCTGGGTTTTATAGGAGATTTATTAAAGATTTCTCCAAGATTTCAAAGCCTCTTACTAATCTTCTTCAAAAAGACGTACCTTTTGTTTTTGATGACGATTGTAAGGAAGCTTTTGAAACTCTTAAGAAAGCCTTAACAACTGCTCCTATAGTTGAACCTCCTGATTGGAATTTGCCTTTTGAAATTATGTGTGATGCTAGTGATTTTGCTGTAGGCGCTGTTCTTGGACAGCGAGTAGATAAAAAACTAAATGTTATTCATTATGCTAGTAAAACTCTTGATGCTGCTCAAAGAAATTATGCTACAACTGAAAAAGAATTATTAGCTGTAGTCTTTGCTTGTGATAAATTTAGATCTTATATTGTTGATTCAAAAGTTACGATTCATACTGATCATGCTGCAATTAGATACCTTATGACAAAGAAAGATGCTAAGCCTAGGCTTATTAGATGGGTACTTCTTTTGCAAGAATTTGATTTACATATTGTAGATAGGAAAGGTGCTGATAATCCATTCTTTGATAATTTGTCTAGATTGGAAAATATTGCTTATGATCATGTTCCTGTTAATGATAGTTTTCCAAATGAACAATTGGCTGTAATAAAGGTGAGCTCGCGAGACAGTCCTTGGTATGCTGATTATGCTAACTTTATTGTTTCCAAGTACTTGCCTCCAACATTTTCAGCTCAGCAAAGGAGGAAATTCTTTTATGACTTGAGGCATTATTTCTGGGATGACCCACACTTATATAAAGAAGGAGTGGATGGCATTCTGCGAAGGTGTGTTCCCGAATATGAACAACAAGAGATATTGAGTAAATGTCATGGTAGTGTTTATGGAGGACATCACGCCGGAGAAAGAACCGCGCAAAAGGTTCTACAATCAGGTTTTTATTGGCCAACTCTCTTCAAGGATGCGAGAAAGTTTATTTTATCTTGTGATGAATGCCAAAGGGTTGGTAATATCTCCAGACGTAATGAAATGCCTATGAATTATACTCTTGTTATCGAACCGTTTGATTGTTGGGGATTTGACTTCATGGGACCTTTTCCGTCCTCAGAAGGTAATACTCATATACTTGTTGCTGTTGATTATGTTACCAAATGGGTGGAAGCCATACCTACAAAAAGTGCTGATGGTGAGACCTCTTTAAGAATGCTTTTAGACATTATTTTTCCTAGATTTGGAGTGCCTAGATATATTATGACTGATGGAGGTTCTCATTTTATTCATGGAGGTTTTATAAAAACTCTTGCTAGGTATGGTATTAATCATAGAATTGCTTCCGCTTATCATCCTCAAACTAGTGGTCAAGTAGAATTATCAAATAGAGAGATTAAATCTATTTTGGGAAAGACTGTTAATAAAACTAGAAAGAATTGGGCTAGTAAATTGAAGGATGCACTATGGGCTTATAGAGCCGCTTATAAAAATCCCATGGGAATGTCACCTTATAAAATGGTTTATGGGAAAGCTTGTCATTTACCTTTAGAACTAGAGCACAAAGCTTATTGGGCTGTTAGAGAATTAAATAAAGATCCTAAACTTGCCGGTAATAAGAGGTTGTTGCAATTAAGTTCTCTAGATGAATGGAGAAGTGAAGCTTATGAAAATGCTAAACTCTTTAAAGAGAAAGTTAAAAAATGGCATGATAGAAGGATTATTAAAAGAGAGTTTAATGTTGGGGATAAAGTCCTATTGTATCAGTCTCGTCTCAGATTCTTTGCAGGGAAATTACTCTCGAAATGGGAAGGACCATATGTGGTCGAGGAGGTGTATCGTTCAGGAGCAATCAAAATTAGCTCTCTCCAAGGCAATGCCACGCAAGTGGTGAATGGACAAAGACTCAAACATTATATCTCAGGTGATTCCTATAATGTTGATGTTGATATTATTCAAGTGGAAACACCGGAAGCTTTCATCAAAGGGCAAATTGATAGGCCGCCAGAACCCGACTTTGAATAGGTAACAGTACTGGTAATGAAAAGTACGCAATTTACTTTCCGAACAATATTTTTGCTGTTTTTGGAAAATATGAAAAATTACGAGTTCGAAACGGAGTGGAAAGGACGCACGAGGGCGTGCCACCATAGGCCGGCGCGGCCTGGCCAGGGCCCGCGCCGCCCTATGGTTTGGCCGCCTCGTCGCCCCTTTCCGACTCTGGTTCGATCTGGTACTTTCCGTTTGTCGTGAAAATTTTTGCTATATAATCCCCCGGACCCCTGGAGGTCCGTATATCGTTTTCTCGACGTGTTTTGTTTCGAACTGTTTCTGCCAGGATCTGTTTTCGGTCTAGAAGCACCATGGCCTCCAACAACAAGGGCAAGGAGTTCCCGGATGAAGATAATCGAGATCTTGGGTGGAAAGAGGAGGACAAGGACGTCAAGGAAGAGGATGAAGAAGAGGTGGAGGAAGATTCGCGCGCACACCCGCGTGCTACCATCGCAAGCATCAAGGTGGTGGACAACCCTTTTTGTACAAACAAGAGCGCAATAATTCGCACTGGAGGAGCGGTTCCACGTCATTACCTAGCTCCGAAAACATCTTTATCAGGCATTCACCATCCCTTCCACAATCTAATTTTCAATAATCAAATTGAAGGGACTCCCAAGGCAGCATTGCCTAGCCAGTGGGATATAGATCTCTCTAACACTGCAGGAGGGAGGAAGCCTGAGGGTGAAGAGTGGGGAAATAACTCCAAGAGTTGGGATTCGCCGTCGGACAGACTTCTTAACCGCGTCGAGCACAATTCGGAGATGATTCGCAATCTCACATACAAGATTGATGAGCTTCAGGAGCTTATTGAGAAGCTTGTCAGGAATTCATCACCACCATCGCCGAAGGAGTAATTCATCATCGGTATTGGCATCCCCTTGGTTTGTTCCAAGCTTGGGGGAGTGCCGCGGTATCACATCATCACTATCTTTTACTTTTTGCTGTCAAGTAGTGTCATATCATGAGTAGGGAAGTTATCATATAAGATGGGTTGCAGTTTGGAAGTATCTCTCCTTTAGTTGGTTATCTATGTATCCCTTGGTGTGAGTTATCGTTATGGAATATTAATGAGAAGTCTTATCATTTACATATTGCACATCTTATTTTAGTTTGCAATCTCTATTATATGATTTACCTTGTTGTTAGTATTGGTATCACTTTGGGAGCATTGAATAAATCTATTTGGTTTTGGCAAACTTAGCATTGGTCAATAGCAACAACACTCTGAGGCTTAAGTAGAAAAGAGAAATACATGTAGTTGTTTCATTGTCTTTCTTTCTTGTTAGCTCATAGCTTATTATTCTGAAGTTAAAATTGTTTGTGCTTACAAGGAAGATGCATGATTGTTTCTATCACATGTATATTTGTTTGTTTCCTTCAACTCTTATGCTTGCTAATTAACCTTGCTAGCCAAAAACCTGTACTGAAAGGGAATACTTCTCGTGCATCCAAACCTATGTCATTTGTGTCCACCATACCTACGTACTACATGGTATTTTCAGCCATTCCAAGTAAATACTTCATGTGCTACCTTTAAACAATTCAAAACTTAGTATCTCTTATTTGTGTTAATGTTTTATAGCTCATGAGGAAGTATGTGGTGTTTTATCTTTCAATCTTGTCGGGCAACTTTCACCAATGGACTAGTGGCTTCATCCGCTTATCCAATAATTCTGCAAAAAGAGCTGGCAATGGGATTCCCAGTCCCAAATTAATTAAACTAAATAGACACTCCTCCATGGTATGTGATTGATGGACGGCACCCGAAGGATTCGGTTAGTGATACGTCTCCGAGGTATCGATAATTTCTTATGTTCCATGCCACATTATTGATGTTATCTACATGTTTTATGCACACTTTATGTCATATTCGTGCATTTTCTGGAACTAACCTATTAACAAGATGCCGAAGTGCCAGTTCCTGTTTTCTGCTGTTTTTGGTTTCAGAAATCCTAGTAACGAAATATTCTCGGAATCGGACGAAATCAACGCCCAAGTTCCTATTTTCATATGAAGCATCCAGAACACCCGGGAAGGACCAGAGGGGAGCCCTGGGGGCCCCACACCACACCCCGGCGCGGCCAGGGGGGCCGCGCCCCCTATAGTGTGGGCCCTCCAGAAGCCCTCCTGCGCCGCCTCTTCGCCTATATAAAGCCTCTGTCGCGAAAACCCTACCACGATTGACGAAAACCACAGAAACCTTCCAGAGCCGCCGCCATCGCGACGCCAAGATCTGGGGGACAGGAATCTCTGTTCCGGCACCCTGCCGGAGCGGGGAAGTGCCCCCGGAAGGCTCCTCCATCGACACCGCTGCCATCTCCACCGCCATCTTCATCACCGCTGCTGCTCCCATGAGGAGGGAGTAGTTCTCCATCGAGGCTCGGGGCTGTACCGGTAGCTATGTGGTTAATCTCTCTCCTATGTACCTCAATACAATGATCTCATGAGCTGCTTTACATGATTGAGATTCATATGAGTTTTGTATCACTACTATCTATGTGCTACTCTAGCAAAGTTATTAAAGTAGTTCTATTCCTCCTGCACGTGTGTAAAGGTGACAGTGTGTGCACCGTGTTAGTACTTGGTTTATGCTATGATCATGATCTCTTGTAGATTGCGAAGTTAACTATTGCTATGATAATATTGATGTGATCTATTCCTCCTACATATGCATGAAGGTGACAGTGTGCATGCTATGTTAGTACTTGGTTTAGTCTATTGATCTATCTTACACTATAAGGTTACTTAAACATGAGCATTATTGTGGAGCTTGTTAACTCCGGCATTGAGGGTTCGTGTAATCCTACGCAATGTGTTCATCATCCAACAAAAGTGTAGAGTATGCATTTATCTATTCTGTTATGTGATCAATGTTGAGAGTGTCCACTAGTGAAAGTGTAATCCCTAGGCCTTGTTCCTAAATACTGCTATCGCTGCTTGTTTCTTGTTTCTTTGTGTTACTACTGCTGCAATACTACCACCATCAACTACACGCCAGCAAGCTATTTTCTGGCACCGTTGCTACTGCTCATACATATTAATACCACCTGTATTTCACTATCTCTTCGCCGAACTAGTGCACCTATTAGGTGTGTTGGGGACACAAGAGACTTCTTGCTTTGTGGTTGCAGGGTTGCATGAGAGGAATATCTTTGACCTCTTCCTCCCTGAGTTTGATAAACCTTGGGTGATCCACTTAAGGGAAAACTTGCTGCTGTTCTACAAACCTCTGCTCTTGGAGGCCCAACACTGTCTACAGGAAAGGAGGGGGAACGTAGACATCAAGCTATTTTCTGGTGCCGTTGCCGGGGAGGAAAGGTAAAAGGTACTCACACTCCGGACCTCGGCTACCAAGCTATTTTCCGCTGTTGTAAGTACTCAAAGCTATTTCCTTTAGATCCTGCAATTGCATCTTTTTGTTTCTTGTTTTACACTAGTAAGGCATAATGGAAAACATCTGTGAGCTCTTTGTACTATTTCCTGAGTCAAGACATGAATGGTTTAATGCGAAAATTAAAAAACCCATGGAATATATTAGCATGAACACATTGAACACTATTGTTGCTAATGATATGGAAAATTCTAAGCTTGGGGAAGCTGGTTTTGATGAGCATGATCTTTTTAGTCCCCCAAGAATTGAGGAGGAAATTTACTTTGATGATTCTTTACCTCCTATTTATGATGATTATAATGATAGTAGTCTTTTGTTACCACCTGTTATGGAGGATGAATTTGATTACAATATGCCTCCTATATTTGATGATGAGAATAATAATGATAGCTACTTTGTTGAATTTGCTCCCACTACAACTACTAAAATTGATTATGCTTATGTGGGTAGTAATAATTTTATGCATGAGACTCATGATAAGAATGCTCTATGTGATAGTTATATTGTTGAGTTGGCTCATGTTGCTACTGAAAGTTATTATGAGAGAGGAAAATATGGTTGTAGAAATTTTCATGTTACTAAAATGCCTCTCTATGTGCTGAAATTTTTGAAGCTACACTTGTTTTATCTTCCTATGCTTGTTACTTTGCTCTTCATGAACTTGTTTATTTACAAGATTCCTATGCATAGGAAGCATGTTAGGCTTAAATGTGTTTTGAATTTGCCTCTTGAAGCTCTCTTTTGCTTCAAATACTATTTCCCGCGAATGCATCATTAAAACTGCTGAGCCCATCTTAATGGCTATAAAGAAAGAACTTCTTGGGAGATAACCCATGTGTTATTTTGCTACAGTAATTTGTTTTTATTTTGTGTCTTGGAAGTTGTTTACTACTGTAGCAACCTCTCCTTATCTTAGTTTTGTGTTTTGTTGTGCCAAGTTAAGCCGTTGATAGAAAAGTAAGTACTAGATTTGGATTACTGCGCAGTTCCAGATTTATTTGCTGTCACGAATCTGGGTCCACCTCCCTGTAGGTAGCTCAGAAAATTAAGCCAATTTACGTGCATGATCCTCAGATATGTACGCAACTTTCATTCAATTTGAGCATTTTCATTTGAGCAAGTCTGTTGCCTTTTTAAAATTCGTCAATACGAACTGTTCTGTTTTGACAGATTCTGCCTTTTATTTCGCATTGCCTCTTTTGCTATGTTCATCCACTAATGTCCAGTAGCATTATGCAATGTCCAGAAGTGTTAAGAATGATTGTGTCACCTCTGAATATGTTAATTTTTATTGTGCACTAACCCTCTAATGAGTTGTTTCGAGTTTGGTGTGGAGGAAGTTTTCAAGGGTCAAGAGAGGAGGATGACATACTATGATCAAGAAGAGTGAAAGCTCTAAGCTTGGGGATGCCCCGGTGGTTCACCCCTGCATATTTCAAGAAGACTCAAGCGTCTAAGCTTGGGGATGCCCAAGGCATCCCCTTCTTCATCGACAACATTATCAGGTTCCTCCCCTGAAACTATATTTTTATTCCATCACATCTTATGTGCTTTTTCTTGGAGCGTCTGTATGTTTCTTGTTTTTGTTTTTGTTTGAATAAATGCTTGTGTGGGAGAGAGACACGCTCTGCTGGTTCGTATGAACACATGTGTTCTTAGCTCATAATATTCATGGCAAAGTTTTCTTCTTCGTTAAATTGTTATATGGTTGGAATTGGAAAATGATACATGTAGTAATTGCTATAATGTCTTGGGTAATGTGATACTTGGCAATTGTTGTGCTCTTGTTTAAGCTCTTGCATCATATACCTTGCACCCATTAATGAAGAAATACATAGAGCATGCTAAAATTTGGTTTGCATATTTGGTTTCTCTAAGGTCTAGATAATTTCTAGTATTGAGTTTGAACAACAAGGAAGACGGTGTAGAGTCTTATAATGTTTTCAATATGTCTTTTATGTGAGTTTTGCTGCACCGGTTCATCCTTGTGTTTGTTTCAAATAAGCCTTGCTAGCCTAAACCTTGTATCGAGAGGGATTACTTCTCATGCATCCAAAATACTTGAGCCAACCACTATGCCATTTGTGTCCACCATACCTACCTACTACATGGTATTTTCCGCCATTCCAAAGTAAATTGCTTGAGTGCTACCTTTAAAATTCCATCATTCACCTTTGCAATATATAGCTCATGGGACAAATAGCTTAAAAACTATTGTGGTATTGAATATGTAATTATGCACTTTATCTCTTAATAAGTTGCTTGTTGTGCGATAACCATGTTCACTGGGGACGCCATCAACTATTCATTGTTGAATTTCATGTGAGTTGCTATGCATGTCCGTCTTGTCTGAAGTAAGAGAGATCTACCACCTTATGGTTAAGCATGCATATTGTTAGAGAAGAACATTGGGCCGCTAACTAAAGCCATGATCCATGGTGGAAGTTTCAGTTTTGGACATATATCCTCAATCTCAAATGAGAAAATTATTAATTGTTGTTACATGCTTATGCATAAAAGAGGAGTCCATTATCTGTTGTCTATGTTGTCCCGGTATGGATGTCTAAGTTGAAGAATAATCAATAGCGAGAAATCCAATGCGAGCTTTCTCCTTAGACCTTTGTACAGGCGGCATAGAGGTACCCCTTTGTGACACTTGGTTAAAACATGTGCATTGTGATGATCCGGTAGTCCAAGCTAATTAGGACAAGGTGCGGGCACTATTAGTACACTATGCATGAGGCTTGCAACTTGTAAGATATAATCTACATGATACATATGCTTTATTACTACCGTTGACAAAATTGTTTCATGTTTTCAAAATCAAAGCTCTAGCACAAATATAGCAATCGATGCTTTCCTCTTTGAAGGACCATTCTTTTACTTTTATTGTTGAGTCAGTTCACCTATTTCTCTCCACCTCAAGAAGCAAACACTTGTGTGAACTGTGCATTGATTGCTACATACTTGCTTATTGCACTTATTATATTACTCTATGTTGACAATATCCATGAGATATACATGTTACAAGTTGAAAGCAACCGCTGAAACTTAATCTTCCATTGTGTTGCTTCAATGCCTTTACTTTGAATTATTGCTTTATGAGTTAACTTTTATGCAAGACTTATTGATGCTTGTCTTGAAGTACTATTCATGAAAAGTCTTTGCTATATGATTCACTTGTTTACTCATGTCATATACATTGTTTTGATCGCTGCATTCACTACATATGCTTTACAAATAGTATGATCAAGGTTATGATGGCATGTCACTCCAGAAATTATCTGTGTTATCGTTTTACCTGCTCGGGACGAGCAGAACTAAGCTTGGGGATGCTGATACGTCTCCGACGTATCGATAATTTCTTATGTTCCATGCCACATTATTGATGTTATCTACATGTTTTATGCACACTTTATGTCATATTCGTGCATTTTCTGGAACTAACCTATTAACAAGATGCCGAAGTGCCAGTTCCTGTTTTCTGCTGTTTTTGGTTTCAGAAATCCTAGTAACGAAATATTCTCGGAATCGGACGAAATCAACGCCCAAGTTCCTATTTTCATCGGAAGCATCCAGAACACCCGGGAAGGACCAGAGGGGAGCCCTGGGGGCCCCACACCACACCCCGGCGCGGCCAGGGGGGCCGCGCCCCCCTATAGTGTGGGCCCTCCAGAAGCCCTCCTGCGCCGCCTCTTCGCCTATATAAAGCCTCCGTCGCGAAAACCCTACCACGATTGACGAAAACCACAGAAACCTTCCAGAGCCGCCGCCATCGCGACGCCAAGATCTGGGGGACAAGAATCTCTGTTCCGGCACCCTGCCGGAGCGGGGAAGTGCCCCCGGAAGGCTCCTCCATCGACACCGCTGCCATCTCCACCGCCATCTTCATCACCGCTACTGCTCCCATGAGGAGGGAGTAGTTCTCCATCGAGGCTCGGGCTGTACTGCGGGTAGCTATGTGGTTAATCTCTCTCCTATGTACCTCAATACAATGATCTCATGAGCTGCTTTACATGATTGAGATTCAAATGAGTTTTGTATCACTACTATCTATGTGCTACTCTAGCAAAGTTATTAAAGTAGTCCTATTCCTCCTGCACGTGTGTAAAGGTGACAGTGTGTGCACCGTGTTAGTACTTGGTTTATGCTATGATCATGATCTCTTGTAGATTGCGAAGTTAACTATTGCTATGATAATATTGATGTGATCTATTCCTCCTACATATGCATGAAGGTGACAGTGTGCATGCTATGTTAGTACTTGGTTTAGTCTATTGATCTATCTTACACTATAAGGTTACTTAAACATGAGCATTATTGTGGAGCTTGTTAACTCCGGCATTGAGGGTTCGTGTAATCCTACGCAATGTGTTCATCATCCAACAAAAGTGTAGAGTATGCATTTATCTATTCTGTTATGTGATCAATGTTGAGAGTGTCCACTAGTGAAAGTGTAATCCCTAGGCCTTGTTCCTAAATACTGCTATCGCTGCTTGTTTCTTTGTTTCTTGTGTTACTACTGCTGCAATACTACCACCATCAACTACACGCCAGCAAGCTATTTTCTGGCACCGTTGCTACTGCTCATACATATTAATACCACCTGTATTGCACTATCTCTTCGCCGAACTAGTGCACCTATTAGGTGTGTTGGGGACACAAGAGACTTCTTGCTTTGTGGTTGCAGGGTTGCATGAGAGGGATATCTTTGACCTCTTCCTCCCTGAGTTCGATAAACCTTGGGTGATCCACTTAAGGGAAAACTTGCTGCTGTTCTACAAACCTCTGCTCTTGGAGGCCCAACACTGTCTACAGGAAAGGAGGGGGAACGTAGACATCAGTTAGCCATGGCTTGTGTAAGCAAAGGTTGGGGGGAGTGTCATCATCATAATAAAACTAAAATAAAAAGGCACTCCTTCATGGTATGAGATTGTTGGCGGGCACCCGAGGATTCGGTTAGCCATGGTTTGTGAAAGAAAGGCTGGAAGGAGTGCCATATAAAATGAAAATAAAATGGGAGCCGCTCTTTGAAGGTTTGTCTGGCAAGGGGGTTAGAGTACCCGCTACCAGTCGTTGACAACAACAAACACCTCTCAAAATGTTACTTTTATTCTCTTTATATGATTTCAAAACTGAAAAAGCTCTAGCACATGATTTAATCCCTGCTTCCCTCTGCGAAGGGCCTGTCTTTTACTTTATGTTGAGTCAGTAAACCTATTTCCCTCCATCTCAAGCAAGCATTTGAGTAGTTGTGATCAAACCATTATATTGTGATTTGCTTCATCATGTTTTTATTCTTCCTTGTTTAGTACAAGTTTTATCTAAATGAATATAACTTTGCAAGTTATCAATGATTATGAGGAGACTATTATGATTGAGTATGCAAGTTGTGCTATATAAACTTTAACATGAGAGCGCTGCTCAATGAGATAAATATAATCTGTTAATTGTTCTCTGACCAAGAACGAAGTTTGCCATCACCAACTATGATTTCTTATGCACCTTTATTTGTGATTACCTTATACTTGTTTCAAGTTGAGTTATATGAGGAAGTTGTTTACTATAATGTCTTGTGTGAATGAATATGATGCTTCTTGTCCGTATTTTATTTATCGACTCTTCACTCCATAAACATGTGGTCCTGTTTACCGAGCTCAGTTTCGCTTGGGGACAAGCGAAGTCTAAGCTTGGGGGGAGTTGATACGTCCAATTTGCATCACTATTTCATATCATAATTTGCTGTTATTCATTGATATATTTCATATTTGGATACAATACTTATGTTATTTCATCTATTTTGCATGTTTCATCATTATTGGAGGATCAAGCACCGGAGCCAGGATTCTGCTGGAAAAAGCACCGTCAGAACGCAATATTTCGGAAGATCAACTGTGGAAGGAAATTATACATAAAATCCTATTTTTCAAGATGACGAAGGAAGCCAGAAGGAGGAGCCAGCTGGACCCAAGGTGGGCCCACACCATAGGGCGGCGCGGCCCATGGCCTGGCCGCGCCACCATGTGGTGTGGGGGCCCCACAGCCCCTTTCGCCTCCTTTTCTTCGCGAAACCCTTCGTCCGAAAACCTAAGCCACGAGAGGGTACCTCGCGAAGAGTTACTGACCGCCTGCGGGGCGGAGAACACCAGAGAGAAAAGAGCTCTCCGGCGGGCAGGAATCCACCGGGAAATTCCCTCCCGAGGGGGAAATCGACGCCATCGTCACCGTCATCGAGCTGGACATCATCTCCATCACCATCATCATCATCTCCACCATCATCACCGCCGTCTCCACCGCTGGACACCGTCACCGCCGTAGCAATTTGGGTTTGATCTTGATTGTTTGATAGGGGAAACTCTCCCGGTATAGATCTCTACTTGTTGTTGATGCTATTGAGTGAAACCATTGAACCAAGTTTATGTTCAGATTGTTATTCATCATCATATCACCTCTGATCATGTTCCATATGATGTCTCGTGAGTAGTTCGTTTAGTTCTTGAGGACATGGGTGAAGTCTAAATGTTAGTAGTGAACTATGGTTGAGTAATATTCAATGGTATAATATTTAAGTTGTGGTGTTATTCTTCTAGTGGTGTCATGTGAACGTCGACTACATGACACTTCACCATTTATGGGCCTAGGGGAATGCATCTTGTATTCGTTTGCCAATTGCGGGGTTGCCGGAGTGACAGAAACCTAAACCCCCGTTGGTATATCGATGCAAGAGGGATAGCAGGATCTCAGAGTTTAAGGCTGTGGTTAGATTTATTCTTAATTACTTTCTTGTAGTTGCGGATGCTTGCAAGGGGTATAATCACAAGTATGTATTAGTCCTAGGAAGGGCAGTACATTAGCATAGGTTCACCCACACAACACTTATCATAACAATGAAGATTATTTAGCCGTATGTAGCGAAAGCACTAGACTAAAATCCCGTGTGTCCTCGAGAACGTTTGGTCATTATAAGTAAACAAACCGGCTTGTCCTTTGTGCTAAAAAGGATTGGGCCACTCGCTGCAATTGTTACTCTCGCACTTTACTTACTCGTACTTTATTCAACTGTTACATCAAAACCCCCTGAATACTTGTCTGTGAGCATTTACAGTGAATCCTTCATCGAAACTGCTTGTCAACACCTTCTGCTCCTCGTTGGGATCGACATTCTTACTTATCGAAAATACTACGATACACCCCCTATACTTGTGGGTCATCATCGAGCTTTGTACTTCTCAATAGTACCATCAGCTTGAAGCTTCTTCTTAAATACCCATTTACATCCTACAGGTTTGCACCCATAAGGATACTCAGTTAACTCCCACGTTCCATTAGCCAAGATGGAATCCATCTCTCTTTGAACCGCTTCCTTCCAGTAGTCTGCATCAGGAGATGCGAGAGCTTCTAAAATGGTAGTAGGAGTATCATCCACAAGATACACAATGAAATCATTACCAAAAGACTTTGGAGTCCTTTGTCTCTTACTCCTTGTGGGAGCTTCATTGTCATCTTCATCAGAATCTAAACTCTCATCATCAGATTCCTCATCAGACTCCATAGGAGTTTCATGGATTGGATCAGATTCCCAACTAGACATGCCATGCATATCTCTCATAGGAAATATATCCTCAAAGAATGTAGCAACTCTTGATTCAAAGATGGTGCCAACATTCATGTCGTCCACTCCAGATTTCACCACAAGAAATCTATAAGCAATGCTATGGGCAACATAGCCAAGAAAGACACAATCCACGGTTTTTGGTCTAAGCTTTCGCTTTTTGGTGATTGGCAAATTCACTTTAGCCAAGCAGCCCCAAGTTCGTAGGTAGGAGAGTGTTGGTCTTTTCTTTTCCCATTCCTCATAAGGAGTAATATGTTTATTCTTGGTTGGAACATGGTTTAGGACATGACACGAAGTCAATATAGCCTTCCCCCACCATTCCTTGGATAAACTCGACACATCCAACATGGCGTTAACCAAATCTGTTAGAGTACGGTTTTTCCTTTCCGCAATCCCAATGGATTGTGGGGAATTGGGAGGCGTCCTCTCATGGATTATACCACGTTCCACACAGAATAAATTGAACTCATTAGAAAAGTACTCTCCACCATGATCGGACCGAACCCTTTTTATCTTTCTTTCAAGTTGATTCTCAACTTCAGCCTTATAGATTTTAAAGAAATCAAGAGCCTCATCTTTAGTTTTCAGGAGATACACATAACAATACCTAGTGGAATCATCGATCAGAGTCATGAAATATTTATTTCCACCTCTTGTCAACTCACCATTCATCTCACATAGATCTGAATGTATTAGTTCTAGTGGTGCCAAGTTTCTTTCCTTCGCTGGCTTGTGAGGCTTGCGGGGCTGCTTTGCTTGCACACAAGCATGGCACTTAGAGCCTTTGACAAAGGTGAATTTCGGAATTAAACTCATATCAGCAAGACGCGTCATACAACCGAAACTAACATGACAAAGTCGTGAATGCCAAACATTAGTTTCATTAACACTAGTGCTTACATGGTTCACAACATTATCACAGGAGTCTTCTAGAGAGAAGAGAAACATTCCCTCACATTCATAGCCCTTTCCAACAAAAGTTCCATACTTAGACAGTACAACTTTATTGGACTCAAACACCAACTTAAACCCATCTTTCATAAGACGGGAGCCACTAACGAGATTCTTCTTGATAGAAGGGACATGCAACATGTTCTTCAGTTGCACGATCTTTCCCGAAGTAAACTTCAGATCTACCGTGCCAACACCACGAACAGTAGCATGTAACCCATTCCCCATCATTACTGAGGAACCTCGGGCCTGATAAGAGGTAAACATGGAGATGTCAGCACACACATGAACATTGGCACCTGTATCAACCCACCATTCTGTGGGCTAAAACACCGAAAGAACAGTAGGTAATATATTATCATACCCTGTAGTTCCTTCCTCTGTGTTGCCAATGACCATGCTGATAGAGTTTGAGTTTTGTCCAGCCTGATATTTCTTTCCTTTGCGTTGTGGACAACGATTATCCCAATGGGCTATCTCGCCACATACCCAGCAAGGATCTTTCTTCTCCGTTTTCCCCTTCTTCTTGAAGTTGGTAGTCTGGGAGACTCCCTTGTTCTTTCCCTTGGACTTGTGGGAATTTTTCTGCACCATATTGGCAGCAGAACGTCCCTCGGTTCCTCCAGTGTGTTTGTCTTTTGCCCTCGCCTTCTCCTCAACATCCAGAGAGCCAATGATATTCTCAACAGAGAACTCATGCCTCTGATGTTTCAGAGAAGTGGCAAAGTTCCTCCATGAAGGGGGAAGCTTAGCGACAATGCATCCCGCGACAAACTTGTCCGGTAGCACACACTTGAGGAGCTCAAGTTCCTTTGCCATGATCTGTATCTCATGAGCCTATTCTACTACTGATCGGTTCTCAACCATTCTGTAGTCATTGAACTGCTCCATAGCATGCAGTTCACCTCCGGCATAGGCAGCACCAAACTTAGCGTCCAATGCATCCCACAGTTCCTTCCCATTTCGGATGTGCAGATAAGTGATACGCGTAAAGCACACGTCCGTTGGGAACCCCAAGAGGAAGGTGTGATGCGTATAGCAGCAAGTTTTCCCTCTGTAAGAAACCAAGGTTATCGAACCAGTAGGAGTCAAGGAGCACGTGATGGTTGTTGGTGGCGGAGTGTAGTGCGGCGCAACACCAGGGATTTCGGCGCCAACGTGGAACCTGCACAACACAATCAAAGTACTTTGCCCCAACGTAACAGTGAGGTTGTCAATCTCACCGGCTTGCTGTAAACAAAGGATTAGATGTATAGTGTGGAAGATGATGTTTGCGAAGAACAATAAAGAACAAGTATTGCAGTAGATTGTATTCGATGTAAAAGAATGGACCGGGATCCATAGTTCACTAGTGGTGTCTCTCCAATAAGAAATAGCATGTTGGGTGAAC
This sequence comes from Lolium perenne, assembly GCF_019359855.2. NCBI lineage: Eukaryota > Viridiplantae > Streptophyta > Magnoliopsida > Poales > Poaceae > Lolium > Lolium perenne. The sequence goes on from NC_067245.2 coordinate 191,144,549, forward strand.
AAATTACAGTTGGGCAATTGACAAATAAAGAGGGCATAACAATGCACATACATCTCATGATGAGTAGTGTGAAATTCAATTGGGCATTACGACAAAGTACATAGACCGCTATCCAGCATCCATCTATGCCTAAAAAGTCCACCTTCGGGTTAGCATCCGCACCCCTTCCAGTATTAAGTTGCAAATAACAGACAATTGCATTAAGTATGGTGCGTAATGTAATCAACACAAATATCCTTAGACAAAGCATTGATGTTTTATCCCTAGTGGCAACAACACATCCACAATCTTAGAACTTTACATCCTTTGTCCCAGATTCAATGGAGGCATGAACCCACTATCGAGCATAAATACTCCCTCTTGGAGTTACAAGTATCAACTTGGTCAGAGCCTCTACTAGCAACGGAGAGCATGCAAGATCATAAACAACACATATATGATAGATTGATAATCAACATAACATAGTATTCCATATTCATCGGATCCCAACAAACACAACATGTAGCATTACAAATAGATGATCTTGATCATGATAGGCAGCTCACAAGATCTAACAATGATGGCACAATGAGGAGAAGACAACCATCTAGCTACTGCTATGGACCCATAGTCCGGGGGTGAACTACTCACACATCAATCCGGAGGCGATCATGGTGATGAAGAGTCCTCCGGGAGATGATTCTCCTCTCCGGCAGGGTGCCGGAGGCGATCTCCTGAATCCCCCGAGATGGGATTGGCGGCGGCGTCTCTGGAAGGTTTTCCGTATCGTGGATCTCGGTACTGGGGTTTTCGCGGCGAAGGCTTTAAGTAGGCGGAAGGGTAGGTTTAGAGGCGGCGCGAGGGCCCCACACGCCAGGGCGACGCGGGCCCCACCTTGGCCGCGCGGCCATGGTGTGGCGGCGCCTCGTCGCCCCACTTCGTAATCCTTTCGGTCTTCTGGAAGCTTCGTGGAAAAATAAGACCCTGGGCGTTGATTTCGTCCAATTCCGAGAATATTTCCTTTGTAGGATTTCTGAAACCAAAAACAGCAGAAAACAGCAACTGGCTCTTCGGCATCTTGTCAATAGGTTAGTGCCAGAAAATGCAGAAATATGACATAAAGTGTGTATAAAACATGTGAGTATCATCATAAAAGTAGCATGGAACATAAGAAATTATAGATACGTTTGAGACATATCAATAAGCATCGACCAACTTGTCTCCAAGCACACTTAGGACGACACCCACAAAGATTACGGTGGCATCCCCGAACGCGTTATCCTCGTCAGGAGTAAGCGGACCTCTGGGAGTACCTTCCGCAACCCGGTGCACGCCCATAGAAGTGAGCCACAAGAGGGTTTTATTCTGCCATCTCTTGAAATGAGAACCCGTAAACGGGCTCGGTTTAGGCGCAACAGCAAAACCAGACGATGAAAATTGCCTAAGCATATAAGGTTTTTGGATTGTTGGATTATTAGGAAATTTCGTGTGAGTTTAATTACCAAAAGCAACATTACAGATGCACAAACATATTTAACCATATACATCAGACTAAGCACATGCATCAGATCTGAACATGGAAAAAGTAGCAGTGCAAGGTAGGAGAGGAAAATGACGTACATCGCGACCGGGAAGGTCGCACCAGCAGCTCCACCATGGGAATCGTTGATGTTGCCCATGGTGTAGTCGGATCTGTCGATGAAGCAGCCGAACCGTCGAAGAAGAAGACGAACAGCAGCGAGCAGTCGCGCCGAGACGCTCCCAAAAAACCTTATCGCCCGTCTCCCGGTGCAGGATCTTAACGGACGGTGACGTGGGCATAACCCTTCGGGTACTCGACATTGCCATACCCGGTGCAAACTATGAAGCTGGACCAGCACAAGGACTCGACAAGCTGGACCCGCAAGGAATATCAACTTGGACTACAAGGAAAGAAGACTCCAACACGAATCCTACTAGGACTCTTGTAAACCCTAGCTTGGCTGATATATAAAGCCAGGTAGGGGCACCCCATAGGGACACACAATCAAAAAACATAATTATAGAGGCGACACGCCTAGAAACCGCAACCCGCGGATTAGAACTAGACTAGATCCAACAACTCCGCCTATGGCGGCCCCCTGTATACATATTTACATATACTGGATTGCTAGCAGAACGTAGCGATCCTCCACCGCGGGGACGTGAACCTGGGTACATCGTGTACCGCCTCGCTCCCGGAACTTCCATCGTCGCCTTTCTCTAAAACCCAAGCCCCTCATGGTGGGCATTGCCGAGGAACCGCCTCGTCAATTGGCGCCGTCTGTGGGAAGCGCGACGCTGGATTTTGTCATCTGGGCGGGATATTCTTGTCTTGAACAAACTCGGCCAGATCGCATCTGGCGGGTCATTGATACGCGTACAGCACGCGTCCGTTGGGAACCCCAAGAGGAAGGTGTGATGCGTACAGCGGCAAGTTTTCCCTCAGTAAAAAACCAAGGTTTATCGAACCAGTAGGAGCCAAGAAGCACGTTGAAGGTTGATGGCGGCGGAGTGTAGTGCGGTGCAACACCAGGGATTCTGGCGCCAACGTGGAACCTGCACAACACAACCAAGATACTTTGTCCCAACGTAACAGTGAGGTTGTCAATCTCACCGGCTTGCTGTAACAAAGGATTAGATGTATAGTGTGGATGATGATGTTTGCAGAAAACAGTAGAACGAGTATTGCAGTTGATTGTATTTGATGTAAAGAATGGACCGGGGTCAACAGTTCACTAGAGGTGTCTCTCTCATAAGAATAAGCATGTTGGGTGAACAAATTACAGTTGTGCAATTGACAAATAAAGAGGGCATGACCATGCACATACATGTTATGATGAGTATTGTGAGATTTAATTGGGCATTACGACAAAGTACATAGACCGCTATCCAGCATGCATTTATGCCTAAAAAGTCCACTTTCAGGTTATCATCCGAACCCCCTCCGGTATTAAGTTGCAAACAACAGACAATTGCATTACATATGGTGCGTAATGTAATCAATAAATATATCCTTAGACATAGCATTGATGTTTTATCCCTAGTGGCAACAGCACATCCACAACCTTAGAGGTTTCTGTCACTCCCCCAGATTTAATGGAGACATGAACCCACTATCGAGCATAAATACTCCCTCTTGGAGTTACAAGCAAAAACTTGGCCAGAGCCTCTACTAGCAACGGAGAGCATGCAAGATCATAAACAACACATAGATGATATTGATAATCAACATAACATAGCATTCACTTATTCATCGGATCCCAACAAACGCAACATGTAGCATTACAGGTAGATGATCTTGATCATGTTAGGCAGCTCACAAGATCCAACAATGATAGCACAATTAGAAGAAGACGACCATCTAGCTACTGCTATGGACCCATGGTCCAAGGGTGAACTACTCACTCATCACTCCGGAGGCGACCATGGCGGTGAAGAGTCCTCCGGGAGATGATTCCCCTCTCCGGCAGGGTGCCGGAGGCGATCTCCTGAATCCCGCGAGATGGGATTGGCGGCGGCGGCGTCTCTGGAAGGTTTTCCGTATCGTGGTTCTCGGTACTGGAGTTATTCTTGACGAAGGCTTATGTAGGCGGAAGGGTAGGTTTAGGGGCGCCACGAGGGGCCCACACCACAGGCCGGCACGGCCAGGGCCTGGGCCGCACCGCCCTGGTGTGTGGCTGCCTCGTCGCCCCACTTCGTTTCCTCTCCGGACTTCTGGAAGCTTCGTGGAAAAATAAGATCCTGGACGTTGATTTCGTCCAATTACGAGAATATTTCCTTACTAGGATTTCTGAAACCAAAAACAGCAGAAAACAGCAACTGGCTCTTCGGCATCTCGTTAATAGGTTAGTGCCGGAAAATGCATAGATATGACATAAAGTATGCATAAAACATGTATGTATCATCAATAAAGTAGCATGGAACATAAGAAATTATCGATACGTTGGAGACGTATCAGTCATCGACACCAAACAGCGCCGAATCCAGTTTCGAGAAGAAGACAAAAAGGAGTCAGATGCGCGCTTGGAATCAACTGTAGGTCGGCCCGTCCGTCGACTGCAGCGTGCGTTCATATTGGAAAGAAAACAACCGATCAGCGAGCCGGATCGAGTACCCGAAGAAGAAGCAATCAGCGCATACACTTGGAATCAACCGCACTCGTAAATCATGCAGCTGGCCTGTTTATCGATTGCCGCCCTGGGCCATGCAAGTCGGCCAAAGTTTCAACGCACTAGGAGACTAAACCGACGAGAAGCTTTGTCAAGAAATCAAACTCACAGCTATCGCTCAGGCACGGAACGGTGCCGTATTCCGATCGGCCGAAAGCGCAACGATTGGATTTTATCATCCGGACGGGATCTCTCTACGTCATCGTCAAGTTCATTATCAGTATCAGTAGCATGGACTCGATCGCTTCTGCGGGGGGCAGGCGCTGCAGCGGCTAGCAAGGATTAAAAGTGAGCATTGCTCATGGGGAAATTTCCAAGGAGCTGCAGCGGCCAACCAGTAGATGCTCAACGCATTAAGGAAAAGAGTACGAATTAAGAAAGAAAAGGGAGGAAGCAGCGCACATACCAAGTTCACCCCTACGGTCCATGAGAGAAAGGATCGACTGCCAGATACCACGTTTACAATCGTGCATGCAGCTTCAGCCTTGGAAAATACTTTGGCTTCGACGCGGAAGACTTCGTCGTCACCTGCCAGCACTCCCGATGGATGAGTCCATGGGCTTCACGACCGGCCATCAATCTCTATTTCCCTTTTTACTATTTTATTACCTGATTGATTTACACGGTTCTAACATCCACGCACAAATATCTTCCTTGTCTATGCATGTCTAACCTGGCAACCGGACACGACGTATGACTCTGGTGCTGAAACATTGACTGGTCTGACAATTCAATGGGCTTGGAGAGGATCATCTTCATCGCGCACAGTCAAAGTTTTTGGAGACCCGACAGTGTATTTGCGTTGCAAATCGCCGCTCCGATTTCATCTGATACAAAAAAATCAGGTGCTATATTTCCAATTACGTAAAATTTATTTCGCCAAATATTTTTGGCTCGTACTATTATTTGCGCGTAGTTTTTGTGCCGTGATATGTCTGCAGATCGGGAATAATCTTCGACTGCTCTCCTCGGACGACCGTGCCCGCCATCGTGCACTCTTCTTACTCGGGGGCTCGCCTGCTGCGGACCTGACATTACGGACCCGATATATTCGGATGCTCACCTGCAGCGGATCGGCTATGTCAACCGCGTCCTCTTCATCGGCCACGTCAATTAGGCGCTGCGTGGATTATCTTGGATGGTGCAACTATTTCGACTGTGCCTGCAGAACTAAATGTTCCTCTTCCTTTCGCCACACCCGATGATTGGGGAGGCGTCATTACATCGTTACCTCCAGTACTCTCGGTGGATTTATTTTCCCCGAATCAGTGGATTTATTTTCTTCATCATCTATGACTACTCGATGGACTTATCTTCTTCGGCTCTGGATATATCTTCTCCCGATGCACTCTCGGGTTGGTGGAATCATCATCTGGAATATTCAGTGGATATCATCTTATTTAATATCAACCCGATGCGATCCCATCGGGAGCGTTGGAATTACTCGGGGGCTCCTGGAATATCTTCAAGAAGATATGAAGACTATTACTCTCATCGGGAGCGCTGGTTCGTTGAAATTCAAGAAGATATGAAGACTATTACTCTCATCGGGAGCGCCGGTTCGCTGGAACCCAAGAAGACATGAAGATTCAAGAATTGCAGTAATTCGGGACACCCGAACTACATCCTCAGGAACCTTGTTCGTATATTTCAACGAACATCGGTTCGATGGAAAGTACGCTTAGAGATTGCACTCTAAAAAAGCCTCTGAAATTACGAGTGCAATGATGCAAAATCAACGGGGACCGTGCTCTTTTCCTTTGCTATAGATGCCTCAAAGAGTGCCGCAAATAGCAAGGATCATGAAGCAACGGGGACCTTGCTCTTTTCCTTTGCTATAGATGCCTCAAAGAGTGCCGCAGATAGCAAGGATCATGAAACAGCGAGAACCTTACTCTTTTCCTTTGCTATAGATGCCTCAAAGAGTGCCGCAGATAGCAAGGATCATGAAACACGTACGAAAACGACCCACGGTCAAGACATACATCGGTTGAAAGCAAAGTTGCACATACAACGGGTTTAGCAAGACCCGCAACACGAGCTGATCACTCAAATGATTTGCTACCCGATAAACTTACAAACAATGGCATCAACAATGCTCAAGGTGCGTTTTGTCCCTTGAAATAAACAATAATGTGTCAACGGCACCTGAAGAAAACTATAAACATCGGGTTGCTCGACTTGAGTCTACTCACGGTTGCAAGCATCAGTGCCCAGACTCGGGGGCTACTCCCATCGGGAGCGCTGGACGCGCACCCGATAAAATCATCGGCTCCTCTAGGCCATCATCCGAATCATCGGCTCCTCTAGGCCATCATCCGAATCATCGGCTCCTCTAGGCCATCATCCGAATCATCGGCTCCTCTGGGCCATCATCCGAATCATCGGCTCCTCTAGGCCATCATCCGAATCATCGGCTCCTCTGGGCCATCATCCAAATCATCGGCTCCTCTGGGCCATCATCCAAATCATCGGCTCCTCTAGGCCATCATCCAAATCATCAACTCCTCAATGACATCATCAGAGTCATCGACATCATGTTCTCGGAACTCAAGGACATGTACGGTATTTGACTTAGCGTTTTTAACACCCTATACATAACTATTTCATATTTATCTACAGTCTCGGGGGCTACTCCCATCGGGAGCGCTAGTCGCGAACCCGATAAAAATTGGAAACCTCGTCGACATCAACATCAAGATCTTTGAGTAGTACAACTTGAGTCTTTGCGTGGCTGCAAGCACCCGCCCATAGACTCGGGGGCTACTCCCATCGGGAGCGCTTCGCGCACCCGACAGAAAGCAACTTCGACTCTACATCAAGCACAAGATTCGACAGATGATCAAGACATTCAGCGAAGACAACTTGAGTCCCTGCCCGAAGCTTCACTTCGGCCAGACACTCGGGGGCTACTAACGTGGGCATAACCCTTCGGGTACTCGACATTGCCATACCCGGTGCAAACTATGAAGCTGGACCAGCACAAGGACTCGACAAGCTGGACCCGTGATGTCTACGGGTGCTTCTATTCTTGTAGACAGTGTTGGGCCTCCAAGAGCAGAGGTTTGTAGAACAGCAGCAAGTTTCCCTTAAGTGGATCACCCAAGGTTTATCGAACTCAGGGAGGAAGAGGTCAAAGATATCCCTCTCAAGCAACCCTGCAACCACAAAGCAAGAAGTCTCTTGTGTCCCCAACACACCTAATAGGTGCACTAGTTCGGCGAAGAGATAGTGAAATACAGGTGGTATGAATATATATGAGTAGTAGTAACGGCACCAGAAAATAGCTTGACGCTACAACTGGCGTGCAGTCAATGGTGGTAATATTGCAGGCAGTACAGATGCAGTAAAACAGTAAACAAGCAGTTATAGCAGTATTTGGGAACAAGGCCTAGGGATTATACTTTCACTAGTGGACACTCTCAACATTGATCACATAACAGAATAGATAAATTCTATACTCTACACTCTCTTGTTGGATGATGAACACCACTAATTGTGCAGGATTACACGAACCCTCAATGCCGGAGTTAACAAGCTCCACAATATTCGATATTCATGTTTAAATAACCTTAGAGTGCATGACAGATCAACACGACTAAACCAAGTACTAACATAGCATGCACACTGTCACCTTCACACTACGAAAGGAGGAATAGATCACATCAATATTATCATAGCAATAGTTAACTTCATAATCTACAAGAGATCACAATCATAGCCTACGCCAAGTACTACACGATGCACACACTGTCACCTTTACACCGTGCAGGAGGAATAGACTACTTTAATAACATCACTAGAGTAGCACACAGATAAATTCTGATACAAAACACATTGCAATCATAAAGGGATATAAATAAGCACTTCACTATGCCATTCATAACAGTGAATAAGTATTTTGTGAAATATAGCCTAAGAGACCCACACGGTGCACACACTGTCACCTTTACACACGTGGGACAAGGAGTCTCCGGAGATCACATAAGTAAAATTCACTTGACTAGCATAATGACATCTAGATTACAAGCATCATCATATGAATCTCAATCATGTAAGGCAGCTCATGAGATTATTGTATTGAAGTACATAGGAGAGAGATTAACCACATAGCTACCGGTACAGCCCCTTAGCCTCGATGGAGAACTACTCCCTCCTCATGGGAGACAGCAGCGTTGATGAAGATGGCGGTGAAGATGGCAGCGGTGTCGATGGAGAAGCCTTTCGGGGGCACTTCCCCGTCCCGGCGGCGTGCCGGAACAGAGACTCCTGTCCCCCAGATCTTGGCTTCGCGATGGCGGCGGCTCTGGATGGTTTCTCGTATCGTGGCTTTTCCGTATCGAAGATTTAGGTCAAGGACCTTTAAATAGGCGAAGAGGCGGAGTCGGAGGGCTGATGAGGCGGTGACACAACAGGGGGGCGCGGCCCCCCTTGGCCGCGCCAGGGTGTCATCTGGTGGCCCTGTGGCCCCTCTCTGGCGGCTCTCGGGTGTTCTGGAAGCTTCGTCCAATTTTAAGACTCTGGGCGTTGATTTCGTCCAATTCCGAGAATATTTCCTTACTAGGATTTCTGAAACCAAAAACAGCAGAAAACAGGAACTGGCACTTCGGCATCTCGTCAATAGGTTAGTTCCGGAAAACGCATAAAATCATCATAAAGTATGTATAAAACATGTAGGTATTGTCATAAAACAAGCATGGAACATAAGAAATTATCGATACGTCGGAGACGTATCAGCATCCCCAAGCTTAGTTCCTACTCGTCCCCGAGTAGGTAAACGATAACAAAGATAATTTCTGAAGTGACATGCTACCAACATGATCTTAATCATACTATTGTAAAGCATATGAGATGAATGCAGCAATTCAAAGCAATGATAAAGACAATGATTAAACAACTGAACCATATAGCAAAGACTTTTCATGAATAGTACTTTCAAGACAAGCATCAATAAGTCTTGCATAAGGGTTAACTCATAAAACAATAAATTCAAAGTAAAGGCATTGAAGCAACACAATGAAAGATTAAGTTTCAGCGGTTGCTTTCAACTTGTAACATGTATATCTCATGGATAGTTGTCAATGCAAAGCAATATAACAAGTGCAATAAGCAAGTATGTAAGAATCAATGCACAGTTAACACAAGTGTTTGCTTCTAAGATAGAGAGAAATGGGTAAACTGACTCAACATAAAAGTAGAAGAAAGGCCCTTCGCAGAGGGAAGCAGGGATTGCTATATTTGTGCTAGAGCTTTGGTTTTGAAAACATAAAGAGAGCATAAAAGTAGAATTTTGAGAGGTGTTTGTTGTTGTCAACGAATGGTAGTGGGTACTCTAACCCCCTTGCCAGACAAACCTTCAAAGAGCGGCTCCCATGAATTATTTTTATTTTTGGGTGGCACTCCTTCCAACCTTTCTTTCACAAACCATGGCTAACCGAATCCTCGGGTGCCTGCCAACAATCTCATACCATGAAGGAGTGCCTTTTTATTTTAGTTTTATTATGATGACACTCCTCCCCACCTTTGCTTTCTCAAGCCATGGCTAACCGAATCCTTCGGGTGCCGTCCAAAAATCACATACCATGGAGGAGTGTCTATTTAGGTTAATTAATTTGGGACTGGGAATCCCATTGCCAGCTCTTTTTGCAAAATTATTGGATAAGCGGATGAAGCCACTAGTCCATTGGTGAAAGTTGCCCAACAAGATTGAAAGATAAACACCACATACTTCCTCATGAGCTATAAAACATTGACACAAATAAGAGGTAATAAATTTTGAAGTTTTTAAAGATAGCACTCAAGCAATTTACTTTGGAATGGCGGAGAAATACCATGTAGTAGGTAGGTATGGTGGACACAAATGGCATAGTTATTGGCTCAAGGATTTGGATGCATGAGAAGTAATCCCTCTCAATACAAGGCTTAGGCTAGCAAGGTTGTTTGAAGCAAACACAAGTATGAACTAGTACAACAAAACTTACATAAGAACATATTGCAAGCATTATAAGACTATACATTGTCTTCCTTGTTGTTCAAACACTTTACTAGAAAATATCTAGACCTTAGAGAGACCAATCATGCAAACCAAATTTTAGCAAGCTCTATGTATTTCTTCACTAATAGGTGCAAAGTATATGATGCAAGAGCTTAATCATGAGCACAACAATTGCCAAGTATCACATTATTCAAGACATCATACCAATTACTACATGTAGCATTTCCTGTTTCCAACCATATAACAATTAACGAAGCAGTTTCAACCTTCGCCATGAACATTAAGAGCTAAGAACACATGTGTTCCCATGAACCAGCGGAGCGTGTCTCTCTCCCACACAAGCATGCATTTATTCAAACAAAACAAAAATGAAAACAAACAAACGCTCCAAGTAAAGTACATAAGATGTGACTGAATAAAAATGTAGTTTCAAGAGAAGGAACCTGATAATTTGTCGATGAAGAAGCGGATGCCTTGGGCATCCCCAAGCTTAGATGCTTGAGTCTTCTTGAAATATGCAGGGGTGAACCACCGGGGCATCCCCAAGCTTAGACTTTTCACTCTTCTTGATCGTAGTACATCATCCTCCTCTCTTGACCCTTGAAAACTTCCTCCACACCAAACTCAAAACAACTCATTAGAGGGTTAGTGCATAATCAAAAACTCACATGTTCAGAGGTGACACAATCGTTCTTAACACTTCTGGACATTGCCCAAAGCTACTGGAAGTCAATGGAACAAAGAAATCCATCCTACATAGCAAAAGAGGCAATGCGAAATAAAAGGCAGAATCTGTCAAAACAGAACAGTCCGTAAAGACGAATTTCTAAGAGGCACCAGACTTGCTCAAATGAAAATGCTCAAATTGAATGAAAGTTGCGTACATATCTGAGGATCACTCACAAACATTGGCAGATTTTTCTGAGTTACCTACAGAGAACCCTGCCCAAATTCGTGACAGACAGAAATCTGTTTTTGCGCAGTAATCCAAATCTAGTATCAACCTTACTATCAAAGACTTTACTTGGCACAACAATGCAATAGAATAAAGATAAGGAGAGGTTGCTACAGTAGTAACAACTTCCAAGACTCAAATATAAAATAAAATTGCTGTAGTAAAATAAACACATGGGTTATCTCCCAAGAAGTTCTTTTTTATAGCCATTAAGATGGGCTCAGTAATTTTAATGATGCACTCGCAAGAAATAGTATTTGAAGCAAAAGAGAGCATCAAGAGGCAAATTCAAAACAAATTTAAGCCTAACATGCTTCCTATGAAAAGGAATCTTGTAAGTAAACAAATTCATGAAGCATAATGCAACAAGCATAGAAAGATAAAACAAGTGCAACTTCAAGATTTTAAGCACATAGAGAGGTGTTTTAGTAACATGAAAATTTCTACAACCATATTTTCCTCTCTCATAATAACTTTCAGTAGCATCATGAGCAAACTCAACAATATAACTATCACATAAAGCATTCTTATCATGAGTCTCATGCATAAAATTATTACTCTCCACATAAGCATAATAAATTTTAGTAGTTGTAGTGGGAGCAAATTCAACAAAGTAGCTATCATTATTATTCTCATCATCAAATATAGGAGGTATAATATCATCATAATAAACTTTATCCTCCATAGTAAGCGGCACCAAAAGACCACTATCATTATAATCATCATAAATAGGAGGTAAAGTATCATCAAAGTAAATTTCCTCCTCAATGCTTGGGGGACTAAAAAGATCATGCTCATCAAAACCAGCTTCCCCAAGCTTAGAATTTTCCATAGCATTAGCAACAATAGTGTTCAAAGCATTCATATTAATAACATTCCCATTAGCATGCATATAAAGTTCCAAGGGTTTTTTAATTCTCTCTTCAAACACATCATGTCCTAATTCAAGATAAAGTTCATAAAGATCTCTCATATTTTTGTTGTTTTCCATTATGCCTAACTAGTGTAAACAAGAAACAAAAAGATGCAATTGCAGGATCTAAAGGAAATAGCTTCGAGTACTTACAACGGCGCCGGAAAATAGCTTAGTAGCCGAGATCCGGAATGTGAGTACCTTTTACCTTTCCTCCCCGGCAACGGCGCCAGAAAAGTGCCTGATGTCTACGGGTGCTTCTATTCTTGTAGACAGTGTTGGGCCTCCAAGAGCAGAGGTTTGTAGAACAGCAACAAGTTTCCCTTAAGTGGATCACCCAAGGTTTATCGAACTCAGGGAGGAAGAGGTCAAAGATATCCCTCTCAAGCAACCCTGCAACCACAAAGCAAGAAGTCTCTTGTGTCCCAACACACCTAATAGGTGCACTAGTTCGGCGAAGAGATAGTGAAATACAGGTGGTATGAATATATATGAGCAGTAGTAACGGCACCAGAAAATAGCTTGACGCTACAACTGGCGTGCAGTCAATGGTGGTAATATTGCGAGCGATACGGATGCGATAAAAACGATAAACAAGCGATGATAAGTATTTGGGAACAAGGCCTAGGGATTATACTTTCACTAGTGGACACTCTCAACATTGATCACATAACAGAATAGATAAATGCTATACTCTACACTCTCTTGTTGGATGATGAACACCACTAATTGTGTAGGATTACACGAACCCTCAATGCCGGAGTTAACAAGCTCCACAATATTCGATATTCATGTTTAAATAACCTTAGAGTGCATGACAGATCAACACGACTAAACCAAGTACTAACATAGCATGCACACTGTCACCTTCACACTACGAAAGGAGGAATAGATCACATCAATACTATCATATATAGCAATAGTTAACTTCATAATCTACAAGAGATCACAATCATAGCCTACGCCAAGTACTACACGATGCACACACTGTCACCTTTACACCGTGCAGGAGGAATAGACTACTTTAATAACATCACTAGAGTAGCACACAGATAAATTCTGATACAAAACACATTGCAATCATAAAGGGATATAAATAAGCACTTCACTATGCCATTCATAACAGTGAATAAGTATTCTGTGAAATATAGCCTAAGAGACCCACACGGTGCACACACTGTCACCTTTACACACGTGGGACAAGGAGTCTCCGGAGATCACATAAGTAAAATTCACTTGACTAGCATAATGACATCTAGATTACAAGCATCATCATATGAATCTCAATCATGTAAGGCAGCTCATGAGATTATTGTGTTGAAGTACATAGGAGAGAGATTAACCACATAGCTACCGGTACAGCCCCTTAGCCTCGATGGAGAACTACTCCCTCCTCATGGGAGACAGCAGCGTTGATGAAGATGGCGGTGTAGATGGCAGCGGTGTCGATGGAGAAGCCTTCCGGGGGCACTTCCCCGTCCCGGCGGCGTGCCGGAACAGAGACTCCTGTCCCACAGATCTTGGCTTCGCGATGGCGGCGGCTCTGGATGGTTTCTCGTACCGTGGCTTTTCCGTATCGAAGATTTAGGTCAGGGACCTTTAAATAGGCGAAGAGGCGGAGTCGGAAGGATGATGAGGCGGTGACACAACAGGGGGGCGCGCCCCCCCTTGGCCGCGCCAGGGTGTCATCTGGTGGCCCTGTGGCCCCTCTCTGGCGGCTCTCGGGTGTTATGGAAGCTTCGTCCAATTTTAAGACTCTGGGCGTTGATTTCGTCCAATTCCGAGAATATTTCCTTACTAGGATTTCTGAAACCAAAAACAGCAGAAAACAAGAACTGGCACTTCGGCATCTCGTCAATAGGTTAGTTCCGAAAAACGCATAAAATCATCATAAAGTATGTATAAAACATGTAGGTATTGTCATAAAACAAGCATGAAACTTGTAAACCCTAGCTTGGCTGATATATAAAGCCAGGCAGGGGCACCCCATAGGGACACACAATTAAAAAACATAATTATAGAGGCGACACGCCTAGAAACCGCAACCCGCGGATTAGAACTAGACTAGATCCAACAACTCCGCCTATGGCGGCCCCCTGTATACATATTTACATATACTGGATTGCTAGCAGGACGTAGCGATCCTCCACTGCGGGGACGTGAACCTGGGTACGTCGTGTACCGCCTCGCTCCCGGAACTTCCATCGCCGCCTTTCTCTAAAACCCAAGCCCCTCATGGTGGGCATTGCCGAAGAACCGCCTCTTATAACCAAGCCCCTCATCGTCGTAGTTTCAGAGGCCTGCTCTCCCGGACGGCTGTGCACGCAGTCGCCGAGATGGGGAAGACTAGAGAATAGCGCAGCAAAAGGAACTTCACGAGAGAGATGGACTAGAGAGTTCTGAGAACTGTATTCTCTCCAGATCTGATCTGTGTCCTTGTATAGCACGCAGCGAGCATGCACATGCAGGTCGACACGTACCCAACTCAGTTGGTGCACCAAGTAAAAATTTAGGCTTCCTTGAGTGCTCGAACTCGAGTCATGAAACGCGACGTGCGTGCGTGACGTGCCGAGCCGAGGCGGGATGGGCGGAGGAGGAGGAGTGCGCGAGGGCTCCTTCTATTCTCACTCACTTGGAATGACTAGAACATCAACCCTTATATACCACTCCAACTCTCTCCCAACTAGCAATGTGTGATTAAACTTTGTTCCCAAGGCTGTCCCAAGCTGCCAACGTGATGGGCCTTGAGATTTCAGGAATTGTAGACTACATGGGCTGCCTAACTGGGCTGCAGCCCATCTACATTCAACAGTTTGCACCGGAATTTGGAGGGTATATGACAATTTGAGGATTTTTATTTTATTTGGCTAGCTAAATTGGATCTAATCGAATGAACTGAAATTTTGAAAAATAAATCCAATATCTAAAGAACTGATCCGACCTTGGATCGAGACCAGGTGCAACATCCACGAGGAGAAGAGACTGATATCCCGGGACGGTGCGCAATGCGAAAGTGGTGGAAGGTCTAGGATCGACGTCGTCATATTAACCGCTCTGATACCATGTGATCTTTATTGTGGGAAGCGATATCTTTATCTCGGTATCGTGTGTGTGTTTATAATCAGGCTAACATGTCATATTTAGTTACACTCGATTACAGAAATTGAATCAATTAAGAGGGTTCACTAGAGATCTTAATATGCTTTAAACAAATCCTAACATAGTGCCGTGGGGTCACCACCATCACCGTGCTTGATCTCTCCAGTAACTAGGTGATACCCCGCGCGTTGCTGCGGGGTAGGAGAAGAATCTTAGTTTTTTCAATGTAATGAATTGTTACAGTCAAACCATGTTAACATAGTAAGCTGGACTTGTTAAAAAAAACATAGTAAGCTGGAAATTAGACCATGCCAATATAAAATGTATACTTTGTCACAATGAGATATTACTTATACACATTAGATTGAATTAAGCACTTGATATGCAAGAAGGTGATTATTTTATTCTTATGAAAGAAGTTAGAATGTAGAAGGATCAAGGTTAGACAGTACTCGGATAGTCATTGCTTCAGGAAATAATATTCTTAAAATATAGTACATGAATACAAATTTGCGAAGGACAATAATGATTAAAAATGTCCCTTCTTCACCTACAGTTGTGTTGAGATTAAAAGCCAAATACAAATGATGGAACTCCAGATCTCATAAACCATAAGACTATATCTTTGTTGTTTGGATACAGGAAATCGTGGACTTATTTCCTGAAGTAGTCTGACCGGATTTTGCAATCGTTGTACGTTATCTCATAAGTGTAGCTCCTTCCATTTTCATTCTGCTTTCTGAAATAAAGGTTATCTTGTTATAAAATCAAAAGGAGACAAATAAGTGAAAGCAAGATTAATAAAACATCGCCAAAAATTTCTAGCACGAAGAGACCTCCTTGTGCATGAATGCAACATTATTAAGTCACTACGTAAAATCCATTAAAAGTCGGTCATTCATGTTACCTAGGTTGAAAGTGAAAATGTGATGTGTTAAACTAAAAATAGGAAAAGTTGGTGGAGAACATAAATAATACTTTTATTATAGAACCCGAATGAACTTTTTTCTATCAAATAACTTCAGAAAATTAAATACTTGGAACATTTACTTTCGCTACGTAGGCTCAAGTAAAGAACAAATAATATTGGAAAACATATTCACTTTCTCAAACATGAATACCCAACTTTTCTAAACCATATGTGATGAGACGCCATACATGATACATCAAATCCCCAACGCTGAAAATGAGTTGTAACATCACCAGTCAAGTAATAATTGCCTGTTCTAACCCCTAGTTGTCAACTTTTCTAAGGATGTCTTTTTCGGATTTCTATGTACATAATGGATGTTGTTGGTTTCAAGAGGTATACCGACCTGACCTGCATTGTTATTGAAAGCAAACTGGTAAACATAAGCAATTAAACATCAATGTTAAGCCATTCATATGTTAATAAAACATGCTGACATGTGTTAGTATGTAAATCAGTAATGAAGATGAGAAATCAGGGGAAAGGTATGGAATATCACAGACTAAGACAACTAAGATTTTCTTACCAGTCCCATAAATTCATAATTTCGGGTCTCGGTATCATGCATCCAGGCGAGCAAGTACCTGGTCAGCTTACAGCACACCACCATGATGGACGCTGAGGGCAGAGGTCTTTCGTACAAAGAAAATCAATCAAACCATACACGTTTGTAGTGATCCAGAATTTGCAAGAGTAGATCCCGGTCAGCCTTAATAATCAGCTCCAGGAGGTGTCGCTTGGTTGACATGTCGAGGAGGCACCACACCACCACGCTGATTGCTGGCGAGGTTCTATGCCCATATTCTCTTCTCTTGTCAAAGTCATCTATCCGGCTTCAGTCATTCAGGTGAAGCTCGCCATGGTCCAGTACAGGCCCCAGACGAAGACGATGGCACCGTGCTGGTGCTTTGTCTTCCCCAAAATGAAATACACTTTCAAACACGCAGACGGCACGTCTCACTCTGCCGACGCTCGCCGCCGTCGCCGGCCGCCGGCCATGCGCCAAAAACTCGGCTCTGTAGTAGTGGAGGTGAGGTAAAGTATCCGGACGGCGAAGCTAGACTGTACACAGCCACACAAGCAAGCAACCGGTCCATGGTATGATGAATTTATAAACTGCAAGCCTAGCTTAGCCATGCATAAATGAGGAATACGAAGCTCAAGAGATGCTTGGAGGTTTAATACAATTAACTGACAAATTACCAACTGAAGAGTCGGTAATCGTTCACTGCTATCTTGCAGTGGTGGTGGCTGAAAATTGATTGCCGAAGCTCAAAAGAGGCATAGCAGTTTAATACAATTCATTGGCAAATTATCAACCGAAGAGTTGAATATCTTGCAGTGGTGGTGACTAATAATTGATTGCCGATCGAACCAATAACTGTATGTGCTATCTATCATAGAAGATTACTTGTATGCTTTGGGGCTAGAAAAAAAAGCTGATGTGGCATGATGTGGTGGGCCCGCTGAGGTGGCATAGCTGCATATTTAGAGAAATAGGTAGTGGGGATGAACTTCTTAGTTATATAGGATTAGCTAGGGCCTGACCTCGTCTGCGCTCTGCGACTTACTCTCCTTCGTTGTCACCCTCAATCTCTCCAGCATCTGCCTCTCTAGCCTATTTTCCTTCGAATTCAACATGTCTACATGGCGCTTTTTGCCAACTCGACCATGACAAACCAGCCCCGCTATACAGACGATTTGTTAAAGCGTTTGATGATGGTCATCACTGTAATCTGCAATGTCCTGCCTCATGAGTGGTTGTTTTACAAAAAAAGACAGAAAAGGTAGTAACGTGTTAATCTAGCCCCAATTATGTTAGTCTTGTGCAGTTTAGTTATCAATCATACAAAAGATGGATAAAGTGGTCGACTAAGAATTAATGTGTTGAGAAATAACAAAGCATAAGAGACGGTTTTCATATTCACATTTTGCTAACTCTCACTTCACCAAGAATTTCTTAGCCCTATGTTAACAGGTATACTTATCCACGCGACATTGAGATGTGTGCAAGATTACATTTTTTGACTATGGAACAAGTTCTTATAACCTGATATGTTTTATTTGAACCATATTAGATACATATGAACGGCTTTGTAAACTCACTTCCGTCATTAAATGTTAAGAAAACTCGGTTTCGTTAGTTCTCATTCCATTGAGAATTTCTTAGTTCTCGGTCGACACCGATAAACGTCAATCCAACATTGAGATCCATGCAATATTTCTTTTTTAACACTGTGAAAAACTTTATTTCATTTGCACTGGTCCAGATGAACAAACTTATAGCGCGATGGACATCATTTTAGATCGATATATGAACAAATTCACCAATGCACTGAGAATTAGTTAACGGACTGTACATCTGGGTCGCCTTTGCACTGGATGAAAAATTACAAACCTACAATATGGTAGAACAAATTCTTTGAGACATGTATGAACAAATTTACAAAATCAAACAAGAAGTGTTGACCGAGACATACACTCCCGGTTTCGTGAACCATGAATAGACCCTATTTATTCCGGGATTGCATGAATGCCCTACATCCATACTAGTCCATCAGATGTTTATCTTTCGGAATAGATCGATGTAGTACTCCCTCCGTCCATAAAAGGATATCGAAAATTTGTCTAAATTCCGATGTATCTATACACTAAATTAAATACATTTAAATTTAATCAAACTTTTGATATTCTTTTGTAGACACAGGTAATACAAGAGATGGATTGTCTCTAAAAACCTTCTACATTGTATTCGCGGATTCTGTTCGACGCAGAATTCTCCCAATTTCCTGAACCTCCTGAACCGTGAAGAGATAATAACTCTACTAATTTCCGGATTGCATAAATGTCCAAGGTAACTACTACTCCTTCAGGTGTATCTACGTGATTAGATATGAATTATGTTTCTGATACCTCTTCAAATGTATATACGTATCCTGATCGACAAAGAAGGACTCCTGTCAATCACGACGCAACAGCCTGCTATATATATGCGAAACCAGATTCGGCAGGTAGCCACGTACGTACTCATCGCCGCGATTCCTAAACCTCTCTCTCGACGATAACTTTTTTCCCGGAAGGTAGTTAGCTCTCGCCGTAGATCGTAAACTAAGGCGTAGCTGCGGGGGTCGAAGATGGCGAGTTTCCATGTCGCCGACGCGTCGGAGTACCTGGCCATCACCGGCTGGGGCATCGACGACGTCAAGCTGGCGAAGAAGGCGTGGGTGTTCGTGGGGCAGAAGTGCAAGAAATTCAGCATCTCGCCGGAGAACTATGAGTTCGAGGTGCACGCCATGAGCGCCGAGAAGCTGCCTTTCATCCTCCCCGCCGTGTTCACGATCGGCCCCAAGATCACGGCCACCAGCGACGAGGAGTCGGACAGGAAGGACCTGGAGGCGCAGCTCCTCCTCTACGCAAAGCTCATCGCGCCGCTGCACACCTCGAGGAGCCATGTCCACGAGCTGGTCAAGGGCATCATCGAGGGCGAGACTCGCGTGCTGGCGGCGGAGCTCACCATGGAGGAGATCTTCAAGGGTACCAAGTCCTTCAAAATGAAGGTCTTCGAACAGGTGCAGCTGGAGCTCAACCAGTTCGGCCTCTTCATCTACAACGCCAACGTGAAGCAGCTGGTGGACGTGCCCGGCCACGAGTACTTCTCCTACCTCGGCCAGAAGACGCAGCAGGACGCCGCCAACCAGGCCAGGGTGGACGTGGCGGAGGCCCGGATGAAGGGAGAGGTGGGAGCCAAGGAGAGGGATGGGCTCACCAAGCAGAACGCCGCCAAGGTCGATGCCGAGACCAAGGTGCTGTCGGTGCGGCAGCAGGGCCAGGGGCTCAAGGAGGAGGCCAAGGTCAAGGCCGAGGTGCAGGTGTTTGAGAACGCCAGGGAGGCGGACATCGCCGCGGCCAAGGCCGAGCTTGCCATGAAGAAGGCCGGCTGGGATAGGCAGGCCAAGGTGGCCGAGGTGGAGGCGGCCAAGGCCGTCGCCATCCGTGAGGCCGAGCTCCAGATGGAGGTCGAGCGCAAGAACGCCATGCGCCAGACCGAGAAGCTCAAGGCCGAGCAACTCAGCAAGGCCACCGTGCAGTACGACACACAGGTAACATACATATATATACTTCCATTCATGCGTGTTCTCATGGTCAGTTTCATTGATCGATCTAATTGACTGTGTCCTTGTAGGTTCAAGAATCAAACGCCCTGTTCTACAGCCGGCAGAAGGCGGCGGAGGCGGCGCTGTTCGAGCAGACCAAGGTGGCGGAGGCGCGCAAGGCGCAGGCGGACGCCAAGTTCTTCGAGGAGAAGATGTGCGAGGACGCCAAGCTCTACGCCAAGCAGCAGGAGGCCGAGTCCCTGGCGCTGGTGGGCAAGGCCAAGACGGAGTACGTGGCGTCCATGCTCAACGCTCTCGGCGGCAACTACCACGCGCTAAGAGACTACCTCATGATCGACAGCGGCATGTACGCCGAGATGGCGCGCATCAACGCCGGCGCGGTCAGCGGCATGCAGCCCAAGATCAGCATCTGGAGCAACGGAGACGGCGCCGGCGCCGGACAGGCTGCCCCCGCTGGCGGCGCGCTGCAGCAGATGGCCGGGCTCTACAAGATGCTGCCGCCGCTTCTGTCCACGGTGCATGAGCAGACAGGGATGCTGCCGCCGGCGTGGATGGGCAAGCTGCCCGAGGACGGTGCTGCCAACTGAACTGATATAGTCCCGCAGGGGTTTTCGTTAGATAGTTAGGTAGGACTACATTATTTTCGTCGTTGCGTTTGAGTACCTACTTATCGCAGGTTCTGTTTGTTACATAGTTTCGGCTTACCGTGTCGTGGGACTTTTAAGTGTTACTTCCTCTGTCCCCACGAAACATGTAAAAGCTTTGTCAAAATTTTGATGTATCCAGATACTACTTGATGTCTAGATACATTTAAATTTAGATAAATCTTACATTACATGTTTCATGGGACGGAGAGAGTATAATTTAGCTCGTGAATTCTCCATATACATACATTTTCCAAATAGAATTTTTTTTCTTTTCATTAGTCGTTTGAATTGTTATTATTTCTCGGTTGATGTGCATCATCAGATCATAAGTTTGCACAAAACATATTATGTACCACTATAAGGCTCGGCGCACTAAGAAAAGGTTAACATTTGTTGAAATAGATTTGTTTCTCGTTTATTAGTCGTTTGATTTGTTATTATATTTCTCAACGGATGAAGACGTGCATCATCAAATTATAAATTTGCACCGACTGGCTGGTTCAGTTAGCCGTTACAAAACAAAACAAAACAAAAAAATATATAATTTTGCACAAAACATATCATGTACCACTATAAGGCCAGCTCTGCGCACTAAGAAAAGGTTAAAATTAGGTTGATAGGATCATCCTAATCCGTTGCGTAGTACCCTATAAACGCAAGCACACACACCCTACCCCTATGAGCATCTCCGAGAGACTGCATCCAAGAAACTTCATCGACGGGTCTTGAGATTGACGATGTCACCACAGACGTCTCCTATCGACGAGAACGTCGTCTCCCACAGAAGAATATTCCACCTTTTAATAAGACACCAAAGTGTCAAACCTGGGGTTTGAACTCTGGTGGACTGGGGGTGGCACTGCCCTCCTAACCACCAAAAAAATGTGTGAAGAATGAATCCATAAGTTTTCTCAAATTAAAAGTTGCACTAACTTTGTAAGATGTGCAGCTCCACTGTTTTATAATTCCAGAAAGCTTAGAAATGAATGTCTCTGTTATTGGGAATGAGCAACTAGAGTAAAGTCTGAAATAAACCTTGTATTCATAGAGGGGATTGGAATGAAACCCTATACTCCTAATCCCGGGAATCATCACCCTAAACTTCTTGTTCCCGATCTATTTTTGCCTTTGTGTAGTTCCCAAACAAGGATACTGTGACGTGGCCAGGAAGTCCCATATCTTTCTCGTTGACATCATCATCTTCATCAGTCGCTCTATCTCTTTCTCGAAATCGTTGTGTAGCATGGCAGGGTCACTCAAAATCATGCCCTGGAGGTCGCCGGCGTAGCCTGCAGCAGGACGCGCGACCGGTAGCTCGACCCCGCGGTCTATAGCACGGCGCGTGATCGGGATCTCGACGGCACGGTCTGTAGCATGGCGCGTGACCGGGAGCTCCACGGCGCGGCCTGCAACACGGGAGCTCGACTGCGCGGCCTGCAGCATGGCGCGCGACCGCGAGCTCGACGGCGTGGCCAGCAGCACTGCGTGCGAACGGGAGCTCGACGGCGCGGCCTACAGCATGGCGCGCGACCACGAGCTCGACGGCGTGGCATGCAGCACTGCGCGCGAACGGGAGGTCGACGGCGCGGTCTCTAGCACGACGTGTGACCGTGATCTTGACGGCGAGGCATGTAGCACACGGAGAGCGACCCGGAGCTCAACGTCGCGGCCTGGAGCACGGCGCGCGAGCGCGGGCGGGTCTCGACAGCGCGGCCTGCAGCACGACGCGCGACCGGGACCTATACGGCGCGGCCTGCAGCACATCGCGCGAACGGGAGCTCGATAGCGCGTGGCCTGGACCTCGATGGTGCGGCCCGCAGCCCGGAGCACGACCTAGAGCTTGGCGATGTGGCATGCAACCCTATGTGTGACCTGCAGCGTGGCGCACAACCTACATCCCGGCGGCACGCGGCCTCCAGCTCGCTCAGTTTTGTTCCACCTCGCGCTGACAAGTTCGCCGACCGTCAGTGTGACTTTGAACCGTGCTGGTCAGGTTCACCTTTGGCAGCGGAGACGCTGAGCAAAACAACGGTGATCACAGTGCAGCAGAACTTCGGCTATGGCCTGCAAGGATGACAAAGGGGAAAGGGCAGGCTCGCCGTTCGAATCATTTGAGTCCGCGATCCTGGTGTTGACTTGTGCCACGTCTGCAAATCCCGGTGCAAATAAGCTTCATGCAAGTAAAGACCGGGAACCGGAAGTCTAGGGTGCTGATTCGTGGGATTAGGAGTATAGGGTTTGATTTGGATACCCTCTACAAATACAGGGTTTATTTCAGACTTTACTCGAGCAACTATCATTTACAGGGGCCAAAGGCTAATTTAAGACACATCGACCATATGCTCTGAGACAAAGCTTCCACGCAAACACCAATGCCACCACCCTGTCATATAGCAAAAAAAAAAATGGACTTGTTTTCTCTCTTAACGAAAACATACATCCAATATGTTGACAGCCGGGCTTGCTCTAACATTGTTCGTGTATATGATTTTCGAAAGAAAAAGAGAAACCGTGAGAATGAGACCTATATATCTCGCTTCTAGTGTAGTGCACAACCAACTTGACAGAGCTTGTGTAGATAGAACAGAGTCGTTTTGCATTTGTATTTTGAAATGGTTATTTTTACGAAAAGGAGTTTGAAACCCGATAGCTTCTGATTATTTGTTTTATTTCCTAGTTTTCGGTTGTGTATTAGTCTTTGCAAATGTTTTGATTTTTAGTACAATGAAATTTTTGGCACTGTATTTTTTCGAGCGCTTCTAAGATGCTCGGCGTCCGTAATTTGGGCCATACACGTTCACTCATTGTAATAATTTTTCAACATTATATACGTGCTGTTCTTGGGCATGTGTGCTACGGAGTACTAGTAAGAAACGAGCGGCGAAGTTGAGACATTCCTATCTTCCCAATCGTTATTGATTAAGCTGCCGGTTTGGTGATGTTGATGAAGTGGTCCCTGAGCTGCCTCCGCAGGATCTTCCCGGAGACGGACTTGGGTATGGCGTCGACGAGGTGCAGCGTCCGGAGCCTCTTGTAGGACGCCACCCGCGACGCCACGTACGCCATGAGGTCCGCCTCGCTCTCCTCCGCGCCCCTCCGCCGCACCACGCACGACGCCGGCACCTCGCCGGCCTCCTCGTCCGGCAGCCTGCAACACCACACGAGGCACACCATGTTGGAGTAGTTCATAATTGTTTGGTGAGCAGAAAGAATTGCATTGATCGAATTGCTACTTACCCGAAGACGGCCGCATCTTCGACCGAAGGATGGGAGAGGAGTATGGCCTCCAGCTCCGCAGGAGCAACCTGAAAGCAACACATTCCAGCTCTGCTGCATAAGACATGAACAAAACAGAGTATCTGTGCACTGCAATGTTTTGGGTACCTGAAAGCCCTTGTACTTGATGAGCTCCTTGATCCTGTCGACGATGAAGACGTCGCCGTCGTCGTCGATGTATCCGACGTCGCCGGTGTGCAGCCAGCCCTTGGCGTCGATGGTGCGCTCCGTCTCCTCCTTCTTCCTGTAGTAGCCCTGCATCACGCACTGGCTCCGGACGCACAGCTCCCCGGGCGTGTTCTTGGGCAGCGAGCGGCCCGTGTCCGGGTCCACGAACTTCACCTCCAGGTTGGGCAGGATGAACCCCACCGAGTTCTTCTTGGCGATGTGGCCCTTTTCCGGGTCGTCGCCGGCGTGCGTGAGCGTGATGCAGCTGTGCTCCGTCAGCCCGTACGCCTCCTCCACCTGCACGCCGGGGAACTTCTTCTGGAACGCCGCCAGGAGGTCCGGCGCGAGCGGCGCCGCGGCGGTCATCACGGACTTGAGGGCCAGCCCGGACAGGTCGAACTCGTCGGCGATGGGGTTCTTCACCATGGCCAGCATCACCGGTGGCACCACGGGCGCGAACATCACGCGGTGCGCCACCAGCGCGCCCAGGAACGTGCGCAGGTCGAACCGGTCCATCACCACCACCGTGCCCTTGTGCCGCAGCGTCGAGCAGCAGATGCCGGTGATGCCGTAGATGTGGAAGAAGGGCATCAGGCCCAGCGTCACCACCTGCCCCAGCAGCTCCGGCCCGACGGCGAACATGGACGAGCACAGGTTGGAGACCAGGTTCCGGTGGCTCAGCATCACGCCCTTGGACACCCCGGTCGTGCCGGACGAGTACGGAAGAGCGCACAGGTCCGACTGCTGCACCGGCTCCAGCGGGACCATCGGCGGGCCCGTGCGGTCGGCGGCGGCGAGGAGCTCGTCCCAGCCGATCGTGCCGGCCATGCGCTCCTGGTCGCCGATACCGATGACCGGCACGCCCACGTCCTTCACCTTGTCGTAAGCGACCTCGTTCGCGACCACGAGCCTGGCCTCGGAATCCTCCACCTGCTTCCTGATCTCGGCGGCGAGGGAGCGCGGGTTCACGCCGGAGAAGATCGCCCCGGCGGCCATCACGCCGAGGGACACCACGGGGTACACGGCGAGGTTCGGGAGCACGACCACCACGACGTGGCCCTTCCGGATGCCCACGGACCGCAGCGCCCTGGCGAACCGCGCGACGTCCCGGGCCACCTCGCCGTAGGTGTAGGACCGGCCACCGGGCGCAGCCTCCACGAGGGCCACCTTGTCGGCGTAGGCCTCGGCGCCCGCCAGCACGAACTCAGGCACGGTGATGCCATCCGGCACGTCAACCGGCGGAAACCTGCTCCGGAATATGTGCTCCTCCTCCTCCTCCTCCATGACGGCAATGGCCGCGTCACCCATGCTGCGCTGCTGTCTGTTGGAGGCTTCCTGCTGGCCGGCCGAGGTGGTGGTAGTGAGCTGGAAGGATGCGGCTTTGCTTGAATTTGTAGAGACGATGGGTTTTGAGGAGGAGTAGCGAGAAGAAGAAGACGAGGGCATGTTCGAGGTCGTGACACAGTTCTTGTGTGTTGCCAAGATAAGTGGTGTGTAGGTGAGGTTTGGTTGAGTCATGGCCTTTTGCCAGCTTACAAAGAGTGTGCCCAGATCATTATCGACGATGCTGAATGTATATGGAAACAGACAATGCTGGTATTCTGGTGTTAACACTCTTGTGATGACTTACTGCCTCTCTCCTTCTGGAACTTCAACAATCATCTCCTCACAGGATAACGATATTCTATGTTGGAAATTCACGCCCTCAGGTAAATGTAACACAAAAAGTGCTTACAGGGCTTGTCTTCAAAGACTACAGGAACTAGGTGAGTCAAAGCCAAGGCAAGTTCACCCTGTTACTGTCCAACTCTTGAAGCAAATTTGGAGAAATAAATATATAACTCCGAGAGTGCAAGCCTTTGGATGGAGATTTCTTAGGAAAGCTTTACCTACAGGTGCAAGAGCTGGTAAATACTCCACTCACATCAGTAAGCTTTGTTCAAGATGTGGTCTCGAAGAAGATGATATACACCTTTTCTTTACTTGTAATTTTGCTAGAGCTCCTTGGTTTATAAGATCAAATTATCTTACGGTTAATTGTGACTCCCTCTCTCAAATCATTGTGAACTTGTTGAACATGAATCACCCTCATGCTTCCTTGACGAATATACTAACCTTTATGTGGTGCCTTTGGAAATCTAGAAACGATCATTTATTTGGCAGGAAAGAAGGAGCACCTCACAAAATTCAGTTCATGGCACATGCAATTGAGCAAAACTTGGAATTGGTCGCTACGCTTTAGACTTCTTCTTTGCAGGAACATGAATCCAGCCAACAAATCCACGAAGGCACAAGACCACAACTTGAAGCTCAACCTGGAAGCACGATCAAAACTGACTTATCGATTACAGAACCCAAACTGTATTCGGATGCGACATGGAAGACTCGTAAGATCCCAGGTGCAGCGGACGGAACGTCTACAGGACTTGGTGTTTTCTGTCAGTATCAGCAGGGTAGTAACAATGTCAGAATATCTATTCAGGCCTCTTCTTCGTCCACGTCTCCATTGCAGGCTGAAACTTTGGCACTACTTCTTGCTGCAAGGGCTGCAAGTTTGCTCCAGCTGCACCATGCTAACTTCCTCACGGACAATCAATCACTTGCAAGGGCTGCAGCGGCGAGTTCGACAACCGATCCTCAGGTTCTATGGGAAATTCGACCACATATTGCAATCTTCAAGCAGGTATCACAGGAGCTGGCACCTACGATTTATCATATTAGCAGGGATTTGAATGTTGTTGCACACAATTGCGCACAACAGGCCATTAGACAAGTTCAGTCTGAGCCTATATTTCAATGTAGTAATTCAGCTCATTCAAATGGCACTTGCCCTGCTATTTTACAGCTTCACAATCTTAATTTTCAGGGTATTGTAATGCACAATGTAATGTGTTTTTGAGCTGAATATATTTGGCGCCTCCGGCGCCTCTCCTTGTTCAAAAAAAAAAGAATTTTAATGTAAGTAGAGTAGTTTTAAAAGCCAGATTGGTGAGATTTAAGTCAATGTGTTCGTCGTTTTAATATTTTCAGCCTCTACGGTTCGTATTATTCTGAAAACCTAAGATTAG
This sequence comes from Lolium perenne, assembly GCF_019359855.2. Taxonomy (NCBI): domain Eukaryota; kingdom Viridiplantae; phylum Streptophyta; class Magnoliopsida; order Poales; family Poaceae; genus Lolium; species Lolium perenne. The sequence continues at coordinate 191,171,924 of NC_067245.2, forward strand.
GATCAAATGTCATAATGAATCCCGTGGAAATCGAAAAAACATTAATCTGCAACATTAGAATATTACTTCCTCTATTCCTTGATATTACTTCCTCTATTCCTTGATATTACTTCCTCTATTCCTTGATACTACAAGCCATATAGTTTTTGGAACGGAAATTAAACAACGCACATTGCGGTTTGGGTGGAAATTAAACAACGCACAAAGCGGTTTGGGTGGAACCGAAACGGAGATACAAAGAAACACATGAATTTATCCTGAGAAAATATGTGCATGCCATGGTTTTTTAACAGAAACAAAGCGGCATTCTACTGAAGTTGGAGGAAAAAATCCAATTAAATTTCATGCAAAGTGAGACATGAAAAAAGGTTTTCACTTCTTCAAACCAAACAATATGTCGCTGGAATCGTAACTAATGCAACTTGTCTACCGATGGACATCTTCTCACTGGTTGGATCCTGGTGCGGCAGGACCAATGCCCACCTAAGCCACTTGAGAAAGTGCGAAAAGCAGGTTGAGGGCTTCTCCATCCCGCTTTCGGTCATTGTCTTGCCTCCTCCCATCATTGTCCATAGGAGACACATGGATGTTAGACGTAGGGTTTTCACCACTCGCTGGTGCCATCTTCCACATCCGCCGACCACATCCTCGGGGTCGATACTCCAGTGTCCTCCAACACGATATCCTTCCCTCGTCATAGTTGAGGGATCACCCCACCACGTAGTCCGTGATATCTTAATTACCGATCAACCCACCCGATTGACAATCCAACATATAAAAGATACATTGCTCTCCATATCCTGATCTGCCACAGCCCTCGTAGTCACCAAGATTCATAAGAACTTTGGCATGGATTTGACGCAAACATTACACCTCACCTCGAGCGGTTTGTGCTCCCTACAGAATAGCGCCTCCTCCAACGTGCCTCACCCATTGGAAGAAAAGATCGAGCAATTCATGAACCTGACAAGTCTGATCGCCGCACGGTCGCCCACCCACGCACGATGTGCCTACCCCCACATATGGTATGTAAAAACTCTTGGATGTCAGATTATACCATGTTTACCTATTGTAGAACTTCTGTTGTACTGTGCATGCACTCATGTTGAATCCTCTACACCCTATTCTTTGGAGAGAATTCCTTATTTGACACTACCTAAAGTTTTGGTTCCTTATTTGGCCCTGGGAAAAAAATTCTTCCCTATTTGACATGTAAATTTCAGCTTTTTCCCTATATGACACTACCGTTAGTTCTGTCAAATCCCACCGTTATCTTTATTTTTCTTGGACTATTATACCCCTGTCTCCATGGACACAGAGGAAACTGGAAGAAAAGGTCCGCGTACGTAGGTAGTTCAGATTAGTGCTTTTTCCAAGCTAGATTCGCTTCGCGCATGCACGCATCTACCATCCCACGTAACTCATTCTGTTTGGCATTCTCCACAATGCAAAAACACTAGCACATGCAGCCTTGTAACTTTGGAAAGGAAGTTGTACCTAGATCGTGCCGGTAAAAAAAAAAATCAGACTCAGCCTAGCAAACTCCTCGGACACGAAGTCAAAAAAGCATCTGCTATTCTGCTATGACCTATGAGGGCCCGATGTTGCATACCGCAGCATATATCAGAGTCGTGCGCCGCACGGGAGGAGGCACGATGGAGCACCTACATGTATATTTTCCCTTCTTTCTATATTTTAATTTATCCATTATTCATTTTTTCTGTTTTTAATTGCTTTACAATTAATTCTCCCAGACATGCACAACTGTAGATAAAGAACCGACTCCAATCAACTTGAGCCAACTTTTATTGGGAGTTCTCTGCCCAGATCATGTTATTTTGCCCATGTAAACAAATTGGTCACATATATATTGAACTAGGGGTAGAAACGTCATTTTACATCCCAAGGTAACACCGTTACTACTCAGAATGCACTAGAGTGTCATATAGAGAAGAAAATGAAGTTTACATGTCAAATAGGGAAGAAAAAGTTTTTTAGGGCCAAATAAGGAAGTGAAACTTTAAGTAGTGTCAAATAAGGAATTCTCTCTATTCTTTGTGATAGGGTGTTTTTGTTACTACTAAAATTTCAAATGGCATATGGTGTTGCACTGGGAAACGGAATTTGGTCAAACCTCTTGTGGTCGGTGGATTACCGTGCAAGTGTGTTGTGAATTCATTTTGGTTGCAAGTTTGTTGCATCTCCTGACGGGTGATCAGCGGAAGGATTTGTAGAATTACACAAGTTATCTACCTTACTTGCTAAGGAGATCAGGTCATCCTTTATCACTATATGATTATCTCAAATATATTTTGGTGTATACCTAATCATGTTAAATATACTTTGGTGCACTACATTGAAATCATGTGTTTTTCTTATCGGTTTTGCTAAGTCTCAGGTGACTGAGATTTTTCTATGTCTCAGTCGACCCCAGAACCATTGGATCTGCCTTCGAGATTCGTGCAACAAGTGAACGGAAATAAAAATTATAGGTCACGGCACCCTGAGGCAGTAGAACTCACGACCTCTGGATTCGCAGAGCGATGTCAATACCCCCACGAGAACAGTTCGTTACGGTAGAGAATCGCTACTTCAGATATATATAGCATATTGCACTTGTTTTGTTTCATTTTGTACAAATAGTAAAGTAGACGGCATTTGTGCTTATAATATTTTCTTATGCCTTTTTTATGATTGTTTATATTACTTTTGCATTTTTTATTTGATATTCATCAAAAAATGCAAACCATGCTTTATATGTATTATATATTTTTATTATTTATGTTGGTTGTATTTTTCTGTTTTTTATAATATATATAGATTTCATCGGGTTTTTAATATGAGTTACATTTTTTCTCAAGAAATGTGCAACTAGTAAAGTTTTCCATAGGAGTTTCAATTTTTTTTACGAAATGTACAACTAGCAACCAATTATTGATTATTGATACGCGTTACACTTTTCTAAAGAAATATGTAATTATAATTTTTTAATATAAGTTGCATTTTCTCAAGAAATGTGCAACTAGAAACCTATTTTTAATATGAGTTGCACTTTTTCTCAAGAAATATGCAACTAGCAGTCTATATTCAATGTGAGTTGCACTTTTCGAAGAAATATACAACTTCATCTGGTTTCAATATGAGTTTCATTTTTTCTACAGAAATGTGCAACTAGCTACCGCTTGTTGATACGAGTTGCACTTTTCTAAAGAAATGTGCAATTAGAAGCTTTTTTTAATACGAGTTGCACTTTTCTAAAAAATATGTGCAATTAGACACCTATTTTTTAATATGAGTTGCACTTTTTCTCAAGAAATATGCAACTTGCATTCTATATTCAATGTTAGTTGCACATTCCATCTAGTATTAATATGAGATGCATTTTTTCTCAAGAAATATGCAACTAGCTACCGGTTATTGATGCGAGTTACACTTTTCTAAAGAATGTGTAACTAGAAGTTTTTAATAAGAGTTATACTTTTCTCAAGAAATGTGCAACTAGGAACCGATTTTTAATATGAGTTGCACTTTTCTCAAGAAATGTGTAATTAGCATATCTTTTGGTTCCATATTTTTGTCTTTTTTCACTTGTTTTTCGATTTTAAATGACTGACATCTTCAATTAAATTTGTGAAAAGGTCTAAGAAACATTTACTTTTATTATTTTTGATGAAGTTCCTTTAATACTAGGCTAAGTGAAATCTAAACAGTTGTTAATTAACTTTGTATACAATTAAAACGATATTGTTTAATTGGGAGCTGGCTAACTAGCACAACATGCGTGCACAACTGCACATGCTGGGGTGCATGCTCCGTCTGTGCATGTATGTCAATTGTCAAGTGGCCTCATGATGCTAGGGCGTCGACTGAGTCACACTAAAATCTCAGTCAACTGTTACCTAGGCACTCCCTTTTCTTATTCCTACATAATTTGAATCAAATGAGCACTTAATGTCGCCGTTACATTACCTGTAGCTTCCGACTAGAAGTAAGACCATCATGGGAAGTCCACTCCACCGCAGAAAGATTGGATATTATTATGTCTAAGCACAACTAGAGATGATGTTTTGCTAGCAACATTTCCCATTAAAAACTTGTCAGGAAGGAAGTGACATCGCATTCAGTCGAAATGTTTTTACCATCAGAAGTAATATGTTTATACTTTCCCAAACTGCAAAAACTTAAGATATAATTTGAACTACATGATATTTTCATCATGCATCGTTTATTTCTTTACTAAATGTTCATTGTACCTTGAGCCAAACAGACAAGAAAAACGTCTAGTGTAAATTTGAATAACTAGTCTAAGATAAGCCAACCCAAAGCTTCTCTCCATGATCCATACAGATCCATCATTGCACCAAACTTAAAAGCATGCTGACATAGTGACATTAGGGCGCTCCAATTAGAAAAGCTGAGAACCAAGTTCAAGCAAACACACCAAAGACTGGCTCCTATCGAAGATCCACCTCACATAAAGTCGATCTCATCTTGACATCACATGCGCAAAGATTCTAACTCTGAGTACAAGGGCACATATGGCAGATATGGTGGCTGGGCCTCTCGAAGTTCACGGAGCTCGGTGGATTCCTCGTCATCCATACTATAACACGTTAACATATTATCCGAGCCCTCAACGAAGAACATCAGGTTACCTTCAGGATGCATGGCAATCCAATCAAATTCCCCCTCAAAGGGCCCTGATCCAAACGCGTCTGTATCCGAAACGTCAAGTCTATGCTTCAGTATCCATTCTTTTTTGGCATGATCCTCCAGACTGTAAACTTGCAGTTGAGTTTCTTCTTCGTCATCTTCTCCATTGTTAAAACAAGCATAATGTAAGCGCCCCTGCGACTGCTGAATAAGACCAAGAAACACATCACAACGCCACAGGCCACAAGGCGTATCAAAGTTGGACCACGTTTCTCCCTTCGTGTCCACGGCAGATATACGAGGGCGCTCGTCACCGCAGATGGTGCGAAGATACAGATAACCATCAAGAAAGACAGTCGCTAGCTGAGGATCGGCGAGCCTAACATTTACGTCCCATCTCTTCTCCTTGTGAATCCATTGACGGGTCTCAGACGAGTACACATCGACTCCGCTGATGAAGCCGGATTCGTCCAGCAAGAACACAAACACATGAAAGTGGGGAGACGCGGCCGGATCGAAACCTAAACACGCCGTGCCCACCTCGCCGTCGCCGGCCTGGCCGCGGTCTGGCAACGCCACCCACTCCTCCGTGGCGGGATTGCACACGACGTATCTGAACTCGTCGTCTCGGGTGGTGGAGATGTCGTACCATTGGCAGAGGATGAGGCCGTTGCAGCAGTCGAGGAGATGGAGGCGCCGGCGGTCGGGCAGGAAGGCGAAGGAGGGGTAGATGAAAGGGTCCTCGCCCTCGCTCCCGGAGATATTGACGAAGTGGAGAGCTGATCTCGGGAAGCGCTCCTCGCTTTCGGTGTTGTAGAAAAAGCCGGCCAAGGGCTCGGAGAGCTTAGTCCCAGCGGTGGCCGCGGTGGTGATCGATGAGGCGGTGCCAGTGGTTGGAGGGGCTGGAGGGGCACTTGAAAAGGCGGCGCGATTTGGCGGGCACGCGGGAGAGGGTCTCGAGGAGGAGGTCGTCGGTGAGCCTCTTGATCGCCGCCATGTCGCTGCCGGGAGAAGAGGAAGGCGTGCAGCAGCGTAATGGATGAGCGCTGCGGCGAGAAGAGGAAGACCTGCACCAACGCAATGGATCAGCGAAGAAGGGAGCGGAAAAGGGTTGCGACGGCTGATGGATGGTGATGATGGTCGGCGTACCTGGCAGGACCCGAAGGGCGGCCTTCCTCCCACGGATTGGACATGGCGGAACAAGGAGGCGGTGGCAATGGCGGCGAGCGAAACCTACGCCTAGGCCGCCGCCCCACATCGTGCGTAAACCCTCGTTCGTACGTGAGCGTGGGATCTGATAATAAGGTCAATAAATAACTCTAAAAAAACAAACCGTCAAGGGCAATGGAGTCACACACGCGCACGGCATAATATACCATCTCTGTGACTCGATCCGTCTATAGTTGTACAGTATCAATCCAATATACTGATTGCAAATAAATTGCAGGTTCAGTCGCGAGCTTGCCCTTCTGTGCTTATAATTAATTGTACCGTGGCGGGGAGACAGATGGAAAGCTTTAAAACCCCAGCCATCCCAATTTCAAACCTAGAGTGAACAGATTATGTAGCACAAAAAATGCAGAAAGATAATTTGCGGCAGTCGATCTGCCATTTGCGGCAATTACAGACTTACAGGGTTCACAAATTCACTATACGTACAGTTATCTGCAGCACGGTGGTGAACTTGGTTGTCCGACAACAGTGAGGAACACACAAGGCTATGCAGGCGCCGGCCAGGCGGGTGACCGGCATCTATTAAAAGGGTTCGCGGAGGGGACTTCGGTTCGTAAACCCTACTCCCCTCCGCCGCTCCTCTCCCGCCGCCGCCTGCCTCCGCTCCGACGAGAAATTTCGGCGTCTCCGACGCCGCTCCGTCCGGAATGGCGCGTGCAAGACGCGTGGGTAGAGGAGGTGGCCGATCGGGCGGCGAGTGTACGAGCGTCGCCGGAGCGCGCCAGGCGGAGGCGCTCCGACGGCGCGTGGAAGCGGGCCGGCCGGAAGTGGCCGGAGATGATGGCGTACCTGCAAGCGCGCGCGAAGGACGCTGCGGAAGGAGAAGCGGAGGCGCCCCCCGCTGTCGGCGCAGCCCCCACGCAGCGACGACGACGCCGCCGGGACGCCTCTAGCCTGCGGGAGCACCTCCGAGGCGACGGCCTTCGAAGTGGCGGCGGTCATCGTCGCTTAGGAATGGCCGGCGACCAAAAACCCTCCGCCGGCGACGCCTAAGCTCCCCGGTCATAGTATAGTCCATCCAGGGACTAATCTAGTCTAAATTATGTCCGTTATTAGCGAATGTAGGTCGAGGAAGCTTCTATTTTGCTAAGATTCTTGTAAATTATGGATGAACTGAGCTTGATCGGATCAAATCAAGTTGAATCGCAAAATTCATTTTCCCGCGTTGTTCGATTTCCGCGTTTTCGGTTCAGAGTACGGGTTCTATTCTGCGCCGTGACAAAATCGAACTTTCTCCTCGAGTTCGGGACCGAACTCGTAGTTTTCGGTTCCGCGGAGTTCAGGCTCCGCTAGAGATGCTCTAACTTTCTTTCATCAATGTTATCCTTTGAGGAAGGAGCTTTCCAAAGAAATGGAAATGAAATACATATTCTACAACAACAGTTGCAAGCGGATGCTCAACGCTTGCATGTGTACAAAACAAAAACAAAAACATAATATGTTTCAGCTTGCATTTTCCCCTTGATCACATAAGGATATTGCAGTCAGAGAGTAACTAAGATCGTTAGCAAAGAGCAAATCATAACTTTTTTTTCAACACCGTGGTATGAACCACCATAATAAGAGTAATGTGCGATCAAGAAGGCCTCACTTCTGAAGATGCTACCCTGAAACTAAAAGAATGGGCCGCTTCCATAAGACCGGTGTTTGTACACCTAATTTATATTTCATTACTACAAAAAGAAAACGGTTACAATTTGCTTATGTAACTGACTTGGCCACATAGTTACGTCTGCACGACGACTGTTGATTGGTTAATTGGGTAATCAGTAAGCTTACTTTCATGTTATGAAGATGTAGACACATGTATTCACCTCTATAAAAGGTATATTTTTCATATTTTTTGGGGGAAATTCGACTTGACTAAAAATGAGAGTGAATTAAAAAGATATTTTTTCCAACGGATGCCAACGATGAGGTCCATATTAGCAACAACGAATTACTTATGACACAATCTTAATTAATTATGGTACATGCACAAGCTAAAAGTAAACCATTATGTGTAGTCAGTACATGAAAATAGGCACAAGAGTAAAGCAAATGATCTGCAACATGCTTTGCTCTGCTCTCTTGATGTTAAACTTCACTATCATCTACCTGTATATGTTATGCTCTATGGGATAAAGGAAAACTTCAGCTTTATATTTGAATTTACTGACAATATTGCCCCTTAGGTGTTAGGAATCAATTGTCAATAATCTAACCACCTCCTTGCTCATGAAGAGATGACATGGGGAACCGCATCATCGTCGTGTACAACAAGAAAAAAAGGGGGAGGAAACTTCCTCCGATGTCGTAAGCAGTAAATCTACAGATGTGTGTTTATTCTACATATATAGCAACACACAATATTCATCTAGGTTGTGGTGGTAGAGATGTGTGTTTATTCTAGAGATTATATGGTACTCCTACATCAGAATCAGAAGATTATATGGTACACACAATAGTCACTTGTTATTCTAGCAATGTAGAATAGCATAAATCAGAAGACGCACTGTGTAGTAATATTGGACGAGTGGAGTGCCGGTGAAAATGTTAACCGGCTGCTACATTACTAGTAGCTTCTGAATTCTGACTATAAGTAAGACCACAATGGGAAGTGCGCTCATCTCAGGAAGATTGAACATTATGATTTCTAAGCACAATTAAATGATGTTCTCGAAATGATTTGACAATTGGAAGTAAAGATGCTTATACTATACCGAACTCCAAACTTCAGAAAGAAGTTTGAGCTATATATGATATTCACCATGATTTTTCTTTACTAAATATAAATGGTCATTGCGCACAACAGAGCACTCGTGTAAGAGAAGTCGAGAAACCAAATTCAACATACTGAAGATTGACTCCCATCGAAGATCCACCTTACATAGAGTCATCAGCGGTCTCGGTCCCATCTTGATGCCACTTGCGCAAAGATTCTAACTTTGTGTACAACGGCACATATGGCAGATATGGTGGCTGGGCCGCTTCTCCAAGTGCGCGGACCTCAGTCGCCGGTTTACCATCCATACTATAATACATTAACATATTATCACCATATGTCCCCTGGATGTAGAACATGGAGTCTCTCTCAGGATGAATCGCAACCCAATCAAATGCCCCCTGAAGGGCCCCTCCAAATGCTTCCAAGTTTAGAAGTCCAACTCTATGCTTCAATATCCATTGTTTGTTGGCACAGTCCTCAAGAGCGTAAACTTTCAGCTGCCATTCTTCATAGTCATCATCATTATTTTTTTGAGGAATATAGTCATCATCATTATATTGTCCATAGTTAAAAGTAGCATAAAGAAAGCGCCCCTGTGACTGCTGAATAAGACCAAAAAAGGGAGCACAAGGCGTGTGAAAGCTCGACCATGTTTCTCCCTTGGTGTCCACAGCAGATATACGACCGCAGGCAGTGCAGAGATGCATATAACTGTCAAGAAAGACGGTTGCTGACTGAGGTTCGGCCAACGTAACATCTTCGTCCCATCCCTTCTCCTTGTAAACCCATCTACCGGTCTCAGACGAGTAGAGATCAACTCCGCTGATGTAGCCCCGTGCATCCATCAAAAACACGAACACGTGAAAGTGGGGAGACGAGGCTGGATCGAAGCCCAGGCGTGCCGTGCCCACTTCACCTGACTGGCGGCGGTCCGGCAACGCCACCCACTCCTCCGTGGCGGGATTGCACACGACATAACTGAACTCGTCGTCTCGGGTGGTGGAGATGTCGTACCAGCGGCAGAGGATGAGGCCGTTGCAGCAGTCGAGGAGGTGGAGGCGCCGGCGATCGGGCAGGAAGGAGAAGGAGGGGTATATGAAAGGGCGGCCTTCCCCGGAGACATTGAAGAAGTGGAGAGCTGATCTCGGGAAGCGCTCCTCGCTTTCGCTGCTGTAGAAGAAGCCGGCCAAGGACTGGGGAAGCTTACTTCCTGCGGTGGTCGGGGTGGTCGATGAGGCCGAGCCAGTGCTTGGTGGCGCACTTGAAGAGGCAGAGCGATTTGGTGGACACACACGGGAGGAGGTCTTCGGTGTGTCTCCCGATCGCAGCCATGTCGCTCCAGGGAGAAGAGGAAGGCATGCACCAACGCAATGGATCAGCGCCGTGGGGAGAAGAGGAAGACCTGCACCAACGCAATGGATCAGCCAAGAGGGGGGCGGAAAAGGGTTGCGACTTGCGACGGCTGATGGATGGTGATGATGCTCGGCGTACCTGCCACGGGCCGAAGGGTGGCCTTCCTCCCACGGATTGGACATGGCGGAACAAGGAGGCGGTGGCAGTGGCGGCGAGCGAAACCTACGCCTACGCCGCCGCCCCACATTGAGTTTCTTTTTCGTGCGTAAACCCTGCGTTCGTACGTGAAAGTAGGATCTGATAAATTCTCAAAAAAAAAAAAAAAAAGGATCTGATAATAAGGTCAATAAATAATTCTAAAAAAAACGTCAAGGGCAATGGAGTCACACACGCGCACGGCATAATATACCATCTCCGTGACTCCGTATACAGTTGTACAGTATCAATCCAATATACTGCTTGCACATAAATTGCAGGTGTCGGCGGCGAAACCTACGCCTACGCCGCCGCCCCATCCAAACATACTACATACCCATTGAGTTTCCTTTTCGTGCGTAAATCCGCGTTCGTTCGTGAATGTAGGATCCGAAATTAATAAGGGCAATAATTCTCAAAAAGTAAACTGTCAAGGGAATGGAGTCACACGCGCGCACGGCATAATTAATATAGAGGTAATTGCATGTGACATACAAAAAGTTGTCATTCATGTGCAGATTCATACAACTTCTTGCAACTTGTGATGCAGTGGTACAAATAGTTGTCATTTAGGTGCAAATACATACAACACCAATCAAAAATTCAAAACCCGACACTTATCAGCCACGCTGGCTCTTTCCCACACAAAATCTTTAGCAGAAACCCCCTACGTTTGATTCAATTCACAATGCGGTCTTTCCTCTAAGTTAGAATCGATTCCTCAGTTTCCTCTCATCGCGACGGGCAGGCGGCGCGAGTAGGCGTGGAGATGCGGTAGGATGCGGGAACGTCTTCGGGATTTTTATTCGTCAGCCACGGCGCACACCTCAAGGGCATTGCCGCCGCCGTGCGCATGCGCGCCCCTCTCGCCCATCGCGGGAACAAGGTCGCCGCCTTCCGTGGTGCAGAGTCCGCTGCGCTCGCTGCCCTCCGCGCCGGGCTTGAGCAGCTACCTGTCGCGTCCGCCGCGAGCGTGTTCCTGTAGCTGCTTCTCGACTCCTCGCACGTGGACTCCAACATAGGTTAGTGCAATCAGTTGAGTGATCACTGCACGAAAGACACGTCGAGACGAAGCCAAATCCTACTGGGACGTACGTATCACCAGAGATTTTTTTTTGAACAAGAGATTCTTTTATTTTGAGATGCGCTTTGATATTCCTTTTAATCTCAAACCAAAGTGGACCTGCCACACGCTGTATTGAATCACCATTTTTTACCAATGCAATAGACTCGGGCATCTCCAGCGGAGCGACAACATTTCAGACGTAAAAATGGACGCGAAACATCCATTTGAGTTGGGTCAAATGGTCAAAATCGATCGTGCGTCCATTTGCATCTAGGGGTGTCATCAGCGGGCCGACGCATAACTTTTTTCCCATTGATTGACCCATAATTTACATAAATAAAAATACATAAAAAGACTTAAAAATGGCCAGCAAAGCCTGCTAAAACCTAGCTATGGGCTACTGCTCGTCGTCGCTGACGAGGTCGATGAACTCCGGCGTCCGCCGAAAGCTAGTACGCCGGCGATGGAGGAGGAATGGGAGCCTGCGGCAACTGCGGAGAGGCCGTCGGCAGCGCAGGAGGCTGTGGTGAAGGTGTCCAGGATCCCAGACCGTTGAAGGAGCAGGAGTTGGCGCGGTCATTGGAACACGTTGGCGTGGCCGGAGGAGTCGCCGGCCTTAGCTATGCGAGCGCCGACTCGCGAAGCTGGATGACGAGCACGTCCCACATAGCGAGCTCGATATTGGCCAGTGCGATGGCAATGGCCTCCTCCTCGCTAATGTCTAGCGGCTGGATCTCTGGATCCCACGCCGGCCCGCCGTCGTCGTGGTCATTGTCTCCGCCTTGGACATGGCCATCCGCCGAGGTCTCACACTCGGCTTTGGCGGCAGCGTCGTCGTTGTTGTTAGCGTCTTCTTCCGCGGCGATCTCGCGGTCAAAGTAGTCGAGGTCGCCGAGGTATCCCGCTCGGCGGCGCGCGTCAAACTCCCACGTCCCGAACGAGATCCAGTTGTAGGAGTTGAACGCGTACGCCGAATCTTCTCGGAGATCTGCCGACAAGATGGCTCAATGGCGGTGCACGTCGTCACGGCGCTCTCGGCCCTCGAGTAGCACGGAAGGGACCGACATGCGCCTGGAGTTGAGGTACCAGCCTCCTCTAGGCAAGCTAGCATCCGGCCATGGCACCGGCCGGTTTTCCTCCCAGAGGCGGCGCGCTCGTACCGCCCGACCCGCGACTTCTTGCCAGACCGTGAGCCGCTAGCCTCGTGGTCGTCGGTCGGGTGGATACGGCGCCTGCCACTGCGACAATGCCCACCAGCGCACGCGCGCGGAAGGCGAGGCGCGCCATCAACCCGGACCTGAAAAAGTTGCAGCTTGCCACTCGTAAGTTATACCACGCTAAAGACGAAGCATCTATGCCGCTGCCAGGTGGGCCTGCGCGAGAAGCGTGCGGATGACCGCGCTATCCACGCAGCCTCCGCGCAGACGCAAACATGCCGCATATTTGAGCGGCGTTTGCGTCTCGGCGGACGGGTTGAACACTATGTGTCGGGCCGCTCGAATAGTGTACAGACGCATTTTCGGTCCACGTGGTAGCAAACAGTTGGCGCCGCCACGATTAGAGATGCCCTCAGCCATGGGATAGGAAGAGATATAATTATAACAGTGAAAGCGTTTAGGGCATCTCAGTGTATGTGTGAAACTTCAAATGAAACGGTCGTGGAAATAAGTCAACTTCCCATCACGACGCAGCGCAAGGTAGGCCAGCCATAGTTCAGCTAGGTACAGCGCCAAGAAATCAAAAGAGAATGGGGGCTTCACATAAATATCCAGAGCCTGGGCGAATAGGACTTCGATGCAATTTGTGTGGAACTTAAGGGGGTTCTGTTAAAGACTTTGAGATGGTCTAGAGCCAGCATGGCGGACAAGTGTCAGGTTTTGATTGGTTTTGTATGTTTTTGCACCGGAATGACAAGTATTTGTACTGCTGCATCACAAGTTGCAAGAAGTTGTATGAATTTGCACATGGATGACAATTTTATGTACTAGTGGTTGGGGCGCCCCATGGGGCGCCTCCTCACCGATGCTTTGCGATCCAATCCAATGCCTAATGACAAATAGTCAGCTTGTATTTATGTTTAACTTAGCACGTGGAAACGCAATTGCTCAATAGTACTACTTGGACACACTTTGAAGAGTTGAGCACTTATACTGACAAAGAGTAGTAAACTGTTCAGTACATTGTATTACGGTAGCACCACGCTGGAGCCAGAACGGCCGGGTCACAGCTGGAGGTGACCGACGCTTAATTCAGTTCAGCGCAACAAAGACAACAAAGTCAGTCAAACCTTCATTGCTGACCTGCAAGAATTGAAGAATAGCCAATTTAGTTTTTAAGTTTGAATGGCATGAAGGTACAAATTCATGGCATCGGTACTAATTTAGCCTTCAATTTTTCACCAAAGAATACAGGATGGCAAAACTGTTAACAAACTACTTCGGAAACTGCAAGCGGACAAACAAGGAATAAACGAGATACACTGATTTGTCTGCTATATTGTTGCAATATCGACGCTTCTTCTAATTGATTGTAACGGTGAACAAGGTAAGTATATACTGTCAGACTTAGTGCTAAAGAATATTGCAAAGGAGAACTGTATACATACATTTGTAGTCTCATCTCTCTCTGAATTTTAGTTCAACACAAAGTGCAGAAAGCTCAGTCTGCAGCACGGGGCCAATCAGAAACAATGCCTAAACAAACTCTATGCCAACTCAAAGCAAATAAGTCAGTAATTTCCGCTGAAGGTTAATTGAGCCAGAACCTAGCATTGTTATAGCTCTAGGTTGGACCCAAAATTCGGCACATAAGAACATTAGTTACTCCTATAAATATAGGAGCTGGATGGTACATGTGCTATTTCACCTCCCCTCCGTCCAAAGTAATTTTCTGGTAAGTAGGATCATCTCTCCATGGTATCTACTACTCCTATATTATTTTGGGAGTTTAATATGTAATAAATATGATTGTTTATACAGTTCTTCAATTTGCAAGCTACTTGTCCTAGGTCATTTTTAATATCATTGGGATTTTCATGACAGAAATTGGGATGAAAAGATACCTGCCAATAGGGGAAATAGCTCTGCATCCTAGTAAACCCTGAAAAGCACTTCGCCCACATATGACACTACAATAGATTTGTTGGGAGCCCCTGCAAATAATTATCCAGTAGAATAAATCATATAAACTATGTGAGAAATTTCTCCTATTGGCATCAGACATGCACCTAAATATCAGCAGTGTAAAGAGAGAAATTTTTAAACGAAAAGAAATGGGATGGAAAGAGACCTGCCAATAGGGGAAATAGCTTTGCATCCTAGTAAACCATGAAAATCGCCTTGCACACATATGGAATATGGCCGAGTTACCTTGCACAAACTGAATAACAAGGATTGTTCCAGAGTGGGACACTCACAAATTTGGCATATCATTCCAACAAATACTGTACTATTGCCAAACGAAACATACAAACCGGAAAAATAGAGTGGGACACTCACATGATGTTGTAGGTCGACACTGCTTGGGGAGGAAGTAGCTAGCTTAGGGCGCCGAGTGGGAGGATGCGTCGCGCTCCGAGGCGGATCACAGGTCGAGCATGATGCTGCCGACTTTCCGTTATTCCTACAGCTCACAATAACCTACAGTTTTAGCAAAATAAATGCTAAATATGTTGATTGTTCCTCCTTGCTCCACCAGCAGTAACTGAACATCAGCGGAGCAAGAATAAAAAATGCCAACAAAAGAGAAAACAAACCAATCTGTGCCCTTTGTTAATTAAGCCATTGAACAAGATAAAGTTTACTCCTCGTTGCTTTCATTAAAAATATCATGCTTTGAAAAGGCCTACCATGATCTTGTTGATCACATAATATTGCTATAATTTTTCCAGCGATTCTAACAGTGAGGCCTATTTTCCAAGGAAGCTGCAGCTGCTAACCAGTAGGCAGAGCACTGGGAGGGACTTACAGCACCAGCATTCCATTTAATAGAATGAAGTTTTTATCGCAGAAGAATACTTATGAGTAATCTGAAGGAGAATACTATGTAATCTCAAAAAGGGAAAATAATGCAGTGTGCAATCAGCTTATCAAACCGATGCAATGTGTTGCCATTTCAAACAGAAAAATATCAGATCAACTCCAAGGATACATCTGTATGACATTGATAACTGCTCCAAATACGCGTCGCCCTCCTCCCGCGTCGCCCTCCTCTGGCGACAAGGGGGGAACCCTTGCCGCCGCCACCTCTAGCCCCTCGAGCGTCGCCCTCCTCTGGCGACAAGGGGGGAACCCTTGCTGCCGCCACCTCTAGCCCCTCCACCCCTCTCCCTTGCTTCGCCGCCGCCGGAGGGGGGGCCGGCAAAGCCGCGCGTGCCCCCGAGGAAGGTGGCGGCGGGGCATTCTCCCCCCTCCCGCGTCCACTGGCGAGAAGGAGCTCGCACGGGCGCGGCGATGTGCGGCGGGCGCGATGGGCCGGCGGGCCGGGCGCCGGCGGGGCTGCGGGCGGCCGTGGTGGTGCGCGGCCAGGTCGAGGTCGGGAGCGGCGGGGTGCTGCGGGGCGCGGCGGGGCTTGGCGGCGCACGCAAGGGCCCAGATGGGCACCTGCGGGCCTGCTCGGGCTTGCTCCGGGTCGCTGGCTCGGCCTGCGGCCGGCGTGGCGGCGGCCTGGCTCGGCGACCCCCGGCGACCTGGCTCGGCGACCCCCGGCGACCCCATCCGCACCCCCGGTGGTCCGAAGCAGCGCGGCGGCGGGTGGAGCTCCGGCTCCTCCCAGATGTGGCGGCGTCGGCGGCGGCTCACAGCTGCTGTCCGGCGAGGGTGGGCGGGGTGGCGGCCCCTCTCCCCTGCTTCTTCCTCTGCGGGTGGTGGTCGGCCGGTTGCTGCCGGTTGCTCGTCGCGGTGGCTTCGGCTCCTGCCGGCGGTGAGGTTGGTGGTCCTTCGTGGTGTGGCGTCGTCGCCGCGTGGGAAGTGCTTGTGCCAGTGGTTCGCAGGCCGGCGGCGTTGTCTCGGCAACATGGGAGTGCGGAGGTTCGGCTACTCCGAGCGAAAGCTGATGGCGCGGCAGCTGCGGATGTCGCTATCCTCTTGGGGGCCTTCATGGAGCCTTCGACCTCCACCGCTCCCGGGGCATAGTTTTTCGGGTGAAAGCCTAGGCCGTGGCAGGGCCGAACGACGGCGTCGATCCACGTTGCTTCCCTCTTGGGGGCGTCGTCTTGAAGACTTTGTTCCCCAACGTGCTTTCCTGAGTGGCATCGCGGCGGGTGGCCGGCGATGTGTGAGGTCCGTGTGGTGGCTTGTGTGGCAACGATGGCGGTGGTGAGCGATGGTCTGGTAGCGTCAAGACCTTGGCTTCGGCGAGCGTCCGAGCTTCTTCGTCTTGTGCTTCGCCTGCGGTGGAGTCGGAGCTGCTATGGTTTGTCGAGTTTCTTCATTTGAGCAGCGTACGATGACCTGCAGGGTGGCCCTCTGGCGGTGATCTTCCTCGGCGCATGTCTTGCGCTTATCCTCTTCAGAGCTCGTCATCAGAGTCGGAGCTGCTGGTTGCTTCACGAGGAGTCGCTTGTTTGGCGGTGGCCGGCTTGAGCTTCACGGTGCCGCTTCGGCGAGGTCTTGGTGGTTGGTTCTTCGGTGAAGTCGGAGTCGCTGAAAAGTGATGACGATGATGTTGAAGGTCAACCGCGACGACTTCTCGCTTCGGTGGTCTGTGTATCTTGTGTGGGTTTCAAGGGTGGCTCTGTGCCCCCGCGGCGGCCGTGCTCCATGACGGTCGTCGGGGCACTTGTTTCGGTTTTCGGCCGGTTTCCCGCTAATAAACTGGCCAAATTCTGTACTTCTTTTTTATTAATGAAAATGGCAAGTCTTTTGCCTCATTTCAAAAAAAAAAAAAAAACAAATACGCGCAACATTGCCATCAACTCAATTCTATTGTTTTTTTTCCGGATACTCCTGTAATATTACTGAGAAAATTGAGTGTCAACAACAAACAAGTGTCCAATAATTCTCAGATGCAAGTAGAACAAAGTAAACTGAAGTTTTCAGGGTCGCCTCTGTACAGGGCACGCCTCACCTGTCTTGATGCCTGCTTGTGGCGACCACCATGGCAGCATGGATGCTCTTTTTGACAACCAATGCAGGCAGGGGGGCCTCGTCTGAGAACACACGGTTGCAGCGCCGATAGCCGACGATCACCACAATCAACGGAGTGCAAACCGACATATCCACAAACATGTCTAATGCAGAACACATTCACAACAATGAGCCAATCTTCTTGTGGTGGGCGACGGAATCAAATGGAGAGAAGGGGAGAGGAAGAAGGCGCACCTCTGAGATATCCTCCTCTTCTCTGGAGAGGCCAGGAGAGGGGCGTGCGAGAAGAAGGAGGGCCGCACGAATCGTCGGACCATCTTGCCGCCGTACTGTCTCCTCCTCTTCAATTCGTCAATGCGGCATCGGATAAAGGGAAAACCATGGCTTGTCAAGGCTGCAGCCATCATTCTGCCGTGC
The DNA here is from genome assembly GCF_019359855.2 of Lolium perenne. Taxonomy (NCBI): domain Eukaryota; kingdom Viridiplantae; phylum Streptophyta; class Magnoliopsida; order Poales; family Poaceae; genus Lolium; species Lolium perenne. Next base: position 191,189,634 of record NC_067245.2, read on the forward strand.
CTCGGCCGATGCGGAGGCTAGTGGAGGAGAGGGCGGCGGAGAAGGTGATGTACCCGTGCCTGGTGCCAAGGGGCACGGAAGAGAGGCGCCAAGGCCGGTGAGGGGGAAGGTGCGCCGGCGAGGGGATGGGGAACGCAAGAGGCGGCGGCATGACGGGAGAGAGTGTCGGTAGGGTTTATACGGCTTGGTCAGGGCTGCCTTTTCTTTTCGCAGTCTTTTTTCTTCCTCATCAGCCAGCCAACTGCATCTTAACACGTGGAGCGCTCTCGCATATGGCAAAGGGGGTTGCACTTACTTATTCTCCATGTGTGGTGCAATTACCTCATTAATATACCATCTCCCTCCACGGTCTTGCATATATCAATCCAATATCCCTCTTGCATATAAAGTTATAAACTCCAGGTTCAGTTATGAACCGAGAGTTGAGTGTGACCCTTTCTGCTCGCAACGGGCAAATCCGAAAAGGCTAAAACTTGCCCCCTTCCTTTAGCCTCACTCCCCTTCTCTTCCCTGCCCCCGTCATCGGCGTGCACCACTGGGTGTTGCCCTTGCAGTGTCGGGACTATCTCTACCCGTGGCGCGGAGGGGGGGCGTGAGTGCCTCGTGATGGCGACGGTGTACCTCGACCGACGGCAATTCGGTGCGGCGGCGTGAGACCCACGTATCGGGTGGGAGGAAGCGCGGCGGCGCAGACGGAACCGGGGGTTGCTAGGGCGGCGCTCGTTCAGCCAGATCTGGGCCTAGATTGGGCCCATCTAGGCTAGGTGGGTCGTATGTTTCTAGCGAGCCTGCTGTTGTGGATATACAAAATAGGTATACCATACTAGGGCCTTGATTCCGGCAAGCTCGGGTAGCCCACGGATGGTGGTGAGGCCTATGGCCCAACCGAGCGATCTAGTTGCTGGAGAACGGATATGGTGGAATCCGGCTTGGAGACAAGATATCGGATTCAGTCCATGATGAAGGTCGGTCGAATTCGTGACATATACGACAAGGAATACTTAGCGTAGTCTAGGCTTAGTCATTTCTAGTAGGATCTCTACCATTGTAACCCTAGATCCGGAGTCTTTATAAACCTGATACTGAGAGCCCTTGAAAGGAACAACTCAACTCATTTTAATCTCGCACTTGTTGCCTGATAATTCCTGACAAGTAGCAGTAGGGCCTCGCCACCGTCGTGAGGTTTCTGAAGCTACGTAACTCGTGTGTCCCTGACCCGATGACTCCTCGCCCTATGGCCCCCTCCCCCCTTGTGAGGCTCCCCTCACCGGAGCACCGTCGATCACGGAACAGCAGTTAGGGCCCACCGTGAGGCCAACATCGTCAGGAGTCCGAACCTGGATGAGATCCGCCTTCGCAGGCATTAGCGACGCCAATCTTTGTAGCTGGGGGTGACATAGGCATCCCGGATAGGCCTGCCAAAGAAGGTACCCGGAGTTTACTGAAGGCCCATAACCCGAAGTTCATGAAGCCCGAAAGCCCATTAAGGCATCGACTATGGTAAATAGAGATAGATTAGGCATACAAGAGACTTGTAACTTCACGGAACGAACTCAAAGAGTCTCCCGGCATTTTGTAAACTTGTGTAATACGAAACCCTCGGCTCCGCCTCCTATATAAGGGGGGAGTCGAGGGACAAAGAAAGGATCAATATCATTGTCAACTCAACCCTAGTTTTTAGCAGTCGAGCACCTTTTCGGCTGAAACCTTCGAGATCTACTTGCCCTCTACTTCCGCGAAACCCAAGTCTACAACTTGTAGGCATTGACAAGTTAATACCTTGTCAATTGGCGCCGTCTGTGGGAATTGGAGGCGACAAGGATCTGATCTCGATGGCACCGTCAACATCTTCGACAACATCATCAACTTCATCGGTAGCGAGCAACGTGATGGATGGAGGTAAACAGATCAAAACTGGTCTCGTTGATTTTATACCTCACCCTCCCGCCCGTGTGGATGCATATGCGTACTTGGAGGAGCCAATGGAGATGACGTTCAGGAGTTTCCACTTCCGCGTCGGGAAAGAAGGATCGCATCGTCTCGCGGTACCGACTTCTTCGGGTCCGTCAGCGGTCGATTCTGATTTCTCGGGATCGCCATCATCGTTCGAGACAGGCGACGAAGAGATCTCGCCGCCAAGCTTCACGAAACCCGCTTCAAGCGGAAAACTCGCCGATATCTTCGGCAACATGTCCTTCGGGTCGTATGCAGATTCAGATCTAAGCAGCGACTTGTTGGAGATATGCCCAAGAGGCAATAATAAATTAGTTATTGTTATATCTTAGTGTTCATGATAAATGTTTACATCCCATGCTATAATTGTATTAACCGAAACATTGATACATGTGTGTTATGTAAACAACAAGGAGTCCCTAGTAAGCCTCTTGTATAACTAGCTTGTTGATTAATAGATGATCATGGTTTCGTGATCATGAAGATTGGACGTTGTTAATAACAAGGTTATGTCATTGGGTGAATGATATAATGGACATACACCCAAATAAGCGTAGCATGAGATCAAGTCATTAAAGTTCAATTTGCTATAAGCTTTTGATACATAGTTGCCTAAGTCCTTCGACCATGAGATCATGTAAATCACTTACACCGGAAGGGTACTTTGATTACATCAAATGCCATTGCGTAAATGGGTGGTTATAAAGATGGGATTAAGTATTCAGAAAGTGTGAGTTGGGGCATATGGATCAATAGTGGAATTTGTCCATCCTGATGATGGATAGATATACTTTGGGCCCTCTCGGTGGAATGTCGTCTGATTAGCTTACAAGCATATGATTAGATCATAAGAGATGACATACCACGGTACGAGTAAAGAGTACTTGTCGGTAACGAGGTTGAACAAGGTATAGAGATACTGATGATCGAACCTCGGACAAGTAAAATATCGTGTGACAAAGGGAATCGGCATCGTATGTAAATGGTTCAATCGATCACTAAGTCATCGTTGAATATGTGGGAGCCATTATGGATCTCCAGATCCCGCTATTGGTTATTGCTCGGAGAGGAGTCTCGACCATGTCTGCATAGTTCACGAACCGTAGGGTGACGCGCTTAAGGTTCGATGTCGCATAAGTAGCACTACAAGAAAAGTTCTGACAGACAACGTCCCAAAATCGTCCGCTAAGGGGTATTTTTCATCGCCTATGGGCCTAACCCGACGATATGGGTTTTGTTGTCGAAACTGCGTCAGGCAAAGTCCTACGACGATTTTTTCGGTCCGTCGTGCTTGGTCGCCCTTCCGTCACGGAAAATCGGACCATTGCAGAAGTGTTTCCGGGAGCCCGTTGACTGCTGACGTCATGCAAACTGACACATGGCAGACGCCGTTAACTGGCAGTTAACGGCGTTAACCGGCTGAAACCCCGTGGTAGATGGTAGGCCCACACGAGGCCTGCCACGTCTTAAGCGGGCCGACCCATTAAGTTTGCGGGCTGGGCCAGCTGACTTAGTTTGACCGGTCAACTATATAGCTAGGCTGGTCCATTAGTTACGTGGACCGGGCCTAACCTCTACGGTTGACTGGTCAAAACTTTAATGGGCCGGCCCACTAAGCATGTGGGCCGGGCCGAATGCACTCGTTTGACCGGTCAACAGGCAAAAGGGCCGGCCCACAAGACATGTGGGACCCACTTTCCTGTTATCGGGCCGGGTCATTTAACAAGTGGGGTCCACCTTAAAGCAAGTGGGCCGGCCCAAGAAGTTATTGGGCGGCCCAATTAGCCTGCGGGTCCCACTTTCTTGCTATCGGGCCGGCCCATTTAGTACGTGGGGTCCACAATAGATCAAATGGGCTGGCCCAACAAAAAGTGGGCCAGGCCAAAAACACATGTGGGTCCCACTTTCCTGTTAAAGGGCCGGCCCATTTAGTATGTGGGGTCCACCATATAGCAAGTGGGCTGGCCCAACAAGATAGTGGGCCGGGCCAAAAACATAGGTGGGTCCCACATTCCTGTTAAAGGGCCGGCCCATTTAGTATGTGGGGTCTACCATATAGCAAGTGGGCTGGCCCAACAAGATAGTGGGCCGGGCCAAAAACACAGGTGGGTCCCACTTCCTGTTAAAGGACCGGCTCATTTAGTATGTGGGGTCCACCATAACGTTATTGGGCTGGCCCAACGAGGTAGTGGGCCGGCCCAATAAACAGGTGGGGCCCACTATCGTATTAACGGGCCGGCCCAATAAGTAAGTGGGCCGACCCAAAATGAAAGTGGGTCCCACACTACTGTAAGTGGGCCGGCACAATCTGTTGTAGGGCCCTGATTGTTTGACTAGTCAACTTGCATTAATTTTCATGTGCCTAAAATCTGGTATCAATGATACACACAATTACATACACAAATAAAATAACTAGGAAAATTACAAGGCAATTAATGTGCCCAAATAAAAAAAATACATAGAATCATTGAGAACTTCTATTAGCATCATTAATAACACGTTGACATTTGGCAATCGTCTTGATTGAATCGTGTGTACTCTTGGTCAACATATCAGCTACAGATCTTAAAGCAGCAATACCATGTCTTTTATAAAGTACAGTCTTAAGATATTTATTGTTTGATGAAAGGAATGGTCTAGGTTGACGGCTACGAGAGGATGCATCAGAAGAAAGATCTGAACTTTTTGTGGGCCTCTCTTCTGATGAAGATTGCTTCATCACAACTGCATTCTGGTAATAATGCAAAAAAAGTTAAACGATGAACTATGCAAACATGTATTAAGCATTGTCGATATGAGATAGTCACAAGTACTAAGCACAGACTTACATTATATCGTTGCATAGGCTCACCCCGGAACCTTTTTTGCGCTCTATCTTCTACTAAGGACTTCTTCATTACAACTGCATTCTAGTAATATTGCAAACATAGTTACAACAGTGAACTATTCAAACATTTATTATGCAATGTAGATATAAGATAATAACAAGTTCCATAAATAAGACAATGTATGGAACTTGTACTAAGCACAAACTTACATCATAATGTTGCACAGGGTCGCTTTGGCGACTATCTTCTAATGATGACTGCTTCATTAAAACTGCATTCTGGTAATATTGCAAACATAGTTACAACAATTAACTATTCAAACATGTATTACGCAATGTAGAGATCAGATAACAGCATGTAGCAGAAATAAGGACAAGATAAGATAAGATAAGATAAGATGCATGTACTAAGCACATACTGGCTCGCTGCAGGTCCTTCTCTTGCGTGCACTAGTCGTGGTCGACATGCCTGTCATTTTAGGTTCAGCCATCAAGTGAAATGCTAATCCTCCTGCTCCATTGTCCTTAATCTGTGTTTAGATATCACATTTAACACCAAGTCAGCTGGTTTCAAATAACAAAAAACTTGAGCTGCCAAATGAATAAGCCAACATTTACCAGATATCAGATTAAAACCAACTAGATGTTGCTTTTCATGAGATACGAATTTTAGACATTCAGATTTAGAGTTGGGTAATGCCAAGGTTGTCCACATAAAGTAAACTGGCATTAAGAATGACCAAATGTCAGGTTCAAATCACCTTCGCAGTTGCTCCAAGACAAGCATATCAAATAGGCAGAAACATAGTAAAGCATGAATGGCATTGCTATGGCAGGGTTCCAAGTGTTAATCTCTTGCATAAGGAACAATGCATATAGGTTATAGATAATAACGGAAGTAAACTGCCAAAATTACCAACCAAGAACTCAGATTCCAACCTTCCCTAGCGTCCCCGCTGTTAATGTTGGATGTTCTAATAAGTGGTTTGCATGATCAATCCCTAGAAAAAATAACATTGACAAGTTAGTCTACGATAATACAAAGACTAGACATGCACGCAGCAATAACTATGCAAGCTGTGCGACAGGAGCATTCATGGAAAAAAATAGCTATAAGCTAAAGATGAGGTATAAGAGCAAGCAGATTGAAAATGCATATAGCATGATTATAAAAGCAGTGTGAGAATAGCAGGCACGAGAAAACAGCTAGCGGCTAGCAATGAGCTAATGACGTGGTATAAGAACAACCAGATTGGAAATGCCCATAGCATGACTATAAAAGGAATAGCATGCAGTACAAAAATAGTTGGCAGCAAATGAATGGATATAAGGCTATAAATATGTGGATGCACACAGGTGTCAGTAGAATGAACAGGATGGTAGCGACCGGATAATGCTTTTGTACTGTACAATATTTAAACGAACTTCATGCAAAATAACACATCAAGAAAGTTAATGGCATATGAGATCTGCAAATAACTACACAAAACATGGCTAAAGAAACACCGCGATCTAACGGGCCAGCGTACTAACCAAGCTGCGGCGGGGTGGACGGGGGCGGCAACTTGCATTCCAGCGGCGGCGAACGCGGGAGACGATGAGTGGACCCTATTTCAGTAGAAGCAGGCGTTAGTGAAGCAGATATGGTTGGCTGGCAAGGGATTTGGTGAAGTTGATACAGCCATTGCGCCGAGGTAGTCGGTGGAATAGATCGGCTTCTGTGGAGGGGGGGCGCGGTGAAGTAGACCCGGTTCCGTTGGAGAGGATCCGGTGCGTCGACAGGAAAGGCGTTGATTGCTAGGCTGTGGATGAGGTCGGCGGTGAAGCAGATCCGTCGGTGGCGAGGTCGGCGGTGAAGCATATCCGTCGGTGGCTGATGGCGTGTAACACACACGTTCGTTGGGAACCCCAAGAGGAAGGTATGTTGCACACAGTAGCAAGTTTTCCCTCAGAAAGAAACCAAGGTTTATCGAACCAGGAGGAGCCAAGAAGCACGTTGAAGGTTGATGGCGGCGGGATGTAGTGCGGCGCAACACCAGGGATTCCGGCGCCAACGTGGAACCTGCACAACATAACCAAAGTACTTTGCCCCAACGAAACAGTGAGGTTGTCAATCTCACCGGCTTGCTGTAACAAAGGATTAGATGTATAGTGTGGATGATGATTGTTTGCGAAGAACAGTAAAACAAGTATTACAGTAGATTGTATTTCAGATGTAAAGAATAGGACCGGGGTCCACAGTTCACTAGAGGTGTCTCTCCCATAAGATAAATAGCATGTTGGGTGAACAAATTACAGTCGGGAAATTGACAAATAGAGAGGGCATGACCATGCACATACATGATATGATGAGTATTGTGATATTTAATTGGGCATTACGACAAAGTACATAGACCGCTATCCAGCATGCATCTATGCCTAAAAAGTCCACCTTCAGGTTATCATCCGAACCCCTTCCAGTATTAAGTTGTAAACAACAGACAATTGCATTAAGTATGGTGCGTAATGTAATCAATAACTACATCCTTGGACATAGCATCAATGTTTTATCCCTAGTGGCAACAGCACATCCACAACCTTAGAACTTTCGTCACATCGTCCAGATTTAATGGAGGCATGAACCCACTATCGAGCATAAATACTCCCTCTTGGAGTTAAGAGCAAAAACTTGGCCAGAGCCTCTACTAATAACGGAGAGCATGCAAGATCATAAACAACACATAAGTAATAGATTGATAATCAACATAACATAGTATTCTCTATCCATCGGATCCCGACAAACACAACATATAGAATTACAGATAGATGATCTTGATCATGTTAGGCAGCTCACAAGATCCGACAATGAAGCACATGAGGAGAAGACAACCATCTAGCTACTGCTATGGACCCATAGTCCAGGGGTGAACTACTCACTCATCACTCCGGAGGCGACCATGGCGGTGAAGAGTCCTCCGGGAGATGATTCCCCTCTCCGGCAGGGTGCCGGAGGCGATCTCCAGAATCCCCCGAGATGGGATTGGCGGCGGTGGCGTCTCAGTAAGGTTTTCCGTATCGTGGCTCTCGGTACTGGGGGTTTCGCGACGAAGGCTTTAAGTAGGCGGAAGGGCAACGCGGGGGGCCACACCAGGGCCCCACACACCAGGGCCGCGCGGCCAAGACCTGGGCCGCGCCGCCCTGTTGTGGCGGCGCCTCGTGACCCCACTTCCTTTCCCCCTCGGTCTTCTGGAAGCTTCGTGCAAAAATAGGACCCTGGGCGTTGATTTCGTCCAATTCCGAGAATATTTCCTTACTAGGATTTCTGAAACCAAAAACAGCAGAAAACAGCAACTGGCTCTTCGGCATCTCGTTAATAGGTTAGTGCCGGAAAATGCATAAATACGACATATAATGTGTATTGCAGCGACGAATGCATTGTCAGGCACCACACCATCCCATATATGGTGTGGCGGAGAGGATGAACAGAACCATCATCTCCAAGGCTCGCTGCATGTTGTCCAATGCTGGTATGCATAGACGTTTCTGGGCTGAAGCAGCCTCCACCGCCTGTTACTTGATAAACAGGTCACCTTGTATTCCGCTTGAGAAAACTCCTATTGAGGTATGGTCTGGTTCACCTGATGATTATTCACAGTTGAGAGTTTTTGGTTGCACTGCTTATGCTCTTGTTGATAATGGAAAGCTAGAGCCTAGGGCTGTTAAGTGTGTGTTTCTTGGTTATGGCTCAGGAGTTAAGGCATACAAGTTATGGAATCCTGAAACTAAGAAAATTTTGCATAGCAGGAATGTAGTCTTTAATGAGGCTCTCATGTTTTATAAGAGTTCATCTACAGGTGTTACTGATGCTGTTGATTTTTCTGATAGTTCTGATGATGAGCAACAGAGGATCAGCGTGCAGGTGGAGCACGTGGAGGAGAAAGAAAATGATGTTGCTGAAAATGATAACACTGTTGCTCAGCACTCACCACCTATTTTGCAGCAAACAAATGGTTCCATTGCTGCTGATAGACCGAGGCGTAACAAAGGTCCACGTCCTCGTTTAATTGAAGAATGTAATCTTGTTCATCATGCTTTGAGTTGTGCTGAACAGGTGGAGCATGATACTGAACCTGCTACATATGCTGAGGCAGTTGCATCCGTTGACCGCGTGAAGTGGATTTCTGCTATGCAAGAGGAGATGCAATCGCTTGACAAGAATGGCACATGGGATGTTGTGCCCTTGCCTAAACAAAAGAAGGTTGTCCGCTGTAAGTGGATATTTAAAAGAAAGGAAGGTTTGTCTCCTAATGAGCCTCCGAGGTTTAAGGCAAGGTTAGTAGCAAAAGGTTTCAGCCAAATTTCAGGTATTGATTATAATGATGTATTCTCTCCGATTGTGAAGCATAGTTCCATTTGTGCATTCTTTGGTATTGTGGCTATGCATGATCTTGAGCTTGAGCAGTTAGATGTGAAGACTGCTTTTCTGCATGGAGAGCTTGAGGAGGAGATATACATGGACCAGCCTGAAGGTTTTGTTGTCCCTGGTAAGGAGGATCTTGTTTGCAAGTTGAAGAGGTCTCTTTATGGTCTGAAACAGTCTCCAAGACAGTGGTACAAAAGGCTTGATTCATTTATGCTTGCACATGAGTTTAAGAGATCTAAGTATGATAGTTGTGTTTATATCAAGTTTGTTAATGGATCACCAATATACTTGCTGTTATATGTTGATGATATGTTGATTGCTACCAAGAGCAAGAAAGAGATCACTACTTTAAAGTCACAATTAAGTAGTGAGTTTGAGATGAAGGATCTTGGTGCTGCTAAGAAAATACTAGGTATGGAAATTACAAGAGACAGAAAATCTAGTGTGTTATTTCTTAGTCAGCAAAATTACATTCAGAAAGTTCTTCATCGTTTTAACATGCATGATGCAAAGTCTGTTAGTACACCTATGGCTCCTCACTTCAAATTGTCAGCATTGCAATGTCCTAGTACTGATGAAGATATTGAGTACATGTCACGAGTTCCATATTCTAGTGCTGTTGGTTCCTTGATGTATGCCATGGTTTGTTCTCGTCCTGATTTATCATATGCTATGAGTTTGGTTAGTCGATACATGGCTGATCCTGGTAAAGAACATTGGAAAGCTGTTCAGTGGATTTTCAGGTACCTTCGTGGCACATTCAAAGCTTGCTTGAAGTTTGGCAAGACCGGTGAGGGACTCGTAGGCTATGTGGATTCAGATTTTGCTGCCGATTTGGATACGAGAAGATCCCTCACAGGTTATGTGTTCACTGTTGGTGGATGTGCTGTGAGTTGGAAGGCAACGTTACAATCTGTTGTTGCCCAATCTACGACCGAAGCAGAATATATAGCAATTAATGAAGCTTGCAAAGAGTCTGTTTTGTTGAACGGTTTGTATGCTGAGCTTTGTGGAGATGATTCTTGCATTAACTTATTTTCTGACAGTCAAAGTGTAATATACCTTACTAAAGATCAAATGTTCCCTGAGAGGACAAAGCACATTGATATCAAGTACCATTATGTTCGCGACATTGTTGCTCAAGGTAAACTGAAGGTATGCAAGATAAGTACTCATGATAATCCTGCTGATATGATGACAAAGCCAGTTCCTGATTCCAAGTTTGAGCTTTGCTCGAGCTTGGTTGGTATAACTGTTTAGCCCAAGTGGCTGTTGGCGCTAGCAAGTGTTTTTCTTTGTTGTTCACGAGATTGTTGAAGTTCATGCTACAAGATGGAATTTGTCTCAAGGTGGAGTTTGTTGTATTGTGATCCAAATTCATATACTAAAGGGAGGCTAACTTCTGACGAGCGGAGCGAGGTCCGTCGTCGGAGGCTTGGGCCGAAGCGTATATATACATCTTGTAAGCCGCCGGCTAGGGTTCATCAGATTATAAGATAACCCACGGCGTTTGTAAACACCTCCCGATATAGTGAAGTTTTGCTGGCTGGTCCCGTGGTTTTTTTCTCCTTCTGTGTTGGAAGGGTTTTCCACGTTAAATCTTGTGTCCCCTGCGTGTGTTCTTGTTTCGTTCTTCGTTATTTGCTTGTCGCTTTTATAACAAATTGTCACCCCCTTCATCCCTCTATAGGTTTAGCGAGGTGGCTTCGAGTTTAAACTTTTGTATTGCACTTGTAAGGTGTTGTGAATAATCTAATAAAAAAAGCCGTGTGCATCTATTGGATGCAGAAGCTGGGGCGATATTTCCCCCATTTCGAAAAAAAAAAGTCAAACGGACAACAAACGTTCAGTGTAAATTCGAATAACTAATCTAAGATAAAACCAACCCAAGCTTGTCGCCATAATCCATACAGAACCACCATTGCTCCAAACTTATTAAAAGCATGCAGACATTAGGGCGCTCCAAGCTGAGATCCAAATTCAAGCAAACATACCGCTCCTATCGAAGATCACCTCACATAAAGTCGGTCTAATCTTGACATCACATGCGCAAAGATTCTAACTCTGAGTACAAGGGCACATATGGCAGATATGGTGGCTGGGCCTCTCGAAGTTCACGGAGCTCGGTGGATTCCTGGTCATCCATACTATAACACGTTAACATATTATCCGACCCCTCAACGAAAAACATCAAGTTACCTTCAGGATGCATGGCAATCCAATCAAATTCTCCCTTGAAGGGCCCTGATCCAAACACTTTGGTCGAAACTTTAAGTCTATGCTTCAGTATCCATTCTTTTTTGGCATGGTCCTCGAGACTGTAAACTTGCAGTTGAGTTTCTTCTTCGTCATCTTCTCCATTGTTAAAACAAGCATAATGCAAGCGGCCCTGCGACTGCTGAATAAGACCAAGAAACACATCACAACGCCACAGGCCACAAGGCGTATCAAAGTTGGACCACGTTTCTCCCTTCGTGTCCACAGCAGATATACGAGGGCCCTCGTCGCCGCATATGGTGGGAAGATACAGATAGCCATCAAGAAAGACGGTTGCTAGCTGAGGATGAGCGAGCATAACATTTACGTCCCATCTCTTCTCCTTGTGAATCCATTGACGGGTCTCAGACGAGTACACATCCACTCCGCTGATGAAGCCGGATTCGTCCAGCAAGAACACAAACACATGAAAGTGGGGAGACACGGCCGGATCGAAACCTAAACACGCCGTGCCCACATTGCCGTCGCCGGCCTGGCCGCGGTCTGGCAACGCCACCCACTCCTCCGTGGCGGGATTACACACGACGTATCTGAACTCGTCGTCTCGGGTGGTGGAGATGTCGTACCATTGGCAGAGGATGAGGCCGTTGCAGCAGTCGAGGAGATGGAGGCGCCGGCGGTCGGGCAGGAAGGCGAAGGAGGGGTAGATGAAAGGGTCCTCGCCCTCGCTCCCGGAGATATTGACGAAGTGGAGAGCTGATCTCGGGAAGCGCTCCTCGCTTTGGGTGTTGTAGAAAAAGCCGGCCAAGGGCTGGGAGAGCTTAGTCGTGCCAGCGGTGGCCGCGGTGGTGATCGATGATGCCGTGCTAGTGGTTGGAGGGGCACTTGAAAAGGCGGCGCGATTTGGCGGCCACGTGCGAGAGGGTCTCGAGGAGAAGGTCGTCGGTGAGCCTCTCGATCGCCGCCATGTCGCTGCTGGGAGAAGAGGAAGGCGTGCACGAACGCAATGGATCAGCGCTGCGGCGAGAAGAGGAAGACCTGCACCAACGCAATGGATCAGCGAAGAAGGGAGCGGCCGAAAAGGGTTGCGACGGCTGATGGATGGTGATGATGCTCGGCGTACCTGGCAGGACCCGAAGGGCGGCCTTCCTCCCACGGATTGGACATGGCGGAACAAGGAGGCGGCGGCAGTGGCGGCGAGCGAGACCTACGCCCCACATTGAGTTTCCTTTTCGTGCGTAAACCCTGCGTTCGTACGTGAACGTGGGATCTGATAATAAGGTCAATATAAATAAGGGAAAATTGGCCAGGACACACCGTTATTTCTAGTCCTTTGCCTAAACACACCACTAAAACTTCTGTTTGCTGAGTACCATTACAAAATTGAGGTACATTTGCCAAAACACACCATGTAGCCTAAAACGGAAAGTTTAATATTTTGCTTAATTTAGTGGTACATTTGCCAAAACACACTTCGGTTTAGAACATCTTTTTTCTCTGATTGGGCGTCAAAAGAGATTTCCATCTTTTTTCTTTCATTGTGCGTCGAAAGAGGTTGTACGTATCAATAATCAGCGTTTTTCTCTAATTCAACTTTTTGAGCCAAAGGTCATACGTATCAGTGTAATTCAACTTTTGGAGCCAATAAATGCCATATGCATGAAAGTCGGACAGTGGCTTGCCAAAGGAAAAAAAAGAAAACCGAACAGCAACCTGAAAGATTTAACAGGGCATAATTTTTGACCAAACAGATTTAGCATCAGTTCAAGGCTCAAGGTAAGAAGCCACAAAATGACAGATTTAAACATCGAATTCGTAAAAAGCAAAAAAAAATTACAGGTTTAAACAACTGGAAGTTCAACAAGCAAGTAACTATTAGTATATCCCTATTACATACAGCATATGAGATTCAGCACTAATTTCTGGGCTTTTTGACCTCCAATTTGCGAACTGTTTTCTTCATGGATTTAGGCTTAGCAGCAATTTTTGACGTCTTGCACATAGCAGCATCTAGATCCAGTTGCTTCTTGCGGCTACAATATCATAAGCATAGAAATCAGCAAAACAATATGATGTAAATGTTGTACAAAATTTGCAGACTTAGTACCTTCTTGTCACAGGGCTGTTACCATCAACACTAAAAGCAAGTTGTTTAGTCGGTGTGCACATTCCATGGATAGCTGCAGAATCTAGATCTAACTGCCGCTGGCGGCTACAAAAACACACAAAGATGAGTGTAAATATTTTTGCTAGCATGTAAATATAGTAAAAATTATGGATTTGATTACCTTCTTGTCATTGGGCTACTAATATCTATGGTGGGAGTCGGGGCCTTTGAGGGTGTAGTTCCTTCCACGTGTGCAGATGGTGATGCTTGAACCTGTGTAGCTTTAGTTTGAACTTCAATTGCCTTCTTCTTGCTCCTATTCCTCACTCTCTTTGGTTTAGGTGGTGCAGGTGGAGGTGCATTAGGATCAAGCACAGTCTCATTGCAAGTTTTCTTCATGTGGCCCTTTTCATGACAGCGTTTGCATGTCACGGTTCTACGTGTCTTTCCTCCTTCTTCCCATCCTTTATATCTTCTTGTTCTTGGCCTCCCAGCAGCACGTTTCAAAATAGGGGGCCAAAGTTTAAAGCCAAGATCCACCTTAGGCCATTGGTTCCTATCCGTCATTGGCGCCACCCAATTTTCATATGCTTTCTTGAACTTGTGTACTGAGTAGTAGTCATCAATGTAATCTTCCATCTTGGGATTTCTCATGCTAGTGATAACATGCACAGCATGATAGCAAGGCAAACCAGTTACCTGCCACTGCCTACAAGTGCATGTTCTGTTTGTGAGATCTAGTGTGTGCCTCCATAGTTGTAGGTCTTTATCAACTCCTTGTACCTCAGCTAAAAGTGGAGAGTTATCTTGATCTCTGTTAGAAAATGTGTGCACATATGGCAATCTCCGACTCTTAGCATTTACATCCTTGAGAACACGAGGAAGAATTTTCCCCCGCACCTTATAAGAAAGTCTCCTTCTCAGGTCCATTTTCTCCATTATCAACTGTCTTATTCTGTCAAAAAGTGGAATGACAGGAAGAGACTTTTCTGTTCTTATCCAACTATTGAAGGATTCAGCAATATTATTGGTCACATAATCTACTTTGCTGATTTCTGAAAATTGGTACCTTTTCCATACATGCTTGTGGTTGTCCTCCAACCACTGTATGGCTTCAGGACATGCTTCAAGCATAGGATTGTAGTGTTGCTCAAACCGAAGAATTCTGTAGGCTCTACAAGCTGGCCACAAGTGCTTCAAGAAGACATCACCACGGAATTTTTTCATGAAATTCTTGACTAAGTGCCTCATGCACTCTCTATGCTCCACCCCATTTGCGAAAATTTGGGTAACGGCAGCATCTATACCTTTACCTGCATCTGTTGATATAACTAATCCAGGGGGTGAACCAATAGCCATATGCAGCCTGTCAAAAAACCATGTCTAGTTATCAGACGTCTCTGAGCCAAATACACCATATGCTACTGGAAACATCCAATGGTTTCCATCAATAGCAATGGCAGATGCAAGTTGTCCTTTCCACTTGCCAGTTAGTGCTGTTGAGTCCACGCTGATGTCTACGGGAGCTTCTATTCTTGTAGACAGTGTTGGGACTCCAAGAGCAGAGGTTTGTAGAACAGCAGCAAGTTTCCCTTAAGTGGATCACCCAAGGTTTATCGAACTCAGGGAGGAAGAGGTCAAAGATATCCCTCTCATGCAACCCTGCAACCACAAAGCAAGAAGTCTCTTGTGTCCCCAACACACCAAATAGGTGCACTAGTTCGGCGAAGAGATAGTGAAATACAGGTGGTATGAATAAGCAGTAGCAACGGCACCAGAAACGTGCTTTGCCCAGGACTGGCGTGTGGTTGATGGTGGTAATATTGCAGGCAGTACAGATACAGTAGAACAGTAAACAAGCAGCGATAGCAGTATTTAGGAACAAGGCCTAGGGATTATACTTTCACTAGTGGACACTCTCAACATTGATCACATAACAGAATAGATAAATGCTAGACTCTACACCCTCTTGTTGGATGATGAACACCACTAATTGTGTAGGATTACACGAACCCTCAATACCGGAGTTAACAAGCTCCACAATATTCAATGTTCATATTTAAATAACCTTAGAGTGCAAGATAGATCAACATAACCAAATAGATCACATCAATACCATCATAGTAATAGTTAACTTCACAATCTACGAAAGATCACAATCATAAACTACGCCAAGTACTACATGATGCACACACTGCCACCTTTACACCATGCAGGAGGAATAGAGTATTTTAATAACATCACTAGAGTAGCACATAGATGAATTATGATACAAAACTCATATGAATCTCAATCATGTAAGGCAGCTCATGAGATCATTGTATTGAAGTACATAGGAGAGAGATTAACCACATAGCTACCGGTACAGTCCCGAGCCTCGATGGAGAACTACTCCCTCCTCATGGGAGACAGCAGCGTTGATGAAGATGGCGGTGGTGTCGATGGAGAAGCCTTCCGGGGGCACTTCCCCGTCCCGGCGGCGTGCCGGAACAGAGACTCCTGTCCCCCAGATCTTGGCTTCGCGATGGCGGCGGCTCTGGAAGGTTTCTCGTACCGTGGCTTTTCCGTATCGAGGTTTTAGGTCGAGGACCTTTATATAGGCGAAGAGGCGGAGTCGGAGGGTCGAAGAGGCAGTGAGGGGGTAAGGCGGCGCGGCCAGGGCCTGGGCCGCGCCGGCCACCCTCCTGGGCCCACCAGGCCTCCCCTCTGGCGACTCTCGGGTGTTCTGGAAGCTTCGTGGAAAAATAGGATGCTGGGCGTTGATTTCGTCCGATTCCGAGAATATTTCCTTACTAGGATTTCTGAAACCAAAAACAGCAGAAAACAAGAACTGGCCCTTCGGCATCTCGTCAATAGGTTAGTTCCAGAAAATGCATAAATATGACATAAAGTGTGCATAAAACATGTAGATATCATCAATAATGTGGCATGGAACATAAGAAATTATCGATACGTCGGAGACGTATCAGCATCCCCAAGCTTAGTTTCTGCTCGTCCCGAGCAGGTAAACGATAACAAAGATAATTTCTGGAGTGACATGCCATCATAACCTTGATCATACTATTGTAAGCATATGTAATGAATGCAGCGATCAAAACAATGGTAATGACATGAGTAAACAAATGAATCATACAACAAAGACTTTTCATGAATAGTACTTTCAAGATAAGCTTCAATAAGTCTTGCATAAGAGTTAACTCATAAAGCAATAATTCAAAGTAGAGGTATTGAAACAACACAAAGGAAGATGAAGTTTCAGCGGTTGCTTTCAACTTATAACATGTATATCTCATGGATAGTTGTCAATGCAAAGCAATATAACAAATGCAATATGCAAGTATGTAAGAATCAATGCACAGTTCACACAAGTGTTTGCTTCTTGAGGTGGAGAGATATAGGTGAACTGACTCAACAATAAAAGTAAAAGAAAGGTCCTTCAAAGAGGAAAGCATCGATTGCTATATTTGTGCTAGTGTAACACCCCAAATTTCAATAAAAAGAAAGTTAGAGAATTCCAGAAAGCAAAATTTCAAACCAACAAAAACTTTTCTATTTGCATATAGTACCATGCATAGGACTTGTGCATTTGAGTGATATGCCATGATGATTGCTTTTACTTGTATTTGATATGCTCTAAAACCCTAATGTGATCATATGAAGATCACCAACCCAAATAGATCAAAGAGGAAGAAATTCCATTAAATGGAAAACCCTAAAAACCCTCACATATGCCCTATGGCATTTTTATAAATTTTGACCCTAGACCTATTTGGTCTTCACCATTAGTTGAGTAATGTTATTAAACACTTACTAGAACTTTTGGAATCAAAGATTCACAATTCAAATGTATTTCAAACACAAATTCCACTCACATATGATAATGGTCAAGTTTGACAATTCTAGTCTGATCACCACTTTGAGCCCTTGCCATTCATTTTTCCCCAACCAACTCTTGCTAACTCTTTGCACCATTTCAAAGTCAACATCAAGGTGAACAACTTTGGTGAAGATCATCATGCCAAATTCATCTTTGATCATGAGCAAGGCTCATCCAAAGTTTCAACTTTCTCACATATGCAACATTCTCCACTTAGCCAATTTTGCAAATTTTTGAATTCTAAAAATTCCACCACCACCTCAAAACCTCTCTGGTCATTTACAACTTATATCAGCACTCACATTTCAAAAACTTTCACCATTTGAATCATTTCAAATTTGGCTATCTTTGAATTTTCCAAATTCGGGCACTATTTGCAACTATTGCAAATAGTGATTCTACTCAACCTAATCTACACTACACTACCCCAATTGGTCCCCTGGTCCCCTTAATCCATTTTAATGCCAAATAGAAACCTGGGGAGAGAGAGGGCAAGGCTAGACATGGCCATGCCGGCCATGTCGCCCAACCCGACCACCTCCCTCTCTCCCATTGCATCCCTGCAATGGCCACCATGCCACAGCTCGCCACCGTGCTCTCCTACGCCGCCCTAGCACCTCCACGGTCGAGCTCGACAGCGACAGTGGCCGGACGACGCGCGCCTAGCACACGCCCAGACGCCGCTCGTGTCGCGCGCATGCACGCCATGGACGCGCTCTGGCCACCTCTCGCGCCACCACCTCACGCTCGCCCTGGCCCCGCTCGCAACGCCTTGAGCATCACCACGACACCTGGACGCCGCCAGACACTCGCTCGACCACGACCCGCGCCCACCTCCGCCGGAGAAGGAAACCCTGGTCCGCCGCGGACGCGGCAGACATGGAAGCAACGCGACCCAACCAGGCCCTCCCCGACCGAGCTGTCGCCACCATTCGCCTCGCCTGGACATGTAGAGCATCGCCATGACCACGCCTAGCTCGACCAGCCGCCGGAGAAGCCACGCCATGGTCGCCCGCATCACTGCCCCGCCACCCTCTCTCAATCCTATAAATAGGGAGTTCCCTGGACAGAACCAAGCACACCATCTCACTCCCCACCTCTCACTGCTTCTCAACCACCACTCCACCCATCGAATCATCACCGGAGCTGCTCCAATTTGAAGATCGACGCCGCCAGTACCCGGAGGTCGCCGCCGTCGATTGGAGTTGTTCCAGGAGGAGCCACCGGTACCAGGAGCTCCGCCGTCGTCCACAACTTCACCACGCACACTGCCATCCCTCGCTGGAGCACTGGTTAGCCCGCCGACCCCCTACTGCCGCCGCCGCATCGTCGGGTTCTCGTCGGCGACGACGATGAACCACGGCCGTTGATCTGCGTTCTAATCCAACGCTCCACTTTAAAACGTACCGCTTCGGTGACGCTGAGTCACTGACGCGCGGACCCCACCCTGTCAGTGATGACCCACAAGTATAGGGGATCGCAACAGTCTTCGAGGGAAGTAAAACCCAATTTATTGATTCGACACAAGGGGAGACAAAGAACACTTGGAAGCCTTAACAGCGGAGTTGTCAATTCAGCTGCACACGAAACAGACTTGCTCGCAAGGGTTTATCGATAATAACGGTTTATAGCGAGGCAGAGTGAAATAACATGAGTAACGGCAGCGATGGTGATTTTAGTAAACAGCAGGATTAAAATACTGTAGGCACGGGGACGGATGAACGGGCGTTGCATGGATGAGAGAAACTCATGTAACAATCATAGCAGGGCATTTGCAGATAATAATAAAACGGTGTCCAAGTACAAAGCAATCAATAGGCATGTGTTCCATATATAGTCGTGCGTGCTCGCAATGAGAAACTTGCACAACATCTTTTGTCCTACCAGTCGGTGGCAGCCGGGCCTCAAGGGAAACTACTGGATATTAAGGTACTCCTTTTAATAGAGTACCGGAGCAAAGCATTAACACTCCGTGAACACATGTGATCCTCACATCGCTACCATTCCCTCCGGTTGTCCCGATTCATCACTTCGGGGCCATCGGTTCCGGACAGCGACATGTGTATACAACTTATAGGTAAGACCATAAACAATGAATATCATGATGAAACAATAACATGTTCAGATCTGAGATCATGGCACTCGGGCCCTAGTGACAAGCATTAAGCATAACAAGTTGCAACAATATCATCAAAGTACCAATTACGGACGCTAGGCACTATGCCCTAACAATCTTATGCTATTACATGACCAATCTCATCCAATCCCTACCATCCCCTTCGGCCTACAGCGGGGGAATTACTCACACATGGATGGGGGAAACATGGCTGGTTGATGTAGAGGCGTTGGCGGTGATGGCGGCGATGATCTCCTCCAATTCCCCGTCCCGGCGGAGTGCCGGAAACGGAGACTTCGGCTCCGCGACGGAGTTTCGCGATGTGGCGGCGTTACGGAGGGTTTCTTGCGACTTCGACTTCTCCCGTGCGTTTTTAGGTCGAGGCCGATAAATAGTCCGAAGGAGGGCGTCGGAGGCCGGCCGAGGGGGCCACACCACAGGCCACGCGGGCCCCCCCGGGCCGCGCCGCCCTATGGTGTGGGGCCCTCGAGCCTCCACCTGGTTTGTCCTTCCGGCTCCGTCGATTCTGCGGGAAAATAGGGCCTTCTGCATAAATTCCGAGGATTTTCCCGAAAGTTGGATTTCTGCAGAAAAACGAGACACCAGAGCAGTTCTGCTGAAAACAGCGTTAGTCCGTGTTAGTTGCATCCAAAATACACAAATTAGTGGCAAAACAATAGCAAAAGTGTTCGGGAAAGTAGATACGTTTTGGACGTATCAACTCCCCCCAAGCTTAGCTTATTGCTTGTCCTCAAGCAATTCAGTTAACAACTGAGCGATAAAAGAACTTTCACGAACACATTTGCTCATATGATGTATATATTCTCATGCTATGGCTAATACTTAAGCAATTCATAATGAGATACATGCAAATAAGATCATCTAACAGCTATGTCAATCATGGAGAGGTACCAACAATTAATAATAAGCATCATGAATCATGTATATAAGCAGGACTGCAATGTTCATAAGAGAGTATGATAAAGTGGTATCTCGCTTGCCTGTATTTGATTGGGAAAACATAAATGCCCGAGCACCTTTGGAGTTCATAGAAAGACTAGAAGTAGTGATTGTCAAAAGATAAATGCATCAAAGTTATACCACAATCAATCATATTTTGAGACAAGCATATTATACTAAGAATGACAGTTGTGCTCTTAAGATAGTGCTCAAAGAAATAATGGAGACACAACATAAAAGTAAAAGATTGACCCTTCGCAGAGGGAAGCAGGGATTAACATGCACTAGAGCTTTTCATTTTTATAAAGACAGGAGTAAAATTATTTTGAGAGGTGTTTGTTGTTGTCAACGAATGGTAATGGGTACACCAACTACCTCGCCAACCGGACTTTCAAGAGCGGCTCCCATGAATTATTGCATATTTATTTGGCACTCCTTCCAACCTTTCTTACACAAACCATGGCTAACCGAATCCTCGGGTGCCTGCCAACAATCTCATACCATGAAGGAGTGCCTTTTTTATTTTAGTTTTATTATGATGATGACACTCCCCCCAACCTTTGCTTACACAAGCCATGGCTAACCAAATCCTTCGGGTGCCGTCCAACAATCACAAACCATGGAGGAGTGTCTATTTAAGTTAATTAATTCGGGACTGGGAATCCCATTGCCAGCTCTTTTTGCAAAATTATTGGATAAGCGGATGTGCCACTAGTCCATATGAGAGTCCGTCAAAAGTAAATGACAAGGTTGAAAGCTAAACACCACATACTTCCTCATGAGCTATGAAACATAAACACAAATTGAGAAGCATTTTGAAGGTTTTAAAGGTAGCGCATGAGAATTTACTTGGAATGGTTTGAAATGCCATGCATAGGTATTTATGGTGGACACTTTTGGAATAACTTGGTTTTCAGGTGTTTGGAAGCACGAGCAGCGTTCCCGCTCAGTACAAGTGAAGGCTAGCAATAGACTAGGGAGCGACAAATCAAGAGAGCAGTAATTGTCATAATCATGCTTGCGGCAAAATAAATTAACGGAGGCATAAAAGTGATACAAGAACTCTGAAGCAATATAGATCATCGAGGCTTAATTGACTTTTTGTTCAGTCATATGCATGCGTGAGCATGTGCCAAGTCGATATAAATGAATTATTCAGAGGAGGATACCACAATGCCATACTTACTTATGAATAAAACAATGCAAGCAAACATCCATGACATGCTACTCATATTAATAGATTGGAGCTAAACATGAGAGATCATAAACTACTAGACTTTCTCAAATAACATATACCTCACATGAACCAACTAAGCATGCTCACATGGATGAGTATATGTACAAAAATGAAAACAAATAGAGTTCATACCAGCCTCTCACCACAATCAGATTGTCGTAGATCATCATTATTGCCTTTTCACTTGTGCAGCTTGGATAATATGAAATGAAAACCACGCTCCAGCCACCAAAGACCATTGAACTCATAAAGAACTTTACAAACCAAAGAAGAACAGCAAATATTTTTGGTGTTTTCAAACTAGAAACAAGAACAAGAGGAGACAAACAAACAAAGTAAAATCTTTTTGGGTTTTCTTATAGCAAACTAGAAATAGCAAATAAAGCGAAACAAATGCAAGAAACCAAAGCAAACAAATGGTGAAGAGAAACAACAGAAATATTTTTGGTCTTTTTGTGTTTTGGGAAAGAAACAAAGCAAAAACAAGAAGCAGCAAACTAAAAGAAACACATAACAGCAGGATGACAGAAATTTGCCAAAACCTGACAGCAGTACAGAAATCGATTTTTACAAAAATCTTACGTTGCTCAGCTCGAAAAGTGTTCAACTAATGAAAGTTAGATAACAACCTGGGGAACCTGCACAAAAATTGGCAGCTCAAAATGACGCTCTGGCTATTTTTGAGAATTTTTACGGTAATATTCCAGAATCTGTTTTCAGGCAGCACTTCCCCAAATATCATCTTCCTCTCATTAGAAAACCACTCAAACGAACAAAACAAGTATGTACAAGTATCCAGCAACCATAATATGCAAAGAATGAGTGATGCCGGTATACCTCCCCCCAAGCTTAGGCTTTTGGCCTAAGTGGAGTTCAATCCCATCGATCCCATGAGGTAGTGTCTCCGTAGTATGACGAAGATGGATCGTATTCCGGGTATGTGCTGGAAGAAGCACCCGGATACGTGACGGTGTGGTCGTAGGAGGCCCCAGCGTCCTCGGAGTCATGTTGCTGGTGGAAGTCTTTTATCTTCAAATGCTCATCCACTTCCTCCTTAGTGCACGACCATGATTGCCTGTCAATACTGAACAAACCTGGTTGGGGAAGAGGAATTTCTTTCTCATCCCCGTCAGAAAACAACATTCTATAAACCATATTATCTAAAGTAGAATCAGTAGTAACAAAATGATGACTCTTCATAGCAGTAATATCGAGTCTCCTAGGGGCCAATGGCACATCATTAGGATCAATAGGAAGACTTAGATATGTTAAAACGCGCAATGCGATAGTTCCTCCAAAAATAGGCCCCCTGTTAGTCAGGCGGCGAGCAATAAGAGCACCAAGGTGATAAGATGTCTGACCAGTAAGTGCAATATTCAAGAAAGCAAGGTGGTAACTAGAAATATTGCTAGTGTTCTCCCTACCAAGAATGCTAGTAGCAATATAGTATGCAAAATACTTAATGGCGGGGAGTTGAATGTTCCTTATCTTGCCACGCTGAATGGTGCGACAATCATCATCGGTAATCCCTCGATAGAGCTCCAACAAGTCCCGGGGATTGTCATCAATCCTACTTGCTGTACCTACGGGGACAATATCCAATGCACGACAAAAATCCTCCAATTGCATAGTAACAGGATTACCATAGATCCTGAATGCAACCGTCGGCTCATATTGTTTGTTGTTGAACTGGAAACTCTCGACGAAGATTTTGGTGAGCATGTAGTATTGCTCCCTTTCATTGCCCACATAGGTGGTTAACCCTGCCCTGTTGACAAGGGCGAAGAAATCCTCCAATATCCCTGCATTCCTAAGAAAATCATAGCATGGAAAAGACGAAGCATTAGGAGCCCCGTTGTCCTCTTCGGGCGCGAAGCTAGGCGCGATGACGTCTTCATTGTATGATCGCCTAATCCGGGTGGCGGCCCTAGAAGGACTCCCGGTGCTGGTTGTCCCTTTCTTGAACAACTCTCCAAAGTTAAACTTCTTCATAGCTTCTCTGAAATTTTTAACAAATGATATAAAATATGATTTGGTGACATATAATTGAGGGAAACTACCATAGGAACTTGCTAGAGTACTAATCATGCATCAAAACTAGTTTCTACCACTTAGAACAAGTATGCAAGCTCACTAAACATGTTACCTACAGCAGCAAAATATTGAAGATATACTCAACCAAACAAAATTCTACTTGGATGGGTGGAGGAGTCACATACCAAGGAGCAAATGTGCCAAATTTCAGCAGGAAATCTGGGCTGAGCAAAGAGATCGAGAAATCTGGAGCTCTGGAGCAAAAACGCGAGAGAGAGGAACTTGGTACGAGTTTTTTCGGGAGAGAGAAGGTGCTGGGAGAAAGAGATGACAAAGTGGGGCAAAGGGGGGCCCACACCACATGGTGGCGCGACCACCTCCTTGGCCGCGCCGGCCTGTGGTTTGGCGCCCTCTGGTGCCCCACAGGTCATCCTCTGGTGCTCCCAGGTGCCTCGTCGAAAAATAGGACCAACAGTATAATTTTTGTGAATTTTTGAAAACTTTGAAAAACGCACATTTCTGGGTATTTAGTTTATTATTACTGGCCAGGAAATTTTTTGAAATCTTCGATTAACTAAGGAACTTTGCAAATTAAAAGTGCTACAGCAACTAGAGCAAATGGAGGAAGAAAGAGATGTTGTTTACCCTCTCTATGCATGTAAAAGGTATTTGTTAACAAGGTTGATCAAGTCTTGTCACCAAATAAATTTTACAAAGCATAAGAAGAAATAAACCTCAAATCAATCATGTTACCTTGAATTGTATTGATATGGATCCAATCACAAGAGTTTGATATTCTTACTTAGGCTCATATATAGGACAATCAATAGTTCCCACTTTGATAGTTCTCACATTAGAAATAGTATTAACTCCACACGCTTTCTCAATCCTCTTGGGAAAATAAACGGTATGCTCCATATCATCAACATTGAAAGTAACCTTTCCTTTATTGCAATCAATAATAGCCCCTGCGGTGTTAAGAAAAGGTCTCCCAAGAATAATAGACATATTATCATCTTCAGGCATTTCCAACACAACAAAATCAGTTAATATCAAGCAGTTAGTAGTAACTTGAACAGGAACATTCTCACATATACCAACAGGAATAGCAGTAGATTTATCAGCCATTTGCAAAGATATATCAGTAGGTATCAACTTATCTAAGTAAAGTCTATACCTAATAATAAAAGCAAAAGGGTTTCTCCCTCGGTCGTCCGTCCAACTTAAAACTTCCCTAAAAGTTGGTACAAAATTACCCACCACAGCCACCAATAAGTTAAAAAACGTTTGGATTGTTTCCGTGGTTTCTTCCGTAGCGAGTAGGCCTTCGTCCGGCCGGCTAGGCATCTTCGTCCGTCGTTGGAGTCTCCTTGTTGAGTGCACCGTACATCCAGCGAACTCATCCGGATAAGGTAGCCTAGGTACGTTGCGTATGTCAAGCAAAGTCTGTTCCGGATGAAAATATACTTTAGCTAAAGCTTGGCAAGGTTATATATATGTCATGGCACGTGTCTAATAAACCCGGCAAATCGCGGAGAGTTTTTCGCAAAAGAAAAATCGTGTCCGGAGAGGAGGATCCATTAATAAGGTCTCAAGCCTAAACAACCCTCAGCGAGACAACATATGCGAAAACTCTCAGCGAGACACGACATTGGCGGAAACGGCGACAACAAAGGCGGTGACAACTGGATCCCTCTGGTAGTTCCTTGAGATCGCGTTTTGCTCGTTCTCGCCGTCGTCGTCCAAGTATTTCAGACTGGTGTCAAGGGATTTCTTGGTCTGGATCTGTACCTCTAGGTGTTGTTCTTGGGATCGTCGCGGATAGCGGCACAACAGTCCATGTCGCCGGCGAGGGCCGCGGTCGCAATGCCGTAAGAGCAAGCTTATCATGCTCTCAAGTGATTGTCGACTGTGCCACCTCCCGAACCCACCGCACTCCACCTCCGTCGAACATGACAAGGCATACCCAGCACCCTGATAGAGGCGTGGTTGCCAAGGCTTTCTCCCCCTGCTAGGCGTTGGGCCAACGACCTTCTCTGCTCAACATTTGGTAAAGGCCTGGAGGCCATGCATGGCTTCCTCCCCTGCTAGGCGTTGCCCGGTGACCTTCTCGGTTCGGCGTTTGGTAGAGGCGTGGAGGCCATGGCTTCCTCCCCTGCTCGGCGTTGGGCCGGCCGCCGGCGACCTTCTCTGCCTGAGTTACGGCCGACAACACCATGGATCAGCGTAGGACAGCGGGAGAGGAGATTGCACATGAACTTGGTGGTGACAAAGCCAGTATCAGAGGAGGCATCCTTGCCATGTACGTCGTCGATGCCGAGCTGCTTCCGTGTACGATTGCATAGGCTATCTGGGCTAGCTGCACTCCTGCACTAGCGAGTCGCGAATAGTGCTTTGGTCGGGCAGAGATTGGGCATACAAGACTGAGACTGCTTTGCATGCCTGTACGTCCACTCGGACATAGATTTTTTTTTAACAATCAATACAACATATATTTATAGTAACAAAAAGTACATGGTAGAGATACACAAGCTGACTCCAACGATTACAAAATAAAGTACAAAAGAAATGAGCAAATTACTGAGATCTTCAAATTCTTCTTTATGGTTGTGTGATGGATTGAGCAATTAAGTTTCGCTAGCAGTTTGTGTGCGAGACAGGCAGTAAACTGAAACGCCAATGGTGGGCATGGTCACATGGATAGACCGGGCCAAGATCTGCATGCACACCGATTGCAGGCTTGCAGCTACGTGGTAAAGGGCCGCTTGTTACCGTATAATGAATACAGTCTCATCACAAGATTTGTTTCCCGTCATGGCTGAATGAGCGCGCTCGAGATTCACAACTTATAAGTACATGTTTTGATCATGTAGAAGCCGACTCATGGAAAATATGGAACTTCTTAATTATGATAAGTGTAGCTGTTCTATTAAGATGGCAAAATTGAGGATTCATGGTGCCACATGGTAATGCTTAAAGCGGGTGTGACTTAGACAAGCAAAAAAAAACTTGGTGTTGTAGAATTTTCCACTGGAATTATTCGGCGAAGCCCTCAGTGTCACAACCATGTGCTGACTCCTCTCCCAAATGATCTATCAGTCTTCTTCTGCGTCCTCCAGTCCTCGACTCCGATGGTCGGAAAGGCCTTCATGAAGTTGCGTGAGGTGGCCCGGTTGAAGTGGCAGCCATAGTAGGAAGTGTCGGCGCGTGACATGGACACATTAAAGTTGGCTTGTTTTTTCTACGACATACTGCATGCCTGCATCTGTAAGTTAGAAAAGAGTTTGTGGCTCTGCAATATTGATTGTTAACACCCAGTGCAAGGCACGGGCATTGTTTCCTAGTCTCTTATAAAGAGAAAAAGGCATAACACTAACACCGGCTCCCAAATCACATAGAGCAGTTTTAACATAATTATTCTTAATAGAACAAGGAATAGTAGGTATACCTGGGTCGCCCAACTTCTTTGGAATTTTGCCATTGAAAGAGTAATTAGCAAGCATAGTGGAAATTTCCTCATTGGGGATTTTCCTTTTGTTAGTAACAATATCTTTCATATACTTTGAATAAGGAGGCAATTTAATAGCATCAGTCAAAGGGATTTGCAAGAATAAAGGTTTCATCCAATCGCAAAATTTATTATAGTGTTCTTCTTCCTTTGATTTTAGTTTCTTAGCAGGAAAAGGCATTTGCTTTTGCACCCAAGGTTCTCTTTCATTACCATGTTTCTCAGCAATAAAGTCTTCTTTAGTATACTTTTTATTTTTAGCATGCTTTTCAGGTTCTTCTTCAACCTCTTCTTTATCAGGAGTATCATTCTTATCATTATCTTTATCATTATCATGTTCATTACCACTTTCAGTTTCAGCATCAGAAATAGAAATACTATTAGGATCATTAGCAGGTTCAGAGGATTCTACAACATTTCTATGTTTCTTCTTCTTTTTCTTCCTAGAATGAGCACTAGGTTCAATGCGTTGAGAATCTTGTTCAATTCTTTTGGGATGCCCTTCAGGATATAGAGGATCCTGGGTAGAGACACCACCTCTAGTTGTTACTTCATAAGCATGTTTCTCTTTAGAATTACTCCCTAACAAGTCATTTTGCACTTTAGTGAGTTGATCAATTTGAGTTTGAATCATATGAAAATGTTTAACAAGCATCTTAACATCATTGGAGGTTCTCTCCACAATATCATGCAATTCACTAATAGCTCGAGAATTTTCCATTAAATGATTCTCTACTCTCATATTAAAATTTTCTTGCTTAACAATATAATTATCAAACTCATCTAAGCATTGTGCAGGAGGCTTTGAATACGGAATATCCTCCCTAGTAAAGCGTTGAAGGGAGTTTACCTCAATCATGGATGAAGGGGGAATTATCTCACATATATCTTCTATAGGAGGTAGATTCTTCACATCTTCAGATTTAATACCTTTCTCCTTGAGAGACTTCTTGGCTTCCCTCATATCTTCATCATTCAATTTAATTAAACCCCTCTTCTTCAATATTGGCGTTGGAGTCGGTTCAGGCGTAGTCCAATCATCATGATTCCGGCTTATTTTAGCCAATAATTCTTCAGCGTCGTCTGGAGTTCTTTTCCTGAAAACACAACCAGTACAACTATCCAGGTATGACCTAGACTCAATGGTTAGTCCACTATAAAATATATCAAGTAAATCATGCTTTTCTAGATCATGATCAGGCCGAGCTCTAATAAGAGAGCAAAATCTCGCCCAAGCCTCAGGCAATTTCTCTTCATCTCCCTGGTCAAAATTATAAATTCTCTGCAAAGCAATATGTTGAGCACTAGCAGGAAAGTATTTGCGGAAGAAAACATCAAGCAATTCTTTTGGACTTCTAATAGAATTAGGTGGCAAATTATTATACCAAGTTTTAGCGTCATCCTTTAATGAGAATGGAAAAATTTTAGCAACAAAGTAAGTACGCATCTTGACATCATCAGAAAACAAGCTACTTAGAGTAGATAACTCAGTCATGTGTTCAACAGCACTTTCTTTTTCAGTACCACAAAAGGGTGTTTTCTCAACAATAGCTATATGAGATAGATCAAGAGAAAAATCATAATCTTTATCCCTAATGTTTATAGGAGATGTGGCAAACTTAGGATCAGGAGACAGTTTATATCTAACAGCATGTTCTGCAAGCAACTTTTTAATTTTTCTTGCATCAGTAGTAGCATTGCATTTTCAATAAAATCATCATAAATCTCAACATAATCTTCATCAGTATCATCACTAAAATTATCAAGTTCAGGTGAATTAACAG
The DNA here is from genome assembly GCF_019359855.2 of Lolium perenne. Taxonomy (NCBI): domain Eukaryota; kingdom Viridiplantae; phylum Streptophyta; class Magnoliopsida; order Poales; family Poaceae; genus Lolium; species Lolium perenne. The sequence continues at coordinate 191,218,656 of NC_067245.2, forward strand.
GTGTAGTAGCATTAGGAGTTTCAGTATTTTCAATTTGTCTAGACCTAGCAATTGTAGCATCTAGAAAAGATCCCAATGAACCACTATCATCAAGCACAGCAGAAATATTATCAATATTATGAGAGTTTTCAGATTCAGCAGAAGTACCAGCATTTGAAGCATGCGGCGGTGAAACAAGTTTATCAATCACAGATGGTGAATCAAGTGTAGCGGAGGTATTCAGAATTGTACCTTTTCTTGTAGTGGATGGTAATATGGCGATCTTAGTATCGCGAGGTTTACCCATGATGGAGAATTTGCAGCGAACAATATTAATCCAAGTGAACTTCCAAATAAAGCTATGCTCCCCGGCAGCGGCGCCAGAAAATAGTCTTGATGACCCACAAGTATAGGGGGTCGCAACGTCTTCGAGGAAGTAAAACCCAATTTATTGATTCGACACAAGGGGAGACAAAGAACACTTGGAAGCCTTAACAACGGAGTTGTCAATTCAGCTGCACTGGAAACAGACTTGCTCGCAAGGGTTTATCATTAATGTCGAGTTTTATAAACGATGGCGGTAGTGAAATAACGGCGACGAGTAACACGACGGCGATAGTGATTTTAGTAAACAGCGGGATTAAAATACGTAGGCACGAGGGGACGGATGAACGGGCGTTGCATGGATGAGAGAAACTCATGTAACAATCATAGCAGGGCATTTGCAGATAATAATAAAATGGTGTCCAAGTACAAAGCAATCAATAGGCATGTGTTCCATATATAGTCGTGCGTGCTCGCAATGAGAAACTTGCACAACATCTTTTGTCCTACCAGCCGGTGGCAGCCGGGCCTCAAGGGAAACTCCTGGATATTAAGGTACTCCTTTTAATAGAGTACCGGAGCAAAGCATTAACACTCCGTGAACACATGTGATCCTCACATCGCTACCATTCCCTCCGGTTGTCCCGATTTCTGTCACTTCGGGGCCATCGGTTCCGGACAGCGACATGTGTATACAACTTATAGGTAAGACCATAAACAATGAATATCATGATGAAACAATAACATGTTCAGATCTGAGATCATGGCACTCGGGCCCTAGTGACAAGCATTAAGCATAACAAGTTGCAACAATATCATCAAAGTACCAATTACGGACACTAGGCACTATGCCCTAACAATCTTATGCTATTACATGACCAATCTCATCCAATCCCTACCATCCCCTTCGGCCTACAGCGGGGGAATTACTCACACATGGATGGGGGAAACATGGCTGGTTGATGTAGAGGCGTTGGCGGTGATGGCGGCGATGATCTCCTCCAATTCCCCGTCCCGGCGGAGTGCCAGAATGGAGACTTCTGGCTCCCGCGACGGAGTTTCGCGATGTGGCGGCGTTCTGGAGGGTTTCTGGCGACTTCGACTTCTCCCCGTGCGTTTTTAGGTCGAGGCCGATAAATAGTCCGAAGGAGGGCGTCGGAGGCCGGCCGAGGGGCCACACCACGTGGCCGCGCGGGCCCCCCGGGCCGCGCCGCCCTATGGTGTGGGGCCCTCGGGCCTCCACCGGTTTGTCCTTACGGCTCCGTCGAGTTCTGCGGGAAAATAGGGCCTTCTGCATAAATTCCGAGGATTTTCCCGAAAGTTGGATTTCTGCACGAAAACGAGACACCAGAGCAGTTCTGCTGAAAACAGCGTTAGTCCGTGTTAGTTGCATCCAAAATACACAAATTAGAGGCAAAACAATAGCAAAAGTGTTCGGGAAAGTAGATACGTTTTGGACGTATCAGTCAGCGCGCCGCGCGTCTGTGGACCGTGGTTGGGCTGGACTGGGTTGGTTTGGGCCGTTTTCAAATCTTTCAGCCCAACTAGTTTTCCCGCCGGCCTATTAATCCAAATCCAGTTTAAATAATATCAAATGAATTTCAATACTGCTGCCACTTTGAAATTCAATAGATTTAAATTGGCTAAACCAAATTTGATGAACTTTATATGGTTGGAAAGCTAGAGAAATTATCTAGCCAATGCCACTGGCCCCATGGCCAGATTCTTTGTAGATTTAATGTGATAAAAATAACAAGACAGGGACTTTTCCCTCTTCAAATAATTCTTAAAAATCAACAAAAATAGATATTAAGTTAATTCCAACTCTAATAGCTCACATTTGACTTACACTAATTGTTTATGCAATAAAATGGTGTGGTCACTTTGCATGATCATGCCCTAGTTTAATTAAAGGATCATTTGACTAGTTTAACTAGTTGATATTGTCCAAAACTATTAAAGTAAATTATGTGGAGTCTTACACTTCATTTAAACTTGTCTCACATGAATTCATGGGATGTTTGGACCCCTGGTCCCAAACTCTCTTATATGAATTACTTGAGATTTAAATCAAATGTAGTGTTATTTAAATAGTATGAGGTGATCTACCTCATTTAAATCCTTTTCACAAATGATGATGATGAACATTTGACTTAGGTCAATATGAGTTCATACATGATTGTTTGAGAAATTAAATCTTAAGAAGATTTCAATGAGAGGAAATTATTTCTCAAGAACCCTATGGAAACTATCATTTACATATGAAATACAAAGAAGTGAATTCTATTTAAACCCCACAACCCATGTACTATAGTTAATTTATTTGTGTGCATAGAGTAGTTTGTGTGTTATATGTGATGTATGGAATAGCCATTGAATTAGTGAGTAATTATACTCGTATTCAAATTTAGACGGTAGCACCGGAGAGTACGCCGAAGAAGAAGGTTGCTACCAAGAGGAGGAGGAGGAACAGTTTGAGAACTACCAAGGCAAGCTATTATTCTTGCAAAGTGCAAAGCCCCTTGGGGCAAGGCACCATGGTTTCTTATCTTTTCTTATATGAACCCATCCCAAGTTTTTACTTTACAAGTTTTTACTTGTTTTCTAAATGAGTTACTTTGATAGTTAACTTTGGTCCAAGTACAAGTTGATTACTAGAGTAGTGAGTTAGTCTTCTCCAAGCAAAGCAAGTTAGCACCCCTCATGAATTAGAGCTAGTGCTAATGAATTAAAACTTGACTACTCTAGATGGGAACAATGTGAATTTGAAGTGATTTTGAAACCTTGGAATGAAGATGCATTCCATTGAATGATTTTTGAAGGTGAATGTGAACAAGAGAAGATGGTGATTTTTGATAAACAATGATGTTGGTTTGAATGTGATACCTTTTCAATTATTAAGTACCCCCACAATACCTGATTATGGGTAGGGCTTAACTGGAAGTTTATGCGTCTTAGTATGGGTTCCCTCTAAACAAGCGTCATCGGGGTTATGCCGAAAGCTGCCTCTACCACAGAAGGAATGATGAGATATGACGTGAAAAGAGGTGAATGTCCGGCCCAAGTCCTGTGCAGTTCCCAGTGGTATCTGTCTGCTTGGGAGGCCAAGCTCATGGGGAGAGGTGCTCATACTAGGGTATGTAAATGAAAGGTTATGGTTGATGATCCGCGTACTGTGTTACGATGATTCGGGGTAATCCCGACGGATGAAATCAAATGTTGTGGCACAAGTGTGCAACCTCTGCAGAGTGTAAACCTATTCGAATAGCCGTGTCCACGGTTACGGACGGTTGGAAAGGCCATACAGTTTCTAATGTCATATCTTTGAAAATGATGTTGAAAGATGATGGCGAAATGACTTGTGGTGAATTGAATTGAAATCACCACTTGAATGGTGGGAATGACACTAATGTTCCCACTTGAGTTAGTTAGCACTTGAACCAGCTTTTCTCAAACTTTGTGAACTAAAACTAGCTTTATGCAAAGAAACTAGAGCTTAGCAAACCATACTAAAATGTCTAGCACTTACATTAGTATTAGTTTGCGAGTACTCAACGTACTCACGGCTTTGTCCCTGGCTATTCAAATGGCCAGAGTATGAAGATGACCAAGGAGATGACCAGCAGGACGCCTACGACAACTAAGCGCCTTCCGACGTCAAGCGTTGGCCTGTGGACTAGAGAGTCCTTGTATCTTACGCTTCCGCTATGTTGAACTATGAACTTGTGTTTGTTCGTTGATCAATAGATCAACTATTCGTGTAATATGGATCATGTGATTCCAAATTTGTAAGAATTATGGTTTGTAATGAATGATGACTGTGATACTTAACTATTATGCCTCGCAACAACAATATTCCTGGGATTGCGATGTATGACATAATAGGCATTCGGACTTAAAAATCCGGGTGTTGACAAGTTGGTATCAGAGCCATTGTTTGACCTTAGAAGACCTTAGTTAGAATGGGCGTTCTGAAAAATTTAACTTTGAAATCAAATGAAAGAAATTATTTGTGAAAATTTACTACACTCTTGTCTTTGAGACTTTGCCAAAATTTGATGAATCATTGATGTCTACGCCCCCTCCTTTTCCTGTAGACAGTGTTGGGCCTCCAAGAGCAGAGGTTTGTAGAACAGCAGCAAGTTTCCCTTAAGTGGATCACCCAAGGTTTATCGAACTCAGGGAGGAAGAGGTCAAAGATATCCCTCTCATGCAACCCTGCAACCACAAAGCAAGAAGTCTCTTGTGTCCCCAACACACCTAATAGGTGCACTAGTTCGGCGAAGAGATAGTGAAATACAGGTGGTATGAATATATATGAGCGTGTAACAACGGTGCCGAGAAAATAGCTTTGGCGTGTAGTTGATGGTGGTAGTATTGCAGCAGTGGTAACACGGTAAAACGATGAAACAAGCAGCGATAGCAGTATTTAGGAACAAGGCCTAGGGATTACACTTTCACTAGTGGACACTCTCAACATTGATCACATAACAGAATAGATAAATGCATACTCTACACTCTTGTTGGATGATGAACACATTGCGTAGGATTACACGAACCCTCAATGCCGGAGTTAACAAGCTCCACAATTCAATGTTCATATTTAAATAACCTTAGAGTGCATGAAAGATCAATTCGACTAAACCAAGTACTAACATAGTATGCACACTGTCACCTTCACACTATGTAGGAGGAATAGATCACATCAATACCATCATAGCAATAGTTAACTTCATAATCTACAAGAGATCATAATCATAGCATAAACCAAGTACTAACACGGATGCACACACTGTCACCATTACACCGTGCAGGAGGAATAAAACTACTTTAATAACATCACTAGAGTAGCACATAGATAAATTGTGATACAAAACACATTGCAATCATAAAGAGATATAAATAAGCACTTCACTATGCCATTCATAACGGTGAATAAGTATTACGTGAAATATAGCCTAAGAGACCCACACGGTGCACACACTTTGTCACCTTTACACACGTGGGACAAGGAGTCTCCGGAGATCACATAAGTAAAATTCACTTGACTAGCATAACGACATCTAGATTACAAGCATCATCATATGAATCTCAATCATGTAAGGCAGCTCATGAGATTATTGTATTGAAGTACATAGGAGAGAGATGAACCACATAGCTACCGGTACAGCCCCGAGCCTCGATGGAGAACTACTCCCTCCTCATGGGAGCAGCAGCGGTGATGAAGATGGCGGTGGAGATGGCAGCGGTGTCGATGGAGAAGCCTTCCGGGGGCACTTCCCCGTTCCGGCGGCGTGCGGGAATAGAGACTCCTGTCCCCCAGATCTTGGCTTCGCGATGGCGGCGGCTCTGGAAGGTTTCTGTGGGTTTCGTCGAACGTATCAGGGTTTTCGCGACGGAGGCTTTAAATAGGCGGAAGGGCAATGTCGGTGGACTTCTGGGGGGGCCACACTATAGGGGGGCGCGGCCCCCCCCTTGGCCGCGCCGGCCTAGGGTTTGGTGGCCCTGTGCCCCCTCTCTGGCGGTTCTCGTGTGTTCTGGATGCTTCCGGGCAAAATAGGAACCTGGGCGTTGATTTCGTCCAATTCCGAGAATATTTCTTTACTAGGATTTCTGAAACCAAAAACAATGACGACAGCGGCACTTCGGCATCTTGTTAATAGGTTAGTTCCAGAAAACGCATAAATATGACATAAAATGTGCATATAACATGTAGATATCATCAATAATGTGGCATGGAACATAAGAAATTATCGATACGTTGGAGACGTATCAGCATCCCCAAGCTTAGTTCTGCTCGTCCCGAGCAGGTAAAATGATAACAAAGATAATTTCTGGAGTGACATGCCATCATAACCTTGATCATACTATTTGTAAACATATGTAATGAATGCAGCGATCAAAACAATGTATATGACATGAGTAAACAAGTGAATCATAAAGCAAAGACTTTTCATGAATAGTACTTCAAGACAAGCATCAATAAGTCTTGCATAAGAGTTAACTCATAAAGCAATAATTCAAAGTAGAGGTATTGAAGCAACACAAAGGAAGATTAAGTTTCAGCGGTTGCTTTCAACTTGTAACATGTATATCTCATGGATATTGTCAACATAGAGTAATATAATAAGTGCAATATGCAAGTATGTAAGAATCAATGCACAGTTCACACAAGTGTTTGCTTCTTGAGGTGGAGAGAAATAGGTGAACTGACTCAACAATGAAAGTAAAAGAATGGTCCTCCATAGAGGAAAAGCATCGATTGCTATATTTGTGCTAGAGCTTTGATTTTGAAAACATGAAACAATTTTGTCAACGGTAGTAATAAAGCATATGTATCATGTAAATTATATCTTACAAGTTGCAAGCCTCATGCATAGTATACTAATAGTGCCCGCACCTTGTCCTAATTAGCTTGGACTACCGGATCATCGCAATGCACATGTTTTAACCAAGTGTCACAAAGGGGTACCTCTATGCCGCCTGTACAAAGGTCTAAGGAGAAAGCTCGCATTGGATTTCTCGCTATTGATTATTCTCAACTTAGACATCCATACCGGGACAACATGGACAACAGATAATGGACTCCTCTTTTATGCATAAGCATGTAGCAACAATTAATTTTCTCATATGAGATTGAGGATATATGTCCAAAACTGAAACTTCCACCATGGATCATGGCTTTAGTTAGCGGCCCAATGTTCTTCTCTAACAATATGCATGCTCTAACCATATGGTGGTAGATCGCTCTTACTTCAGACAAGACGAACATGCATAGCAACTCACATGATATTCAACAAACAGTAGTTGATGGCGTCCCCAGGAACATGGTTATCGCACAACGAGCAACTTAATAAGAGATAAAGTGCATAAGTACATATTCAATACCACAATAGTTTTTAAGGCTATTTTGTCCCATGAGCTATATATTGTAAAGGCGAATGATGGAATTTTAAAGGTAGCACTCAAGCAATTTACTTTGGAATGGCGGAGAAATACCATGTAGTAGGTAGGTATGGTGGACACAAATGGCATAGTGGTTGGCTCAAGTATTTTGGATGCATGAGAAGTATTCCCTCTCGATACAAGGTTTAGGCTAGCAAGGCTTATTTGAAACAAACACAAGGATGAACCGGTGCAGCAAAACTCACATAAAAGACATATTGTAAACATTATAAGACTCTACACCGTCTTCCTTGTTGTTCAAACTCTTTACTAGAAATTATCTAGACCTTAGAGAGACCAAATATGCAAACCAAATTAGCAAGCTCTAAGTGTTTCTTCATTAATGGGTGCAAAGCATATGATGCAAGAGCTTAAACATGAGCACAACAATTGCCAAGTATCACATTACCCAAGACATTATAGCAATTACAAAATGTATCATTTTCCAATTCCAACCATATAACAATTTAACGAAGAAGAAACTTCGCCATGAATACTATGAGTAAAGCCTAAGGACATACTTGTCCATATGCTACACCAGAGCGTGTCTCTCTCCCACACAAGCATTTATTCAAACAAAAACAAAAACAAAAGCACACAGACGCTCCAAGTAAAGTACATAAGATGTGACCGAATAAAAATATAGTTTCAGGGGAGGAACCTGATAATGTTGTCGATGAAGAAGGGGATGCCTTGGGCATCCCCAAGCTTAGACGCTTGAGTCTTCTTGATATATGCAGGGGTGAACCACCGGGGCATCCCCAAGCTTAGAGCTTTCACTCTTCTTGACCGTAGTATATCATCCTCCTCTCTTGACCCTTGAAAACTTCCTCCACACCAAACTTAGAACAACTCATTAGAGGTTTAGTGCATAATCAAAATTTCACATGTTCAGAGGTGACACAATCATTCTTAACACTTCTGGACATTGCCCAAAGCTACTGGAAGGTAATGGAACAAAGAAATCCATCTAACACAGCAAAAGAGGCAATGCGAAATAAAAGGCAGAATCTGTCAAAACAGAACAGTCCGTAAAGATGAATTTTAAAATGGCACCAGACTTGCTCAGATGAAAATGCCCAAATTGAATGAAAGTTGCGTACATATCTGAGGATCACTCACGTAAATTGACATAATTTTCTGAGTTATCTACAGAGAATTTTGCCCAGATTCGTGACAGCAAAGAAATCATTTTCTGCGCAGTAATCCAAATCTAGTATGAACTTTTCTATCAAAGACTTTACTTGGCACAACAAAACACAAAACTAAGATAAGGAGAGGTTGCTACAGTAGTAAACAACTTCCAAGACACAAAATAAAAACAAAGTACTGTAGCAAAATAACACATGGGTTATCTCCCAAGAAGTTCTTTCTTTATAGCCATTAAGATGGGCTCAGCAGTTTTAATGATGCACTCGCAAGAAATAGTAGTTGAAGCAAAAGAGAGCATCAAGAGGCAAATTCAAAACACATTTAAGTCTAACATGCTTCCTATGCAAAGGAATCTTGTAAATAAACAAGTTCATGAAGAGCAAAGTAACAAGCATAGGAAGATAAAACAAGTGCAGCTTCAAAAATTTCAGCACATAGAGAGGTGTTTTAGTAACATGAAAATTTCTACAACCATATTTTCCTCTCTCATAATAATTTTCAGAGGCATCATGAACAAACTCAACAATATAAGTATCACATAAAGCATTCTTATTCACATGCATAAAAGTATCATTACTCTCCACATAAGCATAATCAATTTTATTAGTTGTAGTGGGAGAAAATTCAACAAAGTAGCTATTATTATTATTCTCATTATCAAATATAGGAGGCATATTGTGATCATAATCAAATTTATCCTCCATAACAGGCGGTACTAAAAGACCAATATCATTATCATAAATAGGAGGCAAAGTATCATCAAAGAAAATTTTCTCCTCAATGCTTGGGGGACTAAAAATATCATGCAAACCAGCTTCCCCAAGCTTAGAACTTTCTATATTATTATCAACAATGGTGTTCAAAGCATTCATACTAATATTACTACCAGCATGCAAATAAGATTCCATAGGTTTTTTAATTTTTGCATCAAACAATCCATGTTTTAAATCAGGAAATAGAATAAGAAGATCATTCTTGTCCATTATGCCAAACTAGTGTAAACAAGAAACAAAAAGTTGCAATTGCAGGATCTAAAGGAAATAGCTTCGAGTACTTACAACAGCGAAAATAGCTTAGTAGCCGAGATCCGGAGTGTGAGTACCTTTTACCTTTCCTCCCCGGCAACGGCGCCAGAAAATACCTTGATGTCTACGCCCCCTCCTTTTCCTGTAGACAGTGTTGGGCCTCCAAGAGCAGAGGTTTGTAGAACAGCAGCAAGTTTCCCTTAAGTGGATCACCTAAGGTTTATCGATCTCAGGGAGGAAGAGGTCAAAGATATCCCTCTCATGCAACCCTGCAACCACAAAGCAAGAAGTCTCTTGTGTCCCCAACACACCTAATAGGTGCACTAGTTCGGCGAAGAGATAGTGAAATACAGGTGGTATGAATATATATGAGCAGTAGCAACGGTGCCAGAAAATAGCTTGCTGGCGTGTAGTTGATGGTGGTAGTATTGCAGCAGTAGTAACACGGTAAAACGATGAAACAAGCAGCGATAGCAGTATTTAGGAACAAGGCCTAGGGATTACACTTTCACTAGTGGACACTCTCAACATTGATCACATAACAGAATAGATAAATGCATACTCTACACTCTTGTTGGATGATGAACACATTGCGTAGGATTACACGAACCCTCAATGCCGGAGTTAACAAGGTCCACAATTCAATGTTCATATTTAAATAACCTTAGAGTGCATGAAAGATCAATTCGACTAAACCAAGTACTAACATAGTATGCACACTGTCACCTTCACACTATGTAGGAGGAATAGATCACATCAATACCATCATAGCAATAGTTAACTTCATAATCTACAAGAGATCATAATCATAGCATAAACCAAGTACTAACACGGATGCACACCACCGTCACCATTACACCGTGCGGGGAGGAATAAAACTACTTTAATAACATCACTAGAGTAGCACATAGATAAATTGTGATACAAAACACATTGCAATCATAAAGAGATATAAATAAGCACTTCACTATGCCATTCATAACAGTGAATAAGTATTCTGTGAAATATAGCCTAAGAGACCCACACGGTGCACACACTGTCACCTTTACACACGTGGGACAAGGAGTCTCCGGAGATCACATAAGTAAAATTCACTTGACTAGCATAACGACATCTAGATTACAAGCATCATCATATGAATCTCAATCATGTAAGGCAGCTCATGAGATTATTGTATTGAAATACATAGGAGAGTGATGAACCACATAGCTACCGGTACAGCCCCGAGCCTCGATGGAGAACTACTCCCTCCTTATGGGAGCAGCAGCGGTGATGAAGATGGCGGTGGAGATGGCAGCGGTGTCGATGGAGAAGCCTTCCGGGGGCACTTCCCCGTTCCGGCGGCGTGCCGGAACAGAGACTCCTGTCCCCCAGATCTTGGCTTCGCGATGGCGGCGGCTCTGGAAGGTTTCTGTGGGTTTCGTCGAACGTATCAGGGTTTTCGCGATGGAGGCTTTAAATAGGCGGAAGGGCAATGTCGGTGGACTTCTGGGGGGCCCACACTATAGGGGGCGCGGCCCCCCCCCCCTTGGCCACGCCGACCTAGGGTTTGGTGGCCCTGTGCCCCCTCTCTGGCGGTTCTCGTGTGTTCTGGATGCTTCCGGGCAAAATAGGAATCTGGGCGTTGATTTCGTCCGATTCCGAGAATATTTCTTTACTAGGATTTCTGAAACCAAAAACAGCAGAAAACAGCAACTGGCACTTCGGCATCTTGTTAATAGGTTAGTTCCAGAAAACGCATAAATATGACATAAAATGTGCATATAACATGTAGATATCATCAATAATGTGGCATGGAACATAAGAAATTATCGATACGTCGGAGACGTATCAATCATGTCTATCTTATTTGAATCAACTTAAAACTTTGCCACACTTTGCACTCTCTAACTTACTCATCCAATTCTCTTTCAGATGGCGCTGAATGAACCCATCAACACCAAGTTTTACCAGCTTGGGAACGGAGGGAGCTTGATCTTCGAGCACGACCTCAACGCCGTCTCTGACTTCCTTGGGCGCCCACACCCCGAGTTTCACGGGGTTCAGCTGGACGACACGCCCGGAGGAGAGTTGCAGTGGGTGATCACTGCCGACTTGAGGGGCAATATGGAGCCTCCCACTTCGGAGAGGATTCTCTTCTCCTTCCGCGAGAGCAACTGGCTCGACGGACTCGCACGTGGCCTTCAGGAGGCACTTGCGCGCCTCTGTGGACAGAACGTGGTGCGCATCCTCGCCTCTCGCTACGCCCACCTTGTGAGGCGTGATGCCGCAGGAGTGCCCATGGAGCTGCAGCCGCACCCGGAGTTGAGGCACCATGCTGAGCACCTGGACTTCATGCTCTACCAGACTCAGAGGGACCTCGACGCCTCTCGCGCTTACGCGAACCAGACCCATGCTCACATCACCGAGCAGGGTGAGGCGATCAAGCTACTCAACAACGACCGCAAGAGCCTTCGCCAGCAGCGTGCCAAGAAGGACGCTACGATTCGTCACCTTCGCGCCCGGATCGCGTCACTTGAGGCCACTGTCAAGGCCCAGGAGGATCAGATTCGTCAGCTGGAGGATGACGATGGAGGCATCGACATTCAGGGAGGAGACGCCTTTCTGAGCGACGACAACGACTTTGAGGAGGACGAGAACACCGAGGAGGAGGACTACGAGTTCCTGGAGGCAGGACCCGACGACTACGTCCCGATCGATGTCGATGATGAGGAGTAGTTGCACTAGTTCACTTATAGTAGGTGTGAGTTGTATCCCGTCCTTTGTATCGTAGCATGAGAATGGTTCTTAAAACCATTGGAGTATGTGTGTAGTTTGTACTATGTGTTGCATGAATGAATGAATGTTATGTTTGTCATGAAAAGATTACAAGTTTTCAAATTGTTTTTCAAACTTAACCAAAATGAACCATAGAATGTTCCCTCTCATCTCATAATCTTCTACATCTTCAGATGGCCCCTCCAAATCGCACCAACGACGCGATGCTGCAACTGCTGCAAACCATGCTTGCAGACCGGGAAACCGAAAGAGCCGAACGCCAAGCCAACCTCATCGCCTTGCAGAACATCGCCAACCAAGGCCATGGAAATCATGACCACCCCGGATCCAAGCTCAAGAACTTCCAAAACAGCAACCCTCCGGTGTTTAGCAAGACCGAGGAGCCCCTCGACGCCGACGATTGGCTCCAGACTATGGAGAACAATCTGGAGGTAGCCGGAGTGGAAGCCAACGAGAAGGTTTTGTTCGCCACTCACTATCTCGCTGGACCAGCCCGCGCTTGGTGGACAAGCACCCGTGCCATGAACGGAGGTCAATTCATGACTTGGGAGGATTTCAAACTCAAGTTCAGCAAGTACCATGTACCCCCGGGTCTTATCAAGAAGATGAGGGATGAATTCCGTGAGCTGAAACAAGGTCGCATGACGGTGGTTGAATACCGCGACAAGTTTTTCACCTTGTCAAGGTATGCCCCTGATGAGACCGACACCGTTGAGAAGAGGAAGGAGAGATTCCTGAACGGACTGCATGATGAGATGCAGACTGTCCTCGTCAACATCCCCTTCGCCGACCTCGAAGCCCTTGTTGACTCCGCCATCCAGATGGAGGGCAAGTTAAACCAAGCCAATGAGAACCGCAAGCGCCGCATAGCGAATCAAAGTGGATCAAGCCACCCCCAAAAGTTTCGCCCTTGCTCAAGCGGAGGTTTCACTCCGAGAAACAACAAACCCCAGATGCAGAACTCTCGCCCCGGTTATCAGAACCGGAGTGGAGGAAACTCCAAGCCAGGAGGCTACAACAACAACTACAACAACAACAACTACAACCGCGCTCCACCCCGAGCCCCTAACAACAACAACACCAACACCAACACCGCTCCCAGAACCGGAAGCAATGTCACTCCCGTTGCGAACAAGCAGGACAAGACCACTATCACTTGTTATGAGTGTGGTGTAGTGGGGCACTACTCCAACGAGTGTCCCAAGCGTCTTGCCAAGCTCGCCGGCAACACCGCTGCACCTGCTCAGCAACAACGCCGTGTCTCCACCGGCAATAAGTTCGCCCCCAACAACCCCAACAACCGCAACGGCCGCCTCTACCACATGAACGCCGAAGAAGCCCAGGAAGCACCAGATGTTGTACTGGGTATAATTTCTGTCAACCACATCCCTGCCAGAGTGTTGTTTGATTCCGGAGCATCTCATTCCTTTGTCACCGAAGACTTTGCATCAACAAGTAAAATTCAACCCCTCAGCTTGAAGCATGTTATGATAGTCCAAATCCCCGGATCAACCACCAAAGCCAGAAAATTTTGCAAAAATGTGCCAATCAAAATCCATGATGTAGATTTTTTTGCAAATCTAATCATACTTGGAACTAAAGGTTTGGAAGTTGTCCTAGGAATGGACTGGATGTCCAAGCACAATGGAATGATAGACTGTGCCAAGAAAGCCATCACCATGACTAGCAGCACCGGTATCGTAGTTGAGCACGTCTCTGAAAAACTACCCAGAAAATTTACCTGCAACCAAAGTGTATCCAAGCCAACTCTGGATCAAATCAGGGTCGTTTGTCGCTACCCTGATGTGTTTCCGGATGATCTACCCGGTATGCCCCCGGATCGGGATATCGAGTTTATCATAGAGTTAATCCCCGGAACTGGACCCATAGCCCAGAGAGCTTACAGCATGAACGCAACCGAGCTTGTGGAGCTGAAGAAGCAAATAGATGACATGTTAGCCAAAGGTTTGATTAGACCAAGTGCATCCCCCTGGAGATCCCCCGTCTTGTTTGTAGACAAGAAAGATGGTGCAAATCGTTTATGCACGGACTATCGTAAGCTTAACGATGTCACCATCAAAAACAAATACCACCTACCCAAGATCGAAGACTTGTTTGACCAACTCACCGGATCCCGAGTTTTCTCCAAGATAGATCTTAGAACTGGATACCACCAACTGAAGATCCGAGCCACCGACATTCCAAAAACTGCCTTTACCACCAGATATGGGTTGTATGAGTACAATGTCATGTCGTTTGGACTGACCAATGCCCCCGCTTATTTCATGAACCTCATGAATAAGATCTTCATGAACTTTTTGGACAAGTTTGTCGTTGTGTTCATCGACGACATCCTCGTCTACTCCAAGTCCGAAGAGGAACATGAACAGCATTTGGAGATTGTTCTAGAAACCCTTAGACAGCACAAGTTGTATGCCAAGTTTAGCAAGTGTGAGTTTTGGCTGGAAGAAGTTGGATTCCTCGGACACATCTTGTCTGCAGGAGGAATTGCCGTAGATCCCGCCAAAATCAAAACTGTTATGGAATGGCAAGCCCCAACCACACAAACCGAGGTCCGCGCTTTTCTTGGATTAGCCGGATACTACCGCAGATTTGTAGAGGGTTTTTCGAGCATCGCTCGACCAATGACCCAACTGCTGAAAAAGGACAGAAAGTTTGAGTGGACCGACAAATGCGAAGAAAGCTTTCAACAGCTCAAGAGTAGATTGACAACAGCCCCAATCCTGATCATGCCAGATATCGCAAAGCCCTTTGACGTATATTGCGACGCCTCCAAGACTGGACTTGGATGTGTGCTTATGCAAGAAGGCAAGGTTGTATCCTACCTTTCAAGACAGCTCAAGCAACATGAACAGAACTACCCAACCCATGACCTCGAGCTTGCAGCCGTGGTCTTAGCCTTGAAAGTTTGGCGTCATTACCTCATGGGTAATCGATGCGAGATCTACTCCGACCACAAAAGCCTCAAATACATATTCACCCAGAAGGAGCTAAACATGAGACAACGCCGATGGATCGAACTGATCAAGGATTACGACATGGAGATTCACTACCACCCCGGCAAGGCCAATGTGGTAGCGGATGCTTTGAGTCGACTGCCGTGCGGTTGAACTCCATGCTCGCAACCGAACAGCCCAGCTTGCATCAAGAGTTTGAACAGTTCAGACTTGAACTTGTTAGTGAAGGATTCCTAGCCAGCATAGAACTGCAACCCACCTTGGTTGGTCAAATCAAGGAAGCCCAGAAAGACAACGCTAGCATTGACGGAATCAAGAAACAGATAGCCGCAGGAAAAGCCCCCGGATTCACTGTAGACGAAGCCGGAGTGCTTTGGTACAAAGAACGTCTCTGCGTACTGATGTCTATGCCCCCTCCTTTTCCTGTAGACAGTGTTGGGCCTCCAAGAGCAGAGGTTTGTAGAACAGCAGCAAGTTTTCCCTTAAGTGGATCACCCAAGGTTTATCGAACTCAGGGAGGAAGAGGTCAAAGATATCCCTCTCATGCAACCCTGCAACCACAAAGCAAGAAGTCTCTTGTGTCCCCAACACACCTAATAGGTGCACTAGTTTGGCGAAGAGATAGTGAAATACAGGTGGTATGAATATATATGAGCAGTAGCAACGGTGCGTAAAATAGCTTGTGGCGTGTAGTTGATGGTGGTAGTATTGCAGCGGTAGTAACACAAAGAAACAAAGAAACAAGCAGCGATAGCAGTATTTAGGAACAAGGCCTAGGGATTACACTTTCACTAGTGGACACTCTCAACATTGATCGCATAATAAATAACTCTTTCTCATATGTGCTACATACACTCTTTTGTTGGATGATGAACACATTGCGTAGGATTACACGAACCCTCAATGCCGGAGTTAACAAGCTCCACAATAATGTTCATATTTAAATAACCTTAGAGCATAATAGATCATTGCAAAATAAACCAAGAACTAACATAGTGCACACACTGCCCACATTACACTATGAAGGAGGAATAGATCACATCAATACTATCATAATGATAATTAACTCCACAATCTACAAGAGATCATGATCATAGCCTACGACAAGAACCACATGGTGCACACACTAGTCACCTTTACACCATGCAGGAGGAATAGACTTCTTTAATAACATCACATGAGTAGCACACAACTAGCGATACAAAGCTCATCATATGGATCTCAATCATGTAAAGCAGCTCATGAGATCATTGTATTGAAGTACATAGGAGAGAGATTAACCACATAGCTACCGGTACAGCCCCGAGCCTCGATGGAGAACTACTCCCTCCTCATGGGAGCAGCAGCGGTGATGAAGATGGCGATGGAGATGGCAGCGGTGTCGATGGAGAAGCCTTCCGGGGGCACTTCCCCGTCCCGGCGGCGTGCCGGAACAGAGAGTCCTGTCCCCCAGATCTTGGCTTCGCGATGGCGGCGGCTCTGGAAGGTTTCTGTGGGTTTCGTCGAACGTGATAGGGTTTTCGCGACGGAGGCTTTAAATAGGCAGAAGGGCAGCCTCGGAGGGGGCCTGGGGCCACCACACCATAGGGCGGCGCGGCCCCCCTCTGGCCGCGCCAGGGTGTAGTGTGGGGCCCCCAGGGCTTCCCTCTGGCGGCTCTCGGGTGTTCTGGAAGGTTCCGGGAAAAATAGGGACCTGGGCGTTGATTTCGTCCAATTCCGAGAATATTTCCTTACTAGGATTTCTGAAACCAAAAACAGCAGAAACAAAGAATCGGCACTTCGGCATCTTGTTAATAGGTTAGTTCCAGAAAATGCACGAATATGACATAAAGTGTGCATAAAACATGTAGATAACATCAATAATGTGGCATGGAACATAAGAAATTATCGATACGTTGGAGACGTATCAGCATCCCCAAGCTTAGTTCTGCTCGTCCCGAGCAGGTAAAACGATAACAAAGATAATTTCTGGAGTGACATGCCATCATAACCTTGATCATATTATTTGTAAAGCATATGTAGTGAATGCAGCGATCAAAATAATGTATATGACATGAGTAAACAAGTGAATCATATAGCAAAGACTTTTCATGAATAGTACTTCAAGACAAGCATCAATAAGTCTTGCATAAGAGTTGACTCATAAAGCAATAATTTATAGTAAAAGCATTGAAGCAACACAAAGGAAGATTAAGTTTCAGCGGTTGCTTTCAACTTGTAACATGTATATCTCATGGATATTGTCAACATAGAGTAATATAATAAGTGCAATATGCAAATATGTAGGAATCAATGCACAGTTCACACAAGTGTTTGCTTCTTGAGGTGGAGAGAAATAGGTGAACTGACTCAACAATGAAAGTAAAAGAATGGTCCTCCATAGAGGAAAAGCATCGATTGCTATATTTGTGCTAGAGCTTTGATTTTGAAAACATGAAACAATTTTGTCAACGGTAGTAATAAAGCATATGTATCATGTAAATTATATCTTACAAGTTGCAAGCCTCATGCATAGTATACTAATAGTGCCCGCACCTTGTCCTAATTAGCTTGGACTACCGGATCATCGCAATGCACATGTTTTAACCAAGTGTCACAATGGGGTACCTCCATGCCGCCTGTACAAAGGTCTAAGGAGAAAGCTCGCATCGGATTTCTCGCTATTGATTATTCTCAACTTAGACATCCATACCGAGACAACATAGACAACAGGTAATGGACTCCTTTTTTATGCATAAGCATGTAACAACAATTAATAATTTTCTCATATGAGATTGAGGATATATGTCCAAAACTGAAACTTCCACCATGGATCATGGCTTTAGTTAGCGGCCCAATGTTCTTCTCTAACAATATGCATGCTTAACCATAAGGTGGTAGATCTCTCTTACTTCAGACAAGACGAACATGCATAGCAACTCACATGATATTCAACAAAGAATAGTTGATGGCGTCCCCAGTGAACATGGTTATCGCACAACGAGCAACTTAATAAGAGATAAAGTGCATAAGTACATATTCAATACCACAATAGTTTTTAAGCTATTTGTCCCATGAGCTATATATTGCAAAGTGAATGATGGAATTTTAAAGGTAGCACTCAAGCAATTTACTTTGGAATGGCGGAGAAATACCATGTAGTAGGTAGGTATGGTGGACACAAATGGCATAGTGGTTGGCTCAAGGATTTTGGATGCATGAGAAGTATTCCCTCTCGATACAAGGTTTAGGCTAGCAAGGTTATTTGAAACAAACACAAGGATGAACGGTGTAGCAAAACTCACATAAAAGACATATTGAAAACATTATAAGACTCTACACTGTCTTCCTTGTTGTTCAAACTCAATACTAGAAATTATCTAGACCTTAGAGAGACCAAATATGCAAACCAAATTTTAGCATGCTCTATGTATTTCTTCATTAATGGGTGCAAAGCATATGATGCAAGAGCTTAAACATGAGCACAACAATTGCCAAGTATCACATTACCCAAGACATTTATAGCAATTACTACATGTATCATTTTCCAATTCCAACCATATAACAATTTAACGAAGAAGTTTCAACCTTTGCCATGAACATTAAAAGCTAAGAACACATGTGTTCATATGAACCAGCGGAGCGTGTCTCTCTCCCACACAAGCATTTATTCAAACAAAAACAAAAACCAAAAGCACACAGACGCTCCAAGTAAAGTACATAAGATGTGACCGAATAAAAATATAGTTTCAGGGGAGGAACCTGATAATGTTGTCGATGAAGAAGGGGATGCCTTGGGCATCCCCAAGCTTAGATGCTTGAGTCTTCTTGAAATATGCAGGGGTGAACCACCGGGGCATCCCCAAGCTTAGACTTTTCACTCTCCTTGATCATAGTATATCATCCTCCTCTCTTGACCCTTGAAAACTTCCTCCACACCAAACTCAAAGCAAACTCATTAGAGGGTTAGTGCATAATCAAAAACTCACATGTTCAGAGGTGACACAATCATTCTTAACACTTCTGGACATTGCCCAAAGCTACTGGAAGTCAATGGAACAAAGAAATCCATCCAACATAGCAAAAGAAGCAATGCGAAATAAAAGGCAGAATCTGTCAAAACAGAACAGTCCGTAAAGACGAATTTAAAAAAGGGCACCAGACTTGCTCAAATGAAAATGCTCAAATTGAATGAAAGTTGCGTACATATCTGAGGATCACTCACGTAAATTGGCTTAATTTTCTGAGTTACCTACAGAGAATTTAGCCCAGATTCGTGACAGCAAAGAAATCTGTTTCTGCGCAGTAATCCAAATCTAGTATGAACTTTTCTATCAAAGACTTTACTTGGCACAACAAAACACTAAACTAAGATAAGGAGAGGTTGCTACAGTAGTAAACAACTTCCAAGACACAAAATAAAAACAAGGTACTGTAGCAAAATAACACATGGGTTATCTCCCAAGAAGTTCTTTCTTTATAGCCATTAAGATGGGCTCAGCAGTTTTAATGATGCACTCGCAAGAAATAGTATTTGAAGCAAAAGAGAGCATCAAGAGGCAAATTCAAAACACATTTAAGTCTAAAATGCTTCCTATTCAAAGGAATCTTGTACACAAACAAGTTCATGAGGAGCAAAGTAACAAGCATAGGAAGATAAAACAAGTGTAGCTTCAAAAATTTCAGCACATAGAGAGGTATTTTAGTAACATGATAATTTCTACAACCATATTTTCCTCTCTCATAATAACTTTCAGTGGCATCATGAACAAATTCAACAATGTAACTATCACATAAAGCATTCTTATTCTCATGCATAAAAGTATCATTACTCTCCACATAAGCATAATCATTCTTATTAGTTGTAGTGGGAGCAAATTCAACAAAGTAGCTATCATTATTATTCTCATCAAGTGTAGGAGGCATAGTATAATCACAACAAAATTTACTCTCCATAGTAGGTGGCACCAAAAGACCACTATCATTATAATCATCATAAATAGGAGGCAAAGTATCATCAAAGAAAATTTTCTCCTCAATGCTTGGGGGACTAAAAATATCATGCTCATCAAAACCAGCTTCCCCAAGCTTAGAATTTTCTATATTATTATCAACAATGGTGTTCAAAGCGTTCATACTAATATTACTACCAGCATGCAAATAAGGTTCCATAGGTTTTTTAATTTTCGCATCAAACAATCCATGTTTTAAATCAGGAAATAGAATAAGAAGCTCATTCTTGTTCATTATGCCAACTAGTGTAAACAAGAAACAAAAAGATGCAATTGCAGGATCTAAAGGAAATAGCTTCGAGTACTTACAACGGCGAAAATAGCTTAGTAGTCGAGATCCGGAGTGTGAGTACCTTTTACCTTTCCTCCCCGGCAACGGCGCCAGAAAATAGTTTGATGTCTACGCCCCCTCCTTTTCCTGTAGACAGTGTTGGGCCTCCAAGAGCAGAGGTTTGTAGAACAGCAGCAAGTTTTCCCTTAAGTGGATCACCCAAGGTTTATCGAACTCAGGGAGGAAGAGGTCAAAGATATCCCTCTCATGCAACCCTGCAACCACAAAGCAAGAAGTCTCTTGTGTCCCCAACACACCTAATAGGTGCGCTAGTTCGGTGAAGAGATAGTGAAATACAGGTGGTATGAAAATATATGAGCAGTAGCAACGGTGCCAGAAAATAGCTTGCTGGCGTGTAGTTGATGGTGGTAGTATTGCAGCAGTAGTAACGCGATAAGAAAACAAGAAACAAGCAGCGATAGCAGTATTTAGGAACAAGGCCTAGGGATTACACTTTCACTAGTGGACACTCTCAACATTGATCGCATAATAAATAACTCTTTCTCATATGTGCTACATACACTCTTTTGTTGGATGATGAACACATTGCGTAGGATTACACGAACCCTCAATGCCGGAGTTAACAAGCTCCACAATAATGTTCATATTTAAATAACCTTAGAGCATAATAGATCATTGCAAAATAAACCAAGAACTAACATAGTGCACACACTGCCCACATTACACTATGAAGGAGGAATAGATCACATCAATACTATCATAATGATAATTAACTCCACAATCTACAAGAGATCATGATCATAGCCTACGACAAGAACCACATGGTGCACACACTAGTCACCTTTACACCATGCAGGAGGAATAGACTACTTTAATAACATCACATGAGTAGCACACAACTAGCGATACAAAGCTCATCATATGGATCTCAATCATGTAAAGCAGCTCATGAGATCATTGTATTGAAGTACATAGGAGAGAGATTAACCACATAGCTACCGGTACAGCCCCGAGCCTCGATGGAGAACTACTCCCTCCTCATGGGAGCAGCAGCGGTGATGAAGATGGCGATGGAGATGGCAGCGGTGTCGATGGAGAAGCCTTCCGGGGGCACTTCCCCGTCCCGGCGGCGTGCCGGAACAGAGAGTCCTGTCCCCCAGATCTTGGCTTCGCGATGGCGGCGGCTCTGGAAGGTTTCCGTGGGTTTCGTCGAACGTGATAGGGTTTTCGCGACGGAGGCTTTAAATAGGCGGAAGGGCAGCCTCGGAGGGGGCCTGGGGCCACCACACCATAGGGCGGCGCGGCCCCCTGCAGCGCGCCAGGGTGTAGTGTGGGGCCCCCAGGGCTTCCCTCTGGCGGCTCTCGGGTGTTCTGGAAGGTTCCGGGAAAAATAGGGACCTGGGCGTTGATTTCGTCCAATTCCGAGAATATTTCCTTACTAGGATTTCTGAAACCAAAAACAGCAGAAAACAGCAACTGGCACTTCGGCATCTTGTTAATAGGTTAGTTCCTGAAAATGCACGAATATGATATAAAGTGTGCATAAAACATGTAGATAACATCAATAATGTGGCATGGAACATAAGAAATTATCGATACGTTGGAGACGTATCACGTACCATCGGACTCTGACTTGAAACAAGTCATCCTGCAAGAAGCCCATGACACCCTTTACTCAATCCACCCCGGAGGTACCAAGATGTACCAAGACCTAAAAGAACAATTTTGGTGGCACGGAATGAAGAGAGAGATCGGTAGCTATATCGCTAAGTGTGACATCTGTCAGAGAGTCAAGGCAGAACATCAACGACCCGCCGGACTGTTACAACCCCTCCAGATTCCGGAATGGAAATGGGACTCCGTAGGAATGGACTTTATCACCGGACTGCCCAAATCCAGCAAAGGCAATGATTCAATATGGGTAGTTGTCGATAGATTGACCAAAGTCGCCCATTTCATCGCCGTCAAAACCACCTATCAAGGTCCAAAGCTAGCTGAACTTTACATCTCCAGAATAGTCGCTCTGCACGGAACCCCCAAATCGATAGTGTCAGATAGAGGATCACAGTTCACCTCAAGGTTCTGGCAGAAAGTGCATGAAGGACTAGGCACTCGCCTAAATTTCAGCACCGCCTATCACCCTCAGACCGACGGACAGATTGAGAGAGCAAACCAGATACTGGAAGACATGCTTAGAGCATGCGTACTGGAATACGGATCCAAGTGGGAAGACTGCCTACCTTACGCAGAATTCTCCTACAACAATAGCTACCAAGCTAGCCTACAGATGGCCCCCTTTGAAGCCTTGTACGGAAGGAAGTGCCGTACCCCCCTGAACTGGTCAGAAGTCGGAGAGAGCCAAGTTTTCGGCCCAGATGTTCTTCGTGAAGCCGAAGAGAAAGTCCACAAGATCCGTGAGTACCTCAAAACGGCGCAATCCAGACAGAAGAGCTACGCCGACAAGAGACGTCGGGAGATGACCTTTGAGATCGGAGACTTCGTCTATCTCAAAGTATCCCCCTTGAAAGGAATGCAAAGGTTTCAGTTGAAAGGAAAGCTTGCACCCCGCTATGTCGGACCTTTCAAAGTCCTCAGCCGCCGAGGTGAAGTATCTTATCAACTGGAGTTGCCTGAAGAAATGTCGGCTGTGCACGACGTGTTTCACATCTCACTTCTCCGGAAATGCCTTGAAGTCCCGGAGAAGACCGAAGTGTTCAAGAACATCAATCACCGATTGGTGGATATCAACAAGGATCTGACTTACCGCGAAGTGCCGATTCGCATCCTGGAAGAAGCTTACCGAACCACCCGCACCCGAAGCATCAAGTTTCTGAAGATCCAATGGAGCAATCATACCGAGGATGAAGCCACATGGGAACGCGAAGACTTCATGAAGAAGGAGTACCCAGATCTCTTTAGTACCTAACTTTCTTTTCGATCTCGGGACGAGATCTTTTGTAAGGGGGAAGGGTTTGTAACACCCCAAATTTCAATAAAAAGAAAGTTAGAGAATTCCAGAAAGCAAAATTTCAAACCAACAAAAACTTTTCTATTTGCATATAGTACCATGCATAGGACTTGTGCATTTGAGTGATATGCCATGATGATTGCTTTTACTTGTATTTGATATGCTCTAAAACCCTAATGTGATCATATGAAGATCACCAACCCAAATAGATCAAAGAGGAAGAAATTCCATTAAATGGAAAACCCTAAAAACCCTCACATATGCCCTATGGCATTTTTATAAATTTTGACCCTAGACCTATTTGGTCTTCACCATTAGTTGAGTAATGTTATTAAACACTTACTAGAACTTTTGGAATCAAAGATTCACAATTCAAATGTATTTCAAACACAAATTCCACTCACATATGATAATGGTCAAGTTTGACAATTCTAGTCTGATCACCACTTTGAGCCCTTGCCATTCATTTTTCCCAAACCAACTCTTGCTAACTCTTTGCACCATTTCAAAGTCAACATCAAGGTGAACAACTTTGGTGAAGATCATCATGCCAAATTCATCTTTGATCATGAGCAAGGCTCATCCAAAGTTTCAACTTTCTCACATATGCAACATTCTCCACTTAGCCAATTTTGCAAATTTTTGAATTCTAAAAATTCCACCACCACCTCAAAACCTCTCTGGTCATTTACAACTTATATCAACACTCACATTTCAAAAACTTTCACCATTTGAATCATTTCAAATTTGGCTATCTTTGAATTTTCCAAATTCGGGCACTATTTGCAACTATTGCAAAAAGTGATTCTACTCAACCTAATCTACACTACACTACCCCAATTGGTCCCCTGGTCCCCTTAATCCATTTTAATGCCAAATAGAAACCTAGGGAGAGAGAGGGCAAGGCTAGACATGGCCATGCCGGCCATGTCGCCCAACCCGACCACCTTCCTCTCTCCCATTGCATCCCTGCAATGGCCACCATGCCACAGCTCGCCACCGTGCTCTCCTACGCCGCCCTAGAACCTCCACGGTCGAGCTCGACGGCGACAGTGGCCGGACGATGCGCGCCCAGCACACGCCCAGACGCCGCTCGTGTCGCGCGCATGCACGCCATGGACGCGCTCTGGCCACCTCTCGCGCCACCACCTCACGCTCGCCCTGGCCCCGCTCGCAACGCCTTGAGCATCACCACGACACCTGGACGCCGCCAGACACTCGCTCGACCACGACCCGCGCCCACCGCCGCCGGAGAAGGAAACCCTGGTCCGCCGCGGACGCGGCAGACATGGAAGCAACGTGACCCAACCAGGCCCTCCCCGACCGAGCTGTCGCCACCATTCGCCTCGCCTGGACACGTAGAGCATCGCCATGACCACGCCTAGCTCGACCAGCCGCCGGAGAAGCCGCGCCATGGTCGCCCGCATCACTGCCCCGCCACCCTCTCTCAATCCTATAAATAGGTAGTTCCCTGGACAGAACCAAGCACACCATCTCACTCCCCACCTCTCACTGCTTCTCAACCACCACTCCACCCATCGAATCATCGCCGGAGCTGCTCCAATTTGAAGATCGACGCCGCCAGTACCCGGAGGTCGCCGCCGTCGATTGGAGCTGTTCCAGGAGGAGCCGCCGGTACCAGGAGCTCCGCCGTCGTCCACAACTTCACCACACACACTACCATCCCTCGCTGGAGCAACTGGTTAGCCCGCCGACCCCCTCATCGCCGCCGCATCGTCGGGTTCTCGTCGGCGACGACGATGAACCACGGCCGTTGATCTGCGTTCTAATCCAACGCTCCACTTTAAAACGTACCGCTTCGGTGACGCTGAGTCACTGACGCGCGGACCCCATCCTGTCAGCGCGCCGCGCGTCTGTGGACCGTGGTTGGGCTGGACTGGGTTGGTTTGGGCCGTTTTCAAATCTTTCAGCCCAACTAGTTTTCCCGCCGGCCTATTAATCCAAATCCAGTTTAAATAATATCAAATGAATTTCAATACTGCTGCCACTTTGAAATTCAATAGATTTAAATTGGCTAAACCAAATTTGATGAACTTTATATGGTTGGAAAGCTAGAGAAATTTTCTAGCCAATGCCACTGGCCCCATGGCCAGATTCTTTGTAGATTTAATGTGATAAAAATAACAAGACAGGGACTTTTCCCTCTTCAAATAATTCTTAAAAATCAACCAAAATAGATATTAAGTTAATTCCAACTCTAATAGCTCACATTTGACTTACACTAATTGTTTATGCAATAAAATGGTGTGGTTACTTTGCATGATCATGCCCTAGTTTAATTAAAGGATCATTTGACTAGTTTAACTAGTTGATATTGTCCAAAACTATTAAAGTAAATTATGTGGAGTCTTACACTTCATTTAAACTTGTCTCACATGAATTCATGGGATGTTTGGACCCCTGGTCCCAAACTCTCTTATATGAATTACTTGAGATTTAAATCAAATGTAGTGTTATTTAAATAGTATGAGGTGATCTACCTCATTTAAATCCTTTTCACAAATGATGATGATGAACATTTGACTTAGGTCAATATGAGTTCATACATGATTGTTTGAGAAATTAAATCTTAAGAAGATTTCAATGGGAGGAAATTATTTCTCAAGAACCCTATGGAAACTATCATTTACATATGAAATACAAAAAAGTGAATTCTATTTAAACCCCACAACCCATGTACTCTAGTTAATTTATTTGTGTGCATAGAGTAGTTTGTGTGTTATATGTGATGTATGGAATAGCCATTGAATTAGTGAGTAATTATACTCGTATTCAAATTTAGACGGTAGCACCGGAGAGTACGCCGAAGAAGAAGGTTGCTACCAAGAGGAGGAGGAGGAACAGTTTGAGAACTACCAAGGCAAGCTATTATTCTTGCAAAGTGCAAAGCCCCTTGGGGCAAGGCACCATGGTTTCTTATCTTTTCTTATATGAACCCATCCCAAGTTTTTACTTTACAAGTTTTTACTTGTTTTCTAAATGAGTTACTTTGATAGTTAACTTTGGTCCAAGTACAAGTTGATTACTAGAGTAGTGAGTTAGTCTTCTCCAAGCAAAGCAAGTTAGCACCCCTCATGAATTAGAGCTAGTGCTAATGAATTAAAACTTGACTACTCTAGATGGGAACAATGTGAATTTGAAGTGATTTTGAAACCTTGGAATGAAGATGCATTCCATTGAATGATTTTTGAAGGTGAATGTGAACAAGAGAAGATGGTGATTTTTGATAAACAATGATGTTGGTTTGAATGCGATACCTTTCCAATTATTAAGTACCCCCACAATACCTGATTATGGGTAGGGCTTAACTGGAAGTTTATGCGTCTTAGTATGGGTTCCCTCTAAACAAGCGTCATCGGGGTTATGCCGAAAGCTGCCTCTACCACAGAAGGAATGATGAGATATGACGTGAAAAGAGGTGAATGTCCAGCCCAAGCCCTGTGCAGTTCCCAGGCTGACTGTCTGTCTTCACTGGGAGGCCAAGCTCATGGGGAGAGGTGCTCATACTAGGGTGTGTAAATGAAAGGTTATGGTTGATGATCCGCGTACTGTGTTACGATGATTCGGGGTAATCCCGACGGATGAAATCAAATGTTGTGGCACAAGTGTGCAACCTCTGCAGAGTGTAAACCTATTCGAATAGCCGCGTCCACGGTTACGGACGGTTGGAAAGGCCATACAGTTTCTAATGTCATATCTTTGAAAATGATGTTGAAAGATGGCGAAATGACTTGTGGTGAATTGAATTGAAATCACCACTTGAATGGTGGGAATGACACTAATGTTCCCACTTGAGTTAGTTAGCACTTGAACCAGCTTTTCTCAAACTTTGTGAACTAAAACTAGCTTTATGCAAAGAAACTAGAGCTTAGCAAACCATACTAAAATGTCTAGCACTTACATTAGTATTAGTTTGCGAGTACTCAACGTACTCACGGCTTTGTCCCTGGCTATTCAAATGGCCAGAGTATGAAGATGACCAAGGAGATGACCAGCAGGATGCCTACGACAACTAAGCGCCTTTCGACGTCAAGCGTTGGCCTGTGGACTAGAGAGTCCTTGTATCTTATGCTTCCGCTATGTTGAACTATGAACTTGTGTTTGTTCGTTGATCAATAGATCAACTATTCGTGTAATATGGATCATGTGATTCCAAATTTGTAAGAATTATGGTTTGTAATGAATGATGACTGTGATACTTAACTATTATGCCTCGCAACAACAATATTCCTGGGATTGCGATGTATGACATAATAGGCATTCGGACTTAAAAATCCGGGTGTTGACAGCTAGAGCTTTGGTTTTGAAAACAAGAAACAATTTTGTCAACGGTAGTAATAAAGCATATGTGTTATGTAAATCATATCTTACAAGTTGCAAGCCTCATGCATAGTATACTAATAGTGCCCGCACCTTGTCCTAATTAGCTTGGATTACCGGGATTATCGCAATGCACATGTTTTAACCAAGTGTCACAAAGGGGTACCTCTATGCACTTTGTACAAAGGTCTAAGGAGAAAGCTCGCATTGGATTTCTCGCTATTGATTATTCTCAACTTAGACATCCATACCGGGACAACATAGACAACAGATAATGGACTCCTCTTTAATGCATAAGCATGTAGCAACAATTAATTTTCTCATATGAGATTGAGGATATATGTCCAAAACTGAAACTTCCACCATGATTCATGGCTTTAGTTAGCGTCCCAATGTTCTTCTCTAACAATATGCATGCTCTAACCATTAAATAAGTGGTAAATCGCCCTTACTTCAGACAAGACGGACATGCATAGCAACTCACATGATATTCAACAAAGAGTAGTTGATGGCGTCCCCAGGAACATGGTTATCGCACAACAAGCAACTTATAAGAAATAAAATGCATAAGTACATATTCAATACCACAATAGTTTTTAGGCTACTTGTCCCATGAGCTATATATTGCAAAGACAAAGAATGGAAATTTAAAGGTAGCACTCAAGCAATTTACTTTGGAATGGCGGAGAAATACCATGTAGTAGGTAGGTATGGTGGACACAAATGGCATAGTGGTTGGCTCAAGGATTTTGGATGCATGAGAAGTATTCCCTCTCGATACAAGGTTTAGGCTAGCAAGGCTATTTGAAACAAACACAATGATGAACTGGTGCAGCAAAACTCACATAAAAGACATATTGTAAACATTATAAGACTCTACACCGTCTTCCTTGTTGTTCAAACTCAATACTAGAAATTATCTAGACTTTAGAGAGACCAATTATGCAAACCTAATTTTAGCAAGCTCTATGTATTTCTTCATTAATAGGTGCAAAGTATATGATGCAAGAGCTTAATCATGAGCACAACAATTGCCAAGTATCACATTATCCAAGATATCATACCAATTACTACATGTAGCATTTCCCGTTTCCAACCATATAATAATTAACGAAGCAGTTTCAACCTTCGCCATGAACATTAAAAGCTAAGAACACATGTGTTCATATGAACCAGCGGAGCGTGTCTCTCTCCCACACAAGCATTTATTCAAACAAAAACAAAAACAAAAGCACACAGACGCTCCAAGTAAAGTACATAAGATGTGACCGAATAAAAATATAGTTTCAGGGGAGGAACCTGATAATGTTATCGATGAAGAAGGGGATGCCTTGGGCATCCCCAAGCTTAGATGCTTGAGTCTTCTTGAAATATGCAGGGATGAACCACCGGGGCATCCCCAAGCTTAGAACTTTCACTCTTCTTGATCATATTGTATCATCCTCCTCTCTTGACCCTTGAAAACTTCCTCCACACCAAACTCAAAACAACTCATTAGAGGGTTAGTGCATAATCAAAATTCACATGTTCAGAGGTGACACAATAATTCTTAACACTTCTGGACATTGCTCAAAGCTACTGGAAGTCAATGGAACAAAGAAATACATCCCACATAGCAAAAGAGGCAATGCGAAATAAAAGGCAGAATTTGTCAAAACAGAACAGTCCGTAAAGACAAATTTTAAAGGGGCACCAGACTTGCTCAAATGAAAATGCTCAAATTGAATGAAAGTTGCGTACATATCTGAGGATCACTCACGTAAATTGGCATAATTTTCTGAGTTACCTACAGAGAATTTTTCCCAGATTCGTGACAGCAAAGAAATGCTTTCTGTGATAATCCAAATCTAGTATGAACCTTACTATCAACGACTTTACTTGGCACAACAAAACACAAAACTAAGATAAGGAGAGGTTGCTACAGTAGTAACAACTTCCAAGACACAAATATAAAACAAAGTACTGTAGCAAAATAAACACATGGGTTATCTCCCAAGAAGTTCTTTCTTTATAGCCATTAAGATGGGCTCAGCAGTTTTAAATGATGCACTCGCAAGAAATAGTATTTGAAGCAAAAGAGAGCATCAAGAGGCAAATTCAAAACACATTTAAGTCTAACATGCTTCCTATGAAAAGGAATCTTGTAAATAAACAAGTTCAAGAAGCATAATGCAACAAGCATAGAAAGATAAAACAAGTGCAGCTTCAAGATTTTTAGCATATAGAGAGGTGTTTTGGTAACATGAAAATTTGTACAACCATATTTTCCTCTCTCATAAATATTTTCAGTAGCATCATGAGCAAACTCAACAATATAACTATCACATAAAGCATTCTTATCATGAGTCTCATGCATAAAATTATTACTCTCCACATAAGCATAGTCAATTTTATTAGTAATAGTGGAAGCAAATTCAACAAAGTAGCTATCATTATTATTCTCATCATCAAATATAGGAGGCATATTGTAATCATAATCAAATTTATCCTCCATAACAGGTGGTACCAAAAGACTACTATCATTATAATCATCATAAATAGGAGGCAAAGTATCATCAAAGTAAATTTCCTCCTCAATGCTTGGGGGACTAAAAATATCATGCTCATCAAAGCCAGCTTCCCCAAGCTTAGAATTTTCCATAGCATTAGCAACAATAGTGTTCAAAGCATTCATATTAATAACATTCCCATTAGCATGCATATAAAGTTCCATGGGTTTTTTAATTCTCTCTTCAAACACATCATGTCCTAATTCAAGATAAAGTTCATAAAGATCTCTCATATTTTTGTTGTTTTCCATTATGCCTAACTAGTGTAAACAAGAAACAAAATGATGCAATTACAGGATCTAAAGGAAATAGCTTCGAGCACAATCACAATGGCGCCAGAAAATGCATTACAGGAACCGAAGTATGAGTGCCTTTTACCTTTCCTCCCCGGAACGGCGCCAGAAAAGTGCTTGATGTCTACGGGAGCTTCTATTCTTGTAGACAGTGTTGGGCCTCCAAGAGCAGAGGTTTGTAGAACAGCAGCAAGTTTCCCTTAAGTGGATCACCCAAGGTTTATCGAACTCAGGGAGGAAGAGGTCAAAGATATCCCTCTCATGCAACCCTGCAACCACAAAGCAAGAAGTCTCTTGTGTCCCCAACACACCAAATAGGTGCACTAGTTCGGCGAAGAGATAGTGAAATACAGGTGGTATGAATAAGCAGTAGCAACGGCACCAGAAAAGTGCTTTGCCCAGGACTGGCGTGTGGTTGATGGTGGTAATATTGCAGGTAGTACAGATACAGTAGAACAGTAAACAAGCAGCGATAGCAGTATTTAGGAACAAGGTCTAGGGATTATACTTTCACTAGTGGACACTCTCAACATTGATCACATAACATAATAGATAAATGCTAGACTCTACACCCTCTTGTTGGATGATGAACACCACTAATTGTGTAGGATTACACGAACCCTCAATGTCGGAGTTAACAAGCTCCACAATATTCAATGTTCATATTTAAATAACCTTAGAGTGCAAGATAGATCAACATAACCAAATAGATCACATCAATACCATCATAGTAATAGTTAACTTCACAATCTACGAAAGATCACAATCATAAACTACGCCAAGTACTACATGATGCACACACTGCCACCTTTACACCATGCAGGAGGAATAGAGTACTTTAATAACATCACTAGAGTAGCACATAGATGAATTGTGATACAAAACTCATATGAACCTCAGTCATGTAAGGCAGCTCATGAGATCATTGTATTGAAGTACATAGGAGAGAGATTAACCACATAGCTACCGGTACAGTCCCGAGCCTCGATGGAGAACTACTCCCTCCTCATGGGAGACAGCAGCGTTGATGAAGATGGCGGTGGTGTCGATGGAGAAGCCTTCCGGGGGCACTTTCCCGTCCCGGCGGCGTGCCGGAACAGAGACTCCTGTCCCCCAGATCTTGGCTTCGCGATGGCGGCGGCTCTGGAAGGTTTCTCGTACCGTGGCTTTTCCGTATCGAGGTTTTAGGTCGAGGACCTTTATATAGGCGAAGAGGCGGAGTCGGAGGGTCGAAGAGGCGGTGAGGGGGTAAGGCGGCGCGGCCAGGGCCTGGGCCGCGCCGGCCACCCTCCTGGGCCCACCGAGCCTCCTCCGGCGACTCTCGGGTGTTCGGAAGCTTCGTGGAAAAATAGGATCTTTGGGCGTTGATTTCGTCCGATTCCGAGAATATTTTCTTACTAGGATTTACGAAACCAAAAAGCAGAAAACGAGAACCGCCCTTCGGCATCTCGTCAATAGGTTAGTTCTAGAAAATGCATATATATGACATAAAGTGTGCATAAAACATGTAGATATCATCAATAATGTGGCATGGAACATAAGAAATTATCGATACGTCGGAGACGTATCACACGCCGAGATATGGTCTGCAACCATAGAGAAACCCATCAACACATGCACGCAAGGCAACAAACATCCTAGTGAACCTATGCTTGTCTTCTCCATCCTTCTCGAACTCAATGTCCACTATGCTCCCCGGATTTGTCCTCTCCAACTCAACTTTGAAGCTAAAAGCATCCTCAAAGCTAGCATCCCAATCTCCTTGGAGCTTCTTTAGAGCCATTTCTTTTCCATCCTAGACAACCCAGTTTGATATCTTGATTTTGTATTTCTCTTCTAATTTCTTCCGAAGCTCAGTAGGCCCGATGGTAGCATCCTTTGACAGCCACTCCATTACCCTGTCACATACCCAATGGTTATTTGCCATGCAATTCTTCTCCACTGTCCCTGTGCTTTCACAATTGTGTTCCCTTGGCATCTTCTTTATCTACATTAATAAATACAAATCAGAACCATGTTATACAACAAATATGAAAAAATAAATATATTGAAGCTAACACTGCATACCTGCCAAGTCCTGCCATCTGAAAGTTGGCTTGCATGTATCCTCCACTTGCACCTCTTAGCTTTGCAGTGTCCCCTGTACCTTGTTGCTTCAGAATATGGAGCTGCAATTTCATATTCACCCTTTACTACATATTGCCTAATAGCCTTCTTGAACGATTTACCATCTTCAAATGTGACACTGACTTCAATTTTGGGGTTCTCAAAATCAGTCACATGGACAATGGTCTCACATCCAACCATGTCATCCACAACAAGGTCATCTTGAAATGAGTCATCAGAATCATGCCCATCATCTAAGATACATTTATCGGAGTCGGAGAGCAACTCTTTGTATACACATTCATCATCTACACCAACGTACTCAACATCTGCATCAACCCAATCATCAAAAACAGGTGGTTCCTCGCTGCTGGAAGACTCATGCTCACTATGAATAGAGTCATTTTCATTGTCAGTAGGCTTCTGCTGTTGCTGCTTATCAGTTTGATTTAGAGGGGCTGCTAGGTGTGGCCCACAAACAGCTGTACTGATATCCCCTTTGCAAACAATAGATACCATTATAGGAAGCCTCCTTTCATCCCAATACATATCTATCGCAGTCGATAACGAAGTGTCATGGTTGATTTCTGCAAAAGAATTGCTAATTTTATCCCAAAAAGTGATTAACAGCTTCTGATTGAGCCCATGTTTTATTTCTTCATCAAGTTCTTCACTGAAATCTTTGAAATTGACACAATCTCTGTCTAGAACTTTCAACGCGTTCCTAGTTGAATGCCAATTTTTTGCACCATCATCACCAACTTCAGCATACGCACACACACGGACATCAATTCTAGTAGCTGAACTATTGTCCATCCTATGCAAATTAATAGGACATGAATTAGATACTATGCTAGTTCACATCTAATTGGGAAAGGAATGGGGCAGAAAATACCCGTGAGGAACCCAGGATAAACTGCCATCCATGGCCATTGGTAGAGACTTGCTTGCTGCGGCCGAGAACGACAGGTGGAGGTCCAGCGGAGAACGCGCAGTACCTGACTTCGGGTGGGGCGGCACTTTGCCACACCGGTCGACGGAGGTGGCGGTCGAGGGAGGCGGCGGACGAGGGAGGCGGCAGACGATGGGGGCGGCGAACGAGGGAGGATTGCGGACAAGGGAGGCGGCCTTGCCGGCGTTGAAGACGGCGGCTGCCTTGCCAGCGTTGGGGAAGGAGGAGGCTTTGCCGGTGTCGGGGACGGCGGCGGCGGGACGACAACTGCTAGGGATCCTGATCGTGCAGCTTCATCCCTGGGAGATGGAGAAGAAAACGATTGGGGAAAAATATATACTGGGCATATTTTCTAAAGGGGCAAATGGTAATTTCAGTTGAGAAAATCAAAGTTTCCATTTTGGGCAATACGTGTGTTTCAGCAAACGTACCATTAAATTATGATGGTACTCAGCAAACACAAGTTTTAGTGGTGTGTTTAGGCAAATGACTAGAAATAACGGTGTGTCCTAGCCAATTTTCCCTATAAATAATAATTCTATAAAAAAAACGCGCACGGCATAATATACCATCTCTGTGACTCGATCCGTCTATAGTTGTACAGTATCAATCAAATATACTACTTGCAAATAAATTGCAGGTTCAGTCGTGACTCGTGAGCTTGCCCTTCTGTGGTTAGAATTAATTGTACCGTGGCGGGGAGACAGATGGAAAGCTTTAAAACCATAGCCCTCCCAATTTCAAACCTAGAGTGAACAGATTATTTAGCACAAAAAATGCAGAAAGATAATTTGCGGCAGTGGATCTGCCATTTGCGGAAATTACAGACTTACAGGGTTCACAAATTCACTATACGTACAGTTATCTGCAACACGGTGGTGAACTTGGTTGTCTGTATTTCCTCGACAACAGTGATGTACCCTTGTATACCGAAAGCAGTTAACGATTCAACTGGAATGTGGATGATATAGTCATACGTCGTCGCCGGCTTTAGGGCTGCGTTGATCCTCGCAATACAAAAGGCGGCACACCTGGCAGAATCTTCATGGTCTCGCACATGTACGGTGCTCGACAACGACTTTCGGTTCTCTGATCCAACAGAGAGTGCGGAAGTAGATCTTTTGGATGGGAACACCAGCATGATGACAACGTGCTGGGGTGGAGTCAATTCCCACGTGCGCAGTTCTATGAGGAGCTGCGTGCGCGAAGAAAACTAGAGAGAGAGGGGAGGCACATGGGAAGGAGAGAAGCTCTCCTCGAATTGTGTGCTCCCTCCCACATGTACCCCACCTTATATAAGGGGAGGGGTGGCCGGCCAAAAGTGGGGGAGGCGGTGCCCAAGGTGGGCCGCACACCCAACCCGACCAAAACTAGAGACAGAGGGGCCCATTAAAGGTTGGTTGCACCTTTTTAATTAAATAAATTATATATTTTTAATAATAGTTATTGTAATTGATAATACATATTTTTTAAAATTCCCTTGTGATCTGAAACACCTTTTGAACCACTCTGAACATCCTTCAGATTCACACATAACTTTTCTGATTCTCTCTTCTTTATTCTCCGGTGTTTCCAATGATACCAAAATCATCTCTAAGCTTCACCGAACCCTTAAGTGTGTTAGCATACGGTTCAAGAATCATCAGCGGGGCATGGATGCCCACAATGACCCATGCACATTCCACGAGTATATACTGTTTGAACCATAAACGTCAAGTTCTATTCCCTTTGTTTTTTCGATACTAAGCTTGTCCGAGATCTGATTGTCGGTATCATGATACCTAGTTCAATCTCCTTACCGACAAGTGCTATTTAACTCATTCATGTGATATTCCGTCCTCATAACCTAGTCATACGATGCGCAACTTTATGGATGTAATCTCACCAAGTGGGCCTAGAGTATCTTTCCGTCACGCGGAAGAACAAATCCTGATATTGGTACGTATGCCTCAACCTACCCCTTCGGAATACCTGATAAACACCTATATGATCACCCTGTTATGGTGTGACTATTGATGCAGTCAAGGCAACCTCTAGTGATAGTGATTACATATGATATCACAATGTAAGGAGTAGATTACTACGCTTTCATAATTATCGCAATGATGAACTTTGTGACTCGATCATGTTTTAATACTTATATATATTGGGTATGTCCATCATATCTTTCACTCAATGATATGATTCCATTGTCAATTTATATAAATGTCCATGATCGGAAAATCTCGATCATCTGTTGACAAATGAGCTAGCTCGCACATAGGTTCACTAGGGACTCAATTTTTTTACATAACACACATGTACCAATGTTTTAGATTCATACAATTATAGCATGGCATAAAAATTCTTACAAACTAAGGAGATATAATAATAAACAATCTTTATTGTTTGCCTCTAGGGCACATCTCCAACAAATTAAGCTTCATGGTAGAATTGTTGCAGATATCAACATATTTTTGGATAGGTTAGTGAGCTTCTTTTCCCTCACTCAACCGATAGTTCTAGTCGGCCATATATTTATTGAAAATTCTGTTGTCTGCATTATTTAGATTATTGTGCTTCTTTTGCTCTTGCTTAGTCGACCTACCTACTTGAGAGGCGTCATGATATAAAAAGTACGCACATGTGTTGCATTTCTTTGTGCATAGGTATGTCATTGGTTGTACCTAAATGTGCTTCTTTGTAGGAATGTCTCCTTTGGCATGCCTTTTCACAGGGATCTAACCCTTCGTGGTTTGTCACTAACAGTTAGAATCGTGATGAAGAGGAGGATGCAGAGATGGAGATGGCTTTGGGGAAGAAGAGAGGGAGCAGCAAGCTTCCTCTCTCGTGCCGCCACACACTGTGTCGTCACCACAAGAATGACTGGGGGCTTCCGGGAGCAGCACAGCCCACCGTGAGCTTTACATACACCGCATTGGACCTCTGTTTTAAATAGCTGGCTATAGCCCAGCTGTAGCCCAACTATAGCCTTTCCGGAGGCCTCCGACTATGGCTATGACCTTCGTAGGCTAAAATAAGAATAGCCGCTAATAGCCCAGCTATATTGATTTAGCCCCAATTTAGCCCTTTAGCCACTATGCTTCTCGCTCGGCGGCTAAAAAATCATGGACCCAAATTTTCATGCGTGCCTTTATTTTGCATCCAAAATCAACCACACGGCTAACCTCACTTCCCCCTTCTCCCTTGTGTTGGTGCTAGCTAGTGTACATAGCGTTTTTGCACACAGGTGCATATGCTCCTGATTTTTGAAATGCATTTTAAACCTATTTCAAAATGTCATTTTTTGGCAAGTGTCTTGGGTACATATTGATGTTATATGTTCTCATAAAGCTGTTTCACGCAAAAAATGATATCTTTGGTGTTGTATGTAAACAAGACAAAATTTGGTGCTAAGAAAAGGCTCTTAATGAGGCATTTATTTATCTGTTTTACACAAGACACAAAATAAGTCGGTTATCCACGAAACTTGGTGTGTGTACATACAATATAAATATGTGCGAGCCAGATTTTTGTTCGGTTTTTTTACACTTTAAAATATTTTTTACGGTGGCAGGAGCATATGCACTTGGGATCAAATATGAATTTCCGCTAGTTAATGTTGTAGTACGTGGATAGAACTTCTGGGTATTCATATCTCGTATTCTCTTATTTGACTATGTGAATTAGTTATGATCTTTAAATTTTTGATATATACACAAATATATGTTACCCAAATTTCGTATTTATCAAAACCTCTATATGGACTTAGCCCGCTATAGCCCGGCTATAGCCTTTCATAACTTCTAATAGTGCCACGGCTAAATGCAATAAGCCGCTATTTTAAACCATGCATTGGACGCTCTGGACGTTTTGGGCGCATGCTAAGCCTTTGCACATACATCTGCTGCAAAGCAAAATCCTCTTATGTAATAGATAAACAAGTTTAGACTGAATGCATGCTCTTTCCCAATTCATATTTGCTGATTTTGATGGAACATATAAATATTTGTGTACGTGAAGGGTGTGGTGATCAATTTTGTTCATAAGGAGAACATCTTCGTGCTAAGAGATATTAAGCAATTCTACAGCAAGCAGATTGATACATGGGCAATGAATGTCTCGGATCTGATTTGAGCATATGAGAGAGGAGATCATTGATCATCTTGTTTTGGCAGGACTTTTTGTCGTGGCCATATACCTGTGTTGATGGTAACTGAACAGAGGTGTGAATCACCATGACCGAAATAGTTTCGGGTCCCAACATGAGTTATTTAATAGATGGGCATATATATTTCCATGTTCATGTACCATTAGCACTTCACATAATACCATTACTATTAATTTTCATACCATCGGTTCCAGAAAACAGCCTTCATAGCTATGAGCGTCACTGGAATACAAGGTCTTGACTGAATCTATTGCATTCTTTGATAAAACGGAACAAATTTCTTGAAGATCTCTCTAGGTTAGTTCTTTGTGCAACCTATTGTCAATTGGAGAAATTATGCAGCTATGGTTTGCCTATAACTGAATATTTTCTTATATAAGATTAGAGAAGTCACCATTGCTATACATTGCGATGTTGCTACCATATTAATTGCAACACACTTTCCCATTCTGTTCTGATTGTCACTGCTACCTGTTTAGAACTTATGAGTTCTCTGATCAGAAATTTATGAAATCCAGTGGTTGCCTAACCATAAGGACAAACTATGTATTGAAGGGGTTGAAATTTTAGCCGATGGGGCTGAGTCCAAATAGAAACAACATCCTGGTTGGTTACCCAATATCACGGGGCTACAAATCGTATATGTGATTATATGAAAAAAAATGCTTAATAGGTTTCCTTATACTTTAGAAATAGCATTTATGTTTGAAATTTTACCTAATTGTGACATGTTGATAATCTATTCTTGTGTGGACCTTGAACCTGCACCTTTTTTTGTGTGTGTTCTGATTTGGCCTAATGTAGCTAGATGGCCTTTTACATGGGAGCTCAGCATTCCATTTCGTCCCTCCCCATGCCCATCAAAGTTTGATATGTTTGACTCTAGGATGATTTCGATATTTATTTATACACCACGTAAGAGATTTTCTTTGTCTCTTTAATTTGTTAAAGATGTCAGTACAACCATAGAAAAATATTATTATTATTATATTCTTGTGTTGGTGTTGAGACCAAGTTATGTGTTATCCTTCAGGGTGTTCATCGATGATTGATGTTTATATTTTGACATATTTTTGTGCTTACAAATTTTGTTACATGTGGCAACACACGTGCATTTTACTAGTGTTTATATATATTGTTGTGTACTCTTGAAAATATTATGTATTACTAATTTTTCGTTGATCAGGTTTTCGATTGTTGTATCGTGGATATTTAAAAATATTCATCAAAACGAAATCCGAGGAACACGTGTCTGGACACGTGTCCCTAGAATCTTGTAGTCCCTCTGTCCATACAACATGTCAAAAAAATTCTCTAATTTTGGAGACATTATTTAATAATATGTAAATACAAACTTCCAATATGTTTCATGCCATGGTGGGAATATAATATATGTTAACAACTACTATATGGAAATGCCACTACCAGCCAAGCACATAGATGTGCTCCATTTGCTGCCAAGTGGAGGAGGTGATTTCCAGCTGCACGCCGCATGGCAACACCGTCACTGACTACTCATGTCACACCCATTTTAATCGGCACATCCCTCTTAAATTTACTCGCCAAGTTACTAGGCATAGACTGACAGGTGGCCACCACGTGGAGCTAAACTCTCCTGGGCCCAGCTGTCACAGACAGCGCTGAAGTCACGTACCATCCCGATGATGGGGTCACAGGTCAGCACTGCAGATAAAGCCCACTCGCCGATGAAAAGGCCCAAAAAAAAAGACGACAAATTTATGAGCAAAGGAAAGCAGATTTTACGGAGCAGTCCCTCTCCGCCGATTCCGCACATGAAGCCACGCGTGGTGAAAACCGAAGCGCCCGAGGACCGCCCCGCGCCGCCGCCGCCGCCGGCGACCGCCGCGGCCCGCGGCGGCGGCGGATCGGCCGCCCCCCCGCAGCTGATCGAGCTCAGCAGCAGCGACTCCGACTCCGACGCCGGCGCCGGCTCCAAGAGGGCGCGCCTGGCGGCGGAGGGCAGCGGCGGAGGGAAGCGCGCTAGGGTTTCCGCGGCGCCCGCGGACGTGCCGCCGGGCTTCCTCGATCTGCTGCCCGCGCCCCCCACGCCCACGCCCTCGCCGCCGCCCTCGAGGACCGCCACCAAGCAGTTCTGGAAGGCCGGGGACTACGACGGGAAGCCCGCCGGGGATGGGGAGCCGCCGCCTTCTGGTATGTGTTTATTTGTTTATTTTCATCTCACCGTCTCGTGTGAAGCCGCTGCCTCTTCTCATTTCTTCATTTGCGGTTGGCTGTTGCTGTTTTCCCTTTCTTGTTATTTTCTGTATTCATTCGTTCGTGCCCAAGGTCGATTCCTGCACGAATGCTTCAGGAATCTGAGCTGTTTGCTTCTTTACCTCACGCAATCTGTGACCTGAGATTCCTACAACAATTAATGTGCGTTTATAATGGAGTAGTATAACATCAAGGCAGCAATAAACCCTTCCCTCATGAATGTCAGCTACGAGTGGATCCTTGTAAGAATGGGAATCACTTTCGGCAAGACCAAGACTACTTTTAGCAGAGCAAATGCTTGATGCGCCTGTCCATGATTACATTGTAAATTACTATTTCTTACTGCTTCCAGAGTATTCTGGCTGGCTTATGTTTATAGATGAATGCCAACATCCTTGAACAATGGACTTATAATGAACTAATGTACCATATACTGTACATCCATATAGTTTTGTGCCGGTACTCCCCAAATCAAACGCATTAATTGTGTGAAGTGATAAACAGAATATACTCCTAATTGTACGGATTGTAAAGGTTCTCATCTCAATCATGTACATGTTACAACTCCAGACTGTTTTTGTGGACTTCCTAAGAAAAGATAGCAATTCAGTTGGTATATCTGTTATTATCTTACAAAGTTATCTGTTTCGGTTGGGTTGAGCTTTGTCGAGTGGAAGGAAACAAATTCCTTGGACACTTTTTACCTTTTCCCTTCACTTTTAAAAATGTTAACATGCATGGTCGTATCGTAGTC
This sequence comes from Lolium perenne, assembly GCF_019359855.2. NCBI lineage: Eukaryota > Viridiplantae > Streptophyta > Magnoliopsida > Poales > Poaceae > Lolium > Lolium perenne. Next base: position 191,259,468 of record NC_067245.2, read on the forward strand.
TTTATATGTCTAATTTATTTGATTCGTACATATGTGTTATTTGTATCTTCTCACCTACTTATTTCAGCATCTGGTCTGGAACATGTCCGTGTACATCCTAAATTCTTGCACTCAAATGCGACAAGCCACAAGTGGGCGCTAGGGGGTATGGCCTTCATCTTCAGCTCACCTTGTTCCTATCTTGTTTCTTCACATGAATGCTGAATCAGACGCACCAATCAGCAATGCACTGTTTGTTCGTATCATCCTCCAATCTTTGGTCATGTCAATTGGCTAATATGTACTTTTGTTGATGTTACAGCTTTGGCTGAGCTTCTGGACAACTCGCTCGATGAAGTAAGCTAGAGAAGATATAAGTTGTTATTATAGTTTGTCCAATCAAATCCATGTATTTTACTGATCAGCTGTTTTCTTTTTAGGTTAGAAATGGAGCTACCTTTGTGAATATTGACATGTTAGAGAACAGTAAAGACAAAACAAGAATGCTCCTTGTCGAAGGTGCAAAGATTTCTGTCCACTTACATTATTATATCACTGATGATGACATATACTTTGGTTCTTGTTACCTGAGTAGAAAAAGTATTGATAATAAGAATAAGTTTACTTAAATCAAGTTACCAAAAGAAACATGTCCCGCTGAACTTTTGCTAGAACTGAACATTAACTTGTATGCCAACTTAACGCTTGTTTAAACTAAGAGAAAACTGCCTGACCATCCCAAACAATTATTACTGTCTCACTTAAGTATGTTGTATAGAATATCACCATGCAAGATTCTTTTTACCTTTATCTCGAAATTAATTTGCTGTATACTTGTATCTACATGGCATGTTATACGGATTATCACTATGCAAGATTCTTGCATAGGATGTCCTTGTTTATCATGTCATCATATGTTAAATACATGACATTCTATGCTATGCTACATTTTCCTTTACCATTTATTTGATCGACGAACCAGATTTAGGTTAGAGAAGTTACGAAATAAAATCTAATGGAATAAATAGTCAGACAACCTTACAGGTTCATATGACTCTTATTACATCAGCTCCTGTATCAATACGATTCAGTTAATGAGCTAATGTTATTTCTACTTTATTGTGCATTAGCTTGATAGGATAGGAAGTTTACAATGGAACTACGAATGGGTAGCGGTGACAGAATTCTACATACTTACACTGGTATTTTTTATACTATTGCCTAGATAATGGTGGTGGAATGGACCCTGATAAATTGCGGCAGTGCATGTCCTTGGGTTATTCAGCCAAGAGCCAAGTTGCAAATACCATCGGACAATGTAAGTTGGAAGAGTAAATTATCTTTAATATATTCAGTTGATACATCAAAGTTATATTTTAGTATGTGGGTAAAACTATGAAGCATTCAATTCCCTTTCTTTGCTGCTGTCTTTCAGATGGAAATGGTTTCAAGACAAGTACAATGAGACTTGGTGCTGATGTTCTAGTCTTCTCCCGTAGTCGTGGAGAAAAAGGCAAAAGGTTGTGTTGCACTGTATCTTCAGTCTTGACCATCACAGTAGGAACTATCACTAGAAGATGGTTGTTACCATGAGTATTGTGCAACATCTCCGAATAACCAAAGTATCTTTGGGTAGAGAGTTACGTAGATACTTTATATTTGTGGTAATGTGATCCACTAGAAATTAATCAGATCTGTTCAATTTAGATACCAGATAAAAATCAATATTTCCTGGTGTTAGTGTTTAGACATAGCCATATATATATATCTAAATGCAACTGCAATGCAAGACTTCCTTGTTGTGTTGTTCCCTCATCACTCGAAGTGTTAAGCATATTGACTACTAAAATTTGTAATACTAGCATACTATGATGCGAATCATCGGTTAAAATTTTGTCTTGGAAATGGTGAGAAGTTAAAATAAGACTGAATTGGAAGAAAGGATGGAGTAGATGTGTATATCACAGTGAGATGACATAGCTTGTGATTTAGCAATTAGGATTCTCGTAATATACTATGTATAACATTGTAAATTAGTCCCAGTTATAAAAATTACTTTATGTTCCTATACATTTGTTATTTTCCTTACCAAGAAACTGAGACTTTTCTTTTTTATTGACATGAAGGCCTACACAAAGCATTGGCATGCTATCCTATACCTTTCTGAGGAGCACCGGTAAAGAGGATATTGTTGTTCCAATGGTAAGACCATTTCTTATTCAAAATGTTTAGTCTAATGTATCATGTACGTTTTAACGTCTTCTTAAGAATGCTTATTTAAAAAATGAGTTATGTTTATTGGTTGCAGTTTTTTATGAAGATTAATTAACTGGAAATCTATTACATCAAGTGTTTAATGTCTTCATTCTAAATTTGCCAATTGTTTGTGGAAACTTTGCAGATTGATTATCAAAAAAATGAGCTGAATTGGACAAGACAGCTGCGGAGTACATTTACTGATTGGAATACAAGCCTACAGACTATCATTGCATGGTCGCCCTATAGAACTGAAGCAGAATTACTTGAACAGGTATAGCTTATGATGCATCACATACGTATTTTGACACAACGACCGACACCCTATTTTTCACGATTTGTGTCACAAAACCAAAAAAATCGTCAAATAGCTGTCAATTTAAAATCGAAAACTCTTAATATGCTTGCTGACAAGCAGAACATCATCAAATTTGGTATGTCTGATGAGTTTTGTGCAAGGATACTAAGACTATATATGTTTTACTTTCCTTCTAATATAGAAAACATACATCATGGCATATTTTGTGCAATGATACTAAGATTATCTGTGTTAAAAGTTTCTGTACACTACTTTTGCAGTTTAGTTCTATAAAGGAACAGGGGACTCGAGTTATCATTTACAATCTTTGGGAAGATGACCAAGGAGATTTGGAGCTTGATTTTGATGCTGATGTAAATGTAAGTTTTAACAACTAACACTGTGCCACCATGTTTTAGTTAATCAGTAAACTACGGTTTCTAATGATATTTGGGAGGACAGGATATTCAACTCAGAGGTGGTAACCGTGATGAGAAGAATATCGAGATGGCAAAGCGTTTTCCAAACTCCAAGCACTTCCTCACATATAGGCATTCATTGAGGGTGAGCTCACAGTGATCTGTTGAAATGACTTATGGTTTATATGTATTATTATGATGTTACTCGAATTGTGAGAACTTTGTTTTAGGCCATTGTAGTATCTCAGTTTTCAGATTGACCAATATCTGATAGGAGATAATTGCATTGGAACGTTTGGGATTTTGATAGCAGATTCTGAAATAATTTTTTTTTTTTGTAATTGCATTGAAACGTTTGTGACCTCGGGTCCCAGGGCATTGTTGATGTACTGACAAAACTGATAAGTGATAACTGCTGCTTGCTATGAAACTGGATAGAAATAGCTACTCTCGGTAGGAGCTGAATCTTTTAAATCTCATCTAGATTACCTCGTGAGCTTGCTGAGCTGTTGATTTGTGTGATTTTTGTGAAGTACCTAATGCTTGTAAAGGCTCTCTTGCAACATAGAAATTGCTCCGTTCACGGCTTTCTCTTGTGTTAGAGACTAGAACCTATACCTCAGTGAATTATTTTGATTATGTTCCTACTTTATTCTTTTGCTAGTATGTGATGCTATACGTGCTGCTGAGTATGACTTGTGTAATCTCCATGTGCAGAGTTATGCATCTATCTTGTATCTTAGAGTTCCAGATGCTTTCCAAATGATATTACGTGGAAAAGAGATTGAGCACCATAACATTGTGACTGACATGATGCTGAAGAAAGAGGTTACATACAGGCCGGTTGCAACTAATGGACTTCCAAAAGATTCAAATGTAGTAGACTATAACCTCTTTAGACTTTTTTTTCCCGAATACTGATGATCTATCAGTAGATCATTACTCACCAAAATTTGATCTTCTGCATCCCAGATGGTAGCTGATGTGACAATTGGCTTTGTAAAAGATGCAAAACATCATGTTGACGTCCAAGGGTTTAACGTATATCACAGGAACCGTCTGATAAAGGTCCCTTTCTATGTGTATTTTTTTTCTTGATTGAGATCATATAAGTTCATCTCTTTTTCAATTGTTGTTTTATCAGACTTCTATTATTTGTCACATATTAACTGCTGGTGGGTCTCGTAGATCATACTTTTATGCTTGATTAGCAGCCGATGTTTCTTCCTTTGTGTTGTTACTGTTAGTCTGTTCATTTTCATTGGTTGGTCTTAGATACGTTATTGACCTTTATGAACCCCTTAGAAAGTATTCTTGCTCTAGGGCTTTTAAGTTTATATTGGTGGATTGTTTTATCATCACATAATATTTTATTTGTTTCTTCTAGCCTTTCTGGAGAGTGTGGACTGCTGCCGGAAGTGGTGGGCGTGGTGTTATTGGTAGGTGGCTCTGGTCTTTTGATATCTTTTCTGTCTGTTAGCAGCTCGAGAAATAATAATTTTAATCTGCAGGTGTACTTGAGGCTAACTTCATAGAGCCAGCTCATGATAAGCAGGACTTTGAGCGCACAACTCTTCTAGCAAGACTTGAAGCACGTTTAATTCAAATGCAGAAGGATTACTGGTTTGTTACTTTGTTTTATTACCATTCTCTTGATTGTTAATTGGTATAGCGACAGTTTCATTGTGGCTTACAAATTAGTTCAAAGTATGCTTATAATTTTCAGTTTTTCACTCATCTCACCCTTCTCTCTCATAGGTCAGGAAATGCTCATAGGATCGGATATGTTGGGGCACGCTCTTTCCGAAGTTCTGAAACAGGAGAAGGTAATGGAATGATCTGATTTATGATCAGCTCTTGGAATGATCAGCTGTTGTATTAACTTTGGGTATATTAGCTATTCTGAATTTCTTATATTTACTATCATAAGAGTTATCAAAATATCAAAGTACTAGTATAATACTATGCAGGGCTGGTGTGTCATCGTGAATAGCTTTATAACCTAACTAATTTGATTTTCTAATCAGCTATGACCCACATGTCGGATAATATACAAAATTGTTGATCTTAGATAAATTAGCATGCAATTAGCATTGCAGAGACAAAATTAAGACGTGTTAACCTAAATTGGCATGCACTTAGCATCATTTAGGACAGTAGAGCTTCACACATTATTGATAACCTGGCTTTGATGTTGAGGGTTGTTTAGTCCTGCATACCTGCCATACCTGCATCGTCCGTGTGCTTCCGCAGGTATGTGCTAATACTGCAATTTGCAGTCGCGGCAATTGCTGCCGATGCAGGCACGTCCCCAGACATGTCTACTTGCATTCTGACCAGGGTTCTTTTCATTGTACCTCTTCTAGTGTGTGGTAGCATTAGGAGGGCCATGCTGGCCATGATCATGTTGCAAAGACAGCACATTGCTCATGCTCTTATCAAAGCAGATAACCCAGTACTACAATAATTGCAAAAAAAAGGTGAATTACAGAGACTCATTTGCGTACATTGTTACTTCCCATTGTCAGTTAAACCCAAATACCTGTATAGGGTTTCTGACTGCTCTCGTAGATGAGAAAACCCCAATGCCAGCAGCCCAGCACTAGGGGCTACGTGCGTATTCCATCTGTATAGATATTTAACACCACCAGTGAGTTGGCAATTCCAATAGGGTTCTGAGTATTTTCATCAACAAAAGGATATTCGATACCATAACGGGCCTATTGGGCAGGTACTTGATTCATTAAAAGATCTTGTTCCCAGCCATAGTTTACATATGTGGTGGTGTAAACCACATGCTGAAAGGGCTCTAAATATTGGAGATCTTACACTTCAAAATCCAAAAGTACCCCCAAGGCTGTTAGGGGGTACCTTACTAAAGCTCTGAATGATTGATCTTTGTCCTCTTTAATCGCTGTCTTCTGTTTCATCCATGATTAACCAACCAAATCGGATGATGCAATGCACAGAGTATCATGAGCATTTGTATTTTGAATGTGTATTGCACATTGTGTAAACTGATATACTAATCTCCTTGCCCAAGATGCACGATTAAGAAAGTTTCATTTGTGTTAACAAGCATGCAATAAAAAATCTCAACTTTGGGCACTGATATAATTTTTAAAATTTACATTGGGCATTTTAATATGATAAAAATGATTTTTCTGTGAAGTTTGTTTTCATAATATGATGCTATAAAGTATTTTCCGCTAATTGTTATTACGTCTGCTCTGTAATATCTCTCTGTCATGTATACACCAAGAAGGCTAAAAAATTCATTCATACTTTATGGAATCTGACCGGGACATCTAAAATAGTAGTAAGGCCATCTAACAGTGACATGCATGGTCCAATCCATTGGTAGTTTGTGTAGTTGCAAGGGAGGAATAAAAGCGATTTTATGCCAAAGTTATATGTATAAGACGATGCTAGTGTCCAAATCATAGAATTGGCTGCATTTTTTTATAGCGCAAACAAGGTGGCGGTACCATAACTTCAGTACTTATTATCTCTTCAGGTACTTATCTATTTTCTTGATCAATGCTGCCTTTTTACTTTGGCAGAAAACTCTCCTGAAGGCCCGCTAGGACCGCAATCATCACCTGGTCATTCTGGGAAAGGCTATCCAAAACAGCGCAACACTGGTAAAGGATCTAGTAAAACGAACAGGAAATTAAGCACACCTTATAGTATTCAGCAAGCTGAGAAGTCTGCTAGGACTAAGCGATCCACAAAATCAATACTGCATGGGCTATCAGACACAAGTGATGACAGTGATTCTGAGTTCGTTGGCACGCCGTCATTGAGGTCAAAAGCTCATATCCTGAATGCACATAGAAAATATTTCCAGAATGGAAATACTAGTATGGCAACACCTCCGTCCAATGGATCAGCTGAAAAAGAGAGAAGCATAACAAAATCTCAGTTGGTGGTAATTCTTCTTGTGCTGGCGTTTCTAGTGTTAACTTCTATTTTCTTGGGTCTGCATTTGTTTACATGAGTTACCGGATCATGTTATGCTACAGTGACTTTCTTACTCCATCGACACTACACTGCCTTTTCCTCCATAATCATGCACACAGCTCTGATAAACGTGCTTCTGTTACAATACTTAATACTGCTTATCATCTTTATTACTCTGTGATCTATGGTATTTCTTTTCAGCATTTATTTCTGTTTGATTTGTGAAGGAAATGTGGGTTTTCTTTTGGAGTTGGTTATTTGCACTGAACAGTTAGTGTTGGGGCTGATAATCTTGGGTGGTCCATTTTTCTCACTGGTAATAGCATTGTAGTAGAATTTCTGCTATTCAGGCTGGATGACAAATCTGGAATGAGCACTAGCTACCATAATAGTAAACACGTCAAACTAGAGTTATTAAGTGAAATGGTTGTTTGCAGATTGACCTTCAAAATTACATGTAATACACCTGTTACCTGCATGCTTCAGTTGTTTTGTAATTACTGTTGCATGATGTAGTTATATGCTTCCATTTTTCACTGGCCCTGAAAATTACATTGGTTACCTGTTTTATGTAGAATGCTCATGTGCCATTTGCATGCTACAGTTTTTTGTAGTTATTGTTGTATAATGTGAATATATGCTTCAGTATATTGCATGTGGATGTTGATGATCTTATTTTTTTTTCAAGAGTTTTTTTTATCTTAATTTGCATGTGGAGTATATCTTAAACATGTTTGCTCCAGTTTTGGCTTCCTTTTATTTCTGTTGGGTTTCATATCTAGTCTACTCCAACTTGCTTGGGAAAAAGGCTTTGATGTTGTTGTTGTAAAATATGTTTGCTCCACAGGAACAAAATGCAGGAAGTAATGGTGATGAACATTCCATTGATGATCTTGAAACTATCAAGCAATTGAGGGAGGAAAACTCATCTTTAAAGGAAAGGTAAATATCAGCAGGGTTTGGCTACTTCTCATGTTATCATTAGAGGGCCAGTAGTGCAATAATAGTTCCTCGATGTGTACAACTTTATGATAATATTTGAGAATCGGTGAAACCGATGTTGAGAACTAAGAATGCTTCTGACTGTCATTTTCTTGCGGCACTTCATGTTATGCAACTGCTGAGGGAGTGGGCCTACCTTTTCATAAGTATTTTTAAGGATTCACTGGCTAACATCAGCAACAAGAACTAGAATCTGGACTCTAGACAGCATACTGGAATTGAAATACAAGACAACAGAAAATGGATCTTCATTACTTACCTTTTGTGATGTCGAAACAAGAAGAGCACTGTCTATTTATAGAGAAGATTAAGACGATGATTTAGTAATTTAATCTGTTCTGCAAAAAACGGTAGAAATTTAATTTCGTTAGACATACTTACAAAATAAATTTAAGGAAAGTGTAAAGTGGTCAGTTTAAGTGTACATAATATGAGATAGAATGGTCTGTCTAATTCTACGCTGGAACTTTTAATTTAAGGAAATTTGGCTGGCCTCGCTTTTAGTGTTCAAGTTTATGTGAACGTGGTATTTTGCTGTCATGGTTTCTGCAAGTATCTCTACTTGCAACCCTTACTACTCTCTCCGTCCCATAAATGATGCCTTAGATTTTTCTATATTTTGATGTATTTAGACACTACAAATTTAGACAAATATAAGACATCCTTTATGGGATGGAGGGAGTATGATACGGAGTACATCTTTTCTAGAGATTGCAATAAGATGCCATATGCTGCTCTTCTGTCAGGTTATCGAGTGTGGAAGAGTCAATGTCACAAGAGCTGATTATGGAACAGGACAAGATCAAATCTTTGACAGAGAGGGTACGAGCTTATGTCTTGTCACATGTAAACCTAGTGTTTGAACTGTCTGCTACTTATGCAACGCATGTTGTTGCCATCTTTGTTTCCAATTTATGTGGAACATCTTGATGCTGTTATGTTGCAGTAGTTATGATTTTTTCTCCAATAAATACAAACTATTTAAATAATCTAATACTAGTGCAGACAACCATACAAATCATTTTGTGTTACCACTGGCAGCTGGACAAGAGTTTTCTGTTGCAACTCTTAGCACTACTCCGCCTAATGTTGTATTTTATTCTACTTGCTTAATCCTCCAGTACATTTAGATCTTTTTAGTTTGCTTGATTAATACATTTACTGTTTTGTCTTCCACTGGGGGAATCCTAAATTCCCAGTCCATTTTTTGTTCATTAGTTCTTTTTTTTGTGTGTGTTTGATGAGTACCTGTCTAGGATTATGAGATGCTATCTGTGACTTGCTACATCAACCAATTGCCCAGTCTTATGTATTATCTCAATCCATGGCATGACAAATGGTTACACTTGATGCTTCTATAAACAAGCATACTTAACATGTTCCTGTATTCCCCATAGGAATGCATTCTGGTCTATTAGTTTATATTATCAGGCTCTAACCTTCATTTTCCAGGTGGAGGATTTGGAGAGACAACTTGAAACTGCAAATAAGGAACAAGAAGCACTGATCGATATCTTTTCAGAAGAAAGAAGTCGGCGGGACGAAGAGGAGGAAAATCTAAAAGAGAAGCTAAAGGTGAGTTGAGACAAATCACTCCTCTGTTTACCACATTGCAGTACCATATGATCTCATCTCCCAGTATGCTTGGTCTTTCTTTGGCAGGAAGCATCTTCCACCATACAAGAGTTGCTGGAGAAATTGAATGCTGCCAAGAAAGGTCAAAAGGTGTGAGAAAATAAGCAACGTTGCCACGGCCTCACTAACCAGAGAGACTTCAGTTTCATGTAGTCACGCCCTGGGGCATTGCTGTTGCCTTTCCCAAATCTGTAGGTTTAATAGGGCCGCAGCTCGTTTCCATGTTCACACCTTCACTTAAAAGTTTAAGGTGTTAGTTCTATTCCTTTTTCTGTTTAGAGTTGAGATGCTAGGTGCGTCATCTCGTCCAAGATAAGCCACGAACGTTGTATATAGGCATGAGATGACCTCTAGATTCAATGTAAATTAGAGTAACCACTTAGTTATTTCACTGAGATGTCCATAATGTATGTCTGTATCAAATAGTAGATGCCAATTGACAAGGTATCGATTTGTCAATGCCTACAAGTGCGTACAAGTTGTAGGCTAGGGTTTTGCTGGAAGTAGAGGGCAAGTAGATCTTGAGGGTTTCAGCCGGAAAAGTACTCGACTGCTTATGAAAACTAACTAGGGTTGCGTGAACAATGATTCGATTCTCTCTTTGTCCCTCGACTCCCCCTTATATAGGAGGCGGAGCCGAGGGTTTCGTATTACACAAGTTTTACAGATTCCGGGAGACTCTTCGAATCTAACCCGTAAAGTTACAAATCTCTTTATTCCTAATATAACTCTATCTTTCCTTAACAACTAATTGAGCTTTCAATCTTCATATTCTTCGACTTCAGGGCCTTCAGTAAACCCTGGGTACCTTCTTCGGCAGGGATGCCTATGTCAGTATCCCTTGAATTGAGAATCAGGAAAAATCTCCAACTTCACAATTATCATATAACTTCTTCGAGTTAACATATCTTTAATAGAACAATCATATATTGTACAGGGATAACGGTAATTGGGGCTAGTTCATCTGACGGATCAGATACTAGTTAACTGCTCTTGTGGCAATCCGCAAAAACCTACTTCAAGATCACGTCTCTGGACATGATCTCGGGATACTGGCGTAACTCGAGATGTGCCGCTTAAGGTCTTACCAGATGCCGAGTTCCAGTCATGTTTTATCGGGTACCTAACGCGTCCGTTAGGATTTTTCTTCGTATCTGTTGATACGGGAAAAAGTAGCAAACCGCCGTCAGAGACGGTGCCACGCCGCACAGGATGGATCCGGGGACTTACCTTCGCAAAGTTTTGCGGCATTCAGAGATTATTCGCGACTGAGGCGCTCTGAGAATATATTGTCGAGTGCCTTTTTCGGCTGATGGAATAGCTCATTTATTCGAGTCAACGGATGACTTTTATATTTTTATCTTGTCTTCCCGATGGGAGTATATGAAGAGTTATTTGTATAACTCCAAATATACTAATCATATCGATCCCGATGGGAGTAGCCCCCGAGGCTACAACCAAGTGCTTGGACTTGGTTGTAGGCTCACCATTTTAGCACCTTTTATTGCTATATTGCCATCTTTCTGTTATTTTTCTCGGGTGCGCGACCAGCGCTCCCGATGGGAGTAGCCCCCGAGCATATGGACAAATGCTTGCATTTGATCATAGGCTCTCGCCTATTCTTTCTTGCCATACCCGAGGTTTTCCTTCTTTCTAAAGTAGCCCCCGAGCATTTGGTCAAAAACTTGTATTTGATCAAAAGCTCTCGAGATTATCATCACTTCATAACACCGCAGTCGAAATTTCTCTTTGATGAAGTGACATCTGTGCTGACGATAGCCACGACCGCGGTATCGAGAAAACACGAGTTCTGTCTTGTCGCTGACCCGTCGACCCAAAGTCTGCAGCACCTTGACACGTTGCGCAAGTGGGGGACACATGTCCTCCGCTTTTTCTGGCACGCGCGCTGTAGCGCCTGTCCAATTTCTTCATAGTGAAAATACATTCTTATCCCTTGAGCCACGTGTAACACCCCAAATTTCAATAAAAAGAAAGTTAGAGAATTCCAGAGAGCAAAATTTCAAACCAACAAAAACTTTTCTTTTGCATATAGTACCATGCATAGGACTTGTGCATTTGAGTGATATGCCATGATGATTGTTATTACTTGTATTGGATATGCTCTAAAACCCTAGGGTGATCATAGGAAGATCACCAACCAAATAAAACAAAGAGGAAGAAAATCCAATATTTGGAAAACCCTAAAAACCCTCACATATGCCCTATGGCATTTTTATAAATCTTGACCCTAGACCTATTTGGTCTTCACCATTAGTTGGATAATGTTATTAAACACTTATTACAACTTTTGGGACCAGGGTTGCACAATTCAAATGAATTTCAAACACAATTCCCACTCACATATGATAATGGTCATTTTTGACAATTATAGTCTGATCACCACTTTGAGCCCCTGCAAATCAATTTTCCCAAACCAATTCTTGCTAACTCTTTGCACCATTTCAAAGTCAACATCAAGGTGAACAACTTTGATAAAGATCACCCTGCCAAATTCATCTTGGATCAATAGCTATGCTCATCCAAAGTTGCAACATTTTAACAAGTGCAACAATCTCCACTTAGCCATTTTGGCCAATCTTTGAATTCTAATTTTTCCACCACCACCTCAATTCACCTCTGGTCATTTGCAACTAATACCAACACTCACATTTCAAAAACATTCACCTTTTGAATTAATTCAAATTTGGATAATTTTCATATTTTCCAAATATGGCACTATTTGCACTATTTGCAAATAGTGAATCTACTCCACCCCATCTACCCTAACCTGCCCCAATTGGTCCCCTGGTTCCCTCTAACCATGAATGGAGCATAGTAATGCTAAGGGAGAGAGAGAGCAAGCTAGGGCATGGCCATGCCGGCCATGTCCCCGAGCTCGTCGAGCTCCCTCTCCTCTCCTTGCTTCTCTGCCCTGCCCACCTGGCCATAGCACGCCACCTCGCTCCTCTACGTCGCCTAGCACCGGCCGTTGTCGAGGAGGAGCACCGCACCGGCCAGACAAGCACGCGTCCATGGCGGCCGGCATGCCGCTCGCGTCGCACGAGAGCGCGCCACGGGCACCCACTGGCCACGCGCCGCGCAACCACCTCGCACTCGCCCCGGCCCCGCTTGCCTGCCGTTGAGCATCACCGCACCACCACGACACCGCCAGACATGGCCACGACAAGACCCTGGACCGCCGCCGCCGTAGACGGGAAGAAGATCCCGCCACCGCCGCGGCCGTCGTGGAAGCAACGCGACCCAACCAAGCCTCCCCCGACCAAGCTGTCGCTGCCGTTAGACTCGCCAGGAACCGCAGAACAGCGCCACGCCTTCGCCTAGCTCACTAGCTCGCCGAAGACGCCGCGCCCATGTCGCCCGCATCACTGCCCCGCCATCCTCTCTCAATCCTATAAATAGAGCGTTCCCTGGACAGAACTGAGCACACCACCTCGCTCCCCACCTCTCACAGCTTCTCCACCACCACTCCACTCACTCGATCGTCGCCGGAGCTGCTCCAATTTGAAGATCGACGCCGCCAGTACCCGGAGGTCGCCGCCGTCGATTGGAGCTGTCCCAGGAGGAGCCGCCGGTACCAGGAGCTCCGTCGTCGGCCACAACTTCCCCACGCACACTGCCATCCCTCGCTGGAGCACTGGTTAGCCCTCCGACCCCCTAGGTCCGCCGCCAGAGCGTCGGGTTCTCGTCGGAGAAGACGATGAACCTCGACCGTCGGATTCACTTCTAATCCAACGCCTCACTTTAAAACGTACCGATTCGGGTTAGATGAGCCGCTGACAGGCGGACCCCACCCTGTCAGGCAGCCCGCGCAGCACTGGACCGTGGTGGGCTGGCTCGGGCCGTTTTCAAACCGTTTGGCCCAATAGCTTTTCCCGCCGGCCTTTTAATTCAAACTGAGTTTAATTAATCCAAATGAATTTCAATACTGCCCAAACTTTGAAATTAAATAGTTTCAAATTGGCTAAACCAAATTTAGAAAATTTTATATTGTTAGAAAGCCACTGAAATTCTCTACAACATGCCACTGGCCTCATGGTTAATTTCTTTGTAGAATTAATGTGACAAAAATAACAAGGCAGGGACTATTCCCTATTCAAATAATTCTTAAAAATCAACCAAAATAGATATTAAGTTAATTCCAACTCTAATAGCTCACATTTGACTTACACTAATTGTTTATGCAATAAAATGGTGTGGTCACTTTGCATGATCATGCCATGGTTTAATGAATGGATATTATGGCTAGTTTAACTAGTTGATACTATCCAAAACTATTAAGTTAAATGGTGTGAAGTCTTACACTTCATTTAAACTTGTCTCACATGGATTCATGGGATTTTTGGACCCCTGGTTCCAAACTCTCTTATATGGATTACTTGAGATTTAAATTAAATGTAGTGTTGTTTAAATGGTATGAGGTGATCCACCTCATTTAAATCATTTTCCCAAATGATGATGATGAACATTTGACTTAGGTCAATATGAGTTCATCCATGATTGTTGGAGAAATTAAATCTTAAGAAGATTTCAATGAGAGGAAATTATTTCTCAAGAACCCTATGGAAACTATCATTTACATATGGAATACAAATTCTATTTAAATCCCACAACCCATGCACCCTAGCTTATTTATTTGGTGTGCATAGAGTAGTTTGTGTGTTTACTTGTGATGTGTGGAATAGCCATTGAATTAGTGAGTAATTATACTCGTATTCAAATTTAGACGGTAGCACCGGAGAGTACACCGAAGAAGAAGGTTGCTACCAGGAGGAAGAGGAGGAACAGTTTGAGAACTACCAAGGCAAGCTATACTCTTGCAAGCTACTACCAATGCATGCTAATAGTCTTGCAAAGTGCAAAGCCCCTTGGGGCAAGGCACCATGTTCTTACCTTTTCTTATATGAACCCATCCCAAGTTTTTTACTTTACAAGTTTTTACTTGTTTTCCTAAATGAGTTACTTTTATAGTTAACTTTGGTCAAAGTACAAGTTGAGTCCTAGAGTAGTGAGTTAGTCTTCCCAAAGCAAAGCAAGTTAGCACCCCTCATGAATTAGAGCTAGTGCTAAAGAATTAAAACTGGACTACTCTAGATGGGAACCTTGTGATTTTGAAAGGATTTTGAAACCTTGGAATGAAGATGCATTCCATTGAATGATTTTTGAAGGTGAATATGATCAAGAGAAGATGGTGATTTTTGATAAAACATGATGTTGGTTTGAATGCGATACCTTTCCAATTATCAAGTACCCCCACAATACCTGATTATGGGTAGGGCGTAACTGGAAGTTTATGCGTCTTAGTATGGGTTCCCTCTAAACAAGCGTCATCGGGGTTATGCCGAAAGCTGCCTCCACCACAAAAGAAACGATACGATATGATGCGAAATGAGGTGAATGTCCGGCCCAAGCCCTGTGCAGTTCCCAGGCTGACTGTCTGTCTTCACTGGGAGGCCAAGCTCATGGGGAGAGGTGCTCATACTAAGGTTCGTAAGTGAAAGGTTATGGTTGATGATCCGCGTACTGTGTTACGATGATTCGGGGAAATCCCGACGGATGAAATCAAATGTTGTGGCACAAGTGTGCAACCTCTGCAGAGTGTAAACCTATTCGAATAGCCGCGTCCACGGTTACGGACGGTTGGAAAGGCCATACAGTGTCCGATGTCATATCTTTGAAAATGATGTTGAAAAGGTGATGGTGAAATAACTTGTGGTGGATTGAATTGAAATCACCACTTGAATGGTGGGAATGACACTAATGTTCCCACTTGAGTTAGTTAGCACTTGAGTAAGCTTTTCTCAAAACTTTGTGAACTAAAACTAGCTTTATGCAAATAAACTAGAGCTTAGCAAACCTTACTAGAATGTCTAGCACTTACTTTAGTATTAGTTTGCGAGTACTCAACGTACTCACGGCTTTGTCCCTGGCTATTCAAATGGCCAGAGTATGAAGATGAACAAGGAGATGACCAGCAGGACGCCTACGACAACTAAGCGCCTTCCGACGTCAAGCGTTGGCCTGTGGACTAGAGAGTCCTTGTATCTTACGCTTCCGCTATGTTGAACAATGAACTTGTGTTGTTCGTTGATCAATAGATCAACTATTCGTGTAATATGGATCATGTGATTCCAATTTGTAAGACTTATGGTTTGTATTGAATGATGACTGTGATACTTAACTATTATGCCTCGCAACAACAATATTCCTGGGATTGCGATGTATGACATAATAGGCATTCGGACTTAAAAATCCGGGTGTTGACAAGTTGGTATCAGAGCCATTGTTTGACCTTAGAAGACCTTAGTTAGAATGGGCGTTCTGAAAAACTTAACTTTGAAATCAAATGAAAGAAATTATTTGTGAAAATTTGCTACACTCTTGTCTTTGAGACTTTGCCAAAATTTGATGAATCATGTTTTGAACCAACTTAAAATTTTGCCACACTTTGCACTCTCTAACTTACTCATCCAATTCTCTTTCAGATGGAGCCGAATGAACCCCTCAACACCAAGTTTTACCAGCTTGGAAACGGAGGAAGCTTGATCTTCGAGCATGACCTCGACTCCCTGTCGGATAACCTTGGCCGCCCACACCCCGAGTTTCACGGGATTCAGGTGGACGACCAGCCGGGAGGGGAACTGCAGTGGATTATCACCGCTGACTTGAGGGGCAAGCTGGAGCCTCCCACCTCGGAGAGGATCCTTTTCTCTTTCAGGAAAGCAAGAGCGGCTCGACGGGCTTGCACGTGCTCTTCAGGAAGCACTTGCTCGTCTGTGCGGACAGAATGCGGAAGCACTTCGTGAGGAACGCTTTGCGCATCTCGCGAGGCGTAACTCTGACGGAAGACCCATGGATGTGCCACTGCACCCCCAGTTGAGGCACCATGTGGATCACTTGGACTTCATGCTCTACCAGACTCAGAGGGACCTTGACGCCTCTCGCGCTTACGCGAATCAGACCCATGCTCACATCACCGAGCAGGGCGAGGCGATCAAGCTACTCAACAACGACCGCAGAAGCCTTCGCCAGCAGCGTGCCAAGAAGGACGCTACGATTCGCCGCCTTCGCGCCCGGATCGCGTCACTTGAGGCCACTGTCAAGGCCCAGGAGGATCAGATTCGTCATCTGGAGGATGACGATGGAGGCATCGATATTCAGGGAGGAGACGCCTTTCTGAGCGATGACGACGACTTTGAGGAGGACGAGAACACCGAGGAGGAGGACTACGAGTTCCTGGAGGCAGGACCTGACGACTACGTCCCGATCAATGTCGATGATGAGGAGTAGATGCACTAGTTCCACTTATAGTAGGTGTGAGTTGTATCCCGTCCTTTGTATCGTAGCATGAGAATGGTTCTTAAAACCATTGGAGTATGTGTGTAGTTTGTACTATGTGTTGCATGAATGGATGAATGTTATGTTTGTCATGAAAAGATTACAAGTTTTCAAATGCTTTTCAAACTTAACCAAAATGAACCATAGAATGTTCCCTCTTATCTCATAATCTTCTACATCTTCAGATGGCCCCTCCGAATCGCACCAACGACGCGATGCTGCAACTTCGCAAACCACCTTGCATGCACCGGGAAACCGAAAGAGCCGAACGCCAAGCCAACCTCATCGCCTTGCAGAACATCGCCAACCAAGGCCCTGGAAATCATGACCACCCCGGATCCAAGCTCAAGAACTTCCAAAACACCAACCCTCCGGTGTTTAGCAAGACCGAGGAGCCCCTCGACGCCGACGATTGGCTCCAGACTATGGAGAACAATCTGGAAGTAGCTGGAGTGGAAGCCAACGAGAAGGTGTTGTTCGCCACTCACTATCTCGCTGGACCAGCTCGCGCTTGGTGGACCAGCACCCGTGCCATGAACGGAGGTCAATTCATGACTTGGGAGGATTTCAAACTCAAGTTCAGCAAGTACCATGTACCCCCGGGTCTTATCAAGAAGATGAGGGATGAATTCCGTGAGCTGAAACAAGGTCGCATGACGGTGGTTGAATACCGCGACAAGTCTCTCACTTTGTCAAGGTATGCCTCTGATGAGACCGACACCGTTGAGAAGAGGAAGGAGAGATTCCTGAACGGACTGCATGATGAGATGCAGACTGTCCTCGTCAACATCCCCTTCGCCGACCTCGAAGCCCTTGTTGACTCCGCCATCCAGATGGAGGGCAAGTTAAACCAAGCCAATGAGAACCGCAAGCGCCGCATGGCAAGTCAGAGTGGATCAAGCCACCCCCAAAGGTTTCGCCCTAGCTCAAGCGGAGGTTTCCCTCCGAGAAACAACAAACCCCCGATGCAGAACTCTCGCCCCGGTTATCAGAACCGGAGTGGAGGAAACTCCAAGCCAGGAGGCTACAACAACAACTACAACAACAACTACAACCGCGCTCCACCCCGAGCCCCTAACAACACCAACACCACCCCCAGAACCGGAAGCAATGCCATTCCCGTTGCGAACAAGCAGGACAAGAGCACGATCACTTGTTATGAGTGTGGTGTAGTGGGACACTACTCCAACGAGTGCCCCAAGCGCCTTGCCAAGCTCGCCGGCAACACCGCTGCACCTGCTCAGCAGCAACGCCGTGTCTCCACTGGCAAGAAGTTCGCCCCCAACAACCCCAACAACCGCAACGGCCGCCTCTACCACATGAACGCCGAAGAAGCCCAGGAAGCACCAGATGTTGTGCTGGGTATGTTTTCTGTCAACCACACCCCTGCTAGAGTGTTGTTTGATTCCGGAGCATCTCATTCCTTTGTCACCGAAGATTTTGCATCAACAAGTAAAATTCAACCCCTCAGTTTGAAGCATGTTATGATAGTTCAAATCCCCGGATCAACCACCAAAGCCAGAAAATTTTGCAAAAATGTGCCAATCAAAACCCATGATGTAGATTTCTTTGCAAATCTAATAATACTTGGAACCAAAGGTTTGGAAGTTGTCCTAGGAATGGACTGGATGTCCAAGCACAATGGATTGATAGATTGCGCCAAGAAAGCCATAACCATGACTAGCAGCACCGGCATCGTAGTTGAGCACGTCTCTGAAAAACTACCCAGAAAATTTACCTGCAACCAAAGTGTATCCAAGCCAACTCTGGATCAAATCAGGGTCGTTTGTCGCTACCCTGATGTGTTTCCGGATGATCTACCCGGTATGCCCCCGGATCGGGATATCGAGTTTATCATCGAGTTAATCCCCGGAACTGGACCCATCGCCCAGAGAGCCTACAGCATGAACGCAACCGAGCTTGTGGAGCTGAAGAAGCAAATAGATGACATGTTAGCCAAAGGTTTGATTAGACCAAGTGCATCCCCCTGGAGATCCCCCGTCTTGTTTGTCGACAAGAAGGATGGTGCAAATCGTTTACGCACGGACTATCGTAAGCTTAACGATGTCACCATCAAAAACAAATACCCCTTACCCAAGATCGAAGACTTGTTTGACCAACTCACCGGATCCCGAGTTTTCTCCAAGACTGGACTTGGATGCGTGCTTATGCAAGAAGGCAAGGTTGTATCCTACCTTTCGAGGCAACTCAAGCAACATGAACAGAATTACCCAACCCATGACCTCGAGCTTGCAGCCGTGGTCTTAGCCCTGAAAGTTTGGCGTCATTACCTCATGGGTAATCGATGCGAGATCTACTCCGACCACAAAAGCCTCAAATATATATTCACCCAGAAAGAGTTGAACATGAGACAACGCCGATGGATCGAATTGATCAAGGATTACGACATGGAGATTCACTACCACCCCGGCAAGGCCAATGTGGTAGCGGATGCTTTGAGTCGACTGCCGTGCCAGTTGAACTCCATGCTCGCAACCGAACAGCCCAGTTTGCACCAAGAGTTTGAACAGTTCAGACTTGAACTTGTGAGTGAAGGATTCCTAGCCAGCATAGAACTGCAACCCACCTTGATTGGTCAGATCAAGGAAGCCCAGAAGGACAACGCTAGCATTGACGGAATCAAGAAACAGATAGCCGAAGGAAAAGCCCCCGGATTCACCGTAGACGAAGCCGGAGTGCTTTGGTACAAAGAACGTCTCTGCGTACCATCGGACTCTAACTTGAAACAAGTCATTCTGCAAGAAGCCCATGACACCCTTTATTCAATCCACCCCGGAGGTACCAAGATGTACCAAGACCTAAAAGAACAATTTTGGTGGCACGGAATGAAGAGAGAGATCGGTAGCTATATCGCTAAGTGTGACATCTGTCAGAGAGTCAAAGCAGAACACCAACGACCCACCGGACTGTTGCAACCCCTTCAGATTCCCGAATGGAAATGGGACTCCGTAGGAATGGACTTTATCACCGGACTGCCCAAATCCAGCAAAGGCAATGATTCAATCTGGGTAGTGGTCGATAGATTGACCAAAGTCGCCCATTTCATCGCCGTCAAAACCACCTATCAAGGCCCCAAGTTAGCTGAACTTTACATCTCCAGAATAGTCGCTCTGCACGGAACCCCCAAATCGATAGTGTCAGATAGAGGATCACAGTTCACCTCAAGGTTCTGGCAGAAAGTGCATGAAGGACTAGGCACCCGCCTAAATTTCAGCACCGCCTATCACCCTCAGACCGACGGACAGACTGAGAGAGTAAACCAGATACTGGAAGACATGCTTAGAGCATGCGTACTGGAATACGGATCCAAGTGGGAAGACTGCCTACCTCACGCAGAATTCTCTTACAACAATAGTTATCAAGCCAGCCTACAGATGGCCCCCTTTGAAGCCTTGTACGGAAGGAAGTGCCGTACCCCCCTGAACTGGTCAGAAGTCGGAGAAAACCAAGTTTTCGGCCCAGATGTTCTTCGAGAAGCCGAAGAGAAAGTCCACAAGATCCGCGAGTACCTCAAGACTGCGCAATCTAGACAGAAGAGCTACGCCGACAAGAGACGTCGGGAGATGACCTTTGAGATCGGAGATTTCGTCTATCTCAAAGTATCCCCCTTGAAAGGGATGCAAAGGTTCCAGTTGAAAGGAAAGCTTGCACCCCGCTATGTTGGACCTTTCCAAGTCCTCAGCCGCCGAGGTGAAGTATCTTATCAACTGGAGTTGCCTGAAGAAATGTCGGCTGTACACGACGTTTTTCACATCTCACTTCTCCGGAAATGCCTTGAAGTCCCTGAGAAGACCGAAGTGTTCAAGAACATCGATCACAGATCAGTGGATATCAACAAGGATCTGACTTACCGCGAAGTGCCGATTCGCATATTGGAAGAAGCTTACCGAACCACCCGCACCCGAAGCATCAAGTTTCTGAAGATCCAATGGAGCAATCATACCGAGGATGAAGCCACATGGGAACGCGAAGACTTCATGAAGAAGGAGTACCCAGATCTCTTTAGTACCTAACTTTCTTTTCGATCTCGGGACGAGATCTTTTGTAAGGGGGAAGGGTTTGTAACACCCCAAATTTCAATAAAAAGAAAGTTAGAGAATTCCAGAGAGCAAAATTTCAAACCAACAAAAACTTTTCTTTTGCATATAGTACCATGCATAGGACTTGTGCATTTGAGTGATATGCCATGATGATTGTTATTACTTGTATTGGATATGCTCTAAAACCCTAGGGTGATCATAGGAAGATCACCAACCAAATAAAACAAAGAGGAAGAAAATCCAATATTTGGAAAACCCTAAAAACCCTCACATATGCCCTATGGCATTTTTATAAATCTTGACCCTAGACCTATTTGGTCTTCACCATTAGTTGGATAATGTTATTAAACACTTATTACAACTTTTGGGACCAGGGTTGCACAATTCAAATGAATTTCAAACACAATTCCCACTCACATATGATAATGGTCATTTTTGACAATTATAGTCTGATCACCACTTTGAGCCCCTGCAAATCAATTTTCCCAAACCAATTCTTGCTAACTCTTTGCACCATTTCAAAGTCAACATCAAGGTGAACAACTTTGATAAAGATCACCCTGCCAAATTCATCTTGGATCAATAGCTATGCTCATCCAAAGTTGCAACATTTTAACAAGTGCAACAATCTCCACTTAGCCATTTTGGCCAATCTTTGAATTCTAATTTTTCCACCACCACCTCAATTCACCTCTGGTCATTTGCAACTAATACCAACACTCACATTTCAAAAACATTCACCTTTTGAATTAATTCAAATTTGGATAATTTTCATATTTTCCAAATATGGCACTATTTGCACTATTTGCAAATAGTGAATCTACTCCACCCCATCTACCCTAACCTGCCCCAATTGGTCCCCTGGTTCCCTCTAACCATGAATGGAGCATAGTAATGCTAAGGGAGAGAGAGAGCAAGCTAGGGCATGGCCATGCCGGCCATGTCCCCGAGCTCGTCGAGCTCCCTCTCCTCTCCTTGCTTCTGCCCCTGCCCACCTGGCCATAGCACGCCACCTCGCTCCTCTACGTCGCCTAGCACCGGCCGTTGTCGAGGAGGAGCACCGCACCGGCCAGACAAGCACGCGTCCATGGCGGCCGGCATGCCGCTCGCGTCGCACGAGAGCGCGCCACGGGCACCCACTGGCCACGCGCCGCGCAACCACCTCGCACTCGCCCCGGCCCCGCTTGCCTGCCGTTGAGCATCACCGCACCACCACGACACCGCCAGACATGGCCACGACAAGACCCTGGACCGCCGCCGCCGTAGACGGGGAAGAAGATCCCGCCACCGCCGCGGCCGTCGTGGAAGCAACGCGACCCAACCAAGCCTCCCCCGACCAAGCTGTCGCTGCCGTTAGACTCGCCAGGAACCGCAGAACAGCGCCACGCCTTCGCCTAGCTCACTAGCTCGCCGGAGACGCCGCGCCCATGTCGCCCGCATCACTGCCCCGCCATCCTCTCTCAATCCTATAAATAGAGCGTTCCCTGGACAGAACTGAGCACACCACCTCGCTCCCCACCTCTCACAGCTTCTCCACCACCACTCCACTCACTCGATCGTCGCTGGAGCTGCTCCAATTTGAAGATCGACGCCGCCAGTACCCGGAGGTCGCCGCCGTCGATTGGAGCTGTCCCAGGAGGAGCCGCCGGTACCAGGAGCTCCGCCGTCGGCCACAACTTCCCCACGCACACTGCCATCCCTCGCTGGAGCACTGGTTAGCCCTCCGACCCCCTAGGTCCGCCGCCAGAGCGTCGGGTTCTCGTCGGAGAAGACGATGAACCTCGACCGTCGGATTCACTTCTAATCCAACGCCTCACTTTAAAACGTACCGATTCGGGTTAGATGAGCCGCTGACAGGCGGACCCCACCCTGTCAGGCAGCCCGCGCGGCACTGGACCGTGGTGGGCTGGCTCGGGCCGTTTTCAAACCGTTTGGCCCAATAGCTTTTCCCGCCGGCCTTTTAATTCAAGCTGAGTTTAATTAATCCAAATGAATTTCAATACTGCCCAAACTTTGAAATTAAATAGTTTCAAATTGGCTAAACCAAATTTAGAAAATTTTATATTGTTAGAAAGCCACTGAAATTCTCTACAACATGCCACTGGCCTCATGGTCAATTTCTTTGTAGAATTAATGTGACAAAAATAACAAGGCAGGGACTATTCCCTATTCAAATAATTCTTAAAAATCAACCAAAATAGATATTAAGTTAATTCCAACTCTAATAGCTCACATTTGACTTACACTAATTGTTTATGCAATAAAATGGTGTGGTCACTTTGCATGATCATGCCATGGTTTAATGAATGGATATTATGGCTAGTTTAACTAGTTGATACTATCCAAAACTATTAAGTTAAATGGTGTGAAGTCTTACACTTCATTTAAACTTCTCTCACATGGATTCATGGGATGTTTGGACCCCTGGTTCCAAACTCTCTTATATGGATTACTTGAGATTTAAATTAAATGTAGTGTTGTTTAAATGGTATGAGGTGATCCACCTCATTTAAATCATTTTCCCAAATGATGATGATGAACATTTGACTTAGGTCAATATGAGTTCATCCATGATTGTTGGAGAAATTAAATCTTAAGAAGATTTCAATGAGAGGAAATTATTTCTCAAGAACCCTATGGAAACTATTATTTACATATGGAATACAAATTCTATTTAAATCCCACAACCCATGCACCCTAGCTTATTTATTTGGTGTGCATAGAGTAGTTTGTGTGTTTACTTGTGATGTGTGGAATAGCCATTGAATTAGTGAGTAATTATACTCGTATTCAAATTTAGACGGTAGCACCGGAGAGTACGCCGAAGAAGAAGGTTGCTACCAGGAGGAAGAGGAGGAACAGTTTGAGAACTACCAAGGCAAGCTATACTCTTGCAAGCTACTACCAATGCATGCTAATAGTCTTGCAAAGTGCAAAGCCCCTTGGGGCAAGGCACCATGTTCTTACCTTTTCTTATATGAACCCATCCCAAGTTTTTACTTTACAAGTTTTTACTTGTTTTCCTAAATGAGTTACTTTTATAGTTAACTTTGGTCAAAGTACAAGTTGAGTCCTAGAGTAGTGAGTTAGTCTTCCCAAAGCAAAGCAAGTTAGCACCCCTCATGAATTAGAGCTAGTGCTAAAGAATTAAAACTGGACTACTCTAGATGGGAACCTTGTGATTTTGAAAGGATTTTGAAACCTTGGAATGAAGATGCATTCCATTGAATGATTTTTGAAGGTGAATATGACCAAGAGAAGATGGTGATTTTTGATAAAACATGATGTTGGTTTGAATGCGATACCTTTCCAATTATCAAGTACCCCCACAATACCTGATTATGGGTAGGGCGTAACTGGAAGTTTATGCGTCTTAGTATGGGTTCCCTCTAAACAAGCGTCATCGGGGTTATGCCGAAAGCTGCCTCCACCACAAAAGAAACGATACGATATGATGCGAAATGAGGTGAATGTCCGGCCCAAGCCCTGTGCAGTTCCCAGGCTGACTGTCTGTCTTCACTGGGAGGCCAAGCTCATGGGGAGAGGTGCTCATACTAAGGTTCGTAAGTGAAAGGTTATGGTTGATGATCCGCGTGCGTGTTACGATGATTCGGGGAAATCCCGACGGATGAAATCAAATGTTGTGGCACAAGTGTGCAACCTCTGCAGAGTGTAAACCTATTCGAATAGCCGCGTCCACGGTTACGGACGGTTGGAAAGGCCATACAGTGTCCGATGTCATATCTTTGAAAATGATGTTGAAAAGGTGATGGTGAAATAACTTGTGGTGGATTGAATTGAAATCACCACTTGAATGGTGGGAATGACACTAATGTTCCCACTTGAGTTAGTTAGCACTTGAGTAAGCTTTTCTCAAAACTTTGTGAACTAAAACTAGCTTTATGCAAATAAACTAGAGCTTAGCAAACCTTACTAGAATGTCTAGCACTTACTTTAGTATTAGTTTGCGAGTACTCAACGTACTCACGGCTTTGTCCCTGGCTATTCAAATGGCCAGAGTATGAAGATGAACAAGGAGATGACCAGCAGGACGCCTACGACAACTAAGCGCCTTCCGACGTCAAGCGTTGGCCTGTGGACTAGAGAGTCCTTGTATCTTACGCTTCCGCTATGTTGAACAATGAACTTGTGTTGTTCGTTGATCAATAGATCAACTATTCGTGTAATATGGATCATGTGATTCCAATTTGTAAGACTTATGGTTTGTATTGAATGATGACTGTGATACTTAACTATTATGCCTCGCAACAACAATATTCCTGGGATTGCGATGTATGACATAATAGGCATTCGGACTTAAAAATCCGGGTGTTGACAAGTTGGTATCAGAGCCATTGTTTGACCTTAGAAGACCTTAGTTAGAATGGGCGTTCTGAAAAACTTAACTTTGAAATCAAATGAAAGAAATTATTTGTGAAAATTTGCTACACTCTTGTCTTTGAGACTTTGCCAAAATTTGATGAATCATGTTTTGAACCAACTTAAAATTTTGCCACACTTTGCACTCTCTAACTTACTCATCCAATTCTCCAGCGCCCGTGCTTACTTCCCTACCGCAGTCAATCCCACTGGATGCCGCCGCGGTCAAGGCTCACCAAGCACACCTCCCCCATGGCGACGAAAGACCTGCAGTCCTCCGAGTGGGAGAGATCTAGGATCTCCAATCAAGATGTGAACCTGCTCAAGAAGCTCGGGTTCACGAAGCAGGAGAAGACGCTGATCTTACCCGGCGAGGAGAGCTACCCCACGTCGCGCATTGGATACCGGGTAACTTTTGTCGACCACCTCATCCGCGGCCTAGCTACTCCAGTCCACGAATTTCTTCGTGGATTGCTCTTTGTTTATGGTCTGCAACTCCATCATCTCACCCCCAATTCCATCCTTCACATCTCCATCTTCATCACCCTCTGCGAATGCTTTCTCGGGACCCCTCCCAACTGGGGCGTGTGGAAACGCATATTTCTTGTCCGCCGCAACAGCTCCCACACCACCGCCTATAATGTAGGTGGTGTAGTTATATGCGTCCGCCCATATGTCGAATATTTCGATGTCAAGTTCCCTGACTCTGTTCAAGGGTGGCGCAAAAGATGGCTTTATGTCCAGGAGGCGCAAAATGACGCGTAGGAGTACAATGTCGCTCCTTTTGATGGTGGCGAAAAAATCATTCGTCGTCGTTCATGGGACGCGGAAGCTTCCAATGAAGAGAAAACGGCGACATATGCCCTGATGAAGCGCATCCACGAACTCCAAAATACCCGTGGCAAAGAGCTGTCGGGTATTCAGATAACTGCGTACTTCCTTAGGATTACGGTGCAGCCTCTTCAGGCTCGCAAGAACCCTCTCTGGATGTATGTTGGCGCAAAGGACGTGGATCGCTTCTCCAAGGATCTTTCGATAAAAGACTTGGAGATGCTTGTCCGGAAGATTTGGTCGCTGAGCAAGAAGGACACCATTCCATCATCTTGCCGCGTCGAGCCGTATAGCAGCACCAACGCTCTCCCCAAGGTGAGCTATTTTTGCTCTTCCGAGTTTTTAACATTTGTCGACTACTATTTTGCTAACTTCCCTGGTATAACTTATTGTCGCCATATCTTGTTATCTTGTAGAAACATCAAGTTTTATCTTCTCTTCCTCCCCTCCCTGAGGGCGGTGAAGTCGAAGAACGAACCGTCGTCACTGACGATACCCAGGGCACTTCTCGCCCTGAGAGTGAAGTTGCGGGTTCTCACAAATCCGTGGCTTCCTCTGAAAAAGAAGTTGAATCCGAGGCTACCGAGTCTTCGGGTTCGCTCCCTTCAGCTGCTTCCCCGAAGAATAAGAGGAAGAGGGAAGAGCTCGAAGATTCCGGCACCTCCAAAGCGGGGAAATCTCCTGTCGAGGAGACTTCTCCCGAAAAAGAGGGGAAAGCCTTCAACCCTTACGATGATGCTCTTGTTAGCTCGTAAGTTCACTTCGCCTTTTGTATTTTTTTTTGCTATATTGCTTTTTCTATGTATTCTCATACTATCTTTTGATGCGTAGTGGCGACGAAGAAGAGGGCCCCATTGTTAATGTGACTGCTCACACGAGCACGTCACATACCTTGGTGCTTTCCGAGACTCGCCTTGCTACCGAAGAAACCTCGCCTCCTCAGCGGGATATAGGGAACTTGACTCCTCCCGGCAGCCCCCGTGCCCCTTCGCCGAAGAAGGCGAGGGTTGAACCTGTCGAAGGATCAAACCTTCTACCCGGGAGTTCGTCGACTCCCTCTGTGGATGATGTAACTGGCCTCACCACTCATTTTTACTGCTATCGAACTTTTCTTCTTCTTCTGGCTTTCTTATCCCTTTTCGTTTTCTCAGCCTCTGATGCAACAATTTATTCATCTTGGTACTCAATTTGTTGGGTACCACGACCATGCGAATAGTTTGAAAGGTACTTCTCTTATCTCTTCCTTGTCGAACAATATTTTCTTTGCTACTTTGTTGAAACTTTTGTCGTTGTTTTTTGCCAGAGGCTCTCACCAAAGCTAATAAGCGCGCTGATGATCTTGCTCTCGAGCTAGCGAAGAGCGAAAAAGCTCGTGAGAAAGCTGAGCTAGACGCTGCATCGGTTGAGAGTCTTCGAAAGAGACTCCATGATGCTGAAAACACCTTGAGTGAACGCACAGCTCAACAACTTGCTCGTGAAGCTGACATCACCGCTCGCTTGGAGTCGCAGAACCGACGCTTTGTCAGTAAGTACCGGTCACTTTCCTCGAGTTGACTCTAGCATTATTTTTTGCGTATGCTTATTAATAATCTGGAATTTGCTTCAGCAGGGAAAACGAGCCAGGAATATGAGCTTGAAAAGCCGGAAGATGACCGTCTCCTCGACGCCCTTTCTCTCCTCGAAATTTATGGAGATGAAGTGCGCCAAAGCATCTCTGATGCCAAGGCGGCATTTTCTCGGCTCTTCCCCTACTTCTTCCCGAAGACAGATGAGCCCAACACCTTTGATGCGCTTACTAAGCGCTTCATTCCGAAGGAAGATCTTGGGTTAGCTCTTCGGCAGGAAAACCTGAAGATTGGCGTTGAAGGCACCATCGCTTTGGTTGCTGAGAGCCAGCAACACGTCGACTGGACGAAAGTTGGTGATGTGAAGAGTATGGAGACGAAAAGGTGGCAATCTTTGATCAAGGCCGCCAAGCCAAACTCGAACAAAATCCTCTCCTTCCTCGGATACAAACCAACTCCTTCCCCTAGTGCTTCAAAGCCGGAGGTCAAGTAGACCATCTTGTCCCTGATTTCTTTTTTTCTTCCTCTTTTGTTAGTGTCGCCGTAGCTGCTTTTGCGACAGTCTATCATTGGTTCACTAGGAACCCTCTATTTTGTAACGCGCATGTAAATATTCAATATGAATCAATGAAATGCTATCTTGCCAAGTTATTGATGTCGATATTCTCTTTCCAGTTGATTTTTGACAACTATATCGCGGTTCCTCGTTCCTCGGATTCCTTGCCCGCTTCTTCCTTTGTGAAGAAAACATCCGCTGATAATCTCAACGCAGATTCTTCGAGTACTGAACCTGATCAGAACTTGAACGAATTTCGACAACAGCTTCAGGCGATGAAGAAACAAGTACTTATAGAAATGGAGCAGTCCCGAAAGTCATCCGAGAAAGAGAAACAGGCACTCCACCAAGCCCAGGAAGCTTTGACTCTGAAGGAGACTGCAGTCGCCGAAGCTGCCCAAGCTGCTGCTCGAGAGAACTATATGCTCGAGCTGATGACTAACGCAAGCCAGGATATGGCGGGTATGCTTCTTGTCCTCGAAGTTTCGCCAATCTATGTGCTTCTTGTCTCTTATCCATGCGCTTTGGTTGAACATGCTCTTTTTTGGATACTGCCGCCGAAGATCAACGTGTGGAGGCGATATCCACTCATCTTATAAGGCTTGCCCAGGAACATGGTTCCAGTTTTTGGGCGACGCTGGATCGCACCCGAGGAATCGTTAGATTTCAAGATCGCGCAGGTCAAGTTCGCGACTTCCTTGATTTCTGTACGAAGACATTGGCTCTGGTTTACAACACCATGTTTCCTCGAAACGCCCCACCAAAGACTCTTCCTGATTTGATAAACAAGTTCCGGGATGGTCCTCGCATCCATGAATTTGTGAGAGCCCAGTTAACTACCGGAGCCCGATTTGCTATGATCATGCTGCAGGTCGTCTATCCAAAATTGGATATGACTAAGATCGTTGAGTTATGCCATGCTAAACTGAAAAGGCGAAGGAGGAATATCGAAAAGATCAACGAGATTGTCACGCCTGTAGCCGAAGAAATGATGGATGATTTGCTTCGAATGGATGCTGAGTTCTTCGTGAAGAGCAACTATGCTGAACATATGAGTGCCTCTGCTGACGACGAAAGGGTTAACATAGATGACCTGTTAGGTCTCGAATAGTTATTTTTTACTGTCGAAATTCTCTTGTAAAAAAGGACCCTATATATTGTAAATGCTATTTTGTAAGTCGTTTTGTATTTTTTTCTTTCCCTCTAGCCCCTAGCGTTGTCGGCAGCTATATTCTTTTTATTGGTTTGCGAGGTTTTTTAAACCAAGGCAAAATATCTTTGAAATCTATGTATTGTGAACTTGAGTATATATATTGTATTTTGCGGATTGCAAGCCCCCGATCCTGTCGAAAAAAGAGATTATATCACTAACGGATGAAGCCTAGTGACCGCGTGTATACGTGAGCACGCGCCCAAAAGTCAACATGTGTCTAACGGCGTTTGTTTCCCCGTGAAGTGATGTGCTACTGAAAGTTGTTCGTCCGCATCCACCGCGTGACACGTCCTCGCGCATGGAAAAAGCAGGAGACAACACATGAACGTGAGGTGGGAACGAGCCTGTCCTAAATAAACAAAGTATAAAGTATCTTCCTTCGCCTTCTCATCCCCTTTTCTCTTCCACCACACAGCCGCACGAGAGCCCGGCCATGGCCGCCGCCCCGCGCAACCATCCTGCTGCCGCTCAAGCCAAGTCCCGGCCCAGCACCAGCCCCGCCTTGCGCCGACCCAGGCCGCACCACCTTGCCCTCCGCGCGTCGACCCAGACCGCAGTCACCATCTGCTCCTTCCGCCATCGCACCACGCGCGTCCGGCCCCACCAACTCGTTGAGCGCAGCTAGCTGCAGCAGCTTTCCACTAGCCTCCCTCGTCGGTTCCTGGAGCTCTCCAACGTCTTCCTGGAACATCTCATTCCTTCCCCGAAGTGTCACACGTTCTAGAGCTCATCTCAGACGCGTTCCAAATCTTCAAATAGTACGTACGGACCATACAAATTCGTTTTCGAGAATTGACCATACAAATTCTGATACTCAGAGAAGCACTATCGATATGTCAATAGATTTTTGACTAAAATTGGTTAACTGAATGCAAAGAAACTGTGTTGGGATCAGCACACCTTCTTGTAGACAAAAGGTTTGGCCCATGCTCTGTTAGTTGCAGTAACTGAAGCGATGACATTATTGCGAGTTTGCCCTCTCAAAGCAGAAATAGGCAGCAAAAAACAGAAGGCTATACAGCTTGTCACAGCAAGGGCACCGCTTGTCACAGCACAGCATCAATGCATCCAATTTGACCTGCAGAAATTCAGCACATAAAAGCTATACAGCGATTCAAGTGAATCCAAAACGTGAAGATAACTCGACAACCAAGAAGATCTAAACAGCCCGTAAAGCTAGCTAACAACAATACATTCAGCGCAACACGCAACACAATCGAATTCTGAGGCTGCTTCATCCCGAGGCGGGGAGAAATACGATGCCCCGAGCATGGAGTGGAGGCGCGTTGGACCCCGGCCGGCGATGGACCAGGCTGCATCCAACTCCTAGGAGCTCCAGCGCCATGGTGCAGCACGGACCGGGCCGAGCGGGTGCGCCCAGGAGCGCGGCGGCCGGAGCACGGGAGCAGGACGTTGTCGGGCGAGCAGGGCTCCGGCGGGGGAGAGGAGCAGCTGCGAGCAGACGCGCGGGAGGAGGGGCGGCACGGCCACAACCGGACAGCGCGGGGCCGCGGTCGGAGATGGGCGGCAAGCCAGAGGGCGCGCGGCAACACTCATGCGACGGAGCGGGACCGCCGTCGGAGATGGGCAGCGAGCCAGAGGGCAGGCAGCAGCACGCGTGCGCGTCAGCAGAGCGGCGGCGACGGGCGGCGTGGCGCAGGGAGGAGTAGCCGTCCGCAGTCGAGGCGCGGCGGGGGGCCTGGATTCCGCACCGCCGTCCCCCAAATCCCTCTTCCTCGGCGCCTCCCTCCCGCTCCGCCCGCTTGCCGCACAACCGCCACTGCCGCCTCCGCCGCCGCTGCGCCTCCTCCGGCCCCGGCTCGCCGTGGTGGGGGTCTACTCGCTCCGCTTCCGCCTCACGCCCGCCGTCGAGCGCCTCTACCTCAGCGAGCTGCAGCTCCACAACGAGTCCGAGGGCCTCGCCGTCTCCAAGCTCCGCTGCTCATGATGTCCCTCGACCGCCGCATCCCCATCGAGCGGATCCCTCCCCTGCGACGTTCCTGGACATCAGCACCAAGATCGGTGCCCGCGCGACTGGAGGCGTTATGCAGCAACTGCACGCCACCATTGTTTTCCCTCCCTAAAAACAACTGTATTTTGAGCCCTCTCCACCGGCTGCAGCTCCAGCTAGTAACCAAAATGCATTCACAAAAAAAGGCTAGTACGTAGTAATCATCACGAGCACACATGAGGCGGCGTCAGATTGATTCCACGCCGTTTGGTGGCCGTGTGTGAAGTCACGAATCTTAAAGCAAATCCAACGGTAATGGATGCGTGCTCACGTATACACGCGGTCACCAAATCCACTCTCATATCACTAATATCTTTATTATATTGCAGCACCGCGAGTCCGCCTCATTAAAAACCTTTCAGCCCCACTCGGCATCTGAAAACTCGCGGGTGTTTCAGTACATTGTATGTTTACATAGAGGATTATATTTCGAATTAGGCATAAAAACGCCTAAGCTGCGCCACGTTCCAAGGATTTGATTCTTCAATCCCTGTCTTCTAGTCCTTTTTCTGTATGCTCCTCCTTCAATTACTTCTATGACGATGTACGGGCCTATCCACGGCGACTCGAGTTTTTCATGGTGTCGTTGCCTATTCGACGGTACCTCGGAGGAGGGATCCTCACGAGGGGGAGAAGAAGTGGGGGCCATAGGCGGAGTGCACACGGGACGGTGGTACGCGATTTACCCAGCTTCGGAACACCTGCACGAGGACAGGGCATACTGCTGCTTGTCTGGAATTATCTGGGCGCTTTCGCGTTGTTACAATGAGTTGTGGTTGTGCCTCTAGGGCTCCCGGGATCCGGCTTATAAAGGCGCACGGATCTAGGGTTTACATGGAGAGTCCTAGCCGGATTACAGATTGCCTAACTACGGTACAATGTCTTGCCGTGTACGTCAAGGATCCGCCTTCCATATACGTCGTACTGGATCCGGGTTCCTCATGGGCCCCCACGGATCCGGGTTCCTCCGAAGGTCGGTTCGGATCCGGCTTACTGATCCTGGGCCGGACTTCATCCTTCATGATCAACAGCAACTGGGCCGCCCGATGGGCCGCATGCCTCATCACCATCTATGGGCCACCCGGGCTTGCCGGATCTAGGCACTGTCGATGGTACACCCATGAAGTATACCCACAACAGTAGCCCCAGAGTTCTCCGAGATTCACCTCTTGTTTCTGCCTTGCTAAAACTTCATGGTTTCCGACAATCTTGGTAACACGGAGAAACTTGAAGAACTCCAACTTCGTATTTTCTTTTTCCCAACACTTGGTCGGAAAATCCCCCCATCCTGCGGGACTTCATCCATCGACAGCACACAGCATGTCTCCGGGTTACTCCCTGCAGCGGACAAGGATCTGATTATCTTTGCGCTGCAACCCGGAACCTTAAAAGATTCAAACGGTTCCGCCAATTCTGGCGCCATTTTCGCGCGATTTGAGCGGTAACTTATCCTTAGCCATTTTTACCGTTTAGGGTTTCGACACGTGTTACGCATCCAACGGTGCGACGCTTGCGTTCCAACCACAGGATGCGGAGCACGAATCTCCTCCCACGGCCTATAAATATCCACCGTCGACCCCTAAACCTCTCATTCACCCCCCCTTTCACCTCTCTGCGAAGCGCCGCCATCGAGCTCTCTCCCCACCATGCCGGAGTCTGCCGGAATCCCGCCGGAGTTTCGCCGGAGCTGCTTCGCCACCGCACAGAGTTCATCCTGTTCTTAACTTCGGCGAGCCACCGCGCACAAACCTCGTCGCCGGCGACTCTGACCACCGCGGAAACCATTACGGTGAGTTCTCGAGCTTCGTCC
This sequence comes from Lolium perenne, assembly GCF_019359855.2. NCBI lineage: Eukaryota > Viridiplantae > Streptophyta > Magnoliopsida > Poales > Poaceae > Lolium > Lolium perenne. The sequence goes on from NC_067245.2 coordinate 191,292,803, forward strand.
TTGCGCCGTAGTTGGTAGGGATGATCCTTAGGATGACAATGTGGATCCGACTAAGTTACGTTTTCCGCCACTGATTCTTCTTCAGATGTCTTATGTGACTCCGCCTCCAACCTCCGAGCCAATCATGGCAACCCCTATATCCTCCGCCCCTCCTCCCTTCGCCCCGGTCCAACTGGATCCCACCAAGGACTCCGGTAAGGACGCCGAAGGAACCTCTGCTAACCCGGAGAAAACCTCCGGGGAGGAACAGGCAGAACAGAAAGCGGAAGAAATTGCCGCGAAGAAATCCAAGGCTCGTCAGCGAGACTCTGAAGCCAAAGGGAAATGGTGGCCCTGCACCACCACTGAAATGGAACTGAAGAACTTGGAGGCGGAAGGTTTCCTGCTTCCCGGAAGCTGGCGAACAGTTCCGGGTTCCCTGGCTCTAGCCCCTCAGGATGGTGAGATGGTGGTAACTAAGGCGCTGGTGGAGCGAGGTTTTTCTTTTCCGCCATCCGATTTCTTCTCGGAAATCATGAAGGCGTACGGGCTCCAGCCCCACAATATATCGCCAAACAGCGTCCTGGCGATCAGTAACCACGTCACTCTCTGCGAGGGCCATCTCCGGGTAACTCCCGAACTTCCTCTTTTCCAATATTATTTCTCCGTCAAGAAGGAGAAAAAGATCCGCCAAACCTCTGAGTTGGCGACTTGCGGGTCCATCACCTTCATGCTCCACCCCGGCCGCGTCTACCCCCATACCGATCGCCACGAATCCGCGCGGTACTGGTCCGGAGGCTTCTTCTACCTAAAGGACGTCTCCGATCCGGCGAGCAAAAGGACACTGCCATTATTCAAGAACAGCCCCGCCAGCGAAACTCCAGCATGGACGCAATGCCCTCATCTCTCCGAGTCGCCTCAGCTGACCCGCGCTGTTAGGCGGATCTGCAAGCTCACGGAGGAGGGGCTGTCGGGGAAGGACCTTACCATGTCTTGGTTCACCAAGCGGATCCAACCACTTCAGCATCGGGACCGCTTGATGTTCCACTACACGGGGCCCGACGATCCAATGCGCGCCACAAAAGACAACCTCTCCGCCGACGCCATTGATAAGAGGATCCGGCTCCTCATCAAGATTCTGCGTGAACTTCATGTTCACGTGTGTAACAAAGACATCCACACCAACGGTTCCGGAACCGCGGTACGTTATCTTGACGTGCCTGTCAATTCCTTCATACCTTAAATTTTGTCTAAGTCTTGGCTTGGTAACAAAGCTCGAAGCCCTCGAGGAAGGCGATCTCGGAACTCTCCTCCGGGCCCCGCAAACCGGCAATACTGACCCGGAAGCCGCGTCTGAAGCGGAAGCTCCCGAAGCTCCGCGTCTTTCCAAGAGGAAGAAGGCTACTCCCTCCGGCCCTGCAGCCAAACGTGCCCGCGAGGCGCCTAGAATCGCGGCTACCCGTAAGGTGGAGGCGGAGAAGAAACGCCTCAAGCTTATCGATACCAGCAACCGCGCTCAACCCAACATCCAGCAATTCTTTATACCAACTGGGTAAGCATTTGGTTTCCGTGACAAGATCTTGTTGCTGCTGCAAGTCAACACACACTAACTTGTTTATGTTCCTTATTCTTTTATTGCAGCAAAAGCTCCGGAAGCCAAGCCCCCAAAATCGCCAAGAAGAAGGTCAAGACGTCTCCGGCTTCTATTCCAGTCACCCCAGAAGTGGAGGTTCCGCCCAAGGCCTCATCCGCCGCCAAGTCGGATCCCAAGGACGTCATCAACATTGATGACCTTCCGGAGGATCCAATTGTCGAATCTGACAAGGGCGATTCCGGCAAGGGCGCCTCCTCATCTGCACCTCCGCCTGAGCAGCCCACGGCTACCTCAACTGACGCTCCGACTGACAAAGTCGAGAGAAAACTCACCTTGAGCGGCGCCACTGGAACGCCTCAAACTCATCCTCACTTCTTCCCAATTCTGCAAAAGGTCCCCCTTTCACAGCGCCACACGGAGATTTCCGCCATGATGGAGCAAGTGTGGGGGCCTGCGAACACGGAGGAGCAGGAGCTGACTGAGCTTGAGGGCGGCATCAAGGCTTTTTTCGCCAAGCACAAGAATGTGCGTCAGGTAACACCAGCCCCCAGGCATTGGTTTATGCATTTTTCCGAGTAACATGTATGAGCCAATGTCTTGAACTGTAGATTGTAGCGGAAAATGAAAATTTTCACATGCTAAACATTTTAACTTCCGTCCAGCCCCCACAAGTTTGAATTTCCGTCTAATCCTTAAACTGCTCTCACAGAACACGCGGAAACTGCACGAAGATTTGCGCACCCATGTGCTGGAGCAGAGACAAGAAATTGAACTGCTTCAAACCAGGGACGCGGATAATCGGAAGGCCATCGCGCTGCTGGAGACCCGCATCAAGGGTTTTGAAGGTAATAACTCCGACTGAGCCCCCAGTATTGTCAATGTAACTATATTAACTTTGTTGTTGAAATTCCGAGTTTCAGATGAAGTTGCCAAACGCCCCTCCATCGACTCCCTCTCCGCCAAGATCGAAGTTCTTGAAGCGGAAAATGAATCTCTCAAGAAGTTCCTGAAGGAATCCTCCGAGGAAGAGACCAAGAAGAAAAAAGAACTCTTGGAGAAACACACCCAAGAACTGTCGGATCTCGCTGAGAAACTGATGAAGAGCCAGCAGCGGATCCAGACCTTGGCCACGAAGAACAAGAACTACGAGGCGGAGGCGGAGGCGTTTAACAAGATAATCTTCCGTAAGGAGCTCTTTTTTCTTTCTTTGTGACTCCGACCTCTTTAGACTTGTGCTTCTTTTCGCGGAAAAAACTGATCGTATTTTTCACAGCGAGCCTTGGTTTTGAGTGGATGAAAGATGCCACCCTCAAGAGGAGTGAAGCGTATGAGGAGGCGCAGAGCTCTATTGATAACCTCTTCGAGGCATGTCGCGGAGTCGCCAAATCGCTATCCCTGAAGAGAGCCAGAACTACGGTGATCGACACCATGACCAAGCTGATCAAGCAGGTGCCGGAGCTCATCAAGGATTGGCAGGAATCTTCCACCCGTGGAGTTGCTTCCCTTGTGTTGGCGACGTGCAAGGCGCACTTTCCAACCATGAACTTCGCTGATGTCGCACGCGGAGCCCCCAAGGGCACCAATATGAGGCTCCTTCTCGCGGAGACCCAGGGGTATGAACGGCTCTTTGTCGGACGAGTTAACCACTCGTTCTGGTACAACAAGCATGATCTTCCCGCGGGATTCTCTGACGCGGAGGATGAAGATGAAGAGGACCTCCCCGAAGATGATTTTGCTGAGGAGGGCTCCGGGTCGAGCGCGGATCATGAGGAAGAAGACTTCGGCGACGATTCTGGCGATGGCTCCGCCTACGTTGCTTCTGATGAGTATCAATCCTCCGAATAGAACCTGTGAAACAGTCAAAACTGATGCATCATTTTGGCCCCGGAGTGGGTTTGTAATATAACTTAAATTCTTAAGTAGCTAGGGACGAAACAATTATGCATGGGCGGAAAATACTTATCCTGCTATCCGTTTAATATTATTTGCATGTTTCGTTTTGTTGGAAAGCAAGTGCTGATTTCTATGTTTTCCGGCTTACTCGCTTGACCTTCCGCGAGCCGGAAGACCTTTAGCCGGAAACGCTCGCCATCGGTGACGGAGCCTAATGGCAATCCGTCAATAACCGCGGAAACAAGCCCCCAACCAATGTGCCGGAAGTCGCTACTAGGAATCCACGAATTCGCAACAGAAAATATTTCCACCAGAAGACTTAAGCTTACGTCCTAAAGGACGATTTTTGAAAATCACAACTTTCATACACGCCTAGGCGGAAATATCCAGCTCTGCGGTTTTAGTCGGAAAACATACACGATCTAAAATGAACAAGTAAAGGAGGTAAAAGACTCAAAGAGTGAACCAAAAGCTTTATTTCATTGATCATGTATAACTATTACAAAGTATGTAAATCTATGCTAAGTGTGGAAAGGACGTAGCTGTGCAATGTTCCAAGGACGCTCTGTTTCATCGTAGATGTCATCCGGATCCTCCCTCTTGCGTTTCCGGCACCAATTAGCAGGTCTATCCTTTAGCTCTCGGAAATCGACAAGGTAGTACGATCCGTTATGAAGCACCTTGCTGACGATGAAGGGTCCTTCCCATGGAGATTGCAACTTGTGATCTTTCACCTGGCGAAGGCGGAGGACCAAGTCTCCGACCATGAACGAGCGGTTCCGAACTCGACGACTATGGTAGCGTCGGAGTTTCTGCTGGTAAATGGTGGAGCGTTGGTCTGCTAAGTTCCGAGCTTCTTCGATCAGGTCCACAGATAGCTGTCTGGCCTCGTCAGCAGTTTCTTCATCATAGGCGGAGACTCGCGGTGAATCGTGGATGATGTCGGAGGGGAGCACAGCTTCGGATCCGTATACCAGGAAGAACAGAGTGAATCCTGTTGACCTGTTGGGGGTAGTTCGTAAACTCCACAGGACGGAGTCTAACTCCTCAGCCCAAGCTCCGGCTGTGCGGCGCAGCGGTTCTTCAAGGCGTGGTTTTATTCCGGATAGGAGGAGTCCGTTGGCTCTTTCGACCTGACCATTGGACTGTGGATGAGCCACTGATGCCAGGTCCAGTCGGATCCCAACGTCATGGCAGTAATCCTTTAATTCTCCTTGGGCGAAGTTTGTGCCATTATCTATGATTATGTTGTGCGGGATGCCGAATCTCGTCACGAGGCTGCAGACAAATTTGAGTGCCGTAGCACCATCGGCTTTTCTCACTGGCTTTGCCTCGATCCATTTACTGAACTTATCAATAGCGACCAGGAGGTACTCAAAACCGCCAGGAGATGATTTCTTTAACTTACCAACCATATCAAGCCCCCAGACCGCAAACGGCCAGGTGATAGGGATGGTCTTCAGCTCTTGGGCTGGAGCATTTGGTTGAGTAGCGTAGTACTGGCAACCTCAGTAGGTTTTTACCAACTTGTCAGCATCTTCTTTAGCTGTGAGCCAGTAAAATCCAAGCCGGAAAGCTTTGGCAACGAGGGACCTGGGAGCGGCGTGATGCCCGCAATCCCCTGCGTGGATCTCTCTGAGGATTTCAATACCATCTTGATTGGAGACGCATTTAAGGAATACTCCAGTTGCGCTTCGTTTGTAGAGCTGTCCGTCAACGATTGTGCAGGATCTTGCTCGTCTGATGATCTGTCGTGCGAGAACCTCGTCCTCCGGCAACTTCTGATCAACGAGGTAGTCCAGGAAAGGCTGCGTCCAAGCCGGAATGATAACCATCACTTCCTTTGCCGGAGATACTGCCACCTCTGGGTTTTCCGGGTTAGCGCCCTTAACTGAGGGTATCCGTAGGTGCTCCAGGAAAATGCCAGGCGGAATTGGTTTCCTGCCGGATCCGAGCTTGGATAGCATGTCTGCCGCTGCGTTATCGTCTCTCCTGACGTACTTGACTTCGTATCCGAGGAAGCACTTGGCGATCTCGTCAACTTCGTCTCTGTAAGCCGCCATGATGGAGTTTCTGGCGTTCCAGGTTCCGGCTACTTGTTGTGCCACCAGGTCGGAATCTCCGCAGCATATGATGTGCTTGATCCCAATTTCCTTAGCGATGCACAGACCGTGTAGTAGAGCCTCGTATTCCGCCATATTGTTTGTAGCTTCGAAGTGAATCTGCAGAACGTACTGCAGTTCTTCTCCGGTAGGGGACTTCAGGGTGACTCCGGCTCCTGAGCCTTGATGCTGCTTGGATCCATCGAAGTGCATGACCCATGTTTCTGGTTCAGGCCCAGATTTGCATCCGGAGCTTCTGTCCAATCTGCAACGAAATCTGCCAAGACTTGGGATTTAACCGCAGTCCTGGGCTTGCAAGCGATGTCGAAGGCGGATAACTCGATGCCCCATTTTGCTGTGCGTCCTGTTGCGTCAGCGTTGTTGAGAATCGTCGACAGCGGAGCCTTGCTCACGACTGTTACTGGGTGCTCTTGGAAGTAATATCTCAGCTTCCGACTGCCTAGGAACACAACATAGGCTAGCTTCTGAAAGTGAGGGTATCTTTGCTTTGACTCTGTCAGTACCTCGCTAATATAATAGACTGGTCTTTGGACATCATATTCATGACCTTCTTCCTTTCGCTCCACCACGATGACGAGACTGATGACTTTGTTGGTAGCTGCCAGGTAGAGGAGCATTGGCTATGACTCTACTGGAGCCGCCAAGATTGGTGGGGAGGTGAGTATTTCCTTCAACCCCTGAAGTGTTGCATCAGCTGCATCGTCCCAGACGAATTTGTCTGTTTTCTTCCGCAGCTTGTACAAAGGTAGCGCCTTCTCGCCAAGACGGCTAACAAACCTACTGATTGCTGCGACGCAACCAGTCAGTCGTTGCACATCTTTGAGACAAGTTGGCCGTTTGATACACAGGATTGCCTTGATTTTTTCCGGGTTAACCTCAATGCCTCTGTGAGATACTATGAAGCCAAGGAGTTTTCCAGCTGGCACGCCAAAGACGCACTTCAGCGGATTCAACATCATCTTGTACCGACGGAGATTTTCGAAGGTTTCTGTGAGGTCGCTGATCAAGTCGGATCCTTTCCGGGTCATGACCGCGATGTCGTCGACGTAGGCGTGCACATTCCGGCCAATTTGGTCCTTCAGGCACCGCTGCATCGTACGTTGGTAGGTGGCACCTGCATTTTTCAAACCAAAGGGCATGGTGACATAGCAGTAAGTGCCGAAGGGGGTGATGAACGAAGTCGCCTTTTGGTCAGACTCCTTCATCCGGATCTGATGATACCCGGAATATGCATCAAGAAAACACAGAAGTTCCGCCCCCGCCGTCGAATCAATGACTTGGTCAATGCGCGGCAAGGGGAACGGATCCTTCGGACAATGCTTGTTCAAGCCGGAGTAATCGATGCACATTCTTACTATTTCAGTGTTCTTTTTGGGTACAAGGATGGGATTTACGACCCAATCAGTATGGATAACTTCTATTACAAAACCTGCCTCTAGTAACTTAGCTAGTTCCATTCCTATGGCGCGGCGCTTCTTATCTCCAAAGCGTCGCATAGCTTGCTTCACCGGTTTAGCCCCCGGATTTATGTTGTGGTAGTGCTCGGCGAGTTCCCTAGGTACTCCGGACATGTCAGAAGGTTGCCATGCAAAGATATCCATGTTAGCGGAACTCGACGAGCGTGTCTTCCTATTTGGGGTCCATGTTGGCTCCGACTGAAACCTGCTTGGAGCCGTCACCTACGATGAGGTCGTGCTTCTTGGTTTCTATCGCGGCCTTGAAAGAGGTCTTCTGTTCGGAGATCTGCTTCTTGGTGGTCTGCATCTCAGTCGGATCCACCACGGCTCTGTAGCCTTGCAGCTCCTCTCCAGATATCACGGACTCTACGAAGGCGGCTTCGCCTAACTCGCATTCATGAGCCTTCTTGTAGTCTCCGGATACGGTAATCATACCTTTTGGACCCGAAATCTTGAGCTTGTTGTAGATGTAGCACGCTCTTGCGTGAAACTTGTGGTAGGTGGGCCTGCCGAAAATGACGTGGTAGGAGCTCTTGAAGGGCACGACCTCAAACGTGATCATCTCTTGGCGGAAATTGTTTGCATCGCCGAAGGCCACGGGAAGTCTGATGCTGCCCAAGGAATTTGCCTTTTTACCCGGAACCACACCATGAAATTCAGTGGTGCTGTGCTTTAGCTGTTCCTTGGTAAGGTTCATCCGCTCCAGAGTTTCCAGGTACATGATGTTCAGGCTGGCTCCGCCATCCATGAGGCACTTGGAGAAGTCATACCCATCGATGCAGGGACTTACGACCAAGGCGTAGCACTCTTTCGGAATGACAGTAGGATGATCCTGCCTATCAAACGTACATGGAGTTTCCGACCACCTGACATACTGCGGCACATCGGGAACTGTGGCGTTCAGGATCCGGAGAGCTGATTTGCTTGCACGGACTGTTGGGGTTCCAAGGAAAGTGTGGTATGCGCCCGCACTCTTTTTATCGAAGGGGTTGGGTTTAGCTGCGGATCCGGCTTTGGGATCCGGCGAAGCGTCATCCTCGTCCATCGCCTCGAAACTGTCTTCCGTCTTGTCCTTGTTCTTGCCCTTGCCTCCTTTGCCGCGTGGGCGGTGCTTCCGGGCTCGCTTGTATCCTGCTTCCGGGTCAGATTTTAGATCATTGACCCACTTGCAGTTGCGGTTGGTGTGAGTGGACTTCCCTGTAGCCGGGTCAAGATGGGCCAGGCAAGGCATGTCTCTGTACTCTTCATAAGTTTGGGGGGGCGCGGGTTCCGGCAGCGGTGATCTCATCGCCACGCTGCTGGCCCCTTCCAGCCCCGCCACCGCGGCCACGGCCTCTTCCGCCTCCTTGGCCTCCGCGCTAGAAGGCCATGGCGATCAAGTCTGATCCGCCACTCTTTTGGTCATCAGGGGGTTTTTTCCGCTTGGTGCCGCTGCTGCTACCGTTGTCACGGTTCTTCTTTTGCTGATGTAGGGGGATTGCTGTAGCTGCTAGATCTCCGCCTGCGTCGTCGTCGGCGGCAGTATGATCACTGGCGATGGTGATCATTGATACATCCAATTTGCATCACTATTTTGTATCATAATTTGCTGTTATTCATTGATATATTTCATATTGGGACACAATACTTATGTTATTTCATCTATTTTGCATGTTTCATCATTATTGGAGGATCAAGCACCGGAGCCAGGATTCTGCTGGAAAAAGCACCGTCAGAACGTAATATTTCGGAAGATCAACTGTGGAAGGAAATTATACCAGAAATCCTATTTTTCAAGATGACGAAGGAAGCCAGAAGGAGGAGCCAGCTGGACCCAGGGTGGGCCCACACCATAGGGTGGCGCGGCCCATGGCCTGGCCGCGCCACCATGTGGTGTGGGGGGCCCACAGCCCCTTTCGCCTCCTTTTCTTCGCGAAACCCTTCGTCCCGAAAACCTAAGCCACAGAGGGTACCTCGCGAAGAGTTACAGCCGCCTCTGCGGGGCGGAGAACACCAGAGAGAAAAAAGCTCTCCGGCGGGCAGGAATCCGCCGGGGAAATTCCCTCCGGGAGGGGGAAATCGACGCCATCGTCACCATCATCGAGCTGGACATCATCTCCATCGCCATCATCATCATCTCCACCATCATCACCGCCGTCTCCACCGCTGGACACCGTCACCGCCGTAGCAATTTGGGTTTGATCTTGATTGTTTGATAGGGGAAACTCTCCCGGTATCGATCTCTACTTGTTGTTGATGCTATTGAGTGAAACCATTGAACCAAGTTTATGTTCAGATTGTTATTCATCATCATATCACCTCTGATCATGTTCCATATGATGTCTCGTGAGTAGTTCGTTTAGTTCTTGAGGACATGGGTGAAGTCTAAATGTTAGTAGTGAACTATGGTTGAGTAATATTCAATGGTATGATATTTAAGTTGTGGTGTTATTCTTCTAGTGGTGTCATGTGAACGTCGACTACATGACACTTCACCATTTATGGGCCTAGGGGAATGCATCTTGTATTCGTTTGCCAATTGCGGGGTTGCAGGAGTGACCGAAACCTAATCCCACGTGGGTATATCGATGCAGGAGGGATAGCGGGATCTCAGAGTTTAAGGCTGTGGTTAGATTTATTCTTAATTACTTTCTTGTAGTTGCGGATGCTTGCAAGGGGTATAATCACAAGTATGTATTAGTCCTAGGAAGGGCGGTACATTAGCATAGGTTCACCCACACAACACTTATCATAACAATGAAGATTATTTAGCCGTATGTAGCGAAAGCACTAGACTAAAATCCCGTGTGTCCTCGAGAACGTTTGGTCATTATAAGTAAACAAACCGGCTTGTCCTTTGTGCTAAAAAGGATTGGGCCACTCGCTGCAATTGTTACTCTCGCACTTTACTTACTCGTACTTTATTCAACCGTTACATCAAAACCCCCGAATACTTGTCTGTGAGCATTTACGGTGAATCCTTCATCGAAACTGCTTGTCAACACCTTCTGCTCCTCGTTGGGATCGACATTCTTACTTATCGAAGATACTACGATACACCCCCTATACTTGTGGGTCATCAAGACTATTTTCTGGCGCCGTTGCCGGGGAGTGAAGCGCTATTGGTAAGTGGAATTAGTAAGGAAAACCTTTACTGTTTGTGCTGATTTTATTTCTGCCTGCTGCTATAAGTCATTATGGAGAGATCTTCTCTTCAATTTTTATTTGGGAAATCTACTACTACTGCAACGGTAGTGGATGAGGCGCCAGGTGAGGAAGTGATACCATATAAAATACCTATGAAAATTATTGAACGTGTTATGGATAACCGCTATGAAGGGGATGGAACTGTCCATCCCGGTGATCATTTACTGTTTTTGCATGAATTATGCGGGTTATTCAAATGTGCAGGTATTGCTATGGATGAAGTGAGGAAGAAACTATTCTCTTTATCGCTGTCCGGTAAGGCGGCGCATTGGTATAAATTACTGGATAATGGGGATTCTCTTGAATGGAATGATATTGTGCCCCGGTTTTATTCTAAGTTCTATCCTCCAAGTGAAGTTCACAAGGATCGGAATCGCATATATAATTTTTGGCCTCATGATGGAGAGAGTATTGCCCAAGCTTGGGGGAGATTGAAGTCTTTAATGCTCAAATGCCCCATTCATGAGCTTCCTGGTAATGTTATTATTGATAATTTTTATGCAAGACTTTCTTTTCAAGACAAGACCTTGCTGGATACTTCTTGTTCTGGATCATTTACACGCAACAAAGAAGAGTTTAAAAGGGACCTTCTTGATCGGATCCAAGAAAATACTGAAGGTTGGGAGAACGACAAGGATAGAGAATCAGGTATAATTCATGATTATAAATGCATTGAAGCTTTTATGGATACTGATAAATTTCGTAATATGAGTGCTATATATGGTCTTGATTCTCAAGTTGCTGCAAATCTTTATAAAGCTTTTGCCTCTCATTATGAATTGCCAAAGAAGAATTTTGATAAGTATCATGAACCGTATAAAGATAAAATTGATTCATCTATTAATAAATGCGTTGTAGTTGAAACTGCTGATCATGTTATTCCTGAAGCTTATATTGAAAAAACTCCTTTCCCTGCTAAAATGAAGGAGTACTCTGTTATAAATAGTGCGGTTCATAAAAGTGAAAAGAAACCTGTAGAACCTGAGGAACAAATAAAAGTTGAACCTCTTTGTTGCAATAGTTAAAGATCTTGTGACTGAAAATGTGGAGGATGGTCATATTATTTTCTGTGAAGATGCTTCTAATATTGTTTCACATCCTAATAAACCCAAACAAGCTAGTGTTCCTATGCTATCTGTTAGAATTGGTGATCATTGCTATTATGGATTATGTGATATTGGTGCAAGTGTTAGTGCTATTCCTTATGAGCTTTACACGGAGATTATGCACGAAATTGATTCTTGTGAACTTGAAGATATTGATGTGGTTATTCAGCTGGCTAATAGAGAAACTATTTCTCCAATCGGTATTGTTCGAGATGTGGAAGTTTTATGCGGTAAGATTAATTATCCTGCTGACTTTTTGGTACTTGGTTCTGCTGCTAGCGATTATTGTCCTATTATTTTTGGTAGACCTTTTCTAAATACTTGTGGAGCTATTATAGATTGCAAGAAAGAGAAAATTTTGACTAAATTTGCTGGTGAATCTTATGAGTTTAACTTCTCTAAATTTACCAAAACTCCTTATAAAGCTGATTTGCCTAATAATGATTTTAAAATGGAGCAGTGTGCATCTATTGTTCTTGTTCCTAATAATCCTTTGCAGCAACATTTGGAGGATAGCGAGAGTGAAGTCTTTAGGAAAGAAAGAGATGAGCTGGAGGAAATTTTTCTCCGCCAACCTATTCTCAAGCATGATTTACCGGTGGAAGATCTGGGTACAACACCGCCACCAAAGGAAGATCCTGTTTTTGATTTAAAACCTTTGCCTGATAATCTTAAATATGCTCATATTGATGATAAGAAAATATATCCTGTTATTATTAGTTCTAAGCTTTCAGAGATTGAGGAAGAAAGGTTATTGGAAATATTGAAGAAGCACCGAGGAGCTATTGGCTATACTCTTGATGATTTGAAAGGGATTTCTCCTTCTATTTGCCAACATGCTATTAATATGGAAGATGATGCAAAGCCTGTTGTTGAACATTAGCGTCGTCTAATTCCGAAGATGAAGGAAGTGGTAAGGAATGAGGTATTAAGACTTCTTGAAGCTGGTATTATATATCCTATTGCTGATAGTAGATGGGTTAGTCATGTGCATTGCGTTCCCAAGAAAGGAGGAATGACTGTTGTGCCTAATGATAATGATGAGCTTATCCCTCAAAGAGTAGTTGTAGGGTATAGAATGTGCATTGATTTTCGAAAAGTTAATAAAGTTACTAAGAAAGATCATTACCCTTTACCATTTATTGATCAAATGCTAGAAAGATTGTCTAAAAATACTCATTTTTGCTTTCTTGATGGTTATTCTGGGTTTTCACAAATTGCTGTTAAAGCTAAAGATCAAGAGAAAACCACTTTTACTTGTCCCTATGGAACTTATGCTTATATACGTATGCCTTTTGGTTTATGTAATGCTCCTGCTACTTTTCAAAGATGCATGTCTGCTATTTTTCATGGTTTTTGTGAGAGTATTGTAGAGGTATTCATGGATGATTTTTCCGTCTATGGGAATTCTTTTGATAGTTGCTTGCGAAACCTTGATAAAGTTTTGCAGAGATGTGAAGAAACTAACCTTGTTCTTAATTGGGAGAAATGCCACTTTATGGTTAATGAAGGAATTGTATTGGGACATAAAATTTCTGAGAGAGGTATTGAAGTTGATAGAGCTAAAGTTGAAGCAATTGAGAAGATGCCCTATCCTAGAGATGTTAAAGGTATTCGTAGTGTTCTTGGTCATGCTGGGTTTTATAGGAGATTTATTAAAGATTTCTCCAAGATTTCAAAGCCTCTTACTAATCTTCTTCAAAAAGACGTACCTTTTGTTTTTGATGACGATTGTAAGGAAGCTTTTGAAACTCTTAAGAAAGCCTTAACAACTGCTCCTATAGTTGAACCTCCTGATTGGAACTTACCCTTTGAAATTATGTGTGATGCTAGTGATTTTGCTGTAGGCGCTGTTCTTGGACAGCGAGTAGATAAAAAATTGAATGTTATTCATTATGCTAGTAAAACTCTTGATGTTGCTCAAAGAAATTATGCTACAACTGAAAAAGAATTATTAGCTGTAGTCTTTGCTTGTGATAAATTTAGATCTTATATTGTTGATTCAAAAGTTACTATTCATACTGATCATGCTGCAATTAGATACCTTATGACAAAGAAAGATGCTAAGCCGAGGCTTATTAGATGGGTACTTCTTTTGCAAGAATTTGATTTACATATTGTAGATAGGAAAGGTGCTGATAATCCTGTTGCTGATAATTTGTCTAGATTGGAAAATATTGCTTATGATCCTGTTCCTGTTAATGATAGTTTTCCAAATGAACAATTGGCTGTAATAAAGGTGAGCTCGCGAGACAGTCCTTGGTATGCTGATTATGCTAACTTTATTGTCTCCAAGTACTTGCCTCCAACCTTTTCAGCTCAGCAAAGGAGGAAATTCTTTTATGACTTGAGGCATTATTTCTGGGATGACCCACACTTATATAAAGAAGGAGTGGATGGTATTATGCGAAGATGTGTTCCCGAATATGAACAACAAGAGATATTGAGTAAATGTCATGGTAGTGCTTATGGAGGACATCACGCCGGAGAAAGAACCGCGCAAAAGGTTCTACAATCAGGTTTTTATTGGCCAACTCTCTTCAAAGATGCAAGGAAGTTTATTTTATCTTGTGATGAATGCCAAAGGATTGGTAATATCTCCAGACGTAATGAAATGCCTATGAATTATACACTTGTTATTGAACCGTTTGATTGTTGGGGATTTGACTTCATGGGACCTTTTCCGTCTTCAGAAGGTAACACTCATATACTTTTTGCTGTTGATTATGTTACTAAATGGGTGGAAGCCATACCTACAAAAAGTGCTGATGGTGAGACCTCTTTAAGAATGCTTTTAGATATTATTTTTCCTAGATTTGGAGTGCCTAGATATATTATGACTGATGGAGGTTCTCATTTTATTCATGGAGGTTTTAGAAAAACTCTTGCTAAGTATGGTATTAATCATAGAATTGCTTCCGGTTATCATCCTCAAACTAGTGGTCAAGTAGAATTATCAAATAGAGAGATTAAATCTATTTTGGGAAAGACCGTTAATAAAACTAGAAAGAATTGGGCTAGTAAATTGAAGGATGCACTATGGGCTTATAGAACTGCTTACAAAAATCCCATGGGAATGTCACCTTATAAAATGGTTTATGGGAAAGCTTGTCATTTACCTTTAGAACTAGAGCACAAAGCTTATTGGGCTGTTAGAGAATTAAATAAAGATCCTAAACTTGCCGGTGATAAGAGGTTGTTGCAATTAAGTTCTCTAGATGAATGGAGAAGTGAAGCTTATGAAAATGCTAAACTCTTTAAAGAGAAAGTTAAAAAATGGCATGATAGAAGGATTATCAAAAGAGAATTTAATATTGGGGATAAAGTCCTATTGTATCGGTCTCGCCTCAGATTCTTTGCAGGGAAATTACTTTCGAAATGGGAAGGACCGTATGTTGTCGAGGAGGTGTATCGTTCAGGAGCAATTAAAATTAGCTCTCTCCAAGGCAATGCCACGCAAGTGGTGAATGGACAAAGACTCAAGCATTATATCTCGGGTGATTCCTACAATGTTGATGTTGATATTATTCAAGTGGAAACACCGGAGGCTTTCATCAAAGGGCAAATTGACAGTCCGCCAGAACTCGACTTTGAATAGGTAACAGTACTGGTAATGAAAAGTACGCAATTTACTTTCCGAACAATATTTTTGCTGTTTTTGGAAAATATGAAAAATTACGAGTTCGAAACGGAGTGGAAAGGACGCACGAGGGGGCGCCACCATAGGCCGGCGCGGCCAAGCCTAGGCCCGCGCCGCCCTATGGTTTGGCCGCCTCGTCGCCCCTTTCCGACTCTGGTTCGATCTGGTACTTTCCTTGTGTCGTGAAATTTTTTGCTATATAATCCCCCGGACCCCTGGAGGTCCGTATATCATTTTCTCGACGTCTTGTGTTTCGAGCTGTTTCTGCCAGGATCTGTTTTCGGTCTAGAAGCACCATGGCCTCCAACAACAAGGGCAAGGGGCTTTCGGAGGAAGAAGTGAAGAAGGTGCCATCAAGACAAGAGCAGCAAGCCGGAGGGAGCAAGCAAATCTTGGTGGGATCTGTTGACACTCGACGTTCTTTTTCTCACAACCTGCAGGGACCTTTACCACCCGCTCTTAGCCTCGACTCCTTCCCTATGTTGGAAGAAGTTGTACGGACTACCGATGAGTTTTGTGATCAATATCGGGCTCTAAGAAGAGAAGTGGAGATACTCTAGGAGAATTGCCGTCTCCGAAGAATGATCGAATACCACTCGATTCGCATCACAAGGTCATCATCGCCAACTTCAGATAACAATGAATCTCTTCGAGTCTTAGTGCAGAATTGTCAAGCTGAGAAACTGAAGTTGAAGGAGTTCTGTAAGAAGCGCGGGAGGAATTCATCACCACCATCGCCGAAGGAGTAATTCATCATCGGTATTGGCATCCCCTTGGTTTGTTCCAAGCTTGGGGGAGTGCCGTGGTATCACATCATCACTACCTTTTACCTTTTATTGTCAAGTAGTGTCATATCATGAGTAGGGAAGTTATCATATAAGATGGGTTGCAGTTTGGAAGTATCTCTCCTTTAGTTGGTTATCTATGTATCCCTTGGTGTGAGTTATCGTTATGAAATATTAACGAGAAGTCTTATCATTTACATATTGCACATCTTATTTTAGTTTGCAATCTCTATTATATGGTTTACCTTGTCATTAGTATTAGTATCACTTTGGGAGCATTAAATAAATCTATTTGGTTTTGGCAAACTTAGCATTGGTCAATAGCAACAACACTTTGAGGTTTAAGTAGAAAAGAGAAATACATGTAATTGTTTCATTGTCTTTCCTTCTTGTTAGCTCATAGCTTATTATTCTGAAGTTAAAATTGTTTGTGCTTACAAGGAAGATGCATGATTGTTTCTATCACATGTATATTTGTTTGTTTCCTTCAACTCTTATGCTTGCTAATTAACCTTGCTAGCCAAAGACCAGACCGAGAGGGAATACTTCTCGTGCATCCAAACCTTAGCCCAAACCTATGCCATTTGTGTCCACCATACCTACCTACTACATGGTATTTTCTGCCATTCCAAGTAAATACTTCATGTGCTACCTTTAAACAATTCAAAACTTAGTATCTCTTATTTGTGTCAATGTTTCATAGCTCATGAGGAAGTATGTGGTGTTTTATCTTTCAATCTTGTTGGGCAACTTTCACCAATGGACTAGTGGCTTCATCCGCTTATCCAATAATTTTGCAAAAAGAGCTGGCAATGGGATTCCCAGTCCCAAATTAATTAAACTAAATAGACACTCCTCCATGGTATGTGATTGATGGACGGCACCCGAAGGATTCGGTTAGCCATGGCTTGAGAAAGCAAAGGTTGGGGGGAGTGTCATCATCATAATAAAACTAAAATAAAAAGGCACTCCTTCATGGTATGAGATTGTTGGCAGGCACCCGAGGATTCGGTTAGCCATGGTTTGTGAAAGAAAGGTTGGAAGGAGTGCCACATAAAATGAAAATAATATGGGAGCCGCTCTTTGAAGGTTTGTCTGGCAAGGGGGTTAGAGTACCCGCTACCAGTCGTTGACAACAACAAACACCTCTCAAAATGTTACTTTTATTCTCTTTATATGATTTCAAAACTGAAAAAGCTCTAGCACATGATTTAATCCCTGCTTCCCTCTGCGAAGGGCCTGTCTTTTACTTTATGTTGAGTCAGTAAACCTATTTCCCTCCATCTCAAGCAAGCATTTGAGTAGTTGTGATCAAACCATTATATTGTGATTTGCTTCATCATGTCTTTTATTCTTCCTTGTTTAGTACAAGTTTTATCTGAATGAATATAGCTTTGCAAGTTATCAATGATCATGAAGAGACCATTATGATTGAGTATGCAAGTTGTGCCTTATAAATTTTAACATGGGAGCGCTGCTCAATGAGATAAGTATAATCTGTTAATTGTTCTCTGACCAAGAACGAAGTTTGCCATCACCAATTATGATTTCTTATGCACCTTTATTTGTGATTACCTTATACTTGTTTCAAGTTGAGTTATATGAGGAAGTTGTTTACTATAATGTCTTGTGTGAATGAATATGATGCTTCTTGTCCGTATTTTATTTATCGACTCTTCACTCCATAAACATGTGGTCCTGTTTACTGAGCTTAGTTTCGCTTGGGGACAAGCGAAGTCTAAGCTTGGGGGGAGTTGATACGTCCAATTTGCATCACTATTTTGTATCATAATTTGCTGTTATTCATTGATATATTTCATATTGGGACACAATACTTATGTTATTTCATCTATTTTGCATGTTTCATCATTATTGGAGGATCAAGCACCGGAGCCAGGATTCTGCTGGAAAAAGCACCGTCAGAACGCAATATTTCGAAAGATCAACTGTCGAAGGAAATTATACCAGAAATCCTATTTTTCAAGATGACGAAGGAAGCCAGAAGGAGGAGCCAGCTGGACCCAGGGTGGGCCCACACCATAGGTTGGCGCGGCCCATGGCCTGGCCGCGCCACCATGTGGTGTGGGGGGCCCACAACCCCTTTCGCCTCCTTTTCTTCGCGAAACCCTTCGTCCCGAAAACCTAAGCCACAGAGGGTACCTCGCGAAGAGTTACAGCCGCCTCTGCGGGGCGGAGAACACCAGAGAGAAAAGAGCTCTCCGGCGGGCAGGAATCCGCCGGGGAAATTCCTTCCGGGAGGGGGAAATCGATGCCATCGTCACCGTCATCGAGCTGGACATCATCTCCATCACCATCATCATCATCTCCACCATCATCACCGCCGTCTCCACCGCTGGACACCGTCACCGCCATAGCAATTTGGGTTTGATCTTGATTGTTTGATAGGGGAAACTCTCCCGGTATCGATCTCTACTTGTTGTTGATGCTATTGAGTGAAACCATTGAACCAAGTTTATGTTCAGATTGTTATTCATCATCATATCACCTCTGATCATGTTCCATATGATGTCTCGTGAGTAGTTCGTTTAGTTCTTGAGGACATGGGTGAAGTCTAAATAGTGAACTATGGTTGAGTAATATTCAATGGTATGATATTTAAGTTGTGGTGTTATTCTTCTAGTGGTGTCATGTGAACGTCGACTACATGACACTTCACCATTTATGGGCCTAGGGGAATGCATCTTGTATTCGTTTGCCAATTGCGGGGTTGCCGGAGTGACAGAAACCTAAACCCCCGTTGGTATATCGATGCAGGAGGGATAGCGGGATCTCAGAGTTTAAGGCTGTGGTTAGATTTATTCTTAATTACTTTCTTGTAGTTGCGGATGCTTGCAAGGGGTATAATCACAAGTATGTATTAGTCCTAGGAAGGGTGGTACATTAGCATAGGTTCACCCACACAACACTTATCATAACAATGAAGATTATTTAGCCGTATGTAGCGAAAGCACTAGACTAAAATCCCGTGTGTCCTCGAGAACGTTTGGTCATTATAAGTAAACAAACCGGCTTGTCCTTTGTGCTAAAAAGGATTGGGCCACTCGCTGCAATTCTTACTCTCGCACTTTACTTACTCGTACTTTATTCAACTGTTACATCAAAACCCCCTGAATACTTGTCTATGAGCATTTACAGTGAATCCTTCATCGAAACTGCTTGTCAACACCTTCTGCTCCTCGTTGGGATCGACATTCTTACTTATCAAAGATACTACGATACACCCCCTATACTTGTGGGTCATCAATCATGTCATCCAAAGTTAGTTTATTTGCATTGACCAAGCATGTCAGCTTGTGCCGCAGCAGTCCTCGTCTCTGCAAGCCACCAATAAAGGCGTGCATTGCTGTGCGGTTATCAACGTTCTCGCACTCATTCCTGGTTTGCAACCATCGGGTGAGGAAGTTCCTCGATGTTTCACCCTTCTTCTGAATACATGCCTGCAGGTCGCTTGTTGTGGCAGGTCTTTTGTAGGTGCCTCTGAAGTGTTTCTCGAAGGCGTTCTTCAGGTCAAACCAGCAAAAGATGGAGTTCTTCTCGAGGTCGCTGAGCCATATCCGGGCTGGACCTACAAGGTACAACTGAAGCATGCGACAGGCAATATTAGGGGTTCCTCCGGCGAAGGTTACTGCATTATAGTAGTCCTCGATCCAGGTATCCGGCCTTTCCGTGCCATCATAATTCTTCAGGTTTCCGGGTAGCTTGAGGTTCATCCTTGGCTTTGGTTCCTCTCGAATTATCCTGCCAAAGCACTTTGGGCCGATGTAATCAGATCTGTACTCATTGAGGCGTTCTCGGGCATCGCGTGGGCCGCCGCCCGGGGTTTTGGAGCGGGAACGAGATCTCCAGCCACCGCCTCCGCCTCCGCCTCCGCCACTGGGTGGTGGTGAAGGGGACCTGCGAGGGGGCCTGTAAGATTTTTTGCTTCCGCCCTCTGATTCCTGGCGATCTTCCCGTGGTTCGCTCCGGCTCCGGTGGCTACCTTCACCTTGGTGATAGTCTCCTCCGTCGTTCCGGCTTCGGCGGGGCTCCGGCTCACGTTCCGCGTTCCGGCTCCTCCTGGGCTCAGGCTCGCGATCGTTGTTCCGGCTCTTTCTGGGCTCGAGTTCACGATCGTTGTTCTGGCTCCGACGTGGTTCCAGCGTATGCTCCCTGTTTCTTGGCGGCGGCATGTCGCGGATGTTGATTCCACCGGCCCCATGGGGCCTGGTGTTTCCGACTGGACTGCGGCGGCGAGGAGGCGGGGGACGCGGGTACCCGTTAGGTGGAGGTGACGGGTTCCGGTACTTGTCCCTACCAGCGTACATTGCATCCTTTCCCTTCTTCGGATCTGACGGAGGTGTCTTTGATGGTACGGGGATTGGATTCGGGTGTTCCTTTGTTTTTATTCTGCGCTCCGTGGATCCGGTGCGCGATTCATCATCAGGGTGGCGATTGACGCGGGCGTCCTTCTGCGCGGTAGAGATACAGTGATCCAGATTAGATTCCAACCTGCGCGAAGTATCTGCCTTACTCTGCTGCTTCATTGCTGAGGCAACGAGCGTACGAACGTAGTCGGTGTCAATCTCCTCATCCTTCTTTTTCAAGATCTCCGCAGCCTTTTTCATGTTGTCCTTTGGGGTCGCAAGTGGCTGTTGCTCAGTGGGGGTCGCGAAAGTGATCTTGCGAGGGGGGATAGCCTCCCGCCTGATTTGATCGACCTCCTGCTGAAGCTCGGTGACCTTGTCTTTCCAGTGCTGTTGAAGCTCCTTGACTTTTATGAGTTGTTGGTCAACCTCAAGTTCTCGCTGCTGGAACCCTTCCACGAATTGCGCGGCTTCTTTCCTTTCATCCAGCATTGCTGCTGCGGTTCGAGCGATTTTCTGGGCTGTTGCCAGCATCTCTTGCCTTTTGGCTTCTAGAGCCTCCGGGTCTGCAGCCTCCTCGGGGGTTATTGGTTTGTTGAGGATCGCAGAGTGTGCTATTGCGTCCATGCATGCCTGCTGAACCAGTTCTTCTGGCGACAGGACTTCCTGACGCGGTCGCTCCCGCGATAGCGGAGTACCAGCATAGGATGGCTGTGGGTCGGAAGTGGTTTGCCCATCTGCCGATTCCTGCTGATCCAGCGCGGCCAAGGTTGCGAGAACCTACTTTGGCTGGGCGGAATCTACTTCAGGCTGTTCACCGTATACGATTTCCTTCACCTTGCGATCGAACTCGTCGGTATCCATGGAGGGGGTGTCGTCGGAGGTTGGGCTGAGGTTGCCCAGGATCGATTCTTCACCCGGGGCGTCACTTTCTCCGACAGCCTCCTGCTGATCTGGAGCGTCGCCGTTTTCCGGTGCCTCTACATGCATGGGGCCTGCTCCGACTTCTTGAGGGCGGCCGTTGCGGTATGGGCTATGAAGTGTACGAAGTGACACCTTTGCTTCTCTAACACCTGGGAGATCCAGGCGGATCTGCATTGGTCTTCCACCGTTATTTCCTGCTCAGGGGCAGATTGGGTGGGCTTTGAGTTTTCCAGATCTAAGGCGGAATCTTCCTTAAGAAGTTCCTGCGACTCAGATCGGATCTTCGCGACTGCATCCTGCTCAGCGGTGGTCGCGTCAGCGTTACTTACCAGTGCGTTCCCGTCGGAATCGACGGTCTCGCCGATGAAGATGTGGATGCCGCCTATTGGGACGATGGAGAGCTTGATGGGGGCGGTCTTAGCCGGAATCCAGCACTCGTCCGAAGGGACGATCGGAAAGTTTCCGGCGTAAAAACACGCCCCACTGCGATCGTGCCGTCGTAGCTTCCCATGGCGGAACCCTCCCGGTTCCGGCCTCCAGACGCCGCTGGCCCCACGGTGGGCGCCAACTGTCGTTGCCTATTCGACGGTACCTCGGAGGAGGGATCCTCACGAGGGGGAGAAGAAGTGGGGGCCATAGGGCGGAGTGCACACGGGACGGTGGTACGCGATTTACCCAGCTTCGGAACACCTGCACGAGGACAGGGCCTACTGCTGCTTGTCTGGAATTATCTGGGCGCTTTCACGTTGTTACAATGAGTTGTGGTTGTGCCTCTAGGGCTCCCGGGATCCGGCTTATAAAGGCGCACGGATCTAGGGTTTACATGGAGAGTCCTAGCCGGATTACAGATTGCCTAACTACGGTACAATGTCTTGCCGTGTACGTCAAGTATCCGCCTTCCATATACGTCGTACTGGATCCAGGTTCCTCATGGGCCCCCACGGATCCGGGTTCCTCCGAAGGTCGGTTCGGATCCGACTTACTGATCATGGGTCGGACTTCATCCTTCATGATCAACAGCAACTGGGCCGCCCGATGGGCCACATGCCTCATCACCATCTATGGGCCACCCGGGCTTGCCAGATCTAGGCACTGTCGATGGTACACCCATGAAGTATACCCACAACACATGGCTATTTTGCGTAAGCCGAAGAACTAGGTCGCCCACTGATACGTCTCAAACGTATCTATAATTTCTTATGTTCCATGCTAGTTTTATGACAGTACCTACATGTTTTGTTCACACTTTATATCGTTTTGATGCGTTTTCCGGAACTAACCTATTGACGAGATGCCGAAGGGCCAGTTGCTGTTTTCTGTTGTTTTTGGTTCCAGAAAGGCTGTTCGGGCAATATTCTCGGAATTCGACGAAATCAATGCCCAACATCTTATTTTTCCCGGAACCTTCCAGAAAGTTAAAGGGGGACCAGAGGGGAGCCCTGGGGGCCCCACACGTGTGGGCGGCGCGGCTGATGGCGTGTATTTCACACGTTCGTTGGGCAACCCCAAGAGGAAGGTATGATGCGCACAACAGCAAGTTTTCCCTCAGAAAGAAACCAAGGTTTATCGAACCAGGAGGAGCCAAGAAGCACGTTGAAGGTTGATGGCGGCGAGATGTAGTGCGGCGCAACACCAGGGATTCCGGCGCCAACGTGGAACCTGCACAACACAACCAAAGTACTTTGCCCCAACGAAACAGTGAGGTTGTCAATCTCACCGGCTTGCTGTAACAAAGGATTAACCGTATTGTGTGGAAGATGATTGTTTGCAGAAAACAGTAGAACAAGTATTGCAGTAGATTGTATTTCAGTAAAGAGAATTGGACCGGGGTCCACAGTTCACTAGAGGTGTCTCTCCCATAAGACGAACAGCATGTTGGGTGAACAAATTACAGTTGGGCAATTGACAAATAAAGAGAGCATGACCATGCACATACATATCATGATGAGTATAGTGAGATTTAATTGGGCATTACGACAAAGTACATAGACCGCCATCCAACTGCATCTATGCCTAAAAAGTCCACCTTCAGGTTATCATCCGAACCCCCTCCAGTATTAAGTTGCAAACAACAGACAATTGCATTAAGTATGGTGCGTAATGTAATCAACAACTACATCCTTAGACATAGCATCAATGTTTTATCCCTAGTGGCAACAGCACAACACAACCTTAGAACTTTCACATCCTTGTCCCAGGTGTCAATGCAGGCATGAACCCACTATCGAGCATAAGTACTCCCTCTTGGAGTTACAAGCATCTACTTGGCCAGAGCATCTACTAGTAACGGAGAGCATGCAAGATCATAAACAACACATAAGCATAACTTTGATAATCAACATAACAAGTATTCTCTATTCATCGGATCCCAACAAACGCAACATATAGAATTACAGATAGATGATCTTGATCATGATAGGCAGCTCACAAGATCCGACAATGATAGCACAATGGGGAGAAGACAACCATCTAGCTACTGCTATGGACCCATAGTCCAGGGGTAGACTACTCACACATCACACCGGAGGCGACCATGGCGGCGTAGAGTCCTCCGGGAGATGATTCCCCTCTCCGGCAGGGTGCCGGAGGCGATCTCCTGGATCCCCCGAGATGGGATCGGCGGCGGCGGCGTCTCTGGAAGGTTTTCCGTATCGTGGTTCTCGGTACTGGGGGTTTCGTCACGGAGGCTATTTGTAGGCGGAAGGGCAGGTCAAGAGGCGGCACGGGGGCCCCACACCACAGGGCCGCGCGGCCAAGGGGGGGGCCGCGCCGCCTAGGGTGTGGCCCCTCCGTGGCCCCTCTTCGTCTCTCCTTCGGACTTACGGAAGCTTCGTGGAAAAATAGGCCCCCGGGCTTTGATTTCGTCCAATTCCGAGAATATTTCCTTACTAGGATTTCTGAAACCAAAAACAGCAAAACAAAGAATCGGCACTTCGGCATCTTGTTAATAGGTTAGTTCCAGAAAATGCACGAATATGACATAAAGTGTGCATAAAACATGTAGATAACATCAATAATGTGGCATGGAACATAAGAAATTATCGATACGTCGGAGACGTATCAGCATCCCCAAGCTTAGTTCTGCTCGTCCCGAGCAGGTAAAACGATAACACGTATAATTTACTGGAGTGACATGCCATCATAATCTTGATCATACTATTTGTAAAGCATATGTAGTGAATGCAGCGATCAAAACAATGTATATGACATGAGTAAACAAGTGAATCATAAAGCAAAGACTTTTCATGAATAGCACTTCAAGACAAGCATCAATAAGTCTTGCATAAGAGTTAACTCATAAAGCAATAATTCAAAGTAAAGGCATTGAATCAACACAAAAGAAGATTAAGTTTCAGCGGTTGCTTTCAACTTGTAACATGTATATCTCATGGATATTGTCAACATAGAGTAATATAATAAGTGCAATAAGCAAGTATGTAGGAATCAATGCATAGTTCACACAAGTGTTTGCTTCTTGAGGTGGAGAGAAATAGGTGAACTGACTCAACATTGAAAATAAAAGAATGGTCCTCCATAGAGGAAAAGCATCGATTGCTATATTTGTGCTAGAGCTTTGATTTTGAAAACATGAAACAATTTTGTCAACGGTAGTAATAAAGCATATGCATCATGTAAATTATATCTTATAAGTTGCAAGCCTCATGCATAGTGTACTAATAGTGCCCGCACCTTGTCCTAATTAGCTTGGACTACCTGGATTATCACCGCAATACATATGCTTTAACCAAGTATCACAAAGGGGTACCTCTATGCCGCCTGTACAAAGGTCTAAGGAGAAAGCTCGCATTGGATTTCTCGCTATTGATTATTCTTCAACTTAGACATCCATACCGGGACAACATAGACAACAGATAATGGACTCCTCTTTTATGCATAAGCATTTAACAACAATTAATAATTTTCTCATTAGAGATTTGAGGATGTTTGTCCAAAACTGAAACTTCCACCATGGAACATGGCTTCGGTTAGCGGCCCAATGTTCTTCTCTCACAATATGCATGCTCAAACCATTCAACTCAGTGTAGATCGCCCTTACTTCAGACAAGACGAACATGCATAGCAACTCACATGAAATTTAACAATGAATAGTTGATGGCGTCCCCAGTAAACATGGTTATCGCACAACAAGCAACTTAATAAGAGATAAAGTGCATAATTACATATTCAATACCACAATAGTTTTTAAGCTATTTGTCCCATGAGCTATATATTGCAAAGGTGAATGATGGAATTTTAAAGGTAGCACTCAAGCAATTTACTTTGGAATGGCGGAAAATACCATGTAGTATAGGTAGGTATGGTGGACACAAATGGCATAGTGGTTGGCTCAAGTATTTTGGATGCATGAGAAGTATTCCCTCTCGATACAAGGTTTAGGCTAGCAAGGCTTATTTGAAACAAACACAAGGATGAACCGGTGCAGCAAAACTCACATAAAAGACATATTGAAAACATTATAAGACTCTACACCGTCTTCCTTGTTGTTCAAACTCAATACTAGAAATTATCTAGACCTTAGAGAAACCAAATATGCAAACCAAATTTTAGCATGCTCTATGTATTTCTTCATTAATGAGTGCAAAGCATATGATGCAAGAGCTTAAACATGAGCACAACAATTGCCAAGTATCACATTACCCAAGACATTTATAGCAATTACTACATGTATCATTTTCAAATTCCAACCATATAACAATTTAACGAAGGAGAAACTTCGCCATGAATACTATGAGTAGAAACCAAGGACATACTTGTCCATATGCTACAGCGGAGCGTGTCTCTCTCCCATAAAGTGAATGCTAGGATCCATTTTATTCAAACAAAACAAAAACAAAAACAAACCGACGCTCCAAGAAAAAGCACATAAGATGTGATGGAATAAAAATATAGTTTCAGGGGAGGAACCTGATAATGTTGTCGATGAAGAAGGGGATGCCTTGGGCATCCCCAAGCTTAGACGCTTGAGTCTTCTTGATATATGCAGGGGTGAACCACCGGGTGCATCCCCAAGCTTAGAGCTTTCACTCTCCTTGATCATGTTGCATCATACTCCTCTCTTGATCCTTGAAAACTTCCTCCACACCAAACTCGAAACAACTCATTAGAGGGTTAGTGCACAATATAAATTGACATATTCAGAGGTGACACAATCATTCTTAACACTTCTGGACATTGCATAATGCTACTGGACATTAATGGATCAAAGAAATTCATCCAACATAGCGAAAGAGGCAATGCGAAATAAAAGGCAGAATCTGTCAAAACAGAACAGTTCGTATTGACGAATTTTAAACTGGCACCAGACTTGCTCAGATGAAAATGCTCAAATTGAATGAAAGTTGCGTACATATCTGAGGATCATGCACGTAAATTGGCTTAATTTTCTGAGTTACCTACAGGGAGGTGGACCCAGATTCGTGACAGCAAAGAAATCTGGAACTGTGCAGTAATCCAAATCTAGTACTTACTTTTCTATCAACGGCTTAACTTGGCACAACAAAACACAAAACTAAGATAAGGAGAGGTTGCTACAGTAGTAAACAACTTCCAAGACACAAAATAAAAACAAAGTACTATAGGTAAAAACATGGGTTGTCTCCCATAAGCGCTTTTCTTTAACGCCTTTCAGCTAGGCGCAGAAAGTGTGTATCAAGTATTATCGAAGGGTGGTACTTCTACAGTGGGGTGCGGAGTGTTCTCAACTATGCATATTATCTTTTCTATGTGGGTTTCAGAGGCTCCCTTTTCATTAGTCTTAGGCGTGCTACTCTCATCAAACAAATTTTCAGGAACTAGCCAAGCGTAGTTATTTTCTAATGCATCATTCATAGCTAAGAGCTTACATGGTATTGGTGCTTTGATCTCCCCTCCATCATCAATATTATTAGTGTATCTTATTCTATCCATATCCATCTTTTCAAGGAGACTAACAAAATTAGTTGGAGAACCAAGCATATTAAATTTAGCAAACACCTTTCTAGCTTCTCTTGCTAGACCACCAAATTCTCTAAGAAGGGTTTCTAACACAAAATCTTTCTTTTCCCCTTCTTCCATATCACCAAGTGTGAAGAACATGTGTTGGATTATAGGATTAAGATTAACAAATTTAGTTTCTAACAAGCGAACTAAATGCGCAGCAGCAATTTCATAAGTAGGCGCAAGGTCTACCAAGTGTCTATCTTCAAAATTTTCAATTGTACTAACATGATTGAAAAATTCTTCTATATTATTTCTCCCAACTATAGAACCATGTCCTACCGGTATGCTTTTTGTGGTAAAATTAAAAGGAAACATGATGAATAAAGTAAATGCAAGTAAACTAATTTTTTTGTGTTTTTCGATATAGCAAACAAGATAGCAAATAAAGTAAAACTAGCAACTAATTTTTTTGTATTTTGATTTAGTGCAGCAAACAAAGTAGTAAATAAAACTAAGCAAGACAAAAACAAAGTAAAGAGATTGAGAAGTGGAGACTCCCCTTGCAGCGTGTCTTGATCTCCCGGCAACGAGCGCCTAAAAAGAGCTTGATGGCGTGTATTTCACACGTTCGTTGGGCAACCCCAAGAGGAAGGTATGATGCGCACAGCAGCAAGTTTTCCCTCAGAAAGAAACCAAGGTTTATCGAACCAGGAGGAGCCAAGAAGCACGTTGAAGGTTGATGGCGGCGAGATGTAGTGCGGCGCAACACCAGGGATTCCGGCGCCAACGTGGAACCTGCACAACACAACCAAAGTACTTTGCCCCAACGAAACAGTGAGGTTGTCAATCTCACCGGCTTGCTGTAACAAAGGATTAACCGTATTGTGTGGAAGATGATTGTTTGCAGAAAACAGTAGAACAAGTATTGCAGTAGATTGTATTTCAGTAAAGAGAATTGGACCGGGGTCCACAGTTCACTAGAGGTGTCTCTCCCATAAGACGAACAGCATGTTGGGTGAACAAATTACGGTTGGGCAATTGACAAATAAAGAGAGCATGACCATGCACATACATATCATGATGAGTATAGTGAGATTTAATTGGGCATTACGACAAAGTACATAGACCGCCATCCAACCGCATCTATGCCTAAAAAGTCCACCTTCGTGTTATCATCCGAACCCCTCCGGTATTAAGTTGCAAACAACAGACAATTGCATTAAGTATGGTGCGTAATGTAATCAACAACTACATCCTTAGACATAGCATCAATGTTTTATCCCTAGTGGCAACAAAGACAACACAACCTTAGAACTTTCATCACATCGTCCCGGTGTCAATGCAGGCATGAACCCACTATCGAGCATAAGTACTCCCTCTTGGAGTTACAAGCATCTACTTGGCCAGAGCATCTACTAGTAACGGAGAGCATGCAAGATCATAAACAACACATAAGCATAACTTTGATAATCAACATAACAAGTATTCTCTATTCATCGGATCCCAACAAACGCAACATATAGAATTACAGATAGATGATCTTGATCATGTTAGGCAGCTCACAAGATCCGACAATGATAGCACAATGGGGAGAAGACAACCATCTAGCTACTGCTATGGACCCATAGTCCAGGGGTAGACTACTCACACATCACACCGGAGGCGACCATGGCGGCGTAGAGTCCTCCGGGAGATGATTCCCCTCTCCGGCAGGGTGCCGGAGGCGATCTCCTGGATCCCCCGAGATGGGATCGGCGGCGGCGGCGTCTCTGGAAGGTTTTCCGTATCGTGGTTCTCGGTACTGGGGGTTTCGTCACGGAGGCTATTTGTAGGCGGAAGGGCAGGTCAAGAGGCGGCACGGGGGCCCCACACCACAGGGCCGCGCGGCCAAGGGGGGGGGGGTGCGCCGCCCTAGGGTGTGGCCCCTCCGTGGCCCCTCTTCGTCTCTCCTTCGGACTTCTGGAAGCTTCGTGGAAAAATAGGCCCCTGGGCTTTGATTTCGTCCAATTCCGAGAATATTTCCTTACTAGGATTTCTGAAACCAAAAACAGCAGAAAAAGAATCGGCACTTCGGCATCTTGTTAATAGGTTAGTTCCAGAAAATGCACGAATATGACATAAAGTGTGCATAAAACATGTAGATAACATCAATAATGTGGCATGGAACATAAGAAATTATCGATACGTCGGAGACGTATCAGCGGCCCAAGGGGGGGCGCGCCTCCCTATTGTGTGGTGGCTCCGTGGCCCCTCCGACTCCGACTCTTCGCCTATTTAAGCCGTCCTGACCTAAAACATCGACACCGATTGACGAAACTCCAGAAAGACTCCAGGGACGCTGCCACCATCGCGACACTCCAATTCGGGGGACAGAAGTCTCTGTTCCGGCACCCTGCCGGGACGGGGAATTGCCCCGAAGTCATCTCCATCGACACCACCGCCGTCTCCATCGCCATCGCTGTCTCCCATGATGAGGAGGGAGTAGTTCTCCCCCGGGGCTGAGGGCTCTACCGGTAGCTAGGTGGTTAATCTCTCTCTCATGTACCCCAATACAATGATCTCATGAATTGCCTTGCATAATTGAGATCCATATGATGAGCATTGTATCACTATTAGTCTATGTGCTACTCTTGTGATGTTATTAAAGTAGTCTATTCCTCCTTCACGGTGTAATGGTGACAGTGTGTGCATCGTGTAGTACTTGGCGTAGGTTATGATCATAATCTCTTGTAGGTTATGGAGTTAATTATTACTATGATAGTATTGATGTGATTTATTCCCCCTTCATAGTGTAAAGGTGACAGTGTGTATGCTATGTTAGTACTCGGTTTAAATTGCAAAGATCTATTATGCTCTAAAGGTTACTTAAATATGAATGCCGAATGTTGTGGCGCTTGTTAACTCCGGCTTGAGGGAGCTCTTGTACCCTACACAACGAATGGTGTTCATTATCAAACAAGAGTATATGTAGCACAAAGGAAGAGAACTTATTTATTATGTGATCAATGTTGAGAGTGTCCACTAGTGAAAGTATGATCCCTAGGCCTTGTTTCCAAATACTGCAATCATCGCTTGTTTATTGTTTTACTGCATCTTTACTTCCTGCAATATTACTACCATCAACTGCACGCCAGCAAGCACTTTTCTGGCGCCGTTACTACTGCTCATATTCATTCATACCACTTGTATTTCACTATCTCTTCGCCGAACTAGTGCACCTATACATCTGACAAGTGTATTAGGTGTGTTGGGGACACAAGAGACTTCTTGTATCGTGATTGCAGGGTTGCTTGAGAGGAATATCTTTGACCTCTTCCTCCCTGAGTTTGATAAACCTTGGGTGATCCACTTAAGGGAAACTTGCTGCTGTTCTATAAACCTCTGCTCTTGGAGGCCCAACACTGTCTACAAGAATAGAAGCACCCGTAGACATCAAGCACTTTTCTGGCGCCGTTGCCGGGGAGGAAAGGTAAAAGGCGCTCATACTCCGGTCCCAGGTAACTAAGTACTTTTCTGTTGCCGTTGTGTGTGTGCTCGAAGCTATTTCCTTTAGATCCTGCAATTGCATCTTTTTGTTTCTTGTTTTACACTAGTAAGGCATAATGGAAAACAACTATGAGCTTTTTAATTTATTTCCTAAGTTAAGATATGAATTGTGTGATGCGAAAATTAAAAAACCTATGGAACCTTATTTGCACGATAGTAGCAATGTTATTAGTATGAATGCAATTACTGCTAATGCTATGGAGAAGTCTAAGCTTGGGGGAGCTAGTTTTTGTGATCTTTTTAGCTTCCCATCTTTAGGGGAGAAAATTTGCTCTGATAATACTTTATCTCCCATATGCGATAACTCTAATGATGCTTGTGATATTTTAAATCCACCTACTGAAAATATTCCTTTCAAGATACCCATGAAAATTATTGAACGAGTTATAGATAACCGCTATGAAGGGGATGGAACTGTTCATCCTGGAGATCATTTACTGTTTCTACATGAATTACGCGGGTTATTCAAGTGTGCAGGTATTTCTATGGATGAAGTTAGGAAGAAATTATTCTCTATGTCGTTGTCTGGTAAAGCGGCGCATTGGTATAAACTCCCGAAGGATGGGCATTCTCTTGATTGGAAGGATATTGTGCCTCTATTTTATTATAAATTCTATCCTCCAAGTGAAATTCACAAAGACCGAAACCGCATATACAATTTCTGGCCTCATGACGAAGAAAGTATTGCCCAAGCATGGGGAAGGTTGAAGTCTTTAATGCTCAAATGCCCCATTCATGAGCTTCCTGGTAATATCATTATTGATAATTTGTATGCAAGACTTTCTTTTCAAGATAAAACCTTGCTGGATACTACTTGTTCTGGATCATTCACGCGCAACAAAAAAGATTTTAAAAGGGACCTTCTTGATCGGATTGAGGAGAACGCTGAAGATTGGGAGAACCACAAAGGTAGAGAGTCAGGTATA
Organism: Lolium perenne; assembly: GCF_019359855.2. Classification (NCBI taxonomy): domain Eukaryota; kingdom Viridiplantae; phylum Streptophyta; class Magnoliopsida; order Poales; family Poaceae; genus Lolium; species Lolium perenne. Next base: position 191,324,266 of record NC_067245.2, read on the forward strand.
AATTATGATTATGAATGCATTGAAACTTTTATGGATACTGATAAAATTCGAAATATGAGTGCTACTTATGGTCTTGACTCTCAAGTTGTTGCAAATCTTTATAAAGCTTTTGCCTCTCATTTTGAATTGCCTAGGAAGAATTTTGATAAGTATCATGAACCTTTTAAAGATGCTTGCATTAAGGATGAAACTGTTATCAATGATTGCAATAAACATGCCCAAACTTCTGAAAATACTATTTCTTATAAGCATGTTAATTTTTGTGGAATGCATAGACCTTGTGGAATTAATCAAATCGAAGATGAATATTGTATCCATCATAGGAATGAAAAAACTAGAAAGTGGTTTAGGGCTCTAGATGATCTTGGTGAAAAAGTTTGTGCCCTCTATCCTTTTATTTGTGAACTTTGCCATAGAGTGGGTCATTTTAATTTTCAATGCTCCTCCAATGATAATTCGAACCCCATGAGTGCTGCAAATTTGTATTGTGATGATGAAATCCTTCCTAATCAGCATGATGAACTTACTTTATTTTTGGGGTGTGAAGAGTTATCAAGAAAAATCTCTTTGTTACATATGAGTGATCTTGATATTGATGATGTCCTGCATGGGTGTCTTTCTTATTGCATTAATAATTGCCATACAAATACTTACATACATAATATCTTAGAAGATGACACTTTGCCAAAATATGATAGGACCGCTGTGTGTTTTAAACTTATTAATGAAAAGGAGGAATCTTCCCAAGTTTCTTCTATTGTTTCTGGAAATAAATCAGGTTATGTGGAAAAGCCTCCCTTCAAGCCTCTTCCTCCTAAAGAAGGGAACGAGGAGAAGGAAAAGAACAAGAAGAAGGGAACGAAGAAGAAGAAGAAGAGGGGAAATAAAAAGAAAGAGGTAACGGCATATCCCCGCGTGTATGAGATAACGATAGGTAACCGTAAGTATGTCGCTCCTAATGATTATTATGATAATGAATCTGAGTACAATGATCTTCCTATGCCCTTTACCTACATTAGTGATCATGATTTAGAAGAGCACACTACTTTTGATATTGAAGATCTCTGGGAAACTAATTCTGAAAATGATTATGTTAATAATTGCCATAGTATTAGTACTATCCATGCTTCCTCCCATAATGATATAGAAAACTCTAAGTTTGGGGATGAGGTGTTTGAAAATAATTTTGCTACTGATGATTATATGTTTGATACATCTCCTTCTAGTAACGATGATGGTAAGGTTACAGATGAACATACTGTGGAGGATAACTATTCTATTTCTTATGATTACACTATGCCTCCAATCTTTGACAATTATTATAAAGAATGCTATGATATAGGTTATAATCACCCTTATGAAACTTGTCATAGTTATGATGGGATTGCCAAAAACAATTCCCTTAGTATGCAACTTGTTTACCATGTTCAAATTCTTGATAATGATCCTGCTCCAATTACTATTAATGAGAAGAGTTTTTCTTATGCCAAAAATAATGATACTTTTATGCACATGAACCATGATAAGAATGTTTTAAGTGATGGATATATTGTGGATTTCATCAATGATGCTACTGAAAGCTATTATGAGAGAGGGAAACATGGTTATATGCATCTTAATAATATTAAGTTTCCCCTCTTTATGTTGAGAATTTTGAAGCTACTCGTGTTTTATCTTCCTATGCTTGTCACTTTGTTCTTCATGAATTCATATGTGTACAAGATTCCTTTTCATAGGAAGTGGGTTAGGCTTAAATGTGTTTTGAATTTGCTTCTTGATGCTCTCGTTTGCTTCAACTCTTATTTCTTGCGCGAGCATCATTAAAATTGCTGAGCCCATCTTAATGGCTATAAAGAAAGAACTTCTTGGGAGATAACCCATGTCTTTATTTTGCTACTGTTTTGTTGTGTCTTGGAAGTTGTTACTACTGTAGCAACCTCTCCTTATCTTTATTTTATTGCATTGTTGTGCCAAGTGAAGTCTCTAATAGAAGGTTGATACTAGATTTGGATTTCTGCGCAGAAACAGATTTCTATCTGTCACGAATTTGGGCAGAGCTCTCTGTAGGTAACTCATAAAAATCTGCCAATTTACGTGCGTGTTCCTCAGATATGTACGCAACTTTCATTAGTTTTGAGTTTTCTGATTTGAGCAAAGGAAGTACCTCTTAAAAATTCGTGTTTACTGGCTGTTCTGTTTTGATAGATTCTGTCTCTGTTTTTTGCATTGTCTCTTGTGGACTTTAAGCAAGGCTTTCTAGACGAGGAGAGCTGTAGCTAATGTTTTATTGAGTTCTTGCAATGTGTCACTACAGGACTAAAGTGGATTAAAGTTTTTGAGTACTAACCCCTCTTACGAAGTTTGTGAGAAGTTTGGTGTGGCAGAAGTTTTCAAGGGTCAAGAGAGGAGGATGATATATGATTAAGAAGAGTGAAAAGTCTAAGCTTGGGGATGCCCAAGGCATCCCCTTCTTCATCAACAATTTATCAGGTTTCTTCTATTGAAACTATATTTTTATTTGGTCACATCTTATGTGCTTTACTTGGAGGGTCTGTTTGCTTTTGTTTTTGTTTATGTTTGAATAAATTCGGATCCTAGCAATCCTTGTGTGGGAGAGAGACACGCTCCGCTTTTTCATATGAACAACTGGTGTTCTTAGCTTTATTTTAATGTTCATGGCGGAGTTGAAAACCGCTGCACTTATTGGTATTTGGTTGGAAACAGAAAATGCTTTGTAATGTCTTGAATAATTTGATACTTGGCAATTGTTTTGAGCTCTCAAGTAGATCATGTTTAAGCTCTTGCATCATGTAGTTTAAAACTATTAGTGGAGAACTACCGTAGAGCTTGTTGAAATTTGGTTTGCGTGATTGGTCTCTCTAAGGTCTAGATACTTTCTGGTAAAAGTGTTTGAGCAACAAGGAAGACAGTGTAGAGTTTTATAATGCTTGCAATTTGTCCTTATGTAAGTTTTGCTGTACCGGTTCATACTTGTGTTTGCTTCAAACAACCTTGCTAGCCTAAGCCTTGTACTGAGAGGGAATTCTTCTCGTGCATCCAAATCCTTGAGCCAAAAACTATGCCATATGTGTCCACCATACCTACCTACTACATGGTATTTCTCTGCCATTCCAAAGTACATTACTTGAGTGCTACCTTTAAAATTCTATTCTTTGTCCCCGCAATATATAGCTCATGGGAAAATAGCCTTAAAAACTATTGTGGTATTGAATATGTTGCTATGTATCCTATTTCTTATAAGTTGCTTGTTGAGCGGTAACCATGTTTCTGGGGACGCCATCAACTATTACACCTTTGTTGAATATCATGTGAGTTGCTATGCATGTTCGTCTTGTCTGAAGTAAGGGCGATTTTCATAATCAAATGGTTTGAGTATGCATATTGTTAGAGAAGAACATTGGGCCGCTAACTAAAGCCATGAATCATGGTGGAAGTTTCAGTTTGGACACAAATCCTCAATCTCTTATGAGAATATTATCCGTTGTTGAATGCTTAAGCATTAAAAGTGGAGTCCATTATCTGTTGTCTATGTTGTCCCGGTATGGATGTCTAAGTTGAGAATAATCAAAAGCGAGAAATCCAATGCGAACTTTCTCCTTAGACCTCTGTACAGGCGGCATAGGGGTACCCCTTTGTGACACTTGGTTGAAACATATGTTATGCAATGATAATCCATGTTAATCCAAGCTAATTAGGACAAGGTGTGAGCACTATTAGTATTCTATGCATGAGGCTTGCAACTTATAGGATGTCTTATGCATAACACATATGATTTATTACTACCGTTGACAAAATTGTTTCTATGTTTTCAAAATGAAAAGCTCTAGCACAAAAATAGTAATCCATGCTTCCCTCCGCGAAGGGCCTATCTTCTACTTTACTGTTGAGTCAGTTTACCTATTCCTTCTATCTTAGAAGCAAACACTTGTGTCAACTGTGCGCATTGATTCTTACATGTTTACCTATTGCACTTGTTATATTGCTTTATGTTGACAACTATCCATGAGATATACATGTTACAAGTTGAAAGCAATTGCTGAAACTTAATCATCCTTTGTGTTGCTTCAATACCTTTTACTTTGAATCTATTGCTTTATGAGTTAACTCTTATGCAAGACTTATTGATGCTTGTCTTGAAAGTACTATTCATGAAAAGTCTTTGCTATATGATTCAGTTGTTTAGTCATTATCTTTACTATCACTTCATTCACTTCATATGCTTTACAATAATGTTGATCAAGATTATGTTGGTAGCATGTCACTTAATAAATTATCATTATTATCGTTTACCTACTCGAGGGCGAGTAGGAACTAAGCTTTGGGATGCTTGATACGTCTCAAACGTATCTATAATTTCTTATGTTCCATGCTAGTTTTATGACAATACCTACATGTTTTGTTCACACTTTATATCGTTTTGATGCGTTTTCCGGAACTAACCTATTGACGAGATGCCGAAGGGCCAGTTGCTGTTTTCTGCTGTTTTTGGTTCCAGAAAGGCTGTTCGGGCAATATTCTCGGAATTCGACGAAATCAATGCCCAACATCTTATTTTTCCCGGAACCTTCCAGAAAGTTAAAGGGGGACCAAAGGGGAGCCCTGGGGGCCCCACACATGTGGGCGGCGCGGCCCAAGGGGGGGCGCGCCCCCCTATTGTGTGGTGGCTCCGTGGCCCCTCCGACTCTTCGCCTATTTATGCCGTCCTGACCTAAAACATCGACACCGATTGACGAAACTCCAGAAAGACTCCAGGGACGCCGCCACCATCGCGAAACTCCAATTCGGGGGACAGAAGTCTCTGTTCCGGCACCCTGCCGGGACGGGGAATTGCCCCCGGAGTCATCTCCATCGACACCACCGCCATCTCCATCGCCATCGCTGTCTCCCATGATGAGGAGGGAGTAGTTCTCCCCCGGGGCTGAGGGCTCTACCGGTAGCTAGGTGGTTAATCTCTCTCTCATGTACCCCAATACAATGATCTCATGAATTGCCTTGCATAATTGAGATCCATATGATGAGCATTGTATCACTATTAGTCTATGTGCTACTCTTGTGATGCTATTAAAGTAGTCTATTCCTCCTTCACGGTGTAATGGTGACAGTGTGTGCATCGTGTAGTACTTGGCGTAGGTTATGATCATAATCTCTTGTAGGTTATGGAGTTAATTATTACTATGATAGTATTGATGTGATTTATTCCCCCTTCATAGTGTAAAGGTGACAGTGTGTATGCTATGTTAGTACTCGGTTTAAATTGCAAAGATCTATTATGCTCTAAAGGTTACTTAAATATGAATGCCGAATGTTGTGGCGCTTGTTAACTCCGGCTTGAGGGAGCTCTTGTACCCTACACAACGAATGGTGTTCATTATCAAACAAGAGTATATGTAGCACAAAGGAAGAGAACTTATTTATTATGTGATCAATGTTGAGAGTGTCCACTAGTGAAAGTATGATCCCTAGGCCTTGTTTCCAAATACTGCAATCATCGCTTGTTTATTGTTTTACTGCATCTTTACTTCCTGCAATATTACTACCATCAACTGCACGCCAGCAAGCACTTTTCTGGCGCCGTTACTACTGCTCATATTCATTCATACCACTTGTATTTCACTATCTCTTCGCCGAACTAGTGCACCTATACATCTGACAAGTGTATTAGGTGTGTTGGGGACACAAGAGACTTCTTGTATCGTGATTGCAGGGTTGCTTGAGAGGAATATCTTTGACCTCTTCCTCCCTGAGTTCGATAAACCTTGGGTGATCCACTTAAGGGAAACTTGCTGCTGTTCTACAAACCTCTGCTCTTGGAGGCCCAACACTGTCTACAAGAATAGAAGCACCCGTAGACATCACCCACCTGGAAAGACCGTGGTCGCAATCGTCGACTGTGGTAGTTTTTCAGATCTTGCTGGTATTTGGTGACCCATGACAATACCTCATCCCGAGCTTCGTCGAGTGCATCGACATCCTCTTCCAGTGCCCTTCTCGAAGTTTCTTCATCGAATTCTGCTACTTTCAGGGAGTTGTGTTCTATTTCTATCGGCAACACTGCCTCAGCTCCGTGGACCAGAAAAAACGGAGTTTCTTGTGTCGCTGTATTTGGTGTCTTTCGTATACTCCATAACACGCTTGGCAGCTCCTCTGGCCAGTTGTGTCGAGCTTTTTCCAATGGTGTCAACAGACGATTCTTGATGCCATTGCAGATAATGTCGTTTGCTTTCTCGACCTGACCATTAGTTTGCGGGTGTGCCACCGAGGCAAACTGTTATTTGATGCCTACCTCTGCGCAATATGCCTTGAACTCTTTGGACGTGAAGTTGCTGCCATTGTCTGTGACTATGCTGTGAGGAACTCCGAACCGAAAAAACGATACTTTTGATGAATTTGATTGCCGACGCTGCATCTGGTGAATTTATTGGCTTCGCCTCGATCCACTTTGTGAATTTATCGACAGCTACGAGCATGTATTCGTATCCTCCTGGCCATGCTTTATGTAACTTTCCCACCATGTCAAGACCCCATTGGGCAAAGGGCCATGACAGTGGTATTGGCATCAACTCTGCTGCCGGAGAATGAGGTTTCGCGGCAAACCTTTGACAGGCATCACAGGTACGCACTATGTCCTTCGCATCTTCGATTGCTGTTAGCCAGTAGAATCTTTCCCTGAAAACCTTGGCTGCTATAGCTTGACTACTCGCGTGGTGTCCACACACACCTTCGTGTACTTCCTTTAACAGCAATCGACCTTCCTCGGGTGTGACACACCGTTGCAAGACTCCCGATATACTCCTCTTGTAAAGCTCGCCCTTAACCACAGTGAAGGCTTTGGATCGTCGAATAATTCGCCTTGCTTCTACTGGATCTTCGGGTATTTTCTTCCTTGAGATATATGCAATATAAGCTTGCATCCAAGGGATTTGCACCACCATCACCTCGTGTGACTCTTCTTCATCTCCCGATATACTTGCCTCTATTGCTGCTGGAGCCCCCGAGCCTTTCTCGACTTTTTCCTTTTTCTTTGGCTGTTTTTTCACCTTGGTCGACCTTTCACTTATCTCTTCCCAAAATACTCCAGGTGGTATCGCTAAACACTGTGATCCGATGTTTGCCAGAACGTCGGCTTCATCATTACTGAGTCTGCTGATATGATTTACTTCGCATCCGTCGAAAAGCTTCTCAAGTTCGTTGTATAACTCTTTGTATGCTATCATACTATCATTGACTTCATCGCATTGATTCATCACCTGTTGAGCCACTAGTTGGGAGTCGCCGAAATTTTTAATCGGGTCGCACCACAAGCTTTCGCCATCTTCATCCCATGTATCAGTGCTTCGTACTCCGCCTCGTTGTTGGAGGCGTTGGGAACGTCATCCGTAGTACATACTTCAATTTGTCTCCTTGGGGTGAAACTAGTATCACGCCCGCTCCAGCTCCTTCTAACCTTTTGGACCCATCGAAATTCATAGTCCAAGTTCTCGACAAATCTGGGGGTCCCGTATTTTGCAGCTCCATCCACTCTGCGACGAAGTCTGGCAATATCTGCGACTTTATTGCTTTTCTTTTTTCATATGTGATGTCCCGAGGGTAAAGCTCTATTCCCCATAGGGAGACACGACCCGTAGCTTCCGGGTTATTCAGTATATTGGACAAAGGCGCCTCATTGACTACTATTATCGGGTGTGCCGAGAAATAGTGTCTCAATTTCTTGCTGTTGTAAATACTCCATACGCCAGCTTCTGATAATGCGGGTATCGCTGTTTTGAAGGAGATAAAACTTCACTGATGAAATATACCAGCCTCTGTACTCCATGAAGTTTCCCTTCTTCTTCGCGCTCAACCACAAGCACTGAGCTGACCACCTGAGGTGTGGCCGCGATATATAGCAAAAGAGGTTCTTTTTTCCTTTGGTGCCACCAGTAATGGTGGTGTCGAGATTGTGCGCTTGAGATCCTCGAAAGCTCTATCTTCTTCTTCGTTCCACTCAAACTTTTCTCCTTGCTTAATCAAGGCGTAAAACGACAACGCCTTTTCTCCTAGTCTGGCGACGAATCTGCTTAAAGCTACGACTCGTCCAGTTAACTGTTGTATCTCCTTTAACTTTGTTGGCTTTCGGATCGTCACGATGGCCTGAATTTTCTCCGGGTTAGCCTCAATTCCTCTTGCTGACACGAGGAACCCGAGAAGTTCTCCCGTAGGGACGCCGAAAGAACACTTCGTGAGATTTAGCTTGAGGCAGAACTTGTCGAGGTTGTCGAAGGTTTCCCTGAGATCATCGATCAAAGTTGACCCCTTATGTGTTGTTATGACGACATCGTCGATGTATACTTGAACGTTCTTGCCAATCTGCGCGGCAAGACATTTTTGCATCATCCGCTGATATGTTGCACCCGCGTTTTTCAACCCGAAGGGCATTGTTCTATAGCAAAACACGCCATAGGGGGTAATGAAAGCTGTTTTGACTTCATCTTCTTCCTTTAATCGAATCTGGTTGTAACCAGAATATGCATCCAATAAGGAAAGACGTTCACAACCTGCCGTGAAGTCGATAATTTGATCGATCCTTGGGAGGGGAAAGTGATCCTTTGGACAATGTTTATTGAGACACGTGAAGTCGACGCACATGCGAAGGATCTCTGTATTTTTCTTCGGGACCAGCACTGGGTTTGCTAGCCACGTGGCTTCTGTGTGTATCTCTTTGATGAACCTAGCTTCTCTGAGTCGATTGATTTCTGACAGCATAGCTTTGCGGTTTGGTTCCGAAAAACGCCGCAAGGGTTGTCTGATTGGCCTGGCCAATGGATCCAAGTTAAGGGGGTGCTCGGCAAGTTCCCTGGGTACTCCTGGCATGTCAGTTGGACACCATGCGAAGATTTCCCAGCGCTCACGGAGGAACTCGACGAGCGCGCTTTCCTATGCGAGGTCCATGTTTGTGGCGATAGCTGTCGTCTTCTTCGGATCTATCGGGTGTATTTGTACTTCCTTCGAGTTCTTGGTGGTATCAAAGGTTGGTTCCTTGAGAGTCCTCCCGACATCTGGCAACACGTCGTAGTCTGTTGTCAGTTTTGACGCCATATATTCTGCCTGATTCCCGAAGATTTCTGACAGTCGATGAAAATCCTTGTCGCACTTATCTGCTACCGCAAACCTGCCTTTCACTGTAATTGGTCCTTTGGGTCCAGGGAGCCTCCATAACAGGTATGTATAGTGTGGTACTGCCATGAATCTGGCATATGCGGGTCGTCCCAATAGAGCGTGGTACTGTGACGGGAAATCCACGACTTCGAACTCCAGCCTTTCTATCCTGTAATTCTCTCGGGTTCCAAACTGAACATCGAGATTGATCTTCCCCAATGGATAACTTGGCTTGTCTGGTGTGATACCATGGAAACGCGTATCCGTTGGTTTTAAGTTTGCCAGGGATATATTCATCTTCCTCAATGTATCTGCGTACATAAGGTTTAAACTGATGCATCCATCTATGAATACGCGTGAGACGTCAAACCCTGCGATCACCGCTGGTAAGATCAAAGCTGATTGCCCTGGTCGAGGGACTTGCTGCGGGTGGTCTGCAATGGTAAAGCCAATATCCTGTCCCGACCAATTCAAGTACTCAATCGTTGGTGGAGGTATCTTCTCTGCCATAAAGACCTATCGCGAAATTACTTTTTGAGCTCTATTTGATGGACTGGCCTTCTGAATCATCGACACCGCTTCTCCATTGGTGTCGATATAAGGAGGCGGGTGTGGTGCTGCCGCTATTTGTAACTGGTGTCGGTTTGCGTCTGTGATCGCGGGAGGAGGTGGAGGATGAACCTCACTCCTTGGCCCCTGGGGGTATCTGTTTGCTGCCTGTGCGTTGGCATGCCCTGCAAACCTGTTCAACGCCTGAAAAGTTCGACAATCTTTCTGCAAGTTACTTCACTACCTCTTTCCATTGTTGTCGAGATAAAAGTGCATTTGGCATGGTCCGTTCATCATATCTTCGGGAGATATGTATGGCCTCTGGAACCTTGGACCATTATTTTGCCTACTTGGACGGGGGCCGTCCTTGTAGTTGTTGCGCTGCTCACCGCTGTTTTGATAATCATCGCGATTGTTTCCTCCGTTATTTCCTCGAAATCCAGCCGATATTTGGCCAAGAGCATCATAATCTGAGGACTGTCAAGGGAATCGTCGTCTATTTTGAAAATTTCGGTTGCGGTCCTCCTCAGGCGACCTGTGCCATTTGTTGTGAACAACATCTTCTCCATCCGCCCACCTATTCGCTATTTCCATGAGTGCTGCTATTGTCTTTGGATTGGTTCTCCCCAAATCCTCGACAAAGTCTCTCCTTCGGATACCAGCAACGAATGCATCTATCGCCCTCTCGTCAGATATATTTTCCGCCGAGTTTTTGATAATGTTCCACCTCTGGATATACGTTCTCATTGACTCGTCGTATTTCTGCCTGCAAGCCCTCAATTGCTCCAATGATGCAGGCTTCTTGCATGTGGATCGAAAATTCTTTACGAATATATCCTCGAAACTTTCCCAGCTGTCGATAGACCCAGGAGACAACTTCTTTATCCACGATCGTGCGGCACCACTCAAGTGCACTTGAATGCTCTGCATGGCTGTTGCTCTAGTTCCACCCACTAACTTTACCGTCTCGAGATAATCAATTAGCCAATCCTCCGGATCTTGTGATCCATCAATTTTTTTTGTAATTATCGGGTAGCTTAAACCCTGATGGAACTCGAGTTCTGCGGACTCGTCTCGTAAAGCATGGGAGTCCGCACATATCTTCTTCATCAACCTCTGGTGAGTGCCGACGTTCCCTTCTTTCCTGCCGTGCTCTGTCCACTCTTGCTTGCGTTGTTGTGTCTCTTGCCCCACTTGCTCTCGCAGGATCTTGCACCGCTGCAGCAGGTCGTGGACTATTTTGCCTTGCAGATCCTTCGGGAGTCGTATTTGCGAACGCCGTTCCCATGGCTCCAACTCCTGCCATGGCCATGTTATACAACGCTTCTCTTGGATCTCCGGGAGGTGGCCTGGATGCTAGGATGAAAGCTTGTGTCGCCATGTATCCAGCTTCTGGTGTTTTGGGAATAATATTCCCCCTCGTGTCGATCGACATGAAGGACATGTCGAGGTTTTGAATTAAATTCTCCTTGTCAGCCTCAGGTATATTTTGCACCGAGATCTTGCTCTATTTCGGGCTGCCCTGTGACTATCTCCTGAAGTATCTAACTGTCGGCTGAGTTCTGCCTTTCTTCGGCTTGACGCAGAAGCTGCCTCCTTTCTTCTATTAAGCTCAGCTGTCTGCTTTTCTAATTCTCGTCCAACACGGGCGAGTCTATATTGGTATGCTTGCAAGTTCTTCCGCCGTAGCAGTTGTGTTCATTGGTTCTGTACCGTCCATGGCTCTTGCGGCTCTGTCCCAAGCCGCTTGTGGGAGTTGAACCCTTAGACGCGGTGTAGGCCCGACATATTTAGTGCCTAAACCTCGCCTGAGATCAGCGGGGTCGACGTATGGATTTCCCGCATCATCGAAAGCCACTGACGTCTCCTCCGCGCAACTTGCTTCTCCAACTACATAGATTTGATGGTATTTTGAAGCTGTACCTTTGCTGGGATTGGTGAAACCGTCGTATAGATCGGTGAAGACCTCCCGAACAGAGGCAGATCTGTCAATGAAGTTATAGCTGTCGACGTGGTCCAAGTCGCTGCTTATATTGGAGTCCGCAAACGACTCGAAGGACATGCCGCTGAAGATCTTGACAATGTCTCCGCTTGTGGACGATTTGTCGAAGCGCGGCGATGAGATTTCCTCGGCGTCGATCTTGAACGATGATGATGATCCCGAAAAATCGGAATCGACCGCCGATAATCCCGACGAAATCGGAACCTCGAGACGATACGATACTTCTTTCTCGATGCGGAAGTGGAACCTTCCGAACGTCATCTCCATAGGCTCCTCCATGTACGCATATGCATCCAAACGGGAGGGCGGGTGAGGAATAAAATCGACTCGATCAGTTTCAATCTGTTTACCTGTATCCATCACGTTGCTTGCTACCGAAGAAGTCGACGATCTTGAACGTGCCATCAGAATCAGCTCCTTGTCGCCTCTAATTCTCACAGACAGCGCCAATTGACAAGGTATCGACTTGTCAATGCCTACAAGTTGTAGACTAGGGTTTTGCTGGAAGTAGAGGGCAAGTAGATCTCGAGGGTTTCAGCCGGAAAAGTACTCGACTGCTTATGAAAACTAGGGTTGCGTGAACAATGATTCGATTCTCTCTTTGTCCCTCGACTCCCCCTTATATAGGAGGGGGAGCCGAGGGTTTCGTATTACACAAGTTTTACAGATTCCGGGAGACTCTTCGAATCCAACCCGTAAAGTTACAAATCTCTTTATTCCTAACATAACTCTATCTTTACTTAACAACTAATTGAGCTTCCGATCTTCATATTATTAGACTTCATGGGCCTTCAGTAAACCCTGCGTATCTTCTTCGGCAGGCCCATTGGGGATGCCTATGTCACCAATTTTCCTAAGAGTATGGTATAACGTGCCAATTTTCGTTAGAGTATACTGTATATGGTATCACGTGCCAATTTTCGTTAGAGTATACAACGATTAGACCCTACTGGGTAGGGATGAAAACAAAGTGGAAACAGACGGAGCTGATTGGTGCCATATTTGTTTCCATTTTTTTTTTGCAGAAGCAAAAGAGAATACAGAAATCCTACAAACAAATATGGAAGTGGATGTTTGTTAGAAATCTGTAGGGTCATAATACGGTACATGGTACGGACACCTGAATCAAGAGTATGCATTCAAGAAAACCAACAGACTCAATAATTCTAGAAATAGGGGAAATGTAGCAAGTGGAAGGCTTAGGTGGTAGCCAGTTTGGGGATGAGCTGTGTAGGAAGTTTGGGCACCTAGGATTGGGCGATGCACATCAAGCCTATAAGAGAAATTCAATAAATTTCGTTTGTTTGGCTGGAAAATGTTATTCTATTTTCAATTATGTTTCTGTCCAAATAATTCTGTTTTCGTTTTCATATTTCTGTTTTGTTTCCATTTTTCTGCTGAAAAGTCCGAACTATGTCGCTCCATTTTCGCCCCTGGTACCGGGGTAATATTGACATGTGGAAACGCATCATTTTCCTATTGTAAACATGTCATCAGTAATAATCCTCTTAATTCTAGTATTCGTGATGCAATTTGCCACATCACCTCTACAACGACAACCATATTATTAATTAGATAGAAGTCAAACTTTTAGATCAAGGGGTGAGAGTTTCAAAAATCCACTTTGGCTAGATGCTTGCCATAGTGAAAAAAAATATATATCAAAATGTAAAAAAAGGTTAAAAAATATATATAGGATGTACATCTTTTCATTCTAAAAGATGCTGCTAGTTTTCATTAATTGCATGTATTATGTGACATATTTTCATCATTCCATATATGTTCAGTGATGATAGATGAAAAACTCTGCATGATAGTATTCAAATTCTCATGATGCAAAATCAGTTCATCACGATAGAAATTTCTCAATGCATCACTCATGGAGATTAAGGTTTGTATACGGGGAAATAGAAAGTGTGCAACAACTGGGTGGTAAAAGTGAAATAACTTGCTCAGATTTTCTCTTTTTATGCTCACTAGGGTTTTGTCTTCTTTCCCCGCCCCGTCTACTACTCTAGGTCTAGATGTCTCCATCTTCCCTCGCCTGCACCACCTCCCCAAACCCTTTCCTGTCATTTTTTGTGTGCTAGCTATTGTAGGTCCTTGTTTTCGTTAGGTTTTGGTTTCCGTAGCGGCATCATCGAGGTGGTGGCGACAATGGCACATCGAAATAAGGTCGCTCCGTCCTCTCCCTACCCTGTTAGTTCGATCTAGCATTGGCGAAGGTCAACGAGGGTAGGTGCTACCAGATCTTTTTGTTTCCTTTGGATCTTGGTACGTAGTTGATGTGTCGTTCAGTGAAAACTGTTCGTTGGTTTGTATGCATCTTTGATCAATTTGTTCTTTTGGGTGATTTGCTGCGAAGTACGATTTCTCCAACCTTTTGGATTAGTGGTGAAGGATTGCAAGCATGTGATGACTGGGGTGTGTCTCCAGCCAATGTTGTTTCAGCAGTTGCTCGATATCGTTCTTTGCGGTGAGTGGCTACCACCGTCTTCAAAGCCTTGGTTGGTGATGGCGTTTGCAGGTGCCCCGGTCTTTTTCTGTATGTTCGGTGCATGTTTCAATCTCCGGTAGTCGTCGAACAATCGAAGGAAGAAGACGACCAATATGGTTTCTAGCCTATTTTGGTTTTGTACTGGTCATATTGCGTTGAGTTGTATCTCCTTTGCACTGGCATTTGTTTCCCTTAACGAATATCAGATATGAGATTCCTGTGGGTGTATTTTCTAAAGAAAAAAAGGTTCTTTATCTTAAGTTTGTTTCACCGTAAAATATCTAACAATTTCTTGCACAACCTCGAGGATACGCATGACTGCACCTAGGGTGGAACGGACCACAATGCAATGAGCTTGCGAACAATGCATGATCAGTCTACGCCGACGTTACGGCGGGAAGTTGTGTGGGTGTTGCTAAGCGCAGTGGCTTGGAGTAGCCAGAAAAACCACACCCTCCTCATGTATACATCTGTAACGAACACGACACAAAGCACTGTGTGGGAGCTTACTGCATGTCATAGGGGGGCCGCTGCCCCCCTCCCCCTCCCCCAACTTATGACAATCTCCGCAACTGCACCTAAGCACACTTAAGAGGCACTGGAACACATCACCGTCTTCCATTGCTAGTGATGTACGTCCAATCCAGGCTTACCAACGAGATGATTACTAACGAACAACCATCATCTCCATCTCCAGCGTTTTTCTCAAATGAGGTGTATACGATTTATCGGCAGATGCACCAACGGGCAGTCGCTCTCGAGATTCAACTACCTGGTGCTCAATCCTCACTAGCGGCTGCTCATTCTGCATGAGCGACGACTCACTCTGCTTTATTGGCCGCTAACCCTTCCTTGCCGTCGTAATCCACCTAAACTCGTCGCCATGGATGTGGTTAGGGGCTATGGGTTTGTGAACAGTGGGTCGGGGTCAGGTCTCATCCGAATCCAAGTTGCATGCATGTTTAGGTTGGGCATTTGTTATCACCAGATTTTGGCCAAATCAGGAGGTGGGCCGTAAGGGAGATGGGCTTGGAAGATTACACGTGGAAGATCTCTGAAGCGGCCTTGCACGAAGAATTTGGGCTAGGTTGCCCGTGTATCTTTAGTTATAGTAGATCGCATCTTAGGTTAAAAGTTAGAGTTTGTATCGTGCACGGTGGGGATTGTTCCCACGTTAGAAAGTCCCCTGGACTATAAATATGTATCTAGGGTTTATGGAATAAACAACAACCAACGTTCAACCAACAAATCAATCTTGGCGCATCGCCAACTCCTTCGTCTCGAGGGTTTCTACCGGTAAGCATCATGCTGCCTAGATCGCATCTTGCGATCTAGGCAGCATAAGCTTCATGTTGTTCATGCGTTGCTCGTCTTTGAAGCCTTTTGATGGCGAGCAACGTAGTTATCATAGATGTGTTAGGGTTAGCATAGTTCTTCGTATAACATGCTATCGTAGTGCAACCCTTGCATGTCTAGCCGCCCTTACACCTATCCTAGGTGTAGGGGCGGCACCCCGCTTGATCATTATTTAGTAGATCCGATCCGTTACGGTTGCTCCTTGTTCTTCAAGGATTAGTTTAATATCTGCAATAGTTAGGCCTTACAAAGGGTTGGAGGATCCAGCGGCACGTAGGGTGTCGTTTGCTAGTCCTAGACAGGATGTTCCGGGGATCAACCTCGTGTTGGTTTTTAGGCCCTATCTAGGATCGGCTTACGATCACCGTGCGTGGCCGCGAGGCCCAATCGTGAGTAGGATGATCCGATTATGCGGTGAAAACCCTAAATCGTCGTAGATCGCATTAGCTTTATCTTGATCAAGCAGGACCACCATATATTCGTGCACCTCGTACGAATCATGGGTGGATCGGCTCCTTGAGCCGATTCACAGGATAACCTGAGAGCCGATCGAGGCTCGTATTTAATGTTTACGTCCTTGCCCGGCGAATCTTCAGAGTTCAACCCCTGCAGCCAGCACAGCGGATCAGATCAGTACCATACTGAGAGACCAGTTCGGCATGGTGCCGAAAAGGAGGGCAATCGGCTATTCCAAACCGTACCCCGATGAGTACGATTTGATCCCGGTACCACCCAAATATCGGCTCCCTGATTTCTCCAAATTCAGCGGGTCAGATGGCTCCAGCTCCATCGAGCATGTGAGCCGATATTTGGCACAGCTAGGAACGGCCTCAGTGTCGGATCCACTACGCGTGAGGTTCTTCTCACAATCCCTCACGGGATCGGCTTTCGGGTGGTACACCTCGTTGCCACCAGACTCGATCCGGACTTGGAAGCAGTTGGAAGAACAGTTCCATACGCAGTACCACTCAGAGGCTTCCGAGTCTAGCCTTTCCGATCTAGCACAAATACATCAGAAGCATGGAGAAACTGTGACAGCGCTTCAGGAATCTTAGGAACCGATGTTATTCGGTTCGTGTGACTGAAAAGGAAGCAGTCGAGTTGGCAGTGGCGGGCCTTGCAGCGCCGCTCAAGGACATGGCCTCCCAAGCAGACTACCCCTCACTGGCGCACATGGTTCAGAAACTGTCGGCATATGAACAGCGCCACCGGACCTGTGCAGGACAAATTCAAGCGTGCAGTAGTCCTGGTCGAGGCAGAGGAAGACGAAGTTTCTGCGGGAGATCAAGAGGTAGCAGTGGCTGAATGGACTCGGGGGGCAACCCCCGTATCCTGCAAATGGGTAAAGCCACCAGGCCCGCCCAGGGGGTTTGATTTTGACGTGACCAAAACTGAGCAAATCTTCGACCTCCTGCTCAAGGAGAAGCAGTTGACGATTCCCGAAGGTCTCAAATTCCCCACGATGCAGGAGCTGAACGGAAAGCCATACTGCAAATGGCATAACTCGTTCTCCCATGCCACCAACGACTGCAGGGTATGGCGTCAGCAGATCCAAATGGCGATAGAACAAGGACGTCTGATTTTCAACCAGCACGCCATGAAGGTCGACACCCAACCCTTCCCCGCCGTTAACATGGTGGAATGCACTTACCCTGAAGGTTGCCAGCCAGGATCCTCGTTCAGCATAAACATGGTAGGACCTGGGCACCACTCTGGCAAGGATGGAGACGAGGGCAGCTGCTCTCGTAACAAGGACACAGAGGAGGCCGCTCCACGCGATCGGCTCCGTCATGATGGCAAGCGCTACGTCACAGAGGGAGAAGTGAAGAACATAAGATATCAGCGACCCCTCTCTGATCACCTCCTCAACAAGTATGTGAGTCAGTATGACCAACGCCGACGATCTAGCGATGATGATGAAAGAGATCGTCTGGCTAGAGAAGCCAGAAGACATCGTCGGCACGATCGCAATGAGGAGGAGTACGAGCGCCGTGCCAAGGAAAAGTCAGGGGAGCGAGACGACGAGGAAAGGCATTGGGACTGTCCCTTCTTCAGACACTACTGGGATTCAGGAATGAGCCGATTGCCCACAATCGGCAATTGCCCAGAATGCAACCAGAAGAAGAAGGAGGCAGCCAACGTGTCCGTGTTCAAGCGCCTAGGGCCTCTCCCGCCACAAAGCAAACGCGCTGAGTCCCCTCGGTGGGAAGATCTCGAGGATTCAGAAGACGAGGGAGAAGAAGAGGAAGAAGACAGGTACCACCGGCCAAGGTGGTGCCCTGATGGACTCAGCCGTTCCCAAAAGCGCAGGGTTCAGCGATTACGCGGCCTGGAGGAAGCCGAAAGGTTATACTTGCATACGCTAAGGAAGGCACGACCTGATCTGGCTGCGAAAGTTCAGCGAACCCTGGACGAAGAGGGTCGTCCACGGAAAATGGAGTGGCGCCCCAAGCAAAGGAAAGCCGATGATGAAACATCGGCTGGCACAAACATGGTGTTCATCCTTCCTTCGGAGGTTAGCGTTCCAGGATTAAACGATGCACTTAAGGACGACAGCGAGTGCATCGACATGACAAAGGATGAGGTTGGGATGGTCTTGTCCACCGGCCTGACCGAGTAGCAAGGACAAACCGATGAGAAACGTGGCGAGGCCGATCCTTTGGATCGGCCCAAATTATCTGCGAAGGAACGTTACGAAACCTTCATTGAGCGCTTCAGTCAATATGGAGGCCGATTCCAGCAATCGGCCAAAATTATCTTCATCACATGTTCTGCTTACATGCAACGTCGATTTACTTGGCAGTGGTTTTACGACGGCTGATGAGTTGAATCAACCTTGGTCCTACCGGTGCCGACGTGCAAATACAATGCCTTGACTAAACTACAGAGCCGATATCTGCAGTTACCTGACAGATTCGGCTCGGGGGGCACCTAAACACGATGAACATGTGAACATGTGCAGGAGAACATGTGTACAGTGAAACATTGGGGGCCGATTAGGAAAAATCGGCCAGTAAAAAAAAATTTCATAACATACAGCCGATGCAAGGGCATCGACTTTAGAATTAAGAAGCGAAGCCGATGCGCAGCCATCGACTCTAGTACAATTACACAAGACCAAGACCTACCGGCTATGTGCTCAGGGCTCACATTGTCGCCAAGATGGTTTTCAGTTCGGCTGCAATGAGCCGACAACCCTTTGCGTCAGTTAAGCTGTTGGTGTTTCATCTACAACATCGGCGCTCAGTAGAAGGAAACTGATCAATGGGGGCAAGTCTGGCTGACTCTTCAGGGTGGCTATCTCGGATTTCCAGATTACCTAAGGTCAAAGCCTTGTGGTTGGACCTGTGCATCCTCGCCGGTATTCTCGCCTTGATTAAGGCTCGGGGGGCAGCTAACTTGGTAGATGCTCTGTTTGGGGAGCCGATTGGAGTTGCATCGGCTGACCTTGCATCGTGGTCTTCTCTGAAAGCAGTGAGGTGTTGCAGAGGAAGACTGCTAAAGTTACGAAGAGAAGCCGGAAAAGGAGGCCGTCGGCTTTTACAGGTTTTGGACGTCCTGTTGCTGCAAGAAAAGGAAAGGGACTGGATTCTCAAAATAGCCGATGAATAGTCATCGGCTAAGGGATTGCGAAAATTTATGGTCAGGTATCAAATCGCAGTCTGAATTTGAGAAGTGCTTGACTGACGGTCTAATCGACATTTGAGTCCGGCTTCATGGGCGTCTAAAGGAAAAGGAATCCGATACGTGGCTATCGGTCTTGGTGTGGCAAGCGGAAGGGGTGAAATTGGATTAATTGAAAGATGAATTGAAAGAACAATTTTCATTAATTCAAAGGAGCGGCTTTACAAGAAAGAGCCGATGGCTCTCAAAAAAGGGATCTGGTGCCTAGTGCACTGCTACTACTAGTCCTACTCTACTAGTCGTCGCTGTCCTCATCGTCGCCGTCGTCAATGTCGTCGGCGCTGCTCCCAGGAAGCTCCTCGTCGCTGCTACCCCAGCCCTTGGCTGAAGCTTCGTCTTCCTCGTCATCATCATCATCCTCGCTGTCCGCCCAGGAGCGGAAGCGCTTGGTCGGCGGATACCCGATGGAGGAGGAGGATTCATCCTCCACCTCTTCCTCCTCGTCATCATCATCGTCTTCGCTGTCCGCCCAAGCGCGGAATCGCTTGGCCGGCAGAAGCTTAGCGGGGGAGGAGGGGCCACCCTCCTCTTTTTCTTCTTCTTCCTCTACTTCTTCCCCCTTCCCGTTGGGGGAGGTGGGTTTCGCCCAGGGATGGAGGTCGTCTTCACTTTCGCTTATCAGCTCCCCATCGATGAGGAACTTGAGGTCCTCTTCCTCATCGGTCAGAGGCAGGTCGCCCTCTGGCGCATGATCGGAGTTCCACTCCGGCTCGCTCGAGGAGAAGGATTGGAGGGAGAGGCCGGAGGAGACAGAGGAAGAGGAAGACATTGCTACAGGGGAAGAGGGTTTTTTGGTGCCGATAGCTGGAACAGAGGAAGGGGATGAAGTAGGCTAATCAATCGGCACGGTTAAATAATGAGGAGCCTAGTGGAAATTTATTGCTCAAGCAGTTTCCGAGGGTGTGGAGCCAAAATTGTCAAATCGTGCAGAGAAGTTGAGAAGGCAGGTCGTCATGATGAAGAATACTGCGACAGGTCTGCTCTGCCACGACATGACCCTTCGAAGGAAAAACAGAGTGGTTTTGAAATTATCATTGCCAAAACCAAGGGGCATGTGTTATCACCAGATTTTGGCCAAATCAGGAGGTGGGCCGTAAGGGAGATGGGCTTGGAAGATTACACGTGGAAGATCTCTGAAGCGGCCTTGCACGAAGAATTTGGGCTAGGTTGCCCGTGTATCTTTAGTTATAGTAGTTCGCATCTTAGGTTAAAAGTTAGAGTTTGTATCGTGCACGGTGGGGATTGTTCCCACGTTAGAAAGTCCCCTGGACTATAAATATGTATCTAGGGTTTATGGAATAAACAACAACCAACGTTCAACCAACAAATCAATCTCGGCGCATCGCCAACTCCTTCGTCTCGAGGGTTTCTACCGGTAAGCATCATGCTGCCTAGATCGCATCTTGCGATCTAGGCAGCATAAGCTTCATGTTGTTCATGCGTTGCTCGTACTGAAGCCTTTTTGATGGCGAGCAACGTAGTTATCATAGATGTGTTAGGGTTAGCATAGTTCTTCGTATAACATGCTATCGTAGTGCAACCCTTGCATGTCTAGCCGCCCTTACACCTATCCTAGGTGTAGGGGCGGCACCCCGCTTGATCATTATTTAGTAGATCCGATCCGTTACGGTTGCTCCTTGTTCTTCAAGGATTAGTTTAATATCTGCAATAGTTAGGCCTTACAAAGGGTTGGAGGATCCAGCGGCACGTAGGGTGTCGTTTGCTAGTCCTAGACAGGATGTTCCGGGGATCAACCTCGTGTTGGTTTTTAGGCCCTATCTAGGATCGGCTTACGATCACCGTGCGTGGCCGCGAGGCCCAATCGTGAGTAGGATGATCCGATTATGCGGTGAAAACCCTAAATCGTCGTAGATCGCATTAGCTTTATCTTGATCAAGCAGGACCACCATATATTCGTGCACCTCGTACGAATCATGGGTGGATCGGCTCCTTGAGCCGATTCACAGGATAACCTGAGAGCCGATCGAGGCTCGTATTTAATGTTTACGTGTATGCCATGCAGGAAACTAAGCGAGGCATCTCCATCACCTTCCTGACCAGGTATAGGTCAGGTGGCACGCCCTTGCATCAGCATCGGACGTGTGTACCAGAGGCTTTGCGGGCCGTCGCTCGGAGGGACCAGGGCCAGCCGCAGCCCTAAGTTATTCCCGGCTCTACTGTGTTGCCCGTCGCTGCCCGCCGGTGGGTTTTGACCGCAACAACATTTTGGTTGGTTGGGTCATGACTTTGGTTTCGAGCCGGGATTTTGGGCTCTTGGGTGCTTGATTTTGGTTAAGTAGGATACTTCATTCGATGAGGCTACATTTTGCAGAAAGAAAGATACACAATTTTTAGTTAGTAAACGTCGATGTTTCATATCAAATGCATCTATTGAAACGAGTGCAACCACAGTTTATCAATTTTTTTGAGTGCAACCACAGTTTATCAATTTTTTTTTTTTTTGCATAGATAACTATATGGGAACTGCTCTGCCCCATCGAGATCCTCGTTGCGTTAGAAAAAATATCACCGCCCCTGGATAGTTGACTGATCTACGCATCTCCATACATCACCATCGACGCCGTCGTGGTCACAGTAATCCACACTGAGCTGCTGGCCATCCTCCCCAAGCATTAACAAGCAACCACGCAAGCAACTCCAACACCCTACACTACACCTCACCAACAACTCGCTATAAATAAACCAGGATCAGTGAGCCAAACCCACACCACACACACAACAAGAAACCGAAGAGAAAAAAAATACTACCAGACCCACCAATCATGGCTCGCCACCGCCGCCTCCTCCTCCTCGCCGTCGCCGCCACCGTCCTCCTCCTCCTCCACTCCGCGGCCGCCTCGGCGGCGGCGGAGGACCCGCTCATCCAGCAGGTGGTCGGGCGCGACGCGGAGGGCGACGAGCCGGGGCTGCTGAGCGCGGAGGCGCACTTCGCGACCTTCGTGCAGCGGTTCGGCAAGTCGTACCGGGACGCGGACGAGCGCGCGCACCGCCTCTCCGTCTTCGCCGCCAACCTCCGCCGCGCGCGCCGCCACCAGCGCCTCGACCCCTCCGCGGTCCACGGCGTCACCAAGTTCTCCGACCTCACCCCCGCCGAGTTCCGGGACCGCTTCCTCGGCCTCCGCAAGTCCCGCGGAGGCCTGCTCGCCGCCGGATCGGCGCACGACGCGCCCACACTCCCCACCGACGGCCTCCCGGACGACTTCGACTGGCGCGACAAGGGCGCCGTCGGACCCGTCAAGGACCAGGTCCGCCCGCCGCCGATCCGATCCAGGATCCGTGGTTCACCGGTGGTTTTGATTCGGGTTGACCAGGCGGGATTTATCTAATGCTTTTTTTTTTCTTGCTGCTGCAGGGCTCGTGCGGGTCGTGCTGGTCGTTCAGTACCTCGGGGGCGCTGGAGGGCGCCAACTACCTCGCCACCGGCAAGCTCGAGGTGCTCAGCGAGCAGCAGATGGTCGACTGCGACCACGAGGTATCAATCTGCTTCTTCTCCTACAAATTGCCATGATTTATTCTAGAGTGGAAAATCTACTACAGATTCTTCAATCTTGCTGAGGTTGCGTTGAAAGAATGGTGCATGGATATTCTTGTATATGTTGTCCTTTTCCTCATCGGATAGATCTGTTTTTTTTTTGTAACCGTAAGAAAGTACCGGTACTAGGATAATGGATGTACTGCATTCCATCATATAGGGACAATAATGGCTCCACTGAATTAATTAGGTTTATCCACTTTGTACCAGGCAAAATCAATAAACATTTGGTTGTACCCTAGAAAGTACTCTCTCGTTCGTTCCCTGTAATAAGATGTTTTAGATTTCAATGCGAAGTAGATACAGACACCGAAATGAATGAACATGCACACTGAAACACATCTAGATGCATGATTTTAAAAAAAATACTTTCTAGGGCTACTCCTAGCTTGACTAATATCTACCGGAACCTTCCAAATTCTCAGTATTTAGTTTTAAACATTTTAGTGACAACGAAGCTACTATGCTGCGAGGACAATCAATCTTGGTTGGGCCAGGCCCAAATTCAAACGTCCGCGGCTGAGGCAAGAAATCCTTTGTGTTGTCTGTTGTGTATTAACCACACCATTGGCCTGGCTGTATGCTCATTTTTCTACATCTTTCTACTGATTATGAATGAAGTCATTTCTCTAATTGAAGCTCAAGATCTCTCTATTTTGCAAACAATTTCAATCGGATTACTAGTACTGAATTTATCCCTGCTGGTTTCACATTCTTATCTCTTTGAAGGTGTTGACTTAAGACATGCTAATCTCTTGTCATCAATTGCAGTGTGACCCAGATGAACCACGTGCATGTGACGCTGGATGCAATGGTGGCTTGATGACTACAGCTTTCAGCTATCTTGCGAAAGCGGGTGGCTTGGAGACCGAGAAGGACTACCCTTACACTGGGGCCGGCGGCACCTGCAAGTTTGACAAATCTAAAATTGCTGCTCAAGTCAAGAACTTCAGTACTGTTGCTGTCGACGAAGATCAAATTGCAGCTAACCTTGTGAAACATGGCCCACTTGCAAGTAAGGATCCAACTCATTTGCGTATACGTATCGTCAGATGTTACCAGTTTGCGTAGGGATAACATGAAAAAATTGCTGCTGATTATGCATACTTCTGTTTGTGCAGTTGGCATCAATGCAGTCTTCATGCAGACATACATTGGTGGTGTCTCATGCCCATACATCTGCGGGAAGCATCAGGATCATGGCGTTCTCCTGGTTGGCTATGGATCAGCTGGTTACGCGCCACTCCGCTTCAAGGAAAAGCCGTACTGGATCATAAAGAACTCGTGGGGCGAGAACTGGGGTGAGAGCGGGTACTACAAGATCTGCAGGGGCGCACATGCCAAAAACTTGTGCGGTGTCGACGCCATGGTCTCTACGGTGACTGCCATCCATACCCAGAAGGAATAGATTCTTGCTAGTAAGCTGGAGTCCGGACTCTGGGTTGCCTGCATGACATAAGATGCTTGTGATTGTGCCAAGTATGTTGGTAGTTACAGCTATTCTACGGTATTACATTGCAGTTTGTGATCAGTAAATATGTGAAACCTTGTCTTTGATTGCTGTAATATTCGTATGGATTACTATGTATCACTATGACGCAGTTCATGGAACATGGAAGTAGAAACCTATTGCAGTCAGTAATGTATATAATTTGGTGTTCTGGTTAGTCACTGAATATTGTGCGATGATATACTATAAATCAATGCTACTCCCTCTTTAACTTTTTCTAAATTTGCATGTATTTAGACACTAAATAGTAGCTAGATACATCTAAATTCAGACAAAGTTATGACGGCTTTCATGGAACGGAGGCAGTAGATCTGATAATGATGATGCTTCTTTTGATCTAGAGCTAGACTGATTTACTTATTCAGTTAGTCTCTGGGTAAAAGAAGAAACATTCAATAAGAGAAAGTTAAATGATAAGCAGTGGCTGGAATAATATGGAATGTGAGAGATGAGTGATATTGATAAAAGTTGGTTTCTTCGTGATACAAACTCAGATGGTAATTATATGGACTTTGAATGAACTTCCAAAACTCGGATCTCACTCGGTACGCACTATGCTATAGTTCCAATAAAAAAACAAATGCACCTCGCGTTGAATTGTGATAATCCTGTTTTCCTAATCAAGTGTTGCATGGTTTGTTGTTTGGCTAACTGAAGTGTTACTTCAGCACCTAAATCCTCGCAGCACATATGTAAGTTCGGTGCAACACCGTTCAGATAACCGAAACTGAACCTAAACGTGATGACTCACTTTGAATGTGTATGAGCGGCTTAGGCCAGTTGGAGTTCCTGGCTTGGTTAGCTTGCACAAGCAATGATAGGTGCAAAACGGTCATGGTAGGGGCCGGACTTCAATCTCACTAGTGAGAAGAGAAATGAGATGAAAAGAAAATTGCTCTTCTTGAAAAAACAGTAATGTGTGGTAGGAAATGGATTATGATCACAAGGAACAATCTCTTGGAGAATTGGAACGAACTCTCTGGCCAGTTTGGATCTGAAGATGTGATTTCCTCTGGACTAATTGTTCGGTTCATGCTCACTGATATTTGATACTGGTATCAAGATCAAAGATAATGCAACATTCAATTATCTACTGTAGATGCTTAGTAGGTTATCCGGAAATAGCTCCAAGCAATAACAGACTCAAGGCGGTACTACTAGGAGAGAGTTGGGGCGAGAAGCAGGAGGAACAATGGGGGCCTTTCCCAAGCAAGTGAACATAGCGCCCCAGCCATGCTTTATTAGGTATAGCAACCTTCCTGAAAGTAAGGGAGGATTCATCACGTACACGCAATCAACTTCTTTCCCTGGTACATCTTAAAAAAAAAAACCGAAAACTTCTATCCCTGGTAGGCTGGTACACATACTGCAAAGTATACTTTGCGTTCTATCAGTTGATGCGAGAATCAGGAGTAGTGGGGGCCGTTAGACGCTAGTGAACACATGGCCGAACCCTGTTTGCTGGTAGGTGAAGCGTTCTGTTTATGTACCATCACGTACATAAAATTGACATAATATTATGTTTCCGGCATGCACCCCATTTTATGATCAACTACCATCCCTAATATACACACTGCAAAAAATCACACCTTTGCGTGCGCGCTATATGTTTATGCCTGACAGAGACACATACAATACATTTATCTGCACACGAAGCACACAATCATATTCCAAGAGAACATACAATCCGTTTAAAACAAACTGATGATTACAACTTTACAAACAAACAATGAATCAACCTCTACATTTACATCATCAACAACCCACATATTTTATTGAAAAGAACAAACAAACATTACCAATACAACAGAAGGGACTGAAAAGGGTTAAAGAGACAAATATTTACAGTATCGTCGGTGTTGCCGTCGCAAAATTGTCCTGTCCTGCAAGAATATAGCTAGTTAAATTCTCTTCAATGGCATAGATAAAACTTTCACGTGGCTAAATTTGAAAGGCGAAGGGGCATTGTTCTAGTGGTTCTACACAATATGGGGAAAGAACTTGTGATAGTTGTGGAGTAATCTTTTATGACTAAAATAGTTCATACCTATGCACTATGATTAGATCCAGAGCTGTAATCACCAAACTTGGTTTTGGCTATTATAAGACTGCTATATTTAATCCGTCAATAGACATTGACACATTGTTATTAGATTTCTATGCAGTCCTCATTGAAGGTGCTTGTAGATGTGTTTTTAAGTAACTCAATAGTGCATTTGCATCCAACAATTGCCAACAGCAGTTGTTTTAAACTTAGGTTGAATGGCATGAATTGTTATTGTGGGGGTAGGTTCTCTTATGCATCAGATGCTCCAGTGGTACTAGGAATGTATTAACTGTTCAATAGAATTATACTGAAGAAGTCATAGTTTTTACTGTAAAAAAGCCCAGATATGCAAAATTTGACATTCATCAGATATGGTTTTTGATTGGTCCGTTGCCAAAATTTCGTAAGTATCCTTTGCAATTCATAGAACATGGCCCAACAATTTATTTGTTTGGACTCTGACCAAAATCGCCCTACAGTACTTTGTCAAAAGAACAACATTCACCCAAACTGGTCATCAACTGCCCATGAAAATAAACTAGAGAGTGAATGACGAGCGCAACTGTCAAGTGAAGGACAAGTCCGATCAAAGATAACATTTCTCTGAAATGCAAACTTGGGCATCCATGTACTCCAAAGTCCAAACCAAACACTACCCAAGGTTATGGCCAAGGAACAACACACAATGGTAATGTATTTGTATCACATGCAAATAACCTTGAATTATTGTATTATTTCAATAACTATGGATTGGTTCCTTTAAGAAGTCCATAATAATAAGTTAATAACCTCTAATTAGACTATCAACCTAAGTAGATTACCAAGACAAACATGGTATATTACCAACTACTGCACAGTACTATACATATATGGTATATTTACTCATTATCCTACTTATTAGTTGGAGAATTCTAGTGCACTCTGTAATCTGCAAGCAGCGGGCCCAAGTAGTTAAAAAGTTCAAACGAGTTCTGAAAAATAACACCATGACAGCTAGCTATGAGTTGGCATAATATTAAAAACCAGTCAGGTATCATAATCTAGCTCTGACATGTTTTCTCGATACCTATCTTACAGCGCGTACCATTACGTGTGAAAATGTATTTGAATATTAATTTCTATACTTTGTTATAATCTCAAAAAATGCAATGCATAAATAGGTTAATTTCACTAGTGTCTCCCCAAAAGAAACAGACAAGGTACAGAGGTAAATTTTTCCCCTAAACTTCTTCCTTCCCATCATCCATGAAGTACAGAGCCTGATGAAGATCCCAGCTCATTCGGACTTAAAACGATTCCAGAGTGCATGGTATTATTATTCATATATGGGAAATGTAGGATGCAATCATTGTTTGTATATATTGCCCAGGGAGACAGCTGTAATGTTGGATTATTGATTCCAAGGTACATGCGCCACCATCCGAAATGATGTTTAAAGAAAAACCAACAGAGGAAATTCCATTCATTACTGACCTAGATTTTTTTTGAACTTTTAGGAGAAATACAGTGCAAGTTCCGCCCTGCATCTGCAGCATCTTTGATATCTTGAAGTTGGTCAGCTATATCCTCCAAGAGCTGCAACTGTAACGATTGCCTTCTTTCATTTGCTGCAAGCCTTATCTTGTCTTGTGCACCTTTAATCGCATTCAGACTTTTACCCAAGAGATCATCTGCGGCAGCTCGGTTCTGCAACTTGTCTGCTTGCATTGCTGCGTCTGAGAAGCTTCGGCCGATCAGGCCTTTAACTGCATATGAACAACTATTTTTTAGTACCAAAATGATTCCATAACCACATTATTAGTTTCTTAAAATGTTTCAACAATAGGAGATAAACATGATCATGGAATGCAGCCGGAGTACACATGAGCAAAATGATCAAAGGTAAGGATGCATGCAGAAATGCTCAAGGGTGTCAAGAGGATGCATGTACAAATGTATAAGACCATTTTCATAAAAACTAGATATAACACTTTGTTTGCTAAATATGATACAGGGAACATTCAGCTCACAGAGGGAAACCACACAGAGGCCAGCAGGGTTGTATAATAAACTAACATAGCAACATTCAGGCAAACTAATCAACAAAGATGCCTGCGAAGAATAACTTGAATTGAATAACTATAGGTCAACGAAGATCCAAACAATAATTGCAGGAATACTACAAATTGATTTATCATAGCAGTAGAAAAGAACTTGCGTTTGTCACGCACTAGATAGAATAGGAAATATCAATTGAGTTCCCCATACGCACATACCTTCAGTAGTGAAGCAAATATCATCGACAACATGGACATCGAAGACATTTGCATCATTCTCAGTTGGCACGAAATCATGGCAAATCTTGTCAACACGCGCCTCCTGAAATTCATCAGCAGTCAGCGCTTCCATAGCTTTGATACCAGCTGCAGCATCAACTTCAACATCACCACCTTGATCCAGGCTTCGAGCAGACACGGGGAAATCCAAGCTCCGGGCGGAGAGGGGGAGGATGACCACAGTGTCCGCGCCATCATCTTCCAATTTGGATCCGAGCAGAGGAGGAGGAGCTTGTTCCCCCAGAGGAGGAACTTGAACAGGCAAAGTGTCCTGGTACCCGCCCAGGGGATGCGTGACGCGAATGGGCGACAGCAATTCCTCGCGCACGAAGGGCCTCCTCGCGGTGCTAAACGCGGAATCGTTGGCGGCCGACCTGGACGAGCTGGGATCGCCCTCGGAGAAGAAGTTGTGCGGCGTCATCATCACCTCGTCGCCGTCGTCGTCGTCGTCGCCGTCGACGGATAGGCCGAGCAGGCGGCGGTAGGACTCGACCTCCTTCTGCAGGGATCGGGCCTCGCGCTCCCGCATGAGCAGGATGTCCCTGAGCTCCTCCACCTCGTCCTCGTAGAAGGCGCAGCGCTCGTCGGCGGTGCGGCGCTGCTGGCGCGCCTCGATCTCGAGGGAGGATTTCTCCTTCTGCAGGCGCAGGATCATGGCCATGGCCTCCTCCGCCGCCGACGCCGCCGCGCTCCGTTCCTTGTCCAGCTCCTGCTGCAGCGCCGAGCGCACGTTTTCCTGCCGCTGCTGGTCCGCCGCCGCTTCGCGGTTCAGATCCCTGACGTCGTCCTCTTGCGCGTCGACGAGCTCGTCCTCTTCGTCGTCATCGTCGGAGGAGGTGGGGACGGAGGCGAAGGGGAAGCGGGAGCGGAGGGAGAGGGCGATGGAGTGGAGGACGCGGGCGGGGTAGCGGGCGAGGAAGCCGAAGAGGCAGGGGAGGTGCGGGCGGGAGCAGGTGCAGGGCAGCGGGAGGCCGAGGAGGAGGTCGAGGAGGGCGGACGCCGCGGAGGCGGCCGCCGCGGCGCAGAGGAAGGCGTAGACGATTGCGAGGTCGAGGAAGGCCCCGGCCAGCGCCCGCGGCGTCCAGGCCGCGTGCACGCCCGCGCCGGCGGGGCAGGGCGGCGGCGGCGGCGGCATCACCGCATAGCGATCGCCCGCGGCCAAATCGGGCACGGGGGCGGTTGCTATGGCTGGTTGGTGGGGAATGATTGAGGAGGGGTTCGGCGGCGCGCGGCGGAATCGGCTGCTTTCGCTTGATGAGAGGCGGCCACGCTCCGTGCTGGGCGGCGGCGAAATGGTGGTGGTGGGGGATCCGGTGGAACCGGCCGTGCCGTGCCGACCTCAAGGTGGGGGTCGACGTCGCGCGCGCTTGCGCTCGTGCGGTGCGGTGTTGTTTGTTGGTTTCTCGGAAGGAATGGTTTGGCGGCAGCCTGCCTGCCTGCGACGGCTATCGTCGCTATGGCGTCGTCGTGGAACCCGTTTTTGGCGAACTTTTCGCGAATGAAGCAGTTGATCACACCACCGAGTCGCCTGGCTGGCAACCACACGGCCGGTAAAAAATTCTATGGGAGAGGGCCGCACGGCGTCCCTCCTAGGGCCCCTCCTGGGATTTTGACACGTTGACTTGTAGCGCTAATCTTGGAGCTCTCTCGTCCATAGAATTTTTTTCGCACACGGCCGGACACATAAAAGGCCACAAGAATTACCTGACCTGTGCCAAACGTGCAAACCACGGGCCACAAGAAAGAATTACCTGTTCACGCTAATACTCCAGCCTCCCTTCTTTCTCCTAGTTAGTTTCACCATCTCTCCTGGGACGGCGAGGCGGCAGCGACGTTTTGGAGTTGGAATGAAGTTCTTTCCCGCTTTTGTCCCTGCTTCGGTGTGCATCTAGCGCTAACGGAGAGCGCATGAAGGTTAAGTTCCGCTGGATTTGATTGAACTACGTGGTGCATGTTGGTACATTCCGCGTCGAGTCTAGGAATTTTGTGCTGCTAAGAGCATGTCTAACAGACCCTTTAAAAGGGCCAAACCCGTATAATAACCGCCGAAATAAGGGGTTGGGCGCTACCCAGCCGTCTAGCAGACCCCGTAAAACAGGCCTCCGCATCGATTTTTTTACAGTTTTGGCTACGGGGCGGCTCTTCGCCCCTTGTACGGGGTGGGAGGCTGAATACAGGGCCAACCCCTCATCCAATTTCACTAGGGCGCGCGGACATTTCAGAATTCCCAACTGCTTTCCCCGCGCCGCCGCCATAGCCACCCGCGCGCCGCCGCTGAAAAAAAAATATTCCGTAGGATTCTGTTTTACGGGGTGGAGATACGGGGTCTGCTAGCTCGGACGAGTTTTCGGCCAGCAAAAGTGGATACAGGGGCCTCTACTCGCGTTTTAAGGGGCAGAAAAATAAGGGGTCTATTAGATATGCTCTAAGGGGTGGTTATTTACCCCTCTCCTGTCGAGGTTTTTTGTGCTCCTCCTCTTCTCCTCCTCTTTGTACGGTGGCAATGGTGGGGTGGCCTAATGTGAATGGGGAGATCCCCATTCCAATGCTCTTACTCCGGGATCCAGATACCACACCCCCTACGACGAGAGACTCTTGGGGTTTTCAAAGCCCATGGTGGCAAACTTGGGAAAGCTTGTTTGATGTTGCTGAACTTAGTCTTCCTTCCGTTGTTACTGCTATGGAGATGGGATGACGATTTGCAATGGAGAAGACCGTGCTCTATGTGGACTTGAATGTATTTTCTTTTTATTTTATGGAGGGGTCTCTTTGTAATTTCTGGGACAAATGCCTAACCACACACATTGCTATGTTTTCCTTAAACTTGCTCAGATATAATAAAATGTCATAGGGTGTTTTCAGTAGAAAAAAAATGGCATGCGATAGCATAGAGCCGTTCAGCTAACCATCTAAACACATGTTAATTCTCATAATATAAATAATGGAATTACTCGCACACCATATCATCTCCTTGCTCTCCCATTTATGGTTGGTCCTTCGGGAAAGTCACTTTAGGTTATAGGTGTAGATGCACCCACATTCTAAAAAGGCATTTGAAAAATGTTTAAAATCCCAAACACAAAAAAGTACATCCCCACATTCTAATTTGCACACAAAGTTTGTTTTGAAAAGAATATGGTAGTAGAAGCCCCTACCGTGTTTTTTTTTTGAAATAATAAGAACCTAAATCTGTGTCTATAGGGACTTAAATCTAGATGGCTGGGTTGTACATCCACTTCCCCAACCACTTTGCACACAAAGTTTTGGGAGAAAATAACGTTTTTCATGGCCAGTTATGTCTTTTGCAAAAAACTTTTGTGTGCCGAATATAATATGCAAATGTACACGTGAACTTTTTATTTCAATTTTTTGACACTTTGAAATACGTTTTTATGCATTTTTCATAATTGATAATCTATACCTATGAGTCGAAACAATGCATCATGTTTCGCCTTCATATAATTCTATTGCGTCGTCACTATACAATTGTTAAACTTTATATCTATAGAAAAAGATATTTGATCGTTATTTTGGTTAGACTTCCATTGTATTATTTGACAATGATAGCTTTCTAGCCGTACTGTTGTTATTTAAATACATCGGTTACATTGCCACATGGTGCTTACAAACAAAATATAAAAATAGATACAGTTTTCAAGGGCAACCTTGGAAGAGTAATTGAAAGATTTGCCGCCTCGTGAGGTTACTCGTTCAATTCGTACATATAGAAGCACAATTCTTACGGCCCTCGACTCGATCGCTACATAGTTGGTTACAGAAGCACTCCTCACTGTCTACAAAAAGTCTGTGATGACCTTTGATCTCCGACGCCGGCTCAAAAATCATCCGTGTAACTTTGAGGTAAACTCAAGCACATCTGTTGTCATAACAAGCAACTTCATACACCCAATCATCATGTGTCCCAATGCCTCCCATGCGTAACCTCCATCATTTGAAACCAACGAGACATTAATTAATAACCATATTTATGTACTTGAAGTGTGAACTCAACAAGGCTAGAGATTTTCAGAACACTATGTTCACAGAGCTTCATAGAAACGTCCATGCATTCTGCAACTTATATAGACCAAAACTGAAGCAATGAGTGTGCACTAGTCCAATTCTGTGCATTTCATCAGCTAACCACGTGGCGGGTGAAGCTGCACTATTGCACAACACTTTGATGTTGCATGCGCATGCCCTGTACTTTGATGTTGTACAAAATCATAACCACCGACAATTGTGTTGCAGCCTACCATGTGTCTACATTTGGTATATATGTCTCCTCGATGATGACTGAAGTGGATGCAAAAGCTTTGTAGGTGATTTTGACAGATTTCATCTAACAAAATGTATCTAGTTTATCTATACCAATTTGATAAAGTATGAATTAACACTAAATTATGAAACTATAAAAATTGAACACGAGTCAACGATATAAATTGCCATTTGAAGACTCTGAAAGATATCAAGAAACGATGACCCACATTTGGCATAATAACCGGGTAAGAAGTGTAGTAGAAGGAGATGTGATTTGTTGGGAGAAGTCGAGGTTGTCCTCCTCATTATATTGCTACTGCACATGACATGGGGTTAATCCCACGTTCTAGCAGGTTAATATCCCACAACCGACCAAATCGTGAATGCTAATTACCACTAACGTATATGTTAATGACACATAATTAACCATAATTAATTCTTTCCTGAGCAGGAAAAAAGGCACAAGGTTTCACGAAACATGACTTAGCAAAGTAGGTGATACAAAATTCGTGTCAAGTAATTTAAAATGGAGTGAGTATAAATTGTACATGGCTTAGCATTTGCCAAGAGAAATACAGAAGAAAAGATACTACTATATACTCCATCTAAAAAACGGAAATTCAATTCTAAGGCAATACAGAACTACACAAGTTTAGCGTGCGTTTGGTTCCGAACCATGGGGTGGATGGGATGGGATGGTACCCGATTCAGATACGTTTGGTTGTAAAAGGAAGGGATGGAACCGTCCATGGATAGCGAATATTCGTCCAAAAATTAGGATGGACAGATCCCGTGAAATCGACCGAACCTCCTCATCCCACTTCTTCGCGTCACCTCTGTCTCTCTCACCTCACGCGAAACACACTCCCTCCCCGTTGGAAACCCTCTCCTCTCACCTGTAGCACAGCGGCGGCGGCGGCGGCGGTTTCCGCGGAGAAACGGATCGGCGGCGGCGGTGCTCGTCCTCCCCTTCAGCCAGCACGTCGCCTTGTCTCCATCCTCCTGCGGGGCGCGAGGCGCTGGGCCGCTGGTTGGTATGGAGGGCATGGGGTGAGGCGGAGCGAGGAGAACGAGGGCAAGGTAGGGGACGGGCCGAGCTAGAAGAAGGAGCACAAGCAGTCAACCACGTACGACCTGCAGCACAACATCCAGTCCTCCTCGTTGTATTCAATCTGAAGGTGAGCACACCATTAGATCTGATCCGAAAATACATCAGTCATGTTGCATATACTGTGCGAAATTAACCTTCTAGTGTTGATGCTCACATAGATTACCTTCAAATTCTGATCCGAAAATTCACATATATATCTGATCTGAAAATTCACCATTTATGTTTTGCCCTTGTGAACTTCAAACTATTGTTTTGCTGTTGCATTGTAGATGAAAAAGAGGCAGAAGATGTTAGTTTGGGCAGCTGCGGCATATATGGCAATATCTATGATGGTCTTGATCCTTAATTCTAGAAAAAGGAAGAGGAAAGAACGTCTTAACATATCATATGGGCCAATAGAGGAGAGGGATAGGATGAGAATTGAGTATCTTAACAATAAAATTTGGAAGAATGATACAAATTGTGTGAACATGCTTAGACTAGGAAGAGCACCTTTCTTCAGATTCTGCCACCTATTTAGGACTCGTGGCTTGCTTGTTGACACTATACACATGTGTGTGGAGCAGCAAGTAGCAATGTTCTTGAACACCGTTGGACATAACCTTAGAAATAGGCTGGTTGGCACCAATTATGATAGGTCCGGTGAAACCGTTAGTAGATATTTTCATATTGTCCTTCACGCCATTGGTGAGCTACGAGATGAATTGATTAGGCGACCTTCATTGGAGACCCAATCAAAAATAGAAGGAAACCCACGGTGGGATCCATATTTCAAGGTATAAGAGTGACCCATAACTCTATTTTTTCCTGGTTTGTGGCTTCAAATTTCTGCAATGCCTAATCTTTTGCCCAAATAGGATTGTGTTGGAGCTATTGATGGTACACATGTGCGGGCGTCCGTTACTAAGGATATGGAGGCAGCTTTTCGTGGTAGAAAGTCCTTCCCTTCTCAAAATGTGCTCGTAGCCGTAGATTTTGATCTTCGGTTCACGTATGTTTTGGCTGGTTGGGAGGGAACAGCACATGATGCGCTCGTCTTGAGAGATGCGTTAGAAAGGCCAAATGGTTTACGGGTCCCACAAGGTAAATATTGCACTTGCACTAGCACTGGCCATCAATTCCATGCATTCTTATATGGTTAATTTTAGGCAGCAAGTGGCTGATGACATGTGGGCTAACCGGCAACAGCATTATGCTACGAATATGTAATATTTATTTGAATGGTTCTTATGGATCAGTGAACCTGTTGTGAACCATCGAACTTGGTGTAATTTCCCATGACTATTGTAATAATTTTTGGGCAGTTGTATTGCCATATTACTTGCTGGAATTAGTTTCTGTATGTACTATATTTGCTGGAATTAATTTCTCTATGCACTATACTTGCTGCAATTAATTTCTCTATGCACTATACTTGCTGGAATTAGTTTCCGTATGTACTATACTTGCTGGAATTAATTTCTCTATGCACTATACTTGCTGCAATTAATTTCTCTATGCACTATACTTGCTGGAATTAGTTTCTGTATGTACTATACTTGCTGGAATTAATTTCTCTATGCACTATACTTGCTGCAATTAATTTCTCTATGCACTATACTTGCTGGAATTAGTTTCTGTATGTACTATACTTGCTGGAATTAATTTCTCTATGCACTATACTTGCTGCAATTAATTTCTCTATGCACTATACTTGCTGGAATTAGTTTCTGTATGTACTATACTTGCTGGAATTAATTTATCTATGCACTATACTAGCTGCAATTAATTTCTCTATGCACTATACATGCTAGGAAATGGATAACCAAGCTGAAGGAAGTCATGGTATTCATTGGACTTCATCAATGTCTGCCCATATGCTTCTCCACTTGACTGATGTCGTGGCTGGTGGAACTAAAACTTCAACGGGCTTTAAGAAAGTTCACCTCAATGCTTGTGCTAGGTCTTTAAATGAGCAATTCAAACTATCTTTGACTGGTGATCAGATTCGTAACCATCTGCGTTATTGGAAGAGGAAGTGGCAAAGGATAACTTTGCTTAAGCATGGAATAAGTGGTGCTCTTTGGGATGAGGAAAATTGCATTATTGGGCTTGCTGAAGAGCACTATGCTGAGTACATTCAGGTATTCATGTTGCCGATATATTGTTTCGCATTGTTGTGCATTCAGGTTTCAGGCATACAATCTCTTTTAACATGTTCTCTATTGACTACATAGACGCACCAATCAGATGCTCCATTCTTGAACAAACCTATAAACCATTACAATGAGATGGCTACAATATTTGGCAATAGTCTGGCTACAGGGCAGTATGCCAAGGGATCAAATGAACCTCTTGCTGAAGAAGTGACGGAAATTGAAGATGATGTTGGGGAAACCGCGGAAGCTGCTGCTACTCCCTCGCCAAATGCTGCTGCTACTCCCTCGCCCACTGGGCCATCAGCCCCAAAAGCAAAGAGAGCCAAAACAAGTGCACAAGAAAGCGAAGATAAGATGATAGCAACATTCTCGGCTGTTGGTGAAAAGATTGCTAATGCTATAGTGGAGGCTGGTAAGACCAATGACGAGTTGCCCGAAGGTCTTTGGGATAGCATGAAAGGCATTCCTGGTTTCGAACCAGCATACCTTTCTCACTACTATGCACATCTGGTTGAAAATGTTCGCATTGCGCGGGCTTTCCACTCGTTGGACTTTGCGAACAAGTTAATTTGGATTGCTAGGTATGTTAGCAACAACTTCCCTGGTTGATGACTTGTGCTGATGGTATGACCACTTTTGCTTGCCACAAAGAAGTAGAAATTGTGGCCTAATGTCTACTAGCTTTTGTGCTGATGCTTCTAGCCATGACATGAACTTGTAATGCTATCTGTAGTTTCAAGACTATGTACTACTTTGCAAAATTATGGCATGTATTGCTTTCTAGCACTTATATGTGAAGCAAGTATTAATATTTGTCGTGTATTTCTAAATTATGTGTGTATGTACGATATGTGTGTGTTGCATGATGGATTTGTACATAAAATTCTTGTGCTGATTTTTGTTTCTACATCCAGTCAATTGTTGTACCTGACTTGTTGAAAAATATGGTGGTAATCTCACCAAATGGAAGAGAAGGTTACCACAACCAACTATCACGTGTGATCCATCGTCCACACAGCCTATATCCCACAAAACAAACAAAAGGTGGGATTGGGACTATCCCATCCACCCAATATGGATGGTTCCATCCCATCCCAACCAGATCAGCAACCAAACACACGCTTAAAGAACACACCAATTCAGAAAATGGAAACGGGCCGGGCCCAAGACCAAAGTTGGTATGCGAAGAGAGCATATTCCCTGCAGTGCGCAGTAGGAATTGCCCTGCTCTCCATTAGGTACCGGTGCGCCCCCATGGCCGGAAGCCGCCGCCGCCGCCACCGTGGAAGAGCGAGGTCGCTACAGCAGGGCGCCGAATCGTCGGCGCTGGCAGACGCCACTCTCACCTCCAGGTCCGCGCCCTCCTCCGTCCTTGCTCGCCTCTTTTCTCTTTTCTCTTCTTATTGATGGCTTATTTGTTTACGGAGTGGATGGAGGCCAGTCGAACCTAGAATCGGAGAGAAACGCCTACCACGCATCGTTCGATCAGTAATCTATCCTTAGCGATACAGCACTGAGATTTCGAGTATGTAGTGAATCAGTAGGTCTGTTTGGATGAATTGTCAGTTATGATTAGGGTTTTTTGGTGAACTGATAGTGCTTAGTAGCGAACTGGCCTCCCCTAAATTTGGATCTCTAAGGTGTCTCAGTTTGGTAATATTCTGATTTAGTGCGTTTGCACTAACAGTTTAACATGGAACAACTTCGTTCATATCAGTTGTTGATAACTTAATTTTCTCTGTTTAGCCAAAAAGTTCGAAATTTCCTTTGTTACTAGGCAGATGAGCATTACAGTTTTGAGTACTCCGGGTTCGGTCTTGGTAATGCTGCTGCCTTGAACTATGCTCACTTGGTTTAGTGATGAAGTGAAACTCATCTTCAAACGCGATTTGGTGGATACTTTTATCATGACACTGATTATTTACTAGGGAAAACCAAAATCACAAATTACAATTTGTCCTTGTAAACAACTGAGGGCATTATAGTTCTTTTTTGAATGTTATGAAAATGATTGTTATTCATTGCGTGATGCCATTCAGCGTGCCAGTTTACTCAGTTGGTAAGTTTGATCCAAAGTCAAATCAAGAAAGAGAGCCTCTCATTTCAGCACCCAGTTGTCTCGTGTTCGTTTGGTCTTCGTCATGGCCATGGTGCTGCCATGATCAATGCTCACTTCTGTTTAGCTACCAAGTGAATTATGCATAAGCAAATGATCTCATGAAAGTTGTCTAGATAAGAAGTGGAGCTTTTACGTCAAACAATATCCTCACTTATTGCTATTTATTTTGAATACTCTGCACGCCACCTACCATTATTTGAAAATGTATCATTGTACACATGGTTGGCACCAAAAAGATTCTATTTATGCTGCTATTGTAGAAAAAAATCAAGCTGTAGGTGGTTCTGAAGTAGCTTCTGATTGAAGTTTGCCTTATTGTTCAGTTACAGCCTACTGCATTTCCAAATAGACGCCCCTGTTTGCCTTATTGTTCAGCTAAAGCTTACTGCATTTCATGCAGTGTATTAACTCCTGCAGTATTACTTTATCATACCTTTTTGCATTTTCTTGAAAACTCTATTATGTTGCAGTTCTTATTCTGATCCATTATCCTTGAATATATTTATGGCAGCGAAGTTACCATTGTGGGGAGCCCCTCTAAGAACACCTGCCATGCCTCAGGCTCTACCTCCTTGCTTTCGTCTGAACCTCATGGTTTTGCAGATCTCCTGGACAGCCTGCTTCACGAAATCATTGATCTCTTTACCTCATTCCATGACTTCCTTGCTTTCATTGGGACCTGCCGCTCTTGGCGTGCTGCAGTCTCTTCCTTTCCCTCTGCGTATACCTTCAGCTTCCCACCAGTCCATCTCAAACCGGATGGTCCTTATGTTCCTCCCCATACAGGCAATATCAAGCCCATGCTTCTATCTAACTGCAAATGGCAGCTCAGTGAACCTAGCAAGAAAAACTTATCCCTTTGCTGTTCAGTGCCTCAAAATACTCCAGATAATATGTACTATTTGGGCTGCTCATGTGGGTATCTTATCTTCTCCTATAGGGAGCACTGCATCCTTGTCAATGTGTTCACTGGTACCAAGGTGAAGCCCCCCAAACTCCCACCGAACAATGAACTTGGGGAATTTTGTGGCATAGGCATTCTTACAGCTGCATTGAGTTCACCCAACTCACGCCTCCTCCTTTGCTCCAGAACTTCCATGTTTGAGTGGCAGGTTGGAACAAACTCCTGGTCGGAGCACGCTCTCGCTCTTGAGAGAGAACGCATCACTCAGATTCTGTTATTCAATGGTGATATCGTTGTTTTTGATTCTCTTATGAGGCTCCACACTATACGCTTGGCACCTCAATTCAGCATGCAAGAAGTAGCCATTAAGTGGGAGTTTCTGCCTTTTGACCCATTGTTGGTGGTCTGTGGTGACAAACTTCTCATGGTTCACCTCTCGAGGAGCTCTGACAAGTTGAATGGTTCATATCGCTTCTTTAAGGTCTTTCACCTTGACTTTTCGGTCAGGCCAGCTAAGTGGGTGAAGATGGAGAAGTTGGACAATCAAGCACTGTTTGTTAGCCTTGATACGAGGACTCCTACATTTTCTTGCATGAGCCCTGAAAGATGGGGAGGAAAGAGTAACTGCATCTATGTTGCCAAGCTATTTGAAGATCCTGATGAAACCTGGACTGCAGTCGAGCTTGGTCAGCCAGTGTACTACGACGCAGGTCACGCCATATTATATAGTTCTACATTCCCTCATGACTACAGTTTACTCTGTAGCCTCTGGGTGCTTCCCAGTTCAGTTTATGGTTCTGGCTAGTAATCTTGTCTCAGGTTTTTTGCTAGTCTTGCACAAGGCCTAGAGCTTATTGTGGTTAGCAACTAGCTCTGTGTAACTGCAATGGTTTCCGGTGTTGCCACCTGTGTTTTGTGTTCAAGGATACAGTTTCTTTACGCGGTCTTCTTGCGTCCAAGGCTAGGAACATGACATGCGGAAGCAGAGCCCACTTGGGTTTGCAATAGTTTCTGAAAAGTAAGACCTTACTACTTTAGGCACTATCATGACATGGGCAACTCAGCATGTCTTCGAATTTACCTCCCTTATTTGGTCTACTTGTGTGCTTTAAAACGTCACCTTGGATGAACAGATGTACTTCTGATTGTAGTTGATGGTTTTGTTTCCGTTTGCTGCCTACTCTGGAACTCTGCTGATGACTGCTGCATCGTCTTTGCTCTTCCATCTATTTCCCCCCATATTTGAGTTCTCTAAGAGCATCACTAGCAGTGCCCTCAAAAGCAGTTTGAGGATCGAGAATTGGTGATTTTGAAGACTCAAA
Organism: Lolium perenne; assembly: GCF_019359855.2. Lineage (NCBI taxonomy): Eukaryota > Viridiplantae > Streptophyta > Magnoliopsida > Poales > Poaceae > Lolium > Lolium perenne. The sequence goes on from NC_067245.2 coordinate 191,364,789, forward strand.
ACAGCCGGCGCAGACTAGTGCCCTCAAACCAACCCTCAAAACAGGGTTGGTTTGAGGGCACTGGTCTGCGCCCCGGCCTTCAAACCCTCAAAACATTTAAAATTTGAGACACATTTAAACTTCAACAAACATGATTCATCAACATACATACTAGGTAGTTCATTCAAACTGACACTGAACATACATACTAGGTAGTTCATCAACATTCATACTAGGTAGATAGTTCATCTGATCGTCGAAATCTAGGATTTATCCCAGAAGTCCCATCAAAATCGGAGTTGTCATCGTCCTCCGCAGCCTTCTTGGTGGCTTCCTCCGCCTCTAGCTCCGCGATCATCTTGTCGATTCAATCAGGATCTTAGTCGTCAGAGCTATCATCGAGTACGATAGTGGGAGGTGGCGCCAAGGATGAAGACGGACGAGCGGCGGCCACCGCAGCTCGTTGCGTTGCGCGTAGAACTCGAGCTCTGCTTCGACGTGCTGCATGGAAGGTGGCCATGTCCGCCTCATCGCGGTTGCGGATGGACATCCGCATGTATACCCGGCGGACGACGCGCTCCTCGGTGCGGGTAACGATGTTGAACGCCGGCGCCACGAACTCCGCCACCGCGAGGTTGTTGACGTCGAAGAAGTTCCGCGGCCCGGTGGCGCCGTCGTAACGCCACACCATGACGTTGTACGGGCGGGCGGCGAGTTCCGCCGGCTCGAAAGTCCCGAGCAAAAACGCTCGCTGCCGCACGTGATCTCGGGGGCCCACCGGCCGGAGGGGCGGAGCCGCACGCCATGGTAGCCGGTGGACGAGCGCGCAGGGCGCGACGCGATAGCATCTCGACCGCAGGCGCAGGCGGAGGCGGGACGGCGGCCGATTCAGATCGGGCGCAGGCGGAGGCGGGGAGGCGGGATTGACGGGGCGAGGCGGAATCGGGCCGGCGGCGACGCAGGGGGAAGGAGGAACTCGAGCGGTTGGAGGGATATTTTCCTCCCGCGACGCTCGTTGACCAGATGAAGGGGCTTGGGTATTTTGCCCCTTAACCTGGGTTTGTACATGTTGGGATGAAAAATGAGGGCCGGGCCTTCAATTATTTTGAGGGCTTAGGGTTTAAGGGCCCTGTTCGGCGCTAATTTTATATCTCGGCTTTCAAAAAGAAGTTATTTTAAGGATTTGACCAGTTTGAGGGTTCTGGCAGTAATGCTCTAAGCCCGCGCCTTGTCTTGTGTATTCTTTACTATGCTTGCCGTGTGCACTGTCTTTGCGCTTCCATCTATTTCCCTATATTTGAGTTCTCTAACCCTGTGCCTCGTGTATTCTTTTTTTTTTGACGATGTACGTCCGTAGGCATACGCTACTTGCATTTATAAACATAAAAATACATAGTTGGTACATATACAAGCAACATAACACGAGGAGATATAAACGGTTATACTACTGTAAATTGTTGTCGCCGCAACTACGAAGAACACACGTCCTCCACCATCACCGGAGAAGAAGAGCATCAGTAGTTGGTACACACTTTAGCGTTGAAGAAGCCCCTAGCCATGAGGCGTTAACGAGCCGCAGTAGCCACCAGTCTCGTAAGACTGGATCTAACCCTATAAGGAAAATCAGCCGGAGGAGCCCTCCGAGCCTCTTCAAGGCCGGATCCGACGCGAGCGCCACCCCACCCTTCAAGCCCGAATCTCCTACCATCTTCCATAAACATGCCGCAGTCAAGACTGTCACACTCCAAGAGCAGCTCAGCCTTGCCGCCACGCCATGACGCAGCGCCAAAACGAAGCCCCTCCAACAGCTTGGACTCCACAAGCCTCTGCATCAACAACACATGCGATGAGCAAAGACATGGACTGGGAGACAATTATTTCTAAGAGCACCATCAACATCTGCCCCACCAAGACGTTGATAGAGGAACCTTAAAAACCAGAAAATCAAAAACTATAACACACACAAACGAGAACCAAGCCTCCCCTCCCCCTCGCGATGCCAGAAAGGCAATCAGAGGGGAGGGGGAGCGGCAGACTCGCCGGTGAGAGAAGGAGCGAAGAAGAAGAGAGAATTCCTTATTTGACACTAGGTAAAGTTACGGTTCCTTATTTGGCCCTCGAAAACTTTTTCTTTTCTATTTGACATTCTAATTTCATTTTCCGCCCTATATGACACTGCCTTCATTTTTATTGGACTCAAGTGCCCCTGCCTCAATCAACACAAGCTGGGGAAAAGGGGCCAAAATTCCCAGGTCCTAGGCCGAGTGGCCGACCTGTCCCTCTCCCAGACCCCTCCCCCTCCCGACTCCCGTCCATCTCCCTCTCAGTCCCGACAAAACAGAAGCGGCGGCGCTAACGTTAGCATTGGGCAGCAGGGGCGGAGGGGATGTGCAGGTCGGACCGGACATGGCAGCGGAGCGCGGTCAAGTCAGGGAACCGGACGGTGACTCGGGCACGGCGGCGAATGGCACTGCAGCGCAGGGATAAGCCGCCGCTGTGGTGCTTCCGTCGTCGAGCTCAGCAGGGGGCATGGCTGCAGGTTTGGGCACGGATGCGAGCTCGACCTCGGGGCTCGTACGCGGCTGGGAGCTCTTATTATTCTTGCTGCTGTTAGCGACGGGGCTGGCAATATCGACACAGACCGAGATTGGTTTTTCATCCATGGATTGTGTGAGAAACAGATAGCAGTACCGGTTGCTGAGCAATTTTGTTTATGGAGCGCGCTGGCCGTCGGTCGGCCGATCCGCGCGCGGGGATCGGTCGTACCAGGGCCGTTCGATCGTAATCCGGCGTGCAGAATTAGCAGCATTTCGATTTTTGCATTTTGCCCCCTGGTTTTTGGAAAATCAACCCACGGTCCTAAGCCTATCAGTTTAAACCGAACACGTGTTTCCCTTTGCCCCCAAACTTTCAGATATTTACAACAAAACCCGATGTTTAGTATAGCAACAAAAACCCGCCGCTTTGTGTACAAAAAATAAAAAGTATTACAACAAAATTTTCACAGTAAATCTTCACATATATGTACAACAAATTATCAATAAATTTACAATAATAATTAACAACAAAAAAAATATTTTTTATTTGGGTGTTTACAATAATAGTCAGTTTCCATGCAATAATATCTTTAGAACAAATCGGAAACATACTTACAACAATAATTAATAACAAAAACCAACATTATTTTATTTGGATGTTTACAATAAAAGTCTGCTTTCATTCCAGAAATATCTTTAGAACAAACCAGTAAAATATTTACAATAATAATTAGCAACACAGGCCACAAATAATTTGGGTGTTTACAACAAAAGTCGCAAACATCATCCACAAAAACCACATACTATTTACAACTAAAAAATATATTTTTGCAAATAATTCAAAAGTTGTTAAGAAATAATTTACAACTAAACATCACAACATCTCTGACATGCTTTCTCTATAACTTTTATACGCATTTGTTACAAAACTAACGAACATATACAACATCTCTACGAAAAAAATGTCCATGACTAAAACAATTACACCAAAAATCATAAATAAGTACAACAAAAAAGTCATCCGTTTACAACGTATCAAGAAACACTCATTTTCGTAACATATCACTTAGAAAAATCTTACAAATTATGTTGTGTGAGTTTACAACAATTTTTTTATCTAATTGTTACAAATCTGGAAACAACACGGTATATTTCTTAAAAAAAAGCAACACTCCAGTTTGGGCCGAAAAACCAGGCCCATATAGGGCCGCGCGGGGCGAGGGACGACGACCGATCGCTGGCGAGGGATCGGTCGCCGGATGGAAAGCGTTTTCCTTTGTTTATCCTGTCACATCTAGGTAGATGAGTCATTTATGTATGTTCTGTATCAAAATCCAAATGGTTGCTCCAAATATATCATGGTACTGTGAATTTTGGCATGTGTAAAAAATAATTGGTCACATATTGACTCACGGGCAAAAATGTCATCTTAGGTCCCTAGCTAACACTGTTATGGCTCAAAATGCACTAGAATGTCATATAGGGAAGAAAATGAAGTTAGGATGTCAAATAGGGAAGAAAAAGTTTTTTAGGGCCAAATAAGGAACTGAAACTTTAACCAGTGTCAAATAGGGAAATTTCTCGAAGAAGAACCTGGAACCGCTCCTCTGTGCGGTAGGAATCTGGAACCTGCACCTGCATCGTCTTTGCTCTTCCATCTATTTCCCCCCATATTTGAGTTCTCTAAGCCTGTGCCTCGTGTATTCTTTACTATGCTTGCCGTGTCTTCATGTCATATTTAGTAGAACTTCAAACATTACACTATATGTGTTTATTCAGCTCCAGTTGTATGTATATGCATGCATCTTGATTGAATCAAGAATGCGCAGTTGCTGCTGCTTTGCTTGGAAGTTTCAAGGCAGGGCAATTGCTCTCCTCATTTCGTAAAGATTCAAGATGTATAATATGCACTAAATAGTCAAGCCTGAGCATCCGTCTCTTCTTTTCACACAAAATTAAGATGGTTTTGACGTAAAGTTTGTTATTCTGAATATAATAGAAGGAAAATTTCAACCCTATACTTTGACTGAAATTCAAGTTAGAGGCGCAGGAACCATGTAATTTTTCTATGCCAAATTGTAAAACAGAAAATCTAAAAAAATAATTTAAAACAACAATAGTGATGTAATCATCTAGTAGTCTTGCTAAGCAGCAACATACTTAAGGAAAATACAGTGAAGAAGTCCAAGATTTAACCCAGTTGTTTGCGATATATAATAAATGTTATTGGACATATATCACATAAGCATAATTTGGCAGGGCATTTGCAATACTACCCAATGTACAAACGACGCAAACCTACTAGGCTACTACAACCAAGGATAAATCAATCACCGCCCAATACGTAAAACCAAATAGGAAGCAACCAGAGGACATCTACATTATACCAATGGGTATCACTTAAGACCTTTACTTATGGCAAAGCTAGAATTTCAATTCATTTGGTACAGAGGGAGTAAAAAAATGCAATATCATTCAGCTATTTTACATTTTTTATTTTTTATTTTTATCTTTGAAGAAAATATCGAGGCAGGCAAGGCGGCGGAGGTGTGCATGGTATGTATCACTCCTTTTCTAAACCTCCTAGTAAATGGTAGAACACCGATTTACTCCACTAGCAATGTGAGACTAAACTCTAGTCTCACCTCTTGTCATGTATGAATGAGTCTTTTAGACTTTCATGACTTATTTTAGTTATTATTGAACCTAAAGTCCTCAAATTCCAACAAACCACATGTTCTACCGGAATATGTATCTAGAAGTTTCAAAAAGTTATGGGAAAAAAGATGGACATTGTCATGTTGTAAACCGCAAGCATTTAAAACCGCAATGCGAAATTCTTAATATTATAGGCTACACAAAAATGATAACATCTGATAAAATTTGGAGATTTTAAAATATGCATACGCAGATCCAAAATTTTGTCATTTTTGTGTAGTTCAAAATATAAAGTATTTTAAATTGATATTTTACAAGTTTGTAGGATACATCATTGGCTACATCCTGATTTTTTCTCATATTTTTTGAAACTCATAAATGCAATTTTCGAATTTCGTAAAACAACAAGATAACTCGTGCCAAAGATCTGCACCCCATGTTCTACCGGCATCTTTGCTCATGTGGAAGCCAAATGCTCTATTGCACATCTTCTGCGAAGCTTTTGTTCAATCTTTGCCTCACTTAGATTAGTAGTCATCACTACTTTCGTTCCTTTGAATAAAATCATCTGAAGTACTATCAGAAACATGATGCAGGAAAACATAGGTTAAGATAATTCCTTTATCTTTGGTATATATTGCTTGTCCCCTCCCCAACAACCGTGCGTGCAAGTCGCCACGGATGCATCCGCGCCTGACAACGAAAGATGTGCTCGTTGCTCCAATGTTTCAGTGGTGGATCCACGCCGCCTCGTCCTCGAGCAGTGACAATAGAGCGAGCATTGTTGGGACAGTAAGTGTGTGTTGGCTACAGAAGTAACACAGGACCCGGCGTTCAGATATTTTTTTTAAAGGTGTTTTATATTAATCAGTTAACACAGATTTTGTTACAATCATTCAAGACGGAGTTCGACGCACAGGTTAGAACTGCACCTTGTAAAACACCTCCACTCAACACTCTACGGTCTAACTGGCATAGATCATGCGCTACTGTATTACAACCTATACTGATCTTTGCTAAGATGACCTGACGGTCCGGTGGTTTCTTCAGTCTAAAATTTCTTGCTATCTGGCTAATAGCTGACCGATCGGTGCTATCATCTTTGAAGACATCAAGGATTGAAGCACAGTTGGCATTAGACTCTGCTAGATATAACTTCAGACCTTCTAAACAAGCAATGGCCTCACCCATAGCAGCTGTCTGACACTGGGGTATATAATCCCATGCCGAGGAAACAACGTGTCCCAGATGGTCACGTATTACTGCTCCCCAAGCTCCACCAATTGTCTCCACAATTGTCTTCAGCCTAACACAGGACCCGGCGTTCAGATCTTGGAGGCTAAGGAAAACAGAAAAGATGCTACATCTGGAGTCTCTCGCAACTCGTTGAACTCCACTGCAGAGGAAATATCAACGATAGAAGTAACTCCAGCAGCGTTTCCCAGTCCCAGTGCCTCCAAATCCTAACCTCTATCCCTTGGACCAATATAGTGGGGGGAACAACAGTTGAACGCCATAACACCGAGCTTATGTGAAGTTTCATTTTCCGCTTCTTATATAGCAGGAAGGCTGGAAGCGAAGACAATGCACTAGTACGATTTGGTGTAATGGATCAATGGGCACACTCGTATGGGCAGTTGACAGAACACTTGTACTGTACCCCTTTAACAGATCCATAGTAAAAAAATTTGCGAAACACACTACAAGCAGATGCTCACACATCTGCAGAGTCAAGTATACTACATGCTCACCCCTGCAAAAAAAGTATACAACGTGCTCTCCGTGCGTGCGTTTGGTCCAATTAGGAATCTGATCCAATTAGCACGACTACTTTGGATTTCGAAAAATTATATATCGGCCAATGAAACCCGTAGTTAATAGAAACGAAAAACCTATACAAATTTTCAAGTAAAATCTTATGCATTACTTATGAAGGATAAATAAAATATGTCCAAACCACTGATTGTAATAATTAAATCAAAAAATTCGACTTTTTAGTGCATAATCTAATTATCACCGGTGGAGGTGATTTTTGGCTAACTAAACATGAGTAGAAATGTATATTATGCACTAGATATTTAGAGTAAATTTCACAAGCCCCTTATAATAGTTCACTCAAATTGAGTTAATTTTTAGTCATACTCCTCAAATTGAAGGAAAACCTAAAACATAATCCACAAATCAAAATTAAACATGGATTCATATTTCATCCGTCGGTGGATCATAGGAGGCGTTGGCGTAGGTGAACCTAGTGCAGACCTGGGGAGGTGGCGGCGGCTCTAGTGGTCAATGCGCCATCTTTGGCCTCCGTCGGCAACACCGTGGCCAACCACGTCGTCCCCGTCTCCGGCGAGGTATTGACCTCGAAGCCAACCGCATCATCCATGTCGTCGGTGAGTCTCCATCTTCCTCTCCGTTACTGGCGTCGGGATGTTGCGCCAACCCTTGTGCGACTAGGGAGACACGACGGGGTACACGGGGCGAACACAGAGCGCCACAATGGGCCGCATGTAGGGTTTGCCTAAGATGGGGATCCTACTCCCCACTTCATGCAGCCTCCATCTAGGACGGCGCTTGAAGGGGCTGCTTCATGGGCTATATTTGTGTGGCCCATTTACGTAGCCTTCTATCGTTCGCTTTCTTGTTTCGGTCGATTTTTTCTCCTTGTTCGGATTAAAACGATATTCAAAGTTGATAAAGTTCAAACTTGAAAAATGTTTAAAATTGGAAAAAAATCAAACTTTAAAAATGTTCAAATTTCTAAAATTTGGAATAGAAAATGTTCAAATTTGAAAACTGATCAAATTTTAAAAGTTGAAACTTGAAAAATATTCACATTTAAAAATCAAATTTGAAAAATGTTCAAATCCAAAAAGGTTATGGTATTGAAAGGTTCAAAATTAATCGAAAACTACCGAAAACCATTAGAAACCCAAAAAACTAGAAGCCAGGAAATCATACTCCATCTAATGGGCCTGGTCTAGTGCTTGGTCGCTTCAGACAGCACCAATCATTGAGTCCGCATTAGGCGGCGAATAGGTTTGGCCTTACGAACCTATTCACCACCCATTACGGCCCCAACGGCCGGGGTCGCCTTAAGGGAACATCGGAGGCCAGGCCCATCAGCGGGGTTAGGATCTTCTAGTTTTTTTTTTTGCTTTCTGTGTTTTTTTTGGTTTGCAACTCTATTTTCGTTTTCTGCTGTTTTTTTCGTTTTCTCTTGGGTTCTCTTCAGCTTGTGCTGTTTTATTTTTATTTTTTTCATTTAGTTTTTGAACTTTTTAAATTTTGAACAGTTTTAAATTTGGATTTTTTTCATGTTTTGAACATTTTTTTAATTTTGAACTATTTTAAGCTTGAATTTTTAGCTTTTGAGTTTTTGAACTTTTTAAAATGTAAACATCTTTCAATTTTGAACATTTTTTTAATTTTATTCATTTCTAAATTTTTATTTATTATTTTTTTGCCATTTTAAAATTCGATATTTTTAATTTTGAATATTTTCAAATTTCACCATTTTTACAAATTTGAACATTTTTTAGTCTGAAATATTTATATGTTTGTTCTTTTTTAGAATTGAATATTTTATTTAATGTAAATAGAAAGAAGAAAGAATCCTTGCGTGTTAACGGGCCGAAATTAGTGTGGCCCATGACCGGAATGCTCTACGCGGGAGCAACGCTCGCTCCCACTCAAGGCGGTGAATAGGGGGAACTGCGATACACCGACCTGGTCGGCGCGTGCGGGGTGCTGCACACCCCAGCGACCAGGTCGGGTAGTTTGGGCCACGGCCCATTAGCTGAGGTACGATTTTTTTCTTTTTTCTTCTTCTCTTTTTTCTGTTATGAATATTTTTCTTTTTCAAAATCTAACATTTTTTATGAAATTATTTTTCAAGATTTTTTTCAAAATATGAACATTTTTAAATTCAACATTTTTAAAATTTGAACGATTTTATATTTTGAATATTTTTCAAAAATTATATTTTTCAAAAGTTGAACATTTTCCACGTTTGAAGGGTTTTTTAATTTGAACAATTTTCATGTTTGAACGATTTTCAAGTTTAAACGATTTTTAAATTTGAACGGTTTTTAAATTTGAACATTTTTCATGTTTGAACGATTTTTAATTTGAACGGTTTTTAAATTTGAACTGTTTTTTATATTTGAACATATTTTAATTTAATTTTTTTAAATATTTCTATTTTTCGAATCTGAAAAATAAATTTTAAAAAAGGAAACAGAAAAAATAAAAAAATAAACGAAAACAGAAAACAGAATAAAGAAAATAGGAAAAAAAGAAACAGAAAATAAGAAACAAAAAAGAAAAGAAAAATCGAAAAAGGAAGCAGCCCCGCACCTAACTGAGCCGGCCCGTACCGCGCACGGGGTGTGCGGCGCGCGGTATGCGCTGACCTGGTCGATGTATAGGGTTTGCCGTAAATAGGAGCACTGCTAAAGGAGGGGTAGGCTGGTAGTGCACACATAGGAAGAACATAAAAACGGGCCGGCCCCATTACCAAAGCATATTTCCCGCAATGAGCACGGAATAGGAACTGCTGCTAGGCATCGAGCCATCGACACGACGCGACCAAGCAACTGGTTGAGGTGCGCCCCCATGGCCGGAAGCCGCCGCCGCCGCCGCGGGAGAGCGCGGTCGCCACAGCAGGGCGCCGAGTCGTCGCCGCTGGCAGACGCCACTCCGACTAGCAGGTCCGCACCCTCATCCGTCCTTGCTCGCCTCTCTTTTCTTTCGACTTCTTAATGAGGGATTATTTATTTACCGAGTAGATGAGGGTCAGTCCAAACTAGAATCCGAGAGAAACACCCACTACGCATCGGCCGGTCAGTAGTCCTTTAGCGATAAAAGTACTGAAATTTCTAGTATTTTGGTGAACCAGTAGGTCTGTTTGGATGAAATGGCAGTGTCGAGTGATAATTAGGGCATTTTCGTGAACCAATAGTGGTCAGTAGTGAACTTGCCTCAACTAGTTTTGGATCTCCACCGCTGTCCATAAGGTGTCACAGTTTGGTAGTATTCTGACTTAGTGCGTTTGCATGAACAGTTTACATGGAACAAGTTCATTCAGACAGGTTGGTAATATTATGATTTAGTGTGCTTGCACTAACAGTTTAACATGGAACAAATTCATTCAGATAAGTTGTTGATAACTTTATTTTCTCTGGTCAGCGAAAAAGTTCGAAATTTCCTTTGCTACTAGGGAGACGAGTATTACAGTTTTCAGTACTTTTGGTTCGGTCTCGGCCATGCTGCTGCCTTGAACTATGCTCACTTGGTTTAGTGGTGAAGTGAAACTCATCTTCAGATGTGATTTGGTGGATACTTTTATCATGACACTGATTATTTACAAGGCAAAACCAAAATAACAAATTATAAGTTGTCCTTGTAAACAACTGAGGGCATTATAGTCCCTTTTAAATGTATGAAAATGCTTGTTATTCATGGCCTGATGTCATTCAACATGTCAGATTACTCAGTTGGTAAGTTGGATCCGAAGTTGAATCAAGAAAGAAAGCCTCTCATTTGGTCTTCCTCATGGCCATGGTGCTTCCATGAACAATGCACGCTTCCTTTTAGCTATCAAGTGAATTATACATAAGCAAACGAAACGATCACATAAAAGTTTTCTAGATAAGAAGAGGAGCATATTATTGCGCTTTTATGTCAAGCAAAATCATCAAATTGTTGCTATTTTTTTCAGGATACTCTACAGAGTACACACTCTACCGTTATTATTTGAAAATGTACCATTGTATATACGGTTGGCATACCAAAAATATTCTACTTATGATCTTGTAGAAAAAATCAAGCTGTAGGTGGTTCTGACGTAGCTTGTTCTGATTGAAGTTTAACATGTCCAAATAGACACCCCTGTTTTCCTTATTTTTCGGTTACAGCCTATTGTATTTCTAGCAGCGTATTAACTCCTGCATTATAACTCTGTCAAACATTTTTTGTGTTTCTTGAAAACTCTAGTATGTGTCAGTTCTTATACTGATCCATTATTCTTAAATTTCTGTGTGGCAGACAAGTTACAGTTGTGGGGAGGCCCTCTAAGAACATCTGCCATGCCTCAGGGTCTACATCCTCCCTTTCTTCTGGACCTCATGTTTTTGCAGATCTCCTGGACAACCTGCTTCACGAAATCATTGCTCGTTTTAACTCATTCCATGACTTCCTTGCTTTCATTGGTACCTGCCACTCTTGGCGCGCTTCAGTCTCTTCCTTCCCTTCTGTGTATATCTTCAGCTTCCCACCACTCTGCCTGAAACCAGATGGTCCTTATGTTCGTCCCCATACAGGCTATATCAAGCCCATGGATTTATCTAATTGCAAATGGCAGCTCAGTGATCTCAGCAAGAAAAACTTATCCCTCTGTTGTTCAGTTCCTCAAAATACTCCAGATAACATGTACTATTTGGGCTGCTCATATGGGTATCTTATCTTTTCCTATGAAGAAAACTGCCTCCTTGTCAATGTGTTGACTGGTACCAAGGTGAAGCCCCCCAAACTCCCACCCAACAATGAACTTGGCTACTCTTCTGGCATAGGCATTCTTACAGCTGCATTGAGTTCACCCAACTCACGCCTCCTCCTTTGCTCAAGAACCTCAATGTTTGAGTGGCAGGTTGGAACAAACTCCTGGTCAGAGCACCCTCTTTCCTTTCAGAGAGAACGCATCCATCAGATTCTGTTATTCAATGGTGATATCTTTGTCATAGATGCTCTTCTCAGGCTCCACACTATATACTTGGCACCTCAATTCAGCATGCAAAAAGTAGCAATTAAGTGGGAATCCCTGCCTATTAACCCATGGTTGGTGGTCTGTGGTGACATGCTTCTCATGGTTGACCTCTCGATTAGCTCCCACGAGTTAAATGGATCATACCGCTTCTTTGAGGTCTTTCGCCTTGACTCCTCGGTTGAACCAGCTAAGTGGGTGAAGATGGAGAAGTTGGAAAATCAAGCACTGTTTGTTAGCCTTGATACGAGGACTCCTACATTTTCTTGCATGAGCCCTGAAAGATGGGGAGGAAGGAGTAACTGCATTTATGTTGCCAAGCTATTTGAAGATCCTGATGAAACCTGGACTGCGGTTGAGCTTGGTCAGCCAGTGTACAAAAATACAGTTCCCACCATATTATATGGTTGTTCATTCCCTCATGACTACAGTCTACTAAGTAGCTTCTGGGTGTTTCCCAGTTCAGTTTATGGTTGTGGCTAGTAACCTTGTCGCTTGGGTTTTGGCTAGTCTTGCAGAAGCCCTGTCGATTATTGTAGTTTGCAACTAAGTTCTGTAACTGTAATGGTTTCCTGTGTTGCCACCAATGTTTTGTGTTCATGGATAGCTTTTGTTGACGGGTGTCTCCCCACTTCCAGAGCTAGGAACATGTTACATCAGAATTTCATTTCTTATCTGCCTGCCCCTTGACATGCGGAAGCAAAGCCCACTTTGGTTTTTGACAAGATCAAGGATAACCTTGGCTTTAAAACGTCACCTTGGATCATCAAGTGTTGAACTGAACGATGTTTACTTCTGATTGTAGTTATGGTTTTGTTTCCCTTAACTTCCTACTCTGAAATTCTGATGATGACTGCTGCATTGTCTTTTTACTTCCATGCCTTTTGTATTCTTCAAACATTACACTATGCGTTTATTCTGCTCCTGCTGTATGTATATACATACATGGTGGTTGAATCATGAATGTGCAGTTGCTGCTGCTTTGCTTGGGAGTTGCAAGGCAGGGTAATTGCTTTCCTCCGCTTAAAGACTCAAGATGTATAATATGCACTAAATAGTCAAGGCTGAGCATCTGTATCTTCTTTTGACACAAAATTAAGATTGTTTTGACAAAATGTTTGCTATTGTGAATATATATAGTGGAAGGAAAATTTCATTGCTATACTTCGACTGAACTTCAGTCAGAGGCGCAGGAACCATGCAACTTGGTATGCCAAATGTAAAACAACACATCTCAGAACAAAACAAGAATTAAAACAACTAAAGTGATGTAATCACTTGGTACAGTTTTGCCGGCACCTTATAGACACTGGAACTGAACATTTACCCAACAACATATATGCCAAGAAGCAACATACCCAATTATATGCCTAAATGTCCTCAAATTCCAACAAACCAGATGTTCTACCTGCATCTTTGCTCACGTGGAAGACAACGGCCCTATTGTATATCTTCTGCAAAGCTTCAGTTTACACTCCTCCTCACATAGATTAGCAGTCATTACTACTTTGGTTCCCTTGAATAAAATCTTCTGAAGAACCAGAAACATTATGAAGACAACATAGGTTAAGATAATTTCTTTTTCTTAGGCAAGAGTGGAAGATAATGGCAATGTTCTTGCTCGCACATTGTCCATCCCCCTCCCAAGTCCCAACACCGTGCGTGCAAGTTGTCACGGGGTGCTTCCGCGTCTGACAACGAAATCAGAGCTCGTTGCTTCAATCTTTCAGTGGTGGATCCAGGAACCACTCACAGTGACAATGTGTGCAGCAATGGGAGGCTGAATGTGTTTTGGCTACAGAAGTAGTGACAGGACCCGGTGTTCAGGTCTTGGAGGCTAAGGAGAACCCGAATGTGCGAGTTTAGGTGACATGGAGTCCCTGGCACGTGGATGGACTCCAAGATGCTAGGCAAGGAGATCTCGAGTCTCTGCCAACTTGTTGAACTCCACTGTAGAGCAAATAACAACAATAAATGCCCTAGCACCATTGTTTCCTAGTCCCAGCGCCTCCCAATCCCATTATCCCAATCTCCATCCTTCCGACCAATAGCATGGGAGGCTGGGAGCAACAATGGAACGCTAGAACACCGAGTTGATGTGAAGTTCTATTTTCCCGCTTCTTATATAGAAGAGGAACGCTGAAGGGAAGAGAGTGCACTAGTGCAATTTAGTGTAATCCATCAATAATCATCTTTTTCGAAATGATCAATAAGCACCTGAGTAGCTACTAGCTAGCAGAATTTTTTTGTTGTTCCACCAAATTGTCCTACTACCAGCCGTGCGTTTGGCTCAGCAGGTGATAACATGTTGATAATTCATTAGCAGTTTAGCACCAACAATCAGGAATCCCATTCAATTAGCACGACTACTTTGGATTTCAGATAATAATATGTCGACCAATAAAACCTGTAGTTAATACGTAAAACCTATACGAACTTTGAATCAAAACATAGGGTTTAGGGTGGGGTGGGGGTGCGGCGAGGCTCCGATGACTTAGGGTTTGGGGTGGTGGACTGGTGGTACAAGAACCTCTTCGGATATGGAGAAGGTGGATTTTTAGAGGGAGGTCGGGGGCAGTGGAGGCCGGCGGAGGGGAAGGCTCGAGCAATGCGGGGCGGCGAGGTGAAAATTTGTCAGTAGGTGGTAAGGCCGACAGTGGTGGCGGGAGGATAACATCGCCAACGATGGTGTGCATGTGTGGTGGTGGGAGTGCGACCTCGCGGTGGTCGAGTCGTGCAAATGATGGACCTAGCCCGCGAATCCTAGTATGCGAGCACAGGCGACCCATAAGGCGTTATTTTTTTAGGCGTTAAAACACCCTGGTAGCACACACATATGTAGAAAATGAAAACGGCCCGGGCCCAAATCCAAAGCTTTTTTTTTTTACAGCAACCCAATACCAAAGCTGGTATGAGGGAGAGCAATATTTCCCGCAATGAGCGCGGAGAATAGGAATTGTCCTGCTACACGGCTGACGCCACTCTGACCTCCAGGTCTGCACCCTCATCCGTCCTCACTCGTCTCACTTTTCTTTCCACTTCTTCTTAATGAGAGCTTATTTACCACGCATCGGCCAGTCAGTAGTCTGGTCAGTATTGAGCGGTGTTTTGGAACATGGGTGCATATGCTCCCTATATTTTGAAATGCATCTTACATACATTTTAAATTTCAAAAAAAATTGAAACTAAAAGTTCGTACGTACATCTTCACGTGCTACGTGCTCACAAAGTCGTTTCATAAAAAATTAACTTATCATGTAACGTGTGTAAAAAAGACAAAATTCAGTGCTACAAATAATGCTTTTCACAAGATAAACTTTCTCTTTTTTATGTAGACCACAAAAAATATTGGTTTTGCGTGAAACTTGACAAACGGGCATATATTATGGAGATGTACATGTAGAATTTTTTGTCTAAATTTTTCGACATTTTGAAATATGATTTTTTGGTAGAGGGAGCATACGCACCCGGGAGCCGAATTGAATTTCCGGGTCAGTATTATAGTATTTGGGTGAATCAGCAGGTCTGTTTGGATGAATTGACAGTGTGGCAGGGATAATTAGGGCCTTTTGGTGAACTAATAGTGGTCACTGGTCAGTACTGAAGTGGCCTCAACTAGTTTTGGATTTCCACCGTTGTCTGTAAGGTGCTTCAGTGTGGTAGTATTCTGATCTAGTGCGTTTGCATTAACAACACAACATGGAGCAAGTTCATTTTGACAGTTTGGTATTATTCTGTTTTTTTTTTCTGTTTTTTTTAAAAGAAGGCAAAGCTTATCTATAATTAAGATGAAGGTGTCCGGTTAATTTGCGGAAAACCAGGCAAAAATCATACAACAACGCCAACAACACATGACGATGCCCACTCTCACACAGAGCCAAGGCCACTCAAGACACGAAAAACAACCAAGCCAAGCTCGAAACCCTACTCCACTGAGACTAGACTATCTTCAACCAAAGCCTAAGCGAAGGCGCTACGACACACGCGACCTAAACCCAGAGGACAAGCACGAGAAACGAAGATCATCTATTAAGCAGCCGCGAGCGCCTTTCCTATGGCGCCACTCTTCTTACCTTTGCACTTGACTGGCTTCTCAATCATCTACCATTTTACTTTTGGGCTTGATTGTCATTCCTTTTAGGATGCAAGCAATCACCTTCCGCATCCAGGAATAGCAGTCTCCAAGCTGCTGAGCACGTCACAGAGTTCTTTTGCGAAGAGAGCATTAATATTCTGATTTAGTGCATTTGAATTAATAGTTTAACATAGAACAAGTTTATTAATTTGATTTTCGATAAGAAGCGAAATAGTTTGAAAAATTGATTGATACTAGGCAGATGTATTACAGTTTTGGGTACTCCGGGTTTGATCTTTGTCATGCTGCTGTCTTGAACTTTGCTCACTCAGTTTAGCGATGAAGTGAAACTCAACTTCAAATGTGATTTGGTAGAGTACTTTTACTTTGACACTGATTATTGGAAAGGGAAAAAACTAATAACATAAATTAGAAGTTGTCCTTGTAAATAACTTAGGGCATTGTAGCCCTTTTTATGTTATGAAAACGTCTGTTATTCGTTGCCCAATGTCATTCAGTATTTCAGTTTACTTACTGGATTAGTTGGATCCAAAGTTGAATCAAGAAAGAGAGCCTCTCATTTCCTTAAGCGGGTTGTCTCGTGTTCGTTTGGTCTTCCTCAGAGCAATGGTGCTTCCATGAACAATGCTAACTTTTGTTTAGCCACCCAGTGAATTATTGATAAACGAATGATCACATAAAAGTTGTCTTGATAAGAAGAGGAGCGTATTGCTATTTATTCCGAGGATACTCTAAAAGGCACACACTGCCATGATTTAAAAATATACCGTTGTACATACGGTTGGCACACCAAAAAGTTCATAGGTATGCGATCTTGGAAAAAATCAAGCTGTAGGTGGTTCTCAGTTCTGACCCATCTTGTTCTATTGAAGTCTAGCATGCCCAAAATAGACACTCCTATTTGCCGTATTGTTCAGCTAAAGCCAACTGCATTTCATGCAGTGTGTTAACTCTTGCACTATAACTCTGCCAAACCTTTTTGCGTTTTTTCTCGAAAACTCTGTTATGTCTTAGTTCTTATTCTGAACCATTAATCTTAAATTTCTGTATGGTACCGAAGTTAGCATTATGAAGTGCCCATCCAAGACCAAGAACACCTGCAATGCCTCAGGCTCTACCTCCTCGCTATAGTCTGGACCTCAGCCTGCTTCACGAAATCATTGACCTCTTTCCATGACTTCCCCGCTTTCATTTGCACCTGCCACTCGGCCCACTCTTGGCTCGCTGCAAGTCTCTTTCTTCCCCTCGCTAGATAATGCAACGACAACGTTCCCGCTTTGCAACATACAATGAACATAACCGTATAGAAATTACTACTTTTGTTCCATATTAGCTGTCGCTGATTTAGTATAACTTTGTACTAGCTCAATACATCGAGGTGCTTGGCTGCTAGCTGGTTTGAAGGTACGTGTGTCCTCGGCTGAGGCTGAAGTATTCGAACGTGCGCGCATCTCACCAAAGCTTCGTCGTCGCCAGAGCTTCGTTATCGTGGTCGTCGAAAGGAACTCGGCAGCAAGGGCTGGTCCAACAACAATCATATAAAAGGCTTAGGCGATTAGGGTTTTCCTGCCTCCCGTCGGTAACGCTGCCAATCTTCCTCGCCTCTTGTGGCCTTAGGGCCATGGTGGCGTGGTGGATCCCGATCCTTGTCGGCGGGAGGGCTCTGTTTCTTAATGTTTTCACCGGTTTGTTTAGGTTTTGTGTCCTATTCAGGAGGGGTGGCGGTGGCGACTCCCCTAATATGGAATAAAGTTATCCCCCGTCTCGATGGTGTTTCTAGCATCACACCGGAGGACGTGTGTAGGTTTGTCTTCGGCTGATCTCACTGGGTTTAGTCGGTGTTTCTTTCGATCTACGTTTCTTTTCATCGGCGATGGTTGCTCTCATGCGCTGGTCCTTTGGGGCCTTAGCATGACGACCTCCTCGTCTATCGACTACAACAACCTCTACTACGACAAACTTTGCCCGGTTCTAATGAGAGAGAGAGGCGAGGACGGTGGCGTGCATTCGGCTTGTTCGAGTGCTTGTAATCATCGGTAGGTGATCCAGTGACATATTTGTAATTTTTTTTGCCTTTTGGTCTCCTTGTACTGTTGTTGAGGACTATGAATATATCGGTAGAATTTTCGAAAAAAAAGAATAAGAATCATATAGACAAGAACTATGACATAATACACACATATAAATAAATATCGCAATAAATCATAATATGAAAATGAAAATTACAACAGATTAACAAATATAGCAATATGTTACCATCAAATATGGTGACAATCATGTCATATTAAGAAAATACTGAATTAACTCCCACCAATGCCCGAATAGGCATTTATTTGCTTGGACTTCTCCTCTTCTAGTCCGGCTTAAGACTACCCATAGTGGTAGTAACTTAGCTAGTAACATCACACATCTCAAGACGTTTTGGTGATATATATGGCATGCCAATAGATGAAGAAAGAGAGTGAGGTGGTAACTAGCTATGTTACCATAACATCACACACCTCAAAGCAAGATGAGTCTATAACATAATAAATGACATAATGCATGACACCATATATAAATTACTATCTACTATGAGTGTAGTAACTTAGACTAGTAACATGACATATTTGGCATCAATTTTACAAAGTTATGGATGTCTGCATCAGGTATCCATAACAACGTCCCACTATAGTACTCAGCATACACCACCAGATCAGTTACACTATATATGTGATTAAATCAATTCATGGACTTCTTCAAGTACACCATGATGATTGGATACTTGCCCTTGCCCTTTTCAAGATGTTTTGCAACATTGGAGGCATACACCATAAACAACTCCTCAATAATATCTTCTCCAAAGTGGTCTACAATTAGTGGCTCCAACACTGCCCTGATGCACTTGGCAACATTAGCCCCACTGATGGCACAATCAAGTACCACGTCACCTTCCGAGTCATCTTGAGGATCCCAGTTTGATTCAAAGAGTTTAATGTGCTCAATATCGAAGATACTATTCTTATTGATAAATGTCTTTACCTCTTTCACCGACGGGGCATAGTAGGGCACATTGAATGAGTCCAATTTCTCCTTCTCCACACGTCCCTATATATCACATACCATATAATGAAACAAATAAGAGTTACTCTTCTTGGAGGAGTTGTTTTTTCTTATTTTACCGTTGAAACTCATTGTAAAATCATTCGAAAGTAATAATAGTGTACGAGAGAAATGATGTAATACTTATTGGAAGACAACACAAGATTGCCATAACAAGTATGTACCTTTTGTACAAGAGACCGGAGAGATTTAGCAACCAATTCATAGACAATGCCAACTTCCCCATGCATCAACATCTCTTCATTCTTTCGCCCCAGAAATGTTAGTAGCATTTGGCCTCCACTAACAAGCTCTCTCGAACGCAATGTAAGAAACAATTCAAAGTCCTGTTGGAATTGTTGTTGGAACAACTTAATCACACTTGGTGGACTAGTCTTTCCAATGTAGATGTTGTCTTCGTTTAGGCGAGTGCAACTTGATAGCTCCTCCGGGACCTACGTAATTAATCATCATAAAGGAGACATTGATGTATAAAATGACATATCATGATATAAATGCCCTTTATATTAGTATACCAATTATAGTAGTACTATTGTTTCACAACAAAATTCAATTCCTAGCGGCCTACTGAATGGTTTGGTCATATGTATCCATCAATGAGTTGTATTTTCGTGTGTGCAGTTAGTAGTTTTTGTTTTGTTTTGACTTTTCAGAATGAAATTAGATGGATACCCATTGCTTTGTCCACCACACCTATATATGGACGGAATTAATCTATAATAAGACCAACCGCTCTAACAAAAAAAGACATCCACTTCGTTAACTAACTATTAAAACATGAACTATCGCGTTGTAGGGTTCATTCTTAAATTAAGTAATAAAAAATAAAGAAATAATTAAAGAATACAATCCTTGTCGAATTAGCAAAGATTTTGCTTCAAAATCCTTTCATTTAATTAGCCAGCCCAGCTTTTTTCTATGCTCTGATTTCTTAATAGTTGCATGCATATAGTACCTTAGAACGCCAATGGAGGGCATAGGAGGAGTGGAAGAGATGGACGCTCTCGCGAGGGAAAAGCTTCCGGTAGTAGGATCCCGGCAGACCCGCGATGTAGTATGGAGGCGGCTCATTCCCGCACCCGAGATTATCATAGTGCTCAAGTGACCGGAAGAGGAGGTTAAAGTCGTTCCCCGGCAGGTCATTCAGGAAGAACTGCACGTCCACGGCGCAGGCATCTTTGGACTTGCGATTGTTGGCGCGGATCACCCCGATCACCTCAGAGACAAAGAGCAGAGTGTTTGGACCCGACGAGCAGCCAAGATCAGCGATGACCATCGTGCTCCTGTGGGCAGAATCAGATAGCGACATGTACACCTCCTCTATGGCCTTGCAAAGCACCGGCCTTCTCTCCAGAATGGCCTTCTCCTGCATACATGCATGGAACAACAGTAACGGAAGAGCAGCTAGCTACATGTAGTGTAGGTGCTTAAGTATATACGCACGATATGAAGTAAAACACAGCAATAGATCACAACTGACAGTGCGCAGGATGCAAATTACTTGGAGCCTGGAGTTGGAGGCATAGCTATTCTCTCCGTTGCCAGTAACCATGCGAACGCCGCTCGTTGCCTTCATAGCTAGTTACTGTATTATTCAGAAGAGATCGATGTTGATTAGCTTCACAAGGTGGTGGCTTAGCTAATCCACAACATGGCTCTATCATTTATAGAGATCCAATTGGGCTCCACACACGTGTATCATGTTTCTCTGAGAAGATGTGGTAGATGTGGTGGACTTGCATGTCTACTCGGTGGCAGCGATGCCGGTCGTAGCACATTTAATTTTCTTTTATTTTGATTTTCTAGAGTTGCAAGTAAACTAAATATATAGAAGAATAGGCGCCCTCCACTGCATCAGGAAATTTGGTAGTCACTTACATGACTATGGTAAAACAAATATTGGTGGGACGCACCAGATGTTTTGGGCTATTTGTACTACTGTTGATGATTATTAATAGATCGGTGGATTTCTCGCAAAAAAAAAAATTGGTGGGACGCACCAGACTAAAAGTGGCAAAATTACGGAAGCAAAAGCATTTTACTCATCATTGCACATCATGTTCCAAACTGTATGCCCGTGATGGCAGCCTGCAACTGCAAGGCTATCAAAGAAAAATCTTAGTCCAGGGGTTCCATATGAATGCGTCCCAAAATATTTGTGATCCTTTGCATCTCTTCCTTGTGAAATGAGCATTCTGGATTTGCCTTCCTTGATGTCACTCCAAGGGATTATGTCATCTTCACAGGGAGGCTCTAAAGAACTACCATGACTTCCAACATCACCATTGGGCTGGCAGGACATTTTAGTCTATTATCCACCATAACATAATGGATTCGTGTGTAGCACGACATGAATAGACACAACTCAACTGCTGACAACATCCTCGCAAAAATATATTCACAAATTGAATGTCTTCTCTGTTGACGTAAGCCAATTATAAAGAAAGAAAAACTCTTCCAAACATACAACTACATATGGAAGTTAGATCAAGTATTGTTATGTTTGCATGAAAAAGGTAGGAGAAAACGTTGATTCAATATACCTGCAATGTTGCATATGCATATAGAATCTTGATAAACTATAAGAAGTCGTTTGGTATCCATCATTCATTTTAGAATTTCATAGGTGGGCTGTTTGGTTTCCACAGAATTGGGCCATCATTTTATTTAGGAAATCCAGCAAAATGACGTCATGGGTAAACACAATTCCGAGCTGAGATCTGTCATTTGCGTTTCTCTATGGAAGCCATTTACAAATTCAATATTGAATTCTGCTGTCATTTGCAATTCCTGTGGCAACCAAACAAGTATCCACTTCTGGAATTACAATGTAAATAAAATGAATACATGATTCATTTCAAAATGCTACAAACGAAATAAAAACCTGGCTTCCAAACGACTTCTAACCAGTTTGATATTCTCATATACAGATGTTCAGGAGGCAGAAATATAGCACGAAGCAAAACAAATAGAGCTTAACTTAACTACCTCACGTTGGTCTTTGTCACCTAATCCTCACTCTTGGAATGTAAAACTATAAACGTGACCAAAACTTGTAAAAGCCTAATTGTTAGAACATTTTTACTCATGCTACAATCCCTCTGGGCCAGAAAATATATATTCTTACATTTGTACTCATGCTCACTACATGTCTGGGAACCTGAATCGGTTCGATCGTTGCGGCTTTATTTATAAAACGGCGAAAGCCTATTTCGCGGAGGGAACTTGAAATTTTTAGGTCATAGTCTAAATCTTAGATTTTGAAGTAGAGAGAATATAATTATTGAATCCGATGACTCATGAGGTTCACACTGTCGATGTCAATGCACCTTCTCCCTTGATGAAGGTCGTATTAGATCACATGACATATCCCATAAGTAGAGGCAGGTACATTGTTGTAGCACCGGTGGGGTGCCACCCTTCAGGTCTGGAGGGACGAGGAGCCCATCAGGAGAGGCAGAGACTACCGGACTGTCAAGCTTGAGGTGTACACGGTGACTCTGTCCAGGCAAAATCTTGTCGAAATAAAAGGCTTCTAGGACAGGTGTTGTTCATTGGTTTCAATACCCCATCCTTCTTCCATGCCAAGTACGTCCCCAAAACTGCATCTACCTGATAGATGACATGTCCTGCATCAATTGCCATAGGCCTGCTCCACGCCAGGTGGTTGTCTTCGGCATGGAGGATGATTTTTTTAGGAGTATTACAACGATACATGGAGGCATCCATTATAAATTGATATTTCTAGATGGAGGTCCATGAACAACGAAGCTACTAAGTTCGTTGTCACCCGCTGTATGTTTATGCATCAGCCCCGGCGCCGGTATGACATGCATGGTTTGGTTAGAGAAAATGCACAACCTCTATGGCTATATGCAGCTTGGAGGTTAGAGAAAATGCATGGGCAGACTATGAAGACCAGCTAGCTGAATGGAAATTCCAGATACTTCCCAATCCTAAGCTACAAGTCCCACCGTGAAATCTCTCTCTCATTCTTATTAAGATATTTATGTAGTTCCTTCATCAGAAGGTTATACTCATGAAAGACAATTTAGCTAAGAGAAATTTGGATGGTTGTAAGAAATGTGTTTTCTGTGACTTAGAGGAGTCTATTAACTATCTCATTTTTGTATGTCCCTTTGCTCGTTTTGTGTGGAGAGTTGTTCACTTTACCTTTAATATTCCTCCACCTGCCAATGTTACCAATAGTGGAACTGTATAAATGATATGATTTTTAACAAGGTCGGAACTAATCATTTTCTACAGGTTATCTGTATGGCCAATTTATGGATCTACGAATGATCTTAGTTACTACCAAAGATGCGGCGCATATGGATTCTGGATGCAACCATCTGTAAACGGTCGCACGATATATCTACAACTAGGATGTTTGGCGGCTTGTTAGACACTTACATGATGCTTAAGACCACTACTTTTTTTGTTCCGATGGTTGATCTTTATGTAAACTCTGTGTGATCTATGAGTTGTACAACTTCATAACTCTGTTCCTTTGTATAATGCAATAAAATGATGGGTGGATCGATTGATGCAGAGACCGGGGTTTTATTCACATTAAAAAAACTATAACATGTTAGAAATGATTTGTACGCTATCGATCAGTTGCTTCATAGTATGATAAATAAAGAGTAACGACTACAACGTTTGTGACAATTTGGTTTTTTTCTTGGGAACTCGAGAGGGATATCGTGTGTTGGCATTGAGACGACCAAAACACGAGAGGCATGATTGGTTGGGTATGCTAACTTTTAAGCTTCTTTAGAGCATCTCTAGCCGCGTTCCCCAAAGCGTCCCCCAAAGCAATTTGGGGCGCGCCGGACCAAAAAACCGTTCCAGCCGCGTCTCCGAAAGCCCATTTTTGTCCGGCGCGTCCCGATACGGTGTCCGGCGTCCCGAGCCCGTCCCCGTCCCATAGGAGACGCTCCAGGCACGCCGGACACAACGAAAAGCGAGGCGAACCGACGCGGGCCTGACGCGTCAGCGGCTCGGAAGGCTAAAACCCCGTCGCCTACCTTTGGTCAAGCGACATTAATGGCGTCCCTGTTTTCCTAGACGACGCAGAGACGCGTCTCGTCGTGCATGGCCGCGTGGCCGTCCGCGACGCCCGTCAACACGAGGCGTGGCGGCAGCGGTAGCGGCAGCCGGCGGCAGCAAGGGAGGCGCGGCGGCACCCTCCTCATCCTGAAGCCGGAGGTGAAGGAGGAGCCGGAGGAAGCGTCGCAGGCGGCGCTGCTGGTGGAGTACGAGCGGCAGCAGCGGCTCATCGCCAGCAGCGACGACCCAGAGGACTGCCCAGGGCTGCTGATGGCGCGTGAAGCACACGTCCGTTGGGAACCCCAAGAGGAAGGTGTGATGCGTACAGCAGCAAGTTTTCCCTCAGTAAGACACCAAGGTTATCGAACCAGTGGGAGATGAAGGCCACGTGAAGGTTGTTGGTGAAGGAGTATAGTGCGGCGCAACACCAGTGATTCCGGCGCCAACGTGGAACCTGCACAACACAATCAAAATATTTTGCCCCAACTTAACAGTGAGGTTGTCAATCTCACCGGCTTGCTGTAAACAAAGAATTAAACGTATGGTGTGGAGAATGATGTTTGCTTGCAAAGAACAACAGAGAACAATGATTGCAGTAGGTTGTATATCAGATGTAAAAGAATGGACCGGGGTCCACAGTTCACTAGTGGTGTCTCTCCAATAAGATAAATAACATGTTGGGTGAACAAATTACAGTTGGGCAATTGACAAATAGAGAGGGCATAACAATGCACATACATATCATGATGACTACTATGAGATTTACTTAGGGCATTACGACAAAGAACATAGATCGTCATCCAGCATGCATCTATGCCTAAAAAGTCCACCTTCGGGTTAGCATCCGCACCCCTTCCAGTATTAAGTTGCAAACAACAGACAATTGCATTAAGTATTGTGCGTAATGTAAACAATACAAATATCCTTAGACAAAGCATTGATGTTTTATCCCTAGTGGCAACAGCACATCCACAACCTTAGAACTTTCTGTCACTGTCCCAGATTCAATGGAGACATGAACCCACTATCGAGCATAAATACTCCCTCTTGGAGTCACAAGTATCAACTTGGCCAGAGCCTCTACTAGCAACAGAGAGCATGCAAGATCATAAACAACACATATATGATAGATCGATAATCAACTTGACATAGTATTCCATATTCATCGGATCCCAACAAACACAACATGTAGCATTACAAATAGATGATCTTGATCATGATAGGCAGCTCACAAGATCTAAACATGATAGCACAAGAGGAGAAGACAACCATCTAGCTACTGCTATGGACCCATAGTCCAAGGATGAACTGCTCACGCATCAGTCCGGAGGCAGGCATGGTGATGTAGAGCCCTCCGGTGATGATTCCCCTCTCCGGCAGGGTGCTGGAGGCGATCTTCAGAACCCCCCGAGGTAGGGTTGATGGCGGCGGCGTCTCTGGAACTTTTCTCGTATCGTGGCTCTCGGTACTAGGGTTTTCGCGGCGGAAGGATTATATAGGCGAAGGGGCAGAGTCGGGGACGCTCGAGGGGCCCACCCCATATGGCGGCGTGGCCAGGGGTGGGGCCGCGCCCCCCTATGGTGTGGCCGCCTCGTGGCCCCTCTTCGTCTCCTCTTCGGTGTTCTGGAAGGCTCCGTGGAAAATAAGACCGTAGACTTTTGTTTCGTCCAATTCCGAGAATATTTTCTGTGTAGGATTTCTGAAACCAAAAACAGCAGAAAACAGGAACTGGCGCTTCGGCATCTTGTTAATAGGTTAGTACCGGAAAATGCATCAAAATGATGTAAAGTGTATATAAAACATGTGAGTATTGTCATAAAACTAGTATGGAACATAAGAAATTATAGATACGTTTGAGACGTATCAGCTGCGAGCGGCTTTTTGGCGTCCATGAACGACAAGGATGCCTGGAAGGGCGACGTCGACATGGCGATCGCCATGTCCATCCGCGACTCCGGCAAGCCGCTCGTGGACCTCACCGACGACGGCAAGGTAGGACCAAGCGGCTTGGTGAAGGACGAGCCCGTCGACGAGCGCGTCAAGCAGGAGGTCATCACCGACGAGATGTACAACTTCCAGCAGTACTACGACGCCTCCGGCCACCGCAAGTACTTCTAGATTAGGTTTAGTTTAAATTTAGTCAAATTTCGTTCGAATCTATGTAAGTTTGGACGAATCTAATCGAATCTCGTTAAGTTTAAAATTTCTAAAATTTTGTTTGGAGGACACGACTGGGGAGCGACGTCCCCCAAACGCGGCACGAACGAAACACGTCCCCCAAACGCTCAATCCGGCGCGTTTTAGGAGACGCGGCTGGAAATGCTCTTAGCTAGGCCATGAGGGCATGGCCATAGAAAAACAACGTCGATTCCATGGTCTACACTTTATTTGGTGGCTTGCTTCGCACCACTCGTAACACAAATTCAACTAAGTTTGTTACCTATAGTTTCCCTTCCACGTTCCGAAAATGAAAAAATGGTGCTATTTGGTACCCGGCCTATTGCACACACAAATAATATCTGCTTACCTCTTTCAAAAGAGGCAAGGCTGCCATAGTATCACACGTAATGACAGATCACGGCCATATTATTAAAAGCATGCCGTAAGAAGGGGTTTCGTTCTATTCCCCGAAAATAATATTCCAAAAACGATTGTTTGTGTGTATAAGGCCTATGTTATGGAAAACTTGTGGTTGAACCGGGTGGCATGTGCTCCCGGCGAAAATCGGTCTCCCATTGGTCCGCGTTGGTTGCGGGACCCACCAGAGTAACAAGCCAATTTTATGCAGAACTGTCAATACAAAGGGGAATACTTTAGGTGGGCCCGTAATTAATACTCTGCAGAGAGACCAATCGCTAGGAGAAATTCCCCAAGGCAGCGATGCTCGTATGTCGGCCGGCGCTCGTGCCCGAGACAGGTCGGCGGTGGCGCGGCGCCTGGTTGATGACCGCTGCTGCCTCGTCGAACGCAGGCCGGCCATGAACCCACCCCCGACGCTGAGCTGCTCCTTGCAGACGTTGTTGGTGATGATGGCGATGATGTGGCGACGAGCATGACATCCTTGGCAGTCGGGAGCAGTGCCTCGCAAGTGCGGAGAACGGCCACGGAGTTCGGCAGCGGGCGGCTTCATCTCCCGCGCGTCGTTTCCTCATCGACCTCTGCGCGCCCTCGACGTCTGTGACGGGCCGGCAGCGCCGTTGCGTGCTCGCCTTCGCGACACCGTGAAATCCCCCAGGTGGAGTGCCACCCGCCCTCGCCGGAGGAGGACAACGCCATCCCACGCGCGCACCGAGGCAATCGCTAGGCCGCCATCGCGCGCCTGATCCGGTGCGGGGCTGGCGTCGGGGACAGGGCGGCGGCGTCAAGGACAGGGCAGCATCGGGAAAAGGGCGCCGTCGAGCTGGCATCGGGGATGGGGCGGCGTCGAGGACGGGGTGGCGTCGGGGACAGGGCGCCGTCGAGCTGGCGTCGGGGACGGGGGTGGCGTCGGGGATAGGGCGACATCGAGGACGGGGCGTCGTCGTGGACATGCCATCGTCGAGCTGGCGTCGAAGATGGGGGCAGCATCGACGTGGCGTCGTGGACGGGGCGGCATCGACGTGGCGTCCTGGCGAGCTCGGGGAGGAGCCGGGCGCAGCGGTGATGGGGATCGATGGGGAGGGGATGGGGAACGATGGGGCGGGGAGAGGATAGAGGGCCCCACACGTGTATGTACTGTTTTTTTACCTGTATATGAAAAACACCCATTCCAGAAGTGGACCCCACGCAAAAAAAACTGGACCAATCAGAAGCTGACTTCGCGCAGGATCACATGCCGCCCGGTTCCATTAGTCCACTCTCCTATGTTATAGAGTATATAACTTCGATCATAGGGATCGATTTCTAGTCGCGTAGCTTCATAATAATTTTTCAAAGCTTCCGCATAATTTCCTTAGGATTGAGCCAACATCCGTTACGATCGTTCATTCTATTCAAAAAAATCTCCGTTGCAAAACCGTACATGAGGTTTCATCTCATACGGCTCCTCCCTTCTGTACATAGTACTAAGCGAAATAATCTATAGAATAAAAATAGAATTAGTCCCGTCTTATTATGAATTGAAAGGGGCTGGTATTTTTCCAAGAAATCTCTAGCCAACCTTCCCGCAAGAAGTTTTTCTTAACACCAATGAATTCTATTAATGCTACAAGAAAACGATAGGTCCAAGAATTTCTTTGTTCTCAACGCCCCCTACTTAGAATAATTAGCCACTTCGACGTTCTTTGATGGTTATAGGGGTATCCAAAGTACAAACCTGATGGTTGTTTGTTATCCCAACCATTCTTCCCAGCCCAGATACCGATCAGGAAAGGGCTAATTTCTAACAAAGTTTTTCTCTTGTTGATTCCTTTCCTATTTCTAGGTGTAGTGCTTTTATCCCCTATGCTGCCTACTGGTACTAATAGAGTAGAATGGGCCTAGCCTCTAATCCATAACCTTGATAGGATTCGTAGCATAGAAAACAAAAAATTTCCTACCGCAAGAACGAAAACCAAGCC
Source organism: Lolium perenne (assembly GCF_019359855.2). NCBI lineage: Eukaryota > Viridiplantae > Streptophyta > Magnoliopsida > Poales > Poaceae > Lolium > Lolium perenne. Next base: position 191,393,514 of record NC_067245.2, read on the forward strand.
AAGATGCAATCTAGAAGATGGGAGCAACGAGAAGATCATGAGAATAACCCTCAAAGATTTTCAAAGCCTACGAGATTAGATCTCGTTGTTAAAGAAGATGATCACTTGCCGCTTTCAAAAGCGCGTAGAAGATCTTGACGGTGCAACAGTCGGGCAGCACCTCCGTACTCGGTCACACGTTCGGTGTTGATGACGACATCCTTCTCCCCGTTCCAGCGGGCAGCGGAAGTAGTAGATCCTCCTCGGAATCCCGACAGCACGACGGCGTGGTGGCGGTGGTGGTGGAGATCTCCGGCAGGGCTTCGTCTAAGCGTTTGCGGGGGAGGTATGAGGAGGAGGGCGGCTAGGGTTTGGGGAGAGGGGGGCGCCGGCCTTGGTGCCTCTATGGGGTGCGGCCAAGGTGGTGTTGTGGTGGCCGGCCCCCTCCCTTGCCCCTCATTATGTAGTTGGAACACATCTAGGGTTGCCCAAAGAACGAGTAAGAGTCCAACTCAAAAACCTTCCTTGTGGGTGAATCCTACTCAAGGTGGAACTCCCCCTTTCCCTTTGGTGGGTTGGCCGGCCACCTTTGGTGGAGTCCACCTGGGACTCCTCCTCCCTTTGGCTGGCCGGCCAAGCTAGGGGGAGTCCCTCCGGGACTCCACCTTCCATGGTGATTTCTTCCGGACTTTTCTAGAACCTTCCATAAATACACCGGATCATTTTCAAACTTAGAAAATGACTTCCTATATATGAATCTTATTCTCCAGACCATTCCGGACCTCCTCGTGATGTCCTGGATCCCATCCGAGACTCCGAACAAAACTTCGAACTCCATTCCATATTCCATATCTACTTAAAACGACATCAAACCTTAAGTGTGTCACCCTACGGTTCGTGAACTATGCAGACATGGTTGAGACTTCTCTCCGACCAATAACCAATAGCGGGATCTGGAGATCCATAATGGCTCCCACATATTCAATGATAACTTAGTGACCGATTGAACCATTTACATACGATACCGATTCCCTTTGTCACGCGATATTTTACTTGTCCGAGGTTTGATCATCGGTATCTCTATACCTCGTTCAACCTCGTCTCCGACAAGTACTCTTTACTCGTACCGTGGTATGTCATCTCTTATGAACCATTCATATGCTTGCAAGCTAATTAGACGACATTCCACCGAGAGGGCCCAGAGTATATCTATCCGTCATCGGGATGGACAATATCCCACTCTTGATCCATATGCCTCAACTCATACTTTCCGAATACTTAATCCCACCTTTATAACCACCCATTTACGCAGTGGGATGTAATAAAAGTACCCTTCCGGTATAAGTGATTTACATGATCTCATGGTCGAAGGATTAGGTAACTATGTATCGGAAGTTATAGCAAATTGAACTTAATGACGTGATCATATGCTACGCTTATTTGGGTGTATGCCCATTACATCATTCATCAATGACATAACCTTGTTATTAATAACATCCAATGTTCATGATCACGAAACCATGATCATCTATTAATCAACAAGCTAGTTATACAAGAGGCTTACTAGGGACTCCTTGTTGTTTACATAACACACATGTATCAATGTTTCGATTAATACAATTATAGCATGGTATGCAAACATTTATCATAAACATAAAGATATATAATAACCACTTTATTATTGCCTCTTGGGCATATCTCCAACAGTCTCCCACTTGCACTAGAGTCAATAATCTAGATTACATTGTAAGGTACCTAACACCCATGGCATTCTGGTGTTGGTCATGCTTTGCCCTAGGGAGAGATTTAGTCAACGGATCTGCCACATTCAGATCTGTGTGTACTTTGAAAATCTTTACTTCTCCATCTTCGATGTACTCGCGAATCGAATGAAAATGCAGCTTGATATGCTTCAGCTTCTTGTGTGACCTTGGTTCTTGTGCATTGGCGATGGCACCCATGTTGTCACAATAGATGACTAGTGGGTCCAATGCACTAGGAACCACACCAAGCTCAACAATGAACCTCTTCATCCATACCACTTCCGATGAAGCCTCCGAAGCCGCTATGTATTCCGATTCAGTTGAAGACTTCGCCACCATGCACTGCTTGGAGCTGCACCAGCTTACTGCAGCACCATTCAATATAAACACGTACCCAGACTGAGACTTAGAGTCATCAGGATCAGTGTTCCAACTTGCATCGGTGTAACTGGTTACAACGAGCTCTTGGTCACCGCCATAACAAAGAAACATATCCTTAGTCCTTTTCAAGTACTTCAGGATATTCTTGGCCGCTGTCCAGTGTTTCATTCCTGGATCACTTTGATATCTGCTGGTCAAACTAACAACATGTGCGATATCCGATCTAGTACACAGCATGTCATACATGATAGAGCCTACTACCGAGGCATAGCGGATCTTGTTCATCCTCTCTCTTTCTTCTGCCGTAGCCGGACCTTGAGTCTTACTCAAGACCTTACCTGGCAACATAGGCAAGAACCCTTTCTTGCTTTCATCCATTCTAAACTTCTTTAGAATCTTGTCCAGGTATGTACTCTATGAAAGCCCTATTAGGCGTCTTGATCTATCTCTATAAATCTTGATGCCTAAAATGTATGCTGCTTCACCAAGGTCTTTCATTGAAAAACACTTATTCAAATAACCTTTTACACTGCTTAATAGTTCTATATCATTCCCAATCAAAAATATGCCATCTACATATAATATCAGGAATGCTACAGAGCTCCCATTCACTTTCTTGTAAATACAGGCCTCTCCATGACACTGTATAAACCCGAAGTCTTTGATCACCTTATCAAAGCGTTGATTCCAACTCCGGGATGCTTGCTTCAGTCCATAAATGGAACGCTGAAGTTTGCATACCTTGTCAGCATTTTTAGGATCGACAAAACCTTTGGGTTGTATCATATACAACTCTTCCTCAATGTCTCCATTAAGGAACGCCGTTTTGACATCCATCTACCAAATCTCATAATCGAAAATGCAGCTATTGCTAACAAAATTCTCACAGACTTTAGCTTCGCTACAGGTGAGAAAGTCTCATCGTAGTCAACTCCTTGAATTTGTCGAAAACCCTTTGCGACAAGTCGAGCTTTATAGACAGTAACATTACCATCAGCATCTGTTTTTCTCTTGAAGATCCATTTATTCTCGACATCCTTGCGGCTATCAGGTAAGTCTACCAAAGTCCACACTTTGTTATCATACATGGATCCCATTTCGGATTTCATGGCTTCTTGCCATTTGTTGGAATCTGGGCTCATCATCGCTTCTTCATACGTCGCAGGGTCTTCATCATTGTTGTCCACAGTCATGACATTTAGACAAGGATCATACCAATCAGGAGTGGTACGCTCCCTTGTCGATCTGCGAGGTTCAGTAGCTACCTCGTTCGAAGTTTCATGATCATTATCATTTGCTTCCTCTCTTATCGGTGTAGGCTGTACAGGAACATCTTTCGGCACTGCGCTACTCTGATCTACGAGAGAAGGTTCAGTAACTGATACGTCTCAAACGTATCTATAATTTCTTATGTTCCATGCTAGTTTTATGACAATACCTACATGTTTTATACACATTATATGTCATTATTATGCATTTTCCGGAACTAACCTATTGACGAGATGCCGAAGGGCCAGTTCCTGTTTTCTGCTGTTTTTGGTTTCAGAAATCCTAGTAAGGAAATATTCTCGGAATCGGACGAAATCATTGTCCAGCATCCTATTTTTCCACGAAGCTTCCAGAACACCCGAGAGCCAGCAGAGGAGGGCCACAGGGCCACCAGATGACAGGGTGGCGCGGCCAGGGCCTGGGCCGTGCCCCCCTATTGTGTCACCGCCTCGTCAGCCCTCCGACTCCGCCTCTTCGCCTATTTAAGCCTCCTCGACCTAAAACCTCGAGACGGAAAAGCCACGGTACGAGAAACCTTCCAGAGCCGCCGCCATCGCGAAGCCAAGATCTGGGGGACAGGAGTCTTTGTTCCGGCACGCCGCCGGGACGGGGAAGTGCCCCCGGAAGGCTTCTCCATCGACACCACCGCCATCTTCATCGTCGCTGTTGTCTCCCATGAGGAGGGAGTAGTTCTCCATCGAGGCTAAGGGCTGTACCGGTAGCTATGTGGTTCATCTCTCTCTCCCATGTGATCTTTATGTGATCATGAGCTTTGTGATCTAGTTGAACATCATCTATGTGCTACTCTAGTGATGTTATTAAAGTAGTCTATTCCTCCTTCATGATGTAATGTGGACAGTGTGTGCATCATGTAGTACTTGGCGTAGGTTATGATTGTGATCTCTTGTAGATTGTGAAGTTAACTATTACTATGATGGTATTGATGTGATTTATTCCCCCTTTCATAGCTAATGTTGACAGGCGCATGCTATGTTAGTACTCGGTATAATTGCGTTGGTCTATCATGCACTCTAAGGTTATTTAAATATGAACATCGAATGTTGTGGAGCTTGTTAACTCCGGCATTGAGGTGCTCTTGTAGCCCTACGCAATGAATGGTGTTTGTCATCCAACAAGAGAGTGTAGAGAAAGTAGTATTTGTTTATTCAGTTATGTGATCAATGTTGAGAGTGTCCACTAGTGAAAGTATGATCCCTAGGCCTTGTTTCCAAACATCGAATCATCGCTTATTTACTGTTTTACTGTATCTTTACTTCCTGCAATATTACTACCATCAACTGCACGCCAGCAAGCACTTTTCTGGCGCCGTTACTACTGCTCATATTCATTCATACCACTTGTATTTCACTATCTCTTCGCCGAACTAGTGCACCTATACATCTGACAAGTGTATTAGGTGTGTTGGGGACACAAGAGACTTCTTGTATCGTGATTGCAGGGTTGCTTGAGAGGGATATCTTTGACCTCTTCCTCCCTGAGTTCGATAAACCTTGGGTTATCCACTTAAGGGAAACTTGCTGCTGTTCTACAAACCTCTGCTCTTGGAGGCCCAACACTGTCTACAAGAATAGAAGCACCCGTAGACATCAGTAACCTCGTCGAGTTCTACTTTCCTTCCAGTCACTTCTTTAGTGAGAAACTCCTTCTCAAGAAAGTTTCCGTTCTTGGCAACAAAGATTTTGCTTTCGGATCTGTGATAGAAAGTATACCCAATAGTTTCTTTAGGGTATCCTATGAAGATGCATTTCTCCGCTTTGGATTCTAGCTTGTCAGGTTGTAACTTTTTTACATAAGCTTCGCAACCCCAAACTTTAAGGAACGACGGCTTAGGTTTCTTTTGAAACCACAATTCATACGGTGTCGTTTCAACGGATTTAGATGGTGCCCTATTTAAAGTGAATGCAGCTGTCTCTAATGCATAACCCCAAAACGATAACGGCAAATCAGTAAGAGACATCATAGAACGAACCATATCTAAGAGAGTTCGATTACGACGTTCAGACACACCATTGCACTGTGGTGTTCCCGGCGGTGTCAACTGTGAAAGTATTCCGCATTTCTTCAAATGCATGCCAAACTCATAACTCAGATATTCGCCTCCGCGATCAGAACGCAGAAACTTGATCTTCTTGTTACGTTGATCTTCTAATTCACTTTGGAATTCCTTAAACTTCTCGAAAGTTTCGGACTTATGTTTCATGACGAAATAGATATACCCATATCTACTCAGATCATCTGTGAAGGTTAGAACATAACGATAACCACCGCGCGAGGCTACACTCATTGGTCCGCACACATCGGTATGTATGATTTCTAATAAGCCTGTAGCTCGCTCCATTATACCAGAGAATGGAGTCTTAGTCATTTTACCCATTAGACATGCTTCGCATCTATCAAGTGACTCAAGAAGTCCATCGGAATGGAGTTTCTTCATGCGCTTCACTCCAATATGACCAAGACGACAGTGCCACATATAAGTAGAATTATCATTCAATTTAATTCGCTTAGCATCAATGTTATGAACATGTGTATCACTACTATCGAGATTTAACAAGAATAAACCATTCATCTCAGGCGCATGACCATAAAAGATATTATTCATAAAAATAGAACAACCATTATTCTCTGACTTAAATGAATAACCGTCTTGCATTAAACAAGATCCAGATATAATGTTCATGCTCAACGCAGGCACCAAATAACAATTATTGAGGTTTAAAACTAATCCCGAAGGTAGATGTAGAGGGAGCGTGCCGACAGCGATCACATCGACCTTGGATCCATTTCCAACGCGCATCGTCACCTCGTCCCTCGCTAGGCTTCGTTTATTACGTAGTTCTTGTTTCGAGTTACAAATGTGAGCAACCGAACCAGGTTCAAATACCCAGGCACTAGTACGAGAACCACTAAGATAGACATCTATAACATGTATATCAGATATACCTTTCTTCTTCTTGAAAAGGTCGCTCTTCAGATCAGCCAAGTACTTGGGGCAATTACGCTTCCAGTGCCCCTTCCCATTGCAGTAATAGCACTCAGTGTCAGGTTTAGGGCTAGCCTTAGGCTTCTCAGGAGGAGCGGCAGCTTTCTTGCCGCCCTTCTTGAAGTTGCCCTTCTTAGGTTTGCCTTGCTTCTTGAAACTGGTGGTCTTGTTGACCATCAACACTTGGTGCTCTTTCTATATCTCAATCTCAGCAGATTTCAGCATGGAGAAGAGTTCAGGTAACTCCTTGTTCACGTTCTGCATGTTGTAGTTCATCACAAAGTTCTTGTAACTTGGTGGCAGTGATTGAAGGACATGATGCATACCCAGCTGGTTAGGAATCACTATCCCCAAGTCACTGAGCTTCTTCGAATGCCCGGACATAGCGAGCACGTGCTCACTAACGGAGTTGCCCTCTTCCATCATACAACCAAAGAAGTGTTTCGAGTCCTCATAGCTTTCCACGGCCGCATGAGTTTGAAATATCGTTTTCAACTCATTGACCAGCTCATAAGGGTCGTGGTGCTCAAAACGCTTTTGGAGCTCGCCTCTAGGCTGCACAGGATGGCACACTGAACTTGAGAATACCGAGTCACCCGAGTCTCGTAAACATTCTTTTCGTCCTCGGATACTACAGGTGGTGGTGGGGGACCTAGCGGTGCATCGAGCACATATTGCAGATTTCCGCCATTGAGGAAAATCCTCACATGACGGAACCAATCGGTGAAGTTGCTACCATTGCTTTTAAGCTTTTCTTTCTCTAGGAACTGGTTAAAATTGATTGATGGGGACGTGATACGTCCCAAATGTATCTATAATTTCTTATGTTCCATGCTACTTTTATGATGATACTCACATGTTTTATACACATTATATGTCATATTTATGCATTTTCCGGCACTAACCTATTGACGAGATGCCGAAGAGCCGATTCTTTGTTTTACTGCTGTTTTTGGTTTCAGAAATCCTAGTAAGGAAATATTCTCGGAATTGGACGAAATCAACGCCCAGGGTCCTATTTTTGCACGAAGCTTCCAGAAGTCCGAGGGAGAGATGAAGAGGGGCCACGAGGCACCGCCACAACAGGGCGGCGCGGCCAGCAAGGGGCCCACGCGGCCCTGTTGTGTGGGGCCCCCGTGGCGCCTCTTGACCTGCCCTTCCGCCTACTTAAAGCCTCCGTCGTGAAACCCCTAGTACCGAGAGCCACGATACGGAAAACCTTCCAGAGACGCCGCCGCCGCCAATCCCATCTCGGGGGATTCATGAAATCGCCTCCGGCACCCTGCCGGAGAGGGGAATCATCTCCCGGAGGTCTCTTCATCGCCATGATCGCCTCCAGATCGATGTGTGAGTAGTTCACCCCTGGACTATGGGTCCATAGCAGTAGCTAGATGGTCGTCTTCTCCTCATTGTGCTATCATGTTCGATCTTCTGAGCTGCCTATCATGATCAAGATCGTCTATTTGTAATCCTTCATGTTGTGTTTGTTGGGATCCGATGAATATTGAATACTATGTCAAGTTGATTATCAATCTATCATATATGCTATTTATGTTCTTGCATGCTCTCCGTTGCTAGTAGAGGCTCTGGCCAAGTTGATACTTGTGACTCCTAGAGGGAGTATTTATGCTCGATAGTGGGTTCATGCCTCCATTAAATCTGGGACAGTGACATAAAGTTCTAAGGTTGTGGATGTGCTGTTGCCACTAGGGATAAAACATCGATGCTTTGTCTAAGGATATTTGTGTTGATTACATTACGCACCATACTTAATGCAATTGTCTGTTGTTTACAACTTAATGTTTGGAGGGTTCGGATGATAACCTGAAGGTGGACTTTTTAGGCATAGATGCATGCTGGATGGCGGTCTATGTACTTTGTCGTAATGCCCTGATTAAATCTCATAGTACTCATCATGATATATGTATGTGCATTGTTATGCCTTCTTTATTTGTCAATTGCCCAACTGTAATTTGTTCACCCAACATCTGCTATCTTATGGGAGAGACACCACTAGTGAACTGTGGACCCCAGTCCTATTCTTTACATCTGAAATACAATCTACTGCAATACTTGTTCTTTACTATTCTTCGCAAGCATCATCATCCACACTATACATCTAATCCTTTGTTTACAGCAAGCCGGTGAGATTGACAACCTCGCTGTTACGTTGGGGCAAAGTTTTGTGATTGTGTTGTGCAGGTTCCACGTTGGCGCCGGAATCCCTGGTGTTGCGCCGCACTACACTCCTCCGCCATCAACCTTCAACGTGCTTCTTGACTCCTACTGGTTCGATTAAACCTTGGTTTCTTACTGAGGGAAACTTGCTACTGTGCGCATCACACCTTCCTCTTGGAGTTCCCAACGGACGTGTCAACTACACGCATCAAGCAAATTTCTGGCGCCGTTACCGGGGAGATCAAGACACGCTGCAAGGGGAGTATCCACTTCCAATCTCTTTACTTTGATTTTGTCTTGCTTTATTTTATTTACTACTTTGTTTGCTGCACTAAAACAAAACACAAAAAAATTAGTTGCTAGTTTTACTTTATTTACTGTCTTGTTCTCCATATCAAAAACACAAAAAAAAATAGTTACTTGCATTTACTTTATCTAGTTTGCTTTATTTACTACTGCTAAAAATGAGTAATCCGGAAGTGGAAGTTCGTTCCTTTAAACAACAAGGTGGAGAAAGTTTTAAAGATGCTTGGTATAGAATTAGTGATGCTCATCATAGGTGCACTAAGAAACACTCCACTATTATCCTACTTAGGAACTTTTATGTTGGTATATCTAGTTGGAATAGGTATGTTCTTGATACTCTTTCGGGGGGTAATTTCATAGGTACTCCTGATTTAGAAGCTAGTTGCATCATTGAGAGTCTAGTTGGAATACCACCTGTTAATGAAACTAAAATTGAAATCTCTCTTGAGGACGTCATGAAAAAGTTGGAAGCCATAGAGAAAAATCTTCCAAGTGTTGAGACTAAACTGGGGTTATTACTTGATAATACTGATAAACTTGATAAATCCCTAGGAGGAATTAATGAAAGAATTGCTATTTTAGAAACTTGTGCTATCCATGATAATCAAACCCATAGAATTGGTAAACTTGAAGAAGCTATGGGAAAATTGGGTTCAACTTTTTCTTCTCTTAAATTTAAGGAGAAAGCTTATGTGGGCAAGGAGCAAAAATTCATGTATGTCTCTAAGGTGCCTAAGCCAAAGAATTATAAGCCTAAAATTGATAAAACCCTTAGTGCCACTATGGGAAATTTAGATAATGGAGCATCTAAGGTACCCTCTACAACAAGTCTTGTTTGTGAGAAAAATTTTGATGTCAATGCTTCGTCTCTTGATAATACTTGATACACACTTTCTGCGCCTAGCTGAAAGGCGTTAAAGAAAAGCGCTTATGGGAGACAACCCATTATTTTACTTCTGCACTTTTGTTTTATATTTGAGTCTTGGAAGTTGTTTACTACTGTAGCAACCTCTCCTTATCTTTATTTTATTGCATTGTTGTGCCAAGTAAAGTCTTTGATAGCAAAGTCAATACTAGATTTGGATTACTGCGCAGAAACATTTTTCTTGCTGTCACGAATTTGGGCAGTAGTCTCTGTAGAAAAATTAAAAAAATCTGCCAATTTACGTGCGTGATCCTCAGATATGTATGCAACTTTCATTTAATTTGGGCATTTTCATCTGAGCAAGTCTGGTGCCACTTTAAAATTCGTCTTTACGGACTGTTCTGTTTTGACAGATTCTGTCTTTTATTTCGCATTGCCTGTTTTGCTATGTTTTGATGGATTTCTTTGTTCCATTAACTTTCAGTAGCTTTGTGCAATGTCCAGAAGTATTAAGAATGATTATGTCACCTCTGAATATATGAATTATGCACTGACTCTCTAATGAGTTGCTTTCGAGTTTGGTGTGGAGGAAGTTTTCAAGGGTCAAGAGAGGAGGATGATACAATATGATCAAGAAGAGTGAAAAGTCAAAGCTTGGGGATGCCCCCATGGTTCATCCCTGCATATTTTAAGAAGACCCAGGCATCTAAGCTTGGGGATGCCCAAGGCATCCCCTTCTTCATCGACAACATTATCAGGTTCCTCTAGTGAAACTATATTTTTATTCCGTCACATCTTATGTGCTTTACTTGGAGCGTCTGTTTGTTTTTGTTTTTGTTTTTGTTTGAATAAGATCGGATCCTAGCATTCTTTGTGTGGGAGAGAGACACGCTCCGCTGTTTCATATGAACACATATGTTCTTAGCTTTATCTTTAATGTTCATTGCGAAATTTGAACTATTTCATTCATTGATATATGGTTGGAAACGGAAAATGCCGCATGTGGTAAATGGTATAATGTCTTGAATAATGTGATACTTGGAAATTGTTGTGCTCATATAGATCTTGTTTAAGCTCTTGCATCATGTACCTTGTACCCATTAATGAATAACTACATAGAGCATGTTAAAATTTGGTTTGCATGATTGTTCTCTCTAAGTCTCGATATTTTCTGGTTGAGGTGTTTGAACAACAAGGAGACGATGTAAAGTCTTATAATGCTTACAATATGTTTATATGTGAGTCTTGCTGCACCATTTCATACTTGAGTTTGCTTCAAACAACCTTGCTATCCTAGCCTTGTATTGAGTGGAATTCTTCTCGTGCATCCAAATCCTTGAGCCAAATACTATGCCATTTATGTCCATCATACCTACCTACCACATGGTATTTCTCCGCCATTCCAAAGTACATTACTTGAGTGCTACCTTTAAAATTTCTATTCTTTACCTTTACAATATATAGCTCATGGGACAAAATAGCTTAAAAACTATCGTGGTGAAGAATATGTACTTATGTGTCTTATTTCTTAGTAAGTTGCTTGTTGAGTGGTAACCATGTTTTCTGGGGACGCCATCAACTCTTTTACCTTTGTTGAATATCATGTGAGTTGCTATGCATGTTCGTCTTGTCTGAAATAAGGGCGGTTTTCACAATCAAATGGTTTGAGTATGCATACTGTTAGAGAAGAACATTGGGCCGCTAACTAAAGCCATGATTCATGGTGGAAGTTTCAGTGTGGACAGCTAATCCTCAATCTCTATGAGAATATTAATTGTTGTTGAATGCTTAAGCATTAAAAGAGGAGTCCATTATCTGTTGTCTATGTTGTCCCGGTATGGGTGTCTAAGTTGAGAATGATCAAAAGCGAGAAATCCAATGCGAACCTTCTCCTTAGACCCTTGTACAGGCGGCATAGAGGTACCCCTTTGTGACACTTGGTTGAAACATATGCTATGCAATGATAATCCGTGTTAACCCAAGCTAATTAGGACAAGGTGCGAGCACTATTATTATACTATGCATGAGGCTTGCAACTTATAAGATGTCTTATACATAACTCATATGCTTTATTACTACCGTTGAATTTTTTTTTGTTGTTTTCAAAATGAAAAGCTCTAGCACAAAAATAGTAATCCATGCTTCCCTCTGCGAAGGGCCTATCTTTTACTTTATTGTTGAGTCAGATTACCTATTCTTTCTATCTTAGAAGCAAACACTTGTGTCAACTGTGTGCATTGATTCTTACATGTTTACCTATTGCACTTGTTATATTGCTTTATGTTGACAATTATCCATGAGATATATATGTTGAAGTTGAAAGCAACCGCTGAAACTTATATCTTCCTTTGTGTTGCTTCAACGCCTTTACTTTGAATTTATTGCTTTATGAGTTAACTCTTATGCAAGTATTATTGATGCTTGTCTTGAAGTATTATTCATGAAAAGTCTTTGCTATATGATTCATTTGTTTACTCATTATCTTCATCATTGCTTCGAATCGCTGCATTCATCTCATATGATTACAATAGTATGATCAAGATTATGATAGCATGTCACTTCAGAAATTATATTTGTTATCGTTTACCTACTCGAGGGCGAGTAGGAACTAAGCTTGGGGATGCTTGATACGTCCCAAACGTATCTATAATTTCTTATGTTCCATGCTACTTTTATGATGATACTCACATGTTTTATACACATTATATGTCATATTTATGCATTTTCCGGCACTAACCTATTGACGAGATGCTGAAGAGCCAGTTGCTGTTTTCTGCTGTTTTTGATTTCAGAAATCCTAGTAAGGAAATATTCTCGGAATTGGACGAAATCAACGCCCAGGGTCCTATTTTTGCACGAATCTTCCAGAAGTCCGAGGGAGAGACGAAGTGGGGCCACGAGGCGCCGCCACAACAGGGCGGCGTGGCCAGCAAGGGGCCCGCGCGGCCCTGTTGTGTGGGGCCCCCGTGGCGCCTCTTGACCTGCCCTTCCGCCTACTTAAAGCCTCCGTCGCGAAACCCCCAGTACCGAGAGCCACGATACGGAAAACCTTCCAGAGACGCCGCCGCCGCCAATCCCATCTCGGGGGATTCAGGAGATCGCCTCCGGCACCCTGCCGGAGAGGGGAATCATCTCCCGGAGGTCTCTTCATCGCCATGATCGCCTCCGGATCGATGTGTGAGTAGTTCACCCCTGGACTATGGGTCCATAGCAGTAGCTAGATGGTCGTCTTCTCCTCATTGTGCTATCATGTTCGATCTTCTGAGCTGCCTATCATGATCAAGATCATCTATTTGTAATCCTTCATGTTGTGTTTGTTGGGATCCGATGAATATTGAATACTATGTCAAGTTGATTATCAATCTATCATATATGCTATTTATGTTCTTGCATGCTCTCCGTTGCTAGTAGAGGCTCTGGCCAAGTTGATACTTGTGACTCCAAGAGGGAGTATTTATGCTCGATAGTGGGTTCATGCCTCCATTAAATCTGGGACAGTGACAGAAAGTTCTAAGGTTGTGGATGTGCTGTTGCCACTAGGGATAAAATATCAATGCTTTGTCTAAGGATATTTGTGTTGATTACATTACGCACCATACTTAATGCAATTGTCTGTTGTTTACAACTTAATACTGGAGGGGGTTCGGATGATAACCTGAAGGTGGACTTTTTAGGCATAGATGCATGCTGGATGGCGGTCTATGTACTTTGTCGTAATGCCCTGATTAAATCTCATAGTACTCATCATGATATATATATGTGCATTGTTATGCCTTCTTTATTTGTCAATTGCCCAACTGTAATTTGTTCACCCAACATCTGCTATCTTATGGGAGAGACACCACTAGTGAACTGTGGACCCCGGTCCTATTCTTTACATCTGAAATACAATCTACTGCAATACTTGTTCTTTACTGTTCTTCGCAAACATCATCATCCACACTATACATCTAATCCTTTGTTTACAGCAAGCCGGTGAGATTGACAACCTCGCTGTTACGTTGGGGCAAAGTTTTGTGATTGTGTTGTGCAGGTTCCACGTTGGCGCCGGAATCCCTGGTGTTGCGCTGCACTACACTCCTCCGCCATCAACCTTCAACGTGCTTCTTGACTCCTACTGGTTCGATTAAACCTTGGTTTCTTACTGAGGGAAACTTGCTACTGTGCGCATCACACCTTCCTCTTGGGGTTCCCAACGGACGTGTCAACTACACGCATCAGGACACCATGATCTACAACATATTTGCAAAGAGTTTAGACTAAGTTTATGATAAATTGAGTTCAAATTTTAATTCTAAAAAATTAAACTAGGTGAACTCCCACTCAAAACAATATCCCTCGCATTGTCTTAGTGATCACACGAACCAAATCCACTACACCAAGTCCGATCATCACGAGACAAGATGTAACTTCAAAGGCGAACACTCAAAGTGTTCATCATATCAATCATATGACTCATGCTCTACCTTTCGGTATCCCGTGTTCCGAGACCATGTCTGTACATGCTAGGCTCGTCAAGGCAACCTTAGTATCTGCGTGTGCAAAAACTGGCTTGCACCCGTTGTATGCACATGTAGAATCTATCACACCCGATCATCACGTGATGCTTCGAAACGACAAGTCTTAGCAACGGTGCATACTAAGGATGAACACTTTATTATCTTGATATTTAGTGAGAGGGATCATCTTATAATGCTACCGTCGCGATCTAAGCAATATAAGATGCATAAAAGGATTAACATCACATGCAATTCATATGTGATATGATATGGCCCTTTTGTCTTTGCGCCTTTGATCTTCATCTCCAAAGCATGGACATGATCTCCATCATCGTCGGTGTAGCGTCAAGGTCAATGGCGCCGTCTTCATGGTTGTTCCTCCATGTAGCAACTATTACAACTACTTTGAAATAATACATCAACATGAAATTTAAAGACAACCATAAGGCTCCTGCCGGTTGCCACAATACAATAATGATCATATGATACATATTCATCATCACATCATGGCCATATCACATCACCAAACCCTGCAACAACAAGTTAGACGCCTCTAATTTGGTTTGCATATTTTACGTGGTTTAGGGTTTTTGAGTAAGATCCAATCTACCTACGAACATGAACCACAACGGTGATACTAGTGTTGTCAATAGAAAGAGTAAATTGAATCTTCACTATGGTGGGAGAGACAGACACCCGCAAAGCCACTTATGCAATACAAGTTGCATGTCGAGCGTGGAGCAAATCTCATGAACGCGGTCATGTAAAGTTAGCCCGAGCCGCTTCATCCCACCAAGCCGCAAGATGCAAAGTACACGAACTAAAGACAACAAAGCATCAACTCCCACAAAACAATTGCGTTCTACTCGTGCAGCCAATCTATGCATAGACACGGCTCTGATACCACTGATAGGATTCGTAGCATAGAAAACCAAAAAATTCCTACCGCAAGAACGAAAACCAAGCCAAGATGCAATCTAGAAGATGGGAGCAATGAGAAGATCATGAGACTAACCCTCGAAGATTTCCAAAGCCTACGAGATTAGATCTCGTTGTTGCAAAAGCGCGTAGAAGATCTTGACGGTGCCACAGTCGGGCAGCACCTCCGTACTCGGTCGCACGTTCGGTGTTGATGACGACGTCCTTCTCCCCGTTCCAGCGGGCAGCGGAAGTAGTAGATCCTCCTCGGAATCCCGACAGCACGACGGCGTGGTGGCGGTGGTGGTGGAGATCTCCGGCAGGGCTTGGAGAGGTCTGAGGAGGAGGGCGGCTAGGGTTTGGGGAGAGGGGGGTGATGACGCGTAAAGCACACGCTCGTTGGGAACCCCAAGTGGAAGGTGTGATGCGTACAGCAGCAAGTTTCCCTCAGTAAGAAACCAAGGTTTATCGAACCAGTAGGAGTCAAGAAGCACGTTGAAGGTTGATGGCGGCGGGATGTAGTGCGGCGCAACACCAGGGATTCCGGCGCCAACGTGGAACCTGCACAACACAACCAAAGTACTTTGCCCCAACGAAACAGTGAGGTTGTCAATCTCACCGGCTTGCTGTAACAAAGGATTAACCGTATTGTGTGGAAGATGATTGTTTGCAGAAAACAGTAGAACAAGTATTGCAGTAGATTGTATTTCAGTAAAGAGAATTGGACCGGGGTCCACAGTTCACTAGAGGTGTCTCTCCCATAAGACGAACAGCATGTTGGGTGAACAAATTACAGTTGGGCAATTGACAAATAAAGAGAGCATGACCATGCACATACATATCATGATGAGTATAGTGAGATTTAATTGGGCATTACGACAAAGTACATAGACCGCCATCCAACTGCATCTATGCCTAAAAAGTCCACCTTCAGGTTATCATCCGAACCCCCTCCAGTATTAAGTTGCTAACAACAGACAATTGCATTATTGCGCGTAATGTAACTAGTGACTACATCCTTGAACATAGCACTAATGTTTTATCCCTAGTGGCAACAGCACATCCATAACCTTAGAGGTTCTTGTCACCCCTCCAGATTCACGGAGACATGAACCCACTATCGAGCATAAATACTCCCTCTTGGAGTTACTAGCATCAACTTGGCCAGAGCATCTACTAATAACGGAGAGCATGCAAGATCATAAACAACACATAGATATAACTTTGATAATCAACATAACAAGTATTCTCTATTCATCGGATCCCAACAAACGCAACATATAGAATTACAGATAGATGATCTTGATCATGTTAGGCAGCTCACAAGATCCGACAATGATAGCACAATGGGGAGAAGACAACCATCTAGCTACTGCTATGGACCCATAGTCCAGGGGTAGACTACTCACACATCACACCGGAGGCGACCATGGCGGCGTAGAGTCCTCCGGGAGATGATTCCCCTCTCCGGCAGGGTGCCGGAGGCGATCTCCTGGATCCCCCGAGATGGGATCGGCGTTGGCGGCGTCTCTGGAAGGTTTTCCGTATCGTGGCTCTCGTGCGGGGGTTTCATCACGGAGGCTTTAAGTAGGCGGAAGGGCAAGTCAAGAGGCGGCACGGGGGGCCCAGACCATAGGCCGGCGCGGCCAGGGGTGGGGCCGCGCCGCCCTAGGGTTTGGCCACCCCGTGGCCCCTCTTCGTTTCGTCTTCGGACTTCTGGAAGCTTCGTGGAAAAATAGGCCCCTGGGCTTTGATTTCGTCCAATTCCGAGAGTATTTCCTTACTAGGATTTCTGAAACCAAAAACAGCGTAAAACAAGAATCGCACTTCGGCATCTTGTTAATAGGTTAGTTCCAGAAAATGCACGAATATGACATAAAGTGTGCATAAAACATGTAGATAACATCAATAATGTGGCATGGAACATAAGAAATTATCGATACGTTGGAGACGTATCAGCATCCCCATGCTTAGTTCTGCTCGTCCCGAGCAGGTAAAACGATAACACAGATAATTTCTGGAGTGACATGCCATCATAAACTTGATCATACTATTTGTAAAGCATATGTAGTGAATGCAGCGATCAAAACAATGTATATGACATGAGTAAACAAGTGAATCATAAAGCAAAGACTTTTCATGAATAGCACTTCAAGACAAGCATCAATAAGTCTTGCATAAGAGTTAACTCATAAAGCAATAATTCAAAGTAAAGGCATTGAAGCAACACAAAAGAAGATTAAGTTTCAGCGGTTGCTTTCAACTTGTAACATGTATATCTCATGGATATTGTCAACATAGAGTAATATAATAAGTGCAATAAGCAAGTATGTAGGAATCAATGCACAGTTCACACAAGTGTTTGCTTCTTGAGGTGGAGAGAAATAGGTGAACTGACTCAACATTGAAAGTAAAAGAATGGTCCTCCATAGAGGAAAAGCATCGATTGCTATATTTGTGCTAGAGCTTTGATTTTGAAAACATGAAACAATTTTGTCAACGGTAGTAATAAAGCATATGCATCATGTAAATTATATCTTATAAGTTGCAAGTCTCATGCATAGTGTACCAATAGTGCCCGCACCTTGTCCTAATTAGCTTGGACTACCGGATTATCACCGCAATACATATGCTTTAACCAAGTATCACAAAGGGGTACCTCTATGCCGCCCTTTGTACAAAGGTCTAAGGAGAAAGCTCGCATTTGGATTTCTCGCTTTTGATTATTCTCAACTTAGACATCCATACCGGGACAACATAGACAACAGATAATGGACTCCTCTTTTAATGCTTTAAGCATTCAACAATAATTAATTCTTTTCTCATTAGAGATTTGAGGATGTTTGTCCAAAACTGAAACTTCCACCATGGATCATGGCTTTAGTTAGCGGCCCAATGTTCTTCTCTAACAATATGCATGCTCAAACCATTCAACTCAGTGTAGATCGCCCTTACTTCAGACAAGACGAACATGCATAGCAACTCACATGAAATTCAACAATGAAAAGTTGATGGCGTCCCCAGTAAACATGGTTATCGCACAACAAGCAACTTAATAAGAGATAAAGTGCATAATTACATATTCAATACCACAATAGTTTTTAAGCTATTTGTCCCATGAGCTATATATTGCAAAGGTGAATGATGGAATTTTAAAGGTAGCACTCAAGCAATTTACTTTGGAATGGCGGAAAATACCATGTAGTAGGTAGGTATGGTGGACACAAATGGCATAGTGGTTGGCTCAAGTATTTTGAATGCATGAGAAGTATTCCCTCTCGATACAAGGTTTAGGCTAGCAAGGCTTATTTGAAACAAACACAAGGATGAACCGGTGCAGCAAAACTCACATAAAAGACATATTGTAAACATTATAAGACTCTACACCGTCTTCCTTGTTGTTCAAACTCAATACTAGAAATTATCTAGACCTTAGAGAAACCAAATATGCAAACCAAATTTTAGCATGCTCTATGAATTTCTTCATTAATGGGTGCAAAGCATATGATGCAAGAGCTTAATTATGAGCACAACAATTGCCAAGTATCACATTACCCAAGACATTTATAGCAATTACTACATGTATCATTTTCCAATTCCAACCATATAACAATTTAACGAAGGAGAAACTTCGCCATGAATACTATGAGTAGAAACCAAGGACATACTTGTCCATATGCTACAGCGGAGCGTGTCTCTCTCCCATAAAGTGAATGCTAGGATCCATTTTATTCAAACAAAACAAAAAACAAAAACAAACCGACGCTCCAAGAAAAAGCACATAAGATGTGATGGAATAAAAATATAGTTTCAGGGGAGGAACCTGATAATGTTGTCGATGAAGAAGGGGATGCCTTGGGCATCCCCAAGCTTAGACGCTTGAGTCTTCTTAATATATGCAGGGGTGAACCACCGGGGCATCCCCAAGCTTAGAGCTTTCACTCTCCTTGATCATGTTGCATCATACTCCTCTCTTGATCCTTGAAAACTTCCTCCACACCAAACTCGAAACAACTCATTAGAGGGTTAGTGCACAATATAAATTAACATATTCAGAGGTGACACAATCATTCTTAACACTTCTGGACATTGCATAATGCTACTGGACATTAGTGGATCAAAGAAATTCATCCAACATAGCAAAAGAGGCAATGCGAAATAAAAGGCAGAATCTGTCAAAACAGAACAGTTCGTATTGACGAATTTTAAAATGGCACCAGACTTGCTCAAATGAAAATGCTCAAATTGAATGAAAGTTGCGTACATATCTGAGGATCATGCATGTAAATTGGCTTAATTTTCTGAGCTACCTACAGGGAGGTGGACCCAGATTCGTGACAGCAAAGAAATCTGGAACTGCGCAGTAATCCAAATCTAGTACTTACTTTTCTATCAACGGCTTAACTTGGCACAACAAAACACAAAACTAAGATAAGGAGAGGTTGCTACAGTAGTAAACAACTTCCAAGACACAAAATAAAAACAAAGTACTGTAGGTAAAAACACATGGGTTGTCTCCCATAAGCGCTTTTCTTTAACGCCTTTCAGCTAGGCGCAGAAAGTGTATATCAAGTATTATCAAAGCATGATGCATTCTCAGCGGGGTGCGGAGTTTTCTCAACCAGGCATAATATATTAGATACATAAGTTTTAGCATCTCCTTTTTCATTAGTCTTAGGCGTGCTACTCTCATCAAACAAATTTTCAGGAACAAGCCAAGCATAGTTATTTTCTAGTGCATCATTCATAGCTAAGAGTTTACATGGTATTGGTGCTTTGATCTCCCCACCATCATCAATATTATTAGTGTATCTTATTCTATCCATGTCCATCTTTTCAAGGAGGCTAACAAAATTAGTATGAGAACCAAGCATATTAAATTTAGCAAAGACCTTTCTAGCTTCTCTTGCTAGACCACCAAATTCTCTAAGAAGGGTTTCTAAAACAAAATCTTTCTTTTCCCCTTCTTCCATATCACCAAGTGTGAGAAACATGTGTTGGATTATAGGATTAAGATTAACAAATTTAGTTTCCAACAGGCGAACTAAATGCGCGGCAGCAATTTCATAAGTAGGCGCAAGGTCTACCAAGTGTCTATCTTCAAAATTTTCAATGGTACTAACATGATTGAAAAATTCTTCTATATTATTTCTCCCAACTATAGACCCACGTCCTACCGGTATGTCTTTTGTGGTAAAATTAAAAGGAAACATGATGAAATAAGTAAAGTAAATGCAAGTAACTAATTTTTTTGTGTTTTTGATATAGCAAACAAGATAGCAAATAAAGTAAAACTAGCAACTAATTTTTTTTTGTATTTTGATTTAATGCAGCAAACAAAGTAGTAAATAAAACTAAGCAAGACAAAAACAAAGTAAAGAGATTGAGAAGTGGAGACTCCCCTTGCAGCGTGTCTTGATCTCCCCGGCAACGGCGCCAGAAATTTAGCTTGATGACGCGTAAAGCACACGCTCGTTGGGAACCCCAAGTGGAAGGTGTGATGCGTACAGCAGCAAGTTTCCCTCAGTAAGAAACCAAGGTTTATCGAACCAGTAGGAGTCAAGAAGCACGTTGAAGGTTGATGGCGGCGGGATGTAGTGCGGCGCAACACCAGGGATTCCGGCGCCAACGTGGAACCTGCACAACACAACCAAAGTACTTTGCCCCAACGAAACAGTGAGGTTGTCAATCTCACCGGCTTGCTGTAACAAAGGATTAACCGTATTGTGTGGAAGATGATTGTTTGCAGAAAACAGTAGAACAAGTATTGCAGTAGATTGTATTTTAGTAAAGAGAATTGGACCGGGGTCCACAGTTCACTAGAGGTGTCTCTCCCATAAGACGAACAGCATGTTGGGTGAACAAATTACAGTTGGGCAATTGACAAATAAAGAGAGCATGACCATGCACATACATATCATGATGAGTATAGTGAGATTTAATTGGGCATTACGACAAAGTACATAGACCGCCATCCAACTGCATCTATGCCTAAAAAGTCCACCTTCAGGTTATCATCCGAACCCCCTCCAGTATTAAGTTGCTAACAACAGACAATTGCATTAAGTATTGCGCGTAATGTAACTAGTGACTACATCCTTGAACATAGCACTAATGTTTTATCCCTAGTGGCAACAGCACATCCATAACCTTAGAGGTTCTTGTCACCCCTCCAGATTCACGGAGACATGAACCCACTATCGAGCATAAATACTCCCTCTTGGAGTTACTAGCATCAACTTGGCCAGAGCATCTACTAATAACGGAGAGCATGCAAGATCATAAACAACACATAGATATAACTTTGATAATCAACATAACAAGTATTCTCTATTCATCGGATCCCAACAAACGCAACATATAGAATTACAGATAGATGATCTTGATCATGTTAGGCAGCTCACAAGATCCGACAATGATAGCACAATGGGGAGAAGACAACCATCTAGCTACTGCTATGGACCCATAGTCCAGGGGTAGACTACTCACACATCACACCGGAGGCGACCATGGCAGCGTAGAGTCCTCCGGGAGATGATTCCCCTCTCCGGCAGGGTGCCGGAGGCGATCTCCTGGATCCCCCGAGATGGGATTGGCGTTGGCGGCGTCTCTGGAAGGTTTTCCGTATCGTGGCTCTCGGTACTGGGGGTTTCGTCACGGAGGCTTTAAGTAGGCGGAAGGGCAAGTCAAGAGGCGGCACGGGGGGCCCAGACCATAGGCCGGCGCGGCCAGGGGTGGGGTCGCGCCGCCCTAGGGTTTGGCCACCCCGTGGCCCCTCTTCGTTTCGTCTTCGGACTTCTGGAAGCTTCGTGGAAAAATAGGCCCCTGGGCTTTGATTTCGTCCAATTCCGAGAATATTTCCTTACTAGGATTTCTGAAACCAAAAACAGCAGAAAACAGCAACTGGCACTTCGGCATCTTGTTAATAGGTTAGTTCCAGAAAATGCACGAATATGACATAAAGTGTGCATAAAACATGTAGATAACATCAATAATGTGGCATGGAACATAAGAAATTATCGATACGTTGGAGACGTATCAGGGGGCGCCGGCCTTGGTGCCTCTATGGGGTGCGGCCAAGGTGGTGTTGTGGTGGCCGGCCCCCTCCCCTTGCCCCTCATTATATAGGTGGAACACATCTAGGGTTGCCCAAATAACGAGTAAGAGTCCAACTCAAAAACCTTCCTTGTGGGTGAATCCTACTCAAGGTGGGACTCCCCCTTTCCCTTTGGTGGGTTGGCCGGCCACCTTTGGTGGAGTCCACCTGGGACTCCTCCTCCCTTTGGCTGGCCGGCCAAGCTAAGTGGAATCCCTCCGGGACTCCACCTTCCGTGGTGATTTCTTCCGGACTTTTCTAGAACCTTCCATAAATACACCAGATCATTTTCAAACTCAGAAAATGATTTCCTATATATGAATCTTATTCTCCGGACCATGCCGGACCTCCTCGTGATGTCCTGGATCCCATCCGAGACTCCGAACAAAACTTCGAACTCCATTCCATATTCCATATCTACTTAAAACGACATCAAATCTTAAGTGTGTCACCATACGGTTCGTGAACTATGCAGACATGGTTGAGACTTCTCTCCGACCAATAACCAATAGCGGGATCTGGAGATCCATAATGGCTCCCACATATTCAACGATAACTTAGTGATCGATTGAACCATTTACATACGATACCGATTCCCTTTGTCACGCGATATTTTACTTGTCCGAGGTTTGATCATCGGTATCTCTATACCTCGTTCAACCTCGTCTCTGACAAGTACTCTTTACTCGTACCATGGTATGTCATCTCTTATGAACCATTCATATGCTTGCAAGCTAATTAGACGACATTCCACCGAGAGGGCCCAGAGTATATCTATCCGTCATCGGGATGGATAATATCCCACTCTTGATCCATATGCCTCAACTCATACTTTCCGAATACTTAATCCCACCTTTATAACCACCCATTTACGCAGTGGCGTTTGATGTAATCAAAGTACCCTTCCGGTATAAGTGATTTACATGATCTCATGGTCGAAGGATTAGGTAACTATGTATTAGAAGCTTATAGCAAATTGAACTTAATGACATGATTATATGCTACGCTTATTTGGGTGTATGTCCATTACATCATTCATCAATGACATAACCTTGTTATTAATAACATCCAATGTTCATGATCACGAAACCATGATCATCTATTAATCAACAAGCTAGTTATACAAGAGGCTTACTAGGGACTCCTTGTTGTTTACATAACACACATGTATCAATGTTTCGGTTAATACAATTATAGCATGGTATGCAAACATTTATCATAAACATAAAGATATATAATAACCAATTTATTATTGCCTCTTGGGCATATCTCCAACAAACCTATCCTGTAGGTGTAACCTTTCGCTCAATACTAAAATCCATAATTGAAGCATCTGAGGCCGCATCAATCGAGGATACACGACAGAAGGAATTGTTAGTTCACCTCACCTTTCTGAAGCATGGGTTTGCTTTACTAATACTGTTCTCTCTATGCGAACCCCCTCTCTTTCTCGGAAGACGGAGGTATAGGTAGGGCTAAAAAAACAAAAAAAAAGTGTCAAATCGCACCATATCTATAATAAGTAAATGCCTTTTTTCTCCTGAGGTTGTCGGAATTATTCGCAATAAAATATTGGCTACAATTGAGGAGGTCTTATCAATGAAATTTCCATTTGCGCGGGATCTAGGCATAATTCCCAACCCATTCCATATAGAATTGTTTTCATTCCCTTCACAAAAAAACATAAAAACAAACAAACACATTTGATTCTTAGAAATAGATCGATCTATATGCTCTAAATCCATATACTTTAAATGGATAAAAGAGATACGAATCTTCCGCTCAGCTTAAATTGTAATTGTATCCTTTTCCTTCTGCTTGGACAAGAAGAGATATGAAATATTTGACTAAGACTAGATTTCATTCCACTTTCCTATTTCTCAACAACAACTTCTCTCATCAGCTATTTCGTGTTTTCAAAGTCATTAATTGTCTCATACATACCCTATTTTGATTTCGATAATATGGTGTACCATACCTTATACAAACAAAATTATAAGGTTTCTTTATTTTATTATGCCATAAGAAGAATTCTTCCATTCTCTTTTTCTTTGGTTGCAGGAAAACCCAAACTTTTATAAGGAGCGCAATTCCTAGTAAAAAAATACTAAAAAGGGGATTTTTCCAATAGAACTATGGAACCCCCGAGCAGTTGCGGTTATACCTGTCTTGTAGGAATAAGAAAACTCGCTATTCACTCAGTTTATTTTCCATAATAAGATTATGTAGGAGAGATGGCCGAGCGGTTGAAGGCGTAGCATTGGAACTGCTATGTAGACTTTTGTTTACCGAGGGTTCGAATCCCTCTCTTTCCATTTTTCTTAATTCATCAACCTTAAGGATCACAATGTATCAAATCAAATAACAATTATTCTAGCAATAATACCTTATTTAATAGAAATTCTCTATAGCAAATTACTGTGGGATGTAAAATACACATAGAGGAAAAAAAGATCCTAGGCTTAATCCATTTTTGCTAGTTGAGTGGAAAAATACAAATTAGTGGTCTTAGGTCGATTTAGTTCGGGAAAACGGTAAGGGGAAGAAAATTCTATGAACCTTTCCTTTTTTCGTTAAGCTCAAGTCTGACGAGAGTAATATTCTACAACTAACAACTCATTTATTTTGAGACTGACCCACTTCCTATCTAGGATTTTATTTACTAGTCCTTTATATTCTAATGTGTCAATCGTCAAATGCTTTGGCAATTTCCCTGGGTCGGATGAAGCCATCAAAGTTTGAACCAGGCCTTTTGATCTTAGGTTATCTTTGAAAGGACACGGATGCCGCCTAGAGGGGGGGTGAATAGGCGGTTTAAAACTTTTATGAATATGGCTTAACAAATGCATAATAAAACTAGCGTTTAATTTGTCAAGCACAAAACCTATATAACTATGGTTCACCTATGTGCACCAACAGCTTATGCTAAGCAATCAAGCAACTATGTGATAGCAAGATATATAACTTCAAGCACGAAGGCTATCACAAAGTAAAGTGCATAAGTAAAGAACTCGGGTATAGAAATAACCGAAGTGATGCGGAGACAACGATGTATCCCGAAGTTCACACTCTTTCGAGTGCTACTCTCCGTTGGAGCGGTGTGGAGGACAAGTCACTCCAAATGCTCGAAGGCCACCGTATTCTCCTCGAGAATTCCCACCAAAAGGGATGTCCTCGATCCACTATGGAACCTTAGGGTGGTCACCGAACCCGCACAAAGCTTGGGGCTATCTCCACAACTTAATTGGAGGCTCCCAATAAATTGCCACAAAGGCCTTGCCCTTGAAGAATCTCCACAACTTAATTGGCGTAGGTTATGATTGTGATATCTTGTAGATTATGAAGTTAACTATTGCTATGATAGTATTGATGTGATCTATGCCTCCTTCATAGTGTGATGGTGACAGTGTGCATGCTATGTTAGTACTTGGTTTGGTTATGTTGATCTGTTATGCACTCTAAGGTTATTTAAATATGAACATTGAATATTGTGGAGCTTGTTAACTCCGGCATTGAGGGTTCGTGTAATCCTACACAGTTAGTGGTGTTCATCATCCAACAAGAGGGTGTAGAGTCTAGCATCTATCTATTTATTCTGTTATGTGATCAATGTTGAGAGTGTCCACTAGTGAAAGTATGATCCCTAGGCCTTGTTCCTAAATACTGCTATCGCTGCTTGTTTACTATTCAGTTACATGTTTACTTCCTGCAATATTACTACCATCAACTGCACGCCAGTAAGCACTTTTCTGGCGCCGTTACTACTGCTCATATTCATTCATACCACCTGTATTTCACTATCTCTTCGCCGAACTAGTGCACCTATTAGGTGTGTTGGGGACACAAGAGACTTCTTGCTTTGTGGTTGCAGGGTTGCATGAGAGGGATATCTTTGACCTCTTCCTCCCTGAGTTCGATAAACCTTGGGTGATCCACTTAAGGGAAACTTGCTGCTGTTCTACAAACCTCTGCTCTTGGAGGCCCAACACTGTCTACAAGAATAGAAGCACCCGTAGACATCAATAGCAAGATATATAACTTCAAGCACGAATGCTATCACAAAGTAAAGTGCATAAGTAAAGAACTCGGGTATAGAAATAACCGAAGTGACGCGGAGACAACGATGTATCCCGAAGTTCACACTCTTTCGAGTGCTACTCTCCGTTGGAGCGGTGTGGAGGACAAGTCACTCCAAATGCTCGAAGGCCACCGTATTCTCCTCGAGAATTCCCACCAAAAGGGATGTCCTCGATCCACTATGGAACCTTAGGAGGAAGAAGCAGCAATCTAAAGAGAGAGAGAGAGGGGGGGCTTAAAAAGCAGGCTGCCTTTTTTCTGCCCGTTGGGCTGCTGAGAAAAAAAACTTGGGCCAGCTGGGATCGAGCGAGGACGGCGGCTGCCAGCGTGAGCAGGAGCGGCTCGGTCGAGCCAGGGCGCGCGGGGCAGCCAAGGCGAGCGGGCCACGCAGCAGACCGGGTGGGGCCGGCGCCAGAGCGAACGCATGGCCACAGAGGCGAGCGAAGCAGGGGATCGAGCGGGCGTCGTGTGGGCGTCGTGCGGCGAGGAGGCGAGCGGGGTGTGCGGGGGCCAGCGTGGGGGGCGAGCGGGCCAGGGAGGCGAGTGGAGCGTGCGGCGGCCTGGTGGCTTGGCGGGGCCCAGCGCGTGTGCTGCTGTGCAACCAGGAGAGGCTGGAACCTCCGGTCTGGGCCGGCCGGTACCTCCTGTCTGGGCCGGCCGGTACCTCCAGGAAACCGATAAAACCACCCAACTCGAAAACGCAACAAGTGATATACGCGAAAACCGTTTTCGATGAACTAGAGCTTGTCATGAAAATAACCACAAACTCTAAAACACCACATGGATAAGATCCAAATAACCACCAAGAGATATGATGCAAGGATGCAAAGGTTTGACCGCACTCCGAACGATACGATCGAGTTACTTACTCGAGAGCCCCTTGATAGTACGACCATTATCCTATAAACCGGTCCCCCAACTAAACCACGAGACCGGTGAGACCGAAACCCTAGCAACAACAAACCTTAAACTTGCGACTTCCATTTGAGCTCGATGATGATGATCTTGACCGCAACAAGATGAAATGCCGTTCTTGATTGTGCTTGCTTGATGAAGATGAGATCTTGCGGATTGCTCCCCCATACTCCACTCACTTCTTCGTACTGCAACCTTGACGCCAACTAATCGTTCATGCATTGCCTATGGACAACTCCTACACATATAACTCAATGCAACCATTAGTCCATAGGGATTGTCATTAATTACCAAAACCACACATGGAGGCTCAATGCACTTTCAATCTCCCCCATTTTTGTAATTGATGACAATCTCTTTGAGAGGGTTTATATAAAGAATATAAGAAACAAAACAAGTTGAATATATAGAGCAAGCTCCCCATAATATATGCACGTCTGAATGAACTTGAATTTCATTGCATATATTTGGCAACCAAAGCCTAGCGGAGATTCCTCTAAATATTCAACCAAGCAAGGCAACAAGATGCAAAGCATAAAACCCAATTCCCTTGAACCCTCGAAACTTCTCCCCCATTGGCATCCATTGCCGAAATGGGCGAAAAATCTAGAAAGGTCAATATAGTAAGACTTCCTCCATAAGGTGTGCATTTCTCATATTGTGAGTGGAATCAAATGCACGTATCCAATGATGAATACTCGAAGGGATTCAAACTATATTTAGGATCAAAGATTGCAAAAAGATAACAAAGTCAAGAAGCTTCAACACATGAAGCAAGCAATCAAATGAACCCCAAACATGGAACCAAATGAAAGAAAAATATTATGATAAGATCAAGAAAGAGTACTCTAAATCATATAAGGAAGCTCCCCAAGGTTTGTGCACAAGGATAGACACTTTATTGGAATATAGGTGCACAAACATGATATCATCACTCCCATAATATCATTTAAAGAAAAACATACCAAGTGAAATAAAATCTTATGATCACCACAAAATAGTGCTTTAAATAAAATGAGGAAGCTCCCCCAAGGTACATGCATAAATTAGATTTTTGTATTTGAATACAATATGCATAACATGGAATCATCACTCCCTCATTACCATCAATACAAACAATTGCAATAGACCATAGATAAGAAATTAAGTTTGACACTTGGAGAAAATAAATGGTTGAGCAATAAGTAAGAGATACCATAAGTAGAGGCTCAACCAAAAGAATATGTGAGAGGCGTGGCCAAGCATATTGATGGCGTGTAACTCACACGTTCGTTGGGAACCCCAAGAGGAAGGTATGATGCGCACAGCAGCAAGTTTTCCCTCAGAAAGAAACCAAGGTTTATCGAACCAGGAGGAGCCAAGAAGCACGTTGAAGGTTGATGGCGGCGGGATGTAGTGCGGCGCAACACCAGGGATTCCGGCGCCAACGTGGAACCTGCACAACACAACCAAAGTACTTTGCCCCAACGAAACAGTGAGGTTGTCAATCTCACCGGCTTGCTGTAACAAAGGATTAACCGTATTGTGTGGAAGATGATTGTTTGCAGAAAACAGTAGAACAAGTATTGCAGTAGATTGTATTTCAGTAAAGAGAATTGGACCGGGGTCCACAGTTCACTAGAGGTGTCTCTCCCATAAGACAAACAGCATGTTGGGTGAACAAATTACAGTTGGGCAATTAACAAATAAAGAGAGCATGACCATGCACATACATATCATGATGAGTATAGTGAGATTTAATTGGGCATTACGACAAAGTACATAGACCGCCATCCAACTGCATCTATGCCTAAAAAGTCCACCTTCAGGTTATCATCCGAACCCCCTCCAGTATTAAGTTGCAAAGCAACAGACAATTGCATTAAGTATGGTGCGTAATGTAATCAACAACTACATCCTTAGACATAGCATCAATGTTTTATCCCTAGTGGCAACAGCACAACACAACCTTAGAACTTTCTATCACCTGTCCCGGTGTCAATGCGAGCATGAACCCACTATCGAGCATAAGTACTCCCTCTTGGAGTTACAAGCATCTACTTGGCCAGAGCATCTACTAGTAACGGAAAGCATGCAAGATCATAAATAACACGTAGATATAACTTTGATAATCAACATAACAAGTATTCTCTATTCATCGGATCCCAACAAACGCAACATATAGAA
Source organism: Lolium perenne (assembly GCF_019359855.2). Classification (NCBI taxonomy): domain Eukaryota; kingdom Viridiplantae; phylum Streptophyta; class Magnoliopsida; order Poales; family Poaceae; genus Lolium; species Lolium perenne. The sequence goes on from NC_067245.2 coordinate 191,422,930, forward strand.
TTACGTATAGATGATCTTGATCATGTTAGGCAGCTCACAAGATCCGACAATGATAGCACAATGGGGAGAAGACAACCATCTAGCTACTGCTATGGACCCATAGTCCAGGGGTAGACTACTCACACATCACACCGGAGGCGACCATGGCGGCGTAGAGTCCTCCGGGAGATGATTCCCCTCTCCGGCAGGGTGCCGGAGGCGATCGCCTGGATCCCCCGAGATGGGATCGGCGTTGGCGGCGTCTCTGGAAGGTTTTCCGTATCGTGGCTCTCGGTACTGGGGGTTTCGTCACGGAGGCTATTTGTAGGCGGAAGGGCAGGTCAAGAGGCGGCACGGGGGCCCCACACCACAGGGCCGCACGGCCAAGGGGGGGCCGCGCCGCCCTAGGGTGTGGCCCCCTCGTGGCCCCTCTTCGTCTCTCCTTCGGACTTCTGGAAGCTTCGTGGAAAAATAGGCCCCTGGGCTTTGATTTCGTCCAATTCCGAGAATATTTCCTTACTAGGATTTCTGAAACCAAAAACAGCAGACAAAGAATCGGCACTTCGGCATCTTGTTAATAGGTTAGTTCCGTAAAATGCACGAATATGACATACAGTGTGCATAAAACATGTAGATAACATCAATAATGTGGCATGGAACATAAGAAATTATCGATACGTCGGAGACGTATCAGCATCCCCAAGCTTAGTTCTGCTCGTCCCGAGCAGGTAAAACGATAACACAGATAATTTCTGAAGTGACATGCCATCATAATCTTGATCATACTATTTGTAAAGCATATGTAGTGAATGCAGCGATCAAAACAATGTATATGACATGAGTAAACAAGTGAATCATAAAGCAAAGACTTTTCATGAATAGCACTTCAAGACAAGCATCAATAAGTCTTGCATAAGAGTTAACTCATAAAGCAATAATTCAAAGTAAAGGCATTGAAGCAACACAAAAGAAGATTAAGTTTCAGCGGTTGCTTTCAACTCATAACATGTATATCTCATGGATATTGTCAACATAGAGTAATATAATAGGTGCAATAAGCAAGTATGTAGGAATCAATGCACAGTTCACACAAGTGTTTGCTTCTTGAGGTGGAGAGAAATAGGTGAACTGACTCAACATTAAAAGTAAAAGAATGGTCCTCCATAGAGGAAAAGCATCGATTGCTATATTTGTGCTAGAGCTTTGATTTTGAAAACATGAAACAATTTTGTCAACGGTAGTAATAAAGCATATGCATCATGTAAATTATATTTTGTAAGTTGCAAGCCTCATGCATAGTGTACTAATAGTGCCCGCACCTTGTCCTAATTAGCTTGGACTACCGGATCATCACAATGCATTGTTTTTACCAAGTGTCACAAAGGGGTACCTCTATGCCGCCTGTACAAAGGTCTAAGGAGAAAGCTCGCATTGGATTTCTCGCTATTGATTATTCTTCAACTTAGACATCCATACCGGGACAACATAGACAACGAGATAATGGACTCCTCTTTTATGCATAAGCATGTAACAACAATTAATAATTTTCTCATTTGAGATTGAGGATATATGTCCAAAACTGAAACTTCCACCATGGATCATGGCTTTAGTTAGCGGCCCAATGTTCTTCTCTAACATATGCATGCTTAACCATAAGGTGGTAGATCTCTCTTACTTCAGACAAGACGGACATGCATAGCAACTCACATGTAATTCAACAATGAATAGTTGATGGCGTCCCCAGTGAACATGGTTATCGCACAACAAGCAACTTAATAAGAGATAAAGTGCATAATTACATATTCAATACCACAATAGTTTTTAAGCTATTTGTCCCATGAGCTATATATTGCAAAGGTGAATGATGGAATTTTAAAGGTAGCACTCAAGCAATTTACTTTGGAATGGCGGAAAATACCATGTAGTATAGGTAGGTATGGTGGACACAAATGGCATAGTGGTTGGCTCAAGTATTTTGGATGCATGAGAAGTATTCCCTCTCGATACAAGGTTTAGGCTAGCATGGCTTATTTGAAACAAACACAAGGATGAACCGGTGCAGCAAAACTCACATAAAAGACATATTGAAAACATTATAAGACTCTACACCGTCTTCCTTGTTGTTCAAACTCAATACTAGAAATTATCTAGACCTTAGAGAAACCAAATATGCAAACCAAATTTTAGCATGCTCTATGTATTTCTTCATTAATGGGTGCAAAGCATATGATGCAAGAGCTTAATCATGAGCACAACAATTGCCAAGTATCACATTACCCAAGACATTAATAGCAATTACTACATGTATCATTTTCCAATTCCAACCATATAACAATTTAACGAAGGAGAAACTTCGCCATGAATACTATGAGTAGAAACCAAGGACATACTTGTCCATATGCTACAGCGGAGCGTGTCTCTCTCCCATAAAGTGAATGCTAGGATCCATTTTATTCAAACAAAACAAAAAACAAAAACAAACCGACGCTCCAAGAAAAAGCACATAAGATGTGATGGAATAAAAATATAGTTTCAGGGGAGGAACCTGATAATGTTGTCGATGAAGAAGGGGATGCCTTGGGCATCCCCAAGCTTAGACGCTTGAGTCTTCTTGATATATGCAGGGGTGAACCACCGGGGCATCCCCAAGCTTAGAGCTTTCACTCTCCTTGATCATGTTGCATCATACTCCTCTCTTGATCCTTGAAAACTTCCTCCACACCAAACTCGAAACAACTCATTAGAGGGTTAGTGCACAATATAAATTGATATATTCAGAGGTGACACAATCATTCTTAACACTTCTGGACATTGCATAATGCTACTGGACATTAGTGGATCAAAGAAATTCATCCAACATAGCAAAAGAGGCAATGCGAAATAAAAGGCAGAATCTGTCAAAACAGAACAGTTCGTATTGACGAATTTTAAAATGGCACCAGACTTGCTCAGATGAAAATGCTCAAATTGAATGAAAGTTGCGTACATATCTGAGGATCATGCACGTAAATTGGCTTAATTTTCTGAGCTACCTACAGGGAGGTGGACCCAGATTCGTGACAGCAAAGAAATCTGGAACTGCGCAGTAATCCAAATCTAGTACTTACTTTTCTATCAACGGCTTAACTTGGCACAACAAAACACAAAACTAAGATAAGGAGAGGTTGCTACAGTAGTAAACAACTTTCAAGACACAAAATAAAAACAAAGTACTGTAGGTAAAAACATGGGTTGTCTCCCATAAGCGCTTTTCTTTAACGCCTTTCAGCTAGGCGCAGAAAGTGTGTATCAAGTATTATCAAAGGATGGTGTATCATCAGCGGGGTGTGGAGTTTTCTCAACCAGGCATAATATATTAGATACATAAGTTTTAGCATCCCCTTTTTCATTAGTCTTAGGCGTGCTACTCTCATCAAACAAATTTTCAGGAACAAGCCAAGCATAGTTATTTTCTAGTGCATCATTCATAGCTAGGAGTTTACATGGTATTGGTGCTTTGATCTCCCCACCATCATCAATATTATTAGTGCATCTTATTCTATCCATGTCCATCTTTTCAAGGAGACTAACAAAATTAGTATGAGAACCAAGCATATTAAATTTAGCAAAGACCTTTCTAGCTTCTCTTGCTAGACCACCAAATTCTCTAAGAAGGGTTTCTAAAACAAAATCTTTCTTTTCCCCTTCTTCCATATCACCAAGTGTGAGAAACATGTGTTGGATTATAGGATTAAGATTAACAAATTTAGTTTCCAACAGGCGAACTAAATGCGCAGCAGCAATTTCATAAGTAGGCGCAAGGTCTACCAAGTGTCTATCTTCAAAATTTTCAATGGTACTAACATGGTTGAAAAATTCTTCTATATTATTTCTCCCAACTATAGACCCGTGTCCTACCGGTATGTCTTTTGTGGTAAAATTAAAAGGAAACATGATGAATCAAGTAAAGTAAATGCAAGTAAACTAATTTTTTGGTGTTTTTGATATAGCAAACAAGATAGCAAATAAAGTAAAACTAGCAACTAATTTTTTTGTATTTTGATTTAGTGCAGCAAACAAAGTAGTAAATAAAACTAAGCAAGACAAAAACAAAGTAAAGAGATTGAGAAGTGGAGACTCCCCTTGCAGCGTGTTTTGATCTCCCCGGCAACGGCGCCAGAAAATATGCTTGATGGCGTGTAACTCACACGTTCGTTGGGAACCCCAAGAGGAAGGTATGATGCGCACAGCAGCAAGTTTTCCCTCAGAAAGAAACCAAGGTTTATCGAACCAGGAGGAGCCAAGAAGCACGTTGAAGGTTGATGGCGGCGGGATGTAGTGCGGCGCAACACCAGGGATTCCGGCGCCAACGTGGAACCTGCACAACACAACCAAAGTACTTTGCCCCAACGAAACAGTGAGGTTGTCAATCTCACCGGCTTGCTGTAACAAAGGATTAACCGTATTGTGTGGAAGATGATTGTTTGCAGAAAACAGTAGAACAAGTATTGCAGTAGATTGTATTTCAGTAAAGAGAATTGGACCGGGGTCCACAGTTCACTAGAGGTGTCTCTCCCATAAGACAAACAGCATGTTGGGTGAACAAATTACAGTTGGGCAATTGACAAATAAAGAGAGCATGACCATGCACATACATATCATGATGAGTATAGTGAGATTTAATTGGGCATTACGACAAAGTACATAGACCGCCATCCAACCGCATCTATGCCTAAAAAGTCCACCTTCAAAGTTATCATCCGAACCCCCTCCGGTATTAAGTTGCAAAGCAACAGAGACAATTGCATTAAGTATGGTGCGTAATGTAATCAACAACTACATCCTTAGACATAGCATCAATGTTTTATCCCTAGTGGCAACAGCACAACACAACCTTAGAACTTTGTCATCCTTTGTCCTGTGTCAATGCAGGCATGAACCCACTATCGAGCATAAGTACTCCCTCTTGGAGTTACAAGCATCTACTTGGCCAGAGCATCTACTAGTAACGGAAAGCATGCAAGATCATAAATAACACGTAGATATAACTTTGATAATCAACATAACAAGTATTCTCTATTCATCGGATCCCAACAAACGCAACATATAGAATTACGAGATAGATGATCTTGATCATGTTAGGCAGCTCACAAGATCCGACAATGATAGCACAATGGGGAGAAGACAACCATCTAGCTACTGCTATGGACCCATAGTCCAGGGGTAGACTACTCACACATCACACCGGAGGCGACCATGGCGGCGTAGAGTCCTCCGGGAGATGATTCCCCTCTCCGGCAGGGTGCCGGAGGCGATCTCCTGGATCCCCCGAGATGGGATCGGCGTTGGCGGCGTCTCTGGAAGGTTTTCCGTATCGTGGCTCTCGTGCGGGGGTTTCGTCACGGAGGCTATTTGTAGGCGGAAGGGCAGGTCAAGAGGCGGCACGGGGCCCCACACCACAGGGCCGCGCGGCCAAGGGGGGGGGCGCGCCGCCCTAGGGTGTGGCCCCCTCGTGGCCCCTCTTCGTCTCTCCTTCGGACTTCTGGAAGCTTCGTGGAAAAATAGGCCCCTGGGCTTTGATTTCGTCCAATTCCGAGAATATTTCCTTACTAGGATTTCTGAAACCAAAAACAGCAGAAAACAGCAACTGGCACTTCGGCATCTTGTTAATAGGTTAGTTCCAGAAAATGCACGAATATGACATAAAGTGTGCATAAAACATGTAGATAACATCAATAATGTGGCATGGAACATAAGAAATTATCGATACGTCGGAGACGTATCACATATTATAAGACTAATACAAGAATGCGGAAATAGCATCATCATAGTCTTCAAAGAATGATTTTGCTTATCATGACCAATCAACACATATCAATTAGAAAAGATATCAAATTGAGATGTATCACCTCTCATGTATATAAGTTCCTCTAAGTAGACAATATCACAAAGATATTTATCCACAAAGAAACATATACACACAAAATAGATACAATAAAAATTAAAACATGATATCCAAAGCAAAGTCATGTAATATACCAATAAGATCTTTGCTTAATAGCATGCCCAAGGGCTCAATTTTATCTTAGTGTACATTAATGAATCTTCAACCACAAACACATCAAAGACATCACAAATATCAACAAGGGAAAGAAGATAGCTGGGATGCTTTGAGAAAAGCAACAAGTATCACAATTAAAAGATACCAAAAGAAAGAACTCAATTTGCATTAAGAAGGTTTCATTAAGACATTTGCAAATAGAGAGATTCATGCCAAGATGTAACCACGAGGTTGGATACAAGAAAAATATGCATGAGAAGATACTTGTTACCAAGATAGCATTGATGTCGATGTAATAGATATGAGTTCGTTGATCATCCTAGCTTGCCTCAAATAATCATTTAGTAACCACTTCTTCCTTATGAATTTGGCAAGCATCCAATGCATCTTCATGTACCTAAAACAAAATTAAGTACAAAATGGTCCCCAAACTAATTGGGTCCAAAGTAGTTAGACACTACAACATATGGACAAACTCCACATAAATATGTGCATATTGATATGAAATTGAATTTCATGCACATCTTAGCCCATTTAGGACTTGTTGGAGTTTACCCTATATATTGGAACAAGAAAGCAAAGCATGCCATAGGATATACTTTTAGTAAATGCACGAGACTCTCAAGAACCAACCGGAAATACAATTTGGACGAAACACCAATTAAATCAAGAACAATAGTTGTCCAAATTATATTGAAGAATCAAATCAACACAAGATTGATTTCAAAGACTTATCTCATTACAAGAAGCTAATTAAACCCAAAACAAGCAATGAGATAACCAACTCCCAAGAGAGCAAGGTTCCAACAAATAATCCAAACCCTCACACTTTTCATGATGGCACAAGTGCCGAAAAGAAAGGTTTGTCTTTCAAAATCAAGTACTTGATGAAGATCAAGCAATGAGATGATAAGATCATAAAATTAACATTCAAACACAAATACGAGAGCTCCCCCAAGATTAGTGCATTGTGGAAAACCATGTCAAGAAAAACTCTCACAAACAAGATCCACAAGGATATTAACAAAGAAGCCATTTAAGCAATTCGGACTTGTTTGGGAAAACCATGCCACATAGGGACGAGATAATTTACAATATCAATACTATGTGACACAACCTCAAATATACACATTTTCATGGCTTGTAATATGCACAAAGCATAATACTCCCCATAATGTGATATAGAATTTATTTTCACAAGAGGCAACAAGGAACCAACAAGAGATAATTAATGGACATTATAGAATTTGAATTTCTCATGAGGATGACATACCACATAGAGACTAGATAAACTTGCAATATCAATTCTAAGTGGTATTCCTCATGTACACAAATTTTTAGGGTTGTGGCATTCCCAAGGGAATATCACTCCCCCAAAATGGGATAGTCCATTAATTACTCCCAAGAGCCATATAAGATACAACAATATGCAAATAGGCTCCAACACAAACACAAATACATGGTGCGCAACCTAATCATACATATACTTGATTTATCAAGCTAAGTCAAGTAGGAAGCACAACATATACAAGCATATGCAAGGTACAACACCAACACATGCAAAAAGGGGCGAGTAACTTTCAATGTAAATAAGTTGTGTACATGTTACCGCACGGAGGAACATTGGATATATGATAGAAATGAGATAATCCAAATGACTTGGCTTGAGAGAATATAAATTATGAAGGTCCCTTAATTCTTCACGAAGTAGCCAAGTCTCCAATGCCCTCCAACACCACCTATTGATCAAGTTTCAGCTTGTTGGTCCCCAACCAAGTTGGGTCCTAAGAGGTTAATCACAATAGGTTTGGCAACCCAAATGGTTCTTTTCTTGACACCACTTTGAGCACCAACATATTTGGCAAACACATTGCCAACATCATCCTTACGAAGAGAATAAACATCATCAATGATGATAGGGTTGGACGATGTACCAATAGTGCAAAAGGAGGAGATGTGGCCCTTCTCACGGCATATGTAGCAAGTTCTTCTCTTCTCCTTCTTCTTACTTGATTTCTCCACAATGGGAGCATTAGCTTGAATCTTCTTGGGAAGTGGCTTTTCTTCAACCCGATGTTGGGCATTGCCTTGAACTTGAGGCCGCTTCCCTACTTGCTTCTCACTAAGAGGTTTCTTCTTCAATGGGCACGATCTAACATGATGCCCTTCAATTTTGCACTTGAAGCAAGTAATCTTGGCCGGATCTTTGATTTGAACATGGCCCTTCTTGTTCTTGGAGCTATTGGACTTTTTCTTGTTGTTGGAGATAAATCCAAGTCCGCTCTTGTCATTGGGGGATTGTTGTACACTCAACATCTTATCAAGTTTGCATTTCCCTTCATGACTCTTTTTCAAGTCTTTCTTCAAGGAAGTGACTTTTGCCTTGAGCTCTTTGATTTCCTCTACATGGTTAGTAACAACACAAATACTAGAGGAAATAGAAACTTCATTGTTAGAGCAACAAGGCAAGGAGGATAATTCATCACAAGATTTTGCAATACTATGAGTAGATGAATTAATAGGACTAGCACATGGCGATATAGCATGTTGAGAATTTGTGCTCGTATCCACATGAGGCTCACAAGATGTTACCTTCGACATGATAGCCTCATGAGCTACCTTTAGCATCTCATGAGATACTAGAAGTTCATCATGGGAGCTAGAGAGCTTTTCATGACTTTCTTCCAAAATCCCATACTTGCTAGTTAGCAATTCAAGTTGAGCCCTTAGCTCAACATTCTCCGTCAAAATAGATGCTTCACTAGATGTAGAGTTAGTAGCACAAGCATCATCATTAATAGCAATAGGAGAAGGTAAGTTGGCATGCTCTTTTAGATATGAAGTTTTAAGTTGCTCATGTGACTTGGTGAGTTTGGTGAGCGCACTCTCAATGACCATAGAGCCATTTTTGAGTTGCTCAAAATCCTCAAGAAGTTTAGCATTAACAAACACAAGCTTATCATTTTTTAGATTTAGATCATTTGCCACTTCAAGATCTCTATCATGGTTTTCCTTTATTCTAGACAATTCTAGAGAAAAAGTCTCCTCAAGAGATTCTTTGGTGGTTTGTTCTTCTTCAAGTTCATTCTTTAGAGAGCCTATTTCATCGGCATACTCACGTTCAAGAGCACCCATTTTTAATATGGTGTTCTCATGCATCTCAATAAGTTTTTGGCTCTCAATAGCACAAACTAAAATTTCAACAAATTTAGAGCAAGCAATTTTATTTTTGCGAAGTGCACGATGAACAACCTCACCCTTGTCATGTAAAGAGGAAATCAATTCCTCTTCTTCTTCTTCATGTACTTCATCTTCATCATCATGAGAAAGATTAGCTTCCGAGTTATGAGATCCCATAGAAGCCTTAGCCATAAGGCATATGTGAGAAACTTGAGATGATGGAGAAGAAGAGATACTTGAAGCTCCATTCAAGATCTTGTCATTGCCAATGGATTCTTCGGTTTCCTCTACATTGTTAGACACACAACAACTAGAGAAAATAGAAGCATTTATATCATGGCGACAAGAATTAGCAAGCATATCACCATGGCATTTAGATGAGCATTTAACACAAGGTATGCAAGGACTATCAACACAAGCATGTGAATCATTTATAGTGCTATATGTGTTTAAGTCCAAAGATGAGGCATTGCAATAAGATAGAGATGGAGGATCATCAAGAATAGGCTCACCATCAATATTGCAATGGTCATCACCACTCACCTTGGCATTTACTTGTGTCTTGCAACACAATGGTGAAGTGGATGAAAGTTCATCACGGCCGGAAGTGGAGGGAATACAATCATCCTCAATAATGTTGGACACATCATATTTTTCTTGAAGCTTTGTCCATAAATCATGAGCGCTCCAGAAAGGCATGATTGCAAGAATATCTACATTGCTCAAAGCATGAACAAGCACATTAGAAGCTTGAGCATTGAGATATAAATTTTTTTCATCCTCTAAAGATAGATTTTGGGAATCCATCGGAAGAGAAAAACCTATATCTACAATTCGCTCCATATGAGGGTCAATGGCCCGAAAATGACTAAGCATGCGAATTTTCCAAACATCATAATTTGTGCCATCGAATATACAAGTGTGGTCATGCACTAAATCTCTAGCCGACATCCTTACTCTCAAGGCGGTAAAGCCTAGAATGAGAGACCGGGCTCTGATACCAATTGAAAGGACACGGATGCCGCCTAGGGGGGGGGGGGGGGTGAATAGGCGGTTTAAAACTTTTATGAATATGGCTTAACAAATGCGGAATAAAACTAGCATTTAATTTGTCAAACACAAAACCTATATAACTACGGTTCACCTATGTGCACCAATAACTTATGCTAAGCAATTCAAGCAACTATGTGATAGCTGATACGTCTCCGACGTATCGATAATTTCTTATGTTCCATGCCAACTTATTGATGATATCTACATGTTTTATGCATACTTTATGTCATTATTATGCGTTTTCCGGAACTAACCTATTGACGAGATGCCGAAGGGCCAGTTGCTGTTTTCTGCTGTTTTTGGTTTCAGAAATCCTAGTAAGGAAATATTCTCGGAATTGGACGAAATCAACGCCCAGGGTCCTATTTTCACACGAAGCTTCCAGAAGACCGGAGGAGATACGAAGTGGGGCCACGAGGTGGCGCCACACTAAGGCGGCGCGGCCAGGCTAGCGCCCGCGCCGCCCTGTTGTGTGGGTCCCTCGTGACTCCACCGACCTTGCCCTTCCGCCTACTTAAAGCCTCCGTCGCGAAAACCCTACCACGTTCGACAAAACCAGAGAAAACCTTCCAGAGCCGCCGCCATCGCGAAGCCAAGATCTGGGGGACAGGAGTCTCTGTTCCGGCACGCCGCCGGGACGGGGAAGTGCCCCCCGGAAGGCTTCTCCATCAAAACCACCGCCATCTTCACCAACGCTGCTATCTCCCATGAGGAGGGAGTAGTTCTCCATCGAGGCTCGGGGCTGTACCGGTAGCTATGTGGTTCATCTCTCTCCTATGTACTTCAATACAATAATCTCATGAGCTGCCTTACATGATTGAGATTCATATGATGATGCTTGTAATCTAGATGTCATTATGCTAGTCAAGTGGATTTTACTTATGTGATCTTCGGAGACTCCTTGTCCCACGTGTGTAAAGGTGACAGTGTGTGCACCGTGTGGGTCTCTTAGGCTATATTTCACAGAATACTTATTCGCTGTTATGAATGGCATAGTGAAGTGCTTATTTATATCCCTTTATGATTGCAATGTGTTTTGTATCACTATTCATCTATGTGCTACTCTAGTGATGTTATTAAAGTAGTCTATTCCTCCTGCACGGTGTAATGGTGACAGTGTATGCATCGTGTAGTACTTGGCATAGGTTATGATTGTGATCTCTTGTAGATTATGAAGTTAACTATTGCTATGATAGTATTGATGTGATCTATGCCTCCTTCATAGTGTGATGGTGACAGTGTGCATGCTATGTTAGTACTTGGTTTGGTTATGTTGATCTGTTATGCACTCTAAGGTTATTTAAATATGAACATTGAATATTGTGGAGCTTGTTAACTCCGGCATTGAGGGTTCGTGTAATCCTACACAGTTAGTGGTGTTCATCATCCAACAAGAGGGTGTAGAGTCTAGCATCTATCTATTTATTCTGTTATGTGATCAATGTTGAGAGTGTCCACTAGTGAAAGTATGATCCCTAGGCCTTGTTCCTAAATACTGCTATCGCTGCTTGTTTACTGTTCTGTTACATGTTTACTTCCTGCAATATTACTACCATCAACTGCACGCCAGTAAGCACTTTTCTGGCACCGTTACTACTGCTCATATTCATTCATACCACCTGTATTTCACTATCTCTTCGCCGAACTAGTGCACCTATTAGGTGTGTTGGGGACACAAGAGACTTCTTGCTTTGTGGTTGCAGGGTTGCATGAGAGGGATATCTTTGACCTCTTCCTCCATGAGTTCGATAAACCTTGGGTGATCCACTTAAGGGAAACTTGCTGCTGTTCTACAAACCTCTGCTCTTGGAGGCCCAACACTGTCTACAAGAATAGAAGCACCCGTAGACATCAAGCACTTTTCTGGCGCCGTTGCTGGGGAGGAAAGGTAAAAGGTACTCACACCCCGGATCTTGGCTACTAAGCTATTTTTGCCGTTGTAAGTACTCGAAGCTATTTCCTTTAGATCCTGCAATTGCATCTTTTTGTTTCTTGTTTTACACTAGTAAGGCTTAATGGAATACAACAACAAAATGAGAGATCTTTATGAACTTTATCTTGAATTAGGACATGATGTGTTTGAAGAGAAAATTAAAAAACCCATGGAACTTATGCATGCTAATGGGAATGTTATTAGTATGAATGCTTTGAACACCATTGTTGCTAATGCTATGGAAGAATTTAAGCTTGGGGAGGTCGGTTTTGATGAAAATGATCTCTTTAGCCCTCCGGGTATTGAGGAGAAAGTTTATGTTGATTATGATATGCCTCCCATATATGATGATTATAATGATAGTGGTCTTTTGGTGCCACCTACTATGGAGGATAAGTTTAATTATGATTACAATATGCCTCCTATATTTGATGATGAGAATAATAATGATAGCTACTTTGTTGAATTTGCTCCCACTACAATTAGTAAAATTGATTATGCTTATGTGGAGAGTAATGATACTTTTATGCATGTGAATAAGAATGCTTTATGTGATACTTATATTGTTGAGTTTGTTCATTATGCCTCTGAAAGTTATTATGAGAGAGGAAAATATGGTTGTAGAAATTTTCATGTTACTAAAACACCTCTCTATATGCTGAAATTTTTGAAGTTACATTGGTTTTATCTTCCTATGCTTGTTACTTTTTTCTTCATGAACTTGTTTATTTACAAAACTCCTATGCATAGGAAGCATGTTAGACTTAAATTTGTTTTGAATTTGCCTCTTGATGCTCTCTTTTGCTTCAACTCTTATTTCTTGCGAGTGCATCATTAAAATTGCTGAGCCCATCTTAATGGCTATAAAGAAAGCACTTCTTGGGAGATAACCCATGTTTTTATTTTGCTACAGTACTTTTGTTTTATATTTGAGTCTTGGAAGTTGTTACTACTGTAGCAACCTCTTCTTATCTTTATTTTATTGCATTGTTGTGCCAAGTAAAGTCTTTGATAGTAAAGTCAATACTAGATTTGGATTACTGCGCAGGAACAGATTTCTTGCTGTCACAAATCTGGGCAGAATTCTCTGTTGGTAACTTAGAAAAATCTGCCAATTTACGTGCGTGATCCTCAGATATGTACGCAACTTTCATTCAATTTGAGAATTTTCATCTGAGCAAGTATGGTGCCACTTTAAAATTCGTCTTTACGGACTGTTCTGTTTTGACAGATTCTGCCTTTTATTTCGCATTGCCTCTTTTGCTATGTTGGATGGATTTCTTTGTTCCATTACCTTCCAGTAGCTTTGGGCAATGTCCAGAAGTGTTAAGAATGATTGTGTCACCTCTGAACATGTGAAATTTTGATTATGCACTAACCCTCTAATGAGTTTGTTTCGAGTTTGGTGTGGAGGAAGTTTTCAAGGGTCAAGAGAGGAGGATGATACAATATGATCAAGAAGAGTGAAAAGTCTAAGCTTGGGGATGCCCCCGTGGTTCATCTCTGCATATTTCAAGAAGACTCAAGCATCTAAGCTTGGGGATGCCCAAGGCATCCCCTTCTTCATCAACAACTTATCATGTCATTTCTCTTGAAACTATATATATTTTTATTCGGTCACATCTTATGTACTTTACTTGGAGCGTCTGTTTGTTTTTGTTTTTGTTTTTGTTTGAATAAATGCTTGTGTGGGAGAGAGACACGCTCCACTGGTTCATATGAACACATGTGTTCTTAGCTTTTAATGTTCATGGCGAAGGTTGAAACTGCTTCGTTAATTGTTATATGGTTGGAAACGGGAAATGCTACATGTAGTAATTGATAAAATGTCTTGGATAATTTGATACTTGGCAATTGTTGTGCTCATGTTTAAGCTCTTGCATCATATACTTTGCACCTATTAATGAAGAAATACATAGAGCTTGCTAAAATTTGGTTTGCATAATTGGTCTCTCTAAGGTCTAGATAATTTCTAGTAAAGAGTTTGAACAACAAGGAAGACAGTGTCGAGTCTTATAATGTTTACAATATGTCTTTTATGTGAGTTTTGCTGCACCGGTTCATCCTTGTGTTTGTTTCAAATAACCTTGCTAGCCTAAACCTTGTATCGAGAGGGAATACTTCTCATGCATCCAAAATCCTTGAGCCAACCACTATGCCATTTGTGTCCACCACACCTACCTACTACATGGTATTTCTCCGCCATTCCAAAGTAAATTGCTTGAGTGCTACCTTTAAATTTCCATCATTCGCCTTTGCAATATATAGCTCATGGGACAAAATAGCCTTACAAACTATTGTGGTATTGAATATGTACTTATGCACTTTATCTCTTATTAAGTTGCTTGTTGTGTGATGACCCACAAGTATAGGGGGTGTATCGTAGTATTTTCGATAAGTAAGAATGTCGATCCCAACGAAGAGCAGAAGGTGTTGACAAGCAGTTTCGATGAAGGATTCACTGTAAATGCTCACAGACAAGTATTCAGGGGGGTTTGATGTAACAGTTGAATAAAGTACGAGTAAGTAAAGTGCGAGAGTAACAATTGCAGCGAGTGGCCCAATCCTTTTTAGCACAAAGGACAAGCCGGTTTGTTTACTTATAATGACCAAACGTTCTCGAGGACACACGGGATTTTAGTCTAGTGCTTTCGCTACATACGGCTAAATAATCTTCATTGTTATGATAAGTGTTGTGTGGGTGAACCTATGCTAATGCACCGCCCTTCCTAGGACTAATACATACTTGTGATTATACCCCTTGCAAGCATCCGCAACTACAAGAAAGTAATTAAGAATAAATCTAACCACAGCCTTAAACTCTGAGATCCTGCGATCCCTCCTGCATCGATATACCAATGGGGGTTTAGGTTTCTGTCACTCCGGCAACCCCGCAATTGGCAAACGAATACAAGATGCATTCCCCTAGGCCCATAAATGGTGAAGTGTCATGTAGTCGACGTTCACATGACACCACTAGAAGAATAACACCACAACTTAAATATCACACCATTGAATATTACTCAACCATAGTTCACTACTAGCATTTAGACTTCACCCATGTCCTCAAGAACTAAACGAACTACTCACAAGACATCATATGGAACATGATCAGAGGTGATATGATGATGAATAACAATCTGAACATAAACTTGGTTCAATGGTTTCACTCAATAGCATCAACAACAAGTAGAGATCGATACCGGGAGAGTTTCCCCTATCAAACAATCAAGATCAAACCCAAATTGCTACGGCGGTGACGGTGTCCAGCGGTGGAGACGGCGGTGATGATGGTGTAGATGATGATGATGGTGATGGAGATGATGTCCAGCTCGATGACGGTGACGATGGCGTCGATTTCCCCCTCCCGGAGGGAATTTCCCCGGAGGCCTGCCCGCCGGAGAGCTCTTTTCTCTCTGGTGTTCTCCGCCCCGCAGAGGCGGCTGTAACTCTTCGCGAGGTACCCTCTGTGGCTTAGGTTTTCGGGACGAAGGATTTCGCGAAGAAAAGGAGGCGAAAGGGGCTGTGGGCCCCCACACCACATGGCGGCGCGGCCAGGGCATGGGACGCGCCGCCCTAGGGTGTGGGCCCACCCTGGGTCCTCCTGGCTCCTCCTTCTGGCTTCCTTCGTCATCTTGAAAAATAGGATTTTTGGTATAATTTCCTCCCACAGTTGATCTTCCGAAATATTGCGTTCTGACGGTGCTTTTTCCAGCAGAATCCTGGCTCCGGTGCTTGATCCTCCAATAATGATGAAACATGCAAAATAGATGAAATAACATAAGTATTGTGTCCCAATATGAAATATATCAATGAATAACAGCAAATTATGATATAAAATAGTGATGCAAATTGGACGTATCAACTCCCCCCAAGCTTAGACTTCGCTTGTCCCCAAGCGAAACTGAGCTCGATAGACAGGACCACATGTTTATGGAGTGAAGAGTCGATAAATAAAATACGGACAAGAAGCATCATATTCATTCACACAAGACATTATAGTAAACAACTTCCTCATATAACTCAACTTGAAACAAGTATAAGGTAATCACAAGTAAAGGTGCATAAGAAATCATAATTGGTGATGGCAAACTTCGTTCTTGGTCAGAGAACAATTAACAGATTATATTTATCTCTTTGAGCAGCGCTCTCATGTTAAAGTTTATAAGGCACAACTTGCATACTCAATCATAATGGTCTCTTCATGATCATTGATAACTTGCAAAGCTATATTCATTCAGATAAAACTTGAACTAAACAAGGAAGAATAAAAGACATGATGAAGCAAATCACAATATAATGGTTTGATCACAACTACTCAAATGCTTGCTTGAGATGGAGGGAAATAGGTTTACTGACTCAACATAAAGTAAAAGACAGGCCCTTCGCAGAGGGAAGCAGGGATTAAATCATGTGCTAGAGCTTTTTCAGTTTTACAATCATATAAAGAGAATAAAAGTAACATTTTGAGAGGTGTTTGTTGTTGTCAACGACTGGTAGCGGGTACTCTAACCCCCTTGCCAGACAACCTCCTAAGAGCGGCTCCCATATTATTTTCATTTTGTGTGGCACTCCTTCCAACCTTTCTTTCACAAACCATGGCTAACCGAATCCTCGGGTGCCTGCCAACAATCTCATACCATGAAGGAGTGCCTTTTTATTTTAGTTTTATTATGATGATGACACTCCCCCCAACCTTTGCTTACACAAGCCATGGCTAACCGAATCCTTCGGGTGCCGTCCATCAATCACATACCATGGAGGAGTGTCTATTTAGTTTAATTAATTTGGGACTGGGAATCCCATTGCCAGCTCTTTTTGCAAAATTATTGGATAAGCGGATGAAGCCACTAGTCCATTGGTGAAAGTTGCCCAACAAGATTGAAAGATAAAACACCACATACTTCCTCATGAGCTATGAAACATTGACACAAATAAGAGATACTAAGTTTTGAATTGTTTAAAGGTAGCACACGAAGTATTTACTTGGAATGGCAGAAAATACCATGTAGTAGGTAGGTATGGTGGACACAAATGGCATAGGTTTGGGTTAAGGTTTGGATGCACGAGAAGTATTCCCTCTCAGTACATGTCTTTGGCTAGCAAGGTTAATTAGCAAGCATAAGAGTCGAGGGAAACAAACAAATATACATGTGATAGAAACAATCATGCATCTTCCTTGTAAGCACAAACAATTTCAACTTCAGAATAATAAGCTATGAGCTAACAAGAAAGAAAGACAATGAAACAACTACATGTATTTCTCTTTTCTACTTAAACCTCAAAGTGTTGTTGCTATTGACCAATGCTAAGTTTGCCAAAACCAAATAGATTTATTCAATGCTCCCAAAGTGATACCAATACTAACAACAAGGTAAATCATATAATAGAGATTGCAAACTAGAATAAGATGTGCAATATGTAAATGATAGGACTTCTCATTAATATTCCATAACGATAACTCACACCAAGGGATACATAGATAACCAACTAAAGGAGAGATACTTCCAAACTGCAACCCATCTTATACGATAACTTCCCTACTCATGATATGACACTACTTGACAATAAAAGTAAAAGGTAGTGATGATGTGATACCGCGGCACTCCCCCAAGCTTGGAACAAACCAAGGGGATGCCAATACTGATGATGAATTACTCCTGCGGCGATGGTGGTGATGAATTCCTGACAAGCTTCTCAATAAGCTCCTGAAGCTCATCAATCCTATATATGAGATTGCGAATCATCTCTGAATTGTGCTCGACGCGGTTAAGGAGTCTATCCAACGGCGAGTCCCAGCTCTTGGAGTTATTTCCCCACTCTTCAGCCTCAGGCTCCTTCTCTCCTGCAGTGTTAGAACGATCTATATCCCACTGGCTAGGCAATGCTGCCTTTGGAGTCCCTTCAATTTGATTATTGAAAATTAGATTGTGGAAGGGATGATGGATGCCTGATGGAGATGTTTTCGGAGCTAGGTAATGACGTGGAACCGCTCCTCCAGTGCGAATTCTTGCGCTCTTGTTTGCACTAAAAGGGTTGTCCACCACCTTGATGCTTGCGATGGTAGCACGCGGGTGTGCGCGCAAATCTTCCTCCACCTCTTCTTCATCCTCTTCCTTGATGTCCTTGTCTTTGGAGACCATGGTGCTTCTAGACCGAAAACAGATCCTGGCAGAAACAGCTCGAAACAAAACACGTCGAGAACACGATATACGGACCTCCAGGGGTCCGGGGGATTATATAGCAAAAAATTTCTCGACAAAAGGAAAGTACCAGATCGAACCAGAGTCGGAAAGGGTCGACGGGGCGGCCAAACCATAGGGCGGCGCGGGCCCAGGCTTGGCCGCGCCGGCCTATGGTGGCGCCCCCTCGTGCGTCCTTTCCACTCCGTTTCGAACTCGTAATTTTTCATATTTTCCAAAAACAGCGAAAATATTGTTCGGAAAGTAAATTGCGTACTTTTCATTACCAGTACTGTTACCTATTCAAAGTCGAGTTCTGGCGGACTGTCAATTTGCCCTTTGATGAAAGCCTCCGGTGTTTCCACTTGAATAATATCAACATCAACATTATAAGAATCACCCGAGATATAATGCTTGAGTCTTTGTCCATTCACCACTTGCGTGGCATTGCCTTGGAGGGAGCTAATCTTGATTGCTCCTGAACGATACACCTCCTCAACAACATACGGTCCTTCCCATTTCGAGAGTAATTTCCCTGCAAAGAATCTGAGACGAGACCGATACAATAGGACTTTATCCCCAATATTAAATTCTCTTTTGATAATCCTTCTATCATGCCATTTTTTAACTTTCTCTTTAAAGAGTTTAGCATTTTCATAAGCTTCACTTCTCCATTCATCTAGAGAACTTAATTGCAACAACCTCTTATCACCGGCAAGTTTAGGATCTTTATTTAATTCTCTAACAGCCCAATAAGCTTTGTGCTCTAGTTCTAAAGGTAAATGACAAGCTTTCCCATAAACCATTTTATAAGGTGACATTCCCATGGGATTTTTATAAGCAGTTCTATAAGCCCATAGTGCATCCTTCAATTTACTAGCCCAATTCTTTCTAGTTTTATTAACGGTCTTTCCCAAAATAGATTTAATCTCTCTATTTGATAATTCTACTTGACCACTAGTTTGAGGATGATAAGCGGAGGCAATTCTATGATTAATACCATACTTAGCAAGAGTTTTTCTAAAACCTCCATGAATAAAATGAGAACCTCCATCAGTCATAATATATCTAGGCACTCCAAATCTAGGAAAAATAATAACTAAAAGCATTCTTAAAGAGGTCTCACCATCAGCACTTTTTGTAGGTATAGCTTCCACCCATTTAGTAACATAATCAACAGCAACAAGTATGTGAGTGTTACCTTCTGAAGACGGAAAAGGTCCCATGAAGTCAAATCCCCAACAATCAAACGGTTCAATAACAAGAGTATAATTCATAGGCATTTCATTACGTCTGGAGATATTACCAACCCTTTGGCATTCATCACAAGATAAAATAAACTTTCTCGCATCCTTGATGAGAGTTGGCCAATAAAAACCTGATTGTAGAACCTTTTGCGCGGTTCTTTCTCCGGCGTGATGTCCTCCATAAGCACTACCATGACATTTACTCAATATTTCTTGTTGTTCATATTCGGGAACACATCTTCGCATAATACCATCCACTCCTTCTTTATATAAGTGTGGGTCATCCCAGAAATAATGCCTCAAGTCATAAAAGAATTTCCTCCTTTGCTGAGCTGAAAAGGTTGGAGGCAAGTACTTGGAAACAATAAAGTTAGCATAATCTGCATACCAAGGACTGTCTCGCGAGCTCACCTTTATTATAGCCAATTGTTCATTTGGAAAACTATCATTAACAGGAGCAGGATCATAAGCAATATTTTCTAATCTAGACAAATTATCAGCAACATGATTATCAGCACCTTTCCTATCCACTATATGTAAATCAAATTCTTGCAAAAGAAGTACCCATCTAATAAGCCTCGGCTTAGCATCTTTCTTTGTCATAAGGTATCTAATTGCAGCATGATCAGTATGAATAGTAACTTTTGAATCAACAATATAAGATCTAAATTTATCGCAAGCAAAGACTATAGCTAATAATTCTTTTTCAGTTGTAGCATAATTTCTTTGAGCAGCATCAAGAGTTTTACTAGCATAATGAATAACATTCAGTTTTTTATCTATTCGCTGTCCAAGAACAGCGCCTACAGCAAAATCACTAGCATCACACATAATTTCAAAGGGTAAGTTCCAATCAGGAGGTTCAACTATAGGAGCAGTTGTTAAGGCTTTCTTAAGAGTTTCAAAAGCTTCCTTACAATCATCATCAAAAACAAATGGTACATCTTTTTGAAGAAGATTAGTAAGAGGCTTTGAAATCTTGGAGAAATCTTTAATAAATCTCCTATAAAACCCAGCATGACCAAGAACACTACGAATACCTTTAACATCCCTCGGATAGGGCATCTTCTCAATTGCTTCAACTTTAGCTCTATCAACTTCAATACCTCTCTCAGAAATTTTATGTCCCAATACAATTCCTTCATTAACCATAAAGTGGCATTTCTCCCAATTAAGAACAAGGTTAGTTTCTTCACATCTCTGCAAAACTTTATCAAGGTTTCGCAAGCAACTATCAAAAGAATTCCCATAGACGGAAAAATCATCGATGAATACCTCTACAATACTCTCACAAAAACCATGAAAAATAGCAGACATGCATCTTTGAAAAGTAGCAGGAGCATTACATAAACCAAAAGGCATACGTCTATAAGCATAAGTTCCATAGGGACAAGTAAAGGTGGTTTTCTCTTGATCTTTAGCTTTAACAGCAATTTGTGAAAACCCAGAATAACCATCAAGAAAACAAAAATGAGTGTTTTTAGACAATCTTTCTAGCATTTGATCAATAAATGGTAAAGGGTAATGATCTTTCTTAGTAACTTTATTAACTTTTCGAAAATCAATGCACATTCTATACCCTACAACTACTCTTTGAGGGATGAGCTCATCATTATCATTAGGCACAACAGTCATTCCTCCTTTCTTGGGAACGCAATGCACAGGACTAACCCATCTACTATCAGCAATAGGATATATAATACCAGCTTCAAGAAGTCTTAATACCTCATTCCTTACCACTTCCTTCATCTTCGGAATTAGACGACGCTGAGATTCAACAACAGGCTTTGCATCATCTTCCATATTAATAGCATGTTGGCAAATAGAAGGAGAAATCCCCTTCAAATCATCAAGAGTGTAGCCAATAGCGCCTCGGTGCTTCTTCAATATTTCCAATAACCTTTCTTCTTCAATCTCTGAAAGCTTAGAACTAATAATAACAGGATATATTTTCTTATCATCAATATGAGCATATTTAAGGTTATCAGGCAAAGGCTTTAAATCAAAAACAGGATCTTCCTTTGGTGGCGGTGTTGTACCCAGATCTTCCACCGGTAAATCATGCTTGAGAATAGGTTGGCGAAGAAAAATTTCCTCAAGCTCATCTCTTTCTTTCCTAAAAACTTCACTCTCGCTATCCTCCAAATGTTGCTGCAAAGGATTGTTAGGAACAAGAACAATAGATGCACACTGCTCCATTTTAAAATCATTATTAGGCAAATCAGCTTTATAAGGAGTTTTGGTAAATTTAGAGAAGTTAAACTCATAAGATTCACCAGCAAATTTAGTCAAAATTTTCTCTTTCTTGCAATCTATAATAGCTCCACAAGTATTTAGAAAAGGTCTACCAAAAATAATAGGACAATAATCACTAGCAGCAGAACCAAGTACCAAAAAGTCAGCAGGATATTTAATCTTACCGCATAATACTTCCACATCTCGAACAATACCAATTGGAGAAATAGTTTCTCTATTAGCCAGCTGAATAACCACATCAATATCTTCAAGTTCACAAGAATCAATTTCGTGCATAATCTCCGTGTAAAGCTCATAAGGAATAGCACTAACACTTGCACCAATATCACATAATCCATAATAGCAATGATCACCAATTCTAACAGATAGCATAGGAACACTAGCTTGTTTGGGTTTATTAGGATGTGAAACAATATTAGAAGCATCTTCACGAGAAAATAATATGACCATCCTCCACATTTTCAGTCACAAGATCTTTAACTATTGCAACAGCAGGTTCAACTTTTATTTGTTCTTCAGGTTCTACAGGTTTCTTTTCACTTTTATGAACCGCACTATTTATAACAGAGTACTCCTTCATTTTAGCAGGGAAAGGAGTTTTTTCAATATAAGCTTCAGGAATAACATGATCAACAGTTTCAACTACAACGCATTTATTAATAGATGAATCAATTTTATCTTTATAAGGTTCATGATACTTATCAAAATTCTTCTTTGGCAATTCATAATGAGAGGCAAAAGCTTTATAAAGATTTACAGCAACTTGAGAATCAAGACCATATGTAGCACTCATATTACGAAATTTATCAGTATCCATAAAAGCTTCAATGCATTTATAATCATAAATTATACCTGATTCTCTATCCTTGTCGTTCTCCCAACCTTCAGTATTTTCTTGGATCCGATCAAGAAGGTCCCTTTTAAACTCTTCTTTGTTGCGTGTAAATGATCCAGAACAAGAAGTATCCAGCAAGGTCTTGTCTTGAAAAGAAAGTCTTGCATAGAAATTATCAATAATAACATTACCAGGAAGCTCATGAATGGGGCATTTGAGCATTAAAGACTTCAATCTCCCCCAAGCTTGGGCAATACTCTCTCCATCATGAGGCCAAAAATTATATATGCGATTCCGATCCTTATGAATTTCACTTGGAGGATAGAACTTAGAATAAAACCGGGGCACAATATCATTCCATTCAAGAGAATCCCCATTATCCAGTAATTTATACCAATGCGCCGCCTTACCAGACAACGATAAAGAGAATAGTTTGTTCCTCACTTCATCCATAGCAATACCTGCACATTTGAATAACCCGCATAATTCATGCAAAAACAGTAAATGATCACCAGGATGGACAGTTCCATCCCCTTCATAGCGGTTATCCATAACACGTTCAATAATTTTCATAGGTATTTTATATGGTATCACTTCCTCACCTGGCGCCTCATCCACTACCGTTGCAGTAGTAGTAGATTTCCCAAATAAAAATTGAAGAGAAGATCTCTCCATAATGACTTATAGCAGCGAGAAAGAAATAAAATCAGCACAACAAGAAGGTTTTCCTTACCAATTCCACTTACCAATAGCGCTTCACTCCCCGGCAACGGCGCCAGAAAATAGTCTTGATGACCCACAAGTATAGGGGGTGTATCGTAGTATTTTCGATAAGTAAGAATGTCGATCCCAACGAAGAGCAGAAGGTGTTGACAAGCAGTTTCGATGAAGGATTCACTGTAAATGCTCACAGACAAGTATTCAGGGGGGTTTGATGTAACAGTTGAATAAAGTACGAGTAAGTAAAGTGTGAGAGTAACAATTGCAGCGAGTGGCCCAATCCTTTTTAGCACAAAGGACAAGCCGGTTTGTTTACTTATAATGACCAAACGTTCTCGAGGACACACGGGATTTTAGTCTAGTGCTTTCGCTACATACGGCTAAATAATCTTCATTGTTATGATAAGTGTTGTGTGGGTGAACCTATGCTAATGCACCGCCCTTCCTAGGACTAATACATACTTGTGATTATACCCCTTGCAAGCATCCGCAACTACAAGAAAGTAATTAAGAATAAATCTAACCACAGCCTTAAACTCTGAGATCCTGCGATCCCTCCTGCATCGATATACCAACGGGGGTTTAGGTTTCTGTCACTCCGGCAACCCCGCAATTGGCAAACGAATACAAGATGCATTCCCCTAGGCCCATAAATGGTGAAGTGTCATGTAGTCGACGTTCACATGACACCACTAGAAGAATAACACCACAACTTAAATATCACACCATTGAATATTACTCAACCATAGTTCACTACTAGCATTTAGACTTCACCCATGTCCTCAAGAACTAAACGAACTACTCACAAGACATCATATGGAACATGATCAGAGGTGATATGATGATGAATAATAATCTGAACATAAACTTGGTTCAATGGTTTCACTCAATAGCATCAACAACAAGTAGAGATCGATACCGGGAGAGTTTCCCCTATCAAACAATCAAGATCAAACCCAAATTGCTACGGCGGTGACGGTGTCCAGCGGTGGAGACGGCGGTGATGATGGTGTAGATGATGATGATGGTGATGGAGATGATGTCCAGCTCGATGACGGTGACGATGGCGTCGATTTCCCCCTCCCGGAGGGAATTTCCCCGGCGGATTCCTGCCCGCCGGAGAGCTCTTTTCTCTCTGGTGTTCTCCGCCCCGCAGAGGCGGCTGTAACTCTTCGCGAGGTACCCTCTGTGGCTTAGGTTTTCGGGACGAAGGATTTCGCGAAGAAAAGGAGGCGAAAGGGGCTGTGGGCCCCCCACACCACATGGCGGCGCGGCCAGGGCATGGGCCGCGCCGCCCTAGGGTGTGGGCCCACCCTGGGTCCTCCTGGCTCCTCCTTCTGGCTTCCTTCGTCATCTTGAAAAATAGGATTTTTGGTATAATTTCCTCCCACAGTTGATCTTCCGAAATATTGCGTTCTGACGGTGCTTTTTCTAGCAGAATCCTGGCTCCGGTGCTTGAGCCTCCAATAATGATGAAACATGCAAAATAGATGAAATAACATAAGTATTGTGTCCCAATATGAAATATATCAATGAATAACAGCAAATTATGATATAAAATAGTGATGCAAATTGGACGTATCATTGTGCGATAACCATGCTCCTGGGGACGCCATCAACTCTTTGTTGAATATCATGTGAGTTGCTATGCATGTTCGTCTTGTCTGAAGTAAGGGCGGTTTTCACAATCAAATGGTTTGAGTATGCATACTGTTAGAGAAGAACATTGGGCCGCTAACTAAAGCCATGAATCATGGTGGAAGTTTCAGTTTGGACATAAAACCTCAATCTCTTATGAGAATATTAACTGTTGTTGAATGCTCAAGCATTAAAAGAGGAGTCCATTATCTGTTGTCTATGTTGTCCCGGTATGGGTGTCTAAGTTGAAGAATGATCAAAAGCGAGAAATCCAATGCGAACTTTCTCCTTAGACCCTTGTACAGGCGGCATAGAGGTACCCCTTTGTGACACTTGGTTGAAACATATGTTATGCAATGATAATCAGTGTTAACCCAAGCTAATTAGGACAAGGTGCGGGCACTACTAGTATACTATGCATGAGGCTTGCAACTTGTAAGATATAATTTACATGATACATATGCTTTATTACTACCGTTGACAAAATTGTTTCATGTTTTCAAAATAAAAGCTCTAGCACAAATATAGCAATCGATGCTTTCCTCTTTGAAGGACCTTTCTTTTACTTTTATGTTGAGTCAGTTCACCTATCTCTCTCCACCTTAAGAAGCAAACACTTGTGTGAACTGTGCATTGATTCCTACATACTTGCTTATTGCGCTTGTTATATTGCTTTGCATTGACAACTATCCATGAGATATACATGTTACAAGTTGAAAGCAACCGCTGAAACTTAATCTTCCATTGTGTTGCTTCAATGTCTTTACTTTGAATTTATTGCTTTATGAGTTAACTCTTATGCAAAACTTATTGATGCTTATCTTGAAGTACTATTCATGAAAAGTCTTTGCTTTATGATTCATTTGTTTACTCATGTCATTACCATTGTTTTGATCGCTGCATTCATTACATATGCTTACAATAGTATGATCAAGATTATGATGACATGTCACTCCAGAAATTATCTTTGTTATCGTTTACCTGCTCGGGACGAGCATGAACTAAGCTTGAGGATGCTGATACGTCTCCGACGTATCGATAATTTCTTATGTTCCATGCCACATTATTGATGATATCTACATGTTTTATGCATACTTTATGTCATTATTATGCTTTTTCCGGAACTAACCTATTGACGAGATGCCGAAGGGCTGATTCTTTGTTCTGCTGTTTTTGGTTTCAGAAATCCTAGTAAGGAAATATTCTCGGAATTGGACGAAATCAACGCCCAGGGTCCTATTTTCACACGAAGCTTCCAGAAGACCGGAGGAGATACGAAGTGGGGCCACGAGGTGGCGCCACACTAAGGCGGCGCGACCAGGCTAGGGCCCGCGCCGCCCTGTTGTGTGGGTCCCTCGTGACTCCACCGACCTTGCCCTTCCGCCTACTTAAAGCCTCCGTCGCGAAAACCCTACCACGTTCGACGAAACCAGAGAAAACCTTCCAGAGCCGCCGCCATCGCGAAGCCAAGATCTGGGGGACAGGAGTTTCTGTTCCGGCACACCGCCGGGACGGGGAAGTGCCCCCGGAAGGCTTCTCCATCAACACCACCGCCATCTTCACCAACGCTGCTGTCTCCCATGAGGAGGGAGTAGTTCTCCATCGAGGCTCGGGGCTGTACCGGTAGCTATGTGGTTCATCTCTCTCCTATGTACTTCAATACAATAATCTCATGAGCTGCCTTACATGATTGAGATTCATATGATGATGCTTGTAATCTAGATGTCATTATGCTAGTCAAGTGGATTTTACTTATGTGATCTCCGGAAACTCCTTGTCCCACGTGTGTAAAGGTGACAGTGTGTGCACCGTGTGGGTCTCTTAGGCTATATTTCACAGAATACTTATTCGCTGTTATGAATGGCATAGTGAAGTGCTTATTTATATCCCTTTATGATTGCAATGTGTTTTGTATCACTATTCATCTATGTGCTACTCTAGTGATGTTATTAAAGTAGTCTATTCCTCCTGCACGGTGTAATGGTGACAGTGTGTGCATCGTGTAGTACTTGGCGTAGGTTATGATTGTGATCTCTTGTAGATTATGAAGTTAACTATTGCTATGATAGTATTGATGTGATCTATGCCTCCTTCATAGTGTGATGGTGACAGTGTGCATGCTATGTTAGTACTTGGTTTGGTTATGTTGATCTGTTATGCACTCTAAGGTTATTTAAATATGAACATTGAATATTGTGGAGCTTGTTAACTCCGGCATTGAGGGTTCGTGTAATCCTACACAGTTAGTGGTGTTCATCATCCAACAAGAGGGTGTAGAGTCTAGCATCTATCTATTTATTCTGTTATGTGATCAATGTTGAGAGTGTCCACTAGTGAAAGTATGATCCCTAGGCCTTGTTCCTAAATACTGCTATCGCTGCTTGTTTACTGTTCTGTTACATGTTTACTTCCTGCAATATTACTACCATCAACTGCACGCCAGTAAGCACTTTTCTGGCGCCGTTAGTACTGCTCATATTCATTCATACCACATGTATTTCACTATCTCTTCGCCGAACTAGTGCACCTATTAGGTGTGTTGGGGACACAAGAGACTTCTTGCTTTGTGGTTGCAGGGTTGCATGAGAGGGATATCTTTGACCTCTTCCTCCCTGAGTTCGATAAACCTTGGATGATCCACTTAAGGGAAACTTGCTGCTGTTCTACAAACCTCTGCTCTTGGAGGCCCAACACTGTCTACAAGAATAGAAGCACCCGTAGACATCAATAGCAAGATATATAGCTTCAAGCACGAATGCTATCACATAGTAAAGTGCATAAGTAAAGAACTCGGGTATAGAAATAACCGAAGTGACGCGGAGACAACGATGTATCCCGAAGTTCACACTCTTTCGAGTGCTACTCTCCGTTGGAGCGGTGTGGAGGACAAGTCACTCCAAATGCTCGAAGGCCACCGTATTCTCCTCGAGAATTCCCACCAAAAGGGATGTCCTCGATCCACTATGGAACCTTAGGAGGAAGAAGCAGCAATCTAAAGAGAGAGAGAGAGAGGGGGCTTAAAAAGCAGGCTGCTTTTTTTCTGCCCGTTGGGCTGCTGAGAAAAAAAACTTGGGCCAGCTGGGATCGAGCGAGGACGGCGGCTGCCAAGGCGCGTGACGAGGCGGCTCGGTCGAGCTGGTGGGCGCGCGGGGCGGCCAAGGCGAGCGGGCCACGCAGCCAGGACCGGGTGGGGCCGGCGCCGAGCGAACGCATGGCCACAGAGGCGAGCGAAGCGAGGGGATCGAGCGGGCGTCGTGTGGGCGTCGTGCGGCGAGGAGGCGAGCGGGGTGTGCGGGGGCCAGCGTGGGGGGCGAGCGGGCCAGGGAGGCGAGTGGAGCGTGCGGCGGCCTGGTGGCTTGGCGGGGCCCAGCGCGTGCGCTGCTGTGCAACTAGGAGAGGCTGGAACCTCCGGTCTGGTCCGGCCGGTACCTCCTGTCTGGGCCGGCCGGTACCTCCAGGCCAGGTACCGGTTGTGGTACCGGAAAAAAGGCTCTAGGAGGCCAGGGGACTACTGGGGAGCTGGGCTAGGTGAGCGGTAGCGTGGGCGGAGGCTCCGGGCGTTTTTCCTTTTTTTTTTTCTTTTAAACTCAAACTTTAAATGCACATAACTTGAGATTGGTAATACCAAATGAGACGAAACCAATTTTGTTGAAAAGAGGACGACAACAGCTACCCCACAAAAACAGGGGATTAGTAGGCAAGCCTCCTGAATCCAAGGGTTTACACGAAGGTACTGCAGCGATAAACCCGTCCGCCCGCCGCCGCCACAGGTTGCCGCCCCTGAATCGCGATGATGGTTCCGCTCGATCCATCTGACAAGCCCACCTCGCAGCGCCGCATAGCGGTGGGCGACACCGTCGTGGTGTACGAGCGCCACGACGCGATGCGCGCCGTCACCGTCGCCGCCGACGGCGTCCTGCAGAACCGGTTCGGGG
This sequence comes from Lolium perenne, assembly GCF_019359855.2. NCBI lineage: Eukaryota > Viridiplantae > Streptophyta > Magnoliopsida > Poales > Poaceae > Lolium > Lolium perenne. The sequence goes on from NC_067245.2 coordinate 191,451,928, forward strand.
TCTTCCGCCACGCCGACTGGCTCGGCCGCCACTTCGGATCCAAGGTCTTCAGCAGCGCCGGCGGCGGCGGTGGGGGCAAGTTCGCTCGCAAGGCCGGCGGCGGGTTCGTCCACCTCCTCGCGCCCACCCCGGAGCTCTGGACGCTCGTGCTCAGCCACCGCACGCAGATCCTCTACATCGCCGACATCAGCCTCGTGGTGGCCTACCTCGAGCTCGTCCCCGGGTGCGTCGTGCTGGAGTCCGGGACGGGCAGCGGCTCGCTCACCACGTCTCTGGCCCGCGCCGTCGCGCCGCAGGGGCGCGTGTACACGTTCGATTTCCACGACCAGAGGGCGGCCTCTGCAAGGTAAGCACGCAGCTCAGGACGCATGTCAAAAGTGATTGTCTGCTTGTGGATATGGGGATTTGATTTGGGCAATTTTGTGATAAACTAAAAACGTTGCAGATACTGCATTGTTTGTGGATCTGTGCTTGCATTCCACAGAATGGGAACAATGTGCGAGTTTAGATATCCCAGCAGAAACAATCTATCAATATGCTCTGACATGCATTTGTATACAATAGTTTGGCCTACAAATATGATACAGTATAAGTAGAATATTCATGTCTTTGTAGCCTATAGAAAAGATCGATGTTCTTGCAACATCTCTAGGACTTTATCAAACTTTGGGTTCACCTCTTAATATAACTATCTGTCAAATAATGGCAAGTACAAGGCGCAAAAATACCATTAAAGTATCACCTCTTTTTAGAGCAGCAGTTGCAAACAGCAATATGAAGTGCGAACTGTGGAAACATTTTTTTTGCAGAATATACTTTACAAAAGTGCAAAATCCTTGTTTAGCACTAGCATATATTAGGCTGAATGTTATTGTCAGTCATGTGTTTTAATGAATACTTGTTATGGTGCTGCTAGAGGGATGGCGCGAGAGGGCCGGCTGGGGGCCTTGCCCACGGCCGGTGGCAAGAGGGAAGGGATTTCCTTCTTAATTCTTGCTTGATTAGATTGACACGTCTCCTCTCCTTATATAGAGAGGTTTACTTGACCCCTAAGCAAACGAACCCTTATCTCTAATTAACCCTAATACTAATAGGCTATACCGCCAGCCCAAGCCCATTACGTACTCTAACACTACACCCCACCTGGACATGCAGCGTGCAGCCTAAACAAACCGTGCAGCCTAAACAAACCATCACTCGACGCAACACAAACCTAACACCTAAAAACGAGCCTTTTACATCTCGGCTTGTTTTATTACTCTCAACCTGAAATGGACTAGGACGCTTTATTGTTGACCCCTGAACATAAAGTGGACACCGTCCTCCCGTCGGACATGCAGGACATGCACCTGTACAGCCACCTGGATCCCATGGAAACCAGCGGAACAAAAGGAGCCCGCGCGGCGGCCGGCGCCGAAATGCAGTGGTGCTACGCGGTGCGCTCCTGTCCGTGACACCATGCCTTCTCCCTGCTGGATGATTGTCGATGGCACAGACTTTGAGGTCGCTGCCCGCGGGAGAAACAGCATGTCCGCCGGTGGGGCCCAAGATCCCCGACGCAGCGGACGAGATCGAGGTCCGTTGCGCAACGAAGGGCAACTTGGAGGAGCTCCAGCTGCAGATCACGCATCTCCCGCACACGCCGACGCACACGAGGCCGCGCGCAGCAGCCTGCAGCCTCACCGCCGCCGACACGTGGCGGATAGCGATCCAAGCCGGAAGCGGTGACGGCGACGGAGGGAAACGGACCTGGTGGAAGGGCATCCTGGGCGGTGTCGATGTAGAGCCCGGGGCCAAGGTCGCTGCCACACCGCCGAAAGGCAGGGACGGTGTCGGTGGCGGCAGCAGCCGCTGCGGTGTTGGTGGCGATGACAGCAGCTGCTGCTGTTGCAGCTGCCCACCGAACGGCAGGGACAACGTCGGTCTGGACAGCAGCTGCAGCGGCGGCGTTGGTGGCGGCGGCGGCGGCTGCTGCTGTTGCTGTTGTAGCGTCCCGGTGGGGAAGAAGGCGGCCGGCTGCTGAGGGACCCCCGGCGCCAAGGTAGGGCCCGGCCCGGAGATGGTGGACAGCGGCAGCGGGGACTGCAGCAGCCCGGCGTCGGGTGGCGGCGACGACAGCAACAGCGTCGGCTGTAGCGGCCCGGCGATCGCGGTGGAGGCCGCCTGGTGCGTCGGCTGCCACGGTAGCAGCGCCGCCGGCAGCGGCCCGTAGGGACCGGCCAGGAAGAGGTGGATCTCCAGAGGTGAGATCGCGGAGGGCTGCGGTGATCTCCGCCGGGGAGAGAACGGTGGGGACGTCGGAGTGCGGCGGCGGCGGGTGGGAAGAACTCGGTGGAGGGCTGGACATGATCGAACCCGGGAAAGCTGATACCAAGTGTTATGGTGCTGCTAGAGGGATGGCGCGAGAGGGCCGGCCGGGGGCCTTGCCCACGGCCGGTGGCAAGAGGGAAGGGATTTCCTTCTTAATTCTTGCTTGATTAGATTGATACGTCTCCTCTCCTTATATAGGGAGGTTTACTTGACCCCTAAGCAAACGACCCTTATCTCTAATTAACCCTAAGACTAACGGGCTATACCACCAGCCCAAGCCCATTACGTACTCTAACAGTACTCCTTCCGCTCCTATGAATAAGCTGCACATGTTTTCCAAGATTTACCTTTGACCAAGAATTAGTCCAAGTATACGGTGACTGTTTTATGGAAAACTATATCATTAGAAAGTGGTTTTCAATACGAATCGAACAACAGTAACTGTGTGCAACATAATTGAGATATAGTTGCTCAAATTTCTGGCCACAGGTAGATCTTGTAAAGCGTGTGCGCCTTATTCATGGGAACGAAGGGAGTATATGCTTTTGTGTTATTGAGATTTAAAGTGTTATTGAGATTTAAAATCCTTTGGTAAACAGGGAAGATTTTGAGAAGAATGGCCTAAGTAGCCTTATTACAGTTGCTGTGCGGGACATACAAGGAGAAGGGTTCCCAGACGAACACTCTGGAGCTGCTGATGCTGTGTTCCTCGATTTGCCTCAGCCTTGGCTGGCTATACCATCTGCTGGGACAATGCTACGACAAGATGGCGTTCTATGCTCCTTTTCCCCTTGTATTGAGCAAGTACAGCGAGCTTGCGAAGCTATGAGATCATGTTTCACAGGTCGGTATTGCTCTTAATTTGTTACTTCATTTAGAAGTTATGACATGTGTTCACATTGATTCATGGAATCATATAATCTCCCTCTAATTATTATGTTAATTACAACAGCCACTTTTGTTGCCATGTAAGTTGATGGAATTAGGACTTATCTTTTCCCAGCTGTTTCGTTTTCAATGGTCTATCTGATACTGTCATTTGTCACAACTTATGGTAAACTCATGTCATTGATTCATAGGATACCTCAACTTTGGTATGCTTCTTTCAGAAAGATGAAAACAAAAAGAACTGCAATTTTTTGTGCATTTGCAGTCCAAGCATCCCTAGAGTGTTCAAAAAGCATGGTGTGAACCTAAAGATGTGCGGTTTCTGAAGTCTCTTTTAAAAACCTAAAACAACCGAAACAACTCTAAAATTAGTTACCGGAGTAAATGTGTGGACTCTTGCTTGCATCATTTAGTATCTTCATAAGCAAAAAACTGGCACCTCCTTATCACCTCCTGCGCCATTGCAGTTACCTAGTCTATACTTCTTATCTGTTTCTGTGGTTTTGTAATAGTTTCGACTTGCCTTGATTTTGCACACAAGAAAAAAGAAAACCGAAGATAGAACTTACATAGAAGTGTGTTATAGTTTCAAGATTAAATGTTCTAGAGTTAATTTAACTTAAGATTACAATCATGATAATGCTATGCCATTATGGGCAAATAAACAAGCAAGGTTGCTTAAAATTATGCAATTACAATGATCTCTAAATAAGTAAGTTCTTGAGTTAGCCTCTTTCAACAAGAGTGGGCCAGAACCTTATTCTCCATACTGCTGTGTTCTTGTGCAGATATTAGAACTTTTGAAATTCTTCTTCGCACCTACGATGTACATGAAGGTGCTCTGAAGAGTGCAACTGCCAACGAAGCTGCTAATTTGGGTTCAGTTCCTGAGAAGAAAAGGAAAATTCGGACAGGTGGAGAAGCCTTTGACAGTACACAGACTTCTTCTGTTATGGCTAGGCCCTGCAGCACAGCTAGAGGGCACACTGGCTACTTGACGTTTGCAAGGAGAAGTGTGCATGGCAGCCAAGCTGTAGCCAATGAATGTTGCTCCACTTCTTAGACCAGTAATATACACACTGGCGCAGAGTTATTCCTATCTGAATGGTTCTTGTTTGTGTAACCTGTGCTGAGCACCATTTGAGGTGCAGTGTGGCGTGATAAGAAATATCACGCCTCCGCACTGGAGCAGAGTGAGTACCATGCAAGGTGATGTGGTGCAGCCAAGAGATCTGTCTGATGAGTTAGAGATGCTCGATATGCTTATGAATATAACTGATATATGGCCTCTCCAGTAGGCCTTGGTGCTTTGAGTTTTTTTTTTCATGTTAGTTTGAGATTGTTGTGATTGTGCTACCATGGCTATCATACTAATCATTCATATCTCTGTTTTTGTTTTATGATGAACCACACTAATCATCATATTTCAGTTTATTTTTATGATGAACAACAAGCTATTTTCTTGGGTGCAGACCTTTGTGATATATCTATTATCACTATTCACAATACAATTTATCTGTTCTAGTTTTTTTTACTGTAGATCGAATTTCGAGCTGAAATTTCTTTGAATCGTAGAAACAGCACATGGGTATCCTTTATGAATGTTTCAGATTTTTTCACAATCTAAATATGAGTTTATAAGTTGATCCTACAATCTCCAGAAGGCTCGTAGGATCGTACGGATACCCACGTGAGCACCCTGCCTCTGCGGTGGCTATCTGTGCTCCTGTGCCTTTGGCATCTATGTAAACACTGTAAGGCAAACGCTGGGCGTCGGTCGCCTGATCTGGGGCCAAAAATCGGTTGCTCTCTGCGCTGTTCGATGGCGATCCGACGTCCAGAATTAGCCGCATTAGGAAGTTTACATTATAGCCCCTGATTTCTGGAGAATCAACCCGCAGTACTATATTTCTCAGATATTAGTTCAAATGCAGTTTTACATTTGCCACCCTCCTTTTTCAGGAAACCAACCCGCAGTACCCTCTAATATGATGAGTATTACAACAAAAATCCTCCCTCTGCGTATAAAAAATATATACTATTACAACAAAAAGTCGCAACATTTTTTAAGAGTAATGTCACAATAAAGTGGTTAAACCAACAAATTGTTTTGTTGGAGATCAATCTACAACAAAAGTAGCCATTATTATTAACAAAAACCGGAGACTATTACAACAAAAATCCATATGTTTGCTAAAAAAATAGAAGAAAACATTAATTTGTTACATATTGAATTACAACAAAAGTCACCAACTTTTGTTACAAAAAGTCACAAACGATTACAATAAAAAATCAATATGTTTGCAAAATGATGCAAAGTGGTCAAGCGACATTTAATTTGCTACAGATTGAATTACAACAATAATCACCTACTATTTTATCCAAAGTCACAAATGGTTACAACAAAATAAAAAATCACTTTATTATTAGCATCAACAAAAAAATAAAAAATGTTGTCTCTTTACAATAATTGTTAACAACAAATTCTACAAAAATTACGAGTTGTTTACAACAAATAGTTCATCATCTCACTCCATGTATTTGCAGGGAAACAATTATTGGGCCGAAAAAAGAAGGCCCATTAAGCAACGCGGGAGCGAGAGGCCGGACGACCGATCGCCCGCGCGGGATCGGTCGCCGGATATACAGCGTTTTCCACACTGTAATGATGTCGTTTTCAATGTGCTCGCGTCCTCGCTTGTGTTGATGTTGTCCTTTGGTGCAGTGCGTCTGCCGCTCGACCACAATGGCGACGTTAGAGCATGTCTAGCAGGCCCCTTATATTTCTGCCCCGTATCTGGCTGCTTTTTCGCCCCGTATCGAAAAGTTGGCAACGAAAGAGGCATTCCGTCTAGCAGAACCCGTATTTCGCCCCGTATTTTCAAAAATTAAAACCCCGGGAAGTTCATCTTCATTGATCATACTAGGGATCATACATACATTTTGATCATACTACAGATCATACTACATCTAAACCTACCTCTACTCGTCCAGGATGACGTAGGGGATGAAGGCGATCCTCGCCGCCTCCTCCCGCGCCTCCCGGGCCTCCCGCGCCTGCCGCGCCTCGAACTCCTGGACGGCGGCGATGGCCGCCGCCTCCTCCTCTGCCTCCGCCGCCGCTTTCTCGGCGGCATCCGCCTCGGACAAGGCGACCGCACGGCGGTAGGCCGCCTCCTCTTCCTCCTCTTCCGCCGCCGCCGCTTCCTCCTCGCCGCCTCCGCTTCCTCCGCCGCTGCTGCTGCTGCCGATGGTCGCCCTCCATTCCGCCAATGCCGCGCGGTCGCGCAGCCACTGCGCGCGCCATTTCTCGAACGCCTCGCCGCTCATCGGCTTGAGCGGCGGGTCCTGCTTGTACCACCGCCCACCCGCGGCGAACTCGCGGAGCGGGTCCGGCACGTACAGCGCGCCTGCGTACTTGCAGGCCGCGCGACGGCTCCCGGCGGCGGAAAGTTTGCACTTCAGCCGCCACGCATCCTCTACGGTGTCCGGCGAGCGGGATCGCTTCGATCCGCTCGCCGGCGAGGCCCTACTGCGGCGGCGGGAGTCCATCCTAGCTTTTGGGGTGGAATGCGTGGCGGGGGAGCGGCTAATTGCTCGCCGGAGCAGGAGGAGGAGGCGGCGGCGCGCGGCGGAGCTAGGGTTGCGAGTGAGGGGTTAACCCCTCACTCGCACCTGCGCCCACTATATGTACGGGGCGAAGGGGCCGATTTCCTGGGCCCCGTATTCCGCCGAAACGGGGCGGCCCGAATACGGGGCCTGCTAGACGGCCCGAACCGCGCCTGCCCCGTATGTCGCCGGAATTTTACGGGGTGGGCGGGTTATACGGGGCCTGTTAGACATGCTCTTAGTACTTTCTTCTTGTTGAGCTCACCCCCTCTGTGTTGGGTGTTGTCTCCCTCTCAAAACCCCTTGTACTGCTGCTGTAAAACTCGTACGGGCCTTTACCCGATTGCTTGATGAAATAAAAAACGACACATCCAGGTGGGAGCCTTTGTGCTCCTCCCGGTGAACTCTCTCTCAAAAAAAAAAAAAACCCTTATCCATGAGTGATCTACTTTTACAAGCATGACTGGACAGTCTCTTAGGCTAGCCATAGTGCTAGTATCATAGCTAGTATCATGCACAATGATCCCACAAAAATGCTGATGTGGTAGCTAATTAAGGAGAGAGAAGATTAGAGTAACATAGGTGGATACTGTATCATAGCGCATGTCACGAGAAAAGTTAATGTCAAACAAGTCTTGTGCACAAATTTACATGTAGATTCTAAAAAGTAAGACTACTCATAGTGGGAGTAACTTCACTAGTAACTAAGTGTCCAACTCAGCAAATTTGCTTATGTGGCAGTGAGTTAATGAGGAGAGAGGAGGATGGAGTAACATAGCTAGTTACTGTAACATCACACTTCTCAAGATACAATGAGTCTATAAGCTATGAAATTCAATTCGGCTCCCGGGTGCATATGCTCCCTCTATCAAAAAGTTATATTTCGAAATGTCGAAAATTTTTGACACAAAATTCTACATGTACATCTCCATAATATACGTACGTTCGTCAAGTTTCGCGAGGAACCAATATGTTTTCTGGTCTGTGTAAAAAAGAGAAAATTTATCTCCTGAAAAGCCTTATTTTTAGCATTGAATTTTGTCTTTTTTACACACGTCACACAACAAGTCGGATTTTTATGAAACAACTTTGTGAGCACGTAGCACGTGAAGATGTACGTTTGAATTTTTCGTTTCAATTTTTTAAAATTTCAAAATGTATGTAACATGCATTTCAAAATAAAGGGAGCATATGCTCCCATGTGCCAAAACACCATTCCCTGGCCTAATAAAACTAATTAATGAAGATATATGATACTACTTTGATGTTACTAACCACTATGAAGGTAGTAACATAGAGTAATAACATGTGCATGTTACTACTCTATGTTACTTCCCACTATGACTAGTCTAATAAATATAGCATGATTATGATACTACTTCATGATACTAACCACTATAGAGATAGTACGATACATAAGTATCATATGCATTATACTATTATATGATACTTACCACTATGGCCAGCCTTAATCTCCCAGACTAGATGCATTAGAGGCGATCAATTGAGTGAAAGATCTTGGACCACCGATACCAAATGAAAACAGTCCATATCAATGTGGATGGGCAACTGACTATATTCCAGGGCAATTTCAATCCCTCCAAGGCATGCACGTACTTCAGCTTTCAAAGGATCTTCACACATCAATAAGAATGATTCTGAGGGAAATCAATCGGCCACAACAAAGAATTACGCTGCATGTGCTGGGATCATGATAATCTCGTACGCCCAAACCTGTCTTTGACTACTTTAGTACCAGTTTGATCCGATTTTGTCTACTTTTGAGTACAGTAGTAGATTATAAAATGAGCACATCACAAGTTCACAACACAACACAGTTTAGCAAACTGCAGACTAAACCTGCGTGTTTGGCTTTCTGATTATTTTCTAACCTAGTTGCATATATACATAATTATTATTGCGTTTAAAAGCATGTGACATGAAATGTGAAACTACAACCATTTGAGACAAATCTACTCATAGTTAGATTGATTTACCAAGCAAAGTAAGTTAGAGTTGTTTTAATGGAGAAGAGAAGAACCAGCAGTGCCAACTGTAAATGGTCATATGCTTTGTTTTCCATAAGGTAATAAGCAGGAAGTAAGCCTTCATTGTTCGTAGGATCGTAATGCTACAAATTATATTTTTATATACTCCTCAGGAAATCTACAAAGTTAGGAGATTGCCCCAAGGGCAACTATTACCACCGTCTATCTCTTGTGAGGTGTTACGCAAAACATAGGCGGCTAGCTGGCGTTCTCCGTGGCACTACGTTTGGCTTCGCGCAAACGACGCCCAAATGGTTGCTGCCGGGAGATTAGGGGTCTGCATTCAATTCGTGGCTCACTGCACTGCACTAGTGAGATAGAACTCACTGCGCGTTTAAGATGAGTTTTAGTAAAAAATGCACTTCGTTTGATTTCCTGGGTTGCATCAGTTGGTACCCAAGTGCCACTTTGTTTGATTGGTCGCATGCTTTTTCTAACCTCACCTATATGGTAACATGGTGACCTTACCTCACCTATCACAAGCATGAGCACATAGACACCATCATGGTCATGGGCGTACCCAGCGCGGGGGGGGGGGGGGGGGGGGGGGGTGGGCGTGACCCACCCAGAAATTAGGGAACTTTTTCTATACCCCTAATCTAGAGTGCTGAAAAGAAGCCTAATTCTATTTGGTCGTTCTCGCTTCGCAGAGTTGCAGACTGCACAGCGCCAGGGCGAGGCCACAAGGCGCTTTAAGTTTTCGGCTCAGCTCGCCGTCGCCGCATCGACGACTCCCCAGTTCTGCGATTCCCCACCTGCCGCCAGCCGCTCGGCGCCTCTCCTTGCCGACTCGCCTTTGGTCGCCCCTTCTTAACGTCGGCTGCCCCTTCCCCTATGCTCCTGCTCGGTCGCTTAAGGAGAAGTTTTCATGCTCGCCGCCAGTGCTCCATGTCTCTGGCTCGGCCGCCTTCCCCAGATCCCCCCGGCAGCCGCCGGTGCCTCCTATGCAGGTCTTCTCCCGGCCACCACGTGAGCGCTTGGCTCCCCTCAAAATCTGGGTGGATACGTGAGGCATGGGTATGATGCCGCTTCCATGGCAAATTGCCTGTATTCTTACAGCTAAAATGGTATTTGCATTGATTTAACTGGTAGTTTAACATTTTCGCATCTGTTGTATAGAAATGAAGAATAATAGCCAAAGTGCATCAATTTTAGAGAAACGTAAAGCAAAGAAGATTGCATCTTCTACAACATTGGTGGCGACGAATAATGTTGAAATATTATTTTCACCAATGTTGAAAGAGTATTCTATGCAATTAGTCTAGTGAAAATTAAGTTAACAAATAATATGGGTGCTGACCTTTTGAACCATTGCTTAGTGACATTTATCGAGAGAGAGATGTGTTTTTGAAAGTAAGTAATAGCTGAAACTTTCATGAGAATGCGAGAGCGTGAAGGAATCCTGATGTAAATTTTCTGTTTATGCTATATTTCATGATATAATATCCTTTTTCATGTTTTGAACTATTTGTGTTCTAAAGCATGTATGTAATAAATTTCAATATTGACAATCCATCTGATATATGTGTTATTTATTTGGCAATTTTTATTACAATTGGAGAAGCGCAAAAAAAAAATTAGAGGTGTGCCCACCCTTCGATTTTTTCCTGCGTCCGCCACTGATCATGGTATCATTGTTCACAAGCTTCGGTATGTCGGCGATCACAAAGGCAGATGCCATCATGGCACCGCCGGTCAAAAGCATCACCAAGTCGCCGATCACGAAGACGAAGACCACCATGACACCGTCGGTCACGCCGGTCACAAGCATGGACACGTCGACGACCACGAAGATGAAGACCACCATGGCACCGTCGTTCACTCCGGTCACAAGCATCACCACGTCGCCAACCACGAAGACGAATACCACCATGATGCCGCCGGTCACAAGCACCACCACATCGCCGACCATGAAGATGAACACCACCATGCCACCACTGTTCATGCCCGTCACAAGCATCACCATGTCGTTGACCACGAGGACGAAGACCACCATGACACCGTCGGCGGTCGCAAGCATCACCACGTCGCCGACCACGAAGACAAACACCACCATGACACAGCCGTTCACGCTCGTCACAAGCATAACCATGTCGCCGACGACGAAGTTGAATACCACCATGACACCGTCGGTCACGCCGGTCACAAGCGTCACCACATCGCCGACCACGAAGACGAAATCACCATGCCGCCACCACCATGGATTATCATCTCTCACTTCTCACATATCATCACCACGTCGCCGTCCATAAATATGGCAAGCAATAAATTGAGCAAGAGTACTTAAAACTATACTCACACATAATACTAGCGAGTCATTTATTTACCCGTCTATGTACACTGAAACAAAAACCTGTCAACATGAAAGTCATGCGAAATGGTAACTTGAACCTACTCCTCAAAGGAAATTTCAAACGGTTGAGGTTGCGCGATGAATTTGACAAAATTCTCGTAAAACTTCATACACGAAATTGACGATTTACGACTGACGAAACTCGAAACCGATTGTGGGAATTGATTCATATCATCGACATCATCTTTTTGATGTACAACTTATTTTGATTCGGAGTATGTTTGTGTTGATTTGAAGAGAGGGTGTGTGTAGTGTAAGGAGAGTGAGTTTAAGCAAGAGCACGAGCAACGGTTGCATCCGTCGAGCCGAAAAGTCAGGACAACGGAACATGCCCGCTGAAAACTGCCGACTCAGACGTTTCTCTAGGATCTGTCCCGAGAATGCTTTGAGAATCGGTTGAGCCACAAGACAGATACCTTCCAGACAACCAAACAAGGCGTTTTGTTTCTCTTCCATGTAAAAAAGACCCGGCCAGACTAATAAACACGCCCTAGGACTTAGTTTTTAGTTGAGGAGGTGTCACCCTGTTGCAGCGTTTGAACAACCTGTAAGCTTGACGCTTGGCACTTCTTCTAATGAAAAAAAGTGATGCACCTTTTCAGGGTGCATTATAACAGAAAAAAATCTCTCGTGAGGTGGCACGACAAAGCATGAACCATATATTAATATCATTTCTGGAAAGGACCAAAAAAAAGCTTGATGTTTTCAATGTGTTTCTGCCATGAGGCCTAGATCGATAGAGCATTGCCTATGGGCGCACATCTGCAATAACATGATGTCCATTAGAGCATGGTCGAGGTCATTATGCAAAGCTTACACGTTTTGTTGTATGTGGCAAGTCATAAATGTGGAACTGCATGCACTAGCCAGTTGAATCAAAAGACCGATCTGATGAAGAAGCACTAGATAATATTCAACACTTTTTCTCACATCTAGGCTGGTGGCCTTTTTATTTCTTAGATCTCACACAGTTGTTAGACATGTATCCTTAATTTTTTTAATAGCCAAAAATATTTATTTTAAATACAGTGTTGGCTAGGATTTAAACCCAAGACCATGTAGGTCTCATACCATGTGAAATTGCATGCTCTAGCCAGTGCAATCAAAAGACCGATCTGATGGAAGACGGCTACACAATTATATTCAACAACAATCATTACAATTATGTGACACAAACTTTACACTGTCCCTGTTGTAATTCCAAACATTATTTTTAACCTAATTTGGACATAGGCATATTCAACACAAGTACACAAAATCTCAACTATTTTTCTAGTGGTAAGTTGAGGCTCTTTAGACACGAGCAATCTGCTAGAAGTTAGGCACCGAGATTCTGAATTGTGCAGACAAACTTTTTTTGAAATGTGAACTTCTCAACAAGATCTGAATGGGTATATACGTACATAAGGAAAAGGTCGGCATATTTCTTACTACATAAGAGAGGAACAAAGGGGTCGAATAGTTTTGCTTGAGCTTAGATGTATAGCAGAAAGGGAACTGAAGTTTTCCTATGCTTACAAGACCGCAAATGTCACCAACACAACCACCACTACTACATTGTCGGAACTGCAACCTTTCTTTTGTAAATACAGTGTGGAGCTGTCATCCTAGGGTGCGCAATACTGAATATAACGTTTGCGCATGCAGACAATGCCCTAGCGGAACTTTTAGCTGACTTAGCCGGCGCTAACAAACTTCAATGAGTGTACAAACTTCATAGTACTGGAAGTGAAGTGAAATCATAGCCTCGTTGAAACTGTGCATAAATCCAATGTAGATAATAAGTATGGATGAAGTACTGGTCACATACTCGGTAGGAAGGTACATGATTCCAGAAACCTTCCATTTCTAAGTAGGTCCTAAGAGCATCCCCACTCGTTGGCGCTCCCCACGCCCAAATCCGGCGAAATTTTCGTCCGGATTGGAGGAAGATTTGGCGTGGGGAGCGCCGAAGTTCCAGCCGTCCCCCCGGCAGGAAACCCCCAACCTCGACCATTTGACATATTTCAAACAAATTTAACATAAAATTTAACAAGTTCGGCGACCAAGAGTACGAAAATTGCTGAAACAAATTCGGCGATAATCAGTACAATGTTTAACAAGTGCTGAAACAAATGAAGCACATAATTTCACAATTTTTCAAACAAATTAAGACAGACTAGTTGGCGTCGGCGTTGGCGTTGCCTCGGAGCCTCCATATTTGCTCCACCAGATCATCTTGCAGCAGCTGATGCATTGTAGAGTCTCGAATCTCCTGGCGCATAGCAATAAAAGCGGCCTATGATGGAGGCACCTGGTGATTAGGCTGTTCAAGAGGACCCTCTCTCTCTCATATGGTGCTTCTTGCTCAGCCAGAGGAACCGGATGCTTTCGCTCATTTTCAATAATCATATTGTGTAGGCACACACAGCAGTTCATCACCTCACACATCTGATCTTTGGACCAAGTTATAGCGGGGAACCGGACGACATCACTGCTATGACGGCCCTGCAGAACCGGTAGAAACAATCAAGGGCGGTGGACTCCGCCATCCGAAGATAGTCATTTCCACCATCACCGGGAGCTCCATACGCTAGCATCCTCATAGCCACTGTGCACTTCTGCAGTGACGAAAATCCAACCAAACCAGTGCAATCCGCCTGGCATCTGAAGTAGGGATCAGAGTCTCGGATGGCATACACAATTTGCAGAAATAGCTTTCTGCTCATCCTGAAACGACGCCGGAAAACACTCTCACCGTGCAATGGATTGTCGGCGAAGTAGTCGGCGTACAACATGCAGTAGCCCTCCATTCGCTGTCTCGGCTTGCACTTCCGGCGACCTGGTGCCGACCCACCACGTCGACCAGTTGCCAGTCTGGTGTACATGCTTGCCAAGCAACCGAGGATCATCATGTGCTCGTCGTCTTGGGCGGCTGCTGCCATCTCTTCTTGCATAAGCTCGACGAACATCTGCTCCTCCTCTTCGTCCGAGTCCATGGCCGGCGAGGCAAATGGACGAACACCTGACGGGCGTGGTCGAGGCAACCCGAGCCGCGAGCGACGAGGAGCAGGCCAAAGTCGGAAAACAGGCCGGCGGAAGAGCAGCCAGATAGGCCGTCGTCCAAAGACGGCGGAATATAGGCAGGTGGGGAAGGAGGAGCGGCGGAATCTGGGCAACAAGCCGGCGGGGTGGTGCCGGCGGCGAGAGAGATACGAGGGGTGGGGGAGATTTTGAGCGACGTGGCGGTGGGGTTCGTGCGTCGAGTCACCGACAGATCGGGCCCTTCCCCGCTTTTCACTCGTCCGGAGTCCCCGATAGGTCCCCGGGGGGCCGGGGATGGCGTGGGCTCGCCGGATGGATGAAGGGCCAAATCCGGACGAAAACGAGGAACCGGGGGCGCGACTGGGCCGAATTTCGCCGTCCGGATGAGAAAAACGTCGCTCGGGGGCCTCGTCGGGGGGACGAGTGGAGAGGCTCTAAGCCATATGCTATCCGAGAACATGTTGGAGGAGAGAGATAGGTACAAGTGTGGCATTTCGATACTAGAATTATGGGCGTTGGGTTGCTGGTGTATCTATATTTGCCTACTCTCCTACAGTAGTACTAGTATAAATAGATTATTATGTTAAAACTATCAACCGGCTCGAGCCAATTTTGATGGCATGGATATATCGATACAAGTGGAAGTCGTCGGATGTGTAATCAGCTACTGCACGTTCCAGCTATACGGAATCTTGTCATATCTCAACAGCACATGGCACGGTTTGCCCGGCACGAGTAGATGCGACGTGCAGGATTTATTATTAATGCAGTACTTCGTTTGTCCATAATCATCCTATATTCTGGATTTTGTTAAATTTATTTTTGTAAAATTTGACTAAAAATATAGGAAAGGTCAATATCTAATTCAAATGCACATAATATGAAAATATATTTGTGATGATTTTAATAGTATTTAGGCTATATTGCATATGTTAGTATTTTTTTCTATATGTTTGTCAAAGTTTACAAAGTTTAACCTTGACTAGACATGAGCAGAAGGACTATGATTTGTATTTGTCTACCTCTGATTATAATTCTCTACAATAGTCGATTATGAAATAAGCACACTACAACAGAGTTTGGCGAGGCATAAAACCAAGTGGTTGGATGTTTGATTATTTTCTAACCTAGATGCAAAATAGGCTTTGTTTTTTCAGATGGTAATCGTGGAATTGAGCTTTGATTATTCATAGGGTATATTTTCACACCACAAATTGTTAACTTTTGCCATCCTCCATATTATTCGACGTCCACTTCAGTACACCCCCAAAATCAAAAGGCCAATAAGGCTCACTTAGTTAATTATCTTATGTATATAATTAGGCAGGGTCACATGCTGCTCCTCGCCATCGCCCATATAATGTTGTGTAATTGGTTCTATCGGTACTATCCAAAAGGAAAAAAAAGTATTACATGCTGCTCCTTGACGTCTTTTGCTGGGGATTTGGAATGTTCGAAACAAGATTGCTTTCGAGAAAATTGTTGTTTGATCTCCTGTGGTGAGAATCTCTGCGGTTTGTTCCTTCTTTGGGCAGGTTTATATGGTAATGAAGACGACGATAGGATCAAGATAGGTGCTGATCAGATGCTGCAGCAGGTGTCTGCAATTCATTCGGGTCTAGCATTGTCGGCGTCTTCTGCGAGAACTGGGATGCTGCTGGTTACGAATGGTAGAGCTTGAAGTGGAAGCTTTTCATGTCTTGTTCATTGAGTTGGTTCTATTGCTGGTTTTTGCTGCTGGTTCTTTCAGGTGGCGTGAGATGATGGTTGTATCACTTTGTTTGGTGAAAACTTTTGCGATAGTGTAGGCGTAAGTATTTTGCCCCGTAGCTTGATTTTTGAGGCTGAGCAGCTGAGGTCAAGCAACTGGTTTTCCTACCAAAATATTAAAACCGGGATCCTTTTGTTGTTCATCTTCTTTCTTTTTTCCCCTTTGTTTGACGGGTGTGAACTTAAAATCAGAACTCTGTATTTACGTTATTGTTATGCAAATTAATGGAAAGGGGACAATCCTAGAAAGAAAGTTGGATCGAGGATGGTTTGATAATTTATTTCGTGTACAACAAATATGCTATATGTAGTACTCCAATAAATAAGTGACGCGGTACTCCTGGAAATATGCAATGAGTTACGGCAAACAACTACTACGTCATCTTCCTCTCGTATTTATTTGGATTTGGTGTAGCTGTGCCGTGCATGTGCAAAGACTCGTTCGCAAAAAAAAGTAACCCGTGCAAAGGCTGCAAAACTGCACAACGGGAAGAGCCAGCCAGGAGGCACGGGGAAGAAAGCACACCGGCGGGGTTGCAGCATGCATGACAGCATGAGTCGGATGTCGGCCAATAGGGCTTCCACGTGCATGCCGGCCAAGCGTACGGCAGCGAAAAGTACGCTTGAGAGTCGGCTGCGAGCAAGCTTGTTTTTTTATGACTATTTTTCGACTCAGAACTAATTTTGTTTTTAGTTAGATTATGTCATCAAATATTAGTTGCAAATCATGTTGTAACTCAACCTGAATCACGATGTAAATTAAATGATGCAAGGCTCAGAACTAGTAAATCCCTTTTTTTACCTGAACTGGAGAAGCTCTCAACGTACGAACTGGTACGCACGGGACTCCACGGGAGATGCGATCGGAAGATGGCTGGAAAATCTCATGTAGGGTTCCGTCCCCTAGCCAGCTATGCCATCGGTCTGCTTCGTCTCCGGTGGCCTTAGAGCTTGGAGGTGTGGCGGACCACGACCTCTCACCGGCGGAAGGGTTTTCGTTCTTTGTTAGGTTTTCTCAGTGTCTTTTTCTGGATGGTGCGGTGGCGGCTCCATCTTGATGTCAGAATAAGGTTCTCCCCGCCCTACTCTCGCTCAGGTGGTGCATCTAGCATTGCCGGGGGTGCGCAGAGTCTGTGTGCCCGGCGGTTCTCGCGGGATCCGATCGGTTTTCGTGTTCGTTGGTGTGGTTTCAGGTCAGTCTCTTCCGATTTACATCTTTGGCGACGACTGCTGCTCTGGTGCGTTGGTCCTTTGGGACCTTAGCACGACCACTTCCCGTTTGTCTACTACAACAAGCTCTACTACGACAAGCTTTACCTAGATCTGGTGATGGAGTTGCAAGGACGGCTGCGTGCCTTCGGCTCACGTCAGTGTTTGTAGTCGTTGCTAGGTGGTCGAAAGACCTACTTGTAATTTTTATTACTTTTGGATCTGCTTATACTGCTATTGATGATTATTAATAAATCGGTAGAATTTTCGCAAAAAAAAAAATAGGAGAAGCTCTCATTTTGCATTAATAGTAGGGGGAAAAGCTGTACAATGGCTAAAGCCAGGAGCCAAAACATAAAAAAGCTATAAAAACTAGTCTCGGTGAGCTATTTTCAGGCTTTCCATGACTTCTCCAACCTGATACAAAAGACTCTCAGACGAATGTGAAAAATTCTCAAAAATTCTTCTATTTCTCTCCTTCCACAAATGCCACACATGGCATAAACTGCAATGGATGTCTGATATTTACGGTTCTTGATCTTCCTAAATCTTGCAATTTTCTTCCACCATCCAGCAATCGAAGTGGATTAAGTGGCGATGCTAGAAGCAACCCCATGAGTGACTGAGAGGCCCCGCCAGAGTTCTTTCGCATACGGGAAATCAAGGAACAAATGATTTGCAGTCTCGATCTACTGATCACGTAAGGAGCAATTGTCTTGGTGAGGGCATCCTATACCCTGCAGCCTATCAGCACTCCACAGTCGGTTTAGATGAGCAACCATAGGATGAAGTTAATTTTCCCTTCAATTCTAACCTCCCAGGTGGCTGCAAGTTGGGGCCTGAGAATTCTGACATAGAAACATGCTTCGTAGGCAGAGGCTGCACAGTAGCAACCATCGTTAGAATGCTTCCCAATGACAGTGTCATCCTAATTGGATAGATGCACCGTCTGCAAAGAGGTCCAAAGCTTGACAAACTGGTCAATTAGTTCTCGCATGTTGACATGCTGCATCTCTTTCATCCATCTGCCATCTTGCATTGCAGCCTGCACTATGATGTTCTTTCTTCTGGCCAACTTAAAGAGAACAGGGAAGCAAAATTGCAACGACATTCCTTCATGCCAAGTATCCTTCCAGAACAAGGCTCTAGCATCATTACCTATATGTAAGGAAGTGCATGCCTGAAAGAAGAGCATATCGAAGAGCATATCTTCAGGTTTCACTGGAAGAGGTAAGCCATGCCATGATCTTTCAGGATCATTCCATTGGAACCATATCCATCTTAAGCGCAGTGCCTTGTTGAACCAATCCAAGTTCTTGATGCCAAGGCTACCTAAGGTTTTTGGGGAGCAGACCCGCTTCCAATTCACCAAGCATTTTGCACTGGAGGCATTGTCCTCCCCACTCCACAAAAAGTCTCTTCTAATTTTATCCACTTTCTTCCTGAACCATCTTGTAGGGTCAAAAAATGGAGAGGAAATAAGTTAAGGTTGAAGTCAAAACAGAGTTCACTAGGGTCAGGAGTCCCTTTCTTGACATTACTTTCCCCCTCCAAGGTTTTAGCTTGCTAGCGATCTTGTCAATATAGCTTTGGCAGTCAGCTCAGTTGGGTTTCTGAAACTGAGAGGCAGACACAAATAGGGGCATGACAGACTTCCAATATTACAGCCAGTGTTTCCAACAAGGTCTTGTAAATCGTTACATCACATCTGATTGGATCGAAGGTGCATTTTCGGATGTTGATTCACAAACCAGATGTCTCTCCAAAGAAACCCGGAAATTCAAAGATGGCTTGAGATTCTTCCTTGATAGGGTTCAAAAACAAAGATGCATCATCCGCATAGAAGCTAGAACGCATTATATTAGCAAACGAAGAAATAGGAGTCCACAGTCTGATGCTCTTGCAAAGATTCTGTGCAAAGACTCTACGGCAAGAATAAAGAGCATCGACGCCAAAGGGTTACTCTGCCTTAGACCTCGTTTGTGAGCAAATGACACCCCTGGTTCACCGTTAGCAGGATTCTTAAGGAGGCACAGGATAGCAACAGAAAAATAATATTTCTCCAAACTTGACCAAATCCAAAGGCTTTCAAGGCCCCCGTTAGATATTCCCAGTGGATCGAGTCAAAAGCCTTTGCAAAATCCAACTTCAGAAAAGAATGGGCTTCTTCTTAGAATGAGAATCCTTGATGACACCTCTAAGAAAAATCAAAATTATTGTGGATAGATCTTTTTTTAATGAATGCACTCTAACCCGAGCTCACAGTCTTGGGTAACTCGGGGGCAAGCCTAGAAGCCATGATCTTCCCAAAGACTTTTGCAAAGCTGTGCATATGACTGATAGGTCTATAGTCCATGGCCGAGGTTGCATTTTCTTTTTGGGGATAAGAGTGATGTGTGTATGTTTAGAAAATTCCAAATTCTCCCTTGCAGCAAGAACACTTGGTTGACAGCCACAAGCAGATCCTCGTGAATAATTTCCCAACATCTCTTGTAAAAATTTCTTGTGAATCCATTAGGTCCTAGCGCCTTTTCCGAGTGCATCTCAAACACAACCTTTTTAGCTCTTTGATAGAGAAAGTAGCATCAAGGTGGTCTAGGTTTTGTGGATGGATATTAAGAGCATCCTAGTTCAGCCCAACTTTTCTCTACACTGTTTTTCCAAGCAAATGGACCTAGTGTTGGTGGAGAATATTAGTTGTAGCACCATTTTCAGCGATTAAAGAGGGAATGTGATTTTTTGCCGACAACTATTTTCTCTTAAGTGGAGAAATCGTGTGTTTGCATCCCCTGATTTAATCCAAGACAACCTGGCTCTTTTCTTCCACTTGGATCTTTCAATATCAGCAATACCAAGAAGTCTAGCTTTTAAGAAATGCATCTACAACCTCTCAACATCAGATATCTCTCTCTCTCTCTCGCGCGCAAGGTCAAGTTGGAATCTGACTTCATGAGAAATATCTTCCCGTAAATTAGATTCTTTTTGCAATTATTTATAACATTGCTTCAAGGTAGTGGCAGCTCGGGAAAGCTTTTTATGCATCTTTTGGACATGATCACTAGACTGAACATGCTTGCTCCATGCCTTTTTTTACTACACCAAAAAACCCATCACAATTAATCCAACAAATCTCAAATATGAATCCATTGCCTTGTCTGCATCTTTAAAAAAATCATCGGACAATGATCATAAATGGAGGTGGAGGCTAGGACTAGATGGTACTGAAGGTGAGAAGTCTCCCATTCCTGTGTAACAAGCACTCTATCAATATTGGTATGCACAATGTTTTCACGTCCATTTTACCAAGTAAACCTACTGCCATTAAGTTGTATCTCTCTCAGATTAAGGTAATCAATTGTTCTGCTGAAACGTCCCATCATTCTCAAGTTCAGGTTAGTATTGTTCTTCTCGGTTCCCTCGACAGCTTTGAAAATAAAGCTAGAGGGCAAACTTAGCACCAACTCTCTGAACAATTAGGGCGGCTGAGATCTCAGCTAACTTGGTTTCCTGGAACACAACCATGTTGCAGTTGTGTTTTGTAGCGAACCTTAATTTGAATGGACTTCCTTCTAGCAGGATTATTGAGACCACGTGGGTTCCAATTTAATAGACTAATATCCATTGCATGCGTACAGGAGCAAACATGGCACAATAGCAGCAAATTGACCAAACCTAGACGCAACCTAAACCGCTCTACTTGTACAAACATACATCAATCAATCATCTGAAAGAACAACACACATCACTACCACCCCCTTTGGGACAAGGGCAACAGGCACAACCTTGATACAACTGAACTGAAGGGGCTGGATACACTGGGAACGATATGATTCTCTTCCACACCACTGGTCAAGGGGTACCCTTGCGACGGTCGTTGTCACCGGCGGCTTTATGGCACCTCCCGTCTTCCCGGGCTTGGTTGCATCAACAAGCGATGCAACAACCCTGATGTAATCTTGTGTGAGCTGCTTCTTGTAGATGTCGTTGTATTTCTTCAGGCCATCTTTCGGATTTGTTGCGTCTATCTCGAGGCCATTCTTCTTCAACAACACCATCTTCATATTGTCCAATGTTGAAAGCCCAACCGTTGGCTTAGCTGTCAGGTGAGCGGAGCGCACAAAAGTCTCGGAGTATGTGGAGGATTTTGTGGAGTTTACAGCTCGGGTCGCCGATGAGCAGAGCTGTGGCAATATGGGGAGGATATGGCATTGACAAAGTTCTTGGAAGCTACAGGCGCAAAAATCGATGTCGTCAAGGATGTCGAGCGGTCTAGGTCGTGGTGGGGAGGTTGTGAGGACTGGTTTGGAATCCAAAAGAATTAGAACTGGCCGAGAGCCTTGCAACATCGCAAAAGCCTCTCTAGATTGGTCCCTCATACCTTCGATCCAGATTATATATGGATTGTAGTATGATAAGATTTTTCCCTAGGAGACCTAGATTTAATCGAACCTTGGGGAAGCACTGCTAAAATGGTGTAAAGGAAATGTCTACAAGACTTCCTAGTTGATTTTATTTTATGTTTACCAGACATATCTAGTTTACTTTAAGTGGGTTGTGTTCAATGATGGAAATAGGCCCGGGTTAAGGATTCTCCTGCAGCTATGCACACATATAGAAATGGACTGCAAATGTGTAGTAAATAAAATAGAGACAAAAGATTTGTGAGCAGCACATCCGTAAATATTCTTGCCCCTAAAGCCAGAGGTGACAAGAGCATCTTGGTCCAACCACTGTTCCCACAACCGCGAGTAACAACAGTTATTAAGTAAATTAATACAGACCAAAGCATTAAGCTCGATGATTGTGCCGTTGATCCCGAATGAATCACTAAAGATGTAATGTTACTTTCCCCTTTCTGGCACTGAGGTTTCGTGGTAGCACGCCGTTCTCCACTCATTCCACCTCTTCCCTTGCTCGATCCGATAGACATGGGTACCCGCAGATCATCGAATCGAGACAAAGACACAAGGATACCAGATTGCAAAACTCATATTCAATCCTTACACATATTATAAGATTAGATGCACATAAACGTTGCGAGGATTCACCCCAACCCGTAGTCCGTGAGGACTACTGACACATAATATCAAGATCAAGATCAAAGATAGAAATCATTGTGGCAAATACTTGGATTGAAATCACAATATTCTTACAATAGTTGCCAATTCTCAATGAGATCTCTATTACAATGGTGATGGCTATGACTATGGAGGAGATGGGAGAATGAATGGGTGAACTATGGTGATGGATCTCCTTCGGTGTGGTGTAGATGGATCTAATTGATGGCGGCTCTGTTTTTTACGAATGACTCTCTTTTTGGCGACGGGTCCTTCACAGAACTTATAGGGTTTGACCTCGGGAATGCTGCGGCGCGTAGTACGGGCGGACAGTACATGTGGGGCTTGGTCGTACCGATGTCCGCTAAACCTTCTGGAACAACCTTTTGAAGACTAGTCAACTTTGATGCACTTGTGACGCGGTTCTCTTCAGTAATTGCGGGTCTATTTGCCATTATGGCGTGATTTTCTGCACACCATTCAAAGATATGAGAGATTGCACATATTTGCAATAATTAGTCATTAGTAACAAATCAAGAGGTAAACTTAGTTAATTTCTTGACTTAGCTAAAGTTTTAAATTCGAGAAAAAGTGGTGTATTTAACAGCCATCAACTTCCCCAAGCTTAAACTTGATCGTTCTCGAGGAAGAAACAAAGATCCATAAGGAACTTGGCGTTTAAGCCAAAATAACGAAAAATTAAACTTACTTAGAAGTGTTAGCCTTGTGAGTCTAGCACTTCTTCCGTTCGAATGCTTAGCATAGTTAGAGAAGTGCCAAGAATATAATACAAGCATCGGTACCTCGAGGCAATCACAATAAAGATTTATGAGCATGAATAACTAGTTGTGTAAACAATCACTCTAGCTTAAGTAGTTAACTCCGAGTATGCCAAGGAACACTAGGAAGTTTATTATCATCAAAATTAAGTCTGAGCATTCATGTCAAAATAGGTTTAAGCAATGAAGTATGTTATTTACGCCAACATCAATAGATCAACACTATCAAAACACTTACTATCTATTTATTGATTTTCAATAAAATTCATCTAGTAGTAACGAGTCTATGCCAAGACTTAGAAGTGATACTTTTTGATTCCAATAAAGGTTTCCAATCAAGAGTCATGAATGACCTTTTAGTAATATTTTGCAACACTCAAGGGGCTAATAGTACACACGAGTAGCTGCCTACCCATGTCTTCAACTCAATAGCTGAAATTGGGATTTATACCTCAAATCATTCATAAGACAACAGAGTTGTTAGCATCCCAAGAGTGTGCAATACAGTTTGTAGACAAGATTTAAGCATTATCATAATTAATCACAACGTTACAACTTTGCATGCATCTCAGCTACCACTAAACTTCAGTTTAATCAAACAACTCCTATCAAGAATGCTATCAAGTCTATCATTATATCTATGGAGTTAAGTATCTCCAAAGTTAAACCCTTAAGACAATCGGTCATCATACAAGTCATACTTTTAGACTTTTTCTTGTTGTACTTGTTTGGCAATATTATTTCCAAGTCAAAACTCGGTTAACTAAATGAACTAGAGTAAAATCTTTCACAATTAATTAATCACACTAATAAAACTCTTGGTGACTTCATATCTATCTTCATTATGATGTGTTCCTTCAAAACTCTTGGTAGATTTCTCTCATTAATAATATCAAAGCAAAGAGGCAAATGTAAACCCGTTTTTTCATGAACAAGGATAAAAGGAAAAATCTTTTTGTAATTTTGCGAATTTGTGGTTGCGGGGGAAAAAGAAAGAGATTGGCGAAAAAGTAAGGAACTAAAAACAAATAAAATTGAAAAAAAAACTAAAAATAGAAAGCAAATAAAAAGCAAAGTGTTGGAACAAAGCAACACAAGTGTTTCAAATCTCCTTCAAAGTGCTAGAGTACAAACTTATTGAATACAAATAAAAATTCTTGAGGAACACATCCCCAATCTTAGGCTTTTCGAAGCCTGTTGAGCTCATTGTGGCGGTGGAGGATAGTTCCCAAAGTTCCATTCGCTGCTCCAATGAGTGAACTAGGAAGCGAGATTATTGGTGGAGTCTTGAAGGTTGATGGTTGATACGTCTCCAACGTATCTATAATTTCTGATGTTCCATGCTTATTTTATGACAATACCTACATGTTTTGTTCACACTTTATATCGTTTTGATGCATTTTCCGGAACTAACCTATTAACAAGATGCCGAAGTGCCAGTTCCTGTTTTCTGCTGTTTTTGGTTTCAGAAATCTTACACAGGAAATATTCTCGGAATTGGACGAAATCAAGGCCCACGATCTTATATTTCCACAAAGCTTCCAGAACACCGAAGAGGGACCAGAGGGGAGGCCCAGGGCCTCCACACACCATGGCGGCGCGACCAGAGGGGGGGCGCCCCCTACTGTGTGGGCCCCCTAGGACCCTTCCGACTCCGCCTCTTCGCCTATTTAAGCCCTGGTGACCTAAAACTTCGATACGAATAAGCCACGATACGAGAAACCTTCCAGAGCCGCCGCCATTGCGAAGCCAAGATTCGGGGGACAGAAGTCTCTGTTCCGGCATGCCGCCGGGACGGGGAAGTGCCCCCGGAAGGCATCTCCATCGACACCACCGCCATCTTCATCGCCGCTGCTGTCTCCCATGATGAGGAGGGAGTAGTTCTCCCCCGAGGCTGAGGGCTCTACCGTAGCTATGTGGTTCATCTCTCTCTCTTTGTGATCTAGTTGAATATCATCTATGTGCTACTCTAGTGATGTTATTAAAGTAGTCTATTCCTCCTCCATGATGTAATATTGACAGTGTGTGCATCATGTAGTACTTGGTATAAGCTATGATTGTGATCTCTTGTAGATTATGAAGTTAACTATTACTATGATAGTATTGATGTGATCTATTCCCCCTTTCATAGCCTGACGGTGACGGTGTGCATGCTATGTTAGTGTACTCGGTATAATTGCAATGGTCTATCATGCACTCTAAGGTTACTTAAATATGAACATCGAATGTTGTGGAGCTTGTTAACTCCGGCATTGAGGTGCTCTTGTAGCCCTACACAATGAATGGTGTTTGTTATCCAACAAGAGAGTGTAGAGTAGTTTCAGTTATGTGATCAATGTTGAGAGTGTCCATTAGTGAAAGTAGGATCCCTAGGCCTTATTTCCGAACATCGAATCTCCGTTTATTTACTGTTCTGCTGCATGTTTACTCGCTGCCATATTTATTTCAGATTGTTATTACCACTCATATTCATCCATATTACTTGTATTTCACTATCTCTTCGCCGAACTAGTGCACCTATACATCTGACAAATGTATTAGGTGTGTTGGGGACACAAGAGACTTCTTGTATCGTAATTGCAGGGTTGCTTGAGAGGGATATCTTTGACCTCTTCCTCCCTGAGTTCGATAAACCTTGGGTGATTCACTTAAGGGAAACTTGATGCTGTTCTACAAACCTCTGCTCTTGGAGGCCCAACACTGTCTACAGTAATAGAAGCGTGCGTAGACATCAAGCTATTTTCTGGCGCCGTTGCCGGGGAACGAAGAAAAGCTACACCACAGAGATATCTACCTCCCACGTCAACCACGCGCCAGTTGTGGACAGCAATGGTGAGGTTGCTCATGTTCTCAATGCTTCCTTCGAGCGCGTACATGTCTTGGTAGGTGGTGAAGTCATGGAGTGGCTGCTCCTCATGTTCAGGTCCTGCATGTTCTTGTTCAACTTTCTCTTCTCCTTGGGGTTCATTTTGTTGTTGTGGTAGACTTGCCTCAACCTGCGCATCATAATGCAAACGCCTATCCTCCATAGAGAATAGACCATTAGGCAAAGGGCCAGCGATCAAGTGATCAGCTCCCGGTATGTTCAAGTAATATCTATCATTTATTTTTCTAACAATACCACATGCATTTAGAGTAGTAAAAACAAGTGGGCGAGGGCCTTCCAATGCTCATACATTACTCATATCGATGTTAATTCCTCTTGCAAAGATGGTGATGACTCCCCCTCCACATATGGGGCCTCGATCTTCAAGTGTTTGGTGGTTCAGGTAGATGATAAGAAGGGCGCCCAAATTTGGATGGATGTTGCTATTTGGAAACACAACCTTTGCGAGGATCGTCATGTCATGTTCATTGATTCTTGTGAAATCACCACGTGCCTACAAGGTGTTAGGAATAACATAATACAAACAGCAAATTGAAGGGCACTCAATATTATTCCCATGAGGGAGTGTGTCAGATACTTTCATCCTACTAATTAAAATAATTGAGAGGAGACAGATTTGAAGTGAAGCAAGCGAAATGGTTCGCGGAGGTGCTATTATCAATGGCAAAGTAGTGGCACCACTCATCTAGAGTTCACTCATACTCACGGTTCATCAAATGTAATGATATCCGGTTGATTCCGCGTTAATTTTCTTCCGAGTTGTTATACATTCCCACAATATGCTTCAAGGTACTAAGGAACTCGAGTGTCAAGCGGTGATAGGTGGTAGCCTCCTGAAAAACAAAGTGAAGCAAACCAACATTGTTGCAAAGAGTATTGAAATCATGGCGTAAGCCTAGTTGGTTCAGAATATCGGGGCATGCCCATTTTGTTGACTTGATCTCGTGGTTCTTAGGGCGGTTGAAATGGTTGAGTAGGCGTTGGTCATGGGACTCGCAAAAGTTACTGGTTCCTTACCGAAATTTGGAGTTTCGCCGTCGAGGCGGTACGGCCGGATGGTGCGGTCTAGTCTGCCCGTACAGATGGTCGCTAAAGTTACCGATGGGTTTGGCGAAACCTCCAACTTTTGTTCTTTGGAGCTGCAGATGTGGTACGAGCGCATGGTACGGGCGCATCCCACCATACCAATGGTCGCTATGAACTTGCAAACTCATAAATTTCTGTGCATTTTTCACATAATATCAAGAATGCTCAACCGTTAGTATATAGAATCGAAAGGCATTGTTTCTTATTTTCTTCTCATCTTTTCCAAAGGATCTCATGAACACTCTTGATTAGAAACAAAAACAAACAAAGTAAAGTATGAAACTAAGCAAGAACTAGATAGAAAAACTTACTAAACATGGGTTGCCTCCCATGAAGCACTTCTAGTTAAGGTCAATTAGCTTGACCAAGATGGTGATCACTTAGATGTTGGAAATGGAAGACCCACTCCAAAGTAAATAGCTTTTAAAGTGATTATACCATTATCATCATGTTTGGCCTTCTTCTTTCTAGGACAGTGTACTACGAATGGGTCTTTGGATGGTAGTCCAATTCTCACATTCCCTTCATGAAAATTGATTAGAGCTTTTATAGTTCGAAGAAATGGCCTTCCTAAGATATTATAGCAGCTATAGGATCTTGAATCATGTCTACAATAGAAAGATCAATAAGAGCATGACATCCTTTAATTTCTACTACAATATTATCTTTTATTCCTACAGCTTGTCTATAGGTTGAATCAGCTAAGTGAAGTCTTAGCTTAGTAGTTTTGAACGGCCCCATTCTCAACTTATCAAATAAGATTTTTGGAATTGTGGAGACGCTTGCACCAAGATCACAAAGTGAAGCCACCTCATTTGTTCCAATGTGAATCTTAATAGTGGGCACAAATATATCATCAAGCTTAGTTGTGAGTTTTTCAGCTAGCCTCTTATATTGTTGTTCTAAATCACAAACTTTGCATGTTACTTCATGAATAAATTGACGGTACATGACACCATTACCTTCATTGACTCCGGGGTACTTTACCCGTGATCATCTTTATTAGATCTTATACGGAGTACTCTAGTGTTGAATCACTAGTATAGTCCAGTTCTTCAGGTTCTTCTCCTTCTCTTTCGATCCTCATCATCTTGATGTCTTCAACGAGGTTTTATTTCTGGCTTACCTGTAAATTTTGCAAGTAATATAGTTTGGCTTTCAGATATCTTCCCCAATTGTGCCTCAACGGTCATTGTCCTTTCTTGTAGAACTTGAACATCATTCTTAAGAGAAACAATTTGATTAGATAAATTCTCTAACATAGTTCTATGATTTTCAGTAAACTTTGTAAGGGTGCTATTCTGTTTAGTTTGAGCATGCATAAAACTTTTAAAAGTGTTTTCAATAGAAACATTACCATTGTTTGCTCCACTACCATTAGTGTAATTATTATTTGGAACTCCTGCAGTATTGTTATATTGTTTTAGAAAATAAGAGCCGTACTTTTGACTCTTCCATGCAGGGTTATAAGGATTTCTTGCTATGAAGTCTACTTCCTCAACATTAGCGTTGGTGATGGCATTAACTTGGGTACTTTCCTTACCCTTTAGAATATTTAAAAGTTCATCTACCTTTGAAGTAAGATCTTGTTAGCTTTGGTGATTGAATTCACCTTTCTTGAGGAGGATCTTTCTACATTCCATTGGGCATGGTTGCTCTACATATCATCTAGAAGTCTTCTTGCTAGTTCAACTAGCTTGCACATGAATTTTCCACCAGCTGCAGTATCAAGCATAGAATTTGATATTGGGTTAAGGGAATTATAAAATAAGTGCAAAATTAACCAATCCTCCATTCCATGACTTGGACAATTCATGGTGCCTTCTTTCATTCTTTCCCATGCAAGCGCTAGTGGTGTGATGGCGTGTAACTCACACGTTCGTTGGGAACCCCAAGAGGAAGGTATGATGCGCACAGCAGCAAGTTTTCCCTCAGAAAGAAACCAAGGTTTATCGAACCAGGAGGAGCCAAGAAGCACGTTGAAGGTTGATGGCGGCGGGATGTAGTGCGGCACAACACCAGGGATTCCGGCGCCAACGTGGAACCTGCACAACACAACCAAAGTACTTTGCCCCAACGAAACAGTGAGGTTGTCAATCTCACCGGCTTGCTGTAACAAAGGATTAACCGTATTGTGTGGAAGATGATTGTTTGTAGAAAACAGTAGAACAAGTATTGCAGTAGATTGTATTTCAGTAAAGAGAATTGGACCGGGGTCCACAGTTCACTAGAGGTGTCTCTCCCATAAGACAAACAGCATGTTGGGTGAACAAATTACAGTTGGGCAATTGACAAATAAAGAGGGCATGACCATGCACATACATATTATGATGAGTATAGTGAGATTTAATTGGGCATTACGACAAAGTACATAGACCGCCATCCAACTGCATCTATGCCTAAAAAGTCCACCTTCAGGTTATCATCCGAACCCCCTCCAGTATTAAGTTGCAAAGCAACAGACAATTGCATTAAGTATGGTGCGTAATGTAATCAACAACTACATCCTTAGACATAGCATCAATGTTTTATCCCTAGTGGCAACAGCACAACACAACCTTAGAACTTTCTGTCCACCTTTGTCCAGGTGTCAATGTAGGCATGAACCCACTATCGAGCATAAATACTCCCTCTTGGAGTTACAAGCATCTACTTGGCCAGAGCATCTACTAGTAACGGAGAGCATGCAAGATCATAAACAACACATAGATATAACTTTGATAATCAACATAACAAGTATTCTCTATTCATCGGATCCCAACAAACGCAACATATAGAATTACGGATAGATGATCTTGATCATGTTAGGCAGCTCACAAGATCCAGACAATGAAGCGCAATGGGAGAAGACAACCATCTAGCTACTGCTATGGACCCATAGTCCAGGGGTAGACTACTCACACATCACTCCGGAGGCGACCATGGCGGCGTAGAGTCCTCCGGGAGATGATTCCCCTCTCCGGCAGGGTGCCGGAGGCGATCTCTGGATCCCCGAGATGGGATCGGCGGCGGCGGCGTCTCTGGAAGGTTTTCCGTATCGTGGCTCTCGGTGCGGGGGTTTCGCAACGGAGGCTTTAAGTAGGCGGAAGGGCAGGTCGGGGAGGCGGCACGAGGGCCCCACACCACGGGGCCGCGCGGCCAAGGGGGGCCGCCTAGGGTGTGGCCACCTCGTGGCCCCACTTCGTCTCCTCTTCGGACTTCGGAAGCTTCGTGGCAAAATAGGACCCTGGGCGTTGATTTCGTCCAATTCCGAGAATATTTCGTTACTAGGATTTCTGAAACCAAAAACAGCAAGAAAACAAAGAATCGGCACTTCGGCATCTTGTTAATAGGTTAGTTCCAGAAAATGCACGAATATGACATAAAGTGTGCATAAAACATGTAGATAACATCAATAATGTGGCATGAAACATAAGAAATTATCGATACGTCGGAGACGTATCAGCATCCCCAAGCTTAGTTCTGCTCGTCCCGAGCAGGTAAAACGATAACACAGATAATTTACGGAGTGACATGCCATCATAACCTTGATCATACTATTTGTAAAGCATATGTAGTGAATGCAGCGATCAAAACAATGTATATGACATGAGTAAACAAGTGAATCATAAAGCAAAGACTTTTCATGAATAGCACTTCAAGACAAGCATCAATAAGTCTTGCATAAGAGTTAACTCATAAAGCAATAATTCATAGTAAAGGCATTGAAGCAACACAAAGGAAGATTAAGTTTCAGCGGTTGCTTTCAACTTGTAACATGTATATCTCATGGATATTGTCAACATAGAGTAATATAATAAGTGCAATATGCAAGTATGTAGGAATCAATGCACAGTTCACACAAGTGTTTGCTTCTTGAGGTGGAGAGAAATAGGTGAACTGACTCAACAATGAAAGTAAAAGAATGGTCCTCCATAGAGGAAAAGCATCGATTGCTATATTTGTGCTAGAGCTTTGATTTTGAAAACATGAAACAATTTTGTCAACGGTAGTAATAAAGCATATGTATCATGTAAATTATATCTTACAAGTTGCAAGCCTCATGCATAGTATACTAATAGTGCCCGCACCTTGTCCTAATTAGCTTGGACTACCGGATCATCGCAATGCACATGTTTTAACCAAGTGTCACAAAGGGGTACCTCTATGCCGCCTGTACAAGGGTCTAAGGAGAAAGCTCGCATTGGATTTCTCGCTATTGATTATTCTCAACTTAGACATCCATACCGGGACAACATAGACAACAGATAATGGACTCCTCTTTTATGCATAAGCATGTAACAACAATTAATAATTTTCTCATATGAGATTGAGGATATATGTCCAAAACTGAAACTTCCACCATGGATCATGGCTTTAGTTAGCGGCCCAATGTTCTTCTCTAACAATATGCATGCTTAACCATAAGGTGGTAGATCGCTCTTACTTCAGACAAGACGAACATGCATAGCAACTCACATGAAATTCAACAAAGAGTAGTTGATGGCGTCCCCAGTGAACATGGTTATCGCACAACAAGCAACTTAATAAGAGATAAAGTGCATAATTACATATTCAATACCACAATAGTTTTTAAGCTATTTGTCCCATGAGCTATATATTGCAAAGGTGAATGATGGAGTTTTAAAGGTAGCACTCAAGCAATTTACTTTGGAATGGCGGAAAATACCATGTAGTAGGTAGGTATGGTGGACACAAATGGCATAGTGGTTGGCTCAAGTATTTTGGATGCATGAGAAGTATTCCCTCTCGATACAAGGTTTAGGCTAGCAAGGTTTATTTGAAACAAACACAGGGATGAACCGGTGCAGCAAAACTCACATAAAAGACATATTGAAAACATTATAAGACTCTACACCGTCTTCCTTGTTGTTCAAACTCAATACTAGAAATTATCTAGACCTTAGAGAGACCAAATATGCAAACCAAATTTTAGCATGCTCTATGTATTTCTTCATTAATGGGTGCAGAGCATATGATGCAAGAGCTTAATCATGAGCACAACAATTGCCAAGTATCACATTACCCAAGACATTAATAGCAATTACTACATGTATCATTTTCCAATTCCAACCATATAACAATTTAACGAAGAAGAAACTTCGCCATGAATACTATGAGTAGAAACTAAGGACATACTTGTCCATATGCTACAGCGGAGCGTGTCTCTCTCCCACAAAGTGAATGCTAGGATCCATTTTATTCAAACAAAACAAAAAAACAAAAACAAACCGACGCTCCAAGCAAAGCACATAAGATGTGATGGAATAAAAATATAGTTTCAGGGGAGGAACCTGATAATGTTGTCGATGAAGAAGGGGATGCCTTGGGCATCCCCAAGCTTAGACGCTTGAGTCTTCTTAATATATGCAGGGGTGAACCACCGGGGCATTCCCAAGCTTAGAGCTTTCACTCTCCTTGATCATGTTGCATCATACTCCTCTCTTGATCCTTGAAAACTTCCTCCACACCAAACTTAGAACAACTCATTAGAGGGTTAGCGACAATAAAAATTAACATACTCAGAGGTGACACAATCATTCTTAACACTTATGGACATTTCATAAAGCTACTGGACATTAATGGATCAAAGAAATTCATCCAACATAGCAAAAGAGGCAATGCGAAATAAAAGGCAGAATCTGTCAAAACAGAACAGTTCGTATTGACGAATTTTATCGAGGCACCAGACTTGCTCAAATGAAAATGCTCAAATTGAATGAAAGTTGCGTACATATCTGAGGATCACTCACGTAAATTGGCATAATTTTCTGAGTTACCTACAGGGAAAACAGCCCAGATTCGTGACAGCAAAGAAATCTGTTTCTGCGCAGTAATCCAAATCTAGTATGAACTTTTCTATCAACGACTTTACTTGGC
Source organism: Lolium perenne (assembly GCF_019359855.2). Taxonomy (NCBI): domain Eukaryota; kingdom Viridiplantae; phylum Streptophyta; class Magnoliopsida; order Poales; family Poaceae; genus Lolium; species Lolium perenne. The sequence continues at coordinate 191,484,828 of NC_067245.2, forward strand.
ACAACAAAACACTAAACTAAGATAAGGAGAGGTTGCTACAGTAGTAAACAACTTCCAAGACACAAAATAAAAACAAAGTACTGTAGGTAAAAACATGGGTTGTCTCCCATAAGCGCTTTTCTTTAACGCCTTTCAGCTAGGCGCAGAAAGTGTGTATCAAGTATTATCAAGAGACGAAGTGTCAACATCATAATTTGTTCTCATAATAGAATAAAAAGGTAACTTCATTCTCTTTCTAGGGAAGTGTTCCATACCTTTCTTGAGAGGAAATTGATATTTTATATTACCTTCCTTCATATCAATGATAGCACCAACAGTTCGAAGAAAAGGTCTTCCCAATATAATGGGACAAGATGCATTGCATTCAATATCCAATACAACAAAATCAACGGGGACAATGTTATTGTTAACGGTAATGCGAACATTATCAACTTTCCCCAAAGGTTTCTTTGTAGAATGATCAGCAAGATTAACATCCAAATAACAATTTTTCAGCGGTGGCAAGTCAAGCATATTATAAATTTTCTTAGGCATAACAGAAATACTTGCACCAAGATCACATAAGGCATTACAATCAAAATCTTTAACCTTCATCTTAATGATGGGCTCCCAACCATCCTCTAGCTTTCTAGGAATAGAGGCTTCGCGCTCTAGTTTCTCTTCTCTAGCTTTTATGAGAGCATTTGTAATATGTTGCGTGAAAGCCAAATTTATAGCACTAGCATTAGGACTTTTAGCAAGTTTTTGCAAGAACTTTATAACTTCAGAGATGTGGCAATCATCAAAATTCAAACCATTATAATCTAAAGCAATGGGATCATCATCCCCGATGTTGGAAAAAATTTCAGCAGTTTTATCACAGGCAGTTTCAGCAGTTTTAGCAGTTTCAGGCAGTTTCTCGCGCTTTGCATTAGAAGTGGAAACAATGCTAACACCAATTCTTTTATTATTAATAGTAGGAGGTGCAGCAACATGTGTAGCATTAGCATTACTAGTGGTGGTAATAGTCCAAACTTTAGCTACATTCTTCTCTTTAGCTAGTTTTTCATTTTCTTCTCTATCCCACCTAGCACGCAGTTCAGCCATTAATCTTATATTCTCATTAATTCTAACTTGGATGGCATTTGCTGTAGTAACAATTTTATTATGATGATTTTCATTAGGCATAACTTTCGATTTCAAAAGATCAACATCAGCAGCAAGACTATCGACTTTAGAAGCAAGTATATCAATTTTCCCAACCTTTTCTTCAACAGATTTGTTAAAAGCAGTTTGTGTACTAATAAATTCTTTAAGCATAGCTTCAAGTCCAGGGGGTGTGTTCCTATTATTGTTGTAAGAATTCCCATAAGAATTAGCATAACCGTTACCATTATTATAAGGATATGGCCTATAGTTATTACTAGAATTGTTCCGGTAAGCATTGTTGTTGAAATTATTATTTTTAATGAAGTTTACATCAACATGTTCTTCTTGTGCAACCAATGAAGCTAACGGAACATTATTAGGATCAATATTAGTCCTATCATTCACAAGCATAGACATAATAGCATCAATCTTATCACTCAAGGAAGAGGTTTCTTCGACAGAATTTACCTTCTTACCTTGTGGAGCTCTTTCCGTGTGCCATTCAGAGTAGTTGATCATCATATTATCAAGAAGCTTTGTTGCTTCACCAAGAGTGATGGACATAAAGGTACCTCCAGCAGCTGAATCCAATAAATTCCGTGAAGAAAAATTTAGTCCTGCATAGAAGGTTTGGATGATCATCCAAGTAGTCAGTCCATGGGTTGGGCAATTTTTAACCAGAGATTTCATTCTTTCCCAAGCTTGAGCAACATGTTCAGTATCTAATTGTTTAAAATTCATTATGCTACTCCTCAAAGATATAATTTTAGCAGGGGGATAATATCTACCAATAAAAGCATCCTTGCATTTAGTCCATGAATCAATACTATTCTTAGGCAGAGATAGCAACCAATCTTTAGCTCTTCCTCTTAATGAGAAAGGGAACAATTTTAATTTTATAATGTCACCATCTATATCCTTATACTTTTGCATTTCACATAATTCAACAAAATTATTAAGATGGGCAGCAGCATCATCAGAACTAACACCAGAAAATTGCTCTCGCATAATAAGATTCAGTAAAGCAGGTTTAATTTCAAAGAATTCTGCTGTAGTAGCAGGTGGAGCAATAGGTGTGCATAAGAAATCATTATTATTTGTTGTTGTGAAGTCACACAACTTAGTATTTTCAGGGTTGGCCATTTTAGCAACAGTAAGTAAAGCAAACTAGATAAAGTAAATGCAAGTAACTAATTTTTTTGTGTTTTTGATATAGCAAACAAGATAACAAATAAAGTAAAACTAGCAACTAATTTTTTTGTATTTTGATTTAGTGCAGCAAACAAAGTAGTAAATAAAACTAAGCAAGACAAAAACAAAGTAAAGAGATTGAGAAGTGGAGACTCCCCTTGCAGCGTGTGTTGATCTCCCCGGCAACGGCGCCAGAAAAAGAGCTTGATGGCGTGTAACTCACACGTTCGTTGGGAACCCCAAGAGGAAGGTATGATGCGCACAGCAGCAAGGTTTCCCTCAGAAAGAAACCAAGGTTTATCGAACCAGGAGGAGCCAAGAAGCACGTTGAAGGTTGATGGCGGCGGGATGTAGTGCGGCGCAACACCAGGGATTCCGGCGCCAACGTGGAACCTGCACAACACAACCAAAGTACTTTGCCCCAACGAAACAGTGAGGTTGTCAATCTCACCGGCTTGCTGTAACAAAGGATTAACCATATTGTGTGGAAGATGATTGTTTGCAGAAAATAGTAGAACAAGTATTGCAGTAGATTGTATTTCAGTAAAGAGAATTGGACCGGGGTCCACAGTTCACTAGAGGTGTCTCTCCCATAAGACAAACAGCATGTTGGGTGAACAAATTACAGTTGGGCAATTGACAAATAAAGAGGGCATGACCATGCACATACATATTATGATGAGTATAGTGAGATTTAATTGGGCATTATGACAAAGTACATAGACCGCCATCCAACTGCATCTATGCCTAAAAAGTCCACCTTCAGGTTATCATCTGAACCCCCTCCAATATTAAGTTGCAAAGCAACAGACAATTGCATTAAGTATGGTGCGTAATGTAATCAACAACTACATCCTTAGACATAGCATCAATGTTTTATCCCTAGTGGCAACAGCACAACACAACCTTAGAACTTTCTGTCACTGTCCCAGGTGTCAATGTAGGCATGAACCCACTATCGAGCATAAATACTCCCTCTTGGAGTTACAAGCATCGACTTGGCCAGAGCATCTACTAGTAACGGAGAGCATGCAAGATCATAAACAACACATAGATATAACTTTGATAATCAACATAACAAGTATTCTCTATTCATCGGATCCCAACAAACGCAACATATAGAATTACAGATAGATGATCTTGATCATGTTAGGCAGCTCACAAGATCCGACAATGAAGCACAATGGGGAGAAGACAACCATCTAGCTACTGCTATGGACCCATAGTCCAGGGGTAGACTACTCACACATCACTCCGGAGGCGACCATGGCGGCGTAGAGTCCTCCGGGAGATGATTCCCCTCTCCGGCAGGGTGCCGGAGGCGATCTCCTGGATCCCCCGAGATGGGATCGGCGGCGGCGGCGTCTCTGGAAGGTTTTCCGTATCGTGGCTCTCGGTACTGGGGGTTTCGCAACGGAGGCTTTAAGTAGGCGGAAGGGCAGGTCAGGAGGCGGCACGAGGGCCCCACACCACAGGGCCGCGCGGCCAAGGGGGGGGGCCGCGCCGCCCTAGGGTGTGGCCACCTCGTGGCCCCACTTCGTCTCCTCTTCGGACTTCTGGAAGCTTCGTGGCAAAATAGGACCCTGGGCGTTGATTTCGTCCAATTCCGAGAATATTTCGTTACTAGGATTTCTGAAACCAAAAACAGCAAAACAACAGAATCGGCACTTCGGCATCTTGTTAATAGGTTAGTTCCAGAAAATGCACGAATATGACATAAAGTGTGCATAAAACATGTAGATAACATCAATAATGTGGCATGGAACATAAGAAATTATCGATACGTCGGAGACGTATCATGGTGCGTGGTCTTTTTGTCTAAAACCTGTAATGTTAGAGCGCAACAGCATAGTCTTTGCTGGTGGGAAAACGTAGTCATGAATATATTAGTACATTCATCCGATGAAGTTATACTGCCTTTAGGCAAAGCTAGCAACCAATCTTTTGCTTTTCTTCTTAGTGAAAAAGGAAACAAACGTAATTTTACCGCATTGGGGTCAACATCTTTTATGTGCATCATATCACATATTTCAGTGAATGTATTTAAGTGTATACCTGAGTCCTTAGTGGCTGAGCCTCCAAATTGGTTCTGCTGAACCAAAATCAAAAGTTTAGGGTTCATGGTTCTCCTCTATAACAACGGACTGAGTTATGGATGCACGAATAAAATCACCATTGGGGATAGCATATTCTCCAAGCATCTTTTGTGCCATAGTGATTATCTTGGTATTTTCTCATATGATTATTAAAGAACAAGTAACTATTTTTTGGGGTTTTCAATAACGAGAAAAAATAAACTAATAATAGTAAATAAAACTTAAAAAAATAAAATGAATAACAAGGTCTCTAGTAACCTTACCGGAATAGCGAAATTGCTTCCCCGACAACAGCGCCAGAAAAAGGGTTGATACCTTCGATCCAGATTATGGATTGTAGTATGATAAGCTTTTCCCTAGAAGACCTAGGTTTAATTGAACCTTGGCAAGCACTGCTAAATGGTGTGAAGGAAACGTCTACAATAGTTGCTGGTTTATTTTATTTTTTGTTTATCGGACCTTTCGAGTTTACTTTTAAGAGATTTGTATTCAATGATGGAAATAGGCCAGAGTTAAGGTTTTTCCTGCAGCTATGCATACATATATAGTTAAAGCGCATATGTGTAACAAATAAAATAGAGATAAGATATTTGTGAGTAGCACATCCGTAAATACTCTTGCCCTAAAGCCAGAGGTGACAAGAGCCTCTTGGTCCAACCATTATCCTCATAGTCGCGAGCAACAATAGTTATTAAGCATATAAATACAGACCAAAGCATTAAGCTAGATGACCGTGCCATGATCCCGAATGAATCACTAAACATGTACTGTTACTTTCCCCTTTTTGTCACTTGGTGTTTTGCAGTAGCACGCCATTCTCCACTCATCCCACCTCTTCCTTGATCGATCTGAATGGTATGGGTACTTGCAGATCATCGAAACGAGGCAAAGAGATAAGGATACAAGATTGCAAAACTCATATTCAATCCTAACACATATAATAAGATTAGATGCACATAAATGCTGCAAGGATCCACCCCAACCCGCATCTTGTGAGGACTAATCACACATAACATCAAGATCAACAACAAATATACAAATCATTGTGGCAAATACTTAGATTGAAATCACAATATTCTTACAATGGTCGCCAATTCTCAAGGAGATAGCTATTACAATGCTGATGTATATGGCTATGGAGGAGATTGGAGATGGAATGGATGAACTATATATGGTGGTGGATCTCCTTCGGTGTTATTCCGATGAATCTGAGGGATCTTGGCTCTGTTTGGCGATGAATGGCCTTTTGTTTGGCATCGGTCCCTTCACGAAACTTGGCTACCCGTGCCTTCAACTCAATAGCTGAAATTGGGATTTATACCTCAAATTGTTCATAAGCCAACTGAGTTGTTAACATCTCAAGAGTGTTCACCTCAATTTGTAGACAAGCTTTATGAATTATCATACTTGATTCACAATGTTACAGCTTAGCATGCATCTCAGCTACCACTAGATTACAGTTCAATCAAACAACTCCTATCAAGAGTGTTATCAAGTCTATCATTATATCTATGGAGTTAAGTATCTCGAAAGTTAAGCCCTTAAGATAATTAGTCATCGTACAAGTCATACTTTCAGACTTTTTCTTGTTGTACTTGTTTGGCAATATTATTTTAAATGCAAAACTCAGTTAACTAAATGAACTAGAGTAAGAACTTTCACAATTAATTAAACACACAAATAAAAACTCTACTCCAATTGTTTCAAATTACTCGCACTAATACCATATCTTAACAAGTCTACTAACTAGCATACAAAATTTCAAACTTCCAAAGTGGGAGACATAGGACCTACCTCTTATAGGTGACTTCATATTTCTCTTCCTTATGATGTGTTCCTTCAAAAATCTTGGTAGATCTTTCTCATTAATAATATCAAAGCAAAGAGGAAAATGTAAATCCACTTTTTCATTAACAAGGATAAAAGTAAAAATATTTTTGAATGGGTTGAGAGGAAAAAGAAAGAGATCGGCGGCAAAGTAAGGAACTAAAACAAATAAAAGGGAAAACGAACTAAAATAGAAAGAAAATAAAAAGCAAAGTGTTGGAAAAAACCAACAAGAGTGTTTCAAATCTCCTTCAAAGAGATGGTGTACAAACTTATTAAACACAAACAAAAATGATTGAGGAACACATCCCCAACCTTAGGCTTTTGCAAGCCCTCTTCTTGAGCTCATTTTGGCAGTGGAGGATAGTTCCCAAAGTTCCATTGGCTGCTCCAATGAGTGAACTGGGAAGCGAGATTGTTGGTGGAGTCTCGAAGGTTTACGACGAGGTTTCTCATGTTCTCAATGCTTCCTTCGAGCGCGTACATGTCTTGGTAGGTGGTGAAGTCATGGAGTTGCTGCTGCTCCTGTTCAGGTCCGACATGTTCTTGTTCAACTTCCTCTTCTCCTTGGGGTTCGTTTTGTTGTTGTGATAGATTTGCCTCAACCTTCGTATCATAATGCAAACACCTATCCTTGTTAGAGAATAAACCATTAGACAAAGGGGCAGCGATCAAGTGATCAGCTCCCAGTATGTTCAAGTAATATCTACCATTTAGTTTTCTAACCATACCACATACATTTAGAGTAGTAAAACCAAGGCGGCGAGGGCCTTCCAATGCTCGTGAATTACTCACATCAATGTTAAGTCCTCTTGCCAAGATGGTGATGACTCCCCCTCGACATATGGGGCCCCGAGCTTCAAGTGCTTGGTGGTTCAGGTAGATGATGAGAAGAGTGCCAAAATTTGTACGGATGTTGCTAATTGGAAACACATCCTTTGCAAGGATCATCATGTCCTCTTCATTGATTATTGTGAAATCACCACGTGGCTACAAGGTGTTAGCAATAACATAATACAAATAGCGAATAGCAATGCACTCAATATTATTCCCCTGAGGAAGTGTGTCTGATACTTTCATCCTACTAAAATAATTGAGAGGAGACGGGTTTAAAGTGAAGCAAGTGAAATGCTTGGCGGAGGTGCTATTATCAAATCCAAAGTAGTGGCACCACTCATCTAGAGTTAGCTCATACTCAGGGTTCATCAAACAGAATGATATCCGGTTGATTCCGGGTTGATTTTCCTCCGAGTTGTCATACCTTCCCACTGTATGCTTCAAGGTGCTAAGTAACTCGAGTCTCAAGAGGCGATAGGTGGTAGCCTCCTGAAAAACAAAGTGAAGAAAACCAACAGTGTTGCAAAGAGTATTAAAATTATGGCGCAAGCCTAGTTGGTTCAGAATATGGGGGCGCCCATTTTGTTGACTTGATCTCACGGTTCCTTGAGGCAATTGAAACCGTTGAGTTGGCCTTGGTCATCGAACTCGATGCCAATCGCAGCTGGAGTGTTCTCAACCGGTGGTGCGGCTTGTGCAGCCACAACGCATGTGCGACTCTTCGTGTCCATCTAAAAAGTAATCAGTAGTTAAGTATCTTTAAACACAAATTAAAACTTTAACAAAATAAAAATTATGATCTGATTGAAATGGACATATGATCATCCTCTAGACATCTTATAAAAGAATCTCCTCTAATTTTGCAATCTAACCTGCTCATTAGGGTAATGAAGTTCATAATAAGACCTAAGTCTAGATTGATAATGGCAAAACCTAGAGCATGGATTTTCTAAAAATAAGTTGGGGATCGGAGGAGAAATGCACCATGGTTCGATGGAGTGCGAGGAATCGAATAAAAAATGAACAGATTTGAAGATCCAATGGGGTTGGTTTGGAGTTTGGAGGAGAAAGAGAGGGATAGAATATGAAAATCTGGGTTAGGTTTCCCTCTTCCCGTGCTTAAATCGCATCTGACGCTCGGTACGGGCGGACGGTACGGGCATATTCCGCCCGTACTGGGTGCCGCTGCCTTAGGTTAAGGCGGTACACTCGGTACAGTCAGGCGGTACAGTCATACCCCCCGTACGGGCGGTCGCTAAATATACTGGTTCCTTACCGAAAAATTGTTGTTTCGTCGTTGAGATGCTACGGGCGGACGGTACGGGCGGATTCCCCCGTACCGATGGTCGCTAAAGTTACTTGATGGTTTCGGAGAAAACTTGCATTTTCTCTTCGTTGGGCTGATAAAGTGGTCGGGGCGCGCGGTACGGTCTTGTGCCACCGTACCGATTATCGTCATTTGTACTAGAACCTATGAAACTTTTAATTTCTTTGCATTCCTTCACATGTCTTTGCACATCAACATACCCTGGAAAATGACCAAGGAAAAAAAACAGTATATAAAACTTTAAAAATGCTCAAGCGTTAGTATATAAAATTGAGAGGCATAAACATTAACTGCTTCTCCTTTTTTCCAAAGGATCTCATGAACACTCTTTATTAGAAATAAAAAATAATCAAACCAATATAAAACTAAAACAAGAACTGGTAAAATAAATTTATTAAACGTGGGTTGCCTCCCATGAAGCGCTTGTAGTTAAGGTCAATTAGCTTGACCCAAATGGTGATCATCTAGATTTTGGAAGTGGAAGACCTACTCGAAAGTAATTAACTTTTAAAGTGATGATTTTTTTGTCATCATGCTTGGCCTTCTTCTTTCTAGGGAAGTGTACTACAAATGGTTCTTTGGATGGTAGTCCAATTCTCACATTCCCTTCATATAAATTGATTAGAGCTTTAATAGATCTAAGAAATGGCACTCCTAAGATTATAGGAGCTATAGGATGTTCAGGCATGTCCACAATAACAAGATCAATAAGAGTGGGACATCCTTTAATTTCTACTACAGTGTTAACCTTTATGCCTAGAGCTTGTTTATTGGTTGTAACATCCCAAATTTTAAAACAAAGAGAAAATGATTGTTCCTGTTTCCAAAAATGAGAACCAACAAAAACTTTTATTAAATAAAGTGCTATGCATAGTGCTCATACCTAATGCTTGTGATATCTCCATGATTGTTTGTTTGATACATTGAACATACTTCCAAAACCCTAAAACCCTAACCATCTCAAAACCAAAGTGGATCAAATATGGAGAAACTAACATAAAATAAAAAGGCACATGTGGGCATCTAGCCCTAATAGGTAAATCTTGACCCCTACCATTATTAATTTTCTAAATGGTGGTGAACCTTTGTAAACTCCATTAAACCCTAAACCTCACTCCTCTTATCACCATCCATTAAAAGCAAAATGAAACTCCTCTTATCACCATCCATTAAAAGCAAAATGAAAAGAGATGGTATTAAATAAGAAAAGGGCCTATGTGCCTATGACTATTTTTGGTAAAACTTTTACCTAGGCTTTTCTACCTTGTGGAGATGATTTGAAATACCTCAACAAACCTAACCTAGTACTTACAAACAAATCCAAGTGAGAAACAAAAATAAAATAAACATATGCATAGAGGCATATGTGGCACTTAGCCATAACTAGATGGTCCAGGCGCGTCTTGCCGCGCCGATCTTCGATATTTCTCGATTAGATAATGTGGCTTGCTCTTTCTTTGTCGCTATGTATGTGGGTCGTGTAAGTTCTTTTTTTCGCCATAGGTGTCATGGTTATAGTACATGGAAAGCAAAACGTTCAGCCACAACACTGTCAGGTCATTGCAAGTCTCCTGCAGCTGAGCTTCCCGTTGCACGGTGTTGTTTCACTAACCTCCTGCGCAAAGGAGCATATTTGTCAGCCTAAATTTTAGTTCCTGCACAGAATCTGAAGTATATAAGATAAATGCTTGCCTATGCAAGTTTCGTGTTAGGTGCTTTCTCATATCGATCCCTCACTTCCCCATCGCGTGTGGGTCAGATCAAGCATGATGGAAGTGTAAAGCCTCCATATGCAGGAGCAATATCCACAGCAGGATTGCTTGCTCCCATCGCCCACCATTCAAGAAGGCACAAAACTCATAGGCTTGGACGGATGCTGCTGGAGAGATCGACGACCTGTATCCTGTGAACTGGAGCATCGTCCTGCGTGTTAGATTGAACACTGCGCAAATATGTAAGCATGAGCTAGATGCTAAGCAGTAACACATGTTAGTCTCGAAAGTGTGTGCAACTCTGTGCGTTTCTATACCTGTTATTGGCCGTGGTGTCTCGGAGTCGGAAGAAACAAACTCTGCCGGTTACCCACTCGGAGCACAGGCGCCATATGGCCTCAATTGCAGATACCCACCTATCTCCGGTGGATCCTTAAGGCCCCTCGGTTTCTTTTGCCATTGGTAACTGATCATTGCGTGATCAAAACATAAGCAAATAAGCATGGACGGCCATCCATTTTTCCTCAAACACACTATGCTCATGCCTGTGGAAAAAAATGGCAGCAAAATATAAAATCTTTCTATAAGCCTTTACTGGACGGCAGTTTCATACATCTTTTTCTGAAATAATTTATTAATGCAACAGCCGGAACAACAGTACTAACCAATAGCAGATGATTCCGTAGCTCTGGACCTGGCTATGTCTCTTAGTAGGGCACCAAGACGCTGCTCGAAAAGAATGTCAGCAGTGCCAGGCAATGCAATAGAAGCAGAGCTAGCGTTCTCCACCTGCATTGCCTCGTCAGCCCAATCCAAGGGTAGTTTCTTGGGCCGACCTAATGCGCTCAAGCGTGGATTTGTACTTCATATCGGCCATACGGCACGGACTGATAGGATCTGTTCCAAAGACATCATCCATTGTCGAATCTGCACAAGGTTAAGACAGTTAGTACTGCCGACACGAATACAATGCTTTTCATTCAGGTTTTCCATATGCAGTTTTCTTTTCATGCGGTTTTGTTTTCTTTGTTACACAGCTACATGTCAAAGACGCACTGGTAGGTATCTAAGTGCGATTAATGAGAATAGAGCCTAAGATCAGAGTTCTAGTCAGTTATAGCCTTAATTTTGGGAGAACTTTCGCCGCGGTTACACTGTTTATAGGATAAATGCGAAAAACCACCAATAACTTGATATATATTGCCCTATTTAGATCCTATTAGTTCCTAATTTAGGAGCTAAACTTGTTGTTTTCTGATTTTTTGTTCTCTACCTTTTATCTCATGTTTTATGTATTTTTCTTCACTATGATTCTATAAAACTTGTGAATTGAACATCTCAATATATGTTTCTCTTGAATAGTTGACTGATTTGTAGGTTGAATTGTGTTTGAGTCATACTTTTTTTTGGGTAAGATATGACTAAACAATCCAATGTTTATGAAATGACCGCCAAATGGATCAGCCCGCTATATTCTGGCTGCTTCTTAGCTTTAAAAATTATTGCAGCTAAATGAAACAATCAGCTATTTTAAACTACATTAAGACCCGTCCCAAAGCAATCCTGTACTTTGCATTCTTGTCTTCCATGCGTTGTGCTATTTATTTTATTTTCTAGTTGTATATGCCACAGGCAGATCTACCATTCGACTAAATGAGGTGAGGAAGAACGAAAGCAAAGGTACACGACGAAGACACCTTGCCTAAATCAAAATGTTCAGTCTTCTGCTAAAAAGTCAAATATGTTGAACCATAAAATCCACTTGAGCCTACAGCTATAGTCATACTTCCACTACGGCAGTCCTGTACAAAAGAAGATCTAAATTTCGTGGAGGTAAAGCTGAGTGGAAATTTCTCTTTCAAAATTCGAGGACCAAATTATGTGGAATTCACGAGGAAGATCAAATAGCCCTGCAACTTAGCTGAGCTTCCTATAAGCTTTTAACATGGAACGGAAGGGTATTCTGTGCTCCCAAATTTTCGTCCGGAGAATAATGTACACGGCAAATGAAATGAAAACTCATATATAAAATCCTCTCAATTGTCACCTTAAACGAAAGCAAGCAGGACTACTCAACTTACCCGAAAAACCACCAACAGTTAGATATAGCCCTATTTAGACCCTATTTAATTCCTAATTTAGGAGCTACACTTCTTGTTTTCTGATTTTGTCTTCTCTACCTTTCTCATGTTTTCTCTATTTTTCCTCAATATGATTCAATAAAAATTGTGAGATGAATATCTCAATATCTCCATAGTTCACTCAATTGTAGCTCGATTTGTGTTTGAGTCATACTTTTTCTACTTTTTTGGTAAGATATGACTAAATATTGCATGTTTATGAAAATGACGCCAAATGGATTAGCCCGCTATATTCTGACTGTTTCTTAGCCTTAAAAATTATCGCGGCTAAATGAAACAACCCGCTATTTTAAAATCTGTCTAAGACCCGTCACAAAGCAATCCGGTACTTCGCATTCTTGTCTTCCATGCTCTTTCTATTTATTTTATTTTCTAGTTGTACATGCCACAGGCAGATCTACCATTCGACTAAATGCGGTGAAGAAAAAGAAAGCGCACGACGAAGACACCTTGCCTATATCAAAATGTTCAGTTTTCTGCTAAAACGACAAATATGTTGAACCATAAAATCCACTTGAGCCTACGGCTATAGTCATACTTCCACCACGGCAGTCCTGTACAAAACAAGATATAAATTTCGCGGAGGTAAAGCTGAGTGGAAATTTTTCTTTCAATATTCGAGGACCAAATTATGTGGAGTTCACGTGGAAGCGATCAAATAGCCCTCCAACTTAGCTGAGCTTCCTATAAGCTTTTAACATGGAACGGAAGGGTATTCTGTGCTCTTAGATTTTCGTGCGAAGAATAATGTACAGGGCAAATGAAATGAACTCATATATAAAATCCTCTCAACTGTCACCTTAAACGAAAGCAAGCACGACTACTCCACTTACACGAAAAGTTGAAGATGCAAGTAATAATTTGGTTAGTACAAACGCGAAAGAAAAACTACAGACCGAATTAATGCTGAAAAGTCTGAATTTTGCGGCACACACCTGTAATTCATCTCATCTGTCAGCACTGATTCGACCTGGCCGTGTCCGCCATCCCTCTAATAAACATCTCGTATGATGCATTTTTTTAAGAGAGATTTTTACCTGAACTTCTGGGAAAACAGGACAGTGGCTTTGGAGCTTTCTTACTATCCGCATGAAAACAAATCCAAACTATTCATGCCTGAACACCCTGAAGTAACAGATGGCGCCAAACACACATGTGAAACGCCAGCATGGAGTAGCAACATAAGAAGGCAGAAATGCGTAGATCTGCGGTCATCAATTCCACAGCAGAGGACGGCATTACGAAAATTGAGCGGCGACTCTCTAGATCATAGACGCATAAAATTATTCCTATTTTGGCCTAAGCAAACTGAACCCTAGCTGAGGCGACGCCGGAACAGAAGACTGGTAAACACGGAGTTTTATGAGAATAGGCTGAAAGATAGCAGAAAGAACCTTCGCGATGTGGTCGTCCGCCTGCGCTCTCCCAGTCCGGCACGCGCGTGCGCTCGTCGATTTGTAACAGCCACGATCCACTACCGCCACTAACGCGAAAAAAATTACAGAGAAGGCGAGAGAGGAACCGAACCCAGTGAGGAGAACTGGCCGCCACGGAGAAGACGGCCGGCCACCGCGGCACCGGGCAAGGCCGCACGAGCCGCCGCAGCTAAGCCGACGAAGAGGAGGAACAGGACTCTGCTCGGCGAGCAGACCATCCGCCGACCAAAGAAACAGGGTAGATAGACCGAAGCTCAGGTCAAAGTAATCCCAAACCGACCCTGTGACCGCTCTCCTCGTTTCGATGCATCGACAGTTCGACACATACGCACGCGCACGACCGCACCCTACCATATCTGTGGGGCCCGCGAAAAGGACTTGCAAAGCAACCAGCAGTGCCCCCAGACCTGGGAGCTTAGTGCTCTTTAGAGATACCAATTGTTAATCTAGGCACCCACACTTCCCCAAATGGTTTGAAACTCTTATCAAACTCAATCTAACCCTAAATAGATCCTCACACATGCCAAATTGGATCAAGAGAAACAAATGGAAAAATAAGACAAATCCAATTCCACACGCACATGTGTGTATGCCATTTTTACAAATCTTTAACCTAGACCATTTTGGCTTTCACCAATAGTTGTATTATGTTACTAAACACTTATTACCACTTTTGGAATCAAAGAAACTTAAATAAAATCAAATTTGAACTCAAATTGTGATCACATGTAATAATGGTCAAATCTGCCCATTTCAGTCTGGTCACTAATTTGAGCCCCTGGTTTTGGAGATTTTCAAACCAAACATTTCCAATTCTTTGCACCTCATCCAAGTACACATCAAGGTGAACAACTTTTGTAAAGACCACCATATCAAATTCATCTTGGATCAACAACTATGTTCAAGCAAAGTTGGGACTTTTTAACAATCTCAACATTCTCCCAATTTGCAAATTTTGCATTTCTTTTATTTTTGCAATGCCACCACCACCATTGTGTGTCTCTGGTCATTTGCAACCAATCCAAACAACTCAATTTCAAATTTTGGAACTACATTGCATAGACCAAATTTGGCACAAAATTGAATTTGCAAATAGGCACAAATCCAAAACACTATTTCAAATAGTGTTTGGCCCAACCCTACTCCACCATTACTGCTCTACCTTGTCCCCTGGTTCCCTCTCTCTCTAACCAAAGCATAGCAACCCTAGGAACTAGGCCAACATGGCCATGCCACAGCCATGCCGGTTATGTCCCCCATGGACATGCCAACTCTAGCTCCTCCCCTCTATAGCCCTGGACACCTTGTCCCTCTGCTCCCCCTGGCTCCCCTAAGCACGCATGTGCCCACCATTGCCGGAGAGGAGGTCCCCAGTGATGGCATGCGTTGCACCCAGGATGGCCCAGACCATGTCGTTCACGGCGTGGGCACGCCCACAGACGCGCCACGGCCACCTGTCGCCCCGACGAACGGCGCAACCCCCGGACCCCATTCCTTCACCGTGAGCTTCACCGCCGCACCGCGAACCCGCTGGACACGCGCCTGTACCCTCGCGCAGGTTGTCGCCGTCGACAACCTCACCGCTTCTCCGCACCCGTGCCGCACGGCATCGACCTCGCCCACGCTCACCCGACCACCTCCTACCTCGCCAGCATGCTCCCTAGCATCGCCACGACATCGCCTACCTAGCGCCGCCCTCGCCTACCCCTCTCGCTCGCCGGAAACGCCGTGCCCTTGTCAACATGGCCGCAGACCCACGACCACCTCGCGCTCCTATAAAAGAAGAGCTCCTCCTCCTCAATTGAGCACCCCAACTCACTCCCCACCCTCCTCTGAGTCTCCTCGCACCCTCTCCGCTCCACATTACTCATCACCGCCGCCCAATTGCACATCGTTGCCCGTGCTCCGCCGCAGAAGCTCGCCGGAGCTAGACGCCACCCCTGGACCTCCGGTTTGTTCGAGGAGCTCCGTCGTTGTCTGCAACGTCGCCCTGCATCAACGCCGCCGCTCGCCGGAGCCTCTGATCGCCGTCGACCCCCTAGCCTCGCCGCGCCCGTAAGTCCCTCTCGCCGGAGAAGACGACGTGCCTTGCTCGTCCGATCGCCTCTTAATCCAACGGTCCACCTCATCCCGTACCGCTTCGGGTTTTAAAACCCGCTGACAGGTGGATCCCACCGTTAGACGGCCCGCTGAGCGCAGAGCGAAGCTGGGCCGGCCCGTTTAGCTTTTCCCGTGTGGCCTGTTAATTCAAAATTGGTTTAAATCAAATCTTTTAAAATGCAAACTGGTGTCCAATTCAAATTCTAATGGTTTCAAATCTACTGCACCAAATTCAACAAATTTTATATTGTTGGAAATACTATGAAATGCTTGATCCAACCACACTGGTCTCACATTGAAATTCTTTGTAGAATAAAGGTGACAAAAATAACAAGTCAGAGACTTTTACAACTTCAAACAATTATTAAAAATCAACTAAAAATGATATTAAGTTGATTTCAACTCTCATAGCTCACATTTCACTTACACTAATTGTTTCTGCAAAAATATGGCATGGTTACTTTGAGTGATCATGGCCTAGTTTAAATAAAGAACTATATGGATATTTTAGTCAAATGATATTGTCCAAAACTATTATGTAAATCATATTAGGTGTTTT
This sequence comes from Lolium perenne, assembly GCF_019359855.2. NCBI lineage: Eukaryota > Viridiplantae > Streptophyta > Magnoliopsida > Poales > Poaceae > Lolium > Lolium perenne. The sequence continues at coordinate 191,501,182 of NC_067245.2, forward strand.
GCTTCATTTAAATCTTGTCCCAAGTACTTTCATATGAGGTTGAGACCCTGGTCTAATTACTCTCACATTGAAATACTTGGTGATATTAAATCATAAGTGGTAGTGTTAAATTGTATGAGGTACCTTACCTCATTTAAATCATTTTCCCAAATGATGATTATGCATGGTTGACCTTGGTCAACATGGATTCATAGGTTATTCATTTGAGGAGATTAAATCTTAACAAGATTCAATGAGAGGAAATTATTTCCTCCCAAGACTTAAAGAGAAACCCTAATCCACATTTCAATGAGAGGAAATTATTTCTCTAACACTAAGTAAGAAAACCCTAGTATGATTCTAGGTAGCAATGTTAAGTGATGGTGCTAGATCATTTTGAGTGAGCCATTAAGGCTAATGGAGAATACTTAAGTATTGTTTGGTGATTGTATCATCGTACTCGTTTATAGACGCTAGTACCGGAGACTATCAGGAGGACGAGGTATTCTACCCAGAAGAAGAAGAGAACTTTGACCACCTCAACAACCAAGACAAGCTAGACTAATGCAAGTTATATTGTTGCAAGCTAATATTCTTGCAAGTGCAAAGCCCTTTAGGGCAAGGCACCATTAATCTTACCTTACTTACAATGATCCCATCCCAAGTTTTTACCTTACAAGTTTTTACTTGATTTATGAATAAGTTACTTTTATAGTTAACATTGGTCTAAGTTTAGAGTGTTATTAGAGTAGCAAAGTTAGTCTCAAGGATGGCCAAGCAAGATAGAACCCCTCATTACTAGTGCTAGTGCTAACAACTAAAATTGACTACTCTAGATGGGAACATGTGATTTGAAATGAATTTGAAAACTTTGGAATGATGAGTTATTCCATTGAAAGATCTTTGAAGGTGAATATGACTTGAATGACATGGTGAATTTTGATTAAAACTGATATTGGTTTGGATGCGATACCTTTCCAATTTTTGAGTACCCCCACAATACCTGATTATGGGTAGGGCTTAACTGGAAATTTATACATCTTAGTATGGGTTCCCTCTAAACAAGCATCATAGGGGTTATGCCGAGGCTGCCTCCATTGTATGAGAAATGATGTGAAATGAGGTGAATTGTACGGCCAAGCCCTGTGCAGTTCCCAGGTTGACAGTTGGTCTTCACTGGGAGGCCAAGCTCATGGGGAGAGGTACCTATACTAGGGTATGTAAGTGAAAGGTTATGGTTGATGATCCGTGTACTGAGTTACGATGATTCGGGGTTATCCCCGACGGATGAAATCAAATGTTGTGCCACAAGTGTGCAACCTCTGCAGAGTGTAAACCTATTCGAATAGCCGTGTCCACGGTTACGGACGGTTGGAAAGGCCATACAGTTTCCGGTGTCAGATATTTCTTGAAAATGTTGATGAAATGAATGGTGACTTGACACAACTGAGTTGTGGGAATGACACTAATGTTCCCACTTGAGTTAGTTAGCACATGAAGAGTCTTTTATGAAATGTTTGTGAACTAAAACTGGCTTTATGCAAAATAAACTAGAGCTTGGCACCCCCTTACTAGAATTGATATTACTTACACTAGTATTAGTTTGCGAGTACTTTAAAGTACTCACGGCTGTGTCCCTGGTTATTTAAATGGCCAGACTATGAAGAAGAGCAGCAGTACCAGGAGGACGGACAGCAAGACGTCTACGACAACTAGGAAATCTTCTGATGTCAGACGTTGGCCCGTGGATTAGATAGTCCACTTCGTTACGCTTCCGCCATGTATTATGTTCGTTGATCATTAGATCAACTATTTGTGTAATATTGGATCATGTGATCTCTATTGTAAGATGATTATGGTATGTAATGAATGATGACTTATGATAATCGACTGTTATGTCTCGCAACAACAATATTCCTGGGATTACGATGAATGGCATAATAGGCATCTGGACTTAAAAATCCGGGTGTTGACAAGTTGGTATCAGAGCCATTGTTTGACCTTAGGAGACCCTAGTTAGAATGGACATCTGCAAAACTTAGTTTCAAAACCAAAGAAGTGAATATTTGTGAAAAACTTATTCTCACTCTTATCCTTGAGATCTTTTTCAAAATGAGAAATTCATGCTCTACTTTATAGAACTACCTAAAACTTTACACACTTAACTACTTCTTTAACTTACTCCTCCTAATTGCTCACAGATGGAGTACACCTGCAAGTCCTATCAGCTTGGCCACGGAGCAAACCTCATGTTCGAGAAGGATTTGAAGCAACTAGTGGAATATCTTGGACGCCTGTATCCCGAGTTCTTCGGAATACCCCTCAATAATCACTACGGAGGACCACCTCGGTGGGATGTTACTGCAGATCCGCGAAGAAAGCTTGGAGCCCCAATATGGGAAACCATATGGTTTTCTGTAACGGGAAAAACTTGGAAGGAAGGACTAGTCCGAGCTATGCAAGAATCAATTACCCATCTGTGTGGACAAAATGAGAACAAGATCAAGAACACTCGCTTTGTTTACTACCCAAGACATGACCCCATGGGAAGACCGATGACCATGCCCCCGCACACGGAGATGAACCACTATGTAGCACACCTGGACTTCATGCTGTACAAGACCAGCAAGGAGTTGGACGACGCCCTCGCCTTTCGTCAAGCACATTACCCCTGAACATGAGGAACCCACCATGAAGAGTAGTATCACTCCAACACTTGAGTAGGTGTGAGTTGTATCAGGATCCCCTTGTATCGTAGAGCGAGTGAATGGTTCTTCAAACCAACGGTGTGTTAGCTTTGTAATGTGTGATGTTTGGTATGAATGAAAAGGTGTTGTTGGTTTTTACCCCCTCAACACTACTCAAGTTTTCAAGTTTCTAACTTTTGAACTTTAAAAACCCAAACAAACCATAGAAATTTCCCTCTTACCTTATCATCTACCTCAATGATCAGATGGCCCCACCAACCCGCAGCGCCAACCAAGACACCATGATGCTTATGCTGGAAATGATGATGGCAGATCGAGAAGCCGAGAGAGCTGAACGCCAAGCCAACATCGCTGCACTGCAGCAGATCGCTCAGAACAACCAAGGCCATGGAAACCACGACCACCCTGGGTCGAAGCTGAAGAACTTTCAGAACACCAACCCACCCATGTTCAGCAAGACCGAAGATCCACTTGACGCAGATGATTGGCTCCAGACAATGGAGAACAATCTGGAAGTTGCGGGAGTTGAAGCCGCAGAAAAAGTGCTATTCGCCACCCACTACCTGTCAGGACCTGCAAGAGCCTGGTGGACAAGCGCCCGTGCAATGAATGCGGGATAGATGATGTCCTGGGAGGACTTCAAGCTGAAGTTTAGCAAATACCATGTGCCCTGATGACCCACAAGTATAGGGGGTGTATCGTAGTATCTTCGATAAATAAGAATGTCGATCCCAACGAGGAGCAGAAGGTGTTGACAAGCAGTTTCGATGAAGGATTCACTGTAAATGCTCACAGACAAGTATTCAGGGGGTTTTGATGTAACAGATGAATAAAGTACGAGTAAGTAAAGTGCGAGAGTAACAATTGCAGTGAGTGGCCCAATCCTTTTTAGCACAAAGGACAAGCCGGTTTGTTTACTTATAATGACCAAACGTTCTCGAGGACACACGGGATTTTAGTCTAGTGCTTTCGCTACATACGGCTAATTAATCTTCATTGTTTTGATAAGTGTTGTGTGGGTGAACCTGTGCTAATGTACCGCCCTTCCTAGGACTAATACATACTTGTGATTATACCCCTTGCAAGCATCCACAACTACAAGAAAGTAATTAAGATAAATCTAACCACAGCCTTAAACTCTGAGATCCTGCTATCCCTCCTGCATCGATATACCAACGGGGGCTCAGGTTTCTGTCACTCCGGCAACCCCGCAATTGGCAAACGAGTACAAGATGCATTCCCCTAGGCCCATAAAGGTGAAGTGTCGTGTAGTCGACGTTCACACGACACCACTAGAAGAATAACACCACAAATTAAATATCATAACATTGAATATTACTCAAACATACTTCACTACTAACATTTAGACTTCACCCATGTCCTCAAGAACTAAACGAACTACTCACGAGACATCATATGGAACATGATCAGAGGTGATATGATGATGAATAACAATCTGAACATAAACCTTGGTTCAACGGTTTCACTCAATAGCATCAATAACAAGTAGAAATCAACACCGGGAGAGTTTCCCCTATCAAACAATCAAGATCAAACCCAAATTGCTACAGCGATGACGATGTGCAGCGGTGGAGACGGCGGTGATGATGAAGATGATGATGATGGTGATGGAAATGATGTCCAACTTGATGGCGGTGACGATGGCGTCGATTTCCCCCTCCGGGAGGGAATTTCCCCGGCGGATCTCAGCCCGCCGGAGAGCTCTTTTCTCTCTGGTGTTCTCCGCCTCGCAGAGGCGGCTGTAACTCTTCGCGAGGTACCCTCTGGAGCTTAGGTTTTCGGGACGAAGGCGTACGCGAAGAAAAGGAGGCGAGAGGGGGCTGTGGGCCCCCTCCTCATAGGGCGGCGCGGCCAGGCCTTGGGCCGCGCCGACCTATGGGGTGGGCCCACCTCGGGTCCCCTTAGCTCTCCCTTCTGGCTCACTTCATCTTCTGGAAAAATAAGGTTTTTCGTATAATTTCCGTCAACTGTTGATCTTCCGAAATATTGCATTCTGACGGCGCTTTTTCCAGCAGAATCCTGGCTCCGTTGCTCGATCCTCCAATAATCATGAAACATGCAACATAGATGAAATAACATAAGTATTATGTCCAAATATGAAATATATCAATGAATAACAGCAAATTATGATATAAAATAGTGATGCAAATTGGACGTATCAACTCCCCCCAAGCTTAGACTTCGCTTGTCCCCAAGCGAGACTGAACTCGGTAAACAGGACCACATGTTTATGGAGTGAAGAGTCGATAAATAAAATACGGACAAGAAGCATCATATTCATTCACACAAGACATTCTAGTAAACATCTTCCTCATATAATTCAACTTGAAACAAGTATAAGGTAATCACAAATAAAGGTGCATAAGAAATCATAGTTGGTGATGGCAAACTTCGTTCTTGGTCAGAGAACAATTAACAGGTTATTCTTATCTATCGAGCAGCGCTCTCATGTTAAAGTTTATATTGCACAATTTGCATACTCAATCATAATAGTCTCCTCATGATCATTGATAACTCGCAAAGCTATATTCATTCAGATAAAGCTTGTACTAAACAAGGAAGAATAAAAGACATGATGAAGCAAATCACAATATAATGGTTTGATCACAACAACTCAAATACTTGCTCAAGATGGAGGGAAATAGGTTTACTGACTCAACATAAAGTAAAAGACAGGCCCTTCGCAGAGGGAAGCAGGGATTAAATCATGTGCTAGAGCTTTTTCAGTTTTGAAATCATATAAAGAGAATGAAAGTAACATTTTGAGAGGTGTTTGTTGTTGTCAACGACTGGTAGCGGGTACTCTAACCCCCTTGCCAGACAAACCTTCAAAGAGCGGCTCCCATTTTATTTTTATTTTGTGTGGCACTCCTTCCAACCTTTCTTTCACAAACCATGGCTAACCGAATCCTCGGGTGCCTGCCAACAATCTCATACCATGGAGGAGTGTCTATTTAGGTTAATTAATTTGGGACTGGGAATCCCATTGCCAGCTCTTTTTGCAAAGTTATTGGATAAGTGGATGAAGCCACTAGTCCATTGGTGAAAGTTGCCCAACAAGATTGAAAGATAAAACACCACATACTTCCTCATGAGCTATAAAACATTGACACAAATAAGAGATAGTAACTTTTGAATTATTTAAAGGTAGCACACGAAGTATTTACTTGGAATGGCAGGAAATACCACGTAGTAGGTAGATATGGTGGACACAAATGGCATAGGTTTGGGTCACGGTTTGGATGCACGAGAAGTATTCCCTCTCAGTACAGGTCTTTGGCTAGCAAGGTTAATTAGCAAGCATAAGAGTCGAGGGAAACAAACAAATATACATGTGATAGAAACAATCATGCATCTTCCTTGTAAGCACAAACAGTTTTAACTTCAGAATAATAAGCTATGAGCTAACAAGAAAGAAAGATAATGAAACAACTACATGTATTTCTCTTTTCTACTTAAACCTCAAAGTGTTGTTGCTATTGACCAATGCTAAGTTTGCCAAAACCAAATAGATTTATTCAATGCTCCCAAAGTGATACCAATACTAACAACAAGATAAATCATATAATAGAGATTGCAAACTAAAATAAGATGTGCAATATGTAAATGATAAGACTTCTCATTAATATTCCATAACGATAACTCACACCAAGGGATACATAGACAACCAACTAAAGGAGAGATACTTCCAAACTGCAACCCATCTTATATGATAACTTCCCTACTCATGATATGACACTACTTGACAGTAAAAAGTAAAAGATAGTGATGATGTGATACCGCGGCACTCCCCCAAGCTTGGAACAAACCAAGGGGATGCCAATACCGATGATGAATTAATCATTCGGCGATGGTGGTGATGAATTCCCGTCATCAGACTTCCAAGGAAGAGGCCCTCCATCAACAAACGACATCTTGGTCTCGGGAATCCTGAAACTAGCAGCATGGCTTATGTGTTTAAACCTGTTTTCATACTCACAGTTCTGATTCTGAACGTCATAGAGTTGAGCTTGGAGTTTGTTGGTGGTGTCGTGAAGTGAGAGGATGTCGCCCCATAGCTTTGCAGTTTCCTTCTCGTGTTCAGCAATGAGTTCAGACACAATCTTGTGGAAGATATCCACCTCACGCTCAGCCATCTTCTTGTATTTGAAGACCTCTTGTTCTAGCTTCTCCATCCTGTCTTCCAAGCTTCCTTCTCCTTCAGGACCCTGGACATCCTTGATCTGCAGTTCTCCCTCAACGAGCAGCAACTCCTTGGGGTGCATCCTCAGCTCCTCCATGTACAAGTTGTCAACGTCCTTGCAGGAGCTGTCCTTCGGAGTTTCCGACGAAGACATGATGGCTCTAGATCCGAAGCAAATCCTGGCAGAAATAGCTCGAAACAAAACACGTCGAGAAAACGATATACGGACCTCCAGGGGTCCGGGGGATTATATAGCAGGAATTTTCACGACAAAAGGAAAGTACCGGGTCGAACCAGAATCGGAAAGAGGCGACGAGGCGGCCAGCTCATAGGGCGGCGCGGCCTGGCTGGGGCCCGCGCCGGCCTATGAGGGCACGCCCTCGTGCGTCTCCTCCACTCCGTTTCGATCTCGTAATTTTTCATATTTTCCAAAAACAGCAAAAACATTGTTCGGAAAGTAAATTGCGAACTTTTTATTACCAGTACTGTTACCTATTCAAAGTCGAGTTCTGGCGGACTGTCAATTTGTCCTTTGATGAAAGCCTCCTGTGTTTCCACTCGAATAATATCAACATCTACATTATAAGAATCACCTGAGATATAATGCTTGAGTCTTTGTCCATTCACCACTTGCGTGGCATTGCCTTGGGGAGAGCTAATTTTAATTGCTCCCGAACGATACACCTCCTCAACAACATATGGTCCTTCCCATTTCGAGAGTAATTTCCCTGCAAAGAATCTGAGACGAGACCAATACAATAGGACTTTATCCCCAATATTAAATTCTCTTTTGATAATCCTTCTATCATGCCATTTTTTAACTTTCTCTTTAAAGAGTTTAGCATTTTCATAAGCTTCACTTCTCCATTCATCTAGAGAACTCAATTGCAGCAACCTCTTATTACCGGCAAGTTTAGGATCTTTATTTAATTCTCTAACTGCCCAATAAGCTTTGTGCTCTAGTTCTAAAGGTAAATGACAAGCTTTTCCATAAACCATTTTATAAGGTGACATTCCCATGGGATTTTTATAAGCAGTTCTATAAGCCCATAGTGCATCCTTCAATTTACTAGCCCAATTCTTTCTAGTTTTATTAACAGTCTTTCCCAAGATAGATTTAATCTCTCTATTTGATAGTTCTACTTGCCCACTAGTTTGAGGATGATAAGCGGAAGCAATTCTATGATTAATACCATATTTAGCAAGAGTTTTTCTAAAACCACCATGAATAAAATGAGAACCTCCATCAGTCATAATATATCTAGGAACTCCAAATCTAGGAAAAATAATATCTAAAAGCATTCTTAAAGAGGTCTCACCATCAGCACTTTTTGTAGGTATAGCTTCCACCCATTTAGTAACATAATCAACAGCAACAAGTATATGAGTGTTACCTTCTGAAGAGGGAAAAGGTCCCATGAAGTCAAATCCCCAACAATCGAACGGTTCAATAACAAGAGTATAATTCATAGGCATTTCATTGCGTCTAGAGATATTACCAACCCTTTGACATTCATCACAAGATAAAATAAACTTCCTTGCATCTTTGAAGAGAGTCGGCCAATAAAAACCTGATTGTAGAACCTTTTGCGCGGTTCTATCTCCGGCGTGATGTCCTCCATAAGCACTACCATGACATTTACTCAATATCTCCTGTTGTTCATATTCGGGAACACATCTTCGCAGAATACCATCCACTCCTTCTTTATATAAGTGTGGGTCATCCCAGAAATAATGCCTCAAGTCATAAAAGAATTTCCTCCTTTGCTGAGCTGAAAAGGTTGGAGGCAAGTACTTGGAAACAATAAAGTTAGCATAATCAGCATACCAAGGACTGTCTCGCGAGCTCACCTTTATTACAGCCAATTGGTCATTTGGAAAACTATCATTAACAGGAACAGGATCATAAGCAATATTTTCCAATCAAGACAAATTATCAGCAGCAGGATTATCCGCACCTTTCCTATCTACAATATGTAAATCAAATTCTTGCAACAGAAGTACCCATCTAATAAGCCTTGGCTTAGCATCTTTCTTTTGCATAAGGTATCTGATTGCAGCATGATCAGTATGTATAGTAACTTTTGAATCAACAATATAAGATCTAAACTTATCACAAGCAAAGACTACAGCTAACAATTCCTTTTCAGTAGTAGCATAATTTCTTTGAGCAGCACCAAGAGTTTTACTAGCATAATGAATAACATTCAATTTTTTGTTTACTCGTTGTCCAAGAACAGCGCCTACAGCAAAATCACTAGCATCACACATAATTTCAAATGGTAAGTTCCAATCAGGAGGTTCAACTATAGGAGCAGTTGTTAAGGCTTTCTTTAGAGTTTCAAAAGCTTCCTTACAATCATCATCAAAAACAAAAGGTACATCTTTTTGTAGAAGATTAGTAAGAGGCTTTGAAATCTTGGAGAAATCTTTAATAAACCTCCTATAAAACCCAGCATGACCAAGAACACTACGAATACCTTTAACATCCCTAGGATAGGGCATCTTCTCAATTGCTTCAACTTTAGCTCTATCAACTTCAATACCTCTCTCGGAAATTTTATGTCCCAATACAATTCCTTCATTAACCATAAAGTGACATTTCTCCCAATTAAGAACAAGGTTAGTTTCTTCACATCTCTGCAAAACTTTATCGAGGTTCCGCAAGCAATTATCAAAAGAATTCCCATAGATAGAAAAATCATCCATGAATACCTCTACAATACTCTTGCAAAAGCCATGAAAAATAGCAGACATGCATCTTTGAAAAGTAGCAGGAGCATTACATAAACCAAAAGGCATACGTCTATAAGCATAAGTTCCATAGGGACAAGTGAAAGTAGTTTTCTCTTGATCCTTAGTTTTAACAGCAATTTGTGAAAACCCAGAATAACCATCAAGAAAGCAAAAGTGAGTATTTTTAGATAACCTTTCTAACATTTGATCAATAAAAGGCAAAGGGTAATGATCTTTCTTAGTAACCTTATTAACTTTTCGATAATCAATGCACATTCTATACCCTACAACTACTCTTTGAGGTATGAGCTCATCATTATCATTAGGCTCAACAGTCATCCCTCCTTTCTTAGGAACACAATGCACAGGACTAACCCATCTACTATCAGCAATAGGATATATAATACCAGCTTCATGAAGTCTTAATACCTCATTTCTTACCACATCCTTCATCTTAGGAATTAGACGATGATGAGGTTCAACAACAGGCTTCGCATCATCTTCCATATTAATGGCGTGTTGGCAAATAGAGGGAGAAATCCCCTTCAAGTCATCAAGAGTGTAGCCAATAGCTCCTCGGTGCTTCTTCAGTATTTCCAATAGCCTTTCTTCTTCAAACTCTGAAAGCTTAGAACTAATAATAAAAGGATATATTTTCTTATCATCAATATGAGCATATTTAAGATTATCAGGCAATGGTTTTAAATCAAAGACAGGATCTTCCTTTGGTGGCGGTGTTGTACCCAGATCTTCCACCGGTAAATCATGCTTAAGAATAGGTTGACGAAGGAAAATTTCATCAAGCTCATCTCTTTCTTCCCTAAAAACTTCACTCTCACTATTCTCCAAATGTTGCTGCAAAGGATTATTAGGAGTAAGAACAATAGATGCACACTGTTCAACTTTAAAATCATTATTAGGCAAATCAGCTTTATAAGGAGTTTTGGTAAATTTAGAGAAGTTAAACTCATAAGATTCACCAGCAAATTTAGTCAAAATTTTCTCTTTCTTGCAATCTATAATAGCTCCACAAGTATTTAGAAAAGGTCTACCAAAAATGATAGGACAATATTTACTAGCAGCAGAACCAAGTACCAAAAAGTCAGCAGGATATTTAATCTTACCACATAGAACTTCCACATCTCGAACAATACCAATTGGAGAAATAGTTTCTCTATTAGCCAGCCGAATAACCACATCAATATCTTCAAGTTCACAAGAACCAATTTCGTGCATAATCTCCATGTAAAGCTCATAAGGAATAGCACTAATACTTGCACCAATATCACATAAACCATAATAACAATTATCACCAATTCTAACAGATAGCATAGGAACACTAGCTTGCTTGGACTTATTAGGATGTGAAACAATATTAGAGGCATTTTCACAAAAAAATAATATGACCATCCTCCACATTTTCAGTCACAAGATCTTTAACTATTGCAACAGCAGGTTCAACTTTTATTTGTTCTTCAGGTTCTATAGGTTTCTTTTCACTTTTATGAACCGCACTATTTATAACAGAGTACTCCTTCATTTTAGCAGGGAAAGGAGTTTTTTCAATATAAGCTTCAGGAATAACATGATCAACAGTTTCAACTACAACACATTTATTAATAGATGAATCAATTTTATCTTTATACGGTTCATGATACTTATCAAAATTCTTCTTAGGCAATTCATAATGAGAGGCAAAAGCTTTATAAAGGTTTGCAGCAACTTGAGAATCAAGACCATAAGTAGCACTCATATTACGAAATTTATCAGTATCCATAAAAGCTTCAATGCATTTGTAATCATAATTTATACCTGATTCTCTATCTTTGTCGTTCTCCCATCCTTCAGCATTTTCCTGGATCCGATTAAGAAGGTCCCTTTTAAACTCTTCTTTGTTGCGCGTGAATGATCCAGAACAAGAAGTATCCAGCAAGGTCTTGTCTTCAAAAGAAAGTCTTGCATAGAAATTATCAATAATAACATTACCAGGAAGCTCATGAATGGGGCATTTGAGCATTAAAGACTTCAATCTCCCCCACGCTTGGGCAATACTCTCTCCATCATGAGGCCAAAAATTATATATGCGATTCCGATCTTTATGAATTTCACTTGGAGGATAGAACTTAGAATAAAACCGGGGCATAATATCATTCCATTCAAGAGAATCCCCATTATCCAGTAATTTATACCAATGCGCCGCTTTACCAGACAGCGATATAGAGAATAGTTTCTTCCTCACTTCATCCATAGCAATACCTGCACACTGGAATAAACCGCATAATTCATGTAAGAACAGTAAATGATCTCCAGGGTGGACAGTTCCATCACCTGTATAACGGTTATCCACTACACGTTCAATAATTTTCATAGGTATTTTGTATGGTATCTCTTCCTCACCTGGCGCCTTGATACGTCCAAAACGTATCTACTTTCCCGAACACTTTTGCTATTGTTTTGCCTCTAATTTGTGTATTTTGGATGCAACTAACACGGACTAACGCTGTTTTCAGCAGAACTGTTCTGGTGTCTCGTTTTTGTGCAGAAATCCAACTTTCGGGAAAATCCTCGGAATTTATGCAGAAGGCCCTATTTTCCCAGAGAACTGACGGAGCTAGAAGGACAAACCAGGTGGAGGCCCGAGGGCCCCACACCATAGGGCGCCGCGGCCCAGGGGGGGCCCGCGCGGCCATGTGGTGTGGCCCCCTCGGCCGGCCTCCGACGCCCTCCTTCGGACTATTTATCGGCCTCGACCTAAAAACGCACGGAGAGAAGTCGAAGTCGCCAGAAACCCTCCAGAACGCCGCCACATCACGAAACTCCATCGCGGGAGCCAGAAGTCTCCGTTCTGGCACTCCGCCGGGACTGGGAATTGGAGGAGATCATCACCGCCATCACCGCCAACGCCTCTACATCAACCAGCCATGTTTCCCCCATCCATGTGTGAGTAATTCCCCCGCTGTAGGCCGAAGGGGATGGTAGGGATTGGATGAGATTGGTCATGTAATAGCATAAGATTGTTAGGGCATAGTGCCTGGTGTCCGTAACTGGTACTTTGATGATATTGTTGCAACTTGTTATGCTTAATGCTTGTCACTAGGGCCCGAGTGCCATGATCTTAGATCTGAACATGTTATTGTTTCATCATGATATTCATTGTTTATGGTCTTACCTATAAGTTGTATACACATGTCGCTGTTCGGAACCAATGGCCCCGAAGTGACAGAAATCGGGACAACCGGAGGGAATGGTAGCGATGTGAGGATCACATGTGTTCACGGAGTGTTAATGCTTTGCTCCGGTACTCTATTAAAAGGAGTACCTTAATATCCAGTAGTTTCCCTTGAGGCCCGGCTGCCACCGGCTGGTAGGACAAAAGATGTTGTGCAAGTTTCTCATTGCGAGCACGCACGACTATATATGGAACACATGCCTATTGATTGCTTTGTACTTGGACACCGTTTTATTATTATCTGCAAATGCCCTGCTATGATTGTTACATGAGTTTCTCTCATCCATGCAACGCCCGTTCATCCATCCCCATGCCTACAGTATTTTAATCCTGCTGTTTACTAAAATCACTACTGCTGTCTTTGTTACTCTGCTGCTGTTATTTCACTATCAAGCATCGCTATAAAACTGTTACTACTGATAAATTCTTGCGAGCAAGTCTGTCTCCAGGTGCAGCTGAATTGACAACTCCGCTGTTAAGGCTTCCAAGTGTTCTTTGTCTCCCCTTGTGTCGAATCAATAAATTGGGTTTTACTTCCCTCGAAGACTGTTGCGATCCCCTATACTTGTGGGTCATCAAGACTATTTTCTGGCGCCGTTGCCGGGGAGCATAGCTTTATTTGGAAGTTCACTTGGATTGATATTGTTCGCTGCAAATTCTCCATCATGGGTAAACCTCGCGATACTAAGGTCGCCATATTACCATCCACTACAAGAAAAGGTACAATTCTGAATACCTCCGCTACACTTGATTCACCATCTGTGATTGATAAACTTGTTTCACCGCCACATGCTTCACATGCGGGTACTTCTGCTGAATCTAAAAACTCTCATAATATTGATAATATTTCTGCTGTGCTTGATGATAGTGGTTCATTGGGATCTTTTCTAGATGCTACAATTGCTAGGTCTAGACAAATTGAAAATACTGAAACTCCTAATGCTACTACACCTGTTAATTCACCTGAGCTTGATTATTTTAGTGATGATCCTGATGAAGATTATGTGGAGCTTAATGATGATTTTATTGAAAAATGCAATGCTACTACTGATGCAAGAAAAATTAAAAAGTTACTTGCAGAACATGCTGTTAGATATAAACTGTCTCCTGATCCTAAGTTTGCCACATCTCCCATAAACATTAAGGATAAAGATTATGATTTTTCTCTTGATTTATCTCATATAGCTATTGTTGAGAAAACACCCTTTTGTGGTACTGAAAAAGAAAGTGTTGTTGAACACATGACTGAGTTATCTACTCTAAGTAGCCTGTTCTCTGATGATGTCAAGATGCGTACTTACTTTGTTGCTAAAATCTTTCCATTCTCATTAAAGGATGACGCTAAAACTTGGTATAATAGTTTGCCACCTAATTCTATTAAAAGTCCAAAAGAATTGCTTGATGCTTTCTTCCGTAAATACTTTCCTGCTAGTGCTCAACATATTGCTTTGCAGAGAATTTATAATTTTAACCAGGAAAATGGAGAGAAATTGCCTGAGGCTTGGGCGAGATTTTGCTCTCTTATTAGAGCTCGGCCTGACCATGATTTGGAAAAGCATGATTTACTTGATATATTTTATACTGGACTAACCATTGAGTCTAGGGCATACCTGGATAGTTGTGCTGGTTGTGTTTTCAGGAAAAGAACTCCAGACGATGCTGAAGAATTATTGGCTAAAATAGGCCGGAATCATGATGATTGGACTACACCTGAACCAACTCCAACGCCAATATTGAAGAAGAGGGGTATGATTAAATTGAATGATGAAGATATGAGGGAAGCCAAGAAGTCTCTCAAGGAGAAAGGTATTAAATCTGAAGATGTAAAGAATCTTCCTCCCATAGAAGATATATGTGAGATAATTCCCCCTTCATCCATGATTGAGGTAAACTCCCTTCAACGCTTTACTAGGGAAGATATTCCGTATTCAAAACCTCCTGCACAATGCTTAGATGAGTTTGATAATTATATTGTTAAGCAAGAAAATTTTAATATGAGAGTAGAGAATCATTTAATGGAAAATTCTCGAGCTATTAGTGAATTGCATGATATTGTAGAGAGAACCTCCAATGATGTTAAGATGCTTGTTAAACATTTTCATATGATTCAAACTCAAATTGATCAACTCACTAAAGTACAAAATGACTTGTTAGGGAATAATTCTAAAGAGAAACATGCTTATGAAGTAACAACTAGAGGTGGTGTCTCTACCCAGGATCCTCTATATCCTGAAGGGCATCCCAAAAGAATTGAACAAGATTCTCAACACATTGAACCTAGTGCTCATTCTAAGAAGAAAAAGAAGAAGAAACATAAAAATGTTGTAGA
The DNA here is from genome assembly GCF_019359855.2 of Lolium perenne. Lineage (NCBI taxonomy): Eukaryota > Viridiplantae > Streptophyta > Magnoliopsida > Poales > Poaceae > Lolium > Lolium perenne. Next base: position 191,516,367 of record NC_067245.2, read on the forward strand.
ATCCTCTGAACCTGCTAATGATCCTAATAGTATTTCTATTTCTGATGCTGAAACTGAAAGTGGTAATGAACATGATAAAGATAATGATAAGAATGATACTCCTGATAAAGAAGAGGTAGAAGATGAACCCGAAAAGCATGCTAAAAATAAAAAGTACACTAAAGAAGATTTTATTGCTGAGAAACATGGTAATGAAAGAGAACCTTGGGTGCAAAAGCAAATGCCTTTTCCTGCTAAGAAACTAAAATCAAAGGAAGAAGAACACTATAATAAATTTTGCGATTGGATGAAACCTTTATTCTTGCAAATCCCTTTGACTGATGCTATTAAATTGCCACCTTATTCAAAGTATATGAAAGATATTGTTACTAACAAAAGGAAAATCCCCAATGAGGAAATTTCCACTATGCTTGCTAATTACTCTTTCAATGGCAAAGTTCCAAAGAAGTTGGGCGACCCAGGTATACCTACTATTCCTTGTTCTATCAAGAATAATTATGTTAAAACTGCTCTATGTGACTTGGGAGCCGGTGTTAGTGTTATGCCTTTTTCTCTTTATAAGAGACTTTACTTAGATAAGTTGATACCTATTGATATATCTTTGCAAATGGCTGATAAATCTACTGCTATTCCTGTTGGTATATGTGAGGATGTTCCTGTTCAAGTTACTACTAACTGCTTAATATTAACTGATTTTGTTGTGTTGGAAATGCCTGAGGATGATAATATGTCTATTATTCTTGGGAGACCTTTTCTTAACACCGCAGGGGCTGTTATTGATTGCAATAAAGGAAAGGTTACTTTCAATGTTGATGATAGGGAGCATACCGTTTATTTTCCCAAGAGGATTGAGAAAGCGTGTGGAGTTAATACTATTTCTAATGTGAGAACTATCAAAGTGGGAACTATTGATTGTCCTATATATGAGCCTAGGGAAGAATATCAAACTCTCGTGATTGGATCCATATCAATACAATTCAAGGTAACATGATTGATTTGAGGTTTATTTCTTCTTATGCTATGTAAAATTTATTTGGTGGCAAGACTTGATCAACCTTGTTAACAAATACTTTTTATATGCATAGAGGAGGTAAACAACATCTCTTTCTTCCTCCACTTGCTCTAGTTGCTGTAGCATTTTTAATTTGCAAAGTTCCTTAGTTAATCGGAGATTTCAAAATTTTTCCTGGCCAGTAATAATAAATTAAATACCCAGAAATGTGCATTTTTCAAAGTTTTCAAAAATTCACAAAAATTATACCGTTGGTCCTATTTTTCGACGGGACACCTGGGAGCACCAGAGAATGACCTGTGGGGCACCAGAGGGTGCCACACCACAGGCCGGCGCGGCCAAGGAGGGGGGCGCGCCATCCTGTGGTGTGGGCCCCTCCTTGCTCCACTTTGCCATCTCTTTCTCCCAGCACCTTCTCTCTCCCGAAAAAACTCGTACCAGGTTCCTCTCTCTCGTGTTTTTGCTCAAGAGCTCCAGATTTCTCGATCTCTTTGCTCAGCCCAGATTTCTTGCTGAAATTTGGCACATTTGCTCCTTGGTATGTGACTCCTCCACCCATCCAAGTAGAATTTTGTTTGGTTGAGTATATCTTGAATATTTTGCTGCTGTAGGTAACATGTTTAGTGAGCTTGCATGCTTGTTCTAAGTGGTAGAAACTAGTTTTGATGCATGATTAGTACTCTAGCAAGTTCCTATGGTAGTTCCCCTTGATTATATGTCACCAAATCAAATTTTTATATTGTTTGTTGAAAATTTCAGAAAATGGAGTGGAATAGATATCAATTGAACCAACAAGAATTGGAAGTCCAACAAGTTATGAGAGTCAATCGTGAAGAGGGAGTATACCCCTCTTACTACCCATGCGCGGATTTCATGAGAAGCGCGGGGATATTTGGAGATGTTCAAAGTCTAATTTCTCGTGCAGGGCTGAGTGACTTTGTTGAAGGAGAGCCAAGACAATATGCAAAATTAACTATGTCTTTTGTGCAGGACTTTAAGTTCAATTGGTCGCAATCTAACCCTACGGTCCAGTATAAAATTTACAATAAAGCTGTCAACTTGCCATTCAGTGATTTTTGTGCAGCAATTAGAGTACCGCAATGGGGGTCATGCGAGAAGATAAGGGGATCGCCGCAAGAACTCTTGGACCTCTTCAAGATGATTTGCTATGGAAGGAGTTTCTCAGAGGATAGTGGTAAAATCACTAGCATTCAGCTCCCGGCTATCCGCTACTTTGCCTATTTTATTACTAAATGCGTGCTTGCTAAAAAGATTGGTGGTAAACTTTCTATCCCGGATTTAGCTTTTCTAGCTGCGGCACTGCAAAGTAGTAGGACTTATAATTTGGGGGCACTGATAGCTTATAGACTTGCTACTAACCGTGAGAAAGGTGGAATTTGTGGAGGTCTCATCGCCTCTCGTTTACTAGCTTTTCATAATGTAGAACCTCATCATTTTGATATTCCATTCCCCATAGAAAAACTTGACATAGCTTCTATGATTAAACATGAATTCGTTTCTGATTCCTCCAACTTGGGTAACTTGTTTTACAAGATGACATTTTATAAGAAAGTCTGGAGAATAACTAAGAAAACTGAGAAACTAGTAAGATTGCCTGCGCCTGTTTTGTCTAACCTTGATTCCAGGGTAGATTGGTCGGTCACAGAAGGTGCACTGGATGCACACATAGAGAGAGGAGGTCAACATGCAAGAGACGACACGGAGGTCGAGGAGCACCTCGACTCATCATCCGATGCAGCAAGTTCCTCGCATCAACATGTTGGACATGTGGAGCCTCCACGCTTTTCTTCTGCACATGAACTTTACTATGACTACTCCATGAATTACCCACCGGCAAGGAACAACGATCCTCGTTGGGATTGAACTCCACTTAGGCCAAAAGCCTAAGCTTGGGGGGAGGTATACCGGCATCACTCATTCTTTGCATATTATGGTTGCTGGATACTTGTACATATTTGTTTTGTTCGTTTGAGTGGTTTTCTAATGAGAGGAAGATGATATTTGGGGAAGTGCTGCCTGAAAACAGATTCTGGACTGTTACTAGAAAAATTCGTACGCACAGCCAGAGCGTTATTTTGAGCTGCCAATTTTTGTGCAGGTTCCCCAGGTTGTTATCTAACTTTCATTAGTTGAACACTTTTCGAGCTGAGCAACGTAAGATTTTTGTAAAAATCGATTTCTGTACTGCTGTCAGGTTTTGGCAGATTTCTGCCATCTCGCTTTTCTGTATTTCTTTTAGTTTGCTATTTCTTGTTTTTGCTTTGTTTCCTTCCCAAAACACAAAAAGACCAAAAATATTTCTGTTGTTTATCTTCACCATTTGTTTGCTTTGGTTTCTTGCATTTGTTTCGCTTTATTTGCTGTTGCTAGTTTGCTATAAGAAAACCCAAAAAGATTTTGCTTTGTTTGCTTGTTTCCTTTTGTTCTTGTTTGCAATTTGAAAACACCAAAAATATTTGCTGTTCTTCTTTGGTTTTGTAAAGTTCTTTATGAGTTCAATGGTCTTCGGTGGCTGGAGCGTGGTTTTCATTTCATATTATCCAAGCTACACAAATGAAAAGGCAATAATGACGATCTACGACAATTGGATTGTGATGAGAGGCTGGTATGAACTCTATTTGTTTTCATTTTTGTACATATACTCATCCATGTGAGCATGCTTAGTTGGTTCATGTGAGGTATATGTTATTTGAGAAAGTCTAGTAGTTCATGATCTCTCATGTTTAGCTCCAATTTATTAATATGAGTAGCATGTCATGAATGTTTGTTTGCATTGTTTTATTCATAAGTAAGTATGGCATTGTGGTATCCTCCTCTGAATAATTCATTTATATCGACTTGGCACATGCTCACGCATGCATATGACTGAACAAAAAGTCAATTAAGCCTCGATGATCTATATTGATTCAGAGTTCTTGTATCACTTTTATGCCTCCGTTAATTTATTTTGCCGCAAGCATGATTATGACAGTTACTGCTCTCTTGATTTGTCGCTCCCTAGTCTATTGCTAGCCTTCACTTGTACTGAGCGGGAACGCTGCTCGTGCTTCCAAACACATGAAAACCAAGTTATTCCAGAGTGTCCACCATAAATACCTATGCATGGCATTTCAAACCATTCCAAGTAAATTCTCATGCGCTACCTTTAAAACCTTCAAAATGCTTCTCAATTTGTGTTTATGTTTCATAGCTCATGAGGAAGTATGTGGTGTTTAGCTTTCAACCTTGTCATTTACTTTTGACGGACTCTCATATGGACTAGTGGCACATCCGCTTATCCAATAATTTTGCAAAAAGAGCTGGCAATGGGATTCCCAGTCCCGAATTAATTAACTTAAATAGACACTCCTCCATGGTTTGTGATTGTTGGACGGCACCCGAAGGATTCGGTTAGCCATGGCTTGTGTAAGCAAAGGTTGGGGGGAGTGTCATCATCATAATAAAACTAAAATAAAAAGGCACTCCTTCATGGTATAAGATTGTTGGCAGGCACCCGAGGATTCGGTTAGCCATGGTTTGTGAAAGAAAGGTTGGAAGGAGTGCCACATAAATATGCAAATAATTCATGGGAGCCGCTCTTGAAAGTCCGGTTGGCGAGGTAGTTAGTGTACCCATTACCATTCGTTGACAACAACAAACACCTCTCAAAATGATTTTACTCCTGATTTCAAAAATGAAAAGCTCTAGCGCATGTTAATCCCTGCTTCCCTCTGCGAAGGGTCAATCTTTTACTTTTATGTTGTGTCTCCATTATTTCTTTGAGCACTATCTTGAGAGCACAACTGTCATTCTTAGTATAATATGCTTGTCTCAAAATATGATTGATTGTGATATAACTTTGATGCTTTTATCTTTGACAATCACTACTTCTAGTCTTTCTATGAACTCCAGAGGTGCCCGGGCATTTATGTTTTGCCAATCAAATACAGGCAAGCGAGATACCACTTTATCATGCTCTCTTATGAACATTGCAACCTTGCTTATATACATGATTCATGATGCTTATTATTAATTGTTGGTACCTCTCCATGATTGACATAGCTGTTAGATGATCTTATTTGCATGTATCTCATTATGAACTGCTTAAGTATTAGCCATAGCATGAGAATATATACATCATATGAGCAAATGTGTTCGTGAAAGTTCTTTTATCGCTCAGTTGTTAACTGAATTGCTTGAGGACAAGCAATAAGCTAAGCTTGGGGGGAGTTGATACGTCCAAAACGTATCTACTTTCCCGAACACTTTTGCTATTGTTTTGCCTCTAATTTGTGTATTTTGGATGCAACTAACACGGACTAACGCCGTTTTCAGCAGAACTGTTCTGGTGTCTCGTTTTTGTGCAGAAATCCAACTTTCGGGAAAATCCTCGGAATTTATGCAGAAGGCCCTATTTTCCCAGAGAACTGACGGAGCCAGAAGGACAAACCAGGTGGAGGCCCGAGGGCCCCACACCATAGGGCGGCGCGGCCCAGGGGGGGCCCGCGCGGCCATGTGGTGTGGCCCCCTCGGCCGGCCTCCGACGCCCTTCTTCGGACTATTTATCGGCCTCGACCTAAAAACGCACGGAGAGAAGTCGAAGTCGCCAGAAACCCTCCAGAACGCCGCCACATCGCGAAACTCCGTCGCGGGAGCCAGAAGTCTCCGTTCTGGCACTCCGCCGGGACGGGGAATTGGAGGAGATCATCACCGCCATCACCGCCAATGCCTCTACATCAACCAGCCATGTTTCCCCCATCCATGTGTGAGTAATTCCCCCGCTGTAGGCCGAAGGGGATGGTAGGGATTGGATGAGATTGGTCATGTAATAGCATAAGATTGTTAGGGCATAGTGCCTAGTGTCCGTAATTGGTACTTTGATGATATTGTTGCAACTTGTTATGCTTAATGCTTGTCACTAGGGCCCGAGTGCCATGATCTCAGATCTGAACATGTTATTGTTTCATCATGATATTCATTGTTTATGGTCTTACCTATAAGTTGTATACACATGTCGCTGTCCGGAACCAATGGCCCCGAAGTGACAGAAATCGGGACAACCGGAGGGAATGGTAGCGATGTGAGGATCACATGTGTTCACGGAGTGTTAATGCTTTGCTCCGGTACTCTATTAAAAGGAGTACCTTAATATCCAGTAGTTTCCCTTGAGGCCCGGCTGCCACCGGCTGGTAGGACAAAAGATGTTGTGCAAGTTTCTCATTGCGAGCACGCACGACTATATATGGAACACATGCCTATTGATTGCTTTGTACTTGGACACCGTTTTATTATTATCTGCAAATGCCCTGCTATGATTGTTACATGAGTTTCTCTCATCCATGCAACGTTCGTTCATCCATCCCCGTGCCTATAGTATTTTAATCCTGCTGTTTACTAAAATCACTACTGCTGTCTTTGTTACTCTGCTGCTGTTATTTCACTACTGCTACTGCTATAAAACTGTTACTACTGATAAATTCTTGCGAGCAAGTCTGTCTCCAGGTGCAGCTGAATTGACAACTCCGCTGTTAAGGCTTCCAAGTGTTCTTTGTCTCCCCTTGTGTCGAATCAATAAATTGGGTTTTACTTCCCTCGAAGACTGTTGCGATCCCCTATACTTGTGGGTCATCACGCCTCATCCACTACCTTTGCAGTAGTAGCAGATTTTCCAAATAAAAACTCAAGAGAAGATCTCTCCATAATGAATTATGGCAGCAGGCAGAAATAAAATCAGCACAAACAATAGAAGTTTCCCTTACCAATTCCACTTACCAATAGCGCTTCACTCCCCGGCAACGGCGCCAGAAAATAGTCTTGATGACCCACAAGTATAGGGGGTGTATCGTAGTATCTTCGATAAGTAAGAATGTCGATCCCAACGAGGAGCAGAAGGTGTTGACAAGCAGTTTCGATGAAGGATTCACTGTAAATGCTCACAGACAAGTATTCAGGGGGTTTTGATGTAACAGATGAATAAAGTACGAGTAAGTAAAGTGCGAGAGTAACAATTGTAGCGAGTGGCCCAATCCTTTTTAGCACAAAGGACAAGCCGGTTTGTTTACTTATAATGACCAAACGTTCTCGAGGACACACGGGATTTTAGTCTAGTGCTTTCGCTACATACGGCTAATTAATCTTCATTGTTTTGATAAGTGTTGTGTGGGTGAACCTGTGCTAATGTACCGCCCTTCCTAGGACTAATACATACTTGTGATTATACCCCTTGCAAGCATCCGCAACTACAAGAAAGTAATTAAGATAAATCTAACCACAGCCTTAAACTCTGAGATCCTGCTATCCCTCCTGCATCGATATACCAACGGGGGCTCAGGTTTCTGTCACTCCGGCAACCCCGCAATTGGCAAACGAGTACAAGATGCATTCCCCTAGGCCCATAAAGGTGAAGTGTCGTGTAGTCGACGTTCACACGACACCACTAGAAGAATAACACCACAACTTAAATATCATAACATTGAATATTACTCAACCATACTTCACTACTAACATTTAGACATCACCCATGTCCTCAAGAACTAAACGAACTACTCACGAGACATCATATGGAACATGATCAGAGGTGATATGATGATGAATAACAATCTGAACATAAACCTTGGTTCAACGGTTTCACTCAATAGCATCAATAACAAGTAGAAATCAACACCGGGAGAGTTTCCCCTATCAAACAATCAAGATCAAACCCAAATTGCTACAGCGATGACGATGTGCAGCGGTGGAGACGGCGGTGATGATGATGAAGATGATGATGATGGTGATGGAGATGATGTCCAACTTGATGGCGGTGACGATGGCGTCGATTTCCTCCTCCGGGAGGGAATTTCCCCGGCGGATCTCAGCCCGCCGGAGAGCTCTTTTCTCTCTGGTGTTCTCCGCCTCGCAGAGGCGGCTGTAACTCTTTGCGAGGTACCCTATGGAGCTTAGGTTTTCGGGACGAAGGCGTACGCGAAGAAAAGGAGGCGAGAGGGGGCTGTGGGCCCCCTCCTCACAAGGCGGCGCGGCCAGGCCTTGGGCCGTGCCGGCCTATGGGGTGGGCCCACCTCGGGTCCCCTCAGCTCCCCTTTCTGGCTCACTTCATCTTCTGGAAAAATAAGGTTTTTCGTATAATTTCCGTCAACTGTTGATCTTCCGAAATATTGCATTCTGACGGCGCTTTTTCCAGCAGAATCCTGGCTCCGGTGCTCGATCCTCCAATAATCATGAAACATGCAACATAGATGAAATAACATAAGTATTATGTCCAAATATGAAATATATCAATGAATAACGGCAAATTATGATATAAAATAGTGATGCAAATTGGACGTATCATGCCCCAAGGACTGATTAAGAAGATGAGAGACGAGTTCCGCGAACTCAAACAAGGAAGGATGTCTGTGGTAGAATACCGCAACAGATTCCTCACTCTGTCAAGGTACGCCCCGGACGAAACCGACACCAACGAGAAGCGGAAGGAAAGATTTCTGAACGGACTGCACGACGAAATGCAGACTGTATTGGTCAACATTCCCTTTGCTGACCTAGATGCCCTGGTGGACTCCGCCATCCAGATGGAAGGGAAGCTTCACCAAGCCAACGAGAACCGCAAACATCGGATGATGAACCAGAGTGGGTCCAGTAATGCCCAGAAGTACCGCAACAACTCAACTGGAGGGTTCACCCCAAGGTACAACAGGCCACCTGCTCAGAATTACCACCCAAACTACACCAACAACCATGGAGGACCCCCGAAGCCCGGAGGTAGCAACAACAACAATCACAACAACAACAACACCCCCAACAGCAATAACAACAATGGGAACAACAACAACACTGGTCCGAGGACTGGAAGCAACGCCATCCCCGTCACCCCCAAGGACAAGTCGACGATAACTTGTTACGAGTGTGGAATTGTGGGACACTACTCCAATGAGTGCCCCAAAAGGTTAGCCAAGATGGCCACCACTACCGCTGCACCTGCTCAGAACCAGCGCCGCTTTGCAGCAAGAAGGAACCAAAACAACAACCACGGCCGCCTCTACAACATGAATGCGACTGAAGCCCAGGAAGCACCCTAGGCCATGCCAAGTATGTTTTCCTGTTAATCATACTTCCCAATCTCTTTTAGGAACCTAACTTTTCTAAAAAATCCCGGGACGAGATTTTTTTAAGGGGGAAGGGTTTGTAACATCCCAAATTTTAAAACAAAGAGAAAATGATTTTTCCTGTTTCCAAAAATGAGAACCAACAAAAACTTTTATTAAATAAAGTGCTATGCATAGTGCTCATACCTAATGCTTGTGATATCTCCATGATTGTTTGTTTGTTACATTGAACATACTTCCAAAACCCTAAAACCCTAATCATCTCAAAACCAAAGTGGATCAAATATGGAGAAACTAACATAAAATAAAAAGGCACATGTGGGCATCTAGCCATAATAGGTAAATCTTGACCCCTACGATTATTACTTTTCTAAATGGTGGTGAACCTTTGTAAACTCCATTAAACCCTAAACCTCACCCCTCTTATCACCATCCATTAAAAACAAAATTAAAAGAGATGATATTAAATAAGAAAAGGGCCTATGTGCCTATGACTATTTTTGGTAAAACTTTTACCTAGGATTTTCTACCTTGTGGAGATGATTTTAAATACCTCAACAAACCTAACCTAGTACTTACCAACAAATCCAAGTGAGAAACAAAAATAAAATAAACATATGCATAGAGGCATATGTGGCACTTAGCCATTATACCAATTCTTGACTTGGGCACCCACACTTTCCCCAAATGGTTTGAAACTCTTATCAAACTCAATCTAACCCTAAATAGATCCTCACACATGCCAAATTGGATCAAGAGAACCAAAATGGAAAAATAAGACAAATTCAATTCCACACACACATGTGTGTATAACATTTTTACAAATCTTTAACCTAGACCATTTTGGCTTTCACCAATAGTTGTATTATGTTACTAAACACTTATTACCACTTTTGGAATCAAAGAAACTTAAATCAAATCAAATTTGAACTCAAATTGTGATCACATGTAATAATGGTCAAATCTGCCAATTTCAGTTTGGTCACTACTTTGAGCCCCTGGTTTTGGAGATTTTCAAACCAAACATTTCCAATTCTTTGCACCTAATCCAAGTACACATCAAGGTGAACAACTTTTGTAAAGACCACCATATCAAATTCATCTTGGATCAACAACTATGCTCAAGCAAAGTTGGGACTTTTTAACAATCTCAACATTCTCCCAATTTGCAAATTTTGCATTTATTTTATTTTTGCAATGCCACCACCACCATTGTGTGTCTCTGGTCATTTGCAATCAATCCAAACAACTCAATTTCAAATTTTGGAACTACATTGCATAGACCAAATTTGGCACAAAATTGAATTTGCAAATAGGCACAAATCCAAAACACTATTTCAAATAGTGTTTGGCCCAACCCTACTCCACCATTACTGCTCTACCTTGTCCCCTGGTTCCCTCTCTCTCTAACCAAAGCATAGCAACCCTAGGAACTAGGCCAACATGGCCATGCCACAGCCATGCCGGCCATGTCCCCCATGGACATGCCAACCCTAGCTCATCCCCTCTCTAGCCCTGGACACCTTGTCCCTCTACTCCCCCTGGCTCCCCTAAGCACGCCTGTGCCCGCCATTGCCGGAGAGGAGGTCCCCAGTGATGGCACGCGTCGCTCCCAGGACGGCCCAGACCATGCCGTTCACGGCGTGGGCACGCCCACAGACGCGCCACGGCCACCTGTCGCCCCGACGAACGGCGCAACCCCCGGACCCCATTCCTTCACCGTGAGCTTCACCGCCGCACCACGAACCCGCTGGACACGCGCCCATGCCCTCGCGCAGGCTGTCGCCGTCGACAACCTCACCGCTTCTCCGCACCCGTGCCGCACGGCATCGACCTCGCCAGGGCTCACCCGACCACCTCCTACCTCGCCATCATGCTCCCTAGCATCGCCACGACATCGCCTACCTAGCGCCGCCCTCGCCTACCCCTCTTGCTCGCCGGAAACGCCGCGCCCTTGTCGACATGGCCGCAGACCCACGGCCACCTCGCGCTCCTATAAAAGGAGAGCTCCTCCTCCTCAATTGAGCACCCCAACTCACTCCCCTCCCTGCTCTGAGCCTTCTCGCACCCTCTCCAGTCCACATTACTCATCACCGCCGCCCAATTGCACCATCGTTGCCCGTGCTCCGCCGCAGAAGCTTGCCGGAGCTAGACGCCACCCCTGGACCTGCGGTTTGTTCGAGGAGCTCCGTCGTCATCTGCAACGTCGCCCTGCATCAACGTCGCCGCTCGCCGGAGCCTCTGATCTCCGTCGACCCCCTAGCCTCGCCGCGCCCGTAAGTCCCTCTCGCCGGAGAAGACGACGTGCCTCGCTCGTCCGATCGCGTCTTAATCCAACGGTCCAGCTCATCCCGTACCGCTTCGGGTTTTAAAACCCGCTGACAGGTGGATCCCACCATCAGACGGCCCGCTGAGCATAGAGCAAAGCTGGGCCGGCCAGTTTAGCTTTTCCCGCGTGGCCTGTTAATTCAAAATTGGTTTATTTTAAAATGCAAACTGGTGTCCAATTAAAATTCAAATGGTTTCAAATCTAATACACCAAATTCAACAAATTTTATATTGTTGGAAAGATTATGAAATGCTTGATCCAACCACACTGGTCTCACATTGACATTCTTTGTAGAATAAAGGTGACAAAAATAACAAGTCAGAGACTTTTACAACTTCAAACAATTATTAAAAATCAACTAAAAATGATATTAAGTTGATTTCAACTCTCATAGCTCACATTTCACTTACACTAATTGTTTCTGCAAAAATATGTCATGGTTACTTTGAGTGATCATGGCCTAGTTTAAATAAAGGACTATATGGCTATTTTAGTCAAATGATATTGTCCAAAACTATTATGTAAATCATATGAGGTGTTTTGCTTCATTTAAATCTTGTCCCAAGTACTTTCATATGAGGTTGAGACCCTGGTTTAATTACTCTCACATTGAAATACTTGGTGATATTAAATCGTAAGTGGTAGTGTTAAATTGTATGAGGTACCTTACCTCATTTAAATCATTTTCCCAAATGATGATTATGCATGGTTGACCTTGGTCAACATGGATTCATAGGTTATTCATTTGAGGAGATTAAATCTTAACAAGATTCAATGAGAGGAAATTATTTCCTCCCAAGACTTAAAGAGAAACCCTAATCCACATTTCAATGAGAGGAAATTATTTCTCTAACACTAAGTAAGAAAACCCTAGTATGATTCTAGGTAGCAATGTTAAGTGATGATGCTAGATCATTTTGAGTGAGCCATTAAGGCTAATGGAGACTACTTAAGTATTGTTTGGTGATTGTATCATCGTATTCGTTTATAGACGCTAGTACCGGAGACTATCAGGAGGAGGAGGTATTCTACCCAGAAGAAGAAGAGAACTTTGACCACCTCAACAACCAAGGCAAGCTAGACTAATGCAAGTTATATTGTTGCAAGCTAATATTCTTGCAAGTGCAAAGCCCTTTAGGGCAAGGCACCATTAATCTTACCTTACTTACAATGATCCCATCCCAAGTTTTTACCTTACAAGTTTTTACTTGATTTATGAAGAAATTACTTTTATAGTTAACTTTGGTCTAAGTTTAGAGTGTTATTAGAGTAGCAAAGTTAGTCTCAAGGATGGCCAAGCAAGATAGCACCCCTCATTACTAGTGCTAGTGCTAACAACTAAAATTGACTATTCTAGATGGGAACATGTGATTTGAAATGAATTTGAAAACTTTGGAATGATGAGTTATTCCATTGAAAGATCTTTGAAGGTGAATATGACTTGAATGACATGGTGAATTTTGATTAAAACTGATATTGGTTTGGATGCGATACCTTTCCAATTTTTGAGTACCCCCACAATACTCGATTATGGGTAGGGCTTAGCTGGAAATTTATACATCTTAGCATGGGTTCCCTCTAAACAAGCATCATAGGGGTTATGCCGAGGCTGCCTCCGTTGTATGAGAAATGATGTGAAATGAGGTGAATTGTATAGCCAAGCCCTGTGCAGTTCCCAGGTTGACGGTTGGTCTTCACTGGGAGGCTAATCTCATGGGGAGAGGTACCTATACTAGGGTATGTAAGTGAAAGGTTATGGTTGATGATCTGCGTACTAAGTTACGATGATTCGGGGTTATCCCCGACTGATGAAATCAAATGTTGTGGCACAAGTGTGCAACTTCTGCAGAGTGTAAACCTATTCGAATAGCCGTGTCCACGGTTACGGACGGTTGGAAAGGCCATATAGTTTCCGGTGTCAGATATTTCTTGAAAATGTTGATGAAATGAATGGTGACTTGACTTGAATCACAACTGAGTTGTGGGAATGACACTAATGTTCCCACTTGAGTTAGTTAGCACATGAAGAGTCTTTTATGAAATGTTTGTGAACTAAAACTGGCTTTATGCAAAATAAACTAGAGCTTAGCACCCTGCTGTCCACAACTGGCGCGTTGTTGACGAGGGAGGAAATGGTGTAGCTTTCCTTCGTTCCCCGGCAACGGCGCCAGAAAAGTGCTTGATGTCTACGGGTGCTTCTATTCTTGACAGTGTTGGGCCTCCAAGAGCAGAGGTTTGTAGAACAGCAGCAAGTTTCCCTTAAGTGGATCACCTAAGGTTTATCGAACTCAGGGAGGAAGAGGTCAAAGATATCCCTCTCAAGCAACCCTGCAACCACAAAGCAAGAAGTCTCTTGTGTCCCCAACACACCTAATAGGTGCACTAGTTCGGCGAAGAGATAGTGAAATACAGGTGGTATGAATAAGTATGAGCAGTAGTAATAGCGCCAGAAAAGTGCTTTGCTGTCCAGGACTGGTGTGTGGTTGATGGTGGTAATATTGCGGGAAGTACAGATGCAGTAAAACAGTAAACAAGCAGCAATAGCAGTATTTAGGAACAAGGCCTAGGGATCATACTTTCACTAGTGGACACTCTCAACATTGATCACATAACAGAATAAATAAATAGATGCTAGACTCTACACCCTCTTGTTGGATGATGAACACCACTAACTGTGTAGGATTACACGAACCCTCAATGCCGGAGTTAACAAGCTCCACAATATTCGATGTTCATATTTAAATAACCTTAGAGTGCACGACAGATCAACACAACTAAACCAAGTACTAACATAGCATGCACACTGTCACCTTCACGCTACGAAAGGAGTCATAGATCACATAAATACTATCATAGCAATAGTTAACTTCATAATCTACAAGAGATCACAATCATAGCCTACGCCAAGTACTACACGATGCACACACTGTCACCATTACGCCGTGCAGGAGGAATAAACTACTTTAATAACATCACTAGAGTAGCACACAGATAAATTGTGATACAAAACACATTGCAATCATAAAGAGATATAAATAAGCACTTCACTATGCCATTCATAACAGCGAATAAGTATTCTGTGAAATATAGCCTAAGAGACCCACACGGTGCACACACTGTCACCTTTACACACGTGGGACAAGGAGTCTCCGGAGATCACATAAGTAAAATCCACTTGACTAGCATAATGACATCTAGATTACAAGCATCATCATATGAATCTCAATCATGTAAGGCAGCTCATGAGATTATTGTATTGAAGTACATAGGAGAGAGATGAACCACATAGCTACCGGTACAGCCCTTAGCCTCGATGGAGAACTACTCCCTCCTCATGGGAGACAGCAGCGGTGATGAAGATGGCGGTGGTGTCGATGGAGGAGCCTTCCGGGGGCACTTCCCCGTCCCGGCGGCGTGCCGGAACAGAGACTCATGTCCCCCAGATCTTGGCTTCGCGATGGCGGCGGCTCTGGAAGGTTTCTCGTACCGTGGCTTTTCCGTCTCGAGGTTTTAGGTCGAGGGGCTTCTTATAGGCGAAGAGGCGGCGTCAGAAGGTCAACGAGGCGACGACACGCTAGGGGGGCGCGGGCCACCCCCAGGCCGCGCCGACCTACTATCTGGTGGGCCTGTGGCCCCCCTCTGGCCTCTCTCGGGTGTTCTGGAAGCTTCGCATGATCCTAAGATGCTGGGCCTTGATTTCGTCCGATTCCGAAAATATTTCCTTACTAGGATTTCTAAAACCAAAAACAGCAGAAAACAGCAACTGGCCCTTCGGCATCTCGTCAATAGGTTAGTTCCGGAAAACGCATAAATATGACATAAAGTATGCATAAAACATGTAGATATCATCAATAATGTGGCATGGAGCATAAGAAATTATCGATACGTCGGAGACGTATCAGCATCCCCAAGCTTAGTTTCTGCTCGTCCCGAGCAGGTAAACGATAACAAAGATAATTTCTGGAGTGACATGCCATCATAATCTTGATCATACTATTGTAAGCATATGTAATGAATGCAGCGATCAAAACAATGGTAATGCAATGAGTAAACAAATGAATCAGATAGCAAAGACTTTTCATGAATAGTACTTCAAGACAAGCATTAATAAGTCTTGCATAAGAGTTAACTCATAAAGCAATAATTCAAAGTAAAGATATTGAAGCAACACAAAGGAAGATTAAGTTTCAGCGGTTGCTTTCAACTTGTAACATGTATATCTCATGGGTAGTTGTCAATGTAAAGTAATATAACAAGTGCAATATGCAAGTATGTAGAAATCAATGC
This sequence comes from Lolium perenne, assembly GCF_019359855.2. NCBI lineage: Eukaryota > Viridiplantae > Streptophyta > Magnoliopsida > Poales > Poaceae > Lolium > Lolium perenne. The sequence goes on from NC_067245.2 coordinate 191,532,097, forward strand.
ACAGTTCACACAAGTGTTTGCTTCTTGAGATGGAGAGAGATAGGTGAACTGACTCAACAATAAAAGTAAAAGAAAGGCCCTTCACAGAGGGAAGCATTGATTGTTATATTTGTGCTAGAGCTTTGATTTTGAAAACATATAGAGAGCATAAAATTAAAATTTTGAGAGGTGTTTGTTGTTATCAACGAATGGTAGTGGGTACTCTAACCCCCTTGCCAGGCAAACCTTCAAAGAGCGGCTCCCATTTTATTTTATTTTTGTGTGGCACTCCTTCCAACCTTTCTTTCACAAACCATGGCTAACCGAATCCTCGGGTGCCTGCCAACAATCTCATACCATGAAGGAGTGCCTTTTTATTTTAGTTTTATTATGATGACACTCCTCCCCACCTTTGCTTTCTCAAGCCATGGCTAACCGAATCCTTCGGGTGCCGTCCAACAATCACATACCATGGAGGAGTGTCTATTTTTGTTAATTAATTTGGGACTGGGAATCCCATTGCCAGCTCTTTTTGCAAAATTATTGGATAAGCGGATGAAGCCACTAGTCCATTGGTGAAAGTTGCCCAACAAGATTGAAAGATAAACACCACATACTTCCTCATGAGCTATAAAACATTGACACAAATCAGAGGTGATAAATTTTGAATTGTTTAAAGGTAGCACTCAAGCAATTTACTTTGGAATGGCGGAGAAATACCATGTAGTAGGTAGGTATGGTGGACACAAATGGCATAGTGGTTGGCTCAAGGATTTTGGATGCATGAGAAGTATTCCCTCTCGATACAAGGATTAGGCTAGCAAGGTTATTTGAAACAAACACAAGGATGAACCGGTGCAGCAAAACTCACATAAAAGACATATTGTAAACATTATAAGACTCTACACCGTCTTCCTTGTTGTTCAAACACTTTACTAGAAATTATCTAGACTTTAGAGAGACCAATTATGCAAACCAAATTTAGCAAGCTCTATGTATTTCTTCATTAATAGGTGCAAAGTATATGATGCAAGAGCTTAAAAATGAGCACAACAATTGCCAAGTATCACATTATCCAAGACATTCTACCAATTACTACATGTAGCATTTCCCGTTTCCAACCATATAACAATTAACGAAGCAGTTTCAACCTTCGCCATGAAAATTAAAAGCTAAGAACACATGTGTTCATACGAACCAGCGGAGCGTATCTCTCTCCCACACAAGCATTTATTCAAACAAAAACAAAAACAAAAACATACAGACGCTCCAAGTAAAGTCCATAAGATGTGGCCGAATAAAAATATAGTTTCAAGAGAAGGAACCTGATAATTTGTCGATGAAGAAGGGGATGCCTTGGGCATCCCCAAGCTTAGATGCTTGAGTCTTCTTGAAATATGCAGGGATGAACCACCGGGGCATCCCCAAGCTTAGAGCTTTCACTCTTCTTGATCATATTGTATCATCCTCCTCTCTTGACCCTTGAAAACTTCCTCCACACCAAACTCGAAACAAACTCATTAGAGGGTTAGTGCATAATCAAAAATTCACATGTTCAGAGGTGACACAATCATTTTTAACACTTCTGGACATTGCTCAAAGCTACTGGAAGTTAATGGAACAAAGAAATCCATCCCACATAGCGAAAGAGGCAATGCGAAATAAAAGGCAGAATCTGTCAAAACAGAACAGTCCGTAAAGACGAATTTTATTGAGGCACCAGACTTGCTCAAATGAAAATGCTCAAATTGAATTAAAGTTGCGTACATATCTGAGGATCACTCACGTAAATTGGCATAATTTTCTGAATTACCTACAGAGAATTAGGCGCAGATTCGTGACAGCAAGAAATCTGTTTCTGCGCAGTAATCCAAATCTAGTATGAACCTTACTATCAAAGACTTTACTTGGCACAACAATGCAACAAAACTAAGATAAGGAGAGGTTGCTACAGTAGTAACAACTTCCAAGACACAAGTATAAAACAAAATTACTGTAGCAAAATAAACACATGGGTTATCTCCCAAGAAGTGCTTTCTTTATAGCCATTAAGATGGGCTCAGCAGTTTTAATGATGCACTCGCAAGAAATAGTATTTGAAGCAAAAGAGAGCATCAAGAGGCAAATTCAAAACAAATTTAAGCCTAACATGCTTCCTATGAAAAGGAATCTTGTAAATAAACAAATTCATGAAGCATAGTGCAACAAGCATAGAAAGATAAAACAAGTGCAGCTTCAAGATTTTCAGCAAAAAGAGAGGTGTTTTAGTAACATGAAAATTTCTACAACCAAATTTTCCCCTCTCATAATAATGTCCAGTAGCAACATGAGCAAACTCAACAATATAACTATCACATAAAGCATTCTTATCATGAGTCTCATGCATAAAATTATTACTCTCCACATAAGCATAATCAATTTTAGTAGATGTAGTGGGAGCAAATTCAACAAAGTAGCTATCATTATTATTCTCATCATCAAATATTGGAGGCATAGTATAATCATAATCAAATTTATCCTCCATAACAGGTGGCACCAAAAGACCAATATCATTATAATCATCATAAATAGGAGGCAAAGTATCGTCAAAGAAAATTTTCTCCTCCATGCCCGGGGGACTAAAAATATCATGCTCATCAAAGCCAGCTTCCCCAAGCTTAGAATTTTCCATATCATTAGCAACAATGGTGTTCAAAGTGTTCATACTAATATGTTCCATGGGTTTTTTAATTTTCGGATCAAACCATCCATGTCTTAAATCAGGAAATAGAATAAGATGCTCATTGTTGTCCATTATGCCTTACTAGTGTAAACAAGAAACAAAAAGATGCAATTGCAGGATCTAAAGGAAATAGCTTCGAGCACAAACACAATGGCACCAGAAAAGTACTGTTACCTGGAACTGGAGTATGAGTTCCTTTTACCTTTCCTCCCCGGCAACGGCGCCAGAAAAGTGCTTGTTGTCCACAACTGGCGCGTTGTTGACGAGGGAGGAAATGGTGTAGCTTTCCTTCGTTCCCCGGCAACGGCGCTGATACGTCTCCGACGTATCGATAATTTCTTATGTTCCATGCCACATTATTGATGTTATCTACATGTTTTATGCACACTTTATGTCATATTCGTGCATTTTCTGGAACTAACCTATTAACAAGATGCCGAAGTGCCGATTCTTTGTTTTCTGCTGTTTTTGGTTTCAGAAATCCTAGTAAGGAAATATTCTCGGAATTGGACGAAATCAAAGCCCAGGGGCCTATTTTTCCACGAAGCTTCCAGAAGTCCGAAGATGAAACGAAGAGGGGCCACGGGGTGGCCAAACCCTAGGGCGGCGCGGCCCCACCCCTGGCCGCGCCGGCCTATGGTCTGGGCCCCCCGTGCCGCCTCTTGACCTACCCTTCCGCCTACTTAAAGCCTCCGTGACGAAACCCCCAGTACCGAGAGCCACGATACGGAAAACCTTCCAGAGACGCCGCCAACGCCGATCCCATCTCGGGGGATCCAGGAGATCGCCTCCGGCACCCTGCCGGAGAGGGGAATCATCTCCCGGAGGACTCTACGCCGCCATGGTCGCCTCCGGTGTGATGTGTGAGTAGTCTACCCCTGGACTATGGGTCCATAGCAGTAGCTAGATGGTTGTCTTCTCCCCATTGTGCTATCATTGTCGGATCTTGTGAGCTGCCTAACATGATCAAGATCATCTATCTGTAATTCTATATGTTGCGTTTGTTGGGATCCGATGAATAGAGAATACTTGTTATGTTGATTATCAAAGTTATATCTACGTGTTGTTTATGATCTTGCATGCTTTCCGTTACTAGTAGATGCTCTGGCCAAGTAGATGCTTGTAACTCCAAGAGGGAGTACTTATGCTCGATAGTGGGTTCATGCCTGCATTGACACATGGGACAGTGACAGAAAGTTCTAAGGTTGTGTTGTGCTGTTGCCACTAGGGATAAAACATTGATGCTATGTCTAAGGATGTAGTTGTTGATTACATTACGCACCATACTTAATGCAATTGTCTGTTGCTTTGCAACTTAATACTGGAGGGGGTTCGGATGATAACCTGAAGGTGGACTTTTTAGGCATAGATGCAGTTGGATGGCGGTCTATGTACTTTGTCGTAATGCCCAATTAAATCTCACTATACTCATCATGATATGTATGTGCATGGTCATGCCCTCTTTATTTGTCAATTGCCCAACTGTAATTTGTTCACCCAACATGCTGTTTGTCTTATGGGAGAGACACCTCTAGTGAACTGTGGACCCCGGTCCAATTCTCTTTACTGAAATACAATCTACTGCAATACTTGTTCTACTGTTTTCTGCAAACAATCATCTTCCACACAATACGGTTAATCCTTTGTTACAGCAAGCCGGTGAGATTGACAACCTCACTGTTTCGTTGGGGCAAAGTACTTTGGTTGTGTTGTGCAGGTTCCACGTTGGCGCCGGAATCCCTGGTGTTGCGCCGCACTACATCCCGCCGCCATCAACCTTCAACGTGCTTCTTGGCTCCTCCTGGTTCGATAAACCTTGGTTTCTTTCTGAGGGAAAACTTGCTGCTGTGCGCATCATACCTTCCTCTTGGGGTTCCCAACGAACGTGTGAGTTACACGCCATCAAGCATATTTTCTGGCGCCGTTGCCGGGGAACTGAAGAAAAGCTACACCACAAAGATTTCTATCTCCCACGCCAACTTCACGCCAGCAGCATATTTTCTGGCGCCGTTGCCGGGGAGATCAAGACACGCTGCAAGGGGAGTCTCCACTTCTCAATCTCTTTACTTTGTTTTTGTCTTGCTTAGTTTTATTTACTACTTTGTTTGCTGCACTAAATCAAAATACAAAAAAATTAGTTGCTAGTTTTACTTTGTTTGCTATCTTGTTTGCTATATTAAAAACACAAAAAAAATTAGTTTACTTGCATTTACTTTATCTAGTTTGCTTTATTTACTGTTGCTAAAATGGCCAACGCTGAAAATACTAAGTTGTGTGACTTCACAACCACAAATAATAATGATTTCTTATGCACACCTATTGCTCCACCTGCTACTACAGCAGAATTCTTTGAAATTAAACCTGCTTTACTGAATCTTGTTATGCGAGAGCAATTTTCTGGTATTAGTTCTGATGATGCTGCTGCCCATCTTAATAATTTTGTTGAACTATGTGAAATGCAAAAATATAAAGATGTAGATGGTGATATTATTAAACTAAAATTGTTCCCTTTCTCATTAAGAGGAAGAGCTAAAGATTGGTTGCTATCTCTGCCTAAGAATAGTATTGATTCATGGACTAAATGCAAGGATGCTTTTATTGGTAGATATTATCCCCCTGCTAAAATTATATCTTTGAGGAGTAGCATAATGAATTTTAAACAATTAGATACTGAACATGTTGCTCAAGCTTGGGAAAGAATGAAATCTTTGGTTAAAAATTGCCCAACCCATGGACTGACTACTTGGATGATCATCCAAACCTTCTATGCAGGACTAAATTTTTCTTCACGGAATTTATTGGATTCAGCTGCTGGAGGTACCTTTATGTCCATCACTCTTGGTGAAGCAACAAAGCTTCTTGATAATATGATGATCAACTACTCTGAATGGCACACGGAAAGAGCTCCACAAGGTAAGAAGGTAAATTCTGTCGAAGAAACCTCTTCCTTGAGTGATAAGATTGATGCTATTATGTCTATGCTTGTGAATGATAGGACTAATATTGATCCTAATAATGTTCCATTAGCTTCATTGGTTGCACAAGAAGAACATGTTGATGTAAACTTCATTAAAAACAATAATTTCAACAACAATGCTTACCGGAACAATTCTAGTAACAACTATAGGCCATATCCTTATAATAATGGCAACGGCTATGGTAATTCTTATGGGAATTCTTACAACAATAATAGGAGTTCACCCCCTGGACTTGAAGCCATGCTTAAAGAATTTATTAGTACACAAACTGCTTTTAACAAATCTGTTGAAGAAAAGCTTGGGAAAATTGATATACTTGCTTCTAAAGTCGATAGTCTTGCTGCTGATGTTGATCTTTTGAAATCAAAAGTTTTGCCTAATGAGAATCATCATAATAAAATTATTACTACAGCAAATGCCATTCAAGTTAGAATTAATGAGAATATAAGATTAATGGCTGAACTGCGTGCTAGGTGGGATAGAGAAGAAAATGAAAAACTAGCTAAAGAGAAGGATGTAGCTAAAGTTTGGACTATTACCACCACTAGTAATGCTAATGCTACACATGTTGCTGCACCTCCTACTAATACTAGTAAAAGAATTGGTGTTAGCAATGTTTCCACTTCTAATACAAAGCGCGAAAAATTGCCTGAAACTGCTAAAACTGCTGAAACTGCCTGTGATAAAGCTGCTGAAATTTTTTCCAACATTGGGGATGATGATCCCATTGCTTTAGATTATAATGGTTTGAATTTTGATGATTGCCACATCTCTGAAGTTATAAAGTTCTTGCAAAAACTTGCTAAAAGTCCTAACGCTAGTGCTATAAATTTGGCTTTCACGCATCATATTACAAATGCTCTCATAAAAGCTAGAGAAGAGAAACTAGAGCGCAAAGCCTCTATTCCTAAAAAGCTAGAGGATGGTTGGGAGCCCATCATTAAGATGAAGGTTAAAGATTTTGATTGTAATGCTTTATGTGATCTTGGTGCAAGTATTTCTGTTATGCCTAAGAAAATTTATAATATGCTTGACTTGCCACCGCTGAAAAATTGTTATTTGGATGTTAATCTTGCTGATCATTCTACAAAGAAACCTTTGGGGAAAGTTGATAATGTTCACATTACCGTTAACAATAACCTTGTCCCCGTTGATTTTGTTGTCTTGGATATTGAATGCAATGCATCTTGTCCCATTATATTGGGAAGACCTTTTCTTCGAACTGTTGGTGCTATCGTTGATATGAAGGAAGGTAATATAAAATATCAATTTCCTCTCAAGAAAGGTATGGAACACTTCCCTAGAAAGAGAATTAAGTACCCTTTTGATTCTATTATGAGAACAAATTATGATGTTGACACTTCGTCTCTTGATAATACTTGATACACACTTTCTGCGCCTAGCTGAAAGGCGTTAAAGAAAAGCGCTTATGGGAGACAACCCATGTTTTTACCTACAGTACTTTGTTTTTATTTTGTGTCTTGGAAGTTGTTTACTACTGTAGCAACCTCTCCTTATCTTAGTTTTGTGTTTTGTTGTGCCAAGTAAAGCCGTTGATAGAAAAGTAAGTACTAGATTTGGATTACTGCACAGTTCCAGATTTCTTTGCTGTCACGAATCTGGGTCCACCTCCCTGTAGGTAGCTCAGAAAATTAAGCCAATTTACGTGCATGATCCTCAGATATGTACGAAACTTTCATTCAATTTTAGCATTTTCATTTGAGCAAGTCTGGTGCCATTTTAAAATTCGTCAATACGAACTGTTCTGTTTTGACAGATTCTGTCTTTTATTTCGCATTGCCTCTTTTGCTATGTTGGATGAATTTCTTTGATCCACTAATGTCCAGTAGCATTATGCAATGTCCAGAAGTGTTAAGAATGATTGTGTCACCTCTGAATATGTCAATTTATATTGTGCACTAACCCTCTAATGAGTTGTTTCGAGTTTGGTGTGGAGGAAGTTTTCAAGGATCAAGAGAGGAGTATGATGCAACATGATCAAGGAGAGTGAAAGCTCTAAGCTTGGGGATGCCCCGGTGGTTCACCCCTGCATATATCAAGAAGACTCAAGCGTCTAAGCTTGGGGATGCCCAAGGCATCCCCTTCTTCATCGACAACATTATCAGGTTCCTCCCCTGAAACTATATTTTTATTCCATCACATCTTATGTGCTTTTTCTTGGAGCGTCGGTTTGTTTTTGTTTTTGTTTTGTTTGAATAAAATGGATCCTAGCATTCACTTTATGGGAGAGAGACACGCTCCGCTGTAGCATATGGACAAGTATGTCCTTGGTTTCTACTCATATTATTCATGGCGAAGTTTCTCCTTCGTTAAATTGTTATATGGTTGAAATTGGAAAATGATACATGTAGTAATTGCTATTAATGTCTTGGGTAATGTGATACTTGGCAATTGTTGTGCTCATGATTAAGCTCTTGCATCATATGCTTTGCACCCATTAATGAAGAAATACATAGAGCATGCTAAAATTTGGTTTGCATATTTGGTTTCTCTAAGGTCTAGATAATTTCTAGTATTGAGTTTGAACAACAAGGAAGACGGTGTAGAGTCTTATAATGTTTTCAATATGTCTTTTATGTGAGTTTTGCTGCACCGGTTCATCCTTGTGTTTGTTTCAAATAAGCCTTGCTAGCCTAAACCTTGTATCGAGAGGTAATACTTCTCATGCATCTAAAATACTTGAGCCAACCACTATGCCATTTGTGTCCACCATACCTACCTACTACATGGTATTTTCGGCCATTCCAAAGTAAATTGCTTGAGTGCTACCTTTAAACAATTCAAAATTTATCACCTCTGATTTGTGTCAATGTTTTATAGCTCATGAGGAAGTATGTGGTGTTTAGCTTTCAACCTTGTCATTTACTTTTGACGGACTCTCATATGGACTAGTGGCACATCCGCTTATCCAATAATTTTGCAAAAAGAGCTGGCAATGGGATTCCCAGTCCCAAATTAATTAAAAAAAAAATAGACACTCCTCCATGGTATGTGATTGTTGGACGGCACCCGAAAGATTCGGTTAGCCATGGCTTGTGTAAGCAAAGGTTGGGAGGAGTGTCATCATCATAATAAAACTAAAATAAAAAGGCACTCCTTCATGGTATGAGATTGTTGGCAGGCACCCGAGGATTCGGTTAGCCATGGTTTGTGAAAGAAAGGTTGGAAGGAGTGCCACACAAAAATAAAAATTCATGGGAGCCGCTCTTGAAAGTCCGGTTGGCGAGGTAGTTAGTGTACCCATTACCATTCGTTGACAACAACAAACACCTCTCAAAATTTTACTTTTTATGCTCTCTATATGCTTTCAAAATCAAAGCTCTAGCACAAATATAGCAATCGATGCTTTTCCTCTATGGAGGACCATTCTTTTACTTTCAATGTTGAGTCAGTTCACCTATTTCTCTCCACCTCAAGAAGCAAACACTTGTGTGAACTGTGCATTGATTCCTACATACTTGCTTATTGCACTTATTATATTACTCTATGTTGACAGTATCCATGAGATATACATGTTACAAGTTGAAAGCAACTGCTGAAACTTAATCTTCTTTTGTGTTGCTTCAATGCCTTTACTTTGAATTATTGCTTTATGAGTTAACTCTTATGCAAGACTTAATTGATGCTTGTCTTGAAGTGCTATTCATGAAAAGTCTTTGCTTTATGATTCACTTGTTTACTCATGTCATATACATTGTTTTGATCGCTGCATTCACTACATATGCTTTACAAATAGTATGATCAAGATTATGATGGCATGTCACTCCAGAAATTATCTGTGTTATCGTTTTACCTGCTCGGGACGAGCAGAACTAAGCTTGGGGATGCTGATACGTCTCCGACGTATCGATAATTTCTTATGTTCCATGCCACATTATTGATGTTATCTACATGTTTTATGCACACTTTATGTCATATTCGTGCATTTTCTGGAACTAACCTATTAACAAGATGCCGAAGTGCCAGTTGCTGTTTTCTGCTGTTTTTGGTTTCAGAAATCCTAGTAAGGAAATATTCTCGGAATTGGACGAAATCAAAGCCCAGGGGCCTATTTTTCCACGAAGCTTCCAGAAGTCCGAAGATGAAACGAAGAGGGGCCACGGGGTGGCCAAACCCTAGGGCGGCGCGGCCCCACCCCTGGCCGCGCCGGCCTATGGTCTGGGCCCCCCGTGCCGCCTCTTGACCTACCCTTCCGCCTACTTAAAGCCTCCGTGACGAAACCCCCAGTACCGAGAGCCACGATACGGAAAACCTTCCAGAGACGCCGCCAACGCCGATCCCATCTCGGGGGATCCAGGAGATCGCCTCCGGCACCCTGCCGGAGAGGGGAATCATCTCCCGGAGGACTCTACACCGCCATGGTCGCCTCCGGTGTGATGTGTGAGTAGTCTACCCCTGGACTATGGGTCCATAGCAGTAGCTAGATGGTTGTCTTCTCCCCATTGTGCTATCATTGTCGGATCTTGTGAGCTGCCTAACATGATCAAGATCATCTATCTGTAATTCTATATGTTGCGTTTGTTGGGATCCGATGAATAGAGAATACTTGTTATGTTGATTATCAAAGTTATATCTACGTGTTGTTTATGATCTTGCATGCTTTCTAGTAGATGCTCTGGCCAAGTAGATGCTTGTAACTCCAAGAGGGAGTACTTATGCTCGATAGTGGGTTCATGCCTGCATTGACACCTGGGACAGTGACAGAAAGTTCTAAGGTTGTGTTGTGTTGTTGCCACTAGGGATAAAACATTGATGCTATGTCTAAGGATGTAGTTGTTGATTACATTACGCACCATACTTAATGCAATTGTCTGTTGCTTTGCAACTTAATACTGGAGGGGGTTCGGATGATAACCTGAAGGTGGACTTTTTAGGCATAGATGCAGTTGGATGGCGGTCTATGTACTTTGTCGTAATGCCCAATTAAATCTCACTATACTCATCATGATATGTATGTGCATGGTCATGCCCTCTTTATTTGTCAATTGCCCAACTGTAATTTGTTCACCCAACATGCTGTTTGTCTTATGGGAGAGACACCTCTAGTGAACTGTGGACCCCGGTCCAATTCTCTTTACTGAAATACAATCTACTGCAATGCATGTTCTACTGTTTTCTGCAAACAATCATCTTCCACACAATACGGTTAATCCTTTGTTACAGCAAGCCGGTGAGATTGACAACCTCACTGTTTCGTTGGGGCAAAGTACTTTGGTTGTGTTGTGCAGGTTCCACGTTGGCGCCGGAATCCCTGGTGTTGCGCCGCACTACATCCCGCCGCCATCAACCTTCAACGTGCTTCTTGGCTCCTCCTGGTTCGATAAACCTTACTTTCTTTCTGAGGGAAAACTTGCTGCTGTGCGCATCATACCTTCCTCTTGGGGTTCCCAACGAACGTGTGAGTTACACGCCATCAGGCGCCAGAAAAGTGCTTGATGTCTACGGGTGCTTCTATTCTTGTAGACAGTGTTGGGCCTCCAAGTGCAGAGGTTTGTAGAACAGCAGCAAGTTTCCCTTAAGTGGATCACCCAAGGTTTATCGAACTCAGGGAGGAAGAGGTCAAAGATATCCCTCTCAAGCAACCCTGCAACCACAAAGCAAGAAGTCTCTTGTGTCCCCAACACACCTAATAGGTGCACTAGTTCGGCGAAGAGATAGTGAAATACAGGTGGTATGAATAAGTATGAGCAGTAGCAACGGCACCAGAAAAGTGCTTTGCTCAAGACTGGCGTGTAGTTGATGGTGGTAATATTGCAGGCAGTACAGATACAGTAGAACAGTAAACAAGCAGCGATAGCAGTATTTAGGAACAAGGCCTAGGGATCATACTTTCACTAGTGGACACTCTCAACATTGATCACATAACAGAATAAATAAATAGATGCTAGACTCTACACCCTCTTGTTGGATGATGAACACCACTAACTGTGCAGGATTACACGAACCGTCAATGCCGGAGTTAACAAGCTCCACAATATTCGATGTTCATATTTAAATAACCTTAGAGTGCACGACAGATCAACACAACTAAACCAAGTACTAACATAGCATGCACACTGTCACCTTCACGCTACGAAAGGAGGCATAGATCACATCAATACTATCATAGCAATAGTTAACTTCATAATCTACAAGAGATCACAATCATAGCCTACGCCAAGTACTACACGATGCACACACTGTCACCATTACACCGTGCAGGAGGAATAAACTACTTTAATAACATCACTAGAGTAGCACACAGATAAATTGTGATACAAAACACATTGCAATCATAAAGAGATATAAATAAGCACTTCACTATGCCATTCATAACAGCGAATAAGTATTCTGTGAAATATAGCCTAAGAGACCCACACGGTGCACACACTGTCACCTTTACACACGTGGGACAAGGAGTCTCCGGAGATCACATAAGTAAAATCCACTTGACTAGCATAATGACATCTAGGTTACAAGCATCATCATATGAATCTCAATCATGTAAGGCAGCTCATGAGATTATTGTATTGAAGTACATAGGAGAGAGATGAACCACATAGCTACCGGTACAGCCCTTAGCCTCGATGGAGAACTACTCCCTCCTCATGGCAGACAGCAGCGGTGATGAAGATGGCGGTGGTGTCGATGGAGGAGCCTTCCGGGGGCACTTCCCCGTCCCGGCGGCGTGCCGGAACAGAGACTCCTGTCCCCCAGATCTTGGCTTCGCGATGGCGGCGGCTCTGGAAGGTTTCTCGTACCGTGGCTTTTCCGTCTCGAGGTTTTAGGTCGAGGGGCTTCTTATAGGCGAAGAGGCGGCGTCAGAAGGTCAACGAGGCGACGACACGCTAGGGGGGCGCGGGCCACCCCCAGGCCGCGCCGGCCTACCATCTGGTGGGCCTGTGGCCCCCCTCTGGCCTCTCTCGGGTGTTCTGGAAGCTTCGCATGATCCTAAGATGCTGGGCATTGATTTCGTCCAATTCCGAGAATATTTCCTTACTAGGATTTCTGAAACCAAAAACAGCAGAAAACAGCAACTGGCCCTTCGGCATCTCGTCAATAGGTTAGTTCCGGAAAACACATAAATATGACATAAAGTATGCATAAAACATGTAGATATCATCAATAATGTGGCATGGAACATAAGAAATTATCGATACGTCGGAGACGTATCACACCCCCTTACTAGAATTGATATTACTTACACTAGTATTAGTTTGCGAGTACTTTAAAGTACTCACGGCTGTGTCCCTGGCTATTCAATTGGCCAGACTATGAAAAAGAGCAACAATACCAGGAGGACGGATAGCAAGACGTCTACGACAACCAGGAAATCTTCTGACGTCAGACGTTGGCATGTGGATTAGATAGTCCACTTCCGTTACGCTTCCGCCATGTATTATGTTCGTTGATCATTAGATCAACTATTTGTGTAATATTGGATCATGTGATCTCTATTTGTAAGACGATTATGGTATGTAATGAATGATGACTTATGATAATCGACTGTTATGTCTCGCAACAACAATATTCCTGGGATTGCGATGAATGGCATAATAGGCATCTGGACTTAAAAATCCGGGTGTTGACATAGGTTGAATCAGCTAAGTGAAGTCTTAGCTAAGTTGTTTTGAATAGCCCCAGTTTTAACTTTTCAAATAAGCTTTTGGGAATGGTGGAGACGCTTGCAGCTACCTCATTCACTCCAATATGAATCTTAATAGTGGGCTCAAATATATCATCAAGCTTAGTTTGGAGTTTTTCAGCTAGCTTCTAATATTGTTGTTCTAACTCACAAAATTTGCATGCCATTTCATGAATAAATTGGTGGTACATGTTATACGGGCATGAAGGCCAAGGTGAATCCATATTTAAGGACTCCGCCTAGCTAGTTATCTTATTTATCGTATTTTATGTCTATGGTCATATGTGGGCCAATTAGGGATTTTATTGAGTTGAGTCAGTTTGGTTTGGGCATGTCCAAACCAAGGTAGAGAGGCCCACTAGGGGCTGGCCGGCCACCCCCACATATAAGAGTGGGTGCGGCTAGGTTTTAGGGTTGGAACTAGTTCGAGTTAAGTTTAGACTCTATCGCGTGTGTTCTTGGTGAAGCATCCCTCCGGGGACGGCACCGCCGTTTATCTATTATAGTTGCTGCGGAGGTTCTTGTGTTCATCAAGGATTGTCGTGCTTTGGTCTTGAGGCGTGGTGATCTCCATCATGTTGCTTGCTGGATTTATCCCCTACTTCAGGTTGCGTTCCATGCATAATTGGAGGTACCTATCTACCCGGGTTCTCGCTATGAAAGATCGGGCAACACCTAGGATGATCAGCTGGGATCCCCCTTATCATGTGGTATCAGATTTCTGGGTTGCTCACAGCGAGGTTTTGTTGATCGATCGCATCTAGATCGGTTTGCATCAGAGGAGTTTGAATAGAGGTTGAATATGGTTGAGGTGGAGGAAGTTTGGTGCTGTTGGGGGGCAGATTTTCCACCATCTAGGGCAGTTTTTACTGCCAGAATCGTGAATTTTGAGGTTTGGAATCGGGAAGAAGATGGAGTTTCAGACATCATCCGGTGCCAGGCCCGGCCAACCGTCCCTACGACTGGCCCACCCGGTCCCAGGCCCGGTCAGACCGGCCTTACCACCAGCCGGCCCGGCCAAAACCGGCCCGCACGCTGGTGCCAACCGGGGCAATGTACTGAGGCCGGTCTCAGGCCTGGTCCAACCAGATGCTAGGTCGGATCAACCGGCCTCAGGCCCGGTCAAACCGGCTGCTAGGCCGAACTGGCCGGTCTCAGGCCCGGCCCAACTGGCTCCCTGGCCGGCCCGTCCAGTTCTCAGGCCGGCGCAACCAGCTTCCAGACTGACAGTTCAGCATTCTTCCGCGACGGTTTCGTTTCCACGCGATGTTCTGGGCATGCGGTGTTCTCTTCGGAAGATATCAAGTGTTGTTTTTAATGATTATCTTGACATCCGGAAGGGAGTAGAGCGTCACGCATCCGAACTTCATTGGTATTTACACCATTACGCGACAGTTGAGGAGTATGAAGATTGGGAAAATCACATGGAACTGGGTTTCAATCGATGTCGCATATACAATGTGAAGTTTAGTTGATGCGGTTGAAAGAGGAGAATTTTCTTGTACTTAAAAGGACTTCAAGACTTCTCTTTGTGATGGTTTCGTGTTACCATATATGGAGGCAAGTGAGAAGCCGTACGAAGTTGTGCATGCAATAGAGGAAGTGGGCAAGTGCATAGTTCCTATTCAGGAGGTTGGTCCACTACCAACAATCACTAAGCGCGAGGTGGTATCTTCAGAGGAGAAGGAACCTGGCTCTGATACCATGGGCACTACTGTGACTATGGAGGAGGATGTACCATTGAGTGGGCTGAATATGCAACTCAAGAAGGTACAAGGTGATGTTTGCAAGACAGTTGACAAGGTTCAGCGGTGGAGTTTGTTTCAGACACAGTGCATTATAAAGGGTAAGGCTTACAAGTTGATGATTGATGGTGGTAGATGTACTAATGGCATAAGCAAGGCATGGTGGCAGCATTGGGGTTGTCTACATGGCGTCTTCCCGAACCTAAACGTCTTGAGTGGTTGAATAGTTGTGGTATGCTGAAGATTACTCATAAGGTGCGCGTGCCATTTACAGCTGATGATTATGTTGATGAGATAGAGTGCGATGTGTTTCCATTGGAGGTGTGTGGATTGCTACTTGGGCTTCCTTGGCAGTATGATCGTAATGTGACACATGCTGGGAGAGCAAATACATATTCTTTTATGCATGGTGGCAAACAACCGACTTTGAAGCCTATGGGTGATGATCATATCAAGTACGATGTGGAGTTGGTGGTCCGCAAGGAGAAGTTGCACAAGCCTAAAGTGCAGCATGAGGTGCATGATGTTCCAAGCGTCAATGTTGGTGATGTTTCATCCATGCATGTAGATGACAAGCCAGTTCTTGTTGGTGTCGTGGTATCGTCACGGCATATGCCATAGGGTGGCTAACGAAGGTGGTTCCTAGGAGATCTCACGGCGGTATCCGGATGCGGGTATGGGGACGAGCGACACGGCGACATACCCAGGTTCGAGGCCCTCCGATGGAGGTAACACCTCTACTCCTGCTAGGGATGTATATGATGATCACACAATACAAGGTTGCTCCTTGAGCTGTGTCCGGCTGCTCCTGGGAGGCTAAGGAAGACAAGAGTCTCTCTCACAGGGCAGCGCTAGGGGTGGAAGTGAAGTGAGAATGATCGATCCCCTGCACGAGAGGGGGTAGTGCGGCTTATATAGGCACCGGCACTTTACATATAAGACCCTATAGTCTACTGGCCGGCTTGGCCGGCTCCGGCTTCCGCTCCTTCCCGAGGCAGTGACGTCAGGAGTCGTTGAGGCCTCATGGCCTGTCCCATCCGGCTGCCAAGGTCAGCGGTATGGAGAGGAGGTGTCCCTGTCGCCATCAGCCACTGTAGCCAGTACGGATCGACGTGGACCATGATGGCCTGTCCGGTGCGTGGCACTATTGCTCCACAGTGCCCCGCGCTTTACGGAAGATGAAGTCAGCGTGGACTTTGGGAACCCGGATCACCAACCCGGTTCCTTCTAGTGCAAGACTCGCCAGCCTCGAGTCGGTCTGAGGTACAAACCCCCAGTCGGATATGGCTTGTAGAAGCCGGCCCAGCTACAGCATTGGCGGCCGTAGCCAGGCCGACTAGGACCTAGAGCCAGCCGGCTTCCGGACCAGCTGGCCACGGCGCCAGCCGGCTGCACCTCAGCCGGCCTTTGCCGCGAGCCGGCCAGTGGCCAGCCGGCTGCTCCGCGTCCATTGCCCTACCCGGGGTCTTCCCCCCGACATTAGCCCCCGAAGCTGGCAAGGTCCTGCGTTTAGAAGGACCTAGGCAGGTTTTCCTGGCCTTTGATCTCTTGAATATACTTGGCGGCGCTCGGAGGGGCCAACTGAGAATTTCCATTCAACCGGCTGCGCCCTTTTCCGGCTCATTCCGGCCGGCTGCTCCTAGCCGGCCACTATTTGCACTTATGCAGCTTTTGCTTTCTCACAGGTTTTGGCGATGTCTCCGCCTTGCTGGGCAAATTTTGGGCCGAGTTGAACTTAATGTCCGGCTCCGGCTTGCGGCGCGCCGGCGTCTCCGCCGCCTCGGGTCCTGCACCCGACTTGACCGGTCTGACGTCAGGGCTCTGCCGCCGGTTCGTCTGGTCACATCAATGTCTCCTCCGGATCCGGTGCGGTTGTGGGCGACGTGGTGTGGCAGTTTCTGGTAACCGCAGCGATCGTGGGGGGAGTTATGGCGCAGAAGATCCGGGCGACGTGGCCACGTCCGCCACTTGGAGGCCAACCGTCCACCCCGGGCGGCTATAAATGCCTCGCGGGGGGGGATCGAGGCGGCACTCCCCGCACTCCTTCCTCGCGCCCGCGCTCCGCTCCGCTCCGCTCGAGCTCCTCGCTGCTTTTCCTCGCACTCTTGCTGTTCCGGCGGAGGCTTCTCACTGGCGAACTCCGGCGAGCGCATCTCCGTCAAGCCGCCGCCGCCACTCCGTCGAGCCGGCGCCACGGGGCCCCGCGTTTCAACCGTGCGCCCTTCGCCGCCGCCGTCGCCGCCGCCCTCGCGAGGTCCCTCTTCCCCATTTCGCCTCTCGTGGTCCTCTTCTTCCTCTTCTTCGTCAATGGCCTCCGCCAGCGGATCTTGGAGGGGATCGTACATGAGGGACGATGACATCGAGCGCTTGGTGCGCCTCCGCCGGATCCCGTCGACGGTGGCCACGAGGGCGCCCGGCGCGGAGGTGGAGCCCAAGCCGGAGCCTGGCGAGCGCGTCGTCTTGGCGCGCACCTCGACCGTGGGTTGGGCCTGCCGGCGTCCAACTTCTTCCGCCGCTTCCTCGACTATTTCGGCTTGCAGCCGCACCACTTGCCGGCCAACGCCTGCGTCCTCCTCAGCTGCTACGTGGCCTTCATGGAGGCGTATGCCGGCTTGTGGCCGGACATAGATTTCTGGAGCCGCCTCTTCTTCATCAAGGCGCAGACCACCGACGGCCACCTGCCGACCTGCGGCGCCGCCTCGATCTACTCCCGGCCGGGTACGCCCTTCCCCAAGATCCCAACTGTTGACTCGGTGAAGAATTGACAGATGTCATTCTTCTACGTGCGCAACGAGAGCCCGCTCTTCGACCGGATCAATCTGCCGGAATTCAACCCGGCTCCTCCAGTCGGCCGGATCAACTGGGGCTACAACGCCCGCACGACGGACCCGGACGCGGAGGTGAGCCAGCTCTGGGACTTCCTGGGGGCCGCCGTCGCGAACGGGCTAACCGCCGAGGACCTCCTCTGCACCATCGCCGAGCGCCGGGTGTTGCCGCTTCAGATGCGCACCCACAAGATTGGGCACATGTCCGGCCGGTTCGATCCGACCCGGACGTCCAAGGCGCCGCTCACCAAGGCTCAGGTGGCCCGCCGGGTGAATAACATCACCAAGGCGAGCATGCCGGACGAGTGGAACTACGGGCTGGCGCCCCGCAACCGGGACTGGCCACCCGAGCTGGTAAGCTTGTTGTTTTGGCCGACTTCCGGCTTGCGGCTGCGTGGCCGACTTCTTTCTCTTTCTACCGACTTCCGGCTCGCTGTTTGCTTATGTCTTCTGTTTCTCTAGCTCTTCGACCGCCAGAACATCGAGGACGGCGACCTGGCGACAAGGAGGTGGACGCCGGATCACGCTGATCCGGCTGACCAAGCCGGCGACCAGGCCGGCGACGACGACCTGCTGCAGGCGCCTGACCTAGGCGTCCAGGGGGAGCACAATCCGCCTCCTTCGCCAGAGCAGCAGGAGGACGACGAGCCGGCGACGTCCGCCACGGGGCCAATCCCCGTAGTGCCCCTGCGCGCGAGGCCGCCTAGCACCACGGCGACTTCGGCGCCCAAGGGGAAGAAACGGGTTGGCGACCCCCGCTCCACCGTCGCCATGGAGGCGAAGACGAAGAAGCTCCGCCGGCAGCAGCCGAAGAAGGTTCCGGAGCAGGCCGGGTGAGTTCTCTCTTTCTCTTGTTTGATTCCTTTTCTTTCCTTTCTCTTTATGCTTATCTTTTTCTCATTTGTTCGGCTAGGGCCCCCATCAAGTTCGCCCAAGGCGGTGGCTCCCGGCAGGTTCCGCGCGTTGTGTCGCCGCCTCCGCGGCAGAGGAGGGAGCAGACGCCACAGCCTTCGGCGCGCGCGCCTACACCGCCGCCGCCTGCGGGTACTCCGCCTCCCGCAGGGGCGCCTTCCTTCGCTGTGCCATTGGCTTCAGCGCCTGGCCGCGGCACACGGGCCGAGCCGACGCGCCAGCCGACGCTGGACGACATGTTCCCGCGCCGCACTCGTCTTCTGGACCCAGCGGCTGGAGCCGGCCGAGGCATGCCGCCTGCGACAGGAGCCGGAGCCGGCAGGGCTGCGCCGCCTGCGACCGGAGCCGGAGCCGGGCCGAGCGTGGTGGTGTTGGTGGAGAGCCCGGAGGGGGCACCTCCAGCGCCGGAGATGGCTGCCCCGACCGGGCCGACTTCTTCACCCGGAGCGCCTTCGCCTCCGAAGCTGACAAGGGAGGAGCCGGCCGGGAAGGAGCCGGCGAGGGACGAGCCGGCGCGCACGGAGGACGCCGGCTCGCGCGCGCTGGTGAGGACGGAGGCCCCGTCGGTGTCGTTGGGGGGCCTGCACATTGCCAAGGGCGCTCGGCTTCTGCACGTGCCGTCCGCCTCCGACTCCAGCCTTGGCCCGGCTGGCACCATGGAGCAGGCGTGGCTCAGCGCGGACTCCTACGAGGTGACCAGCCGGGAGGGGAACCCAGGCCAGGCGTCGGTGAAGATGTTCTTCTCCGGCTTCCAGGCCAACCTCAAGGCCAGGGCTGCTGAGACTGCGGCCAACCTCGCCAAGGTGGAGGAAGCAAGCAAGGTAAACACTTCATCTGTTTTTTACTTTGGTTATTATCCTGGTAGCCCTCCGCGGCGTGGGCCGGCTGCTTGGAGCCGGTCCGGGTTTCGTCTAGTTGACTTATTTTCTTTCTGCTTAGGCTGTGACGGAGCGGCGCACCAACTTGTACAACCGCGCCGTGACCCACTATCACAAGGCCAAGCTTGACCGGGCCGACTTGGCTCGCGAGCTGGAGGCCGTCAAGGGTAAGATCTTTCTCCTTCCGACTTGATGTCTTCTTTCTTTAGTCTTGGTTGGCTGACGCTTCTTTCTGGCTGCCTTGCAGCTGAAGCCGCCAAGGTCCCGCAGCTGGAGGCGGATCTTCGGGCTGCTCGCGCTCAGTGCGCCGAGAGCGAGGAGGCGGGCCGATCTGCTGCCGCCAAGCTCAATGTGGCTGAGCGGGAGCTGGTGCGGCTGCGCCGGCTTGAGGAGAACCACCTCAAGGAACTTGCCCTCCTCAGGACGGCTGAGAAGGAGAAGGTGAAGGACCTGAGCAAGCGGCTGACTGAGGTCGAGAAGCAGCAGCTTTCGCTTCAGGAGGAGGTGACCGCCAAGTCGGCGGAGCTATCGGCCACCGCCAAGCGCTGGGTGGAGGAGATTGGCGCGCTCGACCGTGGCTTGTCGGGTGAGTGCATGTTCTCTTTCTTCCTTTCCCTTTGCCGGCTTTCGGCTGTCGTCTGCCGGCTTAGGTTGGCAGCCGGCGGTAGAAACTCTGATTTTTCGCTATCTCCATCTTCGGGCTGGGGGCAGTCGGTTCTTGCCGGCTGCCGCCAGGCTTTTCCTTTTATCCTTCGAAATCTCCATCTTCGGGCTGGGGGCAGTCGGCTCGTGCCGGCTGCCGCCAGTCTTACTTTAGAGCTTCGGAATCTCCATCTTCGGGCCAGGCCTACTTTAGGACTTCGAAAATTTGCGTTTTTCAGCTTATTTCGGCTTTGATGATTTCTGACGTGCTTCTTCTTTGCAGCGGCCTTCCCGGAGGAGCAGGATGCGGCGTTGGCGGCTGTTGGCGTTGCGTGCGAGGCTAGGAGGCGGGCGACTGGCGAGGGCAGCTCGGAGTACTTTACCATGGAGGATTACATGGCATCCATGGCCGCCCGCGTCGAGCCCATCACCAAGCTTGGCTGGGAGCTCCAGAAGGCGGCTGAGGAGTTGGTCCAGATGCTATGGCCCGCGGAGGCGGTGCCGCAAGATCTCTCCAACCTCATCTCCTGGCTGGAGCAGGCGCCGGATCGCTTCCTCGACTGGAAGGAGTCTGCTACGCGCGCTGGAGCCGACATGGCGTTGTCCTTCGTCCTCTCCTGGTACAACGAGGTGGACCTTGGGCAGCTCGAGTACCGGCGAGCCGGTGTGGAGGACAAGCTCCCGGCCGAATACAAGACTGCCCGGCTTGCCCGAGCCAGCGCCATCGCCGACTTCGTCGACAAGGGCCTCTTCGTCGCGGACCCGAACCCGCCGTCTGACGGCGAGGATGAGGAGATGGAAGACGAGGAGGTGGAAGATGCGCCTGGGGATGACCCGGCAGCCGGCTCCGCTGATGCTCCTCCGGCTGGTCCTCCTCCAGCCGGTGCTTAGTTTACCTGTCTTTTAATTGTTGCTTTTGCCAAGACAATTTGTTAAATCCCCGGGATGCCGGGTGCATATGTATGAACATTATCGTCCTTTTATTATGTCACACTTTAATGTGTTTGTTAGTCATTTGTGTGCCGGCTTGCTTTCTTTCGACTTGTTCACTTTTTCCCATCCGCCCCACTCTTTGGCTTTGCTCTTGCCGGTCGTACGTCCGACTTGCGATCCGTCGCCGGATCAAGAGCGGGCCGCTGGGTGAGGCCGACAGTATTTTAGTCAAACGAGCCGAGTTCGGCAATCCGGCACTTTTGTGAAAATTTGCAAGTCAATTCGCTTTTACTCTTTCCCTTAGTCGTCTTTCGCGTGCCGGATCCCTAGGCCTTACTCCCGCCAGCCGGACAGCCGGGTTGCGGTCTGTAGCTGGATCGGAAGCCGGCTATCGGAAACCGGATCACGTTACTGAGCCGGCCGCGTGAGAGGGTTTAAGCCAATTGGCGGAACAAAGTAGAGTACGCGAAAAACTTGTCGGAAACGGCGCTCTTGGCGCATGCTTTTTCATAGCTTACAAAAGGGATACAAGGGATACATACATTCCTGCTCTCAAGTGTAAAATGGGCGGAGCAAGTTGACATTCCAGGGACGTTTAGTCTCCTCGTCAGCCTTGTCCGGCTTGTTTTCTCTAGCCTCTTGGGCGTCTATGAGATAGTAGGAATCGTTGCCTACTGCCTTGCTCACGATGAAGGGACCCTCCCATGGGGATGATAGTTTATGCTGTCCGGCTGTCCGTTGGATCAGCCGGAGCACTAGGTCTCCTTCTCGGAATGCTAAGGGCTGGACCTTCCGGCTGTGATAGCGTCGGAGGCTCTGCTGGTAGATAGTAGATCTGGACGCAGCCAGCAGCCGGGCTTCTTCGACCAAGTCGACTCCATCTTCGCGAGCTTCTTTGGCTTCGGCTTCTGTGTAGAGCTTGATCCTTGGCGCGTCGTGCTCGATATCAGTCGGCAGGACGGCTTCGGCCCCGTATACGAGGAAGAATGGTGTGAAGCCGACTGAGCGGTTTGTCGTTGTGCGCAGGCTCCACAGCACATTGGGCAGCTCTTCAATCCAGCAGCCGGCTGCTCGCTCGAGCGGCTCCACCAGCCGGGGCCGGATGCCGGCTAGGACCAAGCCGTTAGCCTTCTCCACTTGTCCGTTAGACTCCGGGTGCGCCACAGAGGCTAGGGCCATCCGGATCCCCATTTCCCCGCAATAGCGAGAGAAGATGCCTTGGGAGAAGTTGCTGCCGTTGTCGGTGATGATGCTATGGGGGTAGCCGAACCTCACGATGATTTCCTTGAGGAATGTGACGGCTGTGGAGCCGTCCAGCTTCTTGATTGGCTTGGCCTCGATCCACTTAGTGAATTTGTCAATCATCACCAAGAGATGAGTCATGCCGCCTCGTGCTGTTCTGAACGGGCCCACCATGTCCAAGCCCCATACGGCAAACGGCCATGTGATGGGGATGGTTTTCAAGGCGGAAGCCGGCTGGTGTCTCTTCTTTGCGAAGCGCTGACAGCCGCTGCACTTCTTCACCAACTCTTCTGCGTCTTTGAGCGCAGTCGGCCAGTAAAAACCGTGCCGGAAAGCTTTGGCCACTATGGCTCTGGATGAGGCGTGATGTCCGCACTCTCCTTGATGGATTTCCCGCAGGAGTTCAATCCCTTCAGCCGGCTCGACGCACCGCTGGAACACCCCACTTACGCTGTGTTTGTACAGCTGGTGGTTGATGATTGTATAGGCCTTGGCCCTTCTCTCAATCTGCCTGGCCTGGACTCTATCATCAGGCAGCACACCGTCGGTGAGGTAGGAGAGGAATTCTTGTGCCCATGAAGGTACACATCTTATCTCGAATACGCTAACCAACAAGGCCTCCTACGTGGGAGCTTCCGGATTCGACTGCATGGTCGCCGGGTTCAGCTTGCTAGCCCCCGAGTTTGGCGATGAAGCCCCCGGGTTGGACTGAGAAGTCCCCGGGTTCGGCATGGTAGCCGGCGGGTTTGGCTTGTTAGCCCCCGACTTGGGCGATGAAGCCCCCGGGTTCGGCTGAGCAGCCCCCGGGTCAGCCGGCACGAATATTGAATCCGAGTCCGGTGACGGTGTGATGGACGGCTTCTTGAGAACCGCCAAGGCGACACCCGGCGGAATGGCTTGCCGGGTTGAGCCAATCTTGGACAAGCCGTCAGCCGCCTCGTTGTTTGCTCGTGGCACATGGTGGAATTCGCAGCCGTTGAAGAAGCCGGATAGCTGTTGGACATGGAAGCGGTACGAGGCCATGTTGGCGTCCTTCGCGTCCCAGTCGCCAGATGCTTGCTGTATAACCAAGTCGGAGTCGCCGAAGCAGAGTATGCGACGCACGCCAATCTCCTTGGCCAGCTTCAGCCCATGAATGAGCGCTTCATACTCCGCCACATTGTTGGATGCGGCGAAGTGGATCTGCAGGACGTAGTCCAGCCGGTCTCCCTTGGGAGAGGTGATGACGATGCCGGCTCCCAAGCCGTTGCGCATCTTCGAGCCGTCAAAGTGCATCTTCCAATGTGTGGAATCCGGCACCGGCGGCAAGTATTGCATCTCGGCCCAGTCGACGAAGAAGTCCGCGAGGATCTGCGACTTGATGGTTGTGCGCGGCTCGTAGAGGATGGTGTGGGCGGCTAGCTCCAGGGCCCACTTGGCAACCCGGCCGTTGGCGTCTTTGCTGCCAATGATTTCCGCCAAGGGCGCTGTGGCGACTACCTTGATGGGGTGCTCTTGGAAGTAGTGCTTGAGCTTCTTGGCCGCCATGTATACGCCGTAGGTGACCTTCTGGTAGTGGGGGTAGTTTTGCTTCGACTGGGAGAGCACTTCACTGAGGTAGTAGACTGGGCGCTGAACCAGTTGCTCCCTGCCGGCTTCTTTGCGCTCCACCACCAGGACAACGCTAACCACTCGGTTGGTGGCTACGATGTACAACAGCATCGGCTCCATTGAAGCCGGCGTTGCGAGGATTGGCGCGGTTGAGAGCACGCGCTTCAGGTCACGGAAGGCTTCATCCGCCTGCGGTGACCAGACGAACTTGTCCGCCTTCTTCATCAATTGGTACAGGGGCAGTGCCTTCTCCCCCAGCCGGCTGACGAAGCGGCTCAAGGAGGCCAGGCAGCCAGCGAACTTCTGGACGTCCTTGAGGCACTGCGGCAGTTCCATCTTCTCCAGGGCACTGATCTTCTCCGGGTTGGCTTCGATCCCTCGCTGAGAGACGAGGTAGCCAAGGAGCTGGCCAGACGGCACGCCGAATGTGCACTTGGCCGGGTTGAGCTTCATCCGAAATCTTCGCAGATTGGTGAAGGTTTCCCTCAGGTCATCAAGGAGGGTAGTCGTCTCCTTGGTCTTTACAACGACATCATCCACATATGCGTGAACGTTTCTGCCGATTTGATCCTGCAAGCATTTTTGCATGCACCTTTGGTAGGTGGCGCCTGCATTTTTCAAGCCGAATGGCATTGTCGTCGTGGTGAACAGACAGATGCCATAGGATGGCTTAGATTGGGGCCGAATGGACGCTAGAGGATTCGGGGGAGGGTTTGCGATCAGATGGGATGAACTTCCGGATGGTTTCCTCAAGAACTTAGCCAAGGCTAGAGGTTGAAGAAGAAAGACACAAGGAAGAACTCGCTCTAGATCACTTTCTTCATTGATTCTCACTGGTTACAGGTTTGTGCTTCGTGCCTTCCTACGTACGTGTCCGTGAGGAGGGCTGCCTCCTCTCCTTATATAGGGGGGAGGATGGCTTACATTGCAAGAAACCCCAATGGTATCTTTGACTAGACAAACTACTTTACAAAGCTACTTTACAAAGCTACTTTAATCATAGATGACACCGGGGTCCTCTTTAATCAGGGAGGCTGACGTTCTCCGGCTTCTTTCTTCGTCATCTTTGTCTTTATCGTCAGCTCTTCGTTTAAAGCTACTTTGCTTAGCTCATCTTTGTCTTCTAGCTCTGGAGAGGATCTTTGACCAGTCCTGCCGACATGCTCTTCTTTCCGGTGGCCCGGTACCTTTTCTATCCGGTTCCGGTATACCTCCCCTGAGGATACCGGCTTAGCCCCGCTCAGCCAAACGCCTATCTTGCGCTCCGGTATAAACATTAAACTGGTATCCTGATGGCTCAAACCATCCGGTTTGGCATGCCTTTGGCATACCGGGGGTCATCCCCCCAACATTAGTCCCCGAAGCTGGTATAGTCTGGCGGATTCTATCCAACAGACCATGCCAGGTTCTCACGTCTTTGGATACCGGTTCAATTTATCCGGCGTTGGGCTTGGATCCGGCATCTTTGCCCGGATTTTCGTTATCTCTCTTTTCAAGACATTTTCCGGTGTCTTATCCTCCGGCATCTTAGCTATTAAACACCTCCTCGGCGAAGTCGAGAATATCTTGGGCCCCGTGCCTGACAGAGACATGCGCACTGTGACTGACGCGCCAGTGTCAGGGGTCACTTCCCTTCGGCTTCTGCGCCAGCATTTATGGCGCCACACCGGATCCTCGCGGCCGTTCCGGATCCGTGTGGCCTTCCAGCGACACGTTGTTTTCTACACGTGAACTTACGCGCCACGTGGTGGCCCGTGGAGCGAACCGTCGCGACCCACGATCCGAACCACCGAGGCCTAGCGGTTTTCTGGCCCATATCTCCCTCTTTCCTTATAAGGCGAAACCGCTCCTTCTTCTTCCTCTCCTCGCACTCTCCACTCCTTCACGCTTAGCGCTTTTGCCCTCTGCGCCTCCGCCTCTCCGTTCGCCGTCCAAGCTCCGCCGCCCGGCGAACTTCCGCTGCTGCTCCGCCGGACGCCGCTGAACTTCACCGCGTAAAGAACCTCGGCGGCACTCCTGTCGCAGTTGCGGAATTGGCGCTTCCTCGAGTTCTTCCTCACTTCGTCGTCGACGGACTTCTTCGCCGGCCGCAGGCTCACCACCCCTCCTGCGAACTCCTTCTTCTGCAACTTCGCCGCCTCAGGTTAGGCCCTATGCGCCTCTACCTCTTTTCTTCTTGCTTTCCAGATCTTGGGGCGGTAGAGTATTTATCCCCTCTTTATGTTGCCTTTTTCTCTTACTCGTAGATCTTCGCGCGAGGGTCTTTCTGGGGAAAACTGTTTTTCAGTAGATTCCGGCGTCGCCTAGATCTATATGTCTAGCGAAGAGTCTCTCCCCGCCGCCACATCTAGTAACCAAGGCAGTAGTACTTCCGACGGGCTAACTGAAGATCTCGCCCGGATGGAAATAGAATCCAGCAAAGATCAAGAGGCCGGCACATCCAGCCGGGCCCCCGGAAAGGATCTTTCCGGTATCACACGCGGAGCCTGGAGGGGTTCCGACGTGACTCAATACGAGATCGACTGGCTTTACCGGTCCAGGAGGATACCGGAAGGAGTCTCCTGCCGGCTTCCTGGTGACGAGATCGAACCGGTGCTCGAACCCGGTGAGGTCGTTGTTTTCCTTGCTCATTTTGAGCGTGGCTTCGGCCTCCCTGCCTCCGATTTCTTCCGCCAGTTCCTTGATTTCTATCGCCTCCAACCTCACCACCTTCCCGGCAATGCCGTTTTCTATCTTTCTTGTTTTGTGGCCTTCATGGAGGGCTACATCGGCATCTGTCCCGCTCGCGAGACGTTTGCCCGCTTCTTTTCTCTCCGGATCAATTCGGTCCAGGGCAAGGACATTCCCAAGCCCAAACCCCCCGTACAATGCGGGTCTTGTATCATCGGCTCCCGCCAAGGGAGCCCCTTTTTTAAATTCAACGGCCTCGAGTCTTGCCGGTTGTGGCAGACAACGTTCTTCTATGTGAAGAACAAGAGCGCCACCGACCTCATCAACTTACCGACGTTCAACCCGGCGCCGCCCGCCAAGATCAACTAGAACTACAACCCTGGTACGGATCACATAGAAACGAACCGGGTGGTACGCTTCATGTTGAAGCTGATGAAGAATACCAACATTTGCTCCGATGATATCATCTCCGCACCTTCATCTGCCGCCGGGTGCTTCCCCTTAAGCGCCGCGCTCACAAGATAAGCGAGATGTATGGCCCTGGTGATCCCACCAAGATCACCGGCCTGCCCTTGAGCAAGGCGGATGTGGTCCTGAAGGCTAACCAAATATGCCAAACGGACATGCCGGATGACTGGGAGTGGGGCCTCTGCCCTCTCAGCTCCAGAAATCCTCCGTCCCAAGAAGTAAGAAATTATGCGGCTCGGGTCGTTTTACCGGTAACTTTCATACTTGCGGCTAAACCCCTTTTTTCTTTTGTTTTCAGGCCAGGGACCGCTTCCCTCGTATTGACTCAGATCAGCGAGGCCCTTGCCGGAAAAGGCCTTTGGACAAGTTCGACCCGGATCCTTTCATTCATTGGCAGGACCTGAAGATGGGCCGGACTCCAGCCTCGCGCCTCGGCAAGTCTCCGCCGGGACCAGCTGGTTCGTCTGACGACCTGACCTTGCTTGAGGTAGCTCTTCTGTTTGATCTCTCATACTCTTTTGTTATTGTTGTTCTGTAGACATTCCCTCAGCCAACATCAACCCACAGGTCCATGAGCACGTGGCTCCCCTGCAGGCCGAGGTCGGGGATGAGTTCTTGGACAAACTTATGGCCGAAGGCCAGAAGAACGATGCCCCGGCTGCTGACGCTGGCCCTAGCCAAGCTCCTCCTGCCAAACGCCCTCGGACTGAAGTCCTTGGAGGGAAGCAGGTAAGCACGAAGCGCTACAAGCATAAGCGGATGCCGGTTTCTTCCGGGTAAGTTCTTCATTTCCTTTTTGTGTTTTCTTCGTTTTCACCAAGTTCCTTTCCGGTTGCTTTTTTCCAATTTGTCCTTTTTTCTCTCTTTCAGCCCTGCGCTTGAGCTTGGCTCCAAGCCAGCGGGCTCTGCCGGCTCCGCAAGGACTTCAACTCCTCCTCCTCACTCAAGTCCGGCACCATCTGGTGCCGGCAACACCTCTTCCTCCCCTCCGGGAGGCACTACAAGTTCGGGGTGCGCGGCCCCTACACCTTCTGATCACCGCGCGGAGGAGGATTTCACCTCCCCTCCTGAAACCCAGGACACCGGCGCCAGCGACATCGGCGCCGACGAGACAGATGCCGGGCAGGCGGAACCTCTTGTTCCTCCTTCCCCGAAGAAGAAAAAGAAGAAGCAGCCAAGCTCTTCCCCCACCGAGACCGCGCCGGATACCTCCGCGCCGGTCTCTTCTGGACCTCAACCGGAAGCTCTTACCCTCGAGCCTGCCGGGACCACATCGATACCGTTGCCAAGCCAAGGGCCTTCCGCGGCCAAGCGAATGCCGCCGCCAGAAACCCCCAAGATCACCAAGTTCCTTAAGCCCGGGGCTTCTCGGGGCAAGGCCGTGGAGGGCGACGCCTCCTCCGGCTCGCGGTCCGTAGTGCTGCACGTTGGCCCTGCTGCTGCTGCTGTCCAAGAAAAACCTTCCGGCCTCCTGGGCCGGATCGTTGAGCTAAAGCGTGAGGGCAAGGACCTGGGGCACCTTCTCCCCTACGCCCAAAAGTGGAATGATGCGGATATCTCTGCATCTACCCGCGGCCTAGGGAAGGACCGCCTTCCAGCGCCAGACCCTGCGGGGCCTCGGTCCACTGAAGAACACTTCATGCGGCTTAAACGCGCCGTGAAGGAGTTTGACAGTGCGTGGTACGATGCCACCAGCAACGTGGTGGTAAGTTTTCGCCAACTCCTCTTGCAATTTTTGTTGATGCCGGTTTCTTTCTTTCCGGATCTTGTCTATCCTCCCAGTCCCCGAGTTTCATGTTGAGAGCGTAGCTCTTAGTGCGAAACTTAACTAAAAACACGCGAAACCGGCATAGCCAGTGCCCGAGTTTCGGGTTAAGATCTTTGTTTCTTTCTTTCTCATAATTATCTTCCTTTGAACAGAGCACCGCGGATGCCCGGAAGCAACTCTTTGAGGAGCTTTTGTGGGAGCATCGGGACCTTGCCGAGGCCCACAGCCACTGCCAAGGTTTGTTTCCTTTCTTTTCCTCCGGCATCTTTTCACCGGAATGTTTTCGTCTTTGATTTTTACGCATCTCTTGTTCAACAGCTGTTCCGGAAGCTACCATCGAGGCCCTCAAGGCCCAGGTTATCACGCTCCAAGGTATCACTCTCTCTTTTCCGGTTAACCCGTTGTTTTTTCATTTTATCAATTGCTACTTGCTAACACCTTTCTTTCCGGTATCTAGGCGAGAAAGAGCAGCTCATCAAGGAGCAGCACGAGGCACTGGACGCCCAGAAGACCGCCTCGAGGGAGCTGAAGGAACAGGCTATGCAAGCCGCGCTCCAGCATGAGCAAGCTCTGAAGGATGCCCGGGTTGCAACCGAGGCTAGGCTGGCGGAGGTCGTGGAGGACTCCACGAATTCCAACACGGTGCTGAAGGCAGAGCTGGAGGAGGAAAGGAAAGCGCGGAAGGCAGCGGAGCGCCTTATTGAGGTCATGACCACTGATCATAAGGAGTATGATCGGCTGGTTATGCAGATTGATGCGCTGGCTTTCCGTAAGTCCTTGCCTTGTCCCTTCTTTCGCTTATAAGCTTTCTCCTTCTGAAAATGTATCCTTGTTCCTTTTCCTTCCGGCACACTGTTTTCCGGTATCTTGTGCTTATGCTTTTCCTTTTCTCCCGTAGAACATTTCCCGGACTCCCAGGCGCAGGCCGTGAAAAAGGTGATGGAGGATCGGGTGGTGCGGCAATTTCCCAACATGGACGCGCACTGGGACGGGTACGACTATCTGGTCGCCCTCTCCGCGCGAGTCCAACATATGCGCTCCGTGGACCGGCTCCTTGGCGACCTACCGGATGCTGCCATCCAACTCTTCAAGGTGCTGTGGCCTGAAGAGGAGATGCCGGCAAACATCACGCTTACCGCCCATCGGCTCAAGGATGCCGGGCGCCGGATTCGCGAGTGGCAGTGCTCCGCGGCTCGTGCCGGAGCTGACACGGCGCTGCGCTCCGCATGCTCCTGGTATCCGGACCTGGATCTGGATGCACTCCAAGGCGTACGCCAAGATGCTCCTACCGACCTAGATCCGGTTCTTACCGCAAAGCGGCAGGATCGGGCCTACTGGCTTGCTGAGTATGCAGAGGTTCGCACCTTCATCCCTCCCCCTCCTGATGTCAAGGACTACCTCAGCGATGAGGAAGAAGAAGAGGGAGATGAAGATGAGGCTGCCGAGGATGTGCCGCCGGAAGCTCCCGAGGCCGGCGCTGCTCCCCCTGAAGACACCGAGACCGGTGCTGCTCCACCTGATGCCTCTGTCGCCTGAATAACTTACTTGTTCCTGCTCGCTTTATAACAGAACTTGTTAAATTCGACCCCGGTATGCCGGGGTGTATGATGTAATATAAGACTTGTCCTTGTGGTTTGTGGTGCAACATTTTATGCCGGTGTCTTGCACACCGGTAACTTATTAAGTTATGTTGTTTCGCCACTTAGCACTTTGCTTATCGTTTCGATTTTTGTCTTGCACTGCAACTGTTCCGAAACTGTTTCCGCATCCAATTCGATGCACACTTGGCTCTTTTGCTTTGGCTCTGCCTACCTTCTCTGGGCGTTTTTGGCGTATGAGCACAAAGTTCTTTCACCAAGCAAGCATTTCCTTGAACTTAGAAATAACTCGAAATTTTTGCAAAAAACCGGTATAACCGGGGTTAGTTAAATTTTTCGGATTGTTCTTTCCTGCACTCGCTCTTCGCAGTTCATGTGCTTATCCCCTACCGGTTTACCTTGCTTGCCATGAAGCCGGGTTGCGGACAGCAGCAGAGTCGAAGACTCCGGTAGGGTTTAGCACACTACTAAACCGGAAAGAAAAAACGTTCAATAAGCAACCGGTAAACTGAAAAAATAAACAAGTTACATGCAATCTTATTGGGGTAGTCCCCGAGATTCATTCAAGGTTCCGGCATCTTTTATTCACAGCAATTAAGGTACAAAAAGGAACTTCTTACACCACAACTTCAAGAGTAGAAAGGACGCAACAGAGCCACGTTCCATGGACGCTTGCTCTCCTCTCCGGACCTGTCCGCCTTTCCATTTTTCCACTCCTGTGCATCGATCAAGTAGTATGCATCATTGTGAAGCACTTTGCTTACAATGAAGGGACCTTCCCATGGCGGTGAGAGCTTATGCCGGCCTTCAGTGCGCTGCACTAGGCGTAGCACCAGATCTCCTTCCCGGAAAACTCTCGGGTTAACCTTCCGGCTATGATAGCTAATGTTTCAGGTGGGATGGGTAAGGGATGTCCGCCTCCCACTCTCCCATGTCCCTGTAATCCCGCTGCCCCACCTCCCTGTTATCCCACCAACACAAAAACTAATAGGGCTTCAATGGAATGTCCCATTTATCCCAATTTCTGATCAATCAAGGAAGACAGCCTCCATCGCTCGCCGGCAAGCGCAAGAACACGCCGAGCTTCCGGGAAGAGCTCGTCGCTGTAGCTAGCTGACGCGACGCTGCACTTCTTCGCGCGCCTCAGCTACCGGGACCGCGCCGCCCTCGCCTCCACTTGCCGTGCCTGGCCGTCCCTCGCGGCCTCCCCGTGCCTGTGGGCCCGTCGACCTCCGCCGCGTCGACCCTTTCGCCGCCGCCCCCCTCGCGCCGCGCTGCCCTGCCCACCTCCGCCGCCTTCGCCTCGCCGGGTGCGCCACCGCCGACGCCGCGCCCTTCCTCCGCGCCACCAACCTCCGCTCACTCCGCCTCTCCGCCTGCCGGGACTCACCGACGCCGCGCTGGCCGTCCTCGCCGCGCGCCACGAGGAGCTCCACGTGGGGCCCCCGACCACCTCGACCGCGTCTCTGCGACGCCCTCCGCCACGTCGCCGGAGACCAAGGGAGCTGCAGCGTGGGGACCAGGAGACGGCGGCGGCGGAATATTCCCGTGAGCATTGAGCAAGCACGGGAGGGTTCGCTCGTTCAATCCAGGGACATGTGGGCTGTCGCTGGGCTAGTTGGGCTCGTCCCATTCAGCCCGTATGGGACTAATGAATTTTTTTAAAGGGATGAAGGGGATTATCGGGATGGGATGGGACATGGGATTAATGGAATATCCCATTCCACCTGAAACATTAATGATAGCGTCTGAGGTTTTGCTGGTAGATGGCTGTTGTTGCCAATGCTAATTCTCTTGCTTCTTCTAGCAAATCCACATCATCTTCTCGGGCCTCCTTTACCTCTTCTTCGGTATAGAGTTGCACCCTTGGCGAATCATGGAGGATGTCGGTTGGTATGACCGCTTCTGCTCCATAAACCATGAAAAATGGAGTGTATCCGGTAGACCGGTTTGGAGTTGTTCTTATGCTCCATAGTACTGATGGTAGCTCATCGAGCCAACACCCCGGTGACTTTTCCACCGCATCAATGAGTCTTGGTTTGATACCGGAAAGTACCAAAGCGTTTGTTCTTTCAACTTGGCCATTGCCTTGTGGATGCGCTACTGAGCACAGATCCAACCGGATGTTGTTGTCTTCACAAAATCTTTTGAACTCACCTTGAGCAAAATTTGTGCCATTGTCAGTGATAATGCTATGCGGGTAGCCATACCGCAAGATAACATCTTTCAAGAACTTGACCGCTGTGTGCCCATCACACTTTGCGATGGGTTTCACCTCTAGCCACTTGGTGAATTTGTCCACCATAACCAAGATGTGGGTCATGTTTCCTCTTGCGGTTTTGAACGGGCCAACCATGTCTAGGCACCAAATGGCAAACGGCCAAGTTAGCGGTATTGTCTTTAAACCGGACACTGGGGTATGGTTTTGCTTGGCGTACCTCTGGCACCCGTTGCATTTTCTTACCATATCCTCCGCGTTTTGCAAAGCCATTGGCCAGTAGAACCCATGCCGGAATACTTTTGCCACCAGCGCCCTTGATGACGCGTGATGCCCACATTCTCCTCGGTGAATTTCCTCAAGCATTTCTTTTCCCTCTGCCGGTTCCACACATCTCTGAAGGACACCGGTGACGCTTCTCTTGTACACCTCACCATTGATGAATGTATATGCTTTGGACCTTCTTTGGATCCTCCTTGATTCGTTTTCGTCGTCCGGCAAGGTGCCGTTGACCAGGAATTCCTTAATAGGTTTGACCCATGATGGTGCCTCCCGGACTAGGAATACCGGTACATCTACGTCCATGCTATCCACCAGCATTGCTTCTTCCGGTATGGGTACAGCAGTCCCCGAGCTTACCGGAGCAGTCCCCGGGTTCCCTTCATCGATATCCATTGGTACAACGTGTGATTCCGGTACAAAAATTGATTCCGATTCCGGGCTTGGTTTGATCGATGGTACTCTTAAGTGAGCTAAAGCTATTCCGGGAGGAATTTCTTGCCTAGATGAGCCCAGCTTGGACAAAGCATCCGCGGCTTCATTTTCTGCGCGTGGCACATGGTGAAACTCACACCCTTCGAAGAATCCGGCAATCGTTTGCACGTGAAACTGATACGAGGCCATGTTGGCATCTTTTGCATCCCAATCCCCGGAACACTGCTGTACCACAAGATCTGAATCTCCATAGCAAATGATCCGGTGCGCACCGATTTCTTTTGCGACCTTTAATCCA
This sequence comes from Lolium perenne, assembly GCF_019359855.2. NCBI lineage: Eukaryota > Viridiplantae > Streptophyta > Magnoliopsida > Poales > Poaceae > Lolium > Lolium perenne. The sequence continues at coordinate 191,565,922 of NC_067245.2, forward strand.
TGGATCAAGGCCACATATTCAGCGACGTTATTCGACGCCCTGAAATGCACTTGCAAAACATACCGGAGGTGATCTCCTTTTGGCGAGGTAAGCACCACACCAGCACCTAGACCTTCTTTGAGTTTGGATCCATCAAAGTGCATTTTCCAGTATTCTATCTTTTGATCTGGCGGTTTGTATTGCATCTCCGCCCAATCGACGAGGAAGTCAGCCAAAGCCTGTGATTTTATGGCATCTCTTCTTTCGTACGCTAGTACATATGGTGATATCTGGATTGCCCATTTTGCAATCCTTCCGCTAGCGTCCTTGTTGCACATGATATCGGAGATTGGTGCTTCACTCACCACCTTCATAGGATGTTCTTCAAAGTAATGCTTGAGTTTTGTGGCGGCCATGTACACGCCATAAGTCATCTTTTGGAAGTGAGGGTAGTTTTGTTTTGAGAGGGAGAGCACCTCGCTCAGGTAGTATACCGGCCTCTCGACGGTTTTTCCTTCCTCTTCTCTTTCAACCACAACCACTACGCTCACAACCCGGTTTGTTGCTGCTATGTATAATAGCATAGGTTCTCTTTCTAGAGGTGAAGCCAGTATAGGTGCTGTGGCTAGCATTGTTTTCAGTTCTTTAAACGCTGCGTCTGCCTGAGGGGTCCAGACGAACGTATCGGATTTTTTCATTAGAGCGTATAATGGCAAAGCTTTCTCTCCTAGCCTACTCACGAACCGGCTTAGCGATGCCAAGCTTCCGGTAAATTTTTGCACATCCTTTAGTTCTCGTGGGATAGTCATTCTTTCTATTGCCCGGATTTTTACCAGATTGACTTCAATGCCCCGACTTGACACAAGGAAACCGAGCAGCTTGCCGGCAGGGACACCGAAAGTGCATTTTGCCGAATTAAGCTTCATCCGGAATCGTCTTAGGTTATCGAATGTTTGCCGGATGTCGTCGATTAAGGTGTTCTTTACCTTAGTTTTTATCACAATGTCGTCTACATAGACTTGCACATTCTTTCCGATTTGATCAAACAAGCATTTTTGCATACAGCGCTGGTACGTTGCACCAGCGTTGCGCAAACCAAAGGGCATAGTGACATAGCAATAAGCCCCATGCGGGGTAATGAACGCAGTTTTTATTTGATCTTCCTTTTTCAAGGGAATTTGGTGGAAGCCAGAATACGCATCCAGAAAGGACAACAACTCACACCCAGCAGTTGAATCAATCAATTGATCGATCCGTGGCAAGGGGAAAGGGTCTCTCGGGCAAGCCTTGTTTAGGTTGGTGTAGTCGATGCACATGCGCCACACCTTTGGAGCTTTTGCCTCCAGGTTCTCATCTTTTTTCTTTTCGACCATTACCGGATTGGCCAGCCACTCTGTGTGCGTGACCTCCACAATGAATCCGGCAACAAGCAGTTTGGTTACTTCTTCTCCTATGATTTTCCTTCTATCTTCAGCGAACCGGCGCAAGGGTTGTCGCACCGGCTTGGCATCCTTCCGGACGTTCAGAGAGTGCTCAACCAGCTCCCTCGGAACACCCACCAAGTCATCAGTTGACCAGGCAAAGATATTCCGATTCTCACGGAGGAAGCTGACGAGCGCGTTTTCCTATGCTTGACCGAGTCCGGCACCGATTCGAACGGTGCGCTCTGGGTAAGCCGGATCCAGCACAATGTCTTTTGTTTCATTTGTCGGCTTGAATGCCGGTGAGCCCAAGCTTCCACTCATTGCCGCTAAACTCAACTGTGAGGACTGAGCCAGCGCAACCGCGGTTTGCATTCTTCTTTTTTCCTCCGCGATCACCAGCGATTCCGCTAGGTTTGATCCGGCAGATGCAGTTTCCAGTGAGACCTTATAATTCCCCACCACAGTTAAGGGCCCACGAGGTGCCGGCATCTTCATCTTGAGGTAAGCTGTATGAGTTGTAGCCATGAAGGCTGCCAACGCTAGTCTTCCCAACAACGCATGGTAAGGACTGTCTAGGTCCACCACCTCAAACTCAACATTTTCAACCCGGCAATTGTCACGTCCTCCAAACGCTACGTCCACCCGAACTTTTCCTACCGGAGCACAGGACAAGCCCGGAACGATTCCGTGGAACGTTGTACGTGTTGGCTGAAGCATATTTTCTGTTATGCCCAGCGTATGCATGGTATGCTTGTACATGATGTTTATGCTGCTACCGTTGTCTATCAGCACCTTGCTGAATCTTACTCGAGTTTGCGGCCCCTTCATGATTGGGTCCACAACAAGAGCATATCCACCCGGATTCGGCATGATTCTGGGGTGATCCTTAAACAACCAGGTAATTTCCTGATCTGGCCACAGCATGTATCTGGAAACCGCCGGCATCACGGCGTTTACCTCCATGGAGCAGCGATGCACACTTTGCCTGTCTGTCGGCTCAGTGACAAAGACAACACAGCACAGATGCGGGCCCTCGTAAACATTCCGGCCTAAAGGTGCCGGTGGAGGTGGCTGATCATCATTTTGCTCCACCCGGTTAACTTGCTGGTATTGTTGCCTATTTGGCTGATGCTGTACCGGTAAAGCATTTGCTCCGGTGAGTGGTGGTGGTGGTGGTAGTTGTTGCTGACGCAGCATATCTTGCGATGGCGGCAACACTGTTGAGCACCCTTGTGCCTGCGCGTCCTTTACCGCTCCCTTTTGCATCAAGTACTTGGTCCAAGAACAATCCTTCGTCAGGTGATTCGATGGGTGATTCGGGTTTGGCGTGTGCCACCGGCAAGGTTGATCCATGGCGGCTTCCATGGTGTATTTTACGGGTTCCTGCCAATTCTTTTTCTGGCCCCAGGGCTTCTTTTCGACCCACTGCTTTTTTGGACCCGCCCATGGCTGCGATCCGGTTTTTTGCCTTTGGCTGCCGCCGGCATCATAATTTTCTTGCACAGCAGCAACGTGCTGCGGAGCGTACCTTCGATCCGGGAAATCTTCCCTTCTCTTGTTGTTCCGGTTGTCCCGGTATTGTTCCTGTCGCTGCTCCGGCTCAGCTTGTACTGCTGGTTGCAACGGGTCTCCCAATGCATAGCTATCCGCCACGCGTATCATCTCTGCCAAGGTTGCTGGCATGCTTCTCTGCAGCTTTTGCCACAGCGGTGAGCCTCTCCGGCATCCTTGACTGAACCAAGCAATTGCTTGCGCTTCAATCACTCCTTCACACGTGTTTCTTGTTGAGTTCCATTGGGTAAGATAATCCCTGTCTGTCTCACCGGCACGTTGCTGGCATAAGGCAAGCTGTTGGGGCCGGTTTGGCCTCTTGTAAGTGCTACTGAAGTTGTTCACGAAGGCTTCCTCAAAGTCCAGCCATCCATTAATGCTCCCTGCCGGCAAGTTGTTAAGCCAAATCCGTGCTGGGCCTACCAGGTAGGACGGTATGATTCTCACCGCCCAACGCCGGTTTACTCCACCACCAGCTACATAAACAGTTGTGACATAATCCGCCAGCCAATCTTCCGGCTTGGTCGTGCCATCATACGTTTTTGTGTCTCGGGGCAGCTGGAAATTACGTATCGGTGGCTTTTCTCCCATGATCCGTGGGCCAAAACATTTTGGGCCAGGAGGACCCTCAGATTCGATCATTTCGGAAAGATGTACCCTGTCCAGCCTGTGCCTCGCATCCTGGTCTGGCAAACATCTCTCCCCCAGGCGATCCCCCAAGGGGTTCCGGTAGACTCTTGTTCGTTCTACCTCGGAATCTCCCTCTCCGTATCTTTCCGGTTCCGCTGCTCTTGCCTGCCGGTACCTTGGTGGTGGCATTTCCTCATACGCTGCCCTTGCAGCTCGATAATTTTGCCCGGTCTCATATCTACCGGCATGATTGTTTCCGGCATAGCCTCCTCTGGCGAAGCCTCGACCTGCCCCTTGGCTTTTTCTACCGGCATCGTGTTGCCCGGCTTGTTGTTTTCCGGCAAGAACCGGATCGTACACAGTCATCTGCTGTGCGTTCATTTCTTTTTCTCTTCTTCTGTCCGGATGGGGGGACGATGCCTGCCCATGGGACTTGCTTCCGGCATTCTTTGTTGAACGCGCGGACTTTGAGGCCGCGGCTTTGTTCAGCTTAGCCAGTTGCTCAGCATTCTGCTGCTCAATAGTTTCCAGCAGCTCTCTAACACGCTCTTGCTGTTTCGCCAAAGCATCTCCGGAAAGCGATTCACATAGCTCTACTGCAGCTTTAGTAGCTTTTATAGTTTTATCCGGGCTACTGTACTTAGGTTTTTCCACGATGCTAACAGATGCAGAGGTACTTTTGCCGGCAAGAACTTCTTTGCGCAAATCCTGATCTAGGTTGCGAGCTTTTAGCCGGTTTTCCGGTATCCTAGCAACATGAGCGCTAACAGAAGCAAAGCCATGGGCAGCGTTATACTCACGTAGGGTTAGGTTCAGCTCGCGCTGCGCCCGGACGATGTCCTTGCCGCTCTCGAGCACCTTCTGGCGCTGCGCCTCCAGCTCCGCCTGAGCCGCTGCCGGGTCGATGTTCTGCGCGATGGGGGTGGCGAGGACGTTCATCGCCGCTTGGAGCGGTGTTTTCGGTGGCGCGGATGATGCTCCCGCTGCGCCTGCGTCGCGCTCCAGTGGTGGCTTGGCCGCACGGGTCGAAGCCGCACGACCAGCACCTTCTCCCACAGCTTCTTTTCCTGCACCAACCACGCCAGTCATCATTACCTCGACGCTGCCGGCGGCGCGGCCAGCACAGAGCCACCTTGGCGGGTCCGGTGCCACCAGCACCGGCGAGAGGTGCTGGCGCACAGGGACGGTGCCGAAGTAGATGCGGTGGCTGCCGAACTCGATGGTGCGGCCGTTCTTGGGGAAGATGCCGCCGTTGGCGAAGCAGCCCGTGTTGTCGTTGATGAAGTCCATGTCGTAGATGCGCTGCACAAGCGCGGACACGGTACGCTCGCCGGCGACCTCGAGGATGCCCGCCCGAATGTGAACTCCTGCAAGCGCCACTTCATGCCCCACGGTGGGCGCCAACTGTCGTCGTGGTGAACAGACAGATGCCATAGGATGGCTTAGATTGGGGCCGAATGGACGCTAGAGGATTCGGGGGAGGGTTTGCGATCAGATGGGATGAACTTCCGGATGGTTTCCTCAAGAACTTAGCCAAGGCTAGAGGTTGAAGAAGAAAGACACAAGGAAGAACTCGCTCTAGATCACTTTCTTCATTGATTCTCACTGGTTACAGGTTTGTGCTTCGTGCCTTCCTACGTACGTGTCCGTGAGGAGGGCTGCCTCCTCTCCTTATATAGGGGGAGGATGGCTTACATTGCAAGAAACCCCAATGGTATCTTTGACTAGACAAACTACTTTACAAAGCTACTTTAATCATAGATGACACCGGGGTCCTCTTTAATCAGGGAGGCTGACGTTCTCCGGCTTCTTTCTTCGTCATCTTTGTCTTTATCGTCAGCTCTTTGTTTAAAGCTACTTTGCTTAGCTCATCTTTGTCTTCTAGCTCTGGAGAGGATCTTTGACCAGTCCTGCCGACATGCTCTTCTTTCCGGTGGCCCGGTACCTTTTCTATCCGGTTCCGGTATACCTCCCCTGAGGATACCGGCTTAGCCCCGCTCAGCCAAACGCCTATCTTGCGTCCGGTATAAACATTAAACCGGTATCCTGATGGCTCAAACCATCCGGTTTGGCATGCCTTTGGCATACCGGGGGTCATCCCCCCAACAGGCATAGTCGTGTAGCAATAAGCCCCATACGGGGTAATGAACGAAGTCTTTATTTGATCATCCGGATTCAAAGGAATCTGGTGGTAGCCTGAATAGGCATCTAGAAAAGACAACAGTTCACAGCCGGCAGTCGAGTCTATGACTTGATCTATGCGCGGCAAGGGGAAGGGGTCCTTCGGGCACGCCTTGTTCAGGCTGGTGTAGTCGATACACATGCGCCAGGAGCCGTTCTTCTTCAAAACCAGGACCGGGTTTGCCAACCAGTCCGGGTGCAGCACTTCCATGATGAAGCCGGCTGCCAGCAGCCGGGCGATTTCTTCACCGATGGCCTTTCTTCTTTCTTCGGCGAAGCGCCTGAGGGGCTGCTTCACCGGCTTGGCTTCAGGCCGGACGTGGAGGTGGTGCTCAGCCAACTCCCTCGGCACACCCGGCATGTCTCTTGGAGTCCATGCGAAGATGTCCCGATTCTCACGGAGGAAGCTGGTGAGCTCGCTTTCCTATTTCCTGCTCAAGCCGGCACCGATGGTGACGTACTTGTCCGGCTGCGCCGGGTCCAGCAGGATCTTCTTGGTGTTGTCGGCCGGCTGGAAGTGAGTCGTCCCAGCCGGGTTGCCTGCAGCCGGCATGTCTGTCTGCGCGGCCTTGGCGAGGGCGACGGCGTCGTGGATGAGCTGCTTCTCGGTGGCGATGACCAGCGTCTGGGCCATCTTGGAGCTCTGCGTGGCGCAATCCATGGAGCGGCGATAGTCGCCGGCTATGGTGATGACCCCCTTGGGGCCAGGCAGCTTCATCTTCAGGTACCCATAGTGGGGCACCGCCATGAACTTGGTCAGGGACGGCCTGCCCAGGAGCGCGTGGTAGGGACTCACGAGGTCCACCACCTCGAACTCGATCTTCTCGGTGCGGAAGTGATCCGGCTTCCCGAACATCACCTCCAGTGTGATCCGGCCAATCGGCTAGCAGCAGTGGCCCGGCACGATGCCATGGAAGACGGTGGGGGTGGGACGCAGCTCGGCTTCCTGGATGCCTAGCTTGCGGGCGGTGTCGCGGTAGAGGATGTTGATGCTGCTGCCGCCGTCGATGAGGACGCGCGAAAAACGCACGCTGCGCCGAGTCGTGCCAATGGTGGGGTCGAGGACCATGGCGTAGCTGCCCGGCTTCGGCAGGACAGCCGGTGTGTCGCGGCGATCAAAAGTGATGGCCTGCTCTGACCAGTTTAGGTACTGGGGGACCGGCGGTATGACCGCGTTGACCTCGAGGGAACGGCTCTGCTGGCTCGTCTTGTCCTCGGGCTCGGAGGTGAAGATGATGTAGGTAGCATATTCGGCCAGATATCGGCCATGGTGCACTTGGTTAGCCTCGTGGTGCTCGAGGTTGGCGTTCTCCGCGCCGGCTGCGCCACCCGGCCCGCCGGCTGGAGGGGGCGGGGGTGGAGGCGGGAGAGGTTCACCGCTTGTCAGCCGCTTCATGAAGTGGCAGTCGCGGGTGGTGTGGTTGGAGGGGTTCTTGCCGCTGTGGTACTTGCACGGCGAGTCGAGCATCTGCTCGAAGGTGTACTTCGGCTTCCATTGCCGGTCTTGCTTCTGGCGGCGGCTGCCGCCTGCCGCGTTGTCTGCCACGGCGGCTACGTGGGCGGAGCCATACCGGCGGTCCGGCTGGTCGCTGTGACGCTTTCCGCGGTAGTTGTCTCGCCGGCTGCCATGAGAGGCGCCGTCTGCCGGCTTGTGCTCAGCCGACTTGTGGTGGTCCCGCCTGGAGGGAGCCGGCGCTGGTTCAGCCGTCGCCTTGCCGGCTTCTTCAGCCAGCGCGTACTTGTCGGCGATGGCCATGAAGGCGGCCATGGACTTGGGCTCGCTGCGGCGCAGCTTGTGCCACAGCATGGTGTTGGGCCGGCAGCCGCCCATGAAGAAGCTGATGGCCTGGATCTCGTGCACACCCTCGCAGGAGTTGCGCATCTCGCACCAGCGCGTCAGGTACGCGCGATCCGTCTCGTCCGGGCCCTGCTTGCACATCTCGAGCTGCTGGGGGCGACCCGGCCGGCGATAGGTGCCGGTGAAGTTGCTGATGAAGGCCTCCTCGAAATCAAGCCAGCCGTTGATGCTGCCGGCTGGCAGGTTGTTGAGCCAGGTGCAGGCGGAGCCGACCAGCATCAGGGGGGAGTAGCGCACCGCCCAGCGCTTGTTGCCTCTGGAGATGCCGACTGCGGTGGAGTAGTCCTGCAGCCAGTCCTCCGGCTTGGCGGTGCCGTCGTACTTGGGTGTGTCGCGGGGGAGCTGGAAGCCGTCGAGCATGGGCTCGTTGGCGATGCGGGGCCCGAAGCACTTGGAGCAAGCCGGCGCCTCTTCTTCCGCGATGCGGGATTCGACCAGCCGATCGAGGCGGTCTCTGGCGTCGGTGGGCTCGATGCGGGGGCCCAGCCGGGAACGTGCCGGCTGGCGAGTGCCGGCTCACTCGGGAGCCGGCCTGTGCTGGCGCCTTGGCGCCGCCAGCTCGGAGTCATGCTCCTCGTTCCGGTTTGGTGGTGGGCGGCTGCGGCCGCTGTGGCCGCTGTCCAGCCGGCTTGTCCGGCTTGAACCTGCGTGGGTGGCGCAGGAGTCTCTGCGCCGGCTTGGTGCGGGCGAGGCGGACTCGGCCGTGTCTCTGTGGGGGTCCTTGCTGGTGCCTGCAGCAGCGCGGACGGGAGGAGCTTTCGTAGCACCATACCTGGGGTCCTTGGTCTGCTCAGCTACAGCCCGACACAGTTCAGCTACGCGCTGCGTCTGGCGGCGCAGCTCTTCTCCTTCGAGGAGGGCTAGCTCCTTCGCAGCGGCTTCGGCTGCGAGGATGTTCTTGTCGGGGGTGTTGTAGACGGGCAGCTCCGTGGACGGAGCCGGCGCTTCCGCGCCGTCGCGCTCGATCTCGGCGCCTAGGCCGCCTCCGCGCTTGCGGATCATGACGGCTCGGCTGGGGTTGTTGCCGCCTGGCGTGAAGCCATGGGCATGCTCGTACTCGCACTGGGTGATGGCCAGCTGGCGCTTGGCTGCAGCCAGCTCGTCGGCTTGCTGGAGGAGGAGCAGGCGATGTGCCTCCAGGTCTGCCTCGACGGTGGCGGCGTCGCCGCCTGCGGTGAGCGGGGAGCTCAACTTCGTCCAGACTTCGTCCAGCCGGGATGGAGGTGGAGGCGCCTTTGGGCCCGAGCCGGAGGCGTTGGGGTCGACGTTGCGCTCCAGGTTGGGGCCGCGGGTGCGCGGGTTCTTGGTGGGGAGCTCCTCGCCAGCCATCATGACTTGCACGACGGCGAGTCTGGCGGGAGCGCTGCTGCCGGCTCGCGGAGGAGGGCTTGCGCAGCGCAGCACCTACCGCGGGTAGCGCGGCGGTGCGACGGTGGCGACGTAGACGTCGTGGCCGCCGAAGGAGATGACGCTGCCGCCGGCTGGGAAGGGCCGGTCGGCGAAGCAGCCAGCGTTGTCGCTGACGCAGTCGAGGGAGCCGAATCTCTAGATCAAGCCTGAAGCGACTCGCTCGCCGGTGGTGATGGTGAGGCCCGTCCGGATGAAGACACCGGCCGAGGATGCTGAAGGCCCCACGGTGGGCGCCAAATGTCGTGGTATCGTCACGGCATATGCCATAGGGTGGCTAATGAAGGTGGTTCCTAGGAGATCTCACGGCGGTATCCGGATGCGGGTATGGGGACGAGCGACACGGCGACGTACCCAGGTTCGAGGCCCTCCGATGGAGGTAACACCTCTACTCCTGCTAGGGATGTATATGATGATCACACAATACAAGGTTGCTCCTTGAGCTGTGTCCGGCTGCTCCTGGGAGGCTAAGGAAGACAAGAGTCTCTCTCACAGGGCAGCGCTAGGGGTGGAAGTGAAGTGAGAATGATCGATCCCCTGCACGAGAGGGGGTAGTGCAGCTTATATAGGCACCGGCACTTTACATATAAGACCCTATAGTCTACTAGCCGGCTTGGCCGGCTCCGGCTTCCGCTCCTTCCCGAGGCAGTGACGTCAGGAGTCGTTGAGGCCTCATGTCCTGTCCCATCCGGCTGCCAAGGTCAGCGGTATGGAGAGGAGGTGTCCCTGTCGCCATCAGCCACTGTAGCCAGTACGGATCGACGTGGACCATGATGGCCTGTCCGGCGCGTGGCACTATTGCTCCACAGTGCCCCGCGCTTTACGGAAGATGAAGTCAGCGTGGACTTTGGGAACCCGGATCACCAACCCGGTTCCTTCTAGTGCAAGACTCGCCAGCCTCGAGTCGGTCTGAGGTACAAACCCCCAGTCGGATATGGCTTGTAGAAGCCGGCCCAGCTACAGCATTGGCGGCCGTAGCCAGGCCGACTAGGACCTAGAGCCAGCTGATACGTCTCCGACGTATCGATAATTTCTTATGTTCCATGCCACATTATTGATGTTATCTACATGTTTTATGCACACTTTATGTCATATTCGTGCATTTTCTGGAACTAACCTATTAACAAGATGCCGAAGTGCCAGTTCCTGTTTTCTGCTGTTTTTGGTTTCAGAAATCCTAGTAACGAAATATTCTCGGAATCGGACGAAATCAACGCCCAAGTTCCTATTTTCACCGGAAGCATCCAGAACACCCGGGAAGGACCAGAGGGGGGGCACTGGGCCCCCAGATGATAGGGTGGCGCGGCCCACCCCCTGGCCGCGCGGCCCTATGGTGTCGTCACCCCTTCGACCCTCCTGCGCCGCCTCTTCGCCTATATAAAGCCCCTGGATTGAAAACCCTGAAACGATTGGCGAAAACCACAGAAACCTTCCAGAGCCGCCGCCATCGCGACGCCAAGATCTGGGGGACAGGAGTCTCTGTTCCGGCACGCTGCCGGAGCGGGAAGTGCCCCCGGAAGGCTTCTCCATCGACACCGCTGTCATCTCCACCGCCATCTTCATCACCGCTGCTGCTCCCATGAGGAGGGAGTAGTTCTCCATCGAGGCTCGGGGGCTGTACCGGTAGCTATGTGGTTCATCTCTCTCCCATGTACCTCAATACAATAATCTCATGAGCTGCTTTACATGATTGAGATTCATATGAGTTTTGTATCACAATTCATCTATGTGCTACTCTAGTGATGTTATTAAAGTATTCTATTCCTCCTGCATGGTGTAAAGGTGACTAGTGTGTGCCCCATGTGGTTCTTGTCATAGGCTATGATCATGATCTCTTGTGGATTGTGAAGTTAACTATTACTATGATGGTATTGATGTGATCTATTTGGTTATGTTGATCTATCTTACACTATAAGGTTACTAAAACATGAGCATTATTGTGGAGCTTGTTAACTCCGGCATTGAGGGTTCGTGTAATCCTACGCAATGTGTTCATCATCCAACAAAAGTGTAGAGTATGCATTTATCTATTCTGTTATGTGATCAATGTTGAGAGTGTCCACTAGTGAAAGTGTAATCCCTAGGCCTTGTTCCTAAATACTGCTATCGCTGTTTGTTTCTTGTTTTTACTGTGTTACTACTGCTGCAATACTACCACCATCAACTACACGCCAGCAAGCTATTTTCTGGCACCGTTGCTACTGCTCATATATATTCATACCACCTGTATTTCACTATCTCTTCGCCGAACTAGTGCACCTATTAGGTGTGTTGGGGACACAAGAGACTTCTTGCTTTGTGGTTGCAGGGTTGCATGAGAGGGATATCTTTGACCTCTTCCTCCCTGAGTTCGATAAACCTTGGGTGATCCACTTAAGGGAAAACTTGCTGCTGTTCTACAAACCTCTGCTCTTGGAGGCCCAACACTGTCTACAGGAAAAGGAGGGGGAAGTAGACATCAAGCTATTTTCTGGCGCCGTTGCCGGGGAGGAAAGGTAAAAGGTACTCACACTCCGGATCTCGGCTACTAAGCTATTTTCCGGCGCATTGTAAGTACTCGAAGCTATTTCCTTTAGATCCTGCAATTGCATCTTTTTGTTTCTTGTTTACACTAGTTTGGCATAATGGACAAGAATGAGCTTCTTATGCTATTTCCTGATTTAAAACATGGATTGTTTGATGCGAAAATTAAAAAACCTATGGAATCTTATTTGCATGCTGGTAGTAATATTAGTATGAACGCTTTGAACACCATTGTTGATAATAATATAGAAAGTTCTAAGCTTGGGGAAGCTGGTTTTCATGATCTCTTTAGTCCCCCAAGCATTGAGGAGAAAATTTTCTTTGATGATACTTTGCCTCCTATTTATGATGATTATAATGATAGTAGTCTTTTGGTACCGCCTGTTATGGAGGATAAATTTGATTATGATTACAATATGCCTCCTATATTTGATGATAGCTACTTGGTTGAATTTGCTCCCACTACAATTAATAAGAATAACTATGCTTATGTGGAGAGTAATAATTTTATGCATGAGACTCATGATAAGAATGCTTTATGTGATGGTTATATTGTTGAGTTTGCTCATGATGCTACTGAAAGTTATTATGAGAGAGGAAAATATGGTTGTAGAAATTTTCATGTAACTAAAACACCTCTCTATGTGCTGAAATTTTTGAAGCTATACTTGTTTTATCTTCCTATGCTTGTTACTTTGCTCTTCATGAACTTGTTTATTTACAATATTCCTTTTCATAGGAAGCATGTTAGACTTAAGTGTGTTTTGAATTTGCCTCTTGATGCTCTCTTTTGCTTCAAATACTATTTCTTGCGAGTGCATCATTAAAACTGCTGAGCCCATCTTAATGGCTATAAAGAAAGAACTTCTTGGGAGATAACCCATGTGTTATTTTGCTACAGTACTTTGTTTTATATTTGTGTCTTGGAAGTTGTTTACTACTGTAGCAACCTCTCCTTATCTTAGTTTTGTGTCTTGTTGTGCCAAGTGAAGCTTCTAATCGAAGGTTGATACTAGATTTGGATTTCTGCGCAGAAACAGATTTCTATCTGTCACGAATCTGGGCTGTTTTCTCTGTAGAAAAATCAGAAAAATATGCCAATTTACGTGCGTGTTCCTCAGATATGTACGCAACTTTCATTAGTTTTGAGTTTTCTGATCTGAGCAACGGAAGTATTTATTAGAAATTCGTCTTTACGGACTGTTCTGTTTTGACAGATTCTGCCTTTTATTTCGCATTGCTTCTTTCGCTGTGTTGGGTGGATTTCTTTGTTCCATTACCTTCCAGTAGCTTTGAGCAATGTCCAGAAGTGTTAAGAATGATTGTGTCACCTCTGAACATGTGAGTTTTTGATTATGTACTAACCCCTCTAATGAAGTTTATGAGAAGTTTGGTGTGAAGGAAGTTTTCAAGGGTCAAGAGAGGAGGATGATATACTATGATCAAGAAGAGTGAAAAGTCTAAGCTTGGGGATGCCCCGGTGGTTCATCCCTGCATATTTCAAGAAGACTCAAGCATCTAAGCTTGGGGATGCCCAAGGCATCCCCTTCTTCATCGACAACATTATCAGGTTCCTCCCCTGAAACTATATTTTTATTCCATCACATCTTATGTGCTTTGCTTGGAGCGTCGGTTTGTTTTGGTTTTTTTTGTTTTGTTTGAATAAAATGGATCCTAGCATTCACTTTATGGGAGAGAGACACGCTCCGCTGTAGCATATGGACAAGTATGTCCTTGGTTTCTACTCATAGTATTCATGGCGAAGTTTCTCCTTCGTTAAATTGTTATATGGTTGGAATTGGAAAATGATACATGTAGTAATTGCTATTAATGTCTTGGGTAATGTGATACTTGGCAATTGTTGTGCTCATGATTAAGCTCTTGCATCATATGCTTTGCACCCATTAATGAAGAAATACATAGAGCATGCTAAAATTTGGTTTGCATATTTGGTTTCTCTAAGGTCTAGATAATTTCTAGTATTGAGTTTGAACAACAAGGAAGACGGTGTAGAGTCTTATAATGTTTTCAACATGTCTTTTATGTGAGTTTTGCTGCACCGGTTCATCCTTGTGTTTGTTTCAAATAAGCCTTGCTAGCCTAAACCTTGTATCGAGAGGGAATACTTCTCATGCATCCAAAATACTTGAGCCAACCACTATGCCATTTGCGTCCACTATACCTACCTACTACATGGTATTTTCCGCCATTCCAAAGTAAATTGCTTGAGTGCTACCTTTAAAATTCCATCATTCACCTTTGCAATATATAGCTCATGGGACAAATAGCTTAAAAACTATTGTGGTATTGAATATGTAATTATGCATTTTATCTCTTATTAAGTTGCTTGTTGTGCGATAACCATGTTCACTGGGGACGCCATCAACTACTCTTTGTTGAATTTCATGTGAGTTGCTATGCATGTTCGTCTTGTCTGAAGTAAGAGAGATCTACCACCTTATGGTTAAGCATGCATATTGTTAGAGAAGAACATTGGGCCGCTAACTAAAGCCATGATCCATGGTGGAAGTTTCAGTTTTGGACATATATCCTCAATCTCATATGAGAAAATTATTAATCGTTGTTACATGCTTATGCATAAAAGAGGAGTCCATTATCTGTTGTCTATGTTGTCCCGGTATGGATGTCTAAGTTGAGAATAATCAATAGCGAGAAATCCAATGCGAGCTTTCTCCTTAGACCTTTGTACAGGCGGCATAGAGGTACCCCTTTGTGACACTTGGTAAAAACATGTGCATTGTGATGATCCGGTAGTCCAAGCTAATTAGGACAAGGTGCGGGCACTATTAGTATACTATGCATGAGGCTTGCAACTTGTAAGATATAATTTACATGATACATATGCTTTATTACTACCGTTGACAAAATTGTTTCATGTTTTCAAAATCAAAGCTCTAGCACAAATATAGCAATCGATGCTTTTCCTCTATGGAGGACCATTCTTTTACTTTCATTGTTGAGTCAGTTCACCTATTTCTCTCCACCTCAAGAAGCAAACACTTGTGTGAACTGTGCATTGATTCCTACATACTTGCATATTGCACTTATTATATTACTCTATGTTGACAACTATCCATGAGATATACATGTTACAAGTTGAAAGCAACCGCTGAAACTTAATCTTCCTTTGTGTTGCTTCAATACCTTTACTTTGAATTATTGCTTTATGAGTTAACTCTTATGCAAGACTTATTGATGCTTGTCTTGAAGTGCTATTCATGAAAAGTCTTTGCTTTATGATTCACTTGTTTACTCATGTCATTTACCATTGTCTTGGATTGCTGCATTCACTACATATGCTTTACAAATAGTATGATCAAGTTTATGATGGCATGTCACTCCAGAAATTATCTGTGTTATCGTTTTACCTGCTCGGGACGAGCAGAACTAAGCTTGGGGATGCTGATACGTCTCCGACGTATCGATAATTTCTTATGTTCCATGCCACATTATTGATGTTATCTACATGTTTTATGCACACTTTATGTCATATTTGTGCATTTTCTGGAACTAACCTATTAACAAGATGCCGAAGTGCCAGTTCCTGTTTTCTGCTGTTTTTGGTTTCAGAAATCCTAGTAACGAAATATTCTCGGAATCGGACGAAATCAACGCCCAAGTTCCTATTTTCACCGGAAGCATCCAGAACACCCGGGAAGGACCAGAGGGGGGGCACTGGGCCCCCAGATGATAGGGTGGCGCGGCCCATCCCCTGGCCGTGCGGCCCTATGGTGTCATCACCCCTTCGACCCTCCTGCGCCGCCTCTTCGCCTATATAAAGCCCCTGGATCGAAAACCCTGAAACGATTGGCGAAAACCACAGAAACCTTCCAGAGCCGCCGCCATCGCGACGCCAAGATCTGGGGGACAGGAGTCTCTGTTCCGGCACGCTGCCGGAGCGGGGAAGTGCCCCCGGAAGGCTTCTCCATCGACACCGCTGTCATCTCCACCGCCATCTTCATCACCGCTGCTGCTCCCATGAGGAGGGAGTAGTTCTCCATCGAGGCTCGGGGGCTGTACCGGTAGCTATGTGGTTCATCTCTCTCCCATGTACCTCAATACAATAATCTCATGAGCTGCTTTACATGATTGAGATTCATATGAGTTTTGTATCACAATTCATCTATGTGCTACTCTAGTGATGTTATTAAAGTATTCTATTCCTCCTGCATGGTGTAAAGGTGACTAGTGTGTGCCCCATGTGGTTCTTGTCATAGGCTATGATCATGATCTCTTGTGGATTGTGAAGTTAACTATTACTATGATGGTATTGATGTGATCTATTTGGTTATGTTGATCTATCTTACACTATAAGGTTACTAAAACATGGGCATTATTGTGGAGCTTGTTAACTCCGGCATTGAGGGTTCGTGTAATCCTACGCAATGTGTTCATCATCCAACAAAAGTGTAGAGTATGCATTTATCTATTCTGTTATATGATCAATGTTGAGAGTGTCCACTAGTGAAAGTGTAATCCCTAGGCCTTGTTCCTAAATACTGCTATCGCTGTTTGTTTACTGTTTTACTGTGTTACTACTGCTGCAATACTACCACCATCAACTACACGCCAGCAAGCTATTTTCTGGCACCGTTGCTACTGCTCATATATATTCATACCACCTGTATTTCACTATCTCTTCGCCGAACTAGTGCACCTATTAGGTGTGTTGGGGACACAAGAGACTTCTTGCTTTGTGGTTGCAGGGTTGCATGAGAGGGATATCTTTGACCTCTTCCTCCCTGAGTTCGATAAACCTTGGGTGATCCACTTAAGGGAAAACTTGCTGCTGTTCTACAAACCTCTGCTCTTGGAGGCCCAACACTGTCTACAGGAAAAGGAGGGGGAAGTAGACATCACCAGCTGGCTTCCGGACCAGCCGGCCACGGCGCCAGCCGGCTGCACCTCAGCCGGCCTTTGCCGCGAGCCGGCCAGTGGCCAGCCGGCTGCTCCGCGTCCATTGCCCTACCCGGGGTCTTCCCCCCGACAGTTGGTGACAAGCCGGATGAAGCTAATCCTATTGTTGATGATGATGTTGCAGCATGTGCTACAGTTCCAGTTTGTGTTGATGTCAGTATACAGACTGATGACGGGTGTGCTGATGGTGTTTCAGTGCATATGGCGCAGATGCGCGTGGGAGGAGTGGGAGGCAAGTGCGTCAATGGAGACAGGCGACAGCGGCAGTACCGTGCTAGGAGTACTGCAGTCCAGTTTTCCGCGACATCGCGGATGCATAGAGGCAATGATGGTCGTGTTAGACAGCTTTGTGGCCTGGGCATTACTCGTTTGCAGGGTTGCACAAAGAAAGTTCATATTCAGCAACACAGGATTCCATCAAGACCTCAGAAGAAGAAGGTATTGGCGCCGAAGTCCAAGTTCATGTGGAGGAGAAAGGAGGCACCTGATACGCGTACAGCACGCGTCCGTTGGGAACCCCAAGAGGAAGGTGTGATGCGTACAGTGGCAAGTTTTCCCTCAGTAAGAAACCAAGGTTTATCGAACCAGTAGGAGCCAAGAAGCACGTTGAAGGTTGATGGCGGCGAGATGTAGTGTGGCGCAACACCAGGGATTCCGGTGCCAACGTGGAACCTGCACAACACAACCAAAGTACTTTGCCCCAACGAAACAGTGAGGTTGTCAATCTCACCGGCTTGCTGTAACAAAGGATTAGATGTATAGTGTGGATGATGATTGTTTGCAGAGAACAGTATAGAACAATTGCAGTAGATTGTATTCGATGTAAAAGAATGGACCGGGGTCCACAGTTCACTAGTGGTGTCTCTCCCATAAGATAAATAGCATGTTGGGTGAACAAATTACAGTTGGGCAATTGACAAATAGAGAGGGCATGACCATGCACATACATGATATGATGAGTATTGTGAGATTTAATTGGGCATTACGACAAAGTACATAGACCTCTATCCAGCATGCATCTATGCCTAAAAAGTCCACCTTCAGGTTATCATCCGAACCCCTTCCAGTATTAAGTTGAAAACAACAGACAATTGCATTAAGTATGGTGCGTAATGTAATCAATAACTACATCCTCGGACATAGCATCAATGTTTTATCCCTAGTGGCAACAGCACATCCATAACCTTAGAGGTTTCTCTCACTCCCCCAGATTCACGGAGACATGAACCCACTATCGAGCATAAATACTCCCTCTTGGAGTTACAAGCATCAACTTGGCCAAAGCATCTACTAGTAATGGAGAGCATGCAAGATCATAAACAACACATAGATAGATTGATAATCAACATAACATGGTATTCTCTATTCATCGGATCCCAACAAACACAATATATAGCATTACAGATAGATGATCTTGATCATGTTAGGCAGCTCACAAGATCCGACAATGAAGCACATAAGGAGAAGACAACCATCTAGCTACTGCTATGGACCCATAGTCCAGGGGTGAACTACTCACTCATCACTCCGGAGGCGACCATGGCGGCGTAGAGTCCTCCGGGAGATGAATCCCCTCTCCGGTAGGGTGCCGGAGGCGATCTCCTGAATCCCCCGAGATGGGATTGGCGGCGGCGTCTCTGGAAGGTTTTCTGTATCGTGGCTCTCGGTACTGGGGGTTTCGCGACGAAGGCTATTTGTAGGCGGAAGGGCAGAGTCGGGAGAGTCACGAGGGGCCCACACGCTAGGGTGGCGCGGCCAGGGCTTGGGCCGCACCGCCCTACAGTGGCGCCGCCTCGTGGCCCCACTTCGTTAGCTCTCTGGTCTTCTGGAAGCTTCGTGTGAAAATAGGCCCCTGGGCGTTGATTTCGTCCAATTCCGAGAATATTTCCTTACTAGGATTTCTGAAACCAAAAACAGCAGAAAACAGTAACTGGCTCTTCGGCATCTCGTTAATAGGTTAGTGCCGGAAAATGCATAAATATGACATAAAATATGCATAAAACATGTAGATATCATCAATAATGTGGCATGGAACATAAGAAATTATCGATACGTCGGAGACGTATCAGCATCCCCAAGCTTAGTTTCTGCTCGTCCCGAGCAGGTAAACGATAACAAAGATAATTTCTGGAGTGGCATGCCATCATAACCTTGATCATACTATTGTAAGCATATGTAATGAATGCAGCGATCCAAGCAATGTAAATGTCATGAGTAAACAAATGAATCATATAGCAAAGACTTTTCATGAATAGTACTTCAAGACAAGCATCAATAAGTCTTGCATAAGAGTTAACTCATAAAGCAATAATTCAAAGTAGAGGTATTGAAGCAACACAAAGGAAGATGAAGTTTCAGCGGTTGCTTTCCACTTATAACATGTATATCTCATGGATATTGTCAATGCAAAGTAATATAACAAGTGCAATATGCAAGTATGTAGGAATCAATGCACAGTTCACACAAGTGTTTGCTTCTTGAGGTGGAGAGAGATAGGTGAACTGACTCAACAATAAAAGTAAAAGAATGGCCCTTCGCAGAGGGAAGCATTGATTGCTATATTTGTGCTAGAGCTTTGATTTTGAAAACAAGAAACAATTTTGTCAACGGTAGTAATAAAGTATATGTGTTATATAAATTATATCTTACAAGTTGCAAGCCTCATGCATAGTATACTAATAGTGCCCGCACCTTGTCCTAATTAGCTCGGATTACCGGGATTATCATCGCAATGCACATGTTTTAACCAAGTGTCACAAAGGGGTACCTCTATGCCGCCTGTACAAAGGTCTAAGGAGAAAGCTCGCATTGGATTTCTCGCTATTGATTATTCTCAACTTAGACATCCATACCGGGACAACATAGACAACAGATAATGGACTCCTCTTTTATGCATAAGCATGTAGCAACAATTAATTTTCTCATATGAGATTGAGGATATATGTCCAAAACTGAAACTTCCACCATGATTCATGGCTTTAGTTAGCGGCCCAATGTTCTTCTCTAACAATATGCATGCTCTAACCATTAAATAAGTGGTAAATCTCCCTTACTTCAGACAAGACGGACATGCATAGTAACTCACATGATATTCAACAAAGAGTAGTTGATGGCGTCCCCAGGAACATGGTTATCGCACAACAAGCAACTTAATAAAGCAACTTAATAAGAGATAAAGTGCATAAGTACATATTCAATACCACAATAGTTTTTAGGCAATTTGTCCCATGAGCTATATATTGTAAAGGTAGAGGATTAGAAATTTAAAGGTAGCACTCAAGCAATTTACTTTGGAATGGCGGAGAAATACCATGTAGTAGGTAGGTATGGTGGACACAAATGGCATAGTGGTTGGCTCAAGGATTTGGATGCATGAGAAGTATTCCTTCTCGATACAAGGTTTAGGCTAGCAAGGTTATTTGAAACAAACACAAGGATGAAGCGGTGCAGCAAAACTCACATAAAAGACATATTGTAAACATTATAAGACTCTACACCGTCTTCCTTGTTGTTCAAACTCAATACTAGAAATTATCTAGACCTTAGAGAGACCAATTATGCAAACCAAATTTTAGCAAGCTCTATGTATTTCTTCATTAATAGGTGCAAAGTATATGATGCAAGAGATTAAACATGAGCACAACAATTGCCAAGTATCACATTATCCAAGACATTATAGCAATTACTACATGTATCATTTTCCAATTCCAACCATATAACAATTTAACGAAGAAGAAACTTCGCCATGAATATTATGAGTAAAGCCTAAGGACATATTTGTCCATATGCAACAGCGGAGCGTGTCTCTCTCCCACACAAAGAATGCTAGGATCCATTTTATTCAAACAAAAACAAAAACAAAAACAAAAACAAACCGACGCTCCAAGCAAAGTACATAAGATGTGATGGAATAAAAATATAGTTTCAGGGGAGGAACCTGATAATGTTGTCGATGAAGAAGGGGATGCCTTGGGCATCCCCAAGCTTAGACGCTTGAGTCTTCTTGATATATGCAGGGGTGAACCACCGGGGCATCCCCAAGCTTAGAGCTTTCACTCTCCTTGATCATGTTGTATCATCTCCCTCTCTTGATCCTTGAAAACTTCCTCCACACCAAACTCAAAACAACTCATTAGAGGGTTAGTGCACAATCAAAATATACATGTTCAGAGGTGACATAATCATTCTTAACACTTCTGGACATTGCACAAAGCTACTGAAAGTTAATGGAATCGAAAAATCCATCAAGCATAGCAAAATAGGCAATGCGAAATAAAAGGCAGAATCTGTCAAAACAGAACAGTTCGTAAAGACGAATTTTATTGAGGCACCAGACTTGCTCAAATGAAAATGCTCAAATGGAATGAAAGTTGCGTACATATCTGAGGATCACTCACGTAAATTGGCATAATTTTCTGAGTTTCCTACAGAGAATTAGGCCCAGATTCGTGACAGCAAAGAAATCATTTTCTGCGCAGTAATCCAAATCTAGTATGAACCTTACTATCAACGACTTTACTTGGCACAACAATGCACAAAACTAAGATAAGGAGAGGTTGCTACAGTAGTAAACAACTTCCAAGACTCAAATATAAAATAAAGGTACTGTAGTAAAAACATGGGTTGTATCCCATAAGCGCTTTTCTTTAACGCCTTTCAGCTAGGCGCAGAAAGTGTATATCAAGTGTTATCAAAAGATGGTGCATCTACAGCGGGGTGTGGAGTTTTGTCAACAATGCATAGTATATTGGATACATAAGTTTCAGCGGCTCCCTTTTCATTAGTCTTGGGCTTGCTACTCTCATCAAACAAATTTTCAGGAACAAGCCAAGCATAGTTATTTTCTAGTGCCTCATGCATTGCTAGGAGCTTACATGGTATTGGTGCTTTAATCTCCCCACCATTATTAACATTATTAGTATACTTAATTCTATCCATATCCATCTTTTCAAGTGTTCTTTTAAAATTGGTGATCTTGCCAAGCCTATCATGCTTACTAAAAACTTTTCTAGCTTCTTTAGCTATATCCGCAAATTCTCGCACTAAGACTTTTAGAACAAAATCTCTCTTCTCTCCCCTCTCCATATCAGAAAGTGTAAGAAACATGTGTTGTATCATGGGGTTGAGACTAATAAATCTAGCTTCCATCATGCGTACCAAACAAACAGAGGCATCTTCATAAGTAGGGACAGCTTTTGCAAGGGGTATATCTTTAAGATCTTCATGCATACTAACGTGGGTGAAAAATTCTTCTATATTATCTCTTCCAATTATAGACCCTTGTCCCACCAGTATATCTTTTACAGTGAAATTAAAAGGAAACATGTTGAAATAAGTAAATGCAAGTAACTAATTTTTTTGTGTTTTTGATATAGCAAACAAGATAACAAATAAAGTAAAGCTAGCAACTAATTTTTTTGTATTTTGATATAATGCAGCAAACAAAGTAGTAAATAAAATAAAGCAAGACAAAAACAAAGTAAAGAGATTGCGATGTGGAGACTCCCCTTGCAGCGTGTCTTGATCTCCCCGGCAACGGCGCCAGAAAAAGAGCTTGATACGCATACAGCACGCGTCCGTTGGGAACCCCAAGAGGAAGGTGTGATGCGTACAGCGGCAAGTTTTCCCTCAGTAAGAAACCAAGGTTTATCGAACCAGTAGGAGCCAAGAAGCACGTTGAAGGTTGATGGCGGCGAGATGTAGTGCGGTGCAACACCAGGGATTACGGTGCCAACGTGGAACCTGCACAACACAACCAAAGTACTTTGCCCCAACGAAACAGTGAGGTTGTCAATCTCACCGGCTTGCTGTAACAAAGGATTAGATGTATAGTGTGGATGATGATTGTTTGCAGAGAACAGTAAAGAACAATTGCAGTAGATTGTATTCGATGTAAAAGAATGGACCGGGGTCCACAGTTCACTAGTGGTGTCTCTCCCATAAGATAAATAGCATGTTGGGTGAACAAATTACAGTTGGGCAATTGACAAATAGAGAGGGCATGACCATGCACATACATGATATGATGAGTATTCTGAGATTTAATTGGGCATTACGACAAAGTACATAGACCGCTATCCAGCATGCATCTATGCCTAAAAAGTCCACCTTCAGGTTATCATCCGAACCCCTTCCAGTATTAAGTTGAAAACAACAGACAATTGCATTAAGTATGGTGCGTAATGTAATCAATAACTACATCCTCGGACATAGCATCAATGTTTTATCCCTAGTGGCAACAGCACATCCATAACCTTAGAGGTTTCTCTCACTCCCCCAGATTCACGGAGACATGAACCCACTATCGAGCATAAATACTCCCTCTTGGAGTTACAAGCATCAACTTGGCCAAAGCATCTACTAGTAATGGAGAGCATGCAAGATCATAAACAACACATAGATAGATTGATAATCAACATAAAATGGTATTCTCTATTCATCGGATCCCAACAAACACAACATATAGCATTACAGATAGATGATCTTGATCATGTTAGGAAGCTCACAAGATCCGACAATGAAGCACATAAGGAGAAGACAACCATCTAGCTACTGCTATGGACCCATAGTACAGGGGTGAACTACTCACTCATCACTCCGGAGGCGACCATGGCGGCGTAGAGTCCTCCGGGAGATGAATCCCCTCTCCGGCAGGGTGCCGGAGGCGATCTCCTGAATCCCCCGAGATGGGATTGGCGGCGGCTTCTCTGGAAGGTTTTCCGTATCGTGGCTCTCGGTACTGGGGGTTTCGCGATGAAGGCTATTTGTAGGCGGAAGGGCAGAGTCGGGAGAGTCACGAGGGGCCCACACGCTAGGGTGGCGCGGCCAGGGCTTGGGCTGCGCCGCCCTACTGTGGCGCTGCATCGTGGCCCCACTTCGTTAGCTCTCCGGTCTTCTGGAAGCTTCGTGTGAAAATAGTCCCCTGGGCGTTGATTTCGTCCAATTCCGAGAATATTTCCTTACTAGGATTTCTGAAACCGAAAACAGCAGAAAACAACAATTGGCTCTTCGGCATCTCGTTAATAGGTTAGTGCCGAAAAATGCATAAATATGACATAAAGTATGCATAAAACATGTAGATATCATCAATAATGTGGCATGGAACATAAGAAATTATCGATACGTCGGAGACGTATCAGCACCAAGTGCTGTATCAAGTCAAGCAAGCCGCGAGGGAGGATGTGGTGTGGAAGGCAAGCAAGTTTTTAAGACGGCTGATACGTCTCCAACGTATCGATAATTTCTTATGTTCCATGCCACATTATTGATGATATCTACATGTTTTATGCATACTTTATGTCATATTTATGCGTTTTCCGGAACTAACCTATTGACGAGATGCCGAAGGGCCAGTTGCTGTTTTCTGCTGTTTTTGGTTTCAGAAATCCTAGTAAGGAAATATTCTCGGAATCGGACGAAATCAACGCCCAACATCTTAGGATTGCATGAAGCTTCCAGAACACCCGAGAGCCGCCAGAGAGGGGCCACAGGGGGCCCACACATGGTGGCGGCGCGGCCCAGGGGGGGGGCGTGCCGCCCTAGTGTCTGGTGGCCCCAGACCCCTTCTGACGCCGCCTCTTCGCCTATAAGAAGCCCCTCGACCTAAATCTTCGAGACGGAAAAGCCACGGTACGAGAAACCTTCCAGAGCCGCCGCCATCGCGAAGCCAAGATCTGGGGGACAGGAGTCTCTGTTCCGGAACGCCGCCGGGACGGGGAAGTGCCCCCGGAAGGCTCCTCCATCGACACCACCGCCATCTTCATGACCGCTGCTGTCTCCCATGAGGAGGGAGTAGTTCTCCATCGAGGCTAAGGGCTGTACCGGTAGCTATGTGGTTCATCTCTCTCCCTATGTACTTTAATACAATAATCTCATGAGCTGCCTTACATGATTGAGATTCATATGATGATGCTTGTAATCTAGATGTCATTATGCTAGTCAAGTGGATTTTACTTATGTGATCTCCGGAGACTCCTTGTCCCACGTGTGTAAAGGTGACAGTGTGTGCACCGCGTGGGTCTCTTAGGCTATATTTCACAGAATACTTATTCACTGTTATGAATGGCATAGTGAAGTGCATATTTATATCTCTTTATGATTGCAATGTGTTTTGTATCACAATTTATCTGTGTGCTACTCTAGTGATGTTATTAAAGTAGTTTATTCCTCCTGCACGGTGTAATGGTGACAGTGTGTGCATCGTGTAGTACTTGGCGTAGGCTATGATTGTGATCTCTTGTAGATTATGAAGTTAACTATTGCTATGATGGTATTGATGTGATCTATGCCTCCTTTCGTAGTGTGAAGGTGACAGTGTGCATGCTATGTTAGTACTTGGTTTGGTTATGTTGATCTGTCATGCACTCTAAGGTTATTTAAACATGAATATCGAATATTGTGGAGCTTGTTAACTCCGGCATTGAGGGTTCGTGTAATCCTACACAGTTAGTGGTGTTCATCATCCAACAAGAGATTGTAGAGTCTAGCATCTATCTATTTATTATGTTATGTGATCAATGTTGAGAGTGTCCACTAGTGAAAGTATGATCCCTAGGCCTTGTTTCCAATACTTCTATCGCTTGTTTACTATTCTACTGCATTTGTACTGCCTGCAATATTACCACCATCAATCACACGCCAGTCCTGGACAACAAAGCACTTTTCTGGTGCCATTGCTACTGCTCATACTTATTCATACCACATGTATTTCACTATCTCTTCGCCGAACTAGTGCACCTATTAGGTGTGTTGGGGACACAAGAGACTTCTTGCTTTGTGGTTGCAGGATTGCATGAGAGGGATATCTTTGACCTCTTCCTCCCTGAGTTCGATAAACCTGGGGTGATCCACTTAAGGGAAACTTGCTGCTGTTCTACAAACCTCTGCTCTTGGAGGCCCAACACTGTCTACAAGAATAGAAGCACCCGTAGACATCAAGCACTTTTCTGGCGCCATTGCCGGGGAGGAAAGGTAAAAGGTACTCACACTCCGGATCTCGGCTACTAAGCTATTTTCGCCGTTGTAAGTACTTGAAGCTATTTCCTTTAGATCCTGCAATTGCATCTTTTTGTTTCTTGTTTACCCTAGTTAGGCATAATGGAAAACAACAAAAATATGAGAGATCTTTATGAACTTTATCTTGAATTAGGACATGATGTGTTTGAAGAGAGAATTAAAAAACCCATGGAACTTTATATGCATGCTAATGGGAATATTATTAATATGAATGCTTTGAACACTATTGTTGCTAATGCTATGGAAAATTCTAAGCTTGGGGAAGCTGGTTTTGATGAGCATGATCTTTTTAGTCCCCCAAGCATTGAGGAGAAAATTTACTTTGATGATAGTTTGCCTCCTATTTATGAAGATTATAATGATAGTAGTCTTTTAGTACCGCCTGTTATGGAGGATAAATTTGATTATGATTACAATATGCCTCCTATATTTGATGATGATAATAATAATGATAGCTACTTTGTTGAATTTGCTCCCACTACAATTAATAAGAATGACTATGCTTATGTTGGGAGTAGTAATAATTTTATGCATGAGACTCATGATAAGAATGTTTCATTTGATAGTTATATTGTTGAGTTTGCTCATGATGCTACTGAAAGTTATTATGAGAGAGGAAAATATGGTTGTAGAAATTTTCATGTTACTAAAACACCTCTCTATGTGCTGAAATTTTTGAAGCTACACTTGTTCTATCTTCCTATGCTTGTTACTTTGCTCTTCATGAACTTGTTTATTTACAAGATTCCTTTTCATAGGAAGCATGTTAGGCTTAAATGTGTTTTGAATTTGCTTCTTGATGCTCTCTTTTGCTTCAACTCTCATCTTTATAAGTGCATCATTTAAACTGTTGAGCCCATCTTAATGGCTATAAAGAAAGCACTTCTTGGGAGATAACCCATGTGTTTATTTTGCTACAGTAATTTTGTTTTATATTTTGAGTCTTTGAACTTGTTACTACTGTAGCAACCTTAGTTTTGTTGCATTGTTGTGCCAAGTAAAGTCTTTGATAGTAAGGTTCATACTAGATTTGGATTACTGCATAGAAACAGATTTCTTGCTGTCACGAATCTGGGTTGAATTCTCTGCAGGTAACTCAGAAAATTCTGCCAATTTACGTGAGTGATCCACAGATATGTACGCAACTTTCATTCAATTTGAGAATTTTCATTTGAGCAAGTCTGGTGCCTCTTAGAAATTCGTCTTTACGGACTATTCTGTTTTGACAGATTCTGCCTTTTATTTCGCATTGCTTCTTTTGCTATGTTGGATGGATTTCTTTGTTCCATTGACTTCCAGTAGCTTTGAGAAATGTCCAGAAGTGTTAAGAATGATTGTGTCACCTCTGAACATGTGAATTTTTGATTATGCACTAACCCTCTAATGAGTTTGTTTTGAGTTTGGTGTGGAGGAAGTTTTCAAGGGTCAAGAGAGGAGGATGATACAATATGATCAAGAAGAGTGAAAGCTCTAAGCTTGGGGATGCCCCGGTGGTTCACCCCTGCATATTTCAAGAAGACTCAAGCATCTAAGCTTGGGGATGCCCAAGGCATCCCCTTCTTCATCGACAAATTATCAGGTTCCTCCCTTGAAACTTTATTTTTATTCGGCCACATCTTATGTACTTTACTTGGAGCGTCTGTTTGTTTTTGTTTTTGTTTGAATAAATGCTTGTTTGGGAGAGAGACACGCTCCGCTGGTTCGTATGAACACATGTGTTCTTAGCTTTTAATATTCATGGCGAAAGTTGAATCTTCTTCGTTAAATTGTTGTATGGTTGGAAACGGGAAATGCTACATGTGGTAATTGGTAGAATGTCTTGGATAATGTGATACTTGGCAATTGTTGTGCTCATGTTTAAGCTCTTGCATCATATACTTTGCACCTATTAATGAAGAAATACATAGAGCTTGCTAAAATTTGGTTTGCATAATTGGTCTCTCTAAGGTCTAGATAATTTCTAGTAAAGAGTTTGAACAACAGGGAAGACGGTGTAGAGTCTTATAATGTTTACAATATGTCTTTTATGTGAGTTTTGCTGCACCGGTTCATCCTTGTGTTTGTTTCAAATAGCCTTGCTAGCCTAAGCCTTGTATCGAGAGGGAATACTTCTCATGCATCCAAAATACTTGAGCCAACCACTATGCCATTTGTGTCCACCATACCTACCTACTACATGGTATTTCTCCACCATTCCAAAGTAAATTGCTTGAGTGCTACCTTTAAACAATTCAAAATTTATTACCTCTGATTTGTGTCAATGTTTTATAGCTCATGAGGAAGTATGTGGTGTTTATCTTTCAATCTTGTTGGGCAAATTTCACCAATGGACTAGTGGCTTCATCCGCTTATCCAATAATTTTGCAAAAAGAGCTGGCAATGGGATTCCCAGTCCCAAATTAATTAACAAAAATAGACACTCCTCCATGGTATGTGATTGTTGGACGGCACCCGAAGGATTCGGTTAGCCATGGCTTGAGAAAGCAAAGGTGGGGAGGAGTGTCATCATAATAAAACTAAAATAAAAAGGCACTCCTTCATGGTATGAGATTGTTGGCAGGCACCCGAGGATTCGGTTAGCCATGGTTTGTGAAAGAAAGGTTGGAAGGAGTGCCACCCAAAAATAAAATAAAATGGGAGCCGCTCTTCGAAGGTTTGTCTGGCAAGGGGGTTAGAGTGCCCACTACCATTCGTTGACAACAACAAACACCTCTCAAAACTTTACTTTTATGCTCTCTTTATGTTTTCAAAATAAAAGCTCTAGCACAAATATATCAATCAATGCTTCCCTCTTTGAAGGGCCTTTCTTTTACTTGTATGTTGAGTCAGTTCACCTATCTCTCTCCACCTCAAGAAGCAAACACTTGTGTGAACTGTGCATTGATCCCTACATACTTGCATATTGCAATTATTATATTACTCTATGTTGACAATATCCATGAGATATACATACTACAAGTTGAAAGCAACCGCTGAAACTTAATCTTCCTTTATGTTGCTTCAATACCTTTACTTTGAATTATTGCTTTATGAGCTAACTCTTATGCAAGACTTATTGATGCTTGTCTTGAAAGTACTATTCATGAAAAGTCTTTGCTTTATGATTCATTTGTTTACTCATGTCATTTACCATTGTTTTGATCGCTGCATTCATTACATGTGTTTACAATAGTATGATCAAGGTTATGATGGCATGTCACTCCAGAAATTATCTTTGTTATCGTTTACCTACTCGGGACGAGCAGAAACTAAGCTTGGGGATGCTGATACGTCTCCGACGTATCGATAATTTCTTATGTTCCATGCCACATTATTGATGATATCTACATGTTTTATGCATACTTTATGTCATATTTATGCGTTTTCCGGAACTAACCTATTGACGAGATGCCGAAGGGCCAGTTGCTGTTTTCTGCTGTTTTTGGTTTCAGAAATCCTAGTAAGGAAATATTCTCGGAATCGGACGAAATCAATGCCGAGCCGCCAGAGAGGGGCCACAGGGGGCCCACACATGGTGGCGGCGCAGCCTAGGGGGGGGGGGCGCCCTAGTGTCTGGTGGCCCCAGACCC
Source organism: Lolium perenne (assembly GCF_019359855.2). Lineage (NCBI taxonomy): Eukaryota > Viridiplantae > Streptophyta > Magnoliopsida > Poales > Poaceae > Lolium > Lolium perenne. The sequence goes on from NC_067245.2 coordinate 191,594,997, forward strand.
CTTCTGACGCCGCCTCTTCGCCTATAAGAAGCCCCTCGACCTAAATCTTCGAGACGGAAAAGCCACGGTACGAGAAACCTTCAAGAGCCGCCGCCATCGCGAAGCCAAGATCTGGGGGACAGGAGTCTCTGTTCCGGCACGCCGCCGGGACGGGGAAGTGCCCCCGGAAGGCTCCTCCATCGACACCACCGCCATCTTCATCACCGCTGCTGTCTCCCATGAGGAGGGAGTAGTTCTCCATCGAGGCTAAGGGCTGTACCGGTAGCTATGTGGTTCATCTCTCTCCCTATGTACTTCAATACAATAATCTCATGAGCTGCCTTACATGATTGAGATTCATATGATGATGCTTGTAATCTAGATGTCATTATGCTAGTCAAGTGGATTTTACATATGTGATCTCCGGAGACTCCTTGTCCCACGTGTGTAAAGGTGACAGTGTGTGCACCGCGTGGGTCTCTTAGGCTATATTTCACAGAATACTTATTCACTGTTATGAATGGCATAGTGAAGTGCTTATTTATATCTCTTTATGATTGCAATGTGTTTTGTATCACAATTTATCTGTGTGCTACTCTAGTGATGTTATTAAAGTAGGTTATTCCTCCTGCACGGTGTAATGGTGACAGTGTGTGCATCGTGTAGTACTTGGCGTAGGCTATGATTGTGATCTCTTGTAGATTATGAAGTTAACTATTGCTATGATGGTATTGATGTGATCTATGCCTCCTTTCGTAGTGTGAAGGTGACAGTGTGCATGCTATGTTAGTACTTGGTTTGGTTATGTTGATCTGTCATGCACTCTAAGGTTATTTAAACATGAATATCGAATATTGTGGAGCTTGTTAACTCCGACATTGAGGGTTCGTGTTATCCTACACAGTTAGTGGTGTTCATCATCCAACAAGAGAGTGTAGAGTCTAGCATCTATCTATTTATTCTGTTATGTGATCAATGTTGAGAGTGTCCACTAGTGAAAGTATGATCCCTAGGCCTTGTTTCCAATACTGCTATCGCTTGTTTACTGTTCTACTGCATTTGTACTGCCTGCAATATTACCACCATCAATCACACACCAGTCCTGGACAGCAAAGCACTTTTCTGGTGCCATTGCTACTGCTCAGACTTATTCATACCACCTGTATTTCACTATCTCTTCACCGAACTAGTGCACCTATTAGGTGTGTTGGGGACACAAGAGACTTCTTGCTTTGTGGTTGCAGGGTTGCATGAGAGGGATATCTTTGACCTCTTCCTCGCTGAGTTCGATAAACCTTGGGTGATCCACTTAAGGGAAACTTGCTGCTGTTCTACAAACCTCTGCTCTTGGAGGCCCAACACTGTCTACAAGAATAGAAGCACCCGTAGACATCAACGGCGTGTACATGTGATGTTCATATCATGTCACCTTTTCCAGAAGACCCTCACGCGTTGGGGATAACACTTCTTGAAGGGGGGAGGATGATACGGGCATGAAGGCCAAGGTGAAGCCCAATTTCAGGTCTCCACCTAGTTAGTTATCTTATTTATCTTATTTTATGTCTATTGTCATATGTGGGCCAATTAGGGATTTTATTTAGTTGAGTCGGTTTGGTTTGGGCCTGTCCAAAGCAAGGTAGAGTGGCCCACTAGGGGCTGGCCGGCCACCCTCTCATATAAGGGTGGGTGCGGCTAGGTTTTAGGGTTAGAACTAGTTTGAGTTAAATTTAGACGCTATCGCGTGTGTTCTTGGTGAAGCATCCCTCCGGGGACGGCGCCGCCGTTTATCTATTATAGTTGCTACGGAGGTTCTTGTGTTCATCAAGGATTGTCCTGCTTTGGTCTTGAGGTGTGGTGATTTCCATCACATTGCTTGTTGGATTTATCCCCTGCTTCAGGTTGCGTTCCGTGCGTAATTGGTGGTATCTATCTACCCGGGTTCTCACTGTGAAAGATCGGGCAACACCTAGGAGGATCAGCTGGGATCCCCCTTATCAACATGGTACAATTACCTTGATCAATTCGGGATTCTTGACGGTGATCATCTTCACTAGATTTTCCACAGAATAGTCCGGTGATGGAGCATTGCTATAGTCCAGTTCTTCAGGTGCTCCATCTTCTTCCTTGATCTTCATCATCTTGAGATCTTCAATGGGGTTTGGTTCACGCTTCCCTGCAAATCTTGCAATTATTATAATTTGGCTTTAAGCTATTTTGCCCAATTGTGCCTCAACGGTCTTTGTCCTTCCATATAGAACTTGAACATCATTCTTGAGAGAAACAATTTGGTTAGATAAATTCCCAAACATGGTACTATGATTCAGTTTGAGCATGCATAAAACTTTTGAAAGTGTTTGCAATTGAAACATTACCATTGCTTGCTCCACTACCATTAGTGTAGTTATTGTTTTGAACTCCTATAGGATTAGCATATTTCTTTTGAAAGTTAGAGCCAAAAATTTTACTCTTCCATGCAGGGTTATAAGGATTTCTTGCTATGAATTCTACTTCCTCAACATTAGAATTGGTGATGGCCTTAACTTGGGTATTTTTCTTACCTTTCAAAATATATAGAAGCTCATCTATCTTTCAAGTAAGCTCTTCATTAATACATTTGGTGATTGAATTCACCTTTATTGAGGAGGATCTTTCTACATGCAATGGGCATGGTTGCTTCGCATAACATCAAGAAGTCTTCTAGCAACTTCAACTTGCTTGCTCATGAATGTTCCCCCGGCTGCAGTATCAAGCATAGATTTCGACATTGGGTTAAGGGCATTATAAAATAAATGAAGTATTAACCAATCCTTCATTCCATGACTTGGACAGTTCATGATGGCTTATTTCATCCTTTCATCACTAAGTTTTTCCCATCAGCAAACACTATGCAGCTGTGTTCTAACGGTACATGTTTTAAGCCACTGGCTTAAAACATGTACCGTTAGAACACAGCTGCATAGTGTTTGCTGATGGGAAAAACTTAGTCATGAATATATATGTACATTCATCCCATGAAGTAATAGTAAATTTGGGCAAAGCTAGTAACGAGTCTTTTGCTTTTCCTCTTAGTGAAAAAGGAAACAAGCGCAATTTTACCGCATCGAGGTTGACATCTTTAATACGCATCATGTCACATATTTCAGTAAATGTATTCAAGTGCATACCTGAATCCTCAGCGGCTAAGCCTCCAAATTGGTTCTACTGAACCAAACTCAAAAGGTTAGGATTAATTTGATAGTTCTCCGCTGCAACATCGGGCTGAGTTATGGGTGCACGAATAAAATAATCATTAGGGATAGCATATTCCCCAATCTTCTTCTATGCCATAATTATTATCTTTTTTGTATTTTTACTTATGATGACAAAAGAACGAGTAACTAATTTTTTTGGATTTTCAAATGGAAATTAAAAAAATGTAAACTAATAATGTTAAATAAAAACTAAAAACGAAAATGAAACTAACTAACAAGGTCTCTAGTAACCTTACTGGAATAGCGAAATTGCTTCCCCGGAAACAGCGCCAGAAAAGGGGTTGATACGTTCGACCAAAGCATTAAGCTAGATCATTGTGTCGTTGATCCCGAATGAATCACTAAACATGTAGCATATTTCCCCCCTTTTTGTCACTGAGGTTTCGCGGTAGCACGCCATTCTCCACTCATCCCACCTCTTCCCTTGATCGATCTGATAGACATGGGTACATGCAGATCATCGAATTGAGACAAATAAATAAGGATACAAGATTGCAAAACTCCTATTCAATCCTTACACATATTATAAGATTAGATGCACATAAACGCTGCCAGGATTCACCCCAACCCGCAACCCGTGAGGACTACTCACACATAATATCAAGATCAAGATCAAAGATAGAAATCATTGTGTCAAATACTTGGATTGAAATCACAATATTCTTACAATGGTCGCTAATTCTCAAGGATATCTCTATTACAATGGTGATGGCTATGGCTATGGAGGAGATGGGAGACGGAATGGATGAACTATGGCGATGGATCTCCTTCGGTGTGGTGTAGATGGATCTGATGGATGGCGGCTCTGTTTGGCGACGAATGGCTCTCTTTTTGGCGTCCGGTGCTTCACAAAACTTATAGGGTTTGACCTCGGCAATGTTGCGGCATGTAGTACGGTCGAATGGTACGGGAGGGGCTTGCCCGTACCTGTGTCCGCTTAACCTTCTGGAACCACCTTTTGAAGGATGGCCAACTTTGCTGCACTTGTGACGTGATTCTCTTCAGTAATTGCGGGTCCATTTGCCATTATGACGGCATTTCCTGCACACCATTAAAACATAGGAGATATTGCACATCTTTGCAATAATTAGTGATTAGTAACAAATTGAGAGGTAAACTTAGTCAATTTCTTGACTTAGCTAAAGGTTTAAACACGAGAAAAAGTGGCGTATTTCACAGCTATCAGTCCCATGGGCCAACCTCCTTGATGAGCCCTTGGCTGGAAATGGCATCCACCTCCACCAAAACCGGGCAGAGAGAGTCAAAAGCCATGTCTATGAAGCTAGCCCTCTAGGGGACTGAGGCCCAACATAGTTCAACAGCAATTCATTTAGCCCCTGCTCCTTTGCTACCTCCTCTATCACTGGTGCCTGAAGCTGATCACGAGGGATGCAGTCCATCTTATGTTTAACATGGGATAGATCTAGCGTGTCAATTTCATGCTTTGCAGCATCCACAAACAATGCATGCATGCCATCCTTCTGACTATCACAAGACGGGGAGCTGATCAGCAAGAAAAGTCAACGTGCATAGGGTTATTTGCGCTTTTTTGGAACTCGGCAAGCAAGGTCTTTGCAAAGTGTTTTGAAGACAACACTACTCAAACAATAAATTTGGTTGTTATTCTCTTCTTCTTCTTCTTCTTGGTTGTTCTTCCTTCTCTTCTTCTCCTTCGCTCACTACCACGGCCGTTCGGAAGAGATTTGAAGACAAGAAGCCATAAGAGCTCAAGATGGCCATTGAACCTGGCCTTATTCAAGGAGACCGTGGCCTTCCTCCCACCCCTTCCTCCATCTATCCACTAGAACCATATGATTAGATATAAGACATCTAGCTTGCTCCAGGTCAATCGGATCAAGAGCACCACCCCACGCCACTGGCATAAAGCCAACAGACACCACGGAGCAACACCAAACCTAAACTACTCTATACATGTCGATCTCCACCCTCTCTACCACGCCGAATGACATGGGTACGCCTAATTGGGCCCATGCTATTGATACCCCTGGTGCATATTCGGGTGCAACCAATGAAGTATTACAAGTCTGGAAGTATTTCAAGCGCAAGAACCAAACATATATCATAATGAAAGGCCCGCCTCGATTCAGGGTGGTGCTCTAACGGGCCACCTAGGAACGCCTGACAATTGGCGCTGTAACGGGCGGGATAGAGAAATTTCCCATATATACTATACAAATCATGGGGTATAATAACTAATATAGGCTGCTGGATCACAGCAAATAAATGGCCCAAAACAATTTTGATGTACTGTAAACAAAACTCTTGAACAAAGTTACAAGATCTTAAATATTTTTTGTAGTGCAAAGGTTAAGTTCTGTACACATGATAAATCGGCTAGAAGCTAGGCAACTAAATTCTGAAATGTGTGTGGGCGTTATTTTTTCGAAGTTGGACTCACTAGTAGAGAAAGGGGCATCTGTGGCGCACCTAAATGCATATTCTATGGCGCACGGGTGGTACGCCATAGAATCCTCACCATAAAAATTGGATTTCTGTGGCGCACCAGCCCATGCGCCACAAAATATCATCTTTCTGTGGTGCATTGTTGCCGTGGTGCGCCACAGAAATAGGTGCGCCACAGAATTAGTTACCTGTATACACAATTGTGTACTGCCTGCTATACACATACAGGTTATATACATCAATATGCAGATATTATACATATTATATACAACGGTATGCAGATATAATATAAATACATGTACATTGCATAGATATAGTATAAACATCATCATCACATTACTTAGAGCCCGATCGAGATACACATATAGTGCCAAGTGTCAATTTTTTTACATACAAGTCTTAATTCATACAAAGTTCATCATCTCGAGATACAAATAGACGAGAGTCCCTACGAGCATCATCGCGATGAAAGTAGTCTTCATCCGGTTCCTCCTCTGCTCCCTCCTCTCTCCCGCCAGGCTAGCTTGCACCGCTCCCGAGTGTGTAGTGACTAAAATGGAAGAAAGAACAAAATAAACGAAGAAGGCCAACACAAATCAGAGCCAACTAGGATAGAATAAATAAATGCCTCATACATTATTGGTCAAAACAAATATTAACATTCAGAGATGGCGTAAGTGAGGCCAAGTACGATGCACAAGATATTGATATTTGTGCCATCTTATCAGGCTCACTTACGACACCCCAGTGTACGGTGACCAAACATTCTAATCATCGGCACTATCTTGAAGAAAGACCAAAATAAACGAATAAGTCCAACTCAAATACGAGCCAAGTAGGATCAACTAAATAGCATGCCTCATACTTTGTTGGTCGAAACAAATATTAACATTCAGGGATGGAGTCAGTGAGGCCAGGTAGGATGCACAAGAGATTGATATTTGTGCCATCACACCAGGCTCACAGGCTCCACCCCAGTGTGTACGAGTGACCAAACAGTTTAATCATCAGCACTAAAATGGAAGAAAGACCAAAGTTAATGAAGAATGCCAACTCAAATACGAGCCAAGTAGTATCAACTAGATAGCATGCGTCATACTTTGTTGGTCGAAATAAATATTAACATTGGGGGATGGGGTAGGTGAAGCCAAGTAGGATGAACAACAGATTGATATGTGTGCAATCACACCAGGTTCACTCATCCCACCCCAGAGTGTAGTGACCAAACATTCTAATCATCGGCAAGTGCAAATAAAATTGAAGATCAAATCCTTATGAACTTGCACCCAATTCATTTTAATTCAGTAATAGACCATCATATGAATTCAGTGTTCCTAGTTAGTTCCAACTTAAATCAGGATTAGTTCCTAGTTAAATAGCAATATAAATAAAAATGAATACAATTAGTGGTTCCAAAATCCGTACAAGCATATCGGGTTGGTTCCTCCCTAGGAATCTCGATATTCGACATCTCCTCTGAACCCAAACGGACCAAACAGAAAGGAATAATGGATGTTCCACTACTTGATGATGACATGATTACCGTCCAAACAAAGTGTTCCATCATTTTCAAATGTAGCAAGGAATTTCAAGTTCAGTAGTCACTTGTTTAGCAGTTTAGCTACAATGTGTTATATGGTCATGTTTCCAATATATATATATATATACCAACACTATTCTGCAACCGGTTGCAGAATAATATTCTAAGCACCGACTTGAACTTCTGTGGACACAAGGTTGAACTTCCTGGATAAGAGGGTTGACCTTTCTGTCATAACTTACCTGAACTTCTCATTTTCTTCAGAGCAACTGATTATACTACGATTTTCTCAACCATTTGTCGGAACTATGCAAAAGATATACCGTTGGATAGATAATGAAAAACCGCAACTTTTTCATGTTCACAACTTTCGCAGATTCTGAATGGTTTAAATTTAATTTTGAAAATACGAAAACGCTTCTATATGGCCAGAAAACGAACTTTTAGTTTGATTTTCGAATTGCTTATCGGAAATGTACAAATGATATACCATTGGATAGATAATGAAATTGCGCAACTTTTTCATGTTTTACGTTTTTTCAAAATCCTCACACTTTTTGAACAATTTTGAAAATACCGAAATTCGGACGTACTTAAAAACAAGCGGACGGTAATTTGGATGATTTGTTCCAACTGTTTGTCGGAATGATGCAAATGATGTGGCGTTGGAAAGCTATGGACTAGGCGCAACTTTCTTATTCCAATTGTTTTCTCTAATTCCTTATAGTTTAAGAGAAAATCTCAAATTACTGTCCACCCATTTTATATGACGGGCACCGAATGGTTTTCCCCGCGATTTACATGCGTTATATTTAAAGAATGCAAATGATATACGGTTGGAAAGGTGATAAAATGGCGCATCTTTTTTGTATCTACCAATTTTGCCAAATCCGAATGGTTTGAAACTAATTTTATAAGTCTTAGAATCATGTTTCCGGTATATTTTGTGGGATAACGATTTTAATTTGGTGGATTAGATCCATTTATTTGCTGTAAAATGTTGTAGGTAATGAAATTACACATATACTCTACCATATAAAGCTTTTGGTGACAATGATTGAAGTGTTTGGTGATCAAATCGATGAGATTCGCACAATAGATTTCCGCCCCGTAAAAACAGAGCATTGAACTTCCCTCGACGTGAACTTGCACTTCTAGGGAAATGTGGTTGTACTTCTCGGCGCTGTTTTCACGAAAGTGTTCAGCAAAACAAAGCTATAATTTTCACCACACAACATGTGCAGCACAACCACGCGCACCTGAACTTCTCACGGCATGTCTTTGTACTTCTTTGCCTTCGTGGTTGTACTTCCGGAAATGTCTTGATACTAGTTTGTTTTACAATAATTAAACATGTGTTTCGGAATGATAGTTTTAGATTTTCCCTAGTCTCTATTTTTAGAGATTCTGCACTTCCTGGATCTTAATATTTGAACTTCCTAACATTGATATGTGAACTTATGTGTGAGTATTTTCTTTGTACAATTTGTAGTTCCTGTAATTACTGCTTGTACTTCTTGTAGTCTCTGCTTGTACTTCTCAGAATAACTCCTTGTACTTCCTCATGGATGATGGGATTACTTTGTTTTTTCTAGATTTGGATTTTTTCAGTTTCTTGTACTTCCTATATTAAGTGGTGTACTGCTGTTGTCGAGTGGTTGTACTTCTCTCCGTCAACTATTTGAATTTCATCTTGGGTGATGGGGTTATTTCGTTTTTTTACATTTGGATTTTTTCGATTTTCTTATACTTTCTATAATAGGTGCTTGTACTGCTCGTGTCGAACGTTGTACTTCTCGACATCAACTATCCTTGGGGGTGACGAGATTATTTTGTTTTCACTACATTTTGATTTTGTCGGTTTCCTAGTACTTCCTATAATAAGTGCTTGTGCTGCTCGTTTCGAATAGTTGTACTTCTCATCGTCAAGTATTTGAACTTTTTCGTGGGTGATTGATACGTCTCCAACGTATCGATAATTTCTTATGTTCCATGCTTGTTTTATGACAATACCTACATGTTTTATACATACTTTATGATGATTTTATGCGTTTTCTGGAACTAACCTATTGACGAAACTCCAGAAAGACTCCAGGGACGCCGCCGCCATCGCGAAACTCCAATTCGGGGGACAGAAGTCTCTGTTCTGGCACCCTGCCGGGACGGGGAATTGCCCCCGGAGTCATCTCCACCGCCATCTTCACCGCCATCGCTGTCTCCATGATGAGGAGGGAGTAATCCACCCCCGGGGCTGAGGGCTCCGCTGTAGCTATGTGGTTCATCTCTCTCTTTATGTGATCTAGTTGAATATCATTTATGTGCTACTCTAGTGATGTTATTAAAGTAGTCTATTCCTCCTCCACGGTGTAATGGTGACAGTGTGTGCATCGTGTAGTACTTGGCGTAGGGTATGATTGTAAACTCTTGTAGATTATGAAGTTAACTATTGCTATGATAGTATTGATGTGATCTATGCCTCCTTCATAGTGTGATGGTGACAGTGTGCATGCTATGTTAGTACTTGGTTTAGTTGTGTTGATCTATCATGCACTCTAAGGTTATTTAAACATGAATATCGAATATTGTGGAGCTTGTTAACTCCGGCATTGAGGGTTCGTGTAATGCTACACAATTAGTGGTGTTCATCTTCCAACAAGAGAGTGTAGAGTGGTTCTATTATGTGATCATTGTTGAGAGTGTCCACTAGTGAAAGCAGGATCCCTAGGCCTTGCTTCCAAGCATCGAATCTCCGTTTGTTTACTGTTTTGTTGCATGTTTACTCGCTGCCATATTTTATTCAGATTGCTATTGTCACTCATATACATTCATACCACTTGTATTTCACTATCTCTTCACCGAACTAGTGCACCTATACATCTGACAAGTGTATTAGGTGTGTTGGGGACACAAGAGACTTCTTGCTTTATGGTTGCAGGGTTGCTTGAGAGGGATATCTTTGACCTCTTCCTCCCTGAGTTCGATAAACCTTGGGTGATCCACTTAAGGGAAACTTGCTGCTGTTCTGCAAACCTCTGCTCTTGGAGGCCCAACACTGTCTACAAGAATAGAAGCACCCGTAGACATCAAGCACTTTTCTGGCGCTATTGCAGGGGAGGAAAGGTAAAAGGTACTCACACTCCGGATCTCGGCTACTAAGTTATTTTCCGGCACCGTTGTAAGTACTCGAAGCTATTTCCTTTAGATCCTGCAATTGCATCTTTTTTTTTCTTGTTTTACACTAGTTTGGCATAATGGAAAGCAACATGGAGCTTTTTATTCTTTTTCCTGAGTTAAGACATGGATGGTTTGATGCGAAAATTAAAAAACCCATGGAACATATTAGTATGAACACTTTGAATACCATTGTTGCTAATGATATAGAAAGTTCTAAGCTTGGGGAAGCTGGTTTTGATGAGCATGATCTTTTTAGTCCCCCAAGCATTGAGGAGAAATTTTTTTTTGATGATACTTTGCCTCCTATTTATGATGATTATAATGATATTGGTCTTTTGCCGCCGCCTGTTATGGAGGATGAATTTGATTATGATTACAATACGCCTCCTATATTTGATGATGAAAATAATAATGATAGCTACTTTGTTGAATTTGCTCCCACTATTACTAATAAAATTGATTATGCTTATGTTGGGAGTAGTAATAATTTTATGCATGAGACTCATGATAAGAATGCTTTCTGTGATAGTTATATTGTTGAGTTTGCTCATGTTGCTACTGAAAGTTATTATGAGAGAGGAAAATATGGTTGTAGAAATTTTCATGTTACTAAAATGCCTCTCTATGTGCTGAAATTTTTGAAGCTACACTTTTTCTATCTTCCTATGCTTGTTACTTTTTTCTTCATGAACTTGTTTATTTACAAAACTCCTATGCATAGGAAGCATGTTAGACTTAAATTTGTTTTGAATTTGCCTCTTGATGCTCTCTTTTGCTTCAACTACTATTTCTTGCGAGTGCATCATTAAAACTGCTGAGCCCATCTTAATGGCTATAAAGAAAGAACTTCTTGGGAGATAACCCATGTGTTTATTTTGCTACAGTACTTTTATTTTGTATTTGTGTCTTGGAAGTTATTACTACTGTAGCAACCTCTCCTTATCTTATTTTTATTGCAGTGTTGTGCCAAGTAAAGTCTTTGATAGAAAGGTTCATACTAGATTTGGATTACTGCGCAGAAACAGATTTCTTGCTATCACGAATCTGGGCCTAACCCTCTCTGTAGGTAACTCAGAAAATTATGCCAATTTACGTGAGTGATCCTCAGATATTTACGCAACTTTCATTCTATTTGAGCATTTTCATTTGAGCAAGTCTGGTGCCTCGTAAAAATTCGTCTTTACGGACTGTTCTGTTTTGACAGATTCTGCCTTTTATTTCGCATTGCTTCTTTTGCTATGTTGGATGGATTTCTTTGTTCCATTAACTTCCAGTAGCCTTGGGCAATATCCAGAAGTGTTAATAATGATTGTGTCACCTCTGAACATGTGAATTTTTGATTATGCACTAATCCTCTAATGAGTTGTTTTGAGTTTGGTGTGGAGGAAGTTTTCAAGCGTCAAGAGAGGAGGATGATATACTATGATCAAGGAGAGTGAAAGCTCTAAGCTTGGGGATGCCCCGGTGGTTCATCCCTGCATATTTCAAGAAGACTCAAGCATCTAAGCTTGGGGATGCCCAAGGCATCCCCTTCTTCATCGACAACACTATCAGGTTCCTCTAGTGAAACTATATTTTTATTCCATCACATCTTATGTACTTTGCTTGGAGCGTCTGTTTGTTTTTGTTTTTGTTTTTGTTTGAATAAATGATTGTGTGGGAGAGAGACACGCTCCGCTGGTTCGTATGAACACATGTGTTCTTAGCTTTTAATTTTCATGGCGAAGGTTGAAACTGCTTCGTTAATTGTTATATGGTTGGAAACGGGAAATACTACATGTGGTAATTGGTATAATGTCTTGAATAATGTGATACTTGGCAATTGTTGTGCTCATGTTTAAGCTCTTGCATCATATACTTTGCGCTTATTAAGTGAAGAAATACTGTAGAGCTTGTTAAAATTTGGTTTGCATGATTGGTCTCTCTAAGGTCTAGATATTTTCTAATAAAGTGTTTGAACAACAAGGAAGACAATGTATAGTCTTATAATGCTTGCAATATGTTTTTATGTGAGTTTTGCTGTACTAGTTCATACTTGTGTTTGCTTCAAATAACCTTGCTAGCCTAAGCCTTGTATTGAGAAGGATTACTTCTCGTGCATCCAAATCCTTGAGCCAATAACTATGCCATTTGTGTCCACCATACCTACCTACTACATGGTATTTCTCCGCAATTCCAAAGTAAATTGCTTGAGTGCTACCTTTAAATTTCCATCCTTTGCCTTTGCAATATATAGCTCATGGGACAAATAGCTTAAAAACTATTGTGGTATTGAATATGTACTTATGCATTTTATCTCTTATTAAGTTGCTTGCTGTGCGATAACCATGTTCCTGGGGACGCCATCAACTACTCTTTGTTGAATATCATGTGAGTTGCTATGCATGTTCGTCTTGTCTGAAGTAAGGGCGATTTACCATGAGTTGAAAGGTTTGAGCATGCATACTGTTAGAGAAGAACATTGGGCCGCTAACTAAAGCCATGATTCATGGTGGAAGTTTCAGTTTTGGACAACAATCCTCAAATCTCTAATGAGAATATTAATTGTTGTTGAATGCTTAAGCATTAAAGAGGAGTCCATTATCTGTTGTCTATGTTGTCCCGGTATGGATGTCTAAGTTGAGAATAATCAAAAGCGAGAAATCCAATGCGAGCTTTCTCCTTATACCTTTGTACAGGCGGCATAGAGGTACCCCTTTGTGATACTTGGTTAAAACATATGTATTGCGGTGATAATCCAGGTAATCCGAGCTAATTAGGACAAGGTGCGGGCACTATTGGTATACTATGCATGAGGCTTGCAACTTGTAGGATATAATTTACATAACACATATGCTTTATTACTACCGTTGACAAAATTGTTTCTTGTTTTCAAAATAAAAGCTCTAGCACAAATATAGCAATCGATGCTTCCCTCTTTGAAGGGCCTTTCTTCTACTTTTATGTTGAGTCAGTTTACCTATTTCCTCCCACCTCAAGAAGCAAACACTTGTGTTAACTGTGCATTGATTCTTACATACTTGCATATTTGCATTCATCATATTACTTTATGTTGACAACTATCCATGAGATATACATGTTACAAGTTGAAAGCAACCGCTGAAACTTAATCTTCCCTTGTGTTGCTTCAATACCTTTACTATGAATTTATTGCTTTATGAGTTAACTCTTATGCAAGACTTATTGATGCTTGTCTTGAAAGTACTATTCATGAAAAGTCTTTGCTATATGATTCAATTGTTTACTCATTGCATTACCATTGTCTTGAATCGCTGCATTCATCTCTATGCTTTACAATAGTATGATCTAGATTATGTTGGTAGCATGTCACTTCAGAAATTATCTTTGTTATCGTTTACCTACTCGAGGACGAGTAGGAACTAAGCTTGGGGATGCTGATACGTCTCCAACGTATCGATAATTTCTTATGTTCCATGCTTGTTTTATGACAAAACCTACATGTTTTATACATACTTTATGATGATTTTATGCGTTTTCTGGAACTAACCTATTGACGAAACTCCAGAAAGACTCCAGGGACGCCGCCGCCATCACGAAACTCCAATTCGGGGGACAGAAGTCTTTGTTCCGGCACCCTGCCGGGACGGGGAATTGCCCCCGGAGTCATCTCCACCGCTGTCTCCACCGCCATCTTCACCGCCATCGCTGTCTCCATGATGAGGAGGGAGTAATCCACCCCCGGGGCTGAGGGCTCCGCTGTAGCTATGTGGTTCATCTCTCTCTTTATGTGATCTAGTTGAATATCATTTATGTGCTACTCTAGTGATGTTATTAAAGTAGTCTATTCCTCCTCCACGGTGTAATGGTGATAGTGTGTGCATCGTGTAGTACTTGGCGTAGGGCATGATTGTAATCTCTTGTAGATTATGAAGTTAACTATTGCTATGATAGTATTGATGTGATCTATGCCTCCTTCATAGTGTGATGGTGACAGTGTGCATGCTATGTTAGTACTTGGTTTAGTTGTGTTGATCTATCATGCACTCTAAGGTTATTTAAACATGAATATCGAATATTGTGGAGCTTGTTAACTCCGGCATTGAGGGTTCGTGTAATCCTACACAATTAGTGGTGTTCATCTTCCAACAAGAGAGTGTAGAGTGGTTCTATTATGTGATCATTGTTGAGAGTGTCCACTAGTGAAAGCAGGATCCCTAGGCCTTGCTTCCAAGCATCGAATCTCCGTTTGTTTACTATTTTGTTGCATGTTTACTCGCTGCCATATTTTATTCAGATTGCTATTGTCACTCATATACATTCATACCACTTGTATTTCACTATCTTTTCGCCGAACTAGTGCACCTATACATCTAACAAGTGTATTAGGTGTGTTGGGGACACAAGAGACTTCTTGCGTTGTGGTTGCAGGGTTGCTTGAGAGGGATATCTTTGACCTCTTCCTCCCTGAGTTCGATAAACCTTGGGTGATCCACTTAAGGGAAATTTGCTGCTGTTCTACAAACCTCTGCTCTTGGAGGCCCAACACTGTCTACAAGAATAGAAGCACCCGTAGACATCAGTGATGCGATTATTTTGGTTTTTCTACATTTTGATGTTGTCTATTTTCTTGTACTTCCTATAGTAAGTACATGCACTGCTCCTATCGAATGGTTGTACTTCTCAGCGTTAAGTATTTGAAGTTCCTCACGGATAATTTCCTTGCCGATGATGGGATCATTTTATTTTTCCTACATTTGGTTTTTACTCGGTTTCTTGTACTTCATATATATAGTGGGTGTACTGCTCGTGTAGAATGGTTGTACTTCTCAGAATAAAGTATTAAAACTTACTCACGGGTGACATAATTATTACCTTTTTTTACATTTGGATTTTGTCGGTTTTCTTGTACTTCCTATATTAAATGGGTGTGCTGCTCGCGTCATATTGTTGCACTTCCCCGGACAAGGTGTTGTACATCTCGGACAAAGTGTTGTACTTTGTTGCGGGGTTGTTCGCTACGTACTTCTTAGATCTTAATGATTGTAGTGCTGGAACTATAACAATTGTACTATCATACTAAAATGGTTGTATTGTCTCGATCGACGCCGGCGAGGTGGGAGGAGCGGAGGTTGTCACAAATTGCCTCGATCTACTGTAGATGGGGAACGAGGAGAGGTCCAACTCGCCTTTTTTACTTCCTAGAACATAAAATATGTGCTAACCGGCAGTGTTCCTTTTTTGTGCTTCCGCACAATTGTTTTGCTCATTGAAAACCCAAATGTGCATTTCTGGCATTGCGTATGTATACTTTTACTTTACTAGAACTGAATTAGATAAGGACTAAATACACGTTGCCGAGTACAACTTCCTTCTACAAAAAAAAATGCTATAATGTAGTCTATTTTAGAAGCAATGATTTTATTTACTCTAAGATTAGCTACTTCTATTAACCACCACAGATATGCGCTCTTTCCATTTCCTATTAACCACCACACGTTCTCTGTATAGGACAGCTAGTCGCTAGAGCATTTAGGGAAAAATCCAGTCGCTGGAGCAGTATAGCAACATCAGCTTCGTGCTGTTGGTATCCTGGCAGGAACGCGGAGGAACCGAGCTGGACGACCGGCAAGCGCTACAGACCTGCAGCCGACTAGTACTTTTGTTTAGAACTTGCTTGTACTGCCTAGCTCAAGAAACAAGAAAAATGCCGCATAGTCGGGCATAAAAATACAGAGAAGCAACAGGCACAGGTCACAAATACCAAAACTAAAACGAGAGACCTGAAAAGGATTCCTGTAGACATTTGAATACAAATAGGGAGCACCGAAATCAGAAATTCCCAACTTTTTTCTGCACTCCTGCACTGCTTTTAGTTGTGTATCTGTACCTGCACTTATTTTCACAATGCATGTGTACTGCGGAACACAACTGATTTCTGCAGGACATGTAGACCAGCTCCGGTCGTGGCCGCGCGCGCCCAGGCATGACGCTGGACAAATCCTCCACACACACATCCGCTTAGACACGGACGACCAATCTGATGGGCAGAGCGCCGGGTTGGCCTGGGGCGTTTGTGGAGCTACCTCACACGCATCGTGGGGATCCATGACAGACGCGTGGAGCTCAAGGGGAAACAGAAGTTTGGCAGCGGTTGCGGACAATCGGTGACGGGGCAGGCAAGGTCGGGCGCAGCGGGCGCACCACCAGCCGCTGCGGGAGGATCCGTAGGTCAGGCCATGGGCGGGAGGAGCTGCCGTCGCCGGCGATCTTTGGGGCAGCGGCGGCGGCGGTCGATGGAATCCGGGACAGCTGCAGCCGGAGGAGCCCAGGGCGGCGGCAGCGGGAGGATCCAGGGCGGCAGCGGCGCATGGGGCCCGGGGGCGGCGGCGTGTGAGACAGGTTGGCCAGCGGGAGCTTGGGAGGTTGACCGGCGGGAGGTGCCATCGGGGCAGAAGTTCAGGACGAAGTGGAAACGCGGTGGGTGATTTTTTTCATGGAACCGCTTCATCTCCTTATATAGGACAGATGATGCTCAAAATAATATTTTGAGCACTGGTTTCAAAATAGTGTCACCCTATATATGTATATATATATAGAGGAGCTATATATATATATATCTATACCTAATAATAAAGAAAATAAGGTTTCCGTGGTTTGGTCCGTCTAAATGCGCCTTCGTCCGTTGCTCCTTATGTCTTCGTCCGTAGTTAGACTTTTGGTTTTGTTTGCTCGGCTCGTGCACTTCCTTGCCACCCCTCGCTAAAATAAGAAAACCGAGAGCCAACTTCGGTGGAGTATTTCCTTCCTATGTTGTCCAACTCCCAAAACCGGAAGGGACACCAAGAAAACAAGCAGTCTCGAGCACACGCCACTGCACGAGCCAGGTCCAGAAAAGATTCATAATAATACCTACATCGTATAATCTCTTCCTACGTCTACCGGACACGGTTCAAACTTACTACAATTACCTCTGTCGGCTTCTTCCTACCTCCTATGAGACCTTAAATATATGGGCAATCCAATCTTACCATCAAATAGAGCGTCGTCCAAGCTATGAGACACACGCGACTAGACGACGGCGAACGATTTGAGATCACGCACGAGGAGGTGGCACTATGGCCTATATATGGCTAAAGCTAATCCATCGCGACGACAGCTAGAATTGATCGTGGGTTCGCGACGTACGATGTTGCAGCACATCGCCGCCGCCGCCAACGTCCGCACTGAGGGATAAGGGGAAGCCGTGTGGGAGGTGGATTTTCTGGACGCCCACGATATGGCCGCAAGATTATGGCCCTGTCGGCATGGCGATCGATCCGTACTACCGATGGGGAAACCGTCTTGAGCAAGGCCACCTACAAGAGCTACGACTACGAGTTCGGCAATCCATTGCAAGGACATATGTGCGGAGATCCTGACTAATCACCACATGTCTCACGGAGACGAGAGCTTGGGCTAATGTTCCTACACTACAACGGAGGTCGACTGTTCCCGCACCACGGCGGCAAGCTGTACAAGTCACATATGAATTTCTGCAAGGCCGCCCGCGAGGAGGCCAGACGCAGCCTTCGCAGACGTGAGCGAGTCCATGCCGTCGGTACCGCACGCGTCGACGAGCTGTACAAGTCCTGTGTATGAATTTCTACAAGGCCGCCCGCGAGGAGGCTACGTCGGACAGGGTGGATCAGGGACATGTACGCTGCATGTGAGCAATAATCCTAGAAGGCGTACGCGTACAACCGCGACAACTCCACTCTCGCTGATCCGCTTCCTCGCCACCGCGCTCAATCCTGACAGGTCACGTCTGTTGCCTTTGGCCTTCCTCGCGTGCTCTGCTTCGCACCGGAACGCCAAGCCAGCCATCTGTGGTGGCGAGGCTATGGCATGACGAACTCAGTCGAAACTTTGGCTTGGCTCTACTGCCGGGTTGCGAAGTTGTGGTCATGTGTCTTGATGATCTAGATGACGGCACCTAACCGAGTTTCAGGTACATAGGGGAGCATTGAGACGGTTCGCGAGGTCAGCAACTAAACCATGGCATGTTGTAGGAGTGAGCCACACACTGACACACAATTACCTGGTAGAGGTTGCAGAGGAGGTTGTAGTAGAGAAGCCGGAGTACATACAGGCGACCTGCTCCACCATAATGGCCAAGGTGTGTTGCGCGTCCAGCGTGAAAGCTGTGGATCAGCATGACAGATTGATGCATAACAACCAGTTGGCACACGGCAATTAAATTCACATGCATTGGAGTACCAGATACGTTGTACGAACTCTTCGCAGTTAAGGTGTGGTCTCATTCATGTTGTTCCACTACATGCGGGATATATATTTGTGTTTTTTTTTTTGCTATTTTTACATAACAACATTTAGACAATAATGTATCCCGTTGCAACGCACGGGCAATTTTCCTAGTATATATATATATATATATATATATATATATATATATATAATATATATATATATATATATATATATATATATATATATATATATCTTTAAAAATCGGTGGTACGTCAAGAAAACCCTCCCTCGTCCTAGCGATCCTGCGGAAAACTTAGAAAAACCAGGACCATCGAGCACTCCCGTAGTCCCGTGTCCTGTGCAAAAAAAGAAAAAAAAAAAAAAAAAAAAAAAAAAACCGGAGAGCACTCCCGTGCCAGAAAAACCGGTTGGAGGAAGGAAAACCAGTTAACGAAATCCCGCGAGCCATCTTTCTAATCGCGTTAGCGAGGTGGTATTATTTGTTTGCCACGGACAGGATGCTACCTCATTTTTTTGGGGCCGTGATTTGTCGCTTCTCACGCGTGATTGATACAAGGAATAGCTAGCCTACTAAGCCACGTGATTGACCGCTTGGCTAGCTGCACTGTCTACGGGAAAGAAAAAAATATTAGCTCATGGAGTATCTTGAAAGTTCTTAATTAAATTGAGATCCAATATTTCTATTTCCCTATTATCATAATTTAAATTGCATACAATGATTGAATTTAAATTCAGGTATCTTTAATGCGCGTATGTTTCTTTCCCTGATGCCGGCGGTGGGAGTCGGAGCGGGACAGCTGGAGAACCAGGAGGAGAAATCGAAGTCGAAAGCGATCCCAACCACTTTCCCATCTCGACCCACGGGTGGAACAGAGCACATAGTCGCCACGTCTCGAGCACCACAAGGAGCTCGCCGAGGTGGACGCGCATCAACGTGTCGTGGCGCCGTGCGAAGTCGTGCATGGTGCGGTGCGGCATGTCCCCCGCGAGGTAGTTGACGTGTCCTAGCTAGCATCGGAGATCCAACGAGGGCATACAGGTGATGTCCAGCCCTGGATTGATGCCCTACAGCTCGAACAGCTCGGGGCCATATATATAGGTGCCGCACTACACTGGAGCATCGATCCTGATGCTAACGACGGACCCCATGCCCCGTCCCAGGTGGAGCGCCGTCGCACTCCAGTGGAGCACCGATCCTGATGCTGACGGCGGACCCTAAGCTTTCTTTGGGGTCCGTCTCAGGTGGAGCGCCGATGTCCATGAGAGCTTCGCCCTTCGATTTGGTCCGTCGCCAAGCTTGGCGAGGCCGCCGCCGAGATGCTTGTGGACAAGTTTGTTCGACTGCTCATGTAGTCATGTTATCATGTTTTTTTGCATAACTAATCAATGTTCTTCTTAAGGGCTCCTTTGATTTAAAGGATAGGAAAAGCATAGGAATAGAAAAGGTATAGGATTGGAATGGCATGTCTACTTGAAACCTATAGAAAGATGAAGTTTGTTTGATTATAGCAAAGGAATTTTTCCATAAGGTATGAGCTAATGCTTTTTTCCTATAGGAATTACACTACAAGATTCCTATAGGAATTTTTCCTATAGGATATATTTCTATGAATCAAACAACATGTAAAGGAATTTTTTTCATAGGAACCAAATCCTACACAATTCCTATGCAAATCCTTTAAATCAAAGGAGCCCTTCTTTGCCAACCGGCCCAATCTAACTTCTGAGATGTGCACCTACCGTTATATCATATAAATAGACTTCAGCGTGCAATGATTTCAAAGTAGAGCACATCCGATCATCATGTGCGGAGTGCAAAACGTAGCGACACAAAGTACAAAATGCTAAATATATATAGACTTGGGGCCTGAAAATATATACATCCTCAACTTTTCGCTAGGTCATAGTACTAGACGAATCAAACGTGGACAGAGAGAGAAACATAGACTGCATCGACAAGATGTAAAAATTGTTCCTGAATTTTGTTGCTCTACTGCAGTTTCGTTACTTTCATTGTTTTTCAGGTAGCACCTTGCTCTATTTTCTTTACCTCCAGCCTACGCGACAGTTATGCAGAGATCTTTGTGCAAATATTTTGGACAAGACAATTAGACTAATCAGTGAATATTCATACCTATTTACCGGTTCATGCTTATGATGAATGAGTGTAAGAGTTCTTTAATTTGGTGATGTCATCTTTAAGTGTTTAATGGGATGAATCAAGTAATCAACCATACCAGCATATTTCATGACAACTATTCATCTAATTTGGTACATTTATCTTGCATGCGGTCTTGGTAAATATTTTCTCAACTATTTGTTTTTTGGGCACGCAGCAAAGCGCGGGCATAGTGCTAGTATATATATATATATATATATATATCTTTACTATTAGTTTGCAAACGGAGGTGTCCGTACGTAAAAAGATCGTTCGTACGTCAATAAAACCAAGATGCTTTCCATCGTGTTTCCTGCCCCTTCCTTTGTCGGTAATAAAAACCGGTTGTATTGAAAAAAAAAACCGTCCGCTCCTTGCTCGTATCTTCCCGTGCATGAGCCTTCCTATAGGTCACGTCCAGGAGCCGGCCATATCCTAGAGTCCAACAGGCGTACGTCCCTGGAGTCTGAGTTATAGGAGAACCTGCTAATTATGTACGGGCGAATCAATTCCAAACCATAAAATCTTCTCCTTAGTCCTTGCACGCCGTCGTCTCAGCCATCGAAGATACGGCGACATTTCAGCGGAAGATACCTAATCAATTTGGAGATCCCGCGGCGTCGGCAGCCATGGGTATGCTGCTCCCGATGAGCACGAACATCTAGCGCGCTGACACTGTAAACCACGCTCGACGGGCTGGACGATACTCCATGGCGCCGTCGTCCAACTTAGCACAGCCGACTCGGCCCAGTCAATGATGCCAGCATCGTTGCCTCCAAACTGGGGATGTCGGCATCACAGTGCTACAGGACTGGGGCGGTCGGATTTCTCCAGCCCGGCTATTGGCAGCGGCGGCGACGACCAGGATGAGACCTGACCTGATACGTCCGTCGCGGCCTCTGCTGCGGACACGTCCATCCGGAGTCGTGCCCAGCGCCATCGGTGGCGGGCGTAATCACAGGTGCTGGCGGAATTTAGCTGGTCATGGGCAGTAGTGGAGGTGAACGTGCACACGCACGCCTCTCTAGCGGACTCACGCATGATTTCCAAGAAGAAACAAAAATACACATCCCAACTTGCTAAACTTGGCCGCACCTCCCTGCTGGCCCATAGTCGGTCGTCTCCATACTGAAATCCGATCTAAAAAATCTGGCAGGTGAGCGAATCCAGCATCTCTGGTTTCTGATCTTACTTTAATTTTTTTCAAGGTCTCGGTGACATCGGATGCTGCGTGAGAGGGTCACCATGAATGATGAGGAGGTCATCAACTGGTTCTTGGGCACCGGACTGTGCCTCTACTTCCTTGGCATCACAAGGAAAGCCACATTAAGTGTAAGTGTTGGCCAAAATCTAAAGAGTACATATTATAATTGTACACTCTTATATTGTATAGTATAAGTATGCATACCATGCAGAGAGGCTCGATTCACTCGCCAACATAGGTGACCTCCTCGTGTTTAACTTTCGCTACAATGACACTGGCCACCAGCGAGGCCAAGATCTCACAGATCAAGACCGTCATCACCCACCTGGTGAAATGTGCTACATCAACAAATCAAACATAAAACGGTGCTAACTATCAATTAAAATTTTGAGCTTGGAGTTCATAATTTTTCAGCATACATGTTGAATGTTTTATTTAAATATACATGTTTCATTCCTATGGATCACAGATCGATTATGTCGATGTTACAGATTGAATACTAACCGAGTTTTACAAATCAAAGAAGTTACATATTGAGTTGGCTATTCAAATTTATATGCATATGCGTTCTAGGATTACATCTTAATTACTAAGAAATAAAAATTGAAACTTACTTTCTATGCATATCGTGTTGAATTGAAACTTTTTTAAGAATATATTTTTTATAGTGTGTACTTTTAAATATTTTAGGCGGTTATATTTTTTTACTCACTGTTATTCGTATATACATTAAATTTAATATATGACGATAATTTTTTTACTAGCACAATGCCCGCGCGTTGCTGCGGAAGATAAATAAAGTTTACTTTAAATAAAAAAATGTTGATTTAAATAGTAAAAAAGGCTTCAGCAAAGTTATGGTAAAATATGTGACATTTGATTTAAAAAAAAATCAATTCTTCGTACTTGCTTGTTCTTATGGTAAAGTTCTTGCTTTGGAATGATAGACTAATATGTAAATGTAGTACGTTCAAATGTAACTTCGAATGAAATCACATATAAAAGTTATGGTAAATATGTCACATTTGATCAAAAAAAATCAATTCTTCGTACTTGCTTGTTCTTATGGCAAAGTTCTTGCTTTGGAATGATAGACTAATATGTAAATGTAGTACGTTCAAATGTAACTTCGAATGAAATCACATATAATTATACCATCTGCCAAATACAACTACAGTACAAAAGTATCTATTGTTTATACTTTATACCATATGCTATACAACAGGCTCTATTGCATCTAGCAACATTGGCAGAATGAAGAAAATTTTGACAGTTCTATATAAATAAGCAAGTTTATAAGATGACAGAAAAAGAACAAGGAACGAAAAGTAAATTCAAGAAAGAACTAATAGATGGATTAAGACATTAGACGCTTAACTGGCATTGACTCAAAACGAGCAGAGACAGCAAAATACCACTACACCCTGGGACACCTCATGTGCATGGAGAAGCAGCGCTGATCGAGGGCACTGAAGAAATAGCAGACGTGCTCCACCCTGCACCAGTAAATGCCAGGATACCCGACAACAGTTTCGTGTCCGACACAAGTAATCCATCCTCCCCCTTCCTTGACCACCAAAGCTCAGATTCTCCCGTCAATCTCGTGGGCGTATAGAATCAGCACGCATGAGCAGAGAGTGTTGCGCCCAACCGCTGGCGCTGGGCACGCTCTGTCCTGCTCACCGCGCGCGATGCTGGCCGTCCACGATTTATCAATCCCACTCGTCGCTTCCACCGCCCATCCCGATACCACGTAGCTTCCCGGTGGCAACAATCTCATCGATGAAGACAATGCATGGCCGACTTGGCCTTCTCGAACAGCTCAAATCACTCTAGAGGCGGTGACACGCTCAATATGACGAAGAGCTCTGACTCCAACGCAGCATAGGAGAAGAACGGCACCCCGGCGGCAGGGCCTTCCCGGCGACGGTGAGCTACGTCTTCCCAGTCCGGGAAGGCCGACGAGCAGCAGCAGGCATCCACTGGGGATCATCACCCGGAGCGCAGTGTAATTTTCCAGGTTCTTTATATGAAATCAAGGTCAAATTGAGGATCTTGCAGACTTGTGCTTGGTCGCACTCGGGTTCTGCGGCTTGTCCTAGTCCACCTCGTCAAAGATCTTGGCGATGTCGTGCTTCGTCGGGCTCGAGTTTCTGGCAATCTGGCCAGGTTAGCCAGCAGTAGGCCGCCATGAGAACATCTCGAGCCTGATCCTTTTATTTTTTTGACATGCTCGACCTGATCCTAGATGGAGAAAGTACAGACAAAAAGTCGATAGATTTTTTTTTTTTGAACACGAAAGTCGGTAGATCGATTCCCGATTCGTCGACACAAATCGTGGTGATCGATTTGGTCGAGAGATTCCTCGCTCGAGCCGTGTATATATAGGAGCGGTTTTGCAATCCCAACTGGACTCTTCTTTGTGGTTGTTTGGATAGAGGAGTTTAGCGATGCGTTTTAGTAAACCACGTTTTAGAATGACTTTTCGTAAAACGAGTTTTGCTCATAATTCTGTTAGGATTGAGTCGATGCAAAACTATGTTTGGATTGTTAACCGGTACGTGCCGTATCTTGTTCGGCTCCTCGGCTCCTCGCCCGTTAATCTCTCTCTTATCTCTATCGTCTCCATTTTTTCCCAGAATCTCCGAGAGGCTCGTTGGCCTGCTTCATGTTTCACAATTGTTGAGCTTTTCTCATGACTCCGGCACCTGCTCGAGATCATGTGCAGTGTCTCGGACTCTCAGTGACCAGGTGCTCCTTGACTACACTACGTCGCTGCCGCTCGGCCGGACGTCGCCGCCGCGTGCAGGCCACGGAGGAGCGCGGGTAACTTGTCAATTGTCATGGCGGATGTGCTCGTAGCTGGCGAGCCGGGCGGCGTGGAAGAGCTCGGAAAGGCAGACGCGACGGAGACGGCGCCAGTGCGCGATGCATGTGACGAAAGCATGTCCGAGTTGTTGTAGGCGGCGTGCCTGCCGGTAGTGGTGTGGAGGTGGCCGGCGAGCAAGGAGTCATGAGTTTGAACGAGCAGTCCGTCTGTCTCCGGCGATAAGCGCACAAAAGGAGACGAAGCAGAGCTATATCAGCTGGCCTTAGCACGCGTATGAACAGTGCGGCAGCGTTCCCAGGCCATGGGATGGAGGAAATCGATTACTGGCCATGGCTTACGTCCCCCGGGTTAGCGTCGCGCAGGTGCCGGAGTCATCGAGGAGTCAGCCGAGCTCGCTGAACTCGACGGAGCTGCACGAGAAGGTCAGGCAGGCTGTGTGGCCTCCGCCGGCGGGATCCTATCGAATGTCAAAGATCGTAGACAGCTGGGTAGTTTCCGCCCAACGAGACCTGCTCGAGTTTTGGGTAATCGCGTTTTGACAAAAACTACTAAGAGCATGTCTAACAGGCCCCGTATTTTTTCGCCCCGTATAACACGAGTAGAGGGCCCTGTATCCGGGTTTCGCCGGCCAAAAACTCGGGCGAGCTAGCAGAGCCCGTATCCCCACCCCGTAAAACAGAATATAAAACAGGGTTTTTTGACAAATTGCATATTAGAACCAACACACCATTCACATAAAATAAATGTTTTACATCACACAATAATCGTCTTAATTATTACAATAATGTTTCTCGGAAATGTCAACAAATGTTCTAATGGAAGAATTAAACAAATAACAAATGTTTCACACATACAACAAATAGGAAATGAATGTTTCACACATACAACAATGGGAAATGAATGTAAAAAATCATTGGCCATGCAACTGCCAATGGTGATCAATCAGATCTTGGGTGAGCTGGTGATGAGTCTCGGCATTTTCAATGCCTCGATGAGCTGCAAGAAAAGCTTCAAGCCGATCAGGGTTCCTCTCGGGCTGCACTCGGGTGCCAACATTGTCATAGAAACATGGCAAGTTTAAACCTCTTTCATCTTCAATGATCATGTTGTGAAGAATCACACAACATGTCATGACATCAACAAGAGTTTCCTTGTCCCAAAACCTAGCAGGACCCCTGACAATTGCAAACCTTGCTTGAAGGACACCAAAAGCTCTCTCAATATCCTTGCGGCATGCCTCTTGATTTCTGGTGAAGCAAGCTTCCTTTCTTGTCAAAGGCCTGTCCTTTTTCTCTTTTATGGACTTGACAAGGGTTGCATAGTTAGGGTAAATACCATCTGTGAGATAGTACCCCATGGTGTACTCATTGTTCATAACTTTGTAGTTACAAGGTGGAGCATCACCCTTAACTAGTCTTTTAAACAAAGGGGATCTATTCAAGATGTTGATGTCGTTGAGTGTCCCCGGCAATCCAAAAAAAGCATGCCAAATCCATAAGTCTTGAGAGGCCACAGCTTCAAGAACAATGGTAGCATCACGGCTTTTGCCACAATACATGCCATGCCATGCTTTTGGACAATTTTTCCATGTCCAATGCATACAATCCAAACTACCAAGCATCCCCGGCCACCCCCTCTTTTCATTGATCTCCATGAGCCTTTTTGTATCATCCTCATTTGGAGCTCGGAGATACTTCTCTCCATACAACTTGATCACCATCTTGGCAAACATACGCACGCAATCCGTGGTTGTTTGCACACCAATGCGAAGGTACTCATCGGTATAATCTGCTGGTATACCGTATGCAATAACCCTCATGGCGGCAGAAATTTTTTGGTACGGGCTAAATCCCATGACTTGGGCAGCATTTCTTCTTTGCTTGAAATAATCGCAATTTGTCTCGCAATCTTTGACGATTTTCTCGAACAAAGTCCTACGCATTCGGTACCGTCTACGGAAGAGGCGGGGAGGATAGGTCGGTACCTCGGCGAAGTAATCTTGCATCAGCTGCTCGTGGCCGAGCGCGCGGTTCCGCGGAATGCACATACGCCCCATCACGGATCCTTTCCGCTGATCCAGCAGCTTCAAGCGGTCCTCCGTTTGCTTCAAGCCGAACAGCAGCACCATCATCTCCGTCTCGTCGTCGTTGAGCAACTCGTCGATGTCGGAATCCGACGACGACCAATCGGTGGACGTCGCGTCCAAATCCGCCATGTGCACATCCTCCGAAGCCATCTACGACGGTGTACCATACATCAGCCCCAAATCCGACCAATTTACCGGCGGCAACGAAGAAGAACGCGGCGGAATACTCACCGAGGTGCGGCGGAGGTGCGGCGGGCGTGCGGCGGTGCGGACGGACGCGGAACTTCGGCGGGGGTGCGGCGGAGGTGCGGCGGAGGTGCGGCGGCCGTCCAAGAACCTCGACGAGGCTGGGCGGACGGCGGAGGGGCACGGATCTGACGGATTGCGGCGGCGGCGCGCGGGTGGCGGCGGCGGCGCGCGGGGGAAAACGGGTGGGGGGAACTGAAATGTCCGCGCGCGCTTTCGGAATTGGGATGCTGGCTTCGCCCACTATCCCCGCTCCCGCCCCGCACAAGTAGGGGGCGAGGACCCGCCCCGTACTCGAAAACAGCAAAAAACGATTCGGGGGCCGTTTTTACGGGGCGTGCTAGACGGCCGGGTAGACGCGAAACCCTCAAACCGGCGGTTATTATACGGGTTTGCCCCTTTTACGGGGTCTGTTAGACCTGCTCTAATACTCGTTTTTGCCAAAACACACTTTCCTGGCTTTGTGGAAACTCAGTTTTATCAATGGAAAATGATCTGATTCCCCCGGGGGATACCGCGTTCGCAACCTCCCCCTTGCCTGTGCGCCGCGTGTCCTCGCCACGTCGTGTGGGACCCACCAATCCAGCTTACCTTCCACGCTTTCTTCCTCCTCCGTTCTGTTTACTCCCTTTTTCCTCTTTCTCTCTCTCCAACTCTCCCTGCCCAGCACTACACGCCATGGCCACCATGATTGGAGATCGAGCGCCGGCACCGGAGATCCTGCCGCCGTTGGCCGGTTGCCGCCGCGCTTCGCAGCCCACGGCGACGCTGCTGCGGGCGTAACCGACGTCGGGGCCGGCCACCGCTGCGCGGCGAGTCGGGCGAACTCACACCGCCAGGGCCACCTTGATGGGAGATCGGGCGTCGAAGATGCTGCAGCCGCCGCTGCTCGCACTGCCGACGACGCTGCCGCGACCCATGGCGCCGCCGCTGCTCGCACTGCCGACGACGCTGGTCGGCCGCCGCGCTAGGAATCCTCCGGGGGATGGCCGTTGAGGCGGGAAGCGGCAGCAAGGAGCGGCTCCGTCCAGGCGCCGTCGAGCTCGCCCCTCCCTCTCGCGCGAGGTCGTCGCGACCACTTTCGTCGCCTACGCGGATCTCCGGCTACTCCCGTCCACCGGGCTCGCGCTCTCGGGCCCCGACGCCTGCCTCAACATCGCCGACTCCGCCTGGCGGATGCTGCCTGTGGCCGCCGCCGGCTCCTTCGGCTTCGGCAGCGCGCGGGAGGTCAAGCCGCCGTCGCCCTCGCCATGGTCGCGTGGTGTCCTGATTTGGGACTTTGCTCCGCCAGCTACATAGATATATATACTTTTGCTATTTTTTGCTACCTCAAAGTGCTACGAAGCCACGATGCTACAATAGTATATTTTTTTGCTACAATTATTAAAACTGTTTTGCTACTTTTGGTACAAAATTATGCTACGATTTTCCGACGAGGTTGGTTTTTGCTATGATTTTCCGGCGGAGGGTGGATTTTTGCTACCATAGACATAGGGTGTTGCTACTAGCAGCTTGTGGCGTTGCTGTCCTTAAAGGACGAAGTTGCTACAACCTCGGACAGCGTTGCTGCCGGCTGCAGGCGATGTCTCCGTTGATGTTTTAGAGGATCTGCAACATATGAATAAAAAAATTTGCTACAATTTATTTGCTGTTTTGCTACATCTGCGTAATATGTTTGCTACGTGGTCTCCGGCGAGGTCTCCGGCGAGCCCAGCCTTTTTATTTTTCTTTTCTGAACGAACCGTTTTTTGCTTCAGTCATTTGCTGCCGGGGGTGATTTTTTGCTGCCGGAGATGTTTTTTTTGCTACATGCAAATCTAACCGTCAAAATGGTTGATCCGACGGCTGGGGACCCGGGGGCTGGGGAATCAGATCCCCCGGGGGACGCCCAGCAGTTTCCTTTATCAATTCCCGTTTTAGTTGCTGCACCCAAACAAGATATTAGGTTGTTAGGCGGTTAGGCGGGGCCGGTCACGCAGAATCCTTAAAAGGGCTACCAAGGATGGAGTCCAGGACTGTTCCGGTAGGGAAACACTTCAGCATGTTGGGCCTAGGAGAAATACTATTTGGCCCGTTTGTGACACCAGGCAGTCACCTATTGCAATTTAATAGTAAAGATATATATGACAGTAGTACACTAACTGAGCATTGTGATCATATGCATACCAAGCCCAGATAGGGATCACTATCCAAGTTAATAGTTACCAAGATTCAGTAGTTAAGTTTGTGCAACCAGAGCACAAACCATTCCGAAATTCAGTGCCACTCAACCACTAGCAAGACTAGTATACCATTACCAACATCAGACGTTCCTAAGATACTGTAAGAAATTCGAGCGAGAGCCGGGCAAAGGAGGAGACCGAGCTCGATCTAGTTATTCATCAATACATATAGGAAGAAGAGAGGGGAAAGGATTATACCGAGGTCCTCGCTCAACATCGCTGAAGAGGAAGCAGAGGTGGTCAACGAGAGTGGCCACGGCAGGGCGGCACGAGGAACACCGAGGTGCCTCACATGCGCCAAGTTGCACCTACCGCACTGCGGCGTAGACGAGGCCTGGCGGCAGTGGACGGTCAGCACAACACCAACCAACACTCCACCTATAGGGATTCGTTGCATAGAAAATAAAAAAATTCCTACCGCGAGGACGCAATCCAAGCCAAGATGCAATCTAGAAGACGGAAGCAACGAGGAGATGATCGAGACTCACCCTTGAAGATTTCCAAAGCCTACAAGATGAGGCTCTTGTTGCTGCGGTAGACAATCACTTGCCGCTTGCAAAAGCGCGTAGAAGATCTTGATCACGGTGCCACGATCGGGCAGCACCTCCGTACTCGGTCACACGTTCGGTGTTGATAAAGACGACGTCCTTCTCCCCGTTCCAGCGGGCAGCAGAAGTAGTAGCTCCTCCTTGAATCCGGCAGCACGACGGCGTGGTGGCGGTGGCGGTGGAGATCTCCGGCGGAGCTTCGCTAAGCGTGCGGGAGAGGTGGAGGAGAGAGGGGGAGGCTAGGGTTTGGGAGAGGGGGTGGCCGGCCTCCTTGGGTGCGGCCAAGGTGGGGTGGTTGTGGTCGCCGGCCCCCTCCCCTATGCCCCTCATTATATAGGTGGATCCCCAAGTGTTGGGCTACAAGTCTTCGAATAAGACCCCAACACAAGAACCTTCCATGTAGTAGGGAAACCTACCCAAGGAGGGACTCCCACCTCAAGTGGGATTCCCCCCTTCCATGTGGGGGGGTGGCCGGCCCCCTTAGGTGGAGTCCACCTTGGACTCCCCCACTAGGGTTGGCCGGCCATGGGGAGGTGGAGTCCCTCCGGGACTCCTCCTTCCTTAGTGATTCCTTCCGGACTTTTCTAGAACCTTCTAGAACCTTCCGTAAAATCACCGGATCATTTTCAAACTTATAAAATGACTTCCTATATATGAATCTTATTCTCCGGACCATTCCGGAACTCCTCGTGATGTCCGGGATCCCATCCGAGACTTCGAACAATACTTCGAACTCCATTCCATATTCAAGTTCTACCATTTCAACATCAAACCTTAAGTGTGTCACCCTACGGTTCGCGAACTATGTGGACATGGGTGAGAACTCTCTCCGACCAATAACCAATAGCGGGATCTGGAGATCCATAATGGCTCCCACATATTCAACGATGACTTTAGTGATCGAATGAACCATTCACATACGATACCAATTCCCTTTGTCACGCGATATTTTACTTGTCCGAGGTTTGATCATCGGTATCACTCTATACCTTGTTCAACCTCGTCTCCTGACAAGTACTCTTTACTCGTACCGTGGTATGTGGTCTCTTATGAACTTATTCATATGCTTGCAAGACATTAGAAGACATTCCACCGAGAGGGCCCAGAGTATATCTATCCGTCATCGGGATGGACAAATCCCTCTGTTGATCCATATGCCTCAACTCATACTTTCCGGATATTTAATCCCACCTTTATAACCACCCATTTACGCAGTGGCGTTTGATGTAATAAAAGTACCTTTCCGGTATAAGTTATTTACATGATCTCATGGTCATAAGGACTAGGTAACACTAGTAGGAAAAGCCTCATCAGTGGCGCACGAAAATTCGATTCTGTGGCGCATGGAGGGTGCGCCACAGAAACGTCGCCACAAAAATAAGCTTTCTGTGGCGCATCTGGCCGTGCGCCACAGAATTAAGGTTTTTGTGGCGCACTTGGGCCGGTGCGCCACAGAAATAAGTAGTTCTGTGGCGCATGTGATATAGCTGCGCCACAGAAATAGGTGCGCCACAGAATTATTTTTTGGTGCGCCACAGAACTATCTACAGGTATACTCGATTTTGTGCTCCCTGGTGTATTATACAGGTTTTATACTGGTTTTATACACAGTATACAGGTTATATACTGATATAATATAGACAGATATAATATGGACATATATAATCATCACATCATCATCACATTACTTAGAGCCCGATCGAGTTATACATATAGCTCCATACAACTCATAATCCATGCAAATTAAGAAAGTTCTCATCATCTCTAGATACAAACGAAGTGACACCGGCCGCCGCCTACACTAGGATGAAATAGAGTACCGCCGCGACGATGGTGAGCAAGAGCGAGAGCACAAGGAAGGCCTTCATCTTGCTCTTGTTCGCTTGGTGCGCCCTCCACTTGGCAACCGCCTCGTGTCTAGTCGGGTACCCTTTGTAGCAGTTGCCGCTGAACTTGTGCACCTGTTTCTTGCACTCCTCCCACTCCTCGTACACTCCTGGAACCCACCCCTCGAACACGACGTAGTACGTCATCTCTATGGACACAAGGCATATTAGTATATAACGCAATGGAAAGAGTTAGAGGGTTCACATGCATACATATTCACAAGAATTAAAGCAAGGAAATAATAATAAACCTAAAAGAAATATAGCATCGGTATCACATAAGTAATATGGTTCAACGATAACGACTACAATAGAAATTGAAGTCCAACAACGACGACCACCGTTTCGAGCAAATTAAGCAAGTTTAGTTTACAACACGGTACAAATTGTCTATCGATTCAAAGTAATGCTAGCTAGGCACACCGGCCTCGGTCAACGAGACGTCTTCTTGAGCGGCTCCGGGAACGGCTTGTACAAGTCCTTCGTCGTCCACGTCCTTCCATCACCCTGCCTATGTAGGCGTTCTTCGATATCCCTCTTAGGCAACGCTCTGGCTGCGTGTAAGAGCCCCGATCCGTTGGATACATCTTGTAAGATAATTTCCGAGAGCTTTACTTGGATGCGATGGAAGTCTTCTCTAAGATCATCATCACTGATTTCCCCCGACATTTTAATGGGGTCTCGCTTACTAGGTGGCAGAGACATCATCTCTGCATCCTCGACAAACCCTTTAAGGTGATGGAGGACATAGAAGGCCTCCTTAATGCTGCCACTGGCTGCTTGATACAAGGGAAGTTGATCACGTGCTTGAACCCGATCTTTTTAGTGTCCGGCCTGATATATTGCCCATTCTTGTCGAAGGTGCCTCCACTTTTGGAGTAGCCAAGGATAGCCTCATCGAGAACACCCCTTATTCTCGTGTAGTCTTTCTTCGTCGTCGTACTCGACGAGTCGAAATACTGGGCTAGTGACCACTTTGGATCTAGGATGATGAGTGTGCAGTATTTGTCCCTGCTCAACACATGCAATTGAAATGGAATGTTGGAAATGATCGGCAATGGAAGAAATATATAAGAAAGCATAAGTTACGACGGCCGTGAGCGGATGTGTACTTACTCGGGAAAGACAGGCAGAAGAATGGTGTTGCTCTCTTTGTGCATGAGCATGAAGTTCTGGAGGTACCGCACCGCCTTGGTCCGTGTCCTTGAGCCGTCCTGGAGCTGGCTATCGCGCATGTAGTAGGGATCCGCTACCGCGATGTGGCGGGGTCTCTCTCTGTTGATCTTCATCTGAAGATTGATCGCGTATAGGCGCACCAAGTTATAGTCGAGCCGTTTCGAGTGAAATAGATTGAAGACGTCCTCGAACGCTATGAAGAAGATATCCGCGGGGTCTTCATTGACGAAGCTCTGGTCGGACGGTACCTTGACCGAGAACACCGGGTAATTTGGATCCTTTTCTTTAAGAAGGACGCTCTCTTGATAATGAATAGAGTGCTGCAAAGGGAGCATTTGTCCACTTGCGAGGTGTTCCATGTCCGGAGGCAGTATAGGTTTACCAGCCTCATGACACCGGGGCAAGCCATCCGGGGTAGGTGGTACCATGTCGTCGGCCCGGATCCTCTTAGGAGCAGGCTGGCTCGAAGATGCGCCCTTCTTGGCTCCTCTCTTCCTTCCCTTCTTCACCTGACCTACTGGGGGTGCTTGTGGTGCTGATGGTGGTGCTTCGGGTGCTGGTGGTGCTTCTGAGGTTGCTGGGGTTGATTTGGGTGGCTCCCCGATGATCGTCTTACGCAGCGTGTTAGGGCTGAAAACGGTAGCAGGCTTGACTTGAGCTGGATTGCCAGCCTCCGGAGGAGTGTCTTGAGAAAGACCCGTGAAGACCAGGCGCTGCTTCGTGACTGTAGGGGGACGAGTAAGTTGATCGCCGTGTGTGCGGAAGGCTTGTTCATCCATAGGAGGCATGTACATATCTTGGCTGCAGGCGCCAGTGTTGATGTAGGCATCGATGTCATCATCATCATCTACATCGTTGCCATCAAGTGGCGCCATGTCCTGGACCTTAGGTGGTGGCGGTTGCGATGCCGCCGCTTGGCGTACCGCGTGTCTAGTAGATGGTCGTTGCGGTAGCGCTCCCAACAACTGTTTGTGGCGTCTGGTGGTGACGGCGATCGTCGGTTCCTTCTGGGTGGCGGCGGCGACCGCCGGTTCCTTTAGGGTAGTGGGGGCGGCGACCGCCGGTTCCTTCAGGGTAGTGGGGGCGGCGACCGCCGTTTCCTTAAGGGTGTCGTCGGCGCTGGCGATCTTGGGCCGGATGATAGGGGAGGTGGCGCCGGTGCTTTTCTTACCACTCGGAAGACCCCCCCCCAGACGAATCTGGTTCTTCGGCCATGTCATAAGCCATGAGGTGCAATCCCCAAGGGGGAAAACGTCGCCTTCGTCTGTGCCCGGAGGTTGAAAGGGGGGGAGGGCGTAGCGGTACTCCAGCACTACCATTACCAACTTGACCTTCGCCACGTCTTTCGCCAATGTAGTGCCGTGCATAACGCGGGAAGCCATGACATAGCCGCTAGCAACTTCCACCAACTTGCCGCCGGGCTCCACCGTTTGCAGAAGTATGCATTGTTCATCCTGAGTCAGGGGCGCCATGTTGGGCATCATGAGATGGCAGTCACGAAAGGCATATATAGTTAAAGAAGATGACGCGAAGGAGTAACTAATGAGTTTACCTCCTTGATGGCGTCGATCTCGGCTACTGTCGATACAAGGGCGGCGGTTGGGGGCGTCGATGTGACCAGTTGGAGCTGCGGCGGCGGTTGGAGCTGCGGCGGCGTCTGGTGGAGCCCCGACGCCGGCGTCGGGTGGAGCGGCACCGTCGGCGACACGTGGAAGCTTGAGTTGCTGCCGCTAATGCTGGGCACATGTATCGGCCCCACTTGACCTCCCGCATTCCAAGCAGCTAACCCCTCCATCAACCCAGGGGGGATGATCTGCCGGATCTTCTCGTCCAATAACTTGTTCATCATCTCCGTGTTCTCCAGAGGCTTTTCGGCCACCAGCTTCTCTAGTGACTCCACCTTCTACTTCAGCTCCTGAACCTCGGATTTATCCTTTGCCGATGACCTCCTCTCCAGCTTTCTCGTCTTGGCATCCGATCCGTAGTACTCGGATAGCTTCATACTTGTGCCAAAGCCGGACACACGGCCACCCGACGTCGGTGGCTTGTCTAGCTCCCTCTCCTTGTATTTGTTCATCGCCCTGTTGAAAGGCGTGTCCCACGGTTCCGTCGACCCCTGGGACGACGGGCCAGCCTTCGTCAACTCTTCATCCTTCGTACAAAGGAACTTAAGGTTAGCCCATTTGGCTTCATTGCCTAATAAGATGAGCGAAATAATATAGAACTATCCTTACCAGGTACTTCTCGAAATCCTTCACGTCTTCGTGATCCGTAATAAATTCCCCGTCTTCCGCCTAAGTAGTAGCGGGACCGGACAAAGTTCCTAGCCTGTTCATCCTGGATTTTGTGCCGGGGGTTTTCTTTCCCGCACGTACCATCTCGGCATCCTCCTTGTCCCAAGTGGGCTGTTTTCCTCGGTAACCGCCGCTTCCGCAATGGTGGGTCCCTAAGTTCAAATCCCGCATTTTCTTCCCCAGCGGTCCATTTTTTAACATCGTCACTCTCTAAGTAAGACTTGAATGCATTAAAGTCTTGTAAGGAGAGCGACGGTTCTTTGGTACTTATCCTCTCCCAGCTTTCACCGGCGTCGATCTTTTTCTTCAGCCGGTTCTTCCAGCTGCTCAAGGCGGTGCTCATCTTCGTGAGAGCTAAAGAGTCCACCTTCTTATTGAACGGCTCCGGGAACGTGTATCGTTGGTGAAGCTTCGGAGGAGGGATTGGACGATAGCCTCGTTCTCCTTGCTTCGAGGTCATGAGTTAGGATCGGCACGGTTTCACGGACGATGCACCCTAGTTGCATGCCGTACCCTTTGGCAACCCACGAAGGCTCCATCGGTAGGCCACTTGGGGAGACTACCGTGACAACATCGGTGACGTTGGCGAGCACTTGCGGCCTCCGATCCCTCCTCGCCCTCCTCGCCGTCCTCTTCTTCTTACCCTCCTGAGGGTTGCCGCCGCTATCACCTTCCGTGCGGTTGGCCGCGTTCTCTTCACCGGTCGTCTCTTCACCGGTCTGGGCGGCGTCGTCCCAGGTATCGTCATCGTCGCCGGTGTCGGCGGCGGCCCCCTGGCCCTCTCCCTCGGAGGCAGTGTCCCGGCCCTCTTCCTCATCGTCGGGCGACTCGGCGGCGGCCTTCCGGGGCTGCTCGTAGTCCTCCCAGAAGTCCTTGTTGGCCTCTCTCGCTTCTTCGTTCTGGCTCCTGGGCTTAGAAGTGTTGCCCGACATGTTTATTTTTGCACTTCATTAAAAAGAGGCAACAAGTTAGTACAAAAGTGAACCAAAAAATTCGGCATGACCTTTGCTATTTTTTCTACGTAGGAGTGCCCATTTCTCAACCGAAACGGAAGTTAATCAACGCTTCGGGAGAAATGGGCAACTCAATGAAATCCCTGCAAAAATATCCACCATATACACCATATATCCACCAT
Organism: Lolium perenne; assembly: GCF_019359855.2. Classification (NCBI taxonomy): domain Eukaryota; kingdom Viridiplantae; phylum Streptophyta; class Magnoliopsida; order Poales; family Poaceae; genus Lolium; species Lolium perenne. Next base: position 191,631,379 of record NC_067245.2, read on the forward strand.
ATACACCATATATCCACCATATCCACCATATCAGTTAGTACTACAAACCAGAAAACCTGGACATATATTGCTGGACATATATAGTTCCTATTTTTTTAACCTGGAGCACTACAACAAATTAACCTGAAGCATCTACAATACATCAAACAAAACCTGGAGCATCAAGACAGAGGCATTATTAACCTAGAGCATCAATACAACAGATATTATTAACCTGGAGCATCTACAACAAATTAACCTGGAGAATCTACAATACATCAAACAAAACCTGGAGCAATCACCAGGAGCACTACAACAAACCTGGAGCATCTTTTTAACCAACTGTTAGCATATTTAGTGCAGCCAAGGCAGTAGCTAATGACTTAGAAAAATGACTTCAATAGTAGGCAGTAGCATTTCATTCAAAATCAACTAGGCAGTATCATTTCATCATTAGCTTGTTCATTTTTTCATTTGTATTAAAAAACCTATTGCATTGTATTAAAAAACCTACTGCATTGTTCATTTTATTGAACCATGTACATCAACAGAGTAGTAGCAGCTTCATTTTAATTTTCATTTAAACAAACTTCATTCTTTTTCAGAGAGAACTTCAAGAACTTTATTAGCTCTACTGCATTTTCTCAACGAACACAGTTTATATATACTATATATATACTGTATATATACTGCAACCATCTATGCATTTAATCATGTATTTAATTAGTGGTCATATGTGAACTAAAACCATCTATTTAATCAGTGGCCAAAGGTGAACTAAAACCATCTATGCATTCTTATCTTGCAACTAGGAAGCATGAGCATGATCATTTCATAAATGAATTCAAAACATAAAATGGCAGCAGGAGACACAAGTGATTCACTAGCACATGCAACACACACATGATCACTAACTCTCACCCTAATTCTGTTCTTACTAAATGACAAGATTAATATCTACATTTCTCTGCCAATTCGAAAACTAAATCACATTCAAAACATTACCTAGCAGTAGTAAATTTGTATCTACATTCACTAACTACATTCAAAACCTAAATCAACCAATTCACTAACTACATTCACTAACCAATTTGTATCTGCCAATTCACTAACTACATTCAAAACCTAAATCAACCAATTATTTGTATCTACATTTCTCTGCCAATTCGAATTTAGAAAACCAATTAATTGTTTACTGCAAAACACAAGAGACCAATTAATTGTTTACTGCAAAACCAACATACCAAACATATAAACAAATAATTCGGGCTTGGATGGCTTGGATCATGGCAATGCAAACAACATATTGTACAAGGGGCAGCTTGCACCAATGTTGACCTTCTTCTCCAAAATTCGGGCACAAGACAGTGGGGAGGGGGACAAGGGAGTGGGGAGGGGGAGAGGGACTCTCACCGAACGGCGGCGGTGGCAGGGCGCGGTGGTGATGGCGTTGTCCTCCTCCTCTGCGGCGGCGACTCGGGCTGCGCGTCCTCCTCCTCGATCTACGGCGGCGGCTCGGCCTTGGGCGTCCTGCTCGGCGGCGGCGTGGCGGTCCTCCTCCTCCTCCTCCTCTGCGGCGACGGCTCGGGCTCGCGCTCGCGCGTCCTCCTCCTTGATCTGCGGTGGCGGCTCGGCCTTGGGCGTCCTGCTCGGCGGTGGCGTGGCGGTCCTCCTCCTCCTCCTCCTCGGCGGCAGCGGCGCTAGGTGGCGGCGCTTGGCGGTGGTGGTGGTTGCGAGAGAGCAGTGGCGCGCTAGGGTTGTGAGTTGGGGAAGAAACTGCTGTTGAGTGGGGAAGAAAGGGTCGATCGATATTTCACCAAGTGTCTAAATTCTGTGGCGCACCCCTCCATGTGCGCCACAGAATTAAGCATTCTGTGGCGCACCAGCTCTGACATGCGCCACAGAATCCCTTAATTCTGTGGCGCACCTAAAGGGGCGTGCGCCACAGAGCAAAACAAAATGGTTTACTGCTGTGTACTGACAGTTACTTAGCACTAGCCCAGTGGTTAAGGTCAATGTTAGCCCATTAGTAGCCAGGTTCGAACCCTGGCTGCCACACAATTTTTCTTCCTTTTTTTCATATTTTAGTTACATTTCAATAAATAACACAACATTATTTAGTAATTAGTAGAGTATTATAAATTAATTGTCTCATACAAACATGTACGTTCTTGTTTCTCTCACACACACATGGATGTACTTGTCTAACACACACTCACACACATGTGATAGACCAAAAAAAGATCTTCTTCGTCCCGGCTTCGAGCTCTAGCTAGCGTCTCTTCGCAATCTTCTTGCCCTTTCGGTTGTTCGCGGTTGAATACTTTATGCTGGCCACCTTGAGATTTCTTCGCGTGAACGGACAACCTTTAGAGGGTAGGGAGGTCTTCCTTCTTACTTTACTAGTAGTAGGCATGTCGAAGTGCCTGTCGAATTCCTCCTCAATCTTCGGGTCACCGTTCTTGTCCAAGTCTTCCTCGTTGGCGTCTCCTTGCATTCCTATGATGCTCCTCTTGCCCCTCCTGACGACAACACGGCTAGGCCTCGACGGATCGGTGATGAAGAAGCATTGGTCAACTTGGCTACCGAGTACCCATGGCTCATTTTTCGCGGATGCGTTCTTCGATTTTGCATCGGGTATAACCATGGTTGTGAAATATCGGCCTTCTTTTTTGACCTTCTTGGCCCATCTCACACGAAACATTGGCACCGTCTCTCCACAGTAATTGAGCTCCCATATCTCCTCGATCCTTCCAAAAAATCTTTCATTGACATTAGTCTCGTCATCGGCGTATGACAACATAGTTACTCCTGAGTTTTGATTTTCACTATTTCTGTCCTTCTCCTCGGTGTAGAATCTGTAACCGTTGATGTCGTACCCCTGATAGGTCCTTACGTTATGCGCGGGTCCCTGTGATAAGGTGTATATGAGTTTTTCATCTTCGGTAGAAGGCTTATTTCTCTGTGCTTCAAGCAGTTGAGTTTGCTTGAACCAACGCGTGAAGCTGGAGTTGTGCTCTTTGGTTACGTCTCCCATCTTCCTCGGCCGGCCCATATCGATGTAATTCTGCTCGACCATGCTTTTGTGCTCTTGCACGAAAGGTTCGATCAGTTTTAAGTGTTGTAGCGCGACCCGGTGAGCCCTGTCAAAGTCGTCGCGTCGATTTTCAATGCCGACATGGACTGAGCGGTAGCCCTCGCGGTGACCGACTCCAGCGAGCCTCCCGAGGTGTGTCCCGGGGGTAGACCAACATGATCCTCGTCGTCCTCGGTGCTTAGATAATTCGACGGACGGAGATGCACTCGTAGGTTAGAAACCCCTTGGCCATGCTTGCGTCTGGACGGGCCCTATTGCGAACGTATCCTTTCATGACACCGTTCTGCCTTTCGAAAGGCATCATGTTGTGGAGGAACGTTGGGCCGAGCTGCTTGATGTCTTCAACGACATGGAGAAGGAGATGGACGCATATATCACGTAATGCAAAGTGGAAGTAAATCTCGAGCTCACATAGTATCACCACGATCTCATCCCGTAGCATCTTGAGCTGCCTCACGCCGATCGACTTCCTGGTGATAACGTCAAAAAGTTGCATAGGCCAAACAGCGTATCACGGACGTGCTCGTCCATTATGCCTCGGATCGCAACGGAAGTATCTGCGTCATTAGCACGTGGCAATCGTGAGACTTCATCCCGGTGAACCTCTTCTTCGCTACGTCCAGATATCTGCTTATATTCCCCGAGTAACCGTGAGGAACTTTCACTCCTAGGAGGCACCTGAAAAACTGCTCGAGCTCCTCCGGACTCGTTGTGAAGCAGGCAGCGGGAAGCTGCACCGCGTTCTTCTTAGCCCTTTTACGGAGACGTTGAGTCCCTTCCGTCTGATCATCATCATCATCATCATCGTCAGTATCGGGGGCTTGAAGATCTTTCCTGATGCCAAAATGTTTAAGATCATATCTTGCTTTCGGTCCATCCTTGGACTTTTCTGAGTTGCAAAGAGTGCCAAGCAGACTCTCGGTAACGTTCTTCGTAATGTGCATGACATCGAGGCTGTGGGGCGTGTGGAGGACCTTCCAGTACTCCAAGTCGTGGAAAACAGACCTCGCTTTCCATACACCGAGCAGCGGCTCGCTTCGTCGCTTCTTTCCCGGCGCTGGGCACTCCTTCCAATTTTTCAGAAGATCATCGATTTCTGCGCCGCTCCTCGGGCGTGGGGGTCCATCGGGCTCATCTTTACCATTGAACATATCACCGCGTTTTCTCCACGGGTGATCCAAGCGAAGCCACCTTCGAGCACCTGGGTAGACGGTTTTCGAGGACCCGGGATCCCTTGGTAGTTGTAGATGCGGGGTATCGTCCATGCACTTCACACAGCCGTTGAATCCGTGGCCCACCCGGGCGTATACATATGCGTAACCAGGATAGTCCGTGACCGTCGTGATCAACGCGGCTCTCATATCGAAATAAGTTCTAGTGTAGGCGTCCCACGTACGGGGTGGCGTCTTCCACAACGTGTCTAACTCCTCTTTCAGCAGCCCGAGATACAAATGCATGTCGACGCCTGGTTGTTTCGGCCCCTGAATGAGAATACTCAGGTGTATGTACCTTTGCTTGGTGCACAGCCACGGGGGTAGGTTGTAAGGCCATACAAACACAGGCCAGGTGCTATGCGTGCTACTATGGTTGCCGAACGGATTGAGTCCATCGGTGCTCATACCCAGCCTGATGTTCCTTGCGTCGCCCCGAACCTAGGGAAGGCGATGTCCAATGTTTGCCACTGTCCAGCGTCTGAAGGGTGTGTCAGCATATAGCCCATCTCCGGATCTTCTTCGGGCTTCTGCCTTTCCGCGTGCCATTGCATGAGCTTTGCTTCCTTAGGGTCCACGAAATACCGCTGCAGACGGGGAGTGATAGGAAAGTACCATACCACCTTTCGAGGTACCTTCTTGTTCCCAACCTTGTACCGTCCGTGGCCACACACCGGACATGTGGTTCTGTCCTTGTACTCGCACCTATAAATCACACAATCATTAATGCAGGCGTGGTATTTTTCGTGCGGTAGGTCAAGGGGACACACGACTTTCTTGGCCTCCTCGGTACTACTTGGCAATGTGTTCCCCTCCGGGAGACGATCGTGCCAGAATTTTAAGTTCTTGCTGAAGCTGGAATCGGTCCACTTGTTCTGCGTCTTCATCTGCAGGTAATCAAGCGTTACATGCAAGCGCGTATCCTGCGGACGACACCCAGGAAAGATCGGAGTCATCCCGTCTTTCTCCATTTGCGACAGCTTGGCTCTCTCTAGCTGCAACTCTATCGTTGCTCGTCTCCTGGAGGAGAAGATCTTGAACATGAGAGTCCCGCAAGGCCGAAATTAGCGGGGTCGCGCCGGAATCTTCTTCTTCATCATGATGATGTTCTCCGCCGGCATCTTCTTCTTCATGATGATCTTCTCCGCCGACTTCTTCTTCATGATGATAGTCCCCGTCGGCATGATGATAGTCTTCTTCATGATGATAGTCATCTCGCTCGACATGGTCTTCATGCGCACCATTTGATGGGGCCGGCCGCGCCTGGTTGTCTTGCATGAAACCGCGCCTCAGCAGGTGCTCCTCCAGTTGTCCGGAATCAGGGTTGATCCAGCGCTCGAGTTTGCATGATCGACACGGACATCTTATCTGGCGCCTATTGTTCCAAATCATGTCCTCCTTCGCGTCTATCTTGTATCTAGAGATTCGAGCGGAACTCATCGAGAGGACCATGCTTGCCTGCAAATGGTATACATAGAACAGGAAATTAGAACCGCACCAAATGCACACACATGCATGGGCCGTACCTCTCCTCAAGGTATTACATGGAGCGGAAAAATTCGGCATGACCTCTCCTCAAAGTAGGACATATGGGTAGTGCAAAACTTGCCGAAACGGAAATGAATCAACATTTCGGCAAACATCCATGCACCACACCGACACACACAAGCGCTTCACCTGCAACAAGCATCCATACACACGACGGCCACACAAGATCTACAAGCATATGCATGTCTCCTCCAAGCATATGTATGTCTCCTCCAACTACTCACCTTCTAGATTCGATACCGAGACGAGACCGCGATCGATGAGTTCGAGAGGAGGAGAGAGTATGGAGAGCCTTCTCCTCAACTCCAATTAAGTATCAACCAAAGTAAGTGCAATAAATACCCAAGCAAGTGAAAAGTAGAGTCAAAATGGTATGAGAGAGAAGGGGGGACGAGCTAGATGGAGGAAGAAGAATGACTTGTGTAGTGTGGTAGGTGGGAGGTTGGCTCACTTTTGTATATCTGGTTCGCTAATTCTGTGGCGCACCTGAACAAATGCGCCACAGAATACCTTATTTCTGTGGCGCACGAGCCAAGCTGCGCCACAGAATAGCTTATTTTTGTGGCGCACCGTGGCCGTGCGCCACAGAATATCTTATTTTTGTGGCACACTGCGGTACATGCGCCATAGAAATAGTAAAACCAATGATTGGGGGTGTCAGCTGGTGGGGCCCACCAAGTTTTTGTGGCGCAGGGTTCTTTGGTGCGCCACAAAATTAAGCTATTTTTGTGGCGCACCTTGCCTGGTGCGCCACAAAAAAAGTTTCTGTGGCGCATTTTTAGTGGTGCGCCACAGAACTAAGCTTTGCCTATAAGGGTTTTCCTACTAGTGTAACTATGTATCGAAAGCTTATAGCAAATAACTTAATGATGTGATTGATACGTCTCCGACGTATCGATAATTTCTTATGTTCCATGCTTGTTTTATGACAATACCTACATGTTTTGTTCACACTTTATGATGATTTTATGCGTTTTCTGGAACTAACCTATTGACGAGATGCCGAAGTGCCAGTTCCTGTTTTCTGCTGTTTTTGGTTTCAGAAATCCTAGTAAGGAAATATTCTCGGAATTGGACGAAATCAACGCCCAGAGTCTTAGAATTGGACGAAGCTTCCAGAACACCCGAGAGCCGCCAGAGGGGGGCCACAAGCCCACCACACACTAGGCTGGCGCGACCAGGGTGTGGGCCGCGCCGCCCTACTGTGACACCGCCTCGTCAGCCCTCCGACTCCGCCTCTTCGCCTATATAAAGGTCCCTGACCTGAAACATCGATACGGAAAAGCCACGGTACGAGAAACCTTCCAGAGCCGCCGCCATCGCGAAGCCAAGATCTGGGGGACAGGAGTCTCTGTTCCGGCACGCCGCCGGGACGGGGAAGTGCCCCCGGAAGGCTTCTCCATCGACACCGCTGCCATCTCCACCGCCATCTTCATCAACGCTGCTGTCTCCCATGAGGAGGGAGTAGTTCTCCATCGAGGCTAAGGGCTGTACCGGTAGCTATGTGGTTAATCTCTCTCCCTATGTACTTCAATACAATAATCTCATGAGCTGCCTTACATGATTGAGATTCATATGATGATGCTTGTAATCTAGATGTCATTATGCTAGTCAAGTGGATTTTACTTATGTGATCTCCGGAGACTCCTTGTCCCACGTGTGTAAAGGTGACAGTGTGTGCACCGTGTGGGTCTCTTAGGCTATATTTCACAGAATACTTATTCACTGTTATGAATATCATAGTGAAGTGCTTATTTATATCCCTTTATGATTGCAATGTGTTTTGTATCACTATTCATCTATGTGCTACTCTAGTGATGTTATTAAAGTACTCTATTCCTCCTGCACGGTGTAATGGTGACAGTGTGTGCATCGTGTAGTACTTGGCGTAGGTTATGATTGTGATCTCTTGTAGATTATGAAGTTAACTATTGCTATGATAGTATTGATGTAATCTATGCCTTCTTCATAGTGTGATGGTGACAGTGTGCATGCTATGTTAGTACTTGGTTTAGTTGTGTTGATCTATCGTGCACTCTAAGGTTATTTAAACATGAATATCGAATATTGTGGAGCTTGTTAACTCCGGCATTGAGGTTCGTGTAATCCTACACAATTAGTGGTGTTCATCATCCAACAAGAGAGTGTAGAGTATAGCATTTATCTATTTATTCTGTTATGTGATCAATGTTGAGAGTGTCCACTAGTGAAAGTATAATCCCTAGGCCTTGTTTCCAAATACTGCTATCACTGCTTGTTTACTGTTCTACTGCATCTGTACTTCCTGCAATATTACCACCATCAACCACACGCCAGTTGTAGCATCAAGCTATTTTCTGGTGTCGTTACTACTGCTCATATTCATTCATACCACTTGTATTTCACTATCTCTTCGCCGAACTAGTGCACCTATACATCTGACAAGTGTATTAGGTGTGTTGGGGACACAAGAGACTTCTTGCTTTGTGGTTGCAGGGTTGCTTGAGAGGGATATCTTTGACCTCTTCCTCCCTGAGTTCGATAAACCTTGGGTGATCCACTTAAGGGAAACTTGTTGCTGTTCTACAAACCTCTGCTCTTGGAGGCCCAACACTGTCTACAAGAATAGAAGCACCCGTAGACATCAAGCACTTTTCTGGCGCCGTTGCCGGGGAGGAAAGGTAAAAGGTACTCACACTCCGGATCTCGGCTACTGATGCGTGTGGTTGACACGTCCGTTGGGAACCCCAAGAGGAAGGTGTGATGCGCACAGCGGCAAGTTTCCCTCAGTAAGAAACCAAGGTTTAATCGAACCAGTAGGAGTCAAGAAGCACGTTGAAGGTTGATGGCGGCGGGATGTAGTGCGGCGCAACACCAGAGATTCCGGCGCCAACGTGGAACCTGCACAACACAACCAAAGTACTTTGCCCCAACGAAACAGTGAGGTTGTCAATCTCACCGGCTTGCTGTAACAAAGGATTAACCATATTGTGTGGAAGATAATTGTTTGCAGAAAACAGTAGAACAAGTATTGCAGTAGATTGTATTTCAGTGTAGAGAATTGGACTGGGGTCCACAGTTCACTAGAGGTGTCTCTCCCATAAGATAAATAGCATGTTGGGTGAACAAATTACAGTTGGGCAATTGACAAATAAAAAGGGCATGACCATGCACATACATATTATGATGAGTATAGTGAGATTTAATTGGGCATTACGACAAAGTACATAGACCGCTATCCAGCATGCATCTATGCCTAAAAAGTCCACCTTCAGGTTATCATCCGAACCCCCTCCAGTATTAAGTTGCTAACAACAGACAATTGCATTAAGTATTGCGCGTAATGTAATCAGTAACTACATCCTTGAACATAGCACCAATGTTTTATCCCTAGTGGCAACAGCACATCCATAATCTTAGAGGTTTCTGTCACTCCCCCAGATTCACGGAGACATGACGCCACTATCGAGCATAAATACTCCCTCTTGGAGTTACAAGCATCTACTTGGCCAGAGCATCTACTAGTAACGGAGAGCATGCAAGATCATAAACAACACATAGACATAACTTTGATAATCAACATAACAAGTATTCTCTATTCATCGGATCCCAACAAACGCAACATATAGAATTACAGATAGATGATCTTTATCATGTTAGGCAGCTCACAAGATCCGACAATGAAGCACAATGGGGAGAAGACAACCATCTAGCTACTGCTATGGACCCATAGTCCAGGGGTAGACTACTCACTCATCACTCCGGAGGCGACCATGGCGGCGTAGAGTCCTCCGGTAGATGAATCCCCTCTCCGATAGGGTGCTGGAGGCGATCTCCTGAATCCCCCGAGATGGGATTGGCGGCGGCGGCGTCTCTGGAAGGTTTTCCGTATCGTGGCTCTCGGTACTGGGGGTTTCGCGACGGAGGCTTTAAGTAGGCGGAAGGGCAGGTCAGGATGCGGCACGAGGGGCCCACACCACAGGGCCGCGCGGCCAAGGGGGGGCCGCGCCGCCCTAGGGTGTGGCCACCTCGTGGCCCCACTTCGTCTCCTCTTCGGTCTTCTGGAAGCTTCGTGGCAAAATAGGACCCTGGGCGTTGATTTCGTCCAATTCCGAGAATATTTCGTTACTAGGATTTCTGAAACCAAAAACAGCAGAAACAGCATCGGCACTTCGGCATCTTGTTAATAGGTTAGTTCCAGAAAATGCACGAATATGACATAAAGTGTGCATAAAACATGTAGATAACATCAATAATGTGGCATGGAACATAAGAAATTATCGATACGTTGGAGACGTATCAGCATCCCCAAGCTTAGTTCTGCTCGTCCCGAGCAGGTAAAACGATAACACAGATAATTTCTGGAGTGACATGCCATCATAACCTTGATCATACTATTTGTAAAGCATATGTAGTGAATGCAGCGATCAAAACAATGTATATGACATGAGTAAACAAGTGAATCATATAGCAAAGACTTTTCATGAATAGTACTTCAAGACAAGCATCAATAAGTCTTGCATAAGAGTTAACTCATAAAGCAATAAATCAAAGTAAAGGCATTGAAGCAACACAAAGGAAGATTAAGTTTCGGCGGTTGCTTTCAACTTATAACATGTATATCTCATGGATATTGTCAACATAGAGTAATATAACAAGTGCAATATGCAAATATGTAGGAATCAATGCACAGTTCACACAAGTGTTTGCTTCTTGAGGTGGAGAGAAATAGGTGAACTGACTCAACATTGAAAGTAAAAGAATGGTCCTCCATAGAGGAAAAGCATCGATTGCTATATTTGTGCTAGAGCTTTGATTTTGAAAACATGAAACAATTTTGTCAACGGTAGTAATAAAGCATATGTATCATGTAAATTATATCTTACAAGTTGCAAGCCTCATGCATAGTATACTAATAGTGCCCGCACCTTGTCCTAATTAGCTTGGACTACCGGATCATCACAATGCACATGTTTTAACCAAGTGTCACAAAGGGGTACCTCTATGCCGCCTGTACAAAGGTCTAAGGAGAAAGCTCGCATTGGATTTCTCGCTATTGATTATTCTCAACTTAGACATCCATACCGGGACAACATAGACAACAGATAATGGACTCCTCTTTTATGCATAAGCATGTAACAACAATTAATGATTTTCTCACATGAGATTGAGGATATATGTCCAAAACTGAAACTTCCACCATGGATCATGGCTTTAGTTAGCGGCCCAATGTTCTTCTCTAACAATATGCATGCTTAACCATAAGGTGGTAGATCTCTCTTACTTCAGACAAGACGAACATGCATAGCAACTCACATGAAATTCAACAAAGAGTAGTTGATGGCGTCCCCAGTGAACATGGTTATCGCACAACAAGCAACTTAATAAGAGATAAAGTGCATAAGTACATATTCAATACCACAATAGTTTTTAAGCTATTTGTCCCATGAGCTATATATTGCAAAGGTGAATGATGGAATTTTAAAGGTAGCACTCAAGCAATTTACTTTGGAATGGCGGAAAATACCATGTAGTAGGTAGGTATGGTGGACACAAATGGCATAGTGGTTGGCTCAAGTATTTTGGATGCATGAGAGGTATTCCATCTCGATACAAGGTTTAGGCTAGCAAGGCTTGTTTGAAACAAACACAAGGATGAACAGGTGCAGCAAAACTCACATAAAAGACATATTGTAAACATTATAAGACTCTACACCGTCTTCCTTGTTGTTCAAACTCAATACTAGAAATTATCTAGACCTTAGAGAGACCAAATATGCAAACCAAATTTTAGCATGCTCTATGTATTTCTTCATTAATGGGTGCAAAGCATATGATGCAAGAGCTTAAACATGAGCACAACAATTTCCAAGTATCACATTACCCAAGACATTATAGCAATTACTACATGTATCATTTTCCAATTCCAACCATATAACAATTTAACGAAGAAGAAACTTCGCCATGAATATTATGAGTAAAGCCTAAGGACATACTTGTCCATATGCTACAGCGGAGCGTGTCTCTCTCCCACAAAGTGAATGCTAGGATCCATTTTATTCAAACAAAACAAAAAACAAAAACAAACCGACGCTCCAAGCAAAGCACATAAGATGTGATGGAATAAAAATATAGTTTCAGGGGAGGAACCTGATAGTGTTGTCGATGAAGAAGGGGATGCCTTGGGCATCCCCAAGCTTAGACGCTTGAGTCTTCTTAGAATATGCAGGGGTGAACCACCGGGGCATCCCCAAGCTTAGAGCTTTCACTCTCCTTGATCATGTTGCATCATACTCCTCTCTTGATCCTTGAAAACTTCCTCCACACCAAACTTAGAACAACTCATTAGAGGGTTAGCGACAATAAAAATTAACATGTTCAGAGGTGGCACAATCATTCTTAACACTTCTGGACATTGCATAAAGCTACTGGACATTCATGGATCAAAGAAATTCATCCAACATAGCAAAAGAGGCAATGCGAAATAAAAGGCAGAATCTGTCAAAACAGAACAGTTCGTATTGACGAATTTTATCGAGGCACCAGACTTGCTCCAATTAAAATGCTCAAATTTAATGAAAGTTGCATACATATCTGAGGATCACTCACGTAAATTGGCATAATTTTCTGAGTTACCTACAGAGAAAACAGCCCAGATTCGTGACAGCAAAGAAATCTGTTTCTGCGCAGTAATCCAAATCTAGTATGAACTTTTCTATCAACGACTTTACTTGGCACAACAAAACACTAAACTAAGATAAGGAGAGATTGCTACAGTAGTAAACAACTTCCAAGACACAAAATAAAAACAAAGTACTGTAGGTAAAAACAATGGGTTGTCTCCCATAAGCGCTTTTCTTTAACGCCTTTCAGCTAGGCGCAGAAAGTGTGTATCAAGTATTATCAAGAGACGAAGTGTCAACATCATAATTTGTTCTAATAATAGAATCAAAAGGTAACTTCATTCTCTTTCTAGGGAAGTGTTCCATACCTTTCTTAAGAGGAAATTGATATTTTATATTACCTTCCTTCATATCAATAGTAGCACCAACAGTTCGAAGAAAAGGTCTTCCCAATATGATGGGACAAGATGCATTGCATTCAATATCCAAGACAACAAAATCAACGGGGACAAGGTTGTTATTAACGGTAATGCAAACATTATCAACTTTCCCCAAAGGTTTCTTTGTAGAATGATCAGCAAGATTAACATGCAAATAACAATTTTTCAGCGGTGGCAAGTCAAGCATATTATAAATTTTCTTAGGCATAACAGAAATACTTGCACTAAGATCACATAAAGCATTACAATCAAAATCTTTAACCTTCATCTTAATGATGGGCTCCCAACCATCCTCTAGCTTTCTAGGAATAGAGGCTTCGCGCTCTAGTTTCTCTTCTCTAGCTTTTATGAGAGCATTTGTAATATGTTGCGTGAAAGCCAAATTTATAGCACTAGCATTAGGACTTTTAGCAAGTTTTTGCAAGAACTTTATAACTTCAGAGATGTGGCAATCATCAAAATTCAAACCATTATAATCTAAAGCAATGGGATCATCATCCCCAATGTTGGAAAAAATTTCAGCAGTTTTATCACAGGCAGTTTCAGCAGTTTTAGCAATTTCAGGCAGTTTCTCGCGCTTTGCATTTGAAGTGGAAACATTGCTAACACCAATTCTTTTATTATTAATAGTAGGAGGTGCAGCAACATGTGTAGCATTAGCATTACTAGCCGTGGTAATAGTCCAAACTTTAGCTACATTCTTCTCTTTAGCTAGTTTTTCATTTTCTTCTCTATCCCACCTAGCACGCAGTTCATCCATTAATCTTATATTCTCATTAATTCTAACTTGGATGGCATTTGCTGTAGTAACAATTTTATTATGATGATTCTCATTAGGCATAACTTTCGATTTCAAAAGATCAACATCAGCAGCAAGACTATCGACTTTAGAAGCAAGTATATCAATTTTATTGAGTTTTTCCTCAACAGATTTGTTAAAGGCAGTTTGTGTACTAATAAATTCTTTAAGCATGGCTTCAAGTCCAGGGGGTGTGTTCCTATTATTGTTGTAAGAATTCCCATAAGAATTACCATAGCCGTTGCCATTATTATAAGGATATGGCCTATAGTTGTTACTAGAATTGTTCCGGTAAACATTGTTGTTGAAATTATTATTTTTAATGAAGTTTACATCAACATGTTCTTCTTGTGCAACCAATGAAGCTAACGGAACATTATTAGGATCAATATTAGTCCTATCATTCACAAGCATAGACATAATAGCATCAATCTTATCACTCAAGGAAGAGGCTTCTTCGACAGAATTTACCTTCTTACCTTGTGGAGCTCTTTCCGTGTGCCATTCAGAGTAGTTGATCATCATATTATCAAGAAGCTTTGTTGCTTCACCAAGAGTGATGGACATAAAGGTGCCTCCAGCAGCTGAATCCAATAAATTCCGCGAAGAAAAATTTAGTCCTGCATAAAAGGTTTGGATGATCATCCAAGTAGTCAGTCCATGGGTTGGGCAATTTTTAACCAAAGATTTCATTCTTTCCCATGCTTGTGCAACATGCTCAGTATCTAATTGATTAAAATTCATTATGCTACTCCTCAAAGATATAATTTTAGCAGGGGGATAATATCTACCAATAAAAGCATCCTTGCATTTAGTCCATGAATCAATACTATTCTTAGGCAGAGATAGCAACCAATCTTTAGCTCTTCCTCTTAATGAGAAAGGGAACAATTTTAATTTTATAATGTCACCATCTACATCTTTATACTTTTGCATCTCACATAATTCAACAAAATTATTAAGATGGGCAGCAGCATCATCAGAACTAACACCAGAAAATTGCTCTCGCATAACAAGATTCAGTAAAGCAGGTTTAATTTACCAGAATTCTGCTGTAGTAGCAGGTGGAGCAATAGGTGTGCATAAGAAATCATTATTATTTGTGGTTGTGAAGTCACACAACTTAGTGTTTTCAGGGGTGCCCATTTTAGCAACAGTAAATAAAGCAAACTAGATAAAGTAAATGAAAGTAACTAATTTTTTTGTGTTTTTGATATAGCAAACAAGATAGCAAGTAAAGTAAAACTAGCAACTAATTTTTTGTATTTTGATTTAGTGCAGCAAACAAAGTAGTAAATAAAACTAAGCAAGACAAAAACAAAGTAAAGAGATTGGGATGTGGAGACTCCCCTTGCAGCGTGTCTTGATCTCCCCGGCAACGGCGCCAGAAATTTGCTTGATGCGTGTGGTTGACACGTCCGTTGGGAACCCCAAGAGGAAGGTGTGATGCGCACAGCGGCAAGTTTCCCTCAGTAAGAAACCAAGGTTTAATCGAACCAGTAGGAGTCAAGAAGCACGTTGAAGGTTGATGGCGGCGGGATGTAGTGCGGCGCAACACCAGAGATTCCGGCGCCAACGTGGAACCTGCACAACACAACCAAAGTACTTTCCCCCAACGAAACAGTGAGGTTGTCAATCTCACCGGCTTGCTGTAACAAATGATTAACCGTATTGTGTGGAAGATGATTGTTTGCAGAAAACAGTAGAACAAGTATTGCAGTAGATTGTATTTCAGTATAGAGAATTGGACCGGGGTCCACAGTTCACTAGAGGTGTCTCTCCCATAAGATAAATAGCATGTTGGGTGAACAAATTACAGTTGGGCAATTGACAAATAAAGAGGGCATGACCATGCACATACATATTATGATGAGTATAGTGAGATTTAATTGGGCATTACGACAAAGTACATAGACCGCTATCCAAAGATGCATCTATGCCTAAAAAGTCCACCTTCAAAGTTATCATCCGAACCCCTCCAAAGTATTAAGTTGCTAACAACAGACAATGGCATTAAGTATTGCGCGTACTGTAATCAGTAACTACATCCTTGAACATAGCACCAATGTTTTAGCCCTAGTGGCAACAGCACATCCATAATCTTAGAGGTTTCTCATTACTCCCAGATTCACGGAGACATGAACCCACTATCGAGCATAAATACTCCCTCTTGGAGTTACAAGCATCTACTAGTAACGGAGAGCATGCAAGATCATAAACAACACATAGACATAACTTTGATAATCAACATAACAAGTATTCTCTATTCATCGGATCCCAACAAACGCAACATATAGAATTACAGATAGATGATCTTGATCATGTTAGGCAGCTCACAAGATCCGACAATGAAGCACAATGGGGAGAAGACAACCATCTAGCTACTGCTATGGACCCATAGTCCAGGGGTAGACTACTCACTCATCACTCCGGAGGCGACCATGGCGGCGTAGAGTCCTCCGGGAGATGAATCCCCTCTCCGGCAGGGTGCCGGAGGCGATCTCCTGAATCCCCCGAGATGGGATTGGCGGCGGCGGCGTCTCTGGAAGGTTTTCCGTATCGTGGCTCTCGGTACTGGGGGTTTCGCGACGGAGGCTTTAAGTAGGCGGAAGGGCAGGTCAGGAGGCGGCACGAGGGGCCCACACCACAGGGCCACGCGGCCAAGGGGGGGGCCGCGCCGCCCTAGGGTGTGGCCACCTCGTGGCCCCACTTCGTCTCCTCTTCGGTCTTCTGGAAGCTTCGTGGCAAAATAGGACCCTGGGCGTTGATTTCGTCCAATTCCGAGAATATTTTGTTACTAGGATTTCTGAAACCAAAAATAGCAGAAACAAGAATCGGCACTTCGGCATCTTGTTAATAGGTTAGTTCCAGAAAATGCACGAATATGACATAAAGTGTGCATAAAACATGTAGATAACATCAATAATGTGGCATGGAACATAAGAAATTATCGATACGTTGGAGACGTATCAGCTACTAAGCTATTTTCCGCCGTTGTAAGTACTCGAAGCTATTTCCTTTAGATCCTGCAATTGCATCTTTTTGTTTCTTGTTTATCACTAGTTTGGCATAATGGAAAGCAACATGGAGCTTTTTATTCTTTTTCCTGAGTTAAGACATGGATGGTTTGATGCGAAAATTAAAAAACCCATGGAACATATTAGTATGAACACTTTGAATACCATTGTTGCTAATGATATAGAAAGTTTTAAGCTTGGGGAAGCTGGTTTTGATGAGCATGATCTTTTTAGTCCCCCAAGCATTGAGGAGAAAATTTACTTTGATGATACTTTGCCTCCTATTTATGATGATTATAATGATAGTAGTCTTTTAGTACCACCTGTTATGGAGGATAAATTTGATTATGATTACAATATGCCTCCTATATTTGATGATGAAAATAATAATGATAGCTACTTTGTTGAATTTGCTCCCACTATTACTAATAAAATTGATTATGCTTATGTTGGGAGTAGTAATAATTTTATGCATGAGACTCATGATAAGAATGCTTTATGTGATAGTTATATTGTTGAGTTTGCTCATGTTGCTACTGAAAGTTATTATGAGAGAGAAAAATATGGTTGTAGAAATTTTCATGTTACTAAAATGCCTCTCTATGTGCTGAAATTTTTGAAGCTACACTTGTTCTATCTTCCTATATATGATTGTTACTTTTTTCTTCATGAACTTGTTTATTTACAAGATTCCTATGCATAGGAAGCATGTTAGGTTTAAATTTGCTTTGAATTTGTCTCTTGATGCTCTCTTTTTCTTCAACTACTATTTCTTGCGAGTGCATCATTAAAACTGCTGAGCCCATCTTAATGGCTATAAAGAAAGAACTTCTTGGGAGATAACCCATGTGTTTATTTTGCTACAGTACTTTTATTTAGTATTTGTGTCTTGGAAGTTGTTACTACTGTAGCAACCTCTCCTTATCTTATTTTTATTGCATTGTTGTGCCAAGTAAAGTCTTTGATAGAAAGGTTCATACTAGATTTGGATTACTGCGCAGAAACAGATTTCTTGCTGTCACGAATCTGGGCCTAATCCTCTGTAGGTAACTCAGAAAATTATGCCAATTTACGTGAATGATCCTCAGATATGTACGCAACTTTCATTCAATTTGAGCATTTTCATTTGAGCAAGTCTGGTGCCTCAATAAAATTCGTCTTTACGGACTGTTCTGTTTTGACAGATTCTGCCTTTTATTTCGCATTGCCTCTTTTGCTATGTGGGATGGATTTCTTTGTTTCATTAACTTCCAGTAGCTTTAGGCAATGTCCAGAAGTGTTAAGAATGATTGTGTCACCTCTGAACATGTGAATTTTTGATTATGCACTAACCCTCTAATGAGTTTATTTCGAGTTTGGTGTGGAGGAAGTTTTCAAGGATCAAGAGAGGAGGATGATATACTATGATCAAGGAGAGTGAAAGCTCTAAGCTTGGGGATGCCCCGGTGGTTCATCCCTGCATATTTCAAGAAGACTCAAGCATCTAAGCTTGGGGATGCCATCCCCTTCTTCATCGACAAATTATCAGGTTCCTCCCTTGAAACTATATTTTTATTCGGCCACATCTTATGTACTTTACTTGGATCGTCTGTTTGTTTTTTGTTTTTGTTTTGTCTTAATAAAGTTGGATCATAGCATCCTTGTGTGGGAGAGAGACACGCTCCGCTGGTTCGTATGAACATATGTGTTCTTAGTTTTTAATTTTCATGGCGAAGGTTGAAACTGCTTCGTTAATTGTTATATGGTTAGAAACAGAAAATGCTACATGTAGTAATTGGTATGATGTCTTGAATAACTTGATACTTGGCAATTGTTGTGCTCATATAGATCATGTTTAAGCTCTTGCATCATATACCTTGCACCTATTAGTGAAGAAATACATAGAGCTTGCTAAAATTTGGTTTGCATGATCGGTCTCTCTAAAGTCTAAATATTTTCTAGTAAGGGTTTGAACAACAAGGAAGACGGTGTAAAGTCTTATAATGCTTGCAATTTGTTCTTATGTAAGTTTTGTTGTACTAGTTCATACCTGTGTTTGCTTCAAACAACCTTGCTATCCTAAGCCTTGTATTGAGAGGGAATACTTCTCATGCATCCAAAATCCTTGAGCCAAAAACTATGCCATTCGTGTCCACCATACCTACCTACTACATGGTATTTCTCCGCCATTCCAAAATAAATTGCTTGAGTGCTATCTTTAAACACTTCAAAAGTTATTACCTCTTATTTGTATCAATGTTTTATAGCTCATGAGGAAGTATGTGGTGTTTATCTTTCAATCTTGTTGGGCAACTTTCACCAATGGACTAGTGGCTTCATCCGCTTATCCAATAATTTTGCAAAAAGAGCTGGCAATGGGATTCCCAGTCCCAAGTTAATTAACCATCATAATGTTACAAAAATAGACACTCCTCCATGGTATGTGATTGTTGGACGGCACCCGAGGATTCGGTTAGCCATGGCTTGAGAAAGCAAAGGTGGGGAGGAGTGTCATCTAAATAAAACTAAAATAAAAGGCACTCCTTCATGGTATGAGATTGTTGGCAGGCACCCGAGGATTCGGTTAGCCATGGTTTGTGAAAGTAAAGGTTGGAAGGAGTGCCACCCGAAAATAAAAATGTTTCATGGGAGCCGCTCTTTGAAGGTTTGTCTGGCAAGGGGGTTAGAGTGCCCACTACCATTCGTTGACAACAACAAACACCTCTCAAAACTTTATTTTTATGCTCTCTTTATGTTTTCAAAATAAAAAGATCTAGCACAAATATAGCAATCGATGCTTCCCTCTTTGAAGGGTCATTCTTTTACTTTTATGTTGAGTCAGTTTACCCATTTCCTCCCATCTCAAGAAGCGAACACTTGTGTTAACTGTGCATTGATTCTTACATACTCGCATATTGTACTAGTTATATTGCTTTATGTTGACAACTATCCATGAGATATACATGTTACAAGTTGAAAGCAACCACTAAAACTTAATCTTCCTTTGTGTTGCTTCAATGCCTTTACTTTGAATTTATTGCTTTATGAGTTAACTCTTATGCAAGACTCATTGATGCTTGTCTTGAAAGTACTATTCATGAAAAGTCTTTGCTATATGATTCAATTGTTTACTCATTATCTTTACCATTGCTTTGAATCGCTGCATTCATCTCATATGATTTACAATAGTATGATTAAGATCATGTTGGTAGCATGTCACTTCAGAAATTATCTTTGTTATCGTTTACCTACTCGGGACGAGTAGGAACTAAGCTTGGGGATGCTGATACGTCTCCGACGTATCGATAATTTCTTATGTTCCATGCTTGTTTTCTGACAATACCTACATGTTTTGTTCACACTTTATGATGATTTTATGCGTTTTATGGAACTAACCTATTGACGAGATGCCGAAGTGCTAGTTCCTGTTTTCTGCTGTTTTTGGTTTCAGAAATCCTAGTAAGGAAATATTCTCGGAATTGGACGAAATCAACGCACAGAGTCTTAGAATTGGACGAAGCTTCCAGAACACCCGAGAGCCGCCAGAGGGGGGCCACAGGCCCACCACACACTAGGCTGGCGCGGCCAGGGTGTGGGCCGCGCCGCCCTACTGTGACACCGCCTCGTCAGCCCTCCGACTCCGCCTCTTCGCCTATATAAAGGTCCCTGACCTAAAACATCGATACGGAAAAGCCACGGTACGAGAAACCTTCCAGAGCCGCCGCCATCGCGAAGCCAAGATCTGGGGGACAGGAGTCTCTGTTCCGGCACGCCACCGGGACGGGGAAGTGCCCCCGGAAGGCTTCTCCATCGACACCGCTGCAATCTCCACCGCCATCTTCATCAACGCTGCTGTCTCCCATGAGGAGGGAGTAGTTCTCCATTGAGGCTAAGGGCTGTACCGGTAGCTGTGTGGTTAATCTCTCTCCCTATGTACTTCAATACAATAATCTCATGAGCTGCCTTACACGATTGAGATTCATATGATGATGCTTGTAATCTAGATGTCATTATGCTAGTCAAGTGGATTTTACTTATGTGATCTCCGGAGACTCCTTGTCCCACGTGTGTAAAGGTGACAGTGTGTGCACCGTGTGGGTCTCTTAGGCTATATTTCACAGAATACTTATTCACTGTTATGAATAGCATAGTGAAGTGCTTATTTATATCCCTTTATGATTGCAATGTGTTTTGTATCACTATTCATCTATGTGCTACTCTAGTGATGTTATTAAAGTACTCTATTCCTCCTGCGCGGTGTAATGGTGACAGTGTGTGCATCGTGTAGTACTTGGCGTAGGTTATGATTGTGATCTCTTGTAGATTATGAAGTTAACTATTGCTATGATAGTATTGATGTGATCTATGCCTCCTTCATAGTGTGATGGTGACAGTGTGCATGCTATGTTAGTACTTGGTTTAGTTGTGTTGATCTATCGTGCACTCTAAGGTTATTTAAACATGAATATCGAATATTGTGGAGCTTGTTAACTCCGGCATTGAGGGTTCGTGTAATCCTACACAATTAGTGGTGTTCATCATCCAACAAGAGAGTGTAGAGTATAGCATTTATCTATTTATTCTGTTATGTGATCAATGTTGAGAGTGTCCACTAGTGAAAGTATAATCCCTAGGCCTTGTTTCCAAATACTGCTATCACTGCTTGTTTACTGTTCTACTGCATCTGTACTTCCTGCAATATTACCACCATCAACCACACGCCAGTTGTAGCATCAAGCTATTTTCTGGTGCCGTTACTACTGCTCATATTCATTCATACCACTTGTATTTCACAATCTCTTCGCCGAACTAGTGCACCTATACATCTGACAAGTGTATTAGGTGTGTTGGGGACACAAGAGACTTCTTGCTTTGTGGTTGCAGGGTTGCTTGAGAGGGATATCTTTGACCTCTTCCTCCCTGAGTTCGATAAACCTTGGGTGATCCACTTAAGGGAAACTTGTTGCTGTTCTACAAACCTCTGCTCTTGGAGGCCCAACACTGTCTACAAGAATAGAAGCACCCGTAGACATCAGTGATCTTATGCTACGCTTAATTGGGTGTGTCCATTACATCATTCATACAATGATATAAACTTGTTATTAATAACATCCAATGTTCATGATTATGAAACTAATCATCCATTAATCAACAAGCTAGTTAAGAGGCATACTAGGGACTCTTTGTTGTTTACATATCACACATGTATCAATGTTTCGGTTAATACAATTATAGCATGGCATATAAACATTCATCATAAACATAAAGATATATAATAACCACTTTTATTATTGCCTCTTGGGCATATCTCCAACAGTCTCCCACTTGCACTAGAGTCAATAATCTAGATTACATTGTAAGGTACCAAACACCCATGGCATTCTGGTGTTGGTCATGCTTTGCCCTAGGGAGAGCTTTAGTCAACGGATCTGCTACATTCAGATCAGTGTGTACTTTGCAAATCTTTACTTCTCCATCTTCGATGTACTCGCGAATCGAGTGATAACGCAGCTTGATATGCTTCAGCCTCTTGTGTGACCTTGGTTCTTGTGCATTGGCGATGGCACCCATGTTGTCACGGTAGATGACTAGTGGGTCTAATGCACTAGGAACCACACCGAGCTCTACAATGAACCTCTTCATCCATACCGCTTATGATGAAGCCTCTGAAGCCGCTATGTACTCTGATTCTGTTGAAGACTTCGCCACCGTGCACTGCTTCGAGCTAGCCCAGCTTACTGCAGCACCATTCAATATAAACACGTACCCAGACTGTGACTTAGAGTCACCAGGATCAGTGTTCCAACTTGCATCGGTGTAACTTGTTACAACGAGCTCTTGGTCACCTCCATAACAAAGAAACATATCCTTAGTTCTTTTCAAGTACTTCAGGATATTCTTGACCGTTGTCCAGTGTTCCATTCCTGGATCACTTTGATATTTGCTAGTCAAACTAACATCATGTGCTATATCCGGTCTAGTACATAGCATGGCATACATGATAGAGCCTACTGCCGAGGCATAGGGGATCTGACTCATCCTTTCTCTTTCTTCTGCCGTAGCCGGTCCTTGAGTCTTACTCAAGACCTTGCCTCGTAACATAGGTAAGAACCCTTTCTTACTTTCGTCCATTCTAAACTTCTTTAGAATCTTGTCCAGGTATGTACTCTGTGATAGCCCTATTAGGCGTCTTGATCTATCTCTATAAATCTTGATGCCTAATATATACGATGCTTCACCAAGGTCTTTCATTGAAAAACTATTATTCAAATAACCTTTTACACTGCTTAATAGTTCTATATCATTCCCAATCAATAATATATCATCTACATATAATATCAGGAACGCTACAGAGCTCCCACTCACTTTCTTGTAAATACATGCCTCTCCATGACACTGTATAAACCCGAAGTCTTTGATCACCTTATCAAAGCGTCGGTTCCAACTTCTCGATGCTTGCTTCAGTCCATAAATTGAACGCTGAAGTTTGCATACTTTGTCAGCATTTTTAGGATCGACAAAACCTTTGGGTTGTACCATATACAACTCTTCCTCAATGTCTCCATTAAGGAACGCCGTTTTGACATCCATCTGCCAAATCTCATAATCGAAAAATGCAGCTATTGCTAACAAAATCCTCACAGATTTTAGCTTCGCTACAGGTGAGAAAGTCTCATCGTAGTCAACTCCTTGAATTTGTCAGAAACCCTTTGTGACAAGTCGAGCTTTATAGACAGTAATATTACCATCAGAATCTGTTTTTCTCTTGAAGATCCATTTATTCTCGACAGCCTTGCGGCTATCAGGTAAGTCTACCAAAGTCCATACTTTGTTATCATACATGGATCCCATTTCGGATTTCATGGCTTCTTGCCATTTGTTGGAATCTGGGCTCATCATTGCTTCTTCATACGTCGCAGGGTCTTCATCATTATTGTCCACAATCATGACATTTAGACAAGGATCATACCAATCAGGAGTGGCACGTTCCCTTGTCAATCTTAGAGGTTCAGTAGTTTCCTCGTTCGAAGTTTCATGATCATTATCATTAGCTTCCTCTGTTGCCGGTGTAGGCGGCTGATGTCTACGGGTGCTTCTATTCTTGTAGACAGTGTTGGGCCTCCAAGAGCAGAGGTTTGTAGAACAGCAGCAAGTTTCCCTTAAGTGGATCACCCAAGGTTTATCGAACTCAGCGAGGAAGAGGTCAAAGATATCCCTCTCATGCAACCCTGCAACCACAAAGCAAGAAGTCTCTTGTGTCCCCAACACACCTAATAGGTGCACTAGTTCGGCGAAGAGATAGTGAAATACAGGTGGTATGAATATATATGAGCAGTAGCAACAGCACCAGAAAAGTGCTTTGCTGTCCAGGACTGGCGTGTGATGGATGGTGGTAATATTGCAGACAGTTACAGATGCAGTAGAACAGTAAACAAGCAGCGATAGCAGTATTGGAAACAAGGCCTAGGGATTATACTTTCACTAGTGGACACTCTCAACATTGATCACATAACAGAATAAATAGATAAATGCTAGACTCTACACTCTCTTGCTGGATGATGATCACCACTAATTGTGTAGGATTACACGAACCCTCAATGCCGGAGTTAACAAGCTCCACAATATTCAATGTTCATATTTAAATAACCTTAGAGTGCAAGATAGATCAACACAACCAAATAGATCACATCAATACCATCATAGTAATAGTTAACTTCATAATCTACAAGAGATCACAATCATAAACTACGCCAAGTACTACATGATGCACACACTGCCACCTTTACACCATGCAGGAGGAATAGAGTACTTTAATAACATCACTAGAGTAGCACATAGATGAATAGTGATACAAAACTCATATGAATCTCAATCATGTAGGCAGCTCATGAGATCATTGTATTGAAGTACATAGGAGAGAGATTAACCACATAGCTACCGGTACAGCCCCGAGCCTCGATGGAGAACTACTCCCTCCTCATGGGAGACAACAGCGTTGATGAAGATGGCGGTGGTGATGGCAGCGGTGTCGATGGAGAAGCCTTCCGGGGGCACTTCCCCGTCCCGGCGGCGTGCCGGAACAGAGACTCCTGTCCCCGAGATCTTGGCTTCGCGATGGCGGCGGCTCTGGATGGTTTCTCGTACCGTGGCTTTTCCGTCTCGAGGATTTAGGTCAGGGACCTTTATATAGGCGAAGAGGCGGAGTCGGAGGGGCGACGAGGCGATGACACAATAGGGGGGCGCGGCCCAGGCCCTGGCCGCGCCACCCTGTCATCTGGGGCCCCTGTGGCCCCCCTCTGGCGGCTCTCGGGTGTTCTGGATGCTTCCGGGGATTCTAAGATGCTGGGCGTTGATTTCGTCCAATTCCAAGAATATTTCCTTACTAGGATTTCTGAAACCAAAAACAGCAGAAAACAGGAACTGGCACTTCGGCATCTCGTCAATAGGTTAGTTCCGGAAAACGCATAAATATGACATAAAGTGTGCATAAAACATGTAGATATCATCAATAATGTGGCATGGAACATAAGAAATTATCGATACGTCGGAGACGTATCAGCATCCCCAAGCTTAGTTTCTGCTCGTCCCGAGCAGGTAAACGATAACAAAGATAATTTCTAGAGTGACATGCCATCATAAACTTGATCATACTATTGTAAGCATATGTAATGAATGCAGCGATCAAAACAATGTAAATGACATGAGTAAACAAATGAATCATATAGCAAAGACTTTTCATGAATAGTACTTCAAGACAAGCATCAATAAGTCTTGCATAAGAGTTAACTCATAAAGCAATAATTTCATAGTAAAGGTATTGAAGCAACACAAAGGAAGATTAAGTTTCAACGGTTGCTTTCAACTTGTAACATGTATATCTCATGGATAATTGTCAATGTAAAGTAATATAACAAGTGCAATATGCAAGTATGTAGAAATCAATGCACAGTTCACACAAGTGTTTGCTTCTTGAGGTGGAGAGAAATAGGTGAACTGACTCAACAATAAAAGTAAAAGAATGGCCCTTCGCAGAGGGAAGCATTGATTGCTATATTTGTGCTAGAGCTTTAGTTTTGAAAACAAGAAACAATTTTGTCAACGGTAGTAATAAAGCATATGTGTTATGTAAATTATATCCTACAAGTTGCAAGCCTCATGCATAGTATACTAATAGTGCCCGCACCTTGTCCTAATTAGCTTGGATTACCGGGATTATCGCAATGCACATGTTTTAACCAAGTGTCACAAAGGGGTACCTCTATGCCGCCTGTTCAAAGGTCTAAGGAGAAAGCTCGCATCGGATTTCTCGCTATTGATTATTGTCAACTTAGACATCCATACCGGGACAACATAGACAATAGATAATGGACTCCTCTTTAATGCATAAGCATTTAGCAACAATTAATGTTCTCATATGAGATTGAGGATATATGTCCAAAACTGAAACTTCCACCATAATTCATGGCTTTAGTTAGTGGCCCAATGTTCTTCTCTAACAATATGCATGCTCTAACCATTAAATAAGTGGTAAATCTCCCTTACTTCAGACAAGACGGACATGCATAACAACTCACATGATATTCAACAAAGAGTAGTTGATGGCGTCCCCAGGAACATGGTTATCGCACAACAAGCAACTTAATAAGAGATAAAGTGCATAAGTACATATTCTATACCACAATAGTTTTTAGGCTATTTGTCCCATGAGCTATATATTGTAAAGGTAGAGAATAGAAATTTTAAAGGTAGCACTCAAGCAATTTACTTTGGAATGGCGGAGAAATACCATGTAGTAGGTAGGTATGGTGGACACAAATGGCATAGTGGTTGGCTCAAGGATTTTGGATGCATGAGAAGTATTCCCTCTCGATACAAGGTTTAGGCTAGCAAGGTTATTTGAAACAAACACAAGGATGAACCGGTGCAGAAAAACTCACATAAAAGACATATTGTAAACATTATAAGACTCTACACCATCTTCCTTGTTGTTCAACCCAATACTAGAAATTATCTAGACTTTAGAGAGACCAATTATGCAAACCAAATTTTAGCAAGCTCTATGTATTTCTTCACTAATAGGTGCAAAGTATATGATGCAAGAGCTTAAACATGAGCACAACAATTGCCAAGTATCACATTATCCAAGACATTATAGCAATTACTACATGTAGCATTTCCCGTTTCCAACCATATAACAATTAACGAAGCAATTTCAACCTTCGCCATGAAAATTAAAAGCTAAGAACACATGTGTTCATACGAACCAGCGGAGCGTGTCTCTCTCCCACACAATCATTTATTCAAACAAAAACAAAAACAAACAACAAACAGACGCTCCAAGTAAAGTACATAAGATGTGACCGAATAAAAATATAGTTTCAAGAGAAAGAACCTGATAATTTGTCGATGAAGAAGGGGATGCCTTGGGCATCCCCAAGCTTAGACGCTTGAGTCTTCTTGAAATATGCAGGGGTGAACCACCGGGGCATCCCCAAGCTTAGAGCTTTCACTCTCCTTGATCATATTGTATCATCCTCCTCTCTTGACCCTTGAAAACTTCCTCCACACCAAACTCAAAACAACTCATTAGAGGGTTAGTGCATAATCAAAATTCACATGTTCAGAGGTGACACAATCATTCTTAACACTTCTGGACATTGCCCAAAGCTACTGGAAGTCAATGGAACAAAGAAATCCATCCAACACAGCAAAAGAGGCAATGCGAAACAAAAGGCAGAATCTGTCAAAACAGAACAGTCCGTAAAGACGAATTTTATTGAGGCACCAGACTTGCTCAAATGAAAATTCTCAAATTGAATGAAAGTTGCGTACATATCTGAGGATCACTCACGTAACTTGGCATAATTTTCTGAGTTACCTACAGAGAATTAGGCCCAGATTCGTGACAGCAAGAAATCTGTTTCTGCGCAGTAATCCAAATCTAGTATGAACCTTACTATCAAAGACTTTACTTGGCAAAACAATGCAACAAAACTAAGATAAGGAGAGGTTGCTACAGTAGTAAAAACTTCCAAGACTCAAATATAAAACAAAGTTACTGTAGTAAAAAAACACATGGGTTATCTTCCAAGAAGTTCTTTCTTTATAGCCATTAAGATGGGCTCAGCAGTTTTAATGATGCACTCACAAGAAATAATATTTGAAGCAAAAGAGAGCATCAAGAAGCAAATTCAAAACACATTTAAGTCTAACATGCTTCCTATGCATAGGAATCTTGTAAATAAACAAGTTCATGAAGAGCAAAGTAACAAGCATAGGAAGATAGAACAAGTGTAGTTTCAAAAATTTCAGCACATAGAGAGGCATTTTAGTAACATGAAAATTTCTACAACCATATTTTCCTCTCTCATAATAACTTTCAGTAGCATAATGAGCAAACTCAACAATATAACTATCACATAAAGCATTCTTATCATGAGTCTCATGCATAAAATTATTACTCTCCACATAAGCATAATCAATTTTATTACTTGTAGTGGGAGCAAATTCAACAAAGTAGCTATCATCAAATATAGGAGGCATATTGTAATCATAATCAAATTTACTCTCCATAGTAGGTGGCACCAAAAGGCTACTATCATTATAATCATCATAAATAGGAGGTAAAGTATCATCAAAGAAAATTTTCTCCTCAATGCTTGGGGGACTAAAAAGATCATGCTCATCAAAACCAGCTTCCCCAAGCTTAGAATTTTCCATATAATTAGCAACAATAGTGTTCAATGTGTTCATGCTAATATGTTCCATGGGTTTTTTAATTCTCGCATCAAACCATCCATGTCTTAAATCAGGAAATAGAGTAAGGAGCTCATTGTTGTCCATTATGCCTTACTAGTGTAAACAAGAAACAAAAAGATGCAATTGCAGGATCTAAAGGAAATAGCTTCGAGCACATACACAATGGCGCCAGAAAAGTACTATTACCTGGAACCGGAGTATGAGTGCCTTTTACCTTTCCTCCCCGGCAACGGCGCCAGAAAAGTGCTTGCTGGCGTGTAGTTGACGAGGGAGGAAATGGTGTAGCTTTCCTTCGTTCCCCGGCAACGGCGCCAGAAAAGTGCTTGATGTCTACGGGTGCTTCTATTCTTGTAGACAGTGTTGGGCCTCCAAGAGCAGAGGTTTGTAGAACAGCAGCAAGTTTCCCTTAAGTGGATCACCCAAGGTTTATCGAACTCAGCGAGGAAGAGGTCAAAGATATCCCTCTCATGCAACCCTGCAACCAAAAAGCAAGAAGTCTCTTGTGTCCCCAACACACCTAATAGGTGCACTAGTTCGGCGAAGAGATAGTGAAATACAGGTGGTATGAATATATATGAGCAGTAGCAACAACACCAGAAAAGTGCTTTGCTGTCCTGGACTGGCGTGTGATGGATGGTGGTAATATTGCAGAACGATTCTGAGATGCGGTAGAAACGATAAACAAGCAGCGATAGCAGTATTGGAAACAAGGCCTGGGGATTATACTTTCACTAGTGGACACTCTCAACATTGATCACATAACAGAATAAATAGATAAATGCTAGACTCTACACTCTCTTGTTGGATGATGATCACCACTAATTGTGTAGGATTACACGAACCCTCAATGCCGGAGTTAACAAGCTCCACAATATTCAATGTTCATATTTAAATAACCTTAGAGTGCAAGATAGATCAACACAACCAAATAGATCACATCAATACCATCATAGTAATAGTTAACATCATAATCTACAAGAGATCACAATCATAAACTACGCCAAGTACTACATGATGCACACACTGCCACCTTTACACCATGCAGGAGGAATAGAGTACTTTAATAACATCACTAGAGTAGCACATAGATGAATAGTGATACAAAACTCATATGAATCTCAATCATGTAGGCAGCTCATGAGATCATTGTATTGAAGTACATAGGAGAGAGATTAACCACATAGCTACCGGTACAGCCCCGAGCCTCGATGGAGAACTACTCCCTCCTCATGGGAGACAACAGTGTTGATGAAGATGGCGGTGGTGATGGCAGCGGTGTCGATGGAGAAGCCTTCCGGGGGCACTTCCCCGTCCCGGCGGCGTGCCGGAACAGAGACTCCTGTCCCCCAGATCTTGGCTTCGCGATGGCGGCGGCTCTGGATGGTTTCTCGTACCGTGGCTTTTCTGTCTCGAGGATTTAGGTTAGGGACCTTTATATAGGCGAAGAGGCGGAGTCGGAGGGGCGACGAGGCGATGACACAATAGGGGGGCGCGGCCCAGGCCCTGGCCGCGCCACCATGTCATCTGGGGCCCCTGTGGCCCCCCTCTGGCGGCTCTCGGGTGTTCTGGATGCTTCCGGGGATTCTAAGATGCTGGGCGTTGATTTCGTCCAATTCCGAGAATATTTCCTTACTAGGATTTCTGAAACCAAAAACAGCAGAAAACAGGAACTGGCACTTCGGCATCTCGTCAATAGGTTAGTTCCGGAAAACGCATAAATATGACATAAAGTGTGCATAAAACATGTAGATATCATCAATAATGTGGCATGGAACATAAGAAATTGTCGATACGTCGGAGACGTATCAGCGGCACGGGAACAATTTCCGGTACTGCGCTACTCTGATCAACGAGTAACGATTCATCAATCTCATCGAGTTCTATTTTTCTTCCAGTCACTTCTTTAGTGAGAAATTCTTTCTCAAGAAAGGTTCCGTTCTTAGCAACAAAGATTTTGCCTTCGGATCTGTGATAGAAAGTGTACCCTATAGTTTCTTTAGGGTATCCTATGAAGACGCATTTCTCCGCTTTGGGTTCTAGCTTGTCCGGTTGTAACTTCTTTACATAGGCTTCGCAACCCCAAACTTTAAGGAACGACATCTTAGGTTTCTTATTAAACCATAATTCATACGGTGTCGTTTCTACGGATTTTGATGGTGCTCTATTTAAAGTGAATACGGCTGTCTCTAATGCATAAATCCAAAATGATAACGGCAAATCAGTAAGAGACATCATCGAATGAACCATATTTAAGAGAGTTCGATTACGACGTTCGGACACACCGTTTCATTGTGGTGTTCCCGGCGGTGTCAATTGTGAAAGTATTCCACATTTCTTTAAATGCATGCCAAACTCATAACTCAGATATTCACCTCCGCGATCAGATCGTAGAAATTTAATCTTCTTGTTACTTTGATTTTCTACTTCACTTTGGAATTCCTTAAACTTCTCGAAAGTTTCGGATTTATGTTTCATGAAATAGATATACCCATAGGTACTCAGATCATCTGTGAAGGTTAGAACATAACGATAACCACCGCGCGATGCTACACTCATTGGTCCGCACACATCGGTATGTATGATTTCCAATAAGTCAGTAGCTCGCTCCATCATACCAGAAAATGGAGTCTTAGTCATTTTTCCCATTAGACATGCTTCGCATCTATCAAGTGACTCAAAGTCAAGTGATTCAAGTAATCCATCGATATGGAGTTTCTTCATGCGTTTCACTCTAATGTGACCAAGACGACAGTGCCATATATAAGTAGAATTATCATTCAATTTAATTCGCTTAGCATCAATGTTATGTATATGTGTATCACTACTATCGAGATCTAAGAGAAATAAGCCATTCTTTTCAGGTGCTCGACCATAAAAGATATTATTCATAAAAATAGAACAACCATTATTCTCAGACTTGAATGAATAACCGTCTTGCATTAAACAAGATCCAGATATAATGTTCATGCTCAACGCGGGTACAAAATAACAATTATTTAGGCTTAAAACTAATCCCGAAGGTATATGTAGAGGAAGTGTGCCGACAGCGATCACATCGACTTTGGATCCGTTTCCAACGCGCATCGTCACTTCATCTTTCAGTACTCTTCGTTTATTCTTTAGTTCCCGTTTTGAGTTACAAATATGAGCAACCGAACCAGTATCAAATACCCAGGTACTAGTACGAGAACCAGTGAGATAAACATCTATAACAATGATGACCCACAAGTATAGGGGATCGCAGCAGTCTTCGCGGGTAGTATAACCCAATTTATTGATTCGACACAAGGGGAGACAAAGATTACTTGAAAGCCTTAACAGCGGAGTTGTCAATTCAGCTGCACCTGGAAACAGACTTGCTCGCAAGAGTTTATCGAGGTAACAGCTTTATAGCAAGATAGTGAAATAACAGCAGCAGAGTAACAGAGACAGCAGTAGTGATTATAGTAAACAGCAGGATTAAAATACTGTAGGCACGGGGACGGATAACGAGTGTTGCACGGATGAGAGAAACTCGTGTAACTATCATAGCAGGGCATTTGCAGATAATAATAAAACGGTGTCCAAGTACAAAGCAATCAATAGGCATGTGTTCCAATTATAGTCGTACGTGCTCGCAATGAGAAACTTGCACAACATCTTTTGTCCTACCAGCCGGTGGCAGCCGGGCCTCAAGGGAATCTACTGGATATTAAGGTACTCCTTTTAATAGAGTACCGGAGCAAAGCATTAACACTCCGTGAACACATGTGATCCTCACATCACTACCATCCCCTCCGGTTGTCCCGATTTCTGTCACTTCGGGGCCATCGGTTCCGGACAGCGACATGTGTATACAACTTGCAGGTAAGATCATAAACAATGAATTTCATGATGAAACAATAACATGTTCAGATCTGAGATCATGGCACTCGGGCCCTAGTGACAAGCATTAAGCATAACAAGTTGCAACAATATCATCAAAGTACCAATTACGGACACTAGGCACTATGCCCTAACAATCTTATGCTATTACATGACCAATCTCATCCAATCCCTACCATCCCCTTCGGCCTACAGCGAGGGAATTACTCACACATGGATGGGGGAAACATTGCTGGTTGATGGAGAGGCGTCGGTGGTGATGATGGCGATGATCTCCTCCAATTCTCCGTCCCGGCGGAGTGCCAGAACAGAGACTTCTGGCTCCCGAGACGGAGTTTCGCGATGTGGCGGCGTTCTGGAGGCTTTCTGGTGACTTCCACTTCTCTCCGTGCGTTTTTAGGTCGAAGGCAATAAATAGTCCGAAGGAGGGCGTCGGGGGCTGACCGAGGCCGCCAGACCATAGGGCCGCGCGGGCCCCTCCTGGGCTGCGCCGGCCTATGGTGTGGGGCCCTCGGGCCCCCACCTGGCTTGCCCTTCTGGCTCCGCCAATATTCTGGGAAAATAGGACCTTCTGCATAAATTCTGAGGATTTTCCTGAAAGTTGGATTTCTGCACAAAAACGAGACACCAGAACAGTTCTGCTGAAAACAGCGTTAGTCCGTGTTAGTTGCATCCAAAATACACAAATTAGAGGCAAAACAATAGCAAAAGTGTTCGGGAAAGTAGATACGTTTTGGACGTATCAACTCCCCCCAAGCTTAGCTTATTGCTTGTCCTCAAGCAATTCAGTTAACAACTGAGCGATAAAAGAACTTTCACGAACACATTTGCTCATATGATGTATATATTCTCATGCTATGGCTAACACTTAGGCAGTTCATAATGAGATGCATACAAATAAGATCATCTAATAGCTATGTCAATCATGGAGAGGTACCAACAATTAATAATAAGCATCATGAATTATGTCTATAAGCAGGATTGCAATGTTCATAAGAGAGTATGATAAAGTGGTATCTCGCTTGCCCATATTTGATCAGCAAAACATAAATGCTCAGGCACCTCTGAAGTTCATAGAAAGACTAGAAGTAGTGATTGTCAAAGATAAAAGCATCAAAGTTATACCACAATCAATCATATTTTGAGACAAGCATATTATACTAAGAATGACAGTTGTGCTCTCAAGATAGTGCTCAAAGAAAGGATGGAGACACAACATAAAAGTAAAATATTGACCCTTCGCAGAGGGAAGCAGGGATTAACATGCGCTAGAGCTTTTCATTTTTAAAACAGGAGTAAAATTATTTTGAGAGGTGTTTGTTGTTGTCAACGAATGGTAATGGGTACACCAACTACCTCGCCAACCGGACTTCCAAGAGCGGCTCCCATGAATTATTTTTATGTTTATGTGGCACTCCTTCCAACCTTTCTTTCACAAACCATGGCTAACCGAATCCTCGGGTGCCTGCCAACAATCTCATACCATGAAGGAGTGCCTTTTTATTTTAGTTTTATTATGATGACACTCCCCCCCAACCTATGCTTACACAAGCCATGGCTAACCGAATCCTTCGGGTGCCGTCCAACAATCGCATACCATGGAGGAGTGTCTATTTAGGTTAATTAATTTGGGACTGGGAATCCCATTGCCAGCTCTTTTTGCAAAATTATCGGATAAGCGGATGTGCCACTAGTCCATAATGAAAGTCCGTCAAGAGTAAATGACAAGGTTGAAAGTTAAACACCACATACTTCCTCATGAGCTATGAAACATTAACACAAATTGAGAAGCATTTTGAAGGTTTTTAAAGGTAGCGCATGAGAATTTACTTGGAATGGTTTGAAATGCCATGCATAGGTATTTATGGTGGACACTTTGGAACAACTTGGTTTTCAGGTGTTTGGAAGCACGAGCAGCGTTCCCGCTCAGTACAAGTGAAGGCTAGCAAAAGACTAGGGAGCGACAAATCAGGAGAGCAGTAACTGTCATAATCATGCTTGCGGCAAAATAAATTAACGCAGGCATAAAAGTGATACAAGAACTCTGAAGCAATGTAAATCACAGAGGCTTAATTTACTTTTGTTCAGTCATATGCATGCGTGAGCATGTGCCAAGTCTATATAAATGAATTATTCAGAGGAGGATACCACAATACCATACCTACTGATGAATAAAACAATGCAAGCAAACATCCATGACATGCTACTCATATTAATAAATTGGAGCTAAACATGAGAGATCATGAACTACTAGACTTTCTCAAATGACATATACCTCACATGAACCAACTAAGCATGCTCACATGGATGAGTATATGTACAAAAATGAAAACAAATAGAGTTCATACCAGCCTCTCACCACAATCCAATTATCGTAGATCGTCATTATTGCCTTTCACTTGTGTAGCTTGGATAATATGAAATGAAAACCACGCTCCAGCCACCGAAGACCATTGAACTCAAAATAAACTTTACAAACCAAAGAAGAACAGCAAATATTTTTGGAGTTTTCGAATTGGAAACAAGAACAAAAGGAAACAAGCGAACAAAGCAAAATCTTTTTGTGTTTTCTTATAGCAAACTAGCAATAGCAAATAAAGCGAAACAAATGCAAGAAACCAAAGCAAACAAATGGTGAAGAGAAACAACAGAAATATTTTTGGTCTTTTTGTGTTTTAGGAAAGAAACAAAGCAAAAACAAGAAATGGCAAACTAGAAGACTCACATAAACACAAAACAGCAGAAATTCGTCAAACTTGACAGCAGTACAATACTCGATTTTTAAGAAATTCTTCCACTGCTCAAATCGAAAATTGTTCAACTAATGAAAGTTAGATAACAACCTGGGGAACATGCACAAAAATTGGCTTCGAAAAATACTGTTCTGGCTATTTTTGGGAATTTTTTCGGTAACAGTCCAGAATCTGTTTTCAGGCAGAACTTCCCCAAATATCATCTTCCTCTCATTAGAAAACCACTCAAAGCAACTAAACAAGTATGTACAAGTATCCAGCAACCATAATATGCAAAGAATGAGTGATGCCGGTATACCTCCCCCCAAGCTTAGGCTTTTGGCCTAAGTGGAGTTCAATCCCATCGAGGCCATGAAGTAGCATCTCCGTAGTACGACGAAGATGGATCATATTCCGGGTATGTGCTAGAAGAAGCACCCGGATACGTGATGGTGTAGTCATAGGAGGGCTCGGCGTCCTCGGAGTCATGTTGCTGGTGGAAGTCTTGTATCTTTATCTTTTCCTCCACCTCCTTAGTGCGCGACCATGGTTCCCTGTCAATGCTGAACAAATCTGGCTGGGGCAAAGGAATTTCCTTCTCATCCCCGTCAGCAAACAACATTCTATAGACCATGTTATCTAAAGTGGAGTCAGCGGTAACAAAATGATGGCTTTTCATAGCAACAATATCAAGCCTCCTAGGGGTTAATGGCACATCATTAGAATCAAGAGGAAGTCTTAAATGTGTTAAAATGCGCAATGCAATAGTTCCTCCAAAAATAGGCCCCCTGTTAGACAAGCGGCGAGCAATAAGAGAACCAAGATGATAAGGTGTCTGACCAGTAAGTGCAGCATTCAAGAAAGCAAGATGGTAGCTAGAAATATTGCTAGTGTTCTCCCTACCAAGAATGCTAGTAGCAATGTAATAGGCAAAGTACTTAATGGCGGGGAGTTGGATGTTTCTTATCTTGCCACGCCGAATGGTGCGACAATCATCATCGGTGATCCCTCGATAGAGCTCCAACAGGTCCCGAGGGTTGTCATCAATCCTCCTTGCTGTACCTACAGGGGCAATATCCAATGCAACACAAAATTCTTCTAATTCCATAGTAATAGGATTACCATAGATCTTGAATGCAATTGTCGGCCCGTATTGCTTGTTGTGGAACTTGAAGCTCTCGACGAAGATTTTGGTGAGCATGTAGTATTGCTCCCTTTCATCTCCCACGTAGGCGGCTAAGCCCGCCCTGTTGACGAGGGTGAAGAAATCATCCAATAACCCTGCATTTCTCAGAAAATCATAACACGGGAAAGACGAAGCATTAGGAGCCCCATTGTCTTCCTCGGGCGCGAAGCTTGGCGCGATGATATCCTCATTGTAGGATCGCCTGAGTCGTGTGGCGGTCCTAGAGGGCCTTCCGGTGCTGGTTGTCCCTCTCCGAAACAATTCTCCAAAGTTGAAGTTCTTCATCCTCCTTTTCTGAAATTTTTCAACAAATGATATAAAACCTGATTTGGTGACATATAATCAAGGGGAACTACTATAGGAACTTGCTAGAGTACTAATCATGCATCAAAACTAGTTTATACAACTTAAAACAAGCATGCAAGCTCACTAAACATGTCACCTACAGCAGCAAAATATTCAAGATATACTCAACCAAGCAAAATTCTACTTGGATAATCGGAGGAGTCACATACCGGAGAGCAAATGTGCCAAATTTCAGATAGAAATCTGGGCTGAGCAAAGAGATCAAAAAATCCTGAGCTCTTGAGCAAAAACGCGAGTGAGAGGAAGCTGGTGTCGATTTTTTCGGGAGAGAGAAGAGAGTGGGAGGAAGAGATGCTGAGGTGGGGTAAAGGGGGGCCCACACGCCAGGGTGGCGCGCCCCCTTGCTGGCCGCGCCAGCCTGTGGGGTGCCACCCTGGGGTGCCCCACAGGTCATCCCCAGGTGCTCCCAGGTGCATTTTCGAAAAATTGGACCAACCGTATAATTTTTGTGAATTTTTGAAAACTTTGAAATATGCACATTTCTGGGTATTAAATTTATTATTACTGGCCAGGAAATTTTTTGAAATCTCTAATTAACTAAGGAACTTTGCAAATCAAAAGTGCTACAGCAAGTAGAACAAGTGGAGGGAGAAAGAGATGTTGTTTACCTCCTCTATGCTTGTAAAAAGTATTCGTTAACAAGGTTGATCAAGTCTTGTCACCGAATAAATTTTTTTTCATAGCATAAGAAGAAATAAACCTCAAATCAATCATGTTACCTTTAATTGTATTGATATGGATCCAATCATAAGATTTTGATATCCTTCTTTAGGCTCATATATAGGACAATCGATAGTTCCAATTTTGATAGTTCTCACATTAGAAATAGTATTGACTCCACATACTTTATCAATCCTCTTGGGGAAATAGACGGTATGCTCCTTATCATCAACATTGAAAGTAACCTTTCCTTTATTGCAATCAATAACAGCCCCTGTGGTGTTAAGAAAAGGTCTCCCAAGAATAATAGACATATTATCATCTTCAGGCATTTCCAACACAACAAAATCAGTTAATATCAAGTAGCTATTAGTAACTTGAACAGGAACATCCTCACATATACCAACAGGAATAGCAGTAGATTTATCAGCCATTTGCAAAGATATATCAGTAGGTATCAAATTATCTAAATAAAGTCTCTTATAAAGAGAAAAAGGCATAACACTAACACCAGCTCCCAAGTCACATAGAGCAGTTTTAACATAATTATTCTTAATTGAACAAGGAATAGTAGGTATACCTGGGTCGCCCAACTTCTTTGGAACTTTGCCATTGAAAGAGTAATTATCAAGCATGGTGGAAATCTCCTCATTGGGGATTTTCCTTTTGTTAGTAACAATATCTTTCATATACTTTGAATAAGGAGGCAATTTAATAGCATCAGTTAAAGGGATTTGCAAGAATAAAGGTTTCATCCAATCACAGAATTTATTATAGTGTTCTTCTTCCTTTGATTTTAGTTTCTTAGCAGGAAAAGGCATTTGCTTTTGTACCCAAGGTTCTCTTTCATTACCATGTTTCTTAGCAATAAAATCTTCTTTAGTATACTTTTTATTTTTATCATGCTTGTCAGGTTCATCTTCAACCTCTTCTTTATCAGAAGCATCATTCTTATCATTATCATTATCATTATTATGTTCATTACCACTTTCAGTTTCAGCATCGGAAATAGAAATACTATTAGGATCATTAACAGGTTCAGAGGATTCTACAACATTTTTATGTTTCTTCTTCTTTTTCTTCTTACAAGGAGCACTAGGTTCAATGCGTTGAGAATCTTGTTCAATTCTTTTGGGATGCCCTTCAGGATATAGAGGATCCTGGGTAGAGACACCACCTCTAGTTGTTACTTCATAAGCATGCTTCTCTTTAGAATTATTATTTAGCAAGTCATTTTGCACTTTAGTGAGTTGATCAATTTTAGTTTGAATCATTTGAAAATGTTTAACAAGCATCTTAACATCATTGGAGGTTCTCTCCACAATATCATGCAAATTGCTAATAGCTTGAGAATTTTCCATTAGATGATTCTCTACTCTCATATTAAAATTTTCTTGCTTAACAATATAATTATCAAACTCATCTAAGCATTGAGCAGGAGGTTTTGAATACGGAATATCTTCCCTAGTAAAGCGTTGAAGGGAGTTTACCTCGATCATGGATGAAGGGGTAATTATCTCACATATATCTTCTATGGGAGGTAGATTCTTCACATCTTCGGATTTAATACCTTTCTCCTTGAGAGACTTCTTGGCTTCCCTCATATCTTCATCATTCAATTCAATTAAACCCCTCTTCTTCAATATTGGCGTTGGAGTTGGTTCAGGTGTATTCCAATCATCATGATTCCGGCTTATTCTAGCCAATAATTCTTCAGCTTCAATGGAGTTCTTTTCCTGAAAACACAACCAGCACAACTATCCAAATATGCTCTAGATTCAATGGTTAGTCCACTATAAAATATATCAAGTAGATCATTCTTCTCTAAATCATGTCCAGGTCGAGCTCTGATAAGAGAACAAAATCTTGCCCATGCCTCAGGCAATTTCTCCTCATCTCCCTGATCAAACCTATAAATTTTATGTAAAGCAATATGTTGAGCACTAGCAGGAAAGTACTTTCGAAAGAAAACATCACGCAGCTCAGTTGGACTTTTAATAGAACCAGGAGGCAAATTATTATACCAAGTTTTAGCATCATCCTTTAATGAGAAAGGAAAAAATTTAGCGACAAAGTAAGTACGCATCTTGACATCATTAGAAAACAAGCTACTCATAGAAGAAAGTTCAATCATGTGTTCTACAGCACTTTCTTTTTCAGTACCACAAAAGGGTGCTTTCTCTACAATAGCTATATGAGATAGATCAAGAGAAAAATCATAATCTTTATCCTTAATGCATATAGGAGATGTGGCAAATTCAGGATCAGGAGATAGCTTATGTCTAACAGTATATTGTGCGAGAAACTTTTTAATTTTTCTTGCATCAGCAGTGGCATTGCATCTATTAATAAAATCATCATTAAGCTCCACATAATCTTCATCAGGATCATCACTAGAATAATCAAGTTCAGGTGAATTAACAGGTGTAGTGGCATTTTCATTAGGAATTTCAGCATTTTCAATTTGTCTAGACCTAGCAATTGTAGCATCTAGAAAGGATCCCAATGAACCACTATCATCAAGCACAGCAGAAACATTATCAATATTATGAGAATTTTCAGATTCAGCAGAAGTACCACCAAGCGAAGCTTGTGGCGGTGAAACAAGTTGACTTATCACAGACGGTGAATCAAGTGTAGCAGAGCTACTCAGAGTTGTACCTTTTCTTGTAGTGGATGGTAATATGGCGACTTTAGAATCGCGAGTTTTACCCATGATGGAGAATTTGCAGCGAACAATATCAATCCAAGTGAACTTCCAAATAAAGCTATGCTCCCCGGCAACGGCGCCAGAAAACAGTCTTGATGACCCACAAGTATAGGGGATCGCAGCAGTCTTCGCGGGTAGTATAACCCAATTTATTGATTCGACACAAGGGGAGACAAAGATTACTTGAAAGCCTTAACAGCGGAGTTGTCAATTCAGCTGCACCTGGAAACAGACTTGCTCGCAAGAGTTTATCAGTAGTAACAGTTTTATAGCAGTAGCAGTAGTGAAATAACAGTAGCAGAGTAACAGAGACAGCAGTAGTTATTATAGTAAACAACAGGATTAAAATACTGTAGGCACGGGGACGGATAACTGGCGTTGCATGGATGAGAGAAACTCATGTAACAATCATAGCAGGGCATTTGCAGATAATAATAAAACGGTGTCCAAGTACAAAGCAATCAATAGGCATGTGTTCCAATTATAGTCGTACGTGCTCGCAATGAGAAACTTGCACAACATCTTTTGTCCTACCAGCCGGTGGCAGCCGGGCCTCAAGGGAATCTACTGGATATTAAGGTACTCCTTTTAATAGAGTACCGGAGCAAAGCATTAACACTCCGTGAACACATGTGATCCTCACATCACTACCATCCCCTCCGGTTGTCCCGATTTCTGTCACTTCGGGGCCATCGGTTCCGGACAGCGACATGTGTATACAACTTGCAGGTAAGATCATAAACAATTAATATCATGATGAAACAATAACATGTTCAGATCTGAGATCATGGCACTCGGGCCCTAGTGACAAGCATTAAGCATAACAAGTTGCAACAATATCATCAAAGTACCAATTACGGAC
This sequence comes from Lolium perenne, assembly GCF_019359855.2. Taxonomy (NCBI): domain Eukaryota; kingdom Viridiplantae; phylum Streptophyta; class Magnoliopsida; order Poales; family Poaceae; genus Lolium; species Lolium perenne. The sequence continues at coordinate 191,672,191 of NC_067245.2, forward strand.
ACTAGGCACTATGCCCTAACAATCTTATGCTATTACATGACCAATCTCATCCAATCCCTACCATCCCCTTCGGCCTACAACGAGGGAATTACTCACACATGGATGGGGGAAACATTGCTGGTTGATGGAGAGGCGTCGGTGGTGATGATGGCGATGATCTCCTCCAATTCCCCGTCCCGGCGGAGTGCCAGAACGGAGACTTCTGGCTCCCGAGACGGAGTTTCGCGATGTGGCGGCGTTCTGGAGGCTTTCTGGCGACTTCCACTTCTCTCCGTGCGTTTTTAGGTCGAAGGCAATAAATAGTCCGAAGGAGGGCGTCGGGGGCTGACCGAGGCCGCCAGACCATAGGGCCGCGCGGGCCCCTCCTGGGCCGCGCCGGCCTATGGTGTGGGGCCCTCGGGCCCCCACCTGGCTTGCCCTTCTGGCTCCGCCAATATTCTGGGAAAATAGGACCTTCTGCATAAATTCCGAGGATTTTCCTGAAAGTTGGATTTCTGCACAAAAACGAGACACCAGAACAGTTCTGCTGAAAACAGCGTAGTCCGTGTTAGTTGCATCCAAAATACACAAATTAGAGGCAAAACAATAGCAAAAGTGTTCGGGAAAGTAGATACGTTTTGGACGTATCAAACATGTATATCAGATATACCTTCTTTCTTCTTCTTGACAAGGCCGCTCTTCAGATCAGCCAGATACTTGGAGCAATTACGCTTCCAGTGTCCCTTCTCCTTGCAGTAATAGCACTCAGCATCAGGCTTAGGGCCGTTCTTAGGTTTCATAGGAGGCGTGGCAGCTTTCTTGCCACCCTTCTTGAATTTTCCCTTAAACTTGCCCTGTTTCTTGAAACTGGTGGTCTTGTTGACCATCAACACTTGGTGCTCTTTCTTGATCTCAATCTCAGCAGACTTTAACATGGTGAAGAGTTCAGGTAACTCTTTGTTCATGTTCTGCATATTGTAGTTCATCACAAAGTTCTTGTAACTTGGTGGCAGTGATTGAAGGACACGATTAATCCGCAGTCTGTTAGGAATCACTATTCCCAAGTCACTGAGTTTCTTCGCATGCCCGGTCATGGCGAGCATGTGCTCACTAACGGAGCTGCCTTCTTCCATCATGCAGCTGAAGAAGTGTTTCGATGCTTCATAGCATTCCACGGCCGCATGAGTTTCAAATATAGCTTTCAGCTCATTGACCAACTCATGAGGATCGTGGTGCTCAAAACGTTTTTGAAGATCGGCTTCCAGACTGCACAGGATGGCACACTGAACTTGAGAGTACCGAGTTTTCCGAGTAGCGTAAACATTCTTTACTTCATCGGTTTCAGTTTCTGCAGGAGGGTCACCTAGCGGTGCATCAAGCACATATTGCAGATTTCCGCCAGCGAGGAAGATCCCCACATGACGGAACCAGTCGGTGAAGTTGCTACCGTTGCTCTTAAGCTTTTCTTTCTCTAGGAACTGGTTAAAATTGATTGGGGATGCCATATCTACAACATATATTTGCAATAGTTTAGACTAAGTTTATGACAAATTGAGTTCAAATTTTAATTCAACATAATTAAAAATCTAGGTGAACTCCCACTCAAAACAATATCCCTCGCATTGTCTTAGTGATCACACGAACCAAATCCACCACACCTAAGTCCGATCATCATGAGACAAGATGTAATTTCAATGGCGAACACTCAAAGTGTTCATCATATCAATCATATGATTCATGCTCTACCTTTCGGTATCACGTGTTCCGAGACCATGTCTGTACATGCTAGGCTCGTCAAGGCCACCTTAGTATCCGCATGTGCAAATCGCTTGCACCCGTTGTATGCACTTGTTGATTCTATCACACCCGATCATCACGAGATGCTTCGAAACGACAAGTCTTGGCAACGGTGCTACTAAGGATGAACACTTTATTATCTTGATATTTTAGTGAGGGATCATCTTATAATGCTACCGTCGCGATCTAAGCAAAATAAGATGCATAAAAAGATTAACATCACATGCAGTTCATATGTGATATGATATGGCCCTTTTGTCTTTGCGCCTTTGATCTTCATCTCCAAAGCACGGATATGATCTCCATCATCTTCGGGCATGATCTCCATTATCGTCGGCGTAGCGTCAAGGTCCATGGCGCCGTCTTCATGGTTGTTCACCTCATGTAGCAACTATTACAACTACTTTGAAATACTACTCAACATGAAATTTAAAGACAACCATAAGGCTCCTGCCGGTTGCCACAATACAATAATGATCATCTCATACATATGCATCATCACATTATGGCCATATCACATCACCAAACCCTGCAAAAACAAGTTAGACGTCTCTAATTTGGTTTGCATATTTTACGTGGTTTAGGGTTTTCGAGAGAGATCTAATCTACCTACGAACATGAACCACAACGGTGATACTAGTGTTGTCAATAGAAGAGTAAATTGAATCTTCACTATAGTAGGAGAGACAGACACCCGCAAAGCCTCTTATGCAATACAAGTTGCATGTCGAACGAGGAACAAGTCTCATGAACGCGGTCATGTAAAGTTAGTCCGAGCCGCTTCATCCCACTATGCCACAAAGATGCAAAGTACTCAAACTAAAGACAACAAGAGCATCAACGCCCACAAAACCATTGTGTTCTACTCGTGCAACCATCTATGCATAGACACGGCTCTGATACCACTATAGGGATTCGTTGCATAGAAAACAAAAAATTTCCTACCGCGAGAACACAATCCAAGCCAAGATGCAATCTAGAAGACGGAAGCAACGAGGAGATGATCGAGACTCACCCTTGAAGATTTCCAAAGCCTACAAGATGAGGCTCTTGTTGCTGCGGTAGACGATCACTTGCCGCTTGCAAAAGCGCGTAGAAGATCTTGATCACGGTGCCACGATCGGGCAGCACCTCCTTACTCGGTCACACGTTCGGTGTTGATGAAGACGACGTCCTTCTCCCCATTCCAGCGGGCAGCAGAAGTAGTAGCTCCTCCTTGAATCTGGCAGCACGATGGCATGGTGGCGGTGGCGGTGGCGGTGGAGATCTCCGGCGGAGCTTCGCTAAGCGTGCGGGGGAGGTGGAGGAGAGAGGGGGTGGCCGGCCTCCTTGGGTGCGGCCAAGGTGGGGTGGTTGTGGTCGCCGGCCCCCTCCCCTATGCCCTCATTATATAGGTGGATCCCCAAGTGTTGGACTACAAGTCTTCGAATAAGACCCCAACACAAGAACCTTCCATGTAGTAGGGAAACCTACCCAAGGTGGGACTCCCACCTCAAGTGGGATTCCCCCCTTCCATGTGGGGGGGGGTGGCCGGCCCCCTTAGGTGGAGTCCACCTTGGACTCCCCTACTAGGGTTGGCCGGCCATGGGGAGGTGGAGTCCCTCCGGGACTCCTCCTTCCTTAGTGATTCCTTCCGGACTTTTCTAGAACCTTCTAGAACCTTCCGTAAAATCATCGGATCATTTTCAAACTTATAAAATGACTTCCTATATATGAATCTTATTCTCCGGACCATTCCGGAACTCCTCGTGATGTCCGGGATCCCATCCGAGACTTCGAACAATACTTCGAACTCCATTCCATATTCAAGTTCTACCATTTCAACATCAAACCTTAAGTGTGTCACCCTATGGTTCACGAACTATGTGGACATGGGTGAGAACTCTCTCCGACCAATAACCAATAGCGGGATCTGGAGATCCATAATGGCTCCCACATATTCAACGATGACTTTAGTGATCGAATGAACCATTCACACACGATACCGATTCCCTTTGTCACGCGATATTTTACTTGTCCGAGGTTTGATCATCGGTATCACTCTATACCTTGTTCAACCTCGTCTCCTGACAAGTACTCTTTACTCATACCGTGGTATGTGGTCTCTTATGAACTTATTCATATGCTTGCAAGACATTAGACGACATTCCACCGAGAGGGCCCAGAGTATATCTATCCGTCATCGGGATGGACAAATCCCACTGTTGATCCATATGCCTCAACTCATACTTTCCGGATACTTAATCCCACCTTTATAACCACCCATTTACGTAGTGGCGTTTGATGTAATCAAAGTACCTTTCCGGTATAAGTGATTTACATGATCTCATGGTCATAAGGACTAGGTAACTATGTATCGAAAGCTTATAACAAATAACTTAATGACATGATCTTATGCTACGCTTAATTGGGTGTGTCCATTACATCATTCATACAATGATATAACCTTGTTATTAATAACATCCAATGTTCATGATTATGAAACTAATCATCCATTAATCAACAAGCTAGTTAAGAGGCATACTAGGGACTCTTTGTTGTTTACATATCACACATGTATCAAAGTTTCGGTTAATACAATTATAGCATGGTATATAAACATTTATCATAAACATAAAGATATATAATAACCACTTTTATTATTGCCTCTTGGGCATATCTCCAACACCACCATCCCACCATTATCATCACCAGGTGTTCACCAGAGTGCAGTGACGCACGGCATCACACCGGCGACCGAGCCAGGCCAAGCTAGGGTTAGCCGCAGGGGCGCCAGCAGGTGCGGGAGGCGGCGCCGTGAAGGAGATCCAGTGGAGGCACCAGACAGGGTTGGCGACGGCTGGAGCAGCAGCGGAGGCGGCCGCAACATCACAGGCGAGCGGAAGGGAACACGAGAGGCAGAGTCGGAGGGGAACGGTTGCTCCTCCATCATTGGTGTCCGTGCTCAGCGGAGAAGAGGAGGCCGCGCGAGGGAGGGGGCAGGGGGAGGGCGGTTGCGTGGAGGCAGGCGGCGGCGTGGATGGGGCAGGGGAAGGAGAGCGGATGGAGGGGAGCCTAGGTCAAGGAAGCCATGTACGGGCAAGAGATATAAGGACGGGCCAACAGAGGACCAATAATTGGGACAATTTTTGTGGCGCACCAAGCAAGGTACGCCACAGAATGTCTTATTTCTGTGGCGCACCAAGCAAGGTGCTCCACAGAATATCTTAATTCTGTGGCGCACGTGGTCATGTGCGTCACAAAATAGTGAAACCAATGATTGGGGCTAGCGGGGTGTGGGGCCCACCTTATTTATGTGGTGCATGCGTGGCGGGTGCGCCACACAAATATGCTATTTCAGTGGCGTCACAGAATAGCATCCCACCTATACCTAGTTTCCTACTAGTCACTTCTCCAACAAGATCTGAACGGAAAGGCAAAAAGAAATTGGGCACACCAAATTATATATAAGTGTTGGTGTAACACTATGGTCTAGCTTGACCTAAGATGTATAGCCGGAAAAGAGCACAAGTTTTACTTAGTTAGTTGCAGGAGAATGGTAATCCACACTACAATCACTATTACATTGTGTGTATTGTAACATTTCTTTATTTAGTTGTTAATACGTCGTCCAGGGATTGACCTACGGTTCTCTATAGTGAACATAACATTTGGGTCTGCCTAGTAACATTTAATCCTATTGAATACCCATGCTCCTAAGCCCTCAACCATCGCCAGTGTTTTCTACCACTAGATGACCCGGTGCGCCCCGGCGCACAGGCAAATGCAAGACACTACTATAACCATATGTTTTATGTTGCTGATGTTTCTTTAGTTGTCCAAGAATTTGGTAGGTCTTTGAGAGCCCTTAAACCTATATAGGCAATCTTTTTTGAAGAAAATAAAAACATAAGTTTTAGTCGGCTGATGTCTGTTTAGTTTTCCAAGAATTCATGTATTTGAGGGCTCTTAAGCCTATATAGGCAATCCTTTTAAAAGAAAATAAAAACTTTTAAGCAATTGTCTAACACATGTACAACACAGGAGCAACATTTGTTGCATCCAACCATTTGTTCATAGCAAAGAGAAATAAATGTGTATAAATATCATATTTTTTAGGGTGCCATCAACACATACATTAAGTACAATTGAAGTAGTGTCATTTCCTTCAATAAGAATCAAAGAACAAATGGGCACAGGCCAGACCAAGTGGTCTTGATCATACTTGCATACCAAGATCACTATACATCATCATGCCATGTCTATTAAAATATAGAGACTCTTAGTATATACTATGTTAAATGAACATAGGAGTAATTTATATTTTCCAATGAATGTTGATAACTTGTGAAACATGCTGCTATGTGTCTGCTTTGAATTGCCTGCATATTTACATATGTGCATTCTTTGGTGGCACCGTGTTTCCTTTGATTTATCTAATGCATCAAGAATTCCGGTAACCTCACTGAAAGTCCAGCACATCTAAGAAAGGATCACCTAAGAGAATTCGCCCCGGCGCCGAGGCAAAAGCGAAACAGGTCAGTAATCATAAATTTTAATAGTCTGATGTTTATTTAATTGTCTAAGAATTTAGTCGGCCTCTGCAAGCCCTTAGTGCCGTATAACCATCATTTTTTAAGGAAAAGTCAACATTTCAAGTAATAATATATAAAGATAATATAAAAATAATACATGTATAATGCAACAATTATTTTTTGTGCATCCAACCATTTGTTCATAGCAATTAGAAATAAATTGTATAATAAAGCATCCTGATTTTTTTCTAGGTCAACACACTAAATAAGTACATATGTAGTGCTATTTATTTCAATGAAAATACACGAGGATCATCACTAAGAAGCAGAGAACAAATTGTACAATCGATTCTCTAGGTTAGTCCATGATGCTTCTTTTCCATCTCATCTTTCTTGGAAGAATCATTCAGCCGAATTACAACAAAAAAATAGACCGATGAATTTTTCTTATGCATAATCACATATTAAAAAAAATGGGGAAGCCCCATCCTCTACACCAATGACCCTTTATTAAATACATATTTAACTTGTAGATTATTGAAAAGTCTTATTATCACCTACTACCCTAATATCAATTCTTTGAACCGCCAAATGGCAAGAAAATGCTGGCAATATCTAATAGTCTGATTGTACTACTACACAACAATTACATTACTCATCAAGTAATTACTGTACACAACATGGATCACTGAAACCATGTGTTGAATCCCTTATAGATTGTAACTCTGCAAAACTCTTTGACAACAAAACTCAGTTATTTGCCCCAATTTCAGGGCATAAACAGGTACTGACATATTTTTGATAGGTTACTAACAAATCTTTATACTATCAGGAGACCACTTAATCACCTCTGCCTCAATGATGCAGTCAACCACCATATCCAACAGAAGTTCAGAACACCACCCAAAAAATATACGATCTAGCCTAGCACACAACTTATAGCAGAGTGGACAATGGATATGCTCAAGTTCTGTTGTAACATACTTGATGGCGTAATGATGAAATTTAGTATCATCAAGGTCTATTGCCTTCCCTTCAGAGCCTCCTAAAGAAGCTAGTCAACCAAACTGAAATGCGAATGTTCTTTTTGTCAAGACATAACAAGTGCTCTACAAAGTATTTTGATTGATTCCTACACAAAGTAAAAAAATAATAATAATAAAAGAGTACACATTTCTGGTGATGAAAGCTTCAGTTCTGCTAAAGAGATAGAAAACAGGTAATGCCTTAGCGAAAGTATCGAAGTGTAGACTTTAGACGGTAGTGCAGATTTGCTATAAGTACCTGAAACAGAACATGTGCAACCTCTTCAAATCCTTGTTCGAAATGTACATAACCAGATCAGCTAAATCTTCTACAACACAGATTCATTGTAATGCAGTGGATTATCATCAATAGCACAAAATGATACCTTCAAAGCCCTACACGGTAGGAAATTAGAAGTATCATTCTAATTTCAGACATTAGCAAAAGAAGCTTTCTTAGATGGGTAATTTGCTGATACGCCAGAACAGCATTGAATCCAGAAAGAGTTCCATAAAAAGTGGTGGATTATATTAGGACATGCATGAAAGGATGTTGTTACACAAATTTGTATAATAGGACAAAATAAAGAGCAGTTGCGGAGCAAATTAAAATAGGAGGACAGTAATAGCGGAAAGTTAATACAATTGTAAGAAGAATCCTATATCACCTTATAAGTAGCTCATGGGTGCACAAAAGAATTAGTTTTTGACTTCAGAACTAACTCACATAGACATGGGTACTACAAATTCAAGAACACATATCTCTGTAAGAGGGGAGGGGCACAAAGAAAGCAGACAATGACAATCAAGCCATACCTATCCTCTTGAATCTGGAGATGCTTAATCAGTAGTTGTAGAGCTAATGAGCTGGAACAGTAGTTTTCTTTTCATTAATTCTCGCTGCCTTCAGATCCTATATACAGAGAGCAGTTGCAGAATTGCATGTGAAATGCATTAAATCCTATGATCCAATGAGTTGGTTATAGTAATAACACAAACCATTTTTGAGATCAAATACTCAAACCAGAGATGACTCGAACCAGAACACGTATACTGCTTTATTTTTGTTATCAAATACTGCAACTTTATTTAAACACTGACACCCTCATGAACACATATTACTGCTACATCAGGAGAAATACAGGGCTGAACTAAATTATGTTATATATAAAAGCTAAAAAGCATTCTTCTGCAATTCCATTTCCAAAACAAATGATTAGTCATACCTAATATTACATCTTTTTTACTTTGGTACGACCACACTTTATATATCAGCAGTATAAAACACAACACTATCTGAAGGACAGCAGTATAAAACACGGGAGTATAAAACATGGATGATTAATATTACCTTGGTGTCTTGATACTTCTTCTCTTCTTCCTCAGACCTGCACACATCATGTTCAAAAATCACATCAGGTAGCTAGCAGAGAGAATAGGAGCAATGTTTGGGGAAAAGATTCACCTGGCACCGCGGCCAGGGCCAGCCGCTCTCCGCGCCGTAGAGCGTGTGCACGAAATTTGCGTCTCGTGCGCCGCGAATGGTGGCGGCGCTCACGGCGGCTGCAGTGGGCGGCGTCGGGCCGCCCCCGGGCCGCATTGGCGGCGGGTGGCTGGCGCTGACCATCTGCTCTCCTTCTGCTGCGGCGCCCATGCCGGGCCACCTCGCCAAGGTGTCTCGCTTCTCCAAGATGACCGGCCGCAGCTTCCTGCCGCGCCACTGCAGGGGCAACCTGTTGTACGTGTCCGACACGCCGCCGCCGGTGTGCTAGGTCGAGAAGGAGAGGCGCGACGACGCGGCGGCTCTCCGTCCGGCGGCACCAGTTCCGAGGCTGCGACCAAGCTGCAGCCTACTGCCGAGGGATCGGCGGAGGCTGGCCACGACGGCGACTTCTCCCCGGCCGCGGCCGGACATTTCTTCTCTATGGCGGACGACTGCCGTTTCTTCTCCACGGCGGACAGCGGCCCTTTTTTCTCCTTGAACGGCAGGTTTCTTCTCCTCGGCGGCGGCCGGCCGTCTCTTCTCCACAGCAGACCATTCTTCTCCTCGAACGGTTCTTCCTCGGTACGGCCGGCCGTTTCTTCTCCGTGGCGGACGATGGCTGTTTCTTCTCCACGGCGGATGACGACCGTTTCTTCTCCTCGAACGACAACTTTCTTCTCCGTGGCAGATGATAGCCGTTTCTTCTCCATGACGGACGACGGTGTGAGGAGAAGCGGGGCTTCATGTTCCTGGTGGTGTGGCCGCGGATCGCCAATTTTGTCCCTTTCTACAGCAATTATGTACTTGAGCGCTCAAACAGTGCGAAACAGACTACACCGTCGGACCAGCCCGCACCAGACCGGCCAATCATCTCCTATCTAAACGGTCTAAACCAGACCAATCCAAAGTAAACTGTGGCATACGGTTTGGTTTAAGGAACCAGCAGAACCCAGATCAAACCGGGAATGCACAGGCTGAGATATTGAGCACTTCAAAAGACATCCCAGCTCAACAAAAAAGCTAGAGCCTACATGTTTCCTCAACATGTCGATTACCATAGTGGCCCATATTCACCGATGACAGCTAAATGACTATTTGAAGATCAGGTAACTAATATCAAATCTTAAGTTACATTAAAATGACGAATCCTGCTGCCAAACAAAGCATGCTGGACAAAGAACATCAGGTAACTAATATCAAATCTGAAGTTCCTTTAAAATTAACCACTGCTTATTATCTGCAAAATGAAATAACAGCAGGGAAGATAAAGTGGGTTTTATCACCTCAACTTTACGCCCATGAGTACATAAGAGGAACTGTTCCCTAAATTAGTTTATTTAAGTGAATAGATACATGAAAAATAACACAAGATTGTATGCCCTTTTCAATGTGTGAACCATAATGCTGACTTGTTTAATCAACCACAAATAAATCATACACCATGCTATAAAAAACAATGAACCCTACAGAAGAACAATTTGGGTAAAACATTTATGTTAATCTCTAGCAAATTGTTACATGCATGATCGAGCAAGGTATCTGGTTCCCTTTTGAGCAGTTTATGCAACCGTCTGGCACTGGTGCTTTACTTAGCAAGGACCAAGCAACATCATCGAACAAAAAATGGAAAAACATGGTGACAATATTCAGTAAGAAATACAAAATCTAGAAACACTTCAATATCAAAAAGCAAATCGGTAGCAAATAACTGGATGCAATGAAATTGATACACCATTCTTCTATCGGATCGGAACACAACGAAAACAAAGAACCTTATAACTGCATTACCATTGATGCAATAAAAGTACAGACCGCAGACCATTTTCTACTGCTGTCTAGCTTCTTCAACGATTGATAGCTAGAAGGTGTAAACCTTGTAATGAACTTTTTTATCATAGAATATTAGATTAGATGTTAAGTGTGAACACATGATGGGCTAATGACTATAGAAATAGTCATCGATCATTATCTTAATCCAGTCACTGCAAGGCATGATCTCGGGAAAATAAAAAAATATCCGCAACTTTCTCAAGTAATCTCCTATTTTCTTATAATGATTGCATTAATTTAGACAACAACAAAGAATGAAATTTACACCAGTTGACTCAAAATAGGAAAACAAAGGCATTACCTAGAGGATCGAGATACCAATTGTTATCTTACATGTATCTTCAAAATAGGAAAACAAAGGCATTACCAGGTGTCTCGCTTCTCCAAGATGACAGGCCGCAGCTTCCTCAAAATAGGAAAACAAAGGCCTTTCACCAATCCGGAATAGGAGCTTCAAAAAACAGGGCAAAAAATAAGGAATGCTATGCACGGGCTCATAGCCTTCTCCCCAATCCTTGCTTCTCACAAAGAGACAGTAAGGAAGAAACGAGCAACAGCTAGTAGCACAACAGAACCAACAACACAAGAAAACTGCACAGTACCAGCAAATCGACGAGAGACGGAAAGAGAGGAAGTAGGAGCTCACCTGCCTAACGGAGACGAGAATGCTCCGAGGAGGAGGGGCGTTGGCAGGCATCTCTCACCATTTTATGAGCCCATCATCTACACAAAAATTGCCAGAAAAGTAATGAAAGAAAGGACCAGACCTAGAAAATAAAAGAGGCACCAATAAGTCAACATATAATAATTTGTTTTTCTAAACAAAAAATGCAGTCCTAAAAATTTTCGGGCCAGCCAAAAGACAGTGCAATGCCTATCAATATTACAAAGCCATAAAAAATGGTCAACATGGCAAGACTGTCCAGCGCTCAAGCAGGCCTAGAATGGCACACTCAGGAATAGTATAAAGATAAGAAATGAGAGGTTATAAAAACTTATATAATGCTAACGTAACTATAAAGATAATGCCTGCATTCTGTAGGTAGACAAGAGCAACAAGTTTGAGGTACCTTCTCCCCCTCCTGCTTCGTGACACTCATTCTTTGCAAAGAGCTGGTCCTAAAAAAGATCAGTTGATAACAGAGCCTCATTAGCAAAAAAAAAAAAACACGACATTCGATGAATCAGTGCCATATGTAACAGAAAAAGACCAGTTTGAATGGATTTAGACAAAGGAAGATTCAAATCCTACCAAAAAAGGAGCGAGACCAGGACAGGAGTGATGCCTTGTCTTATCACATGATTCATCAGACACCAGTCACCGACAACAGAACTCCATGGCCCTGGATCAAATTGATATTTAGTTAGTGCACTGGATCATGAGAAAGGAATCGCAAAGATTCAGTGAGTATAGCTAATGAAATGAAATTTAGTTCAAACAAATGGAACTATTATAGAACAATCATATTTTTCCTATTAGCTAGCTACAAATAGAATCCATCATTATTATTTAGCTATTATACCAATATTACCTGTTGTTTTGAGGTACAGTCTTGAAGGAGATATCAACAAGTTGTCACCTAATTCTGTCAACATGAGCTGAAGTTGCCCTCCATTCAGGAGTTATCATGTCTCAGCTGCGGAGTGCAGAAATTTTATTTTAATGCTAACACAACATCGTTATGGAAAATGGGGCACGCATGGAAGTGCACGTATGAAATGCAGAACTCGGTACGAACCTTCTCTGTGGACCTCATAGCTGATGAATGCACGATGTTAGTGTATATCAAGGGCCTAAGCAGAAAACCAAGCCTGTTTCCAACCCACCCACATGGCCACATCAGCAAAAACCTGAAAAATTGAAAATGGGGCACGCATGGAAGTGCACTTATGAAATGCAGAACTCGGTACGAACCTTCTCTGTGGACCTCATAGCTGATGAATGCACGATGTTAGTCTATATCAAGGGCCTAAGCAGAAAACCAAGCCTGTCCGAACCCACCCACATGGCCACATCAGCAAAAACCTGAAAAATTGAATATTATCAGACAAGGTACTTATCTTGTGACAGATCAAAATGTCATCTTGTAGCAGATTGGATCATATAATATACAGTAAGGGCGACAAACAAACATACTGTCCCATTACAGCCATTTCAATGTGTGTAATTAAACTTGCCAAGCTCAAGCTTTAGCTACACAAAATTGAAAATATTGGTCCCACCTTTCTCGCATTTATTAATGCCAGAAGGCACCTCCAATTCTTCTGTTACCACATTATCAATGGTCTTTCCAGCCTTTTTATTCTTCACTCTATCAGACTTCCAGTGACCATCATGACCCGCTTCTACCTAGAGTAAAAGGGAGAGGTTCACCCATTAAATCAAACAGTTCCATTCCCAAATCAACTAAATAATGCTATTAGCAAAGAAAGTATGGAGCAAATTCTTTTGCAATGTAACATCTCGAATAACCAACCCTCTTTAAGTAAGCTAGGCGGAAGAAAATGCCAACCCATTTTGGGCTGAATCATGTCAGCTTAACCTCCTTGGTAAGCAGGGATCAGAGGACCACCATCAAAGATGAATTCCGCGATCTGCAGATCGATCTTCACCTTGCACAACAACTTTGAGTGCTGCACATAGTTGAATCCATCTAAATGGAATATATCCAAGAACTTGCAATGGTTGAATATAATTCCATGCAAAGGAACATCTTGCTTTGGAGATCCTCCTCGCTACCTTGAGAGCAATGATCTTTACCAAAAATGATGCCACCTCGCAGCAACATAGCAAGACCAATTGAGAAATATTGAACCGGACGAAGTAAGAAATATTAGCAGGAAGGAGCTAACTGAAATCGAGGGATGGGTGATGATCTCACAAGAAGGTTGAGCCTGTCGATAGGGGGCGACATGCCTGGAAGGAAAGAAGCGGGATACCAAATAACACACCCTTGGTGGACACCGACGATGCTTGTGCAACAAGGCTTTAAGTCACCATCCAGCCTTGCCTCTCTTCTCAAATCCCATCCAGCCGCCGTCGTACCTAAAACCATGTGCACCATTTTCAATAGCCTTGTGATACATATACTGAGAGTTTCAGCCACGCTAAATACTGCCACCGCACATGGATATAAAAAGTAGATGGATATAAAAAGTAGCTAATTCAATATTCCCCGAAACTATTTTTAGACAACAATCACAAACAATGTGTGTGATTAACAACTAAATGGTACAATATAATGTTAATCTACTAATAGCAGTAGAGAATGCAACCTGCATGCCCTTGTCAAGCACTGAGCATTGGCTCATGTCTCAAGATCCATCAACGCACTAATGATGATGTCAGTTCTCAGCTCAAAACATCCTACGCAGCAAGGCAAATGCCGTAGAACCAAAAGATATTAGCAAAGAAGAAATAAAAATTACAAACCGAATGCATATCTACAGAAGTTATATTTTTTCGTAGAATAAATGGAGCTAGTTTCCTAGGACAAAGTTATTCTTCATGTACTTTTTATTTTCAATCTTCAAAATATGAACTTGTAAAACCAAAGTTATTCCAAACTGTAGCACCTTTAACTGTTTATTCGACTTTTTTAGATTCATCAATTTAGATATTTCCTTCTAGCAAGTAATGCATCATTGACCCCAAACTTGTACCTCTCATTTTGCATCTGCCACGTCGAAGCAGCCAAAGAACATAGAGAAGCAACAGGATTGCATACAGTGACATTCCTCCAAATCAGCTTCCAATGATTCTTTTGTTTGATCAAATCCATGTCAAAGCTGCAAAAGGAGCAGCAAATTATCATGAACAAGAGATGGGCAAATCAATTCAGAATCCAAAGATATACTTAGATCTAGAGCAGACAATCTCACCGTGCCTGCTCTGGCCATGTCCATGTCTGCCAATCCACTCCGGTTGGGGAAGGGGAGACCAGCATGACGGCGAGCGAGGGCATTGTCGAGGGAGTGCGGCCAGCACAGGTCGGCCTGCCCCCACCACCTCCTCCACCTGGCCGTGGCTGCTCCTCCACCTCCGTCCCATCGCCGCCCCTCACTGTCCTCCATCTCTAGTGCTGGGTAGGCCAAGGGAGAGAGGATTGACAGCAGACGCGAAGAGCTGAGGGCATGGCCAAGGGAGTGCGGCCGGCACCAGTTGAAAGTGCATGGAGCCCCCATGTGTGGTTTTGGTAATTAATGACAATCCCTATGGACTAATGTTTGCATTGAGTTATATTTGTAGGAGTTGTCCATAGGCAATGCTTGAACCATATGTTGGCTTCAAGGTTGTAATAAGAAGAAATTGATGAAGGATATCAAGTGTCAAGTATGTCTTGAAGATGAAGATGAAGTGAGCCCTCAAGTTATCTCAAGACATCAACATGATGAAGAATGAAGAAATGATGTGCAAGTTCAAGATGAGCCAACTCGAAGAGATCATATGCTTGAAGCTTGCCATCCATATGGTGTTCATGGATTTGAGAAGATGCGCCGAAGAAGAAGCTCTCCCATGGTGGATTATGGGGGAGCAATCTACAAGACTTCGTCAAGCAAGCACAATCAAGAAAGGCGTTCCATCTTGTTGCGGTCAAGACCATCATCATCAAGCTCAAGTGGAATGCGCAAGGTTAAGGTTTGCTCTTGATAGGGTTTCTTTCTCACCGGTCTCATGGTGTAGTTGGAGACCGGTTCTTAGTTTAGTTGCCGTACTATCAAGAGGGCTCTCGGGTGAGTAACTCGATCGTATCTTTCGGAGAGAGCTCAAACCTTTGCATCCTTGCATCATCTTTCTTGGTTGTTATTTGGATCTTATCCATGTGATGTTTTAGAGCTTGTGCTTATTCTCATGACAAGCTCTAGTTCTTCGAAAACGGATTTCGCATAGACCACTTGTTGCGTTTTCGAGTTAGGTGATTTTCTCGGTTTCTCATGTTGAGGTGTTGCACCTCTAAAAATAATAGAAAATCACCCCCAGCTAGTTTCCATATTTTCACTTTTTGTTGGGTAGCTCTGGTCGTCCTCTTTCGAGGAACACCACTAACATAATTTGCAAAATAAAAAAGAGCACCCATATTTTTAGTTCAATATAAACACTAATATCATATAACACTACTCTTATATTTAAGACCTTAGAAAAACTGTAATAGCATATAACATGTTCAACAAAGTACACATAACATAGTATGACTAGTAGCATATAACATGTTCAACTATTAGAGTCGTCCTCTGAAAATACAGGGTCACGGTAATCGTAAGAAGAGTCAGAGTTAGGGTCTTGGTACTTGTACTACACCATGATATCGTCGTTGCCATGATCCAGATATACGTGCACCTCGGTCCCCTTCCATTCCATAGGCTTCTGCAAGGTCTCTCCAACGAGGGAATTGTTGGGTAGCTCTTGTCGTCCTCTTTCCAACAAAATTGGTTTCGTCTTAATCCGAGTTTCCAAACTCTAGATATTGTCTTTTGAAGTTTGTCTTCAATTTGATTTAAAGAAAAAAGGAAAAGGAGAGGAGGGGCAGCCGCCGGAGGCACGGGCGGTACCACCGGCCTCACCATGGCCGGAGCCTCCGGGCTCGGTACCGCCCGCGGTACCGCTAAGGCGCCGAGTGCCCCCGTAAAGCTCCAGGGCTATGGGGAGGATCGGCGGTACCCCGGCCGGTACCATGGCCGGAGGCTCCGGCCTCCCCCTCCCTGCCCGCAGCTCGCCTCCCCCGCCGCCTCCTGCCTTCTCTGGCCGGTAGTACCGGCCACCAAGGGCCGGTACTACCGGTCCCCTTCTTCCCCGCGCGCAGCACTTCAACGGGCAGAAATTGGGGCATCCTTTTAAGCCCCCTCTCTCTCTCGTTTTATCACTGCTTGCTCCTTCTTCTTCCTCCTCTCTCTCAAGCCTCTCACCTCCATTGTTGATTGACTTTTTGTGAGCTTGAGATCTCTCTCCCCTTCCCATGATTCTTGCATCTATTTGAGAGAAAGATTGAGGGGATCTAGATCCACACTTTGACCAAACCAAATCATCTCTTTGTGAGTGAATCTTTGGGATCTAGATCTTGGGGAACTTTGTGTTCTTCTTTTGTTCTTCCTCTCTTATTCCCCCAATAGCTTTTGTAGCTTTGTTGGAATTTGAGAGAGAAGGACTTGAGCATCTTTGTGGTGTTCTTGCCATTGCATTTGGTGCATCGGTTTGAGTTCTCCACGGTGATTTGTGGTGGTGAAAGCAAGAAGGTTGTTACTCTTGGGTTCTTGGAACCCTAGACGGATTCTAGACCTTTGTGGTGATTTGTTGGGAGCCTCCGATTAAGTTGTGGATGTGTGCCCCAACCTTTGTGTAAGGCCCGGTTTCCGCCTCGAAGGAAATCCCTTAGTGGAACCGTGACCTAGGCCTTTGTGGCGAGGGTCACCGGAGATTTAGGTGAGGCGCCTTCGTGGCGTTCGGTGTGTGGTGTGAGTACCGCATCTTGGGGTGAGGCCTTTGTGGCGTTGGTGTGCATCGAGCAACCACACCTCAAGGTGAGCCTCTTGTGGCGTTCGGGAGCACTAAGCAACCGCACCTCTCCACCGGAGATTAGCACTCGCAAGAGTGTGAACTCCGGGATAAATCATCGTCTCCCGCGTGCCTCGGTTATCTCTATACCCGAGCTCTTTACTTATGCACTTTACCTTGTGATAGCCATCGTGCTTGAAGTTATATATATCTTGCTATCACATAATTGCTTGTATTGCTTAGCATAAGTTGTTGTTGCACATAGGTGAACCATTGCTTAGAATAAGTTGTTGGTGCACATAGGTGAACAATAGTATATAGGCTTTGGGCTTGACAAAGTAAACGCTAGTTTTATTCCGCATTTGTTAAGCCCATCTCGTAAAAGTTTTAAATCGCCTATTCACCCCCCCCCCCTCTAGGCGACATCCGTGTCCTTTCAGTCGGCCTACCCCCAGCGCAACCCCAAGAGCCGCTCGTCGCTGCTCCTCCACCTCCGTCCCAGCGCCGCCCCTCGCTGCTCCTCCACGCCCGGATGTGTAGGTCGCGGGAGAAGGGCGCGAAGACGACGATTTGGGGCCGCGGAGGAGGAGACGCGAGGGGGTGAGGCAACACGCCACAACCTGCAATGGTTAGGTCGATTTATGCACTCACCGCGCCTCCCCGTCTCCATCGACGCCGCAGTTCGCCTCCAGCAGTGGGCCGCCGCGGATGCCTCCCACCAGTTCTTCACTTGAGGCGGCCGCCCCGCGCCGATCCGTCTCTGGCCGCGACCGTCGCCTCCGGTCGTCGCCGCCGTGGATCCGCCCAGCGCCGGCCCGTCTCGGCCGCGCCCCGGCGCCACCGGTCGCCGCCGCCACCGCCGCCTCCGGTCGTCGCGGATCCGCCCTGCGTCGGCCCGTCTCTGGCCGCACTCGGCGCCTCCGGTCGCTGCCGCCATCCTTCTTGATCTCGCCGCACGCCGGTGCAGCGGAGTGACGGACGGCGCTTCTTCCGAGGAGGAGAGGCGGCGGCACGGGTTGGGAGAGGAGGTGGGGATTGGGGGACGGGAGAGGAGGTGGGGATTGGGGGAGGAGAGACTGGCCCGTCTAGGTTTTCACTGCCCCAAACGAGAAGGGTGACATGAACGAGCCTGTGTGGCTGCCTATGACCGGCGGCCCCCGCACATATAAGGTCCCGTTTGTCATGGACTCGACGGGACAAGCAAAAAGTGATTAAAAAATTACAACATCCGATGGCCGTGGTGAAAAGCGGGATTGGAATTTACTGTAGCTAGCGAAACGGACGGATCAGATCGATTTGCCCCTCTCAGACCCCCTGGATGGCTGGGTAGTCTTTCAACATTTATAGAAAGAATTGGATGTTAGACAGAAGCCATCCGGATCGTTTAATCAGCAAGTAAAACCTGATTTTTTGTTGCCGATTCGAACACCCGCTCCATTGACGCGTTATGGCCCCATCCCTGACTACGGTCCACAACACAACGACCAATATTCTACCGTCTAGGAAAAAAGATGCAGGGAACACCCGAACACCCCGAGCCGACCGTGGTCTCTATCCTTCCGGGCCAAACCGCCAAACCCTAATTATATATAAGCGTTGGTGTAACACTATGGTCTAGCTTGAGCTAAGATGTATAGCCGGAAAAGAACACAGGTTTTACTTAGTTAGTCGCAGGAGAATGGTAATCCACACTACAATCACTATTACATTGTCTGTATTGTAACATTTCTTTCTTTCGTTGTTATTACGTCATCGAGGGATTGACCTAGGGTCCTCTGGAGTGAACATAACATTTGCGTCTGCCCACAATGGCCCGTCAATTGCCACAGCTGTCCCGGCCCGCGCGAGCAAGCTTCATTGAATGGACAGACTTCCAGCTAAAGGAAATTCAGTAAAATCACAGCCCCGTTGAAACTGTGCATGCATCCAAGATAGACAAAAAGTATGGATGAAGTATGCGAAAAGTGCTTTTGACTCCCGAGCTCCAGTGCTCTCGTTATTTAAAAAAATTAAAAAATATTTATTAGCGATCAAAAAATCCGAAAAATAATTCTGTAGATTGTTAGTGATACATCTCACAATCATGAAAAATCTCAACCCAAAATTCTTTTTCCTTTGAGTCAGACAAAAATAACAAATCTGACATATTTTTATAGATTTGAAAATGACTACTCAGATCTGTATTTTTATCTTTTTTGTGTAGCTTAAAATATAAAGTATTTAAAATTGATATTTTACACGTTTATGGGATACATTATTGGCTATATGCAGATATTTTTTTTCAGAATTTTTTGAAACTCAAAAATAAGATTTTTAATTTATTTTATAAGCGAGATCACTGGTGCCCATGCATGTGCACCAAATCTCTATCGTGAAGTATGAGTCATATACTTGGTAGAAAGTTACGTGGTTCTAGACACCTCCCATTTCTAGGTCCTAAGCTATATCGTGTTTAAGAACATGTTGAAGACAAAAAGTAGTATGAATATGTGATTCCGATACTAGAATCACCGGCATGGATTGCTGATGTTTTATATATTGCCTGCTCCAGTATAAATAGATGTATTTATGTTAAAACTAACATGTGGCCCTAGCAATTGCACAGGCAATATCTTTGATATTTATGATATACATTTAAATACATTACTATTAAACATACCATGTTTTGTTGGAAACCAAAAATGTTTAACCACTAAATAACTCATGAAATCACAAAATATAAAATTTTATTTTAATACTTACTATAGTAGTGTTCCAGACCCACGCTACTATTGCCGGAAATACTAGTGGCATGCCTGTCCCACACAACTAGTAATAGAAATACCGGTTATGTGCCACTATCGAGGAACACCACTAACATAATTTGCAAAATAAAAAAGAGCACCCATATTTTTAGTTCAATATAAACACTAATATCATATAACACTACTCTTATATTTAAGACCTTAGAAAAACTGTAATAGCATATAACATGTTCAACAAAGTACACATAACATAGTATGACTAGTAGCATATAACATGTTCAACTATTAGAGTCGTCCTCTGAAAATACAGGGTCACGGTAATCGTAAGAAGAGTCAGAGTTAGGGTCTTGGTACTTGTACTACACCATGATATCGTCGTTGCCATGATCAAGATATACGTGCACCTCGGTCCCCTTCCATTCCATAGGCTTCTGCAAGGTCTCTCCAACGAGGGAATTGTTGGGTAGCTCTTGTCGTCCTCTTTCCAACAAAATTGGTTTCGTCTTAATCCGAGTTTCCAAACTCTAGATATTGTCTTTTGAAGTTTGTCTTCAATTTGATTTAAAGAAAAAAGGAAAAGGAGAGGAGGGGCAGCCGCCGGAGGCACGGGCGGTACCACCGGCCTCACCATGGCCGGAGCCTCCGGGCTCGGTACCGCCCGCGGTACCGCTAAGGCGCCGAGTGCCCCAGTAAAGCTCCAGGGCTATGGGGAGGTTCGGCGGTACCCCGGCCGGTACCATGGCCGGAGGCTCCGGCCTCCCCCTCCCTGCCCGCAGCTCGCCTCCCCCGCCGCCTCCTGCCTTCTCTGGCCGGTAGTACCGGCCACCAAGGGACGGTACTACCGGTCCCCTTCTTCCCCGCGCGCAGCACTCCAACGGGCAGAAATTGGGGCATCCTTTTAAGCCCCCTCTCTCTCTCGTTTTATCACTGCTTGCTCCTTCTTCTTCCTCCTCTCTCTCAAGCCTCTCACCTCCATTGTTGATTGACTTTTTGTGAGCTTGAGATCTCTCTCCCCTTCCCATGATTCTTGCATCTATTTGAGAGAAAGATTGAGGGGATCTAGATCCACACTTTGACCAAACCAAATCATCTCTTTGTGAGTGAATCTTTGGGATCTAGATCTTGGGGAACTTTGTGTTCTTCTTTTGTTCTTCCTCTCTTATTCCCCCAATAGCTTTTGTAGCTTTGTTGGAATTTGAGAGAGAAGGACTTGAGCATCTTTGTGGTGTTCTTGCCATTGCATTTGGTGCATCGGTTTGAGTTCTCCACGGTGATTTGTGGTGGTGAAAGCAAGAAGGTTGTTACTCTTGGGTTCTTGGAACCCTAGACGGATTCTAGACCTTTGTGGTGATTTGTTGGGAGCCTCCGATTAAGTTGTGGATGTGTGCCCCAACCTTTGTGTAAGGCCCGGTTTCCGCCTCGAAGGAAATCCCTTAGTGGAACCGTGACCTAGGCCTTTGTGGCGAGGGTCACCGGAGATTTAGGTGAGGCGCCTTCGTGGCGTTCGGTGTGTGGTGTGAGTACCGCATCTTGGGGTGAGGCCTTTGTGGCGTTGGTGTGCATCGAGCAACCACACCTCAAGGTGAGCCTCTTGTGGCGTTCGGGAGCACTAAGCAACCGCACCTCTCCACCGGAGATTAGCACTCGCAAGAGTGTGAACTCCGGGATAAATCATCGTCTCCCGCGTGCCTCGGTTATCTCTATACCCGAGCTCTTTACTTATGCACTTTACCTTGTGATAGCCATCGTGCTTGAAGTTATATATATCTTGCTATCACATAATTGCTTGTATTGCTTAGCATAAGTTGTTGTTGCACATAGGTGAACCATTGCTTAGAATAAGTTGTTGGTGCACATAGGTGAACAATAGTATATAGGCTTTGGGCTTGACAAAGTAAACGCTAGTTTTATTCCGCATTTGTTAAGCCCATCTCGTAAAAGTTTTAAATCGCCTATTCACCCCCCCCCCCCCTCTAGGCGACATCCGTGTCCTTTCACCAGTCGGCCTACCCCCAGCGCAACCCCAAGAGCCGCTCGTCGCTGCTCCTCCACCTCCGTCCCAGCGCCGCCCCTCGCTGCTCCTCCACGCCCGGATGTGTAGGTCGTGGGAGAAGGGCGCGAAGACGACGATTTGGGGCCGCGGAGGAGGAGACGCGAGGGGGTGAGGCAACACGCCACAACCTGCAATGGTTAGGTCGATTTATGCACTCACCGCGCCTCCCCATCTCCATCGACGCCAGCCGCCTCCAGAAGGCCGCCGCGGATGCCTCCCACCGCTTCTTCACTTGAGGCGGCCGCCCCGCGCCGATCCGTCTCTCGGCCGCGACCGTCGCCTCCGGTCGTCGCCGCCGTGGATCCGCCCGCCGCCGCCCGTCTCGGCCGCGCCCGGCGCCACCGGTCGCCGCCGCCACCGCCGCCTCCGGTCGTCGCGGATCCGCCTGCGTCGGCCCGTCTCGGCCGCACTCGGCGCTCCGGTCGCTGCCGCCATCCTTCTTGATCTCGCCGCACGCCGGTGCAGCGGAGTGACGGACGGCGCTTCTTCCGAGGAGGAGAGGCGACGGCACGGGTTGGGAGAGGAGGTGGGGATTGGGGGACGGGAGAGGAGGTGGGGATTGGGGGAGGAGAGACTGGCCCGTCTAGGTTTTCACTGCCCCAAACGAGAAGGGTGACATGAACGAGCCTGTGTGGCTGCCTATGACCGGCGGCCCCCGCACATATAAGGTCCCGTTTGTCATGGACTCGACGGGACAAGCAAAAAGTGATTAAAAAATTACAACATCCGACGGCCGTGGTGAAAAGCGGGATTGGAATTTACTGTAGCTAGCGAAACGGACGGATCAGATCGATTTGCCCCTCTCAGACCCCCTGGATGGCTGGGTAGTCTTTCAACATTTATAGAAAGAATTGGATGTTAGACAGAAGCCATCCGGATCGTTTAATCAGCAAGTAAAACCTGATTTTTTGTTGCCGATTCGAACACCCGCTCCATTGACGCGTTATGGCCCCATCCCTGACTACGGTCCACAACACAACGACCAATATTCTACCGTCTAGGAAAAAAGATGCAGGGAACACCCGAACACCCCGAGCCGACCGTGGTCTCTATCCTTCCGGGCCAAACCGCCAAACCCTAATTATATATAAGCGTTGGTGTAACACTATGGTCTAGCTTGAGCTAAGATGTATAGCCGGAAAAGAACACAGGTTTTACTTAGTTAGTCGCAGGAGAATGGTAATCCACACTACAATCACTATTACATTGTCTGTATTGTAACATTTCTTTCTTTCGTTGTTATTACGTCATCGAGGGATTGACCTAGGGTCCTCTGGAGTGAACATAACATTTGCGTCTGCCCACAATGGCCCGTCAATTGCCACAGCTGTCCCGGCCCGCGCGAGCAAGCTTCATTGAATGGACAGACTTCCAGCTAAAGGAAATTCAGTAAAATCACAGCCCCGTTGAAACTGTGCATGCATCCAAGATAGACAAAAAGTATGGATGAAGTATGCGAAAAGTGCTTTTGACTCCCGAGCTCCAGTGCTCTCGTTATTTAAAAAAATTAAAAAATATTTATTAGCGATCAAAAAATCCGAAAAATAATTCTGTAGATTGTTAGTGATACATCTCACAATCATGAAAAATCTCAACCCAAAATTCTTTTTCCTTTGAGTCAGACAAAAATAACAAATCTGACATATTTTTATAGATTTGAAAATGACTACTCAGATCTGTATTTTTATCTTTTTTGTGTAGCTTAAAATATAAAGTATTTAAAATTGATATTTTACACGTTTATGGGATACATTATTGGCTATATGCAGATTTTTTTTTCAGAATTTTTTGAAACTCAAAAATAAGATTTTTAATTTATTTTATAAGCGAGATCACTGGTGCCCATGCATGTGCACCAAATCTCTATCGTGAAGTATGAGTCATATACTTGGTAGAAAGTTACGTGGTTCTAGACACCTCCCATTTCTAGGTCCTAAGCTATATCGTGTTTAAGAACATGTTGAAGACAAAAAGTAGTATGAATATGTGATTCCGATACTAGAATCACCGGCATGGATTGCTGATGTTTTATATATTGCCTGCTCCAGTATAAATAGATGTATTTATGTTAAAACTAACATGTGGCCCTAGCAATTGCACAGACAATATCTTTGATATTTATGATATACATTTAAATACATTACTATTAAACATACCATGTTTTGTTGGAAACCAAAAATGTTTAACCACTAAATAACTCATGAAATCACAAAATATAAAATTTTATTTTAATACTTACTATAGTAGTGTTCCAGACCCACGCTACTATTGCCGGAAATACTAGTGGCATGCCTGTCCCACACAACTAGTAATAGAAATACCGGTTATGTGCCACTATCGAGGAACACCACTAACATAATTTGCAAAATAAAAAAGAGCACCCATATTTTTAGTTCAATATAAACACTAATATCATATAACACTACTCTTATATTTAAGACCTTAGAAAAACTGTAATAGCATATAACATGTTCAACAAAGTACACATAACATAGTATGACTAGTAGCATATAACATGTTCAACTATTAGAGTCGTCCTCTGAAAATACAGGGTCACGGTAATCGTAAGAAGAGTCAGAGTTAGGGTCTTGGTACTTGTACTACACCATGATATCGTCGTTGCCATGATCAAGATATACGTGCACCTCGGTCCCCTTCCATTCCATAGGCTTCTGCAAGGTCTCTCCAACGAGGGAATTGTTGGGTAGCTCTTGTCGTCCTCTTTCCAACAAAATTGGTTTCGTCTTAATCCGAGTTTCCAAACTCTAGATATTGTCTTTTGAAGTTTGTCTTCAATTTGATTTAAAGAAAAAAGGAAAAGGAGAGGAGGGGCAGCCGCCGGAGGCACGGGCGGTACCACCGGCCTCACCATGGCCGGAGCCTCCGGGCTCGGTACCGCCCGCGGTACCGCTAAGGCGCCGAGTGCCCCAGTAAAGCTCCAGGGCTATGGGGAGGTTCGGCGGTACCCCGGCCGGTACCATGGCCGGAGGCTCCGGCCTCCCCCTCCCTGCCCGCAGCTCGCCTCCCCCGCCGCCTCCTGCCTTCTCTGGCCGGTAGTACCGGCCACCAAGGGCCGGTACTACCGGTCCCCTTCTTCCCCGCGCGCAGCACTCCAACGGGCAGAAATTGGGGCATCCTTTTAAGCCCCCTCTCTCTCTCGTTTTATCACTGCTTGCTCCTTCTTCTTCCTCCTCTCTCTCAAGCCTCTCACCTCCATTGTTGATTGACTTTTTGTGAGCTTGAGATCTCTCTCCCCTTCCCATGATTCTTGCATCTATTTGAGAGAAAGATTGAGGGGATCTAGATCCACACTTTGACCAAACCAAATCATCTCTTTGTGAGTGAATCTTTGGGATCTAGATCTTGGGGAACTTTGTGTTCTTCTTTTGTTCTTCCTCTCTTATTCCCCCAATAGCTTTTGTAGCTTTGTTGGAATTTGAGAGAGAAGGACTTGAGCATCTGTGTGGTGTTCTTGCCATTGCATTTGGTGCATCGGTTTGAGTTCTCCACGGTGATTTGTGGTGGTGAAAGCAAGAAGGTTGTTACTCTTGGGTTCTTGGAACCCTAGACGGATTCTAGACCTTTGTGGTGATTTGTTGGGAGCCTCCGATTAAGTTGTGGATGTGTGCCCCAACCTTTGTGTAAGGCCCGGTTTCCGCCTCGAAGAAAATCCCTTAGTGGAACCGTGACCTAGGCCTTTGTGGCGAGGGTCACCGGAGATTTAGGTGAGGCGCCTTCGTGGCGTTCGGTGTGTGGTGTGAGTACCGCATCTTGGGGTGAGGCCTTTGTGGCGTTGGTGTGCATCGAGCAACCACACCTCAAGGTGAGCCTCTTGTGGCGTTCGGGAGCACTAAGCAACCGCACCTCTCCACCGGAGATTAGCACTCGCAAGAGTGTGAACTCCGGGATAAATCATCGTCTCCCGCGTGCCTCGGTTATCTCTATACCCGAGCTCTTTACTTATGCACTTTACCTTGTGATAGCCATCGTGCTTGAAGTTATATATATCTTGCTATCACATAATTGCTTGTATTGCTTAGCATAAGTTGTTGTTGCACATAGGTGAACCATTGCTTAGAATAAGTTGTTGGTGCACATAGGTGAACAATAGTATATAGGCTTTGGGCTTGACAAAGTAAACGCTAGTTTTATTCCGCATTTGTTAAGCCCATCTCGTAAAAGTTTTAAATCGCCTATTCACCCCTCCCCCCTCTAGGCGACATCCGTGTCCTTTCACCAGTCGGCCTACCCCCAGCGCAACCCCAAGAGCCGCTCGTCGCTGCTCCTCCACCTCCGTCCCAGCGCCGCCCCTCGCTGCTCCTCCACGCCCGGATGTGTAGGTCGTGGGAGAAGGGCGCGAAGACGACGATTTGGGGCCGCGGAGGAGGAGACGCGAGGGGGTGAGGCAACACGCCACAACCTGCAATGGTTAGGTCGATTTATGCACTCACCGCGCCTCCCCGTCTCCATCGACGCCGCAGTTCGCCTCCAGCAGTGGGCCGCCGCGGATGCCTCCCACCAGTTCTTCACTTGAGGCGGCCGCCCCGCGCCGATCCGTCTCTGGCCGCGACCGTCGCCTCCGGTCGTCGCCGCCGCGGATCCGCCCAGCGCCGGCCCGTCTCTGGCCGCGCCCGGCGCCACCGGTCGCCGCCGCCACCGCCGCCTCCGGTCGTCGCGGATCCGCCCTGCGTCGGCCCCTCTCTGGCCGCACTCGGCGCCTCCGGTCGCTGCCGCCATCCTTCTTGATCTCGCCGCACGCCGGTGCAGCGGAGTGACGGACGGCGCTTCTTCCGAGGAGGAGAGGCGACGGCACGGGTTGGGAGAGGAGGTGGGGATTGGGGGACGGGAGAGGAGGTGGGGATTGGGGGAGGAGAGACTGGCCCGTCTAGGTTTTCACTGCCCCAAACGAGAAGGGTGACATGAATGAGCCTGTGTGGCTGCCTATGACCGGCGGCCCCCGCACATATAAGGTCCCGTTTGTCATGGACTCGACGGGACAAGCAAAAAGTGATTAAAAAATTACAACATCCGACGGCTGTGGTGAAAAGCGGGATTGGAATTTACTGTAGCTAGCGAAACGGACGGATCAGATCGATTTGCCCCTCTCAGACCCCCTGGATGGCTGGGTAGTCTTTCAACATTTATAGAAAGAATTGGATGTTAGACAGAAGCCATCCGGATCGTTTAATCAGCAAGTAAAACCTGATTTTTTGTTGCCGATTCGAACACCCGCTCCATTGACGCGTTATGGCCCCATCCCTGACTACGGTCCACAACACAACGACCAATATTCTACCGTCTAGGAAAAAAGATGCAGGGAACACCCGAACACCCCGAGCCGACCGTGGTCTCTATCCTTCCGGGCCAAACCGCCAAACCCTAATTATATATAAGCGTTGGTGTAACACTATGGTCTAGCTTGAGCTAAGATGTATAGCCGGAAAAGAACACAGGTTTTACTTAGTTAGTCGCAGGAGAATGGTAATCCACACTACAATCACTATTACATTGTCTGTATTGTAACATTTCTTTCTTTCGTTGTTATTACGTCATCGAGGGATTGACCTAGGGTCCTCTGGAGTGAACATAACATTTGCGTCTGCCCACAATGGCCCGTCAATTGCCACAGCTGTCCCGGCCCGCGCGAGCAAGCTTCATTGAATGGACAGACTTCCAGCTAAAGGAAATTCAGTAAAATCACAGCCCCGTTGAAACTGTGCATGCATCCAAGATAGACAAAAAGTATGGATGAAGTATGCGAAAAGTGCTTTTGACTCCCGAGCTCCAGTGCTCTCGTTATTTAAAAAAATTAAAAAATATTTATTAGCGATCAAAAAATCCGAAAAATAATTCTGTAGATTGTTAGTGATACATCTCACAATCATGAAAAATCTCAACCCAAAATTCTTTTTCCTTTGAGTCAGACAAAAATAACAAATCTGACATATTTTTATAGATTTGAAAATGACTACTCAGATCTGTATTTTTATCTTTTTTGTGTAGCTTAAAATATAAAGTATTTAAAATTGATATTTTACACGTTTATGGGATACATTATTGGCTATATGCAGATATTTTTTTTCAGAATTTTTTGAAACTCAAAAATAAGATTTTTAATTTATTTTATAAGCGAGATCACTGGTGCCCATGTGCACCAAATCTCTATCGTGAAGTATGAGTCATATACTTGGTAGAAAGTTACGTGGTTCTAGACACCTCCCATTTCTAGGTCCTAAGCTATATCGTGTTTAAGAACATGTTGAAGACAAAAAATAGTATGAATATGTGATTCCGATACTAGAATCACCGGCATGGATTGCTGATGTTTTATATATTGCCTGCTCCAGTATAAATAGATGTATTTATGTTAAAACTAACATGTGGCCCTAGCAATTGCACAGGCAATATCTTTGATATTTATGATATACATTTAAATACATTACTATTAAACATACCATGTTTTGTTGGAAACCAAAAATGTTTAACCACTAAATAACTCATGAAATCACAAAATATAAAATTTTATTTTAATACTTACTATAGTAGTGTTCCAGACCCACGCTACTATTGCCGGAAATACTAGTGGCATGCCTGTCCCACACAACTAGTAATAGAAATACCGGTTATGTGCCACTATCGAGGAACACCACTAACATAATTTGCAAAATAAAAAAGAGCACCCATATTTTTAGTTCAATATAAACACTAATATCATATAACACTACTCTTATATTTAAGACCTTAGAAAAACTGTAATAGCATATAACATGTTCAACAAAGTACACATAACATAGTATGACTAGTAGCATATAACATGTTCAACTATTAGAGTCGTCCTCTGAAAATACAGGGTCACGGTAATCGTAAGAAGAGTCAGAGTTAGGGTCTTGGTACTTGTACTACACCATGATATCGTCGTTGCCATGATCAAGATATACGTGCACCTCGGTCCCCTTCCATTCCATAGGCTTCTGCAAGGTCTCTCCAACGAGGGAATTGTTGGGTAGCTCTTGTCGTCCTCTTTCCAACAAAATTGGTTTCGTCTTAATCCGAGTTTCCAAACTCTAGATATTGTCTTTTGAAGTTTGTCTTCAATTTGATTTAAAGAAAAAAGGAAAAGGAGAGGAGGGGCAGCCGCCGGAGGCACGGGCGGTACCACCGGCCTCACCATGGCCGGAGCCTCCGGGCTCGGTACCGCCCGCGGTACCGCTAAGGCGCCGAGTGCCCCAAAGAAAGCTCCGTGGCTATGGGGAGGTTCGGCGGTACCGGCCGGTACCATGGCCGGAGGCTCCGGCCTCCCCTCCTCGCCCGCAGCTCGCCTCCCCCGCCGCCTCCTGCCTTCTCTGGCCGGTAGTACCGGCCACCAAGGGCCGGTACTACCGGTCCCCTTCTTCCCCGCGCGCAGCACTCCAACGGGCAGAAATTGGGGCATCCTTTTAAGCCCCCTCTCTCTCTCGTTTTATCACTGCTTGCTCCTTCTTCTTCCTCCTCTCTCTCAAGCCTCTCACCTCCATTGTTGATTGACTTTTTGTGAGCTTGAGATCTCTCTCCCCTTCCCATGATTCTTGCATCTATTTGAGAGAAAGATTGAGGGGATCTAGATCCACACTTTGACCAAACCAAATCATCTCTTTGTGAGTGAATCTTTGGGATCTAGATCTTGGGAACTTTGTGTTCTTCTTTTGTTCTTCCTCTCTTATTCCCCCAATAGCTTTTGTAGCTTTGTTGGAATTTGAGAGAGAAGGACTTGAGCATCTTTGTGGTGTTCTTGCCATTGCATTTGGTGCATCGGTTTGAGTTCTCCACGGTGATTTTTGGTGGTGAAAGCAAGAAGGTTGTTACTCTTGGATTCTTGGAACCCTAGACGGATTCTAGACCTTTGTGGTGATTTGTTGGGAGCCTCCGATTAAGTTGTGGATGTGTGCCCCAACCTTTGTGTAAGGCCCGGTTTCCGCCTCGAAGGAAATCCCTTAGTGGAACCGTGACCTAGGCCTTTGTGGCGAGGGTCACCGGAGATTTAGGTGAGGCGCCTTCATGGCGTTCGGTGTGTGGTGTGAGTACCGCATCTTGGGGTGAGGCCTTTGTGGCGTTGGTGTGCATCGAGCAACCACACCTCAAGGTGAGCCTCTTGTGGCGTTCGGGAGCACTAAGCAACCGCACCTCTCCACCGGAGATTATCTTTTTTTTGTAGCTTAAAATATAAAGTATTTAAAATTGATATTTTACACGTTTATGGGATACATTATTGGCTATATGTAGATATTTTTTTTCAGAATTTTTTGAAACTCAAAAATAAGATTTTTAATTTATTTTATAAGCGAGATCACTGGTGCCCATGTGCACCAAATCTCTATCGTGAAGTATGAGTCATATACTTGGTAGAAAGTTACGTGGTTCTAGACACCTCCCATTTCTAGGTCCTAAGCTATATCGTGTTTAAGAACATGTTGAAGACAAAAAGTAGTATGAATATGTGATTCCGATACTAGAATCACCGGCATGGATTGCTGATGTTTTATATATTGCCTGCTCCAGTATAAATAGATGTATTTATGTTAAAACTAACATGTGGCCCTAGCAATTGCACAGGCAATATCTTTGATATTTATGATATACATTTAAATACATTACTATTAAACATACCATGTTTTGTTGGAAACCAAAAATGTTTAACCACTAAATAACTCATGAAATCACAAAATATAAAATTTTATTTTAATACTTACTATAGTAGTGTTCCAGACCCACGCTACTATTGCCGGAAATACTAGTGGCATGCCTGTCCCACACAACTAGTAATAGAAATACCGGTTATGTGCCACTATCGAGGAACACCACTAACATAATTTGCAAAATAAAAAAGAGCACCCATATTTTTAGTTCAATATAAACACTAATATCATATAACACTACTCTTATATTTAAGACCTTAGAAAAACTGTAATAGCATATAACATGTTCAACAAAGTACACATAACATAGTATGACTAGTAGCATATAACATGTTCAACTATTAGAGTCGTCCTCTGAAAATACAGGGTCACGGTAATCGTAAGAAGAGTCAGAGTTAGGGTCTTGGTACTTGTACTACACCATGATATCGTCGTTGCCATGATCAAGATATACGTGCACCTCGGTCCCCTTCCATTCCATAGGCTTCTGCAAGGTCTCTCCAACGAGGGAAACCAAAATAGGTTTTGTCTGCCTTGTTGGTGACTAAAACACTGAAGTCTATGACCTTTGTCATCATTCCATATCGTCAATGCCTTACCCAGCAGGGGATGGTCAAAGAAAAACTACAGGAAACAAAGAATTAGACATTTCTTTGGCACCTCTATGAATAATTCAGATACACCATGTTGAATAAACAATATTGTTCTGGTTAAATGGTCATCAAGAAGATCTAAGAAATACTTATTATTCTGCTACCTGGCGCATGTGTTGACAACTTAACCGTGATGATCAAAAATAAAGAAAACACATTATCAAATAAAAATGAAGTACGATCATTGCATAATTTAAACACTCACGTATGATCATTGCATAATGGAAACACTCTAGTACTTCATTGCATAATCTAGACACTCTAGTAGTTCATTTCATAATTTAGACACTCTAGTAGTTCATTGTAGTATTTAGAAACTCTACAATGATCAGTTGCATATTAAATATAAAACATTCTAAATTGAATTCTAATATAATAGCTTAACCATCTATAGATAACTCTAGTACACGCGAACGAGTTTATCCCATTCTATGTTGCTGCTATCAAATCCTCGGGTCCTCCTCCTGGTACACCTCATGTCGCACATCTCGGCGCACTAATGGGCCCACTTTGTGGGACACTAACATATCACGGTTGTGCTCCAATAGACCAGGGTTACCTTTGAGCCAACACATAGGGGTCGAAGATACCGAATCCCCTCCTTGGCAATCGATTGCTCAAGCGATCAGTTTTGGTCGGCGCGGAGCGCTCGCCCGGAAGCGCGAGTCAATTCCCTTTTTTGTCTCGTAGTGTTTAATTACGTTCACATGCGTGTGTTCACACTAACAGCTCATGTGTTTAATTACGTTCACATGCAGATGTGTGTTCACACTAACAGCTCATGTTTCCCACTTGCATGTTGCATACAACCAAGAGCGTTCACACTACATGCATGCATGAACTATCTCATGGGTTTGCATTTAATGAGTCAACTTTTCAGCACGAGGCTAGGTCTCACAAGTTTCTGCATGCATGCACGCTCTTTTTTTCAGCACGAGGTAGACTCTCAATTCTCTTTATTTGCAATTCCCTTTTGACAATTCTCTTTTTTTGCAATTCTCTTTATGTTGTTATTTTGTACGGTAATTCATGTTTTTTCGATTAATTTTTATAATTCCCTTTTTCGGGCTAGTGGTTTTTAAGGGGGGAAATAACGGGTGGGAAGATCCACTTGCAACTCAAATAAACTACCACTTGCTACTCAAATTAAGTACTATTTTTTAAGTTGTAAGCTAACAAAAGTTGTTAAAATATTCTAAATTAAATTTACCGTTGATTAATAACGGGGCACCGGGTTGATAACTCGTAAACAAAAAAAAGAGTCCCTACATATTTTAAATTAAATTCAATTTTTAGGGTTGATATTTATTTATATTTATCATTGATAAATAGCGGGTCACCGGGTTGATAGCTTGTAAATTAAAAGAGACTCGCTAAAATATTCTAAATGAAATATTTTTTAGAGTTATTATTTATTTATATTTATCGTTGATAAATAACGAGGCGCTAGGTTGATAGCTTGTAAAATAAAAAAATATTCGCTAAAATATTCTAAATGAAATATTTTTTATGGTTGGTAGTTATTTATAATTACCATTGATAAATAACGGGGCACCGGGTTGATAACTTATAAACTAAAAAGAGTCGCCAAATATTCGAAATAAAATTAGATTTTTAGGGTTGGTAGTTATTTATATTTACTGTTGATAAATAACAGGACACCGGGTTGATAGCTTCTAAACTAAAAAAGATTCGCTGAAATGTTTCAAATAAAAATAACTTTGAGGTTGATAATTTTTTACATTTACCGTTGATCACTCAAGTACGGAGGGTTGATTATTCAAACAAACAGGATTGATAACTTTTAGCCCGAAAAAAATTTCTCGAAACATATCAACATGGGTGCTAGTTTTGAAGATCTCGTCGAGACGGATTTATTGGTGAAAGAAAATCTTAATTTTGAGTTATCTTTTGAAAGTTAAAACATCTTGAATTTTCAAATTTAGAAATGATTTCGCTGACATCAGCAGATTCGTCTATTTGTGCATGCATGCAGAACTTTTCCCTCAATAGCCGTTGATAATTTTATACATTTACCGTTGATCAGTCAAGTACGGAGGGGTTGATTATTCAGATAGAGAGGGTTGATAACTTTTAGCTCGAAAAAAAGTTTCTCGAAACATATCAACATGGGTGCTAGTTTTGAAGATCTCGTCGAGACGGATTTATTGGTGAAAGCGAATCTTAATTTGGAGTTATCGTTTGAAAGTTAAAATGTTTTGAATTTACAAATTTGAAAAAGATTCCGCTGACATCATCAGATTCGTCTATTTGTGCATGCATGCAGAATTTTCCCTCAATAGCCTGCACCAGGTTGATAATTTTATACATTTACCGTTGATCACTCAAGTACGGAGGGGTTGATTATTCAGATAGAGAGGGTTGATAACTTTTAGCCCGAAAAAAGTTTCTCGAAACATATCAACATGGGTGCTAGTTTTGAAGATCTCGTCGAGACGGATTTATTGGTGAAAACAGATCTTAAATCAGAGTTGTCGTTTGTGAGATAAAACATTTTGAATTTTCAAATATGGATTTAGAGTTGCTAACACGGCTTTCCCTAATTGGACTGCCGGAAACTGATCGCTCTCTTTAAACCTGGCGATCGAGCGCCAGCTAGGGCCGCCCCAAAGATACACGCCTTGGCCCGGCTGCGCTCCTTCTCCTCAGCATTTGGCCATCCTTATATTCTCTAGCACGGGGAATCTCAGATGAGCCGAACTCCTGGAGCTCCACGGTACGGTGGCCCCATGTCCAATATTGGGGGAGCTCGCTTGAGGAGCTAACAAATAAGTAAAGAACCATTTATTGGAATTGACGAAAAAATCACCATCATGTTTACTAAATATTAAGCATATTGAGTGCAAAAAATTTGACCATTGGCACTCATTTTGAATATCTGCAAATTACATATTGGGCTACCACTACCATCCAAAGCCGGAATCTAAATCCACTAACAGTTCACTACAATCCTACTAACAATCTGCTACAATATAAATATCCACTAACAACTAACTAGAATCTTACTGGCAATCCACTAGCAATTCGCTAGAATCTAATTTCACTAACAATCTTGCTCAACCCACTAGCAATTTTACAATCCAAACCCACTAGTACTTACAGTCCACTAGAAATTGTACAATCCAAATCCATTATCAATTTTAAAATCTGAATCCATTAACAATTTTACTAATAATTCACGGTGGAGGCGAACGACGACAGCGAGTAGCTACGAGGGCCGAGAGGAGGATGCCGAATGTGAACCTTTTGGGGGGGGGGGGGGGGGGGGGGCCAAGGGGTGGCCTTCTACGGCGAGGGCGAGATGCGGCAAAGTGGGAGAGAAAGATCAAGTGAGATATATCTCTGATGGTAGGTTTCACCCGAATTCCGGTGGCCGGTGGAATTTTTATGCGGGGGTGGCGGCTAGCCTACTATTGGTTTTGCGACTACAGTGCACACCACTAGCAGTAGCCAGTAGAGATATTAGTTGCCTTCACCTAATATATATATACCAAACCACTACTAACTTATGCCCGGTCAGCTACTAGGCCCCACTCGCTGGTGGTATTCTAAGGATACACCGCTCCTAGTTGCTTCTTGATGGCATGGTGTTGTTCTGGGGGCTACCGATATTTTAGGCAAACTAGATAATGACCCGCGCGTTGCAGCGGTAATTTTTGCAAAAGAAGAGGTACCTTGGTATAGTAATCTTACTCTCTTTGGAAAAAAAAATATTTTCATACATGTCTAAATATAACTATTTTGGAGAGGAACATCATTCTTCCTCTCCATATTTTTGTTCAAATTCAGTTTACACCAGTACTAAGATTCCTATTAACCAAAATATCAATTGAAAACTTATATACGGCCATATTTCAGTAACTCACCCAAAGCTTACTGGGAATAAAACCAAGTGCAGGCCACTGTAAATCTAAGCCTGTGTCCGTTTAGGCTGACGGAGTTCCGTCCTTGGAACAACAACAGGAAAGCTATGCTTCACCTATGGAAGCAGTGCCACACTCCTTGTCATCGTTAAAAGAAATCATAAGCCGTTGAACATTCGAGTAGTTCTATAACAGCTAGCATATGTATATCTTCTATAAGATATTCAGAAATACTTCCACCAGGTTTGGATTCGATGCAGGCAGACTGTTATACTCGAAAAAACCATGGAAACTTAACAATTAATCATGCTAAATAGGAAAATAAATAAACTTTCTTATTTTACCACGACGTCAAGGTTATGAGAAATTATTGCAACACACCAATCTTGGTATACATAACTTTAACAGTCCAGACATAGCTGCGGAGCGATCGGCAGATTCTTCTCTGAAATAAGCGTACTAAGAAAGAACCATTGTTTGTATACCAAAGCTGATTGTATTAATTCAGCACCCCAATATGAACTTCACATGATGAGTTGGAGCCCAAATTGAAGTCCCCATGGACTACATATATGAATTTGGTAAGTACTTAAAGGAATACTCCAAGCGTATCTCTGCTTATTGTTTCATAGGATACCCTCCACAAAAATAGGATACACAAAATGATCTAGACTGATAAACAATGTAAATGAGAAAATAACTATATTGCAAGAGGAGTTTGAGTGACATACCAAGAAAAAGAAATTACGTGCAGAATTATTGCACTGATTAGTGCTATTATACAGGCAAACGGAACAATCAGATGGACCAGTGCTCTTATATAAGGAACATAACTGGTGTAAAAAAACTGACTATCAGGAGACCCGCTGCAGGGACTTCTAGTGACACCATGCGTGCCATGTTGGAGGAAGATATGATGTTGTGGTTGCGGTTAGTGAGGCTCGAAATAAGATAATATCCGGACGCGGCAAATGCAACTTGTTTCTCAAATAGATCAGATCCATAAATAACCAGGATACACAGCAGAAAGAAACGCATGATTGAAAACCAAAACATCAAAGGCCAAGTCGTCAATGGCTTCAGATCTTCATCGTCTCCCTGTGCACATTGTTGGGCCCACACAGAGCTCGTGGATGCTGGCACGGTATCCAGCTCACCACCGCTGATAATTTCTTCAGGTCGCCGTCGAGCTGCCGGCTGCCCCTCGTACGTGTTGCCGACAAAGAGGCCGGGCAGGAATTGCCAAAGAAGAAGATAATCGACCCTTAGATGTGTGCATGCCAGATGTGCTAGAGAAGTCTAAGGAATAAGAGGGCTTGGGGAAGGGTGCAGGCTTGTTGGAGATTGACCGAAAGTAGTATTGTAATTTATATAGCAGAAAAGAGGCAGAAGTTTCTAGAGAAGGCATAGGAGAGAAGCTTGGAAACTGAAACGGGAGGGGAAGAGAGCTGGGGAGGCGAAGTGTTTGGAAACTGAACCGAGAAGCGGAAGAGACTGGTGCGAAAAAAAAATCGAGCGCGAACCCAAGGAAGGAACGCCCACTGCTCGGGGATTTTCGGCGTGGCTCCAAAAAAAAATCAGAAAAACTAAAAGAGACTGCTAATGCGGCAGTTGCGCATCACGAATTTTTGTGGTGATTATCACTAATAAAAAATAGAACGAAATAGGTTGTTATTTGCTGATGTGGCATGTTGCTGATGTGGATAGGCTGCATGTTTAAAGAAATAAGTTAGTGGGGATGAACTATTTAGTTATATAGGATACCAGTGATGTGTCACTAGCTAGCCGTGCCACTAATATCGATCGCCTATAACCATTGGTGCATCGAACACATGTAAGAGTACGTCTAGCAAGCCCCTCAAAACACCCGTACCCCGTATTATTCCGGCGGGATAGGGGGTGAGGGCGAAATGTGCCGTCTAGCAGGCCTCGTATTCGGGCCGGTCCGTATCGGCAGAATACGGGGCCCGTCAAACCCACCCCGCCGCCCCCTACAAATAGAGGGTGAAGGTGCGAGTGGGGGTCCAACCCCTCACTCGCAACCCTAACCCCGTCGTGCGCCGCCACCACTCCGGCACCGGCGGCAGCCACGAGCGCACAGCGTAGGAGCAGCCTCTCGCCCGCCGCCGGGTCGAAGCGGTCCCGCAAGCCGGCCACGGTGGAGGAGGCGTGGCGCCGCCACTGCAAATTCTCCGCCGCCAGGAGTCGGCGTGTGGCGTGCAAGTACGTCGGGTCCGAGTGGATGCCGCCAATGCCCCGGGACATCACGGAGGGCAGCCGCTACCACAAGGTCAACCCTCCGTTGAAGCCGATGAGCGGCGGCGAATTCGAGAAGTGGCGGAGCACGTGGGAGCAGGAGCACGCGTGGAAGGCCGCGTGGGAGGGGAGCTCCAGCGGACGAGCGCCGCGAGCCGGCAACGAGGAAGAGGAGGCGGAGGAGGGGGAGGACCCCCTCTTCTTGGAGGCGGTGGCCGCGTCCAAGAAGGACGCCGCCGACAAGGCGCAGGCGGACGCGGAGGAGGTGGCGCAGGCCATCGCCACCGTCGAGGAGCTGAAGGCTCGGGAGGCCGCTGCCACCACTCCGATCATCATCCTCGACGACTAGGCGCATCCCTAGCATTGTAGAATTCATGATCCAGTAGGATCGCGCAATTTTGTATATCCTCTATCTATGATCTACGTGAAGAACTATCTATGAATTCTCCCGGATTTTTCATTTTCAAAATACGAGGTGAAATAAGGGGTCTACCAAATGGAATGGTTCGTGCGTGCCATTTTTTCTGATACAGGTCCTGTATTCGCTCGATACGGGGCGAGCGAATACAGGTCTGTTAGACATGCTCTAATAGTGAAACTAAGAACTGTGGTGTGACAACATACATACACGACAGATATGTCGAAGACAACAAGTGCATGCATGTAGAGAAAGCATCTCTAGTAATTGGTTTAAAATCGCCACAAGGATCAGTTGGACATCGGCCGGCCCGCGCCTACTGACTGTAAATTACCAAGTGATTAGTGGAGTCCACCATACGGCTGCTTGGCGTCTCTATTGGAAGAAAGGAAGTGCACACTCGCGAGAAGACAAATATTCCAACCTAGACGCAAAAACCTATATTCAAAAAACTTAACTCCCTATAAAGAGTGGCTACCTTCTAGCTAAGTATTCAGAATTGCTGAAAAACTAGGCATATGGAGCCCGGCAAGAAACCGCACGTTGTATGCATGCCGGCGGCGGCGCAGGGCCACATAACGCCGATGCTCAAGCTGGCCAAGATACTCCACACCCGGGGCTTCCACGTCACCTTCGTCAACACCGAGTTCAACCAGCGTCGGCTGCTCGCCACGCGCGGGCCGGCAGCGCTAGACGGCCTCCCGGACTTCCGCTTCGCCGCCATGTCGGATGGGCTGCCGCCATCCGATGCTGATGTCCACCAGAACATCCCCCAATTTTGCTACGCCGTTATGAACACCTGCTTGCCCCACTTCACGGCACTTCTTGCCAAGCTCAATGACGCCAGCTCTGGAGCACCGCCTGTCACATGCATCGTCGCTGACGGCGTCATGTCGTTCGCCTATGAGGCTGCAAAGGAGATCGGCGTGCCGTGCGCCGCGCTGTGGACGTCTAGCGCCTGTGGGTTCATGGGGTACCGCCACTCTCGCCAGCTCATTGAGCAGGGCTTGGTTCCTTTCAAAGGTTTGCTCCTATGTTCTTCCTCCATCCCAGAAAAGTTGTCTGAGATTTGTTGAAATTTCAATATATCTAGACGGTAAATAGTACCTAGATACATCTTAATTTTAACAAATTCCCCAAAACTTTTATGTCAAAATTATCTACACAGTAAATAGTAATTAAATAGTATGTAGATAATTAAATATTAACAATGTTAAATATAAATACACTGAAAAGAAAATCATACCAATTCAGGACATTGCACTGAAATTTTTTCGTGCGATCAGTATACAGAAGGATAAGTACCAATCCCACAGCTAGTCCCTTTTCATTAGTTCGGACTATTGATTTAATTGGCTAGTGGAACAATCTTTCATGCTATCAGAGCCAAAAGAGGTCTCAAGTTCAAGATCCTGCTTGCGTAGTATTAAAAACAAAACAAAAAATTATGCGGCCTACACCGAACCCACGCAAATGACTAAAATAGCCTAGACATGAGGGAGAGTTAAATATAGAGTCTCTATCCATCAGTTTAAACTTTTGGTTTAACTAGGAAAATTGCCCGTGCGTTGCTACGGAACTACTCTATCCGTTCCATATTATTTGTTGTGGATTTAAGCATATCTATTCACATAATGTGGAACAGAGAGTTTAATTAAAATTGCTAATTTTAGCTGGGACATAATTTAAAATCAAGAAAGTTAACATTGATACATTAGTGCTATAGGTACACAAATTTTTAATCCTAGAAAGTAATCAATCTATTATGGTATGTACTAACACAATAAATTAGCACAATGTTTCAAGCGATAATATTTAAGCAAACATAATTTTTGGTTGTCAAGATAAAATGAGCAATGGCCAATGAAAATTTAATAGAAGTGTACTAAGAGTATGCCTCTATGACACTTAATCTTTGTAAAAAAAAGAGAAATCCTCTATTTGTACATTTTACAAAATATCATCTCGCCACAAAAAATATTAATTGCACTAACAACCCTGAGAATAATAAAGGCTAATAACTAAGATGAGCTACTCTTATTACACTTCTGTTAAGAACAAAAGAACAAAAAATCTTGATTGTCCTCACGACTGTGTGTATACCTCTATGGCTCTAATTATATGTCACCTCTTAGACTTGCATGAGAACAATGAGGAGAGAAAAGTAACCTGTTTTTAACTGACGGTGTTGTACAAGAAGCGCAAAGTCTTCCCTATTTATTGCTTCCGAGAATCCGAGGATGAAGTTCAGGCCTTCTTTTTATAGATGGGTCAAGCTGACTGAAGATTGCATTTGGACTGAAGTCACTTAACATATGATGCAAGATTGACTGTTGGGAAGGAGAAGATCTGGTCAGGCTAGATAGGTTCCCGTTTCACATAGACATGCATTAAATCTTACTTTCAGATCACATGAAAACACAACGCAAATACCAATTATCTGAAGTCAGGCCCTAATAAAAAAATTCCTTCTTATTTGGATCAGTCCCATTCATAACCATCCCGTTTTCATGTCACTGATCGGTAATGAGGCAGTATCAGGCGGCTCTGTTCGTATGTTGTAGTCCCTGAAAGTGGTCTGTGGATCAGGGGAACTGCAGCACGTGTGCAACCAAATAGGAGCAAGATCAACACATGTAGCCGCCATCCCCGGCCCCTGCTCACTGCATCACATCTTGCCGCAATCCCGTGCCCTGCTTCCTGACCGACGCACCGACGCCTCGGTGAACCCCTCACTCGGACAGCTCGCCTAGACGGAAAGCTCCTCGCCCGCGAGACCCCTCGCCTTGCGCTTCCGGTAGCAATAGCAGCAAGGCAGGATTGCAGGAAGCTCCATGGAAAGCGGCAATGTGGCTGAAGCGAACCAACAAACGAAGACGAAAATGCTCCAACCCATCATCCGTGATGACACTTCTCCTCTATGAGATAATATACGAAGGTTGTTACGGTTTCTCTTATTCATGCCGAACATGATTAATCCTAAGATGACATGTGAGCTCTTGGCTTCGCCGCCTTGTAATACCTTAAATTGTACTCTTCCATTCAAAAAAAGTTGCTCAACTTTTTCTAGATACAGTATTTATTTTGTTTTGCTTAAAAGGTTTGTAGGCAAGTGATTTGGATCATTATCTAAAAGTCGTGGATGTCAAGGTAAAAAGAAGGAAAAGAAATCACCTGCCTATCTAATAGTTGGTGTATCCGCTTATAAACTCATGAGTGGTATGCACAGATAACCGATGAAAAAAAGCAGTAAAGATTAAAAAACAACGTAAAGCTTATAAGCAAATCAAAACAAATATAAAGCATGAACTAAACAAAGCTAGATTAGGACAAATAATAACTAATCATGAGCATGGCCCATGATTTGATAATCTAGTAATCTACATGTCCACGTGTGTATATGTGATGTGCTACTCTTAGCTCTGCAATGCTGGAAATCTGTCCATTGCCTGCTCCTATTCAGCGTAGGTCAGCATGCTAAAATCTGTCTTCATTTGGTTTCCTTAACTTAACTGCCATTAAGTAATAAATTAAACAATCTGAAAATATCAGTAACCTGGCCGGACAACATCCCGTCTTTAAATTCATGACGATGTCGTACTTACACATGTACAGTTTGTGATATCAGAAGACTTCCAACGATTCTGTTCCGGACACGCTCTGCTAGATTTTTCATTGTGTCCAAACCTTCAGAAACAATGTTCAACCAGGCTGATTGGAGAATCTAATTAGTTGTTGCGCTGATGCCTTTGCTGCCATGCACGAGCGAGATCAGGAGCATCTGGTCGATTTCTTCACTGCGTCGGCTCCTCCCTCCCTTGGCGCCCCGTCCGGAACTGATCTGTTGATTCACCCCACCGCCGCTGCTATGACCCGCCACCGGGCTATTGACGTGAGGTGCAGAGACGCACACCCTGCAAGGCACTCGGTGCAAAGACGCGGGCGAGCAACGTCTTCCTGGTCCCAGGCGAACCGACGAGTAGAATTTTTGCCCGAGCGTGGTGTGTTTGTCGGGATTCTTGAGGAAATCGACGACTGCATGCAGCTCTAGTTTGACCTGGTCGACGACGGAGACATCCTATAAGCTGACCCCACTCTAGGGCGCGCTGGGATCGGTGGCGAAGCGATGAGAATCGTTCTCGTCGTTTCTGCCGTGCGGAGGATTGTTCTCCTCGTTTATATATAGTCAAATTTCCGTGGGGAGGACATTGATTTGATTTAGTATATAGGAATCGAGTTTGGTTTGAACTGCAACCTATTCCACAATACCTCCCTCTAGGTGTTGGATTCCTAAAGACGCACGACCCGCGAAGGAGTTGTGGCACCGCAAGAGCCGGGGCAGCCCAGTCGAGGACGGACGAGAGTAGGGCATATGTTGGACACCCGGTTTCTTTTGAACTGTTTAAGTTCGGATCAGACTCAGATCTGTTAGAGGAACGCGTGGAACGAGAACCAAAACGGACGAAAACGTAAAACATGTTGGACGAAAACGCATTATGACGGACCAAACCACGGAAACGCTTTGTCAAATAAATCTCACAAAACCTTCGTGGAACGGAGAGAGTACTTGCGTGCAAGTCCTATGTTAATTCAGCCTCGTTTGAAGTTGCAACATGTTTTTTACAAGCGTGTTTTACAGATGCGGCGCAGGTCACGGACAAGGGACACCTCGACACCGTGGTGCACGGCTTCCGTGGCATGTGTGAGGGCATGCGGCTGCGGGACTTCCCCAGCTTCATACGCACCACGGACCGTGAAGACGCCCTGCTGAACTTCGTCATGACCATGGCCGAGCGGCTATCGCTTCCCAACGCGGTCGTGCTCAACACCTTCGATGAGATCGAGGGCCCAGTCCTCGACGCCATGCGCGACATCCTCCCGCCCATGTATACCATCGGCCCGCTCCACCACTACGCTAGCCTGGTAGTTCCGGTGGGTACCACGGTCGATGGCCTTGGGTCCAACCTTTGGAAGGAGGAGGACGACGGCCTCTTTGAGTGGCTCGACGGACAAGACGCAAACTCTGTCGTTTATGTCAACTATGGCAGCATCACCGTCATGACGAATGAGGAGCTCCTCGAGTTCGCGTGGGGGCTCGCCGGCAGCGGCTACCCGTTCGTGTGGAACATCCGGCCAGACCTTGTTAAGGGCAACACAGCCGTGCTACCGCCAGAATTTATGTCTTCCGTCAGCGGCCGCTCCATGATGACAACTTGGTGTGCCCAAGAAAAGGTAATTGCTCATGAGGCGGTAGGCGTCTTCTTGACGCACTCCGGGTGGAACTCGACCCTCGAGAGTATCTGCGCCGGCGTGCCAATGTTGAGTTGGCCCTTCTTCTCGGAGCAGCAAACCAACTGTCGTTACAAGTGCACCGAATGGGGAATTGGGATGGAGATTGGTGGCGAGGTGAAGAGGGTAGAGCTGGCGGAGATGATACATGAGGTGATGGAGGGGGAGAAGGGGCATGAGATGAGGAAGCGTTCGGCGGAGTGGAAGGAAAAGGCCGTGCGGGCGACATTAGCAAGTGGACCTGCCGAGGCAAATTTGGATGCAGTGATTAATGATGTACTCTTGGCAAGATTTAACTCTCCCAATGACGAAAAATAAAGGAATGTTGGGACTTGGCACACATGTTGCAGCAGGTGGGTCGCAGGGAAAAAATGACTTTTTTGCTGCGTGGTTTCATCATGTTTCAGTATTTGTCAATCTGGTGAAACACTCTAGCATGAATCTCGAAGCACTAAATCAACGGGTGAAACATATATGGTACATACAACGCAAAGTAGAGACGTCAAGGTC
Source organism: Lolium perenne (assembly GCF_019359855.2). Lineage (NCBI taxonomy): Eukaryota > Viridiplantae > Streptophyta > Magnoliopsida > Poales > Poaceae > Lolium > Lolium perenne. The sequence continues at coordinate 191,715,788 of NC_067245.2, forward strand.
TGTGGATCAGCCATAAAGGGGTTGACATCCAAAATAAGCCAAATAAACTAAGATCACATAAAGAAAATCCTCAAGATACAGTATGTTCAAGTAGCTCGGTACTTGCTCTAGTCTCCATTATTAAAGTTTTGAGTTTTCGAAGTTCTTTTTGAAATATTTCGAGTTTTTAATTAATATAATGGAATTATGCATAAGGATTATTTTAAATTAATTGTTGCTTATTATAAATTAATCATTGTTACTTATTTTAAAAATTATTTAGAATTCAAAAAATAAAATCATGTATTATCAAAACCTAAGGGTTAATACAATTCATAGCATACTATTATCAAGGAGTTGTGAGTGCAGTCTTGGAAGCGTGTATGGAACGAATGAAGAAGTTAAGCGTGCTAAGGGTGGAGTAGTGAGAGGGCTTTAGCACCGGATGCTTTGCACCGGTGCTAAAGCCCCTTATCAACCGGTACTACAACCCCGTTTTCCACTAGTGTTAGCATTCGAACAGACAGTTTGTAACTGCATGACTCCACTCAACTCGGGCGCAAGTGGCCAACCCCTCCATAGATTGAGGGCTAGGCTTCAAATCAATACTCCTCCGACCACAATGTGGCTTCCTTTTTCTTTTATGTTTGGGCCATGTGATCAGCTGGTATTCAATTTTTGTAATTTTTGTGTCGTGTGCACCTTTGGAAAAACATATTTGGGGTTTAAACTCTTGTAGGATGGAAGTTCGTGAAGTGTTGAATATTTGGACTGAGTCTCTTAATGATTGCTACCTAGGGCTATGTGGGTGTCGATAGATCTGATAATTTGAAGTAACTTGTTGGAAGAGTTCAGGTTATAATCAGCGGGTGGAAGGGGAAAATTCTATTTGTGGGTAATAAAGAAACACTGATCAAGCTGGTTGCCAAAGCCATACATGAAGGTGTTTGCGATGACAATATTCAATATACCGAGTAGCATATGCAAGAGTAGTACAGATGCTATTTCAGAACTATGGTGGGGTGGTGATTATGACTATGGTGAGATGCACCGGTTAGCGTGGTGGAAAATGTGTATACCGAAAGATAGAGGAGGTATGAGTTTCCAAGATTTGCATACTTTGAATACTACACTGTTAGCGAAGCAGAGTTGGAGGCTTATGGAGGAACCATATTCACTTTGTGCAAGAGTTATTCGAGAAAAATATTATCCGGATGAAAATCTTTTAAAGGAAAAACTAAAAGGTGAAAGTTATTTTATGTGGCAAAGTACTGTTGGAGATATGCCCAAGAGGCAATAATAAATTAGTTATTGTTATATCTTAGTGTTCATGATAAATGTTTACATCTCATGCTATAATTGTATTAACCGAAACATTGATACATGTGTGTCATGTAAACAACAAGGAGTCCCTAGTAAGCCTCTTGTATAACTAGCTTGTTGATTAATAGATGATCATGGTTTTGTGATCATGAACATTGGATGTTGTTAATAACAAGGTTATGTCATTGGGTGAATGATATAATGAACATACACCCAAATAAGCGTAGCATAAGATCAAGTCATTAAGTTCAACTTGCTATTAGCTTTCGATACATAGTTACCTAAGTCCTTCGACCATGAGATCATGTAAATCACTTACACCGGAAGGATGCTTTGATTACATCAAACACCATTGCGTAAATGAGTGGTTATAAAGATGGGATTAAGTATTCGGAAAGTGTAAGGTTGAGGCATATGGATCAACAGTGGGATTTGTCCATCCCGATGACGGATAGATATACTCTGGGCCCTCTCGGTGGAACGTCATCTGATTAGCTTGCAAGCATGTGATTAGATCACAAGAGATAGCGTACCACGGTAACGAGTAAAGAGTACTTGTCGGTAACGAGGTTGAACTAGGTACGGAGATACCGATGATCGAACCTCGGATAAGTAAAGTATCGCGTGACAAAGGGAATCGGTATCGTGTGTAAATGGTTCAATCGATCACTAAGTTATCGTTGAATATGTGGGAGCCATTATGGATCTCCAGATCCCGCTATTGGTTATTGATCGGAGAGGAGTCTCGACCATGTCTGCATAGTTCACGAACCGTAGGGTGACGTGCTTAAGGTTCGATGTCGCATAAGTAGATTCGGAATATGAGATGGAGGCCGAAGTTTGTTCGGAGTCTCGGATGGGATTCAGGGCAGCACGAGGAGGTCCGGATTGGTCCGGAGAATAAGATTCATATAAGGGAAGTTGATTTCTAGGTTTCGGAGAAGTTCGGGATTTTTTCGGCTGAAGACTGGGAAGGTTCTAGAAGGTTCCGGGGGTCCCACCAGTGGGCCCACAACCCTAGGAGGCCTAGCATGGGCCGAGGGGATGCTCCCTATCCTAATGGGCCAGGGGCACATGCCCCCCAAAGCCCAGCCGGTCAACCCCTAGGGTTTCCCCAAAAACCCTAGGGGGATCAACTGGGGGGGGGGGGGGAGTTTTCCCCCTTCCCCCTTTTGGGCCGCCGGCCATGAGCTTCGAGGAGGGGCCAAGGAACGCCTGGCCGCACCCCCCCTATATAAAGAGGGGAGGGGGAAGGGGGCGCAGCCCTCCTTCATCCCTTGTGCTCTGGCCGCCTCTCTCTCCCACCGATAAACTGCTCCGGCTTAGGCGAAGCCCTACAGCTTTTCTCCTCCACCACCACCACCACGCCGTCGTGCTGCTGCGATTCCGAGGGGATCTAACACACCTCCGCTGCCCGCTGGAACGGGGAGAGGACGGGCTTCATCGACACCGTACGCACGACCGAGTACGGAAGTGCTGTCGGACTGCAGCACAGGATGATCGACTACATCAACAACGAGATCTAATCTCGTAGTCTTTGGAAATCTTCGAGGGTTAGTCTCACATGCATCTCGTTGCTTCGATCTTCATAGATTAGATCTTGGCTTTTCCTAGATTGGATCTTGGTTTTGTTCTTGTTCACGGTAGAAAATTTTTGTTTTCTATGCAACGAACCCATCAAGTACTCTACAAAGAATGAAGACTTTTAACCGTGGACCTATATGGAGAGTTAGCCAAGGAGACCAAATTAATGTTTGGGAATACCCTTGGATTCCTACAATCCCAACAAGAAAGGTATACATTCCAAAAGTTTCTATCGTGCTGAATAAATTTTCATATTTAATTAGCCTAATCATGGGTCACGGTATGAAGGGCTTATGAGAGAGTTGTTCAGGAACGCAAAGTAGAGACTTCAAGTTTGGTTGCTTAATGATTTCTTCCTAGGGAGGGTGGACATTACACAACTGAACTAAAGTTCGTGGCCAGGGCTTATGCGATATACCTTGCACCTCGAGCACATAGGACTATAGACCAGCTGCCAAACTGCTTTCATTAAGGGCAGATGTCTCCATGAAATTGCTTACGAGTTCAGAGTTAAGAAGCTTAAGGGCTTACTTATCAATCTCGATTTTGAGAAAGAATAATACATGGTAGGTAAAATGGAACTTTTTTCAAGATATGTTGCAGAGCAAAGCCTTCTCGGCCATGGTGGTCAGCCTGATGCAGCTAGTCATGGGAGGCTAGACTGCCATAAATGTCAACGGAGAAGTTGGGCCTCCTTCCGCAATGCGAGGTGAGTGCGTCAGGGAGACCCACTTTACCCCATCCTCTTCGGCTTCATGGTCGACGGTTGGCAGTGATGTTGTCAAAGGCCAATGCGGCCGGCCATATGAAGGGGGTGATCTTCCATCTTATTTCAGGGGAGTGGCTCACCTGCAGTATGCAGATGATTCTGATGAGGCGGCCGATTTTAGGAATCGTGAAGCTCAAGATTCTTCTACTCTTCTTTGAGTGCACGTCGGGATTGAAAATTAATTTTGATAGGAGAGAAGTGCATGGTGGTGACATGGGTCATGCCAAGGGAGAAGCGCAGTGTGGCACACATGATAAATTGCAAGTAGGAGAGAAGCGCATGCTGGCCGACATGAAGAGGAGGGCGGGACGTTGAGCTTTCACTAGCCAGTGAAGCTCGCCAACTGTCGCGTCTATCTCTAGCCTGCGAGAGTTCTAGCATAAGATAATCATTGAGTCCGGCGGGGCTGTTCAATAGCTCCCGCCTGATCCACCGATCCATTGTCTTCACTCTTTCTTGTTCTCTTGTTAGAATCATTGCTCAGGGCCTCATCAGTGTGTACCTCACCAATACCCAGAGAATAAGTGCTCGGATGAACAACAAAGGCCAATGGGTTGGTCAGTTTTCTCTCAGGCAGCATTGGCACCTTAGACCGGTATACCTTCTTATGTTTCCTTCCCACTAGAGTTTTTTCCTCTTCTTGGATGTCATCCTTCCCTTTCGTTGACCTTACCGGTTTTGGAAATGGTGGTGCGAGCTCGAGACTGTCTTTTCTTCACCGGGCAAGACACCTCCGGTGATTCATTGTGTTTCTTAGGTTGCCTCACAGATCCACCCTTATTTGCTGATTGGCAATTCCTTCTAGCACATAGGACTATAGACCGCTGCCAAACAGCTTTCATTAAGGGCCGATGTCTCCCTGAAATTGTTTACGAGTTCATGTTAAGAAACTTGGGGCCTTACTTCTCAATCTCGATTTGGAGAAAGAATAAGACATGGTACGTAAAATGGGACTTTTTTCGAGAAATGTTGTAGCGCAAAGCCTTCTCAGCCATGGTGGTCCACAGCCTGATGCAGCTAGTCATGGGAGGCTACACTACCATAAATGTCAACGGAGAAGTTGGGCCCTCCTTCCGCATGCAAGGTGAGTGCATCAGGGAGACCCACTTTACCCCATGCTCTCCAACTTCATGGTCGACGGTTGGCAGTGATGTTGTCAAAGGCCAATGCGGTCGGCCATATTAAGGGGGTGATCTTCCATCTTGTTTCAGGAGGAATGACTCACCTGCAGTATGCAGATGATTCTGATGAAGCCATCGATTTAGGAATTGTGAACCTCAAGATTCTTCTACTCTTTTTTGAGTGCACGTGGGGATTGAAGATTAATTTTGATAGAGAGAAGTGCATGGTGGTGACATGGGTCATGCCAAGGGAAAAGCGCAGTGTGGCACATATGCTAAATTGCAAGTTAGGAGAGAAGTGTATCCTGGCCGACATGAATAGGAGGGCGGGACGTTGAGCTTTCACTAGCCAGTGAAGCTCGCCAACTGTCGTGTCTATCCCTAGCCCGCAAGAGTTCCGTTCTCTTGCTAGAATCATTGCTCAGGGCCTCATCACTGTGTAGCTTCACCAATACCCGGAGAAGAAGTGCTCGGATGAACAACCAAGGCCAACGGGTTGGTCAGTTCTCTCCCGATCAGCACTGGCACCTTAGGCCGGTATACCTGCTTATGTTTCCTTCTCACTAGAGTTTTTTCCTCTTCTTGGATGTCATCCTTCCCTTTTCGTTGACCTTACCGGTTTTGGCAATGGTGGTGCAAGCTCGAGTGTCGGGGGGAAGACCCCGGATAGGGCAATGGACGCGGAGCAGCCGGCTGGCCACTGGCCGGCTCGCGGCAAAGGCCGGCTGAGGAGCAGCCGGCTGGCGCCGTGGCCGGCTGGTCCGGAAGCCGGCTGGCTCTAGGTCCTAGTCGGCCTGGCTGCGGCCACCAATGCTGTAGCTGGGCCGGCTTCTACAAGCCATATCCGACTGGGGTTTATACCTCAGACCGACTCGAGGCTGGCGAGTCTTGCACAGGAAGGAACCGGGTTGGTGATCCGGGTTCCCAAAGTCCACGCTGACTCTGTCTTCCGGAAAGCACGGGGCACTGTGGAGGAATAGTGCCCCGCGCCGGACAGGCCGTCAGAGCTTACGACGATCCGTACCGGCTACAGTGGCAGACGGAGATAGGGACACCTCCTCCATACCGCTGACCGTGGCAGCCGGATGGGACAGGCCACGATGCCTCAACCACTCCTGACGTCACCGCCTCGGGAAGGAGCGGAAGCCGAAGCCGGCCAAGCCGGCCAGTAGACTATAGGGTCTTATGTGTAAAGTGCCGGTGCCTATATAAGCCGCACTACCCCCTCTCGTGCGGGGGATCGATCATTTATTGCTTTCACCTACCTACAGAGCTGCCCTGTGAGAGAGACCATCGTCTCCCTTAACCTCTCAGGGCCAACCGGACACAGCTCAAGGAGCAACCTTGTATTGTGTGATCACCATATACACTCTAGCAGGAGTAGAGGTTTTACCTCCACCGGAGGGCCTCGAACCTGGGTACGTCGCCGTGTCGCTCGTGCCCATACCCGCTTCCGGATACCGCCGTGAGATCCCTCAGGAGCCCCTTCGATTAGCCATCCTATGGCATATGCCGTGACGATACCGCGACATTTGGCGCCCACCGTGGGGCCTTCAGCATCCTCGGCCGGTGTCTTCATCCGGACGGGCCTCACCATCACCACCGGCGAGCGAGTCGCTTCAGGCTTGATCTGGAGATTCGGCTCCTCAATCGCGTCGCCGACAACGCTGGCTGCTTCGCTGACCGCCCCTTCCCAGCCGGCGGCAGCGTCATCTCCTTCGGCGGCTTCGACGTCTACGTCGCCACCGTCGCACCACCGCGCTACCCGCGGCAGGTGCTGCGCTGCGCTAGCCCTCCTCCGCGAGCCGGCAGCAGCGCTCCCGCCAGCCCCGCCGTCGTGCAAGTCATGATGGCTGGCGAGGAGCTCCCCGAGAAGAACCCGCGCACCCGCGGCCCCGGCTTGGAGCGCAACATCGACCCCAACGCCTCCGGCTCGGGCCCGAAAGCGCCACCACCACCGTCCCGGCTGGATGCAGTCCGGGCAAAACTGAGCACCCCGCTCACGCCTGGCGGAGACGCCACCGCCATCGAGGCGGACCTGGAGGCGCACCGCCAGCTCCTCCTCAAGCAAACCGAAGAACTGGCTGCTGCTAAGCGCCAGATGGAGATCACCCAGCGCGAGTACAACCGCGCCCACGGCCTCACCTGTGCGGCGACGAGCCAAGCCGAGCCGGCCATGTCCGCCGCAGGGGCCGCGACCTTGGCGCTGAGATCGCCCGCGACGGCGCTCCTTCGCCGGCTCCATCCATGGAGCTCCCCGTCTACAACACCCCCGACAAGAACATGCGCGCGGCAGAAGCCGCCGCAGAAGAATTGAACCGCCTCGAAGGCGAAGAGTTACGCCCGCTGCATCAGTGCGGGTGATCGAGCTGCTCAACGCAGCCAACAGCAGATCGCCGACCCCAGGTATGTCAACGCCCCCAGAGCTTCTCACGCTCGTGGAGCTGCAGGCAACGACAGGGAAGGCGCCAGGGACACGGCCGAGTCCGCCTCCCCAGAACCAAGCCGGCGCCATGACTCCCGGGCCACGCACAGCTCGGGCCGGCCAAGCCACCAGCCGAGCGGCAGTGGCCGCAGCCGGCCCCCTCCAAGCCGAAACCAGGAGCAAGACTCCGGGCCCCGCCGTCATCACCGGCCGGCTCCAGAAGCAAGCGGCGCGCGCCAGCCGGCACACTCCCGGCTGGGCCCGCGCATCGAGCCCGCCGACGCCCGAGATCGTCTCGACCGGCTGGTCGAATCCCGCATTGCGGAAGAAGAAGCTCCAGCCGGCCCAAAGTGCTTCGGGCCCCGCATCGCCAACGAGCCCACGCTCGAAGGTTTCACGCTCCCCCGCGACACTCCCAAGTACGACGGCACCGCCAAGCCGGAGGACTGGCTGCAGGACTACTCCACCGCAGTCGGCATCGCCAAAGGCAACAAGCGCTGGGCCGTGCGCTACTCCCCCCTGATGCTGGTCGGCTCCGCCCGCACATGGCTCAACAACCTGCCAGCCGGCAGCATAAACGGCTGGCTCGACTTCGAAGCGGCCTTCATCAGCAACTTCACCGGCACCTATCGCCGGCCGGGTCGCCCCCAGCAGCTCGAGATGTGCAAGCAGGGCCCCGACGAGACGGATCGCGCGTACCTGACGCGTTGGTGCGAGATGCGCAACTCTTGCGAGGGCGTGCACGAGATCCAGGCCATCAGCTTCTTCATGGGAGGCTGTCGGCCCAACACCATGCTGTGGCACAAGTTGCGCCGCAGTGACCCCAAGTCGATGGCCGCCTTGATGGCCATTGCCGACAAGTACGCGCTGGCTGAGGAAGCCGGCAAGGCGCCGGCTGACATTCCGCCGGCTCCCACCAGAAGAGACAACCACAAGCCGGCCGAGGGCGCCTCGCACGGCAGCCGGCGGGACAACTACCGCGGCAAGCGTCACAGCGACCAGCCGGACCGCCGGTACGGCTCCGCCCATGTAGCCGCCGTGGCAGACAACGCGGCAGGCGGCAGCCGCCGCCAGAAGCAAACAGACCGGCAGTGGAAGCCGAAGTACACCTTCGAGCAGATGCTCGACTCGCCGTGCAAGTACCACAGCGGCAAGAACCCCTCCAACCACCTCACCCGCGACTGCCACTTCATGAAGCGGCTGACAAGCGGTGAGCCTCTACCGCCTCCACCCCCGCCCCCACCAGCCGGCGGGCCGGGTGGCCAAGCCGGCGCAGAGAACGCCAACCTCGAGCACCACGAGGCTAACCAAGTGCACCATGGTGGCCGATATCTGGCCGAAGACGCCACCTACATCATCTTCACCTCCGAGCCCGAGGACAGGACGAGCCAAGAGCGCCGTTCCCTCGAGGTCAACGCGGTCATACCGCCGGTCCCCCAGTACCTAAACTGGTCAGAGCAGGCCATCACTTTCGATCGCCGCGACACACCGGCTGTCCTGCCGAAGCCGGGCAGCTACGCCATGGTCCTCGACCCCACCATCGGCACAACCCGGCGCAGCGTGCGCTTTTCGCGCGTCCTCATCGACGGCGGCAGCAGCATCAACATCCTCTACCGCGACACCGCCCGCAAGCTGGGCATCCAGGAGGCCGAGCTGCGCCCCACCCCCACCGTTTTCCACGGCATCGTGCCAGGCCATTGCTGCCAGCCGATCGGCCGGATCACGCTGGAGGTGATGTTCGGGAAGCCGGACCACTTCCGCACCGAGAGAATCGAGTTCGAGGTGGTGGACCTCGTGAGTCCCTACCACGCGCTCCTGGGCAGGCCGGCCCTGACCAAGTTCATGGCGGTGCCCCATTACGGGTACCTGAAGATGAAGCTGCCTGGCCCCAAGGGGGTCATCACCGTAGCCGGCGACTATCGCCGCTCCATGGACTGCGCCACGCAGAGCTCCAAGATGGCCCAGACGCTGGTCATTGCCACCGAGAAGCAGCTCATCCACGATGCCGTTGCCCTCGCCAAAGCCGCGCAGACAGACATGCCGGCTGCAGGCAACCCGGCTGGGACGACTCACTTCCAGCCGGCCGACCACACCAAGAAGATCCTGCTGGACCCGGCGCAGCCGGACAAGTTCGTCACCATCGGTGCCGGCTTGAACAAGAAATAGGAAAGCGAGCTCACCAACTTCCTCCGTGAGAATCGGGACATCTTCGCATGGACTCCAAGAGACATGCCAGGTGTGCCGAGGGAGTTGGCTGAGCACCACCTCCACGTCCGGCCTGAGGCCAAGCCGGTGAAGCAGCCTCTCAGGCGCTTCGCCGAAGAACGAAGGAAGGCCATCGGTGAAGAAATCGCCCGGCTCCTAGCTGCCGGCTTCATCATGGAAGTGCTGCACCCGGACTGGTTGGCGAACCCGGTCCTGGTGTTGAAGAAGAACGGCTCCTGGCGCATGTGTATCGACTACACCAGCCTGAACAAGGCGTGCCCGAAGGACCCCTTCCCCCTGCCGCGCATAGATCAAGTCATAGACTCGACTGCCGGCTGTGAACTGTTGTCTTTCCTAGATGCCTATTCAGGCTACCACCAGATTCCTTTGAATCCGGCTGATCAAATAAAGACTTCGTTCATTACCCCGTACGGGGCTTACTGCTACACGACTATGCCATTCGGCTTGAAAAACGCAGGCGCCACCTACCAAAGGTGCATGCAAAAGTGTTTGCAGGATCAAATCGGCAGAAATGTTCACGCATATGTGGATGATGTCGTTGTAAAAACCAAGGAGATGCCTACCCTCCTTGATGACCTGAGAGAAACCTTCACCAATCTGAGAAGATTCCGGATGAAGCTCAACCCGGCCAAGTGCACATTCGGCGTGCCGTCTGGCCAGCTCCTTGGCTACCTCGTCTCTCAGCGAGGGATCGAAGCCAACCCGGACAAGATCAGTGCCCTGGAGAAGATGGAACTGCCGCAGTGCCTCAAGGACGTCCAGAAGTTTGCTGGCTGCCTGGCCTCCTTGAGCCGCTTCGTCAGCCGGCTGGGGGAGAAGGCACTGCCCCTGTATCAACTAATGAAGAAGGCGGACAAGTTCGTCTGGACACCGCAGGCGGAGGAAGCTTTCCGTGACTTGAAGCGCGTGCTCTCAACCGCGCCAATCCTTGCAACGCCGGCTTCAATGGAGCCGATGCTGTTGTACATCGCAGCCACCAACCGGGTGGTTAGCGTTGTCCTGGTGGTGGAGCGCAAAGAAGCCGAAAACAGAGAGAAGCTGGTCCAGCGCCCAGTCTATTACCTCAGCGAAGTGCTCTCCCAGTCGAAGCAAAACTACCCCCACTATCAGAAGGTCACCTACGGCGTCTACATGGCAGCCAAGAAGCTCAAGCACTACTTCCAAGAACATCCTATTAGGGTGGTTGCCACAGCGCCTCTGGCGGAAATCATCGGCAGCAAGGATGCCAACGGCCGGGTTGCCAAGTGGGCCCTGGAGCTAGCCGCCCACACCATCCTCTACGAGCCACGCACAGCCATCAAGTCGCAGATCCTCGCCGACTTCTTCGTCGACTGGGCCGAGATGCAGTACCTGCCGCCTGTGCCGGATTCCACACACTGGAAGATGCACTTCGACGGCTCGAAGATGCGCAACGGCCTGGGAGCCGGCATCGTCATCACCTCTCCCAAGGGAGACCGGCTGGACTACGTCCTGCAGATCCATTTCGCCGCATCCAACAATGTGGCGGAGTATGAAGCGCTCATTCATGGGCTGAAGCTGGCCAAGGAGATTGGCGTGCGTCGCATACTCTGCTTCGGCGACTCCGACTTGGTCATACAGCAAGCGTCTGGCGACTGGGACGCGAAGGACGCCAACATGGCCTCATACCGCTTCCATGTCCAGCAGCTTTCCGGCTTCTTCGACGGCTGCGAATTCCACCATGTGCCACGAGCAAACAACGAGGCGGCTGATGCCTTGTCCAAGATTGGCTCAACCCGGCAAGCCATTCCGCCGGGTGTCGCCTTGGCGGTTCTCAAGAAGCCGTCCATCATACCGTCACCGGACTCGGATTCAATATTCGTGCCGGCTGACCCGGGGGCTGCTCAGCCAAACCCGGGGGCTTCATCGCCCAAGTCGGGGGCTAACAAGCCGAACCCGCCGGCTAGCATGCCGAACCCGGGGACTTTTCAGTCCAACCCGGGGGCTTCATCGCCAAACTCGGGGGCTAGCAAGCCGAACCCGCCGGCTAGCAAGCCGGACCCGGCGACCATGCAGTCGAATCCGGAAGCTCCCACGCAGGAGGCCCTGTTGGTCAGCATATTCGAGATAAGATGCGTACCATCATGGGCACAAGAATTCCTCTCCTACCTCACCGACGGTGTGCTGCCTGATGATAGAGTCCAGGCCAGGCAGATTGAGAGAAGGGCCAAGGCCTATACCATCATCAACCACCAGCTGTACAAACGCAGCGTAAGTGGGGTGTTCCAGCAAGGCCGAGCCGGCTGAAGGGATTGAACTCCTACGGGAAATCCATCAAGGAGAGTGCGGACATCACGCCTCATCCAGAGCCATAGTGGCCAAAGCCTTCCGGCACGGTTTTTACTGGCCGACTGCGCTCAGAGACGCAGAAGAATTGGTGAAGAAGTGCAACGGCTGTCAGCGCTTCGCAAAGCAAAGACACCAGCCGGCTTCCGCCTTGAAAACCATCCCCATCACATGGCCATTCGCCGTATGGGGCTTGGATATGGTGGGCCCATTCAGAACGGCGCGAGGCGGCATGACACATCTCTTGGTGATGATTGATAAATTCACCAAGTGGATCGAAGCCAAGCCAATCAAGAAACTGGACGGGTCCACAGCCGTCACATTCCTCAAGGAAATCATCGTGAGATACGGCTACCCGCACACCATCATCACCGACAACGGCACCAACTTCTCCCAAGGCATCTTCTCTCGCTATTGCGAGGAAATGGGGATCCGGATGGCTCTATCTTCTGTGGCACACCCAGAGTCCAACGGACAGGTGGAAAAGGCTAACGGCTTAGTCCTAGCCGGCATCCGGCCCCGGCTGGTGGAGCCGCTCGAGCGAGCAGCCGGCTGCTGGATTGAAGAACTGCCCAATGTGCTGTGGAGCCTGCGCACAACGACGAACCGCTCAGTCGGCTTCACACCATTTTTCCTCGTATACGGGGCCGAAGCCGTCCTGCCGACTGATATCGAGCACGACGCGCCAAGGATCAAGCTCTACACAGAAGCCGAAGCCAAAGAAGCTCGCGAAGATGGAGTCGACCTGGTCGAAGAGGCCCGGCTGCTGGCTGAGTCTAGATCTACTATCTACCAGCAAAGCCTCCGACGCTATCACAGCCGGAAGGTCCAGCCCTTAGCATTCCGAGAAGGAGACCTAGTGCTCCGGCTGATCCAGAGGACAGCCGGACAGCATAAACTGTCATCCCCATGGGAGGGTCCCTTCATCGTGAGCAAGGCAGTAGGCAATGATTCCTACTATCTCATAGATGCCCAAGAGGCTAAGGAAAACAAGCCGGACAAGGCTGACGAGGAGACTAAACGTCCCTGGAATGTCAGGTTACTCCGCCCATTTTACACATGAGAGCAAGAATGTATGTATCCCTTGTATCCCTTTTGTGAGTTATGAAAAAGCTTGCGCCAAGAGCGCCGTTTCCGACAAGTTTTTCACGCACTTTACCTTGTTCCGCCAATTGGCTTGAACCCTCTCACGCGGTCGGCTCAGTAACGTGATCCGGTTTCCGACAGCCGGCTTCCGATCCAGCTACAGACCGCAACCCGGCTGTCCGGCTGGCGGGAGTAAGGCCTAGGGAGCCGGCACGCGAAAAACGACTAAGGGAAAGAGTAAAAGCGAGTTGACTTGCAACCTTTCATAAAGTGCCGGATTGCCGAATTCAGCTCGTTCGACTGAAATACTGTCGGCCTCACCCAGCGGCCCGCTCTTGATCCGGCGACGGATCACAAGTTGGACGTATGACCGGCAAGGGCACAGCCAAAGAGTGGGGCGGATGGGAAAAAGCGAACGAGTCGAAAGAACGCAAATCGGCACGCAAATGATTAACAAACACACTAAAGTGTGACTTAATAAAAGGGCGATAATATTGTCTTACATCTGCACCCGGCATCCCGGGGATTTAATAAACTGTCTTGCAAAAGAACAACTGAAAAGCAGGAAATCTAAGCCGGAGGGGCATCAGTGGAGCCGGCGGCCGGGTCGTCCTCAGGCACATCTTCCGCCTCCTCATCCATGTATTCTTCATCATCGGATGGAGGAGGGTTCGGATCCGCGACGAAGAGGGTCTTGTCGACGAACTCGGCGATGGTGCTGGCTCGAGCGAGGCGGGCGGCCTTGAGATCGGCTGGAAGCTTGGTCTCCACGCCGGCTCGCCGGGATTCAAGCTGCCCCAGGTCCACCTCGTTGTACCAGGAGAGGACGAAAGACAGCGCCATGTCGGCACCGGCGCGCGTGGCCGACTCCTTCCAGTCGAGGAAGCGGTCCGGCGCCCGCTCCATCGCGGAGATGAGGCCGGAGATATCTTGCGGCGCCGCCTCTCCAGGCCACAGCATGGGCACCAGCTCTTCAGCCGCCTTCCGCAGCTCCCAGCCGAGCTGGGTGACGGGCTCGATGCGGGCAGCCATGGACGCCAAGTGGTCCTCCATGGAGAAGTACTCCGAGCTGCCCTCGCCGCCTCCCCGCCTCCCCGGAGTCGCGCGCGGCGCCAACGGCTGCCAAGGCTGCGTCCTGCGTCTCCGGGAAGGCCGCTGCAAGAAGAAGAAACAAGTCAGAAGCCGAAATAAGCTGAAAAATGCAAATTTTCGAAGTCCTAAGCCAAAAGGAAAAGCCTGGCGGCAGCCGGCAAGAACCGACTGTCACCAGCCCGAAGATAAAGATAGCAAAGAAATCAGAAGTTTCCGCTGCCGGCTGCCAACGAAACCGGCAGTCGACAGCCGAAAGCCGGCAAAGGGAAGGAACATAAAGATGTGCTTACCCGCCAAGCCGCGATCAAGCGCGCTAATGCCTTCAGTCCAGCGTTTGGCGGTAGCCGTCAGCTCTGTGGACTTGGCGGTGACCTCCTCCTGCAGCGCAAGCCGCTGCTTCTCCACCTCCGTCAGCCGCCGGCTCAGGTCATCCACCTTCTCCTTCTCCGCCGCCCTGAGGGCGTTAAGCTCGGCGAGATGGTTCTTCTCCAGCTGGCGCAGCCGCGTCAGCTCCTGCTCAGCCAGCTTGAGCTTGCCGGCGGAGGATCGGCCCGCCTCCTCGCTCTCGGCGCACTGGGCGCGAGCGGCTCGGAGATCCGACTCCAGCTGCGGAACCTTGGCGGCTTCAGCTGCGAGGCGGCCAGAGAGAAATATCAGCCAACCAAGATTAAAGAGAAAATAAGACATCAAGTCGAAAGTAGCGTGGAACTCACCCTTGACGACCTCCAGCTCACGAGCCAAGGCGGCCCGCTCGATCTTGGCCTTGTGGTAGCTGGTCACCACCTGGTTGTACAAGAAGGTGCGCCGCTCCTCAACCGTCTGAAAGGATCAGTTGTTTAGACGAAACCTGGACCGGCTTCAGGCAGCCGGCCCACGTCTCCGAGGGCTACCAGGACAAGAAAATCGCAAAAGAAAAGAAAACACACCTTCTCAGCATCCTCCAGCGTCGCCAGCTGGGCTAGGGTCTCGGCGGCCTTGGTCTTGAGGCTGGCGCGATAGCCGGAGAAGAGCATCTTCATGGGCGCCGTGCCAGGCTGCCCCTCCCGGCTGATCACCTGGCAGGAGTTCGCCTGGTTCCATGCCTTCTCCATGGTTCCTGCCGAGCCGAAGCTGGAGTCGGAGGCGGACGGCACAGCCACCAACCGGGCACCCTTGGCCACATGAAGGCCCTCAGACGGGCCCGCTGCGCCCTCCGTCCTCACCAGCGCGCGCGAGTCGGCGCCCTCCGTGCGCGCCGGCTCGTCCCTCTCCGGCTGTTGCCTGGCCGGCTCGTCCCTTGTCGGCTGCTGCCTGATCGGCTCGTCCCTCGTCGGCTGCGGCGGCGGCGTCGCTCCGGGCGCATCGGATGGCCCAGCCGGCCCTGTTGTCTCCGGCGCCTGGGGCGCCCCCTCCGGACTCTCGTCCAACTCCACCACGGTGGGCCTGCTGCCGGCTCCGGCCGCACGCGGCGCGCCCCTGCCAGCGCCAGTCCTAGGAGCAGCCCCACCGGCTCCGGCCCCGGCTGAAGGCGGCATGCCCAGACCAGCCCCAGCAGCTGGGCCCAGAGGACGAGTCCGGCCCGGGAACATGTCGTCCAGTGTCGCCTGGCGAGTCGGCTCAACCCGCGTGCCACGATCTGGCGCGGAGGCCAGCGGCACGGCGAAGGAAGAAGCCCCTGTCGCAGGCGGCGGCGGCGTAGGTGCGCGCGAGGAAGGCTGCGGCGTCTGCTCCCTCCTCTGGCGCGGAAGCGGCGATGTAACGCGCGGAGCTTGCCGGGAGCCGCCGCCCTGGGCAAACTTGATAGGGGCCCTAGCCGGACAAACAGAAAGGTAATAAGCATAAAAGTAAGGAAAGAAAAGGAATCAAACAAGAAAACGAGAGAGAACTCACCCGGCCTGCTCCGGGACCTTCCTCGGCTGCTGCCGGCGCTGCTTCTTCGCCCTCGACTCCGCGGCGGCGGTGGAGCCGGCTCTCTTCGTGCCCTTGAGCGCCGAAGTCGCCGTGGTGCTTGGCGGCCTCGTGCGCAGAGGCACGGCGGGGATCGGCCCCGTGCCGGACGTCGCCGGCTCCTCCTCCTCCTCCTGGTGCTCTGGTGAAGGGGGCGGATTGTGCTCCCCCTGGCCGCCTAGATCAGGCGCCTGCGGCAGGTCGTCGTCGCCGGCATGCTCGCCGGCTTGGTCAGCCGGATCGGCGAGATCCGGCGTCCACCTCTTCGTCGCCAGGTCGCCGTCTTCGGCGTTCTGGCGCTCAAAAACCTAGAAAGACAGAAAAACATGAGCATATGACAAGCCGGAAGTCGGCAGAACAAAAGAGAAGTCGGCCTCGCAGCCGCAAGCCGGAAAATGGCAAAGACACGAAGCTTACCCGCGCCGGTGGATGGTTCCTGTCGCAGGGCTCCAGCCCGTAGCTCCAGTCCTCCGCCAGGTTCGCCTTGGTGATGTGGTTCACCCGGCTGGCCACCTGGGCCTTGGTGAGCGGCGCCTTGGACGTCCGGTTCGGATCGAACCGGCCGGACATGTGCCCGATCTTGTGGGTGCGCATCTGGAGCGGCAGCACCCGGCACTCGGCGATGGTGCAGAGAAGATCTTCGGCCGTCAGCCCGCCGGCAGTGGCTGTCGCCAGGAGATCCCAGAGCAGGTTCACCTCGGCGTTCTGGTCCGTCGAGCGGGCGTTGTGGCTCCAGTTGATCCGGCCGACTGGAGGAGCCGGATTGAACTCCGGCAGGTTGATCCGGTCGACGAGCTCCCCCTCGTTGCGCACGTAGAAGAACGACATTTGCCAGTTCTTCACCGAGTCGACGGTAGGGATCTTGGGGAAGGGCGTACCAGGCCGGGTGTAGATCGAGGCGGCGCCGCAGGCTCGCAGGCGGCCGTCGTTGGTCTGCGCCTTCAGGAAGAAGAGCCGGCTCCAGAAGTCGATGTCGGGCCACAGGCCGGCGTACGCCTCCATGAACGCTACGTAGCAGCTCAGGAGGACGCACGCGTTGGCCGGCAGGTGGTGCGGCTGAAGGCCGAAGTGGTCGAGGAATTGCCTGAAGAATGGCGAAGCCGGCAGGCCCAGCCCGCGATCAAGATGCGCGCCGAAGACGACGCGCTCGCCGTCCCTCGGCTCGGGCTCCTTCTCCTCGCCGGGCGCCCGCGTGATGACCGACTGCGGGATCCGCCGGAGGCGCACCAGGCGTTCGATGTCATCCTCGCGCATGTAGGAGCCCCTCCACGATCCGCTCGGAGACGCCATTGACGAGGACGAGGAAGAAGACGACCAGGAGAGGCTGAACGGCGAGGAGGAACCTTGCGACCGCGGCGGCGACAGCAGCGGCTGAGGACGCTCCGTCGAGACGCGCGGCCCCGTGGCGCCGGATTGGCGGAGTGGCGGCGGCGGATCGGTAGGGATTCGCCCGCCGGAGTTCGCCAGCGGAAGATATTCGCCGGAGCAGCGGCGAGCTCAAATGCGCAGCGGAGAGCGATGGAAGCAGGAGCGCGAGGAAGAAGAAGTGGCAGGTGGCCGCCTCGAGGCGCTCCCCCGCGGCATTTATAGCCACCCGACGCGGGCGGTTGGCCTCCAAGTGGCGGTCGTGGGCCGTAACTCCTCCCACGTCGCCGGATTTACTGCGCCGTAACTGCGCATAACTCCCCCCACGTCCACAACGGTTATCGGAAACGGCCACACCACGTCGCCCACTACCGCACCGGATCCGGAGGAGCATTGATGTGACCAGACGAACCGACCGCCGGGCCAGGCGTCAGACCAGTCAAGTCGGGCGCAGGACCCGAGGCGGCGGAGACTCCGGCGCGCCGCAAGCCGGAGCCGGACCAAAAGTTTCACTCAAGCCAAAATTCATCAGCAAGGCGGAGGCGCCATCAAACCTTGCGAGAAAGCAAAAACTGTACAAGTGTAAAAAGTAGCCGGCTAAGAAGCAGCCGGCAGGCACGAGCCGGATGAGGGGCGCAGCCGGCTGAATGGAAATTCTCAGTCGGCCCCTCCAAGTGCCGTCAAATATATTCAAGAAGCCAGGAAAACCTGCCTAGGTCCTTCTGAGCGCAGGACCTTGCCAGCTTCGGGGACTAATGTCGGGGGGAAGACCCCGGATAGGGCAATGGACGCGGAGCAGCCGGCTGGCCACTGGCCGGCTCGCGGCAAAGGCCGGCTGAGGAGCAGCCGGCTGGCGCCGTGGCCGGCTGGTCCGGAAGCCGGCTGGCTCTAGGTCCTAGTCGGCCTGGCTGCGGCCACCAATGCTGTAGCTGGGCCGGCTTCTACAAGCCATATCCGACTGGGGTTTATACCTCAGACCTACTCGAGGCTGGCGAGTCTTGCACAGGAAGGAACCGGGTTGGTGATCCGGGTTCCCAAAGTCCACGCTGACTCTGTCTTCCGGAAAGCACGGGGCACTGTGGAGGAATAGTGCCCCGCGCCGGACAGGCCGTCAGAGCTTACGACGATCCGTACCGGCTACAGTGGCAGACGGAGACAGGGACACCTCCTCCATACCGCTGACCGTGGCAGCCGGATGGGACAGGCCACGATGCCTCAACCACTCCTGACGTCACCGCCTCGGGAAGGAGCGGAAGCCGAAGCCGGCCAAGCCGGCCAGTAGACTATAGGGTCTTATGTGTAAAGTGCCGGTGCCTATATAAGCCGCACTACCCCCTCTCGTGCGGGGGATCGATCATTTATTGCTTTCACCTACCTACAGAGCTGCCCTGTGAGAGAGACCATCGTCTCCCTTAACCTCTCAGGGCCAGCCGGACACAGCTCAAGGAGCAACCTTGTATTGTGTGATCACCATATACACTCTAGCAGGAGTAGAGGTTTTACCTCCACCGGAGGGCCTCGAACCTGGGTACGTCGCCGTGTCGCTCGTGCCCATACCCGCTTCCGGATACCGCCGTGAGATCCCTCAGGAGCCCCTTCGATTAGCCATCCTATGGCATATGCCGTGACGATACCGCGACATCGAGACTGCCTTTTCTTCACCGGGCAAGACACCTCTGGTGATGCCCCAACCTTATTTGCTGATTGGCCATTCCTATCATTATATAGCTGAGAAGAAGCATGACCCTGACCAGCAAATGCAGACCCTATCAAACATTTAGCCACCTGGCCCTTCTTCTTCCTCTCGTCTGGGACACATAAAATGTCCGCCGAGTACAGGAGTTTTCCCTCTACATCTCTTCCCCCCGGATGCTTCCATTCAGTCGATGAGTGGCCAAACAAACCACAAGAGAAACTGTACAACGGCAGATTTTCATACTGAACTTGAAAACAGTCCGTCGGAACGAGCCTGCGAGAAAACTGTGACCCCGCATCAGCAGTTTTGTCAATGTCCACTGCCACCTGGACTACTAAACCGACAAACACGCATCCCGGTCTGAAGGTAGAAGAACTGCTAAACCCAGGGGCATGTGTCGGGTGTGTGAAAAGTCGATTACCTCCTTGTCAACAGAGTGGTGATAGGAACAGAAAAGGCACATAAGAACGAGAGGAGTAAGAAGTACTATGGTATATTGTAGAAGAGTTATTGGAGATTGCATAGCACCAATAGGGCCGGCTGCTCATGTTTATATAGGCGGACACATGTACAATTACAGGTACAACCCTGAGAAAACACGGGGACCTATACCTATACAATATGTTACTCAACACCCCCCCCCCCCCCGCAGTCGAAGGGTCGGCACCGACACATAGACTGGAGCGAAACTCAGGAAAATTCGTGGATGGCAATCCCTTCGTCATGATATCGGCAAACTGCTGTGACGTCGGTACGTGAAGAACTCGAACGCGACCGAGGGCAACTTGCTCACGAACAAAGTGGATGTCCAACTCGATGTGCTTGGTGCGCCGATGATAAACGGGGTTGGCGGAGAGGTAGACAGCCGACACGTTGTCACAGAAGACCACCGTAGCCTTGTCAACAGGACAAGAGAGCTCGGACAGAAGCTGACGAAGCCATGTGCACTCAGCCACAGCATTAGCCACGGCGCGGTACTCGGCCTCGGCACTGGAGCGAGACACGGTGGGCTGCCTCTTGGAGGACCAAGAGACGAGCGACGAGCCGAGGTAGACGCAGTAGCCGCTGGTGGAGCAGCGCGCATCCGGGCAACCTGCCCAGTCCGCGTCCGAGTAGGCGACAAGGTCAGTCGACGTCGAGGGCGAAGCATGCAACGACAAGCCGTAGCCCATGGTACCACATACGTAGCAGAGAATCCGCTTCACCGCGGCCCAATGAGCATCCCGAGGAGCATGCATGTGCAAGCACACCTGCTGCACGGCGTACTGGAGCTCCGGTCACGTCAGCGTCAAGTACTGAAGAGCACCGATGATGGAGTGGTAGAACGGCGCATCGGACGCCAGCGACCCATCACTGGCGGAGAGCTTGGCCTTCGTGTCGACAGGAGTAAGTGCAGGGTTGCAGTTAAGCATCCCTGCACGCTTGAGAAGCTCGTGGGCATACTTCCGCTGATGGAGGAAGAACCCGTCCGCACGCCGGACAACCTCGAAGCCGAGGAAGTAGTGCAGCGGGCCAAGATCCTTCAACGCGAACTCAGCGCGAAGACGGTCGGTGATCTGTCGAAAAAGACCAGCGGTGGAGGCCATCAGGATGATGTCGTCAATGTACAGCAGCAGGTATGCCATGTCGTTGCCGGTCCGGTAGATGAACAGCGACACATCGGAGCGCGTGGAGCGGAAGCCAAGCTGATGCAGGAAGCCGGCGATGCGCTGGTACCAGGTGCGGGGCGCCTGCTTCAGTCCATACAGGGACCGAGAGAGCAAGCACACATCATCGGGGCGCTCGGTGTCGACGAAGCCGATGGGCTGCTGACAGTACACCTGTTCCTGCAGATGGCCATGAAGGAAGGCGTTGGAGACGTCCATTTGATGCACCAGCCACGCACGAGACGCGGCGAGGTGCAACACTGTGCGGATCGTGCCCGGTTTGACAACCGGGGCAAACGTATCCGTGAAGTCGACGCCAGCGCGCTGCCGAAAACCGCACACAACCCAACACGCCTTGTAGCGCTCGAGAGTACCGTCGGAGCCGAGCTTGTGCTTGAAGACCCATTTACCGGTGATGACGTTGGCGCGAGGGGGCCGGGGTACGAGCTCCCAGGTCCTATTACGCTGCAGCGCGTCGTACTCCTCCTGCATGGCGGCGCACCAATGCGGGTCGCGCAAGGCAGCGCGAGCCGAGGTGGGCACCGGCGAAGGAGCGGTCGCAGGGCCGGTCGCGGAGCCGGCCGGACCGGGCAGCAGGCCGGGTCGGCCGGCCGGGGCGGGCTGACCGGGCGGCAGGCCTGGTCGGCCGGCCGGGGGCCGGTCTGGCCGGGCGTAGAACCGGCGGAGCGCCGGGCGGCCGGCCGGGGCCCGCCGGCCGGGGGCCGGTCTGACCGGGCGGAGGTTCGGGCGGCGAACCGGCGGCGCACCGGGCGGCAGGCCGGGTTGGCTGGCCGGGGGCGGTCGGACCAGGTGCTGGGCCGGGTCGGCTGGTGAAAGGGGCGCCGCCGTCGTGCGGCAAGATGCTGTTGCTGCTGGCCCAGAAGGCAGACACGGTAGACGGAGACGCTGCGCAGACCTACTGGTCGGCGGGGTAGCGTGTAGACGGCCGCCGCACGCCTGCGCGGGCGCGGGTGAGCATGGACTCAGGAGCCGACGGGTGGCGAGGCGGGCGACGAGGCAGACGACGAAGAGGCGGCCGAAGGGGACGCCGCGGGTGATGGTGCCTCGGGTGGCGCGGGCGACGGGGGCACCGGGGGCGCCTCGGGCGTCGCGGGTGCGGGCACCGGGGCGCCGCGGGCGACGGGGGCGCCGTGGGCGCCGCGGGCGACGGGGACGCCGAGGGACCAGGCGGGGTCGGCGCAGAGGGGGCCACCGCGGTCAGTCGTCGGCACGCGGCCGCAAGAGGGCCAGGGGCGCCGGGGGCATCGTCGGAGGTGTCGCCATGAGTCCCTGCTGAAACGGAACAACCAACTCGTCAAAGTACACATGCCGGGAAGTGAGGACACGATGGGAGACCGGGTCGTAACAACGGTAGCCCTTGGTGTTGGCAGGGTAGCCGAGAAACACACAAGGGAGAGAGCGCGGCGCAAGCTTATGCGCGACGGTGGCAGCAGTGTTAGGATAACACCGGCAGCCGAAGATGCGAAGGTCATCATAGGCGGGCGGCACACCGTAGAGAAGATGATGCGGCGTGTAGGACAAACGCATACGACACGGGCGGATGTTGACAAGGAGAGTCGCCGTGGCAAGGACATCCGGCCAGAATCACGGGGGCATGGAGGCGTGGAACAGAAGGGTGCGGACGCAGTCGTTGAGGGTACGAAGCATCCGTTCGGCATGGCCGTTCTGTGAAGAAGTGTATGGAGACGTGAGGCGGAAGATGGCGTCGTGGGTGGCGAGAAGTGAGCGAATGGTGATGTTGTCGAACTCCTTGCCGTTGTCGGTTTGTAAGGCGTGAATGGGGCGACCAAACTGAGTGGAGACGAAGGCGAAGAAGGCGGTGAGGGTGATGGCAACATCTGACTTACGGCGAAGTGGAAAAGTCCATACAAAATGCGAGTAATCATCAAGAATCACAAGATAATAGTTATAACCAGAGTTACTCGAAACCGGCGAGGACCAAACATCACTATGAATAAGTTGAAAAGGAAAAGACGCGACTGTGGAGGATGAACTAAATGGAAGGCGAACATGTTTGCCTAGACGACATGCTTCACAAGAGTGGGCATCCATTTTATTACAAGTAAAGGATAAGCCTTGCATTATTTGACGCAGAATGGCGGAGCTAGGATGGCCAAGACGGGCGTGCCAAAGGTCGACACCGGCGGAGAGGGCGAGTGGGCGGCCGGTGGTGGTGGAGGCCGCGCCAACGGGGTAGAGATCGCCGGGGCTGTCACATCGGTGGAGGAGCATCCGGGTACGACCATCCTTGACAGAGAAACCAAAAGCGTCAAATTCCACAGTCACAGGGTTATCACGACAGAAAGACTTAACAGAAACAAGATTTTTGATCAAGTCAGGAGAAACAAGAACGTTATGGAGAGAGAGAGGAGTGGAAGTGGAAGGAAAAGAGACAGAACCAGTGTGAGTAATGGGAAGAGCATGACCGTTGCCAACGATGATGCGAGAGGAAGTGGAAGTGGGTGTAGAAAATGAGAGGTTACTGGGGTGCGCAGCCATATGCGCGGAAGCGCCTGTGTCCATGAACCAGTCGCCACTGCCACCATACGCCCCAGCGGAGGGGGCGCTCTGGAGGGTGGTCAGGAGCGCGGGATCCCACGGGGTCGCACCCGGGGAGGCGGCGTAGGCCGGGGCAGGCCGGGGCGCCGCGTAGAACGCATGGTGGGAGGCTGGACGCGGCCCCATAATGCCCGGGTAGGGGTCGCGCGGCACGGGCATGGAGTAGGCGTGAACGACCCCGGTCCACGGGTTGTGACCGGCAGTCCATGGCGGAGGGGCGGTGTACTGCGGGGGACGAGGCGCGGGGGCGGTGGCATTGGTGCCACCGTTGCCACCGCCATTGCCACCGCCACGGCGACGACGGCCGCGGCGGCTACCGCCAGAAGGAGCCAGCTGCCCGGTCCAGGGGCCGGTCTGGCCGGCCTGGGCGCCGGTGTGGCCAGTCCAGGGGCCGGTCTGGCCGGCCTGGTGACCGGACTGGCCGGTCCACGGTCCGGTCTGACCGGACGGCAGGCCGGCGGCGAGGAAACCCGGCAGCGGACCCATGGGACGAGGCGCAGGGGCGCGGGAGTCTGGGCACCATGGGAGAAGCCAGCGGCGAAGGCGGTGTGGGCCGCCCGAGCCCGGAGATGCTTGAGGCGGCCCTCCTCGAGGCGCAGGTAGGCCATGGCCTGCTCGAAGGTGGGCGTGGTGAGGAGCGTGAGGTTGGAGGCAGCGTTGCTGAGATCCTCGCCGAGACCCACCGACGGGGTGGAGAGCATGATCTTGTCATCGATCGGGAACTCCAAGTCACGGAGCTCGTCGGAGAGACTCTTCAGCTTGAGGGCGTAGTCGTCGAGAGACAAGTCGTTCTGGTGGGTGCCGAAGAACTCCTGCTGGAGGAAGGTGACCCGCTGGATTTTGTTGTCGGTGAAGAGGCCGGTGATCTTAGCCCAGACCGTGTGGGCGGAGTCGCCGTTGCGGACGACGGTGCGAAAGATGTCGTTGGAGACGGTCTGGTAGAACCAGCGGATGATGGTGGCGTCGATGGCGAGCCACTCGGGATCGTGCGGCATGGCGAGGAGGTCGATGGTGCCGTCGACGTGATCGAGGAGATCATACTCGCGGAAGAGCAGCCCGAAGTACATCTTCCACGGGAAGAAGTTGGCAGCGGTGGTTGAGAGCTTCAACGGCACGCGCTCGGCGATGGGGATGTCGCGGATGACGGCGACGGAGGGGCCGGCGAAGGGGTTGCTGCTGCCGGAGCCGGAGGAGTTGAAACCGGAGCCGGAGGAGTCGAAGCGCTCCATGGCGGAAGTGGTGGTAGGGGCGGAAGCGGCTAGGGTTAGGGTTGGAGTGGGGAGAGGCGGCAGTGGGAGATGGGGAGCCGGCGGCGCCCGGGGGAGAGGAGGCGGCGGCTAGGGTTGGTGGCCGGCGGCGCACTAGGGAGGAGGGGGCAGCGGCTAGGGAGGAGGGGGCGGCGGCTAGGGTTGGTGGCCGGCGGCGCCCTAGGGAGGAGGTGGCCGGCGGCGCCCCAAGGAGAGAGGAGGGCGGCGAATAGGGCAGGACCCGAAGGGTCTCTGATACCATGTAGAAGAGTTATTGGAAATTGCACAACACCAATAGGGCCGGCTGCTCATGTTTATATAGGCGGACACATGTACAATTACAGGTACAACCCTGAGAAAACACGGGGACCTATATCTATACAATATGTTACTCAACATATACTGTGAAGTAACAAGAGTTACAAAGATACTCGTATGCAACAAGTGCATGTAGCTAGAAAGCATCTATAATTATTGACTGAAAGTCACCACAAAGGATCAATCGTACATCGGCCGGCCGGCAACTACTGGCTACGGGAGTCCACTATACGGCAGCTTGGCCGTCCACCTTGGATGAAACGAAAGGCACACTCGTGACAAGACAAATCCAGCGTACTTTGGAAACATCTACCTGGAATCTTACTCCCTATAAATAGAATACTAGTGAGCCAGCAAGTGAACACATATTCAGACGGGATTGATGAAAAGAAGCAAGTTCTGAGAAATATGGAGGCCGGCAAGAAGCCGCACGTCGTTTGCATGCCGGCGGCGGCGCAGGGCCATATAACGCCGATGCTCAAGCTGGCCAAGATACTCCACACCCGGGGCTTCCACGTCACCTTCGTCAACACTGAGTTCAACCAGCGTCGACTGCTGGAGACGCGCGGGCCGGCGGCGCTAGACGGCCTCCCGGACTTCCGCTTCGACGCCATGTGGGACGGGCTGTCGTCACCGGATGCCGATGCCCACGGCCCACCAGAACCTCCCCGAACTTTGCTACGCCGTCATGAACACCTGCCTGCCCCAGTTCATGGCACTTCTTGCCAAGCTCAATGTCCCCGCCTCCGGAGTACCGCCTGTCACCTGCATCATCGCTGACAGCGTCATGTCGTTCGCCTATGATGCCGCGAAGGAGATCGGCGTGCCCTGCGCGCCACTGTGGACGGCTAGCGCCTGCCCTGAGCGGCTACCCGTTCGTGTGGAACATCCGGCCAGACCTCGTTAGGGGCGACACGGCCGTGCTGCCGCCGGAATTCATTTCCTCCGTCGGCGACCGCTCCATGTTGACAACTTGGTGTGCCCAGGAAAAGGTAATTGCTCATGAGGCAGTGGGGGTCTTCTTGACGCACTCCGGGTGGAACTCGACCCTCGAGAGTATATGTGTCGGCGTGCCAATGCTAAGCTGGCCCTTCTTCTCGGAGCAGCAAACCAACTGTCGTTACAAGTGCACCAAATGGGGAATTGGGATGGAGATTGGTGGTAAGGTGAAGAGGGTAGAGCTGGCGCAGATGATACAGGAGGCGATGGAGGGGGAGAAGGGGCATCAGATGAGGAACCGTTCGGCAGAGTGGAAAGAAATGGCTGTGCAGGCGACATTACCAGGTGGACCTGCCGAGGCAAATTTGGATGCAGTCATTAGTGATGTACTCTTGGCAAGATTCAACTCTCGCAATGATGAAAAATAAAGGAATGTTGGGACTCGCCACAAATGTTGCAGCAGGTGGAACGCAGGAAAAAAATGACTTTTTTGCTGCGTGGTTTCATCATGTTTCACTATTTGTCAATCTGGTGAAACTGTCTAGCATAAATCTCGAAGCACCGAATCAACTGGTGAAATATACACGACGTATACAACGCAAAGTAGAGACGTCAAGGGCGGTGAATCAGCCATAAAGCGGTCAATATTAGAAAATAGATTATAGGACAAAAAATGGTGGCCGTGTAATTTGAAAAATCCAAGCGGCATGTGTGAGAGCTCTCGAATGAGTAAGTTGATCGTATCATTCAGAGAGAGTTCAAACACTTGAATGCTTTGCATCATCTTTCTTGATTGTTTTTTGTTCTTATCCATTTGATACTTTAGATTTTGCATTCATTCTCGTGACAAGGTCTAACTCATTGAAAACAGACTTTGTGCGGAGAACTTGTTGTGTTTTTGTGCTGGAGGTTTTACGGGTTAGTATTTCATAAAGAGGTCAAACCTTTCATCTTCTAGATTTATCATCCCTTGATTTACTATTATGGTTCTCTACATGATTCTGCAAGCTTGTTGTTTCGAAACGAGCCAAAGATCATCAAAATTGTAGTTCGGGTGCTAAGGTTATTCCAGTCATGTATATTTTTGAGGGAAAATATAGAGGAGATCTAAATCTACTTTTCCACCAATCAAAATCGTTTTGAGGGGAACCTACTAGATCTAGACTTAGAGTCTTTTTTTGGATTTTCTTCCTTTGTTCTTCCTCTATTATCTTTTGTAGCTTTGGTGAAACTTGGTAGGAAGGACTTAAACACTTCTGTTCTTGCCATCGCACAAGGTGCATCGCGGTTTGAGTTCTCTACAGAGATTCGGTAAACTGAGAGTTCATGGGTTATTCTCTCTGGTGCTTGTTCCCGAAGCTTGTACCTATTCGGTTCTTGAAACCCTAGAAGGCTTGGTGGCCTTTTGTGGCGGTGTGGCTGATACGTCCCCGACGTATCCATAATTTCTGTCGTTCCATGCTTGTTTTATGACAATACTTACATGTTTTGCTTGCACTTTATGATGATTTCATGCATTTTCCGGAACTAACCTATTAACGAGATGCCACAGTGCCAGTTCCTGTTTTCTGCTGTTTTTGGTTCCAGAAAGGCTGTTCGGGCAATATTCTCGGAATTGGACGAAATCAACGCCAAACCTCCTATTTTTCCCGGAAGGCTGCAGAACACCGAAGAAGAGTCGGGGAGGGGCCAGGGGGCCACCACACCACATGGCGGCGCGGGCCAGACCCTGGCCGCGCCGGCCTAGGGTGTGGCGCCCCCAGGTGCCCCCCTGCGCCGCCTCTTCGCCTATAAAATCCCTTTCGACCTAAAAACACCGTACCAATTGACGAAACTCCAGAAAGACTCCAGGGGCGCCGCCACCGTCGCGAAACTCCAATTCGGGGGACAGAACTCTGTTCCGGCACCCTGCCGGAACGGGGAAGTGCCCCCGAAAGCCATCTCCATCAACGCCATCGCCTCCATCATGCTCCGTGAGTAGTTCCCCCATGGACTACGGGTTCTAGCAGTAGCTATGTCGGTATTCTCTCCTCCATGTACTTCAATACAATGGTCTCATGAGCTGCCTTACATGATTGAGATTCATCTGATGTAATCGGTGTTGTGTTTGTTGGGATCCGATGGATGATACATTATGATTAGTCTATCTATAAAGTTTGTGAAGTTATTGTTGCTGCAATCTTGTTATGTTTAATGCTTGTCACTAGGGCCCGAGTGGCATGATCTTAGATTTGAGCTCTATACTTATTGCTTAGATTGTATCTACAAGTTGTATGCACATGTCACTGTCCGGAACCAAAGGCCCCGAAGTGACAGAAATCGGGACAACCGGAGGGGATGGCGGTGATGTGAGGGACACATGTTTTCACGGAGTGTTAATGCTTTGCTCCGGTGCTCTATTAAAAGGAGTACCTTAATATCCAGTAGTTTCCCTTGAGGCCCGGCTGCCACCGGCTGGTAGGACAAAAGATGTTGTGCAAGTTTCTCATTGCGAGCACGTACGACTATATATGGAAAACATGCCTACATAATTAATAATCTGGATGTTCTATCTTAATGCTTTGATTCCTATCAATTGCCCAACTGTAATTTGTTCACCCAACACTTGTCACTTATTGGAGAGTTACCACTAGTGTAGATCGCTGGGAACCCCGGTCCATCTCTCATCATAATATACTTGTTCTCTATGTCATTGGAAGTAGTATCAACTATTTTCCGGTGCCATTGCTCTCATATTGCTATTACTGCTGCTGTGTTACTGTTACTACTGCTCTCATATTACTGCTACTTTCACATCACCCCTGTTGCTAGTGCTTTTCCAGGTGCAGCTGAATTGACAACTCAGTTGTTAAGGCTTATAAGTATTCTTTACCTCCCCTTGTGTCGAATCAATAAATTTGGGTTATACTACCCTCGAAGACTATCGCGATCCCCTATACTTGTGGGTCATCAAGACTGTTTTCTGGCGCCGTTGCCGGGGAGGCATAGCTCTACTCATAAGTTCACCTGGGGAGTACACTCTACCTCTCTCTCTATTTTATTTTATTTTGTTTTGCTTAGTTTACTTTTGCCTAGTTTATTTGTGCTTAGTTTATTTCTGTCTAGCATTATTTTGCTTAGTTTACTTTTGCTTAGTTTCTTTTTGTCTTGTTTTATTTTTCTCATATACCCAAAAATCCATTGATACGTCCAAAACGTATCTACTTTCCCGAACACTTTTGCTATTGTTTTGCTTCTAATTTGTGTATTTTGGATACAACTAACACGGACTAACGCTGTTTTCAGCAGAACTGCTCTGGTGTCTCGTTTTTGTGCAGAAATCCAACTTTCGGGAAAAACCTCGGAATTTATGCAGAAGGCCCTATTTTCCCAGAAAACTAACGGAGCCAGAAGGGCAATTGAAGTGGAGGCCCGAGGGCCCCACACCATAGGGCGGCGCGGCCCAGGGGGGGCCCGCGCGGCCCTGTGGTGTGGCCCCCTCGGCCGGCCTCCGACGCCCTCCTTCGGACTATTTATCGGCCTCGACCTAAAAACGCCAGGAGAGAAGTCGAAGTCGCCAGAAACCCTCCAGAACGCCGCCACATCGCGAAACTCCGTCGCGGGAGCTAGAAGTCTCCGTTCTGGCACTCCGCCGGGACGGGGAATTGGAGGAGATCATCGCCGCCATCACCGCCAACGCCTCTACATCAACCAGCAATGTTTCCCCCATCCATGTGTGAGTAATTCCCCCGCTGTAGGCCGAAGGGGATGGTAGGGATTGGATGAGATTGGTCATGTAATAGCATAAGATTGTTAGGGCATAGTGCCTAGTGTCCGTAATTGGTACTTTGATGATATTGTTGCAACTTGTTATGCTTAATGCTTGTCACTAGGGCCCGAGTGCCATGATCTCAGATCTGAACATGTTATTGCTTCATCAAGATATTCATTGTTTATGGTCTTACCTATAAGTTGTATACACATGTCGCTGTCCGGAATCGATGGCCCCGAAGTGACAGAAATCGGGACAACCGGAGGGGATGGTAGCGATGTGAGGATCACATGTGTTCACGGAGTGTTAATGCTTTGCTCCGGTACTCTATTAAAAGGAGTACCTTAATATCCAGTAGTTTCCCTTGAGGCCCGGCTGCCACCGGCTGGTAGGACAAAAGATGTTGTGCAAGTTTCTCATTGCGAGCACGCACGACTATATATGGAACACATGCCTATTGATTGCTTTGTACTTGGACACCGTTTTATTATTATCTACAAATGCCCTGCTATGATTGTTACATGAGTTTCTCTCATCCATGCAACGCCCGTCATCCGTCCCCGTGCCTACAGTATTTTAATCCTGCTGTTTACTAAAATCACTACTGCTGTCTCTGTTACTCTGCTGCTGTTATTTCACTACTGCTACTGCTATAAAACTGTTACTACTGATAAACTCTTGCGAGCAAGTTTGTTTCCAGGTGCAGCTGAATTGACAACTCCGCTGTTAAGGCTTCCAAGTGTTCTTTGTCTCCCCTTGTGTCGAATCAATAAATTGGGTTTTACTTCCCTCGAAGACTGTTGCGATCCCCTATACTTGTGGGTCATCAAGACTATTTTCTGGCGCCGTTGCCGGGGAGCATAGCTTTATTTGGAAGTTCACTTGGATTAATATTGTTCGCTGCAAATTCTCCATCATGGGTAAACCTCGCGATACTAAGATCACCATATTACCATCCACTACAAGAAAAGGTACAATTCTGAATACCTCCGCTACACTTGATTCACCATCTGTGATTGATAAACTTGTTTCACCGCCACATGCTTCACATGCGGGTACATCTGCTGAATCTGAACACTCTCATAATATTGATAATGTTTCTGCTGTGCTTGATGATAGTGGTTCATTGGGATCTTTTCTAGATGCTACAATTGCTAGGTCTAGACAAATTGAAAATACTGAAACTCCTAATGCTACTACACCTGTTAGTTCACCTGAACTTGATTATTTTAGTGATGATCCTGAGGAAGATTATGTGGAGCTTAATGATGATTTTATTGAAAAATGCAATGCTACTACTGATGCAAGAAAAATTAAAAAGTTGCTTGCAGAACATGCTGTTAGATATAAACTGTCTCCTGATCCTAAGTTTGCCACATCTCCTATAAACATTAGGGATAAAGATTATGATTTTTCTCTTGATCTATCTCATATAGCTATTGTTGAGAAAACACCCTTTTGTGGTACTGAAAAAGAAAGTGCTGTTGAACACATGACTGAGTTATCTACTCTGAGTAGCTTGTTTTCTGATGATGTTAAGATGCGTACTTACTTTGTTGCTAAAATATTTCCATTCTCATTAAAGGATGACGCTAAAACTTGGTATAATAATTTGCCACCAAATTCTATTAAAAGTCCGAAAGAATTGCTTGATGTTTTCTTCCGCAAATACTTTCCTGCTAGTGCTCAACATATTGCCTTGCAGAGAATTTATAATTTTAATCAGGAAGATGAAGAGAAATTGCCTGAGGCTTGGTCGAGATTTTGCTCTCTTATTAGAGCTCGGCCTGAGCATGATTTGGAAAAGCATGATTTACTTGATATATTTTATAGTGGACTAACCATTGAGTCTAGGGCATACCTGGATAGTTGTGCTGGTTGTGTTTTCAGGAAAAGAACTCCAGACGACGCTGAAGAATTATTGGCTAAAATAAGCCGGAATCATGATGATTGGACTACGCCTGAACCGACTCCAACTCCAATATTGAAGAAGAGGGGTTTAATTAAATTGAATGATGAAGATATGAGGGAAGCCAAGAAGTCTCTCAAGGAGAAAGGTATTAAATCCGAAGATGTGAAGAATCTACCTCCTATTGAAGATATATGTGAGATAATTCCCCCTTCATCTATGATTGAGGTAAACTCCCTTCAACGCTTTACTAGGGAAGATATTCCGTATTCGAAACCTCCTGCACAATGCTTAGATGAGTTTGATAATTATATTGTTAAGCAAGAAAATTTTAATATGAGAGTAGAGAATCATTTAATGGAAAATTCTCAAGCTATTAGTGAATTGCATGATATTGTGGAGAGAACCTCCAATGATGTTAAGATGCTTGTTAAACATTTTCAAATGATTCAAACTCAAATTGATCAACTCACTAAAGTGCAAAATGACTTGTTAGGGAATAATTCTAAAGAGAAACATGCTTATGAAGTAACAACTAGAGGTGGTGTCTCTACCCAGGATCCTCTATATCCTGAAGGGCATCCTAAAAGAATTGAACAAGATTCTCAACGCATTGAACCTAATGCTCATTCTAGGAAGAAAAAGAAGAAGAAGCATAAAAATGTTGTAGAATCCTCTGAACCTGTTAATGATCCTAATAGTATTTCTATTTCTGATGCTGAAACTGAAAGTGGTAATGAACATGATAATGATAATGATAATGATAAGAATGATACTCCTGATAAAGAAGAGGTTGAAGAAGAACCTGAAAAGCATGCTAAAAATAAAAAGTATGCTAAAGAAGATTTTATTGCTGAGAAACATGGTAATGAAAGAGAACCTTGGGTGCAAAAGCAAATGCCTTTTCCTGCTAAGAAATTAAAATCAAAGGAAGAAGAACACTATAATAAATTTTGCGATTGGATGAAACCTTTATTCTTGCAAATCCCTTTGACTGATGCTATTAAATTGCCTCCTTATTCAAAGTATATGAAAGATATTGTTACTAACAAAAGGAAAATCCCCAATGAGGAAATTTCTACTATGCTTGCTAATTACTCTTTCAATGGCAAAATTCCAAAGAAGTTGGGCGACCCAGGTATACCTACTATTCCTTGTTCTATCAAGAATAATTATGTTAAAACTGCTCTATGTGACTTGGGAGCCGGTGTTAGTGTTATGCCTTTTTCTCTTTATAAGAGACTTTACTTAGATAAGTTGATACCTACTGATATATCTTTGCAAATGGCTGATAAATCTACTGCTATTCCTGTTGGTATATGTGAGAATGTTCCTGTTCAAGTTACTACTAATTGCTTGATATTAACTGATTTTGTTGTGTTGGAAATGCCTGAAGATGATAATATGTCTATTATTCTTGGGAGACCTTTTATTAACACCGCAGGGGCTGTTATTGATTGCAATAAAGGGAAGGTTACTTTCAATGTTGATGATAGGGAGCATACCGTTTATTTTCCCAAGAGGATTGAAAAAGCGTGTGGAGTTAATACTATCTCTAATGTGAGAACTATCAAAGTGGGAACTATTGATTGTCCTATATATGAGCCTAAGGAAGAATATCAAACTCTCGTGATTGGATCCATATCAATACAATTCAAGGTAACATGATTGATTTGAGGTTTATTTCTTCTTATGCTATGAAAAAGATATTTGGTGACAAGACTTGATCAACCTTGTTAACGGATACTTTTCATATGCATAGAGGAGGTAAACAACATCTCTTTCTTCCTCCATTTGCTCTAGTTGCTGTAGCATTTTTAATTTGCAAAGTTCTTTAGTTATTTGAAGATTTCGAAATTTTTCCTGGCCAGTAATAATAAACTAAATACCCAGAATTGTGCGTTTTTCAAAGTTTTCAAAAATTCACAAAAATTATACCGTTGGTCCTATTTTTCCACGAGGCACCTGGGAGCACCAGAGGATGACCTGTGGGGCACCAGGGGGCGCCAGACCACAGGCCGGCGCGGCCAAGGAGGTGGCCGCGCCACCATGTGGTGTGGGTCCCCCTCTGCCCCACTTTGCCATCTCTTCCTCCCAGACTCTTCTCTCTCCCGAAAAAATCGACACCAAGTTCCTCTCACTCGCATTTTTGCTCCAGAACTCCAGATTTTTCGATCTCTTTGCTCAGCCCAGATTTCTGTCTGAAATTTGGCACATTTGCTCTTCGGTATGTGACTCCTCCACCCATCCAAGTAGAATTTTGTTTGGTTGAGTATATCTTGAATATTTTGCTGCTGTAGGTAACATGTTTAGTGAGCTTGCATGCTTGTTCTAAGTGGTAGAAACTAGTTTTGATGCATGATTAGTACTCTAGCAAGTTCCTTTGGTAGTTTCCCTCAATTATATGTCACCAAACCAAATTTTTATGTCATTTGTTGAAAATTTCAGAGAAGCTATGAAGAAGTTTAGCTTTGGAGAGTTGTTCAAGAAGGGGACAACCAGCACCGGGAGGCCTTCCAGGGCCGCCACCCGGATTAGGCAATCATACAATGAAGACATTCTCGCGCCTAGCTTCGCGCCTGAAGAGGACAACGGTCCTCCTAATGCTTCTACTTTTCCATGTTATGATTTTCTAAGGAATGCAGGGATACTGGAGGATTTCTTAACCCTTGTCAACAGGGCAGGGTTAACCACTTATATGGGCGATGAAAGGGAGCAATACTACTTGCTCACCAAAATCTTCGTCGAGAGTTTCCAGTTCAACAACAAACACTATGAGCCAACGGTTGCATTCAGGATCTATGGTAATACTGTGACCATGCCATTGAAGGATTTTTGTTGTGCCTTGGATATTGCCCCTGTAGGTACAGCAAGTAGGATTGATGACAACCCCCGGGACTTGCTGGAGCTCTACCGCGGGATCACCGATGATGATTGTCGCACCATTCAGCGGGGCAAGATAAGGAACATTCAACTCCCCGCCATTAAATATTTTGCATACTACATTGCTACTAGCATTCTTGGTAGGGAGAACACTAGTAACATTTCTAGCTACCATCTTGCTTTCTTGAATATTGCACTTACTGGTCAAACCTCCTATCACCTTGGTGCTCTTATTGCTCGCCGCCTGACTACCAAGGGGCCTATTTTTGGAGGAACCATTGCACTGCGCGTTTTAACATATCTTAATCTTCCTATTGATCCTAATGATGTGCCATTGGCCCCTAGGAAACTTGATATTGTTGCTATGAAGAGTCATCATTTTGTTACCACTGACTCTACTTTAGATAATATGGTGTATAGAATGTTGTTTTCTGACGGGGATGAGAAAGAAATTCCTCTTCCCCAACCAGGTTTGTTAAGTATTGACAGGCAGTCATGGTCATGCACTAAGGAGGAGGTGGATGAACATTTGAAGATAAGAGACTTCCACCAGAAACATGACTCCGAGGACGTCGGGACCTCCTACGACCACACCGTCACATATCCGGGTGCTTCTTCTAGCACATACCCGGAATACGACTCATCTTCATATTACGGAGACACTACCTCATGGGATCGATGGGATTGAACTCCACTTAGGCCAAGAGCCTAAGCTTGGGGGGAGGTATACCGGCATCACTCATTCTTTGCATATTATGGTTGCTGGATACTTGCACATACTTGTTTTGTTCGTTTGAGTGGTTTTCTAATGAGAGGAAGATGATATTTGGGGAAGTGCTGCCTGAAAACAGATTCTGGAACGTTACCGTAAAAATTGTCAAAAATAGCCAGAGCGTCGTTTTGAGCTGCAAATTTTTGTGCAGGTTCCCCAGGTTGTTATCTAACTTTCATTAGTTGAACACTTTTCGATCTGAGCAACGTAAGATTTTTGTAAAAATCGATTTCTGTACTGCTGTCAGGTTTTGGCAGATTTCTGCCATCTCGCTTTTCTGTGTTTCTTTTAGTTTGCTATTTCTTGATTTCGCTTTGTTTCTTTCCCAAAACACAAAAAGACCAAAAATATTTCTGTTGTTTCTCTTCACCATTTGTTTGCTTTGATTTCTTGCATTTGTTTCACTTTATTTGCTATTGCTAGTCTGCTATAAGAAAACCCAAAAAGATTTTGCTTTGTTTGTTGGTTTCCTCTTGTTCTTATTTGCAATTTGAAAACACCAAAAATATTTGCTGTTCTTCTCTGGTTTGTAAAGTTCTTTTTGAGTTCAATGGTCTTCGGTGGCTGGAGCGTGGTTTTCATTTCATATTATCCAAGCTGCACAAGTGAAAAGGCAATAATGACGATCTACGACAATCTGATTGTGGTGAGAGGCTGGTATGAACTCTATTTGTTTTCATTTTTGTACATATACTCATCCATGTGAGCATGCTTAGTTGGTTCATGTGAGGTATATGTTATTTGAGAAAGTCTAGTAGTTTATGATCTCTCATGTTTAGCTCCAATCTATTAATATGAGTAGCATGTCATGTATGTTTGCTTGCATTGTTTTATTCATAAGTAAGTATGGCATTGTGGTATCCTCCTCTGAATAATTCATTTATATCGACTTGGCACATGCTCACGCATGCATATGACTGAACAAAAGTCAATTAAGCCTCGATGATCTATATTGCTTCAGAGTTCTTGTATCACTTTTATGCCTCCGTTAATTTATTTTGCCGCAAGCATGATTATGACGATTCTTTGCTCTCTTGATTTGTCGCTCCCTAGTCTATTGCTAGCCTTCACTTGTACTGAGCGGGAACGCTGCTCGTGCTTCCAAACACATGAAAACCAAGTTATCCCAAAGTGTCCACCATAAATACCTATGCATGGCATTTCAAACCATTCCAAGTAAATTCTCATGCGCTACCTTTAAAACCTTCAAAATGCTTCTCAATTTGTGTTTATGTTTCATAGCTCATGAGGAAGTATGTGGTGTTTAGCTTTCAACCTTGTCATTTACTTTTGACGGACTCTCATATGGACTAGTGGCACATCCACTTATCCAATAATTTTGCAAAAAGAGCTGGCAATGGGATTCCCAGTCCCGAATTAATTAACTTAAATAGACACTCCTCCATGGTTTGTGATTGTTGGACGGCACCCGAAGGATTCGGTTAGCCATGGCTTGTGTAAGCAAAGGTTGGGGGGAGTGTCATCATCATAATAAAACTAAAATAAAAAAAGGCACTCCTTCATGGTATGAGATTGTTGGCAGGCACCCGAGGATTCGGTTAGCCATGGTTTGTGAAAGAAAGGTTGGAAGGAGTGCCAAATAAATATGCAATAATTCATGGGAGCCGCTCTTGAAAGTCCGGTTGGCAAGGTAGTTGGTGTACCCATTACCATTCGTTGACAACAACAAACACCTCTCAAAATAATTTTACTCCTGTCTTTATAAAAATAAAAAGCTCTAGCGCATGTTAATCCCTGCTTCCCTCTGCGAAGGGTCAATCTTTTACTTTTATGTTGTGTCTCCATTATTTCTTTGAGCACTATCTTGAGAGCACAACTGTCATTCTTAGTACAATATGCTTGTCTCAAAATATGATTGATTGTGGTATAACTTTGATGCATTTATCTTTTGACAATCACTACTTCTAGTCTTTCTATGAACTCCAGAGGTGCCCGGGCATTTATGTTTTGCCAATCAAATACAGGCAAGCGAGATACCACTTTATCATACTCTCTTATGAACATTGCAATCTTGCTTATATACATGATTCATGATGCTTATTATTAATTGTTGGTACCTCTCCATGATTGACATAGCTGTTAGATGATCTTATTTGCATGCATCTCATTATGAACTGTTTGAGTATTAGCCATGACATGAGAATATATACATCATATGAGCAAATGTGTTCGTGAAAGTTCTTTTATCGCTCAGTTGTTAACTGAATTGCTTGAGGACAAGCAATAAGCTAAGCTTGGGGGGAGTTGATACGTCCAAAACGTATCTACTTTCCCGAACACTTTTGCTATTGTTTTGCTTCTAATTTGTGTATTTTGGATACAACTAACACGGACTAACGCTGTTTTCAGCAGAACTGCTCTGGTGTCTCGTTTTTGTGCAGAAATCCAACTTTCGGGAAAAACCTCGGAATTTATGCAGAAGGCCCTATTTTCCCAGAAAACTAACGGAGCCAGAAGGGCAATTGAAGTGGAGGCCCGAGGGCCCCACACCATAGGGCGGCGCGGCCCAGGGGAGGCCCGCGCGGCCCTGTGGTGTGGCCCCCTCGGCCGGCCTCCGACGCCCTCCTTCGGACTATTTATCGGCCTCGACCTAAAAACGCCAGGAGAGAAGTCGAAGTCGCCAGAAACCCTCCAGAACGCCGCCACATCGCGAAACTCCGTCGCGGGAGCCAGAAGTCTCCGTTCTGGCACTCCGCCGGGACGGGGAATTGGAGGAGATCATCGCCGCCATCACCGCCAACGCCTCTACATCAACCAGCAATGTTTCCCCCATCCATGTGTGAGTAATTCCCCCGCTGTAGGCCGAAGGGGATGGTAGGGATTGGATGAGATTGGTCATGTAATAGCATAAGATTGTTAGGGCATAGTGCCTAGTGTCCGTAATTGGTACTTTGATGATATTGTTGCAACTTGTTATGCTTAATGCTTGTCACTAGGGCCCGAGTGCCATGATCTCAGATCTGAACATGTTATTGCTTCATCAAGATATTCATTGTTTATGGTCTTACCTATAAGTTGTATACACATGTCGCTGTCCGGAATCGATGGCACCGAAGTGACAGAAATCGGGACAACCGGAGGGGATGGTAGCGATGTGAGGATCACATGTGTTCACGGAGTGTTAATGCTTTGCTCCGGTACTCTATTAAAAGGAGTACCTTAATATCCAGTAGTTTCCCTTGAGGCCCGGCTGCCACCGGCTGGTAGGACAAAAGATGTTGTGCAAGTTTCTCATTGCGAGCACGCACGACTATATATGGAACACATGCCTATTGATTGCTTTGTACTTGGACACCGTTTTATTATTATCTGCAAATGCCCTGCTATGATTGTTACATGAGTTTCTCTCATCCATGCAACGCCCGTCATCCGTCCCCGTGCCTACAGTATTTTAATCCTGCTGTTTACTAAAATCACTACTGCTGTCTCTGTTACTCTGCTGCTGTTATTTCACTACTGCTACTGCTATAAAACTGTTACTACTGATAAACTCTTGCGAGCAAGTTTGTTTCCAGGTGCAGCTGAATTGACAACTCCGCTGTTAAGGCTTCCAAGTGTTCTTTGTCTCCCCTTGTGTCGAATCAATAAATTGGGTTTTACTTCCCTCGAAGACTGTTGCGATCCCCTATACTTGTGGGTCATCATCCATAAAAATTTGAAAAACCTAAAAATTAAAAACTACTGTTATGGGAGAACCTACAACTTATTTGGAGCTCATAGAATGTTATAATAATTATAGAGAATCAAGAACTGGTAAAATAATGAGTGCTATGATAGAAAAATTGAATACAATTGCTAGAATCTTGCTTAGACGCCATGATATAAACTGTTGCTCTCAACAGGATACTAAACATCTTAAATTTCAATGTGGCTTTAGTGAGGAATTTTTTATTAAGAACTATAACCGGAATTGCTATATTCATTATGGGTTCGAAGAGGTAGAACAATTTGTCTTATTTATGGGAGCCTCCGAGATAGAATCCTTCATGGTTGAGAATTATGAAACTTGTGCTATTTGTAAGGACCTTAAAGATTATGTCTCTACTATCCTTAATTCTTGCATAGAATGCTACAGTAGGAATCCTTATATCCTTGATTATAAAGAGAGACACATTAATGCACAAGAATGCACTCACAATTTGCAGGAACCGGTGGAAGAAGAAACTGATGAACCTGAAAGCTCATTGGATGAAAAAGAGGAGGAAATTGATGAACCTGAAAGCTCATTGGATGAAAAAGAAGAGGAGAGCGACGAACAAAAGGGGGAAGAATGGATTAGCTACCCATGCCAACCTTCTAATGAGAGTAACTCTTTATCTCTTACACTATTTGATTGTCCTCCATGCTTACCGAAAGAGGTTGAATGTTATGTTCCTGTGGATTCTCTTGAAATATTCCCTATGAGTAAAACTTGTGATAATAATTATGCTACTGTTATTTATGCTAATCCATGCTACTTTGATAAATCTTATGATAATGCTTTGTTTGTGCCTGATGTCGAAATGCATGGTACTAAAGAATTTTGCTTAGCAAATGTTTATGATAAATCTCTAGATGATGGTCCTATGTTACTTGATAAAATTAATTGTACTACTAATGAAAATGGGATTGGAGAGTTCTTGACTTATTCTATGAGTCCCGTATCTCTTGAGATTGATCAACTACCTTGTTATATTATTAATAAAAGTAAGCTTGAAAGTTTTAATTCCACTATTCTTGAGATTGATAAAAATTATGAGTTTGTGGATCATGAAAAGTATGCTGCATGTGATAGTTATATTTTTGAGTTTGTTCATGAAGCTACTGAAAATTATTATGAGAGAGGAAAATATGGTTGTAGAAATTTGCATGGCACTAATACACCTCTCTATATGCTTAAAATTTTGAAGTTACACTTGTTCTATCTTCCTATGCTTGTTACTTTGCTTTTCATGAACTTGTTTATTTACAAGATTCCTTTGCATAGGAAGCATCTTAGACTTAAATGTGTTTTGGATTTGCCTCTTGATGCTCTCTTTTGCTTCAAATACTATTTCTTGCGAGTGCATCATTAAAACTGCTGATCCCATCTTAATGGCTATAAAGAAAGAACTTCTTGGGAGATAACCCATGTGTTATTTTGCTACAGTACTTTGTTTTATATTTGTGTCTTGGAAGTTGTTTACTACTGTAGCAACCTCTCCTTATCTTAGTTTTGTGTTTTGTTGTGCCAAGTGAAGCCTCTAATCGAAGGTTGATACTAGATTTGGATTTCTGCGCAGAAACAGATTTCTATCTGTCACGAATCTGGGCTGTTTTCTCTGTAGGAAAATCAGAAAAATATGCCAATTTACGTGCGTGTTCCACAGATATGTACGCAACTTTCATTAGTTTTGAGTTTTCTGATTTGAGCAACGGAAGTATTTTATTAAAATTCGTCTTTACTGGCTTTTCTGTTTTGGCAGATTCTGTCTCTGTTTTTTGCATTGTCTCTTGTGGACTTTAAGCGAGCTTTTCTAGACATAGAGAGCTGTAGCTAATGTTTTATTGAGTTCTTGCAATGTGCCACTACAGGACCAAGGTGGATTCAAATTTTTTGAGTACTAACCCCTCTAATGAAGTTTATGAGAAGTTTGTTGTGAAGGAAGTTTTCAAGGGTCAAGAGAGGAGGATGATATATGATCAAGAAGAGTGAAAAGTCTAAGCTTGGGGATGCCCCCGTGGTTCATCCCTGCATATTTTAAGAAGATTCAAGCGTCTAAGCTTGGGGATGCCCAAGGCATCCCCTTCTTCATCAACTTATCAGGTTCCTCCCCTGAAACTATATTTTTATTCGGTCACATCATATGTGCTTTACTTGGAGCGTCTCTGTGCTTTTATTTTTGTTTGTGTTTGAATAAAATCGGATCCTAGCAATCCTTGTTTGGGAGAGAGACACGCTCCGCTTTTTCATATGAACACTTGTTCTTCGTTTTACTTTTAATGTTCAATGATAAAAGTTGGAAGCTACAATACTTATTGTTTGGTTGGAAACAGAAAATGCCTCATATGTCTTGGATAATTTGACACTTGGCAATTGTTTTGAGCTCTCAAGTAGATCATAAGTTTTTGCATGTAGTTTAAACCTATTAGTGGAGAACTACCGTAAAGCTTGTTGAAATTGGTTTGCATAATTGATCTCTCTTAAGGTCTAGATATTTTCTGGTAAAAGTGTTTGAGCAACAAGGAAGACAGTGTAGAGTATTATAATGCTTGCAATATGTTCTTATGTAAGTTTTGATGTACCGGTTCATACTTGTGTTTGCTTCAAACAACCTTGCTAGCCTAAGCCTTGTACTGAGAGGGAATACTTCTCATGCATCCAAAATCCTTGAGCCAACCACTATGCCATTTGTGTCCACCATACCTACCTACTATGTGGTATTTCCTGCCATTCCAAAGTAAATTGCTTGAGTGCTACCTTTAAACAATTCAAAATGCTTCTCAATTTGTGTTAATGTTTTATAGCTCATGAGGAAGTATGTGGTGTTTAGCTTTCAACCTTGTCATTTACTTTTGACGGATTCTCATATGGACTAGTGGCACATCCGCTTATCCAATAATTTTGCAAAAAGAGCTGGCAACGGGATTCCCAGTCCCAAATTAATTAACCTAAATAGACACTCCTCCATGGTTTGTGATTGTTGGACGGCACCCGAAGGATTCGGTTAGCCATGGCTTGTGTAAGCAAAGGTTGGGGGGAGTGTCATCATCATAATAAAACTAAAATAAAAAGGCAATCCTTCATGGTATGAGATTGTTGGCAGGCACCCGAGGATTCGGTTAGCCATGGTTTGTGTAAGAAAGGTTGGAAGGAGTGCCACATAAACAAGCAAATAATTCATGGGAGCCGCTCTTGGAAGTCCGGTTGGCGAGGTAGTTAGTGTACCCATTACCATTCGTTGACAACAACAAACACCTCTCAAAACTTTACTTTTATGCTCTCTATATGTTTTCAAAACCAAAGCTCTAGCACAAATATAGCAATCAATGCTTCCCTCTGCGAAGGGCCATTCTTTTACTTTTATGTTGAGTCAGTTTACCTACTTCCTTCCACCTTAGAAGCAAACACTTGTGTTAACTGTGCATCGATTCTTACATACTTGCTTATTTGCATTCATCATATTACTTTGTGTTGACAATTATCCATGAGATATGCATGTTGAAAGTTGAAAGCAACCGCTGAAACTTAT
This sequence comes from Lolium perenne, assembly GCF_019359855.2. Classification (NCBI taxonomy): domain Eukaryota; kingdom Viridiplantae; phylum Streptophyta; class Magnoliopsida; order Poales; family Poaceae; genus Lolium; species Lolium perenne. The sequence continues at coordinate 191,757,961 of NC_067245.2, forward strand.
ATCTTCCTTTGTGTTGCTTCGATGCCTTTACTTTGAATCTATTGCTTTATGAGTTAACTCTTGTGCAATCTTTTGATGCTTGTCTTGAAAGTACTATTCATGAAAAGTTTTGCTATATGTTATCTATTTGTTAGCAACTATAGATCATTGCCTTGAGTCACTTCATTCATTTCATATGCTTTGTAATAGTATGATCAAGGTTATGTAAGTAGCATGTCACTACAGAAATTATTCTTTTTATCGTTTACCTGCTCGGGACGAGCAGGAACTAAGCTTGGGGATGCTGATACGTCCCCGACGTATCCATAATTTCTGTCGTTCCATGCTTGTTTTATGACAATACTTACATGTTTTGCTTGCACTTTATGATGATTTCATGCATTTTCCGGAACTAACCTATTAACGAGATGCCACGGTGCAGTTCTGTTTTCTGCTGTTTTTGGTTCCAGAAAGGCTGTTCGGGCAATATTCTCGGAATTGGACGAAATCAACGCCAAACCTCCTATTTTTCCCGGAAGGCTCCAGAACACCGAAGAAGAGTCGGGGAGGGGCCAGGGGGCCACCACACCACATGGCGGCGTGGGCCAGACCCTGGCCGCGCCGGCCTAGGGTGTGGCGCCCCCAGGTGCCCCCCTGCGCCGCCTCTTCGCCTATAAAATCCCTTTCGACCTAAAAACACCGTACCAATTGACGAAACTCCAGAAAGACTCCAGGGGCGCCGCCACCGTCGCGAAACTCCAATTCGGGGGACGAACTGTTCGGCACCTGCCGGAACGGGAAGTGCCCCGGAAGCCATCTCCATCAACGCCATCGCCTCCATCATGCTCCGTGAGTAGTTCCCCCATGGACTACGGGTTCTAGCGATAGCTATGTCGGTATTCTCTCCTCCATGTACTTCAATACAATGGTCTCATGAGCTGCCTTACATGATTGAGATTCATCTGATGTAATCGGTGTTGTGTTTGTTGGGATCCGATGGATGATACATTATGATTAGTCTATCTATAAAGTTTGTGAAGTTATTGTTGCTGCAATCTTGTTATGCTTAATGCTTGTCACTAGGGCCCGAGTGGCATGATCTTAGATTTGAGCTCTATACTTATTGCTTAGATTGTATCTACAAGTTGTATGCACATGTCACTGTCCGGAACCAAAGGCCCCGAAGTGACAGAAATCGGGACAACCGGAGGGGATGGCGGTGATGTGAGGGACACATGTTTTCACGGAGTGTTAATGCTTTGCTCCGGTGCTCTATTAAAAGGAGTACCTTAATATCCAGTAGTTTCCCTTGAGGCCCGGCTGCCACCGGCTGGTAGGACAAAAGATGTTGTGCAAGTTTCTCATTGCGAGCACGTACGACTATATACGGAAAACATGCCTACATAATTAATAATCTGGATGTTCTATCTTAATGCTTTGATTCCTATCAATTGCCCAACTGTAATTTGTTCACCCAACACTTGTCACTTATTGGAGAGTTACCACTAGTGTAGATCGCTGGGAACCCCGGTCCATCTCTCATCATAATATACTTGTTCTCTATGTCATTGGAAGTAGTATCAACTATTTTCCGGTGCCATTGCTCTCATATTGCTATTACTGCTGCTGTGTTACTGTTACTACTGCTCTCATATTACTGCTACTTTCACATCACCCCTGTTGCTAGTGCTTTTCCAGGTGCAGCTGAATTGACAACTCAGTTGTTAAGGCTTATAAGTATTCTTTACCTCCCCTTGTGTCGAATCAATAAATTTGGGTTATACTACCCTCGAAGACTATCGCGATCCCCTATACTTGTGGGTCATCAGTGGCCTTGGTGGAACTGTGATCTTGGTGGTAATTAATCAGGGGCCTCTAATTGTCGTGGAGTTTGCCTCAAGCTTGTGACCTTTGTAAAGATTACTTGAGAGCCTCCAATTAAGTTATGTACATCGCCCAAGCTTGTACATGTTTGGTGACCATCCTTAAGGGTCCAATAGTGGATCATAGTTTTCCCTTTTGCTGGAAAGGCTTGATGAGAATACGGTACGCAATTGTGGCATTTGGAGTGCCTTGTGCCTCCATACCGCTCCTTTACTTAGGGATACATCATCTCTGTTGCATGCCACAGTTATTCATCAACTTGAGCTCCTTTACTTTGTAATAGCCTTCCCGTTTGTAGTCCAATATCTTGTTATCACCTTATGGCTTGTCATGTTTAGCATAATTTGTTGATGCACATAGGTGATCCCTACTTTTCAGGTCTCGTGCTTGACAAGTTAAACATTAGTTTTATTCTACATTAACTCAAGCCCCTAGCGTAAGAAGTTCTAAACCTCGTATTCACCCCCTCTAGGTGGCATCCTTGTTCTTTCACATTTGTGTCAGGAAAATGAGAAACTCTGGAGTTATTGTGTTTGGTTGTATATATAAATCCAGAAATTTGGCACACCCCTTCACAAAGGTTTTATCACATAATGTGATAGAGAATGCATCGAGAGAGATGGGTTTGAGAACCGCGCTATGAGTTTCTCATAGTGGTAGCCAACTCTAGGTGATCGGAGATCCTATGAATTAAAGTTGGGAGACAAGTTGTTGGTCAGTTGGGAGGGAAGTATCCCTGTATTAACTTAACCCCTCCGTGAAGATGCAACACTCCTATTCTGCATGGTATGTTGGTATTTATCTTAACGTGATTTAAGTGGCTTATTTAAGTAGAGATGTTATCCTGCAGAACATATTTTAAAGAACACACCTATATGAGTCTGATTGTCAAATGTCACGGTCCATGAGAGTTGTGTTCTCTCTAATAAACTTATGAAAATTCCTGGAGTATGACGTATAATCTCCACGCCGCGGGGAAGCCCTGTGGCATCCCAGCATTGGTCTAAGCTTTGTGTGAAGCTATTGCGCAGAAAACATGTAGTTTAAGGTATGGTGCACTATTTAATTTGCAAAATAGTGTAATATGAAGTTCTTAGTAGAAGTTCAACTAAACAGTCTCCACATCACAGGTATATAAATGATATTATGGAAATTTATGAACAATGAGACTTTGCGGGTGATTGTTGTAATTTACTTTTGGGCCTTAGACCCATAGGCAATATAAATTCTGAAATTCTCATTGACACATATGCATGGCTGCACAACGTGGGACTAAAGTTTAATCCAACATTGCTAGCTGAGAGAGAATTGGAGTGGTTTATAAGGTCTCGATGTAGTCCGCAGGAATGTACCGAGCTGAGCATCTTTGCAAGCACCTCCTTCATATTTTTGATGTTCATGAAATTGATCGTGTATTAATTTGTGAGTCATTAGCGAACATGTTACTCAGCCATTTCCACGTTCTCTTGGTCATGGGCCGTTGTGTTGACTTGGACGCCGTTGTCCCACGACCAACCCGACATACATCAACACATGCAACTACTCCTTCTAGAACCTTGTCCCGCCGTCATCGTCTTCCTCATCCACTGTTTGACGTGCATGCACCAAAGGATGGCAAAGCAGGCCTCCGGAACTCCGCCTCTCTTACACATGTACATGTGAGGGGCAATAAGGTTTATTGAGAGTGCTTACGCGTGACTATTGGCAACATGACGTTGTTCGACGATGAGTTTTCGAATGATAACTTCTTTTCGGTCGTCAACAACATCTCTGACAACTTCAACATGTGTTACAACACCGGCATTGATAGCGCCATTGCACAGTACGTTATTCTCTTCTCTCTTTATCAGAACTTGCTAGAGTTTCTAGTTCCAGCGTTTGGAGTAGATATGATCGGTTCACGCTATGTTGGTTTACTTTATCTATATGCATGATTAGTTAATTGTTGTTTGTATGATCCTGCTTTATCAATTATTTATTCAAATTAAATTATATGGTAATTTGGTTATATACTGTTCAACAGAATTTTGTTTTGCCAATGGGAACAAAACAACTACTAGTATAAAACACTAAGTTTTGCTGTCATCACGTTACATCGCAGAATAGCCGATTACTTTACTTACAAGTTGCAGGAGTTCAACTGATCCGGCCAGACGAGAACAGCACGGCGCTCCAGCCACGCGGATCAGCCAGCGTGCTTCCGGCGGATCCGATCGAGAGCATCGAATCATAAGCAAGCAATTGGCCATGCGCTCCGTTCTCCAAGACCGAGAAACCTGGAGAAGGAGAACTCGCAGTCAGCGGGTTTAAGAAAGAAACAAACAAGCACGAATCATCTTGCCGATCTGCCCCATGACGAACAGCTGCTGAGCACATGGAGGCCCGCAGCGAGCTTGTTAACTATTACTCGTATATCCGTTTATCAATGGCCGCCGGCCGAATGGGCTGAGCTCTTAGCCGCCCTATAACTATCAGTCAACTTGGTTGTCCGCATCACTGCCTCAGAGCGCTCTTGGCCTTAAGTCGATCAGCAACTCACTAGCTAGCTTCTGCGCAGCTTGTGATTTGTCAGTGCAGAACCGCTCGATCTAGAGATCATGGGGTCGACGACGGAGCAGAAGCCACACGCGGTGTGCGTGCCGTTCCCGGCGCAGGGCCACATCACGCCGATGCTCAAAGTGGCCAAGCTGCTGCACGTCAGGGGCTTCCACGTCACCTTCGTCCTCACCGAGTACAACTACGGCCGCCTCCTCAAATCGCGGGGCGCGGCCGCGTTCCACGGCTGCCCGGGCTTCGACTTCACCAAGATCCCGGACGGCCTCCCGCCGCCCGACGCCGACGCCACCCAGGACATCCCCGCGCTCTGCCACTCCACCATGACCACCTGCCTCCCCCACCTCACCGCTCTCCTGGCCACACTCAACGACCCGGCCTCCGGCGTCCCGCCGGTAACGTGCCTCGTGTGCGACGTCGTCATGTCGTTCGCCTACGATGCCGCCAAGGAGATCGGCCTGTCCTGCGCCGGGCTGTGGACGGCCAGCGCCTGCGGCTTCATGGCCTACAACTACTACAAGAACCTGGTCGAGCAGGGGCTCGTGCCGCTCAAGGACGAGGCGCAGCTCACGGACGGGTACCTCGACACGGTCGTCGACGGCGTGCCCGGCGTGTGCGACGGCATCCAGCTGCGCGATTTCCCCGACTTCATCCGCACCACGGACCCCAACGCCATCATGCTCAACTTCCTCATCCGCGAGACCTCGCGGGCGGCGTCGCTGCCGGACGCCGTCGTCGTCAACTCCTTCGACGACCTAGAGGGTCGGGAGCTCGACGCCATGCGAGCCATCCTCCCGCCCGTCTGCGTCGTTGGCCCGCTCCTCCTCCAAGTCCGCCGGGTCATTCCCAAGGGCTCCCCTCTCGACGTGACCGTGCAGTCCAACCTGTGGAAGGAGCAGGACGGCCTGCTCGAGTGGCTCGACCGCCGCCCGCCCCGCTCGGTGGTGTACGTCAACTACGGCAGCATCACGGTGATGAGCAACGAGCAGATGCTGGAGTTCGCGTGGGGGCTGGCCAACAGCGGCTACCCCTTCCTGTGGAACGTGCGCCCCGACCTCGTCAAGGGCGACGCGGCCGTGCTGCCGCCGGAGTTCTCCGCCGCCATCGAGGGCCGCGGCCTCCTGACCACGTGGTGCCCGCAGGAGAAAGTGATCGTGCACGACGCCGTCGGCGTGTTCCTGACGCACTCCGGGTGGAACTCCACGCTGGAGAGCCTCTGCGCCGGCGTGCCAATGCTGAGCTGGCCCTTCTTCGCGGAGCAGCAGACCAACTGCAGGTACAAGCGCACGGAGTGGGGCGTCGGGATGGAGATCGGCGGGGAGGTCAGGCGGGCGGACGTGGCGGAGAAGATTCAAGATGCCATGGAGGGGGACAAGGGGGAGGAGATGCGCCGGCGGGCGGCGGAATGGAAGGACAAGGCCGCGCGGGCGACGCTGCCAGGTGGCGCAGCGGAGGTCAATCTGGACAGACTAATTCATATCCTGCAAGGCAAGACCGGTCCAGCGGTCAATCCATCTGCTTCCGCAAATTAAATCACACGAATTTGATTTCGATCAATTCTTGTGGGTGTGTTTATTTCTCAGTCGACTCAGAGCCAACTTCATTCTCAATCAGATAATGTCATTAAATTCCAGTTAAAACGTATGATTAGCAGAAATCACGATGTAAATTAAATGATGAGAGACTTGACTCGGTACGAAGTTAGTTCCCAGCTAGCTAAGAACTAGCAAATTCCAATTCTTATTCTGCTCGTGGTGATTGTCAGTGGTTTAATGTCAGGATTATATTTGGTTGGGATTTGCTTGTTCTCTGAGAACTAAGTTCGTGAACAGTTAAGTTCTACATCATTAGATTTGCTTTGTGATTCGTGCTAGTTATCAGTTGCAACATGAGTTGCAACTAAGATTTAATGACATCATCCGACTGAAACGAATATTTAGTTTGCAGCGTAACCACTTTTTATCAGAAATGGTGTTGGAAGATTTTCGGAGAAAAAATTGCCATTTTGTTTCTGAATAAAGTAGTTCGGCTGCCACTATCATTTGTGCAGCTATGTTCGTTATATTTAGCAAATAGATGCATCTAATTGCCCTTTCCCAAAATAATTGTGGTTCTTAACTTGTTAGAAGTTTGAGAACGCATAATTCTTATTGGGAGAACGTGAGAAATCTAGCTTCCCAGCGCGAATAGGTCTGCAGCCATTCGTTTTTACATCATACAGCCATAGAAACTCTTGAAAGTTGCCACCTGACGTGTCAAAGTTGCAGGGCACACTTTTTTTTCTAGCAACTTCGGTGTGAGAGCCAAACCAAACCTCCATCAAAAGTGTGTATCGAATCCTACAATAGCTGCTTAGACACTGCCGCTGAAAGCGTATGGTTCTTAATTATTAACTCGTATGATGCGGTCTTTGAAGCTGCTGAGTGCATGGGTGTAAGAGTGGTCATGAGAGATCATGTAATATCTCATGTTTAGAGGCAATAAAATGAGAGAACACCAAAGTGTGCATTGCATTCATGCATAGAAAATTCGGAGAATTTTCGCGTTTTCAAATAAACTTACCACAGTAACTGAAGTTTCACTTAACTTGCTGGAATTGAAGTAGACCATCAAGTCAAGTGCTGTAAACTTCACTGTGATCTTTGCTAAAACCCTGTTTTGGGTAGAGATGATTTGATCTATGGGCTAGATCAAATGAAAGTAGATTTACAACAAACAACACCTTAAGTAAGGATCAATTACAAGATCTTATAAAAGATCTCAACATGGTATTCCTTAGAACAACACATTCTTTAAGAATCAAACCCTAACTTAATAAAACTTAAAAGTTAGCAATAAGTTAGACTACGAGTCATTCTTCTGGAGCTTATTTGAAGTTTTACCTCAGTGTAAAGTAGGAGGCTGTGTTGATCTTCTGTAAACAGTTTGTGTATCCTTCTATAGACATGTCTTGGACTCGCATATGTTTCTGTTGTACCACTCTGAGGGATGTAATATGAGTGGAACGGTGTTTCACTTGTGTTATATCAACGACTTGTGTACTACACCATGCAGTGGTACGCTGGGTCACCACAGCTGGTATCACAGCAAATGCTTTGACCCTAGGATTAAAACCCTTTAAAGGAGACCTATAGGTTTGGTAGTGTCTATAGGAAGTGTATTAGCTAAGTCAACTATGCTAAACCAACTATTCTTATGACTTGAGATGGGTATTCACTTGAGAATAATCCTGACACACTTGAGTCAATCTTTCTTATCTATTTTCTTAAGTAAAGTTAATTAGTTATCTTGCTTCATTCCAAATTAGTAGAACACCATTGGAGGTTAAGATAATTGGGTGTTAGTATACCACAGTTGATATACAATACATGGTAGTCCAAAGAGAGGATACAACCATAAGGAAGATATCCTATTGGAAGATGTATACCAAGACATGTTATGGCTAAGTAAGAGTCGTTTAAAATGTCAAATGACTGATGTTAAGTAATGAAGATAATAAGGTAGTAAATACCTATGACGAGTCAATCATAGGAGGAAAGGAAGAGTAATAGGAGTTATACAGATTTACTTTTCATGGTAAATTTGGTAATCATATATGATTCACTTGAGAATCATGATGTGATGGAGTACAACATCATAAGTGAGTTAACAGAAGTATGATGAGGAGTAGGATTTAAGGATAGTTCGAAAACTTAGGCCTTAAAATCATGTTAATTATGTCAAGTATGTTAGAATCATAGTCCATAGTATGAAGAAGGTTTTATTAGAGCATAGCTTCTAGTGAGACCCTGGAGTTATAGGCGATATACTTTAAACAACCAGGTGTTGAGAGTAGACATGTTATGGTCTCAAGAGATCATGTGAGGTTAGTTTTCAATTGAATGGAAGATAAGTTAGTACTTTCCAAGGAATTAGGTAGATTACAACTATTCTAGACCAATTTGCTCAAGTTTATTTGATTGCAAGTGAGAAATCGAGGTAAATATTGAGACAAATAGTAGGAATCCATATATATGTGCTAAGTATCACAACCTAAACCTATCTTATGTGGTGTTATATACTACACATCTGAGCCTGATGTTTAGGGATGTCTTACCCAACTATTTTATTCAGGCATATAAAGATGTGTATTATAAGCACAAAGCTGGATTTTCTTGGATTTTATTGGATTTTCATTGTTTGACTAGCTCCATACATTAAGTTTGATTTTGATATGCAAATGCATGTTGCAATATCAAGCTCTTACTTGATGTTATAGGTCTAGAGGGTTAAGGTATTCGTGTGAGGAAGTGACGAATTTTGAAGATTTTGAAGACAAGATGAATGTTCACAGGATGAAGGAAGTACAGTTGTGGGAAGTAACCACACTACTTCAAAGGAAGGACTAATCAAAACTCATTTTTATCCTCAATTGAGGAGTATTTCAACATGGAAGTACCATGGAAGTTAGAAAAATAGTGAATATGGAGCAGTAGAAGTGGAACCGTATTCATTATGGAAGAAGGGAATGCTAATGAAGTCACTTAAGATACTATTTTCATAGTGTTAACAAGTGGTTTTCTTACAAAACAAACCCTGGAAGAAGGAAAATAGACAAGTGAAGTCGCAGCTGATATAATAAGACCGCAGCTGATATAGGATAAACATGAAGAGGAAGCATTATAAGTGAGATAGATATTAACTAAAACTACAAAAGTATCCGCATCTGGTAGGTAGATGTTAACTAGAATCATAAATAGTCCACAACTGGTATCAAATAAGCCACATCTGGTGCTAGTTAATCTGCAGCTGGTACCAGATAGTCCGCAGCTTGAACATTCCTTTACTCTAAAAGCAAGAGGGATTCCGCAACTGGTATTCCGCAGCTGGTATTCCGTAGCTGGTAAACGTTTGGTCGGAGGATTCACATCGGATACCCACAACTGTGTGGATACATCGCAAAGAATTCTTCGTGAGACTCTAGAAAAGTACCAACCTAAACCAGACTTAGACCAACTATCTAACCTTGGAGTTTAATGATCAGAAGAAAGGGAGCTTGAGGATCATTAGTAAACTCCAAGGGGGAGAGGAAGGCTGAAGGAGAAGTATTATGATATGATTTGTAGTATGATAGACAAAGAAAAAGATCTGAACTGAGAGGAATTCATATTTACTCAGAAGTAAAATAGTTCAAGTAATTCCAAGATATGGAAGTTGGATGAAGAAGATGTCGGAGGACAATCAAAACTTGAGAGGCTTAAGACCGAAGGAGTTTGAGCATACCAAAACATAAGCCTATTAGAAAGATTCCTTTCATGGAACCTAAAGAAACCAAAACGAGGATAACAAGCATAAACTAGAAGTCATGATTGGATGGACTAAATGAGTCTAATCCATTCGTAGAAATGAACCACCAGGACCATGCCTATTGTAAATACCTTACTAAGAACCACTACTTTCGTTATAGTAGTAAGTGAAAACAATACCCTACTTAAAATAAATCTTTTAGAATTAAGGTTTGGGCACCGATACGTCTCCGACGTATCGATAATTTCTTATGTTCCATGCCACTTTATTGATGATATCTACATGTTTTATGCATACTTTATGTCATATTTATGCATTTTCCGGCACTAACCTATTAACAAGATGCCGAAGAACCAGTTGCTGTTTTCTGCTGTTTTTGGTTTCAGAAATCCTAGTAAGGAAATATTCTCGGAATTGGACGAAATCAACGCCCAGGGGCCTATTTTTGCACGAAGCTTCCAGAAGTCCGAGGGAGAGACGAAGTGGGGCCACGGGGCGCCGCCACACTAGGGCGGCGCGGCCCAGGGGGCCCCGCGCGGCCCTAGCGTGTGGGGCCCCCGTGACGCCTCTTGACCTGCCCTTCCGCCTACTTAAGGTCTTCGTCACGAAACCCCTAGTACCGAGAGCCATGATACGGAAAACCTTCCAGAGACGCCGCCGCCGCCAATCCCATCTCGGGGGATTCAGGAGATCGCCTCCGGCACCCTGCCGGAGAGGGGAATCATCTCCCGGAGGACTCTTCACCGCCATGGTCGCCTCCGGAGTGATGAGTGAGTAGTTCACCCCTGGACTATGGGTCCATAGCAGTAGCTAGATGGTCGTCTTCTCCTAATTGTGCTTCATTGTTGGATCTTGTGAGCTGCCTAACATGATCAAGATCATCTATCTGTAATGCTACATGTTGTGTTTGTTGGGATCCGATGGATAGAGAATACTATGCTATATTGATTATCAATCTATTATCTATGTGTTGTTTATGATCTTGCATGTTCTCCGTTATTAGTAGAGGCTCTGGCCAAGTTTTTGCTAGTAACTCCAAGAGGGAGTATTTATGCTCGATAGTGGGTTCATGCCTCCATTAAATGCAGGACGGTGTGAGAAAGTTCTAAGGTTGTGGATGTGCTGTTGCCACTAGGGATAAAACATCGATGCTATGTCTAAGGATGTAGTTGTTGATTACATTACGCACCATACTTAATGCAATTGTCTGTTGTTTGCAACTTAATACTGGAATGGGTTCGGATGATAACCTGAAGGTGGACTTTTTAGGCATAGATGCATGCTGGATAGCGGTCTATGTACTTTGTCGTAATGCCCAATTAAATCTCACAATACTCATCATATCATGTATGTGCATGGTCATGCCCTCTTTATTTGTCAATTGCCCAACTGTAATTTGTTCACCCAACATGCTTATTCTTATCGGAGAGACACCACTAGTGAACTGTGGACCCCGGTACATTCTTTTAATCGAATACAATCTACTGCAATACTTGTTCTACTGTTTTCTGCAAATAATCATCATCCACACTATACATCTAATCCTTTGTTACAGCAAGCCGGTGAGATTGACAACCTCACTGTTACGTTGGGACAAAGTACTTTGGTTGTGTTGTGCAGGTTCCACGTTGGCGCCAGAATCCCTGGTGTTGCGCCGCACTACACTTCGCCGTCATCAACCTTCAACGTGCTTCTTGGCTCCTACTGGTTCGATAAACCTTGGTTTCTTACTGAGGGAAAACTTGCCGCTGTACGCATCACACCTTCCTCTTGGGGTTCCCAACGGTCGCGTGCTGTACGCGTATCAGGCACCGCAGCTGGTATACCATATTACACTGCAGCTGGTAAACCAAGTTTTGGGTACCCAGATAGGAAGCTATCACCACAACCATTAGTAAAGTCCATTAGCATAAGAAGATGTCCTAATTCAAGAATCTTTGGAGAGCGAGACTAGAAGCTTAGAGTGTTGGAAGAAATCATAGAGTAGAAGAAAGTATCAGTGCCAGACAATAGAAGATTCCAGGAAGGATCTGGACAAGGGATATATTCAACTATACCTAATGAGATCACCATGGAGTTTGAAGGATTGTGATTTATTCAAGTCAGTTTCACATTCCGAAACATGAGAGCGTTCGAACTTTGGGACGAAGTTCTGTTTAAGGGGGGCTGTAATATCCCAGGTTTAGAGGCAATAAAATGAGAGAACACCAAAGTGTGCATTGCATTCATGCATAAAAAATCCGGGGAATTTTCGCGCTTTCAAATAAACTTACCACATTAACTGAAGTTTCACTTAACTTGCTGGAATTGAAGTAGATTATCAAGTCAAGTGCTATAAACTTCACTCTGATCTTTGCTAAAACCCTGTTTTGGGTAGAGATGATTTGATCTATGGGCTAGATCAAATGAAAGTAGATTTACAACAAACAACATCTTAAGTAAGGATCAATTACAAGATCTTATAAAAGATCTCAACATGGTATTCCATACAACAACACATTCTTTAAGAATCAAACCATAACTCAATAAAACTTAAAAGTTAGCAATAAGTTAGACTACGAGTCATTCTTCTGGAGCTTATTTGAAGTTTTACCTCACTGTAAAGTAGGAGGCTGTGTTGATCTTCTGTAAATAGTTTGTGTATCCTTCTATAGATATGCCTTGGACTCGCATATGTTTCTGTTGTACCACTCTGAGGAATGTAATATGAGTGGAACGGTGTTTTACTTGTGTTATATCAACGACTTGTGTACTACACCATGCAGTGGTACGCTGGGTCACCACAGATCACCTGTGCACTTGCTTGATGGCTTGTCACCGGCATATACAAAGGCTCCAACCACCTAAGTATGCAGAGGCTTTGGCTCTTCGGCGTGCGGTTGAGTTGAGATGAAGGGAAGGAAAGAGCAAGTTGATTTTTGCATTTGATTGTCTCTCTCTAGTACAACGATTCAACTCATGACATATGGATAGATCGTCTTTGGATTGGTTGTGACTAGTATCAAGCAGTTGGTAAGTGGCTTCACTTCAGTATCCTTCTTCCATGTGAAGCGTGTTCTTAATGAAACATCGCATGTTTTAGCAAAATCATGTTAAGATGTAAACTCTAGTTTATTTCATAGTCTGCTCTGGATTGCATCCGGGAACACCTTTGTATAAATACGTTTTAATCAATAAAGCACCACGTTACCATCAACAAATAAAAAACGTGAAAGATCGCGTGCGATTCTCGAAGTCTGAAAGTGTTACCAGAAGATATATCAACATCTAAACCACTTGTTTAGTTTTCATAGAATTTTCATGAAATTCATAAATTCAAAAAAAAAATTGGAATCGAGAAATCTGATTTAGAGAAATTTGACTTAAAATGAACATAGAAGTTCAGTTATTTTTTAAACATATAGTGAAGTAGGAAGTTAGATTTCCCATATATATTGTTATATATGTAGAGTTTAGTTAGTACATGGCTGCCTATATTGTACATAAAGTTATAAATGATCATAGCGTTGTACACAAAATCGCGATATTATATTGTAGACAATGTAGATTTTATTTAGTACATGGATATATCATTACTAATCATGTACGTGAAGTTATAAATGAGCAGTATTGTACACAAAATTGCGTTATTATATTGTTAGGTTCTCAATCTACATTTCTTTTAAATATTATATTGCATGGGTACAAAATTTAACTACATCACATAACGTTATTGTAACTGTGTCACTATATTTCTTCATATTGTTAGTTTCTCAATCTATTTCTAAATTTGCGTCCTTGATATTGTAGTTTGCACTAGTTAGTGCATCTTTTGGGAAACCTGGTTATTTGATTAATTCACATCAATAAACTTTGATATACTTAAAGAAATGATTACAATATGTTCGTGTGTGACAATGGGCATTGAGGCCTAACCATGTAAAAACATATAATATACTAACCTCTACTTTTCCATCCTGTACTCCTTCTGTCTCGGTATGAAATTCGACCAATATCTTTTTCTAGAAAATGTAATTAAGTGCGGACTTGAGATGTGCTAGGAGAGCGCCAAGGAAAGAGCCTTGACTAAGACTACCCACAGTGGGTATCATAGATAGTATCATCATGAATTAGGTTCATGCAAAAAAAACTGATGTCTAACTACAATTAATAAAGCAAGAGTTGATAGTGATATTATAGAAGATATTGTATCATAGCACGTAAAACTAAAAAAATTCTAAACAAACGGGAGTGATGTTTTGGCACATGGGAGCGTATGCTCCCTTTATTTTGAAATGCATGTTAGACACATGTTGAAATGTTAAAAAATTTGAAACAAAAATTTCGCACGTACATCTTCATGTGCTACGCGCTCACAAAGTCGTTTCGTGAAAAAACGAGTTATCGTGTGGCGTGTGTAAAAAAGATAAAATTCGGTGCTAAAACAAAGACTTGTCACAAGATAAATTTTCTCTTTTTCACGTAGACTACAAAAATATCATTTTTTTCGTGAAACTTGACGAACACACATATATTATAGAGATGTACATGCAAATTTTTTTGTCTAAATGTTTTAACACTTGAAAATATGTTTTTATGGTAGAGGGATCATACGCACCCGGGTGCCGAATTGAGTTTCTGTAAACAAAGCATGTACACAATTTTCTTGTTGAGATTCTAGAAATTAATAATTTAATATGAATATAACACGACTCTATGATACCATGCATTATGGAGATAGTATCATGCACTTGTATCATATACATGATGCTACTATATGATAATACGAACTGTGAACAGTCTAACGAAACTCGGGATGCACTATACTTCCCAAGAGTCACTTCAAAGATCTCTCTTGCTCGACCTGGATTTGAGTCGTGTTAAACTAGTACAACTCGACAATACAGCTATTCAACCTCATACAGGACTTCAATTTCGAAACATCCCCCATTGAGTGGTGCATGGTATAAATTTAACTAGCCCACATAACTCTCCAACATCTCGGATATTTCTTTTTAGCTTGAACCCTTCATCTTTGAATTGTTCCTGTCTGCCTCTTATATTTTTAGTTATGGTCGCTGCATAAGACTAGGAATAGTAATCCCATAATAAATATCTCTAATATTAATTTGTAGACATTTTAGTCCTGCATTTTAGTTTGTTCACCGGTAGATATTTTTTATCATAATGGTCATTTGTTTACACAGTAGATTGAAAAGGAACAACAACAAAAAGTTTAATATTTTCGTATATGTGTTGTGAACACTATTTTTCGATAAAGAGAATATATTTATATCGCGAAGATATCAATTACATCCAGCCTTTGCAACAACGTAGTATCCTAATAATAATACGAATGCACACATTCAAAAAAGAAAGAATAAAACTTTACGTAAAAAAAAATTTACATGATCGATTAGAACACTTTCCATGACTAGGATGAAAGTAATATATACATTTTCACGACTAGCATTGGTGTTTTATATGATGTATATATGAACATTTTTTATATACGCGACTGATCAAAAAGATAATCTAAAGGAGAAAATTAACACATAAACGGAACATTTCATTATGAAATGTCAGCAATGTTTTTTCCCGTCTACATATTTTCTCCACTGCAACAATACGAAACCAGTGGGCTTGCCGCCTAAAACGCAGGCCCATGGCCCATCTGCAGTCCAATGTTTCTTATCCCCCGCTAATGCCGGAGGATAGCTCTCTCGCCGGCCGGCCCATACTGTCAGCTACAAGCCTCCAACCGTTTTTTTTTTTTTTTTAAGAAACCGTATCTGATTCTGATGTGCTATCAGCTGTACGCAGGGACGGACCGATCGGTACAACAGCACTTGGATGGTAGCTAACGAGCAAGTCCATGCTTAGTCTACACCGACGATGATCCATACATGCGTACAAGAGTCCACCACCTGTGATCCTGGTGTCATCCGTCCCCGGCGTCACGTCTCCTAAATCCTAATCACCCAGATAATAACCGGGATATACAGACGTCGTGATGGACACCAGCCCCGATCATAGAAAATGCCCAATTTGGGCACCATCACCAGAACCCTACTGATAGCTTGGGGCTTGTCATGTTTCCTTTCGTGGCAGCGTGCTGAGAGTTCTCTTCCTATGGGTTTGTTTCTCTGTTGCGATCGGTGTAGCCAATGCAAGCATGTCAGCAAACATGGCACGTTGGGACACCATCATCTTTTTTTTCCTATGAAACTGGGACACCATCATTGACATTATCGTTTTCTAGCGAGGAAAGTTCCTCTGTAGACGTTTTGGGAAGCTAATTAATTAGCTTCTCAAAACATTTTAGATTGGTTTTTTTGAAAGAAAAAGTTCCACATGATACTAACTATATCTAGCATCTACAACAATGTGATGTCGAGAGCTAGTCTAGATATTAAAAATACACATGGTTAAAATAGAAATGAAAAACCGGGCGGCAGGCCCGGGTAGCTATTAATTACTGAAAATAGAAATGAAAAAAAGGCACTTCCAAGCAAAACAAACAGAGGCTCGCAGCAACATGAATATGCCACAACCACCATTGACACAACACCTAGGTTCCGAGAAAGATTCTAATAAGTGATGTCTCTAGAAAGGCGACAGTGCCTAGTCAATGATATCACTCAGTCTAATCACCATATCCCGGAGACATATTTTTAAAAACCAGACCGATTTGGTAGTTCGACTGGAAAAAAAACTTAAACTGACGACCTCACTGGTTTTTTTAAGAGGTAACAGTACAAACAGTAAAAAAACAGAAAGAACTACATCTAGAAAGAAATAGCTCCACATATAACGTCCAATACCATTTGAACTCACGTTGTTTAGTTCTTACATATTGAAATATACTAATATTTATATCTTTTATGGTCGAGTAAATTCCACTTTTTACCCCCTAGTTTCGCATTTTTGACATAAATTACCCCATTTAGCAAATTTTCATTCTAATTACCCCATTTAACAAAAGCTGTTCCAATTTTTACCCTTTCTAAAATTTTGTGAGCATTTTGAGCAGTGTGTCATGACCATTGTTCTCCCACTTATTTCTTAGTTTAGTCCATTCGGGTTATTTCTCCAGTATAGGTATTTTGGTAGGTGGATTAGGTGTATAGATCGTGAGACATGAAAGTATCTCTAAAGATTTAGGGATTATATTTGCCGGCGAATAGAAAAAAGGGCCTCTGATTTTGTAGCAACGCTGGCAACAAGCTAACCTTTGTGAATGCCATCAACGTGTGGTGGGATCAGAATTGTTCTCAGCGCCAGCAACATGTATTTGGCCAAAGTAACTAGCACATTACTGCACGTTGTAGCTAAGCACCAGTTTGCATACGTATCAAGATGAGAACATTGTATATTTGTCCCTCCAATCACAGGAAAGAACAGTAAGAAGGAAACGAAGAAGAAAATCTTCCTACATGGCCCATATATGTACCTACAGCTAAGACGTACCAGTTTAAATGGTCACAAAATTTTAGAGGGTAAAATTTGGCAAAACTTATGCTAAATGGGGTAAATAGAATGAAAATTTGCTAAATAGGGTAATTAGTGTCAAAAAGATCAACCTAGAGGGTAAAACATGGAATTCACTCTTTATGGTCATTTTGTTTCAAATTTTTCTTAAATTTTAATTAAAAATAATGGTTTCTTGTCGCCATCGAACCGGATGAACCGGTGGTCCGACTAGCAAACTAGTCGCCTCACCGGTCCTATTTTTTAAACTATGCATTCAATCTCGAGACAACACCTTCAACAAGAAAACGATTAAAAAACCGTCATTGCCATGTGAAACCAATGAAGATTAAACCTAATATTTTCACACGGGAGACTAATTAAGAGTCGGTATTGAAAGAGCAATACCAGAAAACAAAGTCATCACGTGTTGTTGCCCCCCGTTGCCGAACACACTAATGTGAAGTACTGATCGCTAGGGAAGTATTCATCATGAGGAGTTGAAGACGCCTCTGACATTGACAACTCCAAGCAAGCGAAACCGTATTTGCGCAATGTGATGTGTAGCATCATCTTCACACATCCAATGTGAACACTCCTGACCATAGAGCAAACTGAAGGGTCTCATCCTTCCTTGCAACTGCCACCACCTAGCGGTTTCGAACTAAACATGAGCATAAAGATCCGCTAGCCTTTGAACAACCTTGACATTCCCACCAACGCCAACAGTTGTGTTTGATGTACTCGACGTGCCCAAGGTGCCGACGGGAGTGTAACTTCGTGACACCCATGCAGAAAGTCCATTCTAACGGAACCATCCACCGCTCGTCTCTTCGTGTTTTGTGCTAGATTTCTTTTCTATATCTAGTGTGTATCATCTTCATATAATATATCTGCAAAAAGAAATTTTGGTAATTTCGTATTTTCTTTATATAAGGCGTGATTCGTGATACTTGAAACAAAAAATAACTACAAGAATTTAAATATGCGCGAAATAAATGTATAATGTGGTTGAAATAACATTTTTTATTTATATCTAATAAATATCATAGATATATCATATCATAATAAAATAGAGAACAAATTAGCATGAATCGCGAGGGAACTAACAGTACGATGATGCCGGTACTTACCGGCTCCGTTAGAAAATCCTCTCTCGACAAATTAGCATGAATCGCCATGGTGGTGCCAACCACGAGGCCCGTAAAGACACCAAGCACCGGTCGAGCGGCCTCCTCCGCCGGCCACGGGGAGGTTGGGGATGTGAGTGATGGCCGCTGAAGTCAGTTATGTTTTCTTTCGGCCGTAAAATCACACGTAAAATCCAAAGTTCTTAAATCCTTTTAATCCATGCAAGTACTTACTATAACTATGCATGGTACACAATTAAATCTCCAAAGCATCCGCCGCTATGTTGGCAACGAGGCGGGTTCTAAGCCAGCAACACCTCGTTGATGAGCCTATCAACGTTGCGCATGGACCGCCCGTCACGCCCCGCGGAGGCCACCGCGCAGTCCCGGAGCTCCGTCACGCGGCGGCGCATCTCTCGCCCCTTCTCCCCCTCCATGACCTCCCGTATCATCCCCTCCACCTGCGCTCTCCTCACGTCGTCGCCGATCTCCATCCCGACGCCCCACTCGGTGCACTTGTACCGGCAGTTGGTCTGCTGTTCCGCGAAGAAGGGCCAGCAGACCATGGGCACGCCGCCGCTGATGCTCTCCAGCGCGGAGTTCCACCCGGAGTGCGTGAGGAACACCCCCACGGCCTCGTGCTCCAGCACCTTGGCCTGCGGGCACCAGGTCGACAGCATGCTCCGCCCCTCCGTCTCCGCCGAGAACTCCGGCGGCAGCGCGGCCTCCTCGCCGCCCTTGACGAGGTCAGGTCGAACGTTCCACAGGAAGGCGTAGCCGGTGTTGGCCAGCCCCCACGCGAACTCCAACAGCTGCTCGTTTGACATCACCGTGATGCTCCCGAAGTTGACGTACACCACGGATCGAGGCGCCCGGCCGTCGAGCCACCGGAGCGGCGCGTGCTGCTCCTTCCACAGGCTGGAGGCGAGCGCGGCGGCCGGGCTCTCCTCCGGCACGTTGTTGCGGACGGTGAGGTGGAGCGGCCCCGCGGTGTAGACGGTCGGTAGGAGCCTGGACATGGCGTCGAGCAGCGGCGCGTCGAGCTCGTCGAAGGTGTTGATGACCACCCCCGACGCTTGCGACATGCCGGCCGTCTCGTGGATGAAGAAGTTGAACATGATGTCGTCCGGGTCCGTGGTGCGCACGAAGCTCGGGAGGTCGCGCAGCCGCAGGTCCTTGGGCACCACCGGTATCCAGTCGACGGTCGTGTCGTCCAGATATCCATTGCTCAGCTGCGCCTCGTCTGCAGCAGCAAGAACTCGTAATCTATTACTAGTGGACTCCATGTGACCTCGGAAATTTCTACTAGCTAGATCTTCACACGGCAAAAATAAAATCCAGCTTGCAGAATACGATTATTATACACTTCTTATGATGCAATAAGGCAGGAGTTGAGGACAACATGGTACAATTACAACACAACAGCGACAAATCAAGAGACTACAACATGCGTTAGTTGCTAATTGAAGAAACCCGGTGTTGTGGATATAGGAACATGCAGATATGGTACCTTTGAGAGGGATGATCCCACGGTCGCGTAGATCCTTGAAGTGGTAGTAGCACAGGAAGCCACAGGCGCTGGCGGTCCAGAGCGTGGCGCAACGAAGGCCGAGCTCCCGCGCTGCGCGGAGGGCGAAGGTCATGGTGCTGTCGGCCACCACGCATGTGACGGGCGGCAGCGCTCCGCCGGATGCCTCCGCCTCCTCGTTGAGCTTGGCGACGAGCTCCTTGAACCTGGGGAGGGAGGTGGTCATGGTGGAGTAGCAGAGCGCGGGGACGTCCTGCGTGGCGTCGGGGTCGGACGGCGGGAGGCCGTCGTCGATGGCAGCGAACCGGAACGCCGGCACGCCCGCCAGCGTGTCCGCGCCCTGCGAGCGCACCAGGCGCCGGTGGTTGAACTCGTTGTTGACGAAGGTGACGTGGAAGCCCCTGGCATGGAGCAGCTTGGCCAGCTGCAGCATCGGCGTGATGTGGCCCTGCGCCGGGTACGGGATCATCACGGCGTGCGGCCTCTCTCCCGGCGGCGCCATCGACCCCATGGCTAGCTTGCTTCACCTTGCAGATCTCTCACTGCCTCACTCCTCGCTTCACTTGGCTCTCACTCACTACTCACTAGTCAGTACTCGGTCACTACGTTTTGCGCCTGACGCGTCTGGTATAATATGGTGGGCGGCGTAATATTTTCAGTTCAGCAGTGACTGACAGGTCGCCGTCCTACTGCAGTTCGTTGGCTTTCTGAATTATTTGTCGATGTATATTTTATGTTCGGAATTCAGATTGCTGTGGTCGGTGTACCACGAGATCCGCGCTCCATATTTCGTGTGCGCAAGGCCGGCGTATAATATCTGGTGACTCAATGGCCACTTTCTAATCAGACGTCAATCGGTTGTAATTTGGACTGGTTCCAAGAAGGTGGGCACTCTGTGTGACTGTGTACATGTGCGAGAGAGTTGTAGGCGTCCAGGTTCGCTCGTATACGCTAGCTCCATTAGATCCCAGTCGCGTCCCCCAAATGACGTTTGGGGGACGGTGGACAAGAAATAGAGAAAAAAGCGGTCCAGTTGCGTCTTCCAAAGCTAAATAGCGCCTCATTTTATGTTCGGCGTCCCCGGTAGAGACTCTATGCCGGGGACGCTGGACACAAAAATAGCGTCCGGACGCATGCATGCAGCCCCTTCTCGCCACATATCATTCTCTTTTTCCACACTTTCTCTCACCTACTTTTCCCACATGGGGTGGTCCCCTCTATTAAAATGCATGCATCCGGACGGTGTTTGAGGGACGCGGCTGGGAAGAGTCTCTTTTTTTTACAGATTTTTAGTCTCTTTTTGTCCGGCGCGGTCCTAAACATGCACCAAATCATTTGTGTCGGACGTTTTTGAGGGACGCGACTGGAGATGCTCTTAGAGCCGTTTCATTGGGGCACCCAATAATACTTTTATGAGTGTGTCTATGTCTAAGTTGACTAAGATTTTCTTAAGTCTCAGTCAACTGCAGTTCAAAGAAAAGTGCAACTCGTTACAGTTGCACATTTCTGGCAGAAAAGTGCAACTTTTTTATAAGTGACTTAGACTTAAGAAATTCTCAGTTGACTGAGACATAGCAAAACCGTACTTTTATATATAGTACTACCTTCGGAGTTCGGACTCTTTTAATCCACGCAGGGACCAACTCAAACATGCTAGCAGCCTTCACAACAACGCGTCGATTTAATCAGATCGGATGGAGTAGTATTTTGAGGGTTGATGGTGTTTTCAAGTTCTCACTGGTGTGTTCAATAAAATACACCGGTATAATTTGAAACCTAATAAAATCGTCGACAACCCCATGTCGGTCTACACGGAAGGACCAAGTTGGAGGCGCCAGCACTCCATCCACATAGCATTTCGCCACCTCCCAACGGCAACATCGGCAGCTGATCTTGAGCAACCTCCTCTGCCTTCAACACCGCATACTCTTTGCCCCTCCGTGTGGCGGTTCAAGGCTTGTTGAAATAAATAGAGATTGTGTTCCCCGTCGCATTGTTGCTTGACTCCAACTACTTCGCTAATTACGCAACACTTACGCCCAAGGATTTTCGGTGGCAATTTGAGATAAATAGAGATTGTGTTCGGCATCAGGGGGCACATACTTCATGTGCAAGAAAGACTGCACCGCTTGTGGGGCTTGCATGGCTGATATGCGCCGTCTTGTATATGGAATTCTCCTAGATGCAGTTGATGACTATTCTATGCATGATGGAGTCGATATACTTTGAGAGTGTCTACAGATTTTGCCCGGTAGTGCCAGTAGTATTTGTTGAGAGCACCAAAACCTAGAATGCGGGATTGAAGGGAGTAATTTCGTCCGTATGTGCAACATGACCCATACTGTTCAAAAGTACTTCTCGATGTTATTTGGTCAAAGATTATAAAATTTAATTTTGACCAAACCTATAATGCAAAGTAACTGCGATGGAAGGGAGTAATCCCGTCCGTACGTGCAACATGTCGCATCCTGTTCGAAAGCATTTCTTGGTGTTACGAAGTATTATATAAGGACATCATAGTACACGGCCGGCCATGTTGGACGGTGGAATTAAAAACCTAAGGTACTCTTTATTTTTGAATCATAATATATTAATCTAGGAAGTCGCCTCATTAAAAACCTTCCAGTCCCCTTAGATATCTTGATAAGGAAAAGAGTGCGTCTGAAACTTGCTGCTCCGACAGTCATCCAACTGTTACATCATTTAAGAGAGTTTGCAAAATAAAACTAGGGGGGGCCATCGACCCAATTACAAGACTCTTTTTTCAGAAAACTAAACTTAGCTAACTCATGAGCTACCTTGTTTGCTTCCCTCGAACAACTTTTAAAATTCCAATCGTCGTTGCCAGGTCAACAATGTCTGCATAAATTGGTGAGGCCTCGTTCCACCACCTTGTCTCCCATGTGCAAGCTTCTATTGTCTCAGAAGAATCAGATTCAGCGACGATTATATTACATCCCATAGATGTTGCTAGTTCCAATCCCTCCTTCGTAGCCATTGCTTCAGCCATCGCTACAGAAGATACATGTGATATTGGTCTGCGTGTAGCAGCAATAAAACTCCATGTGTGGTCACGTAGGATTGCTCCCATCGCCCCTACATGTTCTTCATGATAATAAAAAGCATCCACGTTAAGCTTCAAGTGGCGAGACCCCGGTCTCTCCCATGAATCATCATTATTCCCGTACTTTAAACCTAAGATACTCTTTGTTTCCCATGATTCCCAAAACACATGAATAGTTAAAAGTATGATTGAAGTGGTAGTTAAAAAACAACAGGAATTTGGATCTGAAAACATAATAAGAAAAAAATATCAGCAAGAGGTTGGAATAAGGCTCATTTGATTCATAGGATTCTTTATATTATTTTGTGTACTGTTGAGATCGATCTTATGAAAAAAATTCTGCATAAAATGTTTGAATCATAAGATCGTATCTCATAAAAAATGACCACATAGAGACCTAGTGTAAATTTTATAAGAAAATTGTATTAGATTAAATTTCGTAGCAGATTCCTGCACAACCATCAAAAAAATATTTTTTCACATAGGATTCAACTAGACATGGGTCTCAATCTTATAGGTTTCCTACTGCTATATTTTTTCTATCCTATAAATTAAAGAAACCCTTAAAATAGATAGAAAAATTTCCACCCATTGGGAGTGCAATTGAATCATTAGGAAAAATCCATGAGGATTTTATTCGTGTCAATCAACATCAAACATCAACCGTGGGAAAATATTCCTAAGGGGGGCCTAAATGGGAAAATATGGTTTAGATGTTAATGCTGTGTCAATGGTTTCCTACAAAATTTCTAGACACGCAGTATAATTTTGCAACGATATCTTTGAACATTCACTATAAGTGCAGCTCGGTGTTACAATAGTATAAAGCATGCCTTCACACACGGTTGAAATGGCCTGTCATACACGGTTTACAAACTGTCAGTACGCAAGAGTGAGTGATGGACCTCTACAATGCACATATTTTATATAACCATTGTCAAGGGTGAAATGTCCGCACATAATTTTGGAAAACCATGTGCCAAGGGTGAAATGTCGGACACAATTTTGGAAAGCAACCCGTCTGCCAAAGGAGACTGATTCCCACATCCTTTAGCTTCCTATGTCTCGTGTGTGTTTGGTAGCATCTGAGACGATGTTTGGGCGTGTGAGTTTAAATATGCCCGCACACAACCAGTTTAACCTAATTGTCTGGTTTTACCAAATATCGCAAACACTTTTACAATGTTAATCGTGCATTATTCATGCTGGTACAACATCTATTACGAGTACCTGCATCTCCAATTGTACTAGCAAGTAGCACAACTTGATTATATTTAGTTGTACATCTGATGCACCACATTTATACATGCATTCCGACATATATTATACTTATTGCTATATACAAATGTGTTTTTTTTGTTATGTCTTTTGTTTCACAATTAGCTTTCTGCAAAGAGATCTTCCACAGTCTTTCCAAGACTCTGCCTTGCTGCCTTGATGAAACTTGTCCGTAAGCTTTGTGTTGAAAATTGGAGAGGAAATTGGAGGAGGCTACTTAAGCACATTGTATCTGTCATGTCTAGGTAGAAATAAGGAAGTGAACCAGTGATATAATAGAGGCAAATAAATCAATTGCCAGTTTTCGGCATATATAGATACTTACTATTTTGCTAGCATAGAAGGTGCACGAATTTGACAAGAGAGACACTAATTAAGCCCTTCTATTATCATGCCGCGTTATATGAAAGAGAGACACTATACCTAACAACGAACACATTGCATGACTTGACATCCTAAGCACAAGACGGGAACATTACAATTTATCAATGTAGCTTCCGCCTCGCCACTGTAAAGAGTGTGATTTTTCCTATCCCGAGAACTTGATAAAACTTGAATGAGAGATGGAATGCAAGTTTATATAAATCATATTACAAGATTGATATTTAAAAGTAGTAACATGCCGGATCGACATAAGGTGAACTAGCACTTGATTCTGACGAGCCGAGAAATATCCCCTTCGCTTAAAAATACTAGTTAACTCGAATTTATCTAGATACGGATATACTCCCTCCATCCCAAAATGTAAGGCGTGTAAGTTTTAGTCAAAAGTCAACATATTTTAAGTTTGACCAAATTTATATGTGACAATATAAACATTCACAATACCAAATAAATATCCATACATTCACCAGAAAGTATAGTTTCTTATCCATTTGATATTGTAGATATTCATATTTTTTCGTATAAATTTGGTCAAACTTAGAAGATGTTGCCTTTTGGCTAAAGCTTAGACGCCTTACATTTTGAAACGGAGGGAGTATCTACATCTAAATATTTTGATATCATAGACAAAGCGCTAGTAGTTGCATAATATATACAACGCCCCATCCAATGGATAAAATGTTACGGGTGCATGCATAGTATTCCACAAACGGCCGGAGTGCTCGACACCTTCTTTTCCGTGAGATACACTCTCAACGTGACAACGTCGACGGTTAGCCTTGTGGTACGACACCACGTGTGACCTCCATCATATCTATGCTATGTTTTGGGAGAGAAACTCTAATTGGCCATTGGGTGCGCGTCTGCGTGTCTTAGCCCTTAGGAGAGAGATCCCTTGTGGTAGTACGTGCGTAGCAGGATTGTTGGAGTCGCTGTCTTGGACGCGTCAGGCGTACCAGGACAAGGAAGATTTGGCCGTACGTCGACGTCGGAGGAGTATGGCCGTATCGGCGTGTCGCAAATCATCAGTGATGGCCACACGGAATGACGGAAGGAAAACAACCCGCGCTTGCTTCCGGTGTGTGCACGGCGTGGCTGGCTGCTATCGGATAATAATGGATATTATCCTGTCACCCTTCAGATTGCAGTCTGTCACTCGTCAATCGACGATTTGCAGATCGCCGTCGCGATAACGCTAAACAAAAAGGGGCGTGCTGAGCGTCCCCCCGGGGGATCAAATCCCGGATCCCCCGGGTCGCCAGCCGTTCGTTGCCATGCATCCAATCGCGCACCTTTATTTTAAAAAAAGGAAAAAACATCCCACGAAGCCACGACTGAAGCACTCCAAGTCTCCAACCGCGCCTCCCGGAACTGCCGCCGCCGCCGACGAAGCGCTGCACCCGCGCCTCCCGGAACTGCCGCCGCCGACGACGAATCACCGCGCCCGCCCGAAAGCACCTCCGCTCGCATCGGCAGCCTCACCGGCGACGTCGACTCCTTGGGTAGCACAACCTTCGTTCCTTGGTAGCAAACCCATCGTTCGTTGGTAGCACCTCCGCTCCGAACTCCGGCGAGACCTCCGCCTTGCAGCATCCCACCTCCGGCAAGCAGAAAACGCCGCAACCAATGGTAGCAGCGATGCCTTTCTTCTGTAGCATCTGTGCTCGCCTATGGTAGCACCGCCACCTCCCATGGTAGCACCGGCGACCTTCTTTGGTAGCAGCTCGGACCGCCGGACGTAGCAGGCACCGCCGCCGCTTGGAGCAGAGCCACCGACCTTTGGTAGCAGCGCCCCTGGCCGAAAGTAGCAGCAGCCGCCGTTTGCAACAAATCCGCCGGCCAGACGTAGAAGGCTTCCCCGCCGCTTGCAGCAGCGTCGCCGGCCTTTGGTAGCAGCCCCGCCGGCCGGACATAGCAGGCGTTCCCCCCGCTTGCAGCTGCGCCGCCGGCCTTTGGTAGCAGCACCACCGGAGGGATGTAGCAGACGCCGCCGCCTTCGGTAGCATCGCCGCCGAGGCCGACCGTAGCTAGTTATGGCGGCCAGAGGAGCTCGGCCTCGTGGTGGCTGTGCGGTAGCAGACAACGGGCGCAGTGAAAGGTAGCCCATGGCCAGGAGGCAGTTATGGCGGAGGATCGGGCGAAGAGGGAGAAGAGGCGCTGCGGTCACTACAATGGGTGTCGAAGACGGCAGCCTTTGTGGGCAGAGAGAAGATAAAGACTATGCACGTGGTGGGCCCCCAACCATCCCGATCTCTCCAGATTCTCTAGGCCTAGTGACAGCCGGTGCCAGCGAGGCGGACGATCGGTTCGCGCGATCCCCCGGGGGAAGGAGAGCGTTTTCCAAACAAAAATCGAGAAACACTTTGTGCGCTATTCGGTGGACTCTGCCTGCTGCTGCCACTAAAATTGAGGAAGCCGTTTATCGGAGCTTTAACTGGGCCGCTTTTCGGCGCCACCATGCTTATACAGGTTTTGGGCCGGCCGGCTGATCCTGGCCCATAAGCACCAAACGGCGAGCTCCCCTCCCAACCCCGTCTCCTTCCTTTTTCTAGATCACTGCTGCGCGGCGGCGGCGGCTGCGCGGCGTGCAGCGTCCGCGGTGGCGGTGCCGGTTCTGAGAGGTGACTTCTCCTCCTCTGCTAGTCTCTCTCTCCCCCCTCCCCCCTCTGTGATATTCCTTTTTTTCGCTTGCCGTCGCACCTGGGATGCTGGGACCCAAGGGCGAGTGCATCTTTGGCTGTTCCCGATTCGATCCAAGAACGGCGGTTCGGTAGGAAATCTTGATGCATTACATCATATATACACATGTTGCTCCTAGTGCATCATCCTTTGGGCGTGCTGGGATGTTTCTTTCGCTCGAAGGTGGCTGCGCGGGGACATTGGACCTGCTCTGAACACCACATGTTCGGTGAAATGCCTGGGTGAAACTCCTATCTTTTGCTGCGCCATGACTGTTTTACCGATTGGTTGCACCTGGGAGAAGCCTTCATATCTTCTTCTTCGTTGTGGTATCATACCATAACGTCATTTCTCATTGCATCAGCAGTCTTGCTTTTGGGTATCTGGACTTCCTAGTGTTGCTCCAGTAACTGAGATAGGCTCGTATTCTGTTAATCAAAGTTTGCTCTTGCTCACATCTAAATGTATCGTGCTAATAAAATGCCCATGATACCTGCTGTATGACTAGTGGGGGTTGTGTACCATAAATCCTCGGTTATATCTACCATCGAAATGCGCAGTAATATTGGGTTCATTGACAAGTGTTCATGAAACGAGTGGAAAATCAGAAATTTAATTTTCAGTAAAACAGAATGACCTCTGTTCTTTTCTGCAACGCGATTTGATCTGTTGACTTAATAACAAAATAACAGATTTAGGTCTTGTTGTTTTGATCAAGTCTCAATCATGAAATACATTAGTTGGTGGTCCAGGCAAGCCGGAGAGCTCCCCACAGTTGCTTGATTGAAAGCAGTTTTCTGACTAGTCCCTGATGCTGCATCCAACTACGATGTACATTTCATCAGTTTTGATGCTTCATTCTGCTTCTGGTTTAGATATCTTGGATACCATGTGTTATATTTGCTCCCAATCCCTTTCTTCCCCACTGCACATCACCGCCTCCCCTCCCCCCCCCCCCCCCCCCCCCCCCCTTTCTGAGCGTTGACCAAGAGAGACTGGGCCGACCCCGAGCCTTCTCCGGCGGCTTTGCCGGTCAGAGATGGCGCATGGGAGGCGCCGGAGTAGCTCCTAGCTGTAGATCTAGGTTTTTTGGCCCTCTGCCGGTAGTTTGGAGTAGGGCATCTGAGTCTTTGACCCGGACCTGGCGCTTCCGGTGGTTGAGCGGCGGCGACGTCGTGCTCCAGCAGTCGGAACAGGCGGCGAACTCGCCCATGGCCGGGATCTCCGCAAATAAAGGGTCCTTTAGGAGCCTTCTTCTGATGCAGCTGTTGGAGGCTGCCCTGCTCCTCCTGGCCGGCTGTGTCGGCGAGGGGGAGGGGCGAGGCGGCAACAAGCGCTGTGCTGTGCTGATTCCCCCGGCCGGCCGTGGAGGCGAGAGGGGAATCGACATGGAGCTGCACTCTCTTCTGCGTTTGGAGCAGATGCTGTAGATGGAGCTGTCAAGCAAAAGCAGAGGATTCGTCTGGTTTTTGCCGTCGTGGCGATGGAAGAACTAGGTCAGGTCTGGGCTTTGCGGCTCCGTATCGGGGGGTCTCCGATTCCCTTTAAACTGCTTCTGCAGCAAATCCCAAGCGGCGGCCTTAGACCACAAGCTTGGTCCAGCTGCACTTGAGTTTGGTTTTCTCAAGGTCGTTCGTCCTCTGAGTGAGAATCTTCCTCAGCTCCGATGTGGTGGATTCTGCTGCCTCCGGCGCCCCAAGTGGTTTCGCCCCCGGCAGCGTCAGGACTAGCCGGCAGCCGCATCTGGTGGCATGGTGGCAGAGCTCGGACTCGATCACGTTTCCTGGACCGACGTCATTTCTTCTGGGGTGCGATTCATAGTTTACAAGGACATGTGTGTACTTATTTGGGTTCCGCTCAGGGCCTTATTGTAAAATCGTACCCTCTACCTTTTCCAGGCCCTTCGGGGGCTTTTATCTTTCAAAAGTGTTATATTTGCAGTGGATCTGCAACTTGTTACTTGTATTTATCACCATTAAGGAAATTCTTCTTCTTCTGTTAAAATAAAACTATGATTTCAGTGTTTCTGATCCAGTTTTGTGCAGATATATGTATAACACATAAATTTTGGGACTTAAATCTGTATAAAAACAAAAACAGAAATTGTTCATACTGAAGATAAACACATAATGTTCTCTTCTTTTTTTTTGTTCATCTCCTTTGTACTTTCATGCCGCATCTAGTTCTCTGTGAAATCAAATTTCCCACACAAATGAGGAAAAGTTAACAGGAAAGCTCCAAAGGACTAGCTAGCATACCACAACGCACAACTGAGGTTATTGGAGGGCTTGTGGGCATTTGTAAGGTTGACTCTTTGGCTTAGTAAAAGTAGAGCAACCTAACGTAAAATCTATTCAGCATGGAAAGCTGAAAAGGACATGATGCATAAGCCCAGTTTTTTTTCCCCATAGTACAGTATTATCTATATTTGAGAGAATTCTTTTAGTTACAGGTAAATTTGGGCAAGCAAGATGGCTCTCTCATCAGTTTTCAGGAGAGTAAATGTCAAAGAACTGATCTCAAATGTTCCGGTGTACACTAGCACAACAGGTGATGATTTTGCAGTTTGCGATATCGAAATTTCAAACTTGGATCTTCTCGTTTTTCTGCACAAGTGGACTTAATTTCTTGTATGTACTTGATTCCAGAGGCATCTGGAGGACTGAGCTTGGTGTTTAGGCGTTGGGCCACGAAAAAGACTGCTGGATCAACAAAAAATGGCCGCGACTCTAACCCCAAATATTTGGGTGTTAAGAAATTTGGGGGAGAGGTACCATCTTAAGATGCTCCTTACGGTTTTAATGTTTCTTCTTGACGATACCTTGAACGAGATTGCATGAATAACCTCCAAAATCTCGTGAAAATAGCTAAGAGTTTTGATCTTTTTTGGTATCTTCTCATATATTGGCACTCACGTGTCCTCATCTCCTTAGTATAGAACAAAAGGGAAAATTTGTCATACTGCTCTCCGACACTTACACTTGTCTCTTTTTTTCAGAAAGTGGAACCAGGAAACATCATCGTACGCCAAAGAGGAACCCGCTTCCATCCTGGAAACTATGTTGGCATGGGGAAGGATCACACTCTCTTCTCTCTGAAAGAAGGCCATGTGCGGTTCGAGAGGAATAAGCTGACTGGCAGGAAATGGATTCATGTCGAACCTGTAGCTGGTCACACTCTCCACCCTGCCTACGCCACTGAAGCTGATATGGAGCAACTATAGTAACGATCTTTGCGTGGGTTTGCAGTAACATGTCGCTGATAGGTTCCTGGGTATAACTGATGTTTTGCTCAGACTTGGATACCTTCGGTCAATGAATTTGTTCCAAGGAAGATGTTTCAGGATTAGGATGATTGCAATAAGTAACTCCAGCATGTTTCTGATGCCATTTTAAGTACCTGTTCTGCACTTTCCTGTGTGGATTTTAGTCCGACAATCTGTAATGCGTAGTTTATGCGCTACTTTTCTCTGAAATCATTAGCGTAACCTCCTGTGGATCTCTTCTCCAAGTTTGCCTACTGATTTTAAATTCACCACATGGCGCTGAACGCCAACACTCTAGTGACTGCAGCTTGCCATGAAAACATGTTCACCTGCCACAATCTTGCTTGATGCACGCGGGGCATTGTTCCAGCTTTCACCATTCTGACTTCAGCTCGCTTGTTTGAGCTAGTCTCCCTTCCTGGTGTTTTTTTGTTTGTTGGTTGGTTGTGTGTGCTCACATGCCGCTCTGCTGACCCTGGGTGAGATAGGGGCTATTGATCTACAGAAGCGCGCTTTGGGACCAAGAAGTTTGACATGCTGACGGTGTTCAAGTACTTCATGAGATGCATCCTCGTTTGTTTTAACGCTTTCTGGTAGAGTGTACGCCTCTAGGTTTGACCCATTCCATCTGTTTCTGTTGCATTTTTTGGTCCAGAAAAAGGATTCTGTTAAGATGGTTCGTTTGCAGCGCTCAACTCGTGAGAATAAGTTGATATCAGAGCCTTCGGTTCTTTATTGGGTTTGGCACCAAAAAACTCAAAAAGGAATACTGAAAAAGAAATGTTAGCAAAAAGAAGATACGGAGTACATGTCTAGAAATTGATGATTTAGTATGCTGCATCCGGATCAATTTTGATCTTTTCTCCAGACAGCCAGCCGGTTAAAACGCCAGCGTTTCTTTGGGCTTATAATTGTACTCAGGAACAGTGTGTCCAGCGGCCTGAAACATGAAAACCTATTAACTAAGTCAAATTACATTTACACTGGAAAACAATGCAGTGGAAAGTGGATAAACTCTTATTAATTTCTTGAGTTCCCGATTCAGCGGTAAGAGAATTCGAAGTGACCAAAGTTTGGTTCAAACACGCGTGGCAGCATGGTTGCTGCAGCAAGTCATTGAAGCAGGAAACAGAGAATTGTGCACTCCATCTGTCTCCAAAAGGATGTCACAGACTTGTCTAAATATCGTGTTTAGATACATCTAAATTTAAATGGATCTACCACATTTTTTTGGGGCGGAGGAAGCACGTGATATTTGTGCTGCTAGAACACTCTCCCGTTCAACTTTACAAGTTATTAATGTGCTTATATATCCTCGTTATGTTTTTGTGTTGCCAAGTCGGAAGTCCACGGCAAACATTTAGCCTATTTTGGTTATGCCGTACCAAAATGGTTTGGTTGTCAAACAAATATCACCACGTGCAAAAATTTCTGCATCCAAATCATTTCCGGAGAGAAAGAGTGTTTGAGAGAGGCTTCTTGTAATCACGCATTTTCTAACGTTCAGTAATAGCCTAGTAAGTATTAGAATTATTTAATTTAGTTTCGTTTGTGATTATATTTTCATTCACATTGAAGAA
The DNA here is from genome assembly GCF_019359855.2 of Lolium perenne. Lineage (NCBI taxonomy): Eukaryota > Viridiplantae > Streptophyta > Magnoliopsida > Poales > Poaceae > Lolium > Lolium perenne. The sequence goes on from NC_067245.2 coordinate 191,790,020, forward strand.
AATCTGAGCAGAGAGTGATGCCACGCAGTGTCCGCAGAGCCGCGCCGTGAGCTCCATAGCGGCGTCTTCAAGGAGAACACAACGCTAGAGAGACGCCACTGCCCAATTCGAGGATTATGGGGTTTCAGTTGGATCACAAAGGAGGACCGGTCGAAGCCGCAAAGATGCCTTCAAGAAGGGGAGTTCAAATACGGCATGGCCGTGACCTAGGAACTAGGCAAGGGTTTCTTGGATTATAATTTGCTGGAAAGTAAAAGACAAGTTAAGTAATTACAGGTAACTTAAATGCTCTTTTCAAAGAAATTTCAATCCTCTATTCAAGAGAATAAGTTTGGATGTGTTCTTATATGAGGCAAGTGTTCCTAAGGGCGACACGGACTTCATTGCATACGGATTTCTAGAAAAGCATGGTAAATATGTTGTCAAGTTTTATTCTCATCGGATGGAGCCTAAAATAGGCGCAACCACAATCATGAACAAGCACACATGCAATCATTGGTCCCTAAGCCATTTGCATGAACCAACTAGGAATTCATTAAGACATAAATATTCAACCATTACCGTAAGTTCTAAGATCCCTAGTCATATAAACCTCTCTAATGCAACTCTTAAGATTTCGACAAGGTTTCTATCATCTCATGCCATCCATACTCCTTTTCATTACACTAAGGTGTAGCCCTATAAGCAGGGCGGAGCCAGCAGGGTGGAAGGGTGGGGCGGCCCCACCCTAAGATTTGGCCCAGCCCATATATCTTCTATAGAAAATGAGAAAAAAAAATTAAAAAGCCCAGCTCAGTTAGGCCTGCCCCACCCTAACAAAATGGGCTAGATTCGCCACTGCCTATAAGCACATATAGATGAAAGAACACACAGTTACGTTAATATGTTACCATCATAGAACCATATCAAAGTACAAAACTTGACAAAATACTCATGGCATACTATATAGAAATCATGCCAATCCATCCTATGCCCTCAGGAAAATGGGTAACTACTCACAGGGGTGAAACATGACAATGATCAGTCGCATACGGTATACAACAAATCTAAAAATATAACGTTTCCACCAAATAACAACAAGCTACCGAGCACAAGCATGCACACATCATTAAAAACTTACTTACGGTTCTGACCTATCACAAACTATGAGGAGGGTGGAGTGGATCTTCGAGATAGGGTCAGTGCTGATGTTGGGGATGATGGAGATGCTGATGGAGAGACTCCTCATACATCAAGGAGGAGTTGGTGATGAAGATGGCTTCAATTTCCCCAGGTCAGAGGCCTCGGAGCAGCATGCTCTGCCCTCTCCCAAAGAACGAGAAGACTTTCGCCTCCACTGCCACCTCTATAAATCTGAAAAAAAGTTATGGCGTAGCTTTTCCTGCGATATAGAGCTCCCCATAAAACTCGGAGGCGAGGCGATGCACGATGGCCAAATGGTCCCCCATGGCGCGCAGGGGTATCATTCTGCTACATGGGGCCTATCTTAGGCCTCGTGGCCCTTCCAGTTGACTTCTTCTGCTAGTGGTCTTCTCTCTTATGAAAAACTTATGTGGTAATTTTCCTTGATTTGATTGAGTCCCTAGAGGTTCCTCAAACGTAAATACAAAATAGGAGGTTTTCTGCCTTTCAAGAATTAAATACTCAAACAATGGACTTTTTAAAAATATCCCATAAACATCTAATTAAGTAAAAATAATGCAATACCAATTCAAATAACAATATACACTATCCCTATGTGTATCACCCATACACTACGGCCAGAAGGCTCTCGAGCGGTCGGCATGCATGACAGAACCAAGGTTCCGATGAGGGACATCTAACGGTGACTTGAAGACACCACAACTGCTAGCATCACTAGATTAGATATAGGGGTGGATGAGATGATGGGCTTGAAAGGGTCGCGAGCACTGCCCCGAGCCGATGTCGTGGTGACCGGAGACTCCTGACCGCCGGCCGCGCTACCTCCTACGTCGAACAACAACAACAATGATGGTTGCATGCGATTCCAGATCGGAAGGTGGATGGCGACGGGCTAGCAAGGGCCAGGGCTCTACTTCAACCCAAGAAATAGAGGTGGTCAGAGACACCCGTCTGTGGCTGTGCTGCCCGCCTTGCGTCCAACTCCCTTCCTACCGGACGCGCATATTCTCATGACCATACGGCACCAGGAGTACATGACCATATGTGATACTGTCCAGTGCATCAAGATTGGTGATTCATATTTGTGAAAAGGACGCTCGGTTTTACCAGATTCATATCAGGAAGTCCCTGTTGTTTATAAAGTTCTTCACCAGTTCTAATGTGGATCATGTGTTCTCATCTTAAGTTCTTCACAAATTACAGTGTGTATCCATAGATCCCTGTATAAGTAACATTTATCCACATTAAAAAATCTTTCGAAATTCATAAGTAATAGCGTCCGGTGCCGAACGACACCACCACCGTGACAGCCACCGCGTCAGGCTGTGGTGGCCATATCTTGTTACCGTTGTCAGTGGGCGCGGAGCACGACGGCGTGCGGCGCTGTGCTGGCCCAGCGCGAGGGTGGCGACGAAGATTCAGTGGGTGACGAGGAGGTTCTAGCCGGTGCCGACAAGGAGGGAGGCGGGCAGCAGGATTTGGGGGAAGATTGTTAGGATTTTATCCCGATTTGGGTGTTTTATACAGGCATCTCCTAGGACTACTCCCGAATTAGAAAAAGTGGAGGGGTCATTTTGCAAAAATTATGAGGGCGAATCTCCGCTTGTATCGTTCGGCTGGTATATGGGCATGGCGCCATATCGTACTGTACTACGAATTATCGAAACATGATCTGTCAGCCGAAGCACCGCTGCCCTCAAAGACCCCACCATGGCCACGCTTGACCGCTGCGAATGCGTTGCTCCCTACATCCCACAACTCTTCGCACATGCAGTTCCTCGCTGCCGCTGCGAACCACGCAGGCAAGGCTCAACACGGACCACCAACACCGGCGAGGGAGGGGAAAGGGGGACGGGCGATTTATTGGGCTAGGGTTATAGTCGCCGCCGGAGTCGAGAGCGACCCGGGAGGAAGTTTTCTCTGTACACAGAGTTGATAAATCCTATCTCAATTGTTGGAAATGGTTTTAACCCGTTTCCATAGGATCGCTTTGTACTAGTGAAGTTCACAATATCTTAATAGATTTGGTATCTGGATCTTGATAGAACTTACATGAGTTTTCCTCGAGTTATATATTTCAAATTATCAGAAACTTGATGCAACTCATATGAGATGCACCACATATAAAAGCAGCAACATCCAAATACTAGTTGACTTAAAAAGATACAAAGTTAAGTTAAAAAAAAAGATACAAAGTCATTCTTGCAAATATGCTACAACCATCCCTCAAAACAAATATGCCACAACCACCTTGTAGCCGAATCTTGGCATTACCCAAAAGCCAACGGTGCAGCCCGTAAACAGATTCAAGCCAGCAGCACCTCGTTGATGAGCCTATCAACATTGCGCATGGACCGTCCATCACGCCGCGCTGAGGCCACTGCGCTGTCCCGGAGCTCCGTCACGCGGCGCCGCATCTCCCCTCCCTTCTCCCCCTCCATGACCTCCCGTATCATGGCCTCCACCTCGGCCCTTTTCACGTCGTCCGCGATCTCCATTCCGACGCCCCACTCCGTGCACTTGTACCGGCAGTTGGTCTGCTGGTCCGCGAAGAATGGCCAGCACACCATCGGCACGCCGGAGCTGATGCTCTCCAGCGACGAGTTCCACCCGGAGTGCGTGAGGAACGCTCCCACGGCCTCGTGCTCCAGCACGTTGGCCTGCGGGCACCACGTCGACAGCATGCTCCGCCCCTCCGTCTCCGCCGAGAACTCCGGAGGGATCGCGGCCGTGTCGCCCTTGACGAGGTCGGGCCGCACGTTCCACAGGAAGGCGTAGCCGGTGTTGGCCAGGCCCCACGCGAACTCCAGCAGCTGCTCGTTCGACATCACCGTAATGCTCCCGAAGTTGACGTACACCACCGAGCGGGGAGGGTGGCGGTCGAGCCACTCGAGCAGGCCGTCCTGCTCCTTCCACAGGCTGGAGCCAAGGGCGGCGGCTGGGCTCTTCTCAGGCACGTTGTTGCGCGCAGTTAGGTAGAGCGGCCCCGCGGTGTAGATAGGCGGCAGGAGCTTGGACATGGCGTCGAGCAGCGGCGCGTCGAGCTCGTCGAAGGTGTTGATGATCACCCCCGACGCCTGCGACATGGCGGCCAACTCGTGGACGAAGAAGTTGAACATGACGTCGTCGGGGTCTGTGGTTCGCACGAAGCTCGGCATGTCGCGCAGCCGCATGTCCTTGGGCAACGCTGGTATCCAGTCGATGGTCGTGTCGTCCAAGTATCCATTGCTCAACTGCGCCTCGTCTGCAGTCGGCAAGTCAGCGATAACGCATCTCAGTTAACCATGTTACCTCCAATTACGTATGTAGTTCTAGGCTACTACTACAGGCACACAGCAAGTAGTATGAACATCTAACATCATCCAACTTGCAAAATACGTATATATGTAATTAACCAATTTAATTTGTTCTGATCCAAACAACAGAAGATTTTGTATATATGTACGTGCAGACATACATACATACCTTTGAGAGGGAAGATCCCACGGTCGCGCAGATCCTTATAGTGGTGGTAGGTCATGAATCCACAGGCGCTGCCGGTCCAGAGCGTGGCGCAGCGGAGGTCGAGCTCCCGCGCGGCTCGGAGGGCGAAGGTCATAAGGCTATCGGCCACCGCGCAGGTGACCGGCGGCAGCGCGCCACTGGAGGTCTCGGCCTCCTCGTCGAGCTTCGCGACGAGCTCCCTGAACCTGGGGAGGAAGGTATTCATGATGGCGTAGCAGAGCGCAGGGATGTCCTGCGTGGCGTCCGGATTGGACGGCGGGAGGCCGTCGGCGAAAGTGGCGAACCGGAACCCGGGCACGCCGTGGAGCGTGTCCGCGCCCTGCGAGCGCAGCAGGCGGCGGTGGTTGAACTCGTTGTTGACGAAGGTCACGTGGAAGCCCCTGGCGTGGAGCAGCTTGGCCAGCTGCAGCATCGGCGTGACGTGCCCCTGCGCCGGGTACGGGATCATCACGGCGTGCGGCCTCTTGGCCGGCGGCAGCGACCCCATGGATCTCTGTTCTAAGTTCTCACTATGTTTTGGGTGTGGCCGTGTGCACCTGTGTCGAATGAGGTCCGAACCTGAAGCATTTGGCACTACTATATAATACGGCGCGCGCTTGCTGGCCTGTAGATGCAGGCGTACTATTTTCAGTTCAGTAGAGGCTGACAGGTTGCCGCCCGGCTGCTGTCGTTGGCTTTATATATTCTACTGTATTTCAGTTTCCTTATAATGGAGGCGTTAAAGTCTCCTCGTACTCTGATGTTTTTGGATTCCAGAAGATTCTTCGCGGGAACTCTTAGCCACTTACGACAAAACTTTTGTGGACATTTTTTTTCGACCACTTGTCAAAGACAGTGTTTCTGCATTTTTTTTTTCGACCACTTGTCAAAGACAGTGTTTCTGTAATTTTTTTTTTTTTTTGAAACACAGTACAAACGCAGGCGCTCACATACACGCGCATACACTCACCCCTATGAACGCACACACGCACACCCTACCCCTATGAGCACCTCCGAAAGACCGAGCCGGCGGATTGGATCTTGAAATTGACGAAGTCACCACAGGCGCCTCGCTATCGACGGGAACGTCGCCTCCCACTGAAAGAATATTCCGCCTTTATGAGACACACAGATGTCAAACCTGGGGTTTGAACTCTGGTGGGCTGGGGGTACAACCACCCTCCTAACCACCCAACCTCAGGTTGGTTCTCGTGTTTCTGTAATTTTATAAAGCCGAATAAAATAAAATTATCTAGTTTTCAAGAAAAACTAGGAAAACAATATACAAAGCGTGGTTGATTAAGCAAAAGCATGGTTGATTAAGCACAATCCGCAAATATTGTACCATGCACATCAATGTATCGTTTTCTTTCTCCTCCATGTCGTCGCCTCCTGAAACCATAGCACCGTCTCTACCTCCGTATTCTCTATAGATCGGTTTCCCTTCCCCCGGCCCGTCTCGCTGGTATCGGGAGGGGTGGGGAACCTGATCTATATGAGGAGGGTTTTTTTTTTCTAAAAGTAGTGTTTTCCTAGATTAGGTTAGAGTTTTGATATTTGTCTTCTTGGCCTCTGTCACAATGGAGATAACATCATTTACAATAAGTGATCTTCGAATCTTTGTTCGACGATGAGATCTCATCCGACGTCAATAATAGTGGGGAGATTACGATTCCCTAGGTGACAAGGGTTAACCTCGGTAATGTCCATGGATATGGACTTAGAATTTTGGGGAAAGAGGTGTGCTACTGGTTTCGTCGTCTGGTCAGACAAGATTGAGGCAAAGTCGATGTAATACTAGAATAAATCTAGGGTTACAACAATGATTCGAGAATCCCCTCATGTTGGCTCCTCCTAGCCATTATATAGAAGGCTAGGTCTCGGAATCCAGTTCGGGTCCGTTTACAAGTATTTCATACAAGGATATGTTTATTTTCGCTCCTTTGATGGGTCTTTTCTTATTCGACACGCTTTGGTTCCTAGGCTCCTGATGCTTCCAAACTTTTAGCTACGTAGGATTCTTCATGAATACGTACCAGGTTACACAAGTCGCATGCCCAATAAGGCATACCGATGTCAGTAGCCCCCGAGATTCTATTCGAGTCGCAGACTTGAGTCGAATCTCCAGATCATGACTCGTTCCTTTGCAAGGTGAACCCAAAATTTTAAGTACTTTATGTATTAATATTGAATTGTATTTTATCATTGGGATTTTCATAAACGAGCGCTTTTGACGGATCAAGAACCAGTTAATTGCTCTTGGAAATAAAACATCGTGAAACTACTTTAAACTCGAGTCCCCGGACTTGAATCCGGTATGATGGCATAATCTAGCTTGAGCCGCGGAGGTCTTATCGAGTTCTGAATTCCAGATAATTTATTCTGGGTACCCAACATGTCCGTCGGGATTTTGCATCATATCACGGATATGGAAATTGTCTAGTAGAGTACATCTTGTGCGAGTGCCATGCCGCATAGGACGAATCCTAAGGTCTTACATTCGTGCTTATAAGCATGGCATTCAGATATTTTATCCGGTGGACGTGGCCTGAGAATATGAACTTTATATCGGCTGCTTTGTTTAGCTTATGCACTAGTTAAAGTTGTCGGGTTCTTGTTTTAACCGAAGTTTATCTTCTCGTCCGGTGCTCAATCAATGCTCCAAATGGGAGTAAATGACTAGTCTATATTCTGGTGTTTACCACCGATAATAGACTCGAAGGTTTATCCCCTTCTATCTTTGTCGAATACTTCTCTGAATTTTCTTTCCTTCAGGTGCGCGAACAGCGCTCCCGGTAGGAGTACCCCCGAGGCTATGTTTGGGTACTTGTAGCCGAACATAGGGTCAAAATTCTTTATGCATCCGAGTTTTTATTTGACTCGGATGAAATTGATGTAGAATGATTACCTTGGTACACTTACTTTTTAGATGAAATTTTCCTGTCTATAGTGTGCGCGAATAGCTAACCATAGGCTCAAACATCTTTATACGATGATTTTATCGATTCAAGTTTCCTTTCATTAACTAGATATTTTATTAATTCGAATTTTTTTCCTTTCACATTCATGACATCAGTGCCGACCATGATGGCGTGCTGGAGTTTGTTTGAAAAGAATTTGATTTAAGGACATGGGCTCATAGCACAGCCTGCGACGTCCACGAGGGTTGATTTGACTGCACGACCGCACGAGAATAGAAGCACCTGGCGGAACGGCATGCGGTAACTTCCTTGATTCCCGCAACATGCGGTAAATAGTTAGGTGGTTCACTTCCCTCGCACCACGTAGTGCTCCTGATGGACTCCGCGGGAACCGTCTATAACATCGAGCGGATCTCCTTTACCGACCGGCGGTGTAAAAGGATGCGTTGTTACTATGCTTTTTCAGTCTCCCCTTGGGCCGCCCATCATCTTTTTCCTCGGGCCGCTGCTCTTTCGAATGGTGCCAATCGCCTTTTCTTGAAGCCATTATATAAGCCTGTTAGCTTTTTCCACCTGTCCAATGGTTTGCAGGTGTGCAACTCATGCGAAGTTTAATTGTATGCCTAACTCTTTGCAGTAACCTGCCGAACTCTTTTGATGTGAAATTGAAGCAATTATCCATGATGATGTTTTTGGGTACTCCAAAGCGAAGACGATCAAATTGATGAAGTTGACCGCAGCTGTGGCGTCTTGAGTGGAGACTTGCGCTGCATCAATCGACTTGGTAAATTTTTTGACTGCTACTAGCATATAGATGTGTCCGCCCGGCTATGATTTGTGTAGTTTACCTACCATGTCGAGTTCCCATTAAGCGAACTGCATGGTGCCCACAGATACCTTGGTGAACATCCTTGAGTATTGTATTTCCTTCGTCGGGTGTCACACACCACAGGAGAACACCCGATATGCTTCTCTTGTAGACTTCGCCATTTACCACTATGAAATCTTTTGAACGACAAGCGATCCTCCACGCTTCAATTAGGTCCTCTCGGAGTTCTTTGTTTAGCATGTACGCTAGGTACGGTTGCATCCATGTGGTTTCAACCATCATGACTTCTTCGAGATCTTCGTCCTCATCGAAGGATGATTTTGGGCTTGGAGCAGCCCCCGAGCCTGGTTCTGGCTTGGGCCCCGTGCGAATTTGCAACTCAACGTTGTCAACTGGTTTCTTAACCTTGATGGAGCGCTCGCTGATTTCCTCTGAGAAGACTTCGGATGTATCTGGAAACATTAGGACCCAATGTTTGCGATATTTTTGGCTTCTTCATTACTTCCTCGACTAATGTGAGAAACCTTGCATCCATCAAAGGTTGCTTCCAGTGCATTGTATGCATCGCGATATGTGGCCATGTTGTCGCTATTGACATCATACAGGTGGTTCATCACTTGTTGAGCCACAAGATTCGAGCCTCCGAAAATTTGAGGTGAGTTACCCTGCAAGGTTTGGCCATATGCATGCCATGAAACGAGATCTCGTATTCAGCTTCGTTGTTGTATTCGTTGAGGAAGCTCATCCTTAATGTCGTTGCCTATTCGACGGTACCTCGGAGGAGGGATCCTCACGAGGGGAAGAAGAAGTAGGGGCCATAGGGCGGAGAGCACACGGGACGGTGGTACGCGATTTATCCAGCTTCGGAACACCTGTACGAGGACAGGGCCTACTGCTGCTTGTCTGGAATTATCTGGGTGCTTTCGCGTTGTTACAATGAGTTGTGGTTGTGCCTCTAGGGCTCCCGGGCCGGATCCGGCTTATAAAGGCGCACGGATCTAGGGTTTACATGGAGAGTCCTAGCCGGATTACAGATTTCCTAACTACGGTACAATGTCTTGCCGTGTACGTCAAGGATCTGCCTTCCATATACGTCGCACTGGATCCGGGTTCCTCAGGGGCCTCCACGGATCCGGGTTCCTACGACAGTCGGCTCGGATCTGGCTTATTGATCCTGGGCTGGACTTCATCCTTCATGATCAACAGCAACTGGGCCGCCCGATGGGCCACATGCCACATCACCGTCTATGGGCCACCCGGGCTTGCCGGATCTAGGCACTGTCGATGGTACACCCATGAAGTATACCCACAACAGTAGCCCCCAGAGTTCTCCGAGATTCACCTCTTGTTTCCGCCTGGCTAAAACTTTTAAAGCTTCCGCTAACTTCGGTAACATGGGGAAACTTGAAGAACTCCGACTTCATATCTTTCTCCTTTCCAACTCTCAGTCGGAAATCTTCCCCATTCTGCGGGACTTTGATACGTCCAATTTGCATCACTATTTTGTATCATAATTTGCTGCTATTCATTGATATATTTCATATTTGGACACAATACTTATGTTATTTCATCTATTTTGCATGTTTCATCATTATTGGAGGATCGAGCACCGGAGCCAGGATTCTGCTGGAAAAAGCACCGTCAGAACGCAATATTTCGGAAGATCAACTGTGGAAGGAAATTATACCAAAAATCCTATTTTTCCAGACGACGAAGGAAGCCAGAAGGGGGAGCTGAGAAGGCCCAAGGTGGGGCCAGACCACAGGCTGGCGCGGCCCATGGCCTGGCCACGCCACCTTGTGGTGTGGGGGCCCCACAGCCCCTTTCGCCTCCTTTTCTTCGCGAAACCCTTCGTCCCGAAAACCTAAGCTCCAGAGGGTACGTCGCGAAGAGCCACAGCCGCCTCTGCGGGGCGGAGAACACCAGAGAGAAAAGAGCTCTCCGGCGGGCAGGAATCCGCCGGGGAAATTCCCTCCCGGAGGGGGAAATCGACGCCATCGTCACCGTCATCGAGCTGGACATCATCTCCACCGCTATCACCATCATCTTCATCATCATCACCGCCATCTCCACCGCAGCACCTCGTCACCGCTGTAGCAATTTGGGTTTGATCTTGATTGTTTGATAGGGGAAACTCTCCCGGTGTTGATTTCTACTTGTTATTGATGCTATTGAGTGAAACCGTTGAACCAAGGTTTATGTTCAGATTGTTATTCATTATCATATCACCTCTGATCATGTTCCATATGATGTCTCGTGAGTAGTTCGTTTAGTTCTTGAGGACATGGGTGAAGTCTAAATGTTAGTAGTGAATTATGGTTGAGTAATATTCAATGTTATGATATTTAAGTTGTGGTGTCATTCTTCTAGTGGTGTCGTGTGAATGTCGACTACACGATACTTCACCATTTATGGGCCTAGGGGAATACATCTTGTACTCGTTTGCCAATTGCGGGGTTGCCGGAGTGACAGAAACCTGAGCCCCCGTTGGTATATCGATGCAGGAGGGATCGCAGGATCTCAGAGTTTAAGGCTGTGGTTAGATTTATCTTAATTACTTTCTTGTAGTTGCGGATGCTTGCAAGGGGTATAATCACAAGTATGTATTAGTCCTAGGAAGGGCGGTACATTAGCATAGGTTCACCCACACAACACTTATCAAAACAATGAAGATTAATCAGCTGTATGTAGCGAAAGCACTAGACTAAAATCCCGTGTGTCCTCGAGAACGTTTGGTCATTATAAGTAAACAAACCGGCTTGTCCTTTGTGCTAAAAAGGATTGGGCCACTCGCTGCAATTATTTCTCTCGCATTTTACTTACTTGTACTTTATTCATCTGTTACATCAAAACCCCCTGAATACTTGTCTGTGAGCATTTACAGTGAATCCTTCATCGAAACTGCTTGTCAACACCTTCTGCTCCTCGTTGGGATCGACATTCTTACTTATCGAAGATACTACGATACACCCCTATAGTTGTGGGTCATCAAGACTATTTTCTGGCGCCGTTGCCGGGGAGTGAAGCGCTATTGGTAAGTGGAATTGGTAAGGAAAACCTTTACTGTTTGTGCTGATTTTATTTCTGCCTGCTGCTATAAGTCATTATGGAGAGATCTTCTCTTCAATTTCTATTTGGGAAATCTACTACTACTGCAACGGTAGTGGATGAGGCGCCAGGTGAGGAAGTGATACCATATAAAATACCTATGAAAATTATTGAACGTGTTATGGATAACCGCTATGAAGGGGATGGAACTGTCCATCCTGGTGATCATTTACTGTTTTTGCATGAATTATGCGGGTTATTCAAATGTGCAGGTATTGCTATGAATGAAGTTAGAAAGAAACTATTCTCTATATCGATGTCTGGTAAAGCGGCGCATTGGTATAAATTGCTGAAGAATGGTGATTCTCTTGATTGGGAGGACATTGTGCCTTTATTTTATTCCAAATTCTATCCTCCAAGTGAAATTCACAAAGATCGTAACCGCATATATAATTTCTGGCCTCATGATGGAGAAAGTATTGCCCAAGCTTGGGGGAGATTGAAGTCTTTAATGCTCAAATGCCCCATTCATGAGCTTCCTAGTAATGTTATTATTGATAATTTCTATGCAAGACTTTCTTTTCAAGACAAGACCTTCTTTGGATACTTCTTGTTCTGGATCATTTACACGCAACAAAGAAGAGTTTAAAAGGGACCTTCTTGATCGGATCCAAGAAAATACTGAAGGTTGGGAGAACGACAAGGATAGAGAATCAGGTATAATTTATGATTATAAATGCATTGAAGCTTTTATGGATAATTTGATAAATTTCGTAATATGAGTGCTACATATGGTCTTGATTCTCAAGTTGCTGCAAATCTTTATAAAGCTTTTGCCTCTCATTATGAATTGCCTAAGAAGAATTTTGATAAGTATCATGAACCGTATAAAGATAAAATTGATTCATCTATTAATAAATGCGTTGTAGTTGAAACTGCTGATCATGTTATTCCTGAAGCTTATATTGAAAAAACTCCTTTCCCTGCTAAAATGAAGGAGTACTCTGTTATAAATAGTGCGGTTCATAAAAGTGAAAAGAAACCTGTAGAACCTGAAGAACAAATAAAAGTTGAACCTGCTGTTGCAATAGTTAAAGATCTTGTGACTGAAAATGTGGAGGATGGTCATATTATTTTCTGTGAAGATGCTTCTAATATTGTTTCACATCCTAATAAACCCAAACAAGTTAGTGTTCCTATGCTATCTGTTAGAATTGGTGATCATTGCTATTATGGTTTATGTGATATTGGTGCAAGTGTTAGTGCTATTCCTTATGAGCTTTACACGGAGATTATGCACGAAATTGATTCTTGTGAACTTGAAGATATTGATGTGGTTATTCAGCTGGCTAATAGAGAAACTATTTCTCCAATTGGTATTGTTCGAGATGTGGAAGTTCTATGTGGTAAGATTAAATATCCTGCTGACTTTTTGGTACTTGGTTCTGCTGCTAGTGATTACTGTCCTATCATTTTTGGTAGACCATTTCTAAATACTTGTGGAGCTATTATAGATTGCAAGAAAGACAAAATTTTGACTAAATTTGCTGGTGAATCTTATGAGTTTAACTTCTCTAAATTTACCAAAACTCCTTATAAAGCTGATTTGCCTAGTGATGATTTTAAAATGGAGCAGTGTGCATCTATTGTTCTTGTTCCTAATAATCCTTTGCAGCAACATTTGGAGAATAGCGAGAGTGAAGTTTTTCGGAAAGAAAGAGATGAGCTTGAGGAAATTTTTCTTCGCCAACCTATTCTCAAGCATGATTTACCGGTGGAAGATTTGGGTACAACACCGCCACCGAAGGAAGATCCTGTTTTTGATTTAAAGCATTTGCCTGATAATCTTAAATATGCTCATATTGATGATAAGAAAATATATCCTGATATTATTAGTTCTAAGCTTTCAGAGATTGAGGAAGAAAGGTTATTGGAAATATTGAAGAAACACCGAGGAGCTATTGGCTACACTCTTGATGATTTGAAGGGGATTTCTCCTTCTATTTGCCAACATGCTATTAATATGGAAGATGATGCAAAGCCTGTTGTTGAACATCAGCGTCGTCTAATTCCGAAGATGAAGGAGGTGGTAAGGAATGAGGTATTAAAACTTCTTGAAGCTGGTATTATATATCCTATTGCTGATAGTAGATGGGTTAGTCCTGTGCATTGCATTCCCAAGAAAGGAGGAATGACTGTTGTGCCTAATGATAATGATGAGCTCATCCCTCAAAGAGTAGTTGTAGGGTATAGAATGTGCATTGATTTTCGAAAAGTTAATAAAGTTACTAAGAAAGATCATTACCCTTTACCATTTATTGATCAAATGCTAGAAAGATTGTCTAAAAATACTCATTTTTGTTTTCTTGATGGTTATTCTGGGTTTTCACAAATTGCTGTTAAAACTAAAGATCAAGAGAAAACCACTTTTACTTGTCCCTATGGAACTTATGCTTATAGGCGTATGCCTTTTGGTTTATGTAATGCTCCTGCTACTTTTCAAAGATGCATGTCTGCTATTTTTCATGGCTTTTGTGAGAGTATTGTGGAAGTATTCAAGGATGATTTTTCCGTCTATGGGAATTCTTTTGATAGTTGCTTGCGAAACCTTGATAAAGTTTTGCAGAGATGTGAAGAAACTAACCTTGTTCTTAATTGGGAGAAATGCCACTTTATGGTTAATGAAGGAATTGTATTGGGACATAAAATTTCCGAGAGAGGTATTGAAGTTGATAGAGCTAAAGTTGAAGCAATTGAGAAGATGCCCTATCCGAGGGATGTTAAAGGTATTCGTAGTGTTCTTGGTCATGCTGGGTTTTATAGGAGATTTATTAAAGATTTCTCCAAGATTTCAAAGCCTCTTACTAATCTTCTTCAAAAAGACGTACCTTTTGTTTTTGATGATGATTGTAAGGAAGCTTTTGAAACTCTAAAGAAAGCCTTAACAACTGCTCCTGTAGTTGAACCTCCTGATTGGAATTTGCCTTTTGAAATTATGTGTGATGCTAGTGATTTTGCTGTAGGCGCTATTCTTGGACAGCGAGTAGATAAAAAACTGAATGTTATTCATTATGCTAGTAAAACTCTTGATGCTGCTCAAAGAAATTATGCTACAACTGAAAAAGAATTATTAGCTGTAGTCTTTGCTTGTGATAAATTTAGATCTTATATTGTTGATTCAAAAGTTACGATTCATACTGATCATGCTGCAATTAGATACCTTATGACAAAAAAAGATGCTAAGCCGAGGCTTATTAGATGGGTACTTCTTTTGCAAGAATTTGATTTACATATTGTAGATAGGAAAGGTGCTGATAATCCTGTTGCTGATAATTTGTCTAGATTGGAAAATATTGCTTATGATCCTGTTCCTGTTAATGATAGTTTTCCAAATGAACAATTGGCGGTAATAAAGGTGAGCTCGCGAGACAGTCCTTGGTATGCTGATTATGCTAACTTTATTGTTTCCAAGTACTTGCCTCCAACCTTTTCAGCTCAGCAAAGGAGGAAATTCTTTTATGACTTGAGGCATTATTTCTGGGATGACCCACACTTATATAAAGAAGGAGTGGACGGCATTCTGCGAAGGTGTGTTCCCGAATATGAACAACAAGAGATATTGAGTAAATGTCATGGTAGTGCTTATGGAGGACATCACGCCGGAGAAAGAACCGCGCAAAAGGTTCTACAATCAGGTTTTTATTGGCCAACTCTCTTCAAGGATGCGAGAAAGTTTATTTTATCTTGTGATGAATGCCAAAGGGTTGGTAATATCTCCAGACGTAATGAAATGCCTATGAATTATACTCTTGTTATTGAACCATTTGATTGTTGGGGATTTGACTTCATGGGACCTTTTCCGTCTTCAGAAGGTAACACTCATATACTTGTTGCTGTTGATTATGTTACTAAATGGGTGGAAGCCATACCTACAAAAAGTGCTGATGGTGAGACCTCTTTAAGAATGCTCTTAGATATTATTTTTCCTAGATTTGGAGTTCCTAGATATATTATGACTGATGGAGGTTCTCATTTTATTCATGGTGGTTTTAGAAAAACTCTTGCTAAATATGGTATTAATCATAGAATTGCTTCCGCTTATCATCCTCAAACTAGTGGGCAAGTAGAATTATCAAATAGAGAAATTAAATCTATCTTGCAAAAGACTGTTAATAAAACTAGAAAGAATTGGGCTAGTAAATTGAAGGATGCACTATGGGCTTATAGAACTGCTTATAAAAATCCCATGGGAATGTCACCTTATAAAATGGTTTATGGGAAAGCTTGTCATTTACCTTTAGAACTAGAGCACAAAGCTTATTGGGTTGTTAGAGAATTAAATAAAGATCCTAAACTTGCCGGTAATAAGAGGTTGCTGCAATTGAGTTCTCTAGATGAATGGAGAAGTGAGGCCTATGAAAATGCTAAACTCTTTAAAGAGAAAGTTAAAAAATGGCATGATAGAAGGATTATCAAAAGAGAATTTAATATTGGGGATAAAGTCCTATTGTATCGGTCTCGTCTCAGATTCTTTGCAGGGAAATTACTCTCGAAATGGGAAGGACCATATGTTGTTGAGGAGGTGTATCGTTCAGGAGCAATTAAAATTAGCTCTCTCCAAGTCAATGCTACGCAAGTGGTGAATGGACAAAGACTCAAGCATTATATCTCGGGTGATTCTTATAATGTTGATGTTGATATTATTCAAGTGGAAACACCGGAGGCTTTCATCAAAGGACAAATTGACAGTCCGCCAGAACTCGACTTTGAATAGGTAACTTGATCTTGGTAATGAAAAGTTCGCAATTTACTTTCTGAACAATATTTTTGCTGTTTTTGGAAAATATGAAAAATTACGAGATCGAAACGGAGTGGAAAAGACGCACGAGGGTGTGCCACCATAGGCCGGCGCGGCCTGGCCTGGGCCCGCGCCAACCTATGGTCTGGCCGCCTCGTCACCCCTTTCCGACTCTAGTTCGATCTGGTACTTTCCTTTGGTCGTGGAAATTTTTGCTATATAATCCCCCGGACCCCTGGAGGTCCGTATATCGTTTTCTCGACGTGTTTTGTTTCGAGCTGTTTCTGCCAGGATCTATTTTCAGTCTAGAAGCACCATGGTCTCCAAGAACAAGGGCAAGGAGCTTCCGGATGAAGATAATCAAGATCTTGAGTGGAAAGAGGAGGACAAGAGCGTCAAGGAGGAGGATGAAGAAGAGGTGGAGGAAGACTCGCGCGCACACCCGCGTGCTACCGTCGCAAGCATCAAGGTGGTGGACAACCCTTTTAGTGCAAACAAAAGCGCAAGAATTCGCACCGGAGGATGGGTTCCACGTCATTACCTAGCTCCGAAGACATCTTTATCAGGCACTCACCATCCCTTTCGCAATCTAATTTTCAATAATCAAATTGAAAGGATTCCCAGGGCGGCATTGCCTAGCAATTGGGATATAGATCGTTCTAACACTGCAGGAAGGACGAAGCCTGAGGGTGAAGAGTGGGGAAATAACTCCAAGAATTGGGACTCGCCGTCAGACATACTTCTTAACCGCGTCGAGCACAATTCGGAGATGATTCGCAACCTCACGTACAAGATTGATGAGCTTCAGGAGCTTGTTGAGAAGCTTGTCAGGAATTTATCACCACCATCACCGAAGGAGTAATTCATCATCGGTATTGGCATCCCCTTGGTTTGTTCCAAGCTTGGGGGAGTGCCGCGGTATCACATCATCACTACCTTTTACTTTTTACTGTCAAGTAGCGTCATATCATGAGTAGGGAAGTTATCATATAAGATGGGTTGCAGTTTGGAAGTATCTCTCCTTTAGTTTGTCTATGTATCCCTTGGTGTGAGTTATCGTTATGAAATATTAATGAGAAGTCTTATCATTTACATATTGCACACCTTATTTTAGTTTGCAATTTCTACTATATGATTGATCTTGATTTTAGTATTGGTACCACTTTGGGAGCATTGAGTAAATCTATTTGGTTTTGGCAAACTTAGCATTGGTCAATAGCAACAACACTTTGAGTTTAAGAAGAATAGAGGAAATACATGTAGAAGATGTTATTATCTTTCTTATCAGTTCTTAGCTTAGTATTCTGAAGTTAAAACTGTTTGTACTTACAAGTAAGATGCATGATTGTTTCTATCACATGTATATATATTTGTTTCCCTCAACTCTTATGCTTGCTATTTAACCTTGCTAGCCAAAGACCTGTACTGAGAGGGAATACTTCTCGTGCATCCAAACCTGAACCCAAACCTATGCCATTTGTGTCCACCATATCTACCTACTGCATGGTATTTTCTGCCAATCCAAGTAAATACTTCATGTGCTACCTTTAAACAATTCAAAATTTAGTATCTCTTATTTGTGTCAATGTTTTATAGCTCATGAGGAAGTATGTGGTGTTTTATCTTTCAATCTTGTTGGGCAACTTTCACCAATGGACTAGTGGCTTCATCCGCTTATCCAATAATTTTGCAAAAAGAGCTGGCAATGGGATTCCCAGTCCCAAACTAATTAACCTAATTAGACACTCCTCCATGGTATGTGATTGATGGACGACACCCGAAGGATTCGGTTAGCCATGGCTTGTGTAAGCAAAGGTTGGGGGGAGTGTCATCATCATAATAAAACTAAAATAAAAAGGCACTCCTTCATGGTATGAGATTGTTGGCAGGCACCCGAGGATTCGGTTAGCCATGGTTTGTGAAAGAAAGGTTGGAAGGAGTGCCACATAAAATGAAAATAATATGGGAGCCGCTCTTTGAAGGTTTGTCTGGCAAGGGGGTTAGAGTACCCGCTACCATTCGTTGACAACAACAAACACCTCTCAAAACTTTACTTTTATTTCTCTTTATATGATTTCAAAACTGAAAAAGCTCTAGCACATGATTTAATCCCTGCTTCCCTCTGCGAAGGGCCTGTCTTTTACTTTATGTTGAGTCAGTAAACCTATTTCCCTCCATCTTGAGCAAGCATTTGAGTAGTTGTGATCAAACCATTATATTGTGATTTACTTCATCATGTTTTTACTTTTCCTTGTTTAGTACAAGTTTTATCTGAATGAATATAGCTTTGCAAGTTATCAATGATTATGAGGAGACTATTATGATTGGGTATGCAAGTTGTGCAATATAAACTTTAACATGAGAGCATTGCTCGATAGATAAGTATAACCTGTTAATTGTTCTCTGACCAAGAACGAAGTTTGCCATCACCAATTATGATTTCTTATGCACCTTTATTTGTGATTACTTTATACTTGTTTCAAGTTGAGTTATATGAGGAAGTTGTTTACTATAATGTCTTGTGTGAATGAATATGATGCTTCTTGTCCGTATTTTATTTATCGACTCTTCACTCCATAAACATGTGGTCCTGTTTACCGAGTTCAGTTTCGCTTGGGGACAAGCGAAGTCTAAGCTTGGGGGGAGTTGATACGTCCAATTTGCATCACTATTTTGTATCATAATTTGTTGCTATTCATTGATATATTTCATATTTGGACACAATACTTATGTTATTTCATCTATTTTGCATGTTTCATCATTATTGGAGGATCGAGCACCGGAGCCAGGATTCTGCTGGAAAAAGCACCGTCAGAACGCAATATTTCGGAAGATCAACTGTGGAAGGAAATTATACCAAAAATCCTATTTTTCCAGACGACGAAGGAAGCCAGAAGGGGGAGCTGAGAAGGCCCAAGGTGGGGCCAGACCACAGGCCGGCGCGGCCCATGGCCTGGCTGCGCCACCTTGTGGTGTGGGGGCCCCACAGCCCCTTTCGCCTCCTTTTCTTCGCGAAACCCTTCGTCCCGAAAACCTAAGCTCCAGAGGGTACGTCGCGAAGAGCCACAGCCGCCTCTGCGGGGCGGAGAACACCAGAGAGAAAAGAGCTCTCCGGCGGGCAGGAATCCGCCGGGGAAATTCCCTCCCGGAGGGGGAAATCGACGCCATCGTCACCGTCATCGAGCTGGACATCATCTCCACCGCTATCACCATCATCTTCATCATCATCACCGCCATCTCCACCGCAGCACCTCGTCACCGCTGTAGCAATTTGGGTTTGATCTTGATTGTTTGATAGGGGAAACTCTCCCGGTGTTGATTTCTACTTGTTATTGATGCTATTGAGTGAAACCGTTGAACCAAGGTTTATGTTCAGATTGTTATTCATTATCATATCACCTCTGATCATGTTCCATATGATGTCTCGTGAGTAGTTCGTTTAGTTCTTGAGGACATGGGTGAAGTCTAAATGTTAGTAGTGAATTATGGTTGAGTAATATTCAATGTTATGATATTTAAGTTGTGGTGTCATTCTTCTAGTGGTGTCGTGTGAACGTCGACTACACGATACTTCACCATTTATGGGCCTAGGGGAATACATCTTGTACTCGTTTGCCAATTGCGGGGTTGCCGGAGTGACAGAAACCTGAGCCCCCGTTGGTATATCGATGGAGGAGGGATCGCAGGATCTCAGAGTTTAAGGCTGTGGTTAGATTTATCTTAATTACTTTCTTGTAGTTGCGGATGCTTGCAAGGGGTATAATCACAAGTATGTATTAGTCCTAGGAAGGGCGGTACATTATCATAGGTTCACCCACACAACACTTATCAAAACAATGAAGATTAATCAGCTGTATGTAGCGAAAGCACTAGACTAAAATCCCGTGTGTCCTCGAGAACGTTTGGTCATTATAAGTAAACAAACCGGCTTGTCCTTTGTGCTAAAAAGGATTGGGCCACTCGCTGCAATTATTTCTCTCGCATTTTACTTACTTGTACTTTATTCATCTGTTACATCAAAACCCCCTGAATACTTGTGTTGGGGGGATAACCCCCGGTATGCCAAAGGCATGCCAAACCGGATGGTTTGAGCCATTGAGATACCGGTTTAGTATTCTTACCGGAAGGTAAGGTAGGAGTTTGGGCCAAGTGAAGCCAAGCCGGCATCCCCAAGGGGGTATGCCGGAACCCGGTAAAGAAGATACCGGACTGAAGGGCCTGTCGGCAGGACTGGTCAAAGATTCTCTTCAGAGCAAGAAGACAAGGATGAGCTAAGCAAAGTGGCTTTAATCAGAGCCCTGGCGCCAAAGAGAGGGATGACGCTAAAAGAAGCCGGAGGACATCAGCAGCCCTGATTAAAGAGGACTCCGGCGTCATCTATGGTTAAAGTAACTTTGTAAAGTAGTTTGTCTAGTCAAAGATGCCATTAGGGTTTCTTGCACTGTAAGCCACCCTCTCCCCTATATAAGGAGAGGGGGCAGCCCTCCTTACGGGCGCGGAACAGAGAGAGAAGCACAAACCTGTAACTTGTGAGAATCAATAAACATGGTGATCTAGAGCGAGTTCTTCCTTGTGTCTTTCTTCTTCAACCTCTGGCCTTGGCCAAGTTCTTGAGGAAACCATCCGGAAGTTCATCCCACCTGATCACAAACCCTCCCCCGAATCCTCTAGCGTCCATTCGGCCCCAATCTAAGCCATCCTATGGCATCTGCTCGTTCACCACGACGACAGTTGGCGCCCACCGTGGGGCCTGAAGTGGCGCTTGATGGAGTTCACATTCGGGCGGGCGTCCTCGAGATCTCCGGCGAGCGTACGGTGTCCGCGCTTGTGCAGCGCATCTACGCCATGGATTTCATCAACGACAACGCGGGCTGCTTCGCCAACGGCGGCATCTTCCCCAAGAACGGCCGCATCATCGAGTTTGGCAGCCACCGCATCTACCTCGGCACCGTCCCTGTGCGCCAGCGCCTCTCGCCGGTGCTGGTGGCACCGGACCCGCCAAGATGGCTCTGTGCTGGCCGCGCTGCCGGCAGCGTCGAGGTAATGATGACCGGTGTGGTTGGTGCAGGAAAAGAAGCTGTGGGTGAAGGTGCTGGTCGCGCGGTTTCGACCCGTGCGGCCAAGCCGCCGCTGGAGCGCGATGCAGGCGCAGCGGGAGCGTCATCCGCGCCACCGGAAACACCGCTTCAAGCGGCGATGAACGTCCTCGCCACCCCCATCGCGCAGAACGTCGATCCGGCAGCAGCTCAGGCGGAGCTGGAGGCGCAGCGCCAAAAGGTGCTCGAGAACAGCAAGGACATCATCCGGGCGCAGCGCGAGCTGAACCTTACCCTACGTGAGTACAACGCTGCCCATGGCTTTGCTTCTGTTAGCGCGCATGCTGCTAGGATGCCGGAAAACCGGCTAAAAGCTCGCAACCTAGATCAGGATTTGCGCAAGGAGATTCATGCCGGCAAAAGTACCTCTGCTAGCATCGTGGAAAAGCCTAAGTATAGCAGCCCGGATAAAACTATAAAAGCTGCTAAAGCTGCGGTAGAGCTATGCGAGTCGCTTTCCGGAGATGCTTTGGCAAAACAGCAAGAGCGTGTTAGAGAGCTGCTGGAAACTATTGAGCAGCAAAATGTTGAGCAGCTGGCTAAGCTGAACAAGGCCGCGGCCTCAAAGTCCGCGCGTTCAACAAAGAATGCCGGAAGCAAGTCCCATGGGCAGGCATCGTCTCCCCATCCGGATAGAAGAAGAGAAAAAGAGATGAACGCACAGCAGATGACTGTGTACGATCCGATTCTTGCCGGAAAGCAACAAGCCGGGCAACAAGATGCCGGTAGAAAAAGCCAAGGGGCAGAACGAGGCTACGCCAGAGGAGGCTACGCCGGAAACAATCATGCCGGCAGATATGAGACAGGGCAAAATTATCGAGCTGCAAGGGCAGCGTACGATGAGGAGGAAATAGATCCCCCAAGGTACCGGCAGGCAAGGGCCGCGGTACCGGAATGTTACGATGAAGCTGATTCTGCGAGACCGGCAGCATACCGGAACCCATTGGGAGAACGTCTGGGAGAGAGATACTTACCGGAACGGGATGCGAGGCACCGTCTGGATAGAGTCTATTTGTCAGAAATGATCGAGGAGGAAGGTCCTCCAGGCCCAAAGTGCTTTGGCCCAAGGATCATGAAAGAAAAACCACCAGTTCGCAACTTTATGTTGCCCCGTGACACAAAAACATACGATGGCACCACGAAGCCGGAAGATTGGCTCACGGATTACGTGACCGCGGTATATGTCGCAGGCGGTGGGGGAACCGTAGCAGGAGGAGGAAATCGGCGTTGGGCCGTGAGGATCATACCATCGTTTTTGGTTGGACCGGCAAGAATCTGGCTAAACAACTTGCCGGCAGGAAGCATAAATGGCTGGCTGGATTTTGAGGAAGCTTTTGTGAGCAATTTCAGCAGCACCTATCAGAGGCCAAACAGGCCGCAGCAACTTGCTCTGTGCGTACAGCGCCCGAACGAAACAGACCGGGATTATCTGGCCCGGTGGAACACTACAAGGAACTCCTGTGAAGGGGTAATCGAAGCACAGGCCATTGCTTGGTTTAGCAGTGGGTGCAGAAGAGGTTCACCGTTGTGGCAAAAGCTGCAGCGGAACATGCCGACAATGTTGGCAGAAATGATACGCGTGGCGGATAGCTATGCGTTGGGAGACCCAACGCAGCCGGCAGTGCAACCTGAGCCGGAACAGCTGCGCCACGAACAACACCGGGATAACCGGAATAACAAAAGAAGAGAAGATTTTCCGGATCGAAGGTACGGTCCGCAGCAAGTTGCTACTGTGCAGGAAAACTCTGAGGCCAGCGGCAGTCAGAGGCAAAGAACCGGATCGCAGCCATGGGCAGGTCCTAAGAAACAGTGGGTGGAAAAGAAACCCTGGGTCCAGAAAAGAAACTGGCAAGAACCCGCAAAATACACCATGGAAGCTGCCATGGACCAACCATGCCGGTGGCACACACCGAATCCGGCACACCCGTCAAACCACCTGACGAAGGATTGTACCTGGACCAAGTACTTGATGCAAAAGGGAACGGTAAAAGATGCACAGCCACCACAAGACATGCCGCGGCAGCAACAGCTACCGCCACCACCGCCACTTACCGGGGCAAACGCCTTACCGGTGCAGCTAAACCGGCAGCAGTACCAGCAAGTTAACCGGGTGGAGCAAGATGATCAACCACCTCCACCGGCACCTTTAGGCCGGAATGTTTACGAGGGTCCGGATATGTGCTGTGTTGTCTTTGTCACTGAGCCAACAGACAGGCAAAGTGTGCACCGCCGCTCCATGGAGGTCAATGCTGTGATGCCAGTAGTCCCCAAGTACATGCTGTGGTCCAATCAGGAAATTACCTGGTCATTTAAGGATCACCCCAAGATCATGCCGAATCCGGGTGGATATGCTCTTGTTGTGGACCCAATCATGAAGGGGCCGCAAACTCGAGTAAAATTCAGCAAGGTGCTGATAGATAATGGCAGCAGCATAAACATCATGTACAAGCACACCATGCGTACGTTGGGCATAACAGAAAACATGCTTCAGCCAACGCGCACAACGTTTCACGGGATCGTTCCTGGCTTGTCCTGTGCCCCGATAGGAAAAGTTCGGGTGGACGTGGCATTTGGAGGACGTGACAATTGCCGGGTTGAAAATGTTGAGTTTGAGGTGGTGGATCTAGACAGTCCTTACCATGCGTTGTTGGGAAGACCAGCACTGGCAGCTTTCATGGCTACCACTCATACGGCTTACCTCAAGATGAAGATGCCGGCACCTCGTGGGCCCTTGACAGTGGTGGGAAACTATAAGGTCTCACTGGAAACTGCATCTGCCGGATCAAACCTAGCGGAATCGCTGGTGATCGCGGAGGAAAAGAAAAGAATGCAAACAGCTGTTGCGCTGGCTCAGTCCTCACAATTGAGCTTAGCGGCAATGAGTGGAAACTTGGGCTCACCGGCATTCAAGCCGACGAATGAAACAAAGGACATTGTGTTGGATCCGGCTTACCCAGAGCGCACCGTTCGTATCGGTGCCGGACTCGATCAAGCATAGGAAAGCGCGCTCGTCAGCTTCCTCCGTGAGAATCGGAATATCTTTGCCTGGTCAACTGATGATTTGGTAGGTATTCCGAGGGAGCTGGATGAGCACTCCTTGAATGTCCGGAAAGATGCCAAGCCGGTGCGACAACCCTTGCGTCGGTTCGCTGAAGATAGAAGGAAAATCATAGGAGAGGAGGTGACAAAACTGCTCGTTGCCGGATTCATTGTGGAGGTCACGCGCACAGAGTGGCTGGCCAATCCGGTAATGGTTGAAAAGAAAAAAGATGAGAACCTGGAGGCAAAAGCTCCGAAGGTGTGGCGCATGTGCATCGACTACACCAACCTAAACAAGGCTTGCCCAAGAGACCCTTTTCCTTTACCACGGATCGATCAAGTGATTGATTCAACTGCTGGGTGTGAGTTGTTGTCCTTCCTGGATGCGTATTCCGGTTTCCACCAAATTCCCCTGAAAAAGGAAGATCAAATAAAAACTGCGTTCATTACCCCGCACGGGGCTTATTGCTATGTTACTATGCCCTTTGGTTTGCGCAACGCTGGTGCAACGTACCAGCGCTGCATGCAAAAATGCTTGTTTGATCAAATCGGAAAGAATGTGCAAGTCTATGTAGACGACATTGTGATAAAAACTAAGGTAAAAAACACCTTAATCGATGACATCCGGCAAACATTCGATAACCTAAGACGGTTCCGGATGAAACTTAATCCGGCAAAATGCACCTTCGGTGTCCCTGCCGGCAAGCTGCTCGGTTTCCTGGTATCAAGCCGGGGCATAGAAGTCAATCCGGTAAAAATCCGGGCAATAGAAAGAATGGCTATCCCTCGAGAGTTAAAAGATGTGCAAAAGTTTACCGGAAGCTTGGCATCGCTAAGCCGGTTTGTAAGCAGGTTGGGAGAAAAAGCTCTACCACTCTATGCTCTGATGAAAAAATCTGACACGTTCGTCTGGACCCCTCAGGTAGACGCAGCGTTTAAGGAGCTAAAAACAATGCTCGCCACAGCACCTATACTGGCTTCACCTCTAGAGAGAGAGCCTATGCTGTTATACATAGCAGCAACAAACCGGGTTGTGAGTGTAGTGGTTGTGGTTGAAAGAGAAGAGGAAGGAAAAACCGTCCAGAGGCCGGTATACTACCTGAGCGAGGTGCTCTCCCTCTCAAAACAAAACTACCCTCATTTCCAAAAGATGACCTATGGCGTGTACATGGCCGCCACAAAACTCAAGCACTACTTTGAGGAGCATCCTATGAAAGTGGTGAGTGAAGCACCAATCTCCGATATCATGTGTAACAAGGACGCCAGCGGCAGGATTGCAAAGTGGGCAATCCAGATATCACCATACGTGCCGGCATACGAAAGAAGAGATGCCATAAAATCACAGGCTTTGGCTGACTTCCTTGTTGATTGGGCGGAGATGCAATACAAACCGCCAGACCAAAGGATAGAATACTGGAAAATGCACTTTGATGGATCCAAGCTCAAAGAGGGTCCAGGTGCCGATGTGGTACTCACCTCACCAAAAGGAGATCACCTCCGATATGTTTTACAAGTACATTTCAGGGCATCGAATAATGTCGCTGAATATGAAGCTTTGATCCATGGGCTTAAGGTCGCAAAAGAAATCGGTGCACACCGGATCATTTGCTATGGAGATTCAAATCTTGTGGTACAGCAGTGTTCCGGGGATTGGGACGCAAAAGATGCCAACATGGCCTCGTACCGGTTTCACGTGCAAAAGATTGCCGGATTCTTTGAAGGGTGTGAGTTTCACCATGTGCCGCGCGCGGAAAATGAAGCCGTGGATGCTTTGTCCAAGCTGGGCTCATCCAGGCAAGAAATTCCTCCTGGAATAGCTCTAGCTCACTTAAGAGCACCTTCGATCAAACCAAGCCCAGAATCGGAATCAATTTTTGTACCGGAATCGCATGTAGTACCCATGGATATTGATGAAGGAAACCCGGGGACTGCACCGGTAAACTCGGGGACTGCTCCGGCAAGCTCGGGGACTGTTGTACCCATACCGGAAGAAATGATGCTGGTAGATAGCATGGAGATAGATGCACCGGTGTTTTTGGTTCGAGAGACACCATCATGGGTTAAACCTATTAAGGAATTCCTGATCAACGGCATCTTGCCGGATGACGAAAATGAGTCAAGAAGAATACAAAGGAGGTCCAAAGCATACACATTCATCAATGGTGAGGTGTATAAGAGAAGCGTTACCGGTGTCCTTCAAAGATGTGTGGAACCGGAAGAAGGAAAAGAAATGCTTGAGGAAATTCACCAAGGAGAATGTGGGCATCATGCTTCATCAAGGGCGCTGGTAGCAAAAGTATTCCGGCATGGGTTTTATTGGCCCACTGCTTTGGAGAACGCGGAGGATTTGGTAAGAAAATGCAATGGGTGCCAGAGGTACGCCAAGCAAAATCATACCCCAGCGTCCGGTTTAAAAACAATACCGTTAACATGGCCGTTTGCTGTTTGGTGCCTCGATATGGTTGGCCCATTCAAAACTGCAAGGAGCAGCATGACTCACATCTTAGTCATGGTGGATAAATTCACCAAATGGCTAGAAGTAAAACCTATCGCAAAATGTGATGGGCATACAGCGGTAAAATTCTTGAAAGATGTCATTTTGCGGTATGGATACCCGCACAGCATCATCACTGACAATGGAACCAACTTTGCTCAAGGTGAGTTCAAAAGGTTCTGTGAGGACAACAACATCCGGTTGGATTTGTGCTCAGTGGCACACCCACAAGGCAATGGCCAGGTGGAAAGAATGAATGCTTTGGTACTTTCCGGTATCAAACCTAGACTCATTGATGCAGTGGAAAAGTCACCGGGATGTTGGCTCGATGAGCTACCATCGGTACTGTGGAGCATAAGGACAACTCCAAACCGGTCTACCGGATACACTCCGTTCTTCATGGTTTATGGAGCAGAAGCGGTCATACCAACTGACATCATTCATGATTCACCAAGAGTACAGCTCTATACTGAGCAAGAGGTCAAAGAGGCCAGAGAAAACGATGTGGACTTGCTAGAAGAAGCAAGAGAGCTGGCTTTGGCAAGAACAGCCATTTACCAGCAAAACCTCAGGCGCTACCTGTTATCACCAGATTTTGGACAAATCCAGAGGTGGGCCGTAAGAGAGATGGGCTTAGAGGACTACACGTGGAAGATCTCTGAAGCGGCCTTGCACGGAGAATTTGGGCTAGTTTGCCCGTGTATCTTTTATTATAGTAGTTTATGTCTTAGATCAAGATTTAGAGTTTGTATCGCACACGGTGGGATATTCCCCACGTTAGAAAGTCCGCTGGACTATAAATATGTATCTAGGGTTTATGGAATAAACAACAACACAACGTTCACCCCCAAAAACAAACCAATCTCGGCGCATCGCCAACTCCTTCGTCTCGAGGGTTTCAATCAGGTAAGCGACATGCTGCCTAGATCGCATCTTGCGATCTAGGCAGCACAAGCTCCACGTTGTTCATGCGTTGCCCGTACTGAAGCGTCTTTGATGGCGGGCAACGTAGTTATCATAGATATGTTAGGGTTAGCATTGTTCTTCGTATAAACATGCTTACGTAGTGCAACCCTTGCATGTCTAGCCGTCCTCACGTCTATCTCAGATGTGGGGGCGGCACCCTGCTTGTTCATCGTCTAGTAGATCTGATCCGTTACGATTGCTCCTTGTTATGCAAGGATTAGTTTAATATCTGCAATAGTTAGGCCTTATGAAGGGGGGGAGGATCCAGTGGCACGTAGGGTGGCGTTCGCAAGTCCTAAACAGGATGTTCCGCGGATCAACATCATTGTTGGTTCTTTGGCCTTGTTTAGGATCGGCTTATGAGCACCGTGCGTGGCCGCGAGGCCCAACCTGGAGTAGGATGATCCGATTATGCGGTGAAAACCCTAAATCGTCGTAGATCTAATTAGCTATATCTTGATCAAGCAGGATCACCAAGTATTCGTGCACCCCGCACGGATCATGGGTGGATCGGCTCTTTGAGCCGATTCACAGGATAACCTGAGAGCCGATCGAGGCTCGTATTTAATGTTTACGTGTATGCCATGCAGGAACTAAGCGAGGCATCCCCATCACCTTCCTGACCAGGTATAGGTCAGGTGGCACGCCCTTGCACTTCGCATCGCCGCGTGTGACCAGAAGAGCATTGCGGGCCGTCGCTCGGAGGGGTCTCAGCCAGCCGCAGCTCTAGGCTCTTCCCGGCTCTACGGTGTTGACAGGCCACTGCCCGCCGGTGGGTTTTGGCGATCAACACATTCTGGCACGCCCGGTGGGACTATCGTCTACATCAACCACATCGCCGTCTACATCTGAGATGGCGACGGACGGCACGCCAGTCACCTACGAGGAGCTGCCTGCTGAGCTCAAGAAGAAACATGATGAGATCAAGGCCACCCTCGAAGCCGACCTCATCGGCTCTTTTCAGAGAACCCGTACCCATGGCATCAGATGGAAGGGTTTCTCACCACAAGGTGCACTCGATGGGATAGATCTCTCTGCCCCGTCGGAGGAATGCACCATGGCCCTACGGCAGGAGATCAACTACTTGGTGGCTCACTCGCTACACCGCCACTCTGAAAACTTGGTCAACGTGTTGGAGCGTCTTGCTCTGCGCGTGATCCAGGAGATCATGAGCCACCAGTACTCGCCGTCAGGACCAGCTCTCGGGACGCACCAAGGAGAGTTGCCACTCCAGTCCCGTCCACCGCTGCCGTATGCGTTGGCAGCACCACCTGAAGTGCCGGCTACACCGGCATTCGTCGTCTACAAGATTGGTGGCGATCCTAGCGACTACCAGTTCTTGACGGAGGCGCCTAAGGAGATCCCTCAAGGATACTCGTGCACGTATGTGCCAGATTGTGGCAACTGGGCACTCTCAAACCAGGCCACAACATCAGGGACTCCGGCGAAAACAGGAGAAACGTCAGCGACAGAGCTTGAAAAGCAGACGTGGCTAACTAAGTATGCCACCCCGACGAAACTCCAGAGCCCAGCTCCTGCAGTTGGCTCAGAGCTGGAAAAGCAAACATGGCTGGCTAAGTACGCCACCCCGGCGAATCTTCAGAGTGCATCTACTGCAGCCAGCACGGCGGATCAGATCAGTACAATGCGAGAGACCAGTTCGGCATTATGCCGAAAAGGAGGGCAATCGGCTATTCCAAGCCGTACCCCGACGAGTACGAGATGATCCCGCTGCCACCTAAATATCGGCTCCCTGACTTCTCCAAATTCAGTGGATCAGATGGCTCCAGCTCCATCGAGCACATCGGCCGATATTTGGCGCAACTAGGACCGGCTTCAGTGTCGGATCAGCTACGTGTGAGGCTCTTTTCACAGTCCCTCACAGGATCGGCTTTTGGATGGTATACCTCTTTGCCAGCAAACTCCGTCCAGTCTTGGAAGCAATTGGAAGAACAGTTCCATATGCAATATCATTCAGAAGCTTCCGAGTCTAGCATTGCCGATCTAGCACAACTACGTCAGACGCGCGGAGAAACGGTGACAGAGTACATCCAGCGCTTCGGGAATCTTAGGAACCGATGTTATTCGGTTCGTATAAGCTGAAAAGGAAGCGATCGAATTGGCGGTAGCTGGCCTTGCAACACAGCTCAAGGACATGGCCTCCCAAGCAGATTATCCCTCGGCTGGCGCACATGGTTCGAAACTATCGGCATATGAACAGCGCCACCCGGACCTGTACCAAGACAAGTTCAAGCGTGCGATGAGTCATGGTCGATACGAGAGGAAGTTGAAGCGCTGCGGGAGACCAAGAAGTAGCGGTGGCTGAGTGGACTCGGGGAGGAACCCCGTGTCCTGCAAATGGGTAAAGCCACCAGGGCCGCCCGGGGATTTGATTTTGACGTGACCAAGACTGAAAAAATCTTCGACCACGTGCTCTAGGAGAAACGATTGACGATTCCTGAAGGTCTCAAGTTCCCTACGGCGCAAGAGCTAAACGGAAAGCCATACTGCAAGTTCCACAACTCGCTTTCCCATGCCACCAACGACTGCAGGGTGTGGCGTCAGCACATCCAAGCGGCGATAGAGAAGGGGCGTTTAATTTTCAACCAGTACGCCATGAAGGTAGACACTCAGCCCTTCCCCGCCGTTAACATGGTAGAAGTCATCTACCCTGAGGATTGCCAGCCAGGTCCCACGTTCAGCATCAACATGGTAGGAACTGGGAACCACTCTGGCAAAGATGGAGATGAGGGCAGCTGCTCTCATAGCAAGGATACAGAGGGGGCCGCTCCACGCGATCGGCTCCATCATGATGGCAAGCGCTACGTTACAGAGGGAGAAGTGAAGAACATAAGATATCAGCGACCTCTCTCTGATCACCTCCTCAACAAATATGTGAGTCAGTATGACCAACGCCGACGGTCCAACTATGATGATGAAGGAGATCGTCTGGCTAGAGAAGCCAGAAGACATCGTCGGCAGGATCGCGATGAGGAGGAGTGCGAGCGCCGTGCCACGGACGGGCCAAGGGAGCAAGATGACAACGCCAGACACTGGGACTGCCCTTTCTTCAGACACTGCTGGGATTCAGGAATGAGCCGATTGCCCACAATCGGCAATTGCCCAGAATGCAACAAGAAGAAGAAGGAGGCAGCCAACGTGTCTGTGTTTGAGCGCTTAGGGCCTCTCCCGCCACCAA
Source organism: Lolium perenne (assembly GCF_019359855.2). Classification (NCBI taxonomy): domain Eukaryota; kingdom Viridiplantae; phylum Streptophyta; class Magnoliopsida; order Poales; family Poaceae; genus Lolium; species Lolium perenne. The sequence goes on from NC_067245.2 coordinate 191,821,036, forward strand.
GCAAACGTGCTGAGTCACTTCGTTGGGCAGATCTTGAAGATTCCGAAGACGAAGGGCTAGAAGAAGAAGAAGACAGGTACCACCGTCCAAGGTGGTGCCCTGACGGACTCAGCCGTTCACAGAAACGCAGGGTTCAGCGGCTGCGCGGCTTGGAGGAAGCCAAAAGGTTATACCTGCATACGCTAAGGAAGGCACGGCCTGATCTGGCTGCAAAGGTTCAGCGAGCCCTGGATGAGGAGGGTCGTCCACGAAGAATGGAGTGGCGTCCCAAGCAAAAGAAAGCCGATGATGAAACATCGGCTGGCACAAACATGGTGCTTGTCTTGCCAACAGAGCTTAGTGCTCCACGATTATACGATGCACTCAAAGTGGACAATAGCAGGCGCATCAAATCAGAGGTTGGGTTGGTTTTATCCAGCCTGACCGAGTAGCAAGATTAAACCAATGAGCAAGCTGTGCGAGGCTGATCCTTGTGATCGGCCCCAAAAAATTTATGGAGGGGCATTACAAATCCTTCATCGAACAAGCAATGTGGAGGCCGATTCCAGCAATCGGCCAAAATTATCTTCTGCACATATTCTGATTGTGGTCAGCAACGATCTACTGGGCAGCGGCTACGTCGGCAGATGCAAGTCAGCATGAATCTTCACGAAGCCGACGTGCAAGTGCAGTGCCCTGACTAACCACAAAAGCCGATATCTGCAGTCATTCGGCAGATTCGGCTCGGGGGGCATATAGTCAGATGAACATATGCAGAGGAACATGTGCAGACATGCGTGCAATGGGACATTGGGGGCCGGTTAAGGAAAAATCGGCCAAATAAAAAAAAAATTCAGAAGCAAAGCCGATGTGCAGCCATCGACTTTAGTACAGTTGCACAAGACCAAGACCTACTGGCTATGTGCTCAAGGGTTGACATCAACGTCGATGTTCAGTAGAAAGCTGATCAACGACTTATGCATCCTCGCCGGTATTCTTGCTTTGATAAAAGCTCGGGGGGCAGCTCGCCCTGGAAGTTCTTCAGAGAGCCGATGTTGGTGGAATCGGCTGATTATGCATTACGATTCGGAGGCTGATGGTGACACATGTGGTTGGCTCACGACTGTCCTCGCCTTGATAAAGACTCGGGGGGCAACGGACTACATGAAGATTTGGTTCTTTAGAAACCAATTGGAGTTGCATCGGTTGATCCGACGACATGACCTCTCTGGAAGCAGTTCTGGTCGCAAAAGAAGATTGCTGAAGCTATGGAGAGGAATCAGGAGGGGGGGGGGGGCCGTCGGCTTTTTCAGGTTTTGGACTGTCCTGTCGCTGCAAAGGGATTGGATTCTCAAAATAGCCGATGAATGGTCATCGGCTAAAGGATTGCGAAGAAAATATGGTCAGATACCAAATCGCAGCCTGGAATTGGGAAGTTCTTGGCCTACGAGCTAATCGACATGAGAATCCCGCTTCATGGGCGTCCAAAAGAAGAAAAATCGATACATTGCTATCGGTATTAATATGACAGGCGGAAGGAATGAAATTGGGGCAATTGAAGGATGAATCAAAAAGACAATTTCATTGATTTAGAGGAGCGGCTTTACATGAAAGAGCCGATGGCTCTCAAAAGAGGGATCTAGTGCCTAGCGCACTGCTACTACTAGTCCTATTCTACTAGTCGTCGCTGTCCTCGTCGTCACCGCCGTCGATGTCGTCGGCGCTGCTCCCGGGGAGCTCCTCGTCGCTGCTACCCCAGCCCGTGGCCGGAGCCTCTTCCTCCTCGTCATCATCATCGTCCTCACTGTCCGCCCAGGAGCGGAAGCGCTTGGTTGGCGGGTACCCGGCGGAAGAGGAAGATTCATCTTCCTCCTCCTCTTCTTCTTCTTCGTCGTCATCTTCATCCTCGCTGTCCGCCCACATGCGGGAGCGCTTCTTCAGCGGGAGCTTGGCGGAGGGGAAGGTCTTGGCCTTCGCTACTTCTCCTTCTTTCTTCTCATCATCGGAGGGGAGGGGGTTCACCTCGGAAGAAGGTTTGTCCTCGTTCTTCTTTGGCGAGAATGGGGGGAAGAGGTTTGAGAAGGAGGAGGAAGAGGAAGACATTGCTGAGGGGGAAGAGGGTTTTTTGGGTGCCGATGGCTGGAACAGAGGAAGGGGATGAGGAAAGCTAATCGATCGGCACAGTTAAATAATGAGGAGCCTGGTGGAAATTTACTGTCATTACAGTTTCCAAGGAGATGACGCCAGAGCTATCGAATTTTGCAGAGAAGCTGAGAAGACAGGGCGTAATGATAACGGATACTGCAACAGCTCTGCTCTGCCACGACATGACCCGACGGAGGAACGCTTAATGATTTTGGAAAAATTATTTCCAAAACCAGGGGGGCATGTGTTATCACCAGATTTTGGACAAATCCAGAGGTGGGCCGTAAGAGAGATGGGCTTAGAGGACTACACGTGGAAGATCTATGAAGCGGCCTTGCACGGAGAATTTGGGCTAGTTTGCCCGTGTATCTTTTATTATAGTAGTTTATGTCTTAGATCAAGATTTAGAGTTTGTATCGCACACGGTGGGATATTCCCCACGTTAGAAAGTCCGCTGGACTATAAATATGTATCTAGGGTTTATGGAATAAACAACAACACAACGTTCACCCCCAAAAACAAACCAATCTCGGCGCATCGCCAACTCCTTCGTCTCGAGGGTTTCAATCAGGTAAGCGACATGCTGCCTAGATCGCATCTTGCGATCTAGGCAGCACAAGCTCCACGTTGTTCATGCGTTGCCCGTACTGAAGTGTCTTTGATGGCGGGCAACGTAGTTATCATAGATATGTTAGGGTTAGCATTGTTCTTCGTATAAACATGCTTACGTAGTGCAACCCTTGCATGTCTAGCCGTCCTCACGTCTATCTCAGATGTGGGGGCGGCACCCTGCTTGTTCATCGTCTAGTAGATCTGATCCGTTACGATTGCTCCTTGTTATGCAAGGATTAGTTTAATATCTGCAATAGTTAGGCCTTATGAAGGGGGGGAGGATCCAGTGGCACGTAGGGTGGCGTTCGCAAGTCCTAAACAGGATGTTCCGCGGATCAACATCATTGTTGGTTCTTTGGCCTTGTTTAGGATCGGCTTATGAGCACCGTGCGTGGCCGCGAGGCCCAACCTGGAGTAGGATGATCCGATTATGCGGTGAAAACCCTAAATCGTCGTAGATCTAATTAGCTATATCTTGATCAAGCAGGAGCACCAAGTATTCGTGCACCCCGCACGGATCATGGGTGGATCGGCTCTTTGAGCCGATTCACAGGATAACCTGAGAGCCGATCGAGGCTCGTATTTAATGTTTACGTGTATGCCATGCAGGAACTAAGCGAGGCATCCCCATCACCTTCCTGACCAGGTATAGGTCAGGTGGCACGCCCTTGCACTTCGCATCGCCGCGTGTGACCAGAAGAGCATTGCGGGCCGTCGCTCGGAGGGGTCTCAGCCAGCCGCAGCTCTAGGCTCTTCCCGGCTCTACGGTGTTGACAGGCCACTGCCCGCCGGTGGGTTTTGGCGATCAACACTACCATAACCGGAAGGTTAACCCGAGAGTTTTCCGGGAAGGAGATCTTGTGCTTCGCCTAGTGCAGCGCACTGAAGGCCGGCATAAGCTCTTGCCACCATGGGAAGGTCCCTTCATTGTAAGCAAGGTGCTTCACAATGATGCATATTACCTGATCGATGCACAGGAGTGGAAAAAAGGAAAGGCGGACAGATCCGGAGAGGAGAGCAAGCGTCCATGGAACGTAGCTCTGTTGCGTCCTTTCTACTCTTGAAGTTGTGGTGTAAGAAGTTCCTTTTTGTACCGTACATGCTATGAATAAAAGATGCCGGAACCTTGAATGAATCTCGGGGACTACCCCAATAAGGTTGCATGTAACTTGTTTATTTTTTCAGTTTGCCGGTTGCTTATTGAATGTTTTTTCTTTCCGGTTTAGTAGTGTGCTAAATCCTACCGGAGTCTTCGACTCTGCTGCTGTCCGCAAACCAGCTTCATGGCAAGCAAGATAAACCGGTAGGGGATAAGCACATGAACTGCGAAGAGGGAGAGCAGGAAAGAACAATCCGGAAAATTTAACTAACCCCGGTCTAACCGGTTTTTTGCAAAATTTCGAAATTATTTCTAAGTTCAAGAAAATGCTTGTTTGGTGAAAGAACCTTGTGCTCATACGCCAAAGAACGCCCAGAGAAGGCAGGCAGAGCCAAGGCAAAAGAACCAAGTGTGCATCAAATTGGATGCGGAAACAATTTGGAAATCTTTGCAGTGCAGGATAAAATCAAAACCAAGAGCAAATATGCTAAGGCAAACATAAGATAATTAACACCGGTATAACTTACCGGCATAAAATGTTGTACGGCAACCACAAGCAGACTTAAAGTTTTACATCATAAGCCCCGGCATGCGAGGCGAGAATTTAACAAGCATTGTTTTGAGGCAAACAGGACCAAAAGACATATCACAGGCAAACATTTAATAGAAGATCATCAGGCAGCAGGGGCTTCCGGAGGAGCGTCGCCAGCACCAGCGTCGTCCAGAGGCTCCTCATCGGCTTCATCCTCCTCCTCGTCGAGATAGTCCTTGACGTCAGGAGGGGGAGGGATGAAGGTGCGCATGTCGGCGTACTCTGCAATGTGGTACGCACGATCCTGCCGCTTAGCGGTGAGGATCGGGTCCAGATCGGTTTCCGCGCCTTCGCGCACGCCGGTAAGGGCGTCCAGGTTAAGCTCCGGGTACCAGGAGCAAGCGACGCGGAGAGCAGAGTCCGCTCCAGCACGGGCAGCAGAGCACTGCCACTCGCGGATCCTCTTGCCGGCGCCCATGAGACGATCGCTGATGAGGGAGAAAGTGTCCGGCACCACCTCGCCCGGCCATAGAATCCTGAAGAGCTGGGTAGCTACATCAGGGATATCAGATAGATTGCGATCTATTGCGCGCATATGAGACACCCGTGCATTCAGCGCGACCAGATGGTCATAGGGCGTCCATGGCACGGTGAGATTCGCTTGGCCTTGGGCAGTGCGGTGCTCGTCAACCTTCTTGACAACATACCTCTGGGAGTCCGGAAAGAGGCCTGTGCAAAGAAAGAAAAAGGCTAAGGAAAGGAATCCGGAAGAAAATGCATCCGGAAGAAAAATGCATCCGGAAGGAAAGATGCATCCGGAAGGTAAGATGTAACTGGGAGGCAAGATAGCGAAAGAGAAAATGAAGTCGGAAGAAAAAAGGATCGTATGCAGTAGTCAAAGTATGTAAAAGAAAAGAACTTACGGTAGGCAAGGGTATCAGTTTGCTGGATCAACTGGTTGCACCCCTTCTGCTCCTCCTGCAGGCGCGCAGCTCTCTCCTCGGCACCCTTCCGGGCCTTGGCCAGCTCCTCCAGCTCAGCTCGCAATACCACAGTGGCATTGCTGGCGTCCTCCAGAGCCTCGTCCAACTTGGCCGCTGCATTCGCTTCAGCGGCTTTGAGGGCCTTGGCATGATCAAGCCCCAGCTGAATGAGCTGAGACTTGAGCTCCTGGTAGCTGGTCTTGTGGGCGCTCAGCTCCTCCCCGATCTTTGCCGGATGAGCTGGTCCTTCTCCCACCAAACCGGAAAAGAGGGTGTTAACAAGGTTATGCTAGTAAAGATGAAAAGGAAACCAAGTAACAGGAGAAAGGAGAAAATCATACGTTGGGCGGCGGCGAGCTGCTCCCTGAGGGCATCGATGGAAGCTTCCGGGATCACTGTCAAGCAAAAATTATAAATGTCAGAAGGAAAAAAGGTTTCCGGTAAAAAGATGCCGGTCGTACAAAATTACCTTGGCACTTATCGTGTGCCTCAGCGAGCTCCCGATGCTCCCATAGAAGCTCCTCGAAGAGGGCCTTCCGAGCGTCAGCCGTGAGCTGTTCAAGAAAAAGAAGTAAGTTCAGTTTTGCGCTAAGAACAAAGTTCTTAACCCGAAACTCGGGGACTGGCAGTGCCGGTTTCGCGCATTTCTAAGATAAGTTTTGCGCTAAGAACAAAGTTCTTAACCCGAAACTCGGGGACTGGCAGTGCCGGTTTTGTGCATTTCTAAGACAATTTGTGCGCTAAGAAGAAGGTGTTTAACCCGAAACTCGGGGACTGGCAGTGCCGGTTTCACGCTAAGTCTTTGAGTTAAGTTTTGCGCTAAGAGCTGCGCTCTCACCACAAAACTCGGGGACTGGGAAGATAGACAAGAGAGAAACCGGCATGAACTAAAGATAGAGCAAAGCCGGAAGCAAGGAAACCGGTAAAGATTGAAGAAAGTTAGTAGAACGTACCATCAAGTTGTTCGTGGAATCGTACCACGCGCTGTCGAGCTCTTTCACGGCGCTGCGAAGCCGCATAAAGTGCTCCTCGGAAGACCGGTCCCCGACAGGATCAGGTGCCGGCAGCCTGTCCTTGCCCAGGCCGCGGGTCGCCGGAGTCATGTCCGCGGCGTTCCACTTTTGGGCGTAGGGCAGAAGATGCCCTAGGTCCCGGCCTTGGCGCTGGAACTCAGTAATATGGCCAAGGAGGCTGGTGGCCTTCGTGGCGGCATCCTTGGCGGCCTTGGCGACGTGCAGCACCAGGGGCTGCTGGCCGCCGGAAGGGGCGCTGGAGGCCGTCGCCTTCCCCTTTATGAGCTTGGAAGTCTTGGGCGGCGGCGCGGTAGGAGCGGCCCCGGAAGTCTTGGGCGGCGGCGCGGTAGGAGCGGCCCTGGAGGGCTTGGCGCGAGGAGCGTCTGGTGGTGGCATAAGGATGGTTCTTGGAGAAGGGGGAGCGCTAGGCGCGTCACCCGGTTTGGAGCCTTCCGGCGCGGAAGATTCCGGCGCGGAAGATTCCGGCGCGGAAATTGTCGTCTTTTCAAGGACGGGAGGAGCAGGAGGCTCCGCCCGCCCGGCAACTTCTTCTTCGGCGCCGATGTTGCTGGCGCCGGTGTCTTGGTTCTCAGGGAGAAAGGAAAGGTCCTCCTCCGTGCGGTGATCTGATGATGAAGGGGCCGCACGCCCTGAATTTGTTGTGCCCCCCGAGAGGGAGGCAGAGGTGTTGCCGGCACCAGATGGTACTGGACTTGAGCGAGGAGGAGGGGTTGAGGTCCTTGCGGATCCTTCAGAGCCCGATGGCCTTGGACCAAGCTTAAGCGCAGGGCTGAGAAAAAGAAAGAAAGATAGTTGGAAAAAAGCAACCGGAAAAAGAACTTGGCAAAAAAGAGGCAAGCCAGAAAATGAGAAACTTACCCGGAAGCAGTTGGCATCGCCTTGCGCCCGTAGCGGCGCACGCTCACTTCCTTCTCCCCCACGGGCTCGGTCCGGAAGCGCTTGGAGGGAGGGGCCTGGCTGGAACCGGCATTAGATGCCGGCTGCTTGTTCTTTTGGCCCTGGGCCATGAGTTTGTCCACAAACTCAGAGCCGGCCTCGGCGCGCAGGGGCGGCACGCGCTCATGGATCTATGAGTTGAAAATGGTTAAGAGGCAACTCGCAACGAAACAATAACGGTAAAGTACAAGAGACCGGAAAAGAAAGTACCTCGAGCATGGTCAGGTCATCGAAGGACCCGGTTGGCTCCGGCGGGTCCCGGCCAAGGCGCGCAGCTGGGGTCTTGCCCATCTTCAGATCCTTCCAAAAAATGTAGGGATCTGGGTCGAAGGAGTCAAGGGCGCGCTTCACCGGAATCCCACGTCGCTCGGCTTGGATGAGGGGGAAGCGGTCCTTGGCCTGAAACACGAAAAAAGGAAAGTTAACAAAAGCAGAAAGTTGCCGGCAAAAACTACCCCAATTGCGTAATCCCTTACTTCTTGGGTCGGAGGGTTAGTGGTGCTGAGGGGAAGGAGGCCCCATTCCCATTCAAATGGCATAGCAGTTTGGCAAATCTGCTTAGCCTTGCGAACAACATCCTTCTTGCTAAGAGGACGGCTTGTGATCTTGGTAGGATCGCCAGGGCCGTACATCTCGCTCATCCTATGCACGCGGCGCTTCAGAGGAAGCACCCGGCGCGATATGAAAGTGCGGATGATATCATCAGAGCAGATCTTGGTCTCCTTCTTCAAAGAAGCCAAGAAGCGTACTACCCGGTTGGTTTCGGCGTGATCCGTCTTCGGGTTGTAGCTCCAATTGGTTCTGCTAGGAGGCCCCGCTTGGAACGGAGGAAGATCAATAAGATTGGCGCGGCCCTCGTTCTTCACATAGAAAAAGGTTCCTTGCCAGGCGCGGCAGGACTCGAGGCCGGCAAACTTAAGGAAAGTGCTCCCTTGACGGGAGCCTACGATGCAAGATCCGCACTCCACAGGCGGTTTGGGCTTAGGGATTTCCTTGCCCTGGACGGAGTTTATCCGCAAACAAAAGAAGCGGGCAAACGTCTCACGAGTGGGACGAATGCCGATGTAGGCCTCCATGAAGGTGGCATAGCAAGAAAGGTAGAAGATGGCGTTGCCAGGAAGGTGGTGAGGTTGGAGTTTATAGAAATCTAGAAACTCCCGGAAAAAAGGGGAGGCAGGAAGGCCGAAGCCACGCTCAAAGTGAGCGAGAAAAACAACATATTCACCGGGCTCGGGGTCCGGTTCGATTTCGTCACCGGGAATCCGGCAAACTACTCCTTCCGGAATCCGGCGGGACCGGTATAACCAGTCGATCTCATACTCAGTAACATTGGAGCCCATCCAGGCTCCGCGAGTGATTGGGGAAGGCTCTGCGCCGGAAGATTGGCTAGAGCTACTAGAGGCTTGGCCAGAGCTACTCGCTTCTTGGCTGCCGGAAGCTTGGCTAAAGCTACCGGATTCTAGATGGCCACCGGACTCTTGGCGGCTACCGGATTCCTGCTGGTTGCCGGAATCGGTGTCCATCGGATCTGAGGCCGTGGATTCGCCGGGAGATTGTCTACGGCGCTTAACGGAAAAAGAAGAAGAAGATGCGGAGGAAGATTCCTCGTCAGACATTGGATGGCTAGGCAGAAAAACAGAAATCCCACACTTGGACCCCGCGTGAAGATCTACGAGTAAGAAGAAAACCAAAGAAAAGGAGAAAATAAGAACACCGTAGACCCAAGATCTGAAAAGCAAGCAGATGGCGAGCGAAGTAAGATTGCTACCAACCTTGAGCGGCGCGGTCGCTGAGGAAGACTTTCGCCGGCGACGGAGAGGACCTGCGGTCGCCAACGACCGCCGTCGACGGCGAGGCGGAGAAACTCGCGAAGAATTGCGAATGCAGCGGGCGCGGTGAAGGTGCTGTTGAAGATTCCCGCACAGCGAAGTCCGGCGGAAGCACGGCGTGAGTTCGCCGGGCGCCGAAGCTTGAGCGAATGACGGCGGACGGAGAGCGGCGGAAGCGCGAAGGCGAGAAGCACTGTGCGCAAAGGATGAGGAATGCGAAGAAGAGGAAGAAGAAGGGGCGGTTGTGCTTATAAAGGAGAGAGAAGGTGGGCTGGAAACCGCTGGGCCGCGGCGGTTCGCCTCGCGGCCCGCGACGGTTCGCGCCTTGGGCCGCCACGTGGCGAGGGAATACACGCGAGAAAATGAGACGCCACACGGAGGCACACGCGGGATCCAAAACGGCTAGTGGGATCCGCAGCGATGCATTTAATGAGCGCGCGGGAGTCGAAGCGAAGTGACAACTGACACTGGCGTGGCAGTTAACAGTGCGCATGTCACTGACAGGCGCGGGGCCCAAAATATTCTCGACTTCGCCGAGGAAGGAGTAAATGCGAATGATGCCGGAAAAGAGAGATGCCGGAAGATGCCTTGCAAAGAAAAGAAAAGACAAAGAAGGGCAAAGATGCCGGATCCAAGCTCAGGCCGGAGGGATTAAACCGGTATCCTTAAAAGATGAAAACCTGGCATGGTCTGTAGGATAGAATCCTCCAGACTATACCAGCTTCGGGGACTAATGTTGGGGGGATAACCCCCGGTATGCCAAAGGCATGCCAAACCGGATGGTTTGAGCCATCGAGATACCGGTTTAGTATTCTTACCGGAAGGTAAGGTAGGAGTTTGGGCCAAGTGAAGCCAAGCCGGCATCCCCAAGGGGTATCTGGGAACCCGGTAAAGAAGATACCGGACTGAAGGGCCTGTCGGCAGGACTGGTCAAAGATTCTCTTCAGAGCAAGAAGACAAGGATGAGCTAAGCAAAGTGGCTTTAATCAGAGCCCTGGCGCCAAAGAGAGGGATGACGCTAAAAGAAGCCGGAGGACATCAGCAGCCCTGATTAAAGAGGACTCCGGCGTCATCTATGGTTAAAGTAACTTTGTAAAGTAGTTTGTCTAGTCAAAGATGCCATTAGGGTTTCTTGCACTGTAAGCCACCCTCTCCCCTATATAAGGAGAGGGGGCAGCCCTCCTTACGGGCGCGGAACAGAGAGAGAAGCACAAACCTGTAACTTGTGAGAATCAATAAACATGGTGATCTAGAGCGAGTTCTTCCTTGTGTCTTTCTTCTTCAACCTCTGGCCTTGGCCAAGTTCTTGAGGAAACCATCCGGAAGTTCATCCCACCTGATCACAAACCCTCCCCCGAATCCTCTAGCATCCATTCGGCCCCAATCTAAGCCATCCTATGGCATCTGCTCGTTCACCACGACGACAACTTGTCTGTGAGCATTTACAGTGAATCCTTCATCGAAACTGCTTGTCAACACCTTCTGCTCCTCGTTGGGATCGACATTCTTACTTATCGAAGATACTACGATACACCCCCTATACTTGTGGGTCATCAGACTTCATCCATCGACAGCACACAGCATGTCTCCGGGTTACTCCCCTGCGGCGAACAAGAGTTCATTTATCTTCACGCTGCAACCCGGAATCTTAAAAGACTCAAACGGTTCCGCCAATTCTGGCGCCATTTTCGCGCGATTTGAGCAGTAACTTATCCTTAGCCATTTTTACCGTTTAGGGTTTTGACACGTGTCACGCATCCAACGGTGCGACGCTTGCATTCTGACCACAGGATGCGGAGCATGAATCTCCTCCCCACGGCCTATAAATATCCACCGTCAACCCTAAACCTCTCATTCACCCCCTCTTTCACCTCTCTGCGAAGCGCCGCCCTCGAGCTCCATCTCCGCCGTGCCGGAGTCTGCTGGAATACCCGCCGGAGTCTCGCCGGAGCTACTTCGCCACCGCACAGTTCATCGTGTTCTTAACCTCAGCGAGCCACTGCGCGAAATCCTCGTCGCCGGCGACTCCGACCACCGCGGAATCCATCACGGTGAGTTCTCGAGCTTCACCCTTTCGCCGAAGTTGGTAGGGATGATCCTTAGGATGACGATGTTGGATCCGACTAAGATATGTTTCCGCCATTGTTTCTTCTTCAGATGTCTTCTTCGACTCCGCCTCCCACTTCCGAGCCAGTCATGGCAACTCCCATCTCCTCCGCGCCTCCCCCCTTCGTTCCAGTTCATCTGGAACCTTCTAAAGATTCCGGAAAGAACATCGAGGGGACATCCACTAACCCGGAGAAAGCCTCCGGAGCGGGGCAAATGGAGCAGAAGGCGGAAGAAACGGCCAGCAAAAAATCAAAGGCTCGTCAGCGAGACAGCGAAGCCAAGGGGAAATGGTGGCCCTGTACCACCACCGAAATTGAACTCAAGAACCTCGAGGCGGAAGGCTTCCTGAAGCCCGGATCCTGGCGGACAGTTCTGGGTTCTTTGGCTCCAGCCCCCGAAGACGGAGAGATATGGTGGTGACCAAGGCGCTGGTGGAGCGTGGCTTCTCATTTCCGCCATCTGATTTCTTCTCAGAAATCCTGAAGGCATATGGGCTCCAGCCCCACAACATATCCCCAAACAGCGTCTTGGCGATCAGTAATCACGTTACCCTTTGCGAGGGCCATCTCCGGGTACCTCCCGAACTTCCTCTATTTCAATATTATTTCTCCGTCAAGAAGGAGAAGATCCGACAGACCTCCGAGTTGGCTACTTGCGGGTCCATCACTTTCATGCTCCGCCCTGGCCACGTCTACCCTCCCAACGACCGCCACGAATCCGCGCGGTACTGGTCCGGAGGCTTCTTTTACCTGAAGGACGTCTCCGACCCGGTGAGCGAAAGGACGCTGCCGCCCTTCAAGAACAGCCCCGCCAGCGAGAATCCGGCCTGGACGCAATGTCCTCATCTTTCCGAGTCGCCTCAGCTGACTCGTACAGTTAGGCGGATTTGCAAGCTGACGGAGGAAGGTCTGACGGGGAAGGACCTCACCATGTCCTGGTTCACCAAGCGGATCCAACCTCTTCAACATCGGGACCGCTTGATGTTCCAATATACGGGGCGCGACGATCCTATGCGTGCCTCTAAGGACAACCTCTCCGCCGACGCCATCTACAAGCGGATCCACCTCCTCATCAAGATTCAGCGTGATCTTCACATTCACATGTGCAACAAGGACATCCACACCAACGGTTCCGGGACCGCGGTACGTTACCTTGTCATGCCTGTTGATTCCTTTATACTTTAAATTTTGTCTAAGTTTTGTCTTGGTAACAAAGCTCGAAGCCCTCGAGGAGGGCGAACTCGGAACTCTCCTCCGGGTCCCCCAAGCGGGCAATATCGACCTGGAAGCCTCGTCTGAAGCGGAAGCTCCCGAAGCTCCGCGTCTCTCCAAGAGGAAAAGGGCTGCTCCCTCCTGCCCTGCAGCCAAACGTGCCCGCGAGGTGCCTAGCACCGCGGCTACCCGTAAGGCGGAGGCGGAGAAGAAACGCCTCAAACTCATCGACACCAGCAACCGTGCTCAGCCCAACATTCAGCAATTCTTCATACCAACTGGGTAAGCGTCTGGTTTCCGTCAAAAGATCTTGCTGCTGCTGTGAATCAACATACACTAACTTGTTATGCTTCTTTTTCTTTTATTGCAGCAAAAGCTCCGGAAGCCAAGCCCTCAAGATCACAAAGAAGAGGGTCAAGCCATCTCCGGCTTCTATCCCAGTTACCCCGGAAGTGGAGGTTCCGCCCAAGGCCACCTCAACCGCCAAGCCGGATCCAAAGGACATCATCAATATTGATGACCTTCCGGAGGGTCCAACCGTCGAGACTGACAAGGGCGATTCCGGCAAGGGTGCCTCCTCATCTGCACCTCCACCTGAGCATCCCGCTGCTACCTCCACTGACGCTCCGACTGACCAAGTCGAGAGAAAACTCCTCTTGAGCGGTGCCACCGGAACGCCCCAGACTCATCCTCACTTCTTCCCCATTCTGCAAAAGGTCCCCCTTTCACAGCGCCACGCGGAGATCTCCGCCATGATGGAGCAAGTGTGGGGGCATGCGAACACGGAGGAGCAGGAGCTGGCTGAGCTTGAGAGCGGAATCAAGGCTTTTTTCGCCAAGCACAAGAATGTGCGTCAGGTAACACCAGCCCCCAGGCATTGGTTAATGCATTCTTTCCGAGTAACATGTATGAGCCAATGTCTTAAACTTGTAGATTGTAGCGGAAAATCAAAATTTTCACATGCTAAAGATTTGAACTTCCGTCCAGCCCCCAAGAGTTTGAATTTCCGTCTAATCCTTAAACTGTTTTCACAGAACACGCGGAAGCTGCACGATGACTTGCGCATCCATGTGCTGGAGCAGAAAAAGGAGATAGAACTACTGCAAACCAGGGACGCAGATAGTCAGAAAGCCCTCGCGCAGCTGGAGAAACGCCTCAAGGGTTATGAAGGTAATAACTCCGAGTGAGCCCCCAGGATTGTCAATGTGACTATACTATCTGAACTAACTGTGTTGTTGTATTTCCGAGTCGCAGAAGAATTTGCCAAGCGCCCCACCATCGACGCCCTTGCCACCAAGGTCGAAGTTCTTGAGGTGGAAAATGAATCCCTCAAGAAATTCCTGAAGGAATCCTCCGAGGAGGAGACCAAGAAGAAAAAAGAACTCTTGGAGAAGCACACTCAAGAGCTGTCGGATCTTGCTGAAAAACTCAAGAAGAGCCAGTAAAGGATCCAGACCTTGGTAACCAAGAACAAGAACTACGAGGCGGAGGCGGAGGCTATTGACAAGATGATCTTCCGTAAGGACCTCTTTTTTCTTTCTTTGTGGCTCCGACTTCTTCAGACTTGTGCTTCTGCTCGCGGAAAAAACTAATTTGCACTTTTCGCAGCGAGACTTGGCTTTGAGTGGACGAAGGATGCCACCCTCAAGAGGGTTGAAGCGTATGAAGAAGCGCAGAGCTCTATTGATAACCTCTTCGAGGCGTGTCGCGGAGTCGCCAAATCGCTATCCCTGAAGAGAGCCGGAACTGCGGTGATCGATACCATGACCAAACTGATCAAGCAGGTGCCGGAGCTTATCAAGGATTGGCAGGAATCTTCTGCCTGTGGAGTTGCTTCACTTGTGTTGGCGACGTGCAAGGCGCACTTCCCAACCATGAACTTTGCTGATGTCGCACGCGGAGCCCCCAAGGGCACCAATATGAGAGTCCTTCTCGCGGAGACCCAAGGGTATGAACGGCTCTTTGTCGGACGAGTTAACCACTCGTTTTGGTACAACAAGCACGATCTTCCCGCGGGATTCTCTGACGCGGAGGATGAAGATGAAGAGGACTGCCCCGAAGATTTCATGGAGGAAGGCTCCGGGTCGAGCGCGGATCATGAGGAAGAAGACTCCGGCGACGACTCTGGCGATGGCTCCGCCTACGTTGCTTCTGATGAGGATCAATCCTCCGAGTACAACCTGTGAAACAGTCAAAACTAATGCATCATTTTGGTCCCGGAGTGGGTTTGTAATATAACTTAAATTTTTAAGTAGCTAGGAACAAAACACTTATGCATGGGCGGAAAACTTATCCTGCTATCCTTTAATGTTATTTCCATGTTTCGTTTATTGAAAGCAAGTGCTGATGTTATATTTTTCCGGCTTGCCCATTTGACCTTCCACGAGCCGGAAAACCTGTAGCCGGAAACGCTTGCCAGCGGCGACGAAGCCCAATGGCAATCCGTCAATAACCGCGGAAACAAGCCCCCAGCCCAAGTGCCGGAAGTCACTACCAGGAATCCATGAGTTTGCAACAGAAGATATTTCCACCAGAAAACTTAAGCTTACATCCTAAAGGACGATTTTGAAAATCACAACTTTCATACACGCCTAGGCGGAAATATCCAGCTCTGCGGTTTTAGTCGGAAAACATACACGATCTAAAATGAACAAATAAAGGAGGTAAAAGACCAAAAGCTTTATTTCATTGATCATGTATAACTATTACAATGTATGTAATTCTATGCTAAGTGTGGAAAGGACGTAGCTGTGCAATGTTCCAAGGTCGTTCTGTTTCATCGTAGATGTCATCCGGATCCTCCCTCTTGCGTTTCCGGTGCCAATTAGCAGGTCTATCCTTTAGCTCTCGGAAATTGACAAGGTAGTACGATCCGTTGTGAAGCACTTTGCTAACGACGAAGGGTCCTTCCCATGGAGATTGCAACTTGTGATCTTTCACCTGGCAAAGGCGGAGGACCAGGTCTCCAGCCATGAACGAGCGATTCCGAACTCGACGACTATGGTAGCGTCGGAGCTTCTGCTGGTAAATGGTGGAACGTTGGTCTGCTAAGTTCCGAGCTTCTTCGATCAGGTCCACAGATAGCTGTCTGGCCTCGTCAGCAGTTTCTTCATTATAGGCGGAGACTTGCGGTGAATCGTGGATGATGTCGGAGGGGAGCACAGCTTCGGATCCGTATACCAGGAAGAACGGAGTGAATCCTGTTGACCTGTTGGGGGTAGTTCGTAAACTCCACAGGACGGAGTCTAACTCCTCAGCCCAAGCTCCGGCTGCGCGGCGCAGCGGTTCTTCAAGGTGTGGTTTTATTCCGGATAGGAGGAGTCTGTTGGCTCTTTCGACCTGACCATTGGACTGTGGATGAGCCACTGATGCCAGGTCTAGCCGGATCCCAACGTCATGGCAATAATCCTTCAATTCTCCTTGGGCGAAGTTTGTGCCATTATCTGTGATTATGCTGTGCGGGATGCCGAATCTCGTCACGAGGCTGCAGACAAATTTGAGTGCCGTAGCACCATCGGCTTTTCTCACTGGCTTTGCCTCGATCCATTTACTGAACTTATCAATAGCGACCAGGAGGTACTCAAAACTGCCAGGAGATGATTTCTTTAACTTACCAACCATATCAAGCCCCCAGACAGCAAACGGCCAGGTGATAGGGATGGTCTTCAGCTCTTGGGCTGGAGCATTTGGTTGAGTAGCGTAGTACTGGCAACCGCGGCAGGTTTTTACCAACTTGTCAGCATCTTCTTTAGCTGTGAGCCAGTAAAATCCAAGCCGGAAAGCTTTGGCAACGAGGGACCTGGGAGCGGCGTGATGCCCGCAATCCCCTGCGTGGATCTCTCTGAGGATTTCAATGCCATCTTGATTGGAGACGCATTTGAGAAAAACTCCAGTTGCGCTTCGTTTGTAGAGCTGTCCGTCAACGATTGTGTAGGATCTTGCTCGTCTGATGATCTGTCGCGCGAGGACCTCGTCCTCTGGCAACTTCTGATCGATGAGGTAGTCCAGGAAAGGCTGCGTCCAGGCCGGAATGATAACCATCACTTCCTTTGCCGGAGATACTGCCACCTCTGGGTTTTCCGGGTTAGCGCCCTTAACTGAGGGTATCCGTAGGTGCTCCAGGAAAATACCAGGCGGAATTGGTTTTCTGCCGGATCCGAGCTTGGATAGCATATCTGCCGCTGTGTTATCGTCGCGTCTGACGTATTTGACTTCGTATCCGAGGAAGCACTTGGCGATCTCGTCAACTTCATCTCTATAGGCCGCCATGACGGAGTTTCTGGCGTTCCAGATTCCGGCTACTTGTTGTGCCACCAGGTCGGAATCTCCGCAGCAAATTATGTGCTTGATCCCAATTTCCTTAGCGATGCGTAGACCGTGTAGTAGAGCCTCGTATTCCACCATGTTGTTTGTAGCTTCGAAGTGAATCTGCAGAACGTACTGCAGTTCTTCTCCGGTAGGGGACTTCAGGGTGACTCCGGCTCCTGAGCCTTGATGCTGCTTAGATCCGTCAAAGTGCATGACCCAAGTTTCTGGTTCCGGCTCCAAGTTTGCATCCGGAACCTCTGTCCAATCTGCGACGAAATCTGCCAAGACCTGGGATTTAACCGCGGACCTAGGCTTGTAAGCGATGTCGAAGGCGGATAACTCGATGCCCCATTTTGTTGTGCGTCCTGTTGCGTCAGCGTTGTTGAGAATCTTCGACAGCGGAGCCTTGCTCACGACTGTTACTGGGTGCTCTTGGAAGTAGTGTCTCAGCTTCCGGCTGCCTAGGAACACACCATAGGCTAGCTTCTGAAAGTGAGGGTATCTTTGCTTTGACTCCGTCAGCACCTCGCTAATGTAATAGACTGGTCTTTGGACGTCATATTCATGACCTTCTTCCTTTCGTTCCACCATGATGACGAGACTGATGACTCTGTTGGTGGCTGCCAGGTAAAGGAGCATGGGCTCTGACTCTACTGGAGCCGCCAAGATAGGTGGGGAGGTGAGTATTTCCTTCAACCCATGAAGTGCTGCATCTGCTGCGTCGTCCCAGATGAATTTGTCTGTTTTCTTCAGCAGCTTGTACAAAGGTAGCGCCTTCTTGCCAAGACGGCTAACAAAACTACTGATTGCTGCGACGCAACCAGTTAGTCGTTGCACATCTTTGAGACAAGTTGGCCGTTTGATACACAGGATTGCCTTGATTTTTTCCGGGTTAACCTCAATGCCTCTGTGAGAGACTATGAAGCCAAGGAGTTTTCAGGCTGGCACGCCTAAGACGCACTTCAGCGGATTCAACATCATCTTGTACCGACGGAGATTTTCGAAGGTTTCTGTGAGGTCGCTGATCAAGTCGGATCCTTTCCGGGTCATGACCGCTATGTCGTCGACGTAGGCGTGCACGTTCCGGCCAATTTGGTCCTTCAGGCACCGCTGCATCGTATGTTGGTAGGTGGCACCTACATTTTTCAAACCAAAGGGCATGGTGACATAGCAGTAAGTGCCGAAAGGGGTGATGAACGAAGTCGCCTTTTGGTCAGACTCCTACATCCGGATCTGATGATACCCGGAATATGCGTCAAGAAAACACAGAAGTTCCGCCCCCGCCGTCGAATCAATGACTTGGTCAATGCGCGGCAAGGGGAACGGTGTTGGAGATATGCCCAAGAGGCAATAATAAAATGGTTATTATAATATATCTTTGTGTTTATGATAATGTTTACATACCATGCTATAATTGTATTAACCGAAACATTGATACATGTGTGTTATGTGAACAACAAGGAGTCCCTAGTAAGCCTCTTGTATAACTAGCTTGTTGATTAATAGATGATCATAGTTTCATGATCATGAACATTGGATGTTATTAATAACAAGGTTATGTCATTATGTGAATGATGTAATGGACACACCCAATTAAGCATAGCATAAGATCACGTCATTAAGTTATTTGCTATAAGCTTTCGATACATAGTTACCTAGTCCTTTTGACCATGAGATCATGTAAATCACTTATACCGGAAAGGTACTTTGATGAGTTGAGGCATATGGATCAACAGTGGGATTTGTCCATCCCGATGACGGATAGATATACTCTGGGCCCTCTCGGTGGAATGTCGTCTAAATAGCTTGCAAGCATATGAATGGTTCATAAGAGACCACATACCACGGTACGAGTAAAGAGTACTTGTCAGGAGATGAGGTTGAACAAGGTATAGAGATACCGATGATCAAACCTCGGACAAGTAAAATATCGCGTGACAAAGGGAATCGGTATCATATGTGAATGGTTCATTCGATCACTAAGTCATCGTCGAATATGTGGGAGCCATTATGGATCTCCAGATCCCGCTATTGGTTATTGGTCAGAGAGAGGTCTCAACCATGTCTACATAGTTCACGAACCGTAGGGTGACACACTTAAGGTTTGATGTCGTTTAACTAGATATGGTATAAGGAATGGAGTTAGAAGTTTTGTTCGGAGTCTCGGATGGGATCCAGGACATCACGAGGAGGTCCGGAATAGTCCGGAGAATAAGATTCATATATAGGAAGTCATATTCCAAGTTTGAAAATGATCCAGTGCATTTATGGCAGGTTCTAGAAGGTTCTAGAAAAGTCCGGAAGAAATCACCATGGAAAGTCGAGTCCCGGAGGGACTCCACCTTGTATGGCCAGCCAACCCTAAAGGGGAGGAGTCCAAGGTGGACTCCCCAAGGGTGGCCGGCCAACCCCCCAAGGAAGGGGTGGGAGTCCCACCTTGAGTGGGATTCTCCCCTTGGGTAGGTTTTGTCCCTATGGAAGGTTTTGGTTTCGGGTCTTATTCGAAGACTTGGATACCAACACTTGGGGATTTTCACCTATATAATGAGGAGGAGAGGGAGGGGGCTGCCCACTCTTGGCCTCACCACCTAGGGCTGCCCATGGCCGGCGCCCTAGCCACCCCCTCTCCCAAACCCTAGCCTCTCCTCCTCCACCACTTCTCCCGCATACGCTTAGGCGAAGCCCTGCTGGAGTTCTCCACCACCACCGCCACCACGCCGTCGTGCTGTCGGGATTCCAAGGAGGATCTACTACTTCCGCTGCCCGCTGGAACGGGGAGAAGGACGTCGTCTTCATCAACACCGAACGTGTGACCGAGTACGGAGGTGCTGCCCGATTGTGGCACCGTCAAGATCTTCTACGCGCTTTTGAAAGCGGCAAGTGATCGTCTACCGTAGCAACGAGAGCCTCCTCTTGTAGGCTTTGGAAATCTTCAAGGGTTAGTCTCGTTCATCCCCTCGTTGCTCCCATCTTCTAGATTGCATCTTGGCTTGGATTGCGTTCTCGCGGTAGGAAATTTTTTGTTTTCTATGCTACGAATCCCTACAGTGGTATCAGAGCAGTGTCTATGCATAGATGGTTGCACGAGTAGAACACAATTGTTTGTGGGCGTTGATGCTTTGTTGTCTTTAGTTCGAGTACTTTGCATCTTTGTGGCATGGTGGGATGAAGCGGCTCGGGCTAACTTTACATGACCGCATTCATGAGACTTCCTCCACGTTCGACATGCAACTTGTATTGCATAAGTGGCTTTGCGGGTGTCTGTCTCTCCCACCATAGTGAAGATTCAATTTACTCTTTCTATTGACAACACTAGTATCACCGTTGTGGTTCATGTTCGTTGGTAGATTGGATCTTACTCGAAAACCCTAAACCACGTAAAATATGCAAACCAATTAGAGGCGTCTAACTTGTTTTTGCAGGGTTTGGTGATGTGATATGGCCATGATGTGATGATGAATATGTATGAGATGATCATTATTGTATTGTGGCAACCGGCAGGAGCCTTATGGTTGTCTTTATATTTCATGTTAAGGTATTATTCAAAGTAGTTGTAATAGTTGCTACATGCGGTGAACAACCATGAAGACGGCGCCATGGACCTTGACGCTACGCCGACGATGATGGAGATCATGCCCGTTGATGATGGAGATCATGTCCGTGCTTTGGAGATGAAGATCAAAGGCGCAAAGACTAAAGGGCCATATCATATCACATATGAATTGCATGTGATGTTAATCCTTTTTGCATCTTATTTTTCTTAGAACACGACGGTAGCATTATAAGATGATCCCTCACATTAATATCAAGATAATAAAGTGTTCTCCCCTCGTATGCACCGTTGATATAGTTCGTCGTTTCGAAGCATCTCGTGATGATCGGATGTGATAGACTCAACGTTCACATACAACGGGTGTAAGCCATGTTGCACACGCGGAATACTTGGGTTTGCTTGACGAGCCTAGCATGTACAGACATGGCCTCGGGACAACGGAAACCGAAAGGTTGAACACGAGTCATATGGATGATATGATCAACATGTTGATGTTCACCATTGAAGCTACATCATCTCACGTGATGATCGGTTTTGGTGTAGTGGATTTGGATCGTGTACCACTTAACAACTATGAGGGATGTTGTATTAAGTGGGAGTTCATTAGTAATTAGATTAAAACATGAACTAATTATCATAAACATAGTCTGAGTAGTATTTTGAATTAATTTGTAGTATTGGCATCCATTTTTCTACCAAGCGCTAGTCTTGTAATTGAGATAGAAATACTGTTAAAATCTGACAAGAAACTTTACGGATTGGTACCGTATTGTTAAAGAATCAAGAAATGATTAAGTCCTATTGCAAACTTTTAGTAAACCTCACATTGTTGATTCAAAGAGCTATGATTTCAATTAGTACCTAAAGTTATCTTGTCTCCATGAAACTTGAAGTTCAAATCTGTTTGAAAAAGTAAGGAGCTGAAAATTTAGTTTTCAGAAATAAGCAAGGTATGAGATATATGTGATATCTAAGACCTTATTGCAAGATGATAGAATATAATCTAGTGAGACTACACAAACTCATAAGTTTTATGGGAATGTACGAAGGTTGAAGACGCAAGGCGTCCCAATCCTCCAACTATTGGGGCACTAACGATATTCGCATATCCATGAATTGATCGTCCTTAGTATGCACCGTTGCTAAAGACTCGTCGTTTCGAATACTAAGGTATAGATTCTACGTGTGCATACAACGGGTGCAAGCCAGATTTGCACATGCGAATACTGAGGTTAAACTTTACGAGCCTAGCATGTACAGACATGGTCTCGGAAAAGTCGTCATGATATGATGGATAAAATTATGAGTGAAATTGTTCATCATATTACAAAGTTACTAATAGTGAAATCTGAAACACTTGTCATATGATGATCAACTTCAAAGTAAGAACCTCAAGGTTATTGGTATTTGACCAACAAACCTAGAAGTTAATGATGTTAAAGTGTTTTTCTGAATAATGAGGAAAGCTAAAAGAGAAACTACAAAAGATATTTTGGCAGAAAAGACTAGAAAGTCTAGCTCAGGTGTATATAAATGATATACATGTTATGGATGAATTCCTTGTTTGGTCACACAATGAAATTCTTGGGTATTTGTACCATATTGGTTGGTATGAAGTGTCATACAAAACAACGCAATACAAGAATACAATGGCCTAAGTGACTGACAAGGAATATGATAGGAATGCACGTCTGGAACAAAAATAAAGTGTTATTATGTTCGTCGTTGGCATTCTATCTAGCCCTTAGAATTTATAATAAAGAACTTAATAATTGTTATTATGCTCTGGTCAAATAAAAACAATGAGTTGTTCAAATTATGACATTACTCCATGTACGATGGATAAGTTATTATAAATCTTAATGGTGAAATACACATACATAACACTGACGCTAAAATGCCATAAGGCAAATGATTTGAATTCCACTTATTTGTGGAACCGCCATTTAGGTCATGTTAGAAAGGAACGCATGAAGGAACTCCATGCAAATGGAATTTTGGAGTCATTCGATTTTTGAATCGTTTGGCGCTTGCAAATCTTTTCTAAAGAGAATGACTGAAATACCGTTCATAGGCCAAGAGTTGAACGGGAAACTAACTTAGTGGAAACATATATGATGATATATGTGGTTCACTGGGCATAGTTGTGTACGGGAGATTCTTCTACTTCATGAAAACTTCCAATAATGAATTGAGTATATATATGTGGATATATTCGATAAGGAAGAAGTTTGAAACATTTGAATAGATTCAAATAAATTTCAGCATGAAGTGGAAATCATCGTAATAGAAAAGTCAAATATCTATGATTAGATCATAGTGGAAATATTTGAATTACGAGTTTTAGCGAACATCTAAGAGAGTTATGAAGTTGTTCTACAACTCACATTTCTTGGAGTATCATAGTGATGATCAAGTATCCGAGAGACGTATCCAAACCTTGTTGGATTAATGATGAGATAAAATAAAATGAAGCCATTATATTTTTGTGGATTATGCTTTAGAGACTACCGCTTTTACACTGAATAGAGCATCATCATGATCCGTTGAAATGACACCATACGAGTTATGGCATGGGTATGAACCCTAATAGTCCTTTATTAAATTTTGGTATGCATAGCATAAGATAAATAAGTTTACAACCAAAATCGGATGAATGTCTTTGTTGGTTATCCCAAAGAATTGATTGGGAATTCTTTTCACTATAAAGTAAAAGACAAAAGTGTTTGTTAATGTTACTTGCTTATTTCCAAGAAATTGTTTTCTAGCGAAGTATTTGAGTGGGAGGACAATAAGAACTTGATAAGGTTTATGAACCTGGGCATAATGATCAGAGTAGCGCAGCATTGGAATTGGTTCCGGAAGCGGTCACGATGATCATAGCTCTCATGACTACAAAGTGTTTTAGTCATGGAGATCGAAGTACATATTGAACCTTGTAGGTATGGTTTACTTTGTGATCAAATAAATGATTTGGGAACAAAGGATTGATTTTGAACAATGATAAATCAACTACAAACAAAGAAGTTATGATGGGCCCTGACTCCATTAAAATGGCTATACGCCATGAAATCCAAGATAGATGAATACTTTTTGAAAGTAAATAAATCTATGAAATTGATAGACTTGGATGAAATGTCCTTAAAGAAGCTAGGCTTGTCGAAAAGTTGTTTACGACAAAGTTCAAAGAGTTGACTACGATAAGATTAGATCTTCCGTAGCAATGCTTATAGTCTATGTGGATTATTCTAGTAATCACTACATATTTCTTTTATGAGATATGTTAGTAGGATGGCAAAATATATTACTTAACAGAAGTGTGTATTAAAGGTGTATACAAGATACAACCAAGAGTTTTGCTAGTCCGTAGAATACTAGATAGGAATACAAACTTCAATTGGATGAAGTGAGTATTGCGGAGTTGGAATCTTCACCGGATGAAATGATCAAAGAGTTATGATTTCATCAGAGACGATGAAGAGGCTTGCATTTGCAAGAAATTAAGTGGGAGCGCTGAGACATATTTGTAATACTTTATGTAGGTGACATATCGTTGATTATAAATAATGTAATTATATAATTGATTAAAAAGGTTTCATTGAGAATTAAACTTCAATGAAAGGATATGAACTGAAACATATTTAGTGTCAAGATCTATGAAGATGGATTGAAACACATAAAAGTTTAAGTTAAAAACTACATAGAATGAATATTGAAGTAGTTCAATATAAAGAAGGTGTTCTTTTCATGTGAAGGTTTTACAAGACTTGAGTATATTTGACACTCAATGAGTAAAAACACATGAATGATTTTAGATCACGAATAATATGTACAATATCAGATGTCCTATGCTCTAAATGGTTAGGAGCATATACCAGAATGATTCATGTGATGATCATTGGATAAACAGTAAGAATATCCCTGAGTACTTTAGAAGAACCAAGGATATATAGTTTTGTATGAGTAATGACAAACAAATCGCTGTAAGGTGTTGCACCGATATTAGTTTGGTCACATATAAAAATAAAATTTCAATCTCAAATTAGGCTAAGTGTTGTTTAAAAGGTAGCACAATGAGCTAGAATTTGTCTATGCTAGATTTAGATGAGTTCTAAATGTTGTGACGGATTCTACAAACGAAGGCAGAATATGTCATTGTTTTGACAATGACTGAGGATGTTAAATCAAGAGGTTTTTTGAGAACTTGGTGTAGTTCCGATAGTGTCAGAACTTTGAAACTATATTGTGTATGACAATATTAGTGACATATTTCAGACCGCGGAATTAAGGTTCCACCAGAAGACCAAACATATTTAATGCCGACTCATTTACAAAATGGGTGATGCATTGAGACGCAAATGAATTGCAAAATACATACGTTTCTGAGCATGTCAGATCCGTTGACTAAAACTTCTCCCATGAGCAAAACATGATAAAGCACCGGAAGGCCAAGGTGTTATATCTTTACATATGTAAACTAGATTATTGACTCTAGTGCAAGTGGGAGACTGTTGGAGATATGCCCAAGAGGCAATAATAAAATGGTTATTATAATATATCTTTGTGTTTATGATAATGTTTACATACCATGCTATAATTGTATTAACCGAAACATTGATACATGTGTGTTATGTGAACAACAAGGAGTCCCTAGTAAGCCTCTTGTACAACTAGCTTGTTGATTAATAGATGATCATAGTTTCATGATCATGAACATTGGATGTTATTAATAACAAGGTTATGTCATTATGTGAATGATGTAATGGACACACCCAATTAAGCGTAGCATAAGATCACGTCATTAAGTTATTTGCTATAAGCTTTCGATACATAGTTACCTAGTCCTTTTGACCATGAGATCATGTAAATCACTTATACCGGAAAGGTACTTTGATTACATCAAACGCCACTGCGTAAATGGGTGGTTATAAAGGTGGGATTAAGTATCCGGAAAGTATGAGTTGAGGCATATGGATCAACAGTGGGATTTGTCCATCCCGATGACGGATAGATATACTTTGGGCCCTCTCGGTGGAATGTCGTCTAAATAGCTTGCAAGCATATGAATGGTTCATAAGAGACCACATACCACGGTACGAGTAAAGAGTACTTGTCCGGAGACGAGGTTGAACAAGGTATAGAGATACCGATGATCAAACCTCGGACAAGTAAAATATCGCGTGACAAAGGGAATCGGTATCGTATGTGAATGGTTCATTCGATCACTAAGTCATCATTGAATATGTGGGAGCCATTATGGATCTCCAGATCCCGCTATTGGTTATTGGTCAGAGAGAGGTCTCAACCATGTCTACATAGTTCACGAACCGTAGGGTGACACACTTAAGGTTTGATGTCGTTTAAGTAGATATGGAATAAGGAATGGAGTTCGAAGTTTTGTTCGGAGTCTCGGATGGGATCCAGGACATCACGAGGAGGTCCGGAATGGTCCGGAGAATAAGATTCATATATAGGAAGTCATATTCCAAGTTTGGAAATGATCCGGTGCATTTATGGCAGGTTCTAGAAGGTTCTAGAGAAGTCCGGAAGAAATCACCTTGGAAAGTGGACTCCCGGAGGGACTCCACCTTGTATGGCCAGCCAACCCTAAAGGGGAGGAGTCCAAGGTGGACTCCCCAAGGGTGGCCAGCCAACCCCCCAAGGAAGGGGTGGGAGTCCCACCTTGAGTGGGATTCCCCCCTTGGGTAGGTTTTGTCCCTATGGAAGGTTTTGGTTTCGGGTCTTATTCGAAGACTTGGATACCAACACTTGGGGATTTCCACCTATATAATGAGGAGGAGAGGGAGGGGGCTGCCCACTCTTGGCCGCACCAGCTAGGGCTGCCCATGGCCGGCGCCCTAGCCACCCCCTCTCCCAAACCCTAGCCTCTCCTCCTCCACCACTTCTCCCGCATACGCTTAGGCGAAGCCCTGCTGGAGTTCTCCACCACCACCGCCACCACGTCGTCGTGCTGTCGGGATTCCAAGGAGGATCTACTACTTCTGCTTCCCGCTGGAACGGATAGAAGGACGTCGTCTTCATCAACACCGAACGTGTGACCGAGTACGGAGGTGCTGCCCGATTGTGGCACCATCAAGATCTTCTACGCGATTTTGAAAGCGGCAAGTGATCGTCTACCGCAGCAACGAGAGCCTCCTCTTGTAGGCTTTGGAAATCTTCAAGGGTTAGTCTCGTTCATCCCCTCGTTGCTCCCATCTTCTAGATTGCATCTTGGCTTGGATTGCGTTCTAGCGGTAGGAAAAATTTTGTTTTCTATGCTACGAATCCCTACAAACGGATCCTTGATGTCTACTTCCCCCTCCTTTTCCTGTAGACAGTGTTGGGCCTCCAAGAGCAGAGGTTTGTAGAACAGCAGCAAGTTTTCCCTTAAGTGGATCACCCAAGGTTTATCGAACTCAGGGAGGAAGAGGTCAAAGATATCCCTCTCATGCAACCCTGCAACCACAAAGCAAGAAGTCTCTTGTGTCCCCAACACACCAAATAGGTGCACTAGTTCAGCGAAGAGATAGTGAAATACAGGTGGTATGAATATATATGAGCAGTAGTAACGGTGCCAGAAATAGCTTGCTGGCGTGTAGTTGATGGTGGTGGTATTGCAGCAGTAGTACCACAGTGAAACAGTAAACAAGCAGTAGTAACGCAGCAGTATTTAGGAACAAGGCCTAGGGATTAGACTTTCACTAGTGGACACTCTCAACATTGATCACATAACAGAATAGATAAATGCATACTCTACACTCTTGTTGGATGATGAACACATTGCGTAGGATTACACGAACCCTCAATGCCGGAGTTAACAAGCTCCACAATTCCATGTTCATATTTAAGTAACCTTATAGTGTAAGATAGATCAAAAGACTAAACCAAGTACTAACATAGCATGCACACTGTCACCTTCATGCATATGTAGGAGGAATAGATCACATCAATACTATCATAGCAACAGTTAACTTCGCAATCTACAAGAGATCATGATCATAGCATAAACCAAGTACTAACACGGATGCACACACTGTCACCATTACATCGTGCAGGAGGAATAAAACTACTTTAATAGCATTGCTAGAGTAGCACATAGATAAATTGTGATACAAATACATTGCAATCATAAAGAGATATAAATAAGCACCTCACTATGCCATTCAACAGTGAATAAGTATTCTGTGAAATATAGCCTAAGAGACCCACACGGTGCACACACTGTCACCTTTACACACGTGGGACAAGGAGTCTCCGGAGATCACATAAGTAAAACTCACTTGACTAGCATAATGACATCTAGATTACAAGCATCATCATATGAATCTCAATCATGTAAGGCAGCTCATGAGATTATTGTATTGAAGTACATATGAGAGATATGAACCACATAGCTACCGGTACAGCCCCGAGCCTCGATGGAGAACTACTCCCTCCTCATGGGAGCAGCAGCGGTGATGAAGATGGCGGTGGAGATGGCAGCGGTGTCGATGGAGAAGCCTTCCGGGGGCACTTCCCCGCTCCGGCGGCGTGCCGGAACAGAGACTCCTGTCCCCCAGATCTTGGCCTCGCGATGGCGGCGGCTCTGGAAGGTTTCTGTGGGTTTCGTCGAACGTATCAGGGTTTTCGCGACGGAGGCTTTAAATAGGCGAAGAGGCGGCGCAGGAGGGCTTCTGGGGGGCCCACACTATAGGGGGGCGCGCCCCCCCCCTTGGCCGCGCCGGGGTGTGGTGTGGGGCCCCCAGGGCTTCCCTCTGGCGACTCTCGGGTGTTCTGGATGGTTCCGGGAAAAGTAGGAACCTGGGCGTTGATTTCGTCCGATTCCGAGAATATTTCGTTACTAGGATTTCTGAAACCAAAAACAGCAGAAAACAGGAACTGGCACTTCGGCATCTTGTTAATAGGTTAGTTCCAGAAAATGCACGAATATGACATAAAGTGTGCATAAAACATGTGGATAACATCAATAATGTGGCATGGAACATAAGAAATTATCGATACGTTGGAGACGTATCAGCATCCCCAAGCTTAGTTCTGCTCGTCCCGAGCAGGTAAAACGATAACAAAGATAATTTCTAGAGTGACATGCCATCATAACCTTGATCATACTATTTGTAAAGCATATGTAGTGAATGCAGCGATCAAAACAATGTATATGCCATGAGTAAACAAGTGAATCATAAAGCAAAGACTTTTCATGAATAGTACTTAAAGACAAGCATCAATAAGTCTTGCATAAAAGTTAACTCATGAAGCAATAATTCAAAGTAGAGGTATTGAAGCAACACAATGGAAGATTAAGTTTCAGCGGTTGCTTTCAACTTGTAACATGTATATCTCATGGATAGTTGTCAATGCAAAGTAATATAACAAATGCAATAAGCAAGTATGTAAGAATCAATGCACAGTTCACACAAGTGTTTGCTTCTTGAGGTGGAGAGAGATAGGTGAACTGACTCAACAATAAAAGTAAAAGAAAGGTCCTTCAAAGAGGAAAGCATCGATTGCTATATTTGTGCTAGAGCTTTTATTTTGAAAACATGAAACAATTTTGTCAACGGTAGTAATAAAGCATATGTATCATGTAAATTATATCTTACAAGTTGCAAGCCTCATGCATAGTGTACTAATAGTGCCCGCACCTTGTCCTAATTAGCTTGGACTACCGGATCATCACAATGCACATGTTTTAACCAAGTGTCACAAAGGGGTACCTCTATGCCGCCTGTACAAAGGTCTAAGGAGAAAGCTCGCATTGGATTTCTCGCTATTGATTATTCTCAACTTAGACATCCATACCGGGACAACATAGACAACAGATAATGGACTCC
This sequence comes from Lolium perenne, assembly GCF_019359855.2. NCBI lineage: Eukaryota > Viridiplantae > Streptophyta > Magnoliopsida > Poales > Poaceae > Lolium > Lolium perenne. The sequence goes on from NC_067245.2 coordinate 191,850,197, forward strand.
TCTTTTATGCATAAGCATGTAACAACAATTAATAATTTTCTCATATGAGATTGAGGATATATGTCCAAAACTGAAACTTCCACCATGGATCATGGCTTTAGTTAGCGGCCCAATGTTCTTCTCTAACAATATGCATGCTTAACCATAGGGTGGTAGATCGCTCTTACTTCAGACAAGACGAACATGCATAGCAACTCACATGAAATTCAACAAAGAGTAGTTGATGGCGTCCCCAGTGAACATGGTTATCGCACAACGAGCAACTTAATAAGAGATAAAGTGCATAAGTACATATTCAATACCACAATAGTTTTTAAGCTATTTGTCCCATGAGCTATATATTGTAAAGGTGAATGATGGAATTTTAAAGGTAGCACTCAAGCAATTTACTTTGGAATGGCGGAAAATACCATGTAGTAGGTAGGTATGGTGGACACAAATGGCATAGTGGTTGGCTCAAGTATTTTGGATGCATGAGAAGTATTCCCTCTCGATACAAGGTTTAGGCTAGCAAGGTTATTTGAAACAAACACAAGGATGAACCGGTGCAGCAAAACTCACATAAAAGACATATTGTAAACATTATAAGACTCTACACCGTCTTCCTTGTTGTTCAAACTCAATACTAGAAATTATCTAGACCTTAGAGGAACCAAATATGCAAACCAAATTTTAGCATGCTCTATGTATTTCTTCATTAATGGGTGCAAAGCATATGATGCAAGAGCTTAAACATGAGCACAACAATTGCCAAGTATCACATTACCCAAGACATTATAGCAAATTACTACATGTATCATTTTCCAATTCCAACCATATAACAATTTAACGAAGAAGAAACTTCGCCATGAATACTAAAAGCTAAGAACACATGTGTTCATATGCAACAGCGGAGCGTGTCTCTCTCCCACATAAGCATGATGTAATCCAATTTATTCAAACACAAACAAAAATAAGAAATATACCGACGCTCCAAGCAAAGCACATAAGATGTGACCGAATAAAAATATAGTTTCAAGAGAAGGAACCTGATAATTTGTCGATGAAGAAGGGGATGCCTTGGGCATCCCCAAGCTTAGACGCTTGAGTCTTCTTGAAATATGCAGGGATGAACCACCGGGGAATCCCCAAGCTTAGAGCTTTCACTCTTCTTGATCATAGTATATCATCCTCCTCTCTTGACCCTTGAAAACTTCCTTCACACCAAACTTCTCATAAACTTCATTAGAGGGGTTAGTACAAAATCAAAAACTCACATGTTCAGAGGTGACACAATCATTCTTAACACTTCTGGACATTGCTCAAAGCTACTGGAAGGTAATGGAACAAAGGAATCCACCCAACACAGCGAAAGAAGCAATGCGAAATAAAAGGCAGAATCTGTCAAAACAGAACAGTCCGTAAAGAAGAATTTTTAATAAATACTTCCGTTGCTCAGATCAGAAAACTCAAAACTAATGAAAGTTGCGTACATATCTGAGGAACATGCACGTAAATTGGCATATTTTTCTGATTTTTCTACAGAGAAAACAGCCCAGATTCGTGACAGATAGAAATCTGTTTCTGCGCAGAAATCCAAATCTAGTATCAACCTTCGATTAGAGGCTTTACTTGGCACAACAAAACTCAAAACTAAGATAAGGAGAGGTTGCTACAGTAGTAAACAACTTCCAAGACACAAATATAAAACAAAGTACTGTAGCAAAATAACACATGGGTTATCTCCCAAGAAGTTGCTTTCTTTATAGCCATTAAGATGGGCTCAGCAGTTTTAATGATGCACTCCCAAGAAATAGTATTTGAAGCAAAAGAGAGCATCAAGAGGCAAGTATGAAACAAATTTAAGTCTAACATGCTTCTTATGCATAGGAATCTTGTAAATAAACAAGTTCATGAAGAGCAAAGTAACAAGCATAGGAAGATAAAACAAGTGTAGCTTGAAAAATTTCAGCACATAGAGAGGTATTTTAGTAACATGAAAATTTCTACAACCATATTTTCCTCTCTCATAATAATATCCAGTAGCATCATGAGCAAACTCAACAATATAACTATCACATAAAGCATTCTTATCATGAGTCTCATGCATAAAATTATTACTACTCCCAACATAAGCATAATTAATTTTATTAGTTGTAGTGGGAGCAAATTCAACAAAGTAGCTATCATTATTATTCTCATCAAGTGTAAGAGGCATAGTATAATCACAACAAAATTTACTCTCCATAGTAGGTGGCACCAAAAGACCACTATCATTATAATCATCATAAATAGGAGGCAAAGTATCATCAAAGAAAATTTTCTCCTCAATTCTTGGGGGACTAAAAAGATCATGCTCATCAAAGCCAGCTTCCCCAAGCTTAGAACTTTCTATATTATCAACAATGGTGTTCAAAGCGTTCATACTAATATTACTACCAGCATGCAAATAAGATTCCATAGGTTTTTTAATTTTCGCATCAAACAATCCATGTTTTAAATCAGGAAACAGAAATAGAAGCTCATTCTTGTCCATTATGCCAAACTAGTGTAAACAAGAAACAAAAAGATGCAATTGCAGGATCTAAAGGAAATAGCTTTGAGTACTTACAATGCGCCGGAAAATAGCTTAGTAGCCGAGGTCCGGAGTGTGAGTACCTTTTACCTTTCCTCCCCGGCAACGGCGCCAGAAAATAGCTTGATGTCTACTTCCCCCTCCTTTTCCTGTAGACAGTGTTGGGCCTCCAAGAGCAGAGGTTTGTAGAACAGCAGCAAGTTTTCCCTTAAGTGGATCACCCAAAGTTTATCGAACTCAGGGAGGAAGAGGTCAAAGATATCCCTCTCATGCAACCCTGCAACCACAAAGCAAGAAGTCTCTTGTGTCCCCAACACACCAAATACGTGCACTAGTTCAGCAAAGAGATAGTGAAATACAGGTGGTATGAATATATATGAGCAGTAGTAACGGTGCCAGAAAATAGCTTGCTGGCGTGTAGTTGATGGTGGTGGTATTGCAGCAGTAGTAACACAGTGAAACAGTAAACAAGCAGTAGTAACGCAGCAGTATTTAGGAACAAGGCCTAGGGATTAGACTTTCACTAGTGGACACTCTCAACATTGATCAGATAATAGAATAGATAAATGCATACTCTACACTCTTGTTGGATGATGAACACATTGCGTAGGATTACACGAACCCTCAATGCCGGAGTTAACAAGCTCCACAATTCCATGTTCATATTTAAGTAACCTTATAGTGTAAGATAGATCAAAAGACTAAACCAAGTACTAACATAGCATGCACACTGTCACCTTCATGCATATGTAGGAGGAATAGATCACATCAATACTATCATAGCAACAGTTAACTTCGCAATCTACAAGAGATCATGATCATAGCATAAACCAAGTACTAACACGGATGCACACACTGTCACCATTACATCGTGCAGGAGGAATAAAACTACTTTAATAGCATTGCTAGAGTAGCACATAGATAAATTGTGATACAAATACATTGCAATCATAAAGAGATATAAATAAGCACCTCACTATGCCATTCAACAGTGAATAAGTATTCTGTGAAATATAGCCTAAGAGACCCACACGGTGCACACACTGTCACCTTTACACACGTGGACAAGGAGTCTCCGGAGATCACATAAGTAAAACTCACTTGACTAGCATAATGACATCTAGATTACAAGCATCATCATATGAATCTCAATCATGTAAGGCAGCTCATGAGATTATTGTATTGAAGTACATATGAGAGAGATGAACCACATAGCTACCGGTACAGCCCCGAGCCTCGATGGAGAACTACTCCCTCCTCATGGGAGCAGCAGCGGTGATGAAGATGGCGGTGGAGATGGCAGCGGTGTCGATGGAGAAGCCTTCCGGGGGCACTTCCCCGCTCCGGCGGCGTGCCGGAACAGAGACTCCTGTCCCCCAGATCTTGGCCTCGCGATGGCGGCGGCTCTGGAAGGTTTCTGTGGGTTTCGTCGAACGTATCAGGGTTTTCGCGACGGAGGCTTTAAATAGGCGAAGAGGCGGCGCAGGAGGGCTTCTGGGGGGCCCACACTATAGGGGGGCGCGCCCCCCCCTTGGCCGCGCCGGGGTGTGGTGTGGGGCCCCCAGGGCTTCCCTCTGGCGACTCTCGGGTGTTCTGGATGGTTCCGGGAAAAGTAGGAACCTGGGCGTTGATTTCGTCCGATTCCGAGAATATTTCGTTACTAGGATTTCTGAAACCAAAAACAGCAGAAAACAGGAACTGGCACTTCGGCATCTTGTTAATAGGTTAGTTCCAGAAAATGCACGAATATGACATAAAGTGTGCATAAAACATGTAGATAACATCAATAATGTAGCATGGAACATAAGAAATTATCGATACGTTGGAGACGTATCAATCCTTCGGACAATGCTTGTTCAAGCCGGAGCAATCGATGCACATTCTTAATATTTCAGTGTTCTTTTTGGGTACAAGGACGGGATTTGCGACCCAATCAGTATGGATAACTTCTACTACAAAACCTGCCTCTAGTAACTTAGCTAGTTCCATTCCTATGGCGTGGCGCTTCTTATCTCCAAAGCGTCGCATAGCTCGCTTCACTGGTTTAGCCCCCGGATTTATGTTGAGGTAATGCTCGGCGAGTTCCCTAGGTACTCCGGACATGTCAGAAGGTTGCCATGCGAAGATATCCATGTTAGCGCGGAGGAACTCGACGAGCGCGTCTTCCTATTTGGGGTCCATGTTGGCTCCGACTGAAACCTGCTTGGAGCCGTCACCTACGATGAGGTCGTGCTTCTTGGTTTCTATCGCGGCCTTGAAAGAGGTCTTCTGTTCGGAGATCTGCTTCTTGGTGGTCTGCATCTCAGTCGGATCCATCGCGGCTCTGTAGCCTTGCAGCTCCTCTCCAGATATCACAGACTTTGCGAAGGCGGCTTCGCTTAACTCGCATTCATGAGCCTTCTTGTAGTCTCTGGATAAGGTAATCATACCTTTTGGACCCGGAATCTTGAGCTTGTTGTAGATGTAGCACGCTCTTGCGTGAAACTTGTGGTAGGTGGGCCTGCCGAAAATGACGTGGTAGGAGCTCTTGAAGGGCACGACCTCAAACGTGATCATCTCTTGGCGAAAGTTATTCGCATCGCAGAAGGCCACGGGAAGTCTGATGCTGCCCAAGGAATTTGCAATTTTACCCGGAACCACACCATGAAATTCAGTGGTGTTGTGCTTTAGCTGCTCCTTGGTAAGGTTCATCCGCTCCAGAGTTTCCAGGTACATGATGTTCAGGCTGGCTCCGCCATCCATGAGGCACTTGGAGAAGTCATACCCGTCGATGCGGGGACTTACGACCAAGGCATAGCACTCTTTCGGAATGACAGTAGGATGATCCTTCCTATCAAACGTACACGGAGTTTCCGACCACCTGACATACTGCGGCACAGCGGGAACTGTGGCGTTCAGGATCCGGAGAGCTGATTTGTTTGCACGGACTGTTGGAGTTCCAAGGAATGTGTGGTATGCGCCCGCACTCTTTTTATCGAAGGGATTGGGTTTAGCTGCGGATCCGGCTTTGGGATCCGGCGAAGCGTCATCCTCGTCCATCGCCTCGGAACTGTCGTCCTCCTTGTCCTTGTGCTTGCCCTTGCCTCCTTTGCCGCGTGGGCGGTGCTTCCGGGCTCGCTTGTATCCTGCTTCCGGGTCAGATTTGAGATCATTGACCCACTTGCAGTTGCGGTTGGTGTGAGTGGACTTCCCTGTAACCGGATCCAGATGGGCCAGGCAAGGCATGTCTTTGTACTCTTCATAAGTTTGGGGGCGCGGGTTCCGGCAGCGGTGACTTCATCGCCACGCTGCTGGCCCCTTCCAGCTCCGCCACCGCGGCCGCGGCCTCTTCCGCCTCCTTGGCCTCCGCGTTGGAAGGCCATGGCGATCAAGTCGGATCCACCACTTTTTTGGTCATCAGGGGGATTTTTCCGCTTGGTGCAGCTGCTGCTACCGTTATCACGGTTCTTCTTTTGCTGATGCAGGGGAATTGCTGTAGCTGCTAGGTCTCCGCCTGCGTCGTCATCGATGGCAGTATGATCACTGGCGATGGTGATCATGTCATCCAAAGTCAGTTTATTTGCATTGACCAGGCAGGTCAGCTTGTGCCGCAGCAGTCCTCCCCTCTGCAAGCCACTTTTTTAATTGCTGTGCGATTATCGACGTTCTCGCATTCGTTCCTGGTTTGCAACCCTCGGGTGAGGAAGCTCCTCGATGTTTCACCCTTCTTCTGAATACATGCCTGCAGGTCGCTTGTTGTGGCAGGTCTTTTGTAGGTGCCTCTGAAGTGTTTCTCGAAGGCGTTCTTCAGGTCATACCAGCAAAAGATGGAGTTCTTCTCGAGGTCACTGAGCCAGATCCGGGCTGGACCTACAAGGTACAACTGAAGCATGCGGCAGGCAATATTAGGGGTTCCTCCGGCGAAGGTTACTGCATTATAGTAATCCTCAATCCAGGTATCCGGCCTTTCCGTACCATCATAATTCTTCTGGTTTCCGGGTAGCTTGAGGTTCATCCTTGGCTTTGGTTCCTCTCGAATCATCCGGCCAAAGCACTTTGGGCCGATGTAATCAGATCTGTACTCATTGAGGCGTTCTCGGGCATCGTGTGGGCCGCCGCCCGGGGTTTTTGAGCGAGAACGAGATCTCCGGCCACCGCCTCCGCCTCCGCCACTGGGTGGTGGTGAAGGGGACCTGCGAGGGGGCCTGTAAGATTTTTTGCTTCCTCCCTCTGATTCCCGGCGATATTCCCGTGGCTCGCTCCGACTCTGGTGGCTACCTTCACCTTGGTGATAGTCTCCTCCGTCGTTCCGGCTTCGGCGGGGCTCCGGCTCACGTTCCGCGTTCCGGCTCCTCCTGGGCTCAGGATCGCGATCATTGTTCCGGCTCCTTCTGGGCTCAGGCTCACGATCGTTGTTCTGGTTCCGACGCGGCTCCGGCGTACGCTCCCTGGTCCTTGGCGGCGGCATGTTGTCGCGGATGTTGATTCCACCGGCCCCATGGGGCCTGGTGTTTCCGGCTAGACTGCGGCGGCGAGGAGGTGGGGGACGCGGGTACCCGTTAGGCGGAGGTGACGGATTCCGGTACTTGTCCCTACCAGCGTACATTGCATCCTTTCCCTTCTTCGGATCTGACGGAGGTGTCTTTGATGGTACGGGGATTGGATTCGGGTGCTCCCTTGTTTTTCTTCTGCGCTCCGTGGATCCGGTGCGCGATTCATCATCAGGGTGGCGATTGACGCGGGCGTCCTTCTGCGTGGTAGAGATACAGTGATCCGGATTAGATTCCAACCTGCGCGAAGTATCTGCCTTGCTCTGCCGCTTCATTGCTGAAGCAACGAGCGTACGAACGTAGTCGATGTCAATCTCCTCATCCTTCTTTTTCAAGATCTCCGCAGTCTTTTTCATGTTGTCCTTTGGGGTCGCAAGTGGCTGTTGCTCAGTGGGGGTCGCGAAAGTGATCTTGCGAGGGGGTATAGCCTCCCGCCTGATTTGATCGACCTCCTGCTGAAGCTCGGTGACCTTGTCTCTCCAGTGCTGTTGGAGCTCCTTGACTTTCACGCGTTGTTGGTCAACCTCAAGTTCTCGCTGTTGGAAACCTTCCACGAATTGCGCGGCTTCTTTCCTTTCATCCAGCATTGCGGCTGCGGTTCTGGCGATTTTCTGAGCTGTTGCCAACATCTCCTGCCTCTTGGCCTCTAGAGCCTCCGGTTCTGCAGCTTCCTCAGGAGTTATTGGTTTGTTGAGGATCGCCGAGTGTGCTATTGCGTCCATGCCAGCCTGCTCAACCAGTTCTTCTGGGGACAGGATTTCCTGACGCAGTCGTTCCCGCGATAGCGGAGTACCTGCATAGGATGGCTGCGGGTCGGAAGTGGTGTGCTCGTCCCCCGATTCCCGCTGATCCAGCGCTGCTAAGGTTGCGAGGACCTGCTTTGGCTGGGCGGAATCTACTTCGACTTGCTCATCGCCTCCGAGTTCCTTCAACTTGTGATCGAACTCTTCAGTGTCCATGGAGGATGCGTCGTCGGAGGTTGGGCTGAGGTTGCCCAGGATCGATTCTTCACCCGGGGCATCGCTTTCTCCGACAGCCTCCTGCTGATCCGGAGCATCGCCATTTTCCGGGGCCACGACCTGCACGGGGCCAGCTCCGACTTCTTGAGGGGCGGCTCCTGCGGTATGAGCTATGAAGTGTACGAAGTGACACCTTTGCTTCTCTAACACCTGGGAGACCCAGGCGGATCTGCATTGGTCTTCCACCGTTATTTCCTGCTCAGGGGCGGATTGGGTGGGTTTTGATTTTTCCAGATCTAAGGCGGAATCTTCCTTAGGAAGTTCCTGCGACTCAGATCGGATCTTCGCGACTGCGTCCTGCTCAGCGGCGGTCGCGTCAGCGTTACTTACCAAGGCGTTCCCGTCGGAATCGACGGTTTCGCCAATGAAGATGTGGATGCCGCCGATTGGGACGACGGAGAGCTTGACGGGGTCGGTCTTAGCCGGAATCCAGCACTCGTCCTGAGGGACGATCGGAAAGTTTCCGGCGTAAAGAACACGCCCCACCGCGATCGTGTCGTTGTAGCTTCCCATGGCGGAACCCTCCCGGTTCCGGCCTCCAGACGCCGCAGGCCCCACGGTGGGCGCCAACTGTCGTTGCCTATTCGATGGTACCTCGGAGGAGGGATCCTCACGAGGGGAAGAAGAAGTAGGGGCCATAGGGCGGAGAGCACACGGGACGGTGGTACGCGATTTACCCAGCTTCGGAACACATGCACGAGGACATGGCCTACTGCTGCTTGTCTGGAATTATCTGGGTGCTTTCGCGTTGTTACAATGAGTTGTGGTTGTGCCTCTAGGGCTCCCGGGATCCGGCTTATAAAGGCGCACGGATCTAGGGTTTACATGGAGAGTCCTAGCCGGATTACAGATTGCCTAACTACGGTACAATGTCTTGCCGTGTACGTCAAGGATCTGCCTTCCATATACGTCGCACTGGATCCGGGTTCCTCAGGGGCCTCCACGGGTCCGGGTTCCTACGAAGGTCGGTTCGGATCCGGCTTACTGATCCTGGGCTGGACTTCATCCTTCATGATCAACAGCAACTGGGCCGCCCGATGGGCCACATGCCACATCACCGTCTATGGGCCACCCGGGCTTGCCGGATCTAGGCACTGTCGATGGTACACCCATGAAGTATACCCACAACACTTAACGCATAGTGCATCTTGTCGCCTTGTGGCGAAACAATCCAGCATCTGCTCGTTCTAATCTTTTGGACCCGTCAAAGTACATGGTCCAAGAACTCGACAAATCTAAATGACCCATATTTTGGAGTTCCAGCCACTCTGGCGCAAAGTCTGGTAGCACCTATAATATTATGCATTTTTTTTCTCATATGTGATGTCTCGAGGAGAAATTTCGATTCTTCAAAGGGATACCCATCCTGTTGCTCTCTCTCTCTCGGCTAGCGTGAGGCGCCGTGTGCGGTGGCGAGAATTGGATGAGGATCTACACCGTGAAGCTTGGTCTTTTCTTCTACGCTACGATGCCGGTAAGCACATAGATGGTGATTTTTGATCTATTCTGCTCATTGGGGTTTTTTCACGTTGGATTTTTTTAAACTTTTATTCTTGATGTTTTTGAGAAATTTGTGGATTCCTCGACTTGTCTCTCACACTGTCACACAATCCTTTTGTTTTTTAATCTTACAAGTTCCACGTTCAAAGAGTACCGGAGCATATCGTAGAGTTTCCCTATCACGGGGAACACGACGACCCGGCCTCCCGATGTGACTGCGTTCACATGCCTGCCGCATGCCGATACGTGGCATATGCCAAGAGCTGGGCAGATGACCACGGCCGCAGATTCTTAGCATGCGGGCGCAAGGACAAGGGCGGTGCATTCTCATTTCTGCAGTGGGTTGATCCTCCGCACCCATTGAAGCTCGCCAATGTGCGAGTTGTGGCACATCGAGATCCATGATAACCAGGAAAGGATGGACTTCGAGTGGGTTGATCCTCCACCACCTGGAAATTGCAATCGCCGAAGTGCAGGCTTAGATGATTGATTTTGTGGGCGTCATGAGAGAGAGAAAAGGTTGGATACATCGGCGCTACCCTGCAACATATAATGGTACCGCTGCATTAGGTTATTAGGAAATGTGAATATAGCTAATTTCCCAATCAGATTTTTTGTAGCTAGTAGTAGTTCTTGCTAATCATCTAGTTATTCTGAATTTTTTTGTACCTTCTTCATTTTGGAGAAGTGTAATGTGTGCATATCGTACACATGTTACGTGTACACATGTACTGATATCCTCTATATATAATATGAAACTAGGTTGTTTGATGTTTATATACATATTTGTTAATCAAATAAATATTGGAAATATGATACATCTAACATATGACTTGCCAAAATTCGATTGTCGTAATAAGTTTTTCTCCTTAAGCCCACACATATCGCTCTCATGCTTATCCAGAAAAAATAACCCACCCACCAACAGCTCACTCTAGCGAAACCCTAGCCTTCTGCCTCGCATCACCGCCTCACGGCGTGAACCTCTCATCCCTATCCCGCCCGACCATATCGAGGACCACATCATGCACGTATACGCCACGCCAGACCGCACCATCTGCCACGGGGGCGCGGACCTCGACCGCAGTGTCATGCACGTCTCTTATAGGCCGGATCGACCACACCGTCTGTTGCGGCAGCGCGGACCTCCACCGTGGTGGCGGCAGGAGCTAAAAATATTGCAGCTGATTGAAACTTAGAATATTATGGTGTGCGTGGATGGTTGGGAGGAAAACAAAATTAGCTAGTCCGGAGGATTATCTAGGAAGCTGCAACCAAGTTGTTAATCAGGTAGCTAAGTACACACTATATAATCTGATAAGTGTTAACAATCTACAACAATTTGAAAAAGGTTGCTAAACATATTAACATTTGTGGTAGTGAGATAGATGGTGTCAATGGAGTTAATGATATGAGATTTAACAGGTTCTTAAAGGTTTAAAACCGAGAGAATATTCGGTAACCTCATTCTTTGCGTTATGAGAGAGTGGTGAGCACTATAAAAGTCTAATATGCAGCGGCTAGTGCGGATATTCCTTTTGGCTCATAAGTGTAGATGCACCTACTATTTAAAATACATATTTTAAAATTTTAAAATATTCTGATAAACAATTCTAGATGTACATCCGGATATTCTATGTTCGCATAAAAAATTCCAAAAAATGACATTTTTTGAGACTTACGTAGAAAAGACAACTTTGTGTGCACCAAACTAGCCTATCAAGATATTTTTCTTTTGCCTTTTTTACACAGCCCACAAAAAAATGTTTTTTCCCACAAACTTTTACGTGGATGCACACCTAGATTTTTTCAACATTTCAAAATATATTTAAAATACATCTATCATAATAGATGCGTTAGACAGCCAAAACAGCATGTTCTAGCTACTGCATATCTGTGTTTTCTCCGTACGGCCTATAACTTCTGGGATTTTTATTTATTTGCCACTCGCTAACCAGCTGGCATGGATCGATCGGCTGTTTCGAATATCCATGAAGGTGCGCTGCATGCCTGCATGTTGTACAAAATGATCCCGTCGTATAATATGATTGCCACCAGTTCAAAAGTACTCATCGCCGTCCTCGGTGCTTACAAAATTATATAAAGACATGAGACAGACTAGTTCAGGGCCGGACTCTCTCATCGCAGAATTATAATAAGGCTAGAAACTGGGATGATACGTCACTACGGGAAAAACTGCAGTTGCCGTGCATTGCATCTTTGCTGTGTGTTTCCGCACGGCAAAGATTTGCGCACGTAGAAAAACGCACGGCAAAGATTTTGACCACGGCAAACACAGACACGAGCTCACGGCAAAGATTTGATTCACGGCAACGACGGAAGAGAGCGCACGGCAAAGAAAGTTGCACGGCAAAGGACCAACATAGCGCACGGCAAAGATAGGCTACACGGCAAAGACGCTGGCACACGGCAAAGCACAAAAGGCATCGCCGTGCACGCCTTTGCCTAGTGTTTTTAACAAACGCACGGCAAAGCAAGTCTTTGCCTAGTGTTTTTAACAAACACACGGCAAAGCAAGCCTTTGCCTAGTGTAAGCGCACGGCAAAGATGTAAAAACTGGATTTCTTCTCAGCTCAAAAGGTGTGGCGTGGTATAGTTATCAACAAACGAACGCTTAGCTCAGTGGCAAGGTTGCACGCTTTCTCTACTCTGCGTCCTAGGTTCGAATCCTAGACCGATCAGTTTGGAGCTTTTTTTTAGATAAACCATATTTAGCACACGGCAAAGAAGCAACCTTTGCCGTGCGGCGTCGCACGGCAAAGACCTTTGCCGTGCAACATTGGCGAGGCGCACGGCAAAGAAGCCTTTGCCGTCGATTGCTTTACTGTGCAGTCTTTGCCGTGAGGCAACGCACGGCAAAGCCTTTGCCGTGCATATAAGGCCCTTTGTCGTGCAAATAGTTGCACGGCAAAGAAAGTTTTTCCCGTAGTGCGTGTTAGACGGATAGGACCGAAATTTAGAGAAATGAGAAGATAGAGTAGAGGCACATAACGACAAAATGCATTTGTCTTAAAAAAGTAGAAACCCAGTGGGAGCTCTACCCATTCGTATGGAAGAAGCGAATTGCTCAGTTTATTAGAAAAAAAAAGGACAAAACTGCTAAAAAAAAGGGGAGAAAACCAAGTAGACAGAACTGGGAAGAGTAGGTTTTGGGCGAAATCCCTCCTACGCGATCGACCGCACAGCGCGGTCACTCTCCCGCGTGAAGCGCTCAATGTCTTTTCCTTCCCATTTTGGGCAACCTCTATCGCCCATAGTTTTCTTTTTACATTTCATCTCCCCTTGCCTGACTCTGCGTCATCTCCTCCTCGCCGCCGTCGCCCGCGATTCCAATGATCGGTTTCGTGCTCCTCCCACCTTCTGCATCTCTCTCCCATACCTCCCTTCTCTTCCACTAGTTTCCCTTTGTTTCCTTACCTATGCCCCCTTGCCTTCCCACCTAATCAGAACGCGAACCTTGGGGCCAAACACGGCGAGGTGATGAGATGGCATGCGCCAAACATAGATGAGGTTCTGGAACGGATATAGGATCTCCACGAAAGCCTCCACGACGCCATCCTCTTCATCTGAAGAATCCACTGCGCCGCCACCGCGCCCCTATGCCTGCGCCCCAGCAGAATAGGGAAGTGTTCTTCAAGGGCCAACCGGAGGGAGGAAGGAAGCGCGGAGGATGGCGGCCGTTCATCCCTGGCCGCAGCGGCGGAGGCCATTACCAGGAGCCTGCACTCCATCCGGTGGGCGCTCGTAGACCAAGTGTGTTCCTGTATGTGAGATTGCCCCTTTTCCTTACCCGTCCTTCTCCTCCTGACAAATTAGCTGAATATGACAAACTTTCACTAAAAACCTAACTGCCATATCAATTATGTTGGTATCAGTATATGCGCCGAAGCAAAATTGTGGACAAATTACTCATTAAGTGGCATAAATGAAATTGAAAATCCTTAATAATAATTACGTGATGTTGTACTTGCTGATCATATTCAGGTTCTGAAGGGACATTGTTTAGTCCAACACATACTGTTGTCTTTTTAGCTGATTGTTCAAGCAAGAGTAGATCTCGTATATAGTCATTTTTTTCTCATTGTACTCCTCTAGATAATCTATGTATCTAGAAGAGGATATAATCAGTTAGTTGCCTGCATGAACAAAGACACATAGGACTGTATATGTAGGTCTGGCAAAATAGCTCGAAGCTAGTGAGGTGGCTCAGTCTAGCAACTTAGAGGCTCGACAGATTCATGCTTAGCTTGAAAAAGTAATGAACTAAACTTTTTAGCCAGTCAGTTTAATGAGTTGAGCAGCATTTTCAGCTCATACCTTGATTAGTAATCGAGCCTTGATAGCTTGCTGATGATCGTTTTTTCTTAAAATACAACTTGGCGCATGACTAAGCTATGTGTGATCTATCTCTTTGATAAGTAGCAGGCTGAGGGTTTATAATTTATGAGCTAGAAAATCCCTCAAAATATTCCAAAAGAAATTATTTTTTTGGAGTCGATAACTTTTCACATTTACTGTCGATAAATAAACGGTAGAGGGTTGATAACTTGTGAGCTAAAAAATTTGCTAAAATATTATGAATGAAATTAGCTTTTGGAGTCGGTAACCTTTCATATTCGCAGTTGATAGATAACATGTAGAGGGTTGATAAGTTGTGCGCTAAAAAAGGTCGCCAAAATATTCTAAATGAAATTAACTTTTATGATCGGTAACTTTTCATATTTATCGTAATTAATTAACGAGTAGAGGATTGATAACTTGTGAGCTAAAAAGTCTCTGAACTATTCTAAATAAAATAAATTTTCAGGATCGGCAACTTTTCACATTTACCAATATAAATAATGAACATAGGTTTGATAACTTGTGAGCTAAAAAAGTCTTCGAAATATTCTAAATAAAATTAATTTTTGGATCGGTAATCTTTCACATTTACCGTTGGTAGATAACCGAAAAAGGCTTGATAACTTTTGAGCTAAAAATGGTGGCCAAGATATTTTAAATTAAATCATTTCTTAGGTTTGATAGTTATTCACATTTATCGTTGATAAATAACAGGCAAAAGATTAATAATACTTTTAGGTCAAAATAAAGTTGTAAAAACATATCAACATTGGTGCCGATTTGAAAGATCTTGCCGCGGCCGATTTATTACTTGCTTTTTATTTTTTTATTTTGTTTCTTTCTCCAAGAAATATAACCACCATATGCAGTGTGTTAAATAGGAGATGAATAGCCGAAAATTTTAGCTTTTCTGCATTTGAAATTAGTAGCTAATCTCATTTACTTTTATTAGAAATTATTTATTCTTTGTTACTTTCCACGTGAATTGAAATAAAGGAGATATGAAAATATACTTTCTGTTGTTGAAAGTGGTAATTCATTCCGGTTGCAAGTGAGAAATTAGGTTTGTTCTATGTCCCACCCATTTATTAGTCCTAAAATTCCACTGCCCCAAAAAAGAATATTTTAAATTTGTTGCTGTCAGAAACCCACCGGCGAGCAGCGATGGGCAACACCGTAGAGCCGGGAGGCTTCCAGGACGGCTGGTGGATCCTGGTCCCTAGGACGACGGCCCGCAATGCCTCTGGCGCACGTCCTGGCGGTTGCGAGGGCGTGCCACCTGACCTATACCTGGCCAGGAAGGTGATGGATTGCTTCGTTTAGCTTCCTGCATGGTAAACACGTAAACATTAAATACGAGCCCCGATCGGCTCTTAAGTTGTTCTGTGGATCGGCTCAAAGAGCCGAATGCCCCGTGGTTCACGTTAGATTTACAATGACACGGGGATCATGCTTTATCAATATCAAGCTAAACTAATCTACGATAGTCTAGGGTTTTCACTGCATAACCGGAACTTCCTACGCGTAATTGAGCCTAGCAGATACGTAAGATGATGGAAAACCAGCCCTAACGAGGCCTAAAAACCAACATGAAGTTGATCCCCAGAACAATCCCTTTAGGGCTTAATAAACCACACCTTACGCACTACCGGATCGTTCAACCCGTTTGTAAGGCCTAACCATGCAGATATCAAACTAATCCTTGCAGAACAAGGAAGGACTATAACAGATCAGATCTACTAAACAAAGATTAAGCAAGATGCCGCCCTTACACCTAAGATAGGTGTAAGGGCGGCTAGATATCGAGGGGCAACGTAGCTAAGCAAGCATAACATAAACACGTCGACGTAAGCCCCAAAACATCTAAGATAAGGGTGTTGCTCGCCATCAAAAAGGCTTCAGCACGAGCAACACCAAGAACGAATAAACTGATACTGCCTAGATCACGAGATGCGATCTAGGCAGCATATTGCTTACCGGGAGAAACCCTCGAAACAAGGGGTGGCGATGCGCCTAGATTGGTTTGTTGTGAACGTGATCGTCCTCCTTTCTCAATAACCCTAGATACATATTTATAGTCCGTAGACTTTCTAACTTGGGAATAAACCTAATCGTGTACGAGCTAAACTCTATCTCTTAATTCTAATCTACCATAATGTACAGATACACGGGCAATCTAGCCCACACTCTCGTTCAAGGCCGCTTCAGAGACGCTCCACGTGTATATCCTCCAAGCCCATCTCAATTACGGCCCATCTCCTGATTTGGCCAAAATCCGGTGATAGCACATGCCCCCCTGGTTTTGGCAATGATAATTTCAAAACCACTTTGTTTTCTCTTCGTAGGGTCATGTCGTGGCAGAGCAGAAACGTCATAGTATCCTTTCATCATGATGCCTTGCCTTCTCAACTTCTCTGCACGATTTGACAGATTTGGCACCATGTCCTCGGAAACCGCCACAGCATTAAATCTCCACTATATCCCCTTTTATTTAACCGCGTCGAGCAACTTGCTTCTTCATCCCCCTGCTCAGTACTAGCCACCGAAAAGCCCTCCTCCACACCATGGACTCATCATCCTCCTCTGCTTCATCGGCTCTCTCCTCCCAATCCTCTTCCTCGAGTGAGCCGATCCCAGAGTACAACCAGATGGAGGCGTACAATAGGCGCGCCCCCAAGCATTGGGATAAGCAGGAGTGGGACTTCGACTTCGTGCCAGATGGCCCACCCGAGGCCCTCGTCGGGTCAGATGGTGATTTGCCCCTGACTGACGGGGAGAACGACCTCCGATTCCTCGTCGACGGGGAACTAGAGGCGGAGAGTGAGGATGACCTCTTCTCCTGGGGTAACTTCACCTCCTCCGACGAAGAGGAAGAAGAGGAGGACGAGGAGGACGACATCTCCTCCGACGAAGAGGAGGAAGAGGAGGACGACACCTCCTCCGACGAGCCGCCGGCGAAGCGCTTCCGCGGCTGGGCCTGGTCTGATGACGATGAAGACGACGATGAGGAGGAGGAAGAAGCCCCTGTTGAGGGCTATGGCAGCAGCGACGAGGAGCTCGCCAGCAGCAGCATCGACGGCGGCTACAACGGCGACGACGAGGACAACGACAGCCCTTAGAGTAGGGACTACTAGCATAGGACTAGTAGTAGCAATCTGTTCTCCTTTTGTTCCTCCTTTATCTTGAGCAATCGGCTCTTCTCTGTAAAAATCCTCTTTATTAATGAAGAAAGTATTTCTATGTCGATTTTGCCTTCATACCAATTTTGCCGATTGTCAAAGCGAGTCAACGCGCACAGAGCCGATGGCAGCGCATCGTCCTTCACCATAAAACGTGAGTAAGGCCAAATCATTTGCCTATTTCAAACGGTAACCTGCAACCCTTATCTGAAAGAGCAAACTCAGATCCCAAAATCACCGCTCGAACAGACCCAAATTACAGCCACGCGACTCTCAGATCTCGATCGTGCAGACCCAACTCCACAGCGAACCCAATGGCGGAATCATCCAACGCCAACACCACGGTCTCTGGCCTGAAGGTAACCCTCAACCGCTCCTCGCTACCCGAGCAAGGTCGTGATGCAGAGTCAGCCGATTTCACCAAAATCGGCTTCCAAGAGCAGAACATTTTCTAGGCAGCTGCCCCCCGAGCCTCAGTCAAGGCGAGGACAGCAGTGAGGAAAGTAGCTACCAGGAAGACCTTGAAACGCCAACACACGGTTCCGTCTCAAGAGAGTTTGCATGTAAGCTGATCCAGGCCTTAGCTGATTTCATCTATCCTGCTAGGCTTCTGCAACAGGCTTGTATTTCTTTTACAGGCCTCCACTGAAGAAAACTCCAGTGAGGACACCCAGTCCAGTCGAAGGGACTCGAGCCCAGGCAATTCTGGGAAAACCACCACGCAGAGCCAGCCAGACTTGCCACCGTCTGCTTCCAAGAAAAGGTCAGCTCCTGAACCTGCTACCTCCCAGGCTCCCATCGAAACAGGGCAGGGCAGTCTTCGCACAAAGAGCCGATGCATCAAGAGAGCTCGCAAGGAACCGCAAGCCTCTTCATTGAACCAGGAGATTTCGAATGTAATTCCCTCCATACTCTTTATCGGCTATTTCATGCTAACCCATTGTTGTTCTTATCGGCTAAACACTTCCTTTGCAGACTGATGACACCTCTAGTAGGGAGGTTGAGGAGGTAACGATGCCACCTTCCACCCTGGGCTTAGCAACTTCTACGGTTGTAGATGACAAGCTTGCCAGCTTAGCCAAACCTTCAGTAGAAACACAAGAGCCGATCATCTCGTCATCGGCTGTTCCTCTGGTCTTAGGAGAGGTATACTCCCTTTCCTTAGCTTTACCTTTCTCTTCCGCTGTACACTGACGTTGTCCTTGTTGTTTGTCAGGGCTATGACCTCTCAGGCTTGCTAACATTTGACCCTGAATCCATCGAACCGGCTACTGCTAAAGCAAACGAAGAGCCAGGACCCAGCGCTACACACGGTCAACTCCAGCATCTCAAGGCCCTGCTCTCCTCCTCCATTGAGACATTGGTTGACGACTCTGAGGCTGTGAAGAGCATTCTGGAAGACATCCAGCCTCATCTCCCGGTGACGCTGCAGGTGAAACTCTGGCCAGTTGTGACTCTGTCTGCCTACAGGTCAAGGGTGAAATTGGCTCGTCAGAGAATCGACCTGCGCCACGCCCAGCTTCCGTTGAAAGCCGATATTTCAGACAAATGCCAACGGCTTAATGAGAAAAAGGCAGCTTTGGACGCCAAAACTGACACCTCTGTCAGTACTGCTGAACTTGCGACCTTGCGCAAAGAATTGGAGGCCCTTGAAGAGAAGGTCCGGGCAACCAAACAGCTCATCCAAGCTAAGGAAGCTCTTATCGCCCACTCCCACGAGAAGCAGAAGGCCTCAAAACTGAACTGAAAACCGATCTGGCCGAGATACATGCCCTGAACAAGCAGCTGGTGGCAGACAAGGATGAAGATGATGAGGCCGAAATCGCCGAGGTGGATCGTGTTCGTGCTGACGCCCTCCGTGCCCTTGAGACATTTCTTCAGTAGAGCGCCTCCCTGTGTAATCTGAAAACTGCATTATTGAGCTTGTACTCTAGAGTCGATGGCTACGCATCGGCTTTGTTCTAAAGTCGATGTCTGTGCATCGGTTGTACTATGTTTTTTTTTACTGGCCGATTTCGTGCATCGGCTCCATATCTCGGTCTGTTATCTCATATTAGGTGCCCCCGAGCCGAATCTTTCAAGTAATTGAAGATATCGGCTCTCTGGTTAAATGGTTCCAGGAACTTGCACCTAGGCATCGACTGGTTTTTTCTGACGAATGTTGGTCGTGGCTTATCCCCAAGACCAATATCAATCTCTTCTAGCTCATCAGCTGATGTAAACCCATATCCTAGCTTTCCGTCGCCTGCTAGATCGATGCTGAACACAGGCAAGACATATGGTGAGGATAATATGGGCCGATTGCCTGAATCGGCCTCCTTTTCCATTGCACTACTCAATGAGGGTTTACAACTTCTTTGTGCTTTACGACGACTACGTGACATGCTTGAGATGAGGTCATTTATTTTTTGGGGTCGATCACAGGGATCGGCCTTGCCACATGCGTTGATTGGTGTTGCTCTTGCTACTCCATCAGGCCGGTGGATAAGACCAGCCTCACCCCGTTTTTTGACACCTCGATGCGATCACAGCCGTCCAAACTGATTCCAGAGAACGGCTCTTGGTCTTCCGAGTCCCAAATATTCATGCCGGCTATGGAGACCTCGACCGAATCATCTGCATGCACGACCTCCACTTCATCTCCATCCCACTGTATCAGGCATTGGTGCATTGTAGATGGAATGCAGCAGTTGGTGTGAATCCAATCCCTCCCTAGCAGGACAGCGTAGGTGCTCTTGCTGTTGACGATGAAGAACGACGTAGGGATAGTCTTTCGGCCTACGGTTAGATCTACGTTCAGAATGCCTTGTGCTTCTGATGCTTGGCCGTTGAAATCGCTTAGTGTGACGTTGGTCTTGATCAGATCTTCGTTAGAGCGTCCCAAATGTCGTAGCATGGAGTATGGCATTATATTGACTGCCGCTCCCGTGTCAACCAACATCTTGTTGACAGGCTGCCCATTGATATAACCTTTTAGGTACAGGGCATTCAGGTGCCTGTAGCTCCTCTCTCGTGGCTTTTCAAAGATAACTGGCCGTGCACCGCAGTCAAACTGTGCCACTGGCACTTCTTCAGTTCATGGAGCATGAAACTCTGACGGGAGTATGAACACCATGTTTGTATCAGCCGATGTCCTTGCATCGGCTTTTGTCTGCTTGGGGCGCCATTCTTTCTTCTGTGGCCGCGCCTCCGTCTCCAATGTCTGCTGAATTTTCACGGCCAGATCGGGCCGTGCTTTCCTCAACGTGTACAGGTACTGCACTTCGGCTTCCTCCAGGTTACGTAGCCGCTGAACCCTACGCTTCTGGGAATGACTGAGTCCATCAGGGCACCACCTTGGCCGGTGGTACCTATCTTCTTCTTCGTCTTCTGACTCCTCGAAGTCTTCATCTCGAGATGACTCAGCTCGTCTGCTTTGAGGTGGGAGAGGCCCTAGACGCTTGAACACTGAAACCTCGCTTGTGCCCTTCCTCTGCTGTCTACATTCTGGGCAGTTGTCGATTGTAGGCAATCGGCTCATTCCTGAATCCCAGCAGTGCTTAAAGACAGGACAATCCCAGTGCATGTCCATATCCTCCGGTTCTCTCGATCTCCCTTTGGCGCGACGCTCATATCCTTCATCGTCTCTATCATATCGACGATGTTTTCTGCTGTCTGCACCAGACCGACGATATCTGTCGTCATCTACGTCGTACCGCCGACGTCGGTCATACTGATATTCATATTTGTTGAGGAGATGCGTGGAGAGTGGTCGCTGGTACCGCACGCTTCTCACTTCTTCCTCAGTGAGGTACCGTCTGTTATCATATTGGGGCCGGTCGCGTGGATCGGCCTCCTTCTTATCCTTGCCACGGGAGTGACTGCTCTCCTCTTTATCTTTACCATGGCGGTCTACAGGCCCTGCCATGTTGATATCGAAAGAGCAACCCGGCTGACGCTGCGTGGCATGGTTGAGCTCCACCATGTTGACGCCAGGAAACGGTTGCATGTCCACTTTCATGGCAAACTGACCGAAGATTAATCGGCCTTGTTCTATCGCCATTTGAATCTGTCCACGCAACACTTTGCAGTCGTTGGTGGCGTGGGTGAACGTGTGATGCCATTTGCAGTATGGTCTCCCGTTCAACTCTTGCACCGTAGGGATTTTATGGCCTTCGGGTAACTTCAGCTGTTTTTCCTTTAGCAGCAGATCGAAAATCTGCTCAGTTTTGCTTATATCAAAGTCAAACCCTTTTGCAGGCCCTGGTTTCTTTACCCATTTGTAGGACACGGGGCCTGCCCCCCCGAGTCCATTCAGCGACGGCGACTTCCTGATCTTCTGCAGATTCTTCAACTTCTTCTGTCTCG
The DNA here is from genome assembly GCF_019359855.2 of Lolium perenne. Classification (NCBI taxonomy): domain Eukaryota; kingdom Viridiplantae; phylum Streptophyta; class Magnoliopsida; order Poales; family Poaceae; genus Lolium; species Lolium perenne. The sequence goes on from NC_067245.2 coordinate 191,871,687, forward strand.
ACCAGGCCTATCGGGCGCTTGAACTTGTCTTGGTACAATTCTGGGTGGCGCTGCTCATACAATGTCAGTTTCTGGACCAAATGCGCCAGTGAATTGTAGTCCACTTGGAAAGTCAGATCCTTGAGCGGCGCTGCGAGGCCTGCCACGGCCAGCTCGACTGCTTCTTTCTCAGTTAAATGAACCGAATAACATCGGTTCTTGACACTTCTGAAACGCTGAATGTACTCAGACACCATCTCTCCCCGCCTTTGCCGCACCTGCGTCAGATCGGCAATGCCAGCTTCGGTAGCTTCTGAGTGATATTGTACGTGAAATTGCTCTTCCAGTTGCTTCCATGTCCGAACTGAATCTGGTGGCAACGAGGTGTACCACCCAAAAGCTGGACCCGTGAGAGATTGCGCAAAGAACCTTACACGTAGCGGGTCTGATGCTGAAACCATGCCCAACTGTGCCAAATATCGGCTCACATGCTCAATTGAGCTAGACCCTTCTGACCCACTGAACTTGGTGAAGTCAGGGAGCCGATACTTGGGTGGCAGCGGGATCAGGTCGAATTCGTTGGGATACGGCTTGGAATAGCCGATTGCACTGATTTGATCCATGGTATGAGCTGCAGGGGTTGAGCTTTCATGACTCGTTCCGGTGGCATATTTAGCTAGCCACGCCTGTTTCTCAGCGTCTGCTCCAGAACTCCCTCTTGCTCCAGCAATCCCTCCTGCAGTAATCTGGTTCGTGTGCGCCCAGCTGTTGCAGTCCGGCACGTATGCGCACACGTATCCATGTGGAATCTCTTTGGGCGGCTCATACAAGAATTGGTAATCGCCAGGATCACCTCCAACCTTGTAGATGATGTATGCCGGTGAACCTTGTTGCTGTGGAGCTGCAAGCGCGAATGGCAGTTGTGGTCTGGTGTGGAACGGTACTTCTCCTTGGTGAGTCCCTAGGGTAGGTCCTGACGGAGAATACTGATGCTTCATGATTTCCTGAACCACACGAAGCGCAACACGCTCAAAAGCGTTCACCAGGCTCTCAGAATGACGATGTAGAGAATGAGCCACAATATAATTGGTTTCCTGGCGAAGGGCTCTGGTGCGCTCCTCCGAAGGAAGAGACAGATCTACTCCATCTAGCGCGCCTTCAGGTGTGAACCCTTTGAACCTAATGCCATGTGAACGAGTTTTTTCGAAAGAGCCGATGAGATCGGCTTCGAAGAGAGCCTTAAGCTCATCATACTTCTTCTTGTGCTCTTCAGGTAGATCTTCGTACTTGACTGGTTCGTCCGACATCTCAGCTGCAGATGTTGACGTGGTTGCTGCAGATTGTCCCACCAGGCGTGCCAGAATGTGTTGCCTGCCAAAACCCACCGGCGGGCAGCGGCGAGCAACACGAAGAGCTGGGAGGGTCCCACGACTGCTGGTGGGCCCTGGTCCCTCGGTCGTCGTCCCGCAATGCTCCGGCACACGTCCTGGCGGTTGCGAGGGCGTGCCACCTGACCTATACCTGGCCAAGAAGGTGATGGATTGCTTCGTTTAGCTTCTTGCATGGTAAACACGTAAACATTAAATACGAGCCCCGATCGGCTCTTAAGTTGTTCTGTGGATCGGCTCAAAGAGCCGATTGCCCCGTGGTTCACGTTAGATTTACAATGACACGGGGATCATGCTTTATCAATATCAAGCTAAACTAATCTACGATAGTTTAGGGTTTTCACTGCATAACCGGAACTTCCTACGCGTAATTGAGCCTAGCAGATACGTAAGATGATGGAAAACCAGCCCTAACGAGGCCTAAAAAGCAACATGAAGTTGATCCCCGGAACAATTCCTTTAGGGCTTAATAAACCACACCTTACGCACTACCGGATCGTTCAACCCGTTTGTAAGGCCTAACCATGCAGATATCAAACTAATCCTTGTAGAACAAGGAACGACTATAACAGATCAGATCTACTAAACAAAGATTAAGCAAGATGCCGCCCTTACACCTAAGATAGGTGTAAGGGCGGCTAGATATCGAGGGGCAACGTAGCTAAGCAAGCATAACATAAACACGTCGACGTAAGCCCCAATACATCTAAGATAAGAGTGTTGCTCGCCATCAAAAAGGCTTCAGCACGAGCAACACCAAGAACGAATAAACTGATACTGCCTAGATCGCGAGATGCGATCTAGGCAGCATGTTGCTTACCCAGGAGAAACCCTCGAAACAAGGGGTGGCGATGCGCCTAGATTGGTTTGTTGTGAACGTGATCGTCCTCCTTTCTCAATAACCCTAGATACATATTTATAGTCCATAGACTTTCTAACTTGGGAATAAACCTAATCGTGTATGAGCTAAACTCTATCTCTTAATTCTAACTAGTATAAATGCCCGTGCGTTGCCACGGGTTTCTAAATTGTATTTCTCAATGCACATATAAATTTCCTGACTCACTATAAAAATTCAAAATAAATTAGAAATACCATAATGTAATACATCATGATAATATTGAACACAAGAACAAGATAGCATTGTTGTGCATCTGCATGGTTTCAAGTTCTAGGTTTTTTGTTACTCATCCGCGGTAAGTCCCACACCTGTGTTATGGACCGTCATAACTGCCAACTAAACAACCTCTGCTTTTTAATGTATTATTGTCTCATAAAACATGGGTGCACACTTATAACTGATGGAATACTTCTTTTGGAAAAATAGCTTTTTTCAAAGATTCAAAGCTTATTTGCTCTTCAATCCACCATTGTTGAGTCGAGTCGAAGTGATTAATTCGAGAATTCCATTTCACTTGCAAGACTGTGGTTTTCTTGACTGCCCATGAAAACTTAAGGGTGTATATGTGGACTGTCGCACAATGCATCTGATGCCATATTTAATGAATAAGCATTGAGATTGTGCCAATCATTGGGTATATTTTCCTCAAACATGATTTACAAATTAATATCAGACTTGAAGATAAAATAACTATGCTACAATTAAAATCCTTGTCCAGCTCACATAACTATTTTGAAATTTTTATAAAGTCTAAAAGTTATAAAAGTATGTTTGCAAACAAACCAACTTCCTCAAATATGTTGCTTCGGTGTTGACAGTTGTTAGGAACGAGTGTAGCTGAAAATATGTGTAAGGTCAGGACCATGTTATTTCAATATTGTGATCATCAAATGAATGACAAGACTACCGGTTAATAGAAAGCATGCAAAACAGCGATCGACTGACATCAGTGTGGCCTTCGGACCTATTGTAAATATTTAACAATATTTCAACTTTATAATATAGTGGCTCATTTTTGCCCATCTTTAACTTTATTCTTAGTATATTTAAACATAATGCATGTGCAACCCACATCTCTCAAATAAATATAACACATGTAATTTGAATTCTATTTACTTCAACAGGGTTGATTTCATGTTTGTTTTTGGTCCACTTAATATGTATCACTGCCTAACGGTCTAACAATTCTCAATGCAATGTATGATTTGAACACGAACTTGACAACTAAAACTAAAATACCAAAGTTAGTGCGCTGGAAAGAGGGGTACTGAATACTGGTTTGTTTTAAACCAAAAGACAATAAAATGGACAAAAAAATCTGATTTGAACACGAACTTGACAACTAAAACTAAAATACCGAATCATTGTGAAACCTCACCTTGATAATATCCCAAAAAAACCCATGTGCATGAATAAAAACCAACAACTAAAAATGTGCATATTATTCTTGAGAAGTTGAAAACAAAGAGTTATATTTTGCTCTAGGTTCTGGAAGGTGGTGTACTTTTCTACTACTATAAATTGGTAATACCTACCGGAATAAAAACCAACAACTAAAAATGGAGCACCTGCATCCCAGGTTGTGCTTATCTCCTGTGAAGACACGAGGAAGGACGGCGTTAATAAATAAAATTTTGGGTGAAACTTTTGCAGATAACTGTGCTAGATAATTTCGAGCCACAATCTCTAATCTCTTCAGTCCTACTTCTCAATATCTGCAAATGCTTACATAATTCGAGTTGGAGTCTCGCGGATGTACGATAGTATGTGACCGCCTAAATATATGCACAAGTATATCCAATGAAGAAGGCATTAATAAGCCTATTGCCCCACCTATTATGGCGCGCCAGCGGTATTTGCCATCAGCGCGCGTCAATATTGGTGCGTCGACACTATTCCTTGCAGCTACTTTTCCTAATAGTGTACATGTGCGCAACCATAGAAAAATGTAGTGGAAAATGCAAACGGTGTGTGTTTAGATTTTTTCCATCTTACCATGCATGCCGGTCATCTTCCTCCATCAAGCTCCAGCGGTTAATTTTTTCTTGGATGAACATCATCTCCAACATGATGATTTATTGTACAACAATGGATGTATCACTACTACACAATTGACTCAGTCATCGTAAGAGCTTAGCACTACCTCCAAAGTACATGTAGACAACATCCTTCGGTGCTTGCTTGAGATGTATCACAACGGAGTGTTGGCATAAACTTTCTCAAGCCAGGCATTCCTTTCTTCACGGTGGCCATAACCATGTGCCCAACGCAGGCTGCCGCTGATAGCCCCAGCAACATCCAAATCTCGGAATATCCACACCACGTGGTTCAGGAAAGAACACCAGCAAGAACGTTAAAAAAAATTCAAATCATCTTCAACAAGAACATATTCGGTGTTCATATTTAGTAGAAGCAGATCAATAATTATTTCACCTCCGTAGAGAGCAGTGTATTAATAGATTAATCAAAGACGACAGATTAGTTATATTACCACAAAAAAATACAAAAAAATAGTAGCGAACTCATGAACAAAGCATCAGGCCTGAAGAAACTATCCAGGCCTATACACGCAAATTTTGTCAAGAAACAAGCTTGCACACACAGAAGCATCATGAAAAAAAGTCAGATCTTGGGATAGAAGAAAGAATGGATTTCGAACAAATTTTGGACCTTGTACAGTAATCCCCATCCGCATCTATTTAGATCATTAACTATCCATCCCTACTTTGTTTAGATCATGAACATGCAAATAAGACTAATCCACGTGAAAAAAAACGATTAGTTTTGATGGTAGCAACACCCTCTCGCCTCTAGGGACGAGCTTTGCTCCTTCATCCGGGACTTGAAACGTACCTCCCTTTATGAAAAAATCTGGTAATTTGAGGAATAGATGGTTTGATGCTTCCTCCAGGACGCCCAGGGCATCTACAAAAGCCGAAGGAGCACGGATGACTTCAGGAGCTAAGATGCCTTCTGATTTCTTGTAGCAAGCATGGTAAAAAATCGAGGGCAATAAGACTGACAGAAATTTAAAGTAGGACAATCAACACAATCTGGATAGCAGAAACGTTAGCAGAAAAAGACGTATATGGTGCATTGTTTGAGATCTCAGTATATAAATATATAATAGATCCATCTACAACAAAAACGCAATTTTTTTTGCAAACACATGTAAACAGAGTTAATCAAGCATCCCTTCCAGGACCAAAGTATGGATTTCACATCTCGCCACGGGCACCCACCAAGTCGCCGATGCAATGAGAGCGGTGAGAGCGGGTAGCGGCTGCCGGCGAAGTCTATAGACAATATTTATTCCATTACCATGGCGACGGACAAATCCGTGGCCACCAAGCCGGCAGGGCGGCGCTAAATGTGCCAGCGGCGAAGGCGGGATTCCTCCGCCTTGACGCATCCACCGTCTCCTCCCTCTCTTCATCCCGGCTCTTCAATCTCCCCAAGACGTTGTCCCCATCTATGGTCACCTACAACATTCGATTTCACACGAGCATGCATGCCAGAGAGGAGGTGAGAGGCGGCATAGTAATTCGTCACATGGGAACTGGAGGATGTGGCAACTGGCGAGGGTGTGGAGGGGCGGTGGCAAAGATCTAGGCGCAGGCCAAATTGCATTGAAATAAGATTGGCACCGGAGGTAAGAGGATGGAAGGTGCGGGAAGTGCGGAAATCAAAGAAAGGAAACCAATCGACGCAGGTTAATTTGGAGGTGAAATAAACATCACGCCCATGACGGTCGGTAGTAACCTACCGCTCGGATCAGCGCGCAGTAAATAACAACTCGTGATTGCTTTCCTAATAACACTTGATTAATTTCCTTTTTTAACCCGTGTGATTGATTTCCTATGTAAAAAGCCTCTGATTGCTTCCGTAAAAGAGTACTTTTGGTAAGGCTAAAAGATCCGGATGGCAAGGAAATACTGATTTGACGGAAATCATTGGATTCATTGGATGTCAGTAGTTTTTTGGAAAGTGACTGAAATCATGGTGTTTGTTGGTGCGGCAGTTTATTTTTGTAAGTAGCCAGGTGGGAGGGTAAAATGGTCTTATTTAAAATATGGTTGACGAAACTACGACCGGAGGAAACAGAACCAGTTCCTCCTTTTTATATAGTAGAGATCTACCATAATGTACAGATACACGGGCAATCTAGCCCACACTCTCGTGCAAGGCCGCTTCAGAGACGCTCCACGTGTATATCCTCCAAGCCCATCTCAATTACGGCACATCTCCTGATTTGGTCAAAATCCAGTGATAACAAAATTATATCACCATGAAAGAAAATGAAGCGAGAGAACCCATTCAAAAAGGGAATTGCAGACGTGGGAAAGGCAATGTGTGGGGAAGGGAGCGCGCATCACGCGGGAATACAAACCACTTGTATTAATTCAGAGACCATTGTTTCAACCTATATAATTTATGCTGACTGATCACATGATTTATCTCAATTAATTGATGCATTTCCTTGTTATTATCTAATTTATCATTTTCATTCTGGCTCTCAAAATGCATGGGCCCTAACGGTATTCCATTCTTTGAAATAACACAGGTTTATAAAAGACTAAAAAAATACTTGTTGGGCCCGAGAATGATATTGACGCTAGATTTTCCTGGAGTTTGGTTTGCTGTTTTTTTTCGATAATGAGACTGCACCCCTGAAAAAGAAAGTAAAACTGCTGCAACGAAAAGATGACCAGGCTGGCCCAAAGGCCTTGTCTAGGCAGAGCAAAGCTCTAATGTCGCTGAAGGTTGTGTACTAGGAGGCATAGTTTTGGGGCTTTGTCTTTTTGGTTGTGCAAATTGTCCATGATCATGCGCAACATATTGTCAATCATCAGGACTACAAGGTTGCGTGGTGAGGTGTTTCTGGATTTACTGAAACTGGACACGGGACATCGAATTAAGGATGGTTGCGGTATGCTTATCTATGTCTTAGTTTTCTCTTACACAATCAATTTTCAATTGTTTAAATATTTATTGTGATGTACGGCTTTGCTCCGTTCATGGTCGACATTTCAGCGCTTGGAGGACCGAGACCTCTTTATGTAGGTGTCTACACGATTGGAGAACACGGCCAAAGAGTTTATTTCCAGACATGGGTGGCTACATATTAGGCGGATTGAAGCCAACGTAGCATAGTCTAGCTTGGCTCTTTCGATCGATCTTTTATATTTTTGTTGTGACTTGATACTTGAACGGCTGTATACATCTTAGTTATGCAGAGGTTGGGTGTAATGCTTGAATATTTTGAGTAATGAAGCGCCCTTTATCGAAAAAAATATTTATTGTAACCCTTAAACATGACACCAAATGTGTAATTGGAAGGAGTAAACTATGCCAGTTACGGAACAACTTATACGTCGAGTTATATAGAATGTCTACATTGGCTTGTTTGCAATCAGATGGAGAACAGTGTTCTCTGGCTGTTCTTGGCTTAGCATGAGGTTATCTGTATGTAGTAACGATACTAGAACATGGTTGAGTTATGGTACTATGTTTTCAGCTGCAACATTTCAATCTCTGCATGCTTCCCAGATCAGTTTGGAGATATAAATTTCAATGGTTTGGTACTGCACAGTGCACACCTAGGGCTGGGGCATAGTTCTTTGGACACAAGTAGTATCAATATATTATCGATTTGGGTATCATCACTCTTTGTTATTAGCATACTGTTCAGTGTTGCCATTTTTATATGATTTACCGTTGCCAGTTTCATGTGACCCAATGTCTGATTACTTAGAGCATCTCCAGTAGCATCTTCAAACCGTCCCCAAACGGCGCTGGATTGAACGTTTGGGGGACGTGTTTTGTTCGTGCCACGTTTAGGGGACGTCGCTCCCTAGTCGTGTCCCCCAAACAAAATTCCGAAAATTTTAAACTTGGCATATATTACATAGATTCGAACGAGATTCGACTAAATTTAAACTAAGCCTAATCTAGAAGTACTTGCGGCGGCCGGAGGCGTCGTAGTACTGGTGGAAGTTGTACATGTCGTCGGTGACGACCTCCTGCTTGACGCGCTCGTCGGCCTTGTCGACGGGCTCGTCCTTCATCAGGCCGCTTGGTCATGCCTCACCGTCGTCGGTGAGGTCCACGAGCGGCTTGCCGGTGCCGCGGATGAACATGGCGATCGCCGTGTCGAGGTTGCCCCTCCAAGCATCCTTGTCATTCAGCGACGCCAAGTACGCCGCTCACAGTCCTGGGGAGTCCTCGGGGTCGTCGCTGCTGGCGATGAGGCGCTGCTGCCGCTCGTACTTCGCCAGTAGCGCCGCCTTCGACGCTTCCTCCGGCTACTCCTTCACCTCCGGCTTCGGGATGAGGAGGGCGCCGTCGTGCCTCTCTTGCTGCCGCCGGCTGCCGCTGCTGCTGCCGCCGCGCCTCGGATGGACGGGCATCGCCGGCTCCTCCTTCACCACGCGATTGGGGATGGTGTAGGGCGCCGAGCGATACGACGAGGACGGCGTCGATCGGGCCAGTCCTGAGGAAGAAGAGTTCGAGGAGGATGAGTACGTCCTCCTCGGCTGCCATTGCGCTGCGGGAGACGGTGGCGGTGAGGACGGCGCCTCCAACCTTGGAGTGCCGTTGCGGATGCCGTGGATGACGCTCTCCAGGGTGCGCCCCGGAACGCCCCAGAACAGGGCGCGCCCGTCCCTGTTCCAGCTGTTCGGCCCACCGATGAGGCCGGTGGTGCTGCACATCTCCATGTCATACTTGGCCTTGAAGTAGGTGCCCCACTGATGTCTACGCACGCTTCTATTCCTGTAGACAGTGTTGGGCCTCCAAGAGCAGAGGTTTGTAGAACAGCAGGAAGTTTCCCTTAAGTGAATCACCCAAGGTTTATCGAACTCACGGAGGTAGAGGTCAAAGATATCCCTCTCAAGCAACCCTGCAATTAAGATACAAGAAGTCTCTTGTGTCCCCAACACACCTAATACATTTGTCAGATGTATAGGTGCACTAGTTCGGCGAAGAGATAGTGAAATACAAGTAATATGGATGATTATAAGCAGTAATTGCAATCTGAAATAAAAATGGCAGCAAGCGAACATGTAGCAGAACTTGTTGGAAACGGTGTTTCAATGCTTAGAAACAAGGCCTAGGGATCATACTTTCACTAGTGGACACTCTCAACAATGATCACATAATTGAATAAATAAATGCTACTCTCAAACACTCTCTTGTTGGATAACAAACACCATTCATTGTGTAGGGCTGCAAAAGCACACCTCAAGCCGAAGTAAACAAGCTCCACAACATCATAAAGGAATCACACACGATGCACACACTGTCACCATCACACCGTGGAGAGTGACTCCGGAGTTCATATTAAAGTAACCTCTAGAGTGCATAATAGACAAGAGTAACATCTACATATTCAACTAGATTACAAAGCTCATGATCACATAAAGATCACACCATGGGAGAGAGAGATGAACCACATAGCTACCGGTAGAGCCCTCAGCCTCGGGGGAGAACTACTCCCTCCTCATCATGGGAGTCAGCAGCGGCGATGAAGATGGCGGTGGTGTCGATGGAGATGACTCCGGGGGCAATTCCCCGTCCCGGCGGCGTGCCGAAACAGAGATTCTGTCCCCCAAAAATTGTCGTCGATGGCGGCGGCGCTGCGGAACCCTTGGTGGAATATGACTGGATTCTTTAGGGTTTTCGTATATGGGGCAATATATAGGCGAAGGGGCGGCGTCGGTGGAGTCCCGAGGGGCCCACCCCATATGGCGGCGCGGCAGAAGGTGGGGCCGTGCCACCCTATGAGGTGGCCAGCTCATGGCCCCCCTTCGTCTCTCCTTCGGACTCCGTGAAGTTTCTGGAAAAATAGGGACGTGGCCTTTCGTTTCGCGCAATTCCGAGAATATTTGTAAACTAACTTTTCTGAAATAAAAAACAGCAGCAGGAACTAGCACTGTGGCATCTTGTTAATAGGTTAGTCCCAGAAAATGCATAAAAACATTATAAAGTGTGAATAAAATATGTAGGTATTGTCATAAAACTAGCATGGAACATAAGAAATTATAGATACGTTGGAGACGTATCAAGCATCCCCAAGCTTAGTTCCTACTCGCCCTCGAGTAGGTAAACGATAAAAAGAATAATTTCTGAAGTGACATGCTACCAACATAATCTTGATCAATACCATTGTAAAGCATATGAGATGAATGAAATTACCCAAAGCAATGGTCTATAGTTTGCTAACAAAAAGATAATGACTAAACAACTGAATCATATAGCAAAAAAATCATGAATAGTACTTTCAAGACAAGCATCAAAAAGTCTTGCATAAGAGTTAACTCATAAAGCAATAGATTCTTAATAAGAGATTTTGAAGCAACACAAAGGAAGATTTAAGTTTCAACAATTTCTTTCAACTTTTAACATGTATATCTCATGGATAATTGTCAACACAAAGTAATATAATGAGTGCAATAAGCAAGCACATAAGAAATGATGCACACAAAGTTGACACAAGTGTTTGCTTCTAAGATAGAAAGAAGTAGGTAAACTGACTCAACATAAAGTAAAAGATAGGCCCTTCGCAGAGGGAAGCAGGGATTAAATCATGTGCTAGAGCTTTTTAAGTTTTGAAATCATAAAGAGAGCATAAAAATGAAGTTTTGACAGGTGTTTGTTGTTGTCAACGAATGGTAGTGGGCACTCTAACCCCCTTGTCAAACAGACTTTCAAAGGGCGGCTCCCATGAAGGACGTTATTTCTACCAGCAAGGTAGATCATCCCTCTTCTCTTTTGTTTACACATGTATTTTAGTTTTATTTATAGATGACACTCCTTCCAACCTTTTGCTTTCACAAGCCATGGCTAACCGAATCCTCGGGTGCCTTCCAACATTTCACATACCATGGAGGAGTGTCTATTGCAAAATTAAGTTGCTTACTGATAAATCAGGGCAAAACATGTGAAGAGAATTATTAATGAAAGTTAATTAATTGGGGCTGGGCACCCCGTTGCCAGCTCTTTTTGCAAAATTATTGGATATATAAGCGGATGTATATGCCACTAGTCCATTGGTGAAAGTCTGCCCAACAAGATTGAAAGATAAAACACCATGATACGTCCCAAACGTATCTATAATTTCTTATGGGTCCATAGCAGTAGCTAGATGGTCGTCTTCTCCTCATTGTGCTATCATGTTAGATCTTGTGAGCTGTCTATCATGATCAAGATCATCTATTTGTAATCCTACATGTTGTGTTTGTTGGGATCCGATGAATATTGAATACTATGTCAAGTTGATTATCAATCTATCGTATATGTTATTTATGTTCTTGCATGCTCTCCGTTGCAAGTAGAGGCTCTGGCCAAGTTGATACTTGTGACTCCAAGAGGAAGTATTTATGCTCGATAGTGGGTTCATGCCTCCATTAAATGCAGGACGTGTGAGAAAGTTCTAAGGTTGTGGATGTGATGTTGCCACTAGGGATAAAACATCGATGCTTTGTCTAAGGATATTTGTGTTGATTACATTACGCACCATACTTAATGCAATTATCTGTTGTTTACAACTTAATACTGGAGGGGGTTCGGATGATAACCTGAAGGTGGATTTTTTAGGCATAGATGCATGCTGAATAGCGGTCTATGTACTTTGTCGTAATGCCCTGATTAAATCTCATAGTACTCATCATGATATATGTATGTGCATTGTTATGCCTTCTTTATTTGTCAATTGCCCAACTGTAATTTGTTCACCCAACATCTGCTATCTTATGGGAGAGACACCACTAGTGAACTGTGGACCCCGGTCCTATTCTTTACATCTGAAATACAATCTACTGCAATACTTGTTCTTTACTGTTCTTCGCAAACAATCATCTTCCACACAATACGGTTAATCCTTTGTTCACAGCAAGCCGGTGACATTGACAACCTCACTGTTACGTTGGGGCAAAGTACTTTGGTTGTGTTGTGCAGGTTCCACGTTGGCGCCGGAATCCCTGGTGTTGCGCCGCACTACACTTCGCCGCCATCAACCTTCAACGTGCTTCTTGGCTCCTCCTGGTTCGATAAACCTTGGTTTCTTTCTGAGGGAAAACTTGCTACTATCTGCATCACACCTTCCTCTTGAGGTTCCCAACGGACGTGTGTTAATTACACACATCAAGCTCTTTTTCTGGCGCCGTTGCCGGGGAGATCAAGACACGCTGCAAGGGGAGTCTCCACTTCCAATCTCTTTACTTTGTTTTTGTCTTGCTTTACTTTATTTACTACTTTGTTTGCTGCACTAAAACAAAACACAAAAAAATTAGTTGCTAGCTTTACTTTATTTACTGTCTTGTTCTCTATATCAAAAATACAAAAAAATTAGTTACTCGCATTTACTTTATCTAGTTTGCTTTATTTACTACTGTTAAAATGAATACTCCTGAGAACACTAAGTTGTGTGACTTCACTAGTTAGGCTTAATGGAAAACAACAACAAAATGAGAGATCTTTATGAACTTTATCTTGAATTAGGACATGATGTGTTTGAAGAGAAAATTAAAAAACCCATGAAACTTTATATGCATGCTAATGAGAATGTTATCAGTATGAATGCTTTGAACACTATTGTTGCTAATGCTATGGAAAATTCTAAGCTTGGGGAGGTCGGTTTTGATGAAAATGATCTCTTTAGTCCTCCGGGTATTTAGGAGAAAGTTTATGTTGATTATGATATGCCTCCCATATATGATGATTATAATGATAGTGGTCTTCTGGTGCCACCTACTATGGAGGATAAGTTTAATTATGATTACAGTATGCCTCCTATATTTGATGATGATAATAATAATGATAGCTACTTTGTTGAATTTGCTCCCACTACAACTAATAAAATTGATTATGCTTATGTGGAGAGTAATAATTTTATGCATATAGCTCATGATAAGAATGTTTCATTTGATAGTTATATTGTTGAGTTTGTATGATGCTACTGAAAATCTTTATGAGAGAGGAAAATATGGTTGTAGAAATTTTCATGTTACTAAAACACCTCTCTATATGCTGATATTTTTGAAGTTGCACTGGTTTTATCTTCCTATGCTTGTTGCATTATGCTTCATGAATTTGTTTATTTACAAGATTCCTTTTCATAGGAAGTGGGTTAGACTTAAATGTGTTTTGAACTTGCTTTTTGATGCTCTCTTTTGCTTCAACTCTTATTTCTCGCGCGAGCATCATTAAAATTGTTGAGCCCATCTTAATGGCTATAAAAAAAGCGCTTATGGGAGACAACCCATCATTTTACTACAGTACTTTTGTTTTATATTTGAGTCTTGGAAGTTGTTACTACTGTAGCAACCTCTCCTTATCTTTATTTTATTGCATTGTTGTGCCAAGTAAAGTCTTTGATAGTAAAGTCAATACTAGATTTGGATTGCTGCGCAGAAACAGATTTCTTGCTGTCACGAATTTGGGTATGGTTCTCTGTAGGTAGCTCATAAAAATCTGCCAATTTACGTGCGTGATCCTCAGATATGTACGCAACTTTCATTCAATTTGGGCATTTTCATCTGAGCAAGTCTGGTGCCACTTTAAAATTCGTCTTTACGAACTGTTCTGTTTTGACAGATTCTGCCTTTTATTTCGCATTGCATGTTTTGCTATGTTAGATGGATTTCTTTGTTCCATTAACTTTCAGTAGCTTTGTGCAATGTCCAGAAGTGTTAAGAATGATTATGTCACCTCTGAATATATGAATTATGCACTGACCCTCTAATGAGTTTGGTGTGGAGGAAGTTTTCAAGGGTCAAGAGAGGAGGATGATACAATATGATCAAGAAGAGTGAAAAGTCAAAGCTTGGGGATGCCCCCGTGGTTCATCCCTGCATATTTTAAGAAGACTCAAGCGTCTAAGCTTGGGGATGCCCAAGGCATCCCTTATTCATCGACAACTTATCAGGTTCCTCTAGTGAAACTATATTTTTATTCCGTCACATCTTAAATTGCGCTTTACTTGGAGCGTCTGTTTGTTTTTGTTTTTATTTTCGTTTTGTTTGAATAAGATAGGATCCTAGCATTCTTTGTTTTGGAGAGAGACACGCTCCGCTGTTTCGTATTAACAAATATGTTCTTAGCTTTATCTTTAATGTTCATTGCGAAATTTGAACTATTTCATTCATTGTTATATGGTTGGAAACGGAAAATGCCGCATGTGGTAAATGGTTTAATGTCTTGAATAATGTGATACTTGGCAATTGTTGTGCTCATATAGATCTTGTTTAAGCTCTTGCATCATGTACCTTGTACTCATTAATGAATAATTACATAGAGCTTGTTAAAATTTGGTTTGCATGATTGATCTCTAGAGTCTAGATATTTTCTGGTTGAGGTGTTTGAACAACAAGGAGACAATATAAAGTCTTATAATAGCTACAATATGTTCATATGTAAGCTTTGCTGCACCTTTTATACTTGAGTTTGCTTCAAACAACCTTGCTAGCCTAGCCTTGTATTGAGAGGAATTCTTCTCATGCATCCAAATCCTTGAGCCAATAATCATGCCATTTGTGTCCACCATACCTACCTACCACATGGTATTTCTCCGCCATTCCAAAGTACATTACTTGAGTGCTACCTTTAAAATTTCTATTCTTTACCTTTACAATATATAGCTCATGGGACAAAATAGCTTAAAAACTATCGTGGTGAAGAATATGTACTTATGTGTCTTATTTCTTAGTAAGTTGCTTGTTGAGCGGTAACCATGTTTTCTGGGGACGCCATCAACTCTTTTACCATTGTTGAATATCATGTGAGTTGCTATGCATGTTCGTCTTGTCTGAAGTAAGGGCGGTTTTCACAATCAAATGGTTTGAGTATGCATAATGTTAGAGAAGAACATTGGGCCGCTAACTAAAGCCATGATTCATGGTGGAAGTTTCAGTGTGGACAGCTAATCCTCAATCTCTTATGAGATTATTAACTGTTGTTGAATGCTTATGCATTAAAGAGGAGTCCATTATCTATTGTCTATGTTGTCCCGGTATGGATGTCTAAGTTGAGAATAATCAAAAGCGAGAAATCCAATGCGAGCTTTCTCCTTAGACCTTTGTACAGGCGGCATAGAGGTACCCCTTTGTGACACTTGGTTGAAACATATGCTATGCAATGATAATCCGTGTTAACCCAAGCTAATTAGGACAAGGTGCGAGCACTATTAGTATACTATGCATGAGGCTTGCAACTTATAAGATGTCTTATACATAACTCATATGCTTTATTACTACCGTTGACAAAATTGTTTCTTGTTTTCAAAATGAAAGCTCTAGCACAAATATAGTAATCAATGCTTCCCTCTGCGAAGGGCCTATCTTTTACTTTATTGTTGAGTCAGTTTGCCTATTCTTTCTATCCCAGAAGCAAACACTTGTATCAACTGTGTGCATTGATTCTTACATGTTTACTTATTGCACTTGTTATATTGCTTTATGTTGACAATTATCCATGAGATATATATGTTGAAGTTGAAAGCAACCGCTGAAACTTATATCTTCCTTTGTGTTGCTTCAATGCCTTTACTTTGAATCTATTGCTTTATGAGTAACTCTTATGCAAGTCTTATTGATGCTTGTCTTGAAAGTATTATTCATGAAAAGTCTTTGCTATATGATTCATTTGTTTACTCATTATCTTCATCATTGCTTCGAATCGTTGCATTCATCTCATATGCTTTACAATAGTATGATCAAGATTATGATAGCATGTCACTTCAGAAATTATCTTTGTTATCGTTTACCTACTCGAGGGCGAGTAGGAACTAAGCTTGGGGATGCTTGATACGTCCCAAACGTATCTATAATTTCTTATGTTCCATACTACTTTTATGATGATACTCACATGTTTTATACACATTATATGTCATATTTATGCATTTTCCGGCACTAACCTATTGACGAGATGCCGAAGAGCCAGTTGCTGTTTTCTGCTGTTTTTGGTTTCAGAAATCCTAGTAAGGAAATATTCTCGGAATTGGACGAAATCAACGCCCAGGGGCCTATTTTTCCACGAAGCTTCCAGAAGATCGGAGGACTTACGAAGTGGGGCCACGAGGCGATGCCACACTAGGGCGGCGCGGCCTGGCCCTTGGCCGCGCCGGCCTATTGTGTGGGGCCCTCGTGTGGCCCCCTGACCTGCCCTTCCGCCTACTTAAATCCTTCGTCGCGAAACCCCCAGTATCGAGAGCCACGATACGGAAAACCTTCCAGAGATGCCGCCGCCGCCAATCCCATCTCGGGGGATTCAGGAGATCGCCTCCGGCACCCTGCCGGAGAGGGGAATCATCTCCCGGAGGTCTCTTCATTGCCATGATCGCCTCCGGATCGATGTGTGAGTAGTTCACTCCTGGACTATGGGTCCATAGCAGTAGCTAGATGGTCGTCTTCTCCTCATTGTGCTATCATGTTAGATCTTGTGAGCTGCCTATCATGATCAAGATCATCTATTTGTAATCCTACATGTTGTGTTTGTTGGGATCCGATGAATATTGAATACTATGTCAAGTTGATTATCAATCTATCATATATGTTATTTATGTTCTTGCATGCTCTCCGTTGCTAGTAGAGGCTCTGGCCAAGTTGATACTTGTGACTCCAAGAGGGAGTATTTATGCTCGATAGTGGGTTCATGCCTCCATTAAATGCAGGACGAGTGACAAAGTTCTAAGGTTGTGGATGTGCTGTTGCCACTAGGGATAAAACATCGATGCTTTGTCTAAGGATATTTGTGTTGATTACATTACGCACCATACTTAATGCAATTGTCTGTTGTTTACAACTTAATACTGGAGGGGGTTCGGATGATAACCTGAAGGTGGACTTTTTAGGCATAGATGCATGCTGGATAGCGGTCTATGTACTTTGTCGTAATGCCCTGATTAAATCTCATAGTACTCATCATGATATATGTATGTGCATTGTTATGCCTTCTTTATTTGTCAATTGCTCAACTGTAATTTGTTCACCCAACATCTGCTATCTTATGGGAGAGACACCACTAGTGAACTGTGGACCCCGGTCCTATTCTTTACATCTGAAATACAATCTACTGCAATACTTGTTCTTTACTGTTCTTCGCAAACAATCATCTTCCACACAATACGGTTAATCCTTTGTTCACAGCAAGCCGGTGAGATTGACAACCTCACTGTTGCGTTGGGGCAAAGTACTTTGGTTGTGTTGTGCAGGTTCCACGTTGGCGCCGGAATCCCTGGTTGCGCCGCACTACACTTCGCCGCCATCAACCTTCAACGTGCTTCTTGGCTCCTCCTGGTTCGATAAACCTTGGTTTCTTTCTGAGGGAAAACTTGCTACTGTCTGCATCACACCTTCCTCTTGGGGTTCCCAACGGACGTGTGTTAATTGCATGCATCACACCACATACTTCCTCATGAGCTATAAAACATTGACACAAATAAGGAGTAATAAAGGTTTGAATTGTTTAAAGGTAGCACATGAAGTATTTACTTGAAATGGCAGAAAAATACCACATAGTAGGTAGTTATGGTGGACACAAATGGCATAGGTTTTGGCTCAGGGTTTTGGATGCACGAGAAGCATTCCCTCTCAGTGCAAGGCTTTGGCTAGCAAGGTTGTTTGAAGCAAACACAAGTATAAACCGGTACAGCAAAACTTACATAAGAACATATTGCAAGCATTATAAAACTCTACACTGTCTTCCTTGTTGCTCAAACACTTTCACCAAAAAATATCTATACCTTAGAGAGACCAATCATGCAAACCAAATTTCAACAAGCTCTACGGTAGCTCTCCAATAATAGATTTAAACTACATGATGCAAGAGCTTAAACATGATCTACTTGAGAGCTCAAAACAATTGCCAAGTATCAAATTATTCAAGACAATATACCAATTCCACATGAAGCATTTTCTATTTCCAACAAAATGACAATAAGTGTTGCGGCTTTCAGCTTTCGCCATGAATATTAAAGTAAAACGAAGAACACAAGTGTTCAAATGAAAAAGTGGAGCGTGTCTCTCTCCCACACAAGCATGCTAGGATCCGATTTATTCAGAGAATGAAAATAACAAAACGAAAATAAAAGCACACGGACGCTCCAAGTAAAGCACATAAGATGTGACGGAATTAAAATATAGTTTCACTAGAGGTGACCTGATAAGTTGTTGATGAAGAAGGGGATGCCTTGGGCATCCCCAAGCTTAGACGCTTGAGTCTTCTTGAAATATGCAGGGATGAACCACGGGGGCATCCCCAAGCTTAGACTTTTCACTCTTCTTGATCATATTATATCATCCTCCTCTCTTGATCCTTGAAAACTTCCTTCACACCAAACTCAAAGCAATCTCATTAGAGGGTTAGTGCATAATCAAAAATTCACATGTTCAGCAAGGACACAATCATTCCCAACACTTCTGGATATTACCCAAGGCTACTGAAATTTAATGGAGCAAAGAAATCCATTCAAACAAAGTAAAAGAGGCAATGCGAAATAAAAGGCAGAATTTGTCAAAACAGAACAGTCCGTAAACACGAATTTTTTTGAGGCACTTAACATGCTCAGATGGAAAAGCTCCAGTTGAACGAAAGTTGCGTACATATCTGAGGATTACTCATGAATTGTTTCAGGATTTTATGAGTTTTCTACAGAGAGAAAAGCTCGAATTCGTGACAGCTAAAAATCTGCTTCTGCGCAGAAATCCAAATCTAGTATCAACTTTCTATCAAAGACTTTACTTGGCACAACAATGCAATAAAATAAAGATACAAAGGTATTGCTACGGTAGTAACAAGCACCTTAACTCAAATATGAAACAAAAATTGCAGAAATAAAACAATGGGTTGTCTCCCAAGAGCGCTTTTCTTTAAAGCCTTTTAGCTAGGCATGATAATTTTTATGATGCTCTTATAAAGATGAGAGTTAAAAAGAGAGCATCAAGAAGCATATATAAAACACGTTTAAATCTAACACTATTTCTATGCATCGGAGCCTTGTAAGAAAACAAGTCAATGAAGAACAAAGTGAGTAGCATAGGAAGACAAAACAAGTGTAACTTCAAAATTTTCAACACAAGGAGAGGAGACTTAATATTATTGTGATATATGAAATCGTGTCTCCCTCTCTCATAAGGACCAGTAGGTCTTAAAGTACCCAGCAAATAAAAGCAAATCAAGAGAAAGCTCAAAACATTCATCATAAAGAGAAGAAATTTAGTAACATGAAGATTTCTATACCCATACTTTCCTCTCTCAAAATAATTTTCAGTGGCATCATGAATAAACTCAACAATATAGCTATCACATAAAGCATTCTTATCATGATCCACATGCATAAAAGTATCATTACTCTCCACATAAGCATAATCAATTTTATTAGTAATAGTGGGAGTAAAACTATCACAACCATCATTGTAATCATCATAAATTGCAGGCATGGTATAATCATAATAAACTTTATCCTCCATAGTAGGTGGCACCAAAATACCACTATCATTATAATCATCATAAATGAGAGACAAAGTATCATCAAAGAAAATTTTCTCCTTAAAACTTGGGGGACTAAAAATATCACAACAAGCTTCCCCAAGCTTAGACTTTTCCATAGCATTAAAAATAATAGTGTTCAAAGAATTCATGCTAAAAACATTGCTACAACTATTTTGCAAACAAAGTTCCATGGGTTTCTTAATTCTCTCTTCAAACACATCATGTCCTAATTCAATATAAAGTTCATAAAGATCTCTAAATTTTTTTGTTGTTTTCCATTAAGCCTAACTAGTGAAAATAAAAACAAGAAACAAAAAGATATAATTGCAGAATCTAAAGGAAATAGCTTCGAGCACTCACACACCGGCAACAGTGCTAGGAAATAGCTTAGTAGTCGGAGGATGTGAATACCTTTTACCTTACCTCCCCGGCAACGGCGCCAGAAAATAGCTTGATGTCTACGCACGCTTCTATTCCTGTAGACAGTGTTGGGCCTCCAAGAGCAGAGGTTTGTAGAACAGCAGCAAGTTTCCCTTAAGTGAACCACCCAAGGTTTATCGAACTCAGGGAGGTAGAGGTCAAAGATATCCCTCTCAAGCAACCCAGCAATTAAGATACAAGAAGTCTCTTGTGTCCCCAACACACCAAATACACTTGTCAGATGTATAGGTGCACTAGTTCGGCGAAGAGATAGTGAAATACAAGTAATATGGATGATTATAAGCAGTAATTACAATCTGAAATAAAAATGGCAGCAAGCGAACATGTAGCAGAACTTGTTGGAAACGGTGTTTCAATGCTTAGAAACAAGGCCTAGGGATCATACTTTCACTAGTGGACACTCTCAACAATGATCACATAATTTAATAAATAAATGCTACTCTCAAAAACTCTCTTGTTGGATAACAAACACCATTCATTGTGTAGGGTTGCGAAAGCACACCTCAAGCCGGAGTAAACAAGCTCCACAACGTCATAAAGGAATCACACACAATGCGCACACTGTCACCATCACACCGTGGAGAGTGACTCCGGAGTTCATATTAAAGTAACCTCTAGAGTGCATAATAGACAAGAGTAACATCTACATATTCAACTAGATTACAAAGCTCATGATCACATAAAGATCACACCATGGGAGAGAGAGATGAACCACATAGCTACCGGTAGAGCCCTCAGCCTCGGGGGAGAACTACTCCCTCCTCATCATGGGAGTCAGCAGCGGCGATGAAGATGGCGGTGGTGTCGATGGAGATGACTCCGGGGGCAATTCCCCATCCCGGCGGCGTGCCGGAACAGAGATTCTGTCCCCCGAAACTTGTCGTCGATGGCGGCGGCGCTGCGGAACCCTTGGTGGAATATGATTGGATTCTTTAGGGTTTTCGCATCTGGGGCAATATATAGGCGAAGGGGCAGCGTCGGTGGAGTCCCGAGGGGCCCACCCCATATGGCGGCGGGGCAGAAGGTGGGGCCGCGCCACCCTATGAGGTGGCCAGCTCGTGGCCCCCCTTCGTCTCTCCTAGTCTCCTTCGGACTTCGTGAAGTTTCTGGAAAATAGGGACGTGGCCTTTTGTTTCGCGCAATTCCGAGAATATTTGTAAACTAACTTTTCTGAAATCAAAAACAGCAGAAAATAGGAACTGGCACTGTGGCATCTTGTTAATAGGTTAGTCCCAGAAAATGCATAAAAACATTATAAAGTGTGAATAAAACATGTAGGTATTATCATAAAACTAGCATGGAACATAAGAAATTATAGATACGTTGGAGACGTATCACCCACCAGTCGTCGTTGTTCTTGGCCGCCCAGGTCGGATCGGCCTGGTCCTCGGCGTCGAGTTCTGCCCGCCGGGCCCTGATGGCGTCCTTCCAGCGCTCCATGCCCGGCATCGGCGGCGGTGGGACGCCAATGCCGTTCACGGCCATCTTCCGGCCACCTCTGCTTGGCAGGCGCATGTCCGGCGGGACAGGATATCCCGCGTGGTACAGCGCCAACTGGTGGTGGTCTGCTGGACACCGGCTCTCCAGTCTCCATCTCTACGAGTAAAACATCAGACAACATTACATGTCTTTATTCTCCGTTAAAATATGTAAGAGAATCGTCGCCTTCAATATCAACAAGAAAGATGTCAGACACTAAATCAGTAAAACCTTGCAAGCTTTTCTAGCCATTATATGTCTTTATTATCAGTCAAACCTCATCCTCGCTCGTCACCTGCCGCGACCAGCAGACTGTCTGCTTGCCACGACACCTCATTGCGGTGCTGCCACTCCCACCTCTCCTTTCTAGTGGCAGCAACGCCGGCGTAGTTGTTGATGGGATTTGTAGCATAGAAAACAAAAAATTTCCTACCGCAAGAACGAATAACAAGCCAAGATTCAATCTAGAAGATGGTAGCAATGAGAAGATCATGAGACTAACCCTCGAAGATTTCCAAAGCCTACGATATTAGATCTCGTTGTTGTTGTAGTCGAAAGCGCGTGGAAGATCTTGACGGTGCCACAGTCGGGCAGCACCTCCGTACTCGGTCACACGTACGGTGTTGATGACGACGTCCTTCTCCCCGTTCCAGCGGGCAGCGGATGTAGTAGATCCTCCTCGGAATCCCGCCAGCACGACGGCGTGGTGGCAGTGGTGGTGGAGATCTCCGGCAGGGCTTCGCCGTAGCCGTGCAAAAGGGAGGAGGAGGAATGGGAGGCTAGGGTTTGGGGAGAGGGGGCAAGGGCTGCGACTTGTGGTGCTCTTGGGGTGCCCCTTGGTCCCTTTAAATAGGTGGCCAAGCCCCTTGGGTCATCCATAAACCTGCCCCCAAGTTTGAATGAGTTCCGACAGGTTTCCGGTTCCAAAAACCTACTCCTACTCGGACTCTTTTGCCAATTCCGAAATTGCATTAAGGAAAGACTCCTTTTCCCTTAAGGCAACGTGGTTGCACCTATTATGGAACCCTCCGGACTTCCTTAGAAAGCCCGGGTCGTCCCGGACACTTCCGGAACCTTCCATAATATTCCGGACTATTCCGGTCCTTCCAAAACCTTCTAGAATCTCCGGTCAAAACCCTGGAAAATGACTTCCCATATATGAATCTTATTCTCTGGACCATTCCGAACCTCCTCGTGATGTCTTGGATCCCATCCGAGACTCCGAACAACATTCGAGCTCCATTCCATATTCCATATCTACTTAAAACGACATCAAACCTTAAGTGTGTCACCCTACGGTTCGAGAACTATGCGGACATGATCGAGACTCTTCTCCGATCAATAACTAATAGCGGGACTTGGAGATCCATAATAGCTCCCACATATTCAACGATGACTTCATGATCGAAAGAACCATTAACATATGATACCAATTCCCTTTGTCGCGCGATACTTTACTTGTCCAAGGTTTGATCATCGGTATCTCCATACCTAGTTCAACCTCGTTACCGACAAGTAATCTTTACTCGTACCGTGGTATGTCATCTCTTGTGACCTTGTCACATGCTTGCAAGGTAATTAGATGTCATTCCACCGAGAGGGCCCAGAGTATATCTATCCGTCATCGGGATGGACAAATCCCACTCTTGATCCATATGCCTCAACTTATACTTTCCGAATACTTAATCCCATCTTTATAACCCCCAATTTACGCAGTGGCGTTTGATGTAATCAAAGTACCCTTCCGGTATAAGTGATTTACATGATCTCATGGTCGAAGGACTAGGTTACTATGTATCTGAAATCTTATAGCAAGTTGAACTTAATGACTTGATCTTATGCTACGCTTATTTGGGTGTGTGTCCATTATATCATTCATCCAATGACATAACCTTGTTATTAATAACATCCAATGTTTATGATCACGAAACCATGATCATCTATTAATCAACAAGCTAGTTATACAAGAGGCTTACTAGGGACTCCTTGTTATTTACATAACACACATGTATCATTGTTTCGGTTAGTACAATTATAGCATGGTATGCAAACATTTATCATAAACACAAATATATATTATAATAACCACTTTATTATTGCCTCTTGGGCATATCTCCAACAGTCTCCCACTTACACTAGAGTCAATAATCTAGTTTACATTTGTAAAGATATAACACCTTGGCCTTCTGGTGCTTATCATGTTTTGCTCACGGGAGAAGTTTTAGTCAACAAATCTGACAAGCTCAGAAACATATGTATTTTGCAATTCATTTGCGTCTCCACGCATCACTCATTTTCCAAGTGAGTCGGCATTAATCGTATATGTTCGGTCATCTGGTTGAACCTTAATTCTGCGGTCTGAAATATTTCACTAATATTGTCACACACAATATAGCTTCGAAGTTCTGACACTATCGGAACTACACCAAGTTCTCAAAGAACTGCTCGACTTAACATCCTCAGTCATTTGTCAAAACAATGACATACTCTGCCTTCGTTTGTAGAATCCGTCACAATATTTAGAAATTAGAACTCATCTAAATCTAGCATTGTGCTACCTTTTAATGAACACTTAGCCTAATTGAGATTTGAAATCTCATTTGTATATGTGACTAAAGTAATATCGGTGCAACACCTTACATCGATTTGTTTGTCATTACCCCATACAAAACTATATATATCCTTGGTTCTTCTAAAATACTCAAGTATATTCTTACTGTCGTCCAATGATCATCACATGAATCATTCTCGTACATGCTCATAACACTTTAGAGCACAGGACATCTGATTGTGTACATATTATTCGTGATCTAAAATCACTCATGTGTTTTTACTCATCGAGTGTCAAATACACTCAAGTCTTGTTAAACTTTCACATGGAAAAGAACACCTTCTTAATATTTTTATATTGAACTACTTCAATATTCATTCTATGTACTTTGACTTAAACTTATTATGTGTTTCAATCTATCTCCATAGATCTTGCCACTAAATATAGTTCATTCCATATCCTTTCATTGAAGTTAATTCTCAATGAAACCTTTTAATCATATCAAGTATATAATTACATTATTTATAATCAATGATATGTCATCCACATATAATATTATAACTATGTCTCAGCGCTCCCACTTAATTTCTTGCAAATGCAAGCATCTTTATCGTTTCTGATGAAATCAAAACTCTTTGATTATTTCATCCGGTGAAGATTCCAACTCCGTGATACTCACTTCATCCAATTGAAGTTTGTATACCTATCTAGTATTCCACGGACCAGCAAAACTATTGGTTGTATCTAGTATGCATCCTTAATACACACTTATGGTAAGGAATGTATTTTTGCCATCCTACTAGCATATATCGTAAAAGAAATATATATGTAGTGATTACTAGAATAATCCACATAGACTATAAACATCGCTACGGAAGATCTAATCTTATTGTATTCAACTCTTTGAACATTGTCGTAAACAAATTTTCGACAAGTCGAGCTTCTTCAAGGATATTCCATCCAAGTCCATCAATTTTATAGATCCATTTACTTCCAAAAAGTATTCACCTATCTTGGATTTAATGGCGCTTAGCCATTTTAACGGAGTCAGGACCCATCATAACTTCTTTGTATGTAGTTGGTTCATTATTGTTAAAATCAATCCTTTGCCCACAAATCATTTATTTGATCACAAAGTAAACCGTACCTACAAGGTTCAATGGATACTTCAATCTCCATGACTATAACTCTTTGTAGACATGGGAGCTATGATCTTCGTGGCCGCCTCCGGAACCATTTCCGATACTGCGCTACTCTGATCATCATGCTCAGGTTCATAAACCTTATCAAGTTCCATTGTCCTCCCACTCAAAAACTTCGCTAGAAACAATTTCTTGGAAATAAGTAAGAAACATCGACAAACAATTTTGTCTTTGTCTCCATAGTGGAAAGAATTCCCAATCAATTCTCTGGGATAACCAACAAAGACATTCATCCGATTTTGGTTGTAAACTTATTTACTTATGCTATGCATACCAAAATTTAAGAAAGAACTATTAGGGTTTATACCCATGCCATGACTCGTATGGTGTCATTTCAACGGATTATTATGACGCTCTATTTAGTGTGAAAGCGGTAGTCTCTAAAGCATAATCCACAAAAATAAAATGGCATTATTTTATATCATCATTAACCCAACAAGGTTTGGATACGTCTCTCGGATACTCCATCATCACTATGATACTCCAAGAAACGCGAGTTGTAGAACAATTTCATAACTCTCTTAGATGTTCGCTAAAACTCGTAATTCAAATATTTTCCACCATGATCCAATCAAAGATATTTGACTTTTCTATTACGATGATTTCCACTTCATGCTGAAATTTATTTGAATCCATTCAAATGTTTCAAACTTCTTCCTTATCGAATAAATATATCCACACATATATACTAAATTCATTGTTGGAAGTTTTCATGAAGTAGAAGAATCTCCCGCACACAACTATGCCCAGTGAACCACATACATCATCATGTATGTTTCCACTAAGTTAGTTGCCCGTTCAACTCTTGGCCTATGAACGGTATTTCAGTCATTCTCTTTAGAAGAGATTTGCAAGCGCCAAACGATTCTAAAATCAAATGACTCCAAAAATCCATTTGCATGGAGTTCCTTCATGCGTTCCTTTCTAACATGACCTAAATGGCGGTTCCACTAATAAGTGGAATTCACATTATTTGCCTTATGGTATTTTAGCGTCAGTGTTATGCATGTGTGCTTAACCATAAAGTTTTATAATAACTTATCCATCGTACATGGCATACTGTCATAATTTGAACAACTCATTGTTTTCATTTGACCAGAACAAAATAACAATTATGAAGTTCTTTATTATAAATCTGAAGGGCTAGATAGAATGCCAACGACGAACACAATAACACTTTATTTTGTTCCAGACGTGCATTCCTACCATATTCCTTGTCAGTCACTTAGGCCATTGTATTCTTGTATTGTGTTGTTTTGTATGACACCTCATACCAACCAATATGGTACAAATACCCAAGAATTTAATTGTGTGACCAAACAAGTAATACATTCATAACATGTATATCATCTATATACTCCTGAGCTAGACTTTCTAGTCTTTTCTTTCTTTCTGCCAAAAAATGTTTTGTAGTTTCTCTTTTAGCTTTCCTCGTTCTTTAGAAAACACTTCACCTTCAATAACTTCTAGGTCCATTGGTGAATTACCAATAACTTTGAGGTTCTTACTTTGAAGAGTATCATCACATGACAAGTGTTCCAGATTTCACTATTAGTAACTTTTAATGTGATGAACAATTTCACTCATAATTGTATCCATCAAAACATGATGACTTTCTGAGACCATGTATGTACATGCTAGGCTCGTAAAGTTTAACCTTAGTATTCGCATGTGCAAATCTGGATTGCACCCATTGTATGCACACGTAGAATCTATAACACCCGATCATCACGTGATGCTTCGAAACGACGAGTCTTAGCAACGGTGCGTACTAAGGACGATCACTTCATGGATATGCGAATATCGTTAGTGCGCAACTAGTTGGAGGATCGGGACGCCTAGCGTCTTCAACCTTCGTACATTCCCATAAAACTTATGAGTTTATGTAGTCTCACTAGATCATCTTGCAATAAGGTCTTAGATATCACATATATCTCGTACCTCGCTTATTTCTGAAACCAAAATTTCCAGCTCCTTACTTTTCAAACGGATTTGAACTTCAAGTTTCACGGAGACAATATGATTTTAGGTACTAATTGAAAACATTGTTCTTTGAATCAGCAATGTGAGGTTTACTAAAAGTTTGCAATTGGACTTAATCATTTCTTGATTCTTTAACAATACAGTACCAGTCCGTAAAGTTACTTGTCAGACTTAACATTTTTTCTATCTCAATTACAAGACTAGCGCATGGTAGAAAACGGATGCCAATTCTACAAATTTAACTCAAAATACTATTTAGACTATGTTCATGATAATTAGTTCATATTTTAATCTAATTACTAATGAACTCCCACTTAATACAACATCCCTCATAGTTGTTTAGTGGCACACGATCCATATCCACTACACCAAAACCGATCATCACGTGAGATGGTGTAGCTTCAATGGTGAACATCAACATATTGATCATATCATCCATATGACTCGTGTTCAACCTTTCGGTTTCCTGTGTTCCGAGGCCATGTCTGTACATGCTAGGCTCGTCAAGCAAACCTAAGTATTTCCGCGTGTGCAACATGGCTTACACCCGTTGTATGTGAACGTAGAATCTATCACATCTGATCATCACGAGATGCTTCAAAACATTGAACTGTAGCAACGGTGCATACGAGGGGAGAACACTTTATTATCTTGATATTAAAGTGAGGGATCATCTTATAATGCTACCGTCGCAATCTAAGCAATATAAGATGCATAAAAGGATTAACATCACATGCAATTCATATGTGATATGATATGGCCCTTTAGTCTTTGCGCCTTTGATCTTCATCTCCAAAGCACAAACATGATCTCCATCATCAACGGGCATGATCTCCATCATCGTCGGTGTAGCGTCAAGATCCATGGCGCCGTCTTCATGGTTGTTCACCGTGTGTAGCAACTATTACAACTACTTTGAAATAATACTACAACATGAAATATAAAGACAACCATAAGGCTCCTGCCGGTTGCCACAATACAATAATGATCATCTCATACATATTCATCATCACATCATGGCCATATCACATCACCAAACCCTGCAAAAACAAGTTAGACGGCTCAAATTTGGTTTGGATATTTTACGTGGTTTAGGGTTTTCGATTAAGATCCAATCTACCTACGAACATGAACCACAACGGTGATACTAATGTTGTCAGTTGAAAGAGTAAATTGAATCTTAACTATGGTGAGAGAGACAGACACCCGCAAAGCCACTTATGCAATACAAGTTGCATGTCGAGCGTGGAGCAAGTCTCATGAACGCGGTCATGTAAAGTTAGCCCGGGCCGCTTCATCCCACCATCCCGTAAGATGCAAAGTACACATAACAAGAGACAATGAAAGCATCAACGCCCACAAAACCATTGTGTTCTACTCGTGCAACCAATCTATGCATAGACAAGGCTCTGATACCACTGATGGGATTCGTAGCATAGAAAACAAAAAATTTCATACCATAAGAACGAATAACAAGCCAAGATCCAATCTAGAAGATGGTAGCAACGAGAAGATCATGAGACTAACCCTCAAAGATTTCCAAAGCTTACGAGATTAGATCTCATTGTTGTTGTAGTCGATCACTTGCCGCTTTCGAAAGCGCGTAGAAGATCTTGACAGTGCCACAGTCGGGCAGCACCTCCGTACTCGGTCACACGTACGGTGTTGATGACGACATCCTTCTCCTTGTTCCAGCGGGCACCGGATGTAGTAGATCCTCCTCGGAATCCTGCCAGCACGACGGCGTGGTGGCGGTGGTGGTGGAGATCTCCGGCAGGGCTTCGCCGTAGCCGTGCAAGAGGGAGGAGGAGGAAGGGGCTAGGGTTTGGGGAGAGGGGGCAAGGGCTGCGACTTGTGGTGCTCTTGGGGTGCCCCTTGGTCCCTTTAAATAGGTGGTCAAGCCCCTTGGGTCGTCCATAAATCTGCCCCCAAGTTTGACTGAGTTCCGACAGGTTTCCGGTTCCAAAAACCTACTCCTACTCGGACTCTTTTGCCAATTCCGAAATTGCATTAAGGAAAGACTCATTTTCCCTTAAGTCAACGTGGTTGCACCTACTATGGAACCCTCCAGACTTCCTTAGAAAGCCCGGGTCATCCCGGACACTTCCGGAACCTTCCATAATATTCTGGACTATTCCGGCCCTTCCAAAACCTTCTAGAAGCTCCGGTCAAAACACCGGACTTTTTCCGAACCCCGGAAAATGACTTCCCATATATGAATCTTATTCTCCGGACCATTTCGAACCTCCTCGTGATGTCTTGGATCCCATCTGAGACTCCGAACAACATTCGAGCTCCATTCCATATTTCATATCTACTTAAAACGACATCAAACCTTAAGTGTGTCACCCTACGGTTCGAGAACTATGTGGACATGATCGAGACTCTTCTCCGATCAATAAATAATAGCGGGACCTAGAGATCCATAATATCTCCCACATATTCAACGATGACTTCATGATCGAAAGAACCATTAACATACGATACCAATTCCCTTTGTCGCACGATACTTTAGTTGTCAGAGGTTCGATCATCGGTATCTCCATACCTAGTTCAACCTCGTTACCGACAAGTAATCTTTACTCGTACCGTGGTATGTCATCTCTTGTGACCTTGTCACATGCTTGCAAGCTAATTAGATGTCATTCCACCGAGAGGGCCCAGAGTATATCTATCCGTCATCGGGATGGACAAATCCCACTCTTGATCCATATGCCTCAACTCATACTTTCCGAATACTTAATCCCATCTTTATAACCACCCATTTACGCAGTGACGTTTGATGTAATCAAAGTACCCTTCCGGTATAAGTGATTTACATGATCTTATGGTCGAAGGACTAGGTTACTATGTATCTGAAAGCTTATAGCAAGTTGAACTGAATGACTTGATCTTATGCTACGCTTATTTGGGTGTGTGTCCATTATATCATTCATCCAATGACATAATCTTGTTATTAATAACATCCAATGTTCATGATCACGAAACCATGATCATATATTAATCAACAAGCTAGTTATACAAGAGGCTTAATAGGGACTCCTTGTTGTTTACATAACACACATGTAACAATGTTTCAGTTAATACAATTATAGCATGGTATGCAAACATTTATCATAAGCACAAAGATATATTATAATAACCACTTTATTATTGCCTCTTGGGCATATCTCCAACTGACATAGGCATACCCAATGGGCCTGCCGAAGATGGTACCCGGGGTTTACTGAAGGCCCACGACCCGAAGAATAAGAAGATTCGGAAGCCCAAGATACTATTAAGGAAGGTTAGAGTTGTGTTATCACCAGAATTTGACCGGATCAGAGGTGGGCCGCGATTAAAGATGGGCTTGAAGAATATACTTGGAAGAAATACATGAATCGGCCTTGTATACAAAGTTTGGGCTAGTTTGCCCGTGTATCTATAAATATAGTAGGATACGTGTCGGTTAGTTAGAATTTGGCTCGTGCATGGTTGGGATTATTCCCACGTTAGAAAGTCTACGGACTATAAATATGTATCTAGGGTTTATGGAATAAACAACAATCACGTTCATCACAAACCAATCTAGGCGCATCGCCAACTCCCTTGTTTCGAGGGTTTCTTCCGGGTAAGCATCATGCTGCCTAGATCGCATCTTGCGATCTAGCCAGTAACGTTTATTCGTTGTTCATGCGTTGCTCGTGCTGAAGCCTTGTTGATGGCGAGCAACGTAGTTATCATAGATGTGTTAGGGTTAGCATTGTTCCGTCGTGTTACATGCTTTCGTCCATGCAACCCTTAGACGTCTAGCCGCCCTTACGCCTATCTTAGGTGTAAGGGCGGCACCCCGCTTGATCGTTATTTAGTAGATCCGATCCGTTATGATTGCTCCTTGTTCTTCAAGGATTAGTTTAATATCTGCATAGTTAGGCCTTACAAACGGATTGAAGGATCCAGTGCCACGTAGGGTGTAGTTTGCTAGCCCTAGACAGGATGTTCCGAGGATCAACTTCATGTTGGTTTTTAGGCCTTGTCTAGGGTCGGTTTATGATCACCGTGCGTGGCCGCCAGGCTCAATCACGCGTAGGATGTTCCGATTATGTGGTGAAAACCCTAAATCGTAGTAGGTCGTTTTAGCTTTATTTCGATCAAGCAGGACCACCATGTGATCGTACACCTCGTACGAATCATGGGTGGATCGGCTCCCTGAGCCGATTCACAGGATAACCTGAGAGCCGATCGAGGCTCGTATTTAATGTTTACGTGTATGCCATGCAGGAAACTAAGCGAGGCAAATCCATCACCTTCCTGACCAGGTATAGGTCAGGTGGCACGCCCTTGCACCAAAGATCGGACGTGCGTGCCGAGTCTTTGCGGGCCGTCGCTCGAGGGACCAGGGCCAGCCGCAGTCTTGGCAGCCTCCCGGCTCTACTGTGTTGCCCGTCGCTGCTCGCCGGTGGGTTTCTGACCGCAACACATTCTGGCACGCCCGGTGGGACAGTCTTCGACATCAACTGCATCGTCGTCTACATCTGAGATGGCGGAAGGTACTCCGGTCACGTACGAGGATCTGACTGAGGAGCTCAAGAAGAAGTATGACGAGGTCAAAGCTATCCTCGAAGCCGACCTCATCGGCTCTTTCCAGAGAACCCGCTCACACGGCATCAGGTGGAAGGGGTTCTCGCCTGAAGGCGCGCTCGATGGAGTGGACCTGTCTACCCCTTCAGAAGAACGCACCAGGTCTCTGCGTCAGGAGATTAATTTCATGGTAGCTCATTCGCTGCACCGCCATTCTGAGAGCCTGGTGAACACTTTGGGGCGTGTCGCCCTTCGGGTGATCCAGGAAATCATGAGCCATCAGTATTCTCCGTCAGGACCAGCTCTGGGGACTCACCAAGGAGAGATACCACTCCAGTCCCGACCACCGCTGCCGTTCGCGTTGGCAGCACCAGAGGTGCCGAGTTCATCGGCATACGTCGTCTACAAGATCGGTGGTGACCCTAGTGATTACCAGTTCTTGTATGAGGCGCCTAAGGAGATCCCTCACGGATACACGTGCACATACGTGCCAGACTGCAGCAGCTGGGTTCTCTCAAACCAGACTGCAACAGCAGGGACTTCTAGAACAGCAGGAGGAACTTCTGGAACAGATCTTGAGAAGCAGACGTGGCTAGCTAAGTATGCCACTCCGACGAACCTCCAGAGCTCAACTCCTGCAGTTGGCTCAGAGCTTGAGAAGCAAGCGTGGCTGGCTAAGTATACCACTCCAGCGAATCGTCAGAGTTCGACTCCTGCAGCCATCACCGCGGATCAGATCAGTACAATCTTAAGAGACCAGTTCGGCATGGTGCCGAAAAGGAGGGCAATCGGCTATTCCAAGCCGTACCCCAACGAGTACGATTTGATCCCACTACCACCCAAATATCGGCTCCCCGAATTCTCCAAGTTTAGTGGGTCAGATGGCTCCAGCTCAATCGAGCATGTGAGCCGATATTTGGCGCAGCTGGGCACGATCTCAGCATCAGATGAACTACGTGTGAGGTTCTTCGCACTATCCCTCACAGGATCGGCTTTTGGGTGGTACACATCGCTGCCACCAGACTCAATCCGGACTTGGAAGCAGTTGGAAGAACAGTTCCACCTACAGTATCACTCAGAGTCTTCCGAGCCTGGCATTGCCGATCTAGCACAAGTGCGACAGAAGCGCGGAGAAACGGTATCAGAATACATCCAGCGCTTCAGATCGTTAGGAACCGATGCTATTCGGCTCGTGTGACTGAAAAAGAAGCAGTCGAGTTGGTGGTGGTGGGTCTTGCATCACCGATCAAGGATGTGGCCTCCCAAGCAGAGTACCCTTCACTGGCGCATATGGTGCAGAAGCTGTCATTATATGAACAACGCCACCCAGAGGTATACCAGGATAAATTCAAGCGTGCGGTGGTCCTGGTTGAGGCAGATGAAGATGAAGGCTCTGCGGGAGATCAAGAGGTAGCAGTGGCTGAATGGACTCGGGGGGCAAGCCCCGTGTCCTGCAAGTGGGTCAAGCCACAAGGTCCTCCAAGAGGGTTTGAATTCGACGTTACTAAAGCTGAGCAAATTTTCGACCTCTTACTTAAGGAGAAGCAGCTAAAGTTACCCGAAGGCCACAAAATCCCCACGGCACAGGAGCTGAACGGAAAGCCATACTGCAAGTGGCATAACACGTTCACCCATACCACCAGCGACTGCAGGGTGTGGCGTCAGCAGATCCAAATGGCGATAGAACAAGGGCGGTTAATTTTTAGCCAGTACGCCATGAAAGTCGACACGCACCCCTTCCCCGCCGTTAACATGGTGGAGTGCACTTACCCTGGGAGGTGCCAGCCAGGTTTCTCGTTCAGCATCAACATGGTAGGACCTGGGCACCACTCTGGTAAGGACAGAGACGAGGGCAGCTGCTCTCATGACAAGGACAAAGAGGAAGCCGCTCCACGCGATCGGCTCCGGCACGATGGCAAGCGCTACGTCACAGAGGGAGAAGTGAAGAATGTGCGATATCAGCGACCTCTCTCTGATCATCTCCTCAACAAATACGTGAGTCAATACGACCAACGCCGGCGATATGACGACGACGACGAAAGAGATCGTCTGGCTAGCAGAGACGCCAGGAGAGACCGCCGGCATGATCGCGACGAGGATAGATATGAGTGTAATAACCCAGAACATAGGAACAACGAAGGGTAGATTTAGAAATGGGATGTGCATTTCATCGCAAAACGGGGGAAATTTTCGCGCCTTATTGCAACTAAACCTAAGAGGGATCGAGGTTCTCTCTCATTTTGCACTTAGGGTTAGGCATTGTGAGTTAGGGAAATTTCGACATGATCTCTTTTGTATCTTGTTGATTTGGGGAATTGATTTCATTTGACAAGTGTCAATACATTTAACAATAAGTATTGAACAATATGAAAATGGAATTCATAATTTAAAAACACAACTCATGAATTCAAATCACTTTGAATTTCAAAGTGAATCACAAATACAATATTTATTCCAGAATATAAATGTCACATAATCAAAAGCTCATAAACAAAAACTTGGGCTTTATTGATAACAACACAGATTACAAAGTCTTTACAATATTCTTGATACAAGAATTGATAAATAAGAAACAGAAATGAAAATGAAGATTACAAGTTTATTCCTAAACTAAAACCTAGACTATATGACTTGGAGAATGTCTTCTGGCCATGTCCATCTTCACAAACCTGCAATAATAAAGCACCAACACTAGCCAGAATATAAGTGTTAGCTCAAGATTCAGTTTAGACAGTTAGCAAGTGACACAATATTCAGTTTGGACAGAACCAAGTCACAGCACACTTGTGCTTGTCCAAAACCAGGGACAGCACAAGATAAGGGCAGCAGCAGACCAAACCTGAGCACACACCAGGGCTCAAGTTTCAGCATATGAGAGCACACAGCTCAAGTGTGCTGGGCAGCAACAGCAAGGCCATGCAAAAGCATAGTCACCAAGCATGCCAGGCTTGTGTGTCAATGCAGGGAGAGAAGTAGGGATCATATAAAAGGAGCACAAACCCTAAAACCAGTGACCAGTCGACCAGATAAGATCACCAGGTAAGGGTGAAGCAAAAACAAGCATAGTTCATCTGTTCTTGAGCAAGAACAGAACCAACACACACAACCATTTAAGCCACCAGAGATCATGGTGACCTAGAAGATCATCCAAGCTCTGGAGGTGAAGGGCTGTGAACAAACCAAGTCTGCATCAACAAAGCATTTCTTTCTAGGAGCTGGAACAAGGTATACCTAGTTCCTGGAAAAGATCCAATGGATCTAATCCATCATATGCATAAGCATGGGATGAGCAGATGCTCATATGGGTAGATCATCACTTGGTTTTCACCAAGGATTACTGCCAGTCAAAGGCTACTAAGATAGACACTATCCAGATACAGATCATGTGCACAGAGGCTAGAAAGCATGCACAGATGCACATTAACAAGATCATATGCACATATAGCACCAGTAGATAGCATAGATTAGCAGCTAAGACTACACAGAAGATCCTAAGCAAGCAACCATCAGAAACCCTAGATTTCTTCACAGGCAAGCATATTGGCATTCATAGTTACTATGATTCCCTAATATGCAAGCAAAGTTGAGTAGCCAACAAGATCCAATCAATTATGTGAGCAACCAGTCAGTAGCAAGGCTACTGAGGTCACATCACACTTAGCACCAAATAGGAGCAAGCCAAATAGATCACATCACTATCCAGTAATGGATTCAGACTTTAATTGCTTGTAAAAGAATCATGAACAGCAAACTCATATACAAGCAAGACATTTAAATCATCACTGCATAAGCAGTTCATCATAATTAAGTAATCCAAGCATGAATTTATCACAGATCCATGCTAAGCATGACAACAGCATACTGTTAAGCAATACAACTTAATTCATAGCCACTAGAGCCAGTCTAGATAGCTAGAAGTAAGCAACAGTACAAGTAAGCAACAGCACAGGGATGCTTGAGCATCAGCATCACCAGATAAGTGAATCAGTTAACCACAGTATTAGCCAGTAAGCCATCACTGACAATCAATTGATCAAATTGATCAATCATAGCAAGCCAAGCTACACAGAGAGATTAGCCAACAAGCAAGAAATGATCCAATGGATCATTGGCTTGCAGAATTAATACTGAATCATATCACAGGCACCTCTAGCACACACACAAGTGTCACAGATGCAACACAAGTACACCTAGACAAGCAAGTATGATAAACCAGTAAGCATAGCAAGCCCATAAGCATGAACATCAGGGTATATCAAGCCATAAGCAAGCACAGCATAGCATGGCAAGTGTAGAGCATGCTAGGAGTAGCAGAAAAGCAAGCATAGCATGAACAGCAAGCAAAGCATCATGTGCCAGTACCAAGAAATGGTAAATGGGCCATGAGCTTGCAAATAACAGAAGCACAGGCAGCTTGCGCAGCCAGAGCATGGCTCTAGATGATCACAAGACCATCAGAGAGCATCAGAGTATGAGGAGGAAGAAGAACAGTGGCAAGGGAGGCGCACAGAGGAGAAGGAGGAGGAGCAGAAGACCTTACCCGCGCCTGGAGGCAGAAGCTATGGCATGGCGAGGCAGTGCCCACGCGGCCATAGCAGCTGCAAAGCCAGGGAAGTCGCCGGCGTTACGCCGACGAACACCACCACAAGAAGACAAAGACGGAGACGACGGCACAGGCGCTGCGAGCAGCACCCGCGCCAGGTCGGTCTCGGAGGCGCACACATCGACGGCGTGGGCGAGAGCTCGTCGGAGCTTCACAATCGCCCGAGGCGATTCTCCAGGAGATCCAGATCGATGGCGATCCGCCAGAAGAGGATGAGAGGGGAAAAACGGCGCGGACAGATCGATAGATCTGCTCGCGGCGGTTCCGAATCGATAGGTGGTTACGGCGGAGAAGCTCGGCGATGGCCGGAGCAGGGCGGCGGCCATGGCGGCGACGCCATCGCCACGGGGTCGCCAGAGGCTAGGGTTAGATCGAGTGAGGAGAGGGCCGAGTGAGAGTGAGTGAGGTGGGCCGCTTCGGCGCCACCGAACCCAAAAAGGGGGCCAGCCTATTTGGGCCGTCCCTGAGTTTGAGTTATTGGGCTGGGCCCAATAGGGGTCCAGAGGGGTATTTTGGTCTTTTACATTTAATAAAAGATCAAAACTTTACCAAATTTTAATAAATCATAAACAACTCTAAAAATCCAATAAAAATTGGATTTATGAATGAAAAATAAATCTTAACAAGAATAAAATATGAAATGGAATTTATGAAACAAATTCAAAATTATGAATTTTTAGGATTTAAATAATAACTTGGAATTTAAAATTATTATTTCCTTGTAATTTAAATTCAAGGAAAAACCTCCAATAAGTTCAAATACTTATTTTCAAACATTTCAAAAGGAAATTCTATAATTCCAAGTCATTTCTTTTGAAAAAGGGTATTTTCCCAGAAAAATACTATACTCTTTTTATTCCAAAAACTATAGAGTTCACTCTATAATTTCAAATTATTTTGGAATGACTAAGGTAATTATCAAGTAAAATCATTTTACTTTAAATTGTTGTACCTTGTGTGAAACACAATGATTAATACTTTTAAATCAATTGTAAATTACCGTCAAAGACATAAATCTTAAATACAACCCTAAATTATAATAACTCATTGGGGTAAAGGGATTCAACATAAAATAATACATCCATGATTGCATTATTTGGATTTTTATAACATTGTCCTTACCGGACAATGATGCTTCTTACAGAACCCGAGGTCCAGGTTCCCTCACCGGCATTGAACTGCACTATCTCGCAGTCCACAGGCAAGTTCACCCTTGCTCATGTCAATTTGATTATTTTCTACTACTTTAATGCAAAGCTATATACTTATCATTCCTGCATCGCAAATGAAATGTTATTTTCCAACTATGAATATGACTATGTGGCTGGCAATGGAACCATGGTATGTGTTGATATGGTGGAGGTTCCATTGCAATGGGTTATATCACCCTAGGATTAATTACCAATGCCGTCCAGTGATTCTAGCGCCGTACAAATCGCGTTGACCATGAGATCTATAATGGCTCTGGGGAAGCCAGCCGTATCTTTTCCCTTCTGCACGCCAACGGATCGGAGAGACGGTGGGGTGCTGGAGGCACTGCCGCAATAGGTTGGGAAATCCTTTTAAATCCCCATCCATTGGTGATGTTAATCTCTTCCGATCTATGAGGGATTGTCCGGAGTACACCATGAGTAAAGCCGTATTATCGGGGGAAAGTCTACTGGAGGTGTACGGTCGGACAAAAGGGTGGGTTTGCAGTCGCGGAGAAGGCGGTGTGGG
The DNA here is from genome assembly GCF_019359855.2 of Lolium perenne. Taxonomy (NCBI): domain Eukaryota; kingdom Viridiplantae; phylum Streptophyta; class Magnoliopsida; order Poales; family Poaceae; genus Lolium; species Lolium perenne. The sequence continues at coordinate 191,909,980 of NC_067245.2, forward strand.
CTTGGATCTTTATACCTGGCCTCACACCAAAGGAAGTGTGAACGGGGGCAAGTCCCTGCGGATGGCAAAAAGGGTGAGATCTCTTGTGGGAAAAGTAACGCACCTCTGCAGAGTGTATCAAATTGTGGCTGTCACTCCCTGTTCCGGGAAGGGAACTGCGAACGCGCAGAAAGGAACTCCACGAAGTTCTAGTCAACCTGTGAAGACTGACGGGCATAGTTTTCATAATAAAAGCAACCTTTTGAAGAAATGTTTTCAAAACATGCATTGACCTGCGATTTCCTGATCAATGGTCGTAGCTAGTGCATCAAACACCTTTTATTCTTTTAGAACTTGCTGAGTACCTCTGTACTCACTTTCTTTCGACACCCTTGCTAGACTGTGATCCGGAAGTGGAGGCTATCAACGATGGAGCACCAGAAGGAAGCTACGAGTTGGTCTACGATGAACCTGATCTTACCGGCGGAGTGGAAGGCGTAGACTATGGGATAGTCTACGGACCAGATGACACGGAGGTAGAGGAGTAGTGACATACCCTAGTATCTTAGAGCCGAGCAACGTAGAACTTACCTAAATAAGTTGTTGAGCTCTTTATATTTGTTATGAGTTGTAATCGTACTTAAGTAGTATCTTAGGGTGTTCTCATAGGACCTGTGAGAATACCAACTTGTTAAGACAATGTTTGTAATAAAGTATGGAGTGTTATGACCTGCAATGTTTCTGTTGTACCACTCTGAGGGATATGGCAATTTGTGAGGAAGCCCCTTCACAAAGATCATATCAACGACTTGTATACTACAACATGCAGTGGTATGCTGGGTCACCGCAGCTGGTATCAGAGCAAATGTTGCGACCTTAGGTTGGAAAAACCTAGTATAGGGAAGAAACCTGTAGGAGTCTAGTAGAAATAGTAAAGGATTCTCTAGAAATATGGTGGTTATTCACTTGAGAATAGCAAAACCATATATTTTAGTGCGATAATTCTTTATTATAGCTATTATGATGCATTACCACTACTAATATTCTGCTTTTGTATACAGCCATAATGGCGAACACTTTTCCTAAGAGGACTTTGAGGAAGGTTGAGGGTTGGCTCGGTGATTATGATGGACCAATAACAGCTCTCCTGTGTGGGATGCTGAAGGAACTTCATTGTGATCCACGGATACCTGTTATCAAGTATACTTACTATGATGGGGAAATCCTAGCCAAGTGCAGAGTATCGGTCCAACTACCGGAAAAACTGCTGATGAGTCGTATAATGCCATACGGAGAAGCCAAAACTATCACCACAGCCTACCATATGGGCCTATTCAAGGCAATCCTTGAGATAAGGCAGCACAAGTCAGTAGAACTCCTATGTTCAGAGTTTTCTCATATACCTCATGCCGAGGAAGATGAGGATCCCACTCTTAATCATTTGGTGTTAGCACACAGAAGTCCTGAAGCTGCAGCACAGCACATGGATAGCTGTAAGTCTTTATTGACCACGATGTATCTTTTACACATGAAGATGAGAGGTGAGATTGACCACATGCTATCTGAGTTCACGGACCCTGATAAAGTCCAAACTCGGATGCGTGATTTGAGGGCACAACCACAACATACTACACCCTTCTTTAACCCAGATAGCGATGTAGATTTGAGTGACCAGTGGTCCAAGAGAAATCCACCTACAAGAGATCCACTTACACCTAACTTTGTTCCGCACTATCCACACGTGTCAGCATCGTATGATACTGGATACGGGGGAGACCATTCATGGAACATAAACTGCTCGGAGTCGCCGATCGAGAACTCGACGGGTTGGCGTTTCGGGGAACCTTTCGGTGATGAGGAGGAGCCAATTCCATGTGACACAGGAGATGAGAGTGATGCGGTTAACCAGAACGTTAACCAAAGCTTTGAGCAGAAAGAGAAAGACACCAACTCCATTTCTTTAGATTTGGAGATGGGATTACCCAAAACATCCCAGTACGTCGTAGGTGAGAGTTCTGGAACAAAGAAGAAGAAGAAGAAGATGAGGGGTCAAGTGAATAGGAATCCTCCATGGATGACTGGAGAAGAGGAGCTGTATTCCACTGGGGATATGTATGAGTCTTTATCTAGTTACTTTGGTATGACAGATCTCTGTCTCGGCACTTCGTCCGATTCAGACTACATACCTACGGGAAGAACTTTCATTCCGGACGGTCTTCGGAGGACAGACCGTTGTACCGGATGGACCCCAGGGATGTACGCGGAGGCGAATGAAGACGATGAGGAGTAGAGCTCCAAGAAAGAATACAGTAATCTAGGTGGTATTGTAATAGAACGTATTTTAAATTCCCGTTGGCTTGGGCTTTGAGCCAAATAAGTGGTTTATATGTACCACATGTAATATAAGTTTGTGAGTGTGTTATGTATTATACGGTGTATATACATAATAAATGTTTGTTTTGGATTTGCTTCTTGATTTCATTGTGTGACTAGTTCTGGGCATTGAGTTGAGATCAGAAAGCATTTGCATGGTGTAATTATGAGTAATCGCTCTTTGTTACAGGACTAGGGGGAAATGGCGTTAGTAGAAACCGAAGAGGCTCGCAGAGAGCGGGAAGCAAGAGAGAAAGAGGAGGCAGATGCAGCAGCTAGAGCAGAAAACGCACCACCACCACCACACCCAATGTTGCACCCAGACTTCCAACAGTATATGAGATCAATGGAGGAGGATAGGAGGCGTTACCAGGAAAGCCAGAGCAAGAATATGCAGGATTTCTTTACCCATGTCATCAATGATAGGGGTAATGAAGGCAAGGGAGTAACACTATCGGACTTCCAAAATGCAAGACCACTACCATTTACATCAGCTCCAGAACCAATGGACGCTGAAGATTGGCTCATGGATACGGAACGGAAGTTGAAGACTGTTGGTTGCAACGATGAGGAGAAGATTAGATACACCACTTATCTGTTGTCAGGACCAGCCGCATCATGGTGGGAGAACCTTGTAGCAGTACACCCTCCAGATAAGGTATTCACCTGGGAGGAGTTCAAGAAGAAGTTTCGGGATGCTCATGTTCCGGACAGCGTGGTGGAGCTGAAGAAGAGGGAGTTTGAAGAACTGAGACAGAATACTGCACCAATCATGCAGTATGTTCGGGATTTCAATAGGTTAGCCAGGTATGCACCTGAGGATGTAGATACAGAGGAGAAGCGGAAGAAGCAGTTCATGAAAGGCATGAATCCATACATGAAGATGCAACTGAGGTTGGCACGGACTGCCGAATTCCAGGAACTGATTGACTCGGCAATCACTTTCGAGGATGATTACCGGCAAGTCCAAGAGGACCGGAGGAAGAGGGCTCGTATAGAGCCAAGGAAGTACCCAATCAGTAAACCATTACCTGATCGGAGTTTCAAACCCCGATACCGACCTACTACTGGTAATCAATACAACCGGGGAGGTCAGAGTCAGAACCCAATTAACCAGATCATCTGCAACAGTTGTGGCCTGAGAGGTCATTTGCAGAAGGATTGTCAGAAACCTAGAATCATTTGTTATGGTTGTGGGAAGGAAGGACACATTAAGCCGGATTGTCCAAACAAGGCGTCCTGGAGCGGACAGAGCTCTGGAGGACGAGGTGGAAACAACAACAACAACAACAACAATCGCAACAACAACAACAACAACAACCGCAACTACAACTACAACAACAAGAAGGGAAAGCCTTATGGAAAGCTGAATTGCACATCTTTGGAACAAGCGGAAGAGTCGGATCAAACAGTCTTAGGTACGCTCAGCATTCTTACTCATCCTGGCAAAGTATTATTTGATACTGGAGCAACCACATCATTTCTTGCATTGGAATTTGTGGAAAAATTCGGGCTTAGATGTTCTAAGTTAGAAACCCCTATAGCTGTTCTATCCGCGGGGGGAACGATCTTAGTAACCCACGTGAAAGAAGCACAAGTCCTAACCATATGTGACTGTGTGTATTTCGCGGACCTATTCATCATACCCATGAAGGACATATCAGTCATCTTAGGGATGGATTGGTTGACAGAAAATGGAGCGGTGATTAACTGTGGAGATAAAACAGTATCACTTCGCAACTCCATCGGAGGTAGAATAGTGTTCCAAGGAGATAGGTACAGTGAGTTGGAGATTGGATTGGAACTCAACAGCCTGAAGGAAGTGAGAATTGAAAATATTCCTGTAGTAAATGAGTTTAAGGATGTATTTCCTAAGGAACTACCGGGTATGCCACCCGATAGAGAGATAGAATTCACAATCGATCTGATTCCAGGCACAGCACCAATAGCACAACCACCATATAAGATGGGGCCAAAGGAGTTAGTGGAACTAAAAGCTCAGATAGATGAACTGGAACAGAAGGGATTTATTCAAGAAAGTGTGTCACCATGGGGTACACCAGTTATTTTTGTGGATAAAAGAGATGGAGGAAAGAGAATGTGTGGAGATTACAGAAATTTGAACAATGTCACTATCAAGAACAAGTATCCTTTACCTAGAATTCAAGATCTTTTTGATCAAGTTCAAGGAGCAGGAGTCTTCTCGAAGATAGATTTAAGGTCAGGATACCATCAAATCAAGATCAAGAAGGAAGATGTACCAAAAACAGCATTCGTATCAAGGTATGGACACCATGAATACTTGGTTGTACCATTTGGACTAACAAATGCACCAGCAATTTTCATGAATTTGATGAACAAGATATTCATGAAGTACTTGGACAAGTTTGTGATAGTGTTCATAGATGATATTCTAATCTATTCCAAAGATAAAGAAGAACATGCCAAACATTTGAAGATAGTTCTGCAAACTTTGAGGGAACATCAGCTATATGCGAAGTTCAGCAAGTGCAAATTTTGGTTAGATAGTGTTGAATTTCTTGGACATGTGATAACCAAAGAAGGCATAGCGGTGAATCCAAGCAAGGTTCAGTCCGTATTGGAATGGAAATCACCCAAAAATGCTAAGGAGATACGAGGATTTCTTGGTATGGCAGGTTACTATCGGAGATTCATAGAGGGATTTTCGAAGATTGCAGGACCAATGACCAAGTTACTCAAGAAAAATACTCCATTTATATGGACTGATGAGTGTGAAGCCAGCTTCCAAACACTCAAAGATAAGTTAACCACAGCACCGGTATTGGCAGTTCCTGAACCTGGAAAGGATTATACGGTGTATTGTGATGCTTCCAAGAATGGACTTGGATGTGTTCTTATGCAAGATCGGAAGGTAATAGCTTATGGATCAAGACAGTTGAAACCACATGAACACAACTACCCAGTACATGATCTCGAGTTAGCAGCAGTTGTGTATGCTCTGAAGAGTTGGAGACAATTTCTATATGGATCCAAGTGTGAGTTATACACCGATCACAAAAGCTTGAAATATTTCTTCACCCAGAAAGAATTAAACATGAGGCAGAAGAGATGGCTAGAGTTGATTAAGGATTACGATCTTAAGATCAACTATACCCCAGGCAAAGCTAATGTAGTAGCAGATGCTTTAAGTAGGAAGAGTACGGAGAATCAACCTACGGAATGGGAGATTCCAAAGGAACTTCGGAAAGAGTTAGAGGATGCTCAGATTTTGTTTATTCAAGGTGATGTCAAAGGAAGTATAGCAACCATGAGGATTATGGATGAGATGTACTCAGACTTGAAATATGAGATTATCCGAAAGCAAGCGGATGATTTGTTCATTCAAGAGGAGATCAAAAGGATTGGCGAAGGAAGACCATCGGAATTTCATCTAGGGGATTTTGATTCATTATACTTCCAGAAAAGGATCTGTGTACCAGATGATCCAGAAGTGAAGTCAATCATATTAAAAGAAGCACATGAAACCCCTTATTCCATACACCCGGGAAGTACGAAGATGTATATGGATTTGAAGGAGATGTTCTGGTGGAACAACATGAAAAGAGAAATAGCACAATATGTCTCGGAATGTCATACATGTCAACGAGTGAAGGCAGAGCATCAGAGTCCTGCGGGATTACTCAAACCACTAGAGATACCGGAATGGAAATGGGATGAAATAGGAATGGATTTTGTTACTGGTTTACCAATGACTAGTAAGAAGAAGGATATGATATGGGTAATAGTGGACAGACTTACCAAGAGTGCTCATTTCATAGCCGTAAACACAAAAGATACTGCAGAAAAGCTTGTGGATATATATGTAAAGGAAATTGTGAGTAAGCATGGAGTACCAAAGAAGATAGTCTCAGATAGAGGTTCGATTTTCACATCAGCATTCTGGAAACAACTACAAGAATCTTTGGGATCCAAGTTGGATTTCAGTACAGCATATCATCCACAAACCGGAGGACAAACCGAAAGAACCAATCAGATACTAGAAGACATGCTTAGAGCTTGTGCCCTGAACTTTGGAGGCTCATGGGAGGACCATTTACCTTTAGCGGAGTTCTCATATAACAATAGTTATCAGAGTAGTATCCAGATGGCACCGTACGAAGCATTGTACGGAAGGAAGTGTAGATCACCAATTTGTTGGTTTGAAACCGGAGAAAACAAGGAGTTTACACCGGACTACATCAAGGAGAGACAAGACGTCATCGAGGTGATCCGAGATAGACTCAAGGTAGCTCAGAGTCGTCAAAAGAGTTACGCCGACTTAAAGAGAAGAGATTGGGAACCGAAAGTGGGAGACATGGTTTATCTGAAGGTTAGCCAAATGAAAGGACTTAAGAGGTTCGGAGTGAAAGGAAAGTTAAGCCCTCGATATATAGGACCATTCAAGATACTCAGTCAGAATCGAGGAACAGCTTTTGAGTTGGAGTTACCGGCACAACTAAGTCAAGTTCATAATGTATTTCATGTATCACAACTCAGAAAATGTTTGAAGGCACCGGATGATCCTATCACATATGAAGAAATTGAATTGCAATCTGATCTAACCTATGTGGAAAGGCCTGAAAAGATCTTAGAAGTACAATGGAAGAAGTTAAGAAACAGGGCAATCAAATATTGTAAAGTGCAATGGCAACATCATCCTGAGCGAGAAGCCACTTGGGAGACAGAAGAAGAACTCAGGAAGTCTTACCCCGAGATGTTCAGGTACCAATCTTAACTTTGGGACGAAGTTTCTGTTAAGGGGGAGAGGCTGTAATAACCCAGAACATAGGAACAACGAAGGGTAGATTTAGAAATGGGATGTGCATTTCATCGCAAAACGGGGGAAATTTTCGCGCCTTATTGCAACTAAACCTAAGAGGGATCGAGGTTCTCTCTCATTTTGCACTTAGGGTTAGGCATTGTGAGTTAGGGAAATTTCGACATGATCTCTTTTGTATCTTGTTGATTTGGGGAATTGATTTCATTTGACAAGTGTCAATACATTTAACAATAAGTATTGAACAATATGAAAATGGAATTCATAATTTAAAAACACAACTCATGAATTCAAATCACTTTGAATTTCAAAGTGAATCACAAATACAATATTTATTCTAGAATATAAATGTCACATAATCAAAAGCTCATAAACAAAAACTTGGGCTTTATTGATAACAACACAGATTACAAAGTCTTTACAATATTCTTGATACAAGAATTGATAAATAAGAAACAGAAATGAAAATGAAGATTACAAGTTTATTCCTAAACTAAAACCTAGACTATATGACTTGGAGAATGTCTTCTGGCCATGTCCATCTTCACAAACCTGCAATAATAAAGCACCAACACTAGCCAGAATATAAGTGTTAGCTCAAGATTCAGTTTAGACAGTTAGCAAGTGACACAATATTCAGTTTGGACAGAACCAAGTCACAAGACACTTGTGCTTGTCCAAAACCAGGGACAAGACAAGATAAGGGCAAAGAGCAGACCAAACCCGAGCACACACCAGGGCTCAAGTTTCAGCATATGAGAGCACACAGCTCAAGTGTGTCAAGAACAAAGAAGGCCATGCAAAAGCATAGTCACCAAGCATGCCAGGCTTGTGTGTCAATGCAGGGAGAGAAGTAGGGATCATATAAAAGGAGCACAAACCCTAAAACCAGTGACCAGTCGACCAGATAAGATCACCAGGTAAGGGTGAAGCAAAAACAAGCATAGTTCATCTGTTCTTGAGCAAGAACAGAACCAACACACACAACCATTTAAGCCACCAGAGATCATGGTGACCTAGAAGATCATCCAAGCTCTGGAGGTGAAGGGCTGTGAACAAACCAAGTCTGCATCAACAAAGCATTTCTTTCTAGGATCTGGAACAAGGTATACCTAGTTCCTGGAAAAGATCCAATGGATCTAATCCATCATATGCATAAGCATGGGATGAGCAGATGCTCATATGGGTAGATCATCACTTGGTTTTCACCAAGGATTACTGCCAGTCAAAGGCTACTAAGATAGACACTATCCGTGATACAGATCATGTGCAAAGAGGCTAGAAAGCATGCACAGATGCACATTAACAAGATCATATGCACGAGATAGCACCAAGAGATAGCATAGATTAGCAGCTAAGACTACACAGAAGATCCTAAGCAAGCAACCATCAGAAACCCTAGATTTCTTCACAGGCAAGCATATTGGCATTCATAGTTACTATGATTCCCTAATATGCAAGCAAAGTTGAGTAGCCAACAAGATCCAATCAATTATGTGAGCAACCAGTCAGTAGCAAGGCTACTGAGGTCACATCACACTTAGCACCAAATAGGAGCAAGCCAAATAGATCACATCACTATCCAGTAATGGATTCAGACTTTAATTGCTTGTAAAAGAATCATGAACAGCAAACTCATATACAAGCAAGACATTTAAATCATCACTGCATAAGCAGTTCATCATAATTAAGTAATCCAAGCATGAATTTATCACAGATCCATGCTAAGCATGACAACAGCATACTGTTAAGCAATACAACTTAATTCATAGCCACTAGAGCCAGTCTAGATAGCTAGAAGTAAGCAACAGTACAAGTAAGCAACAGCACAGGGATGCTTGAGCATCAGCATCACCAGATAAGTGAATCAGTTAACCACAGTATTAGCCAGTAAGCCATCACTGACAATCAATTGATCAAATTGATCAATCATAGCAAGCCAAGCTACACAGAGAGATTAGCCAACAAGCAAGAAATGATCCAATGGATCATTGGCTTGCAGAATTAATACTGAATCATATCACAGGCACCTCTGGCACACACACAAGTGTCACAGATGCAACACAAGTACACCTAGACAAGCAAGTATGATAAACCAAGAAGCATAGCAAGCCCATAAGCATGAACATCGTGGTATATCAAGCCATAAGCAAGCACAAAGATAGCATGGCAAGTGTAGAGCATGCTAGGAGTAGCAGAAAAGCAAGCATAGCATGAACAGCAAGCAAAGCATCATGTGCCAGTACCAAGAAATGGTAAATGGGCCATGAGCTTGCAAATAACAGAAGCACAGGCAGCTTGCGCAGCCAGAGCATGGCTCTAGATGATCACAAGACCATCAGAGAGCATCAGAGTATGAGGAGGAAGAAGAACAGTGGCAAGGGAGGCGCACAGAGGAGAAGGAGGAGGAGCAGAAGACCTTACCCGCGCCTGGAGGCAGAAGCTATGGCATGGCGAGGCAGTGCCCGCGCGGCCATAGCAGCTGCAAAGCCAGGGAAGTCGCCGGCGTTACGCCGACGAACACCACCACAGCAGCACAGCACGGAGACGACGGCACAGGCGCTGCGAGCAGCACCCGCGCCAGGTCGGTCTCGGAGGCGCACACATCGACGGCGTGGGCGAGAGCTCGTCGGAGCTTCACAATCGCCCGAGGCGATTCTCCAGGAGATCCAGATCGATGGCGATCCGCCAGAAGAGGATGAGAGGGGAAAAACGGCGCGGACAGATCGATAGATCTGCTCGCGGCGGTTCCGAATCGATAGGTGGTTACGGTGGAGAAGCTCGGCGATGGCCGGAGCAGGGCGGCGGCCATGGCGGCGACGCCATCGCCACGGGGTCGCCAGAGGCTAGGGTTAGATCGAGTGAGGAGAGGGCCGAGTGAGAGTGAGTGAGGTGGGCCGCTTCGGCGCCACCGAACCCAAAAAGGGGGCCAGCCTATTTGGGCCGTCCCTGAGTTTGAGTTATTGGGCTGGGCCCAATAGGGGTCCAGAGGGGTATTTTGGTCTTTTACATTTAATAAAAGATCAAAATTTTACCAAATTTTAATAAATCATAAACAACTCTAAAAATCCAATAAAAATTGGATTTATGAATGAAAAATAAATCTTAACAAGAATAAAATATGAAATGGAATTTATGAAACAAATTCAAAATTATGAATTTTTAGGATTTAAATAATAACTTGGAATTTAAAATTATTATTTCCTTGTAATTTAAATTCAAGGAAAAACCTCCAATAAGTTCAAATACTTATTTTCAAACATTTCAAAAGGAAATTCTATAATTCCAAGTCATTTCTTTTGAAAAAGGGTATTTTCCCAGAAAAATACTATACTCTTTTTATTCCAAAAACTATAGAGTTCACTCTATAATTTCAAATTATTTTGGAATGACTAAGGTAATTATCAAGTAAAATCATTTTACTTTAAATTGTTGTACCTTGTGTGAAACACAATGATTAATACTTTTAAATCAATTGTAAATTACCGTCAAAGACATAAATCTTAAATACAACCCTAAATTATAATAACTCATTGGGGTAAAGGGATTCAACATAAAATAATACATCCATGATTGCATTATTTGGATTTTTATAACATTGTCCTTACCGGACAATGATGCTTCTTACAGAACCCGAGGTCCAGGTTCCATCAACTGCATTGAACTGCACTATCTCGCAGTCCACAGGCAAGTTCACCCTTGCTCATGTCAATTTGATTATTTTCTACTACTTTAATGCAAAGCTATATACTTATCATTCCTGCATCGCAAATGAAATGTTATTTTCCAACTATGAATATGACTATGTGGCTGGCAATGGAACCATGGTATGTGTTGATATGGTGGAGGTTCCATTGCAATGGGTTATATCACCCTAGGATTAATTACCAATGCCGTCCAGTGATTCTAGCGCCGTACAAATCGCGTTGACCATGAGATCTATAATGGCTCTGGGGAAGCCAGCTGTATCTTTTCCCTTCTGCACGCCAACGGATCGGAGAGACGGTGGGGTGCTGGAGGCACTGCCGCAATAGGTTGGGAAATCCTTTTAAATCCCCATCCATTGGTGATGTTAATCTCTTCCGATCTATGAGGGATTGTCCGGAGTACACCATGAGTAAAGCCGTATTATCGGGGGAAAGTCTACTGGAGGTGTACGGTCGGACAAAAGGGTGGGTTTGCAGTCGCGGAGAAGGCGGTGTGGGCTTGGATCTTTATACCTGGCCTCACACCAAAGGAAGTGTGAACGGGGGCAAGTCCCTGCGGATGGCAAAAAGGGTGAGATCTCTTGTGGGAAAAGTAACGCACCTCTGCAGAGTGTATCAAATTGTGGCTGTCACTCCCTGTTCCGGAAGGGAATCGCTGAACGCGGCAGTAAAGGAACTCCACGAAGTTCTAGTCAACCTGTGAAGACTGACGGGCATAGTTTTCATAATAAAAGCAACCTTTTGAAGAAATGTTTTCAAAACATGCATTGACCTGCGATTTCCTGATCAATGGTCGTAGCTAGTGCATCAAACACCTTTTATTCTTTTAGAACTTGCTGAGTACCTCTGTACTCACTTTCTTTCGACACCCTTGCTAGACTGTGATCCGGAAGTGGAGGCTATCAACGATGGAGCACCAGAAGGAAGCTACGAGTTGGTCTACGATGAACCTGATCTTACCGGCGGAGTGGAAGGCGTAGACTATGGGATAGTCTACGGACCAGATGACACGGAGGTGGAGGAGTAGTGACATACCCTAGTATCTTAGAGCCGAGCAACGTAGAACTTACCTAAATAAGTTGTTGAGCTCTTTATATTTGTTATGAGTTGTAATCGTACTTAAGTAGTATCTTAGGGTGTTCTCATAGGACCTGTGAGAATACCAACTTGTTAAGACAATGTTTGTAATAAAGTATGGAGTGTTATGACCTGCAATGTTTCTGTTGTACCACTCTGAGGGATATGGCAATTTGTGAGGAAGCCCCTTCACAAAGATCATATCAACGACTTGTATACTACAACATGCAGTGGTATGCTGGGTCACCGCAATGAGCGCCATGCCAAGGAGAAGTCAAGGGAACAAGACGACGTGGATAGGCACTGGGACTGTCCTTTCTTCAGACACTGCTGGGATTCAGGAATGAGCCGATTGCCTACAATCGGCAACTGCCCAGAATGTAAAGAGAAGAAGAAGGGTGCAGGGGACGTGTCAGTATTCAAACATCTAGGGCCGCTCCCATCTCAGAACAAGTACGATGAGTCCTCTCGGGTGGAAGATCTCGAGGAATTAGAAGACGACGATGAAGAAGAAGAAGATAAGTACCACCGGCCAAGGTGGTGCCCTGATGGACTCAGCCGTTCCCAAAAGCGTAGGGTTCAGCGGCTACGTGGTTTGGAGGAAGCTGAAAGGTTATACCTGCACACGTTAAGGAAGGCACGGCCTGATCTGGCCGCGAAAATTCAGCGAACTCTGGACGAAGAAGGACGACCACAAAAGAAAGAGTGGCGTCCCAAACAAAGGAAATCCGATGATGAGACATCGGCTGGCACAAACATGTTGTTCATCCTTCCAGCGGAGTTTTGTGCTCTAGAATTGGGCGAAGCACCTGTGGCACAACTTGACTGCGACCCACGGCCAGTTATCTTTGAGAAGCCACGAGAAAGAAGCTACAGACACCTGAAGGCCCTGTACCTACGAGGTTATATCAATGGGCAGCCTGTCAACAAGATGCTGGTAGACACCGGAGCGGCAGTCAACATTATGCCATACTCCATGCTACGTCGGTTGGGACGCTCTAGCTCGGATCTGATCAAGACCAACGTTACATTGAGCGATTTCAACGGCCAAGCATCCGAAGCGGAAGGTGTTCTGAACGTGGATCTGACCGTAGGAAGAAAGACCATCCCTACGACGTTCTTTATTGTCGACAGCAAGAGCACCTATGCTGTCCTGCTAGGGAGAGATTGGATCCACGCCAATTGTTGCATTCCATCCACGATGTACCAATGTTTAATACAGTGGGATGGAGATGAAGTAGAGGTCGTCCACGCAGATGACTCAGCCGAGATTTCAACGGCTGGCATGAACGTTTGGGAGACGGCAGGCCAAGAGCCACTCTCAGGCATCACTTTGGACGACTGCGAGCGCATCGACGTGACGAGAAACGGGGTGAGGCTGGTCTTATCCACCGGCCTGACCGTGTAACAAGAGCAAAAACTATGAACAAACGTGGCGAGGCCGATCCTTGTGATCGGCCCCAAAGATCTATGGACAAACGTCGCAAAACCTTCATTGAGCGAGTCAATCAACATGGAGGCCGATTCCAGAAATCGGCCAAAATTATCCTCACTATACGTTCTGCCCGTGTTCAACGTCGATCTAACGGGCGGCGGAAAGCGGGGATACAGGTTTACGTCGGCTGACGAGCTGGAAGAAGTCAACATCAGTCATGGCGATGCCGATGTTCAAGTACAGCACCTTGGCTAACTACAGAGCCGATATCTGCAGCTACCTGACAGATTCGGCTCGGGGGGCACCTAATGAGATGAACATGTGCGACACATGTGCAGTAAAATATCGGGAGCCGATAGAAAAATCGGCCAGTAAAAAAAAATCATCACAGCCGATGCACAAACGTCGAAGACAACAGTATGCAAGTCACAACCGATGCACGGGCATCGACTTCAGAGTATAAAATCCGATGCACAACCATCGACTTTAGAATTACAAGCACAAACTGCCACATGCGCGGGCCCTACTGAAGGAAAGTTTCTAAGGCGTGGAGTACACCAGCACGGACGTGATCCACCTCTGCGATCTCGACCTTGTCATCATCATCCTTGCCAACTGGCCAGAGCTTCAACTGCAGCGTCACTGGGACGTGAGGTTGGATTTCTTCAAGAGTGTTCTTCACCTCCGCAGGGTTTTTGACTAGTATCGCAATGGGTGAAGAAAGCAGAACTTTGAGGCATCGGAGTTGGTCAGCGATGACGCCGGGGCTCGGTTCATCACGTGCTGTGGAGTGGTCCGGCTCGATAGGTTCAGGATCGAACGATAGCAAGCCTGAGAAATCACAGCCCTGACAAGCAACAAGAGCAGCATAAGTCTGCAGATCAGGGTAAGGGCAAGCCCAACAAAGGGAGCATACCTCTCCTATGACCATGGGAACAGCCGATGACGAAGCAATCGGCTGTGGCGTCTCTGCCTGGGGTTCGGCAAAAGTGGCAACTTGATCGATGTCACCTGTAGAGGTTGTTACCTCCAGAGTTGCGGAGGGCATCAGAACTTCCTCGACATCCCCACTGGAAGTTTCATCAGTCTGCAAGAAAAGGACGGGGAGCCGATCTGGGCAGCAAAGCGCAAGAGCTAAGCCAGGAGGAGTTGGAGAGCTGTTACATTTGAAGCTTCTTGGTTCGAGGAAGGGGTTCGCTGATCCTTCCGAGCCCTCTTGGTGCATTGACTCTTGGTGCGTTAGCTTCCTTGCTCTGTTTTGATTGGAGCTTGAAGGGCAGCAGGTTCAGGGGCTGACCTTTTCTTGGGAGCCGATGGTGGCACATCTGGCTGTTTTTTGCGTGGTGGTGTCCTCAGAGGCGCCCGAGCTTGAGCCTCGTCGGCTGAACTGCGTCTCCTCGCTGGTATTGTCTTCAGTAAAGGTCTGCAAGAGTAGGATGAAGGGACACTGACATGCTATAAAACTTTCCCTGGCAGCTACTTTTCTCACTGCGGTTCTCGCCCTGACTGAGGCTCGGGGGGCAGCTGACCCTGAAGAGTCTTTACTCTTGGCAGCCGATTTGATTGAAATCGGCTGGCTCTGCATCGCAATCTTTTTAAAGGGTGGTAAGTTCCTACGGAAAAGAACCACTGGAGCTGGTGGGAGGAATTTGAACGGGGATCCATCATCATTGACAGGCTCTGGACCATTTTGTCATTGCAAAGAAACAGAGCGGGATTATAAGTCGTCACTGGAAACTATCGCAAGGAAATTTGCGAGCAAGTGGTACCTGTTCGGCAGAAGTATCAGCTTCGGCGTCAAGTTGTTTCAGCAACGGTCTTAAGGCTCTCCTGAAGACATGGATTTTCCACATTGTCCACCAGATCTCAAAGTCATCAATTGAAGAAATGAAGGATAGATTGTGAAAGACCGATGCATTGCCATCGGCTCATTGAGCATTGCCCAAGTTTGACGATCGGCAAAGTCAGTAATGAGGGGAAATCGGCTAAATTAGCATAAGGGAATCGGCAAAATCAAATCAAAAGGGATTTTTCATTGATAGCCGGATTTCTTACATAAAGAGCTGATTGCTCTCAAAAGGAAGTACCAGGGGATACATTGCCCCATCTACTACTACTGATCCTATGCTAAGGGTCCTATCTACGGGCCGTCGCTGCCCTCGTCGTCGCCGTCGTCGCCGTCACCGGCGCTACTCCCGGCTGGCTCGTCATCGCTGCTGCTGCGGCCGCCGGCAGGGCCCTCGTTGTCCTCGTCCTCCTCATCAGCGTCGTCGTCGCTGTCGAAGTCGCTGAGGTTCCCCGGCCAGGGGCAGAAGCGCTTGGCCGGCGGCTCGTCGGAGGAGGTGTCGTCCTCCTCCTCCTCCTCCTCCTCTTCCTCCTCGGAGGAGGTGAAGTCGTCCCAGGAGAAGCGATCGTCTTCGCTCTCCTCCTCCGTTTCCCCGTCGGCGAGGAAGCGGAGGTCACTTTCCCCGTCGGTCGAGGACTTGTCGTCCTCTGACCAGACGGAGAAGTCGTGACTGGACTCGTCCCCGTCTTCTATGGCGCGGCGAATGTTGGCCTCGTGGGCCTCCTCCGGGTCCCACTCCGGCGTCGGCTCGCGGGAGGGGGAGGACAGGGAAGAAAGACCCGATGAGGGGGAGGAGGAAGAAGACATGGTGGCAGAGGAGGGCTTTTGGAGTGCTAATGCGAAGGGGATGAAGAGGTGAAACTGCAGGATGCGGTTAAAATAAGGGATATAGTGGAGATTCAATGCCACAGCAGTTTCCGAGGAAGTGGTGCCCAAAGAAAAAAAAAATTGCCAGGTCACGCGGAGAAGTTGGGAAGGCGAGGCATCATGATGAAGGATACTGCGACGGTTCTGCTCTGCCACGACATGACCCGACGAAGAAAACAGAGTGATTTTGGAATTGACACTTCCAAAACCAGGGGGCATGTGTTATCACCAGAATTTGACCGGATCAGAGGTGGGCCGCGATTAAAGATGGGCTTGAAGAATATACTTAGAAGAAATACATGAATCGGCCTTGTATACAAAGTTTGGGCTAGTTTTCCCGTGTATCTGTAAATATAGTAGGATACGTGTCGGTTAGTTAGAATTTGGCTCGTGCACGGTTGGGATTATTCCCACGTTAGAAAGTCTACGGACTATAAATATGTATCTAGGGTTTATGGAATAAACAACAATCACGTTCATCACAAACCAATCTAGGCGCATTGCCAACTCCCTTGTTTCGAGGGTTTCTTCCGGGTAAGCATCATGCTGCCTAGATCGCATCTTGCGATTTAGGCAGTAACGTTTATTCGTTGTTCATGCGTTGCTCGTGCTGAAGCCTTGTTGATGGCGAGCAACGTAGTTATCATAGATGTGTTAGGGTTAGCATTGTTCCGTCGTGTTACATGCTTTCGTCCATGCAACCCTTAGACGTCTAGCCGCCCTTACGCCTATCTTAGGTGTAAGGGCGGCACCCCGCTTGATCGTTATTTAGTAGATCCGATCCGTTATGATTGCTCCTTGTTCTTCAAAGATTAGTTTAATATCTGCATAGTTAGGCCTTACAAACGGGTTGAAGGATCCAGTGGCACGTAGGGTGTAGTTTGCTAGCCCTAGACAGGATGTTCCGGGGATCAACTTCATGTTGGTTTTTAGGCCTTGTCTAGGGTCGGTTTATGATCACCGTGCGTGGCCGCCAGGCTCAATCACGCGTAGGATGTTCCGATTATGTGGTGAAAACCCTAAATCGTAGTAGGTCGTTTTAGCTTTATTTCGATCAAGCAGGACCACCATGTGATCGTACACCTCGTACGAATCATGGGTGGATCGGCTCCCTGAGCCGATTCACAGGATAAACTGAGAGCCGATCGAGGCTCGTATTTAATGTTTACGTGTATGCCATGCAGGAAACTAAGCGAGGCAAATCCATCACCTTCCTGACCAGGTATAGGTCAGGTGGCACGCCCTTGCACCAGCATCGGACGTGCGTGCCGAGTCTTTGCGGGCCGTCGCTCGAGGGACCAGGGCCAGCCGCAGTCTTGGCAGCCTCCCGGCTCTACTGTGTTGCCCGTCGCTGCTCGCCGGTGGGTTTCTGACCGCAACAAGTTGTAATAGGAGTCATCGTTTGTAATCTTGCGGGACGGGTTAGAAACCCTCCCGGACTCTGTAAACTTGTGTATCACGAATCCCTCGGCTCCGCCTCCTATATAAGGGGGAGTCGAGGGACAAAGAAAGGATCGAATCATTGTCTCTCAAACCCTAGTTTTACATCGTCGAGTACTTTTCGGCTGAAACCTTCGAGATCTACTTGCCCTCTACATCCAACGAAACCCTAGTCTACTACTTGTAGGCATTGACAAGTTAATACCTTGTCAATTGGCGCCGTCTGTGGGATCCAGAGGCGACAAGGAGCTGATCTCGATGGCACGTTCAAGATCGTCGACTTCATCGGTGGCAAGCAATATCATGGACAGAGGTAAACAAGATCGTCGACTTCATCGGTGGCAAGCAAATACGGCGACACAGGAGACCCCGTTCTTTCTGGTCCATGGAGCAGAGGCAGTACTGCCGATAGAAATAGAGCATGATTCCCCGAGAGTCACGGAGTATGATGAGGAGGCCTCTAGAAAGGCATTGGAAGATGATGTCGATGCATTGGACGAAGCCAGAGACGAAGTACTGTCACGAGTCACTAAATACCAGCAAGACCTGAAAAACTACCACAGTCGACGTCTACGACCAAGATCCTTTCAGGTTGGGGACTTAGTGTTACGACTCAACCAGGAGCGTACTGAAAAACTCGAGTCGCCATGGCTTGGCCCTTACATCATCACAGAAGTCATCGAAGGAGGAGCGTACAGGATCAAGGACAAGAAGACAGGGAATCTCGAGAAGAACCCCTGGAACGTGGCACAACTACGGCATTTTTACGCTTAGTGTCGAAATATAGTCCTCCTTGTAAAACTACAATGTACTGAAACACCCGCGAGTTTTCAGACGCACTCTTTTCCTTTTTCGGGGCACCGAGTGGGGCCGGGAAAGGTTTTTAATGAGGCGGGCTCGCGGTGCTGCAATATAATAAAAATAGTGGAGATACACACCGTCTTCTTCGACGTGCTCGGGGGCTTACGCCTTGAAATTACAAGTATATATACAATATAGATAAATATAACTGGCAAAAATATCTCGCCTTGGTATTAAATGCCTCGCCAGATAAAAAGAAAGTGCAAAATAGCAATCAAGAACAAAACACTCGGGGGCTAGTACCCGCAAATATAGTATATTCAATAAGAATTTGGGTGCCTTGGTTCATAACCTCGCATACACAAATAAAGAGATTTACCACCGAAACACTCGGGGGCTTGAGGAGGAAAAATAAAAATGTTCACTAACTTTACAATATAGAATATGTGTACAACATACAAGACGCAATTCCTGAAAAAACTCGATAAGTTAGAAGAAAAAGTATCAATGGCGGCTCAGTATATTATCTATGGTCATCCGTCCAGTATTTGAAGCACGAGTACTATGTTCAGCGTAACTACCCCTTACGAAAAACTCAGCATCCATCCGAAGAAGTTCATCCATCATATCTTCGGCAACAGGAGTCACATGATCCTCAAGCTTGCTAACATCCCTTTTTCTTTTCGCCATCTTGGCTAAACACTTGGTAACAATCTGGCTCATGTCAAACTTGGGATAGCAGATTTTGATCATCATCGTAGCAAACCTGGCACCGGCAGAAAGTTGAGCTCGCACAAAGTGATGGATACGAGGAGCATCTTGAAATTTCTCCAATAAACCAAGAAGAGTATCGGGCGCCTCGTTCCGAGGAAATAGTGTCTTGTAAACCAGGGTCAATGTTTTGGTACAGACATCAAGAAAATCGCGAACCTGACAGGCGCGGTCTTGAAACCTGACAATCTGTCGGGTACACTCTGGAGTGGCCCAGAAAAGAGAACCGTGGTCAAGAGAAAGGTTAACAAGGAGATTTGTCCTCGTATTTACCCTTTCGTCTTCAGCAGCGGCGTCGAGAAAGGAACCTATTTGGCGACAGCATAAGAATTTCAAAAAAAAAAAGAGACAGCAAGGAAACAGAAGGATTACTGGTTTGAAGCATACCTGACATATCTGCACTGGCTTCATTCATCAAATCAAGCATAAAATTTTCTCGAGTGGTCGCTTTTTCAGCTTCAGAAACTGCGGCTTCTTTGGCAGCTATGGCATCTCGAGCCTGTTGAAGTGCAATTTTCTCCCTTTCGGATGATTTTTGAGACTGCTCCATCATCATAAGTGATTGTTTCTTCAAAGACTGGAGCTGTTGGTGAAGTTCTTCCAAATCTTCTGCTGAATTTTTACTCGAAGAATTTTCAACACGTTCGACGGCAATAGGAGCCTTCTTCGAACGGGACGACGCAGGTAAAACATTGGAAGGATGACGAGTTGCAGTATAGTTGTCAAAAATCAACTGGAAATAAAAGATTCGATATCAATCATCAAGCAAAGATAGATTTCCATTCATTCTTGAAGTATACACATTGCTATTACAAAAGAAGGGTCCCTAATGGACTAATGAAGCAGCTGTCGCTAAAATTAACTAGGGCGACAGCGTCAAAGGACAGAAAAAACTAAAAGAAATGACAGGATGGTCTACTTGACCTCCGGCTTGGATGTGCTTGGAGTAGAAGTTGGTTTAACACCAAGGAAGGAAAGAATTGGTTTGGAGGGAGGCTTGGCAGCTTTAATCAGAGATTGCCATTCCTTCGTTTCCATCTCCCTTATGTCGCCAACTTTGGTCCAGTCGACGCTTTGTTGGCTATCCGCAATCAGCGCAATGGTGCCTTCAACGCCAATCTTCAGGCCCTCTTGGCGAAGTTTAAGCCCAAGATCTTCTGGCACATTGAACGCCTTGGCAAGAGCGATGAAGGTGTTGGGTTCCTCTTTCTTCGGGAAGAAATAGGGGAAAAGCTTCGACAGACCTGCTTCAGCGTCAGCAAGACCTTCGCGTGCTTCATCCCCATGAATTTCAAGAAGAGTCGGCGCGTCGAGCAGCTCGTCTCCTACAGGACCATCCACCTCATAGTCTTGATGAGTTCTCCCTGAAGAGAAAACAAAGGATAGCTCGTAAATAACATGCTCGAAAAATGTGCAGTAACTCAAGAAAAATAGCAGGGATCAAAGTACTTACTAACAAAACGTCGACACTGCGACTCCAGGCGACTGAGGATCTCTGTTTCTCGAGCAGATTGCTGTTGTATATTCTCGCTCAGAGAATTTTCCGCGTCATGAAGTCTTTTTCGAAGATCTTCGACAGCGGCAGCATCGGCTTCAGCTTTCTTACGGGCCTTTTCGCTCTGCTCCAACTTGGTAGCAAGAGCATTAGCACGTTTATTGGCTTCCGCAAGTTCTCCTGACAAAATAAGCGACAATCAAATATTTATGACAAAATAGTGGAGTGCATGCAACAAAGGAGGCGGATGAAGATAGTACCTTCTAGCTTTTTGGTGTGATCACGATACCCGACGAATTGGGTACCGAGACGGATAAATTCCTTCATTAAAGGCTGAAGAAAGGACCAGAAGAAGAAGAAGTCAATATAGCTAGTCTCAATTAGACGACATATTGCAAGAAACAAAGAAGAGATGAAAAGCTCGGAACATGAACAAAAAATAAAAGATTGAAACACTTACGTCATCTAATGAAGGTGTCGAAGAGTGGCCAGGGAACAGGATGGGTTCCTTGGATGGCTCGACCCTTGCCCTCTGATAACCCACAAGTATAGGGGATCGCAGCAGTCTTCGAGGGTAGTAAAACCCAAATTTATTGATTCGACACAAGGGGAGATAAAGAATACTTATAAGCCTTAACAACTGAGTTGTCAATTCAGCTGCACCTGGAAAAGCACTAGCAACAGGGGTGATGTAAAAGTAGCAGTAATATGAGAGCAAAGAGGTAACAAAGAATACAAAGCCAGTAATAGCAATATGAGAGCAATGGCACGAGAAGATAGTTGATACTACTTCCAATGACATGTAGAACAAGTATATTATGATGAGAGATGGACCGGGGTTCCCAGCGATCTACACTAGTGGTAACTCTCCAATAACAAGTGTTGGGTGAACAAATTACAGTTGGGCAATTGATAGGAATCAAAGCATTAAGAAAGAACATCAGGCTTATTAATTATGTAGGCATGTTTTCCGTATATAGTCGTACGTGCTCGCAATGAGAAACTTGCACAACATCTTTTGTCCTACCAGCCGGTGGCAGCCGGGCCTCAAGGGAAACTACTGGATATTAAGGTACTCCTTTTAATAGAGTACCGGAGCAAAGCATTAACACACCGTGAAAACATGTGATCCTCACATCACTACCATCCCCTCCGGTTGTCCCGATTTCTGTCACTTCGGGGCCATTGGTTCCAGGACGATGACATGTGCATACAACTTGTAGATACAATCTAAGCAATAAGTATAGAGCTCAAATCTAAGATCATGCCACTCGGGCCCTAGTGACAAGCATTAAGCATAACAAGATTGCAGCAACAATAACTTCACAAACTTTATAGATAGACTAATCATAATGTATCATCCATCGGATCCCAACAAACACAACACCGATTACATCAGATGAATCTCAATCATGTAAGGCAGCTCATGAGACCATTGTATTGAAGTACATGGGGGAGAGTATACCGACATAGCTACTGCTAGAACCCGTAGTCCATGGGGGAACTACTCACGGAGCATGGCGGAGGCGGTGGCGTTGATGGAGATGGCTTCCGGGGGCACTTCCCCGTTCCGGCAGGGTGCCGGAATAGAGTTCTGTCCCCCGAATTGGAGTTTCGCGATGGCGGCGGCGCCCCTGGAGTCTTTCTGGAGTTTCGTCAATTGGTACGGTGTTTTTAGGTCGAAAGGGATTTTATAGGCGAAGAGGCGGCGCAGGGGGGCACCTGGGGGCGCCACACCCTAGGCCGGCGCGGCCTAGGCCTGGCCCGCGCCGCCAGGTGGTGTGGTGGCCCCCTGACCCCTCTCCGACTCTTCTTCGGTGTTCTGGAGCCTTCCGGAGAAAATAGGAGGTTTGGCGTTGATTTCGTCCAATTCCGAGAATATTGCCCGAACAGCCTTTCTGGAACCAAAAACAATGAAACAGGAACTGGCACTGTGGCATCTTGTTAATAGGTTAGTTCCAGAAAACGCATAAAAACATTATAAAGTGTAAGCAAAACATGTAAGTATTGTCATAAAACAAGCATGGAACGACAGAAATTATGGATACGTCGGGGACGTATCACCCTCTTCGGCGAAGGGGCACGGGGGCTTGCAGGTGGAGGCGAATTCTCAACGTTTTGATGAGGAGGCGAAGTTTCATCCTCATCACGCTGAGTTTCGGACACAATTAAAGTACGTGACGTACTCGTTCGAGCAGCCGCGTCAATAGGTTGTTCTTCTTCCTCGTCATCACTACAATAAAAATGGCGACAGTGTAAGAAGCAAAACATTAAAGAGCAAAGAAGTAAGAAGTACGGAGTAACTTACGAGCTGACGAGGGCATCGGTGTATGGATTGAAAGCTGCCTTCCTATCTGAAGGATCAGTTTCTTCGGCATTGGAGGTGCCGGAATCTTTGACTTCACTCCTTTTCCTCTTGTTCTTTGGGGAAGCGGGAGGAGGAGAGTGTGTTGAAGCAGTGGCTTCAGATTCAGCAGAAGCCGCGGATTTGTGAGAACCCGCAACTTCACTGGCAGGGCGTGAGGTGCCTTGGTTGTCATCATCAATGATAGTACGGTCTTCAACTTCTCCACCTTCAGGAAGAGGAGGAAGAGAAGCGAGGACGGGGTTGGTCTAAGATAAAGAAAGGGTGTCGACAAAAAGGCGTTAGCAAGATAGTAGTCGACAAATAATAAAGTTCGAATAGACAGTAAAGCACTTAAAAGGAAAAATTACCTCGGGAAGAGGATTGGCGTTACTGTATGGCGTAATGCGGCAAGAGGATGGAACCGGATCCTTCTTGTTGAGCGATGAGATTTTGCGGATAAGCTTTTCAAAATCCTTCAAAGGAAGATCTTTTGAAAGCCTGTCGACATCTTTTTCACCAGCATACTTCCAGAAGGGATTTTTGCGAGCCTGGAGAGGCTGCACTCTAGTCCTAAGGAAGTAGGCAGTAATCTCAATACCCGAAAGTTCCTTGCCGCGAGTGTTCTGAAGCTCGTGGATGCGAGTCATCAGCGCTTCTGTCGCCAACCTCTCATCTTCAGTAGCTTAAGCATCCCAGGAACGGCGGCGAAGGATTTTGGCCTCTCCGTCAAAAGGGGCGATATTTTCCTCCACAGGATTGGAGCTTTCTTCATGGATATATAACCACTTCTTCCGCCAACCTTGGACGGAGTCGGGGAATTTGACGTCGAAATATTCGACGTCAGAACGAACACAAATAACAACGCCGCCAATATTGTAGGCGACGTTGTGGGAGCCATTACGGCGGAGGCAGAAGATACGCTTCCACAGAGCCCAATTAGGTTGGACCCCGAGGAAGCACTCACACAGTGTGATAAAAATCGACACGTGGAGGATGGAATTGGGCGTCAGCTGATGCAGCTGAAGCCCATAGACAAAAAGAAGACCGCGGAGAAACTCGTGGATTGGGGGAGAAAGGCCTCGGATGAGGTGGTCAACGAAACTGACCCGATAATCGATTGGAGGCCTTGGGTAGCTCTCCTCCTTGGGGAACTGGAGCGAGTCCTCCTTCTTGCTGAATCCCATCTTCTTCAGCATATTGATGTCTTGGGCAGAGATCTTGGATCTCTCCCACTTGGAGCTTCCCAGATCCGTTGTCGCCATCTTCGACTCTGGCGTGCTGTGCCTAGTCAAACGGATGCGAGGCGGCATCAACGGGCTTGGCGGCGAAAGGTGTGAATGTGTTTGAGCGCTTGAAGCAGGGAGAGCAATTGAGGATTTTTGCAGCGGAGCAGCAGAGATGCGGCGTGAGCGAAAGGATTAGAGGAGGAAGACGATGACCTTAAATAGAGGTGCGGTGAACCGTCGCGCCGTTGGATCGAGAGAGTGCAGGACAGATGGTGTACACGTGGACAAGGGGTAAAACGTAATTTCATATAGATAAGAAAGTACATCATCTACAGTACGTGCGCCAGGAAAAGCGGAGGACGTGTGGCCCCCACTTGCACAACGTGTCAAATTGACAGGACTTCTGGGTCCACAAGGCAGAGAGATAGCAGTTCTCGCGTTTTCCCGATACATTGGTCGTGGCTGTCATCAGCAGTGATGTCACCTTGGTAAAAGAAAATCTCGGCTATGAAGCTTTGCAAGAACGGCGACAGCATAAGATTTTTTCGAGAGCTTTTGAACAAATACAAGTTTTTGCCCAAATGCTCGGGGGCTACTTTGGAAAAAATGAAAAAGTTGAGAAAGTCAAAATAGAAATGGCGAGAGTCTATGATCAAATACAAGTATTTGCTCATAGCCACGGGGGCTATTCCCATCGGGAGCGCTGTTCGCGCACCCGATAGATTTGAAAAATTATGCGACAGGACAAAAATATAGCGACATAAGGCGTGGAGCCTACACTCAAGCACAAGTTCTTGACTGTAGCCTCGGGGGCTACTCCCATCGGGAACGCTGTTCGCGTACCTGATGAAATTATATATAAAAAAAGAAAAAAAAAGAAAGAGGAAGTGAGTATATTTCGAGTTATACAAATAACTCTGCATATACTCTCATCGGGAGAGCAATATAAGTCATCCGTTGACTCAATAAAATGTGCTATTCCAACGGCCGAATAAGCACTCGACAATATATTCTCAGAGCGCCAAAGTTGCGAATAAATCTCTGAATGCCGCAAAATTTGCGAAGGTAAGACCCCAGATCCGTTCTATGCGGCGTGGCGCCGCCTCTGACGTCGGTTTGCTATTTTTTTCCGTATCAATAGATACGAAGAAAAATCCTAACGGACGCGTTAGGTACCCGATAAAATATGACTGGGACTCGACAGAATGGTAAGACCTTAAGCGGCACCTGTCGAAGTTTACACCAGTATCCCGAGATCATGTCCAGGGACGTGATCTTGAAGTAGGTTTTTGCGGATTGCCACTAGAGCAGTTAACTAGTACCTGATCCGTCAGATGAACTAGCCCCAATTACCATTATCCCTGTACAATATAGAAATTCGCATGCAAAGATATATGGTAAAGTTTAGAGCTATTGAGAAAATATAAAGGTGGAGATTTTCCCTGACTCTGTGATTCAAGCAAAATCTCGGGGGCTACTGACATAGGCATACCCAATGGGCCTGCCGAAGATGGTACCCGGGGTTTACTGAAGGCCCACGACCCGAAGAATAAGAAGATTCGGAAGCCCAAGATACTATTAAGGAAGGTTAGAGTTGTAATAGGAGTCATCGTTTGTAATCTTGCGGGACGGGTTAGAAACCCTCCCGGACTCTGTAAACTTGTGTATCACGAATCCCTCGGCTCCGCCTCCTATATAAGGGGGAGTCGAGGGACAAAGAAAGGATCGAATCATTGTCTCTCAAACCCTAGTTTTACATCGTCGAGTACTTTTCGGCTGAAACCTTCGAGATCTACTTGCCCTCTACATCCAACGAAACCCTAATCTACTACTTGTAGGCATTGACAAGTTAATACCTTGTCACCAACAGTTGTCGAGCGCCAGAGGTTAGATGGCCCAGCCCACACGCCATGAGCGACCCATCCACGACGACCAGGTTCAAGTTCTACTTCCAGGTCATGGGTGGAGTACGCATTTGATGTCTACGGGTGCTTCTATTCTTGTACACAGTGTTGGGCCTCCAAGAGCAGAGGTTTGTAGAACAGCAGCAAGTTTCCCTTAAGTGGATCACCCAAGGTTTATCGAACTCAGGGAGGAAGAGGTCAAAGATATCCCTCTCATGCAACCCTGCAACCACAAAGCAAGAAGTCTCTTGTGTTCCCAACACACCTAATACACTTGTCAGATGTATAGGTGCACTAGTTCGGCGAAGAGATAGTGAAATACAAGTGCTATGAATGAATATGAGCAGTAGTAGCGGCGCCAGAAAAGTGCTTGCTGGCGTGCAGTTGATGGTAGTAATATTGCAGGAAGTAAAGATGCAGTAAAATAGTAAACAAGCAGCGATAGCAGTATTTAGGAACAAGGCCTAGGGATCATACTTTCACTAGTGGACACTCTCAACATTGATCACATAACAGAATAAATAGATAGATGCTAGACTCTACACCCTCTTGTTGGATGATGAACACCACTAACTGTGTAGGATTACACGAACCCTCAATGCCGGAGTTAACAAGCTCCACAATATTCAATGTTCATATTTAAATAACCTTAGAGTGCATAACAGATCAACATAACCAAACCAAGTACTAACATAGCATGCACACTGTCACCTTCACACTACGAAAGGAGGCATAGATCACATCAATACCATCATAGCAATAGTTAACTTCATAATCTACAAGAGATCACAATCATAGCCTACGCCAAGTACTGCACGATGCACACACTGTCACCATTACGCCGTGCAGGAGGAATAAACTACTTTAATAACATCACTAGAGTAGCACACAGATAAATTGTGATACAAAACACATTGCAATCATAAAGAGATATAAATAAGCACTTCACTATGCCATTCATAACAGTGAATAAGTATTCTGTGAAATATAGCCTAAGAGACCCACACGGTGCACACACTGTCACCTTTACACACGTGGGACAAGGAGTCTCCGGAGATCACATAAGTAAAACCCACTTGACTAGCATAACGACATCTAGATTACAAGCATCATCATATGAATCTCAATCATGTAAGGCAGCTCATGAGATTATTGTATTGAAGCACATAGGAGAGAGATTAACCACATAGCTACCGGTACAGCCCCGAGCCTCGATGGAGAACTACTCCCTCCTCATGGGAGACAACAGCGTTGATGAAGATGGCGGTGGTGTCGATGGAGAAGCCTTCCGGGGGCACTTCCCCGTCCCGGCGGCGTTCCGGAACAGAGACTCCTGTCCCCCAGATCTTGGCTTCGCGATGGCGGCGGCTCTGGAAGGTTTTTTCTGGTTTCGTCGAACGTGATAGGGTTTTCGCGACGGAGACCTTAAATAGGCGGAAGGGCAGCGTCAGAAGGGGTCTGGGGCCACCAGACACTAGGGCGGCGCGCCCCCCTCCTGGGCCGCGCCGCCACCATGTGTGGCCCCCCTGTGGCCCCTCTTTGGCGGCTCTCAGGTGTTCTGGAAGCTCCCGGGGATTCTAAGATGCTAGGCGTTGATTTCATCCAATTCCGAGAATATTTCCTTGCTAGGATTTCTGAAACCAAAAACAGCAGAAAACAGGAACGGGCACTTCGGCATCTCGTCAATAGGTTAGTTCCAGAAAACGCATAAATATGACATATAATGTGTATAAAATATGTAGATATCATCAATAATGTGGCATGGAACATAAGAAATTATCGATACGTCGGAGATGTATCAGCATCCCCAAGCTTAGTTCCTGCTCGTCCCGAGCAGGTAAACGATAACAAAGATAATTTCTGGAGTGACATGCCATCATAACCTTGATCATACTATTGTAAGCATATGTAATGAATACAGCGATCAAAACAATGGTAATGACATGAGTAAACAAATGAATCATAAAGCAAAGACTTTTCATGAATAGTACTTTCAAGACAAGCATCAATAAGTCTTGCATAAGAGTTAACTCATAAAGCAATAATTTAAAGTAAAAGGTATTGAAGCAACATAAAGGAAGATTAAGTTTCAGCGGTTGCTTTCAACTTGTAACATGTATATCTCATGGATAATTGTCAACATAGAGTAATATAACAAATGCAATATGCAAGTATGTAAGAATCAATGCACAGTTCACACAAGTGTTTGCTTTTTGAGGTGGAGAGAAATAGGTGAACTGACTCAACATAAAAGTAAAAGAAAGGTCCTTCAAAGAGGAAAGCATCGATTGCTATATTTGTGCTAGAGCTTTTATTTTGAAAACATGAAACAATTTTGTCAACGGTAGTAATAAAGCATATGTATCATGTAAATTATATCTTACAAGTTGCAAGCCTCATGCATAGTATACTAGTAGTGCCCGCACGTTGTCCTAATTAGCTCGGATTACCAGGATTACCATCGCAATACACATGTTTTAACCAAGTGTCACAAAGGGGTACCTCTATGCCGCATGTACAAAGGTCTAAGGAGAAAGCTCGCATTTGGATTTCTCGCTTTTGATTATTCTCAACTAAGACATCCATACCGGGACAACATAGACAACAGATAATGGACTCCTCTTTAATGCATAAGCATGTAGCAACAATTAATGTTCTCATATGAGATTGAGGATATATGTCCAAAACTGAAACTTCCACCATGATTCATGGCTTTAGTTAGCGGCCCAATGTTCTTCTCTAACATTATGCATGCTCTAACCATTTAATGAGTGGTAAATCTCCCTTACTTCAGACAAGACGAACATGCACATGATATTCAACAAAGAGTTGATGGCATCCCTAGGAGCATGGTTATCGCACAACAAGCAACTTAATAAGAGATAAAGTGCATAAGTACATATTCAATACCACAATAGTTTTTAAGGCTATTTTTTCCCATGAGCTATATATTGCAAAGGCGAATGATGGAAATTTAAAGGTAGCACTCAAGCAATTTACTTTGGAATGGCGGAGAAATACCATGTAGTAGGTAGGTATGGTGGACACAAATGGCATAGTGGTTGGCTCAAGGATTTTGGATGCATGAGAAGTATTCCCTCTCGATACAAGGTTTAGGCTAGCAAGGTTATTTGAAACAAATACAAGGATGAACCGGTGCAGCAAAACTCACATAAAAGACATATTGTAAACGTTATAAGACTCTACACCGTCTTCCTTGTTGTTCAAAACTCAATACTAGAAATTATCTAGACTTTAGAGAGATCAAATATGCAAACCAAATTTTAGCAAGCTCTATGTATTTCTTCATTAATGGGTGCAAAGTATATGATGCAAGAGCTTAAACATGAGCACAACAATTGCCAAGTATCAAATTATTCAAGACATTTTATCAATTACTACATGTAGCATTTCCCGTTTCCAACCATATAACAATGAACGAAGCAGTTTTCAACCTTCGCCATGAACATTAAAAGCTAAGAACACATGTGTTCATATGAACCAGCGGAGCGTGTCTCTCTCCCACACAAGCATTTATTCAAACAAAAACAGAAACAAAAACAAACAGACGCTCCAAGTAAAGTACATAAGATGTGATCGAATAAAAATATAGTTTCAAGAGAAGAAACCTGATAAATTGTTGATGAAGAAGGGGATGCCTTGGGCATCCCCAAGCTTAGACGCTTGGGTCTTCTTGAAATATGCAGGGATGAACCACCGGGGCATCCCCAAGCTTAGACTTTTCACTCTTCTTGATCGTAGTATATCATCCTCCTCTCTTGACCCTTGAAAACTTCCTTCACACCAAACTCGAAACAAACTCATTAGAGGGTTAGTGCATAATCAAAAAAACTCACATGTTCAGAGGTGACACAATCATTCTTAACACTTCTGGACATTGCTCAAAGCTACTGGAAGTTAATGGAACAAAGAAATCCATCCCACATAGCAAAAGAGGCAATGCGAAATAAAAGGCAGAATCTGTCAAAACAGAACAGTCCGTAAAGACGAATTTTAAAGTGGCACCAGACTTGCTCAGATGAAAATGCCCAAATTGAATGAAAGTTGCGTACATATCTGAGGATCACGCACGTAAATTGGAAGATTTTTCTGAGTTACCTACAGAGAATTCTGCCCAGATTCGTGACAGCAAGAAATCTGTTTCTGCGCAGTAATCCAAATCTAGTATCAACCCTACTATCAAAGACTTTACTTGGCACAACAATGCAATAAAATAAAGAAAAGGAGATGTTGCTACAGTAGTAACAACTTCCAAGACTCAAATATAAAACAAAAGTACTGTAGCAAAATAAACACATGGGTTATCTCCCAAGAAGTGCTTTCTTTATAGCCATTAAGATGGGCTCAGCAGTTTTAATGATGCACTTCCAAGAAATAAGAGTTGAAGCAAAAGAGAGCATCAAAAAGCAAATTCAAAACACATTTAAGTCTAGAATGCTTCCTATGCATAGGAATCTTGTAAATAAACAAGTTCATGAAGAGCAAAGTAATAAGCATAGGAAGATAAAACCAGTGTAACTTCAAAAATTTCAGCATATAGAGAGGTGTTTTAGTAACATGAAAATTTCTACAACCATATTTTCCTCTCTCATAATAATTTTCAGAGGCATCATGAACAAACTCAACAATATAAGTATCACATAAAGCATTCTTATCATGAGTCTCATTCATAAAATTATTACTCTCCACATAGGCATAATCAATTTTATTAGTTGTAGTGGGAGCAAATTCAACAAAGTAGCTATCATTATTATTCTCATCATCAAATATAGGAGGCATATTGTAATCATAATCAAATTTATCCTCCATAACAAAGTGTACTAAAAGACCAATATCATTATAATCATCATAAATAGGAGGCAAAGTATCATCAAAGTAAATTTTCTCCTCAATGCTTGGGGGACTAAAAATATCATGCTCATCAAAGCCAGCTTCCCCAAGCTTAGAATTTTCCATATCATTAGCAACAATGGTGTTCAAAGCGTTCATACTAATATGTTCCATAGGTTTTTTAATTTTCGCATCAAACCATCCATGTCTTAAATCAGGAAATAGAATAAGAAGCTCATTGTTGTCCATTGTGCCTAACTAGTGTAAACAAGAAACAAAAAGATGCAATTGCAGGATCTAAAGGAAATAGCTTCGAGCACACACACAACGGCAACAGAAAAGTACTTTACCTGGGACCGGAGTATGAGTGCCTTTTACCTTTCCTCCCCGGCAACGGCGCCAGAAAAGTGCTTGATGTCTACGGTGCTTCTATTCTTGTAGACAGTGTTGGGCCTCCAAGAGCAGAGGTTTGTAGAACAGCAGCAAGTTTCCCTTAAGTGGATCACCCAAGGTTTATCGAACTCAGGGAGGAAGAGGTCAAAGATATCCCTCTCATGCAACCCTGCAACCACAAAGCAAGAAGTCTCTTGTATCCCCAACACACCTAATACACTTGTCAGATGTATAGGTGCACTAGTTCGGCGAAGAGATAGTGAAATACAAGTGGTATGAATGAATATGAGCAGTAGTAGCGGCGCCAGAAAAGTGCTTGCTGGCGTGCAGTTGATGGTAGTAATATTGCAGGAAGTAAAGATGCAGTAAAACAGTAAACAAGCAGCGATAGCAGTATTTAGGAACAAGGCCTAGGGATCATACTTTCACTAGTGGACACTCTCAACATTGATCACATAACAGAATAAATAGATAGATGCTTACATCCTCTTGTTGGATGATGAACACCACTAACTGTGCAGGATTACACGAACCCTCAATGCCGGAGTTAACAAGCTCCACAATATTCAATGTTCATATTTAAATAACCTTAGAGTGCATAACAGATCAACATAACCAAACCAAGTACTAACATAGCATGCACACTATCACCTTCACACTACGAAAGGAGACATAGATCACATCAATACCATCATAGCAATAGTTAACTTCATAATCTACAAGAGATCACAATCATAGCCTACGCCAAGTACTGCACGATGCACACACTGTCACCATTACGCCGTGCAGGAGGAATAAACTACTTTAATAACATCACTAGAGTAGCACACAGATAAATTGTGATACAAAACATATTGCAATCATAAAGAGATATAAATAAGCACTTCACTATGCCATTCATAACAGTGAATAAGTATTCTGTGAAATATAGCCTAAGAGACCCACACGGTGCACACACTATCACCTTTACACACGTGGGACAAGGAGTCTCCGGAGATCACATAAGTAAAACCCACTTGACTAGCATAATGACATCTAGATTACAAGCATCATCATATGAATCTCAATCATGTAAGGCAGCTCATGAGATTATTGTATTGAAGCACATAGGAGAGAGATTAACCACATAGCTACCGGTACAGCCCCGAGCCTCGATGGAGAACTACTCCCTCCTCATGGGAGATAGCAGCATTGATGAAGATGGCGATGGTGTCGATGGAGAAGCCTTCCGGGGGCACTTCCCCGTCCCGGCGGCGTGCCGGAACAGAGACTCCTGTCCCCCCACATCTTGCCTTCGCGATGGCGACGGCTCTGGAAGGTTTTTTCTGGTTTCATCGAACGTGATAGGATTTTCGCGACGGAGACCTTAAATAGGCGGAAGGGCAGCATCAGAAGGGGTCTGGGGCCACCAGACACTAGGGCGGCGCGCCCCCCTCCTGGGCCGCGCCGCCACCATGTGTGGGCCCCCTGTGGCCCCTCTATGGCGGCTCTCAGGTGTTCTGGAAGCTCCCGGGGATTCTAAGATGATGGGCGTTGATTTCGTCCAATTTCGAGAATATTTCCTTACTAGGATTTCTGAAACCAAAAACAGCAGAAAACAGGAACTGGCACTTCGGCATCTCGTCAATAGGTTAGTTCCGGAAAACGCATAAATATGACATATAATGTGTATAAAACATGTAGATATCATCAATAATGTGGCATGGAACATAAGAAATTATCGATACGTCGGAGACGTATCAGCATTCATCGGAACATCTCGGCCATGGTGTCGAACGCCACCATCGCCACCATCTTGCTAGTGAGCCCGGAATCCGTGTGCTGCAGCCGCTGCAACTCTGCAAGGGTCCGTGAAGAAAAACCAGCCATCAGGTTGTACAAGCTTCCAAATTCTTGGCAAGCCTCCGCCAGGGATGCAACGATCTGCTCTATGGGCATGGCATGCATGCTCAGTATGCATGGCACGTCACTGCCGACCGACAAGACAAGACAAGAAGCGGTACTATGGCGCTTGGCCGCTGATGAACAACTAAATCGTGACATAGTACAAGAGCCAGTACTTTCTGGAGGGCGCGTGGATGTTTTATACGGACTTGCGATGCTTTTGGAAGGTCGCTCCACTCACGCGTAGGGATGCCGAGCAAAAGGAGGTCCTCGCACGAGGCCAACAGGAGGTAGTATTGTATACGAGGTTTTGGCAGAGAGGGGTAGCACGCGATAGGACGCCGCCGCTGCCACTGCTCTGTGCCTCGCCTGTCATCAGACAGTGAGAGAGTTCATTGGGAGAAAGATATGAGAGATCATCGTGAGAGGCGAGAGATGAGTGGGGAAAACAGTGAAGCGGAATTGTGGCTCTCGGGTGTAACGCACCCCCATAGACCCAAAAAATTATAGTAATTTGAAAGGTCAATTTTTTGAATCTTCCTGGAAACCAAGGATAATTAAGTTTGTACTCGTAAAAAATGTTTGTACACGAAAAGATTCCCATGGACTCCAGGGCAAAAAAGACAGAATTATGACGAATATAAAGTGAATAGTACCTGGTCATGGGGCGTTCTGAGTTTTTTTTACCCAGGATATAATAAAAGTAATTTCCTAGGAAAATATTTTGTGTCAACTACAATACCTAATCATCTTTGATTCCCAAAAAAGTTTGAATTTATTTAAACTTTTAAAAAAATTCCAAGTATAGGGGTGTGTGGCACCCGAGAGCCCCTTTGTATTTCCAGGAAAAACGTGGTTTATAGACTTAGGTGACTTTAAGATTTGTGTAGACTAATTCGATGGTTTGGGTGGGAATTGATCATGGGACCTCAAGGTACTCAAGCGTGGTTGACTACAATATTAGCCAACTCAACTATTGTTGTTTGATGCTACAACTAGACAGGACAATTTTTGTAATATATTTATATACGGTACCTATAAAATTTGTCTTATTTTGTATTTGTAAATACGAACACCTTAGCCGGGCGAACCAGTGGCCCGACCAGTAGTTTTTTCAGTTGTGGGGGGTTGTTATTGAGATTTTTTGTGTTGTTTCTGAAAAAAATTCTGTTGTAAATATGGTTGCAACTAAAGTTTTTTTTTTGCAGTTGCAAGTGAAGCTGCAACTAAGAATTTTTTCTAGTTGCAAGTGTGGTTTGACACAGTAATGAATTTTTTCGGTTGCAAGTGTGCTTGCAATTGAGATTATGTTTTGCAGTTGCAAATGAAGTTGCAACTTAGATTTTTTTTCAGTTGCATGTATCGCTGCAACTAGACTTTTTCAGTTGCAAAGATGGTTGCAACCGAGACTTCCTCCAGTTACAAGTGTGATTGCAATCGAGAATCTCTCCAATTGCAACTGTGGTTGCATTGCAACCGAGAAATTCTCTAGTTGCAAGTGTGGTTGCAACTGAGATATATCTAGCTGGAAGTGTGGTTGCAACCAAGATTTTCTCTAGTTGAAAGTGTGGTTACAACTGAAAAATTTCCAGGGTTGCAACCAAAGAATTTTTTGAAATGCTTAAATTCTGAGAATGTTACCAATTTTTTCAGTTGTACATATGGTTGCACTTGAGGGTTTATTCGGTTGCAAGTGCAGTTGCAATTGAGCCTTTTTTGCAATTGCAAGTGTGGTTTCAACCGAGACTTTTTTCAGTTGCAAGTGTGATTGCAATTGAGACTTTTCCAGTTGCAAGTGTGACTGCAATCGATATTTTTTCTGCAGTTGCAAGTGTGGTTGCAACTGAGGTTTTTTTTTCCTTTTGCAAGCGGGGTTGCAAATGTGTTTTTATCTCAGTTGCAAGTGGGTTGCAAATGAAATATTTTTTCCAGTTTGCAATAGGGTTGTAACTGAAATTTTTTTTGCCACTTGCAAGTGAGGTTGCAGTTTCCAACTACATGTGGAGTTGAAAATGCAAATTTTTTAGAGAAAAAATAATGTAGCACAAGTTAATTTTTCTTGAGATTATAAAAATGATTATGTATTGCGCAACATTAGTTGAATAGAAGCTTTTTTCCTTCTCTGAGAACCTAGTTAGATAAGAGCTAGTGTCTCCTCCAATCTCTAAAAAAAACAAATGAACTGCAAAAATTGCCAAGGAATAGGCAGATAGACAACCACCTGAAGGAGGACGGGCAACCTAACTACCTTGCATGTCAAAAACGAGTCGCATGTGCATGTCACGGTTTAGCTAAACAATAGGGATGATCTCAAAAAAAGAACCTAAGTAATATACATGTGCATTAATGGATAGATTAGGGGAAATAATACAAGTCAACAAAATCTACTAAGAGCTAACTTAATTCTTAGTAAACTGAGCCCTAGGCACACCCAAAATTAAACAAACTACAAAGGTAGCATCTGAAATAAAATGTAACCGTCCATATTAATTTGTAATGAAGTTCTTCTTCAATTGTCACATTGATACGTTTATGTGGGCAGGAGTTAGGGAACTCCTCTCATGCAACTGGAATCCGACAGGGTCGGCGACTTCATCGCCATTGTTCAGGGTCTCTCCGGACCTCTTCCTAGGCTAGCTTGGTTAACCTTCGCAGCCGTAGGCTGGACGCGTTGGAACACACACAACAAGTTAGCGATAGAGGGGAAGGTGATCTCCCATCCAGCTGACGCTATGTTCAAAATATCTATACACATGCAGAGCTGGAAATACTGATCATGGCAACCACAAGTCAAATACATCCATCGTCTGATACCGCACGCACTCACACCAATATAACAAGTGCTCATACATCAGCCCGAAGGGCAACCACACATCGAAAACAAAGGATAGTAAATCTAGACAGCGGGGCAGGGACCTTCTAAACGCGGCGTTGGGTGAGCTTAGGCGGGTGCAGGCGAGGACGAGGGCGGAGGCCACATGACGCGAGAGAGAGGGAGAGGAGGAATG
This sequence comes from Lolium perenne, assembly GCF_019359855.2. Classification (NCBI taxonomy): domain Eukaryota; kingdom Viridiplantae; phylum Streptophyta; class Magnoliopsida; order Poales; family Poaceae; genus Lolium; species Lolium perenne. The sequence continues at coordinate 191,946,182 of NC_067245.2, forward strand.
AGAAGTCACGGGAAGTCAACAACATTTTTACACGTAGCCCCTTCTACATGTTGCTCCTCCTTAACTTTTTTTTTTTGGGAACAGGGTCGGTCCCGAAGGACCCAGAAGCTCAATTAATCAAAAGCGGTGGAGGTACAACTTACAACACAGACCACAAGAAAATCAGAAATTACAACAAAGTCTTCACATTTTGCACTAGGGACCCTAGATCTAAAACTGAGAGTGCAATCAGGTCGAGCTCCATCTCCACCGCATCGCAGCACATCACAGCCAAGAACGCCATCGCCGAGGACATTACCACTTGGGATGGAGCTCCGGGAGCCTGTTGTGATGGAGCAAAGAGGCCTCCGCTTTGGCACGACAGCCTGGAGGTAGATGAATACCTGCAACCACCGGTCGGAAGAAGCCGTCGCCGGTGACAGAGGGTGGAGGGGTCGCCCTTCGACCATCAGAGACAGCAGCCAAGACGAAGCTGCTGTGGATGCCCTCCCAAACGAAGCTTCATAGTTCCCCTGGCGCTGACCCACCGTCGAGCAGCCAAGGACTGCAAACTGACCTCCCTCAACATCACCATGACGAGAGGGGAGGAGTTTTAATCTTTGACCAACAAAGGTGAGCCCGCAGATCAAACAAACATGGACCTTATTGAAGGAGTTGTTGAGCTCCCTCATCACCTCCATCTGCTCCCACCATGGGAGAATCGATGGAAAGCAAAAAAGAGCCAACCAGAACCGGGCTTGGTCCAAGAAACCCAGCTCCAAACTCCAGATGCAGACCTTATTTGGAGAGATGCATGACCTCCTCTTCCCCACCTGCACCTCCGCCCGCCACCAACGAGATACAGTGAAGCAAAGGAGATCCATGGCGTGGTAGATCTGGTCGCCTGGATCTGCCAACCTACTCTCAGACTCCATATAGGTAAACTCTAGAAGGAAAGTACACCTAAAACTACTACCGGCACCATCCCATCGCCATCTCCGCACGGCTACGCCGGGGAGAGAAGCTCCGGTCCGACCCGGGGAGCACGAGGAAGAGACCAGAAAGGGGCGTTTCGAGAGAGACCCTGAGGAGAGAAAGGGACGGCCTCCGACCTCCGGCCCCCTTCTGCATGTTGCTCCTCCTTAACTTAACATTTTTCTTCAATGTTAAGGGGGTCCCGCTTTTTGCCACGTCGATAGATACACACTAGTTTCTAGACTCAGTGACCGTAGAAAACACACTCGTCATCTTTAGTGATAGTAACATGGTATTTTGAATGTACGTGACCAATTCGAGCCACGCCGACAAGTTCAAGAACTATTCATGCATTTTACTCCAGGGAAATACATCAATTTTGAACTCATGCACATGACATCACAGAGTGACCTAAAGGCCAGCAGCTAAACACGTTTGAGCTAGCAACATTTTTACGCTGATCACCTTGAGTTGGATGACCTGAAAGTATGGAAAATCATTCATCATCATATACACGTACGCGTAAGAGAACTTTGATCCAACAAGATAAGATAATTTGGTCGTACCTAGTCTAATTCTTTGGAAGCTAACAACATCTGGATCTTTTACGGTCAAATCTTTATATCTAGATTATATGAATGATCATACTAGATTCTCTAGAAATACCTATGGAAAATTAAGGTTCCGCTGAAAATTAGGATTTTTATGTGGTTCCTTCATCGTCGAGTCCTACTCACGAAAGATAATTTGGCCAAAAGATATTGGCATGGTAGTGAGAAATGTTGTTTTTGTAATCAAGATGAATCAATACAACATTTATTCATTAGTTACCCGCTAGCAAAAGTTGTGTGGTGTATTGTGCACATGACCTTCATTATAATTCCCCCAAAGAATATTACAAATTTATTTGGCAATTGGCTAGCGGGAGTTGTAAAGAAAGATAAAGTACAAATCCGAGTTGGTGTTTGTGCTTTACTTTGGGCTATCTGGGACGTGAGGAATGACTATATTTTTAACAAAGCAAAAACTACTTCTTTTATGCAGGTTATACCGTTGGTTACCCATTGGATCCGTATGTGATCTTACCTACAATCAATGGAGAGGCGTCATGATTTGGCTACTTGGTGCCACCGGCTGGATATGGTTGCTCGTTATATATACAGCCAGTGCAGTTGGCGTTTAGATCATAGATTAACACGATGATGCAGAGCCGTCTCATGTTTTCTCTCTTTTTAAAATGGTTAATACATGTATCGACCCTGTGTGACCCATGATGTAATTTTTTTAAAAAACTTCAATTTTTAAATAAAGCAATAACAGACCGTATGCATCAATCGATGTAGGGGCTGGGCTTATGCCTCCTTTTCGAAAAAAACCTAGTCTAATTCTGAAACAATATGGTACGCTGAAGACGTACTCTCCAAAAGGAAAAAAGATTTAGATAAATAGTTTATTTAGATTTATTTAGATGAGAAAAACAAGGCGGAGGAGCGGAGATAGTGGGACCCGTCCGACGCTTGGAAAGCCCCATTCCATTCCCGCTTGACTCTGACCAGGAGACAGTCCCGATTCCAGAATCCAACACATCCGCTTTCACTCCAGGCCGACCCACCGTCTCCCTCTCCATCCGCCGCCGCCGCCGCCGCCGATCCCCTCTTCCCATGGCCCAGAAGCGTGCCGCCCGGCGCGGTCGCAGAACCGACTCTTCTGGATCGGTGGAGTTGGGGCACAATGGGGCCAAGGAACCCTCGCCGGAGGGTGTCGAGGGCTCCCAGTCCCATCGTGTCAGGGAGGGAAGTGAATCGACGGACGAGGAGACCCCCATTCGAGCGTTAGAGGGGGAGGAGGATAAGGAAAGCGAAGATGAGGAGGGGGAGGAGGAGGAGAAGGTAAGCGAAGATGAGGAGGAGGAGGAGGAGGAGGTAAGCGAAGAGGAGGAGGAGGAGGAGGTAAGCGAAGAGGAGGAGGAGGAGGAACGCGAAGAGGAATGGACGGAGGCGCCGGATCCATATCTCCAGCTCAAGAGGAAAAGGGCATCGGCAAGGATCACTAGGTCGCAGCAGCGAAAGGTGCCGGCGCCCGCACAGCAACGACGCAAGGAAGGGGAGCAACCTAGCGAGTCGAAGAAGCCCAATTCAAAGAAAATCACTCGGGCACGAGCGCCATTGCAGCAACAGCTTAGCCAGTCCAAGAAGTCCAATTCAAAGAAAATCACTCCGGCTCGGGCGGCATTGCAGCAACAGCTTAGCCAGTCGGAGATGCCCAAGTCAAAGAAACTCACTCCGGCGCCGGTACAGCAGCAAGGCGAGGAAAGAGCACAGCCTAGCGGGTCGGAGATGCCCAAGTCTAAGAGAATCCGGCGTACATGGACTCCCAGCGACGAGGTTCAGATTCTCACGGCGCTCCTCGAGCACCGCCGCGAGCAGGGGAAGCTGCCAGAGCCGGATAACAATGACTTCTTCGACTCCATCGCGGAACGCCTCGAGGACAGGACCTGCACTCGTTTCACTATCAAGGACAAAGTGCGTAGTCTGATGCGCCGCTACAAATCCTTCGTTGCGCCTTCTACTGACCACGAGCACCGCCTTGCGGATCTGTCCAACAGTATCTGGGGAGACCTGCCGGCGACCCACGCTGCCAACGCTGCCAACGCCAACAATGGCGATGACGAGCAGGATGAGGGAGAGCACGCCATGCCTGAGGCTGAGAATAGTAGTGGCCAGAATGTGGACAAGAGCTTCCAGGAAATGTGTGAGATGTATCCTCTTCTTGGGCAGGAGGTGAAGCGGCTCGCAGGGTTACAACCTGCCCTCAGAACCTCCTTCACTGGATTAGATGGCAACAAGGCACTCTTAATGGAGAAGAAACTGGATAAACTCAAGTGGAAAGAGTTGAAGATCCAGGCGGAGATGGAAGCAAAGGTAGAAGCACCAAAGGCAAGGGTTAGGAAGGAGCTTGTCAATGTTTTGTCGGAGGTTTCCAAGAATTTATGAAGGTATGAGGCATGGTGTTCATTAAGTTCCTTTTATTCTTGTTTGGTTGATATAATATATATGTGCCATGTGAGGATCAGCCTTTATTCCTCAAATGTGGTGCACGATAGCTCTCAACAGAAAAATAGGAAAAAATGCGATCTTAAACAGTGCATGGCATGAAATTGGTAATCAAGAATAGATGTGGTACTTGTATAGGTAAATCTGTGGTATAGGAAAATTCCCATTTTAAGCCAAAACAGGCTAACAATAACAAAGACATATATGTTTCTATGCTCTCTTTCTAATACCACCTGAAAGGATGTTCCTGCCTACCACCTTTCTTGGTTATGCTCTCCTTTTAACACCAGCTATAATTGTTCCCCTGCTTTGTTGTGTTTGTTGCTATATTCCCTGCTTGGTACTTAGGTTTAAATGGACTCAGATGTTTCCCAAGGCTTGACCGTTTGATGACTCTAAAACCTCCAAGAAACGGGAGGGGAGAAACTTGTTGACAAAATTGGCAGAACCTTATCAGTAGCTCCTTAATCTTGGGTGATCTTCAATAGTCAATTGGAATTGACACTGCATAAATTTTGAGATGCAAAGTTCCCTAGGTTTCCAGTTTACTAACTGTATCAATTGTAGGAATTGTTCTATGCTTGGTATTGATGTTTGATCTAGAAATTATATTGCTTGGATGTCTTTGCCTAGAGGTACTTCCCATGTGAAGATTAGAAAGAAGATTTTAAGTTGATTGAATGTATTCAGTTGAAGTGTGGGTCTGACACAGTTGTATAGTATCTCCACTTGTGTCCTGGAGGTCCTGGGTTCAAATATATTTAATTTGCCAATTGTTAAGAAAAGATAAGGTTACCTGAGGAGAACAGCCGGGAAAGAGCACACCTTATTGGAGTGAGTCGATCAATGTCAAGTGCTGATTCCGAAACTACAAATGGGAAGGAAAAGACCAACATAGCTTAAATTACATGCAATGTTTGACATCAAGGAGACTAAACGACATCCAAAGACAATAGATGAGTAGTACCATGTCGTAACTACGACCCACTATTTGCATATGCCATTTTTTTTCTTTTTTTTCTAAAGATATATGAACTGTAGTACTTTTCATTGTCTTTTAATTCCGAGTCAGTCTGACAGATGCAAAGTGATTTTGGGTGATCTTTTTAATATAGATTAATTGCCTAGACCATCATTGTTTGAAAATTTTCTTGTATGCCTAGTGTTAATTGGCTAGGATTGTGAATGCGAATGTGGAAGCGAGTATTCATGTTTTGGCCACTGTTATAGCATCGCTTTTTGAGCATGCATTAGAAATGTGAGTATAGGAGCTGAAGCTGAAGGGATCAAATTTCTAAGATCAAAGATAAAAGATCATTAAGTGAAATTCTCAAACACAAACTATTGATGTTTCCCTACATAGATCATTGTAGTGGAAAGAATACCGTGTTCAAGATAAGATAGATCGATGGATCTGAAAAAAAAAATGCAATTATATTGACATCATGAATTAACATGTTTGGGCTGTTTCTTTGTCTTACAGTTGGATTACTTGATCCTAATAGAGAAAATACTGCGAGATGATTATTTATTATCATGACAATGTTTGCTAAGATAAACTTTGTATGCATCATTATGTCGCATGAAGACGTGAACCTGTAAATATGTAGAATGAATGGGCTAATGTTTGTGCCAATCAGATAAGATATCTGTTGACATTTTTCAGTCAATGGTTAATATGTGGCAGCTGTGATTAGGAAGATTGATTGCGCTTTCCTTTTTCAAACAGAATATGGTAACGGATAGTTGCACATTAAGAGTTCTCGGAATTACAGCTTGGCCCCCACTTGTTTGTTACAAGACGATTTGTTTGTCGATCATACCTCCTAGGTTATGCATGTCACATGCGCACTTTGCATGCATAACAGCATAAGCTGCACATTCGTCAGGCAATGGGACACCTCCAGGCAAGGTGTTATAGTTTGTCTCATATGCATAATCTATTAATTTAAGCTTATTACATGAAACTGATTTACAGATTTTTCTTCTTTATCGGCATTATTATTGTATACTTTAAAGCATTATTCCCCCTTACCAACAGTGTAGCATGTCTTTTTTATATCTGAGTGGGTTCTGATATCTTCACATTCAATTACTTAATCAAAACTATAGTACTTGCTTATCTTCTTGTTTGTTTTAGACGCATGTCTTCAAATTTTATCCTTGCATAGCATCAGATGATTGTGACAACGTGTAGGCGTGGTAATCCTCTGTGTTTTAAACTACTATCGTGACTGTCGAACTTGCCTGAACAACTGAACATCCGTGTTGATAATATGGTGAAGATCCAATGGTTTTAGTTTGTTATATTCTACAGATGTTACTATGTCAAGTTAATGTGGGATCCTGAAAGGAGCCTCTAATTAGCATACATAATATTTGACTCGGTTTACTTAAAGTTACAGTATGTTTCTTCATAATAAGGTAAAGCTAGTATAATTTGTGTGAATATATCTTTGAACTTAACCAAATTGGAAACCATCAGTTTTGAATTGATTCCACTTGAAGATAGAATGGTTAAGTGGTATTTTAGAGGCAGCAAAAGTGTTACTTTATTGTGTTTTCTCGCCTGATACAATTATACAAGTTTGTGAAGTTTAGTGCCAATCCAAGCCTTATTGTATTTGCATAGTTTATGCTTGCATTTTACTCACATCTTTTTTTTTGTATCTAACAGCAGGTGATCAAGCTAGGATTTTACTGCTCCAGAGTTCGCTCAATTCTGAATAGGCTTATGGTGAAGAGGTCATGGAGGACGCGCTGGCAGACTCGTTAGTAACTAGAGTCGAGCACGTGAGTAGCCTAGGTTAGTTGGTAGAGTATTAACATAGTTAAACCTTTTGGCTTTGGGATTTTGCTGATGTGTCGGGCAGAAAATCAAGGCATGCAGTAATGAAGTGTTCTGAGACGGTTCTCGTTTGCCCTCTGGTAAGATTTGACGACAGTGTTTGGTTGGTGAAAAGAGAGTGGAGCGTTATGTACCAGTGGTAGTCAAGGGAGCATTCTAGTACAATATCATGTCTATGCAATGATGATTTGATAATGTCATGCCTGATCGGAATGTTCCACATATGGGCCAATTTGTCTCTGCTGCTTGTTCCCCTGGTGTTGGCATGTTTTCGGTCTCTGCTGATAGAATAGATTGCTTTACCCAACCTGGAAGCTGATTTGGACTGGTATTCTGTCGATGCTTCTTCATATATACAGTGTAAAAAGAGATTTGAGCTTCTCGAGTTAGAGCATCTTCACCGGCACTCCCCAAATAGGCGCTAGCAGGGGCGTTAGCACAGTGGGGAGCGCCGGCGCTGCATCTTCCATTTGGGGATGCTATTCCTACATTGGCATTCCCCATAAGGCAGTCCCAAAAACTTCTCTTTTCTTTTTACAATATTTTAAAACAACATATCAATCACATAAAATATTCATACAATTATACAAATATAAAATAAATTATTCATACAATCACACAAATAAAAATTAAATTATTCATACAATAATTTAAATTAAATCATGCATTGTTGGCGGCTCCTCTCCTCACTCACAAATGTACAGCTAGATTTGCCTGAAGTTGAACATGAACACCCGCATCTCGAATTTCCTGATATATGTGAAGGAAAACCGGCAGCCGAGGGGGTGGCGGCCATGTCGATGGACGGCGGTTCCTGGACAGACGACGATGTCTATTACAAGCAGGAGGGCGTAACGGCGACAGTGGCGATGGTGATCTAGAGGGGTGGGAGTCGGCTCAGGCGTGGGTGGAAGGTGGGAAAAACGGTGCGTCTAGCTACCAGATGGAGCCAACGCGCGATTTCTGACGTGCCGCAACGCACCAGCGCGCCCGATCCGTGCCCTCTACGAAGGGGCCGGCACGAGGTTGCCGGAGCTTTTATTGGGCTCGAAAACTAGCCGACGCTTTTGAGACGCGTCGGTGTGAAACATTTTTTACCACGGCCCCCAAAAAGCTATCGAGACTGCTATGAGGTGCCCCGGTGGAGGTGCTCTAAGGAACATAGAAGCACAATATCGGCGGCATCTTATATTCTTATTGCTGTATAAAGCGCACAATATGCTTCCAGTTGGAAGTCGTGCTGAGAATTAGACAAAATGGGTAGAATGAGGCTATCTTACAGTATATTATTATAAATGATAAATGTGAAATATTGGCATGAAAGACTCCGTGGCCCAATGGATAAGGCGCTGGTCTACGAAACCAGAGATTCTGGGTTCGATCCCCAGCGCAGTCGGTTTGCTTTTTTCCTGAAAGGATGACTTAGTTTGTTTTATAGTTTTTGTTTTCATATATGAGTTCAGACAGTGGTGTATTCGCTCAGCTTACTGCAGCTCAAGTTATCTTCAGGTTGTCATTTTCTCTGTAGCTCATGTTATATTCAGAGTATCATTATCTTGCACTCTTACTGCCTCTACATGTTTGCAGCAAAACCTTCAAGTTATTCCTCGAATTCTTAGGTTACTGCTTGAAGTGTTATTTCTCAAAATTCTACTGGATTGGCCTTACTTTAGAATTCTAAAAAAAATCTGTACACTCAACTTTGCCTGATGGTTTATCTCAGCGGTAAACTTTCTCCATTCTGCCTGATGTTTTACCACCGAATTCAGTGAACTTTCTCACTCTTCATGCAAAGTCATAAAGCACATTATGACTGAACTCAGTTGCAAACTTGCAATAGCGAGGCAAGCCAAGTGATTGAACAGTACAATGTGCCAGATAGTATTATATACAGTAGAAGAGAGAAATTTGGTTTCATTCATATTGCTGCACATAATATGCACCGTCCCCTTTTACACTGAAGCAGTTTTGGACCTCTCTTTTGCGCAAACAAAATAGATAAATATTGATAATGGTTATGCCCAACCGAGTAATATGAGTTAACCTGTTTACTAAAGGTCGACGTACTTGAGCTTATAATGTGGACTGAGATTGAGAGAATTAATATCTTCATCACTGGGTACTTGCACGGTTCCAGCACCATAGAAGATGCCCGCTTCTTATAGCTAGAATCCTAAACGTGTGCTGGCTGTAACCAGTATGGATTCAGAACTTAACCTCTCCCTTTTTAGTAAACTTTCTCCTTTTCTGTGTAGCATCAGAAATTCAAAGTACTGTCATTGCAATAGGACACTGTCTATTGCATCTGACCAGAGAGCGTGGGCTGCATCTTTCTCTGCTTCCTTTTCTCAGTTATTAAGCTGTCTTAAAGCGTAGCATGTTTTTTCTTCTAACAATGCCTAGGAACAATTTAATCTGAACTACTATGTCCATTTTGTAGGAGGGTACCTTGGGCCATTGAGACTATCTCAGATGACAACACCGACCATTCAGGCCACAACACTTGCCTGTTTGGTGCAATTCCATCTTCTTTGAAGCTGTCACGCGAGCAAAACAAACTTGGAAAAGGGTTTCCAGTGAAGATCATATTCTTCCTGATAGGATTTGATTGTGCCACAGCACTTTCTTCCGTCGTTGGACAAACAGGTCACTGGGACATCCTCTCGGCTTTTCGCTCTACTCCAAAGATGGTGTACAAAAGCGATAGTGTTTACATATTAATGATGTACCATGTGCAATCAATATAACCACATGTTGCTCGAGGTTGTAGTCTTATGTTCTCTAAGGGTGCTACTATGTAAAGAATAATTGCATATATCTTATATGTATATCTTTTTTTACCTTGAAAAACACCTACAATGTTTTACAAGTTGTAACAATTCGTGTAGTTTTTATTGAAAGGGCAACATTCAGATGCTGTCAATGTCTTCCGAAATAATCTGATGTCAACTAGGCAGAGCATTAGTATTTTCATAATTTATGTATTTTGAACTTATTTGGATTTATCTTTTACAGATCCTGTCTTCAGAAACCAATCTTAGATTTATTTAGTAGTATGAGCCTTTACAGAATAGCAGTATTTTAGAACTTCTTCAGATTTTTCTTTTAGGACATCCTCTACTTAGTAGAGGTTATTCCTCACACGCTCTTGGCAATACAGCGTTCACTTCTACTCCGGTGCTCCCCCCCTAAAAATATTCTGGGTGCATTAAACACAACAACGGTGGAGATTTTTCTATACTTGTTCGTAAGCGGGGGTACGATCGTAATTTTAGTGTAGGTCCATTGTCTGTACAGCCCTGTATAGGCTCGTATGGCTCGTGTTGTGTTGTAACTCATTTTTGAACGACGTGGGCGGTACTTAGGCGGATGAGATCATTAACTGGTCACGTGACTTCTTTTTTTTCTTGCGTGAGGTACAAATACCTTATCAATACATACGGGTATACATGTGTTGGATATATATGGGATTCGGCGGACCCAACGCAGAAAAAAAAACCAACTATGACACTTCAACTTCGTTTAGGGGGGAGCACCGGAGCAGGGCTCTACAGCGTTGGTTAGTACTACCTCTGGACGTTTCTAATCGATGCGATCCAAACTGTTTTTTATGAAGGATGCTAGCTGAAGACGACATTTAATCCGAACGGGAGGGAGTATCATAGAGAGGCTAGCTGAATCTCTTTCACAGCCTCTCCACTTGCACGGTGTGCGCCCAGGCCCCTTGAGGAACATATAAGCAACCTGAGACAACCATCAGATATATCATTGAACAGAAACAATATTTGACCACAAACTTAACTTACAAGTACACTTTCTTACACTCTGGCCGGCATCATGTCACATGATACTATCAACCGTCCTACATTATGTACCACATCTTTTTTGCAACAAATATTCAGAAACACACTGATCTTCAGACTAACCATACCTACTGCAGAGGTAAGCCACGGGCGCGGCGTGCCGCCGCGCCTACCTTCCTAGTACTTTTTTTTGCGGGAAATAAGATATATTAATCAAGAAAAGGGGATCCATCCTGAACTAAGCGAGCTTCTTCTGGAGCTGAACGTGGCCAGACTCTAGTACATGAATTTAAACGACCAAAGCGAGCCAAGCAGTGACTCACTCCATTAAGAGTTCTATTAACATGAAAAAGAGGGGAAGCAATTCCATGGTCACAGGGATTATATTGTGAAACCCACATTACATTGGGCACCACCCCCTACCGGTTGGTGTAAGCTCAACACAGATGGGTCTTACGTTGTTGACGGAGGAGCTGCTGCCAGAATGATTGCTCGTGATGAAAATGGTGATATAATTTTCTCTGCGTGTCGACATATTCTCTCATGTAGAGATCCATTGGAAGCTTAACTGTGTGCAATATTGGAGGGTTTATCGCTGTCACTACAAGGGTTTAGGATTTGATTTACACGGGAGCGAGATCAGAGGATTTGCAGCCTGCTCGCTTATTGATTCTGGTACATACCACACATTAAGCAGTCACAATTCACGAATTTAGTTTTAAACAGAAGGCCTCATGGCCCGGCTTTATATATAAAGCCCTCATGGCAAGTCATCAATACACATGTCCAGTCTGATACCCAAACTCAACACACACCCAAATGATCATACAGTTCAGAGACCACATAGTCCACACACCACACCCAATAGACATCAGACGATACACACAGCAAGACATAGAAGAAGCAGTATAAGCCCCTAGGAGCCCGCTGCCTCCTGTCCTTCCCCTCTTGTCCTTGCGTGGAGTCGCCTAACCCCATCCCGCACCTCGTCCAGCACCGCTCTGTCCCTCTGTCTGGCCAGAACCCTCCAACTCTGCATATAGATAGACATTTTATACAACGCATCAGCAGGACTGGAGATCGTCTTCCCTTCCATAGCTAGCTTGTTACGAATGTTCCAAAGCGACCAACATAACGCCGCAAACGTGAACCAAGCTATCCTACGCAAGGGGACCGAGAGCCCCTGGGCGATGGTAATGAAGTCTCCGACCCCTGTCGGGTTCCAAGAGCATGGTAGGAGTTCCCTAACTCCAGCCCATAAAAAACGAGCTAGATGGCATCTAAAGAAGATATGGTCGCCGTCCTCTAGCTCACCACATAGGGCGCAACTGCCGTCAGTTGGGCCATTCCTTCGGGCCACCTGGTCCGCCGAAGGAAGTCTCCCCCTAATCAGCTGCCACAGAAAGACCCTGATCTTTGGGGGAACTCTGGTTTTCCATACTTCCTTAAAGTATGTGACCGATGCCCCTTGAGACATCCGAAGGTACATCGGTGGGTCGAGTACACTCCAGAGGGTTCAAGTGCCCAAGTGACCTGGTCCTCATCAGGATGGATCGGGTGGAGATCAAAGATCCTGCAGAGATTCTCCCATTCCACCGTCTCCTCTAGGCCGAACGTCCTACGAAAGCGGATGTGCCATCCCTCGGCCGACCGCACTGCTGCCACCGTGGCAAAGTGGTTGTCGCAACAGGCAAACAGCTTAGGAAACTGCTGGTGTAAAGGGCCCCTGCCCGTCCACCAGTCCAACCAAAAGTATGTTCGCCTACCATTCCGAACCTTGTGGCGAGCTCCCAGCTTAAAATGCCACTTCAGCTTCTGAATGGAGTTCCAGAACTGAGATCCCTTAGTTTTAACCATAGGGGAGAAGAGGTCATGATCTCCCAGGTACTTAGCTTTGAGGAGGTCCACCCAAAGTCCCTCCTCATTTTGGTACAGCCTCCAAATCCACCGGAGCATCAGGGCAATATTCATCGTCTTTGTATTGAGGATCCCCAGGCCTCCGACCTCTTTAGGCCTGCACACCGTGGCCCAATCCACCATGTGGTATTTCCTCTTGTTCCCAGTCCCTTCCCAAAAGAACCGGGATCTAGATTTATCCATTTCCCCATGTGTGGAGTCATAGAGAAGATAGAGTCCCATAGCGAACATCGGAAGGCTAGACAAACAAGAATTAGTCAATTCAAGACGTCCCGCCGATGCCAAGAGCAGCCCCTGCCATGGATCCACCCTGTGGCTGACCTTCTCCGTCAGGAAGATCCAATCCGCCACTGAAAGGCGTTTGTCGCTAACTGGCATCCCCAGGTAGCGAAAAGGGTAAGCTCCCAGCTTACAGTTCAGAGCGTCTGCAATCCCTCGTCGTCCTCGTGCGTGACCCCTGTCACGAGTGCCTCGCTCTTAGCGAAATTAATCTTTAGGCCAGACATGTTCTCAAAGCACAGCAGAAGAAGTTTAAGATTGGCAACCCCCACCCTAGTGGGCTCGATCAGAATCATCGTGTCGTCGGCGTACTGAAGATGTGTCACTCCCCCTGGAATTAGATGTGGAACCACCCCTTGGATATGGCCCGCCGCATTCGCCCGCGACAAAATCGCCGCCAGCGAATCAACCATAAAATCAAAGAGGATAGGGGAAAGAGGATCCCCTTGTCGCACTCCCCTAGCATTCCGAAAGAAGGGTCCAACCTCCCCATTCACGTTGACCGCAGTGTGTCCCCCTGACACCAGCTGCAAGAGGCGGTGTACCACCAGCGCTGAGAATCCCTTTCTCAGCAGGACTTCCTTCAGGAAATCCCAGCTTACGCGGTCATAGGCCTTCTCAAAGTCTAGTTTAAGAAGAAGGCCTTGCAGGTCCTTAGTCCTCAACTCGTGCGCAATCTCATGAAGCGCCAGCACACCCTCGTGCAAGCTCCTGCCCTTAATAAAGGCCGTCTGGCTACGGTCTATCGTCCTATTGGCTATCGGAGCTAATCTAATTGCGTACGCCTTAGCGACGAACTTGAAAATAACGTTGATCAGCACAATCGGTCTGAACTGCTTGATGCTGTCGGCCCCTTTAACTTTCGGAATGAGGGAGATGATCCCGAAATTGAGCCTAGCAATGTCAACCCTCCCTAGGGCAAAGTCGTTCAAAATCTGCAGGATTGGCCCTTTCAAAATGTCCCAGAACTTTTTGAAAAACACAACAGGCAGGCCGTCCGGACCTGGTGCTGAGTCAGGCTTCATAGCACCTCATCCAGCTCCTCTGGGGTGAAGGTGATCTCCAGCCCTGTGTTCTCTTCGGCAGAAATCCTGGCAGACTCATCCCACAAATCAGGGGCTAGGGAGAAGACCCTCTCCTCCCCTTCAGTACCCATCAAGGCAGAGTAAAACTGGTAGATATGTCCCATCATCTCTTTCTGATCCGTGATCTCCCCTTCATCTCCGCATAGACGAGGGATCAGACATTTCCTACGCCTCCCGTTGGCGATGGCGTGGAAGTAAGCGGTGCAGGAGTCCCCTTTGAGCGTCCACTGTACACGGCTACGTTGCCGCCAGTACTCCTCCTGCAGCTCATCCAAGTGAATGATTTGGTCCTCAAGATGGTATCGGAGGGCCCATCCCTCTTCATCCAACCCCGAAGCATCAGCGGTAGCATCCAAGGCCGCCACCTGCTGCATCAGGCCTTGTCGAACCTCCCGCCTTTCTTTCCCAAGATTGGCCCCCCAGCCTTTAAGAAATTTGCGAAGTCCCCTCGCCAAACAGAACCACGTGTCAATGCTGCAACGTTGAGGACCCCCCCCCCCCCCCCCCCGAACATGAGTCCCAACATCTTCGGTTTAAGAAAGTCCTCAAAGCCCGCCACCCCGAACCACCATGTCTGGAAGAAGAAGCGAGCCTGCCTCTTAATACCCATCGACCCATCATCCAGCAACAAGGGGTTATGGTCGGACCCAATCCTTGTGATCGCCGACAGCGTGCACATGGGGAACATAGCCTCCCAGGCTGGCGAAACAAACACCCGATCTAGCACCGAACGGATCGGGTCCAATTGGTTGTTAGTCCATGTAAAACGTGCCCCTGCACGGTTCAGTTCCCTAAGTGCCATCGCCGCAATCGCATCATTGAATCTACGAATCCTGGGCCAGTTCACCACCTCATTACTCTTGTCCTGTAGCCGTCTAATGAGGTTAAAGTCAACACACACCACCACTGTTAAGGGGGTCGTGGTAACCTCCCTCTCGAGCTCCCCCAGGAAATCCTCCGTCCTGGAATGGTCCGCCGGACCATACACCAGAATGAAACACCATTTGCGGTTGACGTTCCGTTGGAGAATGTCCGCACTTATGAAGAATTCCCCTTTCCTCCAAGTGCCAACCTCGAAGGCTTCATCCCTGAAGCCGAGGAGCATCCCACCTGAATGCCCATTGGCGGGCAGCCAGTTCCATCAGAATTGGCCCCCAAACTCTAAGCTGCGGAGTTCCGCCGCCGAGAAGTCTTGTCTAATGGTCTCTTGTAGCCCTAAAACGTCCACACGCTCCTGCCTCATATAATCCTTGAGCTGGGTGCGACGCCCTAGTCGCCCAAAGCCCCTCAGGTTATAAATGAGAGTCCTCATTTGGACGAGGTCTTCTTGGTCCGTCCTAAACGGACGTTCAGCTGAGGCCTCCGTCCCTTGACGCAATTGTGAATCGGTCTCCCTGAAGGGGGGCAAGTCTCCACCCCCTCCGCCGACACAGCCGTGGCCTGGCCCGATCGTGGTTCCCCTGAACCGTCCGCCGCCCCCGTGGCGTTGGCCGACGCCGGTACCAAGGGAGATCCTCCGGTCGGTACCAGCTCAGCAGGCATGGCCGCCTCCCTGGCCGCCGCCCGCGCTTCTTCTTCCAACTCTAACCGCCGTCTAGTCGCCGCAAGCGCTTCTTGCACCTTCTCCTTGGCACGGATAAGGGAGATGGCTTCCGAAGGGGCTCCCACCCTCGGATGGAACAGCAAGCAACTATCCCTAACGACAGACGTAATATGCGAATCAGAAAGGATATCCAAAGCCGAAGAGGTGTTACCTTTAGGCTTGGCCTTGTTCGTCTCCAGGTTCTTTTCCGCCGCCAAACGCTGCGCCAACTCCATGATCGGTGTGCCCGCCGCTGCTCCTTGGTTCCTCCCACTCTTGCGTACCGGCGTGGGAACCACCAGCTTCTTCTTCTTCCTTGTAGAGATGGTCACAGCCAGAGAGCGCCGGCCCTGTGCCAGCGGCAGGTTCGCCAGGGCCTCTGCGCGCAGATCGTGGCCCCCGGCCTCCAGCCTACCACTTCGCACCATCTCCACCGCACCCGCGTCCGTCACCAACTTGACCACCGATCCCTCCGTAGCTTCCTCCGACGCTGCAGCTCCCTCCTGAATGTCTAGCGCCGCCCCTAGCCTGGTGATCTTGAGTGGGGGCTCGTCAATAGATGGGCTCTCAGCCACCCACGATGCCAAAGGGTCAGTAACCTGGGAGTCAGTCTCCGCGGAGAGCGAGGGCTCCGCATGGTCCATCACCACCACCCCGAGCGGCTCGGTGGCACCCTGCATGGACTCCTCCAACGGCGAGCTCTCAACGTCCTCCCTGGACGCGGCCCGGAAGCCCAGCCCCAGGTTTGACCCGTATTGGTCAATAGGCTGGACATCCTCCTCCAAGAGCTCATCCCGAGTTCTCGACGCCGGAGGAGCGCTGTTGGAACCCGCGGCTTTAGAGCTCACCGGCCCCGCCGCCCCCGACTTGTCCTTCTCCGATTCCTTGGTCGCCACGCCCGAGTCGTCCTTCTTCTTTCGGCGTCCGTGCTTGTTCCACTCTCCATCGGACGAGATGTAATCTGAGTCGTAGTCGTCCCCGTCATCCCGAGGAGGGGGTGGCGGAGGAGCCCCTGCCCCTCCCGCAGCCCCGCGCGGAGCCGCCTCCACCTGCAGCCCAATGTTGTACCCCTCCCCATTGACGAACAGCTGAATAGACCCCGTGATGCGCTCCGGATACCTGCCTTGGAAGCGCATGCGGATCGGCTCGCGATCCCGCTTCATGATTGAAAGTTCATCCACATCAATGGGGCGTCCGATCATCACGAACGCCGCCATCAGCCTCTCCTTGGTCATCAAGTCTTCCGGCACACCCGTCAACCTAATCCAAGCCGAGGGGAGAACCAGGCTCGGCTTAGGCGCAAGGAAAGCCTCCCGGATCTCGGTGTTCTTCTCGCTGAAGGGCAGGAAGAGTTTGCCGCTGGCCGTCGCCAGGCGGAGGGTAGCCCTTGACGGGAAGACGACCGAGAACTCCGTCTCGCCCGCCTTGCAAACCTGCCAATCCCAAGCCTCATCCACCAGCTTCTTCATCTCCTCCGCCAGCTGTTCCTTAGAGAGGGGAGCGTCCTTGAATTTGATAATAGCCGCCAGCACCTCCCCTGGGTTCTAGGCAGCACCTAGTGGTTCCACATCGATGTTGAAAAAGCCGCCCCCGTTGATCGCATGACCCATGGAAACCAAACGCAGATTTTTCCCCCTCGACGGGCAATGCGCCGAAGTGTGACCCTCCTCACTGCACAGCACACCGAGAGGCTGGAAGAGGCATTCCGATTGGAAGTGCCCTTCGCGGCCGCACTTGAAGCACTCGCCGCCCGCCGGCGCCCCTGCCCGGGACGGGTTTGTCTTGGACTTGCCTTTTGCCGGCTGGGAAGCTGCTGCTCCGGCCCCCGTCTTCCTCGCACCCTTGGCCCGCTGCTGCTGTCGCTGACCGCGCTCACGGTCGCCCTGACCAGATGAGCCGTCGCCCTGCCCCTTGGACACCGCCAGCTCTGCCGGCCTCTTGGCCAGCGCTTCCTCGCGGAGCCTCTGCTCCCTCCACCAAGGCGGAGGAGACTCCCTGTCCCGGCCCCGCTCCTGGTAGCGGTACCCCTGGTCCCCATCCACAAACCTGGCACCGCCGTCTTGTCGTCCACCATCCGCACGCCTTCCGCCGCCGGCGGCACCCTCGCGACCCCCGCCACCGCCGTCGCGGTCGCGGTCGTACCAGCCGTCCCCATTGTTGTTGTAGCCGCGGCCACCTTGGCCGCCTCCGCCCCCGAACGAGTTGCCGCTGCCGTATCTTCCGCCGCTGTCCTGTCTCCCGCCCCCGCCGCCTCCATTATCGTCGTCGAACCGCCCGCCTCCATCTCTCCGCCCGAAGCCCTCTCCCTCCAACCGCCGGTCGCCGTCAAAACGGCGCTTGCGACCATCGTCCGCCCCGCGGTCCATGACCACTTCGACGAAGGAGCGCAGAAGAGGTGGTGGATTTGCGATTTTCCGGAGGAGGCGGTGAGGAGGAGCAAGGGGATCGGAGAGCCTCTGTCTAACCTCACTGAAACGAGCAGGAAACCCTAGATCGGGGGCGCAGCAACCTTTAGGAAGCCACAGCCAGTAGAAGCGCTTCTGCGCCACCGGGCCGGACCCAGGCCGAAGCGCCTGCTGGGCCGAGGCCGCAGCCAGGCTAAGTGGGCCGCCCTCAGCAGCCAGCAGCCCACCTTCCCACCCCGTCGGTGAGCACAAAAGCGCCACAGGCTGACCCTCCGCAGGCTCAGCTGGGCCGTCAACCGCAGGCCCAGGAGCGATGGCCCGCTCCACCACTGACTGGGTCAGGGTTGGCGAGCTCACCTCTGCCGCCTCCGTCCGCCCCAGCGCCGCCGCCGCCACGACGAGAGGCTCCACAGGACTCGACCTCCCGCCGTCGTGCCCTCCAGGTCGGACCCGCCGGAACGCCGTCCCCGGCCGTACGTCCCCCAGCCGGAAGAACCGCGGCTTGCGAGCAGAGGGGAATCTCGACTCGCGCCCGCCCGGCGCAAAGGCCACCCGCGGCCTGTGCCGGAGCGTTCCCCCGAGCTCCGCCGCCCGGCATATGAACCCCTCAAGGGTCACCGGCGCCGCCCTCCGTGCCCAAGAAGCTTCGTCCTGCTCCCCGTCAGACCCCGAGCCCTCCCCGGTCTCAGGTCCGCCGCCCGACGACGGCCAACAAGCTTCACCATCGCCATCGCTCCAGCCATCTGCCAGCGCCCAGAACCTGCCGCGGGGAGCCCCTGTCCCAAGCGGAGGTGCAGAGCGCGGCGTCGCCGCCCTCCGGTCATCCCCTACCGACGGCGTCGCTGGCCAGGAATCCTTGAAATTTGAATCGCCCGCCGTGTCGCCACTCTCGCTCCGTACCGTTCCCATTTTCCCTAAACGCTCCGTACCGTTCCCATTCACGAATTTAGTGGCTGTGGTACTTTATGATAAGTACAACTAGTCAATTCAGGCACCGCTTGGAAGAACTAGTACTATCACACTTGCTTGCACATCGGTTAGCCATGTCGCCAATCAGTAATTATTTACAACATTTAATCCTGTTGTATACCCAGCCTCCTGAGGCTACTCCCGCGCACGTTTTTTTGGCCGTAGGATCGTGGCTGTGAGCGGCTAGGATTGCATGTTGAAAAAGAACGAAGCAAGTTACCACTACCCAGGTTATATCTCTGGTGTGGCTGACATCTTGGCCCGCTTGATGTTGGCTGTACTTTTGTTTGTGGGGGTATACTGTGTTCGGTAAAAAAAGACAGCGTCAATTCCTTCTTTTATGCTTTCTCTTCTTCCTCCTCACCCTAGGTCTCTGTCCGGCCTCTCCCCAATCTCCTCCGCCGCCGCGCGCCGCCCATGCCCCGGCGGAAGCTGCCCGTCGTCCCCCTCGCCGGAGGACGCTCTCCGGTGATGCTGCTCACCGGTGACGCCCCGCAAAATCCTGCTCTACCGGATCCTGCCGCAGCGGCGGTCCTTTCGTTCGTGCCTCCCGCGGAAACCCCTATCTAGGCTAGGACGCCGGCATGCTCCTGCTGTTCCCCCACGTCTCTTGCATGGCTTCGCCGTTTCCGGCCTCCTCCCGCACCACGGCGCCCCTCGCCGACCGGTCCACAGTGTAGTTCGCGTCCGGCTACCCGATGGTGTGGTCGTGACGTGGTGGTGCTGCTATGGGCCTGCTGTTTCCTCCCACACTCGGTGTGGTGGTAGGCTGCGGCTCACCCCAACTTCGACTACCTTGACCTACCATTACGTTCCTCACTCGGCTCCCTCTCCCCTGGTGAGTTCCTCTGTCCCCCATCGGTATATGAACATGGCCATGGAGCGAAATAAAATGCAGTCTAGGAGAGGTAAATTAAAACAGTAAGAAAGGCCCCTGATGTGCAATATCAAATACGAGTAGAATATATGAATACGATGTTCAACAGAGGCTCAGGTTGATGCCAGGAAAGTTAAGAGACTTCGAATTTCTCTTCCCGTACATACCAGGTGCCAAGAATGAAAAACTTGGACGAATACTGGCTTGATTAGTGATGATCTTCTTTCTAGCGTTAGCAGTATGCCAGGTGAACTGTTGCATTAAATATGTTTTGCTAGGCTACCTTTTGCACGAGCAAATTCTGATGTCTTTGCTTACTGTTTAATGGTTGTTTGTGTTCTGGAAACGTTTTGATTTCCCGATTCCAAGCTAAACTATTTATTTTTGTAGTCAACAAAGGTACTAAGTTAGGTACAGCTAGAAGTACTGTTCTTTTTTTTTACACTTAAATTGGTTTGATGAAGTTAAATTTAGTGTAAATAGTTTATATCGTGGTAGACGTCATATGAAAATTCATCAGTTAGGGCATTTAGTGTTTAGATCAGACTAGAGTTATGTTTTGCATGATAGCTCTTTGGTTTGTGGAGGCATTTGTATATGCATACCACCATAAATCGAGAATGGCTGTATTTAGTCTGGTCCTGACATCTTTGAAGATGACGTGCATACTGTTGCTTATTGCATATGAGTCAAATCACTGATTTGCATCTTCCTTAAGATGTGTTGCCAGTTCTACATCTGCACATTCCTGTATTCTGCATGAATTGGGTATTGTTCATTCGATTGCTTAGCATGCAACCTAGCAGCCTATCGATGAGGAATTTAGGCTGCTATTTATGGGGTGAGATTTCGGGGATATGTGTGGTTCAATTTCTTTTGTGCTCATTTGTTGATGGTTGCTATTATAGTATTCGGGGTTATCTTATTGCAATACTGGAATTATCTGGTTGCTTTTAGGTGCGAGGAACTAACTTAGCTAAAATATTTTCTTTGCCATATAATTTTTTTTTGTATTCTCTAGCAAGTGTATGTGCTATGAAATTAAAGGTTCTTGAGATGGTTGATGATATAAGCCATATTCCCCGGCTATATGATTTACTTCAATTTTCGTCAGCCAGAACAAGGTCATATAGATCCTCTCTCCGCACTATCTTGTTTGTAACTTGAGTTAACTGGTTGAATAAAAAAGTCTGACTGAGCAAAATTGAGATTTATTCATGCATCGTATCTTCTGGAATAACTGTTAGGTCCACATGACTTCTTTGATATTATTTTAAGTTGTAAGCCTGGTCACTGACCCAGCTGTTGAGGTCACTCCCGGCTGGGGCGTGCACAAGCGTTGGATATTGGATTGAAGAGCACCTAGGTCATCGACCGGGGGTGGTAAGCTGATTTTTTTTCCGCGGTTCGGGCTTCTTCCAACAACCGATTGGGCTCACCCACAACCCTTGAATTTGTTTATTTGTGTGCTAAAGACAGTTTTATAAGGAGAAAAGCATGGCCCTTATGCTTCACTGATATTTATATCTGAATATTTCAGACCAAAGTGTTGCCAAAGGCTTGAAGATTTAATATCATCTACAGCTCTGCACGCACAATTTATTTATGGGGTCGCTTTGGTCTATATTATATGTGTTCTTAGAGGCACACGAGAGGAAATGAGTGTGTAATACTATGAAGAGGAATTGGTTTTAGTACCAAGTAACCACAAACAATATAGCTATGACTCTTTTTGCTTATCCTAGAGCGTTTTATCAGGTGTCCCCTGCTTTTTAGTGTTGGAATCTCATGTTATCTGGATACAATGACTAGGTAGAGTACAACGTAGGCTAGAATTTGGATATAAATTCGAGCCTTATGTTTTTGATTTATTGACCACATTGCATGTAACAATATGGTGCCCCAACTTGTTGAGACTGGTGGTGCACAACATTTTGTGTTTTACTGCTACTAGGGGTGAATCATGCGTGGTGCATTTTACCCAGCGGGGTGGCATGTTCGTGGCATCTTTCCATTTTTTCTTATTTTGTGGTTGTTTGTTCTGTTCTCCTATGTTGTCAGCCCTTATTTTTCTGAATGTGTTGTTTGTCTGTGCAGTGTTGTTCTACGTTTGTTGGTTCGTGGCACGTGGTTGTTGGTATGTACTGATTTTGGTGCTTCTGTTGGTGGTTGCGGCGTTGTCTTTTCCTGCATCTCGTGAGGTGGTTTGCTTTCCATGTCCGATTGGTGAGTTGTTCTTGGTTTTGCTGCTTATTGATTGGCTGGCATTCTTTAGTTTTGTTGTCGTGTGATGGGTGACAATGCTTCTGGGTTCAGGAGCACCGCATCATATCCTCCCTAAACGCGATGGTGACCTGGGGTTTTCGTTAATTGGTAGATGCTTGGTGCCTCCACCGGTGCACTCCACTTATGCTACACCAACAATGCGGCGAATGGAGCTCTTTGGGCTTCACTGCATGCATGGTCCTCTTCTAGATCCTCCCTGATGCATTGTCACCGCGCTTGCCTTCATTTTCATTGGGGCCATGGAAGATTTAGGAGGGGTTGCTCTAGGGGAAAATCTTCCCTAGACATTGAACGTGGACCTTATTAAGTTTATATAGGTGGCCTTCATTAAGTTTATATAGGAAGGGTTACCAATACAGTTTTAGTAGCACCTTAATACTGATATTTAATTTTTGTTTGGATATGCCAAAAGTTTTTTTGGTGTTCAATGTTTTCGAATAGTCCTTTGCTCTCATCATATTTTGTGTAGATTAAGTTGTTCCAGGGGTATCCTATAACGTGAAACTAAAGTTAGGAGCATGCATGGGAGCTACCTAAGATTCAGTTTGGGTCGCTGAATCTTCTGTTCTAGGTTCAGAGGAAGTGTCAAAACATAATACTAAATGTGTTGTTCATCCTCCAAAATCGACAAATGCCATCCAAAGGACCACATGCAGTAATAAAAAGGAAACTGTAATATCTAGCTTACCAAATGGTGGGCCAGTGCAGGTCAATGGATGTACAATTTTTTCTCCTAATAATGGTGTTCCCAAGAATGTAAAGTCTGAAGCCACGGTCCCTTCAGCTGGGCCTGTTAGCAATGTAAAGGATACTGAAACGATGGTTTCTTCAGCTGGCCCTGTCAGCGATGTAAAAAGGACTGAAGCTCCAGTTCCTTCACCTGGTCCTGCCAACATTGTAAAGAAGAGAGGAAACTACGGTTCTTTCACCTGCGCCTGCCAAGTATATAAAAAACATCGAGGGTATATATTGGCATGTCAAACAAGAATGTAAAGAAGACTGAAACTGATGTTCACTCACCTGGTCCTATTAACATTGTAGAGAAGACTGAATCCTGTCAAGAATATTAGAAGTTCAACACCACTTGGCATGCCATGGTTATACCATGATGGGATCAAGTGCACACACAACAACTGTTCATCTATGCGAGTAACTGATAATGAGAGCACAAATGTTGATGATGTATTATTTAAACAACAAAGTCTATCCTAACAAGCCATTGGTTCCCACAGTTTGAAAAATACATGAAATATATGTTTCCAGAATGTTACTCCCTCCTAATATAAGACGTTTTGTCAGGCCAATTTTGCTAGCCAAAATGTCTTATATTAGTGAAGAGAGGAAGTACTTTGTAGGCTTCCCATGATTGCCTTTTGTTCAGATTGTACGACTTGAGGAATTGGAGTATACCCAAGGTACTACTACTAAACGAATATGTTTTATGGTCTGTCTGTGCTTCTTTCATTCATTTGTTTTGAATACTGCTTCCATTTTAGGTTGGGCACCCTACTTTTGAGTGCGTTCTGTCTAAATATTTCATTGACTTTTGTTCTGAATATTGCCATTTTAGGTTGGTCACCCTACTTTGAGTACGTTCTTTGAGCTCATCTCTCAATCTGATGTGTGTGATGAGTCTAGCCATCCTACTGGCTAGAATATCTGCTCTGCCAAGGTAAGTGTCGTTGAGGTTTTGTTGGGCCATTAGTTTTGAACTTAGATTTGTGAACTGTGAATGTTAATTGTTTGGCAGTTCCAATAGTTATGCTTGGTTTGTCCTTCGGTGTTGGTTGTGTCTTTTTCTGAAATTGGTGCTTCTTGCTTGCAGGTTTGGTGTAAAAGGCTGGTTTTTGGAATCGCTATTTCAGCCGCTAGCAATGTGACACTACATTGCTGGATGATTTTTTTTTTCGTGCTCTCATTCTGGGCTTCATTTAGTTCGTATTCAGGATATTCAATTACTCCATTGAACCAATATACAGATCACGTTGGCGCATGTCAAGTAAATCAAGTTTGCAATCTTTATGGTTAAAGTGTAATGTTGTGAGAGTGTCCTAGACATATTATGCCGAGTGCGCCGGCCACGTTGTAGCATGGGATGCAGGCGGCGAGGCGAAGCTCGCCTGTTCATCTAGTTCATCACATTTTGGTTTATCTCCGCTGGCCTGCTGTGACGTCGAGAAGCCAAAGTGCCAATCAGCATGCAGATACACTGCACTGTCTCAGCTCATGCCCCGAAGCTGTACCTGACATAAATGCCAAGGCTAAACAGGACGAGCACCGCGCCGACCACGGTGGTCAGCAGCTTCCTACGCTCCAGGAGGTAGCTGTAACCGCGGCCTGACGCCGGCGCAGCGAGCGCTTCCATTCCTCCGACGGCGCCAGCGCCATGGTCAAAGCGGCCACCATCTTTCACCACACGCTCCTCCTCCGGCTGTTTCTGCGCGTTCTCGTCTTCCTTCTTGTCTCCTCCTCGAGCGTCTCGAATGCTGGCAGCGGGCTCCGGCAGCTTGCCGCCAACCGCGGCTGCAGGCCCAGCCTTGATCCCGGGCATGGTTACCCGCACGACGCCTCCCTCGAACTTGGCGTGGATGCCCTTGACGTCGCAGCCGTCGGGCACCCTGAACTCGAGCCGGAAGCGGCTCCAGCGGTTGCCTGCGACGGCGCGCTCGCCGCGCACGACCACCAGCCCGTGGCTCCGGACCAGCTGCACCCTGATGTGCTCCTTCTTGTACCCTGCATCACATCAAGGCAGTACACGTCTACCATAAATAATCGGCACGCACGGGAAAAATCTCAAGCACGCTGATAGCACGCGCGGCCAAGACTGGTTAATCTGAGGGAGGAAGACGTGGAAGAAGAGGAGGAAATGAGAAGTATATTGCGTGCCTGCGGCAGAGAGGTCGACGGTGAGGGTGTGGGTCGCCGGCTCGGTGACCATGTTGTGCGGAGGCACGAAGTCCTCGTACGCGCGGCCGGTGGTGGCATCCATGGCGTCTCTTCGGTTGGTTTGAGGGCGCTGCTGCTTGATTCAGATGGACAGGGCTCTCGGGTTGGTTTGAGGGCGCTGCTCTTGATTCAGATGGACAGGGCACTATGGCAGCAGTAATAGCTTGGTTGGCGCCTTGGCTTTCTGAGATGGAAGTTAACCTCATCGGAAGGGCTATGAGCCTATGCCCATTTATATACCCTTGGGTCGTTGGAGTTGTCGTGTCCTGAGACACGAAGAGGAAGAATCTCCTTTGGTGTAGGGAATGAAGTTAGGAGAACACAGATAGGAGAATGTGATACCTTGTTTGGAGATAGTGAAGATTCTAAAGAATGAAGGCGTTATTGATCCTTCAGTTTACACCTCGGTGTGGAAGAGATAAAGATTTTGTTAAAAGTCTGTCAAACTTGTATTACTCATGTTAAACTTTGTCAGAATTGTAGCAGCCATTTCATGACCCCGTATGCGAGGGAACAATCCCATCCGGCTGTGTGGCTTAGAGCATCTCCAACAGAGGGCGCGCGCTAAAAAAACTGTCAATATGCAGCGTCAAATGTGTTTTTGCGCCCTCCAGCAGACGCTGCAAAATAGGCTGCGCTGTAAATATTTTAGAGCGCGCGGTGGTTTACGCTATCCAAAGCGCTATATTTGGTGCGTCTACTGACGCGCGCTGTAAACTGGCTTCTCACCGCGCGAAGAAAACAGACGCTGAAATATCTTTTCTCTGCGCTGCGACGAGCTCGGCCTCGCCCGACGCGCCATGGCCGCCTTCCTGTCTGGCTGTCGCGGCCGCCCGACCACCTCCCCCTCCACGACCCAATGAAACCCTACCCAGGCCACGCCCGACCATGGCGGCGGGCTCCCAGGCGGCCGAGTTCGTCATCTCCAAGGTCGACGGCCTCATGAACTGGGCGCACCGCGGCTCGATCTGGCCCATGACCTTCGGCCTCGCCTGCTGCGCCGTCGAGATGATGCACGCCGGCGCTGCGCGCTACGACTTCGACCGATTCGGGGTCATCTTCCGACCATCCCCGCGACAGTCCGGCTACATGATCATCGCCGGCACGCTGTGACCAGCCCCCGCCATGCGCTTCGCCCCCGTCTTCCCCTTCCCGCAGCAGCAGCACCACCACCTGCTACAGCAGCCGCCGCCGCGCAAGCCCGGGCCCATCGCATGGGCGCCCAGATCCTGTGCGCCGAGGGCCCCGCCGGCCTGCTCTCCGGGGTCTCCGCCACCGTGCTGCGCCAGGCCGTCTACTCCTCCACCTCCATGGGCCTCTACGACACTATCAAGCGGAGGTGGGAGCGGGAGTCCGGCGGCGCCCCGCTGCACCGCAAGATCGCGGCCGGAGTTGCCTCGTCTGAGTTGATTTAGTTGATTTAGTTGAATTTTTCAGATTTATTTGTGGCATGTTTGATCTTGTTTGTTGTATTTATGTTGAAGAAACTTGTTTGTGGAGCTCTATTTTACAGCCTCTGGTGAAGGGCTAATTTTTGGCTTCTTGGTTGCGCTATAAAATAGAGCCTCTGGTAAAGCTCGTGTCGGCTGCGCGCTCTGGAAACGACTTTTACAGCGCAGAATTTTAGAGCCTCTGTTGGATATGCTCTTAGAGCATCCCCACTCGTTTGGCTTCCCCACGCCGAAATCCGGGGATAATTTCGTCCGGATTGGACGAAAAAATGGCGTGGGGAGGACCAGTTTCCCAGCCGCGATCCCAGGCGTAGCCGTTGATTTAATTTGAAAAACGTAAACTTGAGGAAATACGGCAAAAAACGACTGAATTTGGACCAACTTTAATGATATTTACTATATAGAGGGCGAAGTTCATACATAGAGGCCGAATTCGACTATATTTCGAATTCGGCTAGGGGATACAACTCTAAATTTTAAAACACGGCGCTCTACATGCCGAAATGGCGGTAGAACACCGTGTAGTCACCGCCGTCGCCGCCATCATCGTCGGAGCCGTCGTCGTCAAACTGCGGCGGCGCGGCCTGGCTGCTACCCTGACCGGCGTCTCCCCACCGACCACTGGTGCGAGGAGGGGACGGCGACGGCGATGGCTTGTACCAGTCGTCGTCGGAGGCTTCGAGGTCGATGACGGGGACGGCGACGCCGGATGGAGGAGTCGCAGGCCGGCGGTAGCGAGCGACGTCCTCGAGGAGCCTCGCCTGCCGCTCCTCCTCCTCCTTCTCCCACTGCTCCCTCGACCAGGCGCAGGCCTGGTCGAGTGGCATGGAGTTCTCGGCGGGGACGAGGTCCTGGAGGGACCTCGCCTTGACGGCCTCGAGGATGGCGACGTCCTCGGCGCTTTCGGCCTCCTCCACCTTCCCCTTCGCTAGCTTGTGCTTCCGCTCGCCGGAGGTGTCGGGTTCGCGCTTGGGGCGCCGCCGTCCTTGTGTCGTTGTCGATGGCTCGCAGATGACGATCCCGCCGCCGCGCGCGCTGTTGCTCGGCGGGGAAGATGGCTCCTTTTTCACCGGCGCCCAGGAGGATGGCGCCGACCTGGACATCGACCCCGCCGCCGAACCGGACGACGAGGAACTGGCAGCCATGCGTCGTGGCTGCCAGCTTCCCCTGCGGCGGCTGGCCGATGCCCTCGACAGTGGGGGCATCGTCAGAATGGGGAAGTTGCCGCCCTCGATGTGCTTGAGGACGGCCTCGAGCGTTCGGCCAGGAACGCTCCACCACCGCTTGCGTCCGGCAGCGTTGTTGCGCGGAGGCGGAGGCGGCGGGCCGTCGTAGGCGGCAAGCTCCTGCTCCCACCGACGAAGGAAGAAGTTGTTCCACGCCGTCAGGTTGTCGGGGTGGTAGCGCGGCTCGGCGCGGTCCTGGTCCGACAACGTTAGCCGGACCTCCTCGATGGCGGCTTCGAGGTAGCGTCCTGTAGGGATTCGTTGCATAGAAAACAAAAAATTTCCTACCGCGAACACGCAATCCAAGCCAAGATGCAATCTAGAAGACGGTAGCAACGAGGGGATTATCGAGTCTCACCCTTGAAGAGATTCCAAAGCCTACAAGATGAGGCTCTTGTTGCTGCGGTAGACGTTCACTTGCCGCTTGCAAAAGCGCGTAGAAGAACTTGATCACGGCGCCACGAACGGGCAGCACCTCCGTACTCGGTCACACGTTCGGTTGTTGATGAAGACGACGTCCACCTCCCCGTTCCAGCGGGAAGCGGAAGTAGTAGCTCCTCTTGAATCCGGTAGCACGACGGCGTGGTGTCGGTGGTGGTGGAGAAACCCGGCGGAGCTTCGCTAAGCGTGCGGGAAGTGGAGGAGTGGGGCGGCTAGGGTTTGGGGAGAGGGGGCGCTGGCCACTTGAGGTGGTGCGGCCACCTTGTGCTTGTTGGGGTGGCCGGCCCTCTCCCCTTGGCCCTCATTATATAGGTGGAAGCCCCAAGTGTTGGACTACAAGTCTCCGAATAAGACCCGAACCCAAAACCTTCCATCACTACAAGAAAAGTTGCCATGGCCGACGAAGTTGAAGTCGCGCCGTGGTTGCTGGTGTACCATGGCCGACGATTTTTGGTCCCTCCGTGGTGCATGTCAAAACTTTTTTTTCTCGTTTTTTAGGCCACCTAGCCCGACGAAAGCGGCCAAAACGTCACGTATGGTGGCCCGGGACGTGGTGCATCTCGAAATCTCGGGTTCGCCGGCCGAGTCAACGCAAATCCGCACCGCCGAGGGATGTAGGGCCCAGATGGCAGCCTCTCTGGCATTGTTTTTTTTCTCGATCGCGCCATCTCGTTCAACGTTCTCCGATCGAGCCGTTTACGATGCAGGATCATGGGTCCCGCATGTCATCCTCTATGAACCAAAATTCTTTCTATTCTTGGATTTTTTTGACCCCCTGATTTCTGGCTACTTCCTTTTTCTTTTGATCCCTTGCCGCCTTGGAAACGTTGAGACCGCTGCTGCTAAATGGGACCCGCATGTCATCCTCTATGTGCAATCAACTTTCTTTTCTTGGAGTTTTTTTTGGCACCTCAAATTTGGTCACTTGCCTTTTTCTTTCGATCCCCTGCCGCCTCTCAAACGGTGATACCGCTGCTGCTAACTGGGACCCGCATGTCATCCTCTATGTACTATAAAACTTTCTTTTCTTGAATTATTTTTGGCACCTCATATTTGGTCACTTACCTTTTTCTTTCGATCCCCTGCCGCCTCTCAAACGGTGATACCGCTGTTGCTAAATGGGACCCGCATGTCATCCTCTATGTACTATAAAACTTTCTTTTCTTGAATTATTTTTGGCTCCTCATATTTTTTCACTTGCCTTTTTCTTTCGATCCCCTGCCGCCTCTCAAACGGTGATACCGCTGCTGCTAAATGGGACCCGCATGTCATCCTCTATGTACTATAAAACTTTCTTTTCTTGAATTATTTTTGGCTCCTGATATTTTTTCACTTGCCTTTTTCTTTCGATCTCATACCACGTTTGAAACGTTGAGGAACCTGCAGGCTCATGGGACCCGCATGTCATCCTCTATGTACTATAAAAGTTCATTTTCTTGTTTTTTTTAAACCCTCGGATTTTTGGCAATTTCTTTTTTCTTTTGATCCCCTGCCGCCTCTCAAACGGTGATACCGCTGCTGCTAAATGGGACCCGCATGTCATCCTCTATGTACTATAAAACTTTCCTTTCTTGAATTATTTTTGGCTCCTCATATTTGGTCACTTGCCTTTTTCTTTCGATCTCATGCCACGTTTGAAACGTTGAGGAACCTGCTGGCTCATGGGACCCGCATGTCATCCTCTATGTGCTATAAAAGTTTATTTTCTTTATTTTTTTTCACCCTCTGATTTTTGGCTATTTTCTTTTTCTTTTGATCCCCTGCCGCCTTGGAAACGTTGGGTAAGTCACGACTCATGGGACCCGCATGTCATCCTCTATGTACAATCAACTTTCTTTTTCTTTTGATCTCAAGCCGCATTTGAAACGTTGAGACCGCTGCTGCTAAATGGGACCCGCATGTCATCCTCTACGTACAATAAAGTTTCTTTTCTTGGATTATCTTTGGCTCCTGATATTTTATCACTTGCCTTTTTCTTTCGATCTCATGCCGCCTTTGAAACGTTGAGTAAGCTGGTGGCTCATGGGTCCCGCATGTCATCCTCTACGAACAATAAAAGTTTCCTTTCTTGGAGTTATTTTTTACCCCTAATTTCTGGCTATTTGCCTTTTTCTTTTGATCTCCTGCCCCCTCTGAAACGATGAGGACGTCATTTGGCGGTGTCGGTCCCACATGTCATCCTCTATGAACAATAAAAGTTTCCTTTGATGGATTTATTTTGAACCCCTAATTAATTTCTGGATATTTCCCCTGCCGCCTTGGAATCATTGAGGATGCTGCTGCCTCATGGGTCCCGCATGTCATCCTCTTAGAACGGTAAATGTTTATTTTCTTGGATTTTGTTGACCAAACGATTTTTGGCTTATTTTTTCTTTCGATCACCTGCAGCCTTTAAAACGTTGAGGACGCCGCTGGCTCACGGGTCCCACATGTCAACCTCTATGTACAATAAACGGCGAGGATCTTCTTTGCCTCATGGGTCCCGCATGTCATCCTCTCGTAACGAAAATGTTTCTTTTCTTGGATTTTTTACCAACATATTTTTGGTTTATTTTTTCTTTCCATCCCCCGCCGCCTTTAAAACGTTGACGACGCCGTTGGCTCATGGGTCCCCGATGTCAGCCTCCCGTACAAGAAACATATGATATCTTGATTATTTTGCGTACAATAAACAATGTATTGCGCTCTGAGCTATTTCAAACGGATAATTAAATATTTATTTTTACATAAACAAACTTATATGTTGAATCTCCTTGTTTTTTTGTCTTTGCGAAGCATAGGACTTTCCTGTTTTTTTAGAAAATTCGGAACTTTCCTGTTTTGGAGTGGGCTGAAATTGTACGAGTCAAAAGGCCAAGCAGGATAGTTCGAAAGCCCAGATGTCCAGATGCAGCCCAATTGAAATCTTTCTTCTTGGATTTTTTTCACCCCCTGATTTCTAGCTACTTCATTTTTCTTTTGGTTCTGTGCCGCCTTGGAAACGTTGAGACCACTGCTGCAAAATGGGACCCGCATGTCATCCTCTACGTACAATAAAATTTCTTTTCTTGGATTATTTTTGGCTCCTGATATTTGGTCACTTGCCTTTTTCTTTCGATCCCGTGCAGCCTCTCAAACGGTGATACCGCTGCTGCTAAATGGGACCCGCATGTCATCCTCTATGTACAATCAAGTTTCTTTTCTTGAATTATTTTTGGCTCCTGATATTTGGTCACTTGCATTTTTCTTTCGATCTCATGCCACGTTTGAAACGTTGAGGAACCTGCTGCTAAATGGGACCCGCATGTCATCCTCTATGTACTATAAAACTTTCTTTTCTTGGATTATTTTTGGCACCTCATATTTGGTACTTGACTTTTTCTTTCGATCCCCTGCTGCCTCTCAAACGGTGATACCGCTGCTGCTAAATGGGACCCGCATGTCATCCTCTATGTACCATAAAACTTTATTTTCTTGGATTATTTTTGGCTCCTGATATTTGGTCATTTGCGTTTTTTTCTTTCGATCTCATGCCACGTTTGAAACTTTGAGGAACCTGCTGGCTCATGGGACCCGCATGTCATCCTCTATGTGCTATAAAAGTTTATTTTCTATGGTTTTTTTTCACTCTCTGATTTTTGTCTATTTCCTTTTTTCTTTTGATGCCCTGCCGCCTTGGAAACGTTGAGTAAGCTGCTTACACATGGGACCCGCATGTCATCCTCTATGTACAATCAAGTTTCTTTTCTTGAATTATTTTTGGCTCCTGATATTTCGTCACTTGCCTTTTTCTTTCGATCTCATGCCACGTTTGAAATGTTGAGGAACTTTCTTGGCTCATGGGACCCTCATGTCATCCTCTATGTGCTATAAAAGTTTCTTTTCTATTTTTTTTTTTCACTCTCTGATTTTTGTCTATTTGCTTTTTTCTTTTGATGCCCTGCCGCCTTTGAAACGTTGAGTAAGCTGCTGGCACATGGGACCCGCATGTCAACCTCTATGTCCATCAACTTTCTTTTCTTGGATTTTTTTTTGACCCCCTAATTTCTAGCTACTTTCTTTTTCTTTTGATCTCAAGCCGCATTTCAAACATTGAGACCGCTGCTGCAAAATGGGACCCGCATGTCATCCTCTATGTACAATAAATCTTGGATTATTTTTGGCACCTCATATTTGGTCACTTGCGTTTTTTCTTTCGATCTCATGCCGCCTTTGAAACGTTGAGTAAGCTGCTGGCTCATGGGTCCCCCATGTCATCCTCTACGAACAATAAAAGTTTCCTTTCTTGGAGTTATTTTTGACCCCTAATTTACTGCTATTTGCCTTTTTCTTTTGATCCCCTCGCCCCCTTTGAAACGATGAGGACGCCGTTGGCAGGTCGGTCCCACATGTCATCCTCTATGAACAATAAAAGTTTCCTTTGGTGGATTTATTTTTTACCCCTAATTAATTTCTGGCTATTTCCTTTTTTTTCTTTTGATCCCCTGCCGCCTTGGAAACGTTAGGATGCTGCTGCCTCATGGGTCCCGCATGTCATCCTCTCAGAACGATAAATGTTTTCTTTTCTTGGATTTTTTACCAACTGATTTTTAGTTTTTTATTTTATTTTCGATCCCCTGCCGCCTTTGAAACGTTGGACGACGCCGCCGGCTCATGGGTCCCCGATGTCAGCCTCCCCGTACAAGAAACATGTGATATCTTGATTATTTTCCAGACAATAAACAGTGTATTTCGCTCTGAGCTATTGCAAACGGATAAATTAAATCTTTATTTTTACATAAACAAACTTATATGTTGAGTGTCCTTGTTTTTTGTTTTTGCGAAGCATAGGACTTTCCTGTTTTTTTTTTTGAGAAAAAACCGAACTTTCCTGTTTTGGAGTGGGCTGAAATTGTACGAGTCAAAAGGCCCAGCAGGATAGTTCGAAGGCCCAGATGTCCAGATGCAGCCCAATTGAAATCTTTCTTTTCTTGGATTTTTTTCACCCCCTGATTTCTGGCTACTTCATTTTTCTTTTGGTCCTGTGCAAAATGGGTCCCACATGTCATCCTCTATGTACAGTAAATTTCTTTTCTTGGATTATTTTCGGGTCCTGATATTTGGTCACCGCCTGTTTCTTTCGATCTCATGCCGCCTTTGTAACGTTGATGAAGCTGCTGGCTCTTGGGTCACGCATGTCAACCTATATGAACAATAAAAGTTTCATTTCTTGGAGTTATTTTTGACCCATTATTTATTGCTACTTACTTTTTCTTTTGATCCCCTGCCGCCTTTGAAACGTTGAAAACTTTCTTTTCTTTGATTATTTTTGGCACCTCATATTTGGTCACTTGTCTTTTTCTTTCGATCCCCTGCCGCCTCTCAAACGGTGATATAGCTACTGCAAAATGGGACCCGCATGTCATCCTCTATGTACTATAAAACTTTCTTTTCTTGGATTTTTTTTGGCTCCTGATATTTGGTCACTTGCCTTTTTTCTTTCGACCTCCTGCCGCATCTCAAATGGTGATACCGCTGCTGCTAAATGGGTCCCGCATGTCATCCTCTATGTACAATAAAGTTTGGATTCTTGGATTATTTTTGGCTCCGGATATTTGGGCAGTTGAATTTTTCTTTCGATCCCAGGACTCCTTTGTAACGTTGAGGAAGTCGCTGGCTCATGGGTCCCGCATGTCATCCTCTATGAACAATAAAAGTTTCCATTGTTGGAGTTATTTTTAACCCCTAATTTCTGGCTACTTCCTTTTTCTTTTGATCCCCTGCCGCCTTTGAACGTTGAAGAATCTGCTCGCTAATGGGTCCCACATGTCAGCCTCTATGGACGATAAACCTTTCTTTTCTTGGAGTTATTTTGACCCCTAATTTCTGGCTATTTTGCCTTTTTTTTGGATCCCGTGCTGCATTGGAAACGTTGAGGATGCTACTGCCACATGGGTCCCGCATGTCATCCTCTCAGAACGATAAATGTTTCTTTTCTTCGATTTTTTTACCAACTGATTTTTGATTTATTTTTTCTTTCGATCCCCTGCTGCCTTTAAAACTTTGACGACGCTGCTGGCTCATGGGTCCCGATGTCAGCCTCCCCGTACAAGAAACATGTGATATCTTGATTATTTTGCAGACAATAAAAAGTGTATTTCGCTCTGAGCTATTGCAAACGGATAAATTAAATCTTTATTTTTACATAAACGAACTAATATGAATCTCCTTGTTTTTGTTTTGTTTTTGCGAAGCATAGGACTTTCTTGTTTTGGAGTGGGCTGAAATTGTACGAGTCAAAAGACGTCCGGCGAGTTAGAAGGCCCGGATGGCCGTGCAGCCCCAATTTATATCTTCCTTATCTTGGATTATTTTTTGATCAAAAGGCCCAAATAGGTACATCCTTTTTCTTTTGGTCCTGTGTGCCGCCTTGGAAACGTTGAGTACGCTGCTGCCTCATGGGACCCGCATGTCATCCTCTATGAACTATGAACTCTAAAAGTTTCTTTTTTCTTGGATTTTTTTCACCCCTCGATTTTTGGCTATTTCCTTTTTCTTTTGTTCCCCTGCCGCCTTGGGACCCGTATGTCATCCTCTATGTACAAAAAACTTTCTTTTCTTGGAGTTTTATTCCCCCTAATTTCGGGCTACTTTCGTTTTCTTTTGATCTCAAGCCGCATTTGAAACGTTGAGACCGCTGCTGCAAAATGGGACCCACATGTCATCCTCTATGTAAAATAAAAGTTTCTTTTCTTGGATTATTTTTCACGCTCTGATTTTTGGCTATTTCCTTTTTCTTTCGATCCCCTGCTGCTTGGAAACGTTGAGGATGCTGCTGCCTCATGGGTCCCACATGTCATCCACTATGAACAATAAAAGTTTCTTTTCTTCGATTTTTTCACCCTCTGCTTTTTGGCTATTTCCTTTTCATTTGATCCCCTGCCGCCTTGGAAACGTTGAGGATGCTGCAGCGTCATGGGACCCGCATGTCATACTCTATGTACAATAAAAGTTTCTTTTCTAGGTTTTTGGTTCCTGATATTTGGTCACTTGCCTTTTTCTTTCAATCTCATGCCGACTCTCAAAGGTACAATAAAAGTTTCTTTTCTTGGATTATTTTTGGCTCCTGATATTTGGTCACTTGCCTTTTTCTTTCGATCTCATGCCGTCTTTGAAACGTTCAGACCGCTGCTACAACATGGGACCCTATGTCATCCTCTATGTACAATGAAAGTTTCTTTTCATGGATTATTTTTTGCTCCTGATATTTGGTCACTTTCCTTTTTCTTTCGATCTCACGCCGCCTCGGCCCTCTGAAACGACGAGTAAGTTGTTGGCTCATGGGACCCGCATGTCATCCTCTATGTACAATAAAGTTTTTTTCTTGGATTTTTTACCCCCTGATTTTTGGTCACTTGCCTTTTTCTTTCGATCCTGTGCCGCCTTTGAAATTGTGGACGCTGCTGGCTCATGGGTCCCACATGCCAGCCTCTATGAACAATAATATTTCTTTTCTTGGATTTTTTTTTTGAGAAACACAGTACAAACGCAGACGCTCACATACACACGCATACACTCACCCCTATGAACGCACACACGCACACCCTACCCCTATGAGCATCTCCGAAAGACTGAGCCAGCGGATTGGATCTTGAAATTAACGAAGTCACCACAGGCGCCTCGCTGTCGACGGGAACGTCGCCTCCCACTGAATGAATATTCCGCCTTTATGAGACACACAGATGTCAAATCTGGGATTTGAACTCTGGTGGGCTAGGGGTACAACCACCCTCCTAACCACCCAACCTCAAGCTTCTTGGATTTTTTTTTACCCCTGATTTCTGGCTATTTGCATTTTTCTTTGGATCCCCGACCGCCTTTGAAACGATGAGGACGCTGCTGGCGCATAGCTCCCACATGTCAGCCTCTAAGAACAATAAACATTTCTTTTCTTGGATTTATTGTTGACCCCTAATTAATGGCTACTTCGCTTTTTTTTCGATCCCCAGCCGCCTTAGAAACGTTGAGGACGCTGCTGGCTCATGGGTCCCATATGACAGCCTCTATGAAAAGTAAAACATTTACTTTCTTGGATTTATTTTTGACACCTAATTAATGACTACTTGGTTCTTTTCTTTTGATCCCGTGACGCCTTTGAAACGTTGAGGGCCCCGCGCTCATGGGTCCAACATGTCAGCCTCTATGAACAATAAGAGTTTCTATTGTTGCATTTATTTTTGACCCCTAATTTCTGGCTATTTGCCTTTTTTCCATTGCCTGCCACCTTAGAAACGTTGAGGACGCTGCTGGATGGGTCCCACATGTCAGCCTCTTTGTACGATAAAAGTTTCCTTTGCTGGATTTATTTTTGACCCCTAATTTCTGGCTATTTGCCTTTTTCTTTCGAACTCCACCGCCTTTGAAACGTTGATGACGCTGCTGCAAACTGGGTACAATATGTCAGCCTCTTTGTGCGACCAGTGCTGAGGATATCCGCCCGCTCGGCTATGTTCTCCACCAGTGGGTAGTGGAGGTTGCCCCACCCCATGGACTGGTGGTAGCAATCAGGAATCTCCTCAACCTTACGCTTCTGCTTCATTGGAGTCGGTAATATAATGCAAGGGAGAGAGGGGTGAACGGGAGAAAGAGACAGAAGAGGGTTTTTTTTGGAGAAGATGCAGTAGTAGTACTACGATACTAGGAGGTGGAGATGCGGGGCATGTTTCCGGGGGAGAGGAACCACTATTTCCCTTTAAAAAAATAACAGCACTTGCGCATTAGAACTTGGGGTGGGGATATAGCGGTAAGAGGTATTGACCAACTTTCCCTCACCTTGACCCCACGTGGTTGTGAACCCGAGATAATTCTTTTTGATGAACCCGATATACTTATTATAGTACTAAAATAGTACAAGTATATACCTTGTACTCCTATATACTAACATTACTATTTTAAGGACTTTTGTTCCATGAGCAACAACTTCCCCCACTCCGCTCATCCGAAATCCTAGCCCCTCCAATTTCAAGGACCAATCAACATAGCTATGGCCTTCTAATTTGGCTCAAGTCGCCGCACACATAGTCCTCCCGCCGACAAGGAATAGGAGCATCAGCCCTTTCGTCGCTTGTTGTTATACATAATCATATACAGTACCATATATATTTCAAATTTCCATATCAAAAAATAGTTCAAATCTGAATTTTAACATCTCAAGCTAAACCCTCGCTTGCTCTTAAACATAAGCATACCGTAGTTCTACTTTTGTCTTCACCGAACAACAGAACACAGTGTGTTCATCACAACATAGCCAACCGGAGTACCTAGTAATGTAACTAGAGAAGTGAACCTATAGTTGATCAAGCCTTCAACTTTAACACAATAATACCCCCACATTATGTGTTGAGGAGCCACACCCATATATTTAAGAGTACCATCATGTAGACCACAAATGCATCAATGAAGAGAGGGGTATACTTATAGACCACCTCTTTACAAAACAGTTGTAATTAGTAGACCACAATTGCCTCGTTCATTAGCTATGAAATTACATACTATCAGTAGCTACAATGGCTGCAGGCCCTGTTTCAGAATTAAACATCACACTTGTTCCAATCCGGGGCGTTGGCGAAGTTTGGGATGAACCAAAGCGGTGTCTTTACCAGGTACCTATCTTTTTTTGTTTTGCATGTTTTCTCCAAGGCGTTGGTTTGGAAACCAACGGCGCAATCTTCACGATTCAGACTGAATCGGCATATTTCAGGCAGCTGCGAATTGCGAAGCCATGCTTCATTCGGCAAGGTGTACACACAATTTCTTCTCGTCAGACATCCTGGGACAACATCTGCACCGCCTAATGGCAGCATAATCGGATAGTTCGCTCCAAGGAAAAGAGAATATTCTCCAAGGTCATCAATCTTTTCCCATGGAATACCTTCATTTAACTTACTAGTGTCCTTCGTGAACACCAGGCAACCAAACCCAGAAGCATAGTTGCCAACAGTGCGACCATGATGAACACGACGATCGTAAGCGATATGGCAAACTTTACAGAATATTCCCTTTCATTAGCAATGCCCAGTGTATGGATCAGAAGAAGTCTAGAACCATCTATAGATCTTGCTAACCACCACATGCCATAATCGACCTCGTGATCATGGCCAAGAGCATCATCAAGTGCACACCGCCATTCAAATACAATGGGCGGTGGCTCTACGATCAGCGGAGGACTTGCTTGAAAACGAAATTACTGTTAAGAAGGGTATGTTTGGTTTGCACAAATCTGAAAACGTAAGAATTGGGAAAACGCATTAGGATTCAGATGGGATGATATAATGGCATTTCCATTCAATAATACAGCATATTGGTGTATTTGAGTACATCACATGGGAAACCAAAGGATTCATTTCAAGAAGTTCAAGTAGAGGTCAAAATCCAACATAATTCAATCTGAGAATAAAACTCCTAATTATACAATCCTCAAATTTTTCTATGGTAATCATCTCGAATAAAAAGTCTAAATACCAATGAAATTTCATCCGAAGCAAATATGCCCCAAGCCTCCAAGTCAGATCAGTCAGGTTCGAAAATTAATAAGTTTGTGCATTAAGATTATCTTTACAGCCATGAATAATGAAGCTCATCATACACTACGTCCGGAGGAAAATTACCAGCTTGCTGAGGATTCCATGCGTGAACAGTGCCAGTATGAGTTGTGGCAAACACAAGCCCATTGTGGAGAATTGCATCGCTGTAATTGTAAAAGATGTGGGACTTGGGCTCTGTAAGAACTGTCCATCCAGAATCTTTGCCGCAAAGGAGGGCAACTACGATGTCAAAAACAGCAACAAGAGAGAAATTTTTGTACCCCCAAAGAATGTGGGAACTTGGCAAATATATATCTTGTGAAATATAATAGCACGAAGGTTGTGGTGGTATATATTTGGAATGTGGGTGGTTTCAAATGGCACAGGGAGAGGAATTTCACGGCGAGTGTAGACGTTGACAAGTTTCCATTTGCAAGCAGGAAAGCCAGTGTCAACCATGGCAACCCAATCTCCATTGGCACCTACCCACTGCTTACCCGTACCGTCGGCATCACAAACGTCGGAGGAGAACCTGTCCAGCGGCGTCAGCTTGCAATCCCGTGCTACCTTCGTCGGGTGAGAATGAAGAACACATGGCAGGCCAAACGGGAGAGAAAAAGATAGAGTTGCACTATCATTTGCAGAGTCGAAAAATAGTTTGGACGAACCGACGAGGCTCGCGGCGGTGATGACGTCGCATCTTGTTACGAGTTCTTCAAGGGGACCTTCGGAAAAGACCTTCTGAAACAGCTTCGTAGTCATCATTTTCCTTGTTCGATGCCGCCATCGCAGGGCAGGGGTGGGTCTATGAGGTTTGGGTTCAACTGATTGGAGTTTAATTTGGGTTCGATGGCGGCGGTGGCGGGGAAGATGAAGAACGGAGGCTCTCAAACGGGCGGTGGATTTGATTCTAAAGCTGCATGGCGGCGGCAGTGGCGGGTGCTTTGGATGGTGGTCGTTTGGTGGGGGGGGGGGCGGAGGTAGACGATGGAGGTGAACCGAAATAGGGCAGGTGGGGGCGGGGCGCTTGACTTCGCTCCTCTACACTCTACAAAGATTCTCCTCTGTTTCTTGGAAAGTGTATAGACCCATAATAAAAAGTCACTGTTCCCTCTGAAAAGGTGAAGAACAAGTCACTGGTCTAACGTGCAAATTTGGACATCCCAAGCTATGTGTTGTCATGTCAATTCAATGTCCATGGCAGTATTTTGAATTTTGCGTGACCAAAAGAAGTACGCCTTGGCCTTTCACAATCGGGGTTTCTTTAGAGCAAGAACAATAGAAGAGCCAACAGCTGGCAAAAGTACCACGTAGGCGGGCTATAAGCGCCCACTATTGTCCTACTTCCTCTTGGCGTGATACTCCCTCCGTCCACAAATAAGTGGACGTGCGGGATTTTCAAGGTAAATTAGTAAAAGGAAAGAAAAAAATGCATTGGAGCACTCGTATCTTAAGAAACACATGTACTCAACCACGGTTGTAGATTTTCTCGGTGCAAGACTTTTCCCCAGCAGTTGTGGCTTTCAGTTATTCGTGGGTGTGGGGAGGAGCTCCGCCGCATCGGTAGAAAGCAAAGAGGGACGGCGGCTCTCGATCGTGCGGTGTACTCGTAAATCACGTGCGACCCATGCCCTAATAATTCACAATGCATTGATGAGGGCTATCACTTCATCATCCAATAAAATGTACTTAGTAACTATGGTAATAATATTGTCTTCTCGCAAAAAAATGGTAAAAATATTGTCTCTTAAGCCATGTACTAGTACAGTGCAAGATGCTTTAGAGAAATAAACCTATATTTTATTGCTACTCCGTAATACACATGGTTATTTATTCTAGGCAAATGCCTACCGAAAGATGTAGGAATAGGAAAATGTAGGATTGCAATGTCATGTCCACTCCAATCCTATAGGAATTCATAGAATCCAAACTTTGTTTGATTCCACCATAGGAAAAGTAAAGCATTCTTAAAAAGAGGCATGAGTAGATGTTTAATTTTCTATGGAATATGTGCAAAGAAATCCTTAGGAAAAATTCCTATCGGAAACAATCCTACAAATCAAACAGCCAAGGATTCAATTGTACCAATTTCCTATGCAAATCCTTGGTGTTCACCCAATCCTCTCGAATACTCATCCAAAAAATGCACTAATATTTTGATGGGGAGTTTTTGTATTCTAGGCAAGAATAGAGGGTTTGCGGGGATCACTTGAGAAGTGTATTAACCAAAGAAGGCATAAGTAATACACCAACACACACTAACATGCCCTTAATGGATGTATCTCCATAAACTCCCTCTGTTCTTTATTACTACTACTAGTTTATGTACTTCTTAACTAATATGGGATAATCATGAAATATATTTTCTAACATTCAGCCAAAATATAGTGTTTCGACTTTTTAAAATACTGAAAAACTAGTAATTAAAAATATTTGAGCTATCAAATCTAGGAAGTTTGAAAATATTTTGAATTCCGTCTAAGTTGTGTTACTTGGTGTAAGATTCACACAAAAATGATGAAAATATCAAACCTTCAAAAAAATTGTAGTAATTCAAACGTTATGTGCGTTTCATAATTTTGCAAAATCGATTCTATTTGCAATTAAAACTATAGTAGTTGGTGGTCCCCGATCAGCTGATTTGCTCTTAAACAGCTCAATCCTAAATTTGAACCTCCCTGCAACAGAACACGATAGTTGGTGGTTTGTTCGGAAAAAAATTACAGTTTAAAAAAGTGTTTTACGCAATGAAGGCAGCAATAAGCGGTAGTTTGTGCAATTTCCTCGTGTAAACAACATGTAGCATCGAAGTAATAGTACTAGGAGTACAGAAATCTTGTGTAATTTCTAGTTCTACATATTACTAGTGTCCACTGTTTGAGAGTTGATGGTGAATGGGTCTAATTTTCAATCGAATGAGAATTAGCAAATTGATTTTTATGACAAAAGCATACAAAGGGAGTAAAACAACATACCCGCATTCGCCGCTGCTACCAGCATGCGATGCCTCCACGAGTGCATTGACGGCTGCTGCAAATCCTCGGAAGGCATCTAGGTTTTGCAAATCGTCGATTGCCGCTGTCCGGCTAAGCTTAACCAGCATAGCTGCCGCCAAGATATCTCGGATTTGGACCACAGGCAGAAGCTGATTGGGGTCGAAGGATTGCCTGATTCGGAATTTGAAGTACCAAGCCCTCGGCTCCGATGATGGAAGTTTGGAACTCGGCCCGGCCAGAACCTCCCAAATCTGTGTGTGGCATTGGATGCCCATCGGCATCCCCAATGCTGCCGACGCCGTGATGTGGTCGGTCGCACTTTGGTCCCCACTAAAGGCTGGGGCTGCAGCACGTCGCCGCCGCCCCCGACGTCCCCACGACGGCAACGCCATGGACCGAGGCGCTGAGTTTGTTGGCGAACCCGAAGCCCTGGATGACAAGTGCTTCTTCACAATGGAAGCATCCTCACCCGGCGAGGTTCGCCCCCGGCGCATGCCTATGCTCCGACCAGCCCACTTTGCCGCTGCTGCCTGGGCTGCCGCCGATACCTGGGCCACCGCCGCTTCATGGGACCCCCCTCCCTCCTCTCCCTCTCCTAGATCAAAGGGCGCCAGGAGTCTAGCCACAGCAAGACACGAGCCGCACCTTCATCGCACACCAATGGCACACAGACATTTGCGAGCTTTTAGCGCACACCCCTCCGAGGCTGAGTCGTGGAGCCTGGGTGCACGGGGCTATGGCTGGAGGAGTCACCATGGGACGAGGGGTGTCGAGTGCTCGGGTAAGTACGGGAAAGGCGAAGTTTTGCATAACCTTATATGATCACATCAATGCTTCTCAAGGAGCCAAATACTGTATGAGAAACCGGAAAAGTTTGAACGTTTGAAAACTTTGCCGGCATAATGCATCCTTCCAATGCACGCCTACTAAGGTAGAAAGCCAACTCAATTGCTACTTTGTTGGCAAAATGTACCATGGCTCAATCTTAGGTCACACACCCATGAAGCCAAGTTAACACATCTATCAATTGGTATATTTTGGTCATATTAAAAATTTTACTAGAAACTTGTTGGTCATGCCATTCTACTACTCGCCTAACACTTTTTCTACGCGGGGAGGAGGGGGTATGATGCTACCCTGAATTTTTATGCCCATTTGTATCTTGGTCAAATCCTAGGTTTGACCAAAATTTAAAACATGAAAATGAAAAATTAAGCCTGGATCCACTACAAGAAAAGTTGCCAAACTTTTCTTGTAGTGATCCTTCTTAATTAGTAACTTCAAAATGAAGCTTTTGGAAGGTTTTTGAAATTTCCATGTCTGAAACCCAAAACACCTCTTCATGATTGACTTCATAAGACAAATCGAGTTTAGGGTTAGGGGTAGATACATCATTTTTCTAGTTTGAATATGTCTAGACCTGGCTTATCAACTTGAATGCTTAGTATATGACATAAGAAGATGTACTATGTGCATTGGTTTTTCATTTATTTGATTTGTTTTGAATTTTTATGCCGAATCAAATTTTGGTCAAATCATAGGTTTAACCAAGATTTAAACAAGTTTAAAACATTAAAATGAAAAATTAAGCATGGATCCTTCTTAGTCACTCCAAAATGAAGCTTTTGGGAGGCTTTTGAAATGTCTATGTTTGAAACCCAAAACCACTTCTCTTCATGCTTGACTTCATAAGACAGATGAGTTTAGGGTTAGGGGTAGATACATGATTTTTCTGGTTTGAATAGGTCTAGACCTTGTTATCAAGTTGAATGGCTTACTATGTGACATAAGAAGACTATGTGCTTTGGTTTTTCATTTTTGATTTTTTCGATTGTTTTTATGCCCATTTGAATCTTGGTCAAATCCTAGGTTTGAACAAGAATTTAAACAAGTTTAAAACATGAAAATGAAAAGGTAAGCATGGATCCTTCTTAGTCAGTCCGAAATGAAGCTTTTGGGCGGTTTTCGAAATTTCCATGTTTGAAAACCCAAACCACTTCTCTTCATGCTTGACTTCATAAGACAAATTTAGGGTTAGGGGTATAGATACATGATTTTTCTTGTTTGATATGTCTAGATATTGTTTATCAACACTTGAATGCTTACAATATATGTGACGCAAGAAGACTATGTGTTATGGTTTTTCATTTTTGGGGTTTTTTTGAATTTTTTATGCGCACTTGAATCTTGGTCAAATCCTAGCTAGCTAGGTTTGACCAAGCTTTAAACAAGTTTAAAACATGAAAATGAAAAAGTAAGCATGTATCCTTCTTAGTCACTCCAAAATTAAGCTTTTCGGAGGTTTTTGAAATTTCCATCTTGTAAACCCAAAACCACGTATCTTCATGTTTGACTTCAAAAGACAGAGTTTAGGGTTAGGGGGTAGATACATGATTCTTCTTTTAATATGTTTAGATCTTGTTTTATCAACTTGAATGTTGACTGTATGACATAAGAAGACTATGTTTTTGAATTTTTTATGAATCTTGGTCAAATCCAAGGGTTGACCAAGATTTAAACAAGTTTAAAACATGAAAATGAAAATGTTTCAAGTTCACCTTTGGTTCGATCTTTCAGTAACCAGGCGCATATATATATGGATGCAAATTGAGATAATTAATTCGTGAAACATTGGAAATGTCCATCGTGTGTCATGTTTCCCCCTCACATGAAAATTGGATTGGTGGCAGACAAGTAAAAGCACATTTATGTGCGACAACCCAAAATGCACATATTTTGCTGAGTTTTCATGCATGCATTAAAAGTTGTGAATATATACATAAAATGCATGTGGGTCATGATTGAAAAGTTTGACATGTATATGGTTCTTGTGTAGTAGTACTATAGTAGGTACGCAAACTCCCAGCCATCTTCTTTGTCAAGAGAAGACGCGCACCGGGATGCGTAGTGGAAGTCGTCTCTGGATCCTTCGTTGTCCCTCTCACGGAAAAGAAAAAGAAAAACATCTCTCTCATTCTCGGCCTCGCTCGACTCGCTCGCTCGCAGCCTCGCACCTCCTAGCGCACCGACAAACGCTGCACAACAGTCCAACATCACCGTAAAAAAGATATACACCATAAATAATAAGAGGGGCCCCGTGACTGCTATCCCTTCTTCTCCTTCCGTGTGATCCCTCTTCCTCCGAGTTTCTTGGACGGGCAAACACACATGTGCTGCATAGTAATAATAAAAAAGTAAAAAATCGACCTATGAATCTATGATTAAATAGGTAAAATCCTGGGTTTTATCAAGGTTTAAACAAGTTTAAAACATGAAAATGAATAGGTAAGCATGGATCCT
This sequence comes from Lolium perenne, assembly GCF_019359855.2. Classification (NCBI taxonomy): domain Eukaryota; kingdom Viridiplantae; phylum Streptophyta; class Magnoliopsida; order Poales; family Poaceae; genus Lolium; species Lolium perenne. The sequence goes on from NC_067245.2 coordinate 191,991,141, forward strand.
TCTTAGTCACTCTAAAATGAAGCTTTCGCGAGGATTTTGAAATTTCCATGTTTGAAACCCAAAACCACTTCTCTTCATGCTTGACTTCGTAAGACAGAGTTTAGGGTTAGGGGTAGATACATGCTTTTTCTGGTTTGAATATGTCTAGACCTTGTTTATCAACTTGAATGCTTACTATATGACATAAGAAGGCTATGTTCTTTGGTTTTTCATTTTTTCTGTTTTTTTCTGATTTTTTATGCCCATTTAAATCTTGGTCAAATCCTAGGTTTGACCAAGATTTAAACAAGTTTAAAACATGAAAATGAAAAGGTAAGCCTAGATCCTTCTTAGTCACTGTAAAATGAAGCTTTTGGGAGGTTTGTGAAATTTCCATGTTTGAAACCCAAAAGCACTTCTCTTCATGCTTGACTTCATAAGACAGAGTTTAGGGTTAGGGGGTGTAGATACATGATTTGTCTGGTTTGAATATGTCCAAATCTTATTTATCAACTTTTGAATGCATGCTACTCTCTCAAAGAAAAACTTTTGAATGCTTACTATATGACATAAGAAGACTATATGCTTTTAAAATTCAAACATATGGTAAGCATTCTTATGTCATATAGTAAGCATTCAAGTTGATAAACAAGCAAGGTTTGGACATATTCAAACCAGACAAATCATGTATCTACCCCCTAACCCCTAATTAAATTGTCTTATGAAGTCTAGCATGAAGAGAAGTGGTTTTGGGTTTCAAACATGGAAATTTCAAAAACCTCCCAAAAACTTCATTTTAGAGTGACTAAGAAGGATATACAAGCTTCCCTTTTCATTTTCATGTTTTAAACTTGTTTAAATCTTGGTCAAACCTCTAGGATTTGACCAAAAGATTCAAATGGGCATGGAAATTCATAAAAAATCAAAAGAATGAAAAACCAAAGGACATAATATTATTATGTCATATATATATATATAGTAAGCATTCAAGTTGATAAACAAGGTCTAGACATATTCAAACCAGAAAATCATGTATATATCTACCCCTAACCCTAAACTCTGTCTTATGAAGTCAAGCATGCATGAAGAGAAGTGGTTTTGGTTTCAAACATGGAAATTTCGAAAAACCCTCCCAAGAGCTACATTTTGGAGTGAGTAAGAAGGATATATAGATGCTTAATTTTTCATATTCATGATTTAAACTTGTTTAAACCATGTTCAAACCTAGGATTTGACCAAGATTCAAATGGGCATAAAATTTTAAAAAAATCAAAAAATAAAAAACAAGTCACATAGTATTCTTATGTCATATAGTAAGCATTCAATTAAGTTGATAAACAAGGTCTAGACATATTCAAACCAGGAAAATCATGCATCTACCCCCTAACCCTAGCTAAACTCTGTCTTATGAAGTCAAGCATGCATGAAGAGAAGTGGATTTTGGTTTCAAACGTTTAAGCCAAAAGACCCTTTTCAAATATTTCAAACTTATTCAAATTTGGTTCAAATATGAAAGACATACAAGTTATAGCACACATAGTGCATACATTTTCACACATACTGCACTAGATGCTAACCCTATAGTTTGAGGCCATTTGGGTGACCTAGGTCGAAAAAATTCTTGGATTAGAATCGTGTTGTTCGAACCCCGTAGTTGGATTTTTTTGAACCCTTGATATGTAGAACTGGGCAAAACCCTAGTTTAACCTATTTAATTACAGATTCGTATATCGATTTTTCTATGAGTACTACCTTTTTATTATTACTATGCAGCACATGGGTGTTTGCCCGTCGAGTGAAACTCGGAGGAAGAGGGATCACTCGGAAGGAGAGAAGAAGGGAGAGCATTATGGTGTCTCCCCTTTTTCGGGTGATGATGTTGACTGTTGGGCAGGGTTTGTCAGTGAGCAGGAGGTGCGAGCGAGCGAGCGAGCAAGTCGAGCGAGGCCGAGAATGAGAGAGATTTGTTTTTTTTTGTGAGAGGGACAACGGAAGGATCCAGAAGGACCCAGAGACTTCCAATACGCATCCTGATGCGTCTTCTCTTGACAAAGAAAATGGCTGGGAGTTTGCGTACCTATTGCACGTGACTTGTGCTCACTGAAGTGTGGGATCTCAAGCGTGGGCACCACACGTAAGTGACAGACCTATTGGTGTAGAAACTCGATTGATTATTATAGTGCATTAGAACAAAGTTTCCTATGGATTCAAGGGTAGGAAATCCAAGTTAACTCATTTACATGACATTATTATTTCCATGAAGCAAAGTTAACACATCTATCGATTGGTTCATTTTTGAGTGACTAAGAAGGATCCATGCTTACTTATTCGTTTTCACGTGTTAAACTTGTCTAAATCTTGGTCAACCCTAGGATTTGACCAAGATTCAAATGGGCAGAAAAATAAAATAAAAAACAGAAAAATGAAAAACCAAATCACATAGTCATCTTATGTCATATAGTAAGCATTAAAGTTGATAAACAAGGTCTAGAAATATCAAACCATACAAATCATGTATCTACCCCCTAACCCCTAAACTATGTCTTATAAATTAAGTCAAGCATGAAGAGATGTGGTTTTGGGTTTCAAACATGGAAATTTCAAAAACCTCCCAAAAACTTCATTTTAGTGTGACTAAGAAGGATACACGCTTCCCTTTTCATATTCATGTTCTAAGCTTGTTTAAATTATCTTGGTCAAACCTAGGATTTGACAAGATTCAAATGGGCATCAATATTGAAAAAAATCAGAAAAAAAGAAAAACCAAAGGAAATAGTTTTCTTATGTCATATAGTAAGCATTAAAGTTGATAAACAAGGTCTAGACATATTCAAACTAGACAAATCATGTATCTATACCCCCTAACCCCTAAACTCTGTCTTATGAAGTCAAGCATGTGAAGAGGAAGTGGTTTTGGGTTGCAAACATGGAAATTTCAAAAACCTCCGAAAAACTTCATTTTAGAGTTTCTAAGAAGGATCCATGCTTACCTTTGCATTTTCATATTTTAAACTTGTTTAAATCATTATCAAGCCTAGCATTTGACCAATATACAAATGGGTGGGCACAAAATTCAAAAAAATCAGAAAAATGAAAAACAAATTAAAGCACATAGTCTTCATATGTCATATCGTATGAATTCAAGTTGATAAACGAGGTCTAGGTATATCCAAACCAGACAAATCATGTATCTACCCCCTGTCGATCTTATGAAGGCTAGCATGAAGAGAGAAGTCGTTTTTGGTTTCAAACATGGAAATTTCAAGAACATCCCAAAAGCTTCATTTTAGAGTGACTAAGAAGGATACATGCTTCCCTTTTCATTTTTATGTTTAAACTTGTTTAAATCTTGGTCAAACCTAGGATTTGACCAAGATTCAAATATATGGGCATAAAATTCAAAAAAAAACAGAAAAATTTAAAACCAAGGCACATAGTCTTCTGATACGTCCCCGACGTATCCATAATTTCTGTTGTTCCATGCTTGTTTTATGACAATACTTACATGTTTTGCTTGCACTTTATGATGATTTCATGCATTTTCCGGAACTAACCTATTAACGAGATGCCACAGTGCCAGTTCCTGTTTTCTGCTGTTTTTGGTTCCAGAAAGGCTGTTCGGGCAATATTCTCGGAATTGGACGAAATCAACGCCAAACCTCCTATTTTTCCCGGAAGGCTCCAGAACACCGAAGAAGAGTCGGAGAGGGGCCAGGGGGCCACCACACCACATGGCGGCGCGGGCCAGACCCTGGCCGCGCCGGCCTAGGGTGTGGCGCCCCCAGGTGCCCCCCTGCGCCGCCTCTTCGCCTATAAAATCCCTTTCGACCTAAAAACACCGCACCAATTGACGAAACTCCAGAAAGACTCCAGGGGCGCTGCCACCGTCGCGAAACTCCAATTCGGGGGACAGAAGTCTCTGTTCCGGCACCCTGCCGGGACGGGGAAGTGCCCCCGGAAGCCATCTCCATCAACTCCACCGCCTCCACCATGCTCCGTGAGTAGTTCCCCCATGGACTACGGGTTCTAGCAGTAGCTATGTCGGTATACTCTCCCCCATGTACTTCAATACAATGGTCTCATGAGCTGCCTTACATGATTGAGATTCATCTGATGTAATCGGTGTTGTGTTTGTTGGGATCCGATGGATGATACATTATGATTAGTCTATCTATAAAGTTTGTGAAGTTATTGTCGCTGCAATCTTGTTATTCTTAATGCTTGTCACTAGGGCCCGAGTGGCATGATCTTAGATTTGAGCTCTATATGTATTGCTTAGATTGTATCTACAAGTTGTATGCACATGTCACTGTCCGGAACCAATGGCCCCGAAGTGAGAAGAATCGGGACAACCGGAGGGGATGGCGGTGATGTGAGGATCACATGTTTTCACGGTGTGTTAATGCTTTGCTCCGGTACTCTATTAAAAGGAGTACCTTAATATCCAGTAGTTTCCCTTGAGGCCCGGCTGCCACCGGCTGGTAGGACAAAAGATGTTGTGCAAGTTTCTCATTGCGAGCACGTACGACTATATACGGAAAACATGCCTACATAATTAATAAGCTTGATATTCTTTCTTAATGCCTTTGATTCCTATCAATTGCCCAACTGTAATTTGTTCATCCAACACTTGTCACTTATTGGAGAGTTACCACTAGTGTAGATCGCTGGGAACCCCGGTCCATCTCTCATCATTATATACTCGTTCTATATGTCATTGGAAGTAGTATCAACTATCTTCTGGTGCCATCGCTCTCATATTGCTATTACTGCTGCTGTATTCTTTGTTACTATTGCTCTCATATTACTGCTACTTTCACATCACCCCTGTTGCTAGTGCTTTTCCAGGTGCAGCTGAATTGACAACTCAGTTGTTAAGGCTTATAAGTATTCTTTACCTCCCCTTGTGTTGAATCAATAAATTTGGGTTATACTACCCTCGAAGACTATCGCGATCCCCTATACTTGTGGGTTATCAAGACTGTTTTCTGGCGCCGTTGCCGGGGAGGCATAGCTCTACTCATAAGTTCACCTGGGGAGTACACTCTACCTCTCTCTCTGTTTTTATTTTGTTTTGTTTTGTTTTGCTTAGTTTACTTTTGTCTAGTTTATTTGTGCTTAGTTTATTTCTGTCTAGTGTTATTTTGCGTAGTTTACTTTTGCTTAGTTTATTTTTGTCTTGTTTTATTTGTCTCATATACCCAAAAATCCATAAAAATTTGAAAAATCTAAAAACTGAAAACTGTTGTTATGGGAGAACCTACAACCTACTTGGAGCTTATGGAATGTTATAATTGTTATAGAGAATCAAGAACTGGTAGAATAATGAGTGCTATGATAGAAAAATTAAATACAATTGCTAGAATCTTGCTTAGACGCCATGATATAAACTGTTGCTCTCAACAGGATAAACATCTTAAATTTCAATGTGGCTTTAGTGAGGAATATTTTATTAAGAGCTATAATCGGAATTGCTATATTCATTACGGGTTCGAAGAGGTAGAACAATTTGTCTTATTTATGGGAGCCTCTGAGATAGAATCCTTCATGGTTGAGAATTATGAAACTTGTGCTATTTGTAAGGACCTTAAAGATTATGTCTCTACTATCCTTAATTCTTGCATAGAATGCTACAGTAGGAATCCTTATATCCTTGATTATAAAGAGAGACACATTAATGCACAAGAATGCACTCACAATTTGCAGGAACCGGTGGAAGAAGAAATTGATGAACCTGAAAGCTCATTGGATAAAAAAGAGGAGGAAATTGATGAACCTGAAAGCTCATTGGATGAAAAAGAAGAGGAGACTGATGAACAAAAGGAGGAAGAATGGATTAGTTACCCATGCCAACCTTCTAATGAGAGTAACTCTTTATCTCTTACACTATTTGATTGTCCTCTATGCTTACCAAAAGAGGTTGAATGTTATGTTCCTGTGGATTCTCTTGAAATAGTACCTATGAGTAATACTTGTGAGAATAATTATACTACTGTTATTTATGATAATCCATGCTACTTTGATAAATCTTATGATAATGCTTTGTTTGTGCCTGATGTCGAAATGTGTGGTACTAAAGAATTTTGCGTAGCGAATGTTTATGATAAAGCTCTAGATGATGGTCCTATGTTACTTGATAATATTAATTGTACTACTAATGAAAATGGGATTGGAGAGTTCTTGACTTATTCTATGAGTCCCATATCTCTTGAGATTGATCAACTACCTTGTTATATTATTAATAAAAGTAAGTTTGAAAGTTTTAATTCCACTATTCTTGAGATTGATAAAAATTATGTGTTTGGAAATCATGAAAAGTATGCTGCATGTGATAGTTATATTGTTGAGTTTGTTCATGAAGCTACTGAAAATTATTATGAGAGAGGAAAATATGGTTGTAGAGATTTGCATGGTACTAATACACCTCTCTATATGCTTAAAATTTTGAAGTTACGCTTGTTCTATCTTCCTATGCTTGTTATTTTGCTTTTCATGAACTTGTTTATTTACAAGATTCCTTTGCATAGGAAGCATGTTAGGCTTAAATGTATTTTGGATTTGCCTTTTGATGCTCTCTTTTGCTTCAAATACTATATCTTGCGAGTGCATCATTAAAACTACTGAGCCCATCTTAACGGCTATAAAGAAAGGACTTCTTGGGAGATAACCCATGTGTTATTTTGCTACAGTACTTTGTTTTATATTTGTGTCTTGGAAGTTGTTTACTACTGTAGCACCTCTCCTTATCTTAGTTTTGTGTTTTGTTGTGCCAAGTGAAGCCTCTAATCGAAGGTTGATACTAGATTTGGATTTCTGCGCAGAAACAGATTTCTATCTGTCACGTATCTGGGCTGTTTTCCCTGTAGAAAAATCAGAAAAATATGCCAATTTACGTGCGTGTTCCTCAGATATGTACGCAACTTTCATTAGTTATGAGTTTTCTGATTTGAGCAACGGAAGTATTTTATTAAAATTCGACTTTACTGGCTGTTCTGTTTTGGCAGATTCTGTCTCTTTTTTTTTGCATTGTCTCTTGTGGACTTTAAGCGAGCTTTTCTAGACATAGAGAGCTGTAGCTAATGTTTTATTGAGTTCTTGCAATGTGCCACTACAGGACCAAGGTGGATTCAATTTTTTTTTGAGTACTAACCCCTCTAATGAAGTTTATGAGAAGTTTGTTGTGAAGGAAGTTTTCAAGGGTCAAGAGAGGAGGATGATATATGATCAAGAAGAGTGAAAAGTCTAAGCTTGGGGATGCCCCCGTGGTTCATCCCTGCATATTTTAAGAAGACTCAAGCGTCTAAGCTTGGAGATGCCCAAGGTATCCCCTTCTTCATCAACTTATCAGGTTCCTCCCCTGAAACTATATTTTTATTCGGTCACATCATATGTGCTTTACTTGGAGCGTCTGTGTGCTTTTATTTTTGTTTGAGTTTGAATAAATTCGGATCCTAGCAATCCTTGTTTGGGAGAGAGACACGCTCCGCTTTTTCATATGAACACTTGTTCTTCGTTTTACTTTTAATGTTCAATGATTAAAGTTGGAAGCTACATCACTTATTCTTATTTGGTTGGAAACAGAAAATGCCTCATATGTCTTGGATAGTTTGACACTTGGCAATTGTTTTGAGCTCTCAAGTAGATCATAAGTTTTTGCATGTAGTTTAAACCTATTAGTGGAGAACTACCGTAAAGCTTGTTAAAATTGGTTTGCATAATTGATCTCTCTTAAGGTCTAGATATTTTCTGGTAAAAGTGTTTGAGCAACAAGGAAGACAGTGTAGAGTATTATAATGCTTGCGATATGTTCTTATGTAAGTTTTGCTGTACCGGTTCATACTTGTGTTTGCTTCAAACAACCTTGCTAGCCTAAGCCTTGTATCGAGAGGGAATACTTCTCATGCATCCAAAATCCTTGAGCCAACCACTATGCCAATTGTGTCCACCATACCTACCTATTATGTGGTATTTCCTGCCATTCCAAAGTAAATTGCTTGAGTGCTACCTTTAAACAATTCAAAATGCTTCTCAATTTGTGTTTATGTTTCATAGCTCATGAGGAAGTATGTGGTGTTTAGCTTTCAACCTTGTCATTTACTTTTGATGGACTCTCATATGGACTAGTGGCACATCCGCTTATTCAATAATTTTGCAAAAAGAGCTGGCAATGGGATTCCCAGTCCCAAATTAATTAACAAAAATAGACACTCCTCCATGGTATGTGATTGTTGGACGGCACCCGAAGGATTCGGTTAGCCATGGCTTGTGTAAGCAAAGGTTGGGGGGAGTGTCATCATAATAAAACTAAAATAAAAAAGGCACTCCTTCATGGTATGAGATTGTTGGCAGGCACCCGAGGATTCGGTTAGCCATGGTTTGTGAAAGAAAGGTTGGAAGGAGTGCCACATAAATATGCAAATAATTCATGGGAGCCGCTCTTGAAAGTCCGGTTGGCGAGGTAGTTGGTGTACCCACTACCATTCGTTGACAACAACACACACCTCTCAAAATTTTACTTTTATGCTCTCTATATGTTTTCAAAACCAAAGCTCTAGCACAAATATAGCAATCGATGCTTTCCTCTTTGAAGGACCATTCTTTTACTTTATGTTGAGTCAGTTTACCTACTTCCTTCCACCTTAGAAGCAAACACTTGTGTTAACTGTGCATTGATTCTTACATACTTGCATATTTGCATTCATCATATTACTTTATGTTGACAATTATCCATGAGATATGCATGTTGAAAGTTGAAAGCAACTGCTGAAACTTATATCTTCCTTTGTGTTGCTTCGATGCCTTTACTTTGAATTTATTGCTTTATGAGTTAACTCTTGTGCAATCTTTTGATGCTTGTCTTGAAAGTACTATTCATGAAAAGTTTTGCTATATGTTATCTACTTGTTAGCAACTATAGATCATTGCCTTGAGTCACTTCATTCATTTCATATGCTTTGTAATAGTATGATCAAGGTTATGTAAGTAGCATGTCACTACAGAAATTATTCTTTTTATCGTTTACCTGCTCGGGACGAGCAGGAACTAAGCTTGGGGATGCTGATACGTCCCCGACGTATCCATAATTTCTGTCGTTCCATGCTTGTTTTATGACAATACTTACATGTTTTGCTTGCACTTTATGATGATTTCATGCATTTTACTAACTAACCTATTAACGAGATGCCACAGCCGGTTCTCGTTTTCTGCTGTTTTTGGTTCCAGAAAGGCTGTTCGGGCAATATTCTCGGAATTGGACGAAATCAACGCCAAACCTCCTATTTTTCCCTAAGGCTCCGAACACCGAAGAAGAGTCGGAGAGGGGCCAGGGGGCCACCACACCACATGGCGGCGCGGGCTGCACCCTGGCCGCGCCGGCCTAGGGTGTGGCGCCCTGTGTGCCCCCTGCGCCGCCTCTTCGCCTATAAAATCCCTTTCGACCTAAAAACACCGCACCAATTGACGAAACTCCGTAAAGACTCCAGGGCGCCGCCACCGTCGCGAAACTCCACCCGGGGGGACAGAGTCTGCGTTCCGGCACTGCCGAGACGGGGAAGTGCCCCGGAAGCCATCTCCATCAACGCCACCGCCTCCACCATGCTCCGTGAGTAGTTCCCCCATGGACTACGGGTTCTAGCAGTAGCTATGTCGGTATACTCTCCCCCATGTACTTCAATACAATGGTCTCATGAGCTGCCTTACATGATTGAGATTCATCTGATGTAATCGGTGTTGTGTTTGTTGGGATCCGATGGATGATACATTATGATTAGTCTATCTATAAAGTTTGTGAAGTTATTGTTGCTGCAATCTTGTTATTCTTAATGCTTGTCACTAGGGCCCGAGTGGCATGATCTTAGATTTGAGCTCTATATGTATTGCTTAGATTGTATCTACAAGTTGTATGCACATGTCACTGTCCGGAACCAATGGCCCCGAAGTGAGAAGAATCGGGACAACCGGAGGGGATGGCGGTGATGTGAGGATCACATGTTTTCACGGTGTGTTAATGCTTTGCTCCGGTACTCTATTAAAAGGAGTACCTTAATATCCAGTAGTTTCCCTTGAGGCCCGGCTGCCACCGGCTGGTAGGACAAAAGATGTTGTGCAAGTTTCTCATTGCGAGCACGTACGACTATATACGGAAAACATGCCTACATAATTAATAAGCTTGATATTCTTTCTTAATGCCTTTGATTCCTATCAATTGCCCAACTGTAATTTGTTCACCCAACACTTGTCACTTATTGGAGAGTTACCACTAGTGTAGATCGCTGGGAACCCCGGTCCATCTCTCATCATTATATACTCGTTCTATATGTCATTGGAAGTAGTATCAACTATCTTCTGGTGCCATCGCTCTCATATTGCTATTACTGCTGCTGTGTTACTGTTACTATTGCTCTCATATTACTGCTACTTTCACATCACCCCTGTTGCTAGTGCTTTTCCAGGTGCAGCTGAATCGACAACTCAGTTGTTAAGGCTTATAAGTATTCTTTACCTCCCCTTGTGTCGAATCAATAAATTTGGGTTATACTACCCTCGAAGACTATCGCGATCCCCTATACTTGTGGGTTATCATCTTCTTATGTCATATAGTGAACAATCAATTAATTAAATTGATAAACCAGGTCTAGACATATTCAAACCAGGAAAATCATGTATCTACCCCCTAACGCCCTAGCTAAACTCTGTCTTATGAAGTCAAGCATGCATGAAGAGAAGTGGTTTTTGGTTTCAAACGTTTAAGCCAAAAGGTAAGCATGGATCCTCCTTAATTAGTCATCAGAAATGAAGCTTTTGGGAGGTTTGTGAAATTTCCATGTTTGAAACCCAAAAGCACTTCTCTTCATGCTTGACTTCATAAGACAGAGTTTAGGGTTAGGGGGTGTAGATACATGATTTGTCTGGTTTGAATATGTCCAAATCTTATTTATCAACTTTTGAATGCATGCTACTCTCTCAAAGAAAAACTTTTGAATGCTTACTGTATATATGACATAAGAAGACTATATGCTTTTAAAATTCAAACATATGGTAAGCATTCTTATATCATATAGTAAGCATTCAAGTTGATAAACAAGCAAGGTTTGGACATATTCAAACCAGACAAATCATGTACCTACCCCCTAACCCCTAATTAAATTGTCTTATGAAGTCTAGCATGAAGAGAAGTGGTTTTGGGTTTCAAACATGGAAATTTCAAAAACCTCCCAAAAACTTCATTTTAGAGTGACTAAGAAGGATATACAAGCTTCCCTTTTCATTTTCATGTTTTAAACTTGTTTAAATCTTGGTCAAACCTCTAGGATTTTACCAAAAGATTCAAATGGGCATAGAAATTCATAAAAAATCAAAAGAATGAAAAACCAAAGGACATAACATTCTTATGTCATATATATATAGTAATTAAGCATTCAAGTTGATAAACAAGGTCTAGACATATTCAAACCAGAAAATAATGTATATATCTACCCCTAACCCTAAACTCTGTCTTATGAAGTCAAGCATGCATGAAGAGAAGTGGTTTTTGGTTTCAAACATGGAAATTTCGAAAACCCTCCCAAGATCTAGCTACATTTTGGAGTGACTAAGAAGGATATATAGATGCTTAATTTTTCATATTCATGATTTAAACTTGTTTAAACCATGTTCAAACCTAGGATTTGACCAAGATTCAAATGGGCATAAAATTTTAAAAAATCAAAAAATAAAAAAACAAGGCACATAGTATTCTTATGTCATATAGTAAGCATTCAATTAAGTTGATAAACAAGGTCTAGACATATTCAAACTAGGAAAATCATGCATCTACCCCCTAACCCTAGCTAAACTCTATCTTATGAAGTCAAGCATGCATGAAGAGAAGTGGTTTTTGGTTTCAAACGTTTAAGCCAAAAGCCCATTTTCAAATATTTCAAACTTATTCAAATTTGATTCAAATTTGAAAGACATACAAGTTATAGCACACATAGTGCATACATTTTCACACATACTGCACTAGATGCTAACCCTATAGTTTGAGGCCATTTGGGTGACCTAGGTCGAAAAAATTCTTGGATTAGAATCGTGTTGTTCGAACCCCGTAGTTGGATTTTTTTGAACCCTTGATCTGTAGAACTGGGAAAAACCCTAGTTTAACCTATTTAATTACAGATTCGTATATCGATTTTTCTACGAGTACTACCTTTTTATTATTACTATGCAGCACATGGGTGTTTGCCCGTCGAGTGAAACTCGGAGGAAGAGGGATCACTCGGAAGGAGAGAAGAAGGGAGAGCATTATGGTGTCTCCCCTTTTTCGGGTGATGATGTTGACTTTAGTGCAGGGTTTGTCAGTGAGCAGGAGGTGCGAGCGAGCGAGCGAGCGAGCGAGTCGAGCGAGGCCGAGAATGAGAGAGATTTGTTTTTTTTTGTGAGAGGGACAACCGAAGGATCCAGAAGGACCCACAGACCCTCAATACGCATCCTGATGCGTCTTCTCTTGACAAAGAAGATGGCTGGGAGTTTGCATACCTATTGCACGTGACTTGTGCTCACTGAAGTGTGGGACCTCAAGCGTGGGCACCACACGTAAGTGACAGACCTGTTGGTGTAAAAACTCGGTTGATTATAATAGTGCATTAGAACAAAGTTTCCTATGGATTCAAGGGTAGGAAATCCAAGTTAACTCATTTACATGACATTATTATTTCCATGAAGCAAAGTTAACACATCTATCGATTGGTACATTTTTGAGTGACTAAGAAGGATCCAGGCTTACTTATTCGTTTTCACGTGTTAAACTTGTCTTAATCTTGGTCAAACCTAGGATTTGACCAAGATTCAAATGGGCAGAAAAATAAAATAAAAAACAGAAAAATGAAAAACCAAATCACATAGTCATCTTATGTCATATAGTAAGCATTAAAGTTGATAAACAAGGTCTAGAAATATCAAACCATACAAATCATGTATCTACCCCCTAACCCCTAAACTATGTCTTATAAATTAAGTCAAGCATGAAGAGATGTGGTTTTGGGTTTCAAACATGGAAATTTCAAAAACCTCCCAAAAACTACATTTTAGAGTGACTAAGAAGGATACATGCTTCCCTTTTCATATTCATGTTTTAAGCTTGTTTAAATTATCTCGGTCAAACCTAGGATTTGACAAAGATTCAAATGGGCATCAAAATTGAAAAAAATCAGGAAAAAGAAAAACCAAAGCAAATAGTTTTCTTATGTCATATAGTAAGCCAATTAAGTTGATAAACAAGGTCTAGACATATTCAAACTAGACAAATCATGTATCTATACCCCCTAACCCCTGAACTCTGTCTTATGAAGTCAAGCATATGAAGAGAAGTGGTTTTGGGTTTCAAACATGGAAATTTGAAAAACCTCCCAAAAACTTCATTTTAGAGTGACAAAGAAGGATACATGCTTCCCTTTTCATATTCATGTTTTAAGCTTGTTTAAATTATCTCGGTCAAACCTAGGATTTGACAAAGATTCAAATGGGCATCAAAATTGAAAAAATCAGGAAAAAGAAAAACCAAAGCAAATAGTTTTCTTATGTCATATAGTAAGCCAATTAAGTTGATAAACAAGGTCTAGACATATTCAAACTAGACAAATCATGTATCTATACCCCCTAACCCCTAAACTCCGTCTTATGAAGTCAAGCATATGAAGAGAAGTGGTTTTGCTCCCAAAAGCTTCATTTTAGAGTGACTAATTAAGAAGGATCCATGCTTACCTTTGCATTTTCATATTTTAATCTTGTTTAAATCATTATCAAGCCTAGGATTTGACCAAGATACAAATGGGTGGGCACAAAATTCAAAAAAATCAGAATAATGAAAAACAAAAGCACGTATAGTACGTCTTCTTATGTCATATCGTATGCATTCAAGTTAAACGAGGTCTAGGTATATCCAAACCAGACAAATCATGTATCTACCCCCTGTTGATCTTATGAAGTCTAGCATGAAGGAGAAGTCGTTTTGGGTTTCAAACATGGAAATTTCAAGAACATCCCAAAAGCTTCATTTTAGAGTGACTAAGAAGGATACATGCTTCCCTTTTCATTTTCATGTTTTAAACTTGTTTAAATCTTGGTCAAACCTAAGATTTGACCAAGATTCAAATATATGAGCATAAAATTCAAAAAAACAACAAAAAAAAATGAAAACCAAGGCACGTAGTCTTCTTATGTCATATAGTAAGCAATCAATTAAGTTGATAAACAAGGTCTAGACATATTCAAACCAGGAAATCATGTATCTACCCCCTAACCCTAGCTAAACTCTGTCTTATGAAGTCAAGCATGCATGAAGAGAAGTGGTTTTTGGTTTCAAACGTTTAATCCAAAAGGTAAGCATGGATCCTCCTTAGTCACTGTAAAATGAAGCTTTTGGGAGGTTTGTGAAATTTCCATGTTTGAAACCCAAAACCACTTAAGACAGAGTTTATGGTTAGGTGTAGATACATGATTTTTCTTGTTTGAATATGTCTAGACCTTGTTTATCAACTTGAATTTTTTACTATATGATATAAGAAGGCTATATATATGTGCTTTGGTTTTTCATTTTTTGATTTCTTTCGATTTTTTTATGCCTATTTAAATCTTGGTCAAATCCTAGGTTTAAACAAGTTTAAAACATGAAAATGAAACGGTAAGCATGAATCCTTCCTTACTCACTCTAAAATGAAGGTACTTGAAAATTTTATGTTTGAAACCCAAAACCCCAGTTCTCTTCATATGTTTGACTTCATAAGACAGAGTTTAGGGTTAGGGGTAGATATGATACATGATATTTCTGCTTTGAATATGTCTAGACCTTGTTTATCAACTTGAATGCTTACTATATGACATAAGAAGGCTATATATGTGCTTTGGTTTTTCATTTTTTTTTGAATTTTTCTGAATTTTTACTCCCATTTGAATCTTGGTCAAATACTAGGTTTGACCAAGGTTAAAACAAGTTTAAAACATGGCAATGAAAAGGTAAGCATGGATCATTCTTAGTCTCTCTAAAATGAAGCTTTTGGGAGGTTTTTGAAGTTTCCATGTTTGAAACCCAAAATCACTTCTCTTCATATGCTTGGCTTCATAAGACAAAGATTAGGGTTTAGGGGTAGATATATACATGTTTTGGGAGGTTTTTGAAATTTCCATGTTTGAAACCCAAATCCACTTCTCTTCATCCTTGACGTCTTCATAAGACAAAAGTATAGGGTTATATATATATGCATGGGTAGATACATGCTTTTTCTGGTTTGAATATGTATAGACCTTGTTTAAAATTATCAACTTAATTGAATGCTTACTATATATATGACATAAGAAGGCTATATATGTGCTTTGTTTTTTCATTTTTTCATTTTTTCCTGATTTTTTATGCCCATTTGAATCTTGGTCAAATCCTAGGTTTGATCAAGATTTAAACAAGCAGTTTAAAAAATGAAAATGAAAAGGTAAGCCTGGATCCTTCTTAATTAGTCATCGTAAAATGAAGCTTTTGGGAGGTTTGTGAAATTTCCATGTTTGAAACCCAAAAGCACTTCTCTTCATGCTTGACTTCATAAGACAGAGTTTAGGGTTAGGGGGTGTAGATACATGATTTGTCTGGTTTGAATATGTCCAAATCTTATTTATCAACTTTTGAATGCATGCTACTCTCTCAAAGAAAAACTTTTGAATGCTTACTATATATATGACATAAGAAGACTATATGCTTTTAAAATTCAAACATATGGTAAGCATTCTTATGTCATATAGTAAGCATTCAAGTTGATAAACAAGCAAGGTTTGGACATATTCAAACCAGACAAATCATGTATCTACCCCCTAACCCCTAATTAAATTGTCTTATGAAGTCTAGCATGAAGAGAAGTGGTTTTGGGTTTCAAACATGGAAATTTCAAAAACCTCTCAAAAACTTCATTTTAGAGTGACTAAGAAGGATATACAAGCTTCCCTTTTCATTTTCATGTTTTAAACTTGTTTCAATCTTGGTCAAACCTCTAGGATTTGACCAAAAGATTCAAATGGGCATGGAAATTCATAAAAAATCAAAAGAATGAAAAAACAAAGGACATAACATTCTTATGTCATATATATAGTAAGCATTCAAGTTGATAAACAAGGCCTAGACATATTCAAACCAGAAAATCATGTATATATCTACCCCTAACCCTAAACTCTGTATTATGAAGTCAAGCATGCATGAAGAGAAGTGGTTTTGGTTTCAAACATGGAAATTTCGAAAAACCCTCCCAAGAGCTACATTTTGGAGTGAGTAAGAAGGATATATAGATGCTTAATTTTTCATATTCATGATTTAAACTTGTTTAAACCATGTTCAAACCTAGGATTTGACCAAGATTCAAATGGGCATAAAATTTTAAAAAAATCAAAAAATAAAAAACAAGTCACATAGTATTCTTATGTCATATAGTAAGCATTCAATTAAGTTGATAAACAAGGTCTAGACATATTCAAACCAGGAAAATCATGCATCTACCCCCTAACCCTAGCTAAACTCTGTCTTATGAAGTCAAGCATGCATGAAGAGAAGTGGTTTTTGGTTTCAAACGTTTAAGCCAAAAGCCCCTTTTCAAATATTTCAAACTTATTCAAATTTGGTTCAAATATGAAAGACATACAAGTTATAGCACACATAGTGCATACATTTTCACACATACTGCACTAGATGCTAACCCTATAGTTTGAGGCCATTTGGGTGACCTAGGTCGAAAAAATTCTTGGATTAGAATCGTGTTGTTCGAACCCCGTAGTTGGATTTTTTTGAACCCTTGATCTGTAGAACTGGGCAAAACCATAGTTTAACCTATTTAATTACAGATTCGTATATCGATTTTTCTACGAGTACTACCTTTTTATTATTACTATGCAGCACATGGGTGTTTGCCCGTCGAGTGAAACTCGGAGGAAGAGGGATCACTCGGAAGGAGAGAAGAAGGGAGAGCATTATGGTGTCTCCCCTTTTTCGGGTGATGATGTTGACTGTTGTGCAGGGTTTGTCAGTGAGCAGGAGGTGCGAGCGAGCGAGCGAGTCGAGCGAGGCCGAGAATGAGAGAGATTTGTTTTTTTTTGTGAGAGGGACAACCGAAGGATCCTGAAGGACCCAGAGACTTCCAATACGCATCCTGATGCGTCTTCTCTTGACAAAGAAAATGGCTGGGAGTTTGTGTACCTATTGCACGTGACTTGTGCTCACTGAAGTGTGGGACCTCACGCATGGGCACCACACGTAAGTGACAAACCTGTTGGTGTAAAAACTCGGTTGATTATTATAGTGCATTAGAACAAAGTTTACTATGGATTCAAGGGTAGGAAATCCAAGTTAACTCATTTACATGAAATTATTTTTTCCATGAAGCAAAGTTAACACATCTATCAATTGGTACATTTTGGAGTGACTAAGAAGGATCCATGCTTACCTTTTCGTTTTCACGTGTTAAACTTGTTTAAATCTTGGTCAAACCTAGGATTTGACAGAGATTCAAATGGGCGGAAAATCCAAAAAAACAGAAAAATGAAGACCCAAAGCACATACGTAGTTTTCTTATGTCATATAGTAAGCATTCAAGTTGATAAACAAGGTCTAGACATATTCAAATGAGAAAAATCATGTATCAAGCTACCCCTAACCCCAAACTCTGTCTTATGAAGTCAAGCATGAAGAGAAGTACGTGGTTTTTGGTTTCAAACATGGAAATTTCAAAAACCCTCTGATGACCCACAAGTATAGGGGGTGTATCGTTGTATTTTCGATAAGTAAGAATGTCGATCCCAACGAGGAGCAGAAGGTGTTGGCAAGCAGTTTCGATGAAGGATTCACTGTAAATGCTCACAGACAAGTATTCAGGGGGTTTTGATGTAACAGTTGAATAAAGTACGAGTAAGTAAAGTGCGAGAGTAACAATTGCAGCGAGTGGCCCAATCCTTTTTAGCACAAAGGACAAGCCGGTTTGTTTACTTATAATGACCAAACGTTCTCGAGGACACACGGGATTTTAGTCTAGTGCTTTCGCTACATACGGCTAAATAATCTTCATTGTTATGATAAGTGTTGTGTGGGTGAACCTATGCTAATGTACCGCCCTTCCTAGGACTAATACATACTTGTGATTATACCCCTTGCAAGCATCCGCAACTACAAGAAAGTAATTAAGAATAAATCTAACCACAGCCTTAAACTCTGAGATCCTGCTATCCCTCTTGCATCGATATACCAGCGGGGGTTTAGGTTTCTGTCACTCTGGCAACCCCGCAATTGGCAAACGAATACAAGATGCATTCCCCTAGGCCCATAAATGGTGAAGTGTCATGTAGTCGACGTTCACATGACACCACTAGAAGAATAACACCACAACTTAAATATCATACCATTGAATATTACTCAACCATAGTTCACTACTAACATTTAGACTTCACCCATGTCCTCAAGAACTAAACGAACTACTCACGAGACATCATATGGAACATGATCAGAGGTGATATGATGATGAATAACAATCTGAACATAAACTTGGTTCAATGGTTTCACTCAATAGCATCAACAACAAGTAGAGATCGATACCGGGAGAGTTTCCCCTATCAAACAATCAAGATCAAACCCAAATTGCTACGGCGGTGATGGTGTCCAGCGGTGGAGACGGCGATGATGATGGCGGAGATGATGATGATGGTGATGGAGATGATGTCCAGCTCGATGACGGTGACGATGGCGTCGATTTCCCCCTCCCGGAGGGAATTTCCCCGGCGGATTCCTGCCCGCCGGAGAGCTCTTTTCTCTCTGGTGTTCTCCGCCCCGCAGAGGCAGCTGTAACTCTTCGCGAGGTACCCTCTGTGGCTTAGGTTTTCGGGACGAAGGATTTCGCGAAGAAAAGGAGGCGAAAGGGGCTGTGGGCCCCCCACACCACATGGCGGCGCGGCCAGGCCATGGGCCGCGCCGCCCTAGGGTGTGGGCCCACCCTGGGTCCTCCTGGCTCCTCCTTCTGGCTTCCTTCGTCATCTTGAAAAATAGGATTTTTGGTATAATTTCCTTCCACAGTTGATCTTCCGAAATATTGTGTTCTGACGGTGCTTTTTCCCGCAGAATCCTGGCTCCGGTGCTTGATCCTCCAATAATGATGAAACATGCAAAATAGATGAAATAACATAAGTATTGTGTCCCAATATGAAATATATCAATGAATAACAGCAAATTATGATATAAAATAGTGATGCAAATTGGACGTATCAACTCCCCCCAAGCTTAGACTTCGCTTGTCCCCAAGCGAAACTGAGCTCGATAGACAGGACCACATGTTTATGGAGTGAAGAGTCGATAAATAAAATACGGACAAGAAGCATCATATTCATTCGCACAAGACATTATAGTAAACAACTTCCTCATATAACTCAACTTGAAACAAGTATAAGGTAATCACAAGTAAAGGTGCATAAGAAATCATAATTGGTGATGGCAAACTTCGTTCTTGGTCAGAGAACAATTAACAGATTATACTTATCTCATTGAGCAGCGCTCTCATGTTAAAGTTTATAAGGCACAACTTGCATACTCAATCATAATGGTCTCTTCATAATCATTGATAACGTGCAAAGCTATATTCATTCAGATAAAACTTGTACTAAACAAGGAAGAATAAAAGACATGATGAAGCAAATCACAATATAATGGTTTGATCACAACTACTCAAATGCTTGCTTGAGATGGAGGGAAATAGGTTTACTGACTCAACATAAAGTAAAAGACAGGCCCTTCGCAGAGGGAAGCAGGGATTAAATCATGTGCTAGAGCTTTTTCAGTTTTGCAATCATATAAAAAGAATAAAAGAAACATTTTGAGAGGTGTTTGTTATTGTCAACGACTGGTAGCGGGTACTCTAACCCCCTTGCCAGACAACCTCCAAAGAGCGGCTCCCATATTATTTTCATTTTGTGTGGCACTCCTTCCAACCTTTCTTTCACAAACCATGGCTAACCGAATCCTCGGGTGCCTGCCAACAATCTCATACCATGAAGGAGTGCCTTTTTATTTTAGTTTTATTATGATGATGACACTCCCCCCAACCTTTGCTTTCTCAAGCCATGGCTAACCGAATCCTTCGGGTGCCGTCCATCAATCACATACCATGGAGGAGTGTCTATTTAGTTTAATTAATTTGGGACTGGGAATCCCATTGCCAGCTCTTTTTGCAAAACTATTGGATAAGCGGATGAAGCCACTAGTCCATTGGTGAAAGTTGCCCAACAAGATTGAAAGATAAAACACCACATACTTCCTCATGAGCTATAAAACATTGACACAAATAAGAGATACTAAGTTTTGAATTGTTTAAAGGTAGCACATGAAGTATTTACTTGGAATGGCAGAAAATACCATGTAGTAGGTAGGTATGGTGGACACAAATGGCATAGGTTTGGGTTAAGGTTTGGATGCACGAGAAGTATTCCCTCTCAGTACAGGTCTTTGGCTAGCAAGGTTAATTAGCAAGCATAAGAGTCAAGGGAAGCAAACAAATATACATATGATAGAAACAATCATGCATCTTCCTTGTAAGCACAAACAATTTTAACTTCAGAATAATAAGCTATGAGCTAACAAGAAAGACAATGAAACATCTACATGTATTTCTCTTTTCTACTTAAACCTCAAAGTGTTGTTGCTATTGACCAATGCTAAGTTTGCCAAAACCAAATAGATTTATTCAATGCTCCCAAAGTGATACCAATACTAACAACAAAGTATCATATAATAGAGATTGCAAACTAAAATAAGATGTGCAATATGTAAATGATAAGACTTCTCATTAATATTCCATAACGATAACTCACACCAAGGGATACATAGATAACCAACTAAAGGAGAGACACTTCCAAACTGCAACCCATCTTATATGATAACTTCCCTACTCATGATATGACACTACTTGACAATAAAAGTAAAAGGTAGTGATAATGTGATACCGCGGCACTCCCCCAAGCTTGGAACAAACCAAGGGGATGCCAATACCGATGATGAATTACTCCTTCGGCGATGGTGGTGATGAATTCCTGACAAGCTTCTCAATAAGCTCCTGAAGCTCATCAATCATGTGTATGAGATTGCGAATCATCTCTGAATTGTGCTCGACGCGGTTAAGGAGTCTGTCTGACGGCGAGTCCCAGCTCTTGGAGTTATTTCCCCACTCTTCAGCCTCTTGCTCCTTCTCTCCTGCAGTGTTAGAGCGATCTATATCCCACTGGCTAGGCAATGCTGCCTTGGGAGTCCCTTCAATTTGATTATTGAAAATTAGATTGTGGAAGGGGTGATGAGTGCCTGATAAGGATGACTTCGGAGCTAGGTAATGACGTGGAACCGCTCCTCCAGTGCGAATTCTTGCGCTCTTGTTTGCACTAAACGGGTTGTCCACCACCTTGATGCTTGCGATAGTAGCACGCGGGTGTGCGCGCGAATCTTCCTCCACCTCTTCTTCATCCTCTTCCTTGACGTCCTTGTCTTCCTCTTTCCACCCAAGATCTCGATCATCTTCATCCGGAAACTCCTTGCCCTTGTTCTTTGAGACCATGGTGCTTCTAGACCGAAAACAGATCCTGGTAGAAACAGCTCGAAACAAAACACGTCGAGAACACGATATACGTACCTCCAGGGGTCCGGGGGATTATATAGCAAAAATTTCCTCGACAAAAGGAAAGTACCAGATCGAACCAGAGTCGGAAAGGGGCGACGGGGCGGCCAGACCATAGGTCGGCGCGGGCCCAGGTCAGGCCGCGCCGCCCTATGGTGGCACCCCCTCGTGCGTCCTTTCCACTCCGTTTCGAACTCGTAATTTTTCATATTTTCCAAAAACAGCAAAAATATTATTCGGAAAGTAAATTGCGTACTTTTCATTACCAGTACTGTTACCTATTCAAAGTCGAGTTCTGGCGGACTGTCAATTTGCCCTTTGATGAAAGCCTCCGGTGTTTCCACTTGAATAATATCAACATCTACATTATAAGAATCACCCGAGATATAATGCTTGAGTCTTTGTCCATTCACCACTTGCGTAGCATTGCCTTGGAGAGAGCTAATTTTGATTGCTCCTGAACGATACACCTCCTCGACAACATACGGTCCTTCCCATTTCGAGAGTAATTTCCCTGCAAAGAATCTGAGACGAGACAGATACAATAGGACTTTATCCCCAATATTAAATTCTCTTTTGATAATCCTTCTATCATGCCATTTTTTAACTTTCTCTTTAAAGAGTTTAGCATTTTCATAAGCTTCACTTCTCCATTCATCTAGAGAACTTAATTGCAACAACCTCTTATCACCGGCAAGTTTAGGATCTTTATTTAATTCTCTAACAGCCCAATAAGCTTTGTGCTCTAGTTCTAAAGGTAAATGACAAGCTTTCCCATAAACCATTTTATAAGGTGACATTCCCATGGGATTTTTGTAAGCAGTTCTATAAGCCCAAAGTGCATCCTTCAATTTACTAGCCCAATTCTTTCTAGTTTTATTAACGGTCTTTCCCAAAATAGATTTAATCTCTCTATTTGATAATTCTACTTGACCACTAGTTTGAGGATGATAAGCGGAAGCAATTCTATGATTAATACCATACTTAGCAAGAGTTTTTCTAAAACCTCCATGAATAAAATGAGAACCTCCATCAGTCATAATATATCTAGGTACTCCAAATCTAGGAAAAATAATATCTAAAAGCATTCTTAAAGAGGTCTCACCATCAGCACTTTTTGTAGGTATAGCTTCCACCCATTTAGTAACATAATCAACAGCAACAAGTATGTGAGTGTTACCTTCTGAAGACGGAAAAGGTCCCATGAAGTCAAATCCCCAACAATCAAATGGTTCAATAACAAGAGTATAATTCATAGGCATTTCATTACGTCTGGAGATATTACCAACCCTTTGGCATTCATCACAAGATAAAATAAACTTTCTCGCATCCTTGAAGAGAGTTGGCCAATAAAAACCTGATTGTAAAACCTTTTGCGCGGTTCTTTCTCCGGCGTGATGTCCTCCATAAGCACTACCATGACATTTACTCAATATCTCTTGTTGTTCATATTCGGGAACACATCTTCGCATAATACCATCCACTCCTTCTTTATATAAGTGTGGGTCATCCCGAAATAATGCCTCAAGTCATAAAAGAACTTCCTCCTTTCTTTGAGCTGAAAAGGTTGGAGGCAAGTACTTGGAAACAATAAAGTTAGCATAATCAGCATACCAAGGACTGTCTTGCGAGCTCACCTTTATTACAGCCAATTGTTCATTTGGAAAACTATCATTAACAGGAACAGGATCATAAGCAATATTTTCCAATCTAGACAAATTATCAGCAACAGGATTATCAGCACCTTTCCTATCTACAATATGTAAATCAAATTCTTGCAAAAGAAGTACCCATCTAATAAGCCTAGGCTTAGCATCTTTCTTTGTCATAAGGTATCTAATTGCAGCATGATCAGTATGAATAGTAACTTTTGAATCAACAATATAAGATCTAAATTTATCGCAAGCAAAGACTACAGCTAATAATTCTTTTTCAGTTGTAGCATAATTTCTTTGAGCAGCATCAAGAGTTTTACTAGCATAATGAATAACATTCAGTTTTTTATCTACTCGCTGTCCAAGAACAGCGCCTACAGCAAAATCACTAGCATCACACATAATTTCAAAGGGTAAGTTCCAATCAGGAGGTTCAACTATAGGAGCAGTTGTTAAGGCTTTCTTAAGAGTTTCAAAAGCTTCCTTACAATCATCATCAAAAACAAATGGTACATCTTTTTGAAGAAGATTAGTAAGAGGTTTTGAAATCTTGGAGAAATCTTTAATAAATCTCCTATAAAACCCAGCATGACCAAGAACACTACGAATACCTTTAACATCCCTAGGATAGGGCATCTTCTCAATTGCTTCAACTTTAGCTCTATCAACTTCAATACCTCTATCAGAAATTTTATGTCCCAATACAATTCCTTCATTAACCATAAAGTGGCATTTCTCCCAATTAAGAACAAGGTTAGTTTCTTCACATCTCTGCAAAACTTTATCAAGGTTTCGCAAGCAACTATCAAAAGAATTCGCACAGACGGAAAAATCATCCATGAATACCTCTACAATACTCTCGCAAAAACCATGAAAAATAGCAGACATGCATCTTTGAAAAGTAGCAGGAGCATTACATAAACCAAAAGGCATGCGTCTATAAGCATAAGTTCCATAGGGACAAGTGAAAGTGGTTTTCTCTTGATCTTTAGCTTTAACAAAGAATTTGTGAAAACCCGTAATAACCATCAAGAAAGCAAAAATGAGTATTTTTAGACAATCTTTCTAGCATTTGATCAATAAATGGTAAAGGGTAATGATCTTTCTTAGTAACTTTATTAACTTTTCGAAAATCAATGCACATTCTATACCCTACAACTACTCTTTGAGGGATGAGCTCATCATTATCATTAGGCACAAATACCATTCCTCCTTTCTTGGGAACGCAATGCACAGGACTAACCCATCTACTATCAGCAATAGGATATATAATACCAGCTTCAAGAAGTCTTAATACCTCATTCCTTACCACTTCCTTCATCTTCGGAATTAGACGACGCTGATGTTCAACAACAGGCTTTGCATCATCTTCCATATTAATAGCATGTTGGCAAATAGAAGGAGAAATCCCTTTCAAATCATCAAGAGTATAGCCAATAGCGCCTCGGTGCTTCTTCAATATTTCCAATAACCTTTCTTCTTCAATCTCTGAAAGCTTAGAACTAATAATAACAGGATATATTTTCTTATCATCAATATGAGCATATTTAAGATTATCAGGCAAAGGCTTTAAATCAAAAACAGGATCTTCCTTTGGTGGCGGTGTTGTACCCAAATCTTCCACCGGTAAATCATGCTTCAGAATAGGTTGGCGGAGAAAAATTTCCTCAAGCTCATCTCTTTCTTTCCTAAAAACTTCACTCTCGCTATCCTCCAAATGTTGCTGCAAAGGATTGTTAGGAACAAGAACAATAGATGCACATTGCTCCATTTTAAAATCATCACTAGGAAAATCAGCTTTATAAGGAGTTTTGGTAAATTTAGAGAAGTTAAACTCATAAGATTCACCAGCAAATTTAGTCAAAATTTTCTCTTTCTTGCAATCTATAATAGCTCCACAAGTATTTAGAAAAGGTCTACCAAAAATAATAGGACAATAATCACTAGCAGCAGAACCAAGTACCAAAAAGTCAGCAGGATATTTAATCTTACCGCATAAAACTTCCACATCTCGAACAATACCAATTGGAGAAATAGTTTCTCTATTAGCCAGCTGAATAACCACATCAATATCTTCAAGTTCACAAGAATCAATTTCGTGCATAATCTCCGTGTAAAGCTCATAAGGAATAGCACTAACACTTGCACCAATATCACATAATCCATAATAGCAATGATCACCAATTCTAACAGATAGCATAGGAACACTAGCTTGTTTGGGTTTATTAGGATGTGAAACAATATTAGAAGCATCTTCACAGAAAATAATATGACCATCCTCCACATTTTCAGTCACAAGATCTTTAACTATTGCAACAAAGAGGTTCAACTTTTATTTGTTCTTCGTGTTCTACAGGTTTCTTTTCACTTTTATGAACCGCACTATTTATAACAGAGTACTCCTTCATTTTAGCAGGGAAAGGAGTTTTTTTAATATAAGCTTCAGGAATAACATGATCAGCGGTTTCAACTACAACGCATTTATTAATAGATGAATCAATTTTATCTTTATACGGTTCATGATACTTATCAAAATTCTTCTTTGGCAATTCATAATGAGAGGCAAAAGCTTTATAAAGATTTGCAGCAACTTGAGAATCAAGACCATATGTAGCACTCATATTACGAAATTTATCGATTCCATAAAAGCTTCAATGCATTTATAATCATAAATTATACCTGATTCTCTGTCCTTGTCGTTCTCCCAACCTTCAGTATTTTCTTGGATCCGATCAAGAAGGTCCCTTTTAAACTCTTCTTTATTGCGTGTAAATGATCCAGAACAAGAAGTATCCAGCAAGGTCTTGTCTTGAAAAGAAAGTCTTGCATAGAAATTATCAATAATAACATTACCAGGAAGCTCATGAATGGGGCATTTGAGCATTAAAGACTTCAATCTCCCCCAAGCTTGGGCAATACTCTCTCCATCATGAGGCCAAAAATTATATATGCGATTCCGATCCTTATGAATTTCACTTGGAGGATAGAACTTAGAATAAAACCGGGGCACAATATCATTCCATTCAAGAGAATCCCCATTATCCAGTAATTTATACCAATGCGCCGCCTTACCAGACAGCGATAAAGAGAATAGTTTCTTCCTCACTTCATCCATAGCAATACCTGCACATTTGAATAACCCGCATAATTCATGCAAAAACAATAAATGATCACCAGGATGGACAGTTCCATCCCCTTCATAGCGGTTATCCATAACACGTTCAATAATTTTCATAGGTATTTTATATGGTATCACTTCCTCACCTGACGCCTCATCCACTACCGTTGCAGTAGTAGTAGATTTCCCAAATAAAAATTGAAGAGAAGATCTCTCCATAATGACTTATAGCAGCAGAAATAAAATCAGCACAACAAGAAAGGTTTTCCTTACCAATTCCACTTACCAATAGTGCTTCACTCCCCGGCAACGGCGCCATAAAATAGTCTTGATGACCCACAAGTATAGGGGTGTATCGTAGTATTTTCGATAAGTAAGAATGTCGATCCCAACGAGGAGCAGAAGGTGTTGACAAGCAGTTTCGATGAAGGATTCACTGTAAATGCTCACAGACAAGTATTCAGGGGGTTTTGATGTAACAGTTGAATAAAGTACGAGTAAGTAAAGTGCGAGAGTAACAATTGCAGCGAGTGGCCCAATCCTTTTTAGCACAAAGGACAAGCCGGTTTGTTTACTTATAATGACCAAACGTTCTCGAGGACACACGGGATTTTAGTCTAGTGCTTTCGCTACATACGGCTAAATAATCTTCATTGTTATGATAAGTGTTGTGTGGGTGAACCTATGCTAATGTACCGCCCTTCCTAGGACTAATACATACTTGTGATTATACCCCTTGCAAGCATCCGCAACTACAAGAAAGTAATTAAGAATAAATCTAACCACAGCCTTAAACTCTGAGATCCTGCTATCCCTCTTGCATCGATATACCAGCGGGGGTTTAGGTTTCTGTCACTCCGGCAACCCCGCAATTGGCAAACGAATACAAGATGCATTCCCCTAGGCCCATAAATGGTGAAGTGTCATGTAGTCGACGTTCACATGACACCACTAGAAGAATAACACCACAACTTAAATATCATACCATTGAATATTACTCAACCATAGTTCACTACTAACATTTAGACTTCACCCATGTCCTCAAGAACTAAACGAACTACTCACGAGACATCATATGGAACATGATCAGAGGTGATATGATGATGAATAACAATCTGAACATAAACTTGGTTCAATGGTTTCACTCAATAGCATCAACAACAAGTAGAGATCGATACCGGGAGAGTTTCCCCTATCAAACAATCAAGATCAAACCCAAATTGCTACGGCGGTGACGGTGTCCAGCGGTGGAGACGGCGATGATGATGGTGGAGATGATGATGATGGTGATGGAGATGATGTCCAGCTCGATGACGGTGACGATGGCGTCGATTTCCCCCTCCCGGAGGGAATTTCCCCGGCGGATTCCTGCCCGCCGGAGAGCTCTTTTCTCTCTGGTGTTCTCCGCCCCGCAGAGGCAGCTGTAACTCTTCGCGAGGTACCCTCTGTGGCTTAGGTTTTCGGGACGAAGGATTTCGCGAAGAAAAGGAGGCGAAAGGGGCTGTGGGCCCCCACACCACAGGGCGGCGCGCCCAGGCCATGGGCCGCGCCGCCCCAGGGCGTGCGCCCACCGGGTCCTCCCGGCTCCTCCTTCTGGCTTCCTTCGTCATCTTGAAAAATAGGATTTTTGGTATAATTTCCTTCCACAGTTGATCTTCCGAAATATTGCGTTCTGACGGTGCTTTTTCCCGCAGAATCCTGGCTCCGGTGCTTGATCCTCCAATAATGATGAAACATGCAAAATAGATGAAATAACATAAGTATTGTGTCCCAATATGAAATATATCAATGAATAACAGCAAATTATGATATAAAATAGTGATGCAAATTGGACGTATCACCCTCCCAAGAGCTTCATTTCGAAGTGATTAATTAAGAAGCATACATGCATGCTTACTTTTTCATATTCATGTTTTAAACTTATTCAAATCTTGGTGAAACCTAGGATTTGACCAAGATTCAAATGGGTATAAAAATTCAAAAAAAAAGGTCTTCTTATGTTATATATATATAGTAGGCATTCAATTAAGTTGATAAATAAGGTCTAGACATATTCAAACCAGAAAAATCATGTATCTACCCCCTAACCCTAAACTTTGTCTTATGAAGTCAAGCATGAAGAGAAGTGGTTTTTGGTTTCAAGCATGGAAATTTCAAAAACCTCCCCAAACTTCATTTTAGAGTGACTAAGAAGGATACAAGCTTCCCTTTTCATTTTCATGTTTTAAACATGTTTAAATTATCTTGGTCAAATCTAGGATTTGACAAGATTCAAATGGGCAAACATATGATAAGTGATGCAAATATCATTTCTAAGTGCGGGCAAACCAGCCTTTAGCTTAACATATTTCTAAGTACAAGGTTTCAGAAAATTGAGTGGGGGCGGCTGCCCCCCTTGGCTATAGTCTGGATCCGCCCATGCTATAGTTTGAGGCCATTTGGATGACGTTGAAAAAATACTTTGATTAGAAATGGGGTTGTTCGAACCCCGTAGTTGGATTTTTTTGAACCTTGATCTGTAGTACTGGGCAAAACCCTAGTTTAACCTATTTAATTATAGATTCGTAGGTCGATTTTTCTACGTACCTTTTTATTATTACTCTACTATGCAGCACATATGTGTTTGCCCGTCGAGTGAAACTCGGAGGAAGAGGGATCACTCGGAAGGAGAGAAGAAGGAGGGAGAGCATTATGGTGTCTCCCCTTTTTCGGGTGATGATGTTGACTGTTGTGCAGGGTTTGTCAGTGAGCAGGAGGTGCGAGCGAGCGAGCGAGCGAGGCCGAGAATGAGAGAGATTTGTTTTTTTTGTGAGAGGGACAACCGAAGGATCCAGAAGGACCCACAGACTTCCAATACGCATCCTGATGCGTCTTCTCTTGACAAAGAAAATGGCTGGGAGTTTGTGTACCTATTGCACGTGACTTGTGCTCACTGAAGTGTAAGACCTCACGCATGGGAACCACACGTAAGTGACAGACCTGTTGGTGTAAAAACTCGGTTGATTATTATAGTGCATTAGAACAAAGTTTCCTATGGATTCAAGGGTAGGAAATCCAAGTTAACTCATTTACATGACATTATTTTTTCCATGAAGCAAAGTTAACACATCTATCAATTGGTACATTTTGGAGTGACTAAGAAGGATCCATGCTTACCTTTTCGTTTTCACGTGTTAAACTTGTTTAAATCTTGGTCAAACCTAGGATTTGACAGAGATTCAAATGGGCGGAAAATTCAAAAAAAACAGAAAAATGAAAAACCAAAGCACATACGTAGTTTTCTTATGTCATATAGTAAGCATTCAAGTTGATAAACAAGGTCTAGACATATTCAAAACATACAAATCATGTATGTACCCCTAACCCTAAACTATGTCTTATGAAGTCAAGCATGAAGAGAAGTGGTTTTGGGTTTCAAACATGGAAATTTCAAAAACCTCCCAAAAACTTCATTTAGAGTGACTAAGAAGGATAAATGCTTCCCTTTTCATTTTCATGTTTTAAACTTGTTTAAATCTTGGTAAAACCTAGGATCTGACCAAGATTCAAATGGGCATCAAAAATAAAAAAAATCAGAAAAATGAAAAACCAAAGCACATAGTCTTCTTATGTCATATAGTAAGCATAAAAGTTGATAAACAAGGTCTAGACGTATTCAAACCAGACAAATCATGTATCTACCCCTAACCCTAAACTCTGTCTTATGAAGTCAAGCATGAAGAGAAGTTGTTTTGGGTTTCAAACATGGAAATTTCAAAAACCCTCTCAAAGAGCTTCATTTTGGAGTGACTAAGAAGGATCCATAGGAAACTATGTACTAATACAGAATAATGATCACCCGAGTTATTAGAGCAACAAGTCTGTCACTTACGTGTGGTTCCCATGCGTGAGGTCCCACACTTCAGTGAGCACAAGTCACGTAGTCTTCTTATGTCATATAGTAAGCATTCAATTAAGTTGATAAACAAGGTCTAGACATATCAAACCAGAAAAATCATGTATCTACCCCCTATATATCCCTAAACCCTGACTTATGAAGTCAAGCATGAAGAGAAGAAGTGGTTTTTGGTTTCAAACATGGAAATTTCAAAAACCCTCCCAAGAGCTTCATTTTGGAGTGACTAGTTAAGACGCATACATGCTTACTTTTTCATATTCATGTTTAAAACTTGTTCAAATCTTGGTCAACAAACCTACGATTTGACGAAGATTCAAATGGGTATAAAAAAATTAAAACCAAGGTCTGCTCATGTCATATAGTAAGCATTCAATTAAATTGATAAACAAGGTCTAGACATATTCAAACTAGTAGGAAAATCATGTATGTACCCCTAACCCTAAACTATGTCTTATGAAGTCAAGCATGCATGAAGAAAAGTGGTTTTTGGTTTTCAAGCATGGAAATTTCAAAAACCCTCCCAAGAGCTAGATATTGGAGTGACTAAGAAGGATAGATGCTTAATTTTTCATATTCATGTTTTAAACTTGATTAAATCATGGTCAAACCTAGAATTTGACCAAGATTCAAATGGGCATAAAAATTCAAAAAAAAATGAAAAACCAATGCACATAGTCATCTTATGTCATCTAGTAAGCATTCAATTAAGTTGATAAACAATGTCTAGACATATTCAAACCAGAAAATTCATGTATCAAGCTAACCCTAACCCCAAACTCTGTCTTATGAAGTCAAGCATGAAGAGAAGTACGTGGTTTTTTGGTTTCAAACATGGAAATTTCAAAAACCCTCTCAAGAGCTTCATTTTGGAGTGACTACGAATGATACATGCTTAATTTTTCATATTCATGTTTTAAACTTGTTTAAATCATGGTCAAACCTAGGATTTGGCCAAGATTCAAATGGGCAAAATTTTAAAAAAAATCAAGGCACATAGTCTTCTTATGTCATATAGTAAGCATTCAATTAAGTTGATAAACAAGGTCTAGACATATTCAAACGAGAGAAATCATGTATCTACCCCCTAACACTAAACTCTGTCTCATGAAGTCAAGCGCATGCATGAAGATATGTGGTTTTTGGTTTCAAACATGGAAATTTCAAAAACCCTCCCAAGAGCTTCATTTCGAAGTGATTAATTAAGAAGCATACATGCATGCTTACTTTTTCATATTCATGTTTTAAACTTATTCAAATCTTGGTGAAACCTAGGATTTGACCAAGATTCAAATGGGTATAAAAATTTAGAAAAAACAAAAAAGGTCTTCTTATGTTATATAGTAGGCATTCAATTAAGTTGATAAACAAGGTCTAGACATATTCAAACAAGAAAAATCAAGCATGTATCTACCCCTAACCCTAAACTCTGTTTCATGAAGTCAAGCATGAAGATTTGTGGTTTTTGGTTTCGAACATGGAAATTCAAAAACCCTCCCAAGAGCTTCATTTTGAAGGGACTAAGAAGCATACATGCTTACTTTTTCATATTCATGTTTTTAACTTATTCAAATCTTGGTGGAACCAAGGATTTGACCAAGATTCAAATGGGTATAAAAGTTCAAAAAAAACAAGGTCTTCTTATATGTTATATAGTAAGCATTCAATTAATTTGATAAACAAGGTCTACACATATTCAAACCAGGAAAATCATGTATCTACCCCCTAACCCTAAACTCTGTCTTATGAAGAAGTCAAGCATGCATGAAGAGAAGTGGTTTTTGGTTTCAAGCATGGAAATTTCAAAAACCCTCCCAAGAGCTACATATTGGAGTGACTAAGAAGGATAGATGCTTAATTTTTCATATTCATGTTTTAAACTTGTTTAAATCATGGTCAAACCTAGGATTTGACCAAGATTCAAATGGGAAAAAATTTTAAAAATGAAAAATCAAGGCACATAGTCTTCTTATTTTTGGTTTCAAACATGGAAATTTCAAAAACCCTCCCAAAGAGCTTCATTTTGGAGTGACTAAGAAGGATCCATAGGAAACTATGTACTAATACAGTATAATGATCACCCGAGTTATTAGAGCAACAAGTCTGTCACTTACGTGTGGTTCCCATGCGTGAGGTCCCACACTTCGATGAGCACAAGTCACGTACGCTAGGTAGGCAAACTCCCAGCCATCTTCTTTGTCAAGAGAGAGGCATCAACACTCTCTCTCTCTCTCTCTCTCTCTCTCTCTCCAATTATCCACCTCCGTTGGCTGCCGGTTTTGGCAGGTCGTTTCTAGCTCAGCTCGTAGGCCATGGTGTGCAGGCTCTATAGCCATGGCGATTTGGTCGCGCCAAGTGGTTCGTCCCCGGCTCCGACGAGGATCAATCCGGACGGTGCCTATTAAGGACGCGATCGCATTTCTTGCTTTCAGCATGGGGTCTACCATGTAAATCTTAGAGATTTAGACGTAATTTCCTGTTTATTTTGTGTCCTCGTCAGAATCTGCGCTACGATGCGTATTGGAAATCTGGGTCCTTCAGATCGTTCGGTTGTCCCTCTAAAAAACATCTCTCTCATTCTCGGCCTTTCTCGCTCGTCGCACCCCCGCGCACCGACAACCCTGCACAACAATCAACATCACCAGAAAAAGGATAGACACCATAAATAAGTGGGGCCCCGTGACTGCTCTCCCTTCGTCTCCTCCCGTGTGATCCCTCTTCCTCCGACTCCCGACCTTGCGGAAAAGAAAAATGAAATGAAAGAGTTTCACTGGACGGGCAAACACATGTGCTACCTAGTAATAATAATAATAACGTAAAAAAATCGACCTATGAATCTATTATTAAATAAGCTAAACTAGGGTTTTGCCCAGTACTACGGATCAATTTCTGAAAATCCAACTACGGGGTTCGATTTTGGCCTGCTAATATAAAATTATATAATCCGAACTAGTATTCCTCTAAAAAATCATTTTGGTATGCATCGTTTGGTACTTTTCATAGCTAGAGTGCTTACTCCCTCCGTTAGCAAATAGTCTTCGTATGTCATATAGTAAGCATTCAAGTTGAAAAACAAGCTCTAGACATATTCAAACCAGAAAAATCATGTATCTACCCCCTATATATCCCTAAACCCTGACTTATGAATTCAAGCATGAAGAGAAGTGGTTTTTGGTTTCAATCATGGAAATTTCAAAAACCCTCCCAAGAGCTTCATTTTGGAGTGACTAATTAAGAAGCATACATGCTTACCTTTTCATATTAATGTTTTAAACTTGTTCAAATCTTGGTCAACAAACCTAGGATTTAACAAAGAATCAAATGGGCATAAAAAAATTAAAACCAAGGTCTGCTCATGTCATATAGTGAGCATTCAATTAAATTGATAAACAAGGTCTAGACATATTCAAACTAGCAGGAAAATCATGTATCTAGCCCCTAACCCTAAACTCTACCTTATGAAGTCAAGCATGCATGAAGAGAAGTGGTTTTTGGTTTTCAAGCATGGAAATTTCAAAAACTCTTATGTCATCTAGTAAGCATTCAATTAAGTTGATAAACAATGTCTAGACATATTCAAACCAGAAAATTTATGTATCAAGCTACCCCTAACCCCAAACTCTGTCTTATGAAGTCAAGCATGAAGAGGAGTACGTGGTTTTTTGGTTTCAAACATGGAAATTTCAAAAACCCTCTCAAGATCGAGCTTCATTTTGGAGTGACTACGAAGGATACATGCTTAATTTTTCATATTCATGTTATAAACTTGTTTAAATCATGGTCAAACATAGGATTTGACCAAGATTCAAATGGGCATAAAAATTCAAAAAAAAACAATAAAATGAAAAACCAATGCACATAGTCATCTTATGTCATCTAGTAAGCATTCAATTAAGTTGATAAACAAGGTCTAGACATATTCAAACCAAAAAAATTCATGTATCAAGCTACCCCTAACCCCAAACTCTGTCTTATGAAGTCAAGCATGAAGAGAAGTACGCGGTTTTTTGGTTTCAAACATGGAAATTTCAAAAACCCTCTCAAGAGCTTCCATTTTGGAGTGACTACGAAGGATACATGCTTAATTTTTCATATTCATGTTTTAAACTTGTTTAAATCATGGTCAAACCTAGGATTTGGCCAAGATTCAAATGGGCAAAATTTTAAAAAAAAATCAAGGCACATAGTCTTCTTATGTCATATAGTAAGCATTCAATTAAGTTGATAAACAAGGTCTAGACATATTCAAACGAGAGAAATCATGTATCTACCCCCTAACCCTAAACTCTGTCTCATGAAGTCAAGCGCATGCATGAAGATATGTGGTTTTTGGTTTCAAACATGGAAATTTCAAAAACCCTCCCAAGAGCTTCATTTCGAAGTGATTAATTAAGAAGCATACATGCATGCTTACTTTTTCATATTCATGTTTTAAACTTATTCAAATCTTGGTGAAACCTAGGATTTGACCAAGATTCAAATCCGTATAAAAATTTAAAAACAAAATAAAAAACAAGGTCTTCTTATGTTATATAGTAAGCATTCAATTAAGTTGATAAATAAGGTCTAGACATATTCAAACCAGAAAAATCATGTATCTACCCCTAACCCTAAGCATGTATCTCGTTGTTTGCGCTATGATACAATATCTACCTATGTTACACTAATCTCCTCTCTCCTACTTAATTAGCTGCCACATCAGCAGTTTTGTGGGACCAATGTGTATGATACTAGCTATGATACTAGCACTATCATGTGGGTACCTAAATCTCGAGTCAAAGTTTGACACGAGACCGATGTGGACTTTATTAATGGTGGAAGGGAGTAACAATCATAAGCACATTATTATTATTGATTGAACAACATTTTATTTGATGTGCCATAAGAAGTTTAGAAACTCCTAGCCCCTGGAGGTGGCGTTTTGGCACACACGTGCATATGCACCGATTATTGGAAATAATAAAAAAAACAATTATATAAATGTTAAAAAAATCTGACATAAATTTTTTGGTATACATTGTGACATCCTATGTTCGTTCATAAGTTTTCGTGGAAAAACAACATTTTGTGTGGTGTGTACAAAAAAGGCAAAAAATGTACGTAGTCGTGTTACAGCATCAAAATTTGTCTTTTTTACAGGAGCCACATATATTTTTTTAAAAACTTATGTACCAACATAAAATGTCTAGATATACATGTAAAATTTCAGTTTAGAATTTTTGGACACTTTGAAATGTGGATTCACATAATGGATTCCTCTACCTCGACCCCCTTGGATTACTGAACAGACTTACAGTACAACTAGTAGGGCCTACTATTTATTATTATTATTACCTACTGCAGGCAAAATTTAATCTCATCGAGCGGTAAAATTCCCCGCCAACGCCCAAATATCTCGCGCCGCAAAGTTTCAGATCTGCGAATATTTTTTTCCCTCAAAAGAAGGACTGCGAAATTCCCTTTTTCTCCTCTATCGCCCAGCTTCGCCCTAGTTTCGCCCGCAAGCCCTCAGAGAAACCGCTCCTCTTACCTACCTCCCACCTTCACGGCCGCCGCACCGGAAAATCACCGCCGCACTTCGCCGTTCAAGCTGCCACGGCTTCAAACCTCGAGGCTGCCCTATCCGCTTGATCTGCACCTACTCCGGCATCCACCGCACTGTATCTCGTTCGCCGACTCTATCGACCACCGCACCTGACCAGCTTCGCCGACACCGACATCCCCGTGCACTGCACATCATCTGCTTCACCGACCTTCTACTTCGGCCGGCGCGCTGAACACTTCATCGACCGCCCAGCATGTCCTTCTCCGACCCCCCAAGATCTGCTTCCCCGGCACCCACCGCAACAGCAGTCCCCTCGCCGACCTCCACGTCACCCGTAAGAACGCGGAACACGTCTAAACGCCGCCCAGAAATAGGTAACCAGACATCCCTGCGCGTTTTGTTTTGTTAGGAGTATTGCAGCTTACTGTATTTCTGAATTCGTGCTAGTATATTTTTAACTTACAAGTGCTTTCGTTTGTAACCACCTCATCCTTTAGATTTAAACACGACGCATAAGTATTTTTTTTCCGTGACCTAACCCACCCATTTGCTGAAACTCTACATGGTATCAGAGCCTAGGTTTCCTTCCTGCTAGTGCTAGCCGCCCCAAACAGTACCATACAAGTTTTTCCTTTGATCACAAAAACCACCGTTGAGATGTACAAATCCAGGCGGCGGGAGGCCGCATCAGGTGCTCTGCGTGGGTTGCGGCTATCACACACAGATGCGAGTTGTGTGAGATCGGCGGCTGCTCGCGCGGGGACAAAGAAGAGGGTCAAGATCGTTTTGGTTTAGAAAGGAGAGAAGAGGAAGTGAATCCGTGGCAGAGAGATCTGGATCCGTGCGAGGGGGAGATGTTGGAGGCGTGCGGAGTGGGCCGAGCCTTTGAGCGCAGGGCGGAGCCGGAGGTTGGTGCTGGACGTTGACCAGCGCGAGCCGATCGATGTGGCCAGGTGCGGTCTGCCAGGTTGGCCAGGGCGCGCAGACGAGGCGCCATCCGAGTGGAAGTGAGGAGAAAATGGAGATCTGAGGCTGTGAGGATATGTTGTGATGGAGTTGATGAGGCTGCGATTGAGTCGTGATGGAGTTGATGAGGCTGCGGTTTAGTGGTGATGGTGATGGTTGTGGATATGTCCAGGGGAAAGGCATGCGTGCCTGAGGTGAGACTGGTTGAGGCCTGACCGGGGGATAGGCATGGGTGCTTGAGGAGTGGATGGTTGAGGCAGGAGTTGGCTGGGGGTTTGTGGGAGAGACGGAAGAGGTCAGTGGCCGGGCAGAGTGGAGAAGAGAGGCTGAGGACATTGAGGCGAATGTGGATGGTTCTGCGGAACTTGTGTGGTGAGGCAGCCGGGGTTGCACTACAAGAAAAGTTGCCATGGCCGACGAAGTTGAAGTCGCGCCGTGGTTGCTGGTGTACCATGGCCGACGATTTTGGGTCCCTCCGTGGTGCATGTCAGAACTTTTTTTTTCTCGTTTTTGAGGCCACCTAGCCCGACGAAAGAGGCCAAAACGTCGCGTATGGTGGCCCGGGACGTGGTGCATCTCGAAATCTCGGGTTCGCCGGCCGAGTCAACGCAAATCCGCACCGCCGAGGGATGTAGGGCCCAGATGGCAGCCTCTCTGGCATTGTTTTTTTTCTAGATCGCGCCATCTCGTTCAACGTTCTCCGATCGAGCCGTTTACGATGCAGGATCATGGGTCCCGCATGTCATCCTCTATGAACCAAAATTCTTTCTATTCTTGGATTTTTTTGACCCCCTGATTTCTGGCTACTTCCTTTTTCTTTTGATCCCTTGCCGCCTTGGAAACGTTGAGACCGCTGCTGCTAAATGGGACCCGCATGTCATCCTCTATGTGCAATCAACTTTCTTTTCTTGGAGTTTTTTTTGGCACCTCAAATTTGGTCACTTGCCTTTTTCTTTCGATCCCCTTCCGCCTCTCAAACGGTGATACCGCTGCTGCTAACTGGGACCCGCATGTCATCCTCTATGTACTATAAAACTTTCTTTTCTTGAATTATTTTTGGCACCTCATATTTGGTCACTTACCTTTTTCTTTCGATCCCCTGCCGCCTTTCAAACGGTGATACCGCTGCTGCTAAATGGGACCCGCATGTCATCCTCTATGTACTATACAACTTTCTTTTCTTGAATTATTTTTGGCTCCTCATATTTTTTCACTTGCCTTTTTCTTTCGATCCCCTGCCGCCTCTCAAACGGTGATACCGCTGCTGCTAAATGGGACCCGCATGTCATCCTCTATGTACTATAAAACTTTCTTTTCTTGAATTATTTTTGGCTCCTGATATTTTTTCACTTGCCTTTTTCTTTCGATCTCATGCCACGTTTGAAACGTTGAGGAACCTGCAGGCTCATGGGACCCGCATGTCATCCTCTATGTACTATAAAAGTTCATTTTCTTGGTTTTTTTTCACCCTCTGATTTTTGGAAATTTCTTTTTTCTTTTGATCCCCTGCCGCCTCTCAAACGGTGATACCGCTGCTGCTAAATGGGACCCGCATGTCATCCTCTATGTACTATAAAACTTTCTTTTCTTGGATTATTTTTGGCACCTCATATTCGTTCACTTGCCTTTTTCTTTCGATCCCCTGCCGCCTCTCAAACAGTGAGACCGCTGCAGCTAAATGGGACCCGCATGTCATCCTCTATGAGCAATCAACTTTCTTTTCTTGGAGTTTTTTTGGCACCTCATATTTGGGCACTTGCCTTTTTCTTTCGATCTCATGCCACGTTTGAAACGTTGAGGAACCTGCTGGCTCATGGGACCCGCATGTCATCCTCTATGTGCTATAAAAGTTTCCTTTGTTGGATTTTTTTTCACCCTCTGATTTTTGGCTTGCCTTTTTCTTTTGATCCCCTGCCCCCTTTGAAACGTTGAGTAAGCTGTTGGCTCAAGGGACCCACATGTAATCCTCTATGTCCATCAACTTTCTTTTCTTGGATTTTTTTTCACCCCCTAATTAATAGCTACTTTCTTTTTCTTTTGATCTCAAGCCGCATTACAAACATTGAGACCGTTGCTGCAAAATGGGACCCACATGTCATCCTCTATGTACAATAAAGTTTCTTTTCTTGGATTATCTTTTGCTCCTGATATTTTGTCACTTGCCTTTTTCTTTCGATCTCATGCCGCCTTTGAAACGTTGAGTAAGCTGCTGGCTCATGGGTCCCGCATGTCATCCTCTACGAACAATAAAAGTTTCCTTTCTTGGAGTTATTTTTGACCCCTAATTTATGGCTATTTGCCTTTTTCTTTTGATCTCCTGCCCCTTTGAAACGATGAGGACGCTGTTGGCAGGTCGGTCCCACAAGTCATCCTCTATGAACAATAAAAGTGTCCTTTGATGGATTTTTTTTGAACCCCTAATTAATTTCTGGATATTTCCTTTTTTTTTCTTTGATCCCCTGCCGCCTTGGAATCGTTGAGGATGCTGCTGCCTCATGGGTCCCGCATGTCATCCTCTCAGAACGGTAAATGTTTCTTTTCTTGGATATTGTTTACCAAATGATTTTTGGCTTATTTTTTCTTTCGATATCCTGCCGCCTTTAAAACGTTGAGGACGCTGCTGGCTCACGGGT
Organism: Lolium perenne; assembly: GCF_019359855.2. Taxonomy (NCBI): domain Eukaryota; kingdom Viridiplantae; phylum Streptophyta; class Magnoliopsida; order Poales; family Poaceae; genus Lolium; species Lolium perenne. The sequence continues at coordinate 192,030,579 of NC_067245.2, forward strand.
CCCACATGTCAGCCTCTATGAACAATAAACGCTGAGGATGCTGCTGCCTCATGGGTCCCGCATGTCATCCTCTCAGAACGAAAATGTTTCTTTTCTTGGATTTTTTACCAACAGATTTTTGGTTTATTTTTTCTTTCCATCCCCTGCCGCCTTTAAAACGACGCTGCTGGCTCATGGGTCCCCGATGTCAGCCTCCCCGTACAAGAAACATGTGATATCTTGATTATTTTGCAGACAATAAACAGTGTATTGCGCTCTGAGCTATTTCAACGGATAAATTAAATCTTTATTTTTACATAAACAAATTTATATGCTGAATCTCCTTGTTTTTTGTTTTTGCGAAGCATAGGACTTTCCTGTTTTTTTTAGAAAAATCCGAACTATCCTGTTTTGGAGTGGGCTGAAATTGTACGAGTCAAAAGGCCCAGCAGGATAGTTCGAATGCCCAGATGTCCACATGCAGCCCAATTGAAATCGTTCTTTTTTTGGATTTTTTCCACCCCCTGATTTCTGGCTACTTCATTTTTCTTTTGGTCCTGTGCCGCCTTGGAAATGTTGAGACCGCTGCTGCAAAATGGGACCCGCATGTCATCCTCTATGTACAGTAAAATTTCTTTTCTTAGATTATTTTTGGCTCCTGATATTTGGTCGCTTGCCTTTTTCTTTCGATCCCGTGCAGCCTCTCAAACGGTGATACCGCTGCTGCTAAATGGGACCCGCATGCCATCCTCTATGTACAATCAAGTTTCTTTTCTTGAATTATTTTTGGCTCCTGATATTTGGTCACTTGCCTTTTTCTTTCGATCTCATGCCATGTTTGAAACGTTAAAAAACCTGCTGGCTCATGGGACCCACATGTCATCCTCTATGTACAATAAAACTTTCTTTTCTTCGATTTTTTTGGCACCTCATATTTGGTCACTTGCCTTTTTCTTTCGATCCCCTGCCGCCTCTCAAACGGTGATACCGCTGCTGCTAAATGGGACCCGCATGTCATACTCTATGTACAATCAAGTTTCTTTTCTTGAATTAATTTTGGATCCTGATATTTGGTCACTTGCCTTTTTCTTTCGATCTCATGCCACGTTTGAAACGTTGAAAAACCTGCTGGCTCATGGGACCCACATGTCATCCTCTATGTACTATAAAAGTTCATTTTCTTGGTTTTTTTTCACCCTCTGATTTTCGGCTATTTCCTTTTTCTTTTGATCCCCTGCCGCCTTTGAAACGTTGAGGACTCTGCTGGCTCATCGATAAAACTTTCCTTTCTTGGAGTTTTTTTTACCCCCTAATTTCTGGCTACTTTCTTTTTCTTTTGATCTCAAGCCGCATTTGAAACGTTGAGACCGCTGCTGCTAAATGGGACCCGCATGTCATCCTCTATGTACAATAAAGTTTTCTTTTCTTGGATTATCTTTGTCTCCTGATATTTTGTCACTTGCCTTTTTCTTTCGATCTCATGCCGCCTTTGAAACGTTGAGTAAGCTGCTGGCTCATGGGTCCCGCATGTCATCCTCTACGAACAATAAAAGTTTCCTTTCTTGGAGTTATTTTTGAACCCTAATTTCTGGCTACTTCCTTTTTCTTTTGATCCCGTGCCGCCTTGGAAACGTTGAGACCGCTTCTGCTAAATGGGTCCCGCATGTCATCCTCTATGTACAATAAAATTTCTTTCTTCGATTATTTTCGGGTCCTGATATTTGGTCACTTGCCTTTTTCTTTCGATCTCATGCCGCCTTTGAAACGTTGAGGAAGCTGCTGGAGCATGGGTCCCGCATGTCATCCTCTATGAACAATAAAAGTTTCCTTTCTTGGAGTTATTTTTTACCCCTAATTTCTGGCTACTTCCTTTTTCTTTTGATCCCCTGCCGCCTTTGAAACGTTGAAGACTTTGCTGGCTCATGGGTCCCACATGTCAGCCTCTATGAACAATAAACACTTCCTTTCTTGGAGTTATTTTGTACCCCTAATTTCTGGCTATTTGCCTTTTTTCTTTCGAAACCCAGTCGCCTTCTAAACGTAGAGGACGCTGCTGGCTCGTGGGTCCCAGATGTCAGCCTCCATGGACAATAAACCTCTCCTTTGTTGGATTTATTTTTCACCCTCTGATTTTGGCTATTTCCTTTTTCTTTTGATCCACTGCCGCCTTGGAAACATTGAGTAAGCTGCTGACACATGGGGCCCGCATGTCATCCTCTATGTACAATCAACTTGCAAGATCTTCGAGCGAAAGAGCTTGTATTAGTGGGACCCATATGTCAACCTCTATGTACAATAAAAGTTTCCTTTCTTGGATTATTTTTAGCTCCTGATATTCGGTCACTTTCCTTTTTCTTTCGATCTCAAGCCGCCTCTGAAACGTTGAGTAAGGTGCTGGCTCATGGGACCCACATGTCATCCTCTATGTACAATAAAGTTTCTTTTCTTGGATTTTTTTTACCCCTGATTTTTGGTCACTTGCCTTGACGCTGCTGGCTCATGGGTCCCACATGTCAGCATCTATGAACAATAAACCTTTCCTTTGTTGGATTTATTGTTTACCCCTAATTTCTGGCTATTTGCCTTTTTCTTTTGATCCCCACCGGCCTTTGAAAACGTTGAGGAACCTGCTGGCTCATGGGACCCGTATGTCATCCTCTATGTACTATAAAATTTCTTTTCTTGGTTTTTTTTTCACCTCTGATTTTTGGCTATTTCCTTTTTCTTTTGATCCCCTGCCGCCTTGGAAACGTTGAGTAAGCTGCTGACTCATGGGACCCGCATGTCATCCTCTATGTACAATCAACTTTCTTTTTTGGAGTTTTTTTACCCCCTAATTTCTGGCTACTTTCTTTTTCTTTTGATCTCAAACCGCATTTGAAACGCTGAAACCGCTGCTGCAAAATGGGACCCGCATGTCATCCTCTATGTACAATAAGTTTCATTTCTTGGATTATTTTTGGCTCCTGATATTTGGTCACTTGCCTTTTTCTTCCGATCTCATGCCGCCTTTGAAACGTTGAGTAAGCTGCTGGCTCATGGGTCCCGCATGTCATCCTCTACGAACAATAAAAGTTTCATTTCTTGGAGTTATTTTTGACCCCTAATTTCTGGCTACTTCCTTTTTCTTTTGATCCACTGCCGCCTTTGAAACGGTGAGGATTCTGCAGACTAATACAAGCTTTTTCTCTCCAAGATCTTGCAAGTTGATAGATTAAATCATGGAATTATTAGGATATGTTTTAAATTTCAAATCCACTTTATGAATTATTAAAAATACCGTTATCCATGTGGGTATGGAGCGAACAAGGATTTTCATATTGGGCATGAGCAGTTTCAAAAATTGGAACCCAATAATTCAAAATAAATAAAAACAACTTTTATGTAGAATCTCCGCGTTTTTTTCTTTTGCCATTCATAGGATCTGTGTTTCATTAGAAAAGGGCCGAAATTGCATGAGCAGAAAGGCCCATTTGTAGTTATTGGGCTTCGACAGCCGGAGCAAGTAGGCCGAGAGCAATTACCATGTAGATGGCCGTTGGCAACCCAAAGTGAAATATTGGGCCCAACAGGGGAAGGCTGAACAGTACTATTTTCTAATTGGAAGGTGGTACATGGCGTAATCCTGCCAAAAAAAAGATGGACACGGGTTGCTGAAATTTGCCCATCTGCGCCTAATATCGCCGCCGCGGCTCCGCTTCCGCCGCCGCCGCCATGCCTCGTCTCGCGTCGAGCTCGCGGTGCTTGCCGCGTCTCGGGCACGGGGTACCGCGGCGTCCGCGCGCGCCCCAAAGGTACGTATTACGCGGAGATACGTGACGGCGGCGAGCGCATCGGCCTCGGCACCTACGAGACCGCGCACGAGGCCGCGCGCGCGTACGACGCCGTGGCGTGGCGGCTCGGGCGCCCGCGATCGTCGATGAATTTCCATGACGTGTGGACGCGCCAGCAGGCCGAGGATCTCGCGCCGCCGCCGTACATCGTTAGACAGGAGGAACAGCACCGCCGCCGCGAGACGGAGCGCCGTTTGCACATCGCCGAGCGGGACGAGCGCGCGGCGCGCGAGTGGGCGGCCCGCTTCCCCGAGGACGTTGCCGCCGAGAACGAGCACTTCCGCAGACGGAGGGCGGAGAAGGCGACGAGGCGGGCAGCGAAGAAGGAGGACCGCGCACGACGGAGGGCGGAGAAGGCGACGAAGCGGGCCTTCATCGAAGCGCAGCTCCCCGGGCCGACCACCATTGGCGAGGACGACCCCCGTTGGATTGACCTCTTCTCGTCGGATCCGGTGTCGGGCACGACACCGGACTCGTCAGATGTCGAGTTTTAGTTTAGTTTTATCGCACTACTTTGTAAAAATATCAAGCTAATTTTATCCTATTTTATGTCTATTTCTAGTCTTTGTTTGATCTTCTGTTTTACTGCACTCTATTTTTCATTATATTCTATTTTTGGCGCTGCATTTATAGCGCCTCTGAAAATACGCTGTTTCAGCCCTGCATTTGGCCGCCACAGTTTGCAGCTTCCGGTGAAGCTATTGCCGGCTCCATGCGCAGCATCAGCCATTCAGCCCACAGCGCCAAAATATAGAGCCACTGCTGGAGTTGCTGTAATATGTTTGTCAGCAGGAGCTTACCTAATTAGTTAAAAAAAAGATGTTCAGCGTGGGATTCGAAAAAAAGATCTTCATGTTTTTTTCCTAGCTATCCTAGTTCGGACTTTTTATTGTGTTGGCTAGTGCATGAAGCTTGACACCTGTATTATGTGATCCTGATATGAGGATAAGAACACCTTCAGCTTGCATTGCTAATGGTGTCTACTGCAGCAGTGGCGTACATTCAATGGAGACTGATGCAAGAGAGTTGGTACTGGTGAGCCTGCACTTGACATCATCGTGCCACCTGAAGTAGGTGGTGTATTGGGATTAGACTGATAAGCATAGCACCTTGCAAAGAACAAGATGATGCTAGTGTTGGTTAACGTGATTTTACGCCAAAAGTCATGTATGCTCAACAGGTGCCGTACCTAGTTTGGATATTGTGTTGTTACCCTTTTGTGGTTTGGTGTTTGTCCAACAGAGAAAGCTACTCTTTTCCCGTGTAAGTGTTATTATGTGAACAAAAGTTGTGTGTACATATATATCGGTCAGAGAACCAAGATTGCATATTCTTGCCTGGTTATAACACATAAGTCATAATAACAATTAAAGAGAAAAGGAACATTTGCCGTTGCAATGTGATTGTGCCAAGTAGATTAGCCAACCAACCACAAACATTACAGGTCAACAGCCAAACGCATGCGAAAGTCCTAAGGTAAGCTCCATAATACATGTTGAAACCAAAAGTCTAGAAACCATAAGAAAGGTAGCTCCACATCACAGTTCCACGACAGCCGCATACTGATCATAAAACATATATCAAGTCAGGACAGCTGCACCACTGGGTAAGCATCCATGGGGTCTGGCTCAAGAGCGAAGACTGTGTGAATGCTGCAAAATGTGGCTCTTGCCTCACCCCACCCATACATCTTATCATGGAACCTTACCAAATCAGCATGAATTATCTTGACATAAACATAGCTCCTCTCTCCATGCTGATGGGATTGAACAATGCGCCGGTTGCAAGTGCTTGACTTGTCAAACAGTATGTAGGAGATGACGAAGCATGCTGGCTGGTCTTTTGTAGTGACAATGGCTTGGAGTAGCTGGTCCTGTGAACCACCCAACTGGATCTTTAGAGCTTGAAGGACAGTCCGTGCTATATAAGCTACCGTTGCTGACTTCAGCTCAGGTTCAGGTGAATGACAGCTGACATCTTGTCCTAGAGATGCAGATCCTTCTTGATCAGATTCAGCGGAATCATCACCACTACTTACAAAGCGTCGGGTTCTACAGAAGGCACATCGTGTACATGCTCCAGTTCATAGGAGTCGGGTGGGACAACACCGTTTGCTGAAATCTCTACAATACCAGCTCCGGGTAGACCACTAGTCTCTACGAGAGGGTAAACCACCAATATCCACTTCAGAGGATTCTCGTGGCACTACACCTTTCGATAGAGGATCTAAACTAACAGCTCCAGTCCACCACCGGTCGATCTTGTGGGCATAGTCATGACGGGTTCTACCAATACAAAACCTCCTTCGGGTGCGGGATCATCGGTAGCAACTCCAGCATCAGCACCAGCTTAAATCGGTGTTGACAATAGGTAAACAGTGTTGCTCCAGTTGAGAGAATTCCCGTGGCTCGACAACGTTCACTCGAGGCTCTACACTAGCAGCTCCAGCTGCACCACCGATTTCTACAGCAGGGGTAAACCCAATCCACAACCTTCTTCATGTGGCACGATGATGCTGTATAGGCTCATCGCACCAGGTCCAGCTGCATCGATCTCCATAGACAAGAAACAAGGTGGCGTCGGAGGTTTAAAAGACTCGGCATGCCATTTCACCTTTGTCATCGGACAATATAGAGTTTTCTTCAACTCTATGTTTCTGCAATAATAAGCACATGAACAGAAATTAGACCAGAGCATCTAGCCATCTAACGGGCAGCGGCAAAACAAGCGTCGGTCCATATGTTTACCTTGTCATCTGGGATATCAGAACACACATATTTAGAAGTCATTTCACATAGCATCCGCTTTTTCGTTCCTTCCCCTACGTCCATCTGGAATAAGTAATACTATTGATCACATAAAACTAATTAATCAAATATATGCATATGTTGAGAAGTTTGCACGGCAAATTGTGGATTCTGCTTTTATCACCTACGAATCGTCGTTCTATATATTTACCTTGTTATCTGGGATATCAGAAGTCACATAATGAGAAGTCATCTCACTAAGTATCGGTTTTTTCGCTCTTTCCCCTCCATCCATCTGCAATAAGAAGTACTATTGATCACATAAAGCCAATTCATTGAATATATGCATATGTTGAGAAGTTTGCACAACAAATTGTGGATTCTACTTCCAATCACCAAGTAATCTCGTGAGAAATGCATGATCAAGATATGTTTCTCCCTCTTGATCGACATCTGCATCTCCATTAAGACTAATCATCGTGTGATGGTGCTAGCGCATACACTTCCAATCACCAGACAAGCAAAAAATTGTTGATTCTAGTAATGCTTAATCAGCAGTGGCCATGGAACGACCACAGATCGACCAAGCAAAAAAATAAATCATCAGCCTACTGACCACCAGGCAAAACAAACTAGGCCCATACATGGCCTCACAAATCATCATCAAACATCGATCAAACTAGCAAGTTTGAACATGGATTACTAATTTATTTTCTGATAAAGTGAGTATATTAATATCGAAAGATATTGATTACACTGAGCCTCTGCAACAACGCAATACCTTACTGGTAGTACGGATGCACATGGATTCCTAATACTCCCTCTGTTCGGTTTTAATTAGTCGACGCGAGGGAGAGAAGAAAATGAACTGTCGATGCTTTCAACTAGAGTCAATTAAATACGAACGGAAGAAGTACGTAGTAGTATTGACAAATATCCGGATCTAGTCTAAAAACAAATTGGCATGTAAATCCTAGTAGTGTACTAAACTAGGAACAATACCCTAGATTAGGGTTGCAAGCGGCGTCCGCGAATCGTCCCGCAAAGCAGAAAATTAGAGCAAATAGTGGTTGAGATTAGAGCAGATTTAAAGCACTCGCACTGAAACTAGCTAGCCCGCTACCCACCCTGCTTGACACCCTGCCCTAGATGTGAATCTACACCAAATATTCAAACAAGGATGAGCAACCGCCAATAAAATTTTATCCGCACATCATCATCTCTACCATACACAAGGGTATGGTGATTTCACATACAGCCATTGTTGCCGCGGGACGAGGATGAGTGATGCGCCGCGGAGAAGGTGCCTCACGCCTCTGTCGCCGCCGCCATCAAAGAGGAAGTCGAAGCCGCGCGATTGTGGTCCGTCGCCGATATGGAGGTGGAGCTACTAGGGAAGAGATGGAGGTGGAGGTGGAGAGGGAGTGATGGTTTGTACTAGTGGTGGCCGGTGAGGTAGTTATAAATACAGCCTCTCTCTCTTTTTTTGGCAAGGAATGCAGCTTCTCTTGGAAGGCAACGAGGCAACGCACTCTAGATTTCGTATATTACTATAATAATATGGGCAGAGAAATTTGGACGCATCTGTGTTGTCTTGTCAAATGAATCACCAGGATTTGCTTTTAGTACTCCAGATTTGGGCGACCCAAGGAAGTAGAGATAGTAATGTACGCCATCTAGCTGCACGCTATCAAATCAAATAAATGGTCATGCCATTTACTTTTAAGATGGTGCAGCAGTTATTCTGACCAAAGAAACATGCACGTCTGCTGATTATTTCTGATGGGTATACATTTACCGTCCGCTAGCAAAGATTGTTTGGCACATTGTTCTTATGGCTTTCAACATCACACCCCTTAATAATATTATTAATCAATGTTTGGGCAATCAATTGAGTGTGTTAATAAAAAATTAAAACCCACAAATCCAACTGTACTATTTTTAGGGCCATATGAAGGACAAGGAATGATTTTAAATGCCATATGGAGTACCTCCAACCATGTGAAATATGGTTCTGTCATGCAGGTGATACCCATGGCTTCGCATTGGATCTGTATATTGTCCTACATACAGTCAACTATGAAGTACCACGATTTGGTTTTTGGGTGCAACCGGCTAGAGAATGATGCACGGGTTTGTACAGCCAGTACAATTCACATTAAGATTTTCTGATAGGATGTTGATGTGTATATGTAAGAATCATACACTAGAATGTCTTCTATGTTTAGATGGTTGATCTACGTTTATACTTTTTGTGAATCATGAGGTTAAGACCTTTGTACTATAATAAAGATTGCTAAATAACAGTATATATGTATGCCTCTAGGGACACTGAAACAGCCAAACAACCATGCATGTGCATAGACCGTATTTGATCAAATTAAAAGAAGCACCTCGGTTCATGCAAATAGCATCGCTAATCACCTAAGTCCATTAGCTATAAATAGTTAAATAGGAGTCAAGACCAACTGAGCTAGCTAGTAGTATGATCCTACTATTACATAAATATCCCTAACTCTGATTGTCTTTGTTCCAGTCCAGCGCGTTGGTGTAGCTTGGGATGAACCAAAACCCCGTATGCCAGTTGGCCCCTGGACCGCTGCTTGAGAAAGAGATGCTTTGGTGGTCTTCGCCATTTAGACTGAAGCAGAAAATTTCTTGATGTGATGTGTCAAACTGAGAGCCAATGGTCTGAGGCGTGGTGTAGATGCAGTTTCTTCTTGTCAAATATCCTGGGGGAAATGTTGCACCACCCACTGGCATGAAAATCGGATAGTTCAACCCAAGGAACATAGAATAGTCTCCAAGATTAGTAACCCTTTCCCACGGGTTGGCTGGAAGTAACCGACTAGTGTCATTCGAGAATACAATGCAGGTATACCCCGAATAGCTGTGAACAGCGCGACCGCAATGGACAGAAGGGGTACTATCATAATAATACATTGGAGCACCGTCAGCGTCAAAATCCATTACGCCACGTGCATAGACCAGGAGAAGTCTAGAACGATCTTGAGATCTTGTCAGCCACCACGTACGACTATTAGAGTCAAAATCATCATAGCCATCAAATCCAGCCGTCCGCGGAATGAATGGAGCAGGGAGCACTATAGGACCTTGAAAAAGGAAAGAGCACGTCACATGAAAATATATTTCATGATTTATCTACTAGTGATATTGATTTGATATTGTGATGCCAATACTAGTACTTTAAGAAATAATGGTCAAACATAAGATGGTTTGAAATATATTTCGAACATCTTGGTAAAACTTCATATGGATTAAAAACATGTTCCCCAAAATATTGGTCCAAATTTTAGATGGTTTGAATATAGTACTCCTTATTCTCTAGAACCGGGGGAATATAAACAAATGAAAGTCTTTATCAATATTGCATGGCAGCTTTATTGATTCTATTTCTACTCTACCTTAAATTTTCTAGGGAGTAATAATAAAGAAACTTAATTACTAGGGGGCCTTTTTCCTAAGGAACAACATGCACATTAGACCATACTAAAATTCCTATAGATGTTAAATTCTAAATATGTCCATACCACAAGAGGGTTATGGTGTGCGCCTATGGAATTCCTTTAAGCCAAAAGATGCCAAGACAGTTCAACAAATAAGAGGTGAAATACTATATAAGTTACGTATATAAAAAAAGATAGGGAGGAAATGTTACCAAATTGATTAGGATCCCATGCATAAACATTTCCAAGCTCAGTAACGGCGAACACAAGTCCGTTATGTATAATTGCATCGCAGTATATGGCGCCGTACTGAAACTGGTTTTCAAGAAATATCCATGTACGAGGATATTCGCCATGGAGGTAGGCAATTGCAAAGTCGAAGATTGCGACAAGGGAGAAATCTTTATACCCCCTAGCAGCTGTAGGAACTTGGCAAATAGCTATCTTCTGCAGTTGAATAGCAGAACGCTGATACTCGAATATAAGTGGATTGCGTGTGGTTTCCAACTTCTTCCTCAAAGATGGAAGCTTAATCTTGCGATGAGTGTAGACATTGAGGAGGTTCCACTTGCCTTCGGGGCCAACCATGGCGATCCAATCTCCATTGGCGCCTGCCCGCTCCTCATCCTTACCGTGTGGCATTAGGCCATCATAGGAGAACCTGTCCAGCGGCAGTAGTTTGTAGGACAACGTTGCATAGAAAACAAAAAATTTCCTACCGCGAACACGCAATCCAAGCCAAGATGCAATCTAGAAGACGGTAGCAACGATTGGGTATCGAGTCTCACCCTTGAAGAGATTCCAAAGCCTACAAGAGGAGGCTCTTGTTGCTGCGGTAGACGATCACTTGCCGCTTGCAAAAGCGCGTAGAAGATCTTGATCACGATCGGTTCCGGCGCCACGAACGGGCAGCACCTCCGTACTCGGTCACACGTTCGGTTGTTGATGAAGACGACGTCCACCTCGCGTTCCAGCGGGCAGCGGAAGTAGTAGCTCCTCTTGAATCCGACAGCACGACGGCGTGGTGTCGGTGGCAGTGGAGAAGTCCGGCGGAGCTTCGCTAAGCTACGTGGGAGATATGGAGGAGAGGGGGGCGGCTAGGGTTTGGGAGGGGGTGGCCAGCCACTTCAAGGGGGGCGGCCAGCTTGTGGTCTTGGGGTGGCCGGCCCCCTCCCTTGGCCCCTCATTATATAGGTGGATCCCCAAGTGTTGGTGTCCAAGTCTTCGAATAAGACCCGAACCAAAAACCTTCCATAAGAGGGGAAACCTAGCCCAACTAGGACTCCCACCAAAGGTGGGGTTTCCACCTCCCATATGGGGGGGTGGCCGGCCCCCTAAGGGGGAGTCCACTTGGGACTCCTCCCCCACTAGGGTTGGCCGGCCATGGAGGTGGAGTCCCATGTGGACTCCACCTTCCTTGGTGGTTTCTTCCGGACTTTTCCAGAACCTTCTAGAACCTTCCATAGAACCTTCCGCGACATTTTAATTCACATAAAATGACATCCTATATATGAATCTTATTCTCCGGACCATTCCGGAACTCCTCGTGATGTCTGGGATCTCATCCAGGACTCCGAACAAATATTCGAACTCCATTCCATATTCAAGTACTACCATTTCAACATCCAACTTTAAGTGTGTCACCCTACGGTTCGTGAACTATGCGGACATGGTTGAGTACTCACTCCGACCAATAACCAATAGCGGGATCTGGAGATCCATAATGGCTCCCACATATTCAACGATGACTTTAGTGATCGAATGAACCATTCACATACAATACCTATTACCTTTGTCTCGCGATATTTTACTTGTCCGAGGTTTGATCTTCGGTATCACTCTATACCTTGTTCAACCTCGTCTCCTGACAAGTACTCTTTACTCGTACCGTGGTATGTGGTCTCTTATGAACTCATTCATATGCTTGCAAGACATTAGACGACATTCCACCGAGAGGGCCCAGAGTATATCTATCCGTCATCGGGATGGACAAATCCCACTGTTGATCCATATGCCTCAACTCATACTTTCCGGATACTTAATCCCACCTTTATAGCCACCCATTTACGCAGTGGTGTTTGGTGTAATCAAAGTACCTTTCCGGTATAAGTGATTTACATGATCTCATGGTCATAAGGACTAGATAACTATGTATCAAAAGCTTATAGCAAATAACTTAATGACGAGATCTTATGCTACGCTTAATTGGGTGTGTCCATTATATCATTCATACAATGACATAACCTTGTTATTAATAACATCCAATGTTCATGATTATGAAACTAATCATCCATTAATCAACAAGCTAGTTTAAGAGGCATACTAGGGACTTCTTGTTTGTCTACATATCACACATGTACTAATGTTTCGGTTAATACAATTATAGCATGATATATAAACATTTATCATAAACATAAAGATATAAATAATAACCACTTTATTATTGCCTCTAGGGCATATCTCCTTCAGTCTCCCACTTGCACTAGAGTCAATAATCTAGATTACATTGTAATATACCTAACACCCATGGCATTCTGGTGTTGGTCATGCTTTGCCCTAGGGAGAGCTTTAGTCAACGGATCTGCTACATTCAGATCAGTGTGTACTTTGCAAATCTTTACTTCTCCATCTTCGATGTACTCGCGAATCGAGTGGTAACGCAGCTTGATATGCTTCAGCCTCTTGTGTGACCTTGGCTCTTGTGCATTGGCGATGGCACCCATGTTATCACAGTAAATGATTAATGGGTCCAATGCACTAGGAACCACACCGAGCTCTACAATGAACCTCTTCATCCATACCGCTTCTGATGAAGCCTCTGAAGCCGCTATGTACTCTGATTCTGTTGAAGACTTCGCCACCGTGCACTGCTTCGAGCTTGCCCAGCTTACTGCAGCACCATTCAATATAAACACGTACCCAGATTGTGACTTAGAGTCATCAGGATCAGTGTTCCAACTTGCATCGGTGTAACCGTTTACAACGAGCTCTTGGTCACCTCCATAACAAAGAAACATATCCTTAGTTCTTTTCAAGTACTTCAGGATATTCTTGACCGCTGTCCAGTGCTCCATTCCTGGATCACTTTGATATCTGCTAGTCAAACTAACAGCATGTGCTATATCCGGTCTAGTACATAGCATGGCATACATGATAGATCCTACTGCCGAGGCATAGGGGATATTACTCATCCTTTCTCTTTCTTCTGCCGTAGCCGGTCCTTGAGTCTTACTCAATACCTTGCCTAGTAACATAGGTAAGAACCCTTTCTTACTTTCGTCCATTCTAAACTTCTTTAGAATCTTGTCCAGATATGTACTCTGTGATAGCCCTATTAGGCGTCTTGATCTATCTCTATAAATCTTGATGCCTAATATATATGATGCTTCACCAAGGTCTTTCATTGAAAAACTATTATTCAAATAACCTTTAACACTGCTTAATAGTTCTATATCATTCCCGATCAATAATATGTCATCTACATATAATATCAGGAATGCTACAGAGCTCCCACTCACTTTCTTGTAAATACAGGCCTCTCCATGACACTGTATAAACCCGAAGTCTTTGATCACCTTATCAAAGCGTCGGTTCCAACTTCTAGATGCTTGCTTCAGTCCATAGATTGAACGCTGAAGTTTGCATACTTTGTCAGCATTTTTAGGATCGACAAAACCTTTGGGTTGTACCATATACAACTCTTCCTCAATGTCTCCATTAAGGAACGCCATTTTGACATCCATCTGCCAAATCTCATAATCGAAAAATGCAGCTATTGCTAACAAAATCCTCACAGATTTTAGCTTCGCTACAGGTGAGAAAGTCTCATCGTAGTCAACTCCTTGAATTTGTCGGAAACCCTTCGCGACAAGTCGAGCTTTATAGACAGTAATATTACCATCAGCATCTGTTTTCCTCTTGAAGATCCATTTATTTTCGACAGCCTTTCGGCTATCAGGTAAATCTACCAAAGTCCATACTTTGTTATCATACATGGATCCCATTTCGGATTTCATGGCTTCTTGCCATTTGTTGGAATCTGGGCTCATCATCGCTTCTTCATACGTCGCAGGGTCCTCATCATTGTTATCCACAATCATGACATTTAGACAAGGATCATACCAATCATGAGTGGCACGTTCCCTTGTCGATCTGCGAGGTTCAGTAGTTTCCTCGTTCGAAGTTTCATGATCATTATCATTAGCTTCCTCTGTTGCCGGTGTAGGCGATGCAGTACAATTTCTGCACTGCGCTACTCGATCAATGAGTATAGATTCATCAATCTCATCGAGTTCTACTTTTCTTCCAGTCACTTCTTTAGTGAGAAATTCTTTCTCAAGAAAGGTTCCGTTCTTAGCAACAAAGATTTTGCCTTCGGATCTGTGATAGAAAGTGTACCCTATAGTTTCCTTAGGGTATCCTATGAAGACGCATTTCTCCGCTTTGGGTTCTAGCTTGTCCGGTTGTAACTTCTTTACATAGGCTTCGCAACCCCAAACTTTCAGGAACGACAGCTTAGGTTTCTTGTTAAACCATAATTCATACGGTGTCGTTTCTACGGATTTTGATGGTGCTCTATTTAAAGTGAATGCGGCTGTCTCTAATGCATAACTCCAAAATGATAACGGCAAATCAGTAAGAGACATCATGGAACGAACCATATCTAAGAGAGTTCAATTACGACGTTCGGACACACCGTTACGTTGAGGTGTTCCCGGCGGTGTCAATTGTGAAAGTATTCCGCATTTCTTTAAATGCATGCCAAACTCATAACTCAGATATTCACCTCCACGATCAGATCGTAGAAATTTGATCTTCTTGTTACGTTGATTTTCTACTTCACTTTGGAATTCCTTAAACTTCTCGAAAGTTTCGGATTTATGTTTCATGAAATAGATATACCCATATCTACTCAGATCATCTGTGAAGGTTAGAACATAACGATAACCACCGCGCGATGCTACACTCATTGGTCCGCACACATCGGTATGTATGATTTCCAATAAGTCAGTAGCTCGCTCCATCATACCACAAAATGGAGTCTTTGTCATTTCTCCCATTAGACATGCTTCGCATCTATCAAGTGACTCAAAGTCAAGTGATTCAAGTAATCCATCAGTATGGAGTTTCTTCATGCGTTTCACTCCAATATGACCAAGACGACAGTGCCACATATAAGTAGAATTATCATTCAATTTAATTCGCTTAGCATCAATGTTATGTATATGCGTATCACTACTATCGAGATCTAACAGAAATAAGCCATTCTTTTGTGGTGCTCAACCATAAAAGATATTATTCATAAAAATAGAACAACCATTATTCTCAGACTTGAATGAATAACCGTCTTGCATTAAACAAGATCCAGATATAATGTTCATGCTCAACGCGGGTACAAAATAACTATTATTTAGGCTTAAAACTAATCCCGAAGGTAGATGTAGAGGAAGTGTGCCGACAGCGATCACATCGACTTTGGATCCATTTCCAACGCGCATCGTCACTTCATCTTTCAGTAGTCTTCGTTTATTCTTTAGTTCCTGTTTCGAGTTACAGATATGAGCAACCGAACCGGTATCAAATACCCAGGTACTAGAACGAGAACCAGTGAGATAAACATCTATAACATGTATATCAGATATACCTTCTTTCTTCTTCTTGACAAGGCCGCTCTTCAGATCAGCCAGATACTTGGAGCAATTACGCTTCCAGTGTCCCTTCTCCTTGCAGTAATAGCACTCAGCATCAGGCTTAGGGCCGTTCTTAGGTTTCACAGGAGGCGTGGCAGCTTTCTTGCCACCCTTCTTGAATTTTCCCTTAGACTTGCCCTGTTTCTTGAAACTGGTGGTCTTGTTGACCATCAACACTTGGTGCTCTTTCTTGATCTCAATCTCAGCAGCTTTTAGCATGCCAAAGAGTTCAGGTAACTCCTTGTTCATGTTCTGCATATTGTAGTTCATCACAAAGTTCTTGTAACTTGGTGGCAGTGATTGAAGGACACGATTAATCCCCAGTCTATTAGGAATCACTATTCCCAAGTCACTGAGTTTCTTCGCATGCCCGGTCATGGCGAGCATGTGCTCACTAACGGAGCTGCCTTCTTCCATCATACAGCTGAAGAAATGTTTCGATGCTTCATAGCATTCCACGGCCGCATGAGTCTCGAATATAGCTTTCAGCTCATTCATCAACTCATGAGGATCATGGTGCTCAAAACGTTTTTGAAGATCGGATTCCAGACTGCACAGGATGGCACACTGAACTTGAGAGTACCGAGTTTTCCGAGTCGTGTAAACAGCTTTTACTTCATCGGTTTCAGTTTCTGCAGGAGGGTCACCTAGCGGTGCATCAAGCACAAATTGCAGATTTCCGCCAGAGAGGAAGATCCTCACATGACGGAACCAGTCGGTGAAGTTGCTACCGTTGCTCTTAAGTTTCTCTTTCTCTAGGAACTGATTAAAATTGATTGGGGACGCCATCTCTACAACATATATTTGCAATAGTTTAGACTAAGTTTATGACAAATTGAGTTCAAATTTTAATTCAACATAATTAAAAAAACTAAGTGAACTCCCACTCAAAACAATATCCCTCGCATTGTCTTAGTGATCACACGAACCAAATCCACCGCACCTAAACCCGATCATCACGAGAAAAGGTGTGATTTCAATGGCGAACACTCAAAGTGTTCATCATATCAACCATATGATTCATGCTCTACCTTTCGGTATCACGTGTTCCGAGACCATGTCTGTACATGCTAGGCTCGTCAAGGCCACCTTAGTATCCGCATGTGCAAAACTGTCTTGCACCCGTTGTATGCACTTGTTGATTCTATCACATCCGATCATCACGAGATGCTTCGAAACGACAAGTCTTGGCAACGGTGCTACTAAGGATGAACACTTTATTATCTTGAGATTTTAATGAGGGATCATCTTATAATGCTACCGTCGCGATCTAAGCAAAATAAGATGCATAAAAGGATTAACATCACATGCAGTTCATATGTGATATGATATGGCCCTTTTGTCTTTGCGCCTTTGATCTTCATCTCCAAAGCACGGACATGATCTCCATCATCTTCGGGCATGATCTCCATCATCGTCGGCGTAGCGTCAAGGTCAATGGCGCTGTCTTCATGATTGTCCTCCATGTAGCAACCATTACAACTACTTTGAAATACTACTCAACATGAATTTTAAAGACAACCATAAGGCTCCTGCCGGTTGCCACAATACAATAATGATCATCTCATACATATTCATCATCACATTATGGCCATATCACATCACCAAACCCTGCAAAAACAAGTTAGACGTCTCTAATTTGGTTTGCATATTTTACGTGGTTTAGGGTTTTCGAGAGAGATCTAATCTACCTACGAACATGAACCACAACGTTGATACTAATGTTTTCAATAGAAGAGTAAATTGAATCTTCACTATAGTAGGAGAGACAGACACCCGCAAAGCCTCTTATGCAATACAAGTTGCATGTCGAACGAGGAACATGTCTCATGAACGCGGTCATGTAAAGTTAGTCCGAGCCGCTTCATCCCACTATGCCACAAAGATGCAAAGTACTCAAACTAAAGATAACAAGAGCATCAACGCCCACAAACCATTGTGTTCTACTCGTGCAACCATCTATGCATAGACACGGCTCTGATACCACTGTAGGACAACGTTGCATAGAAAACAAAAATTTTCCTACCGCGAACACGCAATCCAAGCCAAGATGCAATCTAGAAGACGGTAGCAACGAGGGGGTATCGAGTCTCACCCTTGAAGAGATTCCAAAGCCTACAAGAGGAGGCTCTTGTTGCTGCGGTAGATGATCACTTGCCGCTTGCAAAAGCGCGTAGAAGATCTTGATCACGATCGGTTCCGGCGCCACGAACGGGCAGCACCTCCGTACTCGGTCACACGTTCGGTTGTTGATGAAGACGACGTCCACCTCCCGTTCCAGCGGGAAGCGGAAGTAGTAGCTCCTCTTGAATCCGACAGCACGACGGCGTGGTGTCGGTGGCAGTGGAGAAGTCCGGCGGAGCTTCGCTAAGCTACGCGGGAGATATGGAGGAGAGGGGGGCGGCTAGGGTTTGGGAGGGGTGGCCAGCCACTTCAAGGGGGGCGGCCACCTTGTGGTCTTGGGGTGGCCGGCCCCCTCCCTTGGCCCTTCATTATATAGGTGGATCCCCAAGTGTTGGTGTCCAAGTCTTCGAATAAGACCCGAACCAAAAACCTTCCATAAGAGGGGAAACCTAGCCCAACTAGGACTCCCACCAAAGGTGGGGTTTCCACCTCCCATATGGGGGGGTGGCCGGCCCCCTAAGGGGGAGTCCACTTGGGACTCCTCCCCCACTAGGGTTGGCCGGCCATGGAGGTGGAGTCCCATGTGGACTCCACCTTCCTTGGTGGTTTCTTCCGGACTTTTCTAGAACCTTCTAGAACCTTCCATAGAACCTTCCGCGACATTTTAATTCACATAAAATGACATCCTATATATGAATCTTATTCTCCGGACCATTCCAGAACTCCTCGTGATGTCCGGGATCTCATCCAGGACTCCGAACAAATATTCGAACTCCATTCCATATTCAAGTACTACCATTTCAACATCCAACTTTAAGTGTGTCACCCTACGGTTCGTGAACTATGCGGACATGGTTGAGTACTCACTCCGACCAATAACCAATAGCGGGATCTGGAGATCCATAATGGATCCCACATATTCAACGATGACTTTAGTGATCGAATGAACCATTCACATACAATACCTATTCCCTTTGTCTCGCGATATTTTACTTGTCCGAGGTTTGATCTTCGGTATCACTCTATACCTTGTTCAACCTCGTCTCCTGACAAGTACTCTTTACTCGTACCGTGGTATGTGGTCTCTTATGAACTCATTCATATGCTTGCAAGACATTAGACGACATTCCACCGAGAGGGCCCAGAGTATATCTATCCGTCATCGGGATGGACAAATCCCACTGTTGATCCATATGCCTCAACTCATACTTTCCGGATACTTAATCCCACCTTTATAGCCACCCATTTACGCAGTGGTGTTTGGTGTAATCAAAGTACCTTTCCGGTATAAGTGATTTACATGATCTCATGGTCATAAGGACTAGATAACTATGTATCAAAAGCTTATAGCAAATAACTTAATGACAAGATCTTATGCTACGCTTAATTGGGTGTGTCCATTATATCATTCATACAATGACATAACCTTGTTATTAATAACATCCAATGTTCATGATTATGAAACTAATCATCCATTAATCAACAAGCTAGTTTAAGAGGCATACTAGGGACTTCTTGTTTGTCTACATATCACACATGTACTAATGTTTCGGTTAATACAATTATAGCATGATATATAAACATTTATCATAAACATAAAGATATAAATAATAACCACTTTATTATTGCCTCTAGGGCATATCTCCTTCATAGTTTGCACTTGCTGTGCACCGGCAAATCCTCCTTGAACACCCATGGTTTATCCGCCGGGTCACAACAGAGAACACACGGAAGGCCAAACGGCTGAGAAGCAGGCAGAGTGGCACTGTATTTGGCTGACTGGAGAATACTTTTGGAGGAACCGACTAGGGACGCGGTGGTGATGGCGTCGCACTGGCTGATGAGCACTTCAAGGGGGCCTTCCGTAAACACCTTGTGAAACAGCCCAGATCCACAGACCCTGCTCGATTTCGCCATCGCAATGAGGCAGGTGGTACAATGGGGTTGGTATTTTCTTGGGAGATCTACTGATTCGAACTTTGGGAGAGAGATGGCGATCAATGGCGGCAGGTGGGGGTTTGAGTTGGAGAACAGAGGCTCTCAAACTGGGCACTGCTGGATAGGATGCGAAAGCGCCATGGCGAAGACGCAGGCGCGTGCTATGGAAGCTGGGTGGAGTGGGGATAGACGACGGAGGTGAACCGAGACGCTCCTCCTCTTATGCATATACTGCCTACTGCAGTTTCGAGGAGAGTGTGAATGTGTTCAAAAAAAGAGGAGAGTGTGAATGTGTTCAAAAAAAGAGGAGAGTGTGACTGTGACCCGACACCCGAGTAGGAGCAGACGGACTATAGGAGTAGCCCCATCATTACAGAACATTAATCGTGCTTCCTACAATAAATAAGTGAAACATCCCAGGCTTGAGTTGTCTAATCAAATCGATGGCCATGTCAGTATTATGGTGAACAAATAAAACAAATACACACCAACCTTGTTCTTTTTGCAACGTACACCAACCTAGCAAGGCATCAACCTTCTCGCCATCAACTACGACTCCGTGGCTCCGTCCCACCAAAGTTGTCTCAACTTTGTAAAAAAAAAACGGTTTTGCTATGTCTGAGTCAACTGAGATTTTCTTAAGTCTAAGTCACTTACAAAAAAGTGCTTTGAGTTGCACTTTTCTGTTAAAAAAGTGCAATTGCACTTTTCTACCAGAAATGTGCAACTGGACCGAGTTGCACTTTTCTTTGAACTGCAGTTGCACTTTTCTGAGGTGACTGAGACTTAAGAAAATCTCAGTCAACTGAGACATAGGCACACCCAAAAAAAAATACATCTATCCATCTAAATTTTAACAAAGGTGAGACACTTTTGGTGGGACCGAGGGAGTACAAAAAAACTTTACTACTCCATGCTAGTATCGGCCCCTAATTCAAATTTCAACTGAAGGCGTGCTATTTTATGGTCCTGAAAATTGCCAAAAAAAAATACAACCCAAAAATGCAACAGATCCATGTTAAGGGGGTACACCCTACGCAATATACATTAAGAAACTTCGAAACTTCAGCGACCTTGTAAGAATGCCCATGACAGTGCAGTTTTGCCAAATTAGGAAGAGACGAAATATGCATTCAACCAAAGAAATCTAAACGAATCCTTAGACAATAGCATAGTTAACACGTTCAGAAAAAAATGATGACTCCAAGAGAACAACATTAGCAAGAAATACTCCATTTTAGTTCGAATTTGCAGTCACATACATATACTAGTAGTACTGCCAAAATACTATAATACTCCGAGCTGCATTCTAGCACTCCAACTAGCTAGCTAATAGTTCTGGAGTAGTAGTACTACTATACAAGTCCAAAATACATCCGAACGAACCCTACTTCGAACTAAACTACTCCCTCCGATCTTCGAGTAACTACATTGCAGTATGACTAAACGAAGATTATTGTATAACCTTCTTGTTGATGCAAACGCAGATAGGCAACACACGCTGCCCTCCATTCTGCTTCGCGTAACGGGGCAGCACCGCCAGGAAAGAAGTGAGTTGCTGCAACATGATTGAGCTAGGCGTCGGGGAGCTCGTCGGCTCGATTACCGCCATCAAGGTGTCCGTCGAGAGGTCACTGGTCCCAGCCGTCGCCGGCGGACCAATCACCAGCAGCTGCGCCTTGTCCATCGGAAACAAGCACGCGGCCGACCTGATGCACACACAGGACACAATGGTGGTCGGGCCGAGCGCGCCAATGGTGATGGCGAACACGCTACCGTCTTCTTCCCCACTGCCGATGAACAGGTGTAATGTCCCAGGTTTAGAGACGATCGAGGGGTAGATTTTAGAAAGGGATGTGCATTGCATTGTAATTTACGGGGAAATTTCGCGCTTTTAAACAAAAACTGCATCGAAGGGGGACAGGTTTCTCTCTCGACACTTTACAGGGTTAGGGTTTCGAGAGAGCTATGAACTTGTTCCTACTTAGCTAGATTAGGGTTTTGAGAAGAGAGAAGAGATGATGCATCACAATCTTAAGTTGCATGATTGAATTCTCAATTAAGTTGCATGATTGAATTCAAACCAAATTTGAATTTGAATTTCATATTCAAACATCAAATTGATACCACATCATTCAAACTTAAGATAATTCAATAAATAATTAAAAGTAATCAAGAATATAAATAATACAACAATTATATAAAGCTCATTAAGGAAAATGGGAGCTTTATTGATATACACACAAAATACAATGTCATTTACAATATCCATAATTAGAAAAAGGAATATACAACACTTTACAAGAATTGGAAAAAAATTAGAAAAGAAAATAAAAAGAAAAGTACAAGGATGGATCCTATCCTAAATACTACAAGATCATCTTCACTTGATCTTGGACTTGATGACCTCCATATTCATCTTGATCAATTGTTGATCCCTGCACATAATCACAACAAATAAAAGTTATGCCAAGTGGCATAGCCACTTGGTAGGTTAGAAATCAAATGAAAATATGAAATAAGCAGATAGGACCAAAGTGGCCGAGCTGATCCATGCCACAGTCAAGTTCCAGGTCCAAGTGCACAGCACCTGTCTACACACACACACAGCCTGCTCACAGGGCTGTGTGCATGCAGCACACACACACAGTGAGTCACCCAAAGGGAAAGGTGGAGCTGTCGACCAGGGATGCAATGGCTGGCCACATATAAGCTTTTCCCAGCCAAAACCCTAGTCATTTGCTTCATCCATCGACAGGCAACAGTGGTAAGCCACCAAGAACAGCAAGAATAGCTCAAGAACACCAAGAACAGATGAACAGCTAAAGCTGTTTCATCCACTCCACAATCACCAGAAATTAAACCAAGACCACAAGCTTGCTAGGAGGAGCAGGGCAAGCAAAAGATCATCACAGAAGCAAACCCTCTACACCAACAATATTTCTAGGAGCTGGAGTGAGGTATACAAATCATCATGAACAAACCAGATGGTTTTGTTCATAAATAAGCATATGCATCAAGCGCACACAAGCAAAAGGGTGTGAGAACTAGTTTGTATCATCATCTGGCTACTAAGCCTTTTGGTGCAAGCAAACTAGAGAACAAACAGTGGGAGATTTCCAAGGGGAACATTGGCATGTCAACAAGATGACATACCAGAGAAATCCAACCTGGATTAATCCCTAACTAGCCATTCAAAATCATCTAGCACCTAAAGCCAAGCAAGCCATCAGATATTAGACAGATCATGTCTATTTTTGTTGTCAACAGCAAAGATACTGGAAAACCAACATGGTTTCTTCCAGTGAGTTATTCACCAAATCACAGCCAGCCAACAAAGGTGGGAGCTACCCTAACAGCAAAGATTTGCTGTCAGGGCCACCTCAACCACTTCACCAAATCCCACAGAGAAGCCATGCACAAATATCATCACCCAGATGGGTTCAAAAAGGAGCTAGGGTTCCCAATAGATGTTGGCATCCCACTAGCTCAATCTTATTAATATTAAGATGATCATTACTGATAAACAGCTCACATCATTTATCTATTTAGCCAAGCAAGGAATTACAGATAAATGAAACAGACCAGTAACCAAGCACCAACTCCTTGCCAGTGAACCAATGGCTCACTGCAAGCATCAGATGATGCTTGAGCAAGCATTACCATTCACTAGCACAAGTGTATGCATCACACAGACACCAGGAGAGCACCAGCTAAACATAAGCATGAAACATCAGCCAGTCACCAAGCATCTGATGATTATAAGATCATCAGAGCTTGGCAGAACATGCTAGAGCCAAGCCTAGCATCAACACATGAACCAGACAATAAGATCAGTTGTAACATCCCAACCTTGTTTATCTAAATAAATGAGTGTTCATGTGCATCTCATGCATGTAGTTTGAGTTTGAACAAAATTTGCATCTCCATTTTCAATTATGCAAATCCCTCTAATTCAATCTTATTCAAAATCTCTCAAGTTTTCAAAATGGACAACATGGCATTGTTCATTAAACCAGTCCATGTGTGTTTATTACTTCCCTGGAAAATTTGAGTTTCAAACTTCATTCAAAAACAGATTTGAAAATTGGTTTTGAAAAGAGAAACAAAAAAAATCAGAAAAAGAAAAGGGAAAAAAATAAGGGGAGAAACCCTCCTCTCTTCTCTCCCTGGGCGCAGCCCACTTCCTCCCCCTCTCTTTCTCACTCTCTGGCCGCAGCCCAGCTCGGCCCAAATGGCCCAGGCCGCACCCCACCTCAGCCCAACTTCCCCACAGGGGGGTATTTGCAAAACCGTCGTCTTCCCCCGCGCACCGAAGCAGCTCGGTGGCCTGGCGCCGGCCACCCGATGCTCCGGCCGGCTAGGATGCGCCCCGCCGCCCCCGGTGAGCTACAAATAGCGCGCCGCCGCCGCTTCAGAGCCCTAGCCCCACTCTCCCCTCTCCGGTGCTCTCCCGTGACCCCCCAAACCCTAACCCTACTGCTTGCAGGGACGGCCGGCCACCGTCGATTCCGGCGCCGGCGAGCTCCCCCGACCGTCGCCGACCCTTCCACCAGCTTCGGGGTGAGCTCCTCGTCCTCCCAGCACCCTCGCCCTGCCCGATTCCCCCCCCTCTATCGCCGCCGCGCCGCACCACCTGCCCCGGCCGCCGTCGAGCTTCGTCTCCGGCGAAGCTCCGGCGACCAATTCGAGGCGGCGCCGCCCCCAAAAGGCTCCCTGAGTCGGCCCGCTCCTTTTCCCCCACGCGCGCGCCGCTACTGCTGGCCGAATCACCGGATTGAGCTCCAACCAGAGCTCAATTTCGAGCTCATGGCCATGCTGACGTCAGCATGACGTCAGCATGACGCCATAATTGGCTTTTCTATTTTCTGTATTTAATTTCTATATTTTTAAATAGGAAATATTATGACAGGTGGACCCCATCTGTCAGGATTTTATTAATTTAGGAAATATTTTAGAAAAGAATAAAATTATGACAAGTGGGTCCAAATTATTAAACTTTTATTATTTTTGTATAATTTTCAGAAATTGATTTAAAATGAATTAAATCCTAGAAATTCATAAGTAATTCATTTTAAATCAGAAAAATATAAAATTATATATCAAAATAATCAGAAAAACATTTCCTAATTGTTTATCCATGTTTCATACATGTTTGAACCAATTAAATGTGAGCCTTTGTAGAAACCCTAAATCGACCCCTCTCTTATGTCGGGATCGATGCTGAACCCCTCTAAATTCCGTCAATGCACCTAGGGTTAACCGAATCCCTTTAATATGACATGTCATCATATTGTATGTGCATTGCATTATACCATGTCTTGATTGTGCTCTTCCTTTTCGGTATTTGGTTCTTCTCGATAGGGACCGAACGCGAGCCTGAGATCAACGCCCCCGAAGAGCAGCACCCGAACAACGAGGGACAAGGCAAGCCCTAACCTGGTTCATATATGGTTTCAAAATGCTTTTACTTCTGGTTCTTACATATTGCATCCGCTTCAAATATGTTTTATCGGCAGTGGTAGATATCCTATGTGTGCATATTCCATCTTTGTAGCCCAAAGTTCCTGATCCACCGCTCCCAGCAAAACTAGGTTGAGCTTTGTTTGCATCGCTAGAGCCATATATATAATATGCTTAGCCATGCTTAGCTGTTGAAGTCTGGTCCATCCGGTTGATGAATCAGAGCTACGAATGAACCTAGTTTGACAGGATGACGTGGTAAGATCAGTGATGATGTTAATAAACATGCTAAAGGCTTGGATGGGCCGCCACATGGGGATGTGGTGATTTGACTCGTTCTCGCCGATACTAGGACCTGAGTTCTTGCCTTTGGAACCAAGACTGAGCGTACAGCCACACGGGGCCCATGGGAACCCCTTGTCCCGAACTTACCTAGCTTACCCATGAGTCAATTAGTTTGCGAGTTCCATTTGCCATACGCATGGGGGAAAGGTGGAAAAGGTTTTCAAAGTGCATCATACAGGGCGTGGCCGGGGTGAAGGATGCTGGAGGCATTGAACTGGATCCCCTGCGCACAATGACCGGGACCGCCTCGGAGAATGGCTACCTACGATGACGGAGCTCCCCAGTTAGTTTGACTCATGGAATAGGCGAAGTAAGGGAAAGGTTTTGGTCGACCACCCTCTGCCGGCACACCAAGGAAGTGTGCTAACGTTCTGGCATTAAGAGTCGGTCGGCGCGTGTGGGTAAAGTTGTACACCCCTGCAGGGTAAATCTTTTCGAAAAGCCGTGTCCACGGTTAAGGACGACTTGGGAAAGGACGTGATGATCATAGACAACTTGAACCTGATCGTAAAACTTGATATCTATGTGTGTATAAGGATCCCTTCTCAGGGTGTCGAGGGGTGATCCTAGGTAACAGGTTCAGGTAATGATGAAGATTCGGTGGATTCAACATGATGATCTTAGAGCTAGAGTTGATATCGCTCTCTTACCCCTTTTGAAAATGGTCTGAATAGACGAGCTTCTGCTCCCTCCTGTTTACAAAGGAAAACTGGCTTTCCGCAAAATAAGCTCCACATAAAGCCTCGCATACCCGCTTTGCTAACAGGTTGTACTAAGTCTTGTTGAGTCCCTGTACTCAGCCTTGCATGCTTTGTTTCAGACGAAGTTCTTCCAACTGATGGTGGCTTCTACCTTGACGTCGACGAGTAGTTCGGAGTTCCTCAGGCGGCAGCCTGAGACTTATGGGCTGGGACGTCGCCTTATGTTATGGCCTCTTAGGCCCTTTGCAGTCTTGTTATCTAGATAACATAATTTGCTTTCCGTTGCTTGTTGAATTGTGGTCAGTGACCTCTGCGTGTAATAAATTTGGATCTTAACTCTGCTAAGAGTTGTAATATATCTGCTTTCAGTCGTAGAGTCACTGTTGTGTTACCGATTCTCACCCTGTAGGCCCTAGAGATCTAGGTTAGGCTTATGCCAGATGTGATATCTAGGTTTGTCTAGCCCTGACCTCCGGGGTTCCCGACAGGTTTTGGTATCAGAGCAGGACTGCCTATAGGAAACCCTTTCGACTGGTCGATGTTGAGTCTAGTAGTTGTGAAAACTATTTGAAAGCTAAAAGTGTTTGCAAAAGCATCTGAATATGATTCTTTTTACTCCTTATCTGGTGTCACTCTAATGCTGAGTCCTCTTACCTTGTTTTGATTGAAAAAGGTTTTCTCTCTACCCTGTTATTTCCAAACCTATAGGATCTACGGGTTTGGGTTGTTTTCTCCATAAGTACTCCGTACTTGGTTGCTTAGCTCAGTGTTCCTAAAGTTACCTCTGTTAATATGAATCTTGTTCCTTCCATTCAGTGAATGTTATCATTCCGTTGAATCCTTTCCAAGGAATCTGTTTCTCATGATCTTTGTCTGTCTCTTCAGGATGGCTGGTCGTGGTCGTGGTCGTAACCGACGTGGACAAAACAATGCTGAACCGGAACTGCCGCCACCTCCCACAATGGCGCAGGTTCTTAACAACATTGAGACCAACCGCCTGAGGAATGAACAACTCCTGGAGCGCGTAGCTCAAAACACAGAGCGTCGTCCCGAAAACTGTGTCACACTTGGGGACTTCATCCGTGCACTGCCTCCTGTCTTCACCCACCCCAAGGAGCCTCTTGATGCTGATGATTGGCTTCGCACCATCGAACGCAAGTTCAACGCTCTTCATGTTCCACCAGGTGAACGCGTGAACTTCGCCACCTACCAGTTAGAAGGTGCAGCTGGTTCTTGGTGGGAAGGTTTTCTGGCTCTTCAAGCGCCAGGACATGATGTTACCTGGGAGGAGTTTGTCACAGCTTTCCGTGCAGCCTATATCCCCAAGACTGTCATGGACATCAAAAGGAGGGAATTCCTGGACTTTTCTCAGGGGAAGCTGGATGTGGAGACATATGGACGTGAGTTCACTCAGCTGTCTCGCTATGCACCCCGTGATGTGGTTGATGATGCTGATAAGCAAGATCTGTTCCGCAAGGGACTTAACCCCGAGCTTCGTTATGAGATGCTGCCTTTCACCTTCCAGTCATTCCAAGACCTCCATAACCGTGCTCTTCTGATGGAGAATGGAAGGAAGGACATGGAAAAATCCAAGAAGCGTGAAGAAGGTGATTCTCGTGCGTCTTCCTCTCACAACAAGAAGCGTCGAGTTTGGATCCCTTACAGTGCTGTACCTCGTGCCCCCTATGCACCAAGGTCTTCTGGCAATAACTCTAAGCCACCCTCTGGTGGTTCAAGCTATCGTCCTGCCATGGGTACTGTGCCTAGTGGTGCTTGCTACTCTTGTGGTCAGCCTGGCCACTACTCAAAGGAGTGCCCCCATAAGCCAGCTGGTCGTGGATATTCTCAGCCCAAGAAGGATGACAAATATTCCTCTGGTCGTGCTCGTTTGACCCATGTCTCTGCAGATGAGGCTGAAGAGGATCCAAGCGTCCTAATGGGTACGCTCTATATAAACTCAATCCTAGCTACAGTTCTGTTTGATTCTGGAGCATCGCATACATTCATATCTCAAGAGTTTGCAAGAAAGCATGATATACCCTTTGAGACAATGCCCTCCCCTCTAGAGATCACAACTCCCGGGTCTCGTTGGCAAACCATTTGGATTACCCGTGAGGTCATAATCAGTATAGGGCCAGTGTGGTTCCCCACCTCTCTCATTGCCCTCAAGTCAACTGACATTGATATCATCTTGGGCATGGATTGGCTAGTAAAACATAAGGCAGTCATTGATTGCGCAGCTAGGTCTATTGTGTTGACCAACATTTCTGGCAAAAGTGTTCTGTACTGGGCTCCATCCGCAATACCTCCATCGGCAAGGTTTACCCCTGAAGCCGAGTTGTATGCCATTGAAGCCCTACCTAAACCAGAAATCTCCGATGTCTGGGTGGTCCGTGACTTTCCAGATGTCTTTCCTGAAGAGTTACCTGGCATGCCACCTGATCGAAGTGTGGACTTTGTCATTGAGTTGGTTCCCGGAACTGCCCCTGTTTCCCGGAGACCATATCGTATGCCTCCGGAAGAGCTAGTTGAACTGAAGAAGCAGTTAGAGGAGTTGGAAGAGAAGAACTTCATACAACCCAGTACTTCCTCCTGGGGTTGCCCTGCCCTCTTTGTCAAGAAGAGAGATACCAACATTCCGCGGCTGGTTGTTGATTACCGTCCGCTCAACGCAGTGACAATCAAGAACAAATACCCTCTTCCTATAATCAATGATCTTTTTGATCAGTTGTCCGGTGCCACAGTCTTCTCAAAGATGGATTTGAGATCAGGGTACCATCAAATCAAAATCCGCAAGGAGGACATTCCAAAGACAGCGTTCACAACTCGTTATGGTCTTTACGAGTACACTGTCATGTCCTTTGGCCTCACAAATGCTCCAGCCACTTTTATGCGGCTCATGAACTCTGTTTTCATGGAGTATCTTGACAAGCTCGTCGTGGTCTACATCGATGATATTCTGATCTACTCCAAAACCGAAGATGAACATGAGGAACATCTCCGTCTGGTGCTAACCAAACTTCGTGAGCACCGTCTCTACGCCAAGTTTTCCAAATGTGAGTTCTGGTTAAAAGAGCTCATTTTCCTTGGTCATGTTATCTCTGAAAAAGGTGTTGCAGTCATTCCAGATAAAGTTCAAGCCGTTCTTGACTGGAAGACACCTAAGTCAGCTAAGGAGATTCGAAGTTTTCTCGGTCTGGCGGGTTATTACCGCCGATTCATTGAAAATTTCTCCAAGATTGCCAAACCAATGACCGATCTTCTCAAGAAAGATAAGAAGTTCGAATGGTCAGAAAAGGCTGAAGAAAGTTTCCAGGTTTTGAAAACCAAGCTGACTACTGCTCCTGTGCTCGTCCTTCCGGACACAAGCAAAGACTTCGTTGTCTATTGTGATGCTTCTCTCCAAGGGCTAGGATGTGTGTTGATGCAAGATGGCCATGTGGTGGCCTATGCCTCTCGACAGTTGAAACCACATGAGCTCAATTATCCTACTCATGATCTCGAGCTTGCAGCTGTGATCCATGCTCTTAAGCAATGGCGACCTTACCTTTATGGTAATTGTTGCGAGTTGTACTCAGATCATCAAAGTTTGAAGTATCTTTTCACCCAGCCGGATCTGAATAACAGACAGAGAAGATGGCTAGAAGTCATAAAAGATTATGACTTGGGTCTCAACTATAAACCCGGCAAAGCCAATGTCGTTGCTGATGCACTAAGTCGGAAGTCCTATTGCAACAATCTTATGGTTAAGCAAGCGCAACCTTCTCTCTATGAGGAACTTGCAAAACTCAACCTTGAGATTGTTCCTAGTGGATTCCTTGCTAATCTTGAGGTGAAGTCCTCTCTTGAAGACCAGATCAATAAGGCTCAGAAGCAAGATTCTGGCATTACCGAGATCAAGAAGAACATTGCTAGCGGAGTTGCTAAATGTTTCTCCATTGATGATCAAGGTACCGTTTATTTCGGTAAGCGTCTAGTCGTACCGGATAAATCGGATCTCAAAGAGCTAATCCTTAAAGAAGCTCATGAATCACCCCTCTCCATCCATCCCGGTGGTACCAAGATGTATCGGGATCTCCGCCAAAGATTCTGGTGGTCCGGGATGAAGCAAGAGATCGCTAAGTTTGTTGCTGAATGCGACGTTTGTCGTCGCGTAAAAGCTGAACATCAAAGACCTGCTGGCACTCTGCAACCTCTATCAATTCCAGAGTGGAAATGGGATGAAATTGGCATGGATTTCATTACCGGTCTCCCCAAAACCAAAAATGGAAAAGATGCTATATGGGTAGTGGTTGACCGTCTATCCAAGGTTGCTCATTTCCTTCCTATTCGGGAAGATATTCGTGCTAATCAACTGGCCGATCTATACACGTCCCGGATAGTCACTCTTCATGGTGTTCCCAAGAAGATCATCTCTGATCGTGGAAGCTTGTTTACTTCCAAATTTTGGGAAAGTTTTCAGAAAGCTATGGGAACTCGTCTTTCCTTCAGCACTGCCTATCATCCTCAAACCGGTGGTCAAACCGAAAGAGTGAATCAAATTCTTGAAGACATGCTCAGGGCCTGTGTTATATCCTTCGGAAAAGATTGGGAAAAGTGCCTTCCATTTGCCGAGTTCACCTATAACAACAGCTTCCAATCTAGCCTGGGCATGGCACCTTTTGAATCTTTGTATGGCAGAAGGTGTAGAACTCCTTTGAACTGGTCCGAAACTGGAGAAAGAAAGTTCTTTGGACCAGATATAATCAACGAAGCAGAAGATCAAGTTTGCATCATTCGCGAGCGTCTGCAAACTGCTCAGTCACGTCAAAAGAGCTATTATGATCGCCATCATCAAGAAGTGAAGTATGAAATTGGTGATCGAGCTTATCTTCGAGTCACTCCTCTCAAGGGTGTCCGTCGTTTCGGTATCAAAGGCAAACTAGCTCCTCGCTATGTTGGTCCTTTTCGCGTCCTTGCCAAACGTGGTAATGTTTCCTACAAGTTGGAGTTACCTTCAAACTTTCCTGAAGTTCATGATGTCTTCCATGTGTCTCAACTCAAGCGTTGCTTCAAAGATCCTATCCGTGGTGTTGATCACGAGACTCTTGACCTTCAAGAGGATCTGACTTATCGAGAACATCCTGTTCGTATCCTTGATGAAGCCGAGCGTAAAACTCGACGTCAGAGCATCAAGTTCCTGAAAGTTCAGTGGTCTAATCATTCTGAGCAAGGAGCAACCTGGGAACGAGAAGATCGTTTACGATCTGAGTACCCTTCCTTCTTTTCTAAAATCTAGGAATCTCGAGGACAAGATTCTTGTAAGGGGGTAGAGTTGTAACATCCCAACCTTGTTTATCTAAATAAATGAGTGTTCATGTGCATCTCATGCATGTAGTTTGAGTTTGAACAAAATTTGCATCTCCATTTTCAATTATGCAAATCCCTCTAATTCAATCTTATTCAAAATCTCTCAAGTTTTCAAAATGGACAACATGGCATTGTTCATTAAACCAGTCCATGTGTGTTTATTACTTCCCTGGAAAATTTGAGTTTCAAACTTCATTCAAAAACAGATTTGAAAATTGGTTTTGAAAAGAGAAACAAAAAAAATCAGAAAAAGAAAAGGGAAAAAAAATAAGGGGAGAAACCCTCCTCTCTTCTCTCCCTGGGCGCAGCCCACTTCCTCCCCCTCTCTTTCTCACTCTCTGGCCGCAGCCCAGCTCGGCCCAAATGGCCCAGGCCGCACCCCACCTCAGCCCAACTTCCCCACAGGGGGGTATTTGCAAAACCGTCGTCTTTCCCCGTGCACCGAAGCAGCTCGGTGGCCTGGCGCCGGCCACCCGATGCTCCGGCCGGCTAGGATGCGCCCCGCCGCCCCCGGTGAGCCACAAATAGCGCGCCGCCGCCGCTTCAGAGCCCTAGCCCCACTCTCCCCTCTTCGGTGCTCTCCCGTGACCCCCCAAACCCTAACCCTACTGCTTGCAGGGACGGCCGGCCACCGTCGATTCCGGCGCCGGCGAGCTCCCCCGACCGTCGCCGACCCTTCCACCAGCTTCGGGGTGAGCTCCTCGTCCTCCCAGCACCCTCGCCCTGCCCGATTCCCCCCCCTCTATCGCCGCCGCGCCGCACCACCTGCCCCGGCCGCCGTCGAGCTTCGTCTCTGGCGAAGCTCCGGCGACCAATTCGAGGCGGCGCCGCCCCCAAAAGGCTCCCTGAGTCGGCCCGCTCCTTTTCCCCCACGCGCGCGCCGCTACTGCTGGCCGAATCACCGGATTGAGCTCCAACCAGAGCTCAATTTCGAGCTCATGGCCATGCTGACGTCAGCATGATGTCAGCATGACGCCATAATTGGCTTTTCTATTTTCTGTATTTAATTTCTGTATTTTTAAATAGGAAATATTATGACAGGTGGACCCCATCTGTCAGGATTTTATTAATTTAGGAAATATTTTAGAAAAGAATAAAATTATGACAAGTGGGTCCAAATTATTAAACTTTTATTATTTTTGTATAATTTTCAGAAATTGATTTAAAATGAATTAAATCCTGGAAATTCATAAGTAATTCATTTTAAATCAGAAAAATATAAAATTATATATCAAAATAATCAGAAAAACATTTCCTAATTGTTTATCCATGTTTCATACATGTTTGAACCAATTAAATGTGAGCCTTTGTAGAAACCCTAAATCGACCCCTCTCTTATGTCGGGATCGATCTTTGAACCCCTCTAAATTCCGTCAATGCACCTAGGGTTAACCGAATCCCTTTAATATGACATGTCAGCATATTGTATGAGCATTGCATTATACCATGTCTTGATTGTGCTCTTCCTTTTCGGTATTTGGTTCTTCTCGATAGGGACCGAACGCGAGCCTGAGATCAACGCCCCCGAAGAGCAGCACCCGAACAACGAGGGACAAGGCAAGCCCTAACCTGGTTCATATATGGTTTCAAAATGCTTTTACTTCTGGTTCTTACATATTGCATCCGCTTCAAATATGTTTTATTGGCAGTGGTAGATATCCTATGTGTGCATATTCCATCTTTATAGCCCAAAGTTCCTGATCCACCGCTCCCAGCAAAACTAGGTTGAGCTTTGTTTGCATCGCTAGAGCCATATATATAATATGCTTAGCCATGCTTAGCTGTTGAAGTCTGGTCCATCCGGTTGATGAATCAGAGCTACGAATGAACCTAGTTTGACAGGATGACGTGGTAAGATCAGTGATGATGTTAATAAACATGCTAAAGGCTTGGATGGGCCGCCACATGGGGATGTGGTGATTTGACTCGTTCTCGCCGATACTAGGACCTGAGTTCTTGCCTCTGGAACCAAGACTGAGCGTACAGCCACACGGGGCCCATGGGAACCCCTTGGCCCGAACTTACCTAGCTTACCCATGAGTCAATTAGTTTGCGAGTTCCATTTGCCATACGCATGGGGGAAAGGTGGAAAAGGTTTTCAAAGTGCATCATACAGGGCGTGGCCGGGGTGAAGGATGCTGGAGGCATTGAACTGGATCCCCTGCGCACAATGACCGGGACCGCCTCGGAGAATGGCTACCTACGATGACGGAGCTCCCCAGTTAGTTTGACTCATGGAATAGGCGAAGTAAGGGAAAGGTTTTGGTCGACCACCCTCTGCCGGCACACCAAGGAAGTGTGCTAACGTTCTGGCATTAAGAGTCGGTCGGCGCGTGTGGGTAAAGTTGTACACCCCTGCAGGGTAAATCTTTTCGAAAAGCCGTGTCCACGGTTAAGGACGACTTGGGAAAGGACGTGATGATCATAGACAACTTGAACCTGATCGTAAAACTTGATATCTATGTGTGTATAAGGATCCCTTCTCAGGGTGTCGAGGGGTGATCCTAGGTAACAGGTTCAGGTAATGATGAAGATTCGGTGGATTCAACATGATGATCTTAGAGCTAGAGTTGATATCGCTCTCTTACCCCTTTTGAAAATGGTCTGAATAGACGAGCTTCTGCTCCCTCCTGTTTACAAAGGAAAACTGGCTTTCCGCAAAATAAGCTCCACATAAAGCCTCGCATACCCGCTTTGCTAACAGGTTGTACTAAGTCTTGTTGAGTCCCTGTACTCAGCCTTGCATGCTTTGTTTCAGACGAAGTTCTTCCAACTGATGGTGGCTTCTACCTTGACGTCGACGAGTAGTTCAGAGTTCCTCAGGCGGCAGCCTGAGACTTATGGGCTGGGACGTTGCCTTATGTTATGGCCTCTTAGGCCCTTTGCAGTCTTGTTATCTAGATAACATAATTTGCTTTCCGTTGCTTGTTGAATTGTGGTCAGTGACCTCTGCGTGTAATAAATTTGGATCTTAACTCTGCTAAGAGTTGTAATATATCTGCTTTCAGTCGTAGAGTCACTGTTGTGTTACCGATTCTCACCCTGTAGGCCCTAGAGATCTAGGTTAGGCTTATGCCAGATGTGATATCTGGGTTTGTCTAGCCCTAACCTCCGGGGTTCCCGACAGGTTTTGGTATCAAATACATGTTATATAATTGTATACAGAAGCACATCATCAAGGGATGGTGTTGTTTAGCCCACAGGCATGCTCAAGTGAGCAAGACTATGAATGATAGCACACTGAAGAGCACCCAAGTGCACTGGTTCTTGCAAATTTGCAAGAAAATGCACAATATAATCAAGCCAGGGACAGGATTATGCACACAAAATATGTCCAAGTGACAGTAAAAATAATAGGAGCAAGCCAGTAGGCCATGAGCATCACTGGATGCTCATGAGCAATCACAGGAGGGCCACAGCAGGAGATCACCATGAACAGAAGTAGCTAGGAAGCACAGAAGCATGGCAGTAACAGCACAGCAAGCAGCATACGCATAGCAGTAGAGCAAGCACATTAGCTAGGAGCCATGGCGCATGTAGGCAGCAGCAATGAGCACAGCCACAGAACAGTATAGGCACAAGGGACAGCAGACAGTGGCCAGAGCTAGCTCAGAAGAACAGGAGAGGAGGATGAACTAGCAGTAGAGAAGGAAGAAGGAAGAGGATGGCGGCGCACGTACCTGGAGCGGAGCACCATAGCGTGCCACGGCGGCACGGCGGCATGGGCCACCACGGCAGCGCCAAGCCGCGCCGGCTTGCCGTCGCCGAGCGCGAGCGCCCCAGCACCGCCACAGCACCAGGAGCATCGGCGGCGAGGAGATCGCCATGGATCCCCACAGCAGGCGAGCAGAGGCGACGAGGGCGAGCGAACAAGGACGCCAGTGTCAGATCGACGCGGACCACCGTGTCCGCCGTCGAAAGGCGGATCAGATCCACTTGATCTCGCCAGCGGCGACCGCCGGAGTTGGCCGGATTAATTCGGCGACGGCGAGGCGACCACGGCGTCGCGAGAGCCACAGAGAGAGGGGTTAGGGTTACTGCGCGAGGAAGAAAGGGGCGAGTGGGCCGACCGAGCCCAAGTGTGGCTCGTGTTAGGGTTAACCCGCTGGGCCACCCTGACAGGTGGGCCCAGGGGCATTATAGTCATTCACAAAGTGAATTAAAACAGAAACTTTGAAATTACATAAAAAATGTTTAAAAGCTCTAAAAAAATAATTAAAAATATGAAAATAGATCAGCATAAAATTCTCTATCTTAATAAAATACAAAAGTGAATTTTTGAAGACAATTAGGAATAAGTCTTCATTTGATGATTTAAATAATCATTTAAATCACACATATTATTTTCAATAAAGAAAATAAGTCCATTAATGCATTTGGACTTTAAAAACACCTTGACAATATTTCAAGGTTGTATTTACCCTAAAGCAAGTATCTCCAAGTTGTTCTTAGTATTAACCTCTCACATGAAATAACAACGACATCGGAAGGGGGGGAACAAACCCTAAAACTGGAATCATGCATAATTGCTTCTTTAACCATTGCCCTTATCGGACAATGATGCTATTTTTCAGAGACAGAGGACAAGGGTCAGTCCACACCATCCAACTGCAAAACTTTGCAGTGTTCAGGCAAGTTCATCACTTGCTCATGTCATTTGAGTATTTCTATCAAATTACTTGCAAAGTATTATGGTTATCACTATTGCATAAAAATCAAAACCACGACTTTCATAACGATGAATATGACTATGTGGTGGGCAATGGAACCATGGATTGTGTTGATATGGTGGAGGTTCCATTGCACGGGTTTATATCCATCTAGGATTAAACAACAATTGTCGCCAGTGATTCTTGTGCCGTAACACCCGTGTTAACCATAAGATCTGGAGTGGGACGGAATAGTCAATTGTATTTCCACCTCTTGTACATCAACGGATGCGCTTACCGTAGACGGTTGTATCTTGCGGAGCAATTGGTGGGTGGGGAGCCCCTTCTAATTCCCCACGGTATAGCTGTTGCTTACCGTAGCGGTTGCTGCTTGCGGAACAATTGGTGGGTGGGGATCCCCTTCTAATTCCCCACGGTAATGTGGTCTACGATGGGTTGCAGCTACCGGCGAAGGAGTTTGGTTCAATCCCAGACTATCGTCGTGGTCGGGGTCCACCCTGAAATTACGGGAATAATGGGACCGGCGAGGACCCAGGGTCGGGGTTTGCAACAAAGGGTGGGTGTGCGAGGTAGCGGAGGAATATGATTGACTATGACCTTATACCGGGCCTCACACCGAAGGAAGTGTGGACGGGAAAGCTGCCCGGTTGGCACCAAGGTTAAGATCTCTTATGGGTAAAGCAACACCCCTCTGCAGAGTGTAAAGAACTGTGACCTGTCACTCCCTGTTCCGGGATAAGGAACTGCGAACGCGGCCGGAAAGGAGCTCCATGAAGTTCTAGTAAACCGGTGAAGGCTGACGGACATAGCTCTTTGGAATAAAAGCAATCTCTTGAAGAAATGTTTATCAAAACTTGCATTGGTATTAGACTTTCTGGTCTAATATCGTAGCTAGAGCATTAAACACCTCTTATCTATAATGAACTTGTTGAGCACGCTCGTACTCATACCACTCTTAAATCCCATGCTTAGATTGTCTGAATCGTCTGGAGGAGGACTACGACAACAATGAAGGATCCGAGATCATCGGCTATGAAGAACCAGACCTCTCGGGAGGTATCGAGGGCGTAGACTACCTCATCGTCTACGGAACCGGGGAGGCTTCCGGAGAAGATCAAGCCTAGAGATATCCAGTAGTAGTAACCGAGCAGCCCGAACTCTTAGTATTTTGCTGCTCGAGGAAATAAATGTATAACTTAATGAGACTCTTATATTGTAAGCTAAGTTGGGTTCGCCTCGAACCCAGGAGTATTCCTCTTAGGACCCAAGAGGAGCTCCAAGATGACATATGTATGATAGTTGTAATAATAAATGAATGAGTTATGGACCTGCTATGTTCTGTTGTACTACTCTGAGGGATGTAATATTTGCGGAATGGTACTTCGTGAATGTTATATCAACGACTAGCATACTACAACATGCAGTGGTATGCAGGGTCACCACAGTTGGTATCAGAGCAAAAGCTTTGACCTTAGGTTGGAACCTAGTAAATGGGACCAAACGTTAGGAGTCAAATAGGATTAGTAAAGAATTCTCTAAAAATATGGTGTACATTCAATTGAGAATACAACAATCATATCTTTTAGTGCGATAATTCTTTATTATCTCTATTATGATGCATTATTACTAATCTCATAATCTTTCTACTTCTACAGCCAACATGGCAAGTTCACGTCCCGGACGAAACGTGAAAGTGATGGATTCCACACTGAGTGAATACGAAGGAGGACTTGCAGATATTCTACGAGCCATGTTACTTGAATTTGGGTGTGATCCCCAGATCCAAGTAAAGAAATACATGTACTATGATGGTACTGTATTGGCCAAGTGTAGGGTAGGACTGCGACTTCCCGAATCTCTGGGAATGAGCGTAGTCATGCCAGCAGGGGAAGCCAGGACAATCAACACAGCCTACCATATAGCTGTTATGAGAGCCATAACCGACATTCGGGAAAATAAGACGAAAGAGCTTATGGGTTCCGAATTCTCCCATATTCCTCATAATCAGGAGGAAGAAGATCCCATGCTTAACCACTACAAATATGCAAAACGCAAACCAATAGCAGCTGCAAAATATATGGATAATAGCCGCAACTTCATATCATTACTCTTTCAGTTGAACCATCATCTGACGGGAGCAATTGATACGATGCTAGAGGAGTTTACTGAACCCAAGGAGGAGATTAGGGGGAAAGAACCTATGGAGAATGTGGTGCACACACCAGTTTACTCAGCTGGTGACTACATTAGTATTGATCCTCTTGAGCGTGAACCTACACCTGTTACACCTGGGAACTATCTGGGTAGTTCCTATGGGGGATACGAGGGCGGAGAGGAATCCGGAAACAATCAGCGTTCCGAGACTCCTATAGAAAATTCCACGGGTTGGCGTTGGGGATCTGATACTGGAACTCATAGTACTTCTGTGTATTATGATGGGGAGATGAATGATGACGCCACAACCCAGAACCAGAGTTATCCTAGTAATGAAGGAGTTGATGGAGGGTATCCGACACAGGTTGAGTCGGGTATGAGTGTTGGAAACACATATGGTGGAGCTACAGGGGAGTACACCCGATGGGTGGACTATGATGCACTTAACGATCAGTTTGTGATCACTGATTTCTCCCTAGGATCATCATCTGATTCGGATTACCAGCCGACGGGGAGACCTTATGTTCCAGGGTCTATCAGGAGGACGACACGTTCGACCGGATGGAAGCCTGGGATGTACCGGGAGTGAAGATCGACTAGAGTCCACCAAGGGAGGCGAGGCTATAATACACAAGTACCACGTGTATTATAGTATGTAATATTTGTATAATTTGTATATATACTTTAATAAGTGAGTTTGCATACTCACATCGACTTGAGTATTGTAATAAGACCACTTAAGTATGTATATACATGGTATATGTTTTGTATGATTTGGATTTGCTTCTTGATTTCCATTGCGTGACTAGTTCTGTGCACAAAGTTGAGCTCAGAAAACTTGCGCATGGAGTAATTATGAGTATCATCTTGTGTTGCAGAACTAGGGGGTTATGTCGGGAGCGTTAGGAGAGGAGACCGAAGCGCAGCGCATGGAGCGCGAAGCAAAACAAAAGGAAGAGGCTGAGGGAGCAGCCAGAGATCAGTTTCCACCACCACCACCACCCATGACGCAGCAGAATTTTGTCCAGTACATGCAGCTGGTAGAGGAAAGACAACATGTAACGTTGGAGCAGCAGAACAAATTCTTCTAAGAATTGCTGCAACAGAACAGGGTGGAAAGACCCGAGAATCCGGGAGTCACATTAGCAGACTTCCAGAACACCAAGCCTATATCTTTCGCATACGCGCCCGAGCCAATGGACGCGGAAGATTGGCTTATGGATATTGAGCGAAAGCTCAATACCGTTGGATGTAACGACCAAGAGAAGGTCCGTTATGCTACCCACCTGCTGTGTGGACCTGCCGCATCATGGTGGGACAATATAGTAACCGTTTATCCGGCTGGAAAGGTCTTTACCTGGGAGGAATTCGCAAGGAAGTTCAGGGAATCCAATGTCCCTGAAAGTATTGTGGAGCTGAAGCGTCGAGAATTTGAAAGTCTCGAGCAGAAGGACAAGGCAATCCTGACTTATGTTAGGGAATTCTCCAAGCTGTCCCGGTATGCGGTTGAAGAAGTCAACACCGAGGACAAGAAAAAGAAGAGGTTTCTGAGGGGGTTAAGTCCCCAGTTTAAAGTACAGCTCCGTATGATGAGAGCAACAGAGTTTCAAGAGTTGGTGGATGCTGCCATCACTCTGGAAGATGATTTTAAACAACTGCAGGAGGAGAAAAGGAAAAAGGCCAAGTTTGAGCCTAAGAGGTTTGTTAGTAACAAGCCTAATACCAGCTTGAGTTTCAAGCCCAGATACAACAACAACAACAACAACAACAACAACAACAGCAACTACTACGGTAGTAGGAAGAACCAAGCATTCCAGTCTGCAAATCAAATAGTTTGCAGAAGCTGTGGATTCACAGGGCATTTTGCCAAGGACTGTAAGAAGCCAAAGATTATATGCTTTGGTTGTCGCCAGGAGGGGCACATGCTGAAGGACTGCCCCAAGAGAAACACCGGAGGAGGTCAATCCGGAGGAGGTGGAAGTCGAGGAGGAAACACCGGAGGGAACTGGAAGAATAAGAAGCCCTTCGGCAAGCTGAATTGCACTAGTCTGGAGGAGGTGGTCAACTCCGATCAGGCGGTGATAGGTACGCTCCAGATACTCACTCATCCTGGCAAAGTACTTTTTGATACTGGTGCAACTACATCATTCATTTCTCAACAATTCATCATCAAACATGGGATTAGTTGCACTAAGTTAGACACACCCATAACCATACTTTCTGCGGGGGGAACGATAGTTGTAACTCATACTAAACAGAAACAAGTCATCATGATCAATAAGTGCGCGTTTGACGCGGACCTGTTCATTCTACCGATGAAGGACATTGATGTCATTCTTGGTATGAACTGGTTAGAAGCTAATGGAGCATTGATCGACTGTGTGAACAAGACAGTATCTTTGAAAAGCCCCGATGGAAGTAGAATGATTTACCAAGGCGACAAACATACACAGATTGAAGTGGAGCTACAGCTGAACAGCATGAAGGAGGTGAAATTAGAGGATATACCTGTAGTAAATGAATTCCAGGATGTATTTCCTGCGGAATTACCTGGTATGCCACCAGATAGGGAAATAGAATTCACTATCGACCTAATTCCAGGAACAGCTCCGATTGCTAAGGCACCATACAAGATGGGGCCCAAGGAGTTGAAAGAACTTAAGGAGCAATTGGATGATTTGGAACAGAAAGGATTTATTCAAGAAAGTGTTTCACCATGGGGATCACCCGTGATCTTCGTGGATAAAAGAGATG
Source organism: Lolium perenne (assembly GCF_019359855.2). Taxonomy (NCBI): domain Eukaryota; kingdom Viridiplantae; phylum Streptophyta; class Magnoliopsida; order Poales; family Poaceae; genus Lolium; species Lolium perenne. The sequence goes on from NC_067245.2 coordinate 192,071,793, forward strand.
GAGGAAGAAGGATGTGCGGAGACTATAGGAATCTGAACAACGTTACAATCAAGAACAAGTATCCACTTCCAAGAATTCAAGATCTATTTGATCAAGTTAGAGGCGCGGGAGTCTTTTCCAAGATTGATCTAAGATCCGGTTATCACCAGATAAAGATCAAGAAGGAAGACGTTCTGAAAACTGCCTTTGTCTCAAGGTATGGACATCATGAATACCTTGTAGTGCCTTTTGGATTAACCAATGCCCCAGCAATATTCATGAATCTCATGAATAAGATCTTCATGCCATATCTAGACAAGTTTGTCATCATATTCATCGATGATATCTTGATATATTCCAAAAACAAGGCCGAACATGCTGAACATTTGAGGTTAGTGTTGCAAACACTAAGGGAACATCAACTCTATGCCAAATTTAGCAAGTGTGAATTTTGGCTAGATCAAGTGGAATTCCTTGGTCATGTTATTAGTAAAGATGGAATAGCTGTTAACCCGAGTAAGGTAGCAGCAGTTCTAGAATGGGAAGCACCCAAGACTGTCAAGGAAATCCGAGGATTCCTAGGAATGGCAGGATATTATCGGAGATTCATTGAAGGATTCTCCAAGATAGCAGGACCCATGACGAAACTGTTAAGAAAGAACACACCTTTCGTGTGGTCAGAGGAGTGTGAGAAGAGTTTTCAAACTCTAAAAGAGAAACTCACCACGGCACCGGTGTTAGCAGTTCCGGAAGTTGGCAAGTATTACACCGTGTACTGTGACGCATCCAAGCACGGATTGGGTTGCGTACTCATGCAAGATCGGAAAGTGATATCTTATGGATCGAGGCAACTCAGACCTCATGAAGTGAATTATCCAACACATGACTTGGAACTAGCAGCAGTTGTATTTGCACTCAAAACTTGGAGACATTTTCTCTATGGAGCCAAGTGTGAGCTCTATACAGATCACAAGAGTCTCAAATATTTCTTCACTCAGAAGGAACTCAACATGAGGCAGAAAAGATGGCTTGAACTAATCAAGGATTATGATCTGACAATCAATTACACTCCAGGGAAGGCCAATGTTGTAGCAGATGCCTTGAGCAGGAAGAGCACCGGAGGAGTAGAACAAGAAATCTCACCGGAGTTGAGGAAGGAAATAAGTCAAGCCCAAATACAACTTTGGGAGAAGGAAGCCCATGAAGGATTATCGGCGTTGCAAGTAGCCGATGAGTTAAATGTTAACCTGAAGAATGAGATAATGATGGGTCAGCTGGACGATCCATTTATCGTTGAGGAGATGAGAAGAATAGATGAAGGAAGACCATCAGAATTTCATCGCGGAGAATCTGGATCATTATGGTTGCAGAAGAGAATTTGCGTTCCGGATATTGCTGAAATTAAGGAAGTAATACTCCGGGAAGCCCATCAAACACCATATTCCATTCATCCGGGTAGTACAAAGATGTACATGGATTTAAAGGAGCTATTCTGGTGGAACAACATGAAGAGAGAAATAGCACAATATGTGGCGGAATGCCATACCTGCCAAAGAGTGAAAGCGGAACATCAGAGTCCGGCAGGGAAGTTACAACCTTTACCTATTCCAGAGTGGAAATGGGAGGAGATAGGGATGGATTTCATCACCGGACTACCCATGACTAATAAAAAGAAGGACATGATATGGGTAATCGTGGACCGGTTGACGAAGAGCGCACACTTCTTAGCGGTAAATCAGCAGGACAAAGGAGAGAAACTCATCGATCTTTACATCAAAGAGATCGTGAGTAAGCATGGAGTGCCTAAGAAGATCGTGTCGGATCGAGGATCCGTGTTCACGTCAGCATTCTGGAAGCAATTACATGAAGCTTTAGGATCCAAGTTGGATTATAGTACCGCCTATCATCCCCAGACAGGTGGACAAACGGAGAGAACTAACCAGATCTTAGAGGATATGCTTAGGGCTTGTGCCCTAGACTTCGGAGGATCATGGGAGGAGCACTTACCACTAGCAGAGTTTTCATATAACAATAGTTACCAAAGCAGCATCAAGATGGCACCATTTGAAGCTCTGTATGGAAGGAAGTTTAGATCACCGATATGTTGGTATGAAGCCGGAGCAAGCAAAGAGTTCAACCCTGATTATGTCAAGGAAAAACAACAAATCATTGACATTATCAGAGATAGGCTCAAGATAGCCCAAAGTCGACAAAAGAGTTATGCCGATCAAAAGAGGAGAACATGGGAGCCACGAGTTGGAGACATGGTATATCTTAAGGTGAGCCCGATGAAAGGACTCCAGAGGTTTGGAGTAAAAGGAAAGCTCAGTCCTAGATACATAGGACCTTTCAAGATACTGAGTCAGAACTGAGGTTTAGCCTTTGAATTGGATCTACCGGGAAGGCTAGCTCAAGTTCACAATGTATTCCATGTGTCACAACTCCGAAAGTGTCTAAAAACCCCCGATGAACCAGTATCACATGAAGAGCTCGAGTTACAACCAGACTTGACTTACATCGAGAAGCCAGCCAAGATTCTCGAGGAGAGCTGGAAACAACTTAGAAATAAAGCTATCAAATACTGCAAGATACAATGGAAGCATCACCCCGAGAGGGAAGCTACCTGGGAAAAGGAGGAAGACCTGAGGAAAACATACCCCGAACTCTTCAGGTATTACAACCACAACTTCGGGACGAAGTTTTCTTTAAGGGGGAAAGGCTGTAATGTCCCAGGTTTAGAGACGATCGAGGGGTAGATTTTAGAAAGGGATGTGCATTGCATTGTAATTTACGGGGAAATTTCACGCTTTTAAACAAAAACTGCATCGAAGGGGGACAGGTTTCTCTCTCGACACTTTACAGGGTTAGGGTTTCGAGAGAGCTATGAACTTGTTCCTACTTAGCTAGATTAGGGTTTTGAGAAGAGAGAAGAGATGATGCATCACAATCTTATGTTGCATGATTGAATTCTCAATTAAGTTGCATGATTGAATTCAAACCAAATTTGAATTTGAATTTCATATTCAAACATCAAATTGATACCACATCATTCAAACTTAAGATAATTCAATAAATAATTAAAAGTAATCAAGAATATAAATAATACAACAATTATATAAAGCTCATTAAGGAAAATGGGAGCTTTATTGATATACACACAAAATACAATGTCATTTACAATATCCATAATTAGAAAAAGGAATATACAACACTTTACAAGAATTGGAAAAAAATTAGAAAAGAAAATAAAAAGAAAAGTACAAGGATGGATCCTATCCTAAATACTACAAGATCATCTTCACTTGATCTTGGACTTGATGACCTCCATATTCATCTTGATCAATTGTTGATCCCTGCACATAATCACAACAAATAAAAGTTATGCCAAGTGGCATAGCCACTTGGCAGGTTAGAAATCAAATGAAAATATGAAATAAGCAGATAGGACCAAAGTGGCCGAGCTGATCCATGCCACAGTCAAGTTCCAGTTCAAAGTGCACAAGACCTGTCTACACACACACACACGCCTGCTCACGTGGCTGTGTGCATGCAGCACACACACACACGGTGAGTCACCCAAAGGGAAAGGTGGAGTTGTCGACCGTGGATGCAATGGCTGGCCACATATAAGCTTTTCCCAGCCAAAACCCTAGTCATTTGCTTCATCCATCGACAGCAGTAGTGGTAAGCCACCAAGAACAGCAAGAATAGCTCAAGAACACCAAGAATGGATGAACAGCTAAAGCTGTTTCATCCACTCCACAATCACCGTAAATTAAACCACGACCACCAGCTTGCTAGGAGGAGCAGGGCAAGCAAAAGATCATCACGTAAGCAAACCCTCTACACCAACAATATTTCTAGGAGCTGGAGTGAGGTATACAAATCATCATGAACAAACCAGATGGTTTTGTTCATAAATAAGCATATGCATCAAGCACACACAAGCAAAAGGGTGTGAGAACTAGTTTGTATCATCATCTGGCTACTAAGCCTTTTGGTGCAAGCAAACTAGAGAACAGACAGTGGGAGATTTCCAAGGGGAACATTGGCATGTCAACAAGATGACATACCAGAGAAATCCAACCTGGATTAATCCCTAACTAGCCATTCAAAATCATCTAGCACCTAAAGCCAAGCAAGCCATCAGATATTAGACAGATCATGTCTATTTTTGTTGTCAACAGCAAAGATACTGGAAAACCAACATGGTTTCTTCCAGTGAGTTATTCACCAAATCACAGCCAGCCAACAAAGGTGGGAGCTACCCTAACAGCAAAGATTTGCTGTCAGGGCCACCTCAACCACTTCACCAAATCCCACAGAGAAGCCATGCACAAATATCATCACCCAGATGGGTTCAAAAAGGAGCTAGGGTTCCCAATAGATGTTGGCATCCCACTAGCTCAATCTTATTAATATTAAGATGATCATTACTGATAAACAGCTCACATCATTTATCTATTTAGCCAAGCAAGGAATTACAGATAAATGAAACAGACCAGTAACCAAGCACCAACTCCTTGCCAGTGAACCAATGGCTCACTGCAAGCATCAGATGATGCTTGAGCAAGCATTACCATTCACTAGCACAAGTGTATGCATCACACAGACACCAGGAGAGCACCAGCTAAACATAAGCATGAAACATCAGCCAGTCACCAAGCATCTGATGATTATAAGATCATCAGAGCTTGGCAGAACATGCTAGAGCCAAGCCTAGCATCAACACATGAACCAGACAATAAGATCAGTTGTAACATCCCAACCTTGTTTATCTAAATAAATGAGTGTTCATGTGCATCTCATGCATGTAGTTTGAGTAGTTCGGAGTTCCTCAGGCGGCAGCCTGAGACTTATGGGCTGGGACGTCGCCTTATGTTATGGCCTCTTAGGCCCTTTGCAGTCTTGTTATCTAGATAACATAATTTGCTTTCCGTTGCTTGTTGAATTGTGGTCAGTGACCTCTGCGTGTAATAAATTTGGATCTTAACTCTGCTAAGAGTTGTAATATATCTGCTTTCAGTCGTAGAGTCACTGTTGTGTTACCGATTCTCACCCTGTAGGCCCTAGAGATCTAGGTTAGGCTTATGCCAGATGTGATATCTGGGTTTGTCTAGCCCTGACCTCCGGGGTTCCCGACAGGTTTTGGTATCAAATACATGTTATATAATTGTATACAGAAGCACATCATCAAGGGATGGTGTTGTTTAGCCCACAGGCATGCTCAAGTGAGCAAGACTATGAATGATAGCACACTGAAGAGCACCCAAGTGCACTGGTTCTTGCAAATTTGCAAGAAAATGCACAATATAATCAAGCCAGGGACAGGATTATGCACACACAATATGTCCAAGTGACAGTAAAAATAATAGGAGCAAGCCAGTAGGCCATGAGCATCACTGGATGCTCATGAGCAATCACAGGAGGGCCACAGCAGGAGATCACCATGAACAGAAGTAGCTAGGAAGCACAGAAGCATGGCAGTAACAGCACAGCAAGCAGCATACGCATAGCACTAGAGCAAGCACATTAGCTAGGAGCCATGGCGCATGTAGGCAGCAGCAATGAGCACAGCCACAGAACAGTATAGGCACAAGGGACAGCAGGCAGTGGCTAGAGCTAGCTCAGAAGAACAGGAGAGGAGGATGAACTAGCAGTAGAGAAGGAAGAAGGAAGAGGATGGCGGCGCACGTACCTGGAGCGGAGCACCATAGCGTGCCACGGCGGCACGGCGGCACGGGCCACCACGGCAGCGCCAAGCCGCGCCTGGCCTGACGTCGCCGAGCGCGAGCGCCCCAGCACCGCCACAGCACCAGGAGCATCGGCGGCGAGGAGATCGCCATGGATCCCCACAGCAGGCGAGCAGAGGCGACGAGGGCGAGCGAACAAGGACGCCAGCGTCAGATCGACGCGGACCACCGTGTCCGCCGTCGAAAGGCGGATCAGATCCACTTGATCTCGCCGGCGGCGACCGCCGGAGTTGGCCGGATTAATTCGGCGACGGCGAGGCGACCACGGCGTCGCGAGAGCCACAGAGAGAGGGGTTAGGGTTTCTGCGCGAGGAAGAAAGGGGCGAGTGGGCCGACCGAGCCCAAGTGTGGCTCGTGTTAGGGTTAACCCGCTGGGCCACCCTGACAGGTGGGCCCAGGGGCATTATAGTTATTTCACAAAGTGAATTAAAACAGAAACTTTGAAATTACATAAAAAATGTTTAAAAGCTCTAAAAAAATAATTAAAAATATGAAAATAGATCAGCATAAAATTCTATATCTTAATAAAATACAAAAGTGAATTTTTGAAGACAATTAGGAATAAGTCTTCATTTGATGATTTAAATAATCATTTAAATCACACATATTATTTTCAATAAAGAAAATAAGTCCATTAATGCATTTGGACTTTAAAAACACCTTGACAATATTTCAAGGTTGTATTTACCCTAAAGCAAGTATCTCCAAGTTGTTCTTAGTATTAACCTCTCACATGAAATAACAACGACATCGGAAGGGGGGGAACAAACCCTAAAACTGGAATCATGCATAATTGCTTCTTTAACCATTGCCCTTATCGGACAATGATGCTATTTTTCAGAGACAGAGGACAAGGGTCAGTCCACACCATCCAACTGCAAAACTTTGCAGTGTTCAGGCAAGTTCATCACTTGCTCATGTCATTTGAGTATTTCTATCAAATTACTTGCAAAGTATTATGGTTATCACTATTGCATAAAAATCAAAACCACTACTTTCATAACGATGAATATGACTATGTGGTGGGCAATGGAACCATGGATTGTGTTGATATGGTGGAGGTTCCATTGCACGGGTTTATATCCATCTAGGATTAAACAACAATTGTCGCCAGTGATTCTTGTGCCGTAACACCCGTGTTAACCATAAGATCTGGAGTGGGACGGAATAGTCAATTGTATTTCCACCTCTTGTACATCAACAGATGCGCTTACCGTAGACGGTTGTATCTTGCGGAGCAATTGGTGGGTGGGGAGCCCCTTCTAATTCCCCACGGTATAGCTGTTGCTTACCGTAGCGGTTGCTGCTTGCGGAACAATTGGTGGGAGGGGATCCCCTTCTAATTCCCCACGGTAATGTGGTCTATGATGGGTTGCAGCTACCGGCGAAGGAGTTTGGTTCAATCCCAGACTGTCGTCGTGGTCGGGGTCCACCCTGAAATTATGGGAATAATGGGACCGGCGAGGACCCAGGGTCGGGGTTTGCAACAAAGGGTGGGTGTGCGAGGTAGCGGAGGAATATGATTGACTATGACCTTATACCGGGCCTCACACCGAAGGAAGTGTGGACGGGAAAGCTGCCCGGTTGGCACCAAGGTTAAGATCTCTTATGGGTAAAGCAACACCCCTCTGCAGAGTGTAAAGAACTGTGACCTGTCACTCCCTGTTCCGGGATAAGGAACTGCGAACGCGGCCGGAAAGGAGCTCCATGAAGTTCTAGTAAACCGGTGAAGGCTGACGGACATAGCTCTTTGGAATAAAAGCAATCTCTTGAAGAAATGTTTATCAAAACTTGCATTGGTATTAGACTTTCTGGTCTAATATCGTAGCTAGAGCATTAAACACCTCTTATCTATAATGAACTTGTTGAGTACGCTCGTACTCATACCACTCTTAAATCCCATGCTTAGATTGTCTGAATCGTCTGGAGGAGGACTACGACAACAATGAAGGATCCGAGATCATCGGCTATGAAGAACCAGACCTCTCGGGAGGTATCGAGGGCGTAGACTACCTCATCGTCTACGGAACCGGGGAGGCTTCCGGAGAAGATCAAGCCTAGAGATATCCAGTAGTAGTAACCGAGCAGCCCGAACTCTTAGTATTTTGCTGCTCGAGGAAATAAATGTATAACTTAATGAGACTCTTATATTGTAAGCTAAGTTGGGTTCGCCTCGAACCCAGGAGTATTCCTCTTAGGACCCAAGAGGAGCTCCAAGATGACATATGTATGATAGTTGTAATAATAAATGAATGAGTTATGGACCTGCTATGTTCTGTTGTACTACTCTGAGGGATGTAATATTTGCGGAATGGTACTTCGTGAATGTTATATCAACGACTAGCATACTACAACATGCAGTGGTATGCAGGGTCACCACAACAGGTGTCCCCGCGGTTGTACCGGAACACGAACTATGCACCAGGCGGGTATGCCATACTGGAACATAAACACTGGGATGGAGTGGGATGCTTGGAGGTGTACCAGGAGCTCCCGTGGCGGGCCGGTGAAGCTGCAGCCGGTATTGATGGCCTCTGTGCAGCCGCACGGACCATGCGGGCACGCGATATAGTGCTTGTAGGACTCCGTGGAGGCGACCAAGCTCTGGCAGCCGACGCACTTGACCATTGCCCCAGATCGATTCGACGGCGGCAATCTTGCCCCAGATCGATTCGACGGCGGCAACCTCGCCGGCTGCTCGCACTTCTTGCACGGGTTCGGCGCAAGCTCGCCGACGCAGCGCCGACAGCCCATATGACCGCCCTTGCACTGCACGGAACAACGTACGTGGCATCAGTTGTCATTGACATTTCTCACAGGTGAACCTAAGAATGAAATCGGAAGGGAGCGACCTTGGATATGGGGGGTTTGAAGGGCAGCAGGCAGAGGGGGCACAAGAAGAGGGCCTCCTCCATCTTCAGAGAAGAGTGATCGGGAAAACGAGAACGGGATGGGTTCTTTTTTTTATACATGCCTTGGAGTGGAGTATGGATACTACTACTTATAGGAAGAACTTCCTTGCTAAGAAACGGCGTCGGCCGTACGCAACCATAGATGCACCAGCGGCTCTGCAGTTTGTCAAAATAAAAGGACAGAGCTGCAGTGACTTGAAGTCTCCAAATCTCATTGTGACTTGGTGCCACCATCTACCAACCATTTGAGATCCAACGTTCCAAACTATCTCTTATTTCGAACCTAAAAACAAAAATTATGCAAAAAATCCAAGAAATGTAGATGCCTTGTTCTAAAATCTGTGAATATTTCATCCCACTCGGACGATTAGTTTGTGATTAAAGAGCTTTTTACGTATACGAGCACTAGTTTAAACTAAATACTCCCTCTGATTCATATTAATTGACTTCAATATGGATGTATCTAGAACTAAAATGTGTCTAGTACATCCATATTAGAGTCAATTAATATGAACCGGAGGGAGTATATATTTGCTCACAAACCTTTGATTCAAATCGAATGAAACTTCACCAAAATATAAATCGAAATATGCACGATTAACTGGAAGTTCTTGAAATATTTTTGATCAATTATAATAATTATTTAGTTTAAATTCTAAGTCGATCGCATACATTGGATCTGAGATGGATGGTGGATGGTGGCACCAAGTCACTGTGAGACTTGGAAGTATCAAGTCAGTGAAGCTCTATCCCAAAATAAAAGCTTCGTGAAGGGGGCAGTTTGCTTCAAAAAAGAAGACAGTGCCAAGCAGTTGTCAAACAATACCCATATAGTCAAATGTACTCCCTCTGATTCAAATGAATTGACTCAACTTTGTCTAGATATATGGGTGTATCAAGTCACTGAAGCTAAAATAAAAGCTTCATGAAGGGGGAAGTTTGGTTCGAAAAAAAATACAGTGCCAAGCAGATGTCAAATAGTAACATAACGTCAAATGTACTCCCTCCGATTCAAACGAAATGACTCAACTTTGTATTTTGCATGTTAAAGTTTTTTCGTAAAACTTGGCCAATCTTAACATAGTTTGCCTTTCTAAAAAAAGATATAAGCCCTAAGGCTCCTTTGATTCATAGGATGGGAAAACCATAGAAATATGAAAAACATAGGATTGAGATTTAATGGCTAGTTGAATCATATAGGAAGATGAGTTGTGTTTGATTGTGCCAAAGGAAATTTTCCATGAGGTATGACCTAATGTTTTATTCTTATAGGATTTGCACTGCAAGATTCCTATAGGATATGTTCCTATGAATCAAACAACTAGTGTGGGGAAAATTCACATGTGATCTAAATCCTACATAATTCCTATACAAATCCTATATATGAATTTTAGTTGTTAGGTCACTTAAAATGACTTCACTTGAAGGGTTACATTTTTGTTTTTTCTGAATTAGTAGTGATGCCTAACCATATATATACCTAAACCAAGAGAATCAGCATAAACTTATGTATATTAATAGTAAGCGCATATATGAATGTTTTTTATCTACAAACCCAGGGTCATATATATGTACATAGAAACATGCATATATGCTAGTTTTTGTACCTTGGTGTGTTCCTCTTTTGGGCTATCTCTTTTTTGTTCACCGGTTCACAACCAACGCCCTAGATTAATTTGGCACTTAGAAAATAACATTTTGTTTTTGGCGCACTAACACAAATAGTAGTAGCACGGTCAACACTGTAGAGAAGTACAAAATAAATGTGTGTGGGTAATAATAAAATCCTTAATATGCCTTGAAAACCCACACGTACGCTCTTTCTAGGACAGAGGCAGTATGAGGTAATGCACCCACGCGCTGTCATCTGCCCGTTCGTGCTATGTCTCCCAAATCTTGAAATATCATCAGTTATCCATTTCACGTCCACACTTCTCCCTCTCTCCACGGACTAGGAAAAACCCTCTCTTCACTTCCCCTTCCCATTCCACCGATGGAGAGCCCAACCGACGCCGTCAACGCAGCGAAAGCGAAAGCCGCGCGGCTGGCCTTAGCCGCAGAGGAGGCGTCCGAGCCGCGACCGCAGCACGCATGGCCGCAACGGCGGCGATCATCGCCGCAGCGGATGCCAAAGACGAAGGAGGCCATTGCCGAAGGTCGGGCCATCGGTCGCTCATCGGCATCTGATGCTGTTGGTAGATGGGTCCACTCTCTTGGGAAGCATCCCCTAGATGACGAGGACGAGGTTGAACTCATCTTTGAACCGCCGCCGCCGACCTTCGACGAGAATATCGTCGACGAGGAAGTATGTTCCGATTCACCTCTCTCCCTTATTCAACATAGCCCTGTATCGATTTGCGCTATGGTCTCTCCCTCTTTTTTTTGCGCTATAGCGTTTTGAATTAGCGTCAGAATCTTTTTAGATTCATATTCAGTATTAGTTGCAAATCGCTACATATTTGCTTCACATCCGATTCACCTCCCTCCCATAATCAACACACCCCGGTATCGATTTGCTCGAAGGTCTCTCCCTCTTTTTTTGCGCTATAGGGTTTTGAATTAGCGTCGAATCTTTTAGATTCATATTCATTATTAGTTGCAATCGCTACATATTTGCTTCACCTGTTTATTTGGCATGTATCGGGTTGCTACCGATGAGGTTGACAGCGATGTCGAGTAGCATCATAGGAAGGCCAGGGCCACTCTCAACAAGCTTAAGGCGGGAAGTTCGACAAGTATTGGAGTGAACCCTGGATCGGTGACAGGAATAGCTGCCCCTTCGCACAAAGAGCATAAAGGTTGACTTTCGAAGCGTCCCGCAAGATGCCGAAGCCGGTGGGTCCGGCTGTCTCAAAGTTGGGGAAACTGTTAACCGATCCGGCTTCATAGCCAACCACATGGCCTATGGGCTATTCCTAAGGAAGAAATTGAACCAAGCTATCGAGACCGGTCGTGTGCCTCCTCCCAAGCCCAAGCCACCAAATATTAAAGGTATGGGCAGCAAGAAGCGTAAGAAGCGGGACCGGGAGGAGGCGACAGGAAGAAGATGGTAAATATACACCGTAATCGTTGTGCATGTTTGTCTCTCCTACCGCTTCAAAAGCAGCATCTTTTGTTGAACTCTGTTTATGTTTGCTGCTCAGCAGCGTTTGTGGTGAACCTATTAGCTTAATTAGGGGTTGTTGAACTATGTCTGTGTTGAACCTTGCTTAATTAGGTTGTGTTGAACTCTGTTTGTGTTGGCGTGGGAAGGGGGCATGATGCTACCCTGAATTTGCGGGACCCCCAAAAAACTTGCAAATACGAGTGATGCATCCAAAAGGAACAAACTTTTACATGGTAGACCCTGTCTGAAAGCAAGAAATGCGATCGGGTCCTTAACAGCCACCGCCCGGATTGATCGGGTATTTTGCCTGCCTACCGCATGTGACTTGTGCTCACTGAAGTTTGGGACCTCACGCATGGGCACCACACGTAAGTGACAGACCTGTTGGTGTAAAAACTCGGGTGATTATTATACTGCATTAGTACAAAGTTTCCTATGGATTCAAGGGTTGGAAAGCCAAGTTAACTCATTTTCATGACTAAGAAGGAGCCAGGCTTACTTTTTCATTTTCATGTTTTAACTTGTTTAAATCTTGGTCAAACAAAGGATTTGACCAGGATTCAAATGGGCATAAAAATTCAAAAAAGAAATCAAAAAAAACCAAAGCACATAAGCTTCTTATGTCATATAGTAAGCATTACAGTTGATCAACGAGTCTAGACATATTCAAACCAGAAAAATCATGTATATACCCCCTAACCCTAAACTCTGTCTTATGAAGTCAAGCATGAAGAAAAGTGGTTTTGGGTTTCAAACATTGGAAATTGAAAAAACTCCCAAAAGCTTCATTTTGGAGTGACTAAGAAGAATCCAGGCTTACATTTTCATTTTCATGTTTTAAACTGGTTTAAATCTTGGTCAAACCTAGGATTTGACCAAGATTCAAATGGACATAACAAATTCAAAAAAATCAAAACCAAACACATAGTCTTTTGATGTCATATAGTAAGCATTCAAGTTGATAAACAAAGTCTAGACATATTTAAACAAGAAAAATCATGTATATACTTGGCCCCTAACCCTAAACTCTGTCTTATGAAGTCAAGCATTAAGAGAAGTGGTTTTGGGTTTCAAACATGGAAATTTAAAAAACCTCCCAAAAGCTTCATTTTGGAGTGACTAAGAAGAATCCAGGCTTACTTTTCATTTTCATGTTTTAAACTGGTTTAAATCTTGGTCAAACCTAGGATTTGACCAAGATTCAAATGGGCATAACAAATTCAAAAAAAACCAAACACATAGTCTTTTGATGTCACATAATAAGCATTCAAGTTGGTAAACAAGGTCTAGACATATTCAAACCAGAAAAATCATGTATCTACCCCCTACCCCTAAACTTTGTCTTATGAAGTAAAGCACGGAGAGATATCATTTTGGGTTTCGAACATGGAAAATTAAAAAAACCTCCCAAAAGCTTCATTTTGGAGTGAATAATAAGAAGGATCCAAACTTACTTTTCATTTTCATGTTTTAAACTTGTTTAAATATTGGTCAAACCTGCTAGGATTTGACCAAGATTCAAATGGGCATAACAATTCAAAAAAAAAAAATTAAACCGAAAACCACTTCTCTTCGTGCTTGACTTCATTAGACAGAGTTTAGGGTTTGGGGTATATACATGATTTTTAATGTTTAAATATGTCTAGACTCCGTTGATCAACATGAATGCTTACTATAACTTAAAAAGCTTATGTGCTTTCGTTTTTCATTTTTTGAATTCTTTATTGAATTTTTATGCCCATTTGAATCTTGGTCAAATCCTAGGTTTGACCAAGAATTAAACAAGTCAGTAACATGAAAATGAAAAAGTAAGCATGGATCCTTCTTATTCACTCAAAAAATGAAGCTTTTGGGAGGGTTTTTGAATTTTCCATGTTTGAAACCCAAAACCATTCCTCTTGTATGCTTGACTTCATATATATGACAGAGTTTAGCCTTAGGGGGTATATACATGATTTTTCTAGTTTGAATATGTCTATACCTTGTTTATCAACTTGAATGCTTACTATAAACCAAAAATTCATGTATCTACCCCTAACCCTAAACTATGCATGAAGAGAAGTGGTTTTGGGTTTCAAACCTGGATATTTCAAAAAACCTCCCAAAAGCTTCATTTTGGAGTGAATAAGAAGGATCAAGGCTTAATTTTTCATTTTCATGTTTTAATCTTGTTTAAATCTTGGTCAAACCTAGGATTTGACCAAGATTCAGATGGGCATAATTTAAAAAAATGAAAAATCAAGGCACATAGTCTTCTTATGTCATATAGTAAGCATTCAATTAAGTTGATAAACAAGCTCTAGACATATTCAAACCAGAAAAATCATGATGTATCTACCCCCTATATATCCCTAAACCCTGACTTATGAAGTCAAGCATGAAGAGAAGTGGTTTTTGGTTTCAATCATGGAAATTTCAAAAACCCTCCCAAGAGCTTCATTTTGGAGTGACTAATTAAGAAGCATACATGATTACCTTTTCATATTCATGTTTTAAACTTGTTCAAATCTAGGTCAACAAACCGAGGATTTGACAAAGAATCAAATGGGTATAAAAAAATTAAAAACAAGCTCTAGACAAGCTCAAGTTGAAAAACAAGTTCTAGACATATTCAAACCAGAAAAATCATGTATCTACCCCCTATATATCCCTAAACCCTGACTTATGAAGTCAAGCATGAAGAGAAGTGGTTTTTGGTTTCAATCATGGAAATTTCAAAAACCCTCCCAAGAGCTTCATTTTGGAGTGGCTAAGAAGGATAGATGCTTAATTTTTCATATTTATGTTTTAAACTAGTTTAAATCATGGTCAAACCTAGGATTTGACCAAGATTCAAATGGACATAAAAATTCAAAATAAATGAAAATAAATGAAAAACCAAGGCACGTAGTCTTCTTATGTCATATAGTAAGCATTCAATTAAGTTGATAAACAAGGTCTAGACATATTCAAACCAGAAACATCATGTATCTAGCTACCCCTAGCCCTAAACTCTGTCTTATGAAGTCAAGCATGCATGAAGAGAAGTCATGGTTTTTGGTTTCAAACATGGAAATTTCAAAAACCCTACCAAGATCTACATTTTGGAGTGACTAAGAAGGATATATGCTTAATTTTTCATATTCATGTTTTATTAAACTTGTTTAAATCATGGTCAAACCTAGGATTTGACCAAGATTCAAATGGGCATAAAAATTTAGAAAAAACAAAAAATGGAAAATCAAGGCACATAGTCTTCTTATGTCACATAGTAAGCATTCAATTAAGTTGATAAACAAGGTCTAGAGATATATTCAAACCAGAGAAATCATGTATCTACCCCCTAACCCTAAACTCTATCTCATGAAGTCAAGCATGAAGATATGTGGTTTTTGGTTTCAAACATGGAAATTTCAAAAACCCTCCCAAGAGCTTCATTTTGGAGTGACTAAGAAGGATATATGCTTAATTTTTTATATTCATGTTTTCAACTTGTTTAAATCATGGTCAAACCTAGGATTTGGCCAAGATTCAAATGGGCATAATTTAAAAAAAATGGAAAATCAAGGCACATAGTCTTCTTATGTCACATAGTAAGCATTCAATTAAGTTGATAAACAAGGTCTAGACATATTCAAACCAGAGAAATCATGTATCTACCCCTAACCCTAAACTCTGTCTCATGAAGTCAAGCATGAAGATATGTGGTTTTTGGTTTCAAACATGGAAATTTCAAAAACCCTCCCAAGAGCTTCATTTTGGAGTGACTAAGAAGGACATATGCTTAATTTTTCATATTCATGTTTTCAACTTGTTTAAATCATGGTCAAACTTAGGATTTGACCAAGATTCAAATGGGCATAAAATTAAAAAAACAATAAAATGAAAAACCAATGCACATAGTCGATCTTCTTATGTCATATATATAGTAAGCATTCAATTAAGTTGATAACAAGGTCTAGACATATTCAAACCAGAAAAATCATGTATCTACCCCCTAACCCTAAACTTTGTCTTATGAAGTCAAGCATGAAGAGAAGTGGTTTTTGGTTTCAAGCATGGAAATTTCAAAAACCTCCCCAAACTTCATTTTAGAGTGACTAAGAAGGATACAAGCTTCCCTTTTCATTTTCATGTTTTAAACTTGTTTGAATTATCTTGGTCCGCCCATGCTATAGTCTGGATCCGCCCATGCTATAGTTTGAGGCCATTTGGATGACGTCGAAAAAATTCTTTGATTAGAAATGGGGTTGTTCGAACCCCGTAGTTGGATTTTTTTGAACCTTGATCTGTAGTACTGGGCAAAACCCTAGTTTAACCTATTTAATTATAGATTCGTAGGTCGATTTTTCTACGTACCTTTTTATTATTACTCTACTATGCAGCACATATGTGTTTGCCCGTCGAGTGAAACTCGGAGGAAGAGGGATCACTCGGAAGGAGAGAAGAAGGAGGGAGAGCATTATGGTGTCTCCCCTTTTTCGGGTGATGATGTTGACTGTTGTGCAGGGTTTGTCAGTGAGCAGGAGGTGCGAGCGAGCGAGTCGAGCGAGGCCAAGAATGAGAGAGATTTGTTTTTTTTGTGAGAGGGACAACCGAAGGATCCTGAAGGACCCAGAGACTTCCAATACGCATCCTGATGCGTCTTCTCTTGACAAAGAAAATGGCTGGGAGTTTGCGTACTGATGTCTACTTCCCCCTCCTTTTCCTGTAGACAGTGTTGGGCCTCCAAGAGCAGAGGTTTGTAGAACAGCAGCAAGTTTTCCCTTAAGTGGATCACCCAAGGTTTATCGAACTCAGGGAGGAAGAGGTCAAAGATATCCCTCTCATGCAACCCTGCAACCACAAAGCAAGAAGTCTCTTGTGTCCCCAACACACCTAATAGGTGCACTAGTTCGGCGAAGAGATAGTGAAATACATGTGGTATGAATATATATGAGCAGTAGTAACGGTGCCAGAAAATAGCTTGCTGGCGTGTAGTTGATGGTGGTAGTATTGCAGCAGTAGTAACACAGTGAAACAGTAAACAAGCAGTAGTAACGCAGCAGTATTTAGGAACAAGGCCTAGGGATTAGACTTTCACTAGTGGACACTCTCAACATTGATCACATAACAGAATAGATAAATGCATACTCTACACTCTTATTGGATGATGAACACATTGCGTAGGATTACACGAACCCTCAATGTCGGAGTTAACAAGCTCCACAATAATGCTCATATTTTAGTAACCTTTAGTGTAAGATAGATCAAAAGACTAAACCAAGTACTAGCATAGCATGCACACTGTCACCTTCATGCATATGTAGGAGGAATAGATCACATCAATATTATCATAGCAATAGTTAACTTCGCAATCTACAAGAGATCATGATCATAGCATAAACCAAGTACTAACACGGTGCACACACTGTCACCTTTACACACGTGCAGGAGGAATAAAACTACTTTAATAACATTGCTAGAGTAGCACATAGATAAATTGTGATACAAACTCATATGAATCTCAATCATGTAAAGCAGCTCATGAGATTATTGTATTGAGGTACATGGGAGAGATGAACCACATAGCTACCGGTACAGCCCCGAGCCTCGATGGAGAACTACTCCCTCCTCATGGGAGCAGCAGCGGTGATGAAGATGGCGGTGGAGATGGCAGCGGTGTTGATGGAGAAGCCTTCCGGGGGCACTTCCCCGCTCCGGCAGGGTGCCGGAACAGAGACTCCTGTCCCCCAGATCTTGGCCTCGCGATGGCGGCGGCTCTGGAAGGTTTCTGTGGTTTTCGTCAATCGTGTCAGGGTTTTCGCGACGGAGGCTTTATATAGGCGAAGAGGCGGCGCAGGAGGGCTGAAGGGCTGGCCAAACCATAGGGGGGCGCGGGCCCCCCCTAGGCAGCGCCAGGGTATGGTGTGGTGGGCCTGTGCCCCCCCTCTGGTCCCTCTCGTGTGTTCTGGATGCTTCCGGTGAAAATAGGAACTTGGGCGTTGATTTCGTCCGATTCCGAGAATATTTCGTTACTAGGATTTCTGAAACCAAAAACAGCAGAAAACAGGAACTGGCACTTCGGCATCTTGTTAATAGGTTAGTTCCAGAAAATGCACGAATATGACATAAAGTGTGCATAAAACATGTAGATAACATCAATAATGTGGCATGGAACATAAGAAATTATCGATACGTCGGAGACGTATCAGCATCCCCAAGCTTAGTTCTGCTCGTCCCGAGCAGGTAAAACGATAACACAGATAATTTCTGGAGTGACATGCCATCATAACCTTGATCATACTATTTGTAAAGCATATGTAATGAATGCAGCAATCCAAAACAATGGTAATGACATGAGTAAACAACTGAATCATAAAGCAAAGACTTTTCATGAATAGTACTTAAAGACAAGCATCAATAAGTCTTGCATAAGAGTTAACTCATAAAGCAATAATTCATAGTAAAGACATTGAAGCAACACAAAGGAAGATTAAGTTTCAGCGGTTGCTTTCAACTCATAACATGTATATCTCATGGATATTTGTCAATGCAAAGCAATATATCAAATGCAATATGCAAATATGTAGGAATCAATGCACAGTTCACACAAGTGTTTGCTTCTTGAGATGGAGAGAAATAGGTGAACTGACTCAACATAAAAGTAAAAGAATGGTCCTCCATAGAGGAAAAGCATCGACTGCTATATTTGTGCTAGAGCTTTGATTTTGAAAACATATAGAGAGCATAAAAGTAAAATTTTGAGAGGTGCTTGTTGTTGTCAACGAATGGTAGCGGGTACTCTAACCCCCTTGCCAGACAAACCTTCAAAGAGCGGCTCCCATTTTATTTTATTTTGGGTGGCACTCCTTCCAACCTTTCTTTCACAAACCATGGCTAACCGAATCCTCGGGAGCCTGCCAACAATCTCATACCATGAAGGAGTGCCTTTTTATTTTAGTTTTATTATGATGACACTCCTCCCAACCTTTGCTTACACAAGCCATGGCTAACCGGATCCTTCGGGTGCCGTCCAACAATCACATACCATGGAGGAGTGTCTATTTTTGTTAATTAGTTTGGGACTGGGAATCCCATTGCCAGCTCTTTTTGCAAAATTATTGGATAAGCGGATGAAGCCACTAGTCCATTGGTGAAAGTTGCCCAACAAGATTGAAAGATAAACACCACATACTTCCTCATGAGCTATAAAACATTGACACAAATCAGAGGTAATAAATTTTGAAGTGTTTAAAGGTAGCACTCAAGCAATTTACTTTGGAATGGCGGAGAAATACCATGTAGTAGGTAGGTATGGTGGACACAAATGGTATAGTGGTTGGCTCAAGTATTTGGATGCATGAGAAGTATTCCCTCTCGATACAAGGTTTAGGCTAGCAAGGTTATTTGAAACAAACACAAGGATGAACCGGTGCAGCAAAACTCACATAAAAGACATATTGTAAACATTATAAGACTCTACACCGTCTTCCTTGTTGTTCAAACTCAATACTAGAAATTATCTAGACCTTAGAGAAATAAAATATGCAAACCAAATTATAGCATGCTCTATGTATTTCTTCATTAATGGGTGCAAAGCATATGATGCAAGAGCTTAATCATGAGCACAACAATTGCCAAGTATCACATTACCCAAGACATTAATAGCAATTACTACATGTATCATTTTCCAATTCCAACCATATAACAATTTAACGAAGAAGAAACTTCGCCATGAATACTATGAGCTAAGAACACATGTGTTCATACGAACCAGCGGAGCGTGTCTCTCTCCCACACAAGCATGATGTAATCCAATTTATTCAAACACAAACAAAAACAAAAACAAACAGACGCTCCAAGTAAAGTACATAAGATGTGATGGAATAAAAATATAGTTTCAGGGGAGGAACCTGATAATGTTGTCGATGAAGAAGGGGATGCCTTGGGCATCCCCAAGCTTAGACGCTTGAGTATTCTTAGAATATGCAGGGGTGAACCACCGGGGCATCCCCAAGCTTAGAGCTTTCACTCTCCTTGATCATGTTGCATCATACTCCTCTCTTGATCCTTGAAAACTTCCTCCACACCAAACTCGAAACAACTCATTAGAGGGTTAGTGCACAATAAAAATTAACATATTCAGAGGTGACACAATAATTCTTAACACTTCTGGACATTGCATAATGCTACTGGACATTAGTGGATCAAAGAAATTCATCCAACATAGCAAAAGAGGCAATGCGAAATAAAAGGCAGAATCTTGTCAAAACAGAACAGTTCGTATTGACGAATTTTAAAATGGCACCAGACTTGCTCAAATGAAAATGCTCAAATTGAATGAAAGTTGCGTACATATCTGAGGATCATGCACGTAAATTGGCTTAATTTTCTGAGCTACGTACAGGGAGGTGGACCTAGATTCGTGACAGCAAAGAAATCTGGAACTGCGCAGTAATCCAAATCTAGTACTTACTTTTCTATCAACGGCTTTACTTGGCACAACAAAACACTAAACTAAGATAAGGAGAGGTTGCTACAGTAGTAAACAACTTCCAAGACACAAATATGAAACAAAGTACTGTAGCAAAATAACACATGGGTTATCTCCCAAGAAGTTGCTTTCTTTATAGCCATTAAGATGGGCTCAGCAGTTTTAATGATGCACTCGCAAGAAATAATATTTGAAGCAAAAGAGAGCATCAAGAGGCAAATTCAAAACACATTTAAGTCTAACATGCTTCCTATGCAAAGGAATCTTGTAAATAAACAAGTTCATGAAGAGCAAAGTAACAAGCATAGGAAGATAAAACAAGTGTAGCTTCAAAAATTTCAGCACATAGAGAGGCATTTTAGTAACATGAAAATTTCTACAACCATATTTTCCTCTCTCATAATAACTTTCAGTAGCAACATTAGCAAACTCAACAATATAACTATCACATAAAGCACTCTTATCATGAGTCTCATGCATAAAATTATTACTACTCCCAACATAAGCATAGTCAATTTTATTAGTTGTAGTTGGAGCAAATTCAACAAAGTAGCTATCATTATTATTCTCATCAAGTGTAGGAGGCATAGTATTATCATCATAAAAATTACTCTCCATAGTAGGCGGCACTAAAAGACCAATATCATTATAATCATCATATATGGGAGGCAAAGTATCATCAAAGAAAATTTTCTCCTCAATGCTTGGGGGACTAAAAAGATCATGCTCATCAAAGCCAGCTTCCCCAAGCTTAGAATTTTCCATATCATTAGCAACAATGGTATTCAAAGTGTTCATACTAACATGTTCCATGGGTTTTTTAATTTTCGGATCAAACCATCCATGTCTTAAATCAGGAAATAGAGTAAAAAGCTCATTGTTGTCCATTATGCCTTACTAGTGTAAACAAGAAACAAAAAGATGCAATTGCAGGATCTAAAGGAAATAGCTTCGAGTACTTACAGCGCCGGGAAATAGCTTAGTAGCCGAGGTCCGGAGTGTGAGTACCTTTTACCTTTCCTCCCCGGCAACGGCGCCAGAAAATATGCTTGATGTCTACTTCCCCCTCCTTTTCCTGTAGACAGTGTTGGGCCTCCAAGAGCAGAGGTTTGTAGAACAGCAGCAAGTTTTCCCTTAAGTGGATCACCCAAGGTTTATCGAACTCGGGGAGGAAGAGGTCAAAGATATCCCTCTCATGCAACCCTGCAACCACAAAGCAAGAAGTCTCTTGTGTCCCCAACACACCTAATAGGTGCACTAGTTCGGCGAAGAGATAGTGAAATACAGGTGGTATGAATATATATGAGCAGTAGTAACGGTGCGTAAAATAGCTTGTCGGCGTGTAGTTGATGGTGGTAGTATTGCAGCAGAAGTAACACAAGAAACAAGAAACAAGCAGTAGTAACGCAGCAGTATTTAGGAACAAGGCCTAGGGATTAGACTTTCACTAGTGGACACTCTCAACATTGATCACATAACAGAATAGATAAATGCATACTCTACACTCTTGTTGGATGATGAACACATTGCGTAGGATTACACGAACCCTCAATGCCGGAGTTAACAAGCTCCACAATAATGCTCATATTTTAGTAACCTTTAGTGTAAGATAGATCAAAAGACTAAACCAAGTACTAGCATAGCATGCACACTGTCACCTTCATGCATATGTAGGAGGAATAGATCACATCAATATTATCATAGCAATAGTTAACTTCGCAATCTACAAGAGATCATGATCATAGCATAAACCAAGTACTAACACGGTGCACACACTGTCACCTTTACACACGTGCAGGAGGAATAAAACTACTTTAATAACATTGCTAGAGTAGCACATAGATAAATTGTGATACAAACTCATATGAATCTCAATCATGTAAAGCAGCTCATGAGATTATTGTATTGAGGTACATGGGAGAGATGAACCACATAGCTACCGGTACAGCCCCGAGCCTCGATGGAGAACTACTCCCTCCTCATGGGAGCAGCAGCGGTGATGAAGATGGCGGTGGAGATGGCAGCGGTGTCGATGGAGAAGCCTTCCGGGGGCACTTCCCCGCTCCGGCAGGGTGCCGGAACAGAGACTCCTGTCCCCCAGATCTTGGCCTCGTGATGGCGGCGGCTCTGGAAGGTTTCTGTGGTTTTCGTCAATCGTGTCAGGGTTTTCGCGACGGAGGCTTTATATAGGCGAAGAGGCGGCGCAGGAGGGCTGAAGGGCTGGCCCAACCATAGGGGGGCGCAGGCCCCCCCTAGGCCGCGCCAGGGTATGGTGTGGTGGGCCTGTGCCCCCCCTCTGGTCCCTCTCGTGTGTTCTGGATGCTTCCGGTGAAAATAGGAACTTGGGCGTTGATTTCGTCTGATTCCGAGAATATTTCGTTACTAGGATTTCTGAAACCAAAAACAGCAGAAAACAGGAACTTGCACTTCGGCATCTTGTTAATAGGTTAGTTCCAGAAAATGCACGAATATGACATAAAGTGTGCATAAAACATGTAGATAACATCAATAATGTGGCATGGAACATAAGAAATTATCGATACGTCGGAGACGTATCACGTACCTATTGCACGTGACTTGTGCTCACTGAAGTGTGGGACCTCACGCATGGGCACCACACGTAAGTGACAGACCTGTTGGTGTAAAAACTCGGTTGATTATTATAGTGCATTAGAACAAAGTTTACTATGGATTCAAGGGTAGGAAATCCAAGTTAACTCATTTACATGACATTATTTTTTCCATGAAGCAAAGTTAACACATCTATCAATTGGTACATTTTGGAGTGACTAAGAAGGATCCATGCTTACCTTTTCATTTTCACGTGTTAAACTTGTTTAAATCTTGGTCAAACCTAGGATTTGACAGAGATTCAAATGGGCGGAAAATCCAAAAAAAACAGAAAAATGAAAACCCAAAGCACATACGTAGTTTTCTTATGTCATATAGTATGCATTCAAGTTGATAAACAAGCTCTAGACATATTCAAACGAGAAAAATCATGTATCAAGCTACCCCTAACCCCAAACTCTGTCTTATGAAGTCAAGCATGAAGAGAAGTACGTGGTTTTTGGTTTCAAACATGGAAATTTCAAAAACCCTCCCAAGAGCTTCATTTCGAAGTGATTAATTAAGAAGCATACATGCATGCTTACTTTTTCATATTCATGTTTTAAACTTATTCAAATCTTGGTGAAACCTAGGATTTGACCAAGATTCAAATGGGTATAAAAATTCAAAAAAAAAGGTCTTCTTATGTTATATATATATAGTAGGCATTCAATTAAGTTGATAAATAAGGTCTAGACATATTCAAACTAGAAAAATCATGTATCTACCCCCTAACCCTAAACTTTGTCTTATGAAGTCAAGCATGAAGAGAAGTGGTTTTTGGTTTCAAGCATGGAAATTTCAAAAACCTCCCCAAACTTCATTTTAGAGTGACTAAGAAGGATATAAGCTTCCCTTTTCATTTTCATGTTTTAAACTTGTTTAAATTATCTTGGTCAAATCTAGGATTTGACAAGATTCAAATGGGCAAACATATGATAAGTGATGCAAACATCATTTCTAAGTGCGGGCAAACCAGCCTTTAGCTTAACATATTTCTAAGTACAAGGTTTCAGAAAATTGAGTGGGGGCGGCTGCCCCCCTTGGCTATAGTCTGGATCCGCCCATGCTATAGTTTGAGGCCATTTGGATGACGTCGAAAAAATTCTTTGATTAGAAATGGGGTTGTTCGAACCCCGTAGTTGGATTTTTTTGAACCTTGATCTGTAGTACTGGGCAAAACCCTAGTTTAACCTATTTAATTATAGATTCGTAGGTCGATTTTTCTACGTACCTTTTTATTATTACTCTACTATGCTGCATAGTCTATGCAGCACATATGTGTTTGCCCGTCGAGTGAAACTCAGAGGAAGAGGGATCACTCGGAAGGAGAGAAGAAGGAGGGAGAGCATTATGGTGTCTCCCCTTTTTCGGGTGATGATGTTGACTGTTGTGCAGGGTTTGTCAGTGAGCAGGAGGTGCGAGCGAGCGAGTCGAGCGAGGCCGAGAATGAGAGAGATTTGTTTTTTTTTGTGAGAGGGACAACCGAAGGATCCAGAAGGACCCACAGACTTCCAATACGCATCCTGATGCGTCTTCTCTTGACAAAGAAAATGGCTGGGAGTTTGCGTACCTATTGCATGTGACTTGTGCTCACTGAAGTGTGGGACCTCACGCATGGGCACCACACGTAAGTGACAGACCTGTTGGTGTAAAAACTCGGTTGATTATTATAGTGCATTAGAACAAAGTTTCCTATGGATTCAAGGGTAGGAAATCCAAGTTAACTCATTTACATGACATTATTTTTTCCATGAAGCAAAGTTAACACATCTATCAATTGGTGTTGGGGGGATAACCCCCGGTATGCCAAAGGCATGCCAAACCGGATGGTTTGAGCCATCAAGATACCGGTTTAATGTTCTTGCCGGAAGCCTAGTAGGAATCCGGGAGAGCAAGGCTAAGCCGGTATCCCCAAAGGGGTATGCCGGAACCCGGTATAGAAGATACCGGAAAGGAGATTCTGTCGGCAGGTCTGGTCAAAGATTCTCTTCAGAGCAAGAAGACAAGGATGAGCCAAGCAAAGTAACTTTATTCAGAGCCCTGGCGCCAAAGAGAGAGGTGACGTCCAAAGAAGCCGGAGGACATCAGCAGCCCTGATAAAAGAAGGCCCCGGTGTCATCTATGATTAAAGTAGCTTTGTACAGTAGCCTGTTAAAGTAGCTTTGTACAGTAGCTCTGTAAAGTAGTTTGTCCAGTCAAAGATGCCATTAGGGTTTCTTGCAGTGTAAGCCACCCTCTCCCCTATATAAGGAGAGGGGGCAGCCCTTCTTCACGGGCAAGCAAGTATGTACGCGCGTGTGTAGGAAGGCGAGCACAGAACTTGTGCATCAATGAAAATGGTGATCTAGAGGGAGTTCTTCCTTGTGTCTTTCTTCTTCAACCTCTGGCCTTGGCCAAGTTCTTGAGGAAACCATCCGGAATCTCTTCCCACCTGATCGCAAACCCACCCCCGAATCCTCTTGCGTCCATTCGGCCCCAATCTAAGCCATCCTATGGCATCTGCTCGTTCACCACGACGACAGTTGGCGCCCACCGTGGGGCATGAAGTGGCGCTTGATGGAGTTCACATTCGGGCGGGCGTCCTCGAGGTCTCCGGCGAGCGTACGGTGTCCGCGTTGGTGCAGAGCATCTACGCCATGGACTTCATCAACGACAACGCGGGCTGCTTCGCCAACGGCGGCGTCTTCCCCAAGAACGGCCGCATCATCGAGTTCGGCAGCCACCGCGTCTACCTCGGCACCGTCCCCGTGCGCCAGCGCCTCTCGCCGGTGCTGGTGGCACCGGACCCGCCAAGATGGCTTCGTGCTGGCCGCGCCGCCGGTAGCGTTGAGGTAATGATGACCGGTGTGGCTGGTGCAGGAAAGGAGGTTGCGGCTGAAGGTGCCGGTCGCGCGGTTTCGACCCGTGCGGCTAAGCCACCGCTGGAGCGTGGCGCAGGCGCAGCGGGAGCATCATCCGCGCCACCGGAGACACCGCTCCAGCGGCGATGAACGTCCTCGCCACCCCCATCGCGCAGAACATCGACCCGACAGCGGCTCAAGCGGAGCTGGAGGCGCAGCGCCAGAAGATGCTGGAGAGCGGCAAGGACATCGTCAGGGCGCAGCGCGAGCTGAACCTAACCGTACGTGAGTACAACGCTGCCCATGGCTTTGCTTCTGTTAGCGCGCATGCTGCTAGGGTGCCGGAAAACCGGCTAAAAGCTCGCAACCTAGATCAAGATTTGCGCAAGGAGATTTTTGCCGGCAAGAGCGCCTCTGCATCTGTTGGCATCGTGGAAAAGCCTAAGTATAGCAGCCCGGATAAAACTATAAAAGCTGCTAAGGCTGCAGTAGAGCTATGTGAGTCGCTTTCCGGAGAGGCTTTGGTAAAGCAGCAAGAGCGCGTCAGAGAGCTGCTGGAAACCATAGAGCAGCAAAATGCTGAGCAGCTGGCTAAGCTGAACAAGGCAGCGGCCTCAAAATCCGCGCGTTCAACAAAGAATGCCGGTAGCAAATCCCATGGGCAGGCTTCGTCCCCCATCCGGATAGAAGGAGAGAAAAAGAAGTGAATGCGCGAAGATGACCGTGTACGATCCGGTTCTTGCCGGAAAGCAACAAGCCGGGCAACACGATGCCGGTAGAAAAAGCCAAGGGGCAGAGCGAGGCTACGCTAGAGGCTATGCCGGAAACAATCATGCCGGTAGATATGAGACCGGGCAAAACTATCGAGCTGCAAGGGCAGCGTACGACGAGGAGGAAATGGATCCCCCAAGGTACCGGCAGGCAAGGGCCGCGGTACCGGAATGTTACGATGAAGCCGATTCCACCAGACCGGCAAGATACCGGAACCCGTTGGGAGAACGCTTGGGAGAGAGATACTTACCGGAACGGGATGCGAGGCACCGTCTGGATAGAGTGTACTTGTCGTAAATGATCGAGGAGGAAGGTCCTCCAGGTCCAAAGTGTTTTGGCCCAAGGATCATGAAAGAAAAACCACCAGTTCGCAACTTTATGTTGCCCCGTGACACAAAAACGTATGACGGCACCACAAAGCCGGAAGATTGGCTCGCGGATTACGTGACCGCGGTATACGTCGCAGGCGGTGGAGGAACCGTAGCAGGAGGAAACCGGCGTTGGGCCGTGAGAATCATACCATCGTTTTTGGTTGGACCGGCAAGAATCAGCTAAACAACTTGCCGGCAGGAAGCATAAATGGCTGGCTGGATTTTGAGGAGGCCTTTGTGAGCAATTTCAGCAGCACCTATCAGAGGCCAAACAGGCCGCAGCAACTTGCTCTGTGTGTGCAGCGTCCGAACGAAACAGACCGGGATTATCTGGCCCGGTGGAACACCACAAGGAACTCCTGTGAAGGGGTAATCGAGGCACAAGCCATTGCTTGGTTTAGCAAAGGATGCAGAAGAGGTTCACCGTTGTGGCAAAAGTTGCAGCGCAACATGCCGACAACGTTGGCGTAAATGATACGTGTGGCGGATAGCTATGCGTTGGGAGACCCAACGCAGCCGGCGATACAACCGAGCCGGAACAGCTGCGCCACGAACAGCATCGGGACAACCGGAATAACAAAAGAAGAGAAGAGTTTCCGGATCGAAGGTACGGTCCGCAGCAAGTTCTTCTTGTGCAGGAAAACTTTGAGGCCAGCGACAGCCAGAGGCAAAAAACCGGATCGCAGCCATGGGCGGGTCCTAAGAAACAATGGGTGGAAAAGAAACCTTGGGTCCAGAAGAAGAACTGGCAAGAACCCGCAAAATACACCATGGAAGCTGCCATGGATCAACCTTGCCGGTGGCACACGCCGAATCCGGCACATCCGTCAAACCATCTGACAAAGGATTGTACCTGGACCAAGTACTTGATGCAAAAAGGAACAGGTGAAAGATGCGCGGCCACCGCAAGACATGCCGCAGCAGCAACAACAGCTACCGCCACCACCACCACTTACCGGGCAAACGCCTTACCGGTGCAGCCAAACCGGCAAGAAGTACAGCAAGTTAACCGGGTGGAGCAAAATGATAACCAGCCACCTCCACCGGCACCTTTAGGCCGGAATGTTTACGAAGATCCGCATCTGTGCTGTGTTGTCTTTGTCACTGAGCCAACAGACCGGCAAAGTGTACACCGGCGCTCCATGGAGGTCAATGCTGTGATGCCGGCAGTTCCCAAGTACATGATGTGGTCCAATCAGGAAATTACCTGGTCATCCAAGGATCACCCAAAGATCATGCCTAATCCGGGTGGATATGCTCTTGTTGTGGACCCGATCATGAAAGGGCCGCAAACTCGAGTGAAGTTCAGCAAGGTGCTGATAGACAATGGCAATAGCATCAACATCATGTACAAGCACACCATGCAAACGCTGGGCATAACAGAAAACATGCTTCAGCCAACGCGCACAACGTTCCACGGGATTGTTCCTGGCTTGTCCTGTGCCCCGATAGGAAAAGTTCGGGTGGACGTGGCATTTGGAGGACGTGACAATTGTCGGGTGGAAAATCTGGAGTTTGAGGTGGTGGATCTAGACAGCCCCTACCATGCATTGCTGGGGAGACCGGCATTGGCAGCCTTCATGGCCACCACTCATACGGCTTACCTCAAGATGAAGATGCCGGCACCTCGTGGGCCATTGACTGTGGTGGGAAACTATAAGATCTCACTGGAAACAGCATCTGCCGGATCAAACTTAGCAGAATCGCTGGTGATCGCGGAGGAAAAGAAAAGAATGCAGACAGCTGTTGCGCTGGCTCAATCCTCGCAAATGAGCTTAGCAGCAATGAGTGAAAACATGGGCACACCGGCATTCAAGCCAACCAATGAAACAAAGAACATTGTGCTGGATCCGGCTTACCCAGCGCACCGTTCGTATCGGTGCCGGCCTTGACCAAGCATAGGAAAGCGCGCTCGTCGCCTTCCTCCGTGAGAATCGGAATATCTTTGCCTGGTCAACCGATGATTTGGTAGGTGTTCCGAGGGAGCTGGCTGAGCACTCTCTAAACGTCCGGAAAGATGCCAAGCCGGTGCGGCAACCATCGCGCGGTTCGCTGAAGACAGAAGAAAGATCATAGGAGAAGAGGTAACCAAGCTGCTAGTTGCCGGGTTCATTGTTGAGGTCACGCACACATAGTTGCTGGCCAATCCGGTAATGGTTGAAAAGAAGAAAGATGAGAACCTGGAGGCAAAAGCTCCGAAGGTGTGGCGCATGTGCATCGACTACACCAACCTGAACAAGGCTTGCCCAAGAGATCCTTTTCCTTTGCCACGAATCGATCAAGTAATTGATTCAACTGCTGGGTGTGAGTTGTTGTCCTTCCTGGATGCCTATTCCGGCTTCCACCAAATTCCTTTGAAAAAGGAAGATCAAATAAAAACTGCGTTCATTACCCCGCACGGGGCTTATTGCTATGTCACTATGCCTTTTGGGTTGCGCAACGCTGGTGCAACGTACCAGCGTATGCGTAAATGCTTGTTTGATCAAATTGGAAAAAATGTACAAGTCTATGTGGATGACATCGTGATAAAAACTAAGGTAAAGAACACTTTAATCGATGACATCCGGCAAACATTCGATAACCTAAGACGGTTCCGGATGAAACTCAATCCGGCAAAATGCACCTTTGGTGTCCCCGCCGGCAAGCTGCTCGGTTTCTTAGTATCAAGCCGGGGCATAGAGGTTAATCCGGTAAAGATCCGAGCAATAGAAAGAATGGCTATCCCTCGAGAGTTAAAAGATGTGCAGAAGTTTACCGGAAGCTTGGCATCGCTAAGCCGGTTTGTAAGCAGGTTGGGAGAAAAAGCTCTGCCACTCTATGCTCTCATGAAAAAATCCGACACGTTCGTCTGGACCCCTCAGGCAGACGCAGCGTTTAAAGAGCTGAAAACAATGCTAGCCACAAGACCCATACCGGCTTCACCTCTAGAAAGAGAGCCTATGCTGTTATACATAGCAGCAACAAACCGGGTTGTGAGTGTAGTGGTTGTAGTTGAAAGAGAAGAGGAAGAAAAACCGTCCGTAGGCCGGTATACTACTTGAGCGAGGTGCTCTCCCTCTCAAAACAAAACTACCCTCACTTCCAGAAAATGACTTATGGCGTGTACATGGCCGCCACCAAGCTCAAGCACTACTTTGAGGAGCACCCCATGAAAGTGGTGAGCGAAGCACCAATTTCCGACATCATGTGCAACAAAGATGCCAGCGGCCGGATTGCGAAATGGGCAATCCAGATATCACCGTACGTACCGGTGTATGAAAGAAGAGATGCCATAAAATCACAGGCTTTGGCTGATTTCCTTGTTGATTGGGCGGAGATGCAGTACAAGCCGCCGGATCGAGAGGATAGAATACTTGGAAGATGCACTTTGACGGATCCAAGCTCAAGGAAGGTCTAGGTGCCGGTGTGGTGCTCACTTCCCCAAAAGGAGATCACCTCCGGTATGTTTTACAAGTGCATTTCAGGGCATCAAACAATGTCGCTGAATATGAAGCTTTGATCCATGGGCTTAAGGTCGCAAAAGAAATCGGTGCGCACCGGGTCATTTGCTATGGAGATTCAGACCTTGTGGTGCAGCAGTGTTCCGGGGATTGGGATGCAAAAGATGCCAACATGGCCTCGTACCGGTTTCACGTGCAAAAGATTGCCGGATTCTTCGAAGGATGTGAGTTTCACCATGTGCCGCGAGCAGAAAATGAGGCCGCGGATGCTTTGTCCAAGCTGGGCTCATCTAGGCAAGAAATCCCTCCCGGAATAGCTTTGGCTCACCTAAGAGTGCCATCGATCAAACCGAGCCCGGAGTCAGAATCAATTTTTGTACCAGAGTCACACGTAGTACCCATGGATATCGATGAAGGGAACCCGGGGACTGCTCCGGCAAGCTCGGGGACTGCTCCGGTAGGCTCGGGGACTGCTGTACCCATACCGGAAGAAATGATGCTGGTGGATAGCATGGAGATAGACGCACCGGTGTTTTTGGTTCGAGAGATACCATCATGGGTTAAACCTATTAAGGAATTCCTGATCAGCGGCACCTTGCCGGCTGACGAAAATGAATCAAGGAGGATACAAAGAAGGTCCAAAGCTTACACATTCATCAATGGTGAGGTGTACAAGAGAAGCGTTACCGGTGTCCTTCAAAGATGTGTGGAACCGGAGGAAGGGAAGGAAATGCTTGAGGAAATTCACCAAGGAGAATGTGGGCATCATGCTTCGTCGAGGGCGCTAGTAGCAAAGGTATTCCGGCATGGGTTCTATTGGCCCACTGCTTTGGAGGACGCTGAGGATTTGGTAAGAAAATGCAACGGCTGCCAGAGGTACGCCAAGCAAAACCATACCCCAGCATCCGGTTTAAAGACAATACCGCTAACATGGCCATTCGCTGTTTGGTGCCTTGACATGGTTGGACCATTCAAAACTGCAAGAAGCAGCATGACTCACATCTTGGTCATGGTGGATAAGTTCACCAAGTGGCTGGAAGTAAAACCTATCGCAAAGTGTGATGGGCATACAATGTGAAATTCTTGAAAGATGTCATTTTGCGGTATGGATACCCGCACAAAGCATCATCACCGACAATGGAACCAACTTTGCTCAAGGTGAGTTCAAAAGGTTACGTGGAAGAAAAGAACATCCGGCTGGATTTGTGCTCAGTGGCACATCCACAAGGCAATGGCCAAGTGGAAAGAATGAATGCTTTGGTGCTTTCTGGTATCAAGCCCAGACTCATTGATGCGGTGGAAAAGTCACCGGGATGTTGGCTCGATGAGCTACCATCGCATCTTGTGGAGTATAAGAACAACTCCAAACCGGTCTACCGGATACACTCCCTTCTTCATGGTTTATGGAGCAGAAGCGGTGATACCAACCGATATCATTCATGATTCACCAAGGGTACAGCTCTATACTGAGCAAGAGGTCAAAGAGGCCAGAGAAAATGATGTCGACTTGCTGGAAGAAGCAAGAGAGCTGGCTTTGGCAAGAACAGCCATTTACCAGCAAAACCTAAGACGCTATCATAACCGGAAGGTTAACCCGAGAGTTTTCCGGGAAGGAGATCTTGTACTTCGCACAGTGCAGCGCACCGAAGGCCGGCATAAGCTCTTGCCACCATGGGAAGGTCCCTTCATTGTAAGCAAGGTGCTTCACAATGATGCATACTACTTGATCGATGCACAGGAGTGGAAGAAAGGAAAGGCGGACAGGTCCGGAGAGGAGAGCAAGCGTCCATGGAACGTAGCTCTGTTGCGCCCTTTCTACTCTTGAAGTGGTGGTGTAAGAAGTTCCTTTTTGTACCTTATATGCTATGAATAAAAGATGCCGGAACCTTGAATGAATCTCGGGGACTACCCCAACTTAAGTTGCATGTAACTTGTTTATTTTTTCAGTTTACCGGTTGCTTGTTGAATGTTTTTTCTTTCCGGTTTAGTAGTGTGCTAAATCCTACCGGAGTCTTCGACTCTGCTGCTGTCCGCAAACCGGCTTCATGGCAAGCAAGATAAACCGGTAGGAGATAAGCACATGAACTGCGAAAAGGGAGAGCAGGAAAGAACAATCCGGAAAGTTTAACTAACCCCGGTTAAACCGGTTTTTTGCAAAATTTCAAAGTTATTTCTAAGTTCAAGAAGATGCTTGTTTGGTGAAAGAACCTTGTGCTCATACGCCAAAGAACGCCCAGAGAAGGCAGGCAGAGCCAAGGCAAAAGAACCAAGTATGCATCAAATTGGATGCGGAAGCAATTGAGAAATCTTTGCAGTGCAGGATAAAATCAAAACCAAAAGCAAAGTATGCTAAGGCAAACTCATAGATACTTAACTACCGGTATAACCTACCGGCAGGAAATGTTGTAGCACAACCACAGGCAAACTTAAGTCTTACATCATAAGCCCCGGCATTCCGGGGCAGAATTTAACAGATATTGTCTTAGAGCAACAGGACCAGCAGATATAATGAGCAAACACTTCAAAGGGAATCATCATGCGGCAGGGGTTTCCGGAGGAGCAGCACCGGCATCAGCGTCATCCAGAAGCTCTTCTTCGGCTTCATCCTCCTCCTCGTCGAGATAGTCCGTGACGCCAGGAGGGGGAGGGATGAAGGTGCGCATGTCGGCATACTCCGCGATGCGGTACGCGCGATCCTGCCGCTTGGCGGAGAGGATCGGGTCCAGATCCGTTTCTGCTTCTTCACGCACGCCGGTAAGTGCGTCCAGGTTGAGCTCCGGGTACCAGGAGCAGGCGACGCGGAGGGCGGAGTCCGCTCCAGCACGGGCAGCAGAGCACTGCCACTCGCGGATCCTCTTGCCGGCACCTTTCAGACGGTCGCTGATGAGGGAGAAGGTGTCCGGCACCACCTCGCCAGGCCACAAAGTCCTGTATAGCTGGGTAGCTACATCAGGGATGTCCGAAAGATTGCGGTCTATGCAGCGCATATGGGACACCCGCGCGTTAAGCGCGACCAGATGGTCCTTGGGCGTCCATGGCACGGTAAGATCCGCTTGGCCCTTGTCCTTGCGCTGCGCGTCGACCTTCTTGACGGCATACCTCTGCGAGTCCGGAAAGAGGCCTATGCAAAGAAAGAAAAAGTTTAAGGAAAAGAGTCCGGAAGAAAAGAGACCGGAAGGAGAAGAGTCCGAAAAAAAAAGAGACCGGAAGGAAAAGAGTCCGGAATGAAAGATAACGGAAAGAGAATGGGCTAGAAAGAAAAAAGGCTCGTATGCAGTAGTCAAAATGTAAAAGAAAGCAACTTACGAAGGGCAAGTGTATCGGTCTGCAGGATCAGCTGATCGCACTCTTTACGCTCCTCCTCCAGCCGCGCGGCCTTCTCCTCGGCGCCCTTCCGGGCCTTGGCCATCTCCTCCAGCTCTGCCCGCAACACCACAGTGGCATTGGAAGCATCCTCCAGAGCCTCGTCCAACTTGGCCGCTGCGCTCACTTCAGCGGCTTTGAGGGCCTTGGCGTGATCGAGCCCCAGCTGAATCAGCTGAGACTTGAGATCCTGGTAGCTGGTCTTGAGGGCGTTCAGCTCATCCTGGTGCTGCCGGTTGAGCTCGTCCTTTTCCCCTGTAACCGGAAAAAAGAGTGTTAACAAGGTTACACTAGTAAAAACGAAAAGAAACCAAGTTCAAGGGAAAAAGGAGAAAATAGTACGTTGGGCCGCAGCGAGCTGCTCCTTCAGAGCATCGATGGAAGCTTCCGGGATCACTGTTGAACAGAAATTATGAATATCACAAGGAAAAAAGGCTTCCGGTAGCAAAGATGCCGGTGGAACAAAAACTTACCTTGGCACTTGTCATGTGCCTCAGCGAGCTCCCGGTGCTCCCACAAAAGCTCCTCGAAAAGGGCCTTCCGAGTGTCAGCGGTGACCTGTTCAAGAAAAAGAAGAAATAAGTTAAGTTTTGCGCTAAGAACAAAGTTCTTAACCCGAAACTCGGGGACTGGCAGCGCCAGTTTTGCGCGTTTCTAAGGTAAATTATGTGTTAAGAAGAAGAGGTTTAACCCGAAACTCGGGGACTGGCAGTGCCGGTTTCACGCTAAAATCTTAAGTTAAGTTTTGCGCTAAGAGCTGCGCTCTCACCACAAAACTCGGGGACTGGGAAGATAGACAAGAGAGAAACCGGCACGAACTAAGGAAAAGATAAGGCAGAACCGGAAACAAAGAAACCGGCAAAGGTTGAAAGTTAGTAGAACGTACCGTTAGATTGTTCGTGGAATCATACCACGCGCTGTCAAGCTCTTTTACGGCAGCCCGGAGCCGCATGAAGTGCTCCTCAGAGCTCCGATCCCCGACAGGATCAGGTGCCGGCAGCCGATCCTTGCCCATGCCGCGGGTCGCCGGAGTGATGTCCGCGGCGTTCCACTTTTGGGCATACGGCAGGAGGTGCCCCGTGTCCCGCCTTGGCGCTGGAACTCCGTAATGCGGCCAAGGAGGCCGGTGGCCTTCATGCTGGCGCTTTTGGCAGCCTTGGAGACGTGCAGCACCAAGGGCTGCTGGCCGCCCGAAGGGGCGCTGGAGGCCGTCGCCTTCCCCTTGATGAGCTTGGAGGGCTTGGGCGGCGGCGCGGTAGAAGAGGCCCCGGAAGTCTTGGCCGGCGGCGCGCCAGGAGCGGCCTTGGAGGGCTGGGCGCGAGGAGCCTCAGGCGGAGGCATGAGGATGGTGCGAGGAGAAGGGGGAGCGCTAGGAGCGTCACCCGTCTTGGAGCCTTCCGGCGCGGAAGATTCCGGCGCGGAAGTTGTCTTTTCGAGGACGGGAGGAGCAAAAGGCTCCGCCCGCCCGGCAGCTTCTTTTTCTCCGGCGCCGGTGTTGCTGGCGCCGGTGTCTTGGTGTTCCGGGAGAAAGGAAAGATCCTCCTCCGTGCGGTGATCTGACAGTGAAGGGGCCGCACGCCCCGAATTAGTTGTGCCCCCCGAAAGGGAGGCAGAGGAGTTGCCGGCGCCAGAGGGTGCCGGGCTTGAACGAGGAGGAGGGGTTGAGGTCCTTGCGGATCCCTCAGAGCCCGATGGCCTTGGGCCAAGCTTGAGAGCGGGGCTGAGGAAAAGAGAAAAAGACCAATGGTTGAGAAAAAGCAACCGGAAAAAGAACTTAGCGAAAAGGAGGCGAGCCGGAAAAGAAAATTACCCGGAAGCGGTTGGCATCGCTTTGCGCCCGTAGCGGCGCACGCCCACTTCTTTCTCCCCCAAGGGCTCCGTCCGGAAGCGCTTGGAGGGAGGAGCATGGCTGGAGCCGGCAGTAGATGCCGGCTGCTTGTTCTTCTGGCCCTGGGCCATGAGTTTGTCCACAAACTCAGGACCGGCATCGGCGCGCAGGGGCGGCACGCGCTCGTGGATCTGTGAGTTGGATATGGCTAAGAAGCAACTCGCAAGAAAGCGATAGTGGCAAAGTGAAAGAAGCCGGAAAAGAAAGTACCTCCAGCACAACCAGCTCTTCGGGGTTTCCGGTGGGCTCCGGCGGGTCCCGGCCAAGGCGCGCAGCCGGAGTCTTCCCCATCTTCAAATCCTTCCAAAAGATGTAGGGATCCGGGTCGAAGGAGTCAAAGGCACGCTTCCGGAGAGGTCCTCGCGGCTCTGCCTGGATAGAGGGGAAGCGGTCCCTGGCCTGAAACAAGATAAAAAAGAAGGTTAGAAAAAGCAGAAACTTACCGGCAAAGACAACCCCAAGTGCGTAATCTCTTACTTCTTGGGTCGGACGGTTAGAGGAACTGAGGGGAAGGAGGCCCCATTCCCAAGTAAAAGGCATAGCAGTTTGACAAATCTGCTTAGCCTTGAGAACAACATCTTTCTTGCTGAGAGCACGGCCGGTGATCTTGGTAGGATCGCCTGGGCCATACATCTCGCTCATCCTATGTGCGCGGCGCTTAAGAGGAAGCACCCGGCGCGATATGAAAGTCCGGATGACATCGTCGGAACAGATGTTGGTCTCCTTCTTCAAAGAGGCCAAGAAGCGCACCACCCGATTGGTTTCGGCATGTTCTGTCCTCGGGTTGTAGCTCCAGTTGGCTCTGCTGGGGGGCCCCTCTTGGTATGGAGGAAGGTTGATGCGATCGGCGCGGCCGGTGTTCTTCACGTAGAAGAAAGTTCCTTGCCAGGTGCGGCAAGACTCGAGGCCGGTAAACTTAAGAAAAGTGCTCCCTTGGCGGGAGCCGACGATGCAGGAGCCGCACTGCACGGGCGGCTTGGGCTTAGGAATCTCCTTGCCCTGGACGGAGTTGATCCGCAAGTTGAAGAAGCGGGCAAACGTCTCACAAGTGGGACGAATGCCGATGTAAGCCTCCATGAAGGTGGCATAACAAGAGAGATAGAAAATGGCGTTGCCAGGAAGGTGGTGAGGTTGGAGTTCGTAGAAATCTAGGAACTCCCGGAAAAAAGTAGAGGCGGGAAGGCCGAAGCCACGCTCAAAGTGAGCAAGAAAAACAACAAACTCGTCGTCTTCCGGATCCGGTTCGATCTCGTCATCCGGAATCCGACAGGAAACTCCTTCCGGAATCCTTCGAGACCGGTACAGCCAATCGATCTCGAACTCAGTAACATTGGAGCCCATCCAGGCTCCGCGAGTGGGTGGGGAAGGCTCCTCGCCGGAAGATTGGCTGGAGCTGCTAGAGGCTTGGCCAGAGCTGCTGGCCTCTTGGCTACCGGAAGCTTGGCTAAAGCTACCGGATTCTAGGTTGCCGCCGGACTCTTGGGGGTTACCGGATTCCTGCTGGCTGCCGGAATCGGTTTCCATTGGATCTGAGGCCGTAGATTCACCGGGAGAAGGTCTACGGCGCTTAAGAGAAAGGGAAGAAGAAGATGCGGAGGAGGATTCCTCGTCGGACATCGCGAGGGTAGGTGGAGAAACAGAAATCCCAGACTCGAACCCCGCGTGAAGATCTACGAGTAAGAGGAAAACCAAAGAAAAAGGAGCAAATAAGAACACCAAAGGCTCAAGATCTGGAAAGCAAGCGAACGGCGAGTAAAGAGAAATTAATACCAACCTTGAGCGGCGCGGTCGCTGAGAGAGAGTTTGTCGGCGGAGAAGCGGGTCTACAGCCGCCGGCGAGCACCGTCGACGGCGAGGCGGAGAAGCTCGCGAAGAAGCACAAATGCGGCAGACGCGAAGAAGTTGCTGCCAAAGATCTCCGCACAGCGAAGTCCGGCGGCGGCACGGCGTGAGTTCGCCGGACACCAAAGCTCGAACGGGCGACGGCGGACGGAGAGCGGCGGAGGCGCAAAGGCGTGGAGCTCTGTGCGCGAAGGAGAAGAATGCGAAGAAGATGAAGAGGAACGGGCAGTTGCGTTTATATAAGAGAGAGAAAGTGGGCGTGGAACCGCTGGGCCGCGGCGGTTCGCCTCACGGCCCGCGACGGTTCGCGCCTTGGGCCACCACGTGGCGGAGGAATACACGCGCGAAAACGGAGGCCACACGGAGGCGCACGCGGGATCCCGAAAAGGTAGTGGGATCCGCTGCGGTGCATTAAATGCGTGCGCGGGAGTCGAAACGATGTGACAGCGGACACTGGCGCGTCAGTTACAGTGCGCATGTCACTGACAGGCGCGGGACCCGATATATTCTCGACTTCGCCGAGGAAGGAGTAAAGACACAAGGTGCCGGAGAAAAGAGGTGCCGGAACAAGCCTTGCGAAGAGAAGAAAAGGAACAAGGGTAAAGGTGCCGGAACCAAGCTCAAGAGATGAGTGACTAAACCGGTATCTTAAAAAGATGAAAACCTGGCATGGTCCGTAGGATAGAATCCTCCAGACTATACCAGCTTCGGGGACTAATGTTGGGGGGATAACCCCCGGTATGCCAAAGGCATGCCAAACCGGATGGTTTGAGCCATCAAGATACCGGTTTAATGTTCTTGCCGGAAGCCTAGTAGGAATCCGGGAGAGCAAGGCTAAGCCGGTATCCCCAAAGGGGTATGCCGGAACCCGGTATAGAAGATACCGGAAAGGAGATTCTGTCGGCAGGTCTGGTCAAAGATTCTCTTCAGAGCAAGAAGACAAGGATGAGCCAAGCAAAGTAACTTTATTCAGAGCCCTGGCGCCAAAGAGAGAGGTGACGTCCAAAGAAGCCGGAGGACATCAGCAGCCCTGATAAAAGAAGGCCCCGGTGTCATCTATGATTAAAGTAGCTTTGTACAGTAGCCTGTTAAAGTAGCTTTGTACAGTAGCTCTGTAAAGTAGTTTGTCCAGTCAAAGATGCCATTAGGGTTTCTTGCAGTGTAAGCCACCCTCTCCCCTATATAAGGAGAGGGGGCAGCCCTTCTTCACGGGCAAGCAAGTATGTACGCGCGTGTGTAGGAAGGCAGAGCCTGTAACTTGTGCATCAATGAAAATGGTGATCTAGAGGGAGTTCTTCCTTGTGTCTTTCTTCTTCAACCTCTGGCCTTGGCCAAGTTCTTGAGGAAACCATCCGGAATCTCTTCCCACCTGATCGCAAACCCACCCCCGAATCCTCTTGCGTCCATTCGGCCCCAATCTAAGCCATCCTATGGCATCTGCTCGTTCACCACGACGACAATTGGTACATTTTGGAGTGACTAAGAAGGATCCATGCTTACCTTTTCATTTTCACGTGTTAAACTTGTTTAAATCTTGGTCAAACCTAGGATTTGACAGAGATTCAAATGGGCGGAAAATTCAAAAAAAAAACAGAAAAATGAAAAACCAAAGCACATACGTAGTTTTCTTATGTCATATAGTAAGCATTCAAGTTGATAAACAAGGTCTAGACATATTCAAAACATACAAATCATGTATGTACCCCTAACCCTAAACTATGTCTTATGAAGTCAAGCATGAAGAGAAGTGGTTTTGGGTTTCAAACATGGAAATTTC
This sequence comes from Lolium perenne, assembly GCF_019359855.2. Classification (NCBI taxonomy): domain Eukaryota; kingdom Viridiplantae; phylum Streptophyta; class Magnoliopsida; order Poales; family Poaceae; genus Lolium; species Lolium perenne. The sequence goes on from NC_067245.2 coordinate 192,110,903, forward strand.
AAAAACCTCCCAAAAACTTCATTTAGAGTGACTAAGAAGGATAAATGCTTCCCTTTTCATTTTCATGTTTTAAACTTGTTTAAATCTTGGTAAAACCTAGGATCTGACCAAGATTCAAATGGGCATCAAAAATAAAAAAATCAGAAAAATGAAAAACCAAAGCACATAGTCTTCTTATGTCATATAGTAAGCATTAAAGTTGATAAACAAGGTCTAGACGTATTCAAACCAGACAAATCATGTATCTACCCCTAACCCTAAACTCTGTCTTATGAAGTCAAGCATGAAGAGAAGTTGTTTTGGGTTTCAAACATGGAAATTTCAAAAACCCTCTCAAAGAGCTTCATTTTGGAGTGACTAAGAAGGATCCATAGGAAACTATGTACTAATATAGTATAATGATCACCCGAGTTATTAGAGCAACAAGTCTGTCACTTACGTGTGGTTCCCATGCGTGAGGTCCCACACTTCAGTGAGCACAAGTCACGTAGTCTTCTTATGTCATATAGTAAGCATTCAATTAAGTTGATAAACAAGGTCTAGACATATCAAACCAGAAAAATCATGTATCTACCCCCTATATATCCCTAAACCCTGACTTATGAAGTCAAGCATGAAGAGAAGAAGTGGTTTTTGGTTTCAAACATGGAAATTTCAAAAACCCTCCCAAGAGCTTCATTTTGGAGTGACTAGTTAAGACGCATACATGCTTACTTTTTCATATTCATGTTTTAAACTTGTTCAAATCTTGGTCAACAAACCTACGATTTGACGAAGATTCAAATGGGTATAAAAAAATTAAAACCAAGGTCTGCTGATGTCATATAGTAAGCATTCAATTAAATTGATAAACAAGGTCTAGACATATTCAAACTAGTAGGAAAATCATGTATCTACACCCTAACCCTAAACTATGTCTTATGAAGTCAAGCATGCATGAAGAAAAGTGGTTTTTGGTTTTCAAGCATGGAAATTTCAAAAACCCTCCCAAGAGCTACATATTGGAGTGACTAAGAAGGATAGATGCTTAATTTTTCATATTCATGTTTTAAACTTGATTAAATCATGGTCAAACCTAGAATTTGACCAAGATTCAAATGGGCATAAAAATTCAAAAAAAAATGAAAAACCAATGCACATAGTCATCTTATGTCATCTAGTAAGCATTCAATTAAGTTGATAAACAATGTCTAGACATATTCAAACCAGAAAATTCATGTATCAAGCTAACCCTAACCCCAAACTCTGTCTTATGAAGTCAAGCATGAAGAGAAGTACGTGGTTTTTTGGTTTCAAACATGGAAATTTCAAATACCCTCTCAAGAGCTTCATTTTGGAGTGACTACAAATGATACATGCTTAATTTTTCATATTCATGTTTTAAACTTGTTTAAATCATGGTCAAACCTAGGATTTGGCCAAGATTCAAATGGGCAAAATTTTAAAAAAAAATCAAGGAACATAGTCTTCTTATGTCATATAGTAAGCATTCAATTAAGTTGATAAACAAGGTCTAGACATATTCAAACGAGAGAAATCATGTATCTACCCCCTAACACTAAACTCTGTCTCATGAAGTCAAGCGCATGCATGAAGATATGTGGTTTTTGGTTTCAAACATGGAAATTTCAAAAACCCTCCCAAGAGCTTCATTTCGAAGTGATTAATTAAGAAGCATACATGCATGCTTACTTTTTCATATTCATGTTTTAAACTTATTCAAATCTTGGTGAAACCTAGGATTTGACCAAGATTCAAATGGGTATAAAAATTTAAAAAAAACAAAAAAGGTCTTCTTATGTTATATAGTAGGCATTCAATTAAGTTGATAAACAAGGTCTAGATATATTCAAACTAGAAAAATCAAGCATGTATCTACCCCTAACCCTAAACTCTGTTTCATGAAGTCAAGCATGAAGATTTGTGGTTTTTGGTTTCGAACATGGAAATTCAAAAACCCTCCCAAGAGCTTCATTTTGAAGTGACTAAGAAGCATACATGCTTACTTTTTCATATTCATGTTTTTAACTTATTCAAATCTTGGTGGAACCAAGGATTTGACCAAGATTCAAATGGGTATAAAAGTTCAAAAAAAACAAGGTCTTCTTATATGTTATATAGTAAGCATTCAATTAATTTGATAAACAAGGTCTACACATATTCAAAACAGGAAAATCATGTATCTACCCCTAACCCTAAACTCTGTCTTATGAAGAAGTCAAGCATGCATGAAGAGAAGTGGTTTTTGGTTTCAAGCATGGAAATTTCAAAAACCCTCACAAGAGCTACATATTGGAGTGACTAAGAAGGATAGATGCTTAATTTTTCATATTCATGTTTTAAACTTGTTTAAATCATGGTCAAACCTAGGATTTGACCAAGATTCAAATGGGCAAAATTTTAAAAAATGAAAAATCAAGGCACATAGTCTTCTTATTTTTGGTTTCAAACATGGAAATTTCAAAAACCCTCCCAAAGAGCTTCATTTTGGAGTGACTAAGAAGGATCCATAGGAAACTATGTACTAATACAGTATAATGATCACCCGAGTTATTAGAGCAACAAGTCTGTCACTTACGTGTGGTTCCCATGCGTGAGGTCCCACACTTCAGTGAGCACAAGTCACGTACGCTAGGTAGGCAAACTCCCAGCCATCTTCTTTGTCAAGAGAGAGGCATCAACACTCTCTCTCTCTCTCTCTCTCTCTCCAATTATCCACCTCCGTTGGCTGCCGGTTTTGGCAGGTCGTTTCTAGCTCAGCTCGTAGGCCATGGTGTGCAGGCTCTGTAGCCATGGCGATTTGGTCGCGCCAAGTGGTTCGTCCCCGGCTCCGACGAGGATCAATCCGGACGGTGCCTATTAAGGACCCGATCGCATTTCTTGCTTTCAGCATGGGGTCTACCATGTAAATCTTAGGGATTTAGACGTAATTTCCTGTTTATTTTGTGTCCTGCTGTAAACTGCGCTCTGATGCGTATTGGAAATCTGGGTCCTTCAGGATCGTTCGGTTGCCCCTCTAAAAAAAACACCTCTCTCATTCTCGGCCTTTCTCGCTCGCTCGCACCCCCCTGCGCACTGACAACCCTGCACAACAGTCAACATCACCAGAAAAAGGATAGACACCATAAATAAGTGGGGCCCCGTGACTGCTCTCCCTTCGTCTCCTCCCGTGTGATCCCTCTTCCTCCGACTCCCGACCTTGCGGAAAAGAAAAATGAAATGAAAGAGTTTCACTGGACGGGCAAACACATGTGCTGCCTAGTAATAATAATAATAACGTAAAAAAATCGACCTACGAATCTATTATTAAATAAGCTAAACTAGGGTTTTGCCCAGTACTACGGATCAATTTCTGAAAATCCAACTACGGGGTTCGATTTTGGCCTGCTAATATAAAATTATATAATCCAAACTAGTATTGCTCTAAAAAATCATTTTGGTATGCATCGTTTGGTACTTTTCATAGCTAGAGTGCTTACTCCCTCCGTTAGCAAATAGTCTTCGTATGTCATATAGTAAGCATTCAAGTTGAAAAACAAGCTCTAGACATATTCAAACCAGAAAAATCATGTATCTACCCCCTATATATCCCTAAACCCTGACTTATGAATTCAAGCATGAAGAGAAGTAGTTTTTGGTTTCAATCATGGAAATTTCAAAAACCCTCCCAAGAGCTTCATTTTGGAGTGACTAATTAAGAAGCATACATGCTTACCTTTTCATATTAATGTTTTAAACTTGTTCAAATCTTGGTCAACAAACCTAGGATTTGACGAAGAATCAAATGGGTATAAAAAAATTAAAACCAAGGTCTGCTCATGTCATATACTGAGCATTCAATTAAATTGATAAACAAGGTCTAGACATATTCAAACTAGCAGGAAAATCATGTATCTACCCCCTAACCCTAAACTCTACCTTATGAAGTCAAGCATGCATGAAGAGAAGTGGTTTTTGGTTTTCAAGCATGGAAATTTCAAAAACTCTTATGTCATCTAGTAAGCATTCAATTAAGTTGATAAACAATGTCTAGACATATTCAAACCAGAAAATTTATGTATCAAGCTACCCCTAACCCCAAACTCTGTCTTATGAAGTCAAGCATGAAGAGAAGTACGTGGTTTTTTGGTTTCAAACATGGAAATTTCAAAACCCTCTCAAGATCGAGCTTCATTTTGGAGTGACTACGAAGGATACATGCTTAATTTTTCATATTCATGTTTTAAACTTGTTTAAATCATGGTCAAACATAGGATTTGACCAAGATTCAAATGGGCATAAAAATTCAAAAAAAAAACAATAAAATGAAAAATCAATGCACATAGTCATCTTATGTCATCTAGTAAGCATTCAATTAAGTTGATAAACAAGGTCTAGACATATTCAAACCAAAAAAAATTCATGTATCAAGCTACCCCTAACCCCAAACTCTGTCTTATGAAGTCAAGCATGAAGAGAAGTACACAGTTTTTTGGTTTCAAACATGGAAATTTCAAAAACCCTCTCAAGAGCTTCCATTTTGGAGTGACTACGAAGGATACATGCTTAATTTTTCATATTCATGTTTTAAACTTGTTTAAATCATGGTCAAACCTAGGATTTGGCCAAGATTCAAATGGGCAAAATTTAAAAAAAATCAAGGCACATAGTCTTCTTATGTCATATAGTAAGCATTCAATTAAGTTGATAAACAAGGTCTAGACATATTCAAACGAGAGAAATCATGTATCTACCCCTAACCCTAAACTCTGTCTTATGAAGTCAAGCATGCATGAAGAGAAGTGGTTTTTGGTTTCAAGCATGGAAATTTGAAAAACCCTCCCAAGAGCTTCATTTTGGAGTGACTAAGAAGCATACGTACGTGCTTACTTTTTCATATTCATGTTTTAAACTTGTTCAAATCTTGGTCAAACCTATGATTTGACCAAGATTCAAATGGGTATAAAAAATGAAAACCAAGGTCTTCTTATGTCATATAGTAAGCATTCAATTAAGTTGATAAATAAGGTCTAGACATATTCAAACCAGAAAAATCATGTATCAAGCTACCCCTAATTAACTCTGTCTTATGAAGTCAAGCATGAAGATAAGTATGTGGTTTTTTGGTTTCAAACATGGAAATTTCAAAAACCCTCTCAAGATCGAGCTTCATTTTGGAGTGACTACGAAGGATACATGCTTACTTTTTCATATTCATGTTTTAAACTTGTTTAAATCATGGTCAAACCTAGGATTTGACCAAGATTCAAATGGGCATAATTTAAAAAAAACAAAAAATGAAAAACGAAGGCACATAGTCTTCTTATGTTATATTGTAAGCATTCAATTAAGTTGATAAACAAGGTCTAGACATATTCAAACCAGAGAAATCATGTATCTACCCCCTAACCTAAACTCTGTCTCATGAAGTCAAGCATGATGATATGTGGTTTTTGGTTTCAAACATGGAAATTTCAAAAACCCTCCCAAGAGCTTCATTTTGAAGTGATTAATTATGAAGCATACATGCATGCTTACTTTTTCATATTCATGTTTTAAACTTATTCAAATCTTGGTGAAACCTAGGATTTGACCAAGATTCAAATCCGTATAAAAATTAAAAAACAAAATAAAAAAACAAGGTCTTCTTATGTTATATAGTAAGCATTCAATTAAGTTGATAAATAAGGTCTAGACATATTCAAACCAGAAAAATCATGTATCTACCCCTAACCCTAAGCATGTATCTTGTTGTTTGCGCTATGATACAATATCTACCTATGTTACACTAATCTCCTCTCTCCTACTTAATTAGCTGCCACATCAGCAGGTTTGTGGGACCAATGTGTATGATACTAGCTATGATACTAGCACTATCATGTGGGTACCTAAATCTCGAGTCAAAGTTTGACACGAGACCGATGTGGACTTTATTAATGGTGGAAGGGAGTAACAATCATAAGCACATTATTATTATTGATTGAACAACATTTTATTTGATGTGCCATAAGAAGTTTAGAAACTCCTAGCCCCTGGAGGTGGCGTTTTGGCACACACGTGCATATGCACCGATTATTGAAAATAATAAAAAAACAATTATATAAATGTTAAAAAAATCTGACATAAATTTTTTGGTATACATTGTGACATCCTATGTTCGTTCATAAGTTTTCGTGGAAAAACAACATTTTATGTGGTGTGTACAAAAAAGGCAAAAAATGTACGTAGTCGTGTTACAGCATCAAAATTTGTCTTTTTTACAGGAGCCACATATTTTTTTTAAAAAACTTATGTACCAACATAAAATGTCTAGATATACATGTAAAATTTCAGTTTAGAATTTTTGGACACTTTGAAATGTGGATTCACATAATGGATTCCTCTACCTCGACCCCCTTGGATTACTGAACAGACTTACAGTACTACTAGTAGGGCCTACTATTTATTATTATTATTACCTACTGCAGGAAAAATTTAATCTCATCGAGCGGTAAAATTCCCCGCCAACGCCCAAATATCTCGCGCCGCAAAGTTTCAGATCTGCGAATATTTTTTTCCCTCAAAAGAAGGACTGCGAAATTCCCTTTTTCTCCTCTATCGCCCAGCTTCGCCCTAGTTTCGCCCGCAAGCCCTCAGAGAAACCGCTCCTCTTACCTACCTCCCACCTTCACGGCCGCCGCACCGGAAAATCACCGCCGCACTTCGCCGTTCAAGCTGCCACGGCTTCAAACCTCGAGGCTGCCCTATCCGCTTGATCTGCACCTACTCCGGCGTCCACCGCACCGTATCTCGTTCGCCGACTCTATCGACCACCGCACCTGACCAGCTTCGCCGACACCGACGTCCCCGTGCACTGCACATCATCTGCTTCACCGACCTTCTACTTCGGCCGGCGCGCTGAACACTTCATCGACCGCCCGACATGTCCTTCTCCGACCCCCAAGATCTGCTTCCCGGCACCCACCGCAACAGCGGTCCCTCGCCGAGCTCCACGTCACCCGTAAGAACGCGGAACACGTCTAAACGCCGCCCGAAATAGGTAACCAGACATCCTGCGCGTTTTGTTACATTAGGAGTATTGCGGTGATCGTATTTCTGAATTCGTGCTAGTATATTTTTAACTTACAAGTGCTTTCGTTTGTAACCACCTCATCCTTTAGATTTAAACACGACGCATAAGTATTTTTTTTCCGTGACCTAACCCACCCATTTGCTGAAACTCTACATGGTATCAGAGCCTAGGTTTCCTTCCTGCTATTGCTAGCCGCCCCAAACAGTACCATACAAGTTCTTCCTTTGACCACAAAAACCACCGTTGAGATGTACAAATCCAGGCGGCGGGAGGCCGCATCAGGTGCTCTGCGTGGGTTGCGGCTATCACACACAGCGATGCGAGTTGTGTGAGATCGGCGGCTGCTCGCGCGGGGACAAAGAAGAGGGTCAAGATCGTTTTGGTTTAGAAAGGAGAGAAGAGGAAGTGAATCTGTGGCGAGAGATCTGGATCCGTGCGAGGGGAGATGTTGAAGGCGTGCGGAGTGGGCCGAGCCTTTGAGCGCAGGGCGGAGCCGAGAGGTTGGTGCCGGACGTTGACCAGCGCGAGCCGGTCGATGTGGCCAGTGCGGTCTGCGGGTTGGCCGGGCGCGCAGACGAGGCGCCATCCGAGTGGAAGTGAGGAGAAAATGGAGATGTGAGGCTGTGAGGATATGTTGTGATGGAGTTGATGAGGCTGCGATTGAGTCGTGATGGAGTTGATGAGGCTGCGGTTTAGTGGTGATGGTGATGGTTGTGGATATGTCCGGGGGAAAGGCATGCGTGCACGAGGTGAGACTGGTTGAGGCCTGACCGGGGGATAGGCATGGGTGCTTGAGGAGTGGATGGTTGAGGCAGGAGTTGGCTGGGGGTTTGTGGGAGAGACGAGAAGAGGTCGGTGGCGGGCGAGTGGAGAAAGAGAGGCTGAGGACATTGAGGCGAGTGTGGATGGTTCTGCAGAACTTGTGTGGTGAGGCAGCGGGGTTGTTGAGGATGTGTATGGTTAGGAGTTGTGCGTATCCCGGATGGTTGAAGCTGGATGTCTTCGCCATCGATGAAGAGATGAATCGAGATGACAAGATGATGGAAAGTGCAATGCTGTCATGTATCCTAGGAGTTATGCTGAAAGTTCATTACTCGTAGTTGTCATATGTGTCATGTTGTTGCAAGATGGCCATGGTTGTTTACCCATGATCATCTTGAGGGGGTGTGTTGGACCATGAGTGAGTTTAGTAGTAGCGCTGTAGTAATATTGTATCCAGTGTGAGGCCCATAGAGGCCCATGTCCAATGGTATTGTAACCCTAACTCAGATGATATAAATACAGAGTGTCGTGGTCTGAGTGACCTAACCCACCCATTCGCTGAAACTCTACAAAATATGAGCCACCAATCATGAGCCGTTGAATGCTCTACATGTCCACGATTGACAACAACAACAACAACACCAACAACAAAGCTTTATTCCCAAACAAGTTGGGGTAGGCTATACAAGTCCACCATTGACACGATTACAATTTCTCACTATTTGGCCGTAGGCTACTGCTCTAGTTACATCATGTTTGATATCTTTCTGCGATCCTGTATTACATGTTTATGCACGTCATAATGTTTCTACTACTGTTTGGTGTCAATTTAATTATAGCAAATCCTTGACTCGTAACTGTTTGTTGTTATTACACGTGCAGCAGGCACATCTTACACTCAGAAACGTAGAGTAAAGCTCGCCTATAATCATGTAAGTACCTGTTGTTTTTTGTATATTGCTTAATGCAAACTTCTATATCTTGGATCCTGTTTCTGTTTACAATTGGCCTCTCCTTCATGCAGAGGAGAAACAGTGTGGCACCAGGTTCTTACGCCCAAGTACACGATGAGGTCCGTGTGACTCAAAAAAGCTCACGTAAGTTCCCTGTTTTTTGGAATGTTAATTTACCTCCTGTGCGTAGTTCAATTGCATCATTTTCTGTATGTTGCACTACCTAAGTTGCCTAATGGAATCTAATAAAATATAAACAATGACCATATGGAACATTGCACACTGCCTTTGACCCATCTGGCATCCGGCATGCACAGGTATAAGTTACATGATTTGGCTATGTTAAACAAGTCCTAAAATTCTATTATGTTAATTTTTTGCCTGTTGCTTCATTGAGTTTGCCTGTTGTTCCATGGCTAGTGCATGAAGTTTGATAGAAATGATCCTAGCTGAAATGATGCACTTCGTGTTTTTTTATTGCTTTATTCCTAACCTAGCTTCCTATTTTACTTGAAACATGATTGCTTTATTCCTAACCTAGCTTCCTATTCTACTTGAAACATTGTGAAAAAATAGTTATATTACTTGTTTAAATGTCTAGCTTTGTTTTTCTGAGTCCCATTGACATGATGTGGTATATCCATATTCAAATGATCTGGCTGTTTATATAATACGCTCCATGTTCAATTGCTTCATTCATTTTCTAGTAATCTACTAGTAAGTAGCACGTGCTTTGCACGTCACGACATATATAATTTTAAAATATATTTCCATATTTTATTTGATGTTGATAATTATTATTTTTTGCTAAAATTAGTCACAAAGCCTAAAGTTTGGCTTTTGAAAAACTAATACACCCTAAAAGAAGTAATGGAAGGAGTAATATGTGAGTTCATTACAATTAAGTTTTTTAGTCAGTATGAAATAGAAGTATACCCTAATACGAAAGTGACAAAACTTTTTCATGGACACCCCATTAGGATTATGTATATTTTTGTGATTAGAGTCGAGAATTTTTAAGGATCTATCTTACCTTTTGCGGCATGCATATTGCACGGCAAGACTATCTAATTTATATATTTCTACTATATTTTTTGAAATTTAAAATACATTATCCAATATCTATGTATAAATTTACTACCTCAATACTTTTTATGTGACCCACACATGGCCACCGTTAGATTTTATATCAAAACTGGGTTGTCATGGGGAAAAAAGTTAGACCTTAATATGAGTAAATACGAAATATTAGTACTAAATTAATATTTAATATTTTATCAGCCTTGGTTGGTGGACCAATGAACTTCGTATCTTCGAGCTTGAAGATGGTTCTTGTAACATAGTAATTGCTATTTGTTTTCCTAGCACAGAATTATATATCAATATCTTCACATAACCATGTACGATGAAGATGATATTTTTCATAACACAGTGCCAATGTAGACGATGGCTTGTGCTTCTATAAACTCCCAAAATAAAAATGTTTTCTTGAGTAAAACAAAAGAACGGCTGAGATTAAATGATACATGTTTGGTATTAGGGGTGAGATAGCTGAGATTAAACGATACCATGATACCCTTTCGGGGGATTACACTATTTTAAATTTTGAGGGTATATGAAAGCTAAGGCCCTGTTTGTTTGGGCTTCTGCTTCTGCTTTTAGAGCTTTTGAGGTCCAAAAGTAGCAGCCCAAACAAACACCAACAATTAGAAAAGCGCTTTGAAGAAGCGCTGTGCCTAAATGAACTAGCAATCCGTAAGTTGGGCGAGACCTGCTTCCCGAGCTTCTTCTGCTCCCGAGCGGCGGTGGACCAAAATGCCCCTAACACTTGCTGCTAACAACGAAAAAACTGCCCTCACGTACAACTCTGGCCCGCCCCTTCCAATCGTTCCCCGCCTGAGAGCCCAGTGCCCATTTTCCCCTTCTTCCTGTCCCGTTCAATGAAAGGATAGGGTTAGGGTTTCCTGCCCGGCCGCCGTCGTCGTTTCGGCCGGCATCGTCGCCAGTATCCGCCGCCGCCGTCCCAGTAGTCCGTCCCCACTTGCAAGCTCGTCGGGAACGCCAGAGAGCATGGTGTAGGAGCTCCTGCAGCAGGGGCGCGCCTCCGCCGCGATAGCATGCGTGGCCCCATGGTCAGCCTCGAGGCCGAGGGCCAGGTCGACCGCCTCCTCTGCGCGTAGGCGGACAAGCAGGGAAGCGTGGCCTAGGAGGAGGACGCTGAGCAGGGGGGCGCGACCTAGGAGGAGGAATCTGAGCACGGTCGCCGGCGACAGGAGGTGCTCGAGGCGTCGCGGGGTCGCAATTTCTCATTCAGCAGACCGCCTGGAGCTGCTCTTCCATCGGTTGGTCCATCTTCACTCCGGCGCGAGGCTCTTCACTACCCGCTCGGCTGCTGCAGGAAATTCTTCCTCCACAGTTCCATCCAATCCACAGTATTGAAGTATTGATGTACAGAGTAATTGGTAGTTTGGTACAGAGCACGGTGTTCATGCGATGCAATTTTATTTTCCTCTCCTGTACTGTATATGGTAGCTACCAGTTTCACATGACGGTGAAGATGAGAAGGATTTGACAATCCTATTCATATATATTTTATTTTGGATGTCATCGTTTACTTCAAGCAATCAAGGCAATACTTCTGCAAAAATTCTTTTGTGCGCTATTTTGCAAATCTTACTTTTCAATATACAGTAGCATATTTTAGAGCTTAGAGCCTGCCCATTTAAAGCAACCTCGCTGATTAACAATCGACTGATTAATTCCTAAAATTAAGGTGATCGATCAATTAACGGTTAGTGAGATGTCTTGTGATATTGTTTACACTTTTTTTAAAGCCGTAAAAACTTTAACTTAGAAGCCAAAAGCTATATTTAATTCTAAACAACACTCCAAAATATTTCGATACAAAAAGTGTTCAAAATTATTTTAGCAAAAAAGAAAGATAAATTGAAGTATTTTGGGGTTATTAAACATGATAATTATGTAATGAAACTATTATAAATAGCAAATTCGTTTCAAATCTGCATATATTCAACATCTTCAGCACTCAGGGCATTTCAGACATTTCACTCCTAAACCAACAGCAGCAGCCATAAAAAGCACTTCAACCAGACATCAAATCTCTGCTTCCAACAATGCTTCTCACAAATGCTTTTTCACACCACCATGACTGCTTCTCAAAAGCTGCAGCCCAAACAAACAGACCCTAAATCCTTAGATTTTGTTGGCAAGTGAATGTTGTCATTGGCCCTGTTATGGATTTTGCATTTCTATTGCCACTACTTGTCTTGACATCTCGCTTCATTCTTGTTTAATTCGGTCCCGTTGGTACTCGAACCCGGGTGGGCTGGCTGTGCACTCGCAAGCCTTGCCACTGAGCTAGCACTCAGTTCTCAGATTAAGCAATGCCTCGTTATGCTTAATTTAAATGTTATGGCACTTCATACAAGCCATACAATTAATTGTTGCATTGACCTTCAACGTTGTCGAAGGCACTATCTGAGCATGCTTAAATCAATCATACATTATTTTCCTAATTGTATCCAATCCAACATGCACATGTTTTGACTGTATTTGGCTATTTGCTAGATTTCTTCTGTGCAGTGACCTGGCTTCGTTATTGGGCACATGATGTCTAGTTGCTTGGTTCATTGTATACATCATCGCCATGATCTAGTTTGGTTTGTTCTAAGAGGCATGTGGCTTAACTGGTTTCTTTGTTATATCTGCCCATGGTTCTTTCAAAATTATGTCATGATCTTTGTTTGTTTGTCGTGTATTGTATTGCATTTTAACTTGTTTTGTCTTAGTTTCAGCCTGCAAACAAAGTTGTAATGTCGATAGGGACAACCCATTTATCAAGTGTTGCGGTCATTTCACGAGCAACAAAGTGATGGCACGTGCTCTCATTGGTCCACTGAGTCCAGTAAACCAACTGTTCCAGAAGAAATAGATGTGCGAGGCTCTATTTTGGATTGCTTGCTATGTTATATCAGCTCAATGATGCTCTTGAAATTGGAGGTCTTTTATTGCATCATATGATGTTGTAACTTGTTTTATCTAAATTTCAGGCTTCAAATAAAGCTACAAAGCCAGAAGCAAGGGCCAATGCCTCAAGTATTGATGTTTCACAAAGCAGCAGTGAGAGTGCATATTGCTCGCCGAGGCCCATGGTATCTATTGCTCAACTTAATCCGGCACAAAGAGATTTGGGGGATGCACTCCAAGAGGCAGTTGATATATTTGGGCGGGAAAACAAAGATGCTGATGAAATAATTGCCAACACACGCCAAGAGATACATGAATTGAAAAATAGGCATTTGACAGAAAATGTTCTAAAGAATCTCCTATGCACTTGTCATGGTAAGCCAGTTGTGATGTGTCTGGGAATTGAAGGTGTCTAAATAAACTTTGATTCTGTTGTTCACCAAGTGGACTGCTGATGCCAATGCTGTAATTAATTACTGCTCAAAATTTCGTTCAAAATTTCCTGGTCTGTAATAATTGCAAATTTTGTTGTTGTACTAAAATTAGATATGTTCCATGTGGCTGCTGTATTTTGTGTGAAATAATATAATGATGTGTACTTCAATTAAACCATAAATCGGCTGCATGCTGAAAATTTGAATCTGAGCGCACGTGTGAACTATTTTCTGCTCGTAATGCAATAAAGGTTGTTTCTTCGAAGACTATGAACATGGTAGCCCATTAATAATACCTTAATAATTATGCCTGCTAGCAAGATAGACGGTCCTTATTATAGTCAGGCATGCCAACTTGTATGATTAAAAGTAGTTCGTACACATTAAATCTACCATCTGCATTTTTCTTTGTAATAACTTTTCTTTTTACACAACTCAAAACTTGTCATGCTAATATGAAATTCGAGATGGCAAAACATGGGAAAGATAAAGATATCTCTTTCCTGCGAAATGCTGGGTTTTGAAGCCCAAGTCCAAGTCTTTCTCTGCTCAAGTTTTGGAGGAACAACTCCAAGTAGAACGAGTTGCAACAGCTATGCTAAGAACAAAAGTTAACATGTTGAGATCGAGATTAGAAGCATGTGATGCCCTATTGCACGAGGCCAATCAAGTTCGTTATAATCTCCCAAAGACTTAGAAAATGACATAGATAATTGGAGATGAACACTACATAGTGAGTACATTGGTCTTGTGAAATGTTTCCTTAGAATAAGGCACCGTTCCTACTTTTGTTTGTGGATGCATTTATCTGCGGTTGGGATCAACTTGGTAGTTGTTCCTGTGGATGTTATATAAATTAATTGCATAGCCTTTTTCAATCAGTTCGAACTTAAATGGTATCATAGCCTTGGTCTCAAGTTTGAATTGTCTAACGCGTGGTTTAATTTAATCTCAGTCGGGCGGCAAAATCTCCCACCAATCCTGAAATATTTCAAACGCATTTTTGATTGGGATTAAGAAGATAGGGACATAGATCCGGCCCCCACGTTCACAGGGCACATCAAACTTGAGATTAAATTATGCGTTCTAGTTCTATACAAAACCCAGTAGGAGGTTGAGCGGCAGCGGCTAGGGTTTAGTGTGGGAGGAGATGATATGCGTACGCTCCTGTTTATATAGGTCGGAGGCACGCGACGGCCGCTGCACGCGTGGCATCGCCATTCGCAGAGGTAGGTGACGACGCGTGCCACCCGAGGCATCGCCATTTTACGCGACCGCAGACTGCCGAAGCGGCGCCGCTGAGAAGACGCATCGACGCTGGGTCACTGCCAAGCGGGCCCGACGAAACGTTCGCCAGACGCGAGCGGACACTTTACGCGTCCACGCAGGGTCCGCGCGATGGATCCGAGACACATATTTGGGCATGTTTGCGTCGCTGCGAACGGCCCAGTCACTATGCGTCGTCCCGCTGGAGTTTGTACCAGATACATTTTTGGCCCGGACAGATGCGCTCGGAACCGAAATCATCTTCTGTTCCCTTCTCTATTTCTTCAGGTTCGAGAGAACACAGCAACTCTTCAGCTCAGCAGAAATTAATCGGGTCACGCTGTTGCTTTCCTTGCCGTTGGATTGAAACGAATGGTGGATGGGAAGCCTCAGGTCACGTTGTGCCCTGCGAACGTGGGGGCACTGGATCTCTGTCCAGAAGATAGATCATGATCATGGTAGTGACCAATATTCAACGTGATGATGATTTGATTTTGCACTCAGCCTTGAACAGAGGTACTAGTACGGTGTCACAATTTTTTATTATTATACTTGGACGGTGGCCAAATTCAAAATCTCATAGCGGCAAAACTTGCCGCCCACAAAATACAAAAATTTCACACGCTTCCAAATTCCTATTCTACCCCTGTGGAGATGGCAGCAAAGTCGGTTGGTGGGGGGGTCTGCCCGTCATTTTTTGGATCACCACCTCCCTAGCCCACGAAACCCTCCCAAAAAATACATTTCCTTCGGACCACCCACCGGAACTTCCCAAGTCCCTCTCTCCCACCTCCACGACCACCGCACCGGAACATCCCCGCCGGACTTCCCTGGCCTACCCGAGCCCTCGCGATCCTCGTCATCCGGCTGCCTGCCGGAGCCGCTTCATCGACGCCGTCATCAACCGGACCGGATCATCCCCGCCGAACCTCGAAACCATATGCTCATCCAGCAGTCTACCGCAGTCGCTTCAGCTGCGGTATCGTCCACCCCACCGGAGCCGCTTCGCCGGATCCGTCGTCCACCGCATCGTATCTTGCTCACCGACACCGCTGTGCATGAACCGGATCTGCTTCACCGGCGCCGTGCATGATCTAAACTCTTCTACTGTCGCTTTTCTATTGCTTGCCTGCAAGTTCTTGTTTAATCTTGGGGAACTGTTTGTGCTAACGACGCGCCGTTACGTTTTTGCAGATGAGATGAGTAACCATGAAGTGTAATGGCCGTCTCTCCAACCCCAAGTAGCACATGTAGCGTACTACATCACCGGATCTATCAACCCCAGGAAGATCTGCTGTGACTCCCACAGAGTGCTTCTCCTAATGTAAGTCCCTTGTTTTAGCGCCATGTTCTGGGTTCAGATGCTTGTTTGTCTGAAGCTCTTTTAGTTCATTCCTAGCTATGACCGTAACACGTTGCTATTTTCTACTTCATTGCTAACTTTAAGCGATTGAACATTTTGGTTTGCATTCCCTGTTCTGTAGATGTAGCCATCATAACTTCTATCTTGCTCAGTCGTTGTTACAAAAATTATAGGTATTATAGTAACATCCTGCTATTATTTAGTTCATGGCCAATTTTAAGTAATTGCACATGTTGGTTCGCATTCCCTGCTCTATAGCTTTTGGCATCGTAACTTCTATATTTGGTTTACATTCCCTGCCCTGTAGATCTAGCCATCATAACTTTATCTTGCTCGATCGTTGTTACAAAAATTATGGCCTGCTACTATGTTGTTTGTGCCAATTTTTTACTCCATGAACATGTTGGCTTGCATTCCCTGTACTACAGGTGATGCCATTTTTTGTATCTAGTTCATTGTAAGCTAACAAAGTAAGGACTTAGTTTGGCATGCTATCACTCTGCTATCTAGCCTGTAGTACAAATAAACTTGTCATACTACTAGATAATAATTTTGCGTGCCATCTTGTTCTTCAAAAGCTGCATTATTGACTTGTTTCTCTGACTTGGCATGATGCTCACATATGGAAAGCTGAACATATTGGTTTGCATTCCCTCTTATACAAGTTCACAGGTGATCCCACTATATTCTGTATCTGGTCCATCCTAAGCTCCAGCATTAACTATCCTCTATGTGTTGCTCATTACAAGTTTATATCCCGAAACATCTTGATTTGCATCCCCTTCACTATAAGTTCAGGAGTATTATTTAGTTCACGGCCAAAATGAAGTAATTGCACTTGGCACATGTTGGTTCACATTCCCTCCTCTTTAGCTTTTGCCATCGTAACTTCTATTTTTGGTTTACATTCCCTCTTGTAGATGTAGCCATCATAACTTCATCTTGCTCGATCGTTGTTACAAAATTTATAGCCTGCTACTATGTTGTTCATGCCAATTTTGTACTCCCTGAACATGTTGGTTTGCATGGGACTCGACAGTAGTAAGTCTGTTGTTTCATTCTAACATGCTCTGTTATATTGGCTGTTGGTATGCGGCATGCACTCTTTGTTTGCTTATTGTGCGCATTACAATGATCTTGTTATAACGACGAAATGATGAGTTCCAAATTCTTTGGCAAACAATATTGTAGTGTCTTTGCCTTTCCATTGTTGCTGTCTTAACTTGTAATGTCTTTGTTTCGGATATAGGTGCTGCATGGACAACTTAAAAGATTGCCGGATCCCTTCATTGTATTGCTAGGTTTAATTACCATTCAATTTCTCTGTGTTCTGTAATATTTTTTCAATGCCTTGCAGCTGATGTAATATTTAGTTAGTTTTTATAGTTCTTTCGCGCATTTTTTCTTTGGTGCTTGTGGTAAGTGAGGTTATCCGATAGAAATCAATGCTGCGTAAATATTCTCAGTATCTAAATCACGAATTCCCATCCCTTAAATGGCCCAATTAAGCGAAATCACATATGTGCCGGCCCGCAAAATCCTAAAGCGCCTATTACGCCGGCATATAAACAGCAACTAAACGGGCTGGCCCACTTACTTATTGGGCCAACCCAGTTGATTTCTTGTGGACCCCACACTTTTATTGCGCCGGCCCACTTGCTTTAAGGTGGACCCCACCCACTACTGGGCCGGCCCACTAACTAGTTGGGCCAGCCCAATTGCTTTTGTGGTGGCCCCCACATACTAAATGGGCCGGCCCTTTAAGACGAAAGTGGGACCCACCTGTGTTTTTGGCCCGGCCCACTATCTTGTTGGGCCGGCCCACTTGCTATATGGTGGACCCCACATACTAAATGGGCCGGCCCTTTAACTGGAAAGTGGGACCCGCCTGTTTTTTTGGCCCGGCCCACTAGCGTGTTGGGCCGGCCCACTTGCTATATGGTGGACCCCACATACTAAATGGGCCGGCCCTTTAACAGGAAAGTGGGACCCACCAGTGTTTTGGCCCGGCCCACTATCTTGTTGGGCCGGCCCACTTGCTATATGGTGGACCCCGCATACTAAATGGGCGACCCTTTAACTGGAAAGTGGGACCCACTGTGTTTTTGGCCCGGCCCACTATCTTGTTGGGCCGGCCCACTTGCTATATGGTGGACCCCACATACTAAATGGGTGGCCCTTTAACAGAAAGTGGGACCCACGGTGCTTTTGGCCCGGCCCATCGGCTTGTTGGGCCAACCCATTTGATCAAATGTGGACCCCACGTACTAAATGGGCGGCCCGATAGCAGGAAAGTGGGACCCACATGCTAATTGGGCCGCCCAATAACTTCTTGGGCCGGCCCGATTGCTTTAATGTGGACCCGACTTTGTAAATGGGCCGGCCCGATACCAGAAAGTGGGTCCCACATGTCTTGTGGGCCGGCCCTTTTGCCTGTTGACCGGTCAAACGAGTGCATTCGGCCCGGCCCACATACTTAGTGGGCCGGCCCATTAAAGTTTTGACCAGTCAACCTTAGAGGTTAGGCCCGGCCCACGTAACTAATGGACCAGCCCAGCTATATAGTTGACCGGTCAAACTAAGTCAGCTGGCCCGGCCCGCAAACTTAATGGGCCGGCCCGCTTAAGACGTGGCAGGCCTCGTGTGGGCCTACCATCTACCACGGGGTTTCAGCCGGTTAACGCCGTTAACTGCCAGTTAACGGCGTCTGCCACGTGTCAGTTTGCATGACGTCAGCAGTCAACGGGCTCCCGGAAACACTTGGGCAACGGTCCGATTTTCCGTGGCGGAAGGGCGCCCAAGCGCGACGGACCGAAAAAATCGTCGTAGGACTTTGCCTGACGCAGTTTCCACAACAGAACCCATATCGTCGGGTTAGGCCCATAGGCGACGAAAAATACCCCTTAGCGGACGATTTTGAGACGTTGTCTATCAGAACTTTTATTGTAGTGTTGTTGAGGATGTGTATGGTTAGGAGTTGTGCGTATCCCAGATGGTTGAAGCTGGATGTCTTCGCTGCTGATGAAGAGATGAATCGAGATGACAAGATGATGGAAAGTGCAATGCTGTCATGTATCCTAGGAGTTATGCTGAAAGTTCATTACTCGTAGTTGTCATATGTGTCATGTTGTTGCAAGATGGCCATGGTTGTTTACCCATGATCATCTTGAGGGGGTGTGTTGGACCATGAGTGAGTTTAGTAGTAGCGCTGTAGTAATATTGTGTCCAGTGTGAGGCCCATAGAGGCCCATGTCCAGTGGTATTGTAACCATAACTCAGATGATATAAATACAGAGTGTCGTGGTCTGAGTGACCTAACCCACCCATTCGCTGAAACTCTACAAAATATGAGCCACCAATCATGAGCCGTTGAATGCTCTACATGTCCACGATTGACAACAACAACAACACCACCAACAACAAAGCTTTATTCCCAAACAAGTTGGGGTAGGCTATACAAGTCCACCATTGACACGATTACAATTTCTCACTATTTGGCCGTAGGCTACTGCTCTAGTTAAATCATGTTTGATATCTTTCTGCGATCCTGTATTACATGTTTATGCACGTCATAATGTTTCTACTACTGTTTGGTGTCAATTTAATTATAGCAAATCCTTGACTCGTAAGTGTTTGTTGTTATTACACGTGCAGCAGGCACATCTTACACTCAGAAACGTAGAGTAAAGCTCGCCTATAATCATGTAAGTACCTGCTGTTTTTTGTATATTGCTTAATGCAAACTTCTATATCTTGGATCCTGTTTCTGTTTACAATTGGCCTCTCCTTCATGCAGAGGAGAAACAGCAGTGGCACCGAGTTCTTCCGCCCAAGTACACGATGAGGTCCGTGTGACTCAAAAAAAAGCTCACGTAAGTTCCCTGTTTTTTGGAATGTTAATTTACCTCCCGTGCGTAGTTCAATTGCATCATTTTACGTATGTTGCACTACCTAAGTTGCCTAATGGAATCTAATAAAATATAAACAATGACCATATGGAACATTGCACACTGCCTTTGACCCATCGGCATCCGGCATGCACAGGTATAAGTTACATGATTTGGCTATGTTAAACAAGTCCTAAAATTCTATTATGTTAATTTTTTGCTCGTTGCTTCATTGAGTTTGCTGTTGTTCCATGGCTAGTGCGTGAAGTTTGATAGAAATGATCCTAGCTGAAATGATGCACTTCGTGTTTTTTATTGCTTTATTCCTAACCTAGCTTCCTATTCTACTTGAAACATGATTGCTTTATTCCTAACCTAGCTTCCTATTCTACTTGAAACATGATTGCTTTATTCCTAACCTAGCTTCCTATTCTACTTGAAACATTGTGAAAAAATAGTTATATTACTTGTTTAAATGTCTAGCTTTGTTTTTCTGAGTCCCATTGACATGATGTGGTATATCCATATTCAAATGATCTTTGTTTATATAATACGCTCCATGTTCAATTGCTTCATTCATTTTCTAGTAATCTACTAGTAAGTAGCAAGTGCTTTGCACGTCACGACATATATAATTTTAAAATATATTTCCATATTTTATTTGATGTTGATAATTATTATTTTTTGCTAAAATTAGTCACAAAGCCTAAAGTTTGGCTTTTGAAAAACTAATACACCCTAAAAGAAGTAATGGAAGGAGTAATATGTGAGTTCATTACAATTAAGTTTTTTAGTCAAGATGAAATAGAAGTATACCCTAATACGAAAGTGACAAAACTTTTTCATGGACACCCCATTAGGATTATGTATATTTTTGTGATTAGAGTCGAGAATTTTTAAGGATCTATCTTACCTTTTGCGGCATGCATATTGCACGGCAAGACTATCTAATTTATATATTTCTACCATATTTTTTGAAATTTAAAATACATTATCCAATATCTATGTATAAATTTACTACCTCAATACTTTTTATGTGACCCACACATGGCCACCGTTAGATTTTATATCAAAACTGGGTTGTCATGGGGAAAAAGTTAGACCTTAATATGAGTAAATACGAAATATTAGTACTAAATTAATATTTAATATTTTATCAGCCTTGGTTGGTGGACCAATGAACTTCGTATCTTCGAGCTTGAAGATGGTTCTTGTAACATAGTAATTGCTATTTGTTTTCCTAGCATAGAATTATATATCAATATCTTCACATAACCATGTACGATGAAGATGATATTTTTCATAACACAGTGCCAATGTAGACGATGGCTTGTGCTTCTATAAACTCCCAAAATAAAAATGTTTTCTTGAGTAAAACAAAAGAACGGCTGAGATTAAATGATACATGTTTGGTATTAGGGGTGAGATAGCTGAGATTAAATGATACCATGATACCCTTTCGGGGGATTACACTATTTTAAATTTTGAGGGTATATGAAAGCTAAGGCCCTGTTTGTTTGGGCTTCTGCTTCTGCTTTTAGAGCTTTTGAGGTCCAAAAGTAGCAGCCCAAACAAACACCAACAATTAGAAAAGCGCTTTGAAGAAGCGGCGTGCCTAAATGAACTAGCAATCCGGAAGTTGGGCGAGACCTGCTTCCCGAGCTTCTTCTGCTCCCGAGCGACGGTGGACCAAAATGCCCCTAACACTTGCTGCTAACAACGAAAAAACTGCCCTCACGTACAACTCTGGCCCGCCCCTTCCAATCGTTCCCCGCCCGAGAGCCCAGTGCCCATTTTCCCCTTCTTCCTGTCCCGTTCAATGAAAGGATAGGGTTAGGGTTTCCTGCCCGGCCGCCGTCGTCGTTCCGGCCGGCATCGTCGCCAGTATCCGCCGCCGCCGTCCCAGTAGTCCGTCCCCACTTGCAAGCTCGTCGGGAACGCCAGAGCATGGTGTAGGAGCTCTGCGCACAGGGGCGCGCCTCCGCCGCGATAGCATGCGTGGCCCCATGGTCAGCCTCGAGGCCGAGGGCCGGTCGACCGCCTCCTCTCGCGCGTAGGCGGACAAGCGAGGAAGCGCGGCCTAGGAGGAGGACGCTGAGCAGGGAGGCGCGACCTAGGAGGAGGAATCTGAGCACGGCCGCCGGCGACAGGAGGTGCTCGAGGCGTCGCAGGGTCGCAATTTCTCATTCAGCAGACCGCCTGGAGCTGCTCTTCCATCGGTTGGTCCATCTTCACTTCGGCGCGAGGCTCTTCACTACCCGCTCGGCTGCTGCAGGAAATTCTTCCTCCACAGTTCCGTCCAATCCACAGTATTGAAGTATTGATGTACGTAGTAATTGGTAGTTTGGTACGAGCACGGTGTTCATGCGATGCAATTTTATTTTCCTCTCTGTCATCGTATATGGTAGCTACCAGTTTCACATGACGGTGAAGATGAGAAGGATTTGACAATCCTATTCATATATATTTTATTTTGGATGTCATCGTTTACTTCAAGCAATCAAGGCAATACTTCTGCAAAAATCCTTTTGTGCGCTATTTTGCAAATCTTACTTTTCAATATACAGTAGCATATTTTAGAGCTTAGAGCCTGCCCATTTAAAGCAACCTCGCTGATTAACAATCGACTGATTAATTCCTAAAATTAAGGTGATCGATCAATTAACGGTTAGTGAGATGTCTTGTGATATTGTTTACACTTTTTTTTAAAGCCGTAAAAACTTTAACTTAGAAGCCAAAAGCTATATTTAATTCTAAACAACACTCCAAAATATTCCGATACAAAAAGTGTTCAAAATTATTTTAGCAAAAAAGAAAGATAAATTGAAGTATTTTGGGGTTATTAAACATGATAATTATGTAATGAAACTATTATAAATAGCAAATTCGTTTCAAATCTGCATATATTCAACATCTTCAGCACTCAGGGCATTTCAGACATTTCACTCCTAAACCAACAGCAGCAGCCATAAAAAGCACTTCAACCAGACATCAAATCTCTGCTTCCAACAGCTGCTTCTCACAGCTGCTTCTCACAGCTGCTTTTTCACAGCCCACCAGCTACAGCTGCTTCTCAAAAGCTGCAGCCCAAACAACAGACCCTAAATCCTTAGATTTTGTTGGCAAGTGAATGTTGTCATTGGCCCTGTTATGGATTTTGCATTTCTATTGCCACTACTTGTACTGACATCTCGCTTCATTCTTGTTTAATTCGGTCCCGTTGGTACTCGAACCCGGGTGGGCTGGCTGTGCACTCGCAAGCCTTGCCACTGAGCTAGCACTCAGTTCTCAGATTAAGCAATGCCTCGTTATGCTTAATTTAAATGTTATGGCACTTCATACAAGCCATACAATTAATTGTTGCATTGACCTTCTACGTTGTCGAAGGCACTATCTGAGCATGCTTAAATCAATCATACATTATTTTCCTAATTGTATCCAATCCAACATGCACATGTTTTGACTGTATTTGGCTATTTGCTAGATTTCTTCTGTGCAGTGACCTGGCTTCGTTATTGGGCACATGATGTCTAGTCGCTTGGTTCATTGTATACATCATCGCCATGATCTAGTTTGGTTTGTTCTAAGAGGCATGTGGCTTAACTGGTTTCTTTGTTATATCTGCCCATGGTTCTTTCAAAATTATGTCAACAGTGTTGTTTGTTTGCCGTGTATTGTATTGCGTTTTAACTTGTTTTGTCTTAGTTTCAGCCTGCAAACAAAGCTGTAATGTCAGTAGGGACAACCCATTTATCAAGTGTTGCGGTCATTTCATAGAGCAACAGTGACAGTGGCACGTGCTCTCATTGGTCCACTGAGTCCAGTACACCAACCGTTCCAGAAGAAATAGATGTACGAGGCTCTATTTTGGATTGCTTGCTATGTTATATCAGCTCAATGATGTTGTAACTTGTTTTATCTAAATTGGAGGTCTTTTATTGCATCATATGATGTTGTAACTTGTTTTATCTAAATTTCAGGCTTCAAATAAAGCTACAAAGCCAGAAGCAAGGGCCAATGCCTCAAGTATTGATGTTTCACAAAGCAGCAGTGAGAGTGCATATTGCTCGCATAGGCCCATGGTATCTACTGCTCAACTTAATCCGGCACAAAGAGATTTGGGGGATGCACTCCAAGAGGCAGTTGATATATTTGGGCGGGAAAACAAAGATGCTGATGAAATAATTGCCAACACACGCCAAGAGATACATGAATTAAAAAATAGGCAAACTTTGACAGAAAATGTTCTAAAGAATCTCCTATGCACTTGTCATGGTAAGCCAGTTGTGATGTGTCTGGGAATTGAAGGTGTCTAAATAAATTTTGATTCTGTTGTTCAGTCAAGTGGACTGCTGATGCCAATGCTGTAATTAATTACTGCTCAAAATTTCGTTCAAAATTTCCTGGTCTGTAATAATTGCAAATTTTGTTGTTGTACTAAAATTAGATATGTTCCATGTGGCTGCTGTATTTTGTGTGAAATAATATAATGATGTGTACTTCAATTAAACCATAAATCGGCTGCATGCTGAAAATTTGAATCTGAGCGCACGTGTGAACTGTTTTCTGCTCGTAATGCAATAAAGGCTGTTTCTTCGAAGACTATGAACATGGTAGCCCATTAATAATACCTTAATAATTATGCCTGCTAGCAAGATAGACGGTCCTTATTATAGTCAGGCATGCCAACTTGTATGATTAAAAGTAGTTCGTACACATTAAATCTACCATCTGCATTTTTCTTTGTAATAACTTTTCTTTTTACACAACTCAAAACTTGTCATGCTATTATGAAATTCGAGATGGCAAAACATGGGAAAGATAAAGATATCTCTTTCCTGCGAAATGCTGGGTTTTGAAGCCCAAGTCCAAGTCTTTCTCTGCTCAAGTTTTGGAGGAACAACTCCAAGTAGAACGAGTTGCAACAGCTATGCTAAGAACAAAAGTTAACATGTTGAGATCGAGATTAGAAGCATGTGATGCCCTATTGCACGAGGCCAATCAAGTTCGTTATAATCTCCCAAAGACTTAGAAAATGCCATAGATAATTGGAGATGAACACTACATAGTGAGTACATTGGTCTTGTGAAATGTTTCCTTAGAATAAGGCACCGTTCCTACTTTTGTTGGTGGATGCATTTATCTGCGGTTGGGATCAACTTGGTAGTTGTTCCTGTGGATGTTATATAAATTAATTGCATAGCCTTTTTCAATCAGTTCGAACTTAAATGGTATCATAGCCTTGGTCTCAAGTTTGAATTGTCGAACGCGTGGTTTAATTTAATCTCAGTCGGGAGGCAAAATCTCCCACCAATCCTGAAATATTTCAAACGCATTTTTGATTGGGATTAAGAAGATAGGGACATAGATCCAGTGCCCCCACGTTCACAGGACACATCAAACTTGAGATTAAATTATGCGTTCTAGTTCTATACAAAACCCAGTAGGAGGTTGAGCGGCAGCGGCTAGGGTTTAGTGTGGGAGGAGATGATATGCGTACGCTCCTGTTTATATAGGTCGGAGGCACGCGACGGCCGCTGCACGCGTGGCATCGCCATTCGCAGAGGTAGGTGACGACGCGTGCCACCCGAGGCATCGCCATTTTACGCGACCGCAGACTGCCGAAGCGGCGCCGCTGAGAAGACGCATCGACGCTGGGTCACTGCCAAGCGGGCCCGACGAAACGTTCGCCAGACGCGAGCGGACACTTTACGCGTCCACGCAGCGTCTGCGCGACGGATCCGAGACACATATTTGGGCATGTTTGCGTCGCTGCGAACGGCCCAGTCACTATGCGTCGTCCCGCTGGAGTTTGTACCAGATACATTTTTGGCCCGGACAGATGCGCTCGGAACCAAAATCATCTTCTGTTCCCTTCTCTATTTCTTCAGGTTCGAGAGAACACAGCAGCTCTTCAGCTCAGCAGAAATTAATCGGGTCACGATGTTGCTTTCCTTGCCGTTGGATTGAAACGAATGGTGGATGGGAAGCCTCAGGTCACGTTCTGCCCTGCGAACGTGGGGGCACTGGATCTCTGTCCAGAAGATAGATCATGATCATGGTAGTGACCAATATTCAACGTGATGATGATTTGATTTTGCACTCAGCCTTGAACAGAGGTACTAGTACGGTGTCACAATTTTTTATTATTATACTTGGACGGTGGCCAAATTCAAAATCTCATAGCGGCAAAACTTGCCGCCCACAAAATACAAAAATTTCACACGCTTCCAAATTCCTATTCTACCCCTGTGGAGATGGCAGCAAAGTCGGTTGGTGGGGTCTGCCCGTCATTTTTGGATCACCACCTCCCTAGCCCAGGAAACCCTCCCAAAAAAAATACATTTCCTTCAGACCACCCACCGGAACTTCCCAAGTCCCTCTCTCCCACCTCCACGACCACCGCACCGGAACATCCCCGCCGGACTTCCCTGGCCTACCCGAGCCCTCGCGATCCTCGTCATCCGGCTGCCTGCCGGAGCCGCTTCATCGACGCCGTCATCAACCGGACCGGATCATCCCCGCCGAACCTCGAAACCATATGCTCATCCAGCAGTCTACCGCAGTCGCTTCAGCTGCGGTATCGTCCACCCCACCGGAGCCGCTTCGCCGGATCCGTCGTCCACCGCATCGTATCTTGCTCACCGACACCGCTGTGCATGAACCGGATCTGCTTCACCGGCGCCGTGCATGATCTAAACTCTTCTACTGTCGCTTTTCTATTGCTTGCCTGCAAGTTCTTGTTTAATCTTGGGGGAACCTGTTTGTGCTAACGACGCGCCGTTACGTTTTTGCAGATGAGATGAGTAACCATGAAGTGTAATGGCCGTCTCTCCAACCCCAAGTAGCACATGTAGCGTACTACATCACCGGATCTATCAACCCCAGGAAGATCTGCTGTGACTCCCACAGAGTGCTTCTCCTAATGTAAGTCCCTTGTTTTAGCGCCATGTTCGGGTTCGGATGCTTGTTTGTCCGAAGCTCTTTTAGTTCATTCCTAGATATGACCTTAACACGTTGTTATTTTCTACTTCATTGCAAACTTTAAGCGATTGAACATGTTGGTTTTCATTCCCTGCTCTTAAGATGTAGCCATCATAACTTCTATCTTGCTCGATCGTTGTTACAAAAATTATAGGTATTATAGTAACATCCTGCTATTATTTAGTTCATGGCCAATTTTAAGTAATTGCACATGTTGGTTCGCATTCCCTGCTCTATAGCTTTTGGCATCGTAACTTCTATATTTGGTTTACATTCCTGCTCTGTAGATCTAGCCATCATAACTTTATCTTGCTCGATCGTTGTTACAAAAATTATGGCCTGCTACTATGTTGTTTGTGCCAATTTTTTACTCCATGAACATGTTGGCTTGCATTCCCCGTACTACGAGGTGATGCCATTTTTTGTATCTAGTTCATTGTAAGCTAACAAAGTAAGGACTTAGTTTGGCATGCTATCACTCGCTATCTAGCCTCGTAGTACAAATAAACTTGTCATACTACTAGATAATAATTTTGCGTGCCATCTTGTTCTTCAAAAGCTGCATTATTGACTTGTTTCTCGACTTGGCATGACGCTCACATATGGAAAGCTGAACATATTGGTTTGCATTCCCTCTTATACAAGTTCACAGGTGATCCCACTATATTCTGTATCTGGTCCATCCTAATCTCCAGCATTAACTATCCTCTATGTGTTGCTCATTACAAGTTTATATCCCGAAACATCTTGATTTGCATCCCCTTCACTATAAGTTCAGGAGTATTATTTAGTTCACGGCCAAAATGAAGTAATTGCACTTGGCACATGTTGGTTCACATTCCCTCCTCTTTAGCTTTTGCCATCGTAACTTCTATTTTTGGTTTACATTCCCTGCTCTGTAGATGTAGCCATCATAACTTCATCTTGCTCAGTCGTTGTTACAAAATTTATAGCCTTTGCTACTATGTTGTTCATGCCAATTTTGTACTCCCTGAACATGTTGGTTTGCATGGGACTCGACGGTAGTAAGTCTCTGTTTCATTCTAACATGCTTTCTGTTATATTGGTACATTGGTATGCGGCATGCACTCTTTGTTTGCTTATTGTGCGCATTACAATGATCTTGTTATAACGACGAAATGATGAGTTCCAAATTCTTTGGCAAACAATATTGTAGTGTCTTTGCCTTTCCATTGTTCTTTGTCTTAACTTGTAATGTCTTTGTTTCGGATATAGGTGCTGCATGGACAACTTAAAAGATTGCCGGATCCCTTCATTGTATTGCTAGGTTTAATAACCATTCAATTTCTCTGGGTTCTGTAATATTTTTTCAATGCCTTGCAGCTGATGTAATATTTAGTTAGTTTTTATAGTTCTTTCGTGCATTTTTTCTTTGGTGCTTGTGGTAAGTGAGGCTATCCGACAGAAATCAATGCTGCGTAAATATTCTCAGTATCTAAATCACGAATTCCCATCCCTTAAACGGCCCAATTAAGCGAAATCACATATGTGCCGGCCCGCAAAATCCTAAAGCGCCTATTACGCCGGCATACAAACAGCAACTAAACGGGCTGGCCCACTTACTTATTGGGCCAGCCCACTTGATTCTTGTGGACCCCACACTTTTATTGGGCCGGCCCACTTGCTTTAAGGTGGACCCCACCCACTACTGGGCCGGCCCACTAACTAGTTGGGCCAGCCCAATTGCTTTTGTGGTGGCCCCCACATACTAAATGGGCCGGCCCTTTAAGACGAAAGTGGGACCCACCTGTGTTTTTGGCCCGGCCCACTATCTTGTTGGGCCGGCCCACTTGCTATATGGTGGACCCCACATACTAAATGGGTCGGCCCTTTAACTGGAAAGTGGGACCCACCTGTGTTTTTGGCCCGGCCCACTAGCGTGTTGGGCCGGCCCACTTGCTATATGGTGGACCCCACATACTAAATGGGCCGGCCCTTTAACAGGAAAGTGGGACCCACCAGTGTTTTGGCCCGGCCCACTATCTTGTTGGGCCGGCCCACTTGCTATATGGTGGACCCCACATACTAAATGGGCCAGCCCTTTAACTGGAAAGTGGGACCCACCTGTGTTTTGGCCCGGCCCACTATCTTGTTGGGCCGGCCCACTTGCTATATGGTGGACCCCACATACTAAATGGGCTGGCCCTTTAACAGGAAAGTGGGACCCACCTGTGCTTTTGGCCCGGCCCACTGGCTTGTTGGGCCACCATTTGATCAAATGTGGACCCCACGTACTTAATGGGCCGGCCCGATAGCATGAAAGTGGGACCCACATGCTAATTGGGCCGGCCCAATAACTTCTTGGGCCGGCCCGGTTGCTTTAATGTGGACCCCACTTTGTAAATGGGCTGCCCGATACCAGAAAGTGGGTCCCACATGTCTTGTGGGCCGGCCCTTTTGCTGTTGACCAGGTCAAACGAGTGCATTCGCCCGGCCCACATACTTAGTGGGCCGGCCCATTAAAGTTTTGACCAGTCAACCTTAGAGGTTAGGCCCGGCCCACGTAACTAATGGACCAGCCCAGCTATATAGTTGACCGGTCAAACTAAGTCAGCTGGCCCGGCCCGCAAACTTAATGGGCCGGCCCGCTTAAGACGTGGCAGGCCTCGTGTGGGCCTACCATCTACCACGGGGTTTCAGCCGGTTAACGCCGTTAACTGCCAGTTAACGGCGTCTGCCACGTGTCAGTTTGCATGACGTCAGCAGTCAACGGGCTCCCGGAAACACTTGGGCAACGGTCCGATTTTCCGTGGCGGAAGGGCGCCCAAGCGCGACGGACCGAAAAATCGTCGT
This sequence comes from Lolium perenne, assembly GCF_019359855.2. Taxonomy (NCBI): domain Eukaryota; kingdom Viridiplantae; phylum Streptophyta; class Magnoliopsida; order Poales; family Poaceae; genus Lolium; species Lolium perenne. The sequence goes on from NC_067245.2 coordinate 192,140,404, forward strand.
AGGACTTTGCCTGACGCAGTTTCCACAACAGAACCCATATCGTCGGGTTAGGCCCATAGGCGACGAAAAATACCCCTTAGCGGACGATTTTGAGACGTTGTCTATCAGAACTTTTCTTGTAGTGCATGTGATAGGGAAACCTACCCAAGGTGGGAATCCCACTTGGGGTGGGATTCCCCCCTTCCATGTGGGGGGTGGCCGGCCCCCTTAGGGGAGTCCACTTGGGACTCCTCCCCCTTTAGGGTTGGCCGGCCATGGAGGTGGAGTCCCTTAGGGACTCCGCCTTCCAAAGTGGTTTCTTCCGGACTTTTCTAGAACCTTCTAGAACCTTCCGGATCATTTTAAATCTTATAAAATGACTTCCTATATATGAATCTTATTCTCCGGACCAGTCCGGAACTCCTCGTGATGTCCGGGATCTCATCCGGGACTCCGAACAAAAATTCGAACTCCATTCCATATTCAAGTTCTACCATTTCAACATCCAACTTTAAGTGTGTCACCCTACGGTTCGCGAACTATGCGGACATGGTTGAGTACTCACTCCGACCAATAACCAATAGCGGGATCTGGAGATCCATAATGGCTCCCACATATTCAACGATGACTTTAGTGATCGAATGAACCATTCACATACGATACCAATTCCCTTTGTCATGCGATATTTTACTTGTCCGAGGTTTGATCATCGGTATCACTCTATACCTTGTTCAACCTCGTCTCCTCACAAGTACTCTTTACTCGTATCGTGGTATGTGGTCTCTTATGAACTTATTCATATGCTTGCAAGACATTAGACGACATTCCACCGAGAGGGCCCAGAGTATATCTATCCGTCATTGGGATGGACAAATCCCACTGTTGATCCATATGCCTCAACTCATACTTTCCGGATACTTAATCCCACCTTTATAACCACCCATTTACGCAGTGGCGTTTGATGTAATCAAAGTACCTTTCTGGTATAAGTGATTTACATGATCTCATGGTCATAAGGACTAGGTAACTATGTATCAAAAGCTTATAGCAAATAACTTAATGACGTGATCTTATGCTACGCTTAATTGGGTGTGTCCATTACATCATTCATACAATGATATAACCTTATTATTAATAACATCCAATGTTCATGATTATGAAACTAATCATCCATTAATCAACAAGCTAGTTAAGAGGCATACTAGGGACTCTTTGTTGTTTACATATCACACATGTACTAATGTTTGGGTTAATACAATTATAGCATGGTATATAAACATTTATCATAAACATAAAGATATATAATAACCACTTTATTATTGCCTCTAGGGCATATCTCCTTCAGTCTCCCACTTGCACTAGAGTCAATAATCTAGATTACATTGTAATATACCTAACACCCATGGCATTCTGGTGTTGGTCATGCTTTGCCCTAGGGAGAGCTTTAGTCAACGGATCTGCTACATTCAGATCAGTGTGTACTTTGCAAATCTTTACTTCTCCATCTTCGATGTACTCGCGAATCAAGTGGTAACGCAGCTTGATATGCTTCAGCCTCTTGTGTGACCTTGGTTCTTGTGCATTGGCGATGGCACCCATGTTGTCACAGTATATGACTAGTGGGTCCAATGCACTAGGAACCACACCGAGCTCTACAATGAACCTCTTCATCCATACCGCTTCTGATGAAGCCTCTGAAGCCGCTATGTACTCTGATTCTGCTGAAGACTTCACCACCGTGCACTGCTTCGAGCTTGCCCGGCTTACTGCAGCACCATTCAATATAAACACGTACCCAGACTGTGACTTAGAGTCATCAGGATCAGTGTTCCAACTTGCATCGGTGTAACCATTTACAACGAGCTCTTGGTCACCTCCATAACAAAGAAACATATCCTTAGTTCTTTTCAAGTACTTCAGGATATTCTTGACCGCTGTCTAGTGTTCCATTCCTGGATCACTTTGATATCTGCTAGTCAAACTAACAGCATGTGCTATATCCGGTCTAGTACATAGCATGGCATACATGATAGATCCCATCACGAGGCATAGGGGATATTACTCATCCTTTCTCTTTCTTCTGTAGTAGCCGGTCCTTGAGTCTTACTCAAGACCTTGCACAGTAACATAGGTAAGAACCCTTTCTTGCTTTCGTCCATTCTAAACTTCTTTAGAATCTTGTCCAGTATGTACTGTGATAGCCCTATTAGGCGTCTTGATCTATCTCTATAAATCTTGATGCCTAATATATACGATGCTTCACCAAGGTCTTTCATTGAAAAACTATTATTCAAATAACCTTTTACACTGCTTAATAGTTCTATATCATTCCCAATCAATAATATGTCATCTACATATAATATCAGGAATGCTACAGAGCTCCCACTCACTTTCTTGTAAATACATGCCTCTCCATGACACTGTATAAACCCGAAGTCTTTGATCACCTTATCAAAGCGTCGGTTCCAACTTCTTGATGCTTGCTTCAGTCCATAGATTGAACGCTGAAGTTTTCATACTTTGTCAGCATTTTTAGGATCGACAAAACCTTTGGGTTGTACCATATACAACTCTTCCTCAATGTCTCCATTAAGGAACGCCGTTTTGACATCCATCTGCCAAATCTCATAATCAAAAAATGCAGCTATTGCTAACAAAATCCTCACAGATTTTAGCTTTGCTACAGGTGAGAAAGTCTCATCGTAGTCAACTCCTTGAATTTGTCGGAAACCCTTTGCGACAAGTCGAGCTTTATAGACAGTAATATTACCATCAGCATCTGTTTTTCTCTTGAAGATCCATTTATTCTCGACAGCCTTGCGGCTATCAGGTAAGTCTACCAAAGTCCATACTTTGTTATCATACATGGATCCCATTTCGGATTTCATGGCTTCTTGCCATTTGTTGGAATCTGGGCTCATCATCGCTTCTTCATACGTCGCAGGGTCCTCATCATTGTTATCCACAATCATGACATTTAGACAAGGATCATACCAATCAGGAGTGGCACGTTCCCTTGTTGATCTGCGAGGTTCAGTAGTTTCCTCGTTCGAAGTTTCATGATCATTATCATTAGCTTCCTCTGTTGCCGGTGTAGGCGGTATGCAGTACAACTTCCGATCTTTGCGCTACTCTGATCAACGAGTATAGATTCATCAATCTCGTCGAGTTCTACTTTTCTTCCAGTCACTTCTTTAGTGAGAAATTCTTTCTCAAGAAAGGTTCCGTTCTTAGCAACAAAGATTTTGCCTTCGGATCTGTGATAGAAAGTGTACCCTATAGTTTCCTTAGGGTATCCTATGAAGACGCATTTCTCCGCTTTGGGTTCTAGCTTGTCCAGTTGTAACTTCTTTACATAGGCTTCGCAACCCCAAACTTTAAGGAACGATGACTTAGGTTTCTTATTAAACCATAATTCATACGGTGTCGTTTCTACGGATTTTGATGGTGCTCTATTTAAAGTGAATGCGGCTGTCTCTAATGCATAACTCCAAAATGATAACGGCAAATCAGTAAGAGACATCATAGAACGAACCATATCTAAGAGAGTTCGATTACGACGTTCGGACACACCGTTTCGTTGTGGTGTTCCCGGCGGTGTCAATTGTGAAAGTATTTCGCATTTCTTTAAATGCATGCCAAACTCATAACTCAGATATTCACCTCCACGATCAGATCGTAGAAATTTAATCTTCTTGTTACGTTGATTTTCTACTTCACTTTGGAATTCCTTAAACTTCTCGAAAGTTTCGGATTTATGTTTCATGAAATAGATATACCCATATCTACTCAGATCATCTGTGAAGGTTAGAACATAACGATAACCACCGCGCGATGCTACACTCATTGGTCCGCACACATCGGTATGTATGATTTCCAATAAGTCAGTAGCTCGCTCCATCATACCAGAAAATGGAGTCTTAGTCATTTTTCCCATTAGACATGCTTCGCATCTATCAAGTGACTCAAAGTCAAGTGATTCAAGTAATCCATCGGTATGGAGTTTCTTCATGCGTTTCACTCCAATATGACCAAGACGACAGTGCCACATATAAGTAGAATTATCATTTAATTTAATTCGCTTAGCATCAATGTTATGTATATGCGTATCACTACTATCGAGATCTAACAGAAATAAGCCATTCTTTTCAGGTGCTCGACCATAAAATATATTATTCATAAAAATAGAACAACCATTATTCTCAGACTTGAATGAATAACCGTCTTGCATTAAACAAGATCCATATATAATGTTCATGCTCAACGCGGGTACAAAATAACAATTATTTAGGCTTAAAACTAATCCCGAAGGTAGATGTAGAGGAAGTGTGCCGACAGCGATCACATCGACTTTGGATCCGTTTCCAACGCGCATCGTCACTTCATCTTTCAGTAGTCTTCGTTTATTCTTTAGTTCCTGTTTCGAGTTACAAATATGAGCAACCGAACCAGTATCAAATACCCAGGTACTAGAACGAGAACCAGTGAGATAAACATCTATAACATGTATATCAGATATACCTTCTTTCTTTTTCTTGACAAGGCCGCTCTTCAGATCAGCCAGATACTTGGAGCAATTACGCTTCCAGTGTCCCTTCTCCTTGCAGTAATAGCACTCAGCATCAGGCTTAGGGCCGTTCTTAGGTTTCACAGGAGGTGTGGCAGCTTTCTTGCCACCCTTCTTGAATTTTCCCTTAGACTTGCCCTGTTTCTTGAAACTGGTGGTCTTGTTGACCATCAACACTTGGTGCTCTTTCTTGATCTCAATCTCAGCAGCTTTTAGCATGCCAAAGAGTTCAGGTAACTCCTTGTTCATGTTCTGCATATTGTAGTTCATCACAAAGTTCTTGTAACTTGGTGGCAGTGATTGAAGGACACGATTAATCCCCAGTCTGTTAGGAATCACTATTCCCAAGTCACTGAGTTTCTTCGCATGCCCGGTCATGGCGAGCATGTGCTCACTAACGGAGCTGCCTTCTTCCATCATGCAGCTGAAGAAATGTTTCGATGCTTCATAGCATTCCACGGCCGCATGAGTCTCAAATATAGCTTTCAGCTCATTCATCAACTCATGAGGATCGTGGTGCTCAAAACGTTTTTGAAGATCGGATTCCAGACTGCACAGGATGGCACACTAAACTTGAGAGTATCGAGTTTTCCGAGTCGCGTAAACAGCTTTTACTTCATCGGTTTCAGTTTCTGCAGGAGGGTCACCTAGCGGTGCATCAAGCACAAATTGCAGATTTCCGCCAGAGAGGAAGATCCTCACATGACGGAACCATTCGGTGAAGTTGCTACCATTGCTCTTAAGTTTTTCTTTCTCTAGGAACTGGTTAAAATTGATTGGGGACGCCATCTCTACAACATATATTTGCAAAAGTTTAGACTAAGTTTATGACAAATTGAGTTCAAATTTTAATTTAACATAATTAAAAATCTAGGTCAACTCCCACTCAAAACAATATCCCTCACATTGTCTTAGTGATCACACGAACCAAATCCACCGCACCTAAGTCCGATCATCACGAGATAAGGTGTGATTTCAATGGCGAACACTCAAAGTGTTCATCATATCAACCATATGATTCATGCTCTACCTTTCGGTATCACGTGTTCCGAGACCATGTATGTACATGCTAGGCTCGTCAAGGCCACCTTAGTATCCGCATGTGCAAAACTGTCTTGCACCCGTTGTATGCACTTGTTGATTCTATCACACCCAATCATCACGAGATACTTCGAAACGACAAGTCTTGGCAACGGTGCTACTAAGGATGAACACTTTATTATCTTGAGATTTTAGTGAGGGATCATCTTATAATGCTACCGTCGCGATCTAAGCAAAATAAGATGCATAAAAGGATTAACATCACATGCAGTTCATATGTGATATGATATGGCCCTTTTTTTGTCTTTGCGCCTTTGATCTTCATCTCCAAATCACGAACATGATCTCCATCATCTTCGGCTCCTGCCGGTTGCCACAATACAATAATGATCATCTCATACATATTCATCATCACATTATGGCCATATCACATCACCAAACCCTGCAAAAACAAGTTAGACGTCTCTAATTTGGTTTGCATATTTTACGTGGTTTAGGGTTTTCGATAGAGATCTAATCTACCTACGAACATGAACCACAACGTTGATACTAATGTTGTCAATAGAAGAGTAAATTGAATCTTCACTATAGTAGGAGAGACAGACACCCGCAAAGCCTCTTATGCAATACAAGTTGCATGTCGAACGAGGAACAAGTCTCATGAACGCGGTCATGTAAAGTTAGTCCGAGCCGCTTCATCCCACTATGCCACAAAGATGCAAAGTACTCAAACTAAAGACAACGGGAGCATCAACGCCCACAAAACCATTGTGTTCTACTCGTTCAACCATCTATGCATAGACCTGGCTCTGATACCACTGTAGGGATTCGTTGCATAGAAAACAAAAAATTTCCTACCGCGAACACGCAATCCAAGCCAAGATGCAATCTAGAAGACGGTAGCAACGAGGGGATTATCGAGTCTCACCATTGAAGAGATTCCAAAGCCTACAAGATGAGGCTCTTGTTGCTGCGGTAGACGTTCACTTGCCGCTTGCAAAAGCGCGTAGAAGATCTTGATCACGGCGCCACGAACGGGCAGCACCTCCGTACTCGGTCACACATTCGGTTGTTGATGAAGACGACGTCCACCTCCCCGTTCCAGAGGGCAGCGGAAGTAGTAGCTCCTCTTGAATCCGGCAGCACGACGGCGTGGTGTCGGTGGTGGTGGAGAAACCCGGCGGAGCTTCGCTAAGCGTGCGGGAAGTGGAGGAGTGGGGCGGCTAGGGTTTGGGGAGAGGGGGCGCCGGCCACTTGAGGTGGTGCGGCCACCTTGTGCTTGTTGGGGTGGCCGGCCCCCTCCCCTTGGCCCTCATTATATAGGTGGAAGCCCCAAGTGTTGCACTACAAGTCTCCGAATAAGACCCGAACCCAAAACCTTCCATGTGATAGGGAAACCTACCCAAGGTGGGAATCCCACTTGGGGTGGGATTCCCCCCCTCCATGTGGGGGGGTGGCCGGCCCCCTTAGAGGAGTCCACTTGGGACTCCTCCCCCTTTAGGGTTGGCCGGCCATGGAGATGGAGTCCCTTTGGGACTCCGCCTTCCAAAGTGGTTTCTTCCGGACTTTTCTAGAACCTTCCATAGAACCTTTCGGATCATTTTAAATCTTATAAAATGACTTCCTATATATGAATCTTATTCTCCGGACCATTCCGGAACTCCTCGTGATGTCCGGGATCTCATCCGGGACTCCGAACAAATATTCGAACTCCATTCCATATTCAAGTTCTACCATTTCAACATCCAACTTTAAGTGTGTCACCCTACGGTTCGCGAACTATGCGGACATGGATGAGTACTCACTCCGACCAATAACCAATAGCGGGATCTGGAGATCCATAATGGCTCCCACATATTCAACGATGACTTTAGTGATCGAATGAACCATTCACATACGATACCAATTCCCTTTGTCACGCGATATTTTACTTGTCCGAGGTTTGATCATCGGTATCACTCTATACCTTGTTCAACCTCGTCTCCTGACAAGTACTCTTTACTTGTACCGTGGTATGTGGTCTCTTATGAACTTATTCATATGCTTGCAAGACATTAGACGACATTCCACCGAGAGGGCCCAGAGTATATCTATCCGTCATTGGGATGGACAAATCCCACTGTTGATCCATATGCCTCAACTCATACTTTCCGGATACTTAATCCCACCTTTATAACCACCCATTTACGCAGTGGCGTTTGATGTAATCAAAGTACCTTTCCGGTATAAGTGATTTACATGATCTCATGGTCATAAGGACTAGGTAACTATGTATCGAAAGCTTATAGCAAATAACTTAATGACGTGATCTTATGCTACGCTTAATTGGGTGTGTCCATTACATCATTCATACAATGATAGGGTGTCAAGGTGGGATCCCGGTGGGATGTCATTTTGTACTATGTAGTTCAAATTTTGATGTCAAAATTTGTACTAAAAAAATCAAATTATATTACAAGTGGGACAAAAGTGGGATCCCACTTGACACACTTATACAATGATATAACCTTGTTATTAATAACATCCAATGTTCATGATTATGAAACTAATCATCCATTAATCAACAAGCTAGTTAAGAGGCATACTAGGGACTCTTTGTTGTTTACATATCACACATGTACTAATGTTTGGGTTAATACAATTATAGCATGGTATATAAACATTTATCATAAACATAAAGATATATAATAACCACTTTATTATTGCCTCTAGGGCATATCTCCTTCACGTCCCTGGGGCGGCGGCGGGATTGGCACGCCGCCCGCACTTAACCGCCACCCGCCGCCGGGAGGCCTCGTGTCCGGCGGGCAGGGGAACCCCGCCTGGTGGAGGAGGTGTCCCTCCCACGCGTGGAGGGACCAGCGAGGGAAGCCGTTGTTGGCGGCGCCATCTTCGTCGTTGTAGGCCATGGATCTCGTCGAGGTAGAGGAAGAGGAAGAGGAAGGCTGGTGTGACGCGTCGCGGCGAGCGGGGTATTTAGGCGAGCCAGGAGCCGGCGATTTATTTCCGCGTGGATGCTACGCGTCCGTGGCGAGCTGACCGGCGGCAGCCTTTACTCCGCGCGGAAGACGATGCGTCTGTCGCTGACCGGCCGGGTCCATCTCTCGCGCGGAAGCCGAAGCGAAAGCGCGTGAGAGAAATCTCGGCGTTTGGCGCGCTTTCGCTTCGTCCGGAGTCCCCGAGCGCGCCTCGGGGGACCGGGGATGGCGTGGGCTCGCCGGATGTATTTTGGCCCAAATCCGGAGAAAAACGAGGAATCGGGGGCGCGACTGGGCCAAAATTCGCCGTCCGGATGAGAAAAACGACGCTCGGGGGCCTCGTCGGGGATACAAGTGGGGATGCTCTTAGCTTTGTCCCAGATTGTAACCCTTGATTTGAGGCGACATAGCATACCGCGCCCAAGAGAGCGACAGTGAGAGATGGGGGGATGTAAAAGCCAAAGTCTAAGAGATAGCCTGGCACTAGGCCAGCAGAGCGCGTGTGTCGACCCTAGAGGGGGTGCGGACGACCCATAGGCGGAGATGGTCCACTGACAAGGCTAGAATGCGCGGAGTAGACATGAAATCTGCATCAAACACCATTCTGTTGCGGGATTTCCAGACAGTCCACAACAAGAGGGCCAGGATGACCGTGTTGCGCGCTTCCGGGTGAATGGGAGGTAAGTCTTCGGAGAGAGCATCGAGGAGGGCCGAAACATCGGCGTCCACATGGGGGCGACCTGAGGGGGAGATGACACTCCAAATGGGGCGGAGGCAGGGGCAGCCGACAAACAAATGTGAGGTATCTTTCGGTTGATTCAGGCAGAATGGGCAGTCCAGGGAGGGCACACATCTGATGTTGTGTAGGAGTGCCTGTGTCCTGGTCTTGTGGAGGCGCAGTATCCAAAAGAACACCTGCACCTTGAGAGGCGCAAAGCAGACCCAGTTGACGTCTTGCCCGCGGACGATACAACCGGAGGAGTGGAGGGACCGGTAGACGCTTCCTGTGGAGAAGTCGGTCAATGGGCCGAGCGAGACGGGGCGAATGTCCGGCGAATAAGTGAGGGAGATCCGAGAGAGGCAAGCATGGATGAATTCCATCTCGCCGGCGGCTGCTGCAGAAACTCGGTGAACAAGTGGAACCTCAACCGCACCACTCCTGAGGGTATCGACAACAGTGGCGAGGGGGTGGAGGCAGTGGGAGAAGGCCGCGGGGAGGGCCGCTGACAAGGGGCCCAACGGAGTCCAAGCATCGTGCCAGAGTGAAAGTATAGAGATGGTAAACCTAGAGGGGGGTGAATAGGTTTCTACAGATTTTAATCCTTTCTTTGCAATATTAGGCTTTGCGGAATGTAAAGGTGAGCCTAATGCAAACTAGGTGAAGCAACCTATATGAAGATACAACTATCTCGAGCACGAAGGCTCTCTCAGGCAGTTTAAATCACAAGTAAGGAGTTCGGTTAGAGATAACCGATAGCACGTGGAGACGAGGATGTATTCCCGTGTTCCCTTGCTTTGCAACAAGGCACGTCACGTTTGGAGGGGTGGAGGTCCCACGAAGGATTCCCCACGCCACGAAGGCTCACCCTATTCTCCGGAGCCTATCCCACGAAGGAATAGCTCACTCACTTGTGGTAGACTTTGAGGTAGCCTCCAAACCTTCACAATCTTGCCCGGAGCGAATCCACAACCCGGATGCTTCCGGACTCCTCTTGCCCACCTAGGGTTTCCAAGGAACCCTAGGAAGCAAGCTTCTCGATGAATACATGGGGGAATGAGATTTGGCTTGGTAGAACAGTAGATCGGGTCCTCCTCTAGTGAATCCACGGAGGGATTTGAGTTTGGGTGGAGGAGGAGGGAGATCGGAGGCTTTTGGTGTTTCTAATAATGGAGTAAGAGAGAGAGAGCTCAAGAACAGCTTGTAGTGTGTTGCTGATGCGTGTGGTTGACACGTCCGTTGGGAACCCCAAGAGGAAGGTGTGATGCGCACAGCGGCAAGTTTCCCTCAGTAAGAAACCAAGGTTTAATCGAACCAGTAGGAGTCAAGAAGCACGTTGAAGGTTGATGGCGGCGGGATGTAGTGCGGCGCAACACCAGAGATTCCGGCGCCAACGTGGAACCTGCACAACACAACCAAAGTACTTTGCCCCAACGAAACAGTGAGGTTGTCAATCTCACCGGCTTGCTGTAACAAAGGATTAACCGTATTGTGTGGAAGATGATTGTTTGCGAGAAACAAGAAACAAGTATTGCAGTAGATTGTATTTCAGTATAGAGAATTGGACCGGGGTCCACAGTTCACTAGAGGTGTCTCTCCCATAAGATAAACAGCATGTTGGGTGAACAAATTACAGTTGGGCAATTGACAAATAAAGAGGGCATGACCATGCACATACATATTATGATGAGTATAGTGAGATTTAATTGGGCATTACGACAAAGTACATAGACCGCTATCCAGCATGCATCTATGCCTAAAAAGTCCACCTTCAGGTTATCATCCGAACCCTCCAAGTATTAAGTTGCTAACAACAGACAATTGCATTAAGTATTGCGCGTAATGTAATCAGTAACTACATCCTCGAACATAGCACCAATGTTTTATCCCTAGTGGCAACAGCACATCCATAATCTTAGAGATTTCTGTCACTTCCCCAGATTCACGGAGACATGAACCCACTATCGATCATAAATACTCCCTCTTGGAGTTACAAGCATCTACTTGGCCAGAGCATCTACTAGTAACGGAGAGCATGCAAGATCATAAACAACACATAGACATAACTTTGATAATCAACATAACAAGTATTCTCTATTCATCGGATCCCAACAAACACAACATATAGAATTACAGATAGATGATCTTGATCATGTTAGGCAGCTCACAAGACCCGACAATTAAGCACAATGGGGAGAAGACAACCATCTAGCTACTACTATGGACCCATAGTCCAGGGGTAGACTACTCACTCATCACTCCGGAGGCGACCATGGTGGCGTAGAGTCCTCCGGGAGATGAATCCCCTCTCCGGCAGAGTGCCGGAGGCGATCTCCTGAATCCCCCGAGATGGGATTGGCGGCGGCGGCGTCTCTGGAAGGTTTTCCGTATCGTAGCTCTCGGTACTGGGGGTTTCGCGACGGAGGCTTTAAGTAGGCGGAAGGGCAGGTCAGGGGGCCACACGAGGGCCCCACACTACAGGTTGGCGCGGCCAGGGCTTGGGCCGCGCCGCCCTAGGGTGTGGCCACCTCGTGGCCCCACTTCGTCTCCTCTTCGGTCTTCTGGAAGCTTCGTGGCAAAATAGGACCCTAGGCGTTGATTTCGTCCAATTCCGAGAATATTTCGTTACTAGGATTTCTGAAACCAAAAACAGCAGAAAACAGCAACTGGCTCTTCGGCATCTTGTTAATAGGTTAGTTCCAGAAAATGCACGAATATGACATAAAGTGTGCATAAAACATGTAGATATCATCAATAATGTGGCATGGAACACAAGAAATTATCGATACGTCGGAGATGTATCAGCATCCCCAAGCTTAGTTCTGCTCGTCCCGAGCAGGTAAAACGATAACAAAGATAATTTCTGGAGTGACATGCCATCATAACCTTGATCATACTATTTGTAAAGCATATGTAGTGAATGCAGCGATCAAAACAATGTATATGACATGAGTAAACAAGTGAATCATATAGCAAAGACTTTTCATGAATAGTACTTCAAGACAAGCATCAATAAGTCTTGCATAAGAGTTAACTCATAAAGCAATAATTCATAGTAAAAGCATTGAAGCAACACAAAGGAAGATTAAGTTTCAGCGGTTGCTTTCAACTTGTAACATGTATATCTCATGGATAATTGTCAACATAGAGTAATATAATAAGTGCAATATGCAAGTATGTAGGAATCAATGCACAGTTCACACAAGTGTTTGCTTCTTGAGGTGGAGAGAAATAGGTGAACTGACTCAACATAAAAGTAAAAGAATGGTCCTCCATAGAGGAAAAGCATCGATTGCTATATTTGTGCTAGAGCTTTGATTTTGAAAACAAGAAACAATTTTGTCAACGGTAGTAATAAAGCATATGTATCATGTAAATTATATCTTACAAGTTGCAAGCCTCATGCATAGTATACTAATAGTGCCCGCACCTTGTCCTAATTAGCTTGGACTACCGGATCATCGCAATACACATGTTTTAACCAAGTGTCACAATGGGGTACCTCCATGCCGCCTGTACAAAGGTCTAAGGAGAAAGCTCGCATCGGATTCCTCGCTATTGATTATTCTCAACTTAGACATCCATACCGGGACAACATAGACAACAGATAATGGACTCCTCTTTTATGCATAAGCATGTAACAACAATTAATAATTTTCTCATATGAGATTGAGGATATATGTCCAAAACTGAGACTTCCACCATGAATCATGGCTTTAGTTAGCGGCCCAATGTTCTTCTCTAACAATATGCATGCTTAACCATAAGGTGGTAGATCTCTCTTACTTCAGACAAGACGGACATGCATAGCAACTCACATGAAATTCAACAAAGAATAGTTGATGGCGTCCCCAGAAACATGGTTATCGCACAACAAGCAACTTAATAAGAGATAAAGTGCATAAGTACATATTCAATACCACAATAGTTTTTAAGCTATTTGTCCCATGAGCTATATATTGTAAAGGTGAATGATGGAATTTTAAAGGTAGCACTCAAGCAATTTACTTTGGAATGGCGGAGAAATACCATGTAGTAGGTAGGTATGGTGGACACAAATGGCATAGTGGTTGGCTCAAGGATTTTGGATGCATGAGAAGTATTCCCTCTCGATACAAGGTTTAGGCTAGCAAGGCTATTTGAAACAAACACAAGGATGAACGGCGCAGCAAAACTCACATAAAAGACATATTGAAAACATTATAAGACTCCACACCGTCTTCCTTGTTGTTCAAACTCAATACTAGAAATTATCTAGACCTTAGAGAGACCAAATATGCAAACCAAATTTTAGCATGCTCTATGTATTTCTTCATTAATGGGTGCAAAGCATATGATGCAAGAGCTTAAACATGAGCACAACAATTGCCAAGTATCACATTATCCAAGACATTTTAGCAAATTACTACATGTATCATTTTCCAATTCCAACCATATAACAATTTAACGAAGAAGAAACTTCGCCATGAATACTATGAGTAAAGCCTAAGGACATACTTGTCCATATGCTACAGCGGAGCGTGTCTCTCTCCCATACAGTGAATGCTAGGATCCATTTTATTCAAACAAAACAAAAAACAAAAACAAAACGACGCTCCAAGAAAAGCACATAAGATGTGATGGAATAAAAATATAGTTTCAGGGGAGGAACCTGATAATGTTGTCGATGAAGAAGGGGATGCCTTGGGCATCCCCAAGCTTAGACGCTTGAGTCTTCTTAGAATATGCAGGGGTGAACCACCGGGGCATCCCCAAGCTTAGAGCTTTCACTCTCCTTGATCATGTTGTATCATCTCCCTCTCTTGATCCTTGAAAACTTCCTCCACAACAAACTTAGAACAACTCATTAGAGGGTTAGTGGACAATAAAAATTAACATGTTCAGAGGTGACACAATCATTCTTAACACTTCTGGACATTGCATAAAGCTACTGGACATTAATGGATCAAAGAAATTCATCCAACATAGCAAAAGAGGCAATGCGAAATAAAAGGCAGAATCTGTCAAAACAGAACAGTTCGTATTGACGAATTTTATCGAGGCACCAGACTTGCTCAAATGAAAATGCTCAAATTGAATGAAAGTTGCGTACATATCTGAGGATCACTCACGTAAATTGGCATAATTTTCTGAGTTACCTACAGAGAAAACAGCCCATATTCGTGACAGCAAAGAAATCTGTTTCTGCGCAGTAATCCAAATCTAGTATGAACTTTACTATCAACGACTTTACTTGGCACAACAAAACACTAAACTAAGATAAGGAGAGGTTGCTACAGTAGTAAAAAACTTCCAAGACACAAAATAAAAACAAAGTACTGTAGTAAAAACCATGGGTTGTCTCCCATAAGCGCTTTTCTTTAACGCCTTTCAGCTAGGCGCAGAAAGTGTGTATCAAGTGTTATCAAGAGATGGTGCATCGTTATCATGAGCTCCCCCATCCGTAGTAGTACTAAGGGCTTTGTCAATTTTAGGCCTATAATAATACTTCTTTGGTTTAGGCACTTTAGAGACGTACATAAACTTTTGCTCCTTACCCACATAAGCCTTTTCCTTATATTTAAGAGAAGAAAATGTTGAACCCAAGGTTCCCATAGCTTTTTCAAGTTCGTCAATCCTATTGATTTGATCATCATGGACAGCACAAGTTCCTAGGACACTAATTCTTTCATCAATTTCTCCTAAGGATTTATCAAGTTCATCAGTTTTATCAAGTAACATCTCCAATTTAGCTTCAATACTTGGAAAAAATTTCTCTAAGGTTTCCAATTTTTTTATAACATCTTCAAGAGAGATTTCAGTTTTAACTTCATCAACAGGGGGTATTCCAAATAGACTCTCAATAATGCAGCTAGCTTCTAATGCAGGAGTACTTAGGAAGTTACCTTTCGCGAGACTATCAAGAACATACCTATTCCAGCTAGAGATACCAACATAAAAATTCCTGAGTAGGATAGTGGTGGAGTGTTTCTTAATGCACCTATTATGGGCATCACTAATTCTGTACCAAGCATCTCTTAAGTATTCTCCCCCTCGTTGCTTAAACGTACGAACTTCAAGTTCAGGATTACTCATTTTAGCAGTAGTAAATAAAGCAAACTAGATAAAGTAAATGCAAGTAACTAATTTTTTTGTATTTTTGATATAGCAAACAAGATAGCAAATAAAGTAAAACTAGCAACTAATTTTTTTTGTATTTTGGTTTAGTGCAGCAAACAAAGTAGTAAATAAAACTAAGCAAGACAAAAACAAAGTAAAGAGATTGGGAAGTGGAGACTCCCCTTGCAGCGTGTCTTGATCTCCCCGGCAACGGCGCCAGAAATTTGCTTGATGCGTGTGGTTGACACGTCCGTTGGGAACCCCAAGAGGAAGGTGTGATGCGCACAGCGGCAAGTTTCCCTCAGTAAGAAACCAAGGTTTAATCGAACCAGTAGGAGTCAAGAAGCACGTTGAAGGTTGATGGCGGCGGGATGTAGTGCGGCGCAACACCAGAGATTCCGGCGCCAACGTGGAACCTGCACAACACAACCAAAGTACTTTGCCCCAACGAAACAGTGAGGTTGTCAATCTCACCGGCTTGCTGTAACAAAGGATTAACCGTATTGTGTGGAAGATGATTGTTTGCAGAAAACAGTAAAACAAGTATTGCAGTAGATTGTATTTCAGTATAGAGAATTGGACCGGGGTCCACAGTTCACTAGAGGTGTCTCTCCCATAAGATAAACAGCATGTTGGGTGAACAAATTACAGTTGGGAAATTGACAAATAAAGAGGGCATGACCATGCACATACATATTATGATGAGTATAGTGAGATTTAATTGGGCATTACGACAAAGTACATAGACCGCTATCCAGCATGCATATATGCCTAAAAAGTTCACCTTCAGGTTATCATCCGAACCCCCTCCAGTATTAAGTTGCTAACAACAGACAATTGCATTAAGTATTGCGCGTAATGTAATCAGTAACTACATCCTCGAACATAGCACCAATGTTTTATCCCTAGTGGCAACAGCACATCCATAATCTTAGAGATTTCTGTCACTTCCCCAGATTCACGGAGACATGAACCCACTATCGAGCATAAATACTCCCTCTTGGAGTTACAAGCATCTACTTGGCCAGAGCATCTACTAGTAACGGAGAGCATGCAAGATCATAAACAACACATAGACATAACTTTGATAATCAACATAACAAGTATTCTCTATTCATCGGATCCCAACAAACACAACATATAGAATTACAGATAGATGATCTTGATCATGTTAGGCAGCTCAGAAGACCCGACAATTAAGCACAATGGGGAGAAGACAACCATCTAGCTACTGCTATGGACCCATAGTCCAGGGGTAGACTACTCACTCATCACTCCGGAGGCGACCATGGCGGCGTAGAGTCCTCCGGGAGATGAATCCCCTCTCCGGCAGGGTGCCGGAGGCGATCTCCTGAATCCCCCGAGATGGGATTGGCGGCGGCGGCGTCTCTGGAAGGTTTTCCGTATCGTGGCTCTCGGTACTGGGGGTTTCGCGACGGAGGCTTTAAGTAGGCGGAAGGGCAGGTCAGGGGGCCACACGAGGGCCCCACACTACAGGTCGGCGCGGCCAGGGCTTGGGCCGCGCCGCCCTAGGGTGTGGCCACCTCGTGGCCCCACTTCGTCTCCTCTTCGGTCTTCTGGAAGCTTCGTGGCAAAATAGGACCCTGGGCGTTGATTTCGTCCAATTCCGAGAATATTTCGTTACTAGGATTTCTGAAACCAAAAACAGCAGAACAAAGAATCGGCTCTTCGGCATCTTGTTAATAGGTTAGTTCCAGAAAATGCACGAATATGACATAAAGTGTGCATAAAACATGTAGATATCATCAATAATGTGGCATGGAACACAAGAAATTATCGATACGTCGGAGACGTATCAGTTGCCTAACCCTTCCAAGGTAGGAGAAGGGGTATATATAGTGTTCTTCAAAATCTGGCCGTTGCAACTTGCCACCTCAGCATTTTCCTCGACAAACCCGGTTGACCGGACCACGGACCGGAGAGCCCGGTCGTGAGGCCGGTCAGACCGGATCAGCGACCGGATCCCCTTTGCGTCGTTCTGGCGCTCCTTCGGCTGGTGGCCGGTTGGCGCCCGGTTGGCGCCCGGTCGACCGGACGGAGCGCCGGACCCTCCGGTCAGTAGCCCGGTTGACCGGGCGGCAACCGGATCTGCTGGCTCTTCGTTTGAAGCCTGGTTGGCGCCCGGTTGACCGGCCAGAGCGCCAGACCCCCCGATCAGTAGCCCGGTTGACCGGGCGGCAACCGGATCTGCTGGCTCTTCGTTTGAAGCCCGGTTGGCGCCCGGTTGACCGGCCAGCACGCCGGACTGGCCGGTTGCTGGCCCGGTTGGACCGGGCAGCAGACCGGATTTCTCCTGTAGACCCTTTTTGATTGTTGTCGAAGTGGGGGGTCTCCTTTAGCCTTCTTGTTCCTTTGATACACCATTTACGCCTCATTGCCTAATACCTGAGATTATCTTTATAAATATATTAGGCCAAATACTTTAGCACGGTGTCATCGTTACCAAAATAATGGATAAGGGTAAAATACCCTTACAATCTCCCCCTTTTTGGTATACGATGACAAACCGAGCTAGAGTCACAAATAGATATTATGATAAGCTCTAAACCTTGATTCCATATAAGATATTACGACAGCTCCCCCATAATGTGTGCACTTGGAGAATTTGCGTTTGAATGCAAAGTGCACCATTTGTGAAACATGAGAAGCTCCCCCAATATCTTTAGGAAACAAGCATGGTATGGAGATGTGCATATCAAGATATATAAGCATAGCACACATAATCATCCTAACATAGAGTAGCACACATAATAGTCGTCCATACACATCCATACACGAATTATTGGAGATAGCAAATGGTTCTTGAAAAACTCAAAGTAAGCAAGCACAAGCCATATAAAATCCAAATAAAGCAACTCCCATGGCTTGTGGCAATCAAAGAACCCCATGGTCCTAGACTCTACTCTCTTCTCCCCCTTTGGCATCGGAACACCAAAAAGGCGAAGAAAAGAGGAGAGATGCTATCGCACCCATCAGTAGTGACCAAGCCCCATGGAGGAGGAGCTCTCACCAGCATCGCATCCAGCCGCATCACTCTCATCGTCATCACCATCATCATCATCATCAGCAGGAGTGGGAGCACGAGCAGGCCTAGTAGGGAGAGCACCATGAGCGTAGACGGAGAAGTCGAAGTTCTGGATCATCTCATCGGTAAGAGGAGGCATCTCCCACTGAGGTGCTACCACAGGCTCCATCTCAGGTCCAGGAGGAGGAACAGGGTGGTTCCTTGAGGCTATGAACTCAGTCTGGCGGCTCCGTGTCTCCTGGGTCATAGTGAGAGTCTGATGTGCAACATCATTGCTGTTCTTGCACATTTGCCACATGCTGGAGAAGAAGCGAGTGGCCCCATGCTGGGAGCGCCGAGAGTGACTGTAGCTAGCATCATGATCATGGTGTGCCTTAGAACGGCGCTCAGTGGTGGGCATCATGGAGGGAACGTCTGGACGAGTGGCCTCCTGAATGGGGAACCTGAATGGGTCCATGATGACTCTTTCACCAAGAACGTTCTGAGGAGCGGGAACAATGTAGTTGATGAGCCGCTGAACATACTGAGCGTAGTTGGGAGTCATGCGGTCCATAACTGCTCTCTTCTGTTCACAGTAGATAAGATCACAGCCATCAATCTTCCTTACACTGTCAGGATGACAATAGTACATCAAGTTGAGGTGATAGTTCCGGACTTCACTGGAGTCGCCAGACTTGCTGATGAGGCTCTCACGGAACATCTTGGCAAGTACCAGATAGGAGTAATACATCCCAGAGATAGTGGGAGGTCCAGGAGTAGGGTTCGCAGGATAGCAGAAGGAGATGTCACCCTTAGTAAGCTTGGACCGTGAATGAATCTTGTACCCTGGAACACTGTCATCACCACAACCCATGGCTGCACGGAACTGAGAGTAGGAGCATGAGTACTTCTCCTTGCCGGTCATCCAGGTGAGAGTGCGGTCCGCATCATCATGGAAGAAGACGGTGCAGTGAAACTGACGGACAAGGAGGGGACAGAAGGTAGGATCGTCTTGGGTATCATCAGGCTTGAGGCACACAAGGTCATACAATCCCATACCCTTCAAGGTTTGAACCACAAAGCGGTACTTCGTGGCGTCATGCAAGGCAAGCTCGTCAGGATTGATGGCCTTGGGTGATACAATATTACCATGCTTCATAAACTCATGAGAATCATAGTAACCATCCCAGAGGGCTGCTTGTATCTTGGTCCAGAAGGCCTTGTCCCCACGAGTGTAAGTCGGTTTCTCAAAGCGATACGGATTCACTGTCCTCCATTCCTGCCACTCAACACGGTTTGCATTCCCAACATTGATAGTTGGTACTATCTCATCATCCTCTTGGGCGGCATGCTTATCCTTTTTCTTGCCACCAACAGACTTGCTTCTACCCCCAGCTGAGCTGCCAATGTCAGTACCCTGATGAGCTTGAGGGGGTATGCGACCACTAGAACGGCGGGGAGGATCAACAGTCCTTCCTCTCTTGGCAACATTGCCACGTTGTGGCTCACCACTCCAACTACCTGTGAATGAGAAAATAGAGCAAGGATAGCAGTGGGGTAAGTGTACATGTCATCAGTAAGAGGGAAACCAAAAGAGCATAGCATATATCCAAGTGTAGTGATGAGATTGTGCGAAAACTGGGCAACCCGGCGCACAGGCCGGTCCAACCGGGCAGCAGACCGGACAAGCCGGTTGGCGCCCGGTTGACCGGGCCGTACGCCGGGCCGGCTGGTTGAGCGGCCGGTCGACCGGGCTGGTGACCGGATCTGTCGAGGTGTGAAGTTTTGCCCAGATTTTCTACCACAAATTCATGCAAAAACTCATAAACTTGAATATAGACTATAGCAATATAGTGGAGTAAGTGCATTGTGGTGTGAGACACTCTAAAGGCATGAGGACTTACAAACCCTAACCCTAACCCTAATTTTTTCTCAACTTTCCTCAACATGTGGCAATGGGAGAGGGAAAGCAAGAAGGAGAGGGAATGGAAGGGAGATTTACCCGATGACATTGTCCTTGTTGCCTAAGTGAGCAAGAAGAACACGTGAAGAGGGCTTGAGGGCCAAATCCCCAAGATCTCCCAAACGAGCTTGAGAAGGACCAAATCCTTCGGTGAAGAAGCTTGAGAGATCCCGATCTACGGTTGGGTGTAGTTTGGGGAGAAACTAGTGGTGGGAAGGACCTAGGCTGTGGTGGAGATGGTCAGGGCGCCGGCCATGGAGTGTGGAGGTTGGGGAACAATGGGGAAGATGACCCCAAGGGGTATCCCTTCCCCAATATATAGTAGGCTGCGCGGCCGGTCGGGCGTCCGGTCGACCGGACCTGGCGCCGGCTGATCCGGCTCAGGTCCCGGTTGGCGCCCGGTCAACCGGACCGTCCGGTCAGGGACCCGGTCCAACCGGGCCAGGGACCGGCCAGCCCAGGTTTGTCTAATTTTGCCTCGTTTTTGCCCCTATGCTTTGTGTAAACGTGTGTGAGTGCTCAAATGATGACATGTACATATAGATAGATAGATAGATGATGAGATGAGCATAGACATGGGGTTGGAAACACAAAGTTCTCTAGGCATACCCATTGGAGAGAAAAATCCAAACAAGATGTGAATAGCAACAATGGGCATGATTCGAAGTATATATCAAGAATCATAAGTCATTTTGGAAATGGTGTTCGCAATAAGATCATTTGTCCTTATATAGTCAAATCAAGTTGTAATGAAGGCTCAATGAGGGGCGGGGGATTACTCCCCCTATGTGAAAGCGCAAATGTCATGTGACCGCGAAGAGAAATGCTTGGGTCCATATAATGACATTGGGTCTATTTATGTTGCACACATAGGTATGCATCATACCAAGACATGGTAGGATGACTATCCCCATATGTGCTATGCCTCTAAGCTAGATAGCAAGATAAATGCAAGAATATAGTGCAAGAAGTTAATCAATCCAAGTTTTTAGGATCAAGAATACCAAGTTCTCCTCTCAAGTTAACAAAGCGGGCTTCATCCAAAGGCTTAGTGAAAATATCCGCCAATTGGTAGGTTGTTCCCACATGAGTGAGATCAATATCCTTATTGGCAACATGATCACGTAGGAAGTGATGGCGAATGTCAATATGTTTGGTGCGACAATGTTGAACCGGGTTATTGGCGATCTTTATTGCACTTTCATTGTCACGAAGAAGAGGCACCGTACCAAGAGACACACCATAGTCTTTCAAGGTTTGCTTCATCCATAACAATTGAGTGCAACAAGATGCCGCGGATATGTATTCGGCTTCGGCGGTGGATAGGGCGGTGGAGTTTTGTTTCTTGGATGACCAACTCACCAATGACCGGCCAATAAATTGGCAAGCCCCGGAGGTAGACTTCCGATCAACCTTATCACCGGCCCAATCGGAATCCGAATAGCCAATGAGTTCAAAGGTTGACCCCCTTGGATACCATAGCCCGAGAGTAGGAGTGAGAACAAGGTATCTTAGTATCCGTTTGACCGCCACTAAATGGCTCTCCTTGGGAGCGGATTGAAAACGAGCACACATCCCTACACTTAGCATGATATCCGGCCTAGAGGCACAAAGGTAGAGCAAGGATCCTATCATGGAGCGGTATACCTTTATGTCCACATCCTTCTCACCGTCACATGAACCAAGTTGCCCCTTTACGGGCATGGGTGTCTTCATTGGACTCGCATTGGTCATGTTGAATTTCTTGAGCATGTCCCTCACATACTTTTCTTGAGAGATGAAGGTGCCTTTTGCAAGTTGCCTCACTTGGAAGCCTAGAAAGAACTTCAACTCTCCCATCATGGACATCTCAAATTTCCTAGTCATCAATAGCTCAAAAGCTTTGTTATGATTGGGGTTAGTTCCACCAAAGATAATATCATCAACATATATTTGACATATAAAGAGGCCACCCCCTTTAACCCGCTTGGTGAAAAGGGTGGAATCGACCGTACCCATGCAAAACCCATCATGTAGTAAGAAATCCCTAAGGAACTCATACCAAGCACGTGGAGCTTGCTTGAGACCGTAGAGTGCCTTATGGAGTAAATACACGTGGTTGGGTCGGCATGGGTCTTCGAAACCCGGGGGTTGAGCCACATATGCGGTTTCTTTTAGGGGACCATTCAAAAATGCACTTTTCACATCCATTTGATATAATTTGAAATTGTGGAAAGATGCAAATGCAAGCAAAAGACGAATAGCTTCAAGACGGGCTACCGGCGCAAAGGTATCCTCAAAATCCATACCTTCTATTTGGGCAAACCCTTGCGCCACTAACCTTGCTTTGTTTCGTATGACAATGCCATTCTCATCTTGCTTGTTCTTGAATACCCATTTGGTCCAAATGACATTGATGCGATGATCCTTGGGTCTCTCAACTAGAGACCATACTTCATTACGAGTGAAACACTCCAATTCTTCTTGCATTGCAATTACCCAATCCGGATCGACCAAGGCTTCATGTACCTTAAGTGGTTCAAAACTAGACACAAAAGCATGATGTTGACAATAAGTGATAAGTAATGCATGGTGTCTACGAGTTACCACTCCTCTTGAGATGCTACCAAGGACTTGATCCACTTTCATGTCACTTGCCCTTGTAGCGGCCTTGATCTTCCGAACGGTCCCTTCATGATCAATGAATTCATCTCTTGCTAGTACTTGATCATGAGGAACCACTTGAGCTTTATCATGAGTTGAGGATGTTTCTTGATCATCATCATGGTCTTGCTCCGTGGAATGAGGATCTTCTTCTTGTTCTTCGGATTGTGACTCATCTTGAGTAGAGGATGGTTCTTGAGTTGCACTTGATGGTTTGACTTGAGTTGAGCTAGGCTCCACTTGTGGCGTGCTTGAAACATCTACTCCATCATCTTGATCATCATTATGAACCTCCATGGGCCGGATGTGTCCAATGCCCATATGCTTGATGGCACTAGATGGATCATCATCATTACCTGCAACACATGGAACAACTTGCTCCACTTGGGAGCCATTATCCTCCAAGAACACCACGTCACAAGATACTTCAATAGTCCCGGTGGACCGGTTGTAGTATCTATAGGCGTGAGAGTTCTCCGCATATCCAACAAATATACCCTCTATGGTTCTAGTTTCAAATTTACCGAGCTTTCCTTTGTTGTTTTTAACAAGACATTTGCATCCAAAAACACGAATGTACATGACGTTAGGCTTGTTACCGGTAAGGAGCTCGTATGGGGTTTTGTTGTGGAGGGGACGGAGGAAGAGCCGGTTGGAGTAGTGGACGGCCGTAGAGATGGCTTCTCCCCAAAAGTTGTGGGGTGAGTTGAATTCACTCAACATGGTTCTTGCCATCTCAATGATAGTCCGGTTCTTCCTTTCAACAACACCGTTTTGTTGAGGGGTGTATGGCGCCGAAAACTCATGCTTGATGCCCTCATCATCAACAAACTCTTGCATAGTGTAGTTCTTGAACTCGGTGCCATTGTCGGTCCTAATTGCCTTGATCTCGGATTCATACGTACGTTGAGCTTTCTTAGCGAAGGTGATGAACTCTCTATGGGTCTCGTCCTTAGACTTAAGGAGAAAGACCCAAGAGTATCTTGAGTAGTCATCAACAATGACAAGTCCATACTTGCTCCCACCAAGAGTATCATAATGTGATGGCCCAAAGAGATCCAAATGAAGGAGCTCCAAAGGCCTAGATGTGGTAACAATACTCTTGATGGGATGCTTCTTCTTGAGTTGCTTTCCGGCTACACATGCACTACAAACACGATCTTTCTCAAAAGAAATGCCGGTTAGTCCCACAATATGCTCACCCTTTAGGAGTTGTTTAAGATTCCTCATGTTAACATGACCAAGGCGGTGATGCTACAACCAACCTTCGTCATGCTTGGCCGCCATTAAACATGTGGAGAAGGAGGGGCTCTCTTTCGAGAGGTCAACCACGTAAAGGTTGTTCTCCACATATCCAACAAGGACCAATTTGAGATTGTCACTCCTAAAGACTTGCACATAATATTTAGTGAAATATGAATTGTAACCGGCATCGGCAAGATGATATATAGAAAGTAAGTTATAGCCAAGGTGTTCAACAAGCATAACCGTCTCAAGGCACAAGTCCTTAGAGATTGCTACCTTGCCATACCCAAGTACCTTTCCCTTTGAGTTGTCACCAAAGGTGATGCTTGACTTCTTGTTGATATCTTCAATGAATTGATCAAGCACACCTTTTCCTCCGGTCATATGATTGGTGCATCCACTATCAAACACCCATTTTGGACCACCGGAGGAATACCCCTACAAAATCAAGTAGAGGATTTAGGAACCCATCGATTAATGGGTTCCTTTGCAATTGCAACAATATCTTTTGGTACCCAAATTGAGTACTCTCTATAAGCATAGCCATTAGGAGGGCCAACATAGTTAGCATAGACATCACCATAATAATCAACAAATAATGCATAGTGATCGTTTGGCCCCGTGCGGTCACCACTAGTGGCTTTGCCCTTTGAGGCTTTGCCATTGTTAGTGACCTTCTTGTTCTTATCTTGAGCGGGTTTCTCCTTCTTGTAGTTGTTCTTCTTGTGGGACTTGGGAGCATATCCAAGTCCATACTTTTGATTGTTTGACCTTTGCTTACTCAAGAGGTCATCCAATCCCATCTTGTTCTTGGCGGTGGTGAACTTTGCAAGTTCCTTTGTTAGCCTAACATTTTCCTCAAGAATAGATGCTTGCTCACAAGAAGATTCATTAGGATGATAGTCGAGACCATATTTGGTCACCAAGGACTCAAGATATGCATTGGTCTCAACATGCAAAGAAAGTTCCTCTTGTAAACGAACATGTTCCTCAACAAGTTTAGCATGCTCACTAGTAAAGGAAATGGAGGAACAAGCAAGCTTTTCAACATCAATGGGATCCTTCATTGATCCAAGAGCCTTTTTGTAGGATTCTTGAAGTAGATCGTGGTTCTCTCCAAGTTTCTTGAGCTCATCCTTGACAAGCTTGTTAGCTCTTTCAAGGTGGTCAAGATCCCTAGTGAGAGAAGCATGAGCAACTTCAAGCTCCTCCTTTGAGGCATTGAGCTCTTGGGTCAATAATTGAGCCCTATCAATAGTTTCTAGGTCCTTAACTTTATCAAGTTCATAAGTTTCAATTTGTTGCTTAAGGCCTTGAGATATGCACCTTTCGGTTTTTAGCTCTTGTCTTAGGAGATTGAATCTCCGTTCCTTCTCATTCAATTGATATTCTAATTCCTCAATGGACTCATCCTTTTCTTTGAGTGAGTCCATCAAGAAATCAAACTTGACAAGAGCTTCACCACGAAGGGTGCATCTAACATCATAGAGTTCCTTAAGCACAATTAATTCATCTTGATTTTCGTTCTCATCATCTAGAACACTAGATAGGGAAGGTGGAGGTTCCATTACCTTGGTTTCCCTTGCCATAAGACAAGAGCCAATGATTGTAGATGAGGTAGAGTCATCGGAGTCATCATCTTGAGTTATCCTTGCCATGAAAGAGGATCCAACATCATTCTCCATGGAGTAGTCCTTGGAGTAGTCATATCTGAAGAGTGACCCGGGCTTAGAGAAAGCCAAACCGGCCACCCCGGCCTCCTTCTCCTCATCTTCCTCTTCATCATCGGACAAGTACTCGGCCCCAACAAAGGCCCTTCCCTTGTTCTTCTTGTATCGATCATTGATTGGGTTTGGCTTCAACCTTGGCTTGACCCCTTGATGAACTTTGGCTTGTCTACCCTTTTCTCATAAGGGCACTCATTTGCAAAGTGGCTATCTTCATCACAATTGTAGCAAGTTCTCTTCTTCTTCTTGTCGTTGAAGAGCATTGGAAGCTTTCCCTTGTACTTCTTGGCAAAGAAGGCAAAGTCGGTAACAATGTCACTAGTTGAGGTCATCTCTTCCTCTTCTTCAAATTCATATTCTTCTTCTCCTCCATGATCGGCCCTAGCCTTGAGAGCAAGATTGCGTGGCGCTTCATGGTTGTGTGAGGCTTCGTCAACACGGTTCATTGCCATGAGCCTCTTTCCCGCTTTGGCTATGTTTTCATTGGCGGCCACATAGGAGACTAGATCATCGGAGTTGAGGTCGGCACTCTTGGTCATGATTTGTAAGTTGAGTGCAAGATTGGTGTCTTCTTGTTTGACGGCAATCATAGCAATGACCTTGGACTTTATAAATGCTTCATTCATCTCGAAGCCGTCATTGTACTTCTCAACACCGAGTCCCTTGACCCTTACTCTAAGAGCACCGAGTCTTGCATAAGCATCGGCCACGGACTCTCCTTCTCGAATCATGAATTGATGAGCCTCTTGCTTTGCGGTCACATAAAGAGCGGATTGGATCAAATCGGTTCCCTCTTGGAGTACTACGATTCGATCCCACAACTCTTTAGCAGACTCTATGTCATTGACTTGATCAAGGAGCTTGCGGTTGATGCCACTCCTAATCTTGTCACGGGCGGAGGCGTTGAGTTGACGGTTGTAGAATTCGGTGGAGGTCAACCGAATGGGATCTTGTGGCTCCCGGTATCCATGAACAATGATCTCCCACAACTCCACGCTGCAGCTGCGAATATGAGATTCCATAGAAGATTTCCAAAAAGGAAAGTGAGTTCCATCAAAATGGGGAACATTCCCACTATGGTTTATATGAGGCATGGGTGAAGTGTTTTTGGGATAGTCATGGTTGACTTCGCGATAGCTCCCTAGTGAGGCCGAAGCCGTACTAGGAGGCCCACTAGTCAAGTTCTTAAGCATGGTAGACATTTCTGCCATTTGGCTTTGTAGCTCATCCTCCTTTTTCTTCTTCTCGGCATCATATGCCAAGAATCTAGATTTCATCTCTTTAACCGAAAGGTTAGAGTTTTCATCTAGACCCTCGAATAGTTTTTCCATCTCACTCTTAAGGCGGTGAAGCCCTTAATAAGAGTCCAGGCTCTGATACCAATTGAAAGTATAGAGATGGTAAACCTAGAGGGGGGGTGAATAGGTTTCTACAGATTTTAATCCTTTCTTTGCAATATTAGGCTTTGCGGAATGTAAAGGTGAGCCTAATGCAAACTAGGTGAAGCAACCTATATGAAGATACAACTATCTCGAGCACGAAGGCTCTCTCGGGCAGTTTAAATCACAAGTAAGGAGTTCGGTTAGAGATAACCGATAGCACGCGGAGACGAGGATGTATTCCCGTGTTCCCTTGCTTTGCAACAAGGTACGTCACGTTTGGAGGGGTGGAGGTCCCACGAAGGATTCCCCACGCCACGAAGGCTCACCCTATTCTCCGGAGCCTATCCCACGAAGGAATAGCTCACTCACTTGTGGTAGACTTTGAGGTAGCCTCCAAACCT
The DNA here is from genome assembly GCF_019359855.2 of Lolium perenne. Classification (NCBI taxonomy): domain Eukaryota; kingdom Viridiplantae; phylum Streptophyta; class Magnoliopsida; order Poales; family Poaceae; genus Lolium; species Lolium perenne. The sequence continues at coordinate 192,168,172 of NC_067245.2, forward strand.
TCACAATCTTGCCCGGAGCGAATCCACAACCCGGATGCTTCCGGACTCCTCTTGCCCACCTAGGGTTTCCAAGGAACCCTAGGAAGCAAGCTTCTCGATGAATACAAGGGGGAATGAGATTTGGCTTGGTAGAACAGTAGATCGGGTCCTCCTCTAGTGAATTCCCGGAGGGATTTGAGTTTGGGTGGAGGAGGAGGGAGATCGGAGGCTTTTGGTGTTTCTAATAATGGAGTAAGAGAGAGAGAGCTCAAGAACAGCTTGTAGTGTGTTGCCTAACCCTTCCAAGGTAGGAGAAGGGGTATATATAGTGTTCTTCAAAATCTGGCCGTTGCAACTTGCCACCTCAGCATTTTCCTCGACAAACCCGGTTGACCGGACCACAGACCGGAGAGCCCGGTCGTGAGGCCGGTCAGACCGGATCAGCGACCGGATCCCCTTTGCGTCGTTCTGGCGCTCCTTCGGTTGGTGGCCGATTGGCGCCCGGTTGGCGCCCGGTCGACCGGACGGAGCGCCGGACCCTCCGGTCAGTAGCCCGGTTGACCGGGCGGCAACCGGATCTGCTGGCTCTTCGTTTGAAGCCCGGTTGGCACCCGGTTGACCGGCCAGAGCGCCGGACCCCCCGGTCAGTAGCCCGGTTGACCGGGCGGCAACCGGATCTGCTGGCTCTTCGTTTGAAGCCCGGTTGGCGCCCGGTTGACCGGCCAGCACGCCGGACTGGCCGGTTGCTGGCCCGGTTGGACCGGGCAGCAGACCGGATTTCTCCTGTAGACCCTTTTTGATTGTTGTCGAAGTGGGGGGTCTCCTTTAGCCTTCTTGTTCCTTTGATACACCATTTACGCCTCATTGCCTAATACCTGAGATTATCTTTATAAACATATTAGGCCAAATACTTTAGCACGGTGTCATCGTTACCAAAATAATGGATAAGGGTAAAATACCCTTACACAGAGCGAAGTGGAGTGCCCGTCGCGGGGTTCTACTCTCGTAATGGAGCGGTATAGTGGAATGAGCGATTGGAAGCACTTACAAGCGGGGGTGGCCACATGCGGATGGGCACCGAGGTAACCACGCTTCACCCACCTGGTCCACGGGGAGTCCCGTCCGGTGAACAAACCATGCAGCGCCTTCAGCAGGAGACATTTGTTTTGAAGACCAAGAAAAATAACACCCAGCCCACCTTCGGACCGCAGACGGCAAACATAGTCCTAGGCAACTTGACAGTCACCACCAGAGCATTTATCTTTTGCCTTCCAGAACATCGCTCGTCGAGATCTATCCATTTTTTAGAGTGTCCCTTTTGGGATCAGCAGACATGACGAATGACGGGAGGGCCGATAGGACTGCCGTAGTGAGGGAGCAAGGACGTCCGCCATCCGGGGATGCGCTTGGAGATCTTAACGGAGAGGAATTCCAACGCAGCAGCGGGAAGTTTGTGATCCGAGAGCGGCAACCCAAGGTATGTCTGGGGAAGGATGAGACGGGACAGTCGAGTATGCTTGCGAGATCCGAGGCCAGCTCAGCAGTGACACCGCCAACGGGGATGAAGGTGCTCTTGTGGAAGTTAATGTGTAGACCCGTGGCCTGCGAGAAGAGGTCAAGGAGCTCGCGGAGGCGACGGATTTGGGAGTGTTCAGCTCCCCCAAAAGGGACACTCTCAAAAATGGATAGATCTCGACGAGCGATGTTGTGGAAGGCAAAAGATAAATACTCTGGTGGTGACTGTCAAGTTGCCCGGGACTATGTTTGCCGGCTGCGGTCCGAAGGTGGGCTGGGTGGTCAAGGGTATCGTCTGCATATTGGATGACAGGACAAGTAAGGTCGTCAATAAATTCCCAATTCGCATTCGCAAAAAAAAAAAAAAAAAAAAAAAAAAAAAAAAGCCTGGCTGGGATGGAACGGGAGAGAGTGAGAGATGCAGCTTTAGTAGACAGATTGAGTTAGCGGGCCGGTGCCCGTAGAGAAGGAGTCCTGTAGGTTGTCAACGTGATGCCGGTCAGCCGGGATAGAGATTCTGTCGAAATTTGAGGTGGAGGTGGACGGCACTCGGCTGTTCTGTAGGCGGGAAGTAGAAGGAAGAAAGAGGAGATGGCACGACGCCGGCATTGGTCGACGGAATCAAGCAGGAGACCTCATCCCGACAATGCCTCACCGGCGGCTGCCATGTCTTGGAGCGACTAGATAATGTGCAGTGTGTGCGTCCAGGTTAACTAGATAAGTGGGTTACTTTGGTGAAGGTTACAGGGGCAAAATTACTAGTGGGCTAATTTTCATGTTACTATTTTCTCTCGGTTTCTTCTCTACTTTCGGTCAGCTACTTAGCTTTGAACTAAACCGAACTGGCCGAACTAATTTCGGTCCGGGTCATTCGGTCTTTGGTTAAAATGCCCACCCCTAGGCCTGGTTGTCTACCTGTATTTTTTGCATGAACAGATGTGGCGATGACAAATCATTTTGCAAAGTGTTTTGGGTTCTAGGTACTGGATTCCTTGAACTACTCACCTTGGCTTATCTAGAAAAATTGATTTGTCCCCGAGATGTATTATCGCTCGAGACGCTCCTTCCTGAGCGTCTCTAGCGACGCCCTCGACACCCCCAAAACCTAGGCGGCGCTTCCATCCCCCGCCCCTGGCCGCCCTCGCTGCCTCCCCGGTGGCGGTAGCGGCCCCCTCCGCATCGAGGACGGCGGCAGGGATGGCGGTGTGCTACTGTTGGTTTTCCTCGGGAGTTGGGGGAACGCCAACGGAAGCGCAGGGCGGCACGGCTTATCGGGCCGGAGCCTGAGGCCCTTCGGTGGGGCAGCAGTGAGGAGGTGACGGTGCGCCCTCTGCACATCTTTGACGAGCATGGCAGCGAGCTAGGTCGTTGGGCCAAGATCTGGGCTGCGAGGTCGATCTGGCCAGATGAGTCCAGCCACTGGAGGGTTGGAGTTATCTGGTGGTTCCTCTGATAGCCGATACCCGCAACCTTGCGCTTGGACTGCCTCCTTCCTCTCTTGTCACTCCGGCATGGAGGGACTGGCGGCGTGGGGGCCTGCTGTCTCGCGAATAATGACGGTGGTCCTAGGATTCCTCCTATCGCCAAGATGATGATCTGCTAGTGCTTGTAGTAATCAAGACAAATAGGTAAGAACAAACTACTAGCGCTGTGGTTGGGTGGTTGGATGCTGTGAAATCTAGAATTGAATTAAGGGAAAACCTATTCAATGATGCAAATAGGATATGTTTTGCACTCATTTTTCTCACATCAAGCAAAATTATCATTGATGGCAAAGGCTGCGGCACGCGCAGGCAGAAGCGGTGCGGCCTCGCGCCCGCTGCCAAGCGGACCGATGACGATCAGGCGTGAACACGTAATTTGCGGCACAAATTTAGATCGTGTTTGCATCCCTGTGGACAGCCCAACCAGTTTACGTCAAGCGGGGTGTGAACCTATATATTTTGATCGTACGATCGCAAAGGGACGTTTGTGACTGGCCCCTGGAGATACCCTAACCTCCAAATATTCTGAAACAGGCTCCTGACTTTTCAACGTTGCCAAGACAACTACGACATCAGTTTCGCAAATTAGGTGAGATTAACCCTTAATCATGACCGTCAGTGTGCTTTGGATAACGTGCAAAAAAAACGCCTCGGAAAGCACAGAAGCAATACCCACCACAAAAACTTGGTTCCATGAACACGCCAAAAGGCAGTGGCATACATGAATCTGGCAATGCCGTCAACAGCGGACAGACCACAAACATTACTTTACAAAAATAACAAATCACGACCTATAACTGATTTGCTATTAATTTACAAAAACAAAATCATGGTATATACACTGACACACTGCAAATCAAGCTGGCACCGGTCTTTGCATCAACATTGAGCAGTGTAAGCACAATAAACCACACAACTCTTCAACGAACTGAAGTCATTTGTTCGCAAGGAAGCTCAATCTTTCATGCTATCGTTTGCAGCTGAAGTAGGCTTCGGCAAATTTGTTGAAGCGAGAGGCGTTGAGTCACCATTAAGGACCATTGAGGAAACAAGCTCGGCAGGTACCACACTGCTTGGTTTGACAGACAAGGAATGCTTACCACTGACCGGTTCTGCATCATTTGCCCAATCCTTGGTTCCCACGTCACAGGATTTTGTCGCGTCTGTTTTGAAGAATAGACAGACAGCGGCGCAGTCATCAACTTTCGATGTGGGAAAGCGTGTTCTCCACATACGGTGAGCCGATTGGACAAGAAGTCTGGCTGCTGAGGCCTCTGAAGTGGCTTTGCTGACGATGCTAACAACATCAGAGTTGGTAAGTACGTCCCACACCTACAGTGAGCAAACAAACTTGATCAGGACATGCCACAAAAAATGATCTTGGCTCACAAAAAGTTTCAATCCTGCGAATATAATGCAACAAAGATGTTCAAGTTAACATGTCAGTTGCTCACCCCATCAGTCGCCAACACGATAAACTCATCCTTTTCCGTGATGCGGTGGTACGACACTTCAGGGACAGAAATTACACCATAACTCTTTAGACAAAAGTCTCCAAATGCTCTTGCCATAGCCAACCCTGGTGAGTTGTACTTCGGAAGCCAAACACGAGTAACATCCGGTTCATTTGGGAGAGAAAATACTCTGCCACTTCGTTCCCTGATCCGTGCTGCTTCACCTGCAAACAAATCACTTGCTTGAGTTAGGGAGTATATACTGACAATAACAAATAGAGCTCCTCAGAGAAAACACAAACCAGTACAAAAAAAGGTGAGCATGCATTGTTATCATTATTCAAGTATGAGATTTGAAAGCGTTAATGAATTGCCACAAGCTGTAATCGCAAAAGCCTGCGTAAAGTGCAATGCCTACTCTGTTGTAACAAATATTGTCCTTTTGGAGCAGACGTGCAAGGTAAAAAAAATGCTACATGTGGCCGCAGTTTGGAGTACGTCAACCCAATGCTATAAGTTTCTGGAATATATATAGTGTCAACTACAGGTACATGGTTACATTTTTTACTTGTTCCAATTCAAAGTTTGGATTATCAAGTTATCTTCCAGAAATTGAATGTGAAAACTATCAAACGCGAAGCTTATGTGTATGTAACAATTCTGACTAGACAACTCAGTCTGACTTTTCACACACAAAAAGCAAGCACAGATGTTTATTTCTAACTATAGCTTCAGAATAAAATTTCCCCGCAAAAAAAAGAATATCTAGAATAAATATAAATCATTTTCAGAAAAAGTAATAAATATCAGTATAACTAACATGTGATGAAACTACCAAATGTCATGTAGAAAGTAAAAGGTAGATAAGAATCCGAAAGCACAGAGATAGAACAGAAAAATTGTCATCATGTTGTAGAATTTTGAATGAACAAATAAGCAGCATGAACATGATACATACTTGGGATGCTTGGCTTGAGATCCACTGTCAACTGAACAGCGGTAAGCTGATTATCTTCATTTCTAGTGGCCAATATAGCTCTAGAATCTCCCAGGTTACCAATTATAAGATCATGCCCCTGTGGAAACAGTTAGAAAAAACAGGTCAGGATAACAAATATCAAGTGAAGCTACACAATAAAGTAAAGGACAAGCATTTTTGCAACAGAAAAATGGTACCTGCTTGATCACTGTGACTGCTGTGGTTCCACTGAACAAACAATCAATATCTTTATGCAACTTCAGATCCCTGTCCATCACATAAAATGCCCTCAAGAACGAGGTTCTTAATGATGTGAAGATTTCTGGGTACCCTCCATTCTCCACAGTTCCAAGGGTAGCATCAGTATCTTCAACCACAGGTTTTGCGCTACCTCCTTCAGTTGTCCCATTGGTAACAGAGGTATTCGACATCTCTTTGTATTCATCCCTTCCTATATTTGCACTCAACTTCATAGGGAGAATATCTCTGACCCTCTTGGAAACCAAATGGCCTTGTGGTCCATGGCCATCAAAAACACCACAAAAGATGGTGCCATCTTTTGAACCAAAATTCTGCAGGTGAAATGCAGCTTGTCAAATCATCTATATAATGCCCAAAAGGATAATCCCTGAATAGGGAAACAAAGATAGTGCACGATAAGTACATCTACAGCTCACAAGTGTTTCCCACATTTTCGAAAAGTGGTAAGGATCAGAAAGCTCATGCGACTCATAGCTAGAGGAAAATTCTTGATTATCAGATTACACATGGTTGGTGCAAAAAGAATTTAGTTCTATAACTCTATACAAAAAAAATCTCTCAAATTCAGTCCCCCTGCATGCTCCTGGGAACAAAACTTACTACTGAACTGCGGGGAAGTTTAGTAGGAAATAACAGCTGATAAAACACAAGGACATGTCAAGTCCAAGTGTTCAAGTCAAGGGGTTTGTTGAGCAGAGAAGATAAGATAAGATCGTCCTTAAAAGGAAATACCAGGATCACAATGAGAATCATGTGGAACCCCCACACTAACTTACAGAACTGTGGGGAAGCTTACTAGGAAATAACTAACAACTAATAAAACACAAGGATATGTCAAGTCCATGTGTTCAAGTCAAGGGGTTCGTTGAGCAGAGAAGATAAGATCGTCCTTAAAAGGAAATGCCAGGATCACGATGAGAATCATGTGGAACCCCCACACTGATTACAGGTTTCTCCATTAGGAGAACAATAATTGAGCTCGGTTAAACTAGCAGCTATAATAAACAACCAGCACTCCGGCCCGCAACATCCAATGGCTATCCATGTGAACCAAAGTAAAAGGAGACAAAATCAAACAGTTTTCTAATCTGGAAGTTGTTGGATCAAACAGGCGTTCTGCAGAAAGACGCCACATGTACGTCTTGCGTGAAAGTTCAAACTTTTGTTTGTCTGTTCCGGTATACAACCTAAGAACGCGTGTATTAAAACTTTGCCCCAATCAGAGAGTTATGTTCCTCCATGTAAGTATCTGGATTGGATGAGGGTCAACAAAATCATGAAAACATCATTTCCTTCATACCAAAATATAACTGTGTAATGCAAGTTTCACATCACTCAAAGGTACGCATGAAGATCTGTTTGTTTGGGCCAGCTCAAGCGTACCTACAAACACATGCATTAAAAATTTGCCCTAATCGGACAGTTATGTTTATTCATGTAGATATTATGGTTGGATTAGGTAGAGCAAAATCATGAAAAAATCTACTTCGTATCAAAATATAAACTTGTGGTGCATAGGTGGTAGTACGAGTTCCACATCATACAATGGTACCCATGGAATGAACTGGAGGGAAGAACTAAAATAAAATAAAAAACAGTATACTGAAGAGCAAGAACTCAATTGGCATACCTTGACGACAACCATGGCGTCCTGGTTAACGCCCTTCTTCCCCTGCATCGTGTAGAGCGACGCGGTGGCGCAGGCGCCGTTGCCCGCGACGCGCTCGGCCGCGTCCCCAAGCTCGCGGCGCCTTCCCTCGGCGGGCGCCACGCGCAGCGAGGACCGCTTCCTCCGCAGCGGGCGGGCGGCCCACTTGAACTGCGCGGGCCCCGTGCTGGCGGGGGTCACGCCCATCGCCCGGAGCAGGCAGACGAGGAAATCGACGCAGCAGCCGTCGTCGCCGGCGCCGGCGCCGCCATAGAGCGCGGCCTCCGTGGCGGCGGGCTTGGCGGCGGCGACGCGCGCGGCCACGGCGACCGCCAGCATCCGCTGCTGCTGCGCCTGCGGCTGCTGCTGCGCGCCGCCGCCGCAGCCCGACCTCCGGCGGGTGACCACTGGCCGCCTCCCGGCCGCGACCGCCACCATACGCTCTGTCGGACTGATTCTTGGTTTTTCAACAAAGGTCACAGGCGAATCTTGGGCGGCGGACAGACCTGGATCTTGCGAGGAGGGGAATGGGGAGTTGGTTGGTTGGGTGGGTAGATGAATGGACCTGGGTGCCAAGAACGAGTAGGCGCAAGAACTCGTCGCTGCGACTGCGAGCGGAGGAAGTGGCGGGCACTAAGGTGGCGTGGAACACGGTGAATGGCAACTAGTTTACCAGTTCAATCTGCCTTGATATTTATTCTGCCGCGACGGCGAGAGGGGAGCCGAGAAGACGGAGAACAGGAACAGGTGCGCCACCTCGGCGTCCTCTCGTGTGGCCTCCGCGGCGCCTCCGGGGCGTGTGGACCGGAGAGGAGCGGGGGCGGCAATGATCTCCGTGGCGGAAAGGGATAGGAGGAGGCAAGTTGGGGGAGGGGAGGAGATGACTCGTCGTCGGCTGGTTGGGCTGTCTCGGACGGCGACGGACCACGAGGGACACGTCGCACAGGGGGTCGGCAGCCGGAATGGTCGACCACTCTTGCACAGAACACTATCCATGGTAGGATACTGCTTGCAATCTTGCGTGCTGGCCTAAAAACTATTTACTCATTCTCGTAGGAATCTTGACCTTTTGAGTATACGAACTTTTCAAGTGATAATACTTTTTTTTCATGCTAGGTCAAAAACATTCAGAAGAATATGTTGGATCATTTCAACCAGGCAACAGAATTGTGTGCGCAGACAATAAGCCTATTGGTCGCAACAAATTGTTGAGAAAATCGTCACACTTATTTAGCATGGAAGCTAAGTGCTTGCAACGCACATTTTTCAGCAATTTATAGCATACCCCCAAAGATATGCCTTCGTTGTGATTGATGAGGTGACTATGATGGTGGTCGTCATACTGAGTCTGATATGCCTTGTACAAAACGACATTCAATGGGGGGGAAATTAGTTCTTGACATGGGGCTCACGACGGACCACAAAGCACGAAAGCGAGACAGAGAAAAGGACAAAGCATCACATCAAAGGGGGACGAAAAGATTAAAAAAAGACTCTAAAGGAGAATAAATCACATCCGCGCTCATCTCTCATGAACAAAATGTCTCATGGGGAGGAAAAAATAAGAATGCATGAGTGGGACCCTTACATTTTCCTCCCCTTGGGACATTTTTGTGCTTTAGAATAGAAATTTGTGTCCTTGAATTCTCTCCCCACTTAAGGCACTGTTGGACCTTTGTATAACGTTTTAGATCTTTTAAAGACACCTCATGTATCACCTGTAACCCATATCTCTCACGTATGAACCTAGAAATCTCACTAAACTTGAGACCTAAGTCTTCTTTGAGACAATCCACTCACTCTTAGTTTGGCTGAACTTTATTTTGAACTGAAGGCTTAAAGCAAAACTGACGATGATGAAAACATCCATGCCCATATGCGTAATTACAAAAGTATTTATGTTCCTTTGCTATATTAGTCTCGTGCCTATAGAAGACCGGATAATGAAACTGTATAGTTTGCATTTTAGGAAAGATAGCTGATATGTGAACTTTGTTGTTTAAATTCTTTCCCGGTAACACTATTTCCGCGTGCAAGTTCTGTATCTTGCCTTACAAACATATGTAACCTACAAAATGTTAGTGTTTATATCTAAATGATTTGTATCTCAATATATAAAAAATCATATGTGTTGTTCTATGTAGACGTAAGTTAGGCATTTTAACTTCCAAGTGGGCTCCATGGTCGTGATCTTTAGGCAAGGAATTTAGTAGAAATAAATCAAGCTTTGGCTTCAAGAGATTCTATATGGCTGTCCAAGAGAAGATCAAGTAATGACCAAATGACATTCATGGTGGAACTCCAAATAGCCATGGCTGAGTTATGTAGGATCAAGTCTCGTAGCAAGGAACTCCAGATAATATTTATGCGTTGTACGTGATGCAAGACAATGGGAAAAGCTTTCGGTTCAGTGTGATGAAATTTCTGATTCCGTTACCAAGTTGAACTAAACAAAACATGGAAAAGACCCATTACAGTAAGTCCCGATGTGACTTGATTCTGTTGCCGTTTACACTTACATAATCCAACCAAAAATGTCCTAAGTGACGTAACAAGAAAGCTAACTCCACAATTAAAACAAATTTGAGGACAAACATAAAATATCGTCCACTTGAGCAAATCAACGGAACGTCGTCGATGAACTTCGGAACAAACTAATCTTTTAATGAAATGAGATGTAATTCTTGCTCATCAAAGTTCAGATCAGTCTCTTTCATCCAGCACTGAATATTTCTTGCCAAGGAGAAAGCTTGACTTTGGAAAAAGGAACTAGTCTGTCTTTTCATTGTGTGCCAGTTTATGGAACGCCTTTAGCCTTTAGTTTGATGTGGCGGTTGTGGAGAGTTATACGTGCCAGGTGACCCTGGCAAGTTCACTATCATTTTCCTTCGTGACGGAGAAGAAGTCATCTGGGCTTAGGCTGATATATTTTGTTTATCTAGTCAGACTAGTTGTTTGGCCTAGTTCCATAGTACAATCACATATTAAAGCTTTATGGACAGCTTGAGCTTAGTCCAGCAGTCCTTTGTTTGTCATAAATTGAATGAAAAGTGGAACTTGGGCTTCTTGCCCCCTAATTCTAAACATAAGCAATTGAACATATCTTAACAATGATGTAGAAAACAAAACTGCAGATAGGAACCCCATTTCCACAGAGGGGGGGCCCTCAAATTACTTACAGCCATATATTTTTCACAACAACATTGAATTACTCACCCATATTCTAACTGCATAGTGTACAACATTGATTTTTCTTTTCATTCTATTCCCTTTGTCAGAGAATACAACCTAAAGCCCTACGTTTCCTCTATGTGAAAAGAACATAAATCAATTGAATTTTCATCAGAGTTTGTGTTGTACGTCAGAGTTAGAAGATTAGGTAGCTGCACACCATTGTTACCAACAACGGAATCAGGGACTCTTGCCACTGACGTCTCCAGGCAGAGGAGATATCGTGCGCGTTAACAGTGTATGATGCCCCAGTCTTGTCATCCTTAACTTTAATGCTAGAGGAGCCTGGAATGGATGAAAAATGTCAATTAATATATAAGCTAGGGAAATGGTAATCCAAGAGAAAGATTTACATAATTTAGACAGCGCAATGCGTGCAAAATTCAAAAAACATCCTACAGAACAACCTTAGCTTGGTTCCGAAGTCTTAATTGCCGTAGTGTGGACCAAGTAACTATTCTATGTAAACTATTCCAGAATAAATCAAAATCTTCAGAAACAAGAACGAGACACAGCCAGAGGTGTTCAAAAACAAGTTGCAGCTGACGATATATACTGAAGAAAATTGCACTAATAAGCTAATATTGATCGATTGAACAACTTGGTTTTCTAATAATCTCAGAATGAAACGATCTAGCACTTACAGTTGTAATCGGTCCAGCCAATGACTTGATTTTCCAAGTCATAGACAACCACCTTATTTGAAAGGACTAGATCTGAAAGGAAACAGATAGTGGCATGAGAAGCATAAAAAAAAGAAAAAAAACTTCATGTTCAGAGAAATAATAACCTCCCAAAAGCACCATATCCCTTCCATCCTTTGATTGCAAACCACCATTTTGGAATCCAAAGCAATACAGGTCATCCTGTGAGAAACATAGAGAACAAAATAGCAAGACTGTTATGAGCAGGGTTCTGAAGACCATTTACGGGTGATTATGACCATGATTGGTATATTTTGGAAGGCTGGGCCAGGGTGCTTGGCTCCTTGACCATGACTAGTCCCAGGGCCTTGATAAAAGGTTCTGAGTACTAGATTCATTTGTTTATTGCTTCTTGCTTGATACAAAAATAAAAATGCCCCATATTTATATTGCCATAATAACTGAACATTAACTCCAACATAAAAAATAAGCTGACTAATAATAAACTCGAGATTATTGTAGAATTCTCATAGGAATTTAGAGGGTCTGAATTCTTTGGGAAGTTTTCAAATAAGAAAGCTTGGATCATATGATTGAAATTGCAAAATTTCTATGGCCCTAATTCCATGGCAATATATCAACAAGAGCTCAAATCTCATTCAGTTTTTTCCTTTGAAACCTCCAAGGCACACTGTCTCTCTCTCTCTCTAATCCTCCAAAATGTATGTGTTTATGTTCTGTGCATGATAAATTCTGGTGTTTTGAAATCCCAGAGGAATCCACATTACATGACATCTTTTTTTTTTCGAGAATGCATTACATGACATCTCAATCATGTGTTTTTCTTATTCCTACATTTTCAAGTTCCTATTATCCGAAGAGACCCTAAATTACTCAGCGCACAAGCCAGGCAGTGAATGGTACCTGGACTATACTACCGCATGAACAGTTCCCCTGTTACAGTTTTGTGCCAACTGGCATGAGTCATTTACTAGCTGTAGGCTCTATACCATTGCTTATTGTGCTGCAAGAGACCCATAGCATAACTTAGATGAAATTGGAGTGATTTGTGATTTGATTGTAAGTTATCCAATGCTTCGGCAACTTCTGGAGCACGTACTATGTGACAAAGAAACACGCCAGTACAAAGGATAGCTTAAGGGCATTGAAGCTGCCACAGTACAAAGTAATGCCACTGGATGAACAAATTTTAACTCTATCTTTGCTAGAGCACGAAGAGCAAGTTTATATTACCCCATTTTGGAAAAAGTAATCATGTGGATACACATGCAGTCCAAGATCGCCCTCAAAATGGAAGGTGATTTTTGGAAATCCATCATCTACACTGCAACATAAATGAACAAATTAGTTAGAATCTTAAGAAGACGATTATCTCTGAGATTATCATTCGGCTCTGTTCCCGTTCAACTGAAATCAGAAAACACATGAAGTAGAGAGGTGGTTGATTCACAAGTGTAAGTGGGTATTGCCAACATATGACAAGATAGAAGTTTAATTAGTTCTAGTGATTTCACATATATCAACGTGCACACAGTAGGGCCTTCCCCTACAGTCCTACTATTCCCGTTAGAGCAACTCTAACAGAGCCCGTAAACGGGCCAAAACCGAAAAATAACCGCCGTTTTACGGGTTCGGGGCGAAAAACGGCGCCGATCAGTGACCGTAAACGGGCCAAAACCGAAAAACTTTTTTCGGGCCGAGACCGAAAACTCAAAACGGCCTGTATTTGTAGGGGTCGATCGAGCGAACCGAACGCTCGATCCCTATCTAGGGTGCGCTGAAGGTTCAGCTGACGCAACCGCTCACTCGCTCCTTCCCCCACGCTCCCCGCGCCGCCACCACACTCCGCCGCCGCCGCCCCGCCCAATTCGCCCGAGCCCCGCAACCCGGAGGTAGCGACGGTCGCCCCGCACCCCGTCCGCTGTTCCTCGCCCAACTCCGGCTGCCGCCCCCACAGCCGCCGCCGCTCCGTCGGAATCGAGGATGAGCTCGGGCGACGATTTCGATCTGTCGGATTCGTCGAGCTCCGACGATTCCGACCTCGACGAGCTGCTCCAGGACGACGACTTGGAGGCCACCATGCTCCTCCTCGCCGTCAAGGACCTGGAGGACCGCGCGAAGCTGCTGAATCGGAGGCGCGGCTCCATGTTCGGCCGGAACCACATCCAGCGGAATCGCCTCCTCGGCCACCAGCAGCTGATGGAGGACTACTTCGCCGAGGTACCTACCTATCCTGCCCATCTGTTCCGTAGGAGGTATCGCATGCGGCGTAGCTTGTTCGTCCGAATCGTCAAAGCCTGCGAATTGCATTCGAATTACTTCAAGCAACGTAGGAATGCCGCCGGGGTGATGGGTTTCAGCGCTTTCCAAAAGATCTCTGCTGCCATGAGGGTAATTGCGTATGGCATCCCTGCGGATTACACCGACGAGTATCTTCGAATTGGCGAAGATACTACCACGGAGTCAGTCCGCAGGTTTGCTCGCATGATTATCAAGTTGTACGGGCCAACGTATCTCCGAGCTCCCAACGAGGATGACACCAAACGGTTGATGGAGATAAATGAGAAAAGAGGTTGGCCTGGAATGCTTGGTAGTCTCGATTGTATGCATTGGACATGGAAGAATTATCCAAAAGCATGGCATGGACAGTACTGTGGCAAGAGCAAAGATGCAACCATTGTCCTTGAGGCCGTAGCATCACAAGATTTGTTGATTTGGCACTGTTTTTTTGGTTTGCTGGGGACACTCAATGACATCAACGTCCTGCAAAGGTCTCCTTTGTTTGCTAAATTAGCAAATGGGGAAGCACCCACTTGCAACTACAAGGTCATGAACAATGAGTACACAATGGGCTATTACCTAGCCGATGGCATCTATCCTGATTGGGAAACTTTTGTTAAGTCTGTCAAGGATCCCCAAGATAGAATAGAAGCTGAATTTGCCAAGGCTCAAGAAGCAGCTCGCAAGGACATTGAGAGAGCTTTTGGTGTTTTGCAAGCAAGGTTTGCCATTGATCGTGGCCCAGCCAGATTTTGGGACAAGAAAACCCTTGTCAACATCATGACATGTTGTGTGATTCTTCACAACATGATCATCGAGGATGAAAGAGACTTGAGCTTGCCCTGCTTCTATGACAATGTTGGCACCCGAGTGGAACCCCAACGCAATCCGGATCGCATTGAAGCTTTCCTTGAGGCACATCGGCAGATTGAGAATTCCACTACCCATGCCCAGCTCGTGTATGACCTGAAGATGCACCACTGGCAGCGACATGGCCGTCGCCTTTGATCCTACCATTCCATTCATTTGCTTGTCACATGTATCATTGTTGAGACATTTGTGCATTTGTCCAATTTTCCCGAAGTTGTTGTAATTTGGTTGAGACATTTTACATTTGTTCAATTTTCCCAGAAATGTTGTAATAATTTGGTTCAGACAATTAGTTATGTGTTGTAATAATTTGGATGATTATTTGATTAATTAAGATACATTGTTCTATGTGTTGCATATGAAAAACCCTGCTTTTACGGGTTCGGAACCCATGAGCGCGAAACAGAGCCGTAACGAAAACTGAAAAACAGATTCTGTTTTTCAGTTTTCGTTACGGGCTCTGTTCTGCGCCTGCCAGAACAGAATATTCTGTTTTTCAGTTTTCGTTACGGGCTCTGTTCTGCGCCTGCCATTTTCCGGCCCGTAAACACGAGTTCGGTGCACTGAACTCGGGTTTTTCGGTTCACGTTTTTACGGGCTCTGTTAGAGATGCTCTTAAAAAATAAGGGTAGACACTACTGACAGTTAGTGCTGTCAGTTATGTCTAGATTGTGGGTTAAAGACTACAGAGTAATACCTTCCATGATATTGAAAACACATAAAATCTTGAATAGTGCGGAAGGTCATATCCTGATGCTTCTCAAAAATCTACAATTCATCGAGAAATATAATACGTAAAGGGAATGTGTAACCCTGCTTTCAAGCAGAACAACATGGAGGAGGGCCTTTGGAATACCTTAGCCATGATATCCTTGTAAACCAGCTCCGGAAGATATGTCAAGGTTGTACCACTATCAATGATAGTTCCTTTTTTCTCACTCGTTTCAAAAATATGTGGTGGAAGTTGTAGTGCAGTACCACCAACATCGATTGACTTCATTTTCACATTGTAGTGCGGCCTGAGTGGTACGATCATCATAAGGTGTCAGAACAGAAATAGAATAGAAAACATCAGAAAACCAGTCTCGACAAAACAAGACAAAAATAGAGAGAACAGAAATACGCACAGCAAGATTACCGGCAAAACCGTCAAATTCCAGAAAATTATGTGCCATGTTCTTTGATATTTGGAAGTGCGAACTTTAAAGAAAACAAATATGTGAATGTTCAAACCCATACCATCATCCCAAGTTCCAAACGCTAGAGATCTGCTAGCTCACTTGCAGTTCTACATTAAATGATACTGACATCAAAATTCATTTTTTCACTGATATTTTGCAGTAATCACGGTCACGGAAGTTGCTGAGATGGCAACCGATGTGTTAAAACTGATGCCACATGTCGTCTCAATATGCACAAATTTCTTGAGATAGGGCTAAGGAGGAAAAGTAAATTGATTCAAGAGTTCAAAGTTAAAACAACCAGTCTCAGAGTTCAAGATTGAAGAGCGAACTTTTTCCTAAAATATAACACGAGATGCAGAGAAGAGTAAAATCATTAAATGTGTGTGTACTTCAGTGCATAATAACTGCATGTGTTTCCTAGAACGTATAATTTCCTTCTTCCTAAAGAGAAGTGGTGAATCTGTGATACACTCCAGAAACAAGTTTTTATTATTTATTTATTTGCAATTAAACTGGAGTATCTATATCAAGACAGAAGCAGATAAGATTTCTATGAATATAAAACAGACTGATAATAATGTAACGGACGTACATATTGGGTATCAATGGTGTTGTTTTTACTTTTGGCTGTACCACATCTCCAATAGAAAAGATACCGCCTCCACTTATGGTATCCAAGCAATGAGAAAATATCTTCTTCACTTCTCCTGCAGCAGCTAGCTGTGATAGCATTGATGTATTTGATTCGCCAAACCCAACAATTCCATCAAGGGCCTGGTTTGTACTACCTAAATCCCCACCTTGCTGAGCACCACACCTACAAAGGACAGAAGAGCCATTTATCCGCATTAAAGAATTGAACGCAATATCCTTACTGCTAGATTTCACGGAATTGTGTTAGTCTATTACTGTCATGATAGTTACTTGGCTGTTATTTCTACTCTGTTGCAATATTTATGGCAAGAGCATGTCATGATGTTGCCAACAAAAAAGCAGAATTTGATACCTTACTTAACAGCTACCTATTCGATAAATTAATGCAACAAGTGCACAACCAAGACATAGGGCAAAGAATCAATACATCATAGAAAACAAAAGATAGTCAGCTATGTATTAACCAAAAAAAAAAAAACTGTAAGTTGGCACACCAAATGCAAAGCTGATTAACCACACCAACACCAACATCTGTATGAAAACAATCAGCATCGTTACATCGAATGGTAGCTCATCCAATTTATGTTTTCTTCTAAGGTAAAGGCAAGCGCTCTGCCATTCGATCAGAAGAGAGCTACGAGATCGAAATAACTCACCCAAATGTGACGTTGGCTTTGCCATACCGTGTTTGCCCATCCCCAGAGACTTGATTATACTGCAGGGAGTCGGTAACGAAGTAGCCCGTGGTGGAGCTGCCGTCGCCGTAGGTGACACTGTACTCGCAAGGTATGCTCGCCTTGCAGCCGGGCAGCTTGTCCCCGTATGTGGCCACGCAGAATTCCTGCTCGCACGATACCGTGCTCCCACTGGATGACCCCTTGGGATCATAAAGCGTCAGGTCTATCTGCGCCCAAAATGCGTCACAATTCAGATCAACAACATAGCAAGAACTCCAATTTTGTCAGAAAATGTGTGGTGGCGGGTTGGGAGACTTATTACCCCGAGGCCGCTCTTCTTGGGGCATTTGTCGCAGGTGATGCAATTGACCCAGAGGATGTCGCTGCCGGTGTCCACCTGCACGTGGTACTGCTTGGGCGGCGTCCCGATCTCGATCTTGGTGTAGTAGAGCCTGCGAGACGCGCGCGTAGGCCCCGTTTTAGACCTGGCAAACCGACCGGCACGGCGCGGGGAGCCGAAACCGATTGCGCGCGGAGGCGAGGAGGGAGGGAGGGAGTAGGCGCGTACCCGCTGCCGGTGGGGAGGCCGAGGCCGCCGAGGGGCACGTCGGCGGCGGCGAGGAGGCGGCCGTGGCGGCTGACGTCGTGGGCGAGGTGGACGGTAATGTTGGCTGCTCGAGTGAACTTGCGGTGCACCTGGAACACGCCGGTGGCCGCGGCGCCGTGGAGGGAGGCGAGCGCCGCGAGGAGGAGCGCGGCAGCGACCGGAGCTATGGCAGGCGGAGCCATTGTTGGCGACTCGACGGCCCGGCCTGATTGGTTCCGTGCGGCGACTGATTGTTATTCGTTCCTCCTCCTCCCTCCTGCCTCCTCGACGGCTCCTCGTCGCCGGCTCCTCCCCGAGGCCGCGGAGGCGTGTGATTTGGGGGGAGGGGGCGGGCAAGGCAAGGCAAGCACAAAACGGTGGGAGGAGGGAATTTTGGGAGTGCCCACGTACGGGCGAGCGGGCGTACATATCAGCCGTTTTTTGGGGGTCGAAAAATGGTGCGAACTACCGGTTTCTGCGGTCTCATCTCGGCTCCCGAGCATCACCATTGCTTTGCTTGCGCCCTCGTGTTGCACTGTTGCGGTTTAAAATTTTGTATAGATTCTGTTTCAAAATAAGGCGCGTACCATCATCATCATGTAACAAAAAACGATTCATAGGTATCAAATCTTTTCCAGTGTATGTAACATTGGTCCTAACAATTTTTCCTATAGGCACCAAAATTTTGGTGCAAAAAAATCGCAGTGTAACATTTTTCTCTATGTAGGTACAATTTTCAAAAATGCGACATCGTTTTGTAACATTTCTCTACAATAAATTCAACATTTTTGCCTAACTTATCTAACATTACAACAACATGTGTGTAACCTTGGTACAATCTCCCTCTACCACACGTAGAAAAAAATTCTACCACTTTATCCATACTTATCGAACAAAATGGCGTACACATGTAGCAAATCGCAATACTATATGTAACATGGACAAATCACTAGCATCAACCGTCACGAGCTTGTCGTCTCCAAGCTAGCCAACAACAAATCAGGCTTGCCATAGCCTTGTCGCCACCAAATCCGATGACCCTGGCCCATCCCCTCGGACCCCTACCTTCTGCGAGCTGGTAGTACGCGAGCATAACTCTAGATTGGAGCTCCCTATATGGCATCCCTGGTGAGGGCAGTGTGGTATCCCGAACGAGGAGCATACCTAAGGAGCTCGCATATGTCTTCTCCAGCCGGCGGTGCATGGCCGCGTGAGGAAATGTCGTCCATGGAGAACTCGTGGTTGGGTGTCTCATATGTGCATTTTGTATCATCATTATTGTTACATATAGGGTTAGTTTTCATTATTATTTATGCATTTTTAGATGATTTTCGGAACTTTCCTACAAAGTCCACTGCATTGGTATTTAATTCTTATGAGGCAGAAAATCTACTTTTTCGTATTTTATTTGTTTCACGACTTTCTGGAATGCAAAAATTCGATAAAAACTTACATGATCAGTTTTTCACCCGAAGGAAGGTCATGAGCGAAAGAAACAAGCGAGAAGGCTTGGTGCAAACGAGCACAGGTGGCGCGACCCAACTCCCTGGCCACGCCACCTACACTCATTCGCATCTCGGACATCGTTTTGGCCCCTCTTTTATCCCAGACGCTCTGTTTCGCCAAAAAACCACAACCATATTTTTCCCGAGATTTATTGAGGCGGCGACAGAGGCGAAAGTCCTCTCCTACTCCAGGAGAGGGCATATCCTGCTGACATAGGTATGTCTAACAGGCATGCCGAATAAGTACTCTAGGTATATAGGGAAACATGAAGCCCATGGACTCGAAACTTTGGAGGCCCAGAAGGTTGAAGGCTTTTGGGTTAGGAAAGTAGAATTGTAATAGGAAATTTGTACCAATATAGGGAAAGCCCGATGCAACTCGACAGTTTATAACTTATACGACACAAAAAAAAGGCTCGGCTTCGCCTCCTATATAAAGGGGAAGCCGAGGGACGGAGAAGGGATCGAAACCATTGTAACCCTAGTGAATGTACAAGGACGTCGCCTAGAGGGGGTGAATAGACGGGTTATAAAAACTTCTACTTGAGTGCTAAACAAGGCGGAATAAAACTACACAAGGTTTACTTGTTTAGCTCAAAGCCTATCAACTAGGGGTTTGCCTAAGTGCACCAACAACCTATGCTAAGCATGATGAGCAACAAGGCGATGACAAGCTACGTATAGAACATCAAGCATGACGGATATCACAATGTAAAGCGCATAGGTAAAGGAGCTCGGGTTGAGAAGTAACCGGTGCACGAGGAGACGACGATGTATCCCGAAGTTCACACCCAAGGGTGCTACGTCTTCGTTGGAGCGGTGTGGAGGCACGAGGCACTCCAATGAGCTGTTAGGGCCACCGTATTCTCCTCGAGCCTTTCCAGCAAGGGGAAGCTTCGATCCACTAAAGGACCCTTGAGAGTGAAAGAACATTTCCCGCCCTTTTGGGTTTTGTGTGTTTGATGTCAACAATAGGTATCTATTTAAGTGTGTTGATGTAGACAGGTACATGGTTTCATTATTTATACATGGCTGGTGGAAGGGATTGACAAATCTGAAGTCACTACTGCCTTTTTACTTCAGGCGGAAGTTCCGGACCCTGCTGGCGGAACTTCCACCCAGGTGCTCCTTTCAGCAGGATCTCAGCGCCTCTCATGATGAAGTTCGGCGGAAGTAAGCCGGAAGTTCCGGTCAGCGGAACTTCTGCCCAACTTCCAGGCAAGTTCCGAAAACGGCGTTTTGTCTTACAGATTGTTCCAGTATGGTTTTCGCGCGATTTCGGAACTTGGCCGAAACTTCCGATCCGCCCTAGTTCCGCCCGCCCTCAGTCCGTCAGCTGCTCTGTTGCGGAAGCATCCAGCCGGAACTTCCAGTGTTACACAAAAACGCCAATAACGGTCAGATCTGAAGCCCTACTCATATAAATAGCTTTCTTCTCCATTGGGACAAGTTTCTCAATCATTGCACAAGGTCATCCACCATTAGATCCACTTCAAGAAACACAAGATTCACAAGATCTGTTCCTCCAACCATCCAAAGTTCTTGATCTTTGGAGATCCGAAGGAGAAGCCCCCGATCTACATCCTCACCGAAGCGATTCTCTTTTTACCCTCATATGCTTGAGGGCCCCTTTGCTAGTGTTCCTCTTTTGAGAAACCCTAGTCGTTTGTAGTTGATATTGTTCTTGTTTTTGTTGTTGTTACAGATTTGGGAGCCTCCAATTTGGTTGTGGATGTGTGCCCCAAGAACCTTGTAAAGGCCCGGTTTCCGCCTCGAGGAAATCTCTTAGTGGAAGTGGGCTAGGACTTCGTGGCGTTGCTCACCGGAGACCTGAGTGAAGCCTACGTGGCGTTGGTTTGGCTTTCGTAGCAACCACACTCCTCCAAACATAGACGTACCTTATTGCAAAGGCAGGGAACTACGGGTATCAACTTCGTGTCTCCGCGTGCTCCACTCTCGGTTACCTCTATCCTATTATCTCCCCTTTATATTGCGTAGCTACATCTTGTTTAGTCGTTGACCTTGTCATATAGGTAAATTCACATAGTTGCATATCTAGAGAATTTACCTTTGTGTCAAGCCTAAATTGAAAAAAACTAAAAATTGGTTAGCTCCTATTCACCCCCCCTCTAGGTGCGGCATACGATCCTTTCAATTGGTATCAGAGCCTCGGCTCTTATTTCGGGCTTAACCGCCTAAGAGTATGCCGGATGATGAGGGTGCGGAAGGGGCCGCAAAGCCGGTCTCCATGGATGATCTCAAGTCAATGGAAACATCCTTGAGGTCCGCCATGGAAGTTCAAATGGAAAGCTTGATGAAAATGATTTCCGACCGCTTGCCACCGGTTCCCTCCGTTGCTCCCATCATAGAGGAAAAGGACAAGGGTGCGTTAGAAGAGGGAGGTGCTTCGGCATTACCCTCCTCTACCAATCCCTTAAATGGTGATCACTAAACACTATTAAAACCCCCATTGCTTCTCCTATTGGAACTAGTAGAGGTGCGAGCTACAATAATGTGGCTCCACCTTTCCGCTCTCCCGATATCCCGGTTCCCCATCCTCATATAAACACTAAGGGTGATCCACCCAGATTTAATGATAAGGATTTTAGTACATGGCAATTTGAGTTTAAATCCTTTGTGTGCAGTGCCTCCAATGAACTTTGTATGTAACATTGGTCCTAACAATTTTTCCTATAGGCACCAAAATTTTGGTGCAAAAAATTCCGTCAATGATGCCAAAAAACCGTATTGTAGCATTTTTCTCTCTGTATGTACAATTTTCAAGAATGCGACATCGTTTTGTAACATTTCTCTACAATAAATTCAACATTTTTGCCTAATTTATCTAACATTACAACAACATGTGTGTAACCTTGGTACAATCTCCCTCTACCACACGTAGAAAAAATAATTCTACCACTTTATCCATAATTATCGAACAAAATGGCGTACACATGTAGCAAATCGCAATACTATATGTAACATGGACAAATCACTAACATCAACCGTCACGAGCTTGTCGTCTCCAAGCTAGCCAACAACAAATCAGGCTCGCCACAGCCTTGTCGCCACCAAATTCGATGACCCTGACCCATCCCCTCGGACCCCTACCTTCTGCGAGCTGGTAGTACGCGGGCAACTCCAGATTGGAGCTCCCTATATGGCATTGATACGTCTCCAACGTATCTATAATTTCTGATGTTCCATGCTTGTTTTATGACAATACCTACATGTTTTATTCACACTTTATATCGTTTTGATGCATTTTCCGGAACTAACCTATTGACGAGATGCCGAAGTGCCAGTTCCTGTTTTCTGCTGTTTTTGGTTTCAGAAATCCTAGTAAGGAAATATTCTCGGAATTGGACGAAATCAACGCCCAGAACCTTATTTTTCCCGGAAGCTTCCAGAGAGCCAGAGTGGGACCAGAGGGGAGCCCTGGGGGCCCCACACATGGTGGCGGCGCGGCCAAGGGGGGCGCGCCCCCCTACTGTGAGGGGGCCCCGTGGCCCTTCCGACTCCGACTCTTCGCCTATATAAGCCTCCCTGACCTAAATCTTCGATACCGATTGACGAAACTCCAGAAAACCTTCCAGAGCCGCCGCCATCGCGAAACTCCAATTCGGGGGACAGAAGTCTCTGTTTCGGCACCCTGCCGGGACGGGGAATTGCCCCCGGAAGCCATCTCCATCGACACCACCGCCATCTTCACCGCCATCGTTGTCTCCATGATGAGGAGGGAGTAGTTCTCCCCCGGGGCTGAGGGCTCTACCGTAGCTATGTGGTTCATCTCTCTCTTTGTGATCTAGTTGAATATCGTCTATGTGCTACTCTAGTGATGTTATTAAAGTAGTCTATTCCTCCTCCATGATGTAATGTTGACAGTGTATGCATCATGAAGTACTTGGTATAAGCTATGATTGTGATCTCTTGTAGATTATGAAGTTAACTATTACTATGATAGTATTGATGTGATCTATTCCCCCTTTCATAGTCTGTCGGTGACGGTGTGCATGCTATGTTAGTACTCGGTATAATTGCGTTGGTCTATCATGCACTCTAAGGTTACTTAATTAAATATGAACTCTGAATGTTGTGGAGCTTGTTAACTCCGACATTGAGGTGCTCTTGTAGCCCTACACAATAAATGGTGTTTGCTATCCAACAAGAGAGTGTAGAGTAGTTTCAGTTATGTGATCAATGTTGAGAGTGTCCACTAGTGAAAGTAGGATCCCTAGGCCTTGTTTCTAAGCATCGAATCTCCGTTTATTTACTGTTCTGTTGCATGTTTACTCGCTGCCATATTTATTTCAGATTGTTATTACCACTCATATCCATCCATATTACTTGTATTTCACTATCTCTTCGCTGAACTAGTGCACCTATACATCTGACAAGTGTATTGGGTGTGTTGGGGACACAAGAGACTTCTTGTATCGTGATTGCAGGGTTGCTTGAGAGGGATATCTTTGACCTCTTCCTCCCTGAGTTCGATAAACCTTGGGTGATTCACTTAAGGGAAACTTGCTGCTGTTCTACAAACCTCTGCTCTTGGAGGCCCAACACTGTCTACAGGAAAAGAAGTGTGAGTAGACATCAAGCTATTTTCTGGCGCCGTTGCCGGGGAGGTAAGGTAAAAGGTATTCACATCCTCCGACTACTAAGCTATTTCCTAGCACTGTTGCCGGTGTGTGAGTGCTCGAAGCTATTTCCTTTAGATCCTACAATTGCATCTTTTTGTTTCTTGTTTTTATTTTCACTAGTTAGGCATAATGGAAAACAACAACAAAATTAGTGAGCTTTTTAATCTATTTCCTGAGTTAAGACATGAATTATTTGATGTGAAAATTAAAAAACCTATGGAACATTATTTGCATGCTAGTAGCAATGTTATTAGTATGAACGCAATTACTGCTAATGCTATGGAGAAGTCTAAGCTTGGGGAAGCTAGTTTTTATGATCTTTTTAGCTTCCCATCTTTAGGGGAGAAAATTTGCTCTGATAATGCTTTATCTTCCATATGCGATAACTCTAATGATGCTTGTGATATTTTAAATCCACCTACTAAAAGTACTTCTTTCAAGATACCCATGAAAATTATTGAACGTGTTATGGATAACCGCTATGAAGGGGATGGAATTATCCATCCCGGAGATCATTTACTGTTTTTGCATGAATTATGCGGGTTATTCAAGTGTGCAGGTATCTCTATGGATGAAGTGAGGAAGAAACTATTCTCTATTTCGCTGTCTGGTAAAGCGGCGCATTGGTATAAATTGCTGAAGAATGGTCATTCTCTTGGTTGGGAGGAAATTGTACCTCTCTTTTATTCTAAATTTTATCCTCCTCATGAAGTGCATACTGATAGAAATTACATTTATAACATTTATCCTCGTGATGGAAAGAGTATTTCCCAAGCATGGGGGAGATTGAAGTCACTAATGCTCAAATGTCCCATTCATGAGCTCCCCCGTAGTGTTATTATTAATAATTTTTATGCAAGGCTTTCAGGACACCACAAGGACTATCTAGATGCCTGTTTGGAGGGATCTTTCACAAGCAAGGAGGTTGAAGCTAGGTGGTATCTTCTTGACCGGATTGAGGAGAACGCTAAAGATTGGGAGAACGACAAAGGTAAAGAGTCAGGTATAAATTATGATTATGAATGCATTGAAACTTTTATGGATACTGATAAAATTCGAAATATGAGTGCTACTTATGGTCTTGACTCTCAAGTTGTTGCAAATCTTTATAAAGCTTTTGCCTCTCATTTGAATTGCCTAAGAAGAATTTTGATAAGTATCATGAACCTTTTAAAGACACTTGCATGAAGGATGAAATTGTTATTAATGATTGCAATAAACATGCCCAAACTTCTGAAAATGTTATTTCTTATAAGCATGTTAATTTTTGTGGAACGCACAGACCCTGTGGAATTAATCAAATCGAAGATGAATATTGTATCCATCATATGAATGAAAAAACTAGAAAGTGGTCTAGGGCTCTAGATGATCTTGGTAAAAAAGTTTGTGCCATCTATCCTTTTATTTGTGAACTTTGCCATAGAGTCGGTCATTTTAATTTTCAATGCTCCTCCAATGATAATTTGAACCCCATGAGTGCTGCAAATTTGTATTGTGATGATGAATTACTCCTAATCAACATGATGAACTTACTTTATTTTTGTGGTGTGAAGAGTTATCAAGAAAAATCTCTTTGTTACATATGAGTGATCTTGATATTGATGATGTCCTACGTGGGTGTTTTTCTTATTGCATTGATAATTGTCATACAAATACTTACATACAAAATATTTTAGAAGATGACACTTTGCCAAAATATGATAGGACCGCTGTGTGTTTTGAACTTATTAATGAAAAGGAGGAATCCTCCCAAGTTTCTTCTATTGTTTCTGGAAATAAATCAGGTTATGTGGAGGAGCCTCCCTTCAAGCCTCTTCCTCCTAAAGAAGGGAACGAGGAGAAGGAAGAGAAGAAGAAGAAGAAGAATAAGAAGAATAAGAAGGGAACGAAGAAGAAGAAGAAGAAGGGGAATAAAGAGAAAGAGGTAACGACATATCCATGCGTGTATGAGATAACGATAGGTAACCGTAAGTATGTTGCTCCTAATGATTATTATGATAATGAATCTGAGTACAATGATCTTCCTATGCCCTTTACCTACATTAGTGATCATGATTTGAAAGAGCACACTACTTTTGATATTGAAAATCTCTAGGAAACTAATTCTGAAAATGATGATGTTAATAATTGCCATAGCATCAGTACTATCCATGCTTCCTCCCATAATGATATAGAAAGCTCTAAGCTTGGGGATGAGGTGTTTGAAAATCCTTTTGCTACTGATCATTATATGTTTGATACATCTCCTTCTAATAACAATGATGGTATGGTCACAGATGAACATACTGTGAAAGATAACTACTCTATTTCTTATGATGACACTATGCCTCCGACCTTTGATGATTATTATAAAGAATGCTATGATATAGGATATAACTATCCTTATGAAACTTGTCATAGTTATGATTGGATTGCCAAAAACAATTCCCTTAGTATGCAACTTGTTTACCATGTTCAAATTCTTGATAATAATCTTGCTCCAATTACTATTAATGAGAAGAACTCTTATTATGCCAAAATTAATGATGCTTTTATGCATATGAACCATGATAAGAATGTTTTAAGTGATGGGTATATTGTGGATTTGTTATCACCAGATTTTGGCCAAATCAGGAGGTGGGCCGTAAGGGAGATGGGCTTGGAAGATTACACGTGGAAAATCTCTGAAGCGGCCTTACACGAAGAGTTTGGGCTAGATTGCCCGTGTATCTTTAATTATGGTAGATTATATCTTAGATTAAAGGTTAGAGTTTGTATCGTGCACGGTGGGGATTATTCCCACATTAGAAAGTCCCCTGGACTATAAATATGTATCTAGGGTTTATGGAATAAACAACAACCAACGTTCAACCAACCAAATCAATCTCGGCGCATCGCCAACTCCTTCGTCTCGAGGGTTTCTACCGGTAAGTATCATGCTGCCTAGATCGCATCTTGCGATCTAGGCAGCAGAAGCTTTATGTTGTTCATGGGTTGCTCGTACTGAAGCCTTTTTGATGGCGAGCAACGTAGTTATCATAGATGTGTTAGGGTTAGCATAGTTCTTCGCGTAATATGCTATCGTAGTGCAACCCTTGCATATCTAGCCGCCCTTACACCTATCTTAGGTGAAGGGGCGGCACCCCGCTTGATCATTATTTAGTAGATCCGATCCGTTACGGTTGCTCCTTGTTCATCAAGGATTAGTTTAATATCTGCAATAGTTAGGCCTTACAAAGGGCGGGAGGATCCAGCGGCACGTAGGGTGTCGTTTGCTAGTCCTAGACAGGATGTTCCGGGGATCAACCTCGTGTTGGTTTTTAGGCCTTGTTTAGGATGGAAACTACGATCACCGTGCGTGGCCGCGAGGCCCAATCCTGAGTAGGATGATCCGATTATGCGGTGAAAACCCTAAATCGTCGTAGATCTCATTAGCTTTATCTTGATCAAGCAGGACCACCATATATTCGTACACCCCGTACGAATCATGGGTGGATCGGCTCCTTGAGCCGATTCACAGGATAACCTGAGAGCCGATCGAGGCTCGTATTTAATGTTTACGTGTATGCCATGCAGGAAACTAAGCGAGGCATCTCCATCACCTTCCTGACCAGGTATAGGTCAGGTGGCACGCCCTTGCGATCAGCATCGGACGTGTGACCAGAAGGCTTTGCGGGCCGTCGCTCGGAGGGACCTCGGCCAGCCGCAGCCCTAGGTTGTTCCCGGCTCTACGGTGTTGCCCGTCGCTGCCCGCCGGTGGGTTTTGACAGCAACACATTCTGGCACGCCCGGTGGGACAAGCTTCGTCATCGACCACCTCGCCATCTACATCTGAGATGGCGGACGGCACTCCAGTCACGTACGAGGATCGACCGACGAGCTCAAGAAGAAGTATGACGAGATCAAAGTCATCCTCGAAGCCGACCTCATCGGCTCTTTCCACAGAACCCGTTCACATGGCATAAGGTGGAAGGGGTTCTCGCCTAATGGTGCACTCGATGGGATAGACCTCTCTGCCCCGTCGGAAGAACGCACCAGGTCCCTGCGGCAGGAGATCAACTACTTGGTGGCTCACTCGCTACACCGCCACTCTGAGAACCTGGTCAACACGTTGGAGCGTGTCGCTCTTCGCGTGATCCAGGAGATCATGAGGCACCAGTACTCGCCGTCAGGACCAGCTCTCGGGACGCATCAAGGAGAGTTGCCACTCCAGTCCCGTCCACCGCTGCCATTTGCGTTGGCGGCACCAGAAGTGCCGAATTCACCGGCATTCGTCGTCTACAAGATCGGTGGTGACCCTAGTGACTACCAGTTCTTGCATGAGGCGCCTAAGGAGATCCCTCACGGGTACACGTGCACGTATGTGCGGTTGCGGTAATCGGGCGCTCACAAACCAGGCCACAACATCGGGGACTTCGGGAAAACGGGAGGGACGCCAGCCGACAGATCTTGAGAAGCAGACGTGGCTAACTAAGTACGCCACCCCGACGAACCTCCAGAGCTCAGCTCCTGCGGTTGGCTCGTAGCTGGAAAAGCAAACGGCTGGCTAAGTACGCCACCCCGGCGAATCTTCGTAGTTCAACTCTGCGGCCGGCACGGCGGATCAAATCAGTACCATACTGAGAGACCAGTTCGACATGGTGCCGAAAAGGAGGGCAATCGGCTATTCCAAGCCGTACCCCGACGACTACGAGATGATCCCGCTACCACCTAAATATCGGCTCCCTGATTTCTCCAAATTCAGTGGATCAGATGGTTCCAGCTCCATCGAGCATGTGGGCCGATATTTGGCACAGCTAGGGCCGGCCTCAGTGTCGGATCAACTACGCGTGAGGCTCTTCTCACAGTCCCTCACGGGATCGGCTTTCGGGTGGTACACCTCGTTGCCACCAGACTCCATCCGGACTTGGAAAGCGATTGGAAGAAGCGATTCCATATGCGGTACCATTCAGAGGCTTCCGAGTCCGGCATTGCCGATCTAGCACAATTACGTCGAAGCGTGGAGAAAGCGTGACAGAATACATCCAGTGCTTCAGAATCTTAGGAACCGATGTTATTCGGTTCGTATAATCGAAAAGGAAGCGATCGAGTTGGCGTAGCGGGCCTCGCAACACCGCTCAAGGACATGGCCTCCCAAGCGGACTACCCCTCACCGGCGCACATGGTTCAGAAACTGTCGGCATATGAACAGCGCCACCGGACCTGTACTGTGACAAATTCAAGCGTGCGATAGTCCTGGTCGAGCGAGAGAGGAAGACGAAGTTTCGGGAGATCAAGAGGTAGCAGTGGCTGAGTGGACTCGGGGGGGAACCCCCGTGTCCTGCAAATGGGTAAAGCCACCAGGCCCGCCCAGGGGGTTTGATTTTGACGTGACCAAAACTGAGCAAATCTTCGACCTCCTGCTCAAGGAGAAACAGTTGACGATTCCTGAAGGTCTCAAATTCCCCACGGTACAAGAGCTGAACGGAAAGCCATACTGCAAATGGCATAACTCGCTCTCCCATGCCACCAACGACTGCAGGGTGTGGCGTCAGCACATCCAAACGGCGATAGAAAAAGGGCGCCTGATTTTCAACCAGTACGCCATGAAGGTCGACACCCAACCCTTCCCCGCCGTTAACATGGTAGAATGCACTTACCCTGAAGGTTGCCAGTCAGGATCCTCGTTCAGCATCAACATGGTAGGACCTGGGCACCACTCTGGCAAAGATGTAGACGAGGGCAGCTGCTCTCGTAGCAAGGACACAGAGGAGGCCGCTCCACGCGATCGGCTCCATCATGATGGCAAGCGCTACGTCACAGAGGGAGAAGTGAAGAACATAAGATATCAGCGACCCCTCTCTGATCACCTCCTCAACAAGTATGTGAGTCAGTATGACCAACGCCGACGATCCAGCGATGATGATGAAAGAGATCGTCTGGCCAGAGAAGCCAGAAGATATCGTCGGCATGATCGCGATGAGGAGGAGCACGAGCGCCGTGCCAAAGAAAAATCAAGGGAGCAAGACGACAACGACAGGCACTGGGACTGCCCCTTCTTCAGACACTGCTGGGATTCAGGAATGAGCCGATTGTCCACAATCGGCAATTGCCCAGAATGCAACCAGAAGAAGAAGGAGGCAGCCAACGTGTCCGTGTTCAAGCGCTTAGGGCCTCTCCCGCCACAAAGCAAACGCGCTGAGTCCCCTCGGTGGGCAGATCTCGAGGATTCAGAAGACGAGGGACAAGAAGAAGAAGAAGAAGACAGGTACCACCGGCCAAGGTGGTGTCCTGATGGACTCAGCCGTTCACAAAAGCGCAGGGTTCAGCGATTGCGCGGCCTGGAGGAAGCCGAAAGGTTATACTTGCATACGCTAAGGAAGGCACGACCTGATCTGGCTGTGAAAGTGCAGCGAACCCTGGACGAAGAGGGACGTCCACGGAAAATGGAGTGGCGTCCCAAGCAAAGGAAAGCCGACGATGAAACATCGGCTGGCACAAACATGGTGCTCGTCCTTCCGACGGAGCTTAGTACTCCACGATTGCACGATGCACTCAAGGTGGACGACAGCAAGCGCATCAACAGGATAAAATCAGAGGTTGGGCTGGTTTTATCCACTGGTCCAACCATGTAGCTGAAGCAAGGCGATGAGCAAACGTGGCGAGGCTGATCCTTGTGATCGGCCCCAAAAAATTATGAAGGAGCATTACAGAACCTTCAGTCAGCGCTTCAATCGATACGGAGGCCGATTCCAGCAATCGGCCAAAATTATCTTCACCACATATTCTGCTTGTGTTCAACATCGACCTATTGAGCAGCGGTCACATCGGCGGATGAAAGTCAACACAAATCCTCGCGAAGCCGACGTGCAAGTACAATGCCTTGGTTAAACCACAAAGCCGATATCTGCAGTCACCTGGCAGATTCGGCTCGGGGGGCATATAGTCAGATGAACATATGCAGTAAACATGTGTACAATGAAACATTAGGGGCCGATTAGGAAAAATCGGCCAGTAAAAAAAAAACAATTTTCATAACAGACAGCCGATGCAAGGGCATCGACTTTAGAATTGAGAAGCAGCCGATGCGCAGCCATCGACTCTAGTACATTTACACAAGACCAAGACCTACTGGCTATGTGCTCAGGGCTCAGTGGAAGGAAACTGATCGATGGGGGCAAGTTTGGCTGATTCTTCATGGTGGCTATATCGGATTAACAGATTACCTAAGGTCAGAGCCTTTTTGTTTGATTTGTGCGTCCATACCGGTATTCTCGCCTTGATTGAGGCTCGGGGGGTAGCTCGCCCTAAAATATCTTTGTTTTGGAGAGCCGATTTCGTTGGAATCGGCTGGTTCCATATTAATAACTTGGAAGCCAATGGTAACGCGTTTGGCTGATTCATCACTATTCTCGCCTTGGGTGAGGCTTGGGGGGCAACTCGCCTGAAAGTTTCTTGGCTCTGGAGAACAAATTTGGTTGGAATCGGCTGGTTCTACATCGCAACTGTTCTGAAAAGGGGTGCTTTTGCTACAGAGGTATCAGCTTTAGCATCCAAGCTGATTCAGCGACAGTTCCAGGGTCCTTGTAAAGACACCTGCTCAAGACTAAACCCACGGCTTATTGCGATCGGCAGTGCTATCATCATCGGTAAGACTGGCTAATTTGGAGGGATGACTGAATTGACCTGTCTCGCAGATTATCGTGAGAGACCGATGCGTTGTCATCAGTCATTGGACATTGATTGGGCTAACGGTCGATAAAGTCAGATGAGGGAAAATCGGCTGAATCAGCATACAGGACATCGGCAAAGTCAAAAGAAGTTTTCATTGATAATAAAATTTCTTACAAGGAGAAGCCGATTGTTCAACAAAAGGGAACGGATTACTACTGCCAACCCTATGCTAGCAAATCCCTACTCTAAGGGCTGTTGCTGTCGTTGCCGTCAGCGAGGTAGTCGCCGCCATTCTTTGCTGTCGGCGAGTTCTTCGTTGCTGCTACTGTGACCTTCAGCAGAGGCCTCCTCCTCGTCATCATCATCGTCCTCGTCTGACCAAGCCCAGCCCCGGATACGCTTTGGTGGTGGTTCGTCGGAGGAGATGTCGTCCTCCTGTTCCTTCTTCAGCTCGGAGGAGACGTCTTCTTCTTCGTCGTCCTCTTCTTCTTTGGTGACGGAGGTGAATTTACCCCGGAAGGGAAGGTCGTCGTCATCGCTCTCCGCCTCCAGTGCTCCGTCAACCAGGTACCGGAGGTCATCTTCCCCGTCGGTTAGGGGCATGGCCCCATCTGACCAGACGTGGTCCTCACCCTCCGGCACGAAGTCGAAGTCCCACTCCCGCTTGTCCCAATGTTTGGGAGCCCGGCGGTTGTACGCCTCCATCTGGTCGTGCTCTGGAACCAACTCGCTTGACGAAGAGGATTGGAGAGAGACGGAAGAGGAGGAAGAAGACGACATGGCTGAGGGAGAAGAGGGTTTTTTGGTGCCGATAGCTGGAACAGAGGAAGGGGATGAAGAGGGCTAATCGATCGGCACAGTTAAATAATGAGAAGCCTGGTGGGAATTTAATGCCATTGCAGTTTCCGAGGAAGTGATGCCAAGGCTATCGAATTTTGCAGAGAAGCTGGAAAGACAGGGCATCATGATGAAGAATACTGCGGCAGGTCTGCTCTGCCACGACATGACCCTTCGAAGGAAAAACAGAGTGGTTTTGAAATTATCATTGCCAAAACCAGGGGGGCATGTGTTATCACCAGATTTTGGCCAAATCAGGAGGTGGGCCGTAAGGGAGATGGGCTTGGAAGATTACACGTGGAAAATCTCTGAAGCGGCCTTACACGAAGAGTTTGGGCTAGATTGCCCGTGTATCTTTAATTATGGTAGATTATATCTTAGATTAAAGGTTAGAGTTTGTATCGTGCACGGTGGGGATTATTCCCACATTAGAAAGTCCCCTGGACTATAAATATGTATCTAGGGTTTATGGAATAAACAACAACCAACGTTCAACCAACCAAATCAATCTCGGCGCATCGCCAACTCCTTCGTCTCGAGGGTTTCGACCGGTAAGTATCATGCTGCCTAGATCGCATCTTGCGATCTAGGCAGCAGAAGCTTTATGTTGTTCATGCGTTGCTAAATCTTGAAGCCTTTTTGATGGCGAGCAACGTAGTTATCATAGATGTGTTAGGGTTAGCATAGTTCTTCGCGTAATATGCTATCGTAGTGCAACCCTTGCATATCTAGCCGCCCTTACACCTATCTTAGGTGTAGAGGCGGCACCCCGCTTGATCATTATTTAGTAGATCCGATCCGTTACGGTTGCTCCTTGTTCATCAAGGATTAGTTTAATATCTGCAATAGTTAGGCCTTACAAAGGGCGGGAGGATCCAGCGGCACGTAGGGTGTCGTTTGCTAGTCCTAGACAGGATGTTCCGGGGATCAACCTCGTGTTGGTTTTTAGGCCTTGTTTAGGATCGGCTTACGATCACCGTGCGTGGCCGCGAGGCCCAATCCTGAGTAGGATGATCCGATTATGCGGTGAAAACCCTAAATCGTCGTAGATCTCATTAGCTTTATCTTGATCAAGCAGGACCACCATATATTCGTACACCCCGTACGAATCATGGGTGGATCGGCTCCTTGAGCCGATTCACAGGATAACCTGAGAGCCGATCGAGGCTCGTATTTAATGTTTACGTGTATGCCATGCAGGAAACTAAGCGAGGCATCTCCATCACCTTCCTGACCAGGTATAGGTCAGGTGGCACGCCCTTGCGATCAGCATCGGACGTGTGACCAGAAGGCTTTGCGGGCCGTCGCTCGGAGGGACCTCGGCCAGCCGCAGCCCTAGGTTGTTCCCGGCTCTACGGTGTTGCCCGTCGCTGCCCGCCGGTGGGTTTTGACAGCAACAGGATTTCATCAATGATGCTACTGAAAGTTATTATGAGAGAGGAAAACATGGTTATATGCATCTTAATAATATTAAATTTCCCCTCTTTATGTTGAGAATCTTGAAGTTACTCGTGTTTTATCTTCCTATGCTTGTCACTTTGTTCTTCATGAATTCATTTGTGTACAAGATTCCTTTTCATAGGAAGTGGGTTAGACTTAAATTTGTTTTGAATTTGCTTTTTGATGCTCACTTTTGCTTCAACTCTTATTTCTTGCGAGTGCATCATTAAAACTGCTGAGCCCATCTTAATGGCTATAAAGAAAGCACTTCTTGGGAGATAACCCATGTTTTTATTTTACTACAGTAATTTTGTTTTATATTTGAGTCTTGGAAGTTGTTACTACTGTAGCAACCTCTCCTTATCTTTATTTTATTGCATTGTTGTGCCAAGTAAAGTCTTTGATAGTAAGGTTCATACTAGATTTGGATTACTGCGCAGAAACAGATTTCTTGCTGTCACGAATTTGAGTAGTATTCTCTGTAGGTAACTCAGAAAAATCTGCCAATTTACGTGAGTGGTCCTCAGATATGTACGCAACTTTCATTCAATTTGAGCATTTTCATCTGAGCAAGTTAAGTGCCTCTAAAAAAATCGTCTTTACAGACTGTTCTGTTTTGACAGATTCTGCCTTTTATTTCGCATTGCCTGTTTTGCTATGTTTGATGGATTTATTTATTCCATTAACTTTCATTAGCTTTGTACAATGTCCAGAAGTGTTAAGAATGATTATGTCACCTCTGAACATGTGAATTTTTGATTATGCACTAACCCTCTAATGAGTTTGTTTCGAGTTTGGTGTGGAGGAAATTTTCAAGGGTCAAGAGAGGAGGATGATACAATATGATCAAGGAGAGTGAAAGCTCTAAGCTTGGGGATGCCCCGGTGGTTCATCCCTGGATATTTCAAGAAGACTCAAGCATCTAAGCTTGGGGATGCCCAAGGCATCCCCTTCTTCATCGACAAATTATCAGGTCACCTCTAGTGAAACTATATTTTTATTCCGTCACATCTTATGTGCTTTACTTGGAGCGTCTGTTTGTTTTATTTTTGTTTTGTTTGAACAAAATTGGATCCTAGCATTCATTGTGTGGGAGAGAGACACGCTCCGCTGTTGCATATGAACACATATGTTCTTAGCTTTATTCTTAATGTTCATGGCGAAGGTTGAAACTGCTTCGTTAATTGTTATTATGGTTGGAAACGGAAAATGCTTCATGTGGTAAATGGTATAATATCTTGAATAATTTGATACTTGGAAATTGTTGTGCTCATGTTTAAGCTCTTGGATCATATACTTTGCACCTATTAATGAAGAACTACATAGAGCTTGTTAAAATTTGGTTTGCATGATTGGTTTCTCTAGAGTCTAGATATTTTCTGGTGAGGGTTTGAACAACAAGGAATACAGTGTAGAGTCTTATAATGCTTACAATATGTTATTATGTGAGTTTTGCTGTACCGGTTCATACTTGTGTTTGCTTCAAACAACCTTGCTAGCCAAAGCCTTGTACTGAGAGGGAATACTTCTCGTGCATCCAAATCCTTGAGCCAAAAACCTATGCCATTTGTGTCGACCATACCTACCTACTACATGGTATTTCTCCGCCATTCCAAAGTAAATTACTTGAGTGCTACCTTTAAAAATTCTATTCTTTGTCTTTGCAATATATAGCTCATGGGAAAATAGCTTAAAAACTATTGTGGTATTGAATATGTACTTATGTATCTTATTTCTTAATAAGTTGCTTGTTGAGCGGTAACCATGTTTCTGGGGACGCCATCAACTATTACCTTTGTTGAATATCATGTGAGTTGCTATGCATGTTCGTTTTATCATAAGTAAGGGTGATTTATCATGATCAATGGTTTGAGTATGCATATTGTTAGAGAAGAACATTGGGCCGCTAACTAAAGCCATGAACCATGGTGGAAGTTTCAGTTTGGACAATAAATCCTCAATCTCTTATGAGAATATTATTTGTTGTTGAATGCTTATGCATTAAAGAGGAGTCCATTATTTGTTGTCTATGTTGTCCTGGTATGGATGTCTAAGTTGAGAATAATCAAAAGCGAGAAATCCAATGCGAGCTTTCTCCTTAGACCTTTGTACAGGCGGCATAGAGGTACCCCTTTGTGACACTTGGTTAAAACGTATGCTATGCAATGATAATCCATGTAAATCCAAGCTAATTAGGACA
This sequence comes from Lolium perenne, assembly GCF_019359855.2. Lineage (NCBI taxonomy): Eukaryota > Viridiplantae > Streptophyta > Magnoliopsida > Poales > Poaceae > Lolium > Lolium perenne. The sequence continues at coordinate 192,203,896 of NC_067245.2, forward strand.
AGGTGCGAGCACTATTGGTAATCTATGCATGAGGCTTGCAACTTATAGGATATCTTATACATAACACATATGCTTTATTACTACCGTTGACAAAATTGTTTCTATGTTTTCAAAATAAAAGCTCTAGCACAAATATAGTAATCCATGCTTCCCTCTGCGAAGGGCCATTCTTCTACTTTATGTTGAGTCAGTTTACCTATTTCTTTCTATCTTAGAAGCAAACACTTGTGTCAACTGTGCATTGATTCTTACATGCTTGCTTATTGCACTTATTATTCTACTTTGTGTTGACAATTATCCATGAGATAAACATGTTGAAGTTGAAAGCAACCGCTGAAACTTAATCTTCCTTTGTGTTGTTTCAATGCCTTTACTTTGAATTTATTGCTTTATGAGTTAACTCTTATGCAAGACTTATTGATGCTTGTCTTGAAAGTACTATTCATGAAAAGTCTTTGCTATATGATTCAGTTGTTTAGTCATTATCTTTACCATTGCTTCGAATCACTGCATTCATTTCATATGCTTTACAATAGTATGATCAAGATTATGTAAGTAACATGTCACTTCAGAAATTATTCTTTTTATCGTTTACCTACTCGAGGACGAGTAGGAACTAAGCTTGGGGATGCTAATACGTCTCCAACGTATCTATAATTTCTGATGTTCCATGCTTGTTTTATGACAATACCTACATGTTTTGTTCACACTTTATATCGTTTTGATGCATTTTCCGGAACTAACCTATTGACAAGATGCCGAAGTGCCAGTTCCTGTTTTCTGCTGTTTTTGGTTTCAGAAATCCTAGTAAGGAAATATTCTCGGAATTGCATGAAATCAACGCCCAGAACCTTATTTTTCCCGGAAGCTTCCAGAGAGCCAGAGTGGGACCAGAGGGGAGCCCTGGGGGCCCCACACATGGTGGCGGCGCGGCCAAGGGGGGGCGCCCCCCTACTGTGAGGGGGCCCCGTGGCCCTTCCGACTCCGACTCTTCGCCTATATAAGCCTCCCTGACCTAAATCTTCGATACTGATTGACGAAACTCTAGAAAACCTTCCAGAGCCGCCGCCATCGCGAAACTCCAATTCGGGGGACAGAAGTCTCTGTTCCGGCACCCTGCCGGGACGGGGAATTGCCCCGGAAGCCATCTCCATCGACACCACCGCCATCTTCACCGACATCGTTGTCTCCATGATGAGGAGGGAGTAGTTCTCCCCCGGGGCTGAGGGCTCTACCGTAGCTATGTGGTTCATATCTCTCTCTTTGTGATCTAGTTGAATATCATCTATGTGCTACTCTAGTGATGTTATTAAAGTAGTCTATTCCTCCTCCATGATGTAATGTTGACAGTGTGTCCATCATGAAGTACTTGGTATAAGCTATCATTGTGATCTCTTGTAGATTATGAAGTTAACTATTACTATGATAGTATTGATGTGATCTATTCCCCCTTTCATAGTCTGTCGGTGACGGTGTGCATGCTATGTTAGTACTCGGTATAATTGCGTTGGTCTACCATGCACTCTAAGGTTACTTAAATATGAACTCCGAATGTTGTGGAGCTTGTTAACTCCGGCATTGAGGTGCTCTTGTAGCCCTACACAATGAATGGTGTTTGTTATCCAACAAGATAGTGTAGAGTAGTTTCAGTTATGTGATCAATGTTGAGAGTGTCCACTAGTGAAAGTAGGATCCCTAGGCCTTGTTTCTAAGCATCGAATCTCCGTTTATTTACTGTTTTGTTGCATGTTTACTCGCTGCCATATTTATTTCAGATTGTTATTACCACTCATATCCATCCATATTACTTGTATTTCACTATCTCTTTGTCGAACTAGTGCACCTATACATCTGACAAGTGTATTGGGTGTGTTGGGAACACAAGAGACTTCTTGTATCGTGATTGCAGGGTTGCTTGAGAGGGATATCTTTGACCTCTTCCTCCCTGAGTTCGATAAACCTTGGGTGATTCACTTAAGGGAAACTTGCTGCTGTTCTACAAACCTCTGCTCTTGGAGGCCCAACACTGTCTACAGGAAAAGAAGTGTGAGTAGACATCAGGCGTCCATGGTGAGGGCAGTGTGGTATCCCGAACGAGGAGCAGACCTAAGGAGTTCACAGATGTCTTCTCCAGCCGGCGGTGCATGGCCGCGTGAGGAAATGTCGTCCATGGAGAACTCGTGGTTGGGTGTCTGAAACTTGCATTTTGTATCATCATTATTGTTACATATAGGGTTAGTTTTCATTGTTATTTACGCATTTTTAGATGATTTCCGAAACTTTCCTACAATGTCTCTTTCATTGGTATTTAATTTCTAGGAGGCGGAAAATCTCCTTTTTCGTATTTTATTTGTTTCAGGACTTTCTGGAACGTAAAAAATCGAGGAAAAATTACCTGGTCAGTTTTTCTCCCAAAGAAAGGTCGTGACCGAAAGAAACAAGCAAGAAGGCTTGGTGCAAACGAGTGCAGGTCGTTCGCACCCCGAACATCATTTTGCCCCCTCTTTTATCCCAGACGCTCCGTTTCGCCAAACAACCTCTGCCATATTTTTTCTGAGATTTATTGAGGCGGCGGCAGAGGCGAAAGTCCTCTCCTACTCCGCGAGAGGGCAGATCCTGGTGACATAGGTATGCCTAACAGGCATGCCAAATAAGTATCCAAGGTATAGAGGGAAACATGAAGCCCATGCACTCGAAGCTTTGGAGGCCCAGAAGGTTGAAGGCTTTCGGGTTAGGAAACTAGAGTTGTAATATGAAACTTATATCAATATAGGAAGCCCAATGCGGCTCGACAATTTGTAACTTATACGATACGGAAAAGGCTCGGCTTCGCCTCCTATATAAAGGGGAAGCCGAGGGAAGAAGAAGGGATCGAAACCATTGTAACCCTAGCCACCATAATCTTGAGTTGAGCACCTTTGTTCGGTTGAACCTTCGAGATCTACTTGCCCTCTACTTCTTACGAAACCCTAAGTCTACAATACATAGGCATTGACGAGTTAATTCCTCATCAATTGGCTCCGTCTGTGGGAATTGGAGGCTGCAAGGTCCTAATCTCGATGTGAAAGATCGAGATGTCGCCTAGAGGGGGGGTGAATAGGCAATTAAAAACTATTGGGGATTTGTCTTTTAAGAATGCGGAATTAAACTATCATTTAGTTTACAAGCACAAACCCTAAATATGCTAAGCTCAACTAAGTGTAACAATAGGAAGTAGAGCTAAGAAAGATAGGCACAAGATATATGTAGCACAAGTGATAGAAAGATATATGTACTTCAAGCACGATGGCTATCACAAGGAAAGAGAGCTCGGGTATAGAAATAACCGAGGCACACGGAGACGAGGATGTATTCCCGTGTTCCCTTCCTTTGCAAGAAGGTACGTCACGTTTGGAGGAGTGGAGGTCCCACGAAGGATTCCCCGCGCCACGAAGGCTCACCCTATTCTCCGAACCACACCCACGAAGGATAATGGCCCTTTCCTTATGGTTAGATTTTCCTCCGCTCCGGAGATGGCAAGCTCCACAACCACTTCACAAGCTCCACGAAGGAGAAGCCCGGGCCTCTTCACAATCTTCTTGAAGAGATCACCGGAGCACCAACCGCCAAGCCAACTAGGAGGTTTCCCTCCAAGAGTAACAAGCTCACGGTCTCTCACTCGAACTAATCGTGGTGGAGAGCTCAACACTATGCAATGATGCAAAGCAAGAACACTAGAGGTGTTCAAGTCCTTCAGTCTCAAATCCCACCCAAGCAACAAATGCTAAGATGAGATTGGAGAGGAAGAACAATGGGGAAAGTCAACAAAATACTCCAAGATCTAGATCCCAAGAGTTTCCCTCACTTAGAGGAGAAATGGATTGGTGGAAGTGTAGATCTAGATCTCCTCTCTTAGATCCCTCAAGAATGAGCAAGAATCATGGAGGGGAACAAGAGAGAGAGAGCAAGTTCTTCAAATGCAACAATGGAGGAGATAGAATGGGAAGAACTAACTTGCTCAAGGTGGAAGAAGGGCTATTTATAGTCCAAGGAGAAAAATAACCGTTGGGGAAAAAGCTGTGTGAAAATCGCAGGAAAAACGGCCCCAAAAAGTGGCCCAGCCGGCTGCCAGGCCGGCCAACCGAATTTGGCGCTGAGGAGCCCAGCAGGGGATCCGGCCGGACCGGCCCAGCAACCGGGCGGAGCAGCGCGCCGCACCGGGTGGCAGTTTGGTCGCGCGGGGGCGAGCGGGGCGCAGGCCGCAGGTGGGCCGCGGGGCGGTGAGGCCCGGCCCCGGCCAGAGGCCGGTCTGGCGAGGTAGCAGGCGGGCGGGCAGTCGGTGACCGGCGCTGGGCCGGATGGGGTGGCCAAGCCCATTGGACGCCGCCCGGATGGCAAAGGCGCCCGGGCCGGTCATGGCCGGGTGGGCCGGCGCATGGCCCGGCAGGCCGGGTGGCCGACCAGCTGCCCCTCCTCCTTTTTTTTTCTTTTTCCTTTTTATTCTTTTCCCTTTTCCCTTTTTCTTTAATAACTAATGCTCCCGAACTCCGATTCGAATGAAACCAATTTTGTTGGAAAGATAACGACGAATAGAACCCCGACAGAACATTTTTAGATGATTTTAGAGAGGAACTCTCCCACCGTCAAGAAACGGTGAAGACGTCCAAACTCGAAAACGCAATAAAAGATGCATGCGGATTCCGTTTTCGATGAACTTGGGCTTGTTGTAAAGCTAGCAACAATCTCAAGAACCTCACACAGAGAAACACCAAGAAGCAATAAGGATATGCAAAGTATGCAAAGGATTGAGCTCCCTAAGACGATGTCATCAAGTTACTCAACCGAAAGCCCCTCTTAATAGTGCGGCTATCTATCCTATAATCCGGTCTCTCATCAACCACCTTGAGACCGGTAAAAGGAACACCTATCAAGGCCATACCTTTGCCTTGCGCATCCCGCTTGATCTTGATGATAACTCTTCAAGCTTCACTCAAGCCGGAATGCCTCACTTGATCATTGTTGCTTTGGGAAGACTCACAAATGCTCCCCCATACACTATGATGGGAAAGCTTCATTGATGCACATCTTCACAAGTCCATTATCACCAAATGGACGGAAAGCTTCAAGCATGAGATTCACTTGAGATGCTCATCTTGAACTTTCCCAACTCAACCTTGTATCTTCTCATACTCACATAAGATAGAGCATGGCTAATATTGAGTTCCACATAAGAACTCCATCTTCATTTCTTATTCTTGATCATATCACACATGTATCTTCAAATTGATGATCTTGATGCCAATACACAAGGTATATCTTTATCTTCATGGCATCCATACTTGAATCCAACACATGGAGAGCAAGTAGTACCTATGGAGTATTCCTTTATATAAACTCAATGAAAACATTAGTCCATAGGGGTTGTCATTAATTACCAAAACCACACATAGGGGCAATATACCCTTACACGATGGCATCTTCAACATCATCGTCAACAGCAAGAAACGCGATGGACGGAGGTAAACGAGTCCAACCTGATCTCGCCGATTTTGTTCCTCACCCTCCCGCCCGGTTGCATGCATATGCCGATCTGGAGGAGTCGGCGGAGATGACGTTCGGGAGCTTCCGCTTCCTCGTCAGAAAAGAAGGATCGCATCGTCTCGTGGCACCGATATTTTCGGGAGCGTTGGCGGTCGAGCCTGATTTCTCGGGATCGTCAGCATCATCTATCGAGTTAGGCGACAAAGAAGTTTCGTCGCCACGCTTCACCAAGCCCGCCAGCGGCGGGGTACTCGTGGATCTGTTCGGTGACATGACTTTCGGGTCGTTCACGTGAACCGGTCTATCTCAAGATAGCGACTCGGAAAGCTTCACCAACTTTGAATTCACCAACATCAATGACTCTACTGCTAGTAGGGAGTTCTTCGCCGAACTATACGACGGTGTCACCTGCCCTGAAGCCGATGAAAATACACTGCAACATATCACCGGATATGCTTAATCACGAGAGCAAGTCGTGAAGAGGATGAAGAGTCCGAGGCTTTCGACGACTTGGGCAACCCCTACGTCGATCCCGCGGATCTCACGCGGGGAACGGGAAATAAATTCATTGGAGCTGAGCCGCGAGAAAAAGTACAGCTGTCACAGGAAGCATGGGATAGAGCTGCAAGAGCCATGAACGACACAGAGCCGATAACTACACAAGCTTCGCTCCAAGCATATCAGTATAAAATCGCTTGTTCCAGACGTGAGGTAGAAAAAATGCAGTGAAAACTTGACAAAAGAAAAGTTGCAGCGGATGCATCCAGCGAGCGCAGGGCCAGCCTGAGTCGACACTCGAGGACCTCAGGAGATAGTCACACGGACAGTCGTGCAAGAGCAAGATCTCGGTTGGCAGGTATACCCGAAGGAAAACGGGAGAACCTAATTCAAAACCTCGACATGTCCTTCATGTCACTAGACACGAGAGGGCACATTATCCTGAAAACACCAAAGGCAGGATATATGGCGACACATGCATTCCTAATGGCGTACATGCCACCTCAAGGAGATCCTAGATCATCACTATACCAGATGGCTATGGCAGAAGTCGATGTTATGGGTGCAGCGATAGCAGGAAGAGAAATAGCACCACAAGCCAAAAGTGCTCCACGCCGGAACAGCCCAAGGCAAAATAGTCCCCGACACACTGTGGCAGCAACGCGAGATGCTCCAAGAGAAGGTGACGCGAGGAACACAGTAGCTCAAGCTCGAGCCGACAGAGCACATGAGGAAAGAAGTCCAGAAAACAGAACACGTGAGCATCGGCATACACCAGAAGATAGTGATGAGGACTTGTGCGACTCCCTTGCTTTACTCGAAGGGTTCGCAAAACTCGAGTGCCCACTAGCTTCAAGTTACCCGACAATTATAAAAAGTTCGACGGGCTGCAAGACCCAGAGGACTGGTTAGTCGATTATCGCAGGGGTTCTTTTCTTTTTTCGTACGCGGCCTCGACTCCAACCGCTTCCTTCCATGCATTAGCATTGGAATTAAGCACCCACCGTCTCATTTTTTTCCAAGCAAATTAATTCATGCTCATGCAGTTATGATTCTAATTACTCCAGTACTTGGCTATTTTCTCTTCTTCCTTTTTTTCCGATCCATCCCTGGGTCACGTTTGTGTCCAAAATGTTCGAGCCCGTCCGTTTGCGTCGCCTTAAATGGTCGAAATCGACCGCACGTCCGTTTGCGTCAGGGGTGGCTCTTGCGGGCACGACGCATTTTTTTTATTTTGCATTTTTTTCAACATAAAACATAATTTACATAGTAAAGAAAGAAAAATAAAATATAAAACACACCTAATAACGCCTACTCCTCCTCGTCGTCGTCGATCACGACGAGCTCTTGTACCGGCCACGGCCAATTGGCAAGCGGAAAAACATACGCCGACGGTGGTGGAGGTGGAGCACCCCACGCAAGTGGGTGGAGGTTGAGCGGCCCACGCAGGTGGTGGAGGTGGAGCCGCCCACGGGTTGTACGGCGTCAGTTGCACCGGTTGTGGGTCCGTGTCCTCGAGCGCCCATCGTAGGGCCTCTTCCTCCTTGAGGCCTCGCGGCATGATGTCGGTGGCGTACCAGAGCTGCAAGACCCATGGGATCACATGAGATATGTGCTGCAGATACACTTTAGGGCATCAAACAATGTGGTTGAATACGAAGCTTTGGTACATGGGCTCAAGGTTGCAAAAGAAATCGGCGTTCATCGGATCATTTTCTACGGCGATTCAGACCTGGTGGTACAACAGTGTTCGGGAGATTGGGATGCAAAAGATGCCAACATGGCCGCATACCGGTTCCATGTGCGGAAGATTGCCGAATTCTTCGAGCGATGCGATTTTCACCATGTACCGCGAGCAGAAAATGAAGCTGCGGACACACTCTTCAAAATGGGCTCGTCCAGGCAAGAAATTCCTTCCGGAATAGCCTTGGCTCACCTGAGGAAACCATCGTTCAAACCGAGTCCGGAGTCACATATTGTGCCAATGGACATTGACGAAGGAAACCCTGGGACTGCTCCATCTAACCCGGGGACTTCGGGTTCGAAACCGGAAGAAACTATGATGGTGGATTGCATGGAGATTGATGTACCGGTTTTTCTAGTTCGGGAAACGCCAACTTGGGTAAAACCTATTAAGGAATTCCTGATCAACGGTGGCTTGCCAGTTGATGAAACCGAATCGAGAAGGATCCAAAGGAGGTCCAAGGCGTACACCGTCATCAATGGTGAGATGTACAAGAGAAGCATTACTGGTGTCCTCCAACGATGTGTGGAACCGGAAGAAGGAAAAGAGATGCTCCTGGAAATTGACCAAGGAGAATGCGGGCACCATGCCTCATCCAGGGCGCTGGTGGCAAAAGTGTCCGGCATGGGTTTTATTGGCCCACAGCTTTGAAAGATGTTGAGGACTTAGTCCGGAAGTGCAATGGGTGCCAGAGGTACGCCAAACAAAATCATACCCCAGCATCCGGTTTAAAAACGATACCGATAACTTGGCCATTTGGTGTATGGTGCCTGGACATGGTTGGCCCATTCAAAACGGCAAGAGGAAACATGACTCATATCTTGGTGACGGTGGATAAGTTTACTAAGTGGCTAGAGGTTAAGCCAATCGGAAAGTGTGATGGGCACACATCTGTGAAATTCTTGAAAGATGTCATCTTGCAGTATGGATACCCGCACAACATTATCACTGACAACGGAACAAACTTTGCTCAAGGAGAGTTTAAGTGGTTCTGTGATGATAACAATATCCGGTTGGATATAGCCTCGGTGGCACAACCACAGGAAAATGGGCAGGTGGAAAGAACAAATGCACTCGTGCTTTCCGGTATCAAACCGAGACTTATTGAGCCACTCGAGAAAACGCCAGGATGTTGGCTTGATGAACTACCATCAGTGTTGTGGAGTATAAGAACCACACCAAACCGGTCTACCGGATACACACCATTTTTCATGGTATATGGAGCAGAAGCGGTCATACCAACCGACATCATCCATGACTCACTGATACGTCCAATTTGCATCACTATTTTATATCATAATTTGCTGTTATTCATTGATATATTTCATATTTGGAGATGATACTTATGTTATTTCATCTATTTTGCATGATTCATGATTATTGGAGGATCGCGCACCGGAGTCAGGATTCTGCTGGAAAAAGCGCCGTCGGAATGCAATATTTTGGAAGATCAACAATTGACGAAAGTTATATGAAAAATCCTATTTTTCCAGAAGATGACGAGAGCCAGAAGGAGGAGCCGAGGAGGGCCACCATGGGCCCCCCTCACAGGCCGGCGCGGGCCCTGCCCTAGCCGCGCCGCCTTGTGGGGAGGGGGCCCACAGCCCCCTCTGGCCTCCTCTCCTTCGCGTATTTCTTCGTCCCGAAAACCTAAGCTCCAGGGGATAAGTCGCGAAGAGTCACAGCCGCCTCTGCGGGGCGGAGAACACCAGAGAGAAAAGAGCTCCGGCAGGCTGAGATCTACCGGGGAAATTCCCTCCCGGAGGGGGAAATCGACGCCATCGTCACCGCCATCGAGCTGGACATCATCTCCATCACCATCATCATCATCTCCATCATCATCACCGCCGTCTCCACCGCTGCACATCGTCACCGCTGTAACAATTTGGGTTTGATCTTGATTGTTTGATAGGGGAAACTCTCCCGGTGTTGATTTTTACTTGTTATCGATGCTATTGAGTGAAACCGTTGGACCAAGGTTTATGTTCAGATTGTTATTCATCATCATATCACCTCTGATCATGTTCCATATGATGTCTCGTGAGTAGTTCGTTTAGTTCTTGAGGACATGGGTGAAGTCTAAATGTTAGTAGTGAAGTATGGTTGAGTAATATTCAATGTTATGATATTTAAGTTGTGGTGTTATTCTTCTAGTGGTGTCGTGTGAACATCGACTACACGGCACTTCACCTTTATGGGCCTAGGGGAATGCATCTTGTACTCGTTTGCCAATTGCGGGGTTGCCGGAGTGACAGAAACCTAAACCCCCGTTGGTATATCGATGCAGGAGGGGTAGCAGGATCTCAGAGTTTAAGGCTGTGGTTAGATTTATCTTAATTACTTTCTTGTAGTTGCGGATGCTTGCAAGGGGTATAATCACAAGTATGTATTAGTCCTAGGAAGGGCGGTACATTAGCATAGGTTCACCCACACAACACTTATCAAAACAATGAAGATTAATTAGCCGTATGTAGCGAAAGCACTAGACTAAAATCCCGTGTGTCCTCGAGAACGTTTGGTCATTATAAGTAAACAAACCGGCTTGTCCTTTTTGCTAAAAAGGATTGGGCCACTCGCTGCAATTATTACTCTCGCACTTTACTTACTCGTACTTTATTCATCTGCTACATCAAACCCCCCTGAATACTTGTCTGTGAGCATTTACAGTGAATCCTTCATCGAAACTGCTTGTCAACACCTTCTGCTCCTCGTTGGGATCGACATTCTTACTTATCGAAGATACTACGATACACCCCCTATACTTGTGGGTCATCAAGACTATTTTCTGGCGCCATTGCCGGGGAGTGAAGCGCTATTGGTAAGCGGAATTGGTAAGGGAAATTTCTACTGTTTGTGCTGATTTTATTTCTGCCTGCTGCCATAATTCATTATGGAGAGATCTTCTCTTGAGTTTTTATTTGGAAAATCTACTACTACTGCAAAGGTAGTGGATGAGGCGCCAGGTGAGGAAGAAATACCATACAAAATACCTATGAAAATTATTGAACGTGTAGTGGATAACCGTTATACAGGGGATGGAACTGTCCACCCTGGAGATCATTTACTGTTCTTACATGAATTATGCGGTTTATTCAAGTGTGCAGGTATTGCTATGGATGAAGTGAGGAAGAAATTATTCTCTATATCGCTGTCTGGTAAAGCGGCGCATTGGTATAAATTACTGGATAATGGGGATTCTCTTGAATGGAATGATATTGTGCCCTGGTTTTATTCTAAGTTCTATCCTCCAAGTGAAATTCACAAAGATCGGAACCGCATATATAATTTTTGGCCTCATGATGGAGAGAGTATTGCCCAAGCGTGGGGGAGATTGAAGTCTTTAATGCTCAAATGCCCCATTCATGAGCTTCCTGGTAATGTTATTATTGATAATTTATATGCAAGACTTTCTTTTCAAGACAAGACCTTGCTGGATACTTCTTGTTCTGGATCATTTACACGCAACAAAGAAGAGTTTAAAAGGGACCTTCTTAATCGGATCCAGGAAAATACTGAAGGATGGGAGAACGACAAAGGTAGAGAATCAGGTATAAATTATGATTATAAATGCTTTGAAGCTTTTATGGATACTGATAAATTTCGTAATATGAGTGCTACTTATGGTCTTGATTCTCAAGTTGCTGCAAATCTTTATAAAGCTTTTGCCTCTCATTATGAATTGCCTAAGAAGAATTTTGATAAGTATCATGAACCGTATAAAGATAAAATTGATTCATCTATTAATAAATGTGTTGTAGTTGAAACTGTTGATCATGTTATTCCTGAAGCTTATATTGAAAAAACTCCTTTCCCTGCTAAAATGAAGGAGTACTCGGTTATAAATAGTGCGGTTCATAAAAGTGAAAAGAAACCTATAGAACCTGAAGAACAAATAAAAGTTGAACCTGCTGTTGCAATAGTTAAAGATCTTGTGACTGAAAATGTGGAGGATGGTCATATTATTTTCTGTGAAGATGCTTCTAATATTGTTTCACATCCTAATAAGTCTAGGAAAGCTAGTGTTCCTATGTTATCTGTTAGAATTGGAGATCATTGTTATTATGGTTTATGTGATATTGGTGCAAGTATTAGTGCTATTCCTTATGAGCTTTACACGGAGATTATGCACAAAATTGGTTCTTGTGAACTTGAAGATATTGATGTGGTTATTCGGCTGGCTAATAGAGAAACTATCTCTCCAATTGGTATTGTTCGAGATGTGGAAGTTCTATGCGGTAAGATTAAATATCCTGCTGACTTTTTGGTACTTGGTTCTGCTGCTAGTAAATATTGTCCTATCATTTTTGGTAGACCTTTTCTAAATACTTGTGGAGCTGTTATAGATTGCAAGAAAGAGAAAATTTTGACTAAATTTGCTGGTGAATCTTATGAGTTTAACTTCTCTAAATTTGCCAAAACTCCTTATAAAGCTGATTCGCCTAATAATGATTTTAGAGTTGAACAGTGTGCATCTATTGCTCTTGCTCCTAATAATCCTTTGCAGCAACATTTGGAGAATAGTGAGAGTGAAGTTTTTAGGGAAGAAAGAAATGAGCTTGATGAAATTTTCCTTCGTCAACCTATTCTTAAGCATGATTTACCGGTAGAAGATCTGGGTACAACACCACCACCAAAGGAAGATCCTGTCTTTGATTTAAAACCATTGCCTGATAATCTTAAATATGCTCATATTGATGATAAGAAAATATATCCTGTTATTATTAGTTCTAAGCTTTCAGAGTTTGAAGAAGAAAGGTTATTGGAAATATTGAAGAAACACCGAGGTGCTATTGGCTACACTCTTGATGACTTGAAGGGGATTTCTCCCTCTATTTGCCAACATGCCATTAATATGGAAGATGATGCGAAGCCTGTTGTTGAACCTCAGCGTCGTCTAATTCCTAAGATGAAGGATGTGGTAAGAAATGAGGTATTAAGACTTCTTGAAGCTGGTATTATATATCCTATTGCTGATAGTAGATGGGTTAGTCCTGTGCATTGTGTTCCTAAGAAAGGAGGAATGACTATTGTTCCTAATGATAATGATGAGCTCATACCTCAAAGAGTAGTTGTAGGGTATAGAATGTGCATTGATTATCGAAAAGTTAATAAGGTTACTAAGAAAGATCATTACCCTTTACCTTTTATTGATCAAATGTTAGAAAGGTTATCCAAAAATACTCATTTTTGCTTTCTTGATGGTTATTCTGGGTTTTCACAAATTGTTGTTAAAACTAAGGATCAAGAGAAAACCACTTTCACTTGTCCCTATGGAACTTATGCTTATAGACGCATGCCTTTTGGTTTATGTAATGCCCCTGCTACTTTTCAAAGATGCATGTCTGCTATTTTTCATGGCTTTTGCGAGAGTATTGTAGAGGTATTCATGGATGATTTTTCTGTCTATGGGAATTCTTTTGATAATTGCTTGCGGAACCTTGATAAAGTTTTGCAGAGATGTGAAGAAACTAACCTTGTTCTTAATTGGGAGAAATGCCACTTTATGGTTAATGAAGGAATTGTATTGGGACATAAAATTTCCGAGAGAGGTATTGAAGTTGATAGAGCTAAAGTTGAAGCAATTGAGAAGATGCCCTATCCTAGGGATGTTAAAGGTATTCGTAGTGTTCTTGGTCATGCTGGGTTTTATAGGAGGTTTATTAAAGACTTCTCCAAGATTTCAAAGCCTCTTACTAATCTTCTTCAAAAAGATGTACCTTTTGTTTTTGATGATGATTGTAAGGAAGCTTTTGAAACTCTAAAGAAAGCCTTAACAACTGCTCCTATAGTTGAACCTCCTGATTGGAACTTACCATTTGAAATTATGTGTGATGCTAGTGATTTTCTTTGTAGGCGCTGTTCTTGGACAGCGAGTAAATAAAAAATTGAATGTTATTCATTATGCTAGTAAAACCCTTGATGCTGCTCAAAGAAATTATGCTACTACTGAAAAAGAATTGTTAGCTGTAGTCTTTGCTTGTGATAAGTTTAGATCCTATATTGTTGATTCAAAAGTCACTATAGATACTGATCATGCTGCAATCAGATACCTTATGCAAAAGAAAGATGCTAAGCCAAGGCTTATTAGATGGGTACTTCTGTTGCAAGAATTTGATTTACATATTGTAGATAGGAAAGGTGCTGATAATCCTGTAGCTGATAATTTGTCTAGATTGGAAAATATTGCTTATGATCCTGTTCCTGTTAATGATAGTTTTCCAAATGAACAATTGGCTGTAATAAAGGTGAGCTCGCGAGACAGTCCTTGGTATGCTGATTATGCTAACTTGATTGTTTCCAAGTACTTTCCTCCAACCTTTTCAGCTCAGCAAAGGAGGAAATTCTTTTATGACTTGAGGCATTATTTCTGGGATGACCCACACTTATATAAAGAAGGAGTGGATGGTATTCTGCGAAGATGTGTTCCCGAGTATGAACAGCAAGAGATATTAAGTAAATGTCATGGTAGTGCTTATGGAGGACATCACGCCGGAGATAGAACCGCACAAAAGGTTCTACAATCAGGTTTTTATTGGCCAACTCTCTTCAAAGATGCAAGGAAGTTTATTTTATCTTGTGATGAATGTCAAAGGGTTGGTAATATCTCGAGACGCAATGAAATGCCTATGAATTATACTCTTGTTATTGAACCGTTTGATTGTTGGGGATTTGACTTCATGGGACCTTTTCCCTCTTCAGAAGGTAACACTCGTATACTTGTTGCTGTTGATTATGTTACTAAATGGGTGGAAGCCATACCTACAAAAAGTGCTGATGGTGAGACCTCTTTAAGAATGCTTTTAGATATTATTTTTCCTAGATTTGGAGTTCCTAGATATATTATGACTGATGGAGGTTCTCATTTTATTCATGGTGGTTTTAGAAAAACTCTTGCTAAATATGGTATTAATCATAGAATTGCTTCCGCTTATCATCCTCAAACTAGTGGGCAAGTAGAACTATCAAATAGAGAAATTAAAGCTATCTTGCAAAAGACTGTTAATAAAACTAGAAAGAATTGGGCTAGTAAATTGAAGGAAGCACTATGGGCTTATAGAACTGCTTATAAAAATCCCATGGGTATGTCACCTTATAAAATGGTTTATGGAAAAGCTTGTCATTTACCTTTAGAACTAGAGCACAAAGCTTATTGGGCTGTAAGAGAACTAAATAAAGATCCTAAACTAGCCGGTAAGAAGAGGTTGCTACAATTGAGTTCTCTAGATGAATGGAGAAGTGAAGCTTATGAAAATGCTAAACTCTTTAAAGAGAAAGTTAAAAAATGGCATGATAGAAGGATTATCAAAAGAGAATTTAATATTGGAGATAAAGTCCTATTTTATCGGTCTCGTCTCAGATTCTTTGCAGGGAAATTACTCTCGAAATGGGAAGGACCATATGTTGTTGAGGAGGTGTATCGTTCAGGAGCAATTAAAATTAGCTCTCTCCAAGGCAATGCCACACAAGTGGTGAATGGACAAAGACTCAAGCATTATCTCTCAGGTGATTCTTATAATGTAGATGTTGATGTCATTCGAGTGGAAACACCGGAGGCTTTCATTAAAGGTCAAATTGACAGTCTGCCAAAACTCGACTTTGAATAGGTAACAGTACTGGTAATAAAAAGTTCGCGATTTACTTTCCGAACAATGTTTTTGCTGTTTTTGGAAAATATGAAAGATTACGAGATCGAAACGGAGTGGAGGAGACGCACGAGGGCGTGCCCCCATAGGCCGGCGCGGGCCCTAGCTTGGCCGCGCCACCCTATGAGGTGGCCACCTCGTCGCCCCTCTCCGACTCTGGTTCGACCTGGTACTTTCCTTATGTTGTGAAAATTCCTGCTATATCGTTTTCTCGACGTGTTTTGTTTTGAGCTGTTTCTGCCAGGATCTATTTTCAATCTAGGAGCACCATGGCCTCCAACAACAAGGGCAAGGGGTTTTCGGAGGAAGAAGTGAAGAGGGTGTCGTCAAAACAAGAGCAACAAGCCGTTGGGAGTAAGCAAATCTTGGTGGGATCTGTTGACACTCGACGTTCTTTCTCTCATAACTTGCAGGGACCCTTACCACCTGCTCTCAGCCTCGACTCTTTCCCTGTGTTGGAAGAAGCTCTACGGGCTACCGATGAGTTTTGTGATCAATACCGTGCTCTAAGAAGAGAAGTGGAGATACTTCAGGAGGAGAATTACCGACTCCGTAGAATGCTGGAATATTACTCGATTCCCATCACAAGGCCACCACCGCCAACTTCAGATAACAATGAATCTCTTCGAGTCTTAGTGCAGAACTGCCAAACTGAGAAGCTGAAGCTGAAGGAGATCTGTAAGAATCGCGGGAGGAATTCATCACCACCATCGCCGAAGGAGTAATTCATCATCGGTATTGGCATCCCCTTGGTTTGTTCCAAGCTTGGGGGAGTGCCGCGGTATCACATCATCACTACCTTTTACTTTTTACTATCAAGTAGTGTCATATCATGAGTAGGGAAGTTATCATATAAGATGGGTTGCAGTGTGGAAGTATCTCTCCTTTAGTTGGTTTTCTATGTATCCCTTGGTGTGAGTTATCGTTATGAAATATTAATGAGAAGTCTTATCATTTACATATTGCACATCTTATTTTAGTTTGCAATCCTTATTATATGATTGATCTTGTTATTAGTATTGGTATCACTTTGGGAGCATTGAATAAATCTATTTGGTTTTGGCAAACTTAGCATTGGTCAATAGCAACAACACTTTGAGGTTTAAGTAGAAAAGAGAAATACATGTAGTTGTTTCATTGTCTTCCTTTCTTGTTAGCTCATAGCTTATTATTCTGAAGTTAAAATTGTTTGTGCTTACAAGGAGATGCATGATTGTTTCTATCACATGTATATTTGTTTGTTTCCCTTGACTCTTGTGCTTGCTAATTAACCTTGCTAGCCAAAAACCTGTACCGAGAGGGAATACTTCTCGTGCATCCAAACCTCAACCCAAACCTATGCCATTTGTGTCCACCATAACTACCTACTACATGGTATTTCCTGCCATTCCAAGTAAATACTTCGTGTGCTACCTTTAAATAATTCAAAATTTACTATCTCTTATTTGTGTCAATGTTTTATAGCTCATGAGGAAGTATGTGGTGTTTTATCTTTCAATCTTGTTGGGCAACTTTCACCAATGGACTAGTGGCTTCATCCGCTTATCCAATAACTTTGCAAAAAGAGCTGGCAATGGGATTCCCAGTCCCAAATTAATTAACCTAAATAGACACTCCTCCATGGTATGTGATTGTTGGACGGCACCCGAAGGATTCGGTTAGCCATGGCTTGAGAAAGCAAAGGTGGGGAGGAGTGTCATCATAATAAAACTAAAATAAAAAGGCACTCCTTCATGGTATGAGATTGTTGGCAGGCACCCGAGGATTCGGTTAGCCATGGTTTGTGAAAGAAAAGGTTGGAAGGAGTGCCAACCAAAAATAAAAATAAAATGGGAGCCGCTCTTCGAGAGTTTGTCTGGCAAGGGGGTTAGAGTACCCGCTACCAGTCGTTGACAACAACAAACACCTCTCAAAATGTTACTTTCGTTCTCTTTATATGATTTCAAAACTGAAAAAGCTCTAGCACATGATTTAATCCCTGCTTCCCTCTACGAAGGGCCTGTCTTTTACTTTATGTTGAGTCAGTAAACCTATTTCCCTCCATCTTAAGCAAGCATTTGAGTTGTTGTGATCAAACCATTATATTGTGATTTACTTCATCATGTCTTTTACTCTTCCCTGTTTAGTATAAGTTTTATCTGAATGAATATAGCTTTGAAAGTTATCAATGATTATGAGGAGATTATTATGATTGAGTATGCAAGTTGTGCCATATAAACTTTAACATAAGAGCGCTGCTCGATAGATTAGTATAACCCGTTAACTGTTCTTTGACCAAGAACGAAGTTTGCCATCACCAGCTATGATTTCTTATGCACCTTTATTTGTGATTACCTTATACTTGTTTCAAGTTGAATTATATGAGGAAGTTGTTTACTAGAATGTCTTGTGTGAATGAATATGATGCTTCTTGTCCGTACTTTATTTATCGACTCTTCACTCCATAAACATGTGGTCCTGTTTACCGAGTTCAGTTTCGCTTGGGGACAAGCGAAGTCTAAGCTTGGGGGGAGTTGATACGTCCAATTTGCATCACTATTTTATATCATAATTTGCTGTTATTCATTGATATATTTCATATTTGGAGATGATACTTATGTTATTTCATCTATTTTGCATGATTCGTGATTATTGGAGGATCGCGCACCGGAGTCAGGATTCTGCTGGAAAAAGCGCCGTCAGAATGCAATATTTCGGAAGATCAACAATTGACGAAAGTTATATGAAAATCCTATTTTTCCAGAAGATGACGAGAGCCAGAAGGAGGAGCCAAGGAGGGCCACCATGGGCCCCACTCACAGGCCGGCGCGGGCCCTGCCCTGGCCGCGCCGCCTTGTGGGGAGGGGGCCCACAGCCCCCTCTGGCCTCCTCTCCTTCGCGTATTTCTTCGTCCCGAAAACCTAAGCTCCAGGGGATAAGTCGCGAAGAGTCACAGCCGCCTCTACGGGGCGGAGAACACCAGAGAGAAAAGAGCTCTCCGGCAGGCTGAGATCTGCCGGGGAAATTCCCTCCCGGAGGGGGAAATCGACGCCATCGTCACCGCCATCAAGGTGGACATCATCTCCATCACCATCATCATCATCTCCATCATCATCACCGCCGTCTCCACCGCTGCACATCGTCACCGCTGTAACAATTTGGGTTTGATCTTGATTGTTTGATAGGGGAAACTCTCACGGTGTTGATTTCTACTTGTTATTGATGCTATTGAGTGAAACCGTTGGACCAAGGTTTATGTTCAGATTGTTATTCATCATCATATCACCTCTGATCATGTTCCATATGATGTCTCGTGAGTAGTTCGTTTAGTTCTTGAGGACATGGGTGAAGTCTAAATGTTAGTAGTGAAGTATGGTTGAGTAATATTCAATGTTATGATATTTAAGTTGTGGTGTTATTCTTCTAGTGGTGTCGTGTGAACGTTGACTACACGACACTTCACCTTTATGGGCCTAGGGGAATGCATCTTGTACTCGTTTGCCAATTGCGGGGTTGCCGGAGTGACAGAAACCTAAACCCCCGTTGGTATATCGATGCAGGAGGGATAGCAGGATCTCAGAGTTTAAGGCTGTGGTTAGATTTATCTTAATTACTTTCTTGTAGTTGCGGATGCTTGCAAGGGGTATAATCACAAGTATGTATTAGTCCTAGGAAGGGCGGTACATTAGCATAGGTTCACCCACACAACACTTATCAAAACAATGAAGATTAATTAGCCGTATGTAGCGAAAGCACTAGACTAAAATCCCGTGTGTCCTCGAGAACGTTTGGTCATTATAAGTAAACAAACCGGCTTGTCCTTTGTGCTAAAAAGGATTGGGCCACTCGCTGCAATTGTTACTCTCGCACTTTACTTACTCGTACTTTATTCATCTGCTACATCAAACCCCCCTGAATACTTGTCTGTGAGCATTTACAGTGAATCCTTCATCGAAACTGCTTGTCAACACCTTCTACTCCTCGTTGGGATCGACATTCTTACTTATCGAAGATACTACGATACACCCCCTATACTTGTGGGTCATCACTCACCATGAGTCCAACTCTATACCGAAGAAGAGGTAAAAGAGGTCCGAGAAAATGATGCTCGAGGAACAAAGAGAGCTGGCTTTGGCAAGATCGGCCATATACCAACAAAACCTTAGGCGCTATCATAGCCAGAAAGTTAACCCGAGGGTGTTCCGGGAAGGAGACCTGGTGCTACGTCTAGTGCAACACACTGAAGTACGGCACAAGCTCTCACCTCCGTGGGAAGGGCCTTTCATTGTGAGCAAGGCTCTACACAATGATGCCTACTACCTAATTGATGCATAGGAATCCAAGGAAGGAAATAAGGACAGATCGGGAGAGGAAACCAAGCGCCCGTGAAACATAGCGTTGCTTCGTCCTTTCTATTCCTGAAGATGTGATGTAAGGAGTTTCTTTTTGTACCTTATTTGCTATGAATAAAAATGACAGCACCTCGAATGAATCTCAGGGACTGCCTCTACCGGAATCGTATGCAATATGTTTTTTTGTATACCGGTTTGTTTGTTGGAAACTTTCCTTTTCGGTTTAGTAACGTGCTAAACCTAAGGGTGAGTCTTCGACTTAGCTGCTGTCCGCAACCCGGCTTCATGGCAAGCAAGATAAACCGGGAGGATTTAAGCACGTGAAAAACGAAAAAGAAACCGAAAACAGACAACCCGAAGAAAGTTTAAATAACCCCGGTTACGCCGGTTTTTTGTGAAAACTTTCGATTTTTTTCTCTAAGTTCGAGAAAATGCTTGCTTGGCAAAAGAACTTTGGGCCTCATACGTCAAACACCCAAAAGAGGTAGACAGAGCCAAAGCAAAAGAACCAAGCATGCATCAAATTGAATTCGGAAACAAATCTGGAATCTTCACCATGCAAGATCAAAGCAAAACAAAACAAGCCGAAAAGGTTTAAATCACACAAATCACCGGTTTACACTACAAGAAAAGTTCTGATAGGCAACGTCCCAAAATCGTCCGCTAAGGGGTATTTTTCGTCGCCTATGGGCCTAACCTGACGATATGGGTTCTGTTGTCGAAACTGCGTCAGGCAAAGTCCTACCACGTTTTTTCGGTCCGTCGCGCTTGGGCGCCCTTCCGCCACGGAAAATCGGACCGTTGCAGAAGTGTTTCCGGGAGCCCGTTGACTCCCGACGTCATGCAAAGCGCACGTGGCGACGCAGATTAATCGCGATTAACGGCGTTAACCGTCTGAAACGCCGTGGTAGATGGTAGGCCCACACGAGGCCGGCATAATCTTAAGCGGGCCGACCCATTAAGTTTATGTCGGGCCAGTGACTTAGTTTGACCGGTCAACTATATAGCTGGGCTGGACCATTAGTTACATGGGCCGGGCCTAACCTCTAAGGTTGACTGGTCAAAACATTAATGGGCCGGCCCACTAAGCATGTGGGCCGGGCCGAATGCACTCGTTTGACCGGTCAACAGGCAAAAAGGCCGGCCCACAAGACATGTGGGACCCACTTTCCTGTTATCGGGCTGGCCCATTTTACAAGTGGGGTCCACCTTAAAGCAAGTGGGCCGGCCCAAGAAGTTATTGGGCCGGCCCAATTAGCCTGTGGGTCCCACTTTCCTGCTACCGGGCCGGCCCATTTAGTACGTGGGGTCCACAATAGATCAAATGGGCTGGCCCAACAAAAAAGTGGCCCGGGCCAAAAACATGGGTGGGTCCCACTTTCCTGTTAAAGGGCCGGCCCATTTAGTATGTGGGGTCCACCACATTGCCAGTGGGCCGGCCCAGCAAGATAGTGGGCCGGGCCAAAAACAGGGGTGGGTCCCACTTTCCTGTTAAATGGCCGGCCCATTTAGTATGTGGGGTCCACCACATAGCCAGTGGGCCGGCCCAGCAAGATAGTAGGCCGGGCCAAAAACACAGGTGGGTCCCACTTTCCTGTTAAAGGGCCGGCCCATTCAATATGTGGGGTCCACCACATAGCCAGTGGGCTGGCCCAACAAGAAAGTGGGCCGGGCCAAAAACACAGGTGGGTCCCACTTGCCTGTTAAAGGGCCGGCCATTTTGTATGTGGGGTCCACCACATAGCCAGTAGGCTGGCCCAACAAGAAAGTGGGCCGGGCCAAAAACACAGGTGGGTCCCACTTGCCTGTTAAAGGGCCGGCCCATTTTGTATGTGGGGTCCACCATATAGCAAGTGGGCCGGCCCAACAAGATCGTGGGCCAGCCCAATAAGCAGGTGGGCCCACTATCGTGTTAACGGGGCGGCCCAATAAGTAAGTGAGCCAGCCCAAAATGAAAGTGGGTCCCACACTACTGTAAATAGGCCGGCCCAATCTGTTGTAGGGCCCTGGTTGTTTGACTAGTCAAATTGCATTAAATTTCATGAGCCTACAATCTGATATCAATGATACACACAATTACATACACAAATAAAATAACAGGAAAATTACAAGGCAATTAATGTGCCCAAATAAAAAATTACATAGAATCATTGAAGACTTCTATTAGCATCATCAATAACACGTTGACATTTGGCAATCGCCTTGATTGAATCTTGTGTACTCTTGGTCAACATATCAGCTACGGATCTTAAAGCAGCAATACCATGTCTTTTATAAAGTACAGCCTTGAGATATTTACTGTTTGATGAAAAGAATGGTCTACGTTGACGGCTATGAGAGGATGCATCAGAAGAAAGATCAGAACTTTTTGTGGGCCTCTCTTCTGATGTAGATTGCTTCATCACAACTGCATTCTGATAATAATGCAAAAAGAGTTAAACGATGAACTATGCAAACATGTATTAAGCATTGTCGATATGAGATAGTCACAAGTACTAAGCACAGACTTACATTATATCGTTGCATAGGCTCACCCCGGAACCTTTTTTGCGCTCTATCTTCTACTAAGGACTTCTTCATTACAACTGCATTCTAGTAATATTGCAAACATAGTTACAACAGTGAACTATTCAAACATTTATTATGCAATGTAGATATAAGATAATAACAAGTTGCATAAATAAGACAATGTATGGAACTTGTACTAAGCAGACTTAAGACTTACATCATAATGTTGCACAGGGTCGCTTTGGCGAGTATCTTCTAATGATGACTGTTTCACTAAAACTGCATTCTGGTAATATTGCAAACATAGTTACAACAATTAACTATTCAAAAATGTATTACGCAATGTAGAGATCAGATAGCAGCATGTAGCAGAAATAAGCACAAGATAAGATAAGATGCATGTACTAAGCACATACTGGCTCGCTGCAGGTCCTTCTCTTGCGTGCACTAGTCGTGGTCGACATGCCTGTCATTTTAGGTTCAACCATCAAGTGAAATGCTAATCCTCCTGCTCCATTGTCCTTAATCTGTGTTTAGATATCACATTTAACACCAAGTCAGCTGGTTTCAAATAAAAAAAAACTTGAGCTGCCAAATGAATAAGCCAATATTACCAGATATCAGATTAAAACCAACTAGATGTTGCTTTGCATGAGATATGAATTTCAGACATTCAGATTTAGAGTAGGGTAATGCCAAGGTTTTCCACATAAAGTAAACTGGCATTAAGAATGACCAAATGTCAGGTTCAAATCACCTTCGCAGTTGCTCCAAGACAAGCATATCAAATAGGCAGAAACATAGTAAAGCATGGATGGCATTGCTATGGCAGGGTTCCAAGTGTTAATCTCTTGCATAAGGAACAATGCATATAGGTTATAGATAATAACGGAAGTAAACTGCCAGAGTTACCAACCAAGAACTCAGATACCAACCTTCCCTAGCGTCCCCGCTGTTAATGTTGGATCTTCTAATAAGTGGTTCGCATGATCAATCCCTAGGAAAAATAACATTGAAAAGTTAGTGAACGATAATACAAAGACAAGACATGCACGCAGCAATAACTATACAAGCTGTGCGACAGGAGCATTCATGGAAAAAAAATAGCTATAAGCTAAAGACGAGGTATAAGAGCAAGCAGATTGGAAATGCACATAGCATGATTATAAAAGCAGTGTGAGAATAGCAGGCACGGGAAAACAGCTAGCGGCTAGCGGTGAGCTAATGACGTGGTATAAGAACAACCAGATTGGAAATGCCCATAGCATGACTATAAAAGGAGTAGCATGCAGTACAAAAACAGTTGGTAGCAAATGAATGGGTATAAGGCTATAAATATGTGGATGCACACAGGTGTCAGTAGAATGAACAGGATGGTAGCGACCAGATAATGCTTTTGTACTGTACAATATTTAAACGAACTTCATGCGAAGTAACACATCAAGAAAGTTAATGACATATGAGATCTGCAAATAACTACACAAAACATGGCTAAAGAAACACCGCGATCTAACGGGCCAGCGTACTAACCAAGCTGCGGCGGGGTGGACGGGGGCGGCAACTTCCATTCCAGTGGCGGCGAACGCGGGAGACGATGAGTCGACCCTGTTTCAGTAGAAGTACACGTTAGTGAAGCAGATCTGGTTGGCTGGCAAGGGATTCGGTGAAGTTGATACAGCCGCTGCGCCGAGGTAGTCGGTGGAATAGACCGGCTTCTGTGGAGGGGGGCCGCGGTGAAGTAGACCCGGTTCTGTTGGAGAGGATCCGGTGCGTCGACAGGAAAGGAGTTGATTGCTACGCTATGGATGAGGTCGGCGGTGAAGCAGATCCGTCGGTGGCGAGGTCGGCGGTGAAGCAGATCCGTCGGTGGCGAGGTCGGCGGTGAAGCAGATCCGTCGGTGGCGAGGTCGGCGGTGAAGCAGATCCTTCGGTGGCTAGCGCGGTGGGGGAGCGGATCAGGTGGGTGGACAGCCAACACGATCAAGGCTACGCTATGGAGGAGTATGCCAGCGGCGAAGAAGATCTAGTACTGTAGAGATTCAGAGCTTTGGCGTGTGAGAGTATTTTTGAGCTAATGGGGCGAATGGTTGGTGGGTGGGTGTGGGCCTGTGGGGAGGGTTCGGGATCTAGGCAAGATATTTCATTGTTACCGAAAGAGCCCTCCATGGTCAGTGGGTTGTAGCTTCCGGACCAGGGTTAAAAGGGTAAAACTGGCCACGGGATTTTCGAATGGATGCGGCAGGATGATTTGGCGCGCGGCCAAAATTTTTAGTTTCAAGCTACGAGCAAAACGACAAAAATAATGTTCTTCCCCAGGGAGCTCTCATTTCTTCCTCTTCTCTTTCTCTCTCGAGTCTCTCCCACTCCCCCGGCTCCTCTCCCCCTTCTCTCCGGCGGCCTCGCCGGCCGGAGACGAGGCCGACTTCTCTCTGTATATCGCACACCCTCCGAACTAAATTAATTGATTCAACTATCCTTAGACGTGTATGTATCTAGAGTAAAAACATGTGTGGATACACCCATATTTAGGTAAGCAAAGTTGAGTCAGCTAATTTGGATCCGGGAGAGTTAGTGTTGTTGTATGCTTAGATCCAGTGTTTCCCATGAGCAGAATGGCGCAATGGAGTCAGGGATCTCGTCATCGGCTTCAGATTTGGACTATGGTGAATCTGGCGGATCAGATCTGGCGGATCTTGCCGGCCAAACCCCGATCTGGTGCCATCAAGGTGATGGCGCTAACGGTGAGGCTTGCTTTGGTCAGTGCTTCAGATCTGGCCAATGGGGAAGTCAAGCTGCTAACGTTCACAAGCTCGGGGCATACGACGGCGTCATCCATCTTGCCCGTGAACATCTTGGCCTTTCAGCGGCCCTTCTCAGAGCCAATATGCCGTTGCTGAGGCCCTTCTTCTCCTTCGTCCTAGCGACTACCGGCGACACCGTCCCAAGTGGTGCGTCCCCGGCGACGGAGTTGCTGGAAAGGATGCGGAGCAGAGATCTGATGCGCGGTCCAGAAGGACTCAATTGATTTTCTTCTATATGGTTTGGGGTCCTTTTTGTAAAGTTGCAGGTCCTATTAGTTGTTGTCTAGTTCTTTTGGACCTCTATGTAATTTTTTGGACTAGTTTCCATTTGCACCGACAAACTTGAATTTTGACATATTCTTGGGGATTTCAATCTCTATCTCTCGATCTATATATCGTTGGTGGCCAAGAAACACACTTATATATATACGCATGCACTTTATGCGCAAATTAAGGCGGGTGCCTCTAATAATGTGTGTGCGCACTCGATCGATGATCCCTAAACCTTAAACCCTAAAACCCTAAAACCCTAATCCCTAATCACCCTAAACACTAAACCCTAAACCCAAAAACCCTAAACACTAAACCCTAAAAGCTAAACACTAAACCCTAAACACTAAACCCTAAACCCTAAACCCTAGACCCTAGACCCTATACCCTAATTAACACTAACCCTAGCCCTAGCCCTAATTAAACCCTACATATATAGGCCAACGACACTTAATTGTGCATCAAGCAGGCGACCAACTAATTAGCGCTGATAAATTAATTAACTTGAATTTTGACAAGTTCTCGATCTCGAATGAAAACACATTTGATTAAGTAGTCTCATAATGTATATATATATAATTAGTGTGCATGCGCGCATGGCATACCTTGCATATCATTCGTGCATATATTTCAATATATATTTGAACATATTCTTGGGGATATGTATATATATCAATCTCTCTCTCTCTCGATCTATATATCGTTGGTGGCCAAGAAGCACACTTATATATATACGCATGCACTTTATGCGCAAAGGCGCGGGTGCGTCTAATAATTCATGTGTGTGCGTATATTTGAACATATTCTTGGGGATTTCAATCTCTATCTCTCGATCTATATATCGTTGGTGGCCAAGAAACACACTTATATATATATGCATGCACTTTATGCGCAAATTAAGGCGGGTGCCTCTAATAATGTGTGTGCGCACTCGATCGATGATCCCTAAACCTTAAACCATAAAACCCTAAAACCCTAACCCCTAATCCCTAAACACCCTAAACCCTAAACAATAAACCCTAAACCCAAAAACCCCAAACACTAAACCCTAAACCCTAAACCCTAAACCCTAAACCCTAAACACTAAACCATAAACCCTAGACCCTATACCCTAAGTAACACTAACCCTAACCCTAGCCCGAATTAAACCCTACATATATATATAGGCCAATGATACTTAATTGCGCATCAAGTAGGCGACCAACTAATTAATTAACTTGAATTTTGACAAGTTCTCGATCTCGAATGAAAACACATTTGATTAAGTAGTCTAATAATATATATATATAATTAGTGTGCATGCGCGCATGGCATACCTTTCATATCATTCGTGCATATATTTCAATATATATTTGAACATATTCTTGGGGATATGTATATATATCAATCCCTCTCTCTCGATCTACATATCGTTGGTGGCCAAGAGACACACTTATATATATATGCATGCACTTTATGCGCAAAGGCGCAGGTGCCTCTAGTAATAATGTGTGTGTGCACTCGATCGATGATCCCTAAACCTTAAACCCTAAAACCCTAATCCCTAATCCCTAATTATACCCTAAACGTACACCCTAGCTAAACACCCTAAACACTAAACCCTAAACCCTGGACCCTAAACCCTAAACACTACACCCTAAACCCTAAACCCTAAACACTAAACCCTAACCCTAGACCATAAACCCTAAACCCTAAACCATAAACCCTAAATATATTTCAATCTCTCTCTAGATCTATATATCGTTGGTGGCCAAGAAACACACTTATATATACGCATGCACTTTATGCGCAAAGGCGCGGGTGCCTCTAATAATGTGTGTGTGCACTCGATCGATGATCCCTAAACCTTAAAACCCTAATCCCTAATCCCTAATTATACCCTAAACTTACACCCTAAACACCCTAAACACTAAACCCTAAACCCTAGACCCTAAACCCTAAACACTACACCCTAAACCCTAAACCCTAAACACTAAACCATAATCCCTAACCCTAGCTAGACCCTAAACCCTAAACAGTAAACCCCAAACCCTAAGCCCTATATAGACCCTAAACCCTAATTAACCCTAACCCTAACGCTAAAACCCTAGCTAGCTAACCGTAAACCCTAAACCCTAATTAAACCCTACATATATATAGGCCAATGACACTTAATTGCGCATCAAGCAGGCGACCAACTAATTAGCGCTGATAAATTAATTAACTTTAATTTTGACAAGTTCTCGATCTCGAATGAAAACATATTTGATTAAGTAGTCTCATAATATATATAATTAGTGTGCATGCGCGCATAGCATACCATGCATATCATTCGTGCATATATTTCAATATATCGAAATTTGTCTTCTACAAAGGAGGGTAGCTACCCACGTCTAACACCGTTTTGTTTGGGTTAAAGTGAGAGTTGTGGCCTATTGTACATGTCAGTGCTAGATCAGCTTTTCCTCCATCTTTCGTGACTCATCTTTTGCAGAAATATTGCGCTAATCTTGATTCTCTTACTCCTATGCTACTTTTTAGTCCGTACGTTCTTCAACCAGCTTTTTGTGTCAGAGAAAAAGGTGGAGAAAGCTATATGTTGTTGTTAGATAGTCCACATTCTCTCTCCTTGAGATTCCCTATCCCTGACTTAGTCGCATCTTGCTTTAGAAAGCCCCCTTATCAGACCATTTATCATCTTTGTTATACGCCTTTTTCTCATTTCCTGACCAAATATCAGCCATTCTCTATTATCTTATTCTCTTTTTCCTGGCCAAATATTCTAGGACCTTTTTAGTCTGACATCAATGCATGCATGCACCGATGCCAAACCAGTCATTATAATAAGTAAACTGCTATGGCATGCTAGAAACTAATAAAGTGCACCTATGCCAAACCAACCATTAAAAAATAAATGTGATAGCGTTGAATTTTTTTCACGACAACCGCACCACTTACCTTTTTATCTGCCCCATAGAAACAGCTTTACCTAGTCACCAAGGCACCAACTATTCACGAGCGTCCGTCGAGCGGTTTGCCGATTTTGGCTCGCCCTTGTGTACTACTAGTCCCGTGGCCGCCGACGAGGTAGTACATGTGTTTCAGCAATTCGGCTAGAGTGCCCTCTGATGTCTACGGGAGCTTCTATTCTTGTAGACAGTGTTGGGCCTCCAAGAGCAGAGGTTTGTAGAACAGCAGCAAGTTTCCCTTAAGTGGATCACCCAAGGTTTATCGATCTCAGGGAGGAAGAGGTCAAAGATATCCCTCTCAAGCAACCCTGCAACCACAAAGCAAGAAGTCTCTTGTGTCCCCAACACACCTAATAGGTGCACTAGTTCGGCGAAGAGATAGTGAAATACAGGTGGTATGAATATATATGAGCAGTAGCAACAGCGCCAGAAAAGTGCTTTGCTATCCAGGACTGGCGTGTGGATGATGGTGGTAATATTGCGGACAGTACAGATGCAAGAACAAGAAACAAGCAGCGATAGCAGTATTTAGGAACAAGGCCTAGGGATTATACTTTCACTAGTGGACACTCTCAACATTGATCACATAACAGAATAGATAAATGCTAGACTCTACACCCTCTTGTTGGATGATGAACACCACTAACTGTGTAGGATTACACGAACCCTCAATGCCGGAGTTAACAAGCTCCACAATATTCGATGTTCATATTTAAATAACCTTAGAGTGCACAACAGATCAACACAACTAAACCAAGTACTAACATAGCATGCACACTGTGACCATCACACTATGAAAGGAGGAATAGATCACATCAATACCATCATAGTAATAGTTAACTTCATAAT
Organism: Lolium perenne; assembly: GCF_019359855.2. Classification (NCBI taxonomy): domain Eukaryota; kingdom Viridiplantae; phylum Streptophyta; class Magnoliopsida; order Poales; family Poaceae; genus Lolium; species Lolium perenne. The sequence goes on from NC_067245.2 coordinate 192,233,008, forward strand.
CTACAAGAGATCACAATCATAGCATAAACCAAGTACTTCATGATGCACACACTGCCAACATTACATCATGGAGGAGGAATAGACTACTTTAATAACATCACTAGAGTAGCACATAGATGAATTGTGATACAAAACTCATATGAATCTCAATCATGTAAGGCAGCTCATGAGATCATTGTATTGAAGTACATAGGAGAGAGATTAACCACATAGCTACCGGTATAGCCCTTAGCCTCGATGGAGAACTACTCCCTCCTCATGGGAGACAGCAGCGTTGATGAAGATGGCGGTGGAGGTGGCAGCAGTGTCGATGGAGAAGCCTTCCGGGGGCACTTCTCCGTCCCAGCGGCGTGTCGGAACAGAGACTCCTGTCCCCCAGATCTTGGCTTCGCGATGGCGGCAGCTCTGGAAGGTTTCTCGTACCGTGGCTTTTTCGTGTCGAGGTTTTAGGTCGAGGGGCTTCTTATAGGCGAAGAGGCGGCGTCAGAGGGGGTCTGGGGCCACCAGACAATAGGGCGGCGCGGCCAGGGCCGCGCCAGCCCCATGTGTGGTCCCCCTGTGGGTCCACTCTGGCGACTCTCGGGTGTTCTGGAAGCTCCCGGGGATTCTAAGATGCTGGGCGTTGATTTCGTCCGATTCCGAGAATATTTCCTTACTAGGATTTCTAAAACCAAAAACAGCAGAAAACAGGAACTGGCCCTTCGGCATCTCGTCAATAGGTTAGTTCCGGAAAACGCATAAAAACGACATAAAGTATGCATATAACATGTAGATATCATCAATAATGTGGCATGGAACATAAGAAATTATCGATACGTCGGAGACTGATGTCTACTTCCCCCTCCTTTCCTGTAGACAGTGTTGGGCCTCCAAGAGCAGAGGTTTGTAGAACAGCAGCAAGTTTTCCCTTAAGTGGATCACCCAAGGTTTATCGAACTCAGGGAGGAAGAGGTCAAAGATATCCCTCTCATGCAACCCTGCAACCACAAAGCAAGAAGTCTCTTGTGTCCCCAACACACCAAATAGGTGCACTAGTTCGCCGAAGAGATAGTGAAATACAGGTGGTATGAATATGTATGAGCAGTAGCAACGGTGCCAGAAAATAGCTTGCTGGCGTGTAGTTGATGGTGGTAGTATTGCAGCAGTAGTAACACAGTAAAACAGTAAACAAGCAGTGATAGCAGTATTTAGGAACAAGGCCTAGGGATTACACTTTCACTAGTGGACACTCTCAACATTGATCACATAACAGAATAGATAAATGCATACTCTACACTCTTGTTGGATGATGAACGCATTGCGTAGGATTACACGAACCCTCAATGCCGGAGTTAACAAGCTCCACAATTTGTTCATATTTAAGTAACCTTATAGTGTAAGATAGATCAACATAACCAGATAGATCACATCAATACCATCATAATGATAATTAACTCCACAATCTACAAGAGATCATGATCATAGCCTACGACAAGAACCACACGGTGCACACACTAGTCACCTTTACACACGTGCAGGAGGAATAGAACTACTTTAATAACATCACTAGAGTAGCACATAGATGAATTGTGATACAAAACTCATATGAATCTCAATCATGTAAAGCAGCTCATGAGATTATTGTATTGAGGTACATGGGAGAGAGATGAACCACATAGCTACAGCGAAGCCCTCAGCCTCAGGGGTGAATTACTCCCTCCTCATCATGGGGGCAGCGATGGCGGTGAAGATGGCGGTGAAGACGGCGGTGGAGATGGCTCCGGGGGCAATTCCCCGTCCGGCAGGGTGCCGGAACAGAGAGTTCTGTCCCCCGAATTGGAGTTTCGCGATGGCGGCGGCGCCCCTGGAGTCTTTCTGGAGTTTCGTCAATTTGTATCGAAGTTTTAGGTCACGACGGCTTAAATAGGCGAAGAATCGGAGTCGGAAGGTCTCTGGGGGGCCCACACTATAGGGGGCGCGGCCCCCCCCCTGGCCGCGCCGGGGTGTGGTGTGGGGCCCCCAGGGCTCCCCTCTGGTCCTTCCCGGGTGTTCTGGATGCTTCCGATGAAAATAGGAACTTGGGCGTTGATTTCGTCCGATTCCGAGAATATTTCATTACTAGGATTTCTGAAACCAAAAACAGCAGAAAAAGAATCGGCCTCTCGGCATCTCGTCAATAGGTTAGTTCCGAAAAACGCATAAAAATGATATAAAGTGTGAACAAAACATGTTGGTATTGTCATAAAACAAGCATGGAACATCGGAAATTATAGATACGTTGGAGACGTATCAGCATCCCCAAGCTTAGTTCCTACTCGTCCTCGAGTAGGTAAACGATAAAAGATAATTTCTGAGGTGACATGCTACCAACATAATCTTAATCATACCATTGTAAAGCATATGAGATGAATGCAGCAATTCGAAACAATGTAAATGCAATGAGTAAACAATTGAATCGTATAGCAAAGACTTTTCATGAATAGTACTTTCGAGACAAGCATCAATAAGTCTTGCATAAGAGTTACTCATAAAGCAATAAATTCTTAGTAAAGACATTGAAGCAACACTATGGAAGATTAAGTTTCAGAGGTTGCTTTCAACTTGTAACATGTATATCTCATGGATAGTTGTCAATGCAAAGCAATATAACAAATGCAATAAGCAAGCATGTAGGAATCAATGCACAGTTCACACAAGTGTTTGCTTCTTGAGGTGGAGAGAAATAGGTGAACTGACTCAACATAAAAGTAAAAGAATGGTCCTCCATAGAGGAAAGCATCGATTGCTATATTTGTGCTAGAGCTTTGATTTTGAAAACATATAGAGAGCATAAAAGTAAAATTTTGAGAGGTGCTTGTTGTTGTCAACGAATGGTAGCGGGTACTCTAACCCCCTTGCCAGACAAACCTTCAAAGAGCGGCTCCCATTTTATTTTATTTTGGGTGGCACTCCTTCCAACCTTTCTTTCACAAACCATGGCTAGCCGAATCCTCGGGTGCCTGCCAACAATCTCATACCATGAAGGAGTGCCTTTTTATTTTAATTTTATTATGATGACACTCCTCCCAACCTTTGCTTACACAAGCCATGGCTAACCGAATCCTTCGGGTGCCGTCCAACAATCACATACCATGGAGGAGTGTCTATTTTTGTTAATTAATTTGGGACTGGGAATCCCATTGCCAGCTCTTTTTGCAAAATTATTGGATAAGCGGATGAAGCCACTAGTCCATTGCCCAACAAGATTGAAAGATAAACACCACATACTTCCTCATGAGCTATAAAACATTGACACAAATCAGAGGTAATAAATTTTGAATTGTTTAAAGGTAGCACTCAAGCAATTTACTTTGGAATGGCGGAAAATACCATGTAGTAGGTAGGTATGGTGGACACAAACGGCATAGTGTTATTTGGCTCAAGGATTTGGATGCATGAGAAGTATTCCCTCTCGATACAAAGTTTAGGCTAGCAAGGTTGTTTGAAGCAAACACAAGTATGAACTAGTACAGCAAAACTCACATAAAAGACATATTACAAGCATTATAAGACTATACATTGTCTTCCTTGTTGTTCAAACACCTCACTAGAAAATATCTAGACTCTAGAGAAACCACTCATGCAAACCAAATTTTAACAAGCTCTATGTATTTCCTCACTAATAGGTGCAAAGTATATGATGCAAGAGCTTAAACAAGAGCACAACAATTGCCAAGTATCACATTACCCAAGACATTATAGCAATTACTACATGTAGCATTTTCCAATTCCAACCATATAACAATTAACGAAGCAGGAAACTTCGCCATGAATATTATGAGCTAAGAACACATGTGTTCATACGAACCAGCGGAGCGTGTCTCTCTCCCACACAAGCATTTATTCAAACAAAAACAAAAATAGAAACAAACAAACAGACGCTCCAAGAAAAGCACATAAAATGTGATGGAATAAAAATATAGTTTCAGGGGAGGAACCTGATAATGTTGTCGATGAAGAAGGGGATGCCTTGGGCATCCCCAAGCTTAGACGCTTGAGTCTTCTTGATATATGCAGGGGTGAACCACCGGGGCATCCCCAAGCTTAGAGCTTTCACTCTTCTTGATCATAGTATATCATCCTCCTCTCTTGACCCTTGAAAACTTCCTTCACACCAAACTCGAAACAACTCATTAGAGGGTTAGTGCACAATAAAAATTAACATATTCAGAGGTGACACAATCATTCTTAACACTTCTGGACATTGCATCATGCTACTGGACATTAGTGGATCAAAGAAATTCATCCAACATAGCAAAAGAGGCAATGCGAAATAAAAGGCAGAATCTGTCAAAACAGAACAGTTCGTATTGACGAATTTTAAAATGGCACCAGACTTGCTCAAATGAAAATGCTCAAATTGAATGAAAGTTGCGTACATATCTGAGGATCATGCACGTAAATTGGCTTAATTTTCTGAGCTACCTACAGGGAGGTGGACCCAGATTCGTGACAGCAAAGAAATCTGGAACTGCGCAGTAATCCAAATCTAGTACTTACTTTTCTATCAACGGCTTTACTTGGCACAACAAAACATAAAACTAAGATAAGGAGAGGTTGCTACAGTAGTAAACAACTTCCAAGACACAAAATAAAAACAAATTACTGTAGCAAAATAACACATGGGTTATCTCCCAAGAAGTTCTTTCTTTATAGCCATTAAGATGGGCTCAGCAGTTTTAATAATCCATTCGCGGGAAATAGTATTTGAAGCAAAAGAGAGCTTCAAGAGGCAAATTCAAAACAAATTTAAGTCTAACATGCTTCCTATGAAGAGGAATCTTGTACACAAATGAATTCATGAAGAACAAAGTGACAAGCATAAGAGGATAAAACACGAGTAACTTCAAGATTCTCAACATAAAGAAGGGAAACTTAATATTATTAAGATGCATATAACCATATTTCCCTCTCTCATAATAACTTTCAGTAGCATCATTGATGAAATCCACAATATACCCATCACTTAAAACATTCTTATCATGGTTCATATGCATAGAAGTATCATTAATTTTGGCATAAGAAGAGTTATTCTCATTAATAGTAATTGGAGCAAGATTATTATCAAGAATTTGAACATGGTAAACAAGTTGCATATTAAGAGAATTGTTTTTGGTAACCCAATCATGACTATGACAAGTTTCATAAGGATAGTTAGAACCTATATCATAGCATTCTTTATAATAATCATCAAAGATCGGAGGCACATTGTCATCATTTTCAGAATTAATTTCCCAGAGATTTGCAATATCAAAAGTAGTGTGCTCATTCAAATCATGATTGCTAATGTATGTAAAGGGCATAGGAAGATCATCATATTCAGATTCATTATCACAATAATCATTAGGAGCAACATACTTACGGTTACCTAGCGTTATCTCATTCACGCGGGGATACGCCGTTACCTCTTTCTTTTTATTCTCCTTCTTCTTCTTCTTCTTCTTCTTCTTCTTTCCCTTCTTCTTCTTCTCTTCCTTCTCCTCGTTCCCTTCTTCAGGAGGAAGAGGCTTGAAGGGTGGCTTGTCCGCATAACCTGATTTACTTTCAGAAACAATAGAAGAAACTTGGGAGGATCCCTCCTTTTCATTAATTAGTTGAAAACACACAGCGGTCCTATCATATTTTGGCAAGGTGTCATCTTCTAAAATATTTTGTATGTAAGTATTTGTATGGCTATTATAAATGCAATAAGAAAAACACCCATGCAGGACATCATCAATATCAAGATCACTCATATGTAACAAAGAGATTTTTCTCGACAGTTCTTCACACCCCAAGAATAGAGTAAGTTCATCATGCTGATTAGGAGTAATTTCATCATCACAATACAAATTTGCAGCACTCATTGGGTTCAAACTATCATTGGAGGAGCATTGAAAATTAAAATGACCCACTTCATGGCAAACTTCACAAATAAAAGGATAGAGGGCACAAACTTTTTTACCAAGATCATCTAGAGCCCTAAGCCACTTCCTAGTTTTTTCATTAATATGATGGATGCAATATTCATCTTTGACTTGATTAATTCCACAAGGTCTATGCATTCCACAAAAATTAACATGCATATAAGAAATAGCATTTTTAGGAGTTTGAGCATGCTTATTGCAATAATTAACAACAATTTCATTCTTCATGCAAGCCTCTTTAAAAGGTTCATGATACTTATCAAAATTATTTTTAGGCAATTCAAAATGAGAAGCAAAGGCTTTATAAAGATTTGCAGCAACTTGAGAGTCAAGACCATAAGTAGCACTCATATTTCGAAATTTATCGGTATCCATAAAAGCTTCAATGCATTCATAATCATAATTTATACCTGACTCTTTACCTTTATCGTTCTCCCATCCTTCAGCGTTGTCCTCAATCCGATCAAGAAGATCCCACCTAGCTTCAACCTCCTTGCTTGTGAAAGATCCCTCCGAACACGCGTCCAGATAGTCCTTGTGTTGTCCTGAAAGCCTCGCATAAAAATTGTTAACAATAACATTACGGGGGAGCTCATGAATGGGACATTTGAGCATTAGAGATTTCAATCTCCCCCACGCTTGAGAAATACTCTCTCCATCACGAGGATAAAAGTTATAAATATAATTCCTATCAATATGCACTTCATGCGGAGGATAAAATTTAGAATAAAAGAGAGATGCAATTTCCTCCCAACCAAGAGAATGTCTATTCTCCAACAATTTATACCAATGCGCCGCTTTACCAGACAGCGAAACAGAGAATAGCTTCTTCCTCACTTCATCCATAGAGATACCTGCACACTTGAATAACCCGCATAATTCGTGCAAAAACAAGAATGATCTCTAGGATGGTCTGTTCGATCCCCTTTATTGTGGTTGTCCTTAAGTCGTTCAATAATTTTCATAGGTATTTTATACGGAATACTTTCAGCAGGTGGATTAAAAATATCAGAAGCATCATTAGAGTTATCGCATATGGGAGATAAAGCATTATCAGAACAAATTTTCTCCCCTAAAGATGGGAAGCTAAAAAGACCACAAAAACTAGCTTCCCCAAGCTTAGACTTCTTCATAGCATTAGCAGTAATTGCATTCATACTAATAACATCGCTACTAGCATGCAAATAAGGTTCCATAGGTTTTTTAATTTTCGAATCAAACAATTCTAAATCAGGAAAAAGACTAAAAAGCTCACCAATTTTTTTGTTGTTTTCCATTATGCCTAACTAGTGTAAACAAGAAACAAAAAGTTGCAATTGCAGGATCTAAAGGAAATAGCTTCGAGTACTTACAATGACGGAAAATAGCTTGGTAGCCAAGGTCCGGAGTGTGAGTACCTTTTACCTTTCCTCCCCGGCAACGGCGCCAGAAAAGTGCTTGATGTCTACTTCCCCCTCCTTTCCTGTAGACAGTGTTGGGCCTCCAAGAGCAGAGGTTTGTAGAACAGCAGCAAGTTTTCCCTTAAGTGGATCACCCAAGGTTTATCGAACTCAGGGAGGAAGAGGTCAAAGATATCCCTCTCATGCAACCCTGCAACCACAAAGCAAGAAGTCTCTTGTGTCCCCAACACACCAAATAGGTGCACTAGTTCGGCGAAGAGATAGTGAAATACAGGTGGTATGAATATGTATGAGCAGTAGCAACGGTGCCGTAAAATAGCTTCTTTGGCGTGTAGTTGATGGTGGTAGTATTGCAGCAGTAGTAACACAAGAAAACAAGAAACAAGCAGCGATAGCAGTATTTAGGAACAAGGCCTAGGGATTACACTTTCACTAGTGGACACTCTCAACATTGATCACATAACAGAATAGATAAATGCATACTCTACACTCTTGTTGGATGATGAACGCATTGCGTAGGATTACACGAACCCTCAATGCCGGAGTTAACAAGCTCCACAATTTGTTCATATTTAAGTAACCTTATAGTGTAAGATAGATCAACATAACCAGATAGATCACATCAATACCATCATAATGATAATTAACTCCACAATCTACAAGAGATCATGATCATAGCCTACGACAAGAACCACACGGTGCACACACTAGTCACCTTTACACACGTGCAGGAGGAATAGAACTACTTTAATAACATCACTAGAGTAGCACATAGATGAATTGTGATACAAAACTCATATGAATCTCAATCATGTAAAGCAGCTCATGAGATTATTGTATTGAGGTACATGGGAGAGAGATGAACCACATAGCTACAGCGAAGCCCTCAGCCTCAGGGGTGAATTACTCCCTCCTCATCATGGGGGCAGCGATGGTGGTGAAGATGGCGGTGAAGACGGCGGTGGAGATGGCTCCGGGGGCAATTCCCCGTCCGGCAGGGTGCCGGAACAGAGAGTTCTGTCCCCCGAATTGGAGTTTCGCGATGGCGGCGGCGCCCCTGGAGTCTTTCTGGAGTTTCGTCAATTTGTATCGAAGTTTTAGGTCACGACGGCTTAAATAGGCGAAGAATCGGAGTCGGAAGGTCTCTGGGGGGCCCACACTATAGGGGGGCGCGGCCCCCCCCCTGGCCACGCCGGGGTGTGGTGTGGGGCCCCCAGGGCTCCCCTCTGGTCCTTCCCGGGTGTTCTGGATGCTTCCGATGAAAATAGGAACTTGGGCGTTGATTTCGTCCGATTCCGAGAATATTTCGTTACTAGGATTTCTGAAACCAAAAACAGCAGAAACAAAGAATCGGCCTCTCGGCATCTCGTCAATAGGTTAGTTCCGAAAAACGCATAAAAATGATATAAAGTGTGAACAAAACATGTTGGTATTGTCATAAAACAAGCATGGAACATCGGAAATTATAGATACGTTGGAGACGTATCAGAGACGTATCAGCATCCCCAAGCTTAGTTTCTGCTCGTCCCGAGCAGGTAAACGATAACAAAGATAATTTCTGGAGTGACATGCCATCATAACTTTGATCATACTATTGTAAGCGTATGTAATGAATGCAGCGATCAAAACAATGGTAATGCAATGAGTAAACAAATGAATCATATAGCAAAGACTTTTCATGAATAGTACTTTCAAGACAAGCATCAATAAGTCTTGCATAAGAGTTAACTCATAAAGCAATAATCTCAAAGTAAAGGTATTGAAGCAACACAACGGAAGATTAAGTTTCAGCGGTTGCTTTCAACTTGTAACATGTATATCTCATGGATAATGTCAATGTAAAGTAATATAACAAGTGCAATATGCAAGTATGTAGGAATCAATGCACAGTTCACACAAGTGTTTGCTTCTTGAGGTGGAGAGAAATAGGTGAACTGACTCAACATAAAAAGTAAAAGAAAGGCCCTTCGCAGAGGCAAGCATTGATTGCTATATTTGTGCTAGAGCTTTGATTTTGAAAACAAGAAACAATTTTGTCAACGGTAGTAATAGAGCATATGTGTCATGTAAATTATATCCTACAAGTTGCAAGCCTCATGCATAGTATACTAATAGTGCCCGCACCTTGTCCTAATTAGCTCGGATTACCGGGATTATCATTGCAATACATATGTTTTAACCAAGTGTCACAAAGGGGTACCTCTATGCCGCCTGTACAAAGGTTTAAGGAGAAAGCTCGCATTGGATTTCTCGCTATTGATTATTCTCAACTTAGACATTCATACCGGGACAACATAGACAACAGATAATGGACTCCTCTTTTATGCATAAGCATTCAACAATTATTAATTTTCTCATATGAGATTGAGGATATTTGTCCAAAACTGAAACTTCCACCATGGATCATGGCTTTAGTTAGCGGCCCAATGTTCCTCTCTAACATTATGCATGCTCTAACCATTCTAGCGGTAAATCTCCCTTACTTCAGACAAGACGGACATGCATAGCAACTCACATGATATTCAACAAAGAGTAGTTGATGGCGTCCCCAGGAACATGGTTATCGCACAACAAGCAACTTAATAAGAGATAAAGTGCATAAGTACATATTCAATAGCACAATAGTTTTTAGGCTATTTGTCCCATGAGCTATATATTGCAAAGGTGGAGGATAGAAATTTAAAGGTAGCACTCAAGCAATTTACTTTGGAATAGCGGAGAAATACCATGTAGTAGGTAGGTATGGTGGACACAAATGGCATAGTGGTTGGCTCAAGGATTTTGGATGCATGAGAAGTATTCCCTCTCGATACAAGGCTTAGGCTAGCAAGGTTATTTGAAACAAACACAAGGATGAACCGGTGCAGCAAAACTCACATAAAAGACATATTGTAAACATTATAAGACTCTACACCGTCTTCCTTGTTGTTCAAATTCAATACTAGAAATTATCTAGACCTTAGAGAGACCAATTATGCAAACCAAATTTTAGCATGCTCTATGTATTTCTTCATTAATAGGTGCAAAGTATATGATGCAAGAGCTTAAACATGAGCACAACAATTGCCAAGTATCACATTATCCAAGACATTTTACCAATTACTACATGTAGCATTTTCCATTTCCAACCATATAACAATTAACGAAGCAGTTTCAACCTTCGCCATGAAAATTAAAAGCTAAGAACACATGTGTTCATATGAACCAGCGGAGCGTGTCTCTCTCCCACACAAGCATTTATTCAAACAAAAACAAAAAACAAAAGCACACAGACGCTCCAAGCAAAGTACATAAGATGTGGCCGAATAAAAATATAGTTTCAAGAGAAGGAACCTGATAATTTGTCGATGAAGAAGGGGATGCCTTGGGCATCCCCAAGCTTAGATGCTTGAGTCTTATTGAAATATGCAGGGATGAACCACCGGGGCATCCCCAAGCTTAGACTTTTCACTCTTCTTGATCATAGTATATCATCCTCCTCTCTTGATCCTTGAAAACTTCCTCCACACCAAACTCGAAACAAACTCATTAGAGGGTTAGTGCATAATCAAAATTCACATGTTCAGAGGTGACACAATCATTCTTAACACTTCTGGACATTGCTTAAAGCTACTGGAAGTCATTGGAACAAAAAAATCCATCCAACATAGCAAAAGAGGCAATGCGAAATAAAAGGCAGAATCTGTCAAAACAGAACAGTTCGTAAAGACGAATTTTATTGAGGCACCAGACTTGCTCAAATGAAAATGCTCAAATTGAATGAAAGTTGCGTACATATCTGAGGATCACTCACGTAAATTGGCATAATTTTCTGAGTTACCTACAGTGAATTTTGCCCAGATTCGTGACAGAAAAGAAATCTGTTTCTGCGCAGTAATCCAAATCTAGTATGAACCTTACTATCAACGACTTTACTTGGCACAACAATGCAATAAAATAAGATAAGGAGAGGTTGCTACAGTAGTAACAACTTCCAAGACACAAATATAAAATAGAGGTACTGTAGCAAAATAAACACATGGGTTATCTCCCAAGAAGTTCTTTCTTTATAGCCATTAAGATGGGCTCAGCAGTTTTAATGATGCACTCGCAGGAAATAGTATTTGAAGCAAATGAGAGCATCAAGAAGCAAATTCAAAACAAATTTAAGTCTAACATGCTTTCTATGAAAAGGAATCTTGTAAATAAACAAGTTCAAGAAGCATAATGCAACAAGCATAGAAAGATAAAACAAGTGTAGCTTCAAAAATTTCAGCACATAGAGAGGTGTTTTAGTAACATAAAAATTTCTACAACCATATTTTCCTCTCTCATAATAACTTTCAGTAGCAACATGAGCAAACTCAACAATATAACTATCACATAAAGCATTCTTATCATGAGTCTCATGCATAAAATTATTACTCTCCACATAAGCATAGTCAACTTTATTAATAATAGTGGGAGCAAATTCAACAAAGTAGCTATCATCAAATATAGGAGACATATTGTAATCATAATCAAATTCACTCTCCATAGTAGGTGGCACCAAAAGGCTACTATCATTATAATCATCATAAATAGGAGGCAAAGTATCATCAAAGAAAATTTTCTCCTCAATGCTTGGGGGACTAAAAAGATCATGCTCATCAAAACCAGCTTTCCCAAGCTTAGAATTTTCCATAGCATTAGCAACAATAGTGTTCAAAGCATTCATATTAATAACATTCCCATTAGCATGCATATAAAGTTCCATGGGTTTTTTAATTCTCTCTTCAAACACATCATGTCATAATTCAAGGTAAAGTTCATAAAGATCTCTCATATTTTTGTTGTTTTCCATTATGCCTAACTAGTGTAAACAAGAAACAAAAAGATGCAATTGCAGGATCTAAAGGAAATAGCTTCGAGCACAAACACAATGGCGCCAGAAAAGTACATTACAGGAACCGGAGTATGAGTGCCTTTTACCTTTCCTCCCGGCAACGGCGCCGGAAAAGTGCTTGATGTCTACGGGAGCTTCTATTCTTGTAGACAGTGTTGGGCCTCCAAGAGCAGAGGTTTGTAGAACAGCAGCAAGTTTCCCTTAAGTGGATCACCCAAGGTTTATCGATCTCAGGGAGGAAGAGGTCAAAGATATCCCTCTCAAGCAACCCTGCAACCACAAAGCAAGAAGTCTCTTGTGTCCCCAACACACCTAATAGGTGCACTAGTTCGGCGAAGAGATAGTGAAATACAGGTGGTATGAATATATATGAGCAGTAGCAACAGCGCCAGAAAAGTGCTTTGCTATCCAGGACTGGTGTGTGGATGATGGTGGTAATATTGCGGACAGTACAGATGCAGCAGAACAGTAAACAAGCAGCGATAGCAGTATTTAGGAACAAGGCCTAGGGATTATACTTTCACTAGTGGACACTCTCAACATTGATCACATAACAGAATAGATAAATGCTAGACTCTACACCCTCTTGTTGGATGATGAACACCACTAACTATGTAGGATTACACGAACCCTCAATGCCGGAGTTAACAAGCTCCACAATATTCGATGTTCATATTTAAATAACCTTAGAGTGCACGACAGATCAACACAACTAAACCAAGTACTAACATAGCATGCACACTGTGACCATCACACTATGAAAGGAGGAATAGATCACATCAATACCATCATAGTAATAGTTAACTTCATAATCTACAAGAGATCACAATCATAGCATAAACCAAGTACTTCATGATGCACACACTGCCAACATTACATCATGGAGGAGGAATAGACTACTTTAATAACATCACTAGAGTAGCACATAGATGAATTGTGATACAAAACTCATATGAATCTCAATCATGTAAGGCAGCTCATGAGATCATTGTATTGAAGTACATATGAGAGAGATTAACCACATAGCTACCGGTATAGCCCTTAGCCTCGATGGAGAACTACTCCCTCCTCATGGGAGACAGCAGTGTTGATGAAGATGGCGGTGGAGGTGGCAGCGGTGTCGATGGAGAAGCCTTCCGGGGGCACTTCCCCGTCCCGGCGGCGTGCCGGAACAGAGACTCCTGTCCCCCAGATCTTGGCTTCGCGATGGCGGCGGCTCTGGAAGGTTTCTCGTACCGTGGCTTTTTCGTGTCGAGGTTTTAGGTCGAGGGGCTTCTTATAGGCGAAGAGGCGACGTCAGAGGGGGTCTGGGGCCACCAGACAATAGGGCGGCGCGGCCAGGGCCTGGGCCACGCCAGCCCCATGTGTGGGCCCCCTGTGGGTCCACTCTGGCGACTCTCGGGTGTTCTGGAAGCTCCCGGGGATTCTAAGATGCTGGGCGTTGATTTCGTCCGATTCCGAGAATATTTCCTTACTAGGATTTCTGAAACCAAAAACAGCAGAAAACAGGAACTGGCCCTTCGGCATCTCGTCAATAGGTTAGTTCCGGAAAACGCATAAAAACGACATAAAGTATGCATATAACATGTAGATATCATCAATAATGTGGCATGGAACATAAGAAATTATCGATACGTCGGAGACGTATCACCCTCCATCCTAACGGAGTTGGGCTTCCATGGCGGACCATCTCCATCCGCTACGTCGGTCTACCTCAGTTTTTCTTTCTTTCTTTATAGATCATTGTTGAGTTCGTGGTCTAGCTCCACACGTTGTTCATATTTAGTATCTTGATGGCAGTTGGATTTTCCACAAAACTAAAAGAAATAATATGTAGCTAGCAATCCGAATGTCAAAGGATTTTCACCGCTGGAAGTTGCATGCACTTGCTGATTTCAAGGACCCCCTAAACAATGGAAACTGGCAAGGGATGCTCTAGCACTAGTAACCAGCAACCAGGAGTACCAATCAGCTTTGAATCTGCATAAAAAAGGTAAGCATGCAAACTTTATGTGGTGTTCAAATTACTGACACAAACTTTATGCATGGATGCATGCCGGGACATAAACTTTATGTGGTGTTCACGTTGCTGACCCGCTTTGAGATGTACATGTAGGCATGCAATAGGGTCGCATCTTTTTGTTCAGGAGCTCAGGCAACGAGTCAGCACCGTTAATTAGCCGTTAGCTTGCTGTTTGAGATCAGTTTCATCCAACGGCTCTTATAGAATGGGTAGCTACCCTCCTTTTCAGGAAATCCACACTCTTCAATATATATTTGAACATATTCTTGGGGATATATATATATATATGTCAATCTCTCTCTCTCGATCTATATATCGTTGGTGGCCAAGAAGCACACTTATATATATACGCGAGCACTTTATGCGCAAAGGCGCGGGTGCGTCTAATAATTCATGTGTGTGCGTATATTTGAACATATTCTTGGGGATTTCAATCTCTATCTCTCGATCTATATATCGTTGGTGGCCAAGAAACACACTTATATATATACGCATGCACTTTATGCGCAAATTAAGGTGGGTGCCTCTAATAATGTGTGTGCGCACTCGATCGATGATCCCTAAACCTTAAACCCTAAAACCCTAAAACCCTAATCCCTAATCCCTAAACACCCTAAACACTAAACCCTAATCCCTAAACCCTAAACCCTAAACCCAAAAACCCTAAATCCTAAACCCTAAACCCTAAACACTAAACCCTAGACCCTATACCCTAATTAACACTAACCCTAACCCTAGCCCTAATTAAACCCTACATATATAGGCCAACGACACTTAATTGCGCATCAAGCAGGCGACCAACTAATTAGCGCTGATAAATTAATTAACTTGAATTTTGACAAGTTCTCGATCTCGAATGAAAACACATTTGATTAAGTAGTCTCATAATATATATATAACTAGTGTGCATGAGCGCATGGCATACCTTGCATATCATTTGTGCATATATTTCAATATATATTTGAACATATTCTTGGGGATATATATATATTTCAATCTCTCTCTCTCGATCTATATATCGTTGGTGGCCAAGAAATACACTTATATATACGCATGCACTTTATGCGCAAAGGCACGGGTGCCTCTAATAGTGTGTGTGTGCACTCGATCGATGATCCCTAAACCTTAAACCCTAAATTAACCCTAATCCCTAATTATACCCTAATAAACATACACCCTAAACACTAAACCCTAAACCATAAACCCTAAATATATTTCAATCTCTCTCTAGATCTATATATCGTTGGTGGCCAAAAACACACTTATATATATACGCATGCACTTTATGCGCAAAGGCGTGGGTGCCTCTAATAATGTGTGTGTGCACTCGATCGATGATCCCTAAACCTTAAACCCTAAAACCCTAATCCCTAATCCCTAATTATACCCTAAACGTACACCCTAAACACTAAACCCTAAACCCTAAACCCTAGACCCTAAACCCTAAACACTACACCCTAAACCCTAAACCCTAAACACTAAACCCTAAACCCTAAGCCCTAGACCCTAAACCCTAAACACTACACCCTAAACCCTAAACCCTAAACACTAAACCCTAAACCCTAACCCTAGCTAGACCCTAATATAAACCCCAAACACTAAACCCCAAACACTAAACCCCAAACCCTAAACCCTAAACCCTATATAGACCCTAAACCCTAATTAACCCTAACCCTAACCCTAAAACCCTAGCTAGCTAACCCTAAACCCTAAACCCTAAACCCTAATTAAACCCTATATATATATAGGCCAACGACACTTAATTGCGCATCAAGCAAGCGACCAACTAATTAGCGCTGATAAATTAATTAACTTGAATTTTGACAAGTTCTCTCGAATGAAAACACATTTGATTAAGTTGCCTCATAATATATATATACAATTAGTGTGAATGCGCGCATGGCATACCTTGCACATATCATTCGTGCATATATTTCAATATAGATCTGAACATATTCTTGGGGATATATATATATTTCAATCTCTCTCTCTCGATCTATATATCGTTGGTGGCCAAGAAACACACTTATATATATATATACGCGCATGCACTTTATGCGCAAAGGCGCGGGTGCCTCTAATAATGTGTGTGTGCACTCGATCGATGATCCCTAATTAAACCTTAAACCCTAAAACCCTAATCCCTAATTATACCCTAAACGTACAACCTAAACAATGTAAACACTAAACCCTAAACCCTAGACCCTAAACCCTAAACACTACACCCTAAACCCTAAACACTAAACCCTAAAACCTATAATTAAACCCTACATATATAGGCCAACGACACTTAATTGCGCATCAAGCAGGCGACCAACTAATTAGCGCTAATAAATTAATTAACTTGATTTTTGACAAGTTCTCTCGAATGAAAACGCATTTGATTAAGTTGTCTCATAATATATATATAATTAGTGTGCATGCGCGCATGGCATACCTAGCTTGCATATCATTCGTGCATATATTTCAATATATATATTTGAATATATTCTTGGGGATATATATAGTTCATTCTCTCTCTCGATCTATATATCGTTGGTGGCTAAAAAACACACTTATATACGCATGCACTTTATGCGCAAAGGCGCGGGTGCCTCTAATAATAATGTGTGTGTGCACTCTATCGATGATCCCTAAACCTTAAACCATACAACCCTAAAACCCTAATCCCTAATCCCAAAACACCCTAAACCCTAAACCCTAAATCCTAAACGTACACCCTAAACACTAAACACTAAACCCTAATTAAACCCTACATATATATATAGGCCAACGACACTTAATTGTGCATCAAGCAGGCGACCAACTAATTAGCGCTGATAAATTAATTAACTTGAATTTTGACAAGTTTTTGAATGAAAAACACGTACATTTGATTAAGTTGCCTCACAATATATATATAATTAGTGTGCATGCATGCATGGCCTACCATGCATGCATATATATATATATTTGAACATTCTTGGCGATTTTAATAATCTCTCATCTCTATCTCTCTCTTTATCGATTGGTGTGGCCAGCGCAATGACACACATTATGATTGCACTTTACGCGCAAAGGCGGGTGATGCGCGTGGTTGACGTATTGTCTTTTCGTTCTACACGCGTCCGTTGGGAACCCCAAGAGGAAGGTGTGATGCGCACAGCGGCAAGTTTCCCTCAGTAAGAAACCAAGGTTTATCGAACCAGTAGGAGTCAAGAAGCACGTGAAGGTTGATGGCGGCGAGATGTAGTGCGGCGCAACACCAGGGATTCCGGCGCCAACATGTAACCTGCACAACACAAACCAAGTACTTTGCCCCAACGAAACAGCGAGGTTGTCAATCTCACCGGCTTGCTGTAACAAAGGATTAGATGTATAATGTGGAAGATGATTGTTTGCAGAAAACAGTAGAACAATTGCAGTAGATTGTATTTCAGTATAGAGAATTGGACCGGGGTCCACGGTTCACTAGAGGTGTCTCTCCCTAAGATAAACAGCATGTTGGGTGAACAAATTACAGTTGGGCAATTGACAAATAGAGAGGGCATGACCATGCACATACATATTATGATGAGTATAGTGAGATTTAATTGGGCATTACGACAAAGTACATAGACCGCTATCCAGCATGCATCTATGCCTAAAAAGTCCACCTTCAGGTTATCATCCGAACCCCTTCCAGTATTAAGTTGCTAACAACAGACAATTGCATTAAGTATTGCGTGTAATGTAATCAATAACTACATCCTCGGACATAGCATCAATGTTTTATCCCTAGTGGCAACAGCACATCCATAACCTTAGAGGTTCTTGTCACTCCTCCAGATTCACGGAGACATGAACCCACTATCGAGCATAAATACTCCCTCTTGGAGTTACTAGCATCAACTTGGCCAGAGCATCTACTAATAACGGAGAGCATGCAAGATCATAAACAACACATAGATATAAATTGATAATCAACATAACATGGTATTCTCTATTCATCGGATCCCAACAAAAACAAAATATAGCATTACAGATAGATGATCTTGATCATGTTCGGCAGCTCACAAGATCCGACAATGAAGCATAATGAGGAGAAGACAACCATCTAGCTACTGCTATGGACCCATAGTCCAGGGGTGAACTACTCACTCATCACTCCGGAGGCGACCATGGCGGCGTAGAGTCCTCCGGGAGATGATTCCCCTCTCCGGCAGGGTGCCGGAGGTGATCTCCTGAATCCCCCGAGATGGAATTGGCGGCGGCATCTCTGGAAGGTTTTCCGTCTCGTGGCTCTCGGTACTGGGGGTTTCGCGACGAAGGCTATTTGTAGGCGGAAGGGTAGGTCAGGGGGCGTCACGAGGGGCCCAGGAGACAGGCCGGCGCGGCCAAGACCTGGGCCGCGCCGCCCTACCTCCTGGCCACCTCCTGGCCCCATTTCGTTGACTCTTCGGTCTTCTGGAAGCTTCGTGTGAAAATAGGCCCCTGGGCGTTGATTTCGTCCAATTCCGAGAATATTTCCTTACTAGGATTTCTGAAACCAAAAACAGTAGAAAACATCAACTGGCTCTTCGGCATCTTGTTAATAGGTTAGTTCCAGAAAATGCATAAATATGACATAAAGTATGCATAAAACATGTAGATATCATCAATAATGTGGCATGGAACATAAGAAATTATCGATACGTCGGAGACGTATCAGCGGGTGCCTCTAATAGTGCATGTCTGTGCACACTCGATCGATCTAGCTAGAGTTTTGATTAATTGTGTAGCACACTAATAAAAAAGTTGTAATTTAATTCACAATAAGTTATAATTAACCCTAACACATAAACCCTCTAATTAAATAAACCATAAAACCCTATATAGCTAGCTATAGGCCAACGACGACCCTTAATTGCGCGTCAAGCAGGCAAGGGGTCCTCGCGGTCCTCTAATTAAATATATGTACCATTAACCCTAAACCCTAAATCGTATATATATATATATATAGAAAACTAACCTTAATTAGATAATCAAACCCTCGTTAAAACACATAACCCCAAGCTAATTAATAACCCAATCTAATAAAACCTTGCTATATATAGCTAGTAAACCCTAGATTATATAACCCCAATTAATATATATGGCCTATATCGATCATATATATAGACATTATTGGGATTCATTAATTATATAATAAGTACTGATAATTCAATTAATTATATATATAAGTACTGATAACACAAATAAAGAAGTTGTATTTGAATCCACACAACCCTAAACACATAGCCCCTAACATGGCCTAATTAATTGACCCCTTTTCTCTAGCTAATTAGTGGAAATTGCACAAAATCAAAAGGGGTCCCTCACTAATTATACATATATATCTAGATTGTGATAAACGTTTGCCCCATATTTGGTGGATGGGTGCATCTTGGCATGTAAAACAATTAATGTTTGCAAATGGCGTTGTCAAAATTTATGTACAAATGATTTCTTTCCATCCAAAGTGCATAAAATGGGAATTTTAATGAAGAAAGTACAAATAAAACAGCTCAACATGCCTCCACACCCCGATTTTCACACGAAGTAGAGCATATTGAAAGGATAATTCCATAGTTTTACTATTTTTCAAGCAACTTTGCTAATTTCCACCCACTCACATGACTTTATGTCGATTTAACGAAAATAGGGCGAATTTAAACTACATGGGCGTGATAGTTTGAATTGTGCGCGTGGCAAAGGGAACCGCTTATTCCTCAACCTTGTGCACGGCAAATTACACACGCAACTCCATTAAACACCACCTACCGGGCGGCCCGGCCGCATGACCCCCACCCACCGCTACACAACTTATCCCCGTCCGTGCGAAGAGCTTCCCCTCCCCGTCCCGTCCGTGCGAAGAAGAAGCTTCCCCTCCCCGTCATTCTTCTCGAGACGCACCGGCGGTCAAGTTGATCCACGGTAGGGCTGCTATCTCTAGCTCAATCATGCATCGGGCAAGACGGCCTAATGATGACCCACAAGTATAGGGGGTGTATCGTAGTATCTTCGATAAGTAAGAATGTCGATCCCAACGAGGAGCAGAAGGTGTTGACAAGCAGTTTCGATGAAGGATTCACTGTAAATGCTCACAGACAAGTATTCAGGGGGTTTTGATGTAACAGTTGAATAAAGTACGAGTATGTAAAGTGCGAGAGTAACAATTGCAGCGAGTGGCCCAATCCTTTTTAGCACAAAGGACAAGCCGGTTTGTTTACTTATAATGACCAAATGTTCTCGAGGACACACGGGATTTTAGTCTAGTGCTTTCGCTACATACGGCTAAATAATCTTCATTGTTATGATAAGTGTTGTGTGGGTGAACCTATGCTAATGTACCGCCCTTCCTAGGACTAATACATACTTGTGATTATACCCCTTGCAAGCATCCGCAACTACAAGAAAGTAATTAAGAATAAATCTAACCACAGCCTTAAACTCTGAGATCCTGCGATCCCTCCTGCATCGATATACCAACGGGGGTTTAGGTTTCTGTCACTCCGGCAACCCCGCAATTGGCAAACGAGTACAAGATGCATTCCCCTAGGCCCATAAATGGTGAAGTGTCATGTAGTCGACGTTCACATGACACCACTAGAAGAATAACACCACAACTTAAATATCACACCATTGAATATTACTCAACCATAATTCACTACTAACATTTAGACTTCACCCATGTCCTCAAGAACTAAACGAACTACTCACAAGACATCATACGGAACATGATCAGAGGTGATATGATGATGAGTAACAATCTGAACATAAACTTGGTTCAATGGTTTCACTCAATAGCATCAACAACAAGTAGAGATCGATACCGGGAGAGTTTCCCCTATCAAACAATCAAGATCAAACCCAAATTGCTACGGCGGTGACGGTGTCCAGCGGTGATGACGGCGGTGATGATGGTGGAGATGATGATGATGGTGATGGCGATGATGTCCAGCTCGATGACGGTGACGATGGCGTCGATTTCCCCCTCCCGGAGGGAATTTCCCCGGCGGATTCCTGCCCGCCAGAGAGCTCTTTTCTCTCTGGTGTTCTCCGCCCCGCAGAGGCGGCTGTAACTCTTCGCGAGGTACCCTCTGTGGCTTAGGTTTTCGGGATGAAGGATTTCGCGAAGAAAAGGAGGTCAAAGGGGCTGTGGGCCCCCCACACTACATGGCGGCGCGGCCAGGGCCTGGGCTGCGCCGCCCTAGGGTGTGGGCCCACCCTGGGTCCTCCTGGCCCCTCCTTCTGGCTTCCTTCGTCATCTTGAAAAATAGGATTTTGGTATAACTTCCTCCCACAGTTGATCTTCCGAAATATTGCGTTCTGACGGTGCTTTTTCCAGCAGAATCCTGGCTCCGGTGCTTGATCCTCCAATAATGATGAAACATGCAAAATAGATGAAATAACATAAGTATTGTGTCCCAATATGAAATATATCAATGAATAACAGCAAATTATGATATAAAATAGTGATGCAAATTGGACGTATCACCTAACGATTTATATTTTCTTGATGCTGCTTAAAAAAATCGTCAGTATGCTCGAACTAATTGGCACTTTATAGTTTTCCGCTCGATTTGTCCTCGATATATTTGTTCATTTGCGTGGGCATATAGAGTCAGTTCTGCACTCGATCCGTTAATTTGCTGAAATGCCATGGCAGAGTTTTGTACACGATCTGTTTGCTAAAATGTCGATGGGCAATTTTTGTTTTGTACTCGACATGATTGCTGAAATGCATAATCATGTACTAGTATAGTTTTGTACTCGATGGATATGCATTTCCTACTTCGCCTTAAATTAATCACCAACCATTGTATCTCATAATTAAACAGATGGACAGAACTTGGATACTGCATGGACACTTATGTTCCCCTTCATATATAAATGGTGTTCAACCCTTTATGGGGTTTATTAGAGCTCATGAAGGTCACAACCTGGACGTGTATTGCCCGCGCTGCACATGTATGAATGGTGAGAAGAGGCCTCACCATGTAGTGGAAGATCATTTACACATTTTTGGGATGGACCGCACATATGTTAGGTGGGTTTATCATGGTGAACCATATAATGATCCTTCAGCGGGAGAAGCAGATCTTGCTCACACTGTATGTGTGCTGGCATATGTAGTTAATTATTTATATTAATGTTGCCGCTGTTTCGATCAATAGTTTGCATTGCTGTGCAAGGTTCTGTACTCAAATTTAACTTGTTGCAGATGGATGGACGGGAAGGAGAGAAAAAGCGCGGGTTTCAGCTCTGGGACATGTGCTGTGCCAGATGAGAAGGTAAATATGTAAAACGGCATTTGTTCAGGTTGCATCCCTTAGATGTTTGTCTAATCTGTTGATGTACTAATTGCAGAAGCATAGAGTTGAAGAGGTCTCTCAGTTTGATGGGAGATTTGAAGATGAATATCAGTTTGATGCACCTGTGGATGGTACTGATGACAAGCCTTTCATAGACGAAGGTCATGCACCTGAGATTATCCAGCCTACAGAAGGAGGCCGTGGACTGAGTACACAACTTTGCGTTGAAGTGGATGCACGCCCAGAGATCATCAGGGGTGTTGTGGGGACCCCGGACTAGCTGTCTGAAATACCCTGTTATGTATACAATTCACGATCCCATGATCAGTGCATCGTGAACACATAACCGAACTGATATCAAATTACACCATCCATTACAAATCGGAATAAGAAAAATTACAATAAGGTCTCATGACCAATATTTACATAATAGCCTCGAAGGGCCTAACTAAACATCAGAGTAGCATCATCACTTCAACAGCGCGGAGCCCAAGTCATCTGCCATAAACCCTACAGGCAACTGACTGGGAAGACGTTCCTAGCTCGCATAGACGTCGTCAATTCCTTCTTCACCTGTCGAGTTCCTCCAAGTCTGGCCAAGTAAATAGCCAGGGACAAAGCCGTGAGTACATTTGAATTGTACTCGCAAACCATCAAGAAGGTGATAAAAATTCTAACTAAAGAAGACAAGAGAGGAAGAATAGTTTCTCTTGTGGATATAGCATGTAGAAGAGAAGAGATGTTTTTGGTGGAGATAGCATCCCAACTTCTCGATTGAAGGGGGACACTTCAAGAATTTATCCAAGAAATCTCTATATCTCTATTGAAGAAGATACTTCAAAAGAGTTCTACAACATAAAACACTAGGGAGGGGGTAACCCAATTTTGTTTCCTTTCTGACCATCTCCATATGGTCAACCAAACCATTCCCGTACCCTTCCGGTACTCCGAAAACAAGTTCCTTTCTTTCATTTTCCAAACAATTTTTGTAAACCAAAAACTCATCAGGCTAAGCAACAGCCATTCCAACCGTCCATGACCGCGGACGCGGCTATTCGAATAGATTTGACTCTGCAGAGTTTGCACACTTTCCCCACCTCTATCCGGATACCTATCGTGTGGGCATCATCCCCGCATAAAAACATATGCCACGACGGATACCCGAACATAGCCTTTCGCCCATTCGACTTAGCAAGAGGTCCTACCCTATGGAGTATGTACCTCCCCGGCACCGTGGTAGCTCACCTCCCTTTGAGCGTGGCTCCACCGCCAAGCCAGGAGACCCATAGTGTCTTCCGGACGGGTCAGCCCCGAAGGCCTCCCGTTATACTATTGTCCCAACCATGACAACCCGGACTCGGGGGTAACCGTACCCTTGTATAGTTGTGCGGTGCCTCATGCTAAGAAGAACAAACGTCAAGCTAAGCTCCGTGCCCACGTTGGAGTAGATGTGGTTGCGCGGGTTAATTGTCACGGGTGAATACTTAGGCGCCAAAGTTTTCGAAAACAAGACTTTCTTTCCAACCATCTTTGCCAAGATCCTTTCCTTTCGTAAACACACGCTTGGGTAAGTCCAACTCACCCAAGGTTTTCAAAAATTCTTTTCAACAAGGTATTTTTCCAAGGGGGTTCCCAACCTATAGTTTTATGGATGAACTAAGATACATCAAGGCGTGATGCTAGCCATCATACCACTAAGGATATGATAATTGAGGTGTCAAGGGGATCATACATACTTAGGATAAGCATGCATAGGGACATCATAACTAAGATGATTCAACAAGGGTCATGATGTTAATCATCATACCACTAAGAAGGTGACAATATAAGTGGTCAAGGGGGCATACATGCTTAGGGTAAGCATGCCTAACATCAACAAGGGGTTCAACATACTTGGGAATAAGTATGCAAAGCATCAACAAGGGGTTCAACATACTTTGGGAATAAGTATGCATAGAGTAGAGGACCAAAAATCACACATGATATAAGGAACCAAGTATATAATAGAGCAATGAGCACAACAAGAAGGATAAATAGCAAGAGATCAAAAGATGGCTTGCCTTGGTTGGCTTATTTGTCCCTGGACTTCTTCAACTCCATCCAATAAGAATTCCAACAATATAAATAAAATCCTTGTCCGAACCACTTCCTCTTCTTCTCCAGAATCGTTCGCATCTATCGCCGGAAAATATAAAAGGAGCACAATCAACACATTGAAGCAAACAAAACATCATTCAACAATCAACAATCAAAAACTAACCATTTTACTAAGGACTTATGGTCACTACAAAACATCTTTAAAAGAAAACCAATTTATCTTACTTAACAAGGGTATGAGAGTACCAAAAATAAGCAAATGCCTCTATGGGTATTACCAAGGCACAAGCTATATACCCCCTGGTAGATAACACCACCAAGGAGACAAGTGAATCTGTTTTGGCTCAAAATCATCCATCTTTTATTTTCAAACATTTTTGGAAAGGCACAAATCATTTTTCCTATTTTATTTTGCTAGCACAAATACTACCCAATACTAGGAAGTAAACAATATGCCACACGATTTTGAAATCTTAAGCAAAACAATAGAACTTGGTTTAATCTTGGAAGGTTTTGTTTGGCAAGAATAAAACATAGGTTGGCTATTTTTAAAACAAAGTGATGGCAAGGTTTTGAATAACTCAAAGGGATTTCAAATCATCATTGCATGTGACACACGTACACTCGCAAACATAGACAAAATTTCTTGAACTTATACTAACACTATTTTTCCTAGATGACCAGTAATAAAACAAGGTCAACACAATTGGATTCATCCAAAAATATTAATTTTCCAAATTTTGGCAGTAGAAATACTAATCAGAAAACAGTGTTCATGTTAAATACACTAAAAATCGTACAAAAATCCTAAAATACGGGACCAGTGGCATTGGAAAGGTATTTAAATTTCTGAACTAAAGAACTTGGTTTCAATCAATTTGGATTTGTATAACTCGAGATATACACAAAACAGTGCCACTGGTTATAACACAATTTAACAGCAATTTTCAAAGTTTAAACCAATTAAAAAGGGCGGGAACTTACTGGGCCATGCGGGTGGAGTGGTGGGCTGGCCCAGGTAGGTTTTCCAGGTGGAGGGTGGAAAAAAAATTAAAGAAGGGAAAGGGGAGAGAGGGGCCCGGGTGGGCCAGGCTGCATGGGCCAGCGTGGCAAGTGGCCATGCATGCACACGATCGGATCGGGAGGATCCTCGTCTTCCTCCCGACCTGTACGCGAGCGGGCGGACAGAGAGAAGACGGGGCCGGTCCAGGGGCTCACCTGCAGCAGCGGAGGGCGTCGGCGGAGGCTGGGCGGGCGTAGCGGCCGGTCGAGGCGACGCAGGGGCAGGCTCGGCGGTGTTCTTCGTGTCCGCAGGAGCTCCTCCCGGCGCCTCCTCCTCGCAGCAGCTCACGGACGAGGATGATGGCGGCGTGCTCCGGCAGACCTGGACGAAGTGGAGAGGCGGGTGAGGTCGAGGAGGGAATGGCGAACGTGGTTAAAAATAAAGGGAGGGCAGAGGGTGTCGGCATTGGGCACCATCATCCACGCCACCCGTCGGTGGCCACGGACGGGGTGAGCACGCCGTCGAGCAGCGGCTCCTGGCGTCCTTGGCGTGAGCTCCGGGACGTGGAGAGGATGGTGAGGAGTGGAGAGGAGGCGAATGGATGAGCGGAGGACATCGGGTCCCTTTTATAGCCGGATACGGGCTCACGGTGGACACGGTGTAGGCGACGATGCACAAGGTCGGGGGCGAGTGAGGCAGCATGCATTTGAGCAGCTGGGTGGTGGCATGATGCAGAGCATCCAGAGGCGGATCTAGCGCCGCTGAGAACGAGGAAAAAGGTGGGCTGAGTCTCCCAAATCGTGATGATGAACGCGCGAGCTCCAAGGTGTTCGATACGTTCAGATGGAAGGAGAGGGCACGCGGAAGAGAGATGATCATTGCATTGGGGTCTAAGCACGGTGCCTTGCAGGCCTATGTCAAGGGATTCTACGAGAGAGGCGACGATGGTTGGGAACGCCCAGGCATGGCCAGTACGGGTGACCACGTTTCTTGGCGAGCATGGGCTAGATGCTGCGGGGCTAGGCTTGCTTTGGGACCATGCCCGTTGGGTAGAGGGACACCAGGGCATCATCATGGCGCAGCCTCGGGGCCTGGGGTGCTCGCTTCCGTGCTGACCAAGATGGAGGTGGCCACAAAGAGACATGGAGAGAGGAGAGGACTAGGGTTGGCTAGAGCTTGTAGGGTAGGGTGTAGGGGTTGTATGGGGTCATGTACCTCGTGCTGCAGGGTGGAGGAGAGGGCTGCAGCAAGATCTCCCAAGGTTTGGCCGTGTCATGCATTGCCTTCTCATTTATTCTCCTCCTCCTTCCCCATAAAGCTATCATCAAGGATGTGTTGATGTAGCTGCGCCCTAGTTGACCAAGGATAGGTGCAGGTGGGTGCATGCCATGGTGTCCTTTGGTGGAGCAAGATGGGAGAGAGATAGAGAGAGAGAGAGGTCGGATAGTATGTGTTCAAGAGAAGTAAATCATGGCATGATCGGCTCATCACGTGTGCCAAGTTTTGGAAGGTTATGCACATTGTTCAAATGGATAGTGCAAGATGACAAGGTTGTGAGGTGGATGACCCAAGGTCTAGAGAGATAGAGATGGAATTAACAATACCAAGGATAATATGGTGACCTAAATCATTAATCCAAGATGTCAAGATGATGATGGTGAGGAATTAGAGGAGGGAGATGTGTATTATGCAAAGAGGATGTCATGCCGAAATGGACTTTTATTGGTAAAGGTGTAGATCACCTAGGAAAAATGTAGCCATAATTGAAGGGATGTTATTTGAACTTGCACTTGAAAGAAGAAGATTTGAGTAAAATAGGTCTTAAAAGCATAGAATATTCTAAGTAGAATATCGTCCAAAATTTATTTGGCAACACAAAGTGTAAGAATGGCATATGCAACAAAACCAAGTCTTTATTTTAAAGCCAAACAAAATGTGCTATAGCACTAACCTTTTTAGGATGAAAAAAAGGGATGAGGTGAATTAACATTCACATCCTCCATTTTAGTTGAGGAAACAATTTTGAAGGCATTGATAAAACTAAGATTAGTTTTGTAGTGAAAATTAGAGAAAAGTCTTAAATAGGATTTTTGGCAAATAAAATATTTTGGGAGAAGTGATCTCAAGGGTAGAGGGTGGCTACATAATGCAGCTACCATGTTCACTCTTGGTTTTGTGGAGATTAAATATGGATTAAAAAAAAAAGAGGTAAAAGAGGAAGAATTGATCTAGTGCTGAAATAGTGGATAGGGTGCAAGATCAAGTGAAAATAAGAATTGTGGAGGTAGATTGGGACATGCAAGACGTGGAAGTTGTAGAGGGTGTTGCATAGATGAGATCAATGCATTGAGGTCACCAATAACAGTTGAGGGTGCTTAGATATCAACTGCCAAAGATTGGACATTTTAAGCCTGCCAAAACTTCTTATTGACTTGGCTTCAAAATCCTCAAGGATAATTGGGTATAAGAGAGATCTGGTTCAATGCAAGGACATGGTTAGGGAGTGCTCATGACAAGGTAGGTCCAGGACCATGTTCATTGCCTTGGATAGCAAGGGGTAGCTTAATCCAGGGGCTGCAAAATGGAACCTGAAAACAGATTTAGGACTTAGCCAAAATTGTGATGTTTTGAGAGGTTTTTGACTAGGGTAAGAGAGGAGGATATAGAAAGAGGTAGATGATCCCAAGTTTGGATCAAGGATGGTTTGAGCTAGGTTATACCACAAAGATGAATTTTAAGGAGGCACAAACATGTTGCCATAAGTGGAAGGGTTTAATGTAGTAAAGAGGAAAACATTTTTTTCTAAGCCACACATGTGTTTTGTTAGGTGAGTTGTTTGTCTAGCCACTAGAGGTGTTGTTCTTAGAGGTAGCTCAAGACAAAACTCTACAAACAATTCAAGACAATTCATCTACCAATAGATCACAGCAAAACATTCTAACAGACAGATCAAGGCAATGCATCTAATTGACTTTTATAAAAAGTTTTTGTTCCCCCTAATTTTTGCAATAAGGACAATTAATTCAAGGTTGCAAAAGTTGGGGTGTTACATGTGTCCTGGTAGTCTCAAGACCACCCAGCCCTGATGCACCTGTGGATGGTACTGATGACGAGCCTTTCATAGACGAAGGTCCTGCATCTGAGATTATCCAGCCTACAGAAGGAGGCCGTGGACCGAGTACACAGCTTTGCGTTGAAGTGGATGCACGCCCGGAGATCATCAGGGGCGTCCCGGTAGTCTCAGGACCACCCAGCCCTGATGCAAAATGTTGACCTACTTTATGATTCGTACTCTTATGTTCTGGTGCTGTAGTATGTACTATCTTTATTATGATTTGTACCCTTTTGGCGCTAGAACTATAATTAAGCATTCAGTGGATGATCGCGTTGCAAAATTTGACACCCACACAATCAGTTCATCGTATGAGTAGTAGCACAATTACTTCTACAGCCAGTCCTGCCAGCGCATTAATTGGTAGCATGAAACACTTTCAGGCACTCCCCTCTGATTCATATTAATTGACTCAATTTTGTCTAGATATGGATGTATCTAGATGCATTTGTTAACTAGACTAACAAACTTGAGTCAGTTAATATGAATCGGTGTAAACTGCCCAAGTCCTCGAGCAGCTAGTTTATTGACTCTGGACTCCAAGCCTCTCGCGGCAAGCCATCGACGAAGCTTTGACCAGATCTTGGCCCGCTTTTTTTTTGCGAATAGCAAAGCTTTGACCAGTTCCTCTCGGGATACAGCACGCCGGTGAGCTTGCATGGTTGCCATGAGCACTTTCCGGCGGAATTTCCTCTGCAACGCCCTCAAGCCGCCACTGCGAGACAACACGCAGTGCCTTGAGGTGGACGCAACGAACGAACTCGGGATCTCAGGGCGGGGGGTCCGCCTCGTCCGGGAACGATCTCCAGCGGGTTAACGAGGACATGCATGGCGGCCGGGGGATTTGGTTTTTTGTTGTTGTTGTTTGAGCTTGCGATTTGGGGTTTTTTCGGATAGGGGAGGAGGAACCGAGGAAGAGGAAGGAACAGCCCGCGTGCTTGGCGCGTGGCAGTGTGCTTGAATTTCGAATTTTTGTGAAATGTTTCATTTCCCCTCTACAATTCGGGGGTTTTCTTGACGCGCCAATGCGTCCCGCGGGCAGGTTCAAGTGAATTTGGGGTGCCACACTATGGGCCCCAGTTTCAGTGAGACATGTAATGACTAGTCACATCAGTAAGTTCACTGTGTAATAAAATATGTTACCCCTCCCCTTTATGTAGCCCCCCTTGTCTCCCCCGATCGAGTGCCGACAGCCGACGGATGCAAGCCGCTAGCTCGATCCCCTCCTTTCGCCTCCACCGTCCAGGCATCCAGCTTGGAGGGGCAAGCTGCATCTAGACCAAGCGGATTAGGTAGTACTAGTAATGTTCTTTCCTTTCTCGAGATCGGTTCTTTTTTCCTCACCTCGATATCTTGCGCATCTATTTCCTATTCTGGGCGAAGGGGTGTCTTTCTGGTCACCCTCGCGCTGGGAGTGATTGATGGGGATGGGGGCGGGGGCTACCTTTGCTTGGATTGGGGTGTTCTTCCTTTATTTGTCGACATTTGCAACCTTTGTAGTTTTTGCTGATCCTCACTGTATCTTTTGTCAGCTTGTACAGGAAAGGGAAGACCTCGGTGGTGGTGGTGGGGGGCAATGGAGCGTAAGGCCACCACGCATGTGGGCAGTTGGCTGAGCCTGAGCCGCGTCCCCAGCCCCGGAAAGCAGGTACTCCGTTTGCTTATCCACTCTGTCTGTCTGCATCCTCAATGCATTCTGATTCGAAAAATGCTTAAAGTAGCACATGTCTTCGATTGTTTGTGCGTAAAGCCTGCGTGACACCATGCTCTATATTCTCTGTATCGGTTGGTACCTCCGGGTTCCGTGCGAGGCTATGGGAACGATAGCGCCCACCTGCTGCAGGAGCATGGCCAGATCTGCACCACAAGAAGCGAAATGCCACGCGAGAAATTTGGCGGGGACCGCCCAGGTAATTTGTTTAACCAACTTACCATGATGTAGTCTGAATCTGATACTCCCTCAGATCCAAATTAATTGACTCAACTATCTGTAGATACGGATGTATCTAGACGTGTTTTAGCTCTAGATACTACTACCTCCATCCCAAAGCTTAGGGCTTATATTATTTTTAGAAAGTCAAACTATACCATATTTGACTAAGCTTTTACCAAAAATCATTAACATGCAAAATACAAAATTAATATCATTAAATAGGTTGTGAAATATATTTTCCTACGGTATCTACACAATATTATATTTGTTGATAGAATGTTCTAAAATTTTGGTCAAACTTTACTTGTTTTGATTTCTCAAAAATAAATAAGCCTTAAGCTTTGGGATGGAGGTATCTAGACAAAGCTGAGTCAACTAGTTTTTTTTGTCTGTCCATAGCTAGTGTTCATGGTGCAAAAAGCTAAGAGCATCCACTATATGCATCAGTCTATCTCATACAGTAATTCAATATCACTGCTGAGGTCTGCCTTTTGTTTTGCTATTCATATGCAGACTCAAACTTTAGGGCCTTTACTCAAAAGGAAGATCAAAACTGCGGCTGATCAGGCTGCCAGTATGTTGATGCCGCCCCCATCTTCTAAATGCCTCTACAAGCGCAAGGCCACGCGTCCGCTAGGTGGTGATCTTTTAATGAATATGGTATATTTTCTTAATCCACAAAACATGCCTTGATTTTTGTCTGTTTATTGTCGGTTTTTTCTAATGCTTGCCAAAAGTTTACAACAACAATAACAACAACCAAGCCTTTCAGTCCCAAACAAGCTGGGGTAGGCTAGAGTTGAAGCACATAAGATCTCGAAGCCAAAAGTCTAGAAACACCAAATTCGTTTGCTTACAATCATCATACAGTAATGTTCATCTACTCTCCAGTTCCCCTAACCCAACAAAAAATGATGTTAATTACGATTTTTAGATTAAAAGAGCACCATTAGGCGCTGTTAATTACGACTTTGAGATTAAAATGTCATTTGCAATTGCTAATTACAATTTTGAGACAAATGATTAGTTTAACCTCGATCTGTTCTGCTCTCGATTTTTCCCAACCGAAAAAATGTAACCATTCCATTCCTCTGAAATGGAACCATTCCATTCCATTCCACGCTGTTTCAGAACCGAACACACCCTTGCATTGTTGTGAACTGTTGTCCATACACAGCCATACCCTTCCACTTACATCCAGCACTATATGCATCAGTCTGTCTCAGAGTCATTCAATATCACTGCTGAGATTTGTTCCCATTCTTATGCAGGCTGAAACTGCTGCGCCTTTATCATGAGGCTGATGAGGCTGTTGTGAGGACGATGGTGCCAGCACCATCATCCGAAAACCTCTACAAGCACGAGGCCATGGGCCAGCTGGGTGGTGACCTTTTATTGAATCCGGTATATTTTCTTAATCCACATACATGATTTTATTATTATCTGTTTAATTACTGTTGGCTTTGCCTAATGCTTAGCAAAGGTTCAGAAACACTGCGTTTGCTTACAATCATCATACACTAATTTTTCACTTTTCAGTCTATCTCATCCAGTATATAAACTGTTGAGTTCCGTTGGCTTCTTTTGTAATCATTTGCATTGTTGTCAATTGTTGTCTATGCACAACCCTATTCTTCCACTTACATCCCGCACTACTTGCATCAGTCTATCTCATAGATTTATTAAATATCAATGATGAGTTCTGTTGCTATTCATATGCAGGATGAAGCTTCTGTGCCTCTACTCAAATGGAAAAAAATGATCCTGATGAGGTTGCTGTGAAGACGATTGTGCCGCCACCATCTTCTGAAAACCTCCTCAAGCACAAGGCCACGGGCCAGCTGGGTGGTATCCATTTCAGTAAGCAGGTATATTTTCTTAATCCTCATACATGATTTGATTTGTCTGTTTATTGCCGGCTTTGTCTAATGCTTACCAATAGTTCAGAAACACACACAACCCTATTCTTCCACTTACATCCAGCACTATATGCATCAGTGTATCATAGATTCATTTTATATATCACTGCTGATGTCTATTGCTCTTCAATTTTCATATGCAGACTGAAAATGCTAAGCCTTCATTGGTCAAAAGGATTGCAACTACTGCTGATGAGGCATCTGCAGAGGCTGCCACCAAGTTACAGTCAGCCCCACCTTCTGGATGCTTATATAAGCTCAAGTCCAAGGACCAGCCGGGCCGTAACCATCCAAGGGTTCGGGTATATTTTCTTAAGCCACATATACATGCCATGATTTATGTCTGATAATATCACCGGCTCTGTCTAATGCTTTTTGGAATTCGGAAACGCCAAATTAGCATGCTTATATTCATCATACACTAAATTTCGACTGTTCAGTTTGTAACATAGTGTCATGCACTCGCTTGTCAACATTTGCATTGCTCTGAACTATGCACTTTACACAACCTAATTCTTCCACTTACATTCAGCGCTACGCACTAGTAGTACCTCCCATGTTTCCTTCACCATCCCGATGCCGAGCTTGCGGGAATATGGCGGGCCCATGTACATACCCCGCATATAACACCTCCTATGGCTCTATCTACCTTTCTAATAACTCCTTCACAGAGTTACAGGTATGTATTCTCACTGGTTTGGCATGAATTGGCATATAGTAAAGTCTTGTTTGTAGTCTTCCTGCTTCTTACATTAGTATCAATTTTCACCTGCAGACTGTACCTTGTGAACTTCGTCCAATGATTAACCAGATGTGTCCGCATGAAGGGTCTTTCACTATGCATGGCAATGGCAAATTGATGAACACCTACACGGTCTATGAGGTGTATGTCTACAAGACGCAGGCCATCACATATTTGTATGGACATTGACATAGGCATCCCAAATGGGCCTGCCAAAGATAGTACCCGGGGTTTATTGAAGGCCCATTACCCGAAGAATAAGAAGATTCGGGAGCTCAAGATGTATTAAGGAAAGTTGAGTTGTAATAGGAAGTGTTATTTGTAATCTGGCGGGATGAGTTAGAAACCGTCCCGGACTCTGTAACTTGTATAGCATGAATCCCTCGGCTCCACCTCCTATATAAAGGGGGAGTCGAGGGACGAAGAGATAATCGAATCATTGTCTACAAACCCTAGTTTTCATAATCGTCGAGTACTTTTCGGCTGAAACCTTCGAGATCTACTTGCCCTCTACTTCCAACTAAACCCTAGCCTACAATCCATAGGCATTGACAAATTGATACCTTGTCAATTGGCGCCGTCTGTGGGAACTAGAGGCGTAAGGATCTGATCTCGATGGCACGTTCAAGATCTTCGACATCGTCAACCGCAAGCAACACAATGGATCGAGGTAAACAGATCGCTGCTGGTCTTGTCGATTTTGTTCCTCACCCACCCTCCCGTTTGGATGCATATGCGTATCTGGCGGAGCCCATGGAGATGACGTTCGGAAGGTTTCACTTTCGCGTCGAGAAGGAGGGATCGTATCGTGTCGAAATTCCGATTTCGTCGGGATCGTCGGCGGTCGATTCTGATTTTTCAAGCTATGCATCGTCAACCGAGTCAGGAGAAGAAGAAACTTCGGCGACACGCTACGTCAGCACCAGAGCAAGAGAGAAACTCGCCAAGATCTTCGGCGACATGTCGTTTGAGTCATCTGCGGACTCATATATAAGCGATGGCTCAAGCGATGTCGACAGTTACAACTTCATCGACAAATCTATCACAGTGGGCAAGGTCTTCATCAATCTCAACGATGATGTCACCAAACCCAACATAGATCTGAGTACAAAGTATCATCAGATTTATGCCATTGAAGATCAAGAGGAAACATCCGAGGCTTTCGACGATCTGGGAAATCCATACGTCGATCCCTCCAATCTGCGACAAGGCCTGGGCAACAAATACGTCGGGCCAGAGCCGCGAGATAGAGTTCAACTTTCACAAGCAGTGTGGGATAGAGCCGCGAGAGCTATGAACGGTACAGAACCAATGGCTACCACGGCCACACCAGAGGAATTACAAGCATATCAATATAGGCTCGCACGAACTGCCAGGGAATTGGAAAAACAGACAGCTGAGTTGAACAGGAGAAAGGAGGCAGCTTCGCATCCCGGCAGGAGAAGGGCAGATCTAAGTCGACAATCTAGAACTTCGGGTGATAGCCACAGGGAGGCGCGGAACAGAGCAAGATCAAGGCTGCAACATATACCCGAAGCAGAAAGAGAACACTTGGTCCAAAACCTCGACATGTCCTTCATGTCGATAGATACAAGAGGAAACATCATCCCTAAGACACCAGAAGCTGGGTATATGGCGACACATGCCTTTATCCTTGCATCTAAACCACCTCCAGGTGATCCAAGGGAAACACTGTACAATATGGCGGTAGCAGGAGTTGGAGCTATGGGGACAGCGTTTGTATCAACGCCTCCCGAAGGAGCGGCAAGGCAAAATAGTCCACGACCTGCGGCGGCAACGGCGGCGGCGCTGAAGGACCAAGTGGAGCAAGAGACACAGCAGCACAAGCAAGGGTCGACAGAGCGCGGCAAAGCAGAAGGGACCATCGGCAATCTCCAGAACTTAACGACGAAGATATGTGCGGCTTACCATGCTTCACGAGGAGAGTCCGAAAAACTCGAGTCCCCTCAGGATTCAAGTTACCCGATAATTTCAAGAAGTTCGACGGCCTTCAAGATCCAGAGGATTGGCTAGTCGACTACCTGGAGACGGTGAAGCTCACAGGAGGAACCAGGGCAACAGCTATGCAAAGCATCCAGGTGCATTTGAGTGGAGCCGCACGATCTTGGATAAAGAAACTCACTCCAGGATCCATCGATAGCTGGGAAAGTTTCGAGGATGTGTTCGTCAAGAACTTCAGATCCACGTGCAAAAAACCTGCGTCGTTACAGGAGTTGAGAGCATGTCGACAAAAGCCAGACGAGCCAATGAGAAAGTACATCCAAAGGTGGAATATCATCAAAAACTCGGCAGAAAATATATCTGACGAGAGAGCAATAGACGCGTTTGTCGCAGGAGTCAGGCGTGGAGATTTTGTCGAGGACTTGGGAAGGACCAATCCAAAGACAGTATCCGCATTAATGGAGATAGCAAATAAATGGGCAAATGGAGAAGACGCTGTCCACAACAAACGGCACAGGTCGCCAGAGGAGGACCGCGGTCGAAACTATCAACCGAGGCGAAGATTTCCTCGGCAGTACCAGAACTATGATGCTCCAGGACAAATTTCGGCAGGTTTTCGGACAAATACAGGAGGAAACAACAGAGATGATTATCAGAGAAGCAGTGAGCAGCGAGGTGATAACAGGGATGATTCACGCAACAGGCAAAATAGCGGGCCTAGGTTCCCAAGACCTTTCGTGTCCCCTGAAGAGATGATGAATGGACCGTGTCAGATGCACTTTTTCCTCGACAGCAACGGTAAAAAACAGTCAGGGCACCTGCAGAAAGACTGTCGAAATTTTCAGGCGATGTTGCGATATGCAGAGAACGCTAACGCGCGGGCAGCACAGAGAAATCCTCGAGAACCCAGAAGCGAGATTCACTTGCCGCCTCCTCCCGCGATTACAGACGACAATCGGCATCAGCTCAGAATAGCGGCAGCACCTCCACCTCCACCTTATGTTGATCCTAACTCCAACGGAGCAGTGTCGATGATTCAGAAGGGAAGGCCGTCTAATAGAGCTCAGAAAGTAATCTCACGACAGGTGTTTATGGCAGAGAAAATGCCTCCACCAACAGTTGAGTACCTTAATTGGTCAGGACAAGATATTGGCTTCACCATAGCAGATCATCCGCAGCAAGTTCCTCGACCAGGGCAGTCAGCACTTATTCTGCCAGCAGTTATCGCGGGATTTGATGTCTCTCGAGTGTTCATAGACGGCGGCAGCAGCCTAAACCTTATGTATGCTGATACATTAAGGAAGATGAACATATCCTTAGCAAACTTGAAACCAACAGACACAAGGTTCCACGGCATCACACCGGAGAAACCAAGTTATCCATTGGGGAAGATCAACCTCGACGTTCAGTTTGGGACCCGAGAAAATTATAGAATCGAGAGGCTCGAATTTGAAGTCGTGGATTTTCCGTCGCAATACCACGCTCTGTTGGGACGACCAGCATATGCTAGATTTATGGCGGTGCCACACTATACATACCTGTTGTGGAGGTTGCCTGGACCAAAGGGACCAATTACAGTCAAAGGAAGCTTTGCCTTAGCCGATAAGTGCGACAAGGATTTTCACCGGCTGTCAGAAACTTTCGGGATGCAAGCTGAGTACTTGGCATCAAAAAGCATGACTGATTACGACGTACTGCCAGACGTTGGAAGGCCAAACAAAGAATCAACTTTCAATACCGAGAAAAATTCAAAAGAGGTGCATTCACCCGACGGACCGAAAAAGACGACATCTATCGCAAACGACATGGATATCGCATAGGAAAGCGCGCTCGTCGAGTTCCTCCGTGAGAACTGGAAAATCTTCGCATGGTGTCCAGCTGACATGCCAGGAGTACCCAGGGAACTTGCCGAGCACCACCTAAACTTGGATCCAGTAGCGAGACCAATCAAACAACCTTTGCGGCGTTTTTCGGAACCAAACCGCAAAGCCATGCTGTCAGAAATTAATCGACTACGAGAAGCTGGTTTTATCAAAGAGATATTCACAGAAGCCACATGGGTAGCAAACCCTGTGCTGGTGCCGAAGAAAAACACTAAGGTCCTTCGCATGTGCGTCGACTTTACGTGTCTCAATAAACATTGTCCAAAGGATCAATTTCCCCTCCCGAGGATCGATCAAATTATCGACTCCACGGCTGGATGTGAACGTATTTCCTTCCTGGATGCATATTCTGGTTATAACCAGATCAGATTGAAAGAAGAAGATGAAGTAAAGACCGTGTTTATTACACCTTACGGCGTGTTTTGCTACAGAACAATGCCCTTCGGTCTAAAAAATGCGGGAGCAACATATCAGAGGATGATGCAGAAGTGTTTGGCGACACAGATCGGGAAAAACGTGCAAGTATACATCGACGATGTCGTCATAACGTCAAAAAAGGGGACAACACTGATCGAGGATCTCAAGGAAACTTTTGACAACCTCGACAAATTCTGCCTGAAGCTAAACCCCACGAAGTGTTCTTTTGGCGTCCCAGCAGGAGAACTTCTGGGGTTTCTAGTCTCAGCAAGAGGGATTGAAGCAAATCCCGATAAAATACAAGCTATCGTAACAATGAGGAAGCCAACAAAGTTGAAAGAAATACAACAGCTAATGGGGCGAGTCGCAGCTTTGAGCAGATTCGTCGCTAGGCTGGGAGAAAAAGCGTTACCATTCTACGCTCTGATAAAGCAAGGAGATAAGTTCCAGTGGAACGAAGAAGCCGACAGAGCTTTCGAGGATTTGAAGCGCACAATCTCGACACCACCAATTTTGGTGGCGCCAAAGGAAAAGGAGCCTCTCCTGCTGTATATCGCAGCCACGCCCCAAGTGGTGAGCACGGTGCTAGTTGTCGAAAGGGAAGAAGAAGGAAAACTCCACGGCGTGCAGAGGCCAGTATACTTCGTCAGCGAAGTTTTATCACCCTCAAAACAAAGGTACCCTCAGTACCAAAAGCTAGCGTATGGAGTGTTCACAACAGCACGAAAATTGCGCCACTATTTTTCGGCACACCCGATCATAGTGGTCAATGAAGCTCCCTTGTCAAATATATTGAACAATCCAGAAGCTACGGGTCGTGTCTCCCTTTGGGGAATAGAACTTTCCCCTCGGGACATCACGTATGAAAAAAGAAAAGCAATCAAGTCGCAAATCTTGCCGGACTTCATCGCAGAGTGGATGGAGTTGCAAAACACAGGACCTCCAGACTTGTCGAGAACCTGGACCATGAACTTTGACGGGTCCAAAAGACTAGAAGGAGCTGGCGCAGGAGTAGTACTCATATCACCTGAAGGCGACAAGTTGAAGTACATCCTTCGGATGACGTTCCCTAACGCATCTAACAATGAAGCAGAATATGAGGCTCTCATACACGGGATGAAGATGGCGAAAGCCTGCGGTGCAACTCGACTAAAAATCTTTGGCGACTCACAGTTGGTGGCTCAGCAAGTTATGAACCAATGTGATGCAGTCAATGATAGCATGATGGCATACAAGGAGGTGTACAACGAGCTCGAGAAGTTGTTCGATGGATGCGAAGTAAATCATATTAGTAGATTGAGCAACGACGAAGCCGACGTTCTTGCAAACATCGGGTCGCAATGCCTTGCAGTCCCGCCAGGTGTATTCTGGGAAGAGATAACAGAGAGATCCCACCAATCGACAAAAATCAAAAAAGAAGGAGAAGAAACCCTCGGGGGCTACCAAGGAAAAGCAAGAGGAAGAAGAAGAAGATCAGGACCTGGTCATGGTGATACAGATACCATGGATGCAGACGTACATATCGTACATCCTCAGGAAAGAAATACCCGATGATCCAGTCGAGGCAAGGCGAGTAATTCGACGCTCCAAAGCTTTCACGGTAGTCAAAGGGGAATTGTACAAGCGAAGTATTTCAGGCGTCCTGCAGAGATGTGTCACACCCGAAGAGGGAAAAATAATTCTGAAGGATGTACACGAAGGAATATGTGGCCACCACGCAAGTAGTCGAGCTATTGCAGCCAAGGTTTTTCGGGCAGGATTCTACTGGTTGACAGCAATCGAGGACGCCAAGGACATAGTAAGAACTTGCGACGCGTGTCAAAGGTTTGCCGCAAAACCTCACTCTCCAGCAGCAGAGCTAGCACCAATACCATTATCATGGCCCTTTGCCCAATGGGGACTTGATATGGTGGGTAAGTTACACAAATCTTGGCCAGGAGGAAAGGAGTACATGCTAGTAGCTGTCGACAAATTTACAAAGTGGATAGAAGCGAGGCCGATAAATTCACCAGATGGAGCATCCGCAGTAAAATTCATAAAAGGCCTCATCTTCAGATTTGGAGTGCCCCACAGCATCGTCACAGACAACGGCAGTAACTTCACATCCCACGAATTCAAAGATTATTGCGA
Source organism: Lolium perenne (assembly GCF_019359855.2). Lineage (NCBI taxonomy): Eukaryota > Viridiplantae > Streptophyta > Magnoliopsida > Poales > Poaceae > Lolium > Lolium perenne. Next base: position 192,272,711 of record NC_067245.2, read on the forward strand.
AGAAGTGGGTATCAAGTTGCACTTTGCGTCAGTTGCACATCCTCAAACCAATGGGCAAGTCGAGAAAGCCAATGGCATCATCTGCAATGGCATCAAGAAACGCTTGTTAGGACCACTGGAAAAAGCTCGACATACCTGGCCGGAAGAACTACCAAGTGTGTTGTGGAGCATCCGAACAACACCAAACACAGCAACACAGGAAACCCCGTTTTTCTTGGTTCATGGAGCAGAAGCAGTATTACCAATTGAGATAGAGCACAACTCTCCACGCGTCGTCGAATATGACGAAGAAATGTCAAGAAAAGCGCTAGAAGATGACGTCGACGCACTTGATGAAGCTCGAGATGAAGTACTGTCTCGGGTAACCAAATACCAACAGGACTTGAAGAATTACCACAGTCGACGTTTGCGGCCAAGATCTTTTCAGGTGGGAGACCTAGTTCTTCGGCTCACGCAAAAAAGTCATGCAAAACTCGAGTCACCATGGCTTGGCCCTTACATTGTCACGGAAGTAATCGGAGGAGGAGCATACAGGATAAAGGACAAGAAGACAGGGGTGGAGGAGCCAAACCCCTGGAACGTGGCGCAACTCAGGCGGTTCTACGCCTAGAGTCGAAATATAGTCCTTGTAAAACTTCAATGTACTGAAACGCCCGCGAGTTTTCAGACGCACTCTTTTCCTTTTTCGGGGCACCGAGTGGGGCCGGAAAAGGTTTTTAATGAGGCGGGCTCGCGGTGCTGCAATATAATAAAGGGATTTCTATTTTCGTGCCCTCGGTTCCTTAGTTGTGCTCAGTTTTCCCCAGCCCCTTAGTTTTTCCTCACTTTTCCCCAAGTCCTTGTTTGAAACCCGCAGAAGGCAGCTCAGACGGCAGGATTCCCGTTAAGTTGACTGCTCCGTTCTGACGTGTGGGGCCGCGTCGTGTGGGCCCGCGTCGCGTGGGGCTGGTAGAAAGGGACCGCGTGGGACAGGACGAGATAGCGTTTGGTTGCACGTGAGCAGGAGCTGGGTTTTGTCTCTCTCGGCCATTGGCATTTCCCTTTCAAGAGTACCTTTTCTGCCTCCTTCTCTCTCTGCCTTTTTTCACATAATTAGTATCAAATCTAGAGAAGCTTGCATTTCTGTCTTTCTTCAATTATTATTTGTGCCTTTTGGCCCTGGTTGTTTTCCCAATATGGCAGCAAATCTAGTAGGGAGCCCAATCTAGTACTCCATCTGGTCCATATGTATGTAGTTAAATCTAGAAGCAAATCTACAGGGAATGTACGATAAATTCACAAGGTCATATAGTAGAATAGGGATAGATAATATAGATAATAAGCTGCATTCAGCAGCCAAACATAGTAGGGTTCGAGGTTCTTCACAAAGAAGACAAAGACCATCATACTAACAACATAACAACGAGGGATCCCTAACTAACAACAAAGGGATCCCAACAACAAAATGGAGGAGGCAGCAGCAGTACACGTCCAGGACTCCGCCTACCCCATCTGCCTCTGCCTCCACTTGTTGCTCCCCTTGGGAGCCTTGGGCTTGAGCGGAGGCATGCGCCCGCCGGAGATCTCCACCCGCTGGATGCTGCGGAGGTGCATGCCGAGCGCCAAGTGCTTGGCGCGGAAGGAGTTGGGGTTCACCGACGCGCCAACCTTGGGGTTGGTGTGGCCGATGTTCTCGGCATGCGTGAGGACGCAGCTTGAAGTCGATGCCGCCGAGCCTCCTAGTGCAGAAGGGGCACCGTAGACACCCTTGGCGACGTCGAGGTAGGAGACATATCTTGGCCGACCTGCAGCCTCCGCAAGACTGGCGAGTCTTGACGTCATGGTGCTCGTCGTGCCGCTGCCGACGTCGCCGCCAGTACAGTGATCCATATCAAACGGGAATTTATTAGTGAATGAGTTGCAAACGTGCATGATAACAAAGTTAGGAAAAACAGAGGCAGCCTCAGTTAGAGTGGACACGATTATATGTCTACAGGGACGGTGTAAGCGAACCAAAGCTCATGCACAACAGATTTGTACACAGAAATGGTTCGCTGAACCCTCCCTGTAAAAATCTGTGCCCACCGATTCATCATAGGCAAAGAAAGCAGATTCCGGATCTGAACTTGAACACATTCCAGATTATTTGCAAAATTAAACGGTTGATATCTTTTGATTCGTGCATAAAATAACTGATTGAGATCCTATGATTACTTGCATAAATTAACTGATTGAGATCCCATTATTACTTGCATTAATTAACCGAACGGCCGAAACCCAAATCTTGAACGAAATCAAGGAGGGATCAAAGCAAAATGGAATAAAATCGGCGCAAATATTAGCCCAATACTCATCCATCCACAGATCCATCTACACCAGCACAAATAGGGTTCAAAAAGGAATGGGGAACAAAAAAGGAAGCAAACCGTAGTTATTACCTCGTTCCATGGGTCCTCTATGGAGGTGTCGTAGCGGTTCGGGGGCGGGACGTACGGCACCGGCTCGTAGGGGTCCCATCCCGGTGGGATCTGACCGCGACCGGCGGCGAGCCTCCGATGCACCGGCGGAGGCGGCGGCGACGTCCGTTGAGGGGACGGCGGCGACGTCCGTTGAGGGGACGGCGTCGAAGAGGAGGCGTCGCGCTTGGAGCCGACGGCGCCGTGGACGATGGGATTGGCATTCTCCTTGTCCATCTCGCCGCGAGAGGAGAGGGAGAGGGAGAGGGTTTTTTGCTTTGGAGAAGATGATGGGACGTGAGAGAGGCGGCGTTGCGTAGGCGAGTGAGAGTGACAGAGATAGTGGGAGGAGGCGTCTATAAAGGCAAGTGGTGGTTAATGCGACCCGCGTCCTACGCGTCCACCGCTGCACGTCTCGCACGTCTTGGACTTACGCAATGCGCCACGCGTCCACGATTGCACGTCTTCGACTTCGCACCGCGACCGCGTCTACGCGTCAAATATTGCACGTCTTTCATTTCTGCACCGCAACACGCGTCCTCGAGTCTAACCCTGAAAATTTAGATATACTCAGTTATAACCTCGAGCATTATACTAGCATTTTTTGTGTGCTCAGTTTTCCCCTTGAGTGCTAGTACTGGCTAGTGCAATATGCTCGATTTTACCCTCAAGTAGCTGGTCAACAGACGGTCAACAAATGGGATTAACTAGTTAAATGAGTCATTTAATGTGCAAAAAAATTCGAAAAATAGTGGCACATACTCATGGAGTCTTTACCACAAATTTCCAGTTCTCAAAACATAGATAAGTCATAGATAAATCAAGTTTTACCACAAATTGCCACTTCTCAAAGGCCTTCTCAAATCACCTAGTAGCTATGAAGGTGCATGGTTTTCCACAATAAGCCCTTCCCAAAACAGCTTTCCCCAAAACATACTTTGTCTAAATGAGGCCACAATTCTCACACTCATGTATATTTGTATTGCAAATAGTTTGAGATAGGCCAAGATGGGTTTTATTCTACAAAACACGCATTTTTCATTTTTTAAATCTCATATTTGAATCCCTTAGTCTGTTTATTACATAGGTGCCCTTGGTTTCTTGATACTACTCGCTTTGCCCTCTCCCTCCACAAATTCTCTCACACGTGCAACATTGCCCTGATTGGTCTAGCCCATGTCACGCGGATCGTGCCCGCCCGACCGTTGATCGTATGATCTAACGGGCAGGATAACCCCTCTCTCTCTCTGTCGTGATTTACCTTCCACTCTCTAAGTTTGCTAAATGGCGGTTTTCAGATTTATTTTCACGCGCTAAAAATTATAAACTCTTTTTAGGCATTACTTTTCACGCAAAAAATGATAAACCATCACCGATTTGTTGTAGCCATAAATTTTCACGCAAAAAATGATAAACCGTCACCGATTTGTTGTAGCCATTAATTTTCACGAAAATCCCAAATGATAAACCATCACCGATTTGTTGTAGCCATTAATTTTCACGCAAAAAATGATAAACCATCACCGATTTGTTGTATCCATTACTTTTCACGCAAAAAATGATAGACCATCACCGATTTCTTGTAGCCATTACTATTCACGGTAAAAATGATAAACGAACCAATCTATCTATCTCTGTATTTGAAGTTTGGAAGGGTTCACCATCTAGTTATGTTAACTTTCGAGGTTTTGATCTGAAAACAAATGGGTATTATAAAGGGAAATAAAAGTTCAAAAAATGTAAAAACGAAACAATCTACCTATCTTTGTATAGAAGATCGTCTGTATGATTTTTGAGGTCATTTAGAGAAGGTAGAAAAATCCCTTTTGAGAAGGTCGAAAAAACCTAACTTGTTACAAAAGCTGGTTTCAGTGAGACCTAACCAAATTTGGCATACATTATGCCATATCTATAACAACAAGGAATATCTAAAAGGGAAAGTTTCACAAAATTTGAAATTTATGGCGAAAATGATGCCATACATGATGCTGTTTTTGAGGTTTTGACCTGAAAATCAATTGGATATTATAAAGGGAAATAAAAAGTTCAAAAAATATAAAAACGAAACAATCTATCTATCTATGTATAGAAGATCAGCTGTATGAAATTTGAGGTCATTTAGAGGAGGTAGAATAAATCACCTTGTTAGAAAAGCTGGTTTGACTGAGACGAAACGGCATGCGTTTAAGCAAAGTGATTTTTTCGAACATCTCCAAATGATCCCAAATTTGCCATACATGATGCCATACGTGTAACAACAAGGAACCCTATCTAAAAAGTGTCAAAAAGTTTGCCCAACCGTATAGCTCTATCAAAAAGAACCTCACCATGGCGCTAGTATAATTTTGGGCTTAGTTACAAACTTTCGTTACCTAACCTTCAACACGAAACTTGTTTCAAATCACTTTTGGCGTACAAGAAACAAATCCCTCCTTGATTCGAGCACCACAGCCTCCAAACTTTGCCGATGCCGATATCGGCATGGTCGTAACGACTATGCTCGACGCCACTGCTAGGTCACCGTCGGGATGCACCCTCAATCCCGTCCCCTCATTCGATCACTGACACACCAGAGATACCACCGAGGCCAATGCCGAACGTACATGCTGATGCCAATGCCGAACATGCATCCACGCCGATGTGGGCACGGCCACGCCGCCCCGCTATGTTGGACGCCACAGACCACCGCGAGATCTTTCCCTTCGCCACCACACTCTTCTAGCACCCATCTATACACGCCAGAAAGGAGAGACACTAGTTTTCTCTACATTGCTCGCGTTCGTGTCGGACACGGTCAGTCAAAGTTTTGAGGTAGTCGTCGATGTCGTTGACCATTTCTTCTCTTCTTTGCATGGTTAAACGCGTCTAGTTCATATCTATCTAATGCGTCTGGTCTCGCCTCATGCAGTTCTTTGTGGACGTCGATCTCATCTCGGCACTCCGCAGGCCACCTCCTCCGTGCCATCGCTGTAGAGCTCCGTTTAAAAATCTAATCCTACCCGTGTATTGCCCCTTGTATCAGCGCCATGGCCCCACTTGTCATTTGATATAGCGAAGCCCCACTCGTTCGCGTTTTGGTCAGGGATACAGCGATGCTTACGGTCAAACAAAGATGGATGGTCTAACGTGTCTTTGCAGGCTCTACGTGGCCCCACTAGTCAGAAGATAACGGTCAACCGTCGGGCAACCGGCCGTTACATCACGTGTGATGGTTTCAGACAAACGCTTGGGTAAAACTGAGGAAAAACTAAGGAGCTGGGGAAAACTGAGCACAACTAAGGAACCGAGGGCACGAAAATAGAAATCCCTATAATAAAGATAGTGTCAATATAATTTTTCTTTATCGACATACTCAAAGTTTCTGACTCGACGAAATTCAATATAGTTCCTCAAAAAAAAAAAAAAGCCTTGCCTTGGTATTAAAATACCTCGTGAGTCAATAAACATACAAAATAGTACTCAATAAAGAAGCTCGGGGGCTGATGTTCGCCATAAATACATATTAAATAAATGCTTTGGTTCAAAACCTCGCAATATACAAATACAGCAAATAGCCACCGAAACACTCGGGGGCTAGGCAAATATAGAACTATGATGATTGTTTTACAATATAATCACAATCATGGGTCAAAAAGAAGAGTTATCTACCAAAGAAAAAAAAATTAGTCATGATTCAGAATGTCATCAAGGGTAATTCTGTTTTCTTCGGGAGCAGCGCCAAGAAAATCAGCATAATGACCATCTGCAAAAAAGTTGGCATCCATCCGAAGAAGGTCTTCAATCATTTCTTCGGCTATAGGCGAAACCTTCGTGTTGATCCGGTCGACACCAACTCTTCGACGCTTTACCTTCTCATGAACTTTCGCAACAACTTGGGTCAGGTCAAGATTTGAGTGGCAGATCTGAAGCATGATAAGAGCAAATCTGGCGCCAGCTACCAATTGAGCTCTGACAAAATCATGGATACTGCGGGCATCCTTGAATTTTTCCATCAATTCAGGAAGAGTTTTTGGTTGGACGTTCCGAGGAAACATGGAGTTATAAACCATGGACAAGGTCTTGGTACAGAAGTCAAGGAAATCGCGAGTTTGAGAGGTGCGATCCTGAAATCTGACAATCTGGCGGGTCCTCTCTGGGGTAGCCCAAAACAAAGAACCATGATCAAGGGAAAGGTTAACAAGGAGGTTCGTCCTAGTATTCACCCTCTCTTCTTCGGCAACAGCATCAGTAAAAGAACCTATTAAAAGCAACGGAGTAGAAAACTTTAAGAGACGAAGCATGAAGACGAAAAATATCGGAGGATGGAACAAGCATACCCGACATATCCGCACTGGCTTCATTCATTAACTCGAGCATGAAATTTTCTCGAGTAGTCGCCTTTTCAGCCTCGGAAGTAGCGATCTCCTTAGCAGCCACGGCCTCGCAAGCTTGTTGAAGAGCAACTTTTTCGGCTTCAGATGACTTACGAGATTTCTCCATCATCACAAGTGTTTGCTTCTTCGCATACTGAAGTTGCTGTCGAAGTTCATCCAATTCTCGCGACAAAGAATCTTCGACAGGTGTAGCATCAGCAAGAGTTCTCCTTGAGTGAGAAGAAGAAGGCGAAACATTGGAAGGAGCGGAAGATGGAGTATAGTTATCAAATATCAACTGAAATTTAAACAAGACAACATCAAACAACAAGCAAAGATAGAGTTTTCATTAATCTCTTGGAATAATTACAAAGGCATTACAGTGGAGCTACGGAGGTACGTGTCGCCAAATGACTACTTTGGCGACAAGAGCAAAAGAAACATAGAAAGAAAAATAAAGAGGCATGCAACTAGACCTCCGGCCTTGATGAGCTAGGAGTCGACGCTGGTTTGATCCCGAGATAGGCCAAGATCTTCTTCGTGTTGGGCTTGGCTGCCTTAATCAGCGACCTCCATCTTGATTGCTCTATCTGCTCGGTGTCGCCAACTTTCGTCCAATCAACAACCTGTTGACTGTCAGCAACCAAAGCGACAGTGTTTTCGACGGCAATCTTCATATTTTCTTGGCGAATCTTCAGTCCAAGGTCTTCTGGTGAACTGAACATCTTGGCAAGGTTAAGAAAAGTCGAGGGCTCCTCTTTCTTCGGGAAGAAGTAGGGGAACAACACCGACAATCCTGCATTAGCATTTGCCACGCCTTCACGAATTTCGGACCCATGCAGCTCCAGATAGGAAAGTGCGTCAAGGAGAGGGTCATCGACAGGATTCGCCAGATCAAAATCTTGGTTTGTTTGGTCTGTCAAAGAAATAAAGCGTTGGTCAAACAACAAGAAACAACGACTCTCATAAAAATAGAAGGGATCAATAATATTACTGAAAGTGCGGCGACTTTGGGTTTTCAGGCGCTTGAGGATCCCCTGTTCACGAGAAACTTGTGCAGCTTTATGCTCGTTTAAGGCAGATACAGTATCCTCAAGTTTTTTCTGCAGTTCCTCGATACTAGCAGCTTTTGCCCTGGCTTCATCAGCCTCGGCCTTGGCTTCGCTAGCAACAAGTTCGGCTTTCTTACGAGCCGCCTCACTTTGCTCAAGTTTTTGAGCAAGTACGTCGGCACGTTTGTTGGCCTCTGCAAGTTTCTCTGTCGAGATATAAAAAGAGAGAGAAGAAAGATCAAAAATCGCGACAAGCAACAGGAGCAAAAAGTCAAGGAAAAACGGCAAGTATAAAAGTTGTTACCTTCGGCTCTGCTAGCATACTCACGGTACCCAATAAATTGGGATCCGATGCGGAGAAGCTCTTTGATCATGGGCTGTTAAAGAAGAACACAGCAAGAGAAACATCGGCATGAAAAAGAGAGTGAAGGCGTGAAGAAGCAAAATAGCGGAAATATAGATATCGACAAACTTACATCATCTAAGAGCAAAGTCGACGAGCTGCCCAATTGAGGGGCAGGTTCAAGACTTGTTTCAATCCTTGTCCTTTTTGGTGAAGGAGCAAGGGGGCTTGCTGGCGGAGTTGTGGTGACGACGTTTTGTTGAGGAGGCGAGGATTCTTCTCCTTCAACTAGCGTGTCTGAGGCAAGTACAGTGTGTGACGTGCTTGTCCGAGGAGCCACGTCAATAGTTGGTACTTCTTCCTCGTCATCACTGTTGATCAAAAATCGGCAGCATAAAAAACAAGACAAGACAAACATTTCGAGTACAAGAATAGGGAGAAATAAAGATAACTTACGAGCTGACGAGGGATTCAATATAAGGATCATAAGCTGCCTTCGGATGAGAAGGAACAACTTTTTCAGCCTTAGAAGTGCCAGAATCTTCGGCATCATTCCTTTTTCTTTTGTTCCTTGGGGAAACAGCAGGAGGAAGGGATTGCGTCGACTCACTGGCTTCAGATTCAACTTCTTTTTCATGGGAAGCCGCAGATTTGTGAGAACCTGCGACTTCACTTTCAGGAATAGAAGAACCTTGGGTATCTTCGGCAACGATAGCCTGTTCTTCGACTTCTCCATCCTCAGGAAGAGGAGGAAGGGAAGTCATAGTAGGATGGTTCTGCAAGAAAATAGCGACAAACGAAAAATTAGAGCGATACCAATACAATGAGATGCAGGAAAAATTCGGAACAAGATAGAAACTCGAGAAGACAAAATACCTCGGGGAGAGGATTGGCGGCGCTGTATGGTTCCACGCGACAAGAGGAGGGAATAGGATCCTTCTTGACCAAGCGGGAAACTCTTCGAATCAACTTCTCCAAGTCCTTTGCAGAAAGATCACTGGAGATTCTATTGGCGTCGTTTTCACCAGAATACGTCCAAAGGGGATTTTTGCGAGCCTGAAGAGGCTGCACCCTAATCCTAAGAAAGTAGGCAGTAATTTGAACACCAGACAGCTCTTTGCCTCGAGTGTTTTGAAGCTCATGAATACGAGACATGAGTGCCTCTGTCGCCTTTTTCTCTTCTTCGGAAGCTTCGGCATCCCAGGAGCGGCGGCGCTGAATTTTGGCACTTCCGTCGAAAGGAATTATGTTGTGTTCAATTGAGTTGGCGCTTTCTTCGTGAATGTAGAGCCACCTTTTGCGCCATCCTTGGACAGAATCAGGAAGTTTGACGTCGAAGTAATCGACATCAGTGCGGACACAGATAACAACGCCGCCAATGTTATAGGTGGCGTTGTGGGAGCCATTGCGGCGGAGGCAGAAAATGCGTTTCCACAGAGCCCAATTAGGAGGGATTCCGAGGAAGCATTCGCAAAGTGTGATAAAAATAGAAATGTGAAGGATGGAATTGGGGGTCAAGCCGTGCAAATGAATCCCGTAAACAAAAAGAAGGCCGCGGAGGAAATCGTGAATTGGGGCCGAAAGGCCGCGGATGAGGTGATCAACGAAACTAACCCGGTACTCCATTGGAGGGTTGGGGTAGCTTTCTTCGCTGGGAAAGCGGATGGCGTCTTCCTTCTTCATGAGGCCAAGCCTCTTCAGCGTGTTGACGTCCTGGTTGGAGATTTTAGATCTCTCCCACTCAAGATCTTCGGCGGCCATCTTGGATTCGGAGTCTTTGTGGCGAGTGAGTCGTGTGCGCGGTGGCATCAACGGCAATGGGCAAAGCAATGTTCGTGAGTGCGGACGATCAGAGAGAGTTGGGCGCAGAGGAAGCTTTTGCGAAGGGGAACAGATGTGCGGCGCAAGCGAAGGAGTGAACGGAGGTTGAAGAAAGGTTTATATAAGAATCAGGCGAGGCAATGCACCGTTGGATGAAGAAATCATGTGGTGGCAACAAATCTTCTAGATAAAAGGGTAAAAAGGTATTTTTACTGAGATAGGCGTTACCGTACGTGCGCCAGGAAAAGCGGAGGACGTGTGTCCCCCACTTGCACGACGTGTCAACGTGGTAGAAGCAATGGACCCACAGGGCAGAAAAATCAAGACTATTAAACAGAGATGAAGTAAATTTGATTAAGGGAAGCATGCCGACAAGAAAATAAAAGAAGATTGGCGACAGGAGGAGTTATTTGAATACTTCGGGAGCCTTTGATCAAATACAAGTTTTTGCCCAAATGCTCGGGGGCTACTTCGACAAAAAGTAAAATTTCGAGTAAGGCAGTATAGAAATTGCGGGAGCCTACAACCAAGCACAAGTCCTTGGCTGTAGCCTCGGGGGCTACTCCCATCGGGAGCGCTGTTCGCGCACCCGAGAGATAAAAAAAAGAAGAGAGAGATCATATTGGGAAATAATGACAATATAGCGACAAGGTGGACTAAAATGTCGAGCCTACAACCAAGCACAAGTTCTTGGTTGCAGCCTCGGGGGCTACTCCCATCGGGAACGCTGTTCGCGTGCCCGATGAAATTAACAAAGGAAAGATAGAAAAGCAAGAGAGTATATTTCGAGTTATAATTAACTCTACATATACTCCCATCGGGAGAGCAATATAAGTCATATTTGACTCGATAAAATGTGCCATTCCAACAGCCGGAAAAGCACTCGACAATATATTCTCAGAACGCCAAAGTTGCGATCAATTTCTGAATGCCGCAAATTTGCGAAGGTAAGACCCCAGATCCGTTCTGCTGGGCGTGGCATCGCCGAAGACTGCGCTCTGCTACTTTTATCCGTATCAACAGATACGAAGAAAAATCCTAACGGACGCGTTAGGTACCTGATAAATTTGACTGGGACTCGACAGAATGGTAAGACCTTAAGCGGCACCTGTCGAAGTTTACACCAGTATCCCGAGATCATGTCCAGGGACGTGATTTTGAAGTAGGTTTTTGCGGATTGCCACTAGAGCAGTTAACTAGTACCTGATCCGTCAGATGAACTAGCCCCAATTACCATTATCCCTGTACAATATAGAACTTTATGTGAAGAAATATAAAAAAGTTAAAAGCTCTCGAATAAAAATAAACAGTGGAGATTTTCCTTGACTCTACGATTCAAGCAAAATCTCGGGGGCTACTGACATAGGCATCCCAAATGGGCCTGCCAAAGATAGTACCCGGGGTTTATTGAAGGCCCATTACCCGAAGAATAAGAAGATTCGGGAGCTCAAGATGTATTAAGGAAAGTTGAGTTGTAATAGGAAGTGTTATTTGTAATCTGGCGGGATGAGTTAGAAACCGTCCCGGACTCTGTAACTTGTATAGCATGAATCCCTCGGCTCCACCTCCTATATAAAGGGGGAGTCGAGGGACGAAGAGATAATCGAATCATTGTCTACAAACCCTAGTTTTCATAATCGTCGAGTACTTTTCGGCTGAAACCTTCGAGATCTACTTGCCCTCTACTTCCAACTAAACCCTAGCCTACAATCCATAGGCATTGACAAATTGATACCTTGTCAGACATGATTGGAGAAAGTTTGCTTTTGACTACGGTCTGAAGAAGGGCGACGAGCTGAGGATCAGAAACTCAAACGGGCAGATATACGTAACTGCTTACAGAGTTGGAGACACTTCCAAATATATAATATGTAACTTTTTTGTACTCATATCCTTTGATTACTGCATTCTTAGCAATTGTTCTAAACCATTCCCTCTATTCTAGCTTGCTGGGTTTAACATGATCAAAGCTGCAGATCCCCTGATGGAACAGGAGCGGATGTCACAAAGGGCACCCACACCAGCACCGGCACCGGCTTCCCACTCTCCCCGCATCGGCACCGGTTCACTCTGTAATATCCGTTGCATCTACCCAGCGAGCCCCTACATCAAGATTGGTTCTGTCGAGGCCCCATATACTACACCGCCCGGCGGGCTCCTGCATCAACCATTGGTTCCTCTAGTTGCACCGTTCTATCGCACCCGCCAACAGTCTCCTGCATCAGCACCGGTTCCTCTAGAGGCACCATTTATTGCACCTGCCCAGCAGTCTCCTGCATCAGCACCAGCTCGTGTACCAGCCCTTGCTCCTGCACCTGCCCCAGCCAGATCACCGAGGTCTCAGCTCATTGCTGTGGCCACCCGTGTGGTGACCAGGACGCATCTAAAGGCTATGTTCGTGAGTATATGATAGCATAACTGCTCTTATCTTGATGTCTTCTCTGCTCAAAGTCTCACATGGTTCAGTCTTTAGTGCACTGGTGCCATTGACTAATTTTTGGTGGTATCTCTTGCTTTGAATCAGAAATTGCCTAAATGTATCTCCAAGGATCTCAATGTTGGCCGAAGGGGCAAGATTTCCCTCGTCATGGAGAGTGAAGGTCTCACCGTGGAGGGACGGTACTCCGTCAGTCCCACAGATGGCCGCTTGGCTATTACTTCCAGGTGGAAAAAGTTCATTGGCGGTACCAAACTTCGCATTGGATCAAAGTTGAAGGTCAAGATCTTTCGATGCCACTGTGACATGCTGGTCATAAAGTTTGCGGTTGTCTAGTTCTGTTGTCCCATGAGCCCTTAGCAAATGCATTTGTAGTTATACTTATATAAGGTTATCTTATCTGAACTGCTAATTAATTGTATGGGTGGTAAAACTCAGGCAAGCTTTTGCTCTTAGCAAGTATGTATGTATGATCAGCTATTATGATAACTAATGTTTGTGTTCATCTTAATTTGCATTTCCGTTTTAGAAAAAAACTTAATTTCTATTTTGGCTGACCTGTTAGAGAACTATCAGATTGAATCCACAACATGATTCAAATAGATTCATTACACCGAGCCACATATCTTGACCTTGCTATACACTAGTTCCATTAATCAGTGCAAGAAGGCTTACCTGAGCTGCCTGAACCACGGCAGATTCGAATCCACCTTAGCTATCTAGCTAGAAATACAACCTTTGCAGAAAGAGGATTTGCAGTACGGGGAGGCTGACATTGGGGACCCATGAGCCAGCAGCGTCGTCAACGATTTAAAGGCGACAGGAGATCGAAACAAAAAAAAAATAAGCCAAAAATCAGTTGGTAAACAAAATCCAAGAAATGAAACATTTACCTTCCTGAGAGGATGACATGCGGGACCCATGAGGCAACAGCATCCTCAACTATTCCAAGGCGGCAGGGGATCAAAATAAAAAAAAGAAATAGCCAGAAATTAATTAGGGTAAAAAATAAATCTATCAAAGCAAACCTTTATTGTTCATAGAGGATGACATGTGGGACCGACCTGCCAGCTGCGTCGTCATCGTTTCAAAGGGGGCAGGGGATCAAAAGAAAAAGGCAAATAGCCAGAAATTAGGGGTAAAAAATAAATCCAACAAAGAAATTTTTTATTGTTCATAGAGGATGACATGCGGGACCCATGAGCCAGCAGGTTCCTCAACGTTTCAAACTCGGCATGAGATTGAAAGAAAAAGGAAAGTGACCAAATATCAGGAGCAAAAAATAATCCAAGAAAAGAAATTTTATTGTACATAGAGGATGACATGCGGGTCCCATTTTGCAGCAGTGGTCTCAACGTTTCCAAGGCGGTACAGGACCAAAAGAAAAATGAAGTAGCCAGAAATCAGGGGGTGAAAAAAATCCAAGAAAAGAAAGATTTCAATTGGGCTGCATCTGGACATCTGGGCCTTTGAACTATCCTGCTGGGCCTATTGACTCGTACAATTTCAGCCCACTCCAAAACAGGAAAGTTCGGATTTATCTAAAAAAACAGGAAAGTCCTATGCTTCGCAAAAACACAAAACAACGAGATTCAACATATAAGTTTGTTTATGTAAAAATAAATATTTAATTTATCCGTTTGCAATAGCTTAGAGCGAAATACAATGTTTATTGTCTGCAAAATAATCAAGATATCACATGTTTCTTGTACGGGGAGGCTGACATCGGGGACCCATGAGCCAGCAGCGTCGTCAACGTTTTAAAGGCGGCAGGGGATGAAAAAAAACCAAAAATCAGTTGGTAAAAAAATCGAAGAAAAGAAAACATTTATCGTTCTGAGAGGATGGCATGCGGGACCCATGAGGCAGCATCCTCAACGTTTATTGTTTATAGAGGCTGACATGTGGGACCCGTGAGCCAGCAGCCTCTCGACAACGTTTTAAAGGCGGCAGGAGATCGAAAGGAAAAATAAGACAAAAATCATTTGGTAAACGAAATCCAAGTAAAGAAATATTTGCCGTTCTGAGAGGATGACATGCGGGACCCATGAGGCATCAGCATCCTCAACGATTCCAAGGCGGCAGGGGATAATTCGCAAAAAAAATCACAAAAAAAGGCGGCAGGGGATCAAAAGAAAAAAAAGGAAATAGCCAGAAATTAATTAGGGGTCAAAAATAAATCCACCAAAGGAAACTTTTATTGTTCATAGAGGATGACATGTGGGACCGACCTGCCAACAGCGTCCTCATCGTTTCAAAGGGGCAGGGGATCAAAAGAAAAAGGCAAATAACCAGAAATTAGGGGTCAGAAAATAACTCCAATACAGGAAACTTTTATTGTTCGTAGAGGATGACATGCGGGACCCATGAGCCAGCAGCTTAGTCAATGTTTCAAAGGCGGCATGAGATCGAAAGAAAAAGGCACGTGACAAAATATCAGGAGCCAAAGATAATCCAAGAAAAGAAACTTTATTGTACATAGAGAATGACATGCGGGTCCCATTTTGCAGCAGCGGTCCCAACGTTTCAAATGCGGCTTGAGATCAAAAGAAAAAAGAAAGTAGCCAGAAATTAGGGGGTAAAAAAACTCCAAGAAAGGAAAGTTTTATCGTTCATATAGGCTGACATGTGGGACCTATGAGCCAGTAGAGTCCTCAATGTTTCAAAGGCGGCAGGGGATCAAAAGAAAAAGGAAATAGCCAAAAATCAGAGGGTGAAAATGAACTTTTATAGTACATAGAGGATGACATGCGGGTCCCATGAGCCTGCAGGTTCCTAAACGTTTCAAACGTGGCATGAGATCGAAAGAAAAAGGCAAGTGACCAAATATCAGGATCCAAATATAATTCAAGAAAAGAAACTTGATTGTACATAGAGGATGACATGCGGGTCCCATTTAGCAGCAGCGGTATCACCGTTTGAGAGGCTGCACGGGATCGAAAGAAAAAGGCAAGTGACCAAATATCAGGATCCAAAAATAATTCAAGAAAAGAAAGTTTTATAGTACAAAGGATGACATGCGGGTCCCATTTAGCAGCAGCGGTCTCACCGTTTGAGAGGCGGCATGGGATCGAAAGAAAAAGGTAAGTGACCAAATATGAGGTGCCAAAAAAATCCAAGAAAATAAAGTTTTATAGTACATAGAGGATGACATGCGGGTCCCATTTAGCAGCAGCGGTATCACCGTTTGAGAGGCGGTAGGGGATCGAAAGAAAAAGGCAAGTGACCAAATTTGAGCTGCCAAAAAAAACTCCAAGAAAAGAAAGTTTTATAGTACATAGAGGATGACATGCGGGTCCCAATTAGCAGCAGCGGTCTCAACGTTTCCAAGGCGGCAAGGGATCAAAAGAAAAAGGAAGTAGCCAGAAATCAGGGGGTCAAAAAAAATCCAAGAATAGAAAGAATTTTGGTTCATAGAGGATGACATGCGGGACCCATGATCCTGCATCGTAAACGGCTCGATCGGAGAGCGTTGAACGAGATGGCGCAATCGAGAAAAAAACAATGCCGGAGAGGCTATCATCTGGGCCCTACATCCCTCGGCGGTGCGGATTTGCGTTGACTCGGCCGGCGAACCCGAGAATTTGAGATGCACCACGTCCCGGGCCACCATACGGAACATTTTGGCCGGTTTCGTCGGGCTAGGTGGCCTCAAAAACGAGAAAAAAACGTTTTGACATGCACAACGGACAGACCCAAAATCGTTGGCCATGGTACACCAGCAACCACGGCGCGACTTCAACTTCGTCAGCCATGGCAACTTTTCTTGTAGTGTTAGCATATAAGCTTAAAAAGTCAAGCATGCAAACCTAACGGTTACTTCAAGTTTCAAACAACCAAAAGGACTTAAGTATCTTACATCTCCCCACCCCGGCATACCGGGGGAAATTTAACGATATTGTTTTTGGTAAGGCAGGACAACAATTCACAGGTAAAGCGGAGATGAGCTCTCCGGGGCTTGTTCGGTGTTTACAGGTGCTTGAGGGGCTTGTTGAGCTTGGACAAGAACTTATGGGGCAGCTGGCGCTTCGGGAGCTGGTTCCGGGGGACCAGCAGCCGGTTCCTCAGGGGCCTCCGCCTCGGCTTCAGCCTCGCCCTCTCCGGTTTCCTCTTCTTCCTCCTCCCCTTCATCGTTAGTAAATGCCTCTTCGAGGTCAGCCGGAGGAGGGATGAAGGTACTGGTGGAGGCGTAGCTGGCAAGCTGGTAGGCCTGGGCGCGGCGCGCGACATCTTTCACCGGATCCTTGTTGATGGGGGCATCATCACGCATGTTGTGCAACACATCCAGATCCAGACCCTCATACCATGAGCACGCGAAGCGCAGTGCAATATCAGCTCCAGCACGAGCAACAGAGTGACGCCACTCGCTCAGCCACCAGCCTATTCCTTGGAGTCGCTCAGCAACAAGGTTGGTGTTATCCGGAACGAGCTCGTCGGGCCACAGAATCTTGAAGGCCGTGATGGCAGCTTCCGGCAGCAGAGCGAGAGTCCGGTCAACAGCGCGCATATGGGTGATTCGGGAGAACAGCGCAATGAAGCGATCCTTGGTGGTCCTGGGCAGGTTGGCATCAACAACTTCCGCGATCCGTCTTTTGGCAACAGCAGCCTGATACGTCTCCGACGTATCGATAATTTCTTATGTTCCATGCCACATTATTGATGATATCTACATGTTTTATGCATACTTTATGTCATATTTATGCATTTTCCGGCACTAACCTATTAACGAGATGCCGAAGAGCCAGTTGTTGTTTTCTGCTGTTTTTGGTTTCAGAAATCCTAGTAAGGAAATATTCTCGGAATTGGACGAAATCAACGCCCAGGGACCTATTTTCACACGAAGCTTCCAGAAGACCGAAGATGATACGAAGTGGGGCCACGAGGTGGCCAAACACTAGGGCGGCGCGGCCTGGCCCTTGGCCGCGCCGGCCTGTTGTGTGGGGCCCTCGTGTGGCCCCCTGACCTATCTCCTCCGCCTACTTAAAGCCTTCATCGCGAAACCCCCAGTACCGAGAGCCACGATACGGAAAATCTTCCAGAGACGCCGCCGCCAGTCCCATCTCGGGGGATTCAGGAGATCGCCTCCGGCACCCTGCCGGAGAGGGGAATCATCTCCCAGAGGACTCTTCACCGCCATGGTCGCCTCCGGAGTGATGAGTGAGTAGTTCACCCCTGGACTATGGGTCCATAGCAGTAGCTAGATGGTCGTCTTCTCCTAATTATGCTTCATTGTCGGGTCTTGTGAGCTGCCTAACATGATCAAGATCATCTATATGTAATGCTATATGTTGTGTTTGTTGGGATCCGATGGATAGAGAATACTATGCTATGTTGATTATCAATCTATTACCTATGTGTTGTTTATGATCTTGCATGCTCTCCGTTATTAGTAGAGGCTCTGGCCAAGTTTTTACTCTTAACTCCAAAAGGGAGTGTATATGCTCGATAGTGGGTTCATGCCTCCATTAAATCTGGGACAGTGATAGAAAGTTCTAAGGTTGTGGATGTGCTGTTGCCACTAGGGATAAAACATCGATGCTATGTCTGAGGATGTAGTTATTGATTACATTACGAACCATACTTAATGCAATTGTCTGTTGTTTTCAACTTAATACTGGAAGGGGTTCGGATGATAACCTGAAGGTGGACTTTTTAGGCATAGATGCATGCTGGATAGCGGTCTATGTACTTTGTCGTAATTCCCAATTAAATCTCACAATATTCATCATATCATGTATGTGCATGGTCATGCCCTCTTTATTTGTCAATTGCCCAACTGTAATTTGTTCACCCAACATGCTATTTATCTTATGGGAGAGACACCTCTAGTGAACTGTGGACCCCGGTCCATTCTTAACATCGAATACAATCTACTGCAATACTTGTTCTACTGTTTTCTGCAAACAATCATCATCCACACTATACATCTAATCCTTTGTTACGGCAAGCCGGTGAGATTGACAACCTCACTGTTTCGTTGGGGCAAAGTACTTTGGTTGTGTTGTGCAGGTTCCACGTTGGCGCAGGAATCCCTGGTGTTGCGCCGCACTACATCTCGCCGCCATCAATCTTCAACGTGCTTCTTGGATCCTACTGGTTCGATAAACCTTGGTTTCTTACTGAGGGAAAACTTGCCGATGTACGCATCACACCTTCCTCTTGGGGTTCCTAACGGACGCGTGATGTACGCGTATCAAGCAGATTTTCTGGCGCCGTTGCCGGGGAGATCAAGACACGCTGCAAGGGGAGTCTCCACCTCCAATCTCTTTACTTTGTTTTTGTCTTGCTTTATTTTATTTACTACTTTGTTTGCTGCATTATATCGAAAACACAAAAAAATTAGTTACTTGTTTTACTTTACTTAATATCATGCATGTTTTTATTTCACTAGTTAAGCATAATGGAAAGTAACAGTGAGCTTTTGAAGCTATTTCCTGAGTTAAGATATGGATTGTTTGATGCGAAAATTAAAAAACCTATTGAACCTTATTTGCATGCTAGTAACAATGTTATTAGTATGAACACTATTATTTCTAAAGCTATGGAAGAATCTAAGCTTGGGGAAGCTGGTTTTGATGAGCATGATATTTTTAGTCCCCCAAGCATTGAGGAGAAAATTTTCTTTGATGATACCTTGCCTCCTATTTATGATGATTATAATGATAGTGGTCTTTTGGTGCCACCTACTATGGAGAGTAAATTTTATTATGATTATACTATGCCTCCTACACTTGATGAGAATAATAATGATAGCTACTTTGTTGAATTTGCTCCCACTACAACTAATAAAATTGATTATGCTTATGTGGAGAATAATAATTTTATGCATGAGACTCATGATAAGAATGTTTCATTTGATAGTTATATTGTTCAGTTTGCTCATGATGCTACTGGACATTATTATGAGAGAGGAAAATATGGTTGTAGAAACTTTCATGTTACTAAAACACCTCTCTTTTTGCTGAAAATCTTGAAGTTGCGCTTGTCTAGTCTTTCTATGCTAGTTGCATTATGCTTCATGAAATTGTTTATTTACAAGATTCCTTTTCATAGGAAGTGGGTTAGACTTAAATGTGTTTTGAATTTGCTTTTTGATGCTCTCTTTTGCTTCAACACATATTTCTTAGGAGTGCATCATTAAAATTACTGAGCCCATCTTAATGGCTATAAAGAAAGCACTTCTTGGGAGATAACCCATGTGTTTATTTTACTACTGCACTTTTATTTTATATTTGAGTCTTGGAAGTTGTTACTACTGTAGCAACCTCTCATTATCTTAGTTTTGTTGCATTGTTGTGCCAAGTAAAGTCTTTGATAGTAAGGTTCATACTAGATTTGGATTACTGCGCAGAAACAGATTTCTTTGCTGTCACGAATCTGGGCCTAATTATCTGTAGGTAACTCAGAAAATTATGCCAATTTACGTGAGTGATCCTCAGATATGTACGCAGCTTTCATTCAATTTGAGCATTTTCATTTGAGCAAGTCTGGTGCCTCTTAGAAATTCGTCTTTACGAACTGTTTTGTTTTGACAGATTCTACCTTTTATTTCGCATTGCCTGTTTTGCTATGCTTGATGGATTTTTCTATTCCATTAACTTTCAGTAGCTTTGTGCAATGTCCATAAGTGTTAAGAATGATTATTTCACCTCTGAACATGTAAATTTTGATTGTGCACTAACCCTCTAATGAGTTGTTTTGAGTTTGGTGTGGAGGAAGTTTTCAAGGATCAAGAGAGGGAGATGATACAACATGATCAAGGAGAGTGAAAGCTCTAAGCTTGGGGATTCCCCGGTGGTTCACCCCTGCATATTTCAAGAATACTCAAGCGTCTAAGCTTGGGGATGCCCAAGGCATCCCCTTCTTCATCGATAACATTATCAGATTCCTCTAGTGAAACTATATTTTTATTCCATCACATCTTATGTACTTTGCTTGGAGCGTCTGTTTGTTTTTATTTTTGTTTTTGTTTGAATAAAATGGATCCTAGCATTCATTGTGTGGTAGAGAGACACGCTCCGCTGTTGCATATGGACAAATATGTCCTTAGGCTTTACTCATAATATTCATGGCAAAGGTTGAATCTTCTTCGTTAAATTGTTATATGGTTGGAAACGGAAAATGCTACATGTAGTAATTGGTAAAATGTCTTGGATAATGTGATACTTGGCAATTGTTGTGCTCATGTTTAAGCTCTTGCATCATATACTTTGCACCTATTAATGAAGAAATACATAGAGCTTGCTAAAATTTGGTTTGCATAATTGGTCTCTCTAAGGTCTAGATAATTTCTAGGAAAGAGTTTGAACAACAAGGAAGACGGTGTAGAGTCTTATAATGTTTACAATATGTCTTTTATGTGAGTTTTGTTGCACCGGTTCATCCTTGTGTTTGTTTCAAATAAACCTTGCTAGCCTAAGCCTTGTATCGAGAGGGAATACTTCTCATGCATCCAAAATCCTTGAGCCAACCACTATGCCATTTGTGTCCACCATACCTACCTACTACATGGTATTTCTCCGCCATTTCAAAGTAAATTGCTTGAGTGCTACCTTTAAATTTCTATCCTTTACCTTTGCAATATATAGCTCATGGGACAAATAGCCTAAAAACTATTGTGCTAATGAATATGTACTTATGCACTTTATCTCTTATTAAGTTGCTTGTTGTGCGATAACCATGTTCCTGGGGACGCCATCAACTACTCTTTGTTGAATATCATGTGAGTTGCTATGCATGTCCGTCTTGTCTGAAGTAAGGGAGATTTACCGCTAGAATGGTTATAGCATGCATAATGTTAGAGAATAACATTGGGCCGCTAACTAAAGCCATGATCCATGGTGGAAGTTTCAGTTTTGGACAAATATCCTCAATCTCATATGAGAAAATTAATAATTGTTGAATGCTTATGCATAAAAGAGGAGTCCATTATCTGTTGTCTATGTTGTCCCGGTATGGATGTCTAAGTTGAGAATAATCAATAGCGAGAAATCCAATGCGAGCTTTCTCCTTAGACCTTTGTACAGGCGGCATAGAGGTACCCCTTTGTGACACTTGGTTAAAACATATGTATTGCGATGATAATCTAGGTAATCCGAGCTAATTAGGACAAGGTGCGGGCACTATTAGTATACTATGCATGAGGCTTGCAACTTGTAGGATATAATTTACATAACACATATGCTTTATTACTACCGTTGACAAAATTGTTTCTTGTTTTCAAAACCAAAGCTCTAGCACAAATATAGCAATCGATGCTTCCCTCTGCGAAGGGCCTTTCTTTTATTTTTTATGTTGAGTTAGTTCACTTATTTCTCTCCATCTCAAGAAGCAAACACTTGTGTGAACTGTGCATTGATTCCTACATACTTGCATATTGCACTTGTTATATTACTCTATGTTGACAATATCCATGAGATATACATGTTACAAGTTGAAAGCAACCGCTGAAACTTAATCTTCCTTTGTGTTGCTTCAATACCTTTACTTTGAATTATTGCTTTATGAGTTAACTCTTATGCAAGACTTATTGATGCTTGTCTTGAAGTACTATTCATGAAAAGTCTTTGCTATATGATTCATTTGTTTACTCATGTCATTTACCATTGTTTGGATCGCTGCATTCATTACATGTGCTTACAATATTATGATCAAGGTTATGATGGCATGTCACTCCAGAAATTATCTTTGTTATCGTTTACCTGCTCGGGACGAGCAGGAACTAAGCTTGGGGATGCTGATACGTCTCCGACGTATCGATAATTTCTTATGTTCCATGCCACATTATTGATGATATCTACATGTTTTATGCATACTTTATGTCATATTTATACATTTTCCGGCACTAACCTATTAACGAGATGCCGAAGAGCCAGTTGCTGTTTTCTGCTGTTTTTGGTTTCAGAAATCCTAGTAAGGAAATATTCTCAGAATTGGACGAAATCAACGCCCAGGGGCCTATTTTCACACGAAACTTCCAGAAGACCGAAGATGATACGAAGTAGGGCCACGAGGTGGCCAAACACTAGGGCGGCGCGGACTGGCCCTTGGCCGCGCCGGCCTGTTGTGTGGGGCCCTCGTGTGGCCCCCTGACCTATCTCCTCCGCCTACTTAAAACCTTCGTCGCGAAACCCCCAGTACCGAGAGCCATGATACGGAAAACCTTCCAGAGACGCCGCCGCCGCCAATCCCATCTCGGGGGATTCAGGAGATCGCCTCCGGCACCCTGCCGGAGAGGGGAATCATCTCCCGGAGGACTCTTCACCGCCATGGTCGCCTCCGGAGTGATGAGTGAGTAGTTCACCCCTGGACTATGGGTCCATAGCAGTAGCTAGATGGTCGTCTTCTCCTAATTATGCTTCATTGTCGGGTCTTGTGAGCTGCCTAACGTGATCAAGATCATCTATATGTAATGCTATATGTTGTGTTTGTTGGGATCCGATGGATAGAGAATACTATGCTATGTTGATTATCAATCTATTACCTATGTGTTGTTTATGATCTTGCATGCTCTCCGTTATTAGTAGAGGCTCTGGCCAAGTTTTTACTCTTAACTCCAAGAGGGAGTATTTATACTCGATAGTGGGTTCATGCCTCCATTAAATCTGGGACAGTGACAGAAAGTTCTAAGGTTGTGGATGTGCTGTTGCCACTAGGGATAAACATCGATGCTATGTCCGAGGATGTAGTTATTGATTACATTACGCACCATACTTAATGCAATTGTCTGTTGTTTTCAACTTAATACTGGAGGGGTTCGGATGATAACTTTGAAGGTGGACTTTTTAGGCATAGATGCATCTTTGGATAGCGGTCTATGTACTTTGTCGTAATGCCCAATTAAATCTCACAATATTCATCATATCATGTATGTGCATGGTCATGCCCTCTTAATTTGTCAATTGCCCAACTGTAATTTGTTCACCCAACATGCTATTTATCTTATGGGAGAGACACCTCTAGTGAACTATGGACCCCGGTCCATTCTTAACATCGAATACAATCTACTGCAATACTTGTTCTACTGTTTTCTGCAAACAATCATCATCCACACTATACATCTAATCCTTTGTTACAGCAAGCCGGTGAGATTGACAACCTCACTGTTTCGTTGGGGCAAAGTACTTTGGTTGTGTTGTGCAGGTTCCACGTTGGCGCCGGAATCCCTGGTGTTGCGCCGCACTACATCTCGCCGCCATCAACCTTCAACGTGCTTCTTGGCTCCTACTGGTTCGATAAACCTTGGTTTCTTACTGAGGGAAAACTTGCCGCTGTACGCATCACACCTTCCTCTTGGGGTTCCCAACGGACGCGTCTTTGTCGCGTATCAAGCTGCATTTTCCGGCGCCTCGTTGCAGTGGAGATCAAGACACGCTGCAAGGGGAGTCTCCACCTCCAATCTCTTTACTTTGTTTTTGTCTTGCTTTATTTTATTTACTACTTTGTTTGCTGCATTATATCGAAAACACAAAAAAATTAGTTACTTGTTTTACTTTACTTAATATCATGCATGTTTTTATTTCACTAGTTAAGCATAATGGAAAGTAACAGTGAGCTTTTGAAGCTATTTCCTGAGTTAAGATATGGATTGTTTGATGCGAAAATTAAAAAACCTATTGAACTTTATTTGCATGCTAGTAACAATGTTATTATTATGAACACTATTATTTCTAAAGCTATGGAAGAATCTAAGCTTGGGGAAGCTGGTTTTGATGAGCATGATATTTTTAGTCCCCCAAGCATTGAGGAGAAAATTTTCTTTGATGATACCTTGCCTCCTATTTATGATGATTATAATGATAGTGGTCTTTTGGTGCCACCTACTATGGAGAGTAAATTTTATTATGATTATACTATGCCTCCTACACTTGATGAGAATAATAATGATAGCTACTTTGTTGAATTTGCTCCCACTACAACTAATAAAATTGATTATGCTTATG
Organism: Lolium perenne; assembly: GCF_019359855.2. Taxonomy (NCBI): domain Eukaryota; kingdom Viridiplantae; phylum Streptophyta; class Magnoliopsida; order Poales; family Poaceae; genus Lolium; species Lolium perenne. The sequence goes on from NC_067245.2 coordinate 192,297,093, forward strand.
TGGAGAATAATAATTTTATGCATGAGACTCATGATAATAATGTTTCATTTGATAGTTATATTGTTGAGTTTGCTTATGATGCTACTGGACATTATTATGAGAGAGGAAAATATGGTTGTAGAAACTTTCATGTTACTAAAACACCTCTCTTTTTGCTGAAAATCTTGAAGTTGCGCTTGTCTAGTCTTTCTATGCTTGTTGCATTATTCTTCATGAAATTGTTTATTTACAAGATTCCTTTTCATAGGAAGTGGGTTAGACTTAAATGTGTTTTGAATTTGCTTTTTGATGCTCTCTTTTGCTTCAACTCATATTTCTTGGGAGTGCATCATTAAAATTACTGAGCCCATCTTAATGGCTATAAAGAAAGCACTTCTTGGGAGAAAACCCATGTGTTTATTTTACTACTGCACTTTTATTTTATATTTGAGTCTTGGAAGTTGTTACTACTGTAGCAACCTCTCATTATCTTAGTTTTGTTGCATTGTTGTGCCAAGTAAAGTCTTTAATAGTAAAGTTCATACTAGATTTGGATTACTGCGCAGAAACAGATTTCTTTGCTGTCACGAATCTGGGCCTAATTCTCTGTAGGTAACTCAGAAAATTATGCCAATTTACGTGAGTGATCCTCAGATATGTACGCAACTTTCATTCAATTTGAGCATTTTCATTTGAGCAAGTCTGGTGCCTCTTATAAATTCGTCTTTACGAACTGTTCTGTTTTGACAGATTCTGCCTTTTATTTCGCATTGCCTGTTTTGCTATGCTTGATGGATTTTTCTATTCCATTAACTTTCAGTAGCTTTGTGAAATGTCCAGAAGTGTTAAGAATGATTATTTCACCTCTGAACATGTAAATTTTGATTGTGCACTAACCCTCTAATGAGTTGTTTTGAGTTTGGTGTGGAGGAGGTTTTCAAGGATCAAGAGAGTGAGATGATACAACATGATCAAGGAGAGTGAACGCTCTAAGCTTGGGGATGCCCCGGTGGTTCACCCCTGCATATTTCAAGAAGACTCAAGCGTCTAAGCTTGGGGATGCCCAAGGCATCCCCTTCTTCATCGACAACATTATCAGGTTCCTCTAGTGAAACTATATTTTTATTCCATCACATCTTATGTACTTTGCTTGGAGCGTCTGTTTGTTTTTGTTTTTGTTTTTGTTTGAATAAAATGGATCCTAGCATTCATTGTGTGGGAGAGAGACACGCTCCGCTGTTGCATATGGACGAATATGTCCTTAGGCTTTACTCATAATATTCATGGCGAAGGTTAAATCTTCTTCGTTAAATTGTTATATGGTTGGAAACGGAAAATGCTACATGTAGTAATTGGTAAAATGTCTTGGATAATGTGATACTTGGCAATTTTTGTGCTCATGTTTAAGCTCTTGCATCATATACTTTGACCTATTAATGAAGAAATACACATAGCTTGCTAAAATTTGGTTTGCATAATTGGTCTCTCTAAGGTCTAGATAATTTCTAGTAAAGAGTTTGAACAACAAGGAAGACGGTGTAGAGTCTTATAATGTTTACAATATGTCTTTTATGTGAGTTCCGCTGCACCGGTTCATCCTTGTGTTTGTTTCAAATAAACCTTGCTAGCCTAAGCCTTGTATCGAGAGGGAATACTTCTCATGCATCCAAAATCCTTGAGCCAACCACTATGCCATTTGTGTCCACCATACCTACCTACAACATGGTATTTCTCCGCCATTCCAAAGTAAATTGCTTGAGTGCTACCTTTAAATTTCTACCCTTTACCTTTGCAATATATAGCTCATGGGACAAATAGCCTAAAAACTATTGTGGTATTGAATATGTACTTATGCACTTTATCTCTTATTAAGTTGCTTGTTGTGCGATAACCATGTTCCTGGGGACGCCATCAACTACTCTTTGTTGAATATCATGTGAGTTGCTATGCATGTCCGTCTTGTCTGAAGTAAGGGAGATTTACCGCTAGAATGGTTAGAGCATGCATAATGTTAGAGAAGAACATTGGGCCGCTAACTAAAGCCATGATCCATGGTGGAAGTTTCAGTTTTGGACAAATATCCTCAATCTCATATGAGAAAATTAATAATTGTTGAATGCTTATGCATAAAAGAGGAGTCCATTATCTGTTGTCTATGTTGTCCCGGTATGGATGTCTAAGTTGAGAATAATCAATAGCGAGAAATCCAATGCGAGCTTTCTCCTTAGACCTTTGTACAGGCGGCATAGAGGTACCCCTTTGTGACACTTGGTTAAAACATATGTATTGCGATGATAATCCAGGTAATCCGAGCTAATTAGGACAAGGTGCGGGCTCTATTAGTATACTATGCATGAGGCTTGCAACTTGTAGGATATAATTTACATAACACATATGCTTTATTACTACCGTTGACAAAATTGTTTCTTGTTTTCAAAACCAAAGCTCTAGCACAAATATAGCAATCGATGCTTCCCTCTGCGAAGGGCCTTTCTTTTATTTTTTATGTTGAGTCAGTTCACCTATTTCTCTCCATCTCAAGAAGCAAACACTTGTGTGAACTGTGCATTGATTCCTACATACTTGCATATTGCACTTGTTATATTACTCTATGTTGACAATATCCATGAGATATACATGTTACAAGTTGAAAGCAACCGCTGAAACATAATCTTCCTTTGTGTTGCTTCAATACCTTTACTTTGAATTATTGCTTTATGAGTTAACTCTTATGCAAGACTTATTGATGCTTGTCTTGAAGTACTATTCATGAAAAGTCTTTGCTATATGATTCATTTGTTTACTCATGTCATTTACCATTGTTTGGATCGCTGCATTCATGACATGTGCTTACAATAGTATGATCAAGGTTATAATGGCATGTCACTCCAGAAATTATCTTTGTTATCGTTTACCTGCTCGGGACGAGCAGGAACTAAGCTTGGGGATGCTGATACGTCTCCGACGTATCGATAATTTCTTATGTTCCATGCCACATTATTGATGATATCTACATGTTTTATGCATACTTTATGTCATATTTATACATTTTCCGGCACTAACCTATTAACGAGATGCCGAAGAGCCAGTTGCTGTTTTCTGCTGTTTTTTGTTTCAGAAATCCTAGTAAGGAAATATTATCGGAATTGGACGAAATCAACGCCCAGGGGCCTATTTTCACACGAAGCTTCCAGAAGACCGAAGATGATACGAAGTGGGGCCACGAGGTGGCCAAACACTAGGGCGGCGCGGCTTGGCCCTTGGCCGCGCCGGCCTGTTGCGTGGGGCCCTTGTGTGGCCCCCTGACCTATCTCCTCCGCCTACTTAAAGCCTTCGTCGCGAAACCCCCAGTACCGAGAGCCACGATACGGAAAACCTTCCAGAGACGCCGCCGCCAATCCCATCTCGGGGGATTCAGGAGATCGCCTCCGGCACCCTGCCGGAGAGGGGAATCATCTCCCGGAGGACTCTTCACCGCCATGGTCGCCTCCGGAGTGATGAGCGAGTAGTTCACCCCTGGACTATGGGCCCATAGCAGTAGCTAGATGGTCGTCTTCTCCTAATTATGCTTCATTGTCGGGTCTTGTGAGCTGCCTAACATGATCAAGATCATCTATATGTAATGCTATATGTTGTGTTTGTTGGGATCCGATGGATAGAGAATACTATGCTATGTTGATTATCAATCTATTACCTATGTGTTGTTTATGATCTTGCATGCTCTCCGTTATTAGTAGAGGCTCTGGCCAAGTTTTTACTCTTAACTCCAAGAGGGAGTATTTATGCTCGATAGTGGGTTCATGCCTCCATTAAATGCAGGACGTGTGACAGAAAGTTCTAAGGTTGTGGATGTGATGTTGCCACTAGGGATAAAACATCGATGCTATGTCCGAGGATGTAGTTATTGATTACATTACGCACCATACTTAATGCAATTGTCTGTTGTTTTCAACTTAATACTGGAAGGGGTTCGGATGATAACCTGAAGGTGGACTTTTTAGGCATAGATGCATGCTGGATAGCGGTCTATGTACTTTGTCGTAATGCCCAATTAAATCTCACAATATTCATCATATCATGTATGTGCATGGTCATGCCCTCTTTATTTGTCAATTGCCCAACTATAATTTGTTCACCCAACATGCTATTTATCTTATGGGAGAGACACCTCTAGTGAACTGTGGACCCCGGTCCATTCTTAACATCGAATACAATCTACTGCAATACTTGTTCTACTGTTTTCTGCAAACAATCATCATCCACACTATACATCTAATCCTTTGTTACAGCAAGCCGGTGAGATTGACAACCTCACTGTTTTGTTGGGGCAAAGTACTTTGGTTGTGTTGTGCAGGTTCCACGTTGGCGCCGGAATCCCTGGTGTTGCGCCGCACTACATCTCGCCGCCATCAACCTTCAACGTGCTTCTTGGCTCCTACTGGTTCGATAAACCTTGGTTTCTTACTGAGGGAAAACTTGCCGCTGTACGCATCACACCTTCCTCTTGGGGTTCCCAACGGACGCGTGCTGTACGCGTATCACAGCCTCGGCGCGGATCTGGGAGTCCGGGAAAAGCTCTGTATAAAGATTGAAAGAGGCAGGTATAAGAGCAAGCCGGCATAGGAGTAAGCCGGTGAAAACACAAAAGCTTATAAGCAAAGGGAAAACTTACTCAGCGCCTTGTCATCGGTATCTTTAACCATGTCCTCGATACCGGCCAAGTACACCTCGACTGCTTCACGATGCTCTTTCTGCTCCAGCTGCCGCTTCCGCTCGTCCTCTAGCTCCCGACGCAGCTACTCTTCTGCCTCAGCGAACTGCTTTTTGGCCTCCTTCACCCGGGCGTTGCCGGCACTGATGGCCTCCTTAAGCGCCTTGGCATGCTCCGACCCAGCCTGGATCAGCTGATCCTTCAGTTTAGCAGTTTCACACCGCTGGGCCTCGAGCTCGCGCTGATGGTTGGTGGCAAGCTCGTCCTGGGCAGCTGAAATCCGGAATGAATGGGTTTAGTACAAAAGATAACAAGAGAAAAAACAAATCGTCAGAGGTGGCTTACCCTTGAGCGCAGCGACCTGGGCGATGAGGTCGTCCAAAGAAGCTTCTGGCAGAGCAGCTGCACAAAAGAAACTGGTTATCAGAATTTGTCAAAGGCAGACACCGGTACAAAAGAAACCGGTAGGCTCAAGAAAACCTTGTCAGTTGCTGTGGCTGAGCTGGAGGGCGGCAAAAGCCTCGGTTAGACTCTCGTGCTCCCATAGCAGCTCCTCGAACACTTGTTTCCGGGAGTCCAACACACTCTGCAGAAGTAAAGATACTGTGAGCTATGCCGGTTTTGCGCAGTTTCGCGCTAAGTACTACGTGCTTAACGCGAAACTCGGGGACTAGCTATGCCGGTTTTTCGCAGCTTCGCGCTAAGTACTACGTGTTTAACCCGAAACTCGGGGACTAGCTATGCCGGTTTTTCGCAGTTTCGCGCTAAGTGTTGCGTGCTTAACCCGAAACTCGAGGGCTGGCTATGCTGGTTTTTCGCAGTTTCGCGCTAAGTACTACATGCTTAACCCGAAACTCAAGGACTAGCTATGCCGGTTTTTTGCAGTTTCGCGCTAAGTATTGCGTGCTTAACCCGAAACTTGGGGACTAGCTATGCCGGTTTTTTGCAGTTTCGCGTTATGTACTGTGTGCTTAACCCGAAACTCGGTGATGTGGCATTACCCTTCGGGTAACTATTATTGTACTACCTCCTATGACCCAGCTAGGGGCCCATGAAGACACTCGATGACTATGTGGGCCGTAGCGTCGGTTCCGAAGAAGGATTCTTGAAGCACAAGGCAAGAACACGAAGAATACAAGGAAAGTTTAGATCTAGGGCTCTCTGTAACCTAGTCGTACCCGGACAGATCTCTCGAGACCTGGCTCCCAATATAAGGGCCAGGAGAGGGGCTGCCGAGGGACACACGCAATCATAGTAATCATAGCCACCGCAAGTCTAGGGCTAGGTCTTTATAGAACTTAGTATCTTGATGAGTTCACAGCCGAAACCTTCGGCACCCCATTGTAATCCGATATTTTCATAATCAAGATCATACATGCATGACGTAAGGGTTTTACCTCATCGAGGGCCCTGAACCTGGGTAAATCGCCCTCCCCGCTTGTTTGATAACCGATGTCTCGTGTCAGCCTACAGGATTCCATCTGCCCTAAGCACCATACGGAGGGCATTGCCGAGGAGTACCCTCGACAATTGGTGCCATCTGGGGGAACCCTGTCGGCACAAGGCATGTCGTCGGGAGTTCCAGTTACGTCTGCAGCATTCGTGCTGGAATCACCAACACCACCAAGTCCAAGAAACTCGGTTCATTGTGGATCCTTTGAGTTCACACCGCGCTCTGAGGTATCGCATCCGATCTTCACGGAGTCACACGGCAACATGGATACAACTTTTGGTGGTGTCCACTTCATCATCGACTCCGGAGGGTTTCTTTGCCTTCCTAGTTCAAACGCACCAAGCCCAAGAACTTCGGTTCCATATGAAATCGCGCTAGCAGCAGTTTTGGGGGCGCTGCCTGGGAATATTGGAGAGGGCAGTCGAAGCAGTTGACACGCGTACAGCACGCGTCCGTTGGGAGCCCCAAGAGGAAGGTGTGATGCGTACAACGGCAAGTTTTCCCTCAGTAAGAAACCAAGGTTTATCGAACCAGTAGGAGCCAAGAAGCACGTTGAAGGTTGATGGCGGCGAGATGTAGTGCGGCGCAACACCAGGGATTCCGACGCCAACGTGGAACCTGCACAACACAACCAAAGTACTTTGCCCCAACGAAACAGTGAGGTTGTCAATCTCACCGGCTTGCTGTAACAAAGGATTAGATGTATAGTGTGGATGATGATTGTTTGCAGAGAACAGTAGAACAAGTATTGCAGTAGATTGTATTCGATGTAAAAGAATGGACCGGGGTCCACAGTTCACTAGAGGTGTCTCTCCCATAAGATAAATAGCATGTTGCGTGAACAAATTACAGTTGGGCAATTGACAAATAGAGAGGGCATGACAATGCACATACATGATATGATGAGTATAGTGAGATTTAATTGGGCATTACGACAAAGTACATAGACCGCTATCCAGCATGCATCTATGCCTAAAAAGTCCACCTTCAGGTTATCATCCGAACCCCTTCCAGTATTAAGTTGAAAACAACAGACAATTGCATTAAGTATGGTGGGTAATGTAATCAATAACTACATCCTCGGACATAGCATCAATGTTTTATCCCTAGTGGCAACAGCACATCCATAACCTTAGGGGTTTCTGTCACTCCCCCAGATTCACGGAGACATGAACCAACTATCGAGCATAAATACTTCGTCTTGGAGTTACAAGCATCAACTTGGCCAAAGCATCTACTAGTAACGGAAATCATGCAAGATCATAAACAACACAAAGATAGATTGATAATCAACATAACATAGTATTCTCTATCCATCGGATCCCAACAAACACAACATATAGTATTACAGATAGATGATCTTGATCATGTTAGGCAGCTCACAAGATCCGACAATGAAGCATAATGAGGAGAAGACAACCATCTAGCTACTGCTATGGACCCATAGTCCAGGGGTGAACTACTCACTCATCACTCCGGAGGCGACCATGGCGGTGTAGAGTCCTCCGGGAGATGAATCCCCTCTCCGGCAGGGTGCCGGAGGCGATCTCCTGAATCCCCCGAGATGGGATTGGCGGCGGCGGCATCTCTGGAAGGTTTTCCGTATCGTGGCTCTCGGTACTGGGGGTTTCGCGACGAAGACTATATGTAGGCGGAAGGGCAGGTCAGGCGGCCACACGGGGGCCCCACACGCTAGGGCCGCGCGGGCCCCCCTGGGCCGCGCCGCCCTAGTGTGGCGGCGCCCCGTGGCCCCACTTCGTCTTCCCTTCGGACTTCTGGAAGCTTCGTGTGAAAATAGGCCCCTGGGCGTTGATTTCGTCCAATTCCGAGAATATTTCCTTACTAGGATTTCTGAAACCAAAAACAGTGAGAAAACAAAGAATCGGCTCTTCGGCATCTCGTTAATAGGTTAGTGCCGGAAAATGCATAAATATGGCATAAAGTATGCATAAAACATGTAGATATCATCAATAATGTGGCATGGAACATAAGAAATTATCGATACGTCGGAGACGTATCAGCATCCCCAAGCTTAGTTTACGCTCGTCAGAGCGTAAACGATAACAAAGATAATTTCTGGAGTGACATGCCATCATAACCTTGATCATACTATTGTAAGCATATGTAATGAATGCAGCGATCCAAACAACGGTGAATGACATGAGTAAACAAATGAATCATATAGCAAAGACTTTTCATGAATAGTACTTCAAGACAAGCATCAATAAGTCTTGCATAAGAGTTAACTCATAAAGCAATAATTCAAAGTAAAGGTATTGAAGCAACACAAAGGAAGATTAAGTTTCAGCGGTTGCTTTCAACTTGTAACATGTATATCTCATGGATAATTGCCAATGTAAAGTAATATAACAAGTGCAATATGCAAGTATGTAGGAATCAATGCACAGTTCACACAAGTATTTGCTTCTTAAGATGGAGAGAAATAGGTGAACTGACTCAACATAAAACTAAAAGAATGGCCCTTCGCAGAGGGAAGCATCGATTGCTATATTTGTGCTAGAGCTTTGATTTTGAAAACAAGAAACAATTTTGTCAACGGTAGTAATAAAGCATATGTGTTATGTAAATTATATCCTACAAGTTGCAAGCCTCATGCATAGTATACTAATAGTGCCCGCACCTTGTCCTAATTAGCTCGGATTACCTGGATTATCATTGCAATGCACATGTTTTAGCCAAGTGTCACAAAGGGGTACCTCTATGCCGCCTGTACAAAGGTCTAAGGAGAAAGCTCGCATCGGATTTCTCGCTATTGATTATTCTCAACTTAGACATCCATACCGGGACAACATAGACAACAGACAATGGACTCCTCTTTAATGCATAAGCATGTGGCAACAATTAATTTTCTCATATGAGATTGAGGATATTTGTCCAAAACTGAAACTTCCACCATGGATCATGGCTTTAGTTAGCGGCCCAATGTTCTTCTCTAACATTATGCATGCTCTAACCATTTTAGTGCTAAATCTCCCTTACTTCAGACAAGACGGACATGCATAGCAACTCACATGATATTCAACAAAGAGTAGTTGATGGCGTCCCCAGGAACATGGTTATCGCACAACAAGCAACTTAATAAGAGATAAAGTGCATAAGTACATATTCAATACCACAATAGTTTTTAGGCTATTTGTCCCATGAGCTATATATTGCAAAGGTAAAGGATAGAAATTTAAAGGTAACACTCAAGCAATTTACTTTGGAATGGCGGAGAAATACCATGTAGTAGTAAGGTATGGTGGACACAAATGGCATAGTGGTTGGCTCAAGGATTTTGGATGCATGAGAAGTATTCCCTCTCGATACAAGGTTTAGGCTAGCAAGGTTTATTTGAAACAAACACAAGGATGAACCGGTGCAGCAAAACTCACATAAAAGACATATTGTAAACATTATAAGACTCTACACCGTCTTCCTTGTTGTTCAAACTCAATACTAGAAATTATCTAGACCTTAGAGAGACCAATTATGCAAACCAAATTTTAGCAAGCTCTATGTATTTCTTCATTAATAGGTGCAAAGTATATGATGCAAGAGCTTAAACATGAGCACAACAATTGCCAAGTATCACATTATCCAAGACATTATAGCAATTACTACAGGTATCATTTTCCGTTTCCAACCATATAACAATTTAACGAAGAAGATTCAACCTTCGCCATGAATATTATGAGTAAAGCCTAAGGACATATTTGTCCATATGCAACAGCGGAGTGTGTCTCTCTCCCACACAATGAATGCTAGCATCCATTTTATTCAAACAAAACAAAAACAAAAACAAACCGACGCTCCAAGCAAAGTGCATAAGATGTGATGGAATAAAAATATAGTTTCACTAGAGGAACCTGATAATGTTGTCGATGAAGAAGGGGATGCCTTAGGAATCCCCAAGCTTAGACGCTTGAGTCTTCTTGATATATGCAGGGGTGAACCACCGGGGCATCCCCAAGCTTAGAGCTTTCACTCTCCTTGATCATATTGTATCATCTCCCTCTCTTGATCCTTGAAAACTTCCTCCACACCAAACTCAAAACAACTCATTAGAGGGTTAGTGCACAATCAAAATTTACATGTTCAGAGGTGACATAATCATTCTTAACACTTCTGGACATTGCACAAAGCTACTGAAAGTTAATGGAATCAAAAAATCCATCAAGCATAGCAAAACAGGCAATGCGAAATAAAAGGCAGAATCTATCAAAACAGAACAGTTCATAAAGACAAATTTTATTGAGTCACCAGACTTGCTCAAATGAAAATTCTCAAATTGAATGAAAGTTGCGTACATATCTGAGGATCACTCACGTAAATTGGCATAATTTTCTGAGTTACCTACAGAGAATTAGGCCCAGATTCGTGACAGCAAAGAAATCTGTTTCTGCGCAGTAATCCAAATCTAGTATGAACCTTACTATCAACAACTTTACTTCGCACAACAATGCACAAAACTAAGATAAGGAGAGGTTGCTACAGTAGCAACAACTTCCAAGACTCAAATATAAAACAAAGTACTGTAGTAAAATCATGGGTTGTCTCCCATAAGCGCTTTTCTTTAACGCCTTTCAGCTAGGCGCAGAAAGTGTATATCAAGTATTATTAAGAGACGAAGTGTCAACATCATAATTTGTTCTAATAATAGAATCAAAAGGTAACTTCATTTTCTTTCTAGGGAAGTGTTCCATACCTTTTTTGAGAGGAAATTTATATTTAATATTACCTTCCTTCATATCAATGATAGCACCAACAGTTCGAAGAAAAGGTCTTCCCAATATAATGGGACAAGTGCATTGCATTCAATATCCAAGACAACAAAATCAACGGGGACAAGGTTATTGTTAACGGTAATGCGAACATTATCAACTCTCCCCAAAGGTTTCTTTGTAGAATTATCAGCAAGATTAAGATCCAAATAGCAATTTTTCAATGGTGGCAAGTCAAGCATGTAATAGATTTTCTTAGGCATAACGGAAATACTTGCACCAAGATCACATAAAGCATTACAATCAAAGCCATTGACCTTCATCTTAATGATGGGCTCCCAACCATCCTCTAGCTTCCTAGGAATAGAAGTTTCGCGTTCTAGTTTCTCTTCTCTAGCTTTTATGAGAGCATTTGTAATATGTTTCGTGAAAACCAAATTTATAGCACTAGCATTAGGACTCTTAGCAAGTTTTTGTAAGAACTTTATAACTTCAGAGATGTGGCAATCATCAAAATCTAAACCATTATAATCTAAAGCAATGGGATCATTATCCCCAATGTTGGAAAAAAATTCAGCAGTTTTATTTAGCAGTTTCAGGCAGTTTTTCGCGCTTTGCATTAGAAGTGGAAACATTGCCAACACCAATTCTTTTACCATTATTAGTAGGAGGTGCAGCAACATGTGTAGCATTAGCATTGCTAGTGGTGGTAATAGTCCAAACTTTAGCTATATTATCTTCTTTCTCATTTTCTTCTTTCTCCCACCTAGCACGCAATTCGGCCATCAATCTTATATTCTCATTAATTCTAACTTGGATGGCATTTGCTGTAGTAACAATCTTATTATTATGATTTTCATTAGGCATAACTTTCGATTTCAAAAGATCAACATCAGCAGCAAGACTATCGACTTTAGAAGCAAGTATATCAATTTTCCCAAGCTTTTCTTCAACAGATTTGTTAAAAGCAGTTTGTGTACTAATAAATTCTTTAAGCATAGCTTCAAGTCCAGGGGGTGTGTTCCTATTATTGTTGTAAAAATTCCCATAAGAATTACCATAGCCGTTGCCATTATTATAAGGATATGGCCTATAGTTGTTACTAGAATTGTTCCGGTAAGCATTGTTGTTGAAATTATTATTTTTAATGAAGTTTACATCAACATGTTCTTCTTGAGCAACTAATGAAGCTAACGGAACATTATTAGGATCAATATTTGTCCTATCATTCACAAGTATAGACATAATAGCATCAATCTTATCACTCAAGGAAGAGGTTTCTTCGACAGAATTTACCTTCTTACCTTGTGGAGCTCTTTCCGTGTGCCATTCAGAGTAATTAATCATCATATTATCAAGAAGCTTTGTTGCTTCACCAAGAGTGATGGACATAAAGGTACCTCCAGCAGCTGAATCCAATAGGTTCCGCGAAGAAAAATTCAGTCCTGCATAAAAGGTTTGGATGATCATCCAAGTAGTCAGTCCATGGGTTGGGCAGTTTTTAACCAAAGATTTCATTCTTTCCCATGCTTGTGCAACATGCTCAGTATCCAATTGTTTAAAATTCATTATGCTACTCCTCAAAGATATAATTTTAGCAGGGGGATAATATCTACCAATAAAAGCATCCTTGCATTTAGTCCATGAATCAATACTATTCTTAGGCAGAGATAGCAACCAATCTTTAGCTCTTCCTCTTAGTGAGAAAGGGAACAATTTTAATTTTATAATGTCACCATTTACATCCTTATACTTTTGCATTTCACATAATTCAACAAAATTATTGAGATGGGCAGCAACATCATCAGAACTAACACCAGAAAATTGCTCTCTCATAACAAGATTCAGTAAAGCAGGTTTAATTTCAAAGAATTCTGCTGTAGTAGCAGGTGGAGCAATAGGTGTGCATAAGAAATCATTATTATTTGTGGTTGTGAAGTCACACAGCTTAGTATTTTCAGGAGTACCCATTTTAGCAATAGTAAATAAAGCAAACTAGATAAAGTAAATGCAAGTAACTAATTTTTTTGTGTTTTTGATATAGCAAACAATATAGCAAATAAAGTAAAACTAGCAACTAATTTTTTTTGTATTTTGATATAATGCAGCAAACAAAATAAAGCAAGACAAAAACAAAGTAAAGAGATTGGGATGTGGAGACTCCCCTTGCAGCGTGTCTTAATCTCCCTGGCAACGGCGCCAGAAAAAGAGCTTGATACGCGTACAGCACGCGTCCGTTGGGAACCCCAAGAGGAAGGTGTGATGCGTACAGCGGCAAGTTTTCCTCGCAGAAACCAAGGTTTATCGAACCAGTAGGAGCCAAGAAGCACGTTGAAGGTTGATGGCGGCGAGATGTAGTGCGGCGCAACACCAGGGATTCCGGCGCCAATGTGGAACCTGCACAACACAACCAAAGTACTTTGCCACAACGAAACAGTGAGGTTGTCAATCTCACCGGCTTGCTGTAACAAAGGATTAGATGTATAGTGTGGATGATGATTGTTTGCAGAGAACAGTAGAACAAGTATTGCAGTAGATTGTATTCGATGTTAAGAATGGACCGGGGTCCACAGTTCACTAGAGGTGTCTCTCCCATAAGATAAATAGCATGTTGGGTGAAGAAATTACAGTTGGGCAATTGACAAATACAGAGGGCATCATAATGCACATACATGATATGATGAGTATAGTGAGATTTAATTGGGCATTACGACAAAGTACATAGACCGCTATCCAGCATGCATCTATGCCTAAAAAGTCCACCTTCAGGTTATCATCCGAACCCCTTCCAGTATTAAGTTGAAAACAACAGACAATTGCATTAAGTATGGTGCGTAATGTAATCAATAACTACATCCTCGGACATAGCATCAATTTTTTATCCCTAGTGGCAACAACACATCCATAACCTTAGGGGTTTCTGTCACTCCCCCAGATTCACGGAGACATGAACCCACTATCGAGCATAAATACTCCCTCTTGGAGTTACAAGCATCAACTTGGCCAAAGCATCTACTAGTAACGGAGAGCATGCAAGATCATAAACAACACAAAGATAGATTGATAATCAACATAACATAGTATTCTCTATCCATCGGATCCCAACAAACACAACATATAGTATTACAGATAGATGATCTTGATCATGTTAGGCAGCTCACAAGATCCGACAATGAAGCATAATGAGGAGAAGACAACCATCTAGCTACTGCTATGGACCCATAGTCCAGGGGTGAACTACTCACTCATCACTCCGGAGGCGACCATGGCGGCGTAGAGTCCTCCGGGAGATGAATCCCCTCTCCGGCAGGGTGCCGGAGGCGATCTCCTGAATCCCCCGAGATGGGATTGGCGGCGGCGGCGTCTCTGGAAGGTTTTCCGTATCGTGGCTCTCGGTACTGGGGGTTTCGCGACGAAGACTATATGTAGGCGGAAGGGCAGGTCAGGGGGCCACACGGGGGCCCCACATGCTAGGGCCGCGCGGGCCCCCCTGGGCCGCGCCGCCCTAGTGTGGCGGCGCCCCGTGGCCCCACTTCATCTTCCCTTCGGTCTTCTGGAAGCTTCGTGTGAAAATAGGCCCCTGGGCGTTGATTTCGTCCAATTCCGAGAATATTTCCTTACTAGGATTTCTGAAACCAAAAACAGCAGAACAAAGAATCGGCTCTTCGGCATCTCGTTAATAGGTTAGTGCCGGAAAATGCATAAATATGACATAAAGTATGCATAAAACATGTAGATATCATCAATAATGTGGCATGGAATATAAGAAATTATCGATACGTCGGAGACGTATCAGCAGTTTCGGCAGCAAAGAGGAGTAAAGGAAGAGACGAAGGGATTCACGCCGCGAAGAAGAAGAGCAGGTTGTGCGCCGCCCTCGGCAGTATGAACGAGGATGTTACAATGTGCAGTCAAACAAGAAACGCCTCCGCACACCTTATCTTTCGGCCATGGAGCAACTTGAAGCACCGTGTTACTTGCATTCTTGCATCAACCCAAAGGATAATATTGAAAAGGCCACTCATCTGCTTAGAAATTGTCGGCAGTTCCTCGAAGTCCGGCAGTTTTGCGATGATCTTAGGGCCGAGGCAGCAGCAAAAGCTCACTTGGCAGAAAAAAGGGCGGCAGCTTGTAGTCATCCACCGGAGCAATACATACCAGAAGGAGGAGACATGTATGTACCAACCGAAGTATTTCCAGCGTCTCGAGGACAAGTCAACATGATCCATAAAACTAGTTTTTCAAAGAGAGAAGCCAAGAAGTTTTCGCGAGAGGTGAAGTACGCAGAGGTTGCTATGGCTGAGGTACCCGAATATATCGACTGGTCAGACCAAAATATATATTTTAGCAAGGTGGATCACGCGACAGCCGTTCCAAGACCTGGTCACGCCGCTCTAGTTCTTGAAGCGCAGATTGGAGGTTACAACATGAGCAAGGTGTTCATGGATGGAGGCAGCGGTCTGAACTTGCTATTCGCCAGCACAATGAAGGCAATGGGTCTAACGGTTGATATGCTAAAAGAATCTGATACAGGATTCCATGGCATCATCCCGACCCGACCCGCTTATGCCCTTCGCAAAATATCACTAGATTTAGTTTTCGGCACTCCTAGCAACTTCAGGAAAGAGAAACCCGAATTCGAAGTGGTTGATTGGGAATAACAATATCACGCGATCCTCGGTAGACCAGCATTTGCCAAATTCATCGCGGTACCCCACTATGCATACTTGAAGCTGAAGATGCCAGGGAATAATGGGACAACAATAACCGTTCACGGAAGTTTTTCTCGTTCTGATAATTGCGACAGGGATTTTCAGAAGATCGCCTCGAAATTTGGCGTTAAGGAAGAGCTCAATGTGCTCGATGTTGTTACAGATCATACGCAGCCTCCAGCCGATAATCCAAACGTAAGATCCGATGAATTCGACGTCGCAAAGGAGGCAAAGAAACAGCAGGTGCATCCTTCTAACGCGAAGAAAACAGTCAACATGTCGGCAGATCTTGCTGTCACATAGGAAGGCGCGCTCATCGAGTTTCTCCGTGAGCACTGGGAAATATTTGCATGGGAGCCATCCGACATGCCAGGTATTCCCAGAAAACTCGCTGAGCATGCCCTCAATGTTGACCCCAAAGCTAAACCCGTACAGCAGACATTACGACGCTTTTCAGAACAAAAAAGAAAAGCAATTGGCGAAGAAGTTAATCGGCTCCGCAAGGCCGAATTCATTTGGGAGCTCAAGGAAGCAGAGTTGGCAGCTAACCCAGTCATGGTGCCAAAAAAAGATACGACAGCTCTTCGTATGTGTATCGGTTACACAAGCCTCAACAAACATTGCCCAAAGAATCACTTCCCGCTGCCTCGTATCGACCAGATAGTCGACTCCACAACAATCTGCGATCGTCTCTCCTTCCTCGATGCATATTCAGGATATAATCAGATCAAGCTCAAGAAAGAAGATCAAGAGTTAACCGCGTTCATAACCCCACACGGCATTTATTGTTACAATGTTATGACTTTCAGACTAAAAAACGCGGGTGCAACTGATGTCTACGCACACTTCTATTCTGTAGACAGTGTTGGGCCTCCAAGAGTAG
The DNA here is from genome assembly GCF_019359855.2 of Lolium perenne. Taxonomy (NCBI): domain Eukaryota; kingdom Viridiplantae; phylum Streptophyta; class Magnoliopsida; order Poales; family Poaceae; genus Lolium; species Lolium perenne. The sequence continues at coordinate 192,313,555 of NC_067245.2, forward strand.
AGGTTTGTAGAACAGCAGCAAGTTTCCCTTAAGTGAATCACCCAAGGTTTATCGAACTCAGGGAGGTAGAGGTCAAAGATATCCCTCTCAAGCAACCCTGCAACTACGATACAAGAAGTCCCTTGTGTCCCCAACACACCTAATACACTTGTCAGATGTATAGGTGCACTAGTTCGACGAAGAGATAGTAAAATGCAAGTAATATAGATGAATATGAGTGGTAATAACAATCTGAAATAAATATGGCAGCAAGTAAACATGTAGTAGGACAGTAAATAAACGGAGATTCGATATTTGGAAACAAGGCCTAGGGATCCTACTTTCACTAGTGGACACTCTCAACAATGATCACATAATAAAACTACTCTACACTCTCTTGTTGGACAACAAACACCATTCATTGTGTAGGGCTATAAAAGCACACCTCAAGCCGGAGTAAACAAGCTCCACAACATCCGGAGTTCATATTAAAGTAACCTCTAGAGTGCATAATAGACCATTGCAATTTAGACCGAGAACTAACATAGCATACACACTGTCAACAATAGCTATGAAAGAGGGAATAGATCGCATCAATACTATCATAGTAATAGTTAACTTCATGATCTACAAGAGATTACAATCATAACCTACGCCAAGTACTACATGATGCACACACTGTCAACATTACATCATGGAGGAGGAATAGACTACTTTAATAACATCACTAGAGTAGCACATAGATTAATAGTGATACAAAGCTCATGATCACATAAAGATCACACCATGGGAGAGAGAGAGATGAACCACATAGCTACCGGTAGAGCCCTCAGCCTCGGGGGAGAACTACTCCCTCCTCATCATGGGAGACAGCAATGGCGATGAAGATGGCGGTGGTGTCGATGGAGATGACTCCGGGGGCAATTCCCCGTCCCGGCGGCGTGTCGGAACAGAGACTTCTGTCCCCCGAATTGGAGTTTCGCGATGGCGGCGGCGCCCCTGGAGTCTTTCTGGAGTTTCGTCAATTGGTATCGGGGTTTTAGGTCACGAGAGATAATATAGGCGAAGAGGCGGCGAAGAGGGGGTGCCTGGGGGCCCACCCCATAGGGCGGCGCGCCCCCCCTCCAGGCCGTGCCAGCCTATGGTCTGGAGGGCCTGGGCCTCCTCCCCGACTCCCCTTCGGTGTTCTGGTCATTCTCGGTGAAATAGGATGTTTGGCTTTTGTTTCGTCGAATTCCGAGAATATTGCCCGAACAACCTTTCTGGAACCAAAAACAGCAGAAAATAGGAACTGGCACTGTGGCATCTTGTTAATAGGTTAGTTACGGAAAATGCATAAAATCATTATAAAGTGTATATAAAACATGTGAGTATTGTCATAAAACTAGCATGGAACATAAGAAATTATAGATACGTTTGAGACGTATCAGCAACTTATCAGCGGTGTATGCAACTTTGTCTTGGAGATCAAATTGGTCGGAATATCGAAGTCTATATCGATGATATCGTAGTTAAAACCAAAAATGCAGTTACCCTCATTGACGATCTGCGTGAAACGTTTGATAATCTCGACAGATACAAAATAAAGATGAATCCGAAGAAATGCTTCTTCAGGGTGCCAGGAGAATAGGTACTCGGGTACTTTATCTCAGCTAGAGGAATAGAGGCTAACCCTTTGAAAATCAAAGCTATCCTCGACATGGAACCGCCGAAGAATTTGCATCAAGTGCAACAGTTGGCAGGAGGGTTGGCAGCGCTTAGCAGATTTATCGCCAAGTTGGGAGAAAAAGTTTTGCCCTTTTATTAGTTGATGAAGAAATCAGAAAAGTTCGAGTGCACAACTGAGGCACATGAATCTTTCGATAATCTAAAGAAGATTCTGTCGACATCTCCAGTACTCGTGACTCCGCATGAAAAAGAACCAATGCTCATGTATATAGCTGCAACGGTGCAGGTCTTCAACACGGTTCTACTTGTCGAGTGAGAAGAGGCAGGGAGAGTTCATGGTGTATGATACGTCTTCGACGTATCGATAATTTCTTATGTTCCATGCCACATTATTGATGATATCTACATGTTTTATGCATACTTTATGTCATATTTATGCATTTTCTGGAACTAACCTATTAACGAGATGCCGAAGAGCCGATTCTTTGTTTCTGCTGTTTTTGGTTTCAGAAATCCTAGTAAGGAAATATTCTCGGAATTGGACGAAATCAACGCCCAGGGGCCTATTTTCACACGAAGCTTCCAGAAGACCGAAGAGGAGACGAAGTGGGGCCACGAGGTGGCCAAACAACAGGGCGGCGCGGCCCAGGTTTTGGCCGCGCGGCCCTGGCGTCTGAGCCCCTCGTGTGGCCCCCTGACCTGCCCTTCCGCCTACAAATAGTCTTCGTCGCGAAACCCCCAGTACCGAGAGCCACGATACGGAAAACCTTCCAGAGACGCCGCCGCCGCCAATCCCATCTCGGGGGATTCAGGAGATCGCCTCCGGCACCCTGCCGGAGAGGGGATTCATCTCCCGGAGGACTCTACACCGCCATGGTCGCCTACGGAGTGATGAGTGAGTAGTTCACCCCTGGACTATGGGTCCATAGCAGTAGCTAGATGGTTGTCTTCTCCTTATGTGCTTTATTGTCGGATCTTGTGAGCTGCCTAACATGATCAAGATCATCTATCTGTAATGCTATATGTTGTGTTTGTTGGGATCCAATCAATAGAGAATACTATGTTATGTTGATTATCAATCTATGTGTTGTTTATGATCTTGCATGCTCTCCGTTATTAGTAGAGGCTCTGGCCAAGTTTTTACTCTTAACTCCAAGAGGGAGTATTTATGCTCGATAGTGGGTTCATGTCTCCGTGAATCTGGGGGAGTGACAGAAACCTCTAAGGTTATGGATGTGCTGTTGCCACTAGGGATAAAACATTGATGCTATGTCCGAGGATGTAGTTATTGATTACATTACGCACCATACTTAATGCAATTGTCTGTTGTTTGCAACTTAATACTGGAAGGGGTTCGGATGATAACCTGAAGGTGGACTTTTTAGGCATAGATGCATGCTGGATAGCGGTCTATGTACTTTGTCGTAATGCCCAATTAAATCTCACTATACTCATCATATCATGTATGTGCATTGTCATGCCCTCTCTATTTGTCAATTGCCCAACTGTAATTTTTTCACCCAACATGCTATTTATCTTATGGGAGAGACACCACTAGTGAACTGTGGACCCCGGTCCATTCTTTTACATCGAATACAATCTACTGCAATACTTGTTCTACTGTTCTCTGCAAACAATCATCATCCACACTATACATCTAATCCTTTGTTACAGCAAGCCGGTGAGATTGACAACCTCACTGTTTCGTTGGGGCAAAGTACTTTGGTTGTGTTGTGCAGGTACCACGTTGGCGCCGGAATCCCTGGTGTTGCGCCGCACTACATCTCGCCGCCATCAACCTTCAACGTGCTTCTTGGCTCCTACTGGTTCGATAAACCTTGGTTTCTTACTGAGGGAAAACTTGCCGCTGTACGCATCACACCTTCCTCTTGGGGTTCCCAACGGACGCGTGCTGTACGCGTATCAAGCTCTTTTTCTGGCGCCGTTGCCAGGGAGATCGAGACACGCTGCAAGGGGAGTCTCCACATCCCAATCTCTTTACTTTGTTTTTGTCTTTCTTTATTTTATTTAGTACTTTGTTTGCTGCATTATATCAAAATACAAAAAAAAATAGTTGCTAGTTTTACTTTACTTGCTATCTTGTTTGCCATATCAAAAACACAAAAAAATTAGTTACTTGCATTTACTTTATCTAGTTTGCTTTATTTACTATTGCTAAAATGGGTACTCCTGAAAATACTAAGTTGTGTGACTTCACAACCACAAGTAATAATGATTTCTTATGCACACCTATTGCTCCACCTGCTACTACAGCAGAATTCTTTGAAATTAAACACCTTTCTTGAATCTTGTTATGAGAGAGCAATTTTCTGGTGTTAGTTCTGATGATGCTGCTGCCCATCTCAATAACTTTGTTGAACTATGTGAAATGCAAAAGTATAAAGATGTAGATGGTGACATAATAAAATTAAAATTGTTTCCTTTCTCATTAAGAGGAAGAGCTAAAGATTGGTTGCTATCTCTGCCTAAGAATAGTATTGATTCATGGACTAAATGCAAGGATGCTTTTATTGGTAGATATTATCCCCCTACTAAAATTATATCTTTGAGGAGTAGCATAATGAATTTTAAACAATTGGATAATGAGCATGTTGCACAAGCATGGGAAAGAATGAAATCTTTGGTTAAAAACTGCCCAACCCATGGACTGACTACTTGGATGATCATCCAAACCTTGTATGCAGGACTGAATTTTTCTTCGCGGAACCTATTGGATTCAGCTGCTGGAGGTACCTTTATGTCCATCACTCTTGGTGAAGCAACAAAGCTTCTTGATAATATGATGATTAATTACTCTGAATGGCACACGGAAAGAGCTCCACAAGGTAAGAAGGTAAATTCTGTCGAAGAAACCTCTTCCTTGAATGATAAGATTGATGCTATTATGTCTATGCTTGTGAATGATAGGACAAATATTGATCCTAATAATGTTCCGTTAGCTTCATTGGTTGCTCAATAAGAACATGTTGATGTAAACTACATTAAAAATAATAATTTCAACAACAACGCTTACCGGAACAATTCTAGTAACAACTATAGGCCATATCCTTATAATAATGGCAACGGCTATGGTAATTCTTATGGGAATTCTTACAACAATAATAGGAATACACCCCCTGGACTTGAAGCCATGCTTAAAAAATTTATTAGTACACAAACTGCTTTTAACAAATCTGTTGAAGAAAAGCTTGGGAAAATTGATATACTTGCTTCTAAAGTCGATAGTCTTGCTGCTGACGTTGATCTTTTGAAATCGAAAGTTATGCCTAATGAAAATCATAATAATAAGATTGCTACTACAGCAAATGCCATCCAAGTTAGAATTAATGAAAATATAAGATTGATGGCCGAATTGCGTGCTAGGTGGGAAAAAGAAGAAAATGAAAAAGAAGATAATATAGCTAAAGTCTGGACTATTACCACCACTAGTAATGCTAATGCTACACATGTTGCTGCACCTCCTACTAATAATGGTAAAAGAATTGGTGTTGGCAATGTTTCCACTTCAAATGCAAAGCGCGAAAAAGCTGCTGAAATCTGCTAAAGCTACTAAAGCTGTGATAAAACTGCTGAAATTTTTTCCAACATTGGGGATGATGATCCCATTGCTTTAGATTATAATGGTTTGGATTTTGATGATTGTCATATCTCTGAAGTTATAAAGTTCTTACAAAAACTTGCTAAGAGTCCTAATGCTAGTGCTATAAACTTGGCTTTCACGAAACATATTACAAATGCTCTCATAAAAGCTAGAGAAGAGAAACTAGAACGCAAAGCTTCTATTCCTAGGAAGCTAGAGGATGGTTGGGAGCCTATCATTAAGATGAAGGTCAATGACTTTGATTGTAATGCTTTATGTGATCTTGGTGCAAGTATTTCCGTTATGCCTAAGAAAATCTATAATATGCTTGACTTGCCACCATTGAAAAATTGTTATTTGGATGTTAATCTTGCTGATCATTCTACAAAGAAACCTTTGGGGAGAGTTGATAATGTTCGCATTACCGTTAACAATAACCTTGTCCCCGTTGATTTTGTTGTCTTGGATATTGAATGCAATGCATCTTGTCTCATTATATTGGGAAGACCTTTTTTTCGAACTGTTGGTGCTATTATTGACATGAAGGAAGGTAATATTAAATATCAATTTCCTCTCAAGAAAGGTATGGAACACTTCCCTAGAAAGAGAATGAAGTTACCTTTTGATTCTATTATTAGAACAAATTACGATGTTGACACTTCGTCTCTTGACAATACTTGATACACACTTTCTGCGCCTAGCTGAAAGGCGTTAAAGAAAAGCGCTTATGGGAGACAACCCATGTTTTTACTACAGTACTTTTATTTTATATTTGAGTCTTGGAAGTGGTTACTACTGTAGCAACCTCTCCTTATCTTAGTTTTGTGTATTGTTGTGCCAAGTAAAGTCGTTGATAGTAAGGTTCATACTAGATTTGGATTACTGCGCAGAAACAGATTTCTTTGCTGTCACGAATCTGGGCCTAATTCTCTGTAGGTAACTCAGAAAATTATGCCAATTTACGTGAGTGATCCTCAGATATGTCCGCAACTTTCATTCAATTTGAGCATTTTCATTTGAGCAAGTCTGGTGCCTCAATAAAATTTGTCTTTACGAACTGTTCTGTTTTGACAGATTCTGCCTTTTATTTCGCATTGCCTGTTTTGCTATGCTTGATGGATTTTTCGATACCATTGACTTTCAGTAGCTTTGTGCAATATCCAGAAGTATTAAGAATGATTATGTCACCTCTGAACATGTAAATTTTGATTGTGCACTAACCCTCTAATGAGTTGTTTTGAGTTTGGTGTGGAGGAAGTTTTCAAGGATCAAGAGAGGGAGATGATACAACATGATCAAGGAGAGTGAAAGCTCTAAGCTTGGGGATGCCCCGGTGGTTCACCCCTACATATATCAATAAGACTCAAGCGTCTAAGCTTGGGGATGCCCAAGGCATCCCCTTCTTCATCGACAACATTATCAGGTTCCTCCCCTGAAACTATATTTTTATTCCATCACATCTTATGTACTTTGCTTGGAGCGTCGGTTTGTTTTCGTTTTTGTTTTGTTTGAATAAAATAGATCCTAGCATTCATTGTGTGGGAGAGAGACACGCTCTGCTGTTGCATATGGACAAATATGTCCTTAGGCCTTACTCATAATATTCATGGCGAAAGTTTCTTCTTCGTTAAATTGTTATATGGTTGGAATTGGAAAATGATACATGTAGTAATTGCTATAATGTCTTGGATAATGTGATACTTGGCAATTGTTGTGCTCATGTTTAAGCTCTTGCATCATATACTTTGCACCCATTAATGAAGAAATACATAGAGCATGCTAAAATTTGGTTTGCATAATTGGTCTCTCTAAGGTCTAGATAATTTCTAGTATTGAGTTTGAACAACAAGGAAGACGGTGTAGAGTCTTATAATGTTTACAATATGTCTTTTATGTGAGTTTTGCTGCACCGCTTCATCCTTGTGTTTGTTTCAAATAACCTTGCTAGCCTAAACCTTGTATCGAGAGGGAATACTTCTCATGCATCCAAATGCTTGAGCCAACCACTATGCCATTTGTGTCCACCATACCTACCTACTACATGGTATTTCTCCGCCATTCCAAAGTAACTGCTTGAGTGCTACCTTTAAATTTCTATCCTTTACCTTTGCAATATATAGCTCATGGGACAAATAGCATAAAAACTATTGTGGTATTGAATATGTACTTATGCACTTTATCTCTTATTAAGTTGCTTGTTGTGCGATAACCATGTTCCTGGGGACGCCATCAACTACTCTTTGTTGAATATCATGTGAGTTGCTATGCATGTTCGTCTTGTCTGAAGTAAGGGAGATTTGCCGCTAAAATGGTTAGAGCATTGCATAATGTTAGAGAAGAACATTGGGCCGCTAACTAAAGCCATGATCCATGGTGGAAGTTTCAGTTTTGGACAAATATCCTCAATCTCATGTGAGAAAATTAATTGTTGCTACATGCTTATGCATATAAGAGGAGTCCATTATCTGTTGTCTATGTTGTCCCGGTATGGATGTCTAAGTTGAGAATAATCAATAGCGAGAAATCCGATGCGAGCTTTCTCCTTAGACCTTTGTACAGGCGGCATAGAGGTACCCCTTTGTGACACTTGGTTAAAACATGTGCATTGCGATGATAATCCAGGTAATCCGAGCTAATTAGGACAAGGTGCGGGCACTATTAGTATACTATGCATGAGGCTTGCAACTTGTAAGATATAATTTACATAACACATATGCTTTATTACTACCGTTGACAAAATTGTTTCTTGTTTTCAAAATCAAAGCTCTAGCACAAATATAGCAATCGATGCTTTCCTCTTTGAAGGACCTTTCTTCTACTTTTATTGTTGAGTCAGTTCACCTATCTCTCTCCATCTGAAGAAGCAAACACTTGTGTGAACTGTGCATTGATTCCTACATACTTGCATATTGCACTTGTTATATTACTTTACGTTGACAACTATCCATGAGATACACATGTTATAAGTTGAAAGCAACCACTGAAACTTAATCTTCCTTTGTGTTGTTTCAACGCCTCTACTATGAATTATTGCTTTATGAGTTAACTTTTATGCAAGACTTATTGATGCTTGTCTTGAAGTACTATTCATGAGAAGTCTTTGCTATATGATTCATTTGTTTACTCATGTCATTTACATTGTTTGGATCGCTGCATTCATTACATATGCTTACAATAGTATGATCAAGGTTATGATGGCATGTCACTCCAAAAATTATCTTTGTTATCGTTTACCTGCTCGGGACGAGCAGAAACTAAGCTTGGGGATGCTGATACGTCTCCGACGTATCAATAATTTCTTATGTTCCATGCCACATTATTGATGATATCTACATGTTTTATGCATACTTTATGTCATATTTATGCATTTTCTGGAACTAACCTATTAACGAGATGCCGAAGAGCCAGTTGTTGTTTTCTGCTGTTTTTGGTTTCAGAAATCCTAGTAAGGAAATATTCTCGGAATTGGACGAAATCAACGCCCAGGGGCCTATTTTCACACGAAGCTTCCAGAAGACCGAAGAGGAGACGAAGTGGGGCCACGAGGTGGCCAAACAACAGGGCGGCGCGGCCCAGGTTTTGGCCGCGCGGCCCTGGCGTCTGAGCCCCTCGTGTGGCCCCCTGACCTGCCCTTCCGCCTACAAATAGTCTTCGTCGCGAAACCCCCGATCACGAGAGCCACGATACGGAAAACCTTCCAGACGCCGCGCCGCCGCCAATCCCATCTCGGGGGATTCAGGAGATCGCCTCCGGCACCCTGCCGGAGAGGGGATTCATCTCCCGGAGGACTCTACACCGCCATGGTCGCCTACGGAGTGATGAGTGAGTAGTTCACCCCTGGACTATGGGTCCATAGCAGTAGCTAGATGGTTGTCTTCTCCTTATGTGCTTTATTGTCGGATCTTGTGAGCTGCCTAACATGATCAAGATCATCTATCTGTAATGCTATATGTTGTGTTTGTTGGGATCCGATGAATAGAGAATACTATGTTATGTTGATTATCAATCTATGTGTTGTTTATGATCTTGCATGCTCTCCGTTATTAGTAGAGGCTCTGGCCAAGTTTTTACTCTTAACTCCAAGAGGGAGTATTTATGCTCGATAGTGGGTTCATGTCTCCGTGAATCTGGGAGTGAGAAACCTCTAAGGTTATGGATGTCTTTGTTGCCACTAGGGATAAAACATTGATGCTATGTCCGAGGATGTAGTTATTGATTACATTACGCACCATACTTAATGCAATTGTCTGTTGTTTGCAACTTAATACTGGAAGGGGTTCGGATGATAACCTGAAGGTGGACTTTTTAGGCATAGATGCATGCTGGATAGCGGTCTATGTACTTTGTCGTAATGCCCAATTAAATCTCACTATACTCATCATATCATGTATGTGCATTGTCATGCCCTCTCTATTTGTCAATTGCCCAACTGTAATTTGTTCACCCAACATGCTATTTATCTTATGGGAGAGACACCACTAGTGAACTGTGGACCCCGGTCCATTCTTTTACATCGAATACAATCTACTGCAATACTTGTTCTCTTGTTTCTGCAAACAATCATCATCCACACTATACATCTAATCCTTTGTTACGACAAGCGGTGAGATTGACAACCTCACTGTTTCGTTGGGGCAAAGTACTTTGGTTGTGTTGTGCAGGTTCCACGTTGGCGCCGGAATCCCTGGTGTTGCGCCGCACTACATCTCGCCGCCATCAACCTTCAACGTGCTTCTTGGCTCCTACTGGTTCGATAAACCTTGGTTTCTTACGAAGGGAAAACTTGCCGCTGTACGCATCACACCTTCCTCTTGAGGTTCCCAACGGACGCGTGCTGTACGCGTATCAGTGTACAATGACCTATTTACTACCTCATCGAGGTACTCACGCCAGCAAAATAGCGATATCCTCACCATCAGAAGTTAGCATACGCCATTTGGAGGACAGCGTGCAAGCTACGACATTACTTCACGAAGCACCCGATCATCGTGGTAAGCGAAACACCATTGAAGAATATACTCACCAACCCGGAGGCCACGAGTAGAGTATCTCAATGGGCTATCGAGATAGCGCCACATGATATAACTTATGTCAATCGCATCAATCAAATCTTAGGTTCTCCAAGATTTCTTGGCTGATTGGATTCAATCGCAAACTCCGACAGCACCCGATATGTCTGGATCCTGGACAATGTACTTTGACTAATCGAAGAGGAGTACAGGTGCAGGCGCAAGAGTAATATTGATATCACCACAGGGAGACAAGATGAGGTATATTTTACGGATGAACTGTTCACTGCCGACAAATAATGATGCAGAATACGAAGCACTGTTGCACGGGATGCGAATGGCTAAGGCATGCGGAGCAACTTGCTTGGAAATTTATGGAGATTCAAATCTTGTGGTACAGCAGTCGATGAATCTATGTGACGCAGCCAGTGACAACATGATTGCCTACCGTCAAATATACCAGTCTATGGAAGCCAAATTTGAAGGGCGCGAGCTAAAACACATCGGCAGGGCTAGCAATGAGGAAGCTGACGCTCTGGCAAACATAGGGTACACATGTTCCCCTATTCCAGATGGAGTCTTCTATGAAGTTATCGCTCAACGGTCGATTAAATAAAAAGTTCGGCACCTCCGGAAGTGTTGACTGATGGTTTAGAAACAAAGCTCCAGGAAGACGTCGAAGGTCCTTTGTTGCAATCTTCAAAGCAGGTCCTTCTCCTCAAACCTCTTTGGACTGAGCCTTTTCTAGCATATCTAATACAGCAAAGATTGCCGGAGGATCCAACGGAGGCCAAAGGTATCGTACGGCGGTCTAAGGCCTTTACCATAGTAGACAGTGAACTTTATAAGCGCAATATATCTGGTATCTTTCAAAGGTGTATTGCCATTGCTGATGGAAAAGCTTTACTCCGCGAGATACATGGACGAACTTGTGGCCATCATGCAAGTAGCAGGGCTCTCGTAGCCAAAGCTTTCAAAGCAGGATTTTATTGGCCAACAGCAGTGTCTGACGCTCGAGATCTCGTGAAGTCTGATCCTTGCCAACGTTTTGCGCCAAAGCCGCACGCTCCTGCAACGGATTTAATGACCATACCTTTTACTTGGCCCTTCGCGCAATGGGGACTCGATCAAGTCGGTCCACTGCCGAGATCGTCACCTGGGGGCACACATATCTATTGGTCGCAGTCGATAAGTTCACTAAATAGATCAAAGCCGTACCAGTCAGAGATCAAACAGCTAAAACTGATGTCCGATTCTTCAAAGGAATAACTTGTCGCTTCGGTATGCCTCACAGTATCGTTAGAGACAATGGAACTAATTTTGACTCCAAGGTGTTTCGTAAATTCTGTGATGACGGTGGTATTAGACTCAAATTCGCTTCAGTTGCATACCCTCAAACCAATGGCCAAGTTGAAAGAATCAATGGCTTAGTGTGCGATGGTATTAAAAATGCTTCACAGGCGCAACTAGAGCGTGGGTCGAAGAATTACCATCTGTACTTTGGAGCTTGCGGACTACACCAAATAGGTCAACTCAGTATACTCCGTTCTTCCTCGTTTATGGAGCCGAAGCAGTTCTACCAGCCGATGGTCGCTTTGAAACTCATCGGGTGACCGCATACACAGAAACAAATTCCGTCCATGTACTACAAGATGCTGTGGACCTCCTTGATGAAGCTTGAGACATCGCCTTAGCAAGGACAACAGTGTATCAGCAGGCGTTACGAAATTACTACAGCCGACGAGTCTGTAACCGAAGCTTCAGCGTCGGTGGCATGGTATTACGATTAAAGCAAGAGAGACCTTTGAAACTCGAATCTCCATGGGAAGGACCGTTCATAATCACCGAAGTAACACCATGAGGAGCTTATCGTCTCAAAATTCCCGCTTCAGGCAAGGACATTGAAAATCCATGGAACGTTGCACATTTACGGCGATTCTATGCATACGACTCACTTATTTCTTATTTGCTACATGAAGGCTTCTTAGACTGTCACACATTATGAACAAAAATCTTGATTGGGCTCCCATCTTTATTAAGTTTATCACTCGAACGATTGTTTGGGTTCTCTTTTTGTTGGCTACTACTCCCATCGGGAGATTCGGCCATGGTGCTTGAGCTCTTCAAAGCAAGAACAATGGCGAGGAAGAACTGAGGAGGAAACGAGTAGTATGGAGGCGTAAAAAGTAAAAATGGTGAAAGGCTCTTTATTTATAGCGAGGACTGTTGGGTAATCGTGGCCATAACTCTAGTGATTTCGCGGAAGTGGACGAGGATCCAATCATACACGTGTCCAAGTAAAAAATGATGAAACCAGTGGCCCATTACTCCCACTACGCGCGGAAATCAAGGAGGCGCCTCGGTCAATGCACAAACACTAGTCATTTCCTAACTGACCGCGCAGAAGTAGGGTGGGCCCGTCAGGTCATGTCCTGTCAATCAGGCCACAACATAGGCTACATCATCAGTGATGTCATAGGAAGTGTCGACTTCACGCGAAGCATCCAAAGGAATTGAAAAACTATCGAGTGGATCGGTTTGACTCTACACACGTATACGAGCATCCGTGCCTAGACTCGGGGGTTACTCCCATCGGGAGCGCTGAACACGCACCCGGGAGAATTTGGGCTCGAAGACTTTTTGCACTAGAGATTGCATCAGAAGTATCCGAAGAAAAACTGGAGTATTTGAGTAGGTTTGGGCTAAGTCTGCACTCGATTGCAAGCATCCACGTCCAGACTCGGGGGCTATTCCCATCGGGAGTGCTGGATGCACACCCGATAAAAATTATGGACTCGTAGATTTTTGGCGCGGCCCAGAATCATGCCCGGGGACTTGATTCTGTGTAGGGTAACGTTGTTTTGACATCAGCAGTTAACCGGTAAAACTGGGCACGTTACTCGATATCCTTTACGTACCAAATCTTGCTTGAAAGAAATGAAGACCTGATGAAAGAGGATATATTGGATGACCATAACAGTTTGCGGAAAGTTTCGACAGAGGAAATATTCGAGTAGAACAACTTGAGTCTACACACGGTTGCCAGCATCCATGTCTAGACTCGGGGGCTACTCCCATCGGGAGCGCTGGACGCGCACCCGGTAAAGAAGATGCTACTATTACAAGAAAGTCAAGTTTTTTCCGGCAAAAATGAAGATTCGAACAGAAGACACGTTTTTAGTCCCTGCCCGAAGTTTCTTCAGCCAGTCAGTCGGCGGCTACTGATGTGGGCATTACCCTTCAGATAACTATTATTGTACTACCTCCTACGGCCCAGCTAGGGGCCCATGAAGACACTCGACGACAAGGTGGGTCGTAGCGTCAGTTCCGAAGAAGGATTATTGAAGCACAAAGCAAGAACACGAATAATACAAGGAAAGTTTAGATCTAGGGCTCTCTGTAACCTAGTCGTACCCGAACAGATCTCTCGAGACCTGGCTCCCAATATAAGGGCCAGGAGAGGGGCTACCGAGGGACACCCGCAATCATAGTAATCATAGCCACCGCAAGTCTAGGGCTAGGTCTTTACAAAACTTAGTCTCTCGACGAGTTCAGAGTCAAAACCTTCGGCACCCCATTGTAATCCGATATTTTCATAATCAAGATCAGACAGGCATGACGTAAGGGTTTTACCTCATCGAGGGCCCCGAACCTGGGTAAATCGCTCTCCCCACTAGTTTGATAACCGATGTCTCGTGTCAGCCTACAGGATTCCATCTACCCTAAGCCCCATACGGAGGGCATTGCCGAGGAGTACCCTCGAAACTCGGGGACTAGCTATGCCGGTTTTTGCAGTTTTGCGCTAAGTACTGCGTGCTTGACCCGAAACTCGGGGACTAGCTATGCCGGTTTTTCAAGAAAGTTTCGCGCTAAGTACTGCGTGCTTAACCCGAAACTCGAGGACTAGGGATATATCTAGAAGTTCTGAAATTTAAAAAGGTGTCAGTATAAAGAGAAAATTCAAGTTCCGGTAAGAAGTCTTACTAGCACGTTGCTGTTGGCATCATGCCAAGCGTTGTCGAACTCCTTCATGACCTGCTTGAGCCGGCCAAAGTGCTGCAGGTGCTGCGGCGGCCGCGGGGATCAATTTTCACCTTGCAGTCCTTGCCAACGCCAAGAGTGGCATCAGTAAGATCGGCAAGATTCCACTTGTCCACGAAGTGCTGCAACGTACCCAGGTTGGCGGTGCCGCGGTTTAGCTCAACCACCCAGCCAAGCTGCGCCAAGACCTTTTCGCTGGCGGCTACAACAGCGCGCCCGACATGAAGGACGATAGTTTGGGCCTGGGAGCCGGAAGCGGGAGCCGCCGCAGCCGTAACTGCAACAGTGAGCTGCTCAGCGGTTACTGCAGCGCCCTTCGGTGAGCTTTGGCGAGGGACAGGAGGTGGTTTGTTGATAGAGGCCGATGGCGGCGCAGTTGCGCCCCTGACCGGCGAGGAAATGGCTGGTGATGCAGATGGTGGAGTCTTGTAGGGGGAAGCGACAGTTGCTTGTTTCTTCTTTTCAGGAACGGGCGGAACCAGAGGTTCCGACCGCCCGGCATCTTCTGAGCCGGCGCCCATGTTGCTGGCGCCGGTGTCTTCGTATTCTGGAGGGGAGGTGAAGTCCTCCTCCACGCGGTGGTGTTTCGGTTTTGGGGCCGCGCGCCCCGAACTTGTTTTACCTCCCCAAGGGGAGGATGGAGATTTGCCGGCACCGGATGGTGCCGGACTTTGCTGAGGAGGAGGTGTGGCCCTTCCGGCGTCCGTGGTGGTCTCCGGCCGCATACCGGGCGCGCTCCTGGTAAGTACCAGGGCGGGTCTGGAGAGAACGAAAGAGAGGTTGTTAAAAGAAGTAACAAGCACAAAGGTGCGATCCGAAAAGATATGATGATAGGGTTTACCCGGAGGAAACCGGAATATCGCGTTTGCGCTTCCTCCTGGCAGGCCCAGTGCTCCCCTTCTTCTGGCGTTTGGGGGCTGGAGCCTCGCTCGAGCTGTCATCCGAAGCCGGAGTTTTCCGGACTCTGGGAGCCGGAGGATCGCCCACTACCGCAATAAGAGGAGTCACGTGCTCCAGAACCTGGGGGTTCCGGTCAGCTGAAACTAACATCACAAAGAAAAAGTATGAGATGAGGAAAGCGGAAAAAATACCTCGAGCACAACAACATCGTTGTCACTATCGGAAGCATTTGCCGGATTCTGGGCAGGAATGTTACCGGGGCGGTGGGAGTGCGTCGGGCCCATCTTATGCTTGTTCCCCTTTATGTAAGGGTCTGGATCCACGTCGTCGTGAAAGATGCGCTTGGGAGCGTAGGATTGCGGCTCCTCGGAAAGTATGCAGGAGAAGTTCTGCAGCACCAGAAAGAAGCAAGTTAAAACAATGGATCCCAAACATACCGGAAGCAACAATCCGGAGGCCCTAAAATCTTACTCGGGTCGCTGGAGGGTTGGAATGGCTGAAGGGCCGGTTTCCCCAGGTCTATTCAACCGGCATCTGGGTCTTGCAAATCTGTTTGGCCTTAAGGGCCACATCAGATTTGCTAAAGCTGCGGGTAGTAATCCTCGTGGGATCCTTCCGGCCGCTCATCTGGCTTATTTTGTGCGCGCGTCGCTGTAGGGGCAAGACCCGGCGCGAGATGGGCGCCCGCACAATATCATCAGAGCAAATATGGGTGTCGGCGTTAAGCTTTTTGATGTACCGAACTATCCGGTTGGTTTCCTCGTGGCCCTCGGGGTAGAATTGCCAGTTGGTTCTGGAGGGAGGACCGGAAACGTATGTCGGCAAGTTGATAAAATCGACGGAACTGGAGTTCCGAACATAGAAAAAAGGTCTCCTTCCAGGCCCGGCAGGATTCCAGGCCGGTGAACCTGTAGAAAGTGCTCCCCTGGCGGGGTGTAATTATACACGCCCCGCACTGCACAATTGGATTGGGAGGAGGAAGACTGCGGTCCTGGATCGAGTTGATCCGGAGTTTGTAGAAGTGGGCGAAGGTCTTTACGGTAGGAAGGATACCAGCGAAGCCCTCCATGAAAGACACAAAAGAAGAGAGGTAGAAGATGGCGTTGCCCGGAAGATGATGGGGCTGAAGTTCGTAGAAATCTAGAAAGCACCGAAAGAAATCCGACGCCGGAAGGCCTAGGCCACGCTCAAAATGGGCGGCAAAGACAACAATTTCGCCTGGCCGGGGCGCAGACTCCAGCTCCTTGCCAGGGATTCGGCAGAATACCTGTTCCGGTATCCTACAGGGCCGGTAGAGCCAGTCGATCTCAGCCTGATTAACCGAGGAGCCCTTCCACGCCCCGCGGGTGTAATCCGCGAGGTTTACGCCGGAAGCTTGGCCGGAGCTACTGGCTTCTTGGCCCCGCCTGCCGGTTTCTTCATCCATCCGGGCGAGCTCTTCCTTGAGCCCATCGGATTCTTGGGCCACAAATTGCTCCTCCCCCAAGGAGATCTCGGGGGATTCGCTAAATTGGGTGCCTCCGGAAAGCTTCCCGCCGGTTTCTTCGGATAAACAGTTTTCCCCGGATCTACCTCTTCGTAAAGATCTATGCAAGAGAGAAACAACGAAAAGAAAGAGGAGATAAATATACTACCGCACCCGTGAAGAACAGTAAGGAGAGAGCTAGATCAAGCAAAACTAACCAGGGATCGGCGGCGGGAGTCCTACGGACCATCGGAGTCGAGGCTTCGTCGGAGTTCGCCGGAGAGGAGGATGACGGTGGCGAATGAAGATGTGGATCAAGAAAGATGCTGCGTCTATGGGCAGAGGGAGAATGGCGGAGCGCGAGCTTGGTGAGGAAGAAGGCTCGTGCGCCGCAGTTCGTCTCCGCGGGGCTTCGCTGGAGAACTTGGGCAGAGCAACGAGCGGCGACGCGAAGAGCTCAAGCGGCAGAGGGCGCAGGAGGTTGGCGAAGGGCGAAGTGGGTGCGTGAGGAGGACGAGGAACCGTCGCTCCCTTAAATAGAGGAGGGGTTCGTGGGCCGAAAACTGCACGGCCCGCACTGCTTCGCCTCATGGGCCGCCACGTGGCACCGAAATACACACGCCGCAGGAGCTTGCCACACGGAAGGCCACATGGATCCAGTGTGTTGCCTTAACTGCGCGCGGGAGACGAGGGATTTGACGCCTGATACTGGCGCACCAGGCATAGTGCGCATGTCTTTGACAAGCACAGACTTCAAGTTATTCTCGACTTTGTCGAGGTGTGCCTTAATGGCGAAAAACCCGGCAAAAGAAGCCGGAGATACTCTATAGAGGCCGGTTGGCTAAGCGGTTTCGGCAAGAGGCCGGAGGCGTTTAAATGGAAACCAGAAGGATTAATTCAGTACGTTTTGAGTAGGAACCTGGCATGGCCCGTCGGATAGAATCCACCGGACTATACCAGCTTCGGGGACTAATGTCGGGGGGATGGCCCCCGGTAGGCCAAAACTATGGCAAATAAGCCATGATATGGTAGTGGTAAACCAGATCAAAGAGTGATCCGGATTCTAAACATAAGTTCAGCTATGCGAAGCTAGTACGAACCGGTATCCCAGGAAGGGTATACCGGAGTACGGGGAATAAGGAGTTTGTATCACCAAGAACCAAGTTACTGGAACTCAGAGGTAAAGGTACCGACAAACCGGTACATGATCACTGTAGCCTGTCGGCACTTCAGTCAAAGATTCCATCGAGGACTAAAGGACAAGGATGAGCGAAACACTTCAACTTTAATCGAAGCCCTGACGCCAAATCAGAAGATGACGTAAAAGGTACCGGATGAAGTCATCAGTCTCTGATTAAAGACAGAACCGGCGCTAGGTGGGCCAAAGTAGCTTAGCTCATCAAAGTTTCCATTAGGGTTTCTTCCCTCGTAAGCCACCCTCTCCCCTATATAAGGAGAGGGGGCACACCCGTGCGTGAGAGAGACAAAGACCGATCTAGAGAGAGACTAGACTGTTCAGTAGCAAGTAGATCTTGTACTATACATCTTCAACCTCTGGCCACGGGCCAAATTCATCAATACATACCGGATTCAATTTCTCCCTTTCCCTGTTAACCAAACCCTCCCCCGGATACTCTAACGCACATTCGGGCCCAACTTAAACCATCCTATGGCATCTGTTGTTTCCCCACGACGACAACTCCCCTCAAGATTCCCTTGAGTGCTCCAATTGATATATGGTGGGAGGAGGCAGAAGGTAGAGGCAACAAAGCAATGAATTGGTCAGAGACATACCGTCGAGTGAAGTCTAGATTGGGCAAGTACGATGGACGAGAAAACAAGAGGAATTTCGGAGCCTCCTAGTCATGTCAAGAAGACAACCAAGTGATAACCAAAGGACCTGACTCGACGAAAGCGCTCCGTGTGAACATCTGCGAGGCTGGTTTGGAAGAAGGGGTGGAAAGTGAGGGAAAGTTATCCGCAGCGTGCAAAACTCAATATAGTATTAAGCAACCAAGGGCTTTTCCGTGGTATAATTTTTTTTTGCTAGGTTTTTTCTCTGTACAAGTTCTTAGAGCTTTTATTTGATCCACTTGTTTTGACACGGAAAAATAACAACAAAAAGTCCAACAACAAGCCTAGCAACAAGAAGTTACACAAACAAATAAAAGTGATCCGCCAAACAAACAGTAAATCAAATCAACTCAAGTAGGAGTTAAACGAAACCAGGAAGGTAGGATAGTAGGTGGCATCAGCCAACTGAGATGTATCTACTGTGCCATATAAAAAGAGAAGCATTGTACAATAATTTTATTTAGATTGAGATGATATTGTACAACTGTGATGACATTGGCCAATATTGTGAAGAAAAATGAATTAACACAGTTCAAACAATGGCCAACTTTCAGACATGGCAGCGCACGGGATCCAGGGTTGCAGGCCGGGCTTGCTCGGGCTGGCTCGGGCGAGCAAAGCAAAGGAAAGCAAAACCCCTTGACCAACACCCGAGAGGAACCAGAGGGGGGCCACAGGGCCACCAGATGACAGGGCGGCGCGGAACGAAGCTTCCAGAACACCCGAGAGGAACCAGAGGGGGGCCACAGGGCCACCAGATGACAGGGCGGCGCGGCCCAGGGGGGGGGCGCCTGATACGTCTCCGACGTATCGATAATTTCTTATGTTCCATGCCACATTATTGATGATATCTACATGTTTTATGCATACTTTATGTCATATCCATGCATTTTCCGGCACTAACCTATTAACGAGATGCCGAAGAGCCAGTTGCTGTTTTATGTTGTTTTTGGTTTCAGAAATCCTAGTAAGGAAATATTCTCGGAATTAGACGAAATCAACGCCCAGGGGCCTATTTTGCCACGAAGCTTCCAGAAGTCCGAGGGAGAGACGAAGTGGGGCCACGGGGCGCCGCCACACTAGGGCGGCGCGGCCCAGGGGGGCCCGCGCGGCCCTAGCGTGTGGGGCCCCTGTGACGCCTCCTGACCTGCCCTTCCGCCTACTTAAGTCTTCGTCGACAATAGCCCCAGTACCGAGAGCCACGATACGGAAAACCTTCCAGAGATGCCGCCGCCGCCAATCCCATCTCGGGGGATTCAGGAGATCGCCTCCGGCACCCTGCCGGAGAGGGGAATCATCTCCCGGAGGACTCTTCACCGCCATGGTCGCCTCCAGAGTGATGAGTGAGTAGTTCACCCCTGGACTATGGGTCCATAGCAGTAGCTAGATGGTCGTCTTCTCCTAATTGTGCTTCATTGTCGGATCTTGTGAGCTGCCTAACATGATCAAGATCATCTATCTGTAATGCTATATGTTGTGTTTGTTGGGATCCGATGGATAGAGAATAATATGTTATGTTGATTATCAATCTATTATCTATGTGTTGTTTATGATCTTGCATGCTCTCCGTTATTAGTAGAGGCTCTGGCCAAGTTTTTACTCTTAACTCCAAGAGGGAGTATTTATGCTCGACAGTGGGTTCATGCCTCCATTAAATGCAGGACGATGTGAGAAAGTTCTAAGGTTGTGGATGTGCTGTTGCCACTAGGGATAAAACATCGATGCTATGTCCGAGGATGTAGTTATTGATTACATTACGCACCATACTTAATGCAATTGTCTGTTGTTTTCAACTTAATACTGGAAGGGGTTCGGATGATAACCTGAAGGTGGACTTTTTAGGCATAGATGCATGATGGATAGCGGTCTATGTACTTTGTCGTAATGCCCAATTAAATCTCACAATACTCATCATATCATGTATGTGCATTGTCATGCCCTCTCTATTTGTCAATTGCCCAACTGTAATTTGTTCACCCAACATGCTATTTATCTTATGGGAGAGACAACACTAGTGAACTATGGACCCCGGTCCATTCTTTTAATCGAATACAATCTCTTGCCAATACTTGTTCTCTTGTTTTTACGCAAACAATCATCATCCACACTATACATCTAATCCTTTGTTACAACAAGCCGGTGAGATTGACAACCTCACTATTTCGTTGGGGCAAAGTACTTTGGTTGTGTTGTGCAGGTTCCACGTTGGCGCCGGAATCCCTGGTGTTGCGCCGCACTACATCTCACCGCCATCAACCTTCAACGTGCTTCTTGGCTCCTACTGGTTCGATAAACCTTGGTTTCTTACTGAGGGAAAACTTGCCGTTGTACGCATCACACCTTCCTCTTGGGGTTCCCAACGGACGCGTGCTGTACGCGTATCAAGCCCCGCGGGTGTAAGCCGCGAGGTTTACGCTGGAAGCTTGGCCGGAGCTACTGGCTTCTTGGCCCCGCCTGCCGGTTTCTTCATCCATCCGGTCGAGCTCTTCCTCGAGCCCATCGGATTCTTGGGCCACTGATTGCTCCTCCCCCAAGGAGATCTCGGGGGATTCGCTAAACTGGGTGCCTCCGGAAAGCTTCCCGCCGGTTTCTTCGGATAAACATTTTTCCTAGGATCTACCTCTTCGTAAAGATCTATGCAAGAGAGAAAAAACGAAAAGAAAGAGGAGATAAATATACTACCGCACCCGTGAAGAACAGTAAGGAGAGAGCTAGATCAAGCAAAACTTACCAGGGATCGGCGGCGGGAGTCCTACGGACCGTCGGAGTCGAGGCTTCGTCGGAGTTCGCCGGAGAGGAGGACGACGGCGGTGAATGAAGATGTAGATCAAGAAAGATGCTGCATCTCTGGGCAGAGGGAGAATGGCGGAGCGCGAGCTTGGTGAGGAAGAAGGCTCGTGCGCCGCAGTTCGTCTCCGCGGGGCTTCGCCGGAGAACTTGGGCAGAGCGACGAGCGGCGACGCGAAGAGCTCAAGCGACAGAGGGCGCAGGAGGTTGGCGAAGGGCGAAGTGAGTGCGTGAGGAGGACGAGGAACCGTCGCTCCCTTAAATAGAGGAGGGGTTCGTGGGCCGAAAACTACACGGCCCGCACCGCTTCGCCTCATGGGCCGCCACATGGCGCCGAAATACACGCGCCGCAGGAGCTTGCCACACGGAAGGCCACATGGATCCAGTGTGGTGCCTTAACTGCGCGCGGGAGACGAGGGATTTGACGCCTGACACTAGCGCGCCAGGCACAGTGCGCATGTCTCTGACAAGCACAGACTTCAAGTTATTCTCGACTTTGTCGAGGTGTGCCTTAATGGCGAAAAAACCGGCAAAAGAAGCCGGAGATACTCTATAGAGGCCGGTTGGCTAAGCGGTTTCGGCAAGAGGCCGGAGGCGTTTTAATGGAAACCAGAAGGATTAATCCGGTACGTTTTGATTAGGAACCTGGCATGGCCCGTCGGATAGAATCCACCGGACTATACCAGCTTCGGGGACTAATGTCGGGGGGATGGCCCCCGGTAGGCCAAAACTATGGCAAATAAACCATGATATGGTAGTGGTAAACCGGATCAAAATGTGGTCCGGATTCTAAACATAAGTTCAGCTAAGCGAAGCTAGTACGAACCGGTATCCCAGGAAGGGTATACCGGAGTACGGGGAATAAGGAGTTTGTATCACCAAGAACCAAGTTACCAGAACTCAGAGGTAAAGGTACCGACAAA
Source organism: Lolium perenne (assembly GCF_019359855.2). Taxonomy (NCBI): domain Eukaryota; kingdom Viridiplantae; phylum Streptophyta; class Magnoliopsida; order Poales; family Poaceae; genus Lolium; species Lolium perenne. Next base: position 192,335,782 of record NC_067245.2, read on the forward strand.
CCGGTACATGATCACTGTAGCCTGTCGGCACTTCAGTCAAAGATTCCATCGAGGACTAAAGGACAAGGATGAGCGAAACACTTTAACGTTAATCGAAGCCCTGACGCCAAAGCAGAAGATGACGTAAAAGATACCGAATGAAGTCATCAGTCTCTGATTAAAGACAAAACCGGCGCTAAGTTGGCCAAAGTAGCTTTATAAAGTATCTTAGCACATCAAAGATTCCATTAGGGTTTCTTCCCTTGTAAGCCACCCTCTCCCCTATATAAGGAGAGGGGGCACACCCGTGCGTGAGAGAGACAAAGACAAAGATTGATCTAGAGAGAGACTAGACTGTTCAGTAGCAAGTAGATCTTGTACTGTACATCTTCAACCTCTGGCCAAGGGCCAAATTCATCAATACATACCGGATTCAATTTCCCCCTTTCCCTATTAACCAAACCCTCCCCCGGATACTCTAACGCACATTCGGCCCCAACGTAAGCCATCCTATGACATCTGTTGTTTCCCCACGACGACAACTCCCCTCAAGATTCCCTTGAGTGCTCCAATTGATATATGGTGGGAGGAGGCAGAAGGTAGAGGCAACAAAGCAGTGAATTGGTCAGAGACATACTGTTGAGTGAAGTCTAGATTGGGCAAGTACGATGGACGAGAAAACAAGAGGAATTTCGGAGCCTCCTAGTCATGTCAAGAAGACAACCAAGTGATAACCAAAGGACCCGACTCGACGAAAGCGCTCCGTGTGAACATCTGCGAGGTTGGTTTGGAGGAAGGGTGTGGAAAGTGAGGGAAGTTATCCGCAACGAGCAAAACTCAATATAGTATTAAGCAACCAAGGGCTTTTTCGTGGTATAATTTTTTTTGCTAGGTTTTTTCTCTGTACAAGTTCTTAGAGCTTTTATTTGATCCACTTGTTTTGACACGGAAAAATAACAATAAAAAGTCCAACAACAAGCCTAACAACAAGAAGTTACACAAACAAATAAAAGTGATCCGCCAAACGAACAGTAAATCAAATCAACTCAAGTGGGAGTTTAACGAAACCAGGAAGGTAGGATAGTAGGTGACATCAGCCAACCGAGATGTATCAACTGAGCCATATAAAAAGAGAAGCATTGTACAATAATTTTATTTAGATTAAGATGATATTGTACAACTGTGATGACATTGGCCAATATTGTGAAGAAAAATGAATTAACACAATTCAAAGAAGAATGGCCAACTTTCAGACATGGCAGAAATTCAGGTAGAGTATATAGGGATCCAGGGTTGCAGGCCGGGCTTGCTCGGGCTGGCTCGGCCGAGCAAAGGAAAGCAAAGCAAAACCCCTTGACCAAACCCTAGACTTAAATACCCACCCCCGCTGATCCGCCCCCTCCTTTCTCTGCCTGGAGCACGCACGGACGCACGGACGCACGCCTCTCAAGTCACCGCGAAGTGGGAGGACGACCATCCCCCACTCGCCACTCCGCCCCCGCCCCCGCCGCCCATCGCCAACCCTAGCCCGGGGGTTCCGGCCTCGGCCCGTCCGCGGTCCCTCGCGCCCCGCCCCCGCCGCCGCCCGTGGTCGGCCCGGCCGCCGCCATGGATCTGGCCAGCCTCACCCTGGTGCTGCGCTCCGCGCTCAGCCACTCCCCCGAGGAGCGCAAGGCCGCCGAGGCCAGCCTCAACCAGGTTAGTGATCATCACCACGCTCTACTCTCTCTCTCTCTCTCTCTCTCGCTCCGTTGCTTCCGTTGACGCGCCAGCCCCGATGAACCGTACTAGTCGATTTGGGCGCCGCTTCGTCGGACCACCGCCTCGCGTCTCCCCCTTGTTGGGTGGAATCCCGCTCAATCGAATCAGTCAGATCAGTAGTAGTACAACGTCCCAGCTCCTTCCAAATCGAGTTGATTGCTGTTGCTATGTTTGATCTGGAGCTAGTTTATTTCCCTGTTGAATTGGATCAGCTCGAACCAGGGATCTGCACGAGCTCCACCCCTGGATCGATTCGATGCTCGATGCGCGTGCTAGTGTAGTTGGATTTGGTTGCTCAACGGAATTATGTTCCTAGCTCGTACAGGTGTTCTGGTTGCCATTATTGCTCCAGGTCACGAGTTGGTGGCTCTAGCAACCCTGTTGTTCAATCAGGCAGCCTGTCATTACATCTGAAAAAATAATAATGATACAGTAGCATACGATTTTCAATCTTAATACTGCTATTATTGCTTCGGACCCTTACACTGAGGCTCCTGTCGTTGCTGCAGATTCAGTACGCGCAGCAACATCTGGTGAGGCTGCTGCAGATCATCGTCGATGGAAATTGCGATCTGGCTGTCAGGCAGGTCGCCAGCATTCACTTCAAGAACTTTGTTTCCAAAGCCTGGTCTCCTCTTGATCCTGGTACGTCGACGCTAGTACCTGAGCACTATCTCTTTTCTTTCTCTGAATGATAACTAACATATTTTTTTCCCCTTTCTGTAGAAGAAACGCAAACAATTCCAGAAGCTGACAAGTCCATGGTCCGTGAGAACATACTGGGCTTTGTTACTCAATTGCCTCCACTGCTAAGGTTAATAACTTTGTTGCAATCAACCTACCCTTTCCTTAACAAGTAAACATTTTTCTGTCATAGTCTCCTGATAGAATTGTAGTGCAGTTTGTGTTTGGTTATATTGATAAGTTCTTTTTACCGGATAAACTGAACTCTAGGACCTCTAGTTTTCAGTAGTAATGTACTCACCATGTTCTATTGTTGGATATATCACTAATTTTCCTTCACCTAATCGAGGGCAAATGAGGTTTACCATTTCTGGTTTCTGTCTACATATAAATAGCTTCATCTTTCAGCTAGTTGCAGTTAAAAAGGAGCTACAATCATGGTTTGAAGTTCCATTTTCTGGGCAATAAAAGCAATATTACGTAGTAAAAGAATACTGTTTGTGCCTTCACGGTACCACATATAATACAAGCCATCTAACTAGAATTTTGTTAGTTCTTTTGAAACGTATGTTCCCCCTTTTCCTCTGTATGAAACCCCCATTTGTTGAGAAGCATCATACAAAGTGTCTCCTCACTCCTCAGGTTGTAAGGCGGACACACGGTATTTTTTTTTTTGCCAAGCGCACACCATTTTTTTTTTTTTTTGCCTTCGTAGTGTTTCACTATAATGTGTTATGCTTTCTTAATGGTGAAAACACAACATCCAGAGTTGTTGATATTGGCATGGATAACTGACACATCTTTCATGACTATTTTTAGAGCACAGCTTGGAGAAAGCATCAAGACCTTGGTCCTTTCGGATTATCCTGAGCAGTGGCCTAGTCTTCTACATTGGGTTACACATAACCTGGAATCACAGGATCAAATTTTTGGAGCACTTTATGTGCTAAGGATCCTTTCCCGGAAATATGAGTAAGCATACATACCACCTTTTTCTTCTATTTATATGCTTGATAGTTGCATTATCACTTACTCTAGTTGGATATGTTTTGAAATTCTGTAACTCAAAATTACATAGGGATACATATTTCTGTTGCTTTCGACTTGTAACTTTTTTACTCGTCGTATCATTTCTTTTATCCGTTTTGCTGGAAGAATGATGTGGATGTTGTTTAGAAAGAAAATGAAGCAATGTTGTCATCAAGATGACACTGTCATCCTATACTTCTGCTTTAAATGAAGGATGTACGATGTACATCATAGATATCCTCTAATGAAAGTTTTGCTGTAGTTCATGATGCCATCACACTACAGTGCTATTGTTTTCTGTTTATATGAGTTGACACACTTATCCTATTTACGCCTCATTGTTTAGGTTCAAGTCAGACGAGGAAAGGCTACCTTTGTATCAAATTGTCGAGGAGTGTTTTCCTCGCTTGTTAAATATATTCAACACACTTGTCCAGATTGCCAATCCTCCAATTGAAGTAGCTGACTTGATCAAGCTGATCTGCAAAATATTCTGGTCCTCGATTTATGTATGTTCTTAGTCTTATTAAGTTCTTTTCCCCAGTTTTTTCTTGTATGCTTATGCTCTTGCCATGTGCTTTCCGCAGCTCGAAATTCCAAAGCAATTGTTTGAACCAAATATCTTCAATGCATGGATTCTTCTATTCTTGAACTTGTTGGAAAGGCCAGTTCCGTTGGAAGGGCAACCATCGGATCCTGATGCTAGGAAAGCTTGGGGCTGGTGGAAAGTCAAGAAATGGATTACGCATATCTTGAACCGTCTATACAGTCGGTCAGTATTAAATTAAGTTGGTAACGTTTTTCGTTGATCATTATTTTTTTACTTTGTGTTCCATTTGACATCGACAGGTTTGCTGATATGAAGGTTCATAAGCCAGAGAGCAAAGCTTTTGCTCAAATGTTTCAAAAGAACTATGCTGGAAGAATTTTGGGATGTCACTTACAGTTGCTCAATGCAATCCGCACTGGTGGTTATTTGCCCGATAGGGTTATCAATCTTATTCTTCAATATCTCACGAACAGGTTTGTGGAGTTCTTTTCTGTAGCAGCATGATGTACTTCCATAGGACAAACTAGCTTTCGTAATTATGTTTGCAGTGCTACCTTTCCTTATTTCTTGTTTCTCCCATGTCTCACGAACCATGGGTGTGCTGTGCAAGTCTATCTAACTATGTTATATAATTTCAACAGCACAATTTGCTTTACTGAGATCGTTCACAAATTCTGTTCCTATTACCTAGGAATGAATAATTTTTCAAGCAGAATTTACCTTTTATAACTAGTGTACTAGTGTATGATATATGCCCTTCTTTTCGACAGTACTAGTTTTCTGTTGACATTTACTAGTTGCATGTTGAAATTTTCTGTTCATCATTTTGTATGTATCTTACTGGATATCTCCTATGCAATTGTTGCATCCCTTATTTTGTCTACCACGTAAAAAATGTGTATCATTGAGATGATAATTTTTCTGGTGATCTCTAAATGCATGGTGGCTGCCTGTAAGTAATGGTTTACATTTTTCTTGCAGTATCACGAAAAACAGCATGTATCAGCTGATGCAACCACAAATGGACATAATTCTTTTCGAGATAATATTTCCACTGATGTGCTTCAGTGACAATGACCAAATGTTATGGGACGAAGATCCACATGAATATATTCGGAAAGGCTATGGTAAAATTGCATGATTGACTTAAATCTCCATTGCATTTTCAGTTTTCATCTCTTTACTCTTGATGCTTTTTTTGGTGCATATACAGATATAATTGAAGATTTGTATAGTCCGCGAACAGCTGCTATGGATTTTGTCAGCGAATTGGTAAGAAAGCGGGGAAAAGCCAACCTACAGAAGTTTATCCAATTTATTGTGGGAATATTCATGAGGTATTCATCATTCTTCTGTGATTCATGCTGTGAGTCTCGACCTTTATGAGCTATATAATTGAAGAATACCTTGGTAGGTATGATGAGGCATCTGTCGAAGTGAAGCCATACCGCCAAAAAGATGGTGCACTTCTTGCCATTGGGACATTATGTGATAGACTGAAACAAACTGATCCATATAAAGCTGAACTTGAGCGTATGCTAGTTCAACATGTCTTTCCAGAGTTCAGTAGTCAAGTTGGACACTTACGTGCAAAGGTAGTTCTACCTTCTATTTCTTGTTATAGTTTGGACCTTCAGATCATGTACACAATTTGTTGAAGGATCTGCATTTCAGAATTACCACTGTCGTTTTATTTAAATTACTGCCATCTTTAAGAGACCCTTTGTTCAAGTCACAAGGCACTCTATTTGCTCTGTCGTAACACAACTTTACTGTCTGCTACTTAATATTAGTTTTCTTATTTTTTATTTATTTTGTGATGTTTTTGTTTAATTCAAAGACCGTTTTCTCTAGTTTTTCTTTGATGTACTCGCTACTTCTATGTGACATCAAGCTAATACATTACATGGGCAATAGGCAGCATGGGTTGCAGGGCAGTATGCAAGCATCAACTTCTCAGACCAAGACAATTTTCGCAAAGCTATGCATTGTGTTATCTCTGGTTTGCGTGATCCAGAACTTCCTGTCAGAGTTGATTCAGTCTTTGCTCTCCGTTCTTTCGTTGAAGCATGCAAAGGTGATCTTGATACTTGGTCAGTTATTTACTTTGTTCTGTTCCTTCCTTACAGTATCTGTTTTATTCTACAGATCTCGATGAGATCCGTCCAATTCTTCCTCAGCTTCTTGATGGTAAGAATTACTTTATTCAACCTTTTTATGACGGTGCTTTTGTCATGGTTTGATGGTTTATTACTTTATTTGCAGAATTTTTTAAGCTCATGGGTGAAGTTGAGAATGAGGACCTTGTTTTTACCCTTGAGACAATTGTTGATAGATTTGGTGAAGAGATGGCACCTTATGCTCTTGGACTGTGCCAGAGTTTGGTATGTTGCCCCTTGATTTATGTTCAACTCAATATGTTGTTATGTGCCACACTAAATCATCCTTCCTGAAACTTGTTTACTAAATTTCATAGGCTGCTGCCTTCTGGCGATGCATGGCTAGTTCAGAAGCTGATGATGAAGTTGAGGACTCTGGTGCTTTGGCTGCTGTTGGGTGCTTACGTGCTATAAGCACTATCCTTGAGTCCATCAGCAGTCTTCCCCACCTTTTTATCCAAATAGAGCCCACTTTGTTGCCTATTTTACGAAGGATGTTGACTTCAGATGGTCAAGGTATTTTGTTGTCTGATTACAATAACACGTGTGTGTGTGTGTGCTGTTATTACATTTCACGGATACACCTTTTCTTAGCTAGCTGTTTGCATATCAGTTTGTAGTTAGATCTTATTGGAAATAACCTTGTTTGTTCAGGATGTTGATGCTTTTGAGATGTACTAAATCCAAACATGTACATAAATGATTTCTGAATTGTGATAGACTTCTCAACTTTCTTTTTAATGTAAGTGATAAAACCTTTCAGCTCATGAGAAGCCTGTAGATAGTTACAATTATCAGCTACCCTCCCTCCTCTATATTTGCTAGCAAAGATGTAACTATGTAAGAACTCAGATAGCTATCCGGTATTTGAGGGAGATAGTTTTTTGTGTTAGTATCAGGTTTGACTTTATAAACTTTGTTTTCTCTTCCTTTAGTCTCTTATGATACTTGACTTTGTTCTGCAGATGTTTATGAAGAAGTTCTAGAAATAGTGTCCTACATGACCTTTTATTCACCAACGATTTCTTTGGACATGTGGAGCTTGTGGCCATTGATGATGGAAGCTCTTAATGATTGGGCAATCGATTTCTTTGAGAGTAAGTCTAGTTTCGATTGTTTTGCTGTTAACTTTGCTATATGCTGAAAATTAAATTTAAATCATACACATTTCTTGCTTTTTGTTCGTGTCGATACCCAAAAAATAATGCTTTCCAAGTGTCTGGCATTTTTCTTATTTGAGATATTTTCAGAGATCAGCCTGTTTAACTCCCCCCGCACCCCTCTCTTTAATACTCCCTTCAGTCCTATTTAATTGACTCAGATTTAGTATAAAGTTGTACTAAATCCGAGTCAATTAAAAGAGACGGAGGGAGTACCTTGCTAACTGCTTAATACATAACTGAAAAAGATTTTGGCATATTGCATACAAAATTTGTTTTTCTTTGTTCGGTTTGATTGAAAGTGCTAAGTGTTTGAGCGCAAGACTCCAATTCAATTGGCATAATGTTTCTCTTGGTAGATACGGATAACAGGAATCTTCATAATTTTTGCCGCTCTGTTTGACGTAATTAGTACAATACCTGGTCTGTCATCTGTGGGCTGTTATTATGAAGTGCTTACTTTTTTATGTACTTTAGTCGTGTATATCTGCTGGACTGCTTATTTTCCAGCTGTTAAGATAGCAAACTAACCTGGTAGCGAATATCGTACCTGTTGGGATACTTTATCATTATTTTTTACAGCTTTTTATAGCTCATTGTTTAATATTTTTGTTGCCCTGCAGATATTCTTGTCCCACTAGACAATTACATTTCTCGTGGTACTGATCATTTTGTTACCTGCAAAGAGCCTGATTATCAACAAAGCCTATGGAAAGGACTATCATCTGTGAGTGTGGATTAGGTTCATTTTTTACTTGCAATTTGTTCGAGGGTTTTTGAATTCTTGCTCTTACTGTTGCCTATTGATATTTTTGTAGGTTATGACAGACCAAAACATGGAAGATTCTGATATCTTGCCGGCACCCAAGCTCATTGAAGTATTTTTTCAAAATTGCAAAGGTCAAGTCGATCATTGGGTTGAGCCGTATCTCAGGCTTACGATTGATAGGCTCCGTAGAGCAGAGAAGCCATATCTGAAATGTCTCCTTGTTCAAGTGGTAAGAAATGTGCATCCTACCTTTCTCTATTTGGTCTAAACATGATAATCATCTAAAATGCTTCATCGCAGCTTTGCTGTGATTATTTTGTTGTACTCCCTCCGTCCCAATATAAGGTGCTCAAGTTTGTCCAGATACGGTTGTATCTAGGCGTATTTTCAGTGTGTTGATACATCTGTATCTAGAAAAAGTTGAGCAGCTTATTTTGGGACAGAGGGAGTACTATTTACCTCAATGTTTTTAGCTCTTCTATATCAGTGTGTATAAGTACCATCATATGTTACTGCAGAGTAGATTTTGCAGTATTACTTCAAAATTGGAGGATAGCTAAATGCTTAGTGCTAAACATAACTGGTCAACTTAAAATGTATTCTGCAGCTTGGTTTGGCAACCCTGTGCTGGGCCGCAGTGGTCCTGCCTTTACCTCCCTATTTTTGGTTCGAACCAGTTGGAACTACATACAATCTTACAAACCCAGGGAAAACACGAAGTGTTACCATTTATTACATTTTTTCTGTATTGCAAGTTGAAAAACCATGTTTGCAAACCGAAGGTATTGCATATTATGTAGCTTAGAATTGACATAAATTGGTTAAGCTCTGACCAAATTACTTTTCCCAAATGAAACGTAAAGCCCCTTTTGGATACATAATATTTTGAAGTTCTCTTGGAACACTACGGTTTCTGGAAAACTAAGTTTTTAATACTTTGAGTTCGGATACCACAAAAACTCTAGTCTTAGACTACCCCCTTAGTTCCAAATTAACTGAAGTTCTAGCATTGTCCCAAGTCAAATTAAATTATTGTTGACCAAATTTATAGAGAAATATATTTATTTACAACGGCAAAGTAGTTTCATCATATATTTTCATACTATATTATATATTTGATGTTGTAGTCAGTTGCAAAAATTTTAGACTTGGGCAATGTAGATAAGTTTGACTGTAGGACAAAGCTAGAACTTCAATCAACTTGGAACAGAGAAAGTATGTAGTTTAATACTGTGTATGCATGCATGAAATCTTGTGGTAATTATTTTTGGTTCGACGAGTTACAGAGTTTCAAAGAGTTAAGTAGATAAAATTATCTTCTAAATTATGTGTATGCATGCAATGTCTTTGTAATTATTTTTAGATTGGCTAGTTACAGAGTTTCCGAGAGTTGAGTAAATAAAGTACTCCTCTAAATATTCTAATTGCTAAACACACATTTTTTTTGCTAATACTGCAGAAAGCTGTACTATTGGTGAGCTCTAGTAATCCCGTAGCTACACCATATATAAAACATACAGCCTTTTCAAGGAAAAATGCTCCCGAAAGGGGCTTCTCTGATTGAAGTTTTTTTTTTTTGTCATTGTTTCCAGTAAATCCACTGCCCTAACCTCAGTTTGTTGCAACTATGTGACTGTCTAACACTAATTGTTTTATTCCCTCAGTCCCATTGGTAACTATATGGTATCATGTATCTTCAATGAGTAGATCGATGGCTCATGTCCTAGGCTAGATCAGTGTTCCTTCTGGTGCCTGTCTAGAATTGACACTGCTGGTTCTGTGTGTTAGCATCCTTGATAATTATGTACTCATGTCCAGTTAGATCTCATTGTCAAAGTATGATCTAGCAGGGATACTGTTTACTGATTGCATTATCCAATTCCTTCTCTACTGCAGATAGCTAACGCGTTCTACTACAATCCTTCGTTCACACTTGCAATATTGCATAAACTTGGAGTTGCAACAGAAATTTTCAACCTTTGGTTTGTCATGTTACAACAAGTAAAAAAAAGCGGCCAGCGGGCGAACTTTAAAAAGTATTTTTCTTACCTCTTGATTGTAAGATTATACCGTGGCGTTTATATGCTGTACTGACTCAAGAAATGGTGTTTCGCTTTATTTGCAGAGAGCATGGTAAGAAAGTCTGCTGCTTAGGATTGACTTCACTTATTGGCCTTCCAGCTAATCAAATTCCGGCAGAGGCTCTAGAGCGTGTTTTCAAGGCAACACTAGAGCTGCTTGTCGCCTACAAGGATCAAGTTGCAGGTGCAGTTCTCTTGTTGATTGTCTGATCCTATGAATCACTAGCTCTTAAAAACTAACATATATACTAATGCTGTGCCAAAAATTGTGTTGATTAAGTACTGTCTGTATTTTATATTGTCTTAATCTTTTGCGTTAATAAACCAGAATCCAAGACGCAAAATGAGGATACTGATGTGGATGAATTTGATGCTGATGAAGAAGAGGATGAGGAGGACGAGGATGATAAGGAGATGGGTGCTGATGATGAGGATCAGGATGAAGTAAATAGTCTTAATATACAGAGACTAGTACAGGTTTGTGTTGTGATCTTGACTTGAGTAAAATTTTGCATTCAGAGATCTTATTGTCAGCTTCTAGTTTTCACGTCATATGCCCATCATGTTAAGTTTATCTGAAGATGCTTGTTATGGTGGAATAGCTAATAGAACTAGTGTAGTCTCTGGTGAAGGACTTCAAAATTACGAGTCGCTGAGTCACAACTTGTCGCTGGGGTACCGACTCGCAGACTAGTCTTGACTAGTCTCGACTAGTGTTAGACTTGTCGACATGTAGTCAACCTGTAAGTACTAAAAAAAATACTAAGTGAACAGGCTTGTAATAGTAGATATTGATGGCATAGGGGAGTGGAGAGGAACCTGATACTGTGACAATTGTGTCCGACTGAAATTCTTCTAGGATAAGAGCAGTAGTCCTCTTTCCTTTGGATCCGTCCTCACGAGCCTTTGAAACCTATTCTCCATTTGCCGGTTGTATGAGATGTACCAAAGCTTGTTCAATATTTTGTACTCTAAGTGGTTTCTCCCGTAGGTATGGATCTGCAAAGTGCAAACAGAAATTTCATGAGAAGCTGCTGCTTCTGCAATAAAACTATAGTGTCAAACCATTCAGCACCTAATTAGTAATTACTTGAGCAAATACGCTCTAATTGCTCTCGCAGCCGGATGATGAAGCGCATAAGCTAATGATTCTCTTGACAAGACATTGGAGTTCATAAGCAAGACCACCATATGCACCCCACCAAAGCACTACAAAAGTAGCAATTCATAGTAGCAGCCACAAAAATCAGAAAATAAAGAAATCAAGAAGCAACTAGAATCACTTACAAGGACTCTTTTTCTCACAATCTTTAATTGCCATTTGCTTCTGAAACAAACACCTTCCGTACTCTCATAATCATAAGCTAGGTTTTTTTTATCTTGGATTGGAGATCATCATCGGGCTCCATCTTCCATAGCACATAATTGAACATGGAATGCAGCTTTGTAGCTAGTCTCCTCTCATAATCATCAGCTAGGTTGCTTATCTTTGATTGGAGATCATCATCGGGCTCCATCTTCCATAGCACATCATTGAACATGGAATGCAGCTTTGTAGTTAGTCTCTTGTTGGTGTCTTGAATGCCAAAGAACTTGCTTGGGTTCAAGAGCAAGGCAGTACAATGTAGCTTTTGCTCCATCTGATGATCCAACCTCCTCTCAATAATGGCTAGCACTTAAGAACGCTGCACTTAACTTTGAGACAGCTTCAGTAATGTGTGCCTTTGCAACATCCATGGCAGCCCAAATATCATGCATTGCTGGGCTCTCATCACCATCCACAATCCTCAAAGCTTTTAGAAGCGGTTGTGATGAAGCTATCATGCAACTCTCCACAGATTGCCAAAACGGCATTCCCTGCCTCAGTAGTTTTCAATTTGATTGCATACCAATCTGCGCTAACAAAAGAGCTTTGAGTGTTTGCCTTTGAGCCCACATGCTTCTCAGCACGTCATGGTAAGAACTGAAGGGGTTATATAACCAGATCCATATGCCCTATAGACTCCAATAGAATTTCCCAACTTCTTGAAATGACAATGTTGAGTGGAAGGCAATTCTCATACAAGAAATCAGCAACATGGCCATCTATGACATCTTTTTGTTCCTTTGACTTGGTGCCATAGCCCTTCATTGTTCGCTGAACACCCTTTGTTCTATGCCTCTCAGCAACAACCTCTTCTGGTGTCTTGCGAATCTCATCTGCAATTGGCTTGGTTCGTTTCTTTGGCCCTGATGCAGAGACACAAGAAGAGGTCACACCTACCTTCTTTCCCTGATGTATTGGGTGCCTTTGAGCTTGCAGCAGCAGCTGCCTTTGAGGTTGCTCCAGCCTGTTCGTCCTCATCATCATCTCCGTCTTCCCCACCACCATCAAGTTCCATGGCCTTAACCTCTGTGTGTGAGATTTCAAATACTCATGCATCTCTTTCCTGATCTCTGCTGCTGCTTTGGGGCATTTCTCTACAATCGAAATACCACCAGCAGCTGCCTTTGAGCTTGCTCCAGCCTGCTCGTCCTCATCATCATCTTCGTCTTCCCCACCACCATTTCCATGGCCTTGAACCTCTGTGTATGAGATTTCAAATAGTCATGCATCTCTTTCCTTATTTCTGCTGTTGCTTTGGGGCATTTCTCCACAATTGGAAAACCACCAGCAAGGTGCTTCTTAAACCTAGAAACTTCAGAAGAAACTACCTTGCTGCAGAAAATGCATTAGAGCTTGAATTTCTCCTCAAGTTCTGGCCAGGAGTCAATACTTCCATCCTGGATCTTTGGACTTTGTTGGCTTCCTCTTAGGATCCTTGGATGGATCATACTGCTCATCATTCTCAGCTGCTGTTTGGGTAGAAACAATCACTTGGGAAATCTCTGGTGGTGACATGGTGATATCCTGCAGCAAATAAGACAGGGGAAAAGGAAACTGATGCAAAGGAGAGTACAGGAGATCAAGAGCAAGAGTAAGGGAGAACAATAGTTACCTGCCGATGGTGGAGTTAGCTAGGTCCTTGGTGTTGGTGCAGCCTTCAGACGAGCTCAAGGAGATCAGGGGAGGAGGCGTGGAGAAGAGCAGCGAGGTGAGAGGCGGCGACGAGCTGGCGGCGGCCAGGTGAGAGGTAGCGCAAGGGGAAGGGTGGCTAGAGGCGAACCGGCTGGGAGGGAGGGCTCTATTTCGATCTGGGGGGTCAGGGTTTCACGGGAAGGCTTTTATTTCCCAGCCATAACTGTCGTACGACTAAAAAACATAGACAAATCGTGATTTTTCATCGACAAGTCAACTTGTCGATGGACAAGTTCAAGTTCAACTTGTTGTGTTGCTCCAGGTTATCATCAACAAGTTTGCGACAGGCCGACAAGTCGCGCGACTCGTCGACAAGTTCAAGTTCAACTTGTTGTGTCGCTCCAGGTTATCATCAACAAGTTTGCGACAGGCCGACAAGTCATCCTTGGGCTTACTGATGTTTTTTCGTTGAAATAATGAGTGTCAGAAAAACGTAGAAAGTTACTGCATAAATATGTGAACCCTGTTTGGTAGGGCTCCAGATCCTTATTTTTTAGCCCACATCTCCTGATCCTCCCTAGCATCCACTCTTGTGGAGTCTTGAGGGCTGGGCTCCGTCTCATGAAGCATAAAAATGGAATATGCTTGATTCTGGTAGTCTTTACTAGATTAGTCTAAAACTAAACAGTTTTATAGAAAACAAATGTGTCTGACTATCAGGTCGATCTAGAAAAACACTGAAAGAGGTATAGGACAGAGAGACCACTTCAAGCGGAGTATTATATACTTCTTGCTTCGGTTATCTGTATGAGGTGCTGCGTTTCTGCTAAAATTATGCAATACACAGTAGCAATATAAACAGATTTTCTTTACCAATTGCGCTTCTGAAGCATCACACTAGCAATGTTTGTACTCGTTCAACTTTCAGCCATGGGAAGAATGTAGTTGTGCGGTCTCATGGTTGTGTAGTTGTGCTGCGACATCATCTTCTACTTGGGTATTGTATAGCTTGGTGTATTAAAAAGAATGCTAAGTTTCATCTCCCATACACAACATTTTCCTCTCCTGGCAGACCGGGTGATACTGATGGTAGATGCACAAAAGTTGAGTGGAAGAAGGGTAGCTTAATTTCTTACCATCACTGCATGGTAGATGCATCATCTGTATTTTCAATACTTTGCATGTAAACATATACTGCTCATAAATAATTATACGGCTTGATAAGGTTTAGGATGGAAACAGACATCTACTATTGTTGATTGTTCTCCAAGGAGAGTAAAAGCCAATCATACAGCCGAGTGAATAAAAAATACTACCTCTGTCCATAAAAGGATGTCGAAAATTTGTCTAAATTTGGATGTATCTAGACACCTTTTAGTGTATAGATACATCCAAATTTGAATCAAACTTCGACATCCTTTTATAGACGGAGGGAGTACAACAAATTAAACATATTGTTCAGTGATTATTGCATCCGTGATACATCAGTTAAACATTAAATGGAAGAATGAGAATTCCTTTTGTGTTAGAGTCATGGTAGAATAAGAAAAAGTTTTTGCACAATGTTCTGAAAGGTGCCGCGTCTTGTACTAAAAAGAGAAGGAAATATATGGCCTTGAGCACTTGGTCAATACACATATAAATGGAAGTGCTTACACAATAGGTGAGTAAGCAAACATAATTTGGTTCCACCGAAGAAAATACATCCACTAATCAAACTAAATGTGCATTCTTAAGGAGTTAAGGGGGCTGACGGGTAATTGGCTATAGCATTGGCAGGTATTCATCCAGCTTCTCTGGGTAGATTTGCTTTGGCCATGAGGAGATCTCTCATTTGTCAGTTAATTTTTGTCTCTACTCCATGGCTGATCCTCCAATCCGTTTTCTTCTAGCCAGGGCTGCATGCCCCACCAGTTGAAAATCCTACAGGGAGAGCTGTGCCTTAAATCTTCATAAATAGCAATGATACTTTAGATGAAGGCCCTAGATGAATATCAATGACACTCCAAAAGATGCTATGCCAATGAGCAAAGCTAACACTTAATTTGCCTTCCCTTGCTTGTTCCCACAGACCTTGTGACCCATCTGTATGATGTACCCTAAGCAGCTTGAGGAGCCTTTGCCTCCTTTTGTCTTTTTCATTTGCTGTTAGCTGCACTGGATAGAACACCTAAGGATCCTTTTGTTAACAATGCTGTCTGCAAAGAACAAGTGAAAATATGCTGCGACAAAGACGCATCGGTATTTTGGGTATATTTTTCTATGTGTCTTCCCAGTCCCTGTGCTAACTCTTGACACGCTTCTGATAATTCAGGCAAGAGGTTTCCAGCTCCATGACGATGACGACGACGATGATTCTGATGAGGATTATAGCGATAACGAGGAGCTGCAAACACCAATAGATGAGGTGGATCCATTTATCTTCTTTATTGAGACCATCCAAGGTAGAGAATATTTCCTACATTCTTTTTACAATATTTTACTTGTGCCCGGAATTTCCTGACAAGGTAATAAAAATTTGTTTCAGCCGTACAAGCATCCGACCTGGCCAGGTTCCAGAACCTTATGCAGACTCTGGACTTCCACTACCAGGCACTTGCTAGTGGCGTAGCTCAACATGCCGAGGAAAGAAAAGTTGAAATCGAGAAAGAGAAGTTGGAGAAAGCAAATGCACAGTGATGAGTTATAGCATGTCTTCAGTTTTGTTGCAGGCCAGTATCCTCTGATTTGGTGATCGTAGGCACTGAGCTTGGCAGCAGCTTTGGTCTATTCTTGCAATCGAGGCGGACGACAGAACCATCGGGGATAATCTCTTGCCGGTATTGGCTTCTTTAGTGGATCGCGGTGTGAGCTACCTACGGATTCTACACACTTGTTACAATGCTATTTTGGTCCTGGGCCTCATCTCCCTTTCGTTGATGAATATTTGTTGATGAGCCCTGTGGTGTGGGCTCATCCTCAAGTCAACATGTAGTCTAGGAAGGTCCGTTGTAGAGAGTGTATATGATTGGGTGGTTATTGGTGGATCACCGATATGATGGTTTTTGTCGCTGCAGGGTTTAGCGAATGCCATTTTTGTCCGAACGATTTGTTAAACATTACTGGTGCATGTCTATCATGCGACAGGGTCCTGGTGGAATAAACTTTGCATGCATGTGGTAAGGGTAACCTGGATTTGGTTATCACTACATGCAATTCAGCATGTTGTGAAATTTCTGCTCCAAAGTGAAAATGAAAACCAGATAACGTTGGTATGGTGAAGAATCATGGTGTCTTTATTATTCTTGTGGCTCTGTGACTGCTGCCTTTTATACACTAGTTGGTAACTGCGTACTGGTAACAACTGAATGAAACATATGAGCCCAGCATATAGCAAGTTTATCCGTTTACTGCCCCCAAAAGGAAGCTTTTATGAATCCAGGTTACATAACATCCCAATTCCCTTTTTCTGTCCACCATTTTGAGTCCATTCTTCCAGACGAGTCCTTAATTGTGAAACGGTAGGTAAGGGCATGGCTAATGCGTCGCCTCAACATGCTGCCCCGCAGAGAAACGCAGAGATTGTCAGAAAAGTTACCGCTTGAAGCTGCCTGCAGAGGAGGCGAGTTCCTCGTCAGGAAATGGAAGGGAAAAGTAAAAGAGTGAGGAAGGGAGAGAAAGGAGAGAAGATTGCAAACCCAATGAGGCCTTGTTTGGTACTAGAGTTTTAGTGGGGATTAGCGGGGATAATCCGCTCGAAATTTTAAATCCCTACTTATCCCCAATGCATGTTTGGTGCTAGAGTATGAGAGTGTTTAATCCCCACTTATCCCCACTTTTCCCCTAAATTTTAGTGTAATTTTTTCAATCCCCAATACTCTACCCCTACCCAGTGGATTGGGGATGGGGTTTTGTGGGGATTGGGTGACAGCAGTAATTCACCCAATACTCTAGAGTATTATCCCCTGATACACTAGTACCAAACAAGCCCTGAGGAAGAAAGCTGAACTGAGAGAAGTGAAAAAGCTGCATTCAAAGGATAAGGTTTCTTGCATGCGTTGAGTGGAGAAGTGATTGAGCAGTGGTTTTAACATTCTTTATTCAGATTTAGAGCTGGAGAGGCTAGTTGCTACTGCCACCGTTGCTCATGCCCAAGTAGCCACTACGTGTGCATCAGCCATACGAGAAATGCATAGGAGCTCTCGGGTGCTACACACGTGCTTCATGTAACACCCCATACTTGAAAAAATAATTCAAAAAAGGTAAAATAAACAATAATTCAAAAAAATTAAAAATTCAAACTTTTTTAAAATCTAAGGGGTATTCTACTTGTATAAAAATATTTCCTAGGGAATTACTTTCATTGTTATGTTGGGTAAAAAATAAACTCGAAACGTCCCATAACCAAGTACTAGCCGCGTGTTAGCTTTCTGGTTAGACCTGCGGTGTCTTGCCGATTCCGCTGGAAACGGTCTGGATTTGAAATAAGCGTCCACTTTTATCGCCCTAGATTTTTAGAAAAATCACTTTTAGAACCGGGACACGTTATTGTATGTGTAAAGGTAATCTCGGTTTCACACATTCCCAACACGATGAACCCTAGCCGCCGGTTCCCATTTTTGGGCAGAAATGTATCAAAACAAAGTCGGGAAAATGCGAGACATCGTGAGGCGTCGTTTTATGTGACCTAGTAGCGAGAAAGACGGATCTAGGGTACGGCTGTTATTCAGAAAAACCCTTCACGAAATAAGCTATCTCATCCGGAGTTATATGGCTTTTAGGGCAAAAGAGCTAGGCTAAATCATCTTATCATATCGAGCTGGGTCATCAATATGGACGTAAGATTAGAAGACCAAATGTATTTGGGTCTTCTTCTGCTTCACCGGTTTGGAAGACCATATGGTCAATGAGAGTGCCAACTAAAATCAAAATCCACCGTTAACGATCGATCTTGGGTGCTATACCATGCCTTGAGGTTTTAGCGAATAGACATATGCAAAACAATCCCCAGTGTCCTATTTGCACGTTGGACTGTGAAAGCATCCGCCATACTTATTTTCAGTGCCCGCAGGTGAAGGTGGTGTGGGATCATCTTGGAATGGCGACGATTATCCAAGATGCATGTAATACTGATAGAGATGGTTCTTCGTACTTGGGAGCCTGCTCTTGGACAACACGTCGACAACACCGATGTTACCGGAGGTAACACGTGCGGAGCTCATATCAACAACTATCTGGTATGTGTAGTGGGAGCGATGTCAAGTGACACATGGTGAATCTATTCAACAACCAGTTCGAACAGCCCCAGTCCATTTCAGCGCTGGTCATCAACTATGCAAGGGCTTAGAAGAAGGAATACCAGGGCATTGTGCGCCATGGATGGGTCAAGCTGGAAGCTTAATGTTGACTAGGGCCCGAGTGCCATGATCTCAGATCTGAACATGTTATTGTTTCATCATGATATGCATTGTTTTATGATCTTACCTACAAGTTGTATACACATGTCGTTGTCCGGAACCCGAGTCCCCGAAGTGACAGAAATTGGGACAACCGGAGGGGATGGCAGTGATGTGAGGATCACATGTGTTCACGGAGTGTTAATGCTTTGCTCCGGTACTTTATTAAAAGGAGTACCTTAATATCCAGTAGATTCCCTAGAGGCCCGGCTGCCACCGGCTGGTAGGACAAAAGATGTTGTGCAAGTTTCTCATTGCGAGCACGTACGACTATATACGGAACACGTGCCTATGGATTGTTTAGTACTTGGATACCGTTTTATTATTATCTGCAAATGCCCTGCTTTGATTATTACATGAGTTTCTCTCATCCATGCAACGCCCGTCATCCATCCCTGTGCCTACAGTATTTTAATCCTGATGTTTACTAAAATCACTACTGCTGTCTTTGTTACTCTGCTGCTGTTATTTCACTACTCTCGCTCTTTGTTATAAAACTGTTACTACTGATAAACTCTTGCGAGCAAGTCTGTTTCCAGGTGCAGCTGAATTGACAACTCCGTTGTTAAGGCTTTCAAGTATTCTTTGTCTCCCCTTGTATCGAATCAATAAATTGGGTTTTACTTCCCGCGAAGACTGTTGCGATCCCCTATACTTGTGGGTCATCAGAGGACAGTGGCAGATGCAGAGCATCGCTGGTGGTCTCAGCTGCTTCTCCGCCTCGGCATCCTTCTGCTCCTCTTCGCCCTCCAATCCTTTCGCCTTTTCAACCTCTATCAAAGATGAAGAAAAACAACAGAAGGCACACAATCGACATGGCGGTCGACGGAAGCAAGTTGTGGAAATTGCAAATTCATCTATTTTTCGAGATTTACGCAAATCAGTTATGACAATGAACACAAATGATAGGTAAAGAAAATAAGAACCAGGGGAAGAATCAGATAGCACACCTGCGTTCCCCTTGTTCTCCGCTGAAATCACCGCCTCCTTCCGCAGATCCAGGCGAGGCAGAGCCTTCGTTCGTCCCGATCGCCGCGCCATTACCATCTCCTCCCTGTCTTCCAGTCCTCCCCCACCACCTACGGTATACACATGCCACACATTCAGAACCCATGCCCAAACAAAAATCAAAATAAAAGCAAAGGGGTAAAAAACAGTAGGTCGACCAGTGCTGGGGGCGAGCAGGGAGGGCGCGGTGGAGGCCCTGCTACCTCCTTCTGCTCCGGCTAAGGGAAGAGGGAGAGGTTGAGGAGAGGGATCCTGGCCGGCCTCCGCACGGGTTCCCGCAATATAGAGGGCCTCAACACCAGTGAGCTAGGAAGAAGGGAAAATCAGAGAGGGGCAGCCATAAGGAAGAAGGGAGAAGAGCATGAATAGGAACCGTACCTGGCTGGGGGTGTTGGTCACCGGCGTCGCTCGAGATGCTGGCCGTCGGCTTCGCTGGCAGGCGGTTCGGGCGCACTCACCCCTTGTCATCCTCCTCCTCCCTCATCCTCTCCTACCAACCAAGAAGAGCACGGCCTTCTGCATCCTCTCCCTATCCCCAAGGATAGACGAAGACGAGGCGGATCTCGATGTCGTCGCTCCACCGGCGGCGCTCCCGCGCGCTGCTCAGGACGGTCGATGTCGTCGCTCCACTGGCCTCCTTGTCCATCTCTCTTCCGTAAAGTGGAGCTCCAGAGAGGGACATGGGGAAGGAAGAGGGGCTGGCGGCGGTCGCCGCCGCACGCGCACGGGAGCGGGATGGGAGGAGACGGTGACAGGAAGAGGAGTAGGGATTGGGGGAAGAGAGCACGCGCGGCGATTGGAAAGGAAAGGCCCGATCTACCCCGCGCGGAGAGATATTTTCCACGGCCGGCGCCTAGCGAGCCCAAACTGAAACGACCCGTAGAGACTGATGCGTGGACCCGGCCGTTCATGGGACCCAGATGCAACCAGAGGCGGGTAGGACACGGATGTTACATGGCTTTCTCTAGCAGTAAGGTGCTCCACAGCCAACCAGCACGCTCCCTCAGACCAACATCCAACGGACCAGATACACCAGATGAGAAGATCCGACGGTCTAGAATCTCAAATCGCTGTGAGAGCCCCATGGGGTGCAACAATTATACCTTTAGATGCGTCTTTTGATCCAAACAGAGGTAGTGAGGCGACAAGTGCAATTATTAGAGATGATCAAAACTTCTTTATTGCAGAGCGTAATTGCATGCTACCTTTTGTTGAGGATGCATATACTGCTGAAGCATGTGCCCTTCGCGATGGTATGTCTTTGGCAGAAGCGATGGAATGTAATAGGCTGATAGTGCACTCAGGCTCAGAAGTTATTGAAGTTATGAAAAGTGACGGCAACACACACGGATCAGCTGCAGCTATCTTTGGAGATTACAATTTATTTTGCCGGGAGTTTGTAGATGTGATCTTTGAGCATTGCCCTAGGGAGGCAAATATGGCGGCCGATAGGTTAGCTAGTAGAGCGGTTGGACCTCTTCCATCTATTTGGAAAGAGGATCCTCCTGATTTTTTAGTTGATGTCATTACAAATGATGTATCCCTATTACCCAAATTAATATAAACTGCCAGGAAGGCTTTCCCTAAAAAAAGTACTCTTCACTTTATATTCGTTATAATTTTGTTATTCTTTTTTTGCCCTGAAGGCCATGGAATTTTTTTTCCAAATATTTTTTTACGAGTACAGACTTGATCACCCTTGGTTTCTAGCAAGGAAGGTTCACTTTTTAATCTTTTTAAATTACTACAATATTTTGGGGTGTATGGGGGTATGCAGCACCCAAGAGTCCTGCCATACGGTAACTCTTTTGGCGAAGAAATGCACGGGCTGACCCTCTGGCCAAACTATTTCCACTGGTCTAACCTTTTTTTGTGGCGTCCTTCCGAGCGGCGCCACACCTGTTTGTGTGGCGCTCATGCGAACGGCGCCTGAGATCCTGGCCGATGTGGCACGGTCGACGCTGCGCACTATTGACCAACCGACGTGGCACGACCTGTAGCGCCGCTCCCATGGGCGCCACACTTTGAATGTGCGGCGCCGCTCGGAAGGGCGCCACACATGCTATTATGTGTGGCAGCCCGAGCCACCCCAGCTCGACCACACCTCATTTCCGCTCAGCTCTTCCTCCCCCTCCTTCGACTAGGCATCCCACCTCTCTCCCCATCCAAATCTCTCTCAAATCTTGGTGGATTTCGTTGGATCTGTCTGTGAAGTTTGTTCCCAACCCGTTCCTTAAGCTAATCTCCTCCGTTCACCTTCTTTTCATCCAATGAATTAATGGATTTGGTTGGATCTAGATGTGAAACCCTAACTTGATTTGGCAAGTGAAGTCGATTTTTTTTTTTTGGAATCTTAGGGGGTTTGTTGAAGTAGGACAAGTCTTAGGGGTAGGTTGTATGTGTAGAAGCCGTAGCTTGATTTGTTTTGACTATGGCTAACTATTGAACACATGTATGTATGTGTTGTTCACATTATGCTAGGGATGGAAAGAATTGTTCATGTTCATCATGTGGACAAGGATGCTTTTTTGAAGGGAAACATAGAGCCGGACTCGGAAGAGGTTGACTTGGTGTTTGACCGTAGCCCTAGCTATGCCGAGGTGGTAGCACAAGTGATGATTGACTTGAATTGGAATGAGCCAAATGATGGTGTTGAGCTAGAGGGAAGACATAATGTGAGGTTTGGAATGCACATCCGTTGGAAGAAAATGCGTATCAACTCCGAACAACGTTGGTCCGTTTACAAGGAGACGGTGGCTGAATCACAAGACAAGACTCTGGAGTTGTTTGCAACCAAGACGGTTGATGCTCGTTTCCAGCTTGACCTTAATCGGCGCTCCTCCCCCGTTGATGCTAGGAGTCCACCACCCATGAGCCAAGAAGAAGCCACCGATCTCCCATTGTCCAATATGCAACATTGAAGAAGGAGTATGACGAGCATGACGATGATGATAATGGTTTCGAGATTAATTACAACAATGTTGGTGATTTGGACGCATATTTGAAGCAAGAGGACACAGACCACTCCATTCCTTATTCTCGATGTTATGCCTCAGACTTGGATGATGATGGTCCCGATGAAGAAGTTGATGAGGATGGGTTGACGGCCAATGAAGCCGAAAGAGCCGACATATTCAAGAAGGTAATTGGACGGGATATTCGGATACCATTGTTCTGTGATGTTAGTCTTGCGGATGGAGCCGTGGTTGATGGTGGCAAAAGTTTACTTCTTGGAGCTAGGCCAATTTCCAAGAGGGATGTGGATGCCAGGACAAATGTGATATTTAAAGGGCTCACGTTCGATACCTTCTTGGAATTGAAGGTATGGATGAAGGAGTTCTCGATTAAGCATCATCTCCCTTACACCGTTGTTCACTCGGACTTAAAGACGCGGTACACGCTAAACTGTGAAGATAGTAGGTGCCCATGGGTTGTCCGTGCAAGACCTTTCAAAAAAGGGCCCTCTTGGCACATAACAAGTTGTGTAGCCACTCAGATGTGCCGGGGGAAGAAGCTTGATGGCGCGGATGCGCAGTCGGACCACCGTCAACTCACATCCGAGTTCATTGCATACAAGCTCTCGGCTGAGATATCATCACTTCCAACCATGAGCATTAGATCCGTGCAAGATACGGTGAAATCCCGCTTTGACAACACCGTCAAGTATGGGAAGGCATGGAAGGCCAAACAAGCAGTGATAAGGATCAACGTGATCCAAAGGGGTTTTGGCCCAATATTTCACGGCGAACCCTAACCAACAGCTAGGTAATTCGATCAATCGAAGATCAATTGCAAAACCCGAAAACTTCAGACGTTGGAACTGATCGGAATCAACTCCCACGCATAGCAACACATCAGACCTTCAAAATCTGCAAGCAAACATGACGATATGCGCCCCCAAACATTGGGACTTTTCTGGTGTATCTTTTATCTCGAAAATAACAAGTCTGGGGATACAAGGCGGCTGCCATAATCCTTTATAGGGCGACTCCAACGTAACTAGGGTGGGACATGCCCCGCGCCACAACTAAAGCCCAAATGGCTGAACTAAAAGTGTATTTGGACAGGCCCAAATACCAAGAGAACGCGCTGCTAGCGCGGTGGTAGCGAAAGGCAGTGGCCTAGCTACCCGTCCTGGGTTCGATCCCTGCTGGGACGAATTTTGGGATGTCTCACCAGGAACACTGTTCCACAATAAAATCCCCTCCACACATATGTGCCACAACTACTAGCTCCTAGGGACACCCAAATTATGTGTGCTGTGTGTATAGTTCTAGGGTCTAACTTGTGCACTAGTGGTGTGCGTGTGCGTGTGTGTGGTGTGAGTGTGGTGTTGAGTTAGTGCATAAGTTCAGATACTACAGCTGTAACACAGATCGAGGGGTCTCAAAAAAAAAAAAAAAAAAAATACCAACTCGCGACAATAAACACGAACTGAAAAATAAAACATGACACACAGAAATAAAAATAGAACACCTAAGTATTTCTGGTCGAGACTCCATGGCCAAAACGAAGCTTCATTGGCGGTGTCCGAAATTTGGGTTTCACCTCATCTTTAGGAGGCACTTCGACGCATAATGATCCAAACTTCACAATATATGGAGGTGGTGTAATAGATGGAGTGATAGATATCCTCCCATCATCATCCCCCCCAACTTTAGAGGAATCCGTCCTCGGTTTCGGCTTAGTGTCTTGGACCTTCATCTTCACAGCAAATGTATCCACTTTGATATCCTTGTCAAGCATAGGGCGCATCACATGACGTTTCCCTTTATGCCACAAGGAATAAACATTGGATCTTCCTTCATGAGTGAAACGCTTATCAAATTGCCACGGTCGTCCTAGCAGCACGTGACATGCATCCATAGGCAAAACATCGCAGACCACCGTATCTTCATAATTACCTACTTAAAATTTCAGGCGCACCTTATGTGTAACTTTCAGCTTCCCTGAATTATACAACCACTCAACACAATGTGGCTGCGGGTGCTTCCATGTAGGCAATGAAAGATAGTCCACCAAACGCTTGCTAACAATATTGGTGTAGCTACCACCATCAATAATCAGCTTGAAAGCGGTGTTCTTGACTGTGCATTGGGTCTGAAATATATTCCAGTGCTGCCCTTGTCCTTCTATGCGATCTTCCATAACACGTTGCACCATCAAGTTAGTATAATTAGGGGCAACATCATCGGGATATACATCGAAGTTGTTATGTTCCTCAGACTCCTCACTAGATGGATGAATATTCTCGTCGTCACTAGCAGAAATATAGCCATCTTGTGTGAGCATCACCCGTTTTGCATTAGCGCAATCACGCCTCATGTGTCCTCGGCCTCCACAAGTAAAACATTAAATATTTGCGGTGGACTGTGTACTAGATGCAACTTTGGATACTTCGGATTTCAGCGGGTCACTTTGAGAAACATGATTGGAGCGTGTAGAAGGTGCCGGCTGAACACTAGAACCAACAGCCTCGGTATGGGAACGTCGCCATGAATCTGCAGGGGCTGCAGCTTGGCAACGTTTGATTTGTTGCTCCGCACGCTCAGCTTGGTGCACGAGATCCTGAAGATCATTATAGTAAACCATCTCCACACGATCACGCACCATAAAATTCAGTCCATTCAAGAAACGAGACATCGTGGCATCCACATCCTCCCTCGTTCCTGTACATATCATCAACAACTCCATCTCTTTGTAATACTCATCCACAGATTTAGTACCTTGAGTGAGCTGCTGCAATTTATTGTACATGTCTCTCTTGTAATGTTCAGGAACAAAGCGATGTCGCATAAGGTCTTTCATACCTCTCCACGATGTGGGCCGAGTACGCACACGCAGAATTTGATTCCACCAAATCAACACATAACCGGTGAATTCAACTACAGCAAGTTGGAGTCGCCTCTCCTCGGTGTTGGTAGGAAGAAAAAATCTGATCCATCCGCATCTCCCACTCCAAACAATCCTCAGGTCCACGGTCACCTGAGAACGAAGGGATGGACAATTTGATACGCCCAAGACAACCATCATCAAGTGGAACACGAGCAGCATGATCAAAACGATCACGATCAAGCTGCTGTTCATGGAGAGCACCAGCCGGCCGAGCAGCAAACGGTCACTGCATCAACGGGTGCCACTAGGCGACGATCATGATTATCAGCAGGGCGACGTTGTACGACGTCGCGAAGTGGTGCAGCAGGAGGGGGCTGCACGGGTGCATGGGCAGGAGCATCGCCCAGTGCATCAATCCGGGTAGCTAGCTGTGTAATCTGCGCCGTCAGCGCAGCATGACTCCGAAGAATAAGTTCACATGTGCTATCAAAACCAGCCCGGACATTAGTAGCCAAATCTTCTGCGAAAACAGGCAATACAAGTTCATCTTTCTTCTCTCCAGCAGCTACTGAATTTTCTCCATTGAGAGATTTCACCATCGTGCGCAAACAGCAAGAGAAACGAGAGGAAATCAATCTCGTTTACTGTAGCTAGTCTCGTGTTGCCGGAACTCGCCGTGAAACAGATCTCACGTCCAAGCTTTGTAGACGAATTCAGTAAAAACACCTCACGTCAAGGACTCCGGCTAGCATACGGTTCAAACAGTCCAGGGAAATACCAATTCAAAACGCAGCCAGAATTGATACGGACTCCAAGGGCTGACTTGTAGGATGCCAAATCAAGATTGGATTTCCCGTTCTTTCCTTTCTAGTCCTGATCGGTCCACGCGATGAACAACAATAATCTGATCGTACCTTCCTTGGCAGCTCCTTGTGCAACAACCAAAAACAAGAACTAGATCCGATCTCCACACAAAAACAGCACGACGTAAGTTCAGATGGAAGAAAATTTCCAATGCCTCCAGCCGGACAAACAAGCACAATAACACCGGTGCTTTGGCGTGGTCGCCGTCGGCAACAACTCTGAGACACCGCAGATAATAAACCTCAGTAAGAATTCACCGTGAGAAACCCGACAAATCTGATACCAAGATGATAAGGATCAACGTGATCCAAAGGGGTTTTGGCCCAATCTTTCACGGTGAACCAAAATAACCAGCAGCTAGGTAATTCAATCAATCGAAGATCAATCGCAAAACCCGAAAACTTCAGACGTTGGAACTGATCGGAATCAACTCCCACGCACAGCAACACATCAGACCTTCAAGATCTGCAAGCAAACATGACGATATGCGCCCCCAAACATTGGGACTTTTCTGGTGTATCTTTTATCTCGAAAATAACAAGTCTCGGGATACAAGGCGGCTGCCATAAACGTAACTAGGGTGGGACATGCCCCACTCCACAACTAAAGCCCAAATAGCTGAACTAAAAGTGTATTTGGACAGGCCCAAATACCAACTCGCGACAATAAACACGAACTGAAAAATAAAACATGACACGCAGAAATAAAAATAGAACACCTAAGTATTTCTGGTCGCGACTCCATGGCCAAAACGAAGCTTCACCGGCGGTGTCCGAAAGTTGGGTTTCACCTCATCTTTAGGAGGAACTTCGACGCAGAATGATCCAAACTTCACAATATATGGAGGTGGTGTAATAGATGGAGTGATAGATATCCTCCCCTCATCAAGCAACATTCAAGATGTTGTACGGTGATTGGGAGGAAGCATATAACCGAGTCCTTAGGTTGTTGTTAGCGATGGACCTACTAACCCAGGCATGGTTCATGTGGTGGAGCCTTCTAGTACCAAAATGACATTGTATGATGGTGAAAGAGTGAGGGTATTTCACCGTGCATTTTGGTCGTTCGAGCAATGCACGGGGGCATTCGAACATTGTAGGCCGGTCATCGCCGTCGATGGTACCTTCTTGACCTGGCAATAGGAAATGATGCGAGCAACCGTTTAGTACCTTTGGCTTTTGCATTGGTAGAGGTTGAGAACAATGATAAGTGAGAATGGTTTTTCCAGATATTGAGAACGAGGGTCATACCACCTTCAAAGGAAGTGTGCGTCATCTCGGATCGTCATCAAGGAATTCTCAAAGTGGTGGAGATTGACATTCCGGGCATGCTCCCGTGCACCACCGATGGTGCATGAGGCATTTTTGTGCAAACTTCTACCGGGCATGTAAGAACAAAGAGTTGTCTGACCTCGTTCAAGATTGTTGCCTCGCTTACTCCGAGCACCGCTTCGCAAACCTATACAACGGCTTGCTGAAGCACAAAGAGCTCAAGACAGGTGGTTATGAGTTTCTTGATAGGCACCTTATATTTCGATCAAAGTGGGCACGAGCTTATGATGAGGATGGGAGGAGGTATGGTGAAATGGCAAGCAACATGGCTGAATGCTTCAACAATGTGCTGAAGCGTGTCCGTGCATTGCCCTTGACGGCAATAATTCAATACACATTTGAGAAGTTGAATGTCTATTTCCAGAACTACATGGAAGAAACGGAGAAGGAAATTGCTAGGAACTGCGAGTTCCCAACGAAGGTTGATGAGTTCTTGCAATTTCAGTTGAGGAAGGCGGACTCCCAAACAGCTACATGTTATGATAATGTTGAGTGGGTTTATCAAGTGAATGAGCCGGGAGGCACCACACAAGGTGGCGTCCAACACGGCCATGTGTCCCTAAATAAATGTGATTGCTCATGCAGGAGGCCATCTTTGCTTCATTTGGCTTGCTCTCACTTGCTCAGAGCGGCACGCACTAGACGTGTGGACTATAATCACCCACTCACCGTTCGGGAGTCCGAGTTCTCCATCGAAACCACAAAAAGGACATGGGCCCAAAGGTTTTCTCCATACTTGGACCAATCACAATGGCTGGAGTATCATGGAGTCCAAGTTTGGCCAGATCCGGAATGGAAGGTTGTGAAACGTGGAAGAAGAAAGACAAAGAGTATCAAAGAGGTAATGGATAGATGGGGCCATTCGGGAAACAAATTATTCCAAGAGGCTCACGAGCCAACTCATTGTGGATCATGCAATAGTAAGGGGAACAATATAAGAAAATGTTCAAATGGGAAGAAGTCAAAGGGCAATAATGCTAGCATAAGCCAACAAGCTCCTTGCGAACAATCAAGTAGCCAACAAGCTTCAAATCAACCTCCAAGCCATGAATGTCCTAGCCAACAAACTCCAAGCCATCAAAGTCCTAGCCAACAAGCTCCAAGGCAACAAGCTCCAAGGAAACCCGCTACAAGGCATCAATCACAATGGCAACAATTTCCGTATGTGTCTCCAATATATGAATTCTATTGTTATTTCTATTTTCCATTTTCGTAACTCACCATTTTTTAAATTTTGTTTTCAGGTATGGCAACTTAACCCATCAAGGGAAAGGCGGCGTGGGAGGAGTCCGTTTGGGAGGAGGCTTTGAGGACGGTGCGGGGGAAGGAGAAGGCCGAACTTGAGAGGAAGAGGAAGAGGAAGGAGGAGATAGCTAAGAAGAAGGCGGAAGCCGACCGTATGCGCAAGCCGAGTATGAGGAATACCTATGGCGCGAGAAGAAGAGGAACGGGAAGCTCAAGGCCGAACGTGACCGGGTATGGAAGGAAAACTTTATGAAGATCCTCCAACTTGCGCAAATAAAGAGAGAGAGGGACAACATGATGCACCTAGAGGCAGTTGCTAAAGAGGCTGAGCGCATAAGGGAGGAAAGAGATCAAGCCGAAGCTTCGAAGATGGAGGACAACCATCGTTTCTTCGACTCGGTGGTTCACCTGGCTCGTGACATAAGGGAGAAGGAAGAATTGGCTGAAGAAGTTAGGAAGAAGAAGGCAAAGGGGGAGGGAGCTTTCTCCATGCAGTGATGCATTATGTGTCGTACCTTCTCTCCGTTTGGCTTGCATTATGTTGTTGAACTTTTATGTACTATGAACCTTGATGTTATCGAACCTTCTCTCCATTTGGGCTAGCATTGTATCGTTGAACCTCATTGTAATTTGAACCTTTATGTCTCAAACAATATGTGTAATTTCAACCATTATGTTGTCTCAGAGATGTTGTCTGTAATATTGTGTAATTTCAACCATTATGTTGCATTTCTATAAAATGTGATTTTCTGATGTTTTAGCACAAGTCCATGTGTGACGCCCTTGCCAGTGGCGCCACACTTTACTGTGTGGCGCCCTTGGCATGGGCGCCACATGATGGAAACATTTGTACCAAAACATACTGTAAGAAAAGTCGCTTAGTCCTTAGACGTTTTTGCGAGGCTGCTTCTGTGGCGCCCATGGCATCGGCGCCACACTGAAAATGGCTAAGGACTAAGTGACTTTGGCCCCTGGATGTTTTTGACATATATTGACGCATGTGTGGCGCCCTTGGCACGGGCACCACACAATGAAGTGTGGCGCCGCTCGCAAGGGCGTCACACAAGCAACCTCGCGAAAACCGCTAAGGACCTAGCGACTTTGCTTACAATATGTTTTGGGTTATATTGTTCTATTGTGTGGCGCTCTTGGTGTTGGCGCCACACAGTGAAGTGTGCCGCTCGAAGGACGCCACACAATGACTTGTGCTAAAAAATCATCAGAAAATGCCAACATGGTTACTCATCCAAATCATCAGCAGATTTTATAGAACCAGTTTCTAACAAACATCTTAGTACCACTATCCAACACATTTAAATTGTTCATACATAGTCATACAACTAAGATAGAGTCATACATCTAAGATAGAGTGCACACAAGACATGCAAATGCCAACATGGTTCCGAATGACACATGTAGAGTTCATGGAAATGAACATAGAGCAACTTGATGCAACTAAGATCGACGTCCCCTCCTCGCAGGTTGCTTCCGCACGGCCCTCCATGGCGGCGGTGGTGATGCTTCTTCGTCCTCCTCTGAAGAGGACGGCTCGTCGTTCCTCATCCTCCTCATAGCTGACCTCAGCGGCAGCTCCTCGTCGGAGTCAACCACAACCTTCTTTCCCCGGTTCACGTAGTCTTTTGGTGTGTAATGGTTCGAACCCTTCCCCCTAGGCTTCAACATGTACGTAGATCGTGCGGCACGTGCTTGCTCCGTGACTTCATTCAGACTGGTGTCATCAGGAATCTTGCCAAACATGAACACATGGTCAGAAACAATTGAAAGTACTAAGCACATGTCTTACAGCGACAACAGGGGATTACATACCTGCGAATCATGAGGTTCATCTTTAGGAGGCGAGGGCGATGGTGTATTAATTTCGCTATCGCGGCAACCTAGCAAGTTGCCTAAGCGCCGCAACTTCTGTGAAGTGCTCTGTGTCATGGCATTCATGGTTAGAAAGGCGCCAAATGTAATATCTTACCGTCAAAGTTCATGACCATACGTTCACGAAATTCCGCAGTGGTGAGCTAGCCTTTCATCTTTGAGGTTGTCATCCCAAACAATCTCGCACTCCTCAGCATGCTTTTTGATCTCGGACCGCTATGATCGACATACCGTAAACAATTTGAGCGAGCATATGCCAATATGGATGATGAACTAGCTAATGAGAAAGTATATTACCACAAAGTTCAGAGAGGAAGCAAGAGAAGTCGATCTCCCTCCTCGAACAAGCTTGTCGTACTGGCTTTGCGCAACTTTGTCGAACATGATCGGCTCATCCAAGATTTCTTCCTTGTACGCGCGCTTCACTAACTCGATACGGGTGCTTTTGAGAAACCAACAGAGATACTTGTTGAAAGCAATATCGTTGAACTCCCTAAACTCGACATGTCCGCCATTCTTGTGATGGTCAGGACAATTCTGGATCTTCCTGTGCTGCTTCCTATCAAGCCTACAAGATATTGGAGAACATGTTTGTACAGTGAATTGAATAGAACAATGGATAAATTAAGCTTCTCGAAATTAATCTTACCTATGGAGCGCGCGGTCCGTGTCTTGCCAGTCAGGTGGGCATCCCTGAAACTGTTGGAGATATGCCCAAGAGGCAATAATAAAATAGTTATTATAATATATCTTTGTGTTTATGATAATGTTTACATACCATGCTATAATTGTATTAACCAAAATATTAATACATGTGTGTTATGTGAATAACAAGGAGTCCCTAGTAAGCCTCTTGTATAACTAGCTTGTTGATTAATAGATGATCATGGTTTCGTGTTCATGAACATTGGATGTTATTAATAACAAGGTTATGTCATTAATGAATGATGTAATGGACACACCCAATTAAGCGTAGCATAAGATCACATCATTAAGTTCATTTGCTATAAGCTTTCGATACATAGTTACCTAGTCCTTTCAACCATGAGATCATATAAATCACTTATACCGGAAGGGTACTTTGATTACATCAAACGCCACCGCGTAAATGGGTGGTTATAAATGTGGGATTAGGTATTCGGAAAGTATGAGTTGAGGCATATGGATCAACAGTGGGATTTGTCCATCCTGATGACGGATAGATATACTCTGGGCCCTCTCGGTGGAATGTCGTCTAATTAGCTTGCAAGCATATGAAAGATTCATAAAAGACCACATACCATGGTACGAGTAAAGATTACTTGTCATAAGACGAGGTTGAACGAGGTATAGAGATACCGATGATCAAACCTCGGACAAGTAGAATATCGCGTGACAAAGGGAATCGGTATCGTATGTGAATGGTTCAATCGATCACTAAGTCATCGTTGAATATGTGGGAGCCATTATGGATCTCCAGATCCCGCTATTGGTTATTGGTCGGAGAGAGGTCTCAACCATGTTTGCATAGTTCACGAACCGTAGGGTGACACACTTAAGGTTTGATGTCGTTTAAGTAGATATGGAATATGGAATGGAGTTTGAAGTTTTGTTCGGAGTCTCGGATTGGATCCAGGACATCACGAAGAGTTCCGGAATGGTCCGGAGAATAAGATTCATATATAGGAAGTCACTTTCCAAGTTTGTAAATGATCCGGTGCATTTATGGAAGATTCTAGAAGGTTCTAGAAAAGTCCGGAAGAAATCACCATGGAAAGTGGAGTCCCGGAGGAACTCCACCTTGCATGGCCGGCCAAACCCTAAGGGGGAGGAGTCCCAGGTGGGCTCCACCTTGGTGGCCGGCCAACCCACCTCAAGGAAAGGTGGGAGCCCCACCTTGAATATGACTCCCCCCTTGAGTAGGTTTCCCACTTTTGGGAGGTTTTGTTGTTGGGGTCTTATTCGAAGACTTGGACTACAACTCTTGGGGATTTCCACCTATATAATGATGAGCATAGGGGAGGGGCCGGATACACCTTGCCACCCTTGGCCGCAGCCCCTAGTTGGCCGGCGCCCAAGCCCCCTCTCCCCAAACCCTAGCTACCTCTCCTCCACATACAACTCCCGCATACGCTTAGGCGAAGCCCTGCCGGAGTTCTCCATCACCACCGCCACCACGCCGTCGTGCTGCCGGGATTCCGAGGAGGATCTACTACTTCCGCTGCCCGTTGGAACAGGGAGAAGGACGTCGTCTTCATCAACACCGAACGTGTGACCGAGTACGGAGGTGCTGCCCGATTGTGGCACCGTCAAGATCTTCTACACGCTTTTGAAAGCGGCAAGTGATCATCTTCTGCAAAAACGAGATCTAATCTCATAGGCTTTGGAAATCTTCAAGGGTTAGTCTCGATCATCCCCTCGTTGCTACCATCTTCTAGATTGCATCTTGGCTTGGATTGCGTTCTCGCAGTAGGAATTTTTTTGTTTTCTATGCTACGAATCCCATCAGAAACAACCCAAACTGCCTCATCACTCGGTGCGGCATGTGGTATTCAACCGCCCACATGCATATGAGTGGGCACCGCATATGCCAGAAACCCGCATCCTCCAAGCACTTGTGGTTGATGTCTTGCATCGCCGTGCCAAAATGATCCCTGCTACTATATGGCTCCCAATCCACCTACAACATAGAAAGATTTCAAACATTACAACATGGGAGTGGAATTTGAGAAAAAAGATGGCAAAAAAGAGTGATGGCTTCACAAAGGTAACCTTCTAAGAGGTAAGAGTGTCCAACTCCTCAGTGCTTCTACATGATAGCCGGATCGTTCGTTATCTCCACCCAAGTAAGCCCAAGTGGGCTCCCGAAGAATGTTCCCGGACTCAACCCATGGCCTCTTATTGTAAACGCTGGGCCGCCCAACTGGTAGGCGTTCCTAGATCCGTAGAGAAAGTAGGAGCATGCATCCACCAATACCCATAGAACCAATCCTGCGGCAAGCATCGTCCAATTACGCACATACGATATTTGGTTAGTACTTTGTCTAGCATACTACTATACAAGAATAGTAAAGATAGCAAATCATTACCTGACGGTACAGGTAGGCAAGTGCCGCTGTTCTCCAACTCCACTTGTGCTCCAAGATTGTCAGCGCCTTGAGCCAACACCACTGTGCAAACTTCCCACCACTGTCAGCAAATACACTCGGGTGTATGTCTGATAGTGTCCCGGTTGGCCCCAGCGGGGCATCGAGAAAAGTTATCCTTGATCCACTTGTAATTTGCGCCCGCGGGAGCTCTATCGGACTTTCTTGGTGGCTCCAGAGGAGCCATGCCAATAAGGTTCTCCATCTGCTCGTGCCACCCATCGAAAGCTGTGTTCATACACAGTGGCTCGCCCTGAGTAGGAATACCAAGGATCATGGAAACATCCTGAAGAGTAGGGGTCATGTCGCCAACCTCAAGTGGAAGGTGCGCATCTCCGGCTTCCACCGGTCGACAAGTGCGGTGATTGCCGCGGCATTCATGTTCGGCGGCCCTCGGCTTACAAGCAAGATGAACGGGAGAAGACAGGTAGGCTCGATGTGCTCCGTGTACCTCTCATCGTACGGCATGTCATGCATTCTACCTGTTATCACCAGATTTTAACCAAATTAGAGGTGGGCCGTGATTGAGATGGGCTTGGAGAATATACACGGAAAATATGCATGAATCGGCCTTGTACTAGAGTTTGGGCTAAATTGCCCGTGTATCTGTAAATATAGTAGGATACGTGTCGGTTAGGATTAAAAGGTAGAGTTTAGCTCGTACACGGTTGGGATTATTCCCACGATAGAGAGTCTACGGACTATAGATATGTATCTAGGGTTATTGAGAAAAGAGGACGATCACGTTCACAACAAATCAATCTAGGCGCATCGCCACCCCTTGTTTCGAGGGTTTCTTCCGGGTAAGCACCATGCTGCCTAGATCGCATCTCGCGATCTAGGCAGTATTGAGTTTATTCATTGTTCATGCGTTGCTCGTGCTGAAGCCTTGTTGATGGCGAGCAACGTAGTTATCATAGATGTGTTAGGGTTAGCATTGTTTTACCTTGATATATGCTTTTATCTATGCTATCCCTAGACATCTAGCTGCCTTACACCTATCTTAGGTGTAAGGGCAGCACCTTGCTTGATCTTTGTTTAGTAGATCCGATCCGTTATGATTGCTCCTTGTTCTTCAAGGATTAGTTTGATATCTACATAGTTAGGCCTTGCAAACGGGTTGAATGATCCAGTAGTGCGTAAGGTGTAATTTACCGATCCTAGGGAGGATGTTCCAGGAATCAACTCCACGTTGGTTTTTAGGCCTTTCCTAGGGTTGGTTTGTTATCATCTTTCATGTCTGCCAGGCTCAATTACGTGTAGGACGTTCCGGTTATGTGGTGAAAACCCTAAATCGTCGTAGATCGTTTTAACTCAATATTGATCAAGCAGGACCACCATGTTATCGTAGATCTCATACGAATCATGGGTGGATCGGCTCCTTGAGCCGATTCACAGGACAACCTGAGAGCCGATCGAGGCTCGTATTTAATGTTTACGTGTATGCCATGCAGGAAACTAGCCGAAGCAATCTTTCACCTTCCTGACCAGGTATAGGTCAGGTGGCACGCCCTTGCACCAGCATCGGACGTGCGTGCCGGAGCATTGCGGGCCGTCGCCCGAGGGACCAGGGCCCACCAGCAGTCCTGGGAGCCTCCCGGCTCTACGTGTTGCCCGTCGCTACTCGCGGTGGGTTTTGGTGGTCAACACATTCTGGCACGCCCGGTGGGACACTCTTCTACATCAACTGCATCAACATCCGCATCAGAGATGGCGGAAGATCCAGTCACGTACGAAGATTTGACTGAGGAGCTCAAGAAGAAGTATGACGATATCAAATCTCTCTTCGAAGCCGACCTCATCGGCTCTTTCCAGAGGACCCACACACATGGCATCAGGTGGAAAGGGTTCTCAGCTGAAGGCGCCCTCGATGGAGTGGATTTGTCTACTCCTTCAGAAGAACGCACCAGGTCTCTACGTCAGGAGATTAATCACATGGTAGCTCATTCGCTACACCGCCATTCTGAGAGCCCGGTGAACGCTTTCGAGCGCTTCGCGTGGTCCAAGAAATCATGAAGCATCAGTACTCTCCGTCAGGACCTACCCTAGGGACTCACCAAGGAGAGATACCGTTCCAGACCAGACCACAGCTGCCATTCGCGTTAGCAGCACCAGAACTGCCGAGTTCACCGGCATATGTCGTCTACAAGATCGGTGGCGATCCTAGTGATTACCAGTTCTTGTATGAACCGCCTAAGGAGATCCCGCACGGATACATGTGCACATATGTGCCAGACTGCAATAACTGGGCACGCACGAACCAGACTGCAGTAGGAGGGATTTCTGGGACAGCAGGAGGGGTTTCTGGGTCGGATCCCGAGAAGCAGGCGTGGCTAGCTAAATATGCCACTGCCACGAATCATTCAAGCTCAACTCCTGCAGCTAGCACCGGGGATCAGATCAGTGCAATCTTGAGAGACCAGTTCGGCATGGTGCCGAAGAGAAGGACAATCGGCTATTTCAAGCCGTACCCCAACGAGTATGATTTGATCCCACTACCACCCAAGTATCGGCTCCCTGAATTCTCCAAGTTTAGTGGATCAGAAGGCTCTAGTTCAATTGAGCATGTGAGCCGATACTTGGCACAGTTGGGCATGATCTCAGCATCAGACCCATTACGCTTGAGGTTTTTCGCGCAGTCTCTCACAGGATCGGCTTTCGGGTGGTACACCTCGCTGCCACCAGATTCAATCCGGACTTGGAAGCAGATGGAAGAGCAGTTCCACATGCAGTATCACTCAGAAGCTTCTGAGGCTGGCATTGCCGATCTAGCACATGTACGACAGAAGCGCGGAGAAATGGTATCGGAATACATCCAGCGCTTCAGGACCGTCAGGAACCGATGCTATTCGGCTCGTTTGAATGAAAAAGAAGCAGTCGAGTTGGCAGTGGTGGGTCTCGCGTCACCGATCAAGGATATGGCTTCCCAAGCAGAGTACGCTTCACTGGTGCATATGGTTCAGAAACTATCATTATATGAACAACGCCACCCAGAATTGTACCAGGACAAGTTCAAGCGTTCGGTAATCCTGGTTGAGACAGAAGAAGATGAAGACTCTGCAGGAGATCAGGAGGTAGCCGTGGCTGAATGGACTCGGGGGCAAACCCCGTGTCCTGCAAATGGGTTAAACCACAAGGTCCTGCAAAAGGGTTTGACTTCGACGTAAGCAGAGCTGAGCAGATTTTCGACCTCTTACTCAAAGAGAAGCAGCTGAAGTTACCCGAAGGCCATAAAATCCCTACGGTGCAAGAGATGAACGAAAAGCCATACTGCAAGTGGCATAACTCGTTCACACATACCACCAACGACTACAAAGTGTTGCGTCAGCAGATCCAAATGGCGATAGAACAAGGCCGTCTAATTTTCAGCCAGTACGCCATGAAAGTGGACACGCATCCTTTCCCTGCCGTTAACATGGTGGAGTGCACTTACCGCGGGAGGTGCCAGCCAGGTTTCTCGTTCAGCATTAACATGGTAGAACCTGTGTACCACCCTGGTAAGGACAAAGACGAGAGCAGTCGATCTCGTGGCAAGGAAAAAGAGGAGGCCGTCCCACGCGACCGGCCCCGACACGATGACAAGCGCTACATCACAGAGGAAGAAGTAAGGAATGTACGGTACCAGCGACCTCTCTCCGAGCATCTCCTCAATAAATATGAGCGTCAGTACGACCAACGCCGGCGATACAACGACGACGACGAAAGAGATCGTCGGTCTGGTGTGGATAACAGGAAATATCGTCGGTATGATCGAAACGACGAAAGATATGAGCGCCGTGCTAAGGAAAAGTCAAGAGAGCAGGACGACGTGGACAGACTGGGATTGTCCTTTCTTCAAACACTGCTGGGACTCAGGAATGAGCCGATTGCCCACAATCGGCAACTGCCCCGAATGTAGACAGAGGAAGAGGGACACAGGAGACGTGTCAGTGTTCAAACATCTAGGGCCTCTCCCATCTCGGAACAAGCAAGCTGAGTCCTCTCGGGTGGAAGATCTCGAGGAGTTAGAAGACGAAGAAGAAGAAGAAGATAAATACCACCGGCCAAGGTGGTGCCCTGATGGACTCAGCCACTCCCAAAAGCGTAGGGTTCAGCGACTACGTTGCTTGGAGGAAGCCGAAAGGTTATACCTGCACACGTTGAGGAAGGCGCGGCCCGATCTGGCCGCGAAAATTCAGCAAACTCTATACGAAGAAGGTCGTCCACAGAAGAAAGAGTGGCGCCCCAAACAAAAGAAAGCCGATGATAAGACATCGGCTGGCACAAACATGATGTTCATTCTTCCGTCGGAGTTTTGTGCTCCTGGAACAGAAGTGGCACCTGTGGCACAGCTTGACTGCGGCCCACGGCCAATTATCTTTGAGAAGCCACGAGAAAGGAGCTACAGACATCTGAAGGCCCTGTACTTACGAGGTTATATCAATGGGCAGCCTGTCAACAAGATGCTGGTTGATACGGGAGCGGCAGTCAACATCATGCCATACTCCATGCTACGTCGTCTGGGACGCTCTAGCTCGGATCTGATCAAGACCAATGTCACATTGAGCGATTTTAACGGCCAAGCATTAGAAGCACAAGGTGTTCTGAACGTGGATTTGACCGTAGACAGGAAAACCATCCCTACGTCGTTCTTCATCGTCGATAGCAAGAGCACCTACGCTGTCCTGCTAGGGAGAGATTGGATTCACGCCAACTGCTGCATTCCATCCACAATGCACCAATGCTTGATACAGTGGGATGGAGATGAAGTAGAGATCATCCACGCAGATGACTCAGCCGAGATCTCAACGGCTGGCATGAACATTTGGGAAGCGGAAGGCCAAGAGCCACTCTCCGGAGTCAGTTTGGACGACTGTGAGCGCATCGAAGTGACAAAAAACGGGGTGAGGCTAGTCTTATCCACCGGCCTGACTGTATAACAAGAGCAAAGACTATGGACGTACGTGGCAAGGCCGATCCCTGCGATCGGCCCCAAAAAATAGAAAGTAATAGTCTCACTTCAAGTATGTCACGTAGTCACAGTAACGGGACTCCTTCCCGTAGTAGAGCACGAACGAGATGTAAACCTTCATTGAGCAATGCAATCAAAATGGGGGCCGATTCCAGCAATCGGCCCATATTATCCTCGCCATACGTTTTTCCTGTGTTGAGCATCGATCTAACAGGTGACGGAAAGCTAGGGTATGGGTTTACATCGGCTGATGAGCTAGAAGAAGTTGACATTGGTCCTGGGGATAAGCCACGACCAACTTTTATCAGCAAAAAGTTAGATCCGCACTTAAGGAGCCTGATGATAGCTCTGTTGAAAGAATACCCAGATTGCTTCGCATGGGATTACACAGAGATGCCTGGGTTAGACAGGAGCATAATTGAGCATCGACTCCCTCTCAAGAAAGGATTTCGGCCATTCCAGCAACGAGCACGTCAAATGAAGGCTGAAATTCTTGAAGAAGTCAAGAAAGAGATCGAGAAAATGTTGACCGCCGGGTTCATCAGGCCATGCAGGTATGCTGAATGGATTTTTAGTATCGTACCTATAGAGAAAAAGGACGGCCGATGGCGTGTCGCCATAGATTTCCGAGATCTCAACAGAGCTACTCCAAAGGATGAATATCCAATGCCTGTGGCAGAAACATTGATCAATGCAGCTGCTGGCCATAAGGTATTAAGTTTCATGGATGGCAATGCCGGCTACAACCAAATTTTCATGGCTCCAGAGGATATACACAAGACTGCATTCAGAGTACCAGGATCTGTGGGCTTGTTTGAATATGTGGTCATGACTTTTGGACTGAAGAATGCCGGTGCAACATACCAACGAGCCATGAATTACATTTTTCATGATCTGATCGGCAAGCTGGTGGAGATTTACATCGATGACGTGGTGGTCAAGTCTGTCTCCATAGAAGGACACTTGGATGATTTGCGACGCATCCTGGACCGAACTAGAAAATTCGGGCTAAGAATGAATCCAAAGAAGTGTGCTTTTGGTGTCACGGCCGGTCAGTTCTTGGGTTTTTTGGTTCATGAACGTGGAATTGAGATCGGCCTGAAAAGTCAGGAGGCAGTACGTACCAGGCAGCCACCTACCACGAAGAAGGAACTCCAATGTCTTATCGGCAAGATCAACTTCGTCCGACGGTTCATCTCTAATCTGTCAGGACGAATTGAGCCGTTTATGGCATTGGTGAAAATTAAATCTGATGACGAGTTTCACTGGGGGGCAGAACAGCAGCGAGCGTTTGATGAGATTAAACGGTATCTAACAACGCCGCCTGTGTTAGTTCCACCTCAGCAAGACATGCCGTTCTATATCTACTTATCAGTAGCTGACACGTCCATCGCTTCAGTGGTGGTGCAACTTTATGATGTTATAGAAAAGGTCGCTTCCTACCTCAGCAGAAGGATGTTGGATGCGGATACAAGGTATCCTGAGATCGAGAAGTTATGCCTCTGCCTATTTTTTACCTGCACCAAGCTTCGTCACATCTTTCTGACAGCGGAGGTTGTCATCATATGCAAGTCAGACATTGTCAAGCACATGCTGTCGGCTCCTGTTTTGAAAGGCCGACTTGGTAAGTGGATGTTTGCGTTATCGGAGTTTGATCTCCGGTATCAGCCTGCGAAAGCAGTCAAGGGACAAGCGTTGGCCGATCTTATAGCTGAACGGATCAATACTGATATAGCAGCACTGTCTGTACGTGCATGGGCTATGTTCTTCGATGGATCGGCTTGTGATGATGGTTGCGGCATCGGTATTCTACTCGTGTCGCCTCGGGGGGCAACATATTCCTTCTCCATCAGGTTATCTACCCCTTGCACCAACAATGTCGCTGAGTATGAGGCAATACGCAAGGGAATGGAGTTGCTTTTGGAAGCCGGGGCAGAGGCAGTGGAACTTTTTGGAGACTCTAAATTGGTGATTTCCCAGCTCACAGAGGAATACAAGTGCGAGAGTGAGTCACTCTTCCCATTATGGATGCAATGCCGTGAGCTGATGACACAATTTCGGTACATCAACTTCAATTGGGTCCCAAGATCTCAAAATACCGAGGCCAACGATCTGGCACAGATGGCGTCCGGTTATAAGGAAATACCAGATGGCTCCGATGTTCAGGTGCAGTTCCTGGATCAGGATGACTGGAGAGCCGATATCTTCAATTACTTGAAGGATCCGGCTCGGGGGGCACCTAAACGGATAAGGTACAAGGCCATGAAATATGTCCTTATAGGAGACAACATGTTCTACAGGACGTTGGAAGGGTTACTCCTCAAGTGCCTGGGGCCAACCGAGTCGAATCGGATCCTACATGAGGTACACGAAGGCGCCTGTGGAACTCACCAATCGGCTCATAAGATGAAGTGGTTGATCAGGCGATCAGGGTTTTACTGGCCCACCATGCTTGAGGACTGCTTCAGGTACTACAAAGGATGCCAAGCATGTCAGATGTTTGGGAAGATTCAGATGGTACCCGCATCAGCAATGAACCCCATCATCAAGCCTTGGCCATTTCGAGGTTGGGGCATGGATATGATCGGCAAAATCCATCCTGCGTCGAGCAAAGGCCACAAGTGGATTTTGGCCATTACAGATTACTTCACTAAGT
This sequence comes from Lolium perenne, assembly GCF_019359855.2. NCBI lineage: Eukaryota > Viridiplantae > Streptophyta > Magnoliopsida > Poales > Poaceae > Lolium > Lolium perenne. The sequence goes on from NC_067245.2 coordinate 192,377,289, forward strand.
GGGTGGAGGCCGTCCCTATGAAGAAGGTAAAATCGGAAGATGTTATCAATTTTGTGAAGGAACACGTCATTCATAGATTCGGGATCCCCCAAACTATCACGACCGATGGAGGTTCGGTCTTCATTTCTAAAGAATTCAGAAAGTTCTGCGACGACATGGGAATTAAGTTGATCCGATCGTCACCATACTATGCTCAAGCAAATGGGCAAGCTGAAGCGTCTAACCAAAGCCTTATCAAGCTGATTAAGAGGAAAGTTGATGAGCACCCTAGACGTTGGCATGAGGTATTGTCAGAAGCTTTGTGGGCTTATCGCATGTCATGTCATGGGGCTATAAAAACCTCGCCATACCAGCTGGTTTATGGACAAGAAGCCGTATTACCTTGGGAAATTACGGTTGGATCGAGACGTGTTACATTTCAGAATGATCTAACATCTGAAGAATATGCGGCCCTGATGAGGGATAGTATTGAGGATCTAATGGAACTCAGACTTTGGTCATTGGAGAAGATTAAGGAGAACAAAGCCAAGGTAGTTCGCGCATACAATAAAAAGGTGAGACCAAAGGAGTTTCAGGTTGGTGATCTAGTATGGGAAGCTGTGTTGCCATTAGGAACTAAGGATAAAGCGTATGGTAAATGGTCTCCTAATTGGCACGGGCCGTACAGAGTCGACCAGGTTTTGAAGGATAATGCATACATGCTCGAGCAGCTGGACGGGGTTAAATTCCCAGTAGCTGTCAATGGTCAACATCTCAAGAAATATTTTCCAAGCATGTGGGATGACGGACAGTGAAATATGGGGGCCGATGCATAAAATCGGCCAGTAAAATTTTTTTTTACATGCAAATCACAGCCGATGCACAGACATCGACTTTAGAAATATGGATACCAGTACAGCCGATGCACAGACATCGACTTCAGACTAAAAAGCCGATGCACAGTCATCGACTCTAGAGGAACAAGTTCAATTGAGCAGTTAGCAGATTATTTTCTCAGGCCAAAGACCGTGGCATTGGGATGGTTTTCCCATTGGATTCGCTGAAGAGTTGAATTTGTGCGTTTGAGATCTAAGGATTGCGTGGACGCGAATTGGACCTGTTTGGACGGCAATTTGAGGGATCTGAGTGTATTCTCTCAGACGAAGGGTGCAGATTACCGTGTAAATAGGCAACTGATTTGGCCTTAATCGCGTTTTATGGTAAAGGCCGATGCGTTGCCATCGGCTCTTTGCGCGCTGACTTACGTTGACAATCGGCAGAATTAATGTGGAAGCAAAATCGACATAGGAACATTTTCTTCATTAATAGAAAGGATTTCTTACAAAGAAAGAGCCGATTGCTCGAGGGAGGAAGAACAAAAGAGAGGTCTATTGACCAATCTGCTACTACTACTAGTCCTATGCTACTCTATGGGCCGTCGCTGCCCTCGTCGTCGCCGTCGAGGCTGCCGTCGGCGCTGCTGCCGGCGGGCTCCTCGTCGCTGCTCCCGTAGCCTTCGATGGGAGCCTCCTCCTCTTCATCGTCGTCATCGTCGTCGTCGTCGTCCGATCCGGCGCGGAAGCGCTTCGCCGGCGGGTAGTCCTCGAGGGAATTGTTGTCTTCTTTTTCTTCCTCCTCGTCGGAGGAGGTGAAGTCATCCCAGGAGAAGCGGTCGTCCTCGCTCTCCGCCTCCAGCTCCCTGTCGGCGAGTAATTGGAGGTCGTCATCCCCGTCGGTCAAGGACTTGTCGTCCTCGGACCAGACAGAGGAGTCATGGTCCTCCTGGTCCCATTCCTCTGGGGCGCGCTCGTTGTGCGCCGCTGTCAAATCCCACTCCGGCGTAGGTTCGCGGGAGGAGGAAGAGGAGGACTGGGAAGAAAGACCCGACGAGGCGGAGGAGGAGGAAGAGGAAGACTGCTACAGGAGAAGGGGGTTTTTTGTGCCGATGGCTAGTACAGAGCAAGGGGATGAAGAGGCGAACTGTTCGGCGCGGTTAAATAAAGGGGTGATACGTCCAAAACGTATCTACTTTCCCGAACACTTTTGCTATTGTTTTGCCTCTAATTTGTGTATTTTGGATGCATCTAACACGGACTAACGCTGTTTTCAGCAGAACTGTTCTGGTGTCTCGTTTTTGTGCAGAAATCCAACTTTCAGGAAAATCCTCGGAATTTTTGCAGAAGGCCCTATTTTCCCAAAATATTGGCGGAGCCAGAAGGACAAGTCAGGTGGAGGCCCGAGGGCCCCACACCATAGGGCGGCGCGGCCCAGGGGGGCCGCGTGGCCCTGTGGTGTGGCCCCCTCGGCCGGCCTCCGACGCCCTCCTTCGGACTATTTATTGCCTTCGACCTAAAAATGCACGGGGAGAAGTCGAAGTTGCCAGAAAGCCTCCAGAACGCCGCCACATCGCGAAACTCCGTCGCGGGAGCCAGAAGTCTCCGTTCTGGCACTCCGCCGGGACGGGGAATTGGAGGAGATCATCGCCATCATCACCACCGACGCCTCTCCATCAACCAGCCATGCTTCCCCCATCCATGTGTGAGTAATTCCCCCACTGTAGGCCGAAGGGGATGGTAGGGATTGGATGAGATTGGTCATGTAATAGCATAAGATTGTTAGGGCATAGTGCCTAGTGTCCATAATTGGTACTTTGATGATATTGTTGCAACTTGTTATGCTTAATGCTTGTCACTAGGGCCCGAGTGCCATGATCTCAGATCTGAACATGTTATTGTTTCATCATGATATTCATTGTTTTATGATCTTACCTGCAAGTTGTATACACATGTCGCTGTCCGGAACCAATGGCCCCGAAGTGACAAGAATTGGGACAACCGGAGGGGATGGTAGTGACGTGAGGATCACATGTGTTCACGGAGTGTTAATGCTTTGCTCCGGTACTCTATTAAAAGGAGTACCTTAATATCCAGTAGATTCCCTTGAGGCCCGGCTGCCACCGGCTGGTAGGATAAAAGATGTTGTGCAAGTTTCTCATTGCGAGCACGTACGACTATAATTGGAACACATGCCTATTGATTGCTTTGTACTTGGACACCGTTTTATTATTATCTACAAATGCCCTGCTATGATTGTTACATGAGTTTCTCTCATCCATGCAACGCCCGTCATCCGTCCCCGTGCCTACAGTATTTTAATCCTGCTTTTTACTATAATCATTACTGCTGTCTCTGTTACTCTGCTGCTGTTATTTCACTACTGCTACTGCTATAAAACTGTTACTACTGATAAACTCTTGCGAGCAAGTCTGTTTCCAGGTGCAGCTGAATTGACAACTCCGCTGTTAAGGCCTCCAAGTATTCTTTGTCTCCCCTTGTGTCGAATCAATAAATTGGGATTTACTTCCCGCGAAGACTGCTGCGATCCCCTATACTTGTGGGTCATCAAGACTGTTTTCTGGCGCCGTTGCCGGGGAGCATAGCTTTATTTGGAAGTTCACTTGGATTGATATTGTTCGCTGCAAATTCTCCAACATGGGTAAAGCTCGCGATCCTAAAGTCGCCATATTACCATCCACTACAAGAAAAGGTACAACTCTGAGTACCTCTGCTACACTTGATTCACCATCTGTGATAAGTCAACTTGTTTCACCGCCACAAGCTTCATTTGCTGGTACTTCTGCTGAATCTGAAAACTCTCATAATATTGATAATATTTCTGCTGTGCTTGATGATAGTGGTTCATTGGGATCTTTTCTAGATGCTACAATTGCTAGGTCTAGACAAATTGAAAATGCTGAAACTCCTGATGAAAATGCCACTACACCTGTTAATTCACCTGAACTTGATTATTCTAGTGATGATCCTGATGAAGATTATGTGGAGCTTAATGATGATTTTATTAATAGATGCAATGCTACTGATGCAAGAAACATTAAAAAGTTTCTCACACGATATACTGTTAGACATAAGCTATCTCCTGATCCTAAATTTGCCACATCTCCTATATGCATTAAGGATAAAGATTACGATTTTTCTCTTGATCTATCTCATATAGCTATTGTAGAGAAAGCACCCTTTTGTGGTACTGAAAAAGAAAGTGCTGTAGAACACATGAATGAACTTTCTTCTATGAGTAGCTTGTTCTCTGATGATGACAAGATGCGTACTTACTTTGTCATTAAAATTTTTCCTTTCTCATTAAAGGATGATGCTAAAACTTGGTATAATAATTTGCCTCCTGGTTCTATTAAAAGTCCAGCTGATTTGCGTGATGTTTTCTTTCGAAAATACTTTCCTGCTAGTGCTCAACATGCTGCTTTACAGAGAATTTATAGATTTGACCAGGGAGATGAAGAGAAATTGCCTGCGGCATGGGCAAGATTTTGTTCTCTTATCAGAGCTCGACCTGGACATGATTTAGAAAAGAATGATCTACTTGATATATTTTATAGTGGACTAACCATTGAATCTAGAGCATATTTGGATAGTTGTGCTGGTTGTGTTTTCAGGAAAAGAACCCCAGACGAAGCTGAAGATTTATTGGCTAGAATAAGCCGGAATCATTATGATTGGGATACACCTGAACCAACTCCAACGCCAATATTGAAGAAGAGGGGTTTAATTGAATTGAATGATGAAGATATGCGGGAAGCTAAGAAGTCTCTCAAGGAGAAAGGTATTAAATCCGAAGATGTGAAGAATCTACCTCCTATAGAAGATATATGTGAGATAATTCCCCCTTCATCCATGATTGAGGTAAACTCCCTTCAACGCTTTACTAGAGAAGATATTCCGTATTCAAAACCTCCTGCGCAATGCTTAGATGAGTTTGATAATTATATTGTTAAGCAAGAAAATTTTAATATGAGAGTAGAGAATCATCTAATGGAAAATTCTCAAGCTATTAGCAATTTGCATGATATTGTGGAGAGAACCTCCAATGATGTTAAGATGCTTGTTAAACATTTTCAAATGATTCAAACTCAAATTGATCAACTCACTGAAGTGCAAAATGACTTGCTAAATAATAATTCTGAAGAGAAACATGCTTATGAAGTAACAACTAGAGGTGGTGTCTCTACCCAGGATCCTCTATATCCTGAAGGGCATCCCAAAAGAATTGAACAAGATTCTCAACGCATTGAACCTAGTGCTCATTCTAAGAAGAAAAAGAAGAAGAAACATAAAAATGTTGTAGAATCCTCTGAACCTGTTAATGATCCTAATAGTATTTCTATTTCCGATGCTGAAACAGAAAGTGGAAATGAACATGACAATGATAATGATAATGATAAGAATGATGCTTCTGATAAAGAAGAGGTAGAAGATGAACCTGAAAAGCATGCTAAAAATAAAAAGTATACTAAAGAAGATTTTATTGCTAAGAAACATGGTAATGAAAGAGAACCTTGGGTGCAAAAGCAAATGCCTTTTCCTGCTAAGAAACTAAAATCAAAGGAAGAAGAACACTATAATAAATTTTGCGATTGGATGAAACCTTTATTCTTGCAAATCCCTTTGACTGATGCTATTAAATTGCCTCCTTACTCAAAGTATATGAAAGATATTGTTACTAACAAAAGGAAAATCCCCAATGAGGAAATTTCCACTATGCTTGCTAATTACTCTTTCAATGGCAAGGTTCCAAAGAAGTTGGGCGACCCAGGTATACCTACTATTCCTTGTTCTATTAATAATAATTATGTTAAAACTACTCTATGTGACTTGGGAGCCGGTGTTAGTGTTATGCCTTTTTCTCTTTATAAGAGGCTTTATCTAGATAATTTGATACCTACTGATATATCTTTGCAAATGGCTGATAAATCTACTGCTATTCCTGTTGGTATATGTGAGGATGTTCCTGTTCAAGTTACTAATAACTGCTTGATATTAACTGATTTTGTTGTGTTGGAAATGCCTGAAGATGATAATATGTCTATTATTCTTGGGAGACCTTTTCTTAACACCGCAGGGGCTGTTATTGATTGCAATAAAGGAAAGGTTACTTTCAATGTTGATGATAAGGAGCATACCGTCTATTTCCCCAAGAGGATTGATAAAGTATGTGGAGTCAATACTATTTCTAATGTGAGAACTATCAAAATTGGAACTATTGATTGTCCTATATATGAGCCTAAAGAAGGTTATCAAAATCTTATGATTGGATCCATATCAATACAATTCAAGGTAACATGATTGATTTGAGGTTTATTTCTTCTTATTCTATGTAAAAATTATTCGCTAGCAAGACTTGATCAACCTTGTTAACAAATACTTTTTATATGCATAGAGGAGGTAAACACCATCTCTTTCTCCCTCCACTTGTCTTATTTGATGTAGCACTTTTGATTTGCAAAGTTCCTTAGTTAATTAGAGTTTTTAAAAAATTTCCTGGCCAGTAATAATAAACTTAACACCCAGAAATGTGCATTTTTCAAAGTTTTCAAAAATTCACAAAAATTATACAGTTGGTCCTATTTTGCAAAGAGGCACCTGGGAGCACCTGGGGATGACCAGTGGGGCACCCCAGGGGGCCACCCCACCAGCCGGCGCGGCCAAGGAGGGGGGCGCGCCACCCTGTGGTGTGGGCCCCTCCTTGTCCCACTACTTCATCTCTTTCTCCCAGAATCTTCTCTCTCCCGAAAAAACTCGAACCAGCTTTCTCTCACTCACGTTTTTGCTCAAGAGCTCAGGATTTTTCGATCTCTTTGCTCAGCCCAGATTTCTGTCTGAAATTTGGCACATTTGCTCTCCGGTATGTGACTCCTCCGATTATCCAAGTAGAATTTTGTTTGGTTGAGTATATCTTGAATATTTTGCTGCTGTAGGTAACATGTTTAGTGAGCTTGCATGCTTGTTCTAAGTTGTATAAACTAGTTTTGATGCATGATTAGTACTCTAGCAAGTTCCTATAGTAGTTCTCCTTGATTATATGTCACCAAATCAAGTTTTATATCACTTGTTGAAAAATTTCAGAAAAGGAAGATGAAGAAGTTCAACTTTGGAGAATTGTTTCAGAGGGGAACAACCAGCACCGGGAGACCCTCTAGGACCGCCACCCGACTTAGGCGATCCTATAATGAGGATATCATCGCGCCTAGCTTCGCGCCCGAAGAGGACAATGTGACTCCTAATGCTTCATCCTTCCCATGTTATGATTTTCTGACAAATGCAGGGATATTGGATGATTTCTTCACCCTTGTCAATAGGGCGGGCTTAGCCGCCTACGTGGGAGATGAAAGGGAGCAATACTACATGCTCACCAAAATCTTCGTCGAGAGCTTCAAGTTCCATAACAAGCAATATGGGCCGACAGTTGCATTCAGGATTTATGATAATCCTATTACTATGGAATTGGAAACATTTTGTCGTGCATTGGATATTTCCCCTGTAGGTACATCAAGGAGGATTGATGACAACCCCCGGGACCTGTTGGAACTCTATCGAGGGATCACCGATGATGATCGTCGCACCATTCAGCGTGGCAAGATAAGGAACATCCAACTCCCTGCCATTAAATATTTTGCATATTACATTGCTACTAGCATTCTTGGTAGGGAGAACACTAGCAATATTTCTAGCTATCATCTTGCTTTCTTGAATGCTGCACTTACTGGACGGACATCTTATCATCTTGGTTCTCTTATTGCTCGCCGCCTGTCTAACAGGGGGCCTATTTTTGGAGGAACTATTGCACTGCGCATTTTAACACATTTAAGACTTCCTCTTGATTCTAATGATATGCCATTAACCCCTAGGAGACTTGATATTGCTGCTATGAAAAGCCATCATTTTGTTACCACCGATTCCACTTTGGATAATATGGTCTATAGAATGTTGTTTGCTGATGGGGATGAGAAGGAAATCCCTCTTCCCCAGCCAGGTTTGTTCAGTATTGACAGGCAACCATGGTCGCGCACTAAGGAGGAGGTGGATGAACATATGAAGATATAAGACTTCCACCAGCAGCATGACTCCGAGGATGCCGAGCCCTCCTACGACTACACCGTCACGTATCCGGGTGCTTCTTCTAGCACATACCCGGAATATGATCCATCTTCGTCGTACTACGGAGATACTACCTCATGGCCTCGATGGGATTGAACTCCACTTAGGACAAAAGCCTAAGCTTGGGGGGAGGTATACCGGCATCACTCATTCTTTGCATATTATGATTGCTGGATACTTGTACATACTTGTTTAGTTTGTTTGAGTGGTTTTCTAATGAGAGGGAGATGATATTTGGGGAAGTGCTGCCTGAAAACAGATTCTGGACTGTTACCGAAAAAATTCTCAAAAATAGCCAGAAGAGTATTTTGCGAAGCCAATTTTTTTACATGTTCCCCAGGTTGTTATCTAACTTTCATTAGTTGAACACTTTTCGATTTGAGCATTGGAAGAATTTATTAAAAATCGGGTACTGTACTGCTGTCAAGTTTGACGAATTTCTGCTGCTTTGTGTTTATGTGACTTTTCTAGTTTGGTATTTCTTATTTTTTGCTTTGTTTCTTTCCCAAAACACAAAAAGACCAAAAATATTTCTGTTGTTTCTCTTTATAATTTGTTTGCTTTGGTTTCTTGCATTTGTTTCGCTTTATTTGCTATTGCTAGTTTGCTACAAGAAAACCCAAAAAGATTTTGCTTTGTTTGTTTGTTTTCCTTTGTTCTTGGTTCCAATTCGAAAACACCAAAAATATTTACTGTTCTTCTTTGGCTTGTGAAGTTCATCTTGAGTTCAATGGTCTTCGGTGGCTGGAGCGTGGTTTTCATTTCATATTATCCAAGCTACACAAGTGAAAGGCAATAATGACGATCTACGACAATTGGATTGTGGTGAGAGGCTGGTATGAACTCTATTTATTTTCATTTTTGTACATATACTCATCCATGTGAGCATGCTTAGTTGGTTCATGTGAGGTATATGTCATTTGAGAAAAGTCTAGTAGTTCATCTCTCATGTTTAGCTCCAATTTATTAATATGAGTAGCATGTCATGGATGTTTGCTTGCATTGTTTTATTCATAAGTAGGTATGGCATTGTGGTATCCTCCTCTGAATAATTCATTTATATCGACTTGGCACATGCTCACGCATGCATATGACTGAACAAAAAGTCAATTAAGCCTCGATGATTTATATTGCTTCAGAGTTCTTGTATCACTTTTATGCCCCTGTTAATTTATTTTGCCGCAAGCATGATTATGACAGTTACTGCTCTCTTGATTTGTCACTCCCTAGTCTTTTGCTAGCCTTCACTTGTACTGAGCGGGAACGCTGCTCGTGCTTCCAAACACCTGAAAACCAAGTTGTTCCAAAGTGTCCACCATAAATACCTATGCATGGCATTTCAAACCATTCCAAGTAAATTCTCATGCGCTACCTTTAAAACCTTCAAAATGCTTCTCAATTTGTGTTAATGTTTCATAGCTCATGAGGAAGTATGTGGTGTTTAACTTTCAACCTTGTCATTTAATCTTGACGGACTTTCATATGGACTAGTGGCACATCCGCTTATCCAATAATTTTGCAAAAAGAGCTGGCAATGGGGTTCCCAGCCCCGATTAATCAAACTTCATTAATAATTCTCTTCACATGTTTTGCTCTGATTCATCAGTAAGCAACTTAATTTTGCAAATAGACACTCCTCCATGGTATGTGATTGATGGAAGGCACCCGAGGATTCGGTTAGCCATGGCTTGTGTAAGCAAAGGTTGGGGGGAGTGTCACTCATAATAAAACTAAAATACGTGTGTAAACAAAAGAGAAGAGGGATGATCTACCTTGCTGGTAGAGATAACGTCCTTCATGGGAGCCGCTCTTGAAAGTCCGGTTGGCAAGGTAGTTAGTATACCCATTACCATTCGTTGACAACAACAAACACCTCTCAAAATAATTTTACTCCTGATTTTAAAAAATGAAAAGCTCTAGCGCATGTTAATCCCTGCTTCCCTCTGCGAAGGGTCAATCTTTTACTTTTATGTTGTGTCTCCATTCTTTCTTTGAGCACTATCTTGAGAGCACAACTATCATTCTTAGTATAATATGCTTGTCTCAAAATATGATTGATTGTGGTATAACTTTGATGCTTTTATCTTTGACAATCACTACTTCTAGTCTTTCTATGAACTCCAGAGGTGCCTGGGCATTTATGTTTTGCCGATCAAATACGGGCAAGCGAGATACCACTTTATCATACTCTCTTATGAACATTGCAATCCTGCTTATATACATGATTCATGATGCTTATTATTAATTGTTGGTACCTCTCCATGATTGACATAGCTGTTAGATGATCTTATTTGCATGCATCTCATTATGAACTGCCTAAGTATTAGCCATAGCATGAGAATATATACATCATATGAGAAAATGTGTTCGTGAAAGTTCTTTTATCGCTCAGTTGTTAACTGAATTGCTTGAGGACAAGCAATAAGCTAAGCTTGGGGGGAGTTGATACGTCCAAAACATATCTACTTTCCCGAACACTTTTGCTATTGTTTTGCCTCTAATTTGTGTATTTTGGATGCATCTAACACGGACTAACGCTGTTTTCAGCAGAACTGTTCTGGTGTCTCGTTTTTGTGCAGAAATCCAACTTTCAGGAAAATCCTCGGAATTTTTGCAGAAGGCCCTATTTTCCCAAAATATTGGCGGAGCCAGAAGGACAAGTCAGGTGGAGGCCCGAGGGCCCCACACCATAGGGCGGCGCGGCCCAGGGGGGCCCGCGCGGCCCTGTGGTGTGGCCCCCTCGGCCGGCCTCCGACGCCCTCCTTCGGACTATTTATTGCCTTCGACCTAAAAACGCACGGGGAGAAGTCGAAGTCGCCAGAAAGCCTCCAGAACGCCGCCACATCGCGAAACTCCGTCGCGGGAGCCGGGTCTCCGTTTCGGCACTCCGCCGGGACGGGGAATTGGAGGAGATCATCGCCATCATCACCACCGACGCCTCTCCATCAACCAGCCATGCTTCCCCCATCCATGTGTGAGTAATTCCCCCGCTGTAGGCCGAAGGGGATGGTAGGGATTGGATGAGATTGGTCATGTAATAGCATAAGATTGTTAGGGCATAGTGCCTAGTGTCCGTAATTGGTACTTTGATGATATTGTTGCAACTTGTTATGCTTAATGCTTGTCACTAGGGCCCGAGTGCCATGATCTCAGATCTGAACATGTTATTGTTTCATCATGATATTCATTGTTTTATGATCTTACCTGCAAGTTGTATACACATGTCGCTGTCCGGAACCAATGGCCCCGAAGTGACAAGAATTGGGACAACCGGAGGGGATGGTAGTGACGTGAGGATCACATGTGTTCACGGAGTGTTAATGCTTTGCTCCGGTACTCTATTAGAAGGAGTACCTTAATATCCAGTAGATTCCCTTGAGGCCCGGCTGCCACCGGCTGGTAGGACAAAAGATGTTGTGCAAGTTTCTCATTGCGAGCACGTACGACTATAATTGGAACACATGCCTATTGATTGCTTTGTACTTGGACACCGTTTTATTATTATCTGCAAATGCCCTGCTATGATTGTTACATGAGTTTCTCTCATCCATGCAACGCCCGTCATCCGTCCCCGTGCCTACAGTATTTTAATCCTGCTGTTTACTATAATCATTACTGCTGTCTCTGTTACTCTGTTGCTGTTATTTCACTACTGCTACTGCTATAAAACTGTTACTACTGATAAACTCTTTCGAGCAAGTCTGTTTCCAGGTGCAGCTGAATTGACAACTCCGCTGTTAAGGCCTCCAAGTATTCTTTGTCTCCCCTTGTGTCGAATCAATAAATTGGGATTTACTTCCCGCGAAGACTGCTGCGATCCCCTATACTTGTGGGTCATCAAGGGGATATAGTGGAGATTTAATGCCACAGCAGTTTCCGAGGAAGTGGTGCCAAAAAACTGTCAAATCTTGCAGAGAAGTTGAGAAGGCAAGACATCATGATGAAGGATACTGCGACGGTTCTGCTCTGCCACGACATGACCCGACGAAGAAAAAAAAAGGGGTGGTTTTGGAATTATCATTGCCAAAACCAGGGGGGCATGTGTTATCACCAGATTTTAACCAAATCAGAGGTGGGCCGTGATTGAGATGGGCTTGGAGAATATACACGGAAAATATGCATGAATCGGCCTTGTACTAGAGTTTGGGCTAAATTGCCCGTGTATCTATAAATATAGTAGGATACGTGTCGGTTAGGATTAAAAGGTAGAGTTTAGCTCGTACACGGTTGGGATTATTCCCACGATAGAGAGTCTACGGACTATAAATATGTATCTAGGGTTATTGAGAAAAGAGGACGATCACGTTCACAACAAATCAATCTAGGCGCATCGCTACCCCTTGTTTCGAGGGTTTCTTCCGGGTAAGCACCATGCTGCCTACATCGCATCTCGCGATCTAGGCAGTATTGAGTTTATTCGTTGTTCATGCGTTGCTCGTGCTGAAGCCTTGTTGATGGCGAGCAACGTAGTTATCATAGATGTGTTAGGGTTAGCATTGTTTTACCTTGATATATGCTTTTATCTATGCTATCCCTAGACATCTAGCTGCCTTTACACCTATCTTAGGTGTAAGGGCAGCACCTTGCTTGATCTTTGTTTAGTAGATCCGATCCGTTATGATTGCTCCTTGTTCTTCAAGGATTAGTTTGATATCTACATAGTTAGGCCTTGCAAACGGGTTGAATGATCCAGTAGTGCGTAAGGTGTAATTTACCGATCCTAGGGAGGATGTTCCAGGAATCAACTCCACGTTGGTTTTTAGGCCTTGCCTAGGGTTGGTTTGTTATCATCTTTCGTGTCTGCCAGGCTCAATTACGTGTAGGACGTTCCGGTTATGTGGTGAAAACCCTAAATCGTCGTAGATCGTTTTAACTCAATATTGATCAAGCAGGACCACCATGTTATCGTAGATCTCATACGAATCATGGGTGGATCGGCTCCTTGAGCCGATTCACAGGACAACCTGAGAGCCGATCGAGGCTCGTATTTAATGTTTACGTGTATGCCATGCAGGAAACTAGCCGAAGCAATCCATCACCTTCCTGACCAGGTATAGGTCAGGTGGCACGCCCTTGCACCAGCATCGGACGTGCGTGCCGGAGCATTGCGGGCCATCGCCCGAGGGACCAGGGCCCACCAGAAGTCCTGGGAGCCTCCCGGCTCTACGTGTTGCCCGTCGCTACTCGCCGGTGGGTTTTGGTGGTCAACACTACCGTAGTAACGAATCTTCAAGGGCTCAAGAACCTGCAAGCACACACAAACACATAATATTATGCCATATCCAAGGGAATAAAACAAGTAGTGCTAACAAAAAAAATATTAGTACCTGCCCTAGGTCCGCCTTATAATAGGCCCGGTGATGCCTGTCATAGTAATCATTGAGGAGCCACACCATCCTACAGTTTTTCCGCATATGCACACATTAAGAATTACCATAATATCATCATACATGTTCTAAATTTTGGGTTTCCTAACAAATATGATACATATATGACAATATGGACTCCAACACATACATAAGAATATCTAGGGTTCCAACACATACACACATACATGGGAATATGGATACATACATATCTAGGATTCCAACACATACACACATTCATGGAAATTTGATGTCTAGGATTCCAACACTTGGGTTCCAACACATACATACATGAGGATATGGATTTCAACACATACATGAGAATATGGATTTCAATATCTAAAATTTCATATCTTGCTTCCATGTCTAAATTGAATTAAATCCGAGCAAATCTTGCATGAATCGAAGGGTAATACATTGAGGAATGGATGAGGATCGAAATGGTCGGCCAGATCCGACAAATCCGTGGTGGATTTGGTAGGGGGTGGAGGAGAGGCGGCCGACAACGGCAGTTGCGGTCGAAACAGAGAGGAAGAGAAAGAAGAGAAGAAGGCCCGGGTCGGGCTGGGGCGGCTTGGGCGCCACACATAACAGGATGTGTGGCGCCCTTCCGAGCGACACCATACATTTAAAGTGTGGCGTCCGTGGAAGCGGCGCCACACGCCCTGCCACGTCGGCTGGTTAACGGCGCGCAGTGTCGACTGTGGCACGCCGACCAAGATCTGTGGCGCCGTTCGCATGGACAGTGTGGCGCCGCTCGGAAGGGCGCCACAAAAAAGGGTTAGGCCAGTAAAATAGTTTATCCAGAAGGCTTTTTCTTTGCCAAAAAGTCATTTTTGTCAAAATCGCCCAAACTTATCTACCAGTAAGTTAACTTTTCAATCCGGAAAACACCCGACATTTCAAAGGCTCTCCCTATAAAAAAAAGTAAACAAAACAGTCAAGCTTGAGCTTATCTGGTTCCCATGTGTCCCATGTCAACGGTGAAGCTGCCGCCACCAACCCACTCACGCCATCAATAGATTAAAGCTTCGACAACGCCTAGCTAGCTACTCCCCGTCCCGCCATACCAAATCTCAGTGACCCAACCGATCCGGCCACACCCAACAGCAGCCGGTGCACCACCTTGCCTGCCGGCCATGGCTGCTGCTCCTGTCACTGTCACCGTTGTGCCACGCTTGAAGCTGGGTTCTCAGGGGATGGAGGTCTCGGCGCAGGGCCTCGGCTGCATGGGCATGTCCGCCATCTACGGCCCGGCCGAGCCCGAGCCAGACATGGTCGCGCTCATCCACCACGCCGTCGCCGCCGGCGTCACCCTGCTCGACTCCTCCGACATCTACGGGCCGCACACCAACGAGATCCTCCTCGGCAAGGTCAGTTCTAACTTCTGGACTCTAAAGTAGCTTAATACTAGTGCCATCTTCACCTTTTTCGCTTTATGGACGTGTGGTGAAGGTGCTCGATGTGCTTGTATGTGACAGGCGCTGCAAGGCGGTGTGAGGGAGAAGGTGGATCTGGCCACCAAGTTCGGCCTCTCGTTTGCCGACGGCAAGCGGGAGATCCGTGGCGATCCGGCGTATGTGCGGGCGGCGTGCGAGGGCAGCCTTAAGCGGCTCGGCGTCGATTGCATTGATCTCTACTACCAGCACCGCATAGATACCAGGGTGCCTATCGAGGTCACGGTGAGTATTATAGTGTAATTGGTTTCTTGGTTTCTTTGTGCTTTTGGAGTGGTTTTAGTGTTTGTTGTGGTGGTAATTTTTTTTTAAATGGTGTTGTGGTGGTAATGATTATGGATACACATACAAGTGGAGATGGTAGGTGAGAGGTCAATCTACTACTTAAACATAGAGAGGGATGGGGGTTGGTGTCTTAAGTGACTATCTTTTATCTCCACACTCAGCTGCCAGGCGCCTTGTATTCTCACCCTTGTCTTTGTATGCTGTTATAATGTGAGCCATGCATTCATTTTTAATATTGCAAACTAAATTTATATCCACCTTATTAAGATTGGAGAGCTCAAGAAGCTAGTCGAAGAAGGAAAGATCAAATACATCGGATTATCCGAAGCTTCTGCATCAACAATCAGAAGGGCTCATGCTGTTCATCCTATCACTGCAGTTCAGTTGGAGTGGTCACTATGGACTAGAGACGTGGAAGAAGATATAATTCCAACTTGCAGGTATTGTATAAAAACCACGCCATGTAGTTTGTTGAAAAATTCATACGCTTTATTTACTGAAATGTCTTTTTTTTCTTGACAATTTCAGAGAACTTGGAATTGGAATTGTAGCTTACAGCCCACTTGGCAGAGGGTTCTTCTCTAAAGGATCAAAACTGGTTGACTCGCTATCAGACCAGGACTTCCGCAGAGTGAGTTTCATGTCATTATTGTTATTCTTGTAGCTTCATGAACTAACCACTAGAACCAAAAGACTGAACTTAATGGATAGAAGGCGGGCAATCCACATATACTCACTGGCGGACCTACGCTGAAACAAAACCATGCCATTGCCCGCCCTGCCCCAAATCATTTTCTCCTTTATCAATCGATTATCTAGCACTAAAACTCCATTAATTCTGTCCAAACTCACTGCTCCTTTTTGTTTTCTCATCAAAAAAATATGATTTGGCCCGCCAAGGTTTCTTGTCAAGCTCCACCACTGCATATATTGTAAAACCCCCTCCCACGTGTGACTCAATGATGCCTAGACGCGAATAGAATCTCACGTAAGACATTGAGGCCTATACGTGGACACATATAGAGGGGAAGAGTAATTTAATAAATTTGAATTGCGAAAGCCGAGATTTTAACCCAAGACCTCTTATACTATATCATTTAATTCTTTGTTGTCTGTTAGAAGGCACACAATCAGCCATCATTTTTTTTGAAATGGGGTAGCCCCGGCCTCTGCAAATCTGCCATCATCTTTTTTTTTCTCTTCGAAATGGGGTAGCCCTGGCCTCTGCAAATCTGCCATCAGCTGACTTATTAGGTTTATCTTTTGTCGAAATGGTCATCTTTCCACTAAACGATTTTTTTAAAAACTATGCTTGAATGTGTTGTCAATTTCTTACTAGAAAAAGGAAATGGAACTTCTACGACCAGTTGGTTATTCACCGAGGACTTATTTTGCAGAATTTGCCCAGATTTCAACCACAGAATCTTGAGAAGAATGACCAGATATTTAAGCATGTTAACGCAATGGCAACAAGAAAAGGGTGCACACCATCACAACTTGCATTGGCCTGGGTTCATCATCAGGGGATCGATGTTTGCCCCATACCTGGCACAACAAAAATCGAGAATTTCAACCAGAACGTGGGAGCGCTATCTGTGAAGCTCACACCAGAGGAGATGGCCGAACTCGAGTCCTACGCCAGTGCAGGTGATGTCCAGGGTGACCGGTATGCTGGAGTGGCGAGTACTTGGAAAGATTCTGAGACCCCTCCATTGTCATCCTGGAAGGCTGAGTAGACATTTTCATTTTCTTCAATGAGACTACAGGAGTCCCCGATTCAAACAAATAAAAGAAGAGCCTTATCGTATTCATATTTTGTGACTGCCAATTAGAGTTGGACATGCATTACTGTGCATGCCAGTCTGTGAACCGAACTGAGCTGTGATTTTGTGTGTGTATTGTATGTCTTTGTTCTCGGTATATGTACAATTAGTACGTTGAATAAGCTTCTGAGCTCTACTGCCCCATAAGGCCCTCTTTCATTGAAAGTATCTTCCTAGTGATTTTGTTTCTAATCCTTAGAACTTTTTTCCTATGCGGGTTGTTTGATTCGTAATATTAACTCAGCATGGGAGCTTCTGTCCTTCTTTTGCAATACTTAAGAAGGTCTATAATGGCCAAATTCTTATTCAAGCCTTCTCTACCCAACGGCTGGCTTCTGTGAGGAAGGCGGCGCAAAGGTTTATTCAATTTGCAAATAAAATCCCGGAATCCAGCATTTTTATAATGCGAATTTAATTAGTCACTCCATCACAGCAGCAGTTAGTTTGCCGAAGTGGCTGGTTGGACACGTCAGCAAACTACAGTGTATTTGCACCTCTAGTTGTAAATCCTTTGAGGTTGTGCTTAACTGCTTTGCTAGTTCTTAATAAGTTCTTACTATTCATTTACTCACGCTTTTACTGAGGTTAATTATGGGCATGAAGCTGTATGATGACATCCCCTAAGAAAAACGATTTGTATGATTATTTTGTAAATCCTTTGAGTTTGTTGACTCTGAAAAGTCACCCAAAAGGCAAAAAAAGAAGAAGAGGAAATTCAGCTGCATCCTTGCAGGCTTGCCGGTGGCGTGGCGGTACGGCAGCATCCCACCGGAGTATATATGTGGTGACGCCTATCCCGTTAATTAGCCTCACATAGTCAGTCAGACACGCTGACACTATATAAGCCCACTGCCTACTCCACAATAATCGGCACCCCAAACCACGGCACGTCGTCAGGCGATCCGGCCAGAACCAAGAGCGCACCACCTTGCCGTACATGGCGGCCGCTCCTGCCACGATGGTGCCACGCTTGAAGTTGGGTTCTCAGGGGATGGAGGTCTCGGCGCAGGGCCTCGGCTGCATGAGCATGTCCGCCTCCTTGTACGGCCCGCCCAAGCCCGAGCCAGACATGGTCGCGCTCATCCACCACGCCGTCGCCGCCGGCGTCACCCTGCTTGTTGAGATACATATCCTTACATATCCGGATGTGTATCTTCTGTAGTTATGTATAGCGATATATATCTTTGTATTTATTATTGAGCCCGTCTCCTTCCTTGTATAGTCGAGGACGTGGCCTATATACGTAACGCCATATGCACCCAATCAATACATTGTGAGTTGCATCCCTTTCTACATGGTATCAGACACCTACCGTTCCTAACCTAGCCGTCACGCCCCTCTCTCCCCGCGCGCCGCCCCACCATCCAACCCTAGCGCTGCCGCCCTTGTGCCGCCGCTGCGTGTGCTCCTCCTCACGCCGCGCCGCCGCCGCCGCACCTGCAGCCGCTGCCGCGCCTCCCTCCCCAACCCCGCGCCGTCGTCGTCCCCTGCGCGCGCGTCGTCATGTCGTCGGTCTCCAACGGTAGCAACCCCTTCGCCTACAACCCATGGACGGGGGTCATCTACGCCTACAGCATGCCGGTGCCGCGCCCGCTGACTCACCAGGCGCACTTCACCGCGACAACACCCTACGCCTCGGCCTTCACCGCCACGACGCCGTCCTACGCCCCGGCCTACCATGCCGCGCCCGCACCTGGCTCTTACGCCGGTGGCGGCAACTGGTTTATGGACACGGGCGCCTCGTCTCACATGGCCGCTCACCGGGGTAACCTTTCCCATTCTTTCCCACTTCCACCGAGTCTCGCATCATTGTCGGTAACGGCGCCGGTCTTCCTATTTCTCACATTGGTTCTGCTAATTTTCCTTCTACTTCTAAACCACTGTCTCTTAATAATGTCCTTGTGTCTTCCCAGCTTATTCAGAATTTAGTCTCTGTTAAAACTCTTTCTCGTGACAACTCTGTGTCTGTTGAATTTGACGCGTTTGGTTTTTCTGTTAAGGACGCCCGCACCCGGATGATCCTCCATCGATGTGAGAGCTCCGACGATTTGTATCCGGTGATGTCGCCTTCCACCCCTGGCGCCGCACCTCGTGCTCTCTCCGCAGGCGTTGATCTTTGGCATGCTCGTCTTGGACATCCCGATGCCAACACGCTTCACCAAATAATGAGGGGTTTTTCGTTTTCATCTACTAAACAGTCTTCACATAGTTGCGAAGCATGTCGTCTTGGTAAACACGTCCGTCTTCCTTTTAGTCAGTTTTCCACCGTTGCGTCTTTTCCTTTTGAGTTAATTCATAGTGATGTATGGACCTCTCCAATCCCGAGTAATACTGGTCTTCTTTATTACCTAGTTATTCTTGATGATTTTTCTCATTTTGTGTGGACGTTTCCCCTCTGTAAAAAGTCCGATGTCGCCACCACTCTCACAGCCTTCTACGCCTATGTTTCCACCCAGTTCGGTCGCCCCATCCACGCCCTACAAACTGACAACGGAAAAGAGTTTGACAATGTCGCCGTCCGCACCCTACTCTCCTCCCACGGCACTATTTTCCATCTGACCTGTCCATACACGTCCCAACAAAACCGCCGCGCCGAGCGTATCCTCCGCACCCTCAACGACTGCGTCCGCACACTCCTATTCCACAGCCATGTTCCCCCCACCTTTTGGCCTGACGCCTTAGCCACCCTCCTTGTCAACCTTCGTCCGTGTCGTCCCCGCTGGAACTATGCACCTCATCACCTCCTTTACGGTTCCCCTCCATCCTACGACGGTCTTCAGATTTTTGGTTGTCGTTGTTATCCTAGTATCGCCGCCACCACTCCTCATAAACTCGCCCCTCGTTCCGTTCCGTGTGTTTTCCTCGGTTACCCGGCTAACGCCAAAGGCTACCGCTGCTATGATCCGGTTTCTCACCGCGTCATCACCTCCCGGCACGTGTACTTTGATGAGCATTGCTTTCCTTTTGCACAGAGACAGGTGGTCGCCACTCCTCCTTCGACTACTGATGGTCCCCGGCGTCGACCCCCTGCTGGTCCGCCGGCTGCAGTGCCCTCGAGCTCGGACTCGGGCACTGCCTCGTCGTTCTCCGCCGCGCCCTTCAGCTCTGGCTCGGGCGCTGCCTCACCACCCTCTGGGTCACCCTCGAGCCATGTCTCGTGTGACCCCACGCCGACACCCGCGTCGACACCCGTGCCGACACCTACGCCGACGCCCGTCTCGACGTCGCCTGCGTCGCCCTCGAGCCTCAGCTCGGGCGCCGCGCCGTATTCGCCGGGCGACGCCCCTTCGCCGGGTTCATCCGCCTCGACGCCGCTTGCGTCGCCCTTGAGCCTCAGCTCGGGCACCGCGCCGTCTTCGCCGGGCGACGCCTCGCCTCCGGCTCCGCCTCCGCCTCCTCCGCCGCCGGCCACGGAGCCCCTCACACACGCCCGTGCAGGGATTCGCGTCCTGAGCATGCGGTACCCCTCGGACGAGTACGTCTGCACCGCGTCGACTTCCGCGCCTTCACCATCCACGCCATCGCCCCTGCCCGCCTATGCCCGGGCTGCTCTCCGCGACCCGCAGTGGCTTGCGGCCATGCAGGATGAGTTCGACGCCCTGCAGCGGAACCAGACATGGACGCTTGTTTCCCGACCCCCTCACGCTAACATCATCACCGGGAAGTGGGTCTTCAAGCACAAGTTCCATCCGGACGGTACTCTCGACCGTCACAAGGTGCGGTGGGTGGTTCGTGGCTTTCGCCAGCGTGCCGGCGTCGACTTCACCGACACCTTCACCCCGGTTGTCAAGCCCGGGACGATCCGCACCGTCCTTCAGCTCGCGGTCTCCCGTGCGTGGCCCATGCACCAGATGGATGTCTCCAACACCTTCCTTCACGGCCATCTCGAGGAGCAGGTCTTCTGCCAGCAGCCCACGGGATTCATCGACAGCGCCCACCCCGACCATGTGTGCCTGCTCTCGCGCTCGTTATACGGGCTCAAGCAGGCCCCACGCGCCTGGTACCAGCGCATCGCAGCGTTTCTTCACCAACTCGGCTTCCGCTCCACCCGCTCCAATGCCTCGCTGTTTGTGTACAACAATGGCACCACCACCGCGTACATGCTGCTCTACGTCGACGACATCATCTTGACGGCTAGCTCGACGGACCTCCTGCGACAGATCACTGAGCGTCTTCGCGCTGAGTTTGCCCTCAAGGACTTGGGGCCCCTGCACTACTTCCTCGGCATCGAGGTCGTACGTCGCACCGACGGCTTCGTCCTTCATCAGCGTAAGTACGCCCACGAGCTCCTGGACCGCGCCGGTATGCTTAATTGCAAACCCGCGGCCACGCCTGTTGACACGAAGTCCAAGCTCTCCGCCACGGATGGTTCGTTGGCCACAGACGCGTCATTTTATCGCTCCATCGTCGGTGCCCTGCAGTACCTCACCTTAACTCGCCCCGAGCTGCAGTACGCTGTCCAGCAGGTGTGCCTTCACATGCATGCTCCGCGGGATCCTCATTGGGCTGCGGTCAAGCGGATCCTCCGCTACATTCGTGGCACCATGGACTTCGGCCTCTCCCTCCACGCCTCCACCGCCACGGACATCGTCGCCTACTCGGACGCCGATTGGGCAGGCTGCCCCGACACGCGTCGCTCCACGTCTGGATACTGCGTCTACTTCGGACCTTCGCTCATCTCCTGGTCGTCTAAGCGACAACCCACTGTCTCTCACTCCAGCGCCGAAGCGGAGTACCGGGCTGTTGCTAACGCGGTTGCCGAGGTCTCTTGGCTGCGGCAACTCCTTGTTGAGCTCTCATGTCCTGTTGCCAAAGGCATCGTGGTCTATTGCGACAACGTCTCCGCCGTCTACCTCTCCGCCAACCCGGTCCACCATCGCCGCACCAAGCATATTGAGCTGGACATCCACTTTGTTCGGGAACAGGTGGCCCTTGGACACATTCGAGTACTTCATGTGCCCACCTCCCAACAATTTGTGGATATCATGACCAAGGGTCTTCCTACGGCATCATTTGAGGAGTTCCGGTCCAGTCTATGCGTTCGACCAGGCGACGCTTCGACTGCGGGGGGTGTTGAGATACATATCCTTGCATATCCGGATGTGTATCTTATGTAGTTATGTATAGCGATACATATTTTTGTATTTATTATTGGACCCGTCTCCTTCCTTGTATAGTCGAGGACGTGGCCTATATATGTAATGCCATATGCACCCAATCAATACATTGTGAGTTGCATCCCTTTCTACATGGTATCAGACACCTACCGTTCCTAACCTAGCCGTCACGCCCCTCTCTCCCCGCGCGCCGCCCCACCATCCAACCCTAGCGCTGCCACCGGCAGGTAGGACAAAAGATGTCGTGCAAGTTTCTCATTGCGAGCACGTACGACTATAATTGGAACACATGCCTATTGATTTCTTTGTACTTGGACACCGTTTTATTATTATCTGCAAATGCCCTGCTATGATTGTTACATGAGTTTCTCTCATCCATGCAACGCCCGTCATCCGTCCCCGTGCCTACAGTATTTTAATCCTGCTGTTTACTATAATCATTACTGCTGTCTCTGTTACTCTGCTGCTATTATTTCACTACTGCTACTGCTATAAAACTGTTACTACTGATAAACTCTTGCGAGCAAGTCTGTTTCCAGGTGCAGCTGAATTGACAACTCCGCTGTTAAGGCCTCCAAGTATTATTTGTCTCCCCTTGTGTCGAATCAATAAATTGGGATTTACTTCCAGCGAAGACTGCTGCGATCCCCTATACTTGTGGGTCATCAAGGGGATATAGTGGAGATTTAATGCCACAGCAGTTTCCGAGGAAGTGGTGCCAAAAAACTGTCAAATCTTGCAGAGAAGTTGAGAAGGCAAGACATCATGATGAAGGATACTGCGACGGTTCTGCTCTGCCACGACATGACCCGACGAAGAAAAAAAAGGGGTGGTTTTGGAATTATCATTGCCAAAACCAGGGGGGCATGTGTTATCACCAGATTTTAACCAAATCAGAGGTGGGCCATGATTGAGATGGGCTTGGAGAATATACACGGAAAATATGCATGAATCGGCCTTGTACTAGAGTTTGGGCTAAATTGCCCGTGTATCTGTAAATATAGTAGGATACGTGTCGGTTAGGATTAAAAGGTAGAGTTTAGCTCGTACACGGTTGGGATTATTCCCACGATAGAGAGTCTACAGACTATAAATATGTATCTAGGGTTATTGAGAAAAGAGGACGATCACGTTCACAACAAATCAATCTAGGCGCATCGCCACCCCTTATTTCGAGGGTTTCTTCTTGGTAAGCATCATGTTGCCTACATCGCATCTCGCGATCTAGGCAGTATTGAGTTTATTCGTTGTTCATGCGTTGCTCGTGCTGAAGCCTTGTTGATGGCGAGGAACGTAGTTATCATAGATGTGTTAGGGTTAGCATTGTTTTACCTTGATATATGCTTTTATCTATGCTATCCCTAGACATCTAGCTGCCTTTACACCTATCTTAGGTGTAAGGGCATCACCTTGCTTGATCTTTGTTTAGTAGATCCGACCCGTTATGATTGCTCCTTGTTCTTCAAGGATTAGTTTGATATCTACATAGTTAGGCCTTGCAAACGGGTTGAATGATCCAGTAGAGCGTAAGGTGTAATTTACCGATCCTAGGGAGGATGTTCCAGGAATCAACTCCACGTTGGTTTTTAGGCCTTGCCTAGGGTTGGTTTGTTATCATCTTTCGTGTCTGCCAGGCTCAATTACATGTAGGACGTTCCGGTTATGTGGTGAAAACCCTAAATCGTCGTAGATCGTTTTAACTCAATATTGATCAAGCAGGACCACCATGTTATCGTAGATCTCATACGAATCATGGGTGGATCGGCTCCTTGAGCCGATTCACAGGACAACCTGAGAGCCGATCGAGGCTCGTATTTAATGTTTACGTGTATGCCATGCAGGAAACTAGCCGAAGCAATCCATCACCTTCCTGACCAGGTATAGGTCAGGTGGCACGCCCTTGCACCAGCATCGGACGTGCGTGCCGGAGCATTGCGGGCCGTCGCCCGAGGGACCAGGGCCCACCAGAAGTCCTGGGAGCCTCCCGGCTCTACGTGTTGCCCGTCGCTACTCGCCGGTGGGTTTTGGTGGTCAACACTACCGTAGTAACGAATCTTCAAGGGCTCAAGAACCTGCAAGCACACACAAACACATAATATTATGCCATATCCAAGGGAATAAAACAAGTGGTGCTAACAAAAAAAATATTAGTACCTGCCCTAGGTCCGCCTTATAATAGGCCCGGTGATGCCTGTCATAGTAATCATTGAGGAGCCACACCATCCTACAGTTTTTCCGCATATGCACACATTAAGAATTACTATAATATCATCATACATGTTCTAAATTTTGGGTTTCCTAACAAATATGATGCATACATACATATATGACAATATGGACTGCAACACATACATAAGAATATCTAGGGTTCCAACACATACACACATACATGGGAATATGGATACATACATATCTAGGATTCCAACACATACACACATTCATGGAAATTTGATGTCTAGGATTCCAACACTTGGGTTCCAACACATACATACATGAGGATATGGATTTCAACACATACATGAGAATATGGATTTCAATATCTAAAATTTCATATCTTGCTTCCATGTCTAAATTGAATTAAATCCGAGCAAATCTTGCATGAATCGAAGGGTAATACATTGAGGAATGGATGGGGATCGAAATGGCCGGCCAGATCCGACAAATCCGTGGTGGATTTGGTAGGGGGTGGAGGAGAGGCGGCCGACAACGGCAGTTGCAGTCGAAGCAGAGAGGAAGAGAAAGAAGAGAAGAAGGCCCGGATCGGGCTGGGGCGGCTTGGGCGCCACACATAACAGGATGTGTGGCGCACTTCCGAGCGATGCCATACATTTAAAGTGTGGCGTCGTGGGAGCGGCGCCACACGCCCTGCCACGTCGGCTGGTTAACGGCGCGCAACGTCGACTGTGGCGCCGCTCGGAAGGGCCACAAAAAAGGGTTAGGCCAATAAAATAGTTTGTCCAGAAGGCTTTTTTTTTTTGCCAAAAAGTCATTTTTGTCAAAATCGCCCAAACTTATCTACCAGTATTCAATCCGGAAAACACCCGACATTTCAAAGGCTCTCCCAATAAAAAAAAGTAAACAAGACAGTCAAGCTTGAGCTTCTCTGGTTGTCCCATGTCAACGGTGATGCTGCCGCCACCAACCCACTCACGCCATCAATAGATTAAAGCTTCGACAACGCCTAGCTAGCTACTCCCCGTCCCGCCATACCAAATCTCAGTGACCCAACCGATCCGGCCACACCCAACAGCAGCCGGTGCACCACCTTGCCTGCCGGCCATGGCTGCTGCTCCTGTCACTGTCACCGTTGTGCCACGCTTGAAGCTGGGTTCTCAGGGGATGGAGGTCTCGGCGCAGGGCCTCGGCTGCATGGGCATGTCCGCCTTCTACGGTCCGCCCAAGCCCGAGCCAGACATGGTCGCGCTCATCCACCACGCCGTCGCCGCTGGCGTCACCCTGCTCGACTCCTCCGACAGCTACGGGCCGCACACCAACGAGATCCTCCTCGGCAAGGTCAGTCCTTGACTCCAAAGTAGCTTAATACTATTTGCCGTCTTCTTCTTTTCGCTTTATGGACGTGCGGTGAAGGTGCTCGATGTAATGCTTGTATGTGACAGGCGCTGCAAGGCGGTGTGAGGGAGAAGGTAGATCTGGCCACCAAGTTCGGCCTCTCGTTTGCTGACGGCAAGCGGGAGATCCGTGGCGACCCGGCGTATGTGCGGGCGGCGTGCGAGGGAAGCCTTAAGAGGCTCGGCGTCGATTGCATTGATCTCTACTACCAGCACCGCATAGACACCAGAGTGCCTATCGAGGTCACGGTGAGTATTATAGTGTAATTGGTTTCTTTGTGCTTTTGGAGTGGTTTTAGTGTTTGTTGTGGTGGTAATTTTTTTTAAATGGTCTTGTGGTGGTAATGATTATGGATACACATACAAGTGGAGATGGTAGGTGAGAGGTCAATCTACTACTTAAACATAGAGAGGGATGGGGGTTGGTGTCTTAAGTGACTATCTTTTATCTCCACACTCAGCTGCCAGACGCCTTGTATTCTCACCCTTGTCTTTGTTATGCTGTTATAATGTGAGCCATGCCTTCATTTTTAATATTGCAAACTAAATTTACGTTCCACCTTATTAAGATTGGAGAGCTCAAGAAGCTAGTCGAAGAAGGAAAGATCAAATACATCGGATTATCCGAAGCATCTGCATCAACAATCAGAAGGGCTCATGCCGTCCATCCTATCACTGCAGTTCAGATGGAGTGGTCACTTTGGACTAGAGACGTGGAAGAAGACATAATTCCAACTTGCAGGTATTGTACGAAAACCATGCCATGTAGTTTGTTGAAAGATTTATACGCTTTATTTACTAAATTGCTTGTCTTTTTTTCTTGCCAATTTCAGAGAACTTGGAATTGGAATTGTAGCTTACAGCCCACTTGGCAGAGGGTTCTTCTCTAAAGGGTCAAAACTGGTTGACTCGCTATCAGACCAGGACTTCCGCAGAGTGAGTTTCATGTCATTGTTGTTATTCCTGTAGCTTCATGAGCTAACCAGTAGAACCAAAAGCCTGAACTAATAGATAGAAGGTGGGCAATCCACATATACTCAGTGGCGGACCTACGCTGAAACAAACCGTGCCATGGCCCGCCCTGCCCCAAATCATTTTCTCCTTTATCAAGCAATTATCTAGCACTAAAACTCCTTTAATTCTGTCCAAACTCACTGCTCCTTTCTGTTTTCTCATCAAAAAAATATGATTTGGCCCGCCCAATGTTTCCTGTCAAGCTCCGCCACTGCATATATTGTAAAACCCCCTCCCACGTGTGACTCAATGATGCCTAGACGTGAATAGAATCTCACGTAAGACATTGACGCCTATACGTGGACATATAGAGGGCAAGAGCAATTTAAATTTGAATTGCAAAAGCCGAAATTTTAACCCAAGACCTCTGCTCTGATACCATGTTAAGTTTCATGCATCAACGAGTAGAACCTAAAGTTTGAACTGATAGAAGGCACACAATCCACCTATACTATATCATTTAATTCTTTGTTGTCCGTTAGAAGGCACACAATCAGCCATCATTTTTATTTGGAATGGGGTAGCCCCAGCCTCTGCAAATCTGCCATCATCTTTTTTTTTTCTCTTCGAAATGGGGTAGCCCTGGCCTCTGCAAATCTGCTATCAGCTGACTTATTAGGTTTACCTTTTGTCGAAATGGTCATCTTTCCACTATACGATTTTTTTAAAAAACTATGCTTGAATGTGTTGTCAATTTCTTACTAGAAAAAGGAAATGGAACTTCTACAACCAGTTGGTTATTCACCGAGGACTTATTTTGCAGAATTTGCCCAGATTCCAACCACAGAATCTTGAGAAGAATGACCAGATATTTGAGCATGTTAACGCAATGGCAACAAGAAAAGGGTGCACACCATCACAACTTGCATTGGCCTGGGTTCATCATCAGGGGATCGATGTTTGCCCCATACCTGGCACAACAAAAATCGAGAATTTCAACCAGAACGTGGGAGCGCTATCTGTGAAGCTCACACCAGAGGAGATGGCCGAACTCGAGTCCTACGCCAGTGCAGGTGATGTCCAGGGTGACCGGTATGCTGGAGTGGCGAGTACTTGGAAAGATTCTGAGACCCCTCCATTGTCATCCTGGAAGGCTGAGTAGACATTTTCATTTTCTTCAATGAGACTACAGGAGTCCCCGATTCAAACAAATAAAAGAAGAGCCTTATCGTATTCATATTTTGTGACTGCCAATTAGAGTTGGACATGCATTACTGTGCATGCTAGTCTGTGAACCGAACCGAGCTGTGATTTTGTGTGTGTATTGTATGTTTTTGTTCTCGGTATATGTACAATTAGTACGTTGAATAAGCTTCTGAGCTCTACTGCCCCATAAGGCCCTCTTTCATTGAAAGTATCTTCCTAGTGATTTTGTTTCTAATCCTTAGAGCTTTTTTCCTTTGCGGGTTGTTTGATTCGTAATATTAACTCAGCATGGGAGATTCTGTCCTTTTGCAATACTTAAGAAGGTCTCTAATGGCCAAATTCTTATTCAAGCCTTCTCTACCCAACGGCTGGCTTCTGTGAGGCAAAGGTTTATTCAATTTGCAAATAAAATCCTGGAATCCAGCATTTTTATAATGCGAATTTAATTAGTCACTCTATCACAGCAGCAGTTAGTTTGCCGAAGTGGCTGGTTGGACACGTCAGCAAACTACAGTGTGTTTGCACCTCTAGTTGTAAATCCTTCGAGGTTGTGCTTAATTGCTTTGCTAGTTCTTACTATTCTTTTACTCAGGTTAATTATGGGCATGAAGCTGTATGATGACATCCCCTAAGAAAAACGATTTGTGCGATTATTTTGTTAATCCTTTGAGTTTGTTGACTCTGAAAAGTCACCCAAAAGGCAAAAAAAAGAAGAAGAGAGGAAATCAGCTGCATCTTTGCAGGCTTGCCGGTGGCGTGGCGGCACGGCAGCATCCCACCGGAGTATTGACATATGCGGTGACGCCTATCCCGCCAGCCTCACATAGTCAGTCAGTCAGTCACGCTGACACTATATAAGCCCACTGCTTAGTGCTTACTTCCACAATCGGCCACGCCAAACTACGGCACGTCGTCACGCGATCCGGCCAGAACCAAGAGCGCACCACCTTGCCGTACATGGCGTCCGCTCCTGCCACGATGGTGCCACGCTTGAAGCTGGGTTCTCAGGGGATGGAGGTCTCGGCGCAGGGCCTCGGCTGCATGAGCATGTCCGCCTCCTTGTACGGCCCGCCCAAGCCCGAGCCAGACATGGTCGCGCTCATCCACCACGCCGTCGCCGCCGGCGTCACCCTGCTCGACTCCTCTGACGTCTACGGTCCTCACGCCAACGAGATCCTCCTCGGCAAGGTTGGTTTTGCTTAAGATTTCTGCTCCTCTGGATCCTAAAATATGTTTGCACCGTTAATTCTGCTCTTCTGGATCCTAAAACAGTCCGATCTTCGATTGGTTGCTACATCTACGATCTACGGGTGTGCGCTTAAGGTGTTCGATTTGATGTTCTTATGCTGATACTGATAGGCGCTGCAAGGTGGCGTAAGAGAGAAGGTGGACCTGGCCACTAAGTTTGGCGTCTCGTTCCTCAACGGCAAACGGGAGATTCGTGGTGACCCGGCGTATGTGCGGGCGGCATGCGAGGGCAGCCTTAAGCGGCTCGGCGTCGATTGCATTGATCTCTACTACCAGCACCGCATAGACACCAGGGTGCCTATCGAGGTCACGGTGAGTACTGTATAACTGCCTTTTTTTGTTTGTTTGTGTTTTTGCGGTGGTTTTAGTGTTTACTGTGGTAATGGTTATAGATACACATACACGTGGAGATCGCGGGTAAGTCACTAGTTACACAGAGAGAGCAATAGGGTTTTGGTGTCTTGAATGGCTATCTTTATCTCCACACAGAGCTGTCAGACCTTGTATTCTCACCATAGTTGCTAGCCCGGGTTGTCCAGGTCGAGGAAGGGGGTCGCGGGAGTACTCTTCTTTCCAACGATGATTTTGGGACGTGACTGCGATTAATCTGGGTCGATGACCCGGATCGATAAGCTTCGAACGTGTAGCTTTTAACATATTCTAGCATGTTAAAAATAAAGATCTCCGTCCTGCCTCGTCTCCCATGCTGTGGCGGCGTCTCTCTCTCTCGCCCATGTATTGATCTCTCATGATCACACTTGTCGTTCTGGGTCACGCCCGAGCGTCGACCCCATCTCATTCCCGGCCCTCGATCAGGTCAATCGACCCCGGGTTGTGGAACGCGGCATCGACCCCAAACCTGGCTACTATGATTCTCACCCTTGTTCTTGTATGTTGTTATAATGTAATCCATGCCTTTGTTTCTATATTGCAAACTAAATTTACATTCCACCTTATTAAGATTGGAGAGCTCAAGAAGCTAGTCAAAGAAGGAAAGATAAAGTACATTGGATTATCCGAAGCGTCTGCATCAACAATCAGAAGGGCTCATGCCGTTCATCCTATCACTGCAGTTCAGCTGGAATGGTCACTGTGGTCTAGAGACGTGGAAGAAGACATAATTCCAACTTGCAGGTATTGTACAAAAATCACACCATTTTATTTGTTCAAAAGTCTGGAAGTTTTTTTTTTACCAAAATGTCATTTTTTTTGTCAACAATTTCAGAGAACTTGGAATTGGAATTGTAGCTTATAGCCCACTTGGCAGAGGGTTTTTCTCTAAAGGATCAAAATTGGTTGACTCACTATCAGACCAGGACTTCCGCAAGGTGAGTTTTCATTTTATTGCTGTTATTGTGGTAGCTACTTAATTCTGTATTGTCATTTGGTTTCTAAACCTGCCATAATCTAACTTATTAGGCTTATATGTTGTCGAAGTGTTCATCTTTCCACCGTACATAAACCTGTTTCAATCTATACACAATGCCTCGTTAGCTCTTCATAGAAAAGAGAATTGGGACTTCAATAATCAGTGTGCTCTTTCACTGAGAATGTTGTACTATTGCAGCATATGCCTAGATTTCAACCTGAGAATCTTGAGAAGAATGCCTTGATATTTGAGCGCGTTAACGCAATGGCAACAAGAAAAGGGTGCACACCATCACAACTTGCACTGGCCTGGGTTCATCATCAGGGGAACGATGTTTGCCCAATCCCCGGCACAACAAAAATCGAGAATTTCCACAAGAACGTGGGAGCTCAATCTGTGAAGCTCACACCAGAGGAGATGGCTGAACTGGAGTCCTACGCTACTGCAGGTGATGTCCAGGGTGACCGGTACCCTGGAGTGGCGGGTACATGGAAAGATTCTGAGACCCCTCCATTGTCATCCTGGAAGGACGAGTAGAGGTCGTCCCTTCTCTTCAATGGGACTACAGGAGTGCACGATTCAAACAGTTAAAAGAAGAGCGTAATCATATTTGTGTTTTGTGGGTGCCAATCAGAGTTGGGAATCTATGTAAACTTAGCTGTGATTTGTGTATTGTAGTTCTTGGTGTATGTACAGTTAGTATATTGAATAAGCTTGTGAGCTGTGCTGCTCGATAAACTCCTTTCGTTCAAAGCATCTTCATAGTAACTTTTTTATTTGTAATCCTTAGAAAATTTTCTTACGTGGGTTGTTTCACTTGTTTGATTTGTAAAATTAAATCCATTAGGTATTTTCCACAGGAAACTTTAAGTAGAAATTAGAAAACTTCCATCTACTCAAAGATTTTGAAAATAAATCAGTTGTTTTTTCCGTCTTCAATGAAACAAACTTTGTTGCAAACATAATCCTAGAGTCCAAGTATCTAACATTTTTGGAATCATGCGAAATAAGGAGGTCATTGAATATATTTTGACAAAAATAATAACCATCCCTTGGGATATTTTCTATGAAAGTATATGAATAAAATGATTATATAAAATGTTTGCAGTTCATTAATGTGTAGCCCATCCAGTTCATCAAATCCTGAAATCAAATGACGGCGTGGCGTGAGGAGGCATGCCTGCAGCATCATTACACCGAGATCCCCTCTAACAACGAGTGAAGCTCGCCGGCACCGTCGCATCCGAAGGCACAAGTGCAATATCCCTGTACCGCTTTTGCTAGTTCTTTCGTAAGTCATCCGGGTTGGCTTATTACTCGTGCCTTCTAAATTGTTTAGAAGCCCCAAGTTGTAAAGCGACCAGGTAGAGGGATCTACTCGGATAACAACCGACTCCCGTGATTCATCTATTTATAGGAGGTGCACAATACGGTGCTAACATACAATATGGACTCGTGTAATACGTATTCCTGAGCTTATACAAGTCGGTAACTATGTCTAACACCTTTCCTTAATCACAACTTAGTCAAGTTGAGATTATATCTAAACTCTATGAAATTTCTCACAGGAAGTTGTTTTGTAAAACCATCAGCTACTTGATCCTTGGAAGAAATAAAACAAATCTCCAGCTGTTTATTCATCACTCGCTCTCTAACAAAGTGAAAATCTATCTCGATGTGTTTTGCTCTAGCATGAAACACTGAATTTGCTGATAGATATGTCGCTCCAAGATTGTCACACCATAGGCACGGCGTTTGAGACAATTTAACTCCAAGTTCTTCAAGTAAGGACCGCACCCATATTACTTCCGCTGTTGCATTAGCTACAGACTTGTATTTAGCTTAAGTGCTTGACCGAAACTGGAGCACTCCAAGAAATTAGATTTGATGCAAAGAACACAACAAAACCTTCAGTTGACCGTCAATCATCTATACAGCCAGCCCAGTCTGCATCAGAAAAAGCACTAACCAGTGTAGAATTGTACTTGGTGAATGTCAACCCAATGCTCAATTAATGTGTCCTTAACATATATGATAATACGTTTCGCAGCAGTCCAATGCATAGTAGTAGGAGCATATAGATACTGGCATACTTTGTTAACTGCATATGAAATATCGGATCTTGTGAGGGTAAGATAGTGTAGCGCACCTACCATATTTGGTGCTATCCTCAGGACCCAATATCCCTTGTTGTGATCTTCTCGGAGAAGGATAAAGGTGTAGGTGAGCCTGAACAATGTGTCATGCCAACACGTGCAAGGATATCTTGAGCATACTTGGTCTGATTCAGAACAATCCCATTATGTGATGTATGAACTTCAATGCCCAAGAAATAATGAAGATCACCAAGGTCTTTGAGAGGAAACTCTTTGCGTAAGTCATGGAGAAGTGTATCCGTAGCCGTTTGACAAGAGCTAGCCACTATAATGTCATCCATATATATGAGCATGAAAATAGTAACATGGGACTTATGATAGGTGGACAATGACGTATCAGATTTTGAAGCAATGAAACCAACCCAATAGCTGAAAACTCAAGCGAGAATACCATGCAGGAGGTGCTTGTTTCAATCCATAAAGTGCCCTGTCAAGTTTGCAAACACAACCCAATTTCCCCATGTTCATAACCAGGAGGTTGGCACATGTAAACTTCCTCTTCCAGAACACCATGAAGAAACGTGTTCTTGACATCTAACTACCGCAAACTCCATCCCCATGATACAGAAATAGCTATGACAACTCAGACGATGGCTATCTTAACAACATGACTGAAATTATCCTGATAATCAATGCCATAACGTTACTTGAACCCTTTTGCAACTAGGCGTGCCTTGTATCTATCGATCGAACCATCTGCTCGGTGCTTGATTTTGTTTATACATCGACAGTCAATAATATTTTTACCTTGCGGAGAGGGAACCAACCGCCAGGTTTTGTTCTTCATAAGAGCACTATATTCCTCATCCATAGCCTCTTTCCAATGTGAATCTTGCAAATTTGCTGGTTCAGCAGACATAGCAGAAAGACCCCAGCGAACAGTGTCATCAGTGTATGATTTTAGTTTGCGAATACCTTTAGAGGCGTGAGTAACCGGACGAGAAGCAGACGATGCCAATGGCTGAGTAACAGGCGCCACATGCTGCAGTACAGTCGGAGAGGATGCAGAAGATCCGGAGACTGCGTTGTTGTTGTGTATCGGCCGCAAAGGATCATGTGGCCGATGATGTGTGCGTGAGAGACGGCGCTGAAGACCCGGGTCCCTGGACACCAGCGCGGCGATGCGGAGTCGCATCAGGGGACCGCACCTCGGGCGGACACGCGTCTGCGTCAGACGCATCATGATCAACTCCGGGATTGGTGGGCGGACGATCCGAGGAGGATCTGGAGGATCCCGATGCAGATTCGGGCAGAGAATCAGCCTCGTGTTCTGCACTTTCATCTTCATCTGTTGATATTTCATGGTAGCTGTTTTGACTCATTTGAGCACCATTTTGATCCAAATTTTGTCCAGCTTGGTCAGTTCTTGGTGATGTAACATGTGGAGCAACACATGTAGGGCTAGATGCAGGATTAGTAGCAAGCATATTATCCAAATCTAGGTCATCGTTTGTACGTTTCCAATCTCAAAATCATGAAGAGATGGATCTAGCAATGGAATTTCCTTCAGAAGAAGTGCACCAGCATTTGGATGTAGATGTTGGAAGGGAAAATAGCTTCGTCAAAAACAACATCACGAGAGATATAGACATGCCCCGTGGAAACATCTAGACACTTAACACCCTTGTGATGAGGACTATAGGCAAGAAAGACGCATTGTTTGGAGCGAAAAGCTAACTTGCATTTGTTATAAGGGCAAAGGTTGGGCCAACAGGCACATCCAAACACACAGAGAGAAGTGTAATCTGGTCGTGTACCCAAGATATGATGAACCAGTGTGTCATTATTTATAACTCGGCTTAGAAGCATGTTGATGAGATATGTGACAGTGAGGAAGGCTTCATCCCAGAATTTTAGAGGCATATAAGTATGAGCAAGAAGAGCTAGTCCTACTTCAACTATATGGCGATGCTTCCGCTCAGCAGAGCCATTTTGTTGGTGAGTATGAGGACATGAAACATGATGCGAGATACTTGGGACCGAAAAAGAGAGTTTAATTTCTCATATTCTCCACTCCAGTTGGATTGAACAGTGAGGATTTTGGTATTAAGTTTGTGTTCGACCAGTTTTTGGAAATTGACAAAGGCAGAAAAGGCATCAGATTTCTTCTTGAGCAAATATATCCATGTAAACTTGCTATAATCATCGAGAAAGCTTACATAACAATCATGGCGACGAACAGAAGTAGGTGCAGTACCCCATACATCAGAAAATATTAACTGGAGCGGGGATGTAGATACACTAGTGGAAATAGGGTATATATGGAAGCTGGTGACTTTTAACCTGCTGTCATGAATCACAAACTGACTCGATACTAGAATCTCTAACACATGAGAGTTTATTCTTGCTGAGAATTTACCTAACAATGACCAAGACGAATGACTTAGACGACTATTCCACCTTACTTGTGACGGCTTGGTAGCAATAAAAGCATGCTTGGAAGACTGGGACGAAGACACCAATGCCGATTCGTCCTCTATGAATTATTCTCCGCGTGACCTGATCCTTGATCAAAAAGAAGAAAGGATGAAATTCGAAGAACACACGGTTATCATAAGTGAAGCGATGCACAGAAAGAATTTTTTTGGACGCATCGGGAACATGTAAGACATTGCGGAGATGGAAATTTTGAGCAGGGTTACGAACAATTGAATGACCAACATGGAAAATATTCATACCGTGCCCACTTGCAGTGTTGACCCTGTCGTAGCCCTTGTACTTGTCAAGGACCATCAGGTTGTTGAGTTCTCCGGTGATGTGGTGCGACACACCTGTGTCGGAGTACCAGTTTATATTGACTCCATATGGAGCAACATGGGCTTCCTTGTCATCGGAGTCATCATCATCATCTTGGAATCGCCACCAACAATCTTTGGCGGCATGTCCTTCCTTGTTGCAGATCTGACAAGTGACATCGACCCAGGGAGAGGTGCGACGTCGACCATGCCCACGCCCACGCCCCCTCCTGGAGGTGCACGTCCGCCACCGCGGCCTTGACGAGGCTGACGATCTTCGGTCATCGCGGCGCTCATATCGGCGATCATCACGTCAATTGCCATAGTCACAACGGTTGCTGCGTGGTTGGTTGTTGTAGCGCCCACGACATTGACGGGAGGCGGTGTTGGCAGAGTTTTTGAAGTCTGTAATGGAGGAACCGCAGAGCATCTCCTGGCGGTGATCATATGCATGAAGTTGCGCATAGAGAGAGGCTAGCGAGATGGAGGTTGTAACGACGCCAAGAGCAGCAACAATGGACTCATAATCGGACCCCTAACCAGCCAGGATGAAGGACACATGTTCTCGAGTGGTGATGACCTCGCCAGCAACAGCAAGTTCGTCGACGATCGACTACATCTTCGTGAGGAACGTCGAGGCAAACATCTCCTCAATGGCCTGCCAAACTCCGGTGGCGTGCTCGATCCGTTGGACATGAGGGAGAACCTCAGAGGAGAGCGATTGGAGGAGATACGAGAGTACAATATGATCTATGGATATCCAGTTGTGGTACTCTGGATTGGATGTTGTTTTCGCCGCTTTGTCTGTGGTTTTGTGAGTGGCTTCAACGACCAGAGTTTCCGGCGGGGCGGCGTCTGTTCCATCGAGGAGGCCGAGCAGCCGGGCATTTCGAATCGCCGGAAGAACCTGAGCTCGCCACCCTAAATAATTGGCGCGTGTGAGCTTATCCGAAGGAGGGGAGCCGAGGTTGATGATCTGGTTGCTGGACGACGACGCCATGGGAGCGAGATGGAGCTCGAGGACGACGTCGATGGGAATGATTTCTAGATCGGGGTTGCGATCAGTTTTCATCGGTGGAAGAGCCGCCCTGATACCATGTAAAACGATCAGGTAGAGGGATCTACTCGGATAACAACCGAGTCCCGTGATTCATCTATTTTTAGGAGGTGTACAATGCGGTGCTAGCATACAATATGGACTCAGTACACAATACGTATTCCTGAGCCTATAATACAAGTTGGTAACTATGTCTAACACAAGTAACAAGCCATGTGGCTTATGGAAAGAAGCTAGGAGGGGGCAATTTATTTTTTCGGAATTGCTAATTCCAAGTTGCCTGGTTTTTAATAGATCTCAGTCACGTATCCAGCCATCCATTTCTGTGCTTTTCGATTCGTGCGAGCGAAGCCCACGAGGCAACTCCGTTTCCTCTTTTCCCCGGTCGGGCTGTTTTGGGCTGTTTTCTGTCGAGCGAAGCCCGCGAGGCAACTACGTATCCAGCCATCCATTTCTGTTTTGGGCTGCCCGTTTTCCCGTTTCCCGGTCTTGGGCCATTTCTTTTTTTTTTTGTTTCGGGGCCTGTGTTGTTGTTCTATTTTTTTTCTGGACCGATGTTTTTTGCACCTAATGGGTCTTCTATTGTTTGTCCCCCGATGGGCTGGGGGTCTGTGTTTGTGTCTTTTTTTTTTGCCTGCTGCTCTTTTTTATTTTTTGTTTTTTTGCGGGCCATTTTTTATTACTTGGAGTATACTCAGCTCCTAACGCAACAAGGGGTTAAACCTCAGTTTCATATCATCCATGATTCATCGGCCATCGGCCCGAATGGTCGACGTCCAGCGTGGTCCATGTCTCATCATCGGATAGCAAGCCGCGTGGCGTCCTTTTTGCGGCGTAAGCTGAGGGTCTTTTCTGTACATGTGGGGTATCTCTGCATATCATTTATACTTTAGTTGCATGTTGGCCGGAACTTGGATAAACCTCAGTTGCATGCGGGTGTTCCATTTTTGAGATTTTTTCGTTTGCATTTGTATGTGTTCTGCAGCCGATGGTTTTTCGGTTGCATTGCATTGTGTCACAAGTGGAACACCCGCATTTTTTTAGGTTAAAATCTCTGTTTTTCTTTTTTTTGTGAAAGAAAATCTCTGTTTTTCATGTGTGTGCCGCAACTAGGGTTTAAACCTTAGTTGCATGTCGGCTGCAACTGAGGTTTTTCGGTTGCATTTTGCATATGGGTCGCAAGTGGAGTACCTCTGTATTTTTTTCTCAGTTGCATGTTGGTCACAATTTGGTTAAGCCTCAATTTCCTGTGAGTCACACTTGGGTCGAAACTGGATTTTTAAATCTCAGTTTCATGTGTGCCGCAACTTGGGGGTTTAAACCTCAGTTTCATGTGCGTTGCAACTAGGGTTAAACCCTAGTTACATGTCGGCTGCAACTGTTTTTTTTTCGGTTGCATTGCATATGGATCGTAAGTGAGATAGCTGTCCATTTTTTATTTTATCAGTGGTTTGGGTTTTTAGATTTTTTCGGTTGCATTTTTAACCCTGAGTTGCATGTGGGTCGCAAGTTGGATCATTCTATGTGAGCCGCAGCTAGTTTTTAACATCGGTTGCAAGTGGCCTGCAACTGGGGTTATACCTCGGTTTTTTGCAAGTGGTTTTGCAACTGTGTTTTTTTAATTGCATAAGTGGGGTAGCTCTGCATTTTTTTAGTTTTCTGAGATTGCATATCGTTTAAACCATAAGTTTCATGTGGGTTGCAAATGTGTTTAACCTAAGTCACAAATGGGTCGAAATTGGGTTTAAAATATTAGTTTCATGTGTGTAGCTACTAGGAGTTTAAACCTCAATTGTATATGTGTTTGCAACTGCGGTTAAACCATAGTTGCATGTCGGCTGCAGCTGTGTTTTTTCCGGTTGAATTGCATATGGATCGCAAGGGGTGTAGCTCTCCATTCATTTTTAATTTTTTATCAGTGGTTTCGGGTTTAAGATCTTTTCGATTGCATTTTTAACACTCAGTTGCATCTAGGTCGCAAGTTGGATCATTTCCATGTCAGCCGCAGCTGGTTTTTAACGTCGGTTGCAAGTGGCCTGCAACTGGGGTTATACCTCGGTTTTTTCGCAGGTGGGTTTTTGCAAACTGTGCTTTTTTAATTGCGTTAGTGCGGTAGCTCTGCATTTTTTTAATAGTTTTTTGAGATTGCAAATCGTTTTAACCAAAGGGTTTTCATGTGAGTTGCAAATGTGTTTAAGCAATTGTGTTGTAACTGGGTTTAAAATATCAGTTTCATGTGTGTCGCAACTAGGGTTTAAAACCCTCAGTTGCATCTAGGTCGCAAGTTGGATCATTTCAATGTCAGCCGCAAATGGTTTTTAACATCGGTTGCAAGTGGCCTGCAACTGGGGTTATACCTCGGTTTTTTTGCAAGTGGGTTTTTGCAAATTGTGTTTTTTATAATTGCATTAGTGGTGTAGGTCTGCATTTTTTTTTATAGTTTTTTGAGATTGCATATCGTTTTAACCATAGGGTTTTCATGTGAGTTGCAAATGTGTTTAACATAAGTCGCAATTGTGTTGTAACTGGGTTTAAAATATCAGTTTCATGTGTGTCGCAACTAGGGTTTAAAACCTTCAGTTGCATCTAGGTCGCAAGTTGGATCATTTCAATGTCAGCCGCAAATGGTTTTTAACATCGGTTGCAAGTGGCCTGCAACTGGGGTTATACCTCGGTTTTTTTGCAGATGGGTTTTTTGCAAACTGTGTTTTTTCAATTGCATTAGTGGGGTAGGTGATGAGATCTAAGATCCCGGGAGTGGCCCGATCTCGCGATTTGACCCCGAAGACCAAAGGAAGAGGTGGGAGAACGCGAGGAACACGAAGAATCACAAAGAACGCCGGTACTCACGCACGCACACCAACCCGATACACCCGATACTTACCCCCGTGGCTCGATGGACCACGCCAATAGAATCTCCTGGAAGAGGCACGCGGCAGAATTCCCGGAGAGAGATTGGGGTTGGAGAAGAAGAGATTGATGAGGGAGAGAGAGTAGCTTGTACTAGAATCTCACTCAACAATATCCAAATCAACAACCAGGATGCCTTGATTACAGAGGGATGGTAACCCTAGGGAGACTAAGCTCAAAGGTAGGTTTGAGTTCAAAACAAGTCTGAGGGGTAAAGGAGGGGTCTAGGCTACTTATATAGGCATACATAGCCAACAAGGGCGAAAAGGTACGCGAATGGATAACTTAGGCAGTTTGGTGGAGCGTTCCCGTCAAATCCGGTTTGGAATCCGGTCAGACCGGGCCTATGACCGGGTGATCCGGTCCTGGGTCCGGTCGACCGGGCGCCAACCGGGAACTTGCGAGGTTTTCCGGTTTCCTTCCGGTACGATGCAGGGAATCCGGTTGGGCGCCCGGTTGACCGGGCCTGGGACCGGATGGCCCGGTTGTGGGGCCGGTCTGACCGGGTCCTGGGCTGGCCAGCTCCCTTCTCTTCCTTTGAGCGCTTCGAGTGACGTCGAGTTCAGCTTCATGATCATCTCCATGTCCCGCTGCTTCTCTCCTTCCCTTGACCTTGGCGTGTCCTCCTCTCCGGGGTCTTGATGCGCCTTGTACCTAATGACACATAGCACATTGGCATGAGGTAGCATTCCGTCCAAAGGGGTACCAAGATCAAGGGTGGTGAGGAGCGAGTTCACCTCATCATGTAGAGCTTTAACTCGAGCTCGCGTCATTGGTCCACTTGGGGGACTTGTTGGTCTTGGTGTAGCGTCGTCGGTGAGCGGGGCTACATCATCTCCCCCCCTTGGGAAAGAGTTGACCTCGACTCTTGCACCTCGTCATCTCCATGATAGGGTGACAAGTCCAAGACGTTGAACATGTTGCTCACCAAGTACTTGGATGTCGGGATGTCGATGACGTAAGCGTTGTTGTTGATGCGCTTGAGGACCTTGAAGGGGCCATCTCCTCTTGGCTTGAGCTTGGAGTTGCGCTCATGAGGAAACCTTTCCTTCCGGAGGTGGATCCAAACGAGGTCTCCTTCTTGAAATATTCTTTCCTTCTTCTTGGCGTTGATGCGGTTTGCTTGACGAAGCACATGTTCTTGTATGGTCGCTCTTGTTTCTTCATGTAATTTCTTCATGGCGGTGGTGTAGGATAACGTTGCATAGAAAACAAAAATTTTCCTACCGCGAACACGCAATCCAAGCCAAGATGCAATCTAGAAGACGGTAGCAACGAGGGGGTATCGAGTCTCACCCTTGAAGAGATTCCAAAGCCTACAAGATGAGGCTCTTGTTGCTGCGGTAGACGATCACTTGCCGCTTGCAAAAGCGCGTAGAAGATCTTGATCACGATCGGTTCCGGCGCCACGAACGGGCAGCACCTCCGTACTCGGTCACACGTTCGGTTGTTGATGAAGACGACGTCCACCTCCCCGTTCCAGCGGGCAGCGGAAGTAGTAGCTCCTCTTGAATCCGACAGCACGACGGCGTGGTGTCGGTGGCGGTGTAGAAGTCCGGCGGAGCTTCGCTAAGCTACGCGGGAAATATGAAGTGGAGGAGCAAAGCTAGGGTTTGGGAGGGGGTGGCCGGCCACTCAAGGGGGGCGGCCAAGCTATGGTCTTGGGGTGGCCGGCCCCCTCCCTTGGCCCCTCATTATATAGGTGGATCCCAAGTGTTGGTGTCCAAGTCTTCGAATAAGACCCGAAACCAAAACCTTCCATAGGAGGGGGCAAACCTAGCCCAACTAGGACTCCCACCCAAAGGTGGGATTCCCACCTCCCATGTGGGGGGTGGCCGGCCCCCTATGGTGGAGTCCACTTGGGACTCCACCCCCACTAGGGCTGGCCGGCCATGGAGGTGGAGTCCCTTGTGGACTCCACCTTCCTAGGTGGTTTCTTCCGGACTTTTCTAGAACCTTCTAGAACCTTCCATAGAACCTTCCGCGACATTTTATTTCACATAAAATGACATCCTATATATGAATCTTATTCTCCGGACCATTCCGGAACTCCTCGTGATGTCCGGGATCTCATCCGGGACTCCGAACAAATATTCGAACTCCATTCCATAATTCAAGAACTACCATTTCAACATCCAACTTTAAGTGTGTCACCCTACGGTTCGAGAACTATGCGGACATGGTTGAGTACTCACTCCGACCAATAACCAATAGCGGGATCCTGGAGAACAATAATGTCTCCCACATATACAACGATGACTTTAGTGATCGAATGAACCATACACATATATTACCAATTCCCTTTGTCTCGCGATATTTTACTTGTCCGAGGTTTGATCTTCGGTATCACTCTATACCTTGTTCAACCTCGTCTACTGACAAGTACTCTTTACTCGTACCGTGGTATGTGGTCTCTTATGAACTCATTCATATGCTTGCAAGACATTAGACGACATTCCACCGAGAGGGCCCAGAGTATATCTATCCGTCATCGGGATGGACAAATCCCACTGTTGATCCATATGCCTCAACTCATACTTTCCGGATACTTAATCCCACCTTTATAGCCACCCATTTACGCAGTGGTGTTTGATGTAATCAAAGTACCTTTCTGATATAAGTGATTTACATGATCTCATGGTCATAAGGACTAGGTAACTATGTATCGAAAGCTTATAGCAAATAACTTAATGACGAGATCTTATGCTACGCTTAATTGGGTGTGTCCATTATATCATTCACACAATGATATAACCTTGTTATTAATAACATCCAATGTTCATGATTATGAAACTAATCATCTATTAATCAACAAGCTAGTTTAAGAGGCATACTAGGGACTTCTTGTTTGTCTACATATCACACATGTACTAATGTTTCGGTTAATACAATTCTAGCATGATATATAAACATTTATCATAAACATAAAGATATAAATAATAACCACTTTATTATTGCCTCTAGGGCATATCTCCTTCAGTCTCCCACTTGCACTAGAGTCAATAATCTAGATTACATTGTAATATACCTAACACCCATGGCATTCTGGTGTTGGTCATGCTTTGCCCTAGGGAGAGCTTTAGTCAACGGATCTGCTACATTCAGATCAGTGTGTACTTTGCAAATCTTTACTTCTCCATCTTCGATGTACTCGCGAATCGAGTGGTAACGCAGCTTGATATGCTTCAGCCTCTTGTGTGACCTTGGCTCTTGTGCATTGGCGATGGCACCCATGTTATCACAGTAAATGAT
Organism: Lolium perenne; assembly: GCF_019359855.2. Taxonomy (NCBI): domain Eukaryota; kingdom Viridiplantae; phylum Streptophyta; class Magnoliopsida; order Poales; family Poaceae; genus Lolium; species Lolium perenne. The sequence goes on from NC_067245.2 coordinate 192,419,739, forward strand.
TAATGGGTCCAATGCACTAGGAACCACACCGAGCTCTACAATGAACCTCTTCATCCATACCGCTTCTGATGAAGCCTCCGGCCGCTATGTACTCTGATTCTGTTGAAGACTTCTCCACCGTGCACCGCTTCGAGCTTGCCCAGCTTACTGCAGCACCATTCAATATAAACACGTACCCAGACTGTGACTTAGAGTCATCAGGATCAGTGTTCCAACTTGCATCGGTGTAACTGTTTACAACGAGCTCTTGGTCACCTCCATAACAAAGAAACATATCCTTAGTTCTTTTCAAGTACTTCGGGATATTCTTGACCGCTGTCCAAAGTGTTCCATTCCTGGATCACTTTGATATCTCGCTAGTCAAACTAACAAAGCATGTGCTATATCCGGTCTAGTACATAGCATGGCATACATGATAGATCCTCTTTGCCCGAGGCATAGGGGATGTTACACATCCTTTCTCTTTCTTCTGCTAGTAGCCGGTCCTTGAGTTTTACTCAAGACCTTGCCTGGTAACATAGGTAAGAACCCTTTCTTACTTTCGTCCATTCTAAACTTCTTTAGAATCTTGTCCAGATATGTACTCTGTGATAGCCCTATTAGGCGTCTTGATCTATCTCTATAAATCTTGATGCCTAATATATACGATGCTTCACCAAGGTCTTTCATTGAAAAACTATTATTCAAATAACCCTTAACATCGCTTAATAGTTCTATATCATTTCCGATCAATAATATGTCATCTACATATAATATCAGAATGCTACGTAGCTCCCACTCACTTTCTTGTAAATACAGGCCTCTCCATGACACCGTATAAACCCGAAGTCTTTGATCACCTTATCAAAGCGTCGGTTCCAACTTCTTGATGCTTGCTTCAGTCCATAGATTGAACGCTGAAGTTTGCATACTTTGTCGACATTTTTAGGATCGACAAAACCTTTGGGTTGTACCATATACAACTCTTCCTCAATGTCTCCATTAAGGAACGCCGTTTTGACATCCATCTGCCAAATCTCATAATCGAAAAATGCAGCTATTGCTAACAAAATCCTCACAGATTTTAGCTTCGCTACAGGTGAGAAAGTCTCATCGTAGTCAACTCCTTGAATTTATCGGAAACCCTTTGCGACAAGTCGAGCTTTATAGACGAGTAATATTACCATCGGCATCTGTTTTTCTCTTGAAGATCCATTTATTCTCGACAGCCTTTCGGCTATCGGGTAAGTCTACCAAAGTCCATACTTTGTTATCATACATGGATCCCATTTCGGATTTCATGGCTTCTTGCCATTTGTTGGAATCTAGGCTCATCATCGCTTCTTCATACGTCGCAGGTCCTCATCATTGTTATCTACAATCATGACATTTAGACAAGGATCATACCAATCGAGTGGCACGTTCCCTTGTCGATCTGCGAGGTTCGTAGTTTTCTCGTTCGAAGTTTCATGATCATTATCATTAGCTTCCTCTCGTTGCCGGTGTAGGCGGTACAGTACAACTTCCGATCTGCGCTACTCGATCAACGAGTATAGATTCATCAATCTCATCGAGTTCTACTTTTCTTCCAGTCACTTCTTTAGTGAGAAATTCTTTCTCAAGAAAGGTTCCGTTCTTAGCAACAAAGATTTTGCCTTCGGATCTGTGATAGAAAGTGTACCCTATAGTTTCCTTAGGGTATCCTATGAAGACGCATTTCTCCGCTTTGGGTTCTAGCTTGTCCGGTTGTAACTTCTTTACATAGGCTTCGCAACCCCAAACTTTCAGGAACGATGACTTAGGTTTCTTATTAAACCATAATTCATACGGTGTCGTTTCTACGGATTTTGATGGTGCTCTATTTAAAGTGAATGCGGCTGTCTCTAATGCATAACTCCAAAATGATAACGGCAAATCAGTAAGAGACATCATACTACGAACCATATCTAAGAGAGTTCGATTACGACGTTCGGACACACCGTTTCGTTGAGGTGTTCCCGGCGGTGTCAATTGTGAAAGTATTCCGCATTTCTTTAAATGCATGCCAAACTCATAACTCAGATATTCACCTCCACGATCAGATCGTAGAAATTTGATCTTCTTGTTACGTTGATTTTCTACTTCACTTTGAAATTCCTTAAACTTCTCGAAAGTTTCGGATTTATGTTTCATGAAATAGATATACCCATATCTACTCAGATCATCTGTGAAGGTTAGAACATAACGATAACCACCGCGCGATGCTACGCTCATTGGTCCACATACATCGGTATGTATGATTTCTAATAAGTCAGTAGCTCGCTCCATCAAACCAGAAAATGGAGTCTTTGTCATTTTTCCCATTAGACATGCTTCGCATCTATCAAGTGACTCAAAGTCAAGTGATTCAAGTAATCCATCGGTATGGAGTTTCTTCATGCGTTTCACTCCAATATGACCAAGGACGATGTGCCACATATAAGTAGAATTATCATTAAGTTTAATTCGCTTAGCATCAATGTTATGTATGTGCGTATCACTACTATCGAGATCTAACAAATAAGCCATTCTTTTGTGGTGCTCGACCATAAAAGATATTATTCATAAAAATAGAACAACCATTATTCTCAGACTTGAATGAATAACCGTCTTGCATTAAACAAGATCCAGATATAATGTTCATGCTCAACGCAGGTACAAAATAGCAATTATTTAGGCTTAAAACTAATCCCGAAGGTAGATGTAGAGGAAGTGTGCCGACTGCGATCACATTGACCTTGGATCCATTTCCAACGCGCATCGTCACTTCATCTTTCAGCAGTTGTCGTTTATTCTTTAGTTCCTGTTTCGAGTTACAAATATGAGCAACCGAACCAGTATCAAATACCCAGGTACTAGAACGAGAACTAGTGAGATAAACATCTATAACATGTATATCAGATATACCTTCTTTCTTCTTCTTGACAAGGCCGCTCTTCGTATCAGCCGGATACTTGGAGCAATTACGCTTCCGGTGTCCCTTCTCCTTGCGATAGCACTCAGCATCAGGCTTAGGGCCGTTCTTAGGTTTCATAGGAGGCGTGGCAGCTTTCTTGCCACCCTTCTTGAATTTTCCCTTAGACTTGCCCTGTTTCTTGAAACTGGTGGTCTTGTTGACCATCAACACTTGGTGCTCTTTCTTGATCTCAATCTCAGCAGCTTTTAGCATGCCAAAGAGTTCAGGTAACTCCTTGTTCATGTTCTGCATATTGTAGTTCATCACAAAGTTCTTGTAACTTGGTGGCAGTGATTGAAGGACACGATTAATCCCCAGTATGTTAGGAATCACTATTCCTAAGTCACTGAGTTTCTTCGCATGCCCGGTCATGGCGAGCATGTGCTCACTAACGGAGCTGCCTTCTTCCATCATACAGCTGAAGAAATGTTTCGATGCTTCATAGCATTCCACTGCCGCATGAGTCTCGAATATAGCTTTCAGCTCATTCATCAACTCATGAGGATCATGGTGCTCAAAACGTTTTTGAAGATCGGATTCCAGATCGCACGGGATGGCACACTGAACTTGAGAGTACCGAGTTTTCCGAGTCGCGTAAACAGCTTTTACTTCATCGGATTCATCTTCTGCAGGAGGGTCACCTAGCGGTGCATCAAGCACAAATTGCAGATTTCCGCCAGAGAGGAAGATCCTCACATGACGGAACCAGTCGGTGAAGTTGCTACCGTTGCTCTTAAGTTTCTCTTTCTCTAGGAACTGATTAAAATTGATTGGGGACGCCATCTCTACAACATATATTTGCAATAGTTTAGACTAAGTTTATGACATATTGAGTTCAAATTTTAATTCAACATAATTAAAAACCTAAGTGAACTCCCACTCAAAACAATATCCCTCGCATTGTCTTAGTGATCACACGAACCAAATCCACCGCACCTAAACCCGATCATCACGAGAAAAGGTGTGATTTCAATGGCGAACACTCAAAGTGTTCATCATATCAACCATATGATTCATGCTCTACCTTTCGGTATCACGTGTTCCGAGACCATGTCTGTACATGCTAGGCTCGTCAAGGCCACCTTAGTATCCGCATGTGCAAAACTGTCTTGCACCCGTTGTATGTACTTATCGAATCTATCACATCCGATCATCACGAGATGCTTCGAAACGATAAGACTTGATAACGGTGCTACTAAGGATGAACACTTTATTATCTTGAGATTTTAGTGAGGGATCATCTTATAATGCTACCGTCGCGATCTAAGCAAAATAAGATGCATAAAAGGATTAACATCACATGCAGTTCATATGTGATATGATATGGCCCTTTTGTCTTTGCGCCTTTGATCTTCATCTCCAAAGCACGGATATGATCTCCATCATCTTCGGGCATGATCTCCATCATCGTCGGCGTAGCGTCAAGGTCAATGGCGCCGTCTTCATGATTGTCCTCCATGTAGCAACTATTACAACTACTTTGAAATACTACTCAACATGAAATTTAAAGACAACCATAAGGCTCCTGCCGGTTGCCACAATACAATAATGATCATCTCATACATATTCATCATCACATTATGGCCATATCACATCACCAAACCCTGCAAAAACAAGTTAGACGTCTCTAATTTGGTTTGCATATTTTACGTGGTTTAGGGTTTTCGAGAGAGATCTAATCTACCTACGAACATGAACCACAACGTTGATACTAATGTTTTCAATAGAAGAGTAAATTGAATCTTTACTATAGTAGGAGAGACAGACACCCGCAAAGCCTCTTATGCAATACAAGTTGCATGTCGAACGAGGAACAAGTCTCATGAACGCGGTCATGTAAAGTTAGTCCGAGCCGCTTCATCCCACTATGCCATAAAGATGCAAAGTACTCAAACTAAAGATAACAAGAGCATCAACGCCCACAAACCATTGTGTTCTACTCGTGCAACCATCTATGCATAGACACGGCTCTGATACCACTGTAGGATAACGTTGCATAGAAAACAAAAATTTTCCTACCGCGAACACGCAATCCAAGCCAAGATGCAATCTAGAAGACGGTAGCAACGAGGGGGTATCGAGTCTCACCCTTGAAGAGATTCCAAAGCCTACAAGATGAGGCTCTTGTTGCTGCGGTAGACGATCACTTGCCGCTTGCAAAAGCGCGTAGAAGATCTTGATCACGATCGGTTCCGGCGCCACGAACGGGCAGCACCTCCGTACTCGGTCACACGTTCGGTTGTTGATGAAGACGACGTCCACCTCCCCGTTCCAGCGGGCAGCGGAAGTAGTAGCTCCTCTTGAATCCGACAGCACGACGGCGTGGTGTCGGTGGCGGTGTAGAAGTCCGGCGGAGCTTCGCTAAGCTACGCGGGAAATATGAAGTGGAGGAGCAAAGCTAGGGTTTGGGAGGGGGTGGCCGGCCACTGCCAAGCTATGGTCTTGGGGTGGCCGGCCCCCTCCCTTGGCCCCTCATTATATAGGTGGATCCCAAGTGTTGGTGTCCAAGTCTTCGAATAAGACCCGAAACCAAAACCTTCCATAGGAGGGGGCAAACCTAGCCCAACTAGGACTCCCACCCAAAGGTGGGATTCCCACCTCCCATGTGGTGGGTGGCCGGCCACCTATGGTGGAGTCCACTTGGGACTCCACCCCCACTAGGGCTGGCCGGCCATGGAGGTGGAGTCCCTTGTGGACTCCACCTTCCTAGGTGGTTTCTTCCGGACTTTTCTAGAACCTTCTAGAACCTTCCATAGAACCTTCCGCGACATTTTATTTCACATAAAATGACATCCTATATATGAATCTTATTCTCCGGACCATTCCTAACTCCTCGTGATGTCCGGGATCTCATCCGGACTCCGAACAAATATTCGAACTCCATTCCATAATTCAAGAACTACCATTTCAACATCCAACTTTAAGTGTGTCACCCTACGGTTCGAGAACTATGCGGACATGGTTGAGTACTCACTCCGACCAATAACCAATAGCGGGATCTGGAGATCCATAATGGCTCCCACATATTCAACGATGACTTTAGTGATCGAATGAACCATACACATATATTACCAATTCCCTTTGTCTCGCGATATTTTACTTGTCCGAGGTTTGATCTTCGGTATCACTCTATACCTTGTTCAACCTCGTCTCCTGACAAGTACTCTTTACTCGTACCGTGGTATGTGGTCTCTTATGAACTCATTCATATGCTTGCAAGACATTAGACGACATTCCACCGAGAGGGCCCAGAGTATATCTATCCGTCATCGGGATGGACAAATCCCACTGTTGATCCATATGCCTCAACTCATACTTTCCGGATACTTAATCCCACCTTTATAGCCACCCATTTACGCAGTGGTGTTTGATGTAATCAAAGTACCTTTCTGATATAAGTGATTTACATGATCTCATGGTCATAAGGACTAGGTAACTATGTATCGAAAGCTTATAGCAAATAACTTAATGACGAGATCTTATGCTACGCTTAATTGGGTGTGTCCATTATATCATTCACACAATGATATAACCTTGTTATTAATAACATCCAATGTTCATGATTATGAAACTAATCATCTATTAATCAACAAGCTAGTTTAAGAGGCATACTAGGGACTTCTTGTTTGTCTACATATCACACATGTACTAATGTTTCGGTTAATACAATTCTAGCATGATATATAAACATTTATCATAAACATAAAGATATAAATAATAACCACTTTATTATTGCCTCTAGGGCATATCTCCTTCAGGTGGTGCGCTTGTCGAAGTCCATGTTGGTCCGCTCATGAAGGGGGAGTGGAAGTATGTCGAGTGACGTGTAAGGTTCGAAGCCGTAGACGACCATGAAGGGGCTCCTTGATGTTGTCTTGTGCTTGGCGCGGTTGTAGGCGAACTCCGCGTGAGGAAGGCACTCCTCCCATGACTTCAAGTTCTTCTTCACTAGGATGCGTAGGAGAGTGGAGAGGCTTCGATTGACCACTTCCGTTTGGCCATCCGTTTGCGGGTGCGAGGATGATGAGAACAAGAGCTTCACTCCAAACTTTGCCATGAGCGACTTCCATAGATAGCTCATGAACTTGACGTCCCGATCCGACACAATGCTTTCCGGTATTCCGTGTAGGCGAACAATTTCCCTGAAAAACAATAAAGCAATGTGTGAAGCATCGTCGCTCTTATGGCAAGGTATGAAATGAGCCATCTTAGAGAATCTATCCACTACCACAAATATGGAATCATGACCATGCTTAGTGCGAGGCAATCCTAGAACGAAATCCATGCTAATATCGGTCCATGGTGCATATGGAATAGGAAATGGGGTGTAAAGACCATAAGGGTTGGAGGTGGACTTAGCTTGAAGGCATGTAGTGCAACGGTTGCATAGGCGCTCCACATCTCGCTTCATTCTTGGCCAATAGTAGTGGGTTGAGAGCATGGCATATGTCTTCTCTCGACCAAAGTGTCCCATAAGACCACCTCCATGTGACTCTTGCAAAAGCAATTTTCGAAGGGAAGACTCAGGAATGCAAATCTTGTTAGCTTTAAACAAGTAGCCATCGTGCAAATAGAAATCATCCACTCCTCGTTCAACGGAGCACTTCTCAAATATGGGAGCAAAGAAAGAATCGGAAGGATGGAGTTCTTTGATCTCTTCAAGTCCCAAGACATGAAAATCCAAACGAGTAAGCAAAAGGGTGTTTTTTGCGGGAAAGAGCATCCGCCACAACATTGTCCTTGCCCTTCTTGTATTTGATTACATATGGGAAGGACTCAATGAACTCGACCCATTTTGCATGTCGTTTGTTCAAGTTGTGTTGGATTTTCAAATATTTCAAGGATTCATGGTCGGAATGAATGATAAACTCTTTTGGCCAAAGATAGTGTTGCCAAACTTCAAGAACACGAACCAAAGCATAGATCTCCTTGTCATATATAGGATAGTTGAGGCGTGCGCCATCCAACTTCCCACTATAATATGCCACGGGTTTGCCCTCTTGCATAAGAATGCCACCAATACCGAGTCCACTTGCATCACACTCAATCTCAAAAGTTTTTGCAAAATTTGGAAGGACAAGAAGGGGAGCTTCGGTAAGGCGTTTCTTCAACTCATCAAAAGCATTTTGTTGGGCCTTGCCCCAAACAAACGGAACATTCTTCTTGGTAAGATCATTCAAAGGGCAAGCAATGGTGCTAAAATCTTTCACAAAGCGGCGGTAGAAACCGGCAAGTCCATGAAAACTTCGGACTTGACCAACATTGGTAGGAGTGGGCCAATTGTGGATGGCCTCCACCTTGGAAGAATCAACTTCAATCCCATTAGCGGAAACCACAAAGCCAAGGAAAACCAATTTGTTTTGAGCAAAGGTGCACTTGGGGAGGTTAGCATAAAGCTTTTCATGACGTAAGATGCACAAGACCTCTCTCACATGTTGCACATGGTCCTCGAGGTTTTTGCTATAAATGAGAATATCATCGAAATAGACAACCACACTCTTGCCAATGAGAGGATGCAAGATGTGATTCATGAGACGCATGAAAGTAGATGGAGCATTGGAAAGACCAAAAGGCATAACGAGCCATTCATAGAGACCAAGCTTGGTCTTGAATGCCGTTTTCCATTCATCACCAATGGCCATGCGATTTTGGTGGTAGCCACTACGCAAATCGACTTTAGAGAAAATCGTGGCACCACTTAACTCATCAAGCATGTCATCTAAACGCGGAATGGGATGGCGGTAACGGACGGTAATGGCATTGATGGGGCGACAATCCATACACATCCGTTGCGTCTCATCCGGTTTAGGCACAAGAATCACGGGAACCGCACAAGGGCTAAGGCTTTCGCGGACATACCCTTTGGCCAGGAGATCTTGTATTTGGCGTTGTATCTCCTTTGTGTCTTCGGGGTTGGTGCAGTAGGCGGCACGGTTTGGAAGCGGAGCGCCGGGTATGAGGTCGATGCAGTGTTCTATGCCTCGAAGTGGTGGTAGTCCATGAGGGAGCTCGTCGGGGAAGACGTCTTGAAACTCCTGCAAAAGAGACAACAAAGACGAAGGAATGTTGGATAAGTCGTTAGTCGCCGACGAGGGTCCCTTGCATATGAGCACGTGATACGTCTCCGACGTATCGATAATTTCTTATGTTCCATGCCACATTATTGATGTTATCTACATGTTTTATGCACACTTTATGTCATATTCGTGCATTTTCTGGAACTAACCTATTAACAAGATGCCGAAGTGCCGATTCTTTGTTTTCTGCTGTTTTTGGTTTCAGAAATCCTAGTAAGGAAATATTCTCGGAATTGGACGAAATCAAAGCCCAGGGGCCTATTTTCTCACGAAGCTTCCAGAAGTCCGAAGGAGAGACGAAGAGGGGCCACGGAGGGGCCACACCATAGGCCGGCGCGGCCCCCCCTTGGCCGCGCGGCCCTGTGGTGTGGGGCCCCCGTGCCGCCTCTTGACCTGCCCTTCCGCCTACAAATAGCCTCCGTGACGAAACCCCCAGTACCGAGAGCCACGATACGGAAAACCTTCCAGAGACGCCGCCGCCGATCCCATCTCGGGGGATCCAGGAGATCGCCTCCGGCACCCTGCCGGAGAGGGGAATCATCTCCCGGAGGACTCTACGCCGCCATGGTCGCCTCCGGTGTGATGTGTGAGTAGTCTACCCCTGGACTATGGGTCCATAGCAGTAGCTAGATGGTTGTCTTCTCCCCATTGTGCTATCATTGTCGGATCTTGTGAGCTGCCTAACATGATCAAGATCGTCTATCTGTAATTCTATATGTTGCGTTTGTTGGGATCCGATGAATAGAGAATACTTGTTATGTTGATTATCAAAGTTATGCTTATGTGTTGTTTATGATCTTGCATGCTCTCCGTTACTAGTAGATGCTCTGGCCAAGTAGATGCTTGTAACTCCAAGAGGGAGTACTTATGCTCGATAGTGGGTTCATGCCTGCATTGACACCAGGACAAGGATGTGAAAGTTCTAAGGTTGTGTTGTGCTGTTGCCACTAGGGATAAAACATTAGTGTTATGTTCAAGGATTTAGTCACTAGTTACCTTACGCACCATACTTAAGGCAATTGTCTGTTGTTTGCAACTTAATACCGGAGGGGTTCGGATGATAACTTTGAAGGTGGACTTTTTAGGCATAGATGCAGTTGGATGACGGTCTATGTACTTTGTCGTAATGCCCAATTAAATCTCACTATACTCATCATGATATGTATGTGCATGGTCATGCTCTCTTTATTTGTCAATTGCCCAACTGTAATTTGTTCACCCAACATGTTGTTTGTCTTATGGGAGAGACACCTCTAGTGAACTGTGGACCCCGGTCCAATTCTCTTTCTTGAAATACAATCTATCGCAATACTTGTTCTACTGTTTTCTGCAAACAATCATCTTCCACACAATACGGTTAACTCTTTGTTACAGCAAGCCGGTGAGATTGACAACCTCACTGTTTCGTTGGGGCAAAGTACTTTGGTTGTGTTGTGCAGGTTCCACGTTGGCGCCGGAATCCCTGGTGTTGCGCCGCACTACATCTCGCCGCCATCAACCTTCAACGTGCTTCTTGACTCCTACTGGTCCGATTAAACCTTGGTTTCTTACTGAGGGAAACTTGCCGCTGTGCGCATCACACCTTCCTCTTGGGGTTCCCAACGGACGTGCCAACCACACGCATCAAGCAAATTTCTGGCGCCGTTGCCGGGGAGATCAAGACACGCTGCAAGGGGAGTCTCCACTTCTCAATCTCTTTACTTTGTTTTTATCTTGCTTAGTTTTATTTACTATTTTGTTTGCTGCACTAAATCAAAATACAAAAAAATTAGTTGCTAGTTTTACTTTATTTGCTATCTTGTTTGCTATATCGAAAACACAAAAAAATTAGTTTACTTGCATTTACTTTATCTAGTTTGCTTTATTTACTGTTGCTAAAATGGCCAACGCTGAAAATACTAAGTTGTGTGACTTCACAACCACAAATAATAATGATTTCTTATGCACACCTATTGCTCCACCTGCTACTACAGCAGAATTCTTTGAAATTAAACCTGCTTTATTGAATCTTGTTATGCGAGAGCAATTTTTACAGTGTTAGTTCTGATGATGCTGCTGCCCATCTTAATAATTTTGTTGAATTATGTGAAATGCAAAAATATAAAGATGTAGATGGTGATATTATTAAACTAAAATTGTTCCCTTTCTCATTAAGAGGAAGAGCTAAAGATTGGTTGCTATCTCTGCCTAAGAATAGTATTGATTCATGGACTAAATGCAAAGATGCTTTTATTGGTAGATATTATCCCCCTGCTAAAATTATATCTTTGAGGAGTAGCATAATGAATTTTAAACAATTAGATACTGAACATGTTGCTCAAGCTTGGGAAAGAATGAAATCTCTGGTTAAAAATTGCCCAACCCATGGACTGACTACTTGGATGATCATCCAAACCTTCTATGCAGGACTAAATTTTTCTTCACGGAATTTATTGGATTCAGCTGCTGGAGGTACCTTTATGTCCATCACTCTTGGTGAAGCAACAAAACTTCTTGATAATATGATGATCAACTACTCTGAATGGCACACGGAAAGAGCTCCACAAGGTAAGAAGGTAAATTCTGTCGAAGAAACCTCTTCCTTGAGTGATAAGATTGATGCTATTATGTCTATGCTTGTGAATGATAGGACTAATATTGATCCTAATAATGTTCCATTAGCTTCATTGGTTGCACAAGAAGAACATGTTGATGTAAACTTCATTAAAAATAATAATTTCAACAACAATGCTTACCGGAACAATTCTAGTAACAACTATAGGCCATATCCTTATAATAATGGCAACGGCTATGGTAATTCTTATGGGAATTCTTACAACAATAATAGGAGTTCACCCCCTGGACTTGAAGCCATGCTTAAAGAATTTATTAGTACACAAACCGCTTTTAACAAATCTGTTGAAGAAAAGCTTGGGAAAATTGATATACTTGCTTCTAAAGTCGATAGTCTTGTTGCTGATGTTGATCTTTTGAAATCAAAGGTTTTGCCTAATGAGAATCTTCATAATAAAATTACTACTACAGCAAATGCCATTCAAGTTAGAATTAATGAGAATATAAGATTAATGGCTGAACTACGTGCTAGGTGGGATAGAGAAGAAAATGAAAAACTAGCTAAAGAGAAGAATATAGCTAAAGTTTGGACTATTACCACCACTAGTAATGCTAATGCTACACATGTTGCTGCACCTCCTATTAATACTAATAAAAGAATTGGTGTTAGCAATGTTTCCACTTCTAATGCAAAGAGCGAAAAACTGCCTGAAACTGCTAAAACTGCTGAAACTGCCTGTGATAAAGCTGCTGAAATTTTTTCCAACATTGGGGATGATGATCCCATTGCTTTAGATTATAATGGTTTGAATTTTGATGATTGCCACATCTCTGAAGTTATAAAGTTCTTGCAAAAACTTGCTAAAAGTCCTAATGCTAGTGCTATAAATTTGGCTTTCACGCATCATATTACAAATGCTCTCATAAAAGCTAGAGAAGAGAAACTAGAGCGTGAAGCCTCTATTCCTAAAAAGCTAGAGGATGGTTGGGAGCCCATCATTAAGATGAAGGTTAAAGATTTTGATTGTAATGCTTTATGTGATCTTGGTGCAAGTATTTCTGTTATGCCTAAGAAAATTTATAATATGCTTGACTTGCCACCGCTGAAAAATTGTTATTTGGATGTTAATCTTGCTGATCATTCTACAAAGAAACCTTTGGGTAAAGTTGATAATGTTCGCATTACCGTTAACAATAACCTTGTCCCCGTTGATTTTGTTGTCTTGGATATTGAATGCAATGCATCTTGTCCCATTATATTGGGAAGACCTTTTCTTCGAACTGTTGGTGCTATCATTGATATGAAGGAAGGTAATATAAAATATCAATTTCCTCTCAAGAAAGGTATGGAACACTTCCCTAGAAAGAGAATGAAGGTACCTTTTGATTCTATTATGAGAACAAATTATGATGTTGACACTTCGTCTCTTGATAATACTTGATACACACTTTCTGCGCCTAGCTGAAAGGCGTTAAAGAAAAGCGCTTATGGGAGACAACCCATGTTTTTACCTACAGTACTTTGTTTTTATTTTGTGTCTTGGAAGTTGTTTACTACTGTAGCAACCTCTCCTTATCTTAGTTTTGTGTTTTGTTGTGCCAAGTTAAGCCGTTGATAGAAAAGTAAGTACTAGATTTGGATTACTGCACAGTTCCAGATTTCTTTGCTGTCACGAATCTGGGTCCACCTCCCTGTAGGTAGCTCAGAAAATTATGCCAATTTACGTGCATGATCCTCAGATATGTACGCAACTTTCATTCAATTTGAGCATTTTCATTTGAGCAAGTCTGGTGCCATTTTAAAATTCGTCAATACGAACTGTTCTGTTTTGACAGATTCTGCCTTTTATTTCGCATTGCCTCTTTTGCTATGTTGGATGAATTTCTTTGATCCACTAATGTCCAGTAGCATTATGCAATGTCCAGAAGTGTTAAGAATGATTGTGTCACCTCTGAATATGTCAATTTATATTGTGCACTAACCCTCTAATGAGTTGTTTCGAGTTTGGTGTGGAGGAAGTTTTCAAGGATCAAGAGAGGAGTATGATGCAACATGATCAAGGAGAGTGAAAGCTCTAAGCTTGGGGATGCCCCGGTGGTTCACCCCTGCATATATCAAGAAGACTCAAGCATCTAAGCTTGGGGATGCCCAAGGCATCCCCTTCTTCATCGACAACATTATCAGGTTCCTCCCCTGAAACTATATTTTTATTCCATCACATCTTATGTGCTTTTTCTTGGAGCGTCGGTTTGTTTTTGTTTTTTGTTTTGTTTGAATAAAATGGATCCTAGCATTCACTTTATGGGAGAGAGACACGCTCCGCTGTAGCATATGGACAAGTATGTCCTTGGTTTCTACTCATAGTATTCATGGCGAAGTTTCTCCTTCGTTAAATTGTTATATGGTTGGAATTGGAAAATGATACATGTAGTAATTGCTATAAATGTCTTGGGTAATGTGATACTTGGCAATTGTTGTGCTCATGTTTAAGCTCTTGCATCATATGCTTTGCACCCATTAATGAAGAAATACATAGAGCATGCTAAAATTTGGTTTGCATATTTGGTTTCTCTAAGGTCTAGATAATTTCTAGTATTGAGTTTGAACAACAAGGAAGACGGTGTAGAGTCTTATAATATTTTCAATATGTCTTTTATGTGAGTTTTGCTGCACCGGTTCATCCTTGTGTTTGTTTCAAATAACCTTGCTAGCCTAAACCTTGTATCGAGAGGGAATACTTCTCATGCATCCAAAATACTTGAGCCAACCACTATGCCATTTGTGTCCACCATACCTACCTATACTACATGGTATTTTCCCGCCATTCCAAAGTAAATTGCTTGAGTGCTACCTTTAAAATTCCATCATTCACCTTTGCAATATATAGCTCATGGGACAAATAGCTTAAAAACTATTGTGGTATTGAATATGTAATTATGCATTTTATCTCTTATTAAGTTGCTTGTTGAGCGATAACCATGTTCACTGGGGACGCCATCAACTATTCATTGTTGAATTTCATGTGAGTTGCTATGCATGTTCGTCTTGTCTGAAGTAAGAGAGATCTACCACCATAGGGTTAAGCATGCATATGTTAGAGAAGAACATTGGGCCGCTAACTAAAGCCATGTTCCATGGTGGAAGTTTCAGTTTTGGACAACAATCCTCAAATCTCAAATGAGAAAATTATTAATTGTTGTTATATGCTTATGCATAAAAGAGGAGTCCATTATCTGTTGTCTATGTTGTCCCGGTATGGATGTCTAAGTTGAAGAATAATCAATAGCGAGAAATCCAATGCGAGCTTTCTCCTTAGACCTTTGTACAGGCGGCATAGAGGCACCCCTTTGTGACACTTGGTAAAAACAATGCATTGTGATGATCCGGTAGTCCAAGCTAATTAGGACAAGGTGCGGGCACTATTAGTACACTATGCATGAGGCTTGCAACTTATAAGATATAATTTACATGATGCATATGCTTTATTACTACCGTTGACAAAATTGTTTCATGTTTTCAAAATCAAAGCTCTAGCACAAATATAGCAATCAATGCTTTTCCTCTATGGAGGACCATTCTTTTACTTTCAATGTTGAGTCAGTTCACCTATTTCTCTCCACCTCAAGAAGCAAACACTTGTGTGAACTGTGCATTGATTCCTACATACTTGCTTATTGCACTTATTATATTACTCTATGTTGACAATATCCATGAGATATACATGTTACAAGTTGAAAGCAACCGCTGAAACTTAATCTTCTTTTGTGTTGTTTCAATGCCTTTACTTTGAATTATTGCTTTATGAGTTAACTCTTATGCAAGACTTATTGATGCTTGTCTTGAAGTGCTATTCATGAAAAGTCTTTGCTATATGATTCACTTGTTTACTCATGTCATATACATTGTTTTGATCGCTGCATTCACTACATATGCTTTACAAATAGTATGATCAAGATTATGATGGCATGTCACTCCAGAAATTATCTCGTGTTATCGTTTTACTCGCTCGGGACGAGCAGAACTAAGCTTGGAAATGCTGATACGTCTCCGACGTATCGATAATTTCTTATGTTCCATGCCACATTATTGATGTTATCTACATGTTTTATGCACACTTTATGTCATATTCGTGCATTTTCTGGAACTAACCTATTAACAAGATGCCGAAGTGCCGATTCTTTGTTCTGCTGTTTTTGGTTTCAGAAATCCTAGTAAGGAAATATTCTCGGAATTGGACGAAATCAAAGCCCAGGGGCCTATTTTCTCACGAAGCTTCCAGAAGTCCGAAGGAGAGACGAAGAGGGGCCACGGAGGGGCCACACCATAGGCCGGCGCGGCCCCCCCCTTGGCCGCGCGGCCCTGTGGTGTGGGGCCCCCGTGCCGCCTCTTGACCTGCCCTTCCGCCTACAAATAGCCTCCGTGACGAAACCCCCAGTACCGAGAGCCACGATACGGAAAACCTTCCAGAGACGCCGCCGCCGCCGATCCCATCTCGGGGGATCCAGGAGATCGCCTCCGGCACCCTGCCGGAGAGGGGAATCATCTCCCGGAGGACTCTACGCCGCCATGGTCGCCTCCGGTGTGATGTGTGAGTAGTCTACCCCTGGACTATGGGTCCATAGCAGTAGCTAGATGGTTGTCTTCTCCCCATTGTGCTATCATTGTCGGATCTTGTGAGCTGCCTAACATGATCAAGATCGTCTATCTGTAATTCTATATGTTGCGTTTGTTGGGATCCGATGAATAGAGAATACTTGTTATGTTGATTATCAAAGTTATGCTTATGTGTTGTTTATGATCTTGCATGCTCTCCGTTACTAGTAGATGCTCTGGCCAAGTAGATGCTTGTAACTCCAAGAGGGAGTACTTATGCTCGATAGTGGGTTCATGCATTGACACACAGGACGATGTGAGAAAGTTCTAAGGTTGTGTTGTGCTGTTGCCACTAGGGATAAAACATTAGTGCTATGTTCAAGGATGTAGTCACTAGTTACATTACGCACCATACTTAATGCAATTGTCTGTTGTTAGCAACTTAATACTGGAGGGGGTTCGGATGATAACCTGAAGGTGGACTTTTTAGGCATAGATGCAGTTGGATGACGGTCTATGTACTTTGTCGTAATGCCCAATTAAATCTCACTATACTCATCATGATATGTATGTGCATGGTCATGCTCTCTTTATTTGTCAATTGCCCAACTGTAATTTGTTCACCCAACATGTTGTTTGTCTTATGGGAGAGACACCTCTAGTGAACTGTGGACCCCGGTCCAATTCTCTTTACTGAAATACAATCTACTGCAATACTTGTTCTACTGTTTTCTGCAAACAATCATCTTCCACACAATACGGTTAACTCTTTGTTACAGCAAGCCGGTGAGATTGACAACCTCACTGTTTCGTTGGGGCAAAGTACTTTGGTTGTGTTGTGCAGGTTCCACGTTGGCGCCGGAATCCCTGGTGTTGCGCCGCACTACATCTCGCCGCCATCAACCTTCAACGTGCTTCTTGACTCCTACTGGTCCGATTAAACCTTGGTTTCTTACTGAGGGAAACTTGCCGCTGTGCGCATCACACCTTCCTCTTGGGGTTCCCAACGGACGTGCCAACCACACGCATCAAGCAAATTTCTGGCGCCGTTGCCGGGGAGATCAAGACACGCTGCAAGGGGAGTCTCCACTTCTCAATCTCTTTACTTTGTTTTTATCTTGCTTAGTTTTATTTACTATTTTGTTTGCTGCACTAAATCAAAATACAAAAAAATTAGTTGCTAGTTTTACTTTATTTGCTATCTTGTTTGCTATATCGAAAACACAAAAAAATTAGTTTACTTGCATTTACTTTATCTAGTTTGCTTTATTTACTGTTGCTAAAATGGCCAACGCTGAAAATACTAAGTTGTGTGACTTCACAACCACAAATAATAATGATTTCTTATGCACACCTATTGCTCCACCTGCTACTACAGCAGAATTCTTTGAAATTAAACCTGCTTTATTGAATCTTGTTATGCGAGAGCAATTTTCTGGTGTTAGTTCTGATGATGCTGCTGCCCATCTTAATAATTTTGTTGAATTATGTGAAATGCAAAAATATAAAGATGTAGATGGTGATATTATTAAACTAAAATTGTTCCCTTTCTCATTAAGAGGAAGAGCTAAAGATTGGTTGCTATCTCTGCCTAAGAATAGTATTGATTCATGGACTAAATGCAAGGATGCTTTTATTGGTAGATATTATCCCCCTGCTAAAATTATATCTTTGAGGAGTAGCATAATGAATTTTAAACAATTAGATACTGAACATGTTGCTCAAGCTTGGGAAAGAATGAAATCTCTGGTTAAAAATTGCCCAACCCATGGACTGACTACTTGGATGATCATCCAAACCTTCTATGCAGGACTAAATTTTTCTTCACGGAATTTATTGGATTCAGCTGCTGGAGGTACCTTTATGTCCATCACTCTTGGTGAAGCAACAAAACTTCTTGATAATATGATGATCAACTACTCTGAATGGCACACGGAAAGAGCTCCACAAGGTAAGAAGGTAAATTCTGTCGAAGAAACCTCTTCCTTGAGTGATAAGATTGATGCTATTATGTCTATGCTTGTGAATGATAGGACTAATATTGATCCTAATAATGTTCCATTAGCTTCATTGGTTGCACAAGAAGAACATGTTGATGTAAACTTCATTAAAAATAATAATTTCAACAACAATGCTTACCGGAACAATTCTAGTAACAACTATAGGCCATATCCTTATAATAATGGCAACGGCTATGGTAATTCTTATGGGAATTCTTACAACAATAATAGGAGTTCACCCCTGGACTTGAAGCCATGCTTAAAGAATTTATTAGTACACAAACCGCTTTTAACAAATCTGTTGAAGAAAAGCTTGGGAAAATTGATATACTTGCTTCTAAAGTCGATAGTCTTGTTGCTGATGTTGATCTTTTGAAATCAAAGGTTTTGCCTAATGAGAATCTTCATAATAAAATTACTACTACAGCAAATGCCATTCAAGTTAGAATTAATGAGAATATAAGATTAATGGCTGAACTACGTGCTAGGTGGGATAGAGAAGAAAATGAAAAACTAGCTAAAGAGAAGAATATAGCTAAAGTTTGGACTATTACCACCACTAGTAATGCTAATGCTACACATGTTGCTGCACCTCCTATTAATACTAATAAAAGAATTGGTGTTAGCAATGTTTCCACTTCTAATGCAAAGAGCTAAAAACTGCACAAGCTGCTAAAGCTACTGAAACTGCACTGATAAAGCTGCTGAAATTTTTTCCAACATTGGGGATGATGATCCCATTGCTTTAGATTATAATGGTTTGAATTTTGATGATTGCCACATCTCTGAAGTTATAAAGTTCTTGCAAAAACTTGCTAAAAGTCCTAATGCTAGTGCTATAAATTTGGCTTTCACGCATCATATTACAAATGCTCTCATAAAAGCTAGAGAAGAGAAACTAGAGCGTGAAGCCTCTATTCCTAAAAAGCTAGAGGATGGTTGGGAGCCCATCATTAAGATGAAGGTTAAAGATTTTGATTGTAATGCTTTATGTGATCTTGGTGCAAGTATTTACGTTATGCCTAAGAAAATTTATAATATGCTTGACTTGCCACCGCTGAAAAATTGTTATTTGGATGTTAATCTTGCTGATCATTCTACAAAGAAACCTTTGGGTAAAGTTGATAATGTTCGCATTACCGTTAACAATAACCTTGTCCCCGTTGATTTTGTTGTCTTGGATATTGAATGCAATGCATCTTGTCCCATTATATTGGGAAGACCTTTTCTTCGAACTGTTGGTGCTATCATTGATATGAAGGAAGGTAATATAAAATATCAATTTCCTCTCAAGAAAGGTATGGAACACTTCCCTAGAAAGAGAATGAAGGTACCTTTTGATTCTATTATGAGAACAAATTATGATGTTGACACTTCGTCTCTTGATAATACTTGATACACACTTTCTGCGCCTAGCTGAAAGGCGTTAAAGAAAAGCGCTTATGGGAGACAACCCATGTTTTTACCTACAGTACTTTGTTTTTATTTTGTGTCTTGGAAGTTGTTTACTACTGTAGCAACCTCTCCTTATCTTAGTTTTGTGTTTTGTTGTGCCAAGTTAAGCCGTTGATAGAAAAGTAAGTACTAGATTTGGATTACTGCACAGTTCCAGATTTCTTTGCTGTCACGAATCTGGGTCCACCTCCCTGTAGGTAGCTCAGAAAATTATGCCAATTTACGTGCATGATCCTCAGATATGTACGCAACTTTCATTCAATTTGAGCATTTTCATTTGAGCAAGTCTGGTGCCATTTTAAAATTCGTCAATACGAACTGTTCTGTTTTGACAGATTCTGCCTTTTATTTCGCATTGCCTCTTTTGCTATGTTGGATGAATTTCTTTGATCCACTAATGTCCAGTAGCATTATGCAATGTCCAGAAGTGTTAAGAATGATTGTGTCACCTCTGAATATGTCAATTTATATTGTGCACTAACCCTCTAATGAGTTGTTTCGAGTTTGGTGTGGAGGAAGTTTTCAAGGATCAAGAGAGGAGTATGATGCAACATGATCAAGGAGAGTGAAAGCTCTAAGCTTGGGGATGCCCCGGTGGTTCACCCCTGCATATATCAAGAAGACTCAAGCATCTAAGCTTGGGGATGCCCAAGGCATCCCCTTCTTCATCGACAACATTATCAGGTTCCTCCCCTGAAACTATATTTTTATTCCATCACATCTTATGTGCTTTTTCTTGGAGCGTCGGTTTGTTTTTGTTTTTTGTTTTGTTTGAATAAAATGGATCCTAGCATTCACTTTATGGGAGAGAGACACGCTCCGCTGTAGCATATGGACAAGTATGTCCTTGGTTTCTACTCATAGTATTCATGGCGAAGTTTCTCCTTCGTTAAATTGTTATATGGTTGGAATTGGAAAATGATACATGTAGTAATTGCTATAAATGTCTTGGGTAATGTGATACTTGGCAATTGTTGTGCTCATGTTTAAGCTCTTGCATCATATGCTTTGCACCCATTAATGAAGAAATACATAGAGCATGCTAAAATTTGGTTTGCATATTTGGTTTCTCTAAGGTCTAGATAATTTCTAGTATTGAGTTTGAACAACAAGGAAGACGGTGTAGAGTCTTATAATATTTTCAATATGTCTTTTATGTGAGTTTTGCTGCACCGGTTCATCCTTGTGTTTGTTTCAAATAACCTTGCTAGCCTAAACCTTGTATCGAGAGGGAATACTTCTCATGCATCCAAAATACTTGAGCCAACCACTATGCCATTTGTGTCCACCATACCTACCTATACTACATGGTATTTTCCCGCCATTCCAAAGTAAATTGCTTGAGTGCTACCTTTAAAATTCCATCATTCACCTTTGCAATATATAGCTCATGGGACAAATAGCTTAAAAACTATTGTGGTATTGAATATGTAATTATGCATTTTATCTCTTATTAAGTTGCTTGTTGAGCGATAACCATGTTCACTGGGACGCCATCAACTATTCATTGTTGAATTTCATGTGAGTTGCTATGCATGTTCGTCTTGTCTGAAGTAAGAGAGATCTACCACCATAGGGTTAAGCATGCATATGTTAGAGAAGAACATTGGGCCGCTAACTAAAGCCATGTTCCATGGTGGAAGTTTCAGTTTTGGACAACAATCCTCAAATCTCAAATGAGAAAATTATTAATTGTTGTTATATGCTTATGCATAAAAGAGGAGTCCATTATCTGTTGTCTATGTTGTCCCGGTATGGATGTCTAAGTTGAAGAATAATCAATAGCGAGAAATCCAATGCGAGCTTTCTCCTTAGACCTTTGTACAGGCGGCATAGAGGTACCCCTTTGTGACACTTGGTAAAAACAATGCATTGTGATGATCCGGTAGTCCAAGCTAATTAGGACAAGGTGCGGGCACTATTAGTACACTATGCATGAGGCTTGCAACTTATAAGATATAATTTACATGATGCATATGCTTTATTACTACCGTTGACAAAATTGTTTCATGTTTTCAAAATCAAAGCTCTAGCACAAATATAGCAATCAATGCTTTTCCTCTATGGAGGACCATTCTTTTACTTTCAATGTTGAGTCAGTTCACCTATTTCTCTCCACCTCAAGAAGCAAACACTTGTGTGAACTGTGCATTGATTCCTACATACTTGCTTATTGCACTTATTATATTACTCTATGTTGACAATATCCATGAGATATACATGTTACAAGTTGAAAGCAACCGCTGAAACTTAATCTTCTTTTGTGTTGTTTCAATGCCTTTACTTTGAATTATTGCTTTATGAGTTAACTCTTATGCAAGACTTATTGATGCTTGTCTTGAAGTGCTATTCATGAAAAGTCTTTGCTATATGATTCACTTGTTTACTCATGTCATATACATTGTTTTGATCGCTGCATTCACTACATATGCTTTACAAATAGTATGATCAAGATTATGATGGCATGTCACTCCAGAAATTATCTGTGTTATCGTTTTACCTGCTCGGGACGAGCAGAACTAAGCTTGGAAATGCTGATACGTCTCCGACGTATCGATAATTTCTTATGTTCCATGCCACATTATTGATGTTATCTACATGTTTTATGCACACTTTATGTCATATTCGTGCATTTTCTGGAACTAACCTATTAACAAGATGCCGAAGTGCCAGTTGCTGTTTTCTGCTGTTTTTGGTTTCAGAAATCCTAGTAAGGAAATATTCTCGGAATTGGACGAAATCAAAGCCCAGGGGCCTATTTTCTCACGAAGCTTCCAGAAGTCCGAAGGAGAGACGAAGAGGGGCCACGGAGGGGCCACACCATAGGCCGGCGCGGCCCCCCCCTTGGCCGCGCGGCCCTGTGGTGTGGGGCCCCCGTGCCGCCTCTTGACCTGCCCTTCCGCCTACAAATAGCCTCCGTGACGAAACCCCCAGTACCGAGAGCCACGATACGGAAAACCTTCCAGAGACGCCGCCGCCGCCGATCCCATCTCGGGGATCCAGAGATCGCCTCCGGCACCTGCCGGAGAGGGGAATCATCTCCCGGAGGACTCTACGCCGCCATGGTCGCCTCCGGTGTGATGTGTGAGTAGTCTACCCCCTGGACTATGGGTCCATAGCAGTAGCTAGATGGTTGTCTTCTCCCCATTGTGCTATCATTGTCGGATCTTGTGAGCTGCCTAACATGATCAAGATCGTCTATCTGTAATTCTATATGTTGCGTTTGTTGGGATCCGATGAATAGAGAATACTTGTTATGTTGATTATCAAAGTTATGCTTATGTGTTGTTTATGATCTTGCATGCTCTCCGTTACTAGTAGATGCTCTGGCCAAGTAGATGCTTGTAACTCCAAGAGGGAGTACTTATGCTCGATAGTGGGTTCATGCCTCGCATTGACACAGGACAGTGTGATGAAAGTTCTAAGGTTGTGTTGTCTTGTTGCCACTAGGGATAAAACATTAGTGCTATGTTCAAGGATGTAGTCACTAGTTACATTACGCACCATACTTAATGCAATTGTCTGTTGTTAGCAACTTAATACTGGAGGGGGTTCGGATGATAACCTGAAGGTGGACTTTTTAGGCATAGATGCAGTTGGATGACGGTCTATGTACTTTGTCGTAATGCCCAATTAAATCTCACTATACTCATCATGATATGTATGTGCATGGTCATGCTCTCTTTATTTGTCAATTGCCCAACTGTAATTTGTTCACCCAACATGCTGTTTGTCTTATGGGAGAGACACCTCTAGTGAACTGTGGACCCCGGTCCAATTCTCTTTACTGAAATACAATCTACTGCAATACTTGTTCTACTGTTTTCTGCAAACAATCATCTTCCACACAATACGGTTAACTCTTTGTTACAGCAAGCCGGTGAGATTGACAACCTCACTGTTTCGTTGGGGCAAAGTACTTTGGTTGTGTTGTGCAGGTTCCACGTTGGCACCGGAATCCCTGGTGTTGCGCCGCACTACATCTCGCCGCCATCAACCTTCAACGTGCTTCTTGACTCCTACTGGTCCGATTAAACCTTGGTTTCTTACTGAGGGAAACTTGCCGCTGTGCGCATCACACCTTCCTCTTGGGGTTCCCAACGGACGTGCCAACCACACGCATCAGCACGTAGTGCAATATGGTGGATGGGTTCTCTTGGACCTCTCTCCACTCACTCTTGGTGGCTAGTAGGACACTCTTTGACTCACTCATATATGGCTTGTGGCACTCACTATCTTTGTGGTGGGTCGCTCCCTCTCCTCTCATCTCACTATGGTGGGTGCGGAGTTGAGCCCTCGCTAAAGCCTTCGCATTATCCGCGATGATTTGGCTAGGAGTCATCGGGCGCAACTCGAATTTCTTGTCGTTGACCTTGAAGGTGTATGTGTTGGAGAGTCCATCATGTATAGCCTTCTTGTCATATTGCCAAGGGCGGCCAAGCAACATGTGGCACACCATCATGGGTACCACGTCACACTCGATGGTGTCCTCATAAGGTCCAATCTTGAAGGTGACGGTGACGGTATGTTGTATCTTGAAGTTGCCCTTGTCACTCAACCATTGGATATGGTAAGGGTGAGGATGTTTGCGGAGAGTGAGGTTGAGCTTCTCACACAACTCGGTGCTAGCGAGGTTATGGCAACTTCCACCATCGATGATGACCTTGATCGATTTGCCACCAATTCCGGCACGGGTTTGGAAGATGTTGCACCGTTGGTCTTCCATAGCTTGAGGTTGTGTTGTTAGCACCCTTGTGACCACAAGTGAGGGACTTGGGTCATGCTCGCATAAGAGAGGATCTTCTCCACTATCTTCCTCATAAGCTTCTTCATTTGCAACGGCGGCTTGCACAAGGGCTTCATATTCATCCTCATCGAGCGTCTCCATGTCACCATTCTCCATAGTGATCATGACCTTTGTATTCTTGCACTCAAACGATTTGTGGCCTTGGGTGCCACACTTGAATCAAGTGACATTAGAGGATCCCGTAGATGCCTTAGAGGAGGCGGTGGAGGACACCGTTTGCTTCATGCGACTTTGGATAGTCGGTTTCTTGTATGATGTAGAGGACGCGTCGGGCTTGACACTTGTAGTAGGAGGAGTTGAGGTCGCGAGTTTGGAGGCGAAGTACGTCTTGGGCTTGGACTACTTGATGTCCTCAATCACTTGGCGCTCGGCCTTGGATGCTTGGTGGACCAACTCAACCAAGTTGGAGTATGGTTGGAACTCCACAATTCTCTTGATGGGGTAGTTGAGGCCATTGAAGAAACGAGCAATGGTTTGTTCCTCGGACTCTTGGATGTTGGCTCGCATCATAGTGAGCTCCATCTCCTTGAAGAACTCCTCAACGGTCTTGGTTCGTTGCTTCAATTGTTGTAGCTTGTTGAAGAGGTCGGTCATGTAGTGCGTTGGGACAAAGTGAGCATGCATCTCTTTCTTCATCTCTTCCCAAGTGTCAATTGGAGGTTCACCCTTTTCTTCCCTAAGAGTGAGGACTTGCTCCCACCAAGTGTTGGCATAATCTTCAAACTCAAGAGACGCCATAGCCACCTTCTTTGCATCGGAGTAGTTGTGGATGCGGAATATCTTGTCAACCTTGAGTGCCCATGAGAGGTAAGCCTCGGCATCTTCTTCACCCTTGAATTTTGGCATGGTGAACTTGAGCCTTCCAAACATGTTCTCTTCATCCTCCAAGTTTCTTCGACGAGGAGGGGCGCCTTCATCTCTTGCGGCTTGAGGAGGAATAGGCGGTCTTCTACGGCCAACCATAGCA
Organism: Lolium perenne; assembly: GCF_019359855.2. Taxonomy (NCBI): domain Eukaryota; kingdom Viridiplantae; phylum Streptophyta; class Magnoliopsida; order Poales; family Poaceae; genus Lolium; species Lolium perenne. The sequence continues at coordinate 192,445,145 of NC_067245.2, forward strand.
TTGGGTTGGCGTTGAGGGTGGACACTAGCTTCACTTGGTTCACGTTGATGATGTTGTTGAAGATCTTGTCGAGGTTGTTGACGATGCTCATTGTTGGCCCTCTCATCTTGATCATGGTGTGGCTCTCCTCGTCCACGCTGGTCATGGCGAGGGTGGCGTCGGAGATCTCTTCGAGGTGGATCTTGAGGACCTTGGTCTTGGGGTTGGTCGTCACGCCCATGGTGGGCATGGCGATCCGCTTGGTGACGATCTTGTTGAAGGACTTGGTCTTGTGGAGGTCGCTCAAGTGGACGAGCATGGCGATGTATTTCTCCACGCCTAGAGTTGGAGCGAGAGTCTTCATGACGAGCATGTGGGCGATGAGGACGATGATGGTCTTCATGCCTTGAGGAAGAGCTTGAGGACGAAAGGCCACCATGAGAGTAATAATCTTGTGGCGAGCTTGAGGATGATGAAGTAGAGCGGTGTCGGCGATGGCGACCCAAGTTGGTGATGGCGCGCTCGAGGCTATCCATGCGCCGCTCCATGTTTGCATCATTGGCCGCCATTTGGCCATTCAAGTTGTCCGTAGCTTCACAAAGAAGAGCCAAGTCTTGGTTCACGGCGGATAAGTTGTGAGCCACCTCATCGTATTGCTCATCGATGCGCGTCTCGAAGAGGGCGAGTTGCTCCTTGAACTCTTGGCGTTGTGTCCATAGGTTGTGTTGAGTAGCCAACCTCTCGGTGTTGCGGAGGACTTCTCCATCCCTTGAGTCATCTCCGTTCCTATCCATGATGGCAAGACAAGAACTATGTTGTGTATGTTAGTGGAAGGAGACTACCTCGCACTCTTACCAAGGTAAGATAGTATTGAGGCAATCAACCAAGCCAAAAGCAAGATCAAGTGTATCGGGGACACACGCAAAGCCACACGCAAAAGCTAGCAAATATGGTGTTAGGCGAGTGTTGTGGAAAGCCAAAAGACAAATCCAAGATCGAGTATGTTGTTAAAAGTGGGTGAGGTCCAAAAATCCAAATGTCAATGTGAAGATCACTATAAACACGGAAAAGTTGTGGAACACACACACGGGATAAGCGGGGTTAGTGCGACCAAAAGTGAGTGGAAAAGTGTATGTAAATGTGCTCGGTGTCACACTAACACAAGGAGAGCCAAAGCTTTGGTTGCAAAGGAAGAGACAACAAGATTCACACGCGGCCTCTCTTCTCTTCTCTCATTTGCTTAAAAGCTTATGACTCTTTTGTAGACGGTGGCACTCACACTCTTTTGTATCTTTGGTGGCACTTGCACACTATTGTATGCATGGATATATGGATGTATGGATGTATGGTGCTACTTGCACTCTTTTTGTGTTTTTGTGGCTTTTCCACACACTATGTTAGCGTTAGCCTCGCTTTTGCTATCTTGCCACACGAGTGTTTGCTTGGATGCTTTACTCAACACGACACACACACCTCACAATGCGGGGCCACGCGCAATGTCTCGCAACACTAAACAAGCAATGCTCGATAGGATAGATCGCAAAAGGAAGAGGGTTACAAGGGAAAAGTGCAAGTTATACCTGCGATGATGGTGGTGGTGGTGGTGGTAGCCGAAATCGAGCTCGGAGGAGGGCGCAGAGCTGCGCCCGGTTTGGATCCGGTTGGACCGGACTGTGGACCGGGTGATCCGGTTGCCGCCCGGTTGACCGGGTGCTGGGCCGGCTGGTCCGGTCTGGGGTCCGGTTGACCGGGTTTCTCAACCGGGTTTCACGATTCTCTCTCCTGTTCTTCCCCAAACCAAAACCAAAGAGCAAATCGACGGGAAACGATGGAATTGGAGGCTAAAAGTTGGGGAAATAGTAGATCAAGCACAAAAACACCGAATCCACGAACCAAAACCACTCAAAACGCAACCAAATCACAGATCGGTCAAGAGGCACTTTGGGGCTATTTTTGGGGATTTTGTGGAAAATTTTCTAGAAACGAAATCGGGTGGGTGGAGGGTCAAAATCGCGGTAACCAAAAGCTGCTGATACCATATGATGAGATCTAAGATCCCGGGAGTGGCCCGATCTCGCGATTTGACCCCGAAGACCAAAGGAAGAGGTGGGAGAATGCGAGGAACACGAAGAATCACGAAGAACGCCGGTACTCACGCACGCACACCAACCCGATACACCCGATACTTACCCCCGTGGCTCGATGGACCACGCCAATAGAATCTCCTGGAAGAGGCACGCGGCAGAATTCCCGGAGAGAGATTGGGGTTGGAGAAGAAGAGATTGATGAGGGAGAGAGAGTAGCTTGTACTAGAATCTCACTCAACAATATCCAAATCAACAACCAGGATGCCTTGATTACAGAGGGATGGTAACCCTAGGGAGACTAAGCTCAAAGGTAGGTTTGAGTTCAAAACAAGTCTGAGGGGTAAAGGAGGGGTCCAGGCTACTTATATAGGCATACATAGCCAGCAAGGGCGAAAAGGTACGCGAATGGATAACTTAGGCAGTTTGGTGGAGCGTTCCCGTCAAATCCGGTTTGGAATCCGGTCAGACCGGGCCTATGACCGGGTGATCCGGTCCTGGGTCCTGTCGACCGGGCGCCAACCGGGAACTTGCGAGGTTTTCCGGTTTCCTTCCGGTACGATGCAGGGAATCCGGTTGGGCGCCCGGTTGACCGGGCCTGGGACCGGATGGCCCGGTTGTGGGGCCGGTCTGACTGGGTCCTGGGCCGGCCAGCTCCCTTCTCTTCCTTTGAGCGCTTCGAGTGACGTCGAGTTCAGCTTCGTGATCATCTCCATGTCCTGCTGCTTCTCTCCTTCCCTTGACCTTGGCGTGTCCTCCTCTCCGAGGTCTTGATGCGCCTTGTACCTAATGACACATAGCACATTGGCATGAGGTAGCATTCCGTCCAAAGGGGTACCAAGATCAAGGGTGGTGAGGAGCGAGTTCACCTCATCATGTAGAGCTTTAACTCGAGCTCGCGTCATTGGTCCACTTGGGGGACTTGTTGGTCTTGGTGTAGCGTCGTCGGTGAGCGGGGCTACATCAGTAGGTCTGCATTTTTTTATAGTTTTTTGAGATTGCATATCGTTTTAACCATAGGGTTTTCATGTGAGTTGCAAATGTGTTTAACCTAAGTCGCAATTGTGTTGTAACTGGGTTTAAAATATCAGTTTCATGTGTGTCGCAACCAGGGTTTAAAACCCTCAGTTGCATCTAGGTCGCAAGTTGGATCATTTCCATGTCAGCCGCAAATGGTTTTTAACATCGGTTGCAAGTGGCCTGCAACTGGGGTTATACCTCGGTTTGTTTGCAGGTGGGTTTTTGCAAACTGTGTTTTTTTTAATTGCGTTAGTGCGGTAGCTCTGCATTTTTTTTTTAGTTTTTTGAGATTGCATATCGTTTTAACCATAGGGTTTTCATGTGAGTTGCAAATGTGTTTAACCTAAGTCGCAATTGTGTTGTAACTGGGTTTAAAATATCAGTTTCATGTGTGTCGCAACAAGGGTTTAAAACCCTCAGTTGCATCTAGGTCGCAAGTTGGATCATTTCCTTGTCAGCCGCAAATGGGTTTTAACATCGGTTGCAAGTGGCCTGCAACTAGGGTTATACCTTGGTTTTTTTGCAAGTGGGTTTTTGCAAATTGTGTTTTTTTAAATTGCATTAGTGGTGTAGGTCTGCATTTTTTATAGTTTTTTGAGATTGCATATCGTTTTAACCATAGGGTTTTCATGTGAGTTGCAAATGTGTTTAACCTAAGTCGCAATTGTGTTGTAACTGGGTTTAAAATATCAGTTTCATGTGTGTCGCTACTAGGGTTTAAAACCCTCAGTTGCATCTAGGTCGCAAGTTGGATCATTTCAATGTCAGCCGCAAATGGTTTTTAACATCGGTTGCAAGTGGCCTGCAACTGGGGTTATACCTCGGTTTTTTTGCAAGTGGGTTTTTTGCAAACTGTGTTTTTTCAATTGCATTAGTGGGGTAGGTCTGCATTTTTTTATAGTTTTTTGAGATTGCATATCGTTTTAACCATAGGGTTTTCATGTGAGTTGCAAATGTGTTTAAGCTAAGTCGCAATTGTGTTGTAACTGGGTTTAAAATATCAGTTTCATGTGTGTCGCAACTGGGGTTTTAAAACCCTCAGTTGCATCTAGGTCGCAAGTTGGATCATATCAATGTCAGCCGCAACTGGTTTTTAACATCGGTTGCAAGTGGCCTGCAACTGGGGTTATACCTCGTTTTTTTGTAGGTGGGTTTTTTGCAAACTGTGTTTTTGCAATTTCATTAGTGGGGTAGGTCTGCATTTTTTTTAGTTTTTTGAGATTGCATATCGTTTTAACCATAGGGTTTTCATGTGAGTTGCAAATGTGTTTAACCTAAGTCGCAATTGTGTTGTAACTGGGTTTAAAATATCAGTTTCATGTGTGTCGCAACTGGGGTTTTAAAACCCTCAGTTGCATCTAGGTCGCAAGTTGGGTTAAACCTTAGTTGCAAGTTTGGCTCCAAATGTGTTTGTTTTGGTTGCATTGCATATGAGTCATAAGTTGGGTAGCTCTCCATTTTTTTATTTTATCAGTGGTTTGCGTTTTTTGATTTTTGCGATTGCATTTTAATCTTCAGTTGCATGTAAGTCACAAGTGGGGTAGGTTATTTTTTTAAGTGTGAAATAATGTGCAGTTTGCATGAATCGCGAGTGCCCGTGCTATCGTGCACGAGATGTGTTGGGCTCATTCTTTGCATTGTAAGAATTGGTAACATCGTTTATTTTGACAAGAAAGTACATCTTTTTCCGGACAAACACTTGGCCTTTTTGACCTTCCTCCATTTTAGTTGTGATGGGAGGATGAGCGGGAAGGACTGACAAGTTATGGCCAAGTGTGAAGATGAGGAAAATAGAAAAATGGGTAAAATCACATCAACCTTACAAACCTCCAATTTGAAACTTTTAGTGATTTCAAATTGCATGTTTTTCAAATTTTATTTATTTTGCACATTGCATATTTTTTCAAAAAAATCTTAGGTTCCACATGAATTGAAACAAAAATGTATGATTTTATTTAATGACTTTACATTTTTTGTTATAAACAATAAAGATCTCATTAATCAAATATAGGTGTACTCATTTTTCTATTTTCAGCATTTGTGGGCCCAGCATGTCATTGTGGTTTATTATGAAAATCCAAACCAGGGGGGAGCGGTAGCCGTAGCAATTTATCACAAAGACCAGTAGTCTTCAGGGGAGCGGTTCACCGAGGGAGACACCTGTCACTGGAGGCGATTCGTCGCCGCAGAGGCGGCGACCAGGGCGACGACAGCTGCTGCCGTCTCCTCCACCCGTCGGCAAGCTCCGCCGCCAACAACCGCAAGCCTCCCCCGCGCACTCTCGCGCGCGCCTCTCCCGCAGACTCGCCGGCCGCTTCGTCGACAACTTGGGTGCGGATCTGACGCCGGCACGCGCGCCTGCCTCGCCGATTCGCACACGCCTCCGCCGCCCACACGCGCGGCCCTCTGCCGTTGACTCGCGCGTGCCTTCATCCCCATGTGAGATCCTCTATTTGTTCCCCCATTTTTTACCCGAGATTTCCTCTCTGTTATGAAGCACCTAGAGAATCATGCATGTCGATCTAGGGTTTCCGTTTGAGTTGTTCTTCGTGGATGCGATTGAGTCAACATGTAGCCAGATTCGTCTAGATTTTCTAGGGTTCAAGTTGAGATATGCATCTACTATCCTTTTGCCTGTACAGCTATTTTCATTCTGGACGGCAATAGTCATTACAGATTCATTGGTTTTGTCTGACATACATTTTATTCCATTTTTCCGTATGTAATGTTGTGTTATTGTTCTTTCACTTCTCTGAAGTTGATTTGTAGTTCAAGTTAGATTCTGAAAACTTGTCGAAATTGACATGTTTCCTGCATCATACTGATTTAGTGTCCCACAGTTGCTTGCCGACAGTCCTATAATCAAGTCAATTCTACCTATTTTGTGGGCAACAGACCCCATATGTTAAATTTAGCTGGTGCTCACTATAATCTCAATTCATTTCCTAATTTTTTGTGATTCATTGTTCCATGCTTGATTTGTAGTTCAAGTTAGATGAATACGAAGTGCTTGATTTGTTGTTTCTTATAGACCTCTGTTAGGTACTTGTCTACACATTTTTCCATGCTTTTTTACATCACCTTGTTTTGCTACTACACCTGCAAGGCTCTTAGTGTACTAGAATTTTTATAATTCCTTATCCAATAATGAACATATATGATGTTTTTTCTTGAGTTAAGTGTGGATTATTAAATCTGAACTTACACTAGATTTGAACTTACACTAGATTTGTTCACTAGATTTGCTAAAGCTGCAATGTTCTTAGTGTACTTGGACAGTACAATCTTACAATGGATTTGTTTTTGTTTGGACTCATATTTGAGATAGGACATGTAACTCTGCTTAGTATTTCACTGTCTTACTACTAAGCAGTTAGTACTAAGTTCTTTTAGTTGTATGTATACTTCTATTCCACTTGTTCACTATATAGCTGAAAGGCTCTAAGTATACTGCAATTTTCCCCATATGGGTGATTATGCCTTATGTTTAAGCTTAAGACAGTAAGAAACACTTTTTATAATGATTTCTTTTCGAGGTAATAATGCATTCATGATATATAGGGAAAAGAGATAAGATCATATGTAGCTCTGTTGCTATTCAAAACTGGATTCCTTTTTTGCTGTTGCTAACCTTTTTGAACACATTTCATGAAGATTGTCCTTATTTTGTTTTCCAGACTGTTCTCTAGCTTTTTTGAAAATGAGGATACATAACAATGTGTCAGATGACGGAAACTATGAATCCGATGTTGAGCATGAGCTAACGGAAACAGAAAGAGTTAGTCGAAGATATAAAGTTACTTGTAAGTAATTATTCACACAAACAACTAATTTCTTTTCCTGAATTTTAACATTCGTAGTTTATGTAATCATTTCTATTTTGTCTTTTTCAGGTCGAGAGAAGTGTAGATAAAATTGTGAAGAGAAGAACAATACAGAAAAGGAAAAGGAAGGTACATATTTTTTTTCTCACATGTTTTAATATAGTTATCTGCTCTTCAAGCTTCCTTTTTGTATTTCAAGCTACTTGAACTTCATATTCTTATGCCATTTGTAATTTATTTTTTCATAGACAAATAAGATTTGTGGTCAAGGACATCCTGATAGTGGTGATGATGCTAAAGCATATAGCAGATGCAGTGTGCCATACCTTATAACAGTTTTGAAGAGCATCTTGTCTTCTGAGCATAGGAAAAATCTTGTCAAGGGTTTGGGTTTCTCACATTTTCTTGGACTGGATGATTGCAATGTACCCAGGCTTTTTGCACAATGGATAGCAGACAATACAAATACTGCTACTCAAGAAATCCAGATTGGTCTGAAAGCAATTCCCATAGATCCCAAATCGTTTCAAGATGTTCTTGGCATTCCTGCAGGTCTATTACCAGTTGAGACAGATGAAGAGTCAGGAAAGTTAGCATTTCTTGCATTGTATGGATTGTCTGAGGTTCCTACAATTAGATACTTTGGTGATAGAATCATCAAGAATGATGATCTATCAGATGATGATTTCTGTAGATGCTTCATGTCTGTATTGCTTGGAGTATTCATATGTCCAAACTCATCAGCTAGACCAAGCACAAAGTATATGGGTTCTTTAATTGATGTTGACAAGATTAAGGAACGCACCTGGTGTAAGTTTGCACATGATTGGTTGATGCTGTATATCAAGAAGTATCAGAAAGAAAGAGCTAAACATACCAAGTTGTCACTAACACTAGGAGGCTGCATTTATCAACTAACGGTAATTTCTATTTCCTTGGACTACAGTTACTGATTTGTTGTTATATTATCCACAATGAAATTACTTTTCATCATTTTTTGTTCCAATCTAATAACTAATTTTCTTTGTTCGTAAAAAGGTGCGGTATCTTGACTTCCTAGATTTTGGAGGAATCCAGTTACCTTCAACATTACCAAGGATTTCTATTTGGAAAGGGAAGCTAATAAAACATTTCAGTGAGCTAGATAAGGGAACAAACGGAATCTATGGTGTTACTTCTGTAAGTTTTCCTAACACTTTTTCTCATTTCTCTTATGAACAACATTATTATATTTGTTTATATCATATTTTTTGGATACCCATTCGTTTTTTTAAGTGTGTGTTCATGTAATGTATTATGATAGTTCAAATTTTTACCAAATGGTTGCAGATAAAAGATTGGACGCAGACATGTTATGCAGAGTCTACTAAATCCAGCATAGATTATGCAAGTGATCTTCAATGCTTCAAAAATGAGATTGAAAAATTAACTGCGGATTCTATGACCTATGACGTATGAATCTTTTTCTAATTTTCTGTTTAGTAAATTTGACTCATTCTTCATGCATTATCTGATTTTTCAGATGTGCTTTTTTGTCTCATTATTTTTTGTGTCTTCTATTTTTTTTAATAACTAATTCATGTTTCTACTTTCTCCGTAGATGAGAAATGAAATTTACCATTCCTTCCAGAGTCACATGATAGATGCAGACAGACAAACATTTGTCAGGGCCCAAACTCTTGTGCTAGATTGTTTGAAAATTATAACTGGAGAAACAAGCAAAACAGTACCATCACAAACTACTGTAGTTTGGAAACTGAAGCTAGTAACATTGAAGAAGATGAGAATGCAGGTATAATTCTTTGTTTTTAGTTAAACTTATTGTTTCCCTCGTAGGCGACAAACTTTGGTTGTTACCAGTTAATTTTTTTCCTCACATTTTTATGTGATATCAGATCTTATTCATCGAAAGAGAAGAAACATTTCAAAATAACATAATGACCAACAATGTTATAATCGCAATGAGTCTCATATGAATATTTCCCCTACTGGATCTGAGGTAACAATTATTAATCCTGTACTGTTTCTTTTAAATACGCACTTTAATTGTTCTATTTTCCTGTTATTTTTTTGTAATAACATATGATTTTTAATTGCAATGTTACCATAGACTCGAAATAATCTTGCAAACAAAAATGTGAGGGACTCATCGATTTTGAGCTTAAATCACACACCAGAAAGAAGTTTAAGCTTGAACCATGCACCATCTGATGATGATGGTATCAATTCATCTTCACTCAAACCAATGGAACAAGGGAATGAAAGTCAACTTCATCACAATGAAGGTAAATCATGAAGAATGTTTTGCACCTCTTTTCTAATAACATAATGAAACCTGGGAATTAATTTTTTTGACACTATAGTTGTGCATGTTGCTGATTTTTTCCTTTCTTTTTTACAGAGTTATCTAAATGTGCATCAGCTCATGTGGTTACGCATACCACTGTAATAGAGAATGAAGCAATAGGATCAAAACCAGATACTCCGGTTAGCAGGGAAGAATATCTCAAAGAAGCAAGTAAGAAGTATTTCTTCTTGGATCCTTCAATTCCTTCATTCAGATTGGTTGACTGGCATGACAACAATGGCAAATTCATTGATGAAGTAGAACTACGGAGGCCAGTAGATTGCAACTTGATAAGAAGTCAGCATAAGGTTTTTCTCTAATTTTTTCTTCTTTGTTTCTGTGTTGTCTTAGTGTGAAACTGATTGTAAATAACGGATCTCTAATTTTTTGCCTCTGTGTTTCTATCTTTACCTTTTCTGGTTAAGCAGAATGAAGGTCAAAATGAAGGTCAACCAAACGAGGTTTTCAACTGAACATACCTGTCTATTCTTAGGTAGTACCCACATATTTTCTTTTGTTAATTTTGTCATTTTTCTCTCATGTAGGCAAACTTCAGCTATGTTTGTTCCCCTCACAAAAATGAATCGACAACTTACAAGGTTTTTTTAGTTTACTCTAATGTGATAAAGCTTGTTCTCTCAATTTCTATGCTCCTAAATTCATTTCTTTTTTCCGATAATGTGATAATGTTTGTTCTCTTAATTTGTGGCAGCACAATGCAGACACTGAGTTTGAATTTAGTTCTATACAATGTGGTCAACGACAGAAAAGCTACTCACATTTAAATGAGAATTGCAGCAATATACAAGTAGAAGAACATGAGTTCATTGATTTAGATGTGAGAATTTTTATCGTTTTTAAGCACATTTTTTTATCATAGGAATAAATAAGATAACTAATTTTTAATACCATTTTTTTGCTCATTTCCTGTAGCCATCTCAACCTTCTCAGCCTTCCCAACCTATGGCAAAAAATGAAAAGAATGCAAGATTTAATATTGCAGGAAGAAGATTGTTCCAAGACAACTTTGATGAAAGTCCTGTAAATATTGCTTCAAAGATGAAACAACCTGTAAGTTTACTGTCTTTCTTTTCTCATATTTTTTTAATGCCATGTGTTCCATACTGTAGCACACAAGTAGTTCTTTTTTGACAACATATGTGTACTCATGTACTGTGATTTTTCAACCTTAGTGCACATGAATCCTCATTTGCAAAGTAGTTCTGTACTTTTATTCAGTCAATGGTCGGTTGAAACCAGGTTGAAACTTTTATTTCACTCAATGGTCGGTTGAAACCAGGTTGAAACTTGGTTCTTTATGCATAGTCTCAATTAGGTTTTGTGAAACAGGGTATGATTTCTTGTTTTTTTGAATTGCAGTTGCCATGTTTTATTTTATCATATGGAAACTTTTTTAGTTTTGATATACTTCTGCTTTTTTGTGTGTCTCTTGTTATTAATTGTTAATTTTATTTTTTTCATAGATGAAACCTGAAGTAGAATTCGTGTACGAAAAACGTTGCTATGACGAAACAACTCCACCAAACTCTCCAGAAGTGCAGTTCATGGGTGTCAGGATATGTAAACCTGTCATAACATCGCCGGAAGTACAGTTTTTGGGTGAAAGATCAAGTAATCCTTCTGGACAAATATCACAAGTACAGTTACTAGGTGAAAGAAACATCAACAAAAATGGCAATGACATGTCTGTGTTGAGTGATAACCTATACAATGCTGGTTTGAGCCTCGGGAATTCAAGTTTGTCAAGAGGAAAGGAAAATAAGCCTCCAAAGCGAGTTGTTAACCGCAGTTCGTTTCTTTGTTCACCTTTTGAAATTAATAGCACAATATCAAGCAAGTATGGACCTCATGAGATGAAGCTGTATGAAACCATAACAACATTATGTGATGATCCAGAATACCAAGAGTACGTACAACCTTTTTTACAAGCTTACATGTTGTTCTTTTTTGTATTTTCATTACGTGTAACAACTATTATTCTTTTTTACATGTTTTTACTAATTGTTATCTGTTTTGTTTTTATGTAGTAGATGGATTGTAAACATGAACAACTGTAGAGTGTCACTAAAACAGCTTGGTTGTTCTATGAAACAAGAAGGATGGGTCGAAGCATGGGTCATTAACTGCTACTGTAGAAAGCTTTTCAAGGATAACCATCCAAGGAAATCGCAGAAACATTTCTTTTTCCATACAACAGCGGTATGCAATGTTACATAAATTTTTTCATTGTCTCTTATTATGTAATGCATGACTCCCTGTTCATAATTGTAATGCAATTTTTTTATTGTTCATTATCAGGAATATTTCCTTGAAAAATGGCCTAATGAATATATGAAGAAAATTTGGCACAAAAATGTTATCAATGGATTCCAGGGTGCGGACTCAGCTAGGAAATTGCACCTGTCAGAACGGGTATGCAAGTTATATGTATCTTGATTACTCATACTGTTTGTAAACCAAGTATTACATTTGCTATTTTTTAGTGCTATGATGTTATTTTCATAATAAATATGTCCTATTCTAATTTTTTTTGCTTGTTGTTATTCCAATCAGATTCACTTCCCTTCATTGTATCATGGTCATTGGTTTCTATTTGTTGTTGACATGACAATACGAAAATTCTTGTTCATGGATTCACTTTGCGGAGAAACAAGTGACTTGCACAAAGAAGTAGATGATATGATGGTATGCTATATAGAAACCATGAGCTAATATCTTACATTGTAATAAATGATGTTATTCACTAATATTGTTAGTTATTTGTTTGATTAATCTTGCATGCATTTTTCCTTTTTCATGCTTCTCAGATTGGAAACTTCAAGAAAACATGGGCTGAGTGCAATCTAAAGGATATGCATTTCGAAACATTTGGCAAAGCATACCCAAATTTGCCAAAACAGAAAACACCGTAAAATTCTATTCACCTATATTTTTTGAACCTTTTTGTTGCTCTGTGATTTTTCTCGCTGTATGACATGTTCTTGCTAATATTTTTTAAACTATTAAATTAGCAATGATTGTGGAGTTTTCCTCATCAAGTACATGGAACGATATTGCACAAGGAACCCAAAATCATGCTCTTTTCCAGCCAGTGATATTCCAGACTTCCGTGTACAAATTGCAATCGACACTCTTTTCAATGATTATAATTCTGAAGTAGAAGAAATGGATTTCATAAGTACATTTGACTTGGAGGTAACATTTTCACCTCTACATATGAATCAATTTTACTTGTTTCTTTTCTCTTACTTTTGTGTTAATGTTTGTATTCATATAGTCATACAAGAAGCGCACTCTTCACAAGCAATGATGTTGCAACACCTCAGTTACCCAGGGTAAGAAATTAGCGTGTATTTGTAGGAATCACATTTTTATAGAAGATCGATTTGCTTTTGTCTTAAATATTAACCAACTTCTAGGATTAATAGCAGATCAGTATTTTCCAGTTCAATCTATGATGGTCATGGCTTTTCACTGAACACAAGCTGAAGTGATCAAAATCAAGGATGGAGAAGCAGATGTTTCTTTATCATGAACTTTTTTCTGTTTGGTCTATCTGTACTTTTTTAGTGCTTAACTATTTCTACCCTGCTGAAACTTGTATGAAGTGTCGCCATGTTTGTAAAATGTGCACTGCTGTATATTCTATCACTAAAATGTTTTGCACTCTGCTAGACATTCTGTTAGAAAAATGTTTTTGAATTATATTCTGTTTGAAAATACTTTTGAGTTGCTGTTGTAGTTGTTTTATTCTCATGCGTTTTTGCATCTGTTCTTGTTGTCACTTCAATTTTTCAAATATTAACAATTTTTTTGTACAAAAGTGGGAAATTTCGTTTATCTTTTTTTCATGGAACAAAATATGTTTCTTTCTTAATTGTTGTTATTCTTTTTCGAAGACTTATTTGCTGGGGATTCTTTTAAATTTTTTCATTGTTTGGGGTGGGGAGCTCCGCCTATGTCATTACTAAAATGCATAGCCGGTTCCAAGCCCGGGAAAAGGAGGGGGAACCACTATATGATTTTTTTCTTACATGTTATAGGGGAAAATTATGTGTTAATCCATGTTTTTAGGATAATTTTGTTTTTGTGCTTCTTTTTTGAATATCCTAATGGAACCTGTGAATTGAATATGACACTCTATGATGCATGTATCATGTCCATGGCATTTTCACCATGCGTGTTGTGTTTCCACTTGAACTTTTAAATGCGTAATGAAATTTCTTTCTAGGTTCAGCACTGATTTTTCGCTGGCGAGGTGCAGCATTGGCAATGTTTTCTACAGGAGAGAGTGTGACTATCTAGGGGGATAAGCCAAAGACATGTATTTGTTGTTTCCTCTGTACTATGCGTCTTTAGTAGGAATAGATTCTTTCTTGTGCTCAGCTTAGTTTTTTCTATGTCTATGTACTTGCTTTTTGCTACATGATGACCCAGTCTCACTCTATATCCATCCCTTTTTGAAAAATCTCTGCTATAACAATACATAATTTGCTATAGAGTTGTACTGTGACTATTATTCTTTTGCTAATAATTGTGTGTAGCACCATGCTACAATATTCTTCTAGTTTTATTTTTATGTTTTGAGTTGTCAGTAACTAATTGAAACTTAAATACTACTTGCCAGAACCTTAAGAGAGCCAGTTATGGAATGAATTACTCATTTCCAAACAAATAAAATAATTCTTTTGTCTCATGTTTATGCTCCAGCTTAGCGGGACCTCTATCTATTGCTAGTCTTGGTCCTATCTGTATATCACCTTTTGTAAATCAGTTTGAATTTTTTCAGGAATGTATGTAGATGCTGTGAATGAAAGCTACGAGAAGCTAACGATGACTCTGTAAGCTCCCAGGTAAACATAAGCAGAACACATTACGCCTTCTTATTTCCAAATGTGTTTGTGTTCGTATGGAACTGCTATTGCTTCTCCTTTTTTTAGCAAAACATAACCCTATTTTGTTAGTCACTAGATGCAGTAAAATATCATAAATTACAACATTCTGCTTTATGCTATAAATTACAACTTTCTTAAATTACAAATACGGATAGGTTCCTTCCTAGATAAATGGTTTATGCACCAAAATTTTGAAATTCTAACTACATGCTTCACTTCAACAAGCCGTCACAGCACAAGGGGACTCTCTTGCATCTTTGATTTGCCAGTATTCTGTCGCTTCTTAGATGAATTAGGAGCTGCAAAAGATTAATACTGAAATTTAGACACAGTAATATATATTTTTCAGTATATTAAAATTGAATCATTGTACTTCTCTCTCATTTATTTATGACATAGAAAATAAGTGCTAAACCTGAAGTTTTCTTGCTTGTTGTCTTCTTCGGAAAACATGACTTGTCTATGTGTTTCATGTCGCAACCTGCAATATTATGCGCATGTGATCCACAATGGCTACAAGTTATTCTCTGCTTTGAACGGAATTCCTCAACTAAAGTTTTCTGCCGCCCTGTTACTGTAGGTCTTCCTCTTGGTTTAGCTACATCAGGATTCTCAAAGGTTGCACCGAAACCATCATCTACAACATCAGGACGTACGTTCTCTGTCTGATTCCCATTATTCTTTTGTTTGTCTGCTTCTTCCTGAGCTGCACTTATTGCATCTAACTTTGCCTCTATCTGAATAGCTTCTTTTACTACCAAGAGATAACGTTCGTTATCACGCGAACCTTCAGATGCAATATCAACCAGCCTTTTTGTCAACAGAGTAAACATGAGGTGCCGGTTCTTCTCTGTGAGCTCCAAAGGTACATTGTACTGCTTGTCTCTCACTACCTTCCTGTCTTGTGGCTTCCACCTTTCAATGAAGTACTTTGCTGGTAGTTCTGAAATGTTGAGATTTACAAGTACACGAAGTATGTGGCTACAAAGTATACCATCCTTCTGAAATTTGCAGCAAATGCAAGAGAAGTCTTCAGTTGGTAGATTAACCAGTACAACAAACCTCCGAGACCTGAAGTCCTTTTCTGCAAGCATTCTTGTCTTGTAGACTTCATATCTTTCATTTTTAATAATTTCATCAACATGTAGTTTAGCTATAAAACCTAGCTGTCTCTGAAACTTGTAAAATATTTGCCAGTTGTACATTCTGCCAGCCTGATATTCAATTTCACTCTTCACCCAGTAATCAGGTGTAGTAGTTCTTGTGATTGAGTCCTGCTCTCTTTCCTTCTCCTCAATTTCTTTAGTGATCCTCTCGTACTCACCCAAGAAACTTATAACACTGTATGTTGAACCAACGTTGTCCTTGAAAACTGAATTAGTACCCTCACTTCTAGCTGTAGAGTGAAGAAAAGGAAAGAAATCCTTCTTGAAGTATACAGGGACAAATTTCGCTCTGTTTTTCCACATTGCATTGAAGTATTTTGTGTGTCCAACATCATATTTCTGAACCATATCTTGCCAAAGATACTCAAATTCTTCAATGGTTAGCGAATTGCATAAAATATATGACACTTCTGCATGTAAGTTAGCTTTTGTAGCAAATGATCTACCACACTTTTCATCACACTTTTTCCTTATGTGGAAGAAGCAATTTCTGTGAACTGTCTTAGGAAACACTTGAGGAATCGATGTAGCCATAGATACGCACTGCTCTGTTATGATTGTTTTTGGAGATTTGTTACCCATGCAATGAAGGAACTCTTGAAATAACCAAGTGAAACATTCTGCTGTCTCATTCTGTATAATTGCACAAGCAAATAGGCAAGTGTGACCATGTCCGGTTACACCTACGAATGAAGCAAACGGTAGGTTGTATCTGTTGGTCTTGTATGTTGTGTCAAAGCTGACGCAATCTCCATACAACTCATACATCCTCCGTGAGTTTCCATCAGACCAGAAGAGACTTAGAACTTTGTTGCCTTCACCAAGTTTAAAATTGTAGTAGAACCTAGGATCATCTTCTTTTCTTTTACGGAAATAATCAAGGACCTGCGTCATGTCATTTAGCTTGCACTCATTTCTTATTGCTGTTTGCACATTGCTAACATGCTTCTTTGTGTAAGGTATATCACCACCTCTCAGGTAAGAGAGGATTGACATAATTTTCCTTGGTGGAAGCTTCACAGAGGCAAATGCGCGGATGAACAACTGCCCATCTTCGGTCATGCTCTTATGGGATCTCAGGAATTTTGTCTCCTGCGGTGGACTCAGTTCATGGTTATGTTCAAGGTGCAGTGAAATCACCAACCATTTTGCATTCTTTAATGAAACAACCATTTTAACTAGGCAACATGTGTGTTCTATCTTATTCCTCCTTGCTCTTCTTTCTGCGGGAACAACCCCTGTCCTCTCTTGTTTCCTTAATTGTTTTTGTTTCCTTCTTTTTTCTAGAGTTTCTTCATCCACAGGCTTCCCTGCACGGTTGCACACAAATGTCACACGGGTGTGCCCTGTATTTCCACCTTTCCTTCCATGGTAATTTCCTGCCTTGGCAATAGAAAAGCCACATATTGAAGCATACTCATTGAAGAACTTATAAGCTGCATCATCAGAAGGAAATTGCATATCAAGGTGAGGAGCATGATGATCCCAAACTTCTTGACTACTTGATTTAGCTTCTTCATTCTCTAGGAAAGTAACAATATCTTCTTCTGTTAGTTCACCCTATGTTGTTTTTCCTTCATCATTACTGCTGCCAAGATTTTCGCGACTTTCACTTCTTGCATTAGGTAGATCCTCACCAAATATGTCATAATGTGGTGCTGCTTCTTCAATGTCGTCATCTGAATCATGAAGTTCTGGAGCCATGTTGTTTGGTTTTTCTTTTGAATGCTTGTCACAGCTTGTCTGAGAGGAAACATGAACATTATATTCTTGAACAATTGGATCTTCGGGATAAAACCTATCTTGATTCCCACTATCCGATGTGATACTCTGAAAGTTCCAACCACTAGAATTTTCCATACTTTTGTCATGTATGATTGATCGGTTTTCTTCAGACATGCCATTGTTGCTATCTGAATATCTACCAGTGATCATGAATAATTTGTTCTGCATTTTTTTAAAAACATAACATTGCAATGAGATGAACGGAATACAATGAAATTGTTCATACACAACCTCACAAAAACATTTTATATACCTCAGCACCCATTGGACCTTGTATAAAATCATTGTAATAATCTGGTGTCCTTTCATGTCCTAGCAACATTTGAGTGTATGACATGCTTTCATCTTGCGAGAAATTCATCTACACAAGAAGTTACTCAAAGTCAGGTTGTAATAATTTTTTAGATGTTGTTCTTTGCAAAGTTCTTTTTGAGAAGTTACTCACAGTGTATGGTTCTTCATGACTGTTGCAGGAACCTTTCGCGGATTGTTCGCGCACACTAGCATCTGATATTTGCTGCACAAAATAACAATTTTGTCAACGCTAATTCAAAGTATGAATTAATGCTTTTTAAAGGTAATTTTTACCTTCATTGGCAAACAGAGATTCTGCTGATTATTTGAACAAGCTTCACTGATATAAAACTGTTTCATTGCTGTTTGAGTTACATTTCTTCCATGCATAATGAAATTATCAGGTAGAACTTGCTGCATTTATGTCGACACAACAAAAAGAAGAATATTGTTAGGTGGTAAGAGATATCCATTGTTGGGACAGGGATTTTATTTTTCCATGCAGTTTTTTAACAAATGCACTTGTTTGTCGTTTCTCGACCAAATTTTAACATTGGTCATGCAAGAGGAGTAACTTGAGCATTTTCCATGCATAACCCAAATTTCTTTTTCCAGTGTTTGTTATGTGGTTGCAATTCTTTCATGTTCCTACAGTAAGAATCAATGACTTGAATTATCTATGCATCGAAACTAAGGTAACTAAACCTTCTGTACAACTGCTATTGTTTTGTGTCGAGATAATTCTCCTACATCTTTTCCTCCTCCGCTTGACTCTGCCAAATACAACCAACTAAACAACTGATTTCTCTATGTTTACACAAATACTTCATTTGTCTTTCATTATGACCAGTGTGACAAAACATAAAATCTTAGGATAACTAAGCCTGAATTTGTCTCTGTATTTTTTCAATTGCCAACTGTGAGATGCATGCCAAATCCCAGAATGCACTGTATTAGAACATTTGTGCATGACAAATCACAGAATGCACTGTATTAGAACATTACCTGTCCTCTATGTGTTCCTGCTCCTATCAAGTAGTTACCATAGTTCTGCATTATAGCTGAAATAGTTCAGACATTTCCATTTTGTCAGGCTACACATATATATTGCAAGGAAATACGTTTTCAAATAATTAGACTGAAAACAACAGAATCTGAATGTGCTGTTAAAGTTCTGAAGATGTCATACTCTGGTAGGTGCTGTTATGTTCTGCATCTGTTTGTACCGCTGGGAAATCAGTGTAATAATAAGTTCTTTCACTAATCTGGCATGAAGTATTGTTTGATGCATCAAATTGAACTAAGGCAAACATAAGAAGAATATATTCATGTTTTCATTCACCATTTTCGTGCAGGATCAAAGAAGAGAAGACAGCAGAATCGTTTTTGAAGAGTACAAGGATTGCCTGACCTGGGTAAGAACTTGATCCTTCTTCTTGTGTGCTACTCAGATCTGTTAGTTTCGGCCAGAAGCAATTCTGGGGATTGATACGCGTACAGCACGCGTCCGTTGGGAACCCCAAGAGGAAGGTGTGATGCGTACAGCGGCAAATTTTCCCTCAGTAAGAAACCAAGGTTTATCGAACAAGTAGGAGCCAAGAAGCACATTGAAGGTTGATGGCGGCAAGATGTAGTGCGGCACAACACCAGGGATTCCGGCGCCAACGTGGAACCTGCACAACACAACCAAAGTACTTTGCCCCAATGAAACAGTGAGGTTGTCAATCTCACCGGCTTGCTGTAACAAAGGATTAGATGTATAGTGTGGATGATGATTGTTTGCAGAGAACAGTAGAACAAATATTGCAGTAGATTGTATTCGATGTAAAAGAATGGACCGGGGTCCACAGTTCACTAGTGGTGTCTCTCCCATAAGATAAATAGCATGTTGGGTGAACAAATTACAGTTGGGCAATTGACAAATAAAGAGGGCATGACAATGCACATACATGATATGATGAGTATTGTGAGATTTAATTGGGCATTACGACAAAGTACATAGACCGCTATCCAGCATGCATCTATGCCTAAAAAGTCCACCTTCAGGTTATCATCCGAACCCCTTCCAGTATTAAGTTGCAAACAACAGACAATTGCATTAAGTATGGTGCGTAATGTAATCAATAACTACATCCTCGGACATAGCATCAATGTTTTATCCCTAGTGGCAACAGCACATCCACAACCTTAGAACTTTCTGTCACTGTCCCAGATTTAATGGAGGCATGAACCCACTATCGAGCATAAATACTCCCTCTTGGAGTTAAGAGTAAAAACTTGGCCAGAGCCTCTACTAATAACGGAGAGCATGCAAGATCATAAACAACACATAGATAGATTGATAATCAACATAACATAGTATTCTCTATCCATCGGATCCCAATAAACACAACATATAGCATTACAGATAGATGATCTTGATCATGTTAGGCAGCTCACAAGATCCGACAAGAAGCATAATGAGGAGAAGACAACCATCTAGCTACTGCTATGGACCCATAGTCCAGGGGTGAGCTACTCACTCATCACTCCGGAGGCGACCATGGCGGTGAAGAGTCCTCCGGGAGATGATTCCCCTCTCCGGCAGGGTGCCGGAGGCGATCTCCTGAATCCCCCGAGATGGGATTGGCGGCGGCGGCGTCTCTGGAAGGTTTTCCGTATCGTGGCTCTCGGTACTGGGGGTTTCGCGACAAAGACTATATGTAGGCGGAAGGGCAGGTCAGGGGGGCACACGGGGGCCCCACACGCTAGGCCGGCGCGGGCCCCCTGATACGTCTCCGACGTATCGATAATTTCTTATGTTCCATGCCACATTATTGATGATATCTACATGTTTTATGCACACTTTATGTCGTATTCGTGCATTTTCTGGAACTAACCTATTGACGAGATGCCGAAAGGCCAGTTGTTGTTTTCTGCTGTTTTTGGTTCCAGAAAGGTTGTTCGGGCAATATTCTCGGAATTGGACGAAATCAACGCCAAACCTCCTATTTTTCCCGGAAGGCTCCAGAACACCGAAGGAGAGTCGGAGGAGAGCCAGGGGGCCCCACACCATAGGGCCGCGCGGGCCAGACCCAGGCCGCGCCGGCCTAGGGTGAGGCCACCCTGTCAGCCCTCCTGCGCCGCCTCTTCGCCTATAAAACCCCTTTCGACCTAAAAACACAGTACCAATTGACGAAACTCCAGAAAGACTCCAGGGGCGCCGCCACCATCGCGAAACTCCAATTCGGGGGACAGAACTCTCTGTTCCGGCACGCCGCCGGGACGGGGAATTGCCCCCGGAGCCATCTCCACCGCCATCTTCACCGCCATCTTCACCGCCATCGCTGCCTCCATGATGAGGAGGGAGTAATCCACCCCCGAGGCTGAGGGCTCCGCTGTAGCTATGTGGTTCATCTCTCTCCCATGTACCTCAATACAATAATCTCATGAGCTGCTTTACATGATTGAGATTCATATGAGTTTTGTATCACTATTCATCTATGTGCTACTCTAGTGATGTTATTAAAGTAGTTTTATTCCTCCTGCACGGTGTAATGGTGACAGTGTGTGCATCTGTGTTAGTACTTGGCGTATGCTATGATTATGATCTCTTGTAGATTATGAAGTTAACTATTGCTATGATGGTATTGATGTGATCTATTCCTCCTACATAGTGTGAAGGTGACAGTGTGCATGCTATGTTAGTACTTGGTTTAGTCGTGTTGATCTTTCATGCACTCTAAGGTTATTTAAATATGAACATTGAATTGTGGAGCTTGTTAACTCCGGCATTGAGGGTTCGTGTAATCCTACGCAATGGTGTTCATCATCCAACAAGAGTGTAGAGTATGCATTTATCTATTCTGTTATGTGATCAATGTTGAGAGTGTCCACTAGTGAAAGTCTAATCCCTAGGCCTTGTTCCTAAATACTGCTATCGCTGCTTGTTTACTGTTTTACTGCGTTACTACTGCTGCGTTACTACTGCTTGTTTACTGTCCTGGGCAAAGCACTTTTCTGGTGCCGTTGCTACTACTTATTTATACCACCTGTATTTCACTATCTCTTCGCCGAACTAGTGCACCTATTAGGTGTGTTGGGGACACAAGAGACTTCTTGCTTTGTGGTTGCAGGGTTGCATGAGAGGGATATCTTTGACCTCTTCCTCCCTGAGTTCGATAAACCTTGGGTGATTCACTTAAGGGAAACTTGCTGCTGTTCTACAAACCTCTGCTCTTGGAGGCCCAACACTGTCTACAGGAAAAGGAGGGGGCGTAGACATCAAGCTATTTTCTGGCGCCGTTGCCGGGGAGGAAAGGTAAAAGGCACTCATACTTCGGTTCCAGGTAACAGTACTTTTCTGGCGCCATTGTGTTTGTGCTCGAAGCTATTTCCTTTAGATCCTGCAATTGCAACTTTTTGTTTCTTGTTTACACTAGTTAGGCATAATGGAAAACAACAAAAATATGAGAGATCTTTATGAACTTTATCTAGAATTAGGACATGATGTGTTTGAAGAGAGAATTAAAAAACCCATGGAACTTTATATGCATGCTAATGGGAATGTTATTAGTATGAATGCTTTGAACACTATTGTTGCTAATACTATGGAAAATTCTAAGCTTGGGGAAGCTGGTTTTGATGAGCATGATATTTTTAGTCCACCAAGCATTGAGGAGGAAATTTACTTTGATGATACTTTACCTCCTATTTATGATGATTATAATGATAGTAGCCTTTTGGTTCCGCCTGTTATGGAGGATAAATTTGATTATGATTACAATATGCCTCCTATATTTGATGATAGCTACTTTGTTGAATTTGCTCCCGCTATTACTATTAAAATTGATTATGCTTATGTGGAGAGTAATAATTTTATGCATGAGACTCATGATAAGAATGCTTTATGTGATAGTTATATTGTTGAGTTTGCTCATGATGCTACTGAAAGTTATTATGAGAGAGGAAAATATGGTTGTAGAAATTTTCATGTTACTAAAACACCTCTCTGTGTGCTAATTTTTTTGAAGCTACACTTGTTTTATCTTCCTATGCTTGTCACTTTGTTCTTCATGAATTCATTTGTGTACAAGATTCCTTTTCATAGGAAGCATGTTAGGCTTAAATTTGTTTTCAATTTGCCTCTTGATGCTCTCTTTTGCTTCAAATACTATTTTTGCGAGTGCATCATTAAAACTGCTGAGCCCATCTTAATGGCTATAAAGAAAGAACTTCTTGGGAGATAACCCATGTGTTTATTTTGCTACAGTAACTTTATTTTATATTTGTGTCTTGAAAGTTGTTACTACTATAGCAACCTCTCCTTATCTTAGTTTTGTGTTTTGTTGTGCCAAGTAAAGTCGTTGATAGTAAGGTTCATACTAGATTTGGATTACTGCGCAGAAACAGATTTCTTTTCTGTCACGAATCTGGGCAAAATTCTCTGTAGGTAACTCAGAAAATTATGCCAATTTACGTGAGTGATCCTCAGATATGTACGCAACTTTCATTCAATTTGAGAATTTTCATTTGAGCAAGTCTGGTGCCTCAATAAAATTCGTCAATACAAACTGTTCTGTTTTGACAGATTCTGCCTTTTATTTCGCATTGCCAGTTTTGCTATGTTTGATGGATATTTCGATTCCATTGACTTTCAGTAGCTTTGAGCAATGTCCAGAAGTGTTAAGAATGATTGTGTCACCTCTGAACATGTGAATTTTTGATTATGCACTAACCCTCTAATGAGTTTGCTTTGAGTTTGGTGTGGAGGAAGTTTTCAAGGGTCAAGAGAGGAGGATGATACAATATGATCAAGAAGAGTGAAAGCTCTAAGCTTGGGGATGCCCCGGTGGTTCATCCCTGCATATTTCAAGAAGACTCAAGCATCTAAGCTTGGGGATGCCCAAGGCATCCCCTTCTTCATCGACAAATTATCAGGTTCCTCCCTTGAAACTATATTTTTATTCGGCCACATCTTATGTACTTTACTTGGAGCGTCTGTTTGTTTTTGTTTTTGTTTTTGTTTGAATAAATGCTTGTGTGGGAGAGAGACACGCTCCGCTGGTTCGTATGAACACATGTGTTCTTAGCTTTTAACGTTCATGGCGAAGGTTGAAACTGCTTCGTTAATTGTTATATGGTTGGAAACGGAAAATGCTACATGTAGTAATTGGTAGAATGTCTTGGATAATTTGATACTTGGCAATTGTTGTGCTCATGTTTAAGCTCTTGCATCATATACTTTGCACCTATTAATGAAGAAATACATAGAGCATGCTAAAATTTGGTTTGCATATTTGGTCTCTCTAAGGTCTAGATAATTTCTAGTATTGAGTTTGAACAACAAGGAAGACGGTGTAGAGTCTTATAATATTTACAATATGTCTTTTATGTGAGTTTTGCTGCACCGCTTCATCCTTGTGTTTGTTTCAAATAACCTTGCTAGCCTAAACCTTGTATCGAGAGGGAATACTTCTCATGCATCCAAAATCCTTGAGCCAACCACTATGCCATTTGTGTCCACCATACCTACCAACTACATGGTATTTCTCCGCCATTCCAAAGTAAATTGCTTGAGTGCTACCTTTAAACAATTCAAAATTTATCACCTCTGATTTGTGTCAATGTTTTATAGCTCATGAGGAAGTATGTGGTGTTTATCTTTCAATCTTGTTGGGCAACTTTCACCAATGGACTAGTGGCTTCATCCGCTTATCCAATAATTTTACAAAAAGAGCTGGCAATGGGATTCCCAGTCCCAAATTAATTAATAAAAATAGACACTCCTCCGTGGTATGTGATTGATGGACGGCACCCGAAGGATTCGGTTAGCCATGGCTTGAGAAAGCAAAGGTGGGGAGGAGTGTCATCATAATAAAACTAAAATAAAAAGGCACTCCTTCATGGTATGAGATTGTTGGCAGGCACCCGAAGGATTCGGTTAGCCATGGTTTGTGAAAGAAAGGCTGGAAGGAGTGCCACACAAAAATAAAATAAAATGGGAGCCGCTCTTTGAAGGTTTGTCTGGCAAGGGGGTTAGAGTGCCCACTACCATTCGTTGACAACAACAAACACCTCTCAAAATTTTACTTTTATGCTCTCTACATGTTTTCAAAATCAAAGCTCTAGCACAAATATAGCAATCGATGCTTTCCTCTTTGAAGGACCATTCTTTTACTTTTATTGTTGAGTCAGTTCACCTATCTCTCTCCACCTCAAGAAGCAAACACTTGTGTGAACTGTGCATTGATTTCTACATACTTGCATATTGCACTTATTATATTACTTTACATTGACAATATCCATGAGATATACATGTTACAAGTTGAAAGCAACCGCTGAAACTTAATCTTCCTTTGTGTTGCTTCAATACCTTTACTTTGAATTATTGCTTTATGAGTTAACTCTTATGCAAGACTTATTGATGCTTGTCTTGAAGTACTATTCATGAAAAGTCTTTGCTATATGATTCAGTTGTTTACTCATGTCATATACATTGTTTTGATCGCTGCATTCACTACATATGCTTACAAATAGTATGATCAAGGTTATGATGGCATGTCACTCCAGAAATTATCTTTGTTTATCGTTTACCTGCTCGGGACGAGCAGGAACTAAGCTTGGGGATGCTGATACGTCTCCGACGTATCGATAATTTCTTATGTTCCATGCCACATTATTGATGATATCTACATGTTTTATGCACACTTTATGTCATATTCGTGCATTTTCTGGAACTAACCTATTGACGAGATGCCGAAAGGCCAGTTGTTGTTTTCTGCTGTTTTTGGTTCCAGAAAGGCTGTTCGGGCAATATTCTCGGAATTGGACGAAATCAACGCCAAACCTCCTATTTTTCCCGGAAGGCTCCAGAACACAGAAGGAGAGTCGGAGGAGAGCCAGGGGGCCCCACACCATAGGGCCGCGCGGGCCAGACCCTGGCCGCGCCGGCCTAGGGTGAGGCCACCATGTCAACCCTCCTGCGCCGCCTCTTCGCCTATAAAACCCCTTTCGACCTAAAAACGCAGTACCAATTGACGAAACTCCAGAAAGACTCCAGGGGCGCCGCCACCGTCGCGAAACTCCAATTCGGGGGACAGAACTCTCTGTTCCGGCACGCCGCCGGGACGGGGAATTGCCCCCGGAGCCATCTCCACCGCCATCTTCACCGCCATCTTCACCGCCATCGCTGCCTCCATGATGAGGAGGGAGTAATCCACCCCCGAGGCTGAGGGCTCCGCTGTAGCTATGTGGTTCATCTCTCTCCCATGTACCTCAATAGAATAATCTCATGAGCTGCTTTACATGATTGAGATTCATATGAGTTTTGTATCACTATTCATCTATGTGCTACTCTAGTGATGTTATTAAAGTAGTTTTATTCCTCCTGCACGGTGTAATGGTGACAGTGTGTGCATCCGTGTTAGTACTTGGCGTATGCTATGATTATGATCTCTTGTAGATTATGAAGTTAACTATTGCTATGATGGTATTGATGTGATCTATTCCTCCTACATAGTGTGAAGGTGATAGTGTGCATGCTATGTTAGTACTTGGTTTAGTCGTGTTGATCTTTCATGCACTCTAAGGTTATTTAAATATGAACATTGAATTGTGGAGCTTGTTAACTCCGGCATTAAGGGTTCGTGTAATCCTACGCAATGGTGTTCATCATCCAACAAGAGTGTAGAGTATGCATTTATCTATTCTGTTATGTGATCAATGTTGAGAGTGTCCACTAGTGAAAGTCTAATCCCTAGGCCTTGTTCCTAAATACTGCTATCGCTGCTTGTTTACTGTTTTACTGCGTTACTACTGTTGCGTTACTACTGCTTGTTTACTGTCCTGGGCAAAGCACTTTTCTGGTGCCGTTGCTACTAGTTATTTATACCACCTGTATTTCACTATCTCTTCGCCGAACTAGTGCACCTATTAGGTGTGTTGGGGACACAAGAGACTTCTTGCTTTGTGGTTGCAGGGTTGCATGAGAGGGATATCTTTGACCTCTTCCTCCCTGAGTTCGATAAACCTTGGGTGATTCACTTAAGGGAAACTTCCTGCTGTTCTACAAACCTCTGCTCTTGGAGGCCCAACACTGTCTACAGGAAAAGGAGGGGGCGTAGACATCACCCCCCTTGGGCCGCGCCGCCCTAGTGTGGCGGCGCCCCGTGGCCCCACTTCGTCTTCCCTTCGGTCTTCTGGAAGCTTCGTGTGAAAATAGGCCCCTGGGCATTGATTTCGTCCAATTCCGAGAATATTTGCTTACTAGGATTTCTGAAACCAAAAACAGCAGAAAACAGCAACTGGCTCTTCGGCATCTCGTTAATAGGTTAGTGCCGGAAAATGCATAAATATGACATAAAGTATGCATAAAACATGTAAATATCATCAATAATGTGGCATGGAACATAAGAAATTATCGATACGTCGGAGACGTATCAGCATCCCCAAGCTTAGTTTCTGCTCGTCCCGAGCAGGTAAACGATAACAAAGATAATTTCTGGAGTGACATGCCATCATAACCTTGATCATACTATTGTAAGCATATGTAATGAATGCAGCGATCCAAACAATGTAAATGACATGAGTAAACAATTGAATCATAAAGCAAAGACTTTTCATGAATAGTACTTCAAGACAAGCATCAATAAGTCTTGCATAAGAGTTAACTCATAAAGCAATAATTCATAGTAGAGGTATTGAAGCAACACAAAGGAAGATTAAGTTTCAGCGGTTGCTTTCAACTTGTAACATGTGTATCTCATGGATATTGTCAACATAGAGTAATATAACAAGTACAATATGCAAGTATGTAGGAATCAATGCACAGTTCACACAAGTGTTTGCTTCTTGAGATGGAGAGAGATAGGTGAACTGACTCAACAATAAAAGTAAAAGAAAGGTCCTTCAAAGAGAAAAGCATCGATTGCTATATTTGTGCTAGAGCTTTGGTTTTGAAAACAAGAAACAATTTTGTCAACGGTAGTAATAAAACATATGTGTATGTAAATTATATCCTACAAGTTGCAAGCCTCATGCATAGTATACTAATAGTGCCCGCACCTTGTCCTAATTAGCTCGGATTACCTGGATTATCATCGCAATGCACATGTTTTAACCAAGTGTCACAAAGGGGTACCTCTATGCCGCCTGTACAAAGGTCTAAGGAGAAAGCTCGCATCGGATTTCTCGCTATTGATTATTCTCAACTTAGACATCCATACCGGGACAACATAGACAACAGATAATGGACTCCTCTTTTATGCATAAGCATGTAGCAACAATTAATTTTCTCATATGAGATTGAGGATATTTGTCCAAAACTGAAACTTCCACCATGGATCATGGCTTTAGTTAGCGGCCCAATGTTCTTCTCTAACATTATGCATGCTCTAACCATTTTAGTGGTAAATCTCCCTTACTTCAGACAAGACGGACATGCATAGCAACTCACATGATATTCAACAAAGAGTAGTTGATGGCGTCCCCAGGAACATGGTTATCGCACAACAAGCAACTTAATAAGAGATAAAGTGCATAAATACATATTCAATACCACAATAGTTTTTAGGCTATTTGTCCCATGAGCTATATATTGTAAAGGTGAAGAATGGAAATTTTAAAGGTAGCACTCAAGCAATTTACTTTGGAATGGCGGAGAAATACCATGTAGTAGGTAGGTATGGTGGACACAAATGGCATAGTGGTTGGCTCAAGGATTTGGATGCATGAGAAGTATTCCCTCTCGATACAAGGTTTAGGCTAGCAAGGCTATTTGAAACAAACACAAGGATGAACCGGTGCAGCAAAACTCACATAAAATACATATTGTAAACATTATAAGACTCTACACCGTCTTCCTTGTTGTTCAAACTCAATACTAGAAATTATCTAGACCTTAGAGAGACCAATTATGCAAACCAAATTTTAGCAAGCTCTATGTATTTCTTCATTAATGGGTGCAAAGTATATGATGCAAGAGCTTAAACATGAGCACAACAATTGCCAAGTATCACATTATCCAAGACATTATAGCAATTACTACATGTATCATTTTCCAATTCCAACCATATAACAATTTAACGAAGAAGATTCAACCTTCGCCATGAATACTATGAGTAAAGCCTAAGGACATACTTGTCCATATGCAACAGCGGAGCATGTCTCTCTCCCACACAATGAATGCTAGGATCCATTTTATTCAAACAAAACAAAAACAAAAACAAACAGACGCTCCAAGCAAAGCACATAAGATGTGATGGAATAAAAATATAGTTTCACTAGAGGAACCTGATAATGTTGTCGATGAAGAAGGGGATGCCTTGGGCATCACCAAGCTTAGATGCTTGAGTCTTCTTGATATATGCAGGGGTAAACCACCGGGGCATCCCCAAGCTTAGAGCTTTCACTCTCCTTGATCATATTGTATCATCTCCCTCTCTTGATCCTTGAAAACTTCCTCCACACCAAACTCAAAACAACTCATTAGAGGGTTAGTGCACAATTAAAATTTACATGTTCAGAGGTGACACAATCATTCTTAAGACTTCTGGACATTGCACAAAGCTACTGAAAGTCAATGGAATCGAAAAATCCATCAAGCATAGCAAAACAGGCAATGCGAAATAAAAAGCAGAATCTGTCAAAACAGAACAGTTCGTAAAGACGAATTTTATTGAGGCACCATACTTGCTCAAATGAAAATGCTCAAATTGAATGAAAGTTGCGTACATATCTGAGGATCACTCACGTAAATTGGCATAATTTTCTGAGTTACCTGCAGAGAATTAGGCCCAGATTCGTGACAGCAAAGAAATCTGTTTCTGCGCAGTAATCCAAATCTAGTATGAACCTTACTATCAACGACTTTACTTGGCACAACAATGCACAAAACTAAGATAAGGAGAGGTTGCTACAGTAGTAACAACTTCCAAGACTCAAATATAAAATAAAAGTACTGTAGTAAAAACATGGGTTGTCTCCCATAAGCGCTTTTCTTTAACGCCTTTCAGCTAGGCGCAGAAAGTGTATATCAAGTATTATCGAAAGATGGAGCATCTACAGCGGGGTATGGAGTTTTCTCAACTATGCATTGTATCTTATCTATGTAAGTTTCAGAGGCTCCCTTTTCATTACCCTTAGGCTTGCTACTCTCATCAAACAAATCTTCAGGAACAATCCAATTAAAATTCTTTTCTAGTGCCTCGCACATTCCCAAGAGCTTGCAAGGTATTGATGTTTTAATATCCCCCTCATAATTAACTTTATTAGTGTACTTTTGTCTATCTTTTTCCATCTTTTCAAGGGTGCTAGCAAAGTTTGTATAAGAGCCAAGCATATTATATTTAGTAAAGACCTTTCTAGCTTCTCTTGCTACATCACCAAATTATTTAAGAAGGGTTTCTAGGACAAAATCTTTCTCCTCTCCTTCTTCCATATCACTTAGTGTAAGGAACATATGCTGCATTACGGGGTTGAGGTTAACAAATCTAGATTCTAACATGTGTACTAAAGAAGCAACAGCAATTTCATAAGTTGGAGCAAGTTCTACCATGTGTCTATCTTCAAAATCTTCAACCGTACTAATATGAGTGAAAAAATCTTCTATATTATTTTTCCCGAGGATAGACCCTCGGCCTACCGGTACATCCTTAAGAATAAACTTAGGAGGAAACATGATGAAGCAAGTAAAGTAAATGCAAGTAACTAATTTTTTTGTGTTTTTAATATAGCAAACAAAATAACAAATAAAGTAAAACTAGCAACTAATTTTTTTGTATTTTGATTTAGTGCAGCAAACAAAGTAGTAAATAAAATAAAGCAAGACAAAAACAAAGTAAAGAGATTGGGATGTGGAGACTCCCCTTGCAGCGTGTCTTGATCTCCCCGGCAACGCCGCCAGAAAAAAGAGCTTGATACGCGTACATCACACGTCCGTTGGGAACCCCAAGAGGAAGGTGTGATGCGTACAGCGGCAAGTTTTCCCTCAGTAAGAAACCAAGGTTTATCGAACCAGTAGGAGCCAAGAAGCACGTTGAAGGTTGATGGCGGCGAGATGTAGTGCGGCGCAACACCAGAGATTCCGGCGCCAACGTGAAACCTGCACAACACAACCAAAGTACTTTGCCCCAACGAAACAGTGAGGTTGTCAATCTCACCGGCTTGCTGTAACAAAGGATTAGATGTATAGTGTGGATGATGATTGTTTGCAGAGAACAGTAGAACAAGTATTGCGATGATTGTATTCGATGTAAAAGAATGGACCGGGGTCCACAGTTCACTAGTGGTGTCTCTCCCATAAGATAAATAGCATGTTGGGTGAACAAATTACAGTTGGGCAATTGACAAATAGAGAGGGCATGACAATGCACATACATGATATGATGAGTATTGTGAGATTTAATTGGGCATTACGACAAAGTACATAGACCGCTATCCAGCATGCATCTATGCCTAAAAAGTCCACCTTCAGGTTATCATCCGAACCCCTTCCAGTATTAAGTTGCAAACAACAGACAATTGCATTAAGTATGGTGCGTAATGTAATCAATAACTACATCCTCGGACATAGCATCAATGTTTTATCCCTAGTGGCAAAAACACATCCACAACCTTAGAACTTTCTGTCACTGTCCCAGATTTAATGGAGGCATGAACCCACTATCGAGCATAAATACTCCCTCTTGGAGTTAAGAGTAAAAACTTGGCCAGAGCCTCTACTAATAACGGAGAGCATGCAAGATCATAAACAACACATAGATAGATTGATAATCAACATAACATAGTATTCTCTATCCATCGGATCCCAACAAACACAACATATAGCATTACAGATAGATGATCTTGATCATGTTAGGCAGCTCACAAGATCCGACAATGAAGCATAATGAGGAGAAGACAACCATCTAGCTACTGCTATGGACCCATAGTCCAGGGGTGAACTACTCACTCATCACTCCGGAGGCGACCATGGCGGTGAAGAGTCCTCCGGGAGATGATTCCCCTCGCCGGCAGGGTGCCGGAGGCGATCTCCTGAATCCCCCGAGATGGGATTGGCGGCGGCGTCTCTGGAAGGTTTTCCGTATCGTGGCTCTCGGTACTGGGGGTTTCGCGACGAAGACTATATGTAGGTGGAAGGGCAGGTCAGGGGGCCACACGGGGGCCCCACACGCTAGGCCGGCGCAGGCCCCCCTTGGGCCGCGCCGCCCTAGTGTGGCGGCACCCCGTGGCCCCACTTCGTCTTCCCTTCGGTCTTCTGGAAGCTTCGTGTGAAAATAGGCCCCTGGGCGTTGATTTCGTCCAATTCCGAGAATATTTCCTTACTAGGATTTCTGAAACCAAAAACAGCAGAAAACAACAACTGGCTCTTCGGCATCTCGTTAATAGGTTAGTGCCGGAAAATGCATAAATATGACATAAAGTATGCATAAAACATGTAGATATCATCAATAATGTGGCATGGAACATAAGAAATTATCAATACGTCGGAGGCGTATCAGGGATCATCTTTGCTATTCATGTTTCCGTCAGATCTGAGGTGTTCTTTCTTCTCATCAGGTTTTTCACAAAGTAAATGCACTGCTTTGTCGTCAGAGGGAGGAGGATGGATCGGAGTGGTTGAGGGGTAAACTTGGCATACTAGCTCGTTCTCGACATGTACTTTTCTTCAGCGTCAAGAAAGAATCACAGGTAGAAAGCCCAATAGTAGTACAGGCCCAAAGAAACAGCTTCAAGAAAAAGAGACAGGTCAATACAGGCCCAAATGTAGATGAAATTATTTTGTACAGGCCCATCTCGGGCTGGATGTGCAAGTCAATTTTTGACCCAGAATATGTGATGACGTCAGTCGACTGAGATTTAATAAGTCTCAGTCGACTGAGCTCTAGGTGCGCCCAACTACGGTGACCACGAGACGTCAACCGATCCGGCCAGAGCACGTACACCACCTTGCAAGCTGCAAGTCATGGCGGCCGCTCCTTTCACGTCTGTGCCACGCGTGAAATTGGGTTCCCATGGGATGGAGGTCTCGGCGCAGGGCCTCGGCTGCATGGGCTACGGCGAGCGCAAGCCCGACCAGGACATGATCGCGCTACTTCACCACGCGGTCGCCGCCGGCGTCACCTTGCTCGACACCTCGGATGTCTACAGGCCTCACACCAACGAGATCCTCCTGGGCAAGGTCGCTTCTAGACTTCAAACTTCAAACTTCAAACTAGTCCCGTCTTGATTGTGTGTTCGATTCAATGGTTGTGCGCTGATGGTGTTCGATCTAATGCTCGTACGTGACAGGCGTTGCAAGGCGGTGTGAGGGAGAAGGTGGAGCTGGCCACCAAGTTCGGCATCGCGTTATCCGGCTTCAAGTGGGAGGTCCGCGGGGACCCAACGTACGTGCGAGCGGCATGCGAGGGCAGCCTCGCCCGGCTTGGCATCGATTGCATTGATCTCTACTACCAGCACCGCGTAGATACCAGGGTGTCTATCGAGGTCACGGTGAGTCTCATGTTTATAACTGGTTCTCTTCGTGTATTTTGGAGTGGTTTTATGTTTGTTCTGCTAATGGTTATGTACACATAAAAGTGGGGGCTGCAATGACTCAGAGAGAGGGATGGGGGATTGGGGATTGGTGTCTTGTACTCCGAGACTGCTGCCAGGCTCGGCCTTTGTATTCTCGCCCTTGTCCTTCTAAGCTGTTACGGGTGTAAGCCATGCCCAGGGGCGGACCCAGGATGAATTTTTACGGACTGCTGCCAGGGGCGTACCAAATCTTTATAGAAGATAGCAAAGAGTCATATACAAGAAACTAGCCCCATCCGCTAACGGATGTGCCAGAACCCACTCACACACCACTTAAGCCTACTCTCGCGACATCAACTCACTCCCTCCTAGCCGCGCTAGCCTCCAAAGCTTGAACTCATCCTTGATCCTCACCACCAGCTGATGGGCTGTAAGCTGCAGTGCTTGGTTGTTGAATGCCCTTGCGTTCTTTTGCTTCCACAAGAACCAAGCAATGAGGAGAACGAGCGTATCGAAACCCCGCCTATCCTTCGTGGCCACCAACTCCCTTGCGGCACTCCACCAGTCCTCCAGATTACTAACAGGCGTTGGCTCCAAGATGTTGATACCTGCGGCAACCAAACATTCGAACCAAGTCTGCCTCGCATATGGGCATTGCACAAGAATGTGCTCCACCGTATCCTCTGCCTGCAAGCACGTAAAGCATGTCGAAGTTTGATCTTGCAACCCGTGCCGTTGCCTCCGATCTGATGTCCATAGACGATGCTTTAGAGCAAGCCAACCAAAAATCTTGCATTTGAGTGGTGCATACGATCTCCAAATCGGCTTGTACATCGCAAACTCTTGTGTCCCTTGCCAAAGCATCTTGTAGGTACTCTTAGCCGTGTACTGCCCATTGCTCGCGCCCGTCCAACAGAACTTGTCCGGCTCCGAGTGCTCCCGGTCCACTTCCTCGATGGCCTCCCAAAGCTGTATGCATTGCACGGTCCCCTCGATTGTGAGATCCGTGGCCACGTCTGCCAGCCAAGCGTTGTTGAGCAACGCCTCCTGGACCGAACGACGGTTCCTCGTCCTCATCTTTACCAATGCGGTGACCGCCGGCGCCACCTCCTCTGCTGTCCGACCGCTAAGCCATCTATCCTTTCAGAACATCGTGTCTCTGCCGTCCCCCACTTGGACCGTGGTTAAGCTGCTGAAGACCTCGCCTGCTTGGCGATCCCTAGCCATCCGTAGACCCTTCCAAGGCCTTGACGAGTCCGTCCTTTGCAGCCAATCCCAGCATACTCTCAGGGCAAGGCCCTGCATCCTCAAGTTCTTGATCCCCAAGCCTCCGAGATGGAGTGGTTTGCATACGCTGTCCCACGCCACCAGGCACTGCCCGCCGTTGACCTCCTTCTTCCCCGCCCAGAAGAACGCGCGCATGCAATTGGCAGCTTCCTCCAACAGCCATCCCGGAGCTGCCTCCACCAACATGTGATGTACCGGTCTAGCCGTGGTGACCGTCTTGATCAAGACCAATCGACTGGCCCGCGCGATCATGCTTCTCTGCCAGGCCGGGATGATGTGGGCAATGCCGTCGAGGGTCGGCATCCACTGCGCCCTTGTGAGCGGTCTAAGCGCCAATTGTAAGCCCAAATACTTGATCGGGAACTCTGCAAGCTGACACCCAAGAATCTGTTGTACCCTGGCCTTCTCCGCAACGCTCCCCCTAATGACTGTTGCTGTGGTCTTACGGAAGTTCGGCCGCAGCCCAGACGACTCCCCAAACAGGCTCAGAATCTCCTTGATTGCCATGATTTCCTTCCGTACTGGCTTGAAGAACAGGACGACATCATCGGCATAGATCGAAAGACGCTGCAGCGGCAAAATATTAGCCAGACTCTCCAAGATGCCACTGTCCACGGCCTTCGCCACAATCGCCGTAAGAACTTCCATAGCCGCAACGAATAGCATAGGCGATGTGGGATCCCCTTGCCTCAGCCCACGCACATGACGTATCCTATCCCCAGGGACTCCGTTGACCGCCACCCGTGTGTTGGCAGTATATAACAGCAAGGCAATCCATTTGAGGAACAGCACTCCGAAACCTCTGCGTCTGAGCACCTCAAAAAGGAACACCCACGACATCGAGTCAAATGCTCGTGAGAGATCAAGCTTCAGAAGCACTCCTGGAACCTTTCTTTGATTGATCTTTCTGGCAACCTGTCTGAGAAGTACAAAATTGTCGTGAAGGCATCTCCCTTGGACGAACGCCGACTGGTTTGCACTCACAATGTCTCCCAACCTCCTCCGCAAACGATTTGCCACCAATTTCGAGAACAATTTTGAGAAGCTGTGCACCAAACTGATTGGCCTATAGTCCCCGATCTCCTGCGCGCCTTGCTTTTTTGGGATGAGTGTGATGATCGCGCGGTTGAGCCTCGCAAAGCCCCTGCCATCGCCTGTTCCAAGTTTGATCAGACCCGTCATGATATCGGCTTTGAGCATGGGCCAGGCACGCTGATAGAACGCATTGATGAATCCATCCGGCCCCGGCGCTCTATCTGAGGGCATCTCCTTGATGGTATCCCAGACTTCCTCCTCGGAGAACAGGGTTTCCAGCTCCTGTAGGTCGACGGCTGGCAGGTCTAGACTGTCCAAGTTTATGGCATGCTCCCTGTTCTGCATAGTTCCCAGTAGCTGCCTGTAAGCGTCCGTGAAGACCTCCACCTTCCTCTCCTGGCATGTCACCAGCTCCTCACCCACTCTCACCACAGGGATGAAATTCTTGATCC
The DNA here is from genome assembly GCF_019359855.2 of Lolium perenne. Classification (NCBI taxonomy): domain Eukaryota; kingdom Viridiplantae; phylum Streptophyta; class Magnoliopsida; order Poales; family Poaceae; genus Lolium; species Lolium perenne. The sequence goes on from NC_067245.2 coordinate 192,480,829, forward strand.
GTCTCCCATTAGCAACAGCATGGAATAGGCGGGTGTTGGCATCTCCTTCCCTCAACCATCTAATCCGGGATCTTTGTCGTGCAATGGTTCTTTCGAAAGAGGCAAGCCCAAGCACTGCATGTTTCAATGTGTTCCGCAGCCATCTCTCCTCGGGCGATAGAGCCCTGCTCTCCTGTGCCACCTCCAACCGAAAAATCACCATGTTGGGGATGGCGATTTTTAGCTTGACGTTCCCAATTTTCCTCTGTCCCCAGGACTGCAGCGTTGCGGAAAAGGGCGTCAAGCCTCCTGAACGGCTCCGTGATCCGGTCATCGCACTTCCAAGCCTCCTTGATTGCCTCATCGATCCCCTCCAAATTCAACCAGAAAAGCTCAAACTTGAACCGTTGTTTTGGCCTAAAAGCAGCACTGAGCGACAGATGCAAAGGCGCATGATCGGATATCGAGGACGACATCGCCTGAAGAAGCGCATCCGGGTTCTGCAGGTCCCAATCAACTGACACCAAGGCACGATCAATCCTAGTCATCGTGGGAATCTCGCGCTCATTACTCCACGTATACACCCTACCATGCATGTACAAGTCCTTGAGCTCCCGTTCCTGCACAAACCTTCTGAATCTTGCCATCATCCTTCTATCAAGATTTTCGTTGTTCTTTTCGGACGCGTACAAGATCATATTGAAGTCTCCTATGATCATCCATGGGCCCGGACATAAGGCCCTCCGCTCCGATATCTCCCTAAGGAAATTGATCTTATCCGCCGTGTCTTGAGGCCCATAAACCGTCGAGATCCACCAACGGTTGTTGTCTCTCGTCTTAACTTCTGCCGTGATGGCGTACGTGTCGAAACTAAAATTCTCCAACTCAATCACCGATGTATCCCATGCTAGGAGGATTCCACCCCTCGTTTGCACCGCGGGGAGATACATATATTCGTCAAAGGACGGTCCCAAGGATTGTAAAACAGTGAAATCATCAATTACATCAAGCTTAGTTTCCTGGAAACAAACTATGTTGACATGCAATGTCGAAACAAACTCCCTAATGGCACTCCTTTTCGCCGGATCATTCGCTCCCCGAATGTTCCAGTTTAGAACTTGAGGGTTTATATCCATAGACAGGACATAAAAACTCCCCTCTGTGCCGCTCCCTACTGCACCAGCATCGCTGCCTTGTCCACCAGCGTTTGATAGCTCGCTGGCATAGACTTACCAAAGATGGCCGCAACCACCCGTAGGTGCTTCTCTCTCAGAGGCACATTAAACATCCTCTTGAACCTCTGCAAATCCCCCTCAGAAACGGACAGATCCGCAGGTGTAATGCCCAGGGCTTTGAGCAAAACAGTTTCCGCCGCAGAGGCCTTCTTAGCCTGCTTGGTCGCTACCCCCACCGAAGTCGCGGCCGATCTCCTAGTGACTCGCTTTGGTGTGAACGGTTCCGCGTCCGCACGCAAAGTGCTCATAGATTCAACTTCCCTTAGCAGCGGTGGCACCAGCATCTTGATGATCGAAGCGCAGAACGCCTTCATGCACGCAAGATCCTCCACATCTGTGACCTGATGTGTATCCTGGACCGCAGCAGGCTCAGGCACAGACAATCCTCCAGTGTTGCGGCCCACCAGATCCTCCTCGATGGGAGAGGCTAGGCTCAGATTGGGCGGGGCCTGCAGCCCAGAATCCCTGTTTGGAATCACTGTCTCCTGCTCCTCTGATCCCGAGGAAGGATGGTACTGTGGTGCATGCACAGATGGCGCAGACTCTCCCTCCAGCTGCGAATCAAAGCTACTCTCTGAGCTGTCCTTTCCCGTGTCCCCCGACAAGGAAACTGCAAAGTAGTCCTCGCTATCACACCTCCCCACCTCGGGATCTCCGCCTTCGAATAAAGAATCCGTTGCGTCCACCCATCTGATCGCTGCGTCCCTATCCTCGACCATGGAGACCGAGACTTCCTTGTCGACCAACAACTCTGCTGCCAGCGTGGACTCAGGGAGCGCATCCGTCTACCCGTTGGGAGGTGCCCCTGTAGGGATTCGTTGCATAGAAAACAAAAATTTCCCTACCGCAAACACACAATCCAAGCCAAGATGCAATCTAGAAGACGGTAGCAACGAGGGGATTATCGAGTCTCACCCTTGAAGAGATTCCAAAGCCTACAAGATGAGGCTCTTGTTGCTGCGGTAGACGTTCACTTGCCGCTTGCAAAAGCGCGTAGAAGATCTTGATCACGGCGCCACGAATGGGCAGCACCTCCGTACTCGGTCACACGTTCGGTTGTTGATGAAGACGACGTCCACCTCCCCGTTCCAGCGGGCAGCGGAAGTAGTAGCTCCTCTTGAATCCGGCAGCACGACGGCGTGGTGTCGGTGGTGGTGGAGAAACCCGGCGGAGCTTCGTTAAGCGTGCGGGAAGTGGAGGAGCGGGGCGGCTAGGGTTTGGGGAGAGGGGGGCGCCGGCCACTTGAGGTGGTGCGGCCACCTTGTGCTTGTTGGGGTGTCCGGCCCCCTCCCCTTGGCCCTCATTATATAGGTGGAAGCCCCAAGTGTTGGACTACAAGTCTCCGAATAAGACCCGGACCCAAAACCTTCCATGTGATAGGGAAACCTACCCAAGGTGGGAATCCCACTTGGGGTGGGATTCCCCCCTTCCATGTGGGGGGGGGGTGGCCGGCCCCCTTAGGGGAGTCCACTTGGGACTCCTCCCCCTCTAGGGTTGGCCGGCCATGGAGGTGGAGTCCCTTTGGGACTCCGCCTTCCATAGTGGTTTCTTCCGGACTTTTCTAGAACCTTCTAGAACCTTCCATAGAACCTTCCGGATCATTTTAAATCTCATAAAATGACTTCCTATATATGAATCTTATTCTCCGGACCATTCCGGAACTCCTCGTGATGTCCGGGATCTCATCCGGGACTCCGAACAAATATTCGAACTCCATTCCATATTCAAGTTCTACCATTTCATCATCCAACTTTAAGTGTGTCACCCTACGGTTCGCGAACTATGCGGACATGGTTGAGTACTCACTCCGACCAATAACCAATAGCGGGATCTGGAGATCCATAATGGCTCCCACATATTCAACGATGACTTTAGTGATCGAATGAACCATTCACATACGATACCAATTCCCTTTGTCACGCGATATTTTACTTGTCCGAGGTTTGATCATCGGTATCACTCTATACCTTGTTCAACCTCGTCTCCTGATAAGTACTCTTTACTCGTACCGTGGTATGTGGTCTCGTATGAACTCATTCATATGCTTGCAAGACATTAGACGACATTCCACCGAGAGGTCCCAGAGTATATCTATCCATCATCAGGATGGACAAATCCCACTGTTGATCCATATGCCTCAACTCATACTTTTCGGATACTTAATCCCACCTTTATAACCACCCATTTACGCAGTGGTGTTTGATGTAATCAAAGTACCTTTCCGGTATAAGTGATTTACATGATCTCATGGTCATAAGGACTAGGTAACTATGTATCGAAAGCTTATAGCAAATAACTTAATGACGTGATCTTATGCTACGCTTAATTGGGTGTGTCCATTACATCATTCATACAATGATATAACCTTGTTATTAATAACATCCAATGCTCATGATTATGAAACTAATCATCCATTAATCAACAAGCTAGTTAAGAGGCATACTAGGGACTCTTTGTTGTTTACATATCACACATGTATCAATGTTTCGGTTAATACAATTATAGCATGGTATATAAACATTTATCATAAACATAAAGATATATAATAACCACTTTTATTATTGCCTCTTGGGCATATCTCCTTCAGTCTCCCACTTGCACTAGAGTCAATAATCTAGATTACATTGTAAGGTACCTAACACCCATGGCATTCTGGTGTTGGTCATGCTTTGCCCTAGAGAGAGCTTTAGTCAACGGATCTGCTACATTCAGATCAGTGTGTACTTTGCAAATCTTTACTTCTCCATCTTCGATGTACTCGCGAATCGAGTGGTAACGCAGCTTGATATGCTTCAGCCTCTTGTGTGACCTTGGTTCTTGTGCATTGGCGATGGCACCCATGTTGTCACAGTATATGACTAGTGGGTCCAATGCACTAGGAACCACACCGAGCTCTACAATGAACCTCTTCATCCATACCGCTTCTGATGAAGCCTCTGAAGCCGCTATGTACTCTGATTCTGTTGAAGACTTTGCCACCGTGCACTGCTTCGAGCTTGCCCAGCTTACTGCAGCACCATTCAATATAAACACGTACCCAGACTGTGACTTAGAGTCATCAGGATCAGTGTTCCAACTTGCATCGGTGTAACCACTTACAACGAGCTCTTGGTCACCTCCATAACAAAGAAACATATCCTTAGTTCTTTTCAAGTACTTCAGGATATTCTTGACCGCTGTCCAGTGTTCTATTCCTGGATCACTTTGATATCTGCTAGTCAAACTAACAGCATGTGCTATATCCGGTCTAGTACATAGCATGGCATACATGATAGATCCTACTGCCGAGGCATAGGGGATATTACTCATCCTTTCTCTTTCTTCTGCCGTAGCCGGTCCTTGAGTCTTACTCAAAACCTTGCCTGGTAACATAGGTAAGAAACCTTTCTTACTTTCGTCCATTCTAAACTTCTTTAGAATCTTGTCCAGGTATGTACTCTGTGATAGCCCTATTAGGCATCTTGATCTATCTCTATAAATCTTGATGCCTAATATATATGATGCTTCACCAAGGTCTTTCATTGAAAAACTATTATTCAAATAACCTTTTACACTGCTTAATAGTTCTATATCATTCCCAATTAATAATATGTCATCTACATATAATATCAGGAATGCTACAGAGCTCCCACTCACTTTCTTGTAAATACAGGCCTCTCCATGACACTGTATAAACCCGAAGTCTTTGATCACCTTATCAAAGCGTCGGTTCCAACTTCTTGATGCTTGCTTCAGTCCATAGATTGAACGCTGAAGTTTGCATACTTTGTCAGCATTTTTAGGATCGACAAAACCTTTGGGTTGTACCATATACAACTCTTCCTCAATGTCTCCATTAAGGAACGCCGTTTTGACATCCATCTGCCAAATCTCATAATCCAAAAATGCAGCTATTGCTAACAAAATCCTCACAGATTTTAGCTTCGCTACAGGTTAGAAAGTCTCATCGTAGTCAACTCCTTGAATTTGTCGGAAACCCTTTGCGACAAGTCGAGCTTTATAGACAATAATATTACCATCAGCATCTGTTTTTCTCTTGAAGATCCATTTATTCTCGACAGCCTTGCGACTATCAGGTAAGTCTACCAAAGTCCACACTTTGTTATCATACATGGATCCCATTTCGGATTTCATGGCTTCTTGCCATTTGTTGGAATCTGGGCTCATCATCGCTTCTTCATACGTCGCAGGGTCCTCATCATTGTTATCCGCAATCATGACATTTAGACAAGGATCATACCAATCAGGAGTGGCACGTTCCCTTGTCGATCTGCGAGGTTCAGTAGTTTCCTCGTTCGGAGTTTCATGATCATTATCATTAGCTTCCTCTGTTGCCGGTGTAGGCGGTACAGGTACAACTTCCGGTACTACGCTACTCTGATCAACGAGTATAGATTCATTAATCTCATCGAGTTCTACTTTTCTTCCAGTCACTTCTTTAGTGAGAAATTCTTTCTCAAGAAAGGTTCCGTTCTTAGCAACAAAGATTTTGCCTTCGGATTTGTGATAGAAAGTGTACCCTATAGTTTCCTTAGGGTATCCTATGAAGACGCATTTCTCCGCTTTGGGTTCTAGCTTGTCCGGTTGTAACTTCTTTACATAGGCTTCGCAACCCCAAACTTTAAGGAACGACAGCTTAGGTTTCTTATTAAACCATAATTCATACGGTGACGTTTCTACGGATTTTGATGGTGCTCTATTTAAAGTGAATGCGGCTGTCTCTAATGCATAACTCCAAAATGATAACGGCAAATCAGTAAGAGACATCATAGAACGAACCATATCTAAGAGAGTTCGATTACGACGTTCGGACACACCGTTTCGTTGTGGTGTTCCCGGCGGTGTCAATTGTGAAAGTATTCCGCATTTCTTTAAATGCATGCCAAACTCATCACTCAGATATTCACCTCCACGATCAGATCGTAGAAATTTAATCTTCTTGTTACGTTGATTTTCTACTTCACTTTGGAATTCCTTAAACTTCTCGAAAGTTTCGGATTTATGTTTCATGAAATAGATATACCCATATCTACTCAGATCATCTGTGAAGGTTAGAACATAACGATAACCACCGCGCGATGCTACACTCATTGGTCCGCACACATCGATATGTATGATTTCCAATAAGTCAGTAGCTCGCTCCATCATACCAGAAAATGGAGTCTTAGTCATTTTTCCCATTAGACATGCTTCGCATCTATCAAGTGACTCAAAGTCAAGTGATTCAAGTAATCCATCGGTATGGAGTTTCTTCATGCGTTTCACTCCAATATGACCAAGACGACAGTGCCACATATAAGTAGAATTATCATTCAATTTAATTCGCTTAGCATCAATGTTATGTATATGCGTATCACTACTATCGAGATCTAACAGAAATAAGCCATTCTTTTCAGGTGCTCGACCATAAAAGATATTATTCATAAAAATAGAACAACCATTATTCTCAGACTTGAATGAATAACCGTCTTGCATTAAACAAGATCCAGATATAATGTTCATGCTCAACGCGGGTACAAAATAACAATTATTTAGGCTTAAAACTAATCCCGAAGGTAGATGTAGAGGAAGTGTGCCGACAGCGATCACATCGACTTTGGATCCGTTTCCAACGCGCATCGTCACTTCATCTTTCAGTAGTCTTCGTTTATTCTTTAGTTCCTGTTTCGAGTTACAAATATGAGCAACCGAACCAGCATCAAATACCCAGGTACTAGAACGAGAACCAGTGAGATAAACATCTATAACATGTATATCAGATATACCTTCTTTCTTCTTCTTGACAAGGCCGCTCTTCAGATCAGCCAGATACTTGGAGCAATTACGCTTCCAGTGTCCCTTCTCCTTGCAGTAATAGCTCTCAGCATCAGGCTTAGGGCCGTTCTTAGGTTTCATAGGAGGCGTGGCAGCTTTCTTGCCACCCTTCTTGAATTTTCCCTTAGACTTGCCCTGTTTCTTGAAACTGGTGGTCTTGTTGACCATCAACACTTGGTGCTCTTTCTTGATCTGAATCTCAGCAGCTTTTAGCATGCCAAAGAGTTCAGGTAACTTCTTGTTCATGTTCTGCATATTGTAGTTCATCACAAAGTTCTTGTAACTTGGTGGCAGTGATTGAAGGACACGATTAATCCCCAGTCTATTAGGAATCACTATTCCCAAGTCACTGAGTTTCTTCGCATGCCCGGTCATGGCGAGCATGTGCTCACTAACGGAGTTGCCTTCTTCCATCATACAGCTGAAGAAATGTTTCGATGCTTCATAGCATTCCACGGCCGCATGAGTCTCAAATATAGCTTTCAGCTCATTCATCAACTCATGAGGATCGTGGTGCTCAAAACGTTTTTGAAGATCGGATTCCAGACTGCATAGGATGGCACACTGAACTTGAGAGTACCGAGTTTTCCGAGTCGCGTAAACAACTTTTACTTCGTCGGTTTCAGTTTCTACAGGAGGGTCACCTAGCGGTGCATCAAGCACAAATTGCAGATTTCCGCCAGAGAGGAAGATCCTCACATGACGGAACCAGTCGGTGAAGTTGCTACCGTTGCTCTTAAGTTTTTCTTTCTCTAGGAACTGGTTAAAATTGATTGGGGACGCCATCTCTACAACATATATTTGCAAAAGTTTAGACTAAGTTTATGACAAATTGAGTTCAAATTTTAATTCAACATAATTAAAAATCTAGGTGAACTCCCACTCAAAACAATATCCCTCGCATTGTCTTAGTGATCACACGAACCAAATCCACCGCACCTAAGTCCGATCATCACGAGACAAGGTGTGATTTCAATGGCGAACACTCAAAGTGTTCATCATATCAACCATATGATTCATGCTCTACCTTTCGGTATCACGTGTTCCGAGACCATGTCTGTACATGCTAGGCTCATCAAGGCCACCTTAGTATCCGCATGTGCAAAACTGTCTTGCACCCGTTGTATGCACTTGTTGATTCTATCACACCCGATCATCACGAGATGCTTCGAAACGACAAGTCTTGGCAACGGTGGTACTAAGGATGAACACTTTATTATCTTAAGATTTTAGTGAGGGATCATCTTATAATGCTACCGTCGCGATCTAAGCAAAATAAGATGCATAAAAGGATTAACATCACATGCAGTTCATATGTGATATGATATGGCCCTTTTGTCTTTGCGCCTTTGATCTTCATCTCCAAAGCATGGACATGATCTCCATCATCTTCGGGCATGATCTCCATCATCGTCGGCGTAGCGTCAAGGTCAATGGCGCCGTCTTCATGATTGTCCTCCATGTAGCAACTATTACAACTACTTTGAAATACTACTCAACATGAAATTTAAAGACAACCATAAGGCTCGTGCCGGTTGCCACAATACAATAATGATCATCTCATACATATTCATCATCACATTATGGCCATATCACATCACCAAACCCTGCAAAAACAAGTTAGACGTCTCTAATTTGGTTTGCATATTTTACGTGGTTTAGGGTTTTCGAGAGAGATCTAATCTACCTACGAACATGAACCACAACGTTGATACTAATGTTGTCAATAAAAGAGTAAATTGAATCTTCACTATAGTAGGAGAGACAGACACCCGCAAAGCCTCTTATGCAATACAAGTTGCATGTCGAACGAGGAACAAGTCTCATGAACGTGGTCATGTAAAGTTAGTCCGAGCCGCTTCATCCCACTATGCCACAAATATGCAAAGTACTCAAACTAAAGATAACAAGAGCATCAACGCCCACAAAACCATTGTGTTCTACTCGTGCAACCATCTATGCATAGACACGGCTCTGATACCACTGTAGGGATTCGTTGCATAGAAAACAAAAAATTTCCTACCGCAAACACACAATCCAAGCCAAGATGCAATCTAGAAGACGGTAGCAACGATGGGATTATCGAGTCTCACCCTTGAAGAGATTCCAAAGCCTACAAGATGAGGCTCTTGTTGCTCCAGTAGACGTTCACTTGCCGCTTGCAAAAGCGCGTAGAAGATCTTGATCACGGCGCCACGAACGGGCAGCACCTCCGTACTCGGTCACACGTTCGGTTGTTGATGAAGACGACGTCCACCTCCCCGTTCCAACGGGCAGCGGAAGTAGTAGCTCCTCTTGAATCCGGCAGCACGACGGCGTGGTGTCGGTGGTGGTGGAGAAACCCGGCGGAGCTTTGTTAAGCGTGCGGGAAGTGGAGGAGCGGGGCGGCTAGGGTTTGGGGAGAGGGGGGCGCCGGCCACTTGAGGTGGTGCGGCCACCTTGTGCTTGTTGGCGTGGCCGGCCCCCTCCCCTTGGCCCTCATTATATAGGTGGAAGCCCCAAGTGTTGGACTACAAGTCTCCGAATAAGACCCGAACCCAAAACCTTCCATGTGATAGGGAAACCTACCCAAGGTGGGAATCCCACTTGGGGTGGGATTCCCCCCTTCCATGTGGGGGGGTGGCCGGCCCCCTTAGGGGAGTCCACTTGGGACTCCTCCCTCTCTAGGGTTGGCCGGCCATGGAGGTGGAGTCCCTTTGGGACTCCGCCTTCCATAGTGGTTTCTTTCGGACTTTTCTAGAACCTTCTAGAACCTTCCATAGAACCTTCTGGATCATTTTAAATCTCATAAAATGACTTCCTATATATGAATCTTATTCTCCGGACCATTCCGGAACTCCTCGTGATGTCCGGGATCTCATCCGGGACTCCGAACAAATATTCGAACTCCATTCTATATTCAAGTTCTACCATTTCATCATCCAACTTTAAGTGTGTCACCCTACGGTTCGCGAACTATGCGGACATGGTTGAGTACTCACTCCGACCAATAACCAATAGCGGGATCTGGAGATCCATAATGGCTCCCACATATTCAACGATGACTTTAGTGATCGAATGAACCATTCACATACGATACCAATTCCCTTTGTCACGCGATATTTTACTTGTCCGAGGTTTGATCATCGGTATCACTCTATACCTTGTTCAACCTCGTCTCCTGACAAGTACTCTTTACTCGTACCGTGGTATGTGGTCTCTTATGAACTCATTCATATGCTTGCAAGACATTAGACGACATTCCACCGAGAGGGCCCAGAGTATATCTATCCGTCATCGGGATGGACAAATCCCACTGTTGATCCATATGCCTCAACTCATACTTTCCGGATACTTAATCCCACCTTTATAACCACCCATTTACGCAGTGGCGTTTGATGTAATCAAAGTACCTTTCCGGTATAAGTGATTTACATGATCTCATGGTCATAAGGACTAGGTAACTATGTATCGAAAGCTTATAGCAAATAACTTAATGACGTGATCTTATGCTACGCTTAATTGGGTGTGTCCATTACATCATTCATACAATGATATAACCTTGTTATTAATAACATCCAATGTTTATGATTATGAAACTAATCATCCATTAATCAACAAGCTAGTTAAGAGGCATACTAGGGACTCTTTGTTGTTTACATATCACACATGTATCAATGTTTCGGTTAATACAATTATAGCATGGTATATAAACATTTATCATAAACATAAAGATATATAATAACCACTTTTATTATTGCCTCTTGGGCATATCTCCTTCAGCTCCACCAATCCCAACGCCCGCAGACCTAAGTTTGTCCTGCTCCTCCTCTACCAGTGTGACCAATGGCTGGAAGCCACTTTTTGTTGCCGCCCGCTCCTTTTGACTGCGCAGAGTGTACGTGATTTGGCATGTACCCATAGGTGGGTCCGTCTTCTCTGAAAAGCACCTTCCCCTTCCAGGCTCTCTGTGGGCGCTGTCGGCCATGTCCTCTTGACCAGTCAACAGGTCATTCAAACTGGTACGCTCCACCGTCTTGTCGTGACTCTCCTGCTCCGGCGTGACGTGTCCCGCCGGCCGTTCCTCCATCGCCAGAATTCTCCAGTCCAGGGACGCCGTAGCCACTTCTTTGTAAGAGCGACGCCCCGCACCACTGCCAGTGCCAGCATCATCACCGCCATGCTCACGACGGTCAGGAACACCCCTTTTCCAGTGAACTCTGCGGCGCGTCCTCCCGCCGTCGCCCAGCCTCTCTTGCGGCAGCGAACCGTCGTGGCCTCCGCCAGACGGGTTCGTCCCCGACCTAGAGGCACGCGGGTCCCAGTCCTCCTCGACACTGTCGACGTGGATGAGCATACGGTAGCGCAGGGTGGCCACCTCCTCCCTCAGGCGTAGCGCCAAAGCCGACGAGCTCTCGTCGACCTCCTCTGGTTCCGGCACCACCAGCGTGCGCACGGACGGGATGACCTCCAAGTTGTCCACCCAAGCGGATAGCCTGAACAACGACATATCAGCACGCGACCTTGTTGCCGGCGATAGCTCCTCCACCGTGCACGACGTTCCCAACAGCTCTTCCGCTGTCTCACGCTCCCAGGCATGCGGCGGCACACCTTCCATGACTATCTGGACCCTTCTTCTCTGATTCACCTTGGTAGCCTGTGCAAGCCGATTCCATGGCCTGACGATCAGCGAAAACCCTCCATGCACAAGCGGCGACCTTGCCAGAACACGCCCACGCAGCTCCGCCGAAGCCAGCACAATGATGAAATCCTCCGGGTGAAAAGGATGTACCGAGCAGCTCTCCACCGTTATCCCCAGCTTCGCCTCCAGCGCCTCGCCGACTTGCGCACACGTCACCGCCGGCCGGTCTCCGCCGACACAGGCAGTCACCGCATGCCGCAACCGGCGCTCCAGGTCATTCATGTTCCTTGAACGGCGAAGCACACACAAGGGCGGCACCGGGGACTCCTCCACCGAGCCGTCCAGTGCGGCAAGCCGCCGCCTTTGGGACCTTGGCTCCTCCGGGCTGTCCGGCCGGAGAAGATTCGGCCAGATTGGCCCCATGCCTGGAGGGGGCGGTGGTGGTGGTGGCGGATCCCGCGCGCCAGGTTGGGAAGGATGAGGGCGAGCCCCTGCCTAGCGCCGCGGATGGCGAGGATCCTGGATCCCGCGCGGAGCCTGCTTTGCGAAGCTTGCCAGCGCCGCCCGCCGGAGCTCATCCTCGGAGGGAGGGCTCCGCGGACGCTTGCAGTCCCGCGCCTCATGACCGTCGATGCCGCACCGAAAGCACAGCGGCTCATTGGAGCACTCCTTTTTGTGATGCCCTGAGCGGAAGCACCGGAAATAGAGGCCGTCCATCTCCGGCGCCACCTTGCGCTTCATGGAAGGCCCCGCGGCGGCGGCGTTGCGCTCCACCCGCCCACGCCAGCGGGTTTTCCTTGAAGGTTTCGGCCGCTCCCACTGCGGCTCCCTCCGCGGCGCCTCCTCCAGCGCGCCACCTCTTGCCGCCGCGGACTCCACTCTTGGGCTCCCCGCATCAGAGGAAGAAGAGGAGAGCCCCATGCCTGAGATCTCCAGGCGCTCGCCACTCCGACGTTGACCGGAGGCCTGGGACTCGGGGCTGGTTGAGATGCGTCTCCAGATCGAAACTGGCTCCTTGCCGCGAGGACCGCCCGCCGCAGGGGACGACGGCCCTGCCATGGTTGCTGAGTGAGAACGGGGAAGGAAAGAAGAGGACCCTTGCCCTGGCCCGGGCGGCGCCGGCGACGGGAGCACCTACCTACCTGGGCGATGGGAGCACCTACCAAATACCGCAAATATTATTTCTAAGTGGGGGTAAATCAGTATTTAGTTTAGCATATTACAAGGTATCTTAAAATTGAGTGGGGGCAGCTGCCCCCCCACCCCCCCCGACTATAGGTTGGTTCCGCCCATGGCCATGCCTTTGTTTTCATATCGTAAACTATAGTTACGTTCCATCTTATTAGATTGGAGAGCTCAAGAACCTAGTGGAAGAAGGAAAGATAAAATACATCGAAGCTTCTGCATCAACAATCAGAAGGGCTCATGCCGTTCATCCTATCACCGCAGTTCAGATGGAGTGATCACTATGGTCTAGAGACGTGGAAGAAAACATAATTCCAACTTGTAGGTATTGTGCAAAAACCACACCATGTTGTTTGTTGAAAAATCTAGAGACTTTATCTCTACAGTGTATTTTTTCTTGACAATTTCAGAGAACTTGGAATTGGGACTGTAGCATACAGCCCACTTGGCAGAGGGTTCTTCTCTGAAGGATCTAAATTGGTCGAGTCGCTATCAGATCAGGACTTCCGTAAGGTGATTTTTCATATCATTGCTATTATTCTGGTAGCTACGAAATTCTTTATTGTTCATTGGTTTCTGGACCTGCCATCATCTAGCTTATTAGGCTTTATATTTTGAGGAAATGTTCATCTTTCTACTGTACAGAAACCTTTTAAATCTATACATAAACGCCACATCAGTTTCTTCATAGAAAACAGAACTGGAATTTCGATGATCAGTTGGATCTTTCACTAAGAGCGTTCTACTATGCAGCATATTCCTAGATTCCAACCAGAGAATCTTGAGAAGAATGCCCTGATATTTGAGCGTGTTAATGCAATGGCAATAAGAAAAGGGTGCACACCATCACAACTTGCATTGGCCTGGCTTCATCATCAGGGGAGCGATGTTTGCCCCATACCTGGCACAACAAAAATCGAGAATTTCAACCAGAATGTGGGAGCGCTATCTGTGAATCTTTTTTTTTTGAGAGAATATGGCACTTTATTGATCAAATAACATCATTACATAGTTCCTCCCGGATGTAATCCGGGATCACACCTACTGAAATATTACACACCAGGGCCTCAGCAGATCGAGCCAGTTTATGTGCCACTACATTCAGTTCACGACGAGCGAATTTAAACATACAAGATTCAAAATCCGACGCTAAAGATTTGATATCAGCTATTACTGTACCAAGAGAAGACCGATCAGGCTGTCTTGAGGCAATACCCTGAATCAGAGAGAGGCAGTCCGAGATGAGAACCGCCCTGGAGACACCTTGTTCCTTGGAGATGGTGAGCGCCCGCCGTACCGCCAGCGCCTCGGCCATCTCCGGCTGGGGCATGCCTTCCAAACCCTCACTAACAGAGAGAATGAAGGTCCCATTGTGATCCCTGAGCACCACACCACAGCCCATTCGACGCTCACCCGGGAATAGAGTAGCGTCGACATTGATGCAGATGACACCCTCAGGCGGAGCAGCCCACCGTGCGCGACTGTGAATCTCACGCCAGGGGAGATGGCCGAACTGGAGTCCTACGTGTCTGCAGGTGATGTCCAAGGTAGGGTTGAAAATGAAAGGGAAACTTTCCGCCTGTTTCCGAAGAAAAATGAAATGGAGGGCCAAATACGGAAAAGGAAGTGACATTTGGAGGAAAAGAAACGGAAAAATCATAAACGGAAACGGAAAAGAAAATGAGGGAGCCCTTTCCGACGAAAAGGGAAACGGCAGAGGAAATTCCGGAAAAATAAATACGGAAAGTTTCCGGAAATATAACCTAGAGAGGCTCATGCATTTAGTAGGCCTACATTTACACATGAAACTGGGCTTAGCCACGTATCAAGTCCACTAATTACTCTAACCGTAATCACTTTGTATAATTGTGTGTGCATGCAGCTGTTAAACTATGCAACTATATATTAAACTATGTGTATTAATTTATGTTGAATTTTCGCTTGTCGAAGTTAAGTGATATATCTTGTCTTATTGTCTTTTTATTTATGTGTGTCGTTTGGTCTACTAATCAAGGTATTATGCCGCATTGTGTTGTGGCAAATATCCGTTTTCATAACGTATCCGCTGTGTATTCGTTCTGTATTCATATTCGATGATTTCCATTTTCATATTCGTTTCCGGGGTTTCTGATTCCATTTTTTATTCCGACAAGATAGAGGAAAACAAAAACGATAAAGCATGTTTCCGTCTGTTTTCGTTTCATTTTCAACCCTAGTCCAAGGTGACCGGTGTCCTCCAATAATGAGTACTTGGGAGGATTCTGAGACCCCACCATTGACATCCTGAAAGTCTGAGTAGCCATTTTCATTTCTTCAATGGGACTACGGGACTACATGAGTCCACGAACCAAAAAGTTCAATGAAAAATGTAACCGTATTGGTGTTTTGTGTGTGCGAATCAAAGTTGGGCATATGCATTCCTGCGCATGCCGGTATGTGAACTGAACTGAGCTGTGATTTATGTATGGTATGCTTTGTTATTGGTGTATGTTCAATTAGTACGTTGAATAAGCTTGTGAGCTGTACTGCTCCATAATAAGCTTTTTTAAACATATTCACTGGGTTCAATCTTAGGTTCAATTTATTAAAATAAAGAAGTAGCAATTGTTCCTCGAAATAGCCATTCGCTCCGCTTTATTAATAAAGTCGCAACGGCCGAACCGATACAAGGTGGAGATGAGAACCTCTTAAAATGCAGTTAAAGGATAAAAAAACACGGAAAACCAAAACTAGCGGCTACATTGAAACGGACCGAGTTGAGTCGGGGCTCCACATCGACGCCTCCAAGAGGATAACGATGCATTACGATGCCTCCATCGAGACCACAAGGTATAGGGTTTTTACCCGGAGCGTACTGCGGGCAGGATACCTTTGTCAAAAAGTCTGCCGAAGCCAGATACGAACTAATTAAATACGACACAAAAGGTGTTCTATTTGATTAGCTGCGTTGGAGATGGCATAATGTCTTTTACTTTTTTTTCAAGGATACGTCATGGATAGACGAATCGGTTTCATAGAAGGAGTGGCCAAGAAGCCAAAGTACAACACACCTCTGGCACAAATGCCACGGGTGCACCCACACTAACCCCAAAGGCTAGCACACACAACTAAACAACTACTCGCGACATCTCCACTTCTCTACCGGTACAAGCGTGCCTCTAAACAACCTAGCCGCTCGCCAAAGCTCCGCCTCCTCTGAGATCTTGCGGATCACCACGGCCCTGGAAGGGGCCATACCTTTCGAAAACTACATCATTGCGGTGACGCCAGAGAATCCAGCACACAAGCACCATCGCTGTCCAGAGGTCCCTGTCGCCTCCCGGGCCCCCCTTCTTATCCTGCAACCAGTGGACAAGGGTGCAGTCTGGCTGTGGCATCCAATGGAGCTTGCCCCAAAGGCGTAGAAACACAACCCAGACCTCGCGCCCTAGGACGCAACCCATGAGAAGGTGGTCCAGGGTCTCGTCCCCCTGATCGCAGAAAGGGCAGGACGCCGGGTGTGGAAGTCCACACCGACTAAGCCTGTCAGCCGTCCAACACCTGTTGCGCGCTGCAAGCCACATGAACACTCTGCAGTTTGGTGGTGCGCGCGATTTCCAAATCTGCAGAGCACCGGCCATGTCCACCCTGGCACCGAACATCCCCTCATAGCAGGATCTGGCGGAGTAGGAATTGTTACTCTCCCACCTCCACCTGAAGCTGTCCTCCACGCCCTCTGCAAGGGTGATCTGTACCAACCGAAAAGCTCTGTGAGCGCAGGCGCGCCTAGGTCCGGGGATAGGTCGGCAAGCCAGCCTCCTGCCAGTCCCTCTAGGACCCGCCGTTGTTTGGCCGCATGCTTCGGCACAGTGGCAAACAAGTTTGGGGCAATGTCGCTGATCCGTCCATCAGGCAACCAGTTGTCTAGCCAGAAAAAGGTGGACGCACCGTCCCCTACCACTGAGTACGTGGCGCCTTCGAAGAGGTGTCTCGCTAGCTTAGGAACTTGTATATTCAGTTACTTCCACGGCTTCCTGTCGTCAACCCATTGAAGCCAGAGCCATCTAGTCCTCAATGCTACATTCATCATCCTCAAGTTCGGAATATCGAGACCGCCCCAAGCCTTGGGGGTGCAAACCTTGTCCCACAGCACCAGACAGTGGCCACCCTTCACATCCTTCCGTCCTTTCCAGAGGAAACCCCTGATTATCTTCTCAATTGCAAGGATGGTCTTGACCAGAATGTCGAGGGACATCATGGAGAAAATAGGCATCGCCGATAGTGTGGATCGGACAAGTTCCAAACGGCCCCCTTTGTCGAGAATCGACGCCTTCCACCCTGGGAGCTTATTCGCTACATTGTCCACGGGGTATTGAAGCTGGGCCGCAGAGGGCTTCCTCAAAGACAGCGGCAGCCCCATGTACTTTTGCGGAAAGGGTTCCACAGGGCTCCGCAGTTCCTGTTCCACTAAGGCCACGTGAGTGTCTGTACATCGGATGAGGTTGACCGAGCATTTGGCGATGTTGGTACGCAGCCCCAAAGCTGCCCCGAAATCCTCAATCACCGCCATGAAGGTCCTAAAATCCAGCACGGAGGGCCGCAGGAAGGTCACAACATCATCCGCATAGATGGATGTGCGATGACACAGTCCTGTTGGTGCTAGCGGGCTCAACAATCTCTCTTCCGTGGCCTTCTGGATCATCAGGTGCAGAACCTCCATTAGAAAAATGAAGAGCTGCGGGGATAGAGGGTCGGCCTGTCTGAGTCCACGCCTATTGGCAATACGCGAGCCCGGTGTGCTGTTGAGCAAGACACGTGTCGAGGCCGTGGAAAGGAGCGCACAGAAGCATGTGATTAGCCTCTCTCCAAAGCCCAGCTTCCGGAGAACATCCACGAGGAAAGACCAATCCATAGTGTCAAAGGCATTGACGATGTCCAACTTCATGAGTACAGCCGGGATGGAACTACTATGGAGCTTGCAAGCAGTCCCCTGGACCATCATGAAGTTGTCATGCAGACACCGTCCACGTACAAAAACGCTCTGATGGGCGCCAACCATCTGCGGGAGGACCGGGGCAATCCGATTTGCCAGAACTTTCGCCACCCACTTGGCGACACCGTGAATAAGGCTGATAGGCCTAAAGTCTCGCACCTCCTCCGCCCCTGGCTTCTTAGGGAGAAGGGTTATCAGGGCTCCATTGACAGCACCGAATCCACGACAATCAAGTCTCGACAAGGAATTGAAGGCGTCCATGATATCCTCTTTGATGATGTCCCAGCAAACCACAAAAAAGCGCGCCGAGAACCCGCCAGGCCCTGGGCACTTGTCCAAAGGCATATCTTTGATGACTTTCCACACTTCCGTCTCAGAGAACTTAAACCTTTGTCAAAAAAATAAAATAAAAAACAGTGCATGAGTGAAGAAATTTCTGCTGGTCGGTGTGACACTGCGTATGCGGTGACGCTCTGCCCCAGTTTATGCGCGCGAAATGCAGCCTAGCCGGGTGACCTACTCCATGACGCAACCACCGCAGTACAAATATCAGTACGGCCTTGTACTGACAGCTCCCGATCTACTACTCCATCAGTCATCACACACACACCCGCACACGCGCACGCAAGGACGCGCCATGGCTGCTGCTGCTCCGCCGGTTGTGCCGCGCATGAAGCTGGGCTCGCAAGGGCTGGAGGTCTCAGCGCAGGGCCTCGGCTGCATGGGCATGTCTGCGGCCTACGGTGACCGCAAGCCCGAGCCGGACATGGTCGCGCTCCTCCGCCACGCGGTGGGCGCCGGCGTCACCTTGCTCGACACCTCCGACATCTACGGGCCTCACACCAATGAGATCCTCCTCGGCAAGGTCGGCTCTGGACTTTGAAGCTGTCCCATCCCATGCATCGTGAATTCTTGATTGACGTTTCGATTTATAGCTGTGCGCTGATGGTGTTCGTTGTAATGGTCGTACGTGACAGGCGGTGCAAGGCGGCGTGAGAGATAAGGTGGAGCTGGCCACCAAGTTCGGCATCACGTTAGACGACGGCAAGTGGGAGGTCCGCGGGGACCCTGCATATGTTCGAGCGGCATGCGAGGGCAGCCTTGCCCGGCTTGGCGTCGACTGCATCGACCTCTACTATCAGCACCGTATTGACAAGAGTGTTCCCATCGAGATCACGGTAAGTACGCATTTTTTCATTCCATTCAAAGTTTGAAACTTAGTTGCTTGATATTGACGAGCTTGCTTTCTTGACTTTGCTGTCAGATGGGTGAAATCAAGAAACTAGTTACGGAAGGAAAGATAAAATACGTCGGATTGTCTGAAGCCTCGGCATCGACAATCAGAAGGGCACATGCAGTTCATCCGATTACTGCCGTCCAGCTCGAATGGTCTTTGTGGTCAAGAGATGTTGAAGAAGATATAATCCCTACCTGCAGGTATTTGAGAAAACATCTGCAATCTACTTTTGTCCATAATTTATTTGCACGATAATTTGATGATACCAATGAACCGTCCTCTGTGAAATCCAACAAAGAACTTACAATATAGTTATCTGTTTCAGAGAACTTGGCATTGGGATTGTGGCATACAGTCCATTAGGTAGAGGTTTTCTATCCAGTGGACCTAAATTGCTGGACACATTTCCAGACGACGATTTCCGCAAGGTGAATGAAATGAAATACCTATACTACTAAGGCTAGCTAGCATTTTCTAACCAGCATCCCAATGCATTCGCAGAATCTCCCAAGATTTCAACCCAAGAACATGGAGAAGAACGCAGCCATATTCGAGCGTGTGAGCGAGATGGCTGCCAGGAAAGGATGCACGTCGTCGCAGCTCGCGCTGGCCTGGGTTCACCACCAGGGCAGCGATGTGTGCCCCATACCTGGCACGACAAAAATTCAGAATTTCAATCAGAATGTGAGAGCCTTGTCTGTGAAGCTCACGCCCGAGGAGATGGCTGAGCTCGAGTCCTATGCCGCCATGGATCTTGTACAAGGTGATCGGTACAACAGCACTTTCCTCAACACCTGGAAGGACTCCGACACCCCTCACCTGTCATCATGGAAAACCACTTAGACATTTCTCAATGGGGTTCGCTATGCTGATGGATCGAAATAGTTGCAGACGATTAGAATGATTAAATAAACAGTCTGTCAGTGATGTAATAGAAAGTTGAGCGAATGGTAGTGAATTTAAGTGGGAGACAATATACTTGATGTAATGAGCATGAAGTTCTTTCTTTTAAAAAGGTGGTTGAAACCCCGGCATGTGCATCAAAGTGAAGCACACAACCGTTTTTATTGGACTTGATGCAAGGCATAGATGCCAATGCCAGTAATAAACAGAGCATTTTATCAGAAAAAAAAACAGAGTGCTTCCTCTGTTGAAAAAATTATGCTCAACCTTTTCTAGATACAAATGTATTTACGCACTAAAAATATGTCTAGATACAACCGAATCTAAACAAAATTAAGTAGCTTATTTTGGGATAGAGGGAGTAATTGACATGAATATGCTACCTATGAGTAGATAAGGTTTCAATTTTCTCCATTTTGGATGGACCACTATACCGTGGTATGGCTATCTGCTTTAGCTAGAACGTCATTAGACCATACTCTCCTTACTTAAAACTGAATCACAGTCAAAATGGGAGGGGATGCCTTTAAGTTTTTATATTTGAGCTTGAGGTTCGCGATTCCCAAATCGGTAGGCTCGATCAAGATCATAGTGTCATATTGTCATATGCATATTGCCCCACGAAGTTGGCTTGGGTCAGCATAGCTGAAAGCCATCAACCATGAAGTCAAAAAAGGATTGGAGAGACTAGGTCGCCCTGACGTTACGGAAGACAGTCCGATCTTCCCATTAACATTGATCACAGTCTGATACCCCTTGACCAATTGCATCAGATAGTGAACAACCATGGTCAAGAAACCCTTGCGCTCCAGGATCTCACGGAGAAAGTCCTAGTTCACCATGTCATACACATTCTCAAAGTTTAGCTTGAGAAGTATGCCCCCAAGCTTCTTCACTCGGAGCTCATGAACTCATGAAGTGCGGGAGCTCCTTCGTGGAGACACCTTCCCTTTATGAACGCCATCTGAGTACGATCGATGGTCTTATTCGTTGCATTTTGGATAGGGTTTTTATGTCGATTGCTGGGAACACAGTTACCGATGTGCTCTCTAACGGCAGTCACTGGGATTGGGTCGGATCACAACCCCCCTTCTCGCGTGCAGTGGTTAGGGTACCATTTTCACGTAATCAAGGTTCTTCTTCCAAATTTGGTGGTTCAAGGTGAACGACTTTGGGGAGTTGGTCAAAGGAAAGCCCACCAACTTCCTACACAAACTAGGACCACACAGGTGCAACATTATTAGTGCCAATGCATCACCCGCAACACCTGATATTTCTTAAAAGGTTTGGTGGTCCAATTTACCTACGGACAAGCGGGCCTTCAAGGAAGACCTCCTAGCTCGGGTTGTGTACCTTGACATGGTGGCAGATGAGGATGGCCCAGATGAAGAGGGTTGGGTGATCCGCTATCATCTTGAGATTAACTCATCGCTCTTGACAAGGTGGAAGAAGAGTACTAGAGGCAATGGAGTTAGTGGTGGAGGCAGGATTCACAAATTTTTTATGTTAAGGGGGCCGATTAGAGGAAAATTTTCAAATTCTTTATTGTTCACATAAATTTAGCAGCAAATCAACCGTGTGTGGGGGGGGGGGGGGGGGGAGGGGGTAGGCCCCTGCTGGTCCCCTGTCTCTTCCACTGAGCGGAGTGGGATGCAATGGACATGTGGTACATATTTCCAGGTCGGTATTTACTAGTTGAGTTGGGACCGGGCGAGGTTCTTTCTCCGGAAGAGCATGCATGACAGGGAAGGAAATCCTAAACGACCCAGGGTCCTACGCCTCCCATGGCTAGACCAAATCGTGCGTTTGACACTTGGCATAAACAAATCTCAAAGCAAAATGGCTACTTATTTACCAATTCTAGTTTAATCCCAATCCCCTGTTCAATTTTGCAGCATTCTTCTGGAGTCCGCGCGATCAAAATTTGGATCTACCCGCAACCCAGCGACCTAACAAAGCTGTCCGAGGCACATTCCATGCTCAAATTTGTGTCGCGAATTCGGTGCAGATGCGGGGCGGTCAACACGTATCCGCGTCACTTTCCTCGGACCCGCCTAGCAGCGACCTTCCTCGCTTCGTCTTCTGCGCGTTGGTGCAGGCGAGTCTGCGCCGCGTTAATGGCGCTGGATCGCCTCCGTGCACCAGTTTTGGCGAACGCGACGCGCCATGCATTCAAGACGAGGCCACCTTCACTACGTGTCGGCTGACGTCGTCAGGCATGGCCTGATGAGAGCCTGCCTTCCAGATGGTTGCTCAACTCATGCCGCTTGCCGGTGCCACCGGTGCCACGGGAGGGCCGCCAGTGCTGCCGGTTCATCTTGCCACCAGATCTACAGGACGATCTAGCTTTCGACATCCACTCCGAGAACTGGCTCACGTTCGGAGCCTGGAAGTTCGACGGTGATGCTGCAGACATGGCGGTGAACCCGAAGATCCAGCCGCAAGACCTCACGGAGGAGGAGGCCTTTGAGCTAGCTCCAGAGTGACAACGAGGAGCTCGGTCGGTGAAATGGCCTGACTTTCTAGTTGCGCGAGTCCGTCCTGGCTCAGGGTGTGTCGGTGACTCCTCCGGTCACGCTACCGATGCAGCCTGCGGCAATGCCTCCACCACTGGCCCAACATGACACTCTCTATTGGCCTGCGCGCGGATGGACTCTACTGCCTGTGATATTATGTTCGGTGGACTTCGCTTGAGCGCCGCAGTAGAAAGGGAATATTTTATTGTTTGCCCTACTTTTCTTCGAAGTGTCTATTATTTGCCACATGACCACCACATGTCAGTGAGACATAAAATGGCAAATGATAGAAGCGCAAAGAAAAGTGTGGAGAAAAATGTGGCAAATCATAAAATATCTCGATTTCCTTCCGCATGAGCGAAGAAAGTTCTTCCGTCGGCGTGTGACATGCGTTATGCGTACGCGGTGACGCTCTGCCCGAGCTTATGCGACCAGCTGTCGAGCCATGTGTTCTGCCTCCGCCGCACTACAAATACTGGAAGCTCCCGATCCACGTACTCATCAACAAAACACTTCTGACTTCTCTCCCTCCCCCCGCCCTCTCTCTCTCTCAAAAGAACGTACGTACGCCACCAGCGCGACGCCACGTACGTACGCCATGGCTGCTGCTCCGGTTGTGCCGCGCATGAAGCTGGGCTCGCAGGGGCTGGAGGTCTCGGCGCAGGGCCTCGGATGCATGGGCTACGGCGAGGGCACGCCCGAGGCGGACATGGTCGCGCTCCTTCACCACGCGGTGGCTGCCGGCGTCACCATGCTCGACACCTCCGACATCTACGGGCCGCACACCAACGAGATCCTCATTGGCAAGGTCTGTTCTGGACTCTGAACTAGTCCCGTGCATCTTAATTAGTCTTTCGATGTATGGCTGGGCAATGAAGGTGTTCGATGCAATGCTCGTTGTGATCACAGGCGCTGCAAGGCGGCGTGAGAGAGAAGGTGGACCTGGCCACCAAGTTCGGCATCTCGTTCGCCGACGGCAAGTGGGAGATCCGCGGGGACCCGGCGTACGTGCGGTCGGCATGCGAGGGCAGCCTCGCCCGGCTTGGCGTCGACTGCATCGACCTCTACTATCAGCACCGCATGGACACCAATACCCCCGTCGAGATCACGGTCAGTAGGCAGAAACACGATGTTGAACATTGAGAACTTAGTTGCAGATGTTGACGAGATTTGCTTTTCTTGACCGCCATCGGCAGATGGGTGAGATCAAGAAGCTAGTGGAAGAAGGAAAGGTGAAATACGTCGGATTATCCGAAGCCTCGGCGTCGACAATCAGAAGGGCGCACGCAGTTCATCCGATCACTGCCGTCCAACTGGAGTGGTCTCTGTGGTCAAGGGACGTTGAAGAAGATATAATCCCCACTTGCAGGTATTTGCATTTTGCAAACACCATCAGCCTAGTTTTTTTTTTTTTTGACAGGAAAGCGGCACTTTATTGATCAACACACATCAATACAAAGAGTCTTCCGGATGCATTCCGGGACAGAAATCGAAATAAAATCTAGTGAAGCTAAATTACATGTTTTAGCCTAGTTTGGTCCACAATTTCATTCCGAAAATTAAGTTTGTAATGCTTATAAACCGTCCTCCAATATGTTCTCCCACAGAGAGCTTACAAAATGTTTTCTGTTTCAGAGAATTAGGAATTGGAATCGTGGCATACAGTCCATTAGGTAAAGGTTTTCTATCTCGTGGAGCTAAAATGGTGGACACACTACCAGATGACGATTTCCGCAAGGTGGATGAAATTAAGTACCGTTGGTCCTACATACGGCTATTTCACTGCTAGCGTTTTCTAAAAACATATCCTAATGCATCCCCAGAGTCTTCCAAGATTTCAACCCGAGAACATGGAGAAGAACGCTGCGATATTCGAGCGAGTGAGTGAGATGGCTGCGAGGAAAGGATGCACGGCGTCGCAACTCGCGCTGGCCTGGGTTCACCACAAGGGAAGCGATGTGTGCCCCATACCTGGAACGACAAAAATTCAGAATTTGAACCAGAACGTGGGAGCTTTGTCTGTGAAGCTCACGCCCGACGAGATGGCTGAGCTTGAGTCCTGTGCCGCCATGGACGCTGTGCAAGGTGATCGGTGCAACAACAATTTCCTCAACACGTGGAAGGACTCCGAAACCCCACCGCTCTCATCATGGAAAGCTACTTAGATATTTCTCATGGTTCGTGTCACTGGTTCCAAATAGTTGCACATGATTAATAATTGAATAAGCAGTGTGATAAGGGCTAAGCTCAAGGATGTGTCCGATCTTCACGGATTTGGGTGGAATTCGTGGGGGAGGTGGGTGAACGCGATGAACACGAAGAACACGTAGGGGAATCGTGGGGACACAACACACACACACGCACACAAATCGGTTTTCCCTCGTTGGCCCGAACCACCAACTCGATAGAGGTTGCGAGAAAAGACCTTCCGGTAGAAGTCCCGCAAAGAGATCGAAAAATCGAAGCTCGCAAGATCTAGAAGGGTGAAAAGACCGGAAGGTTGATAGAAGTGCAAGCAAAAGACCAAATAGGTAGAAGTGCAAGCAAAAGATCAAACAAACGGTAGAAGTCACCAAAGAGATCTTCACGAGTCGATAAGGAGCCCGGGTGGGTACAAGATCAAAGATCTAGGTAGGGTTCCCACAAGGGTGTGCTAAGCTCAGGTTTAATTTCACATCAAGTCTAATCTCAGATCTGAGCCAAAAAGGCTATTTATAGGTGGGGGCGAAGGGGTAAGTTACACACTGAAAAGTGATGTCTCGCTGAAGTTCGCTGGGGCGGAAGTTCCGGTCATCTTGGGCGGAAGTTCCGGTCTGGCGGGCCGGAAGTTCCGGTCGGGGCGGAAGTTCCGGCCAAGTTCCGGCCTTGTTCCGGAATTCCGCCATTGTCCCGCAGTAACATCCAGTATGGTTTTCGCAGACTTTCGGAACTTGGGCGGAAGTTCCGGCGGGGGGAAGTTCCGGTCCTCTGGGGCGGAAGTTCCGGCTGGATCCTTTTTCCTGGGCGCTGGAAGGCATCTTGAGGGCATCTGGCCGGAAGTTTCGGTCCTGGGGGGCGGAAGTTCCGGCCTGGGCGCTGTAGCTCCATCTTCATCATTTCCAGCTCTCTCTCCATTGGCTTGGTCTCCATGGCTCGCTTCTTGGTCGATGTACCTGATTGAACATAGGGTATTGGCATGAAGTAGCAAGCCATCCAAAGGGGTGTCAAAAGCATACGTGGAGAGGAGCGAATTCACCTCTTGGTGTAAGGCTTGGGCTCGAGCTCGTGTCATTGGACCACGAGGAGGGCTTGTCGGTCTTGATGTAGTATCGACCTTGGTAGGGCTACATCATCTCCCCCCCTCCTTGGGAAAGAGTCGTCCTCGACTCTAACGTCTCTTCATCTTCATGGTATGGCGAGAGGTCGGACACATTGAATGTGTTGCTCACCAAGTACTTGGATGTTGGTATGTCGATGACGTAGGCGTTGTCGTTGATTCGCTTGAGGACCTTGAAGGGACCATCGCCTCGGGGCTTGAGCTTGGAGTTTCTTTCTTGAGGGAAACGGTCCTTGCGAAGATGTATCCACACTAGGTCCCCTTCATTGAAGATCCGTGCCTTTTTCTTCATGTTGAGGCGTGTTGCTTGACGAAGAACTTGTTGCTCGATTGTTGCCCTTGTATCTTCATGTAGCTTCTTCATGTATTGTGCTTGCTTGTCGATGTTCATGTTTACTTTCTCATGTAGCGGTAGAGGAAGGAGGTCAATCGCCGTAGGTGGTTCAAAACCATAGACAACCATGAACGGGCTTCTCATTGTTGTAGTGTGCTTGGCGCGGTTGTAGGCAAACTCCGCATGCGGGATGCAATCTTCCCATGACTTCAAATTCTTCTTGACAAGGATGCGGAGTAGCGTGGAGAGGCTTCGATTCACCACTTCGGTTTGCCCATCGGTTTGTGGGTGTGAGGATGACGAGAACAAAAGCTTGACGTTGAACTTGGCCATTAGTGTCTTCCAAAGGTAACTCATGAACTTGACATCTCGATCCGACACAATGCTGCTTGGTACACCGTGGAGTCTCACAATTTCCCTAAAAACAAGGAGGCAATGTGTGAAGCATCATCCGTTCGGGAGCATGATATGAAATGAGCCATTTTAGAGAATCGATCAACCACTACAAAAATTGAATCATGACCATATTTGGTTCTAGGCAATCCTAGCACAAAATCCATACTTATATCGGACCAAGGAGCATGAGGAATAGGCAATGGTGTATAAAGACCATAAGTGTTGGAAGTTGACTTAGCTTGTAAGCATGTTGTACACCGTCGGCAAAGGCGCTCCACATCGCGCTTCATTCTTGGCCAATAATAGTGAGTGGAGAGCATGACATATGTCTTGTCTCGTCCAAAGTGTCCCATAATACCACCACCATGCGATTCTTGTAAGAGCAAAAGGCGAAGCGAAGACATGGGAATACAAAGTTTGTTGCCCTTGAACAAGAATCCTTGGTGCAAATAGAAATCATCGATGCCCTTGTCACTAGAACACTTTGCAAAGATTGAGCCAAAGAAAGTATCGGAAGCATATAAATCTTTGATTTCATCAAGACCCAAAACATGAATATCCAAACGAGTGAGTAAGAGGGTGAGTTTGCGGGAAAGAGCATCCGCCAAAACATTGTCCTTGCCCTTCTTGTATTTGATTACATATGGAAAGGACTCAATGAACTCAAACCACTTTGCATGACGTTTGTTCAAATTGTGTTGACTTTTCAAATATTTCAAAGACTCATGGTCGGAGTGGATAACAAACTCTTTTGGCCAAAGATAGTGTTGCCAAACTTCAAGAACACGAACCAAAGCATAAAGTTCCTTGTCATATATAGGATAGTTGAGGCGTGCGCCATCCAACTTCTCGCTATAGTATGCCACGGGTTTTCCATCTTGCATAAGAACTCCACCAATACCGAGTCCACTCGCATCACATTCAATCTCAAAAGTTTTGGAAAAGTTTGGAAGAACAAGAAGTGGTGCCTCGGTAAGTCTCTTTTTCAACTCATCAAAAGCTTTTTGTTGTGCCTTGCCCCACACAAATGGAACATTCTTTTTGGTAAGTTCATTCAAAGGGCAAGCAATGGTGCTAAAATCTTTCACAAAGCGGCGGTAGAAACCGGCAAGTCCATGAAAACTTCGAAGTTGACCAACATTGGTAGGAGTGGGCCAATTGTGGATGGCCTCAACCTTGGAAGAATCAACTTCAATACCATTGGCGGAAACCACAAAGCCAAGAAAAACCAACTTGTTTTGAGCAAATGTGCACTTGGGAAGGTTTGCATAAAGCTTCTCATGACGCAAGATGCATAAGACTTCTCTCACATGTTGCACATGGTCCTCGAGATTTTTGCTATAAATGAGAATATCATCGAAATAGACAACCACACTCTTGCCAATGAGAGATCGCAAGATGTGATTCATGAGTCGCATGAAAGTAGATGGAGCATTTGAAAGACCAAATGGCATGACAAGCCATTCATAGAAACCAAGTTTGGTCTTGAATGCCATCTTCCATTCATCACCTATTGCCATGCGAATTTGGTGGTAGCCACTACGCAAATCAATCTTAGAGAAAATCGTGGCGCCACTCAATTCATCAAGCATGTCATCTAAACGCGGAATGGGATGGCGGTATCAAACGGTAATGGCATTGATGGGGCGACAATCCATACACATTCGTTGCATCTCATCCGGTTTAGGAACAAGAATCACGGGAACCGCACAAGGGCTTAAGCTTTCACGAACATACCCTTTTTCGGGGAGGTCTTGTATTTGGCGTTGGATCTCCTTTGTGTCTTCGGGATTGGTGCGGTAGGCGGCGCGGTTTGGTAGAGGGGCGCCCGGTATGAGGTCGATGCGGTGCTCAATTCCTCTAAGCGGTGGGAGTCCATGAGGAAGCTCGTTGGGGAAGACATCTTGGAACTCCTTCAAAAGAGACAACAAAGACGAACGAATTGTTGTTAAGTTGTTAGTCTCCGAGGATGGCCCCTTGCAAATGAGCACATAGTGCAATATGGTGGACGGGTTGTGGTGCAATTCTCTCATCTCACTCTTGGTAGCTATGAGGACACTCTTCATCTCACTCATATATGGCTTGTGGCGCTCACTTTCTTTTTGGTGGGTCACTCTCTCACCACTCATCTCACTAGTGATGGTAGCTTCCCTAGCCCTCGCTAAAGCCTTTGCATTGTCCGCAATTACTTTGCTAGGAGTCATTGGGCGTAGGATGAATGTCTTGTCGCCGACCTTGAAGCTATAGGCATTTGTGTAGCCATCATGGCTTGCTCTTTTGTCATATTGCCAAGGGCGACCAAGTAGCATGTGGCACACCGTCATGGGCACTACATCACAATCAACGGTGTCTTCATAGGCGCCAATCTTGAAGGATACGGAGACGGTATGTTGTATCTTGACGTTTCCATTGTCACTTAGCCATTGCACATGGTAAGGGTGGGGGTGTTTCCGGAGTGTGAGGTTGATCTTGGAGCATAGTTCGGTGCTTGCAAGATTGTGGCAACTCCCTCCATCGATGATAACCTTTATTGACTTGCCATTGATTCCGGCTCTTGTTTGGAAGATGTTGCACCTTTGATCGTCATTGGGGAGTGCATGGGTTGTCAACACTTTGGTCACCACAAGGGACGGGCTTGCATCATGCACACATAGGACTTGCTCTTGGTCTTCCAAGTCATCATCTTCATGATTGGTTGCGGCTTGTACCAAGGCTTCATATTCACCTTCACTCAAGTACTCCACATCTCCATCATCTCGAGTTATCATAACTCTTGTGTTCTTGCATTCAAAGGATTTATGTCCTTGAGCACCACACTTGAAGCAAGTGATGTTACTAGATCCCGTGGAAGCTTTGGAGGACATAGTTGGTTGATCCAGCTTGAAGCTTGTTGTCTTGAAGGCACTCTTCATTTGCTTGGGAGGATCCTTGGAGGTAATAGCACTTATGTTCTTTATGCTTGAGGAGGTGTTTGTTGCATTTCGCGCGGCGAAGAAGGACTTTGTCTTTGCACTTGCTATGTCTTCTCGCACTTGGCGCTCGGCTCTTGTAGCTTGATGAAGCAATTCAACCATGTTGGTGTAAGGCAAGAACTCCACTATCCTCTTGACGGGAATGTTCAATCCATTCAAGAATCTTGCCATTGTTTGCTCTTCTCGCTCATCCACATTGGCACTCATCATTGTCATGTGCATCTCCTTGTAGTATTCCTCAACGGACTTGAACCTTTGCCTGAGTTGAGTAAGCTTGTTGAAGAGGTCGCGTTTATGGTGGTTGGGCACAAAGCGTTTGTGCATGACTTCTTGCATCTCTTCCCATGTATCAATGGGCTCTAGATCTTCCTTGTCACGCTTCTTGTTCACTTCTTCCCACCAAACATTTGCATATCCTTCAAACTCTAGTGATGCCATGGCCACTTTCTTTGCTTCGGAGAAGTTGTGTATGCGGAAAATCTTGTCAACCTTGAGAACCCAAGATAAGTATGCATCGGGGTCTTCTTCTCCATGGAAGTTAGGCATGGTGAACTTGAGATTCCCAAAGATTTCCTCTTCATTGCGGTCATTTCATCTAGGAGGCGGTCTTTCTTCACCAAGGTCTTGACGTTGTTGAGGTGGATGTTGTGGACCTTGAGCATCTCTATTGTTGTTGCTATGTTGTTGACGAGGAGGTGGTCTTCCATGACCTTCATCTTTATCATCATTGTTGTGGAAGCGTCGAGGCATCACACTTTCTTCACTTGATGCTTGGTGATGACTTGATTCTTCATTTCTTGCCCTGGAGGTGGTCTTCTAGCATGAGGTCGATCATCACGATGGCGGCGATTGTCTTGACCTTGGGGGCGTTGAGGATGAACAACATTAATGATTTGGCGCTCTTGGCACACTTGCCTCGCTTCTTCTTCATGAAGGCGTTGTCTTCTAGCTTGAGCTTCTTGTACTTGTCGTTGCCGCTCTTGTTCTTCAAGTGCTTGTTGTTCATTGCGGAGACGCTCTTGTTCCCTTGCTCGAACTAGCTCTTGATCATGTCGAAGGCGTTCTTGCTCTTGTTGGAATTGAGCATTGAGGTTCTCTTGGTGAAGGCGCTCTTCTTCAAGGCGTTGACGTTCTTGGACAAGTCGAAGTCGAGATTGCTCCACTTCTTGAGCTTGTTGGTGAAGCACTTGAACATCCACATTATGGTGGCGTGGGTCTTCATTGGAATCATGGTGAGACGGTGTAGGAGCTCGTGACCTTGAGCTATGAGAGCGCGAAGACCTTGAGTGGTGTCTTCTATCTTCTTGACGGTTGAGTATATGGAGGATATTGTCCAACGCCGTCTTCATTTCCCTTGTCTCTCGACCTTGTATGGCAAGTGTTTCCTTCAATTCATTGCCTTGAGTTTCAATCTTCTCATTGAGGTCTTGAAATTGATTGTTGAGGTCATTCCTTTGCACTTGAGCTCTTTCTTCATAGCGGACATTGGTATCCTTGAGCATGGCTTCAAATTGATTAAGTTTGGCGTGGACGGCTTCCAATGTTGGTGCCGCGTCATCGGTAGTTGGTTCCCTTCTCCACTAGACATGGTTACAACTAAAACAAGAACTATGTGGTGGGTGGTTAGGAAAGACTACCAAAAGGGTCAAAACTTGCAAACCAAAATCGAAAAGGTGTATCAAGGCGGGGGACAACCGATATGTATGCACACACACAAAAACAAAACTCTATATGGTGTTAGGTATGGATGTGGAAAGCCAAATGGAAGAACCAAATGAAAAGTCTATTGTCAAAAGTGGGTAAGATCCAAAAGTCACAAGTCAAAGGCGGTGATCACAAAAGGCATACACAAGGAGGAACACACGCGTGGAACAAAATGGGGTTAGCACGACTTGGAAAATGAGCAAGAACAAAATGGTCCTAACGAAGACTACTAGCTCGGTGTCACGCTAACACAAGAGAGACCGTGGCTTGGTTGCAAAATTGAGAAGCAACAAGATTTGCGCAAGACGCCTCTCTTCTCTTTTCTCTCTTTTGCTTAAAAGCTTTGGACTCTTTTGTGTATAGGTGTCACTCACACTCTTTTTCTTTTTCTTTTTGTATTTTTTCTTTCTTTTTATCACTATGTCAAGATGCTACTATCTATGTAAGTATGTCACACTTCTTTTGCTTATCTTTTCACACGAGCTTGCTTCGTAGCTTTGCTCAACACACGCACACCCTAACAGTCGGGACGCTTGCGCAATGCTTCGCAACACTAGAAAGCCACTCTCGATAGGAAAGGTACGCAAAATAGGCTAGGGCTACAAGTTAGGAGCAAGTTATACCACTTGATGATGGTGGCCGACGATCTTGAACTTGCTATGGTGGAGGTGTCAAATGAACCGCTTGGATCCTCGGGGTGCCATCGTCGTTGTCGATGTTGCAGAAGCTTTGTGGTAGCTGAAATGGCACTCAAACCGACGTCCAAACACAAGGGGGTTAGTACCAAAACGAAAAATGAAGGTTGCTGTCAAAATTTCGGCCAGGCGGAACTTCCGGTCCTGAGGGGCGGAACTTCCGGTCCCGGGCGGAACTTCCGGTCCTGCCGGGCGGAACTTCCGGTCGCAATCAGATCTGCGGGCTGTTCGTCGATTTGGGCGGAAATCCGGGCCGAAATCCTTCGAATTCGAGGAAAATTTGGCACTAGAAGCTGTGGGAAGGTGGGGGAATTGCAGATCAACACCAAAGACAAGTTTCTATTGGAGCAAAACCACAAATAACTCAACAAATCGCGAGATCGATCCAAGGCCAATTTGGGGCTATTTTTTGGGAAATTTTTTTGGAAATTTTTTGGGCGAAATTGGTGGAATTGGGGGATGTGGGGGTCAAATCCGTGGCAACCAAAGAGCTTCTGATACCATATGATAAGGGCTAAGCCCAAGGATGTGCCCGATCTTCACGGATTTGGGTGGAATTCGTGGGGGAGGTGGATGAACGCGATGAACACGAAGAACACGTAGGGGAATCGTGGGGATACAACACACACACGCACACAAATCGGTTTTCCCTCGTTGGCCCGAACCACCAACTCAATAGAGGTTGCGAGAAAAGACCTTCCGGTAGAAGTCCCGCAAAGAGATCGACAAATCGAAGCTCGCAAGATCTAGAAGGGTGAGAAGACCGGAAGGTTGATAGAAGTGCAAGCAAAAGACCAAATAGGTAGAAGTGCAAGCAAAAGATCAAACAAACGGTAGAAGTCACCAAAGAGATCTTCACGAGTCGATAAGGAGCTTGGGTGGGTACAAGATCAAATATCTAGGTAGGGTTCCCACAAGGGTGAGCTAAGCTCAGGTTTAATTTCACATCAAGTCTAATCTCAGATCTGAGCCAACAAGGCTATTTATAGGTGGGGGCGAAGGGGTAAGTTACACACTAAAAAGTGCTGTCTCGCTGAAGTTCGCTGGGGCGGAAGTTCCGGTCATCTTGGGCGGAAGTTCCGGTCATCTTGGGCGGAAGTTCCGGTCAGGGGCGGAAGTTCCGGTCTGGCGGGTCGGAAGTTCCGGTCGGGGCGGAAGTTCCGGCCAAGTTCCGGCCTTGTTCCGGAATTCCGCCATTGTCCCGCAGTAACATCCAGTATGGTTTTCGCGGACTTTCGGAACTTGGGCGGAACTTGGGCGGAAGTTCCGGCGGGCGGAAGTTCCGGTCCTCTGGGGCGGAAGTTCCGGCTGGATCCTTTTTCCTGGGCGCTGGAAGGCATCTTGAGGGCATCTGGTCGGAAGTTCCGGTCCTGGGGGGCGGAAGTTCCGGCCTGGGCGCTGTAGCTCCATCTTCATCATTTCCAGCTCTCTCTCCATTGGCTTGGTCTCCATGGCTCGCTTCTTGGTCGATGTACCTGATTGAACATAGGGTATTGGCATGAAGTAGCAAGCCATCCAAAGGGGTGTCAAAAGCATACGTGGAGAGGAGCGAATTCACCTCTTGGTGTAAGGCTTGGGCTCGAGCTCGTGTCATTGGACCACGAGGAAGGCTTGTCGGTCTTGATGTAGTATCGACCTTGGGTAGGGCTGCATCACAGTGTGTCAATGATGTAACCGAAAGCATTGTTCTTTTTTTTTCTCGGTATATTAGAAGAAAACCGTCGAGAAGACGGGAATCTCATAGGGTGGTCGCAAGGCTATGAAGAAATTCAGAGCAAAATAAATAAGGAAAGGGTTAATTGAAGTGGAAGACAAAAAAGTTGGTTTAGTTGACATAAAGATCATACTCATGTGATTATGTCAAAGGCTAGATTGGGTTTTGATTTTCTCCATCTTGGGAGGATCCACTATCCTTGATATGTGTATCTTCTCTAGGTAAAACTTTATCAGACCTTCATTGGCATGTTCTTCCCGGATCTGGCCGTGATGGAGGCGGGCGGAGAAGGGTGATGGTGATATCTGGAGTTCCTGGGGTTGTCTTTGAAACTTATATGGTGAAGTTCATTAGCAGAGGCACTTTTGGCCAAGGGATCCACTTCGCCCCGTGGAGCTCGCTGCTCCGGCGAATATTCTACCTCCGCGCTACTGCGGAGGCTCTTCTTCAACCTTAGTGCGGCACCGCACGTCGACCTCGCCCAAGTGGTCTCATCCTCGGCAGTGATCTCAGCGGCCATAGCTTCGAGGTTCATCAGCAATGGTGGAGAAGAACTCGATCGCTTTTCCATATTTCTTCTTGGGTCCTTTTTAGTAAAAGAAAGGGTCACGTTGTAATTTTATTTTCTTCTGAGGTTCTTATTGTAACTTGTACCTACTGAATGAAACGGAGCTTCTGGGTCCTTTACGACCCAACCCTGTTAAAAAGAGCAAGTCAATGAGAATTTTGAGTGTAGTGACATGGTTTTGATCTTTCACGGCAAGATGTGGAATCACTTAATCACGAATTTTGCATGTGCTTAATCACGAATTTTGCATGTTCACAACATATACTAAAATCAAGAGTGAATTCCACTTTTTACCTCCTAAGAGCATGTCTAACAGGCCCCGTATAACCCGCCTACCCCGTAAAATTCCGGCGGGATACGGGGCCGGAGCGAGTTTGGGCGTCTAGCAGGCCCCGTATCCGGGCCGCCCCGTTTCGGCGGAATACAGGGCCCAGGAAATCGGCCCCGTCGCCCCGTACATATAGTGGGCGCAGGTGCGAGTGAGGGGTTAACCCCTCACTCGCAACCCTAGCTCCGCCGTGCGCCGCCGCCTCCTCCTCCTG
Organism: Lolium perenne; assembly: GCF_019359855.2. Lineage (NCBI taxonomy): Eukaryota > Viridiplantae > Streptophyta > Magnoliopsida > Poales > Poaceae > Lolium > Lolium perenne. The sequence goes on from NC_067245.2 coordinate 192,515,532, forward strand.
CTCCGGCGAGCAATTAGTCGCTCCCCCGCGCCGCATTCCACCCCAGATCCTGCATGGACTCCCGCCGCCGCAGTAGCGCCTCGCCGGCGAGCGGATCGAAGCGATCCCGCTCGCCGGACACCGTCGAGGAAGCGTGGCGGCGGCAATGCAAGAGATCCGCCGCCGGCAGCCGTCGCGCGGCCTGCAAGTACGATGGCGCCGCGTCCGTCCCGGAAAAGCTAATCGACTTCGCGCGGGGCGGGCGCTGGTTCATCGAGGATCCGCCGATGAAGCCGATGAGCGGGCTCAAGTTCGACGAGTGGCGCGCCGACTGGGAGCGCCGCCGCTGGGCGAAGGAGGCTTGGAGCAGCGGGAGCACCAGCGCTAGAAGAGCTCCGCTCGCCGGCGATGACGAGGAGGCCCCCGACTTGTTGAAGGAGCTACGGCAGTTCCTGAAGGACGACGCCAAGAGGAAGAGGGCGGAGGAGGAAGAGGTGGCGGCGGCCATCGCCGCCGCGAAGGAGGCGGAGTTGCGGGAGGCGGAGGCGGAGGCGGACTCGTACCTAGTCGACCTCCCCGAGTAGGATCGCGCATTCTGGATGTAGAATCAATGAAATCCGTAGTATGATCAATGAAATCCGTAGTATGATCAATGAAATCGAACTTCCCGGGGTTTTTATTTTTGAAAATACGGGGCGAAATACGGGTTCTGCTAGACGGAATGGCTCTTCCGTTGCCAACTTTTCGATACGGGGCGAAAAAGCAGCGAGATACGGGGCAGAAATATAAGGGGCCTGCTAGACATGCTCTAAGATCAATTTTGTGCCACTTTTCACCCAATTTAACGGAAATTCCTAAAAACTGCCCCATATCATTTTAACATATAATTTGTCGGGCTTGAAATGCAGGACGCAAGAAAATCCATGTATGAAATAATAAATGAAGCTATTGCACTGAACTAACAATTTCCATTTCAAACTTGAACAATATACATGTTAGGTGCTTACAAAAAATAATAAATTTCCATAAAACCAATGACCAAACTTATCTATAGAAGTGGGTATGCCCACTGTGCACGTGTAGGCAAAAAATTGCTTTAAGCTACTGTCATAACTAAGGATTGTGAACCATTGTTTATGCATCAGCTGAAATGTTACCAATTTACGTTACTTGAGACATAATAGGAATCATTATTACTAGTTAGCGGTGCACGTGCAATGCATGTTTTTACCAGTCATATGAACAGTCCAATTTTATTTTTCCACTAATTTCTTTACTTTTATAAGTAGTGGAGATAAATTTTAGGTATATAGACTTTAGTGAGACCTGATCACCTTGTGAGACACAGCCTAAATGAGTTTTTCTTTCATAAGATAGATTCCAAAAGAGAATCCCAGGTGCAATATATAAATGTTTAAATCCAAAATTGAAAATTAACAATGAGCCATTTCCGAGATTCAAATAAGTAGTTGCGTGTGCGTGGTGAATTCATGAACATGGCACAATTTCTTTTTTTTGAAAAATAAAATAAACAAGAAGGCCCAAACTGAATAAGCAATTGGACAATCACTTGTCAAATAAACTCAAACCATGAAATTACGGTGATAGATTTTACACAACATAACTTAATCGAGCTATAGTCTGGACTTAGTGTAATATGATGCTTCTGCAGCTAGGTACACCCCACTCGAGTAAGCTGACCAGATGGCCTGTCTGATAACCAGAAGTGGTGTGTCTCCATAACTCCATTGACCGCAAGTGAACTATATAGACTGAAAAAACAGGATGGGAAAAGGCAGGAAGTCTAACTGAATAAACGTGTTTATTCACTTGTGTGCACGCTGCAACGGCAGCGAGCCATCAACATAACTACAACCACTAATCCTAGACAGAAGGTAATTACTTTGAATCCAACAATCACCCGGTGTGCCCAAGACAATAAAATTACCACATGAATTTATAGCACAAGCCTGTCAGAAAAGAAAAGGAATTTACTTAAGAGAGCTAAGCCATATCAAAGTGGTTCATATTCGAAATTGCAGCAAGGGCCAATGCACATAATGTAAAAATCAAATAACACAATTAAATAAATGGTCACGCCATACTGATGTACAGTTCCATGGTTCTGTATATGTTTGACACTTCAAGAGTTTTGTCCCATATTACCGCACTTCAAGTAGATGACAAGAGTACTATCTTTGTTTAAGAAGAAAACACATGCACCTGAAATGTCATATGGAACTACACTTGACATTAGTCGCTTTCAAATTATTATTATAGGCTTACGGAGGAGTGAGGGCAGAGACCTTGGACATTCTAGTCTAAAATTAGTCTTGAGGTGCTAATCAAAATGATGCACATGCTAGTCTAAAATTAGATAAAGTCCTCACGTAATTCTCCAAGCATATATGAGCACCACCACTCCGTTGTCGTCGGTGTCCACAGAACATGCATGGCATTGGCATCATACAAGTTTTGCACTTCATTATTTGATTTCTCCCTTGTAACCTGCAGAATCAGTTCATCAACCTTCAGTGCACAAAGGCCTTTTCAGAATTCCATTACCAGCAGATCCCATTGCCATGACACTAAAACCACCATCCAATATAAGTATACCTGAAATTTCTAAGACTCCTTTCAAGCTATTCATGACAATTTTGGGTCCTAGGCGAACTTTCAGTTCTTCCAATTGCAGATCGAGTTCATTACGAAATTTCAGAAAAAGATCGAAGGATGCTTTTCCCATCCATCATTTTTTGCAATGTAAAGTGAGTTCAACATCCTAATATCCAAGAATATGAAGGACCATAGCCACATACCCCATATCAGGAGCAGGGAACCTCTCCTGGCTAGACGCAGTCGAGGCATCCACACCGCCATTCAGCGCCTCCAGGGCCGCATTCTCCAATCCCTCGTTGGAGCACAACTCGCGCAACTCATCGAGTGCTGAATAGAGAACCTGTAAAGATCTCCCCCAACCTGGCACGGGCACTCGCAGAGACCTTCAGCTCGCGTCCAGCGCCCCACATCACCGGGGTTCACTTCCTCCGCTGCGACCTCCGTATAGGCACGCCCTTGATGATCCCTGAAGGAGGTGTCCAGACGTGGAGACGGCGGCGGAGTGCAGCACGGGCAGGCGGCAGATCGGACATCGCGGGCGTGGAGAGGTCGCTCAAAGAGACAGGAACGATAGCAAGTGAGTGTTGCGACCGTGGGCGTCCTCAGCATTGGATCGTATGGGGGAACCAGCACCTCCCCCTATGGTAGTGGCGACGGCGAGCGAGGAGCCGAGGACGCGGATGATAGCAGATCATGCGTTGGTGCAGGGAGCACGTTGGGCCAGAGAGGCAAGGATTCTGGGCGGTCAAACGCCATGGGAAGTGCAGCGTTGTGTGGCAACTGGCAAGGAAGCACCCGCGGCGAGGAGGCGTTCATGCTGGACGTTGGAGGAAAATATGGCATGCACTTGCAGTCGTTCCCGTGATTTAAGCAGATCGCAATTAATTGAGGAAACGGGGCTGCGGAAACAGGGGATTGGGGTGGGGGAGAATGGGGCGTTTTAGTTCGTTTGATCAAGCCATATGAACGGTGTAGATCCAATTTTCCTACAAACTTCTTGCCTTTATAAGTAGTAGAGATAAGTAGTAGAGATTTGGATCCTCTTCCTTCATGACCACCGAGACGATCCTAGAACCATTTCTTACCATGTATGCACTTGATCCTAGGTAGATCAGTTGTCATGATAAGATCATGTTGTTTTCACTGTTTTTTCTCATTTATATCAATAACAAACCGGAGAAGAGTGAATAGTTGATTTTTTACAATTAAACTCGACCACCTTTGCAATAGTGATGATGCATTCATTCATCAGAAGTCCTACTCTGAATTTTCATGTAAGCAAACAAACTTGCTTCGTGGAAGTGCGAGAGAAAGCAAACTTTGTTCATCGTAAGCAAATAAATTTGAGAGAATTGCTAATATGTTTTGATAACATTGACAAATCCCGATATTTATTCCAAGCAACGTTTAGAGCCTGCAGAATAGGAAGATGTGATTCGCCTTGTCAATCTACAAAATAAGTGAATAATGGAGACAGGGTGGGTGTTAATACTGCTATGCATATCTGAAGTATAGGTAAGCATGTTGTATCCATAAGCACGTAGGGCCAATGTCCAATAGTTACATGTGAACAAAACTAAAAAAAATCAGAAAATGAGGTATTTATTTTATCTTACCCTTCCTTCGCGCAATTCAATTATAACATCTTCAATCGATGAGAAAATTTTGTAGATTTGTCCGCATCACCTTCGGCATCACTGGCAAATAAATATCATGTTTCATGAGTGATTTCAGCACCAGCTGTTCGAAACAAAGCGGCAAATATGTTGGTATAAATATTCGTGTGTTGCTAAAAAATAATACATGATTTATTGTTATATTTAAACATCAATTAATGATCTCTTTAATCAAGTGACATGTCACATGTAGTTTAATGGGAGAAGAAATAATAATAAGTGTTAAATCAAAATGTACTTAAGCACGAAGTCATATATGAATTCCTCAACATAATATAGAACATAGACCAGAATACACCACACTAATGTGGTCGTAAAAAATAGAAATTTAGGATCCAAGACCACATGACATGAACTTATTTTAAAATTTTAGATTATCAGTAGATGGCAAGAGCAAACGGTCGATGTAGTAAAGTTGGTACTGCAATAATAAAAAAACAACAAGGTTTGAACCAAAGGTTATAGGTCACCTACAGTTTTTTGAAAAGCCTATAACATAAGAGTTCTCTCAGAAGAAGCTAACACACGACAACTAAGAAAGATCAACAATAGCTATTGGAAAGAGCATTTCATTTGAATCAATTAACAAAATAGCCAGAGTCCTATCATTCTCCTATCTTGATCATGTAGACATAATATCATTAATTACTGAAAGCACATCACAGTAGGAGTCCAATTGATGTTTTCATGTGCATCCTCTCTGGAACACCAAACAGACAGGGGATTCAAATCTCCAGATCCTGCTGATAATGAGTAGCTTCTGGGTCCTACGGGCCCGACCCTTTGTTCCAAAACAAATCTCCAGGTCAAAAGAGTATTCTATGGTACAACCAAGGTCCAACTTAGTCTACATAGTATAGCATGTGATATTTGAAGAGGTTGGGAATATTGTCATCATCAAATGGAAGAGTACCACGAACAAGAGCATAAGGGATAACTTCACACTCCACAGCTCCAAACATCAACCTCAGGTTCAGCATACAATCTACCTGAGATAACCTGGCCAGGAGGATACGCAAAGCTATTATTTAACACATGAAGTGTGTGTAAAGAAGCATGATGATATCGAAGGTATTATATAAATACAAGAATAGCTCTAGAGCAGCATAATTTTGGAATCTGGAACACTCGTGCAAGTCTGAGCAAGCAACTGATGAAAAACAAAATTTAGAAACAAGGAGACATACCCCTCTCTTACATTTCCATAGCACCAATTCATGTATGCTTGTTCTCTGCAATCTTCATTTTTCCAAATGTGCCAATGCCTAATGTTCTGCCCAGATTGTACGGCTCCCATCCATTTTCACTATGGCAATTATGAAACAAGAGAAAACTATATACATGTTTTAGGAAACAACTTCATATGTCAGACACAAGATTATGTCACCATGTTGGGCGGCAGGCAGGCAAGTATGGCGTAGTAGCGAATCCGATCGACGTGCGAGGAGGTGCTAGAGCTGCCGCGGGCTGAACTGCACGCTCAACTTAATTATTATGGTGTCCCAGTGAGGCAGCACTGCACAGCGTCACGGGCGACGTCGACGGCCCAGGCGATCGGAGGCCGCCTCGCTTGTCTACCGATGTTGGCATCACATCGACGTACTACCTTCTATCTTTTCAGTTACAGTTTGATTGCAAGACTAAATTGATCTACAACTCCAAGTACGGCAACCCATCGGGAAAACAATTAAAGCATGTGTCGTAAAATAAAATAAAATTTGTAAGTACGCTAATACCATCTGTAGTCCGTTCTTCGTAATTATCATTGGCTCGTTGCGGATAGGGGAGAAGTCACGTGGACGTACATCCATCCGTATCTCATCATTCATCTTCACGAAGAGCATCAGAAGCATATGGTTGTCTGGCTGATGGAGCGCGAGACCAGCTAGATACATCTCCGTTCAGAGCGGCGCATGGTGTGCACTCGAGTGCGGGCATCTTCTCCTACAAAGGTCTCACCATTTGAGTTGAAGATGTCGGTGATGGCATCTGGAGCTACACAAGCGGGACATAAAAACAATCCATTTCTTACCTAATGACATCTGATTGCTTTCCTATAAAACAACCGCTGATTAGCGTGAGGGAGTTGAACGATTCTTTGTCTAGCTTGTTAGATCGGGAAAGTTAAAAAAAAAAATCCCTAGCAATTATGGTCCGACTTTGATAACAAGGAAGGAAAAAAAGATATGAATTCATAGCTTTACGAAACAAGGCAACCAAATTTTATTTGATTTGATCTGATTGGACGAGTGATTTGATCTGATTGGGCCGAGCAGTGGGACAACGGGATATGATCCGCACCAATCTGAGAGATTTTCATTTTCATGGTAAGGAAAAGCTTCTTTCCTAATTATTTTCTGCAGTGATTGATTCATATCACAATTGAGATTGTTTCTAATTAATTCTAGCGCTGATGAAGGGAAGGAGGGGCAAACTAAACCGGAAAGAATAGAGAACGAGAGATTAGATTAGACGGCCAGGATGCTCCGAATCTCCTTCACCAAACATATTGTACGACATCCGACTAACTCCAATATAATAGTAAAGAGTACTACTACATATTATTATATGAACAATTCATATATGTTAGTATCATAATTTTCTTATATTAATTTTCTAGTACTATGTGCTATGATATGATATCTACTATCATCTCTCTCATCTTTAATTGAGCTGCCACATCAGTTTTTTTGCATGCATGTGATGCATGATACTATCTACGATCAGTGGCGGAGCCAAGACAACAAGCATGTGTTGTCAAATTAATGTTGTGTAGTCAAATACACGTATTTGTATAAATTTTTAATAAAATTTTGCACGCTTTTACCTTGTACTAGTATAAATGCCCGTGCGTTGCCACGGGTCTTTAAATTTTATTTCTCAATGCACATAGATAATTCATAATTTACTATGAAAATTCAAAACAAATTAAGGATACCATAATATAGTACAACATGATAATATCGAACACAATAACAAGATAGTATTGTTGTGCATCTGCGTGATTCCAGGTTCTTGATGTTCTTATAATCTTCCGCGGTAAGTCGTACACATGTGTTGCCGTCATATTTGTCAACTCAACAACTTTTGCTTTTGGATTTATTATTGTCTCAATGAATATTTTTCTGATCAGTCAAACAACACTTCGATATTCATAAATATCCGAAAACAACCCTCAATCATAGCCTTTTGTGTCAAACATATAAAAGGGCATTAGCAAATCTTCAATGATGTTGATGCTTTCTTGTCAGTATATGTGTCAATCAATTCAGTTTTTCTACCATCCCATATACTTAGCCATTTTTATGCCATTCTTCTCTTCTTAAACATATATGCATTTCTCCCGCATGCACTGCGGAGCTTAGCTGGGGCCGAACTGGGCCGTGGCCCGCCCAGATATTTTGCAAAACTTCCTATCTGTAGGAGGCCCAACCCAGTTACAGCCTTTAAGATGCCTCTATCTGTTACTGTCAAATCTCTTTGACAGAAGCCATGATCATGGAGGAGGACGCGCTAGGTTTAGCGATTGAGACAGAGAGAGAAACAGGTGGGAATTGGGTGAACGAGTGGAGCAAGGGAGGAACAGAAATGCTACGCACCTCCCACGGCAAAAGGGAATCCGGGAGTTTGCCGCAGGCATGGCCCTGGCCGCAGCGCACATGCAGTTGGGCACCGCCCGGAGTTCCAGCAGTCCGATTACCCTGCCCATGTGATTTTACTTCTTTCCCGAACTCGTTGATAGCAATTTAGTACTCCCGGATGGGAGTAGCAATTTAATACAGTAGCATTTAGCACAGATTGCAAGGAAAATGGGAAAGGCCACTTAAGGAAAGAATTAAGGAGTATTTTGTTTTGAAACTAAAACAAGATGGTCTATGTTAAATTGAGGAATATACTTCACACCACCAGAGATTACATAATGATTTTCCTTTTGTATTTTCTGGCCCGCCGATGGATTCTGTTGAAGCTTCGCCACTGCCCGCATGGTTTGAAGAATTAAAGTATATGTCAATCAGCATTGTACCATCCTCTACTAAGAAAACATTATACTAAATTCAAACAAGAAAACGATGTACGAACTTGTATGCCCTCTTAGCATCTCGGCTTATGAAGCTCCAAAGTGAATATTGAATAATAGTGGCTTAGCTTACAAAAAGAGGGTTCTTCCACTGGCTTGTACAAGAAAAACAAATACATTTGCTTTAGACCAAGAAAACAAACCCATCTGGCTCCTTGCTAGTGAAAGAGCTAGGCGATGACATGATCTCATTAATTTGTGTCAGCAATTATGTAGTGAGGCAGTGAGCTAGACAATGTCTCCTAGCTGGCGTGCCTTCTTGATACTACAATCTCATATGCAACTATGTAGTGAGATGGGAAATGTCGAACATGCTTTGACAAGTTCGTCCTAAACTCCTCAATAGTGAGTGTGTCCTTCTCTGTGAGCACATCCATGGGTTGGTCGTTTGCTGGTGCTCTTTCTCTGAAGCAAGGTAATGCTCCAATAAAATAGGAAGGGCTGCCAATTCAGTTTTCTAAAAATCAACGAACTGGAACTCAAATTTCAATTGAATCTGCCATGCACTTATTGTAACACCCCAATTTTCAATAAAAAGAAAGTTAGAGAATTCCAGAAAGCAAAATTTCAAACCAACAAAAACTTTTCTATTTGCATATAGTACCATGGATAGGACTTGTGCATTTGAGTGATATGCCATGATGATTACTTTTACTTGTATTTGATATGCTCTAAAACCCTAATGTGATCATATGAAGATCACAAACCAAATAAATCAAAAAGGAAGAAAATCCATAAAATGCAAAACCCTAAAAACCCCCACATATGCCCTATGGCATTTTTATAAATTTTGACCCTAGACCTATTTGGTCTTCACCATTAGTTGAATAATGTTATTAAACACTTATTACAACTTTTGGAATCAAAGTTTCAAAATTCAAATGAAATTCAAACACAAATCTCACTCACATATGATAATGGTCAAAACTGAAATTTATAGCCTGATCACTACTTTGAGCCCTTGCCATTCATTTTTCCCAAACCAATTCTTGCTAACTCTTTGCACCATTTCAAAGTCAACATCAAGGTGAACAACTTTGATGAAGATCACCATGCCAAATTCATCTTTGATCATGAGCAATGCTCATCCAAAGTCTTAACTTTTTAACATATGCAACATTCTTCACTTAGCCAATTTTGGCCAAATTCTTGAATTCTAAAATTCCACCACCACCTCTACTCATCTCTGGTCAAATACAACTTATATCAACACTCACATTTCAAAAACATTCACCATTTGAATTTTTTCAAATTTGGATATTTTTGAAATTTGCAAATTCGGGCACTATTTGCAACTATTGCAAATAGTGAATCTACCTCACCTAAACTACCCTAATCTATCACATTGTGTCCCCTGGTCCCCTTAAACCCTAATTGATGCATAGTGAGGCTGAGGAGAGGAGAGAGCAAGCTAGGGCATGGCCATGCCGGCCATGTCCCCGAGCCCGACCACCTCCACCTCTCTCCCTTCCTTCCCCAACCTGGCCACACTGCCGTTGCTCGCCACCGTGCCACCCTAGCGCCGCCTAGCACCGCCCTGGTCGAGGAGGAGCTCGACAACGCCCGGACGACGCGCGCCCAAAATCGCCAGCATGCCGCTCGCGTCGCGACCATGCGCGCCATGGACGCGCACTAGCCACGCGCCGCGCAGCCACCTCGCTCACGCCCTGGCCCCGCTCATAACACCTTGAGCCTCGCCGTGACACCGCAACACCGTTGGACACGCCCTCGATCAGACCCTGGACCGCCGCCGCCGTAGACGGGGAAGAAGATCCCGCCACTGCCGCGACATGCCCGGAAGCAATGCGACCCAACCAGGCCCTCCCCGATCAAGCTGTCGCCGCCAATAGCATCGCCAGGAACCGTAGAACACTGCCACCACCTCGCCTAGCTCGACCGCTCGCCGGAGAAGCCGCGCCATGGTCGACCACCACCCTGCCCCGCAGCACCCATGCGCTGCTATAAAAGGAGACCTCCCCTTGCTGATCCAAGCACACCACCAGACTCCCCACGTCTCACTGCCACTCAACCACCCCACCGTTCGTCTGATTCACGCCGGAGAAGGGCCAATCGGAAGCTCACCGCCGCGGAAGCCCTGCAGCAATCGCCGGCGATCCCGACCACCTCAGGCGACGCCACCTGTACCAGGAGAACCGCCGTCGTCCACAACTTCGTCAAGCACACTGCCAACCCTAGCTGGAGCCGCCGTAAGCTCTCCGACCCCCTACCTGAGCCGCCGGTGAACTCCCCTCTCGCCGGCGGGACGATGAACTGGAACCGTTAGATCCTAATCTAATCCTACGTCCCACGTTGAAACTTACCGCTTCGGCGTTGAAGAGCCACTGACAGGCGGGACCCTCTGTCAGGCAGCCCGCGCGGCACTGGACCGTGGCTGGGCTGGCCTTGGGCCGTTTTTAACCCTTTGAGCCCAACTAGCTTTTCCCGCCGGCCTTTTAATTCAAACTAGATTTAATTAATTCAAATAGTTTTGAATACTGCCTCCACTTTGAAATTCAATAATTTCAAATTGGCTAAACCAAATTTAGTGAATTTTATGTTGTTGGAAAGCTACTGAAATTCTCTACAACATGCCACTGGCCCCATGGTTAGATTCTTTGTAGAATAAATGTGATAAAAATAACAAGACAGGGACTTTTCCCTATTCAAATAATTCTTAAAAATCAACCAAAATAGATATTAAGTTAATTCCAACTCTAATAGCTCACATTTGACTTACACTAATTGTTTATGCAATAAAATGGTGTGGTCACTTTGCATGATCATGCCCTAGTTTAATTAATGGATCATTTGACTAGTTTAACTAGTTGATATTGTCCAAAACTATTAAAGTAAATTTTGTGAAGTCTTATACTTCATTTAAACTTGTCTCACATGAATTCATGGGATGTTTGGACCCCTGGTCCCAAACTCTCTTATATGAATTACTTGAGATTTAAATCAAATGTAGTGTTATTTAAATGGTATGAGGTGATCTACCTCATTTAAATCATTTTCACAAATGATGATGATGCACATTTGACTTAGGTCAACATGAGTTCATACATGATTGTTTGAGAAATTAAATCTTAAGAAGATTTCAATGAGAGGAAATTATTTCTCAAGAACCCTATGGAAACTATCATTTACATATGAAATACAAAGAAGTGAATTCTATTTAAATCCCACAACCCATGCACCCTAGTTAATTTATTTTGTGTGCATAGACTAGTTTGGGTGTTATATGTGATGTATGGAATAGCCATTGAAATAGTGAGTAATTATACTCGTATTCAAATTTAGACGGTAGCACCGGAGAGTACGCCGAAGAAGAAGGTTGCTACCAAGAGGAGGAGGAGGAATAGTTTGAGAACTACCAAGGCAAGCTAATATTCTTGCAAAGTGCAAAGCCCCTTGGGGCAAGGCACCATGTTCCTTATCTTTTCTTATATGAACCCATCCCAAGTTTTTACTTTACAAGTTTTTACTTGTTTTCTAAATGAGTTACTTTTATAGTTAACTTTGGTCAAAGTACAAGTTGATTACTAGAGTAGTGAGTTAGTCTTCTCCAAGCAAAGCAAGTTAGCACCCCTCATGAATTAGAGCTAGTGCTAATGAATTAAAACTTGACTACTCTAGATGGGAAGAATGTGAATTTGAAGTGATTTTGAAACCTGGGAATGAAGATGCATTCCATTGAATGATTTTTGAAGGTGAATGTGAACAAGAGAAGATGGTGATTTTTGATAAAACAATGATGTTGGTTTGAATGCGATACCTTTCCAATTATTAAGTACCCCCACAATACCTGATTATGGGTAGGGCTTAACTGGAAGTTTATGCGTCTTAGTATGGGTTCCCTCTAAACAAGCGTCATCGGGGTTATGCCGAAAGCTGCCTCTACCACAAAAGAAATGATATGATATGATGCGAAATGAGGTGAATGTCCGGCCCAAGCCCTGTGCAGTTCCCAGGTTGACAGTTGGTCTTCACTGGGAGGCCAAGCTCATGGGGAGAGGTGCTCATACTAGGATTTGTAAGTGAAAGGTTATGGTTGATGATCCGCTTACTGTGTTACGATGATTCGGGGTAATCCCGACGGATGAAATCAAATGTTGTGGCACAAGTGTGCAACCTCTGCAGAGTGTAAACCTATTCGAATAGCCGCGTCCAAGGTTACGGACGGTTGGAAAGGCCATACAGTTTCCAACGTCATATCTTTGAAAATGATGTTGAAAAGGATGATGGTGAAATGACTTGTGGTGAATTGAATAGAAATCACCACTTGAATGGTGGGAATGACACTAATGTTCCCACTTGAGTTAGTTAGCACTTGAATAAGCTTTTCTCAAACTTTGTGAACTAAAACTAGCTTTATGCAAATAAACTAGAGCTTAGCAAACCATACTAGAATGTCTAGCACTTACATTAGTATTAGTTTGCGAGTACTCAACGTACTCACGGCTTTGTCCCTGGCTATTCAAATGGCCAGAGTATGAAGATGACCAAGGAGATGACCAGCAGGACGCCTACGACAACTAAGCGCCTTCCGACGTCAAGCGTTGGCCTGTGGACTAGAGAGTCCTTGTATCTTCCGCTTCCGCTATGTTGAACTATGAACTTGTGTTTGTTCGTTGATCAATAGATCAACTATTCGTGTAATATGGATCATGTGATTCCAATTTGTAAGACTTATGGTTTCTAATGAATGATGACTGTGATACTTGACTATTATGCCTCGCAACAACAATATTCCTGGGATTGCGATGTATGACATAATAGGCATTCGGACTTAAAAATCCGGGTGTTGACAAGTTGGTATCAGAGCCATTGTTTGACCTTAGAAGACCTTAGTTAGAATGGGCGTTCTGAAAAACTTAACTTTGAAATCAAATGCAAGAAACTATTTGTGAAAATTTACTACACTCTTGTCTTTGAGACTTTGCCAAAATTTGATGAATCATGTTCTATCTTATTTGAATCAACTTAAAACTTTGCCACACTTTGCACTCTCTAACTTACTCATCCAATTCTCTTTCAGATGGCGCTGAATGAACCCATCAACACCAAGTTTTACCAGCTTGGGAACGGAGGAAGCTTGATCTTCGAGCACGACCTCAACGCCCTCTCTGACTTCCTTGGGCGCCCACACCCCGAGTTTCACGGGGTTCAGCTGGACGACACGCCCGGAGGAGAGTTGCAGTGGGTGATCACTGCCGACTTGAGGGGCAAGATGGAGCCTCCCACTTCTGAGAGGATCCTCTTCTCCTTCCGCGAGAGCAACTGGCTCGACGGACTCGCCCGTGGCCTACAGGAGGCACTTGCGCGCCTCTGTGGACAGAACGTGGTGAGCATCCTCGCCTCTCGCTACGCCCACCTTGTGAGGCGTGATGCCGCGGGAGTGCCCATGGAGCTGCAGCCGCACCCGGAGTTGAGGCACCATGCTGAGCACCTGGACTTCATGCTCTACCAGACTCAGAGGGACCTCGACGCCACTCGCGCTTACGCCAACCAGACCCATGCTCACATCACCGAGCAGGGTGAGGCGATCAAGCTACTCAACAACGACCGCAGGAGCCTTCGCCAGCAGCGTGCCAAGAAGGACGCTACGATTCGTCGCCTTCGCGCCCGGATCGCGTCACTTGAGGCCACTGTCAAGGCCCAGGAGGATCAGATTCGTCAGCTAGAGGATGACGATGGAGGCATCGACATTCAGGGAGGAGACGCCTTCCTGAGCGACGACAACGACTTTGAGGAGGACGAGAACACCGAGGAGGAGGACTACGAGTTCCTGGAGGCAGGACCCGACGACTACGTCCCGATCGATGTCGATGATGAGGAGTAGTTGCACTAGTTCACTTATAGTAGGTGTGAGTTGTATCCCGTCCCTTGTATCGTAGCATGAGAATGGTTCTTAAAACCATTGGAGTATGTGTGTAGTTTGTACTATGTGTTGCATGAATGAATGAATGTTATGTGTGCCATGAAAAGATTACAAGTTTTCAAATGTTTTTCAAACTTAACCAAAATGAACCATAGAATGTTCCCTCTTATCTCATAATCTTCTACATCTTCAGATGGCCCCTCCGAATCGTACCAACGACACGATGCTGCAACTTCTGCAAACCATGCTTGCAGACCGGGAAACCGAAAGAGCCGAACGCCAAGCCAACCTCATCGCCTTGCAGAACATCGCCAACCAAGGCCATGGAAATCATGACCACCCCGGATCCAAGCTCAAGAACTTCCAAAACACCAACCCTCCGGTGTTTAGCAAGACCGAGGAGCCCCTCGACACCGACGATTGGCTCCAGACTATGGAGAACAATCTGGAGGTAGCCGGAGTGGAAGCCAACGAGAAAGTCTTGTTCGCCACTCACTATCTCGCTGGACCAGCCCGCGCTTGGTTGACAAGCACCCGTGCCATGAACGGAGGTCAATTCATGACTTGGGAGGATTTCAAACTCAAGTTCAGCAAGTACCATGTACCCCCGGGTCTTATCAAGAAGATGAGGGATGAATTCCGTGAGCTGAAACAAGGTCGCATGACGGTGGTCGAATACCGCGACAAGTTTCTCACACTGTCGAGGTATGCCCCTGATGAGACCGACACCGTTGAGAAGAGGAAGGAGAGATTCCTGAACGGACTGCATGATGAGATGCAGACTGTCCTCGTCAACATTCCCTTCGCCGACCTCGAAGCCCTTGTTGACTCTGCCATCCAGATGGAGGGCAAGCTAAACCAAGCCAATGAAAACCGCAAGCGCCGCATGGCAAATCAGAGTGGATCAAGCCACCCCCAGAAGTTTCACCCTAGCTCAAGCGGAGGTTTCACTCCGAGAAACAACAAACCCCAGATGCAGAACTCTCGCCCCGGTTATCAGAACCGGAGTGGAGGAAACTCCAAGCCAGGAGGCTACAACAACAACTACAACAACAACAACTACAACCGCGCTCCACCCCGAGCCCCTAACAACAACAACACCAACACCAACACCGCCCCCAGAACCGGAAGCAATGCCGTCCCCGTTGCGAACAAGCAGGACAAGACCACTATCACTTGTTATGAGTGTGGTGTAGTGGGGCACTACTCCAACGAGTGTCCCAAGCGTCTTGCCAAGCTCGCCGGCAACACCGCTGCACCTGCTCAGCAGCAACGCCGTGTCTCCACCGGCAAAAATTTCGCCCCCAACAACCCCAACAACCGCAACGGCCGCCTCTACCACATGAACGCCAAAGAAGCCCAGGAAGCACCAGATGTTGTACTGGGTATGTTTTCTGTCAATCACATCCCTGCTAGAGTGTTGTTTGATTCCGGAGCATCTCATTCCTTTGTCACCGAAGACTTTGCATCAACAAGTAAAATTCAACCCCTCAGTTTGAAGCATGTTATGATAGTTCAAATCCCCGGATCAACCACCAAAGCCAGAAAATTTTGTAAAAATGTGCCAATCAAAATCCATGATGTAGATTTCTTTGCAAATCTAATCATACTTGGAACCAAAGGTTTGGAAGTTGTCCTAGGAATGGACTGGATGTCCAAGCACAATGGATTGATAGACTGTGCCAAGAAAGCCATAACCATGACTAGCAGCACCGATATCGTAGTTGAGCACGTCTCTGAAAAACTACCCAGAAAATTTACATGCAACCAAAGTGTATCCAAGCCAACTCTGGATCAAATCAGGGTCGTTTGTCGTTACCCTGATGTGTTTCCGGATGATCTACCCGGTCTGCCCCCGGATCGGGATATCGAGTTTATCATCGAGTTAATCCCCGGAACTGGACCCATAGCCCAGAGAGCCTACAGCATGAATGCAACCGAGCTTGTGGAGCTGAAGAAGCAAATAGATGACATGCTCGCCAAAGGTTTGATTAGACCAAGTGCATCCCCCTGGAGATCCCCCGTCTTGTTTGTCGACAAGAAAGATGGTGCAAATCGTTTATGCACGGACTATCGTAAGCTTAACGATGTCACCATCAAAAACAAATACCCCCTACCCAAGATCGAAGACTTGTTTGACCAACTCACCGGATCCCGAGTTTTCTCCAAGATTGATCTTAGAACTGGATACCATCAACTGAAGATCCGAGCCACCGACATTCCAAAAACTGCCTTTACCACCAGATATGGGTTGTATGAGTACAACGTCATGTCGTTTGGACTGACCAATGCCCCCGCTTATTTCATGAATCTCATGAATAAGATCTTCATGAACTTTTTGGACAAGTTTGTCGTTGTGTTCATTGACGACATTCTCGTCTACTCCAAGTCCGAAGAGGAACATGAACAGCATTTGGAGATTGTCCTAGAAACCCTTAGACAGCACAAGTTGTATGCCAAGTTTAGCAAATGTGAGTTTTGGCTAGAAGAAGTTGGATTCCTGGGACACATCTTGTCTGCAGGAGGAATTGCCGTAGATCCCGCCAAAATCAAAACTGTTATGGAATGGAAAGCCCCAACCACACAAACCGAGGTCCGCGCTTTTCTTGGATTAGCCGGATATTACCGCAGATTTGTAGAAGGTTTTTCGAGCATCGCTCGACCAATGACCCAACTGCTGAAAAAGGACAGAAAGTTTGAGTGGACCGACAAATGCGAAGAGAGCTTTCAACAGCTCAAGAGTAGACTGACAACAGCCCCAATCCTGATCATGCCAGATATCGCAAAGCCCTTTGATGTATATTGCGACGCCTCCAAGACTGGACTTGGATGCGTGCTTATGCAAGAAGGCAAGGTTGTCCTACCTTTCAAGACAGCTCAAGCAACATGAACAGAACTACCCAACCCATGACCTCGAGCTTGCAGCCGTGGTCTTAGCCTTGAAAGTTTGGCGTCATTACCTCATGGGTAATCGATGCGAGATCTACTCCGACCACAAAAGCCTCAAATACATATTCACCCAGAAAGAGTTGAACATGAGACAACGCCGATGGATCGAATTGATCAAGGATTACGACATGGAGATTCACTACCACCCCGGCAAGGCCAATGTGGTAGCGGATGCTTTGAGTCGATCGCCGTGCAGGTTGAACTCCATGCTCGCAACCGAACAGCCCAGCTTGCACCAAGAGTTTGAACAGTTCAGACTTGAACTTGTTAGTGAAGGATTCCTAGCCAGCATAGAACTGCAACCCACCTTGGTTGGTCAGATCAAGGAAGCCCAGAAAGACAACGCTAGCATTGACGGAATCAAGAAACAGATAGCCGCAGGAAAAGCCCCCGGATTCACCGTAGACGAAGCCGGAGTGCTTTGGTACAAAGAACGTCTCTGCGTACCATCGGACTCTAACTTGAAACAAGTCATTCTGCAAGAAGCCCATGACACCCTTTATTCAATCCACCCCGGAGGTACCAAGATGTACCAAGACCTGAAAGAACAATTTTGGTGGCACGGAATGAAGAGAGAGATCGGTAGCTATATCGCCAAGTGTGACATCTGTCAGAGAGTCAAGGCAGAACATCAACGACCCGCCGGACTGTTACAACCCCTCCAGATTCCGAAATGGAAATGGGACTCCGTAGGAATGGACTTTATCACCGGACTGCCCAAATCCAGCAAAGGCAATGATTCAATATGGGTAGTGGTCGATAGATTGACCAAAGTCGCCCATTTCATCGCCGTCAAAACTACCTATCAAGGCCCAAAGTTAGCTGAACTTTACATCTCCAGAATAGTCGCTCTGCACGGAACCCCCAAATCGATAGTGTCAGATAGAGGATCGCAGTTCACCTCAAGGTTCTGGCAGAAAGTGCATGAAGGACTAGGCACCCGCCTAAATTTCAGCACCGCCTATCACCCTCAGACCGACGGACAGACTGAGAGAGTAAACCAGATACTGGAAGACATGCTTAGAGCATGCGTACTGGAATACGGATCCAAATGGGAAGACTGCCTACCTTACGCAGAATTTTCTTACAACAATAGTTACCAAGCCAGCCTACAGATGGCCCCCTTTGAAGCCTTGTACGGAAGGAAGTGCCGTACCCCCCTGAACTGGTCGGAAGTTGGAGAGAGCCAAGTTTTCGGCCCAGATGTTCTTCATGAAGCCGAAGAGAAAGTCCACAAGATCCGAGAGTATCTCAAGACTGCGCAATCCAGACAAAAGAGCTACGCCGACAAGAGACGTCGGGAGATGACCTTTGAGATCGGAGACTTCGTCTATCTCAAAGTATCCCCCTTGAAAGGAATGCAAAGGTTCCAACTGAAAGGAAAGCTTGCACCCCGCTATGTCGGACCTTTCAAAGTCCTCAGCCGCCGAGGTGAAGTATCTTATCAACTGGAGTTGCCTGAAGAAATGTCGGCGGTGCACGACGTGTTTCACATCTCACTTCTCCGGAAGTGCCTTGAAGTCCCGGAGAAGACCGAAGTGTTCAAGAACATCGATCACAGATCGGTGGATATCAACAAGGATCTGACTTACTGCGAAGTGCCGATTCGCATCTTGGAAGAAGCCTACCGAACCACCCGCACCCGAAGCATCAAGTTTCTGAAGATCCAGTGGAGCAATCATACCGAGGACGAAGCCACATGGGAACGCGAAGACTTCATGAAGAAGGAGTACCCAGATCTCTTTAGTACCTAACTTTCTTTTCGATCTCGGGACGAGATCTTTTGTAAGGGGGAAGGGTTTGTAACACCCCAATTTTCAATAAAAAGAAAGTTAGAGAATTCCAGAAAGCAAAATTTCAAACCAACAAAAACTTTTCTATTTGCATATAGTACCATGCATAGGACTTGTGCATTTGAGTGATATGCCATGATGATTTCTTTTACTTGTATTTGATATGCTCTAAAACCCTAATGTGATCATATGAAGATCACCAACCAAATAAATCAAAAAGGAAGAAAATCCATAAAATGCAAAACCCTAAAAACCCCCACATATGCCCTATGGCATGTTTATAAATTTTGACCCTAGACCTATTTGGTCTTCACCATTAGTTGAATAATGTTATTAAACACTTATTACAACTTTTGGAATCAAATTTTCACAATTCAAATGAAATTCAAACACAAATCTCACTCACATATGATAATGGTCAAAACTGAAATTTATAGCCTGATCACTACTTTGAGCCCTTGCCATTCATTTTTCCCAAACCAATTCTTGCTAACTCTTTGCACCATTTCAAAGTCAACATCAAGGTGAACAACTTTGATGAAGATCACCATGCCAAATTCATCTTTGATCATGAGCAATGCTCATCCAAAGTCTTAACTTTTTAACATATGCAACATTCTTCACTTAGCCAATTTTGGCCAAATTCTTGAATTCTAAAATTCCACCACCACCTCTACTCATCTCTGGTCAAATACAACTTATATCAACACTCACATTTCAAAAACATTCACCATTTGAATTTTTTCAAATTTGGATATTTTTGGAATTTGCAAATTCGGGCACTATTTGCAACTATTGCAAATAGTGAATCTACCTCACCTAAACTACCCTAATCTATCACATTGTGTCCCCTGGTCCCCTTAAACCCTAATTGATGCATAGTGAGGCTGAGGAGAGGAGAGAGCAAGCTAGGGCATGGCCATGCCGGCCATGTCCCCGAGCCCGACCACCTCCACCTCTCTCCCTTCCTTCCCCAACCTGGCCACACTGCCATTGCTCGCCACCGTGCCACCCTAGCGCCGCCTAGCACCGCCCTGGTCGAGGAGGAGCTCGACAACGCCCGGACGACGCGCGCCCAAAATCGCCAGCATGCCGCTCGCGTCGCGACCATGCGCGCCATGGACGCGCACTGGCCACGCGCCGCGCAGCCACCTCGCTCACGCCCTGGCCCCGCACGCAACACCTTGAGCCTCGCCGTGACACCGCAACACCGTTGGACACGCCCTCGATCAGACCCTGGACCGCCGCCGCCGTAGACGGGGAAGAAGATCCCGCCACTGCCGCGACATGCCCGGAAGCAATGCGACCCAACCAGGCCCTCCCCGACCAAGCTGTCGCCGCCAATAGCATCGCCAGGAACCGTAGAACACTGCCACCACCTCGCCTAGCTCAACCGCTCGCCGGAGAAGCCGCGCCATGGTCGACCACCACCCTGCCCCGCAGCACCCATGCGCTGCTATAAAAGGAGACCTCCCCTTGCTGATCCAAGCACACCACCAGACTCCCCACCTCTCACTGCCACTCAACTACCCCACCGTTCGTCTGATTCACGCCGGAGAAGGGCCAATCGGAAGCTCACCGCCGCGGAAGCCCTGCAGCAATCGCCGGCGATCCCGACCACCTCAGGCGACGCCACCTGTACCAGGAGAACCGCCGTCGTCCACAACTTCATCAAGCACACTGCCAACCCTAGCTGGAGCCGCCGTAAGCTCTCCGACCCCCTACCTGAGCCGCCGGTGAACTCCCCTCTCGCCGGCGGGATGATGAACTGGAACCGTTAGATCCTAATCTAATCCTACGTCCCACGTTGAAACTTACCGCTTCGGCGTTGAAGAGCCACTGACAGGCGGGACCCTCTGTCAGGCAGCCCGCGCGGCACTGGACCGTGGCTGGGCTGGCCTTGGGCCGTTTTTAACCCTTTGAGCCCAACTAGCTTTTCCCGCCGGCCTTTTAATTCAAACTAGATTTAATTAATTCAAATAGTTTTGAATACTGCCTCCAATTTGAAATTCAATAATTTCAAATTGGCTAAACCAAATTTAGTGAATTTTATGTTGTTGGAAAGCTACTGAAATTCTCTACAACATGCCACTGGCCCCATGGTCAGATTCTTTGTAGAATAAATGTGATAAAAATAACAAGACAGGGACTTTTCCCTATTCAAATAATTCTTAAAAATCAACCAAAATAGATATTAAGTTAATTCCAACTCTAATAGCTCACATTTGACTTACACTAATTGTTTATGCAGTAAAATGGTGTGGTCACTTTGCATGATCATGCCCTAGTTTAATTAATGGATCATTTGACTAGTTTAACTAGTTGATATTGTCCAAAACTATTAAAGTAAATTTTGTGAAGTCTTATACTTCATTTAAACTTGTCTCACATGAATTCATGGGATGTTTGGACCCCTGATCCCAAACTCTCTTATATGAATTACTTGAGATTTAAATCAAATGTAGTGTTATTTAAATGGTATGAGGTGATCTACCTCATTTAAATCATTTTCACAAATGATGATGATGAACATTTGACTTAGGTCAACATGAGTTCATACATGATTGTTTGAGAAATTAAATCTTAAGAAGATTTCAATGAGAGGAAATTATTTCTCAAGAACCCTATGGAAACTATCATTTACATATGAAATACAAAGAAGTGAATTCTATTTAAATCCCACAACCCATGCACCCTAGTTAATTTATTTTGTGTGCATAGACTAGTTTGGGTGTTATATGTGATGTATGGAATAGCCATTGAAATAGTGAGTAATTATACTCGTATTCAAATTTAGACGGTAGCACCGGAGAGTACGCCGAAGAAGAAGGTTACTACCAAGAGGAGGAGGAGGAACAGTTTGAGAACTACCAAGGCAAGCTAATATTCTTGCAAAGTGCAAAGCCCCTTGGGGCAAGGCACCATGTTCCTTATCTTTTCTTATATGAACCCATCCCAAGTTTTTACTTTACAAGTTTTTACTTGTTTTCTAAATGAGTTACTTTTATAGTTAACTTTGGTCAAAGTACAAGTTGATTACTAGAGTAGTGAGTTAGTCTTCTCCAAGCAAAGCAAGTTAGCACCCCTCATGAATTAGAGCTAGTGCTAATGAATTAAAACTTGACTACTCTAGATGGGAATAATGTGAATTTGAAGTGATTTTGAAACCTGGGAATGAAGATGCATTCCATTGAATGATTTTTGAAGGTGAATGTGAACAAGAGAAGATGGTGATTTTTGATAAAACTATGATGTTGGTTTGAATGCGATACCTTTCCAATTATTAAGTACCCCCACAATACCTGATTATGGGTAGGGCTTAACTGGAAGTTTATGCGTCTTAGTATGGGTTCCCTCTAAACAAGCGTCATCGGGGTTATGCCGAAAGCTGCCTCTACCACAAAAGAAATGATATGATATGATGCGAAATGAGGTGAATGTCCGGCCCAAGCCTTGTGCAGTTCCCAGGTTGACAGTTGGTCTTCACTGGGAGGCCAAGCTCATGGGGAGAGGTGCTCATACTAGGATTTGTAAGTGAAAGGTTATGGTTGATGATCCGCGTACTGTGTTACGATGATTCGGGGTAATCCCGACGGATGAAATCAAATGTTGTGGCACAAGTGTGCAACCTCTGCAGAGTGTAAACCTATTCGAATAGCCGCGTCCACGGTTACGGACGGTTGGAAAGGCCATACAGTTTCCGACGTCATATCTTTGAAAATGATGTTGAAAAGGATGATGGTGAAATGACTTGTGGTGAATTGAATTGAAATCACCACTTGAATGGTGGGAATGACACTAATGTTCCCACTTGAGTTAGTTAGCACTTGAATAAGCTTTTCTCAAACTTTGTGAACTAAAACTAGCTTTATGCAAATAAACTAGAGCTTAGCAAACCATACTAGAATGTCTAGCACTTACATTAGTATTAGTTTGCGAGTACTCAACGTACTCACGGCTTTGTCCCTGGCTATTCAAATGGCCAGAGTATGAAGATGACCAAGGAGATGACCAGAAGGACGCCTACGACAACTAAGCGCCTTCCGACGTCAAGCGTTGGCCTGTGGACTAGAGAGTCCTTGTATCTTACGCTTCCGCTATGTTGAACTATGAACTTGTGTTTGTTCGTTGATCAATAGATCAACTATTCGTGTAATATGGATCATGTGATTCCAATTTGTAAGACTTATGGTTTCTAATGAATGATGACTGTGATACTTGACTATTATGCCTCGCAACAACAATATTCCTGGGATTGCGATGTATGACATAATAGGCATTCGGACTTAAAAATCCGGGTGTTGACACTTATTATATATTTTCTTCTTTCAAAACTATCAATATATATAGAGAGTTGCTTTGGGTTTTCATACATATACTAAGGCTAGAGGAGGCTGAATTAGTTACAACTTGGACTATCCAGCAAATAAGTTTATTTATATGGTAATGAAAAGCAGTAGTATTGATAATTCCATTGGAAATAAAATGGCTCCTCACCTCTATGAATTTGAGTAACGGGAAGTATCATTGAAGCATTAGTGTGATCCACACATAAAACTCATATACCTCAACCTCAATAAAGTTTATGAGACAAGAAGATGACATTACTCCGTATTATTTAGTCAGTTTCTAGCTAGCACTCGCGGCACAATGCTACATCAACTAAAGGGCCAAGGAATTCAATGATATCTGGTACTCCATTAGCTTCTCGGCATTCTCCCTTTCCTCTTCGCTTGATTACATAAAGAACCTGGGGAAAAGAAACAAATGCATTTCAGAAAATATTGACTACAGAATACTAATATATTTAGTAATTTTGGATAGACATAAGAATGTACTTACTTGGAAAATCTCTTTGGTTATCATTCAGCAAGCGGTTATTGTTCAGCAAGACTTACCTGAATATTATGTTTAGGACTAAAAACTTCATGCCGTGCAATCTCAGCTTGAAGCTCAACTTCACATCTCAAAGCTCAATAACATTTGCACAAATTTTATAGATACTGTCACAACTCAATTAGTCTTCCTTGTCAAAGGCACATGCATGTTAATATTCAGAGAAGTTTATGTTCTGCAATTTACAATATAAAAGGTTCTAGGAGATCTTGATTGGCTGGCCTGGGGGTGGCTAGAGTTGCTGGCACTGATAGAAACACTGGCTAAGATGATGGTGGCTGTGAAATAACTACATATCCGCCTCAATTTGAGTTACATTAAGTACACGTAAGCCTAACACAATGGTCATTCATGCTGGAGTAATTTGTCTAGCCATGTTTTATGAGGTTCATGCTAATCATGGTGAAAGGTACCGATAATAGTGGAAACATGGCAAGTATGCAAATACAGATTAAGAAAAATGTAGAATGTCAAGGCTATATGTCACCATGATGTATGAGCATGCCGGCTCCACAAAATTTTGTTTCATATAATTTGGTACAAACCTTTGTAAACCAGCCCTTAGTTTGTCAATATTAATTGTCACACTTTTATAATTGCCCAAGGATTTAAAATTTTATCTAGTCCACGATAACTTAGTCGGACAATATCTCTGCAAAAGCCTGAGTATGACAGAAGAAGTGCAGAAATTTAATATTCAACGCAGACTGGACAACCAATCAAAATACAGAGCTTCAGTTCATATCATTTGAGTACCTTCACAGGAGGTTGTTTATCTGGTACCCCTCACGGATTACCTGTGTGATTAATGAATTAGATCAAGGCATTATACGCGCAAAACTCAGCTTATACAGACATCATATACAACTTTAACAAATATTAATACGAAGTTTAGTATCATGCACATGAGAAAATTGAGCTGTAGAACCAAGATGCTAACAAATGGAGATGCGGGTCTAAAATGACACACTGAAAATAATATATTTTTGTCATTTGGGTCACGGATCGCCTACCTGGACCTTCTACTTCTCTACAGTAATAATAAATGCCATCTTCCCCATCATGATATGTCATCCCTGTCCTTATGTCATGATCTTGCTAGAGCACCTTTCACCCCGTCTACTAATCAAGTGTCAGCATCATCATAATTAAAGTTGCATGTTCCAAAATGTTCTTTCAGGGAAACACCATTCTGAAATATCAACAAAGATCTGTAGAGATTGCTCCCATTGTCCTACATCAACAATGATCTATCAAAAACATATATGCAGTAAAGTATTACGTGAAAATATAACATGACATGCTATTCTAAATACATGACATGCAAATAGATATAAGATTCTGAACATAACATCGAAGGAAATTCTATCAAACATGCACCTGGAAACATTCTTTTTTTTCATTACCATCACTAAAACCTGACGGTAGGCATTCACGCTTCTTGCCTCAGCCGGTAAATAGGCGTCTTTGTTAAAATCAAGACAATGACACACTAAAATACGAAACATCCAAAAAAAAAGACATGGCTAATAATAATGTGGAAGGATAATTTCAGAACATGCATGGTTCAGCATACAACCGCCACACTCCGCAATGATTGTTGGATAAGTTATGATTTGATTGAAAAAAATAGTTACAACAATGCCCAGATCCTATAAATTAGCTTGCAAAACATAAATCTCGAACCCTGTCTCAAACAACCACATCGTAGGGGAAGGAACTTGCAAAACAAAATGAAAGCTGGCAACTCCATGGGCTTAGATAAGTACATGGCCAAACTGTACTCATTTCGCAAACACGATTATCAGTAAATGATTGTACCAGGAGTAGCACAATTTCAGTTTATTAGGAGCAGAAATCCATCATTTAATAAATAATAGCAATTTATTGCATGCATGATTGAGAGGGGGTCTGGTCTCTCTGAACTCTGCACTTGTTCTCATGTCAAAGCACTACAAGAACTGGGAGATATTTTCGGAGATCAAAAGCACACACATATGCATCCTTTATAAATGAATACTGTAAAATGCACATGCATGCTCCCAAGAACGACCACAACAAAAGTACTGATTGATATAACAAAGTGAGAAAATGTTCATGCTTAACATTCCAGGTGATAGTGAAAAATGTTAATGCTCTTGGGGTGAGATGATTAACCCACCAAACTCCTCTTGGCTGAACAACTAAAACACTCACCACCTTCTCATGCTTTGCGGAGTGCAGATGAACCGACAGTTGCAAGTAAAACCAAATGGCTCTGTTTATTTATCACCACTTCGAATTTTTTTATTCTCCATCAAATATGATGGTGTAAACATCTAAATTAGTGCCTCAAACTCTAAATACAATCATGGTCCACATAAAAATCTAGAAGTATAGCCTTGCATCCAATCTACTCAGAATCATTATCTAAAGTTGAGGCCTGACATTTTCAGGGGTTGGCGAGATGAGGAATATATATTTCCGTCATCTCTAGATTTAAATTAATTCCACTGTTTCTGTCATTGTTTCTACTTGGAAGAGTAGAAGCTGCAACATTGGAGGAAGTAGCTAAGCCAATTTAAAAGTTGCAATTATGATATGCGGATAAATAAATAGCTGTACGGGTCAAAATGTAGTAACAAATATTATAGCAGAAAAAAGGCCATAAAATTATAAATCACAATATCCATATCAATTCATGGTACAAAAGGATTAAACGGACTGTATCTTATTTCTCTACAACTCTGATCAACATGAAACTAATATTCTGTCAGGTGAAACCATAGATCTTCCTTTTTGTACCTATATATTTATATACAAAAATCTTGTTCTACATGAAAATATAGGAGTGCTTGCGAATTTTGATTTATGCATAACTAATTCTAACCATTATGTAGGCTTACCAAAATTGGTGTTACAGAAACCCATTGGCTCTCATTTACCCAAGACAAATTGACATTGCTATAGAAGAAGCTAATTCTGGAGCTCTCCATGTATCTGACCCGTTCATGAAAGCAAAGAAATCCATTCCTAAGAGAGCATAGACATATATCCCTGATTACGAACATAATCCTGCAAAGAAAAACAAAAAAGTGAGTAGGGGATGATTACGAACATAATTCCTTCTGTAGGCAAGGAGTTAACCCCAGGTTTCTGCTTAAATACAGTAGGACATGATTTTTAGAAAACCACAATTTACTATCCCGATGCTGATTACATTTGTGAAACTTAAGTATATATCTCACCAGATCGTGGATAAATTATATGTATAGGTAAACACCCTCTCGATCTGTCTCTAAGTTACTAACCTGCAGAGCAAGCTGTGATGTTTCACATTGAATTATTCATGTAATTTCTCCAACAGTATATTAGATCTTGTAAACTTATTTTTTCATAGTATTTGAGATGAGTTGGTCAGTTGGATACCTGAAAACATAATATATAGAAAGTTAGATCATCAAGCGCTGCCCAGAAAAGAATAAAAGCCAACAAATATGCATCAAACTCACTGACAAACTGCAAATATCGGACTGTTAACATTTTAGATGTTTCAGTTTCCAATTCTCACCAAATCTATATCTTCCGTGTGCAGAACCGTTAAAAAATGTGCACAATTGCAATCAATTTCAGGTACCTTCCATGTGTAGTGATGTTATCCCGCCGCGTTGTAGTAGCAATGCGCCGTCGAGCTGGGTGAGGGGCGGTGGCGTCCTCGTGACTGGCAGGCCGGCGAAGGCCTCCTGGAACACGGAGGCTTCCTGGAAAACAACGTCGAACTGGATGAGGGGCGACAGCGTCCTCGTCCTCGTGAGGGGTAGGGTAGCGGCGACCTTCGGGAGCATAGCATCTTCCAGGAAAAGGGCGTTGTGGAACACAGCATCATGGAGGTCGGCAACTTGGAGGGTGGCCGCGCTTGTGAGGGGCGGAGGAGGCCGAGCTACGCACTGTGGGTCGCGTCGTCCTGTGCTTATATGGTCGGCGTCCGCGCTAGACGTGAGGGGCTCCGGTGACGGCGAAGCTCGAGTAGCTGGTGTCGGCCTGCGCTGTGACGGCCAGTGTCCGCGCTCGAGGTGAGGGGCACCAGCGACGATCGAGATGGGGTTGGTGGGCGGCATCGGGGACGGTGGGCCGCGGTGGAACCCTAGCCGACGCTTGCGGATGAGAGAGGGAGAGGGTGGGGGAGCGACTCACGGGAGATGGAGGAAATCTCGCTGGGGGAGTGATACGTCTCCGACGTATCGATAATTTCTTATGTTCCATGCCACATTATTGATGATATCTACATGTTATATGCACATTTTATGTCATATTTATGCGTTTTCTGGAACTAACCTATTGACGAGATGCCGAAGGGCCAGTTGCTGTTTTCTGCTGTTTTTGGTTTCAGAAATCCTAGTAAAGAAATATTCTCGGAATCGGACGAAATCAACGCCCATGTTCCTATTTTGCCCGGAAGCATCCAGAACACACGAGAACCGCCAGAGAGGGGGCACAGGCCCACCAAACCCTAGGCCGGCGCGGCCAAGGGGGGGCCCGCGCCCCCTATAGTGTCGGCGCCCCTTCGACCTCTTGACGCCGCCTCTTCGCCTATTTAAGGGCCCTCGACCTAAAACCTCGAGACGGAAAAGCCACGGTACGAGAAACCTTCCAGAGCCGCCGCCATCGCGAAGCCAAGATCTGGGGGACATGAGTCTCTGTTCCGGCACGCCGCCGGGACGGGGAAGTGCCCCCGGAAGGCTCCTCCATCGACACCACCGCCATCTTCATCACCGCTGCTGTCTCCCATGAGGAGGGAGTAGTTCTCCATCGAGGCTCGGGGCTGTACCGGTAGCTATGTGGTTCATCTCTCTCCTATGTACTTCAATACAATAATCTCATGAGCTGCCTTACATGATTGAGATTCATATGATGATGCTTGTAATCTAGATGTTGTTATGCTAGTCAAGTGAATTTTACTTATGTGATCTCCGGAGACTCCTTGTACCACGTGTGTAAAGGTGACAGTGTGTGCACCGTGTGGGTCTCTTAGGCTATATTTCACAGAATACTTATTCACTGTTATGAATGGCATAGTGAAGTGCTTATTTATATCTCTTTATGATTGCAATGTGTTTTGTATCACAATATATCTACATGCTACTCTAGTGATGTTATTAAAGTAGTTTTATTCCTCCTGCACGGTGTAATGGTGACAGTGTGTGCATCCGTGTTAGTACTTGGCATAGGCTATGATTATGATCTCTTGTAGATTATGAAGTTAACTATTGCTATGATGGTATTGATGTGATCTATTCCTCCTACATAGTGTGAAGGTGACAGTGTGCATGCTATGTTAGTACTTGGTTTAGTCGTGTTGATCTTTCATGCACTCTAAGGTTATTTAAATATGAACATTGAATTGTGGAGCTTGTTAACTCCGGCATTGAGGGTTCGTGTAATCCTACGCAATGGTGTTCATCATCCA
The DNA here is from genome assembly GCF_019359855.2 of Lolium perenne. Classification (NCBI taxonomy): domain Eukaryota; kingdom Viridiplantae; phylum Streptophyta; class Magnoliopsida; order Poales; family Poaceae; genus Lolium; species Lolium perenne. The sequence continues at coordinate 192,544,849 of NC_067245.2, forward strand.
ACAAAAGAGTGTAGAGTATGCATTTATCTATTCTGTTATGTGATCAAAGTTGAGAGTGTCCACTAGTGAAAGTCTAATCCCTAGGCCTTGTTCCTAAATACTGCTATCGCTGCTTGTTTACTGTTTTACTGCGTTACTACTGCTGCGTTACTACTGCTTGGGCAAAGCACTTTTCTGGTGCCGTTGCTACTACTTATTTATACCACCTGTATTTCACTATCTCTTCGCCGAACTAGTGCACCTATTAGGTGTGTTGGGGACACAAGAGACTTCTTGCTTTGTGGTTGCAGGGTTGCATGAGAGGGATATCTTTGACCTCTTCCTCCCTGAGTTCGATAAACCTTGGGTGATCCACTTAAGGGAAAACTTGCTGCTGTTCTACAAACCTCTGCTCTTGGAGGCCCAACACTGTCTACAGGAAAAGGAGGGGGCGTAGACATCAAGCTATTTTCTGGCGCCGTTGCCGGGGAGGAAAGGTAAAAGGTACTCACACTCCGGATCTCGGCTACTAAGCTATTTTCCGCCGTTGTAAGTACTCGAAGCTATTTCCTTTAGATCCTGCAATTGCATCTTTTTATTTCTTGTTTACACTAGTTAGGCATAATGGAAAACAACAAAAATATGAGAGATCTTTATGAACTTTATCTTGAATTAGGACATGATGTGTTTGAAGAGAAAATTAAAAAACCCATGGAACTTTATATGCATGCTAATGGGAATGTTATTAATATGAATGCTTTGAACACTATTGTTGCTAATGCTATGGAAAGTTCTAAGCTTGGGGAAGCTGGTTTTGATGAGCTTGATATTTTTAGTCCCCCGGGCATGGAGGAGAAAATTTACTTTGATGATACTTTGCCTCCTATTTATGATGATTATAATGATAGTAGTCTTTTGTTGCCACCTGTTATTGAGGATAAATTTGATTATGATTACAATATGCCTCCTATATTTGATGATGAGAATAATAATAATAGCTACTTTGTTGAATTTGCTCCCACTATTACTAATAAAATTGATTATGCTTATGTGGAGAGTAATAATTTTATGCATGAGACTCATGATAAGAATGCTTTATGTGATAGTTATATTGTTGAGTTTGCTCGTGATGCTACTGAAAGTTATTATGAGAGAGGAAAATATGGTTGTAGAAATTTTCATGTTACTAAAATGCCTCTCTATGTGCTAAAATTTTTGAAGCTACACTTGTTTTATCTTCCTATGCTTGTCACTTTGTTCTTCATGAATTTATTTATTTACAAGATTCCTATGCATAGGAAGCATGCTAGGCTTAAATTTGTTTCATACTTGCCTCTTGATGCTCTCTTTTGCTTCAAATACTATTTCTTGCGAGTGCATCATTAAAACTGCTGAGCCCATCTTAATGGCTATAAAGAAAGAACTTCTTGGGAGATAACCCATGTGTTATTTTACTACAGTACTTTGTTTTATATTTGTGTCTTGGAAGTTGTTTACTACTGTACCAACCTCTCCTTATCTTAGTTTTGTGTTTTGTTGTGCCAAGTAAAGTCGTTGATAGTAAGGTTCATACTAGATTTGGATTACTGCGCAGAAACAGATTTCTTTGCTGTCACGAATCTGGGCAAAATTCTCTGTAGGTAACTCAGAAAATTATGCCAATTTACGTGAGTGATCCTCAGATATGTACGCAACTTTCATTCAATTTGAACATTTTCATTTGATCAAGTCTGGTGCCTCAATAAAATTCGTCTTTACGGACTGTTCTGTTTTGACAGATTCTGCCTTTTATTTCGCATTGCTTCTTTTGCTATGTGGGATGGATTTCTTTGTTCCATTGACTTCCAGTAGCTTTGAGCAATGTCCAGAAGTGTTAAGAATGATTGTGTCACCTCTGAACATGTGAGTTTTTGATTATGCACTAACCCTCTAATGAGTTTGTTTCGAGTTTGGTGTGGAGGAAGTTTTCAAGGGTCAAGAGAGGAGGATGATATACTATGATCAAGAAGAGTGAAAGCTCTAAGTGAGGGGATGCCCCGGTGGTTCATCCCTGCATATTTCAATAATACTCAAGCATCTAAGCTTGGGGATGCCCAAGGCATCCCCTTCTTCATCGACAAATTATCAGGTTCCTTCTCTTGAAACTATATTTTTATTCGGTCACATCTTATGTACTTTACTTGGAGCGTCTGTTTGTTTCTATTTTTTTTGTTTGAATAAATGCATGCTTGTGTGGGAGAGAGATACGCTCCGCTGGTTCATATGAACACATGTGTTCTTAGCTTTTAATGTTCATGGCGAAGGTTGAAACTGCTTCGTTAAATTGTTATATGGTTGGAATTGGAAAATGATACATGTAGTAATTCTAAAATGTCTTGGATAATGTGATACTTGGCAATTGTTGTGCTCATGTTTAAGCTCTTGCATCATATACTTTGCACCTATTAATGAAGAAATACATAGAGCATGCTAAAATTTGGTTTGCATATTTGGTCTCTCTAAAGTCTAGATAATTTCTAGTATCGAGTTTGAACAACAAGGAAGACGGTGTAGAGTCTTATAATGTTTACAATGTGTCTTTTATGTGAGTTTTGCTGCACCGGTTCATCCTTGTGTTTGTTTCAAATAAGCCTTGCTAGCCTAAACCTTGTATCGAGAGGGAATACTTCTCATGCATCCAAATACTTGAGCCAACCACTATGCCATTTGTGTCCACCATACCTACCTACTACATGGTATTTCTCCGCCATTCCAAAGTAAATTGCTTGAGTGCTACCTTTAAATTTCCATTCTTCACCTTTACAATATATAGCTCATGGGACAAATAGCTTAAAAACTATTGTGGTATTCAATATGTACTTATGCACTTTATCTCTTATTAAGTTGCTCGTTGTGCGATAACCATGTTCCTGGGGACGCCATTGATACGTCTCCGACGTATCGATAATTTCTTATGTTCCATGCCACATTATTGATGTTATCTACATGTTTTATGCACACTTTATGTCATATTCGTGCATTTTCTGGAACTAACCTATTAACAAGATGCCGAAGTGCCAGTTGCTGTTTTCTGCTGTTTTTGGTTTCAGAAATCCTAGTAAGGAAATATTCTCGGAATTGGACGAAATCAAAGCCCAGGGGCCTATTTTTCCACGAAGCTTCCAGAAGTCCGAAGACGAAACGAAGTGGGGCCACAGGGTGCCCAAACCCTAGGGCGGCGCGGCCCCCCCCTTGGCCGCGCTGGCCTATGGTGTGGGGCCCCTGTGCCCCCTCCTGACTTGCCCTTCCGCCTACTTAAAGCCTCCGTGACGAAACCCCCAGTACCGAGAGCCACGATACGGAAAACCTTCCAGAGACGCCGCCAACGCCGATCCCATCTCGGGGGATCCAGGAGATCGCCTCCGGCACCCTGCCGGAGAGGGGAATCATCTCCCGGAGGACTCTACGCCGCCATGGTCGCCTCCGGTGTGATGTGTGAGTAGTTTACCCCTGGACTATGGGTCCATAGCAGTAGCTAGATGGTTGTCTTCTCCCCATTGTGCTATCATTGTCGGATCTTGTGAGCTGCCTAACATGATCAAGATCATCTATCTGTAATTCTATATGTTGCGTTTGTTGGGATCTGATGAATAGAGAATACTTGTTATGTTGATTATCAAAGTTATATCTACGTGTTGTTTATGATCTTGCATGCTCTCCGTTACTAGTAGATGCTCTGGCCAAGTAGATGCTTGTAACTCCAAGAGGGAGTACTTATGCTCGATAGTGGGTTCATGCCTCGCATTGACACACAGGACGATGTGAGAAAGTTCTAAGGTTGTGTTGTGCTGTTGCCACTAGGGATAAAACATTGATGCTATGTCTAAGGATGTAGTTGTTGATTACATTACGCACCATACTTAATGCAATTGTCTGTTGCTTTGCAACTTAATACTGGAAGGGGTTCGGATGATAACCTGAAGGTGGACTTTTTAGGCATAGATGCAGTTGGATGGCGGTCTATGTACTTTGTCGTAATGCCCAATTAAATCTCACTATACTCATCATGATATGTATGTGCATGGTCATGCTCTCTTTATTTGTCAATTGCCCAACTGTAATTTGTTCACCCAACATGCTGTTTGTCTTATGGGAGAGACACCTCTAGTGAACTGTGGACCCCGGTCCAATTCTCTTTACTGAAATACAATCTACTGCAATACTGTTCTACTGTTTTCTGCAAACAATCATCTTCCACACAATACGGTTAATCCTTTGTTACAGCAAGCCGGTGAGATTGACAACCTCACTGTTTCGTTGGGGCAAAGTACTTTGGTTGTGTTGTGCAGGTTCCACGTTGGCGCCGGAATCCCTGGTGTTGCGCCGCACTACATCCCGCAGCCATCAACCTTCAACGTGCTTCTTGGCTCCTCCTGGTTTGATAAACCTTGGTTTCTTTCTGAGGGAAAACTTGCTGCTGTGCGCATCATACCTTCCTCTTGGGGTTCCCAACGAACGTGTGAGTTACACGCCATCAAGCTCTTTTTCTGGTGCCGTTGCCGGGGAGATCAAGACACGCTGCAAGGGGAGTCTCCACTTCTCAATCTCTTTACTTTGTTTTTGTCTTGCTTAGTTTTATTTACTACTTTGTTTGCTGCACTAAATCAAAATACAAAAAAATTAGTTGCTAGTTTTACTTTACTTGCTATCTTGTTTGCTATATCAAAAACACAAAAAAATTAGTTTACTTGCATTTACTTTACTTATTTCATAATGTTTCCTCCTAAGTTTGTTCTTAAAGATGTACCGGTAGGTCGAGGGTCTATCCTTGGGAAAGACAATATAGAAGATTTTTTCACTCATATTAGTACGGTCGAAGATTTTGAAGATAGACACTTGGCAGAACTTGCCCCCACTTATGAAATTGCTGTTGCTTCTTTAGTACACGCATTAGAAGCTAGATTTGTTAATCTTAATCCTGTGATTCAACATATGTTTCTTACACTTAGTGATATGGAAGAAGGAGAAAAGAAAGATTTTGTATTAGAAACCCTTCTTAAGGAATTTGGGGGAATAGCGAGAGAAGCTAGAAAAGTTTTCACTAAATATAATATGCTAGGTTCTTATACCAACTTTGCCAGTACCCTTGAGAAGATGGAAAAGGATAGACAAAAGTACACTAATAAAGTTAATTATGAGGGGGATATTAAAACATCAATACCTTGCAAGCTCTTGGGAATGTGTGAGGCACTAGAAAAGAATTTTGATTGGATTGTTCCTGAAGATTTGTTTGATGAGAGTAGCAAGCCCAAGACTAATGAAAAGGGAGCCTCTGAAACTCACATAGAAAAGATAATATGCATAGTTGAGAAAACTCCGCACCCCGCTGAGGATGTACCACCCTTTGATAATACTTGATACACACTTTCTGCGCCTAGCTGAAAGGCGTTAAAGAAAAGCGCTTATGGGAGACAACCCATGTTTTACCTACAGTACTTTGTTTTTATTTTGTGTCTTGGAAGTTGTTTACTACTGTAGCAACCTCTCCTTATCTTAGTTTTGTGTTTTGTTGTGCCAAGTTAAGCCGTTGATAGAAAAGTAAGTACTAGATTTGGATTACTGCACAGTTCCAGATTTCTTTGCTGTCACGAATCTGGGTCCACCTCCCTGTAGGTAGCTCAGAAAATTAAGCCAATTTACGTGCATGATCCTCAGATATGTATGCAACTTTCATTCAATTTGATCATTTTCATCTGAGCAAGTATGGTGCCATTTTAAAATTCGTCAATACGAACTGTTCTGTTTTGACAGATTCTGCCTTTTATTTCGCATTGCCTCTTTTGCTATGTTGGATGAATTTCTTTGATCCACTAATGTCCAGTAGCATTATGCAATGTCCAGAAGTGTTAAGAATGATTGTGTCACCTCTGAATATGTCAATCTATATTGTGCACTAACCCTCTAATGAGTTGTTTCGAGTTTGGTGTGGAGGAAGTTTTCAAGGATCAAGAGAGGAGTATGATGCAACATGATCAAGGAGAGTGAAAGCTCTAAGCTTGGGGATGCCCCGGTGGTTCACCCCTGCATATATTAAGAAGACTCAAGCGTCTAAGCTTGGGGATGCCCAAGGCATCCCCTTCTTCATCGACAACATTATCAGGTTCCTCCCCTGAAACTATATTTTTATTCCATCACATCTTATGTGCTTTTTCTTGGAGCGTCGGTTTGTTTTTGTTTTTTGTTTTGTTTGAATAAAATGGATCCTAGCATTCACTTTATGGGAGAGAGACACGCTCCGCTGTAGCATATGGACAAGTATGTCCTTGGTTTCTACTCATAGTATTCATGGCGAAGTTTCTCCTTCGTTAAATTGTTATATGGTTGGAATTGGAAAATGATACATGTAGTAATTGCTATTAATGTCTTGGGTAATGTGATACTTGGCAATTGTTGTGCTCATGATTAAGCTCTTGCATCATATGCTTTGCACCCATTAATGAAGAAATACATAGAGCATGCTAAAATTTGGTTTGCATATTTGGTTTCTCTAAGGTCTAGATAATTTCTAGTATTGAGTTTGAACAACAAGGAAGACGGTGTAGAGTCTTATAATGTTTTCAATATGTCTTTTATGTGAGTTTTGCTGCACCGGTTCATCCTTGTGTTTGTTTCAAATAAGCCTTGCTAGCCTAAACCTTGTATCGAGAGGGAATACTTCTCATACATCCAAAATACTTGAGCCAACCACTATGCCATTTGTGTCCACCATACCTACCTACTACATGGTATTTTCCGCCATTCCAAAGTAAATTGCTTGAGTGCTACCTTTAAAATTCCATCATTCACCTTTGCAATATATAGCTCATGGGACAAATAGCTTAAAAACTATTGTGGTATTGAATATGTAATTATGCACTTTATCTCTTATTAAGTTGCTTGTTGTGCGATAACCATGTTTACTGGGGACGCCATCAACTTTTCATTGTTGAATTTCATGTGAGTTGCTATGCATGTTCGTCTTGTCTGAAGTAAGGGCGATCTACACTGAGTTGAATGGTTTGAGCATGCATATTGTTAGAGAAGAACATTGGGCCGCTAACTAAAGCCATGATCCATGGTGGAAGTTTCAGTTTTGGACAAACATCCTCAAATCTCTAATGAGAAAAGAATTAATTGTTGTTGAATGCTTAAAGCATTAAAAGAGGAGTCCATTATCTGTTGTCTATGTTGTCCCGGTATGGATGTCTAAGTTGAGAATAATCAAAAGCGAGAAATCCAAATGCGAGCTTTCTCCTTAGACCTTTGTACAGCGGCATAGAGGTACCCCTTTGTGATACTTGGTTAAAGCATATGTATTGCGGTGATAATCCAGGTAGTCCAAGCTAATTAGGACAAGGTGCGGGCACTATTAGTACACTATGCATGAGGCTTGCAACTTATAAGATATAATTTACATGATGCATATGCTTTATTACTACCGTTGACAAAATTGTTTCATGTTTTCAAAATCAAAGCTCTAGCACAAATATAGCAATCGATGCTTTTCCTCTATGGAGGACCATTCTTTTACTTTCAATGTTGAGTCAGTTCACCTATTTCTCTCCACCTCAAGAAGCAAACACTTGTGTGAACTGTGCATTGATTCCTACATACTTGCTTATTGCACTTATTATATTACTCTATGTTGACAATATCCATGAGATATACATGTTACAAGTTGAAAGCAACCGCTGAAACTTAATCTTCTTTTGTGTTGCTTCAATGCCTTTACTTTGAATTATTGCTTTATGAGTTAACTCTTATGCAAGACTTATTGATGCTTGTCTTGAAGTGCTATTCATGAAAAGTCTTTGCTTTATGATTCACTTGTTTACTCATGTCATATACATTGTTTTGATCGCTGCATTCACTACATATGCTTTACAAATAGTATGATCAAGATTATGATGGCATGTCACTTCAGAAATTATCTGTGTTATCGTTTTACCTGCTCGGGACGAGCAGAACTAAGCTTGGGGATGCTGATACGTCTCCGACGTATCGATAATTTCTTATGTTCCATGCCACATTATTGATGTTATCTACATGTTTTATGCACACTTTATGTCATATTCGTGCATTTTCTGGAACTAACCTATTAACAAGATGCCGAAGTGCCGATTCTGTCGTTTTCTGCTGTTTTTGGTTTCAGAAATCCTAGTAAGGAAATATTCTCGGAATTGGACGAAATCAAAGCCCAGGGGCCTATTTTTCCACGAAGCTTCTAGAAGTCCGAAGACAAAACGAAGTGGGGCCACAGGGTGCCCAAACCCTAGGGCGGTGCGGCCCCCCCTTGGCCGCGCCGGCCTATGGTGTGGGGCCCCTGTGCCCCCTCCTGACTTGCCCTTCCGCCTACTTAAAGCCTCCGTGACGAAACCCCCGATGCGAGAGCCACGATACGGAAAACCTTCCAGAGACGCCACCAACGCCGATCCCATCTCGGGGGATCCAGGAGATCGCCTCCGGCACCCTGCCGGAGAGGGGAATCATCTCCCGGAGGACTCTACGCCGCCATGGTCGCCTCCGGTGTGATGTGTGAGTAGTTTACCCCTGGACTATGGGTCCATAGCAGTAGCTAGATGGTTGTCTTCTCCCCATTGTGCTATCATTGTCGGATCTTGTGAGCTGCCTAACATGATCAAGATCATCTATCTGTAATTCTATATGTTGCGTTTGTTGGGATCCGATGAATAGAGAATACTTGTTATGTTGATTATCAAAGTTATATCTACGTGTTGTTTATGATCTTGCATGCTCTCCGTTACTAGTAGATGCTCTGGCCAAGTAGATGCTTGTAACTCCAAGAGGGAGTACTTATGCTCGATAGTGGGTTCATGCCTGCATTGACACCGGGACGATGACAGAAAGTTCTAAGGTTGTGTTGTGCTGTTGCCACTAGGGATAAAACATTGATGCTATGTCTAAGGATGTAGTTGTTGATTACATTACGCACCATACTTAATGCAATTGTCTGTTGCTTTGCAACTTAATACTGGAAGGGGTTCGGATGATAACCTGAAGGTGGACTTTTTAGGCATAGATGCAGTTGGATGGCGGTCTATGTACTTTGTCGTAATGCCCAATTAAATCTTACTATACTCATCATGATATGTATGTGCATGGTCATGCTCTCTTTATTTGTCAATTGCCCAACTGTAATTTGTTCACCCAACATGCTGTTTGTCTTATGGGAGAGACACCTCTAGTGAACTGTGGACCCCGGTCCAATTCTCTTTACTGAAATACAATCTGCTGCAATACTGTTCTACTGTTTTCTGCAAACAATCATCTTCCACACAATACGGTTAATCCTTTGTTACAGCAAGCCGGTGAGATTGACAACCTCACTGTTTCGTTGGGGCAAAGTACTTTGGTTGTGTTGTGCAGGTTCCACGTTGGCGCCGGAATCCCTGGTGTTGCGCCGCACTACATCCCGCAGCCATCAACCTTCAACGTGCTTCTTGGCTCCTCCTGGTTTGATAAACCTTGGTTTCTTTCTGAGGGAAAACTTGCTGCTGTGCGCATCATACCTTCCTCTTGGGGTTCCCAACGAACGTGTGAGTTACACGCCATCAGCCATCAACTACTCTTTGTTGAATATCATGTGAGTTGCTATGCATGTTCGTCTTGTCTGAAGTAAGGGCGATCTACCACCTTATGGTTAGAGCGTGCATATTGTTAGAGAATATCATTGGGCCGCTAACTAAAGCCATGATCCATGGTGGAAGTTTCAGTTTTGGACATATATCCTCAATCTCGTATGAGAAAAATTAATTGTTGTTACATGCTTATGCATAAAAGAGGAGTCCATTATCTGTTGTCTATGTTGTCCCGGTATGGATGTCTAAGTTGAGAATAATCAATAGCGAGAAATCCGATGCGAGCTTTCTCCTTAGACCTTTGTACAGGCGGCATAGAGGTACCCCTTTGTGACACTTGGTTAAAACATGTGCATTGCGACGATCCAGGTAGTCCAAGCTAATTAGGACAAGGTGCGGGCACTATTAGTATACTATGCATGAGGCTTGCAACTTGTAAGATATAATTTACATGATACATATGCTTTATTACTACCGTTGACAAAATTGTTTCTTGTTTTTAAAATCAAAGCTCTAGCACAAATATAGCAATCGATGCTTTCCTCTTTGAAGGACCTTTCTTTTACTTTTATGTTGAGTCAGTTCACCTATTTCTCTCCATCTCAAGAAGCAAACACTTGTGTGAACTGTGCATTGATTCTTACATACTTTCATATTGCACTTGTTATATTGCTTTGCATTGATAACTATCCATGAGATATACATGTTACAAGTTGAAAAGCAACCGCTGAAACTTAATCTTCCTTTGTGTTGCTTCAATACCTTTACTTTGAATTATTGCTTTATGAGTTAACTCTTATGCAAGACTTATTGATGCTTGTCTTTAAGTACTATTCATGAAAAGTCTTTGCTTTATGATTCATTTGTTTACTCATGTCATATACATTGTTTTGATCGCTGCATTCACTACATATGCTTACAAATAGTATGATCAAGGTTATGATGGCATGTCACTCCAGAAATTATCTTTGTTATCGTTTACCTGCTCGGGACGAGCAGGAACTAAGCTTGGGGATGCTGATACATCTCCGACGTATCGATAATTTCTTATGTTCCATGCCACATTATTGATGATATCTACATGTTATATGCACATTTTATGTCATATTTATGCGTTTTCTGGAACTAACCTATTGACGAGATGCCGAAGGGCCAGTTGCTGTTTTCTGCTGTTTTTGGTTTCAGAAATCCTAGTAAAGAAATATTCTCGGAATCGGACGAAATCAACGCCCAGGTTCCTATTTTTCCCGGAAGCATCCAGAACACACGAGAACCGCCAGAGAGGGGGCACAGGCCCACCAAACCCTAGGCCGGCGCGGCCAAGGGGGGGCCCGCGCCCCCCTATAGTGTCGGCGCCCCTTCAACCTCCTGACGCCGCCTCTTCGCCTATTTAAGGGCCCTCGACCTAAAACCTCGAGACGGAAAAGCCACGGTACGAGAAACCTTCCAGAGCCGCCGCCATCGCGAAGCCAAGATCTGGGGGACAGGAGTCTCTATTCCGGCACGCCGCCGGGACGGGGAAGTGCCCCCGGAAGGCTCCTCCATCGACACCACCGCCATCTTCATCACCGCTGCTGTCTCCCATGAGGAGGGAGTAGTTCTCCATCGAGGCTCGGGGCTGTACCGGTAGCTATGTGGTTCATCTCTCTCCTATGTACTTCAATACAATAATCTCATGAGCTGCCTTACATGATTGAGATTCATATGATGATGCTTGTAATCTAGATGTCGTTATGCTAGTCAAGTGAATTTTACTTATGTGATCTCCGGAGACTCCTTGTACCACGTGTGTAAAGGTGACAGTGTGTGCACCGTGTGGGTCTCTTAGGCTATATTTCACAGAATACTTATTCACTGTTATGAATGGCATAGTGAAGTGCTTATTTATATCTCTTTATGATTGCAATGTGTTTTGTATCACAATATATCTACATGCTACTCTAGTGATGTTATTAAAGTAGTTTTATTCCTCCTGCACGGTGTAATGGTGACAGTGTGTGCATCCGTGTTAGTACTTGGCATAGGCTATGATTATGATCTCTTGTAGATTATGAAGTTAACTATTGCTATGATGGTATTGATGTGATCTATTCCTCCTACATAGTGTGAAGGTGACAGTGTGCATGCTATGTTAGTACTTGGTTTAGTCGTGTTGATCTTTCATGCACTCTAAGGTTATTTAAATATGAACATTGAATTGTGGAGCTTGTTAACTCCGGCATTGAGGGTTCGTGTAATCCTACGCAATGGTGTTCATCATCCAACAAAAGAGTGTAGAGTATGCATTTATCTATTCTGTTATGTGATCAAAGTTGAGAGTGTCCACTAGTGAAAGTCTAATCCCTAGGCCTTGTTCCTAAATACTGCTATCGCTGCTTGTTTACTATTTTACTGCGTTACTACTGCTGCGTTACTACTGCTTGGGCAAAGCACTTTTCTGGTGCCGTTGCTACTACTTATTTATACCACCTGTATTTCACTATCTCTTCGCCGGACTAGTGCACCTATTAGGTGTGTTGGGGACACAAGAGACTTCTTGCTTTGTGGTTGCAGTGTTGCATGAGAGGGATATCTTTGACCTCTTCCTCCCTGAGTTCGATAAACCTTGGGTGATCCACTTAAGGGAAAACTTGCTGCTGTTCTACAAACCTCTGCTCTTGGAGGCCCAACACTGTCTACAGGAAAAGGAGGGGGCGTAGACATCAGGGAGGAATTGTGGGGACTGGTCCAGTTGTCGGCGCGTTCGGGAGAAGTGGACGACTAAAGGTTGGATGATGGTATAACCAAAATTTGGTCATAGCGGGAGGTTGGCAGAATAGGGAACACCTTCCTCCTTTTTAAGTAGTGTAGAAGTAGAGAAACATACGTTTTCAAATGAGGCAAACACTGAACAAGAAAACTGAATTATGTAGGTGTAAAGACAAATGAGAGAAGAGACAAATTCAGAACATTAAATACTAAATAGCCTTGACAACATCAGCAATCGGAGTGGTACCAAAAGTAACATCAAAACAGAGTTTAACTAATGTCAAATGAACCACTGATTGACATAAATTGTAATTGGACCATCGATGTTTGCCTAGGAAAGCTAGCTTGTTCCAACAATACCTGGTAGCATCAGGGGAAGCTGCATCCTGCACGCCACCCAAATTACCGGCGCCATGCGGGAACAACAACATGGTTTCCTTCCTTCCTGGGTCCTCGCCATCTGCTACGGCAATCTTTGTTTCAGCCTCACCTGAACACAAACAAACAAAACCGTGCTTGTCGTTGCCTAATCGATGGTACCTCGGAGGAGGGATCCTCACGAGGGGGAGAAGAAGTAGGGGCCATAGGGCGGAGTGCACACGGGATGGTGGTACGCGAGTTACCCAGCTTCGGAACACCTGCACGATGACAGGGCCTACTGCTGCTTGTCTGGAATTATCTGAGCATTTTCGCGTTGTTACAATGAGTTGTTGTTCTGCCTCTAGGGCTCCCAGGATCCGGCTTATAAAGGCGCACGGATCTAGGGTTTACATGGAGAGTCCTAGCCGGATTACAGATAGCCTAACTACGGTACAATATCTTGCCGTGCACGTCACGGATCCGCCTTCCATATACGTCGTACTGGATCCGGGTTCCTCACGGGCCTCCGCGGATCCGGGTTCCTCCTAATGTCGGTACGGATCCGGCTTACTGATCCTGGGCTGGACTTCTTCCTTCATGATCAACAGCAACTGGGCCGCCCGATGGGCCACATGCCTCATCACCATCTGTGTGGGCGACCAGGGCTTGCCGGCTCTAGGCACTGTCGATGGTACCCGCCTGAAGTATACCCACAACAGTAGCCCCCAGAGTTCTCCGAGTTTCGCCTGCTATTTCCGCCTTTGCTAGTCCATCATGGTATCCGACAATGTCAGTAACGCGGAGAAACTTGAAGAACTCCAACTTCACATTTTCTTCTTTTCCCAACTTTTAGTCGGAAAAAATGCTCCCATTTCGCGGGACTTCATCCATCGACGTTTTGAACACGTTTCCGGGTTGCCCCTGCGTCAAATGAGATCCAACTTACCCTCGCGCAATTACCCGGAATCTTTAAAAGACTCAAACGGTTCCGCCAATTCCGGCGCCATTTTCGCGCGATTTGTGCGGTAACTTATCTCTAGCCATTTTTACCGTTTAGGGTTTTGGACACGTGTCACACATCCAACGGTGCGACGCTTGCGTTCCGACCACAGGATGCGGAGCACGAATCTCGTCCCTCCGGCCTATAAATATCCACCGTCAACCCTAACTCCTCATTCACCCCCCTTTCTCACCTCTCCACGCAGCGCCGCTCGCGAGCTCCTCCTCCGCCGCGCCGGAACCCGCCGGAAAATTCGCCGGAGCATCACCGGAGCGATTTCACCACCGTGGTGTTCATCGTGTTCTTAACTCCGGCGAGCCACCGTACGAAAACCTCGTCGCCGGCGACTCCGACCACCGCGAAGTCCATTACGGTAAGTTCTCCGAGCTTCGACCCTCTACCGTAGTTGGTAGGGATGATCGCTAGGTTGACGATGCCGGATCCGACTAAAAAATGTTTCCACCAAAACCGTTTCTTCAGATGTCTTCAACGACTCCGCCTCCGACCTCAGAACCTATCATGGCGACCCCAATCTCCTCCGCCCCTCCACCCTTCGTTCCAGTCAGGCTGGATCCTTCAAAGGATTCCGGCAAGGAGGCTGAAGGGACCTCTGCTCACCCGGAGAAAACCTCCGGGGCGGATCAAACGGAGCACCAGGCTGAGGAGGTCGTCAAAAAGTCGAAAGCTCGCCAACGAGACTCCGAAGCCAAGGGAAAATGGTGGCCCTGCACCACCACCGACATGGAGCTGAGGAACCTCGAGACGGAGGGCTTCCTGCAACACGGAAGCTGGAGGTCAATTCCGAATGAACTAGCTCCAGCTCCTAAGGACGACGAGATGGTGCTGACGAAAGCACTGGTGGAGCGCGGTTTTTCATTTCCGCCTTCAGACTTCTTCCTAGAGATTCTAAAGACCTATGGGCTCCAACCCCATAACATTTCTCCGAACAGCGTGCTTGCAATCTGCAACCACGTCACCCTCTGCGAAGGCCATCTCCGGGTAACCCCCGAGCTCTCTCTGTTCCAGTATTATTTTACTGTCAAGAAGGAGAGGATCCGGCAATCCACCGAACTAGCTACATGCGGAACCATCACCTTCATGATCCGCCCGGGCCGCGTCTACCCCCACACCGACCGCCACGAATCCGCGAGGTACTGGTCTGGGGGTTTCTTCTACTTGAAGGATGTCTCCGACCCCGCGAGCGAAAGAAAGCTGCCGCTATTCAAGAACTGCCCCGCCACCGAGCTTCCGGCATGGTCGCACTGCCCCCACCTTTCCGAATCGGTCCAACTCACACGCGCCGTCAGGCGGATCTGTAAGCTGACGGAGGAGGGGCTGACGGGGAAGGACTTAACCCTTTCCTGGTTCACCAAGCGGATCCAGCCGCTCCAACACAGGGACCGCCTGATGTTCCAATACACAGGGCGCGACGACCCAATGCGCGCCTCAAAAGACAATCTTTCCGCCGACGCCATCGACAAGAGGATCCGGGTCCTCATCAAAATCCCACGTGAACTTCACGTTCACGTGTGCAACAAAGACATTCACACGAATGGTTCCGGAACCGCGGTACGTCGTCTTAACTTTAGTCTATTGTTTCTCTTCGCATTCAAACTTTTTTGTCTAAGTGTTTAACTTTGCATTAGCTCGAGGCGCTTGAAGAAAACGAACTCGGAACTATCCTCCGGGTTCCTTCCACCGGCAACACGGATCCGGAAGCTGCATCGGAGGCGGAAGCTCCCGAGGCCCCACGCCCTGCTAAGAGGAAGAAGCCAGCTCCTTCCAGCCCCTATGCAAAACGCGCCCGCGAAGTGCTTAGCACTGCGGCTACCCGGAAAGCGGAGGCGGAAAAGAAGCGCCTTTCACTGATTAATACCAGCAACAAGGGGCAGCCTGCCATCCAGCATTTCTTCAAGCCTTCCGGGTAAGCGCCTACTTCCGAGATCCAAGTTCTGGTTTCACGCTCAAACTCTTACTTATACTTTTATGTTCTTTCTGAAGCTCCGGAAGCCAGCCCCCCAAGGCCCCAAGGGTCCCGAAGAAAAGAGCCAAGCCATCTCTGGCTCCTATTCCTATTACTCCCGAGGTTGAAGTTCCGCCCAAGGCTTCATCCGCCTCCAAGCCGGATCCGAAAGATGTCATCAACCTTGATGACCTTCCTGAAGATCCCGCTCACCATGGCGACTCCGCCAAGGGGACCTCCTCATCTATTCCTCCGCAAGATCAACCAAGCGCCGCTTTCGCGGAGCCCACAGAAGAAGAACAGGAGCAAAAGGTAAAGCTCCTTCAAGTCACCAACGCGACTCGGGTCGACCCTCGACCGACTCCGTCCCTTCAAAAGCTTACCCTTGCACAGCGTCACGCGGAAGTTTCCACCATGCTGAACAAAGTGTGGGGAAAGCCGGACGAGGAGATGCGAGAGCTCGCCGACCTGGAGGACGGCCTGAAGGAGTTTTTCGCCAAGCACAAGGAAGTGCGGCAGGTGATACTAGCCCCCAAGCATTGGGTGATATATTTCCGTGTAACATGTATTAGCCGATGCTTTCCCAAAATGTACTTTTAGGCGGAAATTTAAAATTTTTATACCAAGACTTTGAATTCTTCGCTAGCCCCCAAGATTTTAATATCCGACTAACTCCTTGCTGCTTCGCAGACCACGCGGAAATTGCACGAAGATCTGCGTGTGCACGTGCTGGAGCAAATCACGGAGATCGAGGGGCTGCGCCAGAACGCGGAAAATAGCCAAAAAGCTATCCAGCTGCTTGAGACCCGCCTTCAAGGTACGAGATCCGGGTCTTTACTTTTTGTGCTGACATAGTTGTTCAGGATGCATAATATGTGCAACTTTCTACCTGCAGAAGAGACTGCCAAGCACTCCAAGTTTGACGAGCTATCCGCCAAGGTCAAGGTGCTTGAGGCGGAGAACGAATCCCTCAAAACCTTCATCCAAGAATCCTCCAACAAGGAGACTGAGGCGAGGAAGGAGCTCTCCGAGAAGCATACCCGCGTCCTGGCGGATCTGAACGAAAAACTAGAGAAGAGCCAGGGTCGTGTGATCTCCTTGGTAGCCAAGAACAAAGTTCTAGAAGCGGAGGCGGAGGCCATCGACCAACTTATCTTCCGTAAGCTTTTTTCCGTGTCGTTGTTCCAACTGCCTTATATGCTTTCTTTCTAACGGAACTGGACCTCCTTCTTCCACAGCGAGCCTTGGCTTCGAGTGGTCAAAAGAGTCGAACCTGAAGAGGACGGAGGCATACGATGAAGCGCGGATTTCTATTGACGCGTTATTTGAAGCCTGTCGCGGAATCGCCAAGACTCTGTCTCTGAAGAAGGCCAAAACCACAGTCATCGATACGATGACCAATCTTATGGAACAAGTGCCGGATTTCATCAAGGACTGGCAAAAATCTTCAGCACGCGGAGTCGCCTCCCTAGTCTTGGCCACCTGCAAGGCTCACTTCCCCTCGCTCAACTTTGCGAATGTTGCACGCGGAGCCCCCAAGGGTTCCGACATGGGTGCCCTCCTTGCGGAAACCCAAGGCTATGAGCAGTTGTTTGTCAGGCGAGTGAATCACTCGTTCTGGTATAACAAACACGATCTGCCCAAGGGATTTTCCGATGCAGAGGAGGAGGAGGAAGGTGAGCCGGAGTATTATGGGGAAGGCTCCGGGTCAAGCGCCGAGCACTCCGGAGGAAGCTCTGGTGACGACTCCGAAGCCGGATCCGGTGACAGTGACGACGACGGCTCCGCCTACCAGGAATCTGAAGAAGAGGACTCCGAGTAGAGTTCCTGTTTAGATAATGAAACAAGTTGCATCATTTTGGCCCCAGAGTGGGGTTGTAATAAGACTTTAAATTCTTAAGTAGCTAGGGACGAAACAATTATGCGTGGACGGAAAACTTATCCTGCTATCCGTTTGAATTATTTGCATGTTTCGTTTGTTAAAAGCAAGTGCTGGTTTGTTAATTTTCCGGCTTACTCATTTGACCTTCCACGAACCGGAAAACCTTTGGCCGGAAACGCTCGCCTGCGGCGACGAAGCCCAATGGCGTCCGTCCAGAACCGCGGAAACAAAGCCCCCAGCCTAGGTGCCGGAAATCGCTACCAGGAATCCACGAGTTCGCAACGAAAAAAAATTTCCACCAGAAAACTTAAGCTTACGTCCTAAAGGACGATTTTGAAAATCACAACTTTCATACACGCCTAGGCGGAAACATCCAGCTCTGCGGTTTTAGTCGGAAAAAACATACACGATCTAAAATGAACAAGTAAAGGAGGTAAAAGACTCAAAGAGTGAACCATAAGCTTTATTTCATTGATCATGTATAAATATTACAGAGTTTGTAACTCGGAAAAAATATGCTAAGTGTAGAAAGGACGTAGCTGTGCGATGTTCCAAGGGCGATCTGTCTCGTCGTAGATGTCATCCGGATCCTCACGCTTGCGTTTCCGATGCCAATTAGCAGGTCTATCCTTCAGCTCACGGAAATCAATAAGGTAGTATGACCCGTTATGAAGCACTTTGCTAACGACGAAGGGTCCTTCCCATGGAGATTGCAGCTTATGGTCTTTCACCTGCCGAAGGCGGAGGACCAGGTCTCCTGCCATGAAGGAGCGATTTCGAACTCGACGACTATGATAATTTCGGAGCTTCTGCTGGTAGATGGCGGAGCGCTGGTCAGCTAGGTTCCGAGCTTCCTCGATCAGGTCCACAGATAGCTGTCTGGCCTCATCAGCTGTTTCTTCATTGTAGGCGGAAACTCGCGGTGAATCGTGGATGATGTCGGAGGGAAGCACGGCTTCGGATCCGTATACCAGGAAAAATGGGGTAAACCCTGTTGATCTGTTAGGGGTAGTTCGTAAACTCCACAAAACAGCTTCCAACTCGTCAGCCCAAGCTCCAGCTGCTCGTCGCAGCGGTTCTTCAAGGCGCGGCTTAATTCCTGATAATATTAGGCCGTTAGCCCTTTCGACTTGACCGTTGGATTGTGGGTGAGCCACAGATGCAAGGTCCAGCCGTATCCCTACTGTCTCACAATAATCCCTCAACTCTCCTTGAGCGAAGTTTGTGCCATTATCCGTGATTATGCTGTGTGGGATGCCGAATCTCATCACGAGGCTGCAGACGAATTTTAGTGTCGTAGCACCATCGGCTTTTCTCACTGGCTTAGCCTCGATCCATTTGCTGAACTTGTCAACAGCGACCAGGAGGTATTCAAAACCGCCAGGAGATGATCTTTTTAACTTACCAACCATATCGAGCCCCCAGACCGCAAATGGCCAGGTGATAGGTATGGTCTTCAGCTCTTGGGCTGGAGCGTTTGGTTGAGTAGCGTAGTACTGACAACCTCGGCAGGTCTTGACTATTTTGTCAGCATCTTCTTTAGCTGTGAGCCAGTAAAAACCTAGCCGAAAATCTTTTGCAACGAGTGACCTGGGGGCGGCGTGATGCCCGCAGTCCCCTGCATGGATCTCTCTGAGGATTTCAATGCCATCTTGATTGGAGACGCATTTGAGAAATACCCCTGCTGCACTTCGTTTGTAGAGCTGTCCATCAACAACTGTGTAGGATCTTGCTCGTCTGATGATCTGTCGCGCGAGGACCTCGTCCTCTGGCAGCTTCTGATCGATGAGGTAGTCCAGGAAAGGCTGTGTCCAAGCCGGAATGATAACCATCACTTCCCTAGCCGGAGATACTGCCACCTCTGGGTTTTCCGGGTTAGCGCCCTTAACTGAGGGTATCCGGAGATGCTCCAGGAAAATGCCAGGCGGAATTTGCTTCCTGCCGGATCCGAGCTTGGATAGCATGTCTGCCGCTGTGTTATCGTCTCTTCTGACGTACTTGACTTCGTATCCGAGGAAGCACTTAGCGATCTCATCAACTTCGTCTCTGTAGGCCGCCATGACGGAGTTTCTGGCGTTCCAGGTTCCGGCTACTTGTTGTGCCACCAGGTCGGAATCTCCACAGCATATGATGTGCTTGATCCCAATTTCCTTAGCGATGCGCAGACCGTGTAGTAGAGCCTCGTATTCCGCCATGTTGTTTGTAGCTTCGAAGTGGATCTGCAGAACGTACTGCAGTTCTTCTCCGGTAGGGGACTTCAGGGTGACTCCAGCTCCTGAGCCTTGATGCTGCTTGGATCCATCGAAGTGCATGACCCATGTTTCTGGTTCCGGCTCCAGACTTGCATCCGGAGCTTCTGTCCAATCTGCGACGAAATCTGCCAGGACCTGGGATTTAACCGCAGTCCTAGGCTTGTAAGCGATGTCGAAGGCGGATAATTCGATGCCCCATTTAGCCGTACGTCCTGTTGCGTCAGCGTTGTTGAGAATTGTTGATAGCGGAGCCTTGCTCACAACTGTTACTGGGTGCTCTTGGAAGTAGTGTCTCAGCTTCCGGCTGCCTAGGAACACTCCATAGGCCAGCTTCTGAAAGTGAGGGTATCTTTGCTTTGACTCCGTCAGCACCTCGCTAATGTAGTAGACAGGTCTTTGGACGTCATATTCATGACCTTCTTCCTTTCGCTCCACCACGATGACGAGGCTGATGACTTTGTTGGTAGCTGCCAGATAAAGGAGCATTGGCTCCGACTCTGCTGGAGCTGCCAAGATAGGTGGGGAGGTGAGTATTTCCTTCAACCCCCGAAGAGCTGCATCGGCTGCATCGTCCCAGACAAATTTGTCTGTTTTCTTTAGCAACTTGTACAGAGGTAGCGCCTTCTCGCCAAGACGGCTAACAAACCTACTGATTGCTGCGACGCAACCAGTTAGTCGTTGCACATCTTTGAGACAAGTTGGCCGTTTGATACACAGGATTGCCTTGATTTTTTCCGGGTTAACCTCAATGCCTCTGTGAGAGACTATGAAGCCAAGGAGCTTTCCGGCTGGCACGCCAAAGACGCACTTCAGCGGATTCAACATCATCTTGTACCTGCGGAGGTTGTCGAAGGTTTCTGTGAGGTCGCTGATCAGGTTGGATCCTTTCCGGGTCATGACCACGATGTCGTCGACGTAAGCGTGCACGTTCCGGCCAATTTGGTCCTTCAGGCACTGCTGCATCGTACGTTGGTAGGTGGCACCTGCATTTTTTAAACCAAAAGGCATAGTAACATAGCAGTAAGTACCAAACGGGGTAATGAATGAAGTCGCCTTTTGGTCGGATTCCTTCATCCGGATCTTATGATACCCGGAATACGCATCAAGAAAACACAGAAGTTCCGCCCCCGCCGTCGAATCAATGACTTGGTCAATGCGCGGCAAGGGGAGCGGATCCTTCGGGCAATGCTTATTCAAGCCGGAGTAATCGATGCACATTCTTAGTATTTCAGTGTTCTTTTTGGGTACAAGGACGGGATTTGCGACCCAATCGGTGTGGATAACTTCTATTACAAAACCTGCTTCTAGTAACTTTGCTAGTTCCATTCCTATGGCGCGGCGCTTCTTATCTCCAAAGCGTCGCATAGCTTGCTTCACCGGTTTAGCCCCCGGATTTATGTTGAGGTAGTGCTCGGCGAGTTCCCTAGGTACTCCGGACATGTCAGAAGGTTGCCATGCGAAGATATCCATGTTAGCGCGGAGGAACTCGACGAGCGCGTCTTCCTATTTGGGGTCCATGTTGGCTCCGACTGAAACCTGCTTGGAAGAGTCGCCTTTGATGAGGTCGTGCTTCTTGGTTTCTATCGCGGCCTTGAAGGAGGTCTTTTGCTCGGAGATCTGCTTCTTGGTGGTCTGCATCTCAGTCGGATCTACCGCGGCTCTGTAGCCTTTTAGCTCTTCTCCAGATATCACAGACTCTGCGAAGGCGGCTTCGCCTAACTCGCACTCATGAGCCTTTTTGTAGTCTCCGGATACGGTAATCATACCCTTAGGACCCGGAATCTTGAGCTTGTTGTAGATGTAGCACGCTCTTGCGTGGAACTTGTGGTAGGTGGGCCTGCCGAAGATGACGTGGTAGGAGCTCTTGAAGGGCACAACTTCAAACGTGATCTTCTCTTCGCGGAAATTATGAACATCGCCAAAAGCCACGGGAAGTGTGATGCTGCCGAGGGAATTCGCCTTCTTACCCGGAACCACGCCATGAAACTCAGTGTTGCTGTGTTTGAGCTGTTCCTTGGTGAGGTTCATCCGCTCTAGAGTCTCCAGGTACATGATGTTCAGGCTGGCTCCGCCATCCATGAGGCACTTGGAGAAGTCATACCCATCTATGCGAGGACTTACAACCAAGGCGTAGCATTCTTTTGGCACAATTGCAGGGTGATCCTTCCTATCAAATGTGCACGGGATTTCCGACCACCTGACGTACTGCGGCACAGCCGGAACTATGGCGTTCAGGATCCGGGTAGCTGACTTGGAGGCGCGTACTGTTGGGGTCCCGAGGAAAGTGTGGTAAGCCCCCACGCTCTTTTTATCGAATGGGTTGGATTTACCTGCGGATCCTGCCTTGGGATCCGGCGAGTTATCATCCTCATCCATCGCCTCGGAACTATCTTCCTCTTTGTCTTTGTTCTTGCCCTTGCCTCCCTTGCCGCGTGGGCGGTGCTTCCGGGCTCGCTTGTATCCTGCCTCCGGGTCGTTCTTTAGATCATTGACCCACTTGCAGTTGCGGTTGGTGTGAGTGGACTTCCCTGTAGCCGGATCCAGGTGGGCCAGGCAGGGCATGTCTCTGTACTCCTCGTAGGTTTGCGGGGCGCGAGATCCGCCAGCTGTGACCTCAGTGGCATGCTGCTGACCCCTGCCGGCTCCGCCTCCACGTCCGCGTCCTCTTCCGCCTCCTGAACCTCCGCGTTGAAACGCCATGGCGACCATCTCGGATCCGCCACTCTTCTGGTCATCAGGGTTCTTGCGCTTATGGCTGCTGCTGCTGCCGTTATCACGGTTCTTCTTTTGTTGATGCAGGGGGATTGCTGTAGCTGCGAGATCACCGCCTGCGTCATCATCGGCGGCAGTATGATCACTGGCAATGGAGATTATTTCATCCAAAGTCAGCTTTTCTTGAGTTAGCCAAACGAGTGAGCGTATGCCTCAGCAATCCTCCCCTCTGCAGTCCACCAATGAAAGCGTACATGGCGGTGGTGTGGTCGACGTTTTCGCACTCGTTCCTGCATGCCAACCATCGTGTGAGGTAGTTTCTTGAGGTTTCTCCCTTCTTCTGGATGCAGGCTTGCAGGTCGCTTGCCGTGGCAGGTCTTTTGTAGGTGCCTCTGAAGTGTTTCTCGAAAGCGGTCTTCAGGTCGAACCAGCAAAAGATGGAGTTCTTCTCGAGGTCACTGAGCCAGATCCGGGCTGGACCTACAAGGTACAACTGGAGCATGCGGCAGGCGATGTTAGGGGTTCCTCCGGCGAAGGTTACTGCATTATAGTAATCCTCAATCCAGGTATCCGGCCTTTCGGTGCCATCATAATGCTTCAGATTTCCGGGTAGCTTGAGGTTCATCCTTGGCTTTGGTTCCTCTCGAATCATCCTGCCAAAGCACTTCGGACCGATGTAGTCGGTTCTGTATTCGTTAAGGCGATCCCACGCATCGCGTGGGCCGAGGCGAGGAGATTGTGAGCGAGAGCGAGATCTCCGGCCGTCGCCTCCGCCTCCACCTCCGCCGCCACCGCTAGGTGGTGGTGAGGGAGACCTGCGAGGTGGTCGGTCCGATTTCTTGCTTCCGCCATCTGATTCTCCTCGGCCTTCCCGGTGCTGGCTCCGGCTCCTGTGGCTGCCTTCGCCATGGCGCTGGCTACCCTGGTCGTTCCGGCGAGGCTCCGGGTCGCGGCTCCGGTGAGGCTCTGGGTCGCGGCTCCGGCGAGGCTCTGGGCCGCGCTCCTCATTCCGACTCCTCCTGGGCTCGGGCTCACGAACATTGTTCTGGTTCCGGCGTGGTTCCAGCGAGCGCTCCCTGTTTCTGTTTCTTGGCAGCACGTTGTCGCGGATAACAATCCCACCATGCCCTGGGGGCCTGGTGTTTCCAGCTGGACTACGGCGGCGAGGGGGTCGCGGGTAACCGTTGGGCGGAGGAGAGGGGTTGCGATATTTGTCTCGTCCAGGGTACATTGCATCCTTTCCCTTTCTTGGATCTGACGAAGGCGTCTTTGACGGAACGGGGATCGGATTTGGGTGTTCCCTGGTTCTTCTTCTGCGCTCCGAGGATCCGGTGTGTGATTCATCATCGGGATGCCGATCGGCGCAGGCGTCCTTCTGCGCGGTAGATACACAGTTATCCGGATTGGATTCCAACCTGCGCGAAGTATCCGCCTTGCTTTGTTGCTGCATTGCTGAAGCGACAAGTGTGCGGAGGTAGTTGATATCAACCTCTTCGTCCTTCTTCTTCAACAGCTCCGCAGCTTTTAGCATGTTGTCCTTTGGGGTTTCCAGCGGCCGGTGCTCTGCGGGCGTGGCGAAGTTGATTCTGCGAGCCAGAATTGCTTCTCTAACAATTCGATCGGCCTCCGCCTGCGCATAAGTCATCTTTACTTCCCACTCTTTCGCCATGCTCTTGACCTGCTCGAGTGTGGCAGTAATTTCGCGATCCTGTCTGTCGAATTGGTCCGCCAAACCTGCAGCTTGTTCCCTTTCTTCCCTTAATGCGGCTTCGGTATCGGCGAGCTTCTTGGCTGTGGCCAGCATTTCCTTTCTAGTGGCCTCTAGAGCCTCCAGATCTGCGGCGTCGCCCGGGGTTATAGGTTTGTTAAGAACTGCTCGTGCAACCATCTCTTCAGCTGACAGGAGTTCCTCCGAGGAAGAATCCCTGCGGGGTCGCTCCCGTGACATTGGAGATCCTTGGCGGGATGGCTGAGGGTCGGATTGGTCGGTTGCCTCTTCAGATCCAGTTTGTCCCAGCGCTGCTACCGTTGCGAGAACCTGCTTAGGCTGGGCGGAGTCGACTTCAGGCTGATCACCGAAACCGTACTCCCCTAGCTTGCGGTTAAACTCGTCAGTATCCATGGAGGGGGTATCTCCGGAAATTGGGCTCAGATTTCCCAAAATCGACTCTTCAACCGGAGCTTCGCTTTCTCCGACAGGCTCAGCCTGATCCGGATCTGCGCCGTTTTCCGGTGCCTCTACCTGCTCAGGACCAGCTCCGTCTTCTTGAGGGGCGGTTCCGGCGGTATGGGCCAAGAAGTGTACGAAGTGGCACCTCTGCTTTTCTAACACCTGGGAGACCCAGGCGGATCTGCATTGGTCTTCCACCGTTGTTTCCTGCTCAGGGGCGGATTGGGTGGGCTTTGAAAATTCCAGATCCGAGGCGGAATCTTCCTTGGGAAGCTCCTGCATCTCAGATCGGATCTTCGCGACAGCGTCCAGCTCTGCGGCGGTCGTGTCTGCGTTACTTACCAGTGGGTTTCCGTCGGAATCGACGGTTTCCCCGATGAAGATGTGTATGCCGCCAACTGGGACGATGGAGAGCTTGACGGGGTTTGTCCTAGCCGGAATCCAACACTCATCCGGAGGGACGATCGGCAGATTTCCGGCGTAGAGGACGCGCCCCACAGCGATGGTGTCGTCGTAGCTTCCCATGGCGGAACCCTCCCGGTTCCGGCCTCCAGACGCCACAGGCCCCACGGTGGGCGCCAACTGTCGTTGCCTAATCGACGGTACCTCGGAGGAGGGATCCTCACGAGGGGGAGAAGAAGTAGGGGCCATAGGGCGGAGTGCACACGGGACGGTGGTACGCGAGTTACCCAGCTTCGGAACACCTGCACGATGACAGGGCCTACTGCTGCTTGTCTGGAATTATCTGAGCGTTTTTGCATTGTTACAATGAGTTGTTGTTCTGCCTCTAGGGCTCCCAGGATCCGGCTTATAAAGGCGCACGGATCTAGGGTTTACATGGAGAGTCCTAGCCGGATTACAGATAGCCTAACTACGGTACAATATCTTGTCGTGCACGTCACGGATCCGCCTTCCATATACGTCGTACTGGATCCGGGTTCCTCACGGGCCTCCGCGGATCCGGGTTCCTCCTAATGTCGGTACGGATCCGGCTTACTGATCCTGGGCCGGACTTCTTCCTTCATGATCAACAGCAACTGGGCCGCCCGATAGGCCACATGCCTCATCACCATCTGTGGGCCACCCGGGCTTGCCGGATCTAGGCACTGTCGATGGTACACCCATGAAGTATACCCACAACAGTGCTAGAATCACAGAGCTGGAATCCTCAATTCGAGTAGCGTGCCTCAAAATTCCAGACCAAATCGACCGAAATTCCAAACATATATACACAGATCTCGCCAGAAATCCTCTGACAGGACTGTTCTTGTATAAATCTTGCAATCTAATTAAGAGGAGGAGGAGAGATGCAAACTAACTTGGGTCTTCCGAACATGACTCATGGCAGCAGGTGGGAGGTTCTATGCGGCCGACCGGCCGTTCACCTCGGATCGATCTAGTTGTTGCCCTCCCTCTTCAAGGATTAGACACGTAGGATATGTGTGTTGATCTTTGGACCTGATATACTGGTGGCGGAGCCACCCGTCCTTCAGCTCCACCGCCAATGTGCTTTTTGTGTTGTCTTCATCACGCCCCGTCGCCCATCGATCTGGCGCCCCCAGCCATCGATCTGGTCCTCAGGCAAGTCGCCGGGCGGGAACAAGCCAGCCATTCATGGTAGACGGTGTGGCGGCGTCCTAGGGTTCGAGCGGCGGTGTGGGAAACTTGGCGGTTGGCTCGGGCGTGGCGGCGAGAGGGACGGCGTGCAGATGGGAGATAGGGAGAGGGACGGCGACCGAGTGCGGTCGTGGGTGGGTTGAAGAAGGAAGCGTTTTTTTCGGGAGGCACGGTTTGCGGGACGACGAATGGACAAAGGTACGACGACGAAACGTATCGTGGATGGCAGAATAAGGGCATCTCCAACCGGCTGACCCAAACGGACGCGCTGGGCCGTCCGTTTTGGACCGTTTGCGTGGCCGGCCGGACACGCGGACAGCGCCCCGCGTCCGCGTGTCCGTTTGGGTCGCACGCTGCGCCCAACGCAGCGGCCACCCATTTGGCCATTTCGCCTATTTCTTTTGGAAATAGGCCATCTGGCCACACATAGTTATAAATAGTATGTAACAAATATAGAAATAATATCTAACAATTATAGAATAATATCAAATAGCATAAAACAATATCAAATAAAATGTTGCATGATGAAGAAATAAAATGTGCCATAGTTCGAACAAATATAAAAATTACAAATTGAGATTGTCAACTCAATTTGGACGCTCTAGGATCTCCTTCTGCCTCTTCTCGAACCAAGCTCTCTTTGCCTCGCTCATGTTGGTCAAGTCGGCGTTCATGATCAGGTTGTCCTCGGCTTGGCGTTTGAGCTCAACTTCCTTCGCCTTCAACTCCACCTCTTGGGCCCTTGCCAGTGCTGTGAGCTCAATTTCTCTCTCTTTGAGCTCAATTTCTCTAGCTTTGGTCTTGGCCTTGACCTCTTCTATCTCAAGCTTCTTCTTTTGGACATCGAAGTAGTTCTTCCTGTCCTCCTCTTTCTCCCGGTGCCTTCTCTCATCCCTCTTGTCCGTGGACACCTCTCTATCGGCATGCAGCTCCTTCAAAGTGCCAAACAATAACATGGACGAGGCATCACGCTTCAAGTCGGCTTTGGTTGCCTTGTGGCCACGAGGACGACTTGCACGAGAAGCGGAGCTACCGCAAGGCTGGCCACCATCAAGGTCAATGACCGTCGGATCTTTGGCGGTCTTGTTGCCAGTCAAGGTCGCCATGTACCCCTCGTACCCCTCCTGGAACTTGGGGGTGTGATGACCCACAAGTATAGGGGATCGCAACAGTCTTCGAGGGTAGTATAACCCAATTTATTGATTCGACACAAGGGGAGACAAAGAATACTTGAAAGCCTTAACAGCGGAGTTGTCAATTCAGCTGCACCTAGAAACAGACTTGCTCGCAAGGGTTTATCAGTAGTAACAGTTTTATAGCGATGCGATAGTGAAATAACAGCAGCAGAGTAACAAAGACAGCAATAGTGATTTTAGTAAACAGCAGGATTAAAATACTGTAGGCACGGGGACGGATGACGGGCGTTGCATGGATGAGAGAAACTCATGTAACAATCATAGCAGGGCATTTGCAAATAATAATAAAATGGTGTCCAAGTACAAAGCAATCAATAGGCATGTGTTCCATATATAGTCGTGCGTGCTCGCAATGAGAAACTTGCACAACATCTTTTGTCCTACCAACCGGTGGCAGCCGGGCCTCAAGGGAAACTACTGGATATTAAGGTACTCCTTTTAATAGAGTACCGGAGCAAAGCATTAACACTCCGTGAACACATGTGATCCTCACCTCGCTACCATTCCCTCCGGTTGTCCCGATTTCTGTCACTTCGGGGCCATCGGTTCCGGACAGCGACATGTGTATACAACTTATAGGTAAGACCATAAACAATGAATATCTTGATGAAACAATAACATGTTCAGATCTGAGATCATGGCACTCGGGCCCTAGTGACAAGCATTAAGCATAACAAGTTGCAACAATATCATCAAAGTACCAATTACGGACACTAGGCACTATGCCCTAACAATCTTATGCTATTACATGACTAATCTCATCCAATCCCTACCATCCCCTTCGGCCTACAGCGGGGGAATTACTCACACATGGATGGGGGAAACATGGCTGGTTGATGTAGAGGCGTTGGCGGTGATGGCGGCGATGATCTCCTCCAATTCCCCGTCCCGGCGGAGTGCCAGAACGGAGACTTCTGGCTCCCGCGACGGAGTTTCGCGATGTGGCGGCGTTCTGGAGGGTTTCTGGCGACTTCGACTTCTCCCCCGTGCGTTTTTAGGTCGAGGCCGATAAATAGTCCAAAGGAAGGCGTCGGAGGCCGGCCAAGGGGGCCACACCACATGGCTGCGCGGGCCCCCCTGGGCCGCGCCGCCCTATGGTGTGGGGCCCTCGGGCCTCCACCTTACTTGTCCTTCTGGCTCCGTCAGTATTCTGGGAAAATAGGGCCTTCTGCATAAATTCCGAGGATTTTCCCGAAAGTTGGATTTCTGCACAAAAACGAGACACCAGAACAGTTCTGCTGAAAACAGCGTTAGTCCGTGTTAGTTGCATCCAAAATACACAAATTAGAGGCAAAACAATAGCAAAAGTGTTCGGGAAAGTAGATACGTTTTGGACGTATCAACTCCCCCCAAGCTTAGCTTATTGCTTGTCCTCAAGCAATTCAGTTAACAACTGAGCGATAAAAGAACTTTCACGAACACATTTGCTCATATGATGTATATATTCTCATGCTATGGCTAATACTTAAGCAGTTCATAATGAGATACATGCAAATAAGATCATCTAACAGCTATGTCAATCATGGAGAGGTACCAACAATTAATAATAAGCATCATGAATCATGTATATAAGCAGGATTGCAATGTTCATAAGAGAGTATGATAAAGTGGTATCTCGCTTGCCTGTATTTGATTGGCAAAACATAAATGCCCGGGCACCTCTGGAGTTCATAGAAAGACTAGAAGTAGTGATTGTCAAAGATAAAAGCATCAAAGTTATACCACAATCAATCATATTTTGAGACAAGCATATTATACTAAGAATGACAGTTGTGCTCTCAAGATAGTGCTCAAAGAAATAATGGAGACACAACATAAAAGTAAAAGATTGACCCTTCGCAGAGGGAAGCAGGGATTAACATGCGCTAGAGCTTTTCATTTTTGAAATCAGGAGTAAAATTATTTTGAGAGGTGTTTGTTGTTGTCAACAAATGGTAATGGGTACACCAACCACCTCGCCAACCGGACTCCCAAGAGCGGCTCCCATGAATTATTTGCATATTTATGTGGCACTCCTTCCAACCTTTCTTACACAAACCATGGCTAACCGAATCCTCGGGTGCCTACCAACAATCTCATACCATGAAGGAGTGCCTTTTTATTTTAGTTTTATTATGATGATGACACTCCCCCAACCTTTGCTTACACAAGCCATGGCTAACCGAATCCTTCGGGTGCCGTCCAACAATCACAAACCATGGAGGAGTGTCTATTTAAGTTAATTAATTCGGGACTGGGAATCCCATTGCCAGCTCTTTTTGCAAAATTATTGGATAAGCGGATGTGCCACTAGTCCATATGAGAGTCCGTCAAAAGTAAATGACAAGGTTGAAAGCTAAACACCACATACTTCCTCATGAGCTATGAAACATAAACACAAATTGAGAAGCATTTTGAAGGTTTTAAAGGTAGCGCATGAGAATTTACTTGGAATGGTTTGAAATGCCATGCATAGGTATTTATGGTGGACACTCTGGAATAACTTAGTTTTCATGTGTTTGGAAGCACGAGCAGCGTTCCCGCTCAGTACAAGTGAAGGCTAGCAATAGACTAGGGAGCGACAAATCAAGAGAGCGAATCGTCATAATCATGCTTGCGGCAAAATAAATTAACGGAGGCATAAAAATGATACAAGAACTCTGAAGCAATATAGATCATCGAGGCTTAATTGACTTTTTGTTCAGTCATATGCATGCGTGAGCATGTGCCAAGTCGATATAAATGAATTATTCAGAGGAGGATACCACAATGCCATACTTACTTATGAATAAAACAATGCAACAAACATCCATGACATGCTACTCATATTAATAAATTGGAGCTTAACATGAGAGATCATAAACTACTAGACTTTCTAAAATAACATATACTTCACATGAACCAACTAAGCATGCTCACATGGATGATTATACGTACAAAAATGAAAACAAATAGAGTTCATACCAGCCTCTCACCACAATCCAATTGTCGTAGATCGTCATTATTGCCTTTTCACTTGTGCAGCTTGGATAATATGAAATGAAAACCACGCTCCAGCCACCGAAGACCATTGAACTCATAAAGAACTTTACAAAATCAAAGAAGAACATCAAATATTTTTGGTGTTTTCAAATTTGAGAACAAGAACAAGAGGAAACAAACAAACAAAGCAAAATCTTTTTGGGTTTTCTTATACCAAACTAGCAATAGCAAATAAAGCGAAACAAATGCAAGAAACCAAAGCAAACAAATGGTGAAGAGAAACAACAGAAATATTTTTGGTCTTTTTGTGTTTTGGGAAAGAAACAAAGTAAAAACAAGAAATAGCAAACTAAAAGAAACACAGAAAAGCGAGATGGCAGAAATCTGCCAAAACCTGACAGCAGTACAGAAATCGATTTTTACAAAAATCTTACGTTGCTCAGCTCGAAAAGTGTTCAACTAATGAAAGTTAGATAACAACCTGGGGAACCTGCACAAAAATTGGCAGCTCAAAATAACGTTCTGGCTGTGCGCACGAATTTTTCTAGTAACAGTCCAGAATCTGTTTTCAGGCAGCACTTCCCCAAATATCATCTTCCTCTCATTAGAAAACCACTCAAACGAACAAAACAAATATGTACAAGTATCCAGCAATCATAATATGCAAAGAATGAATGATGCCGGTATACCTCCCCCCAAGCTTAGGCTTTTGGCCTAAGTGGAGTTCAACCCCAACGAGGATCACTGTTTCTCGCCGGTGGATAATTCATGGAGTAGTCATAGTAAAGTTCCTGTGCAGAAGAAAAGCGTGGAGGCTCCACATGTCCAACATGTTGATGCGAGGAACTTGCTGCATCGGATGATGAGTCGAGGTGCTCCTCGACCTCCGTGTCGTCTCTTGCATGTTGGCCTCCTCCCTCTATGTGTGCATCCAGTGCACCTTCTGTGACCGACCAATCTCCCCTGGAATCAAGGTTAGACAAAAGCAGTATGAGCAATTTTACTAGTTTCTCAATTTTCTTAGTTATTCTCCAGACTTTCTTATAAAATGTCATCTTGTAAAACAGGTTACCCAAGTTGGAGGAATCAGAAACAAATTCATGTTTAATCATAGAGGCTATGTCAAGTTTTTCTATGGAGAATGGAATATCAAGATGATGAGGTTCTACATTATGAAAAGCTAGTAAACGAGAGGCGATGAGCCCTCCACAAATTCCACCTTTCTCACGGTTAGTAGCGAGTCTATAAGCTATCAATGCCCCCAAATTATAAGTCCTACTACCTTGAAGTGCCGCAGCTAGAAAAGCTAAATCCGGGATAGAAAGTTTACCACCGATCTTTCTAGCAAGAACGCATTTAGTAATGAAATAGGCAAAGTAGCGGATACCCGGGAGCTGAATGCTAGTGATTTTACCACTATCCTCTGAGAAACTCCTTCCATAGCAAATCATCTTGAAGAGGCTTAAGAGTTCTTGCGGCGATCCCCTTATCTTCTCGCATGATCCCCATTGCGGTACTCTAATTGCTGCACAAAAATCACTGAATGGCAAGTTGACAGCTTTATTGTAAATTTTATACTGAACCGTGGGGTTAGATCGCGACCAATTGAACTTAAAGTCCTGCACAAAAGACATAGTTAATTTTGCATATTGTCTTGCCTCTCCTTCAACAAAATCACTCAGCCCTGCTCGAGAAATTAGACTCCGAACATCTTTCAATATTCCCGCGCTTCTCATGAAATCCGCGCACGGGTAGTAAGAGGGGTATACTCCCTCTTCACGATTCACTCTTATAACTTGTTGGACCTCCAATTCTTGTTGGTTAAGTTGATATCTACTCCACTCCATTTTCTGAAATTTTCAACAAACAATATAAAATTTGATTTGGTGACATATAATCAAGGGGAACTACTATAGGAACTTGCTAGAGTACTAATCATGCATCAAAACTAGTTTATACAACTTAGAACAAGCATGCAAGCTCACTAAACATGTTACCTACAGCAGCAAAATATTCAAGATATACTCAACCAAACAAAATTCTACTTGGATAGGCGGAGGAGTCACATACCGAAGAGCAAATGTGCCAAATTTTAGACAGAAATCTGGGCTGAGCAAAGAGATCAAGAAATCTGGAGCTCTTGAGCAAATACGCGAGCAAGAGGAACCTGGTGCGAGTTTTTTTCGGGAGAGAGAAGATGCTGGGAGAAAGAGATGAAGTAGTGGGGCAAGGAGGGGCCCACACCACAAGGTGGCGCGCCCCCCTCCTTGGCCGCGCCGGCCTGTGGTGTGGCACCCTGGGGTGCCCCACAGGTCATCCTCTGGTGCTCCCAGGTGTCTCGTCGAAAAATAGGACCAACGGTATAATTTTTGTGAATTTTTGAAAACTTTGAAAAATGCACATTTCTGGGTATTTAGTTTATTATTACTGGCCAGGAAAATTTTGAAATCTCCAATTAACTAAGGAACTTTGCAAATTAAAAGTGCTACAGCAACTAGAGCAAGTGGAGGAAGAAAGAGATGTTGTTTACCTCCTCTATGCATATAAAAAGTATTCGTTAACAAGGTTGATCAAGTCTTGCCACCAAATAAATTTTACATAGCATAAGAAGAAATAAACCTCAAATCAATCATGTTACCTTGAATTGTATTGATATGGATCCAATCACGAGAGTTTGATATTCTTCTTTAGGCTCATATATAGGACAATCAATAGTTCCCACTTTGATAGTTCTCACATTAGAAATAGTATTAACTCCACACGCTTTCTCAATCCTCTTGGGAAAATAAACGGTATGCTCCCTATCATCAACATTGAAAGTAACCTTTCCTTTATTGCAATCAATAACAGCCCCTGCGGTGTTAAGAAAAGGTCTCCCAAGAATAATAGACATATTATCATCTTCGTGCATTTCCAACACAACAAAATCGCTAATATCAAGCAGTTAGTAGTAACTTGAACAGGAACATCCACACATATACCAACAGGAATAGCAGTAGATTTATCAGCCATTTGCAAAGATATATCAGTAGGTATCAACTTATCTAAATAAAGTCTCTTATAAAGAGAAAAAGGCATAACACTAACACCTGCTCCCAAGTCACATAGAGCAGTTTTAACATAATTATTCTTAATAGAACAAGGAATAGTAGGTATACCTGGGTCGCCCAACTTCTTTGGAACTTTGCCATTGAAAGAGTAATTAGCAAGCATAGTGGAAATTTCCTCATTGGGGATTTTCCTTTTGTTAGTAACAATATCTTTCATATACTTTGAATAAGGAGGCAATTTAATAGCATCACCAAAGGGATTTGCAAGAATAAAGGTTTCATCCAATCACAAAATTTATTATAGTGTTCTTCTTCCTTTGATTTTAGTTTCTTAGCAGGAAAAGGCATTTGCTTTTGCACCCAAGGTTCTCTTTCATTACCATGTTTCTCAGCAATAAAATCTTCTTTAGTGTACTTTTTATTTTTAGCATGCTTTTCAGGTTCTTCTTCTACATCTTCTTTATCAGAAGCATCATTCTTATCATTATCTTTATCATGTTCATTACCACTTTCAGTTTCAGCATCAGAAATAGAAATACTATTAGGATCATTAGCAGGTTCAGAGGATTCTACAACATTTTTATGTTTCTTCTTCTTTTTCTTCTTAGAAGGAGCACTAGGTTCAATGCGTTGAGAATCTTGTTCAATTCTTTTGGGATGCCCTTCAGGATATAGAGGATCCTGGGTAGAGACACCACCTCTAGTTGTTACTTCATAAGCATGTTTCTCTTTAGAATTATTCCCCAACAAGTCATTTTGCACTTTAGTGAGTTGATCAATTTGAGTTTGAATCATATGAAAATGTTTAACAAGCATCTTAACATCATTGGAGGTTCTCTCTACAATATCATGCAATTCACTAATAGCTCGAGAATTTTCCATTAAATGATTCTCTACTCTCATATTAAAATTTTCTTGCTTAACAATATAATTATCAAACTCATCTAAGCATTGTGCAGGGGGTTTCGAATACGGAATATCTTCCCTAGTAAAGCGTTGAAGGGAGTTTACCTCAATCATGGATGAAGGGGGAATTATCTCACATATATCTTCTATGGGAGGAAGATTCTTCACATCTTCAGATTTAATACCTTTCTCCTTGAGAGACTTCTTGGCTTCCCTCATATCTTCATCATTTAATTTAATCAAACCCCTCTTCTTTAATATTGGCGTTGGAGTTGGTTCAGGCGTAGTCCAATCATCATGATTCCGGCCTATTTTAGCCGATAATTCTTCAGCGTCGTCTGGAGTTCTTTTCCTGAAAACACAACCAGCGCAACTATCCAGGTATGCCCTAGACTCAACGGTTAGTCCACTATAAAATATATCAAGTAAATCATGCTTTTCCAAATCATGGTCAGGCCGAGCTCTAATAAGAGAGCAAAATCTAGCCCAAGCCTCAGGCAATTTCTCTCCATCTTCCTGGTTAAAATTATAAATTCTCTGCAAAGCAATATGTTGAGCACTAGCAGGAAAGTATTTACGGAAGAAAACATCAAGCAATTCTTTTGGACTTTTAATAGAATTAGGTGGCAAACTATTATACCAAGTTTTAGCGTCATCCTTTAATGAGAATGGAAAGATTTTAGCAACAAAGTAAGTACGCATCTTGACATCATCAGAAAACAAGCTACTTAGAGTAGATAACTCAATCATGTGTTCAACAGCACTCTCTTTTTCAGTACCACAAAAGGGTGTTTTCTCAACAATAGCTATATGAGATAGATCAAGAGAAAAATCATAATCTTTATCCTTAATGTTTATAGGAGATGTGGCAAACTTAGGATCAGGAGACAGTTTATATCTAACAGCATGTTCTGCAAGCAACTTTTTAATTTTTCTTGCATCAGTAGTAGCATTGCATTTTTCAATAAAATCATCATTAAGCTCCACATAATCTTCATCAGGATCATCACTAAAATAATCAAGTTCAGGTGAATTAACAGGTGTAGTAGCATTAGGAGTTTCAGTATTTTCAATTTGTCTAGACCTAGCAATTGTAGCATCTAGAAAGGATCCCAATGAACCACTATCATCAAGCACAGCAGAAATATTATCAATATTATGAGAGTTTTCAGATTCAGCAGAAGTACCCGCATGTGAAGCATGTGGCGGTGAAACAAGTTTATCAATCACAGATGGTGAATCAAGTGTAGCGGAGGTATTCAGAATTGTACCTTTTCTTGTAGTGGATGGTAATATGGCGATCTTAGAATCGCGAGGTTTACCCATGATGGAGAATTTGCAGCGAACAATATTAATCCAAGTGAACTTCCAAATAAAGCTATGCTCCCCGGCAACGGCGCCAGAAAATAGTCTTGATGACCCACAAGTATAGGGGATCGCAACAGTCTTCGAGGGTAGTATAACCCAATTTATTGATTCGACACAAGGGGAGACAAAGAATACTTGAAAGCCTTAACAGCGGAGTTGTCAATTCAGCTGCACCTGGAAACAGACTTGCTCGCAAGGGTTTATCGAGTAACAGCTTTATAGCGATAGTGATAGTGAAATAACGACAGAGTAACAAAGACAGCAGTAGTGATTTTAGTAAATAGCAGGATTAAAATACTGTAGGCACGGGGACGGATGACGGGCGTTGCATGGATGAGAGAAACTCATGTAACAATCATAGCAGGGCATTTGCAAATAATAATAAAACGGTGTCCAAGTACAAAGCAATCAATAGGCATGTGTTCCATATATAGTCGTGCGTGCTCGCAATGAGAAACTTGCACAACATCTTTTGTCCTACCAGCCGGTGGCAGCCGGGCCTCAAGGGAAACTACTGGATATTAAGGTACTCCTTTTAATAGAGTACCGGAGCAAAGCATTAACACTCCGTGAACACATGTGATCCTCACATCGCTACCATTCCCTCCGGTTGTCCCGATTTCTGTCACTTCGGGGCCATCGGTTCCGGACAGCGACATGTGTATACAACTTATAGGTAAGACCATAAACAATGAATATCTTGATGAAACAATAACATGTTCAGATCTGAGATCATGGCACTCGGGCCCTAGTGACAAGCATTAAGCATAACAAGTTGCAACAATATCATCAAAGTACCAATTACGGACACTAGGCACTATGCCCTAACAATCTTATGCTATTACATGACTAATCTCATCCAATCCCTACCATCCCCTTCGGCCTACAGCGGGGGAATTACTCACACATGGATGGGGGAAACATGGCTGGTTGATGTAGAGGCGTTGGCGGTGATGGCGGCGATGATCTCCTCCAATTCCCCGTCCCGGCGGAGTGCCAGAACGGAGACTTCTGGCTCCCGCGACGGAGTTTCGCGATGTGGCGGCGTTCTAGAGGGTTTCTGGCGACTTCGACTTCTCCCCCGTGCGTTTTTAGGTCGAGGCCGATAAATAGTCCAAAGGAGGGCGTCGGAGGCCGGCCGAGGGGGCCACACCACATGGCCGCGCGGGCCCCCCCTGGGCCGCGCCGCCCTATGGTGTGGGGCCCTCGGGCCTCCACCTTACTTGTCCTTCTGGCTCCGTCAGTATTCTGGGAAAATAGGGCCTTCTGCATAAATTCCGAGGATTTTCCCGAAAGTTGGATTTCTGCACAAAAACGAGACACCAGAACAGTTCTGCTGAAAACAGCGTTAGTCCGTGTTAGTTGCATCCAAAATACACAAATTAGAGGCAAAACAATAGCAAAAGTGTTCGGGAAAGTAGATACGTTTTGGACGTATCAGGGTGCCATGGAGTATCTTCCAACAATGAGGGAAGGCAAAGGTCTTTTCTCCATTGACCGATTTGTACCAATCCAAAGCTTGCCACGCCTAGAGCAAAGCGAGACAAGAACGATAAACATATGTGCAAACACCGAATGAACGAGTTGAGGTTAAGAATCATACCAAGTCCTTCATGCCCATGCCGCTAACGGGGAGCCGCTTCGCATGATCATACGCCGCCTGGAATTTGTTGCATTCCATTTGAATTGTTCCCCACCTCTTTTGGAGCGATATTTCGCTGCGGTCGCTCTCAAATGGATCCTGTCCGTATTTGCGATGCTCATGAAAGTATTCATAGATCCGGCGCCAGAATGCGGTCCCCTTCTGCTCAGCACCCGTCAATGCATCTTGCCCGATGATCAGCCATCCTTCGACCAGCACCTTGTCCTCCTTCTCTGTGTAGTTGCTGGTTCGTTTGCTTACGCGGCGAGCTCGAGCTTGTGCAGCTGCGGCTTGCGTCAACTCCTGAGCGAACAACGGCTCCTCCTCGATGTTAATGCTGCCGGGACAGGCAATGCTGTCCTGATGTGTGTCAACGGCAGGCGGCTGGGGAGCCTGCTCGGTCGAAGCAGAGGGCATGGTGGTCGGCATTGGCTGCGTGTACACCGGAGGGGCCTGCACGGTGGACAAATCGTCGAGCAGGTTCCGTGCGCCGGCCATCGCTGCTGCTCCCTGCTTGCTGGCGCAAAGTTGGCATGGGAGTTAGAGATCTCTGTGGTGTAACTTTTCTTCAGTTCCCCGGCAACGGCGCCAGAAATTTGCTTGATGCGTGTGGTTGACACGTCCGTTGGGAACCCCAAGAGGAAGGTGTGATGCGCACAGCGGCAAGTTTCCTCGAAGAAACCAAGGTTTAATCGAACCAGTAGGAGTCAAGAAGCACGTTGAAGGTTGATGGCGGCGGGATGTAGTGCGGCGCAACACCAGAGATTCCGGCGCCAACGTGGAACCTGCACAACACAACCAAAGTACTTTGCCCCAACGAAACAGTGAGGTTGTCAATCTCACCGGCTTGCTGTAACAAAGGATTAACCGTATTGTGTGGAAGATGATTGTTTGCAGAAAACAGTAAAACAAGATTAAGTAGATTGTATTTCAGTATAGAGAATTGGACCGGGGTCCACAGTTCACTAGAGGTGTCTCTCCCATAAGATAAATAGCATGTTGGGTGAACAAATTACAGTTGGGCAATTGACAAATAAAGAGGGCATGACCATGCACATACATATTATGATGAGTATAGTGAGATTTAATTGGGCATTACGACAAAGTACATAGACCGCTATCCAGCATGCATCTATGCCTAAAAAGTCCACCTTCAGGTTATCATCCGAACCCCCTCCAGTATTAAGTTGCTAACAACAGACAATTGCATTAAGTATTGCGCGTAATGTAATCAGTGACTACATCCTTGAACATAGCACCAATGTTTTATCCCTAGTGGCAACAGCACATCCATAATCTTAGAGATTTCTGTCACTTACCCAGATTCACGGAGACATGAACCCACTATCGAGCATAAATACTCCCTCTTGGAGTTACAAGCATCTACTTGGCCAGAGCATCTACTAATAACGGAGAGCATGCAAGATCATAAACAACACATAGACATAACTTTGATAATCAACATAACAAGTATTCTCTATTCATCGGATCCCAACAAACGCAACATATAGAATTACAGATAGATGATCTTGATCATGTTAGGCAGCTCACAAGATCCGACAATGAAGCACAATGGGGAGAAGACAACCATCTAGCTACTGCTATGGACCCATAGTCCAGGGGTAGACTACTCACACATCACTCCGGAGGCGACCATGGCGGCGTAGAGTCCTCCGGAGATGATTCCCCTCTCCGGCAGGGTGCCGGAGGCGATCTCCTGAATCCCCGAGATGGGATTGGCGGCGGCGGCGTCTCACGGAAGGTTTTCCGTATCGTGGCTCTCGGTACTGGGGGTTTCGCGACGGAGGCTTTAAGTAGGCGGAAGGGCAGGTCAGGAGGCGGCACGAGGGGCCCACACCACAGGGCCGCGCGGCCAAGGGGGGCCGCGCCGCCCTAGGGTTTGGCCGCCTCGTGGCCCCACTTCGTCTCCTCTTCGGTCTTCTGGAAGCTTCGTGGCAAAATAGGACCCTGGGCGTTGATTTCGTCCAATTCCGAGAATATTTCGTTACTAGGATTTCTGAAACCAAAAACAGCAGAAAAACAGAACGGCACTTCGGCATCTTGTTAATAGGTTAGTTCCAGAAAATGCACGAATATGACATAAAGTGTGCATAAAACATGTAGATAACATCAATAATGTGGCATGGAACATAAGAAATTATCGATACGTTGGAGACGTATCAGCATCCCCAAGCTTAGTTCTGCTCGTCCCGAGCAGGTAAAACGATAACAAAGATAATTTCTGGAGTGACATGCCATCATAACCTTGATCATACTATTTGTAAAGCATATGTAGTGAATGCAGCGATCAAAACAATGTATATGACATGAGTAAACAAGTGAATCATATAGCAAAGACTTTTCATGAATAGTACTTCAAGACAAGCATCAATAAGTCTTGCATAAGAGTCAACTCATAAAGCAATAATTCATAGTAAAAGCATTGAAGCAACACAAAGGAAGATTAAGTTTCAGCGGTTGCTTTCAACTTATAACATGTATATCTCATGGATATTGTCAACATAGAGTAATATAATAAGTGCAGTATGCAAGTATGTAGGAATCAATGCACAGTTCACACAAGTGTTTGCTTCTTGAGGTGGAGAGAAATAGGTGAACTGACTCAACAATGAAAGTAAAAGAATGGTCCTCCATAGAGGAAAAGCATCGATTGCTATATTTGTGCTAGAGCTTTGATTTTGAAAACATGAAACAATTTTGTCAACGGTAGTAATAAAGCATATGTATCATGTAAATTATATCTTACAAGTTGCAAGCCTCATGCATAGTATACTAATAGTGCCCGCACCTTGTCCTAATTAGCTTGGACTACCGGATCATCACAATGCACATGTTTTAACCAAGTGTCACAAAGGGGTACCTCTATGCACTTTGTACAAAGGTCTAAGGAGAAAGCTCGCATTGGATTTCTTGCTATTGATTATTCTCAACTTAGACATCCATACGGGACAACATAGACAACGAGATAATGGACTCCTCTTTTATGCATAAGCATGTAACAACAATTAATAATTTTCTCATATGAGATTGAGGATATTGTCCAAAACTGAAACTTCCACCATGGATCATGGCTTTAGTTAGCGGCCCAATGTTCTTCTCTAACAATATGCATGCTTAACCATAAGGTGGTAGATCTCTCTTACTTCAGACAAGACGAACATGCATAGCAACTCACATGAAATTCAACAAAGAGTAGTTGATGGCGTCCCCAGTGAACATGGTTATCGCACAACAAGCAACTTAATAAGAGATAAAGTGCATAAGTACATATTCAATACCACAATAGTTTTTAAGCTATTTGTCCCATGAGCTATATATTGCAAAGGTGAATGATGGATTTTTAAAGGTAGCACTCAAGCAATTTACTTTGGAATGGCGGAAAATACCATGTAGTAGGTAGGTATGGTGGACACAAATGGCATAGTGGTTGGCTCAAGTATTTTGGATGCATGAGAGGTATTCCCTCTCGATACAAGGTTTAGGCTAGCAAGGCTTATTTGAAACAAACACAAGGATGAACCGGTGCAGCAAAACTCACATAAAAGACATATTGTAAACATTATGAGACTCTACACCGTCTTCCTTGTTG
Source organism: Lolium perenne (assembly GCF_019359855.2). Taxonomy (NCBI): domain Eukaryota; kingdom Viridiplantae; phylum Streptophyta; class Magnoliopsida; order Poales; family Poaceae; genus Lolium; species Lolium perenne. Next base: position 192,585,882 of record NC_067245.2, read on the forward strand.
TTCAAACTCAATACTAGAAATTATCTAGACCTTAGAGAAACCAAATATGCAAACCAAATTTTAGCATGCTCTATGTATTTCTTCATTAATGGGTGCAAAGTATATGATGCAAGAGCTTAAACATGAGCACAACAATTGCCAAGTATCACATTACCCAAGACATTTATAGCTATTACTACATGTATCATTTTCCAATTCCAACCATATAACAATTTAACGAAGAAGAAACTTCGCCATGAATACTATGAGTAGAGCCTAAGGACATACTTGTCCATATGCTACAGCGGAGCGTGTCTCTCTCCCATACAATGAATGCTAGGATTCATTTTATTCAAACAAAACAAAAACAAAAACAAACCGACGCTTGATACGTCTCCAACGTATCGATAATTTCTTACGTTCCATGCCACATTATTGATGTTATCTACATGTTTTATGCACACTTTATGTCATATTCGTGCATTTTATGGAACTAACCTATTAACAAAATGCCGAAGTGCCAGTTGCTGTTTTCTGCTGTTTTTGGTTTCAGAAATCCTAGTAACGAAATATTCTCGGAATTGGACGAAATCAACGCCCAGTGTCCTATTTTGCCACGAAGCTTCCAGAAGACCGAAGAGGAGACGAAGTGGGGCCACGAGGTGCCCAAACCCTAGGGCGGCGCGGCCTGCCCCTTGGCCGCGCCGACCTGTGGTGTGGGGCCCTCGTGTGGCCCCCTGACCTGCCCTTCCGCCTACTTAAAGCCTCCGTCGCGAAACCCCCAGTACCGAGAGCCACGATACGGAAAACCTTCCAGAGACGCCGCCGCCGATCCCATCTCGGGGGATTCAGGAGATCGCCTCCGGCACCCTGCCGGAGAGGGGAATCATCTCCCGGAGGACTCTACGCCGCCATGGTCGCCTCCGGAGTGATGTGTGAGTAGTCTACCCCTGGACTATGGGTCCATAGCAGTAGCTAGATGGTTGTCTTCTCCCCATTGTGCTTCATTGTTGGATCTTGTGAGCTGCCTAACATGATCAAGATCATCTATCTGTAATTCTATATGTTGCGTTTGTTGGGATCCGATGAATAGAGAATACTTGTTATGTTGATTATCAAAGTTATGTCTATGTGTTGTTTATGATCTTGCATGCTCTCCGTTATTAGTAGATGCTCTGGCCAAGTTGATGCTAGTAACTCCAAGAGGGAGTATTTATGCTCGATAGTGGGTTCATGTCTCCGTGAATCTGGAGGAGTGACAAGAACCACTAAGGTTACGGATGTGCTGTTGCCACTAGGGATAAAACATTGGTGCTATGTTCAAGGATGTAGTCACTGATTACATTACGCGCAATACTTAATGCAATTGTCTGTTGTTAGCAACTTAATACTGGAGGGGGTTCAGATGATAACCTGAAGTGGACTATTTAGGCATAGATGCATGCTGGATAGCGGTCTATGTACTTTGTCGTAATGCCCAATTAAATCTCACTATACTCATCATAATATGTATGTGCATGGTCATGCCCTCTTTATTTGTCAATTGCCCAACTGTAATTTGTTCACCCAACATGATGTTTATCTTATGGGAGAGACACCTCTAGTGAACTGTGGACCCCGGTCCAATTCTCTATCTTGAAATACAATCTCTTTGCAATCTGTTCTACTGTTTTCTGCAAACAATCATCTTCCACACAATACGGTTAATCCTTTGTTACAGCAAGCCGGTGAGATTGACAACCTCACTGTTTCGTTGGGGCAAAGTACTTTGGTTGTGTTGTGCAGGTTCCACGTTGGCGCCGGAATCTCTGGTGTTGCGCCGCACTACATCCCGCCGCCATCAACCTTCAACGTGCTTCTTGGCTCCTCCTGGTTCGATAAACCTTGGTTTCTTTCTGAGGGAAAACTTGCTGCTGTGCGCATCATACCTTCCTCTTGGGGTTCCCAACGAACGTGTGAGTTACACGCCATCAAGCTCTTTTTCTGGCGCCGTTGCCGGGGAGATCAAGACACGCTGCAAGGGGAGTCTCCACATCCCAATCTCTTTACTTTGTTTTTGTCTTGCTTAGTTTTATTTACTACTTTGTTTGCTGCACTAAATCAAAATACAAAAAAATTAGTTGCTAGTTTTACTTTATTTGCTATCTTGTTTGCTATATCAAAAACACAAAAAAAATTAGTTACTTGCATTTACTTTATCTAGTTTGCTTTATTTACTGTTGCTAAAATGGCTACCCCTGAAAATACTAAGTTGTGTGACTTCACAACCACAAATAATAATGATTTCTTATGCACACCTATTGCTCCACCTGCTACTACAGCAGAATTCTTTGAAATTAAACCTGCTTTACTGAATCTTGTTATGCGAGAGCAATTTTCTGGTGTTAGTTCTGATGATGCTGCTGCCCATCTTAATAATTTTGTTGAACTATGTGAAATGCAAAAATATAAAGATGTAGATGGTGACATTATAAAATTAAAATTGTTCCCTTTCTCATTAAGAGGAAGAGCTAAAGATTGGTTGCTATCTCTGCCTAAGAATAGTATTGATTCATGGACTAAATGCAAGGATGCTTTTATTGGTAGATATTATCCCCCTGCTAAAATTATATCTTTGAGAGTAGCATAATGAATTTTAAACAATTAGATACTGAGCATGTTGCACAAGCATGGGAAAGAATGAAATCTTTGGTTAAAAATTGCCCAACCCATGGACTGACTACTTGGATGATCATCCAAACCTTCTATGCAGGACTGAATTTTTCTTCGTGGAATTTATTGGATTCAGCTGCTGGAGGTACCTTTATGTCCATCACTCTTGGTGAAGCAACAAATCTTCTTGATAATATGATGATCAACTACTCTGAATGGCACACGGAAAGAGCTCCACAAGGTAAGAAGGTAAATTCTGTCGAAGAAACCTCTTCCTTGAGTGATAAGATTGATGCTATTATGTCTATGCTTGTGAATGATAGGACTAATATTGATCCTAATAATGTTCCATTAGCTTCATTGGTTGCACAAGAAGAACATGTTGATGTGAATTTCATTAAAAATAATAATTTCAACAACAATGCTTATCGAAACAATTCTAGTAATAACTATAGGCCATATCCTTATAATAATGGTAACGGTTATGCTAATTCTTATGGGAATTCTTACAATAATAATAGGAACACACCCCCTGGACTTGAAGCCATGCTTAAAGAATTTATTAGTACACAAACTGCTTTTAACAAATCTGTTGAAGAAAAGCTTGGGAAAATTGATATACTTGCTTCTAAAGTCGATAGTCTTGCTGCTGATGTAGATCTTTTGAAATCGAAAGTTATGCCTAATAGGGATATTGAAAATAAAATTACTACTACAGCAAATGCCATCCAAGTTAGAATTAATGAGAATATAAGATTAATGGCTGAATTGCGTGCTAGGTGGGATAGAGAAGAAAATGAAAAACTAGCTAAAGAGAAGAATGTAGCTAAAGTTTGGACTATTACCACCACTAGTAATGCTAATGCTACACATGTTGCTGCACCTCCTACTATTAATAATAAAAGAATTGGTGTTAGCAATGTTTCCACTTCTAATGCAAAGCGAGAAACCGCTGAAACTAAAACTGCTGAAACTGCCTGTGATAAAGCTGCTGAAATTTTTTCCAACATTGGGGATGATGATCCCATTGCTTTAGATTATAATGGTTTGAATTTTGATGATTGCCACATCTCTGAAGTTATAAAGTTCTTGCAAAAACTTGCTAAAAGTCCTAATGCTAGTGCTATAAATTTGGCTTTCACGCAACATATTACAAATGCTCTCATAAAAGCTAGAGAAGAGAAATTAGAGCGCGAAGCCTCCATTCCTAAAAAGCTAGAGGATGGTTGGGAGCCCATCATTAAGATGAAGGTTAAAGATTTTGATTGTAATGCTTTATGTGATCTTGGTGCAAGTATTTCTGTTATGCCTAAGAAAATTTATAATATGCTTGACTTGCCACCGCTGAAAAATTGTTATTTGGATGTTAATCTTGCTGATCATTCTACAAAGAAACCTTTGGGGAAAGTTGATAATGTTTGCATTACCGTTAACAATAACCTTGTCCCCGTTGATTTTGTTGTCTTGGATATTGAATGCAATGCATCTTGTCCCATTATATTGGGAAGACCTTTTCTTCGAACCGTTGGTGCTATCATTGATATGAAGGAAGGTAATATAAAATATCAATTTCCTCTCAAGAAAGGTATGGAACACTTCCCTAGGAAGAGAATGAAGTTACCTTATGATTCTATTATTACAACAAATTATGATGTTGATACTTCGTCTCTTGATAATACTTGATACACACTTTCTGCGCATAGCTGAAAGGCGTTAAAGAAAAGCGCTTATGGGAGACAACCCATGGTTTTTACCTACAGTACTTTGTTTTTATTTTGTGTCTTGGAAGTTGTTTACTACTGTAGCAACCTCTCCTTATCTTAGTTTAGTGTTTTGTTGTGCCAAGTAAAGTCGTTGATAGAAAAGTTCATACTAGATTTGGATTACTGCGCAGAAACAGATTTCTTTGCTGTCACGAATCTGGGCTGTTTTCTCTGTAGGTAACTCAGAAAATTATGCCAATTTACGTGAGTGATCCTCAGATATGTACGCAACTTTCATTCAATTTGAGCATTTTCATTTGAGCAAGTCTGGTGCCTCGATAAAATTCGTCAATACGAACTGTTCTGTTTTGACAGATTCAGCCTTTTATTTCGCATTGCCTCTTTTACTATGTTGGATGAATTTCTTTGATCCATTAATGTCCAGTAGCTTTATGCAATGTCCAGAAGTGTTAAGAATGATTGTGTCACCTCTGAACATGTTAATTTTTATTGTCGCTAACCCTCTAATGAGTTGTTCTAAGTTTGGTGTGGAGGAAGTTTTCAAGGATCAAGAGAGGAGTATGATGCAACATGATCAAGGAGAGTGAAAGCTCTAAGCTTGGGGATGCCCCGGCGGTTCACCCCTGCATATATCAAGAAGACTCAAGCGTCTAAGCTTGGGGATGCCCAAGGCATCCCCTTCTTCATCGACAACATTATCAGGTTCCTCCCCTAAAACTATATTTTTATTCCATCACATCTTATGTGCTTTGCTTGGAGCGTCGGTTTGTTTTTGTTTTGTTTGAATAAAATGGATCCTAGCATTCACTTTGTGGGAGAGAGACACGCTCCGCTGTAGCATATGGACAAGTATGTCCTTAGTTTCTACTCATAGTATTCATGGCGAAGTTTCTTCTTCGTTAAATTGTTATATGGTTGGAATTGGAAAATGATACATGTAGTAATTGCTATAAGTGTCTTGGGTAATGTGATACTTGGCAATTGTTGTGCTCATGTTTAAGCTCTTGCATCATATACTTTGCACCCATTAATGAAGAAATACATAGAGCATGCTAAAATTTGGTTTGCATATTTGGTCTCTCTAAGGTCTAGATAATTTCTAGTATTGAGTTTGAACAACAAGGAAGACGGTGTAGAGTCTTATAATGTTTAAAATATGTCTTTTATGTGAGTTTTGCTGCACCGGTTCATCCTTGTGTTTGTTTCAAATAAGCCTTGCTAGCCTAAACCTTGTATCGAGAGGGAATACCTCTCATGCATCCAAAATACTTGAGCCAACCACTATGCCATTTGTGTCCACCATACCTACCTACTACATGGTATTTTCCGCCATTCCAAAGTAAATTGCTTGAGTGCTACCTTTAAAATTCCATCATTCACCTTTGCAATATATAGCTCATGGGACAAATAGCTTAAAAACTATTGTGGTATTGAATATGTACTTATGCACTTTATCTCTTATTAAGTTGCTTGTTGTGCGATAACCATCTTCACTGGGGACGCCATCAACTACTCTTTGTTGAATTTCATGTGAGTTGCTATGCATGTTCGTCTTGTCTGAAGTAAGAGCGATCTACCACCTTATGGTTAAGCATGCATATTGTTAGAGAAGAACATTGGGCCGCTAACTAAAGCCATGATCCATGGTGGAAGTTTCAGTTTTGGACAATATCCTCAATCTCATATGAGAAAATTATTAATTGTTGTTACATGCTTATGCATAAAAGAGGAGTCCATTATCTGTTGTCTATGTTGTCCCGGTATGGATGTCTAAGTTGAGAATAATCAATAGCGAGAAATCCAATGCGAGCTTTCTCCTTAGACCTTTGTACATGCGGCATAGAGGTACCCCTTTGTGACACTTGGTTAAAACATGTGCATTGTGATGATCCGGTAGTCCAAGCTAATTAGGACAAGGTGCGGGCACTATTAGTATACTATGCATGAGGCTTGCAACTTGTAAGATATAATTTACATGATACATATGCTTTATTACTACCGTTGACAAAATTGTTTCATGTTTTCAAAATAAAAGCTCTAGCACAAATATAGCAATCGATGCTTTTCCTCTATGGAGGACCATTTCATTGTTGAGTCAGTTCACCTATTTCTCTCCACCTCAAGAAGCAAACACTTGTGTGAACTGTGCATTGATTCCTACATACTTGCTTATTGCACTTATTATATTACTCTATGTTGACAATATCCATGAGATATACATGTTATGAGTTGAAAGCAACCGCTGAAACTTAATCTTCCTTTGTGTTGCTTCAATGCTTTTACTATGAATTATTGCTTTATGAGTTAACTCTTATGCAAGACTTATTGATGTTTGTCTTGAAGTGCTATTCATGAAAAGTCTTTGCTTTATGATTCACTTGTTTACTCATGTCATATACATTGTTTTGATCGCTGCATTCACTACATATGCTTTACAAATAGTATGATCAAGGTTATGATGGCATGTCACTCCAGAAATTATCTTTGTTATCGTTTTACCTGCTCGGGACGAGCAGAACTAAGCTTGGGGATGTTGATACGTCTCCAACGTATCGATAATTTCTTATGTTCCATGCCACATTATTGATGTTATCTACATGTTTTATGCACACTTTATGTCATATTCGTGCATTTTCTGGAACTAACCTATTAACAAGATGCCGAAGTGCCGATTCTTGTCGTTTCATTGCTTTTGGTTTCAGAAATCCTAGTAACGAAATATTCTCGGAATTGGACGAAATCAACGCCCAGGGTCCTATTTTGCCACGAAGCTTCCAGAAGACCGAAGAGGAGACGAAGTGGGGCCACGAGGCGCCCAAACCCTAGGGCGGCGCGGCCTGCCCCTTGGCCGCGCCGACCTGTTGTGTGGGGCCCTCGTGTGGCCCCCTGACCTGCCCTTCCGCCTACTTAAAGCCTCCGTCGCGAAACCCCCAGTACCGAGAGCCACGATACGGAAAACCTTCCAGAGACGCCGCCGCCGCCGATCCCATCTCGGGGGATTCAGGAGATTGCCTCCGGCACCCTGCCGGAGAGGGGAATCATCTCCCGAAGGACTCTACGCCGCCATGGTCGCCTCCGGAGTGATGTGTGAGTAGTCTACCCCTGGACTATGGGTCCATAGCAGTAGCTAGATGGTTGTCTTCTCCCCATTGTGCTTCATTGTTGGATCTTGTGAGCTGCCTAACATGATCAAGATCATCTATCTGTAATTCTATATGTTGCGTTTGTTGGGATCCGATGAATAGAGAATACTTGTTATGTTGATTATCAAAGTTATGTCTATGTGTTGTTTATGATCTTGCATGCTCTCCGTTATTAGTAGATGCTCTGGCCAAGTTGATGCTAGTAACTCCAAGAGAGAGTATTTATGCTCGATAGTGGGTTCATGTCTCCGTGAATCTGGAGGAGTGACAAGAACCACTAAGGTTACGGATGTGCTGTTGCCACTAGGGATAAAACATTGGTGCTATGTTCAAGGATGTAGTCACTGATTACATTACGCGCAATACTTAATGCAATTGTCTGTTGTTAGCAACTTAATACTGGAGGGGGTTCGGATGATAACCTGAAGGTGAACTATTTAGGCATAGATGCATGCTGGATAGCGGTCTATGTACTTTGTCGTAATGCCCAATTAAATCTCACTATACTCATCATAATATGTATGTGCATGGTCATGCCCTCTTTATTTGTCAATTGCCCAACTGTAATTTGTTCACCCAACATGATGTTTATCTTATGGGAGAGACACCTCTAGTGAACTGTGGACCCCGGTCCAATTCTCTATACTGAAATACAATCTACTGCAATACTGTTCTACTGTTTTCTGCAAACAATCATCTTCCACACAATATGGTTAATCCTTTGTTACAGCAAGCCGGTGAGATTGACAACCTCACTGTTTCGTTGGGGCAAAGTACTTTGGTTGTGTTGTGCAGGTTCCACGTTGGCGCCGGAATCTCTGGTGTTGCGCCGCACTACATCCCGCCGCCATCAACCTTCAACGTGCTTCTTGGCTCCTCCTGGTTCGATAAACCTTGGTTTCTTTCTGAGGGAAAACTTGCTGCTGTGCGCATCATACCTTCCTCTTGGGGTTCCCAACGAACGTGTGAGTTACACGCCATCAACGCTCCAAGCAAAGCACATAAGATGTGATGGAATAAAAATATAGTTTCAGGGGAGGAACCTGATATTGTTGTCGATGAAGAAGGGGATGCCTTGGGCATCCCCAAGCTTAGACGCTCGAGTCTTCTTAGAATATGCATGGGTGAACCACCGGGGCATCCCCAAGCTTAGAGCTTTCACTCTCCTTGATCATGTTGCATCATACTCCTCTCTTGATCCTTGAAAACTTCCTCCACACCAAACTTAGAACAACTCATTAGAGGGTTAGCGACAATAAAAATTAACATGTTCAGAGGTGACACAATCATTCTTAACACTTCTGGACATTGCATAAAGCTACTGGACATTAATGGTGAAGGAGATATGCCCTAGAGGCAATAATAAAGTGGTTATTATTTATATCTTTATGTTTATGATAAATGTTTATATATCATGCTAGAATTGTATTAACTGAAACATTAGTACATGTGTGATATGTAGACAAACAAGAAGTCCCTAGTATGCCTCTTAAACTAGCTTGTTGATTAATGGATGATTAGTTTCATAATCATGAACATTGGATGTTATTAATAACAAGGTTATGTCATTGTGTGAATGATGTAATGGACACACCCAATTAAGCGTAGCATAAGATCTCGTCATTAAGTTATTTGCTATAAGCTTTCGATACATAGTTACCTAGTCCTTATGACCATGAGATCATGTAAATCACTTATACCGGAAAGGTACTTTGATTACACCAAACACCACTGCGTAAATGGGTGGCTATAAAGGTGGGATTAAGTATCCGGAAAGTATGAGTTGAGGCATATGGATCAACAGTGGGATTTGTCCATCCCGATGACGGATAGATATACTCTGGGCCCTCTCGGTGGAATGTCGTCTAATGTCTTGCAAGCATATGAATGAGTTCATAAGAGACCACATACCACGGTACGAGTAAAGAGTACTTGTCAGGAGACGAGGTTGAACAAGGTATAGAGTGATACCGAAGATCAAACCTCGGACAAGTAAAATATCGCGAGACAAAGGGAATTGGTAATATATGTGTATGGTTCATTCGATCACTAAAGTCATCGTTGAATATGTGGGAGCCATTATGGATCTCCAGATCCCGCTATTGGTTATTGGTCGGAGTGAGTACTCAACCATGTCCGCATAGTTCTCGAACCGTAGGGTGACACACTTAAAGTTGGATGTTGAAATGGTAGTTCTTGAATTATGGAATGAAGTTCGAATATTTGTTCGGAGTCCCGGATGAGATCAAGGACAACACGAGGAGTTAATGATTGGTCCGGAGAATAAGATTCATATATAGGATGTCATTTTATGTGAAATAAAATGTCGCTGAAGGTTCTATGGAAGGTTCTAGAAGGTTCTAGAAAAGTCCGGAAGAAACCACCAAGGAAGGTGGAGTCCACAAGGGACTCCACCTCCATGGCCGGCCAGCCCTAGTGGGGGTGGAGTCCCAAGTGGACTCCACCATAGGGGGCCGGCCACCCCCCCACATGGGAGGTGGGAATCCCACCTTTGGGTGGGAGTCCTAGTTGGGCTAGGTTTGCCCCCTCCTATGGAAGGTTTTGGTTTCGGGTCTTATTCGAAGACTTGGACACCAACACTTGGGATCCACCTATATAATGAGGGGCCAAGGGAGGGGGCCGGCCACCCCAAGACCATAGCTTGGCCGCCCTTGAGTGGCCGGCCACCCCTCCCAAACCCTAGCTTTGCTCCTCCACTTCATATTGTCCGGTTTGCTTAGCGAAGCTCCGCCGGACTTCTACACCGCCACCGACACCACGCCGTCGTGCTGTCGGATTCAAGAGGAGCTACTACTTCCGCTGCCCGCTGGAACGGGAGGTGGACGTCGTCTTCATCAACAACCGAACGTGTGACCGAGCACGGAGGTGCTGCCCGTTCGTGGCGCCGAACCGATCGTGATCAAGATCTTCTACGCGCTTTTGCAAGCGGCAAGTGATCGTCTACCGCAGCAACAAGAGCCTCATCTTGTAGGCTTTGGAATCTCTTCAAGGGTGAGACTCGATACCCCTCGTTGCTACCGTCTTCTAGATTGCATCTTGGCTTGGATTGCGTGTTCGCGGTAGGAAAATTTTTGTTTTCTATGCAACGTTATCCTACAAAGTGGTATCGAGCCGTGTTTATGCATAGATGGTTGCACGAGTAGAACACAATGGTTTGTGGGCGTTGATGCTCTTGTTATCTTTAGTTTGAGTACTTTGCATCTTTATGGCATAGTGGGATGAAGCGGCTCGGACTAACTTTACATGACCGCGTTCATGAGACTTGTTCCTCGTTCGACATGCAACTTGTATTGCATAAGAGGCTTTGCGGGTGTCTGTCTCTCCTACTATAGTAAAGATTCAATTTACTCTTCTATTGAAAACATTAGTATCAACGTTGTGGTTCATGTTCGTAGGTAGATTAGATCTCTCTCGAAAACCCTAAACCACGTAAAATATGCAAACCAAATTAGAGACGTCTAACTTGTTTTTGCAGGGTTTGGTGATGTGATATGGCCATGATATGATGATGAATATGTATGAGATGATCATTATTGTATTGTGGCAACCGGCAGGAGCCTTATGGTTGTCTTTAAATTTCATGTTGAGTAGTATTTCAAAGTAGTTGTAATAGTTGCTACATGGAGGACAAACATGAAGACGGTGCCATTGACCTTGGTGCTACGCCGATGATGATGGAGATCATGCCCGAAGATGATGGAGATCATATCCGTGCTTTGGAGATGAAGATCAAAGGCACAAGAACAAAAGGGCCATATCATATCACATATGAACTGCATGTGATGTTAATCCTTTTTTATGCATCTTATTTTGCTTAGATCGCGACGGTAGCATTATAAGATGATCCCTCACTAAAATCTCAAGATAATAAAGTGTTCATCCTTAGTAGCACCGTTATTAAGTTTTATCGTTTCGAAGCATCTCGTGATGATCGGGTGTGATAGATTCGATAAGTACATACAACGGGTGCAAGACAGTTTTGCACATGCGGATACTAAGGTGGCCTTGACGAGCCTAGCATGTACGTACATGGTCTCGAACACGTGATACCGAAAGGTAGAGCATGAATCATATGGTTGATATGATGAACACTATGAGTGTTCGCCATTGAAATCACACCTTTTCTCGTGATGATCGGGTTTAGGTGCGGTGGATTTGGTTCGTGTGATCACTAAGACAATGCGAGGGATATTGTTTTGAGTGGGAGTTCACCTAGGGTTTTAATTATGTTGAATTAAAATTTGAACTCAATTTGTCATAAACTTAGTCTAAACTATTGCAAATATATGTTGTAGAGATGGCGTCCTCAATCAATTTTAATCAGCCTCCTAGAGAAAGAGAAACTTAAGAGCAACGGTAGCAACTTCACCGATCGGTTCCGTCATGTGAGGATCTTCCTCTCTCGCGGAAATCTGCAATTTGTGCTTGATGCACCGCTAGGTGACCCTCCCGCAGAAGATGAATCCGATGAAGTAAAAGCTGTTTACGCAACTCGGAAAACTCGGTACTCTCAAGTTCGGTGTGCCATCCCGTGCGATCGGAATCCGATCTTCAAAAACGTTTTGAGCACCATGATCCTCATGAGTTGATGAATGAGCTGAAAGCTATATTCGAGACTCATGCGGCAAGGAATGCTATGAAGCATCGAAACATTTCTTCAAATTTGTATGATGGAAGAAGGCAGTTCCGTTAGTGAGCACATGCTCGCCATGACCGGCATGCGAAGAAACTCGTTGACTTGGGAATAGTGATTCCTAACAGATCGGGGATTAATCGTGTCCTTCAATCACCGCCACCAAGTTACAAGAACTTTGTGATGAACTACAATATGCGTAACATGAACAAGGAGTTACCTGAACTCTTTGGCATGCTAAAAGCTGCTGAGATTGAGATCAAGAAAGAGCACCAAGTGTTGATGGTCAACAAGACCACCGGTTTCAAGAAACAGGCAAGTCTAAGGGAAAATTCAAGAAGGGTGGCAAGAAAGCTGCCACGCCTCCTATGAAACCTAAGAACGGCCCTAAGCCTGATGCTGAGTGCTATTATCGCAAGGAGAAGGGACACCGGAAGCGTAATTGCTCCAAGTATCCGGCTGATCTAAAGAGCGGCCTTGTCAAGAAGAAGAAAGAAGGTATATCTGATATACATGTTATAGATGTTTATCTCACTAGTTCTCGTTCTAGTACACGGGTATTTGATACCGGTTCGGTTGCTCATATTTGTAACTCGAAACAGGAACTAAAGAATAAACGACAACCGCTGAAAGATGAAGTGACGATGCGCGTTGGAAACGGATCCAAGGTCAATGTGATCGCAATGACACTTCCTCTACATCTACCTTCGGGATTAGTTTTAAGCCTAAATAATTGTTATTATGTACCTGCGTTGAGCATGAACATTATATCTGGATCTTGTTTAATGCAAGACGGTTATTCATTCAAGTCTCGAGAATAATGGTTGTTCTATTTTTATGAATAATATCTTTTATGGTCGAGCACCACAAAAGAATGGCTTATTTCTCGTTAGATCTCGATAGTAGTGATACACATATACATAACATTGATGCTAAGCGAATTAAACTAAATGATAATTCTACTTATATGTGGCAATCGCTGCCTTGGTCATATTGGAGTGAAACGCATGAAGAAACTCCATACCGATGGATTACTTGAATCACTTGACTTTGAGTCACTTGATAGATGCGAAGCATGTCTAATGGGAAAAATGACAAAGACTCCATTCTCTCAGTATGATGGAGCGAGCCATCGACTTATTGGAAATCATACATACCGATGTATGTGGACCAATGAGCGTAGCATCGCGCGGTGGTTATCGTTATGTTCTAACCTTCACAGATGATCCGAGTAGATATGGGTATATCTATTTCATGAAACATAAATCCGAAACTTTCGAGAAGTTTAAGGAATTTCAAAGTGAAGTAGAAAATCAACGTAACAAGAAGATCAAATTTCTACGATCCGATCGTGGAGGTGAATATCTGAGTTATGAGTTTGGCATGCATTTAAAGAAATGCGGAATACTTTCACAATTGACACCGCCGGGAACACCTCAACGAAACGGTGTGTCCGAACGTCGTAATCGAACTCTCTTAGATATGGTTCGTAGTATGATGTCTCTTACTGATTTGCCGTTATCATTTTGGAGTTATGCATTAGAGACAGCCGCATTCACTTTAAATAGAGCACCATCAAAATCCGTAGAAACGACACCGTATGAATTATGGTTTAATAAGACACCTAAGCTGTCGTTCCCGAAAGTTTGGGGTTGCGAAGCCTATGTAAAGAAGATAAACCCGGACAAGCTAGAACCCAAAGCGGAGAAATGCGTCTTCATAGGTTATCCTAAGGAAACTATAGGATACACTTTCTATCACAGATCCGAAGGCAAAATCTTTGTTGCTAAGAACGGAACCTTTCTTGAGAAAGAATTTCTCACTAAAGAAGTGACTGAAGAAAAGTAGAACTCGATGAGATTGATGAATCTATACTCGTTGATCGAGTAGCGCAAGATCGAAGTTGTACCCGTACCGCCTACACCGGCAACAGAGGAAGCTAATGATAATGATCATGAAACTTCGAACGAGGAAACTACCGAACCTCGCAGATCGACAAGGGAACGTGCCACTCCTGATTGGTATGATCCTTGTCTAAATGTCATGATTGTGGATAACAATGATGAGGACCCCGCGACGTATGAAGAAGCGATGATGAGCCCGTATTCCAACAAATGGCAAGAAGCCATGAAATCCGAAATGGGATCCATGTATGATAACAAAGTATGGACTTTGGTAGACTTACCCGATAGCCGAAAGGCTGTCGAAAATAAATGGATCTTCAAGAGAAAAACAGATGCCGATGGTAATATTATCGTCTATAAAGCTCGACTTGTCGCAAAGGGTTTCCGACAAATTCAAGGAGTTGACTACGATGAGACTTTCTCACCCGTAGCGAAGCTGAAATCTGTGAGGATTTTGTTAGCAATAGCTGCATTTTTCGATTATGAGATTTGGCGTATGGATGTCAAAACGGCGTTCCTTAATGGAGACATTGAGGAAGAGTTGTATATGGTACAACCCAAAGGTTTTGTCGATCCTAAAAATGCCGACAAAGTATGCAAACTTCAGCGTTCAATCTATGGACTCAAGCAAGCATCGAGAAGTTGGAACCGACGCTTTGATAAGGTGATCAAAGACTTCGGGTTTATACAAAGGTCATGGAGAGGCCCGTATTTACAAGAAAGTGAGTGGGAGCTCGTAGCATTCCCGATATTATATGTAGATGACATATTATTGATCGGGAATGATATAGAACTATTAAGCAGTTGTTAAGGGTTATTTGAATAATAGTTTTTCAATGAAAGACCTTGGTGAAGCATCGTATATATTAGGCATCAAGATTTATAGAGATAGATCAAGACGTCTAATAGGGCTATCACAAGAGTACATATCTGGACAAGATTCTAAAGAAGTTTAGAATGGACGAAAGTAAGAAAGGGTTCTTACCTATGTTACCAGCAAGGTATTGAGTAAAACTCAAGGACCGGCTACGGCAGAAGAAAGAGAAAGGATGTGTAACATCCCCTATGCCTCGGCAAGAGGATCTATCATGTATGCCATGCTATGTACTAGACCGGATATAGCACATGCCGTTAGTTTGACTAGCAGATATCAAAGTGATCCAGAATGGAACACTGGACAGCGGTCAAGAATATCCTGAAATACTTGAAAAGAACTAAGGATATGTTTCTTTGTTATGGAGGTGACCAAGAGCTCGTTGTAAACGGTTACACCGATGCAAGTTGGAACACCGATCCCGATGACTCTAAGTCACAACTGGGTACGTGTTTATATTGAATGGTGCTGCAGCAAGCTGGGCAAGCTCGAAGCAAAGGCACGGTGGCGAAGTCTTCAATGTAATCGAGTACATAGCGGCTTCAGAGGCTTCATCGAAGCGGTATGGATGAAGAGGTTCATTGTAGAGCTCGGTGTGGTTCCGAGTGCATTGGACCCATTAATCATTTACCGTGATAACATGGGTGCCATCGCCAATGCACAAGAGCCAAGGTCACACAAGAGGCTGAAGCATATCAAGCTGCGTTACCACTCGATTCGCGAGTACATCGAAGATGGAGAAGTAAAGATTTGCAAAGTACACACCGATCCGAATGTAGCAGATCCGTTGACTAAAGCTCTCCCTAGGGCAAAGCATGACCAACACCAGAATGCCATGGGTGTTAGGTATATTACAATGTAATCTAGATTATTGACTCTAGTGCAAGTGGGAGATCGAAGGAGATATGCCCTAGAGGCAATAATAAAGTGGTTATTATTTATATCTTTATGTTTATGATAAATGTTTATATATCATGCTAGAATTGTATTAACCGAAACATTAGTACATGTGTGATATGTAGACAAACAAGAAGTCCCTAGTATGCCTCTTAAACTAGCTTGTTGATTAATGGATGATTAGTTTCATAATCATGAACATTGGATGTTATTAATAACAAGGTTATGTCATTGTGTGAATGATGTAATGGACACACCCAATTAAGCGTAGCATAAGATCTCGTCATTAAGTTATTTGCTATAAGCTTTCGATACATAGTTACCTAGTCCTTATGACCATGAGATCATGTAAATCACTTATACCGGAAAGGTACTTTGATTACACCAAACACCACCGCGTAAATGGGTGGCTATAAAGGTGGGATTAAGTATCCGGAAAGTATGAGTTGAGGCATATGGATCAACAAAGTGGGATTTGTCCATCCCGATGACGGATAGATATACTGGGCCCTCTCGGTGGAATATCGTCTAATGTCTTGCAAGCATATGAATGAGTTCATAAGAGACCACATACCACGGTACGAGTAAAGAGTACTTGTCAGGAGACGAGGTTGAACAAGGTATAGAGTGATACCGAAGATCAAACCTCGGACAAGTAAAATATCGCGAGACAAAGGGAATTGGTAATATATGTGTATGGTTCATTCGATCACTAAAGTCATCGTTGAATATGTGGGAGCCATTATGGATCTCCGTATCCCGCTATTGGTTATTGGTCGGAGTGAGTACTCAACCATGTCCGCATAGTTCTCGAACCGTAGGGTGACACACTTAAAGTTGGATGTTGAAATGGTAGTTCTTGAATTATGGAATGAAGTTCGAATATTTGTTCGGAGTCCCGGATGAGATCCCGGACATCACGAGGAGTTCCGGAATGGTCCGGAGAATAAGATTCATATATAGGATGTCATTTTATGTGAAATAAAATGTCGCGGAAGGTTCTATGGAAGGTTCTAGAAGGTTCTAGAAAAGTCCGGAAGAAACCACCAAGGAAGGTGGAGTCCACAAGGGACTCCACCTCCATGGCCGGCCAGCCCTAGTGGGGGTGGAGTCCCAAGTGGACTCCACCATAGGGGGCCGGCCACCCCCCACATGGGAGGTGGGAATCCCACCTTTGGGTGGGAGTCCTAGTTGGGCTAGGTTTGCCCCCTCCTATGGAAGGTTTTGGTTTCGGGTCTTATTCGAAGACTTGGACACCAACACTTGGGATCCACCTATATAATGAGGGGCCAAGGGAGGGGGCCGGCCACCCCAAGACCATAGCTTGGCCGCCCCCCTTGAGTGGCCGGCCACCCCCTCCCAAACCCTAGCTTTGCTCCTCCACTTCATATTGTCCGGTTTGCTTAGCGAAGCTCCGCCGGACTTCTACACCGCCACCGACACCACGCCGTCGTGCTGTCGGATTCAAGAGGAGCTACTACTTCCGCTGCCCGCTGGAACGGGGAGGTGGACGTCGTCTTCATCAACAACCGAACGTGTGACCGAGTACGGAGGTGCTGCCCGTTCGTGGCGCCGGAACCGATCGTGATCAAGATCTTCTACGCGCTTTTGCAAGCGGCAAGTGATCGTCTACCGCAGCAACAAGAGCCTCATCTTGTAGGCTTTGGAATCTCTTCAAGGGTGAGACTCGATACCCCCTCGTTGCTACCGTCTTCTAGATTGCATCTTGGCTTGGATTGCGTGTTCGCGGTAGGAAAATTTTTGTTTTCTATGCAACGTTATCCTACAAATGGATCAAAGAAATTCATCCAACATAGCAAAAGAGGCAATGCGAAATAAAAGGCAGAATCTGTCAAAACAGAACAGTTCGTATTGACGAATTTTATCGAGGCACCAGACTTGCTCAAATGAAAATGCTCAAATTGAATGAAAGTTGCGTACATATCTGAGGATCACTCACGTAAATTGGCATAATTTTCTGAGTTACCTACAGAGAAAACAGCCCAGATTCGTGACAGCAAAGAAATCTGTTTCTGCGCACTAATCCAAATCTAGTATGAACTTTTCTATCAACGACTTTACTTGGCACAATAAAACACTAAACTAAGATAAGGAGAGGTTGCTACAGTAGTAAACAACTTCCAAGACACAAAATAAAAAACAAAGTACTGTAGGTAAAAACATGGGTTGTCTCCCATAAGCGTTTTTCTTTAACGCCTTTCAGCTAGGCGCAGAAAGTGTGTATCAAGTATTATCAAGAGACGAAGTATCAACATCATAATTTGTTCTAATAATAGAATCAAAAGGTAACTTCATTCTCTTTCTAGGGAAGTGTTCCATACCTTTCTTGAGAGGAAATTGATGTTTAATATTACCTTCCTTCATATCAATGATAGCACCAACAGTTCGAAGAAAAGGTCTTCCCAATATAATGGGACAAGATGCATTGCATTCAATATCCAAGACAACAAAATCAACGGGGACAAGGTTATTGTTAACGGTAATGCGAACATTATCAACTTTCCCCAAAGGTTTCTTTGTAGAATGATCAGCAAGATTAACATCCAAATAACAATTTTTCAGCGGTGGCAAGTCAAGCATATTATAAATTTTCTTAGGCATAACGGAAATACTTGCACCAAGATCACATAAGGCATTACAATCAAAATCTTTAACCTTCATCTTAATGATGGGCTCCCAACCATCCTCTAGCTTTTTAGGAATAGAGGCTTCGCGCTCTAGTTTCTCTTCTCTAGCTTTTATGAGAGCATTTGTAATATGTTGCGTGAAAACCAAATTTATAGCACTAGCATTAGGACTTTTAGCAAGTTTTTGCAAGAACTTTATAACTTCAGAGATGTGGCAATCATCAAAATTCAAACCATTATAATCTAAAGCAATGGGATCATCATCCCCAATGTTAGAAAAAATTTCAGCAGCTTTATCACGAGCGATTTCAAAGCGTTTTAGCAGTTTCGGGCAGTTTCTCGCGCTTTGCATTAGAAGTGGAAACATTGCTAACACCAATTCTTTTATTATTAATAGTAGGAGGTGCAGCAACATGTGTAGCATTAGCATTACTAGTGGTGGTGATAGTCCAAACTTTAGCTACATTCTTCTCTTTAGCTAGTTTTTCATTTTCTTCTCTATCCCACCTAGCACGCAATTCAGCCATTAATCTTATATTCTCATTAATTCTAACTTGGATGACATTTGCTGTAGTAACAATTTTATTTTCAATATCCCTATTAGGCATAACTTTCGATTTCAAAAGATCTACATCAGCAGCAAGACTATCGACTTTAGAAGCAAGTATATCAATTTTCCCAAGCTTTTCTTCAACAGATTTGTTAAAAGCAGTTTGTGTACTAATAAATTCTTTAAGCATGGCTTCAAGTCCAGGGGGTGTGTTCCTATTATTATTGTAAGAATTCCCATAAGAATTAGCATAACCGTTACCATTATTATAAGGATATGGCCTATAGTTATTACTAGAATTGTTTCGATAAGCATTGTTGTTGAAATTATTATTTTTAATGAAATTCACATCAACATGTTCTTCTTGTGCAACCAATGAAGCTAATGGAACATTATTAGGATCAATATTAGTCCTATCATTCACAAGCATAGACATAATAGCATCAATCTTATCACTCAAGGAAGAGGTTTCTTCGACAGAATTTACCTTCTTACCTTGTGGAGCTCTTTCCGTGTGCCATTCAGAGTAGTTGATCATCATATTATCAAGAAGATTTGTTGCTTCACCAAGAGTGATGGACATAAAGGTACCTCCAGCAGCTGAATCCAATAAATTCCGCGAAGAAAAATTTAGTCCTGCAT
Organism: Lolium perenne; assembly: GCF_019359855.2. NCBI lineage: Eukaryota > Viridiplantae > Streptophyta > Magnoliopsida > Poales > Poaceae > Lolium > Lolium perenne. The sequence continues at coordinate 192,605,549 of NC_067245.2, forward strand.
AGAAGGTTTGGATGATCATCCAAGTAGTCAGTCCATGGGTTGGGCAATTTTTAACCAAAGATTTCATTCTTTCCCATGCTTGTGCAACATGCTCAGTATCTAATTGTTTAAAATTCATTATGCTACTCTCAAAGATATAATTTTAGCAGGGGGATAATATCTACCAATAAAAGCATCCTTGCATTTAGTCCATGAATCAATACTATTCTTAGGCAGAGATAGCAACCAATCTTTAGCTCTTCCTCTTAATGAGAAAGGGAACAATTTTAATTTTATAATGTCACCATCTACATCTTTATATTTTTGCATTTCACACAGTTCAACAAAATTATTAAGATGGGCAGCAGCATCATCAGAACTAACACCAGAAAATTGCTCTCGCATAACAAGATTCAGTAAAGCAGGTTTAATTTCAAAGAATTCTGCTGTAGTAGCAGGTGGAGCAATAGGTGTGCATAAGAAATCATTATTATTTGTGGTTGTGAAGTCACACAACTTAGTATTTTCAGGGGTAGCCATTTTAGCAACAGTAAATAAAGCAAACTAGATAAAGTAAATGCAAGTAACTAATTTTTTTGTGTTTTTGATATAACAAACAAGATAGCAAATAAAGTAAAACTAGCAACTAATTTTTTTGTATTTTGATTAAGTGCAGCAAACAAAGTAGTAAATAAAACTAAGCAAGACAAAAACAAAGTAAAGAGATTGGGATGTGGAGACTCCCCTTGCAGCGTGTCTTGATCTCCCCGGCAACGGCGCCAGAAATTTGCTTGCTGGCGCAAAGTTGGCGTGGGAGTTAGAGATCTCTGTGGTGTAACTTTTCTTCAGTTCCCCGACAACGGCGCCAGAAATTTGCTTGATGCGTGTGGTTGACACGTCCGTTGGGAACCCCAAGAGGAAGGTGTGATGCGCACAGCGGCAAGTTTCCCTCAGTAAGAAACCAAGGTTTAATCGAACCAGTAGGAGTCAAGAAGCACGTTGAAGGTTGATGGCGGCGGGATGTAGTGCGGCGCAACACCAGAGATTCCGGCGCCAACGTGGAACCTGCACAACACAACCAAAGTACTTTGCCCCAACGAAACAGTGAGGTTGTCAATCTCACCGGCTTGCTGTAACAAAGGATTAACCGTATTGTGTGGAAGATGATTGTTTGCAGAAAACAGTAAAAACGATATTGCGATGATTGTATTTCAGTATAGAGAATTGGACCGGGGTCCACAGTTCACTAGAGGTGTCTCTCCCATAAGATAAACAGCATGTTGGGTGAACAAATTACAGTTGGGCAATTGACAAATAAAGAGGGCATGACCATGCACATACATATTATGATGAGTATAGTGAGATTTAATTGGGCATTACGACAAAGTACATAGACAGCTATCCAAAGATGCATCTATGCCTAAAAAGTCCACCTTCGTGTTATCATCCGAACCCCCTCCAGTATTAAGTTGCTAACAACAGACAATTGCATTAAGTATTGCGCGTAATGTAATCAGTGACTACATCCTTGAACATAGCACCAATGTTTTATCCCTAGTGGCAACATCACATCCATAATCTTAGAGATTTCTATCACTTCCCCAGATTCACGGAGACATGAACCCACTATCGAGCATAAATACTCCCTCTTGGAGTTACAAGCATCTACTTGGCCAGAGCATCTACTAATAACGGAGAGCATGCAAGATCATAAACAACACATAGACATAACTTTGATAATCAACATAACAAGTATTCTCTATTCATCGGATCCCAACAAACGCAACATATAGAATTACAGATAGATGATCTTGATCATGTTAGGTAGCTCACAAGATCCGACAATGAAGCACAATGGGGAGAAGACAACCATCTAGCTACTGCTATGGACCCATAGTCCAGGGGTAGACTACTCACACATCACTCCGGAGGCGACCATGGCGGCGTAGAGTCCTCCGGGAGATGATTCCCCTCTCCGGCAGGGTGCCGGAGGCGATCTCCTGAATCCCCCGAGATGGGATTGGCGGCGGCGGCGTCTCTGGAAGGTTTTCAGTATCGTGGCTCTCGATGCTTTGGGGGTTTCGCGACGGAGGCTTTAAGTAGGCGGAAGGGCAGGTCAGGAGGCGGCACGAGGGGCCCACACCACAGGGCCGCGCGGCCAAGGGGGGGCCGCGCCGCCCTAGGGTTTGGCCGCCTCGTGGCCCCACTTCGTCTCCTCTTCGGTCTTCTGGAAGCTTCGTGGCAAAATAGGACCCTGGGCGTTGATTTCGTCCAATTCCGAGAATATTTCGTTACTAGGATTTCTGAAACCAAAAATAGCAGAAAACAAGAATCGCACTTCGGCATCTTGTTAATAGGTTAGTTCCAGAAAATGCACGAATATGACATAAAGTGTGCATAAAACATGTAGATAACATCAATAATGTGGCATGGAACATAAGAAATTATCGATACGTTGGAGACGTATCACTCCCATGTTCTTGGGGCCTTTGTAGTTCGCCGGCGCACGGTTCAGGTCAATGGACGATGGAGACGGCCCCGTGAACGACTCGCCCACCTCCGGCGACCCATCCCGTGACGGGTACGCGTACCGCGCCGACTGCGACCCCAATTCGTGCGCGCCGGGCGTGTACCCAAACGGGGCTACCGGCAGGGATGTTGACCTTGGAGGAAGGGGCCGGGTCACGGACGAGGACGAGCTCCCCCCCGAGGCCGTGCCAGCGGCAGGGAGGATCAAGTGCTGAGCGAGCGCTTGGTGGCCATAAAAGAGCATGTCATGCTCTTGCAAGACGTCCGCCTTAGCCTCCGTCTTGAGTTGGAGAAGCTGCTCCGCCGCCCGCTGCCGCTCCTCCGCGGCAGCGATATCCCTCTTCCTTTGGTCGAGCGCCCTGCGGCGGTCGGCCCTCTTCTTGCTCTCGATCTTCCTCTGCTCCGCGGTGAGGTCGGGCTTCGCCTTCTTGGTCGCCGGCCCGGGCTCCACGACCACCGGAGCGTCCAGTTGAGGAGCCTCCGCCAAGGGAGGAGCGGCAACGGCCGCGAGCTCTCCGATGGTGGCGGTGGCGGCGGCAGTCGCTTCGTCGGCCATCTCTAGGTTTTGGGAGTGGAGTGGACTGGGTGTGTTTTGGGAGACAGACAGGCGGGCCAGGGGCGGACAAGGGGAGGACGCGAGCGACCAGCATCTGGCGTCCGCGGCCACGCAAACTCGTCCCAGATTTGGGCCGGGTTTGGGTCGTCCCGGACGCCGCGGCCATCCGTTTTAGGGATAGGTCCGCGCGCTGGGCCGCGTTTTTGTCCGGCTCGACCCAAACGGACGCGCGGGCGCGGTTTGGATCGCGCGGTTGGAGATGCCCTAAGAAACCACTTTAATCTTTTTAAATAGTAGAGATTGTTAAAAAACCGTGTAGTCATAAGACTACACAGCTTAAGTGTGGCTACGCCACTGTCTACGATACTCTTATTATGGGTAGTCTTAGCCCATAATTTTCTAACAAAAATCATTAATTCTCATTTATTGCGAGAGATAACAATAAAAGATAATAGATTGTATCGCTAATATTTATCACCTTCTCTAAATAGCGTAGATTAGTAAGAGAAGACATATTTTCCCTACCAGACATGTTCTTACGTAAAATGAAACGAAACGTGTCAGGGCCGGGGTTGACTTTTGACTGAAAGCCACTGAACGGTTGACTATTGGCCAGTGCCGACGCGGTCGACCCGACTGCATACGGCGGCCGAGAACCTGACTCGAGTCGTCGGGATTCCTCGAGGCGACAGAAATACGCAGCACGCGGCCGGAGTCACGGGCGATTTCGATTTGCTTTCCCTCGTCGTCTCGTCTCTCCTCCCCTCTGTCGCCGCGGCGGATCCAATGGCGCGGTCGCGGGCGAGGCGGCTGCTGCCGGTGCTCACCTTCGTCACGCTCGGAATGCTCATAGGTGCGCGCCCGCCCTCCCCGACCCTTAACCCCCGCTTGCCCTTTCGCTTCGCTGCTGCTACGCCTTCATTCGAATCCGGCATGCTTCCGCCGTGTTTTCTTTCTCCGACTTGGGAGTCTCGGGTCCTGGAAATTGCGGGGGTGGTGCTTCGATGCCGCCGTGAATTGGCCGGATGGGATGGATGTTCCGTTTAGCTGCTGCTAGCTGTGGTCGAATTCGACGGCTTTTTCTTTTCTTGGATCAAATGGTTGTAAGCGTGCGGAGAATCGGTAGCAGCTGTGTCTGCAATCCCCGTTGGGGGATTTTCAACGGATGGGGTGGCTTTGCTTGTGGTTGCGGCGATTACATGTGTTGGACCTGACTCGATTTGACTGATCTAAATTTAGCTTCCTTCCTGCGGAAGCATGGATCATCCTGAGATCTGCGTGCCAGCGTACATGCCCAACGCTGGGATGCTGGTCACTGTTACTACTAATGAGACATTGAAACCCATGTGGTAAGCGTGGTAGGACTTGGTTTGATGCCTAGTCATAGCTGAAAGCCAGCTGACCCTCTGGCTCTGTGCATGCGTAGCTGAAGCAACTCCTTCGGGGCATCCAATTTTCAGTTTTGCGTAGTGCGACCCAGAAAATTCCTGGTTGTACTTTTGATCGTTCTCGGGCTCCCATCTCGAACTATATACACTCTAACAAATAGTAACAATACTGTAGTTCAATGTCGCGTTGATTGTCTCATAAATGAATGAACATCATTAGACTTATTGTTTTAAAAGTCATATGTTGGCCCCTGAATCTGATTTCAATTGCTTGTATAAAGCTTAATTTTGTTTCATCTTGTTTTTTTTTCCACTGATGCAGGCTCACTGCTACAGCTAGTGTTTTTCCGCCGGGTAGACGACCAATCCCGTATGTCTTTCCTCTTTTACTTGTTGGGTAACAGCAATAGTGCACATTTTCTCTACTTGGAACAGACTAGAGATTATCGTCTGCAGCGTCATGTTTCTTCTTGCCCACTCATTTTGCGTTGCTTGAATGCCCTCCATGTTTTAGATTTTAACGTCAAATCAGATACCTGTTTAACACAGATATTCAGTTTTGCATATTGTTCCATCTGAGTAAACCCTGTTCCATAAAGCCCTCAACTGAAAGGAGTAGGCTTTACTCCTTAGTGAGTTCGATGTATGTCTAATCAAACTTTAGGTGTCCTGCATAGCAGATTCAGTACATGTGGATAATGATCAGGAGGCGGCAGTTCTTCGGCTTGGATACGTAAGTTCTGCTATTATTTACAGCCTTTTTTTTTTGAGGAACGGGCAGTCGAACTGCCAATCGGCTTTAGATCTCTGTAATTTTGACATTCTTAGAATTCTCTTTTTGCTTATGTTCTGGCAACCATTTTTGTGTGGGGAAATGCCCGCACATCCCACCCTACCTGGCTTCATTACTCTAGTATATATTCATTGGACATCGTCAATGAACTACACCTTTGCCCAGAAATATCAGTTAAGTTGTACACACATGTTAGAAGGGGAGATACAGGGGGAAGGTGATCGGTGGGTATGACCATGGTTGGGAGGGATTCCTACTTGTGCAGGATTCCTTCATGAGGTATATGATGGGACGAACGGAACGGAATAAAGCAAACATAACGGGGAGGGTTATAATCGGCAATCCAAGGGGTTCAAAGGAATTACTTCTTACAAACTGGATTTGTTCTAAAAAACTAAGACACCTTACAAAAAGGAATGGATACAGTATGCTTTTTAGAGCATTTTTCTTTCTGTTTGAACAAAGATTCTTTGGTATGATTATCTATGCTGCCAATACCATTTGTTCATACATATATGAAATTAAAACATTGATCATGCCCAATTGATTGCATAATGGTGGTGGCATGTGAAACCTGATGTCCTTATTGTGTTATTTACTACTCCCTCCGTTCCAAAATAATTGAAGATCTAGGTTTGTCCTAAGTTAAATTATCTTAAGTTTGACCAAGTTTGTAGGAAAAAACGTTTAACTTAAGACAAACCTAGAACTTCATTAATTTTGTAACGGAACGAATAGTTTTAAAAGAAAACTTCTCTATAGCTCCTCTAGGTGTAGAATTTTAAATTCGAATGAATAGCATATAGTTTCATACATAGGTGCTAGGGACCTTGTAAAGCTTCACTCTTAACAAGGGTTTATAATCTTCTGAAACGCCGGTGTTGTGCTTCCTTGTATGTTAGCAACTCTCTGGTATGTACTAGTGAACATCCATGCATGATGTGTGCACTATGTATGACCAATTGTGTGTGATGATTTTTACATTGTGCTGTCTTATTTAGCAAACTTAGTTTTGTTCATACTCAAACTTAAAAGTCGAGAGCACATCTTCTCTTGCTCTGACAAAGTAAATCTATTTATTTGTAAGATGTAGGTGAAGCCTGAAGTTATCAGCTGGAAGCCTCGAATAATTGTTTTCCATAATTTTCTTAGTTCAGAGGTACGATTCTGCGTCGTGTGTTTTGTTTATGCTAAATCAGCATCCTCTGTATTATTCCATGTTTATTTATTTATTATAGGTACGTCTTTTAAGCCACATACCGTCCTTGCCATATGTTAATTTTCAAACACGAATTATAAACCCTAGCCAGTAACATTTATTTTCAGCAGATCAGCAAGTTTCAAACCATATTGCCGACCAATACAATGGCATACATGACCCTGCATCAATAAAATGGAAAATATACAAAATATTATTGCTGACATATTTTTGGCTAATATTTGCAGGAATGTGATTATCTACGAGAAATTGCTAGACCGAGACTTGAGATTTCTACTGTAGTTGATGTCGCGACAGGAAAAGTATGTGCTTTGGCTTGCAATTCTTAGGACATTGTCTCTGTCTATCAGTACTTAGTAGACATTATATTTTTCATTGAATCAGCAGATCAGCAAGTTCGAATCTTAGTTGGGAACATAAAGACTTTTTTTTAATAATCTATGTCCACTTTATACACTTACAGAATAAATTACGGAGTATTATTAATGGGAAACATGGCAACGCATTGTCCAACGATTTCTTAACGAGCCCTTGGTGTGCTAGGAATATTTATTTCGGACGATTAAAATCTTGTATGGACAACAATCTTCTCTTGTTTCTTCAAGCTTGAACATTAACATACATTCTCATGCCTGTTTCAAAAGCGTCTTATTCTCCGGGTTGTAGTTACAGATCGATCTACTTTACTTTTTCTTACAGAGCAAGTTAATGCTTTGGCTTTTGACATGCCCTCAGCACTCCTGTATTGCAGTTTATTAAACGATTACTTATAATACTGGAAGTTTGAGAGGAATTTGTTGTGTTAGCTTGATAGTTGTTCTTATTTTTCATGTTTATTTTGGTTACTGAAAATCTCATACGTTTTCTTCTCTTTACTATATTTTCAATGTTTCTGTTGGTATGTACTCCCAGGGTGTAAAAAGTGATGTTCGCACAAGTTCTGGGATGTTTGTGAACTCTGAAGAAAGAAAACGCCCAGTCATTCAGGTCTGTTCACGCTACTTGACAGAAGTTCCCTTAACTACATTCAACTTATATGCCTACAGATATGTCTGTTCTGCAACAAAAACTTTGGAACATCATTCATTGTGTTGCACAACATGAGTTCATTTTTTTTTTTTTTTTTTTTTTTGTGTGTGTTTCTCTTTGCTGGCACTCTGTAACACAAAAGGGTACACGCATATGTTTGCTGCATGATTAGAGAGGGGCGTGTTCTGTTCATAAGTTGTATGCATTAAGATTTATTTGTAAAGTCAATTGCATCTTTGTAAACAACATTGTCTAAAGTAGCCCACCTTTAGATTATTATTTAACTATTCGTCATTTCCTTTTATATGTTAGGTCAAAAGAAGATGAGTGTATGATATTATCTTAGTTCCTAACTTTAATTTGTAAATAAGATACAGACATGGAACCAATATTGGACATACATGTAAAAAATGAGATTTTTTGTTGTATTATGGATGGAATTGAAAAATCATGTTACCAAATGGAACATTATCTCCAACGAACATGTTCATGTGAATGCAAAAACTAGGCTTTATAATTTGTTGCTTTCTGTCAGAGGATACCAAAAATCCCATGACATACACGACTTTATAATTTGTTGCCCCATGTCGTTGATGTCGGATATTGCAAATCATGTAGTGTTAGGTAGGTAAAGGGGCCACATCATGATTACTTTTCAGATACTGTAAGGTTGTTTGTGTATTTTACAACATACACGACTTTCTATGGTGCAATTCTAGTTTCAAAAACAAAAACTGATGCACCCTAGTATCCCAGTAACGTCCTTAGTTCAGCAACACAGATTCACACCATCAAAGTCTAAAAGTTTCCATGAACTAATCAAAGTCATCAGTTGAATACACGGAATCCATATTTGTGTGGTCATTGCGGCACTATTTTTTAGTGATAACCTTTGGGCTTTTGACTACAACTGGCAGTGCTACCTTTTTTTTTCTTGCCCAATTATCCTACTATGCATCCTGCATTGCACGATATGTACTTTTTATCGTGAGTTAAATTGGAATTTGAGACTTTGTATTTAACTGTAGTGATTTACTACTTCATTATTCCACTAACATTTGTACTGCTCTGGCCAGGCTATAGAGAAGCGGATTTCTGTATTCTCTCAGATACCAGTAGAAAACGGGGAACTGATCCAAGTTTTACGGTACTAGATTAAGTTATTTCTATTATTCTCTGAAGCTCTTTGAATTGGCTAGCATTTTTAACTCAATTGTAAACTGCAGGTATGAACCAAGCCAGTATTACAGACCACATCATGATTACTTTTCAGATACTGTAAGTTGAACTGCTTCTATGGAATATATAGCTTTACTATGACATCACCAGATTAGTCATTCCACATTTAATTTCAACTAGTCATTTTGGTACTTCAAATTAGTTATGCGGAATTAGTAACTCTGTGAATTAACAATCTGCAGTTCAACCTTAAGCGTGGGGGGCAGCGTGTTGCTACAATGTTGATGTATTTGACCGATGGTGTTGAAGGCGGTGAAACCCATTTTCCTCAGGTTAGTTGAATCTGTACCTTGTGGTGTGTGGCCTGTGTCTGCCTTCATGTTATGTGTTGTTCCTGCGTGACGTTCTGCATTCTTCTATTTTAGGCTGGAGATGGTGAATGTAGTTGTGGAGGAACAATGCTCAAAGGACTATGTGTTAAGCCAAACAAAGGAGACGCTGTGCTATTTTGGAGCATGGTGCGCCACTCTTTCCCTCTCACTAGTTTTATATAGACATGTAGTGCCAAAGCAGAAATCAAAGCGTGGTTCGGAAGTTTTAATAAATCACCTGAAAATAGTTCCTTGTTGTTATCTTGCAATCGATTTCTGATCAACGACTCCGAACGTTCTGCCCCTACTAAAACCAGGCTAACGTACAGCTTTGTTTCAGGGACTTGATGGTAACACGGACTTGAGCAGCCTTCACAGTGGATGCCCTGTACTGGAAGGGGAAAAATGGTCGGCCACGAAATGGATGAGGCAAAAGATGACTTTCTGATTGCAGATAGGGCAGATATATAGGGAGGGGATTCTTTTCTTTGCACCCTGTAGTACAAATATACAACATCTCAGGAATAAAACGAAGAGTGAATGATATTTACTGTCTCGGCGTCAAACCTCTCAGAAAGATTAGAATTTCAAACAAATATTAAGCATAAGATCTTAAGTCAACTGGCCTCACCCTGGGTCCTCCCTGTTGACACATGGTTTGCAGCGCAGGTGAAGCTAACGACGGTTGATAAGACTCGTTTTCTTTTTTCCCGAAAAAGGAAATGGCCTTGCCTGTGCATCAAGGAGATGTATACGGCTTTCATTACACCCGTTTTCTGAGATACTTCTTTGTTTTTAGAGAATTGGGGCTAGCTCAGTGGTAGGATGCTCTCTTGCATTCCAGGCCAGCCAGGTTCGACCTCGGCCCTCAGAGGGTGCGGAATATCAACTGAGTTTCTGGACTCTTCCATAAAGATACGATGTTAGGATGCTCTCTTGCATTCCAGGCTAGCCAGGTTCGACCTCGGCCCTCAGAGGGTGCGGAATATCAACTGAGCTGGACTCTTCCATGAAGATATGCCGCCAAGGGCTAGTCCTGGCTGGTCTCGTTTTTTTCTTTTAAAAAATTATTTTGCCGGGAGGGAATGCTTCATGTTACCATGTACGCCGTCTTGGCTAATAAAAACAAACGACACACACCGTTGACGTTATGTCCATGATACTGTGCCTGTTGCGAGATGATTGTCCGTGCACGATGAGTTGAGCTTCTGCAACATGTTCAGAAGGTATGATGTTGAGCTCACCCTCTTGCATTGATCATCCAATTATCTGAGCAATAACTTCAAATATCATTAGATGTGGGTATTGTTAACTGATAGCCCAACCTATCCAGTAATTTTATTTGGGAAGTCAAAAATAGATATATTGTTGATGCTACAATCCTTCTCGTTTGAGTCCGGCAGGCATGTGATTCCTATTGGTGATGTCCGGACTATTGGCAATGATGTCCAGAGCTGTCGGAGAGGTTTGCATTTTGCTCGCACGTTGGTTGTTGTTTACCCGGGATCCGCAGTTGATTGATGGATGCCCCCAATGTCATGTCGTGTCTCTATCGGCGCGGTGTTGGAGTGTCGTGTTTGGAGTGTTCGTTCATGTCGCTTTATGGTCTCTTGTATTGGCTAGGGTGGGCGCAGTTTGGATTTATGTTAGGCTTAATTGTGGGTGTGTTGTCATCATTGTAGGTTTTCACCCTATTTTCTTCTAAAAACTAGATACTCTCTTTTTAACTAATGGATAAGCTAAAGCTTTTGCCTTCTTTCTAAGAATAAATAAATAAAGAAATGTGGTAATATCTGAATTTAGAAGAAAATTAAATTGGGTCTGTAAAATATCCAAATTTGTTTTATTAATACAAATTTGATATTAAGTGTTGAAGAAATATGGAAATGGTAATGAATATATCTGTATAAAATTATATTATGTGATTTTAATAATTCTAGTGGGACATACCAACTACCCAACCTATTTTCTTAACAAAATGGTCAAAGGCATTTTATGTGATTGAACATAAAACTAGGGTACCTATACTTGTATCTATATCGACTTGAGAAAATATCCTATTCACATCCTAGTAATATCCGCTCCATATTTCAAAAAGTATACTCTTTTCGTCAATAAAAAGATGTTGGAGATTTACCTAAATTTAGATGTAAGAGTCAAGGGGTTTAGGGTTTAGGGTTTTAGGATTTAGGGTTTATGGTTTAGAGTTTCTAGATACATATAAATTTAGATAAATTTGTGACATTTTTTATGGACTAAGGTGGTATAAAAATAGATGTAGAGAGGGCACTATTCGATCCACACCCTTTACTTTTAAATACCCTTTGTTTCATATTAGTTACTTTTAAAAATAAGTCGAACAAAAAATTGCCGGCCACATCTCGACATTATATATGCTTATATAGTTGTTTTGCCGAAAATCGACAATGTTGTGTGCAATAAAGACAAAATTTGATGTTTAAAAATAGCTTTTCATGAGATATTTCTTTTCATTTTTATACAAAACACAAAAAAAATCTTATTTTCTGCAAAACCTGTCGTGTACACATATAATGTCTATATATACGCGCCCAATTTTTGTTTCGATTTAACATATTTAGTAAAATGTTTTTTCTCAAGTAGCAGAAGCATATACTCTCAAATTTAAAGGCGGTTTCCGAATGTTTGACACGCTCTCAACAAATTACAAACTGCCCTCGGCAATCAGAATATTATTTTCCATGACACATGTATTGATGTATCCTGCCCGGCTGCCCTCGTATTTCTAGCAACATCGAAGTTTCTGGAGTCTCGAAGGATCAAGAGAAAGAGAATGCTGATTTCAAAAAAAGAGGAGAAAGATAATGCATGGGTTGGTGCAGACGTGCCTGCAGCCGGGGTTGGCTCGTGTCCAATGTTTACGAGCGGCGGACACGAACAGCGGCGCTAAGAAATGTCGTGCCAGACCCTCGAACGGCCCAGATCAAACGCGCACCACGACCAACGGCTCAGATCCACCAAACCAGCATATAAATCTGCCAGCACCCCCGTCTCCCGAACACCTCTTCAGCCCTAGCTCCTCTCCCCCTCCCCGCCGCCACCCCGTGCTCGCCGCCCTCCTCTCCTCTCGAACTCGCAAGACCACCGCTCGTCAAGATGGTACGATGATCCGATCTTGCTCTCCTTTCCCTTCGATCTTGATTCGGTTCCTTTCGATGCTTACTTACTCGTCTCGTCTGAGCAGGTGCTCCAGAACGACATCGATCTGCTCAACCCGCCGCCGGAGCTCGAGAAGCAGAAGCACAAGAAGAAGCGCCTCGTCCAGTCCCCCAACTCCTTCTTCATGGTACGTTGTTCGCACCAGATCGCGTTGGACTTACTGGAAATATACATATGCCTATCCCGTTCCGTTTGATTGGTGTCCTGGCCTCCTAATCACCCGTTATCTTTGTGCTCTTTCGTGCAGGATGTCAAGTGCCAGGGCTGCTTCAGCATGTAAGGGCTCATATACTCTTTTAACATTATGATTATGATGTTGACTAAGTGTTAATTTGGGACATAATAGTTTAAGTTGTTATCTTGGATGAATAGCTTCCTTCATTCTTTTAAACATGGCGATGAAAGCTGTTACACTAAATTTTTCTGTATAGAGATACTCCAAATGCATGGCATAAATTTGTATTATTATATTATGCAAATTAATTTAAGACATTTTGGCCTTCTTCATACGGTTTGGAAGAAGGCAAGTTAGGCTACTGTAACTTCTCTAACTTAGCCTGTGTAAGTTAGAGGATCTGGTTCCGTTTGAGAATATGTGTGTATTGTGCTGCTGTTGTGGTTTGCTAATGTCCTACAGGTAGTCCTGTGTCATATGATTGTGATGTGGTCCCTGTTTGTGTCTCCCTGTTCTGAATTATGTTGATATAGCATGTTGTTTCTGCCTCAGTCATATACTATTCTCATTAACTTGCATCATACCTCAATTCCATACTACTTTCTATACTACAATGCTCATCGTACATCAACTCCATGACTACTTGATAAGATCCTTACAACTTTCTTTTCTGCAATTACAGTACAACTGTGTTCAGCCACTCCCAGACCGTTGTCGTGTGCTCGGGCTGCCAAACCGTGCTCTGCCAACCTACCGGAGGAAAGGCCAGGCTCACCGAGGGATGCTCCTTCCGCCGGAAGGCAGACTAGGTTCCATGTCTGGTTACAGGACAATGAAGCCCTACTGAACAATACTTTCCTGCTAGTACTTTGTCAGTGATGTGTACTCCTGAAGTTTTGTTAATTATGTCTGCCTGTTCTCCACCCTGAACGTTGTAGCAACGCCTTACATATCCTACCCTTTGTGCTGCTACTTGTCAAGTTTTCTTCTCCAATATATGTTGCTTGCCCTTCTGTTTAATTTTGTTCCAATCTACGGTGATGATTTCTTGATGTCTGCATTTTATTGACAAAACATAGCTTAAATATGATGCCCACCTCTGGAATGGCGATTTTATTTTTGCTGCTGTACATTCACTACATTCACCATCTTATGTTTGAAGATGCACCTCATAATTTGTTGCGGATGTTTTGGAAATGTTTTTGGACCTGGTCTGAGATGGAAAAATGCCACACCGAAGGAGAATCAGCTTCTGCCATTGTGTTACATGATGGTTTGTTCTTTCGCTCTGTAAAATACGCTCTGTAAAATACAGACAGAAGATATGACTGAATTTACTGCCAATTTAGGCTTGAATATCTACTTCGTCAGAACTGAAGTTGATATACGACGGAAGGTAGTAGTGTTTTTCCCTACCAAGCGTGTATGTTAGAGCATCTCCATCCGTTGCTATTTACCGCCGGATTAGACTAAAGTTTGGTCTGAGGAGCGCAGACACCCGGGGTTCAGCGTTTTTCTCTAAAAACGTCCCTGGATGTTAAATTTTCTACATAATTCGGCGAATTTGACCAATTTTACCAATATTTGGCTTATTTTTACAAATAAATGTTACAGTTCAATAAAACAAGACAAGTTTTCAAACAAATCAAATGGAAACTAGTTGGTGTTGCCTTGAAGCGTCCATATGTCAACGAGAAGCGACTCGAGGGAGCTGCCTGGGGAGCGAAAAATAGGCAGAGGGCACGACGGATGGCGGAATATAGGCTGCTGGGTGGAGAAACGGTGGAGTTGAGGCAACCGGCCGACAATTGGCGAGGGGTGGTGTCAACACGACAGAGCAACGCGAAGGGAGGAGAGATTTGCGTCGACAAAGTGGTGGGGTTCGTCTGTTCTCTCGCCGACAGTGGGGGTCCTCGGGGTCGGGGATGACCTGAACTCTCCGGACTGATGAAAAGGCCTAATTCGAACGAAAACGAGGAGCCGGAGGTGTGACTGGACCATTTTCGTCCACGCGGATGAAAAAAATGTCCTGAGGCCTTGTCGGGAAGATGGTTGGAGATGTTCTAAAGTAGCTCAGAATGGTCCATTCTGGGTGTAAAGGGTTTCAAGCTTGGGAGGTGGTGACAAATGTTCGTCGTCTAGGCTAGCTAGATTAGCATTAGAGCATATCGGTTGAAAGCGTCGGATCGGTGCCGCGTTTAGGATATGTTTTCACAAATATGTCTCTTTATTTTTGCAATTTTTAGTGTTTGAACATGCAAGCAATTTCTAATCTTTAAACACACAAATAGCTTTTTTAAAGGAAAAAATATACAACAAATCCAACAATTTGAAGTTTAACTTGATCAATACGATGTGGGTCATGAGCATGTGTGCTTGAGTCGACGAACCACAGACGATGAAATGGGTGGTTGGATGAGAGGATGCAATGTGGAAGTAGGGAATGAGACTATGCAAAACTACACCATCGAAATGGGTGGTGAGGCGGAGGCACGAGGAGGGCAGTAGAGGCGTGACATGAAATAGGAAGCACAATGTGCTGGGACCCTATCGGGTGGTAGTGGTACTACCTGGCTGGTTTTTTTCTACACGTCGAGGGCCGGGACTTCCATTGGGGACACCGAGGGCATGAAATAGGAAGCACAATGTGCTGGGACGCTATCGGGTGGTAGTGGTACTACCTGGCTGGGTTTTTTCTACACGTCGAGGGCCGGGACTTTCATTGGGGACACATCGAAGCGCTGGACACGCCATTGGGCCGCGCGAAAAAAGCTTTCAGAAGATGTGGCTGAGCACAATTTACTGTCTGGAGCGCCTTAAAAATATTGTTCCCTAGCCTCAACCCTATCATGACAATGCTCGACAACACCAAATCTAGTATTTTTCACCAGTCCAGTAGCATTTGTGTGCAAGAGTTGAGTCAAGGGAGGGTGTTCTTGAGCTATGGAAGTGGAGAGGGACATGTAAATTTGGCCATCTCAGTGATGATGTTGAGCGGAAGGAACATATCTTGGATCCATGGGGCTCGGTGTGTTTTTAGGTTGATGTACAACAACCATCATGATCTAGTCCTGAGCGGTGGACCCCATTGCCTTCTACACTCGTCTCTTGTGCTCTTCGACGACATTGGATAACAGTGGCAAGCGATACATAAATAGTGGTACTGGTGTAATTTTCTTACTTGTGAGGTCTTTTTCTTCAATAGTTCATAGTATGTGTTGTGTTCCGACTTACGTCATTGAAGAGCGGAATGAAAGTCTAGTATTTGTCTCAAGAAAAAAAGATGGAACTGAAGTTATGGAGCGGTTGATTTAACACCAATGGCTACTTCCTCCATTTCATAATTCTAGTCGTAGTTTTTCTTCAAATTTGAACAAGATCATGACAAGAATTACAGATCGAAGTTATGCAATTCTTGTTTTGAGTATGTTTTGCGAGTGAGTACATGCATGCATAAACATGATGTTCGTAATCTATATCTATCTATATGTGTACTCTCCGTCTCCATCTCCATCTCTATCTCTGAGACTGAGGAGATGACATCGGTTTGGTTTCATATTCTTCAGCCTCATGTCACGCCAATGCATACTACGACACCCCACTTTACAAGACGCAACATTCTCTCGGTTGAATGTACCGATAAATTACATATGTATAAGTGAGTAGCGGTTTTGTATTTTCATTCCAGTCCGTGTATGCAACTAAGACAATAACATATTTCCATCGATCAACGAGAAACTGGCGAAAATATTCAATAAAATTCTACCTGTAGCAACGCACACCTGAAATAAGGCTAGGGTTTTTCTAGAATTTTAAAAGGAAAAACGCTTCTGGAAAGTTTATATTTTTTTGTGGAGGTTTAAAACAAGAAATAAACCAAACTTTTAAAAACATAAAAATCACAAGCTGTTTTGGATAAGATGACAGGCAAACTGAGGCTATGATTATGGGAATTCCAGGATTATGTGGATCTGTATATAAAGCTTGGGACTGTCTAACTGTCATCTAGATGAAAACACAATTCGGTTCAGGTCAGATTTTCCCCACCCCATTCAATCCCACGTTCAGTTAGTCATTCCCGTCAGTCTGTTTTCTTCCCGAAAAAACAGCTAGCAACGATCAGTCCCACCCCCTAATGATCAGTCCGGTTTTTTCTGGCTTTTTTTTCCCTGGGCCACTGGGCCTTTTTTTCCTGGGCCACTAAACCATGCCTGTTCCAACCACTACAGCCACGTCCCCACATCTGTCTTCTTCTTCCTCACGCAAACCCCTGGCAAACCAGCGACGGTAAGAAAAGAACAAGTACGGAGATCAGAAAAAAGGAAGAGGGGGAAGAGATCTAGACTAGAGATCCACAAAACCGATGGAGGGGAATGAGAAAACTTACAGCAACATGAATGCCGATGCAGCTTGGCAAGGATTTGCCCCTCCTTCCTCGTCGGCAGAGGTGTGACCCCCTCCTCATCCTGCTACTTTTCAGTTTTCCACTATCTTCATAACCAGCCTCTCACTAGATCTCACTTTCTTGACGAAAATCATGTACCCGTCCACCACATTCTCAGTTTGATCTGCATAATTCTTGATGCATGGTTCAGGAGTAGAATAGCATGTTTCAGAGAAATTCAAAATAGTAGAATAACTCATGGATATGAATACACGACATGCATGCCCATTTAACTAAATTCAAACTGAGAGTTTCATAGACTATTACTTCTATTCATCTACTTGTTAATTACTCTTTTTATTTCCTAAAAGAGTTTTACTAGAAAAATACTGAGAGAATTAGTCAATTAGAATTACTGACATAAACCAGCAGGTAGACATTTACCTGATCATAGTGGAAGTATCTGTGGTAGAACAAGTAGATGAATAGAAGTATCTGTGCCATCTGCATACACAAATGGTTGCCTACCTTAGAAAAGAATTTTTGAAACTTCACAAGCAGAGTAAAGATCGAATTCATAGAACGATGTATTGCAGCTTGATAACAAGACAAATTGCTATTACTGTATCCCAGTCCCCATGCCGTTTTAGGAATGTACAATAGTAGTTATTGCAAATTAAATATCACAAAACACAGTAAAAAAGATTGAGGTACTATTCCAGTAGCAGCAATTTTGAAAAATAACATGGTAGAATAGAGTGTATGAGGGAATAAGGAATTCCCTAATCTACAGCAAATACACATAACAGGTTTGAATATGGCTATACAATTTGAAAATGCTCATTCAATGTATGATTCAGGCACACTGAAGAGTCATCAACTTATGAGCAACTGCATGAAATAACTTGTCACCTACAGCTACTGTGTAGGAAACTAGGAACTTCACTTACCAGCCATGCAACAAATACACAATTCACAAAGGTAGGCCTTGGATTTTTTTAGTCCGGCAGTATCAAGAAACCTTCATGACATAGGTAACAGGAAAGGTCAGATAGAATGAAAAAAAAACGATAATTACCATGAAATATTTTGCATTCATTTAATCAAATCAACTAAATTAGAATGACTGACATAAACTAGGGCAGAAGGAATGATTGATCTGCCGTGTTTTGTTGCCAACGGCTTCTGGAAAAACTGGAGTAACCGACAGATAAACTAAGGCACATGATGCTCGACATGATGCTGAATGATCGTGGTAAACTATTTAGAGAACAATGATATACTGTACCACAAGAATGTTTCGCAGATTTACTTGGTAATAGGAGCAAGCGGTCCAATCTTCACATAATAGATGAACGTTTTCCGTTAGTACATGACAAATTAAGAAGATCAAAACTGCATCAGACTAGAAATAGTAGGTGTTCACCAAGTCCTGGCACCAACTTATAGCAGCTCATTATGGTAAGACGTGCTCCATGATATACTAAGTGAAATGAGAATTGATACATCTAGGCATAGTTGTGAAGCACTCAAAAAAATTACCAACGGAACTGATACTGATAGATTGGTGTTGTCAGTGCCAAACATACTTTGAAGTGATACTATTATTGTAAATACAATCTATAAGTAACTGTTCCAGAAATAATATAGTTCCCATGAAATGTTTTATTACATGAAAGCCAAGAATAAAACACTCACTGTTTCACCACAGTAATTCATGTGTGATTGTGGCTTTACCAGCAACACTGGGACATCCCCAACTGAACATACTGAATAAGTAATGAATCTAATCAAAACTAGGAATAAATATTACTGTGAGCCTCGTTCCGCATTATATCTACCAATCTATTTTTACCAGCTTTAAAAATGCATGAAAGTTAGGAGCGTTGTATTATTAATGTGGTTAAGTAGTGAAGCAATTTTGAAAAAATTTGATGGATATTTCTCCAATGTATTTGATGTTGACATTTTTATACAAATTTGTAGGATTCAGGGCAATGCACGCAAGGCTTTCAACAAGCAATCAGTATACAAGATGTCTTGTTCAAAAAGGTTTGACCTAACTAAAAAAAATAGAGGAGTAATAACATATTTGTTTCGAGACTAACTGTTAACATTTCTCTAGACAATGAAAGACTCAGGGCTAAGCATGCAAGACATTCAACAAACAATTGATGTCCAAGATGAGTTCTTCACAAAGGTAATCACGGAAATATTTAAAATATGTCAGAATTTTTTTGATATGCATAGGATTTATAGATAATCATCTTATTGCAGGAAGGATTTACATATACCGGCTTGCTTCTTAGTGGTCTCACAGAAAGTGAAACATATCAAACACAGTATGCTAATGCTCAGGTATTTAAAAAATACAAATATCTGAAAGAAATTAGCTAACAACTTTTAGAAAGCATGAAAATATTAAAATAGTCCAAGAATATGCAGGTACCAGCTCATGGTTCAAACAGAGAAAATGAGGGTGCAACCAGCACAAGTTTACTTAAGAGACAGGGGCCACCACAGGACAGCAATCATGGCTCATCGGATGCATCGCTCGGACAAGATAATGAAAATCCATGGGATCTAAGCATGTTTAATGATATGGAACTAGACCAGGTAATTATCAAACATCATCCAAAAAATCTGCAAGTAATAAATGTTATTGTGTAAAAATACTTATTAATTACAAAATGCATGCAGGTAACTGATAGTGGGGATGGACAAGCACAAAACATTCAGGAAAATGGAACAATGCAACCTGACAATGTCGATGCTGATGATGAAAATGAAGAACAGCGGAAGGACATTACAGAGGATGATATAAATATCTTTCTATCAAATGAGAAACTAGCTGCTGAGGGTGTTCAACGGGAGGAACATTCAGAAAATGAAAGAGACACAGAGTTCAAACCTCATGTAGGAATGGAGTTTGCGACAAGAGATGAAGCTCAGAAGTTTTTCAACATGTATGCTTACAATGTTGGGTTCTCGGTCACCTGTGTTTCATCTTACCGTACTACAAGTAAGAAAAGAAACAATGAGGTCATAAGGTTTACAATGAAATGTAACAAGTATGTCAAAAACACTGAAGAGGAAAATGATCAGATTGTTGCGCAACGACAAAGCACAGTAATAGCTAAGACTGATTGCAAAGTAGAAATGGTATTCAGTGACAGACAAGGAATGTGGAGAATCACAGGAATGCATCTCTTGCACAACCATGAACTATGCCCACAGAGCAGATTCTACAGGTCACATATATACATGTCAGATGCTGAAAAAGAGATGATTCGAACAATGAAACATTGCAACATGCCAACCAGGGACATGGTTGCAGTGTTGGCATTTATAAGAGGAGGCATGTCACTTCTACCATACAACAAAAGAAAAGTCAGCAACTACAGCACTACCATAAACAGAGAGGTGACAAACAATGATATGATGGAGGTCTTGGATTGGTTTCACAAAAAAAGACAGAGAACCCAAGTTTCTATCACTCAATGGATTTGGATAAATGCAACAAAGTGGGGAGTGTATTTTGGGCAGATGCTAGAGCAATACAGTACTATGACATCTGTGGTGACTGTGTGAGCTTCGACACTACATTCCTAACAAATAAATATAATCTCCCATTTGCACCATTTGTTGGAGTGTCGCCACACGGAAAAACCTACCTATTTGCATGTGCATTCATTATAAATGAAACAGCCGACAGTTTTGAGTGGTGTTTCCGAGAGTTCAAGAAAGCAATGGGTGGCAAGTGCCCAAAATCAATTATAACTGACCAAGATAGAGGAATGGCGAGTGCAATACCCACTATTTTCAAAGATGCAACACACAGATGTTGCTTGTTTCATGTTAAGAAAAATATTGATGACAAAGGAGGGCCAGTGTTCCAAGCAAATGAGGGGTTGTACGAGGAAATGCAGGACATAATAGATAAATCATTGACAGTCCATGAATTTGAAACACTATGGCAGGCAATGATAACTGAGTATAAAGTGGGGCACATAAAGATATTTCAGGATATCTGGAAAAGCAGACAGAAGTGGGTTCCAGTTTACTTCAAGAATAAGTTCTTCCCCTTCATCCAAACAACAGCTAGAAGTGAGGGCACTAATGCATTGTTTAAAAAGGGGGTAGGACCACAGTTCAGCATGACAAGCTTCCTGCGGGAGTACCAGCGGATAATGGACACAATGCATGCAAATGAGGATGAATTAGATCATAATGTAGTAAACAAAAGAGTTAAAGAAAAGAAGTTCCTAACTGAATACTACATCGAAAGACAGGCCCATGAGCTCTACAATATTTCCATCTTTAGGAAATTCCAGAGAATCCTAAATGATGTTACAAGACTACAAATCAGAGAAGATGAGAAGGGCAAGATATACTGGGTATTTCAGGCAAAAAATTACCCAATAAAAGAGCACAGACACAGAGATTACCTAGTCCAAGTGAATCTACAAAACCAGGACTACTCATGCATATGCTGCAAGTTTGATAAGGATGGTTTGCTTTGCTCTCACATCTTGAAAGTAATGCTGCAACTACAAATAGACAAGATCCCGGAAAAGTATATAATAGATAGGTGGCGGAAAAGACAGAAAAAACTATTCAATCTTCCAGCTCCACCAGAAAATGAGGACAACATTGTTCTGAGATTTAATGTTCTATCTAGATTGTTGGGATACACAGCTTCGACTGGTTCAAAAACCAAAAGAAATTACCAGTACTTGCTGCAAGAGATACCAAGGATAGAAGCAGAAATGGCAAGAATGAACAATGAAGATGAACAGGTCTCAGAAATGGGACAAAACAGTTCAGCGCGGACAGTTGTCAATTTAGACCCTACTGCTGAAAGTGCATCGAACATACACCTACTTGACCCAGATGTTGCTGATACAAAGGGCCGCCCTAGGTTGCTGACTATAAAAGAAAGAATTAAGCAGAATAAATTCTATAGTTGCAGCCACTGTGGTTCTAATAAGCATACAAAGAAAAATTGTGACAAGCTGCATTTGGTCTTCAATTTACCAAAAAAGCCAAGAAAACAAAAGAAAAGGGACAATGGTGAGATTTATTTTCTTACTGTGCATATAGAAAAAATCTATAAGCTACTGATGACTAACATTTCTTTGATGACAGGTTCACAAACTGAGGGACATGGAACAAAAACGAAGAAGTCCAAGAAAGCCACAGAACCTAATGATGAACATCAACCCCTATGTCAGCCAAGTGTATCTTCCTCGGTGAACCCAAACCAAGATGGAAACTAGGGAGATCAAATAAAAACATAGTTGTGTAAATGATGTAATCATGGGTGGCAGAATTAAAAACTAAATTTGTTGGTTCTTAATGTAATATTTATGTTACTGCTGAAATATTCATATGTTTATGGTGTGGCATAAGCAAGAACATGCGCCCATGCATTCTGATTGAGTGTTGATTGAGGACAGATCCAGAAGAACAAGATAGTGGGGAAAGAGAATGCCTACCTGAATCAGTCATTTCCGAGGCGAGACTTGGTAGACTTGTGAATCCATCTGGATCTGCACCTTCCAGTACACGGGCATGCAAAATCCTCTCACCACTTCTCCTTTACATGTACATCTAATCTTCCTCTTCCTCGAATTAGTAATTAGCCTTGATCTGCAAAAGAGGGAGTCTCTCAGTACTTTTGATCTGCAACAGAATAGATCGAATGCACCAAAAAGAAATCTCAGACTAAAAAGAACTACGCTGGCATCATCTAATATTTTCATGTGTTGACGAAAAATACAGGTAGTCCTAAATTCAGATATCAACTCCAGAAATAAATGAATCAAATCTCCTCAAGAAACTAACAGGCAACTATGTAGGAATACCCCTAGATGGATAGCTAGATGGATGACAGTGCAGATGAGGTAGGCATTCTTCAGAATATAGATACATTCACAAGTCTCTTATCTGTAGATTAACAAGTAATGAGAATAAAAAACCGAGTGACTAGGAGGGACTATTATAATGAATAATTACTGAATAATGAATAATGAAATACTAGGGACTTAGATAAATACACCGAAACAGAGAAACACTGAATATAAATACATCTCTGCTTGCCTAGAAATTATAGCAAATCTAAAAATGAGAGATGTAGAATCAGAGATGGAGGTAGTGTACTGAGACATACCATGTTGTCTGGGTGCATGTCTGTAGTGGTGAATGAGATTAGCAAAGCCACCTGAAACCAGCGGCGATTTGCACCTCACATGAAAAACGAGTCCAGAAATCAGAAGAAGACATGGAAAAAAGAGATCGGAAAATAGAGGGCATGATCCACGATGGACGGGGATGTGGAGAACTATAGCAAAATGAAGAACGCAGAAGCAGCTGGGCACCAGGTAGCCATGAACTAAACTGCAATGGATGCTAGCATCGCTAAGAAACATACTGAGACACTGAAAACATGACTAGTGGAAAAAGATTTTCCATGGACACAAAATAAAAGTACCAAACATTATAGTAGAGTAAGTAGAATTTCTAATCAATGTATATCTGACAAAAGGTGCCATTCTACATCGTGCATATCCTTGTATGTAAGCTATACATTGTGGTGGGCCTAACAATGACACTTTGGTTGGTGCAACACTGATAGAAGCCGACATGTATATGTGTCTAGCTATGTTTGCCACGTGATCATGATCAGGTTAAAC
The DNA here is from genome assembly GCF_019359855.2 of Lolium perenne. NCBI lineage: Eukaryota > Viridiplantae > Streptophyta > Magnoliopsida > Poales > Poaceae > Lolium > Lolium perenne. Next base: position 192,629,044 of record NC_067245.2, read on the forward strand.
GAGTAAAAGGTTTGGAAGAAAGAAACTAATACACCGGCTCCTGACTAATTAGGAAAATAAAATGACGAACAACGAGTGACGGGATATGAGTGGCACGTATTTAGAGAGGCAACTGTAAATGATATATAGGTTCTCAACATCTGTCAAAACATCAAAAATAGAAAGAAATGACAGATAATAATTCTGCTTGCAGGAGCGGATGACACATACCGGGGGGTTGGCATTCCTTGAAATTTTTCCCGCTTGCTTTCTCACAGCGTAGTAACCCATGATCAACATGTACTGAGTTATTTCCTAGGATATTAATCATGGGGCACTAAAACAGGAGACTGAGAAACTGAAGACTGAAGAAGGATCTCTCTGAAGAATGAAAATGAAAAAAGGAAAACTGAGAGACCAAGGAATAAAAGACTGAGCAAATAAATTTGAGCAAATTAAACTAAGAAACTGAAGAAGGAAAGACTGAACTAATAAAACTGAGAAGAAGAGACAGAGAAGGAGGAATGATGAAATAAAAGACTGAGCAAATAAATTTGAGCAAATTTAACTGAGAAACTGAGAAGAAGAGACAGAGAAGGAGGAATGATGAAATAAAAGACTGAGCAAATAAATTTGAGCAAATTTAACTGCAGAAATACACCATCTATTATCTGCAGAAATAGAAAATGCCGCTTCATGTGCATAAAGAAAAAAGGATATCATAATATAGGATACAAAACTTTCATGTGTGAAAAATGAACTGATAAACAAACAAAGAAAATACCTTCCCAGACAAAGTCATGCCAAAATTCTCATGGAAAAAGGTCTTTTGTTCCGCTGCCATAGGCTCATAGTGAGCACCCCAATTAATGCCACTTGTGTTGCTCACATCCGTTCTCTAATAATGAATTAAGTATACAAAAAAATAATCAGATATGAGAATAAAACATGAAGTAAAACAGAAAAAGAATAATACAATATACATAAAGAAGACAAATGAAGCAAAAGAAGTACATTTAAGTAGAATCCAGGGAGATCTGCTCTCATCCGTCTCCTCCCAAAACTTCTTTTGCTTTTACGATCCAACTCGGAGAATTCTCTAATCAAGTCGCCATGCCATGAAACTGACCTAGGATGACCTTTACCAACAGTATGAACACCGAAATCAAGGCAATCTAGATAATATACCTACACACCAAGAAAAAGCTTCAATGCACAAATATACACAAAAAATAACAAAATAAAAGAAAACGAATGACATGAAGTTTAGAAATGAAACGGTCATGCTTACTGCAAGTGCATATGAATAGAAGTCAAATGACTTAGGCTTCCTTCCTTTCGTTTTTATAAACTTCAAGGTTTTAGAAATTCCAAGGATGAAATGCTTGTACACTAACTGGCAGACATCAAAACTCCTAGCTCGTTCAAAATCACCCAGTTGCTGTATATACTTGGTATCCAAATAGACATTGGCAGTTGGACAGAGGAAACAAGATGTAGCAATTTGCATAAAACACACAAAAATCTCTTGATCAGATAGGGGTTCCGTAGACTTTAGCTTTTCTCCAAAGAACGTGATATGAGGAACTTCAGACAAGTGAAATAGGGACATGATAAAATCAATTCCACCATGCCTGTCTTCGACCAATTCATCACCAAAATTTGGCAAGCCCAAAACAAAATGAAAAGAATCTTTGGAGATATTTATTATCTTGTCATCAACAATGATTTGTGAAGAATCAGGATCAACACAAGAAACAAGCCACCGGATGAAAGAAGACGGAATGTCAGTCTTGGCGAAAGCAAGTAAACAGTTGAAACCAAATTTCTGAATAACAGATTTCTGATGGTCAGTAAGGCGATGCAACACTTCAAAAAAGTACTTGACTGAGTACACAGTGAAGCAGGACTTGTCAATTCCAGAACCCTTTGGCCTTTTATTCTGGAAAAAGAAACAACAAATAAATAAAAAAGGAGAACTACAAAAGAACTAAGATAAAATAAACACAGCAAAAAATATTAGACCTCTTTCCACACATCAGATCCACTACAGAAATTTGAAAAACCTCTCTTCAAAGATTTTATAGCCTGTAAAGAAGAAAGAAAGGAAAATATGTTCACAAAAAACGAAGCAAAAGAGAAGTAACTAGAAAAATCACCATGACAAAGAAAAAATCGAAATAAAAAGAGAAGATACATATGAATAATGTACCTCCTTGCTGAAAAATTCAAACAATGCATCATCCAAATGTCTCTTCCTCTTTGAACTGATGATTCCCTGTATATTCGAGAACATACTTCATTTTAAAAAGGAAAACAATATTCTAAGAAACATACCAAAATGAAAAGGGCAGCAGAAAAGAAGAAGGCAATAAAGGAGTAATAACTGATATATCATCACAAGACGAACTGATTTCATCAGGGCTATCAGCAAATGATGACCCATATTCAGAAACATCGTCCCTGTGAGCAAAATCACGTTTCCCCCTTCCATGGAGCATGCGATTGTCATTCGTGTGGTACCTACACAAAAATAACATGAGTAATAAGAATATACAGGGCATAAAATGAATGGAGGTCATGCTATATTATCTGAATTCAAAACTGTATACAACTTTTACCAACATTGATATTCAAGTATTAATAGTTGACATAGAATAAAAAATAGACTAAAATAAAGAGATTCATGAGGCCAAATAGTAGAAAAAGAAACATTATAAATGAACATAACTCGAAGCATTATTGACAAAAAAGCATGCCCCTGCTACTGAACTATACATCCAGGTTTGCCATGTTACCGTAAGCTACTGGATTTTTACATAGGCAAAAGGGAAAAAGAAATGTCTCAAATTATAAACAAGACTTCACGAGTAATTGAAGAACTGAAAAACAGTATGCAGCAGCATCACTGATTTAAAAACAAGACTCCACGGGAATAATACCCATCATTGCCGACTCAGCAAGGACTTACATAAATAAGAAAACCTAAAAGTTGATGCAAAAAATTGGGCCAATCTTATCATGACCATGACCAAGTGACCCAAGTCAGTGAATATCACTTAGTGTCAACCATAAAAGAATGAAGCATGAGGAACGGCATATGACTGCAATGGGTGTAGGAATGAGGAACACTGACAATTCAGTTATCTATATCAAACAAAACCAACCAATGTAGCATACTATTGATAATTCATTGAGACGCCTCACACATTAACTGACAGGGCATGAGAATAGTAACAATTAAAATCTCCAAATCCACTTGCGAGCAGCAATGAACAACGCACTGCCTGCCTGGAAGCCAAGTACAAGTACTGCACATCCCAGGTCACACATACAGTTGTAAAGGGAAAATAGCCAAACCCAGTGTACCCCAGGTAGTTTCTCGTGGAAAACAAGAGGCTACTGGACATTGGACATGAGGATGGAAAACAAAACCAACCAATGTTCACAAACATGAGATTTTGGACAAGTATTTGAATCAGACAATATCAAAAAAGCACTCTGAAGAAAGTATGGGTCAATGTTTCAGTTAAGTAAAATGATGCTGAAACCAGGTACCTCACAAATGCGAGAATCCCAATTATACTACATCTAATAAGTTCACAATGCGATTATCTGACATTATATATGAAGCTATTTGGTACAGAATAAATGAGCTACAAATTATTTTTTGCATCAGATGCATTTACAACATTGCTAGTCTCGTAATGGCAATCGAAAATGCTAAAGCCTGAAGCCTGTATTCTGATCATAGCCACTACTGCCTGCTATAACTAGAATGACGCATAGTTGATAAACACCTAAACACATGGATCTATCACCATGAACACCTAAAATGAACTGCATCAAAACATAGCGCCACAGATCTACCTAAGGACGGGAGTTGCAGGGGTGTAGACAGTGTAGATGAACTCAAAACAGAATTAGGAGAGCAACAAAAAATGAGAGAAGCATACCAATCTCGCCGGCGACGCATCCTCCTACATCCTCCTCGAAACAGTGGCAAATCGCTAGAAGCTTCGCCATGGACGACGGGAGCTCCTCTGCCTCCGCGAAAACCCATAGAACTCCGGCCTCCTGCTCGGCAGCGACAAATCCAGCCACCGCCCCTCCGTGGAAGGAAGCCCTGCCGCCCCGCCGCCCCGCCACGCCCGAGTGCCTCGGGCTCGCCGTGGACGGAAACAGAGCCACACCGCAGCCCCGCCTCCCCGCAGCCCAACAGCCCCCGCCACCCCCCGAGTAACCTCGACCTCGCCGTGGAAGAAAAGCCCCGCCGCCCCGCAGCCCCGCCGCCCCCGTCGCCCCGCGACCTCGGCCTCTCCGCTCTCCCCAGTGAGAATAAACCGAAGGGAATGAGAATGGGGAAAGTGAGAGATGCCTCAGGACAAAAGGGCACGGACCCCGAAATTCAAAAAAAAAACCCAGAAAAACCGGTAGAAAACCGAACCAGTTGAAAATAATCAGAAATGAACCGGACCACGTGGAGCATAGGCGGGACACAACCCAGAAATGAGAAACGTGCGCCAAGATTGGTGCAAAAAGGAAATGAACGGTAGAAAATCTGACTTAGACCGAATTGCGTTTTCATCTAGCTGAAAATTAGGAGCGGTGTAAAGCTTTCCTGTTGCAATTGCAACTCAGGCACTTTTGGTAGTCTAGAAAAAGAACGCACCTTTTTGGAAGAAAGAAAGTCGAGACACCGATTGCCTGCTTTTCAGTACTGCGGACTCGGATCGGTCGGGCCTAAATCTGCACCGGTCATATCTTCCCAAATAAACAAGCAATGACGCAAGACAACAAAACGCTCGCGCCGCCTCCTCTCACCGCTTCCCTTCCCCTCCTCGCCATCTCCCTTTCCGTTTCCACAACATAAAGCCGCCTCGTCTTCTCCCTCTTGTACGATCACAGCTTCGACAAGTCTTTTCCGTGCGCGGGTGTGAGAGACGAGAATGGACGGTGCTGCGTTGGAGGAGACGGGCAAGGGTGGCGGCGCGGCGCCGTCAGGGGTGACCCTGGAGGAGCTGAGGAAGAAGATGGCCGACTTCGCCAGGGAGAGGGACTGGGAGCAGTACCACAGCCCAAGAAACCTTCTCCTTGCTCTGGTCTGCCCCCTGACTCCTTCTGTTCTTTTTCCCCCTTAACCTATCTTGCGCATTTGGCCCTTTTTTTTTTACCATCGTAGATTCATCTGTGAGAATTTTCTTGGCAGATTAGTTTGTGGAATTTTGTTAAGGGTTTGTTACATCTTGTATTGTTTACCCCTTTGCCTTTGATTTGTTTCTTCTAGTTCTAGCCTTTTAGGGCGCAGTATGATAGAAGGAAATCAATTTCGCGTAGTAAAGATGTATGTTCTCTTACGTTGCAATGATAGCGACTATTGTTTTTCCCTTTGTGGGAAGAGCAATTCTGAGATATGGCTTTCTCGTGTTTAAGTAAATCCTTGGTAATGGAAGATCTTGTCTCTTCTTGATAGACACAACGCTGTGGCCCGGCGTTAAATTAGTGACGTCGCATTGGTAGAAGTTTTGTTCTTCTATATCACCTACCAAGATAATCCCTGCTTTTTTTTTGAGGCCGTTAAATTAATGACGTTGCATTGGCGGAATATTTTATCTTCTTTATCACCTACCAAGATAGCTAGTCCCTGCTATTTTAACATGTCAATTTCCAATTCTTAGTTTGTACTCTCTAATTGAATGTGCGCCATAATGCTGAAAAATTAATTTGAAACAAATAAAGGCCTCCCTCTGTGTAAATTTGATCTAAAAAAAATCTGAAAGCTACTTATTTCATGATCACGGGTCAGCCTTTGAGTTTGAGACAAGACCCCATCTGCCCATACCCGATGGTATGTAATATGCACCCATAATTACCGGACTTCTTACTTTGTTTGCTCGCTCCTGTTTTCTTGGAGGGAAATTATGAGATAGTACTATATTCAGAGCTTTGCTGGAGAAAGCCGCTGTATCATTTCTCTCTCTTTCTGATACTACCATGTTTTGCCAACCCTTTTTTTGAAGCAACTTTGCCAACCCTTGAGAAGCCCACACTAGTAGAAAAAGAGGCTTCCATACGCCCCCATTAGTCCCCAAAATAATCGAACCGCGATTAAAGGGATATTTAGTCGCGGTTCAGGAGGCGACCCGCGACCATAAAAGACGGTGTTCGTGTTTAGCTCATTATTTACCTTTCTGCATATATTCTTATCATGTCTGCTGTGTGGTAAATAGTTGTTGCTGGTGCAATGTGCAGGTGGGTGAGGTGGGGGAGCTCTCTGAGATATTCCAGTGGAAAGGGGAGGTGCCCAAGGGGCTGCCGGGTTGGGAGGAGAGGGAGACGGAGCACCTTGGTGAGGAGCTCGCGGACGTGCTCCTCTACCTCGTCCGCCTCTCGGACATGTGCGGCGTCGACCTGGGCAAGGCTGCGCTGCGCAAGATCGAGCTCAACGCTCGCAAGTACCCTGCTGGGCAGGCCAGCGGCTCGTCCAGGAAGCGAACTCGCTGCTCCGACGATAGCGTTCGTACCAGCGAGGACTGTGGTAGCGTGGTGCCTGCCGCCGGCGAGAGCAAGGAGGAACAATGATAGCAAATTGGCAATGGGTCCTGACTGCTGAGATTTTGTCTGAATTTGCTTCTAGACTGATTCTTCTAGTTCAGGGTCACAGGGTTTGTGATCATGGACTTCTTTTGCTGAAACTAATGAAAGGAACAAGAGGTTTGGTGCTACTAAATGGGAGAAATGATGTGTGCATTAGATAAATTCTTTTATCAAGCATTAGGATGGCTACCGTGCCAATTCATTAGCTCATAGTACTAATTACAATAGTAAGATGGGTATAATCTAGCAATGCCCGTGCGCTCAAATTATATACGGAACTTGAAATATAAAGACTTGTTTTCGACATGTTGAAAGTGAATGAATTTTTTTCTTCAAACTTTAGTGTTCTTATGGAACAATTCTTCAAAGCAAAACAACAAATAGAGTAAAATTCATAATAATTTCAGAACTTTGTAATTCTCTTGAATTACATTTACTCCCTTTGTTTTATATATAATTCTGGTCGTGGTTTTAGTTCGAGGAAGTAGTTTTCAGTCGAAGAGGCCCCAAAACATTGGAGTTCCATACATGAATAATAGACCACATCCTAGTAATCTTAAGAATCAGTTCTACTCCGAACTATGATCTTCACCCTCATGCCACCATAAACATCGGTCCACCAGCAAAAGCCGTACAAAACTTCCATTTGATGCAAGTACACAAACATCCAAAAACGGCGAGGATGCATCATGCAATCATGCGTGGAGGGTATTGAATGGGCGGGCGAGAGAAATCTTGCCGAGGAAGTTGAAATTGGGAGGGATCCCATCTCTATGCACTGGGCAGAGGCAGTACCTATATACACATCACTGGTACATATATGTCGTCAGTATGGGGCCTAGGCTGTTGCCTTTCACGGACCACTCCTGGATGCATCTTAGAGCATCTTCAACAGGCGCTATATAGGCCGCGCTGTAAAAAAAACTGCCACCCCGCGCGCGAGGGAATCAGGCGCTCCAGCAGGCGCGGTAAACGGCGTGACGCTGTAAAAATTTTAGGGCGCGCGGCGTTTTGCACAAATCGGAACGGCATATCTGACGCGTCGGCTACAGCGCGCGGCAACGCTCCGCGCCCGCGCGAAAAGCCAACGGCTGGAAATTTCCCCCGCCCGCACCCTCATTTCCCCACCTACCGCCGGCGCGAAATCCAGCCGCCGTCGGTCGAATCCGTCGTCGCCCCCGCTGCTGCGCGCCGCCGCGGCGTAGATCCGCCTCGCCCGCACCCCCTCCTGGCAGCAGCGGCGCTCCCGCCGCATCAGCTGTCAGCGCTCCACGTCGCCGCCGCGGCCGACGGGCATGTAGTGGCGCTCCTCCTCCGCGTCCCCCTTCCCGCCGGCGTCGCGTTCTCCTCCGCACCGCCGTCGACATGTCGTCGTCATCGTCTTTGAGCTCGCTAGCAATATGGCGCGCCCATGGTGCTCGCCCATTTGCTCGCAAGGTATGCACCTCCGCCGGCCGGCCTCTATTTTTACTCGCCAGTTAGCTACAATAGTTAAGTAATTTCATACATATGTTTGTAGAGTTCATCATACGATTCATCGGATGACGAGTATGATCAAGAGGAAGAGGAGAACATATCGCTACTATTAGCATACCGCGCCATTAAGAGGCCAAAATTTGGTGGATCGGTGTTCGGTAGACAGATGTGGATTGAAGGGCATGAGAAGTTGATGCGGTCGTATTTCAATGAGAATCCGATATTCCCCGAAAGCTATTTTCGACGGCGTTTCCGGATGAGTCTCAACTTGTTCAAGCACATTGCAACGGAGGTCACCAAATATGATCGCTTCTTTGAGCAAAGGAGGAATGCCGCCGGAGAACTTGGTCATAGCACATATCAAAAGGTGATCGCCGCCTTGCGTATGTTGGATGCATAGGTGTGTGTGTTTGTTGTTTGCGCCGCGCCCGCGCGCTGCAAAATGGCGCGTCCGGCGGAGGTGCTATTTTACCGCGCCAACGCACGCTGCAAAATGGCCCACCCGGCGGGGAAAAAATCGCTCCGGCGCGCGGCAACGGTTTACAGCGCGGCGACAGCGTCATATACCGCGCCAACTTATAGCGCGCCTGTTGGAGATGCTCTTAAGCTGGAGGTTAAAACTAATCAACTTAACCTTTCTGGACCGCCGCGGGCTTTTGGTTCGCTAGGCTCGGCTCGGGCTAGCCCGAAAGCTCGCGTTTTTTTTTTCCGAATTTAGAGAAGGGGGAGAACGGGAGTGGTGGGCTGATTTCTGGCCCGATAGGACATCCATCAAGCATTAGGTCATGCTCGTCTCTAGCTCAAACGGAAAATCCGTCCTCTGTTCCATTCGCGTGAGCCGCCGCCGCTCGTCCTCCCAGCCCCCTCCGCCCGTCCGCCACTTGATCCTCCCATGCACCGCCACTAGGATGTCGCCACCGCTGCTCGTCTGCCGCTCGTTCCTCCCAACCCTTCCATCCCCATCGACGGCCATGGATAGCCGCGCAAGCCAAGACACTGTCTGCATCGACGGCCGCCCATGCTAGGCCGCCGTCTCCGTCGATGACCATGAAGGGTCGCGCCGCAGAATGGTCGATGTGGTCTCACCGGTGCCGGCGCCATTGAGGTCACTGTTGTGGGTATACTTCATGGGTGTACCATCGACAGTGCCTAGATCCGGCAAGCTCGGGTGGCCCACAGACGGTCATGTGGCATGTGGCCCATCGGGCGGCCCAGTTGCTGTGATCGTGAAGGATGAAGTCCAGCCCAGGATCAGGGAGCTGGATCCCAACCGACCTACGAAGGAGGCCGGATCCGTGGAGGCCCATGAGGAACCCGGATCCAGTACGACATAGATGGAAGACAGATCCTTGACGTACACGGCAAGACATTGTACCGTAGTTAGGCAACCTGTAATCCGGCTAGGACTCTCCATGTAACCCTAGATTCGTGCGCCTTTATAAGCCGAATCCTGGGAGCCCTAGAGGCACAGACACAACTCATTGTAACAATGCGAAAGCGCCCAAGTAATTCCAGACAAGCAGCAGTAGGCCCTGTCTTCGAGCAGGTTTTCCGAAGCTAGGTAAATCGCGTACCACCGTCCCGAGTGCTCTCCGCCCTATGGCCCCTACTTCTTTTCCCCCTCGTGAGGATCCCTCCTCCGAGGTACCGTCGAGTAGGCAACGACAGTTGGCGCCCACCGTGGGGCCAACGGCGTCAGGAGGCCCGAACTGGGAGGGTTCCGCCAAGGGAAGCTACGACGAATCCATCGCTGTGGGGCGTGTCCTCTACGCCGGGAACTTTCTGATCGTCCCGCAGGACGAGTGCTGGATTTCGGCTAGGACCAACCCCGTCAAGCTCTCCATCGTCCCAATTGGTGGCATTCATGTCTTCATTGGCGAAACCGTCAATTTCGACGGAAACGCCCTGGTAAGTAACGCTGAGGCGACCGCCGCTGAGTGATGACGCGTGAAGCACACGTCCGTTGGGAACCCCAAGAGGAAGGTGTGATGCGTACAACAACAAGTTTTCCCTCAGCAAGAAACCAAGGTTATCGAACCAGTAGGAGATGAAGGCCACATGAAAGTTGTTGGTGGAGGAGTGTAGTGCGGCGCAACACCAGGGATTCCGGCGCCAACGTGGAACCTGCACAACACAATCAAAATACTTTGCCCCAACTTAACAGTGAGGTTGTCAATCTCACCGGCTTGCTGTAAACAAAGGATTAAACGTATGGTGTGGAGAATAATGTTTGTTTGCAAAGAACAGCAGAGAACAATGATTGCAGTAGATTGTATTCAGATGTAAAAGAATGGACCGGGGTCCACAGTTCACTAGTGGTGTCTCTCCAATAAGAAATAGCATGTTGGGTGAACAAATTACAGTTGGGCAATTGACAAATAGAGAGGGCATAATAATGCACATACATATCATGATGACTAATATGGGATTTACTTAGGGCATTACGACAAATAACATAGACCGCTATCTAGCATGCATCTATGCCTAAAAAGTCCACCTTCAGGTTAGCATCCGCACCCCTTCCAGTATTAAGTTGCAAACAACAGACAATTGCATTAAGTATGGTGCGTAATGTAATCAACACAAATATCCTTAGACAAAGCATTGATGTTTTATCCCTAGTGGCAACAGCACATACACAACCTTAGAACTTTCTGTCACTGTCCCAGATTCAATGGAGGCATGAACCCACTATCGAGCATAAATACTCCCTCTTGGAGTCACAAGTATCAACTTGGCCAGAGCCTCTACTAGCAACGGAGAGCATGCAAGATCATACACAACACATATATGATAGATCAATAATCAACTTGACATAGTATTCCATATTCATCGGATCCCAACAAACACAACTTGTAGCATTACAAATAGTTGATCTTGATCATGATAGGCAGATCACAAGATCTAAACATGATAGTACAAGAGGAGAAGACAACCATCTAGCTACTGCTATGGACCCATAGTCCAAGGATGAACTACTCACACATCAGTCCGGAGGCGATCATGGTGATGTAGAGTCCTCCGGGTGATGACTCCCCTCTCCGGCAGGGTGCCGGAGGCGATCTCCTGAATCCCCTCAAATGGGATTGGCGGCGGCGTCTCTGGAACTTTTCTCGTATCGTGGCTCTCGGTAATAGGGTTTTCGCGATGGAGAGTTTAAGTAGGCGGAAGGGCAGAGTCGAGGGGCTCACGGGGGGCCCACACCATAGGGCGGCGCGGGCCCTGCTGCGCGTAGTTGACGTGTGTCTTTCCGTTCAACACGCGACCGTTGGGAACCCCAAGAGGAAGGTGTGATGCGTACAGCAGTAAGTTTCCCTCAGTAAGAAACAAAGGTTTATCGAACCAGTAGGAGCCAAGAAGCACGTTGAAGGTTGATGGCGGCGGAGTGTAGTGCGGCGCAACACTAGGGATTCCGGCGCCAATGTGGAACCTGCACAACACAACCAAATTACTTTGCCCCAACGTGACAGTGAGGTTGTCAATCTCACCGGCTTGCTGTAACAAAGGATTAGATGTATAGTGTGGATGATGATGTTTGCAGAAACAAGAGAACGAGTATTGCAGTAGATTGTATTCGATGTAAAAGAATGGACCGGGGTCCACAGTTCACTAGAGGTGTCTCTCCCATAAGATAAATAGCATGTTGGGTGAACAAATTACAGTTGGGCAATTGACAAATAAAGAGGGCATGACCATGCACATACATGTTATGATGAGTAGCGTGAGATTCAATTGGGCATTACGACAAAGTACATAGACCGCTATCCAGCATGCATCTATGCCTAAAAAGTCCACCTTCAGGTTATCATCCAAACCCCCTCCAGTATTAAGTTGCAAACAACAGACAATTGCATTAAGTATGGTGCGTAATGTAATCAACAAATACATCCTTAGACATAGCATTGATGTTTTATCCCTAGTGGCAACAGCACATCCACAACCTTAGAACTTTCTGTCACTGTCCCAGATTTAATGGAGGCATGAACCCACTATCGAGCATAAATACTCCCTCTTGGAGTTACAAGTAAAAACTTGGCCAGAGCCTCTACTAGCAACGGAGAGCATGCAAGATCATAAACAACACATAGATAATAGATTGATAATCAACATAAAATAGCATTCACTATTCATCGGATCCCAACAAACGCAACATGTAGCATTACAAATGGATGATCTTGATCATGTTAGGCAGCTCACAAGATCTAACAATGATAGCACAATTAGGAGAAGACGACCATATAGCTACTGCTATGGACCCTTAGTCCAGGGGTGAACTACTCACACATCACTCCGGAGGCGACCATGGCGGTGAAGAGTCCTCCGGGAGATGATTCCCCTCTCCGGCAGGGTGCCGGAGGCGATCTCCTGAATCCCCCGAGATGGGATTGGCGGCGGCGGCGTCTCTGGAGGTTTTCCGTATCGTGGCTCTCGGTACTGGAACTATTCTCGACGAAGGCTTATGTAGGCGGAGGGGTAGGTCAGGGGGCGCCACGAGGGGCCCACACGCTAGGGCCGCGCGGCCAGGGGCTGGGCCGCGCCGCCCTAGTGTGGCGTCGCCTCGTCGCCCCACTTCGTATCTCCTCCGGACTTCTGGAAGCTTTGTGGAAAAATAAGATCCTGGGCGTTGATTTCGTCCAATTCCGAGAATATTTCCTTATTAGGATTTCTGAAACCAAAAACCACAGAAAACAGCAACTGGCTCTTCGGCATCTCGTTAATAGGTTAGTGCCGGAAAATGCATAAATATGACATAAAGTATGTACAAAACATGTGTGTATCATCATAAAACAAGCATGGAACATAAGAAATTATCGATATGTTGGAGACGTATCAGCATCCCCAAGCTTAGTTCCTACTCGTCCCGAGTAGGTAAACGATAACAAAGATAATTTCTGAAGTGACATGCTATCATAATCTTGATCATACTATTGTAAGCACATGTAATGAATGCAGCGATTCAAAGCAATGGTAAATATAATGAGTAAACAATTGAATCATATAGCAAAGACTTTTCATGAATAGTACTTTCAAGACAAGCATCAATAAGTCTTGCATAAGAGTTAACTCATAAAGCAATAAATTCAAAGTAAAGGCATTGAAGCAACACAAAGGAAGATTAAGTTACAGCGGTTGCTTTCAACTTGTAACATGTATATCTCATGGATATTGTCAACATAAAGTAATATAATAAGTGCAATATGCAAGTATGTAAGAATCAATGCACAGTTAACACAAGTGTTTGCTTCTTAAGATGGAGAGAAATGGGTAAACTGACTCAACATAAAAGTAGAAGAAAGGCCCTTCGAAGAGGGAAGCATTGATTGCTATATTTGTGCTAGAGCTTTTATTTTGAAAACAAGAAACAATTTTGTCAACGGTAGTAATAAAGCATATGCATTGTGTAAATTATATCCTACAAGTTGCAAGCCTCATGCATAGATTACCAATAGTGTCCGCACCTTGTCCTAATTAGCTCGGATTACCTGGATTATCATCGCAATACATATGTTTTAACCAAGTGTCGCAAAGTGGTACCTCTATGCCGCCTGTACAAAGGTCTAAGGAGAAAGCTCGCATTGAATTTCTCGCTTTTGATTATTCTCAACTTAGACATCCATACCGGGACAACATAGACAACAGATAATGGACTCCTCTTTAATGCATAAGCATTCAACAACAAATAATATTCTCATAAGAGATTGAGGATAGTTGTCCAAAACTGAAACTTCCACCATGGATCATGGCTTTAGTTAGCGTCCCAATGCTCTTCTCTAACAATATGCATACTCAAACCATTCAACTCATGGTAAATCGCCCTTACTTCAGACAAGACGAACATGCATAGCAACTCACATGATATTCAACAAAGGGTAGTTGATGGCGTCCCCAGGAACATGGTTATCGCTCAACAAGCAACTTATAAGAGATAAGATGCATAAGTACATATTCAATACCACAATAGTTTTTAGGCTATTTGTCCCATGAGCTATATATTGCAAAGGCGAAGAATGGAAATTTAAAGGTAGCACTCAAACAATTTACTTTGGAATGACGGATAAATACCATGTAGTAGGTAGGTATGGTGGACACAAGTGGCATAGTGTTTGGCTCAAGGATTTTGGATGCATGAGAAGTATTCCCTCTCAATACAAGGCTTAGGCTAGCAAGGTTATTTGAAAAAAACACAAGTATGAACCGGTACAGCAAAACTCACATAAAAGACATATTGTAAGCATTATAAGACTCTACACCGTCTTCCTTGTTGTTCGACCCTTACTAGAAAATATCTAGACCTTAGAGAGACCAATCATGCAAACCAAATTTTAGCAAGCTCTATGTATTTCTTCACTAATAGGTGCAAAGTGTATGATGCAAAAGCTTAAACATGAGCACAACAATTGCCAAGTATCACATTATTCAAGATATTCTACCAATTACCACATATAGCATTTCCCGTTTCCAACCATATAACAATTTAACGAAGCAGTTTCAATCTTCGCCATGAATATTATGAGTAAAGCCTAAGGACATATTTGTCCATATGCAACAGCGGAGCGTGTCTCTCTCCCACACAATGAATGCTAGGATCCAACTTTATTCAAACAAAACAAAAATAAAAACATACAGATGCTCCAAGTAAAGCACATAAGATGTGATGGAATAAAAATATAGTTTCATTAGAGGAACCTGTTAATGTTGTCGATGAAGAAGGGGATGCCTTGGGCATCCCCAAGCTTAGATGCTTGAGTCTTCTTGAAATATGCAGGGATGAACCACCGGGGCATCCCCAAGCTTAGAGCTTTCACTCTCCTTGATCATATTGTATCATCCTCCTCTCTTGATCCTTGAAAACTTCCTCCACACCAAACTCAAAACAACTCATTAGAGGGTTAGTGCATAATCAAAATTCACATGTTCAGAGGTGACATAATCGCCTCATCGCCCCACTTCGTATCTCCTCCGGACTTCTGGAAGCTTCGTGGAAAAATAAGATCCTGGGCGTTGATTTCGTCCAATTCCGAGAATATTTCCTTACTAGGATTTCTGAAACCAAAAACAGCAGAAAACAACAACTGGCTCTTCGACATCTCGTTAATAGGTTAGTGCCGGAAAATGCATACATATGACATAAAGTATGTATAAAACATGTGTGTATCATCATAAAACAAGCATGGAACATAAGAAATTATCGATACGTTGGAGACGTATCAGGCCCCTCCTTGGCCGCGCCGCCAGGTGGTGTGATACGCGTACAGCACGCGTCCGTTGGGAACCCCAAGAGGAAGGTGTGATGCGTACAGCGGCAAGTTTTCCCTCAGTAAGAAACCAAGGTTATCGAACCAGTAGGAGATGAAGGCCACGTGAAGGTTGTTGGTGGAGGAGTGTAGTGCGGCGCAACACCTGGGATTCCGGCGCCAACGTGGAACATGCACAACACAACCAAATTACTTTGCCCCAACGTGACAGTGAGGTTGTCAATCTCACCGGCTTGCTGTAACAAAGGATTAGATGTATAGTGTGGATGATGATTGTTTGCAGAGAACAGTAGAACAAGTATTGCAGTAGATTGTATTCGATGTAAAGAATGGACCGGGGTCCACAGTTCACTAGTGGTGTCTCTCCCATAAGATAAATAGCATGTTGGGTGAACAAATTACAGTTGGGCAATTGACAAATAAAGAGGGCATGACCATGCACATACATGTTATGATGAGTAGTGTGAGATTCAATTGGGCATTACGACAAAGTACATAGACCGCTATCCAGCATGCATCTATGCCTAAAAAGTCCACCTTCAGGTTATCATCCGAACCCCCTCCAGTATTAAGTTGCAAACAACAGACAATTGCATTAAGTATGGTGCGTAATGTAATCAACAAATACATCCTTAGACATAGCATTGATGTTTTATCCCTAGTGGCAACAACACATCCACAACCTTAGAACTTTCTCACACGTCCTGCATTTAATGGAGGCATGAACCCACTATCGAGCATAAATACTCCCTCTTGGAGTTACAAGTAAAAACTTGGCCAGAGCCTCTACTAATAATGGAGAGCATGCAAGATCATCAACAACACATAGATAATAGATTGATAATCATCATAACATAGCATTCACTATTCATTGGATCCCAACAAACGCAACATGTAGCATTACAAATAGATGATCTTGATCATGTTAGGCAGCTCACAAGATCTAACAATGATAGCACAATTAGGAGAAGACGACCATCTAGCTACTGCTATGGACCCATAGTCCAGGGGTGAACTACTCACACATCACTCCGGAGGCGACCATGGCGGTGAAGAGTCCTCCGGGAGATGATTCCCCTCTCCGGCAGGGTGCCGGAGGCGATCTCCTGAATCCCCCGAGATGGGATTGGCGGCGGCGGCATCTCTGGAAGGTTTTCCGTATCGTGGCTCTCGGTACTGAGGTATTCGCGTCGAAGACTTTAAGTAGGCGGAAGGGCGGAGTCGGAGGGCTGACGGGGGCCCCACACGCTAGGGCCGCGCGGGCCCCTCCTGGGCCGCGCCGCCCTAGTGTGGCGGCGCCTCGTCGCCCCACTTCGGTTCCCTTTCGGTTTTCTGGAAGCTTCGTGGAAAAATAGGCCCCTGGGCGTTGATTTCGTCCAATTTCGAGAATATTTCCTTACTAGGATTTCTAAAACCAAAAACAGTAGAAAACAACAACTGGCTCTTCGGCATCTCGTTAATAGGTTAGTGCCGGAAAATGCATAAATATGACATAAAGTATGTATAAAACATGTGTGTATCATCATAAAAGTAGCATGGAACATAAGAAATTATCGATACGTTGGAGACGTATCAAGGTGTCGCCACCTCGTGGCCCCACTTCGTATCTCCTTCGGTCTTCTGGAAAGCTCCGTAGAAAATAAGACCCTGGGCTTTTGTTTCGTCCAATTCCGAGAATATTTCCTGTGTACGATTTCTGAAACCAAAAACAGCAGAAAACAGGAACTGGTGCTTCGGCATCTCGTTAATAGGTTACTGCCGGAAAATGCATATAAATGATATAAAGTGTATATAAAACATGTGAGTATTGTCATAAACTAGCATGAAACATAAGAAATTATAGATACGTTTGAGACGTATCAAGCATCCCCAAGCTTAGTTCCTACTCGCCCTCGAGTAGGTAAACGATAACAAGGATAATTTCTGAAGTGACATGCTATCATAATCTTGATCAATACTATTGTAAAGCATATGAGAATGAAGTGATTCGAATCAATGGTAAAGACAATGACTAAACAAGTGAATCATATAGCAAAGATTTTTTATGAATAGTACTTTCAAGACAAGCATCAATAAGACTTGCATAGGAGTTAACTCATAAAGCAATAAATTCTTAGTAGAAGGTTTTGAAGTAGTACAAAGGAAGATATAAGTTTCAGCAGTTGCTTTCAACTTCAACATGTATATCTCATGGATAATTGTCAACACAAAGTAATATGATGAGTGCAAATAAGCAAGTATGTAGGAATCAATGCACACAGTTGACACAAGTGTTTGCTTCTAAGATAGAAAGAAGCAGGTAAACTGACTCAACATAAAGTAAAAGAAAGGCCCTTCGCAGAGGGAAGCAGGGATTACTATTTTTGTGCTAGAGCTTTTATTTTGAAATCATAGAAACAATTTTGTCAACAGTAGTAATAATTCATATGTGTTATGCATAAGACATCCTATAAGTTGCAAGCCTCATGCATCGAATACCAATAGTGCTCGCACCTTGTCCTAATTAGCTTGGATTTCCATGGATTATCATTGCATTACATATGTTTCAACCAAGTGTCACAAAGGGGTACCTCTATGCCACATGTACAAAGGTCCAAGGAGATAGATCGCATTTGATTTCTCATTTTTGATAAATCTCAACCTGAGGACATCCATACCGGGACAACATAGAAAACAGATAATGGACTCCTCTTTAATGCATAAGCATTCAATAACAGATAATATTCTCATAAGAGATTGAGGATTAATGTCCAAACTGAAATTTCCACCATGATACATGGCTTTGGTTGGCGGCCCAAAGTTCTTCTCTAACAATATGCATACTCAAACTATTTAATCATGATAAATCACCCTTACTTCAGACAAGACGAACATGCATAGCAACTCACATGATATTCAACAAAAGTGCATAGCAACTTATAAGAAATAAGATACATAAACTACATATTCTTTACCACAATAGTTTTTAAGGCTACTTTCCCATGAGCTATGTATTGCAAAGACAAGGAATGAAATTTTAAAGGTAGCACGCAAGCAATTTACTTTGTAATGGCAGAGAAATACCACATGGTAGGTAGGTATGGTGGACATAAATGGCATAGGTTTTGGCTCAAGGTTTTAGATGCACGAGAAGCATTCCCTCTCAGTACAAGGCTTGGGCTAGCAAGGTTGTTTGAAGCAAACACAAGTATGAACCGGTACAGCAAAACTTACATAAGAACATATTGCAAGCATTATAAGAATCTACACTGTCTTCCTTGTTGTTCAAACACTTCACCAGAAAATATCTAGATTTTAGAGAGACCAATCATGCAAACCAAATTTCAACAAGCTCTATGGTAGTTCTTCATTAATAGGTTCAAACTACATGATGCAAGAGCTTAAACATGATCTATTTGAGCAAAACAATTGCCAAGTATCAAATTATTCAAGACCATATACCAATTACCACATGAAGCATTTTCTGTTTCCAACCAAATAGCAATGAACGAAGCAGTTTTCAACCTTCGCCATGAACATTAAAAGCTAAGAACACCAGTGTTCATATGAAAAAGCGGAGCATGTCTTTCTCCCACACAAGGAATGCTAGGATCTGAATTTATTCAAACATAAACAGAAATAAAAACATACAGACGCTCCAAGTAAAGCACATAAGATGTGACGGAATAAAAATATAGTTTCACTAGAGGTGACCTGATAAGTTGTCGATGAAGAAGGGGATGCCTTGGGCATCCCCAAGCTTAGATGCTTGAGTCTTCTTGAAATATGCAGGGATGAACCACGGGGGCATCCCCATGCTTAGACTTTTCACTCTTCTTGATCATATTGTATCATCCTCCTCTCTTGACCCTTGAAAACTTCCTCCACACCAAACTCAAAACAAACTCATTAGAGGGTTAGTGCATAATCAAAAATTCACATGTTCAGAGGTAACACAATCATTCTTAACACTTCTGGACATTTCCCAAAGCTACTGAAAGTTAATGGAACAAAGAAATCCATTCAACACAGTAAAAGAGGCAATGCGAAATAAAAGGCAGAATCTGTCAAAACAGAACAGTCCGTAAAGACGGATTTTTTAGAGGCACTTAACATGCTCAGATGAAGAAGCTCAAATTGAATGAAAGTTGCTTACATATCTGAGGATCACTCGTGAATTTTCGCTGATTTTTCTGAGTTACCTACAGAGAGATCAACTCAAATTCGTGACAGCAAGAAATCTGTTTCTACGCAGTAATCCAAATCTAGTATCAACCTTACTATCAAAGACTTTACTTGGCACAACAATGCAATAAAGTAAAGATAAGGAGAGGTTGCTACAGTAGTAACAACTTCCAAGACTCAAATATAAAACAAAATTGCAGAAGTAAAATAATGGGTTGTCTCCCATAAGCGTTTTTATTTAACGCCTTTCAGCTAGGCGCAGAAAGTGTGAATCAAGTATTATGAAGAGAAGAAGCATTAACATTATTACCTGGGGCTTTGCGCCTCCCCTTCTTACTCTTATCTTACTCTTTGGTTTAGGGAATATATGACCGCATTCGGGTGTAGAGGTAAAATTTAGAGTGCCTTTCCCCACATCTATGATTGCTCCCACGAGTTTCAGCAGGGATCTTCCAAGTGTGATTTGTCCTGTCCCTACACATTCAATAACGAGATAATCAGTGGATACCGTTCTTCCAAGAAAGGTTATGAACACTCCTTCAACTATTCCCTTAGGAATTATAACAGAGTTATCAGTAAGAGTTATTCCTTCTCCTCCTTCAGTAAGTCCCCAAAGTTTCAAAGATTCATAAATACTTTTAGGCATAAGGCAAAACTCAGACATAATATCACAACGGGCATAAAAAAATTCACCACAAATAGCAACCCTAATTGTAAGCACCCACATTGAAGGTTCAAAGCTTACTGGAACATAATCATAATATTCACGAATTTGGTTGTACCCTTCTTTTAAACAAGATATATTTGTTTCGAGAGTGTTTAATCAATTATGAATG
Source organism: Lolium perenne (assembly GCF_019359855.2). Classification (NCBI taxonomy): domain Eukaryota; kingdom Viridiplantae; phylum Streptophyta; class Magnoliopsida; order Poales; family Poaceae; genus Lolium; species Lolium perenne. The sequence continues at coordinate 192,649,352 of NC_067245.2, forward strand.
CTAGCAAGAGACGAATCAAAATTATTAGTGGAGCTAGATGATGTAACCAATTTTTTTATGGCATTAAAAGCTTGATCCCCATCACAGTGAAGGAAATCTCCTCCCACTACAGCATCCAAGGCATATCTATAGCGAAGCATAAGCCCAAACTAAAAGTTACTAAAAAGCAGACTTAGAGTCATTTTAGGTTCAGTTTTACCATAAGAATAAAAAATTATAGACCAAGCTTCTTTAAAACTCTCCTCACCCCCTTGTTTAAAAGTAAAAATCAATTCCTCAGGTGACAGAGTAACAGCTACAGGACTAGTCATGATAACAAAATAAAGTAAATGCAAGTAACTAATTTTTTTGTGTTTTTTATATAGAAAGCAAACAAGACAGTAAATAAAATAAAGTAAAGCAAGTAACTAATTTTTTTGTATTTTTGATATAGAGAAAGCAAACAAAACAGAAAATAAAGTAAAGTAAAGCAAGACAATAAACAAAGTAAAGAGATTGGATGTGAGAGACCAAGGTTATCGAACCAGTAGGAGATGAAGGCCACGTGAAGGTTGTTGGTGGAGGAGTGTAGTGCGGCGCAACACCAGGGATTCCGGTGCCAACGTGGAACCTACACAACACAATCAAAATACTTTGCCCCAACTTAACAGTGAGGTTGTCAATCTCACCGGCTTGCTGTAAACAAAGGATTAAACGTATGGTGTGAAGAATGATGTTTGTTTGCAAATAACAGCAGAGAACAATGATTGCAGTAGATTGTATTCAGATGTAAAAGAATGGACCGGGGTCCACAGTTCACTAGTGGTGTCTCTCCAATAAGAAATAGCATGTTGGGTGAACAAATTACAGTTGGGCAATTGACAAATAGAGAGGGCATAACAATGCACATACATATCATGATGACTAATATGGGATTTACTTAGGGCATTACGACAAATAACATAGACCGCTATCCAGCATGCATCTATGCCTAAAAAGTCCACCTTCAGGTTAGCATCCGCACCCCTTCCAGTATTAAGTTGCAAACAACGTACAATTGCATTAAGTATGGTGAGTAATGTAATCAACACAAATATCCTTAGACAAAACATTGATGTTTTATCCCTAGTGGCAATAGCACATCCACAACCTTAGAACTTTCTGTCACTGTCCCAGATTCAATGGAGGCATGAACCCACTATCGAGCATAAATACTCCCTCTTGGAGTCACAAGTATCAACTTGGCCAGAGCCTCTACTAGCAACGGAGAGCATGCAAAATCATAAACAACACATATATGATAGATCAATAATCAACTTGACATAGTATTCCATATTCATCGGATCCCAACAAACACAACATGTAGCATTACAAATAGATGATCTTGATCATGATAGGTGATACGCGTACAGCACGCGTCCGTTGGGAACCCCAAGAGGAAGGTGTGATGCGTACAGCGGCAAGTTTCTCTCAGTAAGAAACCAAGGTTTATCGAACCAGTAGGAGCCAAGAAGCACGTTGAAAGTTGATGGCGGCGGAGTGTAGTGCTGCGCAACACCAGAGATTCCGGCGCCAACGTGGAACCTGCACAACACAACCAAAATACTTTGCCCCAACGTGACAGTGAGGTTGTCAATCTCACCGGCTTGCTGTAACAAAGGATTAGATGTATAGTGTGGATGATGATGTTTGCAGAAAACAGTAGAACGAGTATTGCAGTAGATTGTATTCGATGTAAAAGAATGAACCGGGGTCCACAGTTCACTAGTGGTGTCTCTCCCATAAGAAATAGCATGTTGGGTGAACAAATTAAAGTTGGGCAATTGACAAATGAAGATGGCATGACAATGTACATACATGTTATGATGAGTAGTGTGAAATTCAATTGGGCATTACGACAAAGTACATAGACCGCTATCCAGCATGCATCTATGCCTAAAAAGTCCACCTTCGGGTTAGCGTCCGCACCCCTTCCAGTATGAAGTTGCAAACAACAGACAATTGCATTAAGTATGGTGCGTAATGTAATCAACACAAATATCCTTAGACAAAGCATTGATGTTTTATCCCTAGTGGCAACAACACATCCACAACCTTAGAACTTTTTGTCACTGTCCCAGATTTAATGGAGGCATGAACTCACTATCGAGCATAAATACTCCCTCTTAGAGTTACAAGTAACGACTTGGCCAGAGCCTCTACTAATAACGGAGAGCATGCAAGATCATAAACAACACATAGATGATAGATTGATAATCAACATAACATAGCATTCCATATTCATCGGATCCCAACAAACGCAACATGTAGCATTACAAATAGATGATCTTGATCATGTTAGGCAGCTCACAAGATCCGACAAGGATAGCACAATGAGGAGAAGACAACCATCTAGCTGCTGCTATGGACCCATAGTCCAGGGGTGAACTACTCACACATCACTCCGGAGGCGACCATGGCGGTGAAGAGTCCTCCGGGAGATGATTCCCCTCTCCGGCAGGGTGCCGGAGGCGATCTCCTGAATCCCCCGAGATGGGATTGGCGGCGGCGGCGTCTCTGGAAGGTTTTCTGTATCATGGCTCTCGGTACTGGAGTTATTATCGACGAAGGCTTCTTATAGGCGGAAGGGTAGGTTTAGGGACGACGTGAGGGCCCCACACGCCAGGGCCTCGTGGCCCCACCCTTGGCCACGCCGCCCTGTTGTGTCGGCGCCTCGTTGCCCCACTTCGTTTCCCTTTCGGTCTTCTGGAAGCTTCGTGGAAAAATAAGACCCTAGGCGTTGATTTCGTCCAATTCCGAGAATATTTCCTTTGTAGGATTTCTGAAACCAAAAACATCAGAAAACAACAACTGGATCTTCGGCATCTTGTTAATAGGTTAGTGCCGGAAAATGCATAAATATGACATAAAGTATGTATAAAACATGTGAGTATCATCAATAAAGTAGCATGGAACATAAGAAATTATAGATACATTTGAGACGTATCAAGCATCCCCAAGCTTAGTTCCTACTCGTCCTCGAGTAGGTAAACGATAACAAAGATAATTTCTAAAGTGACATGCTATCATAATCTTGATCAATACTATTGTAAGCACATGTAATGAATGCAGCGATTCGAAGCAATGGTAAAGACAATGGGTAAACAATTGAATCATATAGCAAAGACTTTTCAAGAATAGTACTTTCAAAACAAGCATCAATAAGTCTTGCATAAGAGTTAACTCATAAAGCAATAAATTCATAGTAAAGGCATTGAAGCAACACAAAGGAAGATATAAGTTTCAGCGGTTGCATTCAACTTGTAACATGTATATTGTCAACATAAAGTAATATAATAAGTGCAATAGGTAAACATGTAAGAATCAATGCACAGTTAACACAAGTGTTTGCTTCTAAGACAGAAAGAAGTGGGTAAACTGACTCAACATAAAAGTAGAAGAATGGCCCTTCGCAGAGGGAAGCATGGATTGCTATATTTGTGCTAGAGCTTTTATTTTGAAAACAAGAAATAGTTTTGTCAACGGTAGTAATAAAGCATATGTATTATGTATAAGATATCCTACAAGTTGCAAGCCTCATGCATAGATTACCAATAGTGCCCGCACCTTGTCCTAATTAGCTCAGATTTACATGGATTATCATCGCAATACATATGTTTTAACTAAGTATCACAAAGGGGTACCTCTATGCCGTCTGTACAAAGGTCTAAGGAGAAAGCTCGCATTGGATTTCTCGCTTTTGATTATTCTCAACTTAGACATCCATACCGGGACAACATAGACAACAGATAATAGACTCCTCTTTAATGCATAAGCATTCAACAACAAATAATATTCTCATAAGATATTGAGGATCGTTGTCCAAAACTCAAACTTCCACCATGGATCATGGCTTTAGTTAGCGGCCCAATGTTCTTCTCTAACAATATGCATACTCAAACCATTCAACTCATGATAAATCACCCTTACTTCAGAAAAGACGAACATGCATAGCAACTCACATGATATTCAACAAAGTGTTGATGGCGTCCCCAGGAACATGGTTATCGCTCAACAAGCAACTTAATAAGAAATAAGATACATCAGTACATATTCAATAACACAATAGTTTTTAAGCTATTTTTCCCATGAGCTATATATTGCAAAGACAAAGAATGGAATTTAAGGTAGCACTCAAGCAATTTACTTTGGAATGGCAGAGAAATACCATGTAGTAGGTAGGTATGGTGGACACAAGTGGCATAGTTTTTGGCTCAAGGATTTTGGATGCACGAGAAGTAATCCCTCTCAATACAAGGCTTAGGCTAGCAAGGTTGTTTGAAGCAAACACAAGTATGAACCGGTACAGCAAAACTCACATAAAAACATATTGAAAGCATTATAAGACTCTACACTGTCTTCCTTGTTGTTCAAACCGTTACTAGAAAATATCTAGACCTTAGAGAGACCAATCATGCAAACCAAATTTTAGCAAGCTCTATGTATTTCTTCACTAATAGGTGCAAAGTATATGATGCAAGAGTTTAAACATGATCCTTATGAGCACAACAATTGCCAAGTATTAAATTATTCAAGACATTATACCAATTACCACATGTAGCATTTTCTGTTTCCAACCATATAACAATCAACGAAGCAGTTTCAACCTTCGCCATGAACATTATGAGTAAAGCCAAGAACATATATGTTCATATGCAACAGAGGAGTGTGTCTCTCTCCCACACTATGAATGCTAGGATCCAATTTATTCAAACAAAACAAAAACAAAAGCAAACAGACGCTCCAAGTAAAGCACATAAGATGTGACGGAATAAAAATATAGTTTCACTAGAGGAACCTGATAATGTTGTCGATGAAGAAGGGGATGCCTTGGGCATCCCCAAGCTCAGATGCTTGAGTCTTCTTGAAATATGCAGGGATGAACCACCGGGGGCATCCCCAAGCTTAGAGCTTCACTCTCCTTGATCATATTGTATCATCCTCCTCTCTTTATCCTTGAAAACTTCCTCCACACCAAACTCAAAACAACTCATTAGAGGGTTAGTGCATAATCAAAATTCACATGTTCAGAGGTGACATAATCATTCTTAATACTTCTGGACATTGCACAAAGCTACTGAAAGTTAATGGAATAAAGAAATCCATCAATCATAGCAAAACAGGCAATGCGAAATAAAAGGCAGAATCTGTCAAAACAGAACAGTCCGTAAAGACGAATTTTTTAGGTGCACCAGACTTGCTCAAATGAAAATGCTCAAATTGAATGAAAGTTGCGTACATATCTGAGGATCACTCACGTAAATTGGCAGATTTTTCTGAGTTACCTACAGAGAATACTACTCAAATCCGTGACAGCAAGAAATCTGTTTCTGCGCAGTAATCCAAATCTAGTATGAACCTTACTATCAAAGACTTTACTTGGCACAACAATGCAATAAAATAAAGATAATGAGAGGTTTCTACAGTGGTAACAACTTCCAATACTCAAATATAAAACAAAAGTGCAGAAGTAAAATCATGGGTTGTCTCCCATAAGCGCTTTTCTTTAACGCCTTTCAGCTAGGCGCAGAAAGTGTGAATCAAGTGTTATCAAAAGATGATGCATCAACAGCGGGGTTTGGAGTTTTAAACTATGCATTGTATCTTATCTATGTAAGTTTCAGAGGCTCATTTTTCATTACTCTTAGGCTTGCTATTCTCATCAAACAAATTTTCAGGAACAATCCAATCATAATTCTTTTCTAGTGCCTCGCACATTCCTAAGAGCTTGCAAGGTATTGATGTTTTAATATCCCCCTCATAATTAACTTGATTAGTATACTTTTATCTATCTTTTTCCATCTTTTCAAGGATACTAGCAAAGTTGGTATAAGAGCCAAGCATATTATATTTAGTAAAGACTTTTCTAGCTTCTCTTGCTATACCACCAAATTCTTTAAGAAGGGTTTCTAATACAAAATCTTTCTTTTCTCCTTCTTCCATATCACAGAGTGTAAGAAACATATGTTGAATCATGGTATTGAGATTAACAAATCTAGCTTCTAACGCGTGTACTAAAGAAGCAACATCAATTTCATAAGTAGGAGCAAGTTCTACCAAGTGTCTATCTTCAAAATCTTCAATCGTACTAATATGAGTGAAAAAATCGTCTATATTATCTTTTCCATTGATAGACCCTCGTCCTACCGGTACATCTTTAAGAATAAACTTAGGAGGAAACATGATGAAATAAAATAAAGTAAATGCAAGTAACTATTTTTTTTTGTGTTTTTAATATAGAGAACAAAAACAAGATAGTAAATAAAGTAAAGCTAGTAACTAATTTTTTTGTATTTTGATATAATGCAGCAAACAAAGTAGTAAATAAAGTAAAGCAAGAAAAAACAAAGTAAAGAGATTGGAAGTGGAGACTCCCCTTGCAGCGTGTCTTGATCTCCCTGGCAACGGCGCCAGAAAAATGTGCTTGATACGCGTACAGCACGCGTCCGTTGAGAACCCCAAGAGGAAGGTGTGATGTGTACAGCGGCAAGTTTCCATCAGTAAGAAACCAAGGTTTATCGAACCAGTAGGAGCCAAGAAGCACGTTGAAGGTTGATGGCGGCGGAGTGTAGTGCGGCGCAACACCAGAGATTCCGGCGCCAACGTGGAACCTGCACAACACAACCAAAATACTTTGCCCCAACGTGACAGTGAGGTTGTCAATCTCACCGGCTTGCTGTAACAAAGGATTAGATGTATAGTGTGGATGATGATGTTTGCAGAAAACAGTAGAATGAGTATTGCAGTAGATTGTATTCGATGTAAAACAATGGACTGGGGTCCACAGTTCAATAGTGGTGTCTCTCCCATAAAAAATAGCATGTTGGGTGAATAAATTACAGTTGGGCAATTGACAAATAAAGATGGCATGACAATGCACATACATGTTATGATGAGTAGTGTGAAATTCAATTGGGCATTACGACAAAGTACATAGACCGCTATCTAGCATGCATCTATGCCTAAAAAGTCCACCTTCGGGTTAGCGTCCGCAACCCTTCCAGTATTAAGTTGAAAACAACAGACAATTGCATTAAGTGTGGTGCATAATGTAATCAACACAAATATCCTTAGACAAAGCATTGATGTTTTATCCCTAGTGGCAACAGCACATCCACAACCTTAGAACTTTCTGTCACTGTCCCAAATTTAATGGAGGCATGAACCCACTATCGAGCATAAATACTCCCTCTTGGAGTTACAAGTAACGACTTGGCCAGAGCCTCTACTAATAACGGAGAGCATGCAAGATCATAAACAACACATAGATGATAGATTGATAATCAACATAACATAGCATTCCATATTCATCGGATCCCAACAAACGCAACATGTAGCATTACAAATAGATGATCTTGATCATGTTAGGCAGCTCACAAGATCCGACAATGATATCACAATGAGGAGAAGACAACCATCTAGCTACTGCTATGGACCCATAGTCTAGGGGTGAACTACTCACACATCACTCCGGAGGTGACCATGGCGGTGAAGAGTCCTCCGGGAGATGATTCCCCTCTCCGGCAGGGTGCCGGAGGCAATCTCCTGAATCCCCCGAGATGGGATTGGCGGCGGTGGCATCTCTGGAAGGTTTTCCGTATCGTGGCTCTCGGTACTGGAGTTATTATCGACAAAGGCTTCTTATAGGCGGAAGGGTAGGTTTAGGGGCGACGCGAGGGCCCCACACGCCAGGGCCGCGTGGCCCCACCCTTGGCTGCGCCGCCCTGTTGTGTCGGCGCCTCGTCGCCCCACTTCGTTTCCCTTTCGGTCTTCTGGAAGCTTCGTGAAAAAATAAGACCCTGAGCGTTGATTTCGTCCAATTCCGAGAATATTTCCTTTGTAGGATTTCTGAAACCAAAAACAGCAGAAAACAACAACTGGCTCTTTGGCATCTTGTTAATAGGTTAGTGCCGGAAAATGCATAAATATGATATAAAGTATGTATAAAACATGTGAGTATCATCAATAAAGTAGCATGGAACATAAGAAATTATAGATACGTTTGAGACGTATCAATAGGCAGCTCACAAGATCTAAACATGATAGCACAAGAGGAGAAGACAACCATCTAGCTACTGCTATGGACCCATAGTCCAAGGATGAACTACTCACACATTAGTCCGGAGGCGACCATGGTGATGTAGAGTCCTCCGGGTGATGATTCCCCTCTCCGGCAGGGTGCCGGAGGCGATCTCCTGAATCCCCCGAGATGGGATTGGCGGCGGCGGCGTCTCTGGAACTTTTCTCATATCGTGGCTCTCGGTAATAGGGTTTTCGCAATGGAGAGTTTAAGTAGGCGGAAGGGCAGAGTCGAGGGGCTCACGAGGGGCCCACACCATAGGGCGGCACGGGCCCCTCCTTGGCCGCGCCGCCAGGTGGTGTCGCCACCTCGTGGCCCCACTTCGTATCTCCTTCGGTCTTCTGGAAAGCTCTGTGGAAAATAAGACCCTGGGCTTTTGTTTCGTCCAATTCTGAGAATATTTCCTGTGTAGGATTTCTGAAACCAAAAACAGCAGAAAACAGGAACTGGCGCTTCGGCATCTCGTTAATAGGTTACTGCCGGAAAATGCATATAAATGATATAAAGTGTATATAAAACATGTGAGTATTGTCATAAAACTAGCATGGAACATAAGAAATTATAGATACGTTTGAGACGTATCACTGAGCAGGACGCAGTCGTAAAGATCCGATCTGAGATGCTGGAGCTTCCTATGGAAGATTCTGCCTTGGATCTGAAAAATTCAAAACCCACCCAATCCACCCCTGAGCAGGAAATAACGGTGGAAGACAAATGCAGATCCGCCTGGGTCTCCGAGGTGTTAGAGAAGCAAAGGTGTCACTTCGTGCACTTTCTCGCACATACCGCTAGAACCGCTCCTCCTCCGGAAGAAGCAGGACCCATGCAGGTTGAGGCTGTCGAAACTGGCGACGCCCCGGAACACCACGAGGCTGCCGGAGATAGCAGCGCACCGGAGCAGCAAGTGGCTGCCGGAGCTGTTGAAGAATCAATCCTGGGCAAACTAAGTCCAACTTCCGATGATGCTTCATCCATGAACACGGAGGAATTCGACAAGGCTCTCAAGGAGTTAGAGGGAGAAGAGGAAGATGAGGTGGAATCTGCTCCACCTAAGCAGGTCCTAGCGACCATAACTGGGTTAGGCGAGGACGCTGATGAAGAAGAGACTCCCGCTAGCGTAGCGCTCCCGATAGCGTGCACTTCGGATACTCCGCCATCGCGACTGCTTGCTGGTGTCGATCTGCTTGAGGCACTGCTTTTCCTTCTCCGCCCTCCGGGTAGCCGCGACACTTGGTGTTTCGCGGGCACGCTTCGGGGCAGGGCCAGATGGAGCAACTCTTTTCCGCTTGGCGGGGCCTGAGGTTTCAGGAACCTCCATGTCGGAAGAAGCTTCGGGGTCGTTGGTTCCAGAGGCTGGGACTCGGACTAAGGTTCGGAGATTCTTCTCCTCTAGATCCTCCAGCTGAACACGCAAACACTTAGACGAATATTGCAAGAACAACAAAGAAACTGGTGTTAGGTCAAGAATCATACCGCGATCTCGGAGCCATTGGTGTGGATGTCCATGTTGCACAAGTGAATCCTAAGATCACGCGGAATCTTGATCAGTAGCCGGATCCGCTTGTCCACGGTGTCAGAACAGAGGTTGTGTTTAGAGGCGTGCATAAGATCATCGCGCCTCGTGTACTGGAACATCAGGCGGTCCCGGTGCTGCAGAGGCTGGATCCGCTTCGTGAACCAGGACATTGTGAGGTCCTTCCCTGACAGGCCGTCCTCCGTCAGCTTGCAGATCCGCCTTACCGCACGAGTCAATTGAGGAGACTCGGAGAGGTGTGGGCACTAGGTCCAGGCCAGAGTCTCGCTGGCGGGGCCATTCTTGAAGGCTGGCAGCACCCTCGCGCTGGCCGGATCGGAAACATCCTTCACGTAGAAGAAGCCTCCGGACCAGTACCGCACGGATTCGTGGCGGTCGGTGGGAGGATAGACGCGGCCAGGGCGGATCTTGAACGTAATCGTTCCTCACGTGGCCAGAGAGGAAGTTTGAGGAACCTTCTCCTTCTTGACGGAGAAGAAGTACTGGAAGAGGGAGAGCTCTGGAGTTACCCGGAGGTGGCCTTCGCACAACGTCACATGGTTGCTGATGGCCAGTATTCTGTTTGGCGAGATGTTGTGAGGCTGCAGCCCGTACGCCTTGAGGATCTCCATGAAGAAATCGCTGGGCGGAAAGTAGAAGCCCCGCTCGACGAGCGCTTTGGTCACCACCATCTCTACGGCTTCTGGAGTATGAGTTAGCGAACCCGGAATTGTCCGCCAAGATCCGGGCTTCAAGAATCCCTCCGCCTCGAGGTTGCGGAGTTCGGTTTCCGTGGTGGTTCAGGGCCACCATTTTCCCTTGGCTTCGATGTCTCGTGCGCGAGCCTTGGATTTCTTAGCGGCTGCTTCCTCCGCCTTCTTTTCTATTTGTTCAGCCCCGTGGTTTCTTCCGGGTTGGCTGACGATCCTTCGACGTTCTTGCCGGAGTCCTTTGAAGGATCCGGCTGAACTGGGACGAAGGGAGGAAGGGCGGAAGAGATTGGCGTCGCCATGATCGGCTCAAATGAGGGAGGCGGAGTTGAAGAAGACATCTACAAAGAAAATGCGGATTGATGAAACTTAGTCGGATCCAACGTTAACACCCTAGTCATCCCTACCAAGTACGACCAGAAGATGGAGCTCGATGGACTTACCGGAATGGAGTCCGCGGTGGTCGGAGTCGCCAGCGGTGAGGTTTTTGCTGCGGTGGCTCGCCGGACTTAAGAACTCGATGAACTGGATGAACAGCACGCGGCGGCGCTCGAGCTCCGGTGAACTTCCGGCGGGTTCCGGCATGGCGGAGGAGAAGCTCGGAGGCGGCACTGGTGAGAGAGGTAAAAAGGGGTGCGAATGAAGGATTAGGGTGGACGGTGAGATATTTATAGGCGCTGGGGTGAGATTCGTGCTCCGCATCCTGTGGTCGGAACGCAAGCGTCGCGCCGTTGGATGGTTGACACGTGTCAAAAACCCTAAGCGGTGAAAATGGCTAAGGATAAGTTACCGCTCAAATCGCCCGAAAATGGCGCCAAGATTGGCGGAACCATTAGAACTTTTCGAGGTTTCGGGTAACAGTTTGAAAACTGACAAACTATTATCTCAGCAGGGGAGTGACCCGAAGACGCATTATGAAAATGATGTCGATGGATGAAGTCCCGCGGGATAAAGTTACTTTCCAACTTAAAGTTGGGAAAGAAGATAAGATTAATTTGGAGTTCTTCAAGTTTCCCCATGTTACCGAGAGAATTGTCGGAAGCCACGAAGCTTAAGCAAGGCGGAAACAAGAGGTGGATCTCGGATAACTCTGGGGGCTACTGTTGTGGGTATACTTCATGGGTGTACCATCGACAGTGCCTAGATCCGGCAAGCCCGGGTGTCCCACAGACGGTGATGTGTCATGTGGCCCATCGGGCGGCCCAATTGCTGTTGATTGTGAAGGATGAAGTCCAGCCCAGGATCAGGGAGCCATATTCCAACCGACCTACGAAGGAGGCCGGATCCGTGGAGGCCCATGAGGAACCCAGATCCAATACGACATAGATGGAAGGCGGATCCTTGACGTACACGGCAAGACATTGTACCGTAGTTAGGCAACCTGTAATCCGGCTAGGACTCTCCATGTAACCCTAGATTCGTGCGCCTTTATAAGCCGGATCCTGGGAGCCCTAGATGCACAGACACAACTCATTGTAACAACGCGAAAGCGTCCAAGTAATTCCAGACAAGCAGCAGTAGGCCCTGTCTTCGAGAAGGTGTTCCGAAGCTGGGTAAATCGCGTACCACCGTCCTGAGTGCTCTACGCCCTATGGCCCCTACTTCTTTTCCCCCTCGTGAGGATCCCTCCTCCGAGGTACCGTCGAGTATGCAACGACAGTCACGCTCATCGCTGAGCTCGTTGAGGCTCCAACCGTCAGCATCTATGGTGTTTCACCGTGGGTCCTACTTGGAAGTGACTAAAGGCTCACAGGCTCGTGAGCCGGCTTAAGCTGGACCGAGTTTTAGCTAAGCTCGGGCCGAGCCTACTTTTCCGGCTCGTCAGCAAAACGAGCCAGCCCGAGCCGAGCTGATTTGCATCGAGCCAAAGTATGGCTCACACCGAGCCCAGCCCGAGCTGGCTCATATCCAGCCTTATCGACGATCATCTCAAACACCCTATCCGGCTCGCTGAGCATTTGTTGGAAAATACTAACATTTCGTTCCTTGCATCATCTCACGTGTACCAAAATGGTGACTGATACGTCTCCGACGTATCGATAATTTCTTATGTTCCATACCACATTATTGATGATATCTACATGTTTTATGCACACTTTATGTCATATTCGTGCATTTTCTGGAACTAACCTATTAACAAGATGCCGAAGTGCCAGTTGATGTTTTCTGCTATTTTTGGTTTCAGAAATCCTAGTAAGGAAATATTCTCGGAATTGGACGAAATCAACGCCCAGGGTCCTATTTTGCCACGAAGCTTCCAGAAGACCGAAGAGTCAACGAAGTGGGGCCACGAGGTGGCCAGGAGGGCAGGCGGCGTGGCCCCACCCTTGGCCGCGCCAACCTGTCTCCTGGGCCCCTCGCGACGCCCCCTGACCTACCCTTCCGCCTACAAATAGCCTTCGTTGCGAAACCCCCAGTACCGAGAGCCACGATACGGAAAACCTTCCAGCGACGCCGCCGCCGCCAATCCCATCTCGGGGGATTCAGGAGATCGCCTCCGGCACCCTGTCGGAGAGGGGAATCATCTCCCGGAGGACTCTACGCCGCCATGGTCGCCTCCGGAGTGATGTGTGAGTAGTCTACCCCTGGACTATGGGTCCATAGCAGTAGCTAGATGGTTGTCTTCTCCTCATTGTGCTTAATTGTCGGGTCTAGTGAGCTGCCGAACATGATCAAGATCATCTATCTATAATTCTATATGTTGTGTTTGTTGGGATCCGATGAATAGAGAATACCATGTTATGTTGATTATCAATTTATATCTATGTGTTGTTTATGATCTTGCATGCTCTCCGTTATTAGCAGAGGCTCTGGCCAAGTTTTTGCTATTAACTCCAAGAGGGGGTATTTATGCTCGATAGTGGGTTCATGTCTCCGTGAATCTGGGGAAGTGACAGAAATCTCTAAGATTATGGATGTGCTGTTGCCACTAGGGATAAAACATTGGTGCTATGTTCGAGGATGTAGTTACTGATTACATTACGCGCAATACTTAATGCAATTGTCTGTTGTTAGCAACTTAATACTGGAGGGGGTTCGGATGATAACCTGAAGGTGAACTTTTTAGGCATAGATGCATGCTGGATAGCGGTCTATGTACTTTGTCGTAATGCCCAATTAAATCTCACTATACTCATCATAATATGTATGTGCATGGTCATGCCCTCTCTATTTGTCAATTGCCCAACTGTAATTTGTTCACCCAACATGCTGTTTATCTTATGGGAGAGACACCTCTAGTGAACTGTGGACCCCGGTCCAATTCTCTATACTGAAATACAATCTACTGCAATACTTTTTCTACTATTTTCTGCAAACAATCATCATCCACACTATACATCTAATCCTTTGTTACAGCAAGCCGGTGAGATTGACAACCTCGTTGTTTCGTTGGGGCAAAGTACTTGGTTTGTGTTGTGCAGGTTCCACGTTGGCGCCGGAATCCCTGGTGTTGCGCCGCACTACATCTCGCCGCCATCAACCTTCAACGTGCTTCTTGACTCCTACTGGTTCGATAAACCTTGGTTTCTACTGAGGGAAACTTGCTGCTGTGCGCATCACACCTTCCTCTTTGGGTTCCCAACGGACGCGTGTCGAACGAAAAGACAATACGTCAACCACGCGCATCAAGCAAATTTCTGGCGCCGTTGCCGGGGAGATCAAGACACGCTGGAAGGGGAGTCTCCACATCCCAATCTCTTTACTTTGTTTTTGTCTTGCTTTATTTTATTTACTACTTTGTTTGTTGCACTAAAACAAAATACAAAAAAATTAGTTGCTAGTTTTACTTTACTTGCTATCTTGTTTGCTATATCAAAAACACAAAAAAATTAGTTACTTGCATTTACTTTATCTAGTTTATTTTATTTACTATTGCTAAAATGGGTACTCCTGAAAATACTAAGTTGTGTGACTTCACAACCACAAATAATAATGATTTCTTATGCACACCTATTGCTCCACCTGCTACTACAGCAGAATTCTTTGAAATTAAACCTGCTTTACTGAATCTTGTTATGCGAGAGCAATTTTCTGGTGTTAGTTCTGATGATGCTGCTGCCCATCTCAATAATTTTGTTGAACTATGTGAAATGCAAAAATATAAAGATGTAGATGGTGACATTATAAAATTAAAATTGTTCCCTTTCTCATTAAGAGGAAGAGCTAAAGATTGGTTGCTATCTCTGCCTAAGAATAGTATTGATTCATGGACTAAATGCAAGGATGCTTTTATTGGTAGATATTATCCCCCTGCTAAAATTATATCTTTGAGGAGTAGCATAATGAATTTTAAACAATTGGATACTGAGCATGTTGCACAAGCATGGGAAATAATGAAATCTTTGGTTAAAAATTGCCCAACCCATGGACTGACTACTTGGATGATTATCCAAACCTTTTATGCAGGACTGAATTTTTCTTCGCGGAACCTATTGGATTCAGCTGCTGGAGGTACCTTTATGTCCATCACTCTTGGTGAAGCAACAAAGCTTCTTGATAATATGACGATCAATTACTCTGAATGGCACACGGAAAGAGCTCCACAAGGTAAGAAGGTAAATTCTGTCGAAGAAACCTCTTCCTTGAGTGATAAGATTGATGCTATTATGTCTATGCTTGTGAATGGTAGGCCTAATGTTGATCCTAATAATGTTCCGTTAGCGTCATTGGTTGCTCAAAAAGAATATGTTGATGTGAATTTCATTAAAAACAACAATTATAATAATTCTAGGCCATATCCTGCTAATGGTAACTCTTATGGTAGATACGCTTCACCTAATGAGGAAAAGATGTTAGAAATTGAAAGATCCACCAAGAGCTTTATGCAATCACAATATGAGCAAAATAAATTGTTTACTAAAACTATGAATGAGCAATCTACCTTGTTGAAGAATATAGGAAATCAACTTGAAAATCTGAATACGGAGATCTCTGGGTTGCAAACTAAACTTGCCAATGCTGAAAACCGAATCTCATACATGTCTGCGTCACAATCTTCTTTAATTAATAAAATGGCTGCTAAACCTGAGGATATAGAAAATAAAATTACTACTACAGCAAATGCCATCCAAGTTAGAATTAATGAGAATATAAGATTGATGGCCGAATTGCGTGCTAGGTGGGAAAGAGAAGAAAATGAAAAAGAAGATAATATAGCTAAAGTTTGGACTATAACCACCACTAGTAATGCTAATGCTACACAAGTTGCTGCAACTCCTACTATTACTAATAAAAGAATTGGTGTTAGCAATGTTTCCACTTCAAATGCAAAGCGCGAAAAACTGCCTGAAACTGCTAAAACTGCTGAAACTGCCTGTGATAAAACTGCTGAAATTTTTTCCAACATTGGGGATGATGATCCCATTGCTTTAGATTATAATGGTTTGAATTTTGATGATTGCCACATCTCTGAAGTTATAAAGTTCTTACAAAAACTTGCTAAAAGTCCTAATGCTAGTGCTATAAATTTGGCTTTCACGAAACATATTACAAATGCTCTCATAAAAGCTAGAGAAGAGAAATTAGAACGCGAAGCTTCTATTCCTAGGAAGCTAGAGGATGGTTGGGAGCCCATCATTAAGATGAAGGTCAATGACTTTGATTGTAATGCTTTATGTGATCTTGGTGCAAGTATTTCTGTTATGCCTAAGAAAATTTATAATATGCTTGACTTGCCACCGCTGAAAAATTGTTATTTGGATGTTAATCTTGCTGATCATTCTACAAAGAAACCTTTGGGGAAAGTTGATGATGTTCGCATTACCGTTAACAATAACCTTGTCCACGTTGATTTTGTTGTCTTGGATATTGAATGCAATGCATCTTGTCCCATTATATTGGGAAGACCTTTTCTTCGAACTGTTGGTGCTATCATTGATATGAAGGAAGGTAATATTAAATATCAATTTCCTCTCAAGAAAGGTATGGAACACTTCCCTAGAAAGAGAATGAAGTTACCTTTTGATTCTATCATTAGAACAAATTATGATGTTGACACTTCGTCTCTTGATAATACTTGATACACACTTTCTGCGCCTAGCTGAAAGGCGTTAAAGAAAAGCGCTTATGGGAGACAACCCATGTTTTTACTACAGTACTTTGTTTTTATATTTGAGTCTTGGAAGTTGTTTACTACTGTAGTAACTTCTCCTTATCTTAGTTTAGTGTTTTATTGTGCCAAGTAAAGTCGTTGATAGTAAGGTTCATACTAGATTTGGATTACTGCACAGAAACAGATTTCTTTGCTGTCACGAATCTGGGCAAAATTCTCTGTAGGTAACTCAGAAAATTATGGCAATTTACGTGAGTGATCCTCAGATATGTACGCAACTTTCATTCAATTTGAGCATTTTCATTTGAGCAAGTCTGGTGCCTCAATAAAATTCGTCAATACGAACTGTTCTGTTTTTGACAGATTCTGCCTTTTATTTCGCATTGCCTGTTTTGATATGGTCGATGGATATTTCGATTCCATTGACTTTCAGTAGCTTTGTGCAATGTCCAGAAGTGTTAAGAATGATTTATGTCACCTCTGAACATGTATATTTTGATGGTGCACTAACCCTCTAATGAGTTGTTTTGAGTTTGGTGTGGAGGAAGTTTTCAAGGATCAAGAGAGGGAGATGATACAACATGATCAAGGAGAGTGAAAGCTCTAAGCTTGGGGATGCCCCGGTGGTTCACCCCTGCATATTTCAAGAAGACTCAAGCGTCTAAGCTTGGGGATGCCCAAGGCATCCCCTTCTTCATCGACAATATTATCAGGTTCCTCCCCTGAAACTATATTTTTATTCCATCACATCTTATGTGCTTTGCTTGGAGCGTCGGTTTGTTTTTGTTTTTTGTTTTGTTTGAATAAAATGGATCCTAGCATTCTTTGTGTGGGATAGAGACACGCTCCGCTGTTGCATATGGACAAATATGTCCTTAGGCTCTACTCATAATTTTCATGGCGAAGTTTCTTTTTCGTTAAATTGTTATATGGTTGGAATTGGAAAATGATACATGTAGTAATTGCTAAAATGTCTTGGATAATGTGATACTTGGCAATTGTTGTGCTCATGTTTAAGCTCTTGCATCATATACTTTGCACCTATTAATGAAGAAATACATAGAGCATGCTAAAATTTGGTTTGCATATTTGGTCTCTCTAAAGTCTAGATAATTTCTAGTATTGAGTTTGCACAACAATGAAGACGGTGTAGAGTCTTATAATTTCTAGCACCGCTTCATCCTTGTGTTTGTTTCAAATAGCCTTGCTAGCCTAAACCTTGTATCGAGAGGGAATACTTCTCATGCATCCAAAATACTTGAGCCAACCACTATGCCATTTATGTCCACCATACCTACCTACTACATGGTATTTCTCCGCCATTCCAAAGTAAATTGCTTGAGTGCTACCTTTAAATTTCCATTCTCTACCTTTACAATATATAGCTCATGGGACAAATAGCTTAAAAACTATTGTGGTATTGAATATGTACTTATGCACTTTATCTCTTATTAAGTTGCTTGTTGTGCGATAACCATGTTCCTGGGGACGCCATCAACTACTCTTTGTTGAATATCATGTGAGTTGCTATGCATGTTCGTCTTGTCTGAAGTAAGGGAGATTTACCACCTTATGGTTAGAGCGTGCATATTGTTAGAGAAGAACATTGGGCCGCTAACTAAAGCCATGATCCATGGTGGAAGTTTCAGTTTTGGACATATATCCTCAATCTCATATGAGAAAATTAATTGTTGCTACATGCTTATGCATAAAAGAGGAGTCCATTATCTGTTGTCTATGTTGTCCCGGTATGGATGTCTAAGTTGAGAATAATCAATAGCGAGAAATCCAATGCGAGCTTTCTCCTTAGACCTTTGTACATGCGGCATAGAGGTACCCCTTTGTGACACTTGGTTAAAACATGTGCATTGCGATAATCCCGGTAATCCAAGCTAATTAGGACAAGGTGCGGGCACTATTAGTATACTATGCATGAGGCTTGCAACTTGTAAGATATAATTTACATGACACATATGCTTTATTACTACCGTTGACAAAATTGTTTCTTGTTTTTAAAACCAAAGCTCTAGCACAAATATAGCAATCGATGCTTTCCTCTTTGAAGGACCATTCTTTTACTTTTATGTTGAGTCAGTTCACCTATCTCTCTCCATCTCAAGAAGCAAACACTTGTGTGAACTGTGCATTGATTCCTACATACTTGCATATTGCACTTGTTATATTACTTTTGTTATCACCAGAATTTGACCGGATCAGAGGTGGGCCGCGATCAAGATTAGGCTTGAAGAATATACATGGAAGAAATACGTGAACCGGCCTTGTACATGAAGTTTGGGCTAGTTTGCCCTTGTATCTGTAAATATAGTAGGATACGTGTCGGTTAGATAGAATTTGGCTCTTGCACGGTTAGGATTATTCCCACGTTAGAAAGTCTACGGACTATAAATATGTATCTAGGGTTATCGAGAAAGACAACAATCACGTTCATCACAAACCAATCTAGGCGCATCGCCAACCCCTTTGTTTCGAGGGTTTCTTCCGGGTAAGCATCATGCTGCCTAGATCGCATCTTGCGATCTAGGCAGTATGCGTTTATTCGTTTATCATGCGTTGCTCGTGCTGAAGCCTTGTTGATGGCGAGCAACGTAGTTATCATAGATGTGTTAGGGTTAGCATTGTTTTACCACGATACATGCTTTTGTCCATGCAACCCTTAGACGTCTAGCCGCCCTTACACCTACCTTAGGTGTAAGGGCGGCACCTTGCTTGATCATTATTTAGTAGATCCGATCCGTTATGATTGCTCCTTGTTCTTCAAGGATAGGTTTAATATCTGCATAGTTAGGCCTTGCAAACGGGTTGAAGGATCCAGTAGCACGTAGGGTGTAGTTTGCTAGCCCTAGATAAGATGTTCCGGGGATCAACTTCATGTTGGTTTTTAGGCCTTGTCTAGGGTTGGCTTATTATCACCGTGCGTGGCTGCCAGGCTCAATCACGCGTAGGATGTTCCGATTATGCGGTGAAAACCCTAAATCGTCGTAGGTCGTTTTAGCTATATATCGATCAAGCAGGACCACCATGTGATCGTAGACCTCATACGAACCATGGGTGGATCGGCTCCTTGAGCCGATTCACAGGACAACCTGAGAGCCGATCGAGGCTCGTATTTAATGTTTACGTGTATGCCATGTAGGAAACTAAGCGAAGCAAATCCATCACCTTCCTGATCAGGTATAGATCAGGTGGCACGCCCTTGCACCAGCATCGGGACGTGTGTACTAGGAGCTTTGCGGGCCGTCGCTCGAGGGACCAGGGCCAGCCGCAGCTCTGAGTTGTTCCCGGCTCTTCGTGTTGCCAGTCGTTGCTCGCCGGTGGGTTTCGGACGCCAACACATTCTGGCACGCCCGGTGGAACAGTCTTCGACATCATCTGCATCGCCATCTACATCTGAGATGGCGGAAGGCACTCCAGTTACGTACGAGGATCTGACCGAGGAGCTCAAGAAGAAGTATGACGAGGTCAAAGCTATCCTCGAAGCCGACCTCATCGGCTCTTTCCAGAGGACCCGCTCACACGGCATCAGGTGGAAAGGGTTCTCGCCTGAAGGCGCGCTCGATGGAGTGGATCTGTCTACCCCTTCAGAAGAACGCACCAGGTCTCTGCGTCAGGAGATTAATTTCATGGTAGCTCATTCGCTACACCGCCATTCTGAGAACCTGGTGAACACTTTGGAGCGTGTCGCCCTTCGGGTGATCCAGGAAATCATGAGGCATCAGTACTCTCCGTCAGGACCTGCTCTAGGGACTCACCAAGGAGAAATACCACTCCAGTCCCGACCACCGCTGCCATTCGCGTTGGCAGCACCAGAAGTGCCGAGTTCACCGGCATTCGTCGTCCACAAGATCGGTGGTGACCCTAGTGATTACCAGTTCTTGTACGAGGCGCCTAAGGAGATCCCTCACGGATACACGTGCACATACGTGCCAGACTGCAGTAGCTGGGCACTCACGAACCAGACTACAATAGCAGGGACTTCCGGAACAGCAGGAGTAGCTTCTGGATCAGAACTTGACAAGCAGACGTGGCTAGCTAAGTACGCCACTCCGACGAACCTACAGAGCTCAACTCCTGCAGCTGGCTCAGATCGTGAGAAGCAGACGTGGCTAGCTAAGTATGCCACGCCAACAAACCTCCAAAGCTCAACTCCTGCAGCTAGCTCAGAGCTTGAAAAGCAAGCGTGGCTGGCTAAGTACGCCACTCCAGCGAATCTTCAGAGCTCCACTCCTGCAGCCAGCACCGCAGATCAGATCAGTACAATCTTGAGAGACCAGTTCGGCATGGTGCCGAAAAGGAGGGCAATCGGCTATTCCAAGCCGTACCCCAACGAGTACGATTTGATCCCACTACCACCCAAATATCGGCTCCCTGAATTCTCCAAGTTTAGTGGGTCAGATGGCTCCAGTTCAATCGAACATGTGAGCCGATATTTGGCGCAGCTGGGCACGATCTCAGCATCAGATGAACTACGTGTGGGGTTCTTTGCATAGTCCCTCACAGGATCGGCTTTCGGGTGGTACACCTCGCTGCCACCAGATTCAATCCGGACTTGGAAGCAGATGGAAGAGCAGTTCCACATGCAATATCATTCAGAAGCTTCTGAGGCTGGCATTGCCGATCTAGCACAAGTACATCAGAAGCGCGGAGAAACAGTGTCAGAGTACGTCCAGCGCTTCAGGACCGTTAGGAACCGATGCTATTCGGCTTGTTTGACTGAAAAAGAAGCAGTCGAGTTGGCGGTAGTGGGTCTCGCATCGCCGATCAAGGATATGGCTTCCCAAGCAGACTACCCTTCGCTGGCGCATATGGTTCAGAAACTGTCATCTATTATATATTAAAAGTACATTAAGGGCTAACCAGAAATTAGAGAATTAGCTAGAAAATCCCACAAAAAACAGAAACATCGGACCGTTAATTTTGTAGACCCACTTCTAATTAAAGAAGCATTGCCGTCCGATCTTCATAACTGCCTACAATTTTTTGAATCTATCATTAATTACCCACCTCTGCCATTGAGTTATTTTTACCAGATATTTTTTATCTATTCGATCAACCAATCTAGACAATTGTGCTATCCATCGTCATCTCCAGCCGCCGCCAAAGGAAGACCTTCGTGAAAAGCAAGTACGCTCTCTAACCCTAGATGAAAATTTCTTCCGACTATACTAGCTCTTGGGTCGCAACCTCCTCCTAACGCTGCAATTCTATCATTGGGTAATCAATTTTCTGATGACAGGTGCAGCGGACCAACTTTGATTAATCAATTCCTTGGTCAAAGTTGTTTTTGATGTGAAGCACGTACATGCGCGTGGAGCAGATCGGAAGGAGTCGGAGCGGACCTTTCACTAAATATCTGTAGGGACATACAATCTGACCAAGCAATGATTAGAACTGCCTCTTCTGGAGCTTCGTACGACACTGATCTCTACGTTTGGAAGGATAGCATTCAGCTGCCCAGCATGCATCTTGCAAGTGCCTTATGTTGAGAAACAAAAAGGAACGTAGTAAGATCAAGAGCTGAGTGTACACTTACATGTCTTCCATCAACATCAGTAAGCAGCTGGATGCATGCTTTGTAGATTCATCCACCGTCTTTATTGTTGACAGTCCAATATTGTGAGGTATTTTTTGCAGGGACAATTTTTTTAGGAACTTAGATGGTGAAAGTAGCAGACTAGCTTTAATTAAACTCACCTTTGCAGATTTGATTCTCTTATTGCGCGTACTCACGCATGCCGCCACCGTCATAGTTGGCTTGCGACTGCCATCAATGGACCTCCACCAAGCGCATGCCCATGGATCAGTGCTTAAAGTTTGAATATTTCTTGATATTTTTTGCCCATTCATGCAGCAGACCACTGCACATAGATTAATCTCCAATATTCCACATGGGTTTTCAACAAGGGAGATGCAATCTTTTTATTTGATGGTGCACGCGCATCGATCGATCCCCAATATTTCCACGCGGATGCAATCTTTTTATTTGATTATGTGCTTAAGATCAAATAACATCAATGAGGAGACAGGGGGAGAGGAGAGCATTTGAGGTGAAGCTTGGGGATTGTTGCTATACATCAAGAGCACCAGATTCGTTCAGTTAAGCATTATTGTACTTCAAAGAACAAAGGATGTCCGGGGCGTTGTACAGGCATACACCGTCTCCGATGGCCGTCTCAACTGCCCGTGGAGCCGAGCTATGGCCGCAACTAAGGCCGCCCCTCCTCACCTGGCCTCCTGATTTGCCGTGGATCGCAACTAAGGCCGCCCCTCCTCACCTGGCCTCGTGACCTACCGTGGATTGCTTGCTGGCGCCTACGACGGCAAAAGGGCAATCATCTCCAGGTGCAGCACAGGGGCCACAGCCTCGAGCTATCGCCGCAGCTAAGGCCGCCCCTCCTCACCACTTCCTAGATCCGCGCGGCTTGACTATCTCAACGGGTGGCAACCGCTGGTCGCCTGGTCCGGTCCAATGATAACGCAGACTTTGCTGCACCATCTCATTGATATGTGCCTACGTCTCAGGCCTCCCTCCTGGGTTTCACATGCACACTGAGCAAATCAAGTTTGGGATTAGTGTTGTCTGTGGATGCTTCTCAACTTCCAAGTTACTTAAGATTTCTCCACAGCAGTGAATTAAGGAGATAAAAAGAGCAATATGTAAGGATAATCTCTGAACCAGGTGAGCATCTATGAGCCTATGGCCTCTACCATGTTTGTTCTGGCAAATTTACAATTCTGAATGTATATATCATCCTCTAGCATGTGTTGTTAGTCTTTCTGAAAGCACACACCGGCTCTTTTTTTCTTATCATGGACAGCGAACAGAATCACTACACATATTGAGTAAGTTACCTTCCTATGAATTATTTTTATCAGGCATTAGTGATCATGTATGTTGACATATACTGATGAGTACAAAATTAACGGAAATACTAATCCATAAGAGAGTTGATCCAGTGTTGCAAACAATTCATCATTGTCGCATTTGCTATCAAATAAGAATCTATATCAGTGTTTGTTTACTTTATAATATAAATTTGGTGAAAGTCCATAACCTATCTACTATATGTAGTTTTTTGTCAGTTTGACATGAACTATCTAAATCTGAACGAAGCAGATGCTTATTTGTGGTAGGGATATAAACATACTAAAAGATAGATGTTAGCAACATACTGATTAGTACTACATGTGTTTCAAAATATATGATGTTCTATGGCTAACTGCCAAGCAATTATGCACGCACAATGTTAAATAACATTATTTCTGTGTAACACTTCGTGAAGCATATGAATTGCCATCAACATTGGTTCGTTCTGCACTGATTCCGTACCAGTGTTCTGCTCCAGGGTTCAGGGATGTTGAGGTTCATAGGATACTACATGCAAGCTATCAGGTCTTGAGTGTTTATCAGTCACTAGATGATATTTTCTGAGGTGTCGAGGTTGCAGATTAATTAGCGAAGAAGAATTCTTTGCATACCATACCCAAAATGCTGGTACCATGTAGACCTCATCGCCATTGTTGCCATTGGCAACAGGATGAGGCTGAGATGCCTATTTTCATCCAAAAAAGGAAAGCTGAGATGCATATAGACTACAACAGGTATGTATGGACACGTCGCTCTAAATGTTTGGAGATTCAGTTCATACTGTTTTTCCTATGTTCTTCCCCTCTTGGGAGGAAAATAATAGCATTAGAACTTAGCCTTAAGCAATGTTGAGGAAATCGCTTATCGGGGTTAACTCGGTCGGCTGGCGATTAGCGATTAATAGGCAAATCGGCCGATTAATCGGGCGATAAATGAGTTAATCGGGTGATAAATGAGTTTATCGGCTAATCGGTGACCACTGAATAGGGATTAATCGAGCGATTAATCGTTGAATCGGATGATTTTTTGAACAGTGGCCTTAAGTGGGATAGACCTTGAGGTGTTGTGCATGGAACTAGAACAAACTGATGGACATGGGTGGGAAAAGAATGATGCTAAATTGATTTGACATGAGAAACAATGACGAAATCAAAATTTAGTGTTGAAATTTCCTATATCAAGGTATTAAATCTCAGTCTTACTTAGGCTTGAGTAGAGTGTTTTTGAGAGGTACACGGAGGATGGACACTACACATACACACCTCAATGACACCGCGGCATTTGCAGCTTACACCAGCTAGAAAAGAGACCGCAGGCCTCTAAATCCTTCAGAAGGTAAATCCAATAAGCTGTCTATCTCCCATCTGGGACCAAGTCAGGGGGAACTTCCATGAGACACCCGAAATTCAGTCCACTAGGGATGGTCACGTTACCCACCAGATTCACATCTCAATATTCTTGCCCCTGCAATCGAGTGTACGCAGCAGATTATTACAATATATTACTCCATACTTTTATTTGACGAACACAGATGACTAATTGTTACAAAAGTATTAAGCTCCAGCAAACAATTAAGTAATAATTTGGATCTAACATAAATATGGAATAACCTGTGTACATCTGGGAGCTGAAAAAATTGCTAGCTAACCAAACTGTTCGACCTAGGCATTGCAAAATAAAAGAAAGCTGAGAGCAGTTGATACCAATTTATGGCCATGTCCTCACCGAGTCCAACCAACACCACACACCAACGCCTTAATCTCCTCCAAGTAAAGGCCTCGCAATCCGACGGCCTCCTGGATAAAGAACTGCAGGAAGCCAGGCCTAAAGCATCAGGATGATAGTTGCCAGGCCGTAAAGTCCAACAGGTGGCGGAGCTAGCAAGATTGGGGAGCCTGGGAAAGGCTTAAAGGAATCGAGATGAAGAGTATTTGTCAAAGGAACTTACCGAAAATCAACATTTCTCGCTCAAGTTTCAACGGAACTTCCTTGGCTCGCATGGCCCTCCTACACCAGCACCTCAATCGCCAACTCTGGGCGACGGACAATGGCGATAACGGCGGCGATTTTGGTTTGGGGAGCGGCGGCACCAAGCAGATTCGGAGTGCAAAGTAGAGGGAAAAAATGGTCCGAAGTGGTACAGTGAGCACAGGGGAGGAATACGTGTAAAGTTTAGCTATGTCAGACTCGGTAGTGTAGCCCATCCTTGACTATTCGATTATTCCTGTATGTTCTGTAACATATACATTGTAGCCCATCCATATGAAATTTAGTTACAATCTTATCTAAGACGAATACCAAGGACCAATTCGAATACCTTCTGCTATTCAGTTCTGCACAACAGTTTTCTCTAATCTATGTAGTATTTGTAATCATAAAATAGTTTTTTATGACTATTTCTGAATCCCAGCCAGCTGCATACTAACCATGACTCTCATGGACAAAAGAGTCGTAGTAGATGTTTTTGCTTAGAGTACAATATGAAAAGTGATAGATTCCGCGGACGTAATAATATTATACATGTGCACCAAAACAAATTGAACTCTCGCAAGCAAAAGGAAAAAACTAAATTGCAATAGTTAGAGGAATTCCCAAGCATACAGGCACGGTGTTGGCTGTTGACATGATATTTTTGTGAAATATCAAATAATGTCAGAATCAATTAAAAGATGCATTTTAGTAGTATTATGATATGGTTGTCGACATGTTATTTTCGAAAATAGTATAATAACACTAGCGATATTGGTAAGACAACCGAAAAATCCAATCAAGTAGGCTTTCGACCCTCCGATGTCCCTACCTTATTTCCTACTATGGTGCCTACATCAGCCATAATTTTTCAGCATGACACATCTCGGGTGAACTCTACGTTTATCAGCAATTAGTGTTTTTCCTACTCACGGGTGATTTTCATGATGATTTGTTTTAAATGCATTAATTAGATTCTTTTGTGCATTGGTTATTCCTAACTAATTCTTCAGTTTATGGCAGATTGTGAAGTGAAAACATTGTAATACTTGAATTTATCAATTGGTAGTGAGTTAATGAGTTGAGATGTTTAATTACAGATAATTTAGTTGTTGTACATATGATTTATCAATTTAGGCAGGTCGTAAGTTTTCTTGATAGCTCTCTTCTTCCTCAAGAGATAAGAAAAAGAGCAACCCATTAGACAAAGGGAAAGCAAGTCGGAAGTTAACAGCGAGGTTTATTATTATTAATTTCAAGTAGTGAACAAGCAGATAGAATATATCCATCTCCATGTAAAAAATAACAACAGTCTTTTACATTTATCAAACACTAGGAAAAGTGCGTATCAAAATTGTTTATCCTCTGGCCTGCCCCAACTCCTCCCTCTTAGCTCCTCCATCTGCTTTGTTGAACTAGGAATTGATACGTACAGGAATCAGGCATATATGATTTGTACTGGCATGGGACATAAGGTTTCTGATGTTGTCAAGAATATAATAAACTACTAATAAAATTACTTTTATATACACTACAGGAATCGTTGAAGCTGCCGATGGCCGCTGGGCCATTCCTGTAGTATACCGCTTCTTCCACTTGATGATGCTACTAAGCTTTCAAAAAATGTGAATACACAGATTTTTTTCAGTTGGCCGCAATATTTGTCAACTCAAATAAATGACTTATTTATAGTTATGCACAAGGTACATGGCAGGATGAATATGGCATACGAGTAAGGTAATGCACTTCGGTTGAGTGAACAAAATGAAAACCATCTACCCCAAAAATCATTATCTAGGATATCTAAAACCATATATATAACATGTTGAAAACCGAACAATAACACAAGATCAATTGAGTAGTAATTTGGCATATGTACATTGTGATATAGAAATTTAAAAAAACTAATAATCTAATATGATCAGGTTATTAGTGATATTCACACAAAAGTTATAGTAATAAAAAATATTGATCACTTATGTGAAAATGGCACCTTTAAAAATTATATATTCTATTATTGTGTTCTCTCAAATTGTTTCTGTTTTGCGCATTATATATGAAATTTTATCAGGCCATTAAGAGATCGCCCGCGCATGTGCGTGGGCCACTATTCTAGTTATATGAACAGCGCCACCCAGACTTGTACCAGGACAAATTCAAGCGTGCGGTAGTCCTGGTTGAGGCAGATGAAGATGAAGGCTCTGCGGGAGATCAAGAGATAGTGATACGTCTCCGACGTATCGATAATTTCTTATGTTCCATGCCACATTATTGATGTTATCTACATGTTTTATGCACACTTTATGTCATATTCGTGCATTTTCTGGAACTAACCTATTAACAAGATGCCGAAGTGCCAGTTCCTGTTTTCTGCTGTTTTTGGTTTCAGAAATCCTAGTAACGAAATATTCTCGGAATCGGACGAAATCAACGCCCAGGTTCCTATTTTGCCCGGAAGCATCCAGAACACCCGAGAGCCACCAGGGAGGGGGCACAGGCCCACCAAACCCTAGGCCGGCGCGGCCAGGGGGGCCCGCGCCACCCTATGGTGTGGGCACCCCTTCGACCCTCCTGCGCCGCCTCTTCGCCTATTTAAAGCCTCCGTCGCGAAAACCCTGATACGTTCGACGAAACCCACAGAAACCTTCCAGAGCCGCCGCCATCGCGAGGCCAAGATCTGGGGGACAGGAGTCTCTGTTCCGGCACGCCGCCGGAACGGGGAAGTGCCCCCGGAAGGCTTCTCCATCGACACCGCTGCCATCTCCACCGCCATCTTCATCACCGCTGCTGCTCCCATGAGGAGGGAGTAGTTCTCCATCGAGGCTCGGGGCTGTACCGGTAGCTATGTGGTTCATCTCTCTCCTATGTACTTCAATACAATAATCTCATGAGCTGCCTTACATGATTGAGATTCATATGATGATGCTTGTAATCTAGATGTCGTTATGCTAGTCAAGTGAGTTTTACTTATGTGATCTCCGGAGACTCCTTGTCCCACGTGTGTAAAGGTGACAGTGTGTGCACCGTGTGGGTCTCTTAGGCTATATTTCACAGAATACTTACTCACTGTTATGGAGAGCATAGTGAAGTGCTTATTTATATCTCTTTATGATTGCAATGTGTTTTGTATCACAATTTATCTATGTGCTACTCTAGCAATGTTATTAAAGTAGTTTTACTCCTCCTGCACGATGTAATGGTGACGGTGTGTGCATCCGTGTTAGTACTTGGTTTATGCTATGATCATGATCTCTTGTAGAACATGAAGTTAACTATTGCTATGATAGTATTGATGTGTACTATTCCTCCTACATAAGCATGAAGGTGACAGTGTGCATGCTATGTTAGTACTTGGTTTAGTCGAATTGATCTTTCATGCACTCTAAGGTTATTTAAATATGAACATTGAATTGTGGAGCTTGTTAACTCCGGCATTGAGGGTTCGTGTAATCCTACGCAATGTGTTCATCATCCAACAAGAGTGTAGAGTATGCATTTATCTATTCTGTTATGTGATCAATGTTGAGAGTGTCCACTAGTGAAAGTCTAATCCCTAGGCCTTGTTCCTAAATACTGCTATCGCTGCTTGTTTACTGTTTTACTGCGTTACTACTGCTGCAATACTACCACCATCAACTACACGCCAGCAAGCTATTTTCTGGCACCGTTGCTACTGCTCATATATATTCATACCACCTGTATTTCACTATCTCTTCGCCGAACTAGTGCACCTATTAGGTGTGTTGGGACACAAGAGACTTTTTGCTTTGTGGTTGCAGGGTTGCATGAGAGGGATATCTTTGACCTCTTCCTCCCTGAGTTCGATAAACCTTGGGTGATCCACTTAAGGGAAAACTTGCTGCTGTTCTACAAACCTCTGCTCTTGGAGGCCCAACACTGTCTACAGGAAAAGGAGGGGGAAGTAGACATCAAGCTATTTTCTGGCGCCGTTGCCGGGGAGGAAAGGTAAAAGGTACTCACACTCCGGATCTCGGCTACTAAGCTATTTCCCGCCGTTGTAAGTACTCAAAGCTATTTCCTTTAGATCCTGCAATTGCATCTTTTTGTTTCTTGTTTACACTAGTTTGGCATAATGGACAAGAATGATCTTCTTATTCTATTTCCTGATTTAAAACATGGTGTTTGATGCGAAAATTAAAAAACCTATGGAATCTTATTTGCATGCTGGTAGTAATATTAGTATGAACGCTTTGAACACCATTGTTGATAATAATATAGAAAGTTCTAAGCTTGGGGAAGCTGGTTTTCATGATCTTTTTAGTCCCCCAAGCATTGAGGAGAAAATTTTCTTTGATGATACTTTGCCTCCTATTTATGATGATTATAATGATAATGGTCTTTTGGTGCCACCTACTATGGAGAGTAAATTTTGTTGTGATTATACTATGCCTCCTACACTTGATGAGAATAATAATGATAGCTACTTTGTTGAATTTGCTCCCACTATTACTAATAAAACTGATTATGCTTATGTGGGTAGTAATAATTTTATGCATGAGACTCATGATAAGAATGCTTTATGTGATAGTTATATTGTTGAGTTTGCTCATGATACTACTGAAAGTTATTATGAGAGAGGAAAATATGGTTGTAGAAATTTTCATGTTACTAAAACACCTCTCTATGTGCTGAAATTTTTGAAGCTACACTTGTTTTATCTCTCTATGCTTGTTGCATTATGCTTCTTGAACTTGTTTATTTACAAGATTCCTATGCATAGGAAGCATGTTAGACTTAAATGTGTTTTGAATTTGCCTTTTGATGCTCTCTTTTGCTTCAAATACTATTTCTTGCGAGTGCATCATTAAAACTGCTGAGCCCATCTTAATGGCTATAAAGAAAGAACTTCTTGGGAGATAACCCATGTGTTATTTTGCTACAGTACTTTGTTTTTATTTTGTGTCTTGGAAGTTGTTTACTACTGTAGCAACCTCTCCTTATCTTAGTTTTGTGTTTTGTTGTGCCAAGTGAAGCCTCTAATCGAAGGTTGATACTAGATTTGGATTTCTGCACAGAAACAGATTTCTATCTGTCACGAATCTGGGCTGTTTTCTCGGTAGAAAAATCAGAAAAATATGCCAATTTACGTGCGTGTTCCTCAGATATGTACGCAACTTTCATTAGTTTTGAGTTTTCTGATCTAAGCAACGGAAGTATTTATTAAAAATTCGTCTTTACGGACTGTTCTGTTTTGACAGATTCTGCCTTTTATTTCGCATTGCTTCTTTCGCTGTATTGGGTGGATTTCTTTGTTCCATTACCTTCCAGTAGCTTTGGGCAATGTCTAGAAGTGTTAAGAATGATTGTGTCACCTCTGAACATGTGAGTTTTTGATTATGTACTAACCCCTCTAATGAAGTTTATGAGAAGTTTGGTGTGAAGGAAGTTTTCAAGGGTCAAGAGAGGAGGATGATATACTATGATCAAGAAGAGTGAAAAGTCTAAGCTTGGGGATGCCCCGGTGGTTCATCCCTGCATATTTCGAAAAGACTCAAGCATCTAAGCTTGGGGATGCCCAAGGCATCCCCTTCTTCATCGACAACATTATCAGGTTCCTCCCCTGAAACTATATTTTTATTCCATCACATCTTATGTGCTTTTCTTGGAGCGTCGGTTTGTTTTTGTTTTTGTTTGTGTTTGAATAAATTGTATTACATCATGCTTGTGTGGGAGAGAGACACGCTCCGCTGGTTCGTATGAACACATGTGTTCTTAGCTCATAATATTCATGGCGAAGTTTTCTTCTTCGTTAAATTGTTATATGGTTGGAATTGGAAAATGATACATGTAGTAATTGCTATAATGTCTTGGGTAATGTGATACTTGGCAATTGTTGTGCTCATGTTTAAGCTCTTGCATCATATGCTTTGCACCCATTAATGAAGAAATACATAGAGCATGCTAAAATTTGGTTTGCATATTTGGTCTCTCTAAAGTCTAGATAATTTCTAGTATTGAGTTTGAACAACAAGGAAGACGGTGTAGAGTCTTATAATGTTTTCAATATGTCTTTTATGTGAGTTTTGCTGCACCGGTTCATCCTTGTGTTTGTTTCAAATAACCTTACTAGCCTAAACCTTGTATCGAGAGGGAATACTTCTCATGCATCCAAAATACTTGAGCCAACCACTATGCCATTTGTGTCCACCATACCTACCTACTACATGGTATTTTCCGCCATTCCAAAGTAAATTGCTTGAGTGCTACCTTTAAAATTCCATCATTCACCTTTTCAATATATAGCTCATGGGACAAATAGCTTAAAAACTATTGTGGTATTGAATATGTAATTATGCACTTTATCTCTTATTAAGTTGCTTGTTGTGCGATAACCATGTTCACTGGGGACGCCATCAACTACTCTTTGTTGAATTTCATGTGAGTTGCTATGCATGTTCGTCTTGTCTGAAGTAAGAGCGATCTACCACCTTATGGTTAAGCATGCATATTGTTAGAGAAGAACATTGGGCCGCTAACTAAAGCCATGATCCATGGTGGAAGTTTCAGTTTTGGACAATATCCTCAATCTCATATGAGAAAATTAATTGTTGCCACATGCTTATGCATAAAAGAGGAGTCCATTATCTGTTGTCTATGTTGTCCCGGTATGGATGTCTAAGTTGAGAATAATCAATAGCGAGAAATCCAATGCGAGCCTTCTCCTTAGACCTTTGTACAGGCGGCATAGAGGTACCCCTTTGTGACACTTGGTTAAAACATGTGCATTGTGATGATCCGGTAGTCCAAGCTAATTAGGACAAGGTGCGGGCACTATTAGTATACTATGCACGAGGCTTGCAACTTGTAAGATATAATTTACATGATACATATGCTTTATTACTACCGTTGACAAAATTGTTTCATGTTTTCAAAATCAAAGCTCTAGCACAAATATAGCAATCGATGCTTTTCCTCTATGGAGGACCATTCTTTTACTTTCATTGTTGAGTCAGTTCACCTATTTCTCTCTACCTCAAGAAGCAAACACTTGTGTGAACTGTGCATTGATTCCTACATATTTGCATATTGCACTTGTTATATTACCCTATGTTGACAATATCCATGAGATATACATGTTATGAGTTGAAAGCAACCGCTGAAACTTAATCTTCCTTTGTGTTGCTTCAACACCTTTACTTTGAATTATTGCTTTATGAGTTAACTCTTATGCAAGACTTACTGATGCTTGTCTTGAAGTACTATTCATGAAAAGTCTTTGCTTTATGATTCAGTTGTTTACTCATGTCATATACATTGTTTTGATCGCTGCATTCACTACATATGCTTTACAAATAGTATGATCAAAGTTTATGATGGCATGTCACTCCAGAAATTATCTGTGTTATCGTTTTACCTGCTCGGGACGAGCAGAACTAAGCTTGGGGATGCTGATACGTCTCCGACGTATCGATAATTTCTTATGTTCCATGCCACATTATTGATGTTATCTACATGTTTTATGCACACTTTATGTCATATTCGTGCATTTTCTGGAACTAACCTATTAACAAGATGCCGAAATGCCAGTTCCTGTTTTCTGCTGTTTTTGGTTTTAGAAATCCTAGTAACGAAATATTCTCGGAATCGGACGAAATCAACGCCCAGGTTCCTATTTTGCCCGGAAGCATCCAGAACACCCGAGAGCCACCAGGGAGGGGGCACAGGCCCACCAAACCCTAGGCCGGCGCGGCCAGGGGGGGCCCGCACCACCCTATGGTGTGGGCACCCCTTCAACCCTCCTGCACCGCCTCTTCGCCTATTTAAAGCCTCCGTCGCGAAAACCCTGATACGTTCGACGAAACCCACAGAAACCTTCCAGAGCCGCCGCCATCGCGAGGCCAAGATCTGGGGGACAGGAGTCTCTGTTCCGGCACGCCGCCGGAACGGGGAAGTGCACACTGAAGGATTCTCCATCGACACCGCTGCCATCTCCACCGCCATCTTCATCACCGCTGCTGCTCCCATGAGGAGGGAGTAGTTCTCCATCGAGGCTCGGGGCTGTACCGGTAGCTATGTGGTTCATCTCTCTCCTATGTACTTCAATACAATAATCTCATGAGCTGCCTTACATGATTGAGATTCATATGATGATGCTTGTAATCTAGATGTCGTTATGCTAGTCAAGTGAGTTTTACTTATGTGATCTCCGGAGACTCCTTGTCCCACGTGTGTAAAGGTGACAGTGTGTGCACCGTGTGGGTCTCTTAGGCTATACTTCACAGAATACTTACTCACTGTTATGGAGAGCATAGTGAAGTGCTTATTTATATCTCTTTATGATTGCAATGTGTTTTGTATCACAATTTATCTATGTGCTACTCTAGCAATGTTATTAAAGTAGTTTTACTCCTCCTGCACGATGTAATGGTGACAGTGTGTGCATCCGTGTTAGTACTTGGTTTATGCTATGATCATGATCTCTTGTAGAACATGAAGTTAACTATTGCTATGATAGTATTAATGTGTACTATTCCTCCTACATAAGCATGAAGGTGACAGTGTGCATGCTATGTTAGTACTTGGTTTAGTCGAATTGATCTTTCATGCACTCTAAGGTTATTTAAATATGAACATTGAATTGTGGAGCTTGTTAACTCCGACATTAAGGGTTCGTGTAATCCTACGCAATGTGTTCATCATCCAACAAGAGTGTAGAGTATGCATTTATATATTCTGTTATGTGATCAATGTTGAGAGTGTCCACTAGTGAAAGTCTAATCCCTAGGCCTTGTTCCTAAATACTGCTATCGCTGCTTGTTTACTTGTTTCTTAACGTTACTACTGCTGCAATACTACCACCATCAACTACACGCCAGCAAGCTATTTTCTGGCACCGTTGCTACTGCTCATATATATTCATACCACCTGTATTTCACTATCTCTTCGCCGAACTAGTGCACCTATTAGGTGTGTTGGGGACACAAGAGACTTCTTGCTTTGTGGTTGCAGGGTTGCATGAGAGGGATATCTTTGACCTCTTCCTCCCTGAGTTCGATAAACCTTGGGTGATCCACTTAAGGGAAAACTTGCTGTTGTTCTACAAACCTCTGCTCTTGGAGGCCCGACACTGTCTACAGGAAAAGGTGGGGGAAGTAGACATCAGATAGCAGTGGCTGAATGGACTCGGGGGGGCATGCCCCGTGTCCTGCAAGTGGGTTAAGCCACAAGGTCCTCCAAAAGGGTTCGACTTCGACGTGACCAAAGCTGAGCAAATTTTCGACCTCTTACTCATGGAAAAGCAGCTAAAGTTACCCGAAGGCCTCAAAACCCCCACGGCACAGGAGTTGAACGGAAAGCCATACTGCAAATGGCATAACACGTTCACCCATACCACCAACGACTGCAGGGTGTGGCGTCAGCAGATCCAAATGGCGATAGAACAAGGGCATCTAATCTTTAGCCAGTACGCCATGAAAGTCGACACGCACCCCTTCCCCGTTGTTAACATGGTGGAGTGCACTTACCCTGGGAGGTGCCAGCCAGGTTTCTCGTTCAGCATTAACATGGTAGGGCCTGGGCACCACTCTGGTAAGGACAGAGACGAGGGCAGCCGCTCTCGTAGCAAGGACAGGGAAGAAGCCGTTCCGCGCTATCGGCTCCGACACGATGGCAAGCGCTACATCACAGAGGGAGAAGTGAAGAATGTGCGATATCAATGACCTCTCTATGATCATCTCCTCAACAAATATGTGAGTCAGTACGACCAACGCCGACGATACGACGACGGTGACGAAAGAGATCGTCTGGCTAGCCAGGACGCCAGGAGACATCGTCGGCATGATCGAGACGAGGAGAGATATGAGCGCCATGCCAATAACAAGTCAGGAGAGCAAGACGACGTGGACAAGCACTGGGACTGTCCCTTCTTCAAACACTGCTGGGATTCAGGAATGAGCCGATTGCCTACAATCGGCAAATGCCCAGAATGTAGACAGAAAAAGAAGAGCACATGAGACGTGTCAGTGTTCAAGCGTCTAGGACCTCTCCCATCTCGGAACAAGCAAGCTGAGTCCTCTCGGGTGGAAGATCTCGAGGAGTTAGAAGATGACGATGAAGAAGAAGAAGATAAATACCACCGGCCAAGGTGGTGCCCTGATGGACTCAGCCGTTCCCAAAAGCGTAGGGTTCAGCGACTACGTGGTTTGGAGGAAGCCGAAAGGTTATACCTGCACACGTTAAGGAAGGCGCGGCCTGATCTGGCCGCTAAAATTCAACGAACCCTGGATGAAGAGGGTCGACCACAAAAGATGGAGTGGCGCCCCAAGCAAAGGAAAGCCGATGATGAGACATCGGCTAGTACAAACATGGTGTTCATCCTTCCAGCGGAGTTTTGTGCTCCAGGATTAGACGAAGCACCTGTGGCACAACTTGACTGTGGCCCACGGCCAGTTATCTTCGAGAAGCCACGAGAAAGAAGCTACAGGCACCTGAAGGCCCTGTACTTACGAGGTTACATCAATGGGCAGCCTGTCAACAAGATGCTGGTGGACACCGGAGCGGCAGTCAACATCATGCCATACTCCATGCTACGTCGGTTGGGACGCTCTAGCTCGGATCTGATCAAGACCAACATTACATTGAGCGATTTCAACGGCCAAGCATCTGAAGCACAAGGTGTTCTGAACGTGGATCTGACTGTAGGGAGGAAAACCATCCCTACAACATTCTTCATCGTCGATAGCAAGAGCACTTATGCTGTCCTGCTAGGGAGAGATTGGATCCACGCCAACTGTTGCATTCCATCCACGATGCACCAATGTCTAATTCAGTGGGATGGAGACGAAGTAGAGGTCGTCCACGCAGATGACTCAGCCGAGATTTCAACGGCTGGCATGAACGTTTGGGAGACGGCAGGCCAAGAGCCACTCTCAGGCATCACTTTGGACGACTGCGAGCGCATCGACGTGACAAAAAACAGGGTGAGGCTGGTCTTATCCACCGGCCTGACCGTGTAACAAGAGCAAAAGCTATGGACGTACGTGGCAAGGCCGATCCTTGTGATCGGCCCCAAAAAATAAAAAGTGATGATCTTGTCTCAAGCATGTCACGTAGTTGTGGTAAAACACGAACACGATGTAAACCTTCATTGAGCAATGCAATCAAAATGGGGGCCGATTCCAGCAATCGGCCCATATTATCCTTACCACACGTTTTCCCTGTGTTCAGTGTCGATCTAACAGGTGACGGAAAGCTAGGGTATGGGTTTACATCGGCTTGTGAGCTCGAAGAAATCGGCATTGGCCATGTCCGCAGAGCCGATGTTCAGGTATAGTTCTTTGGATAACTGCAGAGCCGATATCTGCAGTAACCTGACAGATTCGGCTCGGGGGGCACCTAATCAGAGGAACATGTGCGATACATGGGCAGTGAAGGGGCCGATAGAAAAATCGGCCAGTAAATTTTTTTTACATGCAAGTCATAGCCGATGCACAGACATCGACTTGAGGAAATATGCAAAGACAACAGCATACAAGTACAGCCCTAGACAAGTACGGGGGGCACCTAATCAGTTCCAAGCCAGAGCCCATGGCATTTGAGATGATTCTCTCGTTGGATTTCCTGAATTTGTGCGTTTGAAATTTGAGGATGGCATGGACACGGATGAGATCTGTTTGGCTGCATGAATAAGGCAACCGATTTAGGCCTTAAAATGCGTGTTATGGTAGGAGCCGATGCTCTGCCATCGGCTCTTTGTGCAGCAACTCCGTTTGACAATCGGCAAAATTAACAAGGAAGCAAAGTTAATGGGGAAATATTTTCTTCATTAATAAGAGGATTTCTTACAAAGAAAGAGCCGATTGCTCAAGGGAGGAAGAACAAAAGAAATGCCTGTTGGCCAATCTACTACTACTACTAGGCCTATACTAGTAGATCCTAGTCTACGGGCCGTCGCTGCCCTCGTCGTCATCAGAGCTCTCGTCGGCGCTACTGCCGGTGGGCTCCTCGTCACTGCTCCAGCGGCCCCCAGGGGGGGCCTCATCATCTTCATCGTCGACGTCGTCGTCGTCGTCTGACCCGGCGCGGAAACGCTTCGCCGGCGGGTAATCCTCGAGGGAGTCGTCGTCGTCTTCCTCCTCCTCTTCCTCGGAGGGGGTGTAATCGTCCCAGGAGAACGAGTCGTCCTCGCTCTCCGATTCCAGTTCCCCATCGGCGAGGAACTGGAGCTCTTCTTCTCCGCTGGTCAAGGACTTGTCGTCCTCGGACCAGACGGAGGAGGCGTGGTCCTCCTGGTCCCACTCCTCTGGGGCGCGCTCGTCGTGCGCCGCCATCTGAGCCGCCATCGGGTCCCACTCTGGCGTGGGTTCGCGGGAGGAGGAGGAGGAGGAGGAGAAGGACTGGGAGGAGAGATCCGACAAGGCGGAGGAGGAAGAGGAGGAAGACATTGCTCTGAGGTTGGGGTTTTTTTTGGTGCCGATGGCCGGAGCAGAGCAAGGGGATGAAGTGGCGAAATTGTTTGGAGCGGTTAAATAAAAGGGGATATAGTGGAGATTCAATGCCACAGCAGTTTCCGAGGAAGTGGTGCCCAAAAGAAAAAAAAAACAACGGTCAAATCACGCGGAGAAGTTGAGAAGGCAAGGCATCATGATGAAGGATACTGCGACGGTTTTGCCCTGCCACGACATGACCCGACGAAGAAAAAGCAGAGTGATTTTGGAATTATCAATTCCAAAACCAGGGGGGCATGTGTTATCACCAGAATTTGACCGGATCAGAGGTGGGCCGCGATCAAGATTGGGCTTGAAGAATATACATGGAAGAAATACGTGAACCGGCCTTGTACACGAAGTTTGGGCTAGTTTGCCCTTGTATCTGTAAATATAGTAGGATACGTGTCGGTTAGATAGAATTTGGCTCTTGCACGGTTGGGATTATTCCCACGTTAGAAAGTCTATGGACTATAAATATGTATATAGGGTTATCGAGAAAGACAACAATCACGTTCACCACAAACCAATCTAGGCGCATCGCCAACCCCTTTGTTTCGAGGGTTTCTTCCGGGTAAGCATCATGCTGCCTAGATCGCATCTTGCGATCTAGGCAGTATGCATTTATTCGTTTATCATGCGTTGCTCGTGCTGAAGCCTTGTTGATGGCGAGCAACGTAGTTATCATAGATGTGTTAGGGTTATCATTGTTTTACCACGATACATGCTTTTGTCCATGCAACCCTTAGACGTCTAGCCGCCCTTACACCTACCTTAGGTGTAAGGGCGGCACCTTGCTTGATCATTATTTAGTAGATCCGATCCGTTATGATTGCTCCTTGTTCTTCAAGGATAGGTTTAATATCTGCATAGTTAGGCCTTGCAAACGGGTTGAAGGATCCAGTAGCACGTAGGGTGTAGTTTGCTAGCCCTAGATAAGATGTTCCGGGGATCAACTTCATGTTGGTTTTTAGGCCTTGTCTAGGGTTGGCTTATTATCACCGTACGTGGCTGCCAGGCTCAATCACGCGTAGGATGTTCCAATTATGCGGTGAAAACCCTAAATCGTCGTAGGTCGTTTTAGCTATATATCGATCAAGCAGGACCACCATGTGATCGTAGACCTCATACGAACCATGGGTGGATCGGCTCCTTGAGCCGATTCACAGGACAACCTGAGAGCCGATCGAGGCTTGTATTTAATGTTTACGTGTATGCCATGCAGGGACTAAGCGAAGCAAATCCATCACCTTCCTGATCAGGTATAGATCAGGTGTAACATCCCAACCTTGTATATCTAAATAAAGGAGTGATCATGTGCATTTCATGCATTTAGATTGCATTTGAGCAAAAATTTGCATTTGCATTTTCTAATTATGCAAAGTCCTTCTCTATTTCTTGTCTCAAATTCAAACAAGATTTTCTAAACTAAACCACATGCATGGTTTTGTTGTTACTCAATAAACCCATGTGTGTTTTCTATTGTGCTCTGGAAATTTGAGTTTTCAAACACTATTCAAAAACAGATTTGAATTTGGTTTAGACTTGGAGAAATAAACAATAGAAAAAGGAAACCAGAAAAAAAGAGAGAGAGAAACCTCTCTTCCTCTCCCTGGGCGCAGCCCACCCCATCCTTCCCCTCTCTTTCTCTCTGGCTCGGCCCAAGTCGGCCCAGCCGCTGTTATCACCAGATTTTGGTCAAATCAGGAGATGGGCCGTAAGAGAGATGGGCTTGGAAGATTACACGTGGAAGAGCTCTGAAGCGGCCTTGTGCGAAGAGTTTGGGCTAGTTTGCCCTTGTATCTGTAATTTATTAGATCGTATCTTAAGTTAGAAGTTAGAGTTTTACCCGTGCACGGTTGGATGCACGCCTGAATTAGAAAGTCCCTTGGACTATAAATATGTATCTAGGGTTTATGGAATAAACAACACACGTTCAACCAAACAAACCAATCTCGGCGCATCGCCAACTCCTTCGTCTCGAGGGTTTCTATCCGGTAAGCGACATGCTGCCTAGATCGCATCTTGCGATCTAGGCAGCACAAGCTCCACGTTGTTCATGCGTTGCTCGTACTGAAGCCTTGTTGATGGCGAGCAACGTAGTTATCATAGATTTGTTAGGGTTAGCATAGTTCTTCGCGTAACATGCTAGCGTAGTGCAACCCTTGCATATCTAGCCGCCCTCACACCTATCTTAGGTGTGGGGGCGGCACCCCGCTTGATCATTATTTAGTAGATCTGATCCGTTATGATTGCTCCTTGTTCTACAAGGATTAGTTTAATATCTGCAATAGTTAGGCCTTACAAAGGGGGGGAGGATCCAGCGGCACGTAGGGTGTCGTTCGCAAGTCCTAAACAGGATGTTCCGGGGATCAACTTCGTGTTGGTTTTTAGGCCTTGTTTAGGATCGGCTTACGATCACCGTGCGTGGCCGCGAGGCCCAACCTGGAGTAGGATGATCCGATTATGCGGTGAAAACCCTAAATCGTCGTAGATCTCATTAGCTTTATCTTGATCAAGCAGGACCACCATATATTCGTGCACCTTGTACGAATCATGGGTGGATCGGCTCTTCGAGCCGATTCACAGGATAACCTGAGAGCCGATCGAGGCTCGTATTTAATGTTTACGTGTATGCCATGCAGGAAACTAAGCGAGGCATCTCCATCACCTTCCTGACCAGGTATAGGTCAGGTGGCACGCCCTTGCACTCAGCATCGGACGTGTGACCAGAAGTGCTTTGCGGGCCGTCGCTCGGAGGGAACTCAGCCAGCCGCAGCTCTAGGTTGTTCCCGGCTCTACAGTGTTGACAGTCGCTGCCCGCCGGTGGGTTTTGACAGTCAACACATTCTGGCACGCCCGGTGGGACCATCTTCTACATCAACCACATCGCCATCTACATCTGAGATGGCGGACGGCACGCCAGTCACGTACGAGGAGCTGCCCGACGAGCTCAAGAAGAGGTATGACGAGATCAAAGTCACCCTCGAAGCCGACCTCATCGGCTCTTTCCAGAGAACCCGTTCCCATGGCATCAGATGGAAGGGGTTCTCACCAGAAGGTGCACTCGATGGGATAGACCTCTCTGCCCCGTCGGAGGAACGCACCAGGGGCCTGCGGCAGGAGATCAACTACTTGGTGGCTCACTCGCTACACCGCCACTCTGAGAACCTGGTCAACACGTTGGAGCATGTCGCTCTTCGCGTGATCCAGGAGATCATGAGACACCAGTACTCGCCGTCAGGACCAGCTCTCGGGACACATCAAGGAGAGTTGCCACTCCAGTCCCGTCCACCGCTGCCATATGCGTTGGCAGCACCAGAAGTGCCGGCTACACCGGCATTCGTCGTCTACAAGATCGGTGGTGACCCTAGTGACTACCAGTTCTTGACCGAGGCGCCTAAGGAGATCCCTCACGGGTACGCGTGCACGTATGTGCCGGATTGTGGCAACTGGGCACTCACAAACCAGGCCACAACATCAGGGACTTCTGGGAAAACAGGAGGAACGTCAGCGACAGAGCTTGAGAAGCAGACGTGGCTAACTAAGTACGCCACCCCGACGAACCTCCAGAGCTCAGCTCCTGCAGTTGGCTCAGAGCTGAAAAAGCAAGCATGGCTGGTTAAGTACGCCACCCCGGCGAATCTTCAGAGTTCAACTCCTGCAGCCAGCACAGCGGATCAGATCAGTACCATACTGAGAGACCAGTTCGGCATGGTGCCGAAAAGGAGGGCAATCGGCTATTCCAAGCCGTACCCCGACGACTACGAGATGATCCCGCTGCCACCTAAATATCGGCTCCCTGATTTCTCCAAATTCAGTGGATCAGATGGTTCCAGCTCCATTGAGCACGTCGGCCGATATTTGGCGCAACTAGGACCGGCTTCAGTGTCGGATCAGCTACGCGTGAGGCTCTTCTCTCAGTCCCTCACGGGATCGGCTTTCGGGTGGTACACCTCTTTGCCACCAGACTCCATCCGGACTTGGAAGCAGTTGGAAGAACAGTTCCATATGCAGTACCATTCAGAGGCTTCCGAGTCTGGCATTGCCGATCTAGCACAACTACGTCAGAAGCGCGGAGAAACTGTGACAGAATACATCCAGCGCTTCAGGAATCTTAGGAACCGATGTTATTCGGTTCGTATAACTGAAAAAGAAGCAGTCGAGTTGGCAGTAGCAGGCCTTGCAACACAGCTCAAGGACATGGCCTCCCAAGCAGATTATCCCTCATTGGCGCACATGGTTTAGAAACTATCGGCATATGAACAGCGCCACCCGGACCTGTACCAAGACAAGTTCAAACGTGCAGTAGTCCTGGTCGATGCAGAGGAAGACGGAGTTCCTGCGGGAGACCAAGAGGTAGCAGTGGCTGAATGGACTCGGGGAGGAACCCCCGTGCCCTGCAAATGGGTAAAGCCACCAGGCCCACCTAGGGGATTTGATTTTGACGTGACCAAGACTGAGCAAATCTTCGACCTCCTGCTCAAGGAGAAGCAGTTGACGATTCCTGAAGGTCTCAAATTCCCCACGGTGCAAGAGCTGAACGGAAAGCCATACTGCAAATGGCACAACTCGCTCTCCCATGCCACCAACGACTGCAGGGTATGGCGTCAGCACATCCAAGCGGCGATTGAAAAAGGGCGCCTAATTTTCAACCAGTACGCCATGAAGGTCGACACCCAGCCCTTTCCCGCCGTTAACATGGTGGAGTGCACTTACCCTGAAGGTTGCCAGCCAGGATCCTCGTTCAGCATCAACATGGTAGGACCTGGGAACCACTCTGGCAAAGATGGAGACGAGGGCAGCTGCTCTCGTAGCAAGGACACAGAGGAGGCCGCTCCACGCGATCGGCTCCGTCATGATGGCAAGCGCTACGTCACAGAGGGAGAGGTGAAGAACATAAGATATCAGCGACCCCTCTCTGATCACCTCCTCAACAAATATGTGAGTCAGTATGACCAACGCCGACGGTCCAGTTATGATGATGAAGGAGATCGTCTGGCTAGAGAAGCCAGAAGACATCGTCGGCATGATCGCGATGAGGAGGAGCACGAGCGCCGTGCCACGGAAGGATCAAGGGAGCAAGATGACAACGCCAGGCACTGGGACTGCCCCTTCTTCAGACACTGCTGGGATTCAGGAATGAGCCGATTGCCCACAATCGGCAATTGCCCAGAATGCAACCAGAAGAAGAAGGAGGCAGCCAACGTGTCTGTGTTCAGGCGCTTAGGGCCTCTCCCACCACAAAGCAAACGTGCTGAGTCCCCTCGGTGGGCAGATCTCGAGGATTCCGAAGACGAGGGACAAGAAGAGGAAGAAGACAGGTACCACCGTCCAAGGTGGTGCCCTGACGGACTCAGCCGTTCACAAAAGCGCAGGGTTCAGCGATTGCGCGGCCTGGAGGAAGCCGAAAGGTTATACCTGCATACGCTAAGGAAGGCACGGCCTGATCTGGCTGCGAAAGTTCAGCGAACCCTGGATGAAGAGGGTCAACCACGGAAAATGGAGTGGCGTCCCAAGCAAAAGAAAGCCGATGATGAAACATCGGCTGGTACAAACATGGTACTCGTCCTTCCGACGGAGCTTAGTGCTCCACGAGTCTACGATGCACTCAAGGTGGACGACAGCAGGCGCATAAAGTCAGAGGTTGGGTTGGTTTTATCCAGCCTGACCGAGTAGCAAGAACACACCAATGAGCAAACAAGGCGAGGCTGATCCTTGTGATCGGCCCTATAAATTATGAAGGAGCATTACAGAACCTTCAGTCAGCGCTCCAATGGATATGGGGGCCGATTCCAGCAATCGGCCAAAATTATGTTCACCACATATTCAGGACATATTCTGCTTGTGTTCAGCAACGATCCACTGGGCAGCGGCCACGTCGGCAGATGAAAGTCAGCATGAATCCTTACGGAGCCAACGTGCAAGTGCAGTGCCCTGACTAACCATAGAAGCCGATATCTGCAGTCATTTGGCAGATTCGGCTCGGGGGGCATACAGTCAGATGAACATGTGCAGATAAATGTGTGTAAACATGCGTGCAGTGAAACATTGGGGGCCGATTAAGAAAAATCGGCCAAAATAAAAAAAATTTGCGCAAGAAGCGAAGCCGATGCGCAGCCATCGACTCTAGTACAGTTACACGAGACCAAGGCCAAGGCCTACTGGCTATATGCTCAGAGTTTACATCAACGTCGACGTTCAGTAGAAGAAAGCTGATCAACGACCTGTGCATCCTCGCCGGTATTCTCGCCTTGATTAAGGCTCGGGGGGCAGCTCGCCCCAAAATATCTTTAGAAGAGCCGATTTTGATGAAATCGGGTGGTTCTGCATTACGATTCGGAAGCCGATAGTGGCACATGTGGTTGGTTCACTACTGTTCTCGCCTTGGTGAAGGCTCGGGGGGCAACTGACTACATAGATATTTGGTTCTTAAGAAACCAATTGGAGTCACATCTATTTGGCCCTGCATTATGATCTTCTCCGAAGCAGTTCAAGTTGCGAAAGAAGATTGCTGAAGCTATGGAGAGGAATCGGGAAAGGAGGCCATCGGCTTTTACAGGTTTTGGACCGTCCAGTCGCTGCAAGAGAAGGAAGAGGGACTGGATTCTCAAAATAGCCGATGGGTAGTTCATCGGCTAAGGGATTGCGAAAAATTATGGTCAGATATCAAATCGCAGTCTGAAATTGAGAAGTGCTTGACCGACGGGCTAATCGACATGAGAGTCCGGCTTCATGGGCGTCCAAAAGAAAAGAAATCCGATACGTTGCTATCGGTCTTGGCGTGACAGGCGGAAGGAATGAAATTGGATTAATTGAAAGATGAATTGAAAGAACAATTTCATTAATTCAAAGGAGCGGCTTTACAAGAAAGAGCCGATGGCTCTCAAAAGAGGGATCTGGTGCCTAGTGCACTGCTACTACTAGTCCTATTCTACTAGTCGTCGCTGTCATCGTCATCACCGCCGTCGATGTCGTCGGCGCTG
The DNA here is from genome assembly GCF_019359855.2 of Lolium perenne. Taxonomy (NCBI): domain Eukaryota; kingdom Viridiplantae; phylum Streptophyta; class Magnoliopsida; order Poales; family Poaceae; genus Lolium; species Lolium perenne. The sequence continues at coordinate 192,694,011 of NC_067245.2, forward strand.
CTCCCAGGGAGCTCCTCGTCGCTGCTGCCCCAGCCCTTGGCCGGAGCCTCGTCTTCCTCGTCATCATCATCATCCTCGCTGTCCGCCCAGGAGCGGAAGCGCTTGGTCGGCGGATACCCGATGGAGGAGGAGGATTCATCCTCCTCCTCCTCTTCCTCCTCGTCATCATCTTCGTCCTCGCTGTCCGCCCACATACGGGAGCGTTTCTTCGGTGGGAGCTTGGCGGAGGGGGAGGCCTTGGCCTTCGCTACTTCTCCTTCTTTCTTCTCATTGTCGGAGGAGAGGGGGTTCACCTCGGAGTGAAGGTTGTCCTCGTTCTTCCTCTTCGGCGAGGATTAGAGGGGGAGGCCTGAGAGGGAAGAGGAAGAGGAAGACATTGCTACAGGAGGAGAGGGTTTTTTGGGTGCCGATGGCTGGAACAGAGGAAGGGGATAAAGAGAGCTAATCGATCGGCACAGTTAAATAATGAGAAGCCTGGTGGAAAATTAATGCCATTGCAGTTTCCGAGGAAGTGATGCCAAAACTATCGAATTTTGCAGAGAAGCTAGAAAGATAGGTCATCATGATGGAGAATACTGCAATAGGTCTGCTCTGCCACGACATGACCCTTCGAAGGAAACACAGAGTGGTTTTGAAATTATCATTGCCAAAACCAGGGGGGCATGTGTTATCACCAGATTTTGGTCAAATCAGGAGATGGGCCGTAAGAGAGATGGGCTTGGAAGATTACACGTGGAAGAGCTCTGAAGCGGCCTTGTGCGAAGAGTTTGGGCTAGTTTGCCCTTGTATCTGTAATTTATTAGATCGTATCTTAAGTTAGAAGTTAGAGTTTTACCCGTGCACGGTTAGGTGCACGCCTGAATTAGAAAGTCCCTTGGACTATAAATATGTATCTAGGGTTTATGGAATAAACAACACACGTTCAACCAAACAAACCAATCTCGGCGCATCGCCAACTCCTTCGTCTCGAGGGTTTCTATCCGGTAAGCGACATGCTGCCTAGATCGCATCTTGCGATCTAGGCAGCACAAGCTCCACGTTGTTCATGCGTTGCTCGTACTGAAGCCTTGTTGATGGCGAGCAACGTAGTTATCATAGATTTGTTAGGGTTAGCATAGTTCTTCGCGTAACATGCTAGCGTAGTGCAACCCTTGCATATCTAGCCGCCCTCACACCTATCTTAGGTGTGGGGGCGGCACCCCGCTTGATCATTATTTAGTAGATCTGATCCGTTACGATTGCTCCTTGTTCTACAAGGATTAGTTTAATATCTGCAATAGTTAGGCCTTACAAAGGGGGGGAGGATCCAGCGGCACGTAGGGTGTCGTTCGCAAGTCCTAAACAGGATGTTCCGGGGATCAACTTCGTGTTGGTTTTTAGGCCTTGTTTAGGATCGGCTTACGATCACCGTGCGTGGCCGCGAGGCCCAACCTGGAGTAGGATGATCCGATTATGCGGTGAAAACCCTAAATCGTCGTAGATCTCATTAGCTTTATCTTGATCAAGCAGGACCACCATATATTCGTGCACCTTGTACGAATCATGGGTGGATCGGCTCTTCGAGCCGATTCACAGGATAACCTGAGAGCCGATCGAGGCTCGTATTTAATGTTTACGTGTATGCCATGCAGGAAACTAAGCGAGGCATCTCCATCACCTTCCTGACAAGGTATAGGTCAGGTGGCACGCCCTTGCACTCAGCATCGGACGTGTGACCAGAAGTGCTTTGCGGGCCGTCGCTCGGAGGGACCTCAGCCAGCCGCAGCTCTAGGTTGTTCCCGGCTCTACAGTGTTGACAGTCGCTGCCCGCCGGTGGGTTTTGACAGTCAACAGCCGCACACCACCGCAGCCCAACACCCCACAGGGGGTTTTCTGCAAAAACGTCATCGTCCTCCCCGCGAAACGAAGCAGGTGCTGGCAGCAGCACGGCCGCCCGATGGCGCCGGCGCGCCAAGATCGCCGCCGCCGCCCCCTGCCGGCCATAAGTACCTCCTCCGCCGCCGCCCTGAACCCTAGCCCCCATTTCTCCCCTCTCCCGCGCTCCCCCGCAGCTCCAAGAGCTAACCCTAACCCTTGCAGGGACGGCCGGCCACCGCCGATTCCGGCGCCGGCGAGCGTCCCCGGCCACCGTCGACCCCGCCATCGCGACGAGGGTGAGCTCCTGAACCTCCCCGTGCCCTCGCCCTTCTCCCCCTCGCTCTGTAGCGCCGCGGCGCCGTGCCTCTGTCCACGGCCCCCGCTCGAGCTCGCCACCGGCCGTGCTCCGGCGGCCAATAGCCGGCGGCGCCGCCTCCATTCGGTAACCCGCATCGCCAGGAACCTGTCCCCCACTCGCACGCGCTCGATTAGTGGCCGAATCGCCGGATTGCAAGCCGACCAGAGCTCACAGGGAGCCATGGCGCCGCTGACGTCATCATGACGTCAGCGTGACGTCATTATTCAATTTTTCCAAATTTTTGTATTTTCTAATATTAATTTCTGTAATTTCTGTAAATAGAAAAATAATGACATGTGGGGTCCCCTGTCAGGATTTTAATAATTTCAAAAATGTTTAGAAAAGAATAAAATTATGACATGTGGGTCCAACTTTATTATTATTTATATAATTTTCTGAAATTGATTTAAAATGAATTAAACTTGGGAAATTCATAATTAATTCATTTTAAATCAGAAAAATATGAAATTATATATCAAAATGATCAGAAAAACATTTCCTAATTGTTTATCAATGTTTCATACATGCTTGAACCAATTAAATGTGGAGCCTTAGTAGAAACCCTAAATCGACCCCTCTCATGTGCCGGAGTCGATGCCGAACCCCTCTTTTTCAGTCGATGCACCTAGGGTTAATCGAACCCCTTTAATATGACATGTCATCATATTGTATGTGCATTGCATTGTACCTTGTCTTGATTGTGCTCTTTATTTCCGGTGTTTGGTTCTTCATCGATAGGGACCGAACGCGAACCTGAGATCAACGCCACCGAAGAGCAGCACCAGAACAACGAGGGACAAGGCAAGCCCTACCCTGGTTCATATATGGTTTCAAAATGCTTTTACTTCTGGTTCTTACATATTGCATTCGCTTCAAATATGTTTTATCGGCAGTTGTAGATATCCTATGTGTGCATAATTCCATCCTTGTAGCCCAGAGTTACTGATCCACCGCTCCCAGCAAAACTAGGTCTGAGCTTGTTCGCATCGCTAGAGCCGTATATGTGTTATGCTTAGCCATGCTTAGCTGTTGAAGTCTGATCCATCCGGTTGATGAATCACAGCTACGAATGAACCTAGTTTGACAGGATGCCGTGGTAAGATCAGTGATGATGTTAATAAACATGCTAAAGGCTTGGATGGGCCGCCACATGGGGATGTGGTGATTTGACTCGTTCTCGCCGATACTAGGACCTGAGTTCTTGCCTCTGGAACCAAGACTGAGCGTACAGCCACACGGGGCCCATGGGAACCCCTTGGCCCGAACTTACCTAGCTTACCCATGAGTCAATTAGTTTGCGAGTTCCATTTGCCATACGCATGGGGGAAAGGTGGAAAAGGTTTTCAAAGTGCATCATACAGGGCGTGGCCGGGGTGAAGGATGCTGGAGGCATTGAACTGGATCCCCTGCGCACAATGACCGGGACCGCCTCGGAGAATGGCTACCTACGATGACGGAGCTCCCGCTTAGTTTGACTCATTGAATAGGCGAAGTAAGGGCAAGGTTTTGGTCGACCACCCTCTGCCGGCACACCAAGGAAGTGTGCTAACGTTCGGCATTAAGAGTCGGTCGGCGCGTGTGGGTAAAGTTGTACACCCCTGCAGGGTAAATCTTTTCGAAAAGCCGTGTCCACGGTTAAGGACGACTTGGGAAAGGACGTGATGATCATAGACAACTTGAACCTGATCGTAAAACTTGATATCTACGTGTGAATAAGGATCCCTTCTCAGGGTGTCGAGGGGTGATCCTAGGTAACAGGTTCAGGTGATGATGATAATTCGGTGGATTCAACATGATGATCTTAGAGCTAGAGTTGATATCGCTCTCTTACCCCTTTTGAAAATGGTCTGAATAGACGAGCTTCTGCTCCCCTGTTTACAAAGGAAAACTGGCTTTCCGCAAAATAAGCTCCACATAAAGCCTCGCATACCCGCTTTGCTAACAGGTTGTACTAAGTCTTGCTGAGTCCCTGTACTCAGCCTTGCATGCTTTGTTTCAGAGGAAATTCTTCCAACGGATGGTGGCTTCTACCTCGACGTCGACGAGTAGTTCGGAGTTCCTCAGGCGGCAGCCTGAGACTTATGGGCTGGGACGTCGCCTTATGTTATGGCCTCTTAGGCCCTTTGCAGTCTTGTTATATAGATAACATAATTTGCTTTCCGTTGCTTGTTGAATTGTGGTCAGTGACCTCTGCGTGTAATAAATTTGGATCTTAACTCTGCTAAGAGTTGTAATATATTTGCTTTGAGTCGTAGAGTCACTGTTGTGTTACCGATTCTCACCCTGTAGGCCCTAGAGATCTAGGTTAGGCTTATGCCAGATGTGATATCTGGGTTTGTCTAGCCCTGACCTCCGGGGTCGCGACAGGTTTTGGTATCAGAGCAGGACTGCCTATAGGAAACCCTTTCGACTGGTCGATGTTGAGTCTAGTAGTTGTGAAAACTATTTGAAACCTAAAAGCATTTGCAAAAAAATCTGAATAGGATTCTTTTTACTCCTTATCTGGTGTCATTCTAATGCTGAGTCCTCTTACCTTGTTTTGATTGGAAAGGTTTTATCTCCACCCTGTTATTTCCAAACTTATAGGATCTACGGGTTTGGGTTGTTTTCTCTAAAAAGTACTCCGTACTTGGTTGCTTAGCTCAGTGTTCCTAAAGTTACCTCAGTTAATATGAATCTTGTTCCTTCCATTCAGTCCATGTTCTCATTCTGTTGAATCCTTTCCAAGGAATCTGTTTCTCATGATCTTTTACTTTGCGGGTTCCACATAATTCTGTTTTAGGCTTCAAGGTTTCTTCTTACCTTGGATGCCTCCTTCCCTTTCTAATTTTCTTGAATAATACTTTTGAAGCTAAGTATGGCTTCTTAAGTTACCTTGTGATTACTACCTCGCAGTGTCCTCTGTGTCACTCAGATAGTAGTTACCCCTTTATTTGTGTTTCCCCCTGGACTTGAAAAGAAGGTCCCGGATTGTGCTGGGTTCACTTAATGTGAATCTAAGTACATGATGCTGGACTTTAACCCAAGATCCATTCCGTTGATCCCTCCTCTTGTCGTGCTCGTCTGACCCATGTCTCTGTTGATGAGGCTGAAAAGGATCCAAGCGTCCTAATGGGTACGCTCTATATAAACTCAATCCTAGCTACAGTTCTGTTTGATTCCGGAGCATCGCATACATTCATATCTCAAGAGTTTGCAAGAAAGCATGATATACCCTTTGAGACAATGCCCTCCCCTCTAGAGATCACAACTCCCGGGTCTCGTTGGCAAACCATTTGGATTACCCGTGAGGTCATAATCAGTATAGGGCTGTTGACTGTCAAAACCCACCGGCGGGCAGCGACTGTCAACACTGTAGAGCCGGGAACAACCTAGAGCTGCGGCTGGCTGAGGTCCCTCCGAGCGACGGCCCGCAAAGCACTTCTGGTCACACGTCCGATGCTGAGTGCAAGGGCGTGCCACCTGACCTATACCTGGTCAGGAAGGTGATGGAGATGCCTCGCTTAGTTTCCTGCATGGCATACACGTAAACATTAAATACGAGCCTCGATCGGCTCTCAGGTTATCCTGTGAATCGGCTCGAAGAGCCGATCCACCCATGATTCGTACAAGGTGCACGAATATATGGTGGTCCTGCTTGATCAAGATAAAGCTAATGAGATCTACGACGATTTAGGGTTTTCACCGCATAATCGGATCATCCTACTCCAGGTTGGGCCTCGCGGCCACGCACGGTGATCGTAAGCCGATCCTAAACAAGGCCTAAAAACCAACACGAAGTTGATCCCCGGAACATCCTGTTTAGGACTTGCGAACGACACCCTACGTGCCGCTGGATCCTCCCCCCCTTTGTAAGGCCTAACTATTGCAGATATTAAACTAATCCTTGTAGAACAAGGAGCAATCGTAACGGATCAGATCTACTAAATAATGATCAAGCGGGGTGCCGCCCCCACACCTAAGATAGGTGTGAGGGCGGCTAGATATGCAAGGGTTGCACTACGCTAGCATGTTACGCGAAGAACTATGCTAACCCTAACAAATCTATGATAACTACGTTGCTCGCCATCAACAAGGCTTCAGTACGAGCAACGCATGAACAACGTGGAGCTTGTGCTGCCTAGATCGCAAGATGCGATCTAGGCAGCATGTCGCTTACCGGATAGAAACCCTCGAGACGAAGGAGTTGGCGATGCGCCGAGATTGGTTTGTTTGGTTGAACGTGTGTTGTTGTTTATTCCATAAACCCTAGATACATATTTATAGTCCAAGGGACTTTCTAATTCAGGCGTGCACCTAACCGTGCACGGGTAAAACTCTAACTTCTAACTTAAGATACGATCTACTAAATTACAGATACAAGGGCAAACTAGCCCAAACTTGGTACACAAGGCCGATTCACGTATTTCTTCCATGTACATATCTTCAAGTCCATCTTGATCGTGGCCCACCTCTGACTTGGTCAAATTCTGGTGATAACACATGCCCCCCTGGTTTTGGAAATGACATTTCCAAAATCATTACGCTTTCTATCGTCGGGTCATGTCGTGGCAGAGCAGAACCGTTGCAGCATTCTTCATCATGATGCCCTGTCTTCTCAACTGTTCCGCGTGATTTGACCGTTGTCTTTGGGCACTGCCTCCTCGAAAACTGCTGTGGCATTGAATTTTTTCACCATAGCCCCTTTTATTTAACCGCTCTGAGCAGTTTGCCACTTCATCATCCTGCTCTGTTCTGGCCATCGGCACCAAAAAAACCCGCAATCTCCCATAGCCATGTCTTCCTCTTCCTCCTCTTCCTCGTCGGTCTTCCATGACTCCTCCTCCGAGCTTTCCTACGAGGTGGGACATCCGCGCCCCAGAAGAATGGGACCTGGAAGACCACGCCTCCTCCATCTGGTCCGAAGACGACCAGTCTCTGACCAGCGGAGATGAAGATCTTCAGTTCCTTGCCGTCGGGGAACTGGAGTCGGAAAGCGAGGACGACCGATTCCCCTGGGACGGCTGCCCCACCTCTGAAGAAGAGGAAGAGGAAGACGATGATGACGACGACGACTCCCTCGAGGGCTACCCGCCGGCGAAACGCCTCCGCATGTGGTGGGACGACGACAGCAGCGACGATGAAGACGGGGATGAAGCTCCCGTAGAGGGCTACGGGAGTAGCGACGAGGAACCCATCGGCAGCAGTGCCGATGAGAGTTCCGAGGATGACGACGAGGGAAGTGATGGCCCGTAGATTAGGATCTACTAATGTAGGCCTAGCAGTAGTAGATTGGTCAATAGACCCTTCTTTTGTTCTTCCTTCTTTGAGCAATCGGCTCTTTCTTTGTAAGAAATCATGTTTATGAATGAAGAAGTTTCCCCAATTCGACTTTGCCGATCTCTTTTAACCGATTCTTAATGAGCTGATGGCAACGCATCAGTCTCTCATAATCCGCCCTTCCTTTCTTCGACAACGGGGTGACTGCAATCTTGGTCAAAACTCAAGAAGCCAATGTCAGCGCATCAAGCCTTCACGAACTATCCTTCGTTCTTTCGAACAATGAATTTGAGTTCCGCCGGATCACCACCCTTGACGAAAATTGCGGCGCAGGACCAGCCGATGGCCACCAATCGGCTTTCAAAAACAGAGCATCCACCGGGCCAGCTGCCCCCCGAGTCTCAGTCGAGGCGAGAACGGTAATGAATCAGCCAAATGTGCCGCCTATGCCGGGTCAGCCGATTTCAACAAAATCGGTTCCCCAAAGCAGAGAACCTTCAGGGCGAGCTGCCCCCCGAGCTTCTTCAGTCCACTTCTCGCGCCTTGCAGGTTAGATCGGCTCCTTTCCTTTGGTGGATCTGATGCAACCCACCCTTAACCTGATCTGCACATCCATGCTGCTCTTGGTATTGGTCAGGGTCACGATCCCTCAAACCTGCCCCAGCTGATACTGCGAACTTGAATACTTGCAAAAAGAATCCAGAGGTTCTTGAAGAGAAGATCTGAGTCATCAAACCACTCCATTGAGGAGCTCCTCCATTAGAATCTCTCTTCGTGGCTCATTTCCTGCTCCATTGACCCCCTGCTTATAACAGTTGTACCTCTGGAGTCGATGGTCATGCATCAGCTTTCTACCCTTAAGTCGATGTCTGCTGCATCGGCTGTGCTTAAAAAATTGTTTTTTATTTGGCCGATTTTTCTTAATCGGCCCCCAATGTTTCACTGCACGCATGTTTACACATGTTTATCTGCACATGTTCTTCATCTGACTGTATGCCCCCCGAGCCGAATCTGCCAAATGACTGCAGACATCGGCTTCTATGGTCAGTCAGGGCACTGTACTTGCACGTTGGCTCCGTAAGGATTCATGCTGACTTTCATCTGCCGACGTGGCCGCTGCCCAGTGGATCGTTGCTGAACACAAGCAGAATATGTGCTGAATATGTGGTGAACATAATTTTGGCCGATTGCTGGAACCGGCCTCCATATCCATTGGAGCGCTGACTGAAGGTTCTGTAATGCTCCTTCATAATTTTTGGGGCCGATCACAAGGATCAGCCTCGCCTTGTTTGCTCATTGGTTTAATCTTGCTACTCGGTCAGGCTGGATAAAACCAACCCAACCTCTGACTTTATGCGCCTGCTGTCGTCCACCTTGAGTGCATCGTAGACTCGTGGAGCACTAAGCTCCGTCGGAAGGACGAGTACCATGTTTGTACCAGCCGATGTTTCATCATCGGCTTTCTTTTGCTTGGGACGCCACTCCATTTTCCGTGGTTGAACCTCTTCATCCAGGGTTCGCTGAACTTTCGCAGCCAGATCAGGCCGTGCCTTCCTTAGCGTATGCAGGTATAACCTTTCGGCTTCCTCCAGGCCGCGCAATCGCTGAACCCTGCGCTTTTGTGAACGGCTGAGTCCGTCAGGGCACCACCTTGGACGGTGGTACCTGTCTTCTTCCTCTTCTTGTCCCTCGTCTTCGGAATCCTCGAGATCTGCCCACCGAGGGGACTCAGCACGTTTGCTTTGTGGTGGGAGAGGCCCTAAGTGCCTGAACACAGACACGTTGGCTGCCTCCTTCTTCTTCTGGTTGCATTCTGGGCAATTGCCGATTGTGGGCAATCGGCTCATTCCTGAATCCCAGCAGTGTCTGAAGAAGGGGCAGTCCCAGTGCCTCGCGTTGTCATCTTGCTCCCTTGATCCTTCCGTGGCACGGCGCTCGTGCTCCTCCTCATCGCGATCATGCCGATGATGTCTTCTGGCTTCTCTAGCCAGACGATCTCCTTCATCATCATAACTGGACCGTCGGCGTTGGTCATACTGACTCACATATTTGTTGAGGAGGTGATCAGAGAGGGGTCGCTGATATCTTATGTTCTTCACCTCTCCCTCTGTGACGTAGCGCTTGCCATCATGACGGAGCCGATCGCGTGGAGCGGCCTCCTCTGTGTCCTTGCTACGAGAGCAGCTGCCCTCGTCTCCATCTTTGCCAGAGTGGTTCCCAGGTCCTACCATGTTGATGCTGAACGAGGATCCTAGCTGGCAACCTTCAGGGTAAGTGCACTCCACCATGTTAACGGCGGGAAAGGGCTGGGTGTCGACCTTCATGGCGTACTGGTTGAAAATTAGGCGCCCTTTTTCAATCGCCGCTTGGATGTGCTGACGCCATACCCTGCAGTCGTTGGTGGCATGGGAGAGAGAGTTGTGCCATTTGCAGTATGGCTTTCCGTTCAGCTCTTGCACCGTGGGGAATTTGAGACCTTCAGGAATCGTCAACTGCTTCTCCTTGAGCAGGAGGTCGAAGATTTGCTCAGTCTTGGTCACGTCAAAATCAAATCCCCTAGGTGGGCCTGGTGGCTTTACCCATTTGCAGGGCACGGGGGTTCCTCCCCGAGTCCATTCAGCCACTGCTACCTCTTGGTCTCGCGCAGGAACTTCGTCTTCCTCTGCATCGACCAGGACTACTCGCGCAGGAACTTGGTCCGGGTGGCGCTGTTCATATGCCGATAGTTTCTGAACCATGTGCGCCAATGAGGGATAATCTGCTTGGGAGGCCATGTCCTTGAGCTGTGTTGCAAGGCCTGCTACTGCCAACTCGACTGCTTCTTTTTCAGTTATACGAACCGAATAACATCGGTTCCTAAGATTCCTGAAGCGCTGGATGTATTCTGCCACAGTTTCTCCGCGCTTCTGACGTAGTTGTGCTAGATCGGCAATGCCAGACTCGGAAGCCTCTGAATGGTACTGCATATGGAACTGTTCTTCCAACTGCTTCCAAGTCCGGATGGAGTCTGGTGGCAAAGAGGTGTACCACCCGAAAGCCGATCCCGTGAGGGACTGTGAGAAGAGCCTCACGCGTAGCTGATCCGACACTGAAGCCGGTCCTAGTTGCGCCAAATATCGGCCGACGTGCTCGATGGAGCTGGAACCATCTGATCCACTGAATTTGGAGAAATCAGGGAGCCGATATTTAGGTGGCAGCGGGATCATCTCGTAGTCGTCGGGGTACGGCTTGGAATAGCCGACTGCCCTCCTTTTCGGCACCATGCCGAACTGGTCTCTCAGTATGGTACTGATCTGATCCGCTGTGCTGGCTGCAGGAGTTGAACTCTGAAGATTCGCCGGGGTGGCGTACTTAGCCAGCCATGCTTGCTTTTCCAGCTCTGAGCCAACTGCAGGAGCTGAGCTCTGGAGGTTCGTCGGGGTGGCGTACTTAGTTAGCCACGTCTGCTTCTCAAGCTCTGTCGCTGACGTTCCTCCTGTTTTCCCAGAAGTCCCTGATGTTGTGGCCTGGTTTGTGAGTGCCCAGTTGCCACAATCCGGCACATACGTGCACGCGTACCCGTGAGGGATCTCCTTAGGCGCCTCGGTCAAGAACTGGTAGTCACTAGGGTCACCACCGATCTTGTAGACGACGAATGCCGGTGTAGCCGGCACTTCTGGTGCTGCCAACGCATATGGCAGCGGTGGACGGGACTGGAGTGGCAACTCTCCTTGATGTGTCCCGAGAGCTGGTCCTGACGGCGAGTACTGGTGCCTCATGATCTCCTGGATCACGCGAAGAGCGACACGCTCCAACGTGTTGACCAGGTTCTCAGAGTGGCGGTGTAGCGAGTGAGCCACCAAGTAGTTGATCTCCTGCCGTAGGCCCCTGGTGCATTCCTCCGACGGGGCAGAGAGGTCTATCCCATCGAGTGCACCTTCCGGTGAGAACCCCTTCCATCTGATGCCATGGGAACGGGTTCTCTGAAAAGAGCCGATGAGGTCGGCTTCGAGGGTGACTTTGATCTCGTCATACCTCTTCTTGAGCTCGTCGGGCAGCTCCTCGTAGGTGACTGGCGTGCCGTCCGCCATCTCAGATGTAGATGGCGATGTGGTTGATGTAGAAGATGGTCCCACCGGGCGTGCCAGAATGTGTTGACTGTCAAAACCCACCGGCGGGCAGCGACTGTCAACACTGTAGAGCCGGGAACAACCTAGAGCTGCGGCTGGCTGAGGTCCCTCCGAGCGACGGCCCGCAAAGCACTTCTGGTCACACGTCCGATGCTGAGTGCAAGGGCGTGCCACCTGACCTATACCTGGTCAGGAAGGTGATGGAGATGCCTCGCTTAGTTTCCTGCATGGCATACACGTAAACATTAAATACGAGCCTCGATCGGCTCTCAGGTTATCCTGTGAATCGGCTCGAAGAGCCGATCCACCCATGATTCGTACAAGGTGCACGAATATATGGTGGTCCTGCTTGATCAAGATAAAGCTAATGAGATCTACGACGATTTAGGGTTTTCACCGCATAATCGGATCATCCTACTCCAGGTTGGGCCTCGCGGCCACGCACGGTGATCGTAAGCCGATCCTAAACAAGGCCTAAAAACCAACACGAAGTTGATCCCCGGAACATCCTGTTTAGGACTTGCGAACGACACCCTACGTGCCGCTGGATCCTCCCCCCCTTTGTAAGGCCTAACTATTGCAGATATTAAACTAATCCTTGTAGAACAAGGAGCAATCGTAACGGATCAGATCTACTAAATAATGATCAAGCGGGGTGCCGCCCCCACACCTAAGATAGGTGTGAGGGCGGCTAGATATGCAAGGGTTGCACTACGCTAGCATGTTACGCGAAGAACTATGCTAACCCTAACAAATCTATGATAACTACGTTGCTCGCCATCAACAAGGCTTCAGTACGAGCAACGCATGAACAACGTGGAGCTTGTGCTGCCTAGATCGCAAGATGCGATCTAGGCAGCATGTCGCTTACCGGATAGAAACCCTCGAGACGAAGGAGTTGGCGATGCGCCGAGATTGGTTTGTTTGGTTGAACGTGTGTTGTTGTTTATTCCATAAACCCTAGATACATATTTATAGTCCAAGGGACTTTCTAATTCAGGCGTGCACCTAACCGTGCACGGGTAAAACTCTAACTTCTAACTTAAGATACGATCTACTAAATTACAGATACAAGGGCAAACTAGCCCAAACTTGGTACACAAGGCCGATTCACGTATTTCTTCCATGTACATATCTTCAAGTCCATCTTGATCGTGGCCCACCTCTGACTTGGTCAAATTCTGGTGATAACAAGGGCCAGTGTGGTTCCCCACCTCTCTCATTGCCCTCAAGTCAACTGACATTGATGTCATCTTGGGCATGGATTGGCCAGTAAAGCATAAGGCTGTCATTGATTGCGCAGCTAGGTCTGTTGTATTGACCAATCTTTCTGGCAAAAGTGTTCAGATCGGGCTCCATCCGCAATACCTCCGTCGGCAAGGTTTACCCCTGAAGCCGAGTTATATGCCATTGAAGCCCTACCTAAACCAGAAATCTCCGATGTCTGGGTGGTCCGTGACTTTCCAGATGTCTTTCCTGAAGAGTTACCTGGCATGCCACCTGATCGAAGTGTGGACTTTGTCATTGAGTTGGTTCCCGGAACTGCCCCTGTTTCCCGGAGACCATATCGTATGCCTCCGGAAGAGTTGGTTGAACTGAAGAAGCAGTTAGAGGAGTTAGAAGAGAAGAACTTCATACAACCCAGTACTTCTTCCTGGGGTTGCCCTGCCCTCTTTGTCAAGAAGAGAGATACAAACATTCCGCGGCTGGTTGTTGATTACCGTCCGCTCAACGCAGTGACAATCAAGAACAAATACCCTATTCCTATAATCAATGATCTTTTTGATCAGTTGTCCGGTGCCACAGTCTTCTCAAAGAAGGATTTGAGATCAGGGTACCATCAAATCAAAATCCGCAAGGAGGACATCCCAAAGACAGCGTTTACAACTCGTTATGGTCTTTACGAGTATACTGTCATGTCCTTTGGCCTTACAAATGCTCCAGCCACTTTTATGCGGCTCATGAACTCTGTTTTCATGGAGTATCTTGACAAGTTCGTCGTGGTCTACATCGACGATATTCTGATCTACTCCAAAACCGAAGATGAACATGAGGAACATCTCCGTCTGGTGCTAACCAAACTTCGTGAGCACCGTCTCTACGCCAAATTCTCCAAATGTGAGTTCTGGTTAAAAGAGCTCATATTCCTTGGTCATGTTATCTCGGAAGACACCTAAGTCAGCTAAGGAGATTCGAAGTTTTCTTGGTCTGGCGGGTTATTACCGCCGATTCATTGAAAATTTCTCCAAGATTGCCAAGCCAATGACTGATCTTCTCAAGAAAGACAAGAAGTTCGAATGGTCAGAAAAGGCTGAAGAAAGTTTCCAGGTTTTGAAAACCAAGCTGACTACTGCTCCTGTGCTCGTCCTTCCGGACACAAGCAAAGACTTCGTTGTCTATTGCGATGCCTCTCTCCAAGGGCTCGGATGTGTGTTGATGCAAGATGGCCATGTGGTGGCCTATGCCTCTCGACAGTTGAAACCACATGAGCTCAATTATCCTACTCATGATCTCGAGCTTGCAGCTGTGATCCATGCTCTTAAGCAATGGCGACCTTACCTTTATGGTAATCGTTGCGAGTTATACTCGGATCATCAAAGTCTGAAGTATATTTTCACCCAGCCGGATCTGAATCTCAGACAGAGAAGATGGCTAGAAGTCATAAAAGATTATGACTTGGGTCTCAACTATAAACCCGGCAAAGCCAATGTCGTTGCTGATGCGCTAAGTCGGAAGTCCTATTGCAACAATCTGATGGTTAAGCAAGCGCAACCTTCTCTCTATGAGGAACTTGCAAAACTCAACCTTGAGATTGTTCCTAGTGGATTCCTTGATAATCTTGAGGTGAAGACCTCTCTTGAAGACCAGATCAATAAGTCTCAGAAGGAAGATTCTGGCATTACCGAGATCAAGAAGAACATTGCTAGCGGAGTTGCTAAATGTTTCTCCATTGATGATCAAGGTACCGTTTATTTCGGTAAGCGTCTAGTCGTGCCGGATAAATCGGATCTCAAAGAGCTAATCCTTAAAGAAGCTCATGAATCACCCCTCTCCATCCATCCTGGTAGTACCAAGATGTATCGGGATCTTCGCCAAAGATTCTGGTGGTCCGGGATGAAGCAAGAGATCGCTAAGTTTGTTGCTGAATGCGACGTTTGCCGTCGCGTAAAAGCTGAACATCAAAGACCCGCTGGCACTCTGCTACCTCTATCAATTCTAGAGTGGAAATGGGATGAAATTGGCATGGATTTCATTACCGGTCTCCCCAAGACCAAAAGTGGAAAAGATGCTATATGGGTAGTGGTTGACCGTCTATCCAAGGTTGCTCATTTCCTTCCTATTCGGGAAGATATTCGTGCTAATCAACTGGCCGATCTATACACGTCCCGGATAGTCACTCTTCATGGTGTTCCCAAGAAGATCATCTCTGATCGTGGAAGTTTGTTTACTTCCAAATTTTGGGAAAGTTTTCAGAAAGCTATGGGAACTCGTCTTTCCTTCAGCACTGCCTATCATCCTCAAACCGGTGGTCAAACCGAAAGAGTGAATCAAATTCTTGAAGACATGCTCAGGGCCTGTGTTATATCCTTCGGTAAAGATTGGGAAAAGTGCCTTCCATTTGCCGAGTTCACCTATAACAACAGCTTCCAATCTAGCCTAGGCATGGCACCTTTTGAAGCCTTGTATGGCAGAAGGTGTAGAACTCCTTTGAACTGGTCCGAAACTGGAGAAAGAAAGTTCTTTGGACCAGATATAATCAATGAGGCAGAAGATCAAGTTCGCATCATCCGCGAGCGTCTGAAAACTGCTCAGTCACGTCAAAAGAGCTACTATGATCGCCATCATCAAGAAGTGAAGTATGAAATTGGTGATCAAGCTTATCTTCGAGTCACTCCTCTCAAGGGTGTTCGTCGCTTCGGTATCAAAGGCAAACTAGCACCTCGCTATGTTGGTCCTTTCCGCGTTCTTGCCAAGCGTGGTAATGTTTCCTACAAGTTGCAGTTACCTTCCAATTTTCCTGAAGTTCATGATGTCTTCCATGTGTCCCAACTCAAGCGTTGCTTCAAAGATCCTATTCGTGGTGTTGATCACGAGACTCTTGACCTTCAAGAGGATCTAACTTATCAAGAACATCCTGTTCGTATCCTTGATGAAGCCGAGCGTAAAACTCGACGTCAGAGCATCAAGTTTCTGAAAGTTCAGTGGTCTAATCATTCTGAGCAAGAAGCAACCTGGGAACGAGAAGATCGTTTACGATCTGAGTACCCTTCCTTCTTTTCTAAAATCTAGGAATCTCGAGGACGAGATTCTTGTAAGGGGGGTAGAGTTGTAACATCCCAACCTTGTATATCTAAATAAAGGAGTGATCATGTGCATTTCATGCATTTAGATTGCATTTGAGCAAAAATTTGCATTTGCATTTTCTAATTATGCAAAGTCCTTCTCTATTTCTTGTCTCAAATTCAAACAAGATTTTCTAAACTAAACCACATGCATGGTTTTGTTGTTACTCAATAAACCCATGTGTGTTTTCTATTGTGCTCTGGAAATTTGAGTTTTCAAACACTATTCAAAAACAGATTTGAATTTGGTTTAGACTTGGAGAAATAAACAATAGAAAAAGGAAACCAGAAAAAAAGAGAGAGAGAAACCTCTCTTCCTCTCCCTGGGCGCAGCCCACCCCATCCTTCCCCTCTCTTTCTCTCTGGCTCGGCCCAAGTCGGCCCAGCCGCACACCACCGCAGCCCAACACCCCACAGGGGGTTTTCTGCAAAAACGTCATCGTCCTCCCCGCGAAACGAAGCAGGTGCTGGCAGCAGCACGGCCGCCCGATGGCGCCGGCGCGCCAAGATCGCCGCCGCCGCCCCCTGCCGGCCATAAGTACCTCCTCCGCCGCCGCCCCGAACCCTAGCCCCCATTTCTCCCCTCTCCCGCGCTCCCCCGCAGCTCCAAGAGCTAACCCTAACCCTTGCAGGGACGGCCGGCCACCGCCGATTCCGGCGCCGGCGAGCGTCCCCGGCCACCGTCGACCCCGCCATCGCGACGAGGGTGAGCTCCTGAACCTCCCCGTGCCCTCGCCCTTCTCCCCCTCGCTCGTAGCGCCGCGGCGCCGTGCCTCTGTCCACGGCCCCCGCTCGAGCTCGCCGCCGGCCGTGCTCCGGCGGCCAATAGCCGGCGGCGCCGCCTCCATTCGGTCGCCCGCATCGCCAGGAACCTGTCCCCCACTCGCACGCGCTCGATTAGTGGCCGAATCGCCGGATTGCAAGCCGACCAGAGCTCACAGGGAGCCATGGCGCCGCTGACGTCATCATGACGTCAGCGTGACATCATTATTCAATTTTTCCATATTTTTGTATTTTCTAATATTAATTTCTGTAATTTCTGTAAATAGAAAAATAATGACATGTGGGGTCCCCTGTCAGGATTTTAATAATTTCAAAAATGTTTAGAAAAGAATAAAATTATGACATGTGGGTCCAACTTTATTAATATTTATATAATTTTCTGAAATTGATTTAAAATGAATTAAACTTGGAAATTCATAATTAATTCATTTTAAATCAGAAAATATGAAATTATATATCAAAATGATCAGAAAAAATTTCCTAATTGTTTATCAATGTTTCATACATGCTTGAACCAATTAAATGTGGAGCCTTAGTAGAAACCCTAAATCGACCCCTCTCATGTGCCGGAGTCGATGCCGAACCCCTCTTTTTCAGTCGATGCACCTAGGGTTAACCGAACCCCTTTAATATGACATGTCATCATATTGTATGTGCATTGCATTGTACCTTGTCTTGATTGTGCTCTTTATTTCCGGTGTTTGGTTCTTCATCGATAGGGACCGAACGCGAACCTGAGATCAACGCCACCGAAGAGCAGCACCAGAACAACGAGGGACAAGGCAAGCCCTACCCTGGTTCATATATGGTTTCAAAATGCTTTTACTTCTGGTTCTTACATATTGCATTCGCTTCAAATATGTTTTATCGGCAGTTGTAGATATCCTATGTGTGCATAATTCCATCCTTGTAGCCCAGAGTTACTGATCCACCGCTCCCAGCAAAACTAGGTCTGAGCTTGTTCGCATCGCTAGAGCCGTATATGTGTTATGCTTAGCCATGCTTAGCTGTTGAAGTCTGATCCATCCGGTTGATGAATCACAGCTACGAATGAACCTAGTTTGACAGGATGACGTGGTAAGATCAGTGATGATGTTAATAAACATGCTAAAGGCTTGGATGGGCCGCCACATGGGGATGTGGTGATTTGACTCGTTCTCGCCGATACTAGGACCTGAGTTCTTGCCTCTGGAACCAAGACTGAGCGTACAGCCACACGGGGCCCATGGGAACCCCTTGGCCCGAACTTACCTAGCTTACCCATGAGTCAATTAGTTTGCGAGTTCCATTTGCCATACGCATGGGGGAAAGGTGGAAAAGGTTTTCAAAGTGCATCATACAGGGCGTGGCCGGGGTGAAGGATGCTGGAGGCATTGAACTGGATCCCCTGCGCACAATGACCGGGACCGCCTCGGAGAATGGCTACCTACGATGACGGAGCTCCCCAGTTAGTTTGACTCATGGAATAGGCGAAGTAAGGGAAAGGTTTTGGTCGACCACCCTCTGCCGGCACACCAAGGAAGTGTGCTAACGTTCTGGCATTAAGAGTTGGTCGGCGCGTGTGGGTAAAGTTGTACACCCCTGCAGGGTAAATCTTTTCAAAAAGCCGTGTCCACGGTTAAGGACGACTTGGGAAAGGACGTGATGATCATAGACAACTTGAACCTGATCGTAAAACTTGATATCTACGTGTGAATAAGGATCCCTTCTCAGGGTGTCGAGGGGTGATCCTAGGTAACAGGTTCAGGTGATGATGATAATTCGGTGGATTCAACATGATGATCTTAGAGCTAGAGTTGATATCGCTCTCTTACCCCTTTTGAAAATGGTCTGAATAGACGAGCTTCTGCTCCCATGTTTACAAAGGAAAACTGGCTTTCCGCAAAATAAGCTCCACATAAAGCCTCGCATACCCGCTTTGCTAACAGGTTGTACTAAGTCTTGCTGAGTCCCTGTACTCAGCCTTGCATGCTTTGTTTCAGAGGAAATTCTTCCAACGGATGGTGGCTTCTACCTCGACGTCGACGAGTAGTTCAGAGTTCCTCAGGCGGCAGCCTGAGACTTATGGGCTGGGACGTCGCCTTATGTTATGGCCTCTTAGGCCCTTTGCAGTCTTGTTATATAGATAACATAATTTGCTTTCCGTTGCTTGTTGAATTGTGGTCAGTGACCTCTGCGTGTAATAAATTTGGATCTTAACTCTGCTAAGAGTTGTAATATATTTGCTTTGAGTCGTAGAGTCACTGTTGTGTTACCGATTCTCACCCTGTAGGCCCTAGAGATCTAGGTTAGGCTTATGCCAGATGTGATATCTGGGTTTGTCTAGCCCTGACCTCCGGGGTCGCGACATCAGGTGGCACGCCCTTGCACCAGCATCGGGACGTGTGTACTAGGAGCTTTGCGGGACGTCGCTCGAGGGACCAGGGCCAGCCGCAACTCTGAGTTGTTCCTGGCTCTTCGTGTTGCCAGCCGTTGCTCGCCGGTGGGTTTCGGACGCCAACAACTTTACATTGACAATATCCATGAGATATGCAAGTTATAAGTTGAAAGCAACCGCTGAAACTTCATCTTCCTTTGTGTTGCTTCAACGCCTTTACTTTGAATTATTGCTTTATGAGTTAACTCTTATGCAAGACTTATTGATGCTTGTCTTGAAGTACTATTCATGAAAAGTCTTTGCTATATGATTCATTTGTTTACTCATGTCATTTACATTGTTTTGATCGCTGCATTCACTACATATGCTTACAATAGTATGATCAAGGTTATGATGGCATGTCACTCCAGAAATTATCTTTGTTTATCGTTTACCTGCTCGGGACGAGCAGAAACTAAGCTTGGGGATGCTGATACGTCTCCGACGTATCGATAATTTCTTATGTTCCATGCCACATTATTGATGATATCTACATGTTTTATGCACACTTTATGTCATATTCGTGCATTTTCTGGAACTAACCTATTAACAAGATGCCGAAGTGCCAGTTGCTGTTTTCTGCTGTTTTTGGTTTCAGAAATCCTAGTAAGGAAATATTCTCGGAATTGGACGAAATCAAGGCCCAGGGTCCTATTTTGCCACGAAGCTTCCAGAAGACCGAAGAGTCAACGAAGTGGGGCCACGAGGTGGCCAGGAGGGAAGGCGGCGCGGCCCCACCCTTGGCCGCGCCAGCCTGTCTCCAGGGCCCCTCGCGACGCCCCCTGACCTACCCTTCCGCCTACAAATAGCCTTCATTGCGAAACCCCCAGTACCGAGAGCCACGATACGGAAAACCTTCCAGCGACGCCGCCGCCGCCAATCCCATCTCGGGGGATTCAGGAGATCGCCTCCGGTACCCTGCCGGAGAGGGGAATCATCTCCCGGAGGACTCTACGCCGCCATGGTCGCCTCCGGAGTGATGTGTGAGTAGTCTACCCCTGGACTATGGGTCCATAGCAGTAGCTAGATGGTTGTCTTCTCCTCATTGTGCTTAATTGTCGGGTCTTGTGAGCTGCCGAACATGATCAAGATCATCTATCTGTAATTCTATATGTTGTGTTTGTTGGGATCCGATGAATAGAGAATACCATGTTATGTTGATTATCAATTTATATCTATGTGTTGTTTATGATCTTGCATGCTCTCCGTTATTAGTAGAGGCTCTGGCCAAGTTTTTGCTATTAACTCCAAGAGGGGGTATTTATGCTCGATAGTGGGTTCATGTCTCCGTGAATCTGGGGAAGTGACAGAAATCTCTAAGATTATGGATGTGCTGTTGCCACTAGGGATAAAACATTGGTGCTATGTTCGAGGATGTAGTTACTGATTACATTACGCGCAATACTTAATGCAATTGTCTGTTGTTAGCAACTTAATACTGGAGGGCGTTCGGATGATAACCTGAAGGTGGACTTTTTAGGCATAGATGCATGCTGGATAGCGGTCTATGTACTTTGTCGTAATGCCCAATTAAATCTCACTATACTCATCATAATATGTATGTGCATGGTCATGCCCTCTCTATTTGTCAATTGCCCAACTGTAATTTGTTCACCCAACATGCTGTTTATCTTATGGGAGAGACACCTCTAGTGAACTGTGGAGCCCGATCCAATTCTCTATACTGAAATACAATCTACTGCAATACTTGTTCTACTGTTTTCTGCAAACAATCATCATCCACACTATACATCTAATCCTTTGTTACAGCAAGCCGGTGAGATTGACAACCTCGCTGTTTCGTTGGGGCAAAGTACTTGGTTTGTGTTGTGCAGGTTCCACGTTGGCGCCGGAATCCCTGGTGTTGCGCCGCACTACACCTCGCCGCCATCAACCTTCAACGTGCTTCTTGACTCCTACTGGTTCGATAAACCTTGGTTTCTACTGAGGGAAACTTGCCGCTGTGCGCATCACACCTTCCTCTTGGGGTTCCCAACGGACGCGTGTCGAACGAAAAGACAATACGTCAACCACGCGCATCAGTGACCGTGTCGAAGTCTCGCCGCAGATTTTTCGGTGCTCCCTTTCTAGCTTCCAACTACCACTCTCCGTGCTCCTTTCTTTTCCCTAGGGATAGGGAAGTTAGCCTTGGTCCATGTCCGAAACCTTTCCAACACCTGCTGCGAGAATCTACAGTGAACAAAGAGGTGTGTTTAATCTTTAGGAATGTGTGTGAGATCACCCTCTTCTCTCCAGGTTGTCAGCAGTTAGACACCTCTTATCCGAGTTCCTCTTCGAGGTTTCCAGTCTCTACACGAGTTGAACTCCTAAAGTACAAGATTTGGTGCCAATGGCTGCTCTAAAGTACAAGATTTGAACCTCTTGCTTTATAGAACTGCAGTGCTTGTTTACTCTTTTTTTTGAAACGGAGGTAAAAGCTTTGCCTCATCCATTAATTAAGTAGAAGGTGCCCGGTTTTTAGGAGAAAACCTGGCAAAAACCTACAAAGACAGGACCAAGCCCACGCCCACCCACACGACGCCGTGAAGGCACACTGAGCCACCCTGGCTACCCACATAAGCTACACAAACGCGAAGCTCGAGTTGGCTTATGCCAAACAGATGGGTCCCCAAGAAAAGGCCGGTAGCTCCGATTCTGATGACAAGCCGCGGAGAGGAGATGCACAAGACCTGCGCTGAAAAGGACCTTCACCGTCGAACCACCCCTCGAAGGTCATCGTACACCACCCAAAGGCAGCTTCGACTTGACAGCAAGAGGGCATGCAGCAACTAAACCATGCTCAGCACCATTGTCGTTGCCGCCCAAGCCCACCGCCGAGAGGCACCTTATCGCCCACGCGGCCCAAGCTCAAGCACCCTCGAAGATGACGAACATTCGAAGCCACCGCTTCAACATACCGCTGCTCCGTCGCGCCCTGCGCGTCCACCAAGACCACCACCTTCCGGGGCCGCCGCCCCGACGTACCACCGCTTGCTCTCGAGCTGCAACACCACACGAACCGTCCACCCGCAACCTAAGATGCATAGGGCAAACGGCCGCAGACCACGAGCATCACACCAACTCATCCGGGGCCACCGCCCCGACATAACGTTCGACCGTCCCCTGTAGGACGCGTCCGACCGAGCCGACTGCCCTACCGCCCACATGGCCATGGTCGCCACCCAAGCCGTGACAAGCCGCATCCCTGCACCATAGAGATGTTGTCGCACCGCCTTCCCGGGCCCTCGCCCCGGCTCACAACCACCTACCCGAGGCCGCCGCCTCGGCATCCTCCAACGCAGACGGTAAGGCAACGCAGCCCGGCAAACAAACCACCCTCGCCGAGTGAAGTTCATGCCCTCCAAAGATGACGCCTCCAAGAAGGGAAGCGACGAGACCGCCGCCGTCGCCCGCTCCGGCCGAGGCAAGAGCTTGGGCTTTCACCCGGAGGGCACGAATCCTCGAAGACAGGAGAGGTAGGAGCTCCACGATGATGCCTCCAAGAAGGGGAACGGCACCCTGAGGCATCGCCATCGCCGGCACCGACCAAGTCGGGCAGAGCTTTCACCCGGAGCAAGCACCCTCCCGTCGAGGCTTCCTTCACCGGCAGGGAAGCCGCAACACGACATCATGCGCGCCAGTACCGTCGACCACCTAGCCCACCATGACGCCGCCGCTGCCCGGGTTCACGTATAACTACTTGTTAGATAATCTGCCGGAGTATATAGCCAATTAATCTGGCAATGGTGGCTAATTAATCTGTCAACCCCGCTTAATTAATCTAGTAATTGCTTCGGAAAAGAACATGTTTAAGAAGATAATTAATCTGGTGTTTGTGCCTATTAAAACTGCTAGCTATGACTAGTTAATCTGGTAGTTGATATTGAGGTAAACTAGAGTGTTTTTAGAAAACTTAATAATTATGGTTAGATAATCTGGTGATTACTTCTTGTTAACTATTATCTGATAGTCATGACTAATTATTCTGGTAGCTCTTACTCACAACTCGGTAAACTCTTACTAAGCTAACCAGGAAAATGCTCTTGTTATTTTGTGTAGGAAATGATGTTCAGACAGTGAGGGAAATAAAAGACCTAAAAATCTGCTCATGGTGTCCAAGGACGAAGTGCTGCGAATGCGATTTTTTCCATGGTAGCATGTGCTATGACTTTTCAGTAGACAGACAGACGCATGCAACTTTGAGCAATGCTATTTTTTATGTAGCCGAAGTGCATTATGCGGTGATGCACTGATGCCACTGTATTTGTCCTCTAATTGCTGCGTTCCTAGCTTTTGATGTATGTTTGTCGCTCGCCCACAGGCTGTTTGTCAGATGGTCTACCGAGCCGCCGCACGGATTGACACATATGCGGCGCCGCCTGGTAGTAGAGTCCATAAGAAGCCAGAGGGGATGCGAACATCTGCCCTTAGCCAACTCACACACACACACACCACTAAACTCAACGCCTACTCTCGCAACATGATTCTCCGCTCCCCTCCCCTCGCAGCCCCGCAGAGGCTAAACTCCTCCAAGACACAATCTATGGTTTGCTCCGTGGAAAGCTGTCTGTCAAAGTTCCCAAAGACCCGGGCATTCCTTTGCTTCCAGAGCGTCTAGGCGATCAGCAAGACAAAGGTATCAAAACCTCTCCTGTCCTCCCTCCTCAATCTCTTCCTCGTCTCTGTCCACCATCTCTCCAAATCGGTGTTCCCCTGCGGCTCCTGGAGTTGTGACCCCACTCTTCTCAAGCAGCCAAACCAGACCAACTTGGCGTACGGGCACTGCGACAGGATATGGTCAACATTGTCCTCCTCCTGGAGGCATGTGGCGCAGGGATCAGGGCGGTCCTGTAGGCCATGTCGTGCCCTCCTATCCGAGGTCCAGAGCCTACGCTTAATCGCTAACCAACCGAAGATTTTGCATTTTAGGTGTGCAAATGATCCCCAGATTGGTTTGGCCATACTCCAAGTAATCCTCCCCATGCAAAGCATGTTATAAGTCTCCCTGGCTGAATACCGCCTCTACGCTGAGCCTTTCCAGGTGATCTAATCCGGGCTAGAGTCATCCCGAGGCACTCTGCCCAGCTGTTCCCAAAGGAGGGTGCATTGCATCCAGCCCTCAATGGACAGCTCTTCAGACACGTCTGATAACCATAAGTCCTCAACCAAAGCATCGCTAACCTTCCTCACATTTTTCCTTCTAGTCGGGACTAAAGCCGCTACCTCTGGCGCGATCTCATCCACTCTCCGGCCATTGATCCATCTATCTCTCCAGAAGAGAGTATTCTCACCATCCCCCACATCAAAGCACGCTAGGCTTTGAAACACATCATTGGCTTCAACGTCATTGATAGCCGGCAGCCCTTGCCATGGCCTCGATGGATCCGTACGGCGGAGCCAACACCACCTCACTCTGAGGGCCAATCCTTGCAGACTCAGGTCCTTCACTCCAAGGCCTCCGAACCGAGTCGGCTTGCAGATTGTGTCCCACGCTACTAGACATTTCCCACCATTAACTTCCTTCTTCCCTGCCCAAAAGAAAGCTCTCATCCATTTAACCAACTCCTCCAGCACCCAGGCTGGCGCCTCTGCGACCACGAGTTGATGTAGGTCTCGCACTAATCACCGATTTGATGAGAATGAGCCTCCCTGGCTTCTGAATCATGCCTCTCTGCCAAGCCGGAACACAGTGAATGACTTGGTTAATCAGCAGTTGTAGTCAAGGGTCTCAGCGCCAGCTGCATGCCAAGGTATTTGATGGGGAACCCCACCACCTCGCACCCCAGCGTCTCCGCAACTCTCACAACATCTCCATCTTGCTCCCTAATCAGGGCCGGTCCTGACCCATGACAGCCATGGGCGGCCGCCTAGGGCCCAGGCCAGTGAGGGGCCCAGGAACGGAAGATTTGTTTACTATGGGCTGGAAAAAATAAAATATATGTAGTAGCCTAGTACATGCAGCAGCAAATACCAGTACAACCTTCCCGCGTGAGTGCGTGAGAATGGTCTGCGCGCCAGATCGGTCAGCTCCTTGCGCGCGGCTGCTCGTCAACGTGTGATCTTTCGTTCGTGAGCGCGTGAGGTGTGACCGATCGGTCCAACTCCCTGCCTCGACTGCTCGGCTGACACGGTATAAAGGAATAGACAGGGTTCTGAAAAAATGGGAATAGACGAAGACGATAGCTAGGTCCTGTGTCTTTCTCATCTTTGCGTCTCACCAATTGCTTGGTCAACCGCTTTGATCTCCCGTTCGGCAATGTGCATGACTAAATCTCTCTCCTAATTCTCTCATGTAATTTATGACTTATTGTCTTAATTGGGGTTATAATTGATGTAAATTTCTTCACCATTATAGGTGTTATAATACCAAAATAATTGTCCGGTGCTACGGAAAAGAAAAGAAGAAAGCTAGATAATTAGTTTGTTGAATCGCAAAGAGGTGTTTTAAATAAGTATTTTCCAGCTAAAAGTAGTGTAATCGTAGATGAAGTCATTGTAATTTTGCATCTAGAAATGCACGAAGAAGCTTTTTTGTGAAGCATTGAAGCGTAACTGTCGATGAAGTCATGTAATTTGATTTTATTTGAGTTAATTAAACAAGTAAAAAATATTTATTCTATTTTTTACCATTTTATTATTATTATATATCATAAATATGCATGCATACTAAGGGGTCCTTTTGTCGAATTCGCCCAAGGGCCCCGAAAAACATAGGGCCGACCCTGTCCCTAATCAGCGTGGCTGAGGTTTTTCTATAGTTGACGCACAACCCGGAGGCCTCCCCAAACACATGCAGAATGGCCTTTACCGCTTCAAGCTCGGCACTCAGTGGTTTGCAGAAGATAACCACATCGTCAGCGTATACCAAAATCCTCTGGAGCTCCGAAATCCCCGCAAGCCTTGTGAAAAGCTGTCTCTCCACGGCTTTCTTGATTGCCGCCGTCAACACTTCCATAGCCGCCACAAACAACATCGGTGAGGTGGGATCTCCTTGTCTAAGCCCTCTGGCATGCACGATTCTCCCCCCGGGCACTCCATTTACCAACACTCTACTGTTCGCCGTGTTCAGCAACAAGGCGACCCACTTTAGGAACCTCTCTCCAAACCCCATGCTCTGAAGCACCTCAAACAGAAAGCTCTGATGACGCGTCAAGCATACGCCCGTTGGGAACCCCAAGAGGAAGGTGTGATGCGTACAACAGCAAGTTTTACCTCAGTAAGAAACCAAGGTTATCGAACCAGTAGGAGTCAAGGAACACGTGAAGGTTGTTGGCGGAGGAGTGTAGTGCGGCGCAACACCAGGGATTCCGGCGCCAACGTGGAACCTACACAACACAATCAAAATACTTTGCCCCAACTTAACAGTGAGGTTGTCAATCTCACCGGCTTGCTGTAAACAAAGGATTAAACGTATGGTGTGGAAGATGATGTTTGTTTGCGAAGAACAGTAAAGAACAATGTTTGCAGTAGATTGTATTCAGATGTAAAAGAATGGACCGGGGTCCACAGTTCACTAGTGGTGTCTCTCCAATAAGAAATAGCATGTTGGGTGAACAAATTACAGTTGGGCAATTGACAAATAGAGAAGGCATAACAATGCACATACATATCATGATGACTACTATGAGATTTAATCAGGGCATTACGACAAAGTACATAGACCGCTATCCAGCATGCATCTATGCCTAAAAAGTCCACCTTCGGGTTAGCATCCGCACCCCTTCCAGTATTAAGTTGCAAACAATAGACAATTGCATTAAGTATGGTGCGTAATGTAATCAACACAAATATCCTTAGACAAAGCATTGATGTTTTATCCCTAGTGGCAACAGCACATCCACAACCTTAGAACTTTCTGTCACTGTCCCAGATTCAATGGAGACATGAACCCACTATCGAGCATAAATACTCCCTCTTGGAGTTACAAGTATCAACTTGGCCAGAGCCTCTACTAGCAACGGAGAGCATGCAAGAACATAAACAACACACATATGATAGATTGATAATCAACTTGACATAGTATTCCATATTCATCGGATCCCAACAAACACAACATGTAGCATTACAAATAGATGATCTTGATCATGATAGGCAGCTCACAAGATGTAACATGATAGCACAATGAGGAGAAGACAACCATCTAGCTACTGCTATGGACCCATAGTCCAAGGATGAACTACTCACACATCAATCCGGAGGCGATCATGGTGATGAAGAGTCCTCCGGGAGATGATTCCCCTCTCCGGCAGGGTGCCGGAGGCGATCTCCTGAATCCCCCGAGATAGGATTGGCGGTGGCTGCGTCTCTGGAAGTATTTCCGTATCGTGGCTCTCGGTAATATGGTTTTCGCGACGGAGAGTTTAAGTAGGCGGAAGGGCAGAGTTGGAGGCGGCGCAGGGGCCCCACACCATAGGCCGGCGTGGGCCCCATGTTGGCCGCGCCGCCCTATGGTTACGGCCCCTCGTGGCCCCACTTCGTATGCTCTTCGGTCTTCTGGAAGCTCCGTGAAAAAATAAGACCCTGGGCGTTGATTTCGTCCAATTCCGAGAATATTTCATTTGTAGGATTTGTAAAACAAAAAACAGCAGAAAACAGCAACTGGCTCTTCGGCATCTCGTCAATAGGTTAGTGCCGGAAAATGCATAATAATGACATAAAGTATATATAAAACATGTGAGTATCATCATAAAAGTAGCATGGAACATAAGAAATTATAGATACGTTTGAGACGTATCAAGCATCCCCAAACTTAGTTCCTACTCGCCCTCGAGTAGGTAAACGATAACAAAGATAATTTCTAAAGTGACATGCTATCATAATCTTGATCAATACTATTGTAAAGCATATGAGATGAATGCAGTGATTCGAAGCAATGGTAAAGATAATGATTAAACAACTGAATCATATAGCAAAGACTTTTCATGAATAGTACCTTCAAGACAAGCATCAATAAGACTTGCATAGGAGTTAACTCATGAAGCAATAGATTCTTAGTAGAAAGTTTTGAAGCAACACAAAGGAAGATATAAGTTTCAGCGGTTGCTTTCAACTTCAACATGTATATCTCATGGATAATTGTCAACACAAAGTAATATGATGAATGCAAATAAGCAAGTATGTAGGAATCAATGCACACAGTTGACACAAGTGTTTGCTTCTAAGATAGAAAGAAGTAGGTAAACTGACTCAACATAAAAGTAGAAGAAAGGCCCTTCGCAGAGGGAAGCATGGATTACTATTTTTGTGCTAGAGCTTTTATTTTGAAAACACAGAAACAATTTTGTCAACGGTAGTAATAATTCATATGTGTTATGCATAAGACATCCTATAAGTTGCAAGCCTCATGCGTAGAATACCAATAGTGCTCGCACCTTGTCCTAATTAGCTTGGATTTACATGGATTGTCATTGCATAACATATGTTTCAACCAAGTGTCACAAAGGGGTACCTCTATGCCGCCTGTACAAAGGTCTAAGGAGAAAGTTCGCATTGGATTTCTCGCTTTTGATTATTCTCAACTTAGACATCCATACCGGGACAACATAGAAAACTGATAATGGACTCCTCTTTAATGCATAAGCATTCAACAACAAATAATATTCTCATAAGAGATTGAGGATTGATTGTCCAAACTGAAACTTCCACCATGATTCATGGCTTTAGTTAGCGGCCCAATGTTCTTCTCTAACAATATCCATACTCAAACCATTTGATCATGATAAATCACCCTTACTCCAGACAAGACGAACATGCATAGCAACTCACATGATATTCAACAAGGTGTAATAGTTGATGGCGTCCCCAGAAACATGGTTTCCTCTCAACAAGCAACTTATAAGAAATAAGATACATAAGTACATATTCAATACCACAATAGTTTTTAAGCTACTTTCCCATGAGCTATATATTGCAAAGACAAGGAATGAAATTTTAAAGGTAGCACTCAAGTAATTTACTTTGGAATGGCAGAGAAATACCATGTAGTAGGTAGGTATGGTGGATGCAAATGGCATAGTTTTTGGCTCAAGGATTTGGATGCACGAGGAGAATTCCCTCTCAATACAAGGCTTTGGCTAGCAAGGTTGTTTGAAGCAAACACAAGTATGAATCGATACAGCAAAACTTACATAAAAACATATTGCAAGCATTATAAGACTCTACATTGTCTTCCTTGTTGTTCAAACACCTCACCAGAAAATATCTAGACCCTAGAGAGACCAATCATGCAAACCAAATTTTAACCAGCTCTATGGTAGTTCTTCATTAATGGGCGCAAAGTACATGATGCAAGAGCTTAAACATGATCTATTTGAGCACAAAAATTGCCAAGTATCAAATTATTCAAGACATTATACCAATTACCACATGAAGCATTTTCTGTTTCCAACCATATAATGATGAACGAAGCGGTTTCAACCTTCGCCATGAACATTAAAAGTAAAGCTAAGAACACATGTGTTCATATGCAACAGCGGAGCGTGTCTCTCTCCCAAACAAGGAATGCTAGGATCCGATTTTTTTCAAACAAAAACAAAAATAAAAACATACAGACGCTCCAAGTAAAGCACATAAGATGTGACAGAATAAAAATATAGTTTCACTAGAGGTGACCTGATAAGTTGTCGATCAAGAAGGGATGCCTTGGGCATCCCCAAGCTTAGATGCTTGAGTCTTCTTAAAATATGCAGGGATGAACCACGGGGGCATCCCCAAGCTTAGAATTTTCACTCTTCTTGATCATATTGTATCATCCTCCTCTCTTGACCCTTAAAAACTTCCTCCACACCAAACTCAAAACAAACTCATTAGAGGGTTAGTGCATAATCAAAAATTCACATATTCAGAGGTGACATAATCATTCTTAACACTTCTGGACATTCCACAAAGCTACTGAAAGTTAATGGAACAAAGAAATCCATCAAACATAGCAAAACAGGCAATGCGAAATAAAAGGTAGAATCTGTCAAAACAGAACAGTCCGTAAAAGCGAATTTTTCTGAGGCACTTAACTTGCTCAGATGAAAAAGCTCAAATTGAATGGAAGTTGCGTACATATCTGAGGATCACGCACGTAAATTGGCAGATTTTTCTGAATTACCTACAGACGGGGCTGCTCAATTTCGTGATAGTAAGAAATCTGTTTCTGCGCAGTAATCCAAATCTAGTATCAACCCTACTATCAAAGACTTTACTTGGCACAACAATGGAATAAAATAAAGATAAGGAGAGGTTGCTACAGTAGTAACAACTTCCAAGACTAAAATATAAAAGAAAAGTGCAGAAGTAAAATAATGGGTTGTGTCCCATAAGCGCTTTTCTTTAACGCCTTTCAGCTAGGCGCAGAAAGTGTGAATCAAGTAACATCAAGAGATGAAGCATTAATAGAGGGGTTTGGAGTTTTCTCAACTATGCATTGTATCTTATCTATGTAAGTTTCAGAGGCTTCTTTTTCATTACTCTTAGGCTTGCTATTCTCATCAAACAAATTTTCAGGAACAAGCCAAGCATAGTTATTTTCTATAGCTTCATGCATTCCTAGGAGCTTACTAGGTATCGGTACTTTAATCTCCCCCCATCATTGACATTATTAGTGTACTTTACTCTATCCATGTCCATCTTTTCAAGTGTTTTTGCAAAGTCGGTGAACAACCCAAGCCTCTTATGCTTAATAAAAACTTTTCTAGCTTCTTTAGCTATATCACCAAATTCTCTAAGAAGGACATCTAAAACAAAATTTCTCTTTTCTCCCATTTCCATATCAGAGAGTGTAAGAAACATATGTTGAATTATAGGATTGAGATTAACAAATCTAGTTTCCAACATGTGTACTAAACAGGCAGTAGCACTTTCATAAGTAGGAACAACTTTTACCTAGGGTGTATCTTCAAAATCTTCATCCATACTAACATGAGTGAAAAATGCTTCTATATTATCTCTTCCAATGATAGACCCTCGTCCTACCGGTATATCTTTTAGAGTGAACTTAGGAGGAAACATGATGAAATAAACAAAAGGTAAATAAAGTAAATGCAAGTAACTAATTTTTTTGTGTTTTTGATATAGAGAAAACAAACAAAGCAGAAAATAAAGTAAATGCAAGTAACTAATTTTTTTGTATTTTTGATATAAAGCAAACAAAGCAGTAAATAAAATAAATTAAAGCAAGACAAAAACAAAGTAAAGAGATTGGATGTGGGAGACTCCCCTTGCAGCGTGTCTTGATCTCCCCGGCAACGGCGCCAGAAAACAGTCTTGATGACGCGTCAAGCACACGCCCGTTGGGAACCCCAAGAGGAAGGTGTGATGCGTACAGCAGCAAGTTTTCCCTCAGTAAGAAACCAAGGTTATCGAACCAGTAGGAGTCAAGGAACACGTTAAGGTTGTTGGCGGAGGAGTGTAGTGCGGCACAACACCAGGGATTCCGGCGCCAACGTGGAACCTGCACAACACAATCAAAATACTTTGTCCCAACTTAACAATGAGGTTGTCAATTGATGACCCACAAGTATAGGGGATCGCAGCAGTCTTCGCGGGAAGTAAATCCCAATTTATTGATTCCACACAAGGGGAGACAAAGAATACTTGAAAGCCTTAACAGCGGAGTTGTCAATTCAGCTGCACCTGGAAACAGACTTGCTCGCAAGAGTTTATCAGTAGTAACAGTTTTATAGCAGTAGCAGTAGTGAAATAACAGCAGCAGAGTAACAGAGACATCAGTAGTGATTTTAGTAAACAGCAGGATTAAAATACTGTAGGCACGGGGACGGATGACGGGCGTTGCATGGATGAGAGAAACTCATGTAACAATCATAGCAGGGCATTTGCAGATAATAATAAAACGGTGTCCAAGTACAAAGCAATTAATAGGCATGTGTTCCAATTATAGTCGTACGTGCTCGCAATGAGAAACTTGCACAACATCTTTTGTCCTACCAGCCGGTGGCAGCCGGGCCTCAAGGGAATCTACTGGATATTAAGGTACTCCTTTTAATAGAGTACCGGAGCAAAGCATTAACACTCCGTGAACACATGTGATCCTCACATCACTACCATCCCCTCCGGTTGTCCCGATTCTTGTCACTTCGGGGCCATTGGTTCCGGACAGCGACATGTGTATACAACTTGCAGGTAAGGCCATAAACAATGAATATCATGATGAAATAATAACATGTTCAGATCTGAGATCATGGCACTCGGGCCCTAGTGACAAGCATTAAGCATAACAAGTTGCAACAATATCATCAAAGTACCAATTACGGACACTACGCACTATGCCCTAACAATCTTATGCTATTACATGACCAATCTCATCCAATCCCTACCATCCCCTTCGGCCTACAGCGGGGGAATTACTCACACATGGATGGGGGAAACATGGCTGGTTGATGAAGAGGCGTCGGTGGTGATGATGGCGATGATCTCCTCCAATTCACCGTCCCGGCGGAGTGCCAGAACGGAGACTTCTGGCTCCCGAGACGGAGTTTCGCGATGTGGCGGCGTTCTGGAGGGTTTCTGGCGACTTCGACTTCTTCCCATGCGTTTTTAGGTCGAAGGCAATAAATAGTCCGAAGGAGGGCGTCGGGGGCTGACCGAGGCCGCCACTCCATAGGGCCGCGCGGGCCCCTCCTGGGCCGCGCCGGCCTATGGTGTGGGGCCCTCGGGCCTTCACCTGGCTTGCCCTTCTGGCTCCGCCAATATTCTGGGAAAATAGGACCTTCTGCATAAATTCCAAGGATTTTCCTGAAAGTTGGATTTCTGCAAAAAAACGAGACACCAGAACAGTTCTGCTGAAAACAACGTTAGTCCATGTTAGTTGCATCCAAAATACACAAATTAGAGGCAAAACAATAGCAAAAGTGTTCGGGAAAGTAGATACGTTTTGGACGTACCAACTCCCCCCAAGCTTAGCTTATTGCTTGTCCTCAAGCAATTCAGTTAACAACTGAGCGATAAAAGAACTTTCACGAACACATTTGTTCATATGATGTATATATTCTCATAATATTGCTAATACTTAGGCAGTTCATAATGAGATGCATATAAATAAGATCATCTAACAGCTATGTCAATCATGGAGAAGTACCAACAATTAATAATAAGCATCATGAATCATGTCTATAAGCAGGATTGAAATGTTCATAAGAGAGTATGATAAAATGGTATCTCGCTTGCCCATATTTGATCAGCAAAACATAAATGCTCAGGCACCTCTGAAGTTCATAAAAAGACTAGAAGTAGTGATTGTCAAAGATAAAAGCATCAAAGTTATACCACAATCAATCATATTTTGAGACAAGCATATTGTACTAAGAATGACAGTTGTGCTCTCAAGATAGTGCTCAAAGAAAGAATGGAGACACAACACAAAAGTAAAAGATTGACCCTTCGCAGAGGGAAGCAGGGATTAACATGCGCTAGAGCTTTTCATTTTTAAAACAGGAGTAAAATTATTTTGAGAGGTGTTTGTTGTTGTCAACGAATGGTAATGGGTACACCAACTACCTCGCCAACCGGACTTCCAAGAGCGGCTCCCATGAATTATTTTTATGTTTATGTGGCACTCCTTCCAACCTTTCTTTCACAAACCATGGCTAACCGAATCCTCGGGTGCCTGCCAACAATCTCATACCATGAAGGAGTGCCTTTTTATTTTAGTTTTATTATGATGACACTCCCCCCAACCTTTGCTTACACAAGCCATGGCTAACCGAATCCTTCGGGTGCCGTCCAACAATCACATACCATGGAGGAGTGTCTATTTAAGTTAATTAATTTGGGACTGGGAATCCCATTGCCAGCTCTTTTTGCAAAATTACCGGATAAGCGGATGTGCCACTAGTCCATAATGAAAGTCCGTCAAAAGTAAATGACAAGGTTGAAAGTTAAACACCACATACTTCCTCATGGGCTATGAAACATTAACACAAATTGAGAAGCATTTTGAAGGTTTTAAAGGTAGCGCATGAGAATTTACTTGGAATGGTTTGAAATGCCATGCATAGGTATTTATGGTGGACACTTTGGAACAACTTGGTTTTCAGGTGTTTGGAAGCACGAGCAGCGTTCCCGCTCAGTACAAGTGAAGGCTAGCAAAAGACTAGGGAGCGACAAATCAAGAGAGCAGTAACTGTCATAATCATGCTTGCGGCAAAATAAATTAACGGAGGCATAAAAGTGATACAAGAACTCTGAAGCAATATAAATCATCGAGGCTTAATTGACTTTTGTTCAGTCTCATGCATGCGTGAGCATGTGCCAAGTCGATATAAATGAATTATTCAGAGGAGGATACCACAATGCCATACCTACTTATGAATAAAACAATGCAAGCAAACATCCATGACATGCTACTCATATTAATAAATTGGAGCTAAACATGAGAGATCATGAACTACTAGACTTTCTCAAATGACATATACCTCACATGAACCAACTAAGCATGCTCACATGGATGAGTATATGTACAAAAATGAAAACAAATAGAGTTCATACCAGCCTCTCACCACAATCCAATTGTCGTAGATCGTCATTATTGCCTTTCACTTGTGTAGCTTGGATAATATGAAATGAAAACCACGCTCCAGCCACCGAGGACCATTGAACTCATGATGAACTTTACAAACCAAAGAAGAACAGCAAATATTTTTGGTGTTTTCGAATTGGAAACAAGAACAAAAGGAAACAAGCAAACAAAGCAAAATCTTTTTGGGTTTTCTTGTAGCAAACCAACGATAGCAAATAAAGCGAAACAAATACAAGAAACCAAAACAAACAAATGATGAAGAGAAACAACAGAAATATTTTTGGTCTTTTTGTGTTTTGGGATAGAAACAAAGCAAAAACAAGAAATAGCAAACTAGAAGACTCACATAAACACAAAGCAGCAGAAATTCGTCAAACTTGACAGCAGTACAGTACTCGATTTTTAAGAAATTCTTCCACTGCTCAAATCGAAAAGTGTTCAACTAATGAAAGTTAAATAACGACCTGGGGAACATGCACAAAAATTGGCTTCGCAAAATACTGTTCTGGCTATATTTGGGAATTTTTTCGGTAACAGTCCAGAATCTGTTTTCAGGCAGCACTTCCCCAAATATCATCTCCCTCTCATTAGAAAACCACTCAAACAAAATAAATAAGTATATACAAGTATCCAGCAATCATAATATGCAAAGAATGAGTGATGCCGGTATACCTCCCCCCAAGCTTAGGCTTTTGGCCTAAGTGGAGTTTAACCCCAGGGAGGGTCGCTGTTCCTCGCCGGTGGATAATGCATGGCGTAGTCATAGTAAGGTTCCTGTGCAGAAGAAAAACGTGGAGGCTCCACATGCCCAAAATGTTGATGCGAGGAACTTGCTGCATCGGATGATGAGTCGAGGTGTTCCTCGACCTCCTCTGTGTTGCCTCTTGCATGATGGCCTCCTCCCTCTATGTGTGCATTCAGTGCACCTTCTGTGACTGACCAATCCTCCCTGGAATCAAGGTTAAATAGAACAGGCGCAGGCAATCTTACTAGTTTTTCAGTTTTCTTAGTTGTTCTCCAAGACTTCTTGTAAAATGTTATCTTGTAAGACAGGTTACCCAAATTAGATGAATCAGAAACAAATTCATGTCTGATCATAGAGACTACGTCAAGTTTTTCTATGGAAAGTTGAATATCAAGATGATGAGGTTCTACACCATGCAAAGCTAGTAAACGAGAGGCGATGAGACCCCCACAAATTCCTCCTTTCTCACGGTTAGTAGCAAGTCTATAAGCTATCAATGCCCCCAAATTATAAGTCTTACTACCTTGCAGTGCAGCAGCTAGAAAAGCTAAATCCTGGATAGATAGTTTACCACCATTCCTTCTAGCAAGAACGCATTTAGTAATGAAATAAGCAAAGTAGCGGATAGCTGGGAGTTGAATGCTAGTGATTTTACCACCATCGTCTGAGAAACTCCTCCCATGACAAATCATCTCGATGAGGCTTAAGAGCTCTCGCAGCGATCCCCTTATCTTCTCGCATGATCCCCATTGCGGTACTCTAATTGCTGTACAAAAATCATTGAATGGCAAGTTGATAGTTTTAGTATAAATCTTATACTGAACCATGGGGTTAGATCGGGACCAATTGAACTTAAAATCCTGCACAACAGACATAGTCAATTTTGCATATTGGCATGGTTCTCCATCAACAAAATCATTCAACCCTGCACGAGAAATTAGATTCTGAACATCTTCCAGTATTCCTGCGCTTCTCATGAAATCTGTGCACGGGTAGTAAGAGGGGTATACTCCCTCTTCGCGGTTCACTCTCATGACTTGTTGCACCTCCAATTCTTGTTGGTTTAGTTGATATTTATTCCACTCCATTTTCTGAAATTTTTCAACAAACAATATAAAATTTGATTTGGTGATATATAATCAAGGGGAACTACTATAGGAACTTGCTAGAATACTAATCATGCATCAAAACTAGTTTATACAACTTAGAACAAGCATGCAAGCTCACTAAACATGTTACCTACAGCAGCAAAATATTCAAGATATACTCAACCAAACAAAATTCTACTTGGATAATCGGAGGAGTCACATACCGGAGAGCAAATGTGCCAAATTTCAGACAGAAATCTGGGCTGAGCAAAGAGATCGAAAAATCCTGAGCTCTTGAGCAAAAACGCGAGTGAGAGAAAGCTGGTGTCGATTTTTTCGGGAGAGAGAAGAGTCTGGGAGGAAGAGATGCTGAAGTGGGGTAAAGGGGGGCCCACACGCCAGGGTGGCGCGCCCCCCTTCCAGGCCGCACCAGCCTGTGGGGTGCCACCCTGGGGTGCCCCACAGGTCATCTCCTGGTGCTCCCAGGTGCATTTTCGAAAAATAGGACCAACGGTATAATTTTTGTGAATTTTTGAAAACTTTGAAAAATGCACATTTCTGGGTATTAAGTTTATTATTACTGGCCAGGAAATTTTTTGAAATCTCTAATTAACTAAGGAACTTTGCAAATCAAAAGTGCTACAGCAAGTAAGACAAGTGGAGGGAGAAAGAGATGTTGTTTACCTCCTCTATGCATATAAAAGGTATTTGTTAACAAGGTTGATCAAGTCTTGCCACCAAATAAATTTTACATAGCATATGAAGAAATAAACCTCAAATCAATCATGTTACCTTGAATTGTATTGATATGGATCCAATCATATGATTTTGATGTCCTTCTTTAGGCTCATATATAGGACAATCAATAGTTCCAATTTTGATAGTTCTCACATTAGAAATAGTATTGACTCCACATACTTTATCAATCCTCTTGGGGAAATAGACGGTATGCTCCTTATCATCACCATTGAAAGTAACCTTTCCTTTATTGCAATCAATAACAGCCCCTGCGGTGTTAAGAAAAGGTCTCCCAATAATAATAGACATATTATCATCTTCAGGCATTTCCAACACAACAAAATCAGTTAATATCAAGCAGTTATTAGTAACTTGAACAGGAACATCCTCACATATACCAACAGGAATAGCAGTAGATTTATCAGCCATTTGCAAAGATATATCAGTAGGTATCAACTTATCTAAATAAAGTCTCTTATAAAGAGAAAAAGGCATAACACTATCACCGGCTCCCAAGTCACATAGAGCAGTTTTAACATAATTATTCTTAATAGAACAAGGAATAGTAGGTATACCTGGGTCGCCCAACTTCTTTGGAACTTTGCCATTGAAAGAGTAATTAGCAAGCATAGTGGAAATCTCCTCATTGGGGATTTTCCTTTTGTTAGTAACAATATCTTTCATATACTTTGAATAAGGAGGCAATTTAATAGCATCAGTCCAAGGGATTTGCAAGAATAAAGGTTTCATCCAATCGCAGAATTTATTATAGTGTTCTTCTTCCTTTGATTTTAGTTTCTTAGCAGGAAAAGGCATTTGCTTTTGTACCCAAGGTTCCCTTTCATTACCATGTTTCTTAGCAATAAAATCTTCTTTAGTATACTTTTTATTTTTAGCATGCTTTTCAGGTTCATCTTCTACCTCTTCTTTATCAGAAGCATCATTCTTATCATTATCATTATCATGTTCATTACCACTTTCAGTTTCAGCATCAGAAATAGAAATACTATTAGGATCATTAACAGGTTCAGAGGATTCTACAACATTTTTATGTTTCTTCTTCTTTTTCTTCTTAGAAGGAGCACTAGGTTCAATGCGTTGAGAATCTTGTTCAATTCTTTTGGGATGCCCTTCAGGATATAGAGG
Source organism: Lolium perenne (assembly GCF_019359855.2). Lineage (NCBI taxonomy): Eukaryota > Viridiplantae > Streptophyta > Magnoliopsida > Poales > Poaceae > Lolium > Lolium perenne. The sequence continues at coordinate 192,732,376 of NC_067245.2, forward strand.
ATCCTGGGTAGAGACACCACCTCTAGTTGTTACTTCATAAGCATGTTTCTCTTTAGAATTATTATTTAGCAAGTCATTTTGCACTTTAGTGAGTTGATCAATTTGAGTTTGAATCATTTGAAAATGTTTAACAAGCATCTTAACATCATTGGAGGTTCTCTCCACAATATCATGCAAATTGCTAATAGCTTGAGAATTTTCCATTAGATGATTCTCTACTCTCATATTAAAATTTTCTTGCTTAACAATATAATTATCAAACTCATCTAAGCATTGAGCACGAGGTTTTGAATACGGAATATCTTCCCTAGTAAAGCGTTGAAGAGAGTTTACCTCAATCATGGGTGAAGGGGGAATTATCTCACATATATCTTCTATGGGAGGTAGATTCTTCACATCTTCGGATTTAATACCTTTCTCCTTGAGAGACTTCTTGGCTTCCCTCATATCTTCATCATTCAATTCAATTAAACCCCTCTTCTTCAATATTGGCGTTGGAGTTGGTTCAGGTGTATTCCAATCATCATGATTCCGGCTTATTCTAGCCAATAATTCTTCAGCTTCGTCTGGAGTTCTTTTCCTGAAAACACAACCAGCACAACTATCCAAATATGCTCTAGATTCAATGGTTAGTCCACTATAAAATATATCAAGTAGATCATTCTTCTCTAAATCATGTCCAGGTCGAGCTCTGATAAGAGAACAAAATCTTGCCCATGCCTCAGGCAATTTCTCTTCATCTCCCTGGTCAAACCTATAAATTTTCTGTAAAGCAATATGTTGAGCACTAGCGGGAAAGTATTTTCGAAAGAAAACATCACGCAACTCAGTTGGATTTTTAATAGAACCAGGAGGCAAATTATTATACCAAGTTTTAGCATCATCCTTTAATGAGAAAGGAAAAATTTTAGTGACAAAGTAAGTACGCATCTTGACATCATCAGAAAACAAGCTACTCAAAGAAGAAAGTTCAATCATGTGTTCTACAGCACTTTCTTTTTCAGTACCACAAAAGGGTGCTTTCTCTACAATAGCTATATGAGATAGATCAAGAGAAAAATCATAATCTTTATCCTTAATGCATATAGGAGATGTGGCAAATTTAGGATCAGGAGATAGCTTATGTCTAACAGTATATTGTGTGAGAAACTTTTTAATTTTTCTTGCATCAGCAGTAGCATTGCATCTATCAATAAAATCATCATTAAGCTCCACATAATCTTCATCAGGATCATCACTAGAATAATCAAGTTCAGGTGAATTAACAGGTGTAGTAGCATTTTCATTAGGAGTTTCAGCATTTTCAATTTGTCTAGACCTAGCAATTGTAGCATCTAGAAAGGATCCCAATGAACCACTATCATCAAGCACAGCAGAAACATTATCAATATTATGAGAATTTTCAGATTCAGCAGAAGTACCACCAAGCGAAGCTTGTGGCGGTGAAACAAGTTGACTTATCACAGATGGTGAATCAAGAGTAGCAGAGGTACTCAGAGTTGTACCTTTTCTTGTAGTGGATGGTAATATGGCGACTTTAGAATCGCGAGGTTTACCCATGATGGAGAATTTGTAGCGAACAATATCAATCCAAGTGAACTTCCAAATAAAGCTATGCTCCCCGGCAACGGCGCCAGAAAACAGTCTTGATGACCCACAAGTATAGGGGATCGCAGCAGTCTTCGCGGGAAGTAAATCCCAATTTATTGATTCGACACAAGGGGAGACAAAGAATACTTGAAAGCCTTAACAGCGGAGTTGTCAATTCAGCTGCACCTGGAAACAGACTTGCTCGCAAGAGTTTATCAAGAGGTAACAGTTTTATAGCAGTAGCAAGAGTGAAATAACAGCGAAGAGTAACAGAGACAGCAGTAGTGATTTTAGTAAACAGCAGGATTAAAATACTGTAGGCACGGGGACGGATGACGGGCGTTGCATGGATGAGAGAAACTCATGTAACAATCATAGCAGGGCATTTGCAGATAATAATAAAACTGTGTCCAAGTACAAAGCAATAAATAGGCATGTGTTCCAATTATAGTCGTACGTGCTCGCAATGAGAAACTTGCACAACATCTTTTGTCCTACCAGCCGGTGGCAGCCGGGCCTCAAGGGAATCTACTGGATATTAAGGTACTCCTTTTAATAGAGTACCGGAGCAAAGCATTAACACTCCGTGAACACATGTGATCCTCACATCACTACCATCCCCTCCAGTTGTCCCGATTCTTGTCACTTCGGGGCCATTGGTTCCAGACAGCGACATGTGTATACAACTTGCAGGTAAGACCATAAACAATGAATATCATGATGAAATAATAACATGTTCAGATCTGAGATCATGGCACTCGGGCCCTAGTGACAAGCATTAAGCATAACAAGTTGCAACAATATCATCAAAGTACCAATTACGGACACTAGGCACTATGCCCTAACAATCTTATGCTATTACATGACCAATCTCATCCAATCCCTACCATCCCCTTCGGCCTACAGCGGGGGAATTACTCACACATGGATGGGGGAAACATGGCTGGTTGATGAAGAGGCGTCGGTGGTGATGATGGCGATGATCTTCTCCAATTCCCCTGAAATATCCCAAGTTTAGAGGCAATAAAATGAGAGAACACCAAAGTGTGCATTGCATTCATGCATAGAAAATCCGGGGGATTTTCGCGCTTTCAAATAAAACTTGCCACAGTAACTGAAGTTTCACTTGACTTGCTGGAACTGAAGTAGATCATCAAGTCAAGCGCTATAAACTTCACTGTGATCTTTGTTAAAACCTTGTTTTGGGTAGAGATGATTTGATCAATGGATTAGATCAAATGGAATTATATTTACAACAACACATTCTTTAAGAATCAAACCCTAACTTATTAACACTTAAAAGTTAGCAACTACCTTTGTGTGTAAATTAATTCACTTCTAAACTTATTACCAAATAAGGTAAACCACAGGGTCTAAAGTGCATAAAAGCCACACATTCTTATTTAAATCATAACTTATTAAATACATGGAATATGATAAAACTAAATCCATTTACATTACAAATTATAGTTCAAACTATTTGAATAAAATTAACTATGAGTATTTTGAAACTCATATGATCATGCCTTGGTGAAATCAAACACCAACTATCCAAATTTGAGGAATAACCTTCAAACTTAACCTTTTGACCAATATTATAATATAATCCAATCAAATATGATATAGTGACCCATCAACAATAATAAAACCATCCACAAGATATTTAGTAACAAATGCCACTTGGCTATCTAAAAATAAATCATATGAGAGGATAATCTCTATGCCACATGGGATGAAAATATCTACATGACTTGCTTTCCAAGTCTTGCCACCTCATGCTCAAAGGATTGCTATGGATGAGGGCATGACAACCAAGCACCTTACTCACCAAACCAAAACAAGAGTCACCATCTATGTGTCATGATACTAGAGCTTGTCCAAGCCTATAAATAGAGCCACACCCTCCATCCCTTTAGTCATCTTGTAGCATGATACATGGGAACAAACACATAGAGCCACTCCATGTGAATTAGCTAGGATCAAGATGAAGAAGCTAGGAGGTGGAGGCATACCACAAGAAGCAGGTTTATCAGATTTCATGAAGAACAAGCTACAGAAGATACTAAGGTAGAATTCCTAGGAAAACCATATATTTATAGGATCATATCATCATATCCTAAGTAGGACCTTAGGATATTACAAGACATTTAGAAGTGAGAGAGATTATAGATTCTAACCATAGCCATGTCTATCCTAGAGAATACTAGAGTAGTATTACATCTTACTTGTTTAAACCAACCTTTAATCTTGTAGATGAGAGCCATGTTCCACTAGTAAAACATAACCAAAGCTTATGCTCATATTCTAATCCTAGTTGTGTATCACATTGGTGATCACTACTTAAACCCTAAACTACATTTGAATTCCAACCCATGGATTAATTTGGATTATAATAAGAACCCTGCCATACCTCATGCCTATTTTATACTTCAATTTAGTGAAGCTTATGCAAAACCCTAAACCATTTCACCTAGGATCCAATCCACATAAAATAATATGTTCTAACTTGTGTATCATGGATCACAAGTATAAACCAAGCCATAGATACTTAGAACTAAATACCATGTGGAGAGTAGAGTGAACCAATGTTCAATTCTATTTTGCTTCTCTAGTACTTGCTTTGGGAACCAAATGAAATAGTAGTTTATAAAATAGAATCACCACAAGAGCAATTGAATTAACCATGAGGAATATAGGATTCATCCTAAATAATTTAAGTCAAAGCTTGATTGATGATTATAGAGGTTATATCACCACTCTTCTTAAACTCTAAGAACCATCATTCACATAAAATCATGAACCAATCCCATTCTTAATACCCTTTAATTTAAACCCTAGCCATAATTAGAAATATGGGAACAAATCATATTGTTAAGCACTAGCTCAACCTAATCATGTGTTCATTATGCACAAGTTATAAATTTTCAAACCACTTAAATAGATTTTGTTCTCAAATAAAAAAAGGAGATTGAGATAAAAATCTAAAACTTATTTCTATGTTAATTACACCTCACAACATATCAATCTAATTAAAAATTCAATGTTTGTTTAAACAACAAAACAATGCAGCAAGCATCATTATCAAATTATATTAATGTTCAAATGTTTTAGAACCTGCAAAACAACACAGAATTCAAATTTGAATTCAAATAACAAAATCAAAACAGAAAATAAAAACAGAAAATAGAAAAAGGAGAAAAAGGAGAGTCTTACCTGGTGGACCTCAGCAGACCGTCGCAACCCACGAAGCCTACCCAGCAGAAGCCCACGACGTAGCCCAGCCCAACTGGAAATGGTCCACGTACCGTTTCGCGATTAAAAAGAAGCTCGACGTCGTCGTCTTCTTCTCCGAGGCCGACACCGCAGCAACGCCAGTAGACGTCGCCCTCGTCGACGATAAGGATGTCCCGGACGCCACAGAAGCTTCTAGAATTCCACCCTATACCTCTCGCGTCCGAGTCTATCCATTCGCATCAAGATTCACGCCCGAATGGAGCTCACCGTCGCCAGTGCATCTCGGCCAGTACCGCCGGCGAGCCGACGAACCAAACCTCGCCTCGCCCTATAAATATGCCTGGAGCTTCTCCAGGAAACCCTAGAACCTCGCCGCCCCTCCATTTCTTCTCAGTCACCCTTTATCTCTCGCGTTCATCCACTCACAGTCGCCGGAGTCGAAGATGAAGCCGTCGACTGGAGCCACCCCGGAGCTCGTAGCTTGGTCGAGGAGAAGCGCCTCGTCGAGAGGAGCATCTGGGCGCAAGCAATCGTCCAGGGGAGCTAGGAATCGGCTCAATTGCATCGATCCCTTCTGCAGCACATCGCCGGAGGTCGCCAATCGCCGTCGCCTCCGTCAGCAATCGTCGTCGCCGACCACACCATCATGTTCAGGGTGAGTTTGCGCGTCTATAGAGCCAGATCTCGCTTCCTAGCATGCATCCTAGCCTCGTTTTCCATTTTGGCCGAGTCGCGCCGCCGCAGACGAGTTCACCGGCGATGCTCCGGTGACCTTTGGGTGGTGGTGTTGACGCTCACATGCTCAGCCTCGAACCCTGGTTCGAACGCGCCTAATTACGTTGTCTCTGGGGGTTCCTAGCGGCCGTTCCGTCGCTCGCCGGAGCGTCACCGGCGTTCTCTCCGGCGAGATCGACGTGGCACCGCCACCTCAGCATTTGTTGACTGGTCTTTGCCCGCGTGGCAAGTGACCCAGTCAACGGCCCCACCAGTCAGTCTCAGTGGCTAGGGTATGAACCGGTACGTTTAGTGTTTTCGTGTTATTTCAAATTCCAGAAAAATGTTGAAACTTTGAAAAATCATATAAAATTCATATCAACTCAGAAAATTATGAATAATATATCAAAATGCTCACAAAAATAAACTCTATTCAAATAAAATATAAAATAAAAATGTGTGTCAAAATAAAAATTCACCTATTTTTAACCTTATTAATTATGCCATTTCAATTATTCAAAATACAATTTGAATTCAATAATTAGTAAAGTTATAAAAATTAAATTTTAACTATTCAGTAACTAAGTAAAATGTTAAAATTAATTTTATTTACCCTAATTGCATTAACTTAATTATTAGTGGTAATTCATAAACCCTAGTTTGCAAATTACTATTTTCTATTTTCTTTAAATAGTAATAACTCAAGAAAATATTATAAGCCAATATTATTTTGGTAAATCAAAACTCATTTGCTTAAACATTCTTAAGTTAACAAATTAAATATTTTAAAACCTAATAACAATTATTAAACCCTGATTCTTAATTAACACCTAAATAGGAGTTGCTCTAATTATTAAATCTTGTGAAAATTAATAAAATGTCAAACCATTCCTAATTTTGATTCAAAGTAATTAGTTACCACACCTATATGTCCAACCATAATTTTAGGAGTTGTACCATAATTTAGAAACCCTAGTTTCAATTTGAGTAAGACCTGGATCCCATTATTTTATGTGATCATGTCAAAATGTTAAACCCTAAAACCCTAGTTGCTTATCACATGTGATCATGTGAATTTCACCTTACATAGAGAACCATATTATGTGACCAATGAATGCATGCTTATGATCCATTAGCATAAACCAAGTCACATGAGATTATCATTTCATGTTCCTATTCTTAATTAAAACCTATATGATTCACTAGTATCACATAGGTATAAACCCTAGCTTGTTACTACACCATTAGGATCAACCTCAATCATCAAACCCTAGTTAAACCATAGTGATGAACCCTAATACTAATCTTGCAGGAATACATATCATATGCTCCTATTCCCCTGAACCCTATTCAGGAAGTGATAAACCATCTAGTTTAGAAGCCATTAATCACTATTTAGTAAAGCAATTGTGAAACCCTAGTAAACCCTAGTAGCTAATTTATAGAACCATCTGGATAACCATCCTTTGATATGATATCATAGTAATAAACCTGCCCATACTTGTTGTACATAGAACCAATTCAACTTAAGCACCCAACTAGTTTCAATTAGGAGACTAAATGAATCAGATAGTAAACCCTACAAAGCCATAGTTCCTATGTATAGTAATTCATATTCTTATTTAACCTGTTCTTCAACAGTTATTCTTTTGAAGTACAAATGTTAGTCAAACCATAGAAGCCATAGTTCTTATTTGAAATACTTATTAGTTCTTAAACAACATGTTCTTCAAAAGTTATTCTTTTGAAGTATAGCATAAGTAATCATCAACCATGACCTGTAGAACTTAAAATTGACAACTGTTCTTTACATACTATTCCACCACTATTCTTTATGTGTATAATTGTTATGATGTCTTATATCACTTGGTTATGATGCTAATATAACCAAACCCTAATAAGAACCTTGTTTGAGAACCATTCTAAAAGTGCAACCAACCTTAAAGAAATCTTTACAAATCATATATCCTAAATCATCGAGGTTAGGTTACGCTCGGGACGATTGCATCTCATACTATGCATTATAGCATCTTTGCTAGTTCTTTAAACATTGTCCTTACCGGACGATGATGGTATTTCAGAATTTGGAGTTATCACGTATCGAAGCTTTTGCCTGCATAATCTTGCAGTCAAGAAAGGCAAGTTCATCGCTTGCTCATGTCATTTGATTATTTGTATCAAACTATATGCAAAGTACTATACTTATCACTCATGCATTGAAAAGCAAAGTATTATTTTACAATTATGAATATGACTATGTGGTGGGCAATGGAACCATGGTATGTGTTGATATGGTGGAGGTTCCATTGCATGGGTACTACTCATCTAGGACTAAGTACCAATGCCGTCCAGTGATTCTAGCGCCGTACATATCGCGTTATCCATAAGATCTACAATGGCTCTGGGGAAGTCAGCTGTATCTTTTCCCTTCTGCACGCCAACGGATCGGAGAGCCGGTGGGGTGCTGGAGGCACTGCCGCAATAGGTTGGGAAATCCTTTTAAATCCCCATCCATTAGTGATGATAAGCTCTACGATCTATGATGGATTGTCCGGAGTACACCATGAGTAAAGCCGTATTATCGGGGGAAGTCTACTAGAGGTGTACGGTTGGACAAAAGGGTGGGTTTGCAGGGTCGCGGAGAAGGCAGTGATTGGCTTGGATCTTATACTGGGCCTCACACCAAAGGAAGTGTGGACGAGCTGAGGACATACTCTCAGCCGGCAACATGGTTAAGATCTCTTGTGGGGTAAAGTAATGCACCTCTGCAGAGGGTATCAAGAATTGTGACTGTCACTCCCTGTTCCGGGAAGGGAACTGCGAACGCGGCAGGAAAGGAACTCCATGAAGTTCTAGTCAACCTGTGAAGACTGACGGGCATAGTTTTCAGAATAAAATAAACCTTTTGAAGAAATGATTACAAAAACTTGCATTGGCCTATGACTTTCTGGTCTATGGCTGTAGCTAGTGCATGATACACATATTTCCTAATATGAACTTACTGAGTACGCTCGTACTCATTCTATCCCATTTGAACCCCCTTCTTAGATCCAAGCACCGAAGGAGAAACTACCGTGGAACTCGAAGACAAAGGCGTCAACTACAACAAGACGAAGAATCCAATCAAAGAAGTCAATGGAGTCAACTTCTGCATCAGCTATTATGGAAACCTAGACTAGTAATAGAAGGGAACCTTTCCCTAATCCTAGCACCTAAGTAGCTAGAATTCTATAGCAAGCCTAGTAGCTCTTAAACTTGAGTTAGCAATAAGATAGACTACGAGTCGTTCTTCTGGAGCTTTATTTGAAGTTTTACCTCACTGTAAAGTAGGAGGCTGTGTGGATCTTATGTAAACAGTTCGTGTGTACTTCTATAGACATACCTTGGACTCGCATATGTTTCTGTTGTACCACTCTGAGAGATGTAATATGGGTGGAACGGTGTTTCACTTGTGTTATGTCAACGACTTGTGTACTACACCATGCAGTGGTACACTGGGTCACTGCAGCTGGTATCAGAGCAAATGCTTTGACCCTAGGATTAAAACCCTTTAAAGGAGACCTATAGGTTTTGGTAGTGTCTATAGGAAGGGATTTAGCTAAGCCAACTATGTTAAACCAACTATTATTTTGACTTGAGATGGGTATTCACTTGAGAATAATCCTGACACACTTGAGTCAATCTTTCTTATCTATATTTCTTAAATAAGGTTAATTAGTTATCTTGCTTCATTCCAAATAATTAGAACACCATTGAAGCTTAAGATAATGGGTGGTAGTAGACCACAGTTGGTATACAATACATGGTAGTCCAAAGAGAGGATACAACCATAAGGAAGATATCCTATTGGAAGAAGTATACCAATGCAAGTTATAGTTAAGTAAGAGTCATTAAAAAAAATGTCAAATGACTGATGTTAAGTAAGGGAGATAAGTTATATAAGGTAGTATATGTCTATGATGAGTCAATCATAGGAGGTAAGGAAGAGTGATAAGAGTTATACAACTCTACATTTTATGGTAAAGTGGGTAATCATATATGATTCACTTGAGAATCATGGTATGATGGAGTAGAACATCATAAGTACGATAACAAAAGAATGATAAGGAGTAAGGATTTAGGGAATAGTTCGAAAGCTTAGGCCTTAAAATCCTAGAAACTGTGTCAAGAATGTTAGAACCATAGTCCTTAATTTAAAGAAGGCTTATTTAGAGCATATCACATAGAGAAATCCTAGAGTTATAGGTGGTATATTCTAAACAATCATATGTTTAGAGTAGACATGTTAGAACTAATTGTATTATAGGAAGTAGTCCTCAATAGCACATATATATGGTATACTATTTTTTAGTGCTTCCAAAGAAAACTAGGTTAACTCCAACTATTCCAGGCCATTTTGTTTCCAGTTTGTCTCATTGCAAATGTGCAATTAAGATAAATATTGAGACAAATAGTAGAAATTCACGTATTGTGCTAAGTATCACAACCTAAACCTATCTTATGTGGTGTTATATACTACACATCTGATCCTGATGTTTAGGGATGTTTTACCCAACTACCATATTCAGGCATATAAAGATGTGTATTGTATGCACAAAGCTGGATTTTCTTGGATTTTATTGGATTTTCATTATTTGACTAGATCCATACATGAAGTTTGACTTTGATATGCAAATGCATGTTGCAATATCAAACTCTTACTTGATGTTATAGGTCTAGAGGGTAAAGGTATTCGTGTGAGGAAGTGACGAATTATGAAGATTTTTGAAGATATGATGAAGGTTCACTAGAAGAAGAAAGTAAAGTTGTGGGAAGCAACCACAACCATCTGAAGGAAGGACCAATTAAAACTCACTTCTATCCTTAATCGAGGAGTACTTCAACATGGAAGTATCACGGAAGTGAGAAAAATAGTGAATATGGAGTAGTAGAAGTAGAGCTGTATTCATTCTGGAAGAAGGGAATGCAAGTGAAGTCACTTACAATACTATTTTCATAGTGTCCACAAGTGGTTATCTTGCAAAACAAACCCTAGAAGAAGGAAAATAGACAAGTGAAGTCGCAGCTGGTATCATAAGACCGCAGCTGATATAGGATAACCATGAAGAGAAAGAATGTAAAGTGAGGTATATCTTAACCAAAACTATGTAAGTAGCCACAGCTGGGAGGTTAGATATTGCCTAAAACCATAACATAGTCACAACTGGTATCCAATAAGCCACATCTGGTACTAGGTAGTCTGCAGCTGGTACCAGATAGCCCACAGCCTGAACATTTCTTTACCCTAAAAGAAAGGGGGATTCCGCAGCTAGTATTTCACAGCTGGTATCTCGTGGTTGGTAAATATTTAGTCGGAGGATTCATAATGGATACCCACAACTGTGTGGATACACCGCAAAGAATTCTTCGTGAGACTTTAGAAAGGTACAAAATATAAACCAGACTTAAACCAACTACCTAACCTTGGAGTTTAATGATTAGAAGAAAGGAAGTTTGAAGATCATTAGTAAACTCCAAGGGGGAGAGGAAGGCTGAATGAGAAGTATTAAGATATAATATTTGGAGTATGGTGGCCAAGGAAAAGGTCTGAACTGAGAGGAAGTCCGATCTTATTTTTATAAGGTTGTCGGGAAGTACCCACATAAAAGTACTCTCAGGAGGTTGTCAGACCAGAAGCCGAGGTTCATATCTCGAGGAAGTAAGGGTTAGACCTTAACGTGAGTAGGTAATTGTAATTACTTGAAACCAAGAGAGCTCAAGTAAGTCTAAGATAATGAAGTTGGATGAAGAAGATGTCGAAGGACATGCAAAGCTTAAGAAGGCTTAAGACCGAAGGAGTTTGACCATACCAAAACATAAGCCTATTAGAAAGATTCCTTTCATGGAACCTAAAGAAACCAAAGGGAAGATAACTAGTACAAACTAGAAGCCATGATTGGATGGACTAAATGAGTCTAATCCATTCGTAGGACTAAACAACCAGGACCATGCCTATCGTAATACCTTACGAAGAACCATTACTTTCGTTATGGTAGTAAGGGAAAACAATACCCTACCTTAAATGAATCTTTTAGAATTAAGGTTTGGACATCGCAGCTGGTAAATCATAGTGCCATATTACATCGCAGCTGGATTACCGTAGCTGGTAGAACCAAGATTTGAGTACCCAAATAGGAAGATGTCATCACAACCATTAGTAAAGGCCATTAACACAATAAGATGTCCTAATCCAAGAATCTTGGGAGAATAAGACTCTAAGCTTAGAATATTGGAGGAAATCATAAAACTGAAGAGTATCAGTGCCAGACATCAGAAGACTCCAGGAAGGATCTGGACAAAGGATATATTCAACTATATCTAGTGTGATCACCATGGAGTTGAAGGATGGTGATCTGTTCAAGACATTTCAACATTCCGAAACATGAGAGCGTTCGAACTTCGGGACGAAGTTCAGTTTAAGGGGGGAGAGGCTGTAATATCCCAAGTTTAGAGGCAATAAAATGAGAGAACACCAAAGTGTGCATTGCATTCATGCATAGAAAATCCGGGGGATTTTCGCGCTTTCAAATAAAACTTACCACAGTAACTGAAGTTTCACTTGACTTGCTGGAACTGAAGTAGATCATCAAGTCAAGCGCTATAAACTTCACTGTGATCTTTGTTAAAACCTTGTTTTGGGTAGAGATGATTTGATCTATGGATTAGATCAAATGGAATTATATTTACAACAACACATTCTTTAAGAATCAAACCCTAACTTATTAACACTTAAAAGTTAGCAACTACCTTTGTGTGTAAATTAATTCACTTCTAAACTTATTACCAAATAAGGTAAACCACAGGGTCTAAAGTGCATAAAAGCCACACATTCTTATTTAAATCATAACTTATTAAATACATGGAATATGATAAAACTAAATCCATTTACATTACAAATTATAGTTCAAACTATTTGAATAAAATTAACTATGAGTATTTTGAAACTCATATGATCATGCCTTGGTGAAATCAAACACCAACTATCCAAATTTGAGGAATAACCTTCAAACTTAACCTTTTGACCAATATTATAATATAATCCAATCAAATATGATATAGTGACCCATCAACAATAATAAAACCATCCACAAGATATTTAGTAACAAATGCCACTTGGCTATCTAAAAATAAATCATATGAGAGGATAATCTCTATGCCACATGGGATGAAAATATCTACATGACTTGCTTTCCAAGTCTTGCCACCTCATGCTCAAAGGATTGCTATGGATGAGGGCATGACAACCAAGCACCTTACTCACCAAACCAAAACAAGAGTCACCATCTATGTGTCATGATACTAGAGCTTGTCCAAGCCTATAAATAGAGCCACACCCTCCATCCCTTTAGTCATCTTGTAGCATGATACATGGGAACAAACACATAGAGCCACTCCATGTGAATTAGCTAGGATCGAGATGAAGAAGCTAGGAGGTGGAGGCATACCACAAGAAGCAGGTTTATCAGATTTCATGAAGAACAAGCTACAGAAGATACCAAGGTAGAATTCCTAGGAAAACCATATATTTATAGGATCATATCATCATATCCTAAGTAGGACCTTAGGATATTACAAGACATTTAGAAGTGAGAGAGATTATAGATTCTAACCATAGCCATGTCTATCCTAGAGAATACTAGAGTAGTATTACATCTTACTTGTTTAAACCAACCTTTAATCTTGTAGATGAGAGCCATGTTCCACTAGTAAAACATAACCAAAGCTTATGCTCATATTCTAATCCTAGTTGTGTATCACATTGGTGATCACTACTTAAACCCTAAACTACATTTGAATTCCAACCCATGGATTAATTTGGATTATAATAAGAACCCTGCCATACCTCATGCCTATTTTATACTTCAATTTAGTGAAGCTTATGCAAAACCCTAAACCATTTCACCTAGGATCCAATCCACATAAAATAATATGTTCTAACTTGTGTATCATGGATCACAAGTATAAACCAAACCATAGATACTTAGAACTAAATACCATGTGGAGAGTAGAGTGAACCAATATTCAATTCTATTTTGCTTCCCTAGTACTTGCTTTGGGAACCAAATGAAATAGTAGTTTATAAAATAGAATCACCACAAGAGCAATTGAATTAACCATGAGGAATATAGGATTCATCCTAAATAATTTAAGTCAAAGCTTGATTGATGATTATAGAGGTTATATCACCACTCTTCTTAAACTCTAAGAACCATCATTCACATAAAATCATGAACCAATCCCATTCTTAATACCCTTTAATTTAAACCCTAGCAATAATTAGAAATATGGGAACAAATCATATTGTTAAGTACTAGCTCAACCTAATCATGTGTTCATTATGCACAAGTTATAAATTTTCAAACCACTTAAATAGATTTTGTTCTCAAATAAAAAAAGGAGATTGAGATAAAAATCTAAAACTTATTTCTATGTTAATTACACCTCACAACATATCAATCTAATTAAAAATTCAATGTTTATTTAAACAACAAAATAATGCAGCAAGCATCATTATCAAATTATATTAATGTTCAAATGTTTTAGAACCTGCAAAACAACACATAATTCAAATTTGAATTCAAATAACAAAATCAAAACAGAAAATAAAAACAGAAAATAGAAAAAGGAGAAAAAGGAGAGTCTTACCTGGTGGACCTCAGCAGACCGTCGCAACCCACGAAGCCTACCCAGCAGAAGCCCACGACGTAGCCCAGCCCAACTGGAAACGGTCCACGTACCGTTTCGCGATTAAAAAGAAGCTCGACGTCATCGTCTTCTTCTCCGAGGCCGACACCGCAGCAACGCCAGTAGACGCCGCCCTCGTCGACGATAAGGACGTCCCGGACGCCGCAGAAGCTTCTAGAATTCTACCCTATACCTCTCGCGTCCGGGTCTATCCATTCGCATCAAGATTCACGCCCGAATGGAGCTCACCGTCGCCAGTGCATCTCGGCCAGTACTGCCGGCGAGCCGACGAACCAAACCTCGCCTCGCCCTATAAATATGCCTGGAGCTTCTCCAGGAAACCCTAGAACCTCGCCGCCCCTCCATTTCTTCTCAGTCACCCTTTATCTCTCGCGTTCATCCACTCACAGTCGCCAGAGTCGAAGATGAAGCCGTCGACTGGAGCCACCCCGGAGCTCGTAGCTTGGTCGAGGAGAAGCGCCTCGTCGAGAGGAGCATCTGGGCGCAAGCAATCGTCCAGGGGAGCTAGGAATCGGCTCAATTGCATCGATCCCTTCTGCAGCACATCGCCGGAGGTCGCCAATCGTCATCGCCTCCGTCAGCAATCGTCGTCGCCGACCACACCATCATGTTCAGGGTGAGTTTGCGCGTCTATAGAGCCAGATCTCGCTTCCTAGCATGCATCCTAGCCTCGTTTTCCATTTTGGCCGAGTCGCGCCGCCGCAGACGAGTTCACCGGCGATGCTCCGGTGACCTTTGGGTGGTGGTGTTGACGCTCACATGCTCAGCATCGAACCCTGGTTCGAACGCGCCTAATTACGTTGTCTCTGGGGGTTCCTAGCGGCCGTTCCGTCGCTCGCCGGAGCGTCACCGGCGTTCTCTCCGGCGAGATCGACGTGGCACCGCCACCTCAGCATTTGTTGACTGGTCTATGCCCGCGTGGCAAGTGACCCAGTCAACGGCCCCACCAGTCAGTCTCAGTGGCTAGGGTATGAACCGGTACGTTTAGTGTTTTCGGGTTATTTCAAATTCCAGAAAAATGTTGAAACTTTGAAAAATCATATAAAATTCATATCAACTCAGAAAATTATGAATAATATATCAAAATGCTCACAAAAATAAACTCTATTCAAATAAAATATAAAACAAAAATGTGTGTCAAAATAAAAATTCACCTATTTTTAACCTTATTAATTATGCCATTTCAATTATTCAAAATACAATTTGAATTCAATAATTAGTAAAGTTATAAAAATGAAATTTTAACTATTCAGTAACTAAGTAAAATGTTAAAATTATTTTTATTTACCCTAATTGCATTAACTTAATTATTAGTGGTAATTCATAAACCCTAGTTTGCAAATTACTATTTTCTATTTTCTTTAAATAGTAATAACTCAAGAAAATATAATAAGCCAATATTATTTTGGTAAATCAAAACTCATTTGCTTAAACATTCTTAAGTTAACAAATTAAATATTTTAAAACCTAATAACAATTATTAAACCCTGATTCTTAATTAACACCTAAATAGGAGTTGCTCTAATTATTAAATCTTGTGAAAATTAATAAAATGTCAAACCATTCCTAATTTTGATTCAAAGTAATTAGTTACCACACCTATATGTCCAACCATCATTTTGGGAGTTGTACCATAATTTAGAAACCCTAGTTTCAATTTGAGTAAGACCTGGATCCCATTATTTTATGTGATCATGTCAAAATGTTAAACCCTAAAACCCTAGTTGCTTATCACATGTGATCATGTGAATTTCACCTTACATAGAGAACCATATTATGTGACCAATGAATGCATGCTTATGATCCATTAGCATAAACCAAGTCACATGAGATTATCATTTCATGTTCCTATTCTTAATTAAAACCTATATGATTCACTAGTATCACATAGGTATAAACCCTAGCTTGTTACTACATGTTAGCACCATTGATCATCAATCCTATATACCACACCATTAGGATCAACCTCAATCATCAAACCCTAGTTAAACCATAGTGATGAACCCTAATACTAATCTTGCAGGAATACATATCATATGCTCCTATTCCCCTGAACCCTATTCAGGAAGTGATAAACCATCTAGTTTAGAAGCCATTAATCACTATTTAGTAAAGCAATTGTGAAACCCTAGTAAACCCTAGTAGCTAATTTATAGAACCATCTGGATAACCATCCTTTGATATGATATCATAGTAATAAACCTGCCCATACTTGTTGTACATAGAACCAATTCAACTTAAGCACCCAACTAGTTTCAATTAGGAGACTAAATGAATCAGATAGTAAACCCTACAAAGCCATAGTTCCTATGTATAGTAATTCATATTCTTATTTAACCTGTTCTTCAAAAGTTATTCTTTTGAAGTACAAATGTTAGTCAAACCATAGAAGCCATAGTTCTTATTTGAAATACTTATTAGTTCTTAAACAACATGTTCTTCAAAAGTTATTCTTTTGAAGTATAGCATAAGTAATCATCAACCATGACCTGTAGAACTTAAAATTGACAACTGTTCTTTACATACTATTCCACCACTATTCTTTATGTGTATAATTGTTATGATGTCTTATATCACTTGGTTATGATGCTAATATAACCAAACCCTAATAAGAACCTTGTTTGAGAACCATTCTAAAAGTGAAACCAACCCTAAAGAAATCTTTACAAATCATATATCCTAAATCATCGAGGTTAGGTTACGCTCGGGACGATTGCATCTCATACTATGCATTATAGCATCTTTGCCAGTTCTTTAAACATTGTCCTTACCGGACGATGATGGTATTTCAGAATTTGGAGTTATCACATATCGAAGCTTTTGCCTGCATAATCTTGCAGTCAAGAAAGGCAAGTTCATCGCTTGCTCATGTCATTTGATTATTTGTATCAAACTATATGCAAAGTACTATACTTATCACTCATGCATTGAAAAGCAAAGTATTATTTTACAATTATGAATATGACTATGTGGTGGGCAATGGAACCATGGTATGTGTTGATATGGTGGAGGTTCCATTGCATGGGTACTACTCATCTAGGACTAAGTACCAATGCCGTCCAGTGATTCTAGCGCCGTACATATCGCGTTATCCATAAGATCTATAATGGCTGCTGGGAAGTCAATGTATCTTTTCCCTTACGCACGCCAACGGATCGGAGAGCCGGTGGGGTCTTTGGAGGTAACTGCCGCAATAGGTTGGGAAATCCTTTTAAATCCCCATCCATTAGTGATGATAAGCTCTACGATCTATGATGGATTGTCCGGAGTACACCATGAGTAAAGCCGTATTATCGGGGGAAGTCTACTGGAGGTGTACGGTTGGACAAAAGGGTGGGTTTGCAGGGTCGCGGAGAAGGCAGTGATTGGCTTGGATCTTATACTGGGCCTCACACCAAAGGAAGTGTGGACGAGCTGAGGACATACTCTCAGCCGGCAACATGGTTAAGATCTCTTGTGGGGTAAAGTAACGCACCTCCGCAGAGGGTATCAAGAATTGTGACTGTCACTCCCTGTTCCGGGAAGGGAACTGCGAACGCGGCAGGAAAGGAACTCCACGAAGTTCTAGTCAACCTGTGAAGACTGACGGGCATAGTTTTCAGAATAAAATAAACCTTTTGAAGAAATGATTACAAAAACTTGCATTGGCCTATGACTTTCTGGTCTATGGCTGTAGCTAGTGCATGATACACATATTTCCTAATATGAACTTGCTGAGTACGCTCGTACTCATTCTATCCCATTTGAACCCCCTTCTTAGATCAAAGCACCGAAGGAGAAACTACCGTGGAACTCGAAGACAAAGGCGTCAACTACAACAAGACGAAGAATCCAATCAAAGAAGTCAATGGAGTCAACTTCTGCATCAGCTATTATGGAAACCTAGACTAGTAATAGAAGGGACCTTTCCCTAATCCTAGCACCTAAGTAGCTAGAATTCTATAGCAAGCCTAGTAGCTCTTAAACTTGAGTTAGCAATAAGATAGACTACGAGTCGTTCTTCTGGAGCTTTATTTGAAGTTTTACCTCACTGTAAAGTAGGAGGCTGTGTGGATCTTATGTAAACAGTTCGTGTGTACTTCTATAGACATACCTTGGACTCGCATATGTTTCTGTTGTACCACTCTGAGAGATGTAATATGGGTGGAACGGTGTTTCACTTGTGTTATGTCAACGACTTGTGTACTACACCATGCAGTGGTAAACTGGGTCACCGCAGCTGGTATCAGAGCAAATGCTTTGACCCTGGGATTAAAACCCTTTAAAGGAGACCTATAGGTTTTGGTAGTGTCTATAGGAAGGGATTTAGCTAAGTGATGACCCACAAGTATAGGGGGTGTATCGTAGTATTTTCGATAAGTAAGAATGTCGATCCCAACGAGGAGCAGAAGGTGTTGACAAGCAGTTTCGATGAAGGATTCACTGTAAATGCTCACAGACAAGTATTCAGGGGGTTTTGATGTAACAGTTGAATAAAGTACGAGTAAGTAAAGTGCGAGAGTAACAATTGCAGCGAGTGGCCCAATCCTTTTTAGCACAAAGGACAAGCCGGTTTGTTTACTTATAATGACCAAACGTTCTCGAGGACACACGGGATTTTAGTCTAGTGCTTTCGCTACATACGGCTAAATAATCTTCATTGTTATGATAAGTGTTGTGTGGGTGAACCTATGCTAATGTACCGCCCTTCCTAGGACTAATACATACTTGTGATTATACCCCTTGCAAGCATCCGCAACTACAAGAAAGTAATTAAGAATAAATCTAACCACAGCCTTAAACTCTGAGATCCTGCTATCCCTCCTGCATCGATATACCAGCGGGGGTTTAGGTTTCTGTCACTCCGGCAACCCCGCAATTGGCAAACGAGTACAAGATGCATTCCCCTAGGCCCATAAATGGTGAAGTGTCATGTAGTCGACGTTCACATGACACCGCTAGAAGAATAACACCACAACTTAAATATCATACCATTGAATATTACTCAACCATAGTTCACTACTAACATTTAGACTTCACCCATGTCCTCAAGAACTAAACGAACTACTCACGAGACATCATATGGAACATGATCAGAGGTGATATGATGATGAATAACAATCTGAACATAAACTTGGTTCAATGGTTTCACTCAATAGCATCAATAACAAGTAGAGATCGATACCGGGAGAGTTTCCCCTATCAAACAATCAAGATCAAACCCAAATTGCTACGGCGGTGACGGTGTCCAGCGGTGGAGACGGCGGTGATGATGGTGGAGATGATGATGATGGTGATGGAGATGATGTCCAGCTCGATGGCGGTGACGATGGCGTCGATTTCCCCCTCCCGGAGGGAATTTCCCCGGCGGATTCCTGCCCGCCGGAGAGCTCTTTTCTCTCTGGTGTTCTCCGCCCCGCAGAGGCGGCTGTAACTCTTCGCAAGGTACCCTCTGTGGCTTAGGTTTTCGGGACGAAGGATTTCGCGAAGAAAAGGAGGCGAAAGGGGCTGTGGGGCCCCCACACCACATGGTGGCGCGGCCAGGCCATGGGCCGCGCCGCCCTATGGTGTGGGCCCACCCTGGGTCCAGCTGGCTCCTCTTTCTGGCTTCCTTCGTCATCTTGAAAAATAGGATTTTTGGTATAATTTCCTTCCACAGTTGATCTTCCGAAATATTGCGTTCTGACGGTGCTTTTTCCAGCAGAATCCTGGCTCCGTTGCTTGATCCTCCAATAATGATGAAACATGCAAAATAGATGAAATAACTTAAGTATTGTGTCCCAATATGAAATATATCAATGAATAACAGCAAATTATGATATAAAATAGTGATGCAAATTGGACGTATCAACTCCCCCCAAGCTTAGACTTCGCTTGTCCCCAAGCGAAACTGAGCTCGATAAACAGGACCACATGTTTATGGAGTGAAGAGTCGATAAATAAAATACGGACAAGAAGCATCATATTCATTCGCACAAGACATTATAGTGGACAACTTCCTCTTATAACTCAACTTGAAATAAGTATAAGGTAATCACAAATAAAGGTGCATAAGAAATCATAATTGGTGATGGCAAACTTCGTTCTTGGTCAGAGAACAATTAACAATTATACTTATCTCATTGAGCAGCGCTCTCATGTTAAAGTTTATAAGCCACAACTTGCATACTCAATCATAATGGTCTCTTCATGATCATTGATAACTTGCAAAGCTATATTCATTCAGATAAAACTTGTACTAAATAAGGAAGAATAAAAGACATGATGAAGCAAATCACAATATAATGGTTTGATCACAACTACTCAAATGCTTGCTTGAGATGGAGGGAAATAGGTTTAGTGACTCAACATAAAGTAAAAGACAGGCCCTTTGCAGAGGGAAGCAGGGATTAAATCATGTGCTAGAGCTTTTTCAGTTTTGCAATCATATAAAGAGAATAAAAGTAACATTTTGAGAGGTGTTTGTTGTTGTCAACGACTGGTAGCGGGTACTCTAACCCCCTTGCCAGACAAACCTTCAAAGAGCGGCTCCCATATTATTTTCATTTTGTGTGGCACTCCTTCCAACCTTTCTTTCACAAACCATGGCTAACCGAATCCTCTGGTGTCTGCCAACAATCTCATACCATGAAGGAGTGCCTTTTTATTTTAGTTTTATTATGATGATGACACTCCCCCAACCTTTGCTTACACAAGCCATGGCTAACCGAATCCTTCGGGTGCCGTCCATCAATCACATACCATGGAGGAGTGTCTATTTAGTTTAATTAATTTGGGACTGGGAATCCCATTGCCAGCTCTTTTTGCAAAATTATTGGATAAGCGGATGAAGCCACTAGTCCATTGGTGAAAGTTGCCCAACAAGATTGAAAGATAAAACACCACATACTTCCTCATGAGCTATAAAACATTGACACCAATAAGAGATACTAAGTTTTGAATTGTTTAAAGGTAGCACATGAAGTATTTACTTGGAATGGCAGAAAAATACCATGTAGTAGGTAGGTATGGTGGACACAAATGGCATAGGTTCGGGCTAAGGTTTGGATGCACGAGAAGTATTCCCTCTCAGTACAGGTCTTTGGCTAGCAAGGTTAATTAGCAAGCATAAGAGTCGAGGGAACCAAACAAATATACATGTGATAGAAACAATCATGCATCTTCCTTGTAAGCACAAACAATTTTAACTTCAGAATAATAAGCTATGAGCTAACAAGAAAGAAAGACAATGAAACATCTACATGTATTTCTCTTTTCTACTTAAACCTCAAAGTGTTGTTGCTATTGACCAATGCTAAGTTTGCCAAAACCAAATAGATTTATTCAATGCTCCCAAAGTGATACCAATACTAATGACAAGATCAATCATATAATATAGATTGCAAACTAAAATAAGATGTGCAATATGTAAATGATAAGACTTCTCATTAATATTCCATAACGATAACTCACACCAAGGGATACATAGATAACCAACTAAAGGAGAGATACTTCCAAACTGCAACCCATCTTATATGATAACTTCCCTACTCATGATATGACACTACTTGACAATAAAAAGTAAAAGGTAGTGATAATGTGATACCGCGGCACTCCCCCAAGCTTGGAACAAACCAAGGGGATGCCAATACCGATGATGAATTACTCCTGCGGAGATGGTGGTGATGAACTCCCGTCATCAAGCTTCCAAGGAAGAGGCTCTCCATCAAGAAACGACATCTTGGTCTCGGGAATCCTGAAACTAGCAGCACGGCTTATGTATTTAAACCTGTTTTCATACTCACAGTTCTGATTCTGAATGTCATAGAGTTGTGCTTGGAGCTTGTTGGTGGTGTCGTGAAGTGAGAGGATGTCGCTCCAAAGCTTTGCAGTTTCCTTCTCATGTTCAGCAATGAGTTCAGACACAATCCTGTGGAAGATATCCACCTCACGCTCAGCCATCTTCTTGTATTTGAAAACCTCCTGTTCTAGCTTCTCCATCCTGTCTTCCAAGCTTCCTTCTCCTTTAGGACCCTGGACATCCTTGACCTGCAGTTCTCCTTCAACAAGCAGCAACTCTTTGGGGTGCATCCTCAGCTCCTCCATGTACAAGTTGCCTACATCCTTGCAGGAGCTGTCCTTCGGAGTTTCCGACGAAGACATGATGGCTCTAGATCCGAAGCAAATCCTGGCAGAAACAACTCGAAACAAAACACGTCGAGAAAACGATATACGGACCTCCAGGGGTCCGGGGGATTATATAGCAAAAATTTTCACGACACAAGGAAAGTACCAGATCGAACCAGAGTCGGAAAGGGGCGACGAGGTGGCCAAACCATAGGGCGGCGCGGGCCCAGGCCAGGCCGCGCCGGCCTATGGTGGCACCCCCTCGTGCGTCCTTTCCACTCCGTTTCGAACTCGTAATTTTTCATATTTTCCAAAAATAGCAAAAATATTGTTCGGAAAGTAAATTGCGTACTTTTCATTACCAGTACTGTTACCTATTCAAAGTCGAGTTCTGGCGGACTGTCAATTTGCCCTTTGATGAAAGCCTGCGGTGTTTCCACTTGAATAATATCAACATCAACATTATAGGAATCACCTGAGATATAATGCTTGAGTCTTTGTCCATTCACCACTTGCGTAGCATTGCCTTGGAGAGAGCTAATTTTGATTGCTCCTGAACGATACACCTCCTCGACAACATATGGTCCTTCCCATTTCGAGAGTAATTTCCCTGCAAAGAATCTGAGGCAAGACCGATACAATAGGACTTTATCCCCAATATTAAATTCCCTTTTGATAATCCTTCTATCATGCCATTTTTTAACTTTCTCTTTAAAGAGTTTAGCATTTTCATAAGCTTCACTTCTCCATTCATCTAGAGAACTTAATTGCAACAACCTCTTATCACCGGCAAGTTTAGGATCTTTATTTAATTCTCTAACAGCCCAATAAGCTTTGTGCTCTAGTTCTAAAGGTAAATGACAAGCTTTCCCATAAACCATTTTATAAGGTGACATTCCCATGGGATTTTTATAAGCAGTTCTATAAGCCCATAGTGCATCCTTCAATTTACTAGCCCAATTCTTTCTAGTTTTATTAACGATCTTTCCCAAAATAGATTTAATCTCTCTATTTGATAATTCCACTTGACCACTAGTTTGAGGATGATAAGCGGAAGCAATTCTATGATTAATACCATACTTAGCAAGAGTTTTTCTAAAACCTCCATGAATAAAATGAGAACCTCCATCAGTCATAATATATCTAGGCACTCCAAATCTAGGAAAAATAATGTCTAAAAGCATTCTTAAAGAGGTCTCACCATCATCACTTTTTGTAGGTATGGCTTCCACCCATTTAGTAACATAATCAACAGCAACAAGTATGTGAGTGTTACCTTCTGAAGACGGAAAAGGTCCCATGAAGTCAAATTCCCAACAATCAAACGGTTCAATAACAAGAGTATAATTCATAGGCATTTCATTACGTCTGGAGATATTACCAACCCTTTGGCATTCATCACAAGATAAAATAAACTTCCTTGCATCTTTGAAGAGAGTTGGCCAATAAAAACCTGATTGTAGAACCTTTTGCGCGGTTCTTTCTCCGGCGTGATGTCCTCCATAAGCACTACCATGACATTTACTCAATATCTCTTGTTGTTCATATTCGGGGACACATCTTCGCATAATACCATCCACTCCTTCTTTGTATAAGTGTGGGTCATCCCAGAAATAATGCCTCAAGTCATAAAAGAATTTCCTCCTTTGCTGAGCTGAAAAGGTTGGAGGCAAGTATTTGGAAACAATAAAGTTAGCATAATCAGCATACCAAGGACTGTCTCGCGAGCTCACCTTTATTACAGCCAATTGTTCATTTGGAAAACTATCATTAACAGGAACAGGATCATAAGCAATATTTTCCAATCTAGACAAATTATCAGCAACAGGATTATCAGCACCTTTCCTATCTACAATATGTAAATCGAATTCTTGCAAAAGAAGTACCCATCTAATAAGCCTCGGCTTAGCATCTTTCTTTGTCATAAGGTATCTAATTGCAGCATGATCAGTATGAATCGTAACTTTTGAATCAACAATATAAGATCTAAATTTATCGCAAGCAAAGACTACAGCTAATAATTCTTTTTCAGTTGTAGCATAATTTCTTTGAGCAGCATCAAGAGTTTTACTAGCATAATGAATAACATTCAGTTTTTTATCTACTCGCTATCCAAGAACAGCGCCTACAGCAAAATCACTAGCATCACACATAATTTCAAATGGTAAGTTCCAATCAGGAGGTTCAACTATAGGAGCAGTTGATACGTCTCCGACGTATCGATAATTTCTTATGTTCCATGCCACATTATTGATGTTATCTACATGTTTTATGCACACTTTATGTCATATTCGTGCATTTTCTGGAACTAACCTATTAACAAGATGCCGAAGTGCCAGTTCCTGTTTTCTGCTGTTTTTGGTTTCAGAAATCCTAGTAACGAAATATTCTCGGAATCGGACGAAATCAATGCCCAAGTTCCTATTTTCACCGGAAGCATCCAGAACACCCGGGAAGGACCAGAGGGGGGGCACTGGGCCCCCAGACCATAGGCCGGCGCGGCCCAGGCCTTGGCCGCGCCGCCCTATGGTGTCGTCGCCCCTTCGACCCTCCTGCGCCGCCTCTTCGCCTATTTAAAGCCCCTGGATCGAAAACCCTGAGACCAATTGACGAAACTCCAGAAAGACTCCAGGGGCGCCGCCGCCATCGCGAAACTCCAATTCGGGGGACAGAACTCTGTTTCGGCACCCTGCCGGGACGGGGAATTGCCCCCGGAGCCATCTCCACCGCCGTCTTCACCGCCATCTTCACCGCCATCGCTGCCTCCATGATGAGGAGGGAGTAATCCACCCCCGAGGCTGAGGGCTCCACTGTAGCTATGTGGTTCATCTCTCTCCCATGTACCTCAATACAATAATCTCATGAGCTGCTTTACATGATTGAGATTCATATGAGTTTTGTATCACTACTATCTATGTGCTACTCTAGCAAAGTTATTAAAGTAGTTTTATTCCTCCTGCACGTGTGTAAAGGTGACAGTGTGTGCACCGTGTTAGTACTTGGTTTATGCTATGATCATGATCTCTTGTAGATTGCAAAGTTAACTATTGCTATGATAGTATTGATGTGATCTATTCCTCCTACATATGCATGAAGGTGAGAGTGTGCATGCTATGTTAGTACTTGGTTTAGTCTTTTGATCTATCTTACACTATAAGGTTACTAAAATATGAACATTAATTGTGGAGCTTGTTAACTCCGGCATTGAGGGTTCGTGTAATCCTACGCAATGTGTTCATCATCCAACAAAAGTGTAGAGTATGCATTTATCTATTCTGTTATGTGATCAATGTTGAGAGTGTCCACTAGTGAAAGTGTAATCCCTAGGCCTTGTTCCTAAATACTGCCATCGCTGCTTGTTTACTGTTTTACTGCGTTACTACTTTGCAATACTACCACCATCAACTACACGCCAGCAAGCTATTTTCTGGCACCGTTGCTACTGCTCATATATATTTATACCACCTGTATTTCACTATCTCTTCGCCGAACTAGTGCACCTATTAGGTGTGTTGGGGACACAAGAGACTTCTTGCTTTGTGGTTGCAGGGTTGCATGAGAGGGATATCTTTGACCTCTTCCTCCCTGAGTTCGATAAACCTTGGGTATCCACTTAAGGAAAAACTTGCTGCTGTTCTACAAACCTCTGCTCTTGGAGGCCCAACACTGTCTACAGGAAAGGAGGGGGAACGTAGACATCAAGCTATTTTCTGGCGCCGTTGCCGGGGAGGAAAGGTAAAAGGTACTCACACTCCGGACCTCGGCTACCAAGCTATTTTCCGCCATTGTAAGTACTCGAAGCTATTTCCTTTAGATCCTGCAATTGCAACTTTTTGTTTCTTGTTTACACTGGTTAGGCATAATGGAAAACAACAAAAAAATTGGTGAGCTTTTTAGTCTTTTTCCTGATTTAGAATTGTTTGATGCAAAAATTAAAAAACCTATGGAACCTTATTTGCATGATAGTAGTGATGTTATTAGCATGAATGCAATTACTGCTAATACTATGGAAAAGTCTAAGCTTGGGGAAGCTAGTTTATATAAAGATAATCTTTTTTGCTCCTCAGCTTTGGAAGAAATATTTTGCTCTGATAATGCTTTATCTCCCATATGCGATGATTCTAATGATGCTTCTGATATTTTAATTCCACCTGCTGAAAGTATTCCGTATAAAATACCTATGAAAATTATTGAACGTGTTATGGACAACCACTATAAAGGGGATGGAACTGTCCATCCTAGAGATCATTTACTATTTTTGCACGAATTATGCGGGTTATTCAAGTGTGCAGGTATCTCTATGGATGAAGTGAGGAAGAAGCTATTCTCTGTTTATTTGGCAGTAAAGCGGCGCATTGGTATAAATTGTTGGAGAATAGACATTCTCTTGGTTGGGAGGAAATTGCATCTCTCTTTTATTCTAAATTTTATCCTCCTCATGAAGTGCATATTGATAGGAATTATATTTATAACTTTTATCCTCGTGATGGAGAGAGTATTTCTCAAGCGTGGGGAGGCGAAGTCACTAATGCTCAAATGTCCCATTCATGAGCTCCCCGTAATGTTATTGTTAACAATTTTTATGCGAGGCTTTCAGGACAACACAAGGACTATCTGGACGCGTGTTCGGAGGGATCTTTCACAAGCAAGGAGGTTGAAGCTAGGTGGGATCTTCTTGATCGGATTGAGGACAACGCTGAAGGATGGGAGAACGACAAAGGTAAAGAGTCAGGTATAAATTATGATTATGAATGCATTGAAGCTTTTATGGATACCGATAAATTTCGAAATATGGGTGCTACTTATGGTCTTGACTCTCAAGTTGCTGCAAATCTTTATAAAGCCTTTGCTTCTCATTTTGAATTGCCTAGGAAGAATTTTGATAAGTATCATGAACCTTTTAAAGAGGCTTGCATGAAGAATGAAATTGTTGTTAATTATTTCCATAAGCATGCTCAAACTCCTAAGAGTGCTATTTCCTATAAGCATGTTAATTTTTGTGGAATGCATAGACCTTGTGGAATTAATCAAGTCGAAGATGAATATTGCATCCATCATATTAATGAAAAAACCAGAAAGTGGTTTAGGGCTCTAGATGATCTTGGTAAAAAAGTTTGTGCCCTCTATCCTTTTATTTGTGAAGTTTGCCATGAAGTGGGTCATTTTAATTTTCAATGCTCCTCTAATGATAATTTGAACCCAATGAGTGCCGCAAATTTGTATTGTGATGATGAAATTACTCCTAATCAGCATGATGAACTTACTTTATTTTTGGGGTGTGAAGAACTGTCGAGAAAAATCTCTTTGTTACATATGAGTGATCTTGATATTGATGATGTCCTGCATGGGTGTTTTTCTTATTGCATTGATGATAGCCATACAAATACTTACATACAAAATATTTTAGAAGATGACACCTTGCCAAAATATGATAGGACAGCCATGTGTTTTGAACTAATTAATGAAAAGGAGGAATCCTTCCAAGTTTCTTCTATTGTTTCTGAAAGTAAATCAGGTTATGCGGACAAGCTACCCTTCAAGCCTCTTCCTCCTAAAGAAGGAAATGAGGAGAAGGAAGAGAAGAAGAAGAAGAAGGGAACGAAGAAGAAGAAGAAGAAGAAGGAGAATAAAAAGAAAGAGGTAACGGCGTATCCCCGCGTGAATGAGATAACGCTAAGTAACCGTAAGTATGTTGCTCCTAATGATTATTGTGACAATGAATCTGAATATGATGATCTTCCTATGCCCTTTACATACATTAGCAATCATGATTTGAATGAGCACACTACTTTTGATATTGCAAATCTCTGGGAAACTAATTCTGAAAATGATAATAATAATTGCCATAGTGTGAGTGCTAACCATGCTTCCTCCCATAATGATATAGAAAGCTCTAAGCTTGGGGAAGAGGTGTTTGAAAATCCTTTTGCTACTGATCATTATGTGTTTGATACATCTCCTTCTAATAACAATGATGGTATGGACACAGATAAACCAACTGTGAAAGATAACTATTCTATTTCTTATGATGACATTGTGCCTCCAATCTTTGATGATTATTATAAAGAATGCTATGATATAGGTTATAATTATCCTTATGAAACTTGTCATAGTCATGATTGGATTACCAAAAACAATTCTTTTAATATGCAACTTGTTTACCATGTTCAAATTCTTGATAATAATCTTGCTCCAATTACTATTAATGAGAATAACTCTTCTTATGCCAAAATTAATGATACTTCTATGCATATGAACCATGATAAGAATGTTTTTAGTGATGGGTATATTGTGGATTTCATCAATGATGCTACTGAAAGCTATTATGAGAGAGGGAAATATGGTTATATGCATCTTAATAATATTAAGTTTCCCCTCTTTATGTTGAGAATCTTGAAGTTACTCGTGTTT
Source organism: Lolium perenne (assembly GCF_019359855.2). Lineage (NCBI taxonomy): Eukaryota > Viridiplantae > Streptophyta > Magnoliopsida > Poales > Poaceae > Lolium > Lolium perenne. The sequence continues at coordinate 192,761,155 of NC_067245.2, forward strand.
TATCCTCTTATGCTTGTCACTTTGTTCTTCATGAATTCATTCGTGTACAAGATTCCTCTTCATAGGAAGCATGTTAGACTTAAATGTGTTTTGAATTTGCCTCTTGATGCTCTCTTTTGCTTCAACTACTATTTCTTGCGAGTGCATCATTAAAACTGCTGAGCCCATCTTAATGGCTATAAAGAAAGAACTTTTTGGGAGATAACCCATGTGTTATTTTTCTACAGTACTTTGTTTTTATTTTGTGTCTTGGAAGTTGTTTACTACTGTAGCAACCTCTCCTTATCTTAGTTTTGTGTTTTGTTGTGCCAAGTGAAGCCTCTAATCGATGGTTGATACTAGATTTGGATTTCTGCGCAGAAACAGATTTCTATCTGTCACGAATCTGGGCTGTTTTCTCTGTAGAAAAATCATAAAAATATGCCAATTTACGTGCGTGTTCCTCAGATATGTACGCAACTTTCATTAGTTTTGAGTTTTCTGATCTGAGCAACGGAAGTATTTATTAGAAATTCGTCTTTACGGACTGTTCTGTTTTGACAGATTCTGCCTTTTATTTCGCATTGCCTCTTTTGCTATGTTGGGTGGATTTCTTTGTTCCATTACCTTCCAGTAGCTTTGAGCAATGTCCAGAAGTGTTAAGAATGATTGTGTCACCTCTGAACATGTGAATTTTTGATTATGTACTAACCCCTCTAATGAAGATTATGAGAAGTTTGGTGTGAAGGAAGTTTTCAAGGGTCAAGAGAGGAGGATGATATACTATGATCAAGAAGAGTGAAAGCTCTAAGCTTGGGGATGCCCCGGTGGTTCACCCCTGCATATTCTAAGAAGACTCAAGCGTCTAAGCTTGGGGATGCCCAAGGCATCCCCTTCTTCATCGATAACATTATCAGGTTCCTCCCCTGAAACTATATTTTTATTCCATCACATCTTATGTGCTTTGCTTGGAGCGTCGGTTTGTTTTTGTTTTTTTGTTTTGTTTGAATAAATGATTTTGTGGGAGAGAGACACGCTCCGCTGGTTCGTATGAACACATGTGTTCTTAGCTCATAATATTCATGGCGAAGTTTCTCCTTCGTTAAATTGTTATATGGTTGGAATTGGAAAATGATACATGTAGTAATTGCTATTAATGTCTTGGGTAATGTGATACTTGGCAATTGTTGTGCTCATGTTTAAGCTCTTGCATCATATACTTTGCACCCATTAATGAAGAAATATATAGAGCTTGCTAAAATTTGGTTTGCATAATTGGTCTCTCTAAAGTCTAGATAATTTCTAGTATTTGAGTTTGAACAACAAGGAAGACGGTGTAGAGTCTTATAATGTTTACAATATGTCTTTTATGTGAGTTTTGCTGCACCGGTTCATCCTTGTGTTTGTTTCAAATAACCTTGCTAGCCTAAACCTTGTATCGAGAGGGAATACTTCTCATGCATCCAAATGCTTGAGCCAACCACTATGCCATTTGTGTCCACCATACCTACCTACTACATGGTATTTTCTGCCATTCCAAAGTAAATTGCTTGAGTGCTACCTTTAAACAATTCAAAAATTATCACCTCTGATTTGTGTCAATGTTTTATAGCTCATGAGGAAGTATGTGGTGTTTATCTTTCAATCTTGTTGGGCAACTTTCACCAATGGACTAGTGGCTTCATCCGCTTATCCAATAATTTTGCAAAAAGAGCTGGCAATGGGATTCCCAGTCCCAAATTAATTAACAAAAATAGACACTCCTCCATGGTATGTGATTGTTGGACGGCACCCGAAGGATTCGGTTAGCCATGGCTTGTGTAAGCAAAGGTTGGGAGGAGTGTCATCATAATAAAACTAAAATAAAAAGGCACTCCTTCATGGTATGAGATTGTTGGCAGGCACCCGAGGATTCGGTTAGCCATGGTTTGTGAAAGAAAGGTTGGAAGGAGTGCCATCCAAAAATAAAATAAAATGGGAGCCGCTCTTTGAAGGTTTGTCTGGCAAGGGGGTTAGAGTACCCGCTACCATTCGTTGACAACAACATACACCTCTCAAAACTTTATTTTTATGCTCTCTTTATGTTTTCAAAATCAAAGCTCTAGCACAAATATAGCAATCGATGCTTTCCTCTTTGAAGGACCATTCTTTTACTTTTATTGTTGAGTCAGTTCACCTATTTCTCTCCACCTCAAGAAGCGAACACTTGTGTGAACTGTGCATTGATTCCTACATACTTGCATATTGCATTTGTTATATTACTCTATGTTGACAATATCCATGAGATATACATGTTACAAGTTGAAAGCAACCGCTGAAACTTAATCTTCCTTTGTGTTGCTTCAATGTCTCTACTATGAATTTATTGCTTTATGAGTTAACTCTTATGCAAGACTTATTGATGCTTGTCTTGAAGTGCTATTCATGAAAAGTCTTTGCTTTATGATTCACTTGTTTACTCATGTCATATACATTGTTTTGATCGCTGCATTCACTACATATGCTTTACAAATAGTATGATCAAGGTTATGATGGCATGTCACTCCAGAAATTATCTGTGTTATCGTTTTACTTGCTCGGGACGAGCAGAACTAAGCTTGGGGATGCTGATACGTCTCCGACGTATCGATAATTTCTTATGTTCCATGCCACATTATTGATGTTATCTACATGTTTTATGCACACTTTATGTCATATTCGTGCATTTTCTGGAACTAACCTATTAACAAGATGCCGAAGTGCTAGTTCCTGTTTTCTGCTGTTTTTGGTTTCAGAAATCCTAGTAACGAAATATTCTCGGAATCGGACGAAATCAATGCCCAAGTTCCTATTTTCACCGGAAGCATCCAGAACACCCGGGAAGGACCAGAGGGGGGGCACTGGGCCCCCAGACCATAGGCCGGCGCGGCCCAGGCCCTGGCCGCGCCGCCCTATGGTGTCGTCGCCCCTTCGACCCTCCTGCGCCGCCTCTTCGCCTATTTAAAGCCCCTGGATCGAAAACCCTGAGACCAATTGACGAAACTCCAGAAAGACTCCAGGGGCACCGCCGCCATCGCGAAACTCCAATTCGGGGGACAGAACTCTGTTTCGGCACCCTGCCGGGACGGGGAATTGCCCCCGGAGCCATCTCCACCGCCGTCTTCACCGCCATCTTCACCGCCATCGCTGCCTCCATGATGAGGAGGGAGTAATCCACCCCCGAGGCTGAGGGCTCCGCTGTAGCTATGTGGTTCATCTCTCTCCCATGTACCTCAATACAATAATCTCATGAGCTGCTTTACATGATTGAGATTCATATGAGTTTTGTATCACTACTATCTATGTGCTACTCTAGCAAAGTTATTAAAGTAGTTTTATTCCTCCTGCACGTGTGTAAAGGTGACAGTGTGTGCACCGTGTTAGTACTTGGTTTATGCTATGATCATGATCTCTTGTAGATTGCGAAGTTAACTATTGCTATGATAGTATTGATGTGATCTATTCCTCCTACATATGCATGAAGGTGACAGTGTGCATGCTATGTTAGTACTTGGTTTAGTCTTTTGATCTATCTTACACTATAAGGTTACTAAAATATGAACATTAATTGTGGAGCTTGTTAACTCCGGCATTGAGGGTTCGTGTAATCCTACGCAATGTGTTCATCATCCAACAAAAGTGTAGAGTATGCATTTATCTATTCTATTATGTGATCAATGTTGAGAGTGTCCACTAGTGAAAGTGTAATCCCTAGGCCTTGTTCCTAAATACTGCCATCGCTGCTTGTTTACTGTTTTACTGCGTTACTACTGCTGCAATACTACCACCATCAACTACACGCCAGCAAGCTATTTTCTGGCACCGTTGCTACTGCTCATATATATTTATACCACCTGTATTTCACTATCTCTTCGCCGAACTAGTGCACCTATTAGGTGTGTTGGGGATACAAGAGACTTCTTGCTTTGTGGTTGCAGGGTTGCATGAGAGGGATATCTTTGACCTCTTCCTCCCTGAGTTCGATAAACCTTGGGTATCCACTTAAGGGAAAACTTGCTGCTGTTCTACAAACCTCTGCTCTTGGAGGCCCAACACTGTCTACAGGAAAGGAGGGGGAACGTAGACATCAGCAGTTGTTAAGGCTTTCTTTAGAGTTTCAAAAGCTTCCTTACAATCATCATCAAAAACAAATGGTACATCTTTTTGAAGAAGATTAGTAAGAGGTTTTGAAATCTTGGAGAAATCTTTAATAAATCTCCTATAAAACCCAGCATGACCAAGAACACTACGAATACCTTTAACATCCCTAGGATAGGGCATCTTCTCAATTGCTTCAACTTTAGCTCTATCAACTTCAATACCTCTCTCAGAAATTTTATGTTCCAATACAATTCCTTCATTAACCATAAAGTGGCATTTCTCCCAATTAAGAACAAGGTTAGTTTCTTCACATCTCTGCAAAACTTTATCAAGGTTTCGCAAGCAACTATCAAAAGAATTCCCATAGACGGAAAAATCATCCATGAATACCTCTACAATACTCTCACAAAAACCATGAAAAATAGCAGACATGCATCTTTGAAAAGTAGCAGGAGCATTACATAAACCAAAAGGCATGCGTCTATAAGCATAAGTTCCATAGGGACAAGTGAAAGTGGTTTTCTCTTGATCTTTAGCTTTAACAGCAATTTGTGAAAACCCAGAATAACCATCAAGGAAACAAAAATGAGTATTTTTAGACAATCTTTCTAGCATTTGATCAATAAATGGTAAAGGGTAATGATCTTTCTTAGTAACTTTATTAACTTTTCGAAAATCAATGCACATTCTATACCCTACAACTACTCTTTGAGGGATGAGCTCATCATTATCATTAGGCACAACAGTCATTCCTCCTTTCTTGGGAACGCAATGCACAGGACTAACCCATCTACTATCAGCAATAGGATATATAATACCAGCTTCAAGAAGTCTTAATACCTCATTCCTTACCACTTCCTTCATCTTCGGAATTAGACGACGCTGATGTTCAACAACAGGCTTTGCATCATCTTCCATATTAATAGCATGTTGGCAAATAGAAGGAGAAATCCCTTTCAAATCATCAAGAGTGTAGCCAATAGCTCCTCGGTGCTTCTTCAATATTTCCAATAACCTTTCTTCCTCAATCTCTGAAAGCTTAAAACTAATAATAACAGGATATATTTTCTTATCATCTATATGAGCATATTTAAGATTATCAGGCAAAGGCTTTAATTCAAAAACAGGATCTTCCTTTGGTGGCGGTGTTGTCCCCAAATCTTCCACCGGTAAATCATGCTTGAGAATAGGTTGGCGAAGAAAAATTTCCTCAAGCTCATCTCTTTCTTTCCTAAAAACTTCACTCTCGCTATCCTCCAAATGTTGCTGCAAAGGATTATTAGGAACAAGAACAATAGATGCACACTGTTCCATTTTAAAATCATCACTAGGCAAATCAGCTTTATAAGGAGTTTTGGTAAATTTAGAGAAGTTAAACTCATAAGATTCACCAGTAAATTTAGTCAAAATTTTCTCTTTCTTGCAATCTATAATAGCTCCACAAGTATTTAGAAAAGGTCTACCGAAAATAATAGGACAATAATCACTAGCAGCAGAACCAAGTACCAAAAAGTCAGCAGGATATTTAATCTTACCGCATAAAACTTCCACATCTCGAACAATACCAATCGGAGAAATAGTTTCTCTATTAGCCAGCTGAATGACCACATCAATATCTTCAAGTTCACAAGAATCAATTTCGTGCATAATCTCCGTGTAAAGCTCATAAGGAATAGCACTAACACTTGCACCAATATCACATAATCCATAATAGCAATGATCACCAATTCTAACAGATAGCATAGGAACACTAGCTTGTTTGGGTTTATTAGGATGTGAAACAATATTAGAAGCATCTTCACAGAAAATAATATGACCATCCTCCACATTTTCAGTCACAAGATCTTTAACTATTGCAACAGCAGGTTCAACTTTTATTTGTTCTTCAGGTTCTACAGGTTTCTTTTCACTTTTATGAACCGCACTATTTATAACAGAGTACTCCTTCATTTTAGCAGGGAAAGGAGTTTTTTCAATATAAGCTTCAGGAATAACATGATCAGCGGTTTCAACTACAACGCATTTATTAATAGATGAATCAATTTTATTTTTAAACGGTTCATGATACTTATCAAAATTCTTCTTTGGCAATTCATAATGAGAGGCAAAAGCTTTATAAAGATTTGCAGCAACTTGAGAATTAAGACCATATGTAGCACTCATATTACAAAATTTATCAGTATCCATAAAAGCTTCAATGCATTTATAATCATAAATTATACCTGATTCTCTATCCTTGTCATTCTCCCAACCTTCAGTATTTTCTTGGATCCGATCAAGAAGGTCCCTTTTAAACTCTTCTTTGTTGCGTGTAAATGATCCAGAACAAGAAGTATCCAGCAAGGTCTTGTCTTGAAAAGAAAGTCTTGCATAGAAATTATCAATAATAACATTACCAGGAAGCTCATGAATGGGGCATTTGAGCATTAAAGACTTCAATCTCCCCCAAGCTTGGGCAATACTCTCTCCATCATGAGGCCAAAAATTATATATGCGATTCCGATCCTTGTGAATTTCACTTGGAGGATAGAACTTAGAATAAAACCGGGGCACAATATCATTCCATTCAAGAGAATCCCCATTATCCAGTAATTTATACCAATGCGCCGCCTTACCAGACAGCGATAAAGAGAATAGTTTCTTCCTCACTTCATCCATAGCAATACCTGCACACTTGAATAAACCGCATAATTCATGCAAGAACAATAAATGATCTCCGGGGTGGACAGTTCCATCCCCTTCATAGCGGTTATCCATAACACGTTCAATAATTTTCATAGGTATTTTATATGGTATCACTTCCTCACCTGGCGCCTCATCCACTACCGTTGCAGTAGTAGTAGATTTCCCAAATAAAAATTGAAGAGAAGATCTCTCCATAATGACTTATAGCAGCGGCAGAAATAAAATCAGCACAAACAAGAAAGGTTTTCCTTACCAATTCCACTTACCAATAGCGCTTCACTCCCCGGCAACGGCGCCAGAAAATAGTCTTGATGACCCACAAGTATAGGGGGTGTATCGTAGTATTTTCGATAAGTAAGAATGTCGATCCCAACGAGGAGCAGAAGGTGTTGACAAGCAGTTTCAATGAAGGATTCACTGTAAATGCTCACAGACAAGTATTCAGGGGGTTTTGATGTAACAGTTGAATAAAGTACGAGTAAGTAAAGTGCGAGAGTAACAATTGCAGAGAGTGGCCCAATCCTTTTTAGCACAAAGGACAAGCCGGTTTGTTTACTTATAATGACCAAACGTTCTCGAGGACACACGGGATTTTAGTCTAGTGCTTTCGCTACATACGGCTAAATAATCTTCATTGTTATGATAAGTGTTGTGTGGGTGAACCTATGCTAATGTACCGCCCTTCCTAGGACTAATACATACTTGTGATTATACCCCTTGCAAGCATCCGCAACTACAAGAAAGTAATTAAGAATAAATCTAACCACAGCCTTAAACTCTGAGATCCTGCTATCCCTCCTGCATCGATATACCAGCGGGGGTTTAGGTTTCTGTCACTCCGGCAACCCCGCAATTGGCAAACGAGTACAAGATGCATTCCCCTAGGCCCATAAATGGTGAAGTGTCATGTAGTCGACGTTCACATGACACCGCTAGAAGAATAACACCACAACTTAAATATCATACCATTGAATATTACTCAACCATAGTTCACTACTAACATTTAGACTTCACCCATGTCCTCAAGAACTAAACGAACTACTCACGAGACATCATATGGAACATGATCAGAGGTGATATGATGATGAATAACAATCTGAACATAAACTTGGTTCAATGGTTTCACTCAATAGCATCAATAACAAGTAGAGATCGATACCGGGAGAGTTTCCCCTATCAAACAATCAATATCAAACCCAAATTGCTACGGCGGTGACGGTGTCCAGCGGTGGAGACGGCGGTGATGATGGTGGAGATGATGATGATGGTGATGGAGATGATGTCCAGCTCGATGGCGGTGACGATGGCGTCGATTTCCCCCTCCCGGAGGGAATTTCCCCGGCGGATTCCTGCCCGCCGGAGAGCTCTTTTCTCTCTGGTGTTCTCCGCCCCGCAGAGGCGGCTGTAACTCTTCGCGAGGTACCCTCTGTGGCTTAGGTTTTCGGGACGAAGGATTTCGCGAAGAAAAGGAGGCGAAAGGGGCTGTGGGGCCCCCACACCACATGGTGGCGCGGCCAGGCCATGGGCCGCGCCGCCCTATGGTGTGGGCCCACCCTGGGTCCAGCTGGCTCCTCTTTCTGGCTTCCTTCGTCATCTTGAAAAATAGGATTTTTGGTATAATTTCCTTCCACAGTTGATCTTCCGAAATATTGCGTTCTGACGGTGCTTTTTCCAGCAGAATCCTGGATCCGGTGCTTGATCCTCCAATAATGATGAAACATGCAAAATAGATGAAATAACATAAGTATTGTGTCCCAATATGAAATATATCAATGAATAACAGCAAATTATGATATAAAATAGTGATGCAAATTGGACGTATCACTAAGCCAACTATGTTAAACCAACTATTATTTTGACTTGAGATGGGTATTCACTTGAGAATAATCCTGATACACTTGAGTCAATCTTTCTTATCTATATTTCTTAAATAAGGTTAATTAGTTATCTTGCTTCATTCCAAATAATTAGAACACCATTGAAGTTTAAGATAATGGGTGGTAGTAGACCACAGTTGGTATACAATACATGGTAGTCCAAAGAGAGGATACAACCATAAGGAAGATATCCTATTGGAAGAAGTATACCAATGCAAGTTATAGTTAAGTAAGAGTCATTAAAAAAAAATGTCAAATGACTGATGTTAAGTAAGGGAGATAAGTTATATAAGGTAGTATATGTCTATGATGAGTCAATCATAGGAGGTAAGGAAGAGTGATAAGAGTTATACAACTCTACATTTTATGGTAAAGTGGGTAATCATATATGATTCACTTGAGAATCATGGTATGATGGAGTAGAACATCATAAGTACGATAACAAAAGAATGATAAGGAGTAAGGATTTAGGGAATAGTTCGAAAGCTTAGGCCTTAAAATCCTAGAAACTGTGTCAAGAATGTTAGAGCCATAGTCCTTAATTTAAAGAAGGCTTATTTAGAGCATATCACATAGAGAAATCCTAGAGTTATAGGTGGTATATTCTAAACAATCATATGTTTAGAGTAGATATGTTAGAACTAATTGTATTATAGGAAGTAGTCCTCAATAGCACATATATATGGTATACTATTTTTTAGTGCTTCCAAAGAAAACTAGGTTAACTCCAACTATTCCAGGCCATTTTGTTTCCAGTTTGTCTCATTGCAAATGTGCAATTAAGATAAATATTGAGACAAATAGTAGAAATTCACGTATTGTGCTAAGTATCACAACCTAAACCTATCTTATGTGGTGTTATATACTACACATCTGATCCTGATGTTTAGGGATGTTTTACCCAACTACTATATTCAGGCATATAAAGATGTGTATTGTATGCACAAAGCTGGATTTTCTTGGATTTTATTGGATTTTCATTATTTGACTAGATCCATACATGAAGTTTGACTTTGATATGCAAATGCATGTTGCAATATCAAACTCTTACTTGATGTTATAGGTCTAGAGGGTAAAGGTATTCGTGTGAGGAAGTGACGAATTATGAAGATTTTTGAAGATATGATGAAGGTTCACTAGAAGAAGAAAGTAAAGTTGTGGGAAGCAACCACAACCATCTGAAGGAAGGACCAATTAAAACTCACTTCTATCCTTAATCGAGGAGTACTTCAACATGGAAGTATCACGGAAGTGAGAAAAATAGTGAATATGGAGTAGTAGAAGTAGAGTGATGACCCACAAGTATAGGGGATCGCAACAGTCTTCGAGGGAAGTAAAACCCAATTTATTGATTCGACACAAGGGGAGACAAAGAACACTTGGAAGCCTTAACAGCGGAGTTGTCAATTCAGCTGCACCTGGAAACAAACTTGCTCGCAAGGGTTTATCAGTAGTAACAGTTTTATAGCAGTAGCAGTAGTGAAATAACAGCAGCAGAGTAACAAAGACAGCAGTAGTGATTTTAGTAAACAGCAGGATTAAAATACTGTAGGCACGGGGACGGATGACGGGCGTTGCATGGATGAGAGAAACTCATGTAACAATCATAGCAGGGCATTTGCAGATAATAATAAAACGGTGTCCAAGCACAAAGCAATCAATAGGCATGTGTTCCATATATAGTCGTGCGTGCTCGCAATGAGAAACTTGCACAACATCTTTTGTCCTACCAGCCGGTGGCAGCCGGGCCTCAAGGGAAACTACTGGATATTAAGGTACTCCTTTTAATAGAGTACCGGAGCAAAGCATTAACACTCCGTGAACACATGTGATCCTCACATCGCTACCATTCCCTCCGGTTGTCCCGATTTCTGTCACTTCGGGGCCATCGGTTCCGGACAGCGACATGTGTATACAACTTGCAGGTAAGATCAATAAACAATGAATATCATGATGAAACAATAACATGTTCAGATCTGAGATCATGGCACTCGGGCCCTAGTGACAAGCATTAAGCATAACAAGTTGCAACAATATCATCAAAGCACCAATTACGGACACTAGGCACTATGCCCTAACAATCTTATGCTATTACATGACCAATCTCATCCAATCCCTACCATCCCCTTCGGCCTACAGCGGGGGAATTACTCACACATGGATGGGGGAAACATGGCTGGTTGATGTAGAGGCGTTGGCGGTGATGGCGGCGATGATCTCCTCCAATTCCCCGTCCCGGCGGAGTGCCAGAACGGAGACTTCTGGCTCCCGCGACGGAGTTTCGCGATGTGGCGGCGTTCTGGAGGGTTTCTGGTGACTTCGACTTCTCTCCGTGCGTTTTTAGGTTGAGGCCGATAAATAGTCCGAAGGAGGGCGTCGGAGGCCGGCCGAGGGGGCCACACCACAGGGCCGCGCGGGCCCCCCCTGGGCCGCGCCGCCCTATGGTGTGGGGCCCTCGGGCCTCCACCTTAATTGTCCTTCTGGCTCCGTCATTATTCTGGGAAAATAGGGCCTTCTGCATAAATTCCGAGGATTTTCCCGAAAGTTGGATTTCTGCACAAAAACAAGACACCAGAACAGTTCTGCTGAAAACAGCGTTAGTCCGTGTTAGTTGCATCCAAAATACACAAATTAGAGGCAAAACAATAGCAAAAGTGTTCGGGAAAGTAGATACGTTTTGGACGTATCAACTCCCCCCAAGCTTAGCTTATTGCTTGTCCTCAAGCAATTCAGTTAACAACCGAGCGATAAAAGAACTTTCATGAACACATTTGCTCATATGATGTATATATTCTCATGCTATGGCTAATACTTAAGCAGTTCATAATGAGATACATGCAAATAAGATCATCTAACAGCTATGTCAATCATGGAGAGGTACCAACAATTAATAATAAGCATCACGAATCATGTATATAAGCAGGATTGCAATGTTCATAAGAGAGCATGATAAAGTGGTATCTCGCTTGCCTGTATTTGATAGGCAAAACATAAATGCCCGGGCACCTCTGGAGTTCATAGAAAGACTAGAAGTAGTGATTGTCAAAAGATAAATGCATCAAAGTTATACCACAATCAATCATATTTTGAGACAAGCATATTATACTAAGAATGACAGTTGTGCTCTCAAGATATTGCTCAAAGAAATAATGGAGACACAACATAAAAGTAAAAGATTGACCCTTCGCAGAGGGAAGCAGGGATTAACATGCGCTAGAGCTTTTCATTTTTATAAAGACAGGAGTAAAATTATTTTGAGAGGTGTTTGTTGTTGTCAACGAATGGTAATGGGTACACCAACTACCTCGCCAACCGGACTTTCAAGAGCGGCTCCCATGAATTATTGCATATTTATTTGGCACTCCTTCCAACCTTTCTTTCACAAACCATGGCTAACCGAATCCTCGGGTGCCTGCCAACAATCTCATACCATGAAGGAGTGCCTTTTTATTTTATTTTTATTATGATGATGACACTCCCCCCAACCTTTGCTTACACAAGCCATGGCTAACCGAATCCTTTGGGTGCCGTCCAACAATCACAAACCATGGAGGAGTGTCTATTTAAGTTAATTAATTCGGGACTGGGAATCCCATTGCCAGCTCTTTTTGCAAAATTATTGGATAAGCGGATGTGCCACTAGTCCATATGAGAGTCCGTCAAAAGTAAATGACAAGGTTGAAAGCTAAACACCACATACTTCCTCATGAGCTATGAAACATAAACACAAATTGAGAAGCATTTTGAAGGTTTAAAAGGTAGCGCATGAGAATTTACTTGGAATGGTTTGAAATGCCATGCATAGGTATTTATGGTGGACACTTTGGAACAACTTGGTTTTCAGGTGTTTGGAAGCACGAGCAGCGTTCCCGCTCAGTACAAGTGAAGGCTAGCAATAGACTAGGGAGCGACAAATCAAGAGAGCAGTAACTGTCATAATCATGCTTGCGGCAAAATAAATTAACGGAGGCATAAAAGTGATACAAGAACTCTGAAGCAATATAGATCATCGAGGCTTAATTGACTTTTTGTTCAGTCATATGCATGCGTGAGCATGTGCCAAGTCGATATAAATGAATTATTCAGAGGAGGATACCACAATGCCATACTTACTTATGAATAAAACAATGCAAGCAAACATCCATGACATGCTACTCATATTAATAGATTGGAGCTAAACATGAGAGATCATGAACTACTAGACTTTCTCAAATAACATATACCTCACATGAACCAACTAAGCATGCTAACATGGATGAGTATATGTACAAAAATGAAAATAAATAGAGTTCATACCAGCCTCTCACCACAATCCAATTGTCGTAGATCATCATTATTGCCTTTTCACTTGTGTAGCTTGGATAATATGAAATGAAAACCACGCTCCAGCCACCGAAGACCATTGAACTCAAGATGAACTTTACAAAACAAAGAAGAACAGCAAATATTTTTGGTGTTTTCGAATTAGAAACAAGAACAAGAGGAAACAAACAAACAAAGCAAAATCTTTTTGGGTTTTCTTGTAGCAAACTAGAAATAGCAAATAAAGTGAAACAAATGCAAGAAACCAAAGTAAACAAATGGTGAAGAGAAACAACAGAAATGTTTTTGATCTTTTTGTGTTTTGAGAAAGAAACAAAGCAAGAACAAGAAATAGCAAACTAAAAGAAACACAGAAAAGCGAGATGGCAGAAATCTGCCAAAACCTGACAGCAGTACAGAAATCGATTTTTACAAAAATCTTACGTTGCTCAGCTCGAAAAGTGTTCAACTAATGAAAGTTAGATAACAACCTGGGGAACCTGCACAAAAATTGGCAGCTCAAAATAACGCTCTGGCTGTGCGCACGAATTTTTCTAGTAACAGTCCAGAATCTGTTTTCAGGCAGCACTTCCCCAAATATCATCTTCCTCTCATTAGAAAACCACTCAAACGAACAAAACAAGTATGTACAAGTATCCAGCAACCATAATATGCAAAGAATGAGTGATGCCGGTATACCTCCCCCCAAGCTTAGGCTTTTGGCCTAAGTGGAGTTCAATCCCATCGATCCCATGAGGTAGTGTCTCCGTAGTATGACGAAGATGGATCGTATTCCGGGTATGTGCTAGAAGAAGCACCCGGATACGTGACGGTGTGGTTGTAGGAGGCCCCGGCGTCCTCGGAGTCATGTTGCTGGTGGAAGTCTTTTATCTTCATATGTTCATCCACCTCCTCCTTAGTGCACGACCATGATTGCCTGTCAATACTGAACAAACCTGGTTGGGGAAGAGGGATTTCCTTCTCATCCCCGTCAGAAAACAACATTCTATAGACCATATTATCTAAAGTAGAATCAGTGGTAACAAAATGATGACTCTTCATAGCAGCAATATCGAGTCTCCTAGGGGCCAATGGAACATCATTAGGATCAAGAGGAAGACTTAGATATGTTAAAACGCGCAGCGCAATAGTTCCTCCAAAAATAGGCCCCCTGTTAGTCAGGCGGCGAGCAATAAGAGCACCAAGGTGATAAGATGTCTGACCAGTAAGTGCAATATTCAAGAAAACAAGATGGTAACTAGAAATGTTGCTAGTGTTCTCCCTACCAAGAATGCTAGTAGCAATATAGTATGCAAAATACTTAATGGCGGGGAGTTGAATGTTCCTTATCTTGCCACGCTGAATGGTGCGGCAATCATCATCGGTAATCCCTCGATAGAGCTCCAACAAGTCCCGGGGGTTGTCATCAATCCTACTTGCTGTACCTACAGGGACAATATCCAATGCACGACAAAAATCCTCCAATTTCATAGTAACAGGATTACCATAGATCTTGAATGCAACCGTCGGCTCATATTGTTTGTTGTCGAACTTGAAACTCTCGACGAAGATTTTGGTGAGCATGTAGTATTGCTCCCTTTCATCTCCCACATAGGTGGTTAACCCTGCCCTGTTGACAAGGGTGAAGAAATCCTCCAATATCCCTGCATTCCTCAGAAAATCATAGCATGGAAAAGACGAAGCATTAGGAGCCCCGTTGTCCTCTTCGGGCGCGAAGCTAGGCGCGATGATGTCTTCATTGTATGATCGCCTAATCCGGGTGGCGGCCCTAGAAGGCCTCCCGGTGCTGGTTGTCCCTTTCTTGAACAACTCTCCAAAGTTGAACTTCTTCATAGCTTCTCTGAAATTTTCAACAAGTGATATAAAATTTGGTTTGGTGACATATAATCAAGGGAAACTACCATAGGAACTTGCTAGAGTACTAATCATGCATCAAAACTAGTTTCTACCACTTAGAACAAGCATGCAAGCTCACTAAACATGTTACCTACAGCAGCAAAATATTCAAGATATACTCAACCAAACAAAATTCTACTTGGATGGGTGGAGGAGTCACATACCAAAGAGCAAATGTGCCAAATTTCAGCAGGAAATCTGGGCTGAGCAAAGAGATCGAGAAATCTGGAGCTCTGGAGCAAAAACGCGAGAGAGAGGAACTTGGTACGAGTTTTTTCGGGAGAGAGAAGGTGCTGGGAGAAAGAGATGACAAAGTGGGGCAAAGAGGGGCCCACACCACATGGTGTCGCGGCCACCTCCTTGGCCGCGCCGGCCTGTGGTTTGGTGCCCTCAGGTGCCCCACAGGTCATCCTCTGGTGCTCCCAGGTGCCTCGTCGAAAAATAGGACCAACGGTATAATTTTTGTGAATTTTTGAAAACTTTGAAAAACGCACATTTCTGGGTATTTAGTTTATTATTACTGGCCAGGAAAAATTTTGAAATCTCCAAATAACTAAGGAACTTTGCAAATCAAAAATGCTACAGCAACTAGAGCAAAATGGAGAAAGAAAGAGATGTTGTTTACCTCCTCTATGCATATAAAAAGTATTCGTTAACAAGGTTGATCAAGTCTTGCCACCAAATAAATTTTCATAGCATAAGAAGAAATAAACCTCAAATCAATCATGTTACCTTGAATTGTATTGATATGGATCCAATCACGAGAGTTTGATATTCTTCCTTAGGCTCATATATAGGATAATCAATAGTTCCCACTTTGATAGTTCTCACATTAGAAATAGTATTAACTCCACATACTTTATCAATCTTCTTGGGGAAATAAACGGTATGCTCTTTATCATCAACATTGAAAGTAACCTTTCCTTTATTGCAATCAATAACAGCCCCTGCGGTGTTAAGAAAAGGTCTCCCAAGAATAATAGACATATTATCATCTTCAGGCATTTCCAACACAACAAAATCAGTTAATATCAAGCAGTTAGTAGTAACTTGAACAGGAACATTCTCACATATACCAACAGGAATAGCAGTAGATTTATCAGCCATTTGCAAAGATATATCAGTAGGTATCAACTTATCTAAGTAAAGTCTCTTATAAAGAGAAAAAGGCATAACACTAACACCGGCTCCCAAGTCACATAGAGCAGTTTTAACATAATTATTCTTGATAGAACAAGGAATAGTAGGTATACCTGGGTCGCCCAACTTCTTTGGAACTTTGCCATTGAAAGAGTAATTAGCAAGCATAGTGGAAATTTCCTCATTGGGGATTTTCCTTTTGTTAGTAACAATATCTTTCATATACTTTGAATAAGGTGGCAATTTAATAGCATCAGTCAAAGGGATTTGCAAGAATAAAGGTTTCATCCAATCACAAAATTTATTATAATGTTCTTCTTCCTTTGATTTTAGTTTCTTAGCAGGAAAAGGCATTTGCTTTTGCACCCAAGGTTCTCTTTCATTACCATGTTTCTCAGCAATAAAATCTTCTTTAGTGTACTTTTTATTTTTAGCATGCTTTTCAGGTTCTTCTTCAACCTCTTCTTTATCAGAAGCATCATTCTTATCATTATCTTTATCATTATCATGTTCATTACCACTTTCAGTTTCAGCATCAGAAATAGAAATACTATTAGGATCATTAACAGGTTCAGAGGATTCTACAACATTTTTATGTTTCTTCTTCTTTTTCTTCCTAGAATGAGCACTAGGTTCAATGTGTTGAGAATCTTGTTCAATTCTTTTGGGATGCCCTTCAGGATATAGAGGATCCTGGGTAGAGACACCACCTCTAGTTGTTACTTCATAAGCATGTTTCTCTTTAGAATTATTCCCCAACAAGTCATTTTGCACTTTAGTGAGTTGATCAATTTGCGTTTGAATCATATGAAAATGTTTAACAAGCATCTTAACATCATTGGAGGTTCTCTCTACAATATCATGCAATTCACTAATAGCTCGAGAATTTTCCATTAAATGATTCTCTGCTCTCATATTAAAATTTTCTTGCTTAACAATATAATTATCAAACTCATCTAAGCATTGTGCAGGAGGTTTGAATACGGAATATCTTCCCTAGTAAAGCGTTGAAGGGAGTTTACCTCAATCATGGATGAAGGGGGAATTATCTCACATATATCTTCTATGGGAGGTAGATTCTTCACATCTTCAGATTTAATACCTTTCTCCTTGAGAGACTTCTTGGCTTCCCTCATATCTTCATCATTCAATTTAATCATACCCCTCTTCTTCAATATTGGCGTTGGAGTTGGTTCAGGCGTAGTCCAATCATCATGATTCCGGCTTATTTTAGCCAATAATTCTTC
The DNA here is from genome assembly GCF_019359855.2 of Lolium perenne. NCBI lineage: Eukaryota > Viridiplantae > Streptophyta > Magnoliopsida > Poales > Poaceae > Lolium > Lolium perenne. The sequence continues at coordinate 192,778,421 of NC_067245.2, forward strand.
AGCGTCGTCTAGAGTTCTTTTCCTGAAAACACAACCAGCACAACTATCCAGGTATGCCCTAGACTCAATGGTTAGTCCACTATAAAATATATCAAGTAAATCATGCTTTTCCAAATCATGGTCAGGCCGAGCTCTAATAAGAGAGCAAAACCTCGCCCAAGCCTTAGGCAATTTCTCTTCATCTCCCTGGTCAAAATTATAAATTCTCTGCAAAGCAATATGTTGAGCACTAGCAGGAAAGTATTTGCGGAAGAAAACATCAAGCAATTCTTTTGGACTTTTAATAGAATTAGGTGGCAAATTATTATACCAAGTTTTAGCGTCATCCTTTAATGAGAATGGAAAGATTTTAGCAACAAAGTAAGTACGCATCTTGACATCATCAGAAAACAAACTACTTAGAGTAGATAACTCAGTCATGTGTTCAACAGCACTTTCTTTTTCAGTACCACAAAAGGGTGTTTTCTCAACAATAGCTATATGAGATAGATCAAGAGAAAAATCATAATCTTTATCCTTAATGTTTATAGGAGATGTGGCAAACTTAGGATCAGAGACAATTTATATCTAACGGCATGTTACGCAAGCAACTTTTTAATTTTTCTTGCATCAGTAGTAGCATTGCATTTTTCAATAAAATCATCATTAAGCTCCACATAATCTTCATCAGGATCATCACTAAAATAATCAAGTTCAGGTGAATTAACAGGTGTAGTAGCATTAGGAGTTTCAGTATTTTCAATTTGTCTAGACCTAGCAATTGTAGCATCTAGAAAAGATCCCAATGAACCACTATCATCAAGCACAGCAGAAACATTATCAATATTATGAGAGTTTTCAGATTCAGCAGACGTACCAGCATGTGAAGCATGTGGCGGTGAAACAAGTTTATCAATCACAGATGGTGAATCAAGTGTAGCGGAGGTACTCAGAATTGTACCTTTTCTTGTAGTGGATGGTAATATGGCGATCTTAGTATCGCGAGGTTTACCCATGATGGAGAATTTGCAGCGAACAATATTAATCCAAGTGAACTTCCAAATAAAGCTATGCTCCCCGGCAACGGCGCCAGAAAATAGTCTTGATGACCCACAAGTATAGTGGATCGCAACAGTCTTCAAGGGAAGTAAAACACAATTTATTGATTCGACACAAGGGGAGACAAAGAACACTTGGAAGCCTTAACAGCGGAGTTGTCAATTCAGCTGCACCTGGAAACAAACTTGCTCGCAAGGGTTTATCAGTAGTAACAGTTTTATAGCAGCAGCAGTAGTGAAATAACAATAGCGAGTAACAAAGACAGCAAAGAGTGATTTTAGTAAACAGCAGGATTAAAATACTGTAGGCACGGGGACGGATGACGGGCGTTGCATGGATGAGAGAAACTCATGTAACAATCATAGCAGGGCATTTGCAGATAATAATAAAACGGTGTCCAAGCACAAAGCAATCAATAGGCATGTGTTCCATATATAGTCGTGCGTGCTCGCAATGAGAAACTTGCACAACATCTTTTGTCCTACCAGCCGGTGGCAGCCGGGCCTCAAGGGAAACTACTGGATATTAAGGTACTCCTTTTAATAGAGTACCGGAGCAAAGCATTAACACTCCGTGAACACATGTGATCCTCACATCGCTACCATTCCCTCCGGTTGTCCCGATTTCTGTCACTTCGGGGCCATCGGTTCCGGACAGCGACATGTGTATACAACTTGCAGGTAAGATCAATAAACAATGAATATCATGATGAAACAATAACATGTTCAGATCTGAGATCATGGCACTCGGGCCCTAGTGACAAGCATTAAGCATAACAAGTTGCAACAATATCATCAAAGTACCAATTACGGACACTAGGCACTATGCCCTAACAATCTTATGCTATTACATGACCAATCTCATCCAATCCCTACCATCCCCTTCGGCCTACAAATGGGAATTACTCACACATGGATGTGGGAATCATGGCTGGTTGATGTAGAGGCGTTGGCGGTGATGGCGGCGATGATCTCCTCCAATTCCCCGTCCCGGCGGAGTGCCAGAACGGAGACTTCTGGCTCCCGCGACGGAGTTTCGCGATGTGGCGGCGTTCTGGAGGGTTTCTGGCGACTTCGACTTCTCTCCGTGCGTTTTTAGGTCGAGGCCGATAAATAGTCCGAAGGAGGGCGTTGGAGGCCGGCCGAGGGGGCCACACCACAGGGCCGTGCGGGCCCCCCTGGGCCGCGCCGCCCTATGGTGTAGGGCCCTCGGGCCTCCACCTTAATTGTCCTTCTGGCTCCGTCATTATTCTGGGAAAATAGGGCCTTCTGCATAAATTTCGAGGATTTTCCCGAAAGTTGGATTTCTGCACAAAAACAAGACACCAGAACAGTTCTGCTGAAAACAGCGTTAGTCCGTGTTAGTTGCATCCAAAATACACAAATTAGAGGCAAAACAATAGCAAAAGTGTTCGGGAAAGTAGATACGTTTTGGACGTATCATAGAGCTGTATTCATTCTGGAAGAAGGGAATGCAAGTGAAGTCACTTACAATACTATTTTCATAGTGTCCACAAGTGGTTATCTTGCAAAACAAACCCTAGAAGAAGGAAAATAGATAAGTGAAGTCGCAGCTGGTATCATAAGACCGCAGCTGATATAGGATAACCATGAAGAGAAAGAATGTAAAGTGAGGTATATCTTAACCAAAACTATGTAAGTAGCCACAGCTGGGAGGTAGATATTGCCTAAAACCATAACATAGTCACAACTGGTATCCAATAAGCCACATCTGGTACTAGGTAGTCTGCAGCTGGTACCAGATAGCCCACAGCCTGAACATTTCTTTACCCTAAAAGAAAGGGGGATTCCGCAGCTAGTATTTCACAAATTTGGTATCTCGTGGTTGGTAAATATTTAGTCGGAGGATTCATAATGGATACCCACAACTGTGTGGATACACCGCAAAGAATTCTTCGTGAGACTTTAGAAAGGTACAAAATATAAACTAGACTTAAACCAACTACCTAACCTTGGAGTTTAATGATTAGAAGAAAGGAAGTTTGAAGATCATTAGTAAACTCCAAGGGGGAGAGGAAGGCTGAATGAGAAGTATTAAGATATAATATTTGGAGTATGGTGGCCAAGGAAAAGGTCTGAACTGAGAGGAAGTCCGATCTTATTTTTATAAGGTTGTCGGGAAGTACCCATATAAAAGTACTCTCAGGAGGTTGTCAGACCAGAAGCCGAGGTTCATATCTCGAGGAAGTAAGGGTTAGACCTTAACGTGAGTAGGTAATTGTAATTACTTGAAACCAAGAGAGCTCAAGTAAGTCTAAGATAATGAAGTTGGATGAAGAAGATGTCGAAGGACATGCAAAGCTTAAGAAGGCTTAAGACCGAAGGAGTTTGACCATACCAAAACATAAGCCTATTAGAAAGATTCCTTTCATGGAACCTAAAGAAACCAAAGGGAAGATAACTAGTACAAACTAGAAGCCATGATTGGATGGACTAAATGAGTCTAATCCATTCGTAGGACTAAACAACCAGGACCATGCCTATCGTAATACCTTACGAAGAACCATTACTTTAGTTATGGTAGTAAGGGAAAACAATACCCTACCTTAAATGAATCTTTTAGAATTAAGGTTTGGACATCGCAGCTGGTAAATCATAGTGCCATATTACATCGCAGCTGGATTACCGTAGCTGGTAGAACCAAGATTTGAGTACCCAAATAGGAAGATGTCATCACAACCATTAGTAAAGGCCATTAACACAATAAGATGTCCTAATCCAAGAATCTTGGGAGAATAAGACTCTAAGCTTAGAATATTGGAGGAAATCATAAAACTGAAGAGTATCGGTGCGGACATCGTAAGACTCCAGGAAGGATCTGGACAAAGGATATATTCAACTATATCTAGTGTGATCACCATGGAGTTGAAGGATGGTGATCTGTTCAAGACATTTCAACATTCCGAAACATGAGAGCGTTCGAACTTCGGGACGAAGTTCAGTTTAAGGGGGAGAGGCTGTAATATCCCAAGTTTAGAGGCAATAAAATGAGAGAACACCAAAGTGTGCATTGCATTCATGCATAGAAAATCCGGGGGATTTTCGCGCTTTCAAATAAAACTTACCACGCATCGAAGTTTCACTTGACTTGCTGGAACTGAAGTAGATCATCAAGTCAAGCGCTATAAACTTCACTGTGATCTTTGTTAAAACCTTGTTTTGGGTAGAGATGATTTGATCTATGGATTAGATCAAATGGAACTATATTTACAACAACACATTCTTTAAGAATCAAACCCTAACTTATTAACACTTAAAAGTTAGCAACTACCTTTGTGTGTAAATTAATTCACTTCTAAACTTATTACCAAATAAGGTAAACCACAGGGTCTAAAGTGCATAAAAGCCACACATTCTTATTTAAATCATAACTTATTAAATACATGGAATATGATAAAACTAAATCCATTTACATTACAAATTATAGTTCAAACTATTTGAATAAAATTAACTATGAGTATTTTGAAACTCATATGATCATGCCTTGGTGAAATCAAACACCAACTATCCAAATTTGAGGAATAACCTTCAAACTTAACCTTTTGACCAATATTATAATATAATCCAATCAAATATGATATAGTGACCCATCAACAATAATAAAACCATCCACAAGATATTTAGTAACAAATGCCACTTGGCTATCTAAAAATAAATCATATGAGAGGATAATCTCTATGCCACATGGGATGAAAATATCTACATGACTTGCTTTCCAAGTCTTGCCACCTCATGCTCAAAGGATTGCTATGGATGAGGGCATGACAACCAAGCACCTTACTCACCAAACCAAAACAAGAGTCACCATCTATGTGTCATGATACTAGAGCTTGTCCAAGCCTATAAATAGAGCCACACCCTCCATCCCTTTAGTCATCTTGTAGCATGATACATGGGAACAAACACATAGAGCCACTCCATGTGAATTAGCTAGGATCAAGATGAAGAAGCTAGGAGGTGGAGGCATACCACAAGAAGCAGGTTTATCAGATTTCATGAAGAACAAGCTACAGAAGATACCAAGGTAGAATTCCTAGGAAAACCATATATTTATAGGATCATATCATCATATCCTAAGTAGGACCTTAGGATATTACAAGACATTTAGAAGTGAGAGAGATTATAGATTCTAACCATAGCCATGTCTATCCTAGAGAATATTAGAGTAGTATTACATCTTACTTGTTTAAACCAACCTTTAATCTTGTAGATGAGAGCCATGTTCCACTAGTAAAACATAACCAAAGCTTATGCTCATATTCTAATCCTAGTTGTGTATCACATTGGTGATCACTACTTAAACCCTAAACTACATTTGAATTCCAACCCATGGATTAATTTGGATTATAATAAGAACCCTGCCATACCTCATGCCTATTTTATACTTCAATTTAGTGAAGCTTATGCAAAACCCTAAACCATTTCACCTAGGATCCAATCCACATAAAATAATATGTTCTAACTTGTGTATCATGGATCACAAGTATAAACCAAACCATAGATACTTAGAACTAAATACCATGTGGAGAGTAGAGTGAACCAATATTCAATTCTATTTTGCTTCCCTAGTACTTGCTTTGGGAACCAAATGAAATAGTAGTTTATAAAATAGAATCACCACAAGAGCAATTGAATTAACCATGAGGAATATAGGATTCATCCTAAATAATTTAAGTCAAAGCTTGATTGATGATTATAGAGGTTATATCACCACTCTTCTTAAACTCTAAGAACCATCATTCACATAAAATCATGAACCAATCCCATTCTTAATACCCTTTAATTTAAACCCTAGCCATAATTAGAAATATGGGAACAAATCATATTGTTAAGTACTAGCTCAACCTAATCATGTGTTCATTATGCACAAGTTATAAATTTTCAAACCACTTAAATAGATTTTGTTCTCAAACAAAAAAAGGAGATTGAGATAAAAATCTAAAACTTATTTCTATGTTAATTATACCTCACAACATATCAATCTAATTAAAAATTCAATGTTTATTTAAACAACAAAACAATGCAGCAAGCATCATTATCAAATTATATTAATGTTCAAATGTTTTAGAACCTGCAAAACAACACATAATTCAAATTTGAATTCAAATAACAAAATCAAAATAGAAAATAAAAACAGAAAATAGAAAAAGGAGAAAAAGGAGAGTCTTACCTGGTGGACCTCAGCAGACCGTCGCAACCCACGAAGCCTACCCAGCAGAAGCCCACGACGTAGCCCAGCCCAACTGGAAACGGTCCACGTACCGTTTCGCGATTAAAAAGAAGCTCGACGTCGTCGTCTTCTTCTCCGAGGCCGACACCGCAGCAACGCCAGTAGACGCCGCCCTCGTCGACGATAAGGACGTCCCGGACGCCGCAGAAGCTTCTAGAATTCCACCCTATACCTCTCGCGTCCGAGTCTATCCATTCGCATCAAGATTCATGCCCGAATGGAGCTCACCGTCGCCAGTGCATCTCGGCCAGTACCGCCGGTGAGCCGACGAACCAAACCTCGCCTCGCCCTATAAATATGCCTGGAGCTTCTCCAGGAAACCCTAGAACCTCGCCGCCCCTCCATTTCTTCTCAGTCACCCTTTATCTCTCGCGTTCATCCACTCACAGTCGCCGGAGTCGAAGATGAAGCCGTCGACTGGAGCCACCCCGGAGCTCGTAGCTTGGTCGAGGAGAAGCGCCTCGTCGAGAGGAGCATCTGGGCGCAAGCAATCGTCCAGGGGAGCTAGGAATCGGCTCAATTGCATCGATCCCTTCCGCAGCACATCGCCGGAGGTCGCCAATCGCCGTCGCCTCCGTCAGCAATCATCGTCGCCGACCACACCATCATGTTCAGGGTGAGTTTGCGCGTCTATAGAGCCAGATCTCGCTTCCTAGCATGCATCCTAGCCTCGTTTTCCATTTTGGCCGAGTCGCGCCGCCGCAGACGAGTTCACCGGCGATGCTCCGGTGAACTTTGGGTGGTGGTGTTGACGCTCACATGCTCAGCATCGAACCCTGGTTCGAACGCGCCTAATTACGTTGTCTCTGGGGGTTCCTAGCGGCCGTTCCGTCGCTCGCCGGAGCGTCACCGGCGTTCTCTCCGGCGAGATCGACGTGGCACCGCCACCTCAGCATTTGTTGACTGGTCTTTGCCCGCATGGCAAGTGACCCAGTCAACGGCCCCACCAGTCAGTCTTAGTGGCTAGGGTATGAACCGGTACGTTTAGTGTTTTCGTGTTATTTCAAATTCCAGAAAAATGTTGAAACTTTGAAAAATCATATAAAATTCATATCAACTCAGAAAATTATGAATAATATATCAAAATGCTCACAAAAATAAACTCTATTCAAATAAAATATAAAACAAAAATGTGTGTCAAAATAAAAATTCACCTATTTTTAACCTTATTAATTATGCCATTTCAATTATTCAAAATACAATTTGAATTCAATAATTAGTAAAGTTATAAAACTTAAATTTTAACTATTCAGTAACTAAGTAAAATGTTAAAATTAATTTTATTTACCCTAATTGCATTAACTTAATTATTAGTGGTAATTCATAAACCCTAGTTTGCAAATTACTATTTTCTATTTTCTTTAAATAGTAATAACTCAAGAAAATATTATAAGCCAATATTATTTTGGTAAATCAAAACTCATTTGCTTAAACATTCTTAAGTTAACAAATTAAATATTTTAAAACCTAATAACAATTATTAAACCTTGATTCTTAATTAACACCTAAATAGGAGTTGCTCTAATTATTAAATCTTGTGAAAATTAATAAAATGTCAAACCATTCCTAATTTTGATTCAAAGTAATTAGTTACCACACCTATATGTCCAACCATCATTTTAGGAGTTGTACCATAATTTAGAAACCCTAGTTTCAATTTGAGTAAGACCTGGATCCCATTATTTTATGTGATCATGTCAAAATGTTAAACCCTAAAACCCTAGTTGCTTATCACATGTGATCATGTGAATTTCACCTTACATAGAGAACCATATTATGTGACCAATGAATGCATGCTTATGATCCATTAGCATAAACCAAGTCACATGAGATTATCATTTCATGTTCCTATTCTTAATTAAAACCTATATGATTCACTAGTATCACATAGGTATAAACCCTAGCTTGTTACTACATGTTAGCACCATTGATCATCAATCCTATATACCACACCATTAGGATCAACCTCAATCATCAAACCCTAGTTAAACCATAGTGATGAAACCTAATACTAATCTTGCAGGAATACATATCATATGCTCCTATTCCCCTGAACCCTATTCAGGAAGTGATAAACCATCTAGTTTAGAAGCCATTAATCACTATTTAGTAAAGCAATTGTGAAACCCTAGTAAACCCTAGTAGCTAATTTATAGAACCATCTGGATAACCATCCTTTGATATGATATCATAGTAATAAACCTGCCCATACTTGTTGTACATAGAACCAATTCAACTTAAGCACCCAACTAGTTTCAATTAGGAGACTAAATGAATCAGATAGTAAACCCTACAAAGCCATAGTTCCTATGTATAGTAATTCATATTCTTATTTAACCTGTTCTTCAACAGTTATTCTTTTGAAGTACAAATGTTAGTCAAACCATAGAAGCCATAGTTCTTATTTGAAATACTTATTAGTTCTTAAACAACATGTTCTTCAAAAGTTATTATTTTGAAGTATAGCATAAGTAATCATCAACCATGACCTGTAGAACTTAAAATTGACAACTGTTCTTTACATACTATTCCACCACTATTCTTTATGTGTATAATTGTTATGATGTCTTATATCACTTGGTTATGATGCTAATATAACCAAACCCTAATAAGAACCTTGTTTGAGAACCATTCTAAAAGTGAAACCAACCCTAAAGAAATCTTTACAAATCATATATCCTAAATCATCGAGGTTAGGTTACGCTCGGGACGATTGCATCTCATACTATGCATTATAGCATCTTTGCCAGTTCTTTAAACATTGTCCTTACCGGACGATGATGGTATTTCAGAATTTGGAGTTATCACGTATCGAAGCTTTTGCCTGCATAATCTTGCAGTCAAGAAAGGCAAGTTCATCGCTTGCTCATGTCATTTGATTATTTGTATCAAACTATATGCAAAGTACTATACTTATCACTCATGCATTGAAAAGCAAAGTATTATTTTACAATTATGAATATGACTATGTGGTGGGCAATGGAACCATGGTATGTGTTGATATGGTGGAGGTTCCATTGCATGGGTACTACTCATCTAGGACTAAGTACCAATGCCGTCCAGTGATTCTAGTGCCGTACATATCGCGTTATCCATAAGATCTATAATGGCTCTGGGGAAGTCAGCTGTATCTTTTCCCTTCTGCACGCCAACGGATCGGAGAGCCGGTGGGGTGCTGGAGGCACTGCCGCAATAGGTTGGGAAATCCTTTTAAATCCCCATCCATTAGTGATGATAAGCTCTACGATCTATGATGGATTGTCCGGAGTACACCATGAGTAAAGCCGTATTATCGAGAAGTCTCCGGAGGTGTACGGTTGGACAAAAGGGTGGGTTTGCAGGGTCGCGGAGAAGGCAGTGATTGGCTTGGATCTTATACTGGGCCTCACACCAAAGGAAGTGTGGACGAGCTGAGGACATACTCTCAGTCGGCAACATGGTTAAGATCTCTTGTGGGGTAAAGTAACGCACCTCTGCAGAGGGTATCAAGAATTGTGACTGTCACTCCCTGTTCCGGAAGGAAGGAGGCTGAACGCGCAGAAAGGAACTCCACGAAGTTCTAGTCAACTCCGTGAAGACTGACGGGCATAGTTTTCAGAATAAAATAAACCTTTTGAAGAAATGATTACAAAAACTTGCATTGGCCTATGACTTTCTGGTCTATGGCTGTAGCTAGTGCATGATACACATATTTCCTAATATGAACTTGCTGAGTACGCTCGTACTCATTCTATCCCATTTGAACCCCCTTCTTAGATCAAAGCACCGAAGGAGAAACTACCGTGGAACTCGAAGACAAAGGCGTCAACTACAACAAGACGAAGAATCCAATCAAAGAAGTCAATGGAGTCAACTTCTGCATCAGCTATTATGGAAACCTAGACTAGTAATAGAAGGGAACCTTTCCCTAATCCTAGCACCTAAGTAGCTAGAATTCTATAGCATGCCTAGTAGCTCTTAAACTTGAGTTAGCAATAAGATAGACTACGAGTCGTTCTTCTGGAGCTTTATTTGAAGTTTTACCTCACTGTAAAGTAGGAGGCTGTGTGGATCTTATGTAAACAGTTCGTGTGTACTTCTATAGACATACCTTGGACTCGCATATGTTTCTGTTGTACCACTCTGAGAGATGTAATATGGGTGGAACGGTATTTCACTTGTGTTATGTCAACGACTTGTGTACTACACCATGCAGTGGTACACTGGGTCACCGCATCCCCGTCCCGGCGGAGTGCCAGAACGGAGACTTCTGGCTCCCGAGACGGAGTTTCGCGATGTGGCGGCGTTCTGGAGGGTTTCTGGCGACTTCGACTTCTTCCCGTACGTTTTTTGGTCGAAGGCAATAAATAGTCCGAAGGAGGGCGTCGGGGGCTGACCGAGGCCGCCACACCATAGGGCCGCGCGGGCCCCTCCTGGGCCGCGCCGGCCTATGGTGTGGGGCCCTCGGGCCTCCACCTGGCTTGCCCTTCTGGCTCCGCCAATATTCTGGGAAAATAGGACCTTCTGCATAAATTCCGAGGATTTTCCTGAAAGTTGGATTTCTGCACAAAAACGAGACACCAGAACAGTTCGGCTGAAAACAACGTTAGTCCGTGTTAGTTGCATCCAAAATACACAAATTAGAGGCAAAACAATAGCAAAAGTGTTCGGGAAAGTAGATACGTTTTGGACGTATCATCAATCTCACCGGCTTGCTGTAAACAAAGGATTAAATGTATGGTGTGGAAGATGATGTTTGTTTGCGAAGAACAGTAAAGAACAATGTTTGCAGTCGATTGTATTCAGATGTAAAAGAATGGACCGGGGTCCACAGCTCACTAGTGGTGTCTCTCCAATAAGAAATAGCATGTTGGGTGAACAAATTACAGTTGGGCAATTGACAAATAGAGAGGGCATAAAAATGCACATACATATCATGATGACTACTATGAGATTTAATCAGGGCATTACGACAAAGTACATAGATCGCTATCCAGCATGCATCTATGCCTAAAAGGTCCACCTTCGGGTTAGCATCCGCACCCCTTCCAGTATTAAGTTGCAAACAACAGACAATTGCATTAAGTATGGTGCGTAATGTAATCAACACAAATATCCTTAGACAAAGCATTGATGTTTTATCCCTAGTGGCAACAGCACATCCACAACCTTAGAACTTTCATCACCGTCCTAGATTCAATGGAGGCATGAACCCACTATCGAGCATAAATACTCCCTCTTGGAGTTACAAGTATCAACTTGGCCAGAGCCTCTACTAGCAACGGAGAGCATGCAAGAACATAAACAACACATATATGATAGATTGATAATCAACTTGATATAGTATTCCATATTCATCGGATACCAACAAACACAACATGTAGCATTGCAAATAGATGATCTTGAACATGATAGGAAGCTCACAAGATCTAACATGATAATGAGGAGAAGACAACCATCTAGCTACTGCTATGGACCCATAGTCCGAGGATTAACTACTCACACATCAATCCGGAGGCGATCATGGTGGTGAAGAGTCCTCCGGGAGATGATTCCCCTCTCCGGCAGGGTGCCGGAGGCGCTCTCCTGAATCCCCCGAGATGGGATTGGCGGCGGCTGCGTCTGTGGAAGTATTTCCGTATCGTGGCTCTCGGTAATAGGGTTTTCGCGACGGAGAGTTTAAGTAGGCGGAAGGGCAGAGTTGGAGGCGGCGCAGGGGCCCCACACCATAGGCCGGCATGGGCCCCATGCTGGCCGCGCCGCCCTATGGTTACGACCCCTCGTGGCCCCACTTCGTATGCTCTTCGGTCTTCTGGAAGCTCCGTGGAAAAATAAGACCATGGACGTTGATTTCGTCCAATTCCGAGAATATTTACTTTGTAAGATTTCTAAAACCAAAAACAGCAGAAAACAACAACTGGCTCTTCGGCATCTCGTCAATAGGTTAGTGCCGGAAAATGCATAATAATGACATAAAGTATGTAGAAAACATGTGAGTATCATCATAAAAGTAGCATGGAACATAAGAAATTATAGATACGTTTGAGACGTATCAAGCTCCAAGAAATCGAGTCAAAGGCCCTCGTGAGGTCCAGTTTGAGGAGCACTCCCGGCTGCCTCAGCTGGTTAATCCTCCTTGCAACTTGTCTTACCAGAATGGAGTTGTCATGCAGAGAACGCCCTCTAACAAACGCCGACTGGTTGGTACTGACAACATCACCTAACCTCCTCCGGAGCCTGTTCGCCATCACTTTGGAGAACAACTTAGAAAAGTTGTGCACCAAACTAATGGGGCGATAATCCTTGACCTTCATGGCGTCCAGTTTCTTGGGGATCAACGTGATCAGGCCTCTATTGAGTCGTGCGAAGCCACGGCCATCTCCCACACTTAGTTTAAACAGCCCCGCTAGGATATCTCTTTTGATGATGGGCCACGCTCTCTGATAGAAGGCTCCGGTGAACCCATCCGGTCCTGGCGCCCTATCCGGGGGAGGTCCTTGACCACCCCCCAAATCTCCTCCTCCGTAAACATGACCTCCAAGTCCTGTAGCTCAGCTGTGGGGATATCAAGCTCGTCTAGGTTCATAGTATGCTCTCTAGTCTGGACCTGCCCAAGCAGTTGGGAGTATGCCTCTGTGAATGCCTCCACTTTCAAACTCTGCTCCGTAACAAGCTCATCACCGACCTTTACCGCAGCGATGTAATTCTTCACTCTTCTCCCATTCGCGACTGCATGGAAAAGCGCTGTGTTGGCATCTCCTCCTTCAACCAACGGATCCTTGATCTTTGTCTCGTCATAGTCCGCTCTAGCGAGGAGAGCCCGAGAACGGCTTGCTTAAGCATCCTCCTCAACCAAATCTCCATGGGGGTCAAAATGCGCCTCTAGTGAGCCACATCCAGATGTAGGATCAGGGTGTTAGCAATCTCTCATATTCTGTGTGCAGGGTTAATGGATGTCTTCCTGTGTACGTAGATCCTTCTTGCTCCGTATTTGATATCGTATAGGAGTAGGAGTATATAGCATCACAGCTTGACTAGCGTACTAGATGAACCGCCGGTTTTCTCTTCAGGAGTATTAAATCTGCCTTTTAATTGAACGATGAACGAAAAGAAAAGGAATCGACACCGATATACTCCATCAGTTACGGTCGACCACGTGCAGCGCGAAACAGCCGTTTCCTTGTGAGATCTCTTTCCTTGTCCCTTGGTCTCCTCCAGTGGAGTATTTTACGGGAAATTTTACTGCCCAAAGGAAACGGATACAGACGGAAGCAACCAGCTCAATCTTGCATCTCCGTCGGCCGATATGCGATCGCCCGGCGAACTAGGCGCGCGGCGCGACGCGGCCAAGCAACTCAAGGTGCTGATGCCTTCTTGCTTCCACAGGCTGGTAAGTTGTTGGTTGGATTTATCATTCATGCACCCACCGTTACTGCTCCTATCCTCACGCGATACCTCGATGATGACCGGACTTGGAGTATTTTGCAGAGCATCTCCGACGAGCTCGCTGGGCACTTGTTGGATGCCGGAAATGGAGGAGACGACACAGCCCTGCCGATGGCCCTCGTCGTCAACTCGTTCGGCAAGGTCTGGCAGGTGGAGGTCGGCCGGGACGGCGGCGGCGCGTTCCTGGGACCCGGGTGGCCGGAGTTCGTGGCCGCGAACGGCTTCGGCGTCGGGTGGTTCTTGGTGCTCCGGCACGAAGGGCGTGGTGTGCTCACCGTCAAGGCGTTCGACCTCACGTGCTGCCTCAACGAGTCCCGCGATCTTCAGCCTTCTACAGGTAACAGAAGTTTGATTGATTGGCAATTCCGCATGCAAATCTTGTGGATTGTGCCCTTTTTTTCTTATCATTTGTTCAAAGAGCTTGGGAAGTTTTTATTGGTATTCAGCTTGAACTCTAATTTGCAAATCCTGGATTGTGTTTTTTTCATTTTGCCAAGATGAACAATCAGTCGTGTGAACAATGTTGGTCATTAGATTGAAATATTGAACCATGAAATATTTTGAAAGAGCATAATCGATGGTCAATAATAAGTTTGGAATTTTAGGTTCACTGACCCCCCTAATATATAACTAATGAGCCGTGCTTCAGTGCACCCCCACCCCCCTCAACCAAACTTAGAAGGGTAATTTAGTCTTTTGCTATTAATTAATCCATAATCTCGTTTTAGTCTTTTTCCCCTGAGATCTAAACCTGTATACTAAGACCGCATATACTAGCACAAAGCCCACGCGCGTTGCTGCTAAAGACAAAAATTGTTGACTTCAAAATAAAAAAACACATCGGCAAGGACATGATTGCCATACCTTGAATTATTACTCATTGTCTTGTGGAGTGGAACTAAATGCACATTGCTGATTGTGCGGAAAGCATGATATCAGCGATCTACAAACCACCTTAATATTATGGTGAATCATGCATACATGGCTGAACAGGTCAAATATAAGCAAACCATGAATGCATGACCCTGCTATGCCCAAAGAGATACGCTATTATTATTAATTTTAAATATTTTGGAAGAACCGTAGACGAGGAGTTTGGTACATATAAGCTGGTATGATTGTGTCTTAGGTCCTCAAAATTTCATACCGTATGTTTCAAACAGAAAAAATAGTGTGAACCAATGCTAGACGTCGACAGAACAAAATGGAAAAGAAACCATGGGCGTGTTACACGGTGGGCTTGAGCCACACCCTCAGCGGCCAGATCTTGTGCTTCCTGAGTACAGGCAACTTTTCGCCGTCCCGCCCTTTACCCTGAAGACCCGATGCCTCGCTTTGCGTGGTACCCATCGTCGCAATCGCCGGGATGGTAGCTAACGCACACGTGGCAAGCCATGGCGACTGTTATCGCACCGCTGCAGGATGCCGCTGACTCCCCGGAGCCCAGCACGTCGTCGGCATAGTAGACGCAGCCAACCTTCAGCTCTGAGTGCTCTCTCGTCGACACGCACATTGGGCCGCCTCGCCGACGGTATCGTCTTCCCACCGCCGCTTGTGATCTCTCTTCTCTCCCGTCGTCACATCTGCAAGTCTCTCCCGGACCGGATCCCCCATGAGGGTGTGCGTGAGCCTCCCATGACAAGATCAGGACGGTCATCGAGCAACTGAGCATGCCAGTGACACGCTGCGCCTGTAGGCGCACTACACTACACAATGGAGCCGCTGGAGTCGTAATGGGTTAAGCACCGTCACTTCCACTGGCCGTCGTAACGGCCGACGGGGTGATAGCCCGTGATTTCCCACTCGCAGATGCCGGAGCGAAGCATGCGGATCCTGGTTCCCAACACCTGCTAAGCTTGTTAAATGAATCAATGAGAAATCACAAATACATTAGTATATGTTTAGGACAATCAATACTTTTTTTTGGGAGAAAGGGATAATCAATACTTGTTCACGTCAGCGTGTTATAAATAGTTGGGTTGGCTGACTTGGGTCCTCACGTGGGCTTCTCAGACCTATCAGGGAAGGCAACATTTGGACGAAGCTGGGCTGTTGAAGGGCAGGCGAGAGATTCGTTTTCTTTTATCTTCGCGTTGTGGTGCTGTGTTGGTCACTGATTGATGATTGATTCGAACTTGTATCAGATTTGAACCGGCATGCAATGGGCCTAGCTCCGACCGTTTTTTTTTCTCGCTGGCGAGAAGAACGCGATTCCATCTTCCTCTTGTGCCCCAAAGGAAAGCAACGATCAACGATCCGATATTTTTGACGTACCGAGACCGATCTTTTTGTTGTACTGAGACTTTTTCACCTAGGGACACCACCGATCGTGGGCCTGGTTATCCGGGGCGATTTAAGTGGAGGTTATATTGGGCCTATTTAGAAAATACTCTTTGGCCCGTTTGTGACACTAGCCAGTCACCTATTCCAATTTAATAGTAAAGATATATATATATGATGTATATAGTGAAACCATGGCCCATCGTGTTCCTCCCAATTGCGATCCTATTCTCCCAGCAGCTGAGATCTTGTTCTGTGCGGTGAAGGCCACATGGTGGTTAGGCTGCCAGGCTCTTCTGCCGCCTCCTTGCAGTACAATCCCATGCCCACGGTCACGCTTGCATGCACTCCTAAGCTGGCCGTTTTGTGATGCCTAGGACGTGCCAGCACTTGCTGCCGACGAGGACGAAGCCACCCTGAGCGACAAGGGCGGGCCCACCATGACCTACATATTTCATACGTATATATGAATATCTATGGGTATGGATTTATACATATGTAATTGGGCCATACAGGTTTCAACAGGTTAGATATGACTTAATTATCTGTTAACAATCACTTAATAATTTTTTAAAGACCATCACAGCCTTAGTTATGAAGATGTACGGAGTAATATCAACCGTTGATGTGTTCAAGTTTGATGAGGGGGTGCACTGAAGCAAAAGTGATAATTAATAGTTCACTTAAGCCTCTAAAACGGGATCTACTGCAAAAAATCTACAATGTAATCATCAAAGTTCTTTGTAAGGTGAAGATGGCAGACCATAGATGGCAAACCAAGGTATGCCGATACCTGCATGAACATTATTATTGCTTCTATTTTTCCGATCTCCTCCCTGGTCTCGAATAGGAGGTTAAGTATTATGAGTTATTGCTTCTCTATTTCCAATGAGATTCAATTTATGTTGGTAATCAAGGGTGACATTATTTTCGATTGTAGCAACAAGAAGCAACAGATATGGTTCACATAAGCCGCAGTTCATCAAGGTTCTCCTGCCGGATTTCACCGAGAAGATGGTCTGCAAATTATCCCTCCAACTCTTTTCCTTGCACTGTATCTCTTGCTTTAATAACTCCTAAAATGTATCACGAGCAATCGACATTAATTTACATGTGTTTCTGCAGCTGATCCCTCCAGCTTTTGTACAACGCTATGTCTCCGAGGCGCAACAAAGTAGCAAAATGGCTATCATTGCTAGCCAGTTTGGAAAATTTTGGCCCATCGAGGTCAACAATGACGGATCAGGAATGTTCCTTGCTGGTGGCTGGTCACAGTTCCTGGCTTTTCATGGCATCTCGGAAGGTGACGTCATGCTCTTGAGATATGAAGGCAACATGGTGTTCAAAATCAAAGTATTCGGGCTAAACGGATGCCAGAAGGATTTGAAAGGCCGGGCCACAGGAACTCAACAAAGTGAGTGAATAATTTCGTTCCTGAAAGTACTTACCTTTTCAAATTTGATTCAACTGTGAGTAAATGACCACTTCTGTCTTCTCACGACTTGCAGATACTGAGAGGCAAAAAGAAGCACATTTGTGTAGGGAGCATGAGAGGTCAAGTGGTAAAGAAGACACAAGACCAAAAGGTTCGCTAAGTTCTTCCAACAAAGGATCACGGAAGAAAAGGAGATTTTGTAGCCTTGAGAATGGAGAGCGGCCTTCGATAAAGAAAGAGATGAGCACCTACTCGGTTAAAAAGTTCGTGGTAAGAACAACTATTCCTCTCCACATTTAGCAAGTTTGGACCAACACTATCAAATAATTTACTTAAGATATGCCACCAGTGATGTTTGACAACGATCTCCAAAAGCTAAGAGGTTAATTCAAGGCTTTATTTTAAAAAAATATACTTGGTGAATATTTTACAACTAAAAAGAGCCAATGTTCCCCAAGTCAATTTTTTCAGTGAATATGGATAGAAAAGTAACAGCTGAATTTGGAGGGCAACTGTAAGCTAACAGAGAGATCATATTGTAGTTGAATTATTTAGGTTAGCTGTTTCTATCCTCTTTTTTGGCTTTTGGTCAATTCGGACTGGTTTCAAACTGACATTCCAAATATTGGTTTTCTGATTTCCAAAACATAAGAATATTGGTACCCACTGATTTGTTTTCAAGAATAGGCAATGAAATTGCTTAAATCCTGGCTGCAATCAGTTGTCCTCAAATTGACACGGCCATTGTGGTTTAGATAATTCTATTACCATGCATTATTGCTCACTGCTGATTCACCAACGGAACCAGATGTTGAACTAATTCACATGCTACGTCTGCAGTCTTTGGCAACCACCTTCTGCGACTTGATCGGGCTCGTCGGAGAATGCACGATCACGCTCAAGACCTCGATGAAGAGCACCAAGTGCTGGCAGGTGGGTGCTCGCAGGTACAAGAACTACGGCTACCTGGGTGGAAAAAGATGGAAGAGCTTCTGCATGGAGAACAAGATCAGGGAAGGCGACGTGTGCACCTTTCACATCGTCGAAGCCGCTCTGTGGCATGTCGTCATCACACACAACTCGGATAGAATCGGATAGTCCATTAGTTCATCTGTATTTCTGGCCTTACTCGGGATGTCCATTTACTCTGCTGTTGGAAGCACTGGATATTGCTGTGAGTGGAGTAGTACTTCAGTTAGAGGCCATTTTGTTACCCCTTCAGGTTTGGTAAGACGAATTCTTGGAAGTGTCTCTAGTCGCTTGCCAGTGAACCTGCAATTATCCCAGGAGAAACCTACAACTGACTTGATGGTTACCTAAGTTTGACATGACAAACTTTTATTTTGCATTATCATGGAAAATCAGAGGCTGCCTTCCCATGCCACATTATCTCTTCCGCCGGTCACAATTGGGCTAGATCTGGACCAGGCGGACTTAGATCTAGTGGCTCATCAGTGTGAATTGGGACGCCATGGCGGTGGCCCTAGAAGATGCACTAGTTCTCCAGCGAGCAGCATTGCGGTGGTGATGCTTCTAGATGACAAGGAGTGGGTGGCAGGGGATCGCATAGGAGGCGCTTCGCCAAAGGTGTCTCACAGATGGTGTCCTGGATGCATGGGTTGGTGACCGTGCGCAGTCCAAGGTACTGGTTATGGTGCGAAGGTTTTCTCGGGTAAAAGCTCATCACTCTGGCGTGCGCCACGGCCATTCATGCAGGTGCGTTGATCCTCTTGAGGGTGTTGTTATGGTAAACTTCCCAGCGTCAGGGCTCTGAATGAAAATACTTTACCGCCTCCGTCTCGACGACGGTGGCAGGTTGCGGCATTACCCTCTTAGGTCATGTTGTCGTTGTGCTTCGGTACCCGCGCCCTCGTCCCAATGCCATCGGTGGGTAAGTTAGGGCCCTGTCTTGAGGGACTTTCGGCACTTGCGTGGGGTGTTCTCGATGGTTTCCTATCTTATACATGTGACTACGTCTTCACTCCATCGGTAGGATCAACGCTCCACATCCCGCAACGACAGGGCAGGCGGCCCTCTCTGGGAACATCTTGATGGGTGGAGTGTGACTACATCGGGTGGTTTCACAAGGAGGCATGGCAGCACCTCTAGTTAGTAGTCTCCGGGTGCTTTTTAGGGTTGTGGCTTCTCATGTATTTTTTGTTTATTTTTTTATCTTCTTTGTGAAACGATTTCCTCACAAATTTGTGTCGGTTCGGCCGTGTGCCATTATTTTAAAAGTGGGTGAGAGCCTGTTTCAATGAGGCATATGGAAATGATCATATTGCTAGTCTAGATCATGTGTTCTCCATAGTTAGCCCCTGAGAGGAAAGCCCAATGGACCGACCTTTGAACACGACGCAATACCGATCTTTGAACAGTCGAACCCTAAGAATCAGACGCGGCTTAAGCATAGAGGAGGAGGACCATGGAGGGCTTGCGTATCTCCAACACCACTTCTCCACCAAGATTCGTCTCGCCGCTGATGCCGTCGACAACTACCACGGTGCCGGTGGCTCTTGCTCGTTTTCTATTCATGGTGGGGTGGTGGCCCTCCAGGTGGTGGACCTACACATGATTATAGCGGTCTGCACCATCATATGTCCCCTGTTTCTCACCTCTGACGCTTCCCATGTACGACCATCTGAAAAGCGAAGAATGCTTGGAGCATAGGTGCGCAAAGACGGCAATGTTGTGGGCTTGGGTTTCGGCCTCCCTTTGGAGGCTCACCACAACATTTCCCTAGGCTATAGGCCCGCTAATGCACTACGATTCGGCCTTCGAAATAAGTACAATTACAAAAAATATTCAAATTTCAACAAAAAAGATCATAAAAAATGTTCAATTTTTAAAATTGTTTACTTTTAAAAATGTTTGCAGTTTCAAAGAACACAATTTTTGAAAAATAAATAAATAAAAGAAGCAACAAAAGAGCGAAAAGGAAAAATAAAAAAGAGAAAAGAAATGGGCACCGGGCCGACTCAATATACCATCCTAGGGTGTTTGACGGGTCGTATACACCAACTAGGTTGTCATATAGGCCTAGGAGTCGTCGCACACACGCAAGCCCATGATCTTCACCGCCTGGTCGTGTTCTTCCTCGCGACCGACAATTCCTATTTGATGCTCGGAGCGTCAAATAGAACCATGACACCTGAAGGGAGCTTCTATGGTGGGGCGTCCCATGAAGGCTCCTTAATCTCTTGTGTTTTTTAATTTATTTTTATTTCTTTCTTTATTTTTCCTTTTCATTCTTTATTTTTAGTCATATTTTCTATTTATATTATTTTTATTTTTTTACTTTCACTTTTCGAATCATGTGATTTTTTATTGGGTGTAAAATTCATAATGTTCAGAACCGAGAACAACTATTTTGTACCGACAACCAACCTGATGTTTGATGGCTAGGAGGGTGGTCTCCCAGCCCACATGAGTTTAAACCTTAGGTTTAACACACACGTGTCTCATAGAGTCGATATATTTTTTTAGTGGGGGTATGGAGTCGTACATGCCATCATAGCGATGAGTGTATGCATGTGTATGTGAACGTCTGTATTTGTACTGTTTTTCTCAAAAAAATAAAAATATGTGAATTTTTCTAAACCTGTGAACATTTTCCTAAATCTCATGAAAGTGTCATTTTTGGGCCAGCTGAACATGTTTTGAGTGGTGAACATTTTCACGAATCTTGTGAAAATTACATTTTTAACCCCATGAACTTTTATCAAACCTCGGAAACATTTTCTAACCCGTGAAAAAAAATGAATCTTCTTGAATATATGTTTTTGGGGCTATGAACATTTTCTCTAGGAACGATGATTATTTCACAACGTGAACAGTTTTATAATATAATAAATTAAATAAAAAATAAAAAAGAATGAGAAATAAATATTTACCAGCGTTGATAACACCACCGTGTGAAATATTTACCAACACTGATAACATCAAGGTTATATTACCAGCTAATTAATTATGAAATATAGTTCTGCAATGTATAATTATTTTTTAAGCTACATATTCTCAAAAAGAGTGATGATCCAAAAAAAAAAATCACTTTGGAGGGAGCAATATGTTGTAGTAGTAAACCGACGATACAGAGTCCCGTTAAATTAGCACGTGGCATTAGTATCGCCTAATGCAATATATAGTGCATTTCAAGCTTTCTTGTTTTGTCGTGTAGAGACACGTAGGTCGAATTTTTCGCCCAAGTAAACAGCCAGCATCATATGGCGTTCTATCAAAACTCTCTTTCTACGCATTCTGCATGTTCTTGAAAGAAAAAGATAAGTTCATAACACTTGGCGAGACGAAAATTCAAGCATGCACGCAAGCCATAGTAATAGGTACTGACTTGTGCGGTACGTGATCAAAAGACTCGCGTTGCAGATCAGCTCGATCCATGGCACACTACATTCCCCTATGCGCCACGTCCCCCTCATGAAATTTTCAATTGACCACGCTCCATTGACTTGCCCTTACTCTATCTTATCTCACCATCAGACTAAATCATCGTACCGATCCCATCCTTAATAATAGGAGAAGAGTCGCACGTATGCTTGCTTCACACGGCCGCATGCAGGACGACCCCCGGCTGCTGCCTATAAAAGCACAGGCTCGTAGCATTCGAATCCATGCACAGCACAAACACTGCAAGCAACAAAAGCAAACACCAGGGAGAAGAAGAAGAACATCATGTCCTCCAACGGCATGGGGTCCCGCCTGGCCCTGGTCATCGTCTGCTCCGTCCTCCTCTCGTTGATCGGCACGTCGGCGGCGACGGGGAAAACCGGCCGGATCACGGTGTACTGGGGCCAGACCTCCAACGAGGGGTCACTCCGCAAGGCCTGCGAGAGCAAGCTCTACTCCACCGTCATCCTCTCCTTCCTCAACAACTTCGGCAGCGGCAAGTACGGGCTCAACCTCGCCGGCCACTCCTGGGCCGCCGTTGGGCCGGACGTCAAGTACTGCCAGTCCAAGAAGGTCCTCGTCCTGCTCGCCATTGGCGGCGGCATCGGCAAGTACTCCCTCGCATCTAAGGCCGACGCCAAGGCCGTCGCCAAGCACCTCTGGGACTACTACCTCGGGGGCAAATCCCGCTCCCGACCGTTCGGCACCGCCGTGCTGGACGGCGTCGACTTCGACATCGAGCTCGGGAGCCGCGCCCACTACGACGACCTCGCCAGGTACCTCAAGGGATACAGCAAGAAGGTGTTCGTCACGGCGGCGCCGCAGTGCCCGTTCCCGGACAGGATGCTGGGGCAGGCGCTCCGGACGGGGCTCTTCGACCGGGTTCACGTCCAGTTCTACAACAACCCCGTCTGCAGCTACAGGGCCAGCAACGTGGCGGGGTTCAAGGCAGCGTGGAGCAAGTGGACGAGGAGCCTGCCGCGGAGCTCCGTCTACCTCGGCCTGCCGGCGGCACGGGGGGCGGCGGGCAGCGGCTACGTGGACCCGACAACGCTGGTGAACAAGGTGCTGCCCATCGTGAGGCGGTCCAGGAACTATGGAGGGATCATGCTGTGGAGCAGGTACTACGACATCCAGACCGGGTACAGCAAGCGCGTCAAGAGTGCCGTCTGATCGATGTTCCAGTTCCAGTGATCGATTATGAAGAACGGAGTCCCCTACGTGGAGTGCCCTTGCATGCTGTAACCATGCATACACAGTTGATGTGATTACGTATAGCTTTTATATGGTGGGAAGTTGTATGTGTGTAGCTACTCTTAAGTATATGTATGTGTATGAATATTGTGGAATAAAGGGGCATCTAATTTATGTGTTTATATGTGTAACTGTCTGATTGACACAAAGAAACATCCGCTATAGTGCAGCTATAACTTTTG
Source organism: Lolium perenne (assembly GCF_019359855.2). Taxonomy (NCBI): domain Eukaryota; kingdom Viridiplantae; phylum Streptophyta; class Magnoliopsida; order Poales; family Poaceae; genus Lolium; species Lolium perenne. Next base: position 192,801,689 of record NC_067245.2, read on the forward strand.
GGACAGCCTTCTACGACGCTAAGCATGTTTCTTCCGCGTCCATTAAAGCGTCGCTAATTACCTCTAAAGAGTGTAGCTGCTAGAGGAGCTATAGCGCCGGAAAAAGTTGCCCCGCCATACATAAATTTAAATTCTAATGCACTGAGCTTTTGATGCATAGTCAATTGCTCCCAGCAGTGACCTAACCATTCCTCTCGTCTTCTCTCGGCAACGAGCAAAGAATTGAATCGTAATACAACTAGAGTCGGCACCGTCGTCGCGGCTGACACTCCCGCCGGTCGTGTTTTGCCGAGTTGTGGTGGGAAAGTTTGGCAAATACTACTTGAGAGAGCCAACTGAGAAAGAGACTGCAAGGATCATGGCACAAAATGCTGCCAGAGGATTTCCTGGAATGCTTGGAAGCATCGATTGCATGCACTCGTCATGGAAGAACTGCCCGTTTGCTTGGCAAGGTATATACAAAGGGCGTCATGGATATTGCAGTGTGGTGCTTGAAGCTGTGGCAGATTATGACCTGTGGATTTGGCATTCTTTTTTTTTACATGGTGGGATCACACAATAACATCAACGTGTTGCAGCAGTCTCCGGTGTTCAGTAGACTAGTGGAAGGGCATGCTCCACCATGCAACTATGAGGTCAATGGCCACCAATATACCAAAGGCTATTATCTAGCCGATGGTATATATCCAAAATGGGCCACTTTTGTCAAAACAATCTCGAATCCATCAGGTCTCAAGAATTCCCAATTTGCTACGCGACAAGAGGCTTGCAGGAAGGATGTCGAGCGGGCATTTGGTGTGCTTCAAGCACAATTTTCTATTGTCCGGTACCCTGCTCTAAGCTGGTCTCACGACCAAATGTGGGAGGAGATGCAGGCTTATGTGATCATGCACAACATGGTCATCGAGGATGACCGCAAGAATCATGCCAGGACACAAGTTTGTCCCTATTAGTGTGAGGGCCCTCTTGCGAAGGTTGATCATGAGTTGCCTACAGATTTTGCTGATTTTCTCGCCATGCACGCAGAGATCCGTGACAGCAATGTTCATGATCAACTTCAAGCTGATCTCGTTGAGCATTTGTGGAGGATCAAAGAAAATGTCGCGGCACCTTGATCTAGCCATATTTTACATTTGTTTAGTTGTTTTATTGTTTGTTGTATTTTAATTTGAAAACTATCTCCGCAAACATATTTATTCCTATGATAAATAATTATGTCTTAAAAAAGCTTTAAAAAATATTTGGGGCGGCGTTTGGGGGACGCGGCTGGGGAGCGACGTCCTCCAAACGCGGCACGAATAAAACACGTCCCCCAAACATTCAATCCGGCGCGGTTTGAGAGACGCTTTGGGGGATGCGACTGGAGATACTCTAAGATTGGGAAGAATTAAGGCCGTCCTAGCTACCACTTGAGGCTGTAAGAGCATCTCTAGCAGAGCCCGTAAACCACGTCGGAACCTTATTTTTTCGGTCGATTTACGAGTTCGGGTTGAAAGTGGCGCAAAACAGATACTGAACTCGCCGTTCGGTCCGAAAAACTTTTTCAGGGGCCCGAATTTTTTTAGACTCGATCCCTACTAATGCAGACCAAAGAGTGGTTTACAGGGCGAAAACTAAATGGACTTCTCCAGTGCCGCCGTCCGTACAATCACCTCAAGCCGCCGCACGGCCAACAACAGTAGCTAGCAGCTGCATCGCACGCGGCCAAGAGCTGCTAGCACATACGCGTGCGGCCAAGAGCTGCAGCAAGCAGCAACAATCAATCCAAAGCTAGCATCAATTTCATCCGTGGAGCAAGGCGGAGCGGCAGAAGCAATCACGGCCGTGTCTGGCCGCGTCCGGCCGGGCCGGCCGGACCTACGCCGCATCAAGCCGACGCGACCGTACTCGTCTGATTCCAAGCTCGTGGTTGTAGCTGGGAGCGCGGCCGCCGGCGCGCGGGGAGATCTAGGCAGCGGCCGGACAGTTCTCGTGAAGAAGATGATGATTTTTCGAATATTTCGTTTTTCGGTTTTAGTTTACGGGCTCTGTTCTGCGCCCGTAAACACGTTTTCGGAAGACTGAACTCGAGTTTTTCGGTTTGCACTTTTACAAACTTTGTTAGAGATGTTCTAAGCCAGCGGGATTTGCATGGCCATCCCTGGGATGTTTGGGGCCCGGTGCAAGAGAAAAAATATCGCTCTTCTACACAAATAGTTATCTAGCTTTTTATATATATTTCAGTAGCAACTTACTCAACATATTTTCTTTCAAAATATTCAATAGACATGTTAAATAACAGAAATTTCTCTAAATTTTTAATAGACACGTCACATACACAATTCTATCTAACTTTTCAATATGCAGGGTACTCAACATATTTTTCTTGTGTCCCTTTCATAATCACACATGTACTTTGACATGTAAGACAAGCCGAAACACAGACAGTACAATACAGACAGGAAATTAAACTGAAATAAAAGCACATCGATCATGAAAGAAAGGCTCTCGTTGCCGTTTGCTGCCTTAGGCTGGTCATATTGCATAGTAACTTAGGCTAGAATGTCATGCACATAACACTAATTTATATTACTATCTTCATAGTGCATAGTAACATTAAATTAGTATCATAGATAGATTCATTAATTAGTTTGTAGACTCATTATATCTTGAGATAATCGCATGGTTGGTCACAGAACTTACCATAGATGAGCACTTTAGTCACAAAACTTCAGAAGAGGAGTCCTCTAGTCACTCAGGATTGTTTTATGAGCAAACTGGTCACTCCCGTCATGACACCGTTAGCCAAGATGACGTGGCACGTTGACTAGGAAGTTGACTGGAGACGATGTGCTATTTTTGCGAAAACAACCCCGTCAAATCTAGAAAAAAAAGAGATAATCGCATGGTTGGTCACAAAACTTAGCAGAGATGAGCACTTTAGTCACAAAACTTCAGAAAAGGAGTCCGCTGGTCACTCGGAACTGTTTTATGAGCAAACTGGTCACTTTCTGTTAAGTCGTTGAGAGCATGTTGACCACATTAGGATCTCCTTTTTTGCAAAAAAAAAACACCCTAAACAATCAACATAGTCCTCTTAATCTCACGTCTCTCTGGTCGCTCAATTTGGGACCAGAGAGACGTGAGATTAAGAGGACTATGTTGATTGTTTAGGGTTTTTTTTGCAAAAAAGGACATCCTAACGTGGTTAACAGGCTCTCAACGTGCTACTTAACAGAAAGTGACCAGTTTGCTCATAAAACAATCACGAGTGACCAACGGACTCCTCTTCTGAAGTTTTGTTACTAAAGTGCTCATCTCTGGTAAGTCTTGTGACCAACCATGCAATTATTTTATTTTATTTTGGATTCAACGGGGTTGTTTTCACAAAAATAGCACATCATCTCCAGTCAACTTCCTAGTCAACGTGCCACGTCATCTTGGCTAACGGTGTCATGACGGGAGTGACCAGTTTGCTCATAAAACAATCCAGAGTGACTAGCGGGCTCCTCTTCTGAAGTTTGTGACTAAAGTGATCATCTCTGGTAAGTTTTGTGACCAACCATGCGATTATCTCTTATATCTTAAAAAGTGTGATGTTATTGCCACACTAGCTAGACAATGGGGGTATCACCCACCGGCATGGGGGCGCGTCTTGAAGACAATCCTGGTGAGAAACTGTCTATGCAAGCATTTCTCAATTATCAGTTCAAACTTTTGGTTTAATTGGCTAGTGCATCAATCTTTCACCTTGGAGGTGTGGTGGACTGCGGCCTCTCGCCGACGAGATTCGTTTAGTTTGTTTTCAGTCTCTTCTTTAGGATGGTGAAGCGGCGGCTACTTTCTGAAGTTAAAATAAGGTCCTCCCCGTCCTATCCTCGCTCTGCTGGTGCACCTAGCATCGGTGGAGGGAGCGTGGAGTTGTGTGCGCGGCGAATCTCCCATGGTCCGATCGTCTTTCGTGTTCGATTGTGTGGTTTCAGATCAGTCTCTTCCGATCTACGGTTGTCATCATTGGTGATGGTTGCTGCTCTGGTGCGTTGGTCCTTTGGAGCCTTAACACGACGACTTCTCGTCTGTCTACTACAACAAGCTCTACTACGACAATTTTGGCCTGATTTCGGTGATGGAGACTGAAGAGGCGAGGACAGCGACGCGCTTTTGGCTCGCGCTAGTGTCTTCAGCCATCGCTAGGTGGTCCAGTGACCTATTTGTATTTTTTTATTACGTTTGGACATCTTTGTATTGATGTTAATGATTATTAATAGACCGTTGGAATTTTCGCAAAAAAAATTAACTATACAACTAGGCTAGCACTACTAGGAAAAGGTCTACCCGTAAGGACTACTAGGAAAAGGTCTAGCCGTAAGATGGGTGTTAGTGGTGCACCATGAAAGCAATGCGCCACTACTACTTAGCAGTGGCGCACCAGAAAGTCGTGGGCCACTGTTACAAATGTAGTAGTGGCGCACCTCTTCTACGGTGCGCCATCACTAAAGGTCGGCCAGATCTCATCCCTCCCCTAAACTTCGCAGTGGCGCAGCTCTTACTGGTGCGCCACTGCTATCTCTTACTGGTGCGCCACTGCTATGGGAGATAGCAGTGGCGCACCAATAAGAGGTGCTCCACTGGTAAGCTTGGGAAGGTGTAGGCCTCATTCATCATAGTTATCGGACATACCAATAGCGCACTATAAGATTATGCGGCACTAGTGTGTTAGATATGTGTAGCGCATGGTTAGATGCAGTGTGCCACTCACCATGGTCCTTGCTTTTCTTCTGTCCAATAATTCAGCCGTCATGTGCGCAAGGTCTCCTCTCTCCAATAATTAAGTCACATTGCTCCATTACGAGCCATGTGCGCGGCCTGTAGAGAGAAAGAGCCCCTTCTTTCTTTCTTCACGAGCAGGACCAACCCTCCCACCGACAGCCAACCCTCCCACCCAGACCGACCCTCCCCACCGACAGACGCCAGCCGGCAAACCTCGCTGCTCCTCCGCCCCTCAAGCCGCGCCGCCGGTCGGGCCTGCCTGAGCCTCCGCGCATCTTCGCCCCTCCATCCCCACTGTCTCTCCATGGCGGCGGCCGAGCTCACCGCGCGTGCACTCGTGGCCTTCGCCGCCACGGAGACGCTCGTCGCCGCCTCCCACCGGCGTGACACCGCCGCGCTGCTCCCCCCCCCCCCCCCGTCGCAGACGAGCAGGAGCAGAACCAGAGCGCTCGCCACGGCCGCCGCCGCCGAGTCCAGCGCGCTCACCACGGCAGCCGTCTTCTAGTCCAGCGCGCTCACCACGGCCACCGTCTTCGAGTCCAGCGCGCTCGCCACTGCCGCCGCCACCGAGTCCAGCGCGCCGCCGAGTCCAGCACGCTCACCGTCGACCTGCCATACTGGCCACCGCGCTCGCCTACGTCTGCGACGAGGAGCTCCTCCACGAGCAGGACCAGAGGAGCTAAGCGGCATCTGCCGGAGGAGCTCCGCCATGAGCAGGACCACTGAGCGGCATCCAGCGGTGGAGCTCCTCCATGGATTTGATTGCTTTTTAGAAAAAGATTTAGGGTCCTTGTTGTAAAGTTTAGGAAATTTTGGTGAATTTTTTATTTGGGCCCTGTAATAGTTGTAATAGTTCTGATTTATAATAACATAAAAGTGGCTTTTTTATTAATGGTTCAACATCCAGATCTAGCACCTGCAACACCGTCTGCCACCTAGGCCCACGTTGACCTTTTAAATCTAGGCAGTCAGTGGCGTACACACAACTGGACTAGTGGCGCACCTTGTCAGATTCAACACATGTGCTAAAGATACTAGTGCGCATCCCTACAAGGCATTAGTGGCGCTCCTGTGTACTCTTAGCAGTGGCGCACAAGGTGGTGCGCCACTACTATTTGGCTTACTAGTGGCGCATCACTGGTGCGCCACTGCTAACAGTTAGCAATGGCGTGATAATAGTAGCGCACCCGGTGCGCTACTGATAGCCAATAGTGGTGCGCCACTGATTAGCTGTTTTCTAGTAGTGCTAGTATCATAGCTAGTATCATGTCTCACAAAAATGCTGATGTGACAGCTAATTAAGGAGGAGAGAGGAGATTAGAGTAACATAGCTAGATACTGTTGTCGAGGGTACTTCTCGCCAATGCCCTCCGGTAGGGGCTTAGGGTTGATGGAATCCTGTAGGCTGACACGAGACATCGGTTCACAGACAAGCGGGGAGAGCAATTTACCCAGGTTCAGGGCCCTCGATGAGGTAAAACCCTTACGTCCTGCCTGTCTGTTCTTTGATTATGGAGACAATGGGTTACAATGGGATGCCGAATAGTTCGGCTGAGATCTAGTCGAGATTGCTATTGCTAGGGTTACCTAGCTCTAAGCTTTTTCCTGGCTAAGGTTGCTAAGATTGATCGTGTCCCTCGGCAGCCCCTCTCCTGGCCTTTATATAGGAGGTCAGGTCTCAAGAGATCTAACCGAATACGACTAGATTTACAGTAGTTTAGACCCAATCTTTCCTTGTTTGTTCACCTCCTTGTCTTGCCCGTCAAGGAATCTTCTGGTACGCCGTCCTAGCGGCCCATCACGCCTTCAGGTATCTTCATGGGCCTCCAATTAGTCAATACCGGATAGGGCAACGCTGGTTACTCGAAGGGTAATGCCCACGTCAGTAGCCCCCGAGTGTCTAGCCGAAGATGATTCGGGTAGAGACTTAATGCATGTCTTCTCCTGATATTCTTCTCCTTCATTGTCCTTGTTCATCTTGAATCTGCTTCACCTTCTTTTATCGGGTGCGCGTCAGCGCTCCCGATGGGAGTAGCCCCCGAGTCTAGGTACGGATGCTTGCAATCCGTGCGTAGACTCAAGTTGTTCTACTCGAATACTCTCCTCTGCCGAATTTTTCGCAGATCTTCATAGGTCAGCCGATATACTTTCTTTACGCAAAGGATAATGAGTAGCGTGCCCAACTTTTATTGGTTAACTGCCGATGGCAAAACAACGTTACCCTACACAGAATCAAGTCCCCGGGCATGATCCTGGAGTGCAAAAAAAACTTTTAACGGGTGTGCACCACGTCCTCCCTATGGGAGTAATTATCGAGTCTGGGTACAGACTCAAACCTTCTTCCTTCGACTGCTTATTCTGTCGAGTCTTCTTTTATCGGGTGCGCGTCAGTGCTCCCGATGGGAGTAGCCCCCGAGTCTAGGTTCGGATGCTTGTAATCCGTGCGTAGACTCAAGTCCTTTATTCGATGACTTTTCATGTTTCCTTCGAATGCTTCTAGTTTTTTTTTATGACGTCATTGTTGACGTGTAACTGCTGCGGGCTGATTTGACGGGTCCTGACCTGACGGGCTTGCCCTAGCTCTGTGCAATCAGTTTTTTAGGGCTTGACCACTACACGCGTAACGATCGAGGTGGCTCCTCGATTCTCGCACAATCGTGGACGTAGTGGGCCGCCGGTTCCTCCCCTTCCTCAAGCGCCACGTGCTTACTTAACTCTCAACTTCTCCTCAAAATCTCCAAAGGGCGAAAAATTCCTAATCTTCTCCACGGTTCCCGCAGTATCTCCTCATTCTTCCCCTTCTTCCTTCCTTCGCTATTGCCGCGCCGCCACCACAGCTTTTCCAATCTTCCTCAGATCCCACAATGGTGAAGAAGAAGAATCCTGCCGCCGCCGCTAGCTCCACCAGCGGAGGTGCCGCCGTCAAGTCCTCCTCTTCTCTTCTGAAGGGGAGCGCTTCGAGCGCCCCTCCCCCAGCTCCGGCGCCGCCAGCGCCGCCAAGCTCAATGGTCAAACCCGGGGACTGGGTAGCATCAACCGCCACCAAGCGTGACGAGAAGAGGTCCCGAAGCCTAGGATTGATATCCTCCGATGCGGGAGATGTGATCCTTCCAGGTGCGATTTCTCGGCCTGATCCTCCCGCTGGATTTACTGTGATGTTCTTATCTTTCCTTCAACGAGGCCTTTCGCTCCCCTCTCATGGATTCCTCCTCCATCTCTTGCGGACGTTGCGATGGTGATGCATTAGAAGGTGCACTAGTTCTCCGGTGAGCGGCATTGCGGTGGTGATGCTTCTAGATGACAAGGAGTGGGTGGCAGGGGATCGCATAGGAGGCGCTTCGCCAAAGGTGTCTCACAGATGGTGTCCTGGATGCATGGGTTGGTGACCGTGCGCAGTCCAAGGTACTGGTTATGGTGCGAAGGTTTTCACGGGTAAAAGCTCATCACTCTGGCATGCGCCACGGCCATTCATGCAGGTGCGTTGACCCTCTTGGGGGTGTTGTTATGGTAAACTTCCCAGTGTTAGGGCTCTGAGTGAAAATATTTCACCGCCTCCGTCTCGACGACGGTGGCAGGTTGCGGCGTTACCCTCCTAGGTCATGTTGTCGTTGTGCTTCGGTACCCGTGCCCTCGTCCCAATGCCATCGGTGGGTAAGTTAGGGCCCTGTCTTGAGGGACTTTCGGTACTTGCGTGGGGTGTTCTCGATGGTTTCCTATCTTATACATGTGACTGCGTCTTCACTCCATCGGTAGGATCAACGCTCCACATCCCGCAACGACAGGGCAGGCGGCCCTCTCTGGGAACATCTTGATGGGTGGGGTGTGACTACATCGGGTGGTTTCACAAGGAGGCATGGCAGCACCTCTAGTTAGTAGTCTCCGGGTGCTTTTTAGGGTTGTGGCTTCTCATGTATTTTTTGTTTATTTTTTTATCTTCTTTGTGAAACGATTTCCTCACAAATTTGTGTCGGTTCGGCCGTGTGCCATTATTTAAAAAGTGGGTGAGAGCCTGTTTCAATGAGGCATATGGCAATGATCATATTGCTAGTCTAGATCATGTGTTCTCCATAGTTAGCCCCTGAGAGGAAAGCCCAATGGACCGACCTTTGAACACAACGCAATATCGATCTTTAAACAGTCGAACCCTAAGAATCAGACGCGGCTTAAGCATAGAGGAGGAGGACCATGGAGGGCCTGCGTATCTCCAACACCACTTCTCCACCAAGATTCGTCTCGCCGCTGATGCCATCGACAACTACCACGGTGCCGGTGGCTCTTGCTCGTTTTCTGTTCATGGTGGGGTGGTGGCCCTCCGGGTGGTGGACCTACACATGATTATAGCGGTCTGCAGCAGCATATGTCCCCTGTTTCTCACCTCTGACGCTTCCCATGTACGACCATCTGAAAAGCGAAGAATGCTTGGAGCATAGGCGCGCAAATGCGGCAAGGTTGTGGGCTTGGGTTTCGGCCTCCCTTTGGAGGCTCACCACAACATTTCCCTAGGCTATAGGCCCGCTAGTGCACTACGATTCGGCCCTTGAAATAAGTACAATTACAAAAAATATTCAAATTTCAACAAAAAAAGATCATAAATTTTTTTAAATTTTTTAAATTGTTTACTTCTAAAAATGTTTGCAGTTTCAAAGAACACAATTTTTGAAAAAAAAAATTAAAAGAAGCAACAAAAGAGCGAAAAGGAAAAAAGAAAAAAAGAGAAAAGAAATGGGCACAGGGCCGACTCAATATACCATCCTAGGGTGTTTGACGGTCATATACACCAACTAGGTTGTCATATAGGCCTAGGAGTCGTCGCACACACGCAAGCCCATGATCCTCACCGCCTGGTCGTGTTCTTCCTCGCGACCGACAATTCCTATTTGATGCTCGGAGCGTCAAATAGAACCATGACACCTGAAGGGAGCTTCTATGGTGGGGCATCCCATGAAGGCTCCTTAATCTCTTGTGTTATTTCATTTATTTTTATTTCTTTCTTTATTTTTCCTTTTCATTCTTTATTTTTAGTCATGTTTTCTATTTATATTATTTTTATTTTTTTACTTTCACTTTTTGAATCATGTGATTTTTTATTGGGTGTAAACTTCATAATGTTCAGAACCGAGAACAACTATTTTGTACCGACAACCAACCTGATGTTTGATGGCTAGGAGGGTGGTCTCCCAGCCCACATGAGTTTAAACTTTAGGTTTAACACACACGTGTCTCATAAAGTCGACATATTTTTTTAGTGGGGGTATGGAGTCGTACATGCCATCATAGCGATGAGTGTATGCATGTATATGTGAACGTCTGTATTTGTACTGTTTTTCTCAAAAAAAATAAAAATATGTGAATTTTTCTAAACCTGTGAACATTTTCCTAAATCTCGTGAAATGCCATTTTTGGGCCAGCTGAGCATGTTTTGAGTGGTGAACATTTTCACGAATCTTGTGAAAGTTACATTTTTAACCCCGTGAACTTTTTTCAAACCTCGGAAACATTTTCTAACCCGTGAAAAAAATGAATCTTCTTGAATATATGGTTTTGGGGCTATGAACATTTTCTCTAGGAACAATGATTATTTCACAACGTGAACAGTTTTATAATATAATAAATTAAATATAAAATAAAAAAAGAATGAGAAATAAATATTTACCAGCGTTGATAACACCACCATGTGAAATATTTACCAACACTGATAACATCAAGGTTATATTACCAGCTAATTAATTATGAAATATAGTTCTGCAATGTATAATTATTTTTTAAGCTACATATTCTCAAAAAGAGTGATGATCCAAAAAAATATCACTTTGGAGGGAGCAATATGTTGTAGTAGTAAACCGACGATACAGAGTCCCGTTAAATTAGCACGTGGCATTAGTATCGCCTAATGCAATATATAGTGCATTTCTAGCTTTCTTGTTTTGTCGTGTAGAGACACGTAGGTCGAATTTTTCGCCCAAGTAAACAGCCAGCATTATATGGCGTTCTATCAAAACTCTCTTTCTACGCATTCTGCATGTTCTTGAAAGAAAAAGATAAGTTCATAACACTTGGCGAGACGAAAATTCAAGCATGCACGCAAGCCATAGTAATAGGTACTGACTTGTGCGGTACGTGATCAAAAGACTCGCGTTGCAGATCAGCTCGATCCATGGCACACTACATTCCCCTATGCGCCACGTCCCCCTCATGAAATTTTCAATTGACCACGCTCCATTGACTTGCCCTTACTCTATCTTATCTCACCATCAGACTAAATCATCGTACCGATCCCATCCTTAATAACAGGAGAACAGTCGCACGTATGCTTGCTTCACACGGCCGCAGGACGACCCCCGGCTGCTGCCTATAAAAGCACAGGCTCATAGCATTCGAATCCATGCACAGCACAAACAAAGCAAGCACCAGGGAGAAGAAGAACATCATGTCCTCCAACGGCATGGGGTCCCGCCTGGCCCTGGTCATCGTCTGCTCCGTCCTCCTCTCGTTGATCGGCACGTCGGCGGCGACGGGGAAGACCGGCCGGATCACGGTGTACTGGGGCCAGACCTCCAACGAGGGGTCACTCCGCAAGGCCTGCGAGAGCAAGCTCTACTCCACCGTCATCCTCTCCTTCCTCAACAACTTCGGCAGCGGCAAGTACGGACTCAACCTCGCTGGCCACTCCTGGGCCGCCGTTGGGCCGGACGTCAAGTACTGCCAGTCCAAGAAGGTCCTCGTCCTGCTCGCCATTGGCGGCGGCATCGGCAAGTACTCCCTCGCATCTAAGGCCGACGCCAAGGCCGTCGCCAAGCACCTCTGGGACTACTACCTCGGGGGCAAATCCCGCTCCCGGCCGTTCGGCACCGCCGTGCTGGACGGCGTCGACTTCGACATCGAGCTCGGGAGCCGCGCCCACTACGACGACCTCGCCAGGTACCTCAAGGGATACAGCAAGAAGGTGTTCGTCACGGCGGCGCCGCAGTGCCCGTTCCCGGACAGGATGCTGGGGCAGGCGCTCCGGACGGGGCTCTTCGACCGGGTTCACGTCCAGTTCTACAACAACCCCGTCTGCAGCTACAGGGCCAGCAACGTGGCGGGGTTCAAGGCAGCGTGGAGCAAGTGGACGAGGAGCCTGCCGCGGAGCTCCGTCTACCTCGGCCTGCCGGCGGCACGGGGGGCGGCGGGCAGCGGCTACGTGGACCCGACAACGCTGGTGAACAAGGTGCTGCCCATCGTGAGGCGGTCCAGGAACTATGGAGGGATCATGCTGTGGAGCAGGTACTACGACATCCAGACCGGGTACAGCAAGCGCGTCAAGAGCAATGGCGGAGCTGGTACACAAGAGTTGGGTTCAGATGAACCCAACAAATTTCAGGGAACCTTCACTAATTTAATCTCTCACGTAGCTTATTAATACAAGATCATGCATAACTAGCATAGCTGACCCCAATGATATTTACCTCTAGCTTCGCCCCTGGTCAAGAGTGCCGTCTGATCGATGTTCCAGTTCCAGTGATCGATTATGAAGAACGAGTCCCCTACGTGGAGTGCCCTTGCATGCTGTCAGCATGCATACACCGCTGATGTGATTACGTATAGCTTTTATGTGGTGGGAAGTTGTATGTGTATAGCTACTCTTAAGTATATGTATGTGTATGAATATTGTGGAATAAAGGGGCATCTAGCTAACTTATGTGTTTATATGTGTAACTGTCTGATTGACCCAAAGAAACATCCGTTATAGTGCAGCTATAACTTTTGGGACAGCCTTCTACGACGCTAAGCATGTTTCTTCCGCGTCCATTAATCTTTACCTACTAATAAAGGAAGGAAGGTTTCTCCCCAAAATTTTTGTCCGTTTTTTTATTTACCCCTGACTCTCGATCAAAATTACAAGGTTTTGCCGCCGCTAAGTTACATAGTCCCCCGATGAGGCGATGTCCCAGAAACGGAACCTAGGGTTCCTTCTCTGGCGCACCCACTCGATCCTCGGTAGCGGCTCGATCGCACGCGGCGGCTGCTGCCTCCCTCCCCCGATGGGAGGAACGGGACGCCTCGCCTCCTAAACCCTCGCCGCCGACCACGACGTCTTCGCTTGCCTGGTGCGGATTCTCGTGCCCTCTGCCCCAACCCACGCGCAGCAGCTCCGAGCCTGCAACTCCCCAAGTTCTCTTCTCTTCTGCAACGACAGAGGCAAGCGATTCATCCCGATGGAGAGCGGAGGAAGCCGGGGGCAGCGCTGGTGGGGCACCACATGGATTCGCATGATGCAGGACAGTACGGGGGCGCTGCCAGATCCACTGGATGTAGGGGAGGGCGGATTGCCGCCGGAATTCACGTGGTGCAGGATCTGGTGGCGCGCCGTCAGTCGCCAGGATTGGCAGTGGGATGGCGGCAAGTCGAGGGGATGGAGGCTGGGGGTCGGGAGGGACTACTGGTGTTGGTCGCCATTGTCCAAGGCTATTGGTCTTGGTCGCCTTCGTTCGCGTCGTGAAGTGCGCGACCCTCGCGAGCGTTCATCTCGCGTCCGCTCATGCCTTTACCAAAGAATCGGTTTGACTGCAGTGCACGATTACTAAATTGGTGCATTCAGAATACCACCAATATATAGTTTCTTGCAATGCCAGCTAACAGTGCTACTGCTGATCTCCCACGGAAGATTTCTCCACCAAAAATGATTCACTCTTCTATGCCCCTTACTGTAAAGTACCATCAGAGCATCGTATCTCAATGTTCCTTATTTCTTTCATACTTGACCGCACAGAATTACTGTAAAATGCTCAAACACTCGAACTATTTGCTATGGAGGAATCTATAAGTGTTTTACAAACCCCTGCTTCCTGTTTGCAGCCCCGAACTGAGGAGTAGCAGGGACGAGCGCATCCTCGACGCTGCAGCGATTGATGCCGTGAAGGCGTACAGCAGGGACGAGCGCATCCTCGACGCTACAGCGATTGACGCCGTGAAGGCGTACACCGGCGTGGACTAGCAAGGCTGCTACGCATCAGATGGCGTTGAGGAATGATTCGAGCTCCTCCACATTGTCTCCGAGGAATATTGAAGATCTCAGGTGAATATGTTTGTCAACAAGTACTGATATGCTCTTTGGTTCATCCATGCTCGCTGTACTGCTTCTGTGAGGTCCTTTATGCAATGGGGCAAATTTGTGGAGTGGATTTTACTGAATGCTATTGATAGTCCAAATTATTTCTGTGAACACAATTCTTGTTAGCAGTCGGCAAGGGAAATTTCAAAATTTCTCATGTAAATTTGTTTGACTAAGTAAAAGATCTTATATATTGGTTCTTAATTTCTTCTTGCAAAACCAGGAGCGTGCACCTATGTCAGATTTGAGAGGGAAAGAAGCCCTCAGAGTACATTAATTCATCACTGAGTTCGGGAATTTGAATGTCACACATTATCGTGAAATTTAGATGTCATACATTATCATGGACTCGGCTGCGGTCAAGCCCAAGCGCACCCGTGCGGACCGGGAGCTCTGTCTAGGTGGTGATGCATGTGTCGCCCTCTCTTGTAACCAGGGGAGTGTCCATGGGTGTGTGTTGGAGGATGCATTGCCCCCTTCGGTGAACCGTGAATTAACACCATCACGGCACCGCCAGGCTTCTTGAGTCTGCTCCCGGCCATTTGACAAGCTAGGACGATATTACAGATTATGAAATTTGGTCCTCCAGTGATTTTATGCTTCACGGTTGTTTCTATGGCTTTGATTGTGGATAAATTTATATGATGTACTGATTTGCAATGCGGGAGCTTTTGTTGTCCAGTGATTGGTCTATCGTCTAATTGAAGCATATGGTGGCATATTTTGGCGTTGGTATTTCGGCATCTTCCTCGTTAACTGAATTGATCAATTATTCTATTGCTGCAAGAATTGATAATGCGGGCTGCGGATATGATTAGTCAGATTTCAGCTCCATAATAATGAACTAAACGGTGCATAGTGTGTTGGTCCCAGTGTACTTATTGGAAATGTCTGATCAAGTTGTTACTTTGAATGCTACGATTTTATTGCAGGCTTGGTTTATCATTATTAGGAGTTCCGCTTCATCACCTATAATATCAGAATTCCTCGGTTCCATGTTTCAAGGTGTCAACAAGCAGAGGTATTAACTGCTCTGGCAGATGATAATGCTTTAATGGAAGTACAAGTGTTCATTAGTGCAGCTCGGTTCATTGGATGCACATTGACACAATGATGCGAGAATGCGTTTCTTTCTTGGAATGGAAAATCTACATATACTTTGCAAAGGTAGGTGTGTATTCCAGCAAGAGATAGATCAACAGAGAAAATTTAGATTAGAATGGGTTGATTAGCTTTCTACTGTTAATCTTATAGCATTTGATGCTTGCTCTTGGGATTTTCTGAAGAACAATATGCAGTGGCAGAAGCATTCAGAAAAACCAGCTATATCCAGGGCCATCATAGAATCTTCAGGCTACATATTTTCTAACAGTATGGAGAGTTGTGGCAAGTGGAGTAGACAAGCTGATATTCACTGAAATTTCCCTGGAAACCCAATGTTTAGTAATGGTGGGGCGGAAAGGATTCATGCTAATTGGACTGGTCCCTTTGTTGTTTTTCAAGCATGGTTTTTGAGGTCTGAAGTTTTCTTTCCAAGATTGTACGAGTGGAATGACTAATGATAAAATTCAGCTGATGAAGGATGGTGTCACGTACTGACAGTTGCTGAGGCAGATAAGATAATTAAAAAAATAGGGTGTATGATATACAAATATCAGGCTTCAAAGTTGGAAACGAATTGTCAAATTGGGATGAAATGTACATTGTTTTACATTATACAAACTTACGTCTTTCTTGTTTACCAGATGTACACTTTGCTTGTTGGATTGTTGTCATAAGGTTTACTACCACGAAATATATGGAGGTCGATTGGATTATGAGATTGTAAATATTGCCTTATCCAATTCTGTAAGAGAGAAAAAGGCTCCCCTACAAGCTAGCCACCCTTATTGGCAGAGCTTGCTATGGTTGATCAATTAAGTGTATGGTGTGAGTTAATTAAAAAGCACGATTGGGACTAACCAATTAATGGATGCCTAACTTGGAGAAATGTCAACATGAAAGGTTTACGAGAGCGTTTAAATATTTGTTTCTCACAAACCCGGTGCAACGCACGGGCACTTTTACTAGTTACCTCTAAAGAGTGTAGCTGCTAGAGGAGCTATAGCGCCGGAAAAAGTTGCCCCGCCACACTAAAATTCCTAATGTACTGAGCTTTCGATGCATAGTCAATTGCTCCCAGCAGTGACCTAACCATTCCTCTCGTCTTCTCTCGGCAACTGGCAAAGAATTGAATTGTAATACAGCTAGAGTCGGCACCGTCGTTGCGGCTGACATACCCGCCGGTCGTTCCGCCGCAACCGCTTCGACGTCGCGTCCCTGAACGCGGCGTCAAAT
This sequence comes from Lolium perenne, assembly GCF_019359855.2. NCBI lineage: Eukaryota > Viridiplantae > Streptophyta > Magnoliopsida > Poales > Poaceae > Lolium > Lolium perenne. The sequence goes on from NC_067245.2 coordinate 192,817,866, forward strand.
CCGCCCCACCTTCGCTCACACAAGGTGCTCGACAACTTGCTAGGTAGGCGCGATTGGCCGCTGTTCGTTGCGTCGTCTGCCTCGGCGCAATTTTAACCATTGATTTTGCTTTTAGACATGGATAGCGACGATGAGATGCTTGCCCTGCTGCTGGAGGACGAGCAAGCCTTCGATGACGACCTCAGGGAGCATTTGTTGATCATCGCGTCCCTCCAAGACATGGTTGATGCCGAAGCAGAGAAGAGGAAGAGGCCGCGCCGCGGAGTATCAAGGCCGGGGAGAAAGAAGTCCAAGCCCCGGCAGAGGATGGAGGGGCATACCATGCTGCACAACGACTACTTTGCAGATGGTGCAACACATGAAGACCATTTTCGGCGCTGGTACATGATAAGCAAGGGTCTGTTCATGAATATCCTCCACTACGTTCGAGAGTTCGACCCCTACTTCAAGCTCAAGCTCGACGCTGTAGGCATTGTCGGGTTCTCGTCGATTCAGAAGTGCACCGCCGCCATGAGGATGCTTGCATATGGAGCACCTGCCGATACGCAGGACGACTACCTTCGCATGAGTGAGTCTACTGCCATTGAGTGCATGTACAAATTTTGCCAAGTTGTGGTGGGAAAGTTTGGCAAATACTACTTGAGAGGGCCAACTGAGGAAGAGACTGCAAGGATCATGGCACAAAATGCTACCAGAGGATTTCCTGGAATGCTTGGAAGCATCGATTACATGCACTGGTCATGGAAGAACTGCCCGTTTGCTTGGCAAGGTATATACAAAGGGCGTCATGGATATTGCAGTGTGGTGCTTGAAGCTGTGGCAGATTATGACATGTGGATTTGGCATTCTTTTTTTGGCATGGTGGGATCACACAATAACATCAACGTGTTGCAGCAGTCTCTGGTGTTCAGCAGACTAGTGGAAGGGCATGCTCCACTATGCAACTATGAGGTCAATGGCCACCAATATACCAAAGGCTATTATCTAGCCGATGGTATATATCCAAAATGGGCCACTTTTGTCAAAACAATCTCGAGTCCATCAGGTCTCAAGAATTCCCACTTTGCTACGCGACAGGAGGCTTGCAGGAAGGATGTCGAGCGGGCATTTGGTGTGCTTCAAGCACAATTTGCCATTGTCCGGTACCCTGCTCTAAGTTGGTCTCACGACCAAATGTGGGAGGTGATGCAGGCTTATGTGATCATGCACAACATGGTCATCGAGAATGACCGCAAGAATCATGTCAGCACACATGTTGGTCCCTATGAGTGTGAGGGCCCTCTTGCGAAGGTTGATCATGAGTTGCCTACAGATTTTGCTGATTTCCTCGCCGTGCACGCAGAGATCCGTGACAACAATGTTCATGATCAATTTCAAGCTGACCTCGTTGAGCATTTGTGGAGGATCAAAGGAAATGCCGCGGCACCTTGATCTAGCCCTATTTTACATTTGTTTAGTTGTTTTACTGTTTGTTGTATTTTAATTTGAAAACTATCTCTGCAAACATATTTATTCCTATGATAAATGATTATGTCTTAAAAAAGCTTTAAAAAATATTTGGGGGTGACGTTTGGGGGACGCGGCTGGGGAGCGACGTCCCCCAAACGCGGCACGAACAAAACACGTCCCCCAAACGTTCAATCCGGCGCGGTTTGAGAGACGCTTTGAAGGACGCGACTGGAGAATTAAGGCCGTCCTAGCTACCACTTGAGGCTGTAAGAGCATCTCTAGCAGAGCCCGTAAACCACGCCGGAACCTTATTTTTCTGGCCGATTTACGGGGGCGGGTCGAAAGTGGCGCAGAACGGAGACTGAACTCGCCGTTCGGCCCAAAAAACTTTTTCAGGGGGCCGAAATTTTTTAGACTCGAACCCTACTAATACAGACCAAAGAGTGGTTAACAGGGCGAAAACTGAACGGACTTCTCCAACGCTGCCGTCCGTACAATCACCTCCAGCCGCCGATTTCTGGCTGCTTTGCTAAAATTGTGTGACGATGACCAAGCTCGTGGCTGCAGAGGAGACGTGCGGCGGGCGTACACAGTAGGCTATGGCGCGGCGTGGTGGCGGACAGGCCGCGCAGCGCGGCTGCATACGCGCGGCCAAGTGCAGCAGCTAGCAACTGCATCGCGCGCGACCAAGAGCTGCTAGCACATACGCGCGCGGCCAAGAGCTGCAGCAAGCAGCAAAAATCAATCCAAAGCAATCAATCCAAAGCTAGCATCAATTTCATCCGTGGAGCAAGGCGGAGCGGCAGCAGCAATCACGGCCGTGTCCGGCCGGACCTACGCCGCATCAAGCTGACGCGACCGTACTCGTCTGATTCCAAGCTCGTGGTTGTAGCTGGGAGCGCGGCCCCCCGCTTGCGCGGGGAGATCTAGGCAGCGGCCGGACAGTTCTCGTGAAGAAGATGATGATTGTTCGAATATTTCGTTTTTCGGTTTTAGTTTACGGACTCTGTTCTGCGCCAGCCGTTTTGCGATCCGTAAACACGTTTTCGGAAGACTGAACTCGAGTTTTTCGGTTTGCACTTTTACAAACTCTGTTAGAGATGTTCTAAGCCAGCGGGATTTGCATGGCCATCCCTGGGATGTTTGGGGTCCGGTGCAAGAGAAAAAATATGGCTCTTCTACACAAATAGTTATCTAGCTTTTTATATATATTTCAGTAGCAACTTACTCAACATATTTTCTTTCAAAATATTCAATAGACATGTTAAATAACAGAAATTTCTCTAAATTTTTAATAGACACGTCACATACACAATTCTATCTAACTTTTCAATAGGCAGGGTACTCGACATATTTTTCTTGTGTCCCTTTCATAATCACACATGCACTTTGACATGTAAGACAAGCCGAAACACAGACAGTACAATATAGACAGGAAATTAAACTGAAATAAAAGCACATCGATCATGAAAGAAAGGCTCGTTGCCGCTTGCTGGTCATATTGCATAGTAACTTAGGCTAGAATGTCATGCACATAACACTAATTTATATTACTATCTTCATAGTGCATAATAACATTAAGTCAGTATCATAGATAGATTCATTAATTAGTTTGTAGACTCATTATATCTTGAGATAATCGCATGGTTGGTCACAGAACTTACCAGAGATGAGCACTTTAGTAACAAAACTTCAGAAGGGGAGTCCGCTAGTCACTCAGGATTGTTTTATGAGCAAACTGGTCACTCCCGTCATGACACCGTTAGCCAAGATGACGTGGCACGTTGACTAGGAAGTTGACCGGAGATGATGTGCTATTTTTGCGAAAACAACTCCGTCAAATCCAAAAAAAAAAAGATAATCGCATAGTTGGTCACAAAACTTAGCAGAGATGAGCACTTTAGTCACAAAACTTCAGAAAATGAGTCCGTTGGTCACTCGGAACTATTTTATGAGCAAACTGGTCACTTTCTGTTAAGTCATTGAGAGCATGTTGACCACATTAGGATCTCCTTTTTTGCAAAAAAAAAACCTAAACAATCAACATAGTCCTCTTAATCTCACGTCGAGACGTGAGATTAAGAGGACTATGTTGATTGTTTAGGGTGTTTTTTTTGCAAAAAAGGACATCCTAACGTGGTCAACAGGCTCTCAACGTGCTACTTAACAGAAAGTGACCAGTTTGCTCATAAAATAGTCACGAGTGACCAGCGGACTCCTCTTTTGAAGTTTTGTGACTAAAGTGCTCATCTCTGGTAAGTCTTGTGACCAACCATGCAATTATATTATTTTTTTTTGGATTCGACGGGGTTGTTTTCACAAAAATAGCACATCGTAACTTCCTAGTCAACGTGCCACGTCATCTTGGCTAACGGTGTCATGACGGGAGTGACCAGTTTGCTCATAAAACAATCCAGAGTGACTAGCGGGCTCCTCTTCTGAAGTTTTGTGACTAAAGTGATCATCTTTGGTAAGTTTTGTGACGACCATGCGATTATCTCTTATATCTTAAAAAGTGTGATGTGATAGCCACACTAGCTAGACAATGGGGGTATCACCCACCGACAGGGGGCGCGTCTTGAAGACAATCCTGGTGAGACACCGTCTATGCAAGCATTTCTCAATTATCAATTCAAACTTTTGGTTTAATTGGCTAGTGCATCAATTTTTTACCTTGGAGGTGTGGTGGTCGCCGACGAGATTCGTTTAGTTTGTTTTCAGTCTCTTCTTTAGGATGGTGAAGCGGCGGCTACTTTCTAAAGTTAAAATAAGGTTCTTCCCGTCCTATCCTCACTCCGGTGGTGCACCTAGCGTCGGTGGAGGGAGCGTGGAGTTGTGTGCGCGGCGAATCTCCTGTGGTCCGACCGTTTTTCGTGTTCGATTGTGTGGTTTCAGATCAGTCTCTTCCGATCTACGGTTGTCATCATTTGAGATGGTTGCTTCTCTGGTGCGTTGGCCCTTTGGAGCCTTAGCACGACGACTTCTCGTCTGTCTACTACAACAAGTTCTACTACGATAATTTTTGCCTGATTTCGGTGATGGAGACTGAAGAGGCGAGGACAACGACGCGCTTTTGGCTCGCGCTAGTGTCTTCAGCCATCGCTAGGTGGTCCAGTGACCTATTTGTATTTTTTATTACTGTTGGACATCTTTGTATTGATGTTAATGATTATTAATAGACCGTTGGAATTTTCGCAATTTTTTTTAACTATACAACTAGGCTAGCACTACTAGGAAAAGGTCTAGCCGTAAGATGAGTGTTAGTGGTGCACCATGAAAGCAATGCGCCACTACTACTTAGCAGTGACACACCAGAAAGTCGTGGGCCACTGTTACAAATGTAGTAGTGGCGCACCTCTTCTACGGTGCGCCATCACTAAAGGTCGGCTAGATCTCATCCCTCCCCTAAACTTCGCAGTGGCGCACCTCTTACTGGTACGCCACTGCTATCTCTTACTGGTGCGCCACTGCTATGGGAGATAGCAGTGGCGCACCAATAAGAGGTGCTCCACTGGTAAGCTTGGGGAGGGGTAGGCCTCATTCATCATAGTTATCGAACGTACCAATAGCGCACTATAAGATTGTGCGGCACTGGTGTGTTAGATATGTTTAGCGCATGGTTAGATGCAGTGTGCCACTCGCCCTGGTCCTTGCTTTTCTTCTGTCCAATAATTCAGCCGTCGTGTGCGCATGGTCTCCTCTCTCCAATAATTAAGTCACATTGCTCCATTACGAGCCATGTGCGCGTCTTGTAGAGAGAAAGTGCCCCTTCTTTCTTTCTTTCTTTCTTTCTTTCTTTCTTTCTTTCTCCACGAGCAGGACCAACCCTCCAACCGACAGCCAACCCTCCCACCCAGGCCGACCCTCCCCATCGACAGCCGCCGGCCGGCGAACCTCGCTGCTCCTCCGCCCCTCAAGCCGCGCCGCCGGTCGGGCATGCCTGAGCCTCGGCGCATCTCCGCCCCTCCATCCCCACTGTCTCTCCATGGCGGCGGCCGAGCTCACCGCGCGTGCACTCGTGGCCTTCGCCGCCTCGGAGACGCTTGTCGCCGCCTCCCACCGGCGCGACACCGCCGCGCTGCTCCTCCCCCCGCCGCAGACGAGCAGGAGCAGAACCAGAGCGCTCGCCATAGCCGCCGCCGCCGAGTCCAGCGCGCTCGCCACGGCAGCCGTCTTCGAGTCCAGCGCCCTCGCCACGGCCACCGTATTCGAGTCCAGCGCGCTCGCCATGGCCGCCGCCACCGAGTCCAGCGCGCTGCCGAGTCCAGCACGCTCACCGTCGACCTGCCATCCTGGCCACCGCGCTCGCCTACGTCTGCGACGAGGAGCTCCTCCACGAGCAGGACCAGAGGAGCTAAGCGGCATCTGTCGGAGGAGCTCCGCCACGAGCAGGACCACTGAGCGGCATCCGGCGGTGGAGCTCCTCCATGGATTTGATTGCTTTTTAGAAAAAGATTTAGGGTCCTTGTTGTAAAGTTTAGGAAATTTGGGTGAATTTTTTATTTGGGTCCTGTAATAGTTCTGATTTATAATAACATAAAGTGGCTTTTTTATTAATGGTTCAACATCTAGATCTAGCACCTGCAACACCGTCTGCCACCTAGGCCCACGTTGACCTTTTAAATCTAGGCAGTCAGTGGCGTACACACAGCTGGACTAGTGGCGCACCTTGTCAGATTCAACACATGTGCTAAAGATACTAGTGGCGCATCCCTACAAGGCATTAGTGGCGCACCTGTGCACTCTTAGCAGTGGCGCGCAAGGTGGTGCGCCACTGCTATTTGGCTTACTAGTGGCGCATCACTGGTGCGCCACTGCTAACAGTTAGGATTGGCATGATAATAGTGGCGCACCCGGTGCGCTACTGATAGCCAATAGTGGTGCGCCACTGATTAGCTGTTTTCTAGTAGTGATAATATCATAGCTAGTATTATGTCTCACAAAAATGCTGATGTGACAGCTAATTAAGGAGGAGAGAGGAGATTAGAGTAACATAGGTGGATACTGTATCATAGCGCATGTCACGAAAAAAGTTAATGCCAAACAAATCTTGTGCACACATTTGCATTGAGATTCTAAAAGGTAATAAATATAGCATAAATATGATACTATTTCATGATACTAACCACTATAAAGATAGTACCATACACAAATATCATATGCATGATATTACAACATGATACTTACCACTATCATCAACCTAAATAGTTAAGACAACTTCACTGATAAAAATAAAGACAACAACTCAGGATCCTATAGCCTGCCTATCCAACATGTTCCATATGGGGAGTCACCGAGTCAAGCTCTCACACTACTACAGCTATCCAACATTGTCCTGTATGGGGGGCATGGTACTCCATTTTGCCGGACGGCCAGACTCCAGAGTCAGGTCAGAATATAACTTATGACACCCTACTCGATCCTGGTATTGCGGCTCACCGAGCTTGTGTCGATCAACCTTCTAACGGACGAAGGCTGTGGGGTGGACAGCCCCACCGATTCCGGGATGTCTAAGTCAGCATTCGCCACCGAGTCAGGCATCTCGTGATGCTTCTGCATCAGGTTGTGCATCGGCTGGATTTTCATTCCGACTTTCTCCACCTGAAAAAGAATTTGAAGTTGAGCTCCTCGTATAAAGTGCAATTACAAGCGGACACCAGAAAAGTATTTTTGGCGAGGCAAGGGCCAGCAAATTAGTCTGACTTCTACAAGGCATGGGTGATCAACACGAGACTCTGACTTCTCTACTTGGGGCTTCAGTCCACAACACGTCAACGCTATGCCATACTAATACTGGAATATGAATGAAACTTAGCAGCAAAACGAGTTTAGGGTTTTCTTTAGCAAATACAGAAATAGTGGCTCTACAGAAATCTTTCTTGTTGAGTGTCAAACTTCATGCACTAGTCAACATAACCAAAAGTCCGAACTAATGGAAAGAGACTAGGCAATACACTTATATATATCAACACCCCTCCTCACCTACCTCCGTTCTAAAATAATGTCACAACTTTATCTAGATGCAGATGTATCTAGACATATTTTAATATGTACATTTATCCGCATCTATTTGAAACAGAGGGAGTGTGTTTTAGTGGTATCTGTGTACCTCTTACTTATCTAATGCAAAATTGTAGGCTTCAAGAGATGAGCTGCTATTGCTTCTACGCATTAAACATTTAAACCTCCGTAGGAGGTGTAGGTCTATTCCAATATTTATAATAGATTAGTACAACTCTTTCACTAGAACAAAGCAGTATACCTTGTAACTGCATGCTTATTCACTATATGTGACAACACTAGGCCAGATTGTGCGTTTTAGAGGTGTTATGTTCATCTTGGAGGCTTGGACCGGTAGTTGTATAGCTCTTATCGAATACAAAACAATGGACCTATTTTGTATGCTCTTCAGAGCAATAAAAAGTATGGCAAGCATAGTGCAGATCTCCATATTGTGGGAATACTTCATGGATGTATCATCGACAGTGTCTAGATCCGGCAAGCCCGGGAGACCCACAGATGGTGATGTGGCATGTGGCCCATCAGACGGCCCAGTTGCTGTTGATCATGAAGATGAAATCCAGCCCAGGATCAGGGAACCGGATCTCAACCGACCTACGAAGGAGGCCGGATCCGTGGATGCCCATGAGGAACCCGGATCCAGTACGACATAGATGGAAGGCGGATCCTTGACGTACACGGCAAGACATTGTACCGTAGTTAGGCAACCTGTAATCCGGCTAGGACTCTCCATGTAACCCTAGATTCGTGCGTCTTTATAGGCCGGATCCTGAGAGCCCTAGAGGCACAACCACAACTCATTGTAACAACGCGAAATCGCCCAGATAATTCCAGACAAGCAAAGTAGGCTCTGTCTTCGAGCAGGTGTTCCGAAGCTGGTAAATGGCATACCACCGTCTCGAGTGCTCTCCGCTCTATGGTCCCTACTTCTTTTCCCCCTCGTGAGGATCCTCCTCCGAGGTACCGTCGAGTAGGCAACGACACTCCACTTTCTTTATGTGTCATATACAACACACCCACACCTGGTTTAGTCTAGATGAACTTGGGGCTGAAGATCTCTGATAAGGATTTTCTACCGAGATAAAAGATAAAATGAACTGCAAGTAAATGTAACTCTGCAAATTGCAAATTTTCACTTCAAAGCTGTTGTACCATACCAGCTCCTGGTGAAAAGGGTGAGAACGAGCTTCAGTCAGTCTTTTGTGCAGATCGATTTCTTTCTTACTTGCATACTCGGAGTTTTTCAGTTCATTTCCCCTCTCTTCTAATTCTCTATATAACTCTGAAATAAGACATCATTTAATGTCAATCTTTCACAATTTGCAGTCGCATCATGACATGCAAATGAAGAAATTAAATAACCAGCATATGAAAGTAAGCGGAACCAAAGTACAAGTGATAAATAAATCAATGTAGCCTCATGGCATACCTGCAAGTACTGATAAGATCCAGATTTGCGTTGGAATGTCATACAGTGTCTTCGCTAATGTCAACGATGACTTCAAAATATCTCTGGCCTGACCGTCATGCAGCTGAAGTGCTAATGTACCAAGTATTGTTAAATACTGAGAAACCAATTGGATGTTACCCAACTGTCTGTGTGCTATTTTAAAGCCACTTGCAAGGCAAGTCCTACATTAGATAAAAAACATTAATATTGACAGCATATCAACAAAAGATTTGTGAGCTTGTGAAGAGTTTGCTCGAAACATAGAAGAGGAAATGAGATGTAGCAGACACCCATGAGAAACAAATAATGCAGAACATTTGCTAGCATGGAGATGCAACTTTTCCTTTTCAGGGCTTACATGTCCAAGACATTGCCATTTGCATTCATTATACTCATTCACTAGTTACTATCATAGTCCTTACCGTGCTTCTTGTGGATTCTGATGTCTCATAAGTAAAAGCCCATAAACAAAAATGATACAGGTCTTCTCTCGCACACCAATAAATGAGTCCATGGTTCTGTAAGCAGGACCAATCAATTCTAGTACCTAAACAATGAAAAGATGTAAAGCAATGTTTAGTCTTGGTAGACAGCTTGAGACAAAAATAAATAAACACGTACACAAGATTGATACCTCTGAAGATGATTCCGCATCCCCCATACAGATGTAGGAGACTGCTGCATAAACTTGGCACATAGATTGCATTGATTTGTTGTCTGTCAGCTGAAATCATTTCATTTACTTAATTCGAAAAATCCTGGAAGGCTTGCAACAAAACATAAGCAGACTTAAATGGCCTAATATATCAAGATTTTTATCTTCCAAATGCATGCTTTTTAGATCACTGGTCACATGATGCACAGTTGGAGGTCCAGTGTGCAGAAATTGATGTGTTCGGCAGCATACAAGAGAAGACTAGGAAGTCATGGCAGAGAGGCGCTTATCGAAAGCTAAATATGGTGGAGTGGCATCCCGAGAGGAGGAAATACCTTTAATGCCTCAAGGAAGTGGAAAGCAGCCTCATCAAAGCAGCCAACAGAATGCGCATATTGTCCCCTTAGCATTTCAATTGTGCTTTCACTGCCTTGGAGAATCGTTGGGAAACGAGTCAACCAGTTTTTCATCTGCGCTAAAACCTACAGGGAAAAAAGGCAAATTTATAAGCGCTAGCTAAAGAACCAGAAGATATGTAGATTTGATATTTTGAAACAAACATATGTGCCCTAACTTATGACCCTACTACACCAGACAAGATTAGCTTATATCAAAGGCTGTAATCTATATATCAGCACAGCGTATCATGAGATATATTGCCTGCAGCAGACAAATTGGAATGGGTGATTGTTAGGATTGATCTCCACCGCACCAGAGCCCAACGGCTCTGGCATGACCCCTTGACCTCGTCCGCGCCCTGATCGGGGGCGCCCAACCGTTCGCTGGTTGGTGGGCCCCTGTCGCCTGCACTATATAGAGTGGTGGGGGCCAGTGGCACTCGGTACGAGGTTGCCCTGAGCTGTCACTCGCCCCACCAGACGACCCACCGATTAGGGTTAGTGCAGTGCCGACGGGAAGCTCCGCCGCCACCCCTCGACCTCATGCCGTCGCCGTCGCCACCATGTCGACTTCGACAGGTTTCCTCCTCCAAGTGACAAGGTAAATGCTCACAATCCCTCTCCTACCCGGCAATGATCTAGCCTAGATGATCCCAGCTATGTAAACATTGGTATCAGAGCGCCAGTACTAGATGGTAGATCTTTGTTTCGGGTAGAATACATGAACAGAAAGTTGCAAACCCTAACCCTAGATCGTTCAAAGATCCCTACCGAATTCGAAACCCTAAGCCTAATTCGAAAGAGGGGAAGTGGGGAAAAGGAACAGACCGGCCGCAGCAGCTGCTGCCACGCGGTCGCCGGCAAAGGGCGCCGCCGCTGAGCCGTTTGACGCCGGTGCGCCCACCCTCAGGTGCACGCACGCGACGGCAAAAGGGCCAGAGGGGCGCCACTTTTCTTCATCACCGTGAATCTCTCGGGCTTTTCGGTGGAGAGACAGAAAGAGGAGGTGGGGTTGCCGGGCGGCGCCATCGAAGCCGTCGGCGAGCTGCCAGGGCCGATCTCCATCGTGGCCGGCTTGCCCCGGCTGCCTGCTGCGCACGCGCGCGAGCAGATGCATCCCAGCATCCAGAGAGAAAGAAAGGGCGAGTTGGGGGAGAGCCCCACCGTCGTCGGTGAGCCGCCGGGCGGTGTGAGCGCGCGGGAGGAGAAGTTTCTCCGCCGCCGCCGTGAGACAGAGAGGAGGCGCTGGGGTGAAAAATGGGGCTAGGGTTGAGGGGGTCGGCCGTTTCGGCCGGTTTTATATGGGACGAAAACAGCGCTGGACCGTTGGATTCAATCCGACGGCCAGGATTGCGCCGCGCGGTGGGGACTGGCCGGGCAGGCTCTCCGCGTGGGCTCCGTGTGCGGCCCAAAACACGGCGCCCATGTGGCCTGTCCATGGCGCCCACGCGGCCCGCACACGGCGCCGACGCGGCCCGCACACGGAGCCCACGTGGAGAGCCTGCCCGGCCAGTCCCCACCGCGCGGCGCAATCCTGGCCGTCGGATTGAATCCGACGGTCCAGCGCTGTTTTCGCCCCATATAAAACCGGCCGAAACGGCCGACCCCCTCAACCCTAGCCCCATTTTCACCCCAGCGCCTCCTCTCTGCCTCACGGTGGCGGCGGAGAAACTTCTCCTCCCGCGCGCTCACACCGCCCGGCGGCTCACCGGCGACGGTGGGGCTCTCCCCCAACTCGCCCTTTCTTTCTCTCTGGATGCTGGGATGCATCTGCTCGCGCGCGTGCGCAGCAGGTAGCCGGGGCAAGCCGGCCACGATGGAGATCGGCCCTGGCAGCTCGCGACGGCTTCGACGGCGCCGCCCGGCAGCCCCACCTCCTCTTTCTGTCTCTCCACCGAAAAGCCCGAGAGATTCACGGTGATGAAGAAAAGTGGCGCCCCTCTGGCCCTTTTGCCATCGCGTGCGTGCACCTAAGGGTGGGCGCACCGGCGTCAAACGGCTCAGCGGCGGCGCCCTTTGCCGGCGACCACGTGGCAGCAGCAGCTGCGGCCGGTCTGTTCCTTTTCCCCACTTCCCCTCTTTCGAATTAGGCTTAGGGTTTCGAATTCGGTAGGGATCTTTGAACGATCTAGGATTAGGGTTTGCAACTTTCTGTTCATGTATTCTACCCGAAACAAAGATCTACCATCTAGTACTGGCGCTGTGATACCAATGTTAACATTGCTGGGATCATCTAGGCTAGATCATTGCTGGGTAGGAGAGGGACTGTGAGCATTTACCTTGTCGACAAATGAGTTCTTGTCCTCAAATTTTGATATGAAAGATCTTGGTGAAGCGTCATATGTTTTGGGCATAAAAAATTCACCGAGATAGGAACAATGGAGTATCAGGACTATCGCAAAAGGCTTATTTAGAAAAGATTCTAAGTAAGTATAATATGCATAAGTGCAGTGCCACGCCTGCCCCTATAGTCAAGGGCGACAGTTTTGGGAAACATCAAAGTCCCCAAAATCAATACGAGCTCGATCAAATGAAAGCGGTTCCATATGCTTCGGCTATTGGAAGCCTACAGTATGCACAAGTGTGCACTCGCCCTGACTTAGCTTTTATCACCGGAGTACTCGGTAGTTATCAGGAAAATCCAGGTTTTGAACACTGGAAAATGGTAAAGAAGGCATTGTGTTATGTAAAAGGCACAAAGAACTACATGCTAACATACAGAAGATCTGATTCCCTTGAAATAAGAGGGTATTCAGATGCAGATTTTGCGGGGGATAAAAATGATAGAAAATCCACATCTGGATATGTATTCACCCTTGCAGGGGGGGCTATTTCGTGGAGAAGCTCCAAACAGACCATAGTTGCATCATCCACGATGTATGCATAATTTATAGCATGTTATGAAGCCACGGGTCAAGCATTATGGTTAAAGAAATTTATACCCGACTTGAAAGTGGTAGATTGTATTGACAAACCACTAAAGATGTACTGCGACAATGAGCCTGCAGTATTCTATGCTCACAACAACAAGCCGAGTACAGCTACGAAACCGATTGAGGTTAAGTATTATGTTGTGAAACACAAGGTCCAGGATCAAACAATAAGTCTCGAGCATATAAGGATAAAAGATATGCTTGCGGATCCGCTAACGAAAGGCTTACCACCCAGCGTGTTCAAGGAGCACGTAGCCGGCATGGGTTTAAGGGAAAGTCTTACCTATCCTGGATCATAAGAGGCCCAAAAGTAAAAGAATTTGTTTCAAAACAGAGAAGTGTATTGTGGCTGTCTGATTCTATCGGCAATAGAGCTGTGACGATGAAACATGCCCTATGGACTGATGCAAAATGAAACGAATAAAAGAAAAGTTGAGATCAAGGGGGAGAATGTTAGGATTGATCTCCACCGCACCAGAGCCCAACGGCTCTGGCATGACCCCTTGACCTCGTCCGCGCCCTGATCGGGGGAGCCCAACCGTTCGCTGGTTGGTGGGCCCCTGTCGCCTGCACTATATAGAGTGGTGGGGGCTAGTGGCACTCGGTACGAGGTTGCCCTGAGCTGTCACTCGCCCCACCAGACGACCCACCGATTACGGTTAGTGCAGTGCCGACGGGAAGCTCCGCCGCCACCCCTCGACCTCATGCCGTCGCCGTCGCCACCATGTCGACTTCGACGGGTTTGCTCCTCCAAGTGACAAGGTAAATGCTCACAGTCCCTCTCCTACCCGGCAATGATCTAGCCTAGATGATCCCACTAATGTAAACATTGGTATCAGAGCGCCAGTACTAGATGGTAGATCTTTGTTTCGGGTAGAATACATGAACAGAAAGTTGCAAACCCTAACCCTAGATCGTTCAAAGATCCCTACCGAATTCGAAACCCTAAGCCTAATTCGAAAGAGGGGAAGTGGGGAAAAGGAACAGACCGGCCGCAGCAGCTGCTGCCACGCGGTCGCCGGCAAAGGGCGCCGCCGCTGAGCCGTTTGACGCCGGTGCGCCCACCCTCAGGTGCACACACGCGACAGCAAAAGGGCCAGAGGGGCGCCACTTTTCTTCATCACCGTGAATCTCTCAGGCTTTTCGGTGGAGAGACAGAAAGAGGAGGTGGGGTTGCCGGGCGGCGCCATCGAAGCCGTCGGCGAGCTGCCAGGGCCGATCTCCATCGTGGCCGGCTTGCCCCGGCTGCCTGCTGCGCACGCGCGCGAGCAGATGCATCCCAGCATCCAGAGAGAAAGAAAGGGTGAGTTGGGGGAGAGCCCCACCGTCGTCGGTGAGCCGCCGGGCGGTGTGAGCGCGCGGGAGGAGAAGTTTCTCCGCCGCCGCCGTGAGACAGAGAGGAGGCGCTGGGGTGAAAAATGGGGCTAGGGTTGAGGGGGTCGGCCGTTTCGGCCGGTTTTATATGGGACGAAAACAGCGCTGGACCGTTGGATTCAATCCGACGGCCAGGATTGCTCCGCGCGGTGGGGACTGGCCGGGCAGGCTCTCCGCGTGGGCTCCGTGTGCGGCCCAAAACACGGCGCCCATGCGGCCTGTCCACGGCGCCCACGCGGCCCGCACACGGCGCCCACGCGGCCCGCACACGGAGCCCACGTGGAGAGCCTGCCCGGCCAGTCCCCACCGCGCGGCGCAATCCTGGCCGTCGGATTGAATCCGACGGTCCAGCGCTGTTTTCGCCCCATATAAAACCAGCCGAAACGGCCGACCCCCTCAACCCTAGCCCCATTTTTCACCCCAGCGCCTCCTCTCTGCCTCACGGTGGCGGCGGAGAAACTTCTCCTCCCGCGCGCTCACACCGCCCGGCGGCTCACCGGCGACGGTGGGGCTCTCCCCCAACTCGCCCTTTCTTTCTCTCTAGATGCTGGGATGCATCTGCTCGCGCGCATGCGCAGCAGGTAGCCGGGGCAAGCCGGCCACGATGGAGATCGGCCCTGGCAGCTCGCGACGGCTTCGACGGCGCCGCCCGGCAGCCCCACCTCCTCCTTCTGTCTCTCCACCGAAAAGCCCGAGAGATTCACGGTGATGAAGAAAAGTGGCGCCCCTCTGGCCCTTTTGCCGTCGCGTGCGTGCACCTAAGGGTGGGCGCACCGGCGTCAAACGGCTCAGCGGCGGCGCCCTTTGCCGGCGACCACGTGGCAGCAGCAGCTGCGGCCGGTCTGTTCCTTTTCCCCACTTCCCCTCTTTCGAATTAGGCTTAGGGTTTCGAATTCAGTAGGGATCTTTGAACGATCTAGGGTTAGGGTTTGCAACTTTCTGTTCATGTATTCTACCCGAAACAAAGATCTACCATCTAGTACTGGCGCTGTGATACCAATGTTTACATTGCTGGGATCATCTAGGCTAGATCATTGCTGGGTAGGAGAGGGACTGTGAGCATTTACCTTGTCGACAAATGAGTTCTTGTCCTCAAATTTTGATATGAAAGATCTTGGTGAAGCGTCATATGTTTTGGGCATAAAAAATTCACCGAGATAGGAACAATGGAGTATCAGGACTATCGCAAAAGGCTTATTTAGAAAAGATTCTAAGTAAGTATAATATGCATAAGTGCAGTGCCACGCCTGCCCCTATAGTCAAGGGCGACAGTTTTGGGAAACATCAAAGTCCCCAAAATCAATACGAGCTCGATCAAATGAAAGCGGTTCCATATGCTTCGGCTATTGGAAGCCTACAGTATGCACAAGTGTGCACTCGCCCTGACTTAGCTTTTATCACCGGAGTACTCGGTAGTTATCAGGAAAATCCAGGTTTTGAACACTGGAAAGTGGTAAAGAAGGCATTGTGTTATGTAAAAGGCACAAAGAACTACATGCTAACATACAGAAGATCTGATTCCCTTGAAATAAGAGGGTATTCAGATGCAGATTTTGCGGGGGATAAAAATGATAGAAAATCCACATCTGGATATGTATTCACCCTTGCAGGGGGAGCTATTTCGTGGAGAAGCTCCAAACAGACCATAGTTGCATCATCCACGATGTATGCATAATTTATAGCATGTTATGAAGCCACGGGTCAAGCATTATGGTTAAAGAAATTTATACCCGACTTGAAAGTGGTAGATTGTATTGACAAACCACTAAAGATGTACTGCGACAATGAGCCTGCAGTATTCTATGCTCACAACAACAAGCCGAGTACAGCTACGAAACCGATTGAGGTTAAGTATTATGTTGTGAAACACAAGGTCCAGGATCAAACAATAAGTCTCGAGCATATAAGGATAAAAGATATGCTTGCGGATCCGCTAACGAAAGGCTTACCACCCAGCGTGTTCAAGGAGCACGTAGCCGGCATGGGTTTAAGGGAAAGTCTTACCTATCCTGGATCATAAGAGGCCCAAAAGTAAAAGAATTTGTTTCAAAACAGAGAAGTGTATTGTGGCTGTCTGATTCTATCGGCAATAGAGCTGTGACGATGAAACATGCCCTATGGACTGATGCAAAATGAAACGAATAAAAGAAAAGTTGAGATCAAGGGGGAGAATGTTAGGATTGATCTCCACCGCACCAGAGCCCAACGGCTCTGGCATGACCCCTTGACCTCGTCCGCGCCCTGATCGGGGGCGCCCAACCGTTCGCTGGTTGGTGGGCCCCTGTCGCCTGCACTATATAGAGTGGTGGGGGCCAGTGGCACTCGGTACGAGGTTGCCCTGAGCTGTCACTCGCCCCACCAGACGACCCACCGATTAGGGTTAGTGCAGTGCCGACGGGAAGCTCCGCCGCCACCCCTCGACCTCATGCCGTCGCCGTCGCCACCATGTCGACTTCGACGGGTTTGCTCCTCCAAGTGACAAGGTAAATGCTCACAGTCCCTCTCCTACCCGGCAATGATCTAGCCTAGATGATCCCAGCAATGTAAACAGTGATCTCATAAGTGATTTATTAAGCATGGTTGCAGCCTTATGCAGTATTCCAACATATATTGGTAAAGCATGAATATGTTGGTTGATTTACCTCCAGGGCTTCAACAAATTCTGATCGTGTGAGTTCTACAACAACATTGTTTTCAAGGAACTGAAGCAAAAGCGTCAAGTACAAACCAGCCATCCATATCGTGGAGTGTTCCAAATTTTCCTCTGCATAGCATCATAAACACTAGATAAAATTAAGGTAAAAGGAGGACAATACTATAACAATTTAGTTCTCAATTGGTGAAGACAAGTTGTTTTTTCTGTGAAGCACAAAAGATGAGGTAATTCTTTATATAACAGTGAGCAGGTCCCCCGGTCCCTGATCTGCCACTGAACAATGACATGTCTCTTATATGCAAAACCTTCTGGTCCGTAACACACTTGACCAAATTCCGTCAGTCGAACCATTATCCTCGAAATATATATTCGCCCCACTTTATAAATAAAGCCGCAACGGCCGAACCGATACAAGGTGGAGAGGAGAACCTCTTACAAAGCAGATAAAAACAAAAGGAACACGGAGAACCCAAAGTTGCCACGAAGACATTGACACAAGACTGAGTCGAAACAGGGCTCCACACCGACGCCCCCGGCCAAGAGGGAAAACGACGCAATGCGTCGTCGCCGTCGAGACCGCGAGTTCTAGGGCTTTCACCCGGAGCCGTACCGCAGAGCGTATACCCACAACGACGCCCCCAAGAGGGTTACGACACCCGCAGGCATCGCCGTCGTTGGCGGCGGGACCCTGAGCTTTCGTCCCGAAGCATCCGCACACCGCGCCCGAGAACTCACCCACCCGCTGTCCCCAAGTTGGGCATCCCAAACACGATCTGGGGTTGCCGAAGCTGAAGCGCCGCCAACACCAGGATCCCCCACCGCCCGCTCCACGCTAGCCCCATGACCGAAAGAAGGACAACCAACACCGCCGCGTTGCCCGCCGTAGAGCCAACCACACAGTCCACCTTCTAGGGCCGCCGCCCCGGCATCCCCACGAACTCGAGCCCATGGATTGACCAGCACACCGCAGCCATCAGAGTACACGGTAGCCCAGGGGAGGGGATCCGCCCTCCGCCACCCGAGGGGCACGTCGTCCGGACGCAGTAGCATGGCCGATGTGGCCTAGATCCGGCCCGGCCACCTGCCAGGCCTAGATCAAGCCCCATTAGTCATGCCACCATGCTGCTACACCCAGGCCACCATCGCCATCCACCTGCAACACCGTGCCAGACCAAACCTTGCCACCATCAATCCGCCATGTGCTAGTCAGACACCATGAGCGGCGTCGCCGCGACCTCACTCCTCGCAAAATCGGGGACATAGCCACGCTGCTGCCGACACCGCCACATCATCGATCAAGACAGACTGCTTGTCGGCATCGCATAACTCACCGCCAAACTCGAGCAAGAGCCTAACCTTGACCCTCCCGGACAGAAGAGGGACCACACAACCGTGCTGCCAAGGACCGCCAGTATCTAGGCCCACCTAGCCCAGTTCTAGCACCAGCTGTGGTGCAACTAGGGAGGAGTCCCGCCGGCGCTGGCCATCACCACGGCCATGGACGCGGCCCTCTTGGCCCAGATTGGGGCCCGCTTGGCCCCAACCCGGGCCGCGCTGCCAGCAATCTCCTCCGCTGCTGCCTACCGCCGCCGCCCATGGCCCGACGCTGTGCCATCCCACACCTCCGCCAAGAACCGCGGCCACCAAGCCTCGCCGTCACCGCCGGACCTAGCTCCACGAGCCCCTAGGAGCACCGCCGGACCGAGCTCCAGGTGCCCCTAGGAGCACCACCGCCGACCGCTCCTGCCACGCGCAGGCCCCAAGCGAGCAGGTATAGAAGGTCCCACCGCCGCCGGCACCGTGCGAGCTTTGCCCGGCGGCCCTCACCGGCGGCGGAGGAGGAGGAGGGAGGAGGAAGGGCTGGGACGCGCGGGTCTAGGGTTCGCCCCTGGCATCGCCCGCGGGAGCGACACGCAGGGGGCCAAAACGTTTTAGGGAGTTGCTTTTCCTACCTCAGTCTAACCATTATGGATCTGCACAAAGACCATTCTGCTACGACCATCTGTATTCTCCTTGCCTTCTTTTTCCACTTCATTCAAACTTGACGAGCATGGAGGAACGCAACAACCAATGGTTCTCGATGAGTTGATCATATGGTGATGGGTAAACAAAATGGTCATCCAGGAATGGAGCTCGGCATGTGTGGTACCAAATTCCGTGGAAGAGCAAAAGAAAAAAAATAGTCAGGTGGTTGTGCAGGAGACCACAATAAGAAACACTCTGAATAAAAATAAGGAAAAGTCAAGTGGTGGTGATGGCTGGCAAGCGATTCTAACAAGGCCAGTGCATAGGTGTCAGGAAAAAGAACTCGTGTAGGTATGTGGCGCCTGTGGCCATCAATTTGGGTGGTCTTGGACTCTTGGTGCAGTTGAGCATGCAGTAATACCATGGTATGGATTTTGTGCTTGAGCACGAGTAGAGGAGTGGAGGCAGAAGATGAGGATAAAGAGTTAAAAAGGTATTATCGAGAAATTTGACAGAATAGCAGTATGCCAAAAACTGGTAATGTTTTGTTAAGTGGTGGGCTGGTGGCATACAATGGAAAGGTCATAATTTAGTGGCAGATCAAAGAAAATATTCATTGGGATATTGATTTTTCATAGAATGAATTTGAAACAAAGAAGCCCAATGGATTAAAGAAATGTTTGGTATGAAGTAGTTTACCCTTTTATTCAAAATTACTGGCATGACTGGTATAGATGATCTATTTGGCAGTGCAAATATGGAAATAAGATCTACGGGTGTATATTTCCATTTTATTAAAATGAAACACGAGAAAGAACAAGGAGAAAAAAAGATAAGCACGCGAGAAGGGGCTAAAAGTTCTCAATTAGCCAACTCTGCATAGGATTGTTACACTGGAGCACCAGCAGGACTATCTTCATTCTTCCATACCCAGCACACAGAACAAGAATCAATTGTGACAACTGACAGGTTATATCATTTAACTATGGCAACGACTCAACGGAGGTAAGAACGTTTTTAAATTGGAATTAAGTTTGTACCTGAATGAAATGATTTTAAGAATTAACGCCGTGATTTTGTAATGGTTGCTTAGAAGATCAAGGATGAAGGAGATAGATGGAAAGAAACAAGGTTTAGGACTGGGTTGTTTGAGCCAGTGAAAGAGCAGTCTCCTAGTTGTGTTGTTTTCTGGATTGTTGTTTGACTTTGGGGAGTTTGATCTCGCCGTTTTGGTGCAGACTTTGCTATATCAAAACTGCTTTTCCTGCTTACTGAAAAGATATGGAAGGCCTTTGCATAGTCGCTAGAAAAAATGAGCTTAGAGCATCTCCAGCCGCGTCCCCCAAAGCGTCCCCCAAAGCAATTTGGGGCGCGCCGGACCAAAAAACCGTTCCAGCTGCGTCCCCCAAACCCGAATTTTGTCCGGCGCGCCCCGACGGTGTCCGGCGCCCCGAGCCCGTTCCCGTCCCACAGGGGACGCATCGGGGACGCCGGACACAACGAAAAGCGAGGCGGGGAGTGGCGGGGCCGACCCGTTAGCGGCACAGTTAATTTTAACCTAACCGTCGCCTACCTCGCGACGGAAGTTATTCGCGCGCAGTGACACACGGCGGCATCTTTGCCTTAATGGCGACGGAGGGGCAGGCGAGACGTCTCGTCGGTGCTGCGCAGCCTCCACGCGTCGCCGGCGTTCGCACGCCACCGCCCGTTCCCGCACGATCTTCCCGCCTCTTCTCGCCTGTTCCCGCGCTTTCTTCCTGACGCCGACGTCTATAAAAGGTCTCCCGACTCAATGGTAGCCACCACACCCCGCCGGCAACAAACACAGCCCTCGTCGCTCCACCGCCATCTCCTCCACCACCAGTGGCAATGGCGAACCGCCCCGGCGCTGGCCACTTCCCTCCACCGCCGTCTCCTCCACTTGCAGTCCCAGAAACGCAGGTCGACACCGACCCCGCGGCCCGGGAAGAGCGGTGGCGTGCACACCGTCAGCAGCGGCGGGAGGCAATGGAGCAGCAGGCCCGCCAGCAGCGGGAGGCGGCGCAGGCGGCGGATCTAGCGGCGTTCTGCGCCCATGGCCCCGCTGCTGGCGAGGCCGCGGCGGCAGCAGTGTGGCACGAGCAGCAGTGCGACACCGTTGCGGCGTTCGACGCCTCAACGGGACAAGAGGCGTGACGGTGCCGGTACCGGGAGGAGATGGAGCATCGGTGGGTTGATGAGCGCCGGCGCCAGCGCATTGAGCGGGATGCGCTGTACCAAGAACGGCGGGAGTCGATCGAGCGCCGGCGGCGGGAGTCGATCGAGCGCCGGCGGCGGGAGTCGATCGAGCGCCAGCAGCAGCTGGCGGCGGAGGAGCGTCAGCAGCGGGAGGCGGCGCTGGCGGCGATCTGGGGGAGGCGGGCGGACCAGTTGGCGGCGGCGATAATGGAGGCGCCAACAGATGTGGAGGACGATGCGCCAATGGAGGAGGAGGAGGCCGAGGCGGAGGAGACCGAGTTGGAGGACGACGACGACGGGCCGCACCCGGACGAGACGGCCGATCAGCAACGCGCGCTCGTCGAGTCCTTTGAGTCGGAGAAGAAGCTCCAGGATGACGCCCGTGCCCGCGAAGAGGCGCAGATTCGTCGCGCCGTCGAGCTCTCCCTCCAGGCGGCGCAGCAGGGGAGGGCGGAGGAGGACGCGCGGCGGGAGCGGAGCCGTCGGGCCACCGCCGAACGCAAGGAGATGAGGCGCGCGCAGGAGGAGCTGCGGCGTAGGGGATGCGACGACGGGGCGGGGCCGTCGAACGCACCGTCGGGCGGTCAGTAGGCTAGGTTTAGATGAAAGCTAGCCGTTTTCATTCAAACTTTGTAATATATAATCAAAATTGAATGAAAACCTTTATTTTCGTGCACCAATATTCATTTGGGGGAGGCGTTTGGGGGACGCGGCTGGAGAGCGACGTCCCCCAAACGCGGCACGAACAAAACACGTCCCCCAAACGCTCGATCCGGCGCGGTTTGGGGGACGTTTTGGGGAACGCTGCTGGAGATGCTCTTATGTCACTTAGCAAGATGAAGTAAAAATATGTGTGGCCAAGGACCATGCATAAGTGAGAGGTCTACCATATGGTATAGTACAGACGTAGCTATAACAATAACAAATGGTACCACGTTTTTGTAGAAAATAATTGAAGTTCTTATATTTACCTGTCATGCCATCCACGATCCCAAGCTTCAAAAGTTCCTCTGTAAAACAATGGGAATGCCAGTAAGTACCACTAATTTTTATTTATAAATATACAACTTTTTACATATTCTAGCTTTTACACACACAGGATAAACATATCCGATCCTAATGTAGAGATCATGCTCAGAATATACAAGATAAAAATGCATGTTCAAATAATATGTGTAACGCTACTATTAGCTTATGGATGTTGACATGCATCAATGCATATGCTTCCCGTAGGTACTCAACAAACATTACATCCCAGTATCATAGTCAATGTACTCCCTTACATTTTCCAGTGCTGGACTGAAGTGTACCAAGTTTTGCATGAATCATACCAGGACAACGAATCTGGTATGCAGGGATTTATTGTGATTTTGGACATTGTGGTGCTCATCGGTTGAAAATAATCAAAATATACAAGATCGTGCAGCTATATTTTCAAAAGGTCCTGACAGGCTCAGAGCTGTGTTGTCAAATGAATACGGTAAGCCCGTAAAAGATAAAACAAGATTTCCTTATTTTGTGGAGCACCTGCTGTTTAATAAAACCTAATGGTGTAATTTGCTACGGCTAGGCTATACCACCACAATAGGTACCTAGATCAGTCATTCTACAAAGTTATTATATTTGTATTTAAAATAAATGCACATTTCCGATCCTCTTTGGTCTTTCCACTAACTACATCATGTATCTCAAACCCAGCATGTGTACTCCAACATGGCGGCTCCTATTTATACATGCCTCTCCCTTTATGTTGAAGCATTGACATAGCCACCTTCATGGAGTTGGATTTAACAAGACAAATGGTCACGGAACATAATGCTCGGCCATGTCATATTTGATGAAACGGCAGCATACTTCTCAGATCAGCTGATGATCATACCAAAATCACGATAAACAATGCTGAGCTCAATCACTCTGAAGTGGTTAATAATAAGACCAGACAGGGAGGGACCCTGGCCTTGGCTTTTTCGAAAGAATCAAGAAACTCGGCTGAAATATTTTAGCCCTAGTAAAAATGGCTACTATTTCATACCCATGGCCATGGTTGTAAATTAGTTGTGCCTTAGTATGTTGAATCATACACGATGTTAGTTAGCTAGAAGCATGCCATCCTTACACACAATACTTGATACTATAAGTTAGCATTGAGCAGAACATACCATGGATGATCTGCAGTCCTGACTGTATTCTCTTTCCACATTCCCTAAATTTGCCTTTTGGGCGACTGATCATTACGACCATGAGATCCACCAGCACAAACACGGCAGTCCGTGGGAGCCATTCACCATGCATCGGCGGTGGCGCCAACAGCAACTTATCCCCATAATCCAACACATCATTCAATGCGTCATAGCCGCACAAGGCTCGCAGCTGGTCTTTCAACTGCCTCTGCTTATGCACCAACGCCGCCCCTCTCCCTCTCCTTCAACTCAGGCTGTGCTAGCGATCTCTCCACTGCACTAAGCTCAGTACCAAACTCTTTAATACGCTGGCCCCTCTGCATCTCGCTATTAACAGCCGTGTCCAGCCTCTCCACATGCTTTGAGGCAGCCTTGTAGTCGCAAACCCTGAGCAGGTAGAAGGTCTGCAGCAGCTCCGTGTAGAAGAAGAGTCCAACCCAGTGCTCCTTCTGCATGGAATCAGCAGAAAACACATATCAAAAACACGAACTTTATATACATCCCGCTGTAACTGACGGAATAAAAAAACACGAACTTTACATCCCGCTGCAACTGAAGGGATCAAAATGGAGAAAACTGATCGAGTTTACCTCCTCGTCCGTGAGCGCTTCCCAGAGGTCGGAGACGCGTGCGACGGCAGCCGCAACGGTGGTGCTGTCTTCCCAGCAGAGTAAGTGGACGTGGAGAGTGGTAGCAGCAAAGAAGAGGTCAAGCTGGGGGCTGTCGAGCTGGGTAGCTGCGGCGGCTCCCTCGGACAGCGTGGAGAGGGCAGACGCGGCGTCACCTTCGGCGGCGAACGCGGAGGCGAGCTGCGCCTGGAAGTTACTGGTCCACAGGAGGGACGGGCCGGCGGGAAGGAGGCCAGACGCGGAGGCGGACGCGAGAAGGCCGAGGCCGCGGCGGAGCACGTGCTTCTGCGATGGGACGGAGCCGAGGAGGCCGTAGACGTTGGCGAGGAGGGAGTGCGCCAGCAGCTTGAGCCGCGGCGGCGCGGACGGGAGCGGGTTGAGGACGAGCAGGGCGCGCTCGAGATGGGCCTTGGCGCTGGCGAGTCCCTTGGAGCGGGCGAGCAGCAGGCCGGCGAGGCGCAGCCGCGCGCGGGCCTCGGCGAGCGGGAGGAGCGAGGCGGCGTGCGGCGGGCTGAGCGCCGACTCCAGGCACGACGTGGAGGTCGAGAAGTCGCACCGGCGCTCGGCCTCTTCCGCCAACGCGAGGAGCCCGGCGGCGGCCGACATGGTCGAGGAGGGCTAACCTAGGGCGGGAACGGGAATGGGCGCCGATTTGGTAACTTAGAGATCCGAAATTATAGGGTGCACAATAAAACCGGGGCATATTTACCGGCGTTTTCGGCCTGGAAACGAGGGGGCACCGTGAATAATACAACAACAATGATACACCTACGGACTCAAACTTACGGACTCAACAAGGCAGAGAATCATGGCTCTATAATTACGGCACTACGGGAAAAAATGTCACTGCCGTGTGGCGAGACATTGCCCTGCGCGATTCGCACGGCAAAGAAATCTTTGCCGACCGATGCAAAAAAATACGCACGGCAAAGAAAGATCGCACGGCAAAGAATGACTAAACGCACGGCAAAGAAAAATCGCACGGCAAAGAATGACTAAACACACGGCAAAGAAAAGTGCACGGCAAAGAGTAAGAAAAGTACACGGTAAAACCAGATGACACGGCAGAGTCAAATAACTGCGCACGGCAAAGTAAAGCCGGCTCGGCAAAGACACCTTTGCCGAGCGTGCAGATGGTTTGCACGGCAAAGACCATGGGCCATGTGCTTGTTTAGTACACAGCAAAAGCTCTGCGTTGTGATTGGTGGAAACGGAATCCCGCGGATCGTGCCTCCGCGCCGTTGATTCATAGTGTTGAACGGCCGAGATCTCTTTACCCATCTATGCTCTCCACTCTCTTCTCTCTCTTCCTTTCCTTTTTCTATTCCCGTGGACAGCCTTATCTCTTCCCATCGTCCACCTACTGAGCCTGCCTTATCTCTTCCCAGCACCACGCCTTATCTCTTCCCGTGGACATGGAGGCCTGCTGCTTCACGGCGAGGTCGCGGCGGCATGGTGCGGTCGTCGACGTCCGGCGGCGGCCTGGCGTGCGGCGGCCCCTCCTCCGCTCACGGCGGCCTGGTGCGCGGCGGCGAGGACGCGGCGGCCCGGCACGGTGGTCGACGTCCGGCGGCGGCCTGGCGTGCGGCAGCCTAGACACGGCGGCCCTTCCTCCGCTCAAGGCGTCCCGGTGCGCGGCGGTGAGGATGCGGCGGCCTGGCACGGTGGTCGACGTCCGGCGGCGGCCTGGCGTGCGGCGGCCTAGACACGGCGGCCCCTCCTCCGCTCACGGCGGCCTGGTGCGCGGCGGCGGGGACGCGGCGGCCTGGCATGGTGGTCGACGTCCGGCGGCGGCCTGGTGGGCGGCCTAGACACGGCGGCCGCGCCCGGATGCAGTGGTCAGCCCCCTCCCTCTCCTCCGCGTGGTGACGCATACGTGGCGGCCTTGCGCGCGGCGGCGAAGACATGGCAGCCCCGAGCGGTGGTGGCGTCTGGCGGTGCGGACGCGGCGGTCGACGGAAGCAAAGCGATGCAGAGACGGAAGCGACGCCGCTGCTCAACGTGTTTTTTTTATATTTCGAAATCATGCTTTGCCGTGTGGGAGGAGTGGTAGCACACGGCAAACAAGTTGGCTCACGATAACACGGGCTGGCGCACGGCAAAGTGTTGTTGCACGGCAAAGGCTTTGCCATGCAATTTTGACGAGGCACACGGCAGCGTAGCCTTTGCCGGGCGAAAGGTTGCCGAGCGGCCTTTGCCGAGCAAATGTGCACGGCAAAGCCTTTGCCGAGCAGATTTTGCCCTTTGCCGAGCAATTTGCTTGCACGGCAACGCCCAGCTCTGCTGTAGTGCGGGGCGTCAAAAAAACTGAACAAGCCCAGTGGCTCCACATCAGCCCGTAACTTTTTTCGTAACAAACCTGCCCGTAAGTCTAGCATTATTGATAACTAGTTAAATGCCCGTGCGTTGCTACGGGTGATAAAGTGATATGTATATATCACTGGTGGAAAAACAGGCTTCGGGTGAGCCCCATAAGTCGCGATGCTGCAGGAACCGCGACTAATGGTACCTTTAGTCGCGGTTCGGGAGGCGAACCGCGACCAAAGGCCTGGGCCCAGGGCGCTCGGTGGCCAGCCGGTGCACGTGGGGGTCTTTAGTCGCGGTTGGCCAGGCCAACCGCGACTAAAGGTGCCCGAAGGCCTTTAGTCGCGGTTGGCCAGGCCAACCGGGACTAAAGCCCCTCCCCTATATATACCCATCCAGCAGCCAACACTTAGCCATTTGGTGCCATTCTCTTCACAAGCTTCACAAGTGGGTGTTAGGTTTGCTTTTGGTTCCTCTTATGCACATAAGGTGTTTGATGAAATGCCCCAAGAGCATGAAACAAACATGATATGAAGTGTTGGAGCCACACTTGAGCTTTCTCATTTATTTTTTCCTCCTCGATCGCGGTTAGCAACTTGAACCTTTGATGTGTCGTTGATAAAATGTGCATGTGTGTGTAGTTCATTGTTTAATTTATATTGTTTGTAGCTAGTTAGTTTAACAAATGCATGATGGTTAATTATATATTTTATATTATAATAATGCAGATGAATCGACAATGGATGTACGGTAACCGACTCTCCCAAGCGAGTTCGGTGCGGGTTTGAAAGATTTCCTCGTAGTGGCTAATGCGAACAAGCAGGGGGGTTTTGTTATCTGTCCATGTGTTAAATGTAAGAATCAGAATGGTTACTCTTCCTCAAGAGATGTTCACATGCACCTGCTTCGGCACGGTTTCATGCCAAGCTATAATTGTTGGACCAAGCATGGAGAAAGAGGGGTTATAATGGAAGAAGATGAAGAAGGGGATGATTTCATCGATGAAAGCTATCTTGCTCATTTCGGTGATACTTCATGGAGGATGCTGAAGGTGAAGGGGAAGGTGAAGGGGAAGGTGAAGAAGAGGCACGTGATGATGATCCCGTTGATGATCTTGGTCGGACCATTGCTGATGCACGGAGACGCTGCGAAACTGAAAAAGAGAGGGAGAATTTGGATCGCATGTTAGAGGATCACAGGAAGGCGCTGTACCCCGGATGCGATGATGGTCTGAAAAAGCTGGGCTGCACACTGGATTTGCTGAGATGGAAGGCACAGGCAGGTGTAGCTGACTCGGCATTTGAAAACTTGCTGAAAATGTTGAAGAATATGTTTCCAAAGAATAACGAGTTGCCCGCCACTACGTACGAAGCAAAGAAGGTTGTCTGCCCTCTAGGTTTAGAGGTTACGAAGATACATGCATGCATCAACGACCGCATCCTCTACCGCGGTGAATACGAGAATTTGAATGAATGCCCGGTATGCACCGCATTGCGTTATAAGATCAGAGGCGATGACCCTGGTGACGATGTTGAGGGCCGAGAAACCCGTGAAGAGGGTTCCCGCCAAGGTGATGTGGTATGCTCCTATAATACCACGGTTGAAACGTCTGTTCAGGAACAAAGAGCATGCCAAGTTGTTGCGATGGCACAAAGAGGACCGTAAGTCGGACGGGGAGTTGAGACACCCCGCAGATGGAACGCAATGGAGAAAGATCGACAGAGAGTTCAAAGATTTTGCAGCTGACGCAAGGAACATAAGATTTGGTCTAAGTACGGATGGCATGAATCCTTTTGGCGAGCAGCAGCTCCAGCCATAGTACCTGGCCCGTGACTCTATGCATCTACAACCTTCCTCCTTGGTTGTGCATGAAGCGGAAGTTCATTATGATGTCAGTGCTCATCCAAGGTCCGAAGCAACCCGGCAACGATATCGATGTGTACCTAAGGCCATTAGTTGATGAACTTTTACAGCTGTGGGGCAGACCTGGTGTCCGTGTGTGGGATGAGCACAAAGAAGAGGAATTTGACCTACGAGCGTTGCTTTTCGTAACCATCAACGATTGGCCTGCTCTTAGTAACCTTTCGGGACTGTCAAATAAGGGATACAATGCATGCACGCACCGCTTACATGAGACTGAAAGTGTACATTTGCCAAATTGTAAGAAGAACGCGTACCTTGGGCATCGTCGATTTCTTCCGAAAGGTCATCCAGTAGAAAGAAAGGCAAGCATTACAACGGCAAGGCAGATCACCGGCCGAAGCCTGCGGAACACACTGGTGCTGAGGTATTTGATATGGTCAAGGGTTTGAAAGTCATCTTTGGAAAGGGTCCTGGCGGACAATCAGTTCCGAAGGGAGCTGACGGGCACGCAGCCATGTGGAAGAAGAAATCTATATTCGGGAGCTAGAATATTGGAAAGTCCTAGAAGTCCGCTCTTGCAATCGACGTGATGCACGTTACGAAGAATATTTGCGTGAACATCCTAAGCTTCTTGGGCGTGTATGGGAAGTCAAATGATACAAAGGAAGCACGGCAGGACCAGCAAAGTTTGAAAGACCCTGATGACCGGCATCCGGAACGGTTTCAAGGTCGTGCCAGCTACGCTCTGACCAAAGAAGAGAAGGTCATCTTTTGAATGCCTGAGCAGTATAAAGGTCCCGTCAGATTCTCGTCCAATATAAAGGGAATAATTAACATGGCGGAGAAAAAGTTCCAAAACCTGAAGTCTCCACGACCGCCACGTGATTATGACGCAATTGCTTCCGATTGCTTTGAGGGGGCTCTGCCGGAAAATGTTCGAGTAGCCATTGTGAAGCTATGTGCATTCCTCAATGCAATCTCTCGAGAAGGTAATCAATCCGGAAGTTCTACCACGGTTACGTAACGATGTGATCCAATGTCTTGTCGATTTCGAGTTGGTGTTCCCGCCATCCTTCTTCAATATTATGACGCACCTCCTGGTTCACCTAGTCGATGAGATTTCCATTCTCGGTCCCGTATTTCTACACAATATGTTCCCCTTCGAGAGGTTCATGGGAGTATTAAAGAAATATGTTCGTAACCGTGCTAGGCCGAAGGAAGCATCGCCAAGGGCTATGGAAATGAGGAGGTAATTGAGTTTTGTGTTGACTTTGTTCCTGACCTTAAGCCGATTGGTCTTCCTCAATCGCGGCACGAGGGGAGACTAAGTGGAAAAGGCACGATCGGAAGGAAATCAATGATATGTATGGACGGCCATTCTCTGACTGAAGCACACCACACGCTTCTGACCAATTCCAGCTTGGTGGCTCCGTACTTTGAGAAACACAAGAATATTTTACGCTCGGACAACCCTGGGAAGCCTTTGAATCCTGGATTAGGAAGGCCCACATGGAGACTTTCGGCAAGTTGGTTGAGAAAACATTTAATGAGTGACAATAAGGTTGTAGATCAGCTGTACATGTTGGCCAAGACACCATCTTCGACTATAACGACTTTCCAAGGGTACGAGATAAATGGGAATACATTTTACACGATCGCCCAAGATAAAAAGAGCACCAACCAAAATAGTGGTGTCCGCTTTGATGCAGCAACCGAGAATGGGCAAAAGGTCACATATTATGGTTACATAGAGGAGATATGGGAACTTGACTATGGACCCTCCTTTAGGGTCCCTTTGTTCGGTGCAAATGGTTCAAGCTAACGAGGAGGTGGGGTAAAGGTGGACCAAAGCAATACGGAATGACAATGGTGGATTTCAACAATCTTGGTTACCTTGACGAACCATTCGTCCTAGCGAAAAGATGTCGCTCAGGTTTTCTATGTGAAGGACATGAGTAGCAAACCGAGGAAACGGAAAGATAAGAAAACGATCAGTACATCATGCGATGATCCAAAGCGCCACATTGTTCTTTCAGGGAAAAGAAACATCGTGGGAGTGGAGGACAAGACAGGACATGTCGAGAAGATTATAATATGTTTGCTGAAATTCCGCCCTTCAAAGTGAACACCCGACCCAAGCATTAAGTTAAATGATGAGGATGCTCCATGGATACGGCACAATCGTAAGCAAGCGGGGACACAAGGGAAGAAATGATGTGTAATAATTTATTGTACCAAACTTTGTTGAATGAATCATGTGAATTATATTACCCGTGATGTGTTTGGTGTCCATTTTCGAATGATTCAATTGACTCGAGATAGCAACGATGATACATGAAATTTGGAGTGACTAAGTCATACTCCTGCATACATGAAATTTGGAGTGACTAAGTCATACTCCGCATATAGGAAATTTGGAGTGACTAAGTCATACTCCTGCATACATGAAATTTGGAGTGACTAAGTCATACTCCTGCATATAGGAAATTTGGAGTGACTAAGTCATACTCCTGCATACATGAAATTTGGAGTGATTTAGTCATACTCCTGCCTAGGCGTATAATATGCATACTCGTAGTCTTCATAGCCGCCGCCGTTGTACCGGTAGTCGTCGCCTTCTAAGTTGCCGGCGTCGTCGTCGCTCTCTTGTCGTCGCTGTCGTCGGGCGGCGCTCGTGGCTCGAACTGAGGGTAGCGCGGGCGGGGGATATCGCCGGCCGTGATGTAGTCCATGACGCTCTGCGCAGTCCGGCCGTACCACCATAGCCGACGGCCGGCCTCGTGGAAGTTTCCGGGGAGGCGGAACCGTCCTCCTCATACAGCGAGCGCCCACTCACGCCGATTGATGCAGAAGGCGTCCCAAGTATGCGGGTTATCGGGATGGCAGCGGGGAGTCATCCGCGGCTCGGGCGTGAGGTCGAGGTAGTAGTGGTTCGTGATGGCCGCCGGCGCGCAGTACCACGAGGGACGGGAGGGACCGGCACGCCGCCGGCGCTTAGGCTCCCGGCCGGCGAGGACGCGGTAGCCGGAGGGCAAGGGTAGTTCGAGGCGCAAAGCTCCTCCACCTGTTTGGTAGGTTAGAGTGGGTGCGGTGGAAGCCATGAGAGAGTGATGAGAGATTGTAGAGATGTGATGCTGGCCAAGGCGGGCTACCTATATGTAGTGACAAATGGCGGGAAAAATGGGAGCGGGAAGACGGAGGCGGGAAGAAAGAGGCGGGGAGAAAGTGGCGGGAAGAAATTGGCGGGAAAAAATTGGCGGGAAGAAAGAGGCCGGAAGAAATTGGCGGGAAACAATTGGCGGGAAGAAAGAGGCGGGAAGACAGGGAAGAAATGGCGGGAAGACGAGGAGGGAAGAGGGGGTCGGCGGAAAAGAGGCGGGAAGAGGGGGCCAACGAACTTTTGAATTGAATTAGTTTTATTTTTATGAATTTTTGATAATTTGTATTTTTAAAATTTTGAATTGAATTAGTTTTATTTTTCTGAATTTTTTGATATATTATTTGTATTTTTAAGATTTTGAATTGAATTAGTTTTATTTTTATGAATTTTTTG
Source organism: Lolium perenne (assembly GCF_019359855.2). Lineage (NCBI taxonomy): Eukaryota > Viridiplantae > Streptophyta > Magnoliopsida > Poales > Poaceae > Lolium > Lolium perenne. The sequence continues at coordinate 192,849,513 of NC_067245.2, forward strand.
ATATATTATTTGTATTTTTAAGATTTTGAATTGAATTAGTTTTATTTTTATGAATTTTTTGATATATTATATGTATTTTAAACATTTTGAATTGAATTAGTTTTATTTTTCTTAATTTTTTGATATATTATTTGTATTTTTAACATATTGAAATGAATTAGTTTTATTTGAATTAGTTTTATTTTTCTGAAATTTTTTGATATATTATTTGTATTTTTAAGATTTTTAAATGAATTAGTTTTATTTTTCTAATTTTGTTGATATATTATTTGTATTTTTCACATTTAGAAATGAATTAGTTTTATTTTTCTGAATTTTTTGATATATTATTTGTATTTTTAAGATTTTTAAATGAATTAGTTTTATTTTTCTAATTTTTTTGATATATTATTTGTATTTTTCACATTTAGAAATGAATTAGTTTTATTTTTCTAAATTTGTTGATATATTATTTTGTATTTTTCACATTTAGAAATGAATTAGTTTTGTTTTTCTAAATTTGTTGATATATTATTTATATTTTTCACATTTAGAAATGAATTAGTTTTATTTTTCTAAATTTGTTGATATATTATTTTGTATTTATAACATTTACAAATAGGAAAAATTTCGAAATAGGCCTTTAGTCGCGGTTGGCCTGGCCAACCGCGACTAAAGCTCATTTCCGCGGGAACCGAAAAAACGGGCGAAAAAAGGGATTTAGTCGCGGTTGGTGTGGCCAACCGCGACTAAAGTTACCCTTTAGTCGCGGTTGGCCACACCAACCGCGACTAAATCGCCTCCCTTTAAATACCCGCGCCGCCCCGCGGCGCGCGCGATTCTTCTTCCTCGCCCGCTCGTCGCTCGCCGCGCGCTCGATCTTCTCCGCCGCCGAGCTGCCCGGCCGACCATCGCCCGCCGTCCTCGATCCTCGTCGTCGTCGACCGTCGCCGCGCTCGATCCTCGTCGTCGCCGCGCGCTCCTCGTCGTCGCCGCGCGCGCGCTGGCCGGCCGGTGCCGCGCCCGCCGCCGCCACAGAGATCGCCGCCGCCCGAGACGACGGCGAGAGCGTAAGGACTCGTCTCGAGATCGCCGCCGCCGCTGCCGTGCCGCCGTCTCGGATCGCCGCCGCCGGCCGTGTGCCCTCGCCGCGCCGCCGTGGCCGTGTGTGCTGAGAGAACGGAGAGAACGAGAGAGTGAGGAGAGAGAGAAAGGGCCAGGGGCGCCTAGCCGTCCCACTTTTTTTTTTTTTGTTTTTTTTAAATTTGTAACTAAGTACTTAACAAAAAAATACTTAACAAAAAATAGTACTTAAAAATTAAAACTTCAAAATTTGTAACTTACAAATTGTAACTTAAATGAAAAATAGTTTTAAGTAATTTGTAACTTCAAATTTTTATTCAACTTAAAAATATTGTAACTTTAAATGAAAAATAGTTTTAAGTATATTGCAACTTAAAAATAGTGTAAAATTTAAGTTTAAAGTTTGTGTAAAAGAAGAACTACAATTTGACTTAAAAAAAATTGTGTAAAAAGAACTAAATTTTAACTAAGTCAAATTTATGAAAAATCCCGTGCTCGTCGACTTTTCTTCCCCGTACGTCCTCCTTCCCCACCGACGGCGCCCACCTCGGCATGGGAACGCGCTTCCGCGGTGACCAGCTACCACCGCGCGTATACGGAGGGGGCCGGCAGCGCTCGTCGCCCCCTCCGTATACGCGCGGTGTTTTGGGATCGAGGGGGCGGCGAGGGTTATGTGTCGTCGGCACCGCCACCGCCGCGCCCTTTCGCCACCGGTTCGCCACCGCCACGCGGTCATTGCGAGGTCGATCGTCCACATATAACACGCGTCCCCCCTCTCGCCTCCCGCTCGTCGCCCTCTCTGTTTAATTATATGTAGAAGAGATGTGATAATGCATATACACAATTAATTTGTTTTTACTACATGTTTTCAGGACTGACATATGGCGGACGATAGAGCTGACCCGATTCTGGACAACTATGATCCGGACGCTGAAGACCATATGTTCGGCATCATAAAAGGCGATATTCCATATGTGCCGACCGGAGAAGAAGAAGATGATATCTCTTCTTATCTGAACCTTGAGTGTGAAGATGAAGGGCGCCGTCAGCAAGCAGATGATGCCGAAGAAACGTCGATAAACGACGATCTTCAATTGGAAGTAGCAACCACCTCCGGCGCCGAGGTATATATATATACATATTGAGCGTCTGGTGATACAAACTAACTGATTTGAATAAATGTATGTGTACTAACGCGCGCGACTCTCTTTCTTATTTTAGCCCTCGGCCGGATCGTCGAAAAAATCGAGTACGTCGTCAAAGCGTGGCGCAACCAAGACGATGAAACCAGGAGAAACATGCACCATCGATGTTGTCGACGAAGCAACCGGCAGGCGCTGGAGCCCAGCAAGAACGCCACCAAGTTTGTCAGCCAATGCGGAGCCGTTGTTAGAGACAACGTCTCGATCACCCGCCAGGAGTGGAATGAGCCAAAGAAGGCACGTGTTGGTTTCACTTTTGTCGATAAGAGAGAAAAAAAAGATTGCTTCAACAAGCTTATGGAACATTTCGTTCTACCTCCGGAATACCGCAAATACGATGAGGAGGGTAACAAGATTGCGGAAAACAAGAAGAGGCGCAAGCTAGTCAAACAGTTCGCTCTTTCTAGGATGGCCAACGCATTCCGGAAATACAAGCAAAATCTAGCCCATGACTTTGTCAACCAGGGCAAGACTCCGGATTTCAAAGGACAATATGAGAAACTGCAACATGATTGGCCAGAATTTGTGAAGCAAAAGAAATCGGAGCAGTTCCTTGAACTATCGAAAAAAAATAAGGAAAATGCGGCCAAGAAGGAGTACAATCATAAAATGGGGCCAGGAGGGTATCGCTTTTGGCAGCCTAAGTGGGAGAAGATGGAGAACGAGCTGAGGGCGCGAGAATCCGTCCAGTGCGGAGGATGGGACCCAAGGGCCAAAAGCTGGTGGTACGGGCCTGGGGGATCGCTCAACCCGGAGACAGGGGAGTGTGTATAACAGGGCAACATAAGTACACCCACCAAAAAGCTTATTGAGGCAATGAGGGAGGCTCAAGAGGGAGGATCAGGTTCAACGAGAGAACGACGCCACGACAAAGCCCTCGGGAATCCCTGAACACGGAGGACGTATACGAGGCATGGGGCCCATTCCGTGGAAAGTAGGGTTCCCCAGAAAGATGACCCGTACGGTTACAGAAGCCGTAAGAGAAAGATGGATCGGGATGCAGATGTTGTGGCGAAGTTGGTAACGGAAATGGATGTGATGAAGAAAACCGTGAGTGTACTAGTAGCCGAAAGAGATGCAGCTCGGGCGCAGATGTCGAAGATCATCCAATGGATCTCGGAAGCCAGCAGCGGAGAAGAAGCAGCGTGGCTTCCACGGAGGCCTCACCGGCTGGTGCACCGACGATAGAAATTACTGCACCGGAGCCTACGGTGAGTCGAAATTACTGCACCGGAGCCTCCTCGCTACCCCGTGGACGATATAAAGGAGATGAAAGCATGTCATCTGTATTATCCTATCGGGAACATGTCCATGAAGGTAGCCATCGGCAGTGCTTTACCACCTGGAGCACTCCACCACAACAACCCCATTCAAGATGGCTATGCTCGTGTGACGGTGGAGGAGATAGTCCAAGGGTTTGAGGACCTGGACATTGACATTGCTACACCTGAAGGGGTGAAAAGACTTGGAGATGTCAAGCGCCAGTTCATTCTATGGCAGAAGAAGTTTATCAAGTTTCCAGGCGAGGCGCCAACAAGTCCACCCCCGTACGGTGGTGGTGGTGGCGGTGGCGGTGACGGTGGCGGTGGCGGTGACGGTGGCGGTGGCGGTGACGGTGGCGGTGGTGCTTCACCTAATACACCTCATTCACGTCAGCCGACGCCGCCCCCCAGTCCTCGTCCGGCGGGTGATCAGACACCGGTACCGCCCCCCAATCCACCTCCGGCGAAGAAGCAGAAGCAGTCCTGGGTTATTAACCCGGACCCTTATGTACCTAAGAAAACAAAGATACCAGAGCCATCACTGAAGCCTCTCATCCCGAGGCCTTGGGAACTTAGTGTCGAGGAAAATGCAGCGGCCGTGGCTGCTCAGCATGAGAAATGGAAGGAGGAGTGCAAGAAGAAAAGAGAGGGCGAGCCCAAGCCAGTATTTTCTGATGAGCAAAAGAAGTGGGCTATGTCATTTTTGAACACACCGTCCCAAGCCGCGAAGAATCTGCCTGACGACTATTTACGTGAACTTCGTAGGCAAGCACTCGAGTTCAAGAGGAACAAAGAGTTGGCGGAGAAGAAAGCCTTGGAGGACGAGGCCGAGAAAAAATTAGAAAGGGGGAAAGAAGTTGCCCAGCTCGGGGAACAAAGTAAACAATCGATCGCCCCGCTCATAGTGCAAGCCGCCGGTCCGGATGCCCCCGATATCATAGCAGCTGCGGCAGCTTTGTGGATTGACTGTAACGAGTGCCGAGAGAACAAGCGGCCGAGTTAGGTATCACTCTTCGTGCACTGTTAGGCCTTGATGAGGCGCCAATGAAGGACGTAGTATTTACATATGTGAAGAATGGCCCTCTCATCGAGCCTCTTGTGAGAGGAAAGAGGATCTACCTCGACAAATGAAAGGTCTGCTAAATTGGTACAAGGGTTACATAAAACATAAAAACGCCAAAGACTATATCTATGCGGAAGTTAAATATGAGCATCACTTCAAACATTACTGGGTACAAATTCCTCTGAGTGAATTGTTCCAGCTGTTCAATCTGCGCGACCTCGACAAATCTATCATCAGTTGCTACGTTCTGTAAGTGATTTATTAATTTCTACCCCATCTCGTTCATTGCTGGCCTGCACTATATATATATATATATTGTCCTAACTATCTTGTTGTGTACGCTATATATTATGCAGAATGAAGAAGCGGGAAATGCGAATAAGGAACATCCATGATGTTGGGTTCATTGACCCACACATCGTTAATTCACATGTGTTAGAACACCACCCCGCCGACGTGGAGGATGACCTGTGGCGGTTTATTAGAAAACAAAGCAACAGAAAAGTGATATTCTATTTCCTTACCATTTTGGGTGAGTGTTTCTGTCTTGAGCACATTCTCTTTTGTTTACTCCATGCATGGTATGTGGCTAATCGATGAGTTATGCATGACTGTGCATGTATCGTGTCCGCAGGTTCCACTTTGGATTCTTATGGTAATTCAAGTTCAGACCTCCTCAGTTCTCGTCCACGACTCTCTGAATATGGATCCGGCGCTTTGGGCCGACATGAGAAAAATGATGCAAAAGTAATTATTTTCATTCATTTGCGCTCTATATCGATCGGCCTATTTCGTTCATCATTTCCTAATATCAAGTAACTAATTAATAACTCTCTTGTTTATTTAATTTTTCTTTGCCTCGTAGGGTTTGGAGACGGTTCGTAGATACCAAGGTCGGTGAATTCCAACAAGAGCTACATTTTAAAATGGCAGTGCGGACGACTGGGGATATTCAGCCACCGGGGACCAATCTATGTGGATACTATGTTTGTGAGAGGATCCGGAGATACTGCAATGAGCGGGACCAGAAGTGTGAGAACAACATCCTGAGGAATAACCTCCGGAAGACGCTTAGTCCAGAAGCTCGCTTCCGACCACTTCAAGAGGAACTAGCTGGATGGTTGGCGAGGGAAGTCATCGATCCTAGAGGAGAACACTATTACGATGACGTAGAACTTTATATGCACCAGAATTTGTAACTAACTTGTTCAAAATTGAATATGGTCATCCAATATTGAATATATATTGTATATGGTCATCCGATATTGAATATATATTGTATATTCCTCTTGAATTCTTTTTGGTTCTAATTTCAAATTTGTTTGAAATTGTACATTCATATGCATGTATGTAGTACCGTAGAATATGTGAAACTCCTTCAAAATTAAAACCCAAAAGAAATAAAATAATACAAATTAAAAAGAAACCAGATTTAGGGGGAGGGGGGGCTAAACCCTAAACCCTGCGGAGGCCTTTAGTCGCGGTTGGCCAGAAGAACCGCGACTAAAGGTCCTCCGCCCTGGCGCTCGCCTGCGGCCCACGTGGACGGGCCTTTAGTCGCGGTTCGTAAGGAACCGCGACTAAAGGGGGGGGGCCTTTAGTCGCGCTACTTTGGTCGCGGTTGCGCCACCGCGACTAATGGCAGTTGCCAACCGCGACCAAAGCCCCTTTTTCCACCAGTGTATGAATTTGTAAATATAAACAATCAAACATATGAGAATGAAGTACATAGTTGTCTAGTCATTCGAGCATAGAAACACGAATTGGTTCGGTTTATCTTGACAAGAGGATGCACATTTGTGAGTACAACTTTGTGCACCGGCAATCACAGTTCAAAGCATCACATGCCCCATACATCATATGTTTGACATTGCAGTTTTGGGTACTTCTAGTCCGAGAGCTCAGCCGAGATAATATGGTCATATGCTACTGCAAGCCTAATCAAACTTCTTGGATTGTTAATTCATTATATTGTTATTCATACTAACAATAAATAAAATGGATTTAGCGTGTAATGTTTATTGTTTGTGCAAGCATCACTTCTACTCGTCTCAGTATTTTCTGAACATTACACAGAAAATTCTGAAGACGTTCAACTACAGATGGAAGCTGAAGACTATAAATTGCTGCCATCGACCTAGACAGATCGACAACCGCTTCCCATCTCTATTTTTAGCTTCTTCTCAATCTTCCGAGGCACAACCAACAATGCATTGTAGGCTTGTCCATTCCAGCGAGCTCACTACCGCCCGTGCTTGGAGAGTGGATTAATAGAACTCGGCGGCATGTGATCCGTGGTGAAGTCGGCAATTCATTGGTCCAGCACATGTTGCAGGGACCACTGCTAAAAGGTAGGCTAGCCGATTTACTGTGGTAAAAATTAGATCATACGGAGCAATACAGTATGCGGGACCTGCTTTGTGGATTGGATAATATATTTTCTGATGCTTCTTGTACCTCCACGGACCATATGGCTCTAGGCTGCACTGGCGCAGCGCGCACGCCGCATGGCGCCTCCACGTCGCCCAGCCTCGCCAGCTCCCGGGCCCGCCCCCGCCGAACAAGCCCAGGCCATCGCCAGGCTGTTCCCCGACGCCGCCGCTGGCGCTAGGGGTTGCAACGGCGCCCCGACGTCGCCCTCGTGCTCGCAAACGGCGCGGGCGCTGTCCTTCGCGTGTCGTCACGTGTACGCCATGGCAGGCTGGCAGCGCCTCGAGCGGGCGGCAGCAGCGAGAGGGTTGCCGGCAGCTCGTCGGCTGGGCGACGACGACGCGGTGGCCCTGGCGGGCGCGTGGGCGGGGGCGGGGGCGGGGACGGCGCGACGATGGCGTCCGCCATGCCGCCACGTCCGCGCGCTTCCGACGCGTTCCCCACGTCCGCGTGCTTCTGCCGCATCCGCCACGTCCGGGTCCGCCACGCCGCCCCGCGCACGCGCTCGCCATGCCGCCACGCCCGCGCGCTCGTCACGTCCGCCACGGTCGTGGGAGGAACCGAGTTTTGGAGCAGGTCGAAGCACTCGAGGAGCAGCATGGTCGTGCCGCAGGGCGCCGCCGCATCCGCCGCGTGCGCCGCGCAGCTGCCCCGAGCCTTGCCCCGAGGTCGCCCCGACGCCGGCCCCGCCCCGAGCTCGCGCGGACGCCGCCCCATCCCGAGCTCGCTGCACGGGCTCATGATCTGCAGGGACATGTCGGCGGCGGACAAATGCGGCAGCAGCGTCACGGACACGGACGCCCTCAAGAAACAGTGCGCCGTCTCGAGACCATCGTCGGGCTGCTACCGGCGCAGTCCAATAAGAACCCGGTGCCGATGCCTTGCTCTCTGGTTGGGAGCTGTCAGTTGCTGTTGTGAAGATAAGCGGAAGGAGAGAGAGATGCATTTAAGTGCTAGGCCCCAGGAGTGTATTCCGGTTCTGTAGCCTCCTCCTTTTTACCATAAAATGACTGCTGCAGTTGTATGGCCCACGTGAGAGCTAGACCAATGAAAACTAGACTTCTGCCCAGAGCATATACCGCCAGGTTCAACCATGCATTTTCCCCGTGCTTGCCCCTTGCTCTTTGCGAGATCATTCACTACTTTGCACTGCCAGCTCATCCCATTGCCGTGTGGCCGGTGATCCCCAATTCCATGTGGCGTGCATGGCAAGCCGAACCACTCCTAGCCATTTTCAAATGAAAAAACAAGGTAATTTAAACAATGACTTGTGTTCTCAGTTCAATATTTTCAAAATAATTTCAAAAGTTAAAAATTACTATGAGTTCACCTTTTCAAATTGATTCGAAAACATCCAAGAATCTGAAGGTGCAATCAACATGAGAACATAATACAATGTTTGAAGATGTAGTCAGGTTGCCATGCCAAAACAGAAATAGAGATGAACTGTAAATGACATAAATAACGACCTTAATGGTTCGGAGAGACAAAAAAAACATGAAAGTATATTCTGCAACAACATGAGACTTCAAAGCTCTAGTTTGCTTATTTACCCAGAGACTAAAATAGCATCCCAGCTCATCACGTGAAGCAGCTTGCTTCAAGCTAAATCACTAACTTACTTAGCACATTTGTTTTTAAATAGTTGATAAATAACGAGAAACATAAAAACAACATTTTGTAGTGCCATAATTTCCAGATGAGGCAGCATACTTTATTATATTGCACCATTTGCATCATAAAAGCTTTTCTTTGACAAATTGTTCATCTTATAAGTATATGTTTAAAGTTTGATTTATGATCCCTTTGAGTATGTGTATTTGCACAACATTGTTCCATACCCACTAAATATGGGATTCAGTTGCAAACTACACACATCGATATTTAAAAACGACGGATAAAAGGGGTTATATATATTACATCACTTTCACCTTCAAAACATCAACTTTAAACCACTTCAAGTATTCCATAAGTATAATCTAGTTGTTCGAACAAATAATCACAATAATCTGTTCTTAAGTTATCCTAGAGAAATGGCTTCATTTCCACAGCTATATTTTTAATGCACTACTAACTGATGCTGACAAAAAAATGAATCGACTTACCTAAGAGTTCCTGGGGTTCCACAAGCATCGCATATATGTTGGAGTTACCATCTGTTTCATCTGATCACATCACCTTGACATCTCCTGAAACTGAATCTTTTTTTCTGAACCCTAGCGTGTTCATTTATCTAAGTGTGCTCTAGATCTAACACAATATCAAATAAGTAAATAACAAATGTTGGACCCCAAACCCAGTTATGCGTAAAAATCAGAAAGAACATAATAGAACGGATGAGAGAGTTAGTGCATAAACAATGTTGCTAAAATAATGGAATAAACTTCAAGTTCGGAGAGGGGTACCTCTTCAAGATCATGATGATAATTCTAACTTAAAAGCAACATAAACTTTTTCCTTTTGTCAGGGCAAAATAACACAAACTAACATACTATCCAGCTGCACATAGACATCAAAACAGGATAAGACAAAATCTAGGTCAGTCACGGACAGACATTTACTTGCATGTTTAGTCATGGCGATACGACATAATTATCTAGATCCTTTAAGCAGTGTTTCCATAAATCGACAAACAGACCAACATGGTAGAACCAATTGATCAGAGCTTGCAAAGAGGGGAAACGCTCCAGCGCCAACATGGTGTGTAGCCATGTGCCTCTAATCAGTAGCCGTGAGCACGTGCCTCTACATTACTCTGTTGTGGGTTTCCATCATACACCCTGTATCCTTGAGCATGTGCCTCCACATTATTTAAGCGTGTTGACATCACATAAATATTACCTGCGAGTATTATGTATTTAGTGTATGTTTCTCAATACAGAACCCATGCAACTGTGCAAATTAGGAGGAAAAAACTGCATTAAATTCCTTATAGTTGAAGACCAGGTATACGACGATGAGACCAAAACAACCGCTCTTAGCACAAATTATCTGGATAGAATTAAGATGTGAGAAGGAAACTACACAACAGGTATGCTTCCAGAGAAGAAAAAACCCAAACATTAGCTCACGGCAGCTTCAACCATAGAAGATTTACCAAGCAATTTTCACGAGTAATAGGATGCAAGAAAGAAAATTTAATAAAAAATTTACTGATAAGAATAAAGAAATCTATGTGAACAAATAGCTCCATCAAATTGTTACTTGTACGGAGAGCCATTTGTAAGTCACGGAAACAGTTCAGTTTGTCATAGCTTTGAGTTACGTCCACAAATCAACCTAAAAATATTATATCAAAACAATGAGCAATCTAAATTTAACATCAAGAAAACCGGGGTAACATTGCCTTAGTAGTTCCACCATAAACCGTCGATTAAGCGGTTCCATTGCCATTTTGTACCCAGCATCTGCAAAGAAATATCCTAAATAGTTACATCAAAAGTATCCTAAACAGACGCAAAATCCACCCAATGATCAGAAGAAAACAAATAAATCTGTTATAAGCTACATAATGTGCATCTCTTATAGAATCCTCATAAAAATTCACAGATAGTGCGAGCTAATACGTACAGGGCATAAAATGTATGAAGGTAAGATTTGTTCATTCAGTACATAAATAAGGTCATAACAGAGCACGTTGTGATAGCCTATAATCTTAACTGAAACCTTCGCTTCCACCAAAATCTAAGCATGAGCATCCAAACTGAAGAAGAAAATTTTCCAACAACTATATAAGGAGGGTGTATATCATGGATCTAGAAATTACAAATAACTTCACCTGGACGGATCACAAAATGAAGCAATGAGCAAGCACAATAAAAAAACACCGTAATTTTGAGTTGTTCTGTATCAAACTTTAACACGGCCACAAAACTTCTCCAAAGCAAGCTACATCAAGAGGCATGAAGCACCAAAACCTTCTCCAATTATCGTAGCAGCCAGCAGCGGGCATCTTCACGCCTTTCCCCGCCCCTTCCACCTCCCATGCGCCTCCGTTTTCTCCACCACTACAAACCGCCTTAATGAAGGGGGATGGTCAGTTCCTGGGGTAAGAAGGGTCAAACCCTGCCGCGAGATGCCCACGAATTTCATCCAGGGTTCACCAGGTAGGGACGGAGTTGGTCGTGTTGTGCGTACATAGAAAAGGTGAATCTCATCATGCGGCATGATGTTCCAGGTTATGCAGACGCTGCACCGCCAGACATGGCTTGCCGGAGACGAGGCCACGCGGTGGCTGTGGACTCGGAGGAACTTCGTGCTGATTTGTAATCCTAACCCTGATTTGTACCGTGAGGTGGTTCTCAAAATGTTTCATATGGGCAAGAAAATATATCTTTCCTAATTTGTACTGTGATTGATTGTATACATGATTGATACAGTGCGCTGAGAAAGGAAAGGATAGACGACTTTCCTTGTAATTAGATCACACGATTGGATGTTAAGCGGAGATCATAAGATTATATTGTACGGTCCGGATGATTCCAATCTCCTTCACCAAACGCGTTGTATGACCTACGACCAACTCCAATATAATAGTATAGATACAACGAGCCAAGTGATCAGTGTTTGGTCTGCTTCTGCTGGCTGGCTGCTCTTGGACTGGAACGGGAATTTTTTTTCAAATGATATATAGGGATGTTGTGTTTTTGAGTTTTAATAAGAGAGAAGAGGGAAAATGTAATTTGCAATTTCTTTTTATAATCAACGATCCCACATTCCTAAAAAAAATAGTGATCCCACTTTATTATAATAAAATAACAACTGTACAATAACTTTTTTTTAGAGAAACTGTACAATAACATTGATGAGTAGTCACGAAATTATCTGTTCAGATGAATACACCCTTTTTTAAGGGTAAACCCACGGACATGGCGATTTTGGACTTGTGCTCATATGAGCTCGTTTTGTGAACCGTCTGTATGACCTTGGGATTTGCGATATTAATGGTGTGACGTATCGCAGAAAATGCATGTTACTGCACGTCTATCGTATGTACAGGGCGCAATCTTTGACGGTGGTTTGCTCACGAGGTTTCAACAAATTGACGGGGACCATTCTAAACCTATGGCACAAGCTGACCAAACGTTGTTGTGTCGATGGTACATAAACTAACTGAGTGGGATTGGATGTACTATTGAAATACTTTTAGCCAGCCAGGAGAATAAGAAACTGAGAGAGCAGATTGCACGACCTAGCGTTTCGCGACTCCAGGGAGACTAGGGTTTCCAGCCTCTACCGTCGATCTCTGATCGATGTTGGAGTTTCACCCGATCTCTCCTCCGTTTGCCCCCGTTAGGGTTGGGTTCTCGTAAGGTGTTATCCTTGTTCTGCTTGGTTTCGCTTCTCCCCTAGTCCCATCTAGGGTTTGGGGTGGGTTATTTATGGGTTCATGCTGGCTTCATCGGAGAACTCTGGCAACTGGCCAGACGACTCAAGCAAGCAGAAGAAATAAGAAATCAATGACATGTTGCACAGGTTGGGGATTGGTGAAGATGATTTCGATGATCTGGTTTTCGAGGAGGTTGATAGTGCTCCAAAGGAGGTGATAAAGTGGATGGCTTTGGTTAGGGTTCATACAAAAAAATTATCTCAGTGCCTATACCTTCGAACAACACATGCGGGTGGCATGGAGCCCTACTAGAGAGATCAAATTCCAGCACATAGAAGGAAATATATTTACAGTTCAATGTTCCTGCCTCGGGGATTGGCTAAAAGTTGAGAAGGGGGAACCTTGGTTATTCCGTCAATCGATAGTTTGCATTGAACCATATGATGGTGTGTCGGATCATGAATTGATTGATCTAAACCACTTCACTACATGGGTGCAAATTCAGAAGCTGCAGGTGGGATATCGTAATGATGCTCTGATTACAAACCTGATAGAGAGGAAGGTTGGAAAAGTAGTGAAGATCCAGACGAATGTCCAAGGTGCTGGTAATTTAGTTCGTGTCCAGGTTAAGCTAGATGTCTGTAATGTTCTTGAGAGGTTCGTCTCCATGAGCACGGGAGGGCAAAAGAGATATTTTTCAACTGAAATATGAGAAAATGCCTAGGTTTTGCGGTGCATGTGGATACATTGGACACTGGCATTTGGACTGTGGAACGGGTGAGCATATTGAGGAAGAACTGAAATGGGGGGTGAGTAGCTGAAGGTGGACTGGGACACTTGGCATGCGCGTGGAGGACCTGCTACTCGGGGTGGTGGCAGGGGTGGTAGAGGAACCCAATTTTCTAAGTTTATATGGTGTTGGCCTTTTTATTAGCATGTTGATACCGGTGTTTTTTTATCAGTTTGTTACTTGCACTGAATAATTTGGAGAAGCTCCAAAGTACCGTTGATGTGAAGCTTCCATTGTATTGCTAAACGCCTAAACATGGTGTCTACGGTCACTCCTTCTTCTCTCTCTCGTTGCTCTTCAGTACTTTGAGAGTCTCCTCTCCCTCACCGAGTTTCTGTGATGTCCTCTCCGCCGGAGGCCGACCGGAGATGGGCAGGAGTTGGTGTCAAAGTAGATAGGTGTATATCGAGGGTTCGTAATTGTAGGTTTTTCGGCTGTTTGCCGGTTGTTTGGAGTAGGGCGTTTGGGTCTCTGGCCAAGATCTGGTGCATCCGGTGGGTGGCAGACGACGATGAGCTTTGCGGTCGAAGCTAGCTGCCAGCTTTTCCTCGTCCGGGATCTCCATGAATAAAGGGCTCTCTAGGCGCCTCTCTATGTTTCAACGGTTGGAGGCTTCCTGCTTCTTCTGGCCGGTCGCGGCGAGGGGGGCAGGCGCGGTGGCATCGAAGGTAGTGGCAAGTTGATTTTCCTAGCCAGCCATGGTGGCGAGGGGGAAATCGCTCTTCTCCTGCTTCTTCTTCCTCGGCTGCGATGATTTGGGCATGTAGGTGTGGTTGGTGTTGTATGTGAAGGTGCTACTCCATCCTGATTCCTTCTCTGCCCGGCCATGGCGGAGAGGGGAGAGGAAGTGGTGGAGTTATGACCTCCATCACAAGGTGTTTTCCTTTGCTGCGGTGGTACGTTGATACGTCGCCAACGTATCTATAATTTCTTATGTTCCATGCTAGTTTTATGATAATACCTACATGTTTTATTCACACTTTATAATGTTTTTATGCATTTTCTGGGACTAACCTATTAACAAGATGCCACAGTGCCAGTTCCTGTTTTCTGCTGTTTTTGATTTCAGAAAAGTTGTTTTACAAATATTCTCGGAATTGGACGAAACAAAAGCCCACGGCCCTATTTTCCATGGAGTGTTCCAAAAGACCAAAGAGGAGTCGAGGAAGGCCAGCAGGGGGCCCTCCCCATATGGCGGCGAGGGGGGGCCCACTGCCGCGCCATGACATGGGGAGGGAGCCCCCTGGCTCCCCCGACGCTGCCCCTTCGTCTATTTATTCCTTCGTCCCCGAAAACCGTAGTACCGAGAGCCAAAATACCAGAACAGTTCCAGAGACGCCGCCGCCGTCAACCTAACTCGGGGGGTTCAGAAGATCTCCTCCGGCACCCTGCCGGAGAGGGGAATCATCACCGGAGGGCTCTACATCACCATGCCCGCCTCCGGACTGATGCGTGAGTAGTTCATCCTTTGACTACGGGTCCATAGCAGTAGCTAGATGGTTGTCTTTTTCTATTGTGTCATCATGTTTAGATCTTGTGAGCTGCCTATCATGATCAAGATCATCTATTTGTAATGCTACAGGTTGTGTTTGTTGGGATCCGATGAATATGGAATACTATGTCAAGTTGATTATAGATATATCTTATATGTGTTGTTTATGATCTTGCATGCTCTCTGTTGCTAGTAGAGGCTCTAGCCAAGTTGATACTTGTAACTCCAAGAGAGAGTATTTATGCTAGATAGTGGGTTCATGTCTCCATTCAATCTGGGGAAGTGACAGCAACCCCTAAGGTTGTGAATGTGCTGTTGCCACTAGGGATAAAACATCAATGCTTTGTCTAAGGATATTTGTATTGTTTACATTACGCACAGTACTTAATGCAATTGTCTGTTGCTTGCAACTTAATACTGGAAGGGGTGCAGATGCTAACCCGAAGGTGGACTTTTTAGGCATAGATGCATGCTGGATGGCGGTCTATGTTCTTTGTCGTAGTGCCCTAAGTAAATCTCATAGTAGTCATCATGATATGTATGTGCATTGTTATGCCCTCTCTATTTGTCAATTGCCCAACTGTAATTTGTTTACCAAACATGTTATTTATCTTATTGGAGAGACACCACTAGTGAACTGTGGAACCCGGTCCATTCTTTTACATCTGAAATACAACCTACTGCAATCATTGTTCTCTTTTGTTTTCTGCAAGCAAACATCATTTTCCACACCATACGTTTAATCCTTTGTTTTCAGCAAGCCGGTGAGATTGACAACCTCACTGTTAAGTTGGGGCAAAGTAGTTTGATTGTGTTGTGCAGGTTCCACGTTGGCACCAGTGGTGTTGCGCCGCACTACACTCCTTCACCAACAACCTTCACGTGATCTTCATCTCCTTGTTATCACCAGAATTTGACCGAGTCAGAGGTGGGCCACGATTGAGATTGACTTGAAGATATACATGGAAGGAAGAACAAGAATTGGCCTTATACACGAAGTTGGGCTGAATTGCCCATGTATCTGTAATATAGTAGATCGCATCTTAGATTGAAAGTTAGAGTTTTACTCGTGCATGGTTAGGTGCACGTCCGAATTAGAAAGTCCCCTGGACTATAAATATGTATCTAGGGTTTATGGAATAAACAACAACTCACGTTCAACCCAAAACAAACCAATCTCGGCGCATCGCCAACTCCTTCATCTCGAGGGTTTCAATCAGGTAAGCGACATGCTGCCTAGATCGCATCTTGCGATCTAGGCAGCACAAGCTCCACGTTGTTCATGCGTTGCTCGTACTGAAGCATCTTTGATGGCGAGCAACGTAGTTATCATAGATGTGTTAGGGTTAGCATAGCTCTTCGTATAACATGCTTACGTAGTGCAGCCCTTGCATGTCTAGCCGCCCTCACGCCTATCTCAGGTGTGGGGGCGGCACCCTGCTTGTTCATCATCTAGTAGATCTGATCCGTTACGATTGCTCCTTGTTCTGCAAGGATTAGTTTAATATCTGCAATAGTTAGGCCTTACAAAGGGGGGGAGGATCCAGCGGCACGTAGGGTGGCGTTCGCAAGTCCTAAACAGGATGTTCCGAGGATCAACGCCATGTTGGTTTTTAGGCCTTGTTTAGGATCGGCTTATGAGCACCGTGCGTGGCCGCGAGGCCCAACCTGGAGTAGGATGATCCGATTATGCGGTGAAAACCCTAAATCGTCGTAGATCTCATTAGCTATATTTTGATCAAGCAGGATCACCAAGTATTCGTGCACCCCATACGAATCATGGGTGGATCGGCTCTTTGAGCCGATTCACAGGATAACCTGAGAGCCGATCGAGGCTCGTATTTAATGTTTACGTGTATGCCATGCGAGAACTAAGCGAGGCATCCCCATCACCTTCCGACCAGGTATAGGTCAGGTGGCACGCCTTGCACTTCGCATCGCCGCGTGTGACCAGAAGAGCATTGCGGGCCGTCGCTCGCAGGGGACTCAGCCAGCCGCAGCTCTAGGATCTTCCCGGCTCTGCTTGTGTTGACGGGCCGCTGCCCGCCGGTGGGTTTTGGCGATCCAACACATTCTCGGCACGCTGGTGGGACCATCGTCTACATCAACCACATCGCCATCTACATCTGAGATGGCGGCGGACGGCACGCCAGTCACCTACGAGGAGCTGCCTGACGAGCTCAAGAAGAGATACGACGAGATCAAGGTCACCCTCGAAGCCGACCTCATCGGCTCTTTTCGAAGAACCCGTTCCCATGGCATCGGATGGAAGGGATTCTCACCGCAAGGTGCACTCGATGGGATAGATCTCTCTGCCCCGTCGGAGGAACGCACCAGGGCCTACGGCGGAGATCAACTACTTGGTGGCTCACTCACTACACCGCCACTGAAAACTTGGTCAACGTGTTGGAGCGTCTCGCTCTGCGCGTGATCCGAGAGATCATGAGCCACCAGTACTCGCCGTCAGGACCAGCTCTCGGGACGCATCAAGGAGAGTTGCCGCTCCAGTCCCGTCCACCGCTGCCATATGCGTTGGCAGCACCAGCGGAAGTGCCGGCTACACCGGCATTCGTCGTCTACAAGATTGGTGGTGACCCTAGTGACTACCAGTTCTTGGCTGAGGCGCCCAAGGAGATCCCTCAAGGATACGCGTGCACGTATGTGCCAGATTGTGGCAGCTGGGCACTCTCAAACCAGGCCACAACATCGGGGACTCCGGCGAAGACGGGAGGAACGTCGGCGACGAGCTTGAAACGAGACGTGGCTAACTAAGTACGCCACCCGACGAAACTCCAGAGCCCGGCTCCTGCAGTTGGCTCAGAGCTGGAAAAGCAAACATGGCTGGCTAAGTACGCCACCCCGGCGAATCTTCAGAGTGCAACTCCTGCAGCCAGCATAGCGGATCAGATCAGTACCATACTGAGAGACCAGTTCGGCATGGTGCCGAAAAGAAGGGCAATCGGCTATTCCAAGCCGTACCCCGACGAGTACGAGATGATCCCGCTGCCACCTAAATATCGGCTCCCTGACTTCTCCAAATGCAGTGGATCAGATGGCTCCAGCTCCATCGAGCACGTCGGCCGATATTTGGCGCAACTAGGACCGGCTTCGATGTCGGATCAGCTACGCGTGAGGCTCTTTTCACGGTCCCTCACGGGATCGGCTTTTGGATGGTATACCTCTTTGCCGGCAAACTCCATCCGATCTTGGAAGCAATTGGAAGAACAATTCCATACGCAATACCATTCGAAGCTTCCGAGTCTAGCATTGCCGATCTAGCACAACTACGTCGAAGCGCGGAGAAACGGTGACGAGTACACCCAGCGCTTCGGGAATCTTAGGAACCGATGTTATTCGGTTCGTATAACCGAAAAGGAAGCGATCGAGTTGGCGGTAGCTGGCACAGCAACACAGCTCAAGGACATGGCCTCCCAAGCAGATTATCCCTCGGCGCGCATATGGTTCAGAAACTATCGGCATATGAACAGCGCCACCCGGACTGTACCAAGACAAGTTCAAGCGTGCGATAGTCTGGTCGATGCGGAGGAAGACGAAGTTCCTGCGGGAGACCAAGAAGTAGCGATGGCTGAGTGGACTCGGGAGGAACCCCCGTGTCCTGCAAATGGGTAAAGCCACCAGGGCCGCCCAGGGGATTTGATTTTGACGTGACCAAGACTGAACAAATCTTCGACCTCCTGCTCAAGGAGAAACAGTTGACGATTCCTGAAGGTCTCAAGTTCCCCACGGCGCAAGAGCTAAACGGAAAGCCATACTGCAAATTCCACAACTCGCTCTCCCATGCCACCAACGACTGCAGGGTGTGGCGTCAGCACATCCAAGCGGCGATAGAGAAGGGGCGTTTAATTTTCAACCAGTACGCCATGAAGGTCGACACCCAACCCTTCCCCGCCGTTAACATGGTGGAAGTCACCTACCCTGAGGGCTGCCAGCCAGGTCCCACGTTCAGCATCAACATGGTAGGACCTGGGAACCGCTCTGGCAAAGATGGAGATGAGGGCAGCTGCTCTCATAGCAAGGATACAGAGGAGGCCGCTCCACGCGATCGGCTCCATCATGATGGCAAGCGCTACGTCACAGAGGGAGAAGTGAAGAATATGAGATATCAACGACCTCTCTCTGATCACCTCCTCAACAAATATGTGAGTCAGTATGACCAACGCCGACGGTCCAACTATGATGATGAAGGAGATCGTCTGGCTAGAGAAGCCAGAAGACATCGTCGGCGGGATCGCGATGAGGAGGAGCACGAGCGCCGTGCCACGGACACATCAAGGGAGCAAGATGACAACGCCAGACACTGGGACTGCCCTTTCTTCAGACACTGCTGGGATTCAGGAATGAGCCGATTGCCCACAATCGGCAATTGCCCAGAATGCAACCAGAAGAAGAAGGAGGCAGCCAACGTGTCTGTGTTCAAGCGCTTAGGGCCTCTCCCGCCACAGAGCAAACGTGCTGAGTCACCTCGTTGGGCAGATCTTGAGGATTCCGAAGACGAGGGACTAGAAGGAGAAGATGACAGGTACCACCGTCCAAGGTGGTTCCCTGACGGACTCAGCCGTTCACAAAAACGCAGGGTTCAGCGGTTGCGCGGCCTGGAGGAAGCCGAAAGGTTATACTTGCACACGCTAAGGAAGGCACGACCTGATCTGGCTGCAAAGGTTCAGCGAGCCCTGGATGAAGAGGGTCGTCCACGGAGAATGGAGTGGCGTCCCAAGCAAAAGAAAGCCGATGATGAAACATCGGCTGGCACAGACATGGTGCTCGTCTTGCCGACAGAGCTTAGCGCTCCACGATTATACGATGCACTCAAGGTGGACGACAGCAGGCGCATCAAGTCAGAGGTTGGGTTGGTTTTATCCAGTCTAACCGAGTAGCAAGATTAAACCAATGAGCAAACCGGGGGAGGCTGATCCTTGTGATCGGCCCCAAAAAATTTATGGAGGGGCATTACAAAACCTTCATCGAACAAGCAATGTGAAGGCCGATTCCAGCAATCGGCCAAAGTTATCTTCTGCACATATTCTGTTTGTGGTCAGCAACGATCTACTGGGCAGCGGCCACGTCGGCAGATGAAAGTCGGCATGAATCTTTGCGAAGCCGATGTGCAAGTGCAGTGCCCTGACTAACCATGAAAGCCGATATCTGCAGTCATTTAGCAGATTCGGCTCGGGGGGCATATAGTCAGATGGACATATGCAGATAAACATGTGCAGACATGCGTGCAGTGGAATATCGGGGGCCGATTCATTCTAAAAAATCGGCCAAATAAAAAAAAACAAAAGGTTTAGCCGATGCAGATACGTGGCCATCGAATCAAGAGGAACAGCTGTTATGAGCAGAAAGGGTCAATGGAGCAGGAAGTGAGTCACGAAGAGAGATTCTAATGGAAGAGCTCCTCAGTTGAGTGGCTTGATGACTTCGGTTTTCTCTTCAAGAACCTCTGGTTTCTTTTTTACGAGTAATGTGCAGATCAGGTTAAGGATGGGATGCATCAGATCCACCACAGGGAAGGAGCCGATCTGACCTGCACGGCGCGAAAAGTAGACTGAAGAAGCTCGGGGGGCAGCTCACCCTGAAGGTTCTCTGCTCTGAAGAGCCGATTTTGCTGAAATCGGCTGGGTCCGCATCATGACTTGGGAACCGATAGCGACACATTTGGTTAGTCCACTAATATGCTCGCCTTGATAGAGGCTCGGGGGGCAACTGATGACGCAAAACTTCCGTTCTTAAGAAGCCGATTGAAATTTCATCGGGCTGAAAACCCAGTGGTATCGACTTCAGGAGCAAGTCGTGTCGGCAGTGGTTCTGGGGCTCTCGTGAGAACGTCGTCTGCCTAGTTGTCCGCCAGAGCTCAAAGGGATGGGACATTGAGATACCGGTGCGTTGTCATCGGCTCGTTGGGCATTGGCTAAGTAACGATCGGCGGGGTCAGCAGAAGAGGGAATCGGCTCAATTAAACTCCGAAGAAATCGGCGAAATCAAATTGGGGAAAAGTTCTTCATTGATAAACCAGATTTCTTACATAGAAGAGCTGATTGCTCTCAAAAGGGAGTACTAAGGGGATACATTGCCCCGTCTACTGTTGCTGATCTTATTCTAGAGGTCCTATTCTACGGGCCGTCACTGCCCTCGTCGTCACCGTCGTCAGCGCTGTCGGCGCTGCTCCCGGCGGGCTCGTCGTCGCTGCTGTAGCGGCCGCCGGCAGGACCTTCGTTGTCCTCGTCCTCCACGTCGTCGTCGTCGTCGTCGCTATCGTAATCACTGAGATTCCCTGGCCAGGGGCAATGGCGCTTGGCCGGCGGCTCGTCGGAGGGGCTGTCGTCGTCATCCTCCTCCTCCTCTTCCTCCTCCTTCACCTCGGAGGAGGTAAAGTCATCCCAGGAGAAGCGATCGTCATCGCTCTCCTCCTCCGATTCCCCGTTGGCAAGGAAGCGGAGGTCGCTCTCCGTCCGTCGAGGACTGGTCGTCCTCGGACCAGATGGAGAAGTCATGGTCTGACTCCCTCCCCGGCCTCAATGGCGCGGCGGATGTTGGCCGCATGGACCTCTTGTGGGCTCGGTGCTGGCATCGGCTCGGGAGAAGAGGACTCGAAGGAAAGTCCCGACGAGGCAGAGGAAGAAGAAGACATGGTGCGCAGAAGGGTTTTTTGGGGGTGCCGATGGCTGGAACAGAGGAAGGGGATAAAGATAACTAACCAGTCGGCACGGTTGAATAATGAGAAACCTGGTGGGAATTACTGCCATTACAGTTTCCGAAGGGGTAATGTCAGAGCTGTCAAATTTTGCAGAGAAGCTGAGAGGACAGGGCATAATAATGACGGATGCTGCAAATGGCTCTGATCTGCCACGACATGACCCCTCGAAAGGAAAGCACAATGATTTTGGAAATGTTATTTCCAAAACCAGGGGGGCATGTGTTATCACCAGAATTTGACCGAGTCAGAGGTGGGCCACGATTGAGATTGACTTGAAGATATACATGGAAGGAAGAACAAGAATTGGCCTTATACACGAAGTTGGGCTGAATTGCCCATGTATCTGTAATATAGTAGATCGCATCTTAGATTGAAAGTTAGAGTTTTACTCGTGCACGGTTAGGTGCACGTCCGAATTAGAAAGTCCCCTGGACTATAAATATGTATCTAGGGTTTATGGAATAAACAACAACTCACGTTCAACCCAAAACAAACCAATCTCGGCGCATCGCCAACTCCTTCATCTCGAGGGTTTCAATCAGGTAAGCGACATGCTGCCTAGATCGCATCTTGCGATCTAGGCAGCACAAGCTCCACGTTGTTCATGCGTTGCTCGTACTGAAGCGTCTTTGATGACGAGCAACGTAGTTATCATAGATGTGTTAGGGTTAGCATAGCTCTTCGTATAACATGCTTACGTAGTGCAGCCCTTGCATGTCTAGCCGCCCTCACGCCTATCTCAGGTGTGGGGGCGGCACCCTGCTTGTTCATCATCTAGTAGATCTGATCCGTTACGATTGCTCCTTGTTCTGCAAGGATTAGTTTAATATCTGCAATAGTTAGGCCTTACAAAGGGGGGGAGGATCCAGCGGCACGTAGGGTGGCGTTCGCAAGTCCTAAACAGGATGTTCCGAGGATCAACGCCATGTTGGTTTTTAGGCCTTGTTTAGGATCGGCTTATGAGCACCGTGCGTGGCCGCGAGGCCCAACCTGGAGTAGGATGATCCGATTATGCGGTGAAAACCCTAAATCGTCGTAGATCTCATTAGCTATATTTTGATCAAGCAGGATCACCAAGTATTCGTGCACCCCATACGAATCATGGGTGGATCGGCTCTTTGAGCCGATTCACAGGATAACCTGAGAGCCGATCGAGGCTCGTATTTAATGTTTACGTGTATGCCATGCAGGAACTAAGCGAGGCATCCCCATCACCTTCCTGACCAGGTATAGGTCAGGTGGCACGCCCTTGCACTTCGCATCGCCGCGTGTGACCAGAAGAGCATTGCGGGCCGTCGCTCGGAGGGGTCTCAGCCAGCCGCAGCTCTAGGCTCTTCCCGGCTCTACACTGTGTTGACAAGCCGCTGCCCGCCGGTGGGTTTTGGCAGTCAACACTCCTACTGTTCCGATAACCTTGGTTTCTTACTGAGGGAAAACTCGCTGCTGTACTCATCATACCTTCCTCTTGGGGTTCCCAACGGACGTGTGCTTTACCGTCACAAGCAGCTACTTTTATGGCGCTGTTGCCGGGGAGATCAAGACACGCTGCAAGGGGAGTCTCTCACACCCAATCTCTTTACTTTGTTTATTGTCTTGCTTTATTTTATTTTCTGTCTTGTCTACTTTCCTTATATCAAAAAACACAAAAAATTAGTTGCTTGTTTTATTTTATTTTATTCGGTTTTGCTTTATTTATTTTTATTATTGCTAAAATGAGTACTCCTGAGAACACTAAGTTGTGTGACTTCACTAGCACAAATAATAATGATTTCATATGCACTCCTATTGCTCCACCTGCTTCTACTGCAGAATTTTATGAAATTAAACCTGCTTTACTAAATCTCGTTATGAGAGAGCAATTTTCTGGTGTTAGTACTGATGATGCTGCTGACCATATTAATAATTTTGTTGAACTTTGTGAAATGCAAAAGTATAAGGATATAGATGGGGATATTATAAAACTGAAATTGTTTCCTTTCTCCTTGAGACGAAGAGCTAAAGATTGGATGCTATCTTTGCCTAAAAATAGTATTAGTTCATGGACTAAATGTAAAGGTGCTTTCATTGGAAAATATTATCCTCCTGCTAAAATTATATCTTTGAGAAGTAGCATCATGAATTTTAAGCAATTGGATAATGAACATGTTTCCCAAGCATGGGAGAGAATGAAATCTTTGGTAAAGAATTGCCATACCCATGGACTAACTACTTGGATGATCATCCAAACCTTTTATGCAGAATTAAATTTTTCTTCAAGGAACCTATTGGATTCAGCTGCTGGAGGTACTTTTATGTCCATCACTTTGGGTGCTACTGTTATCACCAGAATTTGACCGAATCAGAGGTGGGCCGCGATCAAGATGGGCTTGAAGGATATACATGGAAGAAATACATGAATCGGCCTTATATGCAAAGTTTGGGCTAGTTTGCCCTTGTATCTGTAAATATGATAGGATACGTGTCGGTTAGTTAGAGTTTGGCTCGTGCACGGTTGGGATTATTCCCACGTTAGAAAGTCTACGGACTATAAATATGTATCTAGGGTTTATGAAATAAACAACAATCACGTTCACCACAAACCAATCTAGGCGCATCGCCAACTCCCTTGTCTCGAGGGTTTCTTCCGGGTAAGCATCATGCTGCCTAGATCGCATTGGCAGTACACGTTTATTCGCTGTTCATGCGTTGCTCGTACTGAAGCCTTTTTGATGGCGAGCAACGTAGTTATCTTAGACGTGTTAGGGTTAGCATTGTTCCTCGTATCATATGCTGTCGTCGTGCAACCCTGAGACGTCTAGCCGCCCTTACGCCTATCTTAGGTGTAAGGGCGGCACCCCGCTTGATCACTATTTAGTAGATCCGATCCGTTATGATTGCTCCTTGTTCTCCAAGGATTAGTTTAATATCTGCATAGTTAGGCCTTACAAACGGGTTGAAGGATCCAGTGGCGCGTAGGGTGTAGTTTGCTAGCCCTAGACAGGATGTTCCGGGGATCAACCTCGTGTTGGTTTTTAGGCCTTGCCTAGGGTCGGTTTACGATCACCGTGCGTGGCCGCCAGGCTCAATCACGAGTAGGATGTTCCGATTATGTGGTGAAAACCCTAAATCGTAGTAGGTTGTTTTAGCTTTATACTGATCAAGCAGGACCACCATATATTCGTACACCCCGTACGAATTATGGGTGGATCGGCTCTTTGAGCCGATTCACAGGACAACCTGAGAGCCGATCGAGGCTCGTATTTAATGTTTACGTGTATGCCATGCAGAAAACTAAGCGAGGCACATCCATCACCTTCCTGACCAGGTATAGGTCAGGTGGCACGCCCTTGCACCAGCATCGGACGTGCGTGCCGAGTCTTTGCGGGCCGTCGCTCGGAGGGACCAGGGCCAGCCGCAGTCCTGGGAGACTCCCGGCTCTACCGTGTTGCCCGTCGCTGCTCGCCGGTGCGTTTCTGACCGCAACACATTCTGGCACGCCCGGTGGGACAG
The DNA here is from genome assembly GCF_019359855.2 of Lolium perenne. NCBI lineage: Eukaryota > Viridiplantae > Streptophyta > Magnoliopsida > Poales > Poaceae > Lolium > Lolium perenne. The sequence continues at coordinate 192,874,347 of NC_067245.2, forward strand.
TCTACGACATCAACCGCATCGCCATCTACATCTGAGATGGCGGAAGGCACTCCAGTCACGTACGAGGATCTGACCGAAGAGCTCAAGAAGAAGTATGACGAGGTCAAAGCAATCCTCGAAGCCGACCTCATCGGCTCTTTTCACAGAACCCGCTCACATGGCGTCAGGTGGAGAGGGTTCTCACCTGAAGGCGCGCTCGATGGAGTGGACCTGTCCACCCCGTCAGAAGAACGCACCAGGTCCCTGCGTCAGGAGACTAACTTCATGGTAGCTCACTCGCTGCACCGCCATTCTGAGAGCCTGGTGAACACTTTGGAGCGTGTCGCTCTTCGGGTGATCCAGGAAATCATGAGGCATCAGTACTCTCCGTCAGTACCAGCTCTCGGGACTTACCAAGAAGAGATGCCACTCCAGTCCCGTCCACCGCTGCCATTCGCGGTGGCAGCATCAGAAGTGCCGAATTCACCGGCATACGTCGTTGACATGGTGGAATGCACGTACCCTGGGAGGTGCCAGCCAAGATTCTCGTTCAACATCAACATGGTAGGACTTGGGCGCCACCCTGGTAAGGACAGAGACGAGGGCAGCTGCTCTCATAGCGAGGACAAGGAGGAAGCCGTTCCGCGCGATCGGCCCCGACAATTCCAGAAAGTCCCGGTTACAATCAAGATGAAGGCCGATTCCAGCAATCGGCCCGTATTATCCTTACCACACGTTCTCCCTGTATCTAGTGTCGACCTCACAGGTGACGGAAAACTAGGGTATGGGTTTACATCGGCTGATGAGCTAGAAGAAGTCGACATCGGTCCTAGGGATAAGCCGCGACCAACTTTTATCAGCAAGAAGTTAGATCCACATCTTAGGGGTCAGATGATAGCTCTGTTAAAAGAATACCCAGATTGCTTTGCATGGGATTACACAGAGATGCCTGGGTTAGACAGGAGCATCATTGAACATCGGCTCCCCCTTAAGAAGGGATTTCGGCCTTTCCAACAACGAGCACGTCAGATGAAGGCCGAAATTCTGGAAGAGGTCAAGAAAGAGATCGAGAAGATGTTGGCCGTCGGGTTCATCCGGCCATGCAGGTATGCTGAATGGATCTCCAGTATCGTTCCTGTAGAGAAGAAGGACGGCCGATGGCGTGTGGCCATCGATTTCCGAGATCTCAACAGAGCCACTCCGAAAGATGAATATCCGATGCCTGTGGCAGAAACGTTAATCAATGCAGCTGCTGGCCACAAGGTGTTGAGCTTCATGGATGGCAACGCCGGCTATAACCAAATCTTCATGGCTCCAGAAGATATACACAAGACCGCATTCAGAGTACCAGGGGCAGTAGGCTTGTTTGAATATGTAGTCATGACCTTTGGGCTGAAGAATGCTGGTGCAACGTACCAAAGAGCCATGAATTATATATTTCATGACCTGATCGACAAGTTGGTGGAAATCTACATCGATGACGTGGTAGTCAAATCTGTCTCCATGGAGGGGCACTTGGATGATTTGCGGCGCATCCTAGACCGAACTCGGAAGTTCGGACTGAGAATGAATCCGAAGAAATGTGCTTTTGGTGTGACGGCCGGTCAGTTCCTAGGTTTTCTGGTTCATGAACGGGGAATTGAGATCGGCCTGAAAAGTCAAGAGGCAGTGCGTACCATGCAGCCGCCCACCACGAAGAAGGAGCTCCAGCGTCTTATCGGCAAGATCAACTTTGTCCGACGATTCATCTCTAACCTGTCAGGATGAATCGAGCCGTTCATAGCGCTGGTGAAAATTAAATCTGATGACGAGTTTCACTGGGGGGTAGAACAGCAGCAGGCGTTTGATGAGATTAAGCGGTATCTAACAACGCCGCCTGTGCTAGTTCCACCCCAACAAGACAGGCCGTTCTATATCTACTTACCAGTAGCTGACACGTCCATCGCTTCGGTGGTGGTGCAACTCCATGAGGGTGTTGAAAAGGTCGTTTTCTACCTTAGCAGAAGGATGTTGGACGCGGAGACAAGGTATCCTGAGGTCGAGAAGCTTTGCCTTTGCCTGTTCTTCACCTGCACCAAGCTTCATCACATCCTTTTGACGGCAGAAATCATCGTCATATGCAAGTCAGACGTTGTCAAGCACATGCTGTCGGCCCCTGTTTTGAAAGGCCGACTTGGTAAGTGGATGTTTGCGTTGTCGGAGTTCGATCTCCGGTATCAGCCTGCGAAAGCAGTCAAGGTACAAGCGTTGGCCGATCTTATAGCTGAACGAATTAATACTAATATAGCAGCACTATCTGTACGTGCATGGGCTATGTTCTTCGATGGATCGGCTTGTGACGATGGTTGTGGCATCGGCATTCTGCTCGTGTCGCCTCGGGGGGCAGCATATTCTTTCGCCATCAGGCTATCTACCCCTTGCACCAACAATGTTGCTGAGTATGAGGCAGTGCGCAAGGGAATGGAGTTGCTTTTGGAAGCCGGGGCAGAGGCAGTGGAGCTTTTTGGAGACTCGAAGTTGGTGATTAACCAGCTCACGGATGAATATAAGTGCGAGAGTGAATCGCTTTTCCCGTATTGCATGGAATGCCGTGAGTTGATGACACAGTTTCGGTACATCAACTTTAATTGGGTCCCAAGATCCCAAAATACCGGGGCCAACGATCTCGCACAAATGGCGTCAGGCTATAAGGACATATCAGACGGGTCAGAAGTTCAGGTGCAGTTCCTGGAACAGGATGATTGGAGAGCCGAAATCTTCAATTACTTGAAAGATTCGGCTCGGGGGGCACCTAAACGGATACGATACAAGGCCATGAAGTATGTCCTCATAGGAGATGACATGTTCTACAGAACGTTGGAAGGGTTACTACTCAAGTGCCTGGGACCAACTGAGTCTAATCGGCTCTTACATGAGGTGCATGAAGGCGCCTGTGGAACTCACCAGTCGGCTCATAAGATGAAGTGGTTGATTAGGCGATCAGGGTTTTACTGGCCCACCATGCTTGAGGATTGCTTCAAGTACTACAAGGGATGCCAAGCGTGCCAGATGTTCGGGAAGATTCAGATGGTGCCCGCATCGGCAATGAACCCTATCATCAAGCCTTGGCCGTTTCGAGGGTGGGGCATGGATATGATCGGCAAAATCCATCCGGCGTCGAGTAAAAAACATGAATGGATTTTGGTCATTACAGATTACTTCACCAAGTGGGTGGAGGCCGTCCCTATGAAGAAGGTAAAATCAGAAGATGTGATCAAGTTTGTGAAAGAACACGTCATTCATAGGTTCGGGATTCCCCAAACCATCACGACCGATGGGGGTTCGGTCTTTATTTCTAAAGAATTCAGAAAGTTCTGTGATGACATGGGGATTAAGCTGATCCGATCGTCTCCATACTATGCTCAAGCCAACGGGCAGGCTGAAGCGTCCAATCAGAGCCTGATCAAGCTGATCAAGAGGAAAATTGACGAGAACCCTAGAGATTGGCATGAAACGTTATCAGAAGCTTTGTGGGCCTACCGCATGTCATGCCATGGAGCTATAAAAACTTCGCCATACTAGCTCGTCTATGGACAGGAAGCCGTATTACCTTGGGAAATTACGGCTGGATCAAGACGTGTCACGTTTCAGAATGATCTAACACCTGAAGAATATGCGGCTTTGATGAGTGACACTATTGAGGATGCAACGGAACTTAGACTTTGGTCGTTGGAGAGGATTAAAGAGAACAAAGCCAGGATAGCTCGTGCATACAATAAGAAGGTTAGACCAAAGGAGTTTCAAGTTGGTGATCTAGTATGGGAAGCTGTGTTGCCATTAGGAACCAAGGACAAAGCATATGGCAAATGGTCTCCTAATTGGCACGGTCCGTACAAAGTCATCCAGGCCTTGAAGGGTAATGCATACATGCTGGAGCAGCTGGACGGCGTTAAGTTCCCAGTAGCCGTCAATGGTCAACACCTCAAGAAGTATTTCCCAAGCATGTGGGATGACCAGTAAATGAAGCATGAGAGGGGCCGATTGGAAATCGGCCAGAAATTTTTTTTTATACAAATCATAGCCGATGCGCAGACATTGACTTGAGAAATATGGATACCAGTATAGCCGATGCACGGACATCGACTTCAGAATAATGAAAAGCCGATGCGTAGCCATCGACTCTAGAGGAACAAAGCTCAATGGAGCAGGTTAACAGATCGGTTTCATACCAGAGTTCATGGCATCTGAGATAATTCTCTTATTAGATTTGCTGTATCTGTGCGTTTGAGACCGGAGGATGGTGCGAATTGGACTTGTTGACCGTATGAATAGGCAACCCTGCCATCGGCTCTCGGTACATCAACTTCGTTTGACAATCGGCAAAATCGATAAAGGATTTCTTACAAAGAAAGAGCCGATTGCTCAAGAAAGGAAGAACAAAAGAAAGGCCTACTGGCCGATCTACTACTACTACTAGGCCTATGCTACTAGGTCCTAGTCTACGGGCCGTTGCTGCCCTCGTCGTCGTCGGAGCTCTCGTCGGCGCTGCTGCCGGTGGGCTCCTCGTCGCTGCTGCCCCAGCCCTCAGCCGGAGCCTCTTCTTCCTCGTCATCATCGTCATCCTCGCTGTCCGCCCAAGCGCGGAAGCGCTTCGCCGGTGGATACCCAGCGGAGGAGGAGGAATCATCCTCCTCCTCTTCCTCTTCTTCCTCTGCTTCTTCTTCTTCCTCCTCCTCGTCGGAGGAGGTGGGGTTCGCCCAGGAGTGGAGGTCGTCTTCGCTCTCACTCTTCAGCTCCCCTTCGATGAGGAACTCGAGGTCGTCCTCCCCATCGGTCAGAGGTAGGTCACCATCTGACCCGACGAGTGCTTCGGGTGGGCCATCTGGCACGTGATCAAAGTTCCACTCCTGCTCGCTCGAGGAGGAAGATTGGCCTGAGGAGATGGATGAAGAGGAAGACATTGCTACAGGGAAAGAGGGTTTTCTTGGTGCCGATGGCCAGAACAGGGCAAGGGGATGAAGAGGCGAATCGGTCGGCACAGTTAAATAAAGGGGAGCCCAGTGGAGATTTAATGCCATTGCAGTTTCCGAGGAAGTGATGCTAAAGCTATCAAATCTTGCAGAGAAGTTGAGAAGGCAAGGCATCATGATGAAGAATATTGCGACGGTTTTGCTCTGTCATGACATGACCCGACGAAGAAAAAAGCAGAGTGATTTTGGAATTATCAATTCCAAAACCAGGGGGGCATGTGTTATCACCAGAATTTGACCGAGTCAGAGGTGGGCCGCGATCAAGATGGGCTTGAAGGATATACATGGAAGAAATACATGAATCGGCCTTATATGCAAAGTTTGGGCTAGTTTGCCCTTGTATCTGTAAATATGATAGGATACGTGTCGGTTAGTTAGAGTTTGGCTCGTGCACGGTTGGGATTATTCCCACGTTAGAAAGTCTACGGACTATAAATATGTATCTAGGGTTTATGAAATAAACAACAATCACGTTCACCACAAACCAATCTAGGCGCATCGCCAACTCCCTTGTCTCGAGGGTTTCTTCCGGGTAAGCATCATGCTGCCTAGATCGCATTGGCAGTACACGTTTATTCGCTGTTCATGCGTTGCTCGTACTGAAGCCTTTTTGATGGCGAGCAACGTAGTTATCTTAGACGTGTTAGGGTTAGCATTGTTCCTCGTATTATATGCTGTCGTCGTGCAACCCTGAGACGTCTAGCCGCCCTTACGCCTATCTTAGGTGTAAGGGCGGCACCCCGCTTGATCACTATTTAGTAGATCCGATCCGTTATGATTGCTCCTTGTTCTCCAAGGATTAGTTTAATATCTGCATAGTTAGGCCTTACAAACGGGTTGAAGGATCCAGTGGCGCGTAGGGTGTAGTTTGCTAGCCCTAGACAGGATGTTCCGGGGATCAACCTCGTGTTGGTTTTTAGGCCTTGCCTAGGGTCGGTTTACGATCACCGTGCGTGGCCGCCAGGCTCAATCACGAGTAGGATGTTCCGATTATGTGGTGAAAACCCTAAATCGTAGTAGGTCGTTTTAGCTTTATACTGATCAAGCAGGACCACCATATATTCGTACACCCCGTACGAATCATGGGTGGATCGGCTCTTTGAGCCGATTCACAGGACAACCTGAGAGCCGATCGAGGCTCGTATTTAATGTTTACGTGTATGCCATGCAGGAAACTAAGCGAGGCACATCCATCACCTTCCTGACCAGGTATAGGTCAGGTGGCACGCCCTTGCACCAGCATCGGACGTGCGTGCCGAGTCTTTGCGGGCCGTCGCTCGGAGGGACCAGGGCCAGCCGCAGTCCTGGGAGACTCCCGGCTCTACCGTGTTGCCCGTCGCTGCTCGCCGGTGGGTTTCTGACCGCAACAGCTGCAACAAAGCTTCTTGATGATATGATGATCAACTACTCTGAATGGCACACTGAAAGGACTCCTCAAGGTAAGAAGGTAAATTCTGTTGAAGAAACCTCTTCCTTGAGTGATAAAATTGATGTTATTATGTCTATGCTTGTTAATGGTAAATCTCATGTTGATCCTAATAATGTTTCTTTAGCTTCATTGGTTTCTCAAGAAGAGCATGTTGATGTGAACTTCATTAAAAATAATAATTTCAACAATAATGCTTATAGGAATAATTTTGGTAACAACAACTATAGCCCATATCCTTCTAATAGTGGTAGTGGTTATGGTAATTCTTACAACAATAGTAGGAGTGTACCCTCTGATCTTGAAGTCATGCTTAAAGAATTTATTAATACACAAACTGCTTTTAACAAATCTGTTGAGGAAAAGTTTGGTAAAATTGATGTTCTTGCTTCTAAGGTTGATAGTCTTGCTCTTGATGTTGATCTTTTAAAACTGAAAGTTATGCCTAATGAAGTTAAAGATACTAAATCATTTGCTACAGCAAATGCTATCCAAGTTCGAATTAATGACAATATTAGAATGATGGCTGAATTGCATGCTAGGTGGGAAAGAGAAGAAAAACTTTCTAAAGAGAATAATATAGCTAGAGTTTGGACTATTACCACCACTAGTAATGTTGATGCTTCACATGTTGCTAAACCTCCTACTATCAATGGTAAAATAATTGGTGTTGGCAATGTTTCTACTTCTACTACAAAGCGTGCAAAATTTCCTAAAACTGCTGAAACTGTTTGTGATAAAAGTGTTGAAATTTTTCAAAGTGTTGGGGACAATGGTCCTATTGCTTTTGATCATAATGGTTTTGATTTTGATAATTCTCATATTTTTGAAGTTATTAAGTTCTTGCAAAAACTTGCTAGAAGTCCTAATGCTAGTGCTATAAACTTGGCCTTTACAAAACATATTACAAATGCTCTCATTAAAGCTAGGGAAAAGGAACTAAAACTTGAAGCTTCTATCCCTAGGAAGTTGAAGATGGTTGGGAGCCCATCATTAAAATAAAGGTCAATGATTTTGATTGTAATGCTTTATGTGATCTTGGTGCAAGTATTTCTGTTATGCCTAAGAAACTTTATGATATGCTTGACTTGCCACCTTTTGAATGTTGTTATTTGGATGTTAATCTTGCTGATAATTCTATAAAGAAACCTTTGGGGAGAATTGGCAATGTTCACATTACGGTTAACAATAACATTGTCCCCGTTGATTTTGTCGTTTTGGATATTGAATGCAATGCATCTTGTCCTATTGTTTTGAGAAGAATCTTTCTTCGAACCGTTGGTGCTATTATTGATATGAAAGAAGGAAATATTAAATATCAATTCCCTCTTAAGAAAGGTATGGAACACTTCCCTAGAAAGAGAATGAAGATGCATTTTGATTCTATTATTAGAACAAATTATGATGTTGATGCTTCTTCTCTTGATGTTACTTGATTTTCACTTTCTGCGTCTAGCTGAAAGACGTTAAAGAAAAGCGCTTATGGGAGACAACCCATTATTTTATTTCTGCAATTTTTGTTTTATATTTGAGTCAAGGTACTTCCTACTACTGTAGCAATACATTTATATCTTTATTTTCTTGCATTGTTGTGCCAAGTAATGTCTTTGATAGAAAGTTGATACTAGATTTGGATTTCTGCGCAGAAACAGATTTTTAGCTGTCACGGTTTTGAGCTTTTCTCTCTGTAGAAAAATCTAAAAATTCTGAAAAAAATCATGAGTAATTCTTAGATATGTACGCAACTTTTATTCAACTGGAGCTATTCCATCTGAGCATGTTAAGTGCCTCGAAAAAATTCGTCTTTACGGACTGTTCTGTTTTTGACAAATTCTGCCTTTTATTTCGCATTGCCTCTTTTACTGTGTTTGAGTGGATTTCTTTGCTCCATTAAATTTCAGTAACCTTGGGTAATGTCTAGAAGTGTTGGGAATGATTGTGTCCTTGCTGAACATGTGAATTTTTTGATTATGCACTAACCCTCTAATGAGATTGCTTTGAGTTTGGTGTGAAGTAAGTTTTCAAGGATCAAGAGAGGAGGATGATATAATATGATCAAGAAGAGTGAAAACTCTAAGCTTGGGGATGCCCCGTGGTTCATCCCTGCAAATTTCAAGAAGACTCAAGCGTCTAAGCTTGGGGATGCCCAATGCATCCCCTTCTTCATCAAACTTATCAGGTCACCTCTAGTGAAACTATATTTTAATTCCGTCACATCTTATGTGCTTTACTTGGAGCGTCCGTGTGTTTTTATTCTCGTTTGTTATTTTAGTTTTCTGAATAAATCGGATCCTAACATGCTTGTGTGGGAGAGAAACACGCTCCGCTTTTTCATTTGAACACTTGTGTTCTTCGTTTTATTTTTCATGTTCATGGCGAAAGCTGAAAGCCGCAGCACTTATTGTTATTTGGTTGGAAATAGAAAATGCTTCATGTGGTAGTTGGTATATTATCTTGAATAATTTGATACTTGGCAATTGTTTTGATCTCTCAAGTAGATCATGTTTAAGCTCTTGCATCATGTAGTTTAAACTTATTATTGGAGAACTACCGTAGAGCTTGTTGAAATTTGGTTTGCATGATTGGTCTCTCTAAGTTCTAGATATTTTCTGGTAAAAGTGTTTGAGCAACAAGGAAGACAGTGTAGAGTCTTATAATGCTTGTAATATGTTCTTATGTAAGATTTCCTGTACCGATTTATACTTGTGTTTTCTTCAAACAACCTTGCTAGCCAAAGCCTTGTACTGAGAGGGAATGCTTCTCGTGCATCCAAAACCTTGAGCCAAAACCTATGCCATTTGTGTCCACCATAACTACCTACTATGTGGTATTTTTCTGCCATTTCAAGTAAATACTTCATGTGCTACCTTTAAACAATTCAAAACTTTATTACTCCTTATTTATGTCAATGTTTTATAGCTCATGAGGAAGTATGTGGTGTTTTATCTTTCAATCTTGTTGGGCAGACTTTCACCAATGGACTAGTGGCATATACATCCGCTTATCCAATAATTTTGCAAAAAGAGCTGGCAACGGGGTGCCCAGCCCCAATTAATTAACTTTCATTAATAACTAGGACAATGCCCGCGCGTTGCTGCGGAGGAGCAAAAATATGTTGATTTGAAAATGGAAAATAAAAAATACTCTAGCGATATGGTAGAATAAGCTAATTTTTTACAGTTCCTAATAAATAAGAAATTTTGTAAGATAGCTGGAGAATAAAAAAAAACTAAGATCCTAAAAAAAGGAAAATGTTATCTTGTGGATGACTTGACGATATTTCAAGTGCTATTGCAATCAATAGGCAGAAAAACAAATACCCTGGCATTGCATGTGATGCCAAAGAAACGGGGCCCATAGGCTGCATGGATTTCCATTTTGTTGCACGAGTCTTAGTCTTATCCCTCCATGCTCCTTTTAAGTGCTGTGGCGAATGTATACTTTGTGTGTACTTTTCGACAAATGTTATAATCGTCACGTCTCGTGCAAGAAGGCCACGCCTCTCACTCGGCCATTCCTCATACCAACAGGAGAGCTCGCGGGGTGAGGTGTTTCTAATGTTGATATATGTATCTGCATATTTATTTCCGTATCTGCGTGTAGCTAGTCGTGTCAGTATAGGTTTGCAGCTGCAGTGTCACTGATGGTTTCAGATAGAAGTCCATGCATGAAGAGAGGCGATGTGCGGCGTGAAGCTGACGTTGGGTCCGTGTGAAGCGGTTCCACATGGATCAGTATTGAAGCCAGGGTCCAGGGAGCTGCCGTGAAACTCGTTGTAGCCTGCTTAATCGGCGCAAGTGGAGTTTGTTAGTTAGCTGTGGCTGAGTCGCGTGGTGCCTAGAGTGATTCTAGGAAACGTTTAAGTCATGCATGAATTAGTGAAGTTAGTGGGGTGCGTGTGTGGGTCTATTTAAGGCAGTGTAAGCATGTTTCCTTTCGGTCAAGATAGCAAAAGTACTCATGCGTTGCATCAGAAAAAACAAGAGGAAAAAACAAATACTTAAACTCTTTTGCAAATAATCTGTGTTGCCACAGATAAAATATACTCCATGGTGCTTCGTTACATAGCAAATGACATTTTCCATCTAGGAGAACGCCCATTATCAGAACATCTATCAAGGACTCGGCAAAGACGAACATAGCTGCATGCTATATTTGATGTGGACTAAGCTAAACCGATGATTCCACTATGTTAGGGAGCAAAGCCAGTTGCCATCGTCAAAATTCCCACCAATGTTCAAAATTTTCAATCATGGTGCATACATCACCCGCTTACCTAAAACTCTTACTGAATACTACATGTTCTTTTGTTTTTCTAGTTGAAACTGAAACTGCACCAACTAAAAAAAATTGTAACACCAAGCAATTGAGGTGTACATGTAAATCAAATAGCTCATCTACAAAAAATTGTAGATCTATAATTAGTAAACTGTGAGAAAACATACGCCGAGGGTTCATCTACACGTTGTCCATACTGACCAAATTGCATAACAACGCGACTTGCCTGAATATTGTCATAGACAATAGCGGAAGGATCAGCATCTGGACCAATCATTGGAAGTCTGATGTTTGTTCAGCTCTGCTGCACGGCGGAGCCCTGTGCACTGAGAGGATGGTGGCGGCATCTGAGAGTTCTTGCCGGTCTCCTTCTGCAGGATGGACTTAACATACTCAGGTTGGAGAACTTTGTCTCGATGAACTTGGCCATCCCGCCGGCGACGGCAGGGTCGTTATTCTGCCTTGCATCATGCAGGTCCATGCCCCGCGCGTACGCACTCACTGGTAGAAAAACAGGCTTCCGTCCAGCCCCATAAGTCGCGAAGCTATAGGAACCGCGACTAATGGGACCTTTAGTCGCGGTTCGGGAGGCGAACCGCGACCAAAGGCCTGGGCCCAGGACGCTCGGTGGCCAGCTGGTGCACGTGGGGGGCTTTAGTCGCGGTTGGCCTAAAGGTGCCCGAAGGCCTTTAGTCGCGGTTGGCCAGGCCAACCGGGACTAAAGCCCCTCCCCTATATATACCCATCCAGCAGCCAACACTTAGCCATTTGGAGCCATTCTCTTCACAAACTTCACAAGTGGGTGTTAGGTTTGCTTTTGGTTCCTCTTATGCACATAAGGTGTTTGATGAAATGCCCCAAGAGCATGAAACAAACATGATATGAAGTGTTGGAGCCACACTTGAGCTTTCTCATTTATTTTTTCCTCCTCGATCGCGGTTAGCAACTTGAACCTTTGATGTGTCATTGATAAAATATGCATGTGTGTAGTTCATTGTTTAATTTATATTGTTTGTAGCTAGTTAGTTTAACAAGGGGGGGCCTTTAGTCGCGCTACTTTGGTCGCGGTTGCGCAACCGCGACTAATGGCAGTTGCGAACCGCGACCAAAGGCCCTTTTTCTACCAGTGACTGACTGCTCTTCTTCGTTTTACCTCTTGTCTGGTGTATGATCATGACTGGGCAAGATTGCGAGCACCACAGAATACACTGTCCCTCTAGTTTTGTTTTTTAGGCAGCCAAGACGATCCGAAGACGGGCAACGCTATGAGCAGCTCCTGATTGCAGGCTATTCAGGCGGCGCAGGACACGCATGACGTGTCTAGAAAGCGGGAATTGCGCTTGTCGACGCGCTCCTCTCCACAGTGCTCCAATGCTTTGGCTCCTCCACCGCCAGCGCAATCACCACCGCGTCGCCCGCGTTTCCATAATTGGTGTGGCAACAAACTGGAATCGCTGTGTTGCGGCCTTGGCAGTTGGACACCGTCTCGGCGGATGGCCAGCGGGAGGCCAACCATTGTCGCCTATACCGTGGCTTCCTTTTTCTCCGCTCGCGATCCCCTCTCTCTCGATGCGATCTGACGAGTTGATCGATTAGGACGGCAGACACATATATGAGCCTGGGACTCCTTTTCAGTTCAGCGCAAGACAGGAGACAAGACCTGGTATGACACGGTACGGCTGCAATACGGCCACAAGCGACGTGTGAAATACCAACTTCAGGGCGACGACCAACGGACCAAGCGAACGGTAGACGAAACCAACGGACCGAACGACAGAAACGCTTTTCCCTTTTTTATTATTATTATTATTATTATTATTATTATTATATTATTATTAGGTATATAGATTCTCTTCACATGTTTTGCCCTGATTTATCAGTAAGCAACTTAATTTTGCGATAGATACTCCTCCATGGTATGTGAAATGTTGAAAGGCACCCGAGGATTCGGTTCGCCATGGCTTGTGAAAGCAAAAGGTTAGGAGGAGTGTCATCTATAAATAAAACTAAAATCTATACCTAATAATAAAGAAAATAAGGTTTTTTGTTGGTCCGTCTATTATTGCCCCTAGAGTTGGTGAAAATTATCCCACTGCCACCGCTTATAATGTAAAAACGATTCGATTAGTTTCTGTCGAGTTCGTTTGGTTTAGTACTTTCACGAAGTGGGCTCCCAATGGGCCGGATCCAAGCTTGAGGGACAAGAGAGGAGTCCGCAACAAGTTCGTGAAGAGCAGAACAACACCACGAAGAACAATTTCCGTCGTTCCCGATCAAGAAAGAGATCGCTCGATCCGATCGAGACTCCAATTCCAGCTGTAAATTCCATCCTTAAAGGTCAAGCCCTGCTATCGTTTCCTCCATCGATTTTCCCGGCTCCAAATCCGTTGAAACCATGGCGGCGCACCGGCTCCCGGATCGCTCCTGGTTTCACGCCGCCCACTGCCCAGCTCAGGGACTCGCCAGCTTCCATTGGCGACCAGCCGAGGATCCATGGCACCACTGCCCGGGAGTCCACGGCGCTCGCTGCGGGAGTCCGCCGCCGCCTCCCGACCGCATCGGCATGATCCATCGCAGAGGCCATCCCTAGATCGTTCGAGGCCGGGAGGAGCAGAGGCTCAGCCTGTAGTTGATCCTTTATTTACCGCGCCACCGAACCTAGCATCAGCGTGTTGAGGACTATGGCCATGGCCGCCATCGCGATGCAGTAGGAGGGAGCAGAGCACATACGTACGGTCAAATTTGAAGCCGACTTCTACAAGCTGAAAAGTAGGGTGATGTTCTCTTGAAGGTTATCTACCCTGAAGCATATGAAACATGGGTGGGATGATGTTGTTCGAACGCCATAGCTGGCAAGCGGGGCGGATTGCAGAAAAAAAGCGGGGCGGGTTGCAGCCGTGGTCGAGTATAACGAGGGCCTGAACTCCTGAAGCGCGCTCTCAACCATACAACGTTTCGTATCAGATCGGTCTGAAACGTACAGGAAACAGGATTTGAGACTGTCAATTTATTTGTAGTTTACTCATAGGATGTTCCAGAATATAAAAGCTACAGTTGCTTCGAATCTGGAATCAGGTAGGCCATACAGCCAGCGCTTGATTTTATTAGTTTTAAGAAGCTCAGCGGACATAATGTTTGTTTCTTCAAACAAGCATGGTCTTGCTCCTCCAAATCTTGTTGTTCAATTTTTTTTATGGAACCAACTACAATTGGATGTCATTTTGGAACAACTAAAATTTGGATGTAAAGCTTGATATGCAGAATTTGCCGGTGGGGATTGTTGGGCCATGGCAATCTACATCAAAATATGTTCTGATGCTTGTTGGTTAACTAAATTTGTTGTTAAGAAATTTATGACTTTTCGATATTCACTGCCACAAATAACATAATCTACAAGAAAATACTTTAACTTGAGACCATGTATTTAAGCGCGAAAGAACATTGTTGACTATAGAAAACTTATTTTTCTAGCAATGTGGTTGGGGAAATAACACAAGAAAACCTTTCTTAATAGCCCGGGTACCCAGGTTCTCAACAATATTTAGTTTTTAATATTTGCACATTTACATTTATGGTATTCTTTCGAGTCCGGATTAATGAGTTCATGCTTCAAGTTGAAAGTGACTTTATTTCTTTTACCAAGGTTGATGAATTGAGCTAACTATACTAAAAAGTGGATTTCCTTTATGATTTGACCAATATTGATGAATTTGAGCTAACTTAACCAAAAAAAAAATGTGAGTCCACATCGTGCTTTGTTACTTTGCACGGTTTCTTTGAAGGATGTTTGCGGTGATATTCATGATGCCGTGGGAAATTCCTCAGACCTCGGGAAAATCTCGAGGCACACCTATAAGCCAATGAATATTATAACCCGTAGCAACGCACGGGCAATTTTCCTAGTACATGTGTAAACAAAAGAGAAGAGGGATGATCTACCTTGCTGGTAGAGATAACGTCCTTCATGGGAGCCGCTCTTTTAAAGTCTGTTTGACAAAGGGGTTTGAGTGTCCACTACCATTCGTTGACAACAACAAACACCTCTCAAAACTTTATTTTTATGCTCTCTTTATGATTTCAAAACTTGAAAAACTATAGCACATGATTTAATCCCTGCTTCCCTTTGCGAAGGGCCTTTCTTTTACTTTATGTTGAGTCAGTTTACCTACTTCTTTCTATCTTAGAAGCAAACACTTGTGTCAACTGTGTGCATTGATTCTTACATGCTTGCTTATTGCACTTATTATATTACTTTGTGTTGACAATTATCCATGAGATATGCATGTTGAAAGTTGAAGGCAATTGCTGAAACTTAAATCTTCCTTTGTGTTGCTTCAAAACCTTTTATTAAGAATCTATTGTTTTATGAGTTAACTCTTATGCAAGACTTTTTGATGCTTGTCTTGAAAGTACTATTCATGAAAAGTTTTTGCTATATGATTCAGTTGTTTAGTCATTATCTTTTTGTTAGAAAACTATAGACCATTGCTTTGAGTCACTTCATTCATCTCATATGCTTTACAATAGTATTGATCAAGATTATGTTGGTAGCATGTCACTTCAGAAATTATTTTTTTTTTATCATTTACGTACTCGAGGGCGAGTAGGAACTAAGCTTGGGGATGCTTGATATGTCTCCAACGTATCTATAATTTCTTATGTTCCATGCTAGTTTTATGATAATACCTACATATTTTATTCACACTTTATAATGTTTTTATGCATTTTCTAGTACTAACCTATTAAGAAGATGCCACAGTGTCAGTTCCTGTTTTCTGCTGTTTTTGATTTCAAAAAAGTTGTTTTACAAATATTCTCGGAATTGGACGAAACAAAAGCCCACGGCCCTATTTTCCACGGAGTGTTCCAGAAGACCGAAGAGGAGTCGAGGAAGGCCAGCAGGGGGCCCTCCCCATATGGCGGCACGGGGGGCCCCACTGCTGCGCCATGACGTGGGGAGGGAGCCCCCTGGCTCCCCCGACGCTGCCCCTTCGCCTATTTATTCCTTCGTCCCCGAAAACCCTAGTACCGAGAGCCAAAATACCAGAACAGTTCCAGAGACGCCGCCGCCATCAACCCTAACTTGGGGGGTTCAGAAGATCTCCTCCGGCACCCTGCCGGAGAGGGGAATCATCACCGAAGGGCTCTACATCACCATGCCCGCCTCCGGACTGATGCGTGAGTAGTTCATCCTTGGACTCGGGTCCATAGCAGTAGCTAGATGGTTGTCTTCTCCTACTGTGCCATCATGTTTAGATCTTGTGAGCTGCCTATCATGATCAAGATCATCTATTTGTAATGCTACATGTTGTGTTTGTTGGGATCTGATGAATATGGAATACTATGTCAAGTTGATTATAGATCTATCTTATATGTGTTCTTTATGATCTTGCATGCTCTCCGTTGCTAGTAGAGGCTCTGGCCAAGTTGATATTTGTAACTCCAAAAGGGAGTATTTATGCTAGATAGTGGGTTCATGTCTCCATTGAATGCAGGGAGTAATGACAACCCCTAAGGTTGTGGATGTGCTGTTGCCACTAGGGATAAAGCATCAATGCTTTGTCTAAGGATATTTGTATTGTTTACATTACACACAGTACTTAATGCAATTGTCTGTTGCTTGCAACTTAATACTGGAAGGGGTGCGGATGCTAACCCGAAGGTGGACTTTTTAGGCATAGATGCATGCTGGATGGCGGTCTATGTTCTTTGTCGTAATGCCCTAAATAAATCTCATAGTAGTCATCATGATATGTATGTGCATTGTTATGCCCTCTCTATTTGTCAATTGCCCAACTGTAATTTGTTTACCCAACATGTTATTTATCTTATTGGAGAGACACCACTAGTGAACTGTGGACCCCAATCCATTCTTTTACATCTGAAATACAACCTACTGCAATCATTGTTCTCTTTTGTTTTTTGCAAGCAAACATTATTTTGCACACCATACGTTTAATCCTTTGTTTTCAGCAAGCCGGTGAGATTGACAACCTCACTGTTAAGTTGGGGCAAAGTAGTTTGATTGTGTTGTGCAGGTTCCACGTTGGCAACGGAATTCCTGGTGTTGCGCCGCACTACACTCCTTCACCAACAACCTTCACGTGATCTTCATCTCCTACTGGTTCGATAACCTTGGTTTCTTACTGAGGGAAAACTCGTTGCTGTACTCATCATACCTTCCTCTTGGTGTTCCCAACGGACGTGTACTTTACCGTCACAAGCATACGTCATCGACGAGCTCAACCACGCGGATGGAATCCTAGCCTCTGCGATCTTCGGCCGGCAAGGCGTCCCCTGTTCAACCTCCGATGAGGAGGCTTATCACTGTGTCTGCTGCTGGAGCTCGGCGCGTCTTTGCTGCCAAGTGGTTCGTCCCCGGTGGCTTGGAGGTGCCTGATACGTCTCAAACGTATCTATAATTTCTGATGTTCCATGTTAGTTTTATGACAATACCTACATGTTTTGCTCACACTTTATAATGATTTTATGCATTTTCCGGAACTAACCTATTAACAAGATGCCGAAGTGCCAGTTCCTGTTTTCTGCTATTTTTGGTTCCAGAAAGGCTGTTCGGGCAATATTCTCGGAATTCGACGAAACAAAGGCCAAATATCTTATTTTCCCCGGAAGGTTCCAGAACACCGAAAGAGAGTCGGAGGCGGGCAGCAGTGGACCCACACCATAAGGCGGCGCGGGTGGCCCCCTGGCCGCGCCAGCCTATGGGGAGGGGGCCCCCTGGCCCTTCCGACTCCGCCTCTTTGCCTATTTAACCCCTCGTGACCTAAAAACTCGACACCAATTGACGAAACTCCAGAAAGACTCCAGGGACGCCGCCGCCATCGCGAAACTCTGTTTCGGGGGACAGAAGTCTCTGTTCCGGCACGCCGCCGGGACGGGGAATTGCCCCCGGAGTCATCTCCATCGACACCACCGCCATCTTCATCGCCGTTGTTGTCTCCCATGATGAGGAGGGAGTAGTTCTCCCCCGAGGCTGAGGGCTCTACGGTAGCTATGTGGTTCATCTCTCTCTCCCATGGTGTGATCTTTATGTGATCATGAGCTTTGTATCACTATTAATCTATGTGCTACTCTAGTGATGTTATTAAAGTAGTCTATTCCTCCTCCATGATGTAATGTTGACAGTGTGTGCATCATGTAGTACTTGGCGTAGGTTATGATTGTATTCTCTTGTAGATTATGAAGTTAACTATTACTATGATAGTATTGATGCGATCTATTCCCCCTTTCATAGCTATTGTTGACAGTGTGTATGCTATGTTAGTACTCGGTCTAAATTGCAACGGTCTATTATGCACTCTAGAGGTTACTTTAATATGAACTCCGGACGTTGTGGAGCTTGTTTACTCCAGCTAGAGGTGTGCTTTTGTAGCCCTACACAATGAATGGTGTTTGTTATCCAACAAGAGAGTGTGAGAAGTAGCACAAGTGAAGAGAAGTTATTTATTTATGTGATCATTGTTGAGAGTGTCCACTAGTGAAAGTATGATCCCTAGGCCTTGTTTCCAAATACCGAATCACCGTTTATTTACTGTTCTGCTACATGTTCGTGCTGCCATTTTTATTTCAGATTGCAATTACTACTTACAATCATCCATATTACTTGTATTTCACTATCTCTTCGCCGAACTAGTGCACATATACATCTGACAAGTGTATTAGGTGTGTTGGGGACACAAGAGACTTCTTGTATCGTAATTGCAGGGTTGCTTGAGAGGGATATCTTTGACCTCTACCTCCCTGAGTTCGATAAACCTTGGGTGATTCACTTAAGGGAAACTTGTTGTTGTTCTACAAACCTCTGCTCTTGGAGGCCCAACACTGTCTACAGGAATAGAAGCGTGCGTAGACATCAGTGCCCATGGGCGGTGGTTTTTCACCGGAAGAGGGCTTTCAAGCATTCTTCCCTTGTTCCTCGATGGCGACGTGTAATGTCCCAGGTTTAGAGACGATCGAGGGGTTGAATTTAGAAAGGGGTGTGCGTTGCATCGTAAAATCTGGGGAAATTTCGCGCTTTTAAAGAAAACTACATCGAAGGGGGACAAGTTTGTCTCTCGACACCTTACAGGGTTAGGGTTTCGAGAGTGCGATAAACTTGCACCTCAATTAGTTCAATTAGGGTTTTTGAGAACAGAGGGGAATAGTGCATCACCAATATTAAGTTGCATGATTGAATTCAAACAACTTGAGTTTGAATTTCAAATTTAAACATCTCATGAATATTTCATAATTCAAATTGATGTAATTCATTAAACAAATATCAATAATCAAGTATATTAAATAATACAACATATAATTAAAGATCATTAGAGAAACCTTGAGCTTTATTGATATTCACACAAGATACAATGTCAATTACAATATCCAGAATTGAATTATGAATTTACAACACATTACAAGAATTGAAGAAATAGAAAAAGAAAAAGGAAAATTGCAAATAAATGATATGTTCTAAACTACACAAATTAATCTTCATGAAAGGCTTGTTCCAGATGATCTTGAACTTCATCTTGAGCATCTCCTTGATCCCTGCACACACACACAAATCAAACACTAGGTTATGCCAAGTGGCATTGCCACTTGGCAGGTTAGCAAATAAAAGGAATTGAGAGGATATTATCAAGACCAGCCGAGCTGATCCACCAAATGGACCAAGTCCCAACATGGAACCTGATACGTCTCCAACGTATCTATAATTTCTGATGTTCCATGCTAGTTTTATGACAAAACCTACATGTTTTGCTCACACTTTATAATGATTTTATGCATTTTTCGGAACTAACCTATTAACAAGATGCCACAGTGCCAGTTCCTGTTTTCTGCTGTTTTTGGTTCCAGAAAGGCTGTTCGGGCAATATTCTCGGAATTCGACGAAACAAAGGCCAAACATCATATTTCACCGAGACGGACCAGGACACCGAAGGGGAGCCGGAGAGGAGGCCCAGGGCCCCCAGACCATAGGGCGGCGCGGCCTGGAGGGGGGCGCGCCAGCCTATGAGGAGGGAGCCCCCTGGCCCCTCTGATTCCGCCTCTTCGCCTATATAACCCCTCATTACCTAAAACTCGAGACGAATTGATGAAACTCCAGAAAGACTCTAGGGACGCCGCCGCCATCGCGAAACTCCGTTTCGGGGGACAGAAGTCTCTGTTCCGGCACGCCACCGGGACGGGGAATTGCCCCCGGGAGTCATCTCCATCGACACCACCGCCATCTTCACCGCCATTGTTGTCTCCCATGATGAGGAGGGAGTAGTTCTCCCCCGAGGCTGAGGGCTCTACCGGTAGCTATGTGGTTCATCTCTCTCCCATGTGATCTTTATGTGATCATGAGCTTTGTATCACTATTAATCTATGTGCTACTCTAGTGATGTTATTAAAGTAGTCTATTCCTCCTCCATGATGTAATGTTGACAGTGTGTGCATCATGTAGTACTTGGCGTAGGTTATGATTGTAATCTCTTGTAGATTATGAAGTTAACTATTACTATGATAGTATTGATGCGATCTATTCCCCCTTTTCATAGCTATTGTTGACAGTGTGTATGCTATGTTAGTACTCGGTCTAAATTGCAACGGTCTATTATGCACTCTAGAGGTTACTTTAATATGAACTCCGGATGTTGTGGAGCTTGTTTACTCCGGCTTGAGGTGTGCTTTTATAGCCCTACACAATGAATGGTGTTTGTTATCCAACTAGAGAGTGTAGAGTAGTTTTATTATGTGATCATTGTTGAGAGTGTCCACTAGTGAAAGTAGGATCCCTAGGCCTTGTTTCCAAGTATCGAATCTCCGTTTATTTACTGTTCTACTGCATGTTTACTTGTTGCCATATTTATTTCAGATTGTTATTTGATGCGTGTAGTTGACACGTCCGTTGGGAACCCCAAGAGGAAGGTGTGATGCGCACAGCGGCAAGTTTCCCTCAGTAAGAAACCAAGGTTTAATCGAACCAGTAGGAGTCAAGAAGCACGTTGAAGGTTGATGGCGGCGGGATGTAGTGCGGCGCAACACCAGAGATTCCGGCGCCAACGTGGAACCTGCACAACACAACCAAAGTACTTTGCCCCAACGAAACAGTGAGGTTGTCAATCTCACCGGCTTGCTGTAACAAAGGATTAACCGTATTGTGTGGAAGATGATTGTTTGCAGAAAACAGTTAAACAAGTATTGCAATAGATTGTATGCGATGTAAAGAATAGGACCGGGGTCCACAGTTCACTAGAGGTGTCTCTCTCATAAGATAAAAGCATGTTGGGTGAACAAATTACAGTCGGGCAATTGACAAATAGAGAGAGCATAACAATGCACATACATGTCATGATAAATATAGTGAGATTTAATTGGGCATTACGACAAAGTACATAGACCGCTATCCAGCATGCATCTATGCCTAAAAAGTCCACCTTCAGGTTATCATCCGAACCCCTTCCAGTATTAAGTTGCTAACAACAGACAATTGCATTAAGTATTGCGCGTAATGTAATCAGTGACTACATCCTCGAACATAGCACCAATGTTTTATCCCTAGTGGCAACAGCACATCCATAATCTTAGAGGTTTCTCTCACTCCCCCAGATTCACTGAGACATGAACCCACTATCGAGCATAAATACTCCCTCTTGGAGTTAAGAGCAAAAACTTGGCCAGAGCCTCTACTAATAACGGAGAGCATGCAAGATCATAAACAACACATAGGTAATAACTTGATAATTAACATAACATAGTATTCTCTATCCATCGGATCCCGACAAACACAACATATAGTATTAGAGATAGATGATCTTGATCATGTTAGGCAGCTCACAAGATCCAACAATGAAGCACAATGAGGAGAAGACAACCATCTAGCTACTGCTATGGACCCATAGTCCAGGGGTGAACTACTCACTCATCACTCCGGAGGCGACCATGGCGGTGAAGAGTTCTCCGGGAGATGAATCCCCTCTCCGGCAGGGTGCCGGAGGAGATCTCCAGAATCCCCCGAGATGGGATTGGCGACGGCGGCGTCTCAGTAAGGTTTTCCGTATCGTGGCTCTCGGTACTGGGGGTTTCGCGACGAAGGCTATTTGTAGGCGGAAGGGCAGGTAAAGAGGCGGCACGAGGGGCCCACACCATAGGTCGGCGCGGCCAGGGCCTGGGCCGCGCCGCCCTAGGGTGTGGCCACTTCGTCTCCTCTTCGGTCTTCTGGAAGCTTCGTGGCAAAATAGGACCCTGGGCGTTGATTTCGTCCAATTCCGAGAATATTTCTTTACTAGGATTTCTGAAACCAAAAACAGCAGAAAACAGCAACTGGCACTTCGGCATCTTGTTAATAGGTTAGTTCCAGAAAATGCACGAATATGACATAAAATGTGCATAAAACATGTAGATATTATCAATAATGTGGCATGGAACACAAGAAATTATCGATACGTCGGAGACGTATCAGCATCCCCAAGCTTAGTTCTGCTCGTCCCGAGCAGGTAAAACGATAACAAAGATAATTTCTGGAGTGACATGCCATCATAACCTTGATCATACTATTTGTAAACATATATAATGAATGCAGCGATCAAAACAATGGTAATGACATGAGTAAACAAGTGAATCATAAAGCAAAGACTTTTCATGAATAGTACTTCAAGACAAGCATCAATAAGTCTTGCATAAGAGTTAACTCATAAAGCAATAAATCAAAGTAAAGGTATTGAAGCAACACAAAGGAAGATTAAGTTTCAGCGGTTGCTTTCAACTTATAACATGTATATCTCATGGATAATCGTCAACATAGAGTAATATAATAAGTGCAATATGCAAGTATGTAGGAATCAATGCACAGTTCACACAAGTGTTTGCTTCTTGAGGTGGAGAGAAATAGGTGAACTGACTCAACATTAAAGTAAAAAGAATGGTCCTTCAAAGAGGAAAGCATCGATTGCTATATTTGTGCTAGAGCTTTTGTTTTGAAAACATGAAACAATTTTGTCAACGGTAGTAATAAAGCATATGAGTTATGTAAATTATATCTTACAAGTTGCAAGCCTCATGCATAGTATACTAATAGTGCCCGCACCTTGTCCTAATTAGCTTGGACTACCGGATCATCGCAATACACATGTTTTAACCAAGTGTCACAATGGGGTACCTCCATGCCGCCTGTACAAAGGTCTAAGGAGAAAGCTCGCATTTTGGATTTCTCGCTTTTGATTATTCTCAACTTAGACATCCATACCGGGACAACATGGACAACAGATAATGGACTCCTCTTTAATGCATAAGCATGTGGCAACAATTATTATTCTCATATGAGATTGAGGATATATGTCCAAAACTGAAACTTCCACCATGAATCATGGCTTTAGTTAGCGGCCCAATGTTCTTCTCTAACAATATGCATGCTTAACCATAAGGTGGTAGATCTCCCTTACTTCAGACAAGACGAACATCCATAGCAACTCACATGATATTCAACAAAGAATAGTTGATGGCGTCCCCAGAAACATGGTTATCGCACAACAAGCAACTTAATAAGAGATAAAGTGCATAAGTACATATTCAATACCACAATAGTTTTTAAGCTATTTGTCCCATGAGCTATATATTGCAAAGGTGAATGATGGAATTTTAAAGGTAGCACTCAAGCAATTTACTTTGGAATGGCGGAGAAATACCATGTAGTAGGTAGGTATGGTGGACACAAATGGCATAGTGGTTGGCTCAAGGATTTTGGATGCATGAGAAGTATTCCCTCTCGATACAAGGTTTAGGCTAGCAAGGTTATTTGAAACAAACACAAGGATGAACCGGTGCAGCAAAACTCACATAAAAGACATATTGTAAACATTATAAGAATCTACACCGTCTTCCTTGTTGTTCAAAACTCAATACTAGAAATTATCTAGACTTTAGAGAGACCAAATATGCAAACCAAATTTTAGCATGCTCTATGTATTTCTTCATTAATAGGTGCAAAGTATATGATGCAAGAGCTTAAACATGAGCACAACAATTGCCAAGTTTCACATTATTCAAGACATTCTACCAATTACCACATGTAGCATTTCCCGTTTCCAACCATATAACAATTTAACGAAGCAGTTTCAACCTTCGCCATGAATAATATGAGTAAAGCCTAAGGACATATTTGTCCATATGCAACAGCGGAGCGTGTCTCTCTCCCACACAATGAATGCTAGGATCCAACTTTATTCAAACAAAACAAAAACAAAAACATACAGACGCTCCAAGCAAAGTACATAAGATGTGATGGAATAAAAATATAGTTTCACTAGAGGAACCTGATAATGTTGTCGATGAAGAAGGGGATGCCTTGGGCATCCCCAAGCTTAGACACTTGAGTCTTCTTGAAATATGCAGGGGTGAACCACCGGGGCGTCCCCAAGCTTAGAGCTTTCACTCTCCTTGATCATATTGTATCATCCTCCTCTCTTGATCCTTGAAAACTTCCTCCACACCAAACTTAAAACAACTCATTAGAGGGTTAGTGCATAATAAAAATTCACATGTTCAGAGGTGACATAATCATTCTTAACACTTCTGGACATTGCACAAAGCTACTGAAAGTTAATGGAATAGAAAAATCCATCAAGCATAGCAAAACAGGCAATGCGAAATAAAAGGCAGAATCTGTCAAAACAGAACAGTCCGTAAAGACGAATTTCTAAGAGGCACCAGACTTGCTCAAATGAAAATTCTCAAATTGAATGAAAGTTGCGTACATATCGGAGGATCACTCACGTAAATTGGCATAATTTTCTGAGTTACCTACAGAGAATTATGCCCAGATTCGTGACAGCAAGAAATCTGTTTCTGTGCAGTAATCCAAATCTAGTATGAACCTTACTATCAAAGACTTTACTTGGCACAACAATGCAACAAAACTAAGATAAGGAGAGGTTGCTACAGTAGTAACAACTTCCAAGACTCAAATGTAAAATAAAAGTGCAGAAGTAAAATCATGGGTTGTCTCCCATAAGCGCTTTTCTTTAACGCCTTTCAGCTAGGCGCAGAAAGTGTGTATCAAGTGTTATCAAGAGACGAAGCATCAACATTATTTTCACCATCAGGTATCTTAGATGCTCCTTTTTCTATAGTGGTATTAAGAGCTTTATCAATTTTAGGCCTATAATAGTTTTTTGGTTTAGGCACCTTAGAGACATACATGAACTTTTGCTCCTTACCCACATAAGCTTTCTCCTTAAATTTAATAGAAGAAAAAGTTGAACCCAAGGTTCCCATAGCTTCTTCAAGTTCACTAATCCTTTGGGTTTGATTATCATGAATAGCACAAGCTTCTAAAATAGCAATTCTATCATTAATTCCACCTAGAGATTTATCAAGTTTATCAGTGCTATTAAGTAATGCTCCCAAATTAGTCTCAATATTTGGAAGATTTTGCTCTATGGTCTCCAACTTTTTCATGACATCTTCAAGAGAGATTTCAATTTTAACTTCATTAACAGGTGGTATTCCAAATAGACTCTCAATAATGCAACTAGCTTCTAAGGCAGGAGTACTTAGAAAGTTACCTCCCGCGAGACGATCAAGAACATACCTATTCCAGCTAGAGATACCAACATAAAAATTCCTGAGTAGGATAGTGGTGGAGTGTTTCTTAGTGCACCTATTATGGGCATCACTAATTCTATACCAAGCATCTTTTAAACATTCTCCCCCCTGTTGCTTAAACGAACGGACTTCAACTTCAGGATTACTCATTTTAGCAATAGTAAATAAAGCAAACTAGATAAAGTAAATGCAAGTAACTATTTTTTGTGTGTTTTTAATATGGCAAACAAGATAGCAAATAAAATAAAACTAGCAAATAAAGCATATGATGCAAGAGCTTAAACATGAGCACAACAATTGCCAAGTATCAAATTATTCAAGACATTTTAGAATTACTACATGTAGCATTTTCCAATTCCAACCATATAACAATTTAACGAAGAAGAAACTTCGCCATGAATACTATGAGTAAAGCCTAAGGACATACTTGTCCATATGCAACAGCGGAGCGTGTCTCTCTCCCACACAATGAATGCTAGGATCCATTTTATTCAAACAAAACAAAAACAAAAACAAACCGACGCTCCAAGCAAAGCACATAAGATGTGACGGAATAAAAATATAGTTTCAGGGGAGGAACCTGATAATGTTGTCGATGAAGAAGGGGATGCCTTGGGCATCCCCAAGCTTAGACGCTTGAGTCTTCTTGATATATGCAGGGGTGAACCACCGGGGCATCCCCAAGCTTAGAGCTTTCACTCTCCTTGGTCATATTGCATCATACTCCTCTCTTGATCCTTGAAAACTTCCTCCACACCAAACTCGAAACAACTCATTAGAGGGTTAGTGGATAATAAAAATTAACATGTTCAGAGGTGACACAATCATTCTTAGCACTTCTGGACATTGCATAAAGCTACTGGACATTAATGGGTCAAAGAAATTCATCCAACATAGCAAAAGAGGCAATGCGAAATAAAAGGCAGAATCTGTCAAAAACAGAACAGTTCGTATTGACGAATTTTATCGAGGCACCAGACTTGCTCAAATGAAAATTCCCAAATTGAATGAAAGTTGCGTACATATCTGAGGATCACTCACGTAAATTGGCTTAATTTTCTGAGTTACCTACAGAGAATTTTGCCCAGATTCGTGACAGCAAAGAAATCTGTTTCTGCGCAGTAATCCAAATCTAGTATGAACTTTTCTATCAACGACTTTACTTGGCACAATAAAACACTAAACTAAGATAAGGAGAGGTTGCTACAGTAGTAAACAACTTCCAAGACACAAAATAAAAACAAAGTACTGTAGTAAAAACATGGGTTGTCTCCCATAAGCTCTTTTCTTTAACGCCTTTCAGCTAGGCGCAGAAAGTGTGTATCAAGTATTATCAAGAGACGAAGTATTAACATCATAATTTGTTCTAATAATAGAATCATAAGGTAACTTCATTCTCTTTCTAGGGAAGTGTTCCATACCTTTCTTGAGAGAAAATTGATATTTAATATTACCTTCCTTCATATCAATAGTAGCACCAACGGTTCGAAGAAAAGGTCTTCCCAATATAATGGGGCAAGATGCATTGCATTCAATATCCAAGACAACAAAATCAACGGGGACAAGGTTATTGTTAACCATAATATGAACATTATCAACTCTCCCCAAAGGTTTCTTTTTAGCATTATCAGCGAGATTAACATCCAAATAACAATTTTTCAATGGTGGCAAGTCAAGCATATCATAGACTTTCTTAGGCATAACAGAAATACTTGCACCAAGATCACATAAAGCATTACAATCAAAATCATTGAACCTCATTTTAATGATGGGTTCCCAACCATCCTATAGCTTTCTAGAAATAGAAGTTTCAAGTTTTAGTTTCTCTTCTCTAGCTTTTATGAGAGCATTCGTAATATGTTTTGTGAAAGCCAAGTTTACAGCGCTAGCATTGGACTCTTAGCAAGTTTTTGTAAGAACTTTATAACTTCAGAGATGTGGCAATCATCAAAATCTAAATCATTATGAGCTACAGCAATGGGATCATCATCCCCAAGGTTGGAAAAAATTTCAGCAGTTTTATCACAGGCGGTTTCAGTTTTAGCAATTTCAGGCAATTTTGTACGCTTTGCACTAGGAGTAGAAACATTGCCAACACCAATTATTTTACCATTAATAGTAGGAGGTGCAGCAACATGTGAAGAGTCAACATTACTTGTGGTGGTAATAGTCCAAACTTTAGCTACATTTTTCTCTTTAGCTAGTTTTTCATTTTCTTCTCTATCCCACCTAGCACGCAATTCAGCCATTAATCTTATATTCTCATTAATTCTAACTTGGATGGCATTTGCTGTAGTAACAATTTTATTTTCAATATCCCTATTAGGCATAACTTTCGATTTCAAAAGATCAACATCAGAGGCAAGACTATCAACCTTAGAAGCGAGAATATCAATTTTATTGAGTTTTTCCTCAACAGATTTGTTAAAGGCAGTTTGTGTACTAATAAATTCTTTAAGCATATCTTCAAGTCCAGGGGGTGTATTCCTATTATTATTGTAAGAATTCCCATAAGAATTAGCATAACCGTTACCATTATTATAAGGATATGGCCTATAGTTATTACTAGAATTGTTCCGATAAGCATTGTTGTTGAAATTATTATTTTTAATGAAGTTTGCATCAACATGTTCTTCTTGGGCAACCAATGAAGCTAACGGAACATTATTAGGATCAACATTAGTCCTATCATTCACAAGCATAGACATAATAGCATCAATCTTATCACTCAAGGAAGAGGTTTCTTCAACAGAATTTACCTTCTTACCTTGTGGAGCTCTTTCCGTGTGCCATTCAGAGTAATTAATCATCATATTATCAAGGAGATTTGTTGCTTCACCAAGAGTGATGGACATAAAGGTACCTCCAGCAGCTGAATCCAATAGGTTCCGCGAAGAAAAATTCAGTCCTGCATAAAAGGTTTGGATGATCATCCAAGTAGTCAGTCCATGGGTTGGGCAATTTTTAACCAAAGATTTCATTCTTTCCCATGCTTGTGCAACATGCTCAGTATCTAATTGTTTAAAATTCATTATGCTACTCCTCAAAGATATAATTTTAGCAGGGGGATAATATCTACCAATAAAAGCATC
Source organism: Lolium perenne (assembly GCF_019359855.2). Classification (NCBI taxonomy): domain Eukaryota; kingdom Viridiplantae; phylum Streptophyta; class Magnoliopsida; order Poales; family Poaceae; genus Lolium; species Lolium perenne. The sequence goes on from NC_067245.2 coordinate 192,902,720, forward strand.
CTTGCATTTAGTCCAGGAATCAATACTATTTTTAGGCAGAGATAGCAACCAGTCTTTAGCTCTTTGATACGTCTCCGACGTATCGATAATTTCTTGTGTTCCATGCCACATTATTGATGATATCTACATGTTTTATGCACACTTTATGTCATATTCGTGCATTTTCTGGAACTAACCTATTAACAAGATGCCGAAGTGCCAGTTGTTGTTTTCTGCTGTTTTTGGTTTCAGAAATCCTAGTAACGAAATATTCTCGGAATTGGACGAAATCAACGCCCAGGGTCCTATTTTGCCACGAAGCTTCCAGAAGACCGAAGAGGAGACGAAGTGGGGCCACGAGGCAGCCAAATCCTAGGGCGGCGCGGCCCCTGCCCTGGCCGCGCGGCCCTATGGTGTGGGGCCCTCGTGTGGCCCCCTGACCTGCCCTTCCGCCTACTTAAAGCCTCCGTCGGGAAACCCCCAGTACCGAGAGCCACGATACGGAAAACCTTCCAGAGACGCCGCCGCCGCCAATCCCATCTCGGGGGATTCAGGAGATCGCCTCCGGCACCCTGCCGGAGAGGGGATTCATCTCCCGGAGGACTCTACGCGGCCATGGTCGCCTCCGGAGTGATGTGTGAGTAGTCTACCCCTGGACTATGGGTCCATAGCAGTAGCTAGATGGTTGTCTTCTCCCCATTGTGCTTAATTGTCGGGTCTTGTGAGCTGCCTAACATGATCAAGATCATCTATCTGTAATTCTATATGTTGCGTTTGTTGGGATCCGATGAATAGAGAATACTTGTTATGTTGATTATCAAAGTTATGTCTATGTGTTGTTTATGATCTTGCATGCTCTCCGTTACTAGTAGATGCTCTGGCCAAGTAGATGCTTGTAACTCCAAGAGGGAGTATTTATGCTCGATAGTGGGTTCATGTCTCCGTGAATCTGGGGAATTGACAGAAATCTCTAAGATTATGGATGTGCTGTTGCCACTAGGGATAAAACATTGGTGCTATGTTCGAGGATATAGTCACTGATTACATTACGTGCAATACTTAATGCAATTGTCTGTTGTTAGCAACTTAATACTGGAGGGGGTTCGGATGATAACCTGAAGGTGGACTTTTTAGGCATAGATGCATGCTGGATAGCGGTCTATGTACTTTGTCATAATGCCCAATTAAATCTCACAATACTCATCATAATATGTATGTGCATGGTCATGCCCTCTTTATTTGTCAATTGCCCAACTGTAATTTGTTCACCCAACATGCTGTTTATCTTATGGGAGAGACACCTCTAGTGAACTGTGGACCCCGGTCCAATTCTCTATACTGAAATACAATCTCTTGCAATCTTGTTCTCTTGTTTTCTGCAAACAATCATCATCCACACTATACATCTAATCCTTTGTTACAGCAAGCCGGTGAGATTGACAACCTCACTGTTTCGTTGGGGCAAAGTACTTTGGTTGTGTTGTGCAGGTTCCACGTTGGCGCCGGAATCCCTGGTGTTGCGCCGCACTACATCCCGCCGCCATCAACCTTCAACGTGCTTCTTGGCTCCTACTGGTTCGATAAACCTTGGTTTCATACTGAGGGAAAACTTGCCGCTGTACGCATCACACCTTCCTCTTGGGGTTCCCAACGGACGCGTGATGTACGCATATCAAGCTCTTTTTCTGGCGCCGTTGCCGGGGAGATCAAGACACGCTGCAAGGGGAGTCTCCACTTCTCAATCTCTTAACATTGTTTTTGTCTTGCTTAGTTTTATTTACTACTTTGTTTGCTGCACTAAATCAAAATACAAAAAAATTAGTTGCTAGTTTTACTTTATTTACTATCTTGTTTGCTATATCAAAAACACAAAAAAATTAGTTACTTGCATTTACTTTATCTAGTTTGCTTTATTTACTGTTGCTAAAATGGCTACCCCTGAAAATACTAAGTTGTGTGACTTCACAACCACAAATAATAATGATTTCTTATGCACACCTATTGCTCCACCTGCTACTACAGCAGAATTCTTTGAAATTAAACCTGCTTTACTAAATCTTGTTATGCGAGTGCAATTTTCTGGTGTTAGTTCTGATGATGCTGCTGCCCATCTTAATAATTTTGTTGAACTATGTGAAATGCAAAAGTATAAGGATGGAGATGGTGACATTATAAAATTAAAATTGTTCCCTTTCTCATTAAGAGGAAGAGCTAAAGATTGGTTGCTATCTCTGCCTAAGAATAGTATTGATTCATGGACTAAATGCAAGGATGCTTTTATTGGTAGATATTATCCCCCTGCTAAAATTATATCTTTGAGGAGTAGCATAATGAATTTTAAACAATTAGATACTGAGCATGTTGCACAAGCATGGGAAAGAATGAAATCTTTGGTTAAAAATTGCCCAACCCATGGACTGACTACTTGGATGATCATCCAAACCTTCTATGCAGGACTAAATTTTTCTTCGCGGAATTTATTGGATTCAGCTACTGGAGGTACCTTTATGTCCATCACTCTTGGTGAAGCAACAAAGCTTCTTGATAATATGATGATCAATTACTCTGAATGGCACACGGAAAGAGCTCCACAAGGTAAGAAGGTAAATTCTGTCGAAGAAACCTCTTCCTTGAGTGATAAGATTGATGCTATTATGTCTATGCTTGTGAATGATAGGACTAATGTTGATCCTAATAATGTTCCGTTAGCTTCATTGGTTGCCCAAGAAGAACATGTTGATGTAAACTTCATTAAAAATAATAATTTCAACAACAATGCTTATCGGAACAATTCTAGTAATAACTATAGGCCATATCCTTATAATAATGGTAATGGTTATGCTAATTCTTATGGGAATTCTTACAATAATAATAGGAACACACCCCCTGGACTTGAAGCCATGCTTAAAGAATTTTATTAGTACACAAACTGCTTTTAACAAATCTGTTGAAGAAAAGCTTGGGAAAATTGATATACTTGCTTCTAAAGTCGATAGTCTTGCTGCTGATGTAGATCTTTTGAAATCGAAAGTTATGCCTAATAGGGATATTGAAAATAAAATTGTTACTACAGCAAATGCCATCCAAGTTAGAATTAATGAGAATATAAGATTAATGGCCAAATTGCGTGCTAGGTGGGATAGAGAAGAAAATGAAAAACTAGCTAAAGAGAAGAATGTAGCTAAAGTTTGGACTATTACCACGACTAGTAATGCTAATGCTACACATGTTGCTGCACCTCCTACTATTAATAATAAAAGAATTGGTGCTAGCAATGTTTCCACTTCAAATGCAAAGCGCGAGAAACTGAAAGCTGCTAAAGCTATTGAAACTACTGTGATAAAGCTGCTGAAATTTTTTCCAACATTGGGGATGATGATCCCATTGCTTTAGATTATAATGGTTTGAATTTTGATGATTGCCACATCTCTGAAGTTATAAAGTTCTTGCAAAAACTTGCTAAAAGTCCTAATGCTAGTGCTATAAATTTGGCTTTCACGCAACATATTACAAATGCTCTCATAAAAGCTAGAGAAGAGAAACTAGAGCGCGAAGCCTCTATTCCTAGAAAGCTAGAGGATGGTTGGGAGCCCATCATTAAGATGAAGGTTAAAGATTTTGATTGTAATGCTTTATGTGATCTTGGTGCAAGTATTTCCGTTATGCCTAAGAAAATTTATAATATGCTTGACTTGCCACCGCTGAAAAATTGTTATTTGGATGTTAATCTTGCTGATCATTCTACAAAGAAACCTTTGGGGAAAGTTGATAATGTTCGCATTACCGTTAACAATAACCTTGTCCCCGTTGATTTTGTTGTCTTGGATATTGAATGCAATGCATCTTGTCCCATTATATTGGGAAGACCTTTTCTTCGAACTGTTGGTGCTATCATTGATATGAAGGAAGGTAATATAAAATATCAATTTCCTCTCAAGAAAGGTATGGAACACTTCCCTAGAAAGAGAATGAAGTTACCTTTTGATTCTATTATTAGAACAAATTATGATGTTGACACTTCGTCTCTTGATAATACTTGATACACACTTTCTGCGCCTAGCTGAAAGGCGTTAAAGAAAAGCGCTTATGGGAGACAACCCATGGTTTTTACTACAGTACTTTGTTTTTATTTTGAGTCTTGGAAGTTGTTTACTACTGTAGCAACCTCTCTTTATCTTAGTTTAGTGTTTTGTTGTGCCAAGTAAAGTCGTTGATAGAAAAGTTCATACTAGATTTGGATTACTGCGCAGAAACAGATTTCTTTGCTGTCACGAATCTGGGCTGTTTTCTCTGTAGGTAATTCAGAAAATTATGCCAATTTACGTGAGTGATCCTCAGATATGTACGCAACTTTCATCCAATTTGAACATTTTCATTTTAGTAAGTCTGGTGCCTCGATAAAATTCTTCAATACGAACTGTTCTGTTTTGACAGATTCTGCCTTTTATTTCGCATTGCCTCTTTTGCTATGTTGGATGAATTTCTTTGATCCATTAATGTCCAGTAGCTTTATGCAATGTCCAGAAGTGTTAATAATGATTATGTCACCTCTGAACATGTTAATTTTTATTGTCCACTAATCCTCTAATGAGTTGTTCTAAGTTTGGTGTGGAGGAAGTTTTCAAGGATCAAGAGAGGGAGATGATACAACATGATCAAGGAGAGTGAAAGCTCTAAGCTTGGGGATGCCCCGGTGGTTCACCCCTGCATATTATAAGAAGACTCAAGCGTCTAAGCTTGGGGATGCCCAAGGCATCCCCTTCTTCATCGACAACATTATCAGGTTCCTCCCCTGAAACTATATTTTTATTCCATCACATCTTATGTGCTTTTCTTGGAGCGTCGGTTTGTTTTTGTTTTTGTTTTATTTGAATAAAATGGATCCTAGCATTCACTTTGTGGGAGAGAGACACGCTCCGCTGTACCATATGGACAAGTATGTCCTTAGTTTCTACTCATAGTATTCATGGCGAAGTTTCTTCTTCGTTAAATTGTTATATGGTTGGAATTGGAAAATGATACATGTAGTAAATTGCTATAATGTCTTGGATAATGTGATACTTGGCAATTGTTGTGCTCATGTTTAAACTCTTGCATCATATGCTTTGCACCCATTAATGAAGAAATACATAGAGCATGCTAAAATTTGGTTTGCATATTTGGTCTCTCTAAGGTCTAGATAATTTCTAGTATTGAGTTTGAACAACAAGGAAGACGGTGTAGAGTCTTATAATGTTTTCAATATGTCTTTTATGTGAGTTTTGCTGCACCGGTTCATCCTTGTGTTTGTTTCAAATAACCTTGCTAGCCTAAACCTTGTATCGAGAGGGAATACTTCTCATGCATCCAAAATCCTTGAGCCAACCACTATGCCATTTGTGTCCACCATACCTACCTACTACATGGTATTTCTCCGCCATTCCAAAGTAAATTGCTTGAGTGCTACCTTTAAAATTCCACCATTCACCTTTGCAATATATAGCTCATGGGACAAATAGCTTAAAAACTATTGTGGTATTGAATATGTACTTATGCACTTTATCTCTTATTAAGTTGCTTGTTGTGCGATAACCATGTTCACTGGGGACGCCATCAACTACTCTTTGTTGAATTTCATGTGAGTTGCTATGCATGTTCGTCTTGTCTGAAGTAAGAGAGATCTACCACCTTATGGTTAAGCATGCATATTGTTAGAGAAGAACATTGGGCCGCTAACTAAAGCCATGATCCATGGTGGAAGTTTCAGTTTTGGACATATATCCTCAATCTCATATGAGAAAATTATTAATTGTTGTTACATGCTTATGCATAAAAGAGGAGTCCATTATCTGTTGTCTATGTTGTCCCGGTATGGATGTCTAAGTTGAGAATAATCAATAGCGAGAAATCCAATGCGAGCTTTCTCCTTAGACCTTTGTACAGGCGGCATGGAGGTACCCCTTTGTGACACTTGGTTAAAACATGTGCATTGCGATGATCCGGTAGTCCAAGCTAATTAGGACAAGGTGCGGGCACTATTAATATACTATGCATGAGGCTTGCAACTTGTAAGATATAATTTACATGATACATATGCTTTATTACTACCGTTGACAAAATTGTTTCATGTTTTCGAAATCAAAGCTCTAGCACAAATATAGCAATCGATGCTTTTCCTCTATGGAGGACCATTGTTTTACTTTCATTGTTGAGTCAGTTCACCTATTTCTCTCCACCTCAAGAAGCAAACACTTGTGTGAACTGTGCATTGATTCCTACATACTTGCATATTGCACTTATTATATTACTCTATGTTGACAATATCCATGAGATATACATATTACAAGTTGAAAGCAACCGCTGAAACTTAATCTTCCTTTGTGTTGCTTCAATGCTTTTACTATGAATTATTGCTTTATGAGTTAACTCTTATGCAAGACTTATTGATGCTTGTCTTGAAGTGCTATTCATGAAAAGTCTTTGCTTTATGATTCACTTGTTTACTCATGTCATATACATTGTTTTGATCGCTGCATTCACTACATATGCTTTACAAATAGTATGATCAAGGTTATGATGGCATGTCACTCCAGAAATTATCTTTGTTATCGTTTTACCTGCTCGGGACGAGCAGAACTAAGCTTGGGGATGCTGATACGTCTCTGACGTATCGATAATTTCTTGTGTTCCATGCCACATTATTGATGATATCTACATGTTTTATGCACACTTTATGTCATATTCGTGCATTTTCTGGAACTAACCTATTAACAAGATGCCGAAGTGCCAGTTGTTGTTTTCTACTGTTTTTGGTTTCAGAAATCCTAGTAACGAAATGTTCTCGGAATTGGACGAAATCAACGCCCAGGGTCCTATTTTGCCACGAAGCTTCCAGAAGACCGAAGAGGAGACGAAGTGGGGCCACGAGGCAGCCAAACCCTAGGGCGGCGCGGCCCCTGCCCTGGCCGCGCGGCCCTATGGTGTGGGGCCCTCGTGTGGCCCCCTGACCTGCCCTTCCGCCTACTTAAAGCCTCCGTCGCGAAACCCCCAGTACCGAGAGCCACGATACGAAAAACCTTCCAGAGACGCCGCCGCCGCCAATCCCATCTCGGGGGATTCAGGAGATCGCCTCCGGCACCCTGCCGGAGAGGGGATTCATCTCCCGGAGGACTCTACGCGGCCATGGTCGCCTCCGGAGTGATGTGTGAGTAGTCTACCCCTGGACTATGGGTCCATAGCAGTAGCTAGATGGTTGTCTTCTCCCCATTGTGCTTAATTGTCGGGTCTTGTGAGCTGCCTAACATGATCAAGATCATCTATCTGTAATTCTATATGTTGCGTTTGTTGGGATCCGATGAATAGAGAATACTTGTTATGTTGATTATCAAAGTTATGTCTATGTGTTGTTTATGATCTTGCATGCTCTCCGTTACTAGTAGATGTTGTGGCCAAGTAGATGCTTGTAACTCCAAGAGGGAGTATTTATGCTCGATAGTGGGTTCATGTCTCCGTGAATCTGGGGAAGTGACAGAAATCTCAAAGATTATGGATGTGCTGTTGCCACTAGGGATAAAACATTGGTGCTATGTTCGAGGATATAGTCACTGATTACATTACGCGCAATACTTAATGCAATTGTCTGTTGTTAGCAACTTAATACTGGAGGGGGTTCGGATGATAACCTGAAGGTGGACTTTTTAGGCATAGATGCATGCTGGATAGCGGTCTATGTACTTTGTCGTAATGCCCAATTAAATCTCACAATACTCATCATAATATGTATGTGCATGGTCATGCCCTCTTTATTTGTCAATTGCCCAACTGTAATTTGTTCACCCAACATGCTGTTTATCTTATGGGAGAGACACCTCTAGTGAACTGTGGACCCCGGTCCAATTCTCTATACTGAAATACAATCTCTTGCCAATCTTTGTTCTCTTTTTCTGCAAACAATCATCATCCACACTATACATCTAATCCTTTGTTACAGCAAGCCGGTGAGATTGACAACCTCGCTGTTTCGTTGGGGCAAAGTACTTTGGTTGTGTTGTGCAGGTTCCACGTTGGCGCCGGAATCCCTGGTGTTGCGCCGCACTACATCCCGCCACCATCAACCTTCAACGTGCTTCTTGGCTCCTACTGGTTCGATAAACCTTGGTTTCATACTGAGGGAAAACTTGCCGCTGTACGCATCACACCTTCCTCTTGGGGTTCCCAACGGAAGCGTGCTGTACGCATATCACTCTTCCTCTTAATGAGAAAGGGAACAATTTTAATTTTATAATGTCACCATCTACATCCTTATACTTTTGCATTTCACATAGTTCAACAAAATTATTAAGATGGGCAGCAGCATCATCAGAACTAACACCAGAAAATTGCTCTCGCATAACAAGATTCAGTAAAGCAGGTTTAATTTCAAAGAATTCTGCTGTAGTAGCAGGTGGAGCAATAGGTGTGCATAAGAAATCATTATTATTTGTGGTTTTGAAGTCACACAACTTAGTATTTTCAGGAGTGGCCATTTTAGCAGTAGTAAATAAAGCAAACTAGATAAAGTAAATGCAAGTAACTAATTTTTTTGTGTTTTTGATATAGAGTGCAAGACAGTAAATAAAGTAAAGCTAGCAACTAATTTTTTTGTGTTTTGATATAATGCAGCAAACAAAGTAGTAAATAAAACTAAGCAAGACAAAAACAAAGTAAAGAGATTGGGAAGTGGAGACTCCCCTTGCAGCGTGTCTTGATCTCCCCGGCAACGGCGCCAGAAATTTGCTTGATGCGTGTAGTTGACACGTCCGTTGGGAACCCCAAGAGGAAGGTGTGATGCGCACGGCGGCAAGTTTCTCAAGAAGAAACCAAGGTTTAATCGAACCAGTAGGAGTCAAGAAGCACGTTGAAGGTTGATGGCGGCGGGATGTAGTGCGGCGCAACACCAGAGATTCCGGCGCCAACGTGAAACATGCACAACACAACCAAAGTACTTTGCCCCAACGAAACAGTGAGGTTGTCAATCTCACCGGCTTGCTGTAACAAAGGATTAACCGTATTGTGTAGAAGATGATTGTTTGCAGAAAACAGTTAAACAAGTATTGCAGTAGATTGTATGCGATGTAAAGAATAGGATCGGGGTCCACAGTTCACTAGAGGTGTCTCTCCCATAAGATAAAAGCATGTTGGGTGAACAAATTACAGTCGGGCAATTGACAAATAGAGAGAGCATAACAATGCACATATATGTCATGATAAATATAGTGAGATTTAATTGGGCATTACGACAAAGTACATAGACCGCTATCCAAAGATGCATCTATGCCTAAAAAGTCCACCTTCAAAGTTATCATCCGAACCCCCTCCAGTATTAAGTTGCTAACAACAGACAATTGCATTAAGTATTGCGCGTAATGTAATCAGTGACTACATCCTCGAACATAGCACCAATGTTTTATCCCTAGTGGCAACAGCACATCCATAATCTTAGAGGTTTCTTTCACTCCCCCAGATTCACGGAGACATGAACCCACTATCGAGCATAAATACTCCCTCTTGGAGTTAAGAGCAAAAACTTGGCCAGAGCCTCTACTAATAACGGAGAGCATGCAAGATCATAAACAACACATAGGTAATAACTTGATAATTAACATAACATAGTATTCTCTATCCATCGGATCCCGACAAACACAACATATAGTATTACAGATAGATGATCTTGATCATGTTAGGCAGCTCACAAGATCCAACAATGAAGCACAATGAGGAGAAGACAACCATCTAGCTACTGCTATGGACCCATAGTCCAGGGGTGAACTACTCACTCATCACTCCGGAGGCGACCATGGCGGTGAAGAGTCCTCCGGGAGATGAATCCCCTCTCCGGCAGGGTGCCGGAGGAGATCTCCAGAATCCCCCGAGATGGGATTGGCGACGGCGGCGTCTCAGTAAGGTTTTCCGTATCGTGGCTCTCGGTACTGGGGGTTTCGCGACGAAGGCTATTTGTAGGCGGAAGGGCAGGTAAAGAGGCGGCACGAGGGGCCCACACCATAGGTCGGCGCGGCCAGGGCCTGGGCCGCGCCGCCCTAGGGTGTGGCCACCTCGTGGCCCCACTTCGTCCCCTCTTCGGTCTTCTGGAAGCTTCGTGGCAAAATAGGACCCTGGGCGTTGATTTCGTCCAATTCCGAGAATATTTCTTTACTAGGATTTCTGAAACCAAAAACAGCAGAAACAAAGAATCGGCACTTCGGCATCTTGTTAATAGGTTAGTTCCAGAAAATGCACAAATATGACATAAAGTGTGCATAAAACATGTAGATATTATCAATAATGTGGCATGGAACACAAGAAATTATCGATACGTCGGAGACGTATCATTATTACCACTCATATTCGTCCATATCACTTGCATTTTACTATCTCTTCGCCGAACTAGTGCACCTATACATCTGACAAGTGTATTAGGTGTGTTGGGGACACAAGAGACTTCTTGTATCGTAATTGCAGGGTTGCTTGAGAGGGATATCTTTGACCTCTACCTCCCTAAGTTCGATAAACCTTGGGTGATTCACTTTAGGGAAACTTGCTGCTGTTCTACAAACCTCTGCTCTTGGAGGCCCAACACTGTCTACAGGAAAAGAAGCGTGCGTAGACATCAAGCTATTTTCTGGCGCCATTGCCGGGGAGGTAAGGTAAAAGGTATTCACATCCTCCGACTACTAAGCTATTTCCTAGCACTGTTGCCGGTGTGTGAGTGCTCGAAGCTATTTCCTTTAGATCCTGCAATTGCATCTTTTTGTTTCTTGTTTTTATTTTTCACTAGTTAGGCATAATGGAAAACGACAGTGAGCTTTTTAATCTATTTCCTGAGTTAAGACATGAATTGTGTGATGCGAAAATTGAAAAACCCATTGAGCCTTATATGCATGCTAATGGCAATGTTATTAGTATGAATGCTTTGAACACTATTGTCGCTAATGCTATGGAAAATTCTAAGCTTGGGGAAGCTGGTTTTGATGAGCATGATATTTTAGTCCCCCAAGCATGGAGGGGAAAATTTACTTTGATGATACTTTGCCTCCCATTTATGATGATTATAATGATAGTGGTATTTTGGTGCCACCTACTATGGAGGATAAAGTTTATTATGATTATAATATGCCTCTTATATTTGATGATTATGGTGATGATAATAATAATGATGGCTACTTTGTTGAATTTGCTCCCACTACAATTAATAAGAATGACTATGCTTATGTTGGGAGTAGTAATTATTTTATACATGAGACTCATGATAAGAATGCTTTATGTGATAGTTATATTGTTGAGTTTGTTCATGATACTACTGAAAGTTATTATGAGAGAGGGAAACATGGTTATATGCATCTTAATAATATTAAGTTTCCCCTCTTTATGTTGAGAATCTTGAAGTTACTCGTGTTTTATCTTCCTATGCTTGTCACTTTGCTCTTCATGAATTTGTTTATTTACAAGATTCCTTTTCATAGGAAGTGGGTTAGGCTTAAATTTGTTTCATAGTTGCTTTTTGATGCTCTCTTTGCTTCAACTCTCATCCTTATGTGAGCATCATTAAAATTACTAAGCCCATCTTAATGGCTATAAAGAAAGCACTTCCTGGGAGATAACCCATGTTTTTATTTTGCTACTGTTTTGTTGTGTCTTGGAAGTTGTTACTACTGTAGCAACCTCTCCTTATCTTTATTTTCTTGCAATGTTGTGCCAAGTAAAGTCTCTAATAGAAGGTTGATGCTAGATTTGGATTCCTGCACAGAAACAGATTTCTATCTGATACGAATTTGAGTAGGTCTCTCTGTAGGAAACTCAGAAAAATTTGCCAATTTTCATGCGTGTTCCTCAGATCTGTACGCAACTTTCATTAGTTTTGAGTTTTCTGATTTGAGCAACGGAAGTACCTCTTAAAAATTCGTATTTACTGGTTGTTCTGTTTTGACATATTCTGCCTCTGTTTTTTTTTTTGCATTGTCTCTTGTGGACTTTAAGCAAGGCTTTCTAGACGTGGAGAGCTGTAGCTAATGTTTTATTGAGTTCTTGCAATGTGTCACTACAGGACTAAAGTGGATTAAAGTTTTTTTTGAGTACTAACCCCTCTAATGAAGTTTATGAGAAGTTTGGTGTGAAGGATGTTTTCAAGGGTCAAGAGAGGAGGATGATATATCATCAAGAAGAGTGAAAAGTCTAAGCTTGGGGATGCCCCCGTGGTTCATCCCTGTATATTTCAAGAAGACTCAAGCATCTAAGCTTGGGGATGCCCAAGGCATCCCCTTCTTCATCGACAACTTATCAGGTCACCTCTAGTGAAACTATATTTTTATTCCATCACATCTTATGTGCTTTACTTGGAGCGTCTGTATGTTTTTTTTTTGTTTGAATAAAATTGGACCCTAGCATTCTTTGTTTGGGAGAGAGACACGCTCCGCTGTTTCATATGAACACTGGTGTTCTTAGCTTTACTTTTAATGTTCATGGCGAAGGTTGAAACTGCTTCGTTCGTTGTTATTTGGTTGGAAACAGAAAATGCTTCATGTGGTAATTGGTATATTGTCTTGAATAATTTGATACTTGGCAATTGTTTTGCTCAATAGATCATGTTTAAGCTCTTGCATCATGTACTTTGCACCTATTAATGAAGAACTACCATAGAGCTTGTTGACATTTGGTTTGCATGATTGGTCTCTCTAAAGTCTAGATATTTTCTGGTGAAGTGTTTGAACAACAAGGAAGACAGTGTAGAGTCTTATAATGCTTGCAATATGTTCTTATGTAAGTTTTGCTGTACCGGTTCATACTTGTGTTTGCTTCAAACAACCTTGCTACCCAAAGCCTTGTACTGAGAGGGAATTCTTCTCGTGCATCCAAATCATTGAGCCAAAACCTATGCCATTTGTGTCCACCATACCTACCTACTATGTGGTATTTATCTGCCATTCCAAAGTAAATTGCTTGAGTGCTACCTTTAAAATTTCATTCCTTATCTTTGCAATATATAGCTCATGGGAAAATAGCCTTAAAAACTATTGTGGTAAAGAATATGTAGCTTATGTATCTTATTTCTTATAAGTTGCTTGTTGAGCGGTAACCATGTTTCTGGGGACGCCATCAACTATTACACCTTTGTTGAATATCATGTGAGTTGCTATGCATGTTCGTCTTGTCTGAAGTAAGGGTGATTTATCATGATCAAATGGTTTGAGTATGCATATTGTTAGAGAAGAACATTGGGCCGCTAACTAAAGCCATGTATCATGGTGGAAGTTTCAGTTTGGACATTAATCCTCAATCTCTTATGAGAATATTATCTGTTGTTGAATGCTTATGCATTTAAGAGGAGTCCATTATCAGTTTTCTATGTTGTCCCGGTATGGATGTCCTTAGTTGAGATCTATCAAAAATGAGAAATCAAATGCGATCTATCTCCTTGGACCTTTGTACAGGCGGCATAGAGGTACCCCTTTGTGACACTTGGTTGAAACATATGTTATGCAATGATAATCCATGTAAATCCAAGCTAATTAGGACAAGGTGCGAGCACTATTGGTATTCTATGCATGAGCCTTGCAACTTATAGGATGTCTTATGCATAACACATATGAATTATTACTACCGTTTACAAAATTGTTTCTATGTTTTCAAAATAAAAGCTCTAGCACAAAAATAGCAATCCATGCTTCCCTCTCCGAAGGGCCTTTCTTTTACTTTATGTTGAGTCAGTTTACCTACTTCTTTCTATCTTAGAAGCAAACACTTGTGTCAACTGTGTGCATTGATTCCTACATATTTGCTTATTTGCATTCATCATATTACTTTGTGTTGACAATTATCCATGAGATATACATGTTGAAGTTGAAAGCAACTGCTGAAACTTATATCTTCCTTTGTGTTGCTTCAAAACTTTCTACTAAGAATTTATTGCTTTATGAGTTAACTCATATGCAAGTCTTATTGATGCTTGTTTTTAAAGTACTATTCATGAAAAGTCTTTGCTATATGATTCAGTTGTTTAGTCATTATCTTTACCATTGCTTCGAATCACTTCATTCATCTCATATGCTTCAATAGTATTAATCAAGATTATGATAGCATGTCACTTCAGAAATTATCCTTGTTATCGTTTACCTACTCGAGGGCGAGTAGGAACTAAGCTTGGGGATGCTTGATACGTCTCCAACGTATCTATAATTTCTGATGTTCCATGCTAGTTTTATGCCCAAACCTACATGTTTTGCTCACACTTTATAATGATTTTATGCATTTTCCGGAACTAACCTATTAAAAAGATGCCACAGTGCCAGTTCCTGTTTTCTGCTGTTTTTGGTTCCAGAAAGGCTGTTCGGGCAATATTCTCGGAATTCGACGAAACAAAGGCCAAACATCATATTTCACCGAGACGGACCAGGACACCGAAGGGGAGCCGGAGAGGAGGCCTAGGGCCCCCAGACCATATGGCGGCGCGGCCTGGAGGGGGGGCGCGCCAGCCTATGAGGAGGGAGCCCCCTGGCCCCTCCGACTCCGCCTCTTCGCCTATATAACCCCTCGTGACCTAAAAACTCGAGACGAATTGACGAAACTCCAGAAAGACTCCAGGGACGCCACCGCCATCGCGAAACTCCGTTTCGGGGGACAGAAGTCTCTCTTCCGGCAAGCCGCCGGGACGGGAAATTGCCCCCGGGAGTCATCTCCATCGACACCACTGCCATCTTCATCGCCATTGCTGTCTCCCATGATGAGGAGGGAGTAGTTCTCCCCGAGGCTGAGGGCTCTACCAGTAGCTATGTGGTTCATCTCTCTCCCATGTGATCTTTATGTGATCATGAGCTTTGTATCACTATTAATCTATGTGCTACTCTAGTGATGTTATTAAAGTAGTCTATTCCTCCTCCATGATGTAATGTTGACAGTGTGTGCATCATGTAGTACTTGGCGTAGGTTATGATTGTAATCTCTTGTAGATTATGAAGTTAACTATTACTATGATAGTATTGATGCGATGTATTCCCCCTTTCATAGCTATTGTTGATAGTGTGTATGGTATGTTAGTACTCGGTCTAAATTGCAACGGTCTATTATGCACTCTAGAGGTTACTTTGATATGAACTCCGGATGTTGTGGAGCTTGTTTACTCCGGCTTGAGGTGTGCTTTTATAGCCCTACACAATGAATGGTGTTTGTTATCCAACAAGAGAGTGTAGAGTAGTTTTATTATGTGATCATTGTTGAGAGTGTCCACTAGTGAAAGTAGGATCCCTAGGCCTTGTTTCCAAGTATTGAATCTCCGTTTATTTACTGTTCTACTGCATGTTTACTTGTTGCCATATTTATTTCAGATTGTTATTACCACTCATATTCGTCCATATCACTTGCATTTTACTATCTCTTCGCCGAACTAGTGCACCTATACATCTGACAAGTGTATTAGGTGTGTTGGGGACACAAGAGACTTCTTGTATCGTAATTGCAGGGTTGCTTGAGAGGGATATCTTTGACCTCTACCTCCCTGAGTTCGATAAACCTTGGGTGATTCACTTAAGGGAAACTTGCTGCCGTTCTACAAACCTCTGCTCTTGGAGGCCCAACACTGTCTACAGGAAAAGAAGCGTCTGTAGAAATCAGAACCACACATGCAGCTCACAGGGCTGTGTGCATGCACACCAGCACACACAGCCAGGGGAGTCACCAAAATGGTGCCAGGCCCTTTTGTCGACCAAAGAGGCAAGGAGAGGGGCATATATAAACTTTTCACAGCCAAACCCTAGCCATTTCATCGACATGCCTCAAAGGGTAAGAACACCAAGAACATCAAGAACAGGAGAACAGCCAGAGCTGTTTGATACGTCTCCGACGTATCAATAATTTCTTATGTTCCATGCCACATTATTGATGATATCTACATGTTTTATGCACACTTTATGTCATATTCGTGCATTTTCTGGAACTAACCTATTAACAAGATGCCGAAGTGCCGATTCTTGTTTCTGCTGTTTTTGGTTTCAGAAATCCTAGTAAGGAAATATTCTCGGAATTGGACGAAATCAACGCCCAGGGTCCTATTTTGCCGCGAAGCTTCCAGAAGACCGAAGAGTCAATGAAGTGGGGCCACGAGGTGGCCAGGAGGGTAGGCGGCGCGGCCCCACCGTTGGCCGCGCCGACCTGTCTCCTGGGCCCCTCGCGACGCCCCCTGACCTACCCTTCCGCCTACAAATAGCCTTCGTCGCGAAACCCCCAGTACCGAGAGCCACGATACGGAAAACCTTCCAGAGACGCCGCCGCCAATCCCATCTCGGGGGATTCAGGAGATCGCCTCCGGCACCCTGCCGGAGAGGGGAATCATCTCCCGGAGGACTCTACGCCGCCATGGTCGCCTCCGGAGTGATGTGTGAGTAGTCTACCCCTGGACTATGGGTCCATAGCAGTAGCTAGATGGTTGTCTTCTCCTCATTGTGCTTAATTGTCGGGTCTTGTGAGCTGCCGAACATGATCAAGATCATCTATCTGTAATTCTATATGTTGTGTTTGTTGGGATCCGATGAATAGAGAATACCATGTTATGTTGATTATCAATTTATATCTATGTGTTGTTTATGATCTTGCATGCTCTCCGTTATTAGTAGATGCTCTGGCCAAGTTGATGCTAGTAACTCCAAGAGGGAGTATTTATGCTCGATAGTGGGTTCATGTCTCCGTGAATGCAGGGAGTGAGAGAAACCTCTAAGATTATGGATGTGCTGTTGCCACTAGGGATAAAACATTGATGCTATGTCCGAGGATGTAGTTATTGATTACATTACGCGCAATACTTAATGCAATTGTCTGTTGTTAGCAACTTAATACTGGAAGGGGTTCGGATGATAACCTGAAGGTGGACTTTTTAGGCTTTGATGCATGCTGGATAGCGGTCTATGTACTTTGTCGTAATGCCCAATTAAATCTCACTATACTCACCATAATATGTATGTGCATGGTCATGCCCTCTTTATTTGTCAATTGCCCAACTGTAATTTGTTCACCCAACATGCTGTTTATCTTATGGGAGAGACACCTCTAGTGAACTGTGGACCCCGGTCCAATTCTCTATATTGAAATACAATCTACTTTGCAATCTTGTTCTCTGTTTTTACGCAAACAATCATCATCCACACTATACATCTAATCCTTTGTTACAGCAAGCCGGTGATATTGACAACCTCGCTGTTTCGTTGGGACAAAGTACTTGGTTTGTGTTGTGCAGGTTCCACGTTGGCGCCGGAATCCCTGGTGTTGCACCGCACTACATCTCGCCGCCATCAACCTTCAACGTGCTTCTTGACTCCTACTGGTTCGATAAACCTTGGTTTCTTACTGAGGGAAACTTGCCGCTGTGCGCATCACACCTTCCTCTTGGGGTTCCCAACGGACGCGTGTCGAACGGAAAGACAATACGTCAACCACGCGCATCACTGTTCAACCTATTCCAGTAACCAACAGAAGCAAACCAAGCATCACCAGCAAGCCAGGAGGAGCAGGGCACATAAATCAAACCAGAAGGAAATCCACTACATCAACACTCATTCTAGGAGCTGGAGTGAGGTATACACAGAGTATCATGAGCAAGCATCTGTTTTGCTCATAAATAAGCATGTGCATCAAACAGACACAAGCCATAGGGTGTGAGTACCCTGTTTGTGTCATCATCTGCCTACCAAGTCAGTTGGTGCAAGCAAATATGGGTGAAGCCAATAGGAAATCACCAAGGGAACACTGGTTAGACCAAATCAGTGGCATAACCAAGGCAATCCAGCAAGGAAATGATCCTAAAACCTAGTACACCATTAGACAGATAGACAATATGTGTCTATTCATGTTTGTCAACATCAAAGACCACTGGAAATCCAAAAAGGGATTAACCAGAAATGCATTCACCAAGCCACCACAAGCCACAGAGAGGGGAGCTACCCTGGAATAGCAGATAGCTACTGCTAGGGTCACCTCAACCACAAGAAAATACAGCCAAGCAAATCTATCATCACCCAGAGTGAGCTAGGGTCCCCAACAATTGTTGGCATCCCTCTAGCTCAAGTCATTTCAATCAAAGAATCATAACTGCAGAAACAGTTCATCTCATTTATCCATTAAATCATGCCAAGCCATTCAGATAAATGAATTACACAAGCAACTAATAACTAGAGCACTTGCATATGAGCCAAATGATCATTTCAAGCATCAATGGATGCTTGAGCAAGCACCAGCACACACCAGCACATGTCCGTGTGACACACACATCCCAGAATGAGCAGCAGTGAGGCACAGACACAAACCAGTAGCCTTTACAAGCAACTGATGATCATATGATCATCAGGAACTTGCTAGAGCATGACAGAGCATGCTAAAGCATGCTAAGGCCTGCTAGAACCAAGCCTAGCACCAACACAGTAACAATATGAATTATATAGCCAAGTAACCTGAACAATTGCATCACAGATAAGCAAATAAGCTATATGCAATTGTATCCAGAAGCACACCATCAAGGGATGGAGCTGTCTAGTCAACAGCTGTGCTCAGTTGAGCATTTCCAAGATTCACAACCCTATACGCAACACACCAGGGGCACTAGCACTTGCTAAAAGCAAGGATTACTCACTGTAATCAGGCCAGGAGAAAGAATTACTACTACACATGGATGCCCAGTAACAGGATAGCAGCTAGCACAACTTAACAGAGCATAAACATCACAGTGTGCTCATGAGCAAGAGCTCATGAGTTACAACAGCAAGGTATAGAGAAGAGCAGCACACACAGAAGCAGCATATGCACAGCAACAGCATACGCATAGCAGCAGCACAAGCACATCAGCTAGTATCCATGGCGCATATGGCAGCAGCAACTAACACATCATGGCAGCACCAGAGCTAGCATGGCGCAGAGCACATAGGCGCAGGAGCAACATCAGCACAACAAGATGGATGCTAGGGCATCCAGAGGAAGGAGAAGAGGTAAAGCAGGCAAACGAGAGAGGGAGGCGCACACACCTGGAGCAGAAGCACCGCAGCGTGCCCATGGCGGCACGGCGGCACAGGCTGACCACGGCAGCACCAGGCCGCAGCCAGGCCAGGCGCCGCCGGGCACAAACGCCCCAGCACCACCACGGCGAGGCACACGGCCGCGTCACCGCGTGTGGTTCACCGGCGAGCGACGAATCGCCGCGGAACCCCACGGCCTTGCGGGCAGACGCGTTGGGGGCAAGTCGAGGAGGCGACGAGGGCCAGATCGACGCGGAGGATCTGATGCGCTGTCGAGAGGTGGTTCAGATGCGCCCCATCTCACCGCCGGCGATGGCCGAAGATGGCCGGAGGAATCCGGCGAAGGCAACGGCGACCGCGTGTCGCCAGAGCTCGGGGGATTAGGGTTTCGCGAGGGAGAGGAGAAGAAGTGAGGGCGACCGAGTGGGCCGGACCAGGCCGAAGGGGTTGAGCCCAACCCACTCGGGTTCACCCTGACAGGTGGGCCCGAGGGCATTTTGGACATTTCCAAAATACCCAAATTAAGTGAATGTTTCTAAGAATTTTATAAAATAAATATAGATCTAAAAAAATAAATAAAAATATGAAAATCACTCAGCATAAAATTCTCTATCATAATAAAATATGAAATGGAATTTTTGAGACAATAAAAAATGAGTCATATTTAAATGCAAGGAATTAATCATTAAAGATTAAACCTTATATTTTTAATGATAAAAATAAGTCCATAAATACTTTTGGACTTTAAAAAACACCTTGACAACATTTCAAGGTAGTATTTTTACCCTAAATAGAGTATCCCTAAATCATTCTTAGTATTCACCTCTTACATAAAATAATAAGCATCGGAAAGGGGGGAACAAACCCTAAAAATGGAAAGCATGCATAATTGCTTCTTTAACCATTGCCCTTATCGGACAATGATGCTAGTTTTCAGCAACAGAGGACAAGGGTCAGTCCACACCATCCAACTGCAACACTTTGCAGTGTTCAGGCAAGTTCATCGCTTGCTCATGTCATTTGAGTATTTTTACCAAATTACTTGCAAAGTACTATGTTTATCACTAATTGCATAAAAAGCAAAACCACTATTTTCATAACTATGAATATGACTATGTGGTGGGCAATGGAACCATGGATTGTGTTGATATGGCGGAGGTTCCATTGCAAGGGTTTATATCCATCTAGGATTAAACAACAAATGTCGTCCAGTGATTCTTGTGTCGTAATACCCGTGTTAACCATAAGATCTGGAGTGGGACGGAGTAGTCAATCGTATTTCCACCTCTTGTACATCAACGGATGCGCTTTACCGTAGACACTTGTATTCCAAGGGTGCAAACAGTGGGCTGGGGAAGCCTAAAGTCCCCACGGCATTGTCCGTAGACACTTGTAGCACGAGGAGCAAGCGGTGGGCTGGGGAAGCCTAAAGTCCCCACGGTTATTGCGGTCTATGATGGGTTGCATCTCCCGGCGAAGGAGTTCATGGTAGAAAGCCCAGAACTGTTGTCGTGGTCGGGGGTCGTCCTTAATCGGTATAAGAACACCGGCGAGGACCCAGGGTCGGAGTTTGCAACAAAGGGTGGGTGTACGAGGTAGCGGAGGAATATGATTGGCTATGACCTTATACCGGGCCTCACACCAAAGGTAGTGTGGACGGGAAAGCTGCCCGGTTGGCACCAAGGTTAAGATCTCTTATGGGTAAAGCAACACACCTCTGCAGAGTGTAATGAATCGTGACCTGTCACTCCCTGTTTCGGGATTTGTCACTGCGAACGCTGCCGGAAAGGAACTCCATGAAGTTCTAGTAAACCGGTGAAGGCTGACGGACATAGTTCTTCTGAATAAAAACAACCTCTTGAAGAAATGATTATCAAAACCTGCATTGGTATTAGACTTTCTGGTCTGATATCGTAGCTAGTGCATTAAACACCTCTTTCCTATAATGAACTTGTTGAGTACGCTCGTACTCATACCACTCTTAAATCCCCTGCTTAGATTGTCTGAATCGACTTGAGGAGGACAACGATGACCCCGAAGGAGCAGAAGACGTCTGCTATGAAGAACCAGACCTCTCTGGAGGTATAGAAGGAGTTGACTACCTCATCGTCTACGGAACCGGGGAGGGTTCCGGAAGAGGACAAGCGTAGACCTATCAGATAGTAATAGTATCCGAGCAGTGCGAACTCTTGGTACTTAACTGCTCGTTGAGAATAAATGTATAACCTAGTGATGTCTACTCACGCTTCTTTTCCTGTAGACAGTGTTGGGCCTCCAAGAGCAGAGGTTTGTAGAACAGCAGCAAGTTTTCCCTTAAGTGGATCACCCAAGGTTTATCGAACTCAGGGAGGAAGAGGTCAAAGATATCCCTCTCAAGCAACCCTGCAATCACGATACAAGAAGTATCTTGTGTCCCCAACACACCTAATACACTTGTCAGATGTATAGGTGCACTAGTTCGGCGAAGAGATAGTGAAATACAAGTGGTATGAATAAATATGAGCAGTAGTAACGGCACCAGAAAATAGCTTGCTGGCGTGCAGTTGACGTGGGAGATATTGCAGGAAGTAAAGATGCGAGAAACGATAAGTAAGCGATGATTGCAGTATTTGGAAACAAGGCCTAGGGATCATACTTTCACTAGTGGACACTCTCAACATTGATCACATAATAAAACCACTCTACACTCTCTTGTTGGATGATGAACACCATTAATTGTGTAGGGCTACATGAGCACCTCAATGCCGGAGTTAACAAGCTCCACAACATTCGATGTTCATATTTAAATAACCTTAGAGTGCATGATAGACCAACGCAATTATACCGAGTACTAACATAGCATGCACACTATCACCGACAGACTATGAAAGGGGGAATAGATCACATCAATACCATCATAGTAATAGTTAACTTCATAATCAACAAGAGATCACAATCATAAACTACGCCAAGTACTACATGATGCACACACTGTCACCATTACATCATGGAGGAGGAATAGAGTACTTTAATAACATCACTAGAGTAGCACATAGATTAATAGTGATACAAAGCTCATATGAATCTCAATCATGTAAGGCAGCTCATGAGATCATTGTATTGAAGTACATGGGAGAGTGATTAACCACATAGCTACAGGTACAGCCCTTAGCCTCGATGGAGAACTACTCCCTCCTCATGGGAGACATCAGCATTGATGAAGATGGCGGTGGTGTCGATGGAGATGCCTTCCGGGGGCACTTCCCCATCCCGGCGGCATGCCGGAACAGAGACTTCTGTCCCCCAGATCTTGGCTTCGCGATGGCGGCTGCTCTGGAAGGTTTCTCGTACCGTGGCTTATTCGTCTCGAAGATTTAGGTCAGGGGGCTTCTTATAGGCGAAGAGTCGGAGTCGGAAGGGCTGCGGTGGCTCCACACAATAGGGGGGCGCCCCCCCTGGGCCGCACCGCCACCTTGTGTGGTGGGCCTGTGGCTCTCCTCTGGCCCCTCTCTGGTGTTCTGGAAGCTTCGTGGAATTATAAGATACTGGGAGTTGATTTCGTCCAATTCCAAGAATATTTCCTTACTAGGATTTCTGAAACCAAAAACAGCAGAAAATAGGAACTGGCACTTCGGCATCTCGTCAATAGGTTAGTTCCGGAAAATGCATAAAATCATCATAAAGTGTGAACAAAACATGTAGGTATTGTCATAAAACAAGCATGGAACATCAGAAATTATAGATACGTTGGAGACGTATCAGTATCCCCAAGCTTAGTTCCTACTCGTCCTCGAGTAGGTAAACAATAACAAAGATAATTTCTAAAGTGACATGCTACCAACATAATCTTGATCATACTATTGTAAAGCATATGAGATGAATGCAGCGATTCAAAGCAATGATAAAGATAATGATTAAACAACTGAATCATATAGCAAAGACTTTTCATGAATAGTACTTTCAAGACAAGCATCAATAAGTATTGCATAAGAGTTAACTCATAAAGCAATAGATTCAAAGTAAAGGCATTGAAGCAACACAAAGGAAGATTAAGTTTCAGCGGTTGCTTTCAACTTGTAACATGTATATCTCATGGATAGTTGTCAACATAAAGTAATATGATGAATGCAAATATGCAAGTATGTAAGAATCAATGCACAGTTAACACCAGTGTTTGCTTCTAAGACAGAAAGAAGTAGGTAAACTGACTCAACATTAAAGTAAAAGAATGGCCCTTCGAAGAGGGAAGCATTGATTGCTATATTTGTGCTAGAGCTTTTATTTTGAAAACAAGAAACAATTTTGTCAATGGTAGTAATAAAGCATATGTATTATGTATAAGATATCCTACAAGTTGCAAGCCTCATGCATAGATTACCAATAGTGCCCGCACCTTGTCCTAATTAGCTTGGATTTACATGGATTATCACCGCAATACATATGTTTTAACCAAGTATCACAAAGGGGTACCTCTATGCCGCCTGTACAAAGGTCTAAGGAGAAAGCTCGCATTGGATTTCTCACTTTTGATTATTCTCAACTTAGACATCCATACTGGGACAACATAGACAACAGATAATGGACTCCTCTTTAATGCATAAGCATTCAACAACAAATAATATTCTCATAAGAGATTGAGGATTGTTGTCCAAAACTGAAACTTCCACCATGGATCATGGCTTTAGTTAGCGGCCCAATGTTCTTCTCTAACAATATGCATACTCAAACCATTCAACTCATGATAAATCACCCTTATTTCAGACAAGACGAACATGCATAGCAACTCACATGATATTCAACAAAGGATAGTTGATGGCGTCCCCAGGAACATGGTTATCGCACAACAAGCAACTTATTAGGAAATAAGATACATAAGTACATATTCAATACCACAATAGTTTTTAAGCTATTTTTCCCATGAGCTATATAATGCAAAGACAAAGAATGGAATTTTAAAGGTAGCACTCAAGCAATTTACTTTGGAATGGCAGAGAAATACCATGTAGTAGGTAGGTATGGTGGACACAAATGGCATAGTTTTTGGCTCAAGGATTTTGGATGCATGAGAAGTAATCCCTCTCAATACAAGGCTTAGGCTAGCAAGGTTGTTTGAAGCAAACACAAGTATGAACCGGTACAGCAAAACTTACA
The DNA here is from genome assembly GCF_019359855.2 of Lolium perenne. Lineage (NCBI taxonomy): Eukaryota > Viridiplantae > Streptophyta > Magnoliopsida > Poales > Poaceae > Lolium > Lolium perenne. Next base: position 192,926,830 of record NC_067245.2, read on the forward strand.
TAAGAACATATTGCAAGCATTATAAGACTCTACACTGTCTTCCTTGTTGCTCAAACACCTTACCAGAAAATATCTAGACTCTAGAGAGACCAATCATGCAAACCAAATTTTAACAAACTCTACAGTATTTCTTCATTAATAGGTGCAAAGTATATGATGCAGGAGCTTAAACATGATCTATATGAGCACAAAAATTGCCAAGTATCAAGTTATTCAAGACATCATACCAATTACCACATATAGCATTTTCTGTTTCCATCCATATAACAATTAACGAAGCAGTTTCAACCTTCGCCATGAACATTAAAAGTAAAACGAAGAACACAAGTGTTCAAATGAAAAAGCGGAGCGTGTCTCTCTCCCACACAAGCATTTATTCAGAGAATGAAAATAACAAAAACGAAAATAAAAGCACACAGACGCTCCAAGTAAAGTACATAAGATGTGACGGAATAAAAATATAGTTTCAATAGAAGAAACCTGATAAATTGTTGATGAAGAAGGGGATGCCTTGGGCATCCCCAAGCTTAGATGCTTGAGTCTTCTTGAAATATGCAGGGATGAACCACGGGGGCACCCCCAAGCTTAGAGCTTTCACTCTCCTTGATCATATTGTATCATCCTCCTCTCTTGATCCTTGAAAACTTCCTCCACACCAAACTCAAAACAACTCATTAGAGGATTAGTGCATAATCAAAATTCACATGTTCAGAGGTGACATAATGATTCTTAACACTTCTGTACATTGCAGAAAGCTACTGAAAGTTAATGGAACAAAGAAATCCATCAAACATAGCAAAAGAGGCAATGCGAAATAAAAGGCAGAATCTGTCAAAACAGAACAGTCCGTAAAGACGAATTTTTCTGGGGCACTTAACTTGCTCAGATGAAAATGCTCAAATTGAATGAAAGTTGCGTACATATCTGAGGATCACGCACGTAAATTGGCAGATTTTTCTGAGTTACCTACAGAGAACCCTGCCCAAATTCGTGATAGACAGAAATCTGTTTCTGCGCAGTAATCCAAATCTAGTATCAACCTTACTATCAAAGACTTTACTTGGCACAACAATGCAATAAAATAAGATAAGGAGAGGTTGCTACAGTAATAACAACTTCCAAGACTCAAATATAAAATAAAAATGTTGTAGTAAAATAAAACATGGGTTATCTCCCAAGAAGTGCTTTCTTTATAACCATTAAGATGGGCTCAGCAATTTTAATGATGCACTCGCAAGGAATAGTAGTTGAAGCAAAAGAGAGCATCAAGAAGAAAATTCAAAACACATTTAAGTCTAACCCACTTCCTATGAAAAAGGAATCTTGTAAATAAACAAATTCATGAAGCATAATGCAACAAGCATAGAAAGATAAAACACAAGTAACTTCAAAATTTTCAGCGTATAGAGAGGTGTTTTAGTAACATGAAAATTTCTACAACCATATTTTCCTCTCTCATAAAGATTTTCAGTAGCATCATGAACAAACTCAACAATATAACTATCACATAAAGCATTCTTATCATGAGTCTCATGCATAAAATTATTACTCTCCACATAAGCATAATCAATTTTATTAGTAATAGTGGGAGCAAATTCAACAAAGTAGCTATCATTATTATTCTCATCAAGTGTAGGAGGCATAGTATAATCATAACAAAATTTACTCTCCATAGTAGGCGGCACCAAAAGACCACTATCATTATAATCATCGTAAATAGGAGGCAAAGTATCATCAAAGTAAATTTTCTCCTCAATGCTTGGGGGACTAAAAATATCATGCCCATCAAAGCCAGCTTCCCCAAGCTTAGAATTTTCCATATCATTAGCAACAATGGTGTTCAAAGCGTTCATACTAATATGTTCCATAGGTTTTTTAATTTTCGCATCAAACCATCCATGTCTTAACTCAGGAAATAGATTAAAAAGCTCCATGTTGCTTTCCATTATGCCTTACTAGTGTAAAACAAGAAACAAAAAGATGCAATTGCAGGATCTAAAGGAAATAGCTTCGAGCACTTACAACGGCACCAGAAAATAACTTAGTTACCTGGGACCGGAGTGTGAGTGCCTTTTTACCTTTCCTCCCCGGCAACGGCGCCAGAAAATAGCTTGATGTCTACTCACGCTTCTTTTCATGTAGACAGTGTTGGGCCTCCAAGAGCAGAGGTTTGTAGAACAGCAGCAAGTTTTCCCTTAAGTGGATCACCCAAGGTTTATCGAACTCAGGGAGGAATAGGTCAAAGATATCCCTCTCAAGCAACCCTGCAATCACGATACAAGAAGTCTCTTGTGTCCCCAACACACCTAATACACTTGTCAGATGTATAGGTGCACTAGTTCGGCGAAGAGATAGTGAAATACAAGTGGTATGAATAAATATGAGCAGTAGTAACGGCACCAGAAAATAGCTTGCTGGCGTGCAGTTGACGTGGGAGATATTGCAGGAAGTAAAGATGCAGTAGAACAATAAATAAGCGATGATTGCAGTATTTGGAAACAAGACCTAGGGATCATACTTTCACTAGTGGACACTCTCAACATTGATCATATAATAAAACTACTCTACACTCTCTTGTTGGATGATGAACACCATTAATTGTGTAGGGCTACAAGAGCACCTCAATGCCGGAGTTAACAAGCTCCACAACATTCGATGTTCATATTTAAATAACCTTAGAGTGCATGATAGACCAACGCAATTATACCGAGTACTAACATAGCATGCACACTGTCACCGAGAGACTATGAAAGGGGGAATAGATCACATCAATACCATCATAGTAATAGTTAACTTCATAATCTACAAGAGATCAGAATCATAAACTACGCCAAGTACTACATGATGCACACACTGTCACCATTACATCATGGAGGAGGAATAGAGTACTTTAATAACATCACTAGAGTAGCACATAGATTAATAGTGATACAAAGCTCATATGAATCTCAATCATGTAAGGCAGCTCATGAGATCATTGTATTGAAGTACATGGGAGAGAGATTAACCACATAGCTACCGGTACAACCCTTAGCCTCGATGGAGAACTACTCCCTCCTCATGGGAGACAGCAGCGTTGATGAAGATGGAGGTGGTGTCGATGGAGATGCCTTCCGGGGGCACTTCCCCGTCCCGGCGGCGTGCCGGAAAAAAGACTTCTGTCCCCCAGATCTTGGCTTCGGGATGGCGGCGGCTCTGGAAGGTTTCTCGTACCGTGGCTTATTCGTCTCGAAGATTTAGGTCAGGGGGCTTCTTATAGGCGAAGAGTCGGAGTCGGAAGGGCTGCGGTGGCTCCACACAATAGGGGGGCGCCCCCCTGATACGTGTACAACACACGTCCGTTGGGAACCCCAAGAGGAAGGTGTGATGCGTACAGCGGCAAGTTTTCCCTCAGTAAGAAACCAAGGTTTATCGAACCAGTAGGAGCCAAGAAGCACGTTGAAGGTTGATGGCGGCGGAGTGTAGTGCGGCGCAACACCAGGGATTCCAGCGCCAACGTGGAACCTGCACAACACAACCAAAGTACTTTGTCCCAACGTAACAGTGAGGTTGTCAATCTCACCGGCTTGCTGTAACAAAGATTAGATGTATAGTGTGGATGATGATGTTTGCAGAGAACAGTAGAGCTAGTATTGCAGTAGATTATATTCGATGTAAAGAATGGACCGGGGTCCACAGTTCACTAGTGGTGTCTCTCCGATAAGAATAAGCATGTTGGGTGAACAAATTACAGTTGGGCAATTGACAAATAAAGAGGGCATGACCATGCACATACATGTTATGATGAGTATTGTGAGATTTAATTGGGCATTATGACAAAGTACATAGACCGCTATCCAGCATGCATCTATGCCTCAAAATTCCACCTTCAGGTTATCATCCGAACCCCCTCCAGTATTAAGTTGCAAACAACAGACAATTGCATTAAGTATGGTGCGTAATGTAATCAACAAATATATCCTTAGACATAGCATTGATGTTTTATCCCTAGTGGCAACAGCACATCCACAACCTTAGAGGTTTCTGTCACTCCCAGTTTAATGGAGACATGAACCCACTATCGAGCATAAATACTCCCTCTTGGAGTTACAAGCAAAAACTTGGCCAGAGCCTCTACTAGCAACAGAGAGCATGCAAGATCATAAACAACACATAGATGATATTGATAATCAACATAACATAGCATTCACTTATTCATCGGATCCCAACAAACGCAACATGTAGCATTACAGGTAGATGATCTTGATCATGTTAGGCAGCTCACAAGATCCAACAATGATAGCACAATTAGGAGAAAACGACCATCTAGCTACTGCTATGGACCCATAGTCCAGGGGTAGACTACTCACACATCACTCTTAGACTACTCACACATCACTCCGGAGGTGACCATGGCGGTGAAGAGTCCTCCGGGAGATGATTCCCCTCTCCGGCAGGGTGTCGGAGGCGATCTCCTGAATCCCCCGAGATGGGATTGGCGGCGGCGTCTCTGGAAGGTTTTCCGTATCGTGGCTCTCGGTACTGGAGTTATTCTCGACGAAGGCTTAAGTAGGCGGAAGGGTAGGTCAGGGGGCGCCACAAGGGGCCCACACTACAGGCCGGCGCGGCCAGGGCTTGGGCCACGCCGCCCTGGTGTGTGGCGGCCTCGTCGCCCCACTTCGTTTCCTCTCCGGACTTCTGGAAGCTTCGTGGAAAAATAAGATCCTGGGCGTTGATTTCGTCCAATTCCGAGAATATTTCCTTACTAGGATTTCTGAAACCAAAAACAGTAGAAAACAGCAACTGGCTCTTCGGCATCTCGTTAATAGGTTAGTGCCGGAAAATGCATAAATATGACATAAAGTATGCATAAAACATGTAGGTATCATCAATAAAGTAGCATGGAACATAAGAAATTATCGATACGTTGGAGACGTATCAGCATCCCCAAGCTTAGTTCCTGCTCGTCCCGAGTAGGTAAACGATAACAAAGATAATTTCTGAAGTGACATGCCATCATAATCTTGATCATACTATTGTAAGCACATGTAATGAATGCAGCGATTCGAAGCAATGTTAATGCAATGAGTAAACAACTGAATCATATAGCAAAGACTTTTCATGAATAGTACTTTCAAGACAAGCATCAATAAGTCTTGCATAAGAGTTAACTCATAAAGCAATAAATTCATAGTAGAGGCATTGAAGCAACACAAAGGAAGATTAAGTTTCAGCGGTTGCTTTCAACTTGTAACATGTATATCTCATGGATATTGTCAACATAAAGTAATATAACAAATGCAATATGCAAGTATGTAGGAATCAATGAACAGTTCACACAAGTGTTTGCTTCTTGAGATGGAGAGAAATAGGTGAACTGACTCAACATAAAAGTAAAAGAAGCGCCCTTCGCAGAGGGAAGCATCGATTGCTATATTTGTGCTAGAGCTTTGATTTTGAAAACAAGAAATAATTTTGTCAACGGTAGTAATAAAGCATATGTATCATGTAAATTATATCCTACAAGTTGCAAGCCTCATGCATAGTATACTAATAGTGCCCGCACCTTGTCCTAATTAGCTCGGATTACCAGGATTATCACCGCAATACATATGTTTTAACCAAGTATCACAAAGGGGTACCTCTATGCACTTTGTACAAAGGTCTAAGGAGAAAGCTCGCATTGGATTTCTCGCTTTTGATTATTCTCAACTTAGACATCCATACCGGGACAACATAGACAACAAATAATGGACTCCTCTTTAATGCTTAAGCATTCAACAACAATTAATTTTCTCATATGAGATTGAGGATATTTGTCCAAAACTGAAACTTCCACCATGGATCATGGCTTTAGTTAGCGGCCCAATGTTCTTCTCTAACAATATGCATGCTCAAACCATTCAACTCATGGTAAATCACCCTTACTTCAGACAAGACGAACATGCATAGCAACTCACATGATATTCAACAAAGAGTAGTTGATGGCGTCCCCAGGAACATGGTTATCGCACAACAAGCAACTTAATAAGAGATAAAATGCATAAGTACATATTCAATACCACAATAGTTTTTAGGCTATTTGTCCCATGAGCTATATATTGCAAAGATAAAGGATAGAAATTTTAAAGGTAGCACTCAAGCAATTTACTTTGGAATGGCGGAGAAATACCATGTAGTAGGTAGGTATGGTGGACACAAGTGGCATAGTTATTGGCTCAAGGATTTTGGATGCATGAGAAGTATTCCCTCTCAATACAAGGCTTAGGCTAGCAAGGTTATTTGAAACAAACACAAGTATGAACCGGTACAGCAAAACTCACATAAAAGACATATTGTAAGCATTATAAGACTCTACACCGTCTTTCTTGTTGTTCAAACCCTTACTAGAAATTATCTAGACCTTAGAGAGACCAATCATGCAAACCAAATTTTAGCAAGCTCTATGTATTTCTTCATTAATAGGTGCAAAGTATATGATGCAAGAGCTTAAACATGAGCACAACAATTGCCAAGTTTCACATTATTCAAGACATTCTACCAATTACCACATGTAGCATTTCCCGTTTCCAACCATATAACAATTTAACGAAGCAGTTTCAACCTTCGCCATGAATAATATGAGTAAAGCCTAAGGACATATTTGTCCATATGCAACAGCGGAGCGTGTCTCTCTCCCACACAATGAATGCTAGGATCCAACTTTATTCAAACAAAACAAAAACAAAAACATACAGACGCTCCAAGCAAAGTACATAAGATGTGATGGAATAAAAATATAGTTTCACTAGAGGAACCTGATAATGTTGTCGATGAAGAAGGGGATGCCTTGGGCATCCCCAAGCTTAGACACTTGAGTCTTCTTGAAATATGCAGGGGTGAACCACCGGGGCGTCCCCAAGCTTAGAGCTTTCACTCTCCTTGATCATATTGTATCATCCTCCTCTCTTGATCCTTGAAAACTTCCTCCACACCAAACTTAAAACAACTCATTAGAGGGTTAGTGCATAATAAAAATTCACATGTTCAGAGGTGACATAATCATTCTTAACACTTCTGGACATTGCACAAAGCTACTGAAAGTTAATGGAATAGAAAAATCCATCAAGCATAGCAAAACAGGCAATGCGAAATAAAAGGCAGAATCTGTCAAAACAGAACAGTCCGTAAAGACGAATTTCTAAGAGGCACCAGACTTGCTCAAATGAAAATTCTCAAATTGAATGAAAGTTGCGTACATATCGGAGGATCACTCACGTAAATTGGCATAATTTTCTGAGTTACCTACAGAGAATTATGCCCAGATTCGTGACAGCAAGAAATCTGTTTCTGTGCAGTAATCCAAATCTAGTATGAACCTTACTATCAAAGACTTTACTTGGCACAACAATGCAACAAAACTAAGATAAGGAGAGGTTGCTACAGTAGTAACAACTTCCAAGACTCAAATGTAAAATAAAAGTGCAGAAGTAAAATCATGGGTTGTCTCCCATAAGCGCTTTTCTTTAACGCCTTTCAGCTAGGCGCAGAAAGTGTGTATCAAGTGTTATCAAGAGACGAAGCATCAACATTATTTTCACCATCAGGTATCTTAGATGCTCCTTTTTCTATAGTGGTATTAAGAGCTTTATCAATTTTAGGCCTATAATAGTTTTTTGGTTTAGGCACCTTAGAGACATACATGAACTTTTGCTCCTTACCTACATAAGCTTTCTCCTTAAATTTAATAGAAGAAAAAGTTGAACCCAAGGTTCCCATAGCTTCTTCAAGTTCACTAATCCTTTGGGTTTGATTATCATGAATAGCACAAGCTTCTAAAATGGCAATTCTATCATTAATTCCACCTAGAGATTTATCAAGTTTATCAGTGCTATTAAGTAATGCTCCCAAATTAGTCTCAATATTTGGAAGATTTTGCTCTATGGTCTCCAACTTTTTCATGACATCTTCAAGAGAGATTTCAATTTTAACTTCATTAACAGGTGGTATTCCAAATAGACTCTCAATAATGCAACTAGCTTCTAAGGCAGGAGTACTTAGAAAGTTACCTCCCGCGAGACGATCAAGAACATACCTATTCCAGCTAGAGATACCAACATAAAAATTCCTGAGTAGGATAGTGGTGGAGTGTTTCTTAGTGCACCTATTATGGGCATCACTAATTCTATACCAAGCATCTTTTAAACATTCTCCCCCCTGTTGCTTAAACGAACGGACTTCAACTTCAGGATTACTCATTTTAGCAATAGTAAATAAAGCAAACTAGATAAAGTAAATGCAAGTAACTATTTTTTGTGTGTTTTTAATATGGCAAACAAGATAGCAAATAAAATAAAACTAGCAACTAATTTTTTGTGTTTGGTTTTAGTGCAGCAAACAAAGAAGTAAATAAAAGTAAAGCAAGACAAAAACAAAGTAAAGAGATTGGAAGTGGAGACTCCCCTTGCAGCGTGTTTTGATCTCCCCGGCAACGGCGCCAGAAAACAGTCTTGATACGCGTACAACACGCGTCTGTCGGGAACCCCAAGAGGAAGATGTGATGCGTACAGCGGCAAGTTTTCCCTCAGTAAGAAACCAAGGTTTATCGAACCGGTAGGAGCCAAGAAGCACGTTGAAGGTTGATGGCGGCGGAGTGTAGTGCGGCGCAACACCAGGGATTCCGGCGCCAACGTGGAACCTGCACAACACAACCAAAGTACTTTGTCCCAACGTAACAGTGAGGTTGTTAATCTCACCGGCTTGCTGTAACAAAGGATTAGATGTATAGTGTGGATGATGATGTTTGCAGAGAACAGTAGAGCTAGTATTGCAGTAGATTATATTCGATGTAAAGAATGGACCGGGGTCCACAGTTCACTAGTGGTGTCTCTCCGATAAGAATAAGCATGTTGGGTGAACAAATTACAGTTGGGCAATTGACAAATAAAGAGGGCATGACCATGCACATACATGTTATGATGAGTATTGTGAGATTTAATTGGGCATTACGACAAAGTACATAGACCGCTATCCAGCATGCATCTATGCCTAAAAAGTCCTCCTTCAGGTTATCATCCGAACCCCCTCCAGTATTAAGTTGCAAACAACAGACAATTGCATTAAGTATGGTGCGTAATGTAATCAACAAATATATCCTTAGACATAGCATTGATGTTTTATCCCTAGTGGCAACAGCACATCCACAACCTTAGAGGTTTCTGTCACTCCCCCAGATTTAATGGAGACGTGAACCCACTATCGAGCATAAATACTCCCTCTTGGAGTTACAAGCAAAAACTTGGCCAGAGCCTCTACTAGCAACGGAGAGCATGCAAGATCATAAACAACACATAGATGATATTGATAATCAACATAACATAGCATTCACTTATTCATCGGATCCCAACAAACGCAACATCTAGCATTACAGATAGATGACCTTGATCATGTTAGGTAGCTCACAAGATCCAACAATGATAGCACAATTAGGAGAAGACGACCATCTAGCTACTGCTATGGACCCATAGTCCAGGGGTAGACTACTCACACATCACTCCGGAGGCGACCATGGCGGTGAAGAGTCCTCCGGGAGATGATTCCCCTCTCCGGCAGGGTGCCGGAGGCGATCTCCTGAATCCCCTGAGATGGGATTGGCGGCGGCGGCGTCTCTGGAAGGTTTTCCGTATCGTGGCTCTCGGTACTGGAGTTATTCTCGACGAAGGCTTAAGTAGGCGGAAGGGTAGGTCAGGGGGCGCCACGAGGGGCCCACACTACAGGCCGGCGCGGCCAGGGCTTGGGCCGCGCCGCCCTGGTGTGTGGCGGCCTCGTCGCCCCACTTCGTTTCCTCTCCGGACTTCTAGAAGCTTCGTGGAAAAATAAGATCATGGGCGTTGATTTCGTCCAATTCCGAGAATATTTCCTTACTAGGATTTCTGAAACCAAAAACAGTAGAAAACAGCAACTGGCTCTTCGGCATCTCGTTAATAGGTTAGTGCCGGAAAATGCATAAATATGACATAAAGTATGCATAAAACATGTAGGTATCATCAATAAAGTAGCATGGAACATAAGAAATTATCAATACGTTGGAGACGTATCACCCCCCCTGGGCCGCGCCGCCACCTTGTGTGGTGGGCATGTGGCTCTCCTCTGGCCCCTCTCTGGTGTTCTGGAAGCTTCGTGGAATTATAAGATACTGGGCGTTGATTTCGTCCAATTCCGAGAATATTTCCTTACAAGGATTTCTGAAACCAAAAACAGCAGAAAACAGGAACTGGCACTTCGGCTCCAATCAGATGTAATTCTGAGATGGATGAGGACGCCACAACCTAGTTCCAGAACCATCAGTATAGTAGGGGAGACTATGAGGAGTATCCTATACTGATCGAGTCGGATACGGATGGTGGGAATACCTATGGCGGAGTCACAGGGGAGTACACCCAAGGGAAGACCCTATGTTCCAGTTCATGAACACAGATTTCTCCCTGGGATCATCCTCTGATTCCGACTACCAGCCGACGGGAAGACCCTATGTTCCAGATTCTGTCAGGAGGACTACACGTTCGACCGGATGGAAGCCTGGGATGTACCGGGAGTAAAGCACGATTAGAGACCACCATGGGAGGCGAGACTATGATGTCTACGCACGCTTCTATTCCTGTAGACAGTGTTGGGCCTCCAAGAGCAGAGGTTTGTAGAACAGCAGCAAGTTTCCCTTAAGTGAATCACCCAAGGTTTATCGAACTCAGGGAGGTAGAGGTCAAAGATATCCCTCTCAAGCAACCCTGCAATCACGATACAAGAAGTCTCTTGTGTCCCCAACACACCCAATACACTTGTCAGATGTATAGGTGCACTAGTTCGGCGAAGAGATAGTGAAATACAAGTAATATGGATGATTATGAGTGGTAATAGCAATCTGATATAAATATGGCAGCGAGTAAACATGCAGTGGAACAGTAAATAAACGGAGATTCGATATTCGGAAATAAGGCTTAAGGATCATACTTTCACTAGTGGACACTCTCAACATTGATCACATAACTAAAACTACTCTACACTCTCTTGTTGGATAACAATCACCATTCATTGTGTAGGGTTACAAAAGCACCTCAATGCCGGAGTTAACAAGCTCCACAACATCCGGAGTTCATATTTAAGTAACCTTAGAGTGCATGATAGACCATTGCAATTATACCGAGTACTAACATAGCATGCACACCGTCACCGTCAGGCTATGAAAGAGGGAATAGATCGCATCAATACTATGATAGTAATAGTTAACTTCATAATCTACAAGAGATCACAATCATAGCTTATACCAAGTACTACATGATGCACACACTGTCAACATTGCATCATGGAGGAGGAATAGACTACTTTAATAACATCACTAGAGTAGCACATAGATGATATTCAACTAGATCACAAAGAGAGAGATGAACCACATAGCTACGGTAGAGCCTTCAGCCTCGGGGGAGAACTACTCCCTCCTCATCATGGGAGACAGCGATGGCGATGAAGATGGCGGTGATGTCGATGGAGATGACTCCGGGGGCAATTCCCCGTCCCGGCAGGGTGCCGAAACAGAGACTTCTTTCCCCCGAATTGGAGTTTCGCGATGGCGGCGGCTCTGGAAGGTTTTCTGGAGTTTCATCAATCCGTCTCGAAGGTTTAGGTCACGAAGAGTCTTATAGGCGAAGAGGCGGAGTCGGAGGGGCCACGGGGGACCCACACACCAGGGGGCGTGCCCCCCCTCTGGCCGCGCCGTGATGGCGTGTAACTCACACGTTCGTTGGGAACCCCAAGAGGAAGGTATGATGCGCACAGCAGCAAGTTTTCCCTCAGAAAGAAACCAAGGTTTATCGAACCAGGAGGAGCCAAGAAGCACGTTGAAGGTTGATGGCGGCGGGATGTAGTGCGGCGCAACACCAAGGATTCCGGCGCCAACGTGGAACCTGCACAACACAACCAAAGTACTTTGCCCCAACGAAACAGTGAGGTTGTCAATCTCACCGGCTTGCTGTAACAAAGGATTAACCGTATTGTGTGGAGGATGATTGTTTGCAGAAAACAGTAGAACAGTATTGCAGTAGATTGTATTTCAGTAAAGAGAATTGGACCGGGGTCCACAGTTCACTAGAGGTGTCTCTCCCATAAGACAAACAGCATGTTGGGTGAACAAATTACAGTTGGGCAATTGACAAATAAAGAGGGCATGACCATGCACATACATATCATGATGAGTATAGTGAGATTTAATTGGGCATTACGACAAAGTACATAGACCGCCATCCAACTGCATCTATGCCTAAAAGTCCACCTTCGTGTTATCATCCGAACCCCCTCCAGTATTAAGTTGCAAAGCAACAGGCAATTGCATTAAGTATGGTGCGTAATGTAATCAACAACTACATCCTTAGACATAGCATCAATGTTTTATCCCTAGTGGCAACAGCACAACACAACCTTAGAACTTTCATCACATCGTCCCAGGTGTCAATGCAGGCATGAACCCACTATCGAGCATAAATACTCCCTCTTGGAGTTACAAGCATCTACTTGGCCAGAGCATCTACTAGTAACGGAAAGCATGCAAGATCATAAACAACACATAGATATAACTTTGATAATCAACATAACAAGTATTCTCTATTCATCGGATCCCAACAAACGCAACATATAGAATTACAGATAGATGATCTTGATCATGTTAGGCAGCTCACAAGATCCGACAATGATAGCACAATGGGGAGAAGACAACCATCTAGCCACTGCTATGGACCCATAGTCCAGGGGTAGACTACTCACTCATCACTCCGGAGGCGACCATGGCGGCGTAGAGTCCTCCGGGAGATGATTCCCCTCTCCGGCAGGGTGCCGGAGGCGATCTCCTGGATCCCCCGAGATGGGATCGGCGTTGGCGGCGTCTCTGGAAGGTTTTCCGTATCGTGGCTCTCGGTAGTGGGGGTTTCGTCACGAAGGCTTTAAGTAGGCGAAAGGGCAAGTCAGGAGGGGGCACGGGGGCCCCACACCATAGGCCGGCGCGGCCAGGGGGGGCCGCGCCGCCCTAGGGTTTGGGCACCCTGTGGCCCCACTTCGTTTCGTCTTCGGACTTCTGGAAGCTTCGTGGCAAAATAGGCCCCTGGGCGTTGATTTCGTCCAATTCCGAGAATATTTCCTTACTAGGATTTCTGAAACCAAAAACAGCAGAAACAAAGAATCGCACTTCGGCATCTTGTTAATAGGTTAGTTCCAGAAAATGCACGAATATGACATAAAGTGTGCATAAAACATGTAGATAACATCAATAATGTGGCATGGATCATAAGAAATTATCGATACGTCAGAGACGTATCAGCATCCCCAAGCTTAGTTCTGCTCGTCCCGAGCAGGTAAAACGATAACACAGATAATTTCTGGAGTGACATGCCATCATAATTTTGATCATACTATTTGTAAAGCATATGTAGTGAATGCAGCGATCAAAACAATGTATATGACATGAGTAAACAAGTGAATCATATAGCAAAGACTTTTCATGAATAGCACTTCAAGACAAGCATCAATAAGTCTTGCATAAGAGTTAACTCATAAAGCAATAATTCAAAGTAAAGGCATTGAAGCAACACAAAAGAAGATTAAGTTTCAGCGGTTGCTTTCAACTTGTAACATGTATATCTCATGGATATTGTCAACATAGAGTAATATAATAAGTGCAATAAGCAAGTATGTAGGAATCAATGCACAGTTCACACAAGTGTTTGCTTCTTGAGGTGGAGAGAAATAGGTGAACTGACTCAACATTGAAAGTAAAAGAATGGTCCTCCATAGAGGAAAAGCATCAATTGCTATATTTGTGCTAGAGCTTTGATTTTGAAAACATGAAACAATTTTGTCAACGGTAGTAATAAAGCATATGTATCATGTAAATTATATCTTATAAGTTGCAAGCCTCATGCATAGTGTACTAATAGTGCCCGCACCTTGTCCTAATTAGCTTGGACTACCGGATCATCACAGTGCACATGTTTTGACCAAGTGTCACAAAGGGGTACCTCTATGCCGCCTGTACAAAGGTCTAAGGAGAAAGCTCGCATTGGATTTCTCGCTATTGATTATTCTTCAACTTAGACATCCATACCTGGACAACATAGACAACAGATAATGGACTCCTCTTTTATGCATAAGCATGTAACAACAATTAATAATTTTCTCATTTGAGATTGAGGATATATGTCCAAAACTAAAACTTCCACCATGGATCATGGCTTTAGTTAGCGGCCCAATGTTCTTCTCTAACAATATGCATGCTTAACCATAGGGTGGTAGATCGCTCTTACTTCAGACAAGATGGACATGCATAGCAACTCACATGAAATTCAACAACGAATAGTTGATGGCATCCCCAGTAAACATGGTTATCGCACAACAAGCAACTTAATAAGAGATAAAGTGCATAATTACATATTCAATACCACAATAGTTTTTAAGCTATTTGTCCCATGAGCTATATATTGCAAAGGTGAATGATGGAATTTTAAAGGTAGCACTCAAGCAATTTACTTTGGAATGGCGGAAAATACCATGTAGTAGGTAGGTATGGTGGACACAAATGGCATAGTGGTTGGCTCAAGTATTTTGGATGCATGAGAAGTATTCCCTCTCGATACAAGGTTTAGGCTACCAAGGCTTATTTGAAACAAACACAAGGATGAACCGGTGCAGCAAAACTCACATAAAAGACATATTGAAAACATTATAAGACTCTACACCGTCTTCCTTGTTGTTCAAACTCAATACTAGAAATTATCTAGACCTTAGAGAAACCAAATATGCAAACCAAATTTTAGCATGCTCTATGTATTTCTTCATTAATGGGTGCAAAGCATATGATGCAAGAGCTTAATCATGAGCACAACAATTGCCAAGTATCACATTACCCAAGACATTAATAGCAATTACTACATGAATCATTTTCCAATTCCAACCATATAACAATTTAACGAAGAAGAAACTTCGCCATGAATACTATGAGTAGAAACCAAGGACATACTTGTCCATATGCTACAGAGGAGCGTGTCTCTCTCCCATAAAGTGAATGCTAGGATCCATTTTATTCAAACAAAACAAAAAAACAAAAACAAACCGACGCTCCAAGAAAAGCACATAAGATGTGATGGAATAAAAATATAGTTTCAGGGGAGGAACCTGATAATGTTGTCGATGAAGAAGGGGATGCCTTGGGCATCCCCAAGCTTAGACGCTTGAGTCTTCTTGATATATGCAGGGGTGAACCACCGGGGCATCCCCAAGCTTAGAGCTTTCACTCTCCTTGATCATGTTGCATCATACTCCTCTCTTGATCCTTGAAAACTTCCTCCACACCAAACTCGAACCAACTCATTAGAGGGTTAGTGCACAATAAAAATTAACATATTCAGAGGTGACACAATCATTCTTAACACTTCTGGACATTGCATAATGCTACTGGACATTAGTGGATCAAAGAAATTCATCCAACATAGCAAAAGAGGCAATGTGAAATAAAAGGCAGAATCTGTCAAAACAGAACAGTTCGTATTGACGAATTTTAAAATGGCACCAGACTTGCTCAAATGAAAATGCTCATATTGAATGAAAGTTGCGTACATATCTGAGGATCACTCACGTAAATTTGCATAATTTTCTGAGTTACCTACAGGGGAAAACAGCCCAGATTCGTGACAGCAAAGAAATCTGTTTCTGCGCAGTAATCCAAATCTAGTACTTACTTTTCTATCAACGGCTTAACTTGGCACAACAAAACACAAAACTAAGATAAGGAGAGGTTGCTACAGTAGTAAACAACTTCCAAGACACAAAATAAAAACAAAGTACTGTAGGTAAAAACATGGGTTGTCTCCCATAAGCGCTTTTCTTTAACGCCTTTCAGCTAGGCGCAGAAAGTGTGCATCAAGTATTATCGAAGGGTGGTGCATTCTCAGCGGGGTGTGGAGTTTTCTCAACCAGACATAGTATATTAGATACATAAGTTTTAGCATCTCCCTTTTCATTAGTCTTAGGCGTGCTACTCTCATCAAACAAATCTTCAGGAACAATCCAATCAAAATTCTTTTCTAGTGCCTCACACATTCCCAAGAGCTTGCAAGGTATTGATGTTTTAATATCCCCCTCATAATTAACTTTATTAGTGTACTTTTGTCTATCCTTTTCCATCTTCTCAAGGGTACTGGCAAAGTTGGTATGAGAACCTAGCATATTATATTTAGTGAAAACTTTTCTAGCTTCTCTCGCTATTCCCCCAAATTCTTTAAGAAGGGTTTCTAATACAAAATCTTTCTTTTCTCCTTCTTCCATATTACTGAGTGTAAGAAACATATGTTGAATCACAGGATTAAGATTAACAAATCTAGCTTCTAACACGTGTACTAAAGAAGCAACAGCAATTTCATAAGTGGGGGCAAGTTCTACCAAGTGTCTATCTTCAAAATCTTCGACCGTACTAATGTGAGTGAAAAAATCTTCTATATTGTCTTTCCCAAGGATAGACCCTCGACCTACAGGTACATCTTTAAGAACAAACTTAGGAGGAAACATGATGAAATAAGTAAAGTAAATGCAAGTAACTAATTTTTTTGTGTTTTTGATATAGCAAACAAGATAACAAATAAAGTAAAACTAGCAACTAATTTTTTTGTATTTTGATTTAGTGCAGCAAACAAAGTAGTAAATAAAACTAAGCAAGACAAAAACAAAGTAAAGAGATTGGGATGTGGAGACTCCCCTTGCAGCGTGTCTTGATCTCCCCGACAACGGTGCCAGAAATTTAGCTTGATGGCGTGTAACTCACACGTTCGTTGGGAACCCCAAGAGGAAGGTATGATGCGCACAGCAGCAAGTTTTCCCTCAGAAAGAAACCAAGGTTTATCGAACCAGGAGGAGCCAAGAAGCACGTTGAAGGTTGATGGCGGCGGGATGTAGTGCGGCGCAACACCAGGGATTCCGGCGCCAACGTGGAACCTGCACAACACAACCAAAGTACTTTGCCCCAACGAAACAGTGAGGTTGTCAATCTCACCGGCTTGCTGTAACAAAGGATTAACCGTATTGTGTGGAGGATGATTGTTTGCAGAAAACAGTAGAACAGTATTGCAGTAGATTGTATTTCAGTAAAGAGAATTGGACCGGGGTCCACAGTTCACTAGAGGTGTCTCTCCCATAAGACAAACAGCATGTTGGGTGAACAAATTACAGTTGGGCAATTGACAAATAAAGAGGGCATGACCATGCACATACATATCATGATGAGTATAGTGAGATTTAATTGGGCATTACGACAAAGTACATAGACCGCCATCCAACTGCATCTATGCCTAAAAAGTCCACCTTCAGGTTATCATCCGAACCCCCTCCAGTATTAAGTTGCAAAGCAACAGACAATTGCATTAAGTATGGTGCGTAATGTAATCAACAACTACATCCTTAGACATAGCATCAATGTTTTATCCCTAGTGGCAACAGCACAACACAACCTTAGAACTTTCATCACATCGTCCCGGTGTCAATGCAGCATGAACCCACTATCGAGCATAAATACTCCCTCTTGGAGTTACAAGCATCTACTTGGCCAGAGCATCTACTAGTAACGGAAAGCATGCAAGATCATAAACAACACATAGATATAACTTTGATAATCAACATAACAAGTATTCTCTATTCATCGGATCCCAACAAACGCAACATATAGAATTACAGATAGATGATCTTGATCATGTTAGGCAGCTCACAAGATCCGACAATGATAGCACAATGGGGAGAAGACAACCATCTAGCCACTGCTATGGACCCATAGTCCAGGGGTAGACTACTCACTCATCACTCCGGAGGCGACCATGGCGGCGTAGAGTCCTCCGGGAAATGATTCCCCTCTCCGGCAGGGTGCCGGAGGCGATCTCCTGGATCCCCCGAGATGGGATCGGCGTTGGCGGCGTCTCTGGAAGGTTTTCCGTATCGTGGCTCTCGGTAATGGGGGTTTCGTCACGGAGGCTTTAAGTAGGCGGAAGGGCAAGTCAGGAGGGGGCACGGGGGCCCCACACCATAGGCCGGCGCGGCCAGGGGGGGCCGCGCCGCCCTAGGGTTTGGGCACCCTGTGGCCCCACTTCGTTTCGTCTTCGGACTTCTGGAAGCTTCGTGGCAAAATAGGCCCCTGGGCGTTGATTTCGTCCAATTCCGAGAATATTTCCTTACTAGGATTTCTGAAACCAAAAACAGCAGAAAACAGACAATCGGCACTTCGGCATCTTGTTAATAGGTTAGTTCCAGAAAATGCACGAATATGACATAAAGTGTGCATAAAACATGTAGATAACATCAATAATGTGGCATGGATCATAAGAAATTATCGATACGTCGGAGACGTATCACGCCGCCACCATGTGTGGAGGCCCTGGGCCTCCCCTCTGGTCCCTCTTCGGTGTTCTGGAAGCTTCGTGGAAATATAAGATCATGGGCCTTGATTTAGTCCAATTCTGAGTATATTTCCTTACTAGGATTTCTGAAACCAAAAACAGCAGAAAACAGGAACTGGCACTTCGGCATCTTGTTAATAGGTTAGTTCCGGAAAATGCATAATAATGACATAAAGTGTGTATAAAACATGTGAGTATCATCATAAAAGTAGCATGGAACATAAGAAAATATAGATACGTTGGAGACGTATCAGCATCCCTGATACGTCTCCAACGTATCGATAATTTCTTATGTTCCATGCTTGTTTTATGACAATACCTACATGTTTTGTTCACACTTTATGTCATATTTATGCGTTTTCCGGAACTAACCTATTGACGAGATGCCGAAGTGCCGCTGTTTTCTCATTGCTTTTGGTTTCAGAAATCCTAGTAAGGAAATATTCTCGGAATTGGACGAAATCAATGCCCAACATCTTATAATTCCACGAAGCTTCCAGAACACCCGAGAGGGACCAGAGGAGAGCCACAGGCCCACCACACAGGTGGCCGGCGCGGCCCAGGGGGGCGCGCCCCCTATTGTGTGGCGCCCCCGTAACCCTTCCGACTTCGCCTCTTCGCCTATAAGAAGCCCCCTGACCTAAAACATCGACACGAATTGACGAAACTCCAGAAAGACTCCAGGGGCGCCGCCGCCATCGCGAAACTCCAATTCGGGGGACAGAATCTCTGTTCCGGCACCCTGCCGGGACGGGGAAGTGCCCCCGGAAGCCATCTCCATCGACGCCACCGCCTCCATCATGCTCCGTGAGTAGTTCCCCCATGGACTACGGGTTCTTGCTTTAGCTAGTTGGTACTCTCTATCCCATGTACTTCAATACAATGATCTCATGAGCTGCCTTACATGATTGAGATCCATCTGATGTAATCGGTGTTGTGTTTGTTGGGATCCGATGGATGATACATTATGATTAGTCTATCTATAAATTTTGTGAAGTTATTGTTGCTGCAATCTTGTTATGCTTAATGCTTGTCACTAGGGCCCGAGTGGCATGATCTTAGATTTAAGCTCTATAATTATTGCTTAGATTGTATCTACAAGTTGTTTGCACATATTGCTGTCCGGAACCCGAGGCCCCAAAGTGATAGAAATTGGGACAACCGGAGGGGAAGGCTGTGATATGAGGATCACATGTTTTCACCAAGTGTTAATTCTTTGCTCCGGTGCTCTATTAAAAGGAGTACCTTAATAGCCAGTAGATTCCCTTGAGGCCCGGCTGCCACCGGCTGGTAGGACAAAAGATGTCATGCAAGTTTCTCATTGCGAGCACGTATGACTATATATGGAAAACATGCCTACATAATTAATAATCTTGATGTTCTGTCTTAGTGCTATTTCAATCCTATCAATTGCCCAACTGTCATTTGTTCATCCAACACTTGTCACTTGTTATTGGAGAGTTACCACTAGTGTAGATAGCTGGGAACCCCGGTCCATCTCTCATCATCATATACTTGTTCTATATGTCATTGGAAGTAGTATCAACTATTTTCTGGTGCCATCGCCTCTGTGTTATTGCTACTCTTTCTTTGTATTCTTGTTACTATTGCTTCATATTACTGTTGCTTTCACATCACCCCTGTTACTAGTACTTTTCCAGGTGCAACTGAATTGACAACTCAGTTGTTAAGGCTTATAAGTATTCTTTACCTCCCCTTGTGTCGAATCAATAAATTTGGGTTTTACTTCCCTCGAAGACTGTTGCGATCCCTATACTTGTGGGTTATCAAGACTATTTTCTGGCGCCGTTGCCGGGGAGGCATAGCTCTACTCATAAGTTCACCTGGGGAGTACACTCTACCTCTCTCTATTTTTATTTTATTTTATTTTGTTTTGCTTAGTTTACTTTTGTCTAGTTTATTTGTGATTAGTTTATTTCTATCTAGTATTATTTTGCTTAGTTTCTTTTTGTCTTGTTTTATTTTTCTCATATACCAAAAAATCCATAAAAATTTGAAAAACCTAAAAATTAAAAACTATTGTTATGGAAGAATGCATAACTATGTTGGAGCTTATTGAATTATATAATAATTATAGAGAATCAAGAGCGGGTGAAGTGATGAGTGCTGTGATAGAAAAATTGAATACAGTTGCTAAAATCTTGCTTAAACGTCATGATATAAACTGTTGCTCTAAACAGGATACTAAACATCTGAAATTTCAATGTTGCTTTAGTGAAGAAGTTTTAATTAAGAACTATAATTGGAATAACTATATTCATCTTGGGTTCGAAGAAGTAGAACAATTTGTCTTATTTATGGGAGCTTCTGAGATCGAATCCTTCACGGTTAAAAATTATGAAACTTGTGTTGTTTGTAAGGACCTTAAAGATTATGTCTCTTCCATCCTTAATTTTTGCATAGAAAGTTACATCGATAATCCTTATATTATTGATTATAAAGAGAGACTCATTAATGCACAAGAATGCACTCACAATTTGCAGGAACCTGTGGAAGAAGAAATTGATGAACCTGAAAGCACATTAGATGAAAAAGAGGAGGAAATTGATGAACCTGAAAGCTCATTGGATGAATAAGAAGAGGAGAGTGATGAACAAAAGGAGGAAGAATGGATTAGCTACCCATGCCAACCTTCTAATGAGAGTAACTCTTTATCTCTTACACTATTTGATTGTCCTCCATTCTTACTAAAGGAGGTTGAATGTTATGTTCATGTGGATTCCCTTGAAATAGTACCTATGAGTAAAATTTGTGAAAATAATTATGCTACTGTTATCTATGATAATCCATGCTACTTTGATAAATCTTATGATAATGCTTTGTTTGTGCCTGATGTCGAAATGCATGGTACTAAAGAGTTTTGCGTAGCAAATGTTTATGATAAATCTCTAGATGATGGTCCTATGTTACTTGATAATATTAATTGTACTACTAATGAAAATGTGATTGGAGAAGTCTTGACTTTATCTATGAGTCCCATATCTCTTGAGAATGATCAATCATCTTGTTATATTATTGATAAAAGTGGATTTGAAAGTTTTAATCCCACTATTTTTGAGCTTGATAAAAATTATGTTTTTATGGATCATGAAAAACATGTTGTATGTGATAGTTATGTTGTTGAGTTTGTTCATGAAGCTACTGAAAATTATTATGAGAGAGGAAAATATGGTTGTAGAAATTTGCATGGTACTAAAACACCTCTCTATACGCTGAAAATTTTGAGGTTACTCTTGTTTTATCTTCTTATGCTTGTCACTTTGTTCTTCATGAATTTATTTGTGTACAAGATTCCTATGCATAGGAAGTGGGTTAGACTTAAATGTGTTTTGAACTTGCTTTTTGATGCTCTCTTTTGCTTCAACTCTTATTTCTTGTGAGTGCATCATTAAAATTACTGAGCCCATCTTAATGGCTATAAAGAAAGCACTTCTTGGGAGATAACCCATGTCTTTATTTTGCTACTATTTTGTTGTGTCTTGGAAGTTGTTACTACTGTAGCAACCTCTCCTTATCTTTATTTTATTGCAATGTTGTGCCAAGTGAAGTCTCTAACAGAAGGTTGATACTAGATTTGGATTTCTACGCAGAAACAGATTTCTATCTGTCACGAATTTGGGCAGGGTTCTCTGTAGGTAACTCAGAAAAATCTGCCAATTTACATGCGTGTTCCTCAGATATGTACGCAACTTTCATTAGTTTTGAGTTTTCTGATTTGAGCAACGGAAGTACCTCTTAAAAATTTGTCATTACTGGCTGTTCTGTTTTGGCAGATTCTGTCTCTGTTTTTTGCATTGTCTCTTGTGGACTTTAAGCAAGACTTTCTAGACTTGGAGAGCTGTAGCTAATGTTTTATTAAGTTCTTGCAATGTGTCATTACAGGACTAAAGTGGATTAAAGTTTTTTGAGTACTAACCCCTCTAATGAAGTTTATGAGAAGCTTGGTGTGAAGGAAGTTTTCAAGGGTCAAGAGAGGAGGATGATATATGATCAAGAAGAGTGAAAAGTCTAAGCTTGGGGATGCCCCCGTGGTTCATCCCTGCATATTCAAGAAGACTCAAGCGTCTAAGCTTGGGGATGCCCAAGGCATCCCCTTCTTCATCAACAATTTATCAGGTTTCTTCTATTGAAACTATATTTTTATTCGGTCACATCTTATGTACTTTACTTGGAGCGTCTGTGTGCTTTTATTTTCGTTTTTGTTATTTTCATTCTCTGAATAAATGCTTGTGTGGAAGAGAGACACGCTCCACTGGTTCATATGAACACATGTGTTCTTAGCTTTTAATGTTCATGGCGAAAGTTGAAACTGCTTCGTTCATTGTTATTATGTTGGTTCAGAAAATGTTGCATGTGGTAGTGGTATAATGAAACATTTGCATAATCTTGTAGATCATTGAGCTTTGATAACTTGATTCTTTGCAAACGTTTTGAGGTATTTAGATGGTGAGGCTTGAGGTTTAAATAAGTTAAAATCAGTAGTGGATTGTTGTCTTTAAGATTGTGCCGTACTACAAACTCTATTTAAATAGTTGAAGGTGTAGTTGGACTTGATAGTTTTTCATGTCTGAGAGTTCATCGTAATAACTAAGTTGTGCTGAAAGTCGAGGGAGCTAGCGGGGTACTTGTGCCACCGTGAACGGCCCTCCTTGGAGTAATTTTAATCATGCTCTTAATGTTGAACCTGCTAGATGTTTGCAATAAGCTTGTGAGTTCTTTTTGACTAATGTTATGCTACGGTTTTGGCACTTCCACCATCCAAATTTGCTAGCCTCTTCGGTACTGTGCATTGCCTTTTGCTCACATTGAGAATTGTGCATACTTCGCCAGTACATCCAAACCCGTGGGAGGACTTTCTCTTGTTCTCCTACACATAAGCCCATACATCTCCTCAAAACAGCCACCATACCTACCTACCACAGCATTTCCATAGCTGTTCCGAGATATATTGCCATGCAACATCCATTTTACATTACATGTCATGTTGTCATTTATTATTTATATATTGCTTTGCGTGATCATATACAGCTGATGTGTGGTTTACCCATGTTACGCTAGATCATTGCACATCCTGCCACACTGGCAGAGGCATACAATTTTATACACCATGTTTTATTCATTATGAGTTATTTGTACCAAAAAGTGTGTTGTCATATTAGGATGTTGCCCCTAAAATGAAAAGAGCCATGGAGGCCATCAAAAAGAGAAAAAAGAAAAAAATAAAAAAAATAAAAAAAATAGAAAAGAAAAAGAAAAAAAAAGAGAAAGAAAGAAAGGGGCGGCATTACTATCTTTTATCCACACTTGTGCTCATGTTTTAGCACCTGCATATTCATAGTCATCATTTGTGCTCATGTTTAGCACCTATACTCCATATGAGAGAGTTTTCATGTTTTACTAGTATAAATATGTGGGGAATTTACACTATAGAACTTGGGTTGTATATTACAATGATGAGCTTCCTCAAAAGTGCTCTAGGTCTTCGTGAGCAACCAAGTTGGATGCACCCCCACTAGTTCCATTGGAGAGCTTTCATACACATATAGCTCTATGTGCATCCATTGCATGGCAATCACTACTCCTTGCA
Organism: Lolium perenne; assembly: GCF_019359855.2. Lineage (NCBI taxonomy): Eukaryota > Viridiplantae > Streptophyta > Magnoliopsida > Poales > Poaceae > Lolium > Lolium perenne. The sequence goes on from NC_067245.2 coordinate 192,950,866, forward strand.
TAGCTTCGATCATAAGGCTTCCTCTTGTCTAATGATCACTTATAGCTTTGTAAGACTTTCTTCCATTTGGCCTTCCAAACCCCCATTAACGTTCTTTATGCCATAACATCCTGGTGCTAATACCAAATGCTTGCGCTCACCGGTTGAGTAGACTTCGAAACAGTTGATTCATGACGTTCATGTTTATTTTTACTTGACTGAATCCTTCTTATGTTGTGAAAATTTACTTGATGCTTGGAATGAAGGATAGAACTTCTATGCTGAATACTTAACACATCTTTAATGAACTCTGTACGGTTTCATGTCTTTGAAGCAATAGTTCATGAAAACTTCTAGCTTGTTTAACTCTTGCATTATCATCTCTTATATCAATATAGACATTTGCTTTGAGTGATTTGATCTCAGTTCATATGCTTTACATCATTATTGGATCAAGATTATGTTGGTAGCATGTCACTTCAGAAATTATCTTTGTTATCGTTTACCTACTCGAGGACGAGTAGGAACTAAGCTTGGGGATGCTGATACGTCTCCAACGTATCGACAATTTCTTATGTTCCATGCTTGTTTTATGACAATACCTACATGTTTTGTTCACACTTTATGTCATATTTATGCGTTTTCCGGAACTAACCTATTGACGAGATGCCGAAGTGCCAGTTCCTGGTTTCTGCTGTTTTTGGTTTCAGAAATCCTAGTAAGGAAATATTCTCGGAATTGGACGAAATCAACGCCCAGCATCTTATAATTCCACGAAGCTTCCAGAACACCCGAGAGGGACCAGAGGAGAGCCACATGCCCACCACACAGGTGGCCGGCACGGCCCAGGGGGGCGCCCCCCTGTTGTGTGGCTCCCCCGTAACCCTTCCGACTCTGCCTCTTCGCCTATAAGAAGCCCCCTGACCTAAAACATCGACACGAATTGACGAAACTCCAGAAAGACTCCAGGGGCACCGCCGCCATCGCGAAACTCCAATTCGGGGGACAAAATCTCTGTTCCGGCACCCTGCCGGGACGGGGAAGTGCCCCCGGAAGCCATCTCCATCGACGCCACCGCCTCCATCATGCTCCGTGAGTAGTTCCCCCATGGACTACGGGTTCTAGCTGTAGCTAGTTGGTACTCTCTATCCCACGTACTTCAATACAATGATCTCATGAGCTGCCTTACATGATTGAGATCCATCTGATGTAATCGGTGTTGTGTTTGTTGGGATCCGATGGATGATACATTATGATTAGTCTATCTATAAAGTTTGTGAAGTTATTGTTGTTGCAATCTTGTTATGCTTAATGCTTGTCACTAGGGCCCGAGTGGCATGATCTTAGATTTAAGCTCTATAATTATTGCTTAGATTGTATCTACAAGTTGTTTGCACATATTGCTATCCGGAACCCGAGGCCCCAAAGTGACAGAAATTGGGGCAACCGGAGGGGAAGGCTGTGATATGAGGATCACATGTTTTCACCAAGTGTTAATGCTTTGCTCCGGTGCTCTATTAAAAGGATTTCCTTAATAGCCAGTAGATTCCCTTGAGGCCCGGCTGCCACCGGCTGGTAGGTGATGACCCACAAGTATAGGGGATCGCAACAGTCTTCGAGGGAAGTAAAACCCAATTTATTGATTCGACACAAGGGGAGACAAAGAACACTTGGAAGCCTTAACAGCGGAGTTGTCAATTCAGCTGCACCTGGAAACAGACTTGCTCGCAAGAGTTTATCAGTAGTAACAGTTTTATAGCAAAGAGTAGTGAAACAATAACAGCAGAGTAACGAGAGACAGCGAGAGTGATTTTAGTAAACAGCAGGATTAAAATACTGTAGGCACGGGGACGGATGACGGGCGTTGCATGGATGAGAGAAACTCATGTAACAATCATAGCAGGGCATTTGCAGATAATAATAAAACGGTGTCCAAGTACAAAGCAATCAATAGGCATGTGTTCCATATATAGTCGTGCGTGCTCGCAATGAGAAACTTGCACAACATCTTTTGTCCTACCAGCCGGTGGCAGCCGGGCCTCAAGGGAAACTACTGGATATTAAGGTACTCCTTTTAATAGAGTACCGGAGCAAAGCATTAACACTCCGTGAACACATGTGATCCTCACATCGCTACCATTCCCTCCGGTTGTCCCGATTTCTGTCACTTCGGGGCCATCGGTTCCGGACAGCGACATGTGTATACAACTTATAGGTAAGACCATAAACAATGATTATCTTCATGAAACAATAACATGTTCAGATCTGAGATCATGGCACTCGGGCCCTAGTGACAAGCATTAAGCATAACAAGTTGCAACAATATCATCAAAGTACCAATTACGGACACTAGGCACTATGCCCTAACAATCTTATGCTATTACATGACCAATCTCATCCAATCCCTACCATCCCCTTCGGCCTACAGCGGGGGAATTACTCACACATGGATGGGGGAAACATTGCTGGTTGATGTAGAGGCGTTGGCGGTGATGGCGGCGATGATCTCCTCCAATTCCCCGTCCCGGCGGAGTGCCAGAACGGAGACTTCTGGCTCCCGCGACGGAGTTTCGCGATGTGGCGGCGTTCTGGAGGGTTTCTCGCGACTTCGACTTCTCTCCTGGCGTTTTTAGGTCGAGGCCGATAAATAGTCCGAAGGAGGGCGTCGGAGGCCGGCCGAGGGGGCCACACCACAGGGCCACGCGGCCCCCCCTGGGCCGCGCCGCCCTATGGTGTGGGGCCCTCGGGCCTCCACCTCAATTGTCCTTCTGGCTCCGTTAGTTTCCTGGGAAAATAGGGCCTTCTGCATAAATTCCGAGGATTTTCCCGAAAGTTGGATTTCTGCACAAAAACGAGACACCAGAGCAGTTCTGCTGAAAACAGCGTTAGTCCGTGTTAGTTGCATCCAAAATACACAAATTAGAGGCAAAACAATAGCAAAAGTGTTCGGGAAAGTAGATACGTTTTGGACGTATCAGTAGGACAAAAGATGTCATGCAAGTTTCTCATTGCGAGCACGTATGACTATATATGGAAAACATGCCTACATAATTAATAATCTTGATGTTCTGTCTTAGTGCTATTTCAATCCTATCAATTGCCCAACTGTAATTTGTTCATCCAACACTTGTCACTTGTTATTAGAGAGTTACCACTAGTGTAGATAGCTGGGAACCCCAGTCCATCTATCATCATCATATACTTGTTCTATATGTCATTGGAAGTAGTATCAGCTATTTTCTGGTGCCATCGCCTATGTGTTATTGCTATTGCTGCTGTGTTACTGTTACAAAAGCTCTCATATTACTGCTGCTGTGTTACTGTTACTATTGCTCTCATATTACTGCTGCTTTCACATCACCCCTGTTACTAGTGCTTTTCCAGGTGCAGCTGAATTGACAACTCAGTTGTTAAGGCTTATAAGTATTCTTTACCTCCCCTTGTGTCGAATCAATAAATTTGGGTTTTACTTCCCTCGAAGACTGTTGCGATCCCCTATACTTGTGGGTTATCAATCCCCAAGCTTAGTTCCTACTCGCCCTCGAGTAGGTAAACGATAACAAAGATAATTTCTGAAGTGACATGCTATCATAATCTTGATCAATATTATTATAAAGCATATGAGATGAATGCAGTGATTCAAGGCAATGGTAAAGACAATGATTAAACAACTGAATCATATAGCAAAGACTTTTCATGAATAGTAATTTCAAGACAAGCATCAATAAGTCTTGCATAAGAGTTAACTCATAAAGCAATAAATTCAAAGTAAAGGCATTGAAGCAACACAAAGGAAGATATAAGTTTCAGCAGTTGCTTTCAACTCTCAACATGCATATCTCATGGATAATGGTCAACATAAAGTAATATGATGAATGCAAATAAGCAAGTATGTATGAATCAATGTACAGTTAACAAAAGTGTTTGCTTCTAAGATAGAAAGAAGTAGGTAAATAGACTCAACATAAAGTAAAAGAATGGCCCTTCGCAGAGGGAAGCGGGGATAAAATCATGTGCTAGAGCTTTTCAAGTTTTGAAATCATATAGAGAGCATAAAAGTAAAGTTTTGAGAGGTGTTTGTTGTTGTCAACGAATGGCAGTGGGCACTCTAACCCCCTTGCCAGACAGACCTTCAAAGAGCGGCTCCCATGATGTAGTTTTATTTTTATTTTTGGGTGACACTCCTTCCAACCTTTTCTTTCACAAACCATGGCTAACCGAATCCTCGGGTGCCTTCCAGCAATCACATACCATGAAGGAGTGTCTTTTTATTTTAGTTTTATTTAGAGATGACACTCCTCCCCACCTTTGCTTTCTCAAGCCATGGCTAACCGAATCCTCGGGTGTCTTCCATCAATCACATACCATGGAGGAGTGTCTATTAAGGTTAATTAATTTGGGGCTGGGAACCCCATTGCCAGCTCTTTTTGCAAAATTATTGGATAAGCGGATGAAGCCACTAGTCCATTGGTGAAAGTTGCCCAACAAGATTGAAAGATGAAACACCACATACTTCCTCATGAGCTATAAAACATTGACACAAATAAGAGGTAATAACTTTTGAATTGTTTAAAGGTAGCACACTAAGTATTTACTTGGAATGGCAGAAAATACCATGTAGTAGGTAGGTATGGTGGACACAAATGGCATAGTTTTTGGCTCAAGGATTTGGATGCACGAGAAGTATTCCCTCTCAATACAAGGCTTAGGCTAGCAAGGTTATTTGAAGCAAACACAAGTATGAACCGGTACAGCAAAACTTACATAAGAACATATTGCAAGCATTATAAGACTCTACACTGTCTTCATTGTTGTTCAAACCCTCACCAGAAAATATCTAGACTTTAGAGAGACCAATCATGCAAACCAAATGTCAACAAGCTCTACGGTATTTCTTCACTAATAGGTGCAAAGTATATGATGCAAGAGCTTAAACATGATCTATTTGAGCACAACAATTGCCAAGTATCAAATTATTCAAGACATTACACCAATTACCACATGTAGCATTTTCTGTTTCCAACCATATAACAATGAACGAAGCAGTTTTCAACCTTCGCCATGAACATTAATAGTAAAGCTAAGAACACCAGTGTTCATATGCAACAGCGGAGCGTGTCTCTCTCCCACACAAGCATGAATTTATTCAGAGAATAACAAAACGAAAATAAAAGCACACAGACGCTCCAAGTAAAGTACATAAGATGTGACAGAATAAAAATATAGTTTCACTAGAGGTGACCTGATAAGTTGTTGATGAAGAAGCGGATGCCTTGTGCATCCCCAAGCTTAGATGCTTGAGTCTTCTTGAAATATGCAGGGATGAACCAAGGGGGCATCCCCAAGCTTAGAGTTTTCACTCTCCTTGATCATATTGTATCATCCTCCTCTCTTGATCCTTGAAAACTTCCTCCACACCAAACTCAAAACAAACTCATTAGAGGGTTAGTGCATAATCAAAAATTCACATGTTCAGAGGTGACACAATCATTCTTAACACTTCTGGACATTGCACAAAGCTAATGAAAGTTAATGGAACAAAGAAATCCATCCATCATGGCAAAACAGGCAATGCGAAATAAAAGGCAGAATCTGTCAAAACAGAACAGTCTGTAAAGACGAATTTTTCTGGGGCACTAAACTTGCTCAGATGAAAATGCTCAAAGTGAATGAAAGTTGCGTACATATCTGAGGATCACGCACGTAAATTGGCAGATTTTTCTGAGTTACCTACAGAGAACCCTGCCCAAATTCGTGACAGCAAGAAATCTGTTTCTGCGCAGTAATCCAAATCTAGTATGAACCTTACTATTAAAGACTTTACTTGGCACAACAATGCAATAAAATAAAGATAAGGAGAGGTTGCTACAGTAGCAACAACTTCCAAGACTCAAATATAAAACAAAATTGTTGTAGTAAAATAAAACATGGGTTATCTCCCAAGAAGCGCTTTCTTTATAGCCATTAAGATGGGCTCAGTAATTTTAATGATGCTCACATAAGGATGAGTATTGAAGCAAAGAGAGAGCATCAAAAAGCAAATTCAAAACAAATTTAAGTCTAACCCACTTCCTATGAAAAGGAATCTTGTAAATAAACAAATTCATGAAGAGCAAAGTGACAAGCATAGGAAGATAAAACAAGTGTAACTTCAAGATTTTCAACATAAAGAGGGGAAACTTAATATTATTAAGATACATATAACCATGTTTCCCTCTCTCATAATAACTTTCAGTAGCATCATTGATGAAATCCACAATATACGCATCACTTAAAACATTCTTATCATGGTTCATATGCATAAAAGTATCATTAATTTTGGCATAAGAAGAGTTCTTCTCATTAATAGTAATTGGAGCAAGATTATTATCAAGAATTTGAACATGGTAAACAAGTTGCATACTAAGGGAATTGTTTTTGGCAATCCAATCATAACTATGACAAGTTTCATAAGGATAGTTATAACCTATATCATAGCATTCTTTATAATAATCATCAAAGATTGGAGGCATAGTGTTATCATAAGAAATAGAATAGTTATCTTTCTTAGTATGTTCATCTGTGACCATACCATCATTGTTACTAGAAGGAGATGTATCAAACATATAATGATCAGTAGCAAAAGGATTTTCAAACACCTCATCCCGAAGCTTAGAGCTTTCTATATCATTATGGGAGGAAGCATGGATAGTACTGATACTTTGGCAATTATTAACATCATCATTTTCAGAATTAGTTTCCCAGAGATTTTCAATATCAAAAGTAGTGTGCTCTTTCAAATCATGATCACTAATGTAGGTAAAGGGCATAGGAAGATCATTGTACTCGGATTCATTATCATAATAATCATTAGTAGCAACATACTTACGGTTACCTATCGTTATCTCATACACGCGGGGATATGCCGTTACCTCTTTCTCTTTATTCCCCTTCTTCTTCTTCTTCTTCGTTCCCTTCTTCTTCTTCTCTTCCTTCTCCTCGTTCCCTTCTTTAGGAGGAAGAGGCTTGAAGGGAGGCTTCTCCACATAACCTGATTTATTTCCAGAAACAATAGAAGAAACTTGGGAGGATTCCTCCTTTTCATTAACAAGTTCAAAACACACAGCGGTCCTATCATATTTTGGCAAAGTGTCATCTTCTAAAATATTTTTTATGTAAGTATTTGTATGGCAATTATCAATGCAATAAGAAAGACTCCCATGTAAGACATCATCAATATCAAGATCGTTAATATCTAACAAAGAATTTTTTCTTGATAACTCTTCACACCACAAAAATAAAGTAAGTTCATCATGCTGATTAGGAGTAATTTCATCATCACAATACAAATTTGCAGCACTCATGGGGTTCGAATTATCATTGGAGGAGCATTGAAAATTAAAATGACCCACTCTATGGCAAAGTTCACAAATAAAAGGATAGAGAGCACAAACTTTTTTACCAAGATCATCTAGAGCCCTAGACCACTTTCTAGTTTTTTCATTCATATGATGGATACAATATTCATCTTTGATTTGATTAATTCCACAGGGTCTATGCATTCCACAAAAATTAACATGCTTATAAGAAATAGCATTCTTAGGAGTTTGAGCATGTTCATTGCAATCATTAACAACAATTTCATTTTTCATGCAAGTGTCTTTGAAAGGTTCATGATATTTATCAAAGTTCTTCCTAGGCAATTCAAAATGAGAGGCAAAAGCTTTATAAAGATTTGCAGCAACTTGAGAGTCAAGACCATAAGTAGCACTCGTATTTTGAAATTTATCAGTATCCGTAAAAGTTTCAATGCATTCATAATCATAATTTATACCTGATTCTTTACCTTTGTCGTTCTCCCAATCTTTAGTATTCTCCTGAATTCTTTCAAGAAGATCCCATCTAGCTTCAACCTCCTTGCTTGTGAAAGATCCCTCCAAACAGGCATCTAGATAGTCCTTGTGATGTCCTGAAAGTCTTGCATAAAAATTATTAATAATAACATTACGGGGAAGCTTATGAATGGGACATTTGAGCATTAGTGAATTCAATATCCCCCATGCTTGGGAAATACTCTCTCCATCACGAGGATAAAAGTTATAAATGTAATTCATATCAATATGTACTTCATGAGGAAGATAAAATTTAGAATAAAAGAGAGATACAATTTCCTCCCAACCAAGAGAATGACTATTCTTCAGCAATTTATACCAATGCGCCGCTTTACCAGACAGCGAAATAGAGAATAGTTTCTTCCTCACATCATCCATAGAGATACCTGCACGCTTGAATAACCCGCATAATTCATGCAAAAACAGTAAATGATTTCCAGGATGGACAGTTCCATCCCCTTCATAGCGGTTATCCATAACACGTTCAATAATTTTCATGGGTATCTTGAAAGCGGTACTTGCAGTAGGTGGATTTAAAATATCACAAGCATCATTAGAGTTATCGCATATGGGAGATAAAGTATTATCAGAGCAAATTTTCACCCCTAAAGATGGGAAGCTAAAAAGATCATAAAAACTAGCTTCCCCAAGCTTAGACTTTTCCATAACATTAGCAGTAATTGCATTCATACTAATAACATTGCTACTAGCATGCAAATAAGGTTCCATAGGTTTTTTAATTTTCGCATCAAACAATTCATGTCTTAACTCAGGAAATAGATTAAAAAGCTCACTAAATTTTTTGTTGTTTTCCATTATGCCTAACTAGTGAAAAATAAAAACAAGAAACAAAAATATGCACTTGCAGGATCTAAAGGAAATAGCTTCGAGCACTCACACACCGGCAACAATGCTAGGAAATAGCTTAGTAGTCGGAGGATGTGAATACCTTTTACCTTACCTCCCCGGCAACGGCGCCAGAAAATATCTTGATGTCTACGCACGCTTCTATTCCTGTAGACAGTGTTGGGCCTCCAAGAGCAGAGGTTTGTAGAACAGCAGCAAGTTTCCCTTAAGTGAATCACCCAAGGTTTATCGAACTCAGGGAGGTAGAGGTCAAAGATATCCCTCTCAAGCAACCCTGCAATCACGATACAAGAAGTCTCTTGTGTCCCCAACACACCCAATACACTTGTCAGATGTATAGGTGCACTAGTTCGGCGAAGAGATAGTGAAATACAAGTAATATGGATGATTATGAGTGGTAATAGCAATCTGAAATAAATATGGCAGCGAGTAAACATGTAGTGGAACAGTAAATAAACGGAGATTCGATATTCGGAAATAAGGCTTAAGGATCATACTTTCACTAGTGGACACTCTCAACATTGATCACATAACTGAAACTACTCTACACTCTCTTGTTGGATAACAAACACCATTCATTGTGTAGGGCTACAAGAGCACCTCAATGCCGGAGTTAACAAGCTCCACAACATCCGGAGTTCATATTTAAGTAACCTTAGAGTGCATGATAGACCATTGCAATTATACCGAGTACTAACATAGCATGCACACTGATACGTCTCCAACGTATCCATAATTTCTGATGTTCCATGCTTGTTTTATGACAATACTTACATGTTTTGCTTGCACTTTATAATGTTTTTATGCGTTTTCCGGAACTAACCTATTAACAAGATGCCACAGTGCCAGTTCCTGTTTTCTGCTGTTTGTGGTTCCAGAAAGGCTGTTCGGGCAATATTCTCGGAATTGGACGAAATCAACGCCAAACATCCTATTTTTCCCGGAAGCATCCAGAACACCGAAGGAGAGTCGGAGGAGAGCCAGGGGGCCACCAGGAGGGTGGGCCGCGCGGGCCAGCCCCTGGCCGCGCCCCCCTATGGGGAGGCCACCCTGTCGACCCTCCTGCGCCGCCTCTTCGCCTATATAACCCCTTTCGACCTAAGAACACAGTACCAATTGACGAAACTCCAGAAAGACTCCAGGGGCGCCGCCGCCATCGTGAAACTCCAATTCGGGGGACAGAACTCTCTGTTCCGGCACCCTGCCGGGACGGGGAAGTGCCCCCGGAAGCCATCTCCATCGACGCCACCGCCTCCATCATGCTACGTGAGTAGTTCCCCCATGGACTACGGGTTCTAGCAGTAGCTAGTTGGTATTCTCTCCTCCATGTACTTCAATACAATGATCTCATGAGCTGCCTTACATGATTGAGATCCATCTGATGTAATCGGTGTTGTGTTTGTTGGGATCCAATGGATGATACATTATGATTAGTCTATCTATAAAGTTTGTGAAGTTATTGTTGCTGCAATCTTGTTATTCTTAATGCTTGTCACTAGGGCCCGAGTGGCATGATCTTAGATTTAAGCTCTATACTTATTGCTTAGATTGTATCTACAAGTTGTATGCACATGTCGCTGTCCGGAACCAATGGCCCCGAAGTGACAAGAATCGGGACAACCGGAGGGGATGGCGGTGATGTGAGGGACACATGTTTTCACGGAGTGTTAATGCTTTGCTCCGGTGCTCTATTAAAAGGAGTACCTTAATATCCAGTAGATTCCCTTGAGGCATTGCCACAGTGGTAGGACAAAAGATGTTGTGCAAGTTTCTCATTGCGAGCACGTACGACTATATACGGAAAACATGCCTACATGATTAATGAATTGATGTTCTATCTTAATGCTTTGAATCCTATCAATTGCCCAACTGTAATTTGTTTACCCAACACTTGTCACTTATTGGAGAGTTACCACTAGTGTAGATCGCTGGGAACCCCGGTCCATCTCTCATCATTATATACTCATTCTATATGTCATTGGAAGTAGTATCAACTATTTTCTGGTGCCATTGCTCCTGTGCTACTGTTGTTGTGTTACTGTTACTATTGCTCTCATATTACTGCTACTTTCACATCACCCCTGTTACTAGTGCTTTTCCAGGTGCAGCTGAATTGACAACTCAGTTGTTAAGGCTTATAAGTATTCTTTACCTCCCCTTGTGTCGAATCAATAAATTTGGGTTTTACTTCCCTCGAAGACTGCCGCGATCCCCCTATACTTGTGGGTTATCAAGACTGTTTTCTGGCGCCGTTGCCGGGGAGGCATAGCTCTACTCATAAGTTCACCTGGGGAGTACACTCTACCTCTCTCTCTGTTTTTATTTTATTTTATTTTGTTTTGCTTAGTTTACTTTTGTTTAGTTTAATTGTGCTTAGTTTATTTCTGTCTAGTATTACTTTGCTTAGTTTCTTTTTGTTTTATTTTCCTCATATATCCAAAAATCCATAAAAAATTGAAAAACCTAAAAAATAAAAACTGCTGTTATGGGAGAACCTACAACCTACTTGGAGCTTATAGAATGTTATAATAATTATAGAGAATCGAGAACTGGTAAAGTAATGAGTGCTGTGATAGAAAAATTGAAAAAAATTGCTAAAATCTTGCTTAAACGCCATGATATAAACTGTTGCTCTCAACAGGACACTAAACATCTTAAATTTCAATGTGGCTTTAGTGAGGAATTTTTAATTAAGAGCTATAATCGGAATTGCTATATTCGTTATGGGTTCGAAGAGGTAGAACAATTTGTCATATTTATGGGAGCCTCCGAGATAGAATCCTTCATGGCTAAAAATTATGAAACTTGTGTTGTTTGTAAGGACCTTAAAGATTATGTCTCTTCTATCCTTAATTTTTTCAATGAAAGTTACAGTGATAATCCTTATATCATTGATTATAAAGAGAGACTCATTAATGCACAAGAATACACTCACAATTTGCAGGAACCTGTGGAAGAAGAAACTGATGAACCTGAAAGCTCATTGGATGAAAAAGAAGAGGAGAGTGATGAACAAAAGGAGGAAGAATGGATTAGCTACCCATGCCAACCTTCTAATGAGAGTAACTCTTTATCTCTTACACTATTTGATTGTCCTCCATGCTTACCGAAAGAGGTTGAATGTTATGTTCCTGTGGATTCTCTTGAAATATTACCTATGAGTAAAACTTGTGACAATAATTATGCTACTGTTATCTATGATAATCCATGCTATTTTGATAAATCTTATGATAATGCTTTGTTTGTGCCTGATGTCGAAATGCATGGTACTAAAGAATTTTGCTTAGCAAATGTTTATGATAAATCTTTAGATGATGGTCCTATGTTACTTGATAATATTAATTGTACTACTAATGAAAATGGGATTGGAGAGTTCTTGACTTTATCTATGAGTCCCATATCTCTTGAGATTGATCAATCATCTTGTCATATTATTGATAAAAGTGAGTTTGAAAGTTTTAATTCCACTATTTTTGAGCTTGATAAAAATTATGTGTTTGGAAATCATGAAAAGTATGCTGCATGTGATAGTTATATTGTTGAGTTTATTCATTAAGCTACTGAAAATTATTATGAGAGAGGAAAATATGGTTGTAGAAATTTGCATGGTACTAAAACACCTCTCTATGTGCTTAAAATTTTGAAGTTACTCTTGTTTTATCTTCTTATGCTTGTCACTTTGTTCTTCATGAATTTGTTTGTGCACAAGATTCCTATGCATAGGAAGTGGGTGAGACTTAAATGTGTTTTGAATTTGCTTTTTGATGCTCTCTTTTGCCTCAATTCTTATTTCTTATGCGAACATCATTAAAACTGCTGAGCCCATCTTAATGGCTGTAAGGAAAGAACTTCTTGGGAGATAACCCATGTGTTATTTTGCTACAGTACTTTGTTTTATATTTGTGTCTTGGAAGTTTTTTACTACTGTAGCAACCTCTCCTTATCTTAGTTTTGTGTTTTGTTGTGCCAAGTGAAGCCTCTAATCGAAGGTTGATACTAGATTTGGATTTCTGCGCAGAAACAGATTTCTATCTGTCACGAATCTGGGCTGTTTTCTCTGTAGGTAACTCAGAAAAATATGCCGATTTACGTGCGCGTTCCTCAGATATGTATGCAACTTTCATTAGTTTTGAGTTTTCTGATTTGAGCAACGGAAGTATTTCTTTAAAATTCGTCTTTACTGGCTGTTCTGTTTTGGCAGATTCTGTCTCTGTTTTTTGCATTGTCTCTTGTGGACTTTAAGCGAGGCTTTCTAGACGTGGAGAGCTGTAGCTAATGTTTTATTGAGTTCTTCAATGTGTCACTACAGGACCAAGGTGGATTCAAATTTTTTGAGTACTAACCCCTCTAATGAAGTTTATGAGAAGTTTGGTGTGAAGGAAGTTTTCAAGGGTCAAGAGAGGAGGATGATATATGATCAAGAAGAGTGAAAAGTCTAAGCTTGGGGATGCCCCCGTGGTTCATCCCTGCATATTTCAAGAAGACTCAAGCGTCTAAGCTTGGGGATGCCCAAGGCATCCCCTTCTTCATCAACTTATCAGGTTTCTTCTATTGAAACTATATTTTTATTCGGTCACATCATATGTGCTTTACTTGGAGCGTCTGTGTGTTTATTTTCGTTTTGTTTGTGTTTGAATAAATTCGGATCCTAGCAATCCTTGTTTGGGAGAGAGACACGCTCCGCTTTTTCATATGAACACTTGTTCTTCGTTTACTTTCAATGTTCAATGATAAAAGTTGGAAGCTACAATACTTATGGTTATTTGGTTGGAAACAGAAAATGCCTCATAATGTCTTGGATAATTTGATACTTGGCAATTGTTTTGAGCTCTCAAGTAGATCATGATTAAGTTTTTTCATGTAGTTTAAACCTATTAGTGGAGAACTACTGTAGAGCTTGTTGAAATTGGTTTGCATGATTGGTCTCTCTTAAGGTCTAGATATTTTCTGGTAAAAGTGTTTGAGCAACAAGGAAGACAGTGTAGAGTATTATAATGCTTGCAATATGTGTTTATGCAAGTTTTGCTGAACTGGTTCATACTTGTGTTTGCTTCAAACAACCTTGCTAGCCTAAACCTTGTACTGAGAGGGAATACTTCTCATGCATCCAAATACTTGAGCCAACCACTATGCCATTTGTGTCCACCATACCTACCTACTATGTGGTATTTCCTGCCATTTCAAAGTAAATTGCTTGAGTGCTACCTTTAAACAATTCAAAATGCTTCTCAATTTGTGTCAATGTTTTATAGCTCATGAGGAAGTATGTGGTGTTTATCTTTCAATCTTGTTGGGCAACTTTCACCAATGGACTAGTGGCTTCATCCGCTTATCCAATAATTTTGCAAAAAGAGCTGGCAATGGGATTCCCAGTCCCAAATTAATTAACAAAAATAGACACTCCTCCATGGTATGTGATTGTTGGACGGCACCCGAAGGATTCGGTTAGCCATGGCTTGAGAAAGCAAAGGTGGGGAGGAGTGTCATCATAATAAAACTAAAATAAAAAGGCACTCCTTCATGGTATGAGATTGTTGGCAGGCACCCGAGGATTCGGTTAGCCATGGTTTGTGAAAGAAAGGTTGGAAGGAGTGCCACACAAAAATAAAATAAAATGGGAGCCGCTCTTTGAAGGTTTGTCTGGCAAGGGGGTTAGAGTGCCCACTACCATTCGTTGACAACAACAAGCACCTCTCAAAATTTTACTTTTTATGCTCTCTTTATGTTTTCAAAACCAAAGCTCTAGCACAAATATAGCAATCAATGCTTCCCTCTGCGAAGGGCCTTTCTTTTACTTTATGTTGAGTCAGTTTACCTACTTCCTTCCATCTTAGAAGCAAACACTTGTGTCAACTGTGCATTGATTCTTACATACTTGCATATTTGCATTCATCATATTACTCTATGTTGACAATATCCATGAGATATACATGTTGAAAGTTGAAAGCAACCGCTGAAACTTAAATCTTCCTTTGTGTTGCTTCGATGCCTTTACTTTGAATTTATTGCTTTATGAGTTAACTCTTGTGCAAGACTTTTGATGCTTGTCTTGAAAGTACTCTTCATGAAAAGTTTTGCTATATGTTATCTATTTGTTAGCAACTATAGATCATTGCCTTGAGTCACTTCATTCATTTCATATGCTTTGTAATAGTATGATCAAGGTTATGTAAGTAGCATGTCACTACAGAAATTATTCTTTTTATCGTTTACCTGCTCGGGACGAGCAGGAACTAAGCTTGGGGATGCTGATACGTCTCCAACGTATCCATAATTTCTGATGTTCCATGCTTGTTTTATGACAATACTTACATGTTTTGCTTGCACTTTATAATGTTTTTATGCGTTTTCCGGAACTAACCTATTAACAAGATGCCACAGTGCCAGTTCCTATTTTTTGCTGTTTTTGGTTCCAGAAAGGCTGTTCGGGCAATATTCTCGGAATCGGACGAAATCAACGCCAAACATCCTATTTTTCCCGGAAGCATCCAGAACACCGAAGGAGAGTCGGAGGAGAGCCAGGGGGCCACCAGGAGGGTGGGCCGCGCGGGCCAGCCCCTGGCCGCGCCCCCCTATGGGGAGGCCACCCTGTCGACCCTCCTGCGCCGCCTCTTCGCCTATATAACCCCTTTCGACCTAAAAACACAGTACCAATTGACGAAACTCCAGAAAGACTCCAGGGGTGCCGCCGCCTGATGACCCACAAGTATAGGGGGTGTATCATAGTATCTTCGATAAGTAAGAATGTCGATCCCAACGAGGAGCAGAAGGTGTTGACAAGCAGTTTCGATGAAGGATTCACTGTAAATGCTCACAGACAAGTATTCAGGGGGTTTTGATGTAACAGTTGAATAAAGTGCGAGTATGTAAAGTGCGAGAGTAACAATTGCAGCGAGTGGCCCAATCCTTTTTAGCACAAAGGACAAGCCGGTTTGTTTACTTATAATGACCAAACATTCTCGAGGACACACGGGATTTTAGTCTAGTGCTTTCGCTACATACAGCTAAATAATCTTCATTGTTATGATAAGTGTTGTGTGGGTGAACCTATGCTAATGTACCGCCCTTCCTAGGACTAATACATACTTGTGATTATACCCCTTGCAAGCATCCGCAACTACAAGAAAGTAATTAAGAATAAATCCAACCACAGCCTTAAACTCTGAGATCCTGCGATCCCTCCTGCATCGATATACCAACGGGGGTTTAGGTTTCTGTCACTCCGGCAACCCCGCAATTAGCAAACGAGTACAAGATGCATTCCCCTAGGCCCATAAATGGTGAAGTGTCATGTAGTCGACGTTCACATGACACCACTAGAAGAATAACACCACAACTTAAATATCACACCATTGAATATTACTCAACCATAGTTCACTACTAACATTTAGACTTCACCCATGTCCTCAAGAACTAAACGAACTACTCACGAGACATCATATGGAACATGATCAGAGGTGATATGATGATGAATAACAATCTGAACATAAACTTGGTTCAATGGTTTCACTCAATAGCATCAACAACAAGTAGAGATCGATACCGGGAGAGTTTCCCCTATCAAACAATCAAGATCAAACCCAAATTGCTACGGCGGTGACGGTGTCCAGCGGTGATGACGGCGGTGATGATGGTGGAGATGATGATGATGGTGATGGCGATGATGTCCAGCTCGATGACGGTGACGATGGCGTCGATTTCCCCTCCGGAGGGGAATTTCCCGGCGGATTCACGCCCGCCGGAGAGCTCTTTCTCTCGGTGTTCTCCGCCCCGCAGAGGCGGTCAGAACTCGTCGTGAGGTACCCTCTCTGGCTTAGGTCTTCGGGACGAAGGGTTTGGCGAAGAAAAGGAGGCGAAAGGGGCCGTGGGCCCTCCACACCACATGGCGGCGCGGCCAGGGCCTGGGCCGCGCCGCCCTAGGGTGTGGGCCCACCCTGGCTCCTCCTGGCTCCTCCTTCCGGCTTCCTTCGTCATCTTGAAAAATAGGATTTTTGGTATAATTTCCTCCCACAGTTGATCTTCCGAAATATTGCGTTCGACGGTGCTTTTTCCAAAGCAGAATCCCGACTCCGTGCTTGATCCTCCAATAATGATGAAACATGCAAAATAGATGAAATAACATAAGTATTGTGTCCCAATATGAAATATATCAATGAATAACAGCAAATTATGATATAAAATAGTGATGCAAATTGGACGTATCAACTCCCCAAGCTTAGACTTCGCTTGTCCCCAAGCGGCCGAGCTCGATAGACATGACCACATGTTTATGGAGTGAAGAGTCGATAAATAAAATACGGACAAGAAGCATCATATTCATTCACACAGGACATTTTAGTAAACAACCTCTTATAACTCATATTGAAACAAGTATAAGGTAATCACAAGTAAAGGTGCATGAGAAATCATGATTGGTGATGGCAAACTTCGTTCTTGGTCAGAGAACATTTAACAGATTATATTTATCTCATTGAGCAGCGCTCTCATGTTAAAATTTATAAGGCACAACTTGCATACTCAATCATAATGGTCTTCTCATGATCATTGATAACTTGCAAAGCTATATTCATTCAGATAAAACTTGTACTAAACAAGGAAGAATAAAAGACATGATGTAGCAAATCACAATATAATGGTTTGATCACAACTACTCAAATGCTTGCTTGAGATGGAGGGAAATAGGTTTCTTGACTCAACATAAAGTAAAAGACAGGCCCTTCGCAGAGGGAAGCGAGGATTAAATCATGTGCCAGAGCTTTTTCAGTTTTGCAATCATATAAAGAGAATAAAAGTAACATTTTGAGAGGTGTTTGTTGTTGTCAACGACTGGTAGCGGGTACTCTAACCCCCTTGCCAGACAACCTCCTAAGAGCGGCTCCCATATTATTTTCATTTTGTGTGGCACTCCTTCCAACCTTTCTTTCACAAACCATGGCTAACCGAATCCTCGGGTGCCTGCCAACAATCTCATACCATGAAGGAGTGCCTTTTTATTTTAGTTTTATTATGATGATGACACTCCCCCCAACCTTTGCTTACACAAGCCATGGCTAACCGAATCCTTCGGGTGCCGTCCATCAATCACATACCATGGAGGAGTGTCTATTTAGTTTAATTAATTTGGGACTGGGAATCCCATTGCCAGCTCTTTTTGCAAAATTATTGGATAAGCGGATGAAGCCACTAGTCCATTGGTGGAAGTTGCCCAACAAGATTGAAAGATAAAACACCACATACTTCCTCATGAGCTATGAAACATTAACACAAATAAGAGATACTAAGTTTTGAATTGCTTAAAGGTAGCACATGAAGTATTTACTTGGAATGGCAGAAAATACCATGTAATAGGTAGGTATGATGGACACAAATGACATAGGTTTGGGTTAAGGTTTGGATGCACGAGAAGTATTCCCTCTCAGTACAGGTCTTTGGCTAGCAAGGTTAATTAGCAAGCATAAGAGTCGAGGGAAACAAACAAATATACATATGATAGAAACAATCATGCATCTTCCTTGTAAGCACAAACAATTTTAACTTCAGAATAATAAGCTATGAGCTAACAAGAAAGACAATGAAACAACTACATGTATTTCTCTTTTCTATTTAAACCTCAAAGTGTTGTTGCTATTGACCAATGCTAAGTTTGCCAAAACCAAATAGATTTATTCAATGCTCCCAAAGTGATACCAATACTAACAACAAAGTGAATCATATAGTAGAGATTGCAAACTAGAATAAGATGTGCAATATGTAAATGATAAGACTTCTCATTAATATTCCATAACGATAACTCACACCAAGGGATACACAGATAACCAACTAAAGGAGAGATACTTCCAAACGCAACCCATCTTATATGATAACTTCCCTACTCATGATATGACACTACTTGACAATAAAAGTAAAAGGTAGTGATAATGTGATACCGCGGCACTCCCCCTAGCTTGGAACAAACCAAGGGGATGCCAATACCGATGATGAATTACTCCTTCGGCGATGGTGGTGATGAACTCCTCCCGCGCTTCTTAATGAGCTCCTTCAACTTCAGTTTCTCAGCTTGACAATTCTGCACTAAGATTCGAAGAGATTCATTGTTATCTGAAGTTGGCGATGACGACTTTGTGATGCGAATTGAGTGGTATTCAATCAATCTTCGGAGACGGCAATTCTCCTCCTGGAGTATCTCCACTTCTCTTCTTAGAGCCCGATATTGATCACAAAACTCATCAGTAATCCGTAGAACTTCTTCCATCATGGGGAAGGAGTCGAGGCTAAGAGCGGGTGGTAAAGGTCCCTGCAGGTTATGAGAAAAAGAACGTCGAGTGTCAACAGATCCCACCAAGATTTGCTTGCTCCCTCCAGCTTGCTGCTCTTGTCTTGATGGCACCTCCTTCACTTCTTCCTCCGAAAGCCCCTTGCCCTTGTTGTTGGAGGCCATGGTGCTTCTAGACTGAAAACAGATCCTGGCAGAAACAGCTCGAAACAAAACACGTCGAAAACACGATATACGGACCTCCAGGGGTCCGGGGGATTATATAGCAAAATTTTTCACGACAAACGGAAAGTACCAGATCGAACCAGAGTCGGAAAGGGGCGACGAGGCGGCCAAACCATAGGCCGGCGCGGGCCCAGGTCAGGCCGCGCCGCCCTATGGTGGCACCCCCTCGTGCGTCCTTTCCACTCCGTTTCGAACTCGTAATTTCTCATATTTTCTAAAAACAGTAAAAATATTGTTCGGAAAGTAAATTGCGTACTTTTCATTACCGCATCGTTACCTATTCAAAGTCGAGTTCTGGCGGACTGTCAATTTGCCCTTTGATGAAAGCTTCCGGTGTTTCCACTTGAATAATATCAACATCAACATTATAGGAATCACCCGAGATATAATGCTTGAGTCTTTGTCCATTCACCACTTGCGTAGCATTGCCTTGGAGAGAGCTAATTTTGATTGCTCCTGAACGATACACCTCCTCGACAACATATGGTCCTTCCCATTTCGAGAGTAATTTCCACAAAGAATCTGAGACGAGACCGATACAATAGGACTTTATCCCCAATATTAAATTCTCTTTTGATAATCCTCCTATCATGCCATTTTTTAACTTTCTCTTTAAAGAGTTTAGCATTTTCATAAGCTTCACTTCTCCATTCATCTAGAGAACTCAATTGCAACAACCTCTTATCACCGGCAAGTTTAGGATCTTTATTTAATTCTCTAACAGCCCAATAAGCTTTGTGCTCTAGTTCTAAAGGTAAATGACAAGCTTTCCCATAAACCATTTTATAAGGTGACATTCCCATGGGATTTTTATAAGCAGTTCTATAAGCCCAAAGTGCATCCTTCAATTTACTAGCCCAATTCTTTCTAGTTTTATTAACGGTCTTTCCCAAAATAGATTTAATCTCTCTATTTGATAATTCTACTTGACCACTAGTTTGAGGATGATAAGCAGAAGCAATTCTATGATTAATACCATACTTAGCAAGAGTTTTTCTAAAACCTCCATGAATAAAATGAGAACCTCCATCAGTCATAATATATCCAGGCACTCCAAATCTAGGAAAAATAATATCTAAAAGCATTCTTAAAGAGGTCTCACCATCAGCACTTTTTGTAGGTATGGCTTCCACCCATTTAGTGACATAATCAACAGCAACAAGTATATGAGTGTTACCTTCTGAAGACGGAAAAGGTCCCATGAAGTCAAATCCCCAACAATCAAACGGTTCAATAACAAGAGTATAATTCATGGGCATTTCATTGCGTCTGGAGATATTACCAACCCTTTGGCATTCATCACAAGATAAAATAAACTTTCTCGCATCCTTGAAGAGAGTTGGCCAATAAAAACCTGATTGTAGAACCTTTTGCGCGGTTCTTTCTCCGGCGTGATGTCCTCCATAAGCACTACCATGACATTTACTCAATATCTCCTGTTGTTCATATTCGGGGACACATCTTCGCATAATACCATCCACTCCTTCTTTATATAAGTGTGGGTCATCCCAGAAATAATGCCTCAAGTCATAAAAGAATTTCCTCCTTTCTTTGAGCTGAAAAGGTTGGAGGCAAGTACTTGGAAACAATAAAGTTAGCATAATCAGCATACCAAGGACTGTCTCGTGAGCTCACCTTTATTACAGCCAATTGTTCATTTGGAAAACTATCATTAACAGGAACAGGATCATAAGCAATATTTTCCAATCTAGACAAATTATCAGCAACAGGATTATCAGCACCTTTCCTATCTACAATATGTAAATCAAATTCTTGCAACAGAAGTACCCATCTAATAAGCCTAGGCTTAGCATCTTTCTTTGTCATAAGGTATCTAATTGCAGCATGATCAGTATGAATAGTAACTTTTGAATCAACAATATAAGATCTAAATTTATCACAAGCAAAGACTACAGCTAATAATTCTTTTTCAGTTGTAGCATAATTTCTTTGAGCAGCATCAAGAGTTTTACTAGCATAATGAATAACATTCAGTTTTTTATCTACTCGCTGTCCAAGAACAGCCTACAAATAAATCACTAGCATCACACATAATTTCAAAGGGTAAGTTCCAATCAGAGGTTCAACTATAGGAGCAGTTGTTAAGGCTTTCTTAAGAGTTTCAAAAGCTTCCTTACAATCATCATCAAAAACAAATGGTACATCTTTTTGAAGAAGATTAGTAAGAGGCTTTGAAATCTTGGAGAAATCTTTAATAAATCTCCTATAAAACCCAGCATGACCAAGAACACTACGAATACCTTTTACATCCCTAGGATAGGGCATCTTCTCAATTGCTTCAACTTTAGCTCTATCAACTTCAATACCTCTCTCCGAAATTTTATGTCCCAATACAATTCCTTCATTAACCATAAAGTGGCATTTCTCCCAATTAAGAACAAGGTTAGTTTCTTCACATCTCTGCAAAACTTTATCAAGATTTCGCAAGCAGCTATCAAAAGAATTCCCATAGACGGAAAAATCATCCATGAATACCTCTACAATACTTTCACAAAAACCATGAAAAATAGCAGACATGCATCTTTGAAAAGTAGCAGGAGCATTACATAAACCAAAAGGCATACGTCTATAAGCATAAGTTCCATAGGGACAAGTAAAGGTGGTTTTCTCTTGATCTTTAGCTTTAACAGCAATTTGTGAAAACCTGCAATAACCATCAAGAAAGCAAAAATGAGTATTTTTAGACAATCTTTCTAGCATTTGATCAATAAATGGTAAAGGGTAATGATCTTTCTTAGTAACTTTATTAACTTTTCGAAAATCAATGCACATTCTATACCCTACAACTACTCTTTGAGGGATGAGCTCATCATTATCATTAGGCACAACAGTCATACCTCCTTTCTTGGGAACGCAATGCACAGGACTAACCCATCTACTATCAGCAATAGGATATATAATACCAGCTTCAAGAAGTCGTAATACCTCATTCCTTACCACTTCCTTCATCTTTGGAATTAGACGACGCTGAGGTTCAACAACAGGCTTTGCATCATCTTCCATATTAATAGCATGTTGGCAAATAGAAGGAGAAATCCCTTTCAAATCATCAAGAGTGTAGCCAATAGCGCCTCGGTGCTTCTTCAATATTTCCAATAACCTTTCTTCCTCAATCTCTGAAAGCTTAGAACTAATAATAACAGGATATATTTTCTTATCATCAATATGAGCATATTTAAGATTATCGTGTAAAGGCTTTAAATCAAAAACAGGATCTTCCTTTGGTGGCGGTGTTGTACCCAAATCTTCCACCGGTAAATCATGCTTGAGAATAGGTTGGCGAAGAAAAATTTCCTCAAGCTCATCTCTTTCTTTCCTAAAAATTTCACTCTCGCTATCCTCCAAATGTTGTCAAAAAGGATTATTAGGAACAAGAACAATAGATGCACATTGCTCCATTTTAAAATCATTACTAGGCAAATCAGCTTTATAAGGAGTTTTAGTAAATTTAGAGAAGTTAAACTCATAAGATTCACCAGCAAATTTAGTCAAAATTTTCTCTTTCTTGCAATCTATAATAGCTCCACAAGTATTTAGAAAAGGTCTACCAAAAATAATAGGACAATAATCACTAGCAGCAGAACCAAGTACCAAGAAGTCAGCAGGATATTTAATCTTACCGCATAAAACTTCCACATCTCGAACAATACCAATTGGAGAAATAGTTTCTCTATTAGCCAGCTGAATAACCACATCAATATCTTCAAGTTCACAAGAATCAATTTCGTGCATAATCTCCGTGTAAAGCTCATACGGAATAGCACTAACACTTGCGCCAATATCACATAATCCATAATAGCAATGATCACCAATTCTAACAGATAGCATAGGAACACTAGCTTGTTTGGGTTTATTAGGATGTGAAACAATATTAGAAGCATCTTCACAGAAAATAATATGACCATCCTCCACATTTTCAATCACAAGATCTTTAATTATTGCAACAAAGAGGTTCAACTTTTATTTGTTCTTCAGGTTCTACAGGTTTCTTTTCACTTTTATGAACCGCACTATTTATAACAGAGTACTCTTTCATTTTAGCAGGGAAAGGAGTTTTTTCAATATACGCTTCAGGAATAACACGATCAGCAGTTTCAACTACAACGCATTTATTAATAGATGAATCAATTTTATCTTTATACGGTTCATGATACTTATCAAAATTCTTCTTTGGCAATTCATAATGAGAGGCAAAAGCTTTATAAAGATTTACAGCAACTTGAGAATCAAGACCATATGTAGCACTCATATTACGAAATTTATCAGTATCCATAAAAGCTTCAATGCATTTATAATCATAAATTATACCTGATTCTCTATCCTTGTCGTTCTCCCATCCTTAAGTATTTTCTTGGATCCGATCAAGAAGGTCCCTTTTAAACTCTTCTTTGTTGCGTGTAAATGATCCAGAACAAGAAGTATCCAAAGAAGGTCTTGTCTTGAAAAGAAAGTCTTGCATAGAAATTATCAATAATAACATTACCAGGAAGCTCATGAATGGGGCATTTGAGCATTAAAGACTTCAATCTCCCCCAAGCTTGGGCAATACTCTCTCCATCATGAGGCCAAAAATTATATATGCGATTCCGATCCTTATGAATTTCACTTGGAGGATAGAACTTAGAATAAAACCGGGGCACAATATCATTCCATTCAAGAGAATCCCCATTATCCAGTAATTTATACCAATGCGCCGCCTTACCGGACAGCGATAAAGAGAATAGTTTCTTCCTCACTTCATCCATAGCAATACCTGCACACTTGAATAAACCGCATAATTCATGCAAAAACAGTAAATGATCACCAGGATGGACAGTTCCATCCCCTTCATAGCGGTTATCCATAACACGTTCAATAATTTTCATAGGTATTTTATATGGTATCACTTCCTCACCTGGCGCCTCATCCACTACCGTTGCAGTAGTAGTAGATTTCCCAAATAGAAATTGAAGAGAAGATCTCTCCATAATGACTTATAGCAGCAGGCAGAAATAAAATCAGCACAACAGTAAAGGTTTTCCTTACCAATTCCACTTACCAATAGCGCTTCACTCCCGACAACGGCGCCATAAAATAGTCTTGATGACCCACAAGTATAGGGGGTGTATCGTAGTATCTTCGATAAGTAAGAATGTCGATCCCAACGAGGAGCAGAAGGTGTTGACAAGCAGTTTCGATGAAGGATTCACTGTAAATGCTCACAGACAAGTATTCAGGGGGTTTTGATGTAACAGTTGAATAAAGTGCGAGTATGTAAAGTGCGAGAGTAACAATTGCAGCGAGTGGCCCAATCCTTTTTAGCACAAAGGACAAGCCGGTTTGTTTACTTATAATGACCAAACGTTCTCGAGGACACACGGGATTTTAGTCTAGTGCTTTCGCTACATACGGCTAAATAATCTTCATTGTTATGATAAGTGTTGTGTGGGTGAACCTATGCTAATGTACCGCCCTTCCTAGGACTAATACATACTTGTGATTATACCCCTTGCAAGCATCCGCAACTACAAGAAAGTAATTAAGAATAAATCCAACCACAGCCTTAAACTCTGAGATCCTGCGATCCCTCCTGCATCGATATACCAACGCGGTTTAGGTTTGTCACTCGGCAACCCCGCAATTAGCAAACGAGTACAAGATGCATTCCCCTAGGCCCATAAATGGTGAAGTGTCATGTAGTCGACGTTCACATGACACCACTAGAAGAATAACACCACAACTTAAATATCACACCATTGAATATTACTCAACCATAGTTCACTACTAACATTTAGACTTCACCCATGTCCTCAAGAACTAAACGAACTACTCACGAGACATCATATGGAACATGATCAGAGGTGATATGATGATGAATAACAATCTGAACATAAACTTGGTTCAATGGTTTCACTCAATAGCATCAACAACAAGTAGAGATCGATACCGGGAGAGTTTCCCCTATCAAACAATCAAGATCAAACCCAAATTGCTACGGCGGTGACGGTGTCCAGCGGTGATGACGGCGGTGATGATGGTGGAGATGATGATGATGGTGATGGCGATGATGTCCAGCTCGATGACGGTGACGATGGCGTCGATTTCCCCCTCCCGGAGGGAATTTCCCCGGCGGATTCCTGCCCGCCGGAGAGCTCTTTTCTCTCTGGTGTTCTCCGCCCCGCAGAGGCGGCTGTAACTCTTCGTGAGGTACCCTCTCTGGCTTAGGTCTTCGGGACGAAGGGTTTGGCGAAGAAAAGGAGGCGAAAGGGGCCGTGGGCCCTCCACACCACATGGCGGCGCGGCCAGGGCCTGGGCCGCGCCGCCCTAGGGTGTGGGCCCACCCTGGCTCCTCCTGGCTCCTCCTTCTGGCTTCCTTCGTCATCTTGAAAAATAGGATTTTTGGTATAATTTCCTCCCACAGTTGATCTTCCGAAATATTGCGTTCTGACGGTGCTTTTTCCAGCAGAATCCTGACTCCGGTGCTTGATCCTCCAATAATGATGAAACATGCAAAATAGATGAAATAACATAAGTATTGTGTCCCAATATGAAATATATCAATGAATAACAGCAAATTATGATATAAAATAGTGATGCAAATTGGACGTATCACCGCCATCGCGAAACTCCAATTCGGGGGACAGAACTCTCTGTTCCGGCACCCTGCCGGGACGGGGAAGTGCCCCCGGAAGCCATCTCCATCGACGCCACCGCCTCCATCATGCTCCGTGAGTAGTTCCCCCATGGACTACGGGTTCTAGCAGTAGCTAGTTGGTATTCTCTCCTCCATGTACTTCAATACAATGATCTCATGAGCTGCCTTACATGATTGAGATCCATCTGATGTAATCGGTGTTGTGTTTGTTGGGATCCGATGGATGATACATTATGATTAGTCTATCTATAAAGTTTGTGAAGTTATTGTTGCTGCAATCTTGTTATTCTTAATGCTTGTCACTAGGGCCCGAGTGGCATGATCTTAGATTTAAGCTCTATACTTATTGCTTAGATTGTATCTACAAGTTGTATGCACATGTCGCTGTCCGGAACCAATGGCCCCGAAGTGACAAGAATCGGGACAACCGGAGGGGATGGCGGTGATGTGAGGGACACATGTTTTCATGGAGTGTTAATGCTTTGCTCCGGTGCTCTATTAAAAGGAGTACCTTAATATCCAGTAGATTCCCTTGAGGCCCGGCTGCCACCGGCTGGTAGGACAAAAGATGTTGTGCAAGTTTCTCATTGCGAGCACGTACGACTATATACGGAAAACATGCCTACATGATTAATGAATTGATGTTCTATCTTAATGCTTTGAATCCTATCAATTGCCCAACTGTAATTTGTTCACCCAACACTTGTCACTTATTGGAGAGTTACCACTAGTGTAGATCGCTGGGAACCCCGGTCCATCTCTCATCATTATATACTCGTTCTATATGTCATTGGAAGTAGTATCAACTATTTTCTGGTGCCATTGCTCCTGTGCTACTGCTGTTGTGTTACTGTTACTATTGCTCTCATATTACTGCTACTTTCACATCACCCCTGTTACTAGTGCTTTTCCAGGTGCAGCTGAATTGACAACTCAGTTGTTAAGGCTTATAAGTATTCTTTACCTCCCCTTGTGTCGAATCAATAAATTTGGGTTTTACTTCCCTCGAAGACTGCCGCGATCCCCTATACTTGTGGGTTATCACACACCGTCACCGTCAGGCTATGAAAGGGGGAATAGATCGCATCAATACTATCATAGTAATAGTTAACTTCATAATCTACAAGAGATCACAATCATAGATTATACCAAGTACTACATGATGCACACACTGTCAACATTACATCATGGAGGAGGAATAGACTACTTTAATAACATCACTAGAGTAGCACATAGATCACAAAGAGAGAGATGAACCACATAGCTACGGTAGAGCCTTCAGCCTCGGGGGAGAACTACTCCCTCCTCATCATGGGAGACAGCGATAGCGATGAAGATGGCGGTGATGTCGATGGACATGACTCCGGGGGCAATTCCCCATCCCGGCAGGGTGCCGGAACAGAGACTTCTGTCCCCCGAATTGGAGTTTCGCGATGGCGGCTGTCAACACCCGGATTTTTAAGTCCGGATGCCTATTATGTCATACATCGCAATCCCAGGAATATTGTTGTTGCGAGGCATAATAGTTAAGTATCACAGTCATCATTCATTACAAAGCATAAGTCTTACAAATTTGGAATCACATGATCCATATTACACGAATAGTTGATCTATTGATCAACGAACAAACACAAGTTCATAGTTCAACATAGCGGAAGCGTAAGATACAAGGACTCTCTAGTCCACAGGCCAACGCTTGACGTCGGAAGGCGCTTAGTTGTCGTAGGCGTCCTGCTGGTCATCTCCTTGGTCATCTTCATACTCTGGCCATTTGAATAGCCAGGGACAAAGCCGTGAGTACTTTAAGTACTCGCAAACTAATACTAATGTAAGTGCTAGACATTCTAGTATGGTTTGCTAAGCTCTAGTTTATTTGCATAAAGCTAGTTTTAGTTCACAAAATTTGAGAAAAGCTTATTCAAGAGCTAACTAACTCAAGTGGGAACATTAGTGTCATTCCCACCATTCAAGTGGTGATTTCAATTCAATTCACCACAAGTCATTTCACCATCATCTTTCAACATCATTTTCAAAGATATGACATTGGAAACTGTATGGCCTTTCCAACCGTCCGTAACCGTGGACGCGGCTATTCGAATAGGTTTACACTCTGCAGAGGTTGCACACTTGTGCCACAACATTTGATTTCATCCGTCGGGATTACCCCGAATCATCGTAACACGCATCGCGGATCATCAACCATAACCTTTCACTTACAAATCCTAGTATGAGCACCTCTCCCCATGAGCTTGGCCTCCCGGTGAAGACAGACAGTCGGCACTGAGGCCCGCATTGTGGCTTGGGCCGGACATTCACCTCTTTTCACGTCATATCTCATCATTCCTTCTGTTGTAGAGGCAGCTTTCGGCATAACCCCGATGACGTTTGTTTAGAGGGAACCCATACTAAGACGCATAAACTTCCAGTTAAGCCCTACCCATAATCAGGTATTGTGGGGGTACTTAATAATTGGAAAGGTATCGCATTCAAACCAACACCATTGTTTTATCAAAAATCACCATCTTCTCTTGTTCACATTCACCTTTAAAAATCATTCAATGGAATGCATCTTCATTCCAAGGTTTCAAAATCACTTCAAATTCACATTGTTCCATTCTAGAGTAGTCAAGTTTTAATTCATTAGCACTAGCTCTAATTCATGAGGGGTGCTAACTTGCTTTGCTTGGAGAAGACTAACTCACTACTCTAGTAATCAACTTGTACTTGGACCAAAGTTAACTATCAAAGTAACTCATTTAGAAAACAAGTAAAAACTTGTAAAGTAAAAACTTGGGATGGGTTCATATAAGAAAAGATAAGAAACATGGTGCCTTGCCCCAAGGGGCTTTGCACTTTGCAAGAATATTAGCTTGCCTTGGTAGTTCTCAAACTGTTCCTCCTCCTCCTCTTGGTAGCAACCTTCTTCTTCGGCGTACTCTCCGGTGCTACCGTCTAAATTTGAATACGAGTATAATTACTCACTAATTCAATGGCTATTCCATACATCACATATAACACACAAACTACTCTATGCACACAAATAAATTAACTAGAGTACATGGGTTGTGGGGTTTAAATAGAATTCACTTCTTTGTATTTTATATGTAAATGATAGTTTCCATAGGGTTCTTGAGAAATAATTTCCTCTCATTGAAATCTTCTTAAGATTTAATTTCTCAAACAATCATGTATGAACTCATATTGACCTAAGTCAAATGTTCATCATCATCATTTGTGAAAAGGATTTATATGAGGTAGATCACCTCATACTATTTAAATAACACTACATTTGATTTAAATCTCAAGTAATTCATATAAGAGAGTTTGGGACCAGGGGTCCAAACATCCCATGAATTCATGTGAGACAAGTTTAAATGAAGTATAAGACTTCACAAAATTTACTTTAATAGTTTTGTACAATATCAACTAGTTAAACTAGTCAAATGATCCTTTAATTAAACTATGGCATGATCATGCAAAGTGACCACACCATTTTATTGCATAATCAATTAGTGTAAGTCAAATGTGAGCTATTAGAGTTGGAATTAACTTAATATCTATTTTGGTTGATTTTTAATAATTATTTGAATAGGGAAAAGTCCCTGCCTTGTTATTTTTATCACATTAATTCTACAAAGAATCTGGTCATGGGACCAGTGGCATTGGTTAGATAATTTCTCTAGCTGTCCAACCATATAAAGTTCATAAATTTTGGTTTAGCCAATTTAAATCTATTGAATTTCAAAGTGGAGGCAGTATTGAAAATCATTTGGAATTGTTTAAAAGGAGTTTGAATTAAGAGGGCCGGCGGGAAACAAAATTGGGCCAAATTCGAATAAAAACGGCCCAGTCCAGCCCAGCCACGGTCCACAGACGCGCAGCGCGCTGACAGGGTGGGGTCCAGGCGTCAGTGGCTCATAACGCCCGAAGCGGTATGTTTTAAAGTGGAGCGTTGGATTAGAACGCAGATCGACGGTCGAGGTTCATCGTCTTCTCCGACGAGAACCCGACGTGCTGGCGGCGAGGGTAGGGGGTCGGAGAGCTCACCGTGGCTCCAGCTAGGGTGGGCAGTGTGCGTGGTGAAGTTGTGGACGACGGCGGAGCTCCTGGTACCGGCGGCAGCTCCTGGTTCGGCTCCAATCGACGGCGGCGTCCACCAGGTACTGGCGGCTCCGATCTCCAAATTGGGGCGGCTCCGGCGACGATCGAGTGAGTGGAGTGGTGGTGGCGAAGCAGTGAGAGGTGGGGAGTGAGCTGGTGTGGTTGGTTTGGTCCAGGGAACCTCCTATTTATAGAATCGCATGAGGGTTGCGGGGCAGGGACGAAGTCGACACGCGCGCGGCATCTCCGGCGTGCTGTCGAGCTAGGCGGCGATGCTGTCGGGTTCTCCTCGTCCAGGCGAAGCTAATCGTGGCGACAGCGTGGTCGGGGAGGGCCTGGTTATGTCGCGTTGCTTCCGTGTCTGTCGCGCCCGCGGCGGAGCAGGGTCTCCTTCTCCGGCGGTGGTGGGCGCGGGTCGTGGTCTTCGCCGTGTCTGGCGGCTTCCAGGTGTCGAGTGCGTGCTCAAGGCGTTGAGAGCAGGGCCAGGGAGTGAGCGAGGTGGTGGCGCGGCGCGTGTGCTGGGCGTGTCCGCGTCGTGCATGCGTGCGACGTGAGCGGCTTTCAGGGCGTGTGCTGGCGCGCGTCGTCCGGCGTCTGGTCGCCGTTCCTTCGACCATGGCGGTGCTAGGGCTTGCTAGGGGACGCGTTGGCGCACGGTGGCGAGGTGGTCCTGGCAGAGGAGCAAAGGGAGAAGAGGGAGGTCGACGAGCTCGGGGACATGGCCGGCATGGCCATGCCCTAGCTTGCTCTCTCTCTCTCTTAGCCTCACTATGCTCCACTTAGGGCTTAAGGGGACCAGGGAACATAATGGGATAGGTTAGGGTAGTTTAGGTTAGGTAGATTCACTATTTGCAACTATTGCAAATAGTGCCCGAATTTGTGAAATTCAAAAATACCCAAATTTGAAATAATTCAAAAGGTGAAAGTTTTTGAAATGTGAGTGTTGATATAAGTTGTAAATGACCAGAGAGGTTTTGAGGTGGTGGTAGAAAAATTAGAATTCAAGAATTGGCCAAAAATTGCTAAGTGTAGAATGTTCCATATGTTAAAAAGTTGGGACTTTGGATGAGCATGGCTCTTGATCCAAGATGATTTTGGCATGGTGATCTTCACCAAAGTTGTTCACCTTGATGTATACTTTGAAATGGTGCAAAGAGTTAGCAAGAGTTGGTTTGGGAAAAATGAATGGCAAGGGCTCAAAGTGGTGATCAGACTAGAATTGTCAAAATTGACCATTATCATATGTGAGTGGGATTTGTGTTTGAAATCCATTTGAATTGTGAATCTTTGATTCCAAAAGTTGTAGTAAGTGTTTAATAACATTACCCAACTAATGGTGAAGACCAAATAGGTCTAGGGTCAAAATTCATAAAAATGCCATAGGGCATATGTGAGGGTTTTTAGGGTTTTCCATTTAATGGAATTTCTTCCTCTTTGATCTATTTGGGTTGGTGATCTTCATATGATCACACTAGGGTTTTAGAGCATATCAAATACAAGTAATAACAATCATCATGGCATATCACTCAAATGCACAAGTCCTATGCATGGTACTATATGCAAAAAGAAAAGTTTTTGTTGGTTTGAAATTTTGCTTTCTGGATTTCTCTAACCTTCTTTTTATTGAAATTTGGGGTGTTACAAACCCTTCCCCCTTACAAAAGATCTCGTCCCGAGATCGAAAAGAAAGTTAGGTACTAAAGAGATCTGGGTACTCCTTCCTCATGAAGTCTTCGCGTTCCCATGTGGCTTCATCCTCGGTATGATTCACTACTAGGAAAAGGCTTATTGCCGGCGCACCAAAATTGCTTATTGCCAGCGCACTAGCGCCCGCCGTTGGGAACAGGCTGGTGATAATGGCTTACCGCCGGCGCACCTGATGGTTCGCCGGCAGAAACTCGATTTATCCCCGGCGCACCTGCCTTGTTCGCCGGCGGTAAGTTATACCAGAAAACAAAAAAATTTAAATCTAGATCTAGATCTATATCTAGATCTAGATCTCGTGAGCTGCGGTTGTGGTGCCATTTTTGCGTCATTCTAGTAGGCTGAGGTTGTTGTTCTTGTTGCTGCGCCGGTGTAGGAGGTGGAGGAGTGGGAGGCCGGAGGTGGAGGAGGCCGGAGGAGGTGGTGGTGGCCATGCGGAGGAGGCCGGAGGAGGTTGAGGCCGGTGGAGGAGGCCGGAGGAGGTGGACGACACCGGAGAGGAGGTTGAGGCTGTTGGAGGTGGCCGGAGGAGGCCATGCGGAGGAGGCCATGCGGAGGAGGCCATGCGGAGGAGGCCGGAGGAGGAGGCATGCGGAGGAGGCCATGCGGAGGAGGCCGGAGGAGGTCGACGGTGCAGCAGTTGGTGGAGTCCGTCGGAGGTGGAGGAGGAGGAAAAGAGAAGGAAGAGGGGAAAGTGAGGAAAGTGAGGAGGAGGTCGACGGTTTGCATTATATATAGGAGATGTTACCGCCGGCGCACCAAGTAGGGTGGTGCGCCGGGGGTATTTTTTCTTTTTTTTTCACCCAAATCTTAAACCTCAAAAAAGTCCTGTTTCTGTTTTCCAATTGACGAATCCATTTTTTCTCCAAACGGCCGTAGGCCGTTGAATTCGATATAAAAAAGTTTCGCGTAGATCGATTTTGATATAAAAAAGTTTTTCATCGGAGGTCGTATGCAACCAGAAATCCCGTTTTACCGAAAGATGACGCCATTTTGCATAATACATCGAAATTCAAATTTTCAAATTTTTACTAAAACTAGATCACATATTACATGGGCATTTCAAAGGATTTTATTTTTTGAATTTTCTATTATTTTTTCGAAAACTGAAAAGGCGATTCCCGGGGGGGGGGGGGTGGAGAGAAAAATCTAGGCAGCTTACCCCCGGCGCACCTCTATGGTGGTGCGCTGGTGGTACATTGTCTACCACCGGCGCACCACCATAGAGGTGCGCCGTGGGTAAGGTGCCCAGATTTTTACCTGTTTCAGCAGATCTCTTCGAATTTTATCCCCGGCGCACTAATTTTTTTGTGCGCCGGCAGTATAGGTCCATCGCCGGCGCGGCGCTTATTTGGTGCGCCGGCAACATGTTCCACCGGCGCATGCCTATGGTGGTGCGCCGGCACCACTTGCGTGCAGCTATAGCCCTTTTCCTAGTAGTGATTGCTCCATTGGATCTTTAGAAACTTGATGCTTCGGGTGCGGGTGGTTCGGTAAGCTTCTTCCAGGATGCGAATCGGCTCTTCGCGGTAAGTCAGATCCTTGTTGATATCCACCGATCGGTGATCGATGTTCTTGAACACTTCGGTCTTCTCCGGGACTTCAAGGCACTTCCGGAGAAGTGAGATGTGAAACACGTCGTGCACAGCCGACATTTCTTCAGGCAACTCCAGTTGATAAGATACTTCACCTCGGCGGCTAAGGACTTGGAAAGGTCCGACATAGCGGGGTGCAAGCTTTCCTTTCATCTGGAATCTCTGCATTCCTTTCAAGGGGGATACCTTGAGATAGACAAAATCTCCGATCTCAAAGGTCATCTCCCGACGTCTCTTGTCGGCGTAGCTCTTCTGTCTGGATTGCGCAGCCTTGAGGTACTCTCGGATCTTGTGGACTTTCTCTTCGGCTTCGCGAAGAACATCTGGGCCAAAAACTTGGCTCTCTCCGACTTCCGACCAGTTCAGGGGGGTACGGCACTTCCTTCCGTACAAGGCTTCAAAGGGGGCCATCTGTAGGCTGGCTTGATAGCTATTATTGTAGGAGAATTCTGCGTAAGGTAGGCAGTCTTCCCACTTGGATCCGTATTCCAGTACGCATGCTCTCAGCATGTCTTCCAAAGATCTCGGTTTACTCTCTCAGTCTGTCCGTCGGTCTGAGGGTGATAGGCGGTGCTGAAATTTAGGCGGGTGCCTAGTCCTTCATGCACTTTCTGCCAGAACCTTGAGGTGAACTGTGATCCTCTATCTGACACTATCAATTTGGGGGTTCCGTGCAGAGCGACTATTCTGGAGATGTAAAGTTCAGCTAACTTGGGGCCTTGATAGGTGGTTTTGACGGCGATGAAATGGGCGACTTTGGTCAATCTATCGACCACTACCCATATTGAATCATTGCCTTTGCTGGATTTGGGCAGTCCGGTGATAAAGTCCATTCCTACGGAGTCCCATTTCCATTCCGGAATCTGGAGGGGTTGTAACAATCCGGCGGGTCGTTGATGTTCTGCCTTGACTCTCTGACAGATGTCACACTTGGCGATATAGCTACCGATCTCTCTCTTCATTCCGTGCCACCAAAATTGTTCTTTTAGGTCTTGGTACATCTTGGTACCTCCGGGGTGGATTGAATAAAGGGTGTCATGGGCTTCTTGCAGAATGACTTGTTTCAAGTCAGAGTCCGATGGTACGCAGAGACGTTCTTTGTACCAAAGAACTCCGGCTTCGTCTACGGTGAATCCGGGGGCTTTTCCTGCGGCTATCTGTTTCTTGATTCCGTCAATGCTAGCGTTGTCCTTCTGGGCTTCCTTGATTTGACCAACCAAGGTGGGTTGCAGTTCTATGCTGGCTAGGAATCCTTCACTTACAAGTTCAAGTCTGAACTGTTCAAACTCTTGATGCAAGCTGGGCTGTTCGGTTGCGAGCATGGAGTTCAACTGGCACGGCAGTCGACTCAAAGCATCCGCTACCACATTGGCCTTGCCGGGGTGGTAGTGAATCTCCATGTCGTAATCCTTGATCAATTCGATCCAACGGCGTTGTCTCATGTTTAGCTCTTTCTGGGTGAATATATATTTGAGGCTTTTGTGGTCGGAGTAGATCTCGCAGTGATTACCCATGAGGTAATGACGCCAAACTTTCAAGGCTAAGACCACGGCTGCAAGCTCGAGGTCATGGGTTGGGTAGTTCTGTTCATGTTGCTTGAGTTGTCTGGAAAGGTAGGACACAACCTTGCCTTCTTGCATAAGCACGCATCCAAGTCCAGTCTTGGAGGCGTCGCAATATACGTCAAAGGGCTTTGCGATATCTGGCATGATCAGGATTGGGGCTGTTGTCAGTCTACTCTTGAGCTGTTGAAAGCTCTCTTCGCATTTGTCGGTCCACTCAAACTTTCTGTCCTTTTTCAGCAGTTGGGTCATTGGTCGAGCGATGCTCGAAAAACCCTCTACAAATCTGCGGTAGTATCCGGCTAATCCAAGAAAAGCGCGGACCTCGGTTTGGGTGGTTGGGGCTTGCCATTCTGATGTCTACGTTCCCCCTCCTTTCCTGTAGACAGTGTTGGGCCTCCAAGAGCAGAGGTTTGTAGGACAGCAGCAAGTTTTCCCTTAAGTGGATCACCCAAGGTTTATCGAACTCAGGGAGGAAGAGGTCAAAGATATCCCTCTCATGCAACCCTGCAACCACAAAGCAAGAAGTCTCTTGTGTCCCCAACACACCTAATAGGTGCACTAGTTCGGCGAAGAGATAGTGAAATACAGGTGGTATGAATAAGTATGAGAAGTAGCAACGGTGCCAGAAAATAGCTTGCTGGCGTGTAGTTGATGGTGGTAGTATTGCAGCAGTAGTAACGCAGTAAAATAGTAAACAAGCAGCGATAGCAGTATTTAGGAACAAGGCCTAGGGATTACACTTTCACTAGTGGACACTCTCAACATTGATCACATAACAGAATAGATAAATGCATACTCTACACTTTTGTTGGATGATGAACACATTGCGTAGGATTACACGAACCCTCAATGCCGGAGTTAACAAGCTCCACAATAATGCTCATGTTTTAGTAACCTTATAGTGCAAGATAGATCAACATAACCAAATAGATCACATCAATACCATCATAGTAATAGTTAACTTCACAATCCACAAGAGATCATGATCATAGCCTACGACAAGAACCACATGGTGCACACACTAGTCACCTTTACACCAATGCAGGAGGAATAGAATACTTTAATAACATCACTAGAGTAGCACATAGATGAATTGTGATACAAAACTCATATGAATCTCAATCATGTAAAGCAGCTCATGAGATTATTGTATTGAGGTACATGGGAGAGATGAACCACATAGCTACCGGTACAGCCCCGAGCCTCGATGGAGAACTACTCCCTCCTCATGGGAGCAGCAGCGGTGATGAAGATGGCAGTGGAGATGGCAGCGGTGTCGATGGAGAAGCCTTCCGAGGGCACTTCCCCGCTCCGGCAGCGTGCCGGAATAGAGACTCCTGTCCCCCAGATCTTGGCGTCGCGATGGCGGCGGCTCTGGAAGGTTTCTGTGGTTTTCGCCGAACGTCTCAGGGTTTTCGATCCAGGGGCTTTATATAGGCGAAGAGGCGGCGCAGGAGGGTCGAAGGGGCGACGACACCATAGGGCGGCGCGGCCAGGGCCTGGGCCGCGCCGGCCTATGGTCTGGGGGCCCAGTGCCCCCCCTCTGGTCCTTCCCGGGTGTTCTGGATGCTTCCGGTGAAAATAGGAACTTGGGCGTTGATTTCGTCCGATTCCGA
Source organism: Lolium perenne (assembly GCF_019359855.2). Taxonomy (NCBI): domain Eukaryota; kingdom Viridiplantae; phylum Streptophyta; class Magnoliopsida; order Poales; family Poaceae; genus Lolium; species Lolium perenne. The sequence continues at coordinate 192,987,317 of NC_067245.2, forward strand.
GAATATTTCGTTACTAGGATTTCTGAAACCAAAAACAGCAGAAAACAGGAACTGGCACTTCGGCATCTTGTTAATAGGTTAGTTCCAGAAAATGCACGAATATGACATAAAGTGTGCATAAAACATGTAGATAACATCAATAATGTGGCATGGAACATAAGAAATTATCGATACGTCGGAGACGTATCAGCATCCCCAAGCTTAGTTCTTCTCGTCCCGAGCAGGTAAAACGATAACACAGATAATTTCTGGAGTGACATGCCATCATAATCTTGACCATACTATTTGTAAAGCATATGTAGTGAATGCAGCGATCAAAACAATGTATATGACATGAGTAAACAAGTGAATCATATAGCAAAGACTTTTCATGAATAGCACTTCAAGACAAGCATCAATAAGTCTTGCATAAGAGTTAACTCATAAAGCAATAATTCAAAGTAAAGGCATTGAAGCAACACAAAAGAAGATTAAGTTTCAGCGGTTGCTTTCAACTTGTAACATGTATATCTCATGGATATTGTCAACATAGAGTAATATAATAAGTACAATAAGCAAGTATGTAGGAATCAATGCACAGTGCACACAAGTGTTTGCTTCTTGAGGTGGAGAGAAATAGGTGAACTGACTCGACAATGAAAGTAAAAGAATGGTCCTCCATGGAGGAAAAGCATCGATTGCTATATTTGTGCTAGAGCTTTGATTTTGAAAACATGAAACAATTTTGTCAACGGTAGTAATAAAGCATATGCATCATGTAAATTATATCTTATAAGTTGCAAGCCTCATGCATAGTGTACTAATAGTGCCCGCACCTTGTCCTAATTAGCTTGGACTACCGGATCATCACAATGCACATGTTTTGACCAAGTGTCACAAAGGGGTACCTCTATGCCGCCTGTACAAAGGTCTAAGGAGAAAGCTCGCATTGGATTTCTCGCTATTGATTATTCTCAACTTAGACATCCATACCGGGACAACATAGACAACAGATAATGGACTCCTCTTTTATGCATAAGCATGTAACAACAATTAATAATTTTCTCATATGAGATTGAGGATATATGTCCAAAACTGAAACTTCCACCATGGATCATGGCTTTAGTTAGCGGCCCAATGTTCTTCTCTAACAATATGCATGCTTAACCATAAGGTGGTAGATCGCTCTTACTTCAGACAAGACGAACATGCATAGCAACTCACATGAAATTCAACAAAGAGTAGTTGATGGCGTCCCCAGTGAACATGGTTATCGCACAACAAGCAACTTAATAAGAGATAAAGTGCATAAGTACATATTCAGTACCACAATAGTTTTTTAAGCTATTTGTCCCATGAGCTATATATTGCAAAGGTGAATGATGGAATTTTAAAGGTAGCACTCAAGCAATTTACTTTGGAATGGCGGAAAATACCATGTAGTAGGTAGGTATGGTGGACACAAATGGCATAGTGGTTGGCTCAAGTATTTTGGATGCATGAGAAGTAATCCCTCTCGATACAAGGTTTAGGCTAGCAAGGCTTATTTGAAACAAACACAAGGATGAACCGGTGCAGCAAAACTCACATAAAATACATATTGAAAACATTATAAGACTCTACACCGTCTTCCTTGTTGTTCAAACTCAATACTAGAAATTATCTAGACCTTAGAGAGACCAATTATGCAAACCAAATTTTAGCAAGCTCTATGTATTTCTTCATTAATGGGTGCAAAGTATATGATGCAAGAGCTTAAACATGAGCACAACAATTGCCAAGTATCACATTACCCAAGACATTATAGCAATTTACTACATGTATCATTTTCCAATTCCAACCATATAACAAATTAACGAAGAAGTTTCAACCTTCGCCATGAAAATTAAAAGCTAAGAACACATGTGTTCATACGAACCAGCGGAGCGTGTCTCTCTCCCACACAAGCATGATGTAATCCAATTTATTCAAACACAAACAAAAATAAAAGCATACAGACGCTCCAAGTAAAGCACATAAGATGTGACCGAATAAAAATATAGTTTCAAGGGAGGAACCTGATAATGTTGTCGATGAAGAAGGGGATGCCTTGGGAATCCCCAAGCTTAGACGCTTGAGTCTTCTTTATATATGCAGGGGTGAACCACCGGGGCATCCCCAAGCTTAGAACTTTCACTCTTCTTGATCATAGTATATCATCCTCCTCTCTTGACCCTTGAAAACTTCCTTCACACCAAACTTCTCATAAACTTCATTAGAGGGGTTAGTACATAATTAAAAACTCACATGTTCAGAGGTGACACAATCATTCTTAACACTTCTGGACATTGCTCAAAGCTACTGGAAGGTAATGGAACAAAGAAATCCACCCAACACAGCGAAAGAAGCAATGCGAAATAAAAGGCAGAATCTGTCAAAACAGAACAGTCCGTAAAGACGAATTTCTAATAAATACTTCCGTTGCTCAGATCAGAAAACTCAAAACTAATGAAAGTTGCGTACATATCTGAGGAACACGCTCGTAAATTGGCATATTTTTCTGATTTTTCTACAGAGAAAACAGCCCAGATTCGTGACAGATAGAAATCTGTTTCTGCGCAGAAATCCAAATCTAGTATCAACCTTCGATTAGAGGCTTCACTTGGCACAACCAAACACAAAACTAAGATAAGGAGAGGTTGCTACAGTAGTAAACAACTTCCAAGACACAAATATAAAACAAAGTACTGTAGCAAAATAACACATGGGTTATCTCCCAAGAAGTTCTTTCTTTATAGCCATTAAGATGGGCTCAGCAGTTTTAATAATCCATTCGCGGGAAATAGTATTTGAAGCAAAAGAGAGCTTCAAGAGGCAAATTCAAAACAAATTTAAGTCTAACATGCTTCCTATGAAGAGGAATCTTGTACACAAATGAATTCATGAAGAACAAAGTGACAAGCATAAGAGGATAAAACACGAGTAACTTCAAGATTCTCAACATAAAGAGGGGAAACTCAATATTATTAAGATGCATACGACCATATTTCCCTCTCTCATAATAACTTTCAGTAGCATCATTGATGAAATCCACAATATACCCATCACTTAAAACATTCTTATCATGGTTCATATGCATAGAAGTATCATTAAATTTGGCATAAGAAGAGTTCTTCTCATTAATAGTAATTGGAGCAAGATTATTATCAAGAATTTGAACATGGTAAACAAGTTGCATATTAAAAGAATTGTTTTTAGTAATCCAATCATGACTATGACAAGTTTCATAAGGGTAATTATAACCTATATCATAGCATTCTTTATAATAATCATCAAAGATCGGAGGCACAGTGTCATCATAAGAAATAGAATAGTTATCTTTCACAATCGGTTTATCTATGACCATACCATCATTGTTATTAGAAGGAGATGTATCAAACACATAATGATCAGTAGCAAAAGGATTTTCAAACACCTCTTCCCCAAGCTTAGAGCTTTCTATATCATTATGGGAGGAAGCATGGATAGCACTGACACTATGGCAATTATTATCATCATCATTTTCAGAATTAGTTTCCCAGAGATTTGCAATATCAAAAGTAGTGTGCTCATTCAAATCATGATCTCTAATGTATGTGAAGGGCATAGGAAGATCATCATATTTAGATTCATTATCACAATAATCATTAGGAGCAACATACTTACGGTTACTTAGCGTTATCTCATTCACGCGGGGATACGCCGTTACCTCTTTCTTTTTATTCTCCTTCTTCTTCCTCTTCTTCTTTTTCGTTCCCTTCTTCTTCTTCTTCTCTTCCTTCTCCTCATTTCCTTCTTTAGGAGGAAGAGGCTTGAAGGGTGGCTTGTCCGCATAACCTGATTTATTTTTAGAAACAATAGAAGAAACTTGGGAGGATTCCTCCTTTTCATTAATTAGTTCAAAACACATGGCGGTCCTATCATATTTTGGCAAGGTGTCATCTTCTAAAATATTTTGTATGTAAGTATTTGTATGGCTATTATCAATGCAATAAGAAAAACACCCATGCAGGACATCATCAATATCAGGATCACTCATATGTAACAAAGAGATTTTTCTCGACAGGTCTTCACACCCCAAAAACAAAGTAAGTTCATCATGCTGATTAGGAGTAATTTCATCATCACAATACAAATTTGCAGCACTCATTGGGTTCAAATTATCATTGGAGGAGCATTGAAAATTAAAATGACCTACTTCATGGCAAACTTCACAAATAAAAGGATAGAGGGCACAAACTTTTTTACCAAGATCATCTAGAGACCTAAGCCACTTTCTAGTTTTTTCATTAATATGATGGATGCAATATTCATCTTTGACTTGATTAATTCCACAAGGTCTATGCATTCCACAAAAATTAACATGCTTATAGGAAATAGCATTCTTAGGAGTTTGAGCATGCTTATTGCAATAATTAACAACAATTTCATTCTTCATGCAAGCCTCTTTAAAAGGTTCATGATACTTATCAAAATTATTTTTAGGCAATTCAAAATGAGAAGCAAAGGCTTTATAAAGATTTGCAGCAACTTGAGAGTCAAGACCATAAGTAGCACTCATATTTCGAAATTTATCGGTATCCATAAAAGCTTCAATGCATTCATAATCATAATTTATACCTGACTCTTTACCTTTGTCGTTCTCCCATCCTTCAGCGTTGTCCTCAATCCGATCAAGAAGGTCCCACCTAGCTTCAACCTCCTTGCTTGTGAAAGATCCCTCCGAACACGCGTCCAGATAGTCCTTGTGTTGTCTTGAAAGCCTCGCATAAAAATTGTTAACAATAACATTACGGGGGAGCTCATGAATGGGACATTTGAGCATTAGTGACTTCAGTCTCCCCCACGCTTGAGAAATACTCTCTCCATCTCGAGGATAAAAGTTATAAATATAATTCCTATCAATATGCACTTCATGAGGAGGATAAAATTTAGAATAAAAGAGAGATGCAATTTCCTCCCAACCAAGAGAATGTCTATTCTCCAACAATTTATACCAATGCGCTGCTTTACCGCAGTAAACAGAGAATAGCTTCTTCCTCACTTCATCCATAGAGATACCTGCACACTTGAATAACCCACATAATTCGTGCAAAAACAGTAAATGATCTCTAGGATGGACAGTTCCATCCCCTTTATAGTGGTTGTCCATAACACGTTCAATAATTTTCATGGGTATTTTATACGGAATACTTTCAGCAGGTGGATTTAAAATATCAGAAGCATTATTAGAGTTATCGCATATGGGAGATAAAGCATTATCAGAACAAATTTTCTCCCCTAAAGATGGGAAGCTAAAAAGATCACGAAAACTAGCTTCCCCAAGCTTAGACTTCTCCATAGCATCAGCAGTAATTGCATTCATACTAATAACATCGCTACTAACATGCAAATAAGGTTCCATAGGTTTTTTAATTTTCGCATCAAACAATTCTAAATCAGGAAAAAGATTAAAAAGCTCACCAATTATTTTGTTGTTTTCCATTATGCCTAACTAGTGTAAACAAGAAACAAAAAGTTGCAATTGCAGGATCTAAAGGAAATAGCTTCGAGTACTTACAACGGCGGAAAATAGCTTAGTAGCCGAGATCCGGAGTGTGAGTACCTTTTACCTTTCCTCCCCGGCAACGGCGCCAGAAAATAGCTTGATGTCTACGTTCCCCCTCCTTTCCTGTAGACAGTGTTGGGCCTCCAAGAGCAGAGGTTTGTAGGACAGCAGCAAGTTTTCCCTTAAGTGGATCACCCAAGGTTTATCGAACTCGGGGAGGAAGAGGTCAAAGATATCCCTCTCATGCAACCCCTGCAACCACAAAGCAAGAAGTCTCTTGTGTCCCCAACACACCTAATAGGTGCACTAGTTCGCGAAGAGATAGTGAAATACGGGTGGTATGAATAAGTATGAGCAGAGTAGCAACGGTGCCGAGAAAATAGCTTGCTGGCGTGTAGTTAATGGTGGTAGTATTGCAGCAGTAGTAACGCGATAAAACAGTAAACAAGCAGCGATAGCGATATTTAGGAACAAGGCCTAGGGATTACACTTTCACTAGTGGACACTCTCAACATTGATCACATAACAGAATAGATAAATGCATACTCTACACTTTTGTTGGATGATGAACACATTGCGTAGGATTACACGAACCCTCAATGCCGGAGTTAACAAGCTCCACAATAATGCTCATGTTTTAGTAACCTTATAGTGCAAGATAGATCAACATAACCAAATAGATCACATCAATACCATCATAGTAATAGTTAACTTCACAATCCACAAGAGATCATGATCATAGCCTACGACAAGAACCACATGGTGCACACACTAGTCACCTTTACACCAATGCAGGAGGAATAGAATACTTTAATAACATCACTAGAGTAGCACATAGATGAATTGTGATACAAAACTCATATGAATCTCAATCATGTAAAGCAGCTCATGAGATTATTGTATTGAGGTACATGGGAGAGATGAACCACATAGCTACCGGTACAGCCCCGAGCCTCGATGGAGAACTACTCCCTCCTCATGGGAGCAGCAGCGGTGATGAAGATGGCGGTGGAGATGGCAGCGGTGTCGATGGAGAAGCCTTCCGGGGGCACTTCCCCGCTTCGGCAGCGTGCCGGAATAGAGACTCTGTCCCGGATCTTGGCGTCGCGATGGCGGCGGCTCTGGAAGGTTTACTGTGGTTTTCGCCGAACGTCTCGTGGTTTTCGATCCAGGGGCTTTATATAGGCGAAGAGGCGGCGCAGAGGGTCGAAGGGCGACGACACCATAGGGCGGCGCGGCCAGGGCTGGGCCGCGCCGGCCTATGGTCTGGGGCCCAGTGCCCCCTCCGGTCCTTCCGGTGTTACGGATGCTTCCGGTGAAAATAGGAACTTGGGCGTTGATTTCGTCCGATTCCGAGAATATTTCGTTACTAGGATTTCTGAAACCAAAAACAGCAGAAAACAGGAACTGGCACTTCGGCATCTTGTTAATAGGTTAGTTCCAGAAAATGCACGAATATGACATAAAGTGTGCATAAAACATGTAGATAACATCAATAATGTGGCATGGAACATAAGAAATTATCGATACGTCGGAGACGTATCACATTCCATAACAGTTTTGATTTTGGCGGGATCTACGGCAATTCCTCCTGCAGACAAGATGTGTCCCAGCAATCCAACTTCTTCCAGCCAAAACTCACACTTGCTAAACTTGGCATATATATAACTTGTGCTGTCTAAGGGTTTCTAGGACAATCTCCAAATGTTGTTCATGTTCCTCTTCGGACTTGGAGTAGACGAGGATGTCGTCGATGAATACAACGACAAACTTGTCCAAAAAGTTCATGAAGATCTTATTCATGAGATTCATGAAATAAGCGGGGGCGTTGGTCAGTCCAAACGACATGACGTTGTACTCATACAACCCATATCTGGTGGTAAAGGCAGTTTTTGGAATGTCGGTGGCTCGGATCTTCAGTTGGTGGTATCCAATTCTAAGGTCAATCTTGGAGAAAACTCGGGATCCGGTGAGTTGGTCAAACAAGTCTTCGATCTTGGGTAGGGGGTATTTGTTTTTGATGGTGACATCGTTAAGTTTATGATAGTCCGTGCATAAACGATTTGCACCATCTTTCTTGTCTACAAACAAGACAGGGGATCTCCAGGGGGATGCACTTGGTCTAATCAAACCTTTGGCTAACATGTCATCTATTTGCTTCTTCAGTTCCACGAGCTCGGTTGCGTTCATGCTGTAAGCTATCTGGGCTATGGGTCCAGTTCCGGGGATTAACTCGATGATAAACTCGATATCCCGATCCGGGGGCATACCGGGTAGATCATCCGGAAACACATCAGGGTAGCGACAAACGACCCTGATTTGATCCAGAGTTGGCTTGGATACACTTTGGTTGCAGGTAAATTTTCTGGGTAGTTTTTCAGAGACGTGCTCAACTACGATGCCGGTGCTGCTAGTCATGGTTATGGCTTTCTTGGCACAGTCTATCAATCCATTGTGTTTTGACATCCAGTCCATTCCTAGGACAACTTCCAAACCTTTGGTTCCAAGTATGATTAGATTTGCAAAGAAATCTACATCATGGATTTTGATTGGCACATTTTTGCAAAATTTTCTGGCTTTGGTGGTTGATCCGGGGATTTGAACTATCATAACATGCTTCAAACTGAGGGGTTGAATTTTACTTGTTGATGCAAAGTCTTCGGTGACAAAAGAATGAGATGCTCCGGAATCAAACAACACTCTGGCAGGGATGTGGTTGACAGAAAACATACCCAGTACAACATCTGGTGCTTCCTGGGCTTCTTCAGCGTTCATGTGGTAGAGGCGGACGTTGCGGTTGTTGGGGTTGTTGGGGGCGAACTTCTTGCCGGTGGAAACACGGCGTTGCTGCTGAGCAGGTGCAGCGGTGTTGCCGGCGAGCTTGGCAAGACGCTTGGGACACTCGTTGGAGTAGTGCCCCACTACACCACACTCATAACAAGTGATAGTGGTCTTGTCCTGCTTGTTCGCAACGGGCACGGCATTGCTTCCGGTTCTGGGGGCGGTGTTGGTGTTGGTGTTGTTGTTGTTAGGGGCTCGGGGTGGAGCGCGGTTGTAGTTGTGGTTGTTGTAGTTGTTGTTGTAGCCTCCTGGCTTGGAGTTTCCTCCACTCCGGTTCTGATAACCGGGGCGAGAGTTCTGCATCTGGGGTTTGTTGTTTCTCGGAGTGAAACCTCCGCTTGAGCTAGGGCGAAACTTCTGGGGGTGGCTTGATCCACTCTGATTTGCCATGCGGCGCTTGCGGTTCTCATTGGCTTGGTTTAACTTGCCCTCCATCTGGCTGGCGGAGTCAACAAGGGCTTCGAGGTCGGCGAAGGGGATGTTGACGAGGACAGTCTGCATCTCATCATGCAGTCCGTTCAGGAATCTCTCCTTCCTCTTCTCAACGGTGTCGGTCTCATCAGGGGCATACCTTGACAAAGTGAGAAACTTGTCGCGGTATTCAACCACCGTCATGCGACCTTGTTTCAGCTCACGGAATTCATCCCTCATCTTCTTGATAAGACCCGGGGGTACATGGTACTTGCTGAACTTGAGTTTGAAATCCTCCCAAGTCATGAATTGACCTCCGTTCATGACACGGGTGCTTGTCCACCAAGCGTGGGCTGGTCCAGCGAGATAGTGAGTGGCGAACAGGACTTTCTCGTTGGCTTCCACTCCGGCTACCTCCAGATTGTTCTCCATAGTCTGGAGCCAATCGTCGGCGTCGAGGGGCTCCTCAGTCTTGCTAAACACCGGAGGGTTGGTGTTTTGGAAGTTCTTGAGCTTGGATCCGGGGTGGTCATGATTTCCATGGCCTTGGTTGGCGATGTTCTGCAAGGCGATGAGGTTGGCTTGGCGTTCGGCTCTTTCGGTTTCCCGGTGCAAGCATGGTTTGCGGTTGCAGCATCGCGTCGTTGGTGCGATTTGGAGGGGCCATCTGAAGATGTAGAAGATTATGAGATAAGAGGGAACATTCTATGGTTCATTTTGGTTAAGTTTGAAAACAATTTAAAAACTTGTAATCTTTTCATGACAAACATAACATTCATTCATTCATGCAACACATAGTACAAACTACACACATACTCCAATGGTTTTAAGAACCATTCTCATGCTACGATACAAAGGACGGGATACAACTCACACCTACTATAAGTGAACTAGTGCAACTACTCCTCATCATCGACATCGATCGGGACGTAGTCGTCGGGTCCTGCCTCCAGGAACTCGTAGTCCTCCTCCTCGGTGTTCTCGTCCTCCTCAAAGTCATTGTCGTCGCTCAGAAAGGCGTCTCCTCCCTGAATGTCGATGCCTCCATCGTCATCCTCCAGCTGGCGAATCTGATCCTCCTGGGCCTTGACAGTGGCCTCAACTGACGCGATCCGGGCGCGAAGGCGACGAATCGTAGCGTCCTTCTTGGCACGCTGCTGGCGAAGGCTCTTGCGGTCGTTGTTGAGTAGCTTGATCGCCTCACCCTGCTCGGTGATGTGAGCATGGGTCTGGTTCGCGTAAGCGCGAGAGGCGTCGAGGTCCCTCTGAGTCTGGTAGAGCATGAAGTCCAGGTGCTCAGCATGGTGCCTCAACTCCGGGTGCGGCTGCAGCTCCATGGGCACTCCCGCGGCATCACGCCTCACAAGGTGGGCGTAGCGAGAGGCGAGGATGCGCACCACGTTCTGTCCACAGAGGCGCGCAAGTGCCTCCTGAAGGCCACGTGCGAGTCCGTCGAGCCAGTTGCTCTCGCGGAAGGAGAAGAGGATCCTCTCCGAGGTGGGAGGCTCCATCTTGCCACTCAAGTCGGCAGTGATCACCCACTGCAACTCTCCTCCGGGCGTGTCGTCCAGCTGAACCCCGTGGAACTCGGGGTGTGGGCACCCAAGGAAGTCAGAGACGGCGTTGAGGTCGTGCTCGAAGATCAAGCTTCCTCCGTTCCCAAGCTGGTAAAACTTGGTGTTGATGGGTTCATTCAGCGCCATCTGAAAGAGAATTGGATGAGTAAGTTAGAGAGTGCAAAGTGTGGCAAAGTTTTAAGTTGATTCAAATAAGATAGAACATGATTCATCAAATTTTGGCAAAGTCTCAAAGACAAGAGTGTAGTAAATTTTCACAAATAGTTTCTTTCATTTGATTTCAAAGTTAAGATTTTCAGAACGCCCATTCTAACTAAGGTCTTCTAAGGTCAAACAATGGCTCTGATACCAACTTGTCAACACCCGGATTTTTAAGTCCGAATGCCTATTATGTCATACATCGCAATCCCAGGAATATTGTTGTTGCGAGGCATAATAGTTAAGTATCACAGTCATCATTCATTACAAACCATAAGTCTTACAAATTTGGAATCACATGATCCATATTACACGAATAGTTGATCTATTGATCAACGAACAAACACAAGTTCATAGTTCAACATAGCGGAAGCGTAAGATACAAGGACTCTCTAGTCCACAGGCCAACGCTTGATGTCGGAAGGCGCTTAGTTGTCGTAGGCATCCTGCTGGTCATCTCCTTGGTCATCTTCATACTCTGACCATTTGAATAGCCAGGGACAAAGCCGTGAGTACTTTAAGTACTCGCAAACTAATACTAATGTAAGTGCTAGACATTCTAGTATGGTTTGCTAAGCTCTAGTTTATTTGCATAAAGCTAGTTTTAGTTCACAAAATTTGAGAAAAACTTATTCAAGAGCTAACTAACTCAAGTGGGAACATTAGTGTCATTCCCACCATTCAAGTGGTGATTTCAATTCAATTCACCACAAGTCATTTCACCATCATCTTTCAACATCATTTTCAAAGATATGACATTGGAAACTGTATGGCCTTTCCAACCGTCCGTAACCGTGGACGCGGCTATTCGAATAGGTTTACACTCTGCAGAGGTTGCACACTTGTGCCACAACATTTGATTTCATCCGTCGGGATTACGCCGAATCATCGTAACACAGTACGCGGATCATCAACCATAACCTTTCACTTACAAATCCTAGTATGAGCACCTCTCCCCATGAGCTTGGCCTCCCAGTGAAGACAGACAGTCAGCCTGGGAACTGCACAGGGCTTGGGCCGGACATTCACCTCTTTTCACGTCATATCTCATCATTCCTTCTGTTGTAGAGGCAGCTTTCGGCATAACCCCGATGACGTTTGTTTAGAGGGAACCCATACTAAGACGCATAAACTTCCAGTTAAGCCCTACCCATAATCAGGTATTGTGGGGGTACTTAATAATTGGAAAGGTATCGCATTCAAACCAACACCATTGTTTTATCAAAAATCACCATCTTCTCTTGTTCACATTCACCTTTAAAAATCATTCAATGGAATGCATCTTCATTCCAAGGTTTCAAAATCACTTCAAATTCACACTGTTCCCATCTAGAGTAGTCAAGTTTTAATTCATTAGCACTAGCTCTAATTCATGAGGGGTGCTAACTTGCTTTGCTTGGAGAAGACTAACTCACTACTCTAGTAATCAACTTGTACTTGGACCAAAGTTAACTATCAAAGTAACTCATTTAGAAAACAAGTAAAAACTTGTAAAGTAAAAAACTTGGGATGGGTTCATATAAGAAAAGATAAGAAACATGGTGCCTTGCCCCAAGGGGCTTTGCACTTTGCAAGAATATTAGCTTGCCTTGGTAGTTCTCAAACTGTTCCTCCTCCTCCTCTTGGTAGCAACCTTCTTCTTCGGCGTACTCTCCGGTGCTACCGTCTAAATTTGAATACGAGTATAATTACTCACTAATTCAATGGCTATTCCATACATCACATATAACACACAAACTACTCTATGCACACAAATAAATTAACTAGAGTACATGGGTTGTGGGGTTTAAATAGAATTCACTTCTTTGTATTTTATATGTAAATGATAGTTTCCATAGGGTTCTTGAGAAATAATTTCCTCTCATTGAAATCTTCTTAAGATTTAATTTCTCAAACAATCATGTATGAACTCATATTGACCTAAGTCAAATGTTCATCATCATCATTTGTGAAAAGGATTTATATGAGGTAGATCACCTCATACTATTTAAATAACACTACATTTGATTTAAATCTCAAGTAATTCATATAAGAGAGTTTGGGACCAGGGGTCCAAACATCCCATGAATTCATGTGAGACAAGTTTAAATGAAGTATAAGACTTCACAAAATTTACTTTAATAGTTTTGGACAATATCAACTAGTTAAACTAGTCAAATGATCCTTTAATTAAACTATGGCATGATCATGCAAAGTGACCACACCATTTTATTGCATAATCAATTAGTGTAAGTCAAATGTGAGCTATTAGAGTTGGAATTAACTTAATATCTATTTTGGTTGATTTTTAATAATTATTTGAATAGGGAAAAGTCCCTGCCTTGTTATTTTTATCACATTAATTCTACAAAGAATCTGGTCATGGGACCAGTGGCATTGGTTAGATAATTTCTCTAGCTTTCCAACCATATAAAGTTCATAAATTTTGGTTTAGCCAATTTAAATCTATTGAATTTCAAAGTGGAGGCAGTATTGAAAATCATTTGGAATTGTTTAAAAGGAGTTTGAATTAAGAGGGCCGGCGGGAAACGAAACTGGGCCAAATTCGAATAAAAACGGCCCAGTCCAGCCCAGCCACGGTCCACAGACGCGCGGCGCGCTGACAGGGTGGGGTCCAGGCGTCAGTGGCTCATAACGCCCGAAGCGGTATGTTTTAAAGTGGAGCGTTGGATTAGAACGCAGATCGACGGTCGAGGTTCATCGTCTTCTCCGACGAGAACCCGACGTGCTGGCGGCAAGGGTAGGGGGTCGGAGAGCTCACCGTGGCTCCAGCTAGGGTGGGCAGTGTGCGTGGTGAAGTTGTGGACGACGGCGGAGCTCCTGGTACCGGCGGCAGCTCCTGGTTCGGCTCCAATCGACGGCGGCGTCCACCAGGTACTGGCGGCTCCGATCTCCAAATTGGGGCGGCTCCGACGACGATCGAGTGAGTGGAGTGGTGGTGGCGAAGCAGTGAGAGGTGGGGAGTGAGCTGGTGTGGTTGGTTTGGTCCAGGGAACCTCCTATTTATAGAATCGCATGAGGGTTGCGGGGCAGGGATGAAGTCGACACGCGCGCGGCGTCTCCGGCGTGCTATCGAGCTAGGTGGCGATGCTGTCGGGTTCTCCTCATCCAGGCGAAGCTAATGGTGGCGACAGCGTGGTCGGGGAGGGCCTGGTTATGTCGCGTTGCTTCCGTGTCTGTCGCGCCCGCGGCGGAGCAGGGTCTCCTTCTCCGACGGCGGTGGGCGCGGGTCGTGGTCTTGGCCGTGTCTGGCGGCTTCCAGGTGTCGAGTGCGTGCTCAAGGCGTTGAGAGCAGGGCCAGGGAGTGAGCGAGGTGGTGGCGCGGCGCGTGTGCTGGGCGTGTCCGCGTCGTGCATGCGTGTGACGTGAGCGGCGTTCAGGGCGTGTGCTGGCGCGCGTCGTCCGTCATCTGGTCGCCATTCCTTCGACCATGGCGGTGCTAGGGCTTGCTAGGGGACGCGTTGGCGCACGGTGGCGAGGTGGTCCTGGCAGAGGAGCAAGGGGAGAAGAGGGAGGTCGACGAGCTCGGGGACATGGCCGGCATGGCCATGCCCTAGCTTGCTCTCTCTCTCTCTCTTAGCCTCACTATGCTCCACTTAGGGCTTAAGGGGACCAGGGAACATAATGGGATAGGTTAGGGTAGTTTAGGTTAGGTAGATTCACTATTTGCAACTATTGCAAATAGTGCCCGAATTTGTGAAATTCAAAAATACCCAAATTTGAAATAATTCAAAAGGTGAAAGTTTTTGAAATGTGAGTGTTGATATAAGTTGTAAATGACTAGAGAGGTTTTGAGGTGGTGGTGGAAAAATTAGAATTCAAGAATTGGCCAAAAATTGCTAAGTGTAGAATGTTCCATATGTTAAAAAGTTGGGACTTTGGATGAGCATGGCTCTTGATCCAAGATGATTTTGGCATGGTGATCTTCACCAAAGTTGTTCACCTTAATGTAGACTTTGAAATGGTGCAAAGAGTTAGCAAGAGTTGGTTTGGGAAAAATGAATGGCAAGGGCTCAAAGTGGTGATCAGACTAGAATTGTCAAAACTAGTCAGCAACCCGTGCATCGCACGGGCTACACAATTGATGTCCACAGATAGATATGATGAAACTATTTAGTTCTACAATTTGGAATTCATCAGGTGTGCCAGCGTACCCTCTTGTCAAGCATACTAGGAGGCAATAGCGCGGCGGCACGCCGCGCCCGTGCTATTGATGTGTTGGCATTTATAACTGGCAAGCACTATTATTTACTCTTCAGTGCTAATTTTTTTAGAATGCTGATGTGAGTTGTTCACGTTTGGATTATTGCATGAGATATTAAGTGACAAAATGTCTCTCGTTTCGAAGGATGTGTAATCTGACTGTTGTTATCAGGATATTTGTAGGATATTTGTATGCTGATGACAGCCTTCGCTTTAGGCTTCATAAATTGCTAAGAATTGGTTTGAGTAGTCAGTACGGGAGCCTGGCAAGTGGCAAACAGGCAACAGTGTGAGAGACATCCCACGGTATGATTGCTGCACCCCCATGGAGCTCTCACAGCGCTTTGGATTTTCGGCCGTCCGATCGAGCTGACGTGGCGCGATCTCGGCCGTCGTTCCGTCCAGGGCGCTGAGGCCCTCCCACAAACCCGCGTTTTATCCATGGGTCGGTAAAAAGCCCGCCCGGCCCGGCCACGGTCTCTCCCCATCCCCGCGCGTGACTCCGCCGCCTCGCGCTCGCCGTCTCCTCCCCTCCCGTTCCAGTGCGCGTGCGGCGGCCGCCGCCGCCATCCCCGCCGCCAGCCCCTCTTCCTCCCCCACGTCCCTCTCTGGAGCCCCCCCTTTACCGGAAGAGAGATGGACTCCTCCTCCCCCCAGTCGCACCTCATCCTGTCGCCGCCGCTGCCCCCAAGTCGATCCCAACCGCGCCTCCTCCCGTCGCCGCTGCCTGCTTTCTTCGGCGTTCGTCCGCGCGCCTCCGCATGAGATTCCTCTGGCGCTCCCGCCTCGCCGGCCGCCAATCCCTCCCGAGCACCTCCTCCCCAATCCCCTCCTGCGCCTCCTCTTCCAATCCCGTGACGATCTCCTCCCCCAATAGCTCATGCCTGCCTTCCACCCCGAGCTCCGCCTCGCGCGTCTCTCTCTCTCGGTTCAGCAGCAGGTCTGCAGCCCTGTGCGTGGTGGAGCTGCACAAGGTATCATCGCTGAGGTGCAGGCCGGTGGAGTTCTTCGCGGGAGACCCCATGTCCCTGGTTGCCCTGTCAATCCTGTCGTAGATGCCGCCGATTTCTAGCTCTTTCTGCAAGGTACGACATTACTTCTCTCGTAGGTATCCCCCTGAGCTCACCTAAATTTATTTGGTTGAGTAATATGTTATAGGGTTTGAGCAATTCTTCTGCAAAAAGGATATTTTTGTTCTACCCCGTATTTGGTAAATCAACTCCGTAGAGAGATTGGGTCCTGTATGCAGAGATTTTTGTTTGATTTCTTCAATTTGGTCACATCACTTATGCACAAACCCCTCATTCCCCATCTCTTTTTGTTTAGCCACTTGGGAAATTATGCGGTAGGAAAAGAAGGAAAATCTTGTGTTTGGAGAAGAGACGTTCCATGGGAATTTGTTGGAAATTTGAGGTAGGAATGTAGGATAGCATTCATGTCCAGTGTACTACCATTCAAAACTGATCTGACCTGATCTATGGCATCTATCTGTGCAGCAACTCAGGGAGGAATAGTGTGTTGGTGGCTCCCGGAGTAAGAAGATGTTCACGGTGCGAACAACAAATTACAGAGGCTGGTCTTCTTTTCTCTCATTGGTTCCTTGCCTTTCCCTTGCATAGTTGGGTATTTCTCTTTTGTATATTGTTCAAGAGCATGATGTTTTGATTGTTTAGGTTCTGAACCTGGACCAAAAAGTACATCCCCGCTCTTAGTCTAATGGCGTAACTATGCCAGGTTTGGCAGCCAACGCTGCTGTCAACTACCATGGCGCCACTGTTGCTATCGTCACCGTCAATAATAAGTCCACCTCCTGGTCCGTCCATCCTCCCCCTTCCCCACTCTCTTCCTCTGTCTCTCTCTCTCTCTCTCTCTCAATTTAATCTTCGACAATGTTTTTGTTTGTGTAGATTCTGTTTAGATATGCCAGCAAGGTGTTCGACAAAAGTCGAGGCGGGATTTCACTCAATTGATATTTCTGTTGGGAAAATATGAAAAGGTTCTGGAGAACTCCGTCTACCAGTTTCTATGGGTCGTACAAGGCGGACCTTCAAGCAAATAATTTGGCGGGCCAAGCTAGCAAAGTTACTTAGGTAGGCATTAGTCAAATATACTAGGTACCTTTTGTGTCATATTGGTTCAGAACATGCATATATCTGTCAACAAAATTAAACCGTATATGGATTCAATTTGACCATCTGGCATGGAGTTGCATACTAGAAAATCATATTTTTATATCAAATATGTTTCTGAAATCTTCAATGCCATCTCCATACTTGTACTTCTCCAGAATTTGCTATTGACAATTTGAGTTTTGAAATGAAGCCGTGAAGTATAGTTTGATGGAAGTAAATTACTTGGGGTCTTACAGTGAGTGAAGCGAAGTTGGATGAGAGGAGTTGGTGTGCCATATGCGCCTCTGCCCTGGGGGCTGGGTCGCTGGCTCACTGCCTGCTCTAGGCTGCTGGTGCAGTATTGCTGAACCTCCATGTTGCTTCCCTAAACTAAGCCACAGTTGCTGCCTGCTGGGACCTGATACAACGAAGAGTCAGGGTGCCAAAGGGAATGGACGTCTGCAGTGCTGCCGGGTGGTAGGCTTACACTTAGAAATTTTTAGTTTTGCCCTGAAGCTGGCTGGGCCACGGCTCAATTTGGCCCTCAGTAGCTCCGCCGGTGCTCCCAGACAACGTCTTCAAACGGGAGCTTGACTATCGCATCCATGTTGCATCTGTACAGGTGTTTAAACCCCCAACTAATCCCCTTCCCTCATTCATCTCTATCTTTTTCAATTGTGGCCCCATTGTCATCTTTGGTCTCTCTACAGGTTTTCAGTAATTTAGTCTCTCTACAAGTTTTCAAGAATTTATCCGTTTGTGTTTCTGTCATATTACTTGCAATAAATTGACACTGGGACACGATTTCGTAATTCATTTGGTTGCTTGGGCAAGCCTTATTTTCAAGGAGTGTATTTTGTCAGTTTTTACTATTTGTTTCCTATGTCTTATTGCTTTATGCATTTGAATTATTTCAGAACTTATGCTTCTCCTGTGCCAACATCATGCAATCAAGTGTTTAGTTAGCTTGGTGAATAAGTGCTTCTATTTTGTTTGTTCACTGTCTCTATGTTTTAGAATTTGTGGAGGAAGTACTAGGGAACAGTTGATGCCTGACTCGGAGGAGTCGTTTTCATTGTCCTATTGATTAAGTCATGATTATTACTACTTTGGGTTTTTATTTTTCATCCCTGGTGAAAAATAACAAATCTTAAATATCACATGTAACTGGGCGTAGCAGTGACACTGTTGTAGCTGCTCCCTGGTACACAAATTGGTTCTTTGTTGTCCAAGGGTATTACTGTTCTGATTTTGTGTATTGGTTTTTTTTTCCATCTGGTCTGCAAGGACGCGGGGCTCAGTGGTCAGCATGGACGTCGCCGTCATCGGTTCTCCTTGTCTTCAGACCTGAAGTTTGGCTCAGATTTCGAAACAATGTAAGGTATGTTGCTTTTCTCCTCATCTCTTGCAAAGTTATGTGCTTTTGTTCCTAGAATAATATGTAGAGAATAAATACGGAAAGTATTTACGTCAACTTTCTTTAAGAATTTGAGTTACTTTATAGGTACTGGAGAAACTTAACTTAAAATCTACAATAGATTCTTCAGGTTTCTAAGGAGAACACTTAACACACATGAACAAATTGAAAGAGGAGAGGGGTATAAGAAATGTTCATAAATGTACTGAAGGACTAAACATGTGGGGTACTTTAAAAAATCAGGATCTACAAACAGAAAGGCAGCATATAGGATTTTATTTCAAGTCTGGTATACCATGAAAGCTTGGGGGCTGGGTAATAGACTCTGTGTCTTAATGGTGTAAAACATATTTAGCCATTTCTAAATACAAAAATAGATCATTGTCTCGAGGTAAGTGTATAATCAAATATTTCTTTTGTATGATGTGTAGCTGATTGTGCAGAAGAACAGGGCTTGTGAAAACATTCAAATATTTGATGCATCATCTCATATCAACCATTTGTCGAGGGAGAAATGTTGATATAACTGTATATAATGAATAGGAATGAGACCTGTAGTAGAAGATTATGCCCCAGCAATCAACTGATCTGCCCTGTTAGTCGACTTATTATGATCTCAAATTTTGAATTTTGACCCGACACCTTCCTAAAATATCTTTGTACAACCTACTGGAGTTCATGTTTTTATTTATTGCAATGGGGAGCATAGTTCACTTATTCTCGGGCCTGATCCTTAGAACTTCTGTATTGGTAAGAACATTTCATATTATCTTCTTTTATTATTTCTGAGTTCAGATATATGCTTTTGGCAGACCAAAGCAATTCATATACAGTGGAAACTTATGAAGATAAATCATGGCAAGTATAAGCTATATATACAGAACATCCATTGGAGAACAATTTCATGCTTACGAACAGGTGGAATGTACAACACCTCAAAGTGAGCTTCTTCTCTTCTTAATTAATCCAGATCCAGGTGCAAATCGTTGATGAGTGCCCAGATTTCAATGAGTGCTCAGATTTTTGCTTATGGTAGGTACTGTCTTGCTTTTGAATATTGTTGCAGATGAAGTACTAAAATCAATGTAGCATTATCAATTAGGTATTGTTAGTATCTATAGCAGTAGCTGGTGAGAACTAAATCTACGAGAGAGAGCAAGTACTGTTTACTCTACAAAGGTCTTTTAATCAGTGAGTTATATATTTTTGATAGATATACACATGATGCACCTGTTTTTGCTTAAGATAGGTTCTCACTTGCTTTTGAATAGTTGATGCCAACCTCTTCCATTATGGAGGATTTTCTTCATGGCTATTACTACAGTTGTTAGACTCAAGCCTTTCTTGTCTTGATACCTCAAAATAATTTTTATTTCCCATTGTTAGCATATGCTCTGCCTTTGGTAGGTACTGTCTCCTAAGAAGTAGTTTTTTCGCCATGCCCTCATGTATATTTGTGTTACAAATTCAGTGCCTTTGTGTGTTTCAGAGCGTGTTTCCGCTGAAGTCAGGTGTTTGCCTTTTCTCCACCCTGTACTTTTTGTTTACCTAGATGTTTGCATGTTCTGTTTCTAAAGGATATTTTTCATGTTTTGTGTTGGTTGGGTTCTTTTCATTTTATTCCTTCCATACCACATGGTGTTCTACCTACTCTTCCTCTATTCATTTGTTGTGATTGGTTGCTTCACAGTGCCATTTGCCCTCCCATTCCTACCAATGTCCAAGGTGGTGGTGATGTTTCTGCCCTTGGAGGTGTTGCTGATCTCAAGTTACAAACCTAGATAAACTGTTGACTCTATTCATGTGTCCATAATCTCCATGAAAGTTTCCCCGCTCATTGGTTTATTTCTAGATTATTAGTTCTTCATGTGTGTATGGACAATGTTGTCAGCAATATTGCAAATAGTTCAGATGATATCCCGAATTAAGGTTCGCTTGAAATTGTCAATGTGCACCTCATCTCTGTTCTTTTATGGTTGGGGTATCTGTTCTTCTGCACATAGACGAATAGGATCTAATCAAATGTTTAATTAGAGGTATTTATTGGTGGACTAATGAAAGAGCTGATTCAAGTTGTAGCCCTGTTGAAAGGATGAAAGAATTCAGGTTGTGGCCCTGTTGAAAGGATGAAAGGATGCACAGGTTATTGCCCTGTTGAAAGGATCAAAGGATTCAGGTTGTAGCCATGTTGAAAGGATGAAAGTATTCAGGTTGTAGCCCCTATTCTCTGCTTCGTGAACTGATGAAAGACTGCCCAAGCAGCACACCATTCAAGTTGTAGCTCAATTGGCGATTTATAGATCTATAGCCAAGTTTGCATCGTGCAGGTGAATGAAGAGTTTTAGAACCCAGAGATCCTAAGAAACTACTGAAATGACATGGTTTGGTGGTGTGCTATGCCGAATTGTCCATAGGCAGCCTATGTAGATGTTACTTTTTCACTTGTGTTGCTCTTGATAGAACCATCGAGCATTTGTGTGCCTTATCCAAATTTTATTATATATCGATTTCATTTTGTAAAACCTAAAGAATCGTTTCAACACCTTATTTATTTCTTTCTTGTACTAAAATGTTATACTAAAATGTTAATCTTCGTGAATTTCATGGGATCGTGCCCTAAAGTATGATACCAAGTGAAAGACGTTTATCATTTTGGAATGTGCAGAGGGTATGTATGAATTTGTATAAATTGTTGCTTGCATTCTGTAGTGGTAGTAGTGCTTTATATTGAATCATATTATTACGTCTTAGATCTAATCATCATATTATTACGCCTGGAAATTGGTTTGACTTATTTGGAATTTCAATATGAAAAACAGGAAACTGTGTGCAAACCCTAAAAAATGTATTATCATACTGGCAGCTATGTTTATCACTGTTATACGAAATAAATATTGGCATGAGCTCCACGGGATCGTGCGCCAAGGCGCACATCAAAATCTAGTGTGGATAACCAGTCCACCGTCTCGTTCCTCCGATTCCTCTTCTTCCCCAAATTTGACGACTGCCCCCCTCCTCCCCACTCCGGCGCAGCCTCGCCTCCCCACTCCGCGTCCAACCCAGCCCCAGGCAGCTCGCCAGCGTCTCTTGGCCCATCCTTCCATCTCCCCCTGCAGCGCCGCGTCAGCACGCTTGCGGGCCTTCTCCTCACCCGATGTCCATTGGCATAGCTCCATGCTCGTGCGCGCGCCCGGCCGCCAGCTCCAGCATTACCACCTGCTTGAGCTTGCTGTCCCCTGCGCCACGGATCAGCCAGTGGATGACCAAGTCGGCAAGCATCAGTTCCATGTCCGCGTCGAGGCCACCGCGCCGGAACATCGCCACCGAGGAGCTCGTGGTCCCCTTCTTCGCAGGAGGAGCTGACCAGCCCCCAGCTCCCGGCCGACGCCGTGAGCTGCATCGAGGTCGGCTACGTCGCGCTGCAGCTGGTCTGCATTGGCCGTCGTGCGGATCGAGCTTCTCCATTGTACGGAGATGGGGAGGGTGATGCAGTTAGGGGAGCGGGGGTCGCAGGGGAGGTAGTCGGGTCGGCTCCGGGTGGAGCATGATGCACTGGCCTAGGTGGCGGCACGAGGCGCTTGGAAGCTGCGCGAATGAGGGATGGCTGGATCCAACTGCGAGGAGTATTACTGGAGCAAGCGCGGATTGAATTCACAGTATAACTGGTATGTTGCTTTGCCCTATGTAGTTATTCAGACTAATATATGTAACTATGACTACATATTGTACATGTTTACTGCTGCAAAACGCAATGCAAAGATTAAAATAGAAATCATCGCTAAGGAAACTGAAAAGACCATGATACACAATTTATGTTTGCTAACTATGGGAAGTGGAGTTCAGCCATGTTGATATCACTTCCCTGCACACTGTCCGTAAATTTGAATGCTACGCTTATGTGAGATAGGTGCTAATGTTTCTAGTATGGCTAGATATTATTAGGGTATGCTTGGATTATCGAATATGGTCATGTGTACTTCAAATTTTCACCTTGTGATTCATCTAGTAAAAAAGCTTTATCAACAATTTATGAGACTACTATTGATATACGTTTACCTGTTAATTTCATGGTTGTGACCATGATGTGCATTGTTCTTTGTTCTACTGTTATGGGTGCTTCTTAATAACACTATTCCAGCTGGCAAGGGTAAGTTTCAATTCCCGCAAAATAAAGCAATGGGGCATTTCCTAGGAAATAAGCAATGCTCGCTGAACCTTGTGAATTAACCTTATTAACCAGAAAATCACTCCAGCAAAGCTATCTTACTATTTCCAGGGATGAGTAGAAAAAATTGTATATACACGGATCCATATGACAACTCGCTTATAGCTTGGCCCATGAGGTACACATATTAAGAATAGCAGACCATTCGATAACATGTAGAAATATCAATCAATAAGCTTATGTAGGAATAGATTATGAAAAGTTCATCAGCTTTAGGCAAGTATTATAAAAAGCATGGAGATACAGAAGATGAAATAAAAGAATATATTCATTGGTTGCAACTATATACAATAACACGTAGATACTTCGAGAACACTAACCAGAAAGGTACAGAGAATAGAGTACTGGCTATGTTGTTCCTTTATCTAAACGAAGGCGGCTATGTCTACGGCTGAACGATCTCTCCAGATAGCAGAGTTCTTTGAAGGAGATGCAAAATCGGTAGTTGCATACCAATCAATTTAGGCAAAAAGATCACCAACAGCAGGACCACCAATAGGCTGAAACCCAGCCTGAGCTGCCCCTCAACTGGACACATTCCTGTCAACCAATGGAACAAAATGTCGAAGTTTGTAAATTTAATACATAAGGAGTGGTAGTATAGTACCACGTCAAGACTAATATCATCTAATATTTCCCCCCGTTGATGTGATTCATTGCACATTTGATCTTGTGGGGAGACTAATACTGAAGGGTGCTCATAGCAAGTTTCCTGCAATGTAATAAAAGAAAAACATTCTTAGAAAGGTAAATGGAGAAATGTATCAATATAGTTGTTTCAGTGAATAGGGTCCAGCCACAGTTTAAGTTAAGAAGAATAGCGGTGACAGTATGTACAATAACCAGGTGTAACAAAACCTTTATCCTTGATCTCTTCTTTAAGTTATCATTGCAAATGACAGAAGACATGCTCTGCAATTGTGCAGCAATAGACGTAGAACACCAACAACTATTAAAATAGTTGCAATCGTTATGCTCTTCAAAAGTTGAGCAACAAAGAATAATCAAAATTACAGAAATTCATAAACTGGAAAACTGAAGTGAGAATCATATGCCGACATAACCTGATAATTTTTGTATTGCTTTTAAGGTCCTGACATGAGGACAAACATATTATTCTAGGAGATGCAAAATTGCAAGGCGAAAACAAAGCTAGGACTAACAAAGTATCTTTTGAGGTAGAAATTTGCAACAGCAATCCAAATCATACTCTGTAGCCCTCTATGTACAACATCACTAATAGCTTGCAATATCTAGAGGGAAGGTGCTTGCGATTTACCGCTTAACAAAGATGTAAAATAGAAGTATGCATGCAGTTTCATAATGGCCCGCTGAAGTATTGCTACATATTGCAAAAGCCATACCTAACATCTTTTAAGTGAACATGCCTCTTTGGCTGTTGATTCGTCTTTGACGGAATGATATCCACTAATAATTATCGGCATACAGTCTTTCATTGTGTTGCCCTGAAATACATCAGTTCGTTTACCGCTTAACAAAGATGTAAAATAGAAGTATGCATGCAGTTTCATAATGGCCCGCTGAAGTATTGCTATATAGAACATGCCTCTTTGGCTGTTGATTCGTCTTTGACGGAATGATATCCACTAATAATTATCGGCATACAGTCTTTCATTGTGTTGCCCTGAAATACATCAGTTAAGTCACAATTCTTGGAGAACAAATAATTATGTTAGCAAGCAATAGTAAGACAGATGTAAATCTAGCATTGGTTGGTTACATTTCGGAAAATCAGTCAGTTCAAATATAAGTGCAGTAAGCCAATATGCAGGGGTGTTTGTCGTGAAACAACATAGGTGTTTACTCTGAGTTAATTGTAGGCATTGTGTTTATAAGTGATAATATCTAAGTGAAGTGTCTGAATATTTAGAAAGAAAGTACCTCTCGGTAATAAAAATGAAGTCCAACTTCAACATTTTTTGTTGGGTAGCCTGATCCCTGTACTCCTAGATTCAAGCGACACACACAATGATCTTCATTGAAAGCCTCCAGGTAGCTATCCTATTGGTTTCCCTGCAAAATATATTATTTTTAGTATTAGTTCATCTGAATGGTGGTAGAAATCGTTCCAAGAATGCAGAAATCAAATATAAATTGCTCTCTTAGAATGGATGCTGAGAACACAACAACCTAGGCCAGCACGTAGGGGAACAAAAAGATGTAAATAAAATAAAAATCAATAAGATGGAGGAGAAAGAAGAACCTAGGCTCACGAATAGATTAAAAATGGAGTTAATAAGAGGGAAGAAAAAGAAGTCTCACCGGAGAGGAGGCACATGAACATCCAGCTACGCACGGCATCCCTCAACGACAGGGCAGTGCTCCCGTCCAAGTTCCAACATCGAATCCTGCAGCTTAAGCCCCCCACCAGCACCCCGCGCCGCCTCTAGTCAAAACACAGCGCGGCGCATCAGGCCGTGTCCATGGCGGCCAACGAACAGCTCGGCGAAGCCCTCCAGCATGAGGTACATGATCCTCAGGGCCATCCCATGGTGTTTTCGAAGACAGTAGATTTAGGGCCTCGCCACCATCTGCATCGTGAAGGAGGGAAAGCTCTGAGCTCCTCCGCCACGCTGCCGGCCGCCTCCGTAGGGGGCACAATGGCCGGAGAGGGAGAAGAATGCGCCGGCCTAGGGAAGAACGTGGGAGAGGATGAGAGATGCGTGAGGGAACCGCTTTGACCATCCGCCGCCTAGACCGAATCAACCGGAAGGTAATGGAAGTAACAGGAGAGATCCTTAATAGTAATAGGAAGGATGGGAGGTTACCAACCGGTAGCCGGTTGCCTGGCTGCCCCAGAAAAAACGATGGAAAATAACTTACCGTGATGGAGGAAAAAAAAGAGCTATGTGTCAGGCAATGCCTGGACAGAAGAATGGATAAATGTACATCTACAGTAGCTGAAACGTTTAGAGCGCGCTAATCTGTTCAACTTTTATATAGTGTATTATTCACGATCAAAGCTGAGGTATATATTTTAGAAAACAATAGTGAATTTATTCCATCTATTCAACCTTAATTTGGCAGAGACCTATATTGAATCGTTATCCATATTTTCTATAATTCGCTGAATCATATGTATGGAGCTAACGATTCTACATAATTTTTAAATGCACGTTGTTTTAATTTTTTCATCATCGTCTATGGATTATTTCCTTAGTCTGGAATTTCTATTAATATTCCTTTTAATCTTGAAAACAGTAAAAACATTTGAAGGACAAACTAAATATGAAAAATTGCACCAAATTTACATTTTATAATAATATATGACTAATACAGAAGAAAATACCTTTGCTTTCTTATCTTCAAGACTTCAACTAATGAATGAGTATATTTAAGAGAAACTTATTGTTGAAATGGTCATGCTTCTACCCCCCGTTTGGAGGGTTGAATACAAATGTAATTCTCTGGCAAGCTGTGTGCCTCAATTTGTACCGATTCTTTTGTTTTGTTGCAAGCCAAACAAAGCCAAGTTCTATTACTCCATCGGAACATATACTTGACCTATTTTGCGGACAATGAATAAGGCAGCTGTTTTAGTAGGAGCAAGTTCTAAAAACAAACAAAACTGTGTTCGGGTGTTACAAATTTGACATGGAAGTTATGATAAATAATTCTGGCAAAGCTCGGACAAATGTTAATGTTTTGTAGCACTTAATAAACTGTCCAACAGTGTTGTGTACCACTTCAAAGAATAAATGAAGCATTATTTTGTATGAATAAATAGATACAACTTTTATCCAGACCTCCTGCAGTTGTGAAGCTGCAAGGTACAAATATGCAATTGTTCATACATAGACATGTATATGTTGGCAGCTACCTTGCTTTCTATATTTAAGTTAGAGGATGTGTACATAACTATATATGAAATCATCTCCATGGTACCAAAAAATATCAATTAATCAGTTAACTGTAATGCAGGTCCTGAAAGAAGCAACTGATTTACTTGATGAAAGAAACAATCTAGAAACACGTATTAGAGAATGTGCATTTTTAGAGAGAACGCATGAAGCGCATTGAACTTATCTATATACTTCTCTAAAAGTCCTACACAATGTCTCCCATTTTCTAACACACAACAGATTTCTACATGTATTTTCAGAACAAAGGAGCGGAGTAGACAATACCTATAGAAGTGTAGATAATACCGATCAGTAGTACTGAACAACACTTATTTTGTGGCGTCACCGGAGGCCATGCAGCCTGGATCATCTTCCCTTCCTTTGGATCATAATCCGTTCTTGCTGCTAAATTGACAAATTAATTCCATTTAATATCTTCATAATCTGCACATCAAGGAATGCACTTTACTCCAATATCTTAATGTCCATTACATTCATTTTTATTTCAGTATAATCGCATTCCTTGTCATTGACGATGTACCTTCCTGACTCATCTAGATCACTGGGGATGCATGCGTAACTGCAGAAACCTGCTAATTAAGCTTACTGTATAACTTGATTCAGACTGTGAAGAACACCAAGCGGCTACAGCGGCTACACCTTGCAGACATAGTGGTCGATGCGGAAGGCGGCATGGCCATCGAAAACGTACACCTAGAACCTGGACGCTTGAGCGCCCACCAGTCGGCTGCTTCCTGCCATTTATTTTCTGCCGTTCTGAGTAAAAAAAACAACGTGATTGAAATTGTTATAAAAAAATGTTTGACATGAGTGAAAAATATGATTAATTCAGAAACAATCACATAGTGAGCAACTTATGGATAGATCAGATTAGGCCAAAAGGGAGTTGTGAACGCTAGATCTGCAGGGCTATTTTCAGATCCATCCATGACCGCCGCTGCTTGCTGCCACGCACGTAGCATTTATGTACTATGTGATTAGAGGAAGTATGCATGCATCAGATTAGGCAAAAGAAAGGAGTTGTGTACCTGAGATATGCAGAGCTATTTTCAGATCGATGTAGCATGTTTGGCCACTGCTGCCGGCTGCCGCGCACGTAGGCATGCACCGTGAGTCCGTGACTACAGGAGGCGGCGACTTTTCCCATGCTACTTTCATCGGTGCTGCACATTTAGTGGTGTGGCCGGGCTAATCTCTGAGAGGCCGGCACGAATATTACTGACCGCCAATTACCTGCGCCGGCGAGATCGGGAAGGACGATAGGAAAATAGGATTCACGTTTTACGTCGTCGTCAGGTGTCGCGCGGAGGATAAGGGCATCATCCAACGGCTTAACGGGGATCATCCGTTAATTGTACGGACACAATTGGTTAACCTTTAGAATTAACGTGGAGGCTTGTGGGGAGTCCCCAATTAGTAAATACTAGTTGAATGCCCGTGCGTTGCCACGGCTTCTGCAATTTATCTTTTCGTTGGACGTGAAAATTCATGTTTATAAAAAAAGGATAACCAAAAAGCTATAATTTGACATCATATGAATAAAATGAAACAACACAATAATTATATCTTTTTGACTAAGATTTTACTTCTCTCGTATCCTAAAGACAACCCAACAATGATTTTAGTTGAGCAATATTTCACTTTCTTATATGTTAGAGACGTCTTAAAATAACAACTTCATGTATCGGGAAGAAATTTGCAAGCTTGTCTTGCCATTGTTAGGACCGGGAGTCAATTTTTCTCTGCATGCAGGAAAAATTATATATCCATGTCCCATGTTAGTAATTAAACCCTATATAAAGTTTAACAATATCTTGTTTATAAATTTTATTTCCAACTATAATGGGCAGGGTGTGGCAAAATGTCGAGTTTTCTTTGGACATGTTGCTTCCTTAGAAGGTCACTCATACATAATTGAAATTAGATCAAACGCTTCCATAGAACAACAAAAACAAATAGAGATATCAACTCAAAGGTTGTTTTACTCCGCCATGACACACACTCTAGCTTAAGATTTTTGCAACAAAAAGGGAAATACTTTTATACTTACAAGCAAGGGTGTGGGTGTTTCGGTGACCTCACTTTTCAAGCCTACAAGTACAATTGTGCACCCTAGCAACTAACTTCAGTTAGCGTTATGCAGAAGTAAAGAAACCAACACGTGATATATTTGGGTGTATGTCAGTTAAGCTACGTCAAACATACTCTCTTTTGTGTTGATTCTTGTTCTTCAGTATTCTTTTCACATTTAAATCTCTGATACCACAAGTATCAATCTTGGAATCCCTTTTTCTTCTCCTCTGTCACTTACCTTCTGCTCTCCTGTAGTTAATGGTGAGTGTTATGCAAATATTGTAGATGGGGAAACCTGATCATATGGGGATGCAAGAAACCTATGAAGATGTGTCAAGTTTGGAGAGAAATATATTGCTCGGTCTATTTGAGGAGGCATAGGTTTTATCTTAGTTCAAAGCTCCTACTCAATCCGACACCTGCGCCCAAAAAAAAACATTTTGCCATGGCGAAAAAAGGATGATAGCAAAAAGCTATAGCAGTCTCGCAAGAAGTTGCATACAAGTTAAATCAATCCTAGTAGGTGATCAGATTCATAACCACAACCAAGGTGGCCAAATTTCTCAAGTCTACCAACCTGCAAGTGAAAAATATTTTTTCGAAAGAATTGCAAAGACAAAACAAGTGGGGTAATATACCGTCGTGCAAATTTTCCATAAAAATCAACCATGGTCAAATCATAGCAGTATAACATGCTAGTAAAGATAGAATATTACACTCTTGAAGTCCTGATACGCAGAATGCATTCATTTTCCAAGTATACTAAAATGAAAAGGTCTTCAATACCATCTTAGTAGAGGATTATTCAGCAAACTATATGCATCATTAAAACAGAACTCAGTCTGAACACCAAAATTTAAATGCATACATGTGGATATAGGTTTCAGCGTTCTTGGGAAAATCAAATTTGATTATAACATTAACAGCTTGAATATCTATTCCCCTCATCAAAAGATCTGCAAAAGAGAACACATAATAAGCTTAGAATCAAAAGATCTGCAAAACAGAACACATAATAAGGTTAGAACCAGGAGATCAAATGACCCATCCAGGTTGACAGAAATATGTCAAGAAACTAATACACCGTAATTAATGATTAATGAATGAAAACGCGAAGAGTAGTGATTCTGTAATGTTTTTCTAAAATCTTGAATACTATTGATTTATAAATGACATGCTATTGTAAGGTCCACTGAACATATATTCTACTACATCCAAACATATGAAATAATCACTAATGCACTACAGGTAAACACCACCACCAGCTTGGGCAGGCGACAACCAGTAATTCAACGCCGATTTCATATTTTAAGTGTTCAGTAGGATTATATTAAGCTTAGTATGAAAATGAAACTAATCTAGCAGCAAAGAGCTAACATGATCGACAGGTAAACTTTTGAGCTTAAGCACCCATCCTTTCGATGAGAAGATGGATCACAGTAAATTGGTTTACATGGTAAATTTGTAAGCAAGTACACATATGTATTTGAGGATATCTAGTAAGCTAATGCAGTACAATAGTGAGTCGAAATAGGCTATATATCTAAAGCTAGCAGGTAACTGGAAAAGTCAGGTACTAACTACATGTGCTGACTTTTACACGAACTGGGCTCCAAGAGGAAAACCATTTTATGCACCTTTTGTTTCTTCACTGTAGAAGCTGCTATCGTATATGGACCACAAGAAAGCAAGTCGTGAAAAGCCTGTACACTTTCTTGCATTAAGACAATAAATAAATCCTACACTTCGGAAGGTATAGATTCCATAGCACTAAGAAAAATAAATAGTTGTCTTCAGTCGAAAAAGAAAGGCGGCACCTACAAAGATAACAGGTACAGTTCCATACCTGTACACACAAGGCTCATGCATCTTTCCTTTAATTTCAACTTGAAACTCATAACTGAATGTTAGAGTCCAAATAGATCATTTACTTTTCCAATGAGTCGCTTTGTCAATTGTTAAGCATCTTCTCAACATTACTATCAAACTCCGTGCACCGCCTCATTATATAATCCCTTGACATGAGAAGGCTGCACAACTTTGATGCAGATATGGAGCCAAGATCAGTAGTTTCATAAAAAGACTGAAGCAATATAATCCTAACCAAAAAAGGAAATTAGAGAAGACTCATAAGTAGTATCAAGGAAAATTATATAACTGCCTAACATCATCCCAAATTTAGTACCGCCCGCCGGTCAGTGATGTCAATGGCAACCATAACAAAAGTGGAACATGGAAATTACTCACAACCAAAATTTAACAAAGATTAAAGCCAATATATGTTCATAATGATGTAACAATCGTGGTCAGACGCGAATGAATTTTGCCCTTGGAGAGGTGTAGACTTAAGTGGAGGCTACGGGAGAAGAAATATCAAGAGAACACTTACAATAGTAGTTGAGACGTGCGGGGGGCTTGGCTGCATCGGGAACAACAACATGGATGGAGAAGTTGTCTCACCTTCCAAAACAGGACACAAGGAAACGAGGATTCCAATCAGAGAAAGAGGGGAGCTCAAATTCCATATCAAATCCACGGCGTCCCTCCTGACGGCCAAATCAGGCCCTAGTAGGCCAATCAATATGAATTGTCACGATTCAGCGGCACTACAAAACAAGAGTACATGCTTGTATCATCCTAGTGGAAGTTTATTCAAGGATTGAAATTTCGCAGGAGGTCCCCTGGTTTGAGCTCGGTGAGTGCAGTCCAGGCACTTCGTAAAGCTGAGGGAGAAAATCTAGAGGAGAATAATAGTCAGCTGGATATAAATTCGTAAAAGAATGATGATCAAAAAACACAAGGAAAACCAACGGATACCAGCGGGGAAATGGTCATCAAAGATTCATAACAAATTCAGATGGTGCTTCAACATGCTACCATCTTGTCAATTACATGACACAGATTGTCATAGAATGAAAAAGTACAAGAGAACTGAACAAACATCGCATTAAGTTCCTCACATTCTATATTAAGTGATCATCAATGAGATATGATCAATGTGATTTGCAATTAGTTTTCTTGATCAAATTTAATACACTATGGATTGATGCGCCCTGCAAGTACATGAAATAGTAATCGTCAATTTACACCAAGCATCTTAGAGCTAGATTATAACCAAAATCCGTACAGAAAAAAGAAAGAGCTGGAGCAGTGCAGCAGACTACCTACATGTCATGTTGTCAGATCGATGCAATTTGATCTTTGACTGTGGAGTGCAGGGTGCGGGTGGGTGCAAAGGACGGGCGGGTCTAGGGTACTTGGCGACGGAAGGGAGGTACAGCGCAGGCGGCGTCTCACTCGCGGCGTGCAAGGTGTCGGCGTAATTTCGTTGGCAGGGCGGTTGCATGCTGCTGACGGGCAGATCATCTGCGTGCTCATGAGTGCAGGGCTGCGACGTGGGCAGGGCTGCTGCAGATCGCGACATGCATGTAGGGCGGAGGCCTTGCAGTTTTGGTCGCCGAGACAGTTTGAGGCGGAGGAAAGAGGGGTCGAGATGGAGGAAATGGAGACGGCTGATCATAAAGGGGAGAAAATACTCACCGTGCCGCCGTCAAACCTTTGTTGTCGCCGTTCCCTTGATCTTTCGCCTCACCACTTCAAGACAGAGAGAGAGAGAGGGGAGAGAGAGAACTGGGAGAACTCGACTCGTGATGGGAATCGCAAAAAAAGGCAAGAAACTAACGATTTGATTTGATGAGTGTGCACGAAATAGGAAAGGAAAACCATGATTTGATTTGATCACCCAATTATTAGCATTAAACAGCGGGGAAAAGTATCTGGCGCTGCAAATTTTTGGGGCAAGGAAAGATATCTCTCCTAATTAATTTCAATTATTTACCGTGATTGATGATTGATTGTAAAGAAAAGGCCGGACAATTTACCATGAACCAATGCAAAAATAGATCTGATGGATGGAGTTTGAGCGGAGGCTTTGATATTAGATTGAACGGACAGGATGACTCCAATGACGACCATCAAAGTGCGTTGAGTGTCAAACGACCAACTCCCATTTAATAGTAAAGATTTGAGGCGGAGGAAAGAGGGGTCGAGATGGAGGAAATGGAGACGGCTGATCATAAAGGGGAGAAAATACTCACCGTGCCGCCGTCAAACCTTTGTTGTCGCCGTTCCCTTGATCTTTCGCCTCACCACTTCAAGACAGAGAGAGAGAGAGGGGAGAGAGAGAACTGGGAGAACTCGACTCGTGATGGGAATCGCAAAAAAAGGCAAGAAACTAACGATTTGATTTGATGAGTGTGCACGAAATAGGAAAGGAAAACCATGATTTGATTTGATCACCCAATTATTAGCATTAAACAGCGGGGAAAAGTATCTGGCGCTGCAAATTTTTGGGGCAAGGAAAGATATCTCTCCTAATTAATTTCAATTATTTACCGTGATTGATGATTGATTGTAAAGAAAAGGCCGGACAATTTACCATGAACCAATGCAAAAATAGATCTGATGGATGGAGTTTGAGCGGAGGCTTTGATATTAGATTGAACGGACAGGATGACTCCAATGACGACCATCAAAGTGCGTTGAGTGTCAAACGACCAACTCCCATTTAATAGTAAAGATAAGATTGACCATTATCATATGTGAGTGGGATTTGTGTTTGAAATCCATTTGAATTGTGAATCTTTGATTCCAAAAGTTGTAGTAAGTGTTTAATAACATTACCCAACTAATGGTGAAGACCAAATAGGTCTAGGGTCAAAATTCATAAAAATGCCATAGGGCATATGTGAGGGTTTTTAGGGTTTTCCATTTAATGGAATTTCTTCCTCTTTGATCTA
The DNA here is from genome assembly GCF_019359855.2 of Lolium perenne. Lineage (NCBI taxonomy): Eukaryota > Viridiplantae > Streptophyta > Magnoliopsida > Poales > Poaceae > Lolium > Lolium perenne. The sequence continues at coordinate 193,020,601 of NC_067245.2, forward strand.
TTTGGGTTGGTGATCTTCATATGATCACACTAGGGTTTTAGAGCATATCAAATACAAGTAATAACAATCATCATGGCATATCACTCAAATGCACAAGTCCTATGCATGGTACTATATGCAAAAAGAAAAGTTTTTGTTGGTTTGAAATTTTGCTTTCTGGATTTCTCTAACTTTCTTTTTATTGAAATTTGGGGTGTTACAGCGGCGGCTCTGGAAGGTTTTCTGGAGTTTCGTCAATCCGTCTCGAAGGTTTAGGTCACGAAGAGTCTTATAGGCAAAGAGGCGGAGTCGGAGGGGCCACGGGGGACCCACACACCAGGGGGCGCCCCCCCTCTGGCCGCGCCGCCACCATGTGTGGAGGCCCTGGGCCTCCCCTCTGGTCCCTCTTCGGTGTTCTGGAAGCTTCGTGGAAATATAAGATCATGGGCCTTGATTTCGTCCAATTCCGAGAATATTTCCTTACTAGGATTTCTGAAACCAAAAACAGCAGAAAATAGGAACTGGCACTTTGGCATCTTGTTAATAGGTTAGTTCCGGAAAATGCATAATAATGACATAAAGTGTGTATAAAACATGTGAGTATCATCATAAAAGTAGCATGGAACATAAGAAATTATAGATACGTTGGAGACGTATCAGACTACAATACAGTTGTACCACATGTATTGTAGTATGTAATATTTGTAGAAATTTGTAAATATACTTCAATAAGTGAGTTTGCATACTCACGTCGATACTGAGTATTGTAATAAACCACTTAAGTATGTATATACATGGTATATGTTTTGTATGATTGGATTTGCTTCTTGATTTCCATTGCGTGACTAGTTCTGTGCACAAAGATGAGCTCAGAAAACTTGCGCATGGAGTAATTATGAGTACCGCTTTGTGTTGCAAAACTAGGGGGAAATGTCGGGAGCGACGGGTGAGGAGAGTGAAGCACAGTGCCTCGAGCGCGAGGCCAAGCAGAAGGAAGAGGCAGATGAATCAGCCAGAAACCAGTTTCCACCACCACCACCACCTATGACGCAGCAGAATTTCCTCCAGTACATGCAAATGTTGGAGGAAAGGCAACACATGACTATGGAGCAGCAGGACAAGTTCTTTCAGGAGCTGCTACAGCAAAATAGGGTGGAGAGGCTGGAAAATCAGGGAGTCACTTTGTCGGACTTCCAGAATACGAAGCCAATATCCTTCGCGTACGCGCCAGAACCCATGGACGCGGAGGATTGGTTGATGGATACTGAGCGTAAGCTTTTTTTTTTTTTTTTTTGAGACCCCTCGATCTGTGTTACAGTTGTAGTATCTGAACTTATGCACTAACTCAACACCACACTCACACCACACACACGCACACCACTAGTGCACAAGTTAGACCCTAGAACTATACACATAGCACACATAATTTGAGTGTCCCTAGGAGCTAGTAGTTGTGGCACATATGTGTGGAGGGGATTTTATTCTGGAGCAAAGCCCCGGTGAGACACCTGAAAATCGTCCCCTGCGGGGATCGATCCCAGGCGGGCTGGCTGGCCACTGCCAAGCCAAGCCACTGCGCTGACCGCGCGTCCTCCTGAGCGTAAGCTCAATACTGTTGGATGCAACGACCTGGAGAAGGTCAGATACGCAACACATCTGTTGTGTGGACCCGCCGCATCTTGGTGGGATAACATAGTAGCCGTTTATCCGGCTGAGAAGGTGTTCATGTGGGAGGAGTTCAAACAGAAGTTCAGGGAATCCAATGTCCCTGAAAGTATAGTGGAGTTGAAGCATCGAGAGTTTGAGAGTCTCGAGCAGAAGGATAAGGCTATCCTGACTTATGTCAGGGAGTTTTCCAAATTGTCCCGGTATGTCGTTGAGGAGGTCAACACCGAGGACAAGAAGAAGAAGAGGTTTATGAGAGGATTGAATCCTCAGTTCAAGGTACAGCTCAGGATGATGAGAGCTACCGAGTTCCAGGAGTTGGTGGATGCAGCCATCACTCTTGAAGATGACTTCAAACAACTGCAGGAAGAAAAGAGAAAGAAGGCCAAATTTGAGCCTAAGAGATTTGTCAGCAACAAGCCCAATACCAGCTTGAGTTTCAAGCCGAAATACAACAACAACAACAACAACAACAACAACAACAACAACAACAACAACAACAGGAGGAACCAAGGATTCCAGGCGGCAAACCAGATCATTTGCCATAATTGTGGAATTAAAGGACATATCTCGAAAGATTGCAAGAAGCCCAGAATTATATGCTTTGGGTATCGTCGGGAGGGGCACATGCTGAAGGACTGCCCCAAGAGAAACAATGGAGGAGGTCAGTCAGGAGGAGGAGGAAACCGAGGCGGGAATTCTGGAGGGAATTGGAAGAACAAGAAACCCTTTGGAAAGCTGAAGGTCACCAGCTTGGAGGAGGTGGTGAACTCCGATCAAGCAGTGATAGGTATGCTTCAGATACTCACTCATCCTGGCAAAGTACTTTTTGATATTGGTGCAACTACATCATTCATTTCTCAGCAATTCATCATCAAACATGGGATTAGTTGCACTAAGTTAGATAACCCTATCACCATACTTTCTGCAGGGGGAACGATAGTAGTAACCCACACCAAACAAGGACAGGTCATTATGATCAATAAGTGTGCATTTGACGCAGACCTGTTCATTCTACCGATGAAGGACATTGATGTTATTCTTGGTATGAATTGGTTAGAGGCAAATGGAGCCTTGATAGATTGTGTAAACAAAACAGTGTCTCTGAAAAGCCCCGACGGAAGTAGAATGATTTATCAAGGAGATAAACATACCCAGATTGAGGTAGAGTTACAGTTGAATAGCATGAAGGAAGTAAACCTGGAGGATATACCTGTAGTTAATGAATTCCAGGATGTTTTTCCTAAGGAATTACCTGGAATGCCACCAGATAGGGAGATAGAGTTTACTATCGACCTAATTCCAGGAACAGCTCCGATTGCTAAGGCACCATACAAGATGGGGCCTAAGGAGTTAAAGGAACTCAAGGAACAATTGGATGACCTAGAACAGAAGGGATTCATTCAGGAGAGTATCTCACCATGGGGATCACCTGTGATATTCATGGATAAAAGAGATGGAGGCCGAAGGATGTGCGGAGATTACAGGAACCTGAATAATGTTACTATCAAGAACAAGTATCCACTTCCTAGAATACAAGATATGTTTGATCAAGTTAGAGGCGCGGGAGTCTTTTCCAAGATTGATCTAAGATCAGGGTACCATCAGATAAAGATCAAGAAGGAAGATGTTCCGAAAACTACCTTTGTCTCAAGGTACGGACATCATCAGTATCTAGTAGTACCTTTTGGATTAAAAATGCCCTAGCAATCTTCATGAACCTTATGAATAAGATTTTCATGCCATGTCTAGACAAGTTTGTCATCGTATTCATCGATGATATCTTGATATATTCCAAGGATAAAGCTGAACATGTTGAACATCTTATGATAGTGTTGCAAACACTAAGAGAACATCAACTCTATGCCAAATTCAGAAAGTGTGAGTGTTGGCTAGATCAAGTAGAATTTCTTGGTCATGTTATTAGAAAGGATGGGATAGCAGTAAACCCAAGCAAAGTAGCAGCAGTTTTAGAATGGGAAGCACCCAAGACTGTCAAAGAAATCCGAGGATTCTTAGGAATGGCAGGATACTATCGGAGATTCATTGAAGGATTCTCTAAGATAGCAGGACCAATGACTAACTTGTTAAGGAAGAACACACCGTTCGTGTGGTCTGATGAGTGTGAGAAGAGTTTTCAGACTCTGAAGGAGAAACTCACCACAGCACCGGTGTTAGCAGTTCCAGAGGTTGGCAAGGATTACACCGTGTATTGTGACGCATCCAAACATGGATTGGGTTGCGTAATCATGCAGGATCGGAAAGTTATATCTTATGGATCAAGGCAACTCAGACCTCATGAGGTGAACTATCCAACACATGACTTAGAGTTAGCAGCAGTCGTATTTGCACTAAAAACTTGGAGACATTTTCTCTATGGAGCCAAGTGTGAGCTCTATACAGATCATAAGAGTCTCAAGTACTTCTTCACTCAGAAGGAACTCAACATGAGACAGAAAAGATGGCTGGAGCTAATCAAGGATTATGACTTGACCATCAATTACACTCCAGGAAAAGCTAACGTTGTAGCAGATGCTTTGAGTAGGAAGAGCACTGGAGGAGTAGAACAAGAAATAGCACCGGAATTGAAGAAGGAAATAAGCCAAGCCCAAATACAACTTTGGGAGAAAGAAGCTCATGAAGGACTATCAGCTTTACAAGTAGCTGATGAATTAAGTGTTAATCTAAAGAATGAGATAATCATGGGTCAATTGGACGATCCATTCATCGTGGAGGAGATGAGAAGGATTGATGAGGGTAGACCATCGGAATTTCATCGAGGGGAGTTGGGATCACTTTGGTTTCAGAAAAGGATTTGTGTTCCCGATAATGATGAGATCAAGGAAGTGATACTCAGAGAAGCACATCAAACGCCGTACTCTATACATCCGGGAAGTACAAAGATGTACATGGATCTTAAGGAATTGTTCTGGTGGAATAATATGAAAAGAGAGATAGCACAATATGTGGCGGAATGCCATACATGTCAAAGGGTGAAGGCTGAACATCAAAGTCCGGCAGGACAGTTGCAACCTTTACTAATCCCAGAATGGAAGTGGGAAGAGATAGGAATGGATTTGATCACCGGACTACCCATGACTAATAAAAAGAAGGACATGATATGGGTAATCGTGGACCGGTTGACGAAGAGTGCACACTTCTTAGCAGTAAACCAGCAGGACAAAGGAGAAAAACTCATCGATCTTTACATCAAAGAGATTGTGAGTAAACACGGAGTACCCAAGAAGATAGTGCCAGATCGAGGATCCGTATTCACATCGGCATTTTGGAAACAACTACATGAAGCTTTAGGATCCAAGTTAGACTATAGCACCGCCTATCATCCTCAGACGGGAGGACAAACATAAAGGACAAACCAGATATTGGAGGATATGCTTAGGGCTTGTGCCCTAGACTTTAGAGGATCATGGGAGGAGCATTTACCAATAGCAGAGTTTTCGTACAACAATAGCTATCAAAGCAGCATCAAGATGGCACCGTTTGAAGCTCTATATGGAAGAAAGTGTAGATCACCTATCTGTTGGTACGAGGCAGGTTCAAGCAAGGAGTTCAATCCAGATTATGTTAAGGAAAAGCAGCAGATCATCGACATTATAAGAGATAGACTCAAAATCGCCCAAAGCCGACAGAAGAGCTATGCAGACCAAAAGAGAAGGACATGGGAGCCAAAAGTTGGAGACATGGTTTACCTTAAGGTAAGTCCGATGAAAGGTCTTCACAGATTCGGAGTAAAGGGGAAGCTTAGCCCTAGATACATCGGACCTTTCAAAATACTGAGTCAGAACCGAGGGTTAGCCTTTGAATTGGATCTACCGGGAAGGTTAGATCAAGTACACAATGTATTCCATGTGTCTCAACTTAGAAAATGTTTGAAGACCCCAGACGAGCCAGTATCACATGACGAGCTAGAGCTACAACCAGATTTGACATATATCGAGAAGCCAGCCAAGATTCTTGAGGAAAATTGGAAAGAACTCAGGAATAGAGCCATTAAATACTGCAAGATTCAGTGGAAACATCATCCCGAGAGGGAAGCCACCTGGGAGAAGGAAGAAGATCTGAGAAAATCTTACCCAGAACTGTTCAGGTATTACAACCACAACTTCGGGACGAAGCTTTCTTTAAGGGGGAAAGGCTGTAATGTCCCAGGTTTAGAGATGATCGAGGGGTAGAATTTAGAAAGGGATGTGCATTGCATCGTAAATCTGGGGAAATTTCGCGCTTTTAAAGAAAACTGCATCGAAGGGGGACAAGTTTCTCTCTTGACACCTTACAGGGTTAGGGTTTCGAGAGTGCGATAAACTTGTACCTCAATTAGTTCAATTAGGGTTTTTGAGAAGAGAGGGGAATAGTGCATCACCAATATTAAGTTGCATGATTGAATTCAAACAACTTGAGTTTGAATTTCAAATTTAAACATCTCATGAATATTTCATAATTCAAATTGAGGTAATTCATTAAACAAATATCAATAATCAAGTATATTAAATAATACAACATATAATTAAAGCTCATTAGAGAAACCTTGAGCTTTATTGATATTCACACAAGATACAATGTCAATTGAATTTACAACACATTACAAGAATTGAAGAAATAGAAAAAGAAAAAGGAAAATTACAAATAAATGATATGTTCTAAACTACACAAATTAATCTTCATGAAAGGCTTGTTCCATATGATCTTGAACTTCATCTTGAGCATCTCCTTGATCCCTGCACACACACACAAATCAAACACTAGGTTATGCCAAGTGGCATTGCCACTTGGCAGGTTAGAAAATAAAAGGAATTGAGAGGATATTATCAAGACCAGCCGAGCTGATCCACCAAATGGACCAAGTCCCAACATGGAACCACACAGGCAGCTCACAGGGCTGTGTGCATGCACACCAGCACACACAGCCAGGGGAGTCACCAAAATGGTGCCAGGCCCTGTTGTCGACCAAAGAGGCAAAGAGAGGGGCATATATAAACTTTTCACAGCCAAACCCTAGCCATTTCATCGACAGGCCTCAAAGGGTAAGAACACCAAGAACAGCAAGAACGGGAGAACAACCAGAGCTGTTCAACCTATTCCAGTAACCAACAGAAGCGAACCAAGCATCACCAGCAAGCCAGGAGGAGCAGGGCAAGCACATAAATCAAACCAGAAGCAAATCCACTACATCAACACTCATTCTAGGAGCTGGAGTGAGGTATACATAGAGAATCATGAGCAAGCATCAGTTTTGCTCATAAATAAGCATGTGCATCAAACACACACAAGCCATAGGTGTCGCGACCCCGGAGGTCAGGGCTAGACAAACCCAGATATCACATCTGGCATAAGCCTAACCTAGATCTCTAGGGCCTACAGGGTGAGAATCGGTAACACAACAGTGACTCTACGACTCAAAGCAAATATATTACAACTCTTAGCAGAGTTAAGATCCAAATTTATTACACGCAGAGGTCACTGACCACAATTCAACAAGCAACGGAAAGCAAATTATGTTATCTATATAACAAGACTGCAAAGGGCCTAAGAGGCCATAACATAAGGCGACGTCCCAGCCCATAAGTCTCAGGCTGCCGCCTGAGGAACTCCGAACTACTCGTCGACGTCAAGGTAGAAGCCGCCATCAGTTGGAAGGACTTCCTCTGAAACAAAGCATGCAAGGCTGAGTACAGGGACTCAGCAAGACTTAGTACAACCTGTTAGCAAAGCGGGTATGCGAGGCTTTATGTGGAGCTTATTTTGCGGAAAGCCAGTTTTCCTTTGTAAACAGGAGGGAGCAGAAGCTCGTCTATTCAGACCATTTTCAAAAGGGGTAAGAGAGCGATATCAACTCTAGCTCTAAGATCATCATGTTGAATCCACCGAATCTTCATCATCACCTGAACCTGTTACCTAGGATCACCCCTCGACACCCTGAGAAGGGATCCTTATTCACACATAATAGATATCAAGTTTTATGATCAGGTTCAAGTTGTCTATGATCATCACGTCCTTTCCCAAGTCGTCCTTAACCGTGGACACGGCTTTTCGAAAAGATTTACCCTGCAGGGGTGTACAACTTTACCCACACGCGCCGACCGACTCTTAATGCCAGAACGTTAGCACACTTCCTTGGTGTGCCGGCAGAGGGTGGTCGACCAAAACCTTTCCCTTACTTCGCCTATTCCATGAGTCAAACTAACTGGGGAGCTCCGTCATCGTAGGTAGCCATTCTCCGAGGCGGTCCCGGTCATTGTGCGCAGGGGATCCAGTTCAATGCCTCCAGCATCCTTCACCCCGGCCACGCCCTGTATGATGCACTTTGAAAACCTTTTCCACCTTTCCCCCATGCGTATGGCAAAATGGAACTCGCAAACTAATTGACTCATGGGTAAGCTAGGTAAGTTCGGGCCAAGGGGTTCCCATGGGCCCCGTGTGGCTGTACGCTCAGTCTTGGTTCCAGAGGCAAGAACTCAGGTCCTAGTATCAGCGAGAACGAGTCAAATCACCACATCCCCATGTGGCGGCCCATCCAAGCCTTTAGCATGTTTATTAACATCATCACTGATCTTACCACGTCATCCTGTCAAACTAGGTTCATTCGTAGCTGTGATTCATCAACCGGATGGATCAGACTTCAACAGCTAAGCATGGCTAAGCATAACACATATACGGCTCTAGCGATGCGAACAAGCTCAGACCTAGTTTTGCTGGGAGCGGTGGATGATGGCGTGTATTTCACACGTTCGTTGGGCAACCCCAAGAGGAAGGTATGATGCGCACAGCAGCAAGTTTTCCCTCAGAAAGAAACCAAGGTTTATCGAACCAGGAGGAGCCAAGAAGCACGTTGAAGGTTGATGGCGGCGGGATGTAGTGCGGCGCAACACCAGAGATTCCGGCGCCAACGTGGAACCTGCACAACACAACCAAAGTACTTTGCCCCAACGAAACAGTGAGGTTGTCAATCTCACCGGCTTGCTGTAACAAAGGATTAACCGTATTGTGTGGAAGATGATTGTTTGCAGAAAACATAGAAACGATTGCGATAGATTGTATTTCAGTAAAGAGAATTGGACCGGGGTCCACAGTTCACTAGAGGTGTCTCTCCCATAAGACGAACAGCATGTTGGGTGAACAAATTACAGTTGGGCAATTGACAAATAAAGAGAGCATGACCATGCACATACATATCATGATGAGTATAGTGAGATTTAATTGGGCATTACGACAAAGTACATAGACCGTCATCCAACTACATCTATGCCTAAAAAGTCCACCTTCAGGTTATCATCCGAACCCCCTCCAGTATTAAGTTGCTAACAACAGACAATTGCATTAAGTATTGCGCGTAATGTAACTAGTGACTACATCCTTGAACATAGCACTAATGTTTTATCCCTAGTGGCAACAGCACATCCATAACCTTAGTGGTTCTTGTCACTCCTCCAGATTCACAGAGGCATGAACCCACTATCGAGCATAAATACTCCCTCTTGGAGTTACTAGCATCAACTTGGCCAGAGCATCTACTAATAACGGAGAGCATGCAAGATCATAAACAACACATAAGCATAGCTTTGATAATCAACATAACAAGTATTCTCTATTCATCGGATCCCAACAAACGCAACATATAGAATTACAGATAGATGATCTTGATCATGTTAGGCAGCTCACAAGATCCGACAATGATAGCACAATGGGGAGAAGACAACCATCTAGCTACTGCTATGGACCCATAGTCCAGGGGTAGACTACTCACACATCACACCGGAGGCGACCATGGCGGCGTAGAGTCCTCCGGGAGATGATTCCCCTCTCCGGCGAGTGCGGAGGCGATCTCTGGATCCCCGAGATGGGATCGGCGGCGGCGGCGTCTCTGGAAGGTTTTCCGTATCGTGGTTCTCGGTGCGGGGTTTTCGTCACGGAGACTTTTTATAGGCGAAAGGGCAGGTCAAGAGGTGGCACGGGGCCCCACACCACAGGGCCGCACGGCCAAGGGGGGCCGCGCCGCCTAGGGTGTGGCCCCTCCGTGGCCCCTCTTCGTCTCTCCTTCGGACTTCTGGAAGCTTCGTGAGAAAATAGGCCCCTGGGCTTTGATTTCGTCCAATTCCGAGAATATTTCCTTACTAGGATTTCTGAAACCAAAAACAGCAGAAAACGGCAACTGGCACTTCGGCATCTTGTTAATAGGTTAGTTCCAGAAAATGCACGAATATGACATAAAGTGTGCATAAAACATGTAGATAACATCAATAATGTGGCATGGAACATAAGAAATTATCGATACGTCGGAGACGTATCAGCATCCCCAAGCTTAGTTCTGCTCGTCCCGAGCGAGGTAAAAGCGATAACACGAGATAATTTACGGAGTGACATGCCATCATAATCTTGATCATACTATTTGTAAAGCATATGTAGTGAATGCAGCGATCAAAACAATGTATATGACATGAGTAAACAAGTGAATCATAAAGCAAAGACTTTTCATGAATAGCACTTCAAGACAAGCATCAATAAGTCTTGCATAAGAGTTAACTCATAAAGCAATAATTCAAAGTAAAGGTATTGAAGCAACACAAAAGAAGATTAAGTTTCAGCGGTTGCTTTCAACTTGTAACATGTATATCTCATGGATATTGTCAACATAGAGTAATATAATAAGTGCAATAAGCAAGTATGTAGGAATCAATGCATAGTTCACACAAGTGTTTGCTTCTTGAGGTGGAGAGAAATAGGTGAACTGACTCAACATTGAAAGTAAAAGAATGGTCCTCCATAGAGGAAAAGCATCGATTGCTATATTTGTGCTAGAGCTTTGATTTTGAAAACATGAAACAATTTTGTCAACGGTAGTAATAAAGCTTATGTATCATGTAAATTATATCTTACAAGTTGCAAGCCTCATGCATAGTATACTAATAGTGCCCGCACCTTGTCCTAATTAGCTTGGACTACCGGATCATCACAATGCATTGTTTTTACCAAGTGTCACAAAGGGGTACCTCTATGCCGCCTGTACAAAGGTCTAAGGAGAAAGCTCGCATTGGATTTCTCGCTATTGATTATTCTTCAACTTAGACATCCATACCGGGACAACATAGACAACAGATAATGGACTCCTCTTTTATGCATAAGCATATAACAACAATTAATAATTTTCTCATTTGAGATTTGAGGATTGTTGTCCAAAGCTGAAACTTCCACCATGGAACATGGCTTTAGTTAAGCGGCCCAATGTTCTTCTCTAACATATGCATGCTTAACCCTATGGTGGTAGATCTCTCTTACTTCAGACAAGACGAACATGCATAGCAACTCACATGAAATTCAACAAAGAGTAGTTGATGGCGTCCCCAGTAAACATGGTTATCGCACAACAAGCAACTTAATAAGAGATAAAGTGCATAATTACATATTCAATACCATAATAGTTTAAAGCTATCTGTCCCATGAGCTATATATTGCAAAGGTGAATGATGGAATTTTAAAGGTAGCACTCAAGCAATTTACTTTGGAATGGCGGAAAATACCATGTAGTAGGTAGGTATGGTGGACACAAATGGCATAGTGGTTGGCTCAAGTATTTTGGATGCATGAGAAGTATTCCCTCTCGATACAAGGTTTAGGCTAGCAAGGCTTATTTGAAACAAACACAAGGATGGACCGGTGCAGCAAAACTCACATAAAAGACATATTGAAAACATTATAAGACTCTACACCGTCTTCCTTGTTGTTCAAACTCAATACTAGAAATTATCTAGACCTTAGAGAAACCAAATATGCAAACCAAATTTTAGCATGCTCTATGTATTTCTTCATTAATGGGTGCAAAGCATATGATGCAAGAGCTTAATCATGAGCACAACAATTGCCAAGTATCACATTACCCAAGACATTTATAGCAATTACTACATGTATCATTTTCCAATTCCAACCATATAACAATTTAACGAAGGAGAAACTTCGCCATGAATACTATGAGTAGAAACCAAGGACATACTTGTCCATATGCTACAGCGGAGCGTGTCTCTCTCCCATAAAGTGAATGCTAGGATCCATTTTATTCAAACAAAACAAAAAACAAAAACAAACCGACGCTCCAAGAAAAAGCACATAAGATGTGATGGAATAAAAATATAGTTTCAGGGGAGGAACCTGATAATGTTGTCGATGAAGAAGGGGATGCCTTGGGCATCCCCAAGCTTAGACGCTTGAGTCTTCTTGATATATGCAGGGGTGAACCACCGGGTGCATCCCCAAGCTTAGAGCTTTCACTCTCCTTGATCATGTTGCATCATACTCCTCTCTTGATCCTTGAAAACTTCCTCCACACCAAACTCGAAACAACTCATTAGAGGGTTAGTGCACATTATAAATTGACATATTCAGAGGTGACACAATCATTCTTAGCACTTCTGGACATTGCATAATGCTACTGGACATTAGTGGATCAAAGAAATTCATCCAACATAGCGAAAGAGGCAATGCGAAATAAAAGGCAGAATCTGTCAAAACAGAACAGTTCGTATTGACGAATTTTAAAATGGCACCAGACTTGCTCAAATGAAAATGCTCAAATTGAATGAAAGTTGCGTACATATCTGAGGATCATGCACGTAAATTGGCTTAATTTTCTGAGTTACCTACAGGGAGGTGGACCCAGATTCGTGACAGCAAAGAAATCTGGAACTGTGCAGTAATCCAAATCTAGTACTTACTTTTCTATCAACGGCTTAACTTGGCACAACAAAACACAAAACTAAGATAAGGAGAGGTTGCTACAGTAGTAAACAACTTCCAAGACACAAAATAAAAACAAAGTACTGTAGGTAAAAACATGGGTTGTCTCCCATAAGCGCTTTTCTTTAACGCCTTTCAGCTAGGCGCAGAAAGTGTGTATCAAGTATTATCAAGAGATGGTGCATCGTTATCATGAGCTCCCCCATCCATAGTGGTACTAAGGGCTTTGTCAATTTTAGGCCTATAATAATACTTCTTTGGTCTAGGCACTTTAGAGACATACATAAACTTTTGCTCCTTACCCACATAAGCTTTCTCCTTATATTTAAGAGAAGAAAATGTTGAACCCAAGGTTCCCATAGCTTTTTCAAGTTCATCAATCCTATTGATTTGATCATCATGGTCAGCATTAGTTCCTAGGACACTAATTCTTTCATCAATTCCTCCTAAGGATTTATCAAGTTCATCAGTTTTATCAAGTAAAAATTTTCTCTATGGTTTCCAATTTTTTCATAACATCTTCAAGAGAGATTTCAGTTTTAACTTTATCAACAGGGGGTATTCCAAATAAGCTCTCAATAATGCAACTAGCTTCTAATGCAGGAGTACTTAGGAAGTCACCTTTTGCGAGACTATCAAGAACATATCTATTCCAGCTAGATATACCAACATAAAAATTCTGAGTAAAATAATGGTGGAGTGCTTCTTAGTGCATCTATTATGAGCATCGCTAATTCTATACCAAGCATCTCTCAAACATTCTCCCCCTCGTTGCTTAAACGTGCGAACTTCAACTTCAGGATTACTCATTTTAGTAGCAGTAAATAAAGCAAACTAGATAAAGTAAATGCAAGTAAACTAATTTTTTTGTGTTTTTGATATAGCAAACAAGATAGCAAGTAAAGTAAAACTAGCAACTAATTTTTTTGTATTTTGATTTAGTGCAGCAAACAAAGTAGTAAATAAAACTAAGCAAGACAAAAACAAAGTAAAGAGATTGAGAAGTGGAGACTCCCCTTGCAGCGTGTCTTGATCTCCCCGGCAACGGCGCCAGAAAATATGCTTGATGGCGTGTATTTCACACGTTCGTTGGGCAACCCCAAGAGGAAGGTATGATGCGCACAGCAGCAAGTTTTCCCTCAGAAAGAAACCAAGGTTTATCGAACCAGGAGGAGCCAAGAAGCACATTGAAGGTTGATGGCGGCGGGATGTAGTGCGGCGCAACACCAGAGATTCCGGCGCCAACGTGGAACCTGCACAACACAACCAAAGTACTTTGCCCCAACGAAACAGTGAGGTTGTCAATCTCACCGGCTTGCTGTAACAAAGGATTAACCGTATTGTGTGGAAGATGATTGTTTGCAGAAAACAGTAGAAACGATGTGCAGTAGATTGTATTTCAAGAAAGAGAATTGGACCGGGGTCCACAGTTCACTAGAGGTGTCTCTCCCATAAGACGAACAGCATGTTGGGTGAACAAATTACAGGTTGGGCAATTGACAAATAAAGAGAGCATGACCATGCACATACATATCATGATGAGTATAGTGAGATTTAATTGGGCATTACGACAAAGTACATAGACCGTCATCCAACTACATCTATGCCTAAAAAGTCCACCTTCGGGTTATCATCCGAACCCCCTCCGGTATTAAGTTGCTAACAACGAGACAATTGCATTAAGTATTGCGTAATGTAACTAGTGACTACATCCTTGAACATAGCACTAATGTTTTATCCCTAGTGGCAACAGCACATCCATAACCTTAGTGGTTCTTGTCACTCCTCCAGATTCACGGAGGCATGAACCCACTATCGAGCATAAATACTCCCTCTTGGAGTTACTAGCATCAACTTGGCCAGAGCATCTACTAATAACGGAGAGCATGCAAGATCATAAACAACACATAAGCATAGCTTTGATAATCAACATAACAAGTATTCTCTATTCATCGGATCCCAACAAACGCAACATATAGAATTACAGATAGATGATCTTGATCATGTTAGGCAGCTCACAAGATCCGACAATGATAGCACAATGGGGAGAAGACAACCATCTAGCTACTGCTATGGACCCATAGTCCAGGGGTAGACTACTCACACATCACACCGGAGGCGACCATGGCGGCGTAGAGTCCTCCGGGAGATGATTCCCCTCTCCGAGCGGTGCGGAGAGGCGATCTCTGGATCCCCGAGATGGGATCGGCGGCGGCGGCGTCTCCGGAAGGTTTTCCGTATCGTGGTTCCCGGTACTGGGGTTTTCGTCACGGAGACTTTTTATAGGCGAAAGGGCAGGTCAAGAGGCGGCACGGGGGCCCCACACCACAGGGCCGCGCGGCAAAGGGGGGGGCCGCGCCGCCCTAGGGTGTGGCCCCTCCGTGGCCCCTCTTCGTCTCTCCTTCGGACTTCTGGAAGCTTCGTGAGAAAATAGGCCCCTGGGCTTTGATTTCGTCCAATTCCGAGAATATTTCCTTACTAGGATTTCTGAAACCAAAAACAGCAACGGGCACTTCGGCATCTTGTTAATAGGTTAGTTCCAGAAAATGCACGAATATGACATAAAGTGTGCATAAAACATGTAGATAACATCAATAATGTGGCATGGAACATAAGAAATTATCGATACGTCGGAGACGTATCAGTGGATCAGTAACTCTGGGCTACAAGGATGGAATTATGCACACATAGGATATCTACAACTGCCGATAAAACATATTTGAAGCGAATGCAATATGTAAGAACCAGAAGTAAAAGCATTTTGAAACCATATATGAACCAGGTTAGGGCTTGCCTTGTCCCTCGTTGTTCTGGTGCTGCTCTTCGGTGGCGTTGATCTCAGGTTCGCGTTCGGTCCCTATCGATGAAGAACCAAACACCGGAAATAAAGAGCACAATCAAGACAAGGTACAATGCAATGCACATACAATATGATGACATGTCATATTAAAGGGGTTCGGTTAATCCTAGGTGCATCGACTGAAAAAGAGGGGTTCGGCATCGACTCCGGCACATGAGAGGGGTCGATTTAGGGTTTCTACTAAGGCTCATATTTAATTGGTTCAAAGATGTATGAAACATGGATAAACAATTAGGAAATGTTTTTCTGATCATTTTGATATATAATTTCATGTTTTTCTCCAAGATTGCCAAGCCAATGACCGATCTTCTCAAGAAAGACAAGAAGTTCGAATGGTCAGAAAAGGCTGAAGAGAGTTTCCAGGTTTTGAAAACCAAGCTGACTACTGCTCCTGTGCTCGTCCTTCCGGACACAAGCAAAGACTTCGTTGTCTATTGCGATGCCTCTCTCCAAGGGCTCGGATGTGTGTTGATGCAAGATGGCCATGTGGTGGCCTATGCCTCTCGACAGTTGAAACCACATGAGCTCAATTATCCTATTCATGATCTCGAGCTTGCAGCTGTGATCCATGCTCTTAAGCAATGGCGACCTTACCTTTATGGTAATCGTTGCGAGTTGTACTCAGATCATCAAAGTCTGAAGTATCTTTTCACCCAGCCGGATCTGAATAACAGACAGAGAAAATGGCTAGAAGTCATAAAAGATTATGACTTGGGTCTCAACTATAAGCCCGGCAAAGCCAATGTCGTTGCTGATGCGCTAAGTCGGAAGTCCTATTGCAACAATCTTATGGTTAAGCAAGCGCAACCTTCTCTCTATGAGGAACTTGCAAAACTCAACCTTGAGATTGTTCCTAGTGGATTCCTTGCTAATCTTGAGGTGAAGACCTCTCTTGAAGACCAGATCAATAAGTCTCAGAAGGAAGATTCTGGCATTACCGAGATCAAGAAGAACATTGCTAGCGGAGTTGCTAAATGTTTCTCCATTGATGATCAAGGTACCGTTTATTTCGGTAAGCGTCTAGTCGTGTCGGATAAATCGGATCTCAAAGAGCTAATCCTTAAAGAAGCTCATGAATCACCACTCTCCATCCATCCTGGTGGTACCAAGATGTATCGGGATCTCCGCCAAAGATTCTGGTGGTCCGGGATGAAGCAAGAGATCGCTAAGTTTGTTGCTGAATGCGACGTTTGCCGTCGCGTAAAAGCTGAACATCAAAGACCCGCTGGCACTCTGCAACCTCTATCAATTCCAGAGTGGAAATGGGATGAAATTGGCATGGATTTCATTACCGGTCTCCCCAAGACCAAAAATGGAAAAGATGCTATATGGGTAGTGGTTGACCGTCTATCCAAGGTTGCTCATTTCCTTCCTATTCGGGAAGATATTCGTGCTAATCAACTGGCCGATCTATACACGTCCCGGATAGTCACTCTTCATGGTGTTCCCAAGAAGATCATCTCTGATCGTGGAAGTTTGTTTACTTCCAAATTTTGGGAAAGTTTTTAGAAAGCTATGGGAACTCGTCTTTCCTTCAGCACTGCCTATCATCCTCAAACCGGTGGTCAAACCGAAAGAGTGAATCAAATTCTTGAAGACATGCTCAGGGCCTGTGTTATATCCTTCGGTAAAGATTGGGAAAAGTGCCTTCCATTTGCCGAGTTCACCTATAACAACAGCTTCCAATCCAGCCTGGGCATGGCACCTTTTGAAGCTTTGTACGGCAGAAGGTGTAGAACTCCTTTGAACTGGTCCGAAACGGGAGAAAGAAAGTTCTTTGGACCAGATATGATCAACGAAGCAGAAGATCAAGTTCACATCATTCGCGAGCGTCTGAAAACTGCTCAGTCACGTCAAAAGAGCTATTATGATCGCCATCATCAAGAAGTGAAGTATGAAATTGGTGATCAAGCTTATCTTTGGGTCACTCCTCTCAAGGGTGTCCGTCGTTTCGGTATAAAAGGAAAACTAGCTCCTCGCTATGTTGGTCCTTTCCGCGTCCTTGCCAAGCGTGGTAATGTTTCCTACAAGTTGGAGTTACCTTCCAATTTTCCTGAAGTTCATGATGTCTTCCATGTGTCCCAACTCAAGCGTTGCTTCAAAGATCCTATCCGTGGTGTTGATCACGAGACTCTTGACCTTCAAGAGGATCTAACTTATCGAGAACATCCTGTTCGTATCCTTGATGAAGCCGAGCGTAAAACTCGACGTCAGAGCATCAAGTTTCTGAAAGTTCAGTGGTCTAATCATTCTGAGCAAGAAGCAACCTGGGAACGAGAAGATCGTTTACGATCTGAGTACCCTTCCTTCTTTTCTAAAATCTAGGAATCTCGAGGATGAGATTCTTGTAAGGGGGGTAGAGTTGTAACATCCCAACCTTGTTTATTTGAATAAATGAGTGATCATGTGCATTTCATGCATTTAGTTTGCATTTGAGCAAAATTTGCATCTCAATTTTCTAATTATGCAAATCCTTCTCTTTTCTTCTCCATTCAAAATCTCTCAAGTTTTTATAAAATAGACAACATGGCTTTGTTGTTATTCAATGAGCCATGTGTGTTTATTATTCTTGGACAATTTTTGAGTTTTCAAACTCTATTCAAAAACAGATTTGAATTTGGTTTAGAAATAGAAAACCAGAAAAAGAAAAGGAAAAAAAAGAGAGAGAAACCTCCCCTCTCTCTTCCCTGGGCGCAGCCCATCCCCTTTCTCTCTTTTCTCTCCCTGGCCGAAGCCCAAGTCGGCCCAACAGCAACACCCCACCAGCCCATACTTTTCCCCAAGGGGGTTTTTGCAAAATCACCGTCTTCCCCCGCGCACCGAAGCAGCTCGGTGGCCTGGCGCCGGCCGCCCGATGGCCTGGCCGGCCAGGATGAGCTCCGCCGCCCCCCGGCGGCTACAAGTACCTCCGCCGCCGCGCCCTGGAACCCTAGCCCCCATTCTCCCCTTTCCCCGTGCTCTCCCGCGCCCCCCCCAAACCTAACCCTAACTCGCAGGACCGGCCGACCACCTTCGATTCCGGCGCCGACGAGGCTCCCGGCCGTCGCTGACCTCTCCAACGCGCTCACGGTGAGCCCCTAGTCCTCGTGATGCCCTCGGCCTGCTCCCTCCCCCTCTCTAGCTCCGCCGCGCCATGCCTCTGCCCCGGCCGCCGCTCGGACATGGCCGACGGCCAAGCTCCGGCGACCCCCAGCCGGCGGCGCCGCCTCCTTTAGGTTCCCCGCATCGCGCTGATCATTTTCCCCCTCCGCACGCGCTCGATTAGTGGCCGAATCGCCCGATTGCGAGCCGAGCAGAGCTCACAGGGAGCCATGGCGCCGCTGACGTCATCATGACGTCAGCGTGACGTCATTAATAGCTTTTTCTATTTTCTGTATTTAATTTCTATATTTTTTAAATAGGAAATATTATGACAGGTGGACCCCATCTGTCAGGATTTTAATAATTTAGGAAATGTTTAGAAAAGAATAAAGTTATGACAAGTGGGTCCAAATTATTAAACTTTTATTATTTTTATTTAATTTTCAGAAATTGTTTTAAAATGAATTAAACTTTGGAAATTCATAAGTAATTCATTTTAAATCAGAAAAATATGAAATTATATATCAAAATGATCAGAAAAACATTTCCTAATTGTTTATCCATGTTTCATACATCTTTGAACCAATTAAATATGAGCCTTAGTAGAAACCCTAATTTGACCCCTCTCATATGTCGAGGTTCGATGCCGAACCCCTCTAAATTCTGTCGATGCACCTAGGGTTAACCGAACCCCTTTAATATGACATGTCATCATATTGTATGTGCATTGCATTGTACCTTGTCTTGATTGTGCTCTTTATTTCCGGTGTTTGGTTTTTCATCGATAGGGACCGAACGCGAACCTGAGATCAACGCCACCGAAGAGCAGCACCAGAACAACGAGGGACAAGGCAAGCCCTAACCTGGTTCATATATGGTTTCAAAATGCTTTTACTTCTGGTTCTTACATATTGCATTCGCTTCAAATATGTTTTATCGGCAGTTGTAGATATCCTATGTGTGCATAATTCCATCCTTGTAGCCCAGAGTTACTGATCCACCGCTCCCAGCAAAACTAGGTCTGAGCTTGTTCGCATCGCTAGAGCCGTATATGTGTTATGCTTAGCCATGCTTAGCTGTTGAAGTCTGATCCATCCGGTTGATGAATCACAGCTACGAATGAACCTAGTTTGACAGGATGACGTGGTAAGATCAGTGATGATGTTAATAAACATGCTAAAGGCTTGGATGGGCCGCCACATGGGGATGTGGTGATTTGACTCGTTCTCGCCGATACTAGGACCTGAGTTCTTGCCTCTGGAACCAAGACTGAGCGTACAGCCACACGGGGCCCATGGGAACCCCTTGGCCCGAACTTACCTAGCTTACCCATGAGTCAATTAGTTTGCGAGTTCCATTTGCCATACGCATGGGGAAAGGTGGAAAAGGTTTTCAAAGTGCATCATACAGGGCGTGGCCGGGGTGAAGGATGCTGGAGGCATTGAACTGGATCCCCTGCGCACAATGACCGGGACCGCCTCGGAGAATGGCTACCTACGATGACGGAGCTCCCCAGTTAGTTTGACTCATGGAATAGGCGAAGTAAGGGAAAGGTTTTGGTCGACCACCCTCTGTAGGCACACCAAGGAAGTGTGCTAACGTTACGGCATTAAGAGTCGGTCGGCGCGTGTGGGTAAAGTTGTACACCCTGGGGTAAATCTTTTCGAAAAGCCGTGTCCACGGTTATGGACGACTTGGTGATGGATTCTGTGATCATAGACAACTTGAACCTAATCGTAAAACTTGATGTCAATGTGTGATAAGGATCCCTTCTCAGGGTGTCGAGGGGGTGATCCTAGGTGATAGGTTCAGGTGATGATGAAGATTCGGTGGATTCAACATGATGATCTTAGAGCTAGAGTTGATATCGCTCTCTTACCCCTTTTGAAAATAGTCTGGATAGACGAGCTTCTGCTCCCTCCTTTTTACAAAGGAAAACTGGCTTTCCGCAAAATAAGCTCCACATAAAGCCTCGCATACCCGCTTTGCTAACAGGTTGTACTAAGTCTTGCTGAGTCCCTGTACTCAGCCTTGCATGCTTTGTTTCAGAGGAAGTCATTCCAACTGATGGCGGCTTCTACCTTGACGTCGACGAGTAGTTCGGAGTTCCTCAGGCGGCAGCCTGAGACTTATGGGCTGGGACGTCGCCTTATGTTATGGCCTCTTAGGCCCTTTGCAGTCTTGTTATCTAGATAACATAATTTGCTTTCCGTTGCTTGTTGAATTGTGGTCAGTGACCTCTGCGTGTAATAAATTTGGATCTTAACTCTGCTAAGAGTTGTATTATATTTGCTTTCATTCGTAGAGTCACTGTTGTGTTACCGATTCTCACCCTGTAGGCCCTAGAGATCTAGGTTAGGCTTATGCCAGATGTGATATCTGGGTTTGTCTAGCCCTGACCTCCGGGGTCGCGACAGGGTGTGAGTACCCTGTTTGTGTCATCATCTGGCTACCAAGTCAGTTGGTGCAAGCAAATATGGGTGAAGCCAATAGGAAATCACCAAGGGAACACTGGTTAGACCAAATCAGTGGCATAACCAAGGCAATCCAGCAAGGAAATGATCCTATCTAGCCAGCCAAAGTCACCTAGTGATACGTCTCCAACGTATCTATAATTTCTGATGTTCCATGCTAGTTTTATGACAATACCTACATGTTTTGCTCACACTTTATAATGATTTTATGCATTTTCCGGAACTAGCCTATTAACAAGATGCCGAAGCGCCAGTTCCTGTTTTCTGCTGTTTTTGGTTTCAGAAATCTTACACAGGAAATATTCTCGGAATTGGACGAAACAAAAGCCCACGATCTTATATTTCACGGAAAATTCCAGAAGTCCGAAGGGGAGACGAAGATGGGCCAGGGGGCCCCCACACCATAGGTGGGCGCGGGCCCAACCCTGGCCGCGCCACCAGGTGGGGAGGGCGCCCTGGTGCCCCTCCGACGCCGCCCTTTCGCCTATATATGCTCCCAGACGCGAAAACCCTATGAGAACCGACGATATTCCACGAAGAGTTCCGTAGCCGCCGCCATCGCGAAGACAAGTTTCAGGGGACAGAAGTCTCTGTTCCGGCACGCCACCGGAACGGGGAATTGCCCCCGGAGTCATCTCCATCGACACCACCGCCATCTTCATCGCCATTGCTATCTCCTATGATGAGGAGGGAGTAGTTCTCCCCCGAGGCTGAGGGCTCTACCGGTAGCTATGTGGTTCATCTCTCTCCCATGGTGTGATCTTTATGTGATCATGAGCTTTGTATCACTATTAATCTATGTGCTACTCTAGTGATGTTATTAAAGTAGTCTATTCCTCCTCCATGATGTAATGTTGACAGTGTGTGCATCATGTAGTACTTGGCGTAGGTTATGATTGTAATCTCTTGTAGATTATGAAGTTAACTATTACTATGATAGTATTGATGCGATCTATTCCCCCTTTCGTAGCTATTGTTGACAGTGTGTATGCTATGTTAGTACTCGGTCTAAATTGCAACGGTCTATTATGCACTCTAGAGGTTACTTTAATATGAACTACGGACGTTGTGGAGCTTGTTTACTCCGGCTTGAGGTGTGCTTTTGTAGCCCTACACAATGAATGGTGTTTGTTATCCAACAAGAGAGTGTGAGAAAGTAGCACAAGTGAAGAGAAGTTATTTATTTATGTGATCATTGTTGAGAGTGTCCACTAGTGAAACTATGATCCCTAGGCCTTGTTTCCAAATATCGAATCACCGTTTATTTACTGTTCTACCGCATGTTTACTTGCTGCCATATTTATTTCAGATTGTTATTACCACTCATATCCATCCATATTACTTGCATTTTACTATCTCTTCGCCGAACTAGTGCACCTATACATCTGACAAGTGTATTAGGTGTGTTGGGGACACAAGAGACTTCTTGTATCTTAATTGCAGGGTTGCTTGAGAGGGATATCTTTGACCTCTACCTCCCCGAGTTCGATAAACCTTGGGTGATTCACTTAAGGGAAACTTGCTGCTGTTCTACAAACCTCTGCTCTTGGAGGCCCAACACCGTCTACAAGAATAGAAGCGTGCGTAGACATCACCTAGCACCTAAAACCTAGTACACCATCAGACAGATAGACAATATGTGTCTATTCATGTTTGTCAACATCAAAGACCACTGGAAATCCAAAAAGGGATTAACCAGAAATGCATTCACCAAGCCACCACAAGCCACAGAGAGGGGAGCTACCCTGGAATAGCAGATAGCTACTGCTAGGGTCACCTCAGCCACAAGAAAATACAGCCAAGAAAATCTATCATCACCCAGATGGGTTCAAAGTGAGCTAGGGTCCCCAACAATTGTTGGCATTCCTCTACCTCAAGTCATTTCAATCAAAGAATCATAACTGCAGAAACAGTTCATCTCATTTATCCATTAAATCACGCCAAGCCATTCAGATAAATGAATTACACAAGCAACTAATAACTAGAGCACTTGCATATGAGCCAAATGATCATTTCAAGCATCAATGGATGCTTGAGCAAGCACCAGCAAGCATATGTCTGTGTGACACACACATCCCAGAATGAGCAGCAGTGAGGCACAGACACAAACCAGCAGCCTTTACAAGCAACTGATGATCAAATGATCATCAGGAACTTGCTAGAGCATGACAGAGCATGCTAAAGCATGCTAAGGCCTGCTAGAACCAAGCCTAGCACCAACACAGTAACAATATGAATTATATAGCCACACAACCTGAACAATTGCATCACAGATAAGAAAATAAGCTATATGCAATTGTATCCAGAAGCACACCATCAAGGGATGGAGCTGTCTAGTCAACAGCTGTGCTCAATTGAGCATTTCCAAGATTCACAGCCCTATACACAACAGCCCCAGCACCACCACGGCGAGGCACACGGCCGCGTCATCGCGTGTGGTTCGCCGGCGAGCGACGAATCGCCGCAGAACCCCACGGCCTTGCGGGCAGACGCGTTGGGGGCAAGTCGAGGAGGCGACGAGGGCCAGATCGACGCAGAGGATCTGATGCGCCGTCGAGAGGCGGTTCAGATGCGCCCCATCTCACCGCCGGAGATGGCCGGAGGTATCCGGCGAAGGCGACGGCGACCGCGTGTCGCCAGAGCTCGGGGTATTAGGGTTTCGCGAGGGAGAGGAGAAGAAGTGAGGGCGACCGAGTGGGCCGGACCAGGCCGAAGGGGTTGAGCCCAACCCACTCGGGTTCACCCTGACAGGTGGGCCCGAGGGCATTTTGGACATTTCCAAAATACCCAAATTAAGTGAATGTTTCTAAGAATTTTATAAAATAAATATAGCTCTAAAAAAATAAATAAAAATATGAAAATCACTCAGCATAAAATTCTCTATCATAATAAAATATGAAATGGAATTTTTGAGACAATAAAAAATGAGTCATATTTAAATGCAAGGAATTAATCATTAAAGATTAAACCTTATATTTTTAATGATAAAAATAAGTCCATAAATACTTTTGGACTTTAAAAAACACCTTGACAACATTTCAAGGTAGTATTTTTACCCTAAACAGAGTATCCCTAAATCATTCTTAGTATTCACCTCTTACATAAAATAATAAGCATCGGAAAGGGGGGAACAAACCCTAAAAATGGAAAGCATGCATAATTGCTTCTTTAACCATTGCCCTTATCGGACAATGATGCTATTTTTCAGCAACAGGGGACAAGGGTCAGTCCACACCACCCAACTGCAACACTATGCAGTGTTTAGGCAAGTTCATCGCTTGCTCATGTCATTTGAGTATTTTTACCAAATTACTTGCAAAGTACTATGTTTATCACTAATTGCATAAAAAGCAAAACCACTATTTTCATAACTATGAATATGACTATGTGGTGGGAAATGGAACCATGGATTGTGTTGATATGGCGGAGGTTCCATTGCAAGGGTTTATATCCATCTAGGATTAAACAACAAATGTCGTCCAGTGATTCTTGTGCCGTAATACCCGTGTTAACCATAAGATCTGGAGTGGGACGGAGTAGTCAATCGTATTTCCACCTCTTGTACATCAATGGATGCGCTTTACCGTAGACACTTGTATTCCAAGGGTGCAAGCGGTGGGCTGGGGAAGCCTAAAGTCCCCACGGCATTGTCCGTAGACACTTGTAGCCCGAGGAGCAAGCAGTGGGCTGGGGAAGCCTAAAATCCCCACGGTTATTGCGGTCTATGATGGGTTGCATCTCCCGGCGAAGGAGTTCATGGTAGAAAGCCCAGAACTGTTGTCGTGGTCGGGGGCCGTCCTTAATTGGTATAAGAACACCGGCGAGGACCCAGGGTCGGAGTTTGCAACAAAGGGTGGGTGTACGAGGTAGCGGAGGAATATGATTGGCTATGACCTTATACCGGGCCTCACACCAAAGGTAGTGTGGACGGGAAAGCTGCCCAGTTGGCACCAAGGTTAAGATCTCTTATGGGTAAAGCAACACACCTCTGCACAGTGTAATGAATCTTGACCTGTCACTCCCTGTTCCGGGATTTGGAACTGCGAACGCTGCCGGAAAGGAGCTCCATGAAGTTCTAGTAAATCGGTGAAGGCTGACGGACATAGTTCTTTGAAATAAAAGCAACCTCTTGAAGAAATGTTTATCAAAACTTGCATTGGTATTAGACTTTCTGGTCTAATATCGTAGCTAGTGCATTAAACACCTCTTTTCTATAATGAACTTGTTGAGTACGCTCGTACTCATACCAGTCTTAAATCCCCTACTTAGATTGTCTGAATCGACTTGAGAAGGACAACGATGACCCCGAAGGAGCAGAAGACGTCTGCTATGAAGAACCAGACCTCTCCGGAGGTATAGAAGGAGTTGACTACCTCATCGTCTACGGAACCGGGGAGGGTTCCGGAGGAGGACAAGCGTAGACCTATCAGATAGTAATAGTATCCGAGCAGTGCGAACTCTTAGTACTTAACTGCTCGTTGAGAATAAATGTATAACCTATTAAGACTTCTATATTGTAAGCTAAGTCGGGTTCACCTCGAACCCAGGAGTATTCCTCTTAGGACCCAAGAGGAACTCCGAGATGACATGTATATGTTGCTTGTAATAATAAATGAATGAGTTATGGACCTGCTATGTTCTGTTGTACTACTCTGAGGGATGTAATATTTGCGGATTGGTACTACGTGAATGTTATATCAACGACCGGCATACTACAACATGCAGTGGTATGCAGGGTCACCACACGACGCTTCAAGGACACCGACGATCTATGGCGGAGATACTCGAGGACCTGATTGCTTTCCATCTTCTGTTTTGGGCTATTTTTTGTAAATGTGCATGGATTATCTCATGATTCAGAAGTTGTCATTCCCGTTGTCCGTGGTTCCGTATCCAACGGTGTCTCATTGGCAGGTTTGGGCCAGAGAGAAGGGGGGCGTTAACCCATAACGTACCCAACGGGGACACCTAGGGGCGAAGCCCCCTCCCCCCTCCCTTGGGTAGGACCGTCGTCTCCACTGATTTATACCTCTTGTAAGCCGTCGACTAGGGTTTATCACTCCAACCCATTGCATTTATAAACAATCCCCATATAGCAAAGCGAGGGCCGTCGCTGGTAGACTTGGGCCGATAGTGAAGTTTTGCTGGCTGGCGTCCCTGGAATTTTTCACTCGTTGTTGGAGAGATTTTTCCACGTTAAAATTTTGTGTGTTCGGCTTAGATTTCATTTTCTTTCTTCCTTATTACCTATCGCGTTTATAACTAATATGCTTACGGGTTGGTGGGCGACCTTGTCGTTGGCAACCACACGATCGAAACCGGTAATGGAGGAAGACTTCGGGAAGGCTGCGAAGTGGCCGTTGTCACTGGCCGTGCAGGGTAGGACTCTTCGGAGCATGCTCCGCTGGCAGCAACGAAGTGGAGCACCTCATTGACGGGCCCGATGTGACAATCCTTGCAGCAATCGGACCGCATGCAGACGATGTCCTGTTGCTCAGAGAGCGGAACGAGCTAGCCATCGTCCAGCTTAAGGGCGCTTTCGATAGATGAAACTACGGAGAAGACCTCACAAGATCCGCATGGCCCGTGGCTCTTGACCGGAGCGACGGTGCTGGTCGTCCTCCAGTCGACGGAGGGCCGGATCAGATGTGCGTCGGCTACGGTGGCATGAACAGTGTCGGCGACGAGGGAGTCATGATCATGGACTGGTGGGTTGGCATGGTCGGAGTCGGCGAGGGAGCCGTGGTAGTGGACCGGTGCGCTGGCACGGTCAGACGTCAGAGCCAGCGGTCCTCATCCAGTGCGGTGTTGGTGGGGTGGCGCAAACAAAGAAAAAGTCTAAAGAAGCATCAAGGACAAGAGTACAACAGAGCTACTCGTAGTTCAGGGGAGGGGGTGCCACCCCCCGGCCCATGAAATTTTAGCAAACACCAAGTAGTAATTGGTCCATTTACCCCTAAATACAGTATTATTGCATCCATTTGACCCCTCCCACCTCCCCCCACCCAGCGCCTTAGCCCAAGCTCCGCTATAGGAGCGCAAGAGCCCGGTGCAACTAAGGCCCTACGATCGCCATGGTGGTTGATGAGTGAGGGAGAATTCTCTGCTCTATTCGTGTGTGTGGCATCGATATTTACAGCAGGAAGATCGGAGAAGAGCGGCGCTACTGTAGTAGAGCTTAGTGAGGGAGGGCTAGCTAGTTGATTATATGTGGCTTCGTGAGTTTTTTTTTCGATAAAGGATGCTTTATTACTTCAAGAAGCAATTACATCTAGCCTCTGCATAACCAGGATGCACACAACCGTTTGTTGTATGTGGCTTCGTGAGTTAAGTAACAATAAGCGTAAATTCCAAGTCCATGGTATTATAGCCCTTGTCCATACAAATCTAACGAGTCGAAAGACGCCTCCAACTAAAGTTTTTATGAGGAAATGACGCTCAGATTACTACGAGAAATCAGAAGAACTCCCTTATAATTAGATCCTTATAATCCAGTCCACACTTAACATGTGGAATTATTCCTCCCTTATAATCTGATCATGGGTTTAGCTTATCCATCTTTATCTCCTGAGCATTTGCTCTTGTTTTTGTGTTGTGCTCGAACACTCACTTTGATGTGATTGGATGCGGAGACTCAAAGCCCCCAATTAAGAACTTTAAATGTTTACTAAATTACTATGTTGTAATGTAAATCTCTCTGTCCCGTAAGCTTTCTCTAAATTAAGAGAAAAAAATGAAAGTATCTTTCTTCTTAGAAATCGCCATTTTAGCTGCATATGGTATTTAGGTTATAAAGAACTAGTAAGCGTGCCCATGCAATGTACATATGGACTAATATATTAGTCATGTTACAAATATTAAAATTATGATAAATAGATTGACAAACATAAGAAGCTAAAGTAATATCTGTAAACTGTAATGAACTATCTGTTGATTTGGTAATTATGTGTGCATCCATTCGCACTTTTTTCTTCCCCGTCAGAAGCATTTCCCTCGTACTTCTACTTCATGTAGTGTGTATCAGCTAAAAATAAACTTCATATTAAATTTCTCTTTACAAAAACATGTATAACTGTAATTGAACTCATCACACATTTTCCCTCATCTCTTCTCTCTTACTAAAACTCAAAAAACAGAACTTGCCTAATAGTTTGGAAAAAATGAGAGAATTCCTTATTTGACACTACTTAAAGTTTCAGTTTTTTATTTGGCCCTGGAAAACTTTTTCTTTCCTATTTGACATCTAACCTTTGTTTTCTTCCCTATATGACACTGCCATCAATTTTGTTAACTCCCTCTGTTACCATTGTTTTCCTGGACCATTATACCTTTGCCTCACTTGATATAGACGAAACTAGGAAAAAAAAAGAAAACGCTTGCGGCCGTGACCAATTCGGTGCAGAAACTGTGGTCCAGCGCGGCTAAACTAGCTACTTAATCTCCGCGTACGTAGCTAGTTTAGGATGTTGCTTTTTCCAAGCTAGCTCCGCTAGCTATTCTGTTTTAGTTCACCCGTTATGCATTTTTTCTACTACTTTTAATTGCTCTAGAATTACTGCTCCCATACATGCACAAGTGCAGATCAAGAACATGCTTCTATCGAGAGTTCTCTACCCATATCCTGCTATTTTGGCATGTAAAAAATTGGTCACATACTGAACTAGGGGCAGATCAAGAAAATGAAGTTTACATATCAAATAGGGAAGGAAAAGTTTTCCAGGACCAAATAAGGAATTGAGACTTTAGGTAGTGTCAAATAAGGAATTATATCGAAAAAAAATCCCGTTCCAGTACAGAGCAGCGTCGCGTGTTCCAGCCAGCGGAAGCAGAGCCGAACCATTTCCCCGTTGGCGACGCCAACAGCGACCGAGGGCAAGTTCACAACACACAAACACAAACACGAGCGCGTTGAAATCGGCGGCGGCGGAACCCCTTTCTTCCTCCTTCCAGCCCACGCTTCCCACTCCCCCCATCCCCAAATCTCCATGCCGTTCCCTCCCTAGGTCACCCCTCCCCGTCGCCGCGCCCCGCCCCGCCCCGCCATGTCGGCCGCCGCCGGGCCGTCCATGTCGGCGGCGGACGGGCTCCTCGCGCTGGCGGAGGAGGCCGAGCGCCGCCGCGACTTCTCCACCGCCGCGTCCTGCCTGGACTCGGCGCTCAGCCCGCCGCACGCCGCCTCGCTCCTCCCGCTCGCCGAGGCCCGCGCGCGCCTGCGCCTCGCCGCCCTGCTGCTCGCCCGCTCCAAGGGGCTCGCCACCGCCAAGGCCCATCTCGAGCGCGCGCTGCTCCTCCTCAACCCGCTCCCCTCCGCGCCGCCGCGCCTCAAGCTGCTCGCGCACTCCCTCCTCGCCAACGTCTACGGCCTCCTCGGCGCCGTCCCGTCGCAGAAGCACGTGCTCCGCCGCGGCCTCGCCCTCCTCGCCTCCGCATCCGCGTCGGGCCTCCTCCCCGCCGAGCCGTCCCTCCTCTGGACCAGCAACTTCCAGGCGCAGCTCGCCTCCGCGTTCGCCGCCGAAGGTGACGCCGCGTCCGCCCTCTCCGCGCTGTCCGAGGGGGCCGCCGCCGCTACCGAGCTGGAAAGCCCACAGCTTGACCTCTTCTTTGCTGCTAACACTCTCCACGCACATTTACTCTGCTGGGAGGACAGCAATTCCGTTGCGGATGCCGCCGCACGCGTCGCCGACCTCTGGGATGCGCTCACGGACCAAGAGGTAAACTCAGCTTTCTCCATTTTCATCCCGTCATATATTTTGCAGCGGGATGTAAGTAAAATTCATGTCTTTCTTACATATATTTTGATTCCGTCAGCTACAGCGGGATGTAAGTAAAGTTCGTGTTTTTGATATGTGTCTTCCGCCGATTCCACGCAGAAGGAGCACTGGGTTGGACTCTTCTTCTACACGGAGCTGCTGCAGACCTTCTACCTGCTGAGGGTCTGCGACTACAAGGCTGCCTCCAAGCACGTGGAGAGGCTGGACACGGCTGTCAAGAGCGAGATGCAGAGGGGGCAGCGTATTAAAGAGCTTGGCACTGAGCTTAGCGCGGTGGAGAGATCACTAGCACAGCCCATGTTGAAGGAGAGGGAGAGGGCGGCGCTGGTGCATAAGCAGAGGCAGCTGAAAGACCAGCTGCGAGCCTTGTGCGGCTATGACGAATTGAATGATGTGTTGGATTACGGGGATAAGTTGCTGCTGGCGCCACCGCCGATGCATGGGGAATGGCTCCCACGGACTGCCGTCTTTGTGCTCGTTGATCTCATGGTCGTAATGGTCAGCCGCCCAAAAGGCATTTTTAGGGAATGTGGAAAGAGAATACAGTCAGGACTGCAGATCATCCATGGTATGTTCTGCTCTTATTTCAAGTATTGTGTGTAAGGATGGCATGCTTCCTTGTACCTAACTAGACATTGATTATATATATGATTCAACATACTAGGCGCAGCTAATTTACAACCATGGGTATGAAATAGTAGCCATTTTTACTAGGTCATAGTCCTTGAGGGGTACTGATGTGTATCTTGCCTTGTAGGTGGGATGTGCTTATTGAACCCAATGGTTAATATAGTGAGGGCTAAAATTTGTATTCTCACCCGCTAGGGTTTATGTGCAGAGTGTTTGCATGTTTTTTTTTAATTTGAATATTTGATATAATTAACTGCTACTAATGTCACATCTACTTGTTTTGGACTAAAAGGGGTTCCCCATTTTTTACCGGCTATTTTTCCTTGTGAGCCAGATATAACCTTCTCCACTTCTGCCCATTTACTTTCACATCTCCCGTGGAAAACAGTTGATTACTTTCACTTCTGCCCGTTTACTTTCACAACTCCATGAAGGTGGCTATGTCAACGTTTCAACATAAAGGGAGAGGCATGTATAAATAGGAGCGGCCATGTTGATACACGCTGGGTTTGAGATACATGATGTAGTTAGTGGAAAGACCAAAGATGATGGGAAATGTGAATTTATTTTAAATACAAATTTAGTAACTTTGTAGAATGACTGATCTAGGTACTATTGTGGTGGTATAGCCCAGCCGTAGCAAACTACACCATTAGGTTTTATTGAACAGGTGCTCCACAAAATAAGGAAATCTTGCTGTACCTTTTACGGGCTGACCGTATTCATTTGACAACAGAGCTCTGAGCTTGTCAGGACCTTTTGAAAATATAGCCGCGTGATCTTGTATATTTTGATTATTTTCAACCGATCAGCACCACAATGTCCAAAATCACAATAAATCCCTGCGTACCACATTCGTTGTCCTGGTATGATTCATGCAACTTGGAACACTTCAGTCCATCACTGGAAATTGTAAGGGAGTACATTGACTATGATACTGGGATGTAATGTTTGTTGAGTAACTATGGGAAGCATATGCATTGATGCATGTCAACATCCATAAGCTAATAGTAGCTTTACACACATTATTTAAACATGCATTTTTTATCTTGGATATTATAAACATGATCTACTTTAGGATCTGATATGTTTATCATGTGTGTGTAAAAGCTAAAATATGTAAAAACTTGTATATTTATAAGTAAAAAATAGTGGCACTTACTGGGCATTACCATTGTTTTACAGAGGAACTATCGAAGCTTGGGATCGTGGATGGCGTGACAGGTAAATATAAGAACTTCAATTATTTTCTACGAAAACCTGTTACCATTTGTTATAGCTACATCTGTACTACCATATGGTAGACCTCTCACTGATGCATGGTCCTTGGCTTCCACACATATTTTTACTTCATCTGGCTAAGTGACATGAACTCTTTTTTTCTAGCAACTATGCAAAGGCTTTCCATATCTTTTCAGTAAGCAGGAAAAGCAAAGTCTGCACCAAAACAGCGAGATGAGACTCCCCAAAGTCAAGCAACAATCCAGAAAACAACACAACTAGGAGACTGCTCTTTCAGTGGCTCAAACAACACAGTCCTAGACCTTGTTTCTTTCCATCTATCTCCTTCATCCTTGATCTTCTAAGCAACCATTACAAAATCATGGCGTTAATTCTTAAAATCATTTCATTCAGGAACAACCTTAATTCCAATTTAAAAACGTTCTTACCTGCGTTGAGTCGTTGCCAGAGTTAAATGATATAATCTGCCAGTTGTCACAGTTGATTCTTGTTCTGTGTGCTGGGTATAGAAGAATGAAGATAGTCCTGCTGGGGCTCCAGTGTAGCAATCCTATGCAGAGTTGGTTAATTGAGAACTTTTAGCCCCTTCTCGTGTGCTAATCTTTTTTTTTTTCATTGTTCTTTCTTGTGTTTCATTTTAATAAAATGGAAATATACACCCCCAGATCTTATTTCAATATTTGCCACTGCCAAATAGATCATCTATATCAGTCATACCACTAATTTTGAATAAAAGCATCAACTACTTCATACAGACATTTCTTTAATCCATTGGGCTTCTTTGTTTCAAATTCATTCTATGCAAAAATCAATATCCCAATTAATAATTTCCTTCTCTGCCGATAAATAATGACCTTTCCATTGTATGCCACCACACCACTGTAACAAAACCTTACCAGTTTTTGGCATACTGCTTCTGTCAAATTTCTCAGGTTGATTTCTCGACAATACCTTTTTTACTCTTTATCCTCATCTTCTGCCTCCACTCTCCTACTCTTGCTCTGTCTTCGCTCTGCTAGGCTCCCGTTGAAGCACAAAATCCATACCACGCTATAACTGCACGCTCAATTGCACCAAGACCACCCAAATTGATGGCCACGGGCGCCACATTCCTACATGAGTTCTCTTTCCTGACACCTAAGCATTGGCCTAGCTAGAATCGCTTGCCAGCTGTCAAGAAGGGCAAGCTGGAGCTCCCCAGGGTCTGTCCATGCTGACGTGTCATGGCGGATGTACCTGCCATGATCACTTCACCATCACCAACGTGGCTTTAATACATCTTCAG
Source organism: Lolium perenne (assembly GCF_019359855.2). Classification (NCBI taxonomy): domain Eukaryota; kingdom Viridiplantae; phylum Streptophyta; class Magnoliopsida; order Poales; family Poaceae; genus Lolium; species Lolium perenne. The sequence continues at coordinate 193,053,331 of NC_067245.2, forward strand.
CCCATACAGCCTCGCCCATGTTTTCCCATGCAGATTTACATCACACCTTTTGTCTCGTGCCACCATTTACTAAAATTATTTCCCTTGACAAAGTGAGCATGCTAGTGCCTTTAGCGGCTCCTTCATCCGAGGCTAAATCCTCATCACCACCACTGGACTTTTCCTTATTGTTGTTCAGAGTGTTTCTTATTGTGGTCTCCTGCACAACCACCTGACTATTTTTTTCTTTTGCTCTTCCACGGAAGTTGGTACCACACATCCCGAGCTCCATTTCTGGATGACCAATTTTTTTTACCCATCACCATATGATCAACTCATCGAGAACCATTGATTGTTGCGTTCTCCATGCTCATCTGTTTGAATGAAGTGGAAAAACAAGGCAAGGAGATGAGTTTAGGATCGCTACATCTATAGCTCTGCTCCCATTTGAGTAACTCACAAGAAGGAAGAAGAATACAGATGGTGGTAGCAGAATGGTCTTTGTGCAGTCCCATAAGGGTTCGACTGATGGAATTTGGTCAAACTGTGTTATGGACCAGAAGGTTTTGCTACAGTAGTGGCATATAAGAGACATGCTTTTGTTTAGTGGCAGATCAGGGACCGGGGGACCTGCTAACTGTTATATAAAGAATTCCCTCAGATCTTTTGTGCTTGACAGAAAAAACTTATCTTCACCAATTGAGAACTAAGTTGTTATAGTATTGTCCTCCTTTTACCTTAATCTTATCTAGTGTTTATGATGCTATGCAGAGGAAAATTTGGAACACTCCGCGATATGGACGGCTGGTCTGTACTTGACGCTTTTGCTCCAGTTCCTTGAAAACAGTGTTGCTGTAGAACTCACAAGATCAGAATTTGTTGAAGCCCTGGAGGTAAATCAACCAACATATTCATGTTTTACCAATATATGTTGGAAGACTGCTTAATGCTGCAACCATGCTTAATAAATCACTTATGAGATCACCCGTTCCAATTTGTCTGCTGCAGGCAATATATCTCATGATACGCTGGGCTGATATATATAGATTATAGCCTTTGATATAAGCACATCTTGTCTGGTGTAGGGCCATAAATTAGGACACATATGTTTGTTTCCAAATATCAAATCTACGTATCTTCTGGTTCTTTAGCTAACGCTTATTAATTTTCCCTTTTTCCCTGTAGGCTTTAGCGCAGATGAAAAACTGGTTGACTCGTTTCCCAACGATTCTGCAAGGCAGTGAAAGCACAATTGAAATGCTAAGGGGACAATATGCGCATTCTGTTGGCTACTTTGATGAGGCTGCTTTCCACTTCCTTGAGGCATTAAAGGTATTTCCTCCTCTCGGGATGCCACTCCACCATATTTTGCTTTGGATAAGCGCCTCTCTGCCATGACTTCCTAGTCTTCTCTTGTATGCTGCCAAACACATCAATTTCTGCACACTGGACCTCCAACTGTGCATCATGTGACCAGTGATCTAAAAAGCATGTATTTGGAAGATACAAATCTTGATATATTAGGGGGAAATGCACTTTGGCTCATAGGAGCATTTGCTCTTATTGTGTTAATCTACATTTTGAAGTGTCAAAAAATTCTAAACTAAATTTTTACATGTACAGCTAGACATTTTATGTTGGTACACAAATTTTCAAAAAAAGAAAAAAATTCCTGTGGCTCCTGTAAAAAAGACAAATTTTGATGTTGTAAGACGACTACGTACAGGTACAGCACATTTTTTTGTGCACACCACAGAAAATGTTGTTTTTCCACGAAAACTTGTGTACGAACATAGAATGTCACGATGTACACCAAAAAATTTATGTCAATTTTTTTTTAACATTTTTAAAATTAATTTTTAATTATTTTATATAATGGGAGCATTTGCTCCTATGAGCCAAAACGCCACTTAAGTCTGCTTATGTTTTGTTGCAAGCCTTCCTGGCTTTTTCTAATCAAGTAAATGAAATGATTTCAGCTGACAGAGAACAAATCAATGCAATCTATGTGCCAAGTTTATGCAGCAGTCTCCTACATCTGTAAGGGGGATGCGGAATCATCTTCAGAGGTATCAATCTTGTGTACTTGTTTATTTATTTTTGTCTCAAGCCGTCTATCAAGACTAAACATTGCTTTACCTCTTTTCATTGTTTAGGCACTAGAATTGATTGGTCCTGCTTACAGAACCATGGACTCATTTGTTGGTGTGCGAGAGAAGACATGCATCATTTTTGTTTATGGGCTTTTACTTATGAGACAGCAGAATCCACAAGAAGCACGGTAAGGATTATGCTAGTCACTGGAGAAGACATGTATCATTTTTGTTCATGGGCTTTTACTTATGAGACAGCAGAATCCACAAGAAGCACGGTAAGGACTATGCTAGTCACTAGTGAATGAGTATAATGAATGCAAACGGCAATGTCTTGCACATGTAAGCCCTGAAAAGGAAAAGTTGCATCTCCATTCTAGCTAATGTTCTGCATTATTTGTTTCTCATGGGTGCCTGCTACATCCCATGTCCTCTTTTATGTGTCAAGCGAACTCTTCACAAGCTCACAAATATTTTGTTGATATGCTGTCAATATTAATGTTTTTTATCTAATGTAGGACTCGCCTTGCAAGTGGTTTGAAAATAGCACACCAACAGTTGGGTAACATCCAATTGGTTTCTCAGTATTTAACAATACTTGGCACATTAGCACTTCAGCTGCATGACACTGGTCAGGCCAAAGAGATCTTGAAGTCATCGTTCACATTAGCGAAGACACTGTATGACATTCCAACGCAAATCTGGATCTTATCAGTATTTACAGGTATGCTATGAGGCTACATTGATTTATTTATCACTTGTACTATGGTTTCGTTTCCTTACATATGCTGGTTATTTAATTTCTTCATTTGCATGGCATGTCGCGACTGCAAATTGTGAAAGTTTGACGTTCACTGATGTCTTATTTCAGAGTTATATCGAGAATTAGAAGAGAGGGGAAATGAACTGGAAAACTCCGGGTATGCAAGTAAGAAAGAAATCGATCTGCAGAAAAGACTGACTGAAGCTCGTTCTCACCCTTTCCACCAGGAGCTGGTATGGTACAACAGCTCTGAAGTGAACATTTGCAATTTGCAGAGTTACATTTACTTGCAGTTTATTTTATCTTTTATCTCGGTAGAAAATCCATATCAGAGGTCTTAGGCCCCAAGTTCATCTAGACTAAACCAGGTGTGGGTGTGTGGCATGTGACACATAAAGAAAGTGGAGATTTGCAGTATGCTTGCCATACTTTTTATTGCTCTGAAGAGCACACAATTTTTTTTGCATTAAATAAGAGGTATACAACTACCAGTCCAAGCCTTCAAGATGAACATAACACCTCTAAAACACACAATCTGGCCTAGTGTTGTCACATATAGTGAATAAGCATGCACTTACAAGGTATACTGCTTTGTTCTAGTGAAAGAGTAGTACTAATCTGTGCTACTAGTGCATTAAATATTGGAATAGACCTACACCTCGTATGGAGATTTAATGCGTAGAAGCAATAGCAGCTCATCTCTTGAGTCTTGAAGCCTACAATTTGTTCACTGTAGTTCTCAGCAAGAAGGATTTCCTGTAGAGCCACTGTTTCTGCTTGCCACACTTCTTTTTATTGTTCTAAAGACCATACAAGGTAGTTCCATTGTTTTGCATTAGATAAGTAAGAGGTATATAGATACCTCTAAAACACACTCCCTGTGTTTCAAAATAAGTGTCGCATCTTTTTTTAGATACGGATGAATCTACACATTACAGTACGTCTAGATACATCTGCATCTAGACAAAGTTGTGACACTTATCTTAGAACGGAGGTAGTGCAAGTCATAAAACCAACATACTATCTGTGCACAATCTGGTCAAGTGTTGTCACTAAGCATGCAGTTACAAGGTATACTGCTTTGTTCTACTGTAAGAGTAGTACTAATCAATGATACTAGTGCATTAAATATTGGAATAGACCTACACGACCTTTGGAGGCTTAATGCATAGAAGCAATATCATCTCATTTCTTGAAGCCTACAATTTGTTCAATGTAGTTATCAACAAGAAGGATTTCCTGTAGAGCCACTGTTTCTGTATTGCTAAAGAAAACCCTAAACTCGTTTTGCTGCTAAGTTTCATTCATATTCCAGTATTAGTATGGCAGTGTTGTGGACTGAAGCATCAAGTAGAGAAGTCTCGTGTTGATCACCCATGTCTTGTAGAAGTCAGAAAAATTTGCTGGCCCTTGCTTCGCCAAAAACACTTTTCTGGTGCCCGCTTGTAATTTTTATACAAGGAGCTCAACTTCAAATTCTTTTTCAGGTGGAGAAAGTCAGAATCGAAATCCAGCCGATGCACGACCTGATGCAGAAGCATCACGAAATGCCTGGCTCGGTGGCGAATGCTGACTTAGACATCCCGGAATCGGTGGGGCTGTCCACCCCACAGCCTTCGTCCGTTAGAAGGTTGATCGACACAAGCTCGGTGAGGCGCAGTACCAGGAGGAGGGTGTCGTAAGTTATATTCTGACTTGACTCTGGCCGTCCGGCAAAATGGAGTACCATGCTCCCCATACAGGGCATGTTGGATAGCTGTAGTAGTGTGACAGCCTGACTACCCATACAGGACAAGTTGGATAGGCTATAGGTTCCTGAGTTGTTGTCTTTGATTTATTTTAGCGAATTGTCTTTACTATTTATCCCAGTAGTTGTATAATCATTATTGATTCATTTGTAAACATAGCAACTGTAATTGAATGATTGAGTCCAAGTGTATATGTAGAATCCCCACGTAGAATCCTCATTCGAGATAATTGAGAAATGCTTGCAGAGACAATGTTTCACCATGGACTGTTATCGTGCAGCCGAGTAAACAACCACACTCGCTGGTCCATTATACCAGCGCCAGAGGTAGGTACACACTTGTGCTGCTGGAAACTGATTTCATATCGCTACCGCTCTTATTTTCCGTGGTTGATCTTTACAACCACACCTTCCGATCCGTTTAAATCGATGTGTGGTTGTAAAGATCAAATCCCCTCTGATCTGTTTAAATCGACGTGTGGTTGTAAAGATGGCTAGCATGTCCTACGTGATCTCGGCGTCGATTAAAAGATATGTAATAGGAAAGAAGGCTGTTTTGAAGCCGGTTCGTGAGCAAAACCATTATAATGGGAGTTTGGGTTTTCGAGAGACCAGTAGCAGCAGCAACAACAAGCTAAATGAATAGAAATAAATAAGCTTAATTAATGTACCTCTTTGATCTATCTATACCTAATAATAAAGGGGCTAACGTTTCCTTGGTTCGGTCCGTCCAATAACTTTTCGTCCGTCGTGCAGATCGTCTTCGTTTGTTAAATTTGGTCCGTCCCCGCCAGCCAAAGGTAGTCCTCGCAGCACACGTTGGTAGCAACAATGAGAGTTCCATCCGAACGAGCCTAGCTAGCTATCCTCGGAGCACACGTTGGTAGCCAACAAGCAGAGTCCTATCTGAACAAGGCTAGCTAGCAGCGCACGTTGGTAGCCAACGAGCAGAGTCCCCTAGCTGGCCAATATAAATGTGCTCGGTTCACCTTGATTAGCTCGTGGCAGCGTATTGAGAGAAAGATCGATTAATTAGGTCTTCGGCCGACACACGATGAGACACGGCGGAGAAACAGTTGACGGCGGCGATGGCTGCCTCCTGCCGGGCAGCGTCCAAGACGGGCGTCCGGCTCGAGCTCGCGTAAGTGTCAGAACGTGGCAGAGCACGACGGCCGCGGCAGCGCGATTGCTTTGTCTCCACGAAGCGACGGAGAAAACAAACTGAGAACACTCCATCCACACGAAAAAAGACGAGATGAAGAAATTTCATGTCTGCGCCATGGTCGTCGTCGCGGACGTGGTCTATGGATGCCTTCGTGCCGCCCTAACACGCCGGAGACATGGCCTCGGTGTGGTGGCCGCGGCCGCCACAGCAGACCGCACGCCGGATCACGGAGACATGCGCCTGACGCCGGTGCACGGTCGCAGCCTCGCTCCTCCTTAGCCAGCAACCTCCGTCCCGATCCGTCCCTCATTGGCCTGCTCCTCCCCGCCCCGACCCGTCCCTTGGCGTCTGTTGTCCGGAGTGGCGACAGCAATAGGGTAACGTCGCCCTGCTTGCCGAAGGACGATATGGGACTATACGTCCTCAAGACGAGCGGAGCGGCTGACGCAGCATGTAAGATCGACGATGACTGACAGGCTCCCGTTTGTAGTCGTCTGGGTTGCCATGGTGCTGAGCGGCAGACGAACAAGGCGAGCTTGACGAGGCTCCCGCAGAAGCAGGTGCACGAGCATGGTTCACCCTTGGAGGAGAACGTACTGGAGTTCTGGTCTTGCACGTAGAGATGACCCACGTTGCAGTAATGAGCTCTCTGCAAATGGGCTGTCAAGTTGCTACGAGCGTTCAGGGTTACAGGCACATCCGCATGTCGCACGGAGACTGATATCTCGGCCGGCGGCCTAGCAGGAGGGATCCGCAGACCATGTCGTCGTGTCGGATAGCCGCCCACCGATGTGGAAAGTCATGTAACGATGCATCTACTTGAGTCCTGGGCGGCAACCTGGGACGATGATGACCGGATCAAATTCACGGGGAAGTACGATCACATCTTTCCCTATGTGGTTTTAGCATTGTTATATTGTTTGTTGCAAATCTTTCAGTTAGCTTTGTTTATTTTTGCTAAATGAATTCAGATATAAGCGTGAAGATTGTTCAATGAATTATGATAGAATTGTGATAGCGTAAGATGGTGATCAATCAATAAAAACAGAGTATGTCGTCCGCAGTTCCACTTGTGCTGCACCAATTTTCTGCACTCTCGATTTCTTCCTGTATTTACTTTTTGTTGGTTTGAGATAGCTTATCTACAACGCGATTCTTCATGTATTTATTAGTCAGTGCAACACAACGGCTGCAATGCAAATATCAGCATATTTTTTTCCGTCTTCAAATACTTAACATAGATTTAATGAATCTAGACAAAATTTAATATCTATTTGCTGAAAGTTGTGGCAATTATTTAGGGCCGGAGGAAGTACACTTTTTTACTAACTCCGTACATAATTTATTTGGTTGCAAAGAAATAGCCAACCTTTTGACCATCCACTAGGTGGGGTTGTGCTTGGCATGTGCTTTGTATAAATTGTCTTTGTATCCCGTTTCAGAACAACTTGTGCCTCGTAAATCAAAGTTTCTTTTCCGTTGTAACGCACGGGCATCTTTCCTAGTATTACTTAATGCTAAAATAGATATATCTATAATAAAAATATATCTAGATATATCTATATTAGCGTCAAGTAATATAAATTGGAAGAAGTAGCAAAGGTACCCATTGTTAGTTCCGAGAGTAGAGTATCCCATTGACATTTTCAAAACTACAACTGGGTTACATAATAATTTCCAAAAGCAAATTAGGTGTGAGGTGCTCGTCTGCTCGCGTTTATTCTGGATCCCAGAAGCTGTACATACACCTGACCGTGCTAGCTACATCCACCGGTGGTCGATCGGATGGCATGTACGAACACCGTGGACCGGCCGTCATATTACGGCGGCCGGACTCGTCGAGCATTGGTATATGTTTTCGCACGACCGGCCGGTGTAGGGTTCTCCTTTCTTTTTGGCAGCGCATGCTTTTATGCACGCCGGCTTGTCCGGCTGTTTAATGGCCTCGTTGCTGATGCCGTCGTTGCCGCCTCCGCCGCCCAGGAGGCCGTCCGCCCAACTCAGCTCCGCCGCCACTTCGTCCTCCAGCCGTCTCGTCAGCGTCCTAGCAGTCCGAGCCGCGGCGCCGTGGCTGATGACGATCCGGCCGCCGTACGCCCGAACGACCGTAGAGACGGATGCCACGAGGAGAAGCGCAGCGAGGAGGAGGACGCCGGCTGGCCGGTTTCCGGACATTGCTCTACCGTGTATGGTGGTCGCGCGCTGGCGCTGGGCAAAACATTTGGTGCTTGGTTCGTGCTTGTTATAACCGTAATGGGAGCAGTGTTTTGGCTCATGGGAGCATAGCCAGATTAAATTTTCGATACTGGAAGCGTTGTTTTGGCTCAAGGAGCAACCCTCCATTTATTTTGAAACACATCTTGACGTATTCTAAAAATATTAAAAAATTGAAACAAAATATTTGCATGTACGTTTTCACGTGATACGCGTCCACAAAGTTATTTAATAAAAAATCAACTTGAAGTGTGGCGTGTGTAAAAAGAATTGGTGCTAAAAATAAGGATTTTCACAAGATAATTTTTCTATTTTTTATATAGACCACAAGAATATATTTTTTCGCGAAACTAGACGAACGCACACACACATTGTAGAGATATACATATAGAATTTTTTTCAATTTTTTTAACACTTTGAAATGTTCTTTTTTTGGGTAGAGAGATCATATGCACCAGATAGCCAAATTAAATTTTCAGTACTTGCATGATCCGAGATCTAGAACGGTGAACGAGGGAATTTTGAACGAAATAATGGGTGGAAAAATGTACAGCAGTAGCAATGGTACATGCAAATATAATTTTGAACCGTCATTCCACATATCTGAGTGTAAGAAATAGTTACCAATCATGCTCCACAAAAACTAAGTGCTAGCTCAGTGGAAAATTGCACAACCAGTTTACTTGGGTTTGAATCTCCATCTGACAGTAATTTCGTTGGGAGGGATTAACTTTAAACCAAGTTACCATCCTAGCGTCTATCTGTAGGAGAATCTCATCTACCTAACAACGTATAGCTTAAGAAGGGATTATTTCCCATTAGTCAACGTTCGAAGGAAGTAAACACTTTTTCTAGAAATTCGGTCTAGCATATCGTCATTTTGCTGATTGTATTTGCATTTTCGCTTCTTCTAAATTTATGTATATCTTCTCTTATGAGTTTTTCACTACTTCAATCAGCAAATCCAAAGAGGCGCTAGATTTGTCGTCTAAGCTAAGGTTGGAATGGCGTAGTGGGCATGAACATTTCGGACAGGCAGCCATAGTTTCATGCACTTCACCTACCTATTGTGGGAGCCCCTACAAGTTCCATCTGAGTAGCACGCGTGAAGTTCCCGCAAAACTAGCAACGAAAGATCATTCGTGAAGGCTCGCGCTGCTTTTTTTTCAAGTTGGTCCATGCAGACGGGTCTTTGTTGCGCTTGGAATGGAACCAAACGAAAAAAAGGATAAAAAACCTTCTTCTGAACCACACAGCTTGAGGTGTCCTGAATCAACAGCTTGAGGTGTTGCCATTTTATGTGATTTAACATATCTGAATCAGGCCATATACATTAATTCTGATGCGTTTGCAGAAAATAAATACTGACTTTTGCTGCTTCTTTACCGTCAGCTCTCAAATAGTGCATCTACAGCTCACTTGCTGTTCTTAATACCTAAGCTAAAAGTCTCCTTTGCTAAACAATTTTTTTAAAGGCTCTTGATATTTTTCAGCTGAACCATAGCTTTGACTCGATCTTTTGGTACTTGCCGACATACAAGATGAATAGCAGATGCATGATTTTAGCAAACGGAATCTTCATTTCAGCAAACCAAGTGCTGCTATTATTGGCTCAGATCACATGGCAACAACAGAAATCATTTGCACTCCAAAGCATAATATCAGGCGATAAAGTAGCATTATTTATAAGCCATGTTTTTCTTGGAAGAGTTGCAGCTCTCATGATGCACCAGCTAAGTGCTCGTCTTGCACATTCATGGCTTCTTGGACGTGAACACTTTTGCTTGGGCACTTGCAACTATCATGAAACCCTACTTGGTTACATGTTCTGCACATGCGTGCGACCTTGGCCTTGGCTTCTTTCTTCTTCTTTTCCTGTCCTTCCCCATTCATCTCCTTTCCTCTCTTTATTCTTTTGCTTCTCCCAACCGAACGAACATCATTTGGCTGGTGTATGTTAACTTCAGTAGGAATATTGCATCCAATAAATGCCTCATATTCCTCTTGCCTAGTGTGCTTGAATGCTGCACAAAAAGATACTCCCTCCGTTCCTTTCTATAATGCCTATTGTTTTTTGGCACGGAAATTAGCGCAAGCAATTGTTTTAACAGAAAACCCCCTACCGATCTGAGAGAGAAAAAAAGGAGTAGAAATCAGATCTGAGGAAATCGTGCTGGTGCCATAACCGATCGCGTGAAGTACTCGTCTGCCCCGTTATTTGCTGGCCTACGTGAAGGACTACCTGTGATCGAACATATAGCGCGCGTGAAGGACTCCTCTCCCCGCTCTTCATTCTTCTGGCGCACATTGTTTTCGGCTCTCTCTCCCGTGCGCACGTACTCCAGGAACAGATTGCATGTGTGTACCAGTATAGCATGAGCAGATGTTTGCAGTAGCAGTAGCAGTACACCATGTGTTACGTAAGATTTCATGTGCAGCAGTACACTCCAGGAGCAGATTGTTTGTTCAGATGGATATATGTTTAGATTTTGACTCATGCTATCAGTAACAGTACCAGTATAGCACTATTTTAAGTATGCAGTATCAGTAACAGTACCAGTATAGCACCATCTGTTCGTATGATTATAGCCTGTGTGGGCGCGCGAGAGAGGAAAGGTGAGGGATAGAGGACGTGAGAGAGAGAGAGAGATACAGGGCTCGTGAGAGAGAGAAGCAGCGCGCCTGGGAGAGATGAGATCGATCAAGTATCTGTTTCCAGATTTTCAGGAATTAAGTTGATCGTTTCCTTATTTCTAGCACTTGAGCAAATCGGTGGAAGGGGGTTTTTGCAAAATAAACACAGCTTTACCTTACAATCTGAAACAAATGCGAAAAAACAATAGGCATTATAGAAAGGAACGGAGGGAGTACATGATAAGCCTTTGAAAGGATAAACACACATTAACAATACACATATTTTTTCTGTCGCTAAACTAGTGCTGAAGCAATTTGCTCTGCTTATGCATCTCAGTGTGTTTCTCTGGTTGTTGTTAGCTTTAAGCATGGCCTGGACATCCACAATAGAATAGGGAATCCTAATTAACCTCCGGAAGAAAGTTTTAGATATACATGACCGGATTGATTACCCATCATGCTTGCAAACATCAACAAAGACATAAGAGGAATTGTCCTGATGACTGTGTGCTCATGGCATTTGAGAAATTATGTTGTTCATGCTAAATGAGACTGTAGTAGTAAGGACTCGGTGTCGTTTTTGAATCGGTATCTCAAGGAGCTCGGTCTGAACTGTGGGATGACTGATTCCTGTAAAGGTAAAGAAACTATGCTGAAGAGCAAAATCTATACCTCGTGTTTTCTGTGTTTGATAAACAACACTAGAATGAATTTCACCGTGTGCATAGTTTGCTTTTGATAGATTTGCAGGTGCACGGTGCCCTCGCTGAACGCATCAGGATCGGAAGGCTCAAGCGTAACTTATATGTTTGCTGATTTTGTGTGTGTGTCGTGAGGTGACGTGGTTGGAGAGGGAAAGAGGAAAAATTAGTTTCTGCTTGACCAGTACTACCGGTACCAAGAGCTGTAGTACCGCTATCGCTATTGGTACCGGTCAGCAGTACCGCTCTGGGCTTTGCACTGAGAAAGGCTCACAGTATGTGTTACGGTACCTTGATGGTACCTCGACCGGAAGTACCGCTCCCAAGCGGTATTTCCGTCAAGGTACCGCTTTGGTACCGTAACTACAAAATTCGGAACTACCGCCTTGGTACCGCAGTGGTACCGGGAGGGAGTCCGGGGCTCGCAGAGGCCCTGCCGGTACCTGAGCGGTACCGGCAGCGGTAGTACCGCTTTGAGCCCACGTGGCAGATCTGTAAGCCGATTTCGAATCCAAAGCGGTACTACCGCTTCCCAAAGCGGTAGTACCGGTCGTGCGGAAACTGGACATAACAGTTAGATTTGAGGGGACCTATAAAAGGGCCCCATCTTCCCCAGCTCCTTTCAACTCTTCTATCTCTCTCTCTCTCTCCTCCATTGTTGCTGAGCTCAAAACCTTGAGGATCTCCCTCCCCATCCAACCAATCTTGCCCAAACTTTGAGGAGTGGTGGAGGAGACCCCGATCTATAGTTCTAGCAAGAGAGAATTCACCAATATCATCTAGTCCTTAGTGGATCTTGAAGTTAGGATTCCTATGATGGGATCTTGGAAGAAGAGCTCCTATGGAGGCTAGCTTGGAGTTGTGCTAGCCCCATATGGTGTTGGGAGCCTCCGGTGTTTGTGGAGCTCTCCCCAACCTTGTGAAGGAACCGCCGCCTCGACCAGCTACTTAGTGGAGAAGGGGAAGCTCCTTCGTGGGGCTTTCTCGAGGAACAAGGTGAGGCTTGTGTGGCCGTTGAGCCTTCGTGGTTCACACCTCCTCAACGCAGACGTAGTCCCTTTTGTGGGAGAAACTGCGGGAAACAAACCTCGTCTCGTCTCCGCTACCCCGATTGTCCCGCTCCCTCTCTCTTACTATCTTATCGGTTCCTTTACTCGTTGCATCGCATAGGCTCATATTAGGATCACCCTTATCATCAAAGTTGCCACCTTTACTTCCGCATCGCGCCTAAAATTGAAAAAGCTATAAAATTTGTGTAGCGACCTCGCTAACAATCCATTCATATGCTTTGTACTAACTCTGTTACTGTTGAAAGTGTGTGCAGAAATGTACAAAGATATGTTCCTGTAAATGTAATCAGGCAGAGTTGGATTTTGAAGATGTATTTCAAGCTGAAGCAAAGGCATATTGTGTGGGGCTCCAAAGTATTCAGAATCCAGCCACATAATCGGTGATTTTGGAAGCTGACAATGCAGGAGTGGTTGAGGCTTTCCAGAAACACAATCAGAAAATGTCAAGCAATTGGAAACCCTTTGAGGGTATACATAATCTCATGATGGGTTTTACTAGTTTGAAGCTAGGAAAATAGGAAGAGAGAGCAATTCAGCAGCTCACATCTAGCTGCGTTAGCTAGAAGTACATGGCAAAATAGTTTCTGTCTGGGATCTGTCCCAGCTAGTCTAGAACATGTAGTTGCCGATGAGTCTGTACAATCCCTAAAGGGATTTGGGGCATGTCGGACAAAAAAAACGTTCTCAGCCGCACGCCCCAAAGGCCCTTTTTGTCCGGCGCGGCCCAATACGGTGTCCGGCGTCTCGAGCCCGTCCCCGCCCCACAGGGGACGCTCTGGGCATGCCGGACACAACGAAATAAAGGCGAGGAGGCGCGGGCCCGATGTGTCAGCGGCTCGAATGCTCAACCGCCGCCTACGTAGCGACGGTACAGTTGCCGGGAAGCGGAACCGTCGCATTGGCACCGCGTCGACCGACGCGCCAACCGCCGGAATGGAGCGTGGACTCCTCGGAAGAGCAACCGCCGCTCTCTTCGACTTCTGCGTCGCCGTTCATCCGCGCTCAATAAGACCCGTACGTCGGTGCCTTTGGATCTTCAACTGGCCGCCATTCATCCAAGCTCCCATCCGACTCCTCCAGCGACGATGAGCTACATCTCAGAGCTTCCATCCGACACCTCCAGCGAGGGCAAGCCTGCTGGATGGTGCCATTGGTGGGACAGTACCCGGACGCCCAGCAGAGGCGACGATTCCCCGCCGCCAGTTGACAGCGTGGATGAATGGCTGGGCGTGGAGGAGGACGCGGAGGAGGAAGGGTCAGAGGAGGCGGCGGCGGCCCGTGCGAAGGCAGAGGCGGACGCGAAAGCGAAAGCCAAGGCCAAGGCGCAGCCGGCGAGCACCGGCGGCGACGACGAGGAGGACACTAGTTCCTCCGACGCGTCGGCTGACACTGCCTCTTCGGAAGAGGTGACGAGCAGGAAGCGCCACCATGATGACGACGACGAGGCGGGACCATCATCGAAGAAGAAGTAGTTTAAAATAATTTATATGTAATTTAATTATGTTTTTTCGAAGTTTTATATGTAATTTTTTTATGTTGAACCGATTTGAATATTAGTAAAGAGTTTCTTCTATCTATTTAAATTATTTTTAATTTTTGGGGACGGTGTTTGGGGGACGCGACTGGGGAGCGACGTCCCCCAAACGCGGCACGAACAAAACACGTCCCCTAAACGCTCGATCCAGCATGCTTTGGGGAACGGTTTGGGGGATGCGACTGGAGATGCTCTTATGATCAAATCAATGTAAAAAAGTGGCTAGGTGAGCTAGCTTTGTACGTGGACAATATTCATAGACTTTGCATCAAAACAAGATTGAGTCTGACGTGCATGCAGCATGCCTACCTCGCCGGAAAGAACACGACGAGTGGCGTCGGTAGATCGGCACGTCGATCCGGTGCTCCGCAAGATGGGGCTGAAGCCATCAGTTGCAGGGATCTATGCCCGTCAAAGTTTCAGCCGCACGACGATTTATGCGGCTCTAGCCGCAGGTCGCCGATTTCTGCGTCTCTTGCCGCGGGTCGCCGCCATGGTGATCGAAACCAGCAACTGCAGTCTAATCGCCTGGAAAGACGTGGGACTCGGGAGTCTGGTGCCGAAGATAGGGGTGCGTTTGTAAATTTGCAGGCATAATTTAAGGAGGCAGCGGGTGTGTTTTTGGAATATCGCACCTGAAATTTCTCCAACTCTGCGATTTTCATCAATCGGTCAAAAATGATTTGGATGCACGGATACACGAATCGGCTGGATGCATAAGATAGGACACCCAAGATATGGATGGGAGATTTTTGAATCACCACCCGAGCCAATTACTATGGTCGCTGCCACGAAGGAAATGCAAGAAGAAGAATATCAAGTTGTACTAAAGGTTGAAATGGGAACTAATGAGAATAGGGATAAGCAAGCCAACCGTGTGCATCAATTGATGCAGAGGCTGGGGCTAAGCTCTTTTATCGAAAAAAGCAAATGGCCTGCAGTATAAACACCATTTGAATACATTAACATGGCCAACATTGGTTTTATTACATGTCTAGTTGAGCCTGAATCTCCATACAACGATGTGGTACCACTTGATATCGAAACCTCGAGAATAGTTGAAGGTAAGATTGGAGGTAAGTTTGGAAATGTGCCATACTCGAGAATATAAGCCTACCTGAGATGCAAGCAACACAAAGTACCATAATACTCTCCAATCACTCTATTAAAGTACCTTTGGGGGTAGTTAAAAAAATTAATTTTATTTGATTTTGTTCTACTTCATATGCCTCGTGATCGACCTCAAGAGAGAAGTTTATTCTATTTGATACGGGGAAGACGACATTCGATTCAACTTCTCTAAGCTCAAGAATAAACCACATCACAAAGCTGCAAACACTAAGGAAAATTAAATATTTTATATTTTTTGTGTGTTGACTTAAATGATCCAGAAGATGATCTAGCAAGCAGTCTAACAAATAGTGCTAATATTCCTAATGATGAATAGAAGAAGGAAATGGATACTCATTTGGACACCACTAGTTCTGATGATAAATTCATTGAATCAACTTATGAGGTACTAGAAATAAAATAAGATTTTTTAAAAAAAGAAATAGATGATGATGCATTAACATTTGAATCTAGACCTCTACCAGATGGATTGAGGTATGAGTTTCTTGATGAATCTAGTAAGTGCCCCATTATTATTAGTGCAAGTCTCTCAGGTAAGAAAAAATGATGGGTGTGTTAAGGAAGCATCCTAAGAATTTTGGGATTCCTTAAATGACTTCAAATGAGTGAGCTCCTCTACATTTGTGCACAAGACACCTGCTGTTGAAGATGCTGAAAAAGTGGTCGACAATCAAAGGCTCTTTCACCCATGGATGAAAGACGTGGTAACTAAGAGCATCTCCTCCGGCTCCCCCCATAGCGGCCCCGGTAGCGATTTGGGGGCCGGGAGCGAAAATAGGCTCGCACCAGCGCGCCCCAAACGGCGCCGGCCAATTTTCGAACCCAATAAAATCGCCAGCAACCCTGTGCCGACCCCTTCACCAAGGGCGCGAATCGGGCGCGCTGGCGCCTCACGAGGCTGAAAATTTTGGGCATGGGAGCCGCCTGTCAGCCACACATCCCAAAGTCGATGCCAGCGGGGAGTGGTGGGGCCGACGTGTCAGCGGCTCATTCAATTTTAACCTAACCGTCGCCTACCTCGCGACGGGAGTAATTGGGGCGCAGCAGCAGTGCAGACTCCGCAGACGCGCAGCGAACCGTCCCATCGCGCGTGCCTTGCTCTTCGTGCCGGCGTTAATGAGCACCACCGCTCCCCCGCCTCCCTCCGGCCTATAAAAGGGGCCGCCTCTCATCGTCCCTCTCACACACAAACCCTGACGCCTCTCTCCCCAACCCTAGCCACCACCATCTGAAAAGACGACGCCATGTCTGGTCAAGGCCAAGGTCGCGGCCGTGGTCGTGGCCGTGGCCGGTAGAGATGCATGCTCACCGTCGCCTGTGACGCCGTCGTCTTCATCGTCGGACATGGACGAGGAGGGGCCCAAGCTGTTCGAGTTCGTCGTCATCCTCAAGGGCGACTCAGACGGCATCCAGAGGCTGCCGGACAACTTCACCGACTTCGTGATTTTAATTCAAAACATCTATCGGGGCCGCCGGTTTGGGGGCGCCGGTTTGGGAACAACTCCCCCAAATAGAGGATGTAGTGCCGGCGTCCCCCAAACGGAGGTGCCGGCGCCTCTACCGGTGACTATTTGGGGGGCGCCGGTGGAGATGCTCTAAGAAGGAAGGTAACACGCCTACAAGATGTCGTATAATCTATCCTAATTCAGATAGCAGGTGGGTTAACTTTGTTCATTGCATTCCTATACTTTGGAAGGGTGACTATCGTTAATAGTGATGATAATAATTTGACACCGGCTATGAACACAACTGGGTATTGTATGCGCTTGCATTTTAGGAGATAACCACGATATAAGTGGCGGGCTCCTCTAGCGTTAGCAGTCCGGAAAACCCGTCTATCACTGGTAAGCCTTTTTTGGTAGTGTGATAGTTGGGAAATTCACACAGATCATCGAGCTATGTGATATCTAAGTTTGATTTACATATTGATTGGAAAGGGAAAGACAATCTTGTAGCTAATCATCTCTCAAGGATGGAAGGGGTCCCCGATGATTAGGTTCCCATTAATGATTCCTTCCTAAGAGAGTATGTTCTTTCGGTTCAAGGTAAAGAACCATGGTATGCTGACTTCGATAACTTTCTTGCAGGAAGGTTCTTACCACCCAATATGACTTAGGATAATCGTATAGTGCTAATGTGTGTTATAGTATATGTGTTTTTTTTTCTCTATTGCTTTTACCGTAATGTGCCACGTAGGGGTTAGATGGTAACACGAGTCACCACGGGCCTTGGAGTCCTAGTACGAGTTGACCTATGCTACCTGTCTTCTATAGCAAATCTCTTTGGCGTCTTGGTTGTTGTTTCGACTCCTCGAACCGACTTGGAGCAAGCCGACCCAAATCTCTTCTCTTGCAACCCTAACTAGGCAGCAACCATAAGTAGGTACCGAGCCTCTCTTGTCGTCGGGGTCGTCTTTGTCATGGGACTGCCCGTTTGGTATTCCACGCAATAGTAGTTATATAAATATAAAAAAATGCGTTATTTATTTGAACTTAATAGGATACAATATCTTACAAAAGTATTTTTCTATCAACATTCATATGTGGAAATAATGGCAAGATATAACCAATGCATGACACTAGATCATGGTTGAATGTACATGATAATGAGCATTTATTACTAAATTAGAAGAATATGAAATAAATTATGTATACCAAAGTAGGTGTGCATAAATTTAGGATATTAATGAGAAGTGAACATTAATTTATAAATATGCATATAGTGAGTTACATTACCAAATATTATATTATGTATTTATTTGAACTGATTCTAAAATGATAAACATGAAATAACTAAACAGTACAAAATAGTATTTTTTTTATAATCGTGTAAGATTTTATTGCACCCTACGCAAGCACCATCAATATATATGTTTCCATAGAAGGTAGAAAATTAAAAGATGGTCGATGTACATTTAATGAAACTTAATAAGGTAAAATCACTTCCATTGAGTGAATATTTTCTATAAGCCTTATCAGTGGTGAAACAAATCCTTGTAATAGATGCATGGGATTAAATTGTGTTTGCTCCTACATACTCCCTCCTTCTCAGTTTACTAGTCTCCCCCGTATCCCTAGGTCGTCAATTTGACCTATATAATTTAAACTATATAATACAAAAATCATATTATTGAAAAATAGAACATCTAAACTTTCTAATGATATAATTTTTATAACATATAAGTAATGCTAACTTGATCAAATTTGCGATCTAGGGATACGCGTACGCCTAATAAACTGTGAGAGGGGGAGTATATAAAATAACATCATTAAATACAATATAAAGGAATACAAATAAATACAGTGCATACGAATGTGGGAGTATATTAATTTAGAGCTATAAAGATATTTGAACAATAATTTAAATATTTCCATAAATGCAATAAGTAATCGATCGTCCATCAGTTTATGATAGCTCTATAAAAATACCCTCAAAGACAATTCGTAGAAAGGAACCCAAATAGACAAGAAAAGAAGCATCAAAACTACTAGTAGCCTACTCTCCCAGTATGGCACTCGTCACTAGGAAAATAAGGATGATCGTCTGCAAAACTGCAATTGCTCTCCTTGTTGTTGTGATGATTTCTTCTATGTTACCATCCTCTCATGCAGGTATGCAACAATTTCCTTGTTTAATATGCATTTCGAATATGTCAAATAAAATAATTTCTTGTTATATTATTGATTTATTTTCGTATACGAGATAACTAAATTGTTTATGTTGTAATATATTTCACTTGTAGTTGGACCGTGGAAATGTGAGACTTTAGACCACTGCAATTCTTCATCGTGCCTCAAAGATTGCAGAGAAAGGGGATTTGGTCCTCACAGTTTTGGTGCCTCATGCAATGGTGAAGGGAAGTGTTGCTGCCAAACTTTGCATGCGATGCCAAAATGACATCACCAGAAGTCATCAGATTTGTGTAAAGCAATGTCGATGAATAAAAGCTTTTCATGTAATTGATCAATATGCATTTTATGCATTGATTGATGTTGATTGAATAAAAATATATCTTGTTGCACTCTGTTTTGCCGGTTTTTCAATTCCTAATTAAGTGATCTCACCCGGTAGGATGCAAATTCCTGTGTTTGTAGTGCTAGCCCTGGATCAAATTAGTAGCACACAAAGATTAACATGTAATACCAAGATACAAATATAATTATTACATCGCATGATCCTGAAGTAAAATAAACCATTACAACTTGCATATCACATGGCTAGCCAAATTAGAGTTCACAACGAAAACATAATATAGCATGGAGTCCTTCATATTCATGTGCCACATGCGAGCATGTTGAGGATAGACTCTTAATCTACGTTAATTCACTCTTCGTCGAATAACATGTAACATGAAATGTTGCAGCAATAATTTAACATATTACCAATATATCACTATTTGTGGATATATAAATGAGACCCATAACCTACACTTTTTATGGCTATGTGGTGTTTACGACATTTGCAGAAAGCAATCACTTAACCACCACAAAAAAATCCCACCTTACATGGCGGATTTTTCGGATGGCACAAACCATAGTCACCTGCAAAAGTGTTTTGCCGCGGGATGAGCATTCCCAGCGACAAGCAAGGCCGTCATATAGAATTTCGCCATGCTATATACCATGCTTGCGTACATATACGTCGTGGAAGGTGACATGAAATCCAGGAACCCGGTAATGTCGTCGTACCATTAAGGGAGTAATTTAGCAGTGCGTTGTCCATTGTAAGCACCGTCAAAAGTTGTCCCAAAACTTTCAAGCCGTGAATTTTCTTTTTATGGGCCCTTTGTGCTTATCTGGCCCAAATAGCTGGCCGGACATGTTCTAGGGCCTGTTTGGTTCCCAGCCACAGTTTGCCAAGCCTAACTTTGGCAAGTGTGGCAGCCACAAAAGTGTGGCTAGGATTTTGGAAGCCACAAAGTGTGGCAAAAGTTGGCAAAAAAATCACTCTATGACAAGTGGGCCATATGATTAATGAAGTGTGGCAGCTCTAAAGTGTGGCAAAAACCAAACACATACCAAATTGCCAAACTTTGGCTTGGCAAAGTGTGGCTAGGAACCAAACATGCCCCTAGATCCCATAAAGAAATCATAATGCCACTGCCAAGCCCTTTCCTACATAATACATGAAACATCCCTCACTGTCCACTCTCCACTTTTGTACGCTGCCGCACTTAACCTAGATCGACTAGGAAAATTAGATCTCACCAAATCACCAACTCCCATCTTTGTTACTAACTTCCCTCCCCACTCTATATCGTGGTAAGGAGATGAATCCCAAGTTTAAGAGTTCAAGGATGTCATGCCGGAGCCTATATGTCGATCTGGAGTAGCCTACGCATCACAGTCCCGCACCTTAGTTCCTGGTTCTAAAGTATGGTTTTCATCTCTTGTATAAACCATGTTGCATCTAGTTCTTTCACTTCCACCTCTGTTCCCGATTCTAATCGATCTTCCTTCCACTACAAGAAATTTTTTCCATGGTCGACGAACTTGAAGTCGGGCCGTGGTTGTTGATGCACCATCCCGAGGATTTTTGCTCTCTCCGTGGTGCATCTCATAACTTTT
This sequence comes from Lolium perenne, assembly GCF_019359855.2. NCBI lineage: Eukaryota > Viridiplantae > Streptophyta > Magnoliopsida > Poales > Poaceae > Lolium > Lolium perenne. The sequence continues at coordinate 193,073,929 of NC_067245.2, forward strand.
TTTCTCATTTTTGAAGCTATCTAGCACCACAGAAACATGGAAAACGTTGCGTATGGTGGCCCGGGATGTGGTGCATGATGAATTCTCGGGTGCGCCTTCCTAGTCAACGCAAATCAGCACCCCAAGGCTGTAGGGCCCACATCACAGCGTCGCGCCCTCGCGTTCACGTTCTCCAATCAAGCCGTTTACGCTGCTGGCTCATGGGTCCCGCATGACATCCTCTCTGAAAGATAAATTTTTCTTTTCTTGATTTTTTTGATACCCCGATTTTTAATCATTGGAGACCTTCCAATAACCATAACTGCACCAACCCAACGAAACAACTGTGCATTCAAATATTTTTGGGCCGGTGATACCTTCGATCCGGATTACAGATTGTAGTATGATAAGCTTTTTTCCCTATAAGACATGTGTTAATCGAACATTGGGAAGCACTGCTAAGATGGTGTAAAGGAAACATCTACAAGACTTGCTAGCGTAATTTATCTCGAGTTTACCGGACCTATCTAGTTTACTTTTAAAGGGTTTGTGTTCAATGATAGAAATAGGCCAGGGTTAAGGTTTAAACTGCAGCTATGCATACATATATAATTGAAGAACATATGTGTAACAAATAAAATAGAGATACAAGTTTTGTGAGTAGCACATCCGTAAATACGCTTGCCCCTAAAGCTAGAGGTGACAAGAGCCTAATGGTCCAACCATTGTCCTTACAGCCGCAATCAACAATAATTATTGAGTAAATGAATACATACCAAAAACTTAAGTTGGATGCTTGTGCTATGATCCCGAATGAATCACTAAACATGTACCGTTACTTTCCCTTTTCTGTCACTGAGGTTTCGTGGTACCACGCCGTTCTCCACTCATCCCACCTCTTCCCTTGATCGACTCGAATGATATGGGTACATGCAGATCATCAAGATGAGGCAAAGAGACAAGGATACAAGATTGCAAAACTCATATTCAATCCTTACGCATAACTTAAGATTAGATGCACATGAACGCTACCCCAACCCGCAGCCCATGAGGACTACTCACACATAATATCAAGATCAAATACAAAGATAGAAATCATTGTGCAAAATACTTAGATTGATATCACAATATTCTTACAACGGTCGCCAATTCTCAAGGAGATCTCTATTACAATAGTGATGGCTATGGATATGGAGGAGATGGTAGATGGGTTGGATGAACAATGGTGATGGATTTCCTTTGGTGTGGTGCAGATGGATCTGGTGGGTGGCGGCTGCTGGCGTGTAGTTGACGTGGGAGTTAGAAGTCTTCGTGGTGTAACTTTTCTTCGTTCCCCGGCAACGGCGCCAGAAATTTGCTTGATGCGCGTGATTGACGTATTGTCTTTTCGTTCGACACGCGTCCGTTGGGAATCCCAAGAGGAAGGTGTGATGCGCACAGCGGCAAGTTTCCCTCAGTAAGAAACCAAGGTTTAATCGGACCAGTAGGAGTCAAGAAGCACGTTGAAGGTTGATGGCGGCGAGATGTAGTGCGGCGCAACACCAGGGATTCCGGCGCCAACGTGGAACCTGCACAACACAACCAAAATACTTTGCCCCAACGAAACAGTGAGGTTGTCAATCTCACCGGCTTGCTGTAACAAAGAGTTAACCGTATTGTGTGGAAGATGATTGTTTGCAGAAAACAGTAGAACAAGTATTGCAGTAGATTGTATTTCAGTAAAGAGAATTGGACCGGGGTCCACAGTTCACTAGAGGTGTCTCTCCCATAAGACGAACAGCATGTTGGGTGAACAAATTACAGTTGGGCAATTGACAAATAAAGAGAGCATGACCATGCACATACATATCATGATGAGTATAGTGAGATTTAATTGGGCATTACGACAAAGTACATAGACCGTCATCCAACTGCATCTATGCCTCAAAAGTCCACCTTCAGGTTATCATCCGAACCCCCTCCAGTATTAAGTTGCTAACAACAGACAATTGCATTAAGTATTGCGCGTAATGTAACTAGTGACTACATCCTTGAACATAGCACTAATGTTTTATCCCTAGTGGCAACAGCACATCCATAACCTTAGAGGTTCTTGTCACCCCTCCAGATTCACGGAGACATGAACCCACTATCGAGCATAAATACTCCCTCTTGGAGTTACTAGCATCAACTTGGCCAGAGCATCTACTAATAACGGAGAGCATGCAAGATCATAAACAACACATAGATATAACTTTGATAATCAACATAACAAGTATTCTCTATTCATCGGATCCCAACAAACGCAACATGTAGAATTACAGATAGATGATCTTGATCATGTTAGGCAGCTCACAAGATCCGACAATGATAGCACAATGGGGAGAAGACAACCATCTAGCTACTGCGATGGACCCATAGTCCAGGGGTAGACTACTCACACATCACACCGGAGGCGACCATGGCGGCGTAGAGTCCTCCGGGAGATGATTCCCCTCTCCGGCAGGGTGCCGGAGGCGATCTCCTGGATCCCCCGAGATGGGATCGGCGGCGGCGGCGTCTCTGGAAGGTTTTCCGTATCGTGGCTCTCGGTACTGGGGGTTTCGTCACGGAGACTTTTTATAGGCGGAAGGGCAGGTCAAGAGGCGGCACGGGGGCCCCACACCACAGGCCGGCGCGGCCAAGGGGGGGCCGCGCCGCCCTATGGTTTGGCTCCCCTGTGGCCCCTCTTCGTCTCTCCTTCGGACTTCTGGAAGCTTCGTGAGAAAATAGGCCCCTGGGCTTTGATTTCGTCCAATTCCGAGAATATTTCCTTACTAGGATTTCTGAAACCAAAAACAGCAGAAAACAGCAACTGGCACTTCGGCATCTTGTTAATAGGTTAGTTCCAGAAAATGCACGAATATGACATAAAGTGTGCATAAAACATGTAGATAACATCAATAATGTGGCATGGAACATAAGAAATTATCGATACGTCGGAGACGTATCAGCATCCCCAAGCTTAGTTCTGCTCGTCCCGAGAGGTAAAACGATAACACAGATAATTTCTGGAGTGACATGCCATCATAATCTTGATCATACTATTTGTAAAGCATATGTAGTGAATGCAGCGATCAAAACAATGTATATGACATGAGTAAACAAGTGAATCATATAGCAAAGACTTTTCATGAATAGCACTTCAAGACAAGCATCAATAAGTCTTGCATAAGAGTTAACTCATAAAGCAATAATTCAAAGTAAAGGCATTGAAGCAACACAAAAGAAGATTAAGTTTCAGCGGTTGCTTTCAACTTGTAACATGTATATCTCATGGATATTGTCAACATAGAGTAATATAATAAGTGCAATAAGCAAATATGTAGGAATCAATGCACAGTTCACACAAGTGTTTGCTTCTTGAGGTGGAGAGAAATAGGTGAACTGACTCAACATTGAAAGTAAAAGAATGGTCCTCCATAGAGGAAAAGCATCGATTGCTATATTTGTGCTAGAGCTTTGATTTTGAAAACATGAAACAATTTTGTCAACGGTAGTAATAAAGCATATGCATCATGTAAATTATATCTTATAAGTTGCAAGCCTCATGCATAGTGTACTAATAGTGCCCGCACCTTGTCCTAATTAGCTTGGACTACCGGATCATCACAATGCATTGTTTTTACCAAGTGTCACAAAGGGGTACCTCTATGCCGCCTGTACAAAGGTCTAAGGAGAAAGCTCGCATTGGATTTCTCGCTATTGATTATTCTTCAACTTAGACATCCATACCGGGACAACATAGACAACAGATAATGGACTCCTCTTTTATGCATAAGCATATAACAACAATTAATAATTTTCTCATTTGAGATTTGAGGATTGTTGTCCAAAACTGAAACTTCCACCATGGAGCATGGCTTTAGTTAGCGGCCCAATGTTCTTCTCTAACATATGCATGCTTAACCCTATGGTGGTAGATCTCTCTTACTTCAGACAAGACGGACATGCATAGCAACTCACATGAAATTCAACAATGAAAAGTTGATGGCGTCCCCGATAAACATGGTTATCGCACAACAAGCAACTTAATAAGAGATAAAGTGCATAATTACATATTCAATACCACAATAGTTTTTAAGCTATTTGTCCCATGAGCTATATATTGCAAAGGTGAATGATGGAGTTTTAAAGGTAGCACTCAAGCAATTTACTTTGGAATGGCGGAAAATACCATGTAGTATAGGTAGGTATGGTGGACACAAATGGCATAGTGGTTGGCTCAAGTATTTTGGATGCATGAGAAGTATTCCCTCTCGATACAAGGTTTAGGCTAGCAAGGCTTATTTGAAACAAACACAAGGATGAACCGGTGCAGCAAAACTCACATAAAAGACATATTGAAAACATTATAAGACTCTACACCGTCTTCCTTGTTGTTCAAACTCAATACTAGAAATTATCTAGACCTTAGAGAAACCAAATATGCAAACCAAATTTTAGCATGCTCTATGTATTTCTTCATTAATGGGTGCAAAGCATATGATGCAAGAGCTTAAACATGAGCACAACAATTGCCAAGTATCACATTACCCAAGACATTATAGCAATTACTACATGTATCATTTTCCAATTCCAACCATATAACAATTTAACGAAGGAGAAACTTCGCCATGAATACTATGAGTAGAAACCAAGGACATACTTGTCCATATGCTACAGCGGAGCGTGTCTCTCTCCCATAAAGTGAATGCTAGGATCCATTTTATTCAAACAAAACAAAAACAAAAACAAACCGACGCTCCAAGAAAAAGCACATAAGATGTGATGGAATAAAAATATAGTTTCAGGAGGAACCTGATAATGTTGTCGATGAAGAAGGGGATGCCTTGGGCATCCCCAAGCTTAGACAGCTTGAGTCTTCTTGATATATGCAGGGGTGAACCACCGGGGCATCCCCAAGCTTAGAGCTTTCACTCTCCTTGATCATGTTGCATCATACTCCTCTCTTGATCCTTGAAAACTTCCTCCACACCAAACTCGAAACAACTCATTAGAGGGTTAGTGCACAATATAAATTGACATATTCAGAGGTGACACAATCATTCTTAACACTTCTGGACATTGCATAATGCTACTGGACATTAGTGGATCAAAGAAATTCATCCAACATAGCGAAAGAGGCAATGCGAAATAAAAGGCAGAATCTGTCAAAACAGAACAGTTCGTATTGACGAATTTTAAAATGGCACCAGACTTGCTCAAATGAAAATGCTCAAATTGAATGAAAGTTGCGTACATATCTGAGGATCATGCACGTAAATTGGCATAATTTACTGAGCTACCTACAGGGAGGTGGACCCAGATTCGTGACAGCAAAGAAATCTGGAACTGTGCAGTAATCCAAATCTAGTACTTACTTTTCTATCAACGGCTTAACTTGGCACAACTAAACACAAAACTAAGATAAGGAGAGGTTGCTACAGTAGTAAACAACTTCCAAGACACAAAATAAAAACAAAGTACTGTAGGTAAAAACATGGGTTGTCTCCCATAAGCGCTTTTCTTTAACGCCTTTCAGCTAGGCGCAGAAAGTGTGTATCAAGTATTATCGAAGGGTGGTACTTCTACAGCGGGGTGTGGGCTTTTCTCAACCAGGCATAGTATATTAGATACATAAGTTTTAGCATCTCCCTTTTCATTAGTCTTAGGCGTGCTACTCTCATCAAACAAATTTTCAGGAACAAGCCAAGCATAGTTATTTTCTAGTGCATCATTCATAGCTAGGAGCTTACATGGTATTGGTGCTTTGATCTCCCCTCCATCATCAATATTATTAGTATATCTTATTCTATCCATATCCATCTTTTCAAGGAGACTAACAAAATTAGTAGGAGAACCAAGCATATTAAATTTAGCAAACACCTTCCTAGCTTCTCTTGCTAGACCACCAAATTCTCTAAGAAGGGTTTCTAATACAAAATCTTTCTTTTCCCCTTCTTCCATATCGCCAAGTGTGAAAAACATGTGTTGGATTATAGGATTAAGATTAACAAAATTAGTTTCCAACAGGCGAACTAAATGCGCAGCAGCAATTTCATAAGTAGGCGCAAGGTCTACCAAGTGTCTATCTTCAAAATTTTCAATAGTACTAACATGATTGAAAAATTCTTCTATATTATTTCTCCCAACTATAGACCCACGTCCTACCGGTATGTCTTTTGTGGTAAAATTAAAAGGAAACATGATGAATCAAGTAAAGTAAATGCAAGTAAAATAATTTTTTTGTGTTTTTGATATAGCAAACAAGATAACAAGTAAAGTAAAACTAGCAACTAATTTTTTTGTATTTTGATTTAGTGCAGCAAACAAAGTAGTAAATAAAACTAAGCAAGACAAAAACAAAGTAAAGAGATTGAGAAGTGGAGACTCCCCTTGCAGCGTGTCTTGATCTCCCCGGCAACGGCGCCAGAAATTTGCTTGCTGGCGTGTAGTTGACGTGGGAGTTAGAAGTCTTCGTGGTGTAACTTTTCTTCGTTCCCCGGCAACGGCGCCAGAAATTTGCTTGATGCGCGTGATTGACGTATTGTCTTTTCGTTCGACACGCGTCCGTTGGGAACCCCAAGAGGAAGGTGTGATGCGCACAGCGGCAAGTTTCCCTCAGTAAGAAACCAAGGTTTAATCGGACCAGTAGGAGTCAAGAAGCACGTTGAAGGTTGATGGCGGCGAGATGTAGTGCGGCGCAACACCAGGGATTCCGGCGCCAACGTGGAACCTGCACAACACAACCAAAATACTTTGCCCCAACGAAACAGTGAGGTTGTCAATCTCACCGGCTTGCTGTAACAAAGAGTTAACCGTATTGTGTGGAAGATGATTGTTTGCAGAAAACAGTAGAACAAGTATTGCAGTAGATTGTATTTCAGTAAAGAGAATTGGACCGGGGTCCACAGTTCACTAGAGGTGTCTCTCCCATAAGACGAACAGCATGTTGGGTGAACAAATTACAGTTGGGCAATTGACAAATAAAGAGAGCATGACCATGCACATACATATCATGATGAGTATAGTGAGATTTAATTGGGCATTACGACAAAGTACATAGACCGTCATCCAACTGCATCTATGCCTAAAAAGTCCACCTTCAGGTTATCATCCGAACCCCCTCCAGTATTAAGTTGCTAACAACAGACAATTGCATAAAGTACTGCGGGTAATGTAACTAGTGACTACATCCGTGAATTTAGCAGTAATGTTTTATCCCTCGTGGCAACAGCACATCCATAACCTTAGAGGTTCTTGTCACCCCTCCGCATTCACTGTGACATGAACCCACTATCGAGCATAAATACTCCCTCTTGGAGTTACTAGCATCAACTTGGCCAGAGCATCTACTAATAACGGAGAGCATGCAAGATCATAAACAACACATAGATATAACTTTGATAATCAACATAACAAGTATTCTCTATTCATCGGATCCCAACAAACGCAACATGTAGAATTACAGATAGATGATCTTGATCATGTTAGGCAGCTCACAAGATCCGACAATGATAGCACAATGGGGAGAAGACAACCATCTAGCTACTGCTATGGACCCATAGTCCAGGGGTAGACTACTCACACATCACACCGGAGGCGACCATGGCGGCGTAGAGTCCTCCGGGAGATGATTCCCCTCTCCGGCAGGGTGCCGAAGGCGATCTCCTGGATCCCCCGAGATGGGATCGGCGGCGGCGGCGTCTCTGGAAGGTTTTCCGTATCGTGGCTCTCGGTACTGGGGGTTTCGTCACGGAGACTTTTTATAGGCGGAAGGGCAGGTCAAGAGGCGGCACGGGGCCCCACACCACGTGCCGGCGCGGCCAAGGGGGCCGCGCCGCCCTATGGTTTGGCTCCCCTGTGGCCCCTCTTCGTCTCTCCTTCGGACTTCTGGAAGCTTCGTGAGAAAATAGGCCCCTGGGCTTTGATTTCGTCCAATTCCGAGAATATTTCCTTACTAGGATTTCTGAAACAAAAAACAGCAGAAAACAGCAACTGGCACTTCGGCATCTTGTTAATAGGTTAGTTCCAGAAAATGCACGAATATGACATAAAGTGTGCATAAATCATGTAGATAACATCAATAATGTGGCATGGAACATAAGAAATTATCGATACGTCGGAGACGTATCAGCGGCTCTGTTTAGCGATGAATGGCTCTCTTTTTAGCGTCGGTCCCTTCACGAAACTTATAGGGTTTGACCTCGGGAATCCAGCGGCGCACGGTACGGGCGGGGCTTAATTTCCTGTACCTATGCCTGTTAAATCTGATCCCCTGGAAGCGCCTTTTCGAGTGTAGTCAACTTTGCCATGCTCCTGACACGATTTCCTTCAGTAATTGCAGGTCCATTTGTCATTATGACGTGAGTTCTGGCACATCATCCAAAAATAGAAGAGATTGCACATCTTTGCATTGATTAGGCATTAGTGGCAAGTTTAGAGGTAAACTTAGGCAATTTCTTGACTTAGCTAAGGGTTTAAACGCGAGAAAATATGGCGTATTTCACATCCATCAACATCCCAAGCTTAAGCTTGATCGTCCTCGAGAAAGAAACAAGGAATCATAAGGAACTTGGCGTTTAAACCTAAACAATGAGAAAGCAAAGTCACTTACTCAATGGACTCGTTCCTTTCTTTGAGGGAGTCCATCAAGTTATCAAACTTGACAAGAGCATCACCACGAAGAGTGCATCTAACTTTGTAAAGTTCCTTAAGAATAGCTACCTCATCTTGATTTTCAGTTTCATCATCAAGAACACTAGATAGAGAAGGTGGGGATTCCATTACCTTTGTTTCCCTTGCCATTAGACAAGAGCCGACGGTCGTAGAGGAGGGAGAGTCATCGGAGTCATCATCATGAGTTGTTCTTGCCATGAAGGAAGAACCAATATCATTCGGAGTTGAGGACTCCGTGGAGTAATCCTTGGAGTAGTCATATGTGAAAAGTGACCCGGGTTTGGAGAAAGCCAAACCAGCCACTCCGGCCTCCTTCTCCTCATTTTCTTCCTCTTCATCGGAAATATACTCAGCCCCAACAAAGGCTCTTCCCTTGTTCTTCTTGTATCGTTCATTGATTGGGTTTGGCTTCAATCTTGGCTTGACCCCTTTGACAAACTTCGGCTTATCTACCCTTTTTTCATAAGGGCACTCATTTGCAAAGTGACTATCTTCATCACAGTTGTAGCACGTTCTCTTCTTCTTCTCATTGAAGGACATTGGGAACTTATTCTTGTACTTCTTGGAAAAGAAAGCAACCCGATGTCACTAGTTAAAGTCATCTCTTCATCTTCTTCGATCTCATAGGCTTCTTCTCTTTCTTGGTCAGCTCTAGCCTTCAAAGCAAGGTTGTGTGAGGATCCTTCTACACGGTTCATTGCCATGAGCTTTTCTCCTGTCTTGGCCATGTTGTCATTGGCTGCCACATAGGAGACAAGATCATCTACGTTAAGATCAGCTTGCTTGGTGAGGATTTGCAAGTTGAGTGCAAGGTTGGTGTCCTTTTGTTTGACAGCAATCATGGCAATGACCTTGGACTTTATGAATTCTTCATTCATTTCAAAGCCATCATTGTATTTTTCACATCCAAGGCCCTTGACCTTTACTCTAAGATCACCAAGCCTTCCATAGGCATCGGCCAAGGATTCTCCTTCTCTAATCATGAACAAAGTTGCCTCTGTCTTTGCTGACTCATAGAGAGCTCTATGGATCAGATTGGTTCCCTCTTGGAGTACTACAATCCGATCCCAAAGCTCTTTAGCGGAGCCAATGCCATTGACTTGATCAAGGACTTTGCGGTTGATGCCACTTCTAATCTTGTCACATGCAGAGGCATTGAGTTGACGGTTGTAGAACTCGGTGGAGGTTAGCCTGATGGGATCTTGTGGCATCTGGTATCCATCCACAATGATCTGCCACATCTCCACACTGCAGCTGCGAATATGAGACTCCATAGAGGATTTCCAAAAAGAAAAGTGAGTTCCATCAAAATGAGGAACATTCCCACTATGGTTTATATGAGGCATGGGTGAAGTGTTTCTGGGATAGTCATGATTGACAACATGGAAAGCTTCCGGAGGGACCGAAGTCCCACTAGAAGTCCCACTAGACAGGTTTTTTAGCATGACACTCATTTGTGCCATTTGGCTTTGGACTTCATCCTCCTTCTTCTTTTTCTCAGCCTCATATGCTAAGAATCTGGATTTCATCTCCTTAACTGAAAGGTTAGAATCTTCATCCAGACCCTCGAATAGTTTATCCATCTCACTCTTCAGGCTGTGAAGCCCTTAAAAAGAGTCAAGGCTCTGATACCAATTGAAAGTTCAGAGATGGTAAACCTAGAGGGGGTGAATAGGTTTCTACAAATTTTAATTCTTTCTTTGCAATATTAGGCTTAGCGGAATATAAAGGTGAGTCTAATGCAAACTAGGTGAGGCACCCTATATGATGGTACAAGTAACTCAAGCACGAAGGCTCTCTCAGGCAGTTATATCACAAGTAAAGAGTTCGGTTAGGGATAACCAATAGCACGCGGAGACGAGGGTTTATTCCCGTGTTCCCTTCCTTTGCAAGAAGGTACGTCACGTTTGGAGGGGTGGAGGTCCCACGAAGGATTCCCCAACACCACGAAGGCTCACCCTATTCTCCGGAGCCTATCCCACGAAGGAATAGCTCACTCACTTGCGGTAGACTTTGAGGCAGCCTCCTAACCTTCACAATCTTGTCAGGAGCAAATCCACAGCCCGGATGCTTCCGGACCTCTTTTGCCCACCTAGGGTTTTCAAGGAACCGTAGAGAGCAGGTATCTCGATGAATACAAGGGGAAACAAGATTTGGCTCGGTGGAACTATAGATCAAGGCCTCCTCTATCTTTTCCTCGGAGGGATTCGAGTTTGGGTGGAGGAGGAGGGAGATCTGAGGCTTTTGGTGTTTCTATCAATGGAGTATGAGAGAGAGATCAAGAACAGTTTGTAATGTAGTGCCTAAGTGTTCTGAGGTAAGTGAGGGGGTATTTATATGGTCACTTGAAATCCAGCCATTTCAACTTGTCCAGCTCAGCAAACCTTCGAGGAGCCCGGTCAATCGGGCCTGGGGCCGGGCCATCCAGCGCAAGGGCCGGTCAGACCGGGCCACAAACTGGACCTGGCGTCGGGCCGTGACCGGGGTGGGTCTTGGTCGTGCAGTACATGTTGATACGTCTCCAACGTATCCATAATTTCTTATGTTCCATGCTATTTTTATGATGATACACACATGTTTTATACACACTTTATGTCATTATTATGCATTTTCCGGAACTAACCAATTGACGAGATGCCGAAGTGCCAGTTCCTGTTTTCTGCTGTTTTTGGTTTCAGAAATCCTAGTAAGGAAATATTCTCGGAATTGGACGAAATCAACGCCCAGCATCTTAGAATTCCACGAAGCTTCCAGAACACCCGAGAGCCACCAGAGGAGAGCCACAGGGGGCCCACACAAGGGGCCGGCGCGGCCAGGGCTGGGCCCCCGCCACCTTGTTGTGTGGCGGCTCCGTAACCCTTCCGACTCTGCCTCTTCGCCTATTTAAAGCTCCCTGACCTAAATCTTCGAGACGAAAAAGCCACGGTACGAGAAACCTTCCAGAGCCGCCGCCATCGCGAAGCCAAGATCTGGGGGACAGGAGTCTATGTTCCGGCACGCTGCTGGGACGGGGAAGTGCCCCCGGAAGGCTTCTCCATCAACACCACCGCCATCTTCATCAACGCTGCTGTCTCCCATGAGGAGGGAGTAGTTCATCCTCGAGGCTGAGGGCTCTACCGGTAGCTATGTGGTTAATCTCTCTCTCTCATGTACCCCAATACAATGATCTCATGAATTGCCTTGCATAATTGAGATCCATATGATGAGCATTGTATCACTATTAGTCTATGTGCTACTCTTGTGATGTTATTAAAGTATTCTATTCCTCCTTCACGGTGTAATGGTGACAGTGTGTGCATCGTGTAGTACTTGGCATAGGTTATGATCATAATCTCTTGTAGTTTATGGAGTTAATTATTACTATGATAGTGTTGATGTGATTTATTCCCCCTTCATAGTGTAAAGGTGACGGTGTGTATGCTATGTTAGTTCTCGGTCTAAATTGCAATGATCTATTATGCTCTAAAGGTTACTTAAATATGAACACCGAATGTTGTGGCGCTTGTTAACTCTGGCTTGAGGGAGCTCTTGTAGCCCTACACAATGAATGGTGTTTGTTATCAAACAAGAGTATGTGTAGCATAAGTGAGGAGAAGTTATTTATTTATTATGTGATCAATGTTGAGAGTGTCCACTAGTGAAAGTAGGATCCCTAGGCTTTGTTTCCAATACTGCAAACACCGCTTACTTACTGTTCTGTTGCATGTTTACTCGCTGCCATATTTTATTCAGATTGCTATTACCACTCATATACATCCATACTACTTGCATTTTACTATCTCTTCGCCGAACTAGTGCACCTATACATCTGACAAGTGTATTAGGTGTGTTGGGGACACAAGAGACTTCTTGTATCGTGATTGCAGGGTTGCTTGAGAGGGATATCTTTGACCTCTTCCTCCCTGAGTTCGATAAACCTTGGGTGATCCACTTAAGGGAAACTTGCTGCTGTTCTACAAACCTCTGCTCTTGGAGGCCCAACACTGTCTACAGGAATAGAAGCGTGCGTAGACATCAAGCTATTTTCTGGCGCCATTGCCGGGGAGGAAACGTAAAAGGCACTCATACTCCGGTCCCAGGTAACTAAGTACTTTTCTGTTGCCGTTGTGTGTGTGCTCGAAGCTATTTCCTTTAGATCCTGCAATTGCATCTTTTTGTTTCTTGTTAAACACTAGTAAGGCATAATGGAAAACATCCGTGAGCTTTTTAAACTATTTCCTGAGTCAAGACATGAATGGTTTAATGCGAAAATTAAAAAACCTATGGAACCTTATTTGCATGCTAGTAGTAATATTAGTATGAACGCTTTGAACACCATTGTTGATAATGATATAGAAAATTCTAAGCTTGGGGAGGTCGGCTTTGATGAAAATGATCTCTTTAGTCCTCCGGGTATTGAGGAGAAAGTTTATGTTGATTATGATATGCCTCCCATATATGATGATTATAATGATAGTGGTCTTTTGGTGTCGCCTACTATGAAGGATAAAGTTTATTATGATGATACTATACCTCCTATATTTGATGATGAGAATAATAATGATAGCTACTTTGTTGAATTTGCTCCCACTACAACTAATAAAATTGATTATGCTTATGTGGAGAGTAATAATTTTATGCATATAGCTCATGATAAGAATGTTTCATTTGATAGTTATATTATTGAGTTTGTTCATGATGCTACTGAAAGTTATTATGAGAGAGGAAAATATGGTTGTAGAAATTTTCATGTTACTAAAACACATCTCTATATGCTGAAATTTTTGAAGTTACACTGGTTTTATCTTCCTATGCTTGTTTCATTATGCTTCATGAATTTGTTTATTTACAAGATTCCTTTTCATAGGAAGTGGGTTAGGCTTAAATTTTTTTTCGTACTTGCTTTTGATGCTCTCTTTTGCTTCAACTCTTATTTCTTGGGAGTACATCATTAAAACTGCTGAGCCCATCTTAATGGCTATAAAGAAAGCACTTCTTGGGAGATAACCCATGTTTTTTATTTTGCTACAGTACTTTTGTTTTATATTTGAGTCTTGGAAGTTGTTACTACTGTAGCAACCTCTCCTTATCTTTATTTTATTGCATTGTTGTGCCAAGTAAAGTCTTTGATAGCAAGGTTCATACTAGATTTGGATTATTGCGCAGAAACAGATTTCTGTCTGTCACGAATTCGGGCTGGGTTCTCTGTAGGTAACTCATAAAAATCTACGTGCGTGATCCTCAGATATGTACGCAACTTTCATTCAATTTGAGCATTTTCATCTGAGCAAGTCCAGTGCCTCTAAAAAATTCGTCTTTACGGACTGTTCTGTTTTGACAGATTCTGCCTTTTATTTCGCATTGCCTGTTTTGCTGTGTTGGATGGATTTCTTTGTTCCATTGACTTCCAGTAGCTTTGGGCAATGTCCAGAAGTGTTAAGAATGATTGTGTCACCTCTGAACATGTGAATTTTTGATTATGCACTAACCCTCTAATGAGTTTGTTTCGAGTTTGGTGTGGAGGAAGTTTTCAAGGGTCAAGGGAGGAGGATGATATACTATGATCAAGAAGAGTGAAAAGTCTAAGCTTGGGGATGCCCCCGTGGTTCATCCCTGCATATTTCAAGAATACTCAAGCATCTAAGCTTGGGGATGCCCAAGGCATCCCCTTCTTCATCGACAATTTATCAGGTTTCTTCTCTTGAAACTATATTTTTATTCGCTCACATCTTATGTACTTTACTTGGAGCGTCTGTGTGCTTTTATTTTTGTTTTGTTATTTTCATTCTCTGAATAAATGCTTGTGTGGGAGAGAGACACGCTCCGCTCGTTCATATGAACACATGTGTTCTTAGCTTTATCTTTAATGTTCATGGCGGAGTTGAAACTGCTTCGTTCATTGTTATATGGTTGGAAATAGAAAATGATTCATGTGGTAATTGGTATAATGTCTTGAATAATTTGATACTTGGCAATTGTTGTGCTCATATAGATCATGTTTAAGCTCTTGCATCATGTACTTTGTACCCATTAATGAAGAACTACATAGAGCTTGTTAAAATTTGGTTTGCATGATTGGTCTCTCTAAGTCTAGATATTTTCTGGTTAAGGTGTTTGAACAACAAGGAGACGATGTAAAGTCTTATAATGCTTACAATATGTTCATATGTGAGTTTTGCTGCACCGTTTTATACTTGAGTTTGCTTCAAACAACCTTGCTAGCCTAGCCTTGTATTGAGAGGAATTCTTCTCGTGCATCCAAATCCTTGAGCCAAAAACTATGCCATTTGTGTCCACCATACCTACCTACTATGTGGTATTTCCTGCCATTCCAAGCAAATACTTCATGTGCTACCTTTAAACAATTCAAAAGCTATTATCTCTTATTTGTGTCAATGTTTTATAGCTCATGAGGAAGTATGTGGTGTTTTATCTTTTGATCTTGTCATTTACTTTTGACAGACTTTCACAATGGACTAGTGGCTTCATCCGCTTATCCAATAATTTTGCAAAAAGAGCTGGCAATGGGGTTCCCAGCCCCAATTAATTAACTTGCATTAATAATTCTCTTCACATGCTTTGCCCTAATCTATCTATCAGTAAGCAACTTAATTTTGCAAATAGACACTCCTCCATGGTATGTGAATGTTGGAAGGCACCCGAGGATTCGGTTAGCCATGGCTTGTGAAAGAAAAAGGTTGGGAGGAGTGTCAATCATAAATAAAACTAAAATACATGTGTAAACAAAAGAGAAGAGGGATGATCTACCTTGCTGGTAGAGATAACGTCCTTCATGGGAGCCGCTCTTGAAAGTCTGGTTGATAAGGTAGTTAGAGTACCTGCTACCATTCGTTGACAACAACAAACACCTCTGAAAACTCACTTTTATGCTCTCTATATGATTTCAAAACTTAAAAAGCTCTAGCACATGATTTAATCCATGCTTCCCTCTGCGAAGGGCCTTTCTTTTTTACTTTATGTTGAGTCAGTTTACCCACTTCTTTCTATCTTAGAAGCAAACACTTGTGTCAACTGCGTGCATTGATTCTTACATGTTTACCTATTGCACTTGTTATATTACTTTATGTTGACAACTATCCATGAGATATACATGTTACAAGTTGAAAGCAATTGCTGAAACTTAATCTTCCTTTCTGTTGTTTCAAAGCTTTCTACTTAGAATCTATTGCTTTATGAGTTAACTCTTATGCAAGTCTTATTGATGCTTGTCTTGAAAGTATTATTCATGAAAAGTCTTTTCTATATGATTCATTTGTTTACTCATTGTCTTCATCATTGCTTCGAATCGCTGCATTCATCTCATATGCTTTACAATAGTGTGATCAAGATTATGTAAGTAGCATGTCACTTAAGAAATTATCCTTGTTATCGTTTACCTACTCGAGGGCGAGTAGGAACTAAGCTTGGGGATGCTTGATACGTCTCCAACGTATCCATAATTTCTTATGTTCCATGCTAGTTTTATGATGATACACACATGTTTTATACACACTTTATGTCATTATTATGCATTTTCCGGAACTAACCAATTGACGAGATGCCGAAGTGCCAGTTCCTGTTTTCTGCTGTTTTTGGTTTCAGAAATCCTAGTAAGGAAATATTCTCGGAATTGGACGAAATCAACGCCCAGCATCTTAGAATTCCACGAAGCTTCCAGAACACCTGAGAGCCACCAGAGGAGAGCCACAGGGGGCCCACACAAGGGGCCGGCGCGGCCAGGGCTGGGCCCGCGCCACCCTGTTGTGTGGCGGCTCCGTAACCCTTCCGACTCCGCCTCTTCGCCTATTTAAAGCTCCCTGACCTAAATCTTCGAGACGAAAAAGCCACGGTACGAGAAACCTTCCAGAGCCGCCGCCATTGCGAAGCCAAGATCTGGGGGACAGGAGTCTCTGTTCCGGCACGCTGCCGGGACGGGGAAGTGCCCCCGGAAGGCTTCTCCATCAACACCACCGCCATCTTCATCAACGCTGCTGTCTCCCATGAGGAGGGAGTAGTTCATCCTCGAGGCTGAGGGCTCTACCGGTAGCTATGTGGTTAATCTCTCTCTCATGTACCCCAATACAATGATCTCATGAATTGCCTTGCATAATTGAGATCCATATGATGAGCATTGTATCACTATTAGTCTATGTGCTACTCTTGTGATGTTATTAAAGTATTCTATTCCTCCTTCACGGTGTAATGGTGACAGTGTGTGCATCGTGTAGTACTTGGCGTAGGTTATGATCATAATCTCTTGTAGGTTATGGAGTTAAATATTACCATGATAGTGTTGATGTGATTTATTCCCCCTTCATAGTGTAAAGGTGACGGTGTGTATGCTATGTTAGTTCTCGGTCTAAATTGCAATGATCTATTATGCTCTAAAGGTTACTTAAATATGAACACCGAATGTTGTGGCGCTTGTTAACTCCGGCTTGAGGGAGCTCTTGTAGCCCTACACAATGAATGGTGTTTGTTATCAAACAAGAGTATGTGTAGCACAAGTGAGGAGAAGTTATTTATTTATTATGTGATCAATGTTGAGAGTGTCCACTAGTGAAAGTAGGATCCCTAGGCTTTGTTTCCAATACTGCAAACACCGCTTACTTACTGTTCTGTTGCATGTTTACTCGCTGCCATATTTTATTCAGATTGCTATTACCACTCATATACATCCATACTACTTGCATTTTACTATCTCTTCGCCGAACTAGTGCACATATACATCTGACAAGTGTATTAGGTGTGTTGGGGACACAAGAGACTTCTTGTATCGTGATTGCAGGGTTGCTTGAGAGGGATATCTTTGACCTCTTCCTCCCTGAGTTCGATAAACCTTGGGTGATCCACTTAAGGGAAACTTGCTGCTGTTCTACAAACCTCTGCTCTTGGAGGCCCAACATTGTCTACAGGAATAGAAGCGTGCGTAGACATCACATGTCTCCGGTTGTCACCGGAGCAGGAGCCGGTTGATGTCTACTCACGCTTCTTTTCCTGTAGACAGCTGATGTCTACACACGCTTCTATTCCTGTAGACAGTGTTGGGCCTCCAAGAGCAGAGGTTTGTAGAACAGCAGCAGTTTTCCCTTAAGTGGATCGCCCAAGGTTTATCGAACTCAGGGAGGAAGAGGTCAAAGATATCCCTCTCATGCAACCCTGCAACCACAAAGCAAGAAGTCTCTTGTGTCCCCAACACACCTAATAGGTGCACTAGTTCGATGAAGAGATAGTGAAATACAAGTGGTATGAATGAATATGAGCAGTAGTAACGGCGCCAGAAAAGTGCTTGCTGGCGTGCAGTTGATGGTAGTAATATTGCAGGAAGTAAAGATGCAGTAAAACAGTAAACAAACAACGATAGCAGTATTTAGGAACAAGGCCTAGGGATCATACTTTCACTAGTGGACACTCTCAACATTGATCACATAACAGAATAAATAGATAGATGCTAGACTCTACACCCTCTTGTTGGATGATGAACACCACTAACTGTGTAGGATTACACGAACCCTCAATGCCGGAGTTAACAAGCTCCACAATATTCAATGTTCATATTTAAATAACCTTAGAGTGCATAACAGATCAACATAACCAAACCAAGTACTAACATAGCATGCACACTGTCACCTTCACACTACGAAAGGAGGAATAGATCACATCAATACTATCATAGCAATAGTTAACTTCGTAATCTACAAGAGATCACAATCATAGCCTACGCCAAGTACTACACGATGCACACACTGCCACCATTACACCGTGCAGGAGGAATAAACTACTTTAATAACATCACTAGAGTAGCACACAGATAAATTGTGATACAAAACACATTGCAATCATAAAGAGATATAAATAAGCACTTCACTATGCCATTCATAACAGTGAATAAGTATTCTGTGAAATATAGCCTAAGAGACCCACACGGTGCACACACTGTCACCTTTACACACGTGGGACAAGGAGTCTCCGGAGATCACATAAGTAAAATCCACTTGACTAGCATAATGACATCTAGATTGCAAGCATCATCATATGAATCTCAATCATGTAAGGCAGCTCATGAGATTATTGTATTGAAGCACATAGGAGAGAGATTAACCACATAGCTACCGGTACAGCCCCGAGCCTCGATGGAGAACTACTCCCTCCTCATGGGAGACAGCAGCGGTGATGAAGATGGCGGTGGTGTTGATGGAGAAGCCTTCCGGGGGCACTTCCCCGTCCCGGCGGCGTGCCGGAACAGAGACTCCTGTCCCCCAGATCTTGGCTTCGCGATGGCGGCGGCTCTGGAAGGTTTTCCGTATCATGGCTCTTCCGTATCGAGGTTTTAGATCAGGGACCTTTAAATAGGCGAAGAGGCGGAGTCGGAAGGTCAACGAGGCGGTGACACACTAGGGGGGCGCGGCCAAGGCCTGGGCCGCGCCACCTCGCGCCTCGGTGGCCCAAAGTGGCCCCCTCCGGCCTCTCTCTCGGTGTTCTGGAAGCTTCGCGTGATCCTAAGATGTCGGGCGTTGATTTCGTCCGATTCCGAGAATATTTCCTTACTAGGATTTCTGAAACCAAAAACAGCAGAAACAAAGAATCGGCCCTTCGGCATCTCGTCAATAGGTTAGTTCCGGAAAACGCATAAATATGACATAAAGTATGCATAAAACATGTAGATATCATCAATAATGTGGCATGGAACATAAGAAATTATCGATACGTCGGAGACGTATCAGCATCCCCAAGCTTAGTTTCTGCTCGTCCCGAGCAGGTAAACGATAACAAAGATAATTTCTGGAGTGACATGCCATCATAACCTTGATCATACTATTGTAAGCATATGTAATGAATGCAGCGATCAAAACAATGGTAATGACATGAGTAAACAAATGAATCATAAAGCAAAGACTTTTCATGAATAGTACTTTCAAGACAAGCATCAATAAGTCTTGCATAAGAGTTAACTCATAAAGCAATAATTCAAAGTAAAAGGTATTGAAGCAACATAAAGGAAGATTAAGTTTCAGCGGTTGCTTTCAACTTATAACATGTATATCTCATGGATAATTGTCAACATAGAGTAATATAACAAATGGAATATGCAAGTATGTAGGAATCAATGCACAGTTCACACAAGTGTTTGCTTCTTGAGATGGAGAGAAATAGGTGAACTGACTCAACATAAAAGTAAAAGAAAGGCCCTTCGCAGAGGGAAGCATTGATTGCTATATTTGTGCTTGAGCTTTGGTTTTGAAAACAAGAAACAATTTTGTCAACGGTAGTAATAAAGCACATGCATCATGTAAATTATATCCTACAAGTTGCAAGCCTCATGCATAGTATACTAATAGTGCCCGCACCTTGTCCTAATTAGCTCGGATTACCTGGATTATCATCGCAATACACATGTTTTAACCAAGTGTCACAAAGGGGTACCTCTATGCCGCCTGTACAAAGGTCTAAGGAGAAAGCTCGCATTTGGATATCTCGCTTTTGATTATTCTCAACTTAGACATCCATACCGGGACAACATAGACAATAGATAATGGACTCCTCTTTAATGCATAAGCATGTAGCAACAATTAATGTTCTCATATGAGATTGAGGATATATGTCCAAAACTGAAACTTCCACCATGGTTCATGGCTTTAGTTAGCTGCCCAATGTTCTTCTCTAACATTATGCATGCTCTAACCATTAAATGAGTGGTAAATCTCCCTTACTTCAGACAAGACGGACATGCATAGCAACTCACATGATATTCAACAAAGAGTAGTTGATGGCGTCCCCAGGAACATGGTTATCGCACAACAAACAACTTAATAAGAGATAAAGTGCATAAGTACATATTCAATACCACAATAGTTTTTAAGCTATTTGTCCCATGAGCTATATATTGCAAATGTAAAGAATGGAAATTTTAAAGGTAGCACTCAAGCAATTTACTTTGGAATGGCGGAGAAATACCATGTAGTAGGTAGGTATGGTGGACACAAATGGCATAGTGGTTGGCTCAAGGATTTTGGATGCATGAGAAGTATTCCCTCTCGATACAAGGCTTAGGCTAGCAAGGTTATTTGAAACAAACACAAGGATGAACCGGTGCAGCAAAACTCACATAAAAGACATATTGTAAACATTATAAGACTCTACACCGTCTTCCTTGTTGTTCAAACTCTTTACTAGAAATTATCTAGACCTTAGAGAGACCAATTATGCAAACCAAATTTTAGCAAGCTCTATGTATTTCTTCATTAATAGGTGCAAAGTATATGATGCAAGAGCTTAAACATGAGCACAACAATTGCCAAGTATCAAATTATCCAAGACATTTTATCAATTACTACATGTAGCATTTCCCGATTCCAACCATATAACAATGAACGAAGCAGTTTCAACCTTCGCCATGAACATTAAAAGCTAAGAACACATGTGTTCATACGAACCAGCGGAGCGTGTCTCTCTCCCACACAAGCATTTATTCAAACAAAAACACAAACAAAAGCACACAGACGCTCCAAGTAAAGTACGTAAGATGTGACCGAATAAAAATATAGTTTCAAGGGAGGAACCTGATAAATTTGTCGATGAAGAAGGGGATGCCCAAGGCATCCCCAAGCTTATAGGCTTGAGTCTTCTTGAAATATGCAGGGATGAACCACCGGGGCATCCCCAAGCTTAGAGCTTTCACTCTTCTTGATCACATTGTATCATCCTCCTCTCTTGACCCTTGAAAACTTCCTCCACACCAAACTTAAAACAAACTCATTAGAGGATTAGTGCATAATCAAAAATTCACATGTTCAGAGGTGATACAATCATTTTTAACACTTCTGGACATTGCACAAAGCTTCTGAAAGTTAATGGAACAAAGAAATCCATCAAACATAGCAAAAGAGGCAATGCGAAATAAAAGACAGAATCTGTCAAAACAGAACAGTCCGTAAAGACGAATTTTAAAGTGGCACCAGACTTGCTCAGATGAAAATTCCCAAATTGAATGAAAGTTGCGTACATATCTGAGGATCACGCACGTAAATTGGCATAATTTTCTGAGTTACCTACAGAGAATTAGGCCCAGATTCGTGACAGCAAGAAATCTGTTTCTGCGCAGTAATTCAAATCTAGTATGAACCTTACTATCAAAGACTTTACTTGGCACAACAATGCAACAAAATTAAGATAAGGAGAGGTTGCTATAGTAGTAAAAACTTCCAAGACACAAATACAAAATAAAAGTACTGTAACAAAATAAACACATGGGTTATCTCCCAAGAAGTTCTTTCTTTATAGCCATTAAGATGGGCTCAGCAGTTTTAATGATGCACTCGCAAGAAATAGTAGTTGAAGCAAAAGAGAGCATCAAGAGGCAAATTCAAAACAAATTTAAGTCTAACATGCTTCCTATGAAAAGGAATCTTGTAAATAAACAAGTTCATGAAGAGCAAAGTAACAAGCATAGGAAGATAGAACAAGTGTAGCTTCAAAAATTTCAGCACATAGAGAGGTGTTTTAGTAACATGAAAATTTCTACAACCATATTTTCCTCTCTCATAATAATATCCAGTGGCATCATGAGCAAACTTAACAATATAACTATCACATAAAGCATTCTTATCATGAGTCTCATGCATAAAATTATTACTCTCCACATAAGCATAATCAATTTTATTAGTTGTAGTGGGAGCAAATTCAACAAAGTAGCTATCATTATTATTCTCATCATCAAATATAGGAGGCATATTGTAATCATAATCAAATTTATCCTCCATAACAGGCGGTACTAAAAGACCAATATCATTATAATCATCATAAATAGGAGGCAAAGTATCATCAAAGTAAATTTTCTCCTCAAAGCTTGGGGGACTAAAAATATCATGCTCATCAAAGCCAGCTTCCCCAAGCTTAGAATTTTCCATATCATTAGCAACAATGGTGTTCAAAGCGTTCATACTAATATGTTCCATAGGTTTTTTAATTTTCGCATCAAACCATCCATGTCTTAAATCAGGAAATAGAATAAGAAGCTCATTGTTGTCCATTATGCCTAACTAGTTGTTATCACCAGAATTTGACCGAGTCAGAGGTGGGCCGCGATCAAGATGGACTTGAAGAATATACATGGAAGAAATACGTGGATCGGCCTGTTATGCAAAGTGTGGGCTAGTTTGCCCGTGTATCTGTAACATAGTAGATTACGTGTCGGTTAGTTAGAGTTTACCTCGTGCACGGTTGGGATTATTCCCATGTTAGAAAGTCTCCTGGACTATAAATATGTATCTAGGGTTTATGAAATAAACAACAACCAACGTTCAACACAAATCAATCTCGGCGCATCGCCAACTCCTTCGTCTTGAGGGTTTTCTTCCGGTAAGCATCATGCTGCCTAGATCGCATCTTGCGATCTAGGCAGCACAAGCTTATTCTGTTGTTCATGCGTTGCTCGTACTGAAGCCTTTTTGATGGCGAGCAACGTAGTTATCTTAGATGTGTTAGGGTTAGCATTGTTCTTCGTATCATATGCTATCGTCGTGCAACCCTTATACATCTAGCCGCCCTTACACCTATCTTAGGTGTAGGGGCGGCACCCCGCTTGATCATTATCTAGTAGATCCGATCCGTTACGGTTGCTCCTTGTTCTTCAAGGATTAGTTTAATATCTGCAATAGTTAGGCCTTACAAAGGGTTGGAGGATCCAGCGGCGCGTAGGGTGTCGTTTGCTAGTCCTAGACAGGATGTTCCGGGGATCAACCTCGTGTTGGTTTTTAGGCCTTGTCTAGGATCGGCTTACGATCACCGTGCATGGCCGCGAGGCCCAATCGTGAGTAGGATGATCCGATTATGCGGTGAAAACCCCAAATCGTCGTAGATCGTTTTAGCTTTATCTTGATCAAGCAGGACCACCATATATTCGTACACCTCGTGCGAATCATGGGTGGATCGGCTCCTTGAGCCGATTCACAGGACAACCTGAGAGCCGATCGAGGCTCGTATTTAATGTTTACGTGTATGCCATGCAGGAAACTAAGCGAGGCATCTCCATCACCTTCCTGACCAGGTATAGGTCAGGTGGCACGCCCTTGCACCAGCATCGGACGTGCGTGCCGGAGGCTTTGCGGGCCGTCGCTCGGAGGGACCAGGGCCAGCCGCAGCCCTAAGTTGTTCCCGGCTCTACTGTGTTGCCCGTCGCTGCTCGCCAGTGGGTTTCTGACCGCAACACATTCTGGCACGCCCGGTGGGACCAGCTTCGACATCAACCACATCGCCATCTACATCTGAGATGGCGGACGGCACCCCAGTCACGTACGAGGATCTGACCGACGAGCTCAAGAAGAAGTATGACGAGGTCAAAGCTATCCTCAAAGCCGACCTCATCGGCTCTTTTCACAGGACCCGTTCACATGGCATCAGGTGGAAAGGGTTCTCGCCTGATGGTGCGCTCGATGGAATAGACCTGTCCGCCCCGTCAGAAGAACGCACCAGGTCCCTGCGTCAGGAGATCAACTACATGGTGGCTCACTCGCTGCACCGCCACTCTGAGAACCTGGTGAACACTTTGGAGCGTGTCGCTCTTCGGGTGATCCAGGAGATCATGAGGCACCAGTACTCTCCGTCAGGACCAGCTCTCGGGACGTACCAAGGAGAGATGCCACTCTAGTCCCGTCCACCGCTGCCATTTGCGTTGGCAGCACCAGAAGTGCCGAATTCACCGGCATTCGTCGTCTACAAGATCGGTGGTGACCCTAGTGACTGCCAGTTCTTGCATGAGGCGCCTAAGGAGATCCCTCACGGGTACATGTGCACGTACGTGCCAGACTGCGGTAACTGGGCGCTCACAAACCAGGCCGCAACATCAGGGACTTCTGGGAAAGTAGGAGGAACGTCAGCGACAGATCTTGAGAAGCAGACGTGGCTAGCTAAGTATGCCACCCCGACGAACCTCCAGAGCTCAGCTCCTGCAGTTGGCTCAGAGCTGGAAAAGCAAGCATGGCTGGCTAAGTAGGCCACCCCGGCGAATCTTCAGAGTTCAACTCCTGCAGCCAGCACCGCGGATCAAATCAGTACCATACTGAGAGACCAGTTCGGCATGGTGCCGAAAAGGAGGACAATCGGCTATTCCAAGCCGTACCCCGACGAGTACGAGTTGATCCCGCTACCACCCAAATATCGGCTCCCTGATTTCTCCAAATTCAGTGGATCAGATGGTTCCAGCTCCATCGAGCATGTGAGCCGATATTTGGCACAGTTAGGAACGGCCTCAGCGTCGGATCCACTACGCGTGAGGTTCTTCGCACAGTCCCTCACGAGATCGGCTTTCGGGTGGTACACTTCGTTGCCACCGGACTCGATCCGGACTTGGAAGCAGTTGGAAGAACAATTCCACATGCAGTATCACTCAGAGGCTTCCGAGTCTGGCCTTGCCGATCTAGCACAGATACGTCAGAAGCGTGGAGAAACTGTGGCAGAATACATCCAGCGCTTCAGAAATCTAAGAAACCGATGTTATTCGGCTCGTGTAACTGAAAAGGAAGCAGTCGAGTTGGCAGTGGTGGGCCTTGCATCACCAATCAAGGACATGGCCTCCCAAGCAGACTACCCTTCACTGGCGCACATGGTTCAGAAACTGTCAGCATATGAACAGCGCCACCCGGACTTGTACCAGGACAAATTCAAGCGTGCGGTAGTCCTGGTTGAGGCCGATGAAGACGAAGGCTCTGCGGGAGATCAAGAGGTAGCAGTGGCTGAATGGACTCGGGGGGCAACCCCCGTGTCCTGCAAATGGGTTAAGCCACCAGGTCCGCCCAGAGGGTTTGATTTTGACGTGACTAAAACTGAGCAAATCTTTGACCTCTTACTCAAGGAGAAGCAGTTGAAGATACCCGAAGGCCTCAAAATCCCCACGGTACAGGAGCTGAACGGAAAGCCATACTGCAAATGGCATAACTCGGTCTCCCATGCCACCAACGACTGCAGGGTGTGGCGTCAGCAGATCCAAATGGCGATAGAACAAGGACGTCTGATTTTTAACCAGTACGCCATGAAGGTCGACACCCACCCCTTCCCCGCCGTTAACATGGTGGAGTGCACTTACCCTGAAGGTTGCCAGCCAGGATCCTCGTTCAGCATCAACATGGTAGGACCTGGACACCACGCTGGCAAGGACGGAGACGAGGGCAGCTGCTCTCGTAGCAAGGACACAGAGGAGGCCGCTCCACGCGATCGGCTCCGGCACGATGGCAAGCGCTACATCACAGAGGGAGAAGTAAGGAACGTAAGATATCAGCGACCTCTCTCTGATCACTTCCTCAACAAGTATGTGAGTCAGTATGACCAACACCGACGATCCAGCGATGATGATGAAAGAGATCGTCTGGCTAGAGAAGCCAGAAGACATCGTCGGCATGATCGTGATAATGAGGAGTACGAGCGCCGTGCCAAGGAAAGATCAAGGGAGCAAGACGACGAAGATAGGCACTGGGACTGTCCCTTCTTCAGACACTGCTGGGATTTAGGAATGAGGCGATTGCCTACAATCGGCAATTGCCCAGAATGTAACCAGAAGAAGAAGGAGGCAGCTAACGTGTCCGTGTTCCAACGCTTAGGGCCTCTCCCGCCTCGGAACAAGCACGCTGAGTCCCCTCGAGTGGAAGATCTCGAGGATTCGGAAGACGATGAAGAAGAAGACAGGTACCACCGACCAAGGTGGTGCCCTGATGGACTCAGCCGTTCCCAAAAGCGTAGGGTTCAGCGACTGCGCGGCTTGGAGGAAGCCGAAAGGTTATACCTGCACACGCTAAGGAAGGCGCGGCCTGATCTGGCCGCGAAGATCCAGCGAACCCTGGACGAAGATGGTCGACCATAGAAAATGGAGTGGCGCCCCAAGCAAAGGAAAGCCGATGATGAAACATCGGCTGGCACAAACATGGTGTTCATCCTTCCTTCGGAGTTCAGTGCTCCAGGATTAGACGAGGCACCTGTGGCACAACTTGACTGCGGCCCACGGCCGGTTATCTTTGAGAAGCCACGAGAAAGAAGCTACAGACATCTGAAGGCCCTATACTTGCGAGGTTATATCGATGGGAGGCCTGTCAATAAGATGCTGGTGGACACCGGAGCGGCAGTCAACATTATGCCATACTCTATGCTACGTAGGTTGGGACGCTCTAGCTCAGATCTGATCAAGACCAAGGTGACATTGAGCGATTTCAATGGCCAAGCGTCTGACGCACAAGGTGTTCTGAACGTGGATCTGACCGTAGGAAGGAAAACTATCCCTACGACATTCTTCATCGTCGATAGCAAGAGCACCTATGCTGTTCTGCTAGGAAGAGATTGGATCCACGCCAACTGTTGCATTCCCTCCACGATGCACCAATGCGTAATACAGTGGGATGGAGATGAGGTAGAGGTCATCCAGGCTGATGACTCAGCCGAGATTTCAACAGCTGGCACGAACGCTTGGGAGACAGCAGGTCAAGAGCCACTCTCAGGCATCAATGTGGACGACTGCGAGCGCATCGACGTGACAAAGGATGGGGTTAGGCTGGTCTTATCCACCGGCCTGACCGTGTAGCAAGAACAAACCGATGAGCGAACGTGGTGATGCCGATCCTTGGGATCGGCCCCAAAGATCTATGAAGGAACATTACAAAACCTTCATTGAGCGCTTCGATCAATATGGAGGCCGATTCCAGCAATCGGCCAAAATTATCCTCACCACATGTTCGGCTTGTGTTCAACATCGATCTGCTGGGCAGCGGTCACGTCGGCGGATGAGAGTCAAAACGGATCCTAACGGAGCCGACGTGCAAGTACAGTGCCTTGGCTAACCACAAAGCCGATATCTGCAGTCACCTGGCAGATTCGGCTCGGGGGGCATCTAGTCAGATGAACATGTGCAGATGGACATGTGTGCAGCGAAACATTGGGGGCCGATAGAAAAAATCGGCCAGTAAAAAAAAAACTTCATGATATACAGCTGATGCAAGGACATCGACTTTAGAACTAAGAAACGAAGCCGATGCGCAGCCATCGACTCTAGTACAATTACACAAGATCTACCGGTTGCGGGTTCAAGACACGGATTTCGACCAAGTCCAGTTCATCTGTGAGGCCCTCTGCTTCCTCGAGGGGGCAGACAATGAGAGCTTCCCCAGCTGCAAGGAGCCGATTGCAGCAGTACTGTCAGAAGTCAGTTTTGGCGTGCAAGACGGCCTTCTGCTCGTTAAGCCGTCGGTGTTTCGTCTATAATATCGGCTTTCAACAGAGGAAGAGGCAGTCGATGGGGGCAAGTTCGGCTGGTTTGGCATGGTGGC
Source organism: Lolium perenne (assembly GCF_019359855.2). Lineage (NCBI taxonomy): Eukaryota > Viridiplantae > Streptophyta > Magnoliopsida > Poales > Poaceae > Lolium > Lolium perenne. The sequence continues at coordinate 193,101,870 of NC_067245.2, forward strand.
TGTCTCAGAGTTACCTGAGTTCGAAGCCTGTGGTCTGATCTGGGCATCCTCACCAATATTCTCGCCATGACTGAGGCTCGGGGGGCAGCTGGCCCGGTAGATGCTCTGTTTAGGAGCCGACTGAGATGTTATCGGCTGATCCTTCGTTGCAACCTTCTTCTCAAAATGATGAGTGCTCGCAGAAGAGGATCGCTGAAACTGGTGGGAGAAAATTAAGGACTCTCTTGAGGACTCCACATTATCCACCAGATAAAAAATCATCAGTTGAAGAATTGAAGGATGGATTTTAAAGGACCGATGCGTTGCTATCGGCTCATTAAGCATTGGCTAAGGGGACAAATCGGCAATATCAGTATGAGGGGAAATCGGCTAAATTAAGCTCAAGGGAAATCGGCAAAATCAAATTGGGAGAAGTTCTTCATTGATAAGCAAGATTTCTTACATAAAGAGCTGATTGCTCTCAAAAGGAAGTACTAGGGGATACATTGCCCCATCTACTACTACTGATCCTATGCTAAAGGTCCTATCTACGGGCCGTCGCTGCCCTCGTCATCGCCATCGTCGCCGCTGGCGGCGCTACTCCCGGCGGGCTCGTCGTCGCTGCTCCAGCGGCCGCCGACCGGGCCTTCGTTGTCCTCGTCCTCCTCGTCAGCGTCGTCGTCGTCGCTGTCGAAGTCGCTGAGGTTCCCCGGCCAGGGGCAGAAGCGCTTGGCCGGCGGCTCGTCGGAGGAGGTGTCGTCCTCCTCCTCCTCCTCCTCCTCCTCCTCGGGAGAGGTGAAGTCGTCGTAGGAGAAGCGATCGTCATCGCTCTCCTCCTCCGTTTCCCCGTCGGCGAGGAAGCGGAGGTCGCTTTCCCCGTCGGTCAGGGACTTGTCGTCCTCAGACCAAATGGAGAAGTCATGACTAGACTCCTCCCCGACCTCGATGGCGCGGCGGGTGTTCGCCGCGTGGACCTCCTCCGGGTTATGCTCCGGCGTCGGCTCTCGAGAAGAGGAGGATTGGCTGGAAAGATCCGATGAAGCAGAGGAGGAAGAAGACATGGTGGCGCAGGAGGGCTTTTGGAGTGCTAATGCGAAGGGGATGCGGAAGTAAACTGTTTGGAGCGGTTAAATAAAAGGGGATATAGTGGAAATTCAATGCCGCAGCAGTTTCCGAGGAAGTGGTGCCTAAAAAAAAAAAAAAACTGCCAGGTCATGCGGAGAAGTTGAGAAGGCAAGGCATCATGATGAAGGATACTGCGACGGTTCTGCCACGACATGACCCGACGAATAAAAGCAGAGTGATTTTGGAATTATCAATTCCAAAACCAGGGGGGCATGTGTTATCACCAGAATTTGACCGAGTCAGAGGTGGGCCGCGATCAAGATGGACTTGAAGAATATACATGGAAGAAATACGTGGATCGGCCTGTTATGCAAAGTGTGGGCTAGTTTGCCCGTGTATCTGTAACATAGTAGATTACGTGTCGGTTAGTTAGAGTTTACCTCGTGCACGGTTGGGATTATTCCCACGTTAGAAAGTCCCCTGGACTATAAATATGTATCTAGGGTTTATGAAATAAACAACAACCAACGTTCAACACAAATCAATCTCGGCGCATCGCCAACTCCTTCGTCTTGAGGGTTTTCTTCCGGTAAGCATCATACTGCCTAGATCGCATCTTGCGATCTAGGCAGCACAAGCTTATTCTGTTGTTCATGCGTTGCTCGTACTGAAGCCTTTTTGATGGCGAGCAACGTAGTTATCTTAGATGTGTTAGGGTTAGCATTGTTCTTCGTATCATATGCTATCGTCGTGCAACCCTTATACATCTAGCCGCCCTTACACCTATCTTAGGTGTAGGGGCGGCACCCCGCTTGATCATTATCTAGTAGATCTGATCCGTTACGGTTGCTCCTTGTTCTTCAAGGATTAGTTTAATATCTGCAATAGTTAGGCCTTACAAAGGGTTGGAGGATCCAGCGGCGCGTAGGGTGTCGTTTGCTAGTCCTAGACAGGATGTTCCGGGGATCAACCTCGTGTTGGTTTTTAGGCCTTGTCTAGGATCGGCTTACGATCACCGTGCGTGGCCGCGAGGCCCAATCGTGAGTAGGATGATCCGATTATGCGGTGAAAACCCCAAATCGTCGTAGATCGTTTTAGCTTTATCTTGATCAAGCAGGACCACCATATATTCGTACACCTCGTGCGAATCATGGGTGGATCGGCTCCTTGAGCCGATTCACAGGACAACCTGAGAGCCGATCGAGGCTCGTATTTAATGTTTACGTGTATGCCATGCAGGAAACTAAGCGAGGCATCTCCATCACCTTCCTGACCAGGTATAGGTCAGGTGGCACGCCCTTGCACCAGCATCGGACGTGCGTGCCGGAGGCTTTGCGGGCCGTCGCTCGGAGGGACCAGGGCCAGCCGCAGCCCTAAGTTGTTCCCGGCTCTACTGTGTTGCCCGTCGCTGCTCGCCAGTGGGTTTCTGACCGCAACACTAGTGTAAACAAGAAACAAAAAGATGCAATTGCAGGATCTAAAGGAAATAGCTTCGAGCACACACACAACGGCAACAGAAAAGTACTTTACCTGGGACCGCAGTATGAGTGCCTTTTACCTTTCCTCCCCGGCAACGGCGCCAGAAAATAGCTTGATGTCTACGCACGCTTCTATTCCTGTAGACAGTGTTGGGCCTCAAAGAGCAGAGGTTTGTAGAACAGCAGCAGTTTTCCCTTAAGTGGATCACCCAAGGTTTATCGAACTCAGGGAGGAAGAGGTCAAAGATATCCCTCTCATGCAACCCTGCAACCACAAAGCAAGAAGTCTCTTGTGTCCCCAACACACCTAATAGGTGCACTAGTTCGGCGAAGAGATAGTGAAATACAAGTGGTATGAATGAATATGAGCAGTAGTAACGGCGCCAGAAAAGTGCTTGCTGGCGTGCAGTTGATGGTAGTAATATTGCAGGAAGTAAAGATGCAGTAAAACAGTAAACAAACAGCGATAGCAGTATTTAGGAACAAGGCCTAGGGATCATACTTTCACTAGTGGACACTCTCAACATTGATCACATAATAGAATAAATAGATAAATGCTAGACTCTACACCCTCTTGTTGGATGATGAACACCACTAACTGTGTAGGATTACACGAACCCTCAATGCCGGAGTTAACAAGCTCCACAATATTCAATGTTCATATTTAAATAACCTTAGAGTGCATAACAGATCAACATAATCAAACCAAGTACTAACATAGCATGCACACTGTCACCTTCACACTACGAAAGGAGGAATAGATCACATCAATACTATCATAGCAATAGTTAACTTCATAATCTACAAGAGATCACAATCATAGCCTACGCCAAGTACTACACGATGCACACACTGTCACCATTGCACCGTGCAGGAGGAATAAACTACTTTAATAACATCACTAGAGTAGCACACAGATAAATTGTGATACAAAACACATTGCAATCATAAAGAGATATAAATAAGCACTTCACTATGCCATTCATAACAGTGAATAAGTATTCTGTGAAATATAGCCTAAGAGACCCACACGGTGCACACACTGTCACCTTTACACACGTGGGACAAGGAGTCTCCGGAGATCACATAAGTAAAATCCACTTGACTAGCATAATGACATCTAGATTACAAGCATCATCATATGAATCTCAATCATGTAAGGCAGCTCATGAGATTATTGTATTGAAGCACATAGGAGAGAGATTAACCACATAGCTACCGGTACAGCCCCGAGCCTCGATGGAGAACTACTCCCTCCTCATGGGAGACAGCAGCGGTGATGAAGATGGCGGTGGTGTTGATGGAGAAGCCTTCCGGGGGCACTTCCCCGTCCCGGCGGCGTGCCGGAACAGAGACTCCTGTCCCCCAGATCTTGGCTTCGCGATGGCGGCGGCTCTGGAAGGTTTTCCGTATCGTGGCTCTTCCGTATCGAGGTTTTAGGTCAGGGACCTTTAAATAGGCGAAGAGGCGGAGTCGGAAGGTCAACGAGGCGGTGACACACTAGGGGGTCGCGGCCAAGGCCTGGGCCGCGCCACCCTGGCGTCTGGTGGGCCAGTGGCCCCCCTGGCCTCTCTCAGGTGTTCTGGAAGCTTCGCGTGATCCTAAGATGCTGGGCGTTGATTTCGTCCGATTCCGAGAATATTTCCTTACTAGGATTTCTGAAACCAAAAACAGCAGAAAACAAAGAACTGCCCTTCGGCATCTCGTCAATAGGTTAGTTCCGGAAAACGCATAAATATGACATAAAGTATGCATAAAACATGTAGATATCATCAATAATGTGGCATGGAACATAAGAAATTATCGATACGTCGGAGACGTATCAACAGCGTTGGGCCTCCAAGAGCAGAGGTTTGTAGAACAGCAGCAAGTTTTACCTTAAGTGGATCACCCAAGGTTTATCGAACTCAGGGAGGAAGAGGTCAAAGATATCCCTCTCAAGCAACCCTGCAATCACGATACAAGAAGTCTCTTGTGTCCCCAACACACCTAATACACTTGTCAGATGTATAGGTGCACTAGTTCGGCGAAGAGATAGTAAAATACAGGTGGTATAGATGGTGGTAATATTGCAGGAAGTAAAGATGCAGTAAAACAGTAAACAAGCGGTGCCAGAAAATAGCTTGCTGGCGTGGGAAGCAATTCTCTGTGGTGTAAACAAGACCTAGGGATCATACTTTCACTAGTGGACACTCTCAACATTGATCACATAACTGAATAAACAAATACTACTTTCTCTACACTCTCTTGTTGGATGACAAACACCATTCATTGTGTAGGGCTACAAGAGCACCTCAATGCCGGAGTTAACAAGCTCCACAACATTCGATCTTCATATTTAAATAACCTTAGAGTACATGATAGATCATTGCAATTATACCGAGAACTAACATAGCGCACACACTGTCACCATTACACTATGAAAGGGGGAATAGATCACATCAATACTATCATAGTAATAGTTAACTTCATAATCTACAATAGATTACAATCATAACCTATGCCAAGTACTACATGATGCACACACTGTCACCATTACATCATGAAGGAGGAATAGAATACTTTAATAACATCACTAGAGTAGCACATAGATGATATTCAACTAGATCACAAAGCTCATGATCACATAAAGATCACATAAGAAAGAGAGATGAACCACATAGCTACGGTACAGCCCTTAGCCTCGGGGATGAACTACTCCCTCCTCATGGGAGACAGCAGCGGTGATGAAGATGACGGTGGTGTCGATGGAGATGCCTTCCGGGGGCACTTCCCCGTCCCGGCGGCGTGCCGGAACAGAGACTTCTGTCCCCCAGATCTTGGCTTCGCGATGGCGGCGGCTCTGGAAGGTTTCTCGTACCGTGGCTTATTCGTTTTGGGTTTTCGTGACGGAGTCCTTAAGTAGGCGAAAGGGCAGCCTCGGAGGGGCCCTGGTGGGACCACACACTTGGGGGGCGCGCCCCACCCCTTGGCCACACCGCCCTGGCGTGTGGGGCCCCCTGGCTCCCCTCTGGTCTCTCTCCGGTGTTCTGGAAGCTTCGTGGAAAAATAAGATACTGGACGTTGATTTCGTCCAATTCCGAGAATATTTCCTTACTAGGATTTCTAAAACCAAAAACAGCAGAAAACAGGAACTGGCACTTCGGCATCTTGTCAATAGGTTAGTTCCGGAAAATGCATAATAATGACATAAAGTGTGTATAAAACATGTGTGTATCATCATAAAAGTAGCATGGAACATAAGAAATTATAGATACGTTTGAGACGTATCACCGGTCCGCGCCGGGGCAGCCGGTCCACCGGCCGGCCCGACCGGGCGTGATGCCGGACTAGGCCGGTCTAGACCGGGCCATACGCCGGGCCAGCACCGGGTGAAGGGGAAAACTCCCCTGGATGGTGCCCGGTTGGCACCGGTCCAGGGTCCGGTCGGCGCCGGGCCAGCCGGTGCCACGACCGGTCTAACCGGACCTCTGACCGGCCTGATGTTGAATAGTCCTTCTCCATTTCTATCGAAGTGGGGGTCTCCCTTCTCCTTCTTGTTCCACTGATACACCATTATGCCAGTTTGGCTAATACATGGGAATAATCTCATAGATATGTATTAGTCCATATACTCTAGTAACGGTATCATTGTTACCAAAATAATGGATAAGGGTAAAATACCCTTACAATGCGAAAACATGGAATACCAAGCTCCGCAAGCACAAATTAAACCACAGACTGTAGTCGCAAACCCCAACCAATTGGGACAGGTACGAATAAATCCGCATTGTCATGTTTCATCCTCTACATGTCTATGCTTCTACTGTATGGGATATATATTTTCATCCAAGTTTTAAAATACAATGCTGCTTACAAGACGAAAGTGAAAACCCCACAATAGGAACCAACATTTTCCCAGAGGTACGTTGCACAATAATTTCATGTTTCATCCTCTACATGTCTATTCTTCTATTGTGTGTAATATATATTTTATCTGAGTTTTAAAGTACCATGCTGATTACATGATACGACTGAAACCCCCTAAAATAGGAACCAACATTGTCCCAGAGGTACACTGCACAGTAATAATGATGTTTCATAATTACATGCTTCCACCTTACAAGAATTCCACTATATTTTTTCAGGAGCTCCCGGATTAAATAAAGACTCTCGTTGTGAAGAACAACAATATATGGATGAAAATGTTGAAAGAGTAACAACATAGTTTACAAACTTCATGACAAGCGCATCACCACATCTTAAGTGTTTATAGCTTTCAATAATAATTTACAACTCCTCTACATGGGTTATCCTCATCGCATGGAGCTTCCACGCCCATCACTTCCCCGATTAGAGCATCTCCTCCCATAGTCTCGCCGCACAGAGATGAAGAACATATGTTTGCTGAGGAAGCTGTTGGCGATTATGATCATTCTTGCTGAAGTAAAACACCAAACCATACACGGTTTTGGGAGGAAGCCACTAGGATTGCAACTCAGTTAGAGAAAAGTGTTGATAAAACAATGCATGTGAAGGATCCACCATGTCTACCTATGCGCGGTTTGAAGATCAACCCATCATTGAGACATTGGACCAACGCGTCACGATGAAGACATCGAATGTCCTACATTTGATATCTTGCTAGAAGAGGAAACTTGGACCCAACATCTTGCACCCACAAATCAACCTTCCCCACGAGGTATGGGCTGCGACTAACAATGGTATCAATTATGTATTTGACAACCATCCTAATCATGCCATGTCTGGTAATTTTAGGAGTTATGTTGTTACTTACTAGGTTCTACACTATTTGAGAAATATCCTAAAGTTGTGGACAATACTTCGGCTGCCAAGTTTGTGACCAAACTATCAATTGCTATAGAAAATATTTCTTTGAAAGCACCAATTCCTGATGGTGTCAAATCACCGTCTTCAATCAACGAAGTTTCTAAGAAAGAAACAATTCCTGATGGTGGCCAATTTTCACAATCATGCCAGCAACCACACAAATTGTACATTGTTGAGCAAGTCGAAATACCTTGCTTCATACCATTTTATTCGTCGCAATCATAATATAATGCATATGCTTCCTACCACACATGTTTCTATAGTACACACCCTTCTTCAAATCTTAAAATGCATGATTACGATGTATTGTTTACTCTACATTTAGATAACTAAATCAATACCATGTTTGTAACTATGTACTCAACACCTTAATAACTACATTGGCACCTGCTAATGACTAGTTGTGGAACACCTTAGTAACTACATGGTGGCTAGTTACTGAACTCCTAAGTAAGTTAACCATAAACATATAGGAAATTAGTTACCTAACACTCTTGTAACTATATAATCAATGCCTTGGTAAGTACATGCTAACCATACTGATAACGTTTCACTCAACACCCTAGTAACTACATGGAAAACATCTTGGTAACATCATTATTAATTTGTTTGTAACTACATCATTATCACCATGGTAACTAGAACATCAGAAACCTGAATAACTACTTACTTGTGGCATACATGTACGTCCTTCAGAAATTATTTCAAGCTACAGATCAATTTCAAGCCACTGGAAAGCGCACAAATTAGTTAACACTATAACTTGCCTACCTAGGAGCCTTCAGAGCGATTTGAAGCCCTACACCGTCCGATCTGATCGGTTAACGCTCTGGATAGAATCGTTTTCAGCGTGTCCCGCTATATAAATGGGTTGCTACTCCTGAAACAGAGCTAGGTGCATTGGCGTTAATTGGGCTGATTCTAACACCAGCTGCTTTGGATGGGCCTCACCTCTTTGGTCAACAATTACTTGTCACGGATGGTTAGCCCAATACCTCCTGGTTAATCCATGCTTGAAGGTAGATCGCCAGTCTTGTCCGTTCAGTAGCCGGAACGGCCGTAGGGAAAGGTCATGGTGGCCGCCATCGCTATCAACTGGTGTGTTTAATGGCACAGAAGGTGTGACGTTTCCCTTTCCTTCAAGTGGTGGGGGCGGACGACCGTTTCTCCCTGTTGTTGGTATACATACTGTGGATGATCATTCTCCTTTCCCCTCCTGTCTTGCCTTCAATCTTCTGTCGTTTGGCTGTCATGTTCTTCGCTTAGAGTTAATTTCACACATTTCTAAGCAGTAGTTCTTCCTGCCTGCTATTTAATCGATTTCATTATCTGTAAAACTAACTTGGTGTTGTTTGTTTTAGCCTTTCAGACTACTCATAGTGGGAGTAACTAAGGTAGTAACATAGAGCTACATGCATTGCCAACTAGGCAAATTGATGATATGGCATGATATTATATGAAGAAAGAGATGGTTGTGATAACTAGCTATGTTACCATAACATCACACTTTTTAAGATAAAATGAGTCTACAAGCTAATTAATACACTCATGCATGATACTACATCTAAGTTATTGTACTATGCATTAGAAGGTAGTAACATAGAGTAGTGTCATATGCATGACACTACTATATGTTACTTCCCACTATAACTAATCTCAGGAGATAACATGTTCGTTGGATTTGGATTTCTGTGCTTGTGCTGCTCAGAGGGTGCTCCATCCGAGACAATGGCTTCTCGCCAGGTACAGGCTTGTTGACATGAATTTTTAGTTATATAACTAATTCCTTTTATGCAACTAATAGTATCAATTTATGTGGATATATGATAGTATGATACATCATCTGAGTACTGGTAAGTGGTACAGATTGATTGTTCTTTTGTTTTTTCGGGGGAGATTGGTTGTTCTTACCTATACAGGCGTGGCCCCAAGGTCCTCAACACAGTCATGCTCATCCCAGAGATGCCCAAGGCCGCAATCTTTTGGTTTTTCAGGTCCCTTTTATTTACTACTATAGTATAGTTTGCTTTTACTTGCTTTTCGCTATCTTTGTATCCGTTCCTCCTCGATCTGAACTGTAAACTGGATAGCTCTCATGTGGATGGTGTGTTTTGGATGAACCGCTGCAGCTCAGTGGCTTCTTTATATGAAATCAGGGGAGATCCCTTGGATCTAAGAGCATCTCCAGTCGCGTCTCCCAAACCGTTCTCCAAAGCGATTTAAGGCGCGCTGGACAAAAAAACGTTCCCAGCCACGTCCCCCAAAGCCGTTTTTTGTCCGGCGCGTCCTGATACGGTGTCCGGCGCCTCGAGCCCGTCCCCGCCCCACAGGGGACGCTCTGGGCACGCCGGACACAACAAAAGCGAGGCGGGGAGTGGCGGGGCCGACGCGTCAGTGGCTCATTCAATTTTAACCTAACCGTCGCCTATCTCGCGACGGAAGTTATTGGCGCGCAGCGATGGTGTAGTTCCGCAGAGGCGCAGCGAAGCGTCTTGTCATGCCTAGCTCTGCGTGCCGGCGTTAATGAGCGCCACCGCTCACCCTCCTCTATCCCGCCTATTAAAAGGGCCGCCTCTCATCGTCCCTCTCACACACGAACCCTAGCGTCTCTCTCCCCAACCCTAGCCGCCACCATCTCAAGAGTTGACGCCATGGCTGGTAGAGGCTCATGCCGAGCTCACGACCGTGGTCGTGGCCGCGGCCGCGGCAGAGCTAAATGCTCGCCATCGCCTGTGACGCCGGCGTCGTCCTCATCGTCGGACATGCAGGACGAGGAGAGGGTCGTGCTGTTCGAGTTCATCGTCGCCCTCAAGGGCGACCCGCACGGCATCCAGAGGCTGCCAGACTCCTTCGCCGACTACGTCGCCAGCGACGAGCGCCCGCGCTCGCTGCATCTGCGGGAGGATGGCTGCGGCTGCTGCCGGTGGTTCGTCGACGTGATCTACGACGCGCGCGGCAAGATGTATCTCCACATCGGCTGGGAGAAGTTCGCGCGCTACCACCGCCTCGAAGCCGGCTTCGTCCTCCTGTTCTCCTACTTTGGCGATGGCGACATGAGCGTCAAGGTGTTCGACGAGACGCGTTGCCGCCGGAACTACCACGGCGACAACACCGACGAGGACGACGACTGATGAGTGTTGTTTCTAGTGAGTATATGCACGAAGGTTTCTGGTTGTTCTTCCTCGGAAGAACCAACAGGGACACCCTCACCAGCTGGATTTTCCGGTTTGGGTGACTGGGTGTGCCCTCAAGTGTTCTTTCTTGGCAGCGAACACACGAAACCTTCGATGTCCGGCCTAGTTAGGTTTAGTTTTTTTTTTGCTATGTTTTATATTTGTGTCAACCATGGTTAAAACTATGTACTCCAAATTATGGAAAACCATGTTCCAAATTATGTCTCGTGTAAACCACGTACCCAATTATGTATTAGTTTGTGGAATGTTTCTTCTCTTTATTGAAATAAAAAAAACAAAAAAACAAAAAAGTGAGTATTTTAAAGTTTGGGGGCGGCGTTTGGGGGACGTGGCTGGGGAGCGACGTCCCCCAAACGCGGCGCGAACGAAACACGTCCCCCAAACGCAATCTGGCGCCGTTTAGGGGACGGTTTGGGAGACACGACTGGAGATGCTCTAAAAATCTCTCGCAATCCAAAGATTTAGCCAATGGAACCAATATAAAATGCCACATGTTCTACCTCTCGCGAAAATATAGCGATCAAGAGCACACAATTGGCTCTGCAGCCAGCCATTGTAAATATACGTGGAGAGTAGATTTTTAGAGCAGGTGCTTGATGAGCACCCGTATCCACACCGTCTATGTTGCATCAAGATTCGTGCAAGTTCTTTTTGTTCCCCTCTCAAACAATTTTTTATTTTTTTTATCTCTCACATCACACATTGTTTGAACTCGAAAATTTGCAGATCACTTAAACATAACAATTGGAATGTGGGAAAATATTTTGGATTTTTTATGTCATTATCTATATATGTATTTCAAGAATTTATTTTGAAATTTAAATAATTTTAAATTTAAATTTAAATTTGCAAAAAAAAATCTGATCTATTTTTCCTCCATTCTATTTGTTATTTATGAATGACCTGCAAAAAACTCAAATCGAAATATTACATAATTTGGAAGATACAAAAAAGACAAAATGAAAAAATGTGAAGGTGCGCAGGGCGCACCTGCTCCATTGATGTTTTTGTTGAAATATTGGGCCCACTTTTAGTGGCCCAAATTAGATTTCAGTTTTTCCTATAAATCTCAAAGCCCACTTAGTGGCAGCCTTGTGAGTTTGAGCCCAAGTTGGTGGCAGCTCACTAGGGAGTGGCAAGAGGTGGGAAGTTTAGTCCCACATGGAAAGTTGGGAGGAAGTTAGACCACCTTATAAGGTGGGTTGTTCCACCACTAGTAAGTGAGTGAGAATAGGAGTGCTACACGCGCGCTCCTCCTCCTCCTCGCTCGTCTCGACACGACACGTCACGACGCGCGCCGCGCTCGTGGACCAGTCCACCTAGTCGACTTCTTGTATTTTTTGTGAGTTGTTCGCTCAGGAAAACGAACAGAGTCCTAGACGGACGCGTCACAGTTAGTCGGTTCGGGTCGCTCCTTGCGATCTTGTACGGGAGAGGGCGAATTAGGTTTTTGGGAAGCGCTTTGCGCGACTGCTCAAGCTCTTCATCACGGGTCGCCTTCCGTCCAAGTCGGGCGGTGCTGCCTACCGTCTACTTCGACCCGTCGTCCCCGTCGTCAACAACGTTGTCATCAACAACGTTACTGCTGCGACATCATCTGCTACACCTCCACCGCCACCTCCACCAGATCGGTACGTGCGACATATCTCGATCTGTTTAGCGATGGATGCTTTACCGTTTGCGGTGCTGCTACTCATGTTGATTAATGCATCTAGTATGTTTGAGTTTCACATGTTAGTAGTTGCTGCCATCATGTTTTATGTTCTGGAATTAATCATGGAAATTGTGCCTAATTATCCAACAATCCAAAAACCTAATTGTAGGCAATTTCCTGAGTTAACAATGGCTGGTTTTGCTGATGCACTGAGGCCGGATAAGTTTACCGGTGTGCACTTTAAGAGGTGGCAAGTTAAGGCCACGCTCTGGCTTACTCATCTGAAAGTGTTCGAAGTCAGTGATGGTTTACCTGAAGGAACTATATCTGACCAAGATCAGAACAAGTTCAAGGAAAACAATACTCTCTTCGTCGGATGCGTTCTGAGTATTCTTGCTGATCGTCTGTGTGATGTGTACATGCACATAACAGATGGTAAAGAGCTCTGGGATGCACTGAATGCTAAATTCGGTGCAACCGATGCAGGCAGTGAACTGTACATCATGGAGAGCTTCCATGACATCAGGATGGTAAACAACCGTTCTGTAGTCGAACAAGCTCATGAGATACAGTGCATTGCGAAAGAGCTTGAACTCCTTAAGTGTGCCTTACCTGACAAGTTTGTGGCTGGATGCATCATCGCTAAGTTGCCCCCTTCATGGAGGAACTTTGCCACAACTCTCAAACACAAGAGACAGGAGATATCAGTTGAAAATCTGATAGCGTCTCTTGATGTTGAGGAGAAAGCTCGGGCTAAGGATAATACTGAGAAAGGAGAGGGTCAGTCTAGTGCCAACATGGTGCAGAAGAAACCCTACAGCAAGAACAAAGGGAATAACAAGCCCTCCTTCAATAAGTCTATGAAGACTACAACCTTCAAGAAGAAGAAGATGATAAACAAAGCAGATCTGAGCTGCTTTACCTGTGGAGAGGCTGGCCACTTTTCTAAGGACTGTCCAGAGAGGGCAGACCGCAAGAAAAAGGGGAGGCAAGTCAACACGGTGACCGCTAGCAATGCTGATGGGTACGGTAATCTCTTTACTGTTCTTTCGGTATTTCAATCTCCATGTTAGTGGATTGATACATGTGCTAATGTTCATGTGTGTGCTGACATATCCATGTTCACTTCTTACCAGGTCGCCCGGGATTCTTCCGTCTTGATGGGGAATGGGTCACATGCTTCTGTTCGTGGTGTTGGCACGGTAGATCTGAAGTTCACTTCGGGGAAGATCGTGCAGCTGAGGAACATACAGCATGTCCCTACTATGAACAAGAATCTCGTTAGCGGCTCCCTTCTATGCAGAGATGCGTTTAAGGTTGTTTTAGAGTCGAATAAAGTAGTTGTTTCCAAGTTTGGACAATTTATTGGTAAGGCTATGAGTGCGGAGGCTTGTTCTGCTTTTCGCTTTCTGATTTCAGTAATAAGTCTGTGAACCATATTTGTGGCAATATTAGTGATGATACCAGTGTTTGGCATTCTCGTTTATGTCACATTAATTTTGGTTTAATGTCTCGGCTATCCAGTTTAAGTTTAATTCCGAATTTCACCATTGCCAAAGGTTCTAAGTGCCATAGTTGTGTGCAATCAAAGCAACCTCGGAAGCCTCACAAGGCGGCCGAGGAGAGAAACTTGGCACCTCTAGAACTCATACATTCTGATCTATGTGAGATGAATGGTGTGTTGACAAAAGGTGGAAAGAGATATTTCATGACATTGATTGATGATGCGACTAGATTTTGCTATGTTTATTTGTTGCGAACTAAAGATGAAGCTTTAGACTACTTTAAAATTTATAAGGCCGAAGTTGAAAATCAACTAGAGAGAAAGATCAAGCGTCTTAGGTCGGATCGTGGTGGTGAATATTTTCCTAAAATCTTTGATGAATTCTGTGAGGAACATGGCATTATTCATGAGAGGACGCCTCCCTATTCACCCCAATCAAACGGGGTTGCCGAGAGGAAAAACCGCACGCTGACTGACTTGGTGAATTCCATGTTAGCCACTGCTGGTTTATCAAAGGCATGGTGGGGGGAGGCTTTGTTGACTTCATGTCATGTCCTGAATAGAGTTCCTAACAAGAATAAAGATAAAACCCCTTACGAGGAGTGGGCTGGGAGAAAACCATCACTTTCGTATTTGCGCACATGGGGATGTTTGGCGAAAGTCAATATTCCAATTACTAAGAAGCGCAAAATTGGATCAAAGATAGTGGATTGCATCTTTCTAGGTTATGCTCCGCGGAGTGTAGGATATAGATTTTTAGTAGTTCAATCCGAGGTACCTGATATGCATGTTGATACTATTATGGAATCTCATGATGCAACATTTTTTGAGAATATGTTTCTTATGAAAGATATGCATAGCATTGCTAGAATTTCTACTGAGATAATTCCTGAGTCCAGTACATCTAATGAGTATTTTGAACAATCACATGAGAATGTTACTGAGAAGGATGACAATGAAGCTCCTAAACGGAGCAAGAGACGAAGGATTGAAAAATCCTTTGGTGATGATTTCATTGTGTACCTTGTGGATGATACTCCCACGTCCATTGCAGAGGCATATGCATCTCCAGATGCAGATGACTGGAAAGAAGCTGTCCATAATGAGATGGACTCGATTCTTTCTAATGGAACTTGGGAGTTGTCAGAACGACCCCATGGATGCAAGCCTGTAGGCTGCAAATGGGTGTTCAAGAAGAAGCTAAGACCTGATGGTACTATTGAAAAGTACAAGGCACGGGTTGTAGCGAAAGGCTACACACAGAGAGAAGGCGAAGATTACTTCGACACCTATTCACCTGTCGCTAGACTTACCACCATTCGAGTACTACTATCCATGGCTGCCTCCTATGGTCTTATCGTTCATCAAATGGACGTAAAGACAGCTTTCCTTAATGGAGAGTTGGAAGAGGAAATCTATATGGATCAG
The DNA here is from genome assembly GCF_019359855.2 of Lolium perenne. Taxonomy (NCBI): domain Eukaryota; kingdom Viridiplantae; phylum Streptophyta; class Magnoliopsida; order Poales; family Poaceae; genus Lolium; species Lolium perenne. The sequence continues at coordinate 193,117,002 of NC_067245.2, forward strand.
CCTGATGGGTTTGTAGTAAAAGGTGAAGAAAGAAAGGTGTGCAAGTTGCTGAAATCTTTATATGGCCTCAAACAAGCACCTAAGCAATGGCATGAGAAGTTTGACAGAACTTTAACTTTTGTAGGCTTTGTTGTCAATGATTCTGACAAGTGCGTTTACTATCGCCATGGTGGGGGCGAAGGTGTTATACTATGTTTGTATGTGGATGATATTCTGATCTTTGGTACAAACATGAAAGTAATACACGAGGTCAAGTCTTTCTTGTCAAAGAGCTTTGATATGAAAGATCTGGGAGAAGCTGATGTGATTCTGAACATCAAGCTGATTAAGAACGAGAGTGAGATTACTCTAACGCAATCCCATTATGTTGAGAAGATCTTGAGCCGGTTCGGCTATATTGATAGCAAGTCTTCTTCAACACCTTATGATCCTAGTGTGATACTACGCAAGAACCGGAGGATTGCCATAGATCAGTTGAGATATTCTCAGATCGTTGGCTCACTCATGTACTTAGCGAGCGCGACTAGACCCGACATCTCTTTTGCTGTTAGCAAGTTGAGTAGGTTCATGTCAAACCCGAGTACTGATCATTGGCATGCACTTGATAGGGTCATGCTCTACCTATGTGGTACAATGAGTTATGGGATTCACTATTCAGGGCACCCAGCTGTGCTTGAAGGATATAGTGATTCGAGTTGGATCTCAGATGTAGCTGATCTGTACGCCACAAGTGGGTATGTATTTACCTTTGGAGGTGGCGTAGTGTCATGGAGATCTTGCAAGCAAACCATATTGACGAGGTCAACTATGGAAGCAGAACTTATGCTTTAGACACAACCAGGTTGTGCATTCTGGCCTATACATGCGCTGCAATGTTGGCAATATGATACGAGGGACGACATTACTGCTTTGCTCCGTTTAGATCCAGGTGAGGACGCGATAGCATACTGCATCGTCCTACATGTAGTACACCTGCTTCACCTTATACCTAAAGTAGTACGTATTAAGTATAACTTTTAGCAAGTCCTTTGTACACTGAAAATGTGGTATTTGTTATTTGCATTTACTTGTCATGTAATAACAATCTTCATTTAATAATATTCCGCAATGTTTGTATCTATGAACAATAATTTGAACCATATGAATATATCATGATATGATGCTACTCCGTGCCATCCATAATAAGTGACATGACTTTAGTACAAATTTGAGCTAAAAACATGACATGAATTATGGATTGGAGAGAGTATTACAATTCCAAATTTCTCAAACAACTATGTTCAAAATTTCCTTAAGACGGACGAGCGCGGCAACATGCGCTTTTATGGTCTAGTACTCTATAAAGTTAGTGTCAATAGCCCCTATCATGTACAAAACACACGCAAATATCATCAGAATGTGGAGCTCGAGATTCACCGTTCTCACAAGTACATTAGTAGAAAGGTTTCCCCTTTCTCAACATAAATGCTGACCGGATCTAAAGATATTGAAATAATAAATGTTCTCATGTTGCCTATATTTAGGCAGCACACAAGTTTACACTCAAAATAAATTTCTTAATTTTAAAAGTGTTAATTTATTTAAGGTGAAAGTGGTAGCTCATTTCAGTTGAAAGTGATCTCTCCACCTATTATTTTCCCTTAAAAAATGACTGGCCTAAAAAGGAAATTAGAAAATAAATTAGCTAACATGAATTTTGATCTAAAAATACACATTCCCTAACACGAAAAGGAGGAAAGGGAAAAAGTAGAATTGATGATCAAATACAATATTTTATTGTTATATCATCAATATATAATAGAATAGATGGTTAGTTTGGTGCAGAGAAAAACTAATTAATGTATAGATATATCTGAATTTAGATAGGTCTACAACATCCAAATAGGGAGTAAAAAGAAGCAGGACTGACCATAAGAAAATAGAATTAGAAAAGGAAAGGATCGAAAATGCTAGAAAAGAAAATCAAAGGAACAACCTAGTCGGCCATCTGGAGTTCGCGGAATGCCTGGACTCATGATAAAGGAGCGTATGATCCAGTTCATTCTATAAAGATGGCCAAAGAAGCTTTAGCGATCCTTGAAATTCCAAAGAAATATACAACTATGTTTACAGGCCATGGTTGGAGACCACTAGATGAGGATGTTGTGAAAATTAACACACATGGTGGTCTGCCTTTCGATGCTCGCAGAGGTGGAGCAGGTGGGGTGGCGAGATCAAGATATGCATACCTGGGCGCATGGAGCAAGCCTTACAATGGTCTCACTGACCCTCTTGTGGCCGAGGCTCTTGCACTAAGGGATGGTGTGATCTTTCCCAAGCTCCGAGGGTACCCAAAGGTGGTTATGGAAACCGACTGTGTGGAGATTGTTAATCTCTAGAACACTCCATGGATCGCGCGCGGTCGTGACTTCTATTAGAGCATCTCTAACAGAGCCCGTAAATCACGCCGGAACCGTATTTTTCCGGTCGATTTACGGGTTCGGGTCAAAAGCGGCGCAGAATAGAGACTGAACTTGATGTCTGGCCCGAAAAACTTTTTCAGGGGCCCGAAAAGTTTCACACTTGATCTCTATTAATACAGACCGAAGAGCGGTTTACAGGCCCAAAACTGAACGGATTTCTCACCGCGCCGCCAGCGCCGCCGTCCGTACAACCGTCTTCAGCCACCGATTCCTAACTACTTTACTAAAATTATGCGACCACGACCAAACTCACTGCTCTAGGTGGAGCGTGCGGCGGATGGACATGGCAGGCCATGGCGTGACGCGCTGGCCGGCAGGAACGCGGCGGCCGACCTGCGCGCAGCTAGCCAAGCAATACAGCTATGAGCGTGAGCAGCTAGCCAAGCAATAGCGTGAGCAGCTAGCCAAGAGCGCGGCGGCCGACATGCGCGGACAGCTAGCCAGCAGCATCAGGGCATCTCCAACCGGGCGACCCATCCCGCGTCCGCGCGTCCGAATGGGTCGAAACGGACAAAAACCCGGCCCAACGCGGGGACGCACCGAAAAGCGGACGGCCGCGGCGTCCGGAACGACGCAAACCCGGCCCAAATCTGGGCCGGGTTTGCGTGGCCGCGGATGGCACGCGGCGTCCTCGCGTGTCCGCCCTGTCCGCGTGGCTGGCCCACCTGTCGGTGCCCCAGTCCTATTAAATGTGGACTGGGGAAGGGGACTGTCCCTATCCAGTCCCCACTTTCCACTCCGGCCGCACGCGCGAGCTCGAAGCTTCCGCGCCGCCATGGCCCCGAAGCGCGAGTTCGAGCCGTCCGCCAACGACCACGAGGCCGGCAGCAGCCGGCAAGTCGCGCCGCCGGCGTTCGCAATGGGCCGCCGGCGCTCCCGCACGCGACCGGATCTATGTCACCGTAGCGGTGGCGCAGATGTTCGGGGACGCCGGCGTCCCAATGCCGTGGGGACGTGCACCTCCCCACGGCCGGCACCCGAGCCCAGATCGGGTTCCGGTGCCGCCCATCCCGGCTCCGGCCGCGCCCGCTACGCCGAGATCCGGAGGCGCCGCGCTCAGCTGCCGGCGGACCTCCAGCGAGACCCCGCGTACGGCGACGCAAGTCCCAATCGGGACTTGTGGTTCGAGGTGGAGCACGATGCGCGCCGGCGCACATGCTTCACATCCGCGACGGCGCGGCCTCGCGCGCAGCCAGCCACACCTGCTAGGCGGGCTGGCCGCGCCCGGCGGGCTCTACATCAACGAGCCCGCGCCCCAGCCCCAGCCGCAGCCGCAGCCCCAGGAGGAGGAGAACGACCCGGAGCTGCAGCGGCGCCGCGCGGCGTCCCGCGAGCAGCAGGACCTCGACGAGCTGGCCAAATGGCCGCACCTCGCCGAGGCGCCGCGCACCTCCGCGCTGGAGGAGGCGGCCAGAAGGCCTGTGGAGGACGCCTGTGCGGAGGCGTGGGCCTTCCTCGAGCCGGCGCGCCGTCAGAGGAGGCTACGCGTCGGCGACGCTCCGGGAGGAGGAGGAGCGCCGGGCCGCGCGCCCGGCGGAGGAGGAGCGCTCGGCCACGCGCACGGCGGAGGAGGAGCGCTGGCCACGCAGCCGCAGCGGAGGAGCAGCTCCGGCAGGAGTCCGCGCGGAGGGCACGGCCGCGCAGCCGGCGAGCCCGCCGAACCCGCACTCCGCCTGGGAAAGGGCGCAGTGGGAGCCCTGGCCGGAGTCCCCGGTGCCCTCCGGCGTGTCGAGCCGGAACAGCGCGTCGCCGCCGGGGGGCGTAGTCGTCATCGACGCCGACGATGACGAGTACTACTGGGGGTAGTACTGCCGGCGGCCACCGTGCTCGCAAACCCTGTCTAGGGTTTCTTTTTTTTAGTTTAAAGCCCATATAGGCCTTTTTTTGTGTAAAAATTGCCCAAAATAGGGCTAAGTTTAATTAACCACTAGTTTAAATTTATTTTTGGCTGTTTTCCTTTTTTATTTTTATTTTTGTTATTTTAATTACATATGCGGTGCGTCCGCGCGTTGGGCGCAGCGTGCGACCCAAACGGACACGCGGACGCGGGGCGCTGTCCGGGTGTCCGTTCGGCCACCCAAACGGCCCAAAACGGACGGCCCAGCGCGTCTGTTTGGGTCGCCCGGTTGGAGATGCCCTCACGGCCGCATCTGGCCTGATCTGCGTCCGGCCGCATAAATCCGGCTGCGTCGCCCGAATCTTCAGCTCCTCGCGCTCGGCTCTTCCCTGTACGCGACTGTCCTCGCCTGACCCCCAATCTCGCGCTTGCAGCCAGGGGAGCGGGCGGCGGCCGCGCGGGGAGTCGTACTTAGACAGCGACGTGGACAGTTCTGTGAAAAAGATAATGACTTTTTCGTTTTTCAGTTTTAGTTTACGGGATCTGTTCTGCGTCAGCAGTTTTGCGACCCGAACTCGAGTTTTTCGGTTTGCACTTTTACGGGCTCTGCTTGAGATGCTCTTATTCAAGAAATAGGAGAGCTAGTTTTAAGTTTTTCTTCTTTGACTATCATCATGTAATGAGATCAGCAAACTATCCGGTCCACCTTTGTGCAAAGCATGCTAGCACATTGGCGGTGGTGAGAGCTAGCTCGATTATACTCCTGACTTCCCCGAAAAAAAATAAGATTAAGTAGGAAATTCGAAGCCTACCGGAAGACGGAGCCGCATCCGCAGGTCCATTCGTGAATTTCATTTCATTTCACCGGTAAAAAGAAAGAAGAAATTCGTGCAGAGCGGCGTAATAAGGCTGGAGGTCACGTTCTAAAACCTCCACAATCCCCCTCGCCGGCATGGAATCCGACGGCGAGGTCTCGCCGCCGCGGCCGTCGCAGGGGTGCGGCGCGGGCCACCGCGCGTCGGACTCTCTCCCGACCTCCGCGGGCGGCAGCGTCTGCGTCTCCTGCGCCGCCGCCCTCCTCTCCTCCGCCTCCGCGCCGTCCCACCACGTCTCCCACGTGCTCGCCACCCTCTCCCTCGCCCTCGCCGACCCGGCCTTCCTCGCCCCGCTCCGCGCCGCCCACCCGCGCCTCCTTGCGGCGCCTCTAGTCGACGCCCTCGCCGCCGCCGCCGCCACTCGAGACGACGCGCTCGCCACGCAGGCGTCCGACCTCGCCGCCGACCTCGCGTCCGCCGTGGGCGCCCCTGCCGCCTCCGAGCTCATCGCCCGCCTCGCGCGCCTCCTCTCCTCGGGTTCCCTCGTCAAGCACCTCCACACGGTACGTGTGCCGTGCCGCCTATCAATCTACTCGGCCGGCATCCCCCTCGTGCTACGCTGTGCGTCCTGAGATGCATGTTTGATACTATGATGCTTGATGCATGCGAGGCAGGGAGAGATCGATGGTGGGTTTCTAGAACATCATCCTACATTAATTAGGTTAGCGTGCGAATAGCCTTAAGAGATGGATGAGGAGCAGCGAGATCAGGCTTCTCTAGATGGAGTGATTGAAAGAGAATTCTTCAATCTCTGTGTAAGAAAGAATGTGGTGAACAATAGCTTGGCACTTACTATCTAGGTAATATATAGCAGTTCTGAACCGAAAACTTTCCTGTAGAAAACATGGAAGCAGGGAAAAACATAAAAAAGTGTGGGTTCATTTTATATGATTAATGTCACTCTGGGACCAGAGTTTGAATGTTGCCAGCAGAGAAAACTGCTGCTAGCTTTCAGGGTGCAGCTCTTGCTTTACCTGTTATAATAATTGTGATTCCAGACCATTGCATCTGATTATTCATTTCAAGTTATTTGACTGTGCAGACTGGATCATTTTGAAGCGTGAGTCACTTTGGGACTTCACTCTGCTGAATTAGTTGCAACGTTATTGTTTCTTTTATCTTGAATTAATTTACTGCCATATTTTCTGAATCTCTCTTATCTCGGTGCAGCTACATTGTTTGGGACTCTTGCTAAATTCCATCAAAGATGCTGCTGCGTACATTGGAGATGAGTTCTCTCTTTTCTTTAACCTTGTTAACGATCTTCAACTACCAAGGTGAACACTACTAAATACTCATGCTTTTATCTGACCTTCCAAATTACTTGATCGGACAGCATTCTTAACACTCTTCTATACAGTGATGATATTCGTGGAGAGATACTGTTCCTGCTGTTCAAACTCTCTCTGTTAAACGCCACCCCATGGGACAATATATGTGATAATGACAATGTAGACCTTTCAGCAATTGGAAGAAGCTTGCTTCAACTCTGCCTTGAAGTTCTACTGAAAACTCAAAATGATGCTGTTCGTTTGAACTGTATTGGTCAGTATATTTCTTCTCTCTGGTTTGTATGAATGCTTAGATGTTACAAAATAAAGAGGGTATGCTGGTATGCATATTCCTGACTAAGCAAAGAATATAGTAATGCATTTTTGCACGATATAGTAATGCATATAGTTTGCTTATTCTACTATTTATAATTTATAATAATTGCTACTCCTAGTGCATCAAGTCAAAGTTTCTGTAGTTTTTACTTTCGATGGTTTCCTAGATAGAGTTTTGATCGTTTCTTATTTTTGGAAGTTGTAGAAGTTCAACACTATCGAGGTATTATGTCTTATGTGTGACTCTACTCATTTATTTACTCGCGAGCACTGTAAATATGTAAACTATATTTACCCAAACATTAAAAACTTTGACTGCACGCTTCCCATTGTTCTATCAGCTTGTGACTGGAGGGAGTGAAATCGTAAGACAGCCCGCGTTAAGTAAAGGGGCATAACTGCAATTTATCTGCAGTTATGTATGCAGAAAGAAACTTAAAGCTGACATAGATACTTAAGACTTAAGAGAGTTCCCAATTTTGAGAGTTGGCCATGGTAAGTAAGAATTCGAATGGTTAACTAATGACCTAATGAGAGTTTCAGTATCGTACATATTTACAGTACTTAACCTTCAATCTTTTTTGTTGGTCTAACATAAATATCTTCATATTAGTTTGGACTAATGAATTTCTTGTATGCATTTCAATATAATTATGAAACAACTCACCGGTATTGAACTTAAATATATACTAGTTTTTTTCTCTAGCTAGAATGCACGGTGATGCTTTGGTTCTGCTTCTGCAGCATTGCTTCTTACTTTAGCAAAAAAGGAGGCTTTTGATACTTTCCTGCTTGGCGATCAGAGTTTAATCAAGTCTGCAGAGTCAGACAACTCCACACTGCCTCTGAATGCTTCTATCGTAGTTCTATTTGCTGATGCTGTGAAGGGATCTCTTCTCTCAACGAATCTAGAAGTACAGACAGGGACATTGGATTTAATCTTTCATTTCCTATCATCCGATGCAAATATTCATGTTCTACTTGAAACTTTGATAGATGAAAATGTTGCAGATTATGTATTCGAGGCGCTGAGGTTATCAGGTAGGAGAAATGCCCTTTTTTCCTTTCATCAACGTCTGCATTATTTTTTCTTTTTTTCCTCATGATTGTTAAATTAAGTTGAACTGTATACATTTTTTAGGAAATAATGATCCACTGGTTATTTCCTCTATTCAAGTACTATCACTGTTAGCCACTTCAGAGGAGCGATTCAAAGAAAAGCTTGCCATTGGATTTTCCACTCTGCTTCCTGTTCTTAACTATGTTGCAGAGATTCCTTTTCATCCAGTCCAGTCTCAAGTTTTACGACTTGTTTGGATTTGCATTGTTAATTGTTCTGGTATCCTGTCGTTGTCCCAAGAAGAACAGATAGCATGTACTATGACTGTAATATTGAGAAGAAATGACAATTGTGAACTTGGAATGTGTTCTGAAACCTTTGTTCTTGTTTGCTCAATATTAATAGAGATTCTGAGGTCACCATCTGCTCATGATATCCAGAGATTACCATCATTTATTGAAGAAGCATCAAAACATGCTATCTCTTCGACGTTACCTCATGGGGATAACTGTGCGTTCCTCGTACCACATTCCCTTCGTCTTCTGAAAGAAGCACTTGTATTCTGCCTCGAAGGGAATAAAGATAAGATTTCTGTCGAGAAAGATCTTGAGGATAGCATCATTGGAATTTGTGGAACATATTTATTGCATTGGCTTGAAAGTGCTGTTGTCGATGGTAGTGATGATGAAACATTGGGAGAAATCCTTCAGATTTTCCATATTATTTTATCAAGCACATCTCCCAGTAAGCAACTCAAGTTTGCTGAGATGCTTGCCTCATCATCATGGTTTATCTTGTCATTTGGATTCATGGGCTTATTTCCTACTGATCCTGTCAAATCAGTAGTATATTTGGTCACTAGTTCGATTGTTGACAAAATTTTGGGCTCTAAATATGGGGAAACAATTAGAGATTCATACATATATCTGCCATCAGACCCTACAGAACTTATTTATGTACTTGGACAATGTAGCTCAGAAGACTTCAACTTGGCATCATGTCAATCCGCTATCCTAGTAATATTGTATGCCTGTTCATTCTACAATGAAAGGTAGTTATCTGTTGCATTTGATCCACATTTGAGAAGAAAAAAACTGTTATTCTAATGTGATGCTTGTTTAATTAATCAGGTTGGTTGCTGACAGCCAACTTCTTTCTTCGGTTGAGCAATACATCCTTCTCAATGGTGTGAAGTTCCACTATGAAATCACTGATTCTGTGATGCTTACTCTGCTGGTCCATCTTTATGCCTTCATCAGAGGCATTGCATTTAGCTGTAGTACTCCATATAGTCCAGAAGCTGAGAAAACTCTGTTCCGTGTAATGGCATACAAGGAGTGGGATTTGCTTTCTATCCGAGCCCATCCAATAGCACTAAAATGGCTCTTCCAGAAGGGAGAACTTATGAAACCACTATCTCTCCAGATGCTAGATTTCTGCAGAACTTTCTGTGAAGATAAAACTATTGTGCTTCCAAACAGCAGTCATTCTGTGGACATACAGATGGTTGCAGAACTGGTATTTTCGGGAGAGACTAGCCTCTCGTCTTTGCTGGTTTCCTTACTGGATCAGATTATAAAGGATGGCACAGAAGATGAGGTCTTCTCGGTGGTTAGTGTGATTGCTGAAATTCTAGTAATCTCTCCTTGTTCTTCTGATCAGTTTACATCATGTGGCGTTCTTGATGCAGTTGGTAGTATATATTGCTTGACATATTCCTCAAGGATCAAAACAATGTGTTCCTTTTTGATCTTTAACATTTTATACTCAGCGAATGCAATGACAGTCTCCCAGGAAGATGAATGGCTTGCTCTTACCATTAAGGTAATCTTGTTTTATATGTCTTTAAGTTGAAATTTACGCAATTAGTTTTGGCCTTATTTTTGCTACGAGTACATTTTTTTGCAAATTATCTTTCCTGGTTACAAATAGCTTTAGGAATTTAGTATCCTCAAAATGTATTTCAGATAACAGGTTTTACTTCTTTATCTGTTTATATGAGATGTGCTGACAGTACACAACTAAAGAAGTTTGGTATAGTCTAGAGGATTTGTAGTGATAGATAACTTTAGTTAGGACTATTGAATCCTAGGGGTCCCGCAAGTGGTTTTCCAAGATCATACCCTTAGATGGGTTCATCAAATTTGATATGTTAGAATAAGTAAAAAACAGTCTCATCTCCTTTGTCCCAATTGGATCAAACCTAAAAGCCAATTAGTACTGATGTATGTCTTCTCAATTTATGTGATACTCATAAATGGATTAATTGCTCACCAGAAGTTGTTTTCCTTTTGTTCCCCAGTTAGTAGTACCTCTAGTTACTAATCACTTCTTCTTGGCAGTTATTGGAGTGTTTCACTTCTCTTGATTATACATCAACTGACCAAGAACAGAAGATATTGATTGGGATATTTTGCCTTATTTTGCATCATGCAGCAAGCAAGGCGCTTATTGAGCCTGCAAAGGCCATAATCTTTAACAGATCACTAGTTTCTTTGACGGATGGTATAATACAGGAAGCTTGTGCAAAGGGCCCATCTTTATTTCAACACAATCAGGAGACAGACTTTGGGGCATTCATGATTTTTATACTTCAGCTAGTGTTTTTCTCTCTAAGAAGGTGTGCAACTAGTATTATGTGTTTCATTTTAATTACCTTGCATGTGACCTAATGGTGGTCTTTTTTACAGTTTGCATGCTATCCTAGATCCCAATATTGACTGGCAAGAATTCCTGCAACATTCAGATAATGTCCAGTCTTTCTCTGTTGTTGGCATCCCATGCCATGATTTGTGCCGTCTCATGCACTTCGGTCCTTATCCTATTAAGCTTATTGCTTCACAATGTATGTTGGAATTGCTTACCAGGATTTCAGATCAGAGGAGCTATCTTAATGCTGAATTAAGATGCTCTGCAAAATACATGAAGTCCATTATTGCAGTGACAGAGGGTTTAATCTTCAGTGAAGACAGTAGAGTTGCTGAAAATTGCGGTTCCTGTCTCTCGATGATCTTATGTTGGGAGAAATTTGGAAGCCAGGAGAATATGGTGATCAGAGAATCAAAATGGTCTAGGCTCATAATGGAGGAATTTGCTGTTGCCTTGACTGCTCCTGGTTTGACTTCAAAATCATTCAGTAATCAGCAGAAGATTGCAGCAAAAATAGCCGTGTCACTGCTTAAACTAAGCCAAGTACCAGAGTGGTTGACATCATTGTTTGATAGTACCTTGATATCTGGTGTAGTTGCTAATCTTTCTGCTAGGAATGTCACTGCAGATATTGTTAAGCTATTCAGTGAGCTTATGGCTAGGGGTTTTCTCACTCAAGAGCATATTGTTGCTCTACATAACTTGTTCCAGGTTAGTATCAACCCTAAATGCTCTTATGGTTCAGAAAAAGTATCAATGCTCTTCATAATATAGCGTTTAGGCCATAACTTGTTCCATTCATATGTAAAAAGTATCCCATATCTCATCGCAATTTCTTCGGTAAGGTATCTTGAGAGTGTTGTTTTTCCGTGTAAAGAAAATTGAAGATATAGCTGCCTTTTATTTCACTGGCAGCAGAATGGAAACGACGTTAGCTGATAGATCTTGTGGATATGGATATGGTGCTCCCCGTTTGGAAGAGAACCTGTGCCAACTACATACGGAGTACTAAAGCACACAGCATTGCTTTGTTCCAGGCTTAACTATGACGTATCATGGCGCAGGTCTGCAGAAGACAACTTTACGAGGGAGGTTCGAGTTCGGAGTTGTCGGCGCAAAAGACTGAAGAAAAGGTGGCGAGAAGCTCCGATGACGTCCGTGCGTTGCTCTTTGGCATCGTGATGGATCAGGGTGCAGCCTCGTGCCCGTTGCAGATGGAGCAGCAGAAGCTTCTGTGTGAGATCGATCTGTTCTTCCAGGAGTCGAGCCAGCAAGAGCAGCATTAAGGCCCAGTAACTTGTTTCAGTTGTACAGCTGGCAGTATAGTTTGCAGCAATCTGGCAATGTTCATGTTATCTGAATTCTTAGAAGTTCTGGAACTGCTTGCATCAGTGTCGGTACTAGGTACGGCAGTCTGCGCAAATCTGCATGGAGCTGGATGGTGCACTCATAATCCGGGCCAATCACTTGTACAGAGAGTATGAAGTATGCAAATCTAAAACGAAAGAATGAATAGTGATCGTTGTAACTGTTTATAACTAATTTCGTGCTTTGTATTAGTTTGACAAATAAAATTTGCGTTGCTATTGTTAAAAATTTAAGGAAATTATTAACCATGAATTCAGGTGGATATAAGAAAGAGGTGACGCCAACATCCCCCATGATTATGAAGCCGCGCCCTTTATGAAAAGTGTCTTTGGCACATGAGCAGTGCTCTCGGTTTGTAAAAAAATTGAAAACATATTTTTCGGACTCCAAAAAATCTGAAATTAAATATGCGTATACATATACACATTTTGAAGGTAGGGTAGAAATATAGGAGGAAAATATGTTGTATATTAAGCCGTACACAAAATACAAATTTGGGACAATTTTTTATATCCTTATATACAGCCACCTCAAAATACAATGCAACTTCTATCAAAACTTGGCACGAGTATTCAAGATAGATGTATGTATTCATGGAATAAATTTAATACTTTTTTATAACAGGGAAGTGTATTTTTCAAATATTTTTAAAACCAGGAGAAGTGATGCTCACCTGCACCAAATTTGCTCTCCCTCGCAAAATTTGTCTCCCGGGGAAAGAACTTTTTTAAACAGTAGGCCTAGGCTCCACGTTAAATTCACAACGCCGACAACGACAAATACAAACGTGCTTACTCACAACTTAGAGGCAACCGACAACACAAGCGCACAGAAGATAAACACAAGAGCCCAGCTTGAGGCACCATTGGCATAGCCCGACATTACAAATTAAAACTATGGGGCACACATCAAAGGAGGAAGCAGCTAGCAATGTGCCATCGTCCGCTTCAGCCGACACATCAGAGCCCGTACTCCGCCATCTTCACCTCCGGAAGGGACCCCATGCCCCTCGCTCTGGATCAAAGGGCGCCGACCTGTCCGGAGGCGAATGAGTTCACCCTAGAACACCGGGGAGCACAGGAAGAATGCTACCAGGAAGAACCCAATAGAGACGCTGCAGGAGCTCCACCAACCGATCACCACCACCAAAGCTTCAATCACCATACCAGGCCACCGTTGCTGGATGAAGACGTACCAAAGACGAAACGACCGGAGTCGCCACGGACACCTCCGGTGAATTGCTCAACCACCGTCCCTTTAGTCCCCAAGATGGCGCCTCAAGGAAGGTGAACGACATCGCAACCCGCCGTCATCCGAAAGGGGAACCAGGGCTTTCACCCAAGACAGGGAGGGGTAGTGAAGGACGATACCTCGACGAGGCCTTCAAGAAGGAGCACGACGCCTGCAGCGCCGTCAGTGCTGTGGCCAACACCGCTGGCCAAGGGTTTCCCCCGGTACCTGCCCACACCGAACCAGCCCACCTTACACCTGGACCGACGGAGATCGCCAAACTGGTAGGGGAGAAGCAAATTGAGCAAGAAGAGGCTTCGAGCTTCAGATCTAGGACCAGGGCCGGCGGCTCAGCCCAACACCTGACCTCCGACCACCACCTCCTCGCCGCCCGCACGGTCGAGGGAGGGGGAGGGCACGCACCACGGACGCTACCCGCCGCCAAATCGACGCCGTCCACACTGCCTAGGGCCGCGCCCCGGCTTTCCGAAGCCCTCCACGCGAGCCAGAGCGGCGAGATCCCCGCCGCCACCTTGCTCGGTGCCGCACGGGCTTGCCCGGCAGCCCCTCTGGTGGCGGCGAGGCTGGGGGAGGAGGGGGGTGGGAGGCGGCGCTAGGGTTTCGCCCCTACGGTCGCCCCCAACGGAGCGACACGGGAGGCAGGGGTGGTGGTGGTGACTGGTGTGTGTGGGGGGGGTGGGGGCGGGGATCGAGGGGGAAGAACTCAGGTGGCTGAGTCATCCCACCGTTGTAGGCGTGTGGAACTGTAGATACTAGGTTGTGCCTGTTGATACCGAGATTTCAAAATCGCGGAGATTTCAAAACCTGTCGTGAAACAAAACAAAAAGCCCTAATCGAAGAAGGTAGCTCTTCCGTTTCCCCAAATCCCACCGCCCCGGCCGCTCCGAACATGGCAACGAAAACCCCCAACCTTTCGGCGGCGGCGAGGTCTCGCCGGAGCATGCCGCCGCCGCCAACGCCAGCCGCCGCTCTGAGCCCTCCCTTCTCCCCTACCCCGTTGCGCGCCCGCCGTGGCGCCGTCGCCGACTCCTCCTCCTCCTCCTCCCCCCCCGTCGAGCACCCATGCGTACGGCTCCTTCCCCTGCTGATTTCCCGCATTTCTCACGGGCGTCTATTTTCCCTAGCCCTTTGGTGTCTTGATTCGGTTTGTTGATCGGATCTTTGGTTCTCGCGGTCAGGTCAGGCTGTTGGAGTGGTGGCTGGCGAGGGTGGAAGGGGAAGAGCGGAAGCTCGCAGTCTGCGGGTACACTGAAAAGTAAGTTTTACACGCATCTCTTCTCAAGTGCGAATGAGTAAGTTCTGATACTTACAGATAAGCTATTGGTTGACAGGAACGAAGCATTCACCTCTGCACCCATAGCAAAGCGTCATGAGCCTCTTACGATTCAAGATGAGGACGGGGTTGTGGTGCTCCTTGTTGGTTCATTGAGCTATCCACGAATGCATGAAAATGGATTTTCTGCGCAGGTACGCACACTTTTTTTTCTTGTGTTTCTTGTTCATGAACGCCCATATAAATAAATTCATCCAAGATTCAAGCATGATCTGTATGTAGCATGTACATATATTAACCTCTGGTTGTGTTGTGTTGGCCTTACAATATCGAGGCTTATTCATGTCCAAAAACATCATTTCGTCATGCTGCTAATCTACTGCTCTGACAAATGACTTGGTCTATCACTGCAATCCGTGCGTGCAGATCTGCGAGAGGTTCATGATTGGATTTCCATACTGGTGGGAGACCTGGGATTCGCACATGGAAAATTTCCCGCAATTTTTTATCGATCCACGAGAGGGCTCAGCTCAATTTTACTTGCAGAAATTCCAGCTGGGCAAATTTCTTGAAACGTTAGGACCTTCATTCATCCAGAACCTTCTTAAGGATGATAAGAACAACACATTCAATGGGGCTGATACCTTCGCAGAGTGTTCAAGATTTGAGGAGTACACTTGTGGCAGTGATATCTCAACACAGGAAAAATCTGCAGAATCAAATGATGCCAGACCAGAACTTGTAGCTAGTGAGGTGGATAATGTGGAAACAGACTTGATTGCGAGCAGCCCTTCGCAACAAAAAGATAATGCAGACATTCATTGTAATTTAGTTCTTGGTCCCACAGAAGCGTGTACTAGCGATGGGACTTGCCAAGAGACAGGAAATCAGAATGATACCATTCATCCAGCAGCAGCGGAACGGGAAGCTGGTAGCCATCTTGTCAACTCCAATTTGATTTTCAGTAGGTCCCCTGACTGTATGCCCTGTGGCTTGGAAGATGAAAATACAAGTGCTGGAAACTCAGAGGGTATGGTGTCTAAATGTCTTTTAGATGCTGTACCACCTGAAAAGGATAATTTCTGCTCAGACATTGCCGGCACTTTGCAAGGTGTTGAACCCTTGAGTATGTGTAGGAGCAAAATGTTTAGAGACTGGTTAAGTTTTCTCGTGCCTATATTTCATTCGATCTTAATGTTTCTAAGAGAGTGGCTGTTTTTTTTTTTATTTAGGTTATGAAAGTACCCCATTGGCTTCATTGAAGAATCAAGTCTGCTTGGAAGGAACTGAGCTCATCACAGTTACTCAGAAGGCAGTACCAAATGAAGATACATCAACTCCAGTTCATTCAGATGCGCAATCTCTGGAAAAAGTGAGTTTTAAACCGCACAGCTGAAAAATGTTGTATAAGTAATTGGTGTTTGAATCAAATATTTGCTACTATAGTATTTGTACCAGTTTGTTTGCTAATACAGTTAATATGCAAATAGTGCCTCTGCTAGTTTTCCTTTTCTTGTTGGTATGATGGTATCTCCCCTCATTTAGGACATTCTGAATTTGGCTTTATCAGGTAAAGTTGGGGGGGTTTGATTAGACGTGCTTGTACTCTCAAGTCACAAGAGAAGTTTATGGCATAAAGTTATGTTACAGAATAGTAGATAAAATTGTCACAAGGGTAACAATGGCAGTGGCCCAATTCTACATGCTTGCACTTTAAGCTGAAAACATTAAGACACCTAATTCAATCTAATAGCATGTTTATTTAAATTGTCTCCACTAATATAATCACATTCACAAAAATTGCATCAGTACGTTTTCAATGTGGTGTTCCTCTTCTGATATTTCTTGATGAATCATTTGTAATAACACAATTTATGTAGCATTACCTCATTACTAGGATGGAGCAGATTCCAGTTAATATCTTTCAAGTTGACGACTTCTGAGTGTGTTTATTGTGTGTGAACGTACTTTCTGTAGTGACACATTTAATCTGTAGAGTAAGTTATGATTAACAAGCCTTTATGCAGATTGATCTGTACCTCATGTATAAAAGATGAGTAAAACCAAATATTGTGATCCATTAAATTCCTTAGTGTGCAGAGTAAGGTCCTTCATACAGTATTTATCTTCTTATGATGACAAGTTCACATTAGCATATCTGAGCTAGTAATCTTAGTCGTTTTCCTCACGTTACATTGTGAATTTGCTGTCCTTTTACGTGGAAAAACAGATTGTAGGCCCAGCAGAGAAGCAAAAATCTGCACAGAAACTGTTGAGGACTCCTACTAAATCGCCAATGCCTAGAAGTCCTATTTTATATGTAAGTATGAAAATAGCTCCATACCCTTTTCTGTTGTTTAAAATTTAAAACATTGCAAGTTTTTTTCCATTAAACATTTGTTGCTGATGATTAGAGGGATCTGTTGTGCAATTGTCATGTGGTAACTGTTACCGAAGGTTGGGTCATTATATTGGACATACTTTAAGGACAAGGCGTTTTGGCACCCAGTAGCATATGATCCTTGTTTTTAAATGAGTTTAAAACACATTTCAAAATGTCAAACAATTCCGACAAAAAATGTCGCCCGCATACATCGCTAATTCTTGTATAAGCATAGCAAGTATTACATCAGTTTGCTACGCTGCTCTTGGACAAAGTGAATGACTTAAGTGCAGTTTTTTGCAACGCAGAACCAGTCTTACACCAGTTGTAGTTACCTGGTCATTATTTGTGATTGTTTTATTTGAAATACCATTAAAGTATGTTATGCCACTTTCTGGGATGGTTTTTTGTCCCAGTTTTACTGATTACATACAGCCTGTCTGCTTTGTGTAATTCTACTCTGTATAATTTGACTCCGTTGGCAGCAATTATGCTAGCCAGTATTTTGACTCATCTATATCTGTATTTATTGTGTTGTTCTTTGAAATACTTTAGGCACATCATCTTCCGCTGACTCGTGCAAGGGCCCACTCATTATCTATCTCAACACCTGAATCTCTCAAAATGAAAAAAACAAGATCAGGTATAATGCCGTTGGTCTCTGCTATTTAATCATTTACTTGGTATCCTTAAATATGAAGGGAATTGTTTTTTTTAGGTCGTGTGGTAGTACCCCCATTTGATCCAGGAAGCGAAAGGATTGTCTATAACATGGTTAGTAAAGAAATATCTTTTGACACTATATGATTGTGTTGTCTCCATGATGCGTAGTTTAATCTTGTTCATTGCACCAAAGTCCAAAACAAAAAGTGAATAATGAAAGAGATTCCTGCAAAAGGTTCCATATATTCAATACTGTAAAGAAGGCAACACGTGGCGATGGTCTGTCACATTTTCTTCTCACCGCCTTACATGTAGGACCAACCTTATCCTCCTTCGATTACATCCCACTACTATGGCCCAAGAGGCGATGTACTATGGTTGTCTTTATCAGGTTCTCGTCCTGCACAATTCGAGTTCAGTTCAGTACACTGTGCTCCATCCCAGTTCTGCTTTTTCTTCTTCTTTGTACAGAGCACAAAGACCAAAAAAACTGCATTGCACACAGTGCAAGTAATTTAATTACAATTATGAAAGCTTGTGTCAACTGCATACTCTTATTAAGGTTTTGTAGCCATGCACGGGCCCTTTACTAAATTATATTACTGTTCCACAATAAACAATCGTATTGCTAGGACTCAGAAGAACGATCAATGCAGTAGGTAATGAAGTGGGAGTGAGAGTCACTAGCACATTATAAAAACCTGAATATTTCCTATACTCTTATAGCCTTCTGCGCTGCAAGTTTTTTTTTTGGCGAAAATCTGCAAGTTGTTCTTGACGAAGCAATGCATAACTTATCACATACTAGTGCAATGAAGATGCTTATCCTATGGTGTGATTTTCATGTCTTTAGTAGGACATGGAGGCATTCACTCACAGAATTTGGTGGATTCTATTTTTGAGAGCTTTAAAAAAAATTATTTTTAACAAAGTATAGATATGATGCAGTTTTTCAATCTGTACAAACTTATGCAAGTTGAGATAATTGCTTGTTTCTTGGGACATGAGCCAAGCTACATCCGATATGTTTGTGATTCTGAGGAATATATTTTATCTAGCCCTTTCCTGTGCTCCGTGTCTTCCAGTTAATAACAGGATAATTTGGGTAGGATAAGGTTCAAAGACTTAGAGAGGCTCTGTGACTTGAAGAACGTCGATTATTTCACTGCTTGACTAGAAATGTTGAATGCTAGTCCTTTATGTAGGACGAATCAGCTTTGTCCCACAAGAGTCAGACTGTAGCTTTAATATCCTAACAGCCAGCTCTTTATTTGAATTCCGTTCCTGATAACACATTGCCTCCTAAATGCAATTGTGTTTCTTTTGTAGAATGGTATGATTTCAGGCGTATCTCCTGTGTCTCAATCACCTCTCGAAGGTCTGTTCAGATTGTTCACTGTCACATCAATATTGTTTCGTGGAGTACATCCTGTTTTTGAGAAACAACTGTTTGTAGGAAGCTCCCCCGCCAAATTGTCATGCAATGTAGCTTTGCTTCTTTGTAAGTATAATTTTGTTTGTGCTTTGCTGGCAGGGAGTCATGCGAGAAAGAGAAAGAGAAGGGCTCTCTGATTGACTTCCGGACACACTTGCTGCTGTTCGTTCAGAAGGCACTAATACTTCCAGGCCATGACATTTTGAGAAGGGCTCTCTGAGTGACTCCGGGGCTTGCATTTGCTGCTGTTCGTCAAGAAGACGCTAACACTTTGGGACCATACATTTCTCTGATGTACATGGAGTTCATAAGAATCTGTACCGGTGCTTCATTGGAAGCATATGTAACCAAGAGCTTAATTGGCAACCAGATAGCTTTTGATATCTTTGCCCGGTGCCATGGTCACAACTTGCTGCTCATGTTTGTGATGCATCCTCAACTGTAGAGGACTAGAGGCCACGCTAAGATCTCAGTTACCTCGGTCAAAAAAAAAAAAAAAAGATCTCAGTTACCAACTTGAAAAAGGAGTCTTGACAAGTTGATATGAATGAAATTACAAGGTACAAAGTTTCTAGCTCTACATTTGATCTCCTAGATAATGACGCCTACTGAGGATCTATCGAATCCAGAGTCTTGCACTCTGTTTATCAGAGAAACAAATCTGCAGCAACCTGTATCTTCTGAAAACCAGCATTCCCAGCAAAGACTTGGGCCAGACGCATGGCAAGGGCTTCCACCACATCTGGTATGAGCAAGTTCAAGAGCACCTCGGTTTGCTGGCTTGCTGCTAGCAATATCCCCTGGTAATCACGGAGGATGATGCTTAGCTTGCATCAAACTCATTGTAGTCTTTGATTTTGCCCATGACACGATGAAAAAGCACCTCACATTGCGAGCATTGTTTCTGTCTCCCAGATCATGTACCAAATGGCTGTCGCTAGAATTAGCTTTTCAGATTTAGGAAAACTCCGTATTCTTTGTAGTGACTTGCATATCTCTTTCACATGTTGGCATTTTGAAAGACAATGTTCGAAATGGTCATCACGGTTGCAAAAATAACAGCAACACATTGTCGAGGTTAACTGCACTTGTATTTAAAATCATTTAGGAAGACAGTTATGAGCC
Source organism: Lolium perenne (assembly GCF_019359855.2). Lineage (NCBI taxonomy): Eukaryota > Viridiplantae > Streptophyta > Magnoliopsida > Poales > Poaceae > Lolium > Lolium perenne. Next base: position 193,136,990 of record NC_067245.2, read on the forward strand.
ATCCTCCAAAGTAGGAGCTTCGTTTTATTAGACACTGAGCTGCCCATAATTTTGTAGTACGTGCCTTGTACAGTCTTATGACATGGTGAAGATCCTTTGCCTGAAAAGCTATGTTCAGACCAGAATGCGCATGCGCTTGCTAACTTGTATGCCAACCTTCTATAGTCTTATACAAGCATTTCTTTTCTTTTCGAAATGGGGTATCCCAGCCCTGCATCAATGAGGAATTTGTTATTTCCTTACCGCTCCTGGTTTCACGTAGAGTCTTAAAAATTATTACAATTCATGGATCACAAAGGGTTTCAACACAAAAAATGAGCCACCGAAATAAAAACATTAACATGAAACGCCTTTGCATCATCGTCAGCACATCATCCACATCGGCTGTAAAAATTCTGTGCTACCATCACCAGTCACCTAGTATTCATAGCCAGGTGGGACTACATATATCCAATAGGTGGCTAAAGAAATAACCTGCAAAAATGATGGAAATTTTTTTCTGTTAAAAATGCAATCGTTACATACTCTCCATATTGCCCATAAAATAGCACAAACACCAACTCTAACTTGTGCTTTATTCTTTTGGAAACCCCGTTCAACAAATTCTCAAACATGTTTGTAATATTTAAAGGAGGTGGTATATTAAATGTCATGTAAATAATTGTACAAATCATGCGTGTGAATGGACAAGATATAAAGAGGTGTTGTATAGTCTCCACTTGTCACAAAATCAACACTTCACATCCCCTGCCAATTGCGTTTGACAAGATTGTCTTTCGTGAGTATGACTCTTATGTAGAATCACGTGAAAATCCTGATCTTCAGTGGTAGCTTCGTCTTTCAAATATACATTTTAAGGTAAACTATGTGGTCATTAAGCAAATTAATTTACATAGATCTAACTGAATAAAGGCCAGTTGGAGTTAGGCTCCATTTAAATTTATCTTCCTAATCTGGCGACTCAGGCGGCGAGTCTCTCATGCAAACTCCGGTGCTAGTTCCTGTCTCCGTTCAGGCTCCGTCTCTGGTTAGATCCCCGCCTTGTCCCCTTTGTGAGGCTCCTCTCCAAAACTCGGGGGAAGTTAGGGCTTTGGATCTGGAAGATGGATGATCATGGCAGACAGGCGGTTCCAACCGCCGCGTCGAATCTGGGTAGGGAAAAGAGACAGACTAATCAAGTTGGTGATGATGCTTCATCCTTCACTGGTCTTGGCGCCCGTTCATCGGGGATCTCTTCAATGTCTGAGCGTTTAGAGATCGATGAGGAAGAATTTGATGACCTAGTTTTGGAAGGAGAAACTGATGAGAGATTGGAGAACACCCGCCGGATGGTTGTTGCAAGAGTTCACTACCCCAAAAAAATTCAGTCGTGAGGCTTTCTTTCAGCAGATGCATATTGCATGGAATCCGGCTAAGGAGGTAAACATCATGCCAGTGGGAATTAATCGTTTTTTGACCCAGTGTTTCTTTCTAGGGTTTTGGGAAAAGGTTATGGAGAAAGGGCCTTGGCTCTTCTGGGACTGGCTTGTGATAACACCACAGTATGATGGTTTATCAGATCCGGAGACTGTTGCGCTAGAACTCATGCCTGTATAACTTCAAGTCCATAAGATCCCTAAAGGCTATAGAAAGGAAGAAGTGGTGAGGCAACTCATTGGTCGATCTGCTGGTGAGATTATTACAGTTGAGATGGAACCTGTTGGGATTTTCAGAGGAGATTTTGTCAGAGTTAGAGTGAAACATGATGTCCGCAAACCTCTCACTAGATTTGTGTCCATTGTCTTTGGTGGGAAACTCAATCTATTTGAAGTAAAGTATGAAAAATTGGGGCAAATTTGTTTTGCCTGTGGATTAATTGGACATGATTTCAAGGAATGTGGTGATGGTTTATTTGATGAGACAAAACTGAAATTTGGAGAATGGATATATACGGATGCTTCTGGTAGAGGAAGGGGAGGCTATGTGACAAGAGATTAACTTGTCAATGCCTACAGATTGTAGACTAGGGTTTAGTTGGAAGTAGAGGGCAAGTAGATCTCGAAGGTTTCAGCCGAAAAGTGCTCGACGATTATGAAAACTAGGGTTGCGTGAAACAATGAATCGATCCTCTCTTTGTCCCTCGACTCCCCCTTATATAGGAGGCAGAGCCGAGGGATTCGTAATACACAAGTTACAGAGTCCGGGAGGGTTTCTAACCCGTCCCGTGAAATTACAAGTCTATATTTCCTAATACAACTCTAACTTTCCTTAACATAACTTGGGCTTCCAAACTTCATATTCTCGACTCGTGGGCCTTCGGTAAACCCCGGGGACCATCTTTGGCAGGCCCATTGGGGATGGCTATGTCAGTAGCCCCCGAGATTTTGCTTGAATCGAAGAATCAGGGAAAATCTCCAACTTTATAATCATCCAATATTTCTGTCAAATTTATCACATATCTTTGGATACGCAATTATATATTGTACAGTGATAATGGTAGTTGGGACTAGTTCATCTGACGGATCAGGTACTAGTTAACTGCTCTAGTGGCAATCCGCAAAAACCTACTTCAAGATCACGTCCCTGGACATGATCTTGGGATACTGGTGTTAACTCGACAGGTGCCTCTTAAGGTCTTACCATCTGTCGGGTCCCAGTCATGTTTTATTGGGTACCTAACGCGTCCGTTAGGATTTTTCTTCGTATCTGTTGATACGGACAAAAGTAGCAAACCGACGTCAGAGACGGTGCCACGCCGCTCAGAACGGATCTGGTGTCTTACCTTCGCAGAGTTTTGCGGCATTCAGAGATTATTCGTAGCTTTAGCGCTCTGAGAATATATTATCGAGTGCTTTTTCGGCTGTTGGAATAGCACATTTTATTGAGTCAACGGATGACTTATCTTGCCTTCCCTATGGGAGTATATGTAGAGTTATTTGTATAACTCGAAATATGCTCACTATACTTTTTATAATTTCATCGGGCACGCGAACAGCGTTCCCGACGGGAGTAGCCCCCGAGGCTACAACCAAGGACTTGTGCTTGGTTGTAGGCTCAACACTTTAACGCCTTATGTCACTATATTTTCATTCTTTCTCGAGCTTTTTATATCTATCGGGTGCGCGACCAGCGCTCCCGATGGGAGTAGCCCCCGAGGCTATGAACAAATTCTTGCTTTTGATCAAAGGCTCTCGCCATTTCTATTTTGTCATACTCGAGTTTTTCTTTTTTCCAGAGTAGCCCCCGAGCATTTGATCAAAAGCTTGTATTTGATCAAAGGCTCTCGAAATAATCAATAGTCTTTTACTGCCGCCAATTCCATTAATCTTCACAGCCGAGATTTTCTCTTGGCAAGGTGACATCATTACTGACGATAGCCACGATCACTGTATCGGGAATACGCGAGCACTTCTCTTTCTATGTCTTGCGGGCCCAAAACCATCATCAATTTGACACGTCGTGCAAGTGGGGGACACACGTCCTCCGTTTTTTCTGGCGCATGCACTGTAGCGCATGTTCCGTTCCTTCACAGTCAAAATACACTTTTACCCCTTAGCCACGTGTACATCATCCATCTCAAAATTATTCCATCCAACGGTGCATCGATTCGCCGAATCCCCATATAAGGTCTTCTTCTTCCCCCGTTCATCCTTTCGCTTGCGCCGCATGTTGTGGATATACTTCATAGGTATACCATCGACATGGTCCGATTCCGGCAAGCCCGGGTGGCCCACAGATGGTGGTGATGGCTTATGGCCCACCGGGCAGCCCAGTTGCTGTTGATCCTAAAGGATGAAGTCCAGCCCAGGATAGGGAAGCCGGATCCCAACCGACCATCGGAGGAAGTCGGATCCGTGAAGGTCCATGTGGAACCCGGATCCATGGAGGCCCAGGAGTAACCCGGATCCATGGAGGCCCAGGAGTAACCCGGATCCGTGGAGGCCCAGGAGTAACCCGGATCCATGTAGGCCCAGGAGTAACCCGGATCCATGGAGGCCCATGTGGAACCCGGATCCAGTACGACGTAGGGAGGAAGGCAGATCCTTGACGTACACGGCAAGACCTTGTACCGTAGTTAGGCGACCTGTAATCCGGCTAGGACTCTCCATGTAAACCCTAGATCCGTGCGCCTTTATAAGCCGGATCCTGGGAGCCCTAGAGGCACGTTCACGTTCACGTTCACGTTCACGTTCACGTGCACGTTCAGAACAACCACAACTCATTGTAACAACGCGAAAGCGCCCAGATAATTCCAGACAAGCAGCAGTAGGCCCTGTCATCGTGCAGGTGTTCCGAAGCTGGGTAACACGCGTACCACCGTCCCGAGAGCACTCCGCCCTATGGCCCCTACTTCTTCTCCCCCTCGTGAGGATCCCTCCTCCGGGGTACCGTCGATTAGGCAACGACAGTTGGCGCCCACCGTGGGGCCAGCGGCGTCTGGAGGCCGGAACCGGGAGGGTTCCGCCGTGGGAAGCTACGACGACACCATCGCTGTGGGGCGCGTCCTTTACGCCGGAAATCTTTCAATCGTCCTCCGGACGAGTGCTGGATTCCGGCCAAGACAAACCCCGTCAAGCTCTCCATCGTCCCAGTTGGCGGCATACGCATCTTCATCGGCGAAACCGTTGATTTCGACGGAAACGCACTGGTAAGTAATGTAGCTACGACCGCCGCCGAGCAGGACGCAGCTGCAAATATCCGATCCGAGTCGCTGGAGCTTTCCACAGAAGAATCCGCCTTAGACTCGGAAATTTCAAATTCTGGTTTTGGTAGCCGGATCCGCGCCTACGTTTTTGGTAGTCGGATCCGCACCTATGTTTTTGGTTGCCGGATCCGCGCCTACGTTTTTTGGTAGTCGGATCCGCACCTATGTTTTTGGTTGCCGGATCCGCGCCTACGTTTTTTGGTAGTCGGATCCGCACCTATGTTTTTGGTTGCCAGATCCGTGCGTACGTTTTTGGTACTCGGATCCGCACCTATGTTTTTGGTTGCCGGATCCGCGCCTACGTTTTTGGTAGTCGGATCCGCACCTATGTTTTTGTAGCCGGATCCATACCAAAATTTTGGTAGGTGGATCCGCACCTATTTTTTGTAGCCGGATCTATGCCAAAATTTTGGTAGGTGGATCCGCACCTAAATTTTTGGAAGTCGGATCCACACCTAAATTTTGGTAGGTGGATCCGCACCGACAGGACCACTGCGACAATCAATCTCGCACCGGCTCGACGGAACGCCGAAGAAAAACCGCCACGACCGACATTGACTCCGCTCAAACAGCTAAGTCCCTATTTATATTTCATATTTTAATATTTTATGATCATGAGATTAAGATTGGTTCACTCATATCCTGAGTCTTTTACCGCTTTCGCTGTTGGTCATATCTTTCCCACGATTTGCCTTGCGCTCGTAAAAAACTTTGTACTGTTTTTGCCGCTTAAGGCTCCAGTACGCTGCAAAATTTCCGCCTTCGGGCGTTAGCTTGAGTTTTCTGGCCTACACGTTTTCTGTTGTTTTATGTGTGGATTCCTTAGTAGTGACATCTCGGTACTTAAAGCCGGCCTCTGTTTCTGAGGTTCTTGATTGTTTCGCTATTAAGCGCTATCGCCTCAGCAGATGTTCTGTGTTTAAAGTTTGCCGTCTCGCGAAAAGTCAAGCATATAAACCAGAAGAACGGATAAACCAGCACTTGCTTAAAACATATAAATTACATTAACTGTTCAAGATAGTCGAGTTGTTTCCGCCTTGACAGTTTTATGTTGTTCAACTGCTGCATAGTTTCAGCTTTAAAACATTTGTTCAAAGGCCGTTTTTGTTCCGCCTTACATTTGTTCGTTGAACATGATCAAAGAAACAATTTAATACAAATATGTTTTTATGTTTATGTATCAGGTACATGACACTTGGACGTACAACAATCTCCCGAGGTTAGGCGGATCCATGGCGTGCACAGCTGGAAAAGCAACTTGAGTCTTGATTCCGCTATGCTTAGCCGGAACCAACCCTCGGGGGCTGCGGTTTGATCTTAGGTGAAAAGTGTGTTTCCTTTCGGGTATCAGTGCTGGAAATTTCCGCCTAGATGCTTGGGATTTACGCTATTCCTAAGTCACATATAAAGATAAAGCTACTCTAAGAGCACCAAGCCGGATTTTCAAGTAAATTCACCTTGGCGCTCGGGGGCTACACCGATGAAGTTCTCTTTGGAGCAACAGGCCGGAAATTTTCCACCTTGACGCTTGGGGGCTAAGTTTCTGAGCATCGAGTCTCCTTGGAGCAAGCCGACTCAACGCTCGGGGGCTACATACATATGGTTATGTCAAGAAAAATTTCAAAGATGGCGAAAATCTGGCTAACTAGTCGGATCCGCACCTAATTTTTTGGTAGTCGGATCCGCACCTATTTTTTGGTAGCCGGATCCGCACCTCAATTTTCGGTAGCCGGATCCGCACCTCAATTTTCGGTAGCCGGATCCGCACCTAATTTTTTGGTAGCCGGATCCGCACCTAATTTTTTGGTAGCCGGATCCGCACCTCAATTTTTTGGTAGCCGGATCCGCACCTAATTTTTGGTAGTCGGATCCGCACCTCAATTTTCGGTAGCCGGATCCGCACCTAATCTTTTGTTAGTCGGATCCGCACCTATATTTTGGGTAGTCGGATCCACACCTATATTTTGGCTAGTCAGATCCGAACCTACATTTGGCTAGTCGGATCCATACCGAAGATTACGTTGGATGGTGTCTCCGAAGAATCTGACCATTGGATAATGAAGTTTCCGACCAATACTTGGTTGGAGATACGAAGTTTGGAGTCCTTCAAGATTCTCTATTATTCGTTCCAGCCAAAGGATGAAGATACATGCGCAAGCTGAGCTGGATGGAAGAACGGTGAATCTTGGAGAACTCCGGGGGCTACTGTTGTGGATATACTTCATAGGTATACCATCGACATGGTCCGATTCCGGCAAGCCCGGGTGGCCCACAGATGGTGGTGATGGCTTATGGCCCACCGGGCAGCCCAGTTGCTGTTGATCCTAAAGGATGAAGTCCAGCCCAGGATAGGGAAGCCGGATCCCAACCGACCATCGGAGGAAGTCGGATCCGTGAAGGTCCATGTGGAACCCGGATCCATGGAGGCCCAGGAGTAACCCGGATCCATGGAGGCCCAGGAGTAACCCGGATCCGTGGAGGCCCAGGAGTAACCCGGATCCATGTAGGCCCAGGAGTAACCCGGATCCATGGAGGCCCATGTGGAACCCGGATCCAGTACGACGTAGGGAGGAAGGCAGATCCTTGACGTACACGGCAAGACCTTGTACCGTAGTTAGGCGACCTGTAATCCGGCTAGGACTCTCCATGTAAACCCTAGATCCGTGCGCCTTTATAAGCCGGATCCTGGGAGCCCTAGAGGCACGTTCACGTTCACGTTCACGTTCACGTTCACGTGCACGTTCAGAACAACCACAACTCATTGTAACAACGCGAAAGCGCCCAGATAATTCCAGACAAGCAGCAGTAGGCCCTGTCATCGTGCAGGTGTTCCGAAGCTGGGTAACACGCGTACCACCGTCCCGAGAGCACTCCGCCCTATGGCCCCTACTTCTTCTCCCCCTCGTGAGGATCCCTCCTCCGGGGTACCGTCGATTAGGCAACGACACCGCACCTCTGCTCTCCTCTCCAAAAATCCCCCACTGCGCCCAACACTTCCTGAGCTCAACCACACTCGCACTTACGCCTACGCCATTTTTGATGCCACCACGTGCACGGCTCACCAGGCACAACACTCCTGAGTCAAAGATGGTGGCGGAAGATCTGGAGTGGGAGAGATCCAAGATTTTGAATCAAGACCTCAACCAGATGAAGAAGCTCGGGTTAATGAAGAAGAAGGACGCGCTGCGCTTCCCCAGCGAGGAAAGCTATCCATCGCCTCCTATCGAGTATCGGGTCAGTTTTGTTGACCATCTTATCCGCGGCCTCTCTGCCCCCATTCACGATTTCCTCCGCGGTCTTCTTTTTGTTTACGGGTTGCAGCTGCATTAGCTGACTCCCAATTCCATCCTCCATGTCTCTATTTTCATTACTCTCCGCGAGTGCTTCCTCGGAGTCCATCCTAATTGGGCTCTTTGCAAGCGCATCTTCTGCCTCCGCCGCAATGGCTCCCACAACATCGCCTACAACATAGGCGGTGTTGTTATTTGCGTTCGCCCTGACGTCGAGTATTTTGACGTCAAATTCCCCAACTCCGTCCAAGGGTGGCGCAAAAGATGGCTTTATGTGCACGAAGAAAGCTCCAACTCGGTGGAGTACAACATAGGTCCTTTCGATGGAGGTGCCAAGATTCTTCGCCGCCGATCCTGGGACGCTGAAGCCACCGAAGAAGAAAAAATGGCGACAGAGGCACTGATGTCCCGTATCCACGAGCTTCAAAACACCCGTGGCAAGGAATTGTTGGGTATCCAGATTACAGCGTACTTCCTTAGGATTAGAGTGCAGCCTTTACAAGCTCACAAAAATCCTCTTTGGATGTATGCCGGCGAAGAAGATGCCGACAGGCTCTCCAAAGACCTTTCTGTAAAGGACTTGGAGAAGCTTATCCGAAGAATTTCGTCGCTCAGCAAGAAAGATGCTATTCCATCCTCTTGTCGCGTGGAGCCATATAGTGGCACCAACGCCCTCCCCGAGGTAATTTTTTCGACTATTATTTTGTCCTCTCGATTTTTTTAATATTTGTCGACTACTATTTTGCTAACATCCCTTGCGTAACTTCTTTGTCGACACACCTTGTCCTTGTAGAATCATCCAGTTCTAGCTTCTCTTCCTCCTCTTCCCGAAGGTGGAGAAGTCGAAGAACGGGCTGTTGTCACCGACAACAACCAGGGTACTTCTCGCCCTGAGAGTGAAATCGCGGGTTCTCAAAAATCCACGGCCTCCTCTGAAAAAGAAGTTGAATCCGAGGCCACCGCATCGACACACTCCCTCCCCTCAGCTGTTTCTCCAAGGAACAAGAGAAAAAGGGACGAAGTTGCCGATTCCGGCACCTCCAAATCCGGCGCACCTCCTGCCAAAGAAGTTGTTCCCGATGAAGAAGGGACAACTTTCAACCCTTATGAAGATGCCCTTGTCAGCTCGTAAGTTCTTTGTTACTTTTTGTTGCTTGCTCTCGATATTTTGTCTATGTTGTTTCTTATTTTGTCGCCTTATTTGTTGTAGTGTGACGAGGATGAAAATCCACCTATTGACGCGACTGCTCGAATGAATACGTCTCATACTTTAGTTGTCTCTGAAGCTCAACCTGATGGGGATGAAACCTCGCCTCCTCAGCAAGACATAGAGCACCCAACTCCAGTTGCGAGCCCCCGTGCCTCTTCACCAAAGAGAGCTAGGGTCGAGTCAGTCAAGGATCCTACCCTGTTAATTGGTGGTTCCACGACTCCTTCGATGGATGATGTAATTTTTCTCCTCTTCTTTTATGTTCCGAACATTTCAAATGCTTTCGACTCCCCTTTGGTTTTTTGCTTGTTGCTGTCGAACTTTCACTTCCTATATTGATTTCTCTTTCTCTGGTTTTCTTTTTCAGCCTTTGATGAAGGAATTTATCAGTCTTGGTACCCAATTCATCGGGTACCGTGACCATGCTAAGAAACTTGAAGGTACTATTTTTTCCCGCCTCTTCTGCTGAATAAACTCTCCTTCATTATTTTGTCATGACATTTTACTGTCGTTTGTTTTGCCAGACACTCTTGCGGAAGCTAACAAACGTGCTGATGCTCTTGCTCTCAAGTTGGAGCAAAGCGAAAAAGCTCACAAGAAAGCTGAATCAGACGCTGCCGCTTTCGAAGATCTTCGAAAAAGACTTCACGATGCAGAAACTTCTTTAAGTGAAAACATAGCTCAACAGTCTGCTCGTCAAAAAGAAATCCTCACTCGCTTGGAGTCGCAGAGCCGACGTTTTGTTAGTAAGTACTCAGATCATTGTTATTTCTTCGGGTCATCATATTTTTCCTGGCGCGCTTTTTGACAAGCTTCCTTTTGCTTGTTTAGGGAAAACGCATCAAGATTTTGATCTAGAAAATCCTGAAGGTGATCGCCTTCTCGACGCGCTCTCCCTCCTTGAGATTCATGGAGACGAGGCACGCCAAGGTCTTGATGACGCTAAAGCAGGTCTGTCGAGGCTTTTTCCCTACTTCTTCGCGAAGAAAGAAGAACCCGAGACTTTTACTGCTCTCGCCGAGTGCTTCAATTCTCAAGAAGATCTTGGGCTCGGTCTTCGACAAGAAGGCTTGAAGATTGGTGTTGAAGGCACCATCGCCTTGGTTGCTGACAGCCAACAAAATATTGACTGGGCGAAAGTTGGTGATGTGGAGAAGATGGAGACGAAGAGGTGGCAGTCTTTGATTAAGGCTGCTAAGCCAAATTCAAAGAAAATCCTCGCCTTCCTCGGATGCAAACCAACTCCCGCTCCTAGTTCATCGAAGCCGGAGGTCAAGTAGACCACCTTGTCTCTTCTTTTGTTTTGTTTCTCTTTTGATGCTGTCGCCATAGTAGCTTTGGCGACAACTGCCCCATTAGTTCACTAGGAACCTTCTTTTGTAATAGCCGTGTAAATATCTGACCTTATTAATGAAAAGCTATGTTGCCGAGTTATTGATATCGAAATATTTCTCTTCAGTTGATTTTTGACAACTATACCGTTGGGCCTCATTCCTCGTCTGCTATGCCTGCTGCGTCTTGCTCGAAAAGGTCCTCCGCTGTCGAGTGTATTGGAGGTTCTTCAAGTGCTGCAAAAAATGAAGACTTGGACGAGCTCCGTCAACAACTGCAGTTGATGAAAAAGCAAGCTCTCATGATGATGGAACAATCTCGAAGATCATCGAACAGGGAAAAACTTGTTGTTCAACAAGCTCAAGAAGCCATGGTATTGAAGGAGGCTGCGGTTGCTGAGGCTGCTGAAGCTGCTTCCTGAGAAAATGATATGCTTCAACTGATGAACGAATCCAGCTTGGATATGACGGGTGCGCTTCGTAAACTTGGTCATGCTTTATTTTATTCTTACTATCTTTTATTCCTCGCTGATGCCTCCGCTAAAACAGGTTCTTTTTTGGATACTGCTGCCGAAGATCAGCGTGTTGAAGCCCGAACTAATGTGCTTCTGAAGCTTGCCCTAGAGCATGGTTCTAATTTCTGGGTTACACCTGAGCGTACTCGCCAAATCGTCAGATTTCAAGATCGCGCGAGTCAGGTCCACGATTTTTTCGACTTCTGCACAAGAACATTATCTTTAGTTTATAGTACCATGTTTCCACGCAACAAAACACCAGAAACTCTTCCTGCTTTGATGGAGAAGTTCCGAGATGCCCCTCGAATTCATGAATTTGTGCGAGCTCAACTATCTGCTGGGGCAAGATTTGCAATGATTATGATACAGATCTGCTACCCGAAGTTAGACCTGACTCGAATTGTCACCAAGTGTCTGGCCAGGCAGGCCAAGCGGAAGAGGAACATCGATAAAATCAACGACACTGTAACCCCTATAGCAGAAGAGATGATGGACGAACTGCTTCGGATGGACGCAGAATTCTTTGTGAAAGGTAGCTATGCTGAACATAGAACTGGTGCTGCAAACAACGAAGGTGTAAACATAGATGATATACTAGGTAGCAACAGAAAATTTATTTTTCCTTGTCGAATTTTTCTTGATGATGAGGTTGTGTGTATTGTAAAATATAATCTATATTGCAAAGCCCCCGAGCCTTTGGCCTGTGCTCGAGCTATTTTTATGCCATGGTGAATTTACTATTTTGCGGAAGTTCATATATATTTTGTGACCGTGGGTTATAAGCCCCTGAGCCTGTCGACGAAAAAAGATGTATATCACCAATATCTTTTACTATATTGCAGCACCGCGAGCCCGCCTCATTAAAAACCTTTCAGCCCCACTCGGTGCCCTGAAAGGAAAAGAGTGCGTCTGAAAAGTCGCGGGCGTTTCAGTACATTGTGTGTTTACAAAGAGGACTATATTTCGACTTCAAGCATAAAAACGCCTGAGCTGCGCCACGTTCCAGGGATTTGGCTCGGCAACCCCTGTCTTCTTGTCATTTTTCCTGTATGCTCCTCCTTCGAGTACTTCTGTGATGATGTAAGGGCCAAGCCATGGCGGCTCGAGTTTTTCATGGCTTTTTTGTCTGAGCCGAAGAACTAAGTCACCTACCTGAAAGGATCTTGGTCGCAAACGTCGATTGTGGTAGTTTTTTCAGGTCTTGTTGGTACTTAGTGACCCGTGATAACACTTCGTCTCGAGCTTCGTCGAGTGCATCGACATCATCCTCCAATGCTTTTCTTGAAGCCTCTTCATCATATTCCGTGACTCTCGGAGAATCATGCTCTATTTCTATCGGCAGTACGGCCTCAGCTCCATGGACCAGGAAAAATGGAGTTTCCTGTGTCGCTGTATTTGGTGTTGTTCGAATACTCCATAACACACTGGGCAACTCCTCTGGCCAAGTATGTCGAGCTTTTTCCAATGGTGCTAGTAGGCGCTTCATGATACCATTGCAGATGATACCATTGGCTTTCTCGACTTGACCATTGGTCTGCGGGTGCGCAACTGATGCAAAGTGTAGTTTGATGCCTACCTCTGCACAATATGCCTGAATTCCTTGGATGTGAAATTACTACCATTGTCCGTAATGATGCTATGAGGTACGCCAAACCGAAAGACGATACTTTTCACGAACTTGATCGCAGACGCTCCGTCTGGTGAATTTATCGGCTTTGCTTCTATCCACTTTGTGAATTTGTCGACAGCGACGAGCATGTACTCGTATCCTCCTGGCGAGGCTTTGTGTAATTTTCCCACCATATCGAGACCCCACTGAGCAAAGGGCCAAGATAGCGGTACTGGCATCAACTCTGCTGCCGGAGAATGAGGTTTTGCGGCAAATCTCTGGCACGCGTTGCTGTCTACTACTGGCGCGTGGTTGATGTGGGAGGTAGAAATCTCTGTGGTGTAGCTTTTCTTTGTTCCCCGGCAACGGCGCCAGAAAATAGCTTGATGTCTACGCACGCTTCTATTCCTGTAGACAGTGTTGGGCCTCAAGAGCAGAGGTTTGTAGAACAGCAACAAGTTTCCCTTAAGTGAATCACCCAAGGTTTATCGAACTCAGGGAGGAAGAGGTCAAAGATATCCCTCTCAAGCAACCCTGCAATTACGATACAAGAAGTCTCTTGTGTCCCCAACACACCTAATACACTTTTCAGATGTATAGGTGCACTAGTTCGGCGAAGAGATAGTGAAATACAAGTAATATGGATGAATATGAATGGTAATAGCAATCTGAAATAAATATGGCAGCGAGTAAACATGCAGTGGAACAGTAAACAAACAGTGTTTCGATGTTTGGAAACAAGGCCTAGGGATCATACTTTCAATGGTGGACACTCTCAATATTGCAATCATAATTGAATATAAATAAGCACTTTACTATGCTATTCTGAATTACTCTCTGGCAAGATAACGAACACTAATTCATCATGTAGGCAAACCTTAAAGATGTATTCCCAAGTACTAATAAACACCCCGCGCTGTCACTGTGAGCATTCATAGGAGGTACTAACACACCACAATTTCATAGAGACATCCAACTCAAATCATAACTCAGTGAACAAGTATTCTGTGAAATATAGCCTAAGAGACCCACACGGTGCACACACCACTTGAATAGCATAACGACATCTAGATTACAAAGCTCATCATATGGATCTCAATCATGTAAGGCAGCTCATGAGATCATTGTATTGAAGTACATGGGAGAGAGATGAACCACATAGCTACCGGTACAGCCCTTAGCCTCGAGGGAGAACTACTCCCTCCTCATCATAGGAGACAGCAGCGGCGATGAAGATGGCGGTGGTGTCGGTGGAGATGCCTTCCGGGGGCAATTCCCCGTCCCGGCGGCGTGCCGGAACAGAGACTTCTGTCCCCCGAATCTTGGCTTCGCGATGGCGGCGGCTCTGGAAGGTTTTCCGTATCGTGGCTTATTCGTATCGAAGTTTTAGGTCACGAGGCATCATATAGGCGAAGAGGCGGAGTCGGAAGGGGTCTAGGGGTCCCACACAACAGGCCCCCCCCCCCTCTGGCCGCGCCGCCACCATGTGTGGGGGCCCTGGGCCTCCCCTCTGGTCCCTTTTCGGTGTTCTGGAAGCTTCGTGGAAATATAAGATCGTGGGCCTTGATTTCGTCCAATTCCGAGAATATTTCCTGTGTAAGATTTCTGAAACCAAAAACAGTAGAAAACAGGAACTGGCACTTCGGCATCTTGTTAATAGGTTAGTTCCGGAAAATGCATCAAAACGATATAAAGTGTGAACAAAACATGTAGGTATTGTCATAAAACAAGCATGGAACATAAGAAGTTATAGATACGTTGGAGACGTATCAGCATCCCCAAGCTTAGTTCCTACTCGTCCTCGAGTAGGTAAACGATAACAAAGATAATTTCTGAAGTGACATGCTACCAACATAATCTTGATATAATAATGATGTAAAGCATATGAACTGAGATCAAATCATTCAAAGCAAATGTCTATATTGATATAAGAGATGATAATGCAAGAGTTAAACAAGCTAGAATTTTCATGAACTATTGCTTTAAAGACATGAAACTGTACAAAGTTCATTAAAGATGTGTTAAGTATCCAGCGTAGAAGTTCTATCCTTCATTCCAAGCATCAAGTAAATTTTCACAACAAAGAAGGATTCAGTCAAGTAAAATTAAACATGAACATCATGAATCAACTGTTTCGAAGCCTACTCAACCGGTGAGCACAAGCATTTGGTATTGGCACCAGGATGTTATGGTATAAAGAACGTTAATGGGGGTTTGGAAGGCCAAATGGAAGAAAGTCTTACAAAGCTATAATTGATTATTAGACAAGAGGAAGTCTTATAATCGAAGCTATGCAAGGAGTAGTGATTGCCATGCAATGGATGCACATAGAGCTATATGTGTATGAAAGCTCTCCAATGGAACTAGTGGGGGTGCATCCAACTTGGTTGCTCACGAAGACCTAGAGCACTTTTGAGGAGGCTCATCATTGGAATATACAACCCAAGTTCTATAGTGTAAATTCCCCACATAGTTATACTAGTAAAACATGAAAACTCTTTCATATGGAGTGTAGGTGCTAAACATGAGCACAAATGATGACTATGAATACTGCAGTTGCTAAAACATGAGCACACGTGTGGATAAAAGATAGTAATGCTGCCCCTTTTTCTTTCTCTCTTTTTTTCTCTTTTTTTTTCTCTTTTTTTTCTTTTTCTTTTCTATTTTTTCCCTTTTTGATGGCCTCCATGGCTCTTTTCACTTTTAGGGACAACATCCTAATATGACAACATACTTTTTGGTACAAATAACTCATAATGAATAAAACATGATGTATAAAACTGTATGCCTCTGCCAGTGTAGCAGGATGTGCAATGATCTAGCGTAACATGGGTAAACCTCACATCAGCTGTATAGAATCATGCAAAGCAATATGTAAGTAATAAATGACAACAAGTCATGTAATGTAAAATGGAAGTTGCATGGCAATATATCTCGGAACAGCTATGGAAATGCTGTGGTAGGTAGGTATGGTGGCTGTTTTGAGGAAGATGTATGGCTTATGTGTAGGAGAACAAGAGAAAGTCCTCCCACGGGTTTGGATGTACTGGCGAAGTATGCATAATTCTCAATGTGAGCAAAAGGCAATGCACAGTACCGAAGAGGCTAGCAAATTTGGATGGTGGAAGTGCCAAAAACTGTAGCTTAACATTAGTCAAAAAGAACTCACAAGCTTATTGCAAACAACTAGCAGGTTCAACATTAAGAGCATGATTAAAATTTACTCCAAGGAGGGCCGTTCACGGTGGCACAAGTACCCCGCTAGCTCCCTCGACCTTCAGAACAACTTAGTTATTACGATGAACTCTTAGACATGGAAAGCTATCAAGTCCAACTACACCTTCAACTATTTAAGTAGAGTTTGTAGTACGGCACAAGCTTAAAGACAACAATCCACTACTAAATTTAACTTACTTAAACAACAAGCCTTACCATCTAAATACCTCAAAACGTTTGCAAAGAATCAAGTTATCAAAGCTCAATGATCTACAAGATTATGCAAGTGTTTCATTATACCACTACCACATGCAACATTTCCTGAACCAACCAAATAACAATGAACGAAACAGTTTCAACCCTTCGCCATGAACATTAAAAGTAAAGCTAAGAACACATGTGTTCATATGCAACAGCGGAGCGTGTCTCTCTCCCACACAAGCATGAATTTATTCAGAGAATGAAAATAACAAAACGAAAATAAAAGCACACAGACGCTCCAAGTAAAGTACATAAGATGTGACGGAATAAAAATATAGTTTCACTAGAGGTAACCTGATAAGTTGTCGATGAAGAAGGGGATGCCTTGGGCATCCCCAAGCTTAGATGCTTGAGTCTTCTTGAAATATGCAGGGATGAACCACGGGGGCATCCCCAAGCTTAGACTTTTCACTCTTCTTGATCATATTGTATCATCCTCCTCTCTTGACCCTTGAAAACTTTCTCCACACCAAACTCAAAACAAACTCATTAGAGGGTTAGTGCATAATCAAAAATTCACATATTCAGAGGTGACACAATCATTCTTAACACTTCTGGACATTGCACAAAGCTACTGAAAGTTAATGGAACAAAGAAATCCATCCAACATAGCAAAACAGGCAATGCGAAATAAAAGGCAGAATCCAACAGTCCGTAAAGACGAATTTTTCTGGGGCACTTAACTTGCTCAGATGAAAATGCTCAAATTGAATGAAAGTTGCATACATATCTGAGGATCACGCACGTAAATTGGCATATTTTTCTGAGTTACCTACAGAGAACCCTGCCCAAATTCGTGACAGACAGAAATCTGTTTCTGCGCAGTAATCCAAATCTAGTATCAACCTTACTATCAAAGACTTTACTTGGCACAAAAATGCAATAAAATAAAGATAAGGAGAGGTTGCTACAGTAGTAACAACTTCCAAGACTCAAATATAAAACAAAATTGTTGTAGTGAAATAAACACATGGGTTATCTCCCAAGAAGTGCTTTCTTTATAGCCATTTAAGATGGGCTCAGTAATTTTAATGATGCACTTCCAAGAAATAAGAGTTGAAGCAAAAGAGAGCATCAAAAAGCAAATTCAAAACAAATTTAAGTCTAACCCACTTCCTATGCATAGGAATCTTGTAAATAAACAAATTCATGAAGCATAATGCAACAAGCGTAGAAAGACTAGACAAGCGCAACTTCAAAATTTTCAGCAAAAAGAGAGGTGTTTTAGTAACATGAAAATCCCTACAACCATATTGTCATCTCTCATAAAGATTTTCAGTAGCATCATGAACAACTCAACAATATAACTATCAAATGAAACATTCTTATCATGAGCTACATGCATAAAATTATTACTCTCCACATAAGCATAATCAATTTTATTAGTAATAGTGAGAGCAAATTCATCACCATAATCATCATATATAGGAGGCAAAGGATCATCAAAGTAAATTTTATCCTCCATGCTTGGGGGACTAAAAATAGCATGCTCATCAAAACCAGCTTCCCCAAGCTTAGAATTTTCCATAGAATTAGCAACAATGGTGTTTGAAGCGTTCATACTAATAACATTGCTACTAGCATGCAAATAAGGTTCCTTAGGTTTTTTAATTTTCGCATCAAACAATCCATGTCTTAACTCAGGAAATAGATTAAAAATCTCACTGTTATTTTCCATTATGCCTAACTAGTGAAAAATAAAAACAAGAAACAAAAAGATGCAATTGCAGGATCTAAAGAAAATAGCTTCGAGCACTCACACACCGGCAACAGTGCTAGGAAATAGCTTAGTAGTCGGAGGATGTGAATACATTTTACCTTACCTCCCCGGCAACGGCGCCATAAAATAGCTTGCTGTCTACTATTGGCGCGTGGTTGACGTGGGAGGTAGAAATCTCTGTGGTGTAGCTTTTCTTCGTTCCCCGGCAACGGCGCCAGAAAATAGCTTGATGTCTACGCACGCTTCTATTCCTGTAGACAGTGTTGGGCCTCCAAGAGCAGAGGTTTGTAGAACAGCAGCAAGTTTCCCTTAAGTGAATCACCCAAGGTTTAACGAACTTAGGGAGGAAGAGGTCAAAGATATCCCTCTCAAGCAACCCTGCAATTACGATACAAGAAGTCTCTTGTGTCCCCAACACACCTAATACACTTTTCAGATGTATAGGTGCACTAGTTCGGCGAAGAGATAGTGAAATACAAGTAATATGGATGAATATGAATGGTAATAGCAATCTGAAATAAATATGGCAGCGAGTAAACATGCAGTGGAATAGTAAACAAACAGTGTTTCGATGTTTGGAAACAAGGCCCAGGGATCATACTTTCACTGGTGGACACTCTCAATATTGCAATCATAATTGAATATAAATAAGCACTTCACTATGTTGTTCTGAATTACTCTCTGGCAAGATAACAAACACTAATTCATCATGTAGTCAAACCTTAAAGATGTATTCCCAAGTACTAATAAACACCCCACGCTGTCACTGTGAGCATTCATAGGAGGTACTAACACACCACAATTTCATAGAGACATCCAACTCAAATCATAACTCAGTGAACAAGTATTCTGTGAAATATAGCCTAAGAGACCCACACGATGCACACATTGTCACCTTTACACACGTGGGACAAGGAGTCTCCAGAGATCACATAAGTAAAATCCACTTGAATAGCATAACGACATCTAGATTACAAAGCTCATCATATGGATCTCAATCATGTAAGGCAGCTCATGAGATCATTGTATTGAAGTACATGGGAGAGAGATGAACCACATAGCTACCGGTACAACCCTTAGCCTCGAGGGAGAACTACTCCCTCCTCATCATAGGAGACAGCAGCGGCGATGAAGATGGCGGTGGTGTCGGTGGAGATGCCTTCCGGGGGCAATTCCCTGTCTCGGCGGCGTGCCGGAACAGAGACTTCTGTCCCCCGAATATTGGCTTCGCGATGGCGGCGGCTCTGGAAGGTTTTCCGTATCGTGGCTTATTCGTATCGAAGTTTTAGGTCACGAGGCATCTTATAGGCGAAGAGGCGGAGTCGGAAGGGGTCTGGGGGTCCCACACAACAGGGGGGCGCCCCCCCCTCTGGTCGCGCCGCCACCATGTGTGGGGGCCCTGGGCTTCCCCTCTGGTCCCTCTTCGGTGTTCTGGAAGCTTCGTGGAAATATAAGATCGTGGGCCTTGATTTCGTCCAATTCCGAGAATATTTCCTGTGTAAGATTTCTGAAACCAAAAACAGCAGAAAAAAGGAACTGGCACTTCGGCATCTTGTTAATAGGTTAGTTCCGGAAAATGCATCAAAACGATATAAAGTGTGAACAAAACATGTAGGTATTGTCATAAAACAAGCATGGAACATAAGAAATTATAGATACGTTGGAGACGTATCACGCGTCGCAAGTACGAACTATGTCTTTCGCATCCTTGATTGCTGTCAACCAATAAAATCCTGCTCTGAAAACCTTGGCTGCTATAGCTTGGCTTCTTGCGTGATGACCACATACTCCTTCGTGTACATCCTTTATAATTATCCTTCCTTCTTCGGGTGTGACGCACCTTTGTAATACTCCCGAAATACTTCGTTTGTATAACTCCCCTTTGACCACAGTAAAGGCTTTAGAACGTCTGATAACTCGCCTTGCTTCAACTGGATCGTCGGGTATTTCTTTTCTTGGGATGTATGATATGTATGCTTGCATCCATGGAATTTGTACCATCATTACTAGGTTTGGTTCCTCTTCTTCTTCCAGTGCTGCTTTTTTAGCCCCCGAGGGTTTCTCATCCTTCTCCTTCTTCTATGGTTTCTTCGGCTTTGTAGATCTCTCGGCTATCTCCTCCTAGAACATGCCTGGTGGAATCGCGAGACACTGTGACCCAATATTTGCAAGAACATCGGCTTCATCATTGCTTAGCCTGCTGATGTGATTTACCTCGCACCCGTCAAACAACTTCTCTAGCTCATTGTACACTTCCTTGTATGCTATCATACTATCATTGACTGCATCACATTGATTCATGACTTGCTGAGCCACCAATTGTGAGTCACCGAAGATTTTTAATCGAGTTGCGCCACAAGCCTTTGCCATCTTCATCCCGTGTATGAGAGCTTCGTATTCTGCCTCATTGTTAGACGCGTTTGGAAACGTCATCCGTAAGACATACTTCAATTTGTCGCCTTGAGGTGATATTAGTATCACGCCTGCTCCAGCTCCCTCTAATCTCTTGGACCCATCGAAGTTCGTAGTCCAGGCTCTCGATAAATCCGGGGGTCCCGTATTTTGTAGCTCCATCCACTCTGTGTTGAAGTCTGGTAAAATTTGCGATTTTATTGCTTTTTTTTCGTACATGATGTCCCGAGGAGAAAGCTCTATTCCCCACAGGGAGACACAACCCGTAGCCTCTGGATTGTTTAATATATTGGATAAAGGCGCCTCATTGACCACTATTATCGGATGCACCGAAAAATAGTGCCGCAGTTTTCTTGCGGTTGTAAATACTCCATATGCTAGCTTCTGGTATTGCGGATACCGTTGTTTTGAAGGCGATAAAACTTCACTGATGAAATATAGTGGCCTCTGTACTCCATGGAGTTTTCCTTCTTCCTCTCTTTCGACTACGAGTGCTGTGCTGACCACCTGATGCGTGGATGCGATGTATAACAAGAGGGGTTCCTTCTCCTTAGGCGCCACCAAGATTGGTGGTGTCGAAATTGTGCGCTTGAGATCCTCGAAAGGTCTGTCTGCCTCTTCGTTCCATTGAAACTTCTCTCCTTGCTTGATCAGAGCGTAGAACGGCAACGCCTTTTCTCCTAGTCTGGCGACGAATCTGCTTAAAGCTGCGACTCGCCCAGTCAACTGTTGTATTTCTTTCAACTTTGTTGGCTTCCTCATTGTTACGATAGCTTGAATTTTTTCTGGATTAGCTTCGATTCCTCTTGCTGAAACTAAGAAACCGAGAAGTTCTCCCGCAGGGACGCCGAAAGAGCATTTTGTCGGGTTCAGCTTGAGGCGGAACTTGTCAAGGTTTTCGAAAGTTTCCTTTAAATCCTCGATCAATGTTGACCCCTTCTTTGTTGTTATGACGACATCATCAATGTACACTTGTACGTTTTTTCCAATCTGTGTTGCAAGACACTTTTGCATCATCCGCTGATATGTTGCTCCCGCGTTTTTCAAACCAAAAGGCATTGTTTTGTAGCAAAACACGCCATAAGGTGTTATGAACGCTGTCTTGACCTCATCATCTTCTTTTAATCTGATCTGGTTGTAACCAGAATATGCGTCCAAGAAGGAAAGACGTTCACATCCAGCCGTGGAGTCGATAATTTGATCGATCCTTGGGAGGGGAAAGTGATCCTTTGGACAGTGTTTATTGAGACACGTAAAGTCAACACACATGCGAAGGACTTTCGTGTTTTTCTTCGGGACCAGCACTGGGTTAGCTACCCACATGGCCTCCGTATGCAACTCTTTGATAAAACCAGCTTCTCTGAGTCGATCAATCTCTGACAGCATGGCTTTGCGGTTTGGTTCCGAAAAACGCCGCAAAGGTTGTTTAATTGGTCTCGCTATTGGACCCAAGTTTAGGTGGTGCTCGGCAAGTTCCCTGGGTACTCCTGGCATGTCAGCTGGACACCATGCGAAGATTTTCCAGTGCTCACGGAGGAACTCGACGAGCGCGTTTTCCTATGCGAGGTCCATGTCTGTTGCAATGGACGTTGTTTTCTTTGGATCTGTCGGGTGAATCTGCACCTCCTTAGAATCCTCGGTAATGTTAAAGGTTGGCTCCCTGAGTGGCCTTCCTACATCTGGCAACACATCATACTTAGTTGTTAGCCTTGACGCCATATATTCCGCTTGCATCCCGAAGGTTTCTGACAGTCGATGAAAATCCTTGTCGCATTTATCTGCTAACGCAAAGCTGCCTTTGACTGTAATCGGTCCCTTAGGTCCAGGCAACCTCCACAGCAGGTACGTGTAGTGTGGTACCACCATAAACCTGGCATATGCTGGTCGTCCCAACAAGGCGTGACATTGCGACGGAAAATCCACAACTTCGAACTCCAGCCTTTCTATCCTGTAATTTTCTCGGGTTCCAAACTGAATGTCGAGATTGATCTTCCCCAGCGGATAACTTGGCTTGTCTGGCGTGATACCATGGAAACGTGTGTCGGTTGTGAAAGATCGAGATGTCGCCTAGAGGGGGGGGGGTGAATAGGCAATTAAAAACTCTTGCGGATTTGTCTTGTAGGAATGCGGAATTAAACTATCGTTTAGCTTACAAGCACAAACCCTAAATATGCTAAGCTCAACTAAGTGTAACAATATCAACTAGAGCTAAGCAAGATAGGCACAAGATATATGTAGCACAAGTGATAGCAAGATATATGTACTTCAAGCATGATGGCTATCACAAGGAAAGAGAGCTCGGGTATAGAAATAACCGAGGCACACGGAGACGAGGATGTATTCCCGTGTTTCCTTCCTTTGCAAGAAGGTACGTCACGTTTGGAGGAGTGGAGGTCCCACGAAGGATTCCCCGTGCCACGAAGGCTCACCCTATTCTCCGAACCACACCCACGAAGGATAATGGCCCTTTCCTTATGGTTAGCTTTTCCTCCGCTCCGGAGATGGCAAGCTCCACAACCACTTCACAAGCTCCACGAAGGAGAAGCCCGGGCCTCTTCACAATCTTCTTGAAGAGATCACCGGAGCACCAACCGCCAAGCCAACTAGGAGGTCTCCCTCCAAGAGTAACAAGCTCACGGTCTCTCACTCGAACTAATCGTGGTGGAGAGCTCAACACTATGCAATGATGCAAAGCAAGAACACTAGAGGTGTTCAAGTCCTTCACTCTCAAATCCCACCCAAGCAACAAATGCTACGATGAGATTGGAGAGGAAGAACAATGGGGAAAGTCAACAAAAGACTCCAAGATCTAGATCCCAAGAGTTTCCCTCACTTAGAGGAGAAATGGATTGGTGGAAGTGTAGATCTAGATCTCCTCTCTTAGATCCCTCAAGAATGAGCAAGAATCATGGAGGTGAACAAGAGAGAGAGCAAGTTCTTCAAATGCAACAATGGAGGAGAGAGAATGGGAAGAACTAACTCAGCCCAAGGTGGAAGAAGGGCTATTTATAGCCCAAGAGCAAATATAACCGTTGGGGAAAAGTTGGGCTGAGTCAACCGTCGAGGAGGCCGGTCAACCGGGCCTGGGGCCGAGCCGTCCGGTCCAGGGCCTGGTCAGACCGGGCCACAGACTGGACCAGCCGGTCCAAACCGGGCGGTAGACCGGACCTCGACCGGGGTCACTTTGCGTCTTCCAGGAGGTCATCCTGTTGGCGCCCGGTTGGCGCCCGGTTGGCGCCCGGCCGACCGATCGGCACGCCGGACAGGCCGGTCGCAGCCGGGAGCTGGGCCGGACCCAGACCAGCGGCCTTACAGCAGCACGCCCGGTTGGCATCAGTGCCATGGCCGGCGCGGACCGGGTGGGCCGGTCAGGCCGGTCGGCCGACCGGCCACTACCTCCCCTTTTTCTTTTCATTTCCTTTTTATTCTTTTCCCTTTTTCTTTAATAACTAATGCTCCCGAACTCCGATTGACATGAAACCAATTTTGTTGGAAAGATAACGACGAATAGAACCCCAACAAAAACATTTTAGATGATTTTAGAGAGGGAGTCTCCCACCGTCAAGAAACGGCGAAGACGTCCAAACTCGAGAACGCAATAGAAGATGCATGCGAATCCCGTTTTCGATGAAGTTGGGCTTGTTGTAAAGCTAGCAACAAGCTCAAGAACCTCACACAGAGAA
The DNA here is from genome assembly GCF_019359855.2 of Lolium perenne. Taxonomy (NCBI): domain Eukaryota; kingdom Viridiplantae; phylum Streptophyta; class Magnoliopsida; order Poales; family Poaceae; genus Lolium; species Lolium perenne. Next base: position 193,160,921 of record NC_067245.2, read on the forward strand.
ACACCAAGAAGCAATAAGGATATGCAAAGTATGCAAAGGATTGAGCTCCCTAAGACGATGTGATCAATTTACTCAACCGAAAGCCCCTCTTAATAGTGCGGCTATCTATCCTATAATCCGGTCTCCCAACATCCACCTTGAGACCGGTAAAAGGAAAACCTAGCAAGGCCATACCTTTGCCTTACGCATCCCGCTTGATCTTGATGATAACTCTTCAAGCTTCACTCAAGCTGGAATGCCTCACTTGACCAATGTTGCTTCGTGAAGACTCACAAATGCTCCCCATACACTATGATGGGAAAGCTCCATTGATGCACATCTTCACATGACCATTATCACCAAATGGACGACAATCTTCAAGCATGTGATCCACTTGAGATGCTCATCTTGAACTTACCCAACTCAACCTTGTATCTTCTCATACTCACTTAAGATAGAGCATGGCTAATATTGAGTTCCACATAAGAACTCCATCTTCATTTCATCTTCTTCATCATATCACATATATGTCTTCAGATCGATGATCTTGATGCCAATACACAAGATGTATCTTTATTTACATGGCATCCATACTTGAATCCAACACATGGAATACAAGTAGAGCCTATGGAATATTCCTTCATATAAACTCAATTAAAACATTAGTCCATAGGGGTTGTCATTAATTACCAAAACCACACATAGGGGCAATGTACCCTTACAGGTTGGTTTTAGGTTTGCCAGGGATATGTTCATCTTCCTTAGTGTATCTGCATACATAAGGTTTAGACTGCTGCCTCCATCTATGAATACTCGAGATACGTCGAATCCTGCGATCACCGCTGGTAAGATAAGTGTTGACTGCCCTGGTCGAGGAACTTGCTGCGGGTGATCCGCTATTGTGAAGCCAATGTCCTGTCCCGACCAATTTAGGTACTCAATCGTTAGTGGAGGCATCTTCTCTGCCATGAACACTTGACGCGAGATTACTTTCTGAGCCCTGTTAGACGGCCTAGCTTTCTGAATCATCGAGACCGCACCGTTGGCATTGGTGTCGATATATGGAGGTGGGTGTGGTGCTGCCACTATTCTGAGTTGGTGCCGATTTTCGTCCGTAATTGCGGGAGGGGGCGGAAGGTGGATCTCGCTCCTGGGCCCCTGGGGATTTCGGTTTGTTGCTTGAGCATTGGCTTGCCCAGCAAACCTCAACATTGCTTGAAAATTTCGATAGTCCTTCTGCAGATGTCCTGACTGCCTCTTCCCATTATTGTCGAGATAGAAATGCATTTGACATGGTCCATTCATCATATCCTCGGGAGATATATATGGTCTTTGGAACCTTGGTCCACTATTTTGTCTGTTGTTACAGGAGTCATCTCTATTGTCGCCTCGCTGATCGCTACTCCTTTCATATTCATCTCTATTGTTTCCTCTAGTGTTTCCTCGAAAACCAGCCGATATTTGGCCAGGAGCATCATAACTCGAGAACTGCCGAGGAAATCATCATCTATTTTGAAAATTTTGACTGCGGTCCTCCTCGGGTGACCTATGTCGCTTATTGTGAACATCATCTTCTCCATCTGCCCACCTATTTGCTATCTCCATCAATGCTGATACTGTCCTTGGGTTGGTTCTCCCCAAGTCTTCGACAAAATCTCCTCGTTGAATTCCTGCCACCAACGCATCTATTGCTCTCTCGTCAGATATGTTCTCTGCCCAGTTTTTAATAATGTTCCACCTCTGGATGTAATTTCTCATTGATTCATCATGCTTTTGTCTACACTATCTCAACTCTTCTAGTGATGCGGGTTTTTTGCAGGTGGATCGGAAATTCTTAACAAATACATCCTCAAAACTGTCCCAGCTGTCGATGGAACCTGGAGGAAGCTTCTTTATCCAAGATCGTGCGGCTCCACTCAGGTGTACTTGAATGCTTTGCATGGCTGTTGCTCTGGTTCCACCTATCAGCTTCACCGTCTCGAGATAATCAACTAGCCAATCCTCGGGATCTTGCAGGCCATCGATTTTTTTTGAAATTATCGGGTAATTTAAACCCTGAAGGAACTCGAGTTTTCCGGACCCTCCTTGTAAAGCATGGTAACCCACACATATCCTTGATACGTCTCCGACGTATCGATAATTTCTTATGTTCCATGCTACATTATTGATGATATCTACATGTTTTATGCATACTTTACATCATATTTATGCATTTTCCGGCACTAACCTATTAACAAGATGCCGAAGAGCCAGTTGCTGTTTTCTACTGTTTTTGGTTTCAGAAATCCTAGTAAGGAAATATTCTCGGAATTGGATGAAATCAACGCCCAGGGTCCTATTTTCACACGAAGCTTCCAGAAGACCGAAGAGTCAACGAAGTGGGGCCACGAGGTGGCCAGAGGGTAGGGCAGTGCGGCCCAGCCCTTGGCCGCGCCGACCTGTCTCCTGGGCCCCTTGTGTGGCCTCCTGACCTGCCCTTCCGCCTACAAATAGCCTTCGTCGCGAAACCCCCAGTACCGAGAGCCACGATACGGAAAACCTTCCAGAGACGCCGCCGCCGCCAATCCCATCTCGGGGAATTCAGGAGATCGCCTCCGGCACCCTGCCGGAGAGGGGATTCATCTCCCGGAGGACTCTACGCCGCCATGGTCGCCTCCGGAGTGATGAGTGAGTAGTTCACCCCTGGACTATGGGTCCATAGCAGTAGCTAGATGGTTGTCTTCTCCTCATTGTGCTTAATTGTCGGATCTTGTGAGCTGCCGAACATGATCAAGATCATCTATCTGTAATGCTATATGTTGTGTTTGTTGGGATCCGATGAATAGAGAATACTATGTTATGTTGATTATCAATTTATGTCTATGTGTTGTTTATGATCTTGCATGCTCTCCGTTATTAGTAGAGGCTCTGGCCAAGTTTTTGCTAGTAACTCCAAGAGGGGGTATTTATGCTCGATAGTGGGTTCATGTCTCCGTGAATCTGGGGGAGTGACAGAAACCTCTAAGGTTATGGATGTGCTGTTGCCACTAGGGATAAAACATTGATGCTATGTCCGAGGATGTAGTTATTGATTACATTACGCGCAATACTTAATGCAATTGTCTGTTGTTAGCAACTTAATACTGGAGGGGGTTCGGATGATAACCTGAAGGTGGACTTTTTAGGCATAGATGCATGCTGGATAGCGGTCTATGTACTTTGTCGTAATGCCCAATTAAATCTCACAATACTCATCATAATATGTATGTGCATGGTCATGCCCTCTCTATTTGTCAATTGCCCAACTGTAATTTGTTCACCCAACATGCTATTTATCTTATGGGAGAGACACCTCTAGTGAACTATGGACCCCGGTCCAATTCTTTATACTGAAATACAATCTACTGCAATTGTTCTACTGTTTTCTGCAAACAATCATCTTCCACACTATACATCTAATCCTTTGTTACAGCAAGCCGGTGAGATTGACAACCTCACTGTTTCGTTGGAGCAAAGTACTTGGTTTGTGTTGTGCAGGTTCCACGTTGGCGCCGGAATCCCTGGTGTTGCGCCGCACTACATCTCGCCGCCATCAACCTTCACGTGCTTCTTGACTCCTACTGGTTCGATAAACCTTGGTTTCTTACTGAGGGAAACTTGCCGCTGTGCGCATCACACCTTCCTCTTGGGGTTCCCAACGGACGCGTGTCGAACGGAAAGACAATACGTCAACCACGCGCATCAAGCAAAATTTCTGGCGCCGTTGCCGGGGACGTGAAGAAAACTACACCACAGAGATCTCTACTCCCTCGTCAACTACACGCCAGCAAGAAAATTTCTGGCGCCGTTGCCGGGGAGATCAAGACACGCTGCAAGGGGAGTCTCCACATCCCAATCTCTTTACTTTGTTTTTGTCTTGCTTTATTTTATTTACTACTTTGTTTGCTGCACTAAATCAAAATACAAAAAAATTAGTTGCTAGTTTTACTTTATTTACTATCTTGTTTGCTATATCAAAAACACAAAAAAATTTAGTTACTTGCATTTACTTTATCTAGTTTGCTTTATTTACTGTTGCTAAAATGGGTACTCCTGAAAATACTAAGTTGTGTGACTTCACAACCACAAATAATAATGATTTCTTATGCACACCTATTGCTCCACCTGCTACCACAGCAGAATTCTTTGAAATTAAACCTGCTTTACTGAATCTTGTTATGCGAGAGCAATTTTCTGGTGTTAGTTCTGATGATGCTGCTGCCCATCTTAATAATTTTGTTGAACTTTGTGAAATGCAAAAGTATAAAGATGTAGATGGTGACATTATAAAATTAAAATTGTTCCCTTTCTCATTAAGAGGAAGAGCTAAAGATTGGTTGCTATCTCTGCCTAAGAATACTATTGATTCATGGACTAAATGCAAGGATGCTTTTATTGGTAGATATTATCCCCCTGCTAAAATTATATCTTTGAGGAGTAGCATAATGAATTTTAAACAATTGGATAATGAGCATGTTGCACAAGCATGGGAAAGAATGAAATCTTTGGTAAAAATTGCCCAACCCATGGACTGACTACTTGGATGATCATCCAAACCTTTTATGCAGGACTGAATTTTTCTTCGCGAAACCTATTGGATTCAGCTGCTGGAGGTACCTTTATGTCCATAACTCTTGGTGAAGCGACAAAGCTTCTTGATAATATGATGATCAATTATTCTGAATGGCACACGGAAAGAGCTCCACAAGGTAAGAAGGTAAATTCTGTCGAAGAAACCTCCTCCTTGAGTGATAAGATTGATGCTATTATGTCTATGCTTGTGAATGGTAGGACTAATGTTGATCCTAATAATGTTCCATTAGCTTCGTTGGCTGCTCAAAAAGAATATGTTGATGTGAATTTCATTAAGAATAACAATTACAGTAACTCTATGCCATATCCTGCTAATGGTAACTCTTATGGTAGATATGTTTCACCTAATGAAGAAAAGATGTTAGAAATTGAAAGATCCACTAAGAGCTTTATGCAATCCCAATATGAGAAAAATAAATTGTTTACTAAAACTATGAATGAACAATCTACCTTGTTGAAGAATATAGGAAATCAACTTGAAAATTTGAATATGGAGATCTCTGGGTTGCAAACTAAACTTGCAAATGCTGAAAACCAAATCTCATACATGTCCGCGTCACAATCTTCTTTAATTAATAAAATGGCTGCTAAACCTGAGGATATTGATAATAAAATTGTTACTACAGCAAATGCCATCCAAGTTAGAATTAATGAGAATATAAGATTGATGGCCGAATTGCGTGCTAGGTGGGAAAGAGAAGAAAATGAAAAAGAAGATAATATAGCTAAAGTTTGGACTATTACCACCACTAGTAATGCTAATGCTACACATGTTGCTGCACCTCCTACTATTAATGGTAAAATAATTGGTGTTGGCAATGTTTCCACTTCTAATGCAAAGCACGAAAAACTGCCTGAAACTGCTAAAACTGCTGAAACTGCTTGTGATAAAACTGCTGAAATTTTTTCCAACATTGGGGATGATGATCCCATTGCTTTAGATTATAATGGTTTAAATTTTGATGATTGCCACATCTCTGAAGTTATAAAGTTCTTACAAAAACTTGCTAAGAGTCCTAATGCTAGTGCTATAAACTTGGCTTTCACAAAACATATTACAAATGCTCTCATAAAAGCTAGAGAAGAGAAACTAGAACGTGAAACTTCTATTCCTAGGAAGCTAGAGGATGGTTGGGAGCCCATCATTAAGATGAAGGTCAATGACTTTGATTGTAATGCTTTATGTGATCTTGGTGCAAGTATTTCCGTTATGCCTAAGAAAATCTATAATATGCTTGACTTGCCACCATTGAAAAATTGTTATTTGGATGTTAATCTTGCTGATCATTCTACAAAGAAACCTTTGGGGAAAGTTGATAATGTTCGCATTACCGTTAACAATAACCTTGTCCCCGTTGATTTTGTTGTCTTGGATATTGAATGCAATGCATCTTGTCCCATCATATTGGGAAGACCTTTTCTTCGAACTGTTGGTGCTATCATTGATATGAAGGAATGTAATATTAAATATCAATTTCCTCTCAAGAAAGGTATGGAACACTTCCCTAGAAAGAGAATGAAGTTACCTTTTGATTCTATTATTAGAAAAAATTATGATGTTGACACTTCGTCTCTTGATAACACTTGATACACACTTTCTGCGCCTAGCTGAAAGGCGTTAAAGAAAAGCGCTTATGGGAGACAACCCATGTTTTTACTACAGTAATTTTGTTTTATATTTGAGTCTTGGAAGTTGTTTACTACTGTAGCAACCTCTCCTTATCTTAGTTTTGTGCTTTGTTGTGCCAAGTAAAGTCGTTGATAATAAGGTTCATACTAGATTTGGATTACTGCGCAGAAACAGATTTCTTTGCTGTCACGAATCTGGGCAAAATTCTCTGTAGGTAACTTAGAAAATTATGCCAATTTACATGAGTGATCCTCAGATATGTACGCAACTTTCATTCAATTTGAGCATTTTCATTTGAGCAAGTCTGGTGCCTCAATAAAATTCATCTTTACGAACTGTTCTGTTTTGACAGATTCTGCCTTTTATTTCGCATTGCCTGTTTCGATATGTTCGATGGATATTTCGATTCCATTGACTTTCAGTAGCTTTGTGCAATGTCCAGAAGTGTTAAGAATGATTATGTCACCTCTGAACATGTATATTTTGATTGTGCACTAACCCTCTAATGAGTTGTTTTGAGTTTGGTGTGGAGGAAGTTTTCAAGGATCAAGAGAAGGAGATGATACAACATGATCAAGGAGAGTGAAAGCTCTAAGCTTGGGGATGCCCCGGTGGTTCACCCCTGCATATATCAAGAATACTCAAGCGTCTAAGCTTGGGGATGCCCAAGGCATCCCCTTCTTCATCGACAACATTATCAGGTTCCTCCCCTGAAACTATATTTTTATTCCATCACATCTTATGTGCTTTGCTTGGAGCGTCGGTTTGTTTTTGTTTTTGTTTTGTTTGAATAAAATGGATCCTAGCATTCTTTGTGTGGGAGAGAGACACGCTCCTCTGTTGCATATGGACAAGTATGTCCTTAGGCTTTACTCATAATATTCATGGCGAAGTTTCTTCTTCGTTAAATTATTGTATGGTTGGAAACGGGAAATGTTGCATGTGGTAGTGTATAATAAAATACTTGTAGAACATTGAGCTTTGATAACTTGATTCTTTGCAAATGTTTTGAGGTATTTAGATGGTAAGGCTTGCTGGATAAATAAGTTAAAATTAGTAGTGGATTGTTGTCTTTAAGCTTGTGCCGTACTACAAACTCTATTTAAATAGTTGAAGGCGTAGTTGGACTTGATAGCTTTCCATGTCTGAGAGTTCATCGTAATAACTAATTTATGCTGAAGGTCGAGGGAGCTAGCAGGGTACTTGTGCCACCGTGAATGACCCTCCTTGGAGTAAATTTTAATCATGCTCTTAATGATGAACCTGCTAGTTGTTTGCAATAAGCTTGTGAGTTCTTTTTGACTAATGTTAAGCTATGGTTTTTGGCACTTCCACCATCCAAATTTGCTAGCCTCTTCAGTACTGTGCATTGCCTTTTGCTCACATTGAGAATTGTGCATACTTCGCCGGTACATCCAAACCCGTGGGAGAACTTTCTCTTGTTCTCCTACACAAAAGCCCATACATCTCCTCAAAACAGCCACCATACCTACCTACCACAGCATTTCCATAGCTGTTCCGAGATATATTGCCATGCAACATCCATTTTGCATTACATGCCATGTTGTCATTTATTATTTATATATTGCTTTGCATGATCATATACAGCTGTTGTGTGGTTTACCCATGTTACGCCAGATCATTGCACATCCTGCTACACTGGCAGAGGCATACAGTTTCATACATCATGTTTCATTCATTATGAGTTATTTGTACCAAAAAGTGTGTTGTCATATTAGGATGTTGCCCCTACAAATGAAAAGAGCCGTGGAGGCCATCAAAAAGAAAAAAAAAAGAGCGAAAGAAAAAAAAATGAAAAGAAAGAAAAAAAGAAAAAAAAGGAGAAAAAAGGAAAAAAGGAAAAAAGAGAATAAAAAAAGGGGCAGCATTACTATCTTTTATCCACACTTGTGCTCATGTTTTAGCACCCGCATTATTCATAGTCATCATTTGTGCTCATGTTTAGCATCTACATTCATATGAGAGAGTTTTCATGTTTTACTAGTATAACTATGTGGGGAATTTACACTATAGAACTTGGGTTGTATATTCCAATGATGAGCCTCCTCAAAAGTGCTCTAGGTCTTCGTGAGCAACCAAGTTGGATGCACCCCCACTAGTTCCATTGGAGAGCTTTCATACACATATAGCTCTATGTGCATCCGTTGCATGGCAATCACTACTCCTTGCATAGCTTCGATCATAAGGCTACTTCTTGTCTAATGGTCATTTACAGCTTTGCAAGCCTTTCTTCCATTTGGCCTTCCAAACCCCCATTAACGTTCTTTATGCCGTAACATCCTGGTGCTAATACCAAATGCTTGCACTCACCGGTTGAGTAGACTTCGAAACAGTTGATTCATGACGTTCATGTTTATGTTTACTTGACTGAATCCTTCTTATGTTGTGAAAATTTACTTGATGCTTGGAATGAAGGATAGAACTTCTATGCTGAATACTTAATGCATCCTTAATGAACTTTATACGGTTGCATGTCTTTGAAGCAATAGTCCATGAAAACTTCTAGCTTGTCTAACTCTTGCATTATCATCTCTTATATCAATATAGATACTTGCTTTGAATGATTTGATCTCAGCTCATATGCTTTACAATAGTATGATCAAGGTTATGATGGCATGTCACTCCAGAAATTATCTTTTTTATCGTTTACCTGCTCGGGACGAGCAGGAACTAAGCTTGGGGATGCTGATACGTCTCCGACGTATCGATAATTTCTTATGTTCCATGCTACATTATTGATGATATCTACATGTTTTGTGCATACTTTACATCATATTTATGCATTTTCCGGCACTAACCTATTAACAAGATGCCGAAGAGCCAGTTGCTGTTTTCTACTGTTTTTGGTTTCAGAAATCCTAGTAAGGAAATATTCTCGGAATTGGACGAAATCAACGCCCAGGGTCCTATTTTCACACGAAGCTTCCAGAAGACCGAAGAGTCAACGAAGTGGGGCCACGAGGTGGCCAGAGGGTAGGGCGGCGCGGCCCAGCCCTTGGCCGCGCCGACCTGTCTCCTGGGCCCCTCGTGTGGCCCCCTGACCTGCCCTTCCGCCTACAAATAGCCTTCGTCGCGAAACCCCCAGTACCGAGAGCCACGATACGGAAAACCTTCCAGAGACGCCGCCGCCAATCCCATCTCGGGGGATTCAGGAGATCGCCTCCGGCACCCTGCCGGAGAGGGGATTCATCTCCCGGAGGACTCTACGCCGCCATGGTCGCCTCCGGAGTGATGAGTGAGTAGTTCACCCCTGGACTATGGGTCCATAGCAGTAGCTAGATGGTTGTCTTCTCCTCATTGTGCTTAATTGTCGGATCTTGTGAGCTGCCGAACATGATCAAGATCATCTATCTGTAATGCTATATGTTGTGTTTGTTGGGATCCGATGAATAGAGAATACTATGTTATGTTGATTATCAATTTATGTCTATGTGTTGTTTATGATCTTGCATGCTCTCCGTTATTAGTAGAGGCTCTGGCCAAGTTTTTGCTAGTAACTCCAAGAGGGGGTATTTATGCTCGATAGTGGGTTCATGTCTCCGTGAATCTGGGGGAGTGACAGAAACCTCTAAGGTTATGGATGTGCTATTGCCACTAGGGATAAAACATTGATGCTATGTCCGAGGATGTAGTTATTGATTACATTACGCGCAATACTTAATGCAATTGTCTGTTGTTAGCAACTTAATACTGGAGGGGGTTCGGATGATAACCTGAAGGTGGACTTTTTAGGCATAGATGCATGCTGGATAGCGGTCTATGTACTTTGTCGTAATGCCCAATTAAATCTCACAATACTCATCATAATATGTATGTGCATGGTCATGCCCTTTCTATTTGTCAATTGCCCAACTGTAATTTGTTCACCCAACATGCTATTTATCTTATGGGAGAGACACCTCTAGTGAACTGTGGACCCCGGTCCAATTCTTTATACTGAAATACAATCTACTGCAATTGTTCTGCTGTTTTCTGCAAACAATCATCTTCCACACTATACATCTAATCCTTTGTTACAGCAAGCCGGTGAGATTGACAACCTCACTGTTTCGTTGGGGCAAAGTACTTGGTTTGTGTTGTGCAGGTTCCACGTTGGCGCCGGAATCCCTGGTGTTGCGCCGCACTACATCTCGCCGCCATCAACCTTCACGTGCTTCTTGACTCCTACTGGTTCGATAAACCTTGGTTTCTTACTGAGGGAAACTTGCCGCTGTGCGCATCACACCTTCCTCTTGGGGTTCCCAACGGACGCGTGTCGAACGGAAATACAATACGTCAACCACGCGCATCAATCCTCTTCATCTATTTCTGGGGAATGTCGATGTTCCCTTCTATTTTGTCGCGCTCTGTCTATCCGTGCTTGAGTTGTTGTGTCTCTTGCCCCACTTGTTCTCTCGAGACCTGGTGCTGCTGCAGTAGGTCGTGGGCTATTTTTCCTTGCTGATCCTTCGGGAGGCAAATTTATAAACGCCGTTCCCATGGCTCCAACTCCTGCCATGGCCATATTGTACAATGCTTCTCTGGGATCTCCGGGAGGTGGCTTGGATGCGAGGATGAAGGCTTGCGTCACCATGTACCCAGCTTCTGGTGTCTTGGGGATAATGTTCCCCCTCGTGTCTATCGACATAAAGGACATGTTGAGGTTTTGAACCAGATTCTCCCTATCTGCCTCAGGTATATTTTGTAGCCGAGATCTCGCTCTATTTCGAGCTGCTCTGTGACTATCTCCTGAAGTGCCAGATTGTTGACTCAAATTTTCTCTTCGCCTGCTTGACGCAGAAGCTGCTTCCTGCCTCCTATCCAGCTCGATTTTCTGTTTCTCGAGCTCCCGCCTGGTACGTGCAAGCCTATATTGATACGCTTGTAACTCCTCAGGTGTCGCTGTTATGGTCATTGGCTCTCTACCATCAATAGCTCTTGCGACTTGATCCCATACTGCCTGCGGAAATCGCACCATCTCTCGTGTTCCCGGTCCGATATATTTTGTTCCCAAGCCTCGCGTAAGATCTGCGGGATCGACATACGGATTTCCCGCATCGTCGAAATTCTCTGATGTCTCCTCCTGTGGGCGACCTGGTTCTCCAATTGCATAGATCCGATGATATTTTGGATTCTGAACTTTGTTGGTTTGGTGACACCATCATAGAGATTGGTGAAGACCTTTCCAACAATAGTGGATCTATCGATGAAGTTGAAGCTGTCAATGTTGCTCGAGTCATCGCTTATATCGGAGTCCGCAGATGACTCGAAAGACATGTCGCTGAAGATCTTGGCGAGTTTTTCACTTGCCGAAGTCGTGATGAAGCGTGGTGGCAAGATCTCCTCGTCGCCTGTCTCAGTTGATAATGTTGAACCCAAAAAATCGGGATCGATCGCTGATAATCCCGACGAGATCGTAATTTCGAGACGATACGATCCTTCCTTCTCGACGCGGAAGTGGAACTTTCCGAACGTCATCTCCATGGGCTCCCACAGATACGCATATGCATCCAAACAGGAGGGCGGGTGATGAACAAAATCGACTAGACCAGTTTCGATCTGTTTACCTCTGTCCATCGCGTTGCTTGCAGTTGACGAAGTTGATGATCTTGAACGTGCCATCGAGATCAGCTCCTTGGAACCTCTAATTCCCACAGACGGTGCCAATTGACAAGGGATTAACTTGTCAATGCCTACAGATTGTAGACTAGGGTTTAGTTGGAAGTAGAGGGCAAGTAGATCTCGAAGGTTACAGCCGAAAAGTGCTCGACGATTATGAAAACTAGGGTTGCGTGAAACAATGAATCGATCCTCTCTTTGTCCCTCGACTCCCCCTTATATAGGAGGCGGAGCCGAGGGACTCGTAATACACAAGTTACAGAGTCCAGGAGGGTTTCTAACCCGTCCCGTAAAATTACAAGTCTATATTTCCTAATACAACTCTAACTTTCCTTAACATAACTTGGGCTTCCAAACTTCATATTCTTCGACTCGTGGGCCTTCGGTAAACCCCGGGTACCATCTTTGGCAGGCCCATTGGGGATGCCTATGTCACTATGGGCGTGGGAATTTTCGTACAGGGAGCACGCAAATGTTGCCAACTGGAATGGGGAATCACCCAGTGGGTCGTGGGAGAGGAGGTTTTGGCGAGAATCAAGGACATGGTAGAGGCACCTATGTGGACTGGCATGCTCATCCAGAACACAAAGGCTCGAACAAGGACGGTGAGAACTCCAGGACACTGCCACTAGTCCACTAAAAAGGGGGATTCGGAGATGGAAGAGATGGATGCAGTGCAAAACGAAGGCTTGGTTTTGGGCAAGAGACGGGTAATCTTTTGGTCATAACCAACTCAAATATGGTTGTGGACAATGTGTTATCGCCAGATTCTAACCAAGTCAGAAGGTGGGCCGCGATTGAGATGGGCTTAGAAGATGTGCACGTAAAATATTTATGAATCGGCCTTGTACGAGAGTTTGGGCTAGATTGCCCGTGTATATGTGCATTATGGTAGATTTAGAATTAAGAGATAGAGTTAGTTCGTACGAAGTTAGGTCTATTCCTAAAATAGAAAGTCCACGGACTATAAATATGTACCTAGGGTTATTGAGAAAAAGAGGACGATCACGTTCGCAACAAACCAATCTAGGCGCATCGCCACCCCTTGTTTCGAGGGTTTCTTCCGGGTAAGCGCCATGCTGCTTAGATCGCAAGACCCTTGTTTCGAGGGTTTCTTCCGGGTAAACGCCATGCTGCCTAGATCGCATCTTGCGATCTAAGCAGCATCAAGTTTATTCGTTGTTTATGTGTTGCTCGTACTGAAGCCTTGTTGATGGCGAGCAACGCTGTTATCATAGATGTGTTAGGGCTAGCATCGATACTTTCTTGATGTACTCGCTTAGTCATGCTATCCCTGGATATCTAGCTGCCCTTGCACCTATCTTAGGTGTAAGGGCAGCATCTTGCTTAGTCTTTATTTAGTAGATTCGTTCTGTTACGGTTCTTCCTTGTTCTTCAAGGATTAGTTTGATATCCATATGGTTAGGCCTTGCAAATGGGTTGGATGATCCAGTAGTGCGTAGGGTACAGATTGCTGATCCTAGAAAAGATGTTCCGGGAATCAACTCTATGTTGGTTTTTAGGCCTTTGCTAGGGCTGATTTTCTGTTGTCTTTCGTATCTGCCAGGCCCAACTACGTGTGAGACGTTCCGGTTATGTGGTGAGAACCCTAAATCGTCGTAGATCGCTTTAACTTAGTATTGATCAAGCAGGACCACCATGTTATCGTAGATCCAATACGAATCATGGGTGGATCGGCTCCTTGAGCCGATTCACAGGATAACCTGAGAGCCGATCGAGGCTCGAATTTAATGTTTACGTGTCTGCCATGCAGGAAATTAATCGAAGCAATCCATCACCTTCCTGACCAGGTATAGGTTAGGTGGCACGCCCTTGCACCAGCTAGGACGTGTGCCGGAGCATTGCGGGCCGTCGCCCGAGGGACCAGGGCCCACCAGCAGTCCTGGGAGCCTCCCGGCTCTCCGTGTTTCCCGTCGCTGCTCGCCGGTGGGTTTTGGCAGGCAACACATTCTGGCACGCCCAGTGGGACCGTCTACATCAACTGCGTCAACATCATCTGCAGCTGAGATGGCGGAGAAAACACCAGTCACATACGAAGAGCTGTGTGAGGAGCACAAGAAGAAGTATGATGAGCTGAAAGCTCTCTTCGAAGCCGATCTCATCGGCTCTTTCGAGAGGACCCGTACACATGGCATTAGGTGGAAAGGGTTCTCAGCCGAAGGGGCCCTCGATGAAGTGGACCTGTCTCTCCCTTCGGAGGATCGCACCAGAGCTCTGCGCCAGGAGGTTAATTACATGGTGGCTCATTCTCTACACCGTCATTCTGAGAGCCTGGTGAACGCTTTCGAGCGCGTTGCGGTTCGCGTGGTTCAGGAGATCATGAAGCATCAGTACTCTCCGTCAGGACCTACCCTAGGGACTCACCAAGGAGAAATACCGTTCCAGACCAGACCGCAGCTGCCGTTCTCGCTAGCAGCTCCAGAGCCGCCGGGTTCACCGGCATACGTCGTCTACAAGATTGGAGGCGATCCTAGTGATTACCAGTTCCTGCATGAACCACCTAAAGAAATCCTGCATGGATACATGTGCACATACATGCCGAACTGCAATAACTTGGCGCGCACGAACCAGATTACAACAGGAGGGATTTCTGGAACAGCAGGAGGGATTTCTGGAGTAGACGCCGATAAACAGGCGTGGCTGGCCAAATACGCCACCGGAACGAGACATGAAAGCTCGGCCCCTGCAACTCATATAGTGGACCAAATCAGTGCAATCTTGAGAGACCAGTTTGGCATGGTACCAAAAAGGAGGGCAATCGGCTACTCCAAGCCGTACCCCAACGAGTATGATTTGATTCCACTGCCGCCCAAGTATCGGCTCCCTGAGTTCTCAAAGTTTAGAGGCACATAAGGGTCTAGTTCAATTGAGCATGTGAGCCGGTATTTGGCACAGTTGGGCATGATTTCAGCATCGGACCAGTTGCGTGTGAGGTTTTTCGCACAATCTCTCACAGGACCAGCTTTTGGTTGTACACCTCGTTGCCACCAGATTCAATCCGGACGTGGAAGCAGCTGGAAGAGCAGTTTCACATGCAATATCACTCAGAAGCTACCGAGGCTGGCATTGCCGATCTGGCACAAGTGCGACAGAAGCGTGGAGAAACGGTGTCGGAATACATTCAGCGTTTCAGGACTGTAAGGAACCGATGTTATTCAGCTCGTTTGAATGAGAAAGAAGCAGTCGATCTGGCAGTGTTGGGCCTCGCGGCGCCGATCAAGGATCTGGCTTTCCAAGCGGAATACACTTCACTGGCGCATATGGTTCAGAAATTATCGTTGTATGAGCAGCGCCACCCAGAATTGTACCAAGACAAGTTCAAACGCCCGATAGGCCTGGTTGAGACAGAAGAAGTTGAAGACTCTGCAGGAGACCAGGAAGTAGCTGTGGCTGAATGGGCTCGGGGGGCAAACCCCGTGTCTTGCAAATGGGTGAAGCAACAAGGGCCTGCAAAAGGGTTTGACTTCGATATAAGCAAAGCTGAGCAGATATTCGACTTATTGTTGAAGGAAAAGTAGCTGAAGTTACCCGAAGGCCATAAAATCCCTATGGTGCAAGAGCTGAACGGAAGGCCGTACTGCAAGTGGCATCACTCGTTCACCCATATCACCAACGACTGCAAAGTGTTGCGTCAGCAAATCCAAATGGCAATAGAACAAGGGCGTCTGATTTTTGGTCAGTATGCCATGAAAGTAGACACGCAACCGTTTCCTGCCGTCAACATGGTGGAGTGCAGTCACTCCACGAGGCGTCAGCCAGATTTTTCGTTCGATATCAACATGGCAGGGCCTGTATACCAACCTGGCAAGGATAAAGAAGAGAGCAGTCGTTCTCGTGGTAAGGAAAAGGAGGAGGCCGGCCCACGTGACCGGCCCCGATATGATGACAGACGGTACGTCACCGAGGAACAAGTGAGAAGCGTGCGGTATCAACGACCACTCTCCGAGCATCTCCTGAACAAATATGAGCGTCAGTATGACCGACGCCGGCGGTATGACACAGCCGACGAAAGATATCGTCGGTCTGACGTAGACAGCAGGAAGTATCGTCGGCATGATAGAGACGACGAAGGATATGAGCACCGCGCTAAGGGAAAGTCAAGAGAGCAGGAAGACATGGACAGACACTGGGATTGTCCTTTCTTTAAGCATTGCTAGGATTCAGGAATGAGCCGATTGCCTACGATCGACAACTGCCCGGAATGTAGACAGAAGAAGAAGAAGGACATAGGTGACGTGTCAGTGTTCAAACGTCTAGGGCCTCTTCCATCTAGGAACAAGCAAGCTGAGTCATCTAGGGTGGAAGATCTAGAGGAGTTAGAAGATGAAGATGATGAAGAAGAAGAAGATAGATACCACCGGCCAAGGTGGTGCCCTGATGGACTCAGTCACTCCCAAAAGCGTAGGGTTCAGCGGCTACGTAGCTTGGAGGAAGCCGAAAGGCAATACCTGCACACGTTGAGGAAAGCGCGGCCCGATCTGGCTGTGAAAATTCAGCAAACTTTGGACGAGGAGAATCGTCTACAGAAGAAAGAATGGCGCCCCAAGAAAATGAAAGCCGGTGAGAAGACATCGGCTGGCACAAATATGGTGTTCATCCTTCCGGCGGAGTTTTGTGCTCCAAGAACCGAAGAAGTGTCAGTAGCACAGTTCGACTGTGGCCCACGACCAGTTATCTTTGAAAAGCCATAGGAGAAGGGCTACAAACATCTGAAGGCCCTATACCTAAAAGGTTACATCAATGGGCAGCCTGTCAGCAAGATGTTGGTTGACACCGGAGCGGCAGTCAATATAATGCCGTACTCCATGCTACGATGTTTGGGACGCTCTACAGAAGATCTGATCAAAACCAACGTCACACTAAGAGACTTCAACGGCCAAGCATCAGAGATGCAAGGCGTTCTGAACGTGGATCTAACCGTAGGCCGAAAAACCATCCCTACATCGTTCTTCATCGTCGACAGCAAAAGTACCTACGCTGTCCTGCTAGGGAGGGATTGGATTCACGCCAACTGCTGCATTCCATCCACAATGCACCAATGCCTGATACAGTGGGATGGAGATGAAGTGGAGGTCGTTCATGCAGATGACTCGATCGTGGTCTCAATAGCTGGCATGAATATCTGGGATGCGGAAGACCAAGGGCCGCTCTCTGGAATCAGTTTGGACGGCTGTGAGCGCATCGAAGCTACAAAAAACGGGGTGAGGCTGGTCTTATCCACCGGCCTGACAGAGTAGCAAAGTCAATGGACGTACGTGACAAGGCCGATCCCTGCGATGTCACGTAGTCATAGCAGGGAGACTCTCTCCCGCAGTAGAGCACAAGCAAGTTGTAAACCTTCATTGAGCAATGCAATCAAAAAGGGGGCCGATTCCAGCAATCGGCCCAAATTATCCTCTCCATACGTTTTGCCTGTGTTCAGCATTGATCTAGCAGGCGACGGAAAGTTAGGGTATGGGTTTACATCGGCTGATGAGCTAGAAGAGATTGACATTGGTCCTGGGGATAAGCCATGACCAACATTTATTAGCAAAAAGTTAGATCCGCGTCTGAGGGACCTGATGATAGCTTTGTTGAAAGAGTACCCGGATTGTTTTGCTTGGGATTACACAGAGATGCCCGGGTTAGACAGAAGCATCATTGAGCATCGGCTCCCTCTCAAGAAAGGATTTCGGACGTTCCAGCAACGAGCACGTCAGATGAAGGCCGAAATTTTAGAAGAAGTCAAGAAAGAGATCGAGAAAATGTTAGCCGCCGAGTTCATCAGGCCATGCAGGTATGCTGAGTGGATTTCTAGTATCGTTCCTGTGCAGAAAAAGGACGGCCGATGGCGAGTCGCCATAGATTTTCGGGATCTCAATAGAGCCACTCCAAAGGATGAGTATCCCATGCCGGTAGCAGAGACATTGATCAATGCAGCTGCTGGTCACAAGGTTTTAAGTTTCATGGATGGCAATGCCGGTTACAACCAAATTTTCATGGCTCCAGAAGATATACATAAGACTGCATTCAGAGTGCCAGGTTCGGTTGGCTTGTTCGAATATGTAGTCATGACATTTGGACTGAAAAATGCCGGCGCAACCTACCAAAGAGCCATGAATTACATCTTTCATGATCTGATCGGCAAGTTGGTGGAGATATACATCGATGACGTGGTAGTCAAGTCTGTTTCACTAGAAGGACACTTGGAGGACTTGCGACACATCCTGGACCGAACTAGAAAATTCGGACTAAGAATGAATCCAAAGAAGTGTGCTTTTGGTGTAACGGCCGGTCAATTCTTGGGTTTCTTGGTTCATGAACGCGGAATTGAGATCGACTTGAAAAGTCAGGAGGCAGTGCGAACAATGCAGCCACCTACAACGAAGAAAGAACTCCGGTCTCTCATCGGCAAAATCAACTTCGTCAGAAGGTTCATTTCCAATCTGTCAGGGCAAATCGAGCCGTTCATGGGACTGGTGAAAATTAAATCTGATAAAGAGTTTCGCTGGGGGGTAGAGCAACAGCGAGCGTTTGACGAGATTAAAGAATATCTGACGAAGCCACCTGTGTTGGTTCCACCCCAGCAAGACAGGCCATTCTATATCTACTTATCAGTAGCTGACACTTCCATCGCCTCAGTGGTGGTGCAACTTTATGATGGTCTGGAGAGGGTAGCTTTCTACCTCAGCAGAAGGATGCTGGATGCAGAGACGAGGTACCCTGAGATCGAGAAATTGTGCCTCTGCCTATTTTTTACCTGCACCAAGCTTCGTCACGTCTTGTTGTCAGCAGAAATTGTCATCATATGCAAGTCAGACGTCGTCAAACATATGTTGTCGGCTCCTGTGCTGAAAGGCCGACTTGGTAAATGGATGTTTGCATTATCGGAATTTGATCTCCGGTATCAACCTGCAAAGGCAGTCAAGGGACAAACGTTGGCCGATCTTATTGCTGAATGGATTAACACTGATATAGCAGCACTGTCAGTACATGCATGGGCCATGTTTTTCGATGGATCGGTTTGTGGCGATGGTTGCGGCATCGGCATTTTACTCGTTTCGCCCCGGGGGGCAACATATTCCTTCTCCATCAGGTTACCTACCCCTTGCACCAACAATGTTGTTGAGTATGAAGCAATACGCAAGGGAATGGAGTTGCTATTGGAAGCCGGGGCAGAAGCAGTGGAACTTTTTGGAGACTCAAAATTGGTGATTTCCCAACTCACGGAGGAATACAAGTGTGAGAGTGAGTCGCTCTTCCCATTATGGATACACTGCCGTGAGTTGATGGCACAATTTAGGTACATAAACTTCAATTGGATCCCGAGGTCGCAAAATATCGAGGCAAACGATCTCGCACAGATGGCGTCAGGCTACAAGGACGTAGCAGAAGGAGCCGATGTCCAGGTACAGTTCCTGGAACCGGATGACTGGAGAGCCGATATCTTCAATTACTTGAAAGATCCGGCTCGGGGGGCACCTAAACGGATAAGATACAAGGCCATGAAGTATGTCCTTATAGGAGATGACATGTTCTACTGGACTTTGAAGGGATTACTTCTCAAATGCCTGGGTCCAGCCGAGTCGAATCGGCTCTTACACGAGGTACACGAAGGCGCCTGTGGAACTCACCAATCGGCTCATAAGATGAAATGGCTGATCAGGCGATCAGGGTTTTACTGGCCCACCATGCTTGAGGATTGCTTTAGGTACTATAAAGGATGTCAAGCGTGTCAGATGTTTGGGAAAATTCAGATGGTACCCGCATCAGCAATGAACCCCATCATCAAGCCTTGGCCATTTTGAGGTTGGGGCATGGATATGATCGGCAAAATCCATCCTCCATCAAGCAAAGGCCACGTGTGGATCTTGGCCATTACAGATTACTTCACTAAATGGGTGGAGGCCGTCCCTATGAAGTCAGTGAAATCAGAAGATGTTATCAATTTTGTGAAAGAACATGTCATTCATAGATTCGGGATTCCCCAGACTATCACGACCGATGGAGGTTCGGTTTTCATTTCCAAAGAGTTTAGAAAGTTCTGCGACGACATGGGAATCAAGTTGATCCGATCGTCTCCATACTATGCTAAAGCAAATGGACAAGCTGAAGCGTCCAACCAGAGCCTTATCAAGCTGATTAAGAGGAAAGTTGACGAGCACCCTAGACGTTGGCATGAGGTACTGTCAGAGGCTTTGTGGGCTTATCGTATGTCATGTCATGGAGCTATAAAAACCTCGCCATACCATCTGGTCTACGGACAAGAAGCCGTATTGCCCTGGGAAATTACGGCTGGCTCGAGGCGTGTTACGTTTCAGAATGATCTAACAGCTGAAGAATATGCAGCCCTGATGAGTGATAGCATGGATGATCTAACGGAACTCAGACTTTGGTCCCTGGAGAAGATTAAAGAGAACAAAGCCAAGGTAGCTCGCGCATATAATAAGAAGGTAAGACCAAAGGAGTTCCACGTGGGTGATCTAGTATGTGAAGCTGTATTGCCATTAGGAACTAAGGACAAAGTGTATGGTAAATTGTCGTGGTATCGTCACGGCATATGCCATAGGGTGGCTAATCGAAGTGGTTCCTGAGGGATCTCACGGCGGTATCCGGATGCGGGTATGGGCACGAGCGACACGGCGACGTACCCAGGTTCGAGGCCCTCCGATGGAGGTAAAACCTCTACTCCTGCTATGAGTGTATATGATGACCACACAGTACAATGGTGCTCCTAGAGCTGTGTCCGGCTGCTCCTGAGAGGCTAAGGGAGATGATGGTCTCTCTCACAGGGCAGCTCTGTAGGTAGGTGAAAGCAATAAGTGATCGATCCCCTGCACGAGAGGGGGTAGTGCGGCTTATATAGGCACCGGCACTTTACATATAAGATCCTATAGTTTACTGGCCGGCTTGGCCGGCTCCGGCTCCCGCTCCTTCCCGAGGCGGTGACGTCAGGAGTGGTTGAGGCATCGTGGCATGTCCCATCCGGCTGCCACGGTCAGCGGTATGGAGAGGAGGTGTCCCTGTCTCTGTCAGCCACTGTAGCCAGTACGGATCGTCGTAAGCCCTGACGGCCTGTCCGGCGCGTGGCACTATTGCTCCACAGTGCCCCGCGCTTTACGGAAGATGGAGTCAGAGTGGACTTTGGGAACCCGGATCACCAACCCGGTTCCTTCCAGTGCAAGACTCGCCAGCCTCGAGTCGGTCTGAGGTACAAACCCCAGTCGGATATGGCTTGTAGAAGCCGGCCCAGCTACAGCATTGGTGGCCGTAGCCGGGCCGACTAGGACCTAGAGACTGCCGGCTTCCGGACCAGCCGGCCACGGCGCCAGCCGGCTGCTCCTCAGCCGGCCTTTGCCGCGAGCCGGCCAGTGGCCAGCCGGCAGCTCCGCGTCCATTGCCCTACCCGGGGTCTTCCCCCCGACATTAGCCCCCGAAGCTGGCAAGGTCCTGCGTTTAGAAGGACCTAGGCAGGTTTTCCTGGCTTCTTGAATATATTTGACGGCACTTGGAGGGGCCGACTGAGAATTTCCATTCAGCCGGCTGCGCCCTCATCCGGCTCATTCCTGCCGGCTGCTTCTAGCCGGCTGCTTTTTACACTTGTACAGTTTTTGCTTTCTCGCAAGATCTGACGGCGCCTCCGCCTTGCTGATGAATTTCGGCTCGGGTGGAACTTATTGTCCGGCTCCGGCTTGCGGCGCGCCGGAGTCTCCGCCGCCTCGGGTCCTGCGCCCGACTTGACTGGTCTGACGCCTGGCCCGGCGGTCGGTTCGTCTGGTCACATCAATGTCCCCCCGGATCCGGTGTGGTAGTGGGCGACGTGGTGTGGCCGTTTCCGAAAACCGTCGTGGACGTGGGAGGAGTTACGGCGCAGTAAATCCGGGGACGTGGCCCACGACCGCCACTTGGAGGCCAACCGCCCGCGGCAGAGGTTATAAATGCCGCGGGGGAGGCATCGAGGCGGCCACTTGCCATTCTCTTCCTCCTCGCGCTCCTGCTTCCATCGCTCCCTGCGCGCTCGAGCTCGCTGTTGCTCCGGCGAACGCCTCCCGCTGGCGAACTCCGGCGGGCGAATCTCCACCGATCCGCCGCCGCCACTCCGTCAATCCGGCGCCACGGGGCCGCGCGTCTCGACGGAGCGTCCTCAGCCGCCGTTGTCGCCGCCGCGGTCGCAAGGTTCTTCCTCGCCGTTTAGTCTCTCCTGGTCATCTTCTTCCTCGACCTCGTCAATGGCGTCCCCCAGCGGATCGTGGAGGGGCTCCTACATGCAGGAAGACGACATCGAACGCCTGGTGCGCCTCCGGCGGATCCCGCAGTCGGTGATCACGCGGGTGCCCGGCGAGGAGGTGGAGCCCGAGCCGCGGCCCGGCGAGCGCGTCGTCTTCGGCGCGCACCTCGATCGCGGGCTGGGCCTGCCGGCTTCGACGTTCTTCCGGCAGTTCCTCGACCACTTCGGCCTTCAGCCGCACCACCTGCCGGCCAACGCGTGCGTCCTCCTGAGCTGCTTCGTGGCGTTCATGGAGGCTTACGCCGGCTTGTGGCCCGACATCGACTTCTGGAGTCGGCTCTTCTTCTTGAAGGCGCAGACCAACGACGGCCGCCTGCGAGCCTGCGGCGCCGCCTCGATCTACACCCGGCCTGGTACGCCTTTCCCCAAAATACCCACCGTCGACTCGGTGAAGAACTGGCAGATGTCATTCTTCTACGTGCGCAACGAGGGGGAGCTCGTCGACCGGATCAACCTGCCGGAGTTCAACCCGGCTCCCCCAGTCGGCCGGATCAACTGGAGCCACAACGCCCGCTCGTCGGATCCGAACGCCGAGGTGAACCTGCTTTGGGACTTCCTGGTGACAGCCACCGATGGCGGGCTGACTGCCGAAGATCTCCTCTGCACCATCGCCGAGCGCCGGGTGCTGCCGCTCCAGAGGCGCACCCACAAGATTGGGCACATGTCCGGCCGGTTCGATCCGAACCGGACGTCCATTGCGCCGCTCACCAAGGCCCAGGTGGCCAGCCGGGTGAACCACATCACCAAGGCGAACCTGCCGGAGGACTGGAGTTACGGGCTGGTGCCCTGCGACAGGAACCACCCACCGGCGCGGGTAAGCCTCGGGTCTTTGCCATTTTCCGGCTTGCGGCTGCGAGGCCGACTTCCTTTTTCTTCTGCCGACTTCCGGCTTGTCATATGCTTATGTTTTCTCTGTCTTTCTAGCTTTTTGAGCGCCAGAGCGCCGAGGACGGCGACCTGGCGATGAGGAGGTGGACGCCGGATCACGTCGATCCGGCTGACCAAGCCGGCGACCATGCCGGCGACGACGACCTGCCGCAGGCGCCTGATCTAGGCGGCCAGGGGGAGCACAATCCGCCCCCCTCACCAGAGCAGCAGGAGGAGGAGGAGCCGGCGACGTCCGGCACGGGGCCAATCCCCGCCGTGCCTCTGCGTACGAGGCCGCCAAGCACCACGGCGACTTCGGCGCCCAAGGGCACGAAGCGAGCCGGCTCCACCGCCGCCTGGGAGGCGAAGGCGAAGAAGCAGCGCCGGCAACAGCCGAAGAAGGTCCCGGAGCAGGCCGGGTGAGTTCTTCTTTCTTTTTCTTGTTTGATTCCTTTTCTTTCCTTGCTTTCATGCTTATTGTCTTTCTGTTTATCCGGCTAGGGCCCCTATCAAGTTCGCCCAGGGCGGCGGCTCCCGGCAAGCTCCGCGCGTCGCGTCGCCGCCGCTGCGCCAAAGGAGGGAGCCGACGCCGCAGCCCTCATCGCGCGCTCCTACGCCACCGCCGCTGCGGGCATCGCGCCTTCCGCAGGGGCACCTTCCTTCGCCGTGCCGCTGGCCTCAGCGCCTGATCGCGGCACGCGGGTCGAGCCGACTCGGCAGCCGACGCTGGACGACATGTTCCCGCGCCGGACACCTCTTGGACCCAGCCGCTGGGGCCGGGCGGGGCATGCCGCTGCGGCCGGAGCCGGAGCCGGCAGGGCTGCCCCTAGAACCGGCACCGCAGGGCCGCGCCGCCCGCGGCCGAGCCGGCACCAGGCCCACCGTGGTGGAGCTGGACGAGAGCCCGGAGGGGGCGCCCCAGGGGCCGGAGACAACTGGGCCGGCTGGGCCATCCGCTGCGCCCGGAGCGACGCCGCCGCCGCAGCCGACGACAGAGGAGCCGGCCAGGAAGGAGCCGGCGAGAGACGAGCCGGCGCGCATGGAGGGCGCCGACTCGCGCGCGCTGGTGAGGACGGGGACCCCATCGGCGTCACCGCAAGGCCTGCACGTGGCCAAGGGCGCACTTCTTCTTCAGGTGCCGTCCGCCTCCGACTCCAGCCTCGGCTCGGCTGCCACCATGGAGCAGGCGTGGCTCCGCGCCGACTCCTACGAGGTGACCAGCCGGGAGGGGAACCCCGGCCAAGCATCGGTGGAGATGTTCTTCTCCAGCCTGCAGGCCAATCTCAAGGCCAGGGCAGCCGAGGCCGCGGCTAACATTGCCAAGGTGGAGGAAGCCGGCAAGGTAAGCTTCGTCTGTTTTTGATCTGATCATTATTCTGGTAGCCCTCCGAGGCATGGGCCGGCTGCTTGGAGCCGGCACGGGTTTCGCCTGATCGACTTAACTTTTTCTTTTCCTTAGGCTGTGATGGACCGGCGCACTACTTTGTACAACCGTGCCGTCACCCATTACCACAAGGCCAAGCTGGACCGGGCCGACTTGGCCCGCGAGCTGGAAGCCGTCAAGGGTAAGCTCTGTGCTTCTTTCGACTTAATGTCTTGTTTTCTTTCAGTCTTGGTTAGCTGACATTTCTTTCTGGCCGCCTCGCAGTTGAAGCCGCCAAGGTCCCGCAGCTGGAGTCGGATCTCCGAGCCGCTCGCGCCCAGTGCGCCGAGAGCGAGGAGGCGGGCCGATCCGCCGCCGGCAAGCTCAAGCTGGCTGAACAGGAGCTGACTCGGCTGCGCCTGCTGGAGCAGAACCATCTCACCGAGCTCAACTCCCTTAGGACGGCGGAGAAGGCGAAGGTGGATGATCTGAGCCGGCGGCTGACGGAGGTGGAGAAGCAGCGGCTTGCGCTGCAGGAGGAGGTCACCGCCAAGTCCACAGAGCTGACGGCTACCGCCAAGCGTTGGACCGACGATTTTAGCGCGCTTGATCGCGGCTTGGCGGGTGAGTACATCTCTATGTTCCTTTCCCTTTGCCGGCTTTCGGCTGTCGACTGCCGGCTTTCGTTGGCAGCCGGCAGCAGAAACTTCTGATTTCTTCGTTATCCTCATCTTCGGGCTGGCGCCAGTCGGTTCTTGCCGGCTGCCGCCAGGTTTTTCCTTTTGGCTTAGGACTTCGAAAATTTGCATTTTTCAGCTTATTTCGGTTTTGATGGTTTCTAACTTGCTTCCTCTTCTTGCAGCGGCCTTCCCGGAGACGCAGGAGGCGGCTTTGGCAGCCGTTGGCGTCGCGCGCGACTCCAGGAGGCGGGAGACTGGCGAGGGCAGCTCGGAGTACTTCTCCATGGAGGACCACCTGGCGTCCATGGCTGCCCGCATCGAGCCCGTCACCAAGCTCGGCTGGGAGCTCCGGAAGGCGGCTGAAGAGCTGGTGCCCATGCTGTGGCCTGAAGAGGCGGCGCCGCAAGATATCTCCGGCATCATCTCCGCGATGGAGCGGGCGCCGGACCGTTTCCTCGACTGGAAGGAGTCGGCCACGCGCGCCGGCGCCGACATGGCGCTGTCCTTCGTCCTCTCCTGGTACAACGAGGTGGACCTGGGGCAGCTTGAGTTCCGGCGAGCCGGCGTGGAGGACAAGCTCCCAGCCGATCTCAAGGCCGCCCGCCTTGCTCGAGCCAGCACCATCGCCGACTTCGTCGACAAGGCCCTTTTCGTCGCGGACCCGAACCCTCCTCCATCCGATGGAGATTACATGGACGATGAGGAGGCGGAGGACGTGCCCGAGGACGACCCGGCAGCCGGCTCCGCTGATGCCCCTCCGGCTTAGATTTCCTGCTTTCTAGTTGCTCTTTTGTCAAGACAGTTTATTAAATCCCCGGGATGCCGGGTGCAGATGTATGAATATTATCGCCCTTTAATTATGTCACATTTTAATGTGTTTGTTAATCATTTGTGTGCCAAGTTGCTTTCTTTCGACTCGTTCGCTTTTTCCCATCCGCCCCACTCTTTGGCTGTGCTCTTGCCGGTCGTACGTCCGACTTGCGATCCGTCGCCGGATCAAGAGCGGGCCGCTGGGTGAGGCCGACAGTATTTCAGTCGAACGGGCTGAATTCGGCAATCCGGCACTTTTATGAAAAGTTGCAAGTCAACTCGCTTTTACTCTTTCCCTTAGTCGTTTTTCGCGTGCCGGCTCCCTAGGCCTTACTCCCGCCAGCCGGACAGCCGGGTTGCGGTCTGTAGCTGGATCGGAAGCCGGCTGTCGGAAACCGGATCACGTTACTGAGCCGACCGCGTGAGAGGGTTCAAGCCAATTGGCGAAACAAGGTAAAGTACGCGAAAAACTTGTCGGAAACGGCGCTCTTGGCGCAAGCTTTTTCATAACTCACAAAAGGGGTACAAGGGATACATACATTCCTGCTCTCATGTGTAAAATGGGCGGAGTAACCTGACATTCCAGGGACGTTTAGTCTCCTCGTCAGCCTTGTCCGGCTTGTTTTCTCTAGCCTCTTGGGCATCTATGAGATAGTAGGAATCATTGCCTACCGCCTTGCTCACGATGAAGGGACCCTCCCATGGGGATGATAGTTTATGCTGTCCGGCTGTCCTCTGGACCAGCCGGAGCACTAGGTCTCCTTCTCGGAATGCTAAGGGCTGGACCTTCCGGCTGTGATAGCGTCGGAGGCTTTGCTGGTAGATAGTAGATCTAGACTCAGCCAGCAGCCGGGCCTATTCGACCAGGTCAACTCCATCTTCGCGAGCTTCTTTGGCTTCGGCTTCTGTGTAGAGCTTGATCCTTGGCGCATCATGCTCGATATCAGTCGGCAGGACGGCTTCGGCCCCGTATACGAGGAAAAATGGTGTGAAGCCGACTGAGCGGTTTGTCGTTGTGCGCAGGCTCCACAGCACATTGGGCAGTTCTTCGATCCAGCAGCCGGCTGCTCGCTCGAGCGGCTCCACCAGTCGGGGCCGGATGCCGGCTAGGACTAAGCCGTTAGCCTTCTCCACTTGTCCGTTGGACTCTGGGTGCGCCACAGAAGATAGGGCCATCCGGATCCCCATTTCTCCGCAATAGCGAGAGAAGATGCCTTGGGAGAAGTTGGTGCCGTTGTCGGTGATGATGGTGTGGGGGTAGCCGAATCTCACGATGATTTCCTTGAGGAATGTGACGGCTGTGGACCCGTCCAGTTTCTTGATTGGCTTGGCTTCGATCCACTTGGTGAATTTGTCAATCATTACCAAGAGGTGTGTCATGCCGCCTCGCGCTGTTCTGAATGGGCCTACCATATCCAAGCCCCATACGGCAAATGGCCATGTGATGGGGATGGTTTTCAAGGCGGAAGCCGGCTGGTGTCTCTGCTTTGCGAAGCGCTGACAGCCGTTGCACTTCTTCACCAGATCTTCTGCGTCTCTGAGCGCAGTCGGCCAGTAAAAACCGTGCCGGAAGGCTTTGGCCACTATGGCTCTGGATGAGGCGTGATGTCCGCACTCTCCTTGATGGATTTCCCGAAGGAGTTCAATCCCTTCAGCCGGCTCGACGCACCGCTGGAACACCCCACTTACGCTGCGTTTGTACAGTTGGTGGTTGATGATGGTATAGGCCTTGGCCCTTCTCTCAATCTGCCTGGCCTGGACTCTATCATCAGGCAGCACACCGTCGGTGAGGTAGGAGAGGAATTCTTGTGCCCATGAAGGTACGCATCTTATCTCGAATACGCTAACCAACAGGGCCTCCTGCGTGGGAGCTTCCGGGTTCGACTGCATGGTCGCCGGGTTCGGCTTGCTAGCCGGCGGGTTCGGCTTGCTAGCCCCCGAGTTTGGCGATGAAGCCCCCGGGTTGGACTGAGAAGTCCCCGGGTTCGGCATGGTAGCCGGCGGGTTCGGCTTGTTAGCCCCCGACTTGGGCGATGAAGCCCCCGGGTTTGGCTGAGCAGCCCCCGGGTCAGCCGGCACGAATATTGAATCCGAGTCCGGTGACGGTATGATGGACGGCTTCTTGAGAACCGCCAAGGCGACACCCGGCGGAATGGCTTGCCGGGTCGAGCCAATCTTGGACAAGGCATCAGCCGCCTCGTTGTTTGCTCGTGGCACGTGGTGGAATTCGCAGCCGTCGAAGAAGCCGGATAACTGCTGGACATGGAAGCGGTATGAGGCCATGTTGGCGTCCTTCGCGTCCCAGTCGCCAGATGCTTGCTGTATAACCAAGTCGGAGTCGCCGAAGCAGAGTATGCGACGCACGCCAATCTCCTTGGCCAGCTTCAGCCCATGAATGAGCGCTTCATACTCCGCCACATTGTTGGATGCGGCGAAGTGGATCTGCAGGACGTAGTCCAGCCGGTCTCCCTTGGGAGAGGTGATGACGATGCCGGCTCCCAAACCATTGCGCATCTTCGAGCCGTCGAAGTGCATCTTCCAGTGTGTGGAATCCGGCACAGGCGGCGGTGTACGCATCTCAGCCTGGGCCGACGAAGAAGTCGGCTAGGATCTGCGACTTGATGGCTGTGCGTGGCTCGTAGTGGATGGTGTGGGCGGCTAGCTCCAGGGCCCACTTGGCAACCCGGCCGTTGGCATCCTTGCTGCCGATGATTTCTGCCAAAGGCGCTGTGGCAACCACCCTGATGGGGTGCTCTTGGAAGTAGTGCTTGAGCTTCTTGGCCGCCATGTACACGCCGTAGGTGACCTTCTGGTAGTGGGGGTAGTTTTGCTTCGACTGGGAGAGCACTTCGCTGAGGTAATAGACTGGGCGCTGGACCAGCTGCTCTCTGTTTTCGGCTTCTTTGCGCTCCACCACCAGGACGACGCTAACCACTCGGTTGGTGGCTGCGATGTACAACAGCATCGGCTCCATTGAAGCCGGCGTTGCAAGGATTGGCGCGGTTGAGAGCACGCGCTTCAAGTCACGGAAAGCTTCATCCGCCTGCGGTGACCAGACGAATTTGTCCGCCTTCCTCATCAATTGATACAGGGGCAGTGCCTTCTCCCCCAGCCGGCTGACGAAGCGGCTCAAGGAAGCCAGGCAGCCAGCAAACTTCTGGACGTCCTTGAGGCACTGCGGCAGTTCCATCTTCTCCAGGGCACTGATCTTGTCCGGGTTGGCTTCGATCCCTCGCTGAGAGACGAGGTAGCCAAGGAGCTGGCCAGACGGCACGCCGAATGTGCACTTGGCCGGGTTGAGCTTCATCCGGAATCTTCTCAGATTGGTGAAGGTTTCTCTCAGGTCATCAAGGAGGGTAGTCGTCTCCTTGGTCTTTACAACGATATCATCCACATATGCGTGAACGTTTCTGCCGATTTGATCCTGCAAGCATTTTTGCATGCACCTTTGGTAGGTGGCGCCTGCATTTTTCAAGCCGAACGGCATAGTCGTGTAGCAGTAAGCCCCGTACGGGGTAATGAACGAAGTCTTTATTTGATCAGCCGGATTCAAAGGAATCTGGTGGTAGCCTGAATAGGCATCTAGGAAAGACAACAGTTCACAGCCGGCAGTCGAGTCTATGACTTGATCTATGCGCGGCAGGGGAAAGGGATCCTTTGGGCACGCCTTGTTCAGGCTGGTGTAGTCGATACACATGCGCCAGGAGCCGTTCTTCTTCAAAACCAGGACCGGGTTCGCCAACCAGTCCGGGTGCAGCACTTCCATGATGAAGCCGGCAGCTAGGAGCCGGGCGATTTCTTCACCGATGGCCTTCCTTCGTTCTTCGGCGAAGCGCCTGAGAGGCTGCTTCACCGGCTTGGCTTCAGGCCGGACGTGGAGGTGGTGCTCAGCCAACTCCTCGGCACACCCGGCATGTCTCTTGGAGTCCATGCGAAGATGTCCCGATTCTCACGGAGGAAGCTGGTGAGCTCGCTTTCCTATTTCTTGTTCAAGCCGGCACCGATGGTGACGAACTTGTCCGGCTGCGCCGGGTCCAGCAGGATCTTCTTGGTGTTGTCGGCCGGCTGGAAGTGAGTCGTCCCAGCCGGGTTGCCCGCAGCCGGCATGTCTGTCTGCGCGGCTTTGGCGAGGGCGACGGCGTCGTGGATGAGCTGCTTCTCGGTGGCGATGACCAGCGTCTGGGCCATCTTGGAGCTCTGCGTGGCGCAGTCCATGGAGCGGCGATAGTCGCCGGCTACGGTGATGACCCCCTTGGGGCCAGGCAGCTTCATCTTCAGGTACCCATAGTGGGGCACCACCATGAACTTGGTCAGGGCCGGCCTGCCCAGGAGCGCGTGGTAGGGACTCACGAGGTCCACCACCTCGAACTCGATTCTCTCTGTGCGGAAGTGGTCCGGCTGCCCGAACATCACCTCCAGCGTGATCCGGCCGATCGGCTGGCAGCAATGGCCTGGCACGATGCCATGGAAGACGGTGGGGGTGGGGCGCAACTCGGCCTCCTGGATGCCCAGCTTGCGGGCGGTGTCGCGGTAGAGGATGTTGATGCTGCTGCCGCCGTCGATGAGGACGCGCGAAAAACGCACGCTGCGCCGGGTTGTGCCGATGGTGGGGTCGAGGACCATGGCGTAGCTGCCCGGCTTCGGCAGGACAGCCGGTGTGTCGCGGCGATCAAAAGTGATGGCCTGCTCTGACCAGTTTAGGTACTGGGGGACCGGCGGTATGACCGCGTTGACCTCGAGGGAACGGCGCTCTTGGCTCGTCCTGTCCTCGGGCTCGGAGGTGAAGACGATGTAGGTGGCGTCTTCGGCCAGATATCGGCCGCCATGGTGCACTTGGTTAGCCTCGTGGTGCTCGAGGTTGGCGTTCTCTGCGCCGGCTTGGCCACCCGGCCCGCCGGCTGGTGGGGGCGGGGGGGGGAGGCGGTAGAGGTTCACCGCTTGTCAGCCGCTTCATGAAGTGGCAGTCGCGGGTGGTGTGGTTGGAGGGGTTCTTGCCGCTGTGGTATTTGCACGGCGAGTCGAGCATTTTCTCAAAGGTGTACTTCGGCTTCCACTGCCGGTCTTGCTTCTGGCGGCGGCTGCCGCCTGCCGCGTTGTCTGCCACGGCGGCTACGTGGGCGGAGCCGTACCGGCGGTCCGGCTGGTCGCTGTGACGCTTGCCGCGGTAGTTGTCCCGCCGGCTGCCATGCGAGCCGCCCTCGGCCGGCTTGTGCTCAGCCGGCCTGTTGTTGTCCCGCCTTGCTGGAGCCGGTGAAATATCAGCCGGCGCCTTGCCGGCTTCCTCTGCCAGCGCGTACTTGTCGGCGATGGCCATCAAGGCAGCCATCGACTTGGGCTCGCTGCGGCGTAGCTTGTGCCACAGCATGGTGTTGGGCCGGCAGCCGCCCATGAAGAAGCTGATGGCTTGCATCTCGTGCACGCCCTCGCAAGAGTTGCGCATCTCGCACCAGCGCGTCGGTGCACGCGCGATCCGTCTCGTCGGGGCCCTGCTTGCACATCTCGAGCTGCTGGGGGCGACCCGGCCGGCGATAGGTGCCGGTGAAGTTGCTGATGAAGGCGGCTTCGAAGTCCAGCCAGCCGTTTATGCTGCCGGCTGGCAGGTTGTTGAGCCACGTGCGGGCGGAGCCGAGTAGCATCAGGGGGGAGTAGCGCACAGCCCAGCGCTTGTTGCCTTTGGCGATGCCGACTGCGGTGGAGTAGTCCTGCAGCCAGTCCTCCGGCTTGGCGGTGCCGTCGTACTTGGGGGTGTCGCGCGGGAGCTGGAAGCCGTCGACCATGGGCTCGTTGAGGATCCGCGGCCCGAAGCACTTTGGG
This sequence comes from Lolium perenne, assembly GCF_019359855.2. Classification (NCBI taxonomy): domain Eukaryota; kingdom Viridiplantae; phylum Streptophyta; class Magnoliopsida; order Poales; family Poaceae; genus Lolium; species Lolium perenne. The sequence goes on from NC_067245.2 coordinate 193,192,582, forward strand.
CCGGCTGGCCCCTCTTCTTCCGCGATGCGGGATTGAACCAGCCGGTCGAGGCGGTCCCGGGCGTCGGTGGGCTCGATGCGCGGGCCCAGCCGGGAGTGTGCCGGCTGGCGCGCGCCGCTTGCTTCTGGAGCCGGCCGGGGATGGCGGCGGGGCCCGGAGTCTTGCTCCTGGTTCCGGCTTGGAGGGGGTCGGCTGCGGCTGCTGCCACTCGGCTGGTGGCTTGGCCGGCCCGAGCTTGCGTGCGTGGCCCGGGAGTCACGGTGCCGGCTTGGTGTTGGGGAGGCGGACTCGGCCGTGTCCCTGGCGCCTTCCCTGTCGTTGCCTGCAGCTCCGTGAGCGTGAGAAGCTCTGGGGGCATTGACATACCTGGGGTCGGCGATCTGTTTGTTGGCTGCGTTGAGCAGCTCAGTCACCCGCTTGGTCTGGTGGCGTAACTCTTCGCCTTCGAGGCGGTTCAGCTCTTCCGCGGCGGCTTCTGCCGCGCGCACGTTCTTGTCGGGGGTGTTGTAGACGGGGAGCTCCGCGGACGGAGCCGGCGAAGGAGCGCCATCGCGGGCGATCTCAGCGCCAAGGTCGCGGCCCCTGCGGCGGATATGGCTGGCTCGGCTTGGCTCGTCGCCGCCTGGAGTGAGGCCGTGGGCGCGGTTGTACTCGCGCTGGGTGATCTCCATCTGGCGCTTAGCAGCAGCCAGTTCTTCGGTTTGCTTGAGGAGGAGCTGGCGGTGCGCCTCCAAGTCCGCCTCGACGGCGGTGGGGTCTGCACCAGGCGTGAGCGGGGTGCTCAGTTTTGCCCGGACTGCATCCAGCCGGGACGGTGGTGGTGGCGCTTTCGGGCCCGAGCCGGAGGCGTTGGGATCGAAGTTGCGCTCCAGGTCGGGGCCGCGCATGCGCGGGTTCTTGGTGGGGAGCTCGTCGCCAGCCATCATGACTTGCACGACGGCGGGGCTGGCGGAAGCGCTGCTGCCGACTCGCGGAGGAGGGCTAGCGCAGCGCAGCACCTGCCGCGGGTAGCGCGGCGGTGCGACGGTGGCGATGTAGACGTCGAAACCGCCGAAGGAGATGATGCTGCCGCCGGCTGGGAAGGGGCGGTCAGCGAAGCAGCCAGCGTTGTCGCTGACGCAGTTGAGGGAGCCGAATCTCCAGATCAAGCCTGAAGCGACTCGCTCGCCGGTGGTGATGGTGAGGCCCGTCCGGATGAAGACACCGGCCGAGGATGCTGAAGGCCCCACGGTGGGCGCCAAATGTCGTGGTATCGTCACGGCATATGCCATAGGGTGGCTAATCGAAGTGGTTCCTGAGGGATCTCACGGCGGTATCCGGATGCGGGTATGGGCACGAGCGACACGGCGACGTACCCAGGTTCGAGGCCCTCCGATGGAGGTAAAACCTCTACTCCTGCTATGAGTGTATATGATGACCACACAGTACAATGGTGCTCCTAGAGCTGTGTCCGGCTGCTCCTGAGAGGCTAAGGGAGATGATGGTCTCTCTCACAGGGCAGCTCTGTAGGTAGGTGAAAGCAATAAGTGATCGATCCCCTGCACGAGAGGGGGTAGTGCGGCTTATATAGGCACCGGCACTTTACATATAAGACCCTATAGTTTACTGGCCGGCTTGGCCGGCTCCGGCTCCCGCTCCTTCCCGAGGCGGTGACGTCAGGAGTGGTTGAGGCATCGTGGCCTGTCCCATCCGGCTGCCACGGTCAGCGGTATGGAGAGGAGGTGTCCCTGTCTCTGTCAGCCACTGTAGCCAGTACGGATCGTCGTAAGCCCTGACGGCCTGTCCGGCGCGTGGCACTATTGCTCCACAGTGCCCCGCGCTTTACGGAAGATGGGGTTAGAGTGGACTTTGGGAACCCGGATCACCAACCCGGTTCCTTCCAGTGCAAGACTCGCCAGCCTCGAGTCGGTCTGAGGTACAAACCCCAGTCGGATATGGCTTGTAGAAGCCGGCCCAGCTACAGCATTGGTGGCCGTAGCCGGGCCGACTAGGACCTAGAGACTGCCGGCTTCCGGACCAGCCGGCCACGGCGCCAGCCGGCTGCTCCTCAGCCGGCCTTTGCCGCGAGCCGGCCAGTGGCCAGCCGGCAGCTCCGCGTCCATTGCCCTACCCGGGGTCTTCCCCCCGACATAAATGGTCTCCTAATTGGCATGCGCCGTACAGAGTCGGCCAGGTGTTAAAGGGTAATGCATACATGCTCGAGGAACTGAATGGTGTGAAATTCCCAGTAGCCGTCAATGGTCAACATCTCAAGAAATATTTTTCGAGCATGTGGGATGACGGACAGTGAAATATAGGGGCCGATACATGAAATCGGCCAGTAAAAAAACAAAAATATACATACAAAGCACAGCCGATGCACAGACATTGACTTTAGAAAAATACACAAAGCAACAGGACACAAGTATTGCTGATGCACAGCCATCGACTCTAGACGTACAAGCTCATGTGAGCAGTTATCAGATTACATAGAGAGGCTCTACTGAAGGAATGCCTCGAGGGCATGGAGGGCGTCAGCATGGACTCGATCCACCTCGGCGATCTCGGCCTCATCATCTTCGTCCTTGCCTGTCACCAGCTGTTTGTTCAGGACACGTATTTCGACCAGATCAGTCTTCAGTTCAGCTTTGAGGCCTTCTGCTTCCTCTTGGGAGCGTGCAATAAGGGCTTCCTTATCATGGATGAGCTGTTTGGTTGCCTGGACCCTCTCTTCAAGGTCTTCCAACTCCTTTCGCAAGGTCTCAAGTTCAGCAGTGCTGACAGAGGTGTCAGTTTTGAGGTCCAAGGCTGCCTTTTTCTCATTAAGCCGCTGACACTTGTCTGCAATATCGGCTTTCAACGGAAGCTGGGCATGGCGTAGGTCGATTCTCTGACGAGCCAACTTCACCCGTGACCTGTAGGCAGGCAGAGTCACAACTGGCCAGAGCTTCACCTGCAACGTCACCGGGAGATGGGGCTGGATGTCTTCAAGAATGCTCTTCACTTCCTCGGGGTTTTCAACCAATGTCTCAATTGAGGAGGAGAGCAGGGCCTTGAGACGCTGGAGTTGACCATGGGTAGCGCTGGGTCCTGGCTCTTCACTTGCCCTAGAAGTAGCTGGTTCGATGGATTCAGGGTCAAACGCTAGCAAGCTTGAGATGTCGTAACCCTGACAGACAACAAGAACAACGTCAGTATGCAGCAAAAGAGAAGGGTAGAGCCAAGGGAAAGGAGTGTACCTCTCCTAGGGCTAGAGGGACAGCCGATGATGAGGTGATCGGCTCTTGTGTTTCTGCTGTGGGCTTGGCCAAGTTGGCAACCTTGTCAGCTACACTCTTAGAGGTTGCTAGGTCCAGGGTGGCGGATGGCATCAGTACCTCCTCAACTTCCCCACTAGAGGTGTCATCAGTCTGCAAAGGAGGTGGTTAGCTAATGTGAGCAGTGATGGGTCAGCATGAAATATGAGCCGAGGAGAGTATGGAGAGTAATTACATTTGAAGCCTCTTAATTTGATGCAGGGGCTTGCGGTTCCTTTCGAGCTCTCTTGATGCATCGGCTCTTTGTGCGTACTTTGGTTGGAGCTTGGGGGGCAACAAGTTCAGTAACTGACCTTTTCTTGGAAGCCGATGGTGGCACATTTGGCTGGCTCTGCATGGTGGTTTTCCCGGAGTTGCCCGAGCTCGAATTCCTTCGACTGGACTGTGTCTCCTCGCTGGAGTTGTCTTCGGTGGAGGCCTATAAAAGAAGAGTTAGTCAGCACAGGCATGTTGCAGAAGCCTAGAAGGATAGATGAAGTCGGCCAAGGCATGGATCAGCTTACGTGCAAACTTTCTTGAGCTGGAGTAGGGTTTTGGCGCTTCAAGGTCTTCCTGGCAGCTATTTTCCTCACTGCTGTTCTCGCCTGGGTCGAGGCTCGGGGGGCAGCTGGCCTGGAAGACACTTTGCTCTTGGAAGCCGATTTTGGTGAAATCGGCTGGCTCTGCATCACAACCTTTTTCAAGGGTGGTGAGTTTTTGCAGAAGAGGACCACCGGAGCTGGTGGGAGGAATTTGAAGGGAGAGCCATCATCATGAACAGGTTCTGGACCATCTTGTTGCTGCAAGGAAACAGAGCAAGGTTATAAAGATCATTATAAGCCGCTGCAGGAAAAATTTGTGAGTAGTGGTACCTGTTCTGCAGGGATGTCATATTCAACATCAAGTTGTTTCAGCAACGGTCCCAGAGCTCTCCTGAAGGCATGGGTTTTCCACATTGGCCACCAGTTCTCAAAACCATCAGTTGATGAAGTGAAAGAGAGGTTGTGAGGGACTAGGATGGTTAGAGCATCAAAGAAAGAGTAACACCTCTGGCCAGTGAGGACATCAGGCAACTCAGCTCTACTCTCTGTCATGTGGTGGAGGAAGAAGTGTGGAGACACCTGCCCAAGACCAAACTACCGGGCTGCTACGACCGGCTGATAACACTCATAACCAGGTTTGATAATCCTGTTTGAGGTGCTCATGCCAATTGGAAGGAAGCAGGGATGGATCATGATGGAATACAACTACCGGGTGCTGGCGTCATCGGCAAAGCTGTTCTAGCCTGAAGGAGACTGGATTTTCAAAATTTTCAGACTCCTTGTAAGGAAAGAAAAGAGGATTGTCCAGGCCTTGGAAGAAAATCCTGAACCACTCTGATGCTTCCTTGGGGATCAGTTTGCTGCCTGGAAGGCTATATAGAGCTTGGCCGTAGTTAGTGCATCGGATCTGCTTCCCATTAACATCTGGGAAAGTGCAAGTGGCCAAAGGTGGAAAGTTTGGGATCTGGTTTTGGAAGTATAGCTGAGTCCATAGCTGAATAAACCACCAGGGGCCTCCTGTTTTGACAGTCTTTTGAGAGAACAGGTTGACAGACGTCAGTTGGAGATATCGATAGACCTCTCCAAGGAATAGTTTGCCAATGCCAAGCTGAGTGCCTTTGGCAAGTTCATAGGCCAAGGAAAGGTAATTCTTGGTTGGGGCAAGTGAAGGGCCATAGAATATGAAGTGTTCCAACCAGAAGTTCAGGAAGGCCGTGTGTTCTTTCTCTGTTACAGGGCCTTTGGTTTTCATGTGGCGTCTAAGGTAGGCACCCCAGTTTGTACACTCTGTTTTGGAGGAGAGTGTGAAAGGAACCTTTGGCAGCATAAAAGCAGAGGGACTTGGGGATGCAATGTCTAGACCAGTGATCATGGCCACGTCTAGTAGGGTTGGTGTCATGGGGCCATGACCAAACATGAAACAATTCAGAGCATCAGACCAAAAGTAGCCGATGGTTTTCATGTTTCTCAAGGGGAGACAGTGATAAAGATAAAGCATCGGCTATTCCTGTGGTTTCCCAGGTGGCTTGGTGGGTTTTGGATACTCTATTGTACCATGAAACCCAATCTTCGGGAGGATTAGGCCAGGCTCGTAAGCAGTCGGCCCAAGAGGTTGGATCTAGGTTTTGGTTCACGAAGGGAATCCTATTGGCCTCGCAAGATATCAAATGAGCAGGACTCTCCATAGAATGGGGTCCAAGAGAAAGAGAATTTGGAAGAGAAGGATGCGGCAACAGAATGTCTGATGCCTAAATTTAATGGTGAAAGAAGGCATTAATTCAGGTGTTTGCTGTTAATTCTAACACTATGCTCGGATGGCGAGGAGCGGTTGAGGATTACCTTCAGGCCAGAGACCGTAGCGTTGGCGTTGGATGATTCCGCCATTGGATTCGCTGCAGAGTTGAATCTGCACGATTGAGATCTGAGATTCGCGTGGCCGTGAGTTGGATCTGTTCGAGCGGCGATTTGGGGATCTGAGTTTACTCTTTAAGACAAGGGTTGCAGGTTACCGTTTGAATAGGCAACTGATTTAGCCTTACTCGCGTTTTATGGTAAAGGCCGATGCGCTGCCATCGGCTCTTTGAGCATTGACTTACTTTGACAATCGGCAGAAATTGACATGGAAGCTTTTCTTCATGGATAAAGGGGTTTTTTACAGAGAAGAGCCGATTGCTCAAGAGAGGAAGAACAAAAGAAGAGCTGATTACTACTACTAGTCCTATGCTAGTAGTCCCTAATCTAGGGGCCATCGCTGCCCTCGTCGTCGCCGTCGTAGCTGCCGTCGACGCTGCTGCCGGCGAAGTCCTCGTCGCTGCTGCCGTAGCCCTCGGCAGGGGCTCCTTCCTCCTCCTCCTCGTCGTCGTCGTCGTCGTCCTCCGACCCGGCGCGGAAGCGTTTCGCCGGCGGGTACTCGTCGGAGGAGTCGTCATCCTCCTCTTCCTCCTCCTCGTCGGAGGAGGTGAAGCTGGCCCAGGAGAAGAGGTCGTCCTCGCTCTCCGCCTCCAGTTCCCCGTCGATGAGGAACCGGAGGTCGTCCTCCCCGTCGGTCAGGGGTAAATCTTCGTCTGACCCGACGACGGTCAGGGGTGCGTCGTCCACCCTGACGGTGAAGTCCCACTCCCTCTCGTCCCAATGCTCGGGAGCCTCCTTCTCGTACAACGCCATCTGGTTGTACTCCGGCCGGCATCGGCTCACTGGAGGAGGAGGACTGGAAGGAGAGACCCGATGAGGCAGAGGAGGAAGAGGAAGACATGGTTGCAGAGGAGGGGGTTTTTTCCGATGGCTAGTGCGGAGCAGGAGGATGAAGAGGCGAACTGCTCAATGCAGTTAAATAAAGGGGATATAGTGGAGATGATTTAATGCTGTGGCGGTTTTCGATGAGGTGGTGCCAAAACTGTCAAATCGTGCAGAGAAGTTGAGAAGGCAAGGCATCATGATGAAAGGATACTGTGGCGGTTCTGCTCTGCCACGACGTGACCCGACGAAGAAAAAACAGAGTGGTTTTGGAATTATCATTACCAAAACCAGGGGGGCATGTGTTATCGCCAGATTCTAACCTAGTCAGAAGGTGGGCCGCGATTGAGATGGGCTTAGAAGATGTGCACGTAAAATATTTATGAATCGGCCTTGTACGAGAGTTTGGGATAGATTGCCCGTGTATATGTGCATTATGGTAGATTTATAATTAAGAGATAGAGTTAGTTCGTACGAAGTTAGGTCTATTCCTAAAATAGAAAGTCCACGGACTATAAATATGTACCTAGGGTTATTGAGAAAAATAGGACGATCACATTCGCAATAAACCAATCTAGGCGCATCGCCACCCCTTGTTTCGAGGGTTTCTTCCGGGTAAGCGCCATGCTGCCTAGATCGCATCTTGCGATCTAAGCAGCATCAAGTTTATTCGTTGTTTATGTGTTGCTCGTACTGAAGCCTTGTTGATGGCGAGCAACGCTGTTATCATAGATGTGTTAGGGCTAGCATCGATACTTTCTTGATGTACTCGCTTAGTCATGCTATCCCTGGATATCTAGCTGCCCTTGCACCTATCTTAGGTGTAAGGGCAGCATCTTGCTTAGTCTTTATTTAGTAGATTCGTTCTGTTACGGTTGTTCCTTGTTCTTCAAGGATTAGTTTGATATCCATATGGTTAGGCCTTGCAAACGGGTCGGATGATCCAGTAGTGCGTAGGGTACGGATTGCTGATCCTAGAAAAGATGTTCCGGGAATCAACTCTATGTTGGTTTTTAGGCCTTTGCTAGGGCTGGTTTTCTGTTGTCTTTCGTATCTTCCAGGCCCAACTACGTGTGAGACGTTCCGGTTATGTGGTGAGAACCCTAAATCGTCGTAGATCGCTTTAACTTAGTATTGATCAAGCAGGACCACCATGTTATCGTAGATCCAATACGAATCATGGGTGGATCGGCTCCTTGAGCCGATTCACAGGATAACCTGAGAGCCGATCGAGGCTCGAATTTAATGTTTACGTGTCTGCCATGCAGGAAATTAATCGAAGCAATCCATCACCTTCCTGACCAGGTATAGGTCAGGTGGCACGCCCTTGCACCAGCTAGGACGTGTGCCGGAGCATTGCGGGCCGTCGCCCGAGGGACCAGGGCCCACCAGCAGTCCTGGGAGCCTCCCGGCACTCCGTGTTGCCCGTCGCTGCTCGCCGGTGGGTTTTGGCAAGCAACACAATGTTATTCCTGATGATGCTGAAGGATATGAGAAGACGGGAGAAGGTAGAGAGAAATGACACAAAAAGACAGATGGAACTTCGTCCTCTGGACTTACCAAAGGATCGGCGGCATCCCTCGAGGGTGACCTCCGCTCACAATGAAAATATGCGGCTGGAACTGCCGAGGTTTGGGAAAATGCTCGGTAGTTCGTGCGCTTCTAGCTCTCTAGAAGCTTCTGATGCCAGATGTTCTTTTTCTGTCCGAGACACATCTGACTAAAGCCAGGGCATAAACAATTCAGAGGAAACTTCTTTTTGACCATATGATTATGTCGGAGAGCGATGGGAGGAGTGGTGGCCTCCTCTTGCTTTGGAGAAATGACCTGAATGTGACTTCATCTACGGAGCACACAAATTATCTGGACATATGTATTGATGAGGATAGTAATGCAGGGTGGAGAATTACTGGAATCTATGGTGAACCCAGTAGTGAGAGAAAACATCTTACCTGGGATTACATTCGGGATTTACACGGAAGGAAGGATTTGCCTTGGATGATGCTGGGCGATTTTAATGAAATATTGAGCAATACTGAAAAAGAGGGAGGGAACTTGAGACCACAACATTGTATGCAGGGTTTCAGAGATGCATTATATAATTCAGAGTTAGACGATATGGGATTCCAGAGAGATATATTCACATGGAGAAGGGGCGGATTCGAGAAAGACGGGATCGAGCCGTTTCCAATTAGAGGTGGAGTGGCATGTTCCCTTTGGCAGGTGTTATCAATGAAAACTTCTCTAAATCTGACCATCGGCCGATTATGGTGAATACTCGGTATTTGGAGAATGTTGAAGCTGCTCGGTTAGCTAGAAAGAAAATGTTTGAAGCAAAATGGCTCCTGGAGGAATCCTTTGATGAAATAGTTAGTGCAGCATGGGAATCGGCCCATGTCCATGGCCCGTCTGATTTTGCGACAAGGGTGAAAAAGGTCCATCTGGCCCTCCATGCATGGGACATGCAGACGTTGAAGGAGCCTCGTCGTCGCTTGAAGGAGCTTTAGGATAGACTGAATCAGGTGATGGAGGGCCCCTTGTCAGATGAGGTGACAGAAAGGACACAGAAACTAAAAATGGAAATTGAACAAGTCAATGAATAGGAGGAGTTAAAATGGGTCCAAAGAAGCCGGGCTAACTTGATGAAGTACGGGGACCGAAATACAAATTTCTTTCATAACTTTGCTACAGCTCGAAAAAGAAAAAATCTGATCAAGAAACTTACTGATGATGCTAGCAATGTGATTGAAGGACAGACATGTCTTGAAAACCATATCAAGCACTATTTTGAGACCCTTTTCTCAGCGGAGGTTCTGGATCCCGACATGGAAGTTATTAATAAAGTGAAACCATGTGTGAGACCTGATGACCCACAATTACGGGGGATGTATCGTAGTATTTTCGATAAGTAAGAATGTCGATCCCAACGAGGAGCAGAAGGTGTTGACAAGCAGTTTCGATGTAGGAATCACTGTAAATGCTCACAGATAAGTATTCAGGGGGTTTTGATGTAGCAGTTGAATAAAGTACGAGTAAGTAAAATGCGAGAGTAACAATTGCAGCGAGTGGCCCAATCCTTTTTAGCACAAAGGACAAGCCGGTTTGTTTACTTATAATGACGAAACGTTCTTGAGGACACACGGGAATTTAGTCTAGTGCTTTCGCTTCATATAGCTGATTAATCTTCATTGTTTTGATAAGTGTTGTGTGGGTGAACCTATGCTAATGCACCGCCCTTCCTAGGACTAATACATACTTGTGATTATACCCCTTGCAAGCATCCGCAACTACAAGAAAGTAATTAAGATAAATCTAACCACAGCCTTAAACTCTGAGATCCTGCTATCCCTCCTGCATCGATATACCAACGGGGGTTCAGGTTTCTGTCACTCCGGCAACCCCGCAATTGGCAAACGAGTACAAGATGTATTCCCCTAGGCCCATAAAGGTGAAGTATCATGTAGTCGACGTTCACATGACACCACTAGAAGAATAACACCACAACTTAAATATCATAACATTGAATATTACTCAACCATAATTCACTACTAACATTTAGACTTCACCCATGTCCTCAAGAACTAAACGAACTACTCACGAGACATCATATGGAACATGATCAGAGGTGATATGATGATGAATAACAATCTGAACATAAACCTTGGTTCAATGGTTTCACTCAATAGCATCAATAACAAGTAGAAATCAATACCGGGAGAGTTCCCCTATCAAACAATCAAGATCCACCCCAAATCGTTACAGCGGTGACGAGGTGCAGCGGTGGAGACGGCGGTGATGATGATGGAGATGATGGTGATGATGATGGAGATGATGTCCAGCTCGATGACGGTGACGATGGCGTCGATTTCCCCCTCCGGGAGGGAATTTCCCCGGCGGATCTCAGCCTGCCGGAGAGCTCTTTTCTCTCTGGTGTTTTCCGCCCCGCAGAGGCGGCTGTGACCCTTCGCGACTATCCTCTGGAGCTTAGGTTTTCGGGACGGAGATGTACGCGAAGGAGAGGAGGCCAGAGGGGGCTGTGGGCCCCCTCCTCACAAGGCGGCGTGGCCAGGGCAGGGCCCGCGCCGGCCTATGAGGGGGGCCCATGGTGGCCCTCCTCGGCTCCTCCTTCTGGCTCCCTTTGTCTTCTGGAAAAATAGGATTTTTCATATAAATTCCGTCAATTGTTGATCTTCCGAAATATTGCATTCTGACGGTGCTTTTTCCAGCAGAATCCTGACTCCGGTGCGCGATCCTCCAATAATCATGAAACATGCAAATAAGATGAAATCACATAAGTATTACCTCTAAATATGAAATATATCAATGAATAACAACAAATTATGATATAAAATAGTGATGCAAAAATGGACGTATCAACTCCCCCCAAGCTTAGACTTCGCTTGTCCCCAAGCGAAACTGAACTCGGTAAACAGGACTACATGTTTATGGAGTGAAGAGTCGATAAATAAAATACGGACAAGAAGCATCACATTCATTCACACAAGACATTCTAGTGAACAACTTCCTCATATAATTCAACTTGAAACAAGTATAAGGTAATCACGAATAAAGGTGCATAAGAAATCATAATTGGTGATGGCAAACTTCGTTCTTGGTCAGAGAACAATTAACAGGTTATACTTATCTATCGAGCAGCGCTCTCATGTTAAAGTTTATATGGCACAACTTGCATACTCAATCATAATAATCTCCTCATAATCATTGATAACTTTCAAAGCTATATTCATTCGGATAAAACTTGTACTAAACAAGGAAGAGTAAAAGACATGATGAAATAGATCACAATATAAATGGTTTGATCACAACAACTTAAATTCTTGCTTGAGATGGAGAGAAATAGGTTACTGACTCAACATAAAGTAAAAGACAGGCCCTTCGCAGAGGGAAGCAGTGATTAAATCATGTGCTAGAGCTTTTTCAGTTTTGATATCATATAAAGAGAGTAAAAGTAACATTTTGAGAGGTGTTTGTTGTTGTCAACGACTGATAGCGGGTACTCTAACCCCCTTGCCAGACAAACTCTCGAAGAGCAGCTCCCATAAAGTTTTATTTTAGGTTGGCACTCCTCCCCACCTTTCCTTTCACAAACCATGGCTAACTGAATCCTCGGGTGCCTGCCAACAATCTCATACCATGAAGGAGTGCCTTTTTATTTTAATTTTATTTAGATGACACTCTTCCCCTCCTTTGCTTTCTCAAGCCATGGCTAACCGAATCCTCGGGTGCCATCCAACAATCACATACCATGGAGGAGTGTCTATTTTTGTAAAATTATGAAGGTTAATTAATCGGGGCTGGGAACCCCATTGCCAGCTCCTTTTGCAAAATTATTGGATAAGTGGATGAAGCCACTAGTCCATTGGTGAAAGTTGCCCAACAAGATTGAAAGATAAAACACCACATACTTCCTCATGAGCTATAAAAGATTGACACAAATAAGAGATAGTAAGTTTTGAATTATTTAAAGGTAGCACACGAAGTATTTACTTGGAATGGCAGGAAATACCATGTCGTAGGTAGTTATGGTGGACATAAATGGCATAGGTTTGGGTTAAGGTTTGGATGCACGAGAAGCATTCCCTCTCGGTACAGGTTTTTGGCTAGCAAGGTTAATTAGCAAGCATAAGAGTTGATGGAAACAAACAAATATACATGTGATAGAAACAATCATGCATCTTCCTTGTAAGCGCAAACAATTTTAACTTCAGAATAATAAGCTAAGGAGCTAACAAGAAAGAAAGACAATGAAACAACATATCTACATGTATTTCTCTTTTCTACTTAAACCTCAAAGTGTTGTTGCTATTGACCAATGCTAAGTTTGCCAAAACCAAATAGATTTACTCAATGCTCCCAAAGTGATACCAATACTAATAACAAGATCAATCATATAATAGAGGTTGCAAACTAAAATAAGATGTGCAATATGTAAATGATAAGACTTCTCATTAATATTTCATAACGATAACTCACACCAAGGGATACATAGACAACCAACTAAGGAGAGATACTTCCACACTGCAACCTATCTTATATGATAACTTCCCTACTCATGATATGACACTACTTGATAGTAAAAAGTAAAAGATAGTGATGATGTGATACCGCGGCACTCCCCCAAGCTTGGAACAAACCAAGGGGATGCCAATACCGATGATGAATTACTCCTTCGGCGGTGGTGGTGATGATTTCCCATCATCAGACTTCCAAGGAAGAGGCTCTCCATCAACAAACGACATCTTGGTCTCGGGAATCCTGAAACTAGCAGCATAGCTTATGTGTTTAAACCTGTTTTCATACTCACAGTTTTGATTCTGAACATCATAGAGTTGAGCTTGGAGTTTGTTGGTGGTGTCGTGAAGCGAGAGGATGTCGTCCCACAGCTTTGAAGTCTCCTTCTTGTGTCCATCAATAAGTTCAGACACAATCTTGTGGAAGATGTCCACCTCACGCTCAGCCATCTTCTTGTAATTGAAGACCTCTTGCTCTAGCTTCTCCATCCTGTCTTCCAAGCTTCCTTCTCCTTTAGGACCCTGAACATCTTTGATCCGCAACTCCCCATCTACGAGCAGCAATTCCTTGGGGTGCATCTTCAGCTCGTTCATGTACGGGTTGACGACGTCCTCAAAGAAGCTGTCCTTCGGAGTTCCCGACGAAGACATGATGGATCTAGATCCGGAGCAGAACCTGGCAGAAAACAGCTCGAAACAAAACACGTCGAGAAAATGATATACGGACCCCCAGGGGTCCGGGGGATTATATAGCAGGAATTTTTACGACAAAAGGAAGGTACCAGGTCGAACCAGAGTCGGAGAGGGGCAACGAGGTGGCCACCTCATAGGGCGGCACGGCCAGGCTGGGGCCCGCGCCGGCCTATGGGGGCACGCCCTCGTGCGTCTCCTCCACTCCGTTTCGATCTCGTAATTTTTCATATTTTCCAAAAACAGCAAAAACATTGTTCGGAAAGTAAATCACGAACTTTTTATTACCAGTACTGTTACCTATTCAAAGTCGAATTCTGCCGGACTGTCAATTTGACCTTTGATGAAAGCTTCCGGAGTTTCCACTCGAATAACATCAACACCTTCATTATAAGAATCACCCGAGATATAATGCTTGAGTCTTTCTCCATTCACCACTTGTGTGGCATCGCCTTGGAGAGAGCTAATTTTAATCGCCCCTGAACGATACACCCCCTCAACGACATATGGTACTTCCCATTTTGAGAGTAATTTCCCTGCAAAGAATCTGAGACGAGACCGATACAATAGGACTTTATCCCCAATATTAAATTATCTTTTGATAATTCTTCTATCATGCCATTTCTTAACTTTCTCTTTAAAGAGTTTAGCATTTTCATAAGCTTCACTTCTCCATTCATCTAGAGAACTTAATTGGAGCAACCTCTTCTTACCGGCTAGTTTAGGATCTTTATTTAGTTCTCTTACAGCCCAATAAGCTTTGTGCTCTAGTTCTAAAGGTAAATGACAAGCTTTTCCATAAACCATCTTATACGGTGACATTCCCATTGGATTTTTATAAGCAGTTCTATAAGCCCATAGTGCCTCCTTCAATTTACTAGCCCAATTCTTTCTAGTTTTATTAACAATCTTTTGCAAGATAGATTTAATCTCTCTATTTGATAGTTCTACTTGCCCACTAGTTTGAGGATGATAAGCGGAAGCAATTCTATGATTAATACCATATTTAGCAAGAGTTTTTCTAAAACCACCATGAATAAAATGAGAACCTCCATCAGTCATAATATATCTAGGAAATCCAAATCGAGGAAAAATAATATCTAAAAGCATTCTTAAAGAGGTCTCACCATCAACACTTTTTGTGGGTATGGCTTCCACCCATTTAGTAACATAATCAACAGCGACAAGTATATGAGTGTTACCTTCTGAAGAGGGAAAAGGTCCCATGAAGTCGAAACCCCAACAATCAAATGGTTCAATAACAAGAGTATAATTCATAGGCATTTCATTGCGTCTGGAGATATTACCAACCCTTTGACATTCATCACAGGATAAAATAAACTTCCTTGCATCCTTGAAGAGAGTTGGCCAATAAAAACCTGATTGTAGAACCTTTTGCGCGGTTCTATCTCCAGCGTGATGTACTCCATAAGCACTACCATGACATTTACTTAATATCTCTTGTTGTTCATATTCGGGAACACATCTTCGCAGAATACCATCCACTCCTTCTTTATATAAGTGTGGGTCATCCCAGAAATAATGCCTCAAGTCATAAAAGAATTTCCTCCTTTGCTGGGCTGAAAAGGTTGGAGGCAAGTACTTGGAAACAATAAAGTTAGCATAATCAGCATACCAAGGGCTATCTCGCGAGCTCACCTTTATTACTGCCAATTGTTCATTTGGAAAACTATCATTAACAGGAACATGATCATAAGCAATATTTTCCAATCTAGACAAATTATCAGCAACAGGATTATCAGCACCTTTCCTATCTACAATATGCAAATCAAATTCTTGCAACGGAAGTACCCATCTAATAAGCCTTGGCTTAGCATCTTTCTTTTGCATTAGGTATCTAATTGCAGCATGATCAGTATGAATTGTAACTTTTGAATCAACAATATAAGATCTAAACTTGTCACAAGCAAAGACTACAGCTAGCAATTCTTTCTCAGTTGTAGCATAATTTCTTTGAGCAGCATCAAGAGTTTTACTAGCATAATGAATAACATTCAATTTTTTATCTACTCGCTGTCCAAGAACAGCGCCTACAGCAAAATCACTAGCATCACACATAATTTCAAAAGGTAAGTTCCAATCAGGAGGTTCAACTATAGGTGCAGTTGTTAAGGCTTTCTTTAGAGTTTCAAAAGCTTCCTTACAATCATCATCAAAAACAAAAGGTACATCTTTTTGAAGAAGATTAGTAAGAGGCTTCGAAATCTTGGAGAAATCTTTAATAAACCTCCTATAAAACCCAGCATGACCAAGAACACTACGAATACCTTTAACATCCCTGGGATAGGGCATCTTCTCAATTGCTTCAACTTTAGCTCTATCAACTTCAATACCTCTCTCGGAAATTTTATGTCCCAATACAATTCCTTCATTAACCATAAAGTGGCATTTCTCCCAATTAAGAACAAGGTTAGTTTCTTCACACCTCTGCAAAACTTTATCAAGGTTCCGCAAGCAATTATCAAAAGAATTCCAATAGACAAAAAAAATCATCCATGAATACCTCTACAATATTCTCGCAAAAACCATGAAAAATAGCAGACATGCATCTTTGAAAAGTAGCAGGAGCATTACATAAACCAAAAGGCATGCGTCTATAAGCATAAGTTCCATAGGGACAAGTGAAAGTGGTTTTCTCTTGATCCTTAGTTTTAACAGCAATTTGTGAAAACCCAGAATAACCATCAAGAAAGCAAAAATGAGTATTTTTAGATAACCTTTCTAACATTTGATCAATAAAAGGTAAAGGGTAATGATCTTTCTTAGTAACCTTATTAACTTTTCGATAATCAATGCACATTCTATACCCTACAACTACCCTTTGAGGTATGAGCTCATCATTATCATTAGGCACAACAGTCATTCCTCCTTTCTTAGGAACACAATGCACATGACTAACCCATCTACTATCAGCAATAGGATATATAATACCAGCTTCAAGAAGTTTTAATACCTCATTTCTTACCACATCCTTCATCTTAGGAATTAGACGACGCTGATGTTCAACAACAGGCTTTGCATCATCTTCCATATTAATGGCATGTTGGCAAATAGAGGGAGAAATCCCCTTCAAGTCATCAAGAGTGTAGCCAATAGCTCCTCGGTGTTTCTTCAATATTTCCAATAACCTTTCTTCTTCAAACTCTGAAAGCTTAGAACTAATAATAACAGGATATATTTTCTTATCATCAATATGAGCATATTTAAGATTATCAGGCAATGGTTTTAAATCAAAAACAGGATCCTCTTTTGGTGGTAATGTTGTACCTAGATCTTCTACAGGCAAGTCATGTTTAAGAATAGGTTGACGAAGGAAAATTTCATCAAGCTCATTTCTTTCTTCCCTAAAAACTTCACTCTCACTATTCTCCAAATGTTGCTGCAAAGGATTATTAGGAGCAAGAGCAATAGATGCACACTGTTCAACTCTAAAATCATTATTAGGCGAATCAGCTTTATAAGGAGTTTTGGCAAATTTAGAGGAATTAAACTCATAAGATTCACCAGCAAATTTAGTCAAAATTTTCTCTTTCTTGCAATCTATAACATCTCCACAAGTATTTAGAAAAGGTCTACCAAAAATGATAGGACAATACTTACTAGCAGCAGAACCAAGTACCAAAAAGTCAGCATGATATTTAATCTTCCCACATAGAACTTCTACATCTCGAATAATACCAATTGGAGAGATAGTTTCTCTATTAGCCAGCCGAATAACCACATCAATATCTTCAAGTTCACAAGAACCAATTTCGTGCATAATCTCCGTGTAGAGCTCATAAGAAATAGCGCTAATACTTGCACCAATATCGCATAAACCATAATAACAATGATCACCAATTCTAACAGATAGCATAGGAACACTAGTTTTGTTGGACTTATTAGGATGTGAAAATAAATTAGAAGCATCTTCACAGAAAATAATATGACCATCCTCCACATTTTCAGTCACAAGATCTTTAACTATTGCAATAGCAGGTTCAACTTTTATTTGCTCTTCTGGTTCTATAGGTTTCTTTTCACTTTTATTAACCGCACTATTTATAACAGAATACTCCTTCATTTTAGCAGGGAAGAGAGTTTTTTCAATATAAGCTTCAGGAATAACATGATCAACAGTTTCAACTACAACACATTTATTTATAGATGAATCAATTTTATCTTTATACGGTTCATGATACTTATCAAAGTTCTTCTTAGGCAATTCATAATGGGAGGCAAAAGCTTTATAAAGATTTGCAACGACTTGAGAATCAAGACCATAAGTAGCACTAATATTACGAAATTTATCAGTATCCATAAAAGCTTTAATGCATTTATAATTATATTTTATACCTAACTCTCTATCTTTGTCGTTCTCCCATCCTTCAGTATTCTCCTGGATCCGATTAAGAAGGTCCCTTTTAAACTCTTCTTTGTTGCGTGTAAATGATCCAGAACAAGAAGTATCCAGCAAGGTCTTGTCTTGAAAAGAAAGTCTTGCATAGAAATTATCAATAATAATATTACCAGGAAGCTCATGAATGGGGCATTTGAGCATTAAAGACTTCAATCTCCCCCACGCTTGGGCAATACTCTCTCCATCATGAGGCCAAAAATTATATATGCGGTTCCGATCCTTGTGAATTTCACTTGGAGGATAGAACTTAGAATAAAATCGGGGCACAATATCATTTCATTCAGAGAATCCCCATTATCCAGTAATTTATACCAATGCACCGCTTTACCAGACAGCGATATAGAGAATAGCTTCTTCCTCACTTCATCCATAGCAATACCTGCACACTTGAATAAACCGCATAATTCATGTAAGAACAGTAAATGATCTCCTGGATGGACAGTTCCATCCCCTGTATAGCGGTTATCCACAACACGTTCAATAATTTTCATAGGTATTTTGTATGGTACTTCTTCCTCACCTGGCGCCTCATCCACTACCTTTGCAGTAGTAGTAGATTTTCCAAATTAAAATTCAAGAGAAGATCTCTCCATAATGAATTATAGCAGCAGTCAGGAATAAAATCATCACAAACAGTAAAGTTTCCCTTACCAATTCCACTTACCAATAGAGCTTCACTCCCCGGCAACGGCGCCAGAAAATAGTCTTGATGACCCACAAGTATAGGGGGTGTATCGTAGTATTTTCGATAAGTAAGAATGTCGATCCCAACGAGGAGCAGAAGGTGTTGACAAGCAGTTTCGATGTAGGAATCACTGTAAATGCTCACAGACAAGTATTCAGGGGGTTTTGATGTAGCAGTTGAATAAAGTACGAGTAAGTAAAATGCGAGAGTAACAATTGCAGCGAGTGGCCCAATCCTTTTTAGCACAAAGGACAAGCCGGTTTGTTTACTTATAATGACCAAACGTTCTTGAGGACACACAGGAATTTAGTCTAGTGCTTTCGCTTCATACAACTGATTAATCTTCATTGTTTTGATAAGTGTTGTGTGGGTGAACCTATGCTAATGCACCGCCCTTCCTAGGACTAATACATACTTGTGATTATACCCCTTGCAAGCATCCGCAACTACAAGAAAGTAATTAAGATAAATCTAACCACAGCCTTAAACTCTGAGATCCTGCTATCCCTCCTGCATCGATATACCAACGGGGGTTCAGGTTTCTGTCACTCCGGCAACCCCGCAATTGGCAAACGAGTACAAGATGTATTCCCCTAGGCCCATAAAGGTGAAGTATCATGTAGTCGACGTTCACATGACACCACTAGAAGAATAACACCACAACTTAAATATCATAACATTGAATATTACTCAACCATAATTCACTACTAACATTTAGACTTCACCCATGTCCTCAAGAACTAAACGAACTACTCACGAGACATCATATGGAACATGATCAGAGGTGATATGATGATGAATAACAATCTGAACATAAACCTTGGTTCAATGGTTTCACTCAATAGCATCAATAACAAGTAGAAATCAATACCGGGAGAGTTTCCCCTATCAAACAATCAAGATCCACCCCAAATCATTACAGCGGTGACGAGGTGCAGCGGTGGAGACAGCGGTGATGATGATGGAGATGATGGTGATGATGATGGAGATGATGTCCAGCTCGATGACGGTGACGATGGCGTCGATTTCCCCCTCCGGGAGGGAATTTCCCCGGCGGATCTCAGCCTGCCGGAGAGCTCTTTTCTCTCTGGTGTTTTCTGCCCCACAGAGGCGGCTGTGACCCTTCGCTACTATCCTCTGGAGCTTAGGTTTTTGGGACGGAGATGTACGCGAAGGAGAGGAGGCCAGAGGGGGTTGTGGGCCCCCTCCTCACAAGGCGGCGCGGCCAGGGCAGGGCCCACGCCGGCCTATGAGGGGGGCCCATGGTGGCCCTCCTCGGCTCCTCCTTCTGGCTCCCTTCGTCTTCTGGAGAAATAGGATTTTTCATATAAATTCCGTCAATTGTTGATCTTCCGAAATATTGCATTCTGACGGTGCTTTTTCCAGCAGAATCCTGACTCCGGTGCGCGATCCTCCAATAATCATGAAACATGCAAATAAGATGAAATAACATAAGTATTACCTCTAAATATGAAATATATCAATGAATAACAGCAAATTATGATATGAAATAGTGATGCAAAATGGACGTATCAAGACCGGAAATGAATACAATTATTAATGCCCCTTATACACGTGAAGAGGTTAAGAAGGCATTATTCAACATTGGTGATTTGAAGGCCCCCGGACCAGATGGACTCCATGCCATCTTCTTCAAGAAATATTGGAGTTTATTGGGGGAGGAGCTGATTGATGAGATGTTGGGAGCAATAAACTCGGGTAATATCCCGGATGGATGGAACAGTACCACCATTGTATTAATTCCAAAACTGGATAACCCGGAGAAGGTAACTCAATATCATCCCATCAGTTTTTTGCAATTTTACTTACAAGGTTATCTCTAAGGTTATTGCAGCTAGATTGAAGACTATCTTACATGAGATCATATCGCCAACTCAGAGTGCTTTTGTCCTAGGCCGTCTTATTACTGATAATGTTCTAGTGGCATATGAGTCTTACAATGCGATCAAGAAGAACAGGGAAGGGAAAGTGGGCTTGTGTGCACTAAAACTTTACATGCACAAAGCCTATGATAGGGTGGAATGGAAATTTCTCGAGAAAATCCTGAAGCGTATGGGCTTTCAAAATCAGTGGATAAACTTGATCATGTCGTGTGTTACTTCAGTCCAATAACAAGTGAGATTTAATGGCCAAGAAACAGAAAGTTTTTCCCCTACTCGAGGCCTACGACAAGGAGACCCCTTATTACCCTATCTCTTTTTACTTTGTGCTGAGGGTTCAACCAGCTTATTGAAGCATGCCGAGGAAAATGGTGCTCTGGTTGGTGTAAAAGTATGCCGCTCAGCCCCTGCTGTTTCACACATGCTCTTCGCGGATGATTCACTAATTCTCATGAGAGCTGATTTGGCCAGCGCCTCTGCATTACGACAAGTTCCTAACTCATATTGTGCAGCGTCGGGACAGTTGGTTAGTGAAGCGAAGTCGAGTATCTTTTTCAGCCCTTGTACATCTGTTGATATTAGGGAAGAAATTTGTTTGGAACTAAATATCCTTACAGAAGCTATTACTGATACCTATCTGGGCCCGCCAACCCAAGTTGGAGTTGATAGATCAGATTGTTTTATACATCTTATTGAGAGAGTACTGGAAAGGTTGAAGGGGTTCAAGGAAAAGCTCCTGTCTTACGGTGGTAAAGAGGTTCTGTTGAAAGCGGTGGCCCAAGCCATCCTTGCGTATGCTATGTTAGTGTTCAAGCTCCCCAAACAAGTAATAAAAGGGATCACAGATGCTATGACCCGTTACTGGTGGGGAGATGACGATGTCCAGAAACATATGCATTGGTTCGCTTGGTGGAAAATGTGTGTGCCGAAGAAAAGGGGAGGTATGGGGTTTAGGGATCTACACTGTTTTAACCTGGCAATGTTAGCCAAGCAATGTTGGCGTTTACTTTGTGAATCAGAATCCTTGTGTGCCCAGGTGCTTAGAGCAAATTATTACCTACAGGAGATTTATTAAATGCAGAATTAAAAAAAAGATCCTCTTATACTAGGCAGAGTATCTGGGCGGGAATCCGGACTTTCAAAAAAGGATATGTGTGGAGGGTCAGTAATGGAGAAGAGATAAACATTTGGAATGATCCTTGGATGCCTAACAACCCTTCAAGGAAAATTATTACCTCTCGAGGTAACATAATATGTACCAAAGTTTCTAAACTTATTGATCCAGATAATAACTGTTGGGATGAACCGATGTTGAGATCACTATTCTGTTCTGTGGATGTCAACATAATTCTGAAAATACCATTGGAAACAGGTATGATGGAAGATTTTGTTTCATGGAATTTTACTAAGAATGGGATTTTCTCGGTCCGGGCAGCCTACCACTATGAATGGGATCACCAACATGGAAGAAATCTTATCAGAACTAGTGGGCCGGGAGCATCTGATATTAATCAAGTCTAGGCACAAGTTTGGAAGCTTAGTGTCTCTTCGAAAATTAAAATCTCTGCTTGGAGGCTGTTACATGGTACTATTCCCTGCAACTGTGTTTTGAAAAATAGGCATATCATCATGTCAAGTATGTGTCCGGTATGCAAAGTAGGTTGTGAGACTACAAAACATGCTTTTTTGAGTGCCCAAGAGCGACTGAAATCTGGGAAAATCTAGGAGTGATGAATACTATATCTGAAGCGTGTATGGCTGATCGTGAGGGATCCGCAGAGTTGGAGCATATCTTGAGAAAAAGGGACTGTTTGTCATCAGTTGTTCCCGAGCTTGGCCTCAAAGAATTAATTGTCTTGGCTTGTTGGTACATGTGGTGGGAGAGACGGAAAATTCCAAGAGATGAGAACGTCCAAAACCCAGCAAGAACTAGTCAGTCCATCTTGGCACTTTTCCTGAATTATTCCAGAGCGAGTAAGAAGAATCTGGGGATTAAGCATTATGGTTGGATTAAGCCAGCAGAGGACTATGTGAAGCTAAACATTGATGCCGTTTTTTCTGTGGAGAACTTCTTAGGAGCTGTGGGAGCTATCATTCAAAATGATCAAGGCATTTTCCTGGCAGGGTGTTGCGGTACATTACCGCATGTAGCCGATGCAGCGAGGGAAGAAGCAATGGCTCTCCGGTTGGGGCTTACTCTCACAGGAGAGATTGGTTGTAACTGGATTGAGATCAACAACGACTGCATGGAGGTTGTCAACACGATGTAAAATGGAGGAAATTCGGCTGGCAGCGCCGCGGCAATCTATGAACACTTCACCTTCTTAGCTTGTAGTTTTACTCATGTTAAATTCTCTCACTGTCCTAGGGAGAGTAACGTAGTAGATCATATTTTGGCTTGTAAAGCGGAGGGACCTCAGAAAATTACATGGTTTGAGGATCCACCTGATTTTCTTTTGAGCTCCTTTATAAACGATGTAACTGTGTTGTGATGTGAGAGCAGCAAGTTCTTGACGCACTCTTTTCCTTACCAGGGTACCGAAGGGGACTGGAAGATTTTTAATGAGGCGGCTTGCTTGTTCGGTTTAATATAAGTATGTTTTACCTTAAAAAAAGCTATCTTCCTAATCAGTGAGTTGGAAAAGAATCAATCAGTGCAACGTATGTTTCCATCTATCCCATTTATTACCATTCAAAGTTCGTCTAAATCCTAGACTATGAGGATTTGATGCCAGCACATTTTCTACTGTGACATTCTTATCGTTAACAATGTCATAGAGAGAGATACTCATCAACCAGGGACCTTCTCCTAACCAAATATCCTCCCAAAATCCACAAAAGAACCTCTCGCAAAGAACTCATCTTTTACATTCATTAACCCAATGTCAATTAAGTGAGGAATTAGTTCAGAACTGTTTAACCCAATGTCCCTTTGAAGATCTAGGTTACACGGGAGACTATGAGGCTTGGTTGGTCAAAATTTGGGGTGTATCAGGCAGCGAGGTGTGGCCTCACAATGCTGCCATATGGTGCCTTTGTTCCTACTGCGGTCTCGGTTGATCGGTCCCCTTCGATGTGAAAGTTCAATATCGGCAACCTAGACGGGGGAGGGTGAATAGGTTCAACAAAATTTTCTTTGACTTGTTTGCAATTTTAGGCTATGTATATAAATAAAGTGGCCTAATACAAACTAAGTGAAGCACCCTATATGAAAAAATACATATATCAAGAACTTCAAGCTTGATGGCTATCAAAAATAAATAGGTGGAAAGAAATAACCGAAGCACGCGGAGACGACGATGTATCCCGATGTTCACTTCCTTGAGGGGAAGCTAGTCACCGCTGGAGAGATGCGGTACCACGAAGGACACCGAACGCCACGAAGGCACACCTTCTTCTCTGTGAGCTCCTTCCACGAAGTAGGAGCTCGTTCCACTATGTGAAGACCTTAGGGAGGCCTTCAATCCCGTACAAACTTTCCGGCTCGATCACAAAATTGATCGGTCCCGGCGACCGCTACCGCCTAGGAGTACTCAACCTCCAAGAGTAAAAAGATGGGAGAGGAAAACTTGGTGCAAATGGCTCAAATCGAAATATGTGTGGTTGCGAGAGAGAATGATAAGATCTTCGAGATGCATGAATCAACTCTCAAATTTATCGTGTAAAACTCAAGGGATTAAGTATTTGAGGCAAATAATAGAGTGGAGTTCTTGGATGAGATCTGAATCAAATGAAAGGTAAAAGGTAAATGATCTGAAAATCGGGGCTGCCTTATATAGAAAACGTAGCCGTTAGAGGTTATAATCCGCGGAGGAAAAAAGCTGATGCTGCTGGAAATTGAAACAAGGAAAAAGGAGTCGGCAGGTATGACCGGCTCTGGGCCCGGTCATGCTGGCCCTTTCTCCTGTAACGAACACGCAGAGGAAGTCAACCGAAGAAAAAGAAGTGCCGCGTGCTCGTGAAAGGGCCTTGCAGTTGCAGCAAGAGGCAGCAGCGCTGCGGGCGGAGCAGCGCGCGAGCAAGCGCAGAGGAGCAGGCGGGGCGACGCGCGGCGTGGAGAGGCTCGGCAGCATGCGGGCGTGCGGCAGCAGCATCGGGAGCGGCGCCTCCTGCGCGTGGAGTGCCGGTGGGCAGAGAGCGAGCGGGCCAGGAGCAGCTGCGGCGGCAGGGGAGGGAGATCGAGCGGAGGCAGGTTGACCCACGCGTGGGCGTGGCGAGAGAGAGAGCGGCCGCGTGGGTCATGTGATCTAGAGATCGATTGGGAGCCCCGATTTTCTTTTGGCAAAATATGGGGCAAACTTTGAATCTTTTTTGGGTGAGAACTGAGCAAACTTTGATCATCAATTGGAGCAAAATATTGGAGAGAAAAAGATAAACGCAATAAAAAGTAGTAGAAACGAAATGGCAAACGTCGAGCAAAAATTCGAGCCACCTTTGGAGAAGCGAAATAGAGGGAATCAAATGCGGCATATGGTAGCGAAGATAAAATGGATGAAAGATGCCAACCGAATATGATGAAATAGAAAGATGATTTGAGCCAAAGAACCAAATAACGGCTCCGACCCCCTCTTAATAGTGCGGGGTCATATACTCAAGAAAAACCGAAAATAGGAGACTACCTTGTTGCGCTTCGCCTTCGAGCGCTCAAACTTCATCTCGAGATTTTCCTCTCTCTTTTCAAATCGTGGCCCGACACCATAAGAGGGCGATAGAATTAAATGTGTCCCTCTTGATCTTGATGAAAGCGCTCATGATTCACTTCATTTGATTGCGTGATCTAGATCTTTGTCGCTAAAAGCTCAACTCATGAGCCTTGGAGGATTATGACACTGACTTCGAGCCAAACCTTCTTTCTTGACAACAACTATCTTGAATCCAACAAATGGTGTTCAAGCAAAACCTATGGATTATTCCCTCAAACAAAAACTCAATGAAAATATTAATCCATAAAAATTATCATCAATTACCAAAAACAAACATAGAGGCAAAGTACCCTTTCACGATGGCATAAGTGTCCCTCCTTCCCCTAATTGATCTCTATTGTCCCTGTGGCAGAGTTGCTGGCTAAGGTTCGTGAAGTCTGGTGGAATCTCGCCCTTGTAATGCACTTGGAAGCATTGCTAACTTCTCATCTGAAATGTCATCTCGGCGAGCAAGGCCTTTCGACAAAGCCAACGCCACTCGTTGACCCATGCTGCTCCAGACCACCAGCTCATGGATGACCGCTTGTGTGCAGGTGGACTGGCATTTTACAACATCTGAGAATTGCGATACCATTCGACTACGTTTAGTGGCACTTATGTGTCATGTGATTATTTGTCGTCTCCTCTTAGTCTGACATGCTGGTAAGCTAGCAATGTTCAAGAGATTATGTCGTCATCCTCTTCTTTTTCGATGTAACAAACTATCTATATACTTGGGTCGCTCCTTTTTGAAAATAAATAAAAGAAAATCTGCATCGTAGGGGGGCTTACCCTACGTGTCACGCTCTTCAAGAAAAAAAACTATCTATCCTGACCAATGTCAACCTGAAAGGGTGGACAAGGTTTTTTATATAATCAATACCACATATATTCATAGAAACAAATAGTACATGGTAGAGATACACGAGCTGTCTCCAATGATTATAAAATAAAGTCTAAAAGAAACGACTAAATCTTTGAGGTCTTCAAACTCTTTCTTCTTCCATGACACAATCTTGTATTTATCTGAAGGGAGCCAAAGATAGATACTAAACCGTAGACCTATAAATACCAACGGAAGGTTCTTCCATAATTTTAATTTGGACCGCAATTCCAAGACTACATGCACACGCATAACCATTAAAGTAGTCAATAAATACTGGCAAGAGTACTAACACCAGTATACCAGGAAAAAATAACCGAACAACATGGTCGATGTTGTAGGGGAGCCGAGAGCACGAATTACCATTGTAGAGGATGTAGCAGCTGGGACAAAAAATTGTGAGGAGACTCCTCGCGGCAACCATGAGAAAAGATCCAAAATCGATATGGCGAAGCAAGATCTGACGACCCATACCTAGAGAACTGTTATCTTCGAACACCACCGTTGACGCTAGGAAGGAGATCTCGTTGTCAAATGAAATCTAGAAAATCATTGTAGATTATATCATCTTCATTGAGACGGAGGCCAAAACAGATGAACACCAAAATCCTAATCTAATCTATTGAAAACATTAATTTTATAAAAAACTCTACCCATAGACCGTGTTCCCACACCCCTCCCGACATCGGCGAGGGTAGTCGTAGGAGGGGGAACCGACCTATGGAAAATGCGGAGGTGGAGGCGGAGAGATAGGTCACGTAAACAATTTCGTGAATTAGAATACTTGGCTGGACAAGGGGTTGGTATTGTAACCCTCTTTGAAGCAATATATTTAGGTGGGGCGTCTCCCCCGCCCCCTCGTGAACGTTTAAAAAAACTATGAGACGGGGTCGATTAAGAGAGCGCCTAGATCGAGTAGTTGCGAACGGAGGCTGGAATGCCCTTTTTTCCAAATACCGTGGTGGTGAAATAAGAGGCGACTAAGAGCGGTCATTGTCCTGTCATAGTAGACATTGAATACCTCGATCATTGTCATGGGAAGTCCTCGTGTTGCATCTCTCCTTTTTTAGGGAGGAAGAAGCCTCCCAAGTTACAACCGTCAGGTTCCGAAAATAACGCTTCGTCTCCCAGGGAGGCGATTAGGGTTTTTCGAGTAACCGTGAAGGCGCCCGTCGCTTTGCTCGCTGGGGCGCAAGGAGGGGAGTCCGCTTCCGAGAGGGATCTCGACGGAGGAACGCCTGGGGCTGCCGCGATGGATCCTAGTGTCCAAATGGCGGCGGGGAAGGCCCAAGTAAGGGGATAAGCTGCTCAGGAAACTAGAAAATCCAGATTGGAGAGGGATGATTCGGTGGAGGAGATGATGAAGAATCTCAAACTGACTGCGGCTGAAGCAGACAGATTAGTAGATGATGATGAGGATGAGATGGAGAAACCCATGTGGGCGCTCGCCGGTAAGATCTTGTCTGAGCCAAAAGTTTTTCACATTAATACGATCTCGGCGGCGTTGCGTCCTGCGTGGGGGAACCCTAAGGGACTATTTTTTCGTGATGGTGGGAAGAACATGTTCATTGCTGAGCTTGACTCGGAGAGGGATCGGGATCATATCTGGGAGCGATCCCCGTGGAAGGTGAACAAATGTGCAGTGGTGTTGGAGAATTTCCATCATCGAAGTCGACCGTCTGAGATGAGGTTCGATAAACTGATGATCTGGGTACGTGTCATTGATATCCCGTACACCAAACTGAATGAAACTTGGGGAGAAAGGATTGCAAAAAAGGTGGGGGAGTTTTTCAAGCTGGACATCAATAAGGATGGTCTGGTGAGTGCCCAGTATCTGCGTGCAAGAGTGTATATCAAGGTGAAGGATCCACTCATGAGGTGGGTGGGTCTTGAATCTATGAAATTGGGGAAGACTTTCTGGTATTCCATCCAGTATGAATTTCTACCAAATTTTTGTTTCTCATGTGGTGTGCTTGGACACTCTGAAACTGTTTGCCCAACTCCATCTGAGAGAGACGAATGCCCCCCCTTTGCTGAGGGTGGCTACGATGAGTTCTATACTCAGTTAAAAAAAGATACAGAGAGGACTGAGACGCGAGACCAAGACAGTGGAGAACCATCTGATAAACCCCCCTTCCGGGCTCCCATGGGTGGTCGGGGTAGGGGAAGGAATGCCAATTTTCGGGGTGGTAAACTGCTAGTCTATAGGAAGTTGTCAATGAATCCAGCTGATCCGGGTAGCGAAAGTAACCAAGGAGAGAAGAATAATGTGAGAGATTTGGTTATGTATGAGCCAAAGATCGCTGGGTAAAAATGAGAGGAAGCTGAAGTGCGAGAGAATAAGGAGGGTGTAACCCCATATTCTAAGAAGAAGAAGACAACGACAGAAAATCAACCCCCTTTGGTGCCGGCTGCTGGACAGCCGCGCCGGGGACAATTAGTTGCTTAAGCGTGAACTGTCGGGGAATTGGCAATGACCCAACAGTTCGAGAGCTTCGCGGTTTCGTGAAGCAAATGGATCATGCCTTGCTGTTTGTTATGGAAACTAAAATCGAAGGAAAGAGAGTGGAGAGTTTGAAAAGTACCCTTGGCTTTGCTGGAGGGTTTGCAGTTGATAGTGTGGGTCTGAGTGGTGGCATTGGGATTTTTTGGTCGTCAGTGGTCACTATTGAGGTGAAAAGTTTCAATAAATACCATATCGACGCCATTGTGCAATTAAAGGATAATTCTATTCCCAAGTGGAGGTTCACTGGTATATACGGTGATCCAAGAAGAGAAAATAGGCATCATACCTGGACTCTTATGAGGAGATTAAAGGGGCTCCAAAATTTGGCGTGGTTATGTGTGGGAGATTTTAACGAAATTATGTACAACACGGAGCATTTTAGTGAGCATGTCCGCGATGAATGGCAGATGAGTGCGTTCTGTGAAATGGTGGAGGACTGTGATCTACAAGATCTAGGCTTCTATGGCCAGCCGTTTACATGGGATAATAGACAAGATGGAAGAGAAAATGTAAAGGCGCGACTTGATAGAGCATGCGGGACAGAGGAGCTCTGTCAGTTATTTCAAGTGTTGAGAGTGAGACATGTCAATATGGTTCAGTCGGATCATTGTATGCTAGCAATTGAAATGAAGAAGTACATGCAGCAGGGTTTTACCAATGGCTGAAATTTCAAACATGAGAATTTTTGGCAAACGCATGTTGATTATGATAAAGTGGTTAATGATCTTTGGGCGAAGGCAGAAAAGGGAGCAAGCCTAAGTGGATTTGCTAAATCTCTGTGTAGTTTGCAATCTGGCTTGGAGGCTTGGAGAACGACGACTTTTGGGAATTTCAAACGGAAGCTCCAGAATTTACGAAAGGAGCTAGACCGTGTTAGGAAGAACTCGATGGAACACGGTCCATCTGAAGAAGAGAAGAGGCTCATGAACAAAATAAATGAAGTCCTCTATCAGGAAGAAATCTGGATCAAACATAGAGCCAGGGTTAATTGGCTTAAATCTGGGGATCGTAATATGGCGTATTTTCACGCATATGCAGCTCAAAGGAAGAGGATCAGCGGAATACACATTCTGCAGCGTGAATATGGCTCTGTTTGTGACAATGCTGATGAAATTAAAAATGAAGTTCAGAACTTTTATTCTGATCTGTATTCTTCTGACGGTTTTCTGAATTTTCAACAAGTATTAGATTTGGTTGAAGAAAAAGTTACCTTAGAAGATAGAGTGTTGCTTGAAGAAGATTTTTCTGCCGATGAAGTCAAGAAGGCTCTTTTTCAAATGCATCCGTCAAAGGCCCTTGGAGTGGATGGGTTTACTGCCAGATTTTATCAGCGCCATTGGCACCTCTTTGGGGAAGATCTATGCAAGGCAGTGCTGAGTTTTCTTAATGGGGGAGATATGCCAGCAAAGATGAATGATACAACAATTACTCTCATCCCCAAAGTAAGAAACCCTTAGTCTATTAAACAATATAGACCAATCTCGCTTTGTAATGTGCTATATAAAATTTGCACAAAGACAATTGCAAATAAGATGAGGCAAGTTCTGGAATATACTATCATTCAAGAGCAAAGTACTTTTGTCCCGGGAAGGCTTATTCAAGATAATGCATTAGTGGCTTTTGAAAGCATTCATTCCATGAAGAGAAAGAAGAAAGGGAAGAAGGGTCACTGTGCGGTCAAATTAGATATGATGAAGGCATACAATCGAGTCAAGTGACCTTTTCTTGAAGCAATGATGTCGAAACTAGGTTTCCCTATAAGACTAGTACAATTGATCATGAAATGCATAAATTCTATGTTAAGGTGGATGGAGGTTTATTGGAGGCTTTTCATCCACCACGAGGTATTAGGCAGGGAGATCCCATATCCCCTTTTCTGTTTCTGTTTTGTGGAGAAGGATTGACTACGTTGTTGCATAAATACAATATAGGTTTTGTTGACAGAGGAGTAAGGGTCTGCAATAGATCACCCTGGATTTCACACCTTCTTTTTGTTGATGATAGTTTGATTTTCATCAATGCAAGTTGTGCTAGTGCGAGAAGATTGAGCGATATTCTGGAGATGTATGATGAAGCATTAGGCCAGAGAGTTAATAAGGAGAAGAGTGCAATATTTTTTAGCCCATGTACTCCAGAGGCACATTGGCTTGATGTCAAGGCGAGTGTGAATATTCAAGTTGAAGCCTTTAGTGAGAAATATTTGGGTCTTCCAACAGCTGTCGGCAAGATAACAAGTGATGCTTTTGAGTTTATTGCTGATAATGCGAGGAGTAAGGTGAATGGATGGGCGGAGAAGAATTTGTCTTACCCGGGAAAAGAAGCACTTATTAAGTCCGTTATTCAGTCCATGTCGACTTACAGTATGAGCTGTTTCCTTCTCTCAGAAGGATCATGCCAAAAGCTTAACTCAATATCTAGGAGTTTTTGGTGGGGTGGAAACTTAGATAAGAGAGCCATGCATTGGATGTCATGGGATAAATTATCTGTGCCAAAGAGCAAGGGAGGTATGGGTTTTAGAGATATGCATGTGTTTAACATTGCTCTTCTTGGTAAGCATGTGTGGAGGTTACTGACTAATCCTACATCACTTTGTTCGCAAGTGCTACTGGGGCGTTACTGCCACAATAAAAACTTGATGGAAGTGTCGGCACCAAGTACTGCATCTAAGACTTGGCGGGCGATTTTGGCTGGTAGGGAAGCTGTTGACATTGGGATGATTAAAAGAGAGGGTTCTGGTGATAGCATCTCAAGTTGGAATGACAATTGGATACCTAAGCAGCAATCAATGAAGCCTATGGGGCGACGGATGGATACTGATCTGGAAAAGGTTAGTTATATGATTACTGATGACTATAGATGGAGGACTGAGGTGATTGAGGATTTATTCTTTGCTCCTGACGCCGAAGCAATTCTGAAGATTCCGCTGAGGCAGAGTTGGGGAGCGGATTGGATTGCTTGGTCAAAAGAAAATAGTGGTATTTACTCGGTTCGATCGGCATATAGAGCTCTTATGGAACAACGGGAGATGACCCAAATTATTAGCAATGGAGGTTGTGCTAGCACAGCCGATAACGATGATGATATTTGGAGCAGATTATGAAAGCTTTGTGTAGTACCTAAAGTGCGTGTCTTTTGGTGGAGAGTTTTTCGAGGAATTTTACCTAACTACAGGACTCTATCATGGCGGCATGTCCTGGAGAACACCACTTGTGGCGTCTGCAAAGCGAATTCCAAAGATTTGATGCATGCACTAGTTCAGTGTAGTCATGCAAAGAAGTTCTGGTGTGCAGCCAGAGAAGTTCTCTTTCTGAAACTCTCTAAGTTGCATCCCTTGGCGTGGACACGCGATATCCTATGTGATCCTAGATATACACCCGAGGAGTGGGCAAGGATCATAACTGTGATGTACAATATATGGAAATCAAGAAACAATATTACACATGGAAAGAATGGGTATAACCCTTCCAAAACCATGGAGGTAATTCAGGATACGTTGCAATTCTTGGAGCTACCAAAGAATCAAGAGGTAAAGAAGGGGGTCCGCCAGCCATGTAAGTGGAGTACCCCGGCCCAAGGTGTTGTTAAGTTGAATTTGGCTGGGGCGATCTGTGAGATTGATGGTCGGGCGGTGTCCGGTGTGGTGGTGCGTGACCACATTGCTTTCCTTGGAGCATCTACTAAGGTATATGCGGGGGTTCTGCAGCCCTTGATAGCGGAGGCTCTTGCCGCTCGAGATGCTTGTGCCTATGCTGTTCAAAGGGGTTTTGATAAAATCGTTCTTGTAACGGACTGTCAAGTCTTGATGAAGCATTGGGCGGAGAGGAAGATTGATCGATCAGTTATTAGAACTATCTTAGATGAGATTAGTGAGTTGAAGAGTAGTTTTTCTTCTTTTCACTTTATGTATGAGGGTCGCGAGGCTAACCAAGTGGCTCACTGTTGCGCCAAATTTGCTGTTGTCAATGGTGAACATGCTACTTGGGATGCTGAGCCACCCCCTTTGTTGGTTCACATCCTTATGGCTGATTGTAATGGTGTGTGACTGTGGGCTGCAAGGGGACTGGAAGGTTTTTAATGAGGCGGCTTGCTAGCTGGTTAATATATATACTTCAAAAAAAATGGCCCAAAATCATGCAGGTTGGAAGGTCGGAACAGAAGAACTTGGAGGCGGTGGTAGGGCATCTCCAACGGGGCGATGCAAAGGAACGGTTTTCGTCCGTTTGCGTCTGCGCGGATAAAAAACGCGCTCCCGCGGGTAGATGCAAAATGTCCGCAGCGTCCGTCCTGACGCAACGTGGACCAAATATGCGCTAGGACGTCCGCGCGTCCGTTTTCGTCCGTTTGGGCTGCATGAATCCTTCTCTCTCCTCCTTTAATGTAGGGTAGGTCCATGTGCTGGCCACTCCACACCACACAAATGGAATCTTTCTCTCTCTCCTCCCCTAATTCAGTGCATGACAGGCCCTTGCATCAAAAATGCGTCTCTGCCGCTCTGGAGAAGGGACAGACGCATGCGAACATGTGAACATTTTTTGTGTCCGTGCACGACGCAAACGGATATAAAAATGTATCGACCCGTTGGAGATGCCGGTACACGCTGATTGTGATGGTGTTATGGCATGTGGGAGCATAGTAGAGCCCACACTCATGCAAAAAATGGCAAAGGCCCATGAGGATCTCCATGCGTAGGATCGTCGTGAATTGAGGGGCCGCGCAGGAGAATTGATCAACACAAAAGAAAACTAGAGGAAGTATGAAGGGGTCCGATAGATGATAACTCTTTGTATATGCAAACAAACATATTGCTTTAAATAGATACCTAGATACCTTGTTGGAGCAGGAAGAAGTGCATTTGGCTGCAACATGGCCAGGCTAACTGGTTAAAACATGTTGACAATAACACCAAGTTCTTCCATAAGTTTGCCAATGTTGAGAAAAAAGAATACCATCAAGCACTTAATTGATGAAGCGGGTATGAAGTGGGGAGATCATGAAGGAATGAGTAACTTGATAAAGTTTATTCTGAGAGTTTATTCACATCTAAGGTGGATGAACCAACTACAGAAGTTCTAGATAAAGTGCAGCCAACTGTTACAAATGAAATGAATGATGATTTGTTGGCTCCTTTAACTAAGGAATCCCTAACCGCCACACAATTTTGTCAATGGAATTTGGATGACACGCCCGGTAGATTAAAATCCGGCCCAAAATTAATGTCACAAAAGACAAGGTTGGGTCCAATATTTTTTCCTTGTTAAGTACACTTTTCTGTGACACTAAAATAAATCACAATTAATGCTTAAAAATTGCTTTATCCATTCAATTTTATTGAGATATAAAAGTATATTTCTTTAAGATATAACAATCCATTAAAATAAACTTCGG
Source organism: Lolium perenne (assembly GCF_019359855.2). Lineage (NCBI taxonomy): Eukaryota > Viridiplantae > Streptophyta > Magnoliopsida > Poales > Poaceae > Lolium > Lolium perenne. Next base: position 193,226,316 of record NC_067245.2, read on the forward strand.
CCATTATTCCACTCTTCTAATAGTTCAACAAGCATGAACTAATTGCGGCAGGTTCACTTTGTGGCCCTGATGAACTCCTTTTCTGTAAGCCGTTGAAGAGGCTTCATCCTCCCACTATCATCTTTGAGTATCTCTTCATCCCGCAGAACTTGTACACATTAAGTGCGACAGATCTGTAGGTGTCGATGACCTAGCTGATCTGACCACCATCTTTCGCACGGCGGATCTACACATCATTTATTACCTCATTGCGGATATGAAAGAGATAGAAGCGTGATTAAATATAAGGAAGACAAGCAACACGAAATGTTGTGGATGAAGCCCAAACACGCGGGTCAAGAACGCCGGTAGAGGAATTCAGTGTAGCTTCAATGATCAAGGCTAATTGGTTGAGTAGATGAGGAGAGGTAACTGCTGTAATCTAGGATTTGACATGAAAATTCGGGGGTGCGACAAGTAGGTAGTGGGAAGTGGGGAGTGGGTCAAGGGTTTGCTGTATTATTTAGAAATGGGAGTGGTCAATGGCAGTTAGGGTTTTATGGACCCTTGAGTTCATGCGGCACAACAATATGGGTCTCGGTTGCTCAAAGGGTCCACAATTGGTCAATCAGGTAGTCAGTGGTGGTAAAAAACAACTATCAACATGTGAACAAGCATAATATTGTGAGTTAAACTAGATTTAGTATAATTCAACCCTATTCCTCGGATAAACCGGATCCATGATGAAAGGGTCGAAGAGGTATACTAGAGGGGCATGAATAGGCAACAACAATTTTTAACCTTTTCTTGACAAATTAGGGATTAACAAGAATATAGGTTCTCTAGATGATGCAATTTTATGGAAGCAACCTATATGGCACGTATAATCTAGCTACACAAGATAAGGTAATTATCTAGATACAAGTAAGCGGAGGTGTTGAGAAATAACCACACAATGGAGAATAGGATGCATCACGAAGTTTCCACCTTTAGGTTGATGGTATCTGTTGGGCCAGCGCGGTGACACAATGCCCACCAATAGCTACATTGGTTCACCGTACTCGCCCCGAGCCTTCATACAATGTAAAGTGCCTAGATTAACTAAGTGGTGCCTTTGGAGGTGGCAAGTGAACCTTTACAGACAAGTTTGGAACGATCTACACAACTTAACTAGAGGTTCCCAAGTATGCTATGAATATTTTCTCCACAATGATGGAGCTCTGTGAAAACATCTTTCATCGAACTCACTATTCAGATACCACAACATCTCCACTCTGCAAGATGGCGACTCCACCCTCACCCACGCCCTAGCCTCTCATCGCCGGCGATCTCCCGGAGTTTAGGTGATCTCATCACTTTTTTCCAATCAATCTCTCCGGTGTCTCCCCCTCCACATCCACATATCGTTTTTAGGGTTATTTACTCTCTTCACATGGAGATCTGAGGGCCTCCACGGTCTCCACGTGGGTGCTTGTTGGATCGATCTGCATGGCGATCGCTCCGGACTGGCGTTGGAAGGTGACGTACTCCACTACGCGGGATCTGGATCGTGGGCACCCTAAAGCCTATGATGGAACCCTCTTATACTGGAAAGTGAAGAATTGGATCCTTCTGATGAATGCCCGTGGGGCTCCCACGGTCGGTCGTGCGTTAAAGGATGGTGAGAAGATCTCCTCGGGATCGGAGTTACAACTACCCAGTCATTGTGTCTATGTCCAGGTTTGCATTAATTCTCCCTCTGGTGATTCTGTTGAAATGGATCTACGACTTGGTGCTTCCAGACAGGAAGTGGAAGTTGTCGACGATCAGATTGAAGATAATATGTGTCCAGATCCAGTCGAGGCGGATTTTGTTTCCTCGGCAGTGCATGATGTGCTTGGTCTAGGGTTGGATTTCTCCCCCGGTAGGGAATTTTTCAAGCGGATTAGAAAGGAATTCCTGTCTACAGTTCATCCCACGCGAGACTCGTTCCATTTCACCATGGTAGTCTCTTTTGGAAGAGCTTCATTTCGTCTCACGGAGGATAATGTCTCTTTGGCTCTTGAGGCAGCCATTGGTGGGTTATGCGATGAGCTCAAAGTGTCTGTGATTCGGGATAGAGTCTTCTCTTTCACTGTTTCATCCAAACAGATTGGCTTTCGTATCCAAGATCACAGGTCATATTCTTGTCGTCAATTCAAATGCTTCTTTCATCTATGGAGTAGGGGTGGACCGAATTGGATGCGTGAGTTTAATTTGTGGCAACATGAGTGCAACCAGTAATGGACGCTAGTTAGTCCATCTAAGCGCACAGTGCACATGGGCATGCTGGCTATGAAGAATGGTCAGGGAACTAAATCTGCTGTCAGAAAAGGGCCTTCTTCAGGTAAGAGGCTACAGTTTGCTACTATTGAAAAATATACAGCCTGCAAAGGATATAGTTACCCTGTCACTCCGGAGCTAATTATGGATTTGAAGCAAGGTGGATATTCTTTAACTGATGCTGAGAAACAAATTTTATCGTCTGCATCTAATGTGCATTGGACCCAGTCAGAACCGCGAATTTCGTTCACCACATCCATTCCAGTTCAGCCCACAGTTCCTCAGGTGTCTGTCTCTCAGGTTATGCGTTCAACTGATGCGCAGCCGTCGATTCAATTCACAATCAATGATAATGAAGCCTTGGGTAGACATGATGATGTGCCGATCATGGTTCAACAGTCTGAAAATTCACTTGATCATCAGGTGGCGCAGTGGGATACTGAGTAGATTGGTACAGATTTAAAATCGATGTTGGGCTCCAAGGATGATGGGCTCTCGGATAATGGGCTTAGAGAATTTGAGGATATGATTGATGACATGGTATATCGTGTTTGGGAATGTGGACGGTGTCTATCGATGGGCCATAAGGCCTTTGACTCTGTTAAGGAGATTCGTTGTCGGGATTGTTTTAGCTATGGACATGTTGCCAAAAAATGCCTAAACAAGAATAACATAAAAGCGCAGATATGGGTGCCAAAGAGTATTAATGCAGCGGATTCAGTTATTCCCCAAACTAACCCTACTCTGTCTTCATCCGCCAGTTCGCCTCCACCTCGGCCATATCAATCTACGCAAACTACTCTGCTCTCACCACCCTTGTCGTCGCCTCCACTTACAGAGCCACCATCAATGGCGGTGTTCAAGCTGGATCCTACTCCATGGCTGCCATTGGGTCACCATATTCTTGATGGCGGCCCAACGCGCCTTCCGCGTACCTTCTACTCGCCTGCGGTGGCACCGCCGCGTCGACATGACAACTTCTGCGTCGCCTACATCGAGCCAGCACAGCCAGAGGGCAATGTGTTCTCGGGTGAACAGGTCAGAGACTTTGTTCAGGATACTCTTGGCTTAGATGTGATGGATTTGCAGCCGTCTCTGTTTGGGGTGGGCTTACTGGAGATGCGTAGTGCTGCTACCCGTCAAATCCTAGTGCAGCATCCAATGAGGCAGATTGAGGAGGGGGTTTTTGTTCGTTTTGCTAATCATGATGTTGTGGAAAACCACAGAGGAGTTCAGGGTTTTAGGAGGGGCTGGCTTATGATGATTGGAATCCATCAGGATTACAGAAACGACTTAGATATATCTAGTGATGTAGCCTCCTTTGGTCAGTATATTGATTGGCATAGAGATGATCATCTGAAGGAACGTACTCTGGTATATGCTGCTTTTCCTTCTGTCCAAGCTGTGCCAAGAGATGTGGTCTTTGGTCAGTATGCAAATGTGGGTGGGGTTCGTCAGTCTTGGACGGCTGCATGCTATGTTCCGAAAGCAGATTTTGCTGATGCTATGCCGGCTGACGAAGACCAGATGCCAGTTGATGGTAACCCGCATCCTCTCCCTGGGAATCCGCAACAGATGATGAACAACTTTGTCATCCCTCCCTACCCGGAAATTGGGTGGAATGAAGTTCCTCGGGTTGGACCACAAGGTGAGGCACAGGGTGGGCAGAATGATGATCTTCCTTTGGACCAAGTGGTGCCCCAGCCTACTGTGGAGGAAGTGGTATTGGATAATATTGGCATGGGCAGCTCATCTGAATCTTCTGCTTCTGTACAATTTATGGATGACTTGGTTCCTATCTTGAATGAAGTAGGAGGACAGAGTATGGAGCAATATGCTAGTAGTAGTCAGACTAATGAAAATCATGTCAGGGATTTAGTGCTTTATGAGTCTTTGCAGTTGCCTCAATTGTCTTAGATGGAGTTACAGGTTCACTTGTCTACACATGTTTTTGGTCCTCAGCTGCCACCGTACATGCTTTGGGAAAGATTATTTCAGTCATGGTTGCCTGATTTGCTCATTGCTAATGTGCCTGTGGCAATGCGATCGACGTCCTTCTCTCTGGTGCTCACTTAAAGGAGCTGGGCGCAGGCGTTTGAACAACATGTGAGTTTTCAGTTTGAGGGCAGGGTGCATGCTCAGCGTAGCTCTTTGATTTCCCCTGCTTGTCGTCCAGTGGCACGTTCACTTTGCTTTTCGGAGGATGACACCTCCTCTGCATCAGAGTTATCAGCTGGTTTTCAGGCCTCTCCTGGGGTGTCAGTGCAGAAGAAAAAGAGAGGGAAGGCTAAGAAATGGGACACACCACTGGTTGACACTTCAGTGTGAAGATGCACACGTAGCATGGTTAAGAATGACGGGTATCGTCCAGCCCCAGTTCTGGAGGAGGCATCCAAGCCACCTGCTAAGCGTGTGAAGAAACATGGAAAGAAGACTAAGGGCACCAAGGCTCCTGAACAGCAGCAAATGGATGATGAGAGCTCAGAAGATTCCTCTTTTCTGCCACAGACGCCTATTCATGTGTTACAATCTGTAGGCATAAGTTTGGGAATTGATCCGGCCAAGTTGACAGTGGAGAAACTTACAGCTACTCCAGGACTGAAGCAGAAGCCCAATGTTGCTGATGATTAGTTACCCTTGGTCAGGTTTAGGGTCTGAGGTGATTAATGGGTCACTCTGTTTATGCTTTTGGGTTAGGTTTACTGTCTATGATGAAAGTGGGGCCTGGGTGATCTCTGTTTTGCCAGTTTCAGTTCATGGTCAGGTTGTCAGTGGTGCTTTTGTAAGACCTTATGCTGTGCATTTGGTAACTGTCGAGTCAGTTAAAATTGTTATCAATGTGTATCAAATCGACTAGGAAATGGAGGGTTTTGTGCTGGAATGTATGTGGTCTTAATGCTGAATCTCGACAGCGTGTTGTGCGTGCGAAAATAGAGGAAAGTGAATGCTCAATTGTTTGTCTGCAAGAAACAAAGTGTCAGCACTTTGATCATAGATTTATTCGTAAATTCAATCCAAAGCGTTTTGATGCGTTTGTATACTCGCCATCTGTGGGTGCATCAGGTGGTATACTTGTGTTGTGGAACTCATCAGTTTTTGATGGCACTTTACTTCAGTTGGAAAAGTTTGGCATTGCTATTCAGTTTGTTTCGGTGCATGACAGTAGGTTATGGACACTTACAACGGTGTATGGGCCTTGCTAGGGGGAGGAGAGGGATCGTTTTGTGGAATGGTTGTATGAAAGATCGAGATGTCGCCTAGAGGGGCACTACTAAGAAAAGGTTTACCGCCGGCACACTGAAAAGGCTTACCGCCAGCACTTCCGTATTCGCCGGCGATAACCTCGCCGGTGGTAATGGCCTACCGCCGGCGCTTTCGAAACCGCCAGGGGTAACCAAACTTACCACCGGCGCCCCCATCCAATCCGCCAGGGGTAATACTTACCACCGGCACTTTCCAATCCGCCAGGGGTAACATTAAGCAGGAGCAAAAAAAAAATGCTCGAATTACACAGAATATGCAGAATATACACAACTAGCACAAATGTCCGTGCGTTGCACCGGGATAAATACTATTAGTGTCATCGATGTGGTAAAGATAAATAAACTTTTAAAAATACTAAAAAATTATATATACTAAATAGATTTTATTTTAAAGTTTAATTACCTGTTTTATACAATACTATTCAGAAAATTGATTTTACATCAAATTTTGATGAAATAAAATTAGTATTTTTTATTCAAGTGTATTTTTATTTTGTAAGATAATAAAGTTGTCCTATGTGTTCACATGTTCGCCTATTAAAGTTGCGTCTAATCTTAAAAGAGACAAAAAAAAGCTTTTACTTGTATATTATTTCAAATTATAGAAAAAAATCCAACCTCAACCAATAGACATTGTGTCCAAAATAAGCAGAAAATCCTTGTAGTTCTACGTCGTTGGAATTAAAGATGATTGTGAGCGCCAGCAATGCTAAAATTGATAGGCATACACCGATTTTGCAAGTAACTTGCAGCTTATAGCCGATTCAAGGATAGATGATGCCGATTCTAGGATGGATGCGCCGTCAAGGATCAGTTCTGTCCAGTCAGTAATGTGCAGGAAGGCGTATGCATCGTATGAGAAATGAAACTGGTCAATCCATTTATTCCTCTTGCACGTATCCAAACTGATATTTCTGATGGCTGCTTGCCTCCTAAGCATTGTTGCCGCCGTTTTCAATCGAGGCCGCGGTTGTCCTTGCTGTTCCACCGCCAGAGCTGCCGCCAAGGTTATGTACAGCGGTACATATACAACACGTCGTGGTTGTGTTATGCAGTCTACCTAAGCTCCATGCAGCGGATGGCAGCGAGCTAGCATCTTCGGTCGACACAGCCACGCCGGCAAGGAGGGATCAGAACAGATGAATACCTCACGGCCCGCCGGGAAGGAGAAGAGAAGCGCGCTCCCGTTCGCCGTCGTGGTTGCTTGATATCTCTTCAAATCGTTCGCCGCCGTGGACTGAATAGGCGAAGAGACGTGTAGGTGCAACTGAAGGCCTCAAGCTGTATCTGGATGGCCTGAGGGTACGGCGGCGATTGTTCCTCCCGGCCCCGTCAGCGAGTTGAGCCAGGCGGCAGTCCTCGCGGGTGAACCTCAAGTGGTGCTGAGGTGGGGTCGTGGGGACTCGCGGGCGTGACCGAAGCTTCAGCAGGTTCGACGAGGAGGCAATTCGAACGACCGACGAAGCCACTCCGCTCGGTGCTAGACGATTCGTCGATCCGGGACTTATGTTGCCGACGGGAAGCTCGGTTTTGAGCAAACTCCAGGGAGATCGATTCTGTGGGATTGCGTCGGGAGGAGGCAAGGAATTATACAGATCGATCTACATGGATTCGTGCCGACCTCCTTCTTGTTACATGTAATTCCAGCCGGACTGCTTCTAGTTTGTATTTTTTTTCTGCTTCTAGTTTGTAACTAACACGTTATTATGTACGATATGATGAATCGTGGGTGTGATGAAGACGCCCACACGGACCGGCCTAGGATTTGTAGGAGACTTTGGGCCTAGAGGAAAAAACGTTGGCCCGTTTGTGACACCAGGCAGCCACCTATTGCAATTTAATAGTAAAGATATATACAAGAATATACACAAAAACTAGGTGTGGCCAGTAGACGCATTTTTAATTGTTTGAATATACACAAGAATATACAAGAATCCTCAATACAAGAATGTAGACCAAGAATAATGTCACATGGAACAACCGAGACGGTCATGGCTAGTATCGCATACAACTTAAAAGCAGCACAGACTGAACAAACTGAATCATCTGAATAAAGGAAAGTAGTGACGATTTGATTATGCAATTTATTGCAGAATCCAAATCATCACCAGACGCTTCAAGAGCTCTCTCGTGCAGCTGAAATCAAGTTGAGGAAACGCAATCAGCTATATGCTACAGAAAAAATACAACAAAACTAAAATCTGCATGTTTAGTTGGTGGTACAACGATTTATAGCTCAGAAAAATACATAAGCAATTCAACCCATCCAGAGCGTAGAAGGAGGGCACCCTTGTCAGAGTCCCTCAGGGCCGGACATCTACTGCTGGATTCATAAGCATGTAATACTGTGTGTATGAATTTGACATAGAACTGACTAGGTTTCTTGTATGAATACATCTAAACTTCAGAGAAATGAGAGATCACTAAGCTCATCAGTGAAGATTAGTAACGGAAACATATCACTAACAAAAGATGCTATGGTGGTAGATGCCCATGGTTTCAAAGGCGTGGCGTCACAACTACAGATGTGTGTGTCCTAATTGTACTAAACAAATTCACAACATCAATCCACTGCACAGTATTAGCTACAGCTAACCAGGACCCAACCAATAAGCCGTACTCATTTATATCGATCAGATCGGGAGCTGAACAAGTAATCAACAGGGATTGAACTAGGACACACAAACCAGCAGATCAACGACGAAACTAGTACCAATCTACCATAGGCACCTAGATGCACACATGACCAGTTTCACTACCATCAAAAGTGCAAGGGAGAGAGCATATGGTATATCTGCCTACAATAGTTCTCCCTATGCCAAATGACTAGAAATCACCTTTGGAAACCAATGTTGACAAGCTTCTAAACGACAAGTATCGGGGAAGTAGACGAAGTAGTATGGCTAAGGACCAGCAATCCATCACGTTGAGGTAGTATGCAGCCTAAGAGAGCAAGCAAAAAGAATCATAGGGTATCATGAGAGCAATTCGAAGACATGAATAAATCATCATTACAAACAACTAAAAAATGCCATAAACATGTACAGATCAGTAGAGATCCTCAAAATCATCAGCATTGGACACTCGTTAAGCATAACAGTTCATTATATATTCATCAGGTTTTCATTGCTGCACAAAATTATTAAGTAGTAGTTAGTAATAGAACCTTCCAGAAGCAAGTTTTTCAGACAGAAATGAATATAACAGGTTTTGGTTTTGCAGGTTCCATAAACTACAACTTAAAAGCAGCACAGAGTGAACAAACTGAATCATTTGAATAAAGGACAGTAGTGACGATTTGATTATGCAACTTATGAAAAAAGAATTAATAACCATTCGAAGCATGTGTACAGAGTGGTAAATCCACAAGAAACCTACTCTTTCCAAGAGCAATCATAGAAATTCACTAAAGTAAGACTCCACATATCTAAACTAACATCCTTCATGCTAAAATAGGTATTCAACGCAAGTAAGAATAGGCTAAAATTAAGGTTTACTCCAAACATGTGGCTTATAAATTTTAGGTCATTTGATTGAACTGAAGAGTGCCAAATGGTACCCTAAGGGTCATCAACTTGCCAGGTTATGCGATTTAAAAGAGCTAGGCATCGACCAACAGAGCATGCCACTATTATGGAGCCATCTCTGAAACAATATGGCAGTTCATATACTTGGTAAGGGCAGAACGGCAAGAATCAAGCACTAGATTTTCTTAACAAGAATAGATAGAGGAGGAGAGGGGCATCACCGGGCTGTTGCAGGTTGTTGTGGTCGTCGGCCGTAGCAAGATCAAGTCGTGGTGGGCAGCTGCAGCTCGGGGATGTCGCCGGTGACCAGCAGCTCGGGGAGGTGGTCGCTGAGGTCACCGGCGGAGAAGGGTTGGTCTTCCGGCCACATCCCGCGTCCTCGCCACATCCCGGTAACCGTGGTCGTGGCTTCCGCGCGGACGGACGCGGGCAGGCGAATTCGACGGGGCGCCGCGGTTGTGCGATCTGGATCCGCCCTCGGTGAACGCGCGAGGCCTGGATCCGCCATCCTTGCCATCATCGTTGACGTCGGGCTAGCGGAGGAGGACCTGCGGTGGCCGGCCTAGCCTGGGGACGCCCAAGATCGTCTTCTGCGACCAGATCTCCGGTGAGCACGCGGCGAAAGGGGGGCGGGGGAAAGGAGAGGATCCTGAGGACGGGGAGAAGGGGATTTGGCGGCCCGGCGGTAAAAACTTGGCGGCGGTGAGGCAGTGTGGGGAAGGGGATGTGACGGCGGTGAGGCGGGCTCGGTGTGTGGCCGCCGCCGCCACGTCTGGGTGTGGAGTTGGGTCTGAGGGATGTAGCTAGGGTTGTGTGTGTGGCGACTGGCGACAAGAGCAGCCTGGGTGGCACCCGTTACCCCCGGCACCTTCGGTGCGGGATCGCCAAGGAAAGGCCCGCTACCCACGGTGGTATTGGGCCGAAATCGCCGGCAGTAAGTCCAGGCCGGACAGTGGCCCCGCAGCCCATTATAGCGCTAGCATCTTGAAATCGAACTCGCCGGCGGTAACGCATGTACCCCCGGCATTTTCTTTTCGACCTCGCCGGTGGTAGTGTTAGCCCCCCCTGGAAACTATTACCGCTGGCATCTTCAACTCGTATTTTCCGGCGGTAAGGAGTGCGGCTATAAGCTATTCCCTAGTAGTGGGGGTGAATAGGCAATTAAAAACTCTTGCGTATTTGTCTTGTAAGAATGCAGAATTAAACTAACGTTTAGTTTACAAGCACAAACCCTAAATATGATAAGCTCAACTAAGTGTAACAATAGCAACTAGAGCTAAGCAACATAGGCACAAGATATATGTAGCACAAGTGATAGCAAGATATATGTACTTCAAACACGATGGCTATCACAAGGAAAGAGAGCTCGGGTATAGAAATAACCGAGGCACGCGGAGACGAGGATGTATTCCTGTGTTCCCTTCCTTTGCAAGAAGGTACGTCACGTTTGGAGGAGTGGAGGTCCCACAAAGGATTCCCCGCGCCACGAAGGCTCACCCTATTCTCCGAACCACACCCACAAAGGATAATGGTCCTTTCCTTATGGTTAGCTTTTCCTCCGCTCTAGAGATGGCAAGCTCCACAACCACTTCACAAGCTTCACGAAGGAGAAGCCTGGGCCTCTTCACAATCTTCTTGAAGAGATCACCGGAGCACCAACCATCAAGCCAACTAGGAGGTATCCCTCCAAGAGTAACAAGCTCACGGTCTCTCACTCGAACTAATCGTGGTGGAGAGCTCAACACTATGCAATGATGCAAAGCAAGAACACTAGAGGTGTTCTAGTCCTTCACTCTCAAATCCCACCCAAGCAACAAATTCTAAGATGAGATTGGAGAGGAAGAACAATGGGGAAAGTCAACAAAAGACTCCAAGATCTTGATCCAAAGGGTCCCCCTGATACGTCTCCGATGTATCGATAATTTCTTATGTTCCATGCCACATTATTGATGATATCTACATGTTTTATGCATACTTTATGTCATATTTATGCATTTTCCGGCACTAACCTATTAACGAGATGCCGAAGAGCCAGTTGCTATTTTCTGCTGTTTTTGGTTTCAGAAATCCTAGTAAGGAAATATTCTCGGAATTGGACGAAATCAACGCCCAGGGGCCTATTTTCACACGAAGCTTCCAGAAGACCGAAGATGATACGAAGTGGGGCCACGAGGTGGCCAGACGCTAGGGCGGCGTGGCCCAAGCCTTGGCCGCGCCGGCCTAGTGTGTGGGCCCCCTGTCAGGCCCCCTGACCTATCTCCTCCGCCTACTTAAAGCCTTCGTCGCGAAACCCCCAGTACCGAGAGCCACGATACGGAAAACCTTCCAGAGACGCCGCCGCCGCCAATCCCATCTCGGGGGATTCAGGAGATCGCCTCCGGCACCCTGCCGGAGAGGGGAATCATCTCCCGGAGGACTCTTCACCGCCATGGTCGCCTCCGGAGTGATGAGTGAGTAGTTCACCCCTGGACTATGGGTCCATAGCAGTAGCTAGATGGTCGTCTTCTCCTAATTGTGCTTCATTGTCGGGTCTTGTGAGCTGCCTAACATGATCAAGATCATCTATCTGTAATGCTATATGTTGTGTTTGTTGGGATCCGATGGATAGAGAATACTATGTTATGTTGATTATCAATCTATTACCTATGTGTTGTTTATGATCTTGCATGCTCTCCGTTATTAGTAGAGGCTCTGGCCAAGTTTTTACTCTTAACTCCAAGAGGGAGTATTTATGCTCGATAGTGGGTTCATGCCTCCATTAAATGCAGGACAAAGGATGAGAAAGTTCTAAGGTTGTGGATGTGCTGTTGCCACTAGGGATAAAACATTGATGCTATGTCCGAGGATGTAGTTATTGATTACATTACGCACCATACTTAATGCAATTGTCTGTTGTTTGCAACTTAATACTGGAAGGGGTTCGGATGATAACCTGAAGGTGGACTTTTTAGGCATAGATGCATGCTGGATAGCGATCTATGTACTTTGTCGTAATGCCCAATTAAATCTCACAATATTCATCATATCATGTATGTGCATGGTCATGCCCACTTTATTTGTCAATTGCCCAACTGTAATTTGTTCACCCAACATGCTATTTATCTTGTGGGAGAGACACCTCTAGTGAACTGTGGACCCTGGTCCATTCTTTTAATCGAATACAATCTACTGCAATACTTGTTCTACTGTTTTCTGCAAACAATCATCATCCACACTATACATCTAATCCTTTGTTACAGCAAGACGGTGAGATTGACAACCTCACTGTTTCGTTGGGCAAAGTACTTTGGTTGTGTTGTGCAGGTTCCACGTTGGCGCCGGAATCCCTGGTGTTGCACCGCACTATATCTCGCCGCCATCAACCTTCAACGTGCTTCTTGGCTCCTACTGGTTCGATAAACCTTGGTTTCTTACTGAGGGAAAACTTGCCGATGTATGCATCACACCTTCCTCTTGGGGTTCCCAACGGACGCGTGCTGGACGCGTATCAAGCAGACTTTCTGGCGCCGTTGCCGGGGAGATCAAGACACGCTGCAAGGGGAGTCTCCACATTCCAATCTCTTTACTTTGTTTTTGTCTTGCTTTATTTTATTTACTACTTTGTTTGCTGCACTAAATCAAAATACAAAAAAATTAGTTGCTAGTTTTACTTTATTTACTGTCTTGTTTGCACTCTATATCAAAAACACAAAAAAATTAGTTACTTGCATTTACTTTATCTAGTTTGCTTTATTTACTATTGCTAAAATGGGTAATCCTGAAAATACTAAGTTGTGTGACTTCACAACCAAAAATAATAATGATTTATTATGCACACTGATACGTCCCCGACGTATCCATAATTTCTGTTGTTCCATGCTTGTTTTATGACAATACTTACATGTTTTGCTTGCACTTTATGATGATTTCATGCGTTTTTCGGAACTAACCTATTAACGAGATGCCACAGTGCCAGTTCCTATTTTCTGCTGTTTTTGGTTCCAGAAAGGCTGTTCGGGCAATATTCTCGGAATTGGACGAAATCAACGCCAAACCTCCTATTTTTCCCGGAAGGCTCCAGAACAACGAAGAAGAGTCGGAGGAGAGCCAGGGGGGCCCCACACCACCTAGCCGCGCGGGCCAGGCCCTGGCCGCGCCGGCCTAGGGTGAGGCCACCCTGTCAACCCCCCTGCGCCGCCTCTTCGCCTATAAAATCCCTTTCGACCTAAAAACACAGTACCAATTGACGAAACTCCAGAAAGACTCCAGGGGCGCCGCCGCCATCGCGAAACTCCAATTCGGGGGACAGAACTCTGTTCCGGCACCCTGCCGGGACGGGGAAGTGCCCCCGGAAGCCATCTCCATCAACGCCACCGCCTCCGCCATGCTCCGTGAGTAGTTCCCCCATGGACTACGGGTTCTAGCAGTAGCTATGTCGGTATACTCTCCCCCATGTACTTCAATACAATGGTCTCATGAGCTGCCTTACATGATTGAGATTCATCTGATGTAATCGGTGTTGTGTTTGTTGGGATCCGATGGATGATACATTATGATTAGTCTATCTATAAAGTTTGTGAAGTTATTGTTGCTGCAATCTTGTTATTCTTAATGCTTGTCACTAGGGCCCGAGTGGCATGATCTTAGATTTGAGCTCTATATTGTTGCTTAGATTGTATCTACAAGTTGTATGCACATGTCACTGTCCGGAACCAATGGCCCCGAAGTGACAGAAATCGGGACAACCGGAGGGGATGGTAGTGATGTGAGGATCACATGTTTTCACGGTGTGTTAATGCTTTGCTCCGGTACTCTATTAAAAGGAGTACCTTAATATCCAGTAGTTTCCCTTGAGGCCCGGCTGCCACCGGCTGGTAGGACAAAAGATGTTGTGCAAGTTTCTCATTGCGAGCACGTACGACTATATACGGAAAACATGCCTACATGATTAATAAGCCTGATGTTCTTTCTTAATGCTTTATCAATCCTATCAATTGCCCAACTGTAATTTGTTCACCCAACACTTGTTATTGGAGAGTTACCACTAGTGTAGATCGCTGGGAACCCCGGTCCATCTCTCATCATAATATACTTGTTCTACATGTCATTGGAAGTGGTATCAACTATCTTCTCGTGCCATTGCTCTCATATTGCTATTACTGCTGCTGTGTTACTGTTACTACTGCTCTCATATTACTGCTACTTTCACATCACCCCTGTTGCTAGTGCTTTTCCAGGTGCAGCTGAATTGACAACTCAGTTGTTAAGGCTTATAAGTATTCTTTACCTCCCCTTGTGTCGAATCAATAAATTTGGGTTTTACTTCCCTCGAAGACTGTTGCGATCCCCTATACTTGTGGGTCATCAAGACTATTTTCTGGCGCCGTTGCCGGGGAGGCATAGCTCTACTCATAAGTTCACCTGGGGAGTACACTCTACCTCTCTCTCTGTTTTATTTTATTTTGTTTTGCTTAGTTTACTTTTGTCTAGTTTATTTGTGCTTAGTTTATTTCTGTCTAGTATTAGTTTGCTTAGTTTACTTTTGCTTAGTTTATTTTTGTCTTGTTTTATTTGTCTCATATACCCAAAAATCCATAAAAATTTGAAAAACAAAAAAATTAAAAACTGCTATTATGGGAGAACCAACAACCTACTTGGAGCTTATAGAATGTTATAATAATTATAGAAAATCAAGAGCTGGTGAAGTAATGAGTGCTATGATAGAAAAAGTGAATACAATTGCTAAAATCTTGCTTAAACGCCATGATATAAACTGTTGCTCTCAACAGGATACTAAACATCTTAAATTTCAATGTGGCTTTAGTGAGGAATTTTTAATTAAAAACTATAATCGGAATTGCTATATTCATTATGGGTTCGAAGAGGTAGAACAATTTGTCGTGTTTATGGGAGCCTCCGAGATAGAATCCTTCATGGTTGAGAATTATGAAACTTGTGTTGTTTGTAAGGACCTTAAAGATTATGTCTCTACTATCCTTAATTGTTGCATAGAATGCTTCGGTAATAATCCTTATATCATTGATTACAAAGAGAGACTCATTAATGCACAAGAATGCACTCACAATTTGCAGGAACCTGTGGAAGAAGAAACTGATGAACCTGAAAGCTCATTGGATGAAAAAGAGGAGGAAATTGATGAACCTGAATGCTCATTGGATGAAAAAGAAGAGGAGAGCGACGAACAAAAGGAGGAAGAATGGATTAGCTACCCATGCCAACCTTCTAATGAGAGTAACTCTTTATCTCTTACACTATTTGATTGTCCTCCATGCTTACCGAAAGAGGTTGAATGTTATGTTCCTGTGGATTCTCTTGAAATAGTACCTATGAGTAATACTTGCGAGAATAATTATGCTACTGTTATATATGATAATCCATGCTACTTTGATAAATCTTATGATAATGCTTTGTTTGTGCCTGATGTCGAAATGCATGGTACTAAAGAATTTTGCTTGGCAAATGTTTATGACAAAGCTCTAGATGATGGTCCTATGTTACTTGATAAAATTAATTGTACTACTAATGAAAATGGGATTGGAGAGTTCTTGACTTATTCTATGAGTCCCATATCTCTTGAGATTGATCAACTACCTTGTTATATTATTAATAAAAGTAAGTTTGAAAGTTTTAATTCCACTATTCTTGAGATTGATAAAAATTATGTGTTTGGAAATCATGAAAAGTATGCTGCATGTGATAGTTATATTGTTGAGTTTTTTCATGAAGCTACTGAAAATTATTATGAGAGAGGAAAATATGGTAGTAGAAATTTTCATGGTACTAATACACCTCTCTATATGCTGAAACTGTTGAAGTTACACTTGTTCTATCTTCTTATGCTTGTCACTTTGTTCTTCATGAATTTATTTGTGTACAAGATTCCTTTGCATAGGAAGCATGTTAGACTTAAATGTGTTTTGGATTTGCCTCTTGATGCTCTCTTTTGCTTCAAATACTATTTCTTGCGAGTGCATCATTAAAACTGCTGAGCCCATCTTAATGGCTATAAAGAAAGCAACTTCTTGGGAGATAACCCATGTGTTATTTTGCTACAGTACTTTATTTTATATTTGTGTCTTGGAAGTTGTTTACTACTGTAGCAACCTCTCCTTATCTTAGTTTTGTGTTTTGTTGTACCAAGTGAAGCCTCTAATCGAAGGTTGATACTAGATTTGGATTTCTGCGCAGAAACAGATTTCTATCTGTCACGAATCTGGGCTGTTTCCTCTGTAGAAAAATCAGAAAAATATGCCAATTTACGTGCGTGTTCCTCAGATATGTACGCAACTTTCATTAGTTTTGAGTTTTCTGATTTGAGCAACGGAAGTATTTTATTAAAATTCGTCTTTACTGGCTGTTCTGTTTTGGCAGATTCTGTCTCTGTTTTTTTTGCATTGTCTCTTGCGGACTTTAAGCGAGGTTTTCTAGACGTAGAGAGCTGTAGCTAATGTTTTATTGAGTTCTTGCAATGTGTCACTACAGGACCAAGGTGGATTCAAAAATTTTGAGTACTAACCCCTCTAATGAAGTTTATGAGAAGTTTGTTGTGAAGGAAGTTTTCAAGGGTCAAGAGAGGAGGATGATATATGATCAAGAAGAGTGAAAAGTCTAAGCTTGGGGATGCCCCCATGGTTCATCCCTGCATATTTCAAGAAGACTCAAGCGTCTAAGCTTGGGGATGCCCAAGGCATCCCCTTCTTCATCAACTTATCAGGTTCCTCCCCTGAAACTATATTTTTATTCAGTCACATCATATGTGCTTTACTTGGAGCGTCTGTGTGTTTATTTTCGTTTTGTGTGTGTTTGAATAAGATCGGATCCTAGCAATCCTTGATTGGGAGAGATACACGCTCCGCTTTTTCATATGAACACTTGTTCTTCGTTTTACTTTTAATGTTCAATGATAAAAGTTGGAAGCTACAATACTTATCTTTATTTGGTTGGAAAAGGAAAATGCCTCATATGTCTTGGATAATTTGACACTTGGCAATTGTTTTGAGCTCTCAAGTGGATCATAAGTTTTTGCATGTAGTTTAAACCTATTAGTGGAGAACTACCGTAAAGCTTGTTAAAATTGGTTTGCATAATTGATCTCTCTTAAGGTCTAGATATTTTCTGGTAAAAGTGTTTGAGCAACAAGGAAGACAGTGTAGAGTATTATAATGCTTGCAATATGTTCTTATGTAAGTTTTGCTGTATCGGTTCATACTTGTGTTTGCTTCAAACAACCTTGCTAGCCTAAGCCTTGTATCGAGAGGGAATACTTCTCATGCATCCAAAATACTTGAGCCAACCACTATGCCATTTGTGTCCACCATACCTACCTACTATGTGGTATTTCCTGCCATTCCAAAGTAAATTGCTTGAGTGCTACCTTTAAATAATTCAAAATGCTTCTCAATTTGTGTTAATGTTTTATAGCTCATGAGGAAGTATGTGGTGTTTAGCTTTCAACCTTGTCATTTACTTTTGACGGACTCTCATATGGACTAGTGGCACATCCGCTTATCCAATAATTTTGCAAAAAGAGCTGGCAATGGGATTCCCAGTCCCGAATTAATTAACTCAAATAGACACTCCTCCATGGTATGTGATTGTTGGAAGGCACCCGAAGGATTCGGTTAGCCATGGCTTGTGTAAGCAAAGGTTGGGGGGAGTGTCATCATCATAATAAAACTAAAATAAAAAGGCACTCCTTCATGGTATGAGATTGCTGGCAGGCACCCGAGGATTCGGTTAGCCATGGTTTGTGAAAGAAAGGTTGGAAGGAGTGCCACCCAAAAATAAAAATTCATGGGAGCCGCTCTTGAAAGTCCGGTTGGCGAGGTAGTTAGTGTACCCATTACCATTCGTTGACAACAACAAACACCTCTAAAAAATTTACTTTTTTATGCTCTCTTTATGTTTTCAAAACCAAAGCTCTAGCACAAATATAGCAATCGATGCTTTCCTCTTTGAAGGACCATTCTTTTACTTTATGTTGAGTCAGTTTACCCATTTCCTCCCACCTTAGAAGCAAACACTTGTGTTAACTGTGCATTGATTCTTACATACTTGCATATTTGCATTCATCATATTACTTTGTGTTGACAATTATCCATGAGATATGCATGTTGAAAGTTGAAAGCAACCGCTGAAACTTATATCCTCCTTTTTGTTGCTTCGATGCCTTTACTTTGAATCTATTGCTTTATGAGTTAACTCTTGTGCAATCTTTTGATGCTTGTCTTGAAAGTACTCTCCATGAAAAGTTTTGCTATATGTTACCTACTTGTTAGCAACTATAGATCATTGCCTTGAGTCACTTCATTCATTTCATATGCTTTGTAATAGTATGATCAAGGTTATGTAAGTAGCATGTCACTACAGAAATTATTCTTTTTATCGTTTACCTGCTCGGGACGAGCAGGAACTAAGCTTGGGGATGCTGATACGTCCCCGACGTATCCATAATTTCTGTTGTTCCATGCTTGTTTTATGACAATACTTACATGTTTTGCTTGCACTTTATGATGATTTCATGCGTTTTTCGGAACTAACCTATTAACGAGATGCCACAGTGCCAGTTCCTGTTTTCTGCTGTTTTTGGTTCCAGAAAGGCTGTTCGGGCAATATTCTCGGAATTGGACGAAATCAACGCCAAACCTCCTATTTTTCCCGGAAGGCTCCAGAACACCGAAGAAGAGTCGGAGGAGAGCCAGGGGGGCCCCACACCACCTAGCCGCGCGGGCCAGGCCCTGGCCGCGCCGGCCTAGGGTGAGGCCACCCTGTCGACCCCCCTGCGCCGCCTCTTCGCCTATAAAATCCCTTTCGACCTAAAAACACAGTACCAATTGACGAAACTCCAGAAAGACTCCAGGGGCGCCGCCGCCATCGCGAAACTCCAATTCGGGGGACAGAACTCTGTTCCGGCACCCTGCCGGGACGGGGAAGTGCCCCCGGAAGCCATCTCCATCAACGCCACCGCCTCCGCCATGCTCCGTGAGTAGTTCCCCCATGGACTACGGGTTCTAGCAGTAGCTATGTCGGTATACTCTCCCCCATGTACTTCAATACAATGGTCTCATGAGCTGCCTTACATGATTGAGATTCATCTGATGTAATCGGTGTTGTGTTTGTTGGGATCCGATGGATGATACATTATGATTAGTCTATCTATAAAGTTTGTGAAGTTATTGTTGCTGCAATCTTGTTATTCTTAATGCTTGTCACTAGGGCCCGAGTGGCATGATCTTAGATTTGAGCTCTATATTGTTGCTTAGATTGTATCTACAAGTTGTATGCACATGTCACTGTCCGGAACCAATGGCCCCGAAGTGACAGAAATCGGGACAACCGGAGGGGATGGTAGTGATGTGAGGATCACATGTTTTCACGGTGTGTTAATGCTTTGCTCCGGTACTCTATTAAAAGGAGTACCTTAATATCCAGTAGTTTCCCTTGAGGCCCGGCTGCCACCGGCTGGTAGGACAAAAGATGTTGTGCAAGTTTCTCATTGCGAGCACGTACGACTATATACGGAAAACATGCCTACATGATTAATAAGCCTGATGTTCTTTCTTAATGCTTTATCAATCCTATCAATTGCCCAACTGTAATTTGTTCACCCAACACTTGTTATTGGAGAGTTACCACTAGTGTAGATCGCTGGGAACCCCGGTCCATCTCTCATCATAATATACTTGTTCTACATGTCATTGGAAGTGGTATCAACTATCTTCTCGTGCCATTGCTCTCATATTGCTATTACTGCTGCTGTGTTACTGTTACTACTGCTCTCATATTACTGCTACTTTCACATCACCCCTGTTGCTAGTGCTTTTCCAGGTGCAGCTGAATTGACAACTCAGTTGTTAAGGCTTATAAGTATTATTTACCTCCCCTTGTGTCGAATCAATAAATTTGGGTTTTACTTCCCTCGAAGACTGTTGCGATCCCCTATACTTGTGGGTCATCACACACCTATTGCTCCACCTGCTACTACAGCAGAATTCTTTGAAATTAAACCTGCTTTACTGAATCTTGTTATGCGAGAGCAATTTTCTGGTGTTAGTTCTGATGATGCTGCTGCCCATCTCAATAATTTTGTTGAACTATGTGAAATGCAAAAATATAAGGATGTAGATGGTGACATTATAAAATTAAAATTGTTTCCTTTCTCATTAAGAGGAAGAGCTAAAGATTGGTTGCTATCTCTGCCTAAGAATAGTATTGATTCATGGACTAAATGCAAGGATGCTTTTATTGGTAGATATTATCCCCCTGCTATAATTATATCTTTAAGGAGTAGCATAATGAATTTTAAACAATTGGATAATGAGCATGTTGCACAAGCATGGGAAAGAATGAAATCTTTGGTTAAAAATTGCCCAACCCATGGACTGACTACTTGGATGATCATCCAAACCTTTTATGCAGCACTGAATTTTTCTTCGCGGAACCTATTGGATTCAGCTGCTGGAGGTACCTTTATGTCCATCACTCTTGGCGAAGCAACAAAACTTCTTGATAATATGATGATTAATTACTCTGAATGGCACACGGAAAGAGCTCCACAAGGTAAGAAGGTAAATTCTATCGAAGAAACCTCTTCCTTGAGTGATAAGATTAATGATATTATGTCTATGCTTGTGAATGATAGGACAAATATTGATCCTAATAATGTTCCGTTAGCTTCATTGGTTGCTCAAGAAGAACATGTTGATGTAAACTTCATTAAAAATAATAATTTCAACAACAATGCTTACCGGAACAATTCTAGTAACAACTATAGGCCATATCCTTATAATAATGGCAACGGCTATGGTAATTCTTATGGGAATTCTTACAACAATAATAGGAACACACCCCCTGGACTTGAAGCTATGCTTAAAGAATTTATTAGTACACAAACTGCTTTTAACAAATCTGTTCAAGAAAAGCTTGGGAAAATTGATATACTTGCTTCTAAAGTCGATAGTCTTGCTGCTGATGTTGATCTCTTGAAATCGAAAGTTATGCCTAATGAAAATCATAATAACAAGATTGTTACTACAGCAAATGCCATCCAAGTTAGAATTAATGAGAATATAAGATTGATGGCCGAATTGCGTGCTAGGTGGGAAAAAATAGAAAATGCTAAAGAAGATAATATAGCTAAAGTTTGGATTATTACCACCACTAGCAATGCTAATGCTCCACATGTTGCTGCACCTCCTACTATTAATGGTAAAATAATTGGTGTTGGCAATGTTTCCACTTCTAATGCAAATCGCGAAAAACTGCCTGAAACTGCTGAAACTGCCTGTGATAAAACTGCTGAATTTTTTTCCAACATTGGGGATGATGATCCCATTGCTTTAGATCATAATGGTTTGGATTTTGATGATTGCCACATCTCTGAAGTTATAAAGTTCTTACAAAAACTTTCTAAGAGTCCTAATGCTAGTGCTATAAATTTGGCTTTCACGAAACATATTACAAATGCTCTCATAAAAGCTAGAGAAGAGAAATTAAATCGCGAAGCTTCTATTCCTAGGAAGCTAGAGGATGGTTGGGAGCCCATCATTAATATGAAGGTCAATGACTTTGATTGTAATGCTTTATGTGATCTTGGTGCAAGTATTTCCGTTATGCCTAAGAAAATCTATAATATGCTTGACTTGCCACCATTGAAAAATTGTTATTTGGATGTTAATCTTGCTGATAACTCTACAAAGAGACCTTTGGGGAGAGTTGATAATGTTCACATTACCGTTAACAATAACCTTGTCCCCATTGATTTTGTTGTCTTGGATATTGAATGCAATGCATCTTGTCCCATTATATTGGGAAGACCTTTTCTTCGAACTGTTGGTGCTATCATTGATATGAAGGAAGGTAATATTAAATATCAATTTCCTCTCAAGAAAGGTATGGAACACTTCCCTAGAAAGAGAATGAAGTTACATTTTGATTCTATCATTAGAACAAATTATGATGTTGATGCTTCGTCTCTTGATAATACTTGATACACACTTTCTGCGCCTAGCTGAAAGGCGTTAAAGAAAAGCGCTTATGGGAGACAACCCATGTTTTTACTACTGCACTTTTATTTTGTATTTGAGTCTTGGAAGTTGTTACTACTGTAGCAACCTCTCCTTATCTTAGTTTTGTGCATTGTTGTGATCGTTGATAGTAAGGTTCATACTAGATTTGGATTACTGCGCAGAAACAGATTTCTTTGCTGTAACGAATCTGGGCCTAATTCTCTGTAGGTAACTCAGAAAATTATGAAAATTTATGTGAGTGATCCTCAGATATGTACGCAACTTTCATTAAATTTGAGAATTTTCATTTGAGCAAGTCTGGTGCCTCAATAAAATTCGTCTTTACGAACTGTTCTGTTTTGACAGATTCTGCCTTTTATTTCGCATTGCCTGTTTTGCTATGCTTGATGGATTTTTCGATTCCATTGACTTTCAGTAGCTTTGTGCAATGTCCAGAAGTGTTAAGAATGATTGTGTCACCTCTGAACATGTAAATTTTGATTGTGCACTAACCCTCTAATGAGTTGTTTTGAGTTTGGTGTGGAGGAAGTTTTCAAGGATAAAGAGAGGGAGATGATACAATATGATTAAGGAGAGTGAAAGCTCTAAGCTTGGGGATGCCCCGGTGGTTCACCCCTTCATATTTCAAGAAGACTCAAGCGTCTAAGCTTGGGGATGCCTTGGGCATCCCCTTCTTCATCGACAACATTATCAGGTTCCTCTAGTGAAACTATATTTTTATTCCATCACATCTTATGTACTTTGCTTGGAGCGTCGGTTTGTTTTTGTTTTTGTTTTGTTTGAATAAAATGGATCCTAGCATTCATTGTGTGGGAGAGAGACACGCTCCGCTGTTGCATATGGACAAATATGTCCTTAGGCTTTACTCATAATGTTCATGGCGAAGGTTGAATCTTCTTCGTTAAATTGTTATATGGTTGGAAACGGAAAATGATACATGTAGTAATTCTAAAATGTCTTGGATAATGTGATACTTGGAAATTGTTGTGCTCATGTTTAAGCTCTTGCATCATATACTTTGCACCTATTAATGAAGAAATACATAGAGCTTGATAAAATTTGGTTTGCATAATTGGTCTCTCTAAGGTCTAGATAATTTCTAGTAAGAGTTTGAACAACAAGGAAGACGGTGTAGAGTCTTATAATGTTTACAATATGTCTTTTATGTGAGTTTTGCTGCACCGATTCATCCTTGTGTTTGTTTCAAATAAACCTTGCTAGCCTAAGCCTTGTATCGAGAGGGAATACTTCTCATGCATCCAAAATACTTGAGCCAACCACTATGCCATTTGTGTCCACCATACCTACCTACTACATCGTATTTCTCCGCCATTCCAAAGTAAATTTCTTGAGTGCTACCTTTAAATTTCTATCCTCTACCTTTGCAATATATAGCTCATGGCACAAATAGCCTAAAAACTATTGTGGTATTGAATATGTACTTATGCACTTTATCTCTTTTTAAGTTGCTTGATGTGCGATAACCATGTTCCTGGGGACGCCATCAACTACTCCTTGTTGAATATCATGTGAGTTGCTATGCATGTCCGTCTTGTCTGAAGTAAGGGAGATTTACCACTAGAATGGTTAGAGCATGCATAATGTTAGAGAAGAACATTGGGCCGCTAACTAAAGCCATGATCCATGGTGGAAGTTTCAGTTTTGGACAAATATCCTCAATCTCATATGAGAAAATTAATAATTGTTGAATGCTTATGCATAAAAGAGGAGTCCATTATCTGTTGTCTATGTTGTCCCGGTATGGATGTCTAAGTTGAGAATAATCAATAGCGAGAAATCCAATGCGAGCTTTCTCCTTAGACCTTTGTACAGACGGCATAGAGGTACCCCTTTGTGACACTTGATTAAAACATATGTATTGCAATGATAATCCAGGTAATCCGAGCTAATTAGGACAAGGTGCGGGCACTATTAGTATACTATGCATGAGGTTTGCAACTTGTAGGATATAATTTACATAACACATATGCTTTATTACTACCGTTGACAAAATTGTTTCTTGTTTTCAAAATCAAAGCTCTAGCACAAATATAGCAATCAATGCTTCCCTCTGCGAAGGGGCCATTCTTCTACCTTTTATGTTGAGTCAGTTCACCTATTTCTCTCCATCTCAAGAAGCAAACACTTCTGTGAACTGTGCATTGATTCCTACATACTTGCATATTGCACTTGTTATATTACTTTGCATTGACAACTATCTATGAGATATACATGTTACAAGTTGAAAGCAACCGCTGAAACTTAATCTTCCTTTCTGTTGCTTCAATACCTTTACTTTGAATTATTGCTTTATGAGTTAACTCTTATGCAAGACTTATTGATGCTTGTCTTGAAGTACTATTCATGAAAAGTCTTTGCTATATGATTCATTTGTTTACTCATGTCATTACCATTGTTTTGATCGCCGCATTCATTACATATGCTTACAATAGTATGATCAAGGTTATGATGACATGTCACTCCAGAAATTATCTTTGTTATCGTTTACCTGCTCGGGACGAGCAGAAACTAAGCTTGGGGATGTTGATACGTCTCCGACGTATCGATAATTTCTTATGTTCCATGCCACATTATTGATGATATCTACATGTTTTATGCATACTTTATGTCATATTTATGAATTTTCCGGCACTAACCTATTAACGAGATGCCGAAGAGCCAGTTGCTGTTTTCTGCTGTTTTTGGTTTAAGAAATCCTAGTAAGGAAATATTCTCGGAATTGGACAAAATCAACGCCCAGGGGCCTATTTTCACACGAAGCTTCCAGAAGACCGA
Source organism: Lolium perenne (assembly GCF_019359855.2). Classification (NCBI taxonomy): domain Eukaryota; kingdom Viridiplantae; phylum Streptophyta; class Magnoliopsida; order Poales; family Poaceae; genus Lolium; species Lolium perenne. Next base: position 193,251,210 of record NC_067245.2, read on the forward strand.
AGATGATACGAAGTGGGGCCACGAGGTGGCCAGACGCTAGGGCGGCGCGGCCCAAGCCTTGGCCGCGCCGGCCTAGTGTGTGGGCCCCCTGTCAGGCCCCCTGACCTATCTCCTCCGCCTACTTAAAGCCTTCATCGCGAAACCCCCAGTACCGAGAGCCACGATACGGAAAACCTTCCAGAGACGCCGCCGCCGCCAATCCCATCTCGGGGGATTCAGGAGATCGCCTCCGGCACCCTGCCGGAGAGGGGAATCATCTCCCGGAGGACTCTTCACCGCCATGGTCGCCTCCGAAGTGATGAGTGAGTAGTTCACCCCTGGACTATGGGTCCATAGCAGTAGCTAGATGGTCGTCTTCTCCTAATTGTGCTTCATTGTCGGGTCTTGTGAGCTGCCTAACATGATCAAGATCATCTATCTGTAATGCTATATGTTGTGTTTGTTGGGATCCGATGGATAGAGAATACTATGTTATGTTGATTATCAATCTATTACCTATGTGTTGTTTATGATCTTGCGTGCTCTCCGTTATTAGTAGAGGCTCTGGCCAAGTTTTTACTCTTAACTCCAAGAGGGAGTATTTATGCTCGATAGTGGGTTCATGCCTCCATTAAATCTGGGACAGTGACAGAAAGTTCTAAGGTTGTGGATGTGCTGTTGCCACTAGGGATAAAACATTGATGCTATGTCCGAGGATGTAGTTATTGATTACATTACGCACCATACTTAATGCAATTGTATGTTGTTTGCAACTTAATACTGGAAGGGGTTCGGATGATAACCTGAAGGTGGACTTTTTAGGCATAGATGCATGCTGGATAGCGGTCTGTGTACTTTGTCGTAATGCCCAATTAAATCTCACAATATTCATCATATCATGTATGTGCATGGTCATGCCCTCTTTATTTGTCAATTGCCCAACTGTAATTTGTTCACCCAACATGCTATTTATCTTATGGGAGAGACACCTCTAGTGAACTGTGGACCCCGGTCCATTCTTTTTAATCGAATACAATCTACTGCAATACTTGTTCTACTGTTTTCTGCAAACAATCATCATCCACACTATACATCTAATCCTTTGTTACAGCAAGCCGGTGAGATTGACAACCTCACTATTTCGTTGGGCAAAGTACTTTGGTTGTGTTGTGCAGGTTCCACGTTGGCGCCGGAATCCCTGGTGTTGCGCCGCACTACATCTCGCCGCCATCAACCTTCAACGTGCTTCTGGGCTCCTACTGGTTCGATAAACCTTGGTTTCTTACTAAGGGAAAACTTGCCGCTGTATGCATCACACCTTCCTCTTGGGGTTCCCAACGGACGCGTGCTGGACGCGTATCAAGCAGACTTTCTGGCGCCGTTGCCGGGGAGATCAAGAAACGCTGCAAGGGGAGTCTCCACATTCCAATCTCTTTACTTTGTTTTTGTCTTGCTTTATTTTATTTACTACTTTGTTTGCTGCACTAAATCAAAATACAAAAAAATTAGTTGCTAGTTTTACTTTATTTACTGTCTTGTTTGCACTCTATATCAAAAACACAAAAAAAAATAGTTACTTGCATTTACTTTATCTAGTTTGCTTTATTTACTATTGCTAAAATGGGTAATCCTGAAAATACTAAGTTGTGTGACTTCACAACCACAAATAATAATGATTTCTTATGCGCACCTATTGCTCCACCTGCTACTACAGCAGAATTCTTTGAAATTAAACCTGCTTTACTGAATCTTGTTATGCGAGAGCAATTTTCTGGTGTTAGTTCTGATGATGCTGCTGCCCATCTCAATAATTTTGTTGAACTATGTGAAATGCAAAAATATAAGGATGTAGATGGTGACATTATAAAATTAAAATTGTTTCTTTTCTCATTAAGAGGAAGAGCTAAAGATTGGTTGTTATCTCTGCCTAAGAATAGTATTGATTCATGGACTAAATGCAAGGATGCTTTTATTGGTAGATATTAGCCCCCTGCTAAAATTATATCTTTAAGGAGTAGCATAATGAAGTTTAAACAATTGGATAATGAGCATGTTGCACAAGCATGGGAAAGAATGAAATCTTTGGTTAAAAATTGCCCAACCCATGGACTGACTACTTGGATGATCATCCAAACCTTTTATGCAGCACTGAATTTTTCTTCGCGGAACCTATTGGATTCAGCTGCTGGAGGTACCTTTATGTCCATCACTCTTGGCGAAGCAACAAAGCTTCTTGATAATATGATGATTAATTACTCTGAATGGCACACGGAAAGAGCTCCACAAGGTAAGAAGGTAAATTCTGTCGAAGAAACCTCTTCCTTGAGTGATAAGATTGATGATATTATGTCTATGCTTGTGAATGATAGGACAAATATTGATCCTAATAATGTTCCGTTAGCTTCATTGGTTGCTCAAGAAAACATGTTGATGTAAACTTCATTAAAAATAATAATTTCAACAACAATGCTTACCGGAACAATTCTAGTAACAACTATAGGCCATATCCTTATAATAATGGCAACGGCTATGGTAATTCTTATGGGAATTCTTACAACAATAATAGGAACACACCCCCTAGACTTGAAGCTATGCTTAAAGAATTTATTAGTACACAAACTGCTTTTAACAAATCTGTTGAAGAAAAGCTTGGGAAAATTGATATACTTGCTTCTAAAGTCGATAGTCTTGCTGCTGATGTTGATCTCTTGAAATCAAAAGTTATGCCTAATGAAAATCATAATAATAATATTGTTACTACAGCAAATGCCATCCAAGTTAGAATTAATGAGAATATAAGATTGATGGCCGAATTGCGTGCTAGGTGGGAAAAAATAGAAAATGCTAAAGAAGATAATATAGCCAAAGTTTGGACTATTACCACCACTAGCAATGCTAATGCTCCACAATTTGCTGCACCTCCTACTATTAATGGTAAAATAATTGGTGTTGGCAATGTTTCCACTTCTAATGCAAAGCGCGAAAAACTGCCTGAAACTGCTAAAACTGCTGAAACTGCCTGTGATAAAACTGCTGAAATTTTTTCCAACATTGGGTATGATGATCCCATTGCTTTAGATCATAATGGTTTGGATTTTTATGATTGCCACATCTCTGAAGTTATAAAGTTCTTACAAAAACTTTCTAAGAGTCCTAATGCTAGTGCTATAAATTTGGCTTTCACGAAACATATTACAAATGCTCTCATAAAAGCTAGAGAAGAGAAATTAAATCGCGAAGTTTCTATTCCTAGGAAGCTAGAGGATGGTTGGGAGCCCATCATTAAGATGAAGGTCAATGACTTTGATTGTAATGCTTTATGTGATCTTGGTGCAAGTATTTCCGTTATGCCTAAGAAAATCTATAATATGCTTGACTTGCCACCATTGAAAAATTGTTATTTGGATGTTAATCTTGCTGATAACTCTACAAAGAGACCTTTGGGGAGAGTTGATAATGTTCGCATTACCGTTAACAATAACCTTGTCCCCATTGATTTTGTTGTCTTGGATATTGAATGCAATGCATCTTGTCCCATTATATTGGGAAGACCTTTTTCTTCGAACTGTTGGTGCTATCATTGATATGAAGGAAGGTAATATTAAATATCAATTTCCTCTCAAGAAAGGTATGGAACACTTCCCTAGAAAGAGAATGAAGTTACCTTTTGATTCTATCATTAGAACAAATTATGATGTTGATGCTTCGTCTCTAGATAATACTTGATACACACTTTCTGCGCCTAGCTGAAAGGCGTTAAAGAAAAGCGCTTATGGGAGACAACCCATGTTTTTACTACTGCACTTTTATTTTGTATTTGAGTCTTGGAAGTTGTTACTACTGTAGCAACCTCTCCTTATCTTAGTTTTGTGCATTGTTGTGATCGTTGATAGTAAGGTTCATACTAGATTTGGATTACTGCGCAGAAACAGATTTCTTTGCTGTAACGAATCTGGGCCTAATTCTCTATAGGTAACTCAGAAAATTATGCCAATTTACGTGAGTGATCCTCAGATATGTACGCAACTTTCATTAAATATGAGCATTTTCATTTGAGCAAGTCTGGTGCCTCAATAAAATTCGTCTTTACGAACTGTTCTGTTTTGACAGATTCTGCCTTTTATTTCGCATTGCCTGTTTTGCTATGCTTGATGGATTTTTCGATTCCATTGACTTTCAGTAGCTTTGTGCAATGTCCAAAAGTGTTAAGAATGATTGTGTCACCTCTGAACATGTAAATTTTGATTGTGCACTAACCCTCTAATGAGTTGTTTTGAGTTTGGTGTGGAGGAAGTTTTCAAGGATCAAGAGAGGGAGATGATACAATATGATTAAGGAGAGTGAAAGCTCTAAGCTTGGGGATGCCCCGGTGGTTCACCCCTTCATATTTCAATAAGACTCAAGCGTCTAAGCTTGGGGATGCCCAAGGCATCCCCTTCTTCATCGACAACATTAACAGGTTCCTCTAGTGAAACTATATTTTTATTCCATCACATCTTATGTACTTTGCTTGGAGCGTCGGTTTGTTTTTGTTTTTGTTTTGTTTGAATAAAATGGATCCTAGCATTCATTGTGTGGGAGAGAGACACGCTCCGCTGTTGCATATGGACAAATATGTCCTTAGGCTTTACTCATAATGTTCATGGCGAAGGTTGAATCTTCTTCGTTAAATTGTTATATGGTTGGAAACGGAAAATGATACATGTAGTAATTCTAAAATGTCTTGGATAATGTGATACTTGGCAATTGTTGTGCTCATGTTTAAGCTCTTGCATCATATACTTTGCACCTATTAATGAAGAAATACATAGAGCTTGATAAAATTTGGTTTGCATAATTGGTCTCTCTAAGGTCTAGATAATTTCTAGTAAGAGTTTGAACAACAAGGAAGACGGTGTAGAGTCTTATAATGTTTACAATATGTCTTTTATGTGAGTTTTGCTGCACCGGTTCATCCTTGTGTTTGTTTTAAATAAACCTTGCTAGCCTAAGCCTTGTATCGAGAGGGAATACTTCTCATGCATCCAAAATACTTGAGCCAACCACTATGCCATTTGTGTCCACCATACCTACCTACTACATCGTATTTCTCCGCCATTCCAAAGTAAATTTCTTGAGTGCTACCTTTAAATTTCTATCCTCTACCTTTGCAATATATAGCTCATGGGACAAATAGCCTAAAAACTATTGTGGTATTGAATATGTACTTATGCACTTTATCTCTTATTAAGTTGCTTGATGTGCGATAACCATGTGTTGTTTATGATCTTGCATGCTCTCCGTTATTAGTAGAGGCTCTGGCCAAGTTTTTACTCTTAACTCCAAGAGGGAGTATTTATGCTCGATAGTGGGTTCATGCCTCCATTAAATCTGGGACAGTGATAGAAAGTTCTAAGGTTGTGGATGTGCTGTTGCCACTAGGGATAAAACATTGATGCTATGTCCGAGGATGTAGTTATTGATTACATTATGCACCATACTGTTATCACCAGATTTTGGTCAAATCAGGAGGTGGGCCGTAAGGGAGATGGGCTTAGAAGATTACGCGTGGAAGATCTCTGAAGCGGCCTTGCATGAAGAGTTTGGGCTAGATTGCCCGTGTATCTTTAATTATAGCAGATTGTATCTTAGATTAAAAGTTAGAGTTTGTATCGTGCACGGTGGGGATTATTCCCACGTTAGAAAGTCCCCTGGACTATAAATATGTATCTAGGGTTTATGGAATAAACAACAACCAACGTTCAACCAACAAATCAATCTCGGCGCATCGCCAACTCCTTCGTCTCGAGGGTTTCTACCGGTAAGCAACATGCTGCCTAGATCGCATCTTGCGATCTAGGCAGCACAAGCTCCACGTTGTTCATGCGTTGCTCGTACTGAAGCCTTGTTGATGGCGAGCAACGTAGTTATCATAGATGTGTTAGGGTTAGCATAGTTCTTCGCGTAACATGCTATCGTAGTGCAACCCTTGCATGTCTAGCCGCCCTCACACCTACCTTAGGTGTGGGGGCGGCACCCCGCTTGATCATTATTTAGTAGATCTGATCCGTTACGATTACTCCTTGTTCTACAAGGATTAGTTTAATATCTGCAATAGTTAGGCCTTACAAAGGGGTGGAGGATCCAGCGGCACGTAGGGTGTCGTTCGCTAGCCCTAAACAGGATGTTCCGGGGATCAACCTCGTGTTGGTTTTTAGGCCTTGTTTAAGATCGGCTTACGATCACCGTGCGTGGCCACGAGGCCCAACCGTGAGTATGATGATCCGATTATGCGGTGAAAACCCTAAATCGTCGTAGATCTCATTAGCTTTATCTTGATCAAGCAGGACCACCATATATTCGTGCACCTCGTACGAATCATGGGTGGATCGGCTCCCTGAGCCGATTCACAGGATAACCTGAGAGCCGATCGAGGCTCGTATTTAATGTTTACGTGTATGCCATGCAGGAAACTAAGCGAGGCATCCCCATCACCTTCCTGACCAGGTATAGGTCAGGTGGCACGCCCTTGCATCAGCATCGGACGTGTGACCAGAAGGCTTTGCGGGCCGTCGCTCGGAGGGACCTCGGCCAGCCGCAGCCCTAGGTTGTTCCCGGCTCTACGGTGTTGCCCGTCGCTGCCCGCCGGTGGGTTTCTGACGTCAACACATTCCCCCGAGTCCTGCAAATGGGTAAAGCCACCAGGCCCGCCCCGGGGGTTTGATTTTGACGTGACCAAGACTGAGCAAATCTTCGACCTCCTGCTCAAGGAGAAACAGTTGACGATTCCTGAAGGTCTCAAATTCCCCACGGTGCAAGAGCTGAACGGAAAGCCATACTGCAAATGGCACAACTCGCTCTCCCATGCCACCAACGACTGCAGGGTATGGCGTCAGCACATCCAAGCGGCGATAGAAAAAGGGCGTCTAATTTTCAACCAGTATGCCATGAAGGTCGACACCCAGCCCTTCCCCGCCGTTAACATGGTGGAATGCACTTACCCTGAAGGTTGCCAGCCAGGATCCTCGTTCAGCATCAACATGGTAGGACTTGGGAAACACTCTGGCAAAGATGGAGACGAGGGCAGCTGCTCTCGTAGCAAGGACACAGAAGAGGCCGCTCCACGCGATCGGCTCCGTCATGATGGCAAGCGCTACGTCACAGAGGGAGAAGTGAAGAACATGAGATATCAAAGACCCCTCTCTGATCACCTCCTCAACAAGTATGTGAGTCAGTATGACCAACGCCGACGATCCAGCGATGATGATGAGAGAGATCGTCTGGCTAGAGAAGCCAGAAGACATCGTCGGCACGATCGCGATGAGGAGGAGCACGAGCGCCGTGCCACGGAAAAATCAAGGGAGCAAGATGACAACGACAGGCACTGGGACTGCCCCTTCTTCAGACACTGCTGGGATTCAGGAATGAGCCGATTGCCCACAATCGGCAATTGCCCAGAATGCAACCAGAAAAAGAAGGAGGCAGCCAACGTGTGTGTGTTCAGGCGCTTAGGGCCTCTCCCGCCACAAAGCAAACGCGCTGAGTCCCCTCGCTGGGCAGATCTCGAGGATTCAGAAGACGAGGGACAAGAAGAGGAAGAAGACAGGTACCACCGTCCAAGGTGGTGCCCTGATGGACTCAGCCGTTCCCAAAAGCGCAGGGTTCAGCGATTGCGCGGCCTGAAGGAAGCCGAAAGGTTATACTTGCATACGTTAAGGAAGGCACGACCTGATCTGGCTGCGAAAGTTCAGCGAACCCTGGACGAAGAGGGTCGTCCACGGAAAATGGAGTGGCGCCCCAAGCAAAGGAAAGCCGATGATGAAACATCGGCTAGCACAAACATGGTGCTCGTCCTTCCGACGGAGCTTAGTGCTCCACGATTCTACGATGCACTCAAGGTGGACGACAGCAGGCGCATCAAGTCAGAGGTTGGGCTGGTTTTATCCACCAGCCTGACCGAGTAGCAAGATTAAACCGATGAGCAAACGGGGCGAGGCTGATCTTTGTGATCGGCCCCAAAAATTATGAAGGAGCATTATAGAACCTTCAGTCAGCGCTTCAATGGATATGGGGGCCGATTCCAGCAATCGGCCAAAATTATCTTCACCACATATTGCTGCTTGTGTTCAACATCAATCTATTGGGCAGCGGCCACGTCGGCGGATGAAAGTCAGCACGAATCCTCGCGGAGCCGACGTGCAAGTGCAGTGCCCTGGCTAACCATAAAAGCCGATATCTGCAGTCATCTGGCAGATTCAGCTCGGGGGGCATATAGTCAGATGAACATGTGCAGATAAACATGTGTAAACATGCGTGCAGTGAAACATTCTGGGGCCGATTAGAAAAATCGGCCAAATAAAAAAAAATTTATGACGTACAGCCGATGCGCAGCCATCGACTCTAGTACAGTTACACAAGACCTGCCGGCTATGTGCTCAAGGCCCAGATTTTCGCCAAGATGGTTTTCACTTCGGCTTCTGTTTCCAGCCTTGGCTTCAATGAGCCGACAACCCTTTGCGCCAAGTTCAGCAGTAACATCAGTTAGGCATGCAAGGCAGCCTCTTTCTCATTAAGCTGGTGGTGTTTCATCTACAACATCGGCGTTCAATAGAAGAAAGCTGATCTGGGGCAAGTTTGGCTGATTCTTCATGGTGGTTATCTCGGATTACCAGATTACCTGAGGTCAGAGCCTTTTTGTTTGATCTGTGCATCCTTGCCGGTATTCTCGCCTTGATTGAGGCTCGGGGGGCAGCTCGCCCTGGAATATCTTTTGCTCTGAGGAGCCGATATTGGTTGGAATCGGCTGGTTCTGCATTACGACTTGGAAACCAATGGCGACGCATTTGGCTCGCTTTGGCTGAGGCTCGGGGGGGCAATTCGCCCGAGAGGTTCTTGGCTTTGGAGCCGATTTTGTTGGGATCAGCTGGCTCTACGTCGCAACTGTTCTGAAGAATGATGCTTCTGTTACAGAGTTATCAGTTTCAGCATCCAAGCTGATTCAGCAATAGTTCCGGGTCTCTCTTAAAAACGCCCGCTCAAGATCAAATCCTCGGTCTGCTGCAGTCGGCTGCACCCAAAGCTATCGTCATCGGCAGAGCTGGCTGACTTGGAAGGATGGCTGAATTGGCTTGTCTCACAGATTGTCGTAAGAAACCAAGGCGTGGCCCCATCTGGTCATTAAGCATTGGTTAGCAACCGTCAAGGTCAGATGAGGAAAATCGGCTGAGACGGCATAAAGAACATCGGCAAAATCAAAAGAAATTTTTCATTGATAATAAGATTTCTTACAAAGAGGAGCCGATTGTTCAGCAAAAGGGACAGATTGCTACTGCTAATCCTATGCTAGTAGGTCCCTATTCTAAGGGCTGTTGCCGTCTTCGCCGTCGCTGGGGTAGCTGCCCTCATAGCTGCTGTCGACGAATCCCTCGGTGCTGCTACTGTGACCTTCATCGGAGGCTTCTTCCTCGTCATCATCATCATCCTCGTCTGACCAAGCCCAGCCCCGGATGCGTTTCGCCGGCGGTTCGTTGGAGGAGGTGTCGTCCTCCTGTTCCTTCTTCATGTCGGAGGAGATGTCTTCGTCTTCGACATCCTCTTCTTCTCTTTTGGTGACGGATGTGAATTTACCCCGGAAAGGAGGGTCGTCGTCGCCGCTCTTCGCCTCTAGTGCTCCGTCAACCAGGTACCGGAGGTCATCTTCCCCGTCGGTTAGGGGCATGGCCCCATCTGACCAGACGAGGTCTTCACCCTCCGGCACGAAGTCGAAGTCCCACTCCTGCTCGTCCCAATGTTTGGGAGCCTGGCGGTTGTACGCCTCCATCTTGTCGTGCTCTGGAACCAACTCGCTTGAGGAAGAGGATTGGAGAGAGACGGAAGAGGAGGAAGAAGACGACATGGCTATGGAAGGAGAGGGTTTTTTGGTGCCGATGGCTGGGACAGAGGAAGGGGATAAAGAGGGCTAATCAATCGGCACGGTTAAATAATGAGAAACCTGGTGGAAATTTAATGCCATTGCAGTTTCCGAGGAAGTGATGCCAAAGCTATCGAATTTTGCAGAGAAGCTGGAAAGACAGGGCATCATGATGAGGAATACTGTGACAGGTCTGCTCTGCCATGACATGACCCTTCGAAGGAAAAACAGAGTGGTTTTGAAATTATCATTGCCAAAACCAGGGGGGCATGTGTTATCACCAGATTTTGGTCAAATCAGGAGGTGGGCCGTAAGGGAGATGGGCTTAGAAGATTACGCGTGGAAGATCTCTGAAGCGGCCTTGCATGAAGAGTTTGGGCTAGATTGCCCGTGTATCTTTAATTATAGCAGATTGTATCTTAGATTAAAAGTTAGAGTTTGTATCGTGCACGGTGGGGATTATTCCCACGTTAGAAAGTCCCCTGGACTATAAATATGTATCTAGGGTTTATGGAATAAACAACAACCAACGTTCAACCAACAAATCAATCTCGGCGCATCGCCAACTCCTTCGTCTCGAGGGTTTCTACCGGTAAGCAACATGCTGCCTAGATCGTAGATGTGTTAGGGTTAGCATAGTTCTTCGCGTAACATGCTATCGTAGTGCAACCCTTGCATGTCTAGCCGCCCTCACACCTACCTTAGGTGTGGGGGCGGCACCCCGCTTGATCATTATTTAGTAGATCTGATCCGTTACGATTGCTCCTTGTTCTACAAGGATTAGTTTAATATCTGCAATAGTTAGGCCTTACAAAGGGGTGGAGGATCCAGCGGCACGTAGGGTGTCGTTCGCTAGCCCTAAACAGGATGTTCCGGGGATCAACCTCGTGTTGGTTTTTAGGCCTTGTTTAGGATCGGCTTACGATCACCGTGCGTGGCCGCGAGGCCCAACCGTGAGTAGGATGATTCGATTATGCGGTGAAAACCCTAAATCGTTGTAGATCTCATTAGCTTTATCTTGATCAAGCAGGACCACCATATATTCGTGCACCTCGTACGAATCATGGGTGGATCGGCTCCCTGAGCCGATTCACAGGATAACCTGAGAGCCGATCGAGGCTCGTATTTAATGTTTACGTGTATGCCATGCAGGAAACTAAGCGAGGCATCCCCATCACCTTCCTAACCAGGTATAGGTCAGGTGGCACGCCCTTGCATCAGCATCGGACGTGTGACCAGAAGGCTTTGCGGGCCGTCGCTCGGAGGGACCTCGGCCAGCCGCAGCCCTAGGTTGTTCCCGGCTCTACGGTGTTGCCCGTCGCTGCCCGCCGGTGGGTTTCTGACGTCAACACATACTTAATGCAATTGTCTGTTGTTTGCAACTTAATACTGGAAGGGGTTCGGATGATAACCTGAAGGTGGACTTTTTAGGCATAGATGCATGCTGGATAGCGGTCTATGTACTTTGTCGTAATGCCCAATTAAATCTCACAATATTCATCATATCATGTATGTGCATGGTCATGCCCTCTTTATTTGTCAGTTGCCCAACTGTAATTTGTTCACCCAACATGCTATTTATCTTATGGGAGAGACACCTCTAGTGAACTGTGGACCCCGGTCCATTCTTTTAATCGAATACAATCTACTGCAATACTTGTTCTACTGTTTTCTGCAAACAATCATCATCCACACTATACATCTAATCCTTTGTTACAGCAAGCCGGTGAGATTGACAACCTCACTGTTTCGTTGGGGCAAAGTACTTTGGTTGTGTTGTGCAGGTTCCACGTTGGCGCCGGAATCCCTGGTGTTGCGCCGCACTACATCTCGCCGCCATCAACCTTCAACGTGCTTCTTGGCTCCTACTGGTTCGATAAACCTTGGTTTCTTACTGAGGGAAAAATTGCCGCTGTACGCATCACACCTTCCTCTTGGGGTTCCCAACGGACGCGTGCTGGACGCGTATCACCCCCTCACTTAGAGGAGAAAGGGATTGGTGGGGATTGTAGATCTAGATCTCCTCTCTCAAATTCTCAAGAATGGTCAAGAATCATGGGGGGAATAGAGAGAAAGAGAAAGTTCTTCAAATTCAACAATGGAGGAGAGAGAATGGGAAGAACTACTTTGCTCAAGGTGGAAGAAGGGCTATTTATAGCTAGGGAGCAAATAAAACCGTTGGGGAAAAAGAACTGTTAAAATCGCAGGAAAAATGGCCCAGTGATGCGTGTGGTTGACACGTCCGTTGGGAACCCCAAGAGGAAGGTGTGATGCGCACAGCGGCAAGTTTCCCTCAGTAAGAAACCAAGGTTTAATCGAACCAGTAGGAGTCAAGAAGCACGTTGAAGGTTGATGGCGGCGGGATGTAGTGCGGCGCAACACCAGAGATTCCGGCGCCAACGTGGAACCTGCACAACACAACCAAAGTACTTTGCCCCAACGAAACAGTGAGGTTGTCAATCTCACCGGCTTGCTGTAACAAAGGATTAACCGTATTGTGTGGAAGATGATTGTTTGCAGAAAACAGTAGAACAAGTATTGCAGTAGATTGTATTTCAGTATAGAGAGTTGGACCGGGGTCCACAGTTCACTAGAGGTGTCTCTCCCATAAGACAAACAGCATGTTGGGGGAACAAATTACAGTTGGGCAATTGACAAATAAAGAGGGCATGACCATGCACATACATATTATGATGAGTATAGTGAGATTTAATTGGGCATTACGACAAAGTACATAGACCGCCATCCAGCATGCATCTATGCCTAAAAAGTCCACCTTCAGGTTATCATCCGAACCCCCTCCAGTATTAAGTTGCTAACAACAGACAATTGCATTAAGTATTGCGCGTAATGTAACTAGTAACTACATCCTTGAACATAGCACTAATGTTTTATCCCTAGTGGCAACAACACATCCACAACCTTAGAACTTTCTGTCACTATCCCAGATATCAATGGAGGCATGAACCCACTATCGAGCATAAATACTCCCTCTTGGAGTTACAAGCATCTACTTGGCCAGAGCATCTACTAGTAACGGAGAGCATGCAAGATCATAAACAACACATAGACATAACTTTGATAATCAACATAACAAGTATTCTCTATTCATCGGATCCCAACAAACGCAACATATAGAATTACAGATAGATGATCTTGATCATGTTAGGCAGCTCACAAGATCCGACAATGAAGCACAATGGGGAGAAGACAACCATCTAGCTACTGCTATGGACCCATAGTCCAGGGGTAGACTACTCACACATCACTCCGGAGGCGACCATGGCGGCGTAGAGTCCTCCGGGAGATGATTCCCCTCTCCGGCAGGGTGCCGGAGGCGATCTCCTGGATCCCCCGAGATGGGATCGGCGGCGGCGGCGTCTCTGGACGGTTTTCCGTATCGTGGGTCTCGGTACTGGGGGTTTCGCAACGGAGGCTTTAAGTAGGCGGAAGGGCAGGTCAGGAGGCGGCACGAGGGCCCCACACCACAGGGCCGCGCGGCCAAGGGGGGGGCCGCGCCGCCCTAGGGTGTGGCCACCTCGTGACCCCACTTCGTCTCCTCTTCGGACTTCTGGAAGCTTCGTGGCAAAATAGGACCCTGGGCGTTGATTTCGTCCAATTCTGAGAATATTTCGTTACTAGGATTTCTGAAATCAAAAACAGCAGAAAACAGCAACTGGCACTTCGGCATCTTGTTAATAGGTTAGTTCCAGAAAATGCACGAATATGACATAAAGTGTGCATAAAACATGTAGATAACATCAATAATGTGGCATGGAACATAAGAAATTATCGATACGTCGGAGACGTATCAGCATCCCCAAGCTTAGTTCTGCTCGTCCCGAGCAGGTAAAACGATAACACAGATAATTTCTGGAGTGACATGCCATCATAACCTTGATCATACTATTTGTAACGCATATGTAGTGAATGCAGCGATCAAAACAATGTATATGACATGAGTAAACAAGTGAATCATAAAGCAAAGACTTTTCATGAATAGCACTTCAAGACAAGCATCAATAAGTCTTGCATAAGAGTTAACTCATAAATCAATAATTCAAAGTAAAGGCATTGAAGCAACACAAAGGAAGATTAAGTTTCAGCGGTTGCTTTCAACTCATAACATGTATATCTCATGGATATTGTCAACATAGAGTAATATAATAAGTGCAATAAGCAAGTATGTAGGAATCAATGCACAGTTCACACAAGTGTTTGCTTCTTGAGGTGGAGAGAAATAGGTGAACTGACTCAACATTGAAAGTAAAAGAATGGTCCTCCATAGAGGAAAAGCATCGATTGCTATATTTGTGCTAGAGCTTTGATTTTGAAAACATGAAACAATTTTGTCAACGGTAGTAACAAAGCATATGTATCATGTAAATTATATCTTACAAGTTGCAAGCCTCATGCATAGTATACTAATAGTGCCCGCACCTTGTCCTAATTAGCTTGGACTACCGGATCATCACAATGCACATGTTTTAACCAAGTGTCACAAAGGGGTACCTCTATGCCGCCTGTACAAAGGTCTAAGGAGAAAGCTCGCATTGGATTTCTCGCTATTGATTATTCTCAACTTAGACATCCATACCGGGACAACATAGACAACAGATAATGGACTCCTCTTTTATGCATAAGCATGTAACAACAATTAATAATTTTCTCATATGAGATTGAGGATATTTGTCCAAAACTGAAACTTCCACCATGGATCACGGCTTTAGTTAGCGGCCCAATGTTCTTCTCTAACAATATGCATGCTTAACCATAAGGTGGTAGATCGCTCTTACTTCAGACAAGACGAACATGCATAGCAACTCACATGAAATTCAACAAAGAGTAGTTGATGGCGTCCCCAGTAAACATGGTTATCGCACAACAAGCAACTTAATAAGAGATAAAGTGCATAAGTACATATTCAATACCACAATAGTTTTTAAGCTATTTGTCCCATGAGCTATATATTGCAAAGGTGAATGATGGAATTTTAAAGGTAGCACTCAAGCAATTTACTTTGGAATGGCGGAAAATACCATGTAGTAGGTAGGTATGGTGGACACAAATGGCATAGTGGTTGGCTCAAGTATTTTGGATGCATGAGAAGTATTCCCTCTCGATACAAGGTTTAGGCTAGCAAGGCTTATTTGAAACAAACACAAGGATGAACCGGTGCAGCAAAACTCACATAAAAGACATATTGAAAACATTATAAGACTCTACACCGTCTTCCTTGTTGTTCAAACTCAATACTAGAAATTATCTAGACCTTAGAGAAACCAAATATGCAAACCAAATTTTAGCATGCTCTATGCATTTCTTCATTAATGGGTGCAAAGCATATGATGCAAGAGCTTAAACATGAGCACAACAATTGCCAAGTATCACATTACCCAAGACATTAATAGCAATTACTACATGTATCATTTTCCAATTCCAACCATATAACAATTTAACGAAGGAGAAACTTCGCCATGAATACTATGAGTACAAAACTAAGGACATACTTGTCCATATGCTACAGCGGAGCGTGTCTCTCTCCCATAAAGTGAATGCTAGGATCCATTTTATTCAAACAAAACAAAAAACAAAAACAAACCGACGCTCCAAGCAAAGCACATAAGATGTGATGGAATAAAAATATAGTTTCAGGGGAGGAACCTGATAATGTTGTCGATGAAGAAGGGGATGCCTTGGGCATCCCCAAGCTTAGACGCTTGAGTCTTCTTAGAATATGCAGGGGTGAACCACCGGGGCATCCCCAAGCTTAGAGCTTTCACTCTCCTTGATCATGTTGCATCATACTCCTCTCTTGATCCTTGAAAACTTCCTCCACACCAAACTTAGAACAACTCATTAGAGGGTTAGCGACAATAAAAATTAACATGTTCAGAGGTGACACAATCATTCTTAACACTTCTGGACATTGCATAAAGCTACTGGACATTAATGGATCAAAGAAATTCATCCAACATAGCAAAAGAGGCAATGCGAAATAAAAGGCAGAATCTGTCAAAACAGAACAGTTCGTATTGATGAATTTTATCGAGGAACCAGACTTGCTCAAATGAAAATTCTCAAATTGAATTAAAGTTGCGTACATATCTGAGGATCACTCACGTAAATTAGCATAATTTTCTGAGTTACCTACAGAGAAAACAGCCCAGATTCGTGACAGCAAAGAAATCTGTTTCTGCGCAGTAATCCAAATCTAGTATGAACTTTTCTATCAACGACTTTACTTGGCACAACAAAACACTAAACTAAGATAAGGAGAGGTTGCTACAGTAGTAAACAACTTCCAAGACACAAAATAAAAACAAAGTACTATAGGTAAAAACATGGGTTGTCTCCCATAAGCGCTTTTCTTTAACGCCTTTCAGCTAGGCGCAGAAAGTGTATATCAAGTATTATCAAGAGATGGTGTATCAACCTTACCTTGGGCTTTACCCTTACCTTTCTTATTGTTTTTCTTTCCCTTTGATTTAGGAAATATATGATTTCCTCCCGGTGTAGAGGTGAATTCCAGGGTGCCTTCTCCCACATCAATGACTGCTCCCAATAGTTTCAGCAGGGATCTTCCGAGTGTGATTTTTCCTGTCCCTACGCATTCAATAACAAGATAATCAATGGATATTGTTCTTCCCAGAATGGTTGTATGCACACCTGCAGCTATTCCCTTAGGAATTATAACAGAGTTATCAATGAGAGTTATTTCTTCTCCTCCTTCATCGACTCCCCAAAGTTTCAAAGATTTATAAATGCTCTCAGGTATAAGGCAAAATTCAGACATAATATCACAATTGGCACGAAGAGTTCGATCACCGATAACAATTTTAACAGTAGGATCCCACAATGAAAGTTTAGAGTTCACTAAAACTTGTTCAAGACGATTACGAACATGGCAATAGTTATCATCCAAGCGAGATGTACTTATCTCGAGATTGTTTAATCTATTATAAATGCTAGTGAGGGCTGAGTCAAAGTTATTAGCTGAATCATGTGATGCAACCAACTTCTTTATGGCATTAAAAGCTTGATCCCCATTGCAATGAAGGAAATCTCCTCCCACTAAAGTATCCAAAGCATATCTATAGCGAATCATAAGACCAAAATAAAAATTACTAAGGAGCAAACTTAGAGTCATTTGAGGTTCAGTTTTACGATAAGAAGTAAAAATTCTAGACCAAGCATCCTTAAAACTCTCCTCATCCCCTTGTTTAAAAGTGAAGACTAATTCTTCAGGCGAAGAAGTAACAGGTTCAGAGCTAGACATGGTAACAAAAGTAACTAATTTTTTTGTATTTTTAATATAGAGTGCAAGACAGTAAATAAAGCAAACTAGATAAAGTAAATGCAAGTAACTAATTTTTTTGTGTTTTTGATATAGCAAACAAGATAGCAAATAAAGTAAAACTAGCAACTAATTTTTTTTGTATTTTGATTTAGTGCAGCAAACAAAGTAGTAAATAAAACTAAGCAAGACAAAAACAAAGTAAAGAGATTGGGAAGTGGAGACTCCCCTTGCAGCGTGTCTTGATCTCCCCGGCAACGGCGCCAGAAATTTGCTTGATGCGTGTGGTTGACACGTCCGTTGGGAACCCCAAGAGGAAGGTGTGATGCGCACAGCGGCAAGTTTCCCTCAGTAAGAAACCAAGGTTTAATCGAACCAGTAGGAGTCAAGAAGCACGTTGAAGGTTGATGGCGGCGGGATGTAGTGCGGCGCAACACCAGAGATTCCGGCGCCAACGTGGAACCTGCACAACACAACCAAAGTACTTTGCCCCAACGAAACAGTGAGGTTGTCAATCTCACCGGCTTGCTGTAACAAAGGATTAACCGTATTGTGTGGAAGATGATTGTTTGCAGAAAACAGGAGAACAAGTATTGCAGTAGATTGTATTTCAGTATAGAGAATTGGACCGGGGTCCACAGTTCACTAGAGGTGTCTCTCCCATAAGACAAACAGCATGTTGGGTGAACAAATTACAGTTGGGCAATTGACAAATAAAGAGGGCATGACCATGCACATACATATTATGATGAGTATAGTGAGATTTAATTGGGCATTACGACAAAGTACATAGACCGCCATCCAACATGCATCTATGCCTAAAAAGTCCACCTTCAAAGTTATCATCCGAACCCCTCCGGTATTAAGTTGCTAACAACGAGACAATTGCATTAAGTATTGCGTGTAATGTAACTAGTAACTACATCCTTGAACATAGCACTAATGTTTTATCCCTAGTGGCAACAGCACATCCACAACCTTAGAACTTTCTGTCACATCGTCCCGAGATATCAATGGAGGCATGAACCCACTATCGAGCATAAATACTCCCTCTTGGAGTTACAAGCATCTACTTGGCCAGAGCATCTACTAGTAACGGAGAGCATGCAAGATCATAAACAACACATAGACATAACTTTGATAATCAACATAACAAGTATTCTCTATTCATCGGATCCCAACAAACGCAACATATAGAATTACAGATAGATGATCTTGATCATGTTAGGCAGCTCACAAGATCCGACAATGAAGCACAATGGGGAGAAGACAACCATCTAGCTACTGCTATGGACCCATAGTCCAGGGGTAGACTACTCACACATCACTCCGGAGGCGACCATGGCGGCGTAGAGTCCTCCGGGAGATGATTCCCCTCTCCGGCAGGGTGTCGGAGGCGATCTCCTGGATCCCCTGAGATGGGATCGGCGGCGGCGGCGTCTCTGGAAGGTTTTCCGTATCGTGGCTCTCGGTGACGGGGGTTTCGCAACGGAGGCTTTAAGTAGGCGGAAGGGCAGGTCGGGAGGCGGCACGAGGGCCCCACACCACGGGGCCGCGCGGCCGGGGGGGCCGCGCCGCCTAGGGTGTGGCCACCTCGTGGCCCCACTTCGTCTCCTCTTCGGACTTCTGGAAGCTTCGTGGCAAAATAGGACCCTGGGCGTTGATTTCGTCCAATTCCGAGAATATTTCGTTACTAGGATTTCTGAAACCAAAAACAGCAGAAACAAAGAATCGGCACTTCGGCATCTTGTTAATAGGTTAGTTCCAGAAAATGCACGAATATGACATAAAGTGTGCATAAAACATGTAGATAACATCAATAATGTGGCATGGAACATAAGAAATTATCGATACGTCGGAGACATATCACCCAGCCGGTGGCCAGGCCGGCTGACCGGAATTGGCGCTGAGGAGGCCGGCCGGGGGACCTGTCGGCCCGGCCCAGCAGCCGGGCGAGGCGGCGCGCCGCACCGGGCGGTAGATAGGCCAGGGCGGCGGATGAGAGTGGG
Organism: Lolium perenne; assembly: GCF_019359855.2. Taxonomy (NCBI): domain Eukaryota; kingdom Viridiplantae; phylum Streptophyta; class Magnoliopsida; order Poales; family Poaceae; genus Lolium; species Lolium perenne. Next base: position 193,270,384 of record NC_067245.2, read on the forward strand.
CCGCTCGGGTGGGAGTGAGGCCCAGCAGCGCGTGCCCGGTCGGGCCGGGGTAGGCGCCGGGCGGCCCGGCTGGTCGCCGCTCCTGGGCCGGATGGGGCTGGTCAGCCCACGGTACGCCGGCCGGGCCGGCACGAGCGCCCGGGCCGGTCTCGGCCGGGTGGGCCGGCGTGTGGCCCGGCAAGCCGGTCGGCCGGCCGGCTGTCCCTCCCCTTTTCTTTTTCTTCTTTTCTCCTTTTTCCTTTTTCTTTAATAACAAATGCTCCCGAAATACGATTCGAATGAAACCAATTTTGTTGGAAAGATAACGACGAATAGAACCCCAACAAAAACATTTTAGATGATTTTAGAGAGGGATTCTCCCACCGTCAAGAAACGGTGAAGACGTCCAAACTCATAAACGCAATAGAAGATGCATGCGAATTCCGTTTTCGATGAACTTGGGCTTGTTGTAAAGCTAGCAACAAGCTCAAGAACCTCTCACAGAGAAACATCAAGAAGCAATAGGGATATGCAAAGTATGCAAAGAATTGAGCTCCCTAAGACGATGTGATCAAGTTTCCCAACCGAAAGCACCTCTTTATAGTGCGGCTATCTATCCTATAATCTGTTCTCCCATCAACCACCTTGAGACTGGTAAAAAGAAAACCTAGCAAGGCCATACCTTTGCCTTGCGCATCCCACTTGATCTTGGTGATAACTCTTCAAGCTCCACTCAAGCCGGAATGCCTCACTTGATCATTGTTACTCCGTGAAGACTCACAAATGCTCCCCATACACCATGATGGGAAAGCTCCATTGATGCACATCTTCACATGTCCATTATCACCAAATGGACGGAAAGCTTCAAGTATATGATCCTCTTGAGATGCTCAACTTGAACTTGCCCAATTCAACCTTGATGACGATCATCACTTGACGTCATCCTCTCATGGGCACATGACTTCTCGTGGCACATTCTTCATGCTTCATGTGTTGACCAATCTTGAATCTATTCTTCACTCTTTGTATTGGTCAACCTTGTATCTTCTCATGCTCTATGATCGATGATCTTGATGCCAATTGACCCACAAGTATAGGGGATCGCAACAGTCTTCGAGGGAAGTAAAACCCAATTTATTGATTCGACACAAGGGGAGACAAAGAACACTTGGAAGCCTTAACAGCGGAGTTGTCAATTCAGCTGCACCTGGAAACAGACTTGCTCGCAAGAGTTTATCAGTAGTAACAGTTTTATAGCAGATAGATAGTGAAATAATAGCAAAGCAGAGTAACGAGAGACAAAGAGTGATTATAGTAAACAGCAGGATTAAAATACTGTAGGCACGGGGACGGATGACGGGCGTTGCATGGATGAGAGAAACTCATGTAACAATCATAGCAGGGCATTTGCAGATAATAATAAAACGGTGTCCAAGTACAAAGCAATCAATAGGCATGTGTTCCATATATAGTCGTGCGTGCTCGCAATGAGAAACTTGCACAACATCTTTTGTCCTACCAGCCGGTGGCAGCCGGGCCTCAAGGGAAACTACTGGATATTAAGGTACTCCTTTTAATAGAGCACCGGAGCAAAGCATTAACACTCCATGAACACATGTGATCCTCACATCGCTACCATTCCCTTCGGTTGTCCCGATTTCTGTCACTTCGGGGCCATCGGTTCCGGACAGCGACATGTGTATACAACTTATAGGTAAGACCATAAACAATGATTATCTTGATGAAACAATAACATGTTCAGATCTGAGATCATGGCACTCGGGCCCTAGTGACAAGCATTAAGCATAACAAGTTGCAACAATATCATCAAAGTACCAATTACGGACACTAGGCACTATGCCCTAACAATCTTATGCTATTACATGACCAATCTCATCCAATCCCTACCATCCCCTTCGGCCTACAGCGGGGGAATTACTCACACATGGATGGGGGAAACATGGCTGGTTGATGTAGAGGCGTTGGCGGTGATGGCGGCGATGATCTCCTCCAATTCCCCGTCCCGGCGGAGTGCCAGAACGGAGACTTCTGGCTCCCGCGACAGAGTTTCGCGATGTGGCGGCGTTCTGGAGGGTTTCTGGCGACTTCGACTTCTCCCCGTGCGTTTTTAGGTCGAGGCCGATAAATAGTCCGAAGGAGGGCGTCGGAGGCCGGCCGAGGGGGCCACACCACAGGGCCGCGCGGGCCCCCCCTGGGCCGCGCCGCCCTATGGTGTGGGGCCCTCGGGCCTCCACCTGGTTTGTCCTTCTGGCTCCGTCGGTCCTGCGGGAAAATAGAGCCTTCTGCATAAATTCCGAGGATTTTCCCGAAAGTTGGATTTCTGCACAAAAACGAGACACCAGAGCAGTTCTGCTGAAAACAGCGTTAGTCCGTGTTAGTTGCATCCAAAATACACAAATTAGAGGCAAAACAATAGCAAAAGTGTTCGGGAAAGTAGATACGTTTTGGACGTATCAACTCCCCCCAAGCTTAGCTTATTGCTTGTCCTCAAGCAATTCAGTTAACAACTGAGCGATAAAAGAACTTTCATGAACACATTTGCTCATATGATGTATATATTCTCATGCTATGGCTAATACTTAAGCAGTTCATAATGAGGTACATGCAAATAAGATCATCTAACAGCTATGTCAATCATGGAGAGGTACCAACAATTAATAATAAGCATCATGAATCATGTATATAAGCAAGATTGCAATGTTCATAAGAGAGTATGATAAAGTGGTATCTCGCTTGCCTGTATTTGATTGGCAAAACAAAAATTCCCGGGCACTTCTGGAGTTCATAGAAAGACTAGAAGTAGTGATTGTCAAAAGATAAATGCATCAAAGTTGTACCACAATCAATCATATTTTGAGACAAGCATATTATACTAAGAATGACAGTTGTGCTCTCAAGATAGTGCTCAAAGAAATAATGGAGACACAACATAAAAGTAAAAGATTGACCCTTCGCAGAGGGAAGCAGGGATTAACATGCGCTAGAGCTTTTCATTTTTGAAATCAGGAGTAAAATTATTTTGAGAGGTGTTTGTTGTTGTCAACGAATGGTAATGAGTACACCAACTACCTCGCCAACCGGACTTTCAAGAGCGGCTCCCATGAATTATTGCATATTTATTTGGCACTCCTTCCAACCTTTCTTTCACAAACCATGGCTAACCGAATCCTCGGGTGCCTGCCAACAATCTCATACCATGAAGGAGTGCCTTTTTATTTTATTTTTATTATGATGATGACACTCCCCCCAACCTTTGCTTACACAAGCCATGGCTAACCGAATCCTTCGGGTGCCGTCCAACAATCTCAAACCATGGAGGAGTGTCTATTTAAGTTAATTAATTCGGGACTGGGAATCCCATTGCCGGCTCTTTTTGCAAAATTATTGGATAAGCGGATGTGCCACTAGTCCATATGAGAGTCCGTCAAAAGTAAATGACAAGGTTGAAAGCTAAACACCACATACTTCCTCATGAGCTATGAAACATAAACACAAATTGAGAAGCATTTTGAAGGTTTTAAAGGTAGCGCACGAGAATTTACTTGGAATGGTTTGAAATGCCATGCGTAGGTATTTATGGTGGACACTCTAGAATAACTTGGTTTTCAGGTGTTTGGAAGCACGAGCAGCGTTCCCGCTCAGTACAAGTGAAGGATAGCAATAGACTAGGGAGCGACAAATCAAGAGAGCAGTAACTGTCATAATCATGCTTGCGGCAAAATAAATTAACGGAGGCATAAAAGTGATACAAGAACTCTGAAGCAATATAAATCATCGAGGCTTAATTGACTTTTTGTTCAGTCATATGCATGCGTGAGCATGTGCCAAGTCGATATAAATGAATTATTCAGAGGAGGATACCACAATGCCATACTTACTTATGAATAAAACAATGCAAGCAAACATCCATGACATGCTACTCATATTAATAGATTGGAGCTAATCATGAGAGATCATAAACTACTAGACTTTCTCAAATAACATATACCTCACATGAACCAACTAAGCATGCTCACATGGATGAGTATATGTACAAAAATGAAAACAAATAGAGTTCATACCAGCCTCTTACCACAATCAGATTGTCGTAGATCGTCATTATTGCCTTTTCACTTGTGTAGCTTGGATAATATGAAATGAAAACCACGCTCCAGCCACCGAAGACCATTGAACTCATAAAGAACTTTACAAACCAAAGAAGAACAGCAAATATTTTTGGTGTTTTCAAATTAGAAACGAGAACAAGAGGAAACAAACAAACAAAGCAAAATCTTTTTGGGTTTTCTTATAGCAAACTAGAAATAGCAAATAAAGCGAAACAAATGCAAGAAACCAAAGCAAACAAATGGTGAAGAGAAACAACAGAAATATTTTTGGTCTTTTTTGTGTTTTGGGAAAGAAACAAAGCAAAAACAAGAAATAGCAAACTAAAAGAAACACAGAAAAGCGAGATGGCAGAAATCTGCCAAAACCTGACAGCAGTACAGAAATCGATTTTTACAAAAATCTTACGTTGCTCAGCTCGAAAAGTGTTCAACTAATGAAAGTTAGATAACAACCTGGGGAACCTGCAAAAAAATTGGCAGCTCAAAATGACGCTCTGGCTATTTTTGAGAATTTTTACGGTAACATTCCAGAATCTGTTTTCAGGCAGCACTTCCCCAAATATCATCTTCCTCTCATTAGAAAACCACTCAAACGAACAAAACAAGTATGTACAAGTATCCAGCAATCATAATATGCAAAGAATGAGTGATGCCGGTATACCTCCCCCCAAGCTTAGGCTTTTGGCCTAAGTGGAGTTCAACCCCAACGAGGATCGTTGTTCCTCGCCGGTGGGTAATCCATGGAGTAGTCATAGTAAAGTTCCTGTGCAGAAGAAAAGCGTGGAGGCTCCGCATATCCACCATGTTGATGCGAGGAACTTGCTGCATCGGATGATGAGTCGAGGTGCTCCTCGACCTCCGTGTCGTCTCTTGCATGTTGACCTCCTCTCTCTATGTGTGCATCCAGTGCACCTTCTGTGACCGACCAATCTCCCCTGGAATCAAGGTTAGACAGAACAGGCGCAGGCAATCTTACTAGTTTCTCAGTTTTCTTAGTTATTCTCCAGACTTTCTTATAAAATGTCATCTTATAAAACAGGTTACCCAAGTTGGAGGAATCTGAAACAAATTCATGTTTAATCATAGAGGCTATGTCAAGTTTTTCTATGGGGAATGGAATATCAAAATGATGAGGTTCTACATTATGAAAAGCTAGTAAACGAGAGGCGATGAGACCTCCACAAATTCCACCTTTCTCACGGTTAGTAGCAAGTCTATAAGCTATCAATGCCCCCAAATTATAAGTCCTACTACTTTGCAGTGCCGCAGCTAGAAAAGCCAAATCCGGGATGGAAAGTTTACCACCAATCTTTTTAGCAAGAACGCATTTGGTAATAAAATAGGCAAAGTAGCGGATAGCCGGGAGCTGAATACTAGTGATTTTACCACTATCCCCTGAGAAACTCCTTCCATCGCAAATCATCTCGAAGAGGTCCAAGAGTTCTTGTGGCGATCCCCTTATCTTCTCGCATGACCCCCATTGCGGTACTCTAATTGCTGCACAAAAATCACTGAATGGCAAGTTGACAGCTTTATTGTAAATTTTATACTGGACCGTGGGGTTAGATCGCGACCAATTGAACTTGAAGTCCTGCACAAAAGACATAGTTAATTTTGCATATTGTCTTGGCTCTCCTTCAACAAAGTCACTCAGCCCTGCACGAGAAATTAGACTTTGAACATCCTCAAGTATTCCCGCGCTTCTCATGAAATCCACGCACGGGTAGTAAGAGGGGTATACTCCCTCTTCACGATTGACTCTCATAACTTGTTGGACTTCCAATTCTTGTTGGTTCAAGTGATATCTATTCCACTCCATTTTCTGAAATTTCAACAAACAATATAAAAATTTGATTTGGTGACATATAATCAAGGGGAACTACCATAGGAACTTGCTAGAGTACTAATCATGCATCAAAACTAGTTTCTACCACTTAGAACAAGCATGCAAGCTCACTAAACATGTTACCTACAGCAGCAAAATATTCAAGATATACTCAACCAAACAAAATTCTACTTGGATGGGTGGAGGAGTCACATACCAAGGAGCAAATGTGCCAAATTTCAGCAAGAAATCTGGGCTGAGCAAAGAGATCGAGAAATCTGGAGCTCTGGAGCAAAAACGCGAGAGAGAGGAACTTGGTACGAGTTTTTTCGGGAGAGAGAAAGTGCTGGGAGAAAGAGATGGCAAAGTGGGGCAAGGAGGGGCCCACACCACATGGTGGCGCGGCCACCACCTTGGCCGCGCCGGCCTGTGGTTTGGCGCCCTCTGGTGCCCCACAGGTCATCCTCTGGTGCTCCCAGGTGCCTCGTCGAAAAATAGGACCAACGGTGTAATTTTTGTGAATTTTTGAAAACTTTGAAAAATGCACATTTCTGGGTATTTAATTTATTATTACTGGCCAGGAAAAATTTTGAAATCTTCAATTAACTAAGGAACTTTGCAAATTAAAAATGCTACAGCAACTAGAGCAAGTGGAGGAAGAAAGATATGTTGTTTACCTCCTCTATGCATATAAAAAGTATTCGTTAACAAGGTTGATCAAGTCTTGTCACCAAATAAATTTTACATAGCATAAGAAGAAATAAACCTCAAATCAATCATGTTACCTTGAATTGTATTGATATGGATCCAATCACGAGAGTTTGATATTCTTCCTTAGGCTCATATATAGGACAATCAATAGTTCCCACTTTGATAGTTCTCACATTAGAAATAGTATTAACTCCACACGCTTTCTCAATCCTCTTGGGAAAATAAACGGTATGCTCCCTATCATCAACATTGAAAGTAACCTTTCCTTTATTGCAATCAATAACAGCCCCTGCAGTGTTAAGAAAAGGTCTCCCAAGAATAATAGACATATTATCATCTTCAGGCATTTCCAACACAACAAAATCAGTTAATATCAAGCAGTTAGTAGTAACTTGAACAGGAACATTCTCACATATACCAACAGGAATAGCAATAGATTTATCAGCCATTTGCAAAGATATATCAGTAGGTATCAACTTATCTAAGTAAAGTCTCTTATAAAGAGAAAAAGGCATAACACTAACACCGGCTCCCAAGTCACATAGAGCAGTTTTAACATAATTATTCTTGATAGAACAAGGAATAGTAGGTATACCTGGGTCGCCCAACTTCTTTGGTACTTTGCCATTGAAAGAGTAATTAGCAAGCATAGTGGAAATTTCCTCATTGGGGATTTTCCTTTTGTTAGTAACAATATCTTTCATATACTTTGAATAAGGAGGCAATTTAATAGCATCAGTCAAAGGGATTTGCAAGAATAAAGGTTTCATCCAATCGCAAAATTTATTATAGTGTTCTTCTTCCTTTGATTTTAGTTTCTTAGCAGGAAAGGGCATTTGCTTTTGCACCCAAGGTTCTCTTTCATTACCATGTTTCTCAGCAATAAAATCTTCTTTAGTGTACTTTTTATTTTTAGCATGCTTTTCAGGTTCTTCTTCAACCTCTTCTTTATCAGGAGTATCATTCTTATCATTATCTTTATCATTATCATGTTCATTACCACTTTCAGTTTCAGCATCAGAAATAGAAATACTATTAGGATCATTAACAGGTTCAGAGGATTCTACAACATTTTTATGCTTCTTCTTCTTTTTCTTCTTAGAATGAGCACTAGGTTCAATGTGTTGAGAATCTTGTTCAATTCTTTTGGGATGCCCTTCAGGATATAGAGGATCCTGGGTAGAGACACCACCTCTAGTTGTTACTTCATAAGCATGTTTCTCTTTAGAATTATTCCCCAACAAGTCATTTTGCACTTTAGTGAGTTGATCTATTTGAGTTTGAATCATATGAAAATGTTTAACAAGCATCTTAACATCATTGGAGGTTCTTTCTACAATATCATGCAATTCACTAATAGCTCGAGAATTTTCCATTAAATGATTCTCTACTCTCATATTAAAATTTTCTTGCTTAACAATGTAATTATCAAACTCATCTAAGCATTGTGCAGGAGGTTTTGAATACGGAATATCTTCCCTAGTAAAGCGTTGAAGGGAGTTTACCTCAATCATGGAGGAAGGGGGAATTATCTCACATATATCTTCTATAGGAGGTAGATTCTTCACATCTTCAGATTTAATACCTTTCTCCTTGAGAGACTTCTTGGTTTCCCTCATATCTTCATCATTCAATTTAATTAAAACCCTCTTCTTTAATATTGGCATTGGAGTTGGTTCAGGCGTAGTCCAATCATCATGATTCCGGCTTATTTTAGCCAATAATTCTTCAGCGTCGTCTGGAGTTCTTTTCCTGAAAACACAACCAGCACAACTATCCAGGTATGCCCTAGACTCAATGGTTAGTCCACTATAAAATATATCAAGTAAATCATGCTTTTCCAGATCATGATCAGGCCGAGCTCTAATAAGAGAGCAAAATCTCGCCCAAGCCTCAGGCAATTTCTCTTCATCTCCCTGGTCAAAATTATAAATTCTCTGCAAAGCAATATGTTGAGCACTAGCAGGAAAGTATTTGCGGAAGAAAACATCAAGCAATTCTTTTGGACTTTTAATAGAATTAGGTTGCAAATTATTATACCAAGTTTTAGCGTCATCCTTTAATGAGAATGGAAAGATTTTAGCAACAAAGTAAGTACGCATCTTGACATCATCAGAAAACAAGCTACTTAGAGTAGATAACTCAGTCATGTGTTCAACAGCACTTTCTTTTTCAGTACCACAAAAGGGTGTTTTCTCAACAATAGCTATATGAGATAGATCAAGAGAAAAATCATAATCTTTATCCTTAATGTTTATAGGAGATGTGGCAAACTTAGGATCAGGAGACAGTTTATATCTAACAGCATGTTCTGCAAGCAACTTTTTAATTTTTCTTGCATCAGTAGTAGCATTGCATTTTTCAATAAAATCATCATTAAGCTCCACATAATCTTCATCAGGATCATCACTAAAATAATCAAGTTCAGGTGAATTAACAGGTGTAGTAGCATTAGGAGTTTCAGTATTTTCAATTTGTCTAGACCTAGCAATTGTAGCATCTAGAAAAGATCCCAATGAACCACTATCATCAAGCACAGCAGAGACATTATCAATATTATGAGAGTTTTCAGATTCAGCAGAAGTACCTGCATGCGAAGCATGTGGCGGTGAAACAAGTTTATCAATCACAGATGGTGAATCAAGTGTAGCGGAGGTACTCAGAATTGTACCTTTTCTTGTAGTGGATGGCAATATAGCGATCTTAGTATCGCGAGGTTTACCCATGATGGAGAATTTGCAGCGAACAATATTAATCCAAGTGAACTTCCAAATAAAGCTATGCTCCCCGGCAACGGCGCCAGAAAATAGTCTTGATGACCCACAAGTATAGGGGATCGCAACAGTCTTCGAGGGAAGTAAAACCCAATTTATTGATTCGACACAAAGGGAGACAAAGAACACTTGGAAGCCTTAACAGCGGAGTTGTCAATTCAGCTGCACCTGGAAACAGACTTGCTCGCAAGAGTTTATCAGTAGTAACAGTTTTATAGCAGTAGCAGTAGTGAAATAACAGCAGCAGAGTAACAGAGACAGCAGCAGTGATTATAGTAAACAGCAGGATTAAAATACTGTAGGCACGGGGACGGATGACGGGCGTTGCATGGATGAGAGAAACTCATGTAACAATCATAGCAGGGCATTTGCAGATAATAATAAAACGGTGTCCAAGTACAAAGCAATCAATAGGCATGTGTTCCATATATAGTCGTGCGTGCTCGCAATGAGAAACTTGCACAACATCTTTTGTCCTACCAGCCGGTGGCAGCCGGGCCTCAAGGGAAACTACTGGATATTAAGGTACTCCTTTTAATAGAGCACCGGAGAAAAGCATTAACACTCCGTGAACACATGTGATCCTCACATCGCTACCATTCCCTCCGGTTGTCCCGATTTCTGTCACTTCGGGGCCATCGGTTCCGGACAGTGACATGTGTATACAACTTATAGGTAAGACCATAAACAATGATTATCTTGATGAAACAATAACATGTTCAGATCTGAGATCATGGCACTCGGGCCCTAGTGACAAGCATTAAGCATAACAAGTTGCAACAATATCATCAAAGTACCAATTACGGACACTAGGCACTATGCCCTAACAATCTTATGCTATTACATGACCAATCTCATCCAATCCCTACCATCCCCTTCGGCCTACAGCGGGGGAATTACTCACACATGGATGGGGGAAACATGGCTGGTTGATGTAGAGGCGTTGGCGGTGATGGCGGCGATAATCTCCTCCAATTCCCCGTCCCGGCGGAGTGCCAGAACGGAGACTTCTGGCTCCCGCGACGGAGTTTCGCGATGTGGCGGCGTTCTGGAGGGTTTCTGGCGACTTCGACTTCTCCTCGTGCGTTTTTAGGTCGAGGCCGATAAATAGTCCGAAGGAGGGCGTCGGAGGCCGGCCGAGGGGGCCACACCACAGGGCCGCGTGGGCCCCCCCTGGGCCGCGCCGCCCTATGGTGTGGGGCCCTCGGGCCTCCACCTGGTTTGTCCTTCTGGCTCCGTCAGTCCTCTGGGAAAATAGAGCCTTCTGCATAAATTCCGAGGATTTTCCTGAAAGTTGGATTTCTGCACAAAAACGAGACACCAGAGCAGTTCTGCTGAAAACAGCGTTAGTCCGTGTTAGTTGCATCCAAAATACACAAATTAGAGGCAAAACAATAGCAAAAGTGTTCGGGAAAGTAGATACGTTTTGGACGTATCACCAATACACAAGGTGTATCTTTATCTTCATGGCATCCATACTCGAATCCAACACATGGAGTACAAGTAGTACCTATGGAATATTCCTTCATATAAACTCAATGAAAACATTAGTCCATACGGGTTGTCATTAATTACCAAAACCACACATAGGGGCAATGTACCCTTACATTGTATAACCTTGATATCCCTCCTTTGAGTAATCACTTATTATTGGGTGATTTCAATTTCATTCGATCTGCTGGTAATCGTAATAAACCAGGTGAAAATTTGCAAGATATGATGATATTTAATGATATTATTTGGCACCTTGGTATGATTGAACTGCCATTAAAAGGAAGATCTTACACATGGTCTAACATGCAACAAATTCCTTTGTTAGAACAGCTGGATTGGTTTTTCACAAGCCCTAATTGGACTACCGCATATCCAAATACTATGGTGTTCCCTCTGGCTAAACCTGAATCTGATCATTGCCTTTTGTGGTAAACATTGACACATTCATCCCAAAAGCTAAGATTTTTCGGTTTGAAAACTATTGGGTGGATATGCCTGGCTTTTTGGATTGTGTTAGTAAATCTTGGAGTAAAACTTCTCATAAAAAATCCAGTGTGGCCATCATTGTGGACAAATTGAAAACTTTGAGATATGATTTAAAACACTGGCAGAAAGGATTATCAAAACTCAAGTTCCTCATCCAAAAATGCAATGAAGCTATTTTTATTCTGGATTCTATGGAAGATAAGAGGGCTCTGTCTGTTGCTCAGTTCAATTTCAAAGGGTTGGTGAAACTGCATTTAGAGGATCTTCTTTTGGCTGAATGTAACTACTGGAAAAAAGAGGTGTACAATTCACTGGATCAAATTAGGAGAGGATAACACCAAATTTTTCCATGCTAAGGCAACAAAGAGGTTTAGGAGAAATTGTATTTCTGTATTGAAACATGAGGATGGCAGGGAAACCAGTGATCATGCTGATATGGCTGGGATGATTTGGAAGTGTTATAGAGATAGAATGGGTTCATCTGAGAGTGTTCATATGCAGTTTGACCTTGCCAGGATTTTGCATAGAGTGGAGGGTTTGGAGGTGTTATCTAGGCCTTTTGAACAGAAAGAAATGGATGATATTATTAAGTAGTACATGCCAGTGGATAGAGCTCCTGGTCCAGATGGTTTCAATGGCATGTTTCTGAAGAAGTGTTGGCATTTAATCAAAGAGGATTTTTATAAGCTTGCACATGATTTTCATGATGGTAAGGTGGGGTTACAGAATATCAATGGGTCATATATCACTCTCATCCCAAAGAAGGCTGTCCCTGAGAATGTTAATGATTATAGGCCAATCTCTCTCACAAGTGTTTGTTTGAAATTTTTGACTAAACTGGCAGCCAATAGATTGCAGGATCATATTCTTAAGTGCATTCACAAAAATCAGTATGGCTTCATTCGTTATAGAACTATACATGATTGCCTTGCTTGGACATATGAGTATATTTATCAGTGTCAGTTATCCAAAAAACCTATACTCATTGTTAAGCTTGACTTTGCTAAAGCTTTTGCACCATTGAGCACGAGGCTATACTGTAAATTTTGAAATTCAAGGGTTTTGATGATACTTGGATTGGTTGGATGAAGGAAGCCTTGTCCTCTGGTTCCTCATCTGTTCTTCTAAATGGGGTGCCAGGAAAACAGTTCTCTTGTAAGAGAGGAGTCAGACAAGGAGATCCACTTTCGCCTTTGCTATATGTTTGTGGTGGTGACCTCTTACAGTCTGTAATTAATGACAGCCTGCAAAGTGAAGTGCTTAGGTTGCCAATTGTTACAAATGATCCTCAATTCCCTGTGGTGCAGTATGCTAATGACACAATACTTGTTTTATCTGCTGAGCTAGATCAAATTATCGCTTTAAAAGAGATTCTGCATAAATTTGGTGTATCTACTGGCCTGAAGGTTAATTTTCAGAAATCACTTATTATTCCACTCAATGTGAAGCCTGATAGAACTGCTTTGCTTGCATCTGCTTTGGGTTGTCAAATTGGATCTTTGCCTTTCCCATATTTGGGTTTACCATTGGGCACCACCAGACCATCTATTGAGGATCTGATGCCAATTGTACATGGCCTTGACAGGAGACTTACTGCCACTTCCATATTCTTATCTCAAGGAGCCAGGTTGCAACTTATCTCCTTAGCTTTGAGTTCAATGCCACTGCACTTTTTATTGTCTCTCAAATTGCCTCCTGGGATAATAAACCAGTTGGATAGGATTCTAACACAATGCCTTTGGAGGGATAAGGATCATCCAAAGCCATCACTTGCTGCTTGGGAAATGGTGTGTAAGCCAAAGGACAATGGTGGTTTAGGAATTGTGAATTTTCACAAGAAAAATGAAGCCCTGCTACTAAAACACTTGGATGAATTCTATAACAAGAGGGAGACACCATGGGTGCAGCTGATTTGGAACAGTTACTATACTGACTCTGTGCCACATACTGCACGTCCTTGTGGATCTTTTTGGTGGCGGGATATCATGCATTTCGCGCCAAATTTTGCAAGGGTCTCTTCTGTCAAGCCTGGCATGGGGGATACTTTTGCCTTTTGGATTGATAAATGGAAATTCACGGACTCAGCTGAACCGTTATCTTCTCGCTTCCCCCGGCTCTTTTCTTTTGTGTTGGATAAGGATCAGTCGGCGGCTGAGGTGTATGTTGCACCTGATATGTCTCAGTCATTCTACTTGCCTCTATCAGCTCAAGCTTACCAGGAATTGATGGTGGTTCAACAAGGTATGAGGGATTTCCCTCTGTCAGTGACCCCTGATGTTTGGATATATGACTGGGGGGGTAAATTTCTTCCATCCAGTTACTATGCAAGCTTGCATGCTCATCTTATGGTGCCACCAGTGTTCAAATGGATTTGGAAATCTGCATGTATGATGAATACTAAAGTCTTTGCTTGGTTGTTGCTGAATTATAGATTAAATACCAAAGATCTACTGGTCAGGCGTAATCGGAAGGTGGCATAGGACAATTTTTGTAAGCTATGCCCTACCAGGACATATAAGGACAGGTTGCACCTTTTCTTCACATGCAATTTTAGTTGCCGAGTTTGGAACTATTTGCAGATAGATTGGTCAGTTGGTGATGATACTCAGTCTGCTGTGGCGGCGGCTAAGAAAGATTTTAAAAAGCCTTTCTTCATGGAAGTGATGATCTTGGCTTGTTGGCATATTTGGAAGGTGCGCAATGGGAAAATCTTCAGACATGAGAGGCCCACCTTTGCAAAGTGGAAATGTAATTTTATTCATGATATCTCCTTATTACAGCATAGGATTAAGGCTAAGCATAGAGATAGTCTTATGGCTTGGATTCATAGCTTACCCTAGTTTGTATAGTTTGCCTCTTAGGTAAGTTCTGCTTTGTAATCTCTGGTTACACTCTTTTGTTCTTTCTTTATTAATAAAAGGTTAACTGTGGGGCTTTTTTGCCTCACAGTCAAGGGTCAAAAAAAACATCTTTCATCTAGGGTGCATATATACCCAAAGAGTATCAAGATCCACAATGGATAGCAAGGGCAAATCATATTCCTCGTGAAACACTAGATCTGGATCTCCTCTTTCCTTCCCTACAATATCAAGAAGACTGGAGCACTAGGGAGAGGGAGATCTTGAAGGATTAAGCTCTTGAAAAAATGGAGGAGAGAGAGGACAAATCTGGCCCCTTCCTCGTTGGGAAGAAGTCTTTATATATGGGCTCAATGGAATATGACGGTTATATGTTTTTATGTGCGGTCTGAATCTTCCCTCCAAGGCCTGATCTTCTGGGCCAGATGTTTCTGGACACTTTCGATTGTTTCATCTGAGGAAATCCAGTGCCATGTGCCTCACATCACACACCAAAACTGATCACCTTGAAAGCTAACCTGGGAGGGTTAGATCAACCAGGCCCTGGAACATTTGGTTGAGTTCCGACAAAATGTTCGGGGGAGTCAAGTGTGATGCCCAAATACATCCCAACAAAAACTCTCCTGGACAATTCTGCTTGTACATTCGGGCTATAATCCCGAAACATTCGGGCATGTAGAGCACAAACAGAAGTATATGGGAAGAATCTCTTGGCTATGGAAAGGTTTATTGGATGCAATATGTGGATTAATTTGAGTTCGTGATTTGATTACACTCATACATTTCGAAGGAGACTTCTGGTGGCGAGTCATACCAGTCAGTGAGATGCGTCTAACTAATTAACATGATCTGCTTGACCAGTCTCTAGCGTGGAACCGATCAACTAGTGACGGAGTTGCATGTGAGCTATGGGTCAGCTGATCCCACAACATTTTTTTTGTCAAAACCTCTTCAATTTGCAACAATTTAGGGCATGTACAATGGGGATCGCTTAGGTAGACGCTTACGTGAATAAAAATAAAGATCACTAAATGTGGTTGTCAGTTAAGCCCCGTAGTTAGCAACGTTGAGCGCTTATTCAAGCGTTAATGAATCTGGGGAAGCGTCCGCCAGTCCAACGCTAGGCGCTAACGAACCTATATGAAGAAAAAATAGTAGCGTTACTTTTCACCTAGACAGAGCGCCTATCCAAAGCGCCCGGCGTTTTCCTGGATTCACGCATGCACAAAAAATCAACTAACCGCCCGGCTACAGAAGTTGGGCCGACGCAAAGGAGAAACCCAGGATCGATCGGAATTTGACCATAACAGCAAGGAATAGGATCATGTCGCCCGCGCTGAGCGTCTGCGTTGTATATGCTCTTATGTACCTAAATGTTCTCTTTCTAAGGACTTTTACAGTACCCTTAAATTCACAGGGGTCGTACATTTGTTCGGATCCGTCGTGCAAGATTTACCTGTACTCCAAGACCAGTATTAGAGAGTACAACCAAGAAATATTAGGGAGTACTACGACTAGAGGGGTAAAACCGTAACTGTCAAAGATCTGGGCCATGTTGGGAATAGGGTTAATTTGGGAATTTCGGTGACGCGAGCTTCCTGCGAACACACACGCTTGCAGTGTGACGAGAAAGAAGGCACGTGGCTATTTGTTCATCCGGATCAAAAACACCACCGCGTCATGGATGTTGTATGCCGGCAGTCACAGTGTAGTCATGCTCTCAATTATCAACTTCACTCAAGACCCCGACAATTCGACAGTCCTTGGTTCATGGCAGATTGGTTCACACGCGAAGATTTAAGGTTTTTAGGATCAAAGTTATTTAGAATCGTACTAAGAAGAGGCGGCGGCGGTGTACGCTACAAACATGAGGTGTCGGCACATCCTTGCCGAAGATGAGGATGATTCAGAGGCACGTACATGCAGGGAGAATGCGCGACGGGGACGGTGCTACCACACATCATCCGCCATGATTGAGCCGACAGTTTGGTAACAGAATTAACCTTGTTAATGTTAGAAGTAATCGAGATGTAGAACGAGAGAGATAACAAATGACTCAACTATCCTTTTCCATTGATGATTCACAGCTTATATACAAGGGAAAGATACACGGATATGGCTCACGTCCGTTCGAAGAGGTGTGAGGAAGATTTGTGTCTGTTGACAAACAAACCGACACAGAGAATTACATAAGGGAGGATTATCCCTTTAATTAAACCTATTTAATTAAATCCCAACGCTCCCCCTAATCCTTCCTTGTCCTTGTGCTTGGTCAGCTCTAGAATCATCTTTGAAATCTCCCCCTAATGCCTGGAAATATCCATCATTCAGTATTTGCAATGAACGTACAAGGCTATGAACATATCCCTTATGAGGAGTTCAAGGTACTTAGTGATCGACGGAGATCTGTACCCCACATAAATCCCTAGTATGTGGTCCTATGATGTACGCTGTGGTGGTGAGATTGGTACACGTGAAGCGCTTCCAAACTTACGCAGATGGGAAATGCTCGGAGGATTTTCACGTATCAATTGCAGAGGGGAAGTACTACAATATGCAGTTAGTCAGTCAGTGGTGTGTAAAACCGCATGACTCCAACATGAAGTTGGTAAATTTCAATTTATTAACAAAGGTCATGCAAGGAAGATGATCCTCTTGCTCAGATATTCAATCAACCTTTTGTGTATGAACATATGTGACAAAAGTGTTGAACTTCAATCTTCGAAAAAGCCATGCAATAATTATTGGAGGCACATGAAGATAATTCCGTATCATTATCCATTTGAATTGATTATAATTCATTTGTTAGTCCATACAACGGTTGGATGAGACCACAAATATCACCTCGAATGCATTCGATCGAGGGACTTAACTGATCTAGCTTTGATCTTGAGGTATATGAGAACCTCAAAATGAGCTACGTAACCCGATGATTGAGAAAAGTAAGCTGCATGCAAATGATAACCAATGGAATTGATTTATAGGCAACATGTGCTACGGGTTGATTATACGTGTATTACAATCTAAACAATATAGAGGGTACCTTTTCAAATACTTGTTCCTCATCCATCGGATTGACTCCCGTAGGATCTTTTCTCTTTTGTTAGCGGTGTGACTTCAACCGGAGGTGGATCCTTCAGGGCCTGGATTGCATGCATTGTTACGCGAGATGCATGGCTGATCTTTATGTCCATGGTCCATGTAGGGTAGTTGTGGGCATTGAGGGCGAATGCTTCAAATTCTTTTTCGGCCATCGTTTACTTACATGGGTGGACCAGAGATTATCAATTTACAATTGGTAAACCAAAAACCATCATGGTTATGTTGTAATCAACTTTGCAAAATTAATAAAGATTCAAGGGTGTTGGCTTGAAATCATTAGTGTGCATGAACCTCAAATTGTTAAGTATGAAACTTTGTAGATAATCTCCAGGGAAATTTTGGAGTCCGTCTCTCAGCACTAGAGAGTATAATCTGATAAAATCAGTAGACACTCGCAGTTCTAGCGCCTTATGTCATGACTTAATAACAACTAGTGGTTGGGGCGCCCCGTGGGGCGCCTCCTCGCCGGTCCGCTGCGTACAAAACACGTTCCAGCTTTAACCAGATGGCGACATCAACATTTGTGTTGCTTGGGTTTTGTTTGACACACTAAATCATGTGAAATAAGAATCTGACGCCATCGTGTTCAGCATTGAGGTGTTTTTCAGCAGGCTTCTATCAGATAGACTACCAATCACAAACACTTATTAGCAAAATAGACCGGTTCTATGGTTATTAATAGGATAGTTCATAAAAATAAGATATTGTACCAAGTGATACAAACCAGTCTTGCATCAATAGAAATGTAACAAGTATGTGGTGCCTTACGTAGCCAAAAAGGTCTACATGTCACGTGCCTGCGGTGCTAGCTTATTTTTCTATCACGATTCAATATGAGCCCCATGAGTGCTGACACAAAGGAGTGGGGAGGAGGCGAGCAGCAGGACGGCGGAGAGGGGCGCGACGACTTGCGTCCTCTTGTTGCCAGCCACACTCACATAGCTAGAAGGCCTGGCCTCGGGCATACTCGTCGTAGCGCTCTAGCCGCACCCAAGCTCAGGACCCTCCTCCCGCCATGGACGTCTCCTTGCCACGGCCTCCCTAGTCCAAGCAATAGTTCTTCTCAATCCTTACAGACAATCCCCATGGTAAAGTAGAAATCAGTAAAAAGGGATATGTGAGCCTACCTATGAACATAAACATGACCATATTGAAATCAGAGATGGTAAAAAGCCTCACCGAGGGTTCGCATCAGCGAGGACTAAGTTCAAAACGCTGGAGTATAACCAATACGTAAACTGCAGAAGAGGCGATACATGTATTCAATTAAAGATTCTGAAAGTTTATAACCTTACTTATCTACCTAAATGCGAAATTCTTCGTTGGCTTGATGTCTCAACTGGCACAAATAGAGACAGAGTGACATATTCAAATTGAAGGGAGTAGTAGACATTCAGTTCCTAATTCCAATTGGTAATCAAAATCTTTATAAATAAGTCAAAAACTTTCATTTACACATTGACTACTGATAGTAAACCAGCAAAGATTCAATTGCTGGTGGTTGAAGACTATGCTTACGTATGACGTATCAGCAATGCCATGATATCAACAACCAATATTTAAGGAAAGCCAGAACTCTCCAAGAGAAAAAAACCCACTAATGTGAAAGTATTTTGTATCTTGTTTCCGTAAGAACAATCAAGCAAACTACTTCATTTCACAGATATGCTTGTGCTTGTGCAAACCTGAACCTGTTTACAATTAAACAAGTAGGGAAGTCTTCATTTGAGGAGCTTGTGGATTCTTATTTCGGTGGATGGCAACAAATTTAAATGCCCTTATCTAGGAGTAGGTAATTCAAGCAGGTACTAAAAGGTAGAGCTGAGTAATTAAATGAGCATTAGGAGCACGTATATCTAACAGAATCTTAATCCTTTGTTCAGAGATACATATGTACTTGAAGGATGAACCAAACTTGTAGCAGAATAGAGATAGAAGTGGAGCAGAATAGGCGAAACAAGTGCCGCACGATAAGATTTGTGCCTTGGCCGTGTCAAATTCCTTCTATGGACTGAATTCTGAGGCATGAAAACCGAAGTAAACATTTGGAACCAACTTTTTTAGACAAATACTAAATTTATAACAATATAATCTACATCTATCAGTCGAAATCAACTTTGTCGGCACCTGGGCGTATGCAGAGTAATCTCCTGCTTCAAAGGATGAACACCAAAATGCCTAAAGAAACCTCCTGCTCTGAGCCACATCATCAGCATTATTATAT
Organism: Lolium perenne; assembly: GCF_019359855.2. NCBI lineage: Eukaryota > Viridiplantae > Streptophyta > Magnoliopsida > Poales > Poaceae > Lolium > Lolium perenne. Next base: position 193,289,964 of record NC_067245.2, read on the forward strand.
TCCTGAAGAAACCATCAAAAATTCGACCCAAATGCAACTGGCCTATACACGTTTCTAAAAAGGAACTACACAGACTGAACAATTACATAAGCATGTTGAAATTATTTATTTGACAACCAGCACACACAAAAAAGATAACAGCGCACCTTTTCTAGGCCATGACTTTCACCAGATCTATGGCATATCAATGTTACTTCACCAAGCTCCCCTGCATCGTTTACTTAATTTCTCTGGTGTACTAAGACACAGAAAAGGGGATCAGACTGTGTGTGTGCGCATGTATAAGAGAGAGAGAATCAAGTAACCGAGACACACACAACCTTGTTGATGCGAGGATGACTGTCTGCTGCTTCTCCTGGAGTAGGTGATGGTGCGCTGCTTTCGGCAGAGCAGCCATGTAAACGACTGATCTGCACCCCTCCCGATGATGGCAATAAAGAGCTCCTCCTATTTTGCCTTTTGATCCTTCACATGTTAGCAAAAAATGGGCTGTCATTCGGAAAGGATACTGTAAATACAGCTCCCTGAAGCAGCAAGAAAGTGGGTGAGCAACACAATTGACGTAAATCCTTCTGTAAGATAAACAAGCAAATCACTTGAGTACATACAAGATTATGATTCAGTGAAGCGACGCACTGAGGCTGGTTATTTGCTATATCCCAGAGTTTTACCTGCATTTAGAGACATGTTAGCATCTGGTTGGATTAATACCAGACGAGTTAATAGCTTCTTCAATGCAAATTTCACACCATTTTATCAATTCTACCTGTTGAAATAAACTGCAGAAAAAGGTAGAACATCCATCAAAAAACAAAGAGACCACTTACCAGAAAATAGTGTTCCTTGCGTATTTGTGTTTATCACAGGCTAAGCTTTCAAAATCTGCTTCTACAGACCAATTATGACAAGTTTATCCATTATCTCTCATATCACTCTGTAAAATGTTAGTATCCAATATAAGTATTTACAAGAATACAACAAACTAACAAGATTTTGGACCAAGCATGGGACGGTGAGAATACATGAACAGAACGGAATCATATGGCAGCCTGGAATTAAGTGGGCAACAAACGAACACAAACACAGCCTAAGCATCTACAACAGGAACGTCACCTCACAGACATTTCAACAAACATATGAACTGCAACAAGCACCCTCGAATCAGACCACGCGGACAACCAGGCCAATCAACATCTAGAGGAAGAGTTGGCATACCTCGGCAGAAATAGTGACAGCGTGGAAGCTACACGCGGTGGACGGACAATTACACGAATGGAACCAATCTGAAGGGGCGAAATCGGGAAGGATTAGCCATCGGTACCGTTTACAAGAGGCGCCGGCAAAAGAAAGGTAAGAAGCATACCTCACGAGCTACGGGCGAATGAAGAAGGGAGCGGCGATCCAGATCGGTAGGATGAACAGGTACCTGTCAAGGAGACACAGAATCAGGACACAAGAACATGAGATGAATACGGTGAAAAAAAAGAATAGGAGAAGAAATCCCCCAAAAGAAACCAGCACACCTCAACCCAATCATTCCATGGAGCACGAAACAGCGGCGGACAGGAGATGGTTCGGGTACGCGGCTGCAGTATCAGGGGCGGAAGCGGCGGCCGCGCTCCTCGTGCTGGACACCAAGGGACACGAGATGCAGAACCGCACCGGTGGTACGAGGTCGGCTCGGCAAGAGAAGAGCGCGAGAGAAGGGGAGTAGGCGGGGCTCGGGGCTAGGGCGACTGCGACTGCGGTGGCGTATAGCTGGGGAGCTCGAGGAAGGCGAAAGCAGAGCGAGAACAAGCGGCTAATCTGGGACAGAACAACAACAGACAAATATTGATAAAGCTTTGTACACGCGCAGTTGTCCACTGGACCTTTTTGCCAAGCCAAAATGGCACAGACAGGTGGGCCCTGGGACTAATCGGATCCACTGGCAGAGAGAGACGGTCAACAAGGAGAACACAAAACCAAAAATCGCTACGGACAAACGGCCCTGTCGCTGTACCCACCGGAGACAGAGGGACACAAACATAGCTCACATGTATTTCACCCAGAAAGACGATGACATGTAGGACCCATGGTGTGGTGGGCCTACAGGCAGAGGCAAAGAGAACACAACATCTGCGTTTGCACAGCGAACGGAGGAAAGGACGGTGCCAGGCTCCTCCACTAGCAGCGTGCGGCTTGAAGCGGGCTCGAAGCCAAGCATATGGACCGAAAACGAGACCTACTATGAGTATGTCAAGTGGGCCACGTCATGGTTCGGGCCCAAGCACAGTGTACAAGCAGATGATGTGCGTTTATTTCCAGCTGTAGCCAACCACCGAACGAATCGAGGGAAGAGAATTCTGCAGCGGAACGAAGCAGCCAACGAAATCAACCAAAGTAACTATTGTGGGACGCTGTGAGATAGGGCAAGTAGTCACGCACTTGCTTGTTCTCAATGTATGGAAGATTACTTGAGAAAGTAATCATGGTAGTGAAGATAATCTGCAATGCAGTAGATCCACACACTACCTATGATCCCAAGACATCAATTTAATGAAGTCACTTAGAATTTTGCATTTGTCGATTTGTGCTCGTATTAAGCCGAAGGCTCAATTAAGACGATAAACTGGTTCTTATTTGCAAGAAATTAAAAATCTCAATTGCAAATTAATGGGTGTAATTTATTTCAACATGTAGGAAACATGAAAATATATATTACATCACACAATACGTTCCGGGAATAATTTATACTCAACGGGAATATACTGTGACCAGTGTGTTAGCCGCTTTTGCTAATTCATGTAAGTACATGCACCTTGATGCAAAATGGCCAAGGGGATAAGATTCATATCCGTTACTGGATGGATGGTGGCTGGATGGTTACCAATCGATGGATTGGTTTGGCTAAGATCGCCACAACACACGTACGCGCGTGTATGTTTGCACAATTCTCTTCATAGAACAACATGCGATGTTATCGTCACCATTGTCCTGGTTCCATTTTTGATGGAGTATGTGACGCGTAACTCACAGCCAATGACAATGCTATGAAGTCGTCAAGTATTTAGAAAAACATCATGAAGGTAGCCACCAACGGTGTAGACATCATAGTCGCAAACGAAAATTATTCCATTGCTATGATACTATGCCATAACTATCGTGCCTTTACTTTTGCTTAAAACACATGGAGATAATCACTACTAAGTAGTGCATATCTCACTCTTATGGAGCTTTTCCATCCTTGTGTTAATTAATACATTTTGAAGGTAATCACCACACATGGTGGTGTAGACCTCACAGTTGTGAAGGAAGTTAATCCTCTTTGTAATGCAATTCATAAGTTGCGTGCAAAATTGAAGGGATCATTATGTCTGAACGACACAATATAGACCTCAAGGTAATGGTGCATAATAGGTAGATGCCACTTATCAATTACCTTCTCATTCACAAGTATAAACTTGACATAGTTATGCAAGTGCCATACACTTTGGTACCTGATACTTTCCAAATTTGCAAGCAAATTCTATATTCTATTAGAATAATGGATTCAACATATTGATTTGCAACGGTATTACTCACGTAATACATACGTGATTTTACGTCGCGTAAAATGATGCATAATCAATTATTATGCAATCCAGCAGGACGCAATGATTTATTCTGTATATTTGCTGTAAAGCCTCTCAAATAACAATAATCTAATAGTCAAACTGTTGAAATCAAGCTCTCAAGGCTAAATTGCAGATTCCACAAGCCTGGTGGTTCGTTTGCAATATTCCATCAGCCTGAGGGCTAAACCAGAAATTTCATGGACTTTTGGGATTACCAAATAATTAGTGGGCTGATATGAAAAATCACCAAATGGATTGGATTTTCCATCCTCCTCCCATGCCCATGAGGTTGCCAAATTCCCCGAGGGGAAATAACCGTCGTCCGTCGAGGGCTGCCGCGAGTGGCTCGCCGCACCGCCGGCCTCTATGGTAGACCGTCGTGGTGGGTCGTTGCTGCCGAACAGATTCGCCTCAAGCCGCCGCTCTTGGTTGAGGCCGCCCCGATGGCTGAGCACACTGCGTAGGCTGGTGGTCATCGCCGCCACTAGCGGTAGTACCCGCTGGGAGACGGTGGCCAAGGCCGCGCCGCCTCCTCCGGGTCTGACCGACTGCGCTGGGAAGAGCCGCCGCGAGGAAACCGCCTCTGCTGCTGGCATGTAGCGCGCCGACCACCATCGCCTCGAGCGTCGCGGCCTTGGGGGTCCTGCGTGCCGCCGTGCAGGGGCGTCTCCGATGGCCAAGCCTCGCGTCGAGCGCCCGGGCCGGGTGGAGCGTATGCCGCTGTGTCGCTGGTCCACCGCCGGTTGTCGTGATCTTGTGAACAACGTCGGGTACTCGCCTTGTTTATCCAATACGCTCGGACGCCGTGTGCTCATCCGACAACCTGATTCCATTTCTTCAAATTGCATGCTCAAGCGGGTGAATCTGCTCCTCCTATATGTATAAGGCGTACATGAAAAATAATCAATTAGTAGATTATTGATTGATCATGAGAAGACAAAACGAAGTCAACATTGTCCTATTCTGAAACGAGTGGACGCATTGATATCGATTCTTCCAAACTTTGCTCTACGTCGACAAGCGAGAGGCTAAGAATGATTTGCTTGGCCTCGCTTCGGATAAGCCGATTGCTCTTGGTAGAATCTACGTGCTGATAACGTGTTAGAAGTAATTGAGATGTAAAACGAGAGATAATAAATGACTCAATTATCCTTTTTTATTGATGATTCACAGCTTATATACAAGAGGAAGAGATATGAATATGGGCAAAGTCCGTTCGAGGAGGTGTGAGGAAGAGTTATATATGTTGACAAACCAACCGACACAGAGAATTACATAAGAAATGATTATTCCTTTTAATTAAATCTATTTAATTAAATCCTAACAGTTAAAAAGCAAGAAAATACTAAACTGCCCTTTCAATTGGATGGCCAGATTTAAGTGGTGTACTCCGGTCCTTGGTAAAGAGCACCATGGTACCATAAAAGATATCTTTTTTGGCTGGCTTTGCTACTCGCACCTGAGTGTAAATGTAGGACTCGTCCTAAAGCGTTCCTCAAAAGGTTTTTGGGGTGCTCTGAACAAATAAAAACTTTTTCAACCACGTCCCCTAAATCCTCTTTAGGGGATGCTCCGGGCACGTCGGACACAACGAAAAGCGAGGCGGGCTCCCACCTGTCGGCGACTATTTCCATAAACCGTTGGTTCGCGCCTTTTTTTTCTCGTCGCGCCTTCCCTTCCGCGCCTCCCACCCCTCCGTCGCCGCTGGATTTGCCGGCAGTTTCGACGGCTGATCTCTTCTGAGAGTCGGCACCGTCGTCATGACTGGCACTATCGTCGGATGTTTCGCCGCCGCCGCTTCGCCAGCGCGTCCCAGAATGTGGCGTCAAATCCACCCTACCTCCACGCACACAAGGTGCTCGACGACTTGCCAGGTAGGCGCGATTGGCCGTTGTTCATTCCTCGTCTACCGCGGCGCAATTTTAACCATTGATTTTTTTGCTTCAGACATGGATAGCGACGACGAGATGCTTGCCCTACTGCTGGAGGATGAGCAAGCTTTCAACGACAACCTCCGGGAGCATTTACTGATCATCGCGTCCCTCCAGAACATGCTTGACGCCGAGGCGGAGAAGAGGAAGAGGCCGCGCCATGGATGATCAAGGTCGGGGAGAAAGAAGTCGAAGCCCCGACAGAGGATGGAGGCGCATACCATGCTGCACAACGACTACTTCGCAGATGACGCAACACAGACCGGCAATTTCCGGTGCCGGTATAGGATGAGCAAGGGTCTGTTCATGAATATCCTCCACGGCGTTCGAGAGTTCGACCCCTATTTCAAGCTCAAGCACGATGCTCTAGGCGTTTTCGAGTTCTCGTCGATTCAGAAGTGCAGCGCCACCATGAGGATGCTTGCATACGGAGCACCTACCGATACACGAGACGACTACCTTCGCACGAGTGATTCTACTGCCATTGAGTGCATGTACAAGTTTTGTCGAGCTGTGGTGGGAAAGTTTGGAAAATACTACTTGAGAGGGCCAACTGAGGAAGAGACTGCAAGGATCATGGCATAAAATGCTGCCAGAGGATTCCCTGAAATGTTTGGAAGCATCGATTGCATGCACTGGTCATGGAAGAACTGCCCGTTTGCTTGGCAAGGTATATACAAAGGACGTCATGGATATTGCAGTATGGTGCTTGAAGCTGTGACAGATTATGAAATGTGGATTTGGCATTCTTTCTTTGGCATGGCGGGATCATACAATGATATCAACGTGTTGCAGCAGTCTCCGATGTTTAGCAGACTAGTGGAAGGGCATGGTCCACCATGCAACTATGAGATCAATGGCCACCAATATACCAAAAGTTATTATCTAGCCGATGGTATATATCCAAAATGGGTCACTTTTGTCAAAATAATCTCGGCTCCATCAGGTCAGAAGAATTCCCACTTTGCTGCGCGACAGGAGGCTTGCAGGAAGGATGTCGAGCGGGCATTTGGTGTGCTTCAAGCTCAATTTGCAATTGTTCGGTACCCTGCTCTAAGCTGGTCTCACGACCAAATTTGGGAGGTGATGCAGACTTGTGTGATCATGCACAACATGATCATCGAGGATAACCGCAAGAATCATGCCAGGACAAATATCCCTATGAGTGTCAGGATCCTCTTGCGGAGGTTGATCATGAGTTGCCTGCATATTTTACTGATTTCCTCGCCATGCATGCAGAGATCCGTGACAGCAATCTTCATGATCAACTTCAAGCTGATCTCATTGAGCATTTGTGGAAGATCAAAGGATTATTAGCAAATGTTGCGGCACCTTGATCTAGCCCTATTTATTACATTTGTTTAGTTGTTTTATTGTTTGTTATATTTTAATTTGAAAACAATCTCCGCAAACATATTTATTTGTATGGTATATTTTATAAATTGTTGTGTTTTCAAAAACCCTTAAAAAAATTGGGGGCGGCGTTTGGGGGACGGACTGGGGAGCGACGTCCCTGAAACACGACACGAATAAAACACGTCCCCCAAACGCTCAATCCGGCGTTGTTTGGGGAACGATTTGGACGCTCCTATCCGGACAGTATTACTCCATTCAATTCACGAAGCACGTATCCGGATAGTAGTACTCGGTACTATGAAGATTCAGACCATCTCTACTCGTCCTTCCTATATGGCGTTTGGTGTCACTGTTTCTGGCTCGAATAGGGGAGTGCCAGCGCGAAAGCGATTATGGGAGTAGCCGACGCCCAACCTTTCTCCCTATACGCCCCCCTTATATGGCACCCAACCGTTATTTTTTGCTATAATCTTAAACAACAAATGAACTACAATAATTTATTACAAATTTTAAAAATAAATAAGTCCATCATAGTAAATAAATAGTATAAGCTCAACAAAGCACATAAATAATTTAACAATTTTGGATCACAGTGTAAAATAGATAAATAAACTAGGTGAAAACTTTTGGATCCACAAATGCTTCACCAGATCATCTTGCAACTGGTGATGGGTATTTGTGTCTCAAACTTCTTGACTCCTGGCGAGAAAAGCAGCGAAGGCTGGCGGCACATCGTGATCAACATCTACAAGATAATCCATCCTTTCATGCGGTTGAGTATAAAACACTGGGAATTCCCGCTCGCTCTCACTAATCATGTTCGACAATATCACACAGGCAGTCATGACCTCCTCCGTCTGGTCTTTCGATTTGGTAAGAGCGGGGTACCAGACAATGGCAAATCGAGCTCACGGGACACCAAAGGCCCGCTCCACATCCTTTCTGCAAGCTTCTTGCTGCTGAGAAAATCAAGCTTTCTTTCCTCCAGGTGCAGGGTTTGAAAATCTTGGATATATGCCTCGACCAGATAGTACTACCCCTTATCATACTGATGACCATTGATCTCAAACTGCACAAGAGGAGCATTGCCTTCAACAAGCTTTTGAAACACATTCGAGCATTGCAACACATTGATATCATTGTGCGATCATGCCATACCGAAAAAAAAGCATGCTGATGTCTACTCACGCTTCTTTTCCTGTAGACAGTGTTGGGCCTCCAAGAGCAGAGGTTTGTAGAACAGCAGCAAGTTTTCCCTTAAGTGGATCACCCAAGGTTTATCGAACTCAGGGAGGAAGAGGTCAAAGATATCCCTCTCAAGCAACCCTGCGATCACAATGCAAGAAGTCTCTTGTGTCCCCAACACACCTAATACACTTGGCAGATGTATAGGTGCACTAGTTTGGCGAAGAGATAGTGAAATACAAGTGGTATGAATATATATGAGCAGTAGTAACGGCGCTAGAAAATACTTGACTGTCTACGGCGACAGAAAATAGCTTGCTGGCGTGCAGTTGATGGTAGTAATATTGCAGGAAGTAGAGATGCAGCAAAACAGTAAACAAGCAGCGATTGCAATATTTGGAAACAAGGCCTAGGGATCATACTTTCACTAGTGGACACTCTCAACATTGATCACATAACTGAATAGATAAATGCTATACTCTACACTCTCTTGTTGGATGATGAACACCACTAATTGTGTAGGGCTACAAGAGCACCTCAATGCCGGAATTAACAAGCTCCACAACATTCGATATTCATATTTAAATAACCTTAGAGTGCATGATACATCAACACAACTATACCAAGTACTAGCATAGCATGCACACCGTCACCGACAGACTATGAAAGGAGGAATAGATCACATCAATACCATCATAGTAATAGTTAACTTCATAATCTACAAGATATCACAATCATAGCATATACCAAGTATTCATGATGCACACACTGTCAACATTACATCATGGAGGAGGAATAGACTACTTTAATAACATCACTAGAGTAGCACATAGATGAATAGTGATACAAAACTCATATGAATCTCAATCATGTAAGGCAGCTCATGAGATCATTGTATTGAAGTACATAGGAGAGAGATTAACCACATAGCTACCGGTACAGCCCTTAGCCTCGATGGAGAACTACTCCCTCCTCATGGGAGACAGCAGCGGTGATGAAGATGGCGGTGGCATCGATGGAGATGCCTTCCGGGGGCACTACCCCGTCCCGGAGGCGTGCCGGAACAGAGACTCCTATCCCCCAGATCTTGGCTTCGCGATGGCGGCGGCTCTGGAAGGTTTCTCGTACCGTGGCTTATTCGTATCGAAGATTTAGGTCAGGGGGCTTCTTATAGGCAAAGAGGCGGAGTCGGAAGGGTTACGGAGCCGCCACACAATAGGGGGGCGCGCCCCCCTCCTGGGCCGCGCCAGCCACATGTGTGGTGGCCCTGTGGCCCTCCTCTGGTCCCTCTCGGGTGTTCTGGAAGCTTCGTGGAATTATAAGATGCTGGGCGTTGATTTCGTCCAATTCCGAGAATATTTCCTTACTAGGATTTCTGAAACCAAAAACTGCAGAAAACAGGAACTGGCACTTCGGCATCTCGTCAATAGGTTAGTTCCGGAAAACGCATAAAATCATCATAAAGTGTGAACAAAACATGTAGATATTGTCATAAAACAAGCATGGAACATCATAAATTATAGATACGTTGGAGACGTATCAGCATCCCCAAGCTTAGTTCCTACTCGTCCTCGAGTAGGTAAACGATAAAAGATAATTTCTGAAGTGACATGCTACCAACATAATCTTGATCATACTATTGTAAAGCATATGAGATGAATGAAGTGATTCTAAGCAATGGTAAAGACAATGAGTAAACAAATGAACCATATAGCAAAGACTTTTCATGAATAGTACTTTCAAGACAAGCATCAATAAGTCTTGCATAAGAGTTAACTTATAAAGCAATAGATTCATAGTAAAGGCATTGAAGCAACACAAAGGAAGATTAAGTTTCAGCGGTTGCTTTCAACTTTCAACATGCATATCTCATGGATAATTGTCAACATAAAGTAAAATAATAAGTGCAATAAGCAAACATGTAAGAATCAATGCACAGTTAACACAAGTGTTTGCATCTAAGATAGAAGGAAATGGGTAAACTGACTCAACATGAAAGTAGAAGAATGGCCCTTCGAAGAGGGAAGCATTGATTGCTATGTTCGTGCTAGAGCTTTTATTTTGAAAACATAAAGAGAGCATAAAAGTAAAATTTTGAGAGGTGTTTGTTGTTGTCAACGAATGGTAATGGGCACTCTAACCCCCTTGCTAGACAAACTTTCAAAGAGCGGCTCCCATGAAACATTTTTATTTTTGGGTGGCACTCCTTCCAACCTTTACTTTCACAAACCATGGCTAACCGAATCCTCGGGTGCCTGCCAACAATCTCATACCATGAAGGAGTGCCTTTTTATTTTAGTTTTATTTAGATGACACTCCTCCCCACCTTTGCTTTCTCAAGCCATGGCTAACCGAATCCTCGGGTACCATCCAACAATCACATACCATGGAGGAGTGTCTTTTTCTTGTAAAATTATGAAAGTTAATTAATTGGGGCTGGGAACCCCATTGCCAGCTCTTTTTGCAAAATTATTGGATAAGCGGATGAAGCCACTAGTCCATTGGTGAAAGTTGCCCAACAAGACTGAAAGATAAACACCACATACTTCCTCATGAGCTATAAAACATTGACACAAATAAGAGGTAATAACTTTTGAAGTGTTTAAAGATAGCACTCAAGCAATTTACTTTGGAATGGCAGAGAAATACCATGTAGTAGGTTGGTATGGTGGACACAAATGGCATAGTGTTTGGCTCAAGGATTTTGGATGCATGAGAAGTAATCCCTCTCAATACAAGGCTTAGGCTAGCAAGGCTGTTTGAAGCAAACACAAGTATGAACTAGTACAGCAAAACTTACATAAGAACATATTGCAAGCATTATAAGACTCTACATTGTCTTCCTTGTTGTTCAAACACTTTACTAGAAAATATCTAGACCTTAGAGAGACCAATCATGCAAACCAAATGTCAACAAGCTCTATGTATTTCTTCACTAATAGGTGCAAGGTATATGATGCAAGAGCTTAAACATAATCTTTATGAGCACAACAATTGCCAAGTATGAAGTTATTCAAGACATCATACCAATTACCACATGTAGCATTTTCTGTTTCCAACCATATAACAATTAACGAAGCAGTTTCAACCTTCGCCATGAACATTAAAAGCTAAGAACACATGTGTTCATATAAACCAGCGGAGCGTGTCTCTCTCCCACACAAGCATGAATTTATTCAAACAAAACAAAAATAAAAACAAACAGACGCTCCAAGTAAAGTACATAAGATGTGACCGAATAAAAATATAGTTTCAAGAGAAGTGACCTGATAAATTGTTGATGAAGAAGGGGATGCCTTGGGCATCCCCAAGCTTAGACGCTTGAGTCTTCTTGAAATATGCAGAGATGAACCACGGGGGCATCCCCAAGCTTAGACTTTTCACTCTTCTTAATCATATATCATCCTCCTCTCTTGACCCTTGAAAACTTCCTCCACACCAAACTCAAAACAAACTCATTAGAGGGTTAGTGCATAATCAAAAATTCACATGTTCAGAGGTGACACAATCATTCTTAACACTTCTGGACATTGCCCAAAGCTTCTGAAAGTTAATGGAACAAAGAAATCCATTCAACATAGCAAAAGAGGCAATGCGAAATAAAAGGCAGAATCTGTCAAAACAGAACAGTCCGTAAAGACGAATTTTTAAGAGGCACCAGACTTGCTCAGATGAAAATGCTCAAATTGAATGAAAGTTGCGTATATATCTGAGGATCACGCACATAAATTGGCAGATTTTTCTGAGTTACGTACAGAGAACCCTGCCCAAATTCGTGACAGACAGAAATCTGTTTCTGCGCAGTAATCCAAATCTAGTATCAACCTTTCTATCAAAGACTTCACTTGGCACAACAATGCAATAAAATAAAGATAAGAAGAGGTTGCTACAGTAGTATCAACTTCCAAGACACAAATATAAAACAAAATTGCTGTAGTAAAATAAACACATGGGTTATCTCCCAAGAAGTGCTTTCTTTATAGCCATTAAGATGGGCTCAGCAGTTTTAATGATGCACTCGCAAGAATAGTTGAAGCAAAAGAGAGCATCAAGAAGCAAATTCAAAACACATTTAAGTCTAACATGCTTCCTATGAAAAGGAATCTTGTAAATAAACAAGTTCATGAAGAGCAAAGTAACAAGCATAGGAAGATAGAACAAGTGTAGCTTCAAAAATTTCAGCACATAGAGAGGTGTTTTAGTAACATGAAAATTTCTACAACCATATTTTCCTCTCTCATAATAATATCCAGTAGCATCATGAGCAAATTCAACAATATAACTATCAAATGAAACATTCTTATCATGAGCTATATGCATAAAATTATTACTCTCCACATAAGCATAATCAATTTTAGTAGTTGTAGTGGGAGCAAATTCAACAAAGTAGCTATCATTATTATTCTCATCATCAAATATAGGAGGCATATTGTAATCATAATCAAATTTATCCTCCATAACAGGCGGCACCAAAAGACCACTATCATTATAATCATCATAAATGGGAGGCAAAGTATCATCAAAGAAAATTTTCTCCTCAATGCTTGGGGAACTAAAAATATCATGCTCATCAAAACCAGCTTCCCCAAGCTTAGAATTTTCCATATCATTAGCAACAATGGTGTTCAAAGTATTCATACTAATATGTTCCATGGGTTTTTAAATTTTCGCATCAAACCATCCATGTCTTAACTCAGGAAATAATTTTAAAAGCTCACTGTTGCTTTCCATTATGCCAAACTAGTGTAAACCAAGAAACAAAAAGATGCAATTGCAAGATCTAAAGGAAATAGCTTCGAGCACTTACAACAGCGCCGGAAAATAGCTTAGTAGCCGAGATCCGGAGTGTGAGTGCCTTTTACCTTTCCTCCCCGGCAACGGCGCCAGAAAATACTTGATGCTGTCCAGGACTGGCGCGTGGTTGACGAGGGAGGAAATGCTGTAGCTTTCCTTCGTTCCCCGGCAACGGCGCCAGAAAATAGCTTGATGTCTACTCACGCTTCTTTTCCTGTAGACAGTGTTGGGCCTCCAAGAGCAGAGGTTTGTAGAACAGCAGCAAGTTTTCCCTTAAGTGGATCACCCAAGATTTATCGAACTCAGGGAGGAAGAGGTCAAAGATATCCCTCTCAAGCAACCTTGCGATCACAATGCAAGAAGTCTCTTGTGTCCCCAACACACCTAATACACTTGTCAGATGTATAGGTGCACTAGTTTGGCGAAGAGATAGTGAAATACAAGTGGTATGAATATATATGAGCAGTAGTAACGACGCCAGAAAATACTTGACTGTCTACGGCGATAGAAAATAACTTGCTGGCGTGCAGTTGATGGTAGTAATATTGCAGGAAGTAGAGATGCAGCAAAACAGTAAACAAGCGGTGATTGCAGTATTTGGAAACAAGGCCTAGGGATCATACTTTCACTAGTGGACACTCTCAACATTGATCACATAATTGAATAGATAAATGTTATACTCTACACTCTCTTGTTGGATGATGAACACCACTAATTGTGTAGGGCTACAAGAGCACCTCAATGCCGGAGTTAACAAGCTCCACAACATTCGATATTCATATTTAAATAACCTTAGAGTGCATGATAGATCAACACAACTATACCAAGTACTAACATAGCATGCACACCGTCACCGACAGACTATGAAAGGAGGAATAGATCACATCAATACCATCATAGTAATAGTTAACTTCATAATCTACAAGAGATCACAATCATAGCATATACCAAGTACTTCATGATGCACACACTGTCAACATTACATCATGGAGGAGGAATAGACTACTTTAATAACATCACTAGAGTAGCACATGGATGAATAGTGATACAAAACTCATATGAATCTCAATCATGTAAGGCAGCTCATGAGATCATTGTATTGAAGTACATAAGAGAGAGATTAACCACATAGCTACCGGTACAGCCCTTAGCCTCGATGGAGAACAACTCCCTCCTCATGGGAGACAGCAGCGGTGATGAAGATGGCGGTGGCGTCGATGGAGATGCCTTCCGGGGGCACTTCCCCGTCCCGGCGGCGTGCCGGAACAGAGACTCCTGTCCCCCAGATCTTGGCTTCGCGATGGCGGCGGCTCTGGAAGGTTTCTCGTACCGTGGCTTATTCGTATCGAAGATTTAGGTCAGGGGGCTTCTTATAGGCGAAGAGGCGGAGTCGGAAGGGTTACGGAGCCGCCACACAATAGGGGGGCGCGCCCCCCTCCTAGGCCGCGCCAGCCACATGTGTGGTGGCCCTGTGGCCCTCCTCTGGTCCCTCTCAGGTGTTCTGGAAGCTTCGTGGAATTATAAGATGCTGGGCGTTGATTTCGTCCAATTCCGATAATATTTCCTTACTAGGATTTCTGAAACCAAAAACAGCAGAAAACAGGAACTGGCACTTCGGCATCTCGTCAATAGGTTAGTTCCGGAAAACGTATAAAATCATCATAAAGTGTGAACAAAACATGTAGGTATTGTCATAAAACAAGCATGGAACATCAGAAATTATAGATACGTTGGAGACGTATCACATGCCAAATCGAGAGATCTCGATTTGCCACTGCCTCAAGCACCAATGATCCTTTGTGACCTTTATATATGTTTTCATGTGCAAATGGACAGTTCTTTCATGTCCACTGCATACAATCAATAATCAATGCTTCAAATCATTCTAGGAAATCCTCTATCTCTATTTTGTGCCATGATTTGAGCCGTGTCTCCTGCATTGGGTGTGCGCATGTAGTTTTTTTTCAAAAACTTTGATAATTTCTATGCAAAACATGTACGTGCAACCAATGGCGGTGGACCCGGCCATGCGCAGGTAGTCGTCCCGTGTACCTTCAAGCAAACCGTATGCAAGCATCCAGACGGTGAACTTTTGAATAGTGGAGAAACCAAGCAAACCGACGTTATCACTCTTCAAGCTTGAAGTAGTCGATCTTCCTCTGATTCTTGACAATTTTCAGAAGAAGCTTCATACTCATCCTGAAACATTGGTGAAAAATGACATCGGCGTGCAATGGATCATCAACGAAATAGTCACTATAGAACATGCAATAGCCTTCCCCTTTGTTTGCATCGGCTAGTTCTTGCGAGGTGTATCCTACAAAATCCATGATTACCATGTTTAGGATGTGAGAGAATCTCCAGTCGCGTCCCCCAAACCGATTTGGGGCGTGCCGGACAAAAAAACGCTTCCAGCCGCGTCCCCCAAAGACGATTTTTGTCCGGCGCGGCCCGATACGGTGTCCGGCGCCCCGAGCCTGTCCCCGTCCCACAGGGGACGCACCGGGCACGCCGGACATAACGAAAAGCGAGGCGAAGCGACGCGACGCGGGCCTGACGCTTCAGCGGCACAGGGAAAATTCGTCTCCCACTCCCGCCAAATCCCGCCCCTCCCGCCACATCGCACCTATCCCGCCGCGCATTTTTGGCCTCCCAACACATATCCCACTGCCGATTCATTTCTCCTATCCCGCCGATTTGTTTCTCCCTCCCGCCGTCAACCCGCTGCCGCTACCCTCTCCCCATTCCATGGCGCCGCCGACACGCCCAAAAAAGATGGCCAAGAAAGCGGCCAAGAAGCCGCCGGGCAATGAGACAAAAGGGGCGAAAGCGCCGTTCGCGAAGCCGTGGAAGGCACCGGCTCCGAAGAAGAAGCCGGAAGGATGGACCGATGATCAATGGCAGGAAGATTGTCTGCGCCGGAAGATGGCGATGGCGGAGCGGAAAGGACGGAGGGCGGCGGAGCAGGAGAAGAAGGCTCTCCGTCGACATCCGCCTTCTACAACGACGGCCCCTCCGGCACTCCCGGGTGCGTGACGCCCAACTTGTCGCCCCAGTACCAGGATGCGCTGCCGCGTGGCGGCTTCAACCCCTACAACCTCTACTCCCCGGCGTACGAGCAAGCGGCTCAGCGCGAGGCAGGACTCGGTCCGAACGGCGCCCCGTTCACTGGCTGCAGGGGGGCCGCTCGAATTCGACGGCTCCGGTGCTAAGGAGGAGGAGGAGGATGGGGCGAGGACGAGGAGGAGGAGGAAGAGGGGGGGGTGGAGGACGACGACGATGACGAGGACGAAGAGGGCGGCGAGGAAGAGGACAAGGAGGTTGCCGCTGACGATGATCTCGTGGAGGTAGACGTGGACATCGTGAAGAAGAAGAAGAAGGCGTCGTGCGCACGAGCCCCAAGTGGAAGGTTTTGGAGGATCTATATCTGTGCGAGTCGTGGGCGACGGTGAGCCATGACTCCATCATCGGCGCCAACCAAAAATACGGGAAATATTGGGCGAGGATCAATACCGAGTTCGATGAGCGCAAGCTCATCAACAGCGACTACAAGAAAGTGACAATGAAGAGGAGCTAAAAGGCAATGTCGACGCGATGGGTCATATCATCCAGGCGTCGGTGAACTCCTTCCATGGGTACCATCACGACTTAGTGAATAGAGGCGACAGCGGCGCCGACGTCTCCCAACTGGTACGACTCTTTCTTACATAATCTATAGCGCCTACATTGTGTTCGATGAAATGATTCCGCTTCCTTTGGTTAGTTTGACAGGGCCATGGATATGTACCAGAAGAACTCGGAAGGTCACAAGACTTTCACGCTGACGCATTGCTATAGCAAGCTCAAAATGAACCACAAATGGAAGTTGACGCACCTGTCGTTGTCCAAGGGGAAGGACGACATTGATCTGGACGCGCCGCTGGCAACGTCGGTAGGGCGTCCTACTGGCAACAAGGCTACCAAGGCTGCCTTGGCCGACGTTGCGTCGTCTGAGAAGACGCAAGCGTCGATCACGAAATGCCTCGCCGACGTCTCCTCGACCTTTCTCTCCCGCAACAAAAAGGCCGACGAAAGGTGGGCGGAGCTCCTCAAGAGGCAAGAGGAGAAGTTGGAGCTCAAGAAACGCAGGAATGACATGTCCCTGCTGAGAGCGTCGACAGCGAGTATGTCTCCCCGGACGCGGGCGGCGCACAACTTCTTCAAGGCCAGATCCTCGACGACATCGAAGCCAAAATGGTAGCGGCCGACGCGGCGGCCCAGGCAGCGGCAGCAACCGCGGAGCAAGAGCCGGCAGACGCGTCTTCTACTGCTACACCTACGTCGGCCTCTGCTTCTGCGTCGGCGATGGAGCATGCACAACACCGGGCAAATCGCGACGAGGTGATCGTGATCGACGGGCCATCGTCAACTCAGGATACGACGCCGCCGGACAACCCCTTCTTCTAATTTAGCATGCGCCACCGGTCTGTACTATGATCACGCGTCCAATACTTTGATCGCCGCTACTCTGATTGCGATGATTCGGCGGGAACGATGTGTTCTGATTGGAAACTATTTGAATTTCTGATTGAGGGCGGTGTTTGGGGGACGCGGCTAGGGAGCGACGTCCACCAAACGCGGCACGACCAAAACACATCCCAAACGCTTAATTCGGCGGGGTTTTGAGGGACGCGACTGAAGTGAGACCTAGCCGTTGCCCGTTGGGCTTCTCTCGCGCTGTCGCGCACACAGCTCAAAATCCATGCGCACTCCCCACGGCTCTCTCCTCCTCAATAGGGGATAGCCGGTCACTTCACTTCAATCCCCTCGTCGCCTCACCACCAGTCTCGGCAGGGCAGTGCAAATCGATAGCTGCAGCCACACCACCAGTCTCCAACCCCCGGGGCCCGAGCTACTGTGGAAGCCAAACCCTAGCCGTCGCCATTGGAGTTGGAGGCCCCTGTCGCACCACCGCGCGCCGCCTCTGGGCAGACCTGCGTACGCTTCTTAATCCCCTTGTTTGCTCCAATGCATTGTCTTCTTTCGACTCCGATTTGTTCCACATCGTCGCCCATCCTTAGCTGGGTGTTCAGTTCAGGTGCTGCGATTTAGGGGTTGCCTTTGATTTGAAGAGTAGTAGTATCAGCTAGCTTTATCTGCTGCGAAAGTAAATTTAATTCCCCTTCTCTTCATTTTATTTCTGTGTAGGTGGATGTGGCGAGGGGGGATTGCTGCGCCGGTTCGATCTGGATCCGTGAAACTGAACGTGTTACTGTTTTTCTACTCTTGAAGCCGGAGGTGGGAGCGTTGTGCTAATCCATGTTTCACCCAATATTTCTAGAGTGCATCAGAATAGGACTTAATGTTTTTATTTTCTTGGTTTCACTGCGCACACAATCGCTTTCTCTGTAGGAACGCGCTGCTGAAAAGTCAAAACTGCCCTCAGATGCACTATTTAGAGATCTTGTTGAAGTTACTTGCGTAGAGTTTCCTAACATTGGAGATACTAAGCTTAAGTTAAAGAGATTAAGAGATGAACTTTCAAAATTTGATAACGCTCACACATCTTTAGGCTTGAAAAAGTTATCAGGAGATGCTTTTACTCTACTGCCACTCCTACGAATTGTGATAAGCTCGTGTTTGCTGCAGGTTTAGAACCATCTTGGGGTGATTTTAGTCTGGACTCCGGAGTAATTGCACTTGTTTGAGAAAACAAAGTCGTAGATAGATCTTGAATTCGCTCCTCTGTCACCAGAATCAACTCGAGTGTCCTTGGAGAAGCTCCTGCAAGCAACACTATCAATCTGCTTGGATCTGCTCTCATGGGAAATATTGTTAACACTTTTATGGGGTTCTCGCGCAATAATACTGCTGGTGTTCCCTTCCGGAGGTATTCTTCCTTGTCAAATGGCACACCAAGTACACCAAGATCAGACAAATGTACTTGTGATCAAGGTAGTTCAGTGACAAGGGAAACTGCTTCTGCTATAAATACCCGTGCTAATGGATACAAGTCTGCTTGTAAGGAGGTGGATAACGAGACAATGGTCTTGACTACATGCAGCTCGTCTAAATCAGGATGCTTCACTCTGTCTATTGCTCATACAGAACCACCTGGTGGTGATGAGGCTAACAAAGGCCATGGAAAACCAAATGAGACTATCCACACAGATGCAGTAGAACACAGGTCTGTTAGTCGTCATGACAGTGCTGGTTTAATTTGCAATCATGCTGCTGATGGTATGCCGCACAACTTGGAAAATGGAAGTGCTAAAAAAACTAGGAGGTTAACGACTATGATTTCTGCAGACCACTTCAGTAGAGTATCACCTAAAGAGAATTATTCTACCGACTCTGTGGTAGCTGAGGGTGTGACGAAGGGTCCTGCCAGGAATACACACAAGTACAAAGAGTTGAGACTGCGCAGTGTTTCTCCTGAAAGTAGTTTGTTTGACCATGATGCTCATGAGAAATTGATAGACGATGACCTTAATATTGGTTTTGAAAGTATTCCTGAGGCTTCAGGGAACTGTGAGATGGTACCATTTGAAGATAGAGCAGTGTGTGGTCCTTTGGATGTGAGAGGTTCTGAAAGTAGCCCCAAGGCTTCATTGAAGAGGCGAGCAAAAAGGAAAAGACCTAATTGTAAAGCATCAGTTAAGAGCATAGTCCCAACTGGAAACGTTGGAACTTTAGCCTCTCCAGATGTGAAACATCCTGAAATGGTGAGTTTTAAATTCTGCATCTCAGAAAGTAAAATAATGTTAATATTTATTTAATTTCAACTTCAAAATTGATTAATCAGCAAAGTCTCTCTCTCTCTCTCTTAAGATAAGCTTGTCTTATGAATGTTCCAGAATTCAAATATTATGCTGCTGTCATTTACAAACAACAGAACAAAGAAGACATATATGTTTTATACTTGCTCGTTCAATTAAGAGCATATAACAGATGGCGTTAATATCATGCGATAACTCACATAGAGCTGAAACAAACTTTAAGCCAGAACAGCGCCAATAGCATATCGAGATAAAATTTTATCTTGCTTGTATGTGTAACTTATAATCTTCGATTGTTGGTCAAAATTTTAGGTGCGATCTCCTCTTACTCGCAGTAAGGCTAAGGCGCTATCTGTTTCCACACCTGAATGTCACAGACCGAGAAGCACCAGAATGGGTGAAATATTTGATTTTTGAATTTTTGTTTCTGTAAACCATTTATCCATATTTACCCAAGAAAGGGAAAATTCTTTTGCAGGTCATCTAGTAGTTCCACCATCAGATTCAGGAAGCCAAAACATTGTATGTGATGTGGTTTGTAACAACATAACTGCGTATTTTATCACTGTGACTGGACAACTGTGCTCATGATTAGCAGTTGATTGCTCAAACAAGTCAAGGTTTAATCTTGGTTGTATGCATCTGACAGAAATTTATGTAGCTCTTTCAATGTTTACTGGAGTTAATTATTTGAAGTCAAATTAAGTACTATAACCACCAAATTTGTGTAATCAACACTCCAAATCTTCTACTGTAGCAGTTAGGGATTGTCAGTTTGTCACCAGTTCAGCTGCAGATAACCCTGTTTGAAATTCTCATGATTCTTTGAGATGTTGTACTGGGGGCATTACCATGCTAATAGTCTTGATGCACCTTTATTAGAACCTTAAAAAAGTTATATGCTGGTTAATATTTAAATTGAGCAATGGACCATTATTTGGTCCGGTATAGGGAAAAATCTTGCCGTTTTGTGAACAGCTCCTCTGTTTTTTGCTCATGCTGACCCAATGGATTCTATGTGTTTATTGAAATGGACATATTCTGCACTAGTGGCTGTAATCTGTATCAGTTTTAGTTCTTAAATGTGATGTGGTGAAAAGTATTGCTTCTTAACTGCAACATATGACCATTGTGCTACATTACGGAACCAACAAGTCCTTTTACATCTTTTTAAAAGGAAGTCAACATTTCCTCCTTATTTGTGAAGTGTGCATACTGAAGTTGAGCTATTAACTAGGCAAAACTACCAATCATCCCATTTGTGGAGCAAAGTTCTGAAGATGAAGTGTTGCAGGCTACTCCAGTAATGATCAGAACTCCACTTCCACATGTAAGTATAGAAAATCTCTCTATTCCTTGTTAATTGATTTTAGTGATGCTTGTACATTTTTATGCGTTACCAGTATATCAAAATATGGACCCATAATGCAATTGCAGGTATGACTTCTGTAAGCATCATATAGCCAGCAATTAATGAAAAACACACTATACCATTTCCCAGCAATGTCTTTCTGTGATTGTTAAAACTGGTTACCAAACAATACTGGAAGAATGTATAGTCTTAAGTTATTTTGCTCTGTTCTCTCTTATATTTTTATGTATGATATCTGTTTTGATATGCTTGCAGTGACTTCAGGACAATTTTACTACTCCCTCTGTTCCAAATTAGTTGAAGTTCTAGCTTTGTCCTAAGCCAAACTTTTAAATGTTTGACGAAGTCTAGAAAAATGTGCGTTGCAGATATTGGCACATTTTTCTATAGACTTGGTCAAATATAGAGAAGTTTGACTTAGGAGTTAGGGCAAAGCTCGAATTTCAATTAACTATGGAGGGAGTACATCAGACAAGTACAATGCACCTTGTTTAGATCCAATCGTAAGAGGTTTCTACGTGTTCTTCTATTGAATAGCATAAAACCTTTTCTACCACTGACCACTGAGATGTCTATTTTCTTATTTTGTGAGTTTTATAGATTTCTAGTTATGTTTTCATTTCAATTGTAATTTTCAAATTTCTTTCTTGGGGGAATAATATGTTTCAAATAGAGATGGAACAAAGAATCATGAAACAATCACTCTGTAGAATGAGGCAGAGTGTTTAGGTCTATTGCACCCGCCTTACCTCAACAGCTCCAGCTTTTGGGCCAACCGGTTGGTGCTAGCAACATCCTTAACAGCCCAAGCTTTTGGATGAACTCTATGGTGCATGCAACTGAAGACGGAAACAGTGCCAGACCTGTTGAACACAAGTTAGATAAAAACAACCTGCAGCCTATGACTTAGTCCACGTCTTATATACCTAGGGGAGCCAGAAATAAAGATCGGGAGTGTCGTCGTGTTATAAACTAGTAAACTACTATGTTTAAGCCAAGATATTCTGCCATTTTACATTGTCATTCTCTATCAGTTCCTCACATAAACTGACTCTCTACAGGATGTAATCTTAGGGCTCTGCAGAAACTTGGCCACTATGAATCAGGCTGTCAGTTTGAAAACAATTGCTGTAGGAAAACAGTTATATTCAATTAAACAGTTGTGCAAAAACTACAATATCTGAAATGCATTCTATTCTGACTCTGAAATCAAAATATTGCGTGCAGAGTCAAGAAATGTTTTGATTTTTACGAACATTTAATCATTAAATTGTTCATTAAAAGGTGCGATCTTCACTTACTCCTAGTAAGGCTAAGGTGCTATCTGCTCCCAAAATTGAAACTCTTCAACTCAGAAGCTCTAGATCAGGTGTGGAGTGTTTGCTTTCTGCACATCTGTTTGCACGAATCATTTATCCATTTTGATACAAGAAAGGAACCTTCTTTTCAGGTCGACTGATAGTTCCACGTTTGGATCCAGCAACCCAGAGCATTATCTATAACACGGTTAGTAACTACATAACTCTTCCTTTCTATTGCTGATTTTGAAAAACTGTGCCAGCAATCGGCAGATATGTGATTGCCAAAATAAGTCAATGTTTATTTTGGTTTTATGTATCTGATAGAAGTTATCAGTTTTGGAGTCAATTAAAAAATGCATGTAGCTTCTTATGTAGATTAGATATTGTTATGTGAAGTTACGCTACTAAGCTAACAATATCACAAGCCATCGTAATTTATCAAGTCCTGGGCACTCCAATCTTACCATTGCACAGCTTAGGAATCATCACTAGCTCTGCTGATGTAGACAACAATTCAAGTACTTGTAAGTATGAAAGATTGGCTGGGAAGAAAGGTAGTTGGGATACATAGAGAAGCTAGATGGGTAGGGATAGCAAGTCAGATTCTGGCTCGTGCTGTTGAGGAAGTTGTGCTGAGCCTTGCATGGAAAAGCCTAAGGACAGTCCAGGCATGCCTTGAAGTTCTATCTTCCTTCAAGTATACCTTTCACTGACAAACCTGCCATTTTTCACAGGATGGTTCGATCAGCGGTGTAACCAACTCAGAGCTGCAACGGCCTCAAGGTCTGTCCCGATTTCTCGTGGCCACGTATACATGCCTTTTGTTTTGCTCGAGAGCGGCGGGAGTTTAATCAAAGCCTAAGTTTGATCCATGCAAAATGCCGCAGGATTTGAAGATAACTATTGCTTTTTGTGTTCCTTCTGCTGGCAGGTTGTGAATCGGAGCGTCCTGCTAAGAGGAGGAGAAAGTCTCAGTGTCCAACCCCATACCGTGGCAGGTTGCTGCAGTTCGATGGAAATATATAATGGAAATTCTGGCTAGTAGCTTAAGTTCAGTAATGCACATGACCTTGGACAAGAAAGGTTCAGTATGCACAGTTGCACACTGATAGGAAATAAGCTTAAACAAAAATCAGATTTAACACATGACGAGACAAGTTTGGCGGCGATGCTTTTGGGCTAATTGGAAGATTCTGACCTTTTGGAGTGAAATATTTCACAAGAACGTTATTGATTAGAAAGAGAAGTGTCTCTGTTTGGGAATCTCTTTTGACTGGTTCGAGCAAAGTGCTTTGCCATAAAAAGTTCTTGCATTGCTTTCTAGCAGATGGTGGAATGGAAGAATGTGGGAAGAAACAATGAAGAAGTTCTTCTTTTTTGTTTGGTCTTTTGGCTTTGTCCTAACCTGGTACTTGTGCTTGCGATTGTGCCATTAGAAAAACACGCTTTTCACTTTTGTCACTTGCTCTTTTGGGCTTAAGTACACCATCCATTGGTACATTTGCTCTCTTTGGGGCGGAAGAGGAACTCCAACCATATCCCTCAAATTTTTGTGTGGGCATTTCAGCCATCACCTTTTTTTTTCGAGAATACACCCTAGAAGGTGTACTAATCTCCATAGAAGAAAGGGTTAGAATTTACCATAGAAGAAAGGGCAAGAAAGCCCGAGCCACGGGTGGCAGCTCTCCTACAACATCAAAAACCTAATCTCCAAAAAGGAAGAGGCTCAGGAAATCCAAAGGACTCCGAGCGGAAAAACCTAGCTACACGCCACCTCTGGAACTCCTCCATGATCCAATGTCTAATGGCCATCGCCGCTGGGTGGCACCATTGAACAACATCATTCATATGCCTCCAGACACACCAGAAGACCAAGATGATCACACACCAGAAGACCAAGATGATCGCCGCCCACAAGTCCCCACGCACCGCACTGGGGCAACGAAGCGAGGTCCACCAGTGCACTATCTCAACCAGTTCCACAGTGTCAACGCCCAAGCCCACACCTCACTGGCGACCACGCAACCTCCTCTGCCAGCCTGCTTGTTCCGTGCCGCCATGCAACCTTCTGCCACCGGCCAGCATGTACTTCCTCTGCAGGCCATTGACCTCGCGTGCGCGCCCAACTCCAGCAGCCTCGCCGCCTTGGGCGCCCCCACCTGCACTGGCGACACCGGCGGTCCACGCGGAGCAGCCGGGTATTTGGTCAAGGTTGTCATCCACGCGAAGCTCGATCGAGGAGGCCGAGCAGCGGGGCCCGTCGAGGCGCGGTACACTGCGCGGAAGTTGAGCTCGACGCCCACGGGGTCAGGGCGTCGCGCCTCAGGGCATCTCCAGCGGCGCGACGCATTTCGGTGTCCGCCAGCATCCGTTTGCGTCGCGCGGCGGACCGAGACAGACGTTTTTGTCCGCGCGTCCGTTTGCACCTAGGGGTGGCTCCAACGGCCCGACGCATTTCCGCGTTTGCATCAATTATGAAGTTTCCAAACAACAAAATAAGGAATTCAACGAAGTCATAGTTATTAAATTCAAATTTTAAAAGTCTACATGAAAATAAGATAGTATTCCTCTAGGCATGATCTTCATGGTCAGCCAATCTCCACTGATGCTCAATCAGATCCGTCTGCAGCTATTTGCAGACGTTCTCGTTAGTGACTTCTACATTCATATGTAGATAGTCCTCCCAAGATAAAGCCCCAGGGAGTGGCGCAACTAGCTCACCTTGGAAGTCTCAGTGGTTCTCATTGCGTCCATCAGGACGCTCGTTCTCAACGATCATGTTGTGCATGATCACGCAGCATGTCATCACCTCATGCATGGTCTTCCGCGACCATGTTCTTGCCGGGTGACGGACAATTGCCCACCGAGCTTGGAGCACACCAAATCCGCGCTCCACATCTTTCCTGCAAGCCTCTTGCATCTTGGCAAACCTCCTCGTCTTCTCGGAGTTTGGATTACGGACAGTCTTCACCAGTGTGGCCCAGTCAGGGTAGATGCCATCAGCAAGATAATATGGCTTGTCATATGCATTTCCATTGATCTCATAGCTCACCCGGGGAGCTTTGCCTTGCATGAGCCGGTTGAAAACCGGTGATCGGTGCAACACATTGATGTCATTGTTGGAACCGGCCATGCCAAACAATGAATGCCAAATCCATAAATCTTGAGATATGACAGCTTCAAGAATGACAGTCTGTCCCTCCTCATGCCCGCGGTACTGACCCTGACATCCAAATGGACAGTTTTTCCACTCCCGGTGCATGCAATCTATGCTGCCAATCATTCCTGGGAACCCTCTAGACTCGTTGATAGACAGGAGCCGCCTTGTATCCTCAACAGTTGGCTCCCTACAGTAATACTCTCTGAACACGGCAATCACGGCTCGCCAAAACCTGTACATGGCCTCAAGGCAGGTGCTCTCACCCATTCGAAGATACTCATCGAATATATCCGCAGCCATTCCATATGAGAGCATGCGAATAGCCGCGGAGCATTTTTGGTAGGAGGTGAAGCCTAGCACACCTATTGCATCGGGACTGCATTGGAAGTAGGGGTCATAGTTTCTGACGCCCCGTAGAATGACCAAGAACAGGTCCCTTGACATCCTGTACCGGCGCCTGAACACTTTTTCCGGGAACACCGGATTGGTGAGGTGGAAGTAGTCCTTGTGGAGGCGGGCCTGCCCTGGCACTCTGTTGTGCGGCAAGTTTTTGGAGCGCCCCTTCACAGAGCCCCGGTGCTCCGGCCCCGGGTTTGAGGTGAACTCGTGGATCATGGAGGCCGCAGTAGTTGCCAATGTCTGCGTCGACTGATCGGACTCCTCATCGGAAGAGGAGTCAACGACCTACGCGCGGAACTTCTCCACCATATTCATGTCCATCTTGCGTGGGTACGAGCTATTGATCAATGGCCGCGCACAAATAGCGCCGAAAAAAGGGGAAGAAACCTACCGACGCAATTGACCAAACAGGTCGTGGGCGGCGCGGAAGGGCGGCGGAACCGGGAACGTTTGGCCCCAAAACAGCCGGCAGGTACGCGCTGGAGCGAACCGCGAGTACGATCCTGCTCTCCCGCGCGGTGACAGTGGAGCCGACGGCGAGTATTGCGCCGCTGCGGCGGGACATCGGAGGGTGGGGTTGGGATGGTGGCGTCGCACTAGGGCAGCAAAGAAGGGGAAAAATAAGCAAATCGAAGCGGCCGATTTCGCTGTCCCTGACTTGCGGGACCGGGTAAGAAATGGAGGACGCTCGGCGCGTCCATGCAGCGTCCGCGGAGACGCAAACCTGACGCCTGCGGACGAAAACGATCGCTCAGCGTCCGTTTGCGTTGCGTCGCTGGAGATGCCCTCACCGCATCCTCGACTTCGGCCCGCGCTGCTTCCATCGACCGCACTGGATGGGCGGCGGGGGCGGTTGTGCCTCTTGATCCAGCGGCCCAATCCAGGAGAAGCAGACCCCTACGGACGCAGCGGAGGGAAGTCCGACGGACGGGTCACGTAGTTTAGGCGGCGGAGTGGCACAATGGAGGCGGCGGGGTTGCACGGTGGGGATCCGCCGAATTTTGTTAACGTCGGGAATTGTGGAGGGACTTCAAAGTTAAAGGATGTAGTTTGTTTGTGGATCTTTATGTAAATAAAAATTATACTGTCAAAACTGTCTAAGGCCGGTGGGTTCACCACTTGCCATATCAGCGCATACATTGCGCTACACCATAAGGTGACTGTAGATGAGTCGTATGGCCATCTTTCGGTACCGTAGAATGTGTATTCCAATGGTCTGATGATGGAGGCGGGTTAGGGTGTCGAGTTTGGTGATGTGAGATGTATTTTACTCGATACTTTTCAAGGTCTTTGTCTTTAGAGAACCAACATGTGGTTAAATGGTTAGGAAGGCAGTGACACCCCAGCCCACCAAAATTTAAATCCTAGATTTGATACTTTGGTGTCTCATAAAGGTGAAATATTCTTCAGTGGGAGCCGACGTTTCCATCGACAGCGAGGCACATGTGGTGACTTCGTCAATCTCAAGACCCGCCGGATCAGTTCTTCAACGCAATCTCTTGAAGGTGTTCATAGGGGTAGGATATGCGTGTGTGCGTTCATAGGAGTGAGTGTGTGCGCATATGTACGAGCGTCTTTGATTGTACTGTGTTTCGCAAAAAAAAAATCTTTGTCTTTAAGGTTTTTTCGAATAAAAAGAAGAACGTTGTAGCCCTTCCATGGATGTGGCCCATTTATTTCACCTCGGGTCCTCCTCCCATAGCATCTTCTTGATTTCCCAGGCGTCCCAAGCGAATTCCCCCCCCTCCCCCCCGCCAAACCACCACCACCACTCCTCGGTCCTTTCCAGCCCCTTCCTGTAGGCATTTCTCTGCCAAAATCCTCTCTCCAGAGACACAGAAATGGCGTCCCAACCCCAGGCAGGCTGTTTCACCCGGGGAGTGGCGGCTCGTGCCCCACCGCCGGCCTCCGTTGAAGGCCCCGCCTACCGCGCCACCGTGCTGAGATGCGTACGTGATACGTCCAAAACGTATCTACTTTCCCGAACACTTTTGCTATTGTTTTGCCTCTAATTTGTGTATTTTTGATACAACTAACACGGACTAACGATGTTTTCAGCAGAATTTCCCTGGTGTCTGACACGTGTACAACACGCGTCCGTTGGGAACCCCAAGAGGAAGGTGTGATGCGTACAGAGGCAAGTTTTCCCTCAGTATGAAACCAAGGTTTAATCGAACCAGTAGGAGTCAAGAAGCACGTTGAAGGTTGATGGCGGCGAGATGTAGTGCGGCGCAACACCAGGGATTCCAGCGCCAACGTGGAACCTGCACAACACAAACCAAGTACTTTGCCCCAACGAAACAGCGAGGTTGTCAATCTCACCGGCTTGCTGTAACAAAGGATTAGATGTATAGTGTGGATGATGATTGTTTGCAGAAAACAGTAGAACAAGTATTGCAGTAGATTGTATTTCAGTATAGAGAATTGGACCGGGGTCCACAGTTCACTAGAGGTGTCTCTCCCATAAGATAAATAGCATGTTGGGTGAACAAATTACAGTTGGGCAATTGACAAATAGAGAGGGCATGACCATGCACATACATATTATGATGAGTATTGTGAGATTTAATTGGGCATTACGACAAAGTACATAGACCGCTATCCAGCATGCATCTATGCCTAAAAAGTCCACCTTCAGGTTATCATCCGAACCCCCTCCAGTATTAAGTTGCTAACAACAGACAATTGCATTAAGTATTGCGCGTAATGTAATCAATAACTACATCCTCGGACATAGCATCAATGTTTTATCCCTAGTGGCAACAACACATCCATAATCTTAGAGGTTTCTGTTATCACCAGATTTTGGACAAATCCAGAGGTGGGCCGTAAGAGAGATGGGCTTAGAGGACTACACGTGGAAGATCTCTGAAGCGGCCTTGCACGGAGAATTTGGGCTAGTTTGCCCGTGTATCTTTAATTATAGTAGGTTATGTTTTAGATCAAGATTAGAATTTGTATCGTGCACGGTGGGATATTCCCACGTTAGAAAGTCCGCTGGACTATAAATATGTATCTAGGGTTTATGGAATAAACAACAACTCACGTTCAACCCAAAACAAACCAATCTCGGCGCATCGCCAAACTCCTTCATCTCGAGGGTTTCAATCAGGTAAGCGACATGCTGCCTAGATCGCATCTTGCGATCTAGGCAGCACAAGCTCCACGTTGTTCATGCGTTGCTCGTACTGAAGCGTCTTTGATGGCGAGCAACGTAGTTATCATAGATGTGTTAGGGTTAGCATAGCTCTTCGTATAACATGCTTACGTAGTGCAGCCCTTGCATGTCTAACCGCCCTCACGCCTATCTCAGGTGTGGGGGCGGCACCCTGCTTGTTCATCATCTAGTAGATCTGATCCGTTACGATTGCTCCTTGTTCTGCAAGGATTAGTTTAATATCTGCAATAGTTAGGCCTTACAAAGGGGGGGAGGATCCAGCGGCACGTAGGGTGGCGTTCGCAAGTCCTAAACAGGATGTTCCGAGGATCAACGCCATGTTGGTTTTTAGGCCTTGTTTAGGATCGGCTTATGAGCACCGTGCGTGGCCGCGAGGCCCAACCTGGAGTAGGATGATCCGATTATGCGGTGAAAACCCTAAATCGTCGTAGATCTCATTAGCTATATCTTGATCAAGCAGGATCACCAAGTATTCGTGCACCCCGTACGAATCATGGGTGGATCGGCTCTTTGAGCCGATTCACAGGATAACCTGAGAGCCGATCGAGGCTCGTATTTAATGTTTACGTGTATGCCATGCAGAACTAAGCGAGGCATCCCCATCACCTTCCCGACCAGGTATAGGTCAGGTGGCACGCCCTTGCACTTCGCATCGCCGCGTGTGACCGTAAGAGCATTGCGGGCCGTCGCTCGGAGGGGTCTCGGCCAGCCGCAGCTCTAGGCTCTTCCCGGCTCTACACTCGTGTTGACAGCCGCTGCCCGCCGGTGGGTTTTGGCAGTCAACACATTCCCGGCACGCCCGGTGGGACACTCGTCGTCATCAACCACATCGCCATCTACATCCGAGATGGCGGCGGACGGCACGCCGATCACCTACGAGGAGCTGCTCGACGAGCTCAAGAAGAGATACGACGAGATCAAGGTCACCCTCGAAGCCGACCTCATCGGCTCTTTTCGTAGAACCCGTTCCCATGGCATCGGATGGAAGGGATTCTCACCGCAAGGTGCACTCGATGGGATAGATCTCTCGCCCCCGTCGGAGGAACGCACCCGAGGGCCTACGGCAGAGATCAACTACTTGGTGGCTCACTCACTACACCGCCACTCTGAAAACTTGGTCAACGTGTTGGAGCGTCTCGCTCTGCGCGTGATCCAGGAGATCATGAGCCACCAGTACTCGCCGTCAGGACCAGCTCTCGGGACGCATCAAGGAGAGTTGCCGCTCCAGTCCCGTCCACCACCGCCATATGCGTTGGCAGCACCATGAAGTGCCGGCTACACCGGCATTCGTCGTCTACAAGATTGGTGGTGACCCTAGTGACTACCAGTTCTTGGCCGAGGCGCCCAAGGAGATCCCTCAAGGATACGCGTGCACGTATGTGCCGATTGTGGCAACCGGGCGCTCTCAAACCAGGCCACAACATCGGGGACTCCGGCGAAGACAGGAGGAACGTCGGGCCGACGTAGCTTGAAAAGCGTACGTGGCTAACTAAGTACGCCACCCCGACGAAACTCCAGCCCGGCTCCTGCAGCTTGGCTCAGAGCTGGAAAAGCAAACATGGCTGGCTAAGTACGCCACCCCGGCGAATCTTCGTAGTGCAACTCCTGCAGCCAAGACAATGATCAGATCAGCACCATACACGAGAGACCAGTTCGGCATGGTGCCGAAAAGAAGGGCAATCGGCTATTCCAAGCCGTACCCCGACGAGTACGAGATGATCCCGCTGCCACCTAAA
Source organism: Lolium perenne (assembly GCF_019359855.2). Taxonomy (NCBI): domain Eukaryota; kingdom Viridiplantae; phylum Streptophyta; class Magnoliopsida; order Poales; family Poaceae; genus Lolium; species Lolium perenne. The sequence continues at coordinate 193,320,730 of NC_067245.2, forward strand.
TATCGGCTCCCGACTTCTCCAAATTCAGTGGATCAGATGGCTCCAGCTCCATCGAGCACGTCGGCCGATATTTGGCGCAACTAGGACCGGCTTCGGTGTCGGATCAGCTACGCGTGAGGCTCTTTTCACGAGTCCCTCACGGGATCGGCTTTTGGATGGTATACCTCTTTGCCGACAAACTCCATCCAGTCTTGGAAGCAATTGGAAGAACAATTCCATACGCAATACCATTCAAGCTTCCGAGTCTAGCATTGCCGATCTAGCACAACTACGTCGAAGCGCGGAGAAACGGTGACAGAGTACACCCACGCTTCAGGAATCTTAGGAACCGATGTTATTCGGTTCGTATAATGAAAAGGAAGCAATCGAGTTGGCGTAGCTGGCCTTGCAACACAGCTCAAGGACATGGCCTCCCAAGCAGATTATCCCTCGCCGGGCGCACATGGTTCGAAACTATCGCATATGAACAGCGCCACCCGGACCTGTACCAAGACAAGTTCAAGCGTGCAGAGTCCTGGTCGATGCAGAGGAAGACGGTTCCTGCGGGAGACCAAGAAGTAGCAGTGGCTGAGTGGACTCGGGAGGAACCCCGTGTCCCGCAAATGGGTAAAGCCACCAGGGCCGCCTGTGGGATTTGATTTTGACGTGACCAAGACTGAACAAATCTTCGACCTCCTGCTCAAGGAGAAACAGTTAACGATTCCTGAAGGTCTCAAGTTCCCCACGGCGCAAGAGCTAAACGGAAAGCCGTACTGCAAATTCCACAACTCGCTCTCCCATGCCACCAACGACTGCAGGGTGTGGCGTCAGCACGTCCAAGCGGCGATAGAGAAGGGGCGTTTAATTTTCAACCAGTACGCCATGAAGGTCGACACCCAACCCTTCCCCGCCGTTAACATGGTGGAAGTCACCTACCCTGAGGGCTGCCAGCCAGGTCCCACGTTCAGCATCAACATGGTAGGACCTGGGAACCACTCTGGCAAAGATGGAGATGAGGGCAGCTGCTCTCATAGCAAGGATACAGAGGAGGCCGCTCCACGCGATCGGCTCCATCATGATGGCAAGCGCTACGTCACAGAGGGAGAAGTGAAGAATATAAGATATCAACGACCTCTCTCTGATCACCTTCTCAACAAATATGTGAGTCAGTATGACCAACGCCGACGGTCCAACTATGATGATGAAAGAGATCGTCTGGCTAGAGAAGCCAGAAGACATCATCGGCGGGATCGCGATGAGGAGGAGCACGAGCGCCGTGCCACGGACACATCAAGGGAGCAAGATGACAACGCCAGACACTGGGACTGCCCTTTCTTCAGACACTGCTGGGATTCAGGAATGAGCCGATTGCCCACAATCGGCAATTGCCCGTAATGCAACCGGAGAAGAAGGAGGCAGCCAACGTGTCTGTGTTCAAGCGCTTAGGGCCTCTCCCGCCACAGAGCAAACGTGCTGAGTCACCTCGTTGGGCAGATCTTGAGGATTCCGAAGACGAGGAACTAGAAGAAGAAGAAGACAGGTACCACCGTCCAAGGTGGTGCCCTGACGGACTCAGCCGTTCACAAAAACGCAGGGTTCAGCGGTTGCGCGGCCTGGAGGAAGCCGAAAGGTTATACTTGCACACGCTAAGGAAGGCACGACCTGATCTGGCTGCAAAAGTTCAGCGAGCCCTGGATGAAGAGGGTCGTCCACGGAGAATGCAGTGGCGTCCCAAGCAAAAGAAAGCCGATGATGAAACATCGGCTGGCACAAACATGGTGCTCGTCTTGCCGACAGAGCTTAGCGCTCCACGATTATACGATGCACTCAAGGTGGACGACAGCAGGCGCATCAAGTCAGAGGTTGGGTTGGTTTTATCCAGTCTAACCGAGTAGCAAGATTACACCAATGAGCAAACCGGGGGAGGCTGATCTTTGTGATCGGCCCCAAAAAATTTATGGAGGGACATTACAAAACCTTCATCGAACAAGCAATGTGGAGGCCGATTCCAGCAATCGGCCAAAGTTATCTTCTGCACATATTCTGTTTGTGGTCAGCAACGATCTACTGGGCAGCGGCCACGTCGGCAGATGAAAGTCGGCATGAATCTTTGCGAAGCCGATGTGCAAGTGCAGTGCCCTGACTAACCATGAAAGCCGATATCTGCAGTCATTTAGCAGATTCGGCTCGGGGGGCATATAGTCAGATGGACATATGCAGATAAACATGTGCAAACTCGCGTGCAGTGGAACATTGGGGGCCGATTAAGGAGAAAAATCGGCCAGGCCGATTAAGGAGAAAAATCGGCCAAATAAAAAAAAAATTTCGCACGAAGCAAAGCCGATGCGCGGCCATCGACTCTAGTACAGACCAAGACCAAGACCAAGACCTACTGGCTATCGCAAGATGTGCTCAAGGCTCACGTTTTCGCTAGGATGGTTTTCAGTTTGGTGTTTCATCTGCAACATCGGCGTTCAGTGGAGGGGAGCTGATCAATGACATGTGCATCCTCGCCGGTATTCTCGCCTTGATTAAGGCTCGGGGGGCGGCTCACCCTAGAAAGATCTTTGCCCTGAAGAGCCGATCTGGCCAGAATCGGCTGGTTCTACATCACAGTTACCCTGAAGAGTGGTGCTTTTGGTATAGGAGTGCCGCCTCACCATCCAAGTTGATTCAAATGACAAATTCCTGTGGTCCTTTTGAAGCTTATCAGAACCAATGCGTTGCCAACAGTCTTTGAGCTTTGTTTGAGTTGACAGCCGACGAAGTCAGAAGTGTTGAGGCTCGGGGGGCAGCAAGCTTGGTGGATGCTCTATTCAGGAGCTGATGGGGATACCATCGGCTAGACCTTTATGGCGACCTTCTTCACAAAATAATGAGCGTTCAAGGAAGATTAGTTGGTCTGGTTGGAAGAATTCAAAGGCGTTCCGGGAGACTCTATTTTGCCCACCAGATCTCAAGATCATCAGTGAAGAATCGATGGATAGTAAAATGTGGAGGCCGGTACGCGGAATCGGCCAAGAAAAGCTTGAAACAGCCGCTGCACGTACATCGACTTTAGAGTTGCAAATGTTGTGGTCAGATATCAAGTTGCAGTCTGAATCGAGGAGTGTTTGCTTGGATATCTGTCCGATTTGGGATTTAAGTTCGGCCTTATGGGCGTGTGAGGGTGAAAAGCCGATACGTTGCTATTGGTTCTTGGTGCATTGACCTGTTTTGGCAGTTGGAGGATTCGATATTGAACCAATGGAGAATCACATTGAAAGAACAATTTTCATTGATTCGAAGAGGGATTTTTACAAGGAAGAGCCGATGGCTCTCAAAAGATCATCCGATGCCTAATGCACTACTACTACTAGCCCTATGCTACTCCCTGATCTAAGGGCCGTCGCCGCCCTCGTCGTCGCCATCGTGGTTGTCGTCGGCGCTTCTGCCGGTGGGCTCCTCGTCGCTGTTGATGAAGCCGCCGGTAGGGGCTTCATCTTCCTCGTCATCGTCGTCGTCATCCGACCAGGCCCAGCCACGGAAGCGCTTGGCCGGCGGGTATCCCGCGGAGGAGGAGTCGTCTTCCGACTCCTCCGCCTCTTCTTCCTCCTCATCGGAGGGGAGGACTGCCTCCCATGGGAAGAGGTCGTCGTCGCCTGCCGGTACCAGCTCCCCGTCGACGAGGAATTGGAGGTCTTCCTCCCCTTCGATGAGGGGTTCGTCGTCTTCCGATTCGAGGGAGAAGTCCCAGTCCCGCGCGTCCCAATACTCTGGGGCACGGGCCTCGTAGATGGCCATCAGATTGACCTCCTGCTCGGGCTCGCTGGAGGAGGAGGACTGGAAGGACAGGCTGGAGGGGGAAGAGGAATCCATGGCGGGCCAAGAAGGGTTTTTTGTTTACCAAAGGCTACTGCGGAACAGGAGGATGAAGAAGCAAACCGCTCGACGCGGTTAAAAATAAAGGGGACGGGGAGGTTTAATGCTGTGGTGATTTCCGAGGAAGTGGTGCCAAAACTGTCAAATTGTGCAGAGAAGTTGGGAAGGTAAATTGTCATGATGAAAACTGCTGCGACGGTTTTGCTCTGCCACGACATGACCCGACGAAAGAGAAGCGTAATGATTTTGGAAATGTCATTTCCAAAACCAGGGGGCATGTGTTATCACCAGATTTTGGACAAATCCAGAGGTGGGCCGTAAGAGAGATGGGCTTAGAGGACTACACGTGGAAGATCTCTGAAGCGGCCTTGCACGGAGAATTTGGGCTAGTTTGCCCGTGTATCTTTAATTATAGTAGGTTATGTTTTAGATCAAGATTAGAATTTGTATCGTGCACGGTGGGATATTCCCACGTTAGAAAGTCCGCTGGACTATAAATATGTATCTAGGGTTTATGGAATAAACAACAACTCACGTTCAACCCAAAACAAACCAATCTCGGCGCATCGCCAAACTCCTTCATCTCGAGGGTTTCAATCAGGTAAGCGACATGCTGCCTAGATCGCATCTTGCGATCTAGGCAGCACAAGCTCCACGTTGTTCATGCGTTGCTCGTACTGAAGCGTCTTTGATGGCGAGCAACGTAGTTATCATAGATGTGTTAGGGTTAGCATAGCTCTTCGTATAACATGCTTACGTAGTGCAGCCCTTGCATGTCTAGCCGCCCTCACGCCTATCTCAGGTGTGGGGGCGGCACCCTGCTTGTTCATCATCTAGTAGATCTGATCCGTTACGATTGCTCCTTGTTCTGCAAGGATTAGTTTAATATCTGCAATAGTTAGGCCTTACAAAGGGGGGGAGGATCCAGCGGCACGTAGGGTGGCGTTCGCAAGTCCTAAACAGGATGTTCCGAGGATCAACGCCATGTTGGTTTTTAGGCCTTGTTTAGGATCGGCTTATGAGCACCGTGCGTGGCCGCGAGGCCCAACCTGGAGTAGGATGATCCGATTATGCGGTGAAAACCCTAAATCGTCGTAGATCTCATTAGCTATATCTTGATCAAAGATCACCAAGTATTCGTGCACCCCGTACGAATCATGGGTGGATCGGCTCTTTGAGCCGATTCACAGGATAACCTGAGAGCCGATCGAGGCTCGTATTTAATGTTTACGTGTATGCCATGCAGGAACTAAGCGAGGCATCCCCATCACCTTCCTGACCAGGTATAGGTCAGGTGGCACGCCCTTGCACTTCGCATCGCCGCGTGTGACCAGAAGAGCATTGCGGGCCGTCGCTCGGAGGGGTCTCAGCCAGCCGCAGCTCTAGGCTCTTCCCGGCTCTACACTGTGTTGACAGGCCGCTGCCCGCCGGTGGGTTTTGGCAGTCAACAGTTTCTCTCACTCCCCCAGATTCACGGAGACATGAACCCACTATCGAGCATAAATACTCCCTCTTGGAGTTACTAGCATCAACTTGGCCAGGGCATCTACTAATAACGGAGAGCATGCAAGATCATAAACAACACATAGACATGAATTGATAATCAACATAACATAGTATTCTCTATTCATCGGATCCCAACAAACACAACATATAGAATTACAGATAGATGATCTTGATCATGTTCGGCAGCTCACAAGACCCGACAATTAAGCACAATAAGGAGAAGACAACCATCTAGCTACTGCTATGGACCCATAGTCCAGGGGTAGACTACTCACACATCACTCTGGAGGCGACCATGGCGGCGTAGAGTCCTCCGGGAGATGATTCCCCTCTCCGGCAGGGTGCCGGAGGCGATCTCCTGAATCCCCCGAGATGGGATTGGCGGCGGCGGCGTCTCTGGAAGGTTTTCCGTATCGTGGCTCTCGGTACTGGGGGTTTCGCGACGAAGGCTATTTGTAGGCGGAAGGGTAGGTCAGGGGGCGTCGCGAGGGGCCCAGGAGACAGGTCGGCGCGGCCAAGGGTGGGGCCGCACCGCCCTACCCCCTGGCCACCTCGTGGCCCCACTTCGTTGACTCTTTGGTCTTCTGGAACCTTCGTGGCAAAATAGGACCCTGGGCGTTGATTTCGTCCAATTCCGAGAATATTTCCTTACTAGGATTTCTGAAACCAAAACAGCAGAAAACAGCAACTGGCACTTCGGCATCTTGTTAATAGGTTAGTTCCAGAAAATGCACAAATATGACATAAAGTGTGCATAAAATATGTAGATATCATCAATAATGTGGCATGGAACATAAGAAATTATCGATACGTCGGAGACGTATCAGCATCCCCAAGCTTAGTTTCTGCTCGTCCCGAGCAGGTAAACGATAAACAAAGATAATTTCTGGAGTGACATGCCATCATAACTTTGATCATACTATTGTAAGCATATGTAATGAATGCAGCGATCCAAACAATGTAAATGACATGAGTAAACAAATGAATCATATAGCAAAGACTTTTCATGAATAGTACTTCAAGACAAGCATCAATAAGTCTTGCATAAGAGTTAACTCATAAAGCAATAATTCAAAGTAGAGGTATTGAAGCAACACAAAGGAAGATTAAGTTTCAGCGGTTGCTTTCAACTTATAACATGTATATCTCATGGATATTGTCAATGTAAAGTAATATAACAAGTGCAATATGCAAGTATGTAGGAATCAATGCACAGTTCACACAAGTGTTTTCTTCTTGAGGTGGAGAGAGATAGGTGAACTGACTCAACAATAAAAGTAAAAGAATGGTCCTTCAAAGAGGAAAGCATCGATTGCTATATTTGTGCTAGAGCTTTGATTTTGAAAACAAGAAACAATTTTGTCAACGGTAGTAATAAAGCATATGTGTTATGGAAATTATATCTTACAAGTTGCAAGCCTCATGCATAGTATACTAATAGTGCCCGCACCTTGTCCTAATTAGCTCGGATTACCTGGATTATCATTGCAATGCACATGTTTTAACCAAGTGTCACAAAGGGGTACCTCTATGCCGCCTGTACAAAGGTCTAAGGAGAAAGCTCGCATCGGATTTCTTGCTATTGATTATTCTCAACTTAGACATCCATACCGGGACAACATAGACAACAGATAATGGACTCCTCTTTTATGCATAAGCATGTAGCAACAATTAATTTTCTCATATGAGATTGAGGATATTTGTCCAAAACTGAAACTTCCACCATGGATCATGGCTTTAGTTAGCAGTCCAATGTTCTTCTCTAACATTATGCAATGCTCTAACCATTCTAGTGGTAAATCTCCCTTACTTCAGACAAGACGAACATGCATAGCAACTCACATGATATTCAAAAAAGAGTAGTTGATGGCGTCCCCAGGAACATGGTTATCGCACAACAAGCAACTTAATAAGAGATAAAGTGCATAAGTACATATTCAATACCACAATAGTTTTTAGGCTACTTGTCCCATGAGCTATATATTGTAAAGGTAGAGGATTAGAAATTTTAAAGGTAGCACTCAAGCAATTTACTTTGGAATGGCGTAGAAATACCATGTAGTAGGTAGGTATGGTGGACACAAATGGCATAGTGGTTGGCTCAAGTATTTGGATGCATGAGAAGTATTCCCTCTCGGTACAAGGTTTAGGCTAGCAAGGCTATTTGAAACAAACACAAGGATGAAGCGGTGCAGCAAAAATCACATAAAAGACATATTGAAAACATTATAAGACTCTACACCGTCTTCCTTGTTGTTCAAACTCAATACTAGAAATTATCTAGACTTTAGAGAGACCAATTATGCAAACCAAATTTTAGCATGCTCTATGTATTTCTTCATTAATGGGTGCAAAGCATATGATGCAAGAGCTTAAACATGAGCACAACAATTGCCAAGTATCACATTATCCAAGACATTTTAGCAAATTACTACATGTATCATTTTCCAATTCCAACCATATAACAATTTAACGAAGAAGAAACTTCACCATGAATATTATGAGTAGAGCCTAAGGACATACTTGTCCATATGCTACAGCGGAGCGTGTCTCTCTCCCACACAATGAATGCTAGGATCCATTTTATTCAAACAAAACAAAAACAAAAACAAACCGACGCTCCAAGCAAAGCACATAAGATATGATGGAATAAAAATATAGTTTCAGGGGAGGAACCTGATAATGTTGTCGATGAAGAAGGGGATGCCTTGGGCATCCCCAAGCTTAGACGCTTGAGTCTTCTTGATATATGCAGGGGTGAACCACCGGGGCATCCCCAAGCTTAGAGCTTTCACTCTCTTTGATCATGTTGTATCATCTCCCTCTCTTGATCCTTGAAAACTTCCTCCACACCAAACTCAAAACAACTCATTAGAGGGTTAGTGCACAATCAAAATATACATGTTCAGAGGTGGCATAATCATTCTTAACACTTCTGGATATTGCACAAAGCTACTGAAAGTCAATGGAATCGAAATATCCATCGAGCATATCAAAACAGGCAATGCAAAATAAAAGGCAGAATCTGTCAAAAGAACAGTTCGTAATGACGAATTTTATTGAGGCACCAGACTTGCTCAAATGAAAATGCTCAAGTTGAATGAAAGTTGCGTACATATCTGAGGACCACTCATGTAAATTGGCATAATTTTCTGAGTTACCTAGAGAGAATTTGGCCCAGATTCGTGACAACAAAGAAATCTGTTTCTGTGCAGTAATCCAAATCTAGTATGAACCTTACTATCAACGACTTTACTTAGAACAACAAAACTCAAAACTAAGATAAGGAGAGGTTGATACAGTAGTAAACAACTTCCAAGACCCAAAATATAAAACAAAATACTGTAGTAAAAACATGGGTTGTCTCCCATAAGCGCTTTTCTTTAACGCCTTTCAGCTAGGCGCAGAAAGTGTGTATCAAGTATTATCGAAAGATGGTGCGTTGGCATTCTTACCAGGGGTGTTGCTCTTACCTTTATTACTCTTATTCCTACTCTTTGGTCTAGGGAATACATGACCGCATCCGGGTGTAGAGGTAAAATTTAGAGTGCCTTTCCCAACATCTATGACTGCTCCCATGAGTTTCAGCAGGGATCTTCCAAGCGTGATTTGTCCTGTCCCTACACATTCAATAACGAGATAATCAGTGGATACCGTCCTTCCAAGAAAGGTTGTGAAAACACCTTCAGCTATACCCTTAGGAATTACAACAGAGTTATCCGTAAGAGTTATTTCTTCTCCCCCTTCAGTAAGTTCCCAAAGTGTCAAAGATTTATAAATACTTTCAGGCATAAGGCAAAACTCAGACATAATATCACAACGAGCAGGAAAAGTTTCACCACCAATAGTAGCTTTAACGGTAGGCACCCACATTGAAGGTTCGAAGCTTAATGGAACATAATCATAGTATTCGCGAATTTGGTTATACACTTCTTTTAAACAGGATATATTTGTTTCAATAGTGTTTAATCTATTATGCATGCTAGCATGAGATGGATCAAAATTATTATCGGAAATAAATGATGTAATCAATTTCCTTATGGCATTAAAAGCTTGATCCCCATCACAACGAAGGAAATCTCCTCCCACTACAGCATCTAAGGCATATCTATAGCGAAGAATAAGCCCAAAATAAAAATTACTAAGAAGCAAACTTAAGGTCGTTTTAGGTTCAGTTTTACTATAAGAATAAAAAATTCTAGACCATGCTTCTTTAAAATTCTCTTCACATCCTTGTTTAAAAGTGAAGATTGATTCCTCAGGTGATAGAGTAACAACTACGGGACTAGACATGATAATAAAGTAAATGCGAGTAACTAATTTTTTTGTGTTTTTGATATAGAGTGCAAGACAGTAAATAAAGTAAAACTAGCAACTAATTTTTTTTGTATTTTGATTTAGTGCAGCAAACAAAGTAGTAAATAAAACTAAGCAAGACAAAAACAAAGTAAAGAGATTGGATTGTGGAGACTCCCCTTGCAGCGTGTCTTGATCTCCCCGGCAACGGCGCCAGAAAAAGAGCTTGATACGCGTACATCACGCGTCCGTTGGGAACCCCAAGAGGAAGGTGTGATGCGTACAGTGGCAAGTTTTCCCTCAGTATGAAACCAAGGTTTAATCGAACCAGTAGGAGTCAAGAAGCACGTTGAAGGTTGATGGCGGCGAGATGTAGTGCGGCGCAACACCAGGGATTCCAGCGCCAACGTGGAACCTGCACAACACAAACCAAGTACTTTGCCCCAACGAAACAGCGAGGTTGTCAATCTCACCGGCTTGCTGTAATAAAGGATTAGATATATAGTGTGGATGATGATTGTTTGCAGAAAAAAGTAAAACAAGTATTGCAGTAGATTGTATTTCAGTATAGAGAATTGGACCGGGGTCCACAGTTCACTAGAGGTGTCTCTCCCATAAGATAAATAGCATGTTGGGTGAACAAATTACAGTTGGGAAATTGACAAATAGAAAGGGCATGACCATGCACATACATATTATGATGAGTATTGTGAGATTTAATTGGGCATTATGACAAAGTACATAGACCGCTATCCAGCATGCATCTATGCCTAAAAAGTCCACCTTCAGGTTAGCATACGAACCCCCTCCAGTATTAAGTTGCTAACAACAGACAATTGCATTAAGTATTGCGCGTAATGTAATCAATAACTACATCCTCGGACATAGCATCAATGTTTTATCCCTAGTGGCAACAGCACATCCATAATCTTAGAGGTTTCTCTCACTCCCCCAGATTCACGGAGACATGAACCCACTATCGAGCATAAATACTCCCTCTTGGAGTTACTAGCATCAACTTGGCCAGAGCATCTACTAATAACGGAGAGCATGCAAGATCATAAACAACACATAGACATGAATTGATAATCAACATAACATAGTACTCTCTATTCATCGGATCCCAACAAACACAACATATAGAATTACAGATAGATGATCTTGATCATGTTCGGCAGCTCACAAGACCCGACAATTAAGCACAATAAGGAGAAGACAACCATCTAGCTACTGCTATGGACCCATAGTCCAGGGGTAGACTACTCACACATCACTCCGGAGGCGACCATGGCGGCGTAGAGTCCTCCGGGAGATGACTCCCCTCTCCGGCAGGGTGCCGGAGGCGATCTCCTGAATCCCCCGAGATGGGATTGGCGGCGGCGGCGTCTCTGGAAGGTTTTCCGTATCGTGGCTCTCGGTACTAGGGGTTTCGCGACGAAGGCTATTTGTAGGCGGAAGGGTAGGTCAGGGGGCGTCGCGAGGGGCCCAGGAGACAGATCGGCGTGGCCAAGGGTGGGGCCGCGCCGCCCTACCCCCTGGCCACCTCGTGGCCCCACTTCGTTGACTTTTCGGTCTTCTGGAAGCTTCGTGGCAAAATAGGACCCTGGGCGTTGATTTCGTTCAATTCTGAGAATATTTCCTTACTAGGATTTCTGAAACCAAAAACAGCAGAAAACAGCAACTGGCACTTCAGCATCTTGTTAATAGGTTAGTTCCAGAAAATGCACAAATATGACATAAAGTGTGCATAAAACATGTAGATATCATCAATAATGTGGCATGGAACATAAGAAATTATCGATACGTCGGAGACGTATCAGTGTCTTATTTTTGTGCAGAAAATCAACTTTCAGGAAAATCCCCGGAAATAATTGCAATGGGCCTATTTTCACAGAAGACCTACGGAGCCAGAAGACGAGACGGAGGGGGGCCACGAGGTGCGCACACCACATGGCGGCGCGGTGGGCCCCTGGGTCGCGCCGCCATATGGGGACGCCGCCTCGGCCAGCCCCCGATGCTCCCCTCTGGACTACTTAAAGTCCTTGACCTAAAAACGCACGGGGTTTGACCAATTTGCCAGAAGACATCCAGAACTCCGCCGCCATCGAAAACTCTATTTCGGGATCAGAAACTCCGTTCTGGCACCCTGCCGGGACAGGGAATTGGAGGAGATCATCGCCATCATCGCCACCGACGCCTCTCCATCAACCATCCATGCTTCCCCCATCCATGTGTGAGTAAATCCCCGTTGTTGGCTGAAGGGGATGGTAGGGATTGGATGAGATTGTTACAAGTAGTTTCCCTAGAGGCTCGCTCTAGTACTCTATTAAAAGGAGTACCTTAATTACCAGTAGTTTCCCTAGAGGCCCGGCTGCCACCGGCTGGTATGACAAAAGATGTTGTGCAAGTTTCTCATTGCAAGCACGTACGACTATATACGGAACACATGCCTATGGTTATTTAGTACTTGGATACTGTTTTATTATTATCTGCAAATGCCCTGTCTTGATTATTACACGAGTTCTCTTATCCATGCAGCGCCCGTTCATCCATCCCTATGCCTACAGTATTTTAATCCCGTTGTTTACTATAATCACTACTGCTGTCTTTATTAAACTGCTGCTTATATTTCACTACTGCTACTGCTATAAAACTGTTGCTACTGATAAACTATTGTGAGCAAGTCTGTTTCCAGGTGCAGCTGAATTGACAACTCCGCTGTTAAGGCTTACAAATATTCTTTGGCTCCCCTTGTGTCGAATCAATAAATTGGGTTTTACTTCCCTCGAAGACTGTTGCGATCCCCTATACTTGTGGGTCATCAAGACTATTTTCTGGCGCTGTTGCCGGGGAGCATAGCTTTATTTTCAAGTTCACCTGAATTGATATTGTTCTTGCAAATCCCTTTGACTCATGCTATTAAATTGCCTCCTTATTCAAAGTATATGAAAGATATTGTCTCTAACAAAAGGAAGATTCCTAATGAGGAGATTTCCACTATGCTTGCTAATTACTCTTTCAATGGCAAGGTTCCAAAGAAGCTGGGAGACCCAGGTATACCAACTATCCCTTGTTCCATCAAGAATAATTATGTTAGAACTGCTCTATGTGATTTGGGAGCAGGAGTTAGTGTTATGCCTTTTTCTCTTTACAAGAGACTTTATTTAGATAAGATGATACCAACTGATATATCTTTGCAAATGGCTGATAAATCTACTGCTGTTCCTGTTGGTATATGTGAGGATGTTCCTGTTCAAGTTGCTAATAATTGCTTAATATTAACTGATTTTGTTGTGTTGGAAATGCCTGAAGATGATAATATGTCTATTATTCTTGGAAGACCTTTTCTTAACACTGCAGAAGCTGTTATTGATTGCAATAAAGGAAAAGTTACTTTCAATGTTGATGACAAGGAGCATACTGTTTATTTTCCCAAGATGATTGATAAAGTATATGGAGTTAATACAATTTCTAATTTGAGAACTATCAAAGTGGGAGTTATTGATTGTCCTATATATGAGCCTAAAGAAGGATATCAAAATATTATGATTAGGTCCATATCAATACAATATAAGCTAACTTGATTGATTTGAGGTTTATTTCTTCTTATGTCATGAAAAATTTATTTGGTGGCAAGACTTGATCAACCTTGTTAACAAGTACATTTTAAATGCATGGAAGAGCTGAACAACATTTGTTTCTTTCTCCACACTTGTTTTACTTTTTGTAATACTACTTGTTTTGCAAGATACTTTAGTTGTTTAAAATTTTGAAAATCTTTTTCTGCCCTGAAACAGTTATTTTAACACCCAGAAATGTGCATTTTTCGAAGTTTTCAAAAATTTACAAAAAATATACCACTGGTCCTATTTTTAAATTTGCAACCTGGGAGTGCCTGGGGCTGACCAGTGGGGCACCCCAGGGCTTCACCCCATGTGCCGGCGCGGCCAGCATGGGGGGCGCGCCACCCTGTGGGGAGGGCCCCACCTGGCCCTCCACTCACTCATCCACCTACCACTCCACTCTCTTCCACGGGAAAACACACCACCATTGTTCAAACCTGAGTTTCTTGCTGTTCTTGCTCGAGATTTTCGATCTCCTTGCTCAGCCCATCTTTGCTGCTGAGATTTGAGGCATTTGTTCTCCGGTATGTGACTCCTCCGATTATCCAAATAGAATTTTGTTTGGTTGAGTATATCTTGAGTATTTTGCTGCTGTAGGTGACATGTTAAGTGAGTTTGCATGCTTGTTCTAAGTTGTAGAAATTAGTTTTGATGCATGTTTAGTACTCTATCAAGTTCCTATAGTAGTTTCCCTCATTTATATGTCTCAAAATCAACCTTTATAATGATTGTTGAAAAATTTCAGAAAAGGAAAATGCATAACCATACCTTTGGAGAAGTATTCGAGAGGGATACGACAAGAGTGGCAAGGCCTTCAAGGGCAGCTACTCGAGTTAGGCGATCCTATGATGAGGATGTCATTGCACCTAGCTTTGAAGATGATGAGGACAATGGGATTCCTAATGCTTCATCCTTTCTGTGCACTGACTTTTTGCGTAATGCAGGGCTACTTGATGACTTCTTGTTTCTCATTAATAGGGTGGGCTTGTCTACCTATATGGAAGATGAGAGTGATCAATTTTATAGGCTAACTAAAATCTTTGTTGAAAGCTTTAAATTTAGCAACTCACCTTTCACACCATCAGTTAAATTTAAGATTTATGATATACCTATTACTATGAAGTTGGGTGATTTTTGTGCTGCGTTGGACATTACTCCTATAGGTACAGCAAAGAAGATCAAGAACCGCCCCAAAGCTTTGATGGAACTCTATCGAGAAGTTACCAATGATGATGACCGTACCATTCAGCGCGGCAAGATAAGGAACATTCAGCTCCCTGCCATTAGATATTTCACTTACTATCTTGCTACTAGCATTCTCGGTAGGGAGAACACTAGCAACATTTCTTGTTATCATCTTGCTTTTCTGGTTGCTGCACTTACTGAAAGTACACCTTATCATCTTGGTGCTCTCATTGCTCGTCGCTTAGCTAGTAAGGGACCTATTTATGGAGAAATTGTTGCCTCACGTATTGTTGCATATCTAGGTCTTTCTGTTGATCCTAGTGATGAGAAATTAATTCCTATTAAGCTTGATATTGCTGCTATGAAGGGTCACCAATTTATCACAACTAACTCTAATTTAGAAAATATTGTCTATAGAATGTTGTTTATTGACGGGGATGAGAGAAATCCCTTTGCCGCAGGACGATTTGTTCAGTATTCGCAGGAGGCCGTGGTCGCTCTCCAAGGAGGAGGTGGATGAGCGGCTGAGGATACTTGGCTTTCACCAGCAGCAAGACTCCGAGGACGCCGAGCCCTCCAACGGGTACACTGTCACGTATCTTGGTGCGTCCTCCAGCTTGTACCAAGGACAGGATCCTCCTTCATCATATTATGGAGGTGCCACCTCATGGGCACCGTGGGATTGATCTCCACTTAGGCCAAAAGCCTAAGCTTGGGGGGAGGTATGCCGGCATCACTCATTCATTGCATATTACAATTACCGGTCATTTGTATATACTTGTTTCGCTTCTTTTGGTTGTTTCTCTTTCGGTTATTTTTATTTCAGTAGGTTCTTATTTTAGTTTTTGAAGGTTGTTACTATTGTAATAACCTTTACTTTTACCTTTTTATTTCATTTGTGTGCCGATGGTTGCCTCTAATATGAGGAAGATGATATTTGGGGAAGTGCTGTCTAAAAAACAGATTCTGGACTGATACTAAAAAAAAATTCCTAAAAATATCCAGAACCTTATTTTGAGCATCCAATTTTTGTGCATGTTCCCCAGGTTATTATCTAACTTTCATTAGTTGAGCACTTTTCGAGTTGAACAGCAGAAGATTTTCGAAAAAAATAATTACTGTACTGCTGTCAAAGTTTGGCAGATTTCTGCCACTTTGCTTTTATGTGACTCTTTTAGTTTTCATTCTCTTGTTTTTGCTTTGTTTCTTTTCTAAAGCACAAGAAGACCAAAAATATTTATGTTGTTTCTCTTTATCATTTGTTTATTTGGTTTCTTGTTCCTATTTTGCTTTATTTACTATTGTTGGTTTGCTATGAGAAAATCCAAAAAGAGTTTACTTTCGTTCTTGTTTCCAATTCAAAAACGCCAAAAATATTTGTTGTTGTTCTTCGGTTTTGTAAATTTTATTATGGAGTTCAGCGGTCTCCGGTGGTTGGAGCTTGGTTTTCATTTCATATTATTCAAGCCACACAAGTGAAAGGCAATAACGATGATCTACGACAACTCGACTGTGGTGAGAGGCTGGTATGAACTCTATTTGCTTTCATTTTTGTACATATACTCATCCATGTGAGCATGCTTAGTTGGTTCATGTGAGGTATATGTCATTTAATGAAAGTCTAGTTGTTCATGATCTCTCATGTTTACCTTCAATTATTAATAATGAGTAGCATGTCATAAGTATTTGCTTGCATTGTTTTATTCATAGATAGGTATGACATTGTGGTATCCTCCTCTGAATAATTCATTTGAATTGACTTGGCACATGCTCACGCATGCATATGACTGAAAAACAAAAGTCAATTAAGGCTCGATGATTTACTTTGCTTCAGAGTTCTTGTATCACTTTTATGCCTCCGTTAATTTTATTTTGCCGCAAGCATGATTATGACGGTAATTGCTCTCTTGATTGTCGCTTCCCAGTCTATTGCTAGCCTTCACTTGTACTGAGCGGGAATGTTGCTCGTGCTTCCAAACCCCTGAAAACCAAGTTATTCCAAAGTGTGCACCATAAATACCTATGCATGGCATTTCAAACCATTCCAAGTAAATTTTCATGTGCCACCTTTAAAACCTTCAAAGTACTTCTCAATTTGTGTCAATGTTTTATAGCTCATGAGGAAGTATATGGTGTTTTATCTTTCAACCTTGTCATTTACTCCTGACAGACTTTCACCAATGGACTAGTGGCACATCCGCTTATCCAATAATTTTGCAAAAAGAGCTGGCAACGGGGTGCCCAGCCCCAATTAATTAACTTTCATTAATAATTCTCTTCACATGTTTTACCCTGAGTTATCAGTAAGCAACTTAATTTGCAAATAGACACTCCTCCATGGTATGTGAATGTTGGAAGGCACCCGAGGATTCAGTTAGCCATGGCTTGTGTAAGCAAAGGTTGGGAGGAGTGTCATCCATAATGAAACTAAAATACATGTGTAAACAAAAGAGAAGAGGGATGATTTACCTTGCTGGTAGAGATAACGTCCTTCATGGGAGCCGCTCTAGAAAGTTTGGTTGACAAGGTAGTTAGAGTGCCCACTACCATTCGTTGACAACAACAAACACCCCTCAAAACAATTTTACTTCTGTTTTAAAAATGAAAAGCTCTAGCACATGTTAATCCCTGCTTCCCTCTGCGAAGGGTCAATCTTTTACTTTTATGATGAGTCACCATCCTTTCTTTGAGCACCTTCTTGAGAGCATAATTGTCATTCTTAGTGTAATATGTTTGGCCCAGAATATGGTTAACTATGGTATAACTTTGATGCTTTTATCTTTGATAATCTTTACTTCTAGTCTTTCCATGAAATTCAGAGGTGCCTGGGCATTTATGTTTTGTTGTACAAATACGGGCAAGCGAGATACCACTTTATCATATCTTTTTATGAGCATTGCAATCCTGCTGATAGATATGTTTCATGATGCTTATTATTAGTTTGTTGGTATATTTTTCATGATTGACATAACTATTAGGTGACTTTATTTGCATTTATCTTATCATGAATTGCCTAAGTACTCGTCCATATAATGAGAATATTTACATCATATGAGAAAATGTGTTCGTGAAAGTTCTTTTATCGCACTCAGTTGTTAACTGAATTGCTTGAGGACAAGCAATAAATTAAGCTTGGGGGGAGTTGATACGTCCAAAAAGTATCTACTTTCCCGAACACTTTTGCTATTGTTTTGCCTCTAATTTGTGTATTTTGGATATAACTAACACAGACTAACGCTGTTTTCAGCAGAATTGCCCTGGTGTCTTATTTTTGTGCAGAAAATCAACTTTCAGGAAAATCCCCGGAAATAATTGCGATGGGCCTATTTTCACAGAAGACCTACGGAGCCAGAAGACGAGACGGAGGGGGGCCACGAGGTGCGCACACCACATGGCGGCGCGGTGGGCCCCTGGGCCGCGCCGCCATATGGGGACGCCGCCTCGGCCAGCCCCTGACGCTCCCCTCTGGACTACTTAAAGTCCTTGATCTAAAAACGCACGGGGGTTCGACCAATTTGCCAGAAGACATCCAGAACTCCGCCGCCATCGAAACTCTATTTCGGGATCAGAAACTCCATTCTGGCACCCTGCCGGGACGAGGAATTGGAGGAGATCATCGTCATCATCGCCACCGACGCCTCTACATCAACCATCCATGCTTCCCCCATCCATGTGTGAGTAAATCCCCGCTGTAGGCTGAAGGGGATGGTTGGGATTGGATGAGATTGTTCATGTAATATCCATAAGATTGTTAGGGCATGGTGTCTAGTATCCGTTGTTGGTACTTTTATGATATTGTTGCAACTTGTTATGCTGAATGCTTGTCACTAGGGCCCGAGTGCCATGATTTCAGATATGAACATGTTATTGATTCATGATGATATTCATTGTTTTATGATCTTACCTGCAAGTTGTATACACATATTGCTGTCCGGAACCCGAGGCCCCAAAGTGACAGAAATTGGGACAACCGGAGGGGAAGGCTGTGATATGAGGATCACATGTGTTCACGGAGTGTTAATGCTTTGCTCCGGTACTCTATTAAAAGGAGTAACTTAATTACCAGTAGTTTCCCTAGTGGCTCGGCTGCCACCGGCTGGTAGGACAAAAGATGTTGTGCAAGTTTCTCATTGCGAGCACGTACGACTATATACGGAACACATGCCTATGGTTATTTAGTACTTGGATACTGTTTTATTATTATCTGCAAATGCCCTGCCTTGATTATTACATGAGTTCTCTTATCCATGCAACGCCCGTTCATCAATCCCTATGCCTACAGTATTTTAATCCTGTTGTTTACTATAATCACTATTGCTGTCTTTATTACACTGCTGCTTATATTTCACTACTACTACTGCTATAAAACTGTTGCTACTGATAAACTATTGCGAGCAAGTCTGTTTCCAGGTGCAGCTGAATTGACAACTTTGTTGTTAAGTCTTGCAAATATTCTTTGGCTCCCCTTGTGTCGAATCAATAAATTGGGTTTTACTTCCCTCGAAGACTGTTGCGATCCCCTATACTTGTGGGTCATCAGTACGTTCGTACTTCCCTCCCCCCTTCCGCCTTGCCAAATGTAAAATAACCCCTAAAGGTCTCGACAAAGTCAAAGCATCGATGTCGAGACCTTTCCAAATGTAAAATAACCCTAAAGGTCTCGACAAAGTCGAAGCGTCGATGTCGAGACCTTTCCAACTTTAAAATAACCCTAAAGGTCTCGACAAAGTCGACGAGTCGATGTCGAGACCTTTCCAACTATAAACTAACCCTCAAATTTTTCTCACATAACAGATTCTCCACATAACACATATTTTAAACTCATTAATAAACTGATAAAAAGGAACTCACTTCAACATCAGGGATCAAATTAAACTAATTCAACATATATTGTTCAACATTACAAAGCAACCACCATTTAGTTCACCATTACAAACGAGACATCATTTAGTTCAACATTACAAACCAGACAGAATTTAGTTCAACATTACGAACCATAGGGAATTAAATTCAAACATTCAAATCAAATTAAACTGCTACACATGCTAGCTACTCCTCACACATCTCCTTGATCTTCTTCAGCTTTGCCCTGGTGGATTCCTTGAGCTTAAATAAATCCCCAATTATGTACTCAAGCTTTCTCTTCTCTTCTTTCAATTGATCTCTCTTCTTCTCTGCCTTAATTGTCATGCATTTTTCATATTGCTGGTTGATGCATCCACTGCCTTCTTCTGCTCTAACTCAGCCCTGGCATCAATCAATCCTTGCTCATCTTGGGCCTTCAAGGCTAGTATGACTTGCTTCTCCTCCACAATTTTCTTTATCTCTTCTTGAGAACTCCTCAGGTCAATGTGCATCTTTTCAATCTCATCTTTCAGCTTAAACCTCTTCTCCATGTTATCCAGAGCATCATTAACCCTACCTTCCTTTTCTTGTCCATACAAATCCCACAACTTTGACAATGCTTTCTGAAGTGCAAGTGGCCACTCACCATCTACCCAAAGAAGAAAATCACAAGCTGGTTCTCCATCATGGCCTGCACACCCTAAGAACCTCCTCCATGTCCAGCAACCATCAAATGCTACAAATCGAGCAACTACAACACCATGCTTGCAAGTCACAGTCCTGCCACCCTCATCAGCTAAACCACAGAAATCGGAGTCGTAGGTAGTGTTCACACTCTAGCAGTTCGAAAAAAACAAGGAATAATCAGCCTAAATCATCCTCAGAATCAAGATTCCCCCAATTCCTAACCCTGCAATTTCCCCAAATTATGACAGCAAAGGGAGAGGACTCACATCACTGTCAAGGTGAAAGAACATCTCTCATATTATGTTTTGTGTGTTTGATGTCAATGTATGTGATACACTAATGTTTGTTTAAGTGGTACAGGGATTATATAGATACATATATATGTGTGATGGATGTTGTAAGTCGTGTCAAAAAGAAGTCATAACAGATCACTGTGTCGGATAATCTGGGCCGGATATTTCCAAAATATCCGGCCCCCATTTTTTCGGCTAAGGACTTGAGGATTTGTGGCTCAGTACACCCTTGACATGGGCTGGATAATTGCCCGGATATCTGCCCGGATTTGCCCCAGGGCCGGATAATCCGGGCCGGATATTTCCAAAATATCTGGGGGCCTGGAAATCGGCTAAGGACCTGAGGAAAAGCTGCTCTGGACAGGGGCCGGACATTTGGCCGGATTTTCCGGCGGGGGGGGGGGGGGGGGATTATCCGGCCCTAACTTAGGCCGGATTATCCGGCCCCCCGGAAGCTCCAACGGCTGGAAATTAGAAGGGGGTATTTATACCCCCTTCTTCTACCTTGCTCCTTGCTCAATCATTACACAAAAATCTGCCAAGCTTCACCACCATTAGAGCCACCTCAAGAACACAAGATTTGCAAGATCTCCTTCCTCCCCAACCAAAGCTCTTGATCTTTGGAGATTCGAAGGAGAAGACACCGATCTACATCCTCACCGAAGCGATTTGCATTTCCCCCTCATTTGTTTGAGGGCCCTCTTGCTAGTGTTCCTATTTGGTTCCCTAGTTGATTGTTGTTGATGTGTTGTTGTTGATTGTTGTATTGTTATAGATTTGGGAGCCTCCAATTCGGTTGTGGATGTGTGCCCCAAGAACCTTGTAAAGGCCCGGTTTCCGCCTCGAGGAAATCCCTTAGTGGAAGTGGGCTAGGCCTTCGTGGCATTGCCCATAGGAGATCTGAGTGAAGCCTTCATGGCTGTTGGTTTGGCTTTCGTAGCAACCACACTCCTCCAAACGTAGACGTACCTTCTTGCAAAGGAAGGGAACTATGGGAATCATCTCCGTGTCATCGCGTGCTCCACTCTCGGTTACCTCTATCCTATTCTATCTCTTATTGCGTAGCTATATCTTGCTTAGTTGTTTACCTTGTCATATAGGTAAATTCACTTACTTGCATATCTAGAGAATTTACCTTTGTGTCAAGCCTAAATTGAAAAAGAACTAAAAATTGGTTAGCACCTATTCACCCCCCCCCCCTCTAGGTGCGGCATACGATCCTTTCAATCGGTATCAGAGCCTCGACTCTTATTTCGAGCTTAACCGCCTAAGAGTATGCCGGACGAAGAACCTATGGAAGGGGACGCTAAGATGGTCACCATGGATGATTTCAATTCGTTGAGGTCCTCCATGGAAGCTCAAATGGAAAGCATGAGAAAAATGATTTCCGAGCTTTTGACTCCGGCCCCTCCCATGGCTCCCACCAAAGAGGTAAATGTCACAGATGCGTTAGAAGAGGGAGATGCTTCGGTATTACCCTCCACTACCACACCCGTGGATGGTGATAACTTAAACACTATCAAATCTACCATTGCATCTCCTAGGGGAACTAGTGGAGGTGAGAGCTACAATCGAGTGGCTCCACCTTTTCTATCTCCCGATATACCGGTTCCCCATCCTCATATAAACATTCGGGGCGACCCACCTAAGTTTTCCGTTAATGATTTCGATACTTGGCAATTTGAGTTTAGCTCTCATGTTCGCAGTGCCTCCAATGAACTTTGCAGAATCATCGTGGAAGGCTTCAAGCCCTACAACCCCGACAAGTTGACTAGAAGAGAAGCGGTTGATAGTCAACTCAACAATACCGCCTTGCACATGATTCAAACTAGTGTGGGGACAAAGGATTTGTCTCGTGTTCGGAACTTCACCACCGCCAAGGAAGCTTGGGATGGTTTGGCCGCTAGTTGCATTGGAAGTGAGAGCATGAGAAGGAACAAGTATAATGCTCTTCGGAATAAAGCCGAAGGATTCATGAGGCTACCGGATGAAGATCATGAAGTCATGTATGGAAGACTTCTCACCGTTGCCGATGCTTTCCGGAATGTTGGTGCCACCCACATCAATGACTCTTGGATCAAGGATAAGTACATCGATTGCATGATGCCGTTTGAACCATTGATGTCAAGACTCTTGTCGGTAGAGAATGCTATCCCTCTCTCACCTCTCAACAAGCCGTGCACGAGATGCAAGCTCTCAAGGTGCTTGAGCAAAACTCTCATGATTCTCGCAATCGAGCTCTTGGGATGTCAAAAGGGTCCAACCTTGCCTTGGTGGTCAACTCCGTGGAAGAAGTGATTCCTCAAGAATCTTATAGGGCATCTTGGAGTATGTCCTATCCGGAAGACTTGGAACACCACTACCATGAACACATGGCATTCCATGCAAATACCTTTTGGGTTGACCCATCCAAGGCCAAGGAAGAGAACATAAAGAGAAACAACTCAAGGGGTTTCACAAGCTCGGGCCCAAGAACAAGATCTTGCTACAATTGTGATGACAAGCGCCATTTCATTGCCGAATGCCCCTATGAGAATAGGGAGACTCATGGTGGAAGGCTCATCCCCAAGGACAAGAGCAAAGACTCAAAGGGCAAGTATTCAAAGGCCCCCAACAAGAAATTCTACAACAAGAGCAAGAAGGGCAAAATGCCCTCAAGGATTGTGCTAGTGACTAAAGAAGAATATTCTTCCGATGAAGTTGAAAGTTGCAGTGATGATGAAGAAGAAAGCTCAAAGGAAGTGGCCGCCATTGTCACTACCAACATTCCCTCTTCCTCTCTCTTTGATTCACCCAATGAGAATCCTCAAGTCAAGAATTCACATTGCTTCATGGCAAGGTCCACCTTGGACACATCAATTGTGCTATCAACTCAAGAAGAGTATACCTCCGGAGATGATGATGTTGATGATGAAGAAGATGCAACCTCAAATGGATTGGTTGCCCTTGCCTCCCTCTCCACTAACTCTTCATCAACAAGTGAATCTCCCAATGAGGTCATTCATGTGGAGGAAGAAAGTTGCCTCATGGCTAAATCTTCCGAGGTATCATCTCCTAACCCCTCTACGCCTAACATTTCAAATGATCTAGGGGTTGATCTTGCTAGTCTAAAAGTGAAACAAGAAATGCTAGAGTTTGATGATTTCATTCTTAACCTACAAGGTAACACTAAAAAGCATGTTTCAAATCTCATGGTTCGTATAGCTCAACTAAATGGTACTCTTCAGAAAAAGTGCCAAATAGAGAGAGAAGACTCTCTTGAAATACATGCTCTTAAAAATGCTCTTGAGGAATGTCAAGAAACCATAGCGTCTCTTGAAGAGAGGCTAGAAAATCTTGAAGAACCTCAAGATAAACTTAACAAGCTCACTAAAGCTAGAGATCTTGCTAGAGCTAAGACTAAAGTGCTTATAAAGGAAAAGGCCAAATTTGGTGTTGATCATTAGAAACTTGTGAAGGATCTAGATGAACTAGACAAGGCTCACAAAGCCTTGAAGAGTGAATACTCTCTCCTCTCCAAGTCTTATGAGCAACTTCAAATTAGGCTTGCTTCATATGACATACCTAGTACCTCTACTCCTTCATGTGATCATGCAAATATTATTGAGGAAAATGCTAGGTTGAAGGATGAACTTGCTAAGGCCTCCTCTCCCCAAAGTAAACTTTACTTGGATGATCTTTTGAGTAAGCAAAGGTCAAACAATGGGAAGGAGGGACTTGGTTATAATGCCAAGGCTAAAAAGGCAAACAAGAAAAAGGCCAAGCCCGCACATGAGAAAGCCACCACTAATGGTGAAACCCCAAAGGGCAAAACCATTAATGATGATGGTGCGGGAATTGATAACCCTCACTATGTTCTTTTTAAAGATTATTATGGTGATGTTTATGCTAAATATGTTGGTTCATATGATGGTTATGTTGCTTGGTCTATTTGGGTCCCAAAGACCCTTGTTGCTAACAAAAGAGGACCCATTGAGAAATGGGTACCTAAATCCAAAAATTGATCTCATGTAGGACTATGCCGCCGGAGGTTCAAAATGGGTACTTGATAGTGGATGTACAAGTCATATGACCGGTGGCAAGAACCTCGTCAAGGAGTTGAGGCCCAACATAAATAATATCACCATCTCCTTTGGCGATAATTCTACATCCGAGGTATTGGGTTTTGGCAAGGTTGTGGTTGCACACAACATTACTCTTGTGGATGTCATGCTTGTCAAAACCCTTGGTTACAATTTGCTTTCCGTTTCCGCCCTTGGCAAGATGGGTTTCGCCGTCTTTATTGATAAAGATATTGTGGTCCTCTTGTGGAGCAAGACTCTAAAAGTCGCTTTCGTTGGGTATCGCGAACACAACTTGTATGTGGTGGACTTTTCGGGGACCACCACGACAAGTGCGATGTGCCTATTCGGAAAGGCGGATGTGGGTTGGTTGTGGCATCGCCGCCTAGCCCATGTCAACATGAGAACTTTGCAAAGTCTTCACAAGGGGAACCATATTGTGGGACTAATGGAAAATGTGTCTTTTGCCAAAGATCGTGTTTGTAGGGCTTGTGTTGAAGGCAAAATGCATGACTCTCCGCATCCAAGCAAGACTATCATCTCTTCCAAGAGGATCTTGGAGCTCCTTCATGTGGATCTCTTTGGTCCCGTTGCTCATGCAAGTCTTGGTGCGAAGAAACATTGCTTGGTGATTGTTGATGATTACTCAAGATACACTTGGGTCTACTTTCTCAAGACGAAAGATGAGACTCAACAAATATTCATTGACTTTGCTACCGAGGTACAACGCCAACACAACCTCCTCATTATGGCAATAAGAAGTGACAACGGCTCCGAGTTCAAGAACTATACACTCAATGATTTTCTTAGTGATGAGGGGATTCGACATCAATATTCCGCTGCTTACACCCCTCAACAAAATGGTGTTGCGGAAAGGAAGAACCAGACTCTTATGGATATGGCAAGATCTATGATGGCGGAGTATAAATCCCACTATAACTTTTGGGCCGAAGCCATCTCCACCGCTTGTCACTCCTCTAACCGGCTCTATCTTCGCAAGGGCTTGAACAAGACTCCATATGAAATACTCACCGGGAACAAGCCTAATATCTCATACTTCAAGGTGTTCGGGTGTAAGTGTTTCTACAAAATCAAATGAGTTCGTTTATCTAAATTTGATCCTAAAGCTTTGGAGGGTATATTTGTTGGTTACGGTGTCGAATCTCACACTTATAGAGTCTTTGATGTATCCTCAAGGATTATCATCGAATATTGTAGTGTGAAGTTCGAAGAAAATGATGGCTCCCAAGTGGGGCAAGTTGATGTTTGTGCAGGTGATGAAATACTTCAAGATGCCATAGTAAGAATGGGTGTGGGATTTTTCCGCCCCATTGAGGGACACGGTGTGGCGTCTCGGGAAGGACTATGCTCTACCACGGTGGAGCCCTCATCTTATCAACATCAACAAACCCCTTCTAGTGAAGCAAATGATGCACCAACCCAAGAACAAGAACAAGACCCTCCCTCTTGTGTGCAAGATCAAGGACAAGATCAACCAAGCATTCATGATGGCTCCAATGAGGATCCATTCAATTCATGTCATTCACCTCATAATGTCCAAGATCAAGTACATGATGTTGAGCACTCTCAAGAAATTGAGGAAGCTCAAGTTGAAGGTCAAGACGGGGACCCAAATGATCAAGTTGATCAAGTGATACCTCCAAGGCCAAGAAGAACCAAGGAGGAGATCGAGACCCGTCGTCTAGCAAGAAGAGAAAGGAACCTTGAACTTAGTGGACACACACATGACAAGGTCCTTGGTGATGTAAGGGAAAAAGTTTCCACAAGAAGGCAATTGGCTAACTTTAGCAATCATCATGCTTATATCTCCTTAGTGGAACCCAAGAAAGTATTTGAAGCCCTTGAAGATTCGGATTGGTTGGAAGCTATGCACGAAGAACTCAACAACTTCAAGTGCAACAAAGTATGGACCTTAGTAGAGAAGCCAAAGGGGTGCCGCAATGTTATAGGCACTAAATGGATTTTCAAGAACAAGCAAGATGAGTTTGGAAATGTTGTGAGGAACAAGGCAAGATTGGTGGCTCAAGGGTTCTCTCAAGTTGAGGGAATTGACTTTGGAGAAACCTATGCTCCCGTGGCTCGCCTTGAGTCCATCCGTATCCTTCTTGCTTATGCATCGCATCATAACTTTAAGTTACAACAAATGGATGTGAAAAGTGCATTTCTTAATGGTCCTTTGCATGAAGAGGTTTATGTTAAGCAACCCCCGGGGTTTGAGGATCTCAACTTCCCTAACCATGTCTATAAGCTTGATAAAGCACTTTATGGTCTCAAACAAGCTCCTAGAGCTTGGTACGAGCACCTTAAAGAATTATTGGTAGACCGTGGGTTAGATGTTGGGCTAATCGATCCCACTCTTTTTACTAAGAGGGTCAATGGGGAGCTTTTCGTTTGCCAATTATATGTTGATGATATTATCTTTGGCTCTACTAACAAAGCTTTCAATGATGAATTCTCAAAGCTTATGACCGATAGGTTTGAGATGTCTATGATGGGAGAGATGAAGTTATTCCTTGGTTTTGAGATCAAGCAATTGAGGGAAGGAACCTTCATCAACCAAGCAAAATATCTCCAAGACATGCTCAAGAGGTTCAAGATGACCGAGTTGAAGGGTGTAGCCACTCCTATGGTTACTAAATGTCATCTTGCACTTGATCCCAATGGTAAAGAGGTGGATCAAAAGGTATATCGCTCCATGATTGGATCCTTGCTTTACCTTTGTGCATCTAGACCGGACATAGTGTTGAGTGTTGGTGTGTGTGCAAGGTATCAAGCTTCCCCTAAGGAGAGCCACATGATGGCTCTCAAAAGAATCTTTCGGTATTTGGTTGATACCCCAAGATATGGTATTTGGTACCCCAAAGGCTCAAGCTTTATTCTCAATGGATACACCGATGCGGATTGGGCGGGAGACAAGGATGATAGGAAATCAACTTCCGGGGCTTGCCAATTTCTTGGTAGGTCCTTGGTGTGTTGGTATTCTAAGAAGAAAAATTGTATATCTCTCTCCACCGCCGAAGCCGAATATGTTGCCGCCGCAAGTGGATGCACTCAATTGTTATGGATGAGGCAAACTTTAAAGGAATACGGTGTCATTTGTGACAAAGTGCCTCTATTATGTGACAATGAAAGTGCCATCAAGATTGCCTATAATCTGGTGCAACATTCAAGAACGAAGCATATTGAGATCCGGAATCATTTCATTAGGGATCATGTTGCCCGTGGTGATATTGAGCTTATCTATGTTCCTACCAAAGATCAACTTGCCGATATATTCACGAAGCCTCTTGATGAAGCAAGATTCTCTTATTTGAGGAATGAGCTAAATATCATTGATTCAAGGAGTATAGCTTGACCATCTTGCAAACACACCTTTGTCTCAAAACTTTATTTGGTTTAGATGTGGGCATGGAAATAGGGGGAGTGCGGTTTAAATTATTGAGCTATCCCCCCCCCCATAATGCCAACATTAAGAAATCATTCTCTTTATATCATATGTTGATATGTGAGCTTCAATGATGAGTAGTGGCTTGGACCCAAGATATATCTTCGCGGTGCCATGCCACAACACTCATATATGGTGGCCTAGGCCACCACACTCTTCTTTGTGAAGAGTTGGAGTTATTTGGATCTTATCGCCTTTTATTTGACAACTCTGTGTTCTTATGGGAAATCACTCTAGTTTGGCCTTATTTGATCATAT
Source organism: Lolium perenne (assembly GCF_019359855.2). Taxonomy (NCBI): domain Eukaryota; kingdom Viridiplantae; phylum Streptophyta; class Magnoliopsida; order Poales; family Poaceae; genus Lolium; species Lolium perenne. The sequence goes on from NC_067245.2 coordinate 193,348,790, forward strand.
CTTGCAAACTTGAGTGATCATGTACCATTTACAGTTTGTGTCTTCTAAACCTAAGCCTACACTCATCTATAAGCCATTTCCATCTTGCTCATATGTCATGTTTTGGTAAAAACTTGGAGTTTGAGGTTTTTCGGTCGGATGATCTAGGTTGCCCCATCTTATTGGAAAATATGCATCTTATATGTGACGTGATACATTATTGCATCACATATGGGTTCATGCAAATAACCAACTAAAGATAGGCAGGATTTCCGGTGTTCTGGAAATTTCCAGAAAACCGGATAATCCGGCCCCCTGGCAACCCGGAAAATCCGGCCCGGCCGGATTATCCGCCCTCACTTTGGGCCGGAATATCCGGCCTGGGCTAGTTGCGAGGGGACTTAGAGAGGCCGCGGGGTGGACAGTTGCCACAGTAACCAGTTCCCCCCATGCGCCCTCTTTCTCCTCCATAGCCGCCGGAGCTCCTCCTCCTCGCCGGAGTCGCCCCGTCCGCTCCCTCTCGGAGTTTTTGGGTGGATCGGGTGCCTCTCCTCCCTAGCTACCATCTTCTCCAAGCGGCTTCCCCAATGGATGCGGGTATGACTCACAATCCCTAACCCTAGGTGTTGTGATTTGTATGTGCTATTTTCTTGGTGGAGATGGTGTCTAGTTGTTCCAAATCGTGTGTAGTATACTCCTCTTGCATGCTATAAGGCCGATCTGGTCGTAGACAAGCTTTTGATTGCAAGTTCTGCAAGATTCGCAGGGCCGGATTATCCGGCCCCCGCGAAGACTGGATTATCCGGTCAGGCCGGATTATCCGCCCCCCGGGGACACCGGATTATCCGGCCTGGAGCTTCATCACCGCTGCAGTGTTGATTCACTCTATCTTGTCTAGACTTGTACCGACTTATAGTATGTTTCTAGAGTACATTACTGTATCATACATGACTTATGAGCATTGTCTTCTCTTTGCTAGCCGCCTTTGCTGTTCACAGGTGCTGGTTCTCGGGGTACTCGGAGACACGCTAGGCATGATCGGTCAAGTGATGAGTTCGCTTCGAATGCTCCTCGCAAGTCCTCAGCTTCTAGGCAGAAGAACAATGCTACTAGGGAAAACTACAAGACAATGGACATTGTCACTTATGCAGCAATCCGTATGAAGAACTGGTATGAAGACCTCCCAAGGGATGAAGAGACAGAGGGCAGGCAATTCTGGTGCATGGAGCAGGAGTTCATCTACAAGGATATTTATGAGCCCATGAAGAAACTGCGACCAATGCAAGCTATCAATGTGGATCTTCTGGCAGTCAACAATCATTTTGAGGATGCCATCTGGGTGACTGGCAGGTTGGGCTTGCAGGATCTGATTAAGATTCAATGTGACTATAGTCCAGAGTTGGTTAAGCAATTCTTTGATACTTTGGCCATCAAGAAAGATGCTGAGCGCACTATGGAATGGATGACTGGCTCCACTCACTGTAGGGCAACCTTGCGCCGGTTTGCCTCTATTCTTGGACTTCCTGAAGAAGGAGGCCGTCGCCTCCATGGTCCTCAGAAGACGGATAAGAATGTGCTGTTTGATCTCTATAACTCTTCTGGAGCAGTTGGTACTACCAAGGGGCTGCTTCCCATCTACGGTCAGTTGCTCCATTTCTTTCGAGCCACCATTGCTCCAAGTGGTGGAAACAATGATGCACTCCGGGAAGCTCTTGTGGATCTTATGCACCTCAGTCTTAAGTGTGCTCGTGATCCTAATGAGGAACGTGACTTCTCTCTTGATGTCATGGACTTCATCTTCAATGAGATTCATGATGCCATGGTCTCCCGGACCACCATACCATATGCACCATATATCCAGCTCCTCATCAACAACTCTGTGGCCATGGATGAAGACTTGAGCCGGTTCCCTTTGATGAAGCACACAGTCAAGAAGGCTTACAAGCTTAAGTCGGTTCCTCATGCTGCACCTGCTCCTGACTCCTTTATGGGAGATGCTCGCTCTAGTGGTTTTGCTCCTGCTCGCCATGCTGATCTTCCTGCCATGAAGAGACAAGTGAGGAAGCTTAGTTGGTTTCAGCGTCACATTCTTTGCATGAATATTGAGATCCATAAGGAGAACTATGCAACCAGCCGTGAGCGTTCTGAGATTCAGCATACTCAGGCGGTCATTCTTCATAAGCTCAGTGGTGAGCAAGGACCTCCGCCTCAGCCTCCAGTTCACCCAGGTTACAATGCGTGGCATTCTTCACAGGTTCCGTGGAATGATCTTGAGGACTGCATTCAAAGGGCCAACTACTCTCGCCGCTCTCCGGATGCCCCTGACACTGAAGATGAAGAAGAGGAAGAGGTGTACCAGTCCGATGACGAAGATGGCTCCGAGTGATCTCCATGGGGCGAGTAGCATCGCGCTTTTCCCCTTTTTGGCGTCTCGATGCCAAAGGGGGAGAAGTGTTCTATTAGGACTTCTCTCGGGGATTTGCATGGATTGGGCACAAGCATATGCGTTTATCATTCCTTTATTGCTTGTGTTCCCTCTTATTTGAACTATTTGGTTTGGTTGTGTTTCGTTTCAAACTATGTGCTATGTGGTGTGAGACATTGTTAAGGTTTTCGGATTTCCATATGTTGAGATCAAGGTTATTATATTGTGTGTGATGCTATATCTCCATATGGGTATGATTTCTATCACCTTATCTCAACTACATATATGTCTATGTCTCTCTTGTTAGAGCTCATGTTGGATACCTCTTGTGTTGAGGCACCTCGCACCTATGTGTTGTGTATTTGTATTCAAATGCAAATTACTTATATGCACACATGTAGGGGGAGTGCCTCTATGTTTTGCCTTCATGCTTAACTCTATAGTGATTCTCTTGCAAATTCGTATATTGTCATCAAACACAAAAAGGGGGAGATTGAAAGAACATCTCTCATATTATGTTTTGTGTGTTTGATGTCAATGTATGTGATACACTAATGTTTGTTTAAGTGGTACAGTGATTATATAGATACATATATATGTGTGATGGATGTTGTAAGTCGTGTCAAAAAGAAGCTGTAACAGGATCACCAGGCCGGATAATCCGGGCCGGATATTTCCAAAATATCCGGGGCCCATTTTTTCGGCTAAGGACTTGAGGATTTGTGGCTCAGTACACCCTGGACATGGGCCGGATAATTGCCCGGATTTGCCCCAGGGCCGGATATTTCCAAAATATCCGGCCCCCTCGAAATCGGCTAAGGACCTGAGGAAAAGCTGCTCTGGACAGGGGCCGGACATTTGGCCGGATATTAGGCCGGATTTTCCCCGGAGCCGGAATTTCCGGGGTGGGGGGGGGGGGCGGATTATCCGGCCCTAACTTAGGCCGGATTATCCGGCCCCCCGGAATCTCCAACGGCTGGAAATTGGAAGGGGGTATTTATACCCCCTTCTTCTACCTTGCTCCTTGCTCAATCATTGCACAAAAATCTGCCAAGCTTCACCACCATTAGAGCCACCTCAAGAACACAAGATTTGCAAGATCTCCTTCCTCCCCCAACCAAAGCTCTTGATCTTTGGAGATTCGAAGGAGAAGACACCGATCTACATCCTCACCGAAGCGATTTGCATTTCCCCCTCATTTGTTTGAGGGCCCTCTTGCTAGTGTTCCTATTTGGTTCCCTAGTTGATTGTTGTTGATGTGTTGTTGTTGATTGTTGTATTGTTACAGATTTGGGAGCCTCCAATTCGGTTGTGGATGTGTGCCCCAAGAACCTTGTAAAGGCCCGGTTTCCGCCTCGAGTAAATCCCTTAGTGGAAGTGGGCTAGGCTTTAGTGGCGTTGCCCATAGGAGATCTGAGTGAAGCCTTCGTGGCTGTTGGTTTGGCTTTCGTAGCAACCACACTCCTCCAAACGTAGACGTACCTTCTTGCAAAGGAAGGGAACTACGGGAATCATCTCCGTGTCATCGCGTGCTCCACTCTCGGTTACCTCTATCCTATTCTATCTCTTATTGCGTAGCTATATCTTGCTTACTTGTTTACCTTGTCATATAGGTAAATTCACTTAGTTGCATATCTAGAGAATTTACCTTTGTGTCAAGCCTAAATTGAAAAAGAACTAAAAATTGGTTAGCACCTATTCACCCCCCCTCTAGGTGCGGCATACGATCCTTTCACGAGGGAGCTCTGCTCTGGAGAGGACTCCTCGCCGTTAGCCCACGAAAACATGGCCGTCAGTTCCTGCGGCAGCGGAGATCTGCGTCGACGGCGAGTGCTTGCAGTGGGATGGAACAGAGAGAAACAGAGAGGAAGGAGACGAGCGAGCCAACCCCTTAAACAGGAGCCCTAACGCATGTCCTAACGGGCGTCCGTCAACTACACGCCACGTCAGCTCTGACTGTGGGCCACGACTGCCAGAAACATGGTTAGCACAGCTAATCCGTTGAATCAGTGCTCCGTGGTGCGAGCGTGCCCCAAACCTGGTAGTCATGTGACAATCTAGTTCCATGACATCTATGGCACGATTATGGTAGTTTTTTTTTTGTCATTTACTCATTTTAGAGCATCTCCAGCCGCGTCCCCCAAAGCGTCCCCCAAAGCAATTTGGGGCGCGCCGGACCAAAAATTTGTTCCAGCCACGTCCCCCAAAGCCCATTTTTGTCCGGCGTGGCCCTATACGGTGTCCGGCGCCCCGATCCCGTCCCCTTCCCACAGGGGACGCTCCGGTGACGCCGGACACACCGAAAAGCGAGGCGAGGAGTGGCGGGGCCGACCCGTCAGCGGCACAATAAATTTTAACCTAATCGTCGCCTACCTCGCGACGGAAGTTATTGGCTTTGCAGCGACGGTGCAGTTCCCGCAGAGGCGCAGCGACGCGTCCCGTCGCGCCTAGCTCTGCGTGCCGGCGTTAATGAGCGCCACCGCTCCTCCGCCTCCCTCCGGCCTATAAAAGGGTCGCCTCTCATCGTCCCTCTCACACACAAACCCTAGCGCCTCTCTCCCAAACCCTAGCCGCCACCATCTCAACAAGACTCGACGCTATGTCTGGTAGAGGCGGAGGCTGACCTCGCGGCCGTGGTCGTGGTCGTGGTCGTGGCCGCGGCAAAGCTGAACGCTCGCCGTCGCCTCCCACGCCGTCGTCTTCATCGTCAGAGATGGACGTAGAGCCGGACGTGCTGTTCGAGTTCGTCCTCGTCCTCAAGGGCGACCCGCGCGGCATCCAGAGGCTGCCGGACTCCTTCGCAGTGTACGTCGCCGGCGACGACCGCCCGCGCACGATGCATCTGCGGGAGGCTTCGTGCGGCTACTACCGGTGGATCGTCGACGCGATCTACGACGCGCGCGGCAAGATGTACCTCAACATCGGCTGGGAGAAGTTCGCGCGCCACCACAGCCTCGAAGCCGGCTTCATCCTCATATTCTCCTACTTCGGCGACAAAGACATGAGCGTCAAGGTCTTCGACGAGACGCGTTGCCGCCGGGACTACCACGGCGACAACACCGACGAGGAGGACGACTGAGTGTTGTTTCTTCGCAGCGAATACGTGCACAGAGGTTTCTGGATGTTCGTCTCATCGGTAGAACCAACAAGGGCACCATCCTCCCGCTGGATTTTCCAGTTTGGGTGATTCGGTGTGCCCTCGAGTGTTCTTTCTTAGCAGCGAACACAGGAAACCTTCGATGCACGATCTAATTAGGTTTAGTTTTTTTTGCAATATTTTATATTTGTGTCCACCATGGTTCAAACTATGTATTAGTTTGTGGAAACCATGTTTCTAACAATGTCTTCGTGTAAACCACGTTCCTAATTATGTATTAGTTTGTGGAAATTGAAATAAAAATGCTAAAAAAGTATTTTAAATGTTTGGAGGACACGGCTGGGAAGCGACGTCTCCCAAACGCGACACGAATAAAATATGTCCCCCAAAAATTCAATCCAACACGCCCAGCTGGCTCTTACTCGCTACTTTTCAAGGTCTTTGTCTTCTTTAAGGTTTGTTCGAATAAAAGGAAGAACGTTGTAGCCCTTCCGTGGATGTGGCCCATTTATTTCACCTCGGGGTCCTCCTCCCTCCGCCGCTTCTTGATTTCCCAAGCGAATTCCCCCCGCCGCCAAACAACCACCACTCCTCGGTTCTACTCCTTTCCAGCCCCTGCCTATAGGCATTTATTTCTCTGCCAAAATCCTCTCTCCAGAGACACGGAAATGGCGTCCCAACCCCAGGCAGGCCGCTTCACCCAGGGAGTGGCGGCTCGTGCCCCGCCGCCGGCCTCCGTTGAAGGCCCCGCCTACCGCGCCACCCTGCAGAGATGCGTACGGCCGTACTTCCCTCTCCCCCTTCCGCCCTGCCAAGAACCGGGCTTTAACGCGTTCCCTTGCTTCTTTTCTTCTTCCTTCCATTAGGTGGCGCTCGTCGACTGGTGGCTGGTGAGGGGCGAAGACGACAAGATCCGTGTTGCTGGGTACCCTGAGAGGTGAGGCATTTCTGTCAAAGAAAAAAAAAATTCCCTTCTTCTCCCCTTTCCCCTTTCCCATTGACCCTTCCTGCCCCTTGTGTGTTGCAGACCTGCGTTCTGTTCGTGGAAATAAAGATTTTTTAAAGTTAGGTTGCTAGATGAACTGCAACTTTCCCGTTGCTTTCAGTCAACAACTTTTTTTTTCTGAAAAATGTACATTTCTTTATTCTAACACAAATGAAATAGGAACAAGTACGAAGCTAGACTTTGTGAAATTTTATCTTTTTAATCCATGTATATATTTCTATATGATCTGGATGGAAATAAATTCGTATTGATTAGATGAGCCTGCTATGTTACTGATTTAATATCTTTCCACCTATGGGTAGACTGCGCAACATATATATCCTAACCCTTATCTACGCTTTGCAATTGTATGCTGTATTGGCAGCCATCTCCAACTTGATCTTCTGCAATAAAACCTAACTGTTGAAGGTTTCTTTTTGGGGATTATGATGATGTCTGAAACCGACATCGATGTAAAAAAAACAGGAGTGGGTGGTAAAAAAATAGTTGATGGGAAACATAAGATTTTCAAAGTACCCTGGTTTAAGGAGCCCATGTAACTATTTTAAAGAAAAGGATTTTACCACTGATGTAACTCCATTAAATGATACTGATGATATGTTACATGCTGTTACATCAATGGGAAGATAAACCGTGAAAATGATTCTGGGTTTTCGGAACGTCACTTCTCAGTGTTTTATTCTAAGATTTATATTCTAATGCTAACAAACCTGAACCTTGACAGTATTTCTCATCCATTAACTTATGTTATGCTGTATGTGACTGTATCTCCATGAATAGGAAATTTTGCTTGCGTTGTATTATTTTCTCTATGCATCGGTACTGATAACATTCAACATCTCTAGTGTGAAACCATGTGTAACCTTTTAAAGAAACACTTTTTCTTGACACCTCATGGCATTAACATGTTGTTGCTCACTCTTCTAACAGGAATCGAGCAGCTCGACTATTCTATTCTGATTCCATTACAATGCGGCATGCTGATGGCACCCTTGAGACTGCAGATCACAAAATTCTATTAATTAGGGGTCCATTAAATATCAGACAGATGCATTGTAATGGATTTCCTTATGAGGTTTGATTTTTTTTTCTTCGTGCGTCAGTCTTCACTAGTTTTTTTCCGGCAGAACAAAATGATTCCTCTTAATTTTGCATACTTCAAATAGTTCTACTTGATCTATCTGGTTTATCTCTGCCAGTTTTGTTTCTGGATAGTACCTTATTAACAGAGAGCCCGGCTTTTATCATTCATCATATTAAAATTTATGCAGGTTTCTAAATACTTCCGACGTGGTTTTCCTGTTCAATGGGAGCAATGTGCTAATTCTAACATGAAACAGATGAATGAAAACACACAATCTCCATCAAAATCAACTGAATATTATATAGAGAAGTTCTTGCGTGGCAGCTTTATCAATTCTGCGGAATATAGTTTCATGGAGGCTGATTTCAAATCATCTAAAGGGCCTACTGGTAATACAGATGGACCTCCCAGCCAAGGGCTTTCAGATTTGTCTAATGGAATACCAAAAGTTCAGGAACCTACTGGAGATGGTGCTGATTATCATAACTCTGTGAGCATCACGACTGCATCTGAGGGATTATGTAATGGCAGAATCGGTATGCCTGATGAATCTTGTGAAGATTCTGGGCCTGGAGAAACATATAGTGGTCGAACAAGTCAAGCAGCAAAACCACGTGAATTACAAGTATTGGCCAAAGGGTTGAGTCCAGCATTTGGACTTCTTCAATGTTCAAAAGATAACACAGGCAGAAGACTGCGGAGTGGCAAAGTTTGTGAAATGTCAAATGGTGCTTCATTTAAGAAGGGTAACACCAAGAGGAAGACAATGCAGCATGAGACATTGAATGTGAATGTGGAACCAATTGAAGAGACAACATCCCCTTCAGATCCGACTTGTCATGAAAATGTAGGTTGGATTAGTTAAGTTGATGCAGAGTAATTTCTGTTGAGTTCCACTTTTGACCAATGGCTTGCTCTGGCCTGGATTAATGCTCTTTCAAACAAACCATTATGTAGCAGTAGCAGTCTAGTTGTATGTTGTTTACAGTAAACACACACTCTTTCTAAATATGCAGTGTTCTGCCATTTCAGTTTTGCTCCCATTAGGATTACAATTCTGTCATGGTATAGTTCAATGGCATATCCACTGCAAATCTCTGAACATTTTACTGATAACCTCTAACTATCAGATGCTGATTAATGCTTTGGTGGTGACAAGTCATATAAGTTTGCCCTTTTTCCCTTGACTTGATGTTCTCTAGAAATCATGTGATATTGTTGAAGACTTGTTACTTTCTACTGCCTTTTGCTAAATCTCATAGTCTGACTCAATGTAGGGTGGCTCAGTTACTCAAATCCCTGCTGCAGATGAACTTCACTCACAACATTCAGGTCATAAAGGTTAGTTAAATAATTTGCGTGAGTTGTTAATTATTTATCATTCAGCTTTTACTTGATGGAAGCTACATCAGGTTTCGCTAGTACTCGTAGTTGATAGCAATGACACACGTGCAATACACATATTACATGAAACAAAGCCACTTCTGATGTTAAGACACATCACACACGTGCAATTCACATATTACATGAAACAAAGCCACTTCTGAATTTAAGAAAATATGCCTTAAATGGGTACGTCATAGTTGATTGTCAATGCTTTCGCTAGTACTCTGTATTTTGTTGTCCTAGGTAATGTTGTTAACAAATCATACTTCAGTCCAAAATAGGAGGAAACCAACTTATTTGCACCCTAAACAAAGAACTTATATCCGTTGCCCTGCTATGATGTAAACCTAGCGAATAGACAAACAACAATAGTGTGCTAGTTGAATAAATGGAAGAGCCAGTAGACCAGCACCACACAGACGAGGACTCTGTATTGCCTCTTTGTATTACACATACAAGGAACACAAATGACTGTTCACACATGGTTATCTGGAACAAGTATTTAACACTCATGGTTGTTCGCTGTAGGAAAAGGGAGAGGAAGACCTAGAAAGAGGGCGAGGACCGAGGAGGTGTAGCATCGAGCATGGTGCGGTGAATATCAGAGCAACATTTTGTGATGAAGTAAATCTCAGCAAATGGTAGATGTGCTGTGTAACGGACTAGAGTTGTGCTAATGTAGGTTGTAGGATGAGGAAGATGCTACTGCTGTGAAACGGTTGGCAGAACAGTTCTTTGCAGGCCAACTATCTATGTATGTAGGTGCATCTGGAGACTATGTTACAAACCAATTCACATGTGCTGATGATGAGCTCAAGTACAACAGCTTCAGATGTATCTCTTCCTAGCTTTCTACAGCTGAAGGAGCTGCTCATGGTGGCTGGGCGTCACTGGCTTATCTCACGGATCACCCAGAGGAAGCCTCATCTATCCATGAGGTGATCTATGCAACGAGGTCCATGTCTGAACTGTTGTGAGACCGGTAGTTTGTATAGGTGATCGTGTTTCATCGAATGGCTTTTGGTTCCCTGGTCTGTATGATCGGGCTCCAGGAAGTTGGTCCCAGGTAGTAGCTCTTTTTGGAAGTAGCAAGATGGGTTGGGTAAAAACTCAGAAAAACATCTGGCTTCTAGACTCACTTTTCTGTGATGACTATGGTTTTGTACTTCCGTTTATTAAATGGAACCGGGGAGAAATCCATGTGAATCTAAAAAAGAAGTGCTGGTGTATTACTCATGCTCTGATGTTTAGCCAGAAAATCTTTTAGCTTTATCTGTCCGTGGGATTTCATCAAGTACCTTATCACGTTAACTCAGGATTTCCTCTATTTCGCAAAATCCAGAGAAATTGAATATCAGAAAACTTGTTAGATCTTCATTCTGAGTGTGCTTCTGGGCAACCTTTGCCAGAAGATTCGGGCGTAGCATACCAGTAAAGTAGAAAGAAGCGTCAAGCACATACCATCACTGTAAAGTACTTGGCTGTTTAACTGGTCAGAACACAGATTAAAACATCCAAACTCAAGTTCATGTGTTGGTACAAATTCGAGGTCTCAAATACCACTGCTTGAGATGATTACAAGTATTCCATCGATATCCTAATAACGGTTATGCACTTATGGTCTCATCAAACTATTACTCATTTAGCATAAATAGGTACACCTAAAAGATGCAACCCAAGTTCCTAAATTCCGCACGACCAAAATTCCTAATCTCTTGCCCTCAGCTACGATTGATTCGGAGTACCCCACAAACTTTCATGGTATAGACATTTACTCGGCAGGTGGAAGGACTTTATTGGCATCTTTCTCAGAAACAGAACCATAGAAACATATTCTTGTGTCGCCTTCTCGAACCTTTTGACCTAGATATCCCTTGTACAGGTCCCAAAACTCATTGCTGCATAATAAAGTGATCGAAAAGCAAAATTAGATGGTGATGGCAGTATTTGCTTGTAGTTCTTTCGGGTGCCTAATGTTGTTGCCACAAGTGGTACCTGACTTGTGGTAGCGTAAACAAGTTAAATGATTTCGGGTCCCTCTGCATGTCAAGTATCACTAGTTTCAAGCGTGACAGCGACAACGCTTCCATGTCAATTAGTTTCTTGATCCTGATCAAGAAAAAGCAACTATATAAGAATAGAAAAAGGTAGGACTACTTTATATATTGGGGCAATACCTCTTGGTGCTGTGCTGAACAGCACACAATCTTTTCCTCCACTACACATTTGTGGTAAGTAAACGGTTGTAATCATATTGCATGCTTAGTAGTTTTCAGTGGAACATTACTCATGAGAAGAAAAACAATTTTTCTTTGATACGGCCTACTCATAAAACTTGAAAAGAAAAGTCATGCATTCCACGCTTCTCTTGGAAACTGGTAAGATATTTTAACAAAGTTGGAGCGATCAATAATCAAGACAGTTAACGTGGTCATGCCCAGTGCACACACCCCACAGTGAAGAAAGTTCGTGATATGAATTGCATCAATGACTAAGCTTATGGTGCTGACTTTTCCACATGACTTTCTTTCTTCAGTGAGATCATAGTAAAGTAAATCCCCAACAAATTTTGCAAGTTAGACATTGTTTCTAATATATTATCGTCCTTGTTTCATGAATGTATTAGCTTCTAAAAACTAAGGCAAGTATGAAAAATATATCGTTTTGGGGACAAATGTAACACCCATATAGTTACAATACAGGTATTGAATCTACCAGACCAACAAATCTATATCCTTTTAGTTTTATCTGAACAAGATAAATTACCACTTCCAGTTTCCAGAATTAAACCTACAAGTTCAAAATTTTGAACCCAGTTGGTTTAGAATTCACCAAATACTAAGCTCCTGTTGTGTGCAATTTAAACATAATGGCAAGCATAAGCCAGCCATAAGCTTGAACAGTCAGCTTGAACAGTCAGGATCTCATACCTGCTGGGTGTACCACAGGCAATATTAACTCGATCTTTAAGCAGCGCAACCTACATGTAAAAAAAACAGAGAATGAGACAGCTGAATAAAAATTAGCAAGAGACTAAGAGAAAACTAGAATGTCAGTTCTGTAATTTACAACAATCTCAGTTTCTATTCTGCAAACAAAAGAACAATTAAATGAAAAAGGCGTTCACATGGTTATGTGTGATCAGATAGAAGATCCGAACCCATAAGATTCGAAGTGCACTAAGGGATAGATGATTACATATAAGAGATCTGAAGACCTTGAGGTTATAGTTTACTCAGATGCAGACTTTGCTGGGTGTGTGGATACTAAGAAATCCATGTCAGTTATATATTCACCCTGACAATCCCTTATGTCATCGTTGCAATGCAAGATGAGTTTGTGGCACGTTATGAGGCTACCAGGCAGGCTGCATGGCTTAAGAACTTATCCCAGATTAAAAAGTGGTAGATAACATTTTGAAGCCACTCACTTTGTACCGCGATAACAAAAGACATAGTCTTCTATTCAAGTAATCAAGTGGTGCATTGGTGCTGCCAAACACGTAGAAATTTAAATATCACATAGTGAAAGGTGGAGTCTGGGCTCAAACCATTAAAATCAATCATATTAGTACTATGTCGATGCTCACGGATCCGCTTACGAATGCCCAATCAGTTTAAGGAACATATAGCCAGCATGGGACTATTAGAAAGTCTTTGGTTTTTATTCTGGAAATAGGACCATTAGAATAGTCTAACTCATTGATTTAGTTTGTTGTTCTATTAACTGGTTATTAGCCCTTCCATTAAGTGGGATAATGTTGGAGTTAACCTCATGCCCTCTAGTTAACAGGGCTGTGCCCCTAACTAACAAAGCATAAGGAGATAAGGGATAACCTACAACCCTAATTTCAGGGGCGCTCCAACGTCTTTTGGAGTTGGTGTTAGCCTGAATGTAATCTTGCCATGGTGTGACCTGCCCGCATAGGTTGTGTGCAGGCTGTAGTGTGAATAGCACACATAGGTATATCTGGAACTGGATCAATATAGTCCAGTGGACTTCTTTATTTTATTGGATACAGCTGGACTGGACATTACTGGATGTGGATATCAACGGGACATTGCGTCCAACAATATTCGACAGACTTTGGATATAAAGATTGAATAGTCCAATATCCACTGGACTATACATGTACACTCCATGCATCGGTCACCGTCTTCGCTGGATGTGTAGAACGTCTGCACTGTCATGGCACGCCTCGCTGCTAGCTCCCAGTCGCGCGCTTCACCGACACAACGACGCTGTGTCATATCCTCCGTGGGACCCACCTTCCATTGTAGAGTATTCTAGAAGTTGGTGTAGGGTTTGGATTGTGCCAGATGGCAACAATCTAAAGGGTACAAGTATAAATAGGTCCTAGCATAGGTTGCTGGGGCAAGCATGGGGTCCTAGCATAGGTTGCTGAGGCAAGCATGGGTTGCTAAGTCTGTAGGTATTCGTTGCCCAGTATTGTGTAGCATCCGCTGCTACAAAAGCTAATAGAAGAAGAAGGCATCCGTCGCCTGAAACTATCGGGTGTTCTCCTCTGTATTGCTAGTCCTTCATTTTCTGCTTTTACTCAAGACAGAGAACAGAGAAGAGAGAGAAGAGAGGGAACACTAACAGCTATTCCCAACCCCTAGCGCAATATTAGAAGGGAAACCCTGACTGCCGTACAAGGTGGCGATCTCTCTACTGTACCCTCTCTCCTAATAATAACAAACTAACCCTAAGCTTGCGCTTTGGGACCCAAAGGCCTGCTCTTCCACCGGCTACCCTTGGACAGTGCCAGTGGAGTCCCGAAGGACTACGGTGCCCACAGCAATAGCAAGCGAGTCTTCACCTCGGTACGGCTACGTCCTCGACGCTGATCAGGCATTGATGGCTTCCCCAAGGAATGGCCAGCCTCTTCTCAATTTCAGATTAGGTGTTCCTGTTTTAGTCTAATCCTAAGCTATGCTAATTATTAGAACTAACAGTGCCATAGGATTAGCTACTTTCTGGTGAATGGGTTGATCAAGGTTCAGAGCAGGCGGCTGCCACAAATCCAGTAGCTATGTTGCAGACGCTATGAAGTAATAAGAAATATTTCAAAGTAAAGTTGTGGTTCCGTTCAACATCGAGGTAAAAATTTAGATACGGTACTTGTAGCAGAATTGCAAAGGCTGGTTATAGGTGAACATTCCTAGCAAAATGGATACACCAAGCAAAAAGGGCAGCAACATTAGCAATTCAGTGGTTGAGACTAGCAGAAAAGGTGGATGCAGTAGATGTTTTGTGTACAGCATGACCAGAAGAAATGCAATAGCCTGATGCTATGGAGAACTTGCAACGCGAGGCGAGGCATACCTGCTCCTCCACTTTTATGTGTTTGGCAAAGAGCTTCACCGCATGGCACCCTCTGGTGAACACCTTCAAGCCCCTGGAAAACAAACGCCGGTATCATCAACACAGGGGTAACAGACGCTTGCAGACCAGAGTTTCAAAAAAGGCAGCAGTTTCATCAGAAGAATAAGTAGGAATCGCAGCATCTGCTACCTGAGAAGCTCCAGCGATCTCAGCGCGCCCAAGCTGATAACGAGGAGCGCCGGGCTGCCCGCGTCGACGGACCCCTCGACGAGCTGCCCTTCGCAGAGCTCCTCCTTCCACGCCGCCCCGAAGGCGCCCTTCACGTGGTCGCCGAAGCTCTCCATGTCCTGGCTCGCCCCCTCCGCGAGCTGCACCATGCAACCCTCTGCGCGGAGCACGGGGGGATCCGGAAATATTGTTTTTTTATAACCCGGCGAGACGAGCACAGAGAGATGCTGAATCGAATTGGGCAGGAGCAGGGACCAGGGGTGGTAGTTCGCGCGGATGGATGCGCACATACGTACCGGAGTAGGCGGCGAGCTCGAGCGGGGAGAGGCGCATCTTGGCGGCGCGCTCGAAGCTTCGGAGGAAGAACTCGAGCTGCCGCGCCGGCGGCAGCGCGGCCGACAGGAGGACGCCGCCGCCCGCGGGTTCATCTGCGGCGGCGGCGGCGGCGGCGGGGCGCGGCTTGTTCTGCTTGTGCGTCTTCTTCGAGACGGGATTGGTGGATTTCACGGCGAGGGCCTTGCCGGGTTTGTCCGCCTTCTTCCGCTTGCCGGCGGTGGCGGCCTGCGAGTGCGGCGCCATTTTTGGGGTTGGGTTTGGGCTTGGTGGTGCCGTTCCGCGTTAGGGTTTACCTGGGCAAACTTAACGGCAAAATCAAGGCTCGGCTCGGCTCGGCAATGGCAGTCTGGCACGAAACGTAACGGCAAAATCACGGCTCGGCTCGGCAGTTGAACGAGCCCAGCCGAGCCGAGCCTAACCTCCAGCGATGAAAGTTTGGGTTATTTTGATGAATCTGACCTTTGCCAAAACTAATTTCTCATTTCTCGAAACTATTTTGGATCTGACTTCTAAGGTTGGCGCCAACAGGAGTGGAGTTGAGGTTGTGCAGAAACTTTGACTTGGTGCCCGAGATGTTTGGCGTGGGTTCCCACTATTTCAGCTCCATACTAGTTGACATTGAACTTAAGGTCAGATTTCTAAATAGTTTTGCCGAGAGGTTAGATGAGGCGAGAGTTTTGCCAAAGGCTAGATTTGTCAAAAAATACGGAAGGCGATCCGATTTGGTGAAACTCGGGAACGGATACGCTTCTCCAATCCCTTCCAGAAAAAGGCGCGGATACGCTTCTCCAAGAATTGCAGGAGCCATGCGGGCAGCTCCATCACGATGGAGAGGTAGATCGGGATGGAGGTAATCACGGACTTGATAAGAACGAGGCGCCCAACAGAGGTGTAGAAGGCCGCGGTCCCGGGTGCGATGCCGAGGACAGATGGTGTCGATGATGGGCTGCAAGGAGGCCCTCGGCAGCC
Source organism: Lolium perenne (assembly GCF_019359855.2). Lineage (NCBI taxonomy): Eukaryota > Viridiplantae > Streptophyta > Magnoliopsida > Poales > Poaceae > Lolium > Lolium perenne. Next base: position 193,364,628 of record NC_067245.2, read on the forward strand.
TCTTGTATGACAGCGGTAGTCCTAGATAAGTGCATGGGAAAGGCTTGACGCCGCAGGGGAAGTGCAGGGCCGCCACGGCAAGGTGGTCATCAAACCATTGGTTCGGCGAGATGGAGCACTTGTCGAGGTTCGTGCGTAGGCCGGTGGCGCCACCGAAGGACTCCAAGAGCAGGAGGAGGAAGCTCAGGTCGCGGGCCTCAGGTGCGACAGAGATGACAACGTCGTTGGCGTACATGGAAGTCTGGAACCGCACACCTTGGAAAGGAAGCGGAGAGAGCACTAGAAGGACTTCAGCGCGGCGCAATGCAGCATTGAGGACCTCCATGCACAGCATGATCAACATGGGGGACACGGGGTCTTCCTGCCCGAGGCCTCGCCATTGCAGCAGCTTCGATGACGCGGTGGAAAGGATGATGCATATCCATTAATTGAAGCGGTCACCAAAGCCTAAGTAGCGCAACACGCGTAGAAGGAACGACCATGACACCGAGCCGAACGCCTTTGTGATGTCGATCTTGACGAGCATGGAGGGAACACGACTCAGGTGGAGGGTGCGGGTGGTAAGCTGAACCATCTTGAAGTTGCCCTGGATTGACCGGCCCTTGACAAAGGCAGACTGGTTCTCCGCCACCAACTCGGACAGCCTCGGAGCAAGACGATTGGCGAGCATCTTGGAGAAGAGTTTCCCAAAGCTGTGTATGAGGCTTATAGGCCTGAAATCCTTGATATCAATCGCGCCGTCTTTCTTCGGCAAGAGGATGACGAGAGCGTCGTTGAGGTTTCACATGCCTTTAGAGCATGTCTAACAGGCCCCGTATTTCTCTGTCCCGTATAACGCAAGTATTTCGCCCCGTATAAAAAAATTGCTCACGGAAGAACCATTCCGTCTAACAGACCCCATATTTTTAAAAATTAAAACCCCGGGAAATTTATCGATAGTTCATCATCATTGATCATACTACGGATCATACATACATTGCGAGATCCTACATTGCGCGATCCTATCTAATCGTGAAGGATGACGAACGGGATGAACGCCCCCTGGCGACAGCCTCCCGCGCCTCGAATTCCCTGGCGGCAGCCTCCCGCACCTCGAATTCCCTAACGGCGGCGATGGCCGCCTCCTCCTCCTCTGCCTCCGCCCGAGCAGCTTCGGCGGCATCCTTCTCGGATGCGGCCACCGCCTGCAGGAACAGGGCCTCCTCCTCTGCCTCCTCCGCTTCCTCCTCGCCGGCTCGCGGATCTCCTCCGCTTCCTCCGCCACTGGTGCTGCCGATGTGCGCTGCCCATGCCGCCTTCGAAGCGTGGTCTCTCTCCCACTCGGCGCGCCACTTCTCGAAGTCCGCGCCGCTCATCGGCTTGAGCGGCGGATCTTGTTGGTACCACCGCCCGCCCGCGGCGAACTCACGGAGCGACGGCGGCACGTAAAGCGCGCTGGCGTACCGGCACGCCGCACGGCGACTCCCCGTGGCGGAGCGCTTGCATTGGCACCGCCACGCCTCCTCGACGGTGTCCGGCGAGCGGGATCGCTTCGATCCGCTCGCCGGACACGCGGAACGGCTTCGACGACCCGGCATGGCGACCTACGGCTGGAATGGGGAGGCGTCCAATGGGGGATTGCTCGCCGAAGCTTTGCGGGGAGGCGGCGGCGCACGGCGGAGCTAGGGTTGCGAGTGAGGGTTGAACCCCTCACTCGCACCTTCGCCCGGTATATGTAGGGGGCGGTGGTGTCGATTTGCTGGGGCCCGTATTCAGCCGAAACGGGCTGGCCCGAATACGGGGCCTGCTAGACGGCCCAAACGGCGCTCACCCCGTATCCCGCCGGAATTTTACGGGCTGGACGAGTTTTAAGGAGCCTGTTAGACATGGTCTTAGCACGCAGCGAGTAGAGGTGCTGAATGGCGCGGAAGACATCATCCTTGATGATGGACCAGGCCGTCTAGAAGAAGCATCCCGAGAAGCCATCTGGCGCTGGGGCCTTGTCCATTGGCAGGTGTCTTTGACAGCAGCACATGTCTCATCCAACATGAAAGGCACGTCCAGGTCTTGTAGGTTGATAGTAGGCAGGCCAAGAAATTGTAGGTCCAAGTCTTGGTCACGTGGAGAATTAGAACCAATCAGACTTGAGTAGAAGTTGGATATCATATCTTCCTTGTCCGCGTGGCTGACTGCCGTGTCGCCATTGTGAGAGAGGGCCACGATATGGTTACCTCGCCGCCGAGCCCCCGTGTCGCCATTGTGAGAGAGCACCACGATATTGTTAAACTTATTTCATCAATATTTTTCGGTTGTACGGTTTGCCCGATCTACTTATGTGCCTATTGTACAACCAAAAAATATTGAAGAAACACGAAGTATGGTTGCTTCCTATCTCGTCAGTCCATCAAAATTACGGTGCAGAATACAAGAGGAATTTGTGGATACCAATGGTCAGTAGATCCAAGAACAGTATGGGGAGCAAGACGCAACATATGGATACAGGAGGAAGTTGCAGCGCAGAATCGTGCTCGGGTGAAGGAAGTTGCAGCAGAGATGTTGAATTATTAGGCAATTTCCGCGTGAGTTTAATTACCGAAAGCAATATTACAGATGCACAAGCATACTTAACCACACACATCAGACTAAGCACATGCATCAGATCTGAACATGGAACAAGTAGCAGTGCAAGGTAGGAGAGAGAAAGCACGTACATCGCGACCGGGAAGGTCGCACCAGCACCAGCACCAGCACCACCATGGGAGTTGTTGATGTCGCCCATGGTGTAGTCGGAGGCGTCGATGAAGCAGACGAACCAGCGAAGAAGAGCATGAACAACAGCGAGCAGTCACGCCGAGACGCTTCCCAAAAACCTTATCGTCCGTCTCCCGGTGCAGGATCTCAACGGACGGGGTTTCGGAGGTCTGCTCTCCCGGACGGCTGTGCACGCAGTCGCCGGGATGGGGAAGACTAGAGAGTAGCGCAGCAAAAGGAACTTCGTGAGAGAGACGGACTAGAGAGTTCTGAGAACTACATTCTCCAGATCTGATATGTTCTCCTTGTATAGCCTGGGACGAGAGCCGACCTGACCGCGTTGCCACACGTAGGAAGCCAGGGACACGCGGCAAACATGCACATGCAGATTGACATGTACCCAACTCAGTTGGTGCACCAAGCAAAAATTTAGGCTTCCTTGAGTGTGTCTCGAACTCGAACTCGAGTCACGAAACGCGACGTGTGTGCGTGACGTGACGTGACGTGCCAGGGCCGAGGCGGGGCGGGCGGAGGAGGAGGAGTTCTCGAGGGCTCCTTCTATTCTCACTCACTTAGAAGGATTAGAACAGCAGCCCTTATATACCACTTCAACTCTCTCCCAACTAGCAATGTGGGACTAAACTTTATCCCCAAAGTTGTCCCAAGCTGCCAACGTGATGGGCTTTGAGATTTCAGGAATTATAGACTACATGGGCTGCCTTATTGGGCTCCAACCCATCTACATTCAACAATCCCCCACCAGATCTCATATGCACATCAAATGACACATTAGTTCCATTCACTGTTTAATATACCTGCACTTCAGTGGAGACTGTTAAGTTGAACTTCCACCTAGACAAGGAGTTACGCTTGACTACAACTGAACAACGGACTATGCCTTGAATTGTCAGTCTTTGTGCAGCAAGTTTCACTCAATGTCGGCACGGTACTAGGCTACCATAGCCTTCCCCTAGGGTGGAGCTTATAAGTCATACTCCTCGGCCCTTCATGAGTTTACTAGAGATTCACCCAAATCTCCCACACTATGACCAGTAGTGTCGCTCATATAGGTGTGTTCTTCAAAGATCGCCCTGTAGGACACGTCTTCGCTCATAAGAGCCGCTCAGAACACATTAAGACATTGTCAACCTGCCTTACAGTAGCTATGAGAGAATTGCATCTGCAGCGGAGTGGGAGTATTAAATTTTCTCTGAACTCAGTTGCTCCGGTTTGTTTTCCATGTCCTAGTTCACGGAATTTCCGATCACATAGGTTGGGTTACCCCCTCGGCAACTCAAGTGGGTCTCAAACCCATATCCCTTGATGCAAGGTCTATCATGTTTCTTGATAGTCCTTTTGTGAAAGGATCTGCCAAATTTTTAGCACTTTGGACATAATCCAATGCTATCACTACGAAGTTCTTCAGTTTTCTGACAGACTTCAGTCTCCTCTTGATATGTTTGGAACTCTTCATATTATTCTTAGAATTTTTCACTTTGATAATCACAGTTTGATTATCACAGTTCACGAGGATGGCCGGTATTGGTTTTTCAACCATAGGCAAGTCCATCAAGAGCTCGCGAAGCCATTCTGCTTCGACAATAGTTGTATCTAATGTTTGTGAGTTCTGCTTCCATAGTTGACCTCGTTAAGATGGTCTTCTTGCAAGACTTCCAGGAAACAGTGCCACCACCAAGAGTGAAAACATATCCACTTGTGGCCTTCATCTTAGCATCTGAAATCCAATTGGAATCACTATACCCTTCAAGTCCTCTTGGATACCCGGTATAATGAATTCCATAACTCATGGTTCCCTTTAGATAGCGCATTACTCTATCAAGGGCATGCCAATGATCATCTCCCGGGTTGGCCACAAACCGGCTAAGTTTGCATACAGCAAATGAGATATCAGGTCTCATAGCGCAAGCTAAATACATGAGTGAACCAATGATTTGAGAGTATCTTAATTGGTCTCTAGTTGCCTTTTCATTCTTTCGAAGCAAGACACTAGGATCATAAGGTGTGAGAGAAGATTTGCAATCAGCATAGCCAAATCTGTTCAACACCTTCTCAACATAATGAGATTGCACAAGTGTAATCCCATTATTCCCATCTCTCAATAACTTGATGTTCAATATAACATCATCTTCTCCAAGATCTTTCATATGGAAACACTGAGATAAACCTCCTCATTCACTCTGAGACTTGTCCCAAAAATTAGTATATCATCCACATACAAGCATAGGACAACTCCCTCACCCCCACCATGGTGGTAGTACACACATTTGTCAGCTTCGTTGACAACAAAGCCCACAAGTGTCAAAGTTCTTTCAAACTTCTCATGCCATTGTTTGGGAGCTTGTTTGAGACCATACAAAGATTTCTCTAATTTACACACCTTTCTTTCTTGACCTTTTAGTACGAAACCATCAGGTTGTTCCATGTAAATTTCCTCGTCCAACTCTCCATTTAGGAAAGCCGTCTAAACGTCCATTTGATGAACGAGAAGACCGTGTGAGGCAGCCAATGACAATAGTACTCGAATGGTGGTCAATCTCGCCACAGGCGAGTAGGTATCGAAGAAATCTTCGCTTCCTTTTGGGTATAGCCTTTGGCTACAAGCCGAGCTTTGTACTTCTCAATAGTACCATCAGCTCGAAGCTTCTTCTTAAATACCCATTTACAACCTACAGGTTTGCACTCATAAGGACGCTCAGTTAACTCCCACGTTCCATTAGTCAAGATGGAACCCATCTCGCTTTGAACCGCTTCCTTCCAGTAGTCTACATCAGGAGATGCGAGAGCTTCTGAAATGGTAGTGGGAGTATCATCCACAAGATACACAATGAAATCATTACCAAAAGACTTTGCAATCCTTTGTCTCTTGCTCCTTGTGGGAGCTTCATTGTCATCTTCATCAGAATCTGAACTCTCATCATCAGATTCCTCATCAGACTCCATAGGAGTTTCATGTATTGGATCAGATTCCCAACTAGACATGCCATGCATATCTCTCATAGGAAATATATCCTCAAAGAATGTAGCATCGCTTGATTCAAAGATGGTGCCAACATTCATGTCGTCCACTCCAGATTTCACCACAAGAAATCTATAAGCAATGCTATGGGCAGCATAGCCAAGAAAGACACAATCCACGGTTTTTGGTCCAAGCTTTCGCTTCTTGGTGATTGGCAAATTCACTTTAGCCAAAAAGCCCCAAGTTCGTAGGTAGGAGAGTGATGGCCTTTTCTTTTCCCATTCCTCATAAGGGGTAATCTCTTTATTCTTGGTTGGAACACGGTTTAGGACATGACATGAAGTCAATATAGCCTCCCCCACCATTCCTTGGATAAACCCGAAACATCTAACATGGCGTTAACCAAATCTGTTAGAGTACGGTTTTTCCTTTCCGCAATCCCATTGGATTGTGGGGAATTGGGAGGCGTCCTCTCATGGATTATACCATGTTCTACATAGAATAAATTGAACTCATTAGAAAAGTACTCTCCACCACGATCGGACCGAACCCTTTTATCTTTCTTTCAAGTTGATTCTCAACTTCAGCCTTATAGATTTTAAAGAAATCAAGAGTCTCATCTTTAGTTTTCAGTAGATACACATAACAATACCTAGTGGAATCATCAATCAAAGTCATGAAATATTTCTTTCCACCTCTTGACAACTCACCATTCATCTCACATAGATCTGAATGTATGAGCTCTAGTGGTGCCAAGTTTCTTTCCTTCGCAGGCTTGTGAGGCTTGCGAGGCTTCTTTGCTTGCACACAAGCATGGCACTTAGAGCCTTTGACAAAGGTGAATTTCGAAATTAAACTCATATCAGCAAGCCGCGACATACAACCGAAATTAACATGACAAAGTCGTGAATGCAAAACATTAGTTTCATTAACACTAGTGCTTACATGGTTCACAACACTATCACAGAAGTCTTCTAGAGAGAAGCAAAACATTACCTCACATTCATAGCCTTTTCCAACAAAAGTTCCATACTTAGATAGTACAACTTTATTGCACTCAAACACCAACTTAAACCCATCTTTCATAAGACGGGAGCCACTAACGAGATTCTTCTTGATAGAAGGGACATGCAACACGTTCTTCAGTTGCACGATCTTTCCTGAAGTAAACTTCAGATCTACCGTGCCAACACCACGAACAGTAGCATGTAACCCATTCCCCATCATTACTGAGAGCATCTCCAGTCGTTTGCCCTCCCCACGCCGAAATCCAGGGTAATTTAAGTCCGGATTGGACGTAAATTTGGCGTGGGGAGGACCAGTTTCCCAGCCGCGATCTCAGGCGAAAACGCCGATCTAAATTTGAAAAACGAAAACTTGACGAAATACGGCTAAAAACGATTGAATTTAGACTAAATTTAATGATATTTACTATATAGAGGGCGAAGTTCATACATAGACGCCGAATTCGAATATATTTCGAATTTGGCCAGAGGAATACAAATTTAAATATTAAAACACGGGGCTCTACATGCCGAAATGGCGGTAGAACACCGTGTAGTCCTTGTCGCCGTCGCCGCCATCATCGTCGGAGCCGTCGTCGTCGAAACGCGGCGCCGCCTGGCTGCTGGTGCCCTGCCCGGGGTCTCCGCGCGGCGGGGACGGCGAGGGCTTGTACCAGTCGTCGTTCGACTCTGCCTCGAGGTCGATGACGGGGATGGGGGCACCATATGGAGGAGTCGCAGGCCGGCGGTAGCGAGCGACGTCCTCGAGGAGCCGAGCCTGCCGCTCCACCTCCTCCTTCTCCCACTGCTCCCTCGACCAGGCGCAGGCCTGGTCAAGGGGCATGGCGTTGTCAGCGGGGACGAGGTCCTGGAGGGACCTCGCCATGACGGCCTCGAGGATTACGGCGTCCTCGGCGTCGTTGGCCTCCTCCACCTTCACCGGCTTGCGCTTTCGCTCGGCGGAGGTATCTGGTTCGCGCTTGGGGCGGAGGCGTCCTCGTGCCGTCGAGGGCTCGCGGATGACGATCCCGCCGCCGCTGCGCGCACGGTTGCTCGACGGGGAAGGCGGCTCTGTTTTCAACGGCGCCCATGATGGCGCCAACCTGGAGATCGGCATCGACCTCGACGCCGAACCGGAAGACGACGAGCTGGCAACCATGCGCTGTGGCTGCCAACTGCTTCCCCGGCGGCGGCTGGCCGATGCCCTCGACAGCGGGGGCATCGTCAGAAGGGGATAGTTTCCGCCCTCGATGTGTTCGAGGACGGCCTCGAGCGTCCGACCCGGCGCGCTCCACCAACGTCGGTGCCCCGCGGCGTTGTTGCTCGGAGGCGGAGGCGGCGGGCCGTTGTAGGAGGCGAGCTCCCGCTCCCACCGCCGTAGGAAGTAGGAGTTCCACGCCATGTAGTTGTCGGGGTGGTAGCGTGGCTCGGCACGGTCCTGGTCCGACAAGGTCAGCCGGACCTCCTCGATGGAGACTGATACGTCCAATTTGCATCACTATTTTATATCACAATTTGCTGTTATTCATTGATATATTTCATATTTGGAGATGATACTTATGTTATTTCATCTATTTTGCATGTTTCATGATTATTGGAGGATCGCGCACCGGAGTCAGGATTCTGCTGGAAAAATCGCCATCAGAATGCAATATTTCGGAAGATCAACAATTGACGGAATTTATATGAAAAATCCTATTTTTCCAGAAGACGAAGGGAGCCAGAAGGGTGAGCCGAGGAGGGCCGCCATGGGCCCACCTCATGGGTCGGCGCGGGCCCTGCCCTGGCCGCGCCGCCCTGTGAGGAGGGGGCCCACAGCCCCCTCTGGCCTCCTCTCCTTCGCATATTTCTTAGTCCCGAAAACCTAAGCTCCGGGGGAACAGTCGCGAAGATTTACAGCCGCCTCTGCGGGGCGGAGAACACCAGAGAGAAAAGAGCTCTCCGGCAGGCTGAGATCCGCCGGGGAAATTCCCTCCCGGAGGGGGAAATCGACGCCATCGTCACCGTCATCGAGCTGGACATCATCTCCATCACCATCATCATCATCTCCATCATCATCACCGCCGTCTCCACCGCTGCACATCGTCACCGCTGTAACAATTTGGGTTTGATCTTGATTGTTTGATAGGGGAAACTCTCCCGGTGTTGATTTCTACTTGTTATTGATGCTATTGAGTGAAACCGTTGAACCAAGGTTTATGTTCAGATTGTTATTCACCATCATATCACCTCTGATCATGTTCCATATGATGTCTCACGAGTAGTTCGTTTAGTTCTTGAGGACATGGGTGAAGTCTAAATGTTAGTAGTGAAGTATGGTTGAGTAATATTCAATGTTATGATATTTAAATTGTGGTGTTATTCTTCTAGTGGTGTCATGTGAACGTCGACTACATGACACTTCACCTTTATGGGCCTAGGGGAATGCATCTTGTATTCGTTTGCCAATTGCGGGGTTGCCGGAGTGACAGAAACCTAAACCCCCGTTGGTATATCGATGCAGGAGGGATAGCAGGATCTCAGAGTTTAAGGCTGTGGTTAGATTTATCTTAAAGTTTCTTGTAGTTGCGGATGCTTGCAAGGGGTATAATCACAAGTATGTATTAGTCCTAGGAAGGACGGTACATTAGCATAGGTTCACCCACACAACACTTATCAAAACAATGAAGATTAATTAGCCGTATGTAGCGAAAGCACTAGACTAAAATCCCGTGTGTCCTCAAGAACGTTTGGTCATTATAAGTAAACAAACCGGCTTGTCCTTTGTGCTAAGAAGGATTGGGCCACTCGCTGCAATTGTTACTCTCACACTTTACTTACTCGTACTTTATTCAACTGCTACATCAAAACCCCCTGAATACTTGTCTGTGAGCATTTACAGTGAATCCTTCATCGAAACTGCTTGTCAACACCTTCTGCTCCTCGTTGGGATCGACATTCTTACTTATCGAAAATACTACGATACACCCCCTATACTTGTGGGTCATCAAGACTATTTTCTGGCGCCGTTGCCGGGGAGTGAAGCGCTATTGGTAAGTGGAATTGGTAAGGGAAACTTTTACTGTTTGTGCTGATTTTATTTCTGCCTGCTGCCATAATTCATTATGGAGAGATCTTCTCTTGAGTTTTTATTTGGAAAATCTACTACTACTGCAAAGGTAGTGGATGAGGCGCCAGGTGAGGACGAGATACCATACAAAATACCTATGAAAATTATTGAACGTGTAGTGGATAACCGTTATACAGGGGATGGAACTGTCCACCCTGGAGATCATTTACTGTTCTTACATGAATTATGCGGTTTATTCAAGTGTGCAGGTATTGCTATGGATGAAGTGAGGAAGAAATTATTCTCTATATCACTGTCTGGTAAAGCGGCGCATTGGTATAAATTACTGGATAATGGGGATTCTCTTGAATGGAATGATATTGTGCCCCGATTTTATTCTAAGTTCTATCCTCCAAGTGAAATTCACAAGGATCGGAACCGCATATATAATTTTTGGCCTCATGATGGAGAGAGTATTGCCCAAGCGTGGGGGAGATTGAAGTCTTTAATGCTCAAATGCCCCATTCATGAGCTTCCTGGTAATGTTATTATTGATAATTTCTATGCAAGACTTTCTTTTCAAGACAAGACCTTGCTGGATACTTCTTGTTCTGGATCATTTACACGCAACAAAGAAGAGTTTAAGAGGGACCTTCTTAATCGGATCCAGGAGAATACTGAAGGATGGGAGAACGACAAAGATAGAGAATCAGGTATAAATTATGATTATAAATGCATTGAAGCTTTTATGGATACTGATAAATTTCGTAATATGAGTGCTACTTATGGTCTTGATTCTCAAGTTGCTGCAAATCTTTATAAAGCTTTTGCCTCTCATTATGAATTGCCTAAGAAGAATTTTGATAAGTATCATGAACCGTATAAAGATAAAATTGATTCATCTATAAATAAATGTGTTGTAGTTGAAACTGTTGACCATGTTATTCCTGAAGCTTATATTGAAAAAACTCCTTTCCCTGCTAAAATGAAGGAGTACTCTGTTATAAATAGTGCGGTTAATAAAAGTGAAAAGAAACCTATAGAACCTGAAGAACAAATAAAGGTTGAACCTGCTGTTGCAATAGTTAAAGATCTTGTGACTGAAAATGTGGAGGATGGTCATATTATTTTCTGTGAAGATGCCTCTAATATTGTTTCACATCCTAATAAGTCCAAGAAAGCTAGTGTTCCTATGCTATCTGTTAGAATTGGTGATCATTGTTATTATGGTTTATGTGATATTGGTGCAAGTATTAGTGCTATTCCTTATGAGCTTTATACGGAGATTATGCACGAAATTGGTTCTTGTGAACTTGAAGATATTGATGTGGTTACTCGGCTGGCTAATAGAGAAACTATCTCTCCAATTGGTATTGTTTGAGATGTGGAAGTTCTATGTGGTAAGATTAAATATCCTGCTGACTTTTTGGTACTTGGTTCTGCTGCTAGTAAGTATTGTCCTATCATTTTTGGTAGACCTTTTCTAAATACTTGTGGAGCTGTTATAGATTGCAAGAAAGAGAAACTTTTGACTAAATTTGCTGGTGAATCTTATGAGTTTAACTTCTCTAAATTTGCCAAAACTCCTTATAAAGCTGATTCGCCTAATAATGATTTTAGAGTTGAACAGTGTGCATCTATTGCTCTTGCTCCTAATAATCCTTTGCAGCAACATTTGGAGAATAGTGAGAGTGAAGTTTTTAGGGAAGAAAGAAATGAGCTTGATGAAATTTTCCTTCGTCAACCTATTCTTAAGCATGATTTACCAATAGAAGATCTGGGTACAACACCACCACCAAAGGAAGATCCTGTCTTTGATTTAAAACCATTGCCTGATAATCTTAAATATGCTCATATTGATGATAAGAAAATATATCCTGTTATTATTAGTTCTAAGCTTACAGAGTTTGAAGAAGAAATGTTATTGGAAATATTGAAGAAAAACACCGAGGAGCTATTGGTTACACTCTTGATGACTTGAAGGGGATTTCTCCTTCTATTTGCCAACATGCCATTAATATGGAAGATGATGCGAAGCCTGTTGTTGAACATCAACGTCGTCTAATTCCTAAGATGAAGGATGTGGTAAGAAATGAGGTATTAAGACTTCTTGAAGCTGGTATTATATATCCTATTGCTGATAGTAGATGGGTTAGTCCTGTGCATTGTGTTCCTAAGAAAGGAGGAATGACTGTTGTGCCTAATGATAATGATGAGCTCATACCTCAAAGAGTAGTTGTAGGGTATAGAGTGTGCATTGATTATCGAAAAGTTAATAAGGTTACTAAGAAAGATCATTACCCTTTGCCTTTTATTGATCAAATGTTAGAAAGGTTATCCAAAAATACTCATTTTTGCTTTCTTGATGGTTATTCTGGGTTTTCACAAATTGCTGTTAAAACTAAAGATCAAGAGAAAACCACTTTCACTTGTCCCTATGGAACTTATGCTTATAGACGTATGCCTTTTGGTTTATGTAATGCCCCTGCTACCTTTCAAAGATGCATGTCTGCTATTTTTCATGGCTTGTGCGAGAGTATTGTAGAGGTATTCATGGACGATTTTCCCGTCTATGAAAATTCTTTTGATAATTGCTTGCGGAACCTTGATAAAGTTTTGCAGAGATGTGAAGAAACTAACCTTGTTCTTAATTGGGAGAAATGCCACTTTATGGTTAATGAAGGAATTGTATTGGGACATAAAATTTCCGAGAGAGATATTGAAGTTGATAGAGCTAAAGTTGAAGCAATTGAGAAGATGCCCTATCCTAGGGATGTTAAAGGTATTCGTAGTGTTCTTGGTCACGCTGGGTTTTATAGGAGATTTATTAAAGACTTCTCCAAGATTTCAAAGCCTCTTACTAATCTTCTTCAAAAAGATGTACCTTTTGTTTTTGATGATGATTGTAGGGAAGCTTTTGAAACTCTAAAGAAAGCCTTAACAACTGCTCCTATAGTTGAACCTCCTGATTGGAACTTACCATTTGAAATTATGTGTGATGCTAGTGATTTTGCTGTAGGCGCTGTTCTTGGACAGCGAGTAGATAAAAAATTGAATGTTATTCATTATGCTAGTAAAACCCTTGATGCTGCTCAAAGAAATTATGCTACTACTGAAAAAGAATTGTTAGCTGTAGTCTTTGCTTGTGATAAGTTTAGATCTTATATTGTTGATTCAAAAGTTACTATTCATACTGATCATGTCGCAATCGTATACCTTATGCAAAAGAAAGATGCTAAGCCAAGGCTTATTAGATGGGTACTTCTGTTGCAAGAATTTGATTTACATATTGTAGATAGGAAAGGTGCTGATAATCCTGTTGCTGATAATTTGTCTAGATTGGAAAATATTGCTTATGATCATGTTCCTGTTAATGATAGTTTTCCAAATGAACAATTGGCTGTAATAAAGGTGAGCTCGCGAGACAGTCCTTGGTATGCTGATTATGCTAACTTTATTGTTTCCAAGTACTTGCCTCTAACCTTTTCAGCGCAGCAAAGGAGGAAATTCTAGAACCGCACAAAAGGTTCTACAATCAGGTTTTTATTGGCCAATTCTCTTCAAAGATGCAAGGAAGTTTATTTTATCTTGCGATGAATGTCAAAGGGTTGGTAATATCTCCAGACGCAATGAAATGCCTATGAATTATACTCTTGTTATTGAACCGTTTGATTGTTGGGGATTTGACTTCATGGGACCCTTTCCCTCTTTGGAAGGTAACACTCATATACTTGTTGCTGTTGATTATGTTACTAAATGGGTGGAAGCCATACCTACAAAAAGTGCTGATGGTGAGACCTCTTTAAGAATGCTTTTAGATATTATTTTTCCTCGATTTGGAGTTCCTAGATATATTATGACTGATGGAGGTTCTCATTTTATTCATGGTGGTTTTAGGAAAACTCTTGCTAAATATGGTATTAATCATAGAATTGCTTCCGCTTATCATCCTCAAACTAGTGGGCAAGTAGAATTATCAAATAGAGAGATTAAAGCTATCTTGCAAAAGACTGTTAATAAAACTAGAAAGAATTGGGCTAGTAAATTGAAGGAAGCACTATGGGCTTATAGAACTGCTTATAAAAATCCCATGGGAATGTCACCTTATAAAATGGTCTATGGAAAAGCTTGTCATTTACCTTTAGAACTAGAGCACAAAGCTTATTGGGCAGTAAGAGAATTAAATAAAGATCCTCAACTAGCCGGTAAGAAGAGGTTGCTACAATTGAGTTCTCTAGATGAATGGAGAAGTGAAGCTTCTCCATTCATGGGAATGTCACCTTATAAAAATCCCATGGGAATGTCACCTTATAAAATGGTCTATGGAAAAGCTTGTCATTTACCTTTAGAACTAGAGCACAAAGCTTATTGGGCAGTAAGAGAATTAAATAAAGATCCTCAACTAGCCGGTAAGAAGAGGTTGCTACAATTGAGTTCTCTAGATGAATGGAGAAGTGAAGCTTATGAAAATGCTAAACTCTTTAAAGAGAAAGTTAAGAAATGGCATGATAGAAGGATTATCAAAAGAGAATTTAATATTGGGGATAAAGTCCTATTGTATCGGTCTCGTCTCAGATTCTTTGCAGGGAAATTACTCTCAAAATGGGAAGGACCATATGTCGTTGAGGAGGTGTATCGTTCAGGAGCAATTAAAATTAGCTCTCTCCAAGGCAATGCCACACAAGTGGTGAATGGACAAAGACTCAAGCATTATATCTCAGGTGATTCTTATAATGTAGATGTTGACGTTATTCGAGTGGAAACACCGGAGGCTTTCATCAAAGGTCAAATTGACAGTCCGCCAGAACTCGACTTTGAATAGGTAACAGTACTGGTAATAAAAAGTTCGTGATTTACTTTCCGAACAATATTTTTGCTGTTTTTGGAAAATATAAAAAATTACGAGATCGAAACGGAGTGGAGGAGACGCACGAGGGCGTGCCCCCATAGGCCGGCGCGGGCCCCAGCCTGGCCGCGCCACCCTATGAGCTGGCCGCCTCGTCGCCTCTCCCCGACTCTGGTTCGACCTGGTACTTTCCTTTTGTCGTGAAAATTCCTGCTATATAACCCCCCGGACCCCTGGAGGTCCGTATATCGTTTTCTCGACGTGTTTTGTTTCGAGCTGTTTCTGCCAGGATCTATTTTCAATCTAGGAGCACCATGGCCTCCAACAACAAGGGCAAGGGGCTTTCGGAGGAAGAAGTGAAGAGGGTGTCGACAAAACAAGAGCAACAAGCCGTTCGGAGCAAGCAAATCTTGGTGGGATCTGTTGACACTCGACGTTCTTTCTCTCATAACTTGCAGGGACCCTTACCACCTGCTCTCAGCCTCGAATCTTTCCCTGTGTTGGAAGAAGCTCTACAGGCTACCGATGAGTTTTGTGATCAATACCGTGCTCTAAGAAGAGAAGTGGATATACTTCAGGAGGAGAATTACCGACTCCGTAGAATGCTGGAATATTACTCGATTCCCATCACAAGGCCGCCACCGCCAACTTCAGATGATAATGAATCTCTTCGAGTCTTAGTGCAGAACTGCCAAACTGAGAAGCTGAAGCTGAAGGAGATCTGTAAGAATCGCGGGAGGAATTCATCACCACCATCGCCGAAGGAGTAATTCATCAGCGGTATTGCCATCCCCTTTGTTTGTTCCTGTCAACACCCGGATTTTTAAAGTCCGGATGCCTATTATGCCATACATCGCAATCCCAGGAAATTGTTGTTGCGAGGCATAATAGTCAAGTATCACAGTCATCATTCATTACAAACCATAATGTCTTACAACTTGGAATCACATGATCCATATTACACAAATAGTTGATCTAATGATCAACGAACAAACACAAGTTCATAGCGGAAGCGTAAGATACAAGGACTCTCTAGTCCACAGGTCAACGCTTGACGTTAGAAGCTCCTAGTTGTGGTAGACGTCCTGCTGATCGTCATCCTCGTACTGCTGCTCGGCTTCATATTCTGGCCATTTGAATAGCCAGGGACAAAGCCGTGAGTACTTTAAGTACTCGCAATCTAATACTAGAGTAAGTACTAACATTACTATTGGTAGTGTTCTAAGCTCTAAGTTTATTTGCATAAAGCCAATTTTATTTGATAAACATTTTTGTAAACAACTCCCCAAGTGCTAACTAACTCAAGTGGGAACATTAGTGTCATTCCCACAACTCAGTTGTGATTCAAATTCAAAGTCACCGTTCAAGTTCAAGTTCAAAAACACCAGTCACATAAATATAAAATCTGATGACGGAAACAGAATGGCCTTTCCAATCGTCCGTATCCGCGGACGCGGCTATTCGAATAGTTCTACACTCTGCAGAGGTCGCACACTTGTGCCACAACATTTGATTACATCCGTCAGGGATAAAACCCCGAATCATCGTAACTCAGTACGCGGATCATCAACCGTTAACTTTTCACTTACACACCCTAGTATAGGCACCTCTCCCCATGAGCTTGGCCTCCCGGTGAAAACCAACTGTTAACCCGGGAACTGCACAGGGCTTGGCCGTACAATTCACCATCAATTCACATCATTTCTCAGCAACGGAGGCAGCCTCAAGCATAACCCCTATGATGTGTGTTCAGAGGGAACCCATACTAAGACACATAAATTTCCAGTTAAGCCCTACCCATAATCAGGTATTGTGGGGGTACTTAAAATTGGTAAGGTATCGCATCCAACTCAATCATCATTTTTTAACCAAAATCACCAAGTCAACTTCAGTGTCATATTCACCTTCAAAATCTTTCAATGGAAATGACTCATCATTCCAAGGTTTTCACCATCATTAATTCATCAACACCTGTTCCCAGCTAGAGTAGTCATTTTTAATATTTAGCACTAGCAACTATGGATGAGGGGTGCTAAGTATTTGCTTTGCTTCTAGGCTAAGTTTGATACTCTTGTACTAACCCAAAACTAACCAGGTAAATCATAAATCAAAAGTACTTTGATAAAACAAAGGTAAATAAAGCTTGTAAAGTAAAACTGGGAAAATAGGATCATGAACATAAAGTAAAAGGGGTAATGCCTTGCTCATGGTGAGCTTTGCACTTTGCAAGAGTATTATCTTGCCTTGGTTGGGAAACTGGTCAAAGTGGTCTTCTTCTTCTTGGAAGTAGACCTCCTCCTCCTCCTGGTACTCCTCGGTACTAGCGTCTAAAAATATACGAATACGGAGTACACAATCATCACACCAAACTAATTTACTAAACTAGGCACAAACATGGTTCACACACTTAACTAGCATCACATATTACTATTATGTTGGTGGATGTGTTTTTCTTATTACTTAAGAAAAATAATTTCCTCTCATACTAATCTTAAATGTTACTTTGAATTATTCAGAGAAATAATTTCCTCTCATTATCTTATTAAGATTTAATTTCTCTTATGCATAATATGTGACCTAGGTTGACCCAAGTCAACCTCTTCACACTTATCATTTGGAGAAAATGATTTAAATGAGGTGAGCACCTCATACAATTTAATTCTAGCATATCAAAGATTTAATATCACCAACAATTCCTATGAGACCTAAATGACCAGAGTCTCTACTTCATTTGGAATTGTTGGTGACAAGATTTAAATGAGAGAAAGTCTCTCATAAGATTTCTTAATAGTTTTGGACAATATCTTTGACTAGAAATAGCCATAAAGCAATTTAAAATAACTAAGCCATGATCATTCAAAATAAGCATGGCATATTTTTGTAGAAACAATTAGTATAAGTGAAATGTGAATTATTGGAGGTGGAATTAACTGAAAAGCATTTATGGTTGATTTTTAAGAATTATTATAAGGCAGAAAAGTCCCTGCCTTGTTTATTTTGTCATTTTAAATCTACAATATATCTATGGTTAAATCCAGTGGCATTGTGTAGATAATTTCCCAAGGTTTCCAGAAATATAAAGTTTGTAAAATTTGGCCCAGTAGATTTGTCCCTATTGATTTTCAAAGTTTGCAATCAGATTAGGGTATTTTGCAAATTTCCAGATTTGAATTCAAATCGTGGGCTCGCGCGGGAAATAACTGGGCTGCAGAGAGAATGGGAAAATGGGCCGGCCCAGTACTGTGTCCAGCGCAGCGGGCCGCCTGACAAGGTGGGGGCCACCTGTCTGTGGGCTGTCACGCCCGAAGCGGTACGGGGAGAGGAGGGCCGTGCGACTAGAGGTGAGATCGACGGCCGAGGGTGGTCGCCTTCTCCGGCGAGAGGGAGGCTTACGGGAGGCGGAGGTAGGGGGTCGGAGAGGTTGTCGGAGCTCCGGCGGTCGTCGGAGTTGTGCGCCGCGACGTTGGAGTAGATGAGGAGGCGCCTGGAAGCAGTTGCGTCTCCAATGGCGGCCTCCTGCTCCGGCGGACTCCGTGTACTGGCGGCGGCGTCGATCTTGCGATTGGAGCAGTGGGGTGGCTAGATGGTGAAATTGAGCGGTCGAGGAGAGCTGTGAGGATGAGTGGAAGGTGTTGGCGTGCTCAGTTCAGTGGGAGGGGCTCCCCTTTTATAGCGGCGAGAGGTGACCGAAGGGCGGAGCGGGGGTCATCGTCGTCGTCGCCGTTCCAAGGGCGCCAAGGGGCAAGTGATGGGCGCGTACGGTGGCTGGTGTCCTGGCGAGGGTGACGAGCGTGATCGTGGCTCCGCAGAGGCTCTGTGGCGCTGGCGCGCTTGATGGGATTGCTCGGGCCATGGCGGACGGTCGTGGACGCGGTTGTCGTCTGCGGCGTTCCCGCGGCCTCGTGCGCGTGTCCAGGCGATGCAGGGAGCTGTTGTGCGTCTACTGGCGTTGAGAGCGAGTGTGGAGGGGACGCAGGGCCGTGGGCGTCGTCACGCCCTGGCGTGTCCAGGGTTGGCGCCAGGCGCGCTCTGGCGCGGCATGGACGCGTTTTGGGCGCCACTGGGCGCGCGTGTGCTGACGCGTGCGAGCTCGGTCTCGGTCAAGGGATGGCATGAGCTTGTCCAGGGAGGTGAGAGGGAGCCAGTGGACATGGCGGTGCAGGCCAGAGGTGACCAGGTGAGGAGATGGCATGAGGGTGGCATGCCATGCCACGGCATGGCATGGTTTAGTTGATTAGATCAAACAATGGCCATTGCAAGTGGTGGAACTAATGTTGTGAAGTGAGAGGAGGGTCCAGGGGTTGCTGTGGTGGCTCAGGTTGGACCAAGTCCTCTCCATTTTCCAGCATGGGCATCATTTGATACCCTGCCTGCCAAGTGTTTGTGGAAATGCCCGAAAGAAAATAATTTTTGAATTTTGCAAATCTTTTTGGTGGGTTGTAATCATATATTATATGGAGCATTTTGGTGGTGGTGGTGATGAAAATGGAATTGAGATGCAAAATCACATTTTGCATATGATCTTGTATGTGTGGATTTGTTCCAACTTTGCTTGCTTCCCATTTGAAATTGGTAATGAATTTGGGGTGGTGACTTTGGGCAAAGTTGAAGAGCTTGATGTTGTCTTGGATGAGGTGAAGAGAGTTGACAAAGGTTAGAAGTGAAAAGTAAAAATCCAGGGGCTCAAAGTGGCCATCAGGGTAAAAATGGCACATATGACCATAATCACATGTGAGCTCCATTTTGATTCAAATTTGTTTTGAAATGAGTTGGATTGATTTCAAAGGTGTTAATAAGTGTTTAGTAACCATTTACAAGTAATGTTGCAAACCAATTTGGCCTATATCAAAGATTTGTAAAAATGGCATAGGCCTTATGTGAGAGTGAAGGGGATTTTTAGAATTCCTTTTCTATTTTACTTTTATTTGACTTTGGGTGATCAAGTGATCATTGTTAGGGTTTTGGAATGAGAGTAACACATAAACAAGCATCATGGCAAAAGCACACTCCAATAAAATAATAAGGTGAGCTAATATGCATAGTCCTATATGATGAGAAAAAGTTTTTGTTGGCTCTGAAATTTGGATTCTTGAACTCTCTCTCTTGTTCATTTTATTGAAACTTGGGATGTTACAAACCCTTCCCCCTTACAAAAGATCTCGTCCCGAGATCTAGAGAAAACTAGGTACTAAAGAGATCTGGGTATTCTTTCTTCATGTCTTCCTCGCGTTCCCAAGTTGCTTCTTCTTCGGTGTGATTACTCCATTGTATCTTCAGGAACTTGATACTTCTGGTGCGGGTGGTCCTGAATGCTTCTTCAAGGATGCGAATCGGCACTTCGCGGTATGTTAAATCCTTGTTGATATCAATGGCTCTGTGGTCGATGTTCTTGAATACTTTGGTCTTTTCCGGCACTTCTAGGCACTTCCGAAGTAGTGAGATGTGAAACACATTGTGTACGGCGGACATCTCTTCCGGCAGTTCCAGCTGATATGAGACTTCTCCTCGGCAACTCAGAATCTTGAATGGTCCGACATATCTGGGGGCGAGCTTTCCTTTGAGTTGGAATCTCTGCATTCCTTTGAGGGGTGAGACTTTGAGATACACAAAGTCTCCGATCTCGAACGTCATCTCTCGGCGTCTCTTGTCGGCGTAGCTCTTCTGTCTTGACTGGGCGGTCTTGAGGTACTCGCGGATCTTGTGCACCTTCTCTTCGGCTTCGCGGAGAACATCGGGGCCGAAGACTTGACTATCTCCGACTTCCGACCAGTTCAGAGGGGTACGGCATTTCCTTCCGTACAGGGCTTCAAAGGGGGCCATCTGTAAGCTGGCTTGGTAGCTATTGTTGTAGGAGAATTCTGCATATGGTAGGCAGTCTTCCCATTTGGATCCGTACTCTAGCACACAGGCTCTTAACATATCTTCCAGTATCTGGTTGACTCTCTCGGTCTGTCCGTCAGTCTGCGGGTGATACGCTGTGCTGAAATTCAGTCGGGTTCCTAGTCCTTCATGCACTTTCTGCCAGAATCTTGAGGTGAATTGTGATCCTCTATCTGACACAATTGACTTCGGGGTTCCGTGCAGGCTGACTATTCTGGAGATGTATAACTCTGCAAGCTTTGGGCCTTGGTATGTGGTCTTGACAGGGATGAAATGTGCAACCTTGGTCAACCTATCAATGACTACCCAAATGGAGTCATTTCCTCGGCTAGATTTGGGCAATCCTGTGATAAAGTCCATACCGACAGAATCCCATTTCCACTCCGGAATCTGTAAGGGTTGCAACAGTCCTGCGGGTCGTTGATGTTCTGCCTTGACTCGCTGACAGATATCACACTTGGCGATGTAGCTTCCTATCTCCCGCTTCATTCCGTGCCACCAGAATTGTTCCTTCAGGTCTTGGTACATCTTTGTTCCTCCGGGATGAATGGAGTACAGTGTATCATGAGCTTCCTTCAGAATGACTTGCTTCAACTCTGAATCGGACGGTACACAAAGGCGTCCGTTGTACCAAAGAACTCCTTCTTCATCTATGGTGAATCCTGGTGCCTTTCCTGCAGCTATCTGACTCTTTATTCCGTCAATGCTGGCATTTCCTTTCTGGGCTTCCTTTATCTGGCTCATCAAGGTGGGTTGGAGCTCAATGCTGGCGAGGAATCCTTCGCTCACTAGCTCTAGTCTGAATTGTTCAAACTCTTGGTACAGGCTTGGTTGCTCTATGGCGATCATGGAGTTCAACTGACACGGCAGTCTGCTCAAGGCATCCGCTACCACATTGGCCTTGCCGGGGTGGTAGTGAATCTCCATGTCGTAATCTTTGATTAATTCAATCCATCTGCGCTGTCTCATGTTCAGCTCCTTCTGGGTGAAAATGTACTTCAGGCTCTTGTGATCTGAATATATCTCGCATCGATTACCCATGAGGTAATGACGCCAAACCTTCAGGGCTAACACTACGGCTGCTAACTCCAAGTCATGAGTTGGATAGTTCTGTTCATGTTGCTTCAGTTGCCTTGATAGGTAAGATATCACTTTGCCTTCTTGCATCAGCACACATCCAAGACCAGTCTTGGATGCATCACAATAGACATCAAATGGCTGGGTGACATCGGGCATGATCAGTATTGGGGCTGTGGTTAATCTGAGCTTGAGTAGCTGAAAGCTTTCTTCACATTTGTCATTCCAGTCAAATTTCCGGTCCTTCTTCAGCAGTTGAGTCATTGGTCTTGCGATGCTTGAAAATCCTTCAACGAATCGGCGGTAATATCCCGCCAATCCTAGAAATGCTCGGACTTCAGTCTGGGTGGTTGGGGCTTTCCATTCCTCAACAGTTTTGATTTTTGCGGGATCTACCGCAATTCCTCCTGCAGACAAGATGTGTCCCAGGAATCCTACTTCCTTCAACCAAAACTCACATTTGCTAAACTTGGCGTACAACTGATGTTGCCTAAGGGTTTCTAGAACCACTTCCAAATGTTGCTCATGTTCTTCTTCTGATTTGGAGTAGATAAGGATGTCGTCAATGAAGACAACGACAAACTTATCCAGGAATTCCATAAAGATCTTATTCATGAGATTCATGAAGTAAGCGGGGGCATTGGTTAGTCCAAAGGACATGACATTGTACTCATACAGTCCATATCTGGTGGTAAAAGCAGTCTTTGGAATATCTGTTGCTCGGATCTTCAGTTGATGGTAACCTGTCCTCAGATCAATCTTTGAGAATACTTGGGCACCGGTTAGCTGGTCAAACAGGTCTTCTATCTTTGGCAAGGGATATTTGTTCTTGATGGTGACATCGTTAAGCTTACGATAATCCGTAACCAAACGAGTGGCACCGTCCTTTTTATCCACAAACAAAACTGGTGATCTCCAAGGTGACGCACTTGGTCGAATCAGACCTTTGTACAGCATATCATCCAGTTGCTTTTTCAGTTCCATTAACTCTGCGGGGTTCATGCTGTAAGCTCTCTGGGCTATAGGTCCGGTTCCGGGGATTAATTCGATGATGAACTCGATATCCCGATCCGGGGGCATACCGGGTAGATCATCCGGAAACACATCAGGGTATCGACAGACGACCTTGATTTGATCCAGAGTTGGCTTGGCTACACTTTGGTTGCAGGTAAAGTTTCTGGGTAGTTTTTCAGATAAGTGTTCTATTATTATCCCGGTGCTACTTGTCATGGTGATGGCCTTCTTGGCGCAGTCTATCAATCCATGATGTTTCGCCATCCAGTCCATACCCAGGACTACTTCCAATCCTTTTGTTCCCAGAACAATCAAGTTTGCATAAAAGTCTATTTCATGGATTCTGATGGGTACATCTTTGCAAAATTTTCTAGCTTTAGTTGTTGATCCAGGGATTTGAACTACCATGACATGTTTCAAGCTGATTGGTTGAATCTTACTAGTGCATACAAAATCTTCTGTAACGAACGAATGCGATGCTCCAGAATCAAACAACACTCTTGCTGGTATTGAGTTAACAGAGAACATACCCAGCACCACGTCAGGTGCTTCCTGGGCTTCCTCAGCATTCATGTGGTAGAGGCGACCTCCGCGGTTGTGCGGGTTGTTGGGGGCGAACTTCTTGCCGGTGGAGACACGGCGTTGCTGCTGAGCTGGTGGTGCGGGGTTGCCTGCGAGCTTGGCGAGCCTCTTGGGACACTCATTGGAGTAATGCCCCACTACACCACACTCATAGCAAGTGATGGTGGTCTTGTCTTGCTTGTTCGCAACGGGGATTGCATTGCTCCCGGTCCTCGGTGCGGTGTTGGTGTTGTTGTTGCTGTTGTTGTGGTTGGGGGCTCTCGGCGGAGCGCGGTTGTAGTTGTTGTTGGTGTTGTTGTTGTAGTGGCCTCCTGGCCTGGGTTTTCCTCCACTCCGGTTCTGGTAAACCGGACGTGACATCTGTGCATTGGGCTTGTTGGTCCTGAAGCCTCCGCCTGAGTTGGGGCGATACCTTGGGGCATTGCTAGGCCCACTCTGATTCATCATGCGGCGCTTGCGGTTCTCGCTGGCTTGGTGCAGTTTGCCTTCCATTTGGATGGCGGAGTCAACAAGGGCTTCGAGGTCGGCAAAGGGAATGTTGATCAACACAGTCTGCATCTCATCATGCAGTCCATTCAGGAACCTTTCCTTCCTCTTCTCAGTAGTGTCGGTCTCATCCGGGGCGTACCTTGACAGTGTGAGAAACTTGTCGCGGTATTCCACCACGGACATCCGGCCTTGCTTCAGTTCACGGAACTCATCTCTCATCTTCTTTATCAGACCCGGGGGCACATGGTACTTGCTGAATTTGAGCTTGAAGTCAGTCCAAGTGATAAACTGTCCCGCGTTCATGGCACGGGTGCTTGTCCACCAAGCTCTTGCTGGTCCTGCTAAGTAGTGCGTGGCAAACAGCACTTTCTCATTCTCTTCAACTCCAGCTACCTCTAGATTGTTCTCCATAGTTTGGAGCCAATCATCTGCATCAAGTGGTTCCTCAGTCTTGCTGAAAACTGGCGGGTTGGTATTCTGGAAGTTCTTGAGCTTTGATCCGGGGTGATCATGATGGCCTTGATTGTTGTTGGCAAGCTGTTGGAGTGCTGCAATGTTGGCTTGTCTTTCAGCTCTTTCTGCTTCTCTATCTTCCAGCATAACTTGCAGCATCTGCATCATAGCGTCTTGATTCGCGTTGCGAGTGGGAGGGGCCATCTGAGCATTGAGATTGATCATGAGATAAGAGGGAAATTTTATATGGCTTGTTTTGGTTTTTAAGTTCAAAAGCTTAAAACTTGAAGTCTTTTCATGATGACACAAACATACATTCATCCATAGCAAACAACACACATTACAAGCTAACACACTAAGGGTTTTAAGAACCCTTCTTCTCCAAGCTACGATACATGGGGCGGGATACAACTCACACCTACGATAGTGCATAAGTGAACTACTCCCCATCCTCATCAACATCGATGGGGGTGTGGTCATCATCTTCGTCGTCCAGGAAGTCGTAGTCTTCCCCCTCGGTGTTCTCATCCTCCTCGAAGTCGTTGTCGTCACTCAGGTAGTTGCTTCCTCCCTGAATGTCCTCTCCATCTTCCTCCATCTTCTTCATCTGTTCCTCCTGGGCCTTGACAGTGGCCTCGAGCGCTGCTATCTTCGCGCGGAGGCGAGTGATGGTGGCATCCCTCTTCGCCCGCTGCTGGCGGAGGGTCCTGCGGTCGTTGGCGAGCATCTTGATGGCGTCTCCTTGCTCGAGGATGCGGGCGTGAGTCTGGTTGGCGTACTCACGGGAGTGGTCGAGATCCTGCTGCGTGTGGTACAACATGAAGTCGAGATGCTCCACATGGTGCTTCAGCTCCGGGTGGGATGTCATGTCCATGGGCTCTCCAGCAGAGTTACGCCTCGCGAGGTGAGAAAAGCGAGGGTGCTTGAGTGCCTCCCCGCTCATCCCGCACAAGCGTGCGAGTCCCTCCTGAAGGGCGCGGGCAAGTCCGTCCAGCCAGTTGCTCTCCATGAAGGAGAAGAGGATCCTCTCAGAAGTGGGAGGCTCCATCTTGCCCCTCAAATCCGCAGTGATGATCCACTGCAGTTCGCCTCCTGGCTGGTTCGCAATCTGGGCTCCGTGGAACTCCGGGTGCGGGCGACCAAGGTGGTCGGACAGGGCGTTGAGGTCGTGCTCGAAGATCAAGCTTCCCCCATTCCCGAGCTGATAGAACTTCGTGTTCACGGGCTCCATCTGAAAGTGAAGTAAAGGATTAAGTTAGAGGAGTGAACAAGTGTGGCAAAATTTTAGTTATATTTCTAAGGAAGAGCATGACTTCTTGTTTTTCCAAAGAACTCAAGGAGAAGACAAAGACTTAAATTTTCAGAAATACTTCATTCCTTTTTGAAACTAATTTTTCAGAACGTCCATTTCTAACTAGGGTCTCCTAAGGTCAAACAATGGCTCTGATACCAACTTGTCAACACCCGGATTTTTAAAGTCCGGATGCCTATTATGCCATACATCGCAATCCCAGGAAATTGTTGTTGCGAGGCATAATAGTCAAGTATCACAGTCATCATTCATTACAAACCATAATGTCTTACAACTTGGAATCACATGATCCATATTACACAAATAGTTGATCTAATGATCAACGAACAAACACAAGTTCATAGCGGAAGCGTAAGATACAAGGACTCTCTAGTCCACAGGTCAACGCTTGACGTTAGAAGCTCCTAGTTGTGGTAGACGTCCTGCTGATCGTCATCCTCGTACTGCTGCTCGGCTTCATATTCTGGCCATTTGAATAGCCAGGGACAAAGCCGTGAGTACTTTAAGTACTCGCAATCTAATACTAGAGTAAGTACTAACATTACTATTGGTAGTGTTCTAAGCTCTAAGTTTATTTGCATAAAGCCAATTTTATTTGATAAACATTTTTGTAAACAACTCCCCAAGTGCTAACTAACTCAAGTGGGAACATTAGTGTCATTCCCACAACTCAGTTGTGATTCAAATTCAAAGTCACCGTTCAAGTTCAAGTTCAAAAACACCAGTCACATAAATATAAAATCTGATGACGGAAACAGAATGGCCTTTCCAATCGTCCGTATCCGCGGACGCGGCTATTCGAATAGTTCTACACTCTGCAGAGGTCGCACACTTGTGCCACAACATTTGATTACATCCGTCAGGGATAAAACCCCGAATCATCGTAACTCAGTACGCGGATCATCAACCGTTAACTTTTCACTTACACACCCTAGTATAGGCACCTCTCCCCATGAGCTTGGCCTCCCGGTGAAAACCAACTGTTAACCCGGGAACTGCACAGGGCTTGGCCGTACAATTCACCATCAATTCACATCATTTCTCAGCAACGGAGGCAGCCTCAAGCATAACCCCTATGATGTGTGTTCAGAGGGAACCCATACTAAGACACATAAATTTCCAGTTAAGCCCTACCCATAATCAGGTATTGTGGGGGTACTTAAAATTGGTAAGGTATCGCATCCAACTCAACGATCAGTTTTTAACCAAAATCACCAAGTCAACTTCAGTGTCATATTCACCTTCAAAATCTTTCAATGGAAATGACTCATCATTCCAAGGTTTTCACCATCATTAATTCATCAACACCTGTTCCCAGCTAGAGTAGTCATTTTTAATATTTAGCACTAGCAACTATGGATGAGGGGTGCTAAGTATTTGCTTTGCTTCTAGGCTAAGTTTGATACTCTTGTACTAACCCAAAACTAACCAGGTAAATCATAAATCAAAAGTACTTTGATAAAACAAAGGTAAATAAAGCTTGTAAAGTAAAACTGGGAAAATAGGATCATGAACATAAAGTAAAAGGGGTAATGCCTTGCTCATGGTGAGCTTTGCACTTTGCAAGAGTATTATCTTGCCTTGGTTGGGAAACTGGTCAAAGTGGTCTTCTTCTTCTTGGAAGTAGACCTCCTCCTCCTCCTGGTACTCCTCGGTACTAGCGTCTAAAAATATACGAATACGGAGTACACAATCATCACACCAAACTAATTTACTAAACTAGGCACAAACATGGTTCACACACTTAACTAGCATCACATATTACTATTATGTTGGTGGATGTGTTTTTCTTATTACTTAAGAAAAATAATTTCCTCTCATACTAATCTTAAATGTTACTTTGAATTATTCAGAGAAATAATTTCCTCTCATTATCTTATTAAGATTTAATTTCTCTTATGCATAATATGTGACCTAGGTTGACCCAAGTCAACCTCTTCACACTTATCATTTGGAGAAAATGATTTAAATGAGGTGAGCACCTCATACAATTTAATTCTAGCATATCAAAGATTTAATATCACCAACAATTCCTATGAGACCTAAATGACCAGAGTCTCTACTTCATTTGGAATTGTTGGTGACAAGATTTAAATGAGAGAAAGTCTCTCATAAGATTTCTTAATAGTTTTGGACAATATCTTTGACTAGAAATAGCCATAAAGCAATTTAAAATAACTAAGCCATGATCATTCAAAATAAGCATGGCATATTTTTGTAGAAACAATTAGTATAAGTGAAATGTGAATTATTGGAGGTGGAATTAACTGAAAATCATTTATGGTTGATTTTTAAGAATTATTATAAGGCAGAAAAGTCCCTGCCTTGTTTATTTTGTCATTTTAAATCTAAAATATATCTATGGTTAAATCCAGTGGCATTGTGTAGATAATTTCCCAAGGTTTCCAGAAATATAAAGTTTGTAAAATTTGGCCCAGTAGATTTGTCCCTATTGATTTTCAAAGTTTGCAATCAGATTAGGGTATTTTGCAAATTTCCAGATTTGAATTCAAATCGTGGGCTCGCGCGGGAAATAACTGGGCTGCAGAGAGAATGGGAAAATGGGCCGGCCCAGTACTGCGTCCAGCGCAGCGGGCCGCCTGACAAGGTGGGGGCCACCTGTCTGTGGGATGTCACGCCCGAAGCGGTACGGGGAGAGGAGGGCCGTGCGATTAGAGGTGAGATCGACGGCCGAGGGTGGTCGCCTTCTCCGGGGAGAGGGAGGCTTACGGGAGGCGGAGGTAGGGGGTCGGAGAGGTCGTCGGAGCTCCGGCGGTCGTCGGAGTTGTGCGCCGCGACGTTGGAGTAGATGAGGAGGCGCCTAGAAGCAGTTGCGTCTCCAATGGCGGCCTCCTGCTCCGGCGGACTCCGTGTACTGGCGGCGGCGTCGATCTTGTGATTGGAGCAGTGGGGTGGCTAGATGGTGAAATTGAGTGGTCGAGGAGAGCTGTGAGGATGAGTGGAAGGTGTTGGCGTGCTCAGTTCAGTGGGAGGGGCTCCCCTTTTATAGCGGCGAGAGGTGACCGAAGGGCGGAGCGGGGGTCATCGTCGTCGTCGCCGTTCCAAGGGCGCCAAGGGGCAAGTGATGGGCGCGTACGGTGGCTGGTGTCCTGGCGAGGGTGACGAGCGTGATCGTGGCTCCGCAGAGGCTCTGTGGCGCTGGCGCGCTTGATGGGATTGCTCGGGCCATGGCGGACGGTCGTGGACGCGGTTGTCGTCTGCGGCGTTCCCGCGGCCTCGTGCGCGTGTCCAGGCGATGCAGGGAGCCGTTGTGCGTCTACTGGCGTTGAGAGCGAGTGTGGAGGGGACGCAGGGCCGTGGGCGTCGTCACGCCCTGGCGTGTCCAGGGTTGGCGCCAGGCGCGCTCTGGCGCGGCATGGACGCGCGTTACGGGCGCCCAGGCGCGCGTGTGCTGACGCGTGCCAGCTCGGTCTCGGTCAAGGGATGGCATGAGCTTGTCCAGGGAGGTGAGAGGGAGCCAGTGGACATGGCGGTGCAGGCCAGAGGTGACCAGGTGAGGAGATGGCATGAGGGTGGCATGCCATGCCACGGCATGTCATGGTTTAGTTGATTAGATCAAACAATGGCCATTGCAAGTGGTGGAACTGATGTTGTGAAGTGAGAGGAGGGTCCAGGGGTTGCTGTGGTGGCTCAGGTTGGACCAAGTCCTCTCCATTTTCCAGCATGGGCATCATTTGATACCCTGCCTGCCAAGTGTTTGTGGAAATGCCCGAAAGAAAATAATTTTTGAATTTTGCAAATCTTTTTGGTGGGTTGTAATCATATATTATATGGAGCATTTTGGTGGTGGTGGTGATGAAAATGGAATTGAGATGCAAAATCACATTTTGCATATGATCTTGTATGTGTGGATTTGTTCCAACTTTGCTTGCTTCCCATTTGAAATTGGTAATGAATTTGGGGTGGTGACTTTGGGCAAAGTTGAAGAGCTTGATGTTGTCTTGGATGAGGTGAAGAGAGTTGACAAAGGTTAGAAGTGAAAAGTAAAAATCCAGGGGCTCAAAGTGGCCATCAGGGTAAAAATGGCACATATGACCATAATCACATGTGAGCTCCATTTTGATTCAAATTTGTTTTGAAATGAGTTGGATTGATTTCAAAGGTGTTAATAAGTGTTTAGTAACCATTTACAAGTAATGGTGCAAACCAATTTGGCCTAGATCAAAGATTTGTAAAAATGGCATAGGCCTTATGTGAGAGTGAAGGGGATTTTTAGAATTCCTTTTCTATTTTACTTTTATTTGACTTTGGGTGATCAAGTGATCATTGTTAGGGTTTTGGAATGAGAGTAACACATAAACAAGCATCATGGCAAAAGCACACTCCAATAAAATAATAAGGTGAGCTAATATGCATAGTCCTATATGATGAGAAAAAGTTTTTGTTGGCTCTGAAATTTGGATTCTTGAACTCTCTCTCTTGTTCATTTTATTGAAACTTGGGATGTTACAGTTCCAAGCTTGGGGGAGTGCCGCGGTATCACATCATCACTATCTTTTACTTTTTACCATCAAGTAGTGTCATATCATGAGTAGGGAAGTTATCATATAAGATGGGTTGCAGTGTGGAAGTATCTCTCCTTTAGTTGATTGTCTATGTATCCCTTGGTGTGAGTTATCGTTATGGAATATTAATGAGAAGTCTTATCATTTACATATTGCACATCTTATTTTAGTTTGCAATCCCTATTATATGATTGATCTTGTTATTAGTATTGGTATCACTTTGGGAGCATTGAGTAAATCTATTTGGTTTTGGCAAACTTAGCATTGGTCAATAGCAATAACACTTTGAGGTTTAAGTAGAAAAGAGAAATACATGTAGTTGTTTCATTGTCTTCCTTTCTTGTTAGCTCATAGCTTATTATTCTGAAGTTAAAATTGTTTGTGCTTACAAGGAAGATGCATGATTGTTTCTATCACATGTATATTTGTTTGTTTCCCTCAACTCTTGTGCTTGCTATTTAACCTTGCTAGCCAAAAACCTGTACTGAGAGGGAATGCTTCTCGTGCATCCAAACCTTAACCCAAACCTATGGCATTTGTGTCCACCATAACTACCTACTATATGGTATTTCCTGCCATTCCAAGTAAATACTTCGTGTGCTACCTTTAAACAATTCAAAATTTACTATCTCTTATTTGTGTCAATGTTTTATAGCTCATGAGGAAGTACGTATGTGGTGTTTTATCTTTCAATCTTGTTGGGCAACTTTCACCAATGGACTAGTGGCTTCATCCGCTTATCCAATAATTTTGCAAAAAGAGCTGGCAATGGGATTCCCAGTCCCAAGTTAATTAACCATCATAATGTTACAAAATAGACACTCCTCCATGGTATGTGATTGTTGGACGGCACCCGAGGATTCGGTTAGCCATGGCTTGAGAAAGCAAAGGTGGGGAGGAGTGTCATCTAAATAAAACTAAAATAAAAAGGCACTCCTTCATGGTATGAGATTGTTGGCAGGCACCCGAGGATTCGGTTAGCCATGGTTTGTGAAAGCAAAGGTTGGAAGGAGTGCCAACCAGAAATAAAACTTAATGGGAGCCGCTCTTCGAGAGTTTGTCTGGCAAGGGGGTTAGAGTGCCCACTACCATTCGTTGACAACAACAAACACCTCTCAAAATGTTACTTTTATTCTCTTTATATGATTTCAAAACTGAAAAAGCTCTAGCACATGATTTAATCCCTGCTTCCCTCTGCGAAGGGCCTGTCTTTTACTTTATGTTGAGTCAGTAAACCTATTTCCCTCCATCTTAAGCAAGCATTTGAGTTGTTGTGATCAAACCATCTATATTGTGATTTACTTCATCATGTCTTTTACTCTTCCTTGTTTAGTACAAGTTTTATCCGAATGAATATAGCTTTGAAAGTTATCAATGATTACGAGGAGACTATTATGATTGAGTATGCAAGTTGTGCCATATAAACTTTAACATGAGAGCGCTGCTCGATAGATAAGTATAACCTGTTAATTGTTCTCTGACCAAGAACGAAGTTTGCCATCACCAACTATGATTTCTTATGCACCTTTATTTGTGATTACCTTATACTTGTTTCAAGTTGAATTATATGAGGAAGTTGTCTACTAGAATGTCTTGTGTGAATGAATATGATGCTTCTTGTCCGTATTTTATTTACCGACTCTTCACTCCATAAACATGTGGTCCTGTTTACCGAGTTCAGTTTCGCTTGGGGACAAGCGAAGTCTAAGCTTGGGGGGAGTTGATACGTCCAATTTGCATCACTATTTTATATCATAATTTGCTGTTATTCATTGATATATTTCATATTTGGAGATGATACTTATGTTATTTCATCTATTTTGCATGTTTCATGATTATTGGAGGATCGCGCACCGGAGGCAGGATTCTGCTGGAAAAAGCGCCGTCAGAATGCAATATTTCGGAAGATCAACAATTGACGGAATTTATATGAAAAATCCTATTTTTCCAGAAGACGAAGGGAGCCAGAAGGGGGAGCCGAGGAGGGCCGCCATGGGCCTACCTCATGGGCCGGCGCGGGCCCTGCCCTGGCCGCGCCGCCCTGTGAGGAGGGGGCCCACAGCCCCCTCTGGCCTCCTCTCCTTCGCGTATTTCTTCGTCCCGAAAACCTAAGCTCCGGGGGAACAGTCGCGAAGAGTTACAGCCGCCTCTGCGGGGCGGAGAACACCAGAGAGAAAAGAGCTCTCCGGCAGGCTGAGATCCGCCGGGGAAATTCCCTCCCGGAGGGGGAAATCGACGCCATCGTCACCATCATCGAGCTGGACATCATCTCCATCACCATCATCATCATCTCCATCATCATCACCGCCGTCTCCACCGCTGCACATCGTCACCGCTGTAACAATTTGGGTTTGATCTTGATTGTTTGATAGAGGAAACTCTCCCGGTGTTGATTTCTACTTGTTATTGATGCTATTGAGTGAAACCGTTGAACCAAGGTTTATGTTCAGATTGTTATTCACCATCATATCACCTCTGATCATGTTCCATATGATGTCTCGTGAGTAGTTCGTTTAGTTCTTGAGGACATGGGTGAAGTCTAAATGTTAGTAGTGAAGTATGGTTGAGTAATATTCAATGTTATGATATTTAAGTTGTGGTGTTATTCTTCTAGTGGTGTCATGTGAACGTCGACTACATGACACTTCACCTTTATGGGCCTAGGGGAATGCATCTTGTATTCGTTTGCCAATTGCGGGGTTGCCGGAGTGACAGAAACCTGAACCCCCATTGGTATATCGATGCAGGAGGGATAGCAGGATCTCAGAGTTTAAGGCTGTGGTTAGGTTTATCTTAATTACTTTCTTGTAGTTGCGGATGCTTGCAAGGGGTATAATCACAAGTATGTATTAGTCCTAGGAAGGGTGGTACATTAGCATAGGTTCACCCACACAACACTTATCAAAACAATGAAGATTAATTAGCCGTATGTAG
The DNA here is from genome assembly GCF_019359855.2 of Lolium perenne. NCBI lineage: Eukaryota > Viridiplantae > Streptophyta > Magnoliopsida > Poales > Poaceae > Lolium > Lolium perenne. Next base: position 193,397,501 of record NC_067245.2, read on the forward strand.
CGAAAGCACTAGACTAAAATCCCGTGTGTCCTCAAGAACGTTTGGTCATTATAAGTAAACAAACCGGCTTGTCCTTTGTGCTAAAAAGGATTGGGCCACTCGCTGCAATTGTTACTCTCGCACTTTACTTACTCGTACTTTATTCAACTGCTACATCAAAACCCCCTGAATACTTGTCTGTGAGCATTTACAGTGAATCCTTCATCGAAACTGCTTGTCAACACCTTCTGCTCCTCGTTGGTATCGACATTCTTACTTATCGAAAATACTACGATACACCCCCTATACTTGTGGGTCATCAGAGACGTCGAGGGCGTGTCCCTGGGGCGGCAGCGGGATTGGCACGCCGCCCGCACTTAGCCGCCACCCGCCGCCGGGAGGCCTCGTGTCCGGCGGGCAGGGGTACCCGGCCTGGTGGAGGAGGTGCCCCTCCCACGCGTGGAGCGACCAGCGGGGAAAGCCGTTGTTGGCCTCACCGTCTTCCTCGTTGAACGCCATGGATCTCGTCGAGGGGAGAGTGGTGCTACGCATCGCTGTCGTCGTGGTGAACGAGCAGATGCCATGGGATGGCTTAAATTGGGGCCGAATGGGCGCTAGAGGATTCAGGTGAGGGTTTTGGATTAGATTGGATGAACTTCCGGATGCTTTCCTCAAGAACCAAAGGTAGAAGAAGAAAGACACAAGGAAGAACTCTGCTCTAGATCCTTCTATTCATTGATCTTATGAGATTACAGGTTTCTGGCTACAGCACCATACTCAGATTGTACATGCCCGCGATGGGGTGTGTCCCCTCTCCTTATATAGGGGAGAGGGTGGCTTACAGGGGAAGGAACCCTAGGAAACCCTAATGGCATCTTTGAACAGACAAACTACTTTACAAAGTTACTTTAATCATAGGTGACGCCTGTATTCTCTTTAATCAGGGAGGCTGACGTCCTCCAGTTGCTTTTGGCGTCACCTTCCTCTTTGGCCCCAGGGCTTCGTTTAAAGCTACTTTGCTTAGCTCATCTTCGTCCTAGCGTGTGGCCCCCTCGTCAGCCCTCCGACTCCGCCCTTCCGCCTACAAATAGCCTTCGTCGAGATAACTCCAGTACCGAGAGCCATGATACGGAAAACCTTCCAGAGACGCCGCCACCGCCAATCCCATCTCGGGGGATTCAGGAGATCACCTCCGGCACCCTGCCGGAGAGGGGAATCATCTCCCGGAGGACTCTTCACTGCCATGGTCGCCTCCGGATTGATGTGTGAGTAGTTCACCCCTGGACTATGGGTCCATAGCAGAAGCTAGATGGTCGTCTTCTCCTCATTGTGGTATCATTGTCGGATCTTGTGAGCTGCCTAACATGATCAAGATCATCTATCTGTAATGCTACATGTTGCGTTTGTTGGGATCCGATGAATATGGAATGCTATGTTATGTTGATTATCAATTTATCATCTATGTGTTGTTTATGATCTTGCATGCTCTCCGTTATTAGTAGAGGCTCTGGCCAAGTCGTTACTTGTAACTCCAAGAGGGAGTATTTATGCTCGATAGTGGGTTCATGCCTCCATTAAATGCAGGACGATGTGAGAAAGTTCTAAGGTTGTGGATGTGCTGTTGCCACTAGGGATAAAACATCAATGCTATGTCTAAGGATGTATGTGTTGATTACATTACGCACCATACTTAATGCAATTGTCTGTTGTTTGCAACTTAATACTAGAAGGGGTTCGGATGATAACCTGAAGGTGGACTTTTTAGGCATAGATGCATGCTGGATAGCGGTCTATGTACTTTGTCGTAATGCCCAATTGAATTTCACACTACTCATTATAACATGTATGTGCATTTTCATGCCATCTTTATTTGTCAATTGCCTGTGGTGACCCAGCATATCACTGCATGGTGTAGTATGCAAGTCTGATATAACACCAATGAAACACCGTTCCACTAGTATTATATCGCTCAGAGTGGTACAACAGAAACATATGCGTGTCCAAGGCATATCTATAGAATTACAACATTGACTCTATTACATAAGATCAGCACAGCCTCCTACTTTACAATGAGGTAAAATTGCAGATAACTCCAGAAGAACGACTCGTAGTCTAATCCTATCACGAACTCTATTTGTAGAGTGTTTAACTAGCTATAGAGGTTAAGAATAGATTCTAGCTAAATAGGAGCTAGGTTTAGGAAGCTAGTTCCCTTCTATGGCTAAACTAGGTTTTCTCCTTGATGGATGTGGTATCTGACTCCTCTGACAGGGTCCTGTATCTTGAAGTAGTTGTTGACTCCTCGGTCTTCGAGTTGCACGGTAGATCCTCCTTCGATGCCTCCATATCTAAGCAGGGGATTTAAGAGTGGGATGAGTACGAGCGTACTCAACAAGTTCATTATAGGAAAGAGGTGTTTAATGCACTAGCTACAGCATTAGACCAGAAAGTCTAATACCCATGCAAGTTTTCATAACCATTTCTTCAAAAGGTTGCTTTTATTCAGAAGAACTATGTCCGCCAGCCTTCACCGGTTTACTAGAACTTCATGGAGCTCCTTTCCGGCCGCGTTCGCAGTTCCATATCCCGGAACAGGGAGTGACAGGTCACGGTTCTTTACACTCTGCAGAGGTGTGTTGCTTTACCCATAAGAGATCTTAACCTTGGTGCCAACCGGGCAATTTCCCCGTCCACACTTCCTATGGTGTGAGGCCCGGTATAAGGTCTAGCCAATCATGTTCCTCCGCTACCTCGTACACCCACCCTTTGTTGCATGCCCCGACCCTGGGTCCACGCCGGTCCCATTATTCCTGTAGATTTCAAGGTGGACCCCGACCACGACGACGATCTTTGGGCTCTACCATACACTCCTACGCCGGTAGCTGCAACCCATCATAGACCGCAATACCGTGGGGACTTAGGACTCCCCAGCGTCACCGCTTGCTCCTTCGGGCGACAAGTGTACTACGGACTATGCCGTGGGGACTTAGGACTCCCCAGCCTCACCAGCTTGCCCCCTTGGATTACAAGTGTACTACGGTAGAGCGCATCCGTTGATGAACGAGAGGTGGAAACACTTTTGACTACTCCGTCCCACTCCGGATCTTATGGTTAACACGGATTTTACGGCACAAGAATCACTGGCGACATTTGTTGTTTAATCCTAGATGGATATAAACCCGTGCAATGGAACCTCCACCATATCAACACAATCCATGGTTCCATTGCCCACCACATAGTCATATTCATAGTTATGAAAGTAGTGGTTTTGATTTTTATGCAATAGTGATAACCATAATACTTTGCAAGTAATTTGATAGAAATACTCAAATGACATGAGCAAGTGATGAACTTGCCTTTCTTGACTGCAAGATTATGCAGGCAAGGTCTTCGGTGCGCAATAACTCCAAATTCTGAAATAGCATCATCATCCGGTAAGGACGATGTTTAAAAGATTGGCAAGGATGCAATAATGCATAAGTATGAGATGCAATCGCTCTAAGCATGGCCTAACCCCGATGATTTAGGATCAGTGAGTTATAATGATTGGTTTAGGGTGTGTTGCACTTTTGGAGTGATTCATATACAATGTTCTTATTCAGGTGTGATTACTTGGTACTATAAACAGGTAGATCATAAAGCATAATAATCAATTGAGTACACAAAGAATGATAATTGGCATAATGTTATCAAGTAAAGAACAGTGATTAGTTTTAACCCTATATGGCATGGTTAATGATTAATTATTATATACTTCAAAAGAATAACTTTTGAAGAATATGTTCTTAATAAAGAACAAGTGGGATAATTAGGTTGGTGGGTTCTATGGTTAACTTTGGTTCCAATTGGTTCTGGAGTAGATATTAGATGGATCACAACACTGTTGGATTCATCAATACCTAGGGCTGGTAAGGCTGAGTTAAGCCTAGGCATCCTAAGCAAGTATTTATGCATGGTTGCTATCAAGGTTGATTCATCTGGCTGGTGATTGCTAGCTAGGGTTTATAGGTTCTTATAAGCAGGGTTGGTGATGATTCCTTATTTTCTTCAAAGGAATAACTTTTGAAGAACATACTTCTTAAGTAATAAGAAGTATATCAATTAGGTTGAGGTTGTTTAGGTTTGCTATTTAATTCCCTAATGAAAGAATGGTTGGTTCTTAGATGGGATGGTTCCTAAGTATTTCACACTAGTAGGGTTTAGTGGAGTGTGGTATGTAATGCTAAACATTAGGGATGATTGCTATTAGGATTCATCACGATGGTGTGATGCTAAGTAAGGATAGCTAAGGATAATGTCTCTGAGGTTTAGAGCTAGGGTTTACATCTGATCAACCCCATATGATCATCTAGGTCTGATGAAGATGAACCCATGGGTTACCCATATATTAGTGCTAGGTCTTCTACATTTCATGTGGTCGTGGCAAATATTTAGTTGCTACTAGGGTTCTATGCTTCGAAAGAAGGTACCATGATCACATGTTCTAACCTAGGGTTTAGGTTAGAAACAATTTAGGGTTCACATGTAATAATGGAACTAGGGTTCCTAATTAATTTAGGGTTTTAGGTTTCACATGAAATGATGAGTTCCTGGTTCTATTACTTATGAAATTAGGGTTTTCTAAATACCCTAAAGTTCTTGAATTAATAACTTCACTTTAAGTTTGAAGTTATTAATATCTTTGAAATAAAATTAATATTGGATTTGGCATTTTATTATTTTCAATGAATTAATAATTAAGGTAATTATTAATCAGGGTTTAAATCTCCACTAATAAAGATTTATTAGAATAACAAATAAAGAAAAATAGCTTTAATGTTTCCTTTAATTTCTTACTGGTTTTTTTATTTTAGAAGGTTTTCTTAATTATTGAATTTTATTTGAATTTAGAATTAATAAATAAGGCTTAAATAACAAGTATTAAATAATTAAATTTTTATTAAAAATAAAAATTTCATATTATATTTTTATTAAATAGAATTTATTTTTATGAACATTTTGATATGTCATTTATATTTTTCTGAGTTATAATGAATTTTATAAATTCTTGTAAACTTTCAGCAATTTATAGAATTTGAAATAGAATGAAAAACTACTAAACGTACCCGGCCAGATCTTACCCACAGTCACTGGCTAGTGGGCCAAGTTCCAGCGTGGCAGCCACGTTGGATCTGACCGCGGTCAAAATCGATGAGGTGGCTTGGAGGCCTACTGCCGGCGGGAGGTCGGCGACGGCGCCGCCGTTCCCGGGCTTGCGCGGCCTAACTAGCTATCCTACTCGAACCAGTACAACACCGTGAGCATTTTGGTACCAGCGCCGCCCGCTAATGACCACCGGAGCATGGCCGGCGATGAACTTGCTGCGGCGGCGGAGACGGCCTCACGGCGCGAAGACGATGCAGGACACAATTAAAGGAGATGGGGGTACTGGGAGGACCACGAGCTCACCAGGAGCGTGTTGGTGTGGTCGGCGAGGCTCGGGAAGGTCTCTGTCGACGGAGAACGGCGTCGACTGGTGGTTACCGGCGGGGAATTGAGGTCGCAATTCGAGGACCTCGAGGCTTCCCGGGAAGCGTGCGTCGACGAGAAGGTTGCTGGGGACGAGGCGAAGCTCCAGAGCTTCACGGCGGTGCTCGAGGTGGCTTTAATCGGTGACGACGAAGATGACCGGAGCGGCTAGGGTTTGCGAAATTGGGGAAAAGGAAGAACAGGAGCGAGGAGGGCTTCGGCCGAGTATTTATAGGGCTCCTGCGTTCGTCGATGGTCGCCCAGGTCAACAACGGCGGCCGGGACGTGGAGCTCGCCGTCGTGCTGGCATCCTCACACGCGTCGACGGTGGCCAAGACGAAGATGAGGACTTCGTCTACGGTATTATCCACGATGAGGTATCGTGGCTGTGTTGGGCTGCGAAGTGGCGCTGGGCCATGGGCTGCTGCTGGGCTCGGTGGCCTTCCAGGTAAGTCAGGTGAGTCCTTTTCTCTTTTTTTTTCTGTTTTATTTCCTGTTTTCATTTTCTATTTTGTAATCTGTTTTAATTCACATTTGAATTCTTGTTTGTTTTGCAGGTGTTTATCAATTTGGCTTCCATGAGGACTAATACAAGAGTCATTGTATTACTGTATTGTTTTTGAATAATCATTTCACATATGTGAGCTTATTCAAAATAGCAATTAGACATGTGTTTCTATTCTCATTTTAATTTCCTTTTTCTTATTTGTAATATAACTCCCTGTTGAATAATTAAAGTTGATTATTCATATTCCAAATGTTTTAGAAGTTATTATTAGGGCTTGGCTTCACATTTGAGGAATTGGTTAATTGCACATAATTTTATGTGAGCTCCAATGTATTAGGTTTTTTATAGTTTCTCTCATAACCCCACTTATTAAGATTTGTTCTTGGTTCCAATGATAAGTGGTTGATCACCACTTGTGGGTTTTAATTATAGGACTTGGCACTAAATGTCTCTTATGTTCAACATTTGAAGCAAAAGATATAACTAGTGAACAATTATGGGGTTCTAATTATAATCACCTAATGACACATGTTTTGGAACTTGATTGTGGCTTAGGTTTTAGTTGTGATCACCTATGTGATACACAAACTAGTTTTGGGACATAATCCTAGGTTGTAGATATGGGTGGCACCATATTGCATTGGCTAGGGTTTAATCTCACCTAACCATGATAAGATGGTTGCTTACTTAACATTTCATGTGCTTCTCTAATTTCTAAGGATTTGAGAATTGGTTTAATCTTCTACCAATTAACTTCTATTATTATCCCCAACTTATCATTAAAGTAACTACCTTGGTTATAGTTTTTTTATAGTTAACTTTGGTCACATGGATGTATGGTTTCTCACTACATAAAGTATAGTGTTTTACTCTAAGGTTCTCTTGGGTTCCTTAATTTAGGAAATATAGATATGGTAGGATTCTAATTGTGAGCACCAAGTGGTTCACAAGTAAAGGTTGGGATATAAGTCTAGGGTTGCTTACTAATGATTTCCCCATGATTTCATGTGGTGAATGATATCTACTTATCCTATTAGGGTTTATCTTATCCTCACATATCTCAAGAGCATGATCATGGTTAGACATGATCAACTTGTTCTTGATATCATTTCCTCAAGTTCTTAGGTTTTATGATCATCATTCAATTTATAATGTTCAAGGTTGGGCTTCCTAAGGGATCTCTCATTAAATGGGTTTCTCACTTCCATGATCAAGCATTGTCTTGATGAACTAAGGTATAGAACTTATTTTATAATTTCTTGAATGGACATGGTTATGTTTGCCCCAATAATTTATACCCCAGGAGAATGCCAGAGATATTATGTTAGAGTTCCCTCCAAGGTATGATGACATAATCATCTGGGTATATGGAATGGGTCCTTCTCACAAATTTAAGTATTGACTCAACTATCCTGAGAAATACACCATAGCTTGAGTTCTCTCATACAGGAATAGTTATTCTAGGGTTTATGGTGTACTCACAATATCTCAATAGGTATTAAGTCTAAAACTCCACTTGGCTATCTTGATTGGGTTAATCTCCTCCTTACTTTATCAATTCATGGATATGGTATTATTCCATGTGATATTAGGTTATCTCACCACTTCAAGGGAAATGGTTTACAACCTAATACTTTAGTTCAAAGGTTGTCCTTTGTTCATTACTAGGTAAGGCTAGGTTTAGAATAAATGGTCTCTCTCATATGGGAAGGCTTTAATAATACTCTAGGGTTCCTCTTGAAGATAATGTTGTGATCATATGGATGTTTATATCCAAGGTTTGCCTCAAGGTTTGTCATCGCTTCCCTAAATAAAATAGGACTCTCACCTCTTTAGGTTTGATGTAAAACTATTTGGAATAGATAAGAATATATATATTTCTAAAGTTGATCTCCTGGTCATGATTCCATGTTTTAAGTGGAATCAATACCATGAGGTGTATGGTAGGATCATGGATAGTTTTAAGACATGGAGAAGATGAGTGAAGAATAGTTTCTCCAATTGTTGTTACTTGATTTCCAATTAAATGGATGTTCTTGTGTTATGACAATGATTACCATATTATGACCTGTTATAAGATCAAGTAGTTGATCATTGAGTAAAGTGTTGTTGTGTTGATTATTAGTTCCATTTGATCTAACACCTTAGATCAAATCATCTCTTCCCAAAACAAGGTTTGAACAAAGTCACATTGAGGTTTATAGCGCTTGACTTGATGAGCTACTTCAATTCCACCAAGGTCAAGTGAAACTTCAATTACTGTGACTGTTTTACTTTAAAGCGCGAAAATTCCCCAGATTTTCTATGCATGAATGCAATGCACACATCTGTTTCCTCTATTTTTGTAACCCCAATACCTGGGATATTACAGTCTCTACCCCTTAACTAAACTTCGTCCTCGAAGTTTGATCTCTCTCACGTTTCGGAGTGTGGTTCTGACTTATGCAGTCTTAAACTTTTCTCGAACTCCGTAGTGATCTCACTGGATATAATTGAATATATCCCTTGTCCAGATTCTTCCTGGAATCCATTAAGGTTTGTCTCTGAACATTAGTTTCTTACTCCAGTTCTACGATTTTTCTCTGGAATCTATTAATACTTGTCTCTGAACCATGGCTTCTAACTTTAATTCTTTGATTTCTTCCAACTCTATAAGCTTGTTTCCTTTCTCATTGAAGATTTCAATGATTGAGACTTCTTCTGGTGCTGCTAGTCTCATTTGAAGGCTAATTTGATAATAAACTCTTAGTTGATAAATAGGTCTTGGTTTTCCCTTACTTCCAAAAGTGCAATAATGATACTTGGTAAGGTACTTACCATGGAAATGATTTTGACGGTTTCTTTCACTAAGAATGGATTAGACTCATTTAGTCTGTCCAATCATGGTTTATAGTTGATACCTATACCTATTTTGTGTTCTATAGGTTCCATGAAAGGAATCATTCTATTAGTCTTTGATATTGGTATGTTCAATCTTCTTCATTCTTTGACCATCTTGGGCTTTAATGGTCTACGGTATTTTCTTCTTCTAACTTCATTAAACTTGGCTTACTTGAGCTTCTGGACTTCTGAGTAAATATTACTCACTTTCTCAAGTTAAATTAGTCCACTTCTTACTTCCTCGAGGTATGAACCTCGGCTTCTGGTCTGACATTCTTCTGAAAGTAGTGTTCGATAATCTTATGAAAATAAGATCGAACTTCCTCTCAGTTCAGACCTTCTTCTTCTATTTTACTCAAAGTATTGAGTCATTGTACGTCCAACTCAATCTTTACTCTACCCCTTAGAGTTTTCTTATGGTCTTCAGCTCCTTTTTCTTCCAACCATTGGATTGATGGTTAGACTATTGGTCTAGGTGTAGCTTATGGTTTATATTCTTCTAAGGTCTCATGAAGAATCCTGGTGGTGTATCCACTCAATTGTGGACATCCAATGTGAATCCTTCAAGTAAATGATTATAGGTCATTGTTATTTGGCTAACAAAATTTTATTTTGTTCACAACTTCTTGGTACAAATAATCCAATGGTAGACTACTTGATACCAATTATGGCTATTTGTTATCTGAAAATAGATTCTATCATAGGTTCTGATCAATTGGACAAGACATCTTCTACTTTATCTCGCAGTATTGATACTATATCAATTGTGGTCTTCTGATATCAACTATGGTCTTCTTATATCTGATATGGTTTCATAAGTCATCTTCCTTTTTCGAGGGTTTATTGTTGCAAGAAAACCACTAGCTGACACTATGAATATAGTATCCTAAGTGATGTCCCATGCATTCCCTCTTCTATGATGACTATGGTTCTACTTGATCTTCACCATAATCACCAGATTTCTCACCTTCATGCTTCTTATGTACTAAAGTACTCCTCTGTTGAGGTAAATCATGAATTTTGATTGGTACTTCCTTCTGAATATTGTGGTTGCTTCCCACAATTTTGCTTCCTTCTTCTGATGAACCTTTATCTTGTCTTCGGAATCTTCACAATTCGTCACTTCCTCACACAAATACCATTACCCTCTAGATCTATAGCATCAAGTAAGAACTTGATATTGCAACATGCATTTGCATATCAACGTCAAACTTCATGTATGGATCTAGTCAAACAATGAAAATCCAATAAAATCCAAGAAGATTCAACTTTGTGCTTATAATACACATCATCATAAGCCTGAATATAGTAGTTGAGTAAGACATCTCTAAACATCAGGCTCTGATGTGTAGTATATAACACCACATAAGATAGGTTTATATCGTGATACTTAGTACAAATAGGTGGATTTCTACTATTTGTCTCAACCTTTTACCTTAATTGCACAATTGCAATGAGATAAACTTGAAATAAAGTGGTTTCGGATGGTTAAGGTTAACCTAATTTTCTTTGGAAGTACTACTTAACTTTCATTTTATTGAGGACTATCTCACATGATATGTCTAGGTTCTAACATTGCTACTCTAAACACATAACTATGGAAATATAGCTCATATACTTCCATACGTTTTTACCATATAACTAGGGTTCTGATATACTTGACACAGTTCCCATGGTTTTGGAACACAAATCTTACTCTATTGTTTCACGTCTAACTTCTTATCAAACTCCTGCTAAGTATTTATGATATTCTAGTTCATCACACAACGATTCTCAGGTGAATCATATATGATTTCTATCTCTACCTTGTAAATAGACATATATTATTCCTATCACTCTCCCTTATTTCCCATGATTGACTCATCATGGTCTATGCTACCTTAAATAACTCATAGTTATCCCTTACTATCAGTTGTTTCACATGTCTAGATAATTTTACTTACTCATTATTTATCTGGGTCTACATCTTCTATTAGGATATCTTAGTTATCTTTGTCACTTGATATTACTTCTAGTGCAGGTCTGGATAACTTTTACTTAACCATAACATATGTTGGTACACATCTTCCAATAGGATAGCTTCCTTATGGTTGTATCCTCTCTTTGGACTACCATGTATTGTATACCAACTGTGATCTACTCATCTATTGTTCTAAGGACTTAATGATGTACTACATGTTTGGGATTAGCTAACTTTACTTAGTAAAGATAGGTAAGAAATGTTGACTCAAGTGTGTCAGGATTATTCTCAAGTGAATATCCATCTCAAGTCGATAAGAATTATCTGGTTTACCTAGGACAATTTCCTATAGACACTACCAATCCTATAGGTCTCCTTTAAAGGGTTTTAATCCTAAGGTCAAAGCATTTGCTCTGATACCAACTGTGGTGACCCAGCATATCACTGCATGGTGTAGTATGCAAGTCTGATATAACACCAATGAAACACCGTTCCACTAGTATTATATCGCTCAGAGTGGTACAACAGAAACATATGCGGGTCCAAGGCATGTCTATAGAATTACAACATTGACTCTATTACATAAGATCAGCACAGCCTCCTACTTTACAATGAGGTAAAACTGCAGATAACTCCAGAAGAATGACTCGTAGTCTAATCCTATCACGAACTCTATTTGTGGAGTGTTTAACTAGCTATAGAGGTTAAGAATAGATTCTAGCTAAATAGGAGCTAGGTTTAGGAAGCTAGTTCCCTTCTATGGCTAAACTAGGTTTTCTCCTTGATGGATGTGGTATCTGACTCCTCTGACAGGGTCCTGTATCTTGAAGTAGTTGTTGACTCCTCGGTCTTCGAGTTGCACGGTAGATCCTCCTTCGATGCCTCCATATCTAAGCAGGGGATTTAAGAGTGGGATGAGTACGAGCGTACTCAACAAGTTCATTATAGGAAAGAGGTGTTTAATGCACTAGCTACAGCATTAGACCAGAAAGTCTAATACCCATGCAAGTTTTCATAACCATTTCTTCAAAAGGTTGCTTTTATTCAGAAGAACTATGTCCGTCAGCCTTCACCGGTTTACTAGAACTTCATGGAGCTCCTTTCCGGCCGCGTTCGCAGTTCCATAACCCGGAACAGGGAGTGACAGGTCACGGTTCTTTACACTCTGCAGAGGTGTGTTGCTTTACCCATAAGAGATCTTAACCTTGGTGCCAACCGGGCAATTTCCCCGTCCACACTTCCTATGGTGTGAGGCCCGGTATAAGGTCTAGCCAATCATGTTCCTCCGCTACCTCGTACACCCACCCTTTGTTGCATGCCCCGACCCTGGGTCCACGCCGGTCCCATTATTCCTGTAGATTTCAAGGTGGACCCTGACCACGACGACAGTGCTGGGCTCTACCATACACTCCTACGCCGGTAGCTGCAACCCATCATAGACCGCAATACCGTGGGGACTTAGGACTCCCCAGCCTCACCGCTTGCTCCTTCGGGCGACAAGTGTACTACGGACTATGCCGTGGGGACTTAGGACTCCCCAGCCTCACCAGCTTGCCCCCTTGGATTACAAGTGTACTACGGTAGAGCGCATCCGTTGATGAACGAGAGGTGGAAACACTTTTGACTACTCCGTCCCACTCCGGATCTTATGGTTAACACGGATATTACGGCACAAGAATCACTGGCGACATTTGTTGTTTAATCCTAGATGGATATAAACCCGTGCAATGGAACCTCCACCATATCAACACAATCCATGGTTCCATTGCCCACCACATAGTCATATTCATAGTTATGAAAGTAGTGGTTTTGGTTTTTATGCAATAGTGATAACCAAAATACTTTGCAAGTAATTTGATAGAAATACTCAAATGACATGAGCAAGTGATGAACTTGCCTTTCTTGACTGCAAGATTATGTAGGCAAGGTCTTCGGTGCGCAATAACTCCAAATTCTGAAATAGCATCATCGTCCGGTAAGGACGATGTTTAAAAGATTGGCAAGGATGCAATAATGCATAAGTATGAGATGCAATCGCTCTAAGCATGGCCTAACCCCGATGATTTAGGATCAGTGAGTTATAATGATTGGTTTAGGGTGTGTTGCACTTTTGGAGTGATTCATATACAATGTTCTTATTCAGGTGTGATTACTTGGTACTATAAACAGGTAGATCATAAAGCATAATAATCAATTGAGTACACAAAGAATGATAATTGGCATAATGTTATCAAGTAAAGAACAGTGATTAGTTTTAACCCTATATGGCATGGTTAATGATTAATTATTATATACTTCAAAAGAATAACTTTTGAAGAATATGTTCTTAATAAAGAACAAGTGGGATAATTAGGTTGGTGGGTTCTATGGTTAACTTTGGTTCCAATTGGTTCTGGAGTAGATATTAGATGGATCATGATACGTCTCCGACGTATCGATAATTTCTTATGTTCCATGCCACATTATTGATGTTATCTACATGTTTTATGCACACTTTATGTCATATTCGTGCATTTTCTGGAACTAACCTATTAACAAGATGCCAAAGTGCCAGTTCCTGTTTTCTGCTGTTTTTGGTTTCAGAAATCCTAGTAACGAAATATTCTCGGAATCGGACGAAATCAACGCCCAAGTTCCTATTTTCACCGGAAGCATCCAGAACACCCGGGACGGACCAGGGGGGGGGCCCGGGGCCCCCTGCCCATTGGCCGGCGTGGCCCAGGCCCTGGCCGCGCCGCCCTATGGTGTCGTCGCCCCTTCGACCCTCCTGCGCCGCCTCTTCGCCTATATAAAGCCCCTGGATCGAAAACCCTGATACGTTCGACGAAAACCACAGAAACCTTCCAGAGCCGCCGCCATCGCGAGGCCAAGATCTGGGGGACAGGAGTCTCTGTTCCGGCACGCTGCCGGAGCGGGGAAGTGCCCCCGGAAGGCTTCTCCATCGACACCGCTGCCATCTCCATCGCCATCTTCATCACCGCTGCTGCTCCCATGAGGAGGGAGTAGTTCTCCATCGAGGCTCGGGGCTGTACCGGTAGCTCTGTGGTTCATCTCTCTCCCATGTACCTCAATACAATAATCTCATGAGCTGCTTTACATGATTGAGATTCATATGAGTTTTGTATCACTATTCATCTATGTGCTACTCTAGCAATGTTATTAAAGTAGTTCTATTCCTCCTGCACGTGTGTAAAGGTGACAGTGTGTGCACCGTGTTAGTACTTGGTTTATGCTATGATCATGATCTCTTGTAGATTGCGAAGTTAACTATTGCTATGATAATATTGATGTGATCTATTCCTCCTACATATGCATGAAGGTGACAGTGTGCATGCTATGTTAGTACTTGGTTTAGTTGTATTGATCTATCTTACACTATAAGGTTACTAAAACATGAACATTATTGTGGAGCTTGTTAACTCCGGCATTGAGGGTTCGTGTAATCCTACGCAATGTGTTCATCATCCAACAAAAGTGTAGAGTATGCATTTATCTATTCTGTTATGTGATCAATGTTGAGAGTGTCCACTAGTGAAAGTGTAATCCCTAGGCCTTGTTCCTAAATACTGCTATCGCTGCTTGTTTACTGTTTTACTGCGTTACTACTGCTGCAATACTACTACCATCAACTACACGCCAGCAAGCTATTTTCTGGCACCGCTGCTACTGCTCATACTTATTTATACCACCTGTATTTCACTATCTCTTCGCCGAACTAGTGCACCTATTAGGTGTGTTGGGGACACAAGAGACTTCTTGCTTTGTGGTTGCAGGGTTGCATGAGAGGGATATCTTTGACCTCTTCCTCCCTGAGTTCGATAAACCTTGGGTGATCCACTTAAGGGAAAACTTGCTACTGTTCTACAAACCTCTGCTCTTGGAGGCCCAACACTGTCTACAGGAAAGGAGGGGGAACGTAGACATCAAGCTATTTTCTGGCGCCGTTGCCGGGGAGGAAAGGTAAAAGGTACTCACACTACGGATCCCGGCTACTAAGCTATTTCCGTCGTTGTAAGTACTCGAAGCTATTTCCTTTAGATCCTGCAATTGCATCTTTTTGTTTCTTGTTTACACTAGTTTGGCATAATGGACAACAATGAGCTTTTTACTCTATTTCCTGATTTAAGACATGGATGGTTTGATCCGAAAATTAAAAAACCCATGGAACATATTAGCATGAACACATTGAATACTATTGTTGCTAATGATATGGAAAATTCTAAGCTTGGGGAAGCTAGTTTTGATGAGCATGATCTTTTTAGTCCCCCAAGAATTGAGGAGAAAATTTACTTTGATGATACTTTGCCTCCTATTTATGATGATTATAATGATAGTAGTCTTTTGTTACCACCTGTTATGGAGGATAAATTTGATTATGATTACAATATGCCTCCTATATTTGATGATGAGAATAATAATGATAGCTACTTTGTTGAATTTGCTCCCACTACAACTAATAAAATTGACTATGCTTATGTTGGGAGTAGTAATAATTTTATGCATGAGACTCATGATAAGAATGCTTTATGTGATAGTTATATTGTTGAGTTTGCTCATGTTGCTATTGTAAGTTATTATGAGAGAGGAAAATATGGTTGTAGAAATTTTCATGTAACTAAAACACCTCTCTATGTGCTGAAATTTTTGAAGCTATACTTGTTTTATCTTCCTATGCTTGTTACTTTGCTCTTCATGAACTTGTTTATTTACAAGATTCCTTTGCATAGGAAGCATGTTAGACTTAAATGTGTTTTGAATTTGCCTCTTGATGCTCTCTTTTTCTCTAAATACTATTTCTTGCGAGTGCATCATTAAAACTGCTGAGCCCATCTTAATGGCTATAAAGAAAGAACTTCTTGGGAGATAACCCATGTGTTATTTTGCTACAGTACTTTGTTTTATATTTGTGTCTTGGAAGTTGTTTACTACTGTAGCAACCTCTCCTTATCTTAGTTTTGTGTTTTGTTGTGCCAAGTGAAGCCTCTAATCGAAGGTTGATACTAGATTTGGATTTCTGCGCAGAAACAGATTTCTATCTGTCACGAATCTGGGATTTTCTCTCTGTAGAAAAATCATAAAAATATGCCAATTTACGTGCGTGTTCCCCAGATATTTACGCAACTTTCATTAGTTTTGAGTTTTCTGATCTGAGCAACGGAAGTATTTATTAGAAATTCGTCTTTACGGACTGTTCTGTTTTGACAGATTCTGCCTTTTATTTCGCATTGCTTCTTTCGCTGTGTTGGGTGGATTTCTTTGTTCCATTACCTTCCAGTAGCTTTGAGCAATGTCCAGAAGTGTTAAGAATGATTGTGTCACCTCTGAACATGTGAGTTTTTGATTATGTACTAATCCCTCTAATGAAGTTTATGAGAAGTTTGGTGTGAAGGAAGTTTTCAAGGGTCAAGAGAGGAGGATGATATACTATGATCAAGAAGAGTGAAAGCTCTAAGCTTGGGGATGCCCCGGTGGTTCACCCCTGCATATATCAAGAAGACTCAAGCGTCTAAGCTTGGGGATGCCCAAGGCATCCCCTTCTTCATCGACAACATTATCAGGTTCCTCCCCTGAAACTATATTTTTATTCCATCACATCTTATGTGCTTTTTCTTGGAGCGTCGGTTTGTTTTTGTTTTTTGTTTTGTTTGAATAAAATGGATCCTAGCATTCACTTTATGGGAGAGAGACACGCTCCGCTGTAGCATATGGACAAGTATGTCCTTGGTTTCTACTCATAGTATTCATGGCGAAGTTTCTCCTTCGTTAAATTGTTATATGGTTGGAATTGGAAAATGATACATGTAGTAATTGCTATTAATATCTTGGGTAATGTGATACTTGGCAATTGTTGTGCTCATGATTAAGCTCTTGCATCATATGCTTTGCACCCATTAATGAAGAAATACATAGAGCATGCTAAATTTGGTTTGCATATTTGGTTTCTCTAAGGTCTAGATAATTTCTAGTATTGAGTTTGAACAACAAGGAAGACGGTGTAGAGTTTTATAATGTTTTCAATATGTCTTTTATGTGAGTTTTGCTGCACCGGTTCATCCTTGTGTTTGTTTCAAATAAGCCTTGCTAGCCTAAACCTTGTATCGAGAGGGAATACTTCTCATGCATCCAAAATACTTGAGCCAACCACTATGCCATTTGTGTCCACCATACCTACCTACTACATGGTATTTTCCGCCATTCCAAAGTAAATTGCTTGAGTGCTACCTTTAAACAATTCAAAATTTATCACCTCTGATTTGTGTCAATGTTTTATAGCTCATGAGGAAGTATGTGGTGTTTATCTTTCAATCTTGTTGGGCAACTTTCACCAATGGACTAGTGGCTTCATCCGCTTATCCAATAATTTTGCAAAAAGAGCTGGCAATGGGATTCCCAGTCCCAAATTAATTAACAAAAATAGACACTCCTCCATGGTATGTGATTGTTGGACGGCACCCGAAGGATTCGGTTAGCCATGGCTTGTGTAAGCAAAGGTTGGGAGGAGTGTCATCATAATAAAACTAAAATAAAAAGGCACTCCTTCATGGTATGAGATTGTTGGCAGGCACCCGAGGATTCGGTTAGCCATGGTTTGTGAAAGAAAGGTTGGAAGGAGTGCCACCCAAAATAAAATAAATGGGAGCCGCTCTTTGAAGGTTTGTCTGGCAAGGGGGTTAGAGTACCCGCTACCATTCGTTGACAACAACATACACCTCTCAAAATTTTACTTTTATGCTCTCTATATGTTTTCAAAATCAAAGCTCTAGCACAAATATAGCAATCGATGCTTTTCCTCTATGGAGGACCATTCTTTTACTTTTATTGTTGAGTCAGTTCACCTATTTCTCTCCACCTCAAGAAGCAAACACTTGTGTGAACTGTGCATTGATTCCTACATATTTGCTTATTGCACTTATTATATTACTCTATGTTGACAATTATTCATGAGATATACATGTTACAAGTTGAAAGCAACCGCTGAAACTTAATCTTCCATTGTGTTGCTTCAATACCTTTACTTTGAATTATTGCTTTATGAGTTAAATCTTATGCAAGACTTATTGATGCTTGTCTTGAAGTGCTATTCATGAAAAGTCTTTGCTTTATGATTCACTTGTTTACTCATGTCATATACATTGTTTGGATTGCTGCATTCACTACATATGCTTTACAAATAGTATGATCAAGTTTATGATGGCATGTCACTCCAGAAATTATCTTTGTTATCGTTTTACCTGCTCGGGATGAGCAGAACTAAGCTTGGGGATGCTGATACGTCTCCGACGTATCGATAATTTCTTATGTTCCATGCCACATTATTGATGTTATCTACATGTTTTATGCACACTTTATGTCATATTCGTGCATTTTCTGGAACTAACCTATTAACAAGATGCCGAAGTGCCGGTTCTGTTTTTGCTGTTTTTGGTTTCGAAATCCTAGTAACGAAATATTCTCGGAATCGGACGAAATCAACGCCCAAGTTCCTATTTTCACCGGAAGCATCCAGAACACCCGGGAAGGACCAGAGGGGGGGCACTGGGCCCCCAGACCATAGGCCGGCGCGGCCCAGGCCCTGGCCGCGCCGCCCTATGGTGTCGTCGCCCCTTTGACCCTCCTGCGCCGCCTCTTCGCCTATATAAAGCCCCTGGATCGAAAACCCTGATACGTTCGACGAAAACCACAGAAACCTTCCAAAGCCGCCGCCATCGCGAGGCCAAGATCTGGGGGACAGGAGTCTCTGTTCCGGCACGCTGCCGGAGCGGGGAAGTGCCCCCGGAAGGCTTCTCCATCGACACCGCTGCCATCTCCATCGCCATCTTCATCACCGCTGCTGCTCCCATGAGGAGGGAGTAGTTCTCCATCGAGGCTCGGGGCTGTACCGGTAGCTCTGTGGTTCATCTCTCTCCCATGTACCTCAATACAATAATCTCATGAGCTGCTTTACATGATTGAGATTCATATGAGTTTTGTATCACTATTCATCTATGTGCTACTCTAGCAATGTTATTAAAGTAGTTCTATTCCTCCTGCACGTGTGTAAAGGTGACAGTGTGTGCACCGTGTTAGTACTTGGTTTATGCTATGATCATGACCTCTTGTAGATTGCGAAGTTAACTATTGCTATGATAATATTGATGTGACCTATTCCTCCTACATATGCATGAAGGTGACAGTGTGCATGCTATGTTAGTACTTGGTTTAGTTGTATTGATCTATCTTACACTATAAGGTTACTAAAACATGAACATTATTGTGGAGCTTGTTAACTCCGGCATTGAGGGTTCGTGTAATCCTACGCAATGTGTTCATCATCCAACAAAAGTGTAGAGTATGCATTTATCTATTCTGTTATGTGATCAATGTTGAGAGTGTCCACTAGTGAAAGTGTAATCCCTAGGCCTTGTTCCTAAATACTGCTATCGCTGCTTGTTTCTTGTTTCTTTACGTTACTACTGCTGCAATACTACTACCATCAACTACACGCCAGCAAGCTATTTTCTGGCACCGCTGCTACTGCTCATACTTATTTATACCACCTGTATTTCACTATCTCTTCGCCGAACTAGTGCACCTATTAGGTGTGTTGGGGACACAAGAGACTTCTTACTTTGTGGTTGCAGGGTTGCATGAGAGGGATATCTTTGACCTCTTCCTCCCTGAGTTCGATAAACTTTGGGTGATCCACTTAAGGGAAAACTTGCTGCTGTTCTACAAACCTCTGCTCTTGGAGGCCCAACACTGTCTACAGGAAAGGAGGGGGAACGTAGACATCAGATCACAACACTGTTGGATTCATCAATACCTAGGGCTGGTAAG
The DNA here is from genome assembly GCF_019359855.2 of Lolium perenne. Classification (NCBI taxonomy): domain Eukaryota; kingdom Viridiplantae; phylum Streptophyta; class Magnoliopsida; order Poales; family Poaceae; genus Lolium; species Lolium perenne. The sequence continues at coordinate 193,417,153 of NC_067245.2, forward strand.
GCTGAGTTAAGCCTAGGCATCCTAAGCAAGTATTTATGCATGGTTGCTATCAAGGTTGATTCATCTGGCTGGTGATTGCTAGCTAGGGTTTATAGGTTCTTATAAGCAGGGTTGGTGATGATTCCTTATTTTCTTCAAAGGAATAACTTTTGAAGAACATACTTCTTAAGTAATAAGAAGTATATCAATTAGGTTGAGGTTGTTTAGGTTTGCTATTTAATTCCCTAATGAAAGAATGGTTGGTTCTTAGATGGGATGGTTCCTAAGTATTTCACACTAGTAAGGTTTAGTGGAGTGTGGTATGTAATGCTAAACATTAGGGATGATTGCTATTAGGATTCATCACGATGGTGTGATGCTAAGTAAGGATAGCTAAGGATAATGTCTCTGAGGTTTAGAGCTAGGGTTTACATCTGATCAACCCCATATGATCATCTAGGTCTGATGAAGATGAACCCATGGGTTACCCATATATTAGTGCTAGGTCTTCTACATTTCATGTGGTCGTGGCAAATATTTAGTTGCTACTAGGGTTCTATGCTTCGAAAGAAGGTACCATGATCACATGTTCTAACCTAGGGTTTAGGTTAGAAACAATTTAGGGTTCACATGTAATAATGGAACTAGGGTTCCTAATTAATTTAGGGTTTTAGGTTTCACATGAAATGATGAGTTCCTGGTTCTATTACTTATGAAATTAGGGTTTTCTAAATACCCTAAAGTTCTTGAATTAATAACTTCACTTTAAGTTTGAAGTTATTAATATCTTTGAAATAAAATTAATATTGGATTTGGCATTTTATTATTTTCAATGAATTAATAATTAAGGTAATTATTAATCAGGGTTTAAATCTCCACTAATAAAGATTTATTAGAATAACAAATAAAGAAAATAGCTTTAATGTTTCCTTTAATTTCTTACTGGTTTTTATTTATTTTAGAAGGTTTTCTTAATTATTGAATTTTATTTGAATTTAGAATTAATAAATAAGGCTTAAATAACAAGTATTAAATAATTAAATTTTTATTAAAAATAAAAATTTCATATTATATTTTTATTAAATAGAATTTATTTTTATGAACATTTTGATATGTCATTTATATTTTTCTGAGTTATAATGAATTTTATAAATTCTTGTAAACTTTCAGCAATTTATAGAATTTGAAATAGAATGAAAAACTACTAAACGTACCCGGCCAGATCTTACCCACAGTCACTGGCTAGTGGGCCAAGTTCCAGCGTGGCAGCCATGTTGGATCTGACCGCGGTCAAAATCGATGAGGTGGCTTGGAGGCCTACTGCCGGCGGGAGGTCGGCGACGGCGCCGCCGTTCCCGGGCTTGCGCGGCCTAACTAGCTATTCTACTCGAACCAGTACAACACCGTGAGCATTTTGGTACCAGCGCCGCCCGCTAATGACCACCGGAGCATGGCCGGCGATGAACTTGCTGCGGCGGCGGAGACGGCCTCACGGCGCGAAGACGATGCAGGACACAATTAAAGGAGATGGGGCTACTGGGAGGACCACGAGCTCACCAGGAGCGTGTTGGTGTGGTCGGCGAGGCTCGGGAAGGTCTCTGTCGACGGAGAATGGCGTCGACTGGTGGTTACCGGCGGGGAATTGAGGTCGCAATTCGAGGACCTCGAGGCTTCCCGGCAAGCGTGCGTCGACGAGAAGGTTGCTGGGGACGAGGCGAAGCTCCAGAGCTTCACGGCGGTGCTCGAGGTGGCTTTAATCGGTGACGACGAAGATGACCGGAGCGGCTAGGGTTTGCGAAATTGGGGAAAAGGAAGAACAGGAGCGAGGAGGGCTTCGGCCGAGTATTTATAGGGCTCCTGCGTTCGTCGATGGTCGCCCAGGTCAACAACGGCGGCCGGGACGTGGAGCTCGCCGTCGTGCTGGCGTCCTCACGTGCGTCGACGGTGGCCAAGACGAAGACGAGGACTTCGTCTACGGTATTATCCACGAAGAGGTATCGTGGCTGTGTTGGGCTGCGAAGTGGCGCTGGGCCATGGGCTGCTGCTGGGCTCGGTGGCCTTCCAGGTAAGTCAGGTGAGTCCTTTTCTCTTTTTTTTTCTGTTTTATTTCCTGTTTTCATTTTCTATTTTGTAATCTGTTTTAATTCACATTTGAATTCTTGTTTGTTTTGCAGGTGTTTATCAATTTGGCTTCCATGAGGACTAATACAAGAGTCATTGTATTACTGTATTGTTTTTGAATAATCATTTCACATATGTGAGCTTATTCAAAATAGCAATTAGACATGTGTTTCTATTCTCATTTTAATTTCCTTTTTCTTATTTGTAATATAACTCCCTGTTGAATAATTAAAGTTGATTATTCATATTCCAAATGTTTTAGAAGTTATTATTAGGGCTTGGCTTCACATTTGAGGAATTGGTTAATTGCACATAATTTTATGTGAGCTCCAATGTATTAGGTTTTTTATAGTTTCTCTCATAACCCCACTTATTAAGATTTGGTCTTGGTTCCAATGATAAGTGGTTGATCACCACTTGTGGGTTTTAATTATAGGACTTGGCACTAAATGTCTCTTATGTTCAACATTTGAAGCAAAAGATATAACTAGTGAACAATTATGGGGTTCTAATTATAATCACCTAATGACACATGTTTTGGAACTTGATTGTGGCTTAGGTTTTAGTTGTGATCACCTATGTGATACACAAACTAGTTTTGGGACATAATCCTAGGTTGTAGATATGGGATGGCACCATATTGCATTGGCTAGGGTTTAATCTCACCTAACCATGATAAGATGGTGGCTTACTTAACATTTCATGTGCTTCTCTAATTTCTAAGGATTTGAGAATTGGTTTAATATTCTACCAATTAACTTCTATTATTATCCCCAACTTATCATTAAAGTAACTACCTTGGTTATAGTTTTTTTTATAGTTAACTTTGGTCACATGGATGTATGGTTTCTCACTACATAAAGTATAGTGTTTTACTCTAAGGTTCTCTTGGGTTCCTTAATTTAGGAAATATAGATATGGTAGGATTCTAATTGTGAGCACCAAGTGGTTCACAAGTAAAGGTTGGGATATAAGTCTAGGGTTGCTTACTAATGATTTCCCCATGATTTCATGTGGTGAATGATATCTACTTATCCTATTAGGGTTTATCTTATCCTCACATATCTCAAGAGCATGATCATGGTTAGACATGATCAACTTGTTCTTGATATCATTTCCTCAAGTTCTTAGGTTTTATGATCATCATTCAATTTATAATGTTCAAGGTTGGGCTTCCTAAGGGATCTCTCATTAAATGGGTTTCTCACTTCCATGATCAAGCATTGTCTTGATGAACTAAGGTATAGAACTTATTTTATAATTTCTTGAATGGACATGGTTATGTTTGCCCCAATAATTTATACCCCAGGAGAATGCCAGAGATATTATGTTAGAGTTCCCTCCAAGGTATGATGACATAATCATCTGGGTATATGGAATGGGTCCTTCTCACAAATTTAAGTATTGACTCAACTATCCTGAGAAATACACCATAGCTTGAGTTCTCTCATACAGGAATAGTTATTCTAGGGTTTATGGTGTACTCACAATATCTCAATAGGTATTAAGTCTAAAACTCCACTTGGCTATCTTGATTGGGTTAATCTCCTCCTTACTTTATCAATTCATGGATATGGTATTATTCCATGTGATATTAGGTTATCTCACCACTTCAAGGGAAATGGTTTACAACCTAATACTTTAGTTCAAAGGTTGTCCTTTGTTCATTACTAGGTAAGGCTAGGTTTAGAATAAATGGTCTCTCTCATATGGGAAGGCTTTAATAATACTCTAGGGTTCCTCTTGAAGATAATGTTGTGATCATATGGATGTTTATATCCAAGGTTTGCCTCAAGGTTTGTCATCGCTTCCCTAAATAAAATAGGACTCTCACCTCTTTAGGTTTGATGTAAAACTATTTGGAATAGATAAGAATATATATATTTCTAAAGTTGATCTCCTGGTCATGATTCCATGTTTTAAGTGGAATCAATACCATGAGGTGTATGGTAGGATCATGGATAGCTTTAAGACATGGAGAAGATGAGTGAAGAATAGTTTCTCCAATTGTTGTTACTTGATTTCCAATTAAATGGATGTTCTTGTGTTATGACAATGATTACCATATTATGACCTGTTATAAGATCAAGTAGTTGATCATTGAGTAAAGTGTTGTTGTGTTGATTATTAGTTCCATTTGATCTAACACCTTAGATCAAATCATCTCTTCCCAAAACAAGGTTTGAACAAAGTCACATTGAGGTTTTGTTATCACCAGATTTTGGCCAAATCAGGAAGTGGGCCGTAAGAAAGATGGGCTTGGAAGATTACACGTGGAAGATCTCTGAAGCGGCCTTGCACGAGGAATTTGGGCTAGATTGCCCGTGTATCTTTAATTATAGTAGATTGTATCGTAGATTAAAAGTTAGAGTTTGTCTCGTACGCGGTGGGGATATTCCTCCGTTAGAAAGTCCCCTGGACTATAAATATGTATCTAGGGTTTATGGAATAAACAACAACTCACGTTCAACCCAAACAAACCAATCTCGGCGCATCGCCAACTCCTTCGTCTCGAGGGTTTCTATTAGGTAAGCGACATGCTGCCTAGATCGCATCTTGCGATCTAGGCAGCACAAGCTCCACGTTGTTCATGCGTTGCTCGTACTGAAGCGCTTTTGATGGCGAGCAACGTAGTTATCATAGATGTGTTAGGGTTAGCATAGTTCTTCGTGTAACATGCTTACGTAGTGCAACCCTTGCATGTCTAGCCGCCCTCACACCTATCTTAGGTGTGGGGGCGGCACCCCGCTTGATCATTATTTAGTAGATCTGATCCGTTACGATTGCTCCTTGTTCTGCAAGGATTAGTTTAATATCTGCAATAGTTAGGCCTTACAAAGGGGGGGAGGATCCAGCGGCACGTAGGGTGTCGTTCGCAAGTCCTAAACAGGATGTTCCGAGGATCAACTTCATGTTGGTTTTTAGGCCTTGTTTAGGATCGGCTTACGATCACCGTGCGTGGCCGCGAGGCCCAACCTGGAGTAGGATGATCCGATTATGCGGTGAAAACCCTAAATCGTCGTAGATCTCATTAGCTTTATCTTGATCAAGCAGGACCACCATATATTCGTGCACCCCGTACGAATCATGGGTGGATCGTCTCTTTGAGCCGATTCACAGGATAACCTGAGAGCCGATCGAGGCTCGTATTTAATGTTTACGTGTATGCCATGCAGGAAACTAAGCGAGGCATCCCCATCACCTTCCTGGCCAGGTATAGGTCAGGTGGCACGCCCTTGCACTTCGCATCGGACGTGTGACCAGAAGAGCATTGCGGTCCGTCGCTCGGAGGGGTCTCAGCCAGCCGCAGCTCTAGGCTCTTCCCGGCTCTACGGTGTTGACGGTCACTGCCCGCCGGTGGGTTTTGGCAGTCAACACATTCTGGCACGCTCGGTGGGACACAATCGTCTACATCAACCACATCGCCATCTACATCTGAGATGGCGGACGGCACGCCAGTCACCTACGAGGAGCTGCCTGACGAGCTCAAGAAGAGATATGACGAGATCAAGGCCACCCTCGAAGCCGACCTCATCGGCTCTTTTCAGAGAACCCGTTCCCATGGCATCAGATGGAAGGGGTTCTCACCGGAAGGTGCACTCGATGGGATAGACCTCTCTGCCCCGTCGGAGGAACGCGCCAGGGGCCTGCGGCAGGAGATCAACTACTTGGTGGCTCACTCGCTACACCGCCACTCCGAGAACCTGGTCAACGTGTTGGAGCATGTCGCTCTTCGCGTGATCCAGGAGATCATGAGACACCAGTACTCGCCGTCAGGACCAGCCCTCGGGACGCATCAAGGAGAGTTGCCACTCCAGTCCCGTCCACCGCTGCCATATGCGTTGGCAGCACCAGCTGAAGTGCCGGCTACACCGGCATTCGTCGTCTACAAGATCGGTGGTGACCCTAGTGACTACCAGTTCTTGACCGAGGCGCCTAAGGAGATCCCTCACGGATACGTGTGCACGTATGTGCCAGATTGTGGTAACTGGGCACTCACAAACCAGGCCACAACATCAGGGAATCCGGCGAAAACAGGAGGAACGTCAGCGATAGAGCTTGAGAAGCAGACGTGGCTAACTAAGTACGCCACCCCGACGAACCTTCAGAGCCCAGCTCCTGCAGTTGGCTCAGAGCTGGAAAAGCAAACATGGCTGGCTAAGTACGCTACCCCGGCGAATCTTCAGAGTTCAGCTCCTGCAGCCAGCACAGCGGATCAGATCGGTACCATACTGAGAGACCAGTTCGGCATGGTGCCGAAAAGGAGGGCAATCGGCTGTTCCAAGCCGTATCCCGACGAGTACGAGATGATCCCGCTGCCACCTAAATATCGGCTCCCTGACTTCTCCAAATTCAGTGGATCAGATGGCTCCAGCTCCATCGAGCACGTCGGCCGATATTTGGCACAACTAGGACCGGCTTCAGTGTCGGATCAGCTACGCGTGAGGCTCTTCTCACAGTCCCTCACGGGATCGGCTTTCGGATGGTACACCTCTTTGCCAGCAAACTCCATCCGGTCTTGGAAGCAATTGGAAGAACAGTTCCATATGCAATACCATTCAGAAGCTTCCGAGTCTAGCATTGCCGATCTAGCACAACTACGTCAGAAGCGCGGAGAAACGGTGACAGAATACATCCAGCGCTTCAGGAATCTTAGGAACCGATGTTATTCGGTTCGTATAACTGAAAAGGAAGCAGTCGAGTTGGCAGTAGCCGGCCTTGCAACACAGCTCAAGGACATGGCCTCCCAAGCAGATTATCCCTCGCTGGCGCACATGGTTCAGAAACTGTCAGCATATGAACAGCGCCACCCGGACCTGTACCAAGACAAGTTCAAGCGTGCAGTAGTCCTGGTCGATGCAGAGGAAGACGAAGTTCCTGCGGGAGACCAAGAGGTAGCATCGGCTGAGTGGATTCGGGGAGGAACCCCCGTGTCCTGCAAATGGGTAAAGCCACCAGGCCCGCCCAGGGGATTTGATTTTGACGTGACCAAGACTGAGCAAATCTTCGACCTCCTACTCAAGGAAAAGCAGTTGAAGATACCTGAAGGTCTCAAATTCCCCACGGCGCAAGAGCTGAATGGGAAGCCATACTGCAAATGGCACAACTCGCTCTCCCATGCCACCAACGACTGCAGGGTGTGGCGTCAGCACATCCAAGCGGCGATAGAGAACGGGCGTCTAATTTTCAACCAGTACGCCATGAAGGTCGACACCCAACCCTTTCCCGCCGTTAACATGGTGGAGTGCACGTATCCTGAAGGTTGCCAGCCAGGATCCTCGTTCAACATCAACATGGTAGGACCTGGGAACCACTCTGGCAAAGATGGAGATGAGGGCAGCTGCTCTCATAGCAAGGACATAGAGGAGGCCGCTCCACGCGATCGGCTCCATCATGATGGCAAGCGTTACGTCACAGAGGGAGAGGTGAAGAACATAAGATATCAGCGACCTCTCTCTGATCACCTCCTCAACAAGTATGTGAGTCAGTATGACCAACGCCGACGGTCCAGCTATGATGATGAAGGAGATCGTCTGGCTAGAGAAGCCAGAAGACATCGTCGGCATGATCGCGATGAGGAGGAGCACGAGCGCCGTGCCACGGAAAAATCAAGGGAGCAAGATGACAACGCCAGACACTGGGACTGCCCCTTCTTCAGACACTGCTGGGATTCAGGAATGAGCCGATTGCCCACAATCGGCAATTGCCCAGAATGCAACCAGAAGAAGAAGGAGGCAGCCAACGTATATGTGTTCAAGCGCTTAGGGCCTCTCCCGTCACAAAGCAAACGCGCTGAGTCACCTCGTTGGGCAGATCTTGAGGATTCCGAAGACGAGGGACCAGAGGAAGAAGATAGGTACCACCGTCCAAGGTGGTGCCCTGACGGACTCAGCCGTTCCCAAAAGCGCAGGGTTCAGCGGTTGCGCGGCCTGGAGGAAGCTGAAAGGTTATACTTACATACGCTGAGGAAGGCACGACCTGATCTAGCGGCAAAAGTTCAGCGCACCCTGGATGAAGAGGGTCGTCCACGGAGAATGGAGTGGCGTCCCAAACAAAAGAAGGCCGATGATGAAACATCGGCTGGCACAAACGTGGTGCTCGTCCTTCCGACGGAGCTTAGTGCTCCACGATTATACGATGCACTTAAGGTGGACGACGGCAAGCGCATAAAGTCAGAGGTTGGGTTGGTTTTATCCAGCCTGACCGAGTAGCAAGAACACACCAGTGAGCAAACAAGGCGAGGCTGATCCTTGTGATCGGTTCTATAAATTGTGAAGGAGCATTACAGAACCTTCAGTCAGCGCTCCAATGGATATGGAGGCCGATTCCAGCAACCGGCCAAAATTATCTTCACCGCATATTCAGCACATGTTTTACTTGTGTTCAGCAACGATCTACTGGGCAGCGGCCACGTCGGCAGATGAAAGTCAGCATGAATCCTTGCGGAGCCGACGTGCAAGTGCAGTGCCCTGACTAACCATAGAAGCCGATATCTGCAGTCATTTGGCAGATTCGGCTCGGGGGGCATATAATCAGATGAACATGTGCAGATAAAACATGTGTAAACCTGCGTACAGTGAAACATTGGGGGCCGATTAAGAAAAATCGGCCAGAATAAAAAAATTTTACAGCCGATGCAAGGGCATCGACTTCAGAACTAAGGAACGAAGCCGATACGTGGCCATCGATTCAAGAGGTACAATTGTTATGAGCAGAGGGTCAATGGAGCAGGAGGTGAGCCACGAAGAGAGATCCTAATGGAAGAGCTCTTCAATGGAATGGTTTGATGACTCAGATCTTTTTCTTCGAGGACCTCTAGATTCTTTTTGCGAGTATTTGAGTTCGCAGTATCAGCTGGGGCAGGTTTCAGGGATCATGACCCCGACCAATACCAAGCGCGGCATGGATGTACAGATCAGGTTAAGGATGGGTTGCATCAGATCCACCAAAGGAAAGGAGCCGATCTGACTTGCAAGGCGCGAAAAGTGGGCTGGAGAAGCTCGGGGGGCAGCTCACCCGAAAGGTTCTCTGCTCTGGAGAGCCGATTTTCTTGAAATCGGCTACTCTGCATAGGCGGCACATTCGGCTGATCCATTACCGTTCTCGCCTCGACTGAGACTCGGGGGGCAGCTGGCCTGGTGAATGCTCTGTTTTTTGAAAGCCGATTGGAGTCGCATCGACTGGCCCTGCATTGTGGTCTCCTCTGAATTGGGAAAGGAGGCCGTCCTGTCGCTGCAAGAGAAGGAAAGGGACTAGATTCTCAAAATAGCCGATGAGTAGTCATCGGCTAAGGGATTGCGAAAAATTGTGGTCAGATACCGAATCGCAGCCTGAAATTGAGAAGTTCTTGGCCTACGAGCTAATCGACATGAGAGTCCGGCTTCATGGGCGTCCAAAAGAAAAGAAATCCGATACGTTGCTATCGGTCTTGGCATGACAGGCGGAAGGAATGAAATTGGAGTAATTAAAGGATGAATCAAAAGAACAATTTCATTAATTCAAAGGAGCGGCTTTACAAGAAAGAGCCGATGGCTCTCAAAAGAGGGATCTGGTGCCTAGTGCACTGCTACTACTAGTCCTATTCTACTAGTCGTCGCTGTCCTCGTCATCACCGCCGTCGATGTCGTCGGCGCTGCTCCCAGGAAGCTCCTCGTCGCCGCTGCCCCAGCCCTTGGCCGGAGCCTCTTCCTCCTCGTCGTCATCATCATCCTCGCTGTCCGCCCAGGAGCGGAAGCGCTTGGTTGGCGGATACCCAGCGGAAGAGGAAGAGGAAGACATTGCTATAGGAGAAGAGGGTTTTTTGGGTGCCGATGGCTGGAACAGAGGAAAGGGATGAAGAGAGCTAATCGGTCGGCACGGTTAAATAATGAGAAATCTGGTGGAGGTTTAATGCCATTACAGTTTCCAAGGAGTTGATGCTAAAGCTATCAGAATTTGCAGGGAAGCTGAGAAGACAGGGCATAATGATAACGAATACTGCAACAGCTCTGCTCTGCCACGACATGACCCTTCAGAGGAAAAACAGAGTGGTTTTGGAATTATCATTGCCAAAACCAGGGGGGCATGTGTTATCACCAGATTTTGGCCAAATCAGGAAGTGGGCCGTAAGAAAGATGGGCTTGGAAGATTACACGTGGAAGATCTCTGAAGCGGCCTTACACGAGGAATTTGGGCTAGATTGCCCGTGTATCTTTAATTATAGTAGATTGTATCGTAGATTAAAAGTTAGAGTTTGTCTCGTACGCGGTGGGGATATTCCTCCGTTAGAAAGTCCCCTGGACTATAAATATGTATCTAGGGTTTATGGAATAAACAACAACTCACGTTCAACCCAAACAAACCAATCTCGGCGCATCGCCAACTCCTTCGTCTCGAGGGTTTCTATCAGGTAAGCGACATGCTGCCTAGATCGCATCTTGCGATCTAGGCAGCACAAGCTCCACGTTGTTCATGCGTTGCTCGTACTGAAGCGCTTTTGATGGCGAGCAACGTAGTTATCATAGATGTGTTAGGGTTAGCATAGTTCTTCGTGTAACATGCTTACGTAGTGCAACCCTTGCATGTCTAGCCGCCCTCACACCTATCTTAGGTGTGGGGGCGGCACCCCGCTTGATCATTATTTAGTAGATCTGATCCGTTACGATTGCTCCTTGTTCTGCAAGGATTAGTTTAATATCTGCAATAGTTAGGCCTTACAAAGGGGGGGAGGATCCAGCGGCACGTAGGGTGTCGTTCGCAAGTCCTAAACAGGATGTTCCGAGGATCAACTTCATGTTGGTTTTTAGGCCTTGTTTAGGATCGGCTTACGATCACCGTGCGTGGCCGCGAGGCCCAACCTAGAGTAGGATGATCCGATTATGCGGTGAAAACCCTAAATCGTCGTAGATCTCATTAGCTTTATCTTGATCAAGCAGGACCACCATATATTCGTGCACCCCGTACGAATCATGGGTGGATCGGCTCTTTGAGCCGATTCACAGATAACTCGAGAGCCGATCGAGGCTCGTATTTAATGTTTACGTGTATGCCATGCAGGAAACTAAGCGAGGCATCCCCATCACCTTCCTGGCCAGGTATAGGTCAGGTGGCACGCCCTTGCACTTCGCATCGGACGTGTGACCAGAAGAGCATTGCGGGCCATCGCTCGGAGGGGTCTCAGCCAGCCGCAGCTCTAGGCTCTTCCCGGCTCTACGGTGTTGACGGTCACTGCCCGCCGGTGGGTTTTGGCAGTCAACAGGTTTATAGCGCTTGACTTGATGAGCTACTTCAATTCCACCAAGGTCAAGTGAAACTTCAATTACTGTGACTGTTTTACTTTAAAGCGCGAAAATTCCCCAGATTTTCTATGCATGAATGCAATGCACACATCTGTTTCCTTTATTTTTGTAACCCCAATACCTGGGATATTACATTGCCCAACTGTAATTTGTTCACCCAACATGCTATTTCTTATGGGAGAGACACCACTAGTGAACTGTGGACCCCGGTCCATTCTTTACATCGAATACAATCTACTGCAATACTCGTTCTTACTGTTCTCTGCAAACATCATCATCCACACTATACATCTAATCCTTTGTTACAGCAGGCCGGTGAGATTGACAACCTCAATGTTAAGTTGGGGCAAAGTATTTTGGTTGTGTTGTGCAGGTTCCACGTTGGCGCCGGAATCCCTGGTGTGGCGCCGCACTACACTCCGCCGCCATCAACCTTCAACGTGCTTCTTGACTCCTACTGGTTTGATAAACCTTGGTTTCTTACTGAGAGAAACTTGCTGCTGTATGCATCACACCTTCCACTTGGGGTTCCCAACGGGCGTGTGCTTTACGCGTCAACAAGCTAAATTTCTGGCGCCGTTGCCGGAGAGATCAAGACACGCTGCAAGGGGAGTCTCCACTTCCAATCTCTTTACTTTATTTTTGTCTTGCTTTATTTTTATTTACTTCTTTGTTTGCTGCATTATATCAAAACACAAAAAATTTAGTTGCTAGCTTTACTTTATTTACTATCTTGTTTGCGTTCTCCATATTAAAAACACAAAAAAATTAGTTACTTGTTTTTACTCTATCTAGTTTGTTTTATTTACTATTGCTAAAATGGGTACTCCTGAAAATACTAAGTTGTGTGACTTCACAACCACAAATAATAATGATTTATTATGCACACCTATTGCTCCACCTGCTACTACAGCAGAATTCTTTGAAATTAAACCTGCTTTACTGAATCTTGTTATGAGAGAGCAATTTTCTGGTGTTAGTTCTGATGATGCTGCTGCCCATCTTAATAATTTTGTTGAACTATGTGAAATGCAAAAGTGTAAGGATGTAGATGGTGACATTATAAAATTAAAATTGTTTCCTTTCTCATCAAGAGGAAGAGCTAAAGATTGGTTGCTATCTTTGCCTAAGAATAGTATTGATTCATGGACTAAATGTAAGGATGCTTTCATTGGTAGATATTATCCTCCTGCTAAAATTATATCTTTGAGAAGTAGCATAATGAATTTTAAGCAATTGGATAATGAGCATGTTGCCCAAGCATGGGAAAGAATGAAATCTTTGGTTAAAAATTTCCCAACCCATGGACTGACTACTTGGATGATCATCCAAACCTTTTATGCAGGACTGAATTTTTCTTCACGGAACCTATTGGATTCAACTGCTGGAGTTACTTTTATGTCCATCACTCTAGGCGCCGCAACAAAGCTTCTTGATGATATGATGATTAATTACTCTGAATGGCACACGGAAAGAGCTCCACAAGGTAAGAAGGTAAATTCTGTTGAAGAAACCTCCTCCTTGAGTGATAAGATTGATGCTATTATGTCTATGCTTGTGAATCGTAGATCAAATGTTGATCCTAATAATGTTCCGTTAGCTTCATTGGTTGCCCAAGAAGAACATGTTGATGTGAACTTCATTAAAAATAATAATTTCAACAACAATGCTTATCGGAATAATTCTAGTAACAACTATAGGCCATATCCTTATAATAATGGTAATGGTTATGGTATTTCTTATGGGAATTCTTACAACAATATTAGGAATGCACCCTCTGGTCTTGAAGCCATGCTTAAAGAATTTATTAGTACACAAACTGCTTTTAACAAATCTGTTGAAGAAAAGCTTGGCAAAATTGATATTCTTGCTTCTAAAGTTGATAGTCTTGATGCTGATGTTGATCTTTTGAAATCGAAAGTTATGCGTAATGAAAATAAAGATATTAAGTAATTTGCTACAGCAAACGCCATCCAAGTTCGAATTAATGAGAATATTAGATTGATGGCCGAATTGCGTGCTAGGTGGGAAAAAGAAGAAAATGCTAAAGATGATAATTTAGCTAAAGTTTGGACTATTACCACCACTAGTAATGCTAATGCTTCACATGTTGCTACACCTCCTACTATCAATGGTAAAATAATTGGTGTTGGCAATGTTTCTACTCCTAATGCAAAGCTTGCAAAACTGCCTGAAACTGCTAAAACTGCTAAAACTGCTGAAACTGCTTGTGATAAAACTGCTGAAATTTTTCAAGATATTGGGGACAATGATCCCATTGCTTTAGATCATAATGGTTTAGATTTTGATGACTGTCACATCTCTGAAGTTATAAAGTTCTTACAAAAACTTGCTAAGAGTCCTAATGCTAGTGCTATAAATCTGGCCTTTACGAAACATATTACAAATGCTCTCATTAAAGCTAGAGAAGAGAAACTAAAACTTGAAACTTCTATTCCTAGGAAGTTAGAAGATGGTTGGGAGCCCATCATTAAGATGAAGGTCAATGATTTTGATTGTAATGTTTTATGTGATCTTGGTGCAAGTATTTCCGTTATGCCTAGAAAAATCTATAATATGCTTGACTTGCCACCATTGAAAAATTGTTATTTGGATGTTAATCTTGCTGATAATTCTACAAAGAAACCTTTGGGGAGGATTGATAATGTTCGCATTACGGTTAACAATAACCTTGTCCCCGTTGATTTTGTTGTCTTGGATATTGAATGCAATGCATCTTGTCCCATTATTTTGGGAAGACCTTTTCTTCGAACTGTTGGTGCTATTATTGATATGAAGGAAGGTAATATTAAATATCAATTTACTCTCAAGAAAGGTAAGGAACACTTCCCTAGAAAGAGAATGAAGTTACCTTTTGATTCTATCATTAGAACAAATTATGATGTTGATGCTTCATCTCTTGATAATACTTGATGCACACTTTCTGCTCCTAGCTAAAAGGCGTTAAAGAAAAGCGCTTATGGGAGACAACCCATGATTTTACTTCTGCACTTTTGTTTTATATTTGAGTCTTGGAAGTTTTTACTACTGTAGCAACCTCTCCTTATCTTAATTTTGTTGCATTGTTGTGCCAAGTAAAGTCTTTGATAGTAAGGTTCATACTAGATTTGGATTACTGCGCAGAAACAGATTTCTTGCTGTCACGAATTTGGGCAGTGTTCTCTGTAGGTAACTCAGAAAAATCTGCCAATTTATGTGAGTGATCCTCAGATATGTACGCAACTTTCATTCAAGTTGAGCATTTTCATTTGAGCAAGTCTAGTGCCCCAGAAAAATTCGTCTTTACAGACTGTTCTGTTTTTGACAGATTCTGCCTTTTATTTCGCATTGCCTGTTTTTCTATGTTTGATGGATTTCTTTATTCCATTAACTTTCAGTAGCTTTGTGCAATGTCCAGAAGTGTTAAGAATGATTATGTCACCTCTGAACATGTGAATTTTTGATTATGCACTAACCCTCTAATGAGTTTGTTTTGAGTTTGGTGTGGAGGAAGTTTTCAAGGATCAAGAGAGGAGGATGATACAATATGATCAAGGAGAGTGAAAGCTCTAAGCTTGGGGATGCCCTCGTGGTTCATCCCTGCATATTTCAAGAAGACTCAAGCATCTAAGCTTGGGGATGCCCAAGGCATCCCCTTCTTCATGGACAACATTACCAGGTTCCTCTAGTGAAGCTATATTTTTATTACGTCACATCTTATGTGCTTTACTTGGAGCGTCTGTTTGTTTTTGTTTTTGTTTTGATTGAATAAATTGGATCCTAGCATTCATTGTGTGGGATAGAGACACGCTCCGCTGTTGCATATGGACAAATATGTCCTTAGCTTTATTCTTAATGTTCATGGCGAAGGTTGAAACTGCTTCGTTAATTGTTATATGGTTGGAAACAGAAAATGCTACATTTGGTAATTGGTATAATGTCTTGAATAATGTGATACTTGGCAATTGTTATAGCTCATGTTTAAGCTCTTGCATCATATACTTTGCACCTATTAGTGAAGAAATACTATAGAGCTTGTTGAAATTTGGTTTGCATGATTGGTTTCTCTAAAGTCTAGATATTTTCTGGTAAGGGTTTGAGCAACAAGGATGACATTGTAGAGTCTTATAATGCTTGCAATATGTTCTTATGTTAGTTTTGCTGTACCGGTTCATACTTGTGTTTGCTTCAAATAACCTTGCTAGCCTAAGCCTTGTATTGAGAGGGATTACTTCTTGTGCATCCAAATCCTTGAGCCAAATACTATGCCATTTGTGTCCACCATACCTACCTACTACATGGTATTTTCTGCCATTCCAAAGTAAATTGCTTGAGTGCTATCTTTAAACAATTCAAAAGCTATTACCTCTTATTTGTGTTAATGTTTTATAGCTCATGAGGAAGTATGTGGTGTTTATCTTTCAATCTTGTTGGGCAAATTTCACCAATGGACTAGTGGCTTCATCCGCTTATCCAATAATTTTGCAAAAAGAGCTGGCAATGGGGTTCCCAGCCCCAATTAATTAACCTTCATAATTTTACAAAAAAAATAGACACTCCTCCATGGTATGTGATTGTTGGACGGCACCCGAGGATTCGGTTAGCCATGGCTTGAGAAAGCAAAGGTGGGGAGGAGTGTCATCTAAATAAAACTAAAATAAAAAGGCACTCCTTCATGGTATGAGATTGTTGGCAGGCACCCGAGGATTCGGTTAGCCCTGGTTTGTGAAAGCAAGGTTGGAAGGAGTGCCACCCAAAAATAAAAAATTTCATGGGAGCCGCTCTTGAAAGTCTGTCTGGCAAGGGGGTTAGAGTGCCCACTACCATTCGTTGACAACAACAAACACCTCTCAAAACTTACTTTTATGCTCTCTCTATGTTTTCAAAATAAAAGCTCTATCACAAATATAGCAATCCATGCTTCCCTCTTCGAAGGGACTTTCTTTTACTTTTATGTTGAGTCAGTCTACCCACTTCCTTCCATCTTAGAAGCAAACACTTGTGTTAACTGTGTGCATTGATTCTTACATGTTTACCTATTGCACTTGTTATATTGCTTTATGTTGACAATATCCATGAGATATACATGTTACAAGTTGAAAGCAACCGCTGAAACTTAATCTTCCTTTGTGTTGCTTCAATGCCTTTACTAAGAATTTATTGCTTTATGAGTTAACTCTTATGCAAGACTTATTGATGCTTGTCTTGAAAGTACTATTCATGAAAAGTCTTTGCTATATGATTCAGTTGTTTAACCATTGTCTTTACCATTGCTTTGGATCGCTGCATTCATTACATATGCTTACAATAGTATTGATCAAGATTATGATAGCATGTCACTTCAGAAATTATCTTTGTTATCGTTTACCTACTCGGGACGAGTAGGAACTAAGCTTGGGGATGCTGATACGTCTCCAACGTATCGATAATTTCTTATGTTCCATGCTTGTTTTATGATGATACACACATGTTTTATACACACTTTATGTCATATTTATGCATTTTCCGGAACTAACCTATTAACGAGATGCCGAAGAGCCAGTTGTTGTTTTCTGCTGTTTTTGGTTTCAGAAATCCTAGTAAGGAAATATTCTCGGAATTGGATGAAATCAACGCCCAGGGGCTTATTTTTCCACGAAGCTTCCAGAAGTCAGAAAGGGAAACGAAGTGGGGCGACGAGGCGCCGCCACACTTGGGCGGCGCGGCCCAAGGGGGGCCCTGATACGCGTACAGCACGTGACCATTGGGAACCCCAAGTGGAAGGTGTGATGCGTACATCGGCAAGTTTTCCCTCAGTAAGAAACCAAGGTTTATCGAACCAGTAGGAGCCAAGAAGCACGTTGAAGGTTGATGGCGGCGGAGTGTAGTGCGGCGCAACACCAGGGATTCCGGCACCAACGTGGAACCTGCACAACACAACCAAATTACTTTGCCCCAACGTGACAGTGAGGTTGTCAATCTCACCGGCTTGCTGTAACAAAGGATTAGATGTATAGTGTGGATGATGATTGTTTGCGAAAACGATGAAACGAGTATTGCAGTTGATTGTATTCGATGTTAAGAATGGACCGGGGTCCACAGTTCACTAGAGGCGTCTCTCCCATAAGAATAAGCATGTTGGGTGAACAAATTACAGGTGGGCAATTGACAAATAAAGAGGGCATGACCATGCACATACATGTTATGATGAGTATTGTGAGATTTAATTGGGCATTACGACAAAGTACATAGACCGCTATCCAGCATGCATCTATGCCTAAAAAGTCCACCTTTAGGTTATCATCTGAACCCCCTCCAGTATTAAGTTGTAAACAACAGACAATTGCATTAAATATGGTGCGTAATGTAATCAACGAATACATCCTTAGACATAGCATTGATGTTTTATCCCTAGTGGCAACAACACATCCACAACCTTAGAGGTTTCTGTCACTCCCCCAGATTTAATGGAGACATGAACCCACTATCGAGCATAAATACTCCCTCTTGGAGTTACAAGCAAAAACTTGGCCAGAGCCTCTACTACTAACGGAGAGCATGCAAGATCATAAACAACACATAGATAATAGATTGATAATCAAAATAACATAGCATTCTCTATTCATCGGATCCCAACAAACACAACATGTAGCATTACAGATAGATGATCTTGATCATGTTAGGCAGCTCACAAGATCCAACAATGATAGCACAATTAGGAGAAGACGACCATCTAGCTACTGCTATGGACCCATAGTCCAGGGGTGAACTACTCACTCATCACTCCGGAGGCGACCATGGCGGTGAAGAGTCCTCCGGGAGATGATTCCCCTCTCCCGGCAGGTGCGGAGGCGATCTCCTGAATCCCCCGAGATGGGATTGGCGGCGGCGGCGTCTCTGGAAGGTTTTCCGTATCGTGGCTCTCGGTACTGGAATTATTATCGATGAAGGCTTAAGTAGGCGGAGGAGATAGGTTTAGGGGCAACACGAGGGGCCCACACAGCAGGCCGGCGCGGCCAGGGCTTGGGCCGCGTGATACGTCTCCGACGTATCGATAATTTCTTATGTTCCATGCCACATTATTGATGATATCTACATGTTTTATGCATACTTTATGTCATATTTATGCATTTTCCGGCACTAACCTATTAACGAGATGCCGAAGAGCCAGTTGCTATTTTCTGCTGTTTTTGGTTTCAGAAATCCTAGTAAGGAAATATTCTCGGAATTGGACGAAATCAACGCCCAGGGGCCTATTTTTCCACGAAGCTTCCAGAAGACCGAAGGGAAGACGAAGTGGGGCCACGGGGCGCCACCACACTAGGGCGGCGCGGCCCAAGGGGGGCCCGCGCGGCCCTAGCGTGTGGGGCCCCCGTGTGGCCCCCTGACCTGCACTTCCGCCTACATATAGTCTTCGTCGCGAAACCCCCAGTACCGAGAGCCACGATACGGAAAACCTTCCAGAGACGCCGCCGCCGCCAATCCCATCTCGGGGGATTCAGGAGATCACCTCCGGCACCCTGCCGGAGAGGGGAATCATCTCCCGGAGGATTCTTCACCGCCATGGTCGTCGCCTCCGGAGTGATGAGTGAGTAGTTCACCCCTGGACTATGGGTCCATAGCAGTAGCTAGATGGTTGTCTTCTCCTAATTGTGCTTCATTGTCGGGTCTTGTGAGCTGCCTAACATGATCAAGATCATCTATCTGTAATGCTATATGTTGTGTTTGTTGGGATCCGATGGATAGAGAATACTATGTTATGTTGATTATCAATCTATTACCTATGTGTTGTTTATGATCTTTCATGCTCTCCGTTATTCGTAGAGGCTCTGGCCAAGTTTTTACTCTTAACTCCAAGAGGGAGTATTTATGCTCGATAGTGGGTTCATGCCTCCATTAAATCTGGGACAGTGACAGAAAGTTCTAAGGTTGTGGATGTGCTGTTGCCACTAGGGATAAAACATTGATGCTATGTCCGAGGATGTAGTTATTGATTACATTACGCACCATACTTAATGCAATTGTCTGTTGTTTTCAACTTAATACTGGAAGGGGTTCGGATGATAACCTGAAGGTGGACTTTTTAGGCATAGATGCATGCTGGATAGCAGTCTATGTACTTTGTCGTAATGCCCAATTAAATATCACTATACTCATCATATCATGTATGTGCATTGTCATGCCCTCTCTATTTGTAAATTGCCCAACTGTGATTTGTTCACCCAACATGCTATTTATCTTATGGGAGAGACACCTCTAGTGAACTGTGGACCCCGGTCCTATTCTTTAACATCGAATACAATCTACTGCAATACTTGTTCTACTGTTTTCTACAAACAATCATCATCCACACTATACATCTAATCCTTTGTTACAGCAAGCCGGTTGTCAACACCCGGATTTTTAAGTCCGGATGCCTATTATGTCATACATCGCAATCCCAGGAAATTGTTGTTGCGAGGCATAATAGTTAAGTATCACAGTCATCATTCATTACAAACCATAATGTCTTACAACTTGGAATCACATGATCCATATTACACGAATAGTTGATCTAATGATCAACGAACAAACACAAGTTCATAGCGGAAACGTAAGATACAAGGACTCTCTAGTCCACAGGCCAACGCTTGACGTTAGGAGCTCCTAGTTGTGGTAGATGTCCTGCTGATCGTCATCCTCGTACTGCTGCTCGGCTTCATATTCTGGCCATTTGAATAGCCAGGGACAAAGCCGTGAGTACTTTAAGTACTCGCAATCTAATACTAAAGTAAGTACTAGCATTACTATTGAAAATGTTCTAAGCTCTAAGTTTATTTGCATAAAGCCAATTTTATTTGATAACCATTTTTGTAAACAACTCCCCAAGTGCTAACTAACTCAAGTGGGAACATTAGTGTCATTCCCACAACTCAGTTGTGATTCAAATTCCACGTCACCTTTCAAGTTCAAGTTTCAAAAAAGCCAGTCACATAGATAATAAAATATGATGATGGAAACAGAATGGCCTTTCCAATTGTCCATATCCGCGGACGCGGCTATTCGAATAGTTCTACACTCTGCAGAGGTCGCACACTTGTGCCACAACATTTGATTACATCCGTCAGGGATAAAACCCCGAATAATCGTAACTCAGTACGCGGATCATCAACCGTTAACCTTTCACTTACACACCCTAGTATAGGCACCTCTCCCCATGAGCTTGGCCTCCCGGTGAAAACCAACTGTTAACCCGGGAACTGCACAGGGCTTGGCCGTACAATTCACCATCAATTCACATCATTTCTCAACAACGGAGGCAGCCTCAAGCATAACCCCTATGATGTGTGTTCAGAGGGAACCCATACTAAGACACATAAATTTCCGGTTAAGCCCTACCCATAATCAGGTATTGTGGGGGTACTTAAATATTGGGAAGGTATCGCATCCAACTCAATCATCAGTTTTTAACCCAAAATCACCAAGTCAACTTCAGTGTCATATTCACCTTCAAAATCTTTCAATGGAAATGACTCATCATTCCAAGGTTTTCACCATCATCATTTCATCAACACCTGTTCCCATCTAGAGTAGTCATGTTGAATTTAGCACTAGCAACTATGTATGAGGGGTGCTAAGTATTTGCTTTGCTTCTAGGCTAAGTTTGATACTCTTGTACTAACTCAATACTAACCAGATAAATCATAAACCAAAAAGTACTTTGATAAAACAAAAGTAAATAAAGCTGGTAAAGTAAAATTGGGAAATAGGATCATAAGCATAAAGTAAATGGGGTAATGCTTTGCTCATGGTGAGCTTTGCATTTTGCAAGAGTATTATCTTGCCTTGGTTGGGAAACTGGTCAAAGTGGTCTTCTTCTTCTTGGAAGTAGACCTCCTCCTCCTCCTGGTACTCCTCGGTACTAGCGTCTAAAATACGAATACGGGGTACACAATCATCACACCAAACTAATTTACTAAACTAGGCACAAACATGGTTCACACACTTAAACTAGCATCACATATTACTATTAAGTTGGTGGAATGGGTTTTTCTTATTAATTCAGAAAAATAATTTCCTCTTATACTAGTTTTAAATGTTACTTTGAATTATTCCGAGAGATAATTCCCTCTCATTATCTTATTAAGATTTAATTTCTCTTATGCATAATATGTGACCTAGGTTGACCCAAGTCAACCTCTTCACACTTATCATTTGGAGAAAATGATTTAAATGAGGTGAGCACCTCATACAATTTAATTCTAGCATAACAAAGATTTAATATCACCAACATTTCCTATGAGACCTAGATGACCAGAGTCTCTACTTTAATTGGAAATGATGGTGACAAGATTTAAATGAGATAAACTCTCTCATAAGATTTCTTCCTAGTTTTGGACAATATCTTTGACTAGAAAATAGCCATAAAGTCATTTAAATCAACTAAGCCATGATCATTCAAGGTAAGCATGGCATATTTTTGTAGAAACAATTAGTATAAGTGAAATGTGAATTATTGGAGGTGGAATTAACTGAAAAGCATTTATGGGTGATTTTTAAGAATTATTATAAGGCAGAAAAGTCCCTGCCTTGTTTATTTTGTCATTTTAAATCTACAATATATCTATGGTTAAATCCAGTTGCATTGGGTAGATAAAATCCTAAGCTTTCCAACAATATCAAGTTTGTGAAATTTGGCAGAGTAGATTTTTCCCTATTGAATTTCAAAGTTTGCAACAGATTAGTGTATTTTTCTAAATTCCAGATTTGAATTCAAATCGTGGGCTCATGCGGAAAAAGAGAAATGGGAAAATGGGCCGGCCCAGTACTGCGTCCAGCGCAGCGGGCCGCCTGACAGCGTGGGGGCCATGCGTCAGTGGGACTTAGCGCCCGAAGCGGTACGGGGAGAGGAGGGCCGTGCGATTAGAGTTGAGATCGACGGCCGAGGGTGGTCGTCTTCTCCGGCGAGAGGGAGGCTTACGGGAGGCGGAGGTAGGGGGTCGGAGAGGTCGTCGGAGCTCCGGCGGTCGTCGGAGTTGTGCGCCGCGACGTTGGAGTAGATGAGGAGGCGCCTGGAAGCAGCTGCGTCTCCAATGGCGGCCTCCTGCTCCGGCGGACTCCGTGTACTGGCGGCGGCGTCGATCTTGCGATTGGAGCAGTGGGGTGGCTAGATGGTGAAATTGATCGGTCGAGGAGAGCTGTGAGGATGAGTGGGAGGTGTTGGCGTGCTCAGTTCAGTGGGAGGGGCTCCCCTTTTATAGCGGCGAGAGGTGACCGAAGGGCGGAGCGGGGGTCATCGTCGTCGTCGCCGTTCCAAGGGCGCCAAGGGGCAAGTGATGGGCGCGTACGGTGGCTGGTGTCCTGGCGAGGGTGACGAGCGTGATGGTGGCTCCGCAGAGGCTCTGTGGCGCTGGCGCGCTTGATGGGAGTGCTCGGGCCATGGCGGACGATCGTGGACGCGGTCGTTGTCTGCGGCGTTCCCGCGGCCTCGTGCGCGTGTCCAGGCGATGCAGGGAGCCGTTGTGCGTCTACTGGCATTGAGAGCGAGTGTGGAGGGGACGCAGGGCCGTGGGCGTCGTCACGCCCTGGCGTGTCCAGGGTTGGCGCCAGGCGCGCTCTGGCGCGGCATGGACGCGTTCTGGGCGCCACTGGGCGTGCGTGTGCTGACGCGTGTGAGCTCGATCTCGGTCAAGGGATGGTATGAGCTTGTCCAGGGAGGTGAGAGGGAGCCAGTGGACATGGCGGTGCAGGTCAGAGGTGACCAGGTGAGGAGATGGCATGAGGGTGGCATGCCATGCCACGGCATGGCATGGTTTAGTTGATTAGATCAAACAATGGCCATTGCAAGTGGTGGAACTGATGTTGTGAAGTGAGAGGAGGGTCCAGGGGTTGCTGTGGTGGCTCGAGTTGGACCAAGTCCTCTCCATTTTCCAGCATGGGCATCATTTCATACCACCTGCCAAGTGTTTGTGGAAATGCCCGAAAGAAAATAATTTTTGAATTTTGCAAATCTTTTTGGTGGGTTGTAATCATATATTAAATGGAGCATTTTGGTGGTGGTGGTGATGAAAATGGAATTGAGATGCAAAATCACATTTTGCATATGATCTTGCATATGTGAATTTGTTCCAACTTTGTTTGCTTCCCATTTGAAATTGGTAATGAATTTGGGGTGGTGACTTTGGGCAAAGTTGAAGAGCTTGATGTTGTCTTGGATGAGGTGAAGAGAGTTGACAAAGGTTAGAAGTGAAAAGTAAAAATCCAGGGGCTCAAAGTGGCCATCAGGGTAAAAATGGCACATATGACCATAATCACATGTGAGCTCCATTTTGATTCAAATTTGTGTTGAATTAAGTTGGCTTGATTTCAAAGGTGTTAATAAGTGTTTAGTAACCATTTACAAGTAATGGTGCAAACCAATTTGGCCTAGATCAAAGATTTGTAAAAATGGCATAGGCCTTCTGTGAGGGTGAAGGGGATTTTTAGAATTCCTTTTCTATTTTACTTTTATTTGACTTTGGGTGATCAAGTGATCATTGCTAGGGTTTTAGAATGAGAGTAGCACACAAACAAGCATCATGGCAAGAGCACACTCAATTAAATTAATAAGGTGAGCTAATATGCATAGTCCTATATGATGAGAAAAAGTTTTTGTTGGCTCTGAAATTTGGATTCTTGAACTCTCTCTCTTGTTCATTTTATTGAAACTTGGGATGTTACAAACCCTTCCCCCTTACAAAAGATCTCGTCCCGAGATCTAGAGAAAACTAGGTACTAAAGAGATCTGGGTATTCTTTCTTCATGTCTTCCTCGCGTTCCCAAGTTGCTTCTTCTTCGGTGTGATTACTCCATTGTATCTTCAGGAACTTGATACTTCTGGTGCGGGTGGTCCTGAATGCTTCTTCAAGGATGCGAATAGGCACTTCGTGGTAGGTCAGATCCTTGTTGATATCAATGGCTCTGTGGTCGATGTTCTTGAATACTTCGGTCTTCTCAGGCACTTCTAGACACTTCCGAAGCAGTGAGATGTGAAACACATTGTGTACGGCGGACATCTCTTCCGGTAGTTCCAACTGATATGAGACTTCTCCTCGGCGATCCAGAATCTTGAATGGTCCGACATATCTGGGGGCGAGCTTTCCTTTGAGTTGGAATCTCTGCATTCCTTTGAGGGGTGAGACTTTGAGATACACAAAATCTCCGATCTCAAATGTCATCTCTCGGCGTCTCTTGTCGGCGTAGCTCTTCTGTCTTGACTGAGCGGTCTTGAGGTATTCGCGGATCTTGTGCACCTTCTCTTCGGCTTCGCGGAGAACATCGGGGCCGAAGACTTGACTATCTCCGACTTCCGACCAGTTCAGAGGGGTACGGCATTTCCTTCCGTACAGGGCTTCAAAGGGGGCCATCTGTAAGCTGGCTTGATAGCTATTGTTGTAGGAGAATTCTGCATATGGTAAGCAGTCTTCCCATTTGGATCCGTACTCTAGCACACAGGCTCTTAACATATCTTCCAGTATCTGGTTGACTCTCTCGGTCTGTCCGTCAGTCTGCGGGTGATACGCTGTGCTGAAATTCAATCGGGTTCCGAGTCCTTCATGCACTTTCTGCCAGAATCTTGAGGTGAATTGTGATCCTCTATCTGACACAATTGACTTCGGGGTTCCGTGCAGGCTGACTATTCTGGAGATGTATAACTCTGCAAGCTTTGGGCCTTGGTATGTGGTCTTGACAGGGATGAAATGTGCAACCTTGGTCAACCTATCAATGACTACCCAAATGGAGTCATTTCCTCGGCTAGATTTGGGCAATCCTGTGATAAAGTCCATACCGACAGAATCCCATTTCCACTCAGGAATCTGTAAGGGTTGCAACAGTCCTGCAGGTCTTTGATGTTCTGCTTTGACTCGCTGAGAGATATCACACTTGGCGATGTAGCTTCCTATCTCTCGCTTCATTCTGTGCCACCAGAATTGTTCCTTCAGGTCTTGGTACATCTTGGTTCCTCCGGGATGAATGGAGTACAGTGTATCATGAGCTTCCTTCAGAATGACTTGCTTCAACTCTGAATCTGATGGTACACAAAGGCGTTCGTTGTACCAAAGAACTCCTTCTTCATCAACGGTGAATCCTGGTGCCTTTCCTGCAGCTATCTGACTCTTTATTCCGTCAATGCTGGCATTTCCCTTCTGGGCTTCTTTTATTTGGCTCATCAAGGTGGGTTGGAGTTCAATGCTGGCGAGGAATCCTTCGCTCACTAGCTCTAGTCTGAATTGTTCAAACTCTTGGTACAGGCTTGGTTGCTCTATTGCGATCATGGAGTTCAACTGACACGGCAGTCTGCTCAAGGCATCCGCTACCACATTGGCCTTGCCGGGGTGGTAGTGAATTTCCATGTCATAATCCTTGATTAATTCTATCCATCTGCGCTGTCTCATGTTCAGCTCCTTCTGGGTGAAAATGTACTTTAGGCTCTTGTGATCGGAATATATCTCGCATCGATTACCCATGAGGTAATGACGCCAAACCTTCAGGGCTAACACTACGGCTGCTAACTCCAAGTCATGAGTTGGATAGTTCTGTTCATGTTGCTTCAGTTGCCTTGAGAGGTAAGATATCACCTTGCCTTCTTGCATCAACACACATCCAAGACCAGTCTTGGATGCATCACAATAGACATCAAATGGCTTGGTGACATCGGGCATGATCAGTATTGGGGTTGTGGTTAATCTGAGCTTGAGTAGCTGAAAGCTTTCTTCACATTTGTCATTCCAGTCAAATTTCCGGTCCTTCTTCAGCAGTTGAGTCATTGGTCTTGCGATGCTTGAAAATCCTTCAACGAATCGGCGGTAATATCCCGCCAATCCTAGAAATGCTCGGACTTCAGTCTGGGTGGTTGGGGCTTTCCATTCCTCAACAGTTTTGATTTTTGCGGGATCTACCGCAATTCCTCCTGCCGACAAGATGTGTCCCAGGAATCCTACTTCTTTCAACCAAAACTCACATTTGCTAAACTTGGCGTACAACTGATGCTGCCTAAGGGTTTCTAGAACCACTTCCAAATGTTGCTCATGTTCTTCTTCTGATTTGGAGTAGATAAGGATGTCGTCAATGAAGACAACGACAAACTTATCCAGGAATTCCATAAAGATCTTATTCATGAGATTCATGAAGTAAGCGGGGGCATTGGTTAGTCCAAAGGACATGACATTGTACTCATACAGTCCATATCTGGTGGTAAAGGCAGTCTTTGGTATATCTGTTGCTCGGATCTTCAGTTGATGGTAACCTGTCCTCAGATCAATCTTTGAGAAAACTTGGGCACCGGCTAGCTGGTCAAACAGGTCTTCTATCTTTGGCAAGGGATATTTGTTCTTGATGGTGACATCGTTAAGCTTACGATAATCCGTAACCAAACGAGTGGCACCGTCCTTTTTATCCACAAACAAAACTGGTGATCTCCAAGGCGACGCACTTGGTCGAATCAGACCTTTGTACAGCATATCATCCAGTTGCTTCTTCAGTTCCATTAACTCTGCGGGGTTCATGCTGTAGGCTCTCTGGGCTATGGGTCCTGTTCCCGGGATTAACTCGATGATAAACTCGATATCCCGGTCCGGGGGCATACCGGGTAGATCATCCGGAAACACATCAGGGTATCGACAGACGACCCTGATTTGATCCAGAGTTGGCTTGGCTACACTTTGGTTGCAGGTAAATTTTCTTGGTAGTTTTTCAGACAAGTGTTCTATTATTATTCCGGTGCTACTTGTCATGGTGATGGCCTTCTTGGCGCAGTCTATCAATCCATGATGTTTCGCCATCCAGTCCATACCCAGGACTACTTCCAATCCTTTTGTTCCCAGAACAATCAAGTTTGCATAAAAATCTATTTCATGGATTCTGATGGGTACATCTTTGCAAAATTTTCTAGCTTTAGTTGTTGATCCAGGTATTTGAACTACCATGACATGTTTCAAGCTGATTGGTTGAATCTTACTAGTGCACACAAAATCTTCTGTAACGAACGAATGCGATGCTCCAGAATCAAACAACACTCTTGCTGGTATTGAGTTAACAGAGAACATACCCAGCACCACGTCAGGTGCTTCCTGGGCTTCCTCAGCATTCATGTGGTAGAGGCGACCTCCGCGGTTGTTCGGGTTGTTGGGGGCGAACTTCTTGCCGGTGGAGACACGGCGTTGCTGCTGAGCTGGTGGTGCAGGGTTGCCTGCGAGCTTGGCGAGCCTCTTGGGACACTCATTGGAGTAATGTCCCACTACACCACACTCATAGCAAGTGATGGTGGTCTTGTCCTGCTTGTTCGCGACGGGGATTGCATTGCTCCCGGTCCTTGGTGCGGTGTTGGTGTTGGTGTTGTTGTTGCTGTTGTTGTGGTTGGGGGCTCTCGGCGGAGCGCGGTTGTAGTTGTTGTTGGTGTTGTTGTTGTAGTGGCCTCCTGGCCTGGGGTTTCCTCCACTCCGGTTCTGATAAACCGGACGTGTCATCTGTGCATTGGGCTTGTTGGTCCTGAAGCCTCCGCCTGAGTTGGGGCGATACCTTGGGGCATTGCTAGGCCCACTCTGATTCATCATGCGGCGCTTGCGGTTCTCGCTGGCTTGGTGCAGTTTGCCTTCCATTTGGATGGCGGAGTCAACAAGGGCTTCGAGGTCGGCAAAGGGAATGTTGATCAACACAGTCTGCATTTCGTCATGCAGTCCGTTCAGGAACCTTTCCTTCCTCTTCTCAGTAGTGTCGGTCTCGTCCGGGGCATACCTTGATAGTGTGAGAAACTTGTCGCGGTATTCCACCACGGACATCCGGCCTTGCTTCAGTTCACGGAACTCATCTCTCATCTTCTTTATCAGACCCGGGGGCACATGGTACTTGCTGAATTTGAGCTTGAAATCAGTCCAAGTGATAAACTGTCCCGCGTTCATGGCACGGGTGCTTGTCCACCAAGCTCTTGCTGGTCCTGCTAAGTAGTGCGTGGCAAACAGCACTTTCTCATTCTCTTCCACTCCAGCTACTTCTAGATTGTTCTCCATAGTTTGGAGCCAATCATCTGCATCAAGTGGTTCCTCAGTCTTGCTGAAAACTGGCGGGTTGGTATTCTGGAAGTTCTTGAGCTTGGATCCTGGATGATCATGATGGCCTTGATTGTTGTTGGCAAGCTATTGAAGTGCTGCAATGTTGGCTTGCCTTTCAGCTCTTTCTGCTTCTCTATCTTCCAGCATAACTTGCAACATCTGCATCATAGCGTCTTGATTCGCGTTGCGAGTTGGAGGGGCCATCTGAGCATTGAGAGTGATCATGAGATAAGAGGGAATTTTTCTATGGCTTGTTTTGTTTTTAAGTTCAAAAGCTTAAAACTTGAAGTCTTTTCATGATGATACAAACATACATTCATTCATAGCAAACAACACACATTACAAGCTAACACACTAAGGGTTTTAAGAACCCTTCTTCTCCAAGCTACGATACATGGGGCGGAATACAACTCACACCTACGATAGTGCATAAGTGAACTACTCCTCATCCTCATCAACATCGATGGGGGTGTGGTCATCATCTTCGTCGTCCAGGAAGTCATAGTCTTCCCCCTGGGTGTTCTCATCCTCCTCGAAGTCGTTGTCGTCACTCAGGTAGTTGCTTCCTCCCTGAATGTCTTCTCCATCTTCCTCCATCTTCTTCATCTGTTCCTCCTGGGCCTTGACAGTGGCCTCGAGTGCTGCTATCTTCGCGCGGAGGCGAGTGATGGTGGCATCTCTCTTTGCCCTCTGCTGGCGGAGGGTCCTACGGTCGTTGGCGAGCATCTTGATGGCGTCTCCTTGCTCGATGATGCGGGCGTGAGTCTGGTTGGCGTACTCACGGGAGTGGTCGAGATCCTGCTGAGTGTGGTACAGCATGAAGTCGAGATGCTCCACATGGTGCTTCAGCTCCGGGTGGGATGACATGTCCATGGGCTCTCCAGCAGAGTTACGCCTCGCGAGGTGAGAAAAGCGAGGGTGCTTGAGTGCCTCCCCGCTCATCCCGCACAAGCGTGCGAGTCCCTCCTGAGGGCGCGGGCAAGTCCGTCCAGCCAGTTGCTCTCCATGAAGGAGAAGAGGATCCTCTCAGAAGTGGGAGGCTCCATCTTGCCCCTCAAATCAGCGGTGATGATCCACTGCAGTTCGCCTCCTGGCTGGTTCGCGATCTGGGCTCCGTGGAACTCCGGGTGCGGGCGACCAAGGTGGTCGGACAGGGCGTTGAGGTCGTGCTCGAAGATCAAGCTTCCCCCATTCCCGAGCTGATAGAACTTCGTGTTCACGGGCTCCATCTGAAAGTGAAGTAAAGGATTAAGTTAGAGGAGTGAACAAGTGTGGCAAAATTTTAGTTATATTTCTAAGGAAGAGCATGACTTCTTGTTTTTCCAAAGAACTCAAGGAGAAGACAAAGACTTAAATTTTCAGAAATACTTCATTCCTTTTTGAAACTGAATTTTTCAGAACGTCCATTTCTAACTAGGGTCTCCTAAGGTCAAACAATGGCTCTGATACCAACTTGTCAACACCCGGATTTTTAAGTCCGGATGCCTATTATGTCATACATCGCAATCCCAGGAAATTGTTGTTGCGAGGCATAATAGTTAAGTATCACAGTCATCATTCATTACAAACCATAATGTCTTACAACTTGGAATCACATGATCCATATTACACGAATAGTTGATCTAATGATCAACGAACAAACACAAGTTCATAGCGGAAACGTAAGATACAAGGACTCTCTAGTCCACAGGCCAACGCTTGACGTTAGGAGCTCCTAGTTGTGGTAGACGTCCTGCTGATCGTCATCCTCGTACTGCTGCTCGGCTTCATATTCTGGCCATTTGAATAGCCAGGGACAAAGCCGTGAGTACTTTAAGTACTCGCAATCTAATACTAAAGTAAGTACTAGCATTACTATTGAAAATGTTCTAAGCTCTAAGTTTATTTGCATAAAGCCAATTTTATTTGATAACCATTTTTGTAAACAACTCCCCAAGTGCTAACTAACTCAAGTGGGAACATTAGTGTCATTCCCACAACTCAGTTGTGATTCAAATTCCACGTCACCTTTCAAGTTCAAGTTTCAAAAAAGCTAGTCACATAGATAATAAAATATGATGATGGAAACATAATGGCCTTTCCAATTGTCCATATCCGCGGACGCGGCTATTCGAATAGTTCTACACTCTGCAGAGGTCGCACACTTGTGCCACAACATTTGATTACATCCGTCAGGGATAAAACCCCGAATAATCGTAACTCAGTACGCGGATCATCAACCGTTAACCTTTCACTTACACACCCTAGTATAGGCACCTCTCCCCATGAGCTTGGCCTCCCGGTGAAAACCAACTGTTAACCCGGGAACTGCACAGGGCTTGGCCGTACGATTCACCATCAATTCATATCATTTCTCAACAATGGAGGCAGCCTCAAGCATAACCCCTATGATGTGTGTTCAGAGGGAACCCATACTAAGACACATAAATTTCCGGTTAAGCCCTACCCATAATCAGGTATTGTGGGGGGTACTTAAATATTGGGAAGGTATCGCATCCAACTCAATCATCAGTTTTTAACCCAAAATCACCAAGTCAACTTCAGTGTCATATTCACCTTCAAAATCTTTCAATGGAAATGACTCATCATTCCAAGGTTTTCACCATCATCATTTCATCAACACCTGTTCCCATCTAGAGTAGTCATGTTGAATTTAGCACTAGCAACTATGTATGAGGGGTGCTAAGTATTTGCTTTGCTTCTAGGCTAAGTTTGATACTCTTGTACTAACTCAATACTAACCAGATAAATCATAAACCAAAAAGTACTTTGATAAAACAAAAGTAAATAAAGCTGGTAAAGTAAAATTGGGAAATAGGATCATAAGCATAAAGTAAATGGGGTAATGCTTTGCTCATGGTGAGCTTTGCATTTTGCAAGAGTATTATCTTGCCTTGGTTGGGAAACTGGTCAAAGTGGTCTTCTTCTTCTTGGAAGTAGACCTCCTCCTCCTCCTGGTACTCCTCGGTACTAGCGTCTAAAATACGAATACGGGGTACACAATCATCACACCAAACTAATTTACTAAACTAGGCACAAACATGGTTCACACACTTAAACTAGCATCACATATTACTATTAAGTTGGTGGAATGGGTTTTTCTTATTAATTCAGAAAAATAATTTCCTCTTATACTAGTTTTAAATGTTACTTTGAATTATTCCGAGAGATAATTCCCTCTCATTATCTTATTAAGATTTAATTTCTCTTATGCATAATATGTGACCTAGGTTGACCCAAGTCAACCTCTTCACACTTATCATTTGGAGAAAATGATTTAAATGAGGTGAGCACCTCATACAATTTAATTCTAGCATAACAAAGATTTAATATCACCAACATTTCCTATGAGACCTAGATGACCAGAGTCTCTACTTTAATTGGAAATGATGGTGACAAGATTTAAATGAGAGAAA
The DNA here is from genome assembly GCF_019359855.2 of Lolium perenne. Taxonomy (NCBI): domain Eukaryota; kingdom Viridiplantae; phylum Streptophyta; class Magnoliopsida; order Poales; family Poaceae; genus Lolium; species Lolium perenne. The sequence goes on from NC_067245.2 coordinate 193,448,992, forward strand.
CTCTCTCATAAGATTTCTTCCTAGTTTTGGACAATATCTTTGACTAGAAAATAGCCATAAAGTCATTTAAATCAACTAAGCCATGATCATTCAAGGTAAGCATGGCATATTTTTGTAGAAACAATTAGTATAAGTGAAATGTGAATTATTGGAGGTGGAATTAACTGAAAAGCATTTATGGGTGATTTTTAAGAATTATTATAAGGCAGAAAAGTCCCTGCCTTGTTTATTTTGTCATTTTAAATCTACAATATATCTATGGTTAAATCCAGTTGCATTGGGTAGATAAAATCCTAAGCTTTCCAACAATATCAAGTTTGTGAAATTTGGCAGAGTAGATTTTTCCCTATTGAATTTCAAAGTTTGCAACAGATTAGTGTATTTTTCTAAATTCCAGATTTGAATTCAAATCGTGGGCTCGCGCGGGAAAAAGAGAAATGGGAAAATGGGCCGGCCCAGTACTGCGTCCAGCGCAGCGGGCCGCCTGACAGCGTGGGGGCCATGCGTCAGTGGGACTTAGCGCCCGAAGCGGTACGGGGAGAGGAGGGCCGTGCGATTAGAGTTGAGATCGACGGCCGAGGGTGGTCGTCTTCTCCGGCGAGAGGGAGGCTTACGGGAGGCGGAGGTAGGGGGTCGGAGAGGTCGTCGGAGCTCCGGCGGTCGTCGGAGTTGTGCGCCGCGACGTTGGAGTAGATGAGGAGGCGCCTGGAAGCAGTTGCGTCTCCAATGGCGGCCTCCTGCTCCGGCGGACTCCGTGTACTGGCGGCGGCGTCGATCTTGCGATTGGAGCAGTGGGGTGGCTAGATGGTGAAATTGATCGGTCGAGGAGAGCTGTGAGGATGAGTGGGAGGTGTTGGCGTGCTCAGTTCAGTGGGAGGGGCTCCCCTTTTATAGCGGCGAGAGGTGACCGAAGGGCGGAGCGGGGGTCATCGTCGTCGTCGCCGTTCCAAGGGCGCCAAGGGGCAAGTGATGGGCGCGTACGGTGGCTGGTGTCCTGGCGAGGGTGACGAGCGTGATGGTGGCTCCGCAGAGGCTCTGTGGCGCTGGCGCGCTTGATGGGAGTGCTCGGGCCATGGCGGACGATCGTGGACGCGGTCGTTGTCTGCGGCGTTCCCGCGGCCTCGTGCGCGTGTCCAGGCGATGCAGGGAGCCGTTGTGCGTCTACTGGCATTGAGAGCGAGTGTGGAGGGGACGCAGGGCCGTGGGCGTCGTCACGCCCTGGCGTGTCCAGGGTTGGCGCCAGGCGCGCTCTGGCGCGGCATGGACGCGTTCTGGGCGCCACTGGGCGTGCGTGTGCTGACGCGTGTGAGCTCGGTCTCGGTCAAGGGATGGTATGAGCTTGTCCAGGGAGGTGAGAGGGAGCCAGTGGACATGGCGGTGCAGGTCAGAGGTGACCAGGTGAGGAGATGGCATGAGGGTGGCATGCCATGCCACGGCATGGCATGGTTTAGTTGATTAGATCAAACAATGGCCATTGCAAGTGGTGGAACTGATGTTGTGAAGTGAGAGGAGGGTCCAGGGGTTGCTGTGGTGGCTCAGGTTGGACCAAGTCCTCTCCATTTTCCAGCATGGGCATCATTTCATACCCTGCCTGCCAAGTGTTTGTGGAAATGCCCGAAAGAAAATAATTTTTGAATTTTGCAAATCTTTTTGGTGGGTTGTAATCATATATTAAATGGAGCATTTTGGTGGTGGTGGTGATGAAAATGGAATTGAGATGCAAAATCACATTTTGCATATGATCTTGCATATGTGAATTTGTTCCAACTTTGTTTGCTTCCCATTTGAAATTGGTAATGAATTTGGGGTGGTGACTTTGGGCAAAGTTGAAGAGCTTGATGTTGTCTTGGATGAGGTGAAGAGAGTTGACAAAGGTTAGAAGTGAAAAGTAAAAATCCAGGGGCTCAAAGTGGCCATCAGGGTAAAAATGGCACATATGACCATAATCACATGTGAGCTCCATTTTGATTCAAATTTGTGTTGAATTAAGTTGGCTTGATTTCAAAGGTGTTAATAAGTGTTTAGTAACCATTTACAAGTAATGGTGCAAACCAATTTGGCCTAGATCAAAGATTTGTAAAAATGGCATAGGCCTTATGTGAGGGTGAAGGGGATTTTTAGAATTCCTTTTCTATTTTACTTTTATTTGACTTTGGGTGATCAAGTGATCATTGCTAGGGTTTTAGAATGAGAGTAGCACACAAACAAGCATCATGGAAAGAGCACACTCAATTAAATTAATAAGGTGAGCTAATATGCATAGTCCTATATGATGAGAAAAAGTTTTTGTTGGCTCTGAAATTTGGATTCTTGAACTCTCTCTCTTGTTCATTTTATTGAAACTTGGGATGTTACACCGGTGAGATTGACAACCTCACTGTTTCGTTGGGGCAAAGTACTTTGGTTGTGTTGTGCAGGTTCCACGTTGGCGCCGGAATCCCTGGTGTTGCGCCGCATTACATCTCGCCGCCTTCAACCTTCAACGTGCTTCTTAGCTCCTACTGGTTCGATAAACCTTGGTTTCTTACTGAGGGAAAACTTGCCGCTGTACGCATCACACCTTCCTCTTGGGGTTCCCAACGGTCGCGTGCTGTACGCGTATCAAGACTATTTTCTGGCGCCGTTGCCGGGGAGATCAAGACACGCTGCAAGGGGAGTCTCCACATCCCAATCTCTTTACTTTGTTTTTGTCTTGCTTAATTTTATTTACTACTATGTTTGCTGCATTATATCAAAATACAAAAAAATTAGTTGCTAGTTTTACTTTATTTGCTATCTTGTTTGCTATATTAAAAACACACAAAAAAAATTAGTTACTTGCATTTGCTTTACTTATTTCAACATGTTTCCTTTTAATTTCACTGTAAAAGATATACCTGTGGGACAAGGGTCTATAATTGGAAGAGATAATATAGAAGAATTTTTCACCCACGATAGTATGCATGAAGATCTTAAAGATATACCTCTTGCAAAAGCTGTCCCTACTTATGAAGATGCCTCTGTTTGTTTGGTACGCATGATGGAAGCTAGATTTATTAGTCTCAACCCCATGATATAACACATGTTTCTTACACTTTCTGATATGGAGAGGGGAGAGAAGAGAGATTTTGTTCTAAAGGTCTTAGTGCGAGAATTTGCGGATATAGCTAAAGAAGCTAGAAAAGTTTTTAGTAAGCATGATAGGCTTGGCATGATCACCGATTTTAAAAGAACACTTGAAAAGATGGATATGGATAGAATTAAGTATACTAATAATGTTAATAATGGTGGGGAGATTAAAGCACCAATACCATGTAAGCTCCTAGCAATGCATGAGGCACTAGAAAATAACTATGCTTGGCTTGTTCCTGAAAATTTGTTTGATGAGAGTAGCAAGCCCAAGACTAATGAAAAGGGAGCCGCTGAAACTTATGTATCCAAAATACTATGCATGGTTGAGAAAACTCCAAACCCCGCTGTAGATGCTCCATCTTTCGATAATACTTGATACACACTTTCTGCGCCTAGCTGAAAGGCGTTAAAGAAAAGCGCTTATGGGAGACAACCCATGTTTTTACTACAGTACTTTTATTTTATATTTGAGTCTTGGAAGTTGTTACTACTGTAGCAACCTCTCCTTATCTTAGTTTTGTGCATTGTTGTGCCAAGTAAAGTAGTTGATAGTAAGGTTCATACTAGATTTGGATTACTGCGCAGAAACAGATTTCTTTGCTGTCACGAATCTGGGCAAAATTCTCTGTAGGTAACTTAGAAAATTATACCAATTTACGTGAGTGATCCTCAGATACGTACGCAACTTTCATTCAATTTTAGCATTCTCATTTGAGCAAGTTTGGTGCCTCAATAAAATTCGTCTTTACGAACTGTTCTGTTTTGACAGATTCTGCCTTTTATTTCACATTGCCTGTTTTGCTATGCTTGATGGAATTTTCGATTCCATTGACTTTCAGTAGCTTTGTGCAATGTCCAGAAGTATTAATAATGATTATGTTACCTCTGAACATGTAAGTTTTAATAATGAGTTTGAACAACAAGGAAGACGGTGTAGAGTCTTATAATGTTTACAATATGTCTTTTATGTGAGTTTTGCTGCACCGGTTCATCCTTGTGTTTGTTTCAAATAACCTTGCTAGCCTAAGCCTTGTATCGAGAGGGAATACTTCTCATGCATCCAAAATACTTGAGCCAACCACTATGCCATTTGTGTCCACCATACCTACCTACTACATGGTATTTCTCCGCCATTCCAAAGTAAATTGCTTGAGTGCAACCTTTAAAATTTCTATTCTTCATCTTTGCAATATATAGCTCATGGGACAAATAGCCTAAAAAACTATTGTGGTATTGAATATGTACTTATGCATTTTATCTCTTATTAAGTTGCTTGTTGTGCGATAACCATGTTCCTGGGGACGCCATCAACTACTCTTTGTTGAATATCATGTGAGTTGCTATGCATATCCGTCTTGTCTGAAGTAAGGGAGATTTACCACTAAAATGGTTAGAGCATGCATAATGTTAGAGAAGAACATTGGGCCGCTAACTAAAGCCATGATCCATGGTGGAAGTTTCAGTTTTGGACAAACATCCTCAATCTCATATGAGAAAATTAATTGTTGCTACATGCTTATGCATTAAAGAGGAGTCCATTATCTGTTGTCTATGTTGTCCCGGTATGGATGTCTAAGTTGAGAATAATCAATAGCGAGAAATCCGATGCGAGCTTTCTCCTTAGACCTTTGTACAGGCGGCATAGAGGTACCCCTTTGTGACACTTGGTTAAAACATATGCATTGCAATGATAATCCCGGTAATCCAAGCTAATTAGGACAAGGTGCGGGCACTATTAGTATACTATGCATGAGGCTTGCAACTTGTAGGATATAATTTACATAACACATATGCTTTATTACTACCGTTGACAAAATTGTTTCTTGTTTTCAAAGTCAAAGCTCTAGCACAAATATAGCAATCAATGCTTCCCTCTGTGAAGGGCCATTCTTTTACTTTTATTGTTGTGTCAGTTCACCTATTTCTCTCCACCTCAAGAAGCAAACACTTGTGTGAACTGTGCATTGATTCCTACATACTTGCACATTGCACTTGTTATATTACTTTACATTGACAATATCCATGAGATATACATGTTACAAGTTGAAAGCAACCGCTGAAACTTAATCTTCCTTTGTGTTGCTTCAATACCTTTACTTTGAATTATTGCTTTATGAGTTAACTCTTATGCAAGACTTATTGATGCTTGTCTTGAAGTACTGTTCATGAAAAGTCTTTGCTATATGATTCATTTGTTTACTCATGTCATTTACATTGTTTGGATCGCTGCATTCATTACATATGCTTACAATAGTATGATCAAGGTTATGATGGCATGTCACTCCAGAAATTATCTTTGTTATCGTTTACTGCTCGGACGACGTAAACTAAGCTTGGGGATGCTGATACGTCTCCGACGTATCGATAATTTCTTATGTTCCATGCCACATTATTGATGATATCTACATGTTTTATGCATACTTTATGTCATATTTATGCATTTTCCGGCACTAACCTATTAACGAGATGCCGAAGAGCCAGTTGATGTTTTCTGCTGTTTTTGGTTTCAGAAATCCTAGTAAGGAAATATTCTCGGAATTGGACGAAATCAACGCCCAGGGGCCTATTTTGCCACGAAGCTTCCAGAAGACCGAAGGGAAGATGAAGTGGGGCCACGGGGCGCCGCCACACTAGGGCGGCGCGGCCCAAGGGGGGCCCGCGCGGCCCTAGCGTGTGGGGCCCCCGTGTGGCCCCCTGACCTGCCCTTCCGCCTACATATAGTCTTCGTCGCGAAACCCCCAGTACCGAGAGCCACGATACGGAAAACATTCCAAAGACGCCGCCGCCGCCAATCCCATCTCGGGGGATTCAGGAGATCGCTTCCGGCACCCTGCCGGAGAGGGGAATCATCTCCCGGAGGACTCTTCACCGCCATGGTCGCCTCCGGAGTGATGAGTGAGTAGTTCACCCCTGGACTATGGGTCCATAGCAGTAGCTAGATGGTTGTCTTCTCCTAATTGTGCTTCATTGTCGGGTCTTGTGAGCTGCCTAACATGATCAAGATCATCTATCTGTAATGCTATATGTTGTGTTTGTTGGGATCCGATGGATAGAGAATACTATGTTATGTTGATTATCAATCTATTACCTATGTGTTGTTTATGATCTTGCATGCTCTCCGTTATTAGTAGAGGCTCTGGCCAAGTTTTTACTCTTAACTCCAAGAGGGAGTATTTATGCTCGATAGTGGGTTCATGCCTCCATTAAATCTGGGACAGGATGTGAGAAAGTTCTAAGGTTGTGGATGTGCTGTTGCCACTAGGGATAAAACATCGATGCTATGTCTAAGGATGTAGTTGTTGATTACATTATGCACCATACTTAATGCAATTGTCTGTTGTTTGCAACTTAATACTGGAAGGGGTTCGGATGATAACCTGAAGGTGGACTTTTTAGGCATAGATGCATGCTGGATATCGGTCTATGTACTTTGTCGTAATGCCCAATTAAATCACACTATACTCATCATATCATGTATGTGCATGGTCATGCCCTCTTTATTTGTCAATTGCCCAACTGTAATTTGTTCACCCAACATGCTTATTCTTATCGGAGAGACGCCTCTAGTGAACTATGGACCCCGGTCCATTCTTTTAATCGAATACAATCTACTGCAACACTTGTTCTACTATTTTCTGCAAACAATCATCATCCACACTATACATCTAATCCTTTGTTACAACAAGCCGGTGAGATTGACAACCTCACTGTTTCGTTGGGGCAAAGTACTATGGTTGTGTTGTGCAGGTTCCACGTTGGCGCCGGAATCCCTGGTGTTGCGCCGCACTACATCTCGCCGCCTTCAACCTTCAACGTGCTTCTTGGCTCCTACTGGTTCGATAAACCTTGGTTTCTTACTGAGGGAAAACTTGCCGCTGTACGCATCACACCTTCCTCTTGGGGTTCCCAACGGTCGCGTGCTGTACGCGTATCACCGCGCTGCCCTAGCGTGTGGCCGCCTCGTCGCCCCACTTCGTTTCCTCTCCGGACTTCTGGAAGCTTCGTGGAAAAATAAGATCCTGGGCGTTGATTTCATCCAATTCCGAGAATATTTCCTTACTAGGATTTCTGAAACCAAAAACAGCAGAAAATAGCAACAGGCTCTTCGGCATCTCGTTAATAGGTTAGTGCCGGAAAATGCATAAATATGACATAAAGTATGCATAAAACATGTAGGTATTATCAATAAAGTGGCATGGAACATAAGAAATTATCGATACGTTGGAGACGTATCAGCATCCCCAAGCTTAGTTCCTGCTCGTCCCGAGTAGGTAAACGATAACAAAGATAATTTCTGAAGTGACATGCCATCATAATCTTGATCATACTATTGTAAGCACATGTAATGAATGCAGCGATCAAAGCAATGGTAAATGCAATGAGTAAACAATTGAATCATATATCAAAGACTTTTCATGAATAGTACTTTCAAGACAAGCATCAATGAGTCTTGCATAAGAGTTAACTCATAAAGCAATAATTTCAAAGTAAAGGCATTGAAGCAACACAAAGGAAGATTAAGTTTCAGCGGTTGCTTTCAACTTGTAACATGTATATCTCATGGATATTGTCAATGTAAAGTAATATAATAAGTGCAATATGCAAGTATGTAGGAATCAATGCACAGTTCACACAAGTGTTTGCTTCTTGAGATGGAGAGAAATAGGTGAAGTGACTCAACATAAAAGTAAAAGAAAGGCCCTTCACAGAGGGGAGCATCGATTGCTATATTTGTGCTAGAGCTTTGGTTTTGAAAACAAGAAACAATTTTGTCAATGGTAGTAATAAAGCATATGCATCATGTAAATTATATCCTACAAGTTGCAAGCCTCATGCATAGTATACTAATAGTGCCCGCACCTTGTCCTAATTAGCTCGGATTACCTGGATTCTCACCGCAATACATATGTTTTAACCAAGTGTCACAAAGGGGTACCTCTATGCCGCCTGTACAAAGGTCTAAGGAAAAAGCTCACATTGGATTTCTCGCTTTTGATTATTCTCAACTTAGACATCCATACCGGGACAACATAGACAACAGATAATGGACTCCTCTTTAATGCATAAGCATTCAACAAAAATTAATTTTCTCATATGAGATTGAGGATATTTGTCCAAAACTGAAACTTCCACCATGGATCATGGCTTTAGTTAGCGGCCCAATGTTCTTCTCTAACAGTATGCATGCTCAAACCATTCAACTCATGGTAAATCGCCCTTACTTCAGACAAGACGGACATGCATAGCAACTCACATGATATTCAACAAAGAGTAGTTGATGGCGTCCCCAGGAACATGGTTATCGCACAACAAGCAACTTATAAGAAATAAAATGCATAAGTACATATTCAATACCACAATAGTTTTTAGGCTATTTGTCCCATGAGCTATGTATTTCAAAGATAGAGGATAGAAATTTAAAGGTAGCACTCAAGCAATTTACTTTGGAATGGCGGATAAATACCATGTAGTAGGTAGGTATGGTGGACACAAATGGCATAGTGTTTGGCTCAAGGATTTTGGATGCATGAGAAGTATTCCCTCTCGATACAAGGTTTAGGCTAGCAAGGTTATTTGAAACAAACACAAGTATGAAGCGGTACAGCAAAACTCACATAAAAGACATATTGTAAGCACTCTAAGACTCTATACCGTCTTCCTTGATGTTCGACCCTTACTAGAAATTATCTAGACCTTAGAGAGACCAATTATGCAAACCAAATTTTAGCAAGCTCTATGTATTTATTCATTAATAGGTGCAAAGTATATGATGCAAGAGCTTAATCATGAGCACAACAATTGCCAAGTATCAAATTATTCAAGACATTCTACCAATTACTACATGTACCATTTCCCGTTTCCAACCATATAACAATTTAACGAAGAAGATTCAACCTTCGCCATGAACACTACGAGTAAAGCCTAAGGACATATTTGTCCATATGCAACAGCGTAGCATGTCTCTCTCCCACACAATGAATGCTAGGATCCATTTTATTCAAACAAAACAAAACAAAAACAAACAGACGCTCCAAGCAAAGTACATAAGATGTGATGGAATAAAAATATAGTTTCACTAGAGGAACCTGATAATATTGTCGATGAAGAAGGGGATGCCTTGGGCATCCCCAAGCTTAGATGCTTGAGTCTTCTTGAAATATGCAGGGGTGAACCACCGGGGCATCCCAAGCTTAGAGCTTTCACTCTCCTTGATCATATTGTATCATCTCCCTCTCTTGATCCTTGAAAACTTCCTCCACACCAAACTCAAAACAACTCATTAGAGGGTTAGTGCACAATCAAAATTCACATGTTCAGAGGTGACATAATCATTCTTAATACTTCTGGACATTGCACAAAGCTACTGAAAGTTAATGGAATAGAAAAATCCATCAAGCATAGCAAAACAGGCAATGCGAAATAAAAGGCAGAATCTGTCAAAACAGAACAGTCCGTAAAGACGAATTTCTAAGAGGCACCAGACTTGCTCAAATGAAAATGCTCAAATTGAATGAAAGTTGCGTACATATCTGAGGATCACTCACGTAAATTGACATAATTTTCTGAGTAACCTACAGAGAATTAGGCCCAGATTCGTGACAGCAAGAAATCTGTTTCTGCGCAGTAATCCAAATCTAGTATGAACCTTACTATCAAAGACTTTACTTGGCACAATAATGCAACAAAACTAAGATAAGGAGAGGTTGCTACAGTAGTAACAACTTCCAAGACTCAAATATAAAATAAAAGTGCAGTAGTAAAATCATGGGTTGTCTCCCATAAGCGCTTTTCTTTAACGCCTTTCAGCTAGGCGCAGAAAGTGTGTATCAAGTGTTATCAAGAGACGAAGCATCAACATCATAATTTGTTCTAATGATAGAATCAAAAGGTAACTTCATTCTCTTTCTAGTGAAGTGTTCCATACCTTTCTTGAGAGGAAATTGATATTTAATATTACCTTCCTTCATATCAATAATAGCACCAACAGTTCGAAGAAAAGGTCTTCCCAATATAATGGGACAAGATGCATTGCATTCAATATCCAAGACAACAAAATCAACGGGGACAAGGTTATTGTTAACGGTAATGCGAACATTATCAACTCTCCCCAAAGGTTTCTTTGTAGAATTATCAGCAAGATTAACATCCAAATAACAATTTTTCAATGGTGGCAAGTCAAGCATATTATAGATCTTTCTAGGCATAACGGAAATACTTGCACCAAGATCACATAAAGCATTACAATCAAAGTCATTGACCTTCATCTTAATGATGGGCTCCCAACCATCCTCTGGCTTTCTAGGAATAGAAGCTTCGCGTTCTAATTTCTCTTCTCTAGCTTTTATGAGAGCATTTGTAATATGTTTTGTGAAAGCCAAATTTATAGCACTAGCATTAGGACTCTTAGCAAGTTTTTGTAAGAACTTTATAACTTCAGAGATGTGGCAATCATCAAAATCCAAATCATTATAATCTAAAGCAATGGGATCATTGTCCCCAATGTTGGAAAAAATTTCAGCAGTTTTAGCAGTTTCAGGCAGTTTTTCACGCTTTGCATTAGAAGTAGAAACATTGCCAACACCAATTATTTTACCATTGATAGTAGGAGGTGCAGCAACATGTGGAGCATTAGCATTGCTAGTGGTGGTAATAGTCCAAACTTTAGCTACATTGTTATCTTTAGCATTTTCTTCTTTTTCCCACCTAGCACGCAATTCGGCCATCAATCTTATATTCTCATTAATTCTAACTTGGATGGCATTTGCTATAGTAACAATATTATTATTATTATTTTCATTAGGCATAACTTTCGATTTCAAAAGATCAACATCAGCAGCAAGACTATCGACTTTAGAAGCAAGTATATCAATTTTCCTAAGCTTTTCTTCAACAGATTTGTTAAAAGCAGTTTGTGTAATAATAAATTTTTTAAACATAGCTTCAAGTCCAGGGGGTGTGTTCCTATTATTGTTGTAAGAATTCCCACAAGAATTACCATAGCCGTTGCCATTATTATAAGGATATGGCCTATAGTTGTTACTAGAATTGTTCCGCTAAGCATTGTTGTTGAAATTATTATTTTTAATGAAGTTTACATCAACATGTTCTTCTTGAGCAACCAATGAAGCTAACGGAACATTATTAGGATCAACATTTGTCCTACCATTCACAAGCATAGACATAATAGCATCAATCTTATCACTCAAGGAGGAGGTTTCTTCAACAGAATTTACCTTCTTACCTTGTGGAGCTCTTTCCGTGTGCCATTCAGAGTAATTAATCATCATATTATCAAGAAGCTTTGTTGCATCGCCTAGAGTGATGGACATAAAGGTACCTCCAGCAGCTGAATCCAATAGGTTCCGCGAAGAAAAATTCAGTCCTGCATAAAAGGTTTGGATGATCATCCAAGTAGTCAGTCCCATGCTTGGGCAACATGCTCATTATCCAATTGTTTAAAATTCATTATACTACTTCTCAAAGATATAATTTTAGCAGGAGGATAATATCTACCAATAAAAGCATCCTTGCATTTAGTCCATGAATCAATACTATTCTTAGGCAGAGATAGCAACCAATCTTTAGCTCTTCCTCTTAATGAGAAAGGAAACAATTTTAACTTTATAATGTCACCATCTACATCCTTATACTTTTGCATTTCACATAGTTCAACAAAATTATTGAGATGGGCAGCAGCATCATCAGAACTAACACCAGAAAATTGCTCTCTCATAACAAGATTCAGTAAAGCAGGTTTAATTTCAAAGAATTCTGCTGTAGTAGCAGGTGGAGCAATAGGTGTGCATAAGAAATCATTATTATTTGTGGTTGTGAAGTCACACAACTTAGTATTTTCAGGAGTACCCATTTTAGCAACAGTAAATAAAGCAAACTAGATAAAGTAAATGCAAGTAACTAATTTTTTTGTATTTTTAGTATAGTATACAAGATAGTAAATAAAGTAAAACTAGCAACTATTTTTTTTGTGTTTTGTTTTAGTGCAGCAAACAAAGTAGTAAACAAAAGTAAAGCAAGACAAAAACAAAGTAAAGAGATTGGAGGTGGAGACTCCCCTTGCAGCGTGTCTTGATCTCCCAGGCAACGGCGCCAGAAAACAGTCTTGATACGCGTACAGCACGCGACCGTTGGGAACCCCAAGAGGAAGGTGTGATGCGTACAGCGGCAAGTTTTCCCTCAATAAGAAACCAAGGTTTATCGAACCAGTAGGAGCCAAGAAGCACGTTGAAGGTTGATGGCGGCGGAGTGTAGTGTGGCGCAACACCAGGGATTCCGGCGCCAACGTGGAACCTGCACAACACAACCAAATTACTTTGCCCCAACGTGATAGTGAGGTTGTCAATCTCACCGGCTTGCTGTAACAAAGGATTAGATGTATAGTGTGGATGATGATTGTTTGCAGAAAACAGTAGAATGAGTATTGCAGTTGATTGTATTCGATGTTAAGAATGGACCGGGGTCCAGAGTTCACTAGAGGCGTCTCTCCCATAAGAATAAGCATGTTGGGTGAACAAATTACAGTTGGGCAATTGACAAATAAAGAGGGCATGACCATGCACATACATGTTATGATGAGTATTGTGAGATTTAATTGGGCATTACGACAAAGTACATAGACCGCTATCCAGCATGCATCTATGCCTAAAAAGTCCACCTTCAGGTTATCATCCGAACCCCTCCAGTATTAAGTTGTAAACAACAGACAATTGCATTAAGTATGGTGTGTAATGTAATCAATGAATACATCCTTAGACATAGCATTGATGTTTTATCCCTAGTGGCAACAGCACATCCACAACCTTAGAGGTTTCTATCACTCCCCCAGATTTAATGGAGACATGAACCCACTATCGAGCATAAATACTCCCTCTCGGAGTTACAAGCAAAAACTTGGCCAGAGCCTCTACTAGTAACGGAGAGCATGCAAGATAATAAACAACACATAGATAATAGATTGATAATCAAAATAACATAGCATTCTCTATTCATCGGATCCCAACAAACACAACATGTAGCATTACAGATAGATGATCTTTATCATGTTAGGCAGCTCACAAGATCCAACAATGATAGCACAATTAGGAGAAGACGACCATCTAGCTACTGCTATGGACCCATAGTCCAGGGGTGAACTACTCACTCATCACTCCGGAGGCGACCATGGCGGTGAAGAGTCCTCCGGGAGATGATTCCCCTCTCCGGCAGGGTGCCGGAGGCGATCTCCTGAATCCCCCGAGATGGGATTGGCGGCGGCGGCGTCTCTGGAAGGTTTTCCGTATCGTGGCTCTCTGTACTGGAATTATTATCGACGAAGGCTTAAGTAGGCGGAGGAGATAGGTTTAGGGGCGACGCGAGGGGCCCACACAGCAGGCCGGCGCGGCCAGGGCTTGGGCCGCGCCGCCCTAGCGTGTGGCCGCCTCGTCGCCCCACTTCGTTTCCTCTCCGAACTTCTGGAAGCTTCGTGGAAAAATAAGATCCTGGGCGTTGATTTCGTCCAATTCCAAGAATATTTCCTTACTACGATTTCTGAAACCAAAAACAGCAGAAAACAGCAACTGGCTCTTCGGCATCTCGTTAATAGGTTAGTGCCGGAAAATGCATAAATATGACATAAAGTATGCATAAAACATGTAGGTATTATCAATAAAGTGGCATGGAACATAAGAAATTATCGATACGTTGGAGACGTATCAGGCCCGCGCGGCCCTAGCGTGTGGCCCCCTCGTCACCCCTCCGACTCTGCCCTTCCGCCTACAAATAGCCTTCGTCGAGATAACTCCAGTACCGAGAGCCACGATACGGAAAACCTTCCAGAGACGCCGCCGCCGCCAATCCCATCTCGGGGGATTTAGGAGATCGCCTCCGGCACCCTGCCGGAGAGGGGAATCATCTCCCGGAGGACTCTTCACCGCCATGGTCGCCTCCGGATTGATGTGTGAGTAGTTCACCCCTGGACTATGGGTCCATAGCAGAAGCTAGATGGTCGTCTTCTCCTCATTGTGCTATCATTGTCGGATCTTGTGAGCTGCCTAACATGATCAAGATCATCTATCTGTAATGCTACATGTTGCGTTTGTTGGGATCCGATGAATATGGAATGCTATGTTATGTTGATTATCAATCTATCATCTATGTGTTGTTTATGATCTTGCATGCTCTCCGTTATTAGTAGAGGCTCTGGCCAAGTCGTTACTTGTAACTCCAAGAGGGAGTATTTATGCTCGATAGTGGGTTCATGCCTCCATTAAATCTGGGACAGTGACAGAAAGTTCTAAGGTTGTGGATGTGCTGTTGCCACTAGGGATAAAACATCGATGCTATGTCTAAGGATGTAGTTGTTGATTACATTATGCACCATACTTAATGCAATTGTCTGTTGTTTGCAACTTAATACTGGAAGGGGTTCGGATGATAACCTGAAGGTGGACTTTTTAGGCATAGATGCATGCTGGATATCGGTCTATGTACTTTGTCGTAATGCCCAATTAAATCACACTATACTCATCATATCATGTATGTGCATGGTCATGCCCTCTTTATTTGTCAATTGCCCAACTGTAATTTGTTCACCCAACATGCTTATTCTTATCGGAGAGACGCCTCTAGTGAACTGTGGACCCCGGTCCATTCTTTTAATCGAATACAATCTACTGCAACACTTGTTCTACTGTTTTCTGCAAACAATCATCATCCACACTATACATCTAATACTTTGTTACAGCAAGCCGGTGAGATTTACAACCTCACTGTCACGTTGGGGCAAAGTAATTTGGTTGTGTTGTGCAGGTTCCACGTTGGCGCCGGAATCCCTGGTGTTGCGCCGCACTACACTTCGCCGCCATCAACCTTCAACGTGCTTCTTGACTCCTACTGGTTCGATAAACCTTGGTTTCTAACTGAGGGAAACTTACTGCTATACACATCACACCTTCCACTTGGGGTTCCCAACGGTCGCGTGATGTACGCGTGTCAAGCTAAATTTCTGGCGCCGTTGCCGGGGAGATCAAGACACGCTGCAAGGGGAGTCTCCACCTCCAATCTCTTTACTTTGTTTTTGTCTTGCTTTATTTTATTTACTACTTTGTTTGCTGCATTATATGAAAATACAAAAAAATTAGTTGCTAGTTTTACTTTATTTGCTATCTTGTTTGCCATATTAAAAACACAAAAAATTAGTTACTTGCATTTACTTTATCTAGTTTGCTTTATTTACTGTTGCTAAAATGGGTACTCCTGAAAATACTAAGTTGTGTGACTTCACAACCACAAATAATAATGATTTCTTATGCACACCTATTGCTCCACCTGCTACTACAGCAGAATTCTTTGAAATTAAACCTGCTTTACTAAATCTTGTTATGAGAGAGCAATTTTCTGGTGTTAGTTCTGATGATTCTGCTACCCATCTTAATAATTTTGTTGAATTATGTGAAATGCAAAAGTATAAGGATGTAGATGGTGACATTATATAATTAAAATTGTTTCCTTTCTCATTAAGAGGAAGAGCTAAAGATTGGTTGCTATCTCTGCCTAAGAATAGTATTGATTCATGGACTAAATGCAAGGATGCTTTTATTGGTAGATATTATCCTCCTGCTAAAATTATATCTTTGAGAAGTAGCATAATGAATTTTAAACAATTGGATCATGAGCATGTTGCACAAGCATGGGAAAGAATGAAATCTTTGGTTAAAAACTACCCAACCCATGGACTGACTACTTGGATGATCATCCAAACCTTTTATGCAGGACTGAATTTTTCTTCACGGAACTTATTGGATTCAGCTGTTGGAGGTACCTTTATGTCCATCACTCTAGGCGACGCAACAAAGCTTATCGATAATATGATGATTAATTACTCTGAATGGCACACGGAAAGAGCTCCACAAGGAAAGAAGGTAAATTCTGTCGAAGAAACCTCTTCCTTGAGTGATAAGATTGATGCTATTATGTCTATGCTTGTGAATGGTAGGACAAATGTTGATCCTAATAATGTTCCGTTAGCTTCATTGGTTGCTCAAGAAGAACATGTTGATGTGAACTTCATTAAAAATAACAATTTCAACAACAATGCTTACCGGAACAATTCTAGTAACAACTATAGGCCATATCCTTATAATAATGGCAACGGCTATGGTAATTCTTATGGGAATTCTTACAACAATAATAGGAATACACCCCCTGGACTTGAAGCTATGCTTAAAGAATTTATTAGTACACAAACTGCTTTTAATAAATCTGTTGAAGAAAAGTTTGGGAAAATTGATATACTTGCTTCTAAAGTCGATAGTCTTGCTACTGATGTTGATCTCTTGGAATCGAAAGTTATGCCTAATGAAAATAATAATAATAAGATTGTTACTACAGCAAATGCCATCCAAGTTAGAATTAATGAGAATATAAGATTGATGGCCGAATTTCGTGCTAGGTGGGAGAGAGAAGAAAATGCTAAAGAAGATAATATAGCTAAAGTTTGGACTATTACCACCACTAGTAATGCTAATGCTTCACATGTTGCTGCACCTCCTACTATTAATGGCAAAATAATTGGTGTGGGCAATGTTTCCACTTCTAATGCAAAGCGTGAAAAACTGCCTGAAACTGCTAAAACTGCTGATTAATAGTAGGAGGTGCAGCAATTCTAGTAACAACTATAGGCCATATCCTTATAATAATGGCAACGGCTATGGTAATTCTTATGGGAATTCTTACAACAATAATAGGAATACACCCCCTGGACTTGAAGCTATGCTTAAAGAATTTATTAGTACACAAACTGCTTTTAATAAATCTGTTGAAGAAAAGCTTGGGAAAATTGATATACTTGCTTCTAAAGTCGATAGTCTTGCTGCTGATGTTGATCTCTTGGAATCGAAAGTTATGCCTAATGAAAATAATAATAATAAGATTGTTACTACAGCAAATGCCATCCAAGTTAGAATTAATGAGAATATAAGATTGATGGCCGAATTTCGTGCTAGGTGGGAGAGAGAAGAAAATGCTAAAGAAGATAATATAGCTAAAGTTTGGACTATTACCACCACTAGTAATGCTAATGCTTCACATGTTGCTGCACCTCCTACTATTAATGGCAAAATAATTGGTGTGGGCAATGTTTCCACTTCTAATGCAAAGCGTGAAAAACTGCCTGAAACTGCTGAAACTGCCTGTGATAAAACTGCTGAAATTTTTTCCAACATTGGGGACAATGATCCCATTGCTTTAGATTATAATGGTTTGGATTTTGATGATTGTAACATCTCTGAAGTTATAAAGTTCTTACAAAAACTT
Source organism: Lolium perenne (assembly GCF_019359855.2). Taxonomy (NCBI): domain Eukaryota; kingdom Viridiplantae; phylum Streptophyta; class Magnoliopsida; order Poales; family Poaceae; genus Lolium; species Lolium perenne. Next base: position 193,466,413 of record NC_067245.2, read on the forward strand.
GCTAAGAGTCCTAATGCTAGTGCTATAAATTTGGCTTTCACGAAACATATTACAAATGCTCTCATAAAAGCTAGAGAAGAGAAACTAGAACGCGAAGCTTCTATTCCTAGGAAGCTAGAGGATGGTTGGGAGCCCATCATTAAGATGAAGGTCAATTACTTTGATTGTAATGCTTTATGTGATCTTGGTGCAAGTATTTCCGTTATGCCTAAGAAAATCTATAACATGCTTGACTTGCCACCATTGAAAAATTGTTATTTGGATGTTAATCTTGCTGATAATTCTACAAAGAACCCTTTGGGGAGAGTTGATAATGTTCGCATTACCGTTAACAATAACCTTGTCCCCGTTGATTTTGTTGTCTTGGATATTGAATGCAATGCATCTTGTCCCATTATATTGGGAAGACCTTTTCTTCGAACTGTTGGTGCTATCATTGATATGAAGGAAGGTAATATTAAATATCAATTTCCTCTCAAGAAAGGTATGGAACACTTCCCTAGAAAGAGAATGAAGTTACCTTTTGATTCTATCATTAGAACAAATTATGATGTTGATGCTTCGTCTCTTGATAATACTTGATACACACTTTCTGCGCCTAGCTGAAAGGCGTTAAAGAAAAGCGCTTATGGGAGACAACCCATGATTTTACTACTGCACTTTTATTTTATATTTGAGTCTTGGAAGTTGTTACTACTGTAGAAACCTCTCCTTATCTTAGTTTTGTTGCATTGTTGTGCCAAGTAAAGTCTTTGATAGTAATTTTCATACTAGATTTGGATTACTGCGCAGAAACAGATTTCTTGCTGTCACGAATCTGGGTCTAATTCTCTGTAGGTAACTCAGAAAATTATGCCAATTTACGTGAGTGATCCTCAGATATGTACGCAACTTTCATTCAATTTGAGCATTTTCATTTGAGCAAGTCTGGTGCCTCTTAGAAATTCGTCTTTACGGACTGTTCTGTTTTGACAGATTCTGCCTTTTATTTCGCATTGCCTGTTTTGCTATGCTTGATGGATTTTTTGATTCCATTAACTTTCAGTAGCTTTGTGCAATGTCCAGAAGTGTTAAGAATGATTATGTCACCTCTGAACATGTGAATTTTGATTATGCACTAACCCTCTAATGAGTTGTTTTGAGTTTGGTGTGGAGGAAGTTTTCAAGGATCAAGAGAGGAGGATGATACAATATGATCAAGGAGAGTGAAAGCTCTAAGCTTGGGGATGCCCCGGTGGTTCACCCCTGCATATTTCAAGAAGACTCAAGCGTCTAAGCTTGGGGATGCCCAAGGCATCCCCTTCTTCATCGACAACATTATCAGGTTCCTCTAGTGAAACTATATTTTTATTCCATCACATCTTATGTACTTTGCTTGGAGCGTCTGTTTGTTTTTATTTTTGTTTTGTTTGAATAAAATGGATCCTAGCATTCATTGTGTGGGAGAGAGACACGCTCCGCTGTTGCATATGGACAAATATGTCCTTAGGCTTTACTCATAATATTCATGGCGAAGGTTGAATCTTCTTCGTTAAATTGTTATATGGTTGGAAACGGGAAATGCTACATGTGGTAATTGGTATAATGTCTTGAACAATGTGATACTTGGCAATTGTTGTGCTCATGATTAAGCTCTTGCATCATATACTTTGCACCTATGAGTGAAGAAATACATAGAGCTTGCTTAAATCTGGTTTGCATGATTGGTCTCTCTAAGGTCTAGATATTTTCTAGTAAGGGTCGAATAACAAGGAAGACGGTGTAGATTCTTATAATGCTTGCAATATGTCTTTTATGTGAGTTTTGCTGTACCGGTTCATACTTGTGTTTGTTTCAAATTGTTTTGCTAGCCTAAACCTTGTATCGAGAGGGAATACTTCTCATGCATCCCAAATCCTTGAGCCAAACACTATGCCACTTGTGTCCACCATACCTACCTACTACATGGTATTTCTCCGCCATTCCAAAGTAAATTGCTTGAGTGCTACCGTTAAATTTCTATCCTCTACCTTTGCAATATATAGCTCATGGGACAAATAGCCTAAAAACTATTGTGGTATTGAATATGTACTTATGCACTTTATCTCTTATTAAGTTGCTTGTTGTGCGATAACCATGTTCCTGGGGACGCCATCAACTACTCTTTGTTGAATATCCTGTGAGTTGCTATGCATGTCCGTCTTGTCTGAAGTAAGGGCGATTTACCATGAGTTGAATGGTTTGAGCATGCATACTGTTAGAGAAGAACATTGGGCCGCTAACTAAAGCCATGATCCATGGTGGAAGTTTCAGTTTTGGACAAATATCCTCAATCTCATATGAGAAAATTAATTGTTGTTGAATGCTTAAGCATTAAAGAGGAGTCCATTATCTGTTGTCTATGTTGTCCCGGTATGGATGTCTAAGTTGAGAATAATCAAAAGCGAGAAATCCAATGCGAGCTTTCTCCTTAGACCTTTGTACAGACGGCATAGAGGTACCCTTTTGTGACACTTGGTTAAAACATATGTATTGCGGTGATAATCCAGGTAATCCGAGCTAATTAGGACAAGGTGCGGGCACTATTAGTATACTATGCACGAGGCTTGCAACTTGTAGGATATAATTTACATGATGCATATGCTTTATTACTACCGTTGACAAAATTGTTTCTTGTTTTCAAAACCAAAGCTCTAGCACAAATATAGCAATCGATGCTTCCCTCTGCGAAGGGCCATTCTTTTACTTTTATGTTGAGTCAGTTCACCTGTTTCTCTCCATCTCAAGAAGCAAACACTTGTGTGAACTATGCATTAATTCCTACATACTTGCATATTGCACTTGTTATACTCCCTCCGTTTCTTTCTATAATGCCTATAGATTTTTGGCATTTGTTTCAGAATATAAGGTTGTAGCATATCTTTTTTTTCAATTACCCCCTCCCCGTTCAGCTCTCAAATCGTTCAGCTCCTAAAATTGTTATGGTAAGTTAGGAAGATATGGATTTCCCAAATTTTACATTGATCTCAAATCGTTTTTCCAGGGGTCTTGTGTAAAAAATACTCTTGCGCTAATTTCCGTGCCAAAAAATAATAGGCACTATAGAATGGAACATAGGGAGTATTACTTTACATTGACAATATCCATGAGATATACATGTTACAAGTTGAAAGCAACCGCTGAAACTTAATCTTCCTTTGTGTTGCTTCAATGCCTTTACTTTGAATTTATTGCTTTATGAGTTAACTCTTATGCAAGACTTATTGATGCTTGTCTTGAAAGTACTATTCATGAAAAGTATTTGCTATATGATTCATTTGTTTACTCATTGCATTACCATTGTTTTGATCGCTGCATTCATTACATGTGCATACAATAGTATGATCAAGATTATGATGGTATGTCACTCCAGAAATTATCTTTGTTATCGTTTACCTACTCGGGACGAGCAGGAACTAAGCTTGGGGATGCTGATACGTCTCCAACATATCGATAATTTCTTATGTTCCATGCCACTTTATTGATGATACCTACATGTTTTATGCATACTTTATGTCATATTTATGCATTTTCCGGCACTAACCTATTAACGAGATGCCGAAGATCCAATTGCTGTTTTCTGCTGTTTTTGGTTTTAGAAATCCTAGTAAGGAAATATTCTCGGAATTGGACGAAATCAAAGCCCAGGATCTTATTTTTCCATGAAGCTTCCAGAACACCGGGAAGGAAACGAAGTGGGGCAACGAGGCGCCGACACAACAGGGCGGGGCGGCCCACCCCCTGGCCGCGCGGCCCTAGCGTGTGGGGCCCTCGCGTCGCCCCTTGACCTACCTCTCCGACTATAAGAAGCCTTCGTCGATAATAGTTCCAGTACCGAGAGCCACGATATGGAAAACCTTCCAGAGACGCCGCCGCCGCCAATCCCATCTCGGGGGATTCAGGAGATCGCCTCCGGCACCCTGCCGGAGAGGAGAATTATCTCCCGGAGGACTCTTCACCGCCATGGTCACCTCCGGAGTGATGAGTGAGTAGTTCACCCCTGGACTATGGGTCCATAGCAGTAGCTAGATGGTCGGCTTCTCCTAATTGTGCTTCATTGTTGGATCTTGTGAGCTGCCTAACATGATCAAGATCATCTATCTGTAATGCTACATGTTGTGTTTGTTGGGATCCGATGAATAGAGAGAATACTATGCTATGTTGATTATCAATCTATTATCGATGTGTTGTTTATGATCTTGCATGCTCTCCATTATTAGTAGAGGCTCTGGCCAAGTTTTTGCTCTTAACTCCAAGAGGGAGTATTTATGCTCGATAGTGGGTTCATGCCTCCATTAAATCTGGGACAGTGACAGAAAGTTCTAAGGTTGTGGATGTGCTGTTGCCACTAGGGATAAAACATCGATGCTATGTCTAAGGATGTAGTTGTTGATTACATTACGCATCATACTTAATGCAATTGTCTGTTGTTTGCAACTTAATACTGGAAGGGGTTCAGATGATAACCTGAAAGTGGACTTTTTAGGCATAGATGCATGCTGGATAGCGGTCTATGTACTTTGTCGTAATGCCCAATTAAATCTCACTATACTCATCATATCATGTATGTGCATGGTCATGCCCTCTTTATTTGTCAATTGCCCAACTGTAATTTGTTCACCCAACATGCTTATTCTTATCGGAGAGACGCCTCTAGTGAACTGTGGACCCCGGTCCATTCTTTTAATCGAATACAATCTACTGCAATACTTGTTCTACTGTTTTCTGCAAACAATCATCATCCACACTATACATCTAATCCTTTGTTACAGCAAGCCGGTGAGATTGACAACCTCACTGTCACGTTGGGGTAAAGTAATTTGGTTGTGTTGTGCAGGTTCCACGTTGGCGCCGGAATCCCTGGTGTTGCGCCGCACTACACTTCGCCGCCATCAACCTTCAACGTGCTTCTTGACTCCTACTGGTTCGATAAACCTTGGTTTCTAACTGAAGGAAACTTACTGCTGTACGCATCACACCTTCCACTTGGGGTTCCCAACGGTCGCGTGCTGTACGCGTGTCAGGCGGCTACGACGATCATGGCTCCCATGTCTACAAAGTGTTATAGTCATGGAGATCAAGTACTTATTGAACCTTGTAGGTATGGTTTACTTTGTGATCAAATAAATGATTTGTGGACAAAGGATTGATTTTTGAACAATAATAAACTAACTACATACAAAGAAGTTATGATGGGCCCTGACTCCGTTAGAATGGCCATGCGCCATGAAATCCAAGATAGATGAATGCTTTTTGAAAGTAAATGGATCTATAAAATAGATGGACTTGGATGGAATATCCTTAAAGAAGCTTGACTTATCGAAAAGTTGTTTACGACAAAGTTCAAAGAGTTGACTACGATAAGATTAGATCTTCCGTGGCAATGCTTAAAGTCTATGTGGATTATTCTAGTAATCGCTATATATTTGTTTTATGAGATATGATAGTAGGATGGCAGAAATGCATTCCTTGCCAGAAGTGTGTATGAAGGATGTATACTAGATAAAACCAAGAGTTTTTTGCTAGTATGTGGAATACTAGATAGATATACGAACTTCAATTGGATGAAGTGAGTATCGCGGAGTTGGAATCTTCACCGGATGAAATAGTCAAAGAGTTTTTGATTTCATCAGAAACGATGAAGATGCTTGCATTTGCAAGAAATTAAGTGGGAGCGCTGAGACATATTTGTAATACTTTATGTGGATGACATATCGTTGATTATAAATAATGTAATTATATAATTGATTAAAAAGGTTTCATTGAGAATTAACTTCAATGAAAGGATATGGACTGAAACATATTTAGTGTCAAGATCTATGAAGATAGATTGAAACACATAATAAGTTTAAGTCAAAGTACATAGAATGAATATTGAAGTAGTTCAATATAGAAATATTAAGAAGGCGTTCTTTTCATGTGAAGGTTTAACAAGACTTGAGTGTATTTGACACTCAATGAGTAAAAACACATGAGTGACTTTCGATCACGAACAATATGTACAAAGTCAGATGTCTTGTGCTCTAAAGTGTTACGAGCATATACCAGAATGATTCATGTGATGATTATTGGACAACAGTAAGAATATCCTTGAGTACTTTAGAAGAACAAAGGATATATATATAGTTTTGTATGGGGTAATGACAAACAAATCGATGTAAGGTGTTACACCGATATTAGTTTGGTCACATATGAAAATAAAATTTCAATCTCAATTAGGATAAGTGTTGAGGTAGCACAATGAGCTAGAAGTTGTCTATGCTAAATTTAGATGAGTTCTAAATATTGTGACGGATTCTACAAACGAAGGCAGAGTATGTCATTGTTTTGACAATGACTAAGGATGTTAAGTCGAGGAGTTCTTTGAGAACTTGGTGTAGTTCCGATAGTGTCAGAACTTTGAAGCTATATTGGGTATGACAATATAAGTGACTTATTTCAGACCGCGGAATTAAGGTTCCACCAGAGGACTAAGCATATACAATTAATGCCGACTCATTTGGAAAATGAGTGATGCATTGAGACGCAAATGAATTGCAAAATACATATGTTTCTGAGTGTGTCACAACCGTTGACTAAAACCTCTCCCGTGAGCAAAACATGATAAAGCACCAGAAGGCCAAGGTGTTATATCTTTACAAATGTAAACTAGATTATTGACTCTAGTGCAAGTGGGAGACTGTTGGAGATATGCCCAAGAGGCAATAATAAAATGGTTATTATAATATATCTTTGTGTTTATGGTAATGTTTGCATACCATGCTATAATTGTATTAACCGAAACATTGATACATGTGTGTTATGTAAACAACAAGGAGTCCCTAGTAAGCCTCTTGTATAACTAGCTTGTTGATTAATGGATGATCATGGTTTCGTGATCATGAACATTGGATGTTATTAATAACAAGGTTATGTCATTAGGTGAATGATATAATGGACACACACCCAAATGAGCGTAGCATAAGATCAAGTCATTATGTTCAATTTGCTATAAGCTTTCGATACATAGTTGCCTAGTCCTTCAACCATGAGATCGTGTAAATCACTTACACCGGAAGGGTACTTTGATTACATCAAACGCCATTGCGTAAATGGGTGGTTATAAAGATGGGATTAAGTATTTGGAAAGTGTGAGTTGAGGCATATGGATCAATAGTGGGATTTGTCCATCCTGATGACAGATAGATATACTCTGGGCCCTCTCGGTGGAATGTCATCTGATTAGCTTGCAAGCATATGATTGGATCATAAGATATGACATACCACGGTACGAGTAAAGAGTACTTGTCAGTAACGAGGTTGAACAAGGTATGGAGATACCGATGATCGAACCTCGGACAAGTAAAATATCGCGTGACAAAGGGAATTGGCATCGTATGTAAATGGTTCAATCGATCACTAAGTCATCGTTGAATATGTGGGAGCCATTATGGATCTCCAGATCCCGCTATTGGTTATTGCTCGGAGAGGAGTCTCGACCATGTCTGCATAGTTCGCGAACCGTAGGGTGACGCGCTTAAGGTTCGATGTCGCATGAGTAGATTCGGAATATGGTATGGAGACGAAGTTTGTTTGAAGTCTCGGATGGGATCCAGGACATCACGAGGAGGTCCGGAATGGTCCGGAGAATAAGATTCATATAAGAAAAGTTGATTTCAAGGTTTTGGAAAAGTTCGGGATATTTCCGGTGAAAGACCAGGAAGGTTCTAGAAGGTTCCGGGGGTCCCACCAGTGGGCCCACGACCCTAGGAGGCCTAGCACGGGCCGAGGGGATGCTCCCTAGCCTAATGGGCCAGGGGCACATGTCCCTCAAGGCCCAGGCCGGCCAACCCTGGGGTTTTCCCCAAAACCCTAGGGGGGATCAACTTGGGGGGGAAGAATTCCCCCTCCCCCCTTTGGCCGCCGGCCCTAGATGGGTTTGGAGCATTGGGGGGCCACCCAAACCTACATCCCCCCTATATAAAGAGGGGAGGGGGCAGGGGGCGTTCACCCCTTCAGACCTAGCTCTGGCCGCCCCCCTCTCTCCTCCATAGTGCTGTACCGGCTTGGCGAAGCCCTGCAGTTTTTCTCCTCCACCACCACCACCACGCCGTCGTGCTGCTGGGATTCCGTGGAGATCTACCACACCTCCGCTGCCCGCTGGAACGGGGAGAGGACGGGCTTCATCGACACCGTACGCGCGACCGAGTACGGAAGTGCTGCCGGATTGCAGCACTGGGGATGATCATCTACACCAACAACGAGATCTAATCTCGTAGGCTTTGGAAATCTTCGAGGGTTAGTCTCATATCAATCTCGTTGCTTCGATCTTGTAGATTAGATCTTGGGTGTTCCATAGATTAGATCTTGGATTTATTCGTCTTGCGGTAAGAAATTTTTTGTTTTCTATGCTACGAACCCCATCAACCTCGCCATTGATGATGGTGTATGCTTTGGACCTTCTCTGGATTCTTCTGGACTCACTTTCGTCAACCGGCAAGGTGCCGTTGATCAGGAATTCCTTAATAGGTTTAACCCAAGATGGTGCCTCTCGAACCAGAAACACCGGTACGTCTATCCATGTTATCCTCCAGCATTGCTTCCCCCGGTATGGACGCAGCAGTCCCCGAGTTTACCGGAATAGTCCCCGAGTTTGCCGGAACAGTCCCCGGGTTTCCTTCATCGATATCCATTGGTACAACATGTGATTCCGGTACAAAAATGGACTCCGATTCCGGGATTGGTTTGATCGATGGTACTCTTAAGTGTGCCAAGGCTATTCCGGGAGGAATTTCTTGCCTAGATGAGCCCATCTTGGACAAAGCATCCGCGGCTTCATTTTTCGCTCATGGCACATGGTGAAACTCACAGCCCTCAAAGAAGCCGGCAATCTTTTGCACGTGAAACCGGTATGAAGCCATGTTGGCATCTTTTGTGTCCCAATCTCCGGAACATTGTTGCACCACTAGATCTGAATCTCCGTAGCAAATGATCCTGTGTGCACCGATTTCTTTTGCGACCTTGAGCCCATGGATCAAAACCTCGTACTCAGCAACATTGTTGGATGCCCTGAAATGCACTTGCAAAACATACCGGAGGTGATCTCCCTTAGGTGAAGTAAGTACCACACCGACACCTAGACCCTCTTTGAGTTTGGATCCGTCATAGTGCATCTTCCAGTATTCTATTTTTTGGTCTGGCGGCTTGTATTGCATCTCCGTCCAATCAACTAGGAAATCAGCCATAGCTTGCGATTTTATGGCATCCCTTCTTTCATACACCGGTACGTATGGTGATATCTGGATCGCCCATTTTGCAATCCTACCGCTAGCATCTTTGTTGCACATGATATCGGAAATGGGTGCTTCACTCACCACTTTCATGGGGTGCTCCTCAAAGTAATGCTTAAGCTTTGTGGCGGCCATGAACACGCCATAGGTCATTTTCTGGAAATGCGGGTAGTTTTGCTTTGAGAGGGAGAGCACCTCGCTCAGGTAGTATACCGGCCTCTGCACGATTTTTCCTTCCTCTTCTCTTTCCACTACTACTACAACACTTACAACCCGGTTGGTTGCTGCTATGTACAACAACATGGGTTCCCTTTCCAAAGGCGAAGCCAGTACCGGGGCGGTGGCTAGCATTGTTTTTAGCTCCTTAAATGCTACATCTGCCTGAGGGGTCCAGACGAACGTATCGGATTTTTTCATCAGAGCGTAGAGTGGTAGAGCCTTCTCTCCCAACCTGCTTATGAATCGGCTTAGCGACGCCAAGCTTCCGGTAAAAGTTTGCACGTCCTTGAGATCTCGCGGTATAGTCATTCTTTCGATTGCTCGGATTTTTACCGGATTAACTTCAATGCCCCGGCTTGATACGAGAAAACCAAGCAGTTTGTCGGCGGGAACACCGAAGGTGCATTTTGTCGGATTGAGTTTCATCCGGAATCTTCTAAAGTTATCAAATGTTTGCCGGAGATCATCGATCAAGGTTTCTTTTACTTTAGTTTTTACCACGACATCGTCCACATAAACTTGCACATTTTTTCCAATTTGATCAAACAAGCATTTTTGCATACAGCGCTGGTACGTTGCACCAGCGTTGCGCAAACCGAAAGACATAGTGACATAGCAATAAGCCCCGTGCGGGGTAATGAACGCAATTTTTATTTGATCTTCCTTTTTCAAGGGAATTTGGTGGAAACCGGAATAAGCATCTAGGAAAGACAACAACTCACACCCAGCAGTGGAATCAATCACTTGATCTATCCGGGGTAAAGGGAAAGAATCTTTAGGGCAAGCTTTGTTCAGGTTGGTGTAGTCGATGCACATGCGCCACACCTTTGGAGCTTTTGCCTCAAGGTTCTCTTCTTTCTTCTTTTCGACCAGCACCGGATTGGCTAGCCACTCAGTATGCAGCACTTCCATGATGAAACCGGCAACTAGCAACTTGGTTACTTCTTCTCCAATGATTTTCCTCCTATCCTCAGCGAACCGGCGTAAAGGCTGCTTTACCGGCCTAGCATCCTTCCGGACATTTAAAGAGTGCTCAGCCAGCTCCCTCGGAACACCTACCAAGTCATCAGTAGACCAGGCAAAGATATTCCGATTCTCACGGAGGAAGCTGACGAGCGCGCTTTCCTATGCCTCACTCAGGCCGGCACCGATGCGAACGGTGTGCTCATGGTAAGCCGGATCTAGCATAATGTCCTTTGTTTCTTTCATCGGCTTGAATGCCGGTGTGCCCAAGTTTCCGCTCATTGCCGCTAAGCTCAGCTGTGAGGACTGAGCCAGCGCGACCGCAGTTTGCATTCTCCTTTTTTCCTCTGCAATCACCAGCGATTCTGCCAGGTTTGATCCGGCTGAAGCGGTTTTCAGTGAGACTTTATAGTTTCCTACCACAGTTAAAGGTCCTCGAGGTGCCGGCATTTTCATCTTTAGATAGGCCGTGTGAGTTGAGGCCATGAGAGCTGCCAATGCCGGTCTCCACAGCAATGCATGGTAGGGACTATCTAGGTCCACCACCTCAAACTCAATGTTTTCAACCCAGCAATTATCACGCCCTCCAAACGATACATCCACCCGGACTTTTCCCACTGGTGCGCAGGACAAGCCCGGAACGATTCCGTGAAACGTTGTGCGAGTTGGTTGCAGCATGTTTTCTGTTATGCCCAGCATATGCATGGTGTGCCGGTACATGATGTTTATGCTGCTTCCATTGTCTATCAGCACTTTGCTGAACTTGACTCGAGTCGTTGGCCCATGCATGATTGGGTCTACCACAAGAGCATAACCACACGGATTAGGCATTATCTTGGGGTGATCCTTGAACGACCAGGAGATTTCTTGATCCGACCATGTCGGGGGGATGACCCCCGGTATGCTAAAGGCATGCCAAACCGGATGGTTTGAGCCATCAAGATACCGGTTTAATGTTTATACTGGAGCACAAATATAAATGTTTGGCTAAGTAAAGCTAAGCCGGTATCCCCAAGAGGGGTATACCGGAACCGGGTAAAGAAGACACCGGGCTACCGGTAAGAAGAGCATGTCGGCAAGACTGGTCAAAGATTCTCTTCAGAGCTAGAGGACAAAGATGAGCTAAGCAAAGTAGCTTTAAACGAAGCCCCGGCGCCAAAGAGGAAGGTGACGCTGAAAGAAGCCGGAGGACGTCAGCCTCCCTGATTAAAGAAGACCCCGGCGTCATCTATGATTAAAGTTACTTTGTAAAGTAGTTTGTCCAGTCAAAGATGCCATTAGGGTTTCTTGCTCTGTAAGCCACCCTCTCCCCTATATAAGGAGAGGGGGCACACCCGTACCCGAGAGGATCAATCTCTAGATGAACCTTGTATCCAAAAACCTGTATCTTGTGGAGATCAATGAAGAGAGTGATCTAGAGCAGAGTTCTTCCTTGTGTGTTTCTTCTTCTATCACTGCCTTTGGCTGAGTTCTTGAGGAAAGCATCCGGAAGTTCATCCCATCTAATCACAAACCCTCCCCCGAATCCTCTTGCGCCCATTCGGCCCCAACTTAAGCCATCCCATGGCATCTGCTCGTTCACCACGACGACAGTTGGCGCCCACCGTGGGGCATGAAGTGGCGCTTGCTGGAGTTCACATTCGGGCGAGCATCCTCGACGTCGCCGGCCAGCATACGGTGTCCGCGCTGGTGCAGCGCATCTACTCCATGGACTTCATCAACGACAACACGGGCTGCTTCGCCAACGGCGGCATCTTCCCCAAGAACGGCCGCATCATCAAGTTCGGCAGCCACCGCGTCTACTTCGGCACCGTCCCTGTGCGCCAGCGCCTTTCGCCAGTGCTGGTGGCGCCAGATCCGCCAAGGTGGCTACATGCTGGCCGCGCTCCCGGCAGCGTGGAGGTGATGATGGCTGGCGTGGTCGGCGCCGGCAAGGAAGCTGTGGATGAAGGTGCTGGGCGTGCGGCATCAACCCGCGCGGCCAAGCCACCGCTGGAGCGCGACGCAGGCGTTGCGGGAGCATCGTCCGCGCTACCGGAGATGCCACTCCAAGCGGCGATGAGCGTCCTCGCCACGCCCATCGCGCAGAACATCGACCCGGCAGCGGCGCAGGCATAACTGGAGGCGCAGCGCCAGAAGCTGCTCGAGAATGGCAAGGACGTCGTCAGGGCGCAGCGCGAGCTGAACCTAACCATACGTGAGTATAACGCTGCCCATGGCTTTGCTTCAGTTAGCGCTCATGCTGCTAGGATACCGGAAAACCGGCTTAAGGCTCGCAATCTAGATCAGGATTTGCGTAAGGAAATTCTTGCCGGCAAAAGTACCTCTGCATCTGTGTGCATCGTAGAGAAACCTAAGTACAGTAGCCCAGATAAAACTATAAAGGCTGCTAAGGCTGCGCTAGAGCTGTGTGAATCGCTTTCCGGGGACGCTCGGGCAAAACAACAAGAGCGCGTCCGGGAGCTGCTTGAAACCATCGAGCAGCAGAACGCTGAGCAGCTTGCTAAGCTGAACAAGGTTGTGGCTTCAAAATCCGCGCGTTCAACAAAGAAATGCCGGTAGCAAGTCCCATGGGCAGGCCTCGTCCCCCCATCCGGATAGAAGAAGAGAAAAAGAGATGAATGCGCAGCAGATGACTGTGTATGACCCGGTTCTTGCCGGAAAACAACAGGCCGGGCAACACGATGCCGGTAGAAAAAGCCAAGGGGCAGATCGAGGCTATGCCAAAGGAGGCTATGCCGGAAACAATCATGCCGGTAAACATGAGACCGGGCAAAATTATCAAGCTGCAAGGGCAGCGTATGATGAGGAGAAAATGCTTCCCCTGAGGTACCGGCAGGCAAGGGCCGCGATATCGGATTGTTATGATGAGGCTGATTCAAGAAGACCCGCAGCGTACCGGAACCCATTGGGAGAACGCCTGGGAGAAAGATACCTGCTAGAACGGGATGCAAGGCACCGTCTGGATAGAGTATATTTTTCAGAAATGATCGAGGCAGAAGGTCCTCCGGGCCCAAAATGTTTTGGTCCAAGGATCATGAAAGAGAGACCACCGGTTCGCAACTTCCAGTTGCCCCGTGACACGAAAATGTATGATGGCACCACTAAGCCGGAAGATTGGCTTGCGGATTACGTGACCGCGGTATACGTCGCTGGTGGCGGAGGAACCGTAGCTGGAGGAGGAAACCGGCGTTGGGCCGTGAGAATCATACCATCATTCTTGGTGGGACCGGCACGAATCTGGCTGAACAACTTGCCGGCAGGAAGCATAAACGGTTGGTTGGACTTTGAGGAGGCTTTTGTAAGTAACTTCAGCAGCACGTACTGGAGGCCAAACAGGCCGCAGCAGCTCGCTTTGTGTGTACAGCGCCCAAATGAAACAGACCGGGATTGCCTGGCCCGATGGAACACCACAAGGAACTCCTGTGAAGGGGTGATAGAGGCGCAATACATTGCTTGGTTTAGCAGTGGGTGCAGAAGAGGTTCGCCGTTGTGGCAAAAGCTGCAGCGGAACATGCCGGCAACGCTGGCGGAAATGATACGTGTGGTGGATAACTATGCGTTGGGAGACCCAATGCAACCGACAGTACAAGCTGAGCCGGAAAAATCCAACCCGCCTCAGCAGCGCCAAGAGCAACACCGGGATAACCGGAATAACATAAGAAGGGAAGATTTCCCGGATCGAAGATACGGTCCGCAGCAAGTTGCTGCTGTACAAGAGAACTCTGAGGCCAGCGGCAGTCAGAGGCAAAGAACCGGATCGCAGCCATGGGCGGGTACTAAGAAACAGTGGGTTGAAAAGAAACCCTGGGGCCAGAAAAAGAATTGGCAAGAACCTGTGAAGTACACCATGGAAGCTGCCATGGATCAACCTTGCCGGTGGCACACACCGAATCCGGCTCACCCGTCAAATCATTTGACGAAGGATTGTTCTTAGACCAAGTACTTGATGCTCAAGGGAGCAGTAAAAGATGCGCAAGCACAAGGGTGCTCCACCATGCAACCACCATCTCAAGATATGCTACGTCAGCATCAACTTCCACCACCACCGCCGCTTACCGGGGCAAATGCTTTACCGGTACAGCCACAGCCAAATCGGCAACAGTACCAGCAAGTTAACCAGGTGGGAGAAGGCAATGGCCAACCACCTCCACCGGCACCTTTAGGCCGGAATGTTTACCATGATCCAGACATGTGCTGCGTTGTGTTCGTCACTGAGCCAACCGACAGACAAAGCCTGCATCGCCGTTCTATGGAGGTGAACGCTGTGATGCCGGCAGTGCCAAAATACATGCTGTGGTCAGATCAAGAGATCTCCTAGTCGTTCAAGGATCACCCCAAGGTAATGCCTAACCCGGGTGGTTATGCTCTTGTCCTGGACCCAATCATGCAGGGGCCAAACGCTCGAGTCAAATTCAGCAAGGTGCTGATAGACAATGGGAGCAGCATAAACATCATGTACCGGCACACCATGCATATGCTGGGCATAACAGAAAACATGCTGCAGCCAACTCGTACAACCTTCCATGGAATCGTTCCAGGCCTGTCCTACGCACCGATTGGAAAAGTCCTGGTGGATGTGTCGTTTGGAGGACGTGACAATTGCCGGGTTGAAAACCTTGAGTTTGAGGTGGTGGACTTAGATAGTCCTTACCATGCGTTGCTGGGGAGACCGGCATTGGCTGCTTTCATGGCCTCGACTCACACGGCCTATCTCAAGATGAAGATGTCGGCACCTCGTGGACCCTTAACTGTGGTGGGAAACTACAAAGTCTCACTGGAAACTGCTTCCACCGGATCAAACCTGGCAGAATCGCTGGTGATTGCAGAGGAAAAGAGGAGGATGCAAACTGTGGTTGCGCTGGCTCAGTCCTCACAGCTGAGCTTAGCGGCAATGAGTGCTAACTTGGGCACACCGACATTCAAGCCGACAAAAGAAACAAAGGACATTGTGCTGGACCCAGCTTACCCTGAGCGCACCGTTCGTATCGGTGCCGGCATGAATGAGGCATAGGAAAGCGCACTCGTCAGCTTCCTCCATGAGAATCGGAATATCTTTTCCTGGCCTACTGATGACTTGGTAGGTGTTCCGAGGGAGCTGGCTGAGCACTCTTTGAATGTCCGAAAAGATGCTAAGCCGGTAAGGCAGCCGCTGCGCCGGTTTGCTGAAGACAGGAGAAAGATCATTGGAGAAGAGGTGACAAAGCTGTTGGTTGCCGGTTTCATCGTGAAAGTACTGCATACTGAGTGGCTAGCCAATCCGGTGCTGGTCGAAAAGAAGAAAAAAGAGATCCTAGAAGCAAAAGCTCCAAAGGTGTGGCGCATGTCCATCGACTACACCAACCTGAACAAAGCATGCCCGAAAGATCATTTCCCTTTACCTCGGATCGATCAAGTGATTGATTCCACGGCTGGTTGTGAGCTGTTGTCTTTCTTGGATGCTTATTCCAGTTTTCACCAAATCCCCCTGAAAAAGGAAGATCAAATAAAAACTGCGTTCATTACCCCGCACGGGGCTTATTGCTATGTCACTATGCCCTTTGGTTTGCGCAACGCTGGTGCAATGTACCAGCGCTGTATGCAAAAATGCTTGTTTAACCAAATCGGAAAAAATGTGCAAGTCTATGTGGACGATGTCGTAGTAAAAACTAAGGTAAAAGAAACCTTAATCGATGACCTCCGGCAAACATTTGATAACTTGAGAAGATTCCGTATGAAACTCAATCCGGCAAAATGCACCTTCGGTGTTCCTGCCGGCAAACTGCTAGGCTTTCTCGTGTCAAGCCGGGGCATTGAGGTTAATCCGGTAAAAATCCGGGCAATCAAAAGAATGACTATACCGCGCGATCTCAAGGACGTGCAAAAGTTTACCGGAAGCTTAGCATCGCTGAGCCGGTTCATAAGCAGGTTGGGAGAGAAGGCGTTGCCGCTCTATGCTCTCATGAAAAAATCCGATACGTTCGTCTGGACCCCTCAGGCAGACGCGGCGTTTAAAGAGCTAAAAACAATGCTGGCCACGGCGCCTATACTGGCCTCACCTCCAGAAAGAGAGCCTATGCTATTATACATAGCAGCAACAAACCGGGTTGTGAGTGTGGTAGTTGTGGTTGAAAGAGAAGAGGAAGGAAAAACCGTGCAGAGACCAGTATACTACCTGAGCGAGGTGCTCTCCCTCTCAAAACAAAACTACCCGCACTTCCAGAAAATGACTTATGGCGTGTTCATGGCCGCCACCAAGCTTAAGCATTACTTTGAAGAGCACCCCATGAAAGTGGTGAGCGAGGCACCCATTTCCGATATCATGTGCAACAAAGATGCTAGCGGTAGGATTGCAAAATGGGCAATCCAGATATCACCATACGTACCGGTGTATGAAAGAAGAGATGCCATAAAATCGCAAGCTTTGGCTGATTTCCTTGTTGATTGGGCGGAAATGCAATACAAGCCGCCAGACCAAAAAAATAGAGTACTGGAAGATGCACTTTGACGGATCCAAACTCAAAGAGGGTCTAGGTGCCGGTGTGGTGCTTACCTCACCTAAGGGAGATCATCTCCGGTATGTTTTGCAAGTACATTTCAGGGCATCAAACAATGTCGCTGAGTACGAGGCTCTGATTCATGGACTTAAGGTCGCAAAAGAAATCGGTGCGCACCAGATCATTTGCTACGGAGATTCAGATCTCGTGGTGCAACAATGTTCCGGAGATTGGGACGCAAAAGATGCCAACATGGCTTCGTACCGGTTTCGCGTGCAAAAGATTTCCGGCTTCTTTGAGGGCTGTGAGTTTCACCATGTGCCATGAGCGGAAAATGAGGCCGCGGATGCTTTGTCCAAGCTGGGCTCATCTAGGCAAGAAATTCCACCCGGAATAGCCTTGGCACACTTAAGAGTACCATCGATCAAACCAAGCCCGGAATCGGAATCAATTTTCGTACCGGAATCACATTTACTACCCATGGATATCGATGAAGGGAACCCGGGGACTGTTCCGGCAAACTCGGGGACTGTTCCGGTAAGCTCGGGAACTGTTCCGGCAAGCTCGGGGACTGTTCCGGTAAGCTCGGGGACTGCTGCGGCCATACCGGAAGAAACAATGCTGGTGGATAACATGGAGATAGACGTACCGGTGTTTCTGGTTCGAGAGGCACCATCCTGGGTTAAACCTATTAAGGAATTCCTGATCAACGGCACCTTGCCGGATGACGAAAATGAGTCCAGAAGGATCCAGAGGAGGTCCAAAGCATACACCATCATCAATGGCGAGGTGTACAAGAGAAGTGTCACCGGTGTCCTTCAAAGGTGTGTGGAACCGGAAGAGGGAAAGGAAATGCTTGAGGAGATTCACCAAGGAGAATGTGGGCACCACGCTTCCTCAAGGGCGTTGGTAGCAAAAGTGTTCCGGCATGGGTTCTATTGGCCCACTGCTTTGGAAAATGCTGAGGACTTGGTAAGAAAGTGCAATGGGTGCCAGAGGTACGCCAAGCAAAATCATACCCCATCATCCGGTTTAAAAACCATACCGCTAACTTGGCCATTTGCTGTTTGGTGCCTTGATATGGTTGGCCCATTCAAAACTGCAAGGGGAAATATGACCCACATCTTGGTTATGGTGGACAAATTCACCAAGTGGCTAGAAGTGAAACCTATCGCAAAGTGTGATGGGCGCACAGCGGTGAAGTTCTTAAAAGATGTAATCTTGCGGTATGGCTACCCACATAGCATTATCACTGATAATGGAACCAACTTTGCTCAAGGTGAGTTCAAAAGATTTTGTGAGGATAACAACATCCGGTTGGATTTGTGCTCAGTGGCGCACCCACAAGGCAATGGCCAGGTGGAAAGAACAAATGCTTTGGTACTTTCCGGTATCAAACCGAGACTAATCGAGGCGGTGGAAAAGTCACCGGGGTGTTGGCTCGATGAGCTACCATCAGTGCCGTGGAGCATAAGAACAACTCCAAACCGGTCCACCGGATACACTCCTTTCTTTATGGTTTACGGAGCAGAAGCGGTCATACCAACCGACATTCTCCATGACTCACCAAGAGTGCAGCTCTATACCGAGCAAGAGGTGAAAGAGGCCAGAGAAAACGATGTGGACTTGCTAGAAGAAGCAAGAGAGTTGGCACTGACAAGAACAGCCATTTACCAGCAAAACCTCAGACACTATCATAGCCGGAAGGTAAACCCGAGAGTATTCCGGGAAGGAGATCTGGTGCTACGCCTAGTGCAGCGAACTGAAGGCCGGCATAAACTTTCACCCCCATGGGAGGGACCCTTCATTGTGAGCAAAGCTCTCCACAATGATGCCTATTACTTGATCGATGCGCAGGAATGGAAAAAAGGAAAGGCGGACAGGTCCGGAGAGGAGACCAAGCGTCCATGGAATGTAGCCCTATTGCGTCCCTTCTACTCTTGAAGTTGTGGTGTAAGAAGTTCCTTTTTGTACCTTATATGTTATGAATAAAAGATGTCGGAACCTCGAATGAATCTCGGGGACTACCTAAATTGCATGCAATATGTTTATTTTTTCAGTTTACCGGTTGCTTGTTGAACATTTTTTCTTTCCGGTTTAGTAGCGTGCTAAACCTATCGGAGTCTTCGACTCTGCTGCTGTCCGCAACCCGGCTTCATGGCAAGCAAGATAAACCGGTAGGAATTAAGCACGTGAACTGCGAAAAGAGAGAGTGCGAACGAACAATCCGGAAAGATTTAACTAACCCCGGTTAAACCGGTTTTTTGTGAAAATTTCGAGTTATTTCTGAGTTCAAGAAAGTGCTTGCTTGGTAAAAGAACTTTGTGCTCATACGCCAAAGAACGCCCAGAGAAGGCAGGCAGAGCCAAAGCAAAAGAGCCAAGTGTGCATCGGATTGAATGCGGAAACAATTCCGGAATCTTTGCAGTGCAGGATAAAAGCAAGTAACGAGCAAAATGTTAAGACAATAGACAAACATAAGTTAATATGCTACCGGTATAACATACCGGCATAAGTCATTGTAGCACAACCAAAAGGACGGCTAAGTTTTATATTACACCATAACCCCCGGCATACCAGGGTAGAATTTGACGAGCATTGTTTTAAGTCAAGCAGGACACAACCAAACAAGGTAAACATGTTCAGGCAACAGGAGCATCAGGAGGAGCATCACCGGCGTTAGGGCCTTCCGGAGGCGCGTCACCAGCTCCAGCATCTTCATCTTCCTCATCCTCTTCATCACTGAGATAGTCTTTGACGTCTGGAGGAGGAGGGATGAAGGTGCGGACCGAGGCGTACTCCGCGATCCGGTAGGCTCGATCCTGCCGCTTCGCGGTAAGGACCGGATCCAGATCAGTTGGAGCGTTCTCGCGCACGCCAAGGAGGGCATCCAGGTCTAAGTACGGGTACCAGTAGCAGGCGACGCGTAGCGCCGAGTCCGCTCCGGCACGAGCTGCTGAACATTGCCACTCCCGGATCCTCCGACCGGCACCTTTCAGGCGATCGTTGGTGAGCGACAAGTTAGCCGGCACTTCCTCCTCAGGCCAGAGCACCTTGAAGAGCTGGATGGCCACCTCGGGGATGTCGGAGAGGTTCCGGTCCACAGTGCGCATATGGGAAACCCGCGCATTCAGCGCGACCAAGTGGTCATAGGGGTCCCAGGGCGCATCCAGGTTCTGGGTACGCTTGCGCGACCTGGCGCTCTGCTACCTTCTTCACCGCACACGCCTGCGAATCCGGAAAGAGCCCTACAAGACAAAGGAAAAAAAGATAAGCACATGCTACTGGAGGAGATAAGCTTGTAAGCAGAAGCTGGCAAGGAAAAAAGAAGAACTTACGAAGAGCGAGTGCGTCGGTTTGCATGACCAAAAGGTCATACTCCTTCTGCTCTCTCTCCAAGCGCGCGGCCTGATCCTCGGCTGCTTTGCGCGCCTTGGCTCCCTCCTCTAGCTCCGCCCGCAGCACCACGGTGGAGTTGTTGGCATCCTCCAGGGCCTCGTTCAGCTTAGCCTCAGCGGTGGCTTGGGCGGCCTTCATCGCCTCGTTGTGCTTAAGCCCAAGCTGGATAAGCTGATCCTTCAGCCCCTTGGAGTAAGTCTCCTGGGCGTCCAGAGCCTCACGGTGCTGCCGGATGAACTGCTCTTTTTCATCTAGAGCCCGGAAAGAAGGTGTTACCAAATTGCAACTGGTAAAATGAAGAACAAACAAGTTAACCGGAAAAGAAGGAGCGGTACCTTGGAGTGCGGCGAGCTGAGTCTTGAGGGCTTCGATGGAAGCCTCCGGGATAGCTGTTGAGCAGAAAATTATAAGTACTAAGAAAAAGAAAGCCTTCCGGTAAAAAGATGCCGGAGGCACAGAAGCTTACCTTGGAACTTGTTGTGCGCTTCAGCAAGGTCCCGATGCTCCCAGAGAAGCTCCTCAAAGAGCTGCTTCCGGGCGTCGGCCGTGCTCTGTTCAAGAAAAAAGTGTTAACTAAGCTTCGCGCTAAGACCTGTGCTCTTAACCCGAAACTCGGGGACTGGCTATGCCGGTTTCGCGCGTTTCTACCTAAGTTTCGCGCTAAGAGCTAGGTTCTTAACCCGAAACTCGGGGACTGGCTATGCCGTTTTCGCGCATTTTTACCTAAGTTTCGCACTAAGAGCTACGCTCTCAACACGAAACTCGGGGACTGGGAAGATAGACAAGATCCGAAAAAAGAGAAACCGGCATGAACTAAAAAATCGAAAAAAGTTTGGTGAGACTGATACGTCTCCGACGTATCGATAATTTCTTATGTTCCATGCCACATTATTGATGATATCTACATGTTTTATGCATACTTTATGTCATATTTATGCATTTTCCGGCACTAACCTATTGACGAGATGCCGAAGGGCCAGTTGCTGTTTTCTTCTGTTTTTGGTTTCAGAAATCCTAGTAAGGAAATATTCTCGGAATCGGACGAAATCAACGCCCAGCATCTTAGGATTGGACGAAGCTTCCAGAACACCCGAGAGTCGCCAGAGAGGGGCCACAGGGCCACCAGATGCTACCCTGGCGCGGCCAAGGGGGGCCCGCGCCCCCCTAGTGTGTCGTCGCCTCGTTGACCCTCCGACTCCGACTCTTGACCTATTTAATCGTCCCTGACCTAAAACCTCGAGCCCGTTCGACGAAACCAGAGAAAACCATCCAGAGCCGCCGCCATCGCGAAACTCCAATTCGGGGGACAGAAGTCTCTGTTCCGGCACCCTGCCGGGACGGGGAATTGCCCCCGGAGTCATCTCCACCGCCATCTTCACCGCCATCTTCACCGCCATCGCTGTCTCCATGATGAGGAGGGAGTAATTCACCCCCGGGGCTGAGGGCTTCGCTGTAGCTATGTGGTTCATCTCTCTCTCTTTGTGATCTAGTTGAATATCATCTATGTGCTACTCTAGTGATGTTATTAAAGTAGTCTATTCCTCCTGCACGGTGTAATGGTGACAGTGTGTGCATCGTGTAGTACTTGGCGTGGATTATGATTGTGATCTCTTGTAGATTATGAAGTTAACTATTGCTATGTTAGTATTGATATGATCTATGCCTCCTTCATAGTGTGATGGTGACAGTGTGCATGCTATGTTAGTTCTCGGTGTAATTGTGTTGATCTATCTTACACTCTAAGGTTATTTAAATATGAACATTGAATATTGTGGAGCTTGTTAACTCCGGCATTGAGGGTTCGCGTAATCCTACAAAATTAGTGGTGTTCATCATCCAACAAGAGGGTGTAGAGCAGTCCTATTATGTGATCATTGTTGAGAGTGTCCACTAGTGAAAGCAGGATCCCTGGGCCTTGCTTCCAAGCATTGAATCTCCGTTTGTTTACTATTTTGTTGCATGTTTACTCGCTGCCATATTTTATTCAGATTGCTATTACCACTCACACTCATCCATATTACTTGCATCTCACTATCTCTTCGCCGAACTAGTGCACCTATTGTATTAGGTGTGTTGGGGACACAAGAGACTTCTTGCTTTGTGGTTGCAGGGTTGCTTGAGAGGGATATCTTTGACCTCTTCCTCCCTGAGATCGATAAACCTTGGGTGATCCACTTAAGGGAAACTTGCTGCTGTTCTACAAACCTCTGCTCTTGGAGGCCCAACACTGTCTACAAGAATAGAAGCTCCCGTAGACATCAGAGACTTACCATCATGTTGTTCGTGGCATCATACCACGCGCTATCCAGCTCCTTCACGGCGCGCCGCAGTCTCATGAAGTGCTCCTCCGAGCACCGAGGGCCAGCGGGGTCAGGCGCCGGAAGCCGGTCCTTTCCCAGGTCGCGTGTAGCTGCGGACACATCCGCAGCATTCCACTTCTCAGCGTAGGGCAGCAGATGCCCCAGCTCGCGGCCTTCGTGCTTGAACTCAGTTATCCGGCCAAGCAGGCCGGTAGCCTTCTCACCGGCTACGACAGCGGCGCGGGCGGCGTGCAGCACCAAGGATTGCGGGCCGGCGGATGAAGTGCCGGAAGCTGTCACCTTCCCCTTGGCGATCTTCAGGGCTGTTGGCGGCGGCGTTGGCATGGCCCCGGTTGGTTCGGCGCTGGGGGTTTCCGGCGGTGGCGCAGGCGTGGTCTTGGGCGAGGAAGGAGCATCAGGCGCGTCCTGACCCAAGTTAGAGCTTGCCGGCGCGGAAGAGTTCGGCGCGGCTTTGGAGGGGGAAGACTCCTTGGTCTTCTTCTTCTTTCTTTTCGGGACGGGAGGAACCAGAGGTTCCGCCCGCCCGGCAGCTTCTTCATCGGCGCCGATGTTGCTGGCGCCGGCATCTTGTTTCTCTGGAGGGGAGATGAGTTCCTCCTCCGTGCGGTGATCAGGAGGTGTAGGGGCCGCGCACCCCGAACTTGAAGTGCCTCCCAGAGGGGAGGCAGAAGGGTTGCCGGTACCAGTTGGCACCGGGCTTGACTGAGGAGGAGGAGATGAGGTCCTTGCGGTTCCCTCAGAGCTCTCAGGCCTTGGGCCAAGCTTGAGCGCAGGACTGAACAAGAAAAGAGAAAAGATTGGAAAAAGCAACCAAAGGCAAGAGTGTGAAAAACAAAGCAAACAGAGGAACAAGAGCTGACCCAGAAGAGACCGGCATGGTCTTTCCCTTGTAGCGCATCTTGCCTGCTACTTTCCCCGCAAAGGCTTGCGTCCGGAAGCGTTTGGCGGAAGGAGCTTGGCTCGAGCCGGCATCAGATGCCGGAGCTTTGTTCTTCTGGCCCTGGAGAACGAGCTTCTCCAGAAACTCGAGACCGGCCTCGGCCTGCAAAGGGACCGCGTGCTCATGGACCTGCGGTTGGGTGCTGGCTGAGGGAGCATCTATAGAGGAGGAATAACAGTAAAGTATGAGAGACCAGAAAAGAGAGCTACCTCAAGCACAGTGAGATCGTCGGTGAAACCGGGAGCTTCAGATGAGGAGTTACCGGGGCGCGAGGTGTGCGTCCGGCCCATCTTCAGATCAGTCCAGTGGATGTAGGGATCTGGGTCCACCGCATCCAGAGGGCGCTTCCGGCAAGGGCCTCGCCGATCCGCTTCGATGCGGGGGAAGCGGTCTTTGGCCTGAAAACAAATGAAAAGAAGGTTAGCCAAAGCATAAAAGTTACCGGTAGAACAACCCGGGTTGCACAAACTCTTACTTCTTGAGTTGGAGGGTTAGTGGAGCTAAGAGGCAGGAAGCCCCACTCCCAGTCATCCGGCATGGCAGTCTGGCAGATCTGCCTAGCCTTGAGAACTATATCCTCCTTGCTGAGAGGGAGGCCGGTGATCTTGGTAGGATCGCCGGGACCGTACATCTCGCTCATCTTATGATCCCGACGCTTAAGAGGAAGCACCCGGCGTGAAATGAAGGCGCGGATGATGTATTCAGAGCAGATGTTGGTCTCCTTCATCAGCTTCTCCATGAAGCGTACTACCCGGTTCGTTTCGATATGATTCGTCCCAGGATAGAAGCTCCAGTTGACCTTTCTGGGCGGCGCCGGATTAAAGGCCGGCAGATTGATGAGATCTGCGGCGCCGTCGTTCTTCACGTAGAAGAAGGTCCCTTGCCATAACCGGCATGACTCGAGACCAGAGAATTTAAAGAAAGGGCTCCCTTGGCGGGAGCCGATGATACAAGACCCGCATTGTACGGGGGGCTTGGGTTTAGGAATTTCCTTGCCTTGAACGGAGTTAATCCGAAGAGCAAAGAAGCGGGCAAAAGTCTCACGAGTGGGACGGATGCCGATGTAGGCCTCCATGAAGGTGGCATAACAAGAAAGGTAAAAAACGGCATTGCCGGGAAGGTGGTGAGGCTGGAGTTGGTAAAAATCCAGAAAGCTGCGGAAGAAGTCAGAAGCAGGAAGGCCGAAGCCGCGCTCGAAGTGAGCGAGAAACACGACGAACTCACCGGGCCGAAGTACCGGTTCAATCTCGTCGCCGGGAAGCCGGCAGGATACTCCTTCCGGTATCCTCCTGGACCGGTAGAGCCAGTCGATCTCATGTTGTGTGACGTCGGAGCCCTTCCAGGCCCGCGTGTGATACCGGAAAGATCTATTCCGGGGGCTTGA
The DNA here is from genome assembly GCF_019359855.2 of Lolium perenne. Classification (NCBI taxonomy): domain Eukaryota; kingdom Viridiplantae; phylum Streptophyta; class Magnoliopsida; order Poales; family Poaceae; genus Lolium; species Lolium perenne. Next base: position 193,491,402 of record NC_067245.2, read on the forward strand.
CTGGTGCTACCGGCCTCTTGATCGTTGCCGGCATCAGTATCCATCCGGGCAAGATCAGCAGTTAGCCCGTCGGAAGATTCGCTATGATGACTACTAGAGGATGACGCGGAGAGAGACTCTTCGCTAGACATGTGAATCGACCCGGAAAAACAGAATCCCCAAGATCTACACTTGCGCGAAGATCTACGAGTAAGAGAAAAAGCAAAAGAAAAGAGGAAGTAAAAATTCTACCGGCCCAAGATCTGGAAAGCAAGGAAAAGAGGGGTAAATGCGAGTCAAACCTAACCTGAGGCGGCGGAGTTGCTGAGGGAGAAGGTCGTTGATGGCGCGGCGGACTAGCACTTGCTGAGGAAGTCCGGCGACAAGCAGGCGGAGAAAAGCTCGACGGAGCACGAATGCTGCAGCCGCAACAGATGTACTTCGAGAAATCTCCGCGCGGCGAAGCTCGGCGAGGTTCGGCGGAGCAGCGGCGGAAGTTCGCCGGGCGGCGAAGCTCGGGCGGCGAACGGAAGCGGCGAAGGCGCGAGAGGGCGAAGAGCTCTGTGCGCGCGAGGAAGTTGGGAATGCGGAGAAAGGAGGAAGAAGGAGCGGTTTCCCCTTATAAAGGAAGAGGAGCTAGTGGGCTGGAAACTACTGGGCCGCGACGGTTCGCTCCGTGGGCCGCCACGTGGCGTGATGATACACGCGCGGAAAATAAAAAGCCACAGGGAAACCACACGGATCTGGAACGACGGCCAGGATCCGGTGTGTCGCAGTTAATACGGGCGCAGAAGCCGAAGGGAGGTGACCCCTGACACTGGCGCTTCAGGTACAGTGCGCATGTCACTGACAAGCACTGTACCCGAGAAATTCTCGACTTCGCCGAGGAGAGATTTAATGTCAAAGATACCGGAGAAAAAGACACCGGAAAATACCTTGCAAAGAGAGAAGACGTGAGTCCGGGCAAAGATGCCGGATCTAAGCTAACCACCGGAAAGATTAAACCGGTACCTTTCGATATGGGAACCTGGCATGGTCTGTTGGATAGAATCCACCAGACTATACCAGCTTCGGGGACTAATGTTGGGGGGATGACCCCCGGTATGCCAAAGGCATGCCAAACCGGATGGTTTGAGCCATCAAGATACCGGTTTAATGTTTATACCGGAGCACAAAGATAAATGTTTGGCTAAGTAAAGCTAAGCCGGTATCCCCAAGAGGGGTATACCGAAACCGGGTAAAAAAGACACTGGGCTACCGGTAAGAAGAGCACGTCGGCAAGACTGGTCAAAGATTCTCTTCAGAGCTAGAGGACAAAGATGAGCTAAGCAAAGTAGCTTTAAATGAAGCCCTGGCGCCAAAGAGGAAGGTGACGCTGAAAGAAGCCGGAGGACGTTAGCCTCCCTGATTAAAGAAGACCCCGACGTCATCTATGATTAAAGTTACTTTGTAAAGTAGTTTGTCCAGTCAAAGATGCCATTAGGGTTTCTTGCTCTGTAAGCCACCCTCTCCCCTATATAAGGAGAGGGGGCACACCCGTACCCGAGAGGATCAATCTCTAGATCAACCTTGTATCCAAAAACCTTTATCTTGTGGAGATCAATGAAGAGAGTGATCTAGAGCAGAGTTCTTCCTTGTGTGTTTCTTCTTGTATCACTGCCTTTGGCTGAGTTCTTGAGGAAAGCATCCGGAAGTTCATCCCATCTAATCACAAACCCTCCCCCGAATCCTCTTGCGCCCATTCGGCCCCAACTTAAGCCATCCCATGGTATCTGCTCGTTCACCACGACGACAGACCACAGCATGTATTTTGGTACTGCCGTCATCACAGCGTTCACTTCCATGGAACGGCGATGCAGGCTTTGTTTGTCGGTTGGCTCAGTGACGAACACAACACAGCACACATCCGGATCCTGGTAAACGTTCCGGCCCAAAGGTGCCGGTGGAGGTGGTTGGCCATTGCCTTCTCCCACCTGATGAACTTGCTGATGCTGCTGCCGGTTCGGCTGAGGCTGTACCGGTAGAGCGTTTGCTCCGGTAAGCGGTGGTGGCGGTGGTAACGGGTGTTGATGTAACATGTCATGTGAGGGTGGCAGTATTGTGGAACACCCTTGTGCTTGCGCATCTTTTGCCGCACCTCTCAGCATCAAGTGCTTGATCCAAGAACAATCTTTTGTCAATTGTTTCACCGGCCTCGTCGGATTCGGAGTGTGAAACCGGCATGGTTGCTCCATCGCTGCTTCCATAGTTTATCTCATATGTTCTTGCCAATCTTTTTTCTCTCCCCACTTCTTCTTTTCAACCCATTGTTTTTTAGGACCCGCCCACGGCTGCGATCCGGTTTTTTGCCTTTGGCTCCCGCTGGGGCCGGAGTTATCCTGTACCGCAGCTACTTGCTGTGGACCATACCTTCGATCCGGAAAATCTTCCCTTCTCTTGTTGTGCCAGTTGTCCCGGTATTGATCTTGGCGCGGTTGGCTCGTTTGCGCCGGATCCGCTTGCACTGCCGGTTGCATTGGGTCTCCCAATGCGTAGCTATCTGCCACACGTATCATTTCCGCCAGAGTTACCGGCATGTTCCGCTATAGCTTTGCCACAACGGCGAACCTCTACGGCATCCATTGCTAAACCAGGCAATGGCTTGCGCCTCTATCACCCCTTCGCAAGAGTTTCTCGTGGAGTTCCACCGGGTCAGGTAATCCCGGTCTGTTTCATTTGGGCGCTGCACGCACAAAGCAAGCTGCTGCGGCCTGTTGGGCCTCCGGTATGTGCTGCTGAAGTTACTCACAAAAGCTTCCTCAAAGTCCAACCAACCGTTTATGCTTCCTGCCGGCAAGTTATCCAGCCAGATTCGTGCCGGTCCCACCAGGAATGATGGTACAATTCTCACAGCCCAACGCCGGTTTCCTCCACCAGTTACGGTTCCTCCGCCACCAGCGATGTATACCGTGGTTACGTAATCTGCGAGCCAGTCTTCCGGCTTAGTGGTACCATCATACGTTTTTGTGTCACGAGGCAACTGGAAGTTGCGAACTGGTGGTTCCTCTTTCATGATCCTTGGACCAAAACATTTTGGGCCCGGAGGACCTTCTTCTTCGATCATTTCAGATAGATACACTCTATCCAGACGGTGCCTCGCATCCCGTTCTGGCAGGTGTCTTTCTCCCACACGTTCCCCCAACGGGTTCCGGTATGCCGTGAGTCTTTTAATTGTCGAATCAGCTTCATCGTAATGTTCCGGTACCGCGACCCTTGCCTGCCGGTACCTTGGGGGAAGCATTTCCTCCTCTTCATACGCTGCCCTTGCAGCTCGATAATTTTGCCCGGTTTCATGTCTACCGGCATGATTGTTTCCGGCATAACTTCTTTTGGCGTAGCCTCGATCTGCCCCTTGGCTTTTTCTACCGGCATCATGTTGCCCGGCTTGTTGTTTACCGGTGAGCACCGGATCATACACAGTCATCTGCTGCGCATTCATTTCTCTTTCTTTTCTTCTATCCGGATGGGTGGACGATGCCTGCCCATGGGACTTGCTACCGACATTCTTTGTTGAATGCACTGATTTTGAAGCCGCAGCCTTGTTCAGCTTAGCAAGCTGCTCAGCATTTTGCTGCTCGATGGTATCAAGCATCTCCCTGACACGCTCTTGCTGTTTTGCCAAAGCGTCTCCAGAAAGCGATTCACACAGCTCTACCGCAGCCTTAGCAGCTTTTATGGTTTTATCCGGACTTCTACCATGCTCAACGATGCAGAAGTGCTCTTTCCGGTAAGAATCTCCTTACGCAAATCCTGATCCAGGTTGCGAGCTCTAAGCCGGTTTTACGGTATCCTTGCAGCCTGAGCGCTAACAGAAGCAAAGCCATGGGCAGCGGTATACTCACGTAGGGTTAGGTTTGAAGGAGATATGCCCTAGAGGCAATAATAAAATGGTTATTATTTATATCTTTATGTTTATGATAAATGTTTATATATCATGCTATAATTGTATTAACCGAAACATTAGTACATGTGTGATATGTAGACAACAAGAAGTCCCTAGTATGCCTCTTAAACTAGCTTGTTGATTAATGGATGATTAGTTTCATAATCATGAACATTGGATGTTATTAATAACAAGGTTATATCATTATATGAATGATGTAATGGACACACCCAATTAAGCGTAGCATAAGATCTCGTCATTAAGTTATTTGCTATAAGCTTTCGATACATAGTTACCTAGTCCTTATGACCATGAGATCATGTAAATCACTTATACCGGAAAGGTACTTTGATTACACCAAACACCACTGCGTAAATGGGTGGCTATAAAGGTGGGATTAAGTATCCGGAAAGTATGAGTTGAGGCATATGGATCAACAGTGGGATTTGTCCATCCCGATGACGCATAGATATACTCTGGGCCCTCTCGGTGGAATGTCGTCTAAATGTCTTGCAAGCATATGAATGAGTTCATAAGAGACCACATACCACGGTACAAGTAAAGAGTACTTGTCAGGAGACGAGGTTGAACAAGGTATAGAGTGATACCGAAGATCAAACCTCTGACAAGTAAAATATCGCGTGACAAAGGGAATTGGTATTATATGTGAATGGTTCATTCGATCACTAAAGTCATCGTTGAATATGTGGGAGCCATTATGGATCTCCAGATCCCGCTATTGGTTATTGGTCAGAGTGAGTACTCAACCATGTCCGCATAGTTCACGAACCGTAGGGTGACACACTTAAAGTTGGATGTTGAAATGGTAGTACTTGAATATGGAATGGAGTTCGAATATTTGTTCGGAGTCCCGGATGAGATCCCGGACATCACGAGGAGTTCCGGAATGGTCCGGAGAATAAGATTCATATATAGGATGTCATTTTATGTGAATTAAAATGTCGCGGAAGGTTCTATGGAAGGTTCTAGAAGGTTCTAGAAAAGTCCGGAAGAAACCACCAAGGAAGGTGGAGTCCACATGGGACTCCACCTCCATGGCTGGCCAACCCTAGTGGGGGAGGAGTCCCAAGTGGACTCCCCCTTAGGGGGCCGGCCACCCCCCCATATGGGAGGTGGAACTCCCACCTCTAGTGGGAGTCCTAGCTTGGCTAGGTTTCCCCTCCATATGGAAGGTTTTTGGTTCGGGTCTTATTCGAAGACTTGGATACCAACACTTGGGGTTCCACCTATATAATGAGGGGCATAGGGGAGGGGGCCGGCCACACCAAAGCCACAAGTTGGCCGCACCCCCTTGAGGCCGGCCACCCCCTCCCAAACCCTAGCCGCCCCCTCTCCTCCATATCTCCCGTGTAGCTTTAGCGAAGCTCCGCCGGAGTTCTCCACCGCCACCGACACCACGCCGTCGTGCTGTCGGATTCAAGAGGAGCTACTACTTCTGCTGCCCGCTGGAACGGGAGGTGGACGTCGTCTTCATCAACAACCGAACGTGTGACCGAGTACGGAGGTGCTGCCCGTTCGTGGCGCCGGAACCGATCGTGATCAAGATCTTCTACGCGCTTTTGCAAGCGGCAAGTGAACGTCTACCGCAGCAACAAGAGCATCCTCTTGTAGGCTTTGGAATCTCTTCAAGGGTGAGACTCGATACCCCCTCGTTGCTACCATCTTCTAGATTGCATCTTGGCTTGGATTGCGTGTTCGCGGTAGGAAAATTTTTGTTTTCTATACAACGTTATCCTACAGTGGTATCAGAGCCGTTTCTATGCATAGATGGTTGCACGAGTAGAACACAATGGTTTTGTGGGCGTTGATGCTCTTGTTATCTTTAGTTTGAGTACTTTGCATCTTTGTGGCATAGTGGGATGAAGCGGCTCGGACTAACTTTACATGACCGCGTTCATGAGACTTGTTCCTCGTTCGACATGCAACTTGTATTGCATAAGAGGCTTTGCGGGTGTCTGTCTCTCCTACTATAGTGAAGATTCAATTTACTCTTCTATTGAAAACATTAGTATCAACGTTGTGGTTCATGTTCGTAGGTAGATTAGATCTCTCTCGAAAACCCTAAACCACGTAAAATATGCAAACCAAATTAGAGACGTCTAACTTGTTTTTGCAGGGTTTGGTGATGTGATATGGCCATAATGTGATGATGAATATGTATGAGATGATCATTATTGTATTGTGGCAACCGGCAGGAGCCTTATGGTTGTCTTTAAATTTCATGTTGAGTAGTATTTCAAAATAGTTGTAATAGTTGCTACATGGAGGACAATCATGAAGACGGCGCCATTGACCTTGACGCTACACCGACGATGATGGAGATCATGCCCGAAGATGATGGAGATCATGTCCGTGCTTTGGAGATGAAGATCAAAGGCGCAAAGACATAAAGGGCCATATCATATCACATATGAACTGCATGTGATGTTAATCCTTTTATGCATCTTATTTTGCTTAGATCGCGACGGTAGCATTATAAGATGATCCCTCACTAAAATCTCAAGATAATAAAGTGTTCATCCTTAGTAGCACCGTTGCCAAGACTTGTCGTTTCGAAGCATCTCGTGATGATCGGGTGTGATAGAATCAACAAGTGCATACAACGGGTGCAAGACGGTTTTGCACATGCGGATACTAAGGTGGCCTTGACGAGCCTAGCATGTACAGACATGGTCTCGGAACACGTGATACCGAAAGGTAGAGCATGAATCATATGGTTGATATGATGAACACTTTGAGTGTTCGCCATTGAAATCACACCTTGTCTCGTGATGATCGGACATAGGTGCGGTGGATTTGGTTCGTGTGATCACTAAGACAATGCGAGGGATATTGTTTTGAGTGGGAGTTCACCTAGATTTTTAATTATGTTGAATTAAAATTTGAACTCAATTTGTCATAAACTTAGTCTAAACTTTTGCAAATATATGTTGTAGAGATGGCGTCCCCAATCAATTTTAATCAGTTCCTAGAGAAAGAGAAACTTAAGAGCAACGGTAGCAACTTCACCGACTGGTTCCGTCATGTGAGGATCTTCCTCTCTGGCGGAAATCTGCAATATGTGCTTGATGCACCGCTAGGTGACCCTCCTGCAGAAACTGAAACCGATGAAGTAAAAGCTGTTTACGAGACTCGGAAAATTCGGTACTCTCAAGTTCAGTGTGCCATCCTGTGCAGTCTGGAATCCGATCTTCAAAAACGTTTTGAGCACCACGATCCTCATGAGTTGATGAAAGAGCTGAAAGCTATTTTTGAGACTCATGCGGCCGTGGAATGCTATGAAGCATCGAAACAATTCTTCAGCTGCATGATGGAAGAAGGCAGCTCCGTTAGTGAGCACATGCTCGCCATGACCGGGCATGCGAAGAAACTCAGTGACTTGGGAATAGTGATTCCTAACAGACTGGGGATTAATCGTGTCCTTCAATCACTGCCACCAAGTTACAAGAACTTTGTGATGAACTACAATATGCAGAACATGAACAAGGAGTTACCTGAACTCTTTGGCATGCTAAAAGCTGCTGAGATTGAGATCAAGAAAGAGCACCAAGTGTTGATGGTCAACAAGACCACCAGTTTCAAGAAACAGGGCAAGTCTAAGGGAAAATTCAAGAAGGGTGGCAAGAAAGCTGCCACGCCTCCTATGAAACCTAAGAACGGCCCTAAGCCTGATGCTGAGTGCTATTACTGCAAGGAGAAGGGACACTGGAAGCGTAATTGCTCCAAGTATCTGGCTGATCTGAAGAGCGGCCTTGTCAAGAAGAAGAAAGAAGGTATATCTGATATACATGTTATAGATGTTTATCTCACTGGTTCTCGTTCTAGTACCTGGGTATTTGATACTGGTTCGGTTGCTCATATCTGTAACTCGAAACAGGAACTAAAGAATAAACGAAGACTACTGAAAGATGAAGTGACGATGCGCGTTGGAAATGGATCCAAAGTCGATGTGATCGCTGTCGGCACACTTCCTCTACATCTACCTTCGGGATTAGTTTTAAGCCTAAATAATTGTTATTTTGTACCCGCGTTGAGCATGAACATTATATCTGGATCTTGTTTAATGCAAGATGGTTATTCATTCAAGTCTGAGAATAATGGTTGTTCTATTTTTATGAATAATATCTTTTATGGTCGAGCACCACAAAAGAATGGCTTATTTCTGTTAGATCTCGATAGTAGTGATACGCATATACATAACATTGATGCTAAGCGAATTAAATTGAATGATAATTCTACTTATATGTGGCACTGTCGTCTTGGCCATATTGGAGTGAAACGCATGAAGAAACTCCATACTGATGGATTACTTGAATCACTTGACTTTGAGTCACTTGATAGATGCGAAGCATGTCTAATGGGAAAAATGACAAAGACTCCATTTTCTGGTATGATGGAGCGAGCTACTGACTTATTGGAAATCATACATACCGATGTGTGTGGACCAATGAGCGTAGCATCGCGCGGTGGTTATCGTTATGTTCTAACCTTCACAGATGATCTGAGTAGATATGGGTATATCTATTTCATGAAACATAAATCCGAAACTTTCGAGAAGTTTAAGGAATTCCAAAGTGAAGTAGAAAATCAACGTAACAAGAAGATCAAATTTCTACGATCTGATCATGGAGGTGAATATCTGAGTTATGAGTTTGGCATGCATTTAAAGAAATGCGGAATACTTTCACAATTGACACCGCCGGGAACACCTCAACGAAACGGTGTGTCCGAACGTCGTAATCGAACTCTCTTAGATATGGTTCGTTCTATGATGTCTCTTACTGATTTGCCGTTATCATTTTGGAGTTATGCATTAGAGACAACCGCATTCACTTTAAATAGAGCAGCATCAAAATCCGTAGAAACGACACCGTATGAATTATGGTTTAATAAGAAACCTAAGCTGTCGTTCCTGAAAGTTTGGGGTTGTGAAGCCTATGTAAAGAAGTTACAACCGGACAAGCTAGAACCCAAAGCGGAGAAATGCGTCTTCATAGGATACCCTAAGGAAACTATAGGGTATACTTTCTATCACAAATCCGAAGGCAAAATCTTTGTTGCTAAGAACGAAACCTTTCTTGAGAAAGAATTTCTCACTAAAGAAGTGACTGGAAGAAAAGTAGAACTCGATGAGATTGATGAATCTATACTCGTTGATCAGAGTAGCGAGCATCGAAGTTGTACCAGTACCGCCTACACCGGCAACAGAGGAAGCTAATGATAATGATCATGAAACTTCGAACGAGGAAACTACTGAACCTCGCAGATCGACAAGGGAACGTACCACTCCTGATTGGTATGATCCTTGTCTAAATGTCATGATTGTGGATAACAATGATGAGGACCCTGCAACGTATGAAGAAGCGATGATGAGCCCAGATTCCAACAAATGGCAAGAAGCCATGAAATCCGAAATGGGATCCATGTATGATAACAAAGTATGGACTTTGGTAGACTTACCTGATAGCCGAAAGGCTGTCGAGAATAAATGGATCTTCAAGAGAAAAACAGATGCAGATGGTAATATTACTGTCTATAAAGCTCGACTTGTCGCAAAGGGTTTCCGACAAATTCAAGGAGTTGACTACGATGAGACTTTCTCACCTGTAGCGAAGCTAAAATCTGTGAGGATTTTGTTAGCAATAGCTGCATTTTTCGATTATGAGATTTGAGATGGATGTCAAAACGGCGTTCCTTAATGGAGACATTGAGGAAGAGTTGTATATGGTACAACCCAAAGGTTTTGTCGATCCTAAAAATGCTGACAAAGTATGCAAACTTCAGCGTTCAATCTATGGGTGAAGCAAGCATCAAGAAGTTGGAACCGACGCTTTGATAAGGTGATCAAAGACTTCGGGTTTATACGGTGTCATGGAGAGGCCTGTATTTACAAGAAAGTGAGTGGGAGCTACGTAGCATTCCTGATATTATATGTAGATGACATATTATTGATCGGGAATGATATAGAACTATTAAGCTTGATGTTAAAGGTTATTTGAATAATAGTTTTTCAATGAAAGACCTTGGTGAAGCATCGTATATATTAGGCATCAAGATTTATAGAGATAGATCAAGACGCCTAATAGGGCTATCACAGAGTACATATCTGGACAAGATTCTAAAGAAGTTTAGAATGGACGAAAGTAAGAAAGGGTTCTTACCTATGTTACTGTGCAAAGTCTTGAGTAAGACTCAAGGACCGGCTACGGCGAGAAGAAAGAGAAAGGATGAGTAAAATCCCCTATGCCTCGTGAGTAGGATCTATCATGTATGCCATGCTATGTACTAGACCAGATATAGCACATGCTGTTAGTTTGACTAGCAGATATCAAAGTGATCCAGGAATGGAACACTGGACAGCGGTCAAGAATATCCTGAAGTACTTGAAAAGAACTAAGGATATGTTTCTTTGTTATGGAGGTGACCAAGAGCTCGTTGTAAGTGGTTACACCGATGCAAGTTGGAACACTGATCCTGATGACTCTAATTCACAATCTGGGTACGTGTTTATATTGAATGGTGCTGCAGATGGTGGGCAAGCTTGAAGCAGTGCACGGTGGCGAAGTCTTCAACAGTAATCGTAGTACATAGCGGCTTCAGAGGCTTCATCGAAGCGGTATGGATGAAGAGGTTCATTGTAGAGCTCGGTGTGGTTCCTAGTGCATTGGACCCATTAATCATTTATCGTGATAACATGGGTGCCATCGCCAATGCACAAGAGCCAAGGTCACACAAGAGGCTGAAGCATATCAAGCTGCGTTACCACTCGATTCGCGAGTACATCGAAGATGGAGAAGTAAAGATTTGCAAAGTACACACTGATCTGAATGTAGCAGATCCGTTGACTAAAGCTCTCCCTAGGGCAAAGCATGACAAACACCAGAATGCCATGGGTGTTAGGTATATTACAATGTAATCTAGATTATTGACTCTAGTGCAAGTGGGAGACTGAAGGAGATATGCCCTAGAGGCAATAATAAAATGGTTATTATTTATATCTTTATGTTTATGATAAATGTTTATATATCATGCTATAATTGTATTAACCGAAACATTAGTACATGTGTGATATGTAGACAACAAGAAGTCCCTAGTATGCCTCTTAAACTAGCTTGTTGATTAATGGATGATTAGTTTCATAATCATGAACATTGGATGTTATTAATAACAAGGTTATATCATTATATGAATGATGTAATGGACACACCCAATTAAGCGTAGCATAAGATCTCGTCATTAAGTTATTTGCTATAAGCTTTCGATACATAGTTACCTAGTCCTTATGACCATGAGATCATGTAAATCACTTATACCGGAAAGGTACTTTGATTACACCAAACACCACTGCGTAAATGGGTGGCTATAAAGGTGGGATTAAGTATCCGGAAAGTATGAGTTGAGGCATATGGATCAACAGTGGGATTTGTCCATCCCGATGACGCATAGATATACTCTGGGCCCTCTCGGTGGAATGTCGTCTAAATGTCTTGCAAGCATATGAATGAGTTCATAAGAGACCACATACCACGGTACGAGTAAAGAGTACTTGTCAGGAGACGAGGTTGAACAAGGTATAGAGTGATACCGAAGATCAAACCTCTGACAAGTAAAATATCGCGTGACAAAGGGAATTGGTATTATATGTGAATGGTTCATTCGATCACTAAAGTCATCGTTGAATATGTGGGAGCCATTATGGATCTCCAGATCCCGCTATTGGTTATTGGTCAGAGTGAGTACTCAACCATGTCCGCATAGTTCACGAACCGTAGGGTGACACACTTAAAGTTGGATGTTGAAATGGTAGTACTTGAATATGGAATGGAGTTCGAATATTTGTTCGGAGTCCCGGATGAGATCCCGGACATCACGAGGAGTTCCGGAATGGTCCGGAGAATAAGATTCATATATAGGATGTCATTTTATGTGAATTAAAATGTCGCGGAAGGTTCTATGGAAGGTTCTAGAAGGTTCTAGAAAAGTCCGGAAGAAACCACCAAGGAAGGTGGAGTCCACATGGGACTCCACCTCCATGGCCGGCCAACCCTAGTGGGGGAGGAGTCCCAAGTGGACTCCCCCTTAGGGGGCCGGCCACCCCCCCATATGGGAGGTGGAACTCCCACCTCTAGTGGGAGTCCTAGCTTGGCTAGGTTTCCCCTCCATATGGAAGGTTTTTGGTTCGGGTCTTATTCGAAGACTTGGATACCAACACTTGGGGTTCCACCTATATAATGAGGGGCATAGGGGAGGGGGCCGGCCACACCAAAGCCACAAGTTGGCCGCACCCCCTTGAGGCCGGCCACCCCCTCCCAAACCCTAGCCGCCCCCCTCTCCTCCATATCTCCCGTGTAGCTTTAGCGAAGCTCCGCCGGAGTTCTCCACCGCCACCGACACCACGCCGTCGTGCTGTCGGATTCAAGAGGAGCTACTACTTCCGCTGCCCGCTGGAACGGGAGGTGGACGTCGTCTTCATCAACAACCGAACGTGTGACCGAGTACGGAGGTGCTGCCCGTTCGTGGCGCCGGAACCGATCGTGATCAAGATCTTCTACGCGCTTTTGCAAGCGGCAAGTGAATGTCTACCGCAGCAACAAGAGCCTCCTCTTGTAGGCTTTGGAATCTCTTCAAGGGTGAGACTCGATACCCCCTCGTTGCTACCATCTTCTAGATTGCATCTTGGCTTGGATTGCGTGTTCGCGGTAGGAAATTTTTTGTTTTCTATGCAACGTTATCCTACAAGGTTCAGCTCGCGCTGTGCCCGGATGATGTCCGCGCCTCCGGAAAGCAGCTTCTGGCGTTGTGCCTCCAGCTCCGCCTGAGCCGCTGCCGGTCGATGTTCTGCGCGATGGGCGTCGCCAGCACGTTCATCGCCGCTTGAAGTGGTGTCTCCGGTGGTGCGGAAGATGTTCCCGCAGCGCCTGCCTCGCGCTCCAGCGGTGGCTTGGCCGGACGGGTCGATGTCGTACGCCCAGCACCTTCACCCACAGCTTCCTTGCCAGCGCCGACCGCGCCTGCCATCATTACCTCCACGCTGCCGGCGGCACGGCCAGCACATAGCCACCTTGGCGGATCCGGCGCCACCAGCACCGGCGGAAGGCGCTGGCGCACAGGGACAGTGCCGAAGTAGACGCGGTGGCTGCCGAACTCGATGACGCGGCCGTTCTTGGGGAAGATGCCTCCGTTGGCGAAGCAGCCCGCGTTGTCGTTGATGAAGTCCATGGAGTAGATGCGCTGCACGAGCGCAGACACCGTCCGCTCGCCGGCGACGTCAAGGAGGCCCTCCCGAATGTGAACTCCGTCAAGCGCCGCTTCTTGCCCCACGGTGGGCACCAACTGTCGTCGTGGTGAACGAGCAGATGCCATGGGATGGCTTAAATTGGGGCCGAATGGGCGCTAGAGGATTCAGGTGAGGGTTTTGGATTAGATTGGATGAACTTCCGGATGCTTTCCTCAAGAACCAAAGGTAGAAGAAGAAAGACACAAGGAAGAACTCTGCTCTAGATCCTTCTATTCATTGATCTTATGAGATTACAAGTTTCTGGCTACAGCACCATACTCAGATTGTACATGCCCGCCATGGGGTGTGCCCCCTCTCCTTATATAGAGGAGAGGGTGGCTTACAGGGGAAGGAACCCTAGGAAACCCTAATGGCATCTTTGAACAGACAAACTACTTTACAAAGTTACTTTAATCATAGGTGACGCCGGTATTCTCTTTAATCAGGGAGGCAGACGTCCTCCGGTTGCTTTTGGTGTCACCTTCCTCTTTGGCCCCAGGGCTTCGTTTAAAGCTACTTTGCTTAGCTCATCTTCGTCCTCTAGCTCTGGAGAGAATCTTTGACCAGTCTCGCCGACATGCTACAGTGCACCTCTTACCGGTCATCCGGTGTCTTATTAGCTTATACCGGTATACCCCTCTTGGGGATACCGGTATAGACTTACTCAGCCCAACGCTTAACTTCGAGCTCCGAAATAAACATTAAACCGGTATCTTGATGGCTCAAACCATCCGGTTTGGCATGCCTTTGGCATACCGGGGGTCATCCCCCCAACAGTCGTGACGAGTGGGGTATTTAGGCGGGGCTGGAGCCAGCGATTTAATGCCGTGTGGAATGCTACGCGTCCGCGGCGAGCTGACCGGCGGCAGCCTTTACTGCGCGCGGAAGACGATGCGTGTGCCGCTGACCGGCCGGGTCCACCTCTGCGGCGAAGCCGAAGCGAAAGCGCGGGAGAGATTTCTCGGCGTTTCGGGCGCTTTCGCTTCGTCCGGACTCCCCGAGCGTGCCCCGGCAGGCCGGGGTTGGCGTGGGCTCGCCGGATGGATGAAGGCCCAAATCCAGCGAAAAACGAGGAACCGGGGGCGCGGCTGAGCCATTTTTCGCCGTCCGGATGGAAAAATAGCACGCCGGGGCCCTGTTCGGGGAGACGAGTGGAGATGCTCTGAGGAACCTCGGGCCTGATAAGAGGTAAACATGGAGATGTCAGCACACACATGAACATTGGCACATGTATCAACCCACCATTCTGTGGGCTGAAACACCGAAAGAACAGTAGGTAATATATTACCATACCCTGTAGTTCCTTCCTCTGTGTTGCCAATGATCATGTTGACAGAATTTGAGTTCTGTCCAGCCTGACCTTTCTTTCCTTTGCGTTGTGGACAGCGATTAGCCCAATGGCCTATCTCGCCACACACCCAGCAAGGATCTTTCTTCTCCGTTTTCCCCTTCTTCTTGAAGTTGGTAGTCTGGGAGACTCCCTTGTTCTTTCCCTTGGACTTGTGGGCATTTTTCTGTACCATATTGGCAGCAGAACGTCCCTCGGTTCCTCCAGCGTGTTTGTATTTTGCCCTCGCCTTCTCCTCAACATCCATAGAGCCCATGATATTCTCAACAGAGAACTCATGTCTCTGATGTTTCAATGAAGTGGCAAAGTTCCTCCATGAAGGGGGAAGCTTAGCGACAATGCATCCCGCGACAAACTTGTCCGGTAGCACACACTTGAGGAGCTCAAGTTCCTTTGCCATGATCTGTATCTCATGATCCTGTTCTACCACAGATCGGTTCTCAACCATTCTGTAGTCATTGAACTGCTCCATAGCATACAGTTCACCTTCGGCATCGGCAGCACCAAACTTAGCGTCCAGTGCATCCCACAGTTCCTTCCCATTTCGGATGTGCAGATAAGCATCAACCAACTTGTCTCCAAGCACACTTAGGACGACACCCACAAAGATTACGGTGGCATCCTTGAACGCTTTATCCTCTTCAGGAGTAAACGGACCTCAGGGAGTACCTTCCGCAACTCAGTGCACGTCCATAGAGGTGAGCCACAAGAGGGTCTTATTCTACCATCTCTTGAAATGAGAACCCGTAAACGGGCTCGGTTTGAGCGCAGCAGCAAAACCAGACGGTGAAAATTGCCTAAGCATATAAGGTTTTTGGATTGTTGGATTATTAGGCAATTTCCGCGTGAGTTTAATTACCGAAAGCAACATTAAAGATGCACAAGCATACTTAACCACACACATCAAACTAAGCACATGCATCAGATCTGAACATGGAATAAGTAGCAGTGCAAGGTAGGAGAGGGAAAGCACGTACATCGCGACCGGGAAGGTCGCACCAGTAGCAGCACCAACACCACCATGGGAGTTGTTGATGTCGCCCATGGTGTAGTCGGAGGCATCGATGAAGCAGACGAACCGGCGAAGAAGAGCACGAACAGCAGCGAGCAGTCGCGCCGAGACGCTCCCCAAAAACCTTATCGCCCGTCTCCCGGTGCAGGATCTCAACGAACGGGGTTTCGGAGGCCTGCTCTCCCGGACGGCTGTGCACGCAGTCGCTGGGATGGGGAAGACTAGAGAGTAGCACAGCAAAAGGAACTTCGTGAGAGAGACGGACTATATTCTCCAGATCTGATCTGTTCTCCTTGTATAGCCTGGGACGAGAGCCGACCCGACCGCGGACCAAGCAAAAATTTAGGCTTCCTTGAGTGTGTCTCGAACTCGAACTCGAGTAACGAAACGAAACGCGACGCGACGTGTGTGACGTAACGTGACGTGACGTGTCGTGTCGTGCCGAGGCGGGGCGGGCGGAGGAGGAGGAGTGCGCGAGGGCTCCTTCTATTCTCACTCACTTGGAAGGACTAGAATAGCAGCCCTTGTATACCACTCCAACTCTCTCCCAACTAGCAATGTGAGACTAAACTTTGTCCCCAAAGCTATCCCAAGCTGTCAACGTGATGAGCCTTAAGATTTCAGAAATTATAGACTACATGGGCTGACTTATTGGGTTCCAGTTCATCTACATTCAACAAGAGAATCATGGTGCTCATCCACATCACTGATGCTGCTCAATGGGGATCGGATGTGGATGAGCAATGGGGCTGGCGAATTTGTTGGTCCTAGTCCTAGTCCCCAGCACCATATGCGGGACGGATGATGGAGCTGGTGACAAGATCGACGCGTCCAAGTTAGAAGATCAGGCGCTGCAGGATGCTGGTACTCTACAACATGGCAACAATGATAGTATCCTGACTGTTGTCGCCAGTATAGCTGAAGGGCAACACTGCCGTATCTTCATCAGATCAACATATCTGATCATGAATAAAATAATTTGCAATAGTTCAAGTTTAGCACCAACAAGCTAAGAGCATCTCCAGCCGCGTCCCCCAAAGCGATTTGGGGCGCGCCGGACAGAAAATGCGTTCCAGCCGCGTCCCCCAAAGCCCTTTTTTGTCCGGCGCGCCCCCATTCGGTGTCCGGCGCCCCGAGCCCGTCCCCGTCCCACAGGGGACGCACCGGGGACGCCGGACACAACGAAAAGCGAGGCGGGGAGTGGCGGGGCCGACGCGTCAGCGGCACAGTTAATTTTAACCTAACCGTCGCCTACCTCGCGACGGAAGTTATTCGCGCGCAGTGACACACGGCGGCATCTTTGCCTTAATGGCGACGGAGGGGCAGGCGAGACGTCTCGTCGGTGCTGCGCCGACGAGACGCGTCGCCGGCGTGCGCACGCCACCGCCCGTTCCCGCGCTTTCTTCCCGCCTCTTCTTGCTTGTTCCCGCGCTTTCTTCCCGACGCCGGCGTCTATAAAAGGCCTCCCGGCTCAATGGTAGCCACCACACCCCGCCGGCAACAAACACAGCCCTCGTCGCTCCACCGCCGTCTCCTCCACCACCAGTAGCAATGGCGAACCGCCCCGGCGCTGGCCACTTCCCTCCACCGCCGTCCCCTCCACTTGCAGGCCCGGAAACGCGGGTCGACACCGACCCCTCAGCAGCGGCCCGGGAAGAGCGATGGCGTGCACACCGTCAGCAGCGGCGGGAGGCAATGCAAGAAGAGCCCGCCAGCGGGGAGGCGGCGCAGCGGCGGATCTGGCGGCGTTCGCGCCCATGGCCCCGCTGGCCGGCGAGGCCGCGGCGGCGCAGCGTGGCAGAGCAGCAGACGCCACCGTTGCGGCGTCCGACGCCTCGACTCTACAGAGGCGCGACGGTGTCGGCACGGCGGAGATGGAGCAGCGGTGGGCGAGGAGCGCCAGCGCGCCGCGGTGAGCGGGAGGCGCTGTACCGTGAACCGCGGGAGGCGATCGAGAGCCGGCGGCGGGAGTCGATCGAGCGCCGCATCGGTGGCGGTGGAGGAGCGTCATCGGCGGGAGGCGGCGCCGAGGGCGATCCGGGGAGGCGGGCGGACCGGTTGGCGGCGGAGGACGCCGTGTTGGCGGCGGCGATGATGGAGGCGCCAACGTATGTGGAGGAGGAGGCGCCAATGGAGGAGGAGGAGGCCGAGGCGGATGAGACCGAGGTGGAGGACGACGACGGCGACGAGTTCGAGTTCGAGTGGTCCGACGACGACGGGCCGCACCCGGACGAGACGGCCGATCAGCAACGCGCGCTCGTCGAGTCCTTCGAGTCGGAGAAGAAGCTCCAGGACGACGCCCGTGCCCGCGAAGAGGCGCAGATTCGTCGCGCCGTCGAGCTCTCCCTCCGTGCGGCCCGCCAGGGAGGGCGGAGGAGGACGCGCGGCGGGAGCGGCACCGTCTGGCCACCGCCGAACGCAAGGAGAGGAGGCGCGCGCAGGAGGAGCTGCGGCGTAGGGGAGGCGACGACGGGGCGGGGCCGTCGAACGCACTGCCGGGCGGTCAGTAGTCTAGGTTTAGATGAAATCTAGCCGTTTTCATTCAAACTTTTCTATACCTAATAATAAAGAAAATAAGACTTCTTGTTGGTCCAACATTTTTTGGGACAGATTTACCCTCCCACTAAATTATATATTACCATCAATAGCACCACCGCACAAAGTCAACCGAATTCAATGGGTGAATCTCGCAGGCTGATCATACATCATACGTGAAACTGCCAAATGGGTACCAGACTCGTATAGATTCTTGCAACGCAGCAGATTTTCCTAGTGTAAACTGGAAGTTGCTCCCACCCCAGATTTCACTGCGTTGCGTTGAAAGGAAGGGTTGGAAATTACCCGCCATGCCATCCGGTAAGTGAAACTGCACGGTTCGTTTTCTGTTTTCTTCCTCCTACCAGAGTCATTCTCCCCGTTCCTCTCTTTTCCCCACTCGAGCTTCATGGGAAGAGGAGAACCTGGCTAGGGTTCCTCCTTGCCGGCCTATTCCGGCGGCCTCCGGCAGCCTCCGGAGACGCACCGTCCAGAATCGATTGCGTTCGACCCGACGCCACACACGAACACCAGCACCTCGCCGCCGCCTCCAACTGTCGGGCCGTCGCGCCGCCGCCTCCAACCGTCGGGCCGTCGCGCCGCCGCCTCTAAGAAGGCCGTCGGACGCCGGCTGGAAGTATATTGAGCTGCGCCGCCTGCCTCTCCCTTCCTCTCCCATCTTCCTATCTCCTTCCTCCTCCCTCCCGTGCCCTCCTCCAGTACTGGCTTTTCTTTATTTTTTCTGATTTTTGTTGTTCCTTATTCCTTGCTATTTGTTACTGGTGTATAGCAATGGTTAATTTGTATGGTATGGATCAGTGAGTATTGTTTATGATATATGTCAGTTTTCCACCTCCAGAATGTGGTTTGGACTTTGCATGCAAGGTGTTTGTAAAAATGCTTGTACGACGATGCGTCCTTGTTATCTGTAGGTGGAGTTGTGATGCTATATTTTCTGGAATAGTAGATCATGACAGTGTTGCATATTACCCGAAGTAATCGACTTTGGTGTGATTGAAGTATGAGTGAGATGGCCTTATGGGATATTGTTGCATATTAGCTATATCTATATGTGTAAAATATTAAGAAAAAAAACTTCCCAAAATGGTGATTTGTATGGCTATCGTTGTACAAATGTTATTCTGCAATCAATTAGCATATAAATAATCTCCCAGAGACTTAGGGACATTACAGACATTATCCAGCGAGAATCTACAGTTGGCAGTTGTTCCAACCAAACAACTTTCAGCTTTCTCACAGTTGTCAGCTCACAGCAGCTTTTCCACAGCAGATTTCTCACAGCTGATTTTCAGGAATCTACAGCTCAACCAAACACACCCGTACTCTCCCCGGTTACGTGGCAGAGTTAACACGGTATCATAGCACCGCACGGCTAGGAGTTTGAAATAGACTTGAGCACCGTACGCGCATATATCTTTACTATTAAATTACAATTGGTGGCTGCTTGGTGTCACAAACGGACCAAGATTTTTTTCTCTAGGCCCAATGTCTCCTGAAAATCGTAGGCCCAATCTAAAGCCGAACCCAGATCAAGTAACCATATGAAAAACAATCAGAGACCGTCCATGACAACAGTCCGGATTACCCACGAGCAGAACTCCTTCCAAGAAGGACCCAAGCACGCGGACTCCTTCCCATCCGAACGAGGCTAGCTATAGCTGGCCCAAATATGTGTTGTGCCGTCCCTTATCAGCTCATCGTGAGAAGATAGAATAAAGGAGTCCAGCTCGAGCTTGCATCCGCGCCGGCTCGATTGTTTCACCTCTCGATCCGACACTATAGCGAACTAGGACCACCATGATTTCATGTTTCTACCATGGTCGTCGTCGCGGACAGCACAGCAAGAGCGTCGATCTGATTAAGCTTGTGACGATGGGCACCGCCACGACGTCGATCTGATGCAGGGCGTCTCTTAGTCAGGAGTGGGAGGGCGAGGGGAGCCTGCGGCGCGCGTATAGACTCGTCGACGTGACCTCCTGAAGATAATTCCCCGAATCTGCGGCAACTCCTCCTCCCCGGCAGGAATAACGGCGTTCGGATGGCTTGGATGGTGATCAGTACGTCGCTGTGGAGCGGCAGGATGTGGTGGAGGGGCTGATCGGCACGGACGCCGCCGAGATGAAGGCCTGCACGGGTACCATGCACGGCATCGGCACCATCACTCGAGCTCCTCAGACCCGCGGAAAGATGGTTTTGTCCGTAGTCCCGACAGGCTATCGAATAATTTGCTTCATCAAGGAGACGCAGGGGATGCTCGACTTCGCCGCCGAGGCGCCGACCAGACCGTGAGGTGAACATGGCCATGGAGCGTCTGGCCCAAGGCCCAAGGGAGATGTCAGGGTTTCGTTTCATCATGGATGTCGGTAACACCTTCAGCTCGCTGCCCTCAGCTTACATGGACTCGCTAGGACTTTCGGTGGCGAGCGGCGGCAGACGGTGACACACACGCGGGCCGAGTACTGGAGATTGGCTCATTACAGAAGGAATCTCGAAGCGCGGGGCACGGGGCACACCCTCGTCGACCAAGCGACTAACGGATGCAGAAGACCTGCTCAGAGCATGTCTAATAGTCCCCGTATTCCTATGTCCTGTATAACGCTCGCATTTCGTCCCGTATCGAAAAATTACTAACGGAAGAGCCATTCCGTCTAGCAGACCCCGTATTTCGCCCCGTATTTTCAAAAATTAAAACCCCGGAAAGTTCATCTTCATTGATCATACTACGGATCATACATACATTACGATCATACCTACATCTATCCTACATCTATTCGTCAAGGATGACGAAGGGGATGAACGCGATAGAGGCCGCCTCCTCCTGCGCCTCCCGCGCCTCGAATTCCTGGACGGCGGCGATGGCCGCCGCCTCCTCCTCTGCCTCCGCCTGAGCCTTCTCGGCGGCATCCTTCTCGGATGCGGCCACCGCCTGCAGGAAGGCCGCCTCCTCCTCTGCCGCCTCTGCTTCCTCCTCGCCGCTGGTGCTGCCGATGCTCGCCGCCCAGGCCGCCTTCGACGCGCGGTCACGCTCCCAGTCGGCGCGCCACTTCTCGGAGGCGCCGCCGCTCATCGGCTTGAGCGGCGGGTCTTGTCGGTACCACCGCCCACCCGCTGCGAACTCCCGGAGCGAATCCGGCACGTACAGCGCGCCGGCGTACCGGCACGCCGCACGTCGGCTCCCGGCGGCGGAGCGCTTGCACTGGTGCCGCCACGCCTCCTCAACGGTGTCCGGCGAGCGGGATCGCTTCGATCCGCTCGCCGGCGATGCGGTACTGTGGCGACGTGCGTCCATGCCGAACAGCGGTCGAAATGCGGCGGTGGGGTGGCGGGATTGCTCGCCGGAGCTAACTACAGAGGCGGCGGCGCACGTCGGAGCTAGGGTTGCGAGTGAGGGAACCCCTCACTCGCACCTGCGCCCAGTATAAGTAGGGGGCGGCGGGACCGATTTCCTGTGCCCCGTATTCCGCCGAAACGGGCCGGCCGGAATACGGGGCCTGCTAGACGACCCAAATCGCTCCCGCCCCGTATCCAGCCGAAATTTTACGGGGTGGGCGGGTTATAAGGAGCCTGTTAGACATGCTCTCAGCATAGAGAAACTCGGCAACAAGCAGCTGCGTCCTCACCGGTCGAGCGATGCAAGGCTGCTGTAGAAGCCTATGCGTCTGCTGGTGAGCCACGAAGAATTGTTGAGAATTAGAAGTACTTATTGAATTTCCGGTCAGTTTGGAATTCGTAACCGTGAACTGCATGGCACCATGAGGAGGTGCACTGTTCCGGAATCTTTGAGGTGCAATAATGTTCAAGTATTTTACTCTTAGTGCACTTTGTACAAGAGATACAAAAACTGATTAGCGAACTATGAATATAAAAACTGATTCAACGTATTAATTATAGAACTGGTAATTCAGTTTGTTTTTTCTGCACCACGAGGTGACAGCCACATCGATTCAAAGATGACGGTTTAAAGATTAGGGAGGCGGCGCAACGAGTAGGTAAGCGGAATGCGAGCTCGGTGTCATGAGTTCTTTTATCCCGATGCAAGGTATGGGCATCTTTACTAGTAATATATAATTAAAATTGAATGAAAACTTTTATTTTCGTGCACCAATATTCATTTGGGGCCGGCGTTTGGGGGACGCGGCTGGGGAGCGACGTCCCCCAAAGGCGGCACGAACAAAACACGTCCCCCAAACGCTTGATACGGCGCGCTTTGGAGGACGGTTTGGGGGACGCGGCTCTAATGCCGACGATATATCCTCGAGTGAACACCGACTGCCAAGCGTGCCACAAACAATCTGTTCGGACAACCAGAGGCTATCAGTCAAATGTGGCACGAACCACGGGAAAAGACAGCAGAATGTTCGAATATGTAGAACTGAGATACCTTTTCCCACATGTTGCGCTCAGGGCATCTCCAACCGGCTGACTCAAACGGACGCGCTGGACCGTTCGTTTTGGGCCGTTTGGGTGGCCAAGCGGACACCCCAGCGGCCCGCGTCCGCGTGTCCGTTTGGGTCGCGCGCTGCGCCCAACGCGCGAACGCAGCGCATTTGTAATAAAATAAAACAAAAAGGAAAATAAAAAAGGAAAACAACAAAATATAAATTTAAACTAGTTGGTCATTAAACTTAGCCCTATTTTGGGCAAATTTTACACAAAAGAAAGCCCTATATGGCTTTAAACAAAAAAAAAAACCCTAGCCAGGGTTTGCAAGCACGCGGTGGCCGCCGGCAGTACTACCCCCAGTAGTACTCGTCGTCGTCGGCGTCGATGACGACGACGCCCCCCGGCGGCGACGCGCTGTTCCGGCTCGAAACGCCGGAGGGCACCGGGGACTCCGGCCAGGGCGACCACTGCGCCCTTTCCCAGGCGGAGTGCGGGTTCGGCGGGCTCGCCGGCCTGCGCAGCCGTGCCCTCCGCGCGGACTCACCTCGGAGCTGCTCCTCCGCTGCGGCCTGCAGCTCCGCCTGTAGCCGGAGCGTGGCCAGGCGCTCCTCCTCCGCCAGGCGTGAGGCCCGGCGCTCCTCCTCCTCCCGGAGCGCCGCCTGACGCGTTGTTGGGGGGATGACCCCCGGTATGCCAAAGGCATGCCAAACCGGATGGTTTGAGCCATCGAGATACCGGTTTAATATTTTTACCGGAACGTAAAGATAAGGATTTGGCTAAATGAAGCTAAGCCGGTATCCTCAAGAGGGGTATACCGGAACCTGGTAAAGAAGATACCGGAAGGAAGGGCCTGTCGGCAGGACTGGTCAAAGATTCTCTTCGGAGCTAGAAGACAAGGATGAGCTAAGCAAAGTGGCTTTAATCAGAGCCCTGGCGCCAAAGAGAGAGGTGACGCTGAAAGAAGCCGGAGGACGTCAGCGTCCCTGATTAAAGAAGACCCCGGCGTCATCTGTGATTAAAGTAGCTTTGTAAAGTAGTTTGTCCAGTCAAAGATGCCATTAGGGTTTCTTGTTCTGTAAGCCACCCTCTCCCCTATATAAGGAGAGGGGGCACTGCCTCTTACGAGCGCGTGCACACAGAGGAGATTAGAGGATAGACCTTGTACCTTAGAACCTGTAAACATGTTGAGATCAATGAAGCTAGCGATCTAGTAAAGAGTTCTTCCTCTTGTCTCTCTTCTTGCATACCGGCCTTTGGTTGTGTTCTTGAGGAAAGCATCCGGAAGTTCATCCCATCTAGTCGCAAACCCTCCCCCGAATCCTCTAGCGTCCATTCGACCCCAACTTAAGCCATCCCATGGCATCTGCTCGTTCGCCACGACGACAGTTGGCGCCCACCGTGGGGCGAGAAGTGGCGCTTGCTGGAGTTCACATTCGGGCGGGCATCCTCGACGTCGCCGGCCAGCGTACGGTCTCCGCGTTGGTGCAGCGCATCTACGCCATGGACTTCATCAACGACAACGCGGGCTGCTTTGCCAACGGCGGCATCTTCCCCAAGAACGGCCGCATCATCGAGTTCGGCAGCCACCGCATCTACTTCGGCACCGTTCCTGTGCGCCAGTGCCTCTCACCGGTGCTGGTGGCGCCGGATCCGCCAAGGTGGCTACATGCAGGCCGCGCTCCAGGCAGCGTGGAGGTGATGATGGCAGGCGCGGTCGACGCCGGCAAAGAAGCTGCAGAAGAAGGCGCTGGGCGTGCGGTTTCGACCCGTGCGGCCAAGCCACCGCTGGAGCGAGGCGCAAGCGCAGCGGGAGCATCATCCGCGCCACCGGAAACTCCGCTCCAAGCGGCGATGAACGTCCTCGCCACCCCCATCGCGCAGAACATCGACCCGGCAGCGGCTCAGGCGGAGCTGGAGGCGCAGCGCCAGAAGATGCTCGAGAGCGGCAAGGACATCGCCAGGGCGCTGCGCGAGCTGAACCTAACCCTACGTGAGTACAACGCTGCCCATGGCTTTGCTTCTGTTAGCGCACATGCTGCTAGGATACCGGAAAACCGGCTTAAGGCTCGCAATCTAGACCAGGATCTGCGCAAAGAAATTGCTGCCGGCAAAAGCACATCTGCATCTGTGAGCATTGTAGAGAAACCTAAGTACA
Organism: Lolium perenne; assembly: GCF_019359855.2. Lineage (NCBI taxonomy): Eukaryota > Viridiplantae > Streptophyta > Magnoliopsida > Poales > Poaceae > Lolium > Lolium perenne. Next base: position 193,516,055 of record NC_067245.2, read on the forward strand.
GTAGCCCGGATAAAACAATAAAAGCTGCTAAAGCTGCTGTAGCGCTATGTGACTCGCTTTCCGGGGACGCTCTGGCGAAACAACAAGAGCGTGTCCGGGAACTTCTTGAAACTATCGAGCAGCAAAATGCTGAACAGCATGATAGGCTAAACAAGGCTGTGGCTTCAAAATCCGCGCGTTCGACAAGGAATGCCGGTAGCAAGTCCCATGGGCAGGCTTCGTCCCCCCATCCGGACAGAAGAAGAGAAAAAAAAGTGAATGCGCAGCAGATGACTGTGTATGATCCGGTTCTTGCCAGAAAGCAGCAGGCCGGGCAATATGGTGTCGGCAGAAAAGGCCAAGGGGCAAACAGAGGCTACGCCAAAGAGGGCTATGCCGGAAACAATCATGCCGGTAGACAAGAAACCGGGCAAAATTATCGAGCTGCAAGGGCAGCGTACGATGAGGAGGAAATAGATCCCCCGAGGTACCGGCAGGCAAGGGCCGTGGTACCGGAATGTTATGATGAAGCTGATTCAGCAAGACCGGCAGCATACCGGAACTCGTTAGGAGAACGCTTGGGAGAAAGGTACCTACCAGAACGGGATGCGAGGCACCGTCTGGATAGAGTGTACTTGTCAGAAATGATCGAGGAGGAAGGTCCCCCAGGCCCAAAGTGCTTTGGCCCAAGGATCATGAAAGAAAAACCACCAGTTCGCAACTTTATGTTGCCCCGTGACACAAAAACATATGATGGCACCACGAAGCCGGAAGATTGGCTCCCGGACTATGTAACCGCAGTATACGTCGCAGGCGGTGGAGGAACCGTAGCAGGAGGAGGAAATCGGCGTTGGGCCGTGAGAATCATACCATCGTTTTTGGTTGGACCGGCAAGAATCTGGCTAAACAACTTGCCGGCAGCAAGCATAAATGGCTGGCTGGATTTTGAGGAGGCTTTCGTGAGCAATTTCAGCAGCACCTACCAAAGGCCAAACAGGCCGCAGCAGCTCGCTCTGTGCATACAGCGCACGAACGAAACAGACCGGGATTATCTGGCCCGGTGGAACACCACAAGGAACTCCTGTGAAGGGGTAATCGAGGCGCAGGCCATTGCTTGGTTTAGCAGTGGATGCAGAAGAGGTTCACCGTTGTGGCAAAAGCTGCAGCGGAACATGCCGACAACGTTGGCAGAGATGATACGTGTGGCAGATAGCTATGCGTTGGGAGACCCAACGCAGCCGGCAGTGCAACCTGAGCCGGAACAGCTGCGCCAAGAGCAACACCGGGATAACCGGAATAACAAAAGAAGGGAGGATTTTCCGGATCGAAGGTACGGTCCGCGCAGAAGTTGTCAGGTGCAAGAAAACTCTGAGGCCAGCGGCAGTCAGAGGCAAAGAACCGGATCGCAGCCGTGGGCGGGTCCTAAGAAACAATGGGTAGAAAAGAAACCCTGGGTCCAGAAAAGAAACTGGCAAGAACCCGCAAAGTACACCATGGAAGCTGCCATGGACCAACCTTGCCGGTGGCACACACCGAATCTGGCACACCCGTCAAATCGCCTGACGAAGGATTGTACCTGGACCAAGTACTTGATGCAAAAGGGAACGGTAAAAGATGAACAACCACCACAAGACATGCCGCGGCAACAACAGCTACCGCCACCACCGCCACTTACCGGGGCAAACGCCTTACCAGTGCAGCCAAACCGGCAGCAGTATCAGCAAGTTAACCAGGTGGTGGAGGGCAATGACCAACCACCTCCACCGGCACCTTTGGGCCGGAACATTTACAAAGATCCGGATATGTGCTGCGTTGTGTTCGTAACTGAGCCAACCGACAAACAAAGCCTGTATCGCCATTCTATGGAAGTAAACGCGGTGATGCCGGCAATACCAAAATATATGCTGTGGTCTGATCAAGAGATCTCCTGGTCGTTCAAGGATCACCCTAAGGTCATGCCGAATCCGGGTGGCTATGCTCTCGTCTTGGACCCAATCATGCAAGGGACAAACGCTAGAGTCAAATTCAGCAAGGTGCTGATAGACAATGGGAGCAGCATAAACATCATGTACAGGCACACCATGAACATGCTGGGCATAACAAAAAACATGCTTCAGCCAACGCGCACAACGTTCCATGGGATCGTTTCGGGATTGTCCTGCGCACCGGTTGGAAAAGTCCGGGTGGATGTGTCGTTTGGAGGACATGACGATTGCCGGGTTGAAAACCTTGAGTTTGAGGTGGTGGACTTAGATAGTCCTTACCATGCTTTGCTGGGGAGACCAGCGTTGGCTGCTTTCATGGCCTCGACCCACACGGCGTATCTCAAGATGAAGATGCCGGCACCTCGTGGACCCTTGACTGTGGTGGGAAACTACAAAGTCTCACTGGAAACAGCTTCCGCCGGATCAAACTGCGGCAGACCATCGGTGATTCTTTGAAGAAAAGAGGAGAATGCAAACCGCGGTTGCGCTGGCTCAGTCCTCACAGCTAAGTTTAGCGGCAATGAGTGCAAGCCTGGGCACACCGGCGTTCAAACCAACCAAAGAGACAAAGGACATTGTGCTGGATCCAGCTCACCCTGAGCGCACCGTTCGTATCGGTGCCGGCATGAATGAAGCATAGGAAAGCGCGCTCGTCAGCTTCCTCCGTGAGAATCGAAATATCTTTGCCTGGTCTACTGATGACTTGGTAGGTGTTCCGAGGAGTAGTGAGCACTCATTAAATGTCCGGAAAGACGCAAAGCGGTAAAGGCAGCCGCACCGGTTTCTTGAAAAACGAGAGAAAGATCATTGGAGAAGAGGTGACGAAGTTACTGGTTGCCGGTTTCATAGTGGAAGTACTGCACACTGAGTGGCTAGCTAATCCCGTGTTGGTCGAGAAAAAGAAAGAAGAGAACATCTATATCTATACCTAATAATAAAGGAGCTAAGGTTTCTGCCAAAATTTTCGTCCAATTTTTTATTGGACCGTTTTGCCCTCCCACCAAATCGCATATTACGCACCAATGCCATGTAACCGTTCCTTTCTCATCTTCTCTCCCAGACAAACGACGCCCAGCTTCGCTTGATGTGGGCCGGGTGAATGGCCCAATTTCTGACCAGGGAACGCACGGAATCGATCAATTTGTTTCGGTCTGGCTTCCTCGCGTCTTCTTATTCTTTTTGTTAGTCCCACCTCGGTTCTGCACAGGAAATAACATCGATTTATATACCATGCAAATTGGCTGGTTATCAGCAAGGTGTCTACAAATAACTTCCCCATGGATCCCCAATGGGAGAGAAGTGGAGCGAAATGCGGAGCTCCGAAATTGCCCCGAAATTGACTGAAATTCAGACTTGGCTGTACGGCACCAGGCAGAGGCGGCAGAGGGATTTGGCGGTGTGGCGAGCAAGATTAAGGTGTGCGCGCGTACGTGAGTTGAACAAGAGAGGAGGAGGGCCGGCCGAGTGCGACGAGGAGCTCGGCTCGGCGACGGGGCTGGCCGGGTGCGACGAGGATGAGGAGCTCGGCGCTATGGCCTATTATGGGGCGGCGACGGCCTGCACGCGAGCGGAGCCCCGGCGAGGCTGGCCATAACTCGACGAGGGGGAAGCAGTGAGGGAAAGAGCGAGCTCTGTTGGGATAGCGATAAGGCGGACGCCTGCAGACTAGGCAGAGAGCGAGAGCGGCCGGGGCTCCAAATGGGGAATTCCCCCATATCTGGAAACGCAGACGGTAGTCACAACTTTATCTCCTCGGTCATTTTTTTAGAGATCTCATCGGTCCTATTTTTCACAAAGACCCTGCTTTCAGATTGCATTTTTGCAAAGCTTTGCCAGCAGAGCGACAAAATCAGAAAAGGAAAAAACGGTATGAGAGCATCTCCACTCGCGTCCCCCAAAACGCGCCGAATTAAGTGTTTGAGGACGTGTTTTGTTACGTGTTTTGTTCGTGCCGCGTTTGGGGGATATCGCTCCCCAGTCGCGTCCCCCAAACAAAATTTCGGAAATTTTAAACTTAGCGAGATTCGATTAGATTCGTCCAAACTTACATAGATTCAAACGAAATTTGACTAAATTTAAACTAAACCTAATCTAGAAGTAGTTGCGCCGGCCGGAGGCGTCGTACTACTGCTGGAAGTTGTACATCTCATCGGTGACGACCTCCTGCTTGACGTGCTCGTCGACGGGCTCGTCGACGGGCTCGTCCTTCACCAAGCCGCTTGGTCCTGCCTTGCCGTCGTCGGTGAGGTCCACGAGCGGCTTGCCGGAGTCGCGGATGGACATGGTGATCGCCATGTCCAGGTCGCCCCTCCAGGCGTCCTTGTCGTTCATGGACGCCAAGCACGCCGCCCGCAGCCCTGGGAAGTCCTCGGGGTCGTCGCTGCTGGCGATGAGCCGCTGCTGCCGCTCGTACTCCGCCAGCAGCGCCGCCTGCGCCGCTTCCTCCGGCTCCTCCTTCACCTCCGGCTTCGGGATGAGGAGGGCGCCGCCGCGCCTCTCTTGCTGCCGCCGGCTGCCGCTGCCGCTGCCGCCACGCCTCGTGTTGACGGGCGTCGCCGGCTCCTCCTTCACCTCACGTTTGGGAACACGCTGTAGGGCGCCGAGCGGTATGATGAGGACGGCGTCGATCGCGCCGGTCCTGAGGAAGAAGAGTTCGAGGAGGACGAGTACGTCGTCCTCCTCGGCTGCCATTGCGGTGGTCCTCCTCGAGGAGACGGTGGCGGTGACGACGACGTCTCCAACCTTGGAGCACCGTTGCGGATGCCGCGGATGACGTTCTCGAGGGTGCGCCCCGGAGCGCCCATGAACAGGGCGCGGCCGTCCTTGTTCCAGCTGTTGGGCCCGCCGACGAGCCCGTTGGTGCTGTACATCTCGATGTCGTACTTCGTCTTGAAGTACGTCTTCCACCAGGCGTCGTTGTTGTTGGCCGCCCACGTCGGATCCAACAGCTCCTCGACGATGAGTTGAGCCCGCCGGGCCTTGATGCCATCCCTCCATTGGTCCGTGCCCGGCTTCGGCGGCGGCGGGACGCCAATGCCGTTTACGGCCATCTTCCAACCGCCGCGGCTTGGCAGCCGCATGTCCGGCGGGACTAGATATCGGGCGTGGTACAGCGCCCACGCCTCTGCCACGGTTAGGCTGCCGCGGCTGAAGCCGCTCGCCGCGGTGATCTTGCGGGAGGACGAGCTCGACATTTTTGGAGCAGCGAGGAGAAGATCTGGGAGGGGGGAGGCGGCGGCGACGAGAAGGTTTGGGAGCGGTAAGAAATTGGGGGACGAACTGCAGGGCGTCTTAATCTACAGCGGCGGCAGCGGGTGGTTGCACGCAATAACGCCGGCGCGGACGGCCACGCGGCCATGCACGACGAGACGCGTCCCTGCGTCGCCTGGGAAAACAGGAACGCCATTAACGTCGCTTGACCAAAGGTAGGCGACGGGGTTTTAGCCTTCCGAGCCGCTGACGCGTCGGGCCCGCGTCGCTTCGCCTCGCTTTTCGTTGTGTCCGGCGTGCCCGGAGCGTCCCCTGTGGGACGGGGACGGGCTCGAGGCGCCGGACACCGTATCGGGGCGCGCCGGACAAAATTGGGCTTTGGGAGACGCGGCTGGAACCGTTTTTTGGTCCGGCGCGCCCCAAATTGCTTTGGGGGACGCTTTGGGGACGCTTTGGGGGACGCGACTGGAGATGCTCTGAGCCCTGCTAAATAGACGTGTGCGTTACCAAAGCTAGGACGTACCGTAGGATTTATGTGAAAAGGACGTACCGTAGGATTTATGTGAAAAGCATGGGGCTGTAGAGACACAAAATCTATTTTACCACATCTCAGTTAAACCCATACAGAATATAGACGGTAAGAAAGAAATTCTAGGTTGCGGCCGAGTTTGCTATATCGGTTCTGGTACAATGAGAACCACATGGTCTTATCTTTTCTAGATCTTAAGAGTATGTTGTGTCGCCGGACAGTCCGTGTTAGACTCCTTTAATCGTCGCCTGCTGCGCATCCATTCCGTCAGAACCGTTACGAGAACTGGTACGAGAGGGAGAAACATAGAGAGTGGGGTGCGTGGAGGGCTGACCGCCGCGGATCTTGGATGGAAGGTATGCTTAGCCCTCGAGGCCGTCGTTGATACTACACGAGCTATGCAAGCGCTGCCATCGACTCCGTCTTTGTTGATATCACCGTTGGTCCGAGACCACATCAAGGAGTTATCCCTATTTTCTCTTGTTCTCGGGATGATTCAGGTTTGAATGATATGATTTGGGGTATTTTTATCGCACCCATCTTACTCCCGCCCCCGCTTCCGTTTTCTCTTTCATTGAGCGGCAAAATCCTGAAACAGAGGCACAGATGTGATCAGCCAGCTCCAACCCCTATGTGCTCTACTATTTCTATTTCTTTCCTCCGTTATTTGGTTGAATGATTGTTGTTTGATGACGATGAGAAAAATAGACAATGGCGTCTTATTTTCATGCAGCCAGTCCCTACTTTTATAATGTGGAGATCGAGTCTATATATATCTAGATATATCTCTTTTTAGGTAATTCTATTCAATAGGAGGAAGTACTAATTTAAGTATGGCCCACACCATCATTAGCAGTATCCACTGCGGCGAAGGGCTTGCAATATAATCTTATTAGCTATGGTTTGCTACTGCGTATGAGAACTTGTTTCTCCCGATGCAACGCACGGGCACTTTTGCTAGTGGAAGCAAAAGCTCCAAAGGTGTGGCGCATGTGCATCGACTACACCAACTTGAACAAAGCTTGCCCGAAGGACCCTTTCCCCTTACCCAGGATCGATCAAGTGATTGATTCCACTGCAGGATGTGAGCTGTTGTCTTTCTTGGATGCTTATTCCGGTTTCCATCAAATTCCCTTGAAAAAGGAAGATCAAATAAAAACTGCGTTCATTACCCCGCACGGGGCTTATTGCTATGTCACTATGCCTTTCGGTTTGCGCAACGCTGGTGCAACGTACCAGCGCTGTATGCAAAAATACTTGTTTGATCAAATCGGAAAGAATGTGCAAGTCTACGTGGACGATGTCGTGGTGAAAACTAAGGTAAAAGAAACCTTAATCGATGACCTCCGGCAAACATTTGATAACCTGAGAAGATTCCGGATGAAACTCAATCCGGCAAAGTGTACCTTCGGTGTCCCAGCCGGCAAGTTGCTTGGCTTTCTCGTATCAAGCCGGGGCATTGAGGTGAATCCGGTAAAAATCCGGGCAATCGAAAGAATGACAATACCGCGCGATCTAAAAGACGTGCAAAAGTTTACCGGTAGCTTGGCATCGCTAAGCCGGTTCATAAGCAGGTTGGGAGAAAAAGCTCTGCCACTCTATGCTCTCATGAAAAAATCTGACACGTTTGTCTGGACCCCTCAGGCAGACGCGGCGTTTAAAGAGCTAAAAACAATGTTGGCTACAGCACCTATACTGGCTTCACCTCTAGAAAGAGAGCCTATGCTATTATACATAGCAGCAACAAACCGGGTTGTGAGCGTAGTGGTTGTAGTTGAAAGAGAAGAGGAAGGAAAAACCGTCCAGAGGCCGGTATACTACCTGAGCGAGGTGCTCTCCCTCTCAAAACAAAACTACCCTCACTTCCAAAAGATGACTTATGGCGTGTACATGGCCGCCACAAAGCTCAAGCATTACTTTGAAGAACATCCTATGAAGGTGGTGAGTGAAGCACCAATCTCCGATATCATGTGCAACAAGGACGCTAGCGGAAGGATTGCAAAATGGGCAATCCAGATATCACCATATGTACCAGTGTACGAAAGGAGAGATGCCATAAAGTCACAGGCTTTGGCTGATTTCCTCGTTGATTGGGCGGAGATGCAATACAAGCCGCCGGATCAGAAGATAGAATACTGGAAAATGCACTTTGATGGATCCAAACTCAAAGAGGGTCTGGATGCTGGTGTGGTGCTTACCTCGCCGAAAGGAGATCATCTCCGGTATGTCTTGCAAGTGCATTTCAGGGCATCAAACAATGTCGCTGAATATGAGGCCTTGATCCATGGGTTAAAGGTCGCAAAAGAAATCGGTGCGCACCGGATCATTTGCTATGGAGATTCAGATCTTGTGGTGCAGCAATGTTCCGGAGATTGGGACGCAAAGGATGCAAACATGGCTTTGTACCGGTTTCACGTGCAAAAGATTGCCGGCTTCTTTGAAGGCTGTGAGTTTCACCATGTGCCAAGGGCAGAAAATGAAGCCGCCGATGCTTTGTCCAAGCTGGGCTCATCTAGGCAGGAAATTCCTCCCGGAATAGCCTTGGAACACTTAAGAGAGCCATCAATCAAACCAAGCCCGGAATCGGAATCAATTTTCGTACCGGAATCGCATGTGGTACCTATGGACATCGATGGAGGAAACCCGGGGACTGCACCGGTAAACCCGGGGACTGCACCAACAAGCTCGGGGACTGCTGCAGCCGCACCGGAAGAAATGATGCTGGTGGATAGCATGGAGATAGATGCACCGGTGTTTGTGGTTCGAGAGACACCGTCGTGGGTTAAACCTATTAAGGAGTAAATGGAAAAGGAGGAGATGAAAAAGAAAGAATGAGAGAGAGAGAAGAAAAAGTAAAGGAATTAGAGAGGAATGAATGAAAAAGAAGGAAGGAGTAAAGAGAAGGGGGAAGATAGAAGGAAGAGAAGGAAACAGAAGAAAAAGAGAAATGAAAAGGAAAAGAGAAATGAATCAAGAAGAATCCAAAGAAGGTCCAAGGCATACACATTCATCAATGGTGAGGTATATAAGAGAAGCGTTACCGGTGTCCTTCGAAGATGTGTGGAACCGGAAGAAGGAAAAGAAATGCTTGAGGAGATTCACCAAGGAGAATGTGGGCATCATGCTTCATCAAGGGCGCTGGTAGCAAAAGTGTTCCGGCATGGGTTCTATTGGCCCACTGCTTTGGAAAACGCTGAGGATTTAGTAAGAAAATGCAACGGGTGCCAGAGGTACGCCAAGCAAAATCATACTCCAGCATCCGGCTTAAAAACAATACCGCTAACTTGGCCGTTTGCCGTTTGGTGCCTCGATATGGTTGGTCCATTCAAAACTGCAAGGAGCAGCATGACTCACATCTTGGTTATGGTTGATAAGTTCACCAAGTGTCTAGAAGTGAAACCTATCGCAAAGTGTGATGGGCATACAGCGGTGAAGTTCTTGAAAGATGTCATTTTGCGGTATGGATACCCGCACAGCATCATCACTGACAATGGAACCAACTTTGCTCAAGGTGAGTTCAAAAGGTTTTGTGAGGACAACAACATCCGGTTGGATTTGTGCTCAGTGGCACACCCACAAGGCAATGGCCAAGTGGAAAGAATGAATGCTTTGGTACTTTCCGGTATCAAACCAAGGCTCATTGAGGCGGTAGAAAAGTCACCGGGGTGTTGGCTTGATGAGCTACCATCAGTGTTGTGGAGCATAAGAACAACTCCAAACCGGTCCACCGAATACACTCCATTCTTCATGGTATACGGAGCAGAAGCGGTCATACCAACTGACATCATTCATGATTCACCAAGGGTACAGCTCTATACTGAGCAAGAGGTCAAAGAGGCCAGAGAAAATGATGTGGACTTGCTAGAAGAAGCAAGAGAGGTGGCTTTGGCAAGAACAGCCATTTACCAGCAAAACCTCAGACGCTATCATAGCCGGAAGGTTAACCCGAGAGTTTTCTGGGAAGGAGATCTGGTGCTACGCCTAGTGCAGCGCACTGAAGGCCGGCATAAGCTCTCACCACCATGGGAAGGTCCCTTCATTGTGAGCAAAGCTCTTCACAATGATGCATACTACTTGATCGATGCACAGGAGTGGAAAAAAGGAAAGGCGGACAGGTCCGGAGAGGAGAGCAAGCGTCCATGGAACGTAGCTCTGTTGCGTCCTTTCTACTCTTGAAGTTGTGGAGTAAGAAGTTCCTTTTTGTACCTTATATGCTATGAATAAAAGGATGTCGGAACCTCGAATGAATCTCGGGGACTACCCCAACCTAAGTTGCATGCAACATGTTTATTTTTTCAGTTCACCGGTTGCTTAGTGAACATTTTTTCTTTCCGGTTTAGTAACGAGCTAAACCTACCGGAGTCTTCGACTCTGCTGCTGTCCGCAAACCGGCTTCATGGCAAGCAAGATAAACCGGTAGCAACTAAGCACGCGAACTACGAAAAGAGAGAGTGGGAACAAACAATCCGGAAAATTTAACTAACCCCGGTCAAACCGGTTTTTTTTAAAATTTCGAAGTTATTTCTAAGTTCAAGAAAATGCTTGTTTGGTGAAAGAATCTTGTGCTCATATGCCAAAGAACGCCCAGAGAAGGCAGGCAGAGCCAAGGCAAAAGAACCAAGTGTGCATCGAATTGGATGCGGAAACAATTTGGGAATCTTTGCAGTACAGGATAAAAGCAAAACCAAAAGCAAATATGTTAAGGCAAACTTAAGATAATTAACTACCGGTATAACTTACCGGCATAAACTGTTGTACGGCAACCAAAAGCGAACTTAGAGTTTTACATCATAAACCCCGGCATACCGGGGTAGAATTTAACAGGACATTGTTTTTAGATAAACAGGACCGAAGGACATATTGCAGATAAACTTTGAACAAGTAAGGTGATCAGGCAGCGGGGGCTTCAGGAGGGGCATCGCCAACACCGGCATCTCCTAGAGGCTCCTCCTCGGCTCCATCCTCCTCCTCGTCGAGATAATCTTGGATGTCAGGAGGGGGAGGGATGAAGGTGCGCATATCGGCGTACTCCGCGATATGGTACGCGCGATCCTGCCGCTTAGCGGTGAGGATCGGGTCCAAATCGGTTTCCGCGCCTTCGCGCACTCCGGTGAGGGCGTCCAAGTTCAGCTCAGGATACCACGAACAGGCGACGCGCAGTGCAGAGTCTGCTCCAGCGCGGGCAGCAGAGCACTGCCACTCACGGATCCTCCTGCCGGCACCCTTAAGGCGGTCGCTGATCAGTGAGAAAGTATCCGGCACCTCCTCGCCAGGCCACAGAGTCCTGAAGAGCTGGGTAGCTACATCAGGAATGTCAGACAGGTTGCGATCTATGGCGCGCATGTGAGACACCCGCGCGTTCAGCGCGACCAGATGGTCATAGGGGGTCCATGGCACGCCAAGATTCTCTTGGGCCTGGGCAGTGCGGTGCTCGTCAACCTTCTTGACAGCAAACCTCTGAGAGTCCGGGAAGAGGCCTGTGCAAAGAAAGAAAAAGGCTAAGGAAAGGAATCCGGAAGGAAATGCAACCGGAAAGAAAAAGATAACGGAAAGAAAATGCAACCGGAAAGAAAGATGCGATCGGAAGAAAAAAGCTTATAAGCAGAAGTCGGAAAAGGGAAAAGGAAGAGACTTACGGTAGGCGTGTGCGTCAGTTTGCACGACCAGCCGGTCGTACTCCTTCTGCTCCGCCTCCAGTCGCGCAGCTTTTTCCTCGGCAGCCTTCCGGGCTTTGCCCAGCTCCTCCAGCTCAGTCTGCAACACCATGTTGGAGTTGCCGGCATCTTCAAGAGCCTCATGCATCTTGGCCGCTGCATCAGCTTCAGCAGCTTTCAGAGCCTTAGCATGGTCAAGGCCCAGCTGGATGAACTGGGACTTGAGCTCTTGGTAGCTGGTCTTCTGGGCGCTGAGCTCCTCCTGATGTTGCCGGATGAGCTGGTCCTTCTCCCCTGGAACCCGGAAAAGAAGATGTTAACAAAGTTGTACTGCTAAGATGAAAAGAAAAGCAAGCCAACCGGAAAACAGGAAAATCATACATTGGGCGGCAGCGAGCTGCTCCTTCAGGGCTTCAATGGAAGCTTCCGGGATCACTGTTAAACAAAAATTATGAGTGTTAGGAGGAAGAAAGATTTCCGGTAAAAAGATGCCGGTGGTACAAAAACTTACCTTGGCACTTATCATGTGCCTCAGCGAGATCCCGATGCTCCCATAGAAGCTCCTCAAAGAGGACCTTCCAAGCGTCAGTCGTGAGCTTTTCAAGAAAAAGAGATTAGCTAAGTTTTGCGCTAAGAACAAGGTTCTTAACCCGAAACTCGGGGACTGGCAGTGCTAGTTTCGCGCGTTTTTAAACTAAGTTTTGCGCTAAGAACAAGGTTCTTAACCCGAAACTCGGGGACTAGCAGTGCTAGTTTCGCGCGTTTTTAAACTAAGTTTTGCGCCAAGAACAAGGTTCTTAACCCGAAACTCGGGGACTGGCAGTGCTAGTTTCACGCGTTTTTAAGCTAGGTTTTGCGCTAAGGACAAGGTTCTTAACCCGAAACTCGGGGACTGGCAATGCCGGTTTCACGCTAAGTTTTTAAGTTAAAGTTTTGTGCTAAAAGCTGCGCTCTCACCACAAAACTCGGGGACTGGGAAGATAGACAAGAGAGAAACCGGCATGAAACTAAAGAAAAGATAGAAAAAATCCGGAAGTAAGGGAACCGGCAAAAGTTGAAAAAAGTGCTGGAAACTTACCCTCAGATTGTTCGTGGAATCAAACCACGCGTTGTCAAGCTCCTTCACGGCTCGGCGGAGCCGCATGAAATGCTCCTCGGAGCATCGGTCCCCAGCAGGGTCTGGCAACGGCTGCCTGTCCTTGCCCACGCCGTGGGTCGCCCGGGTCACATCCGCGGCATTCCACTGTTGGGCATAAGGCAGCAGATGCCCAAGCTCCCGGCCCCCGCGCCGAAACTCAGTGATGCGGCCGAGCAAGCCGGTGGCCTTCTCGCGGACATCGCTGGCGGCCTTGGAGACGTGCAGCACCAAGGGCTGCTGTCCACCGGAAGGGGCCTTGGAGGCCGTCGCCTTCCCCTTGACTAGCTTGAAGGGCTTGAGCGGCGGCGCAGTTGGAGCAGCCCCGGCAGGTTTGGGGCGAGGCGCATCCGGCGGCGGCGTTGGAGTGGTTCTTGGAGAAGGGGGTGCGCTAGGGGCACCACCCAAGTTGGAACTTTCCGGCACGGAAGTTTCCGGCGCGGAAGTTGTCTTCTTTTCAAGGACGGGAGGAGCCGAAGGCTCCGCCCGCCCGGCAGCTTCTTCCTCGGCGCCGATGTTGCTGGCGCCGGTACCCTGGTTCTCTGGAGGGAAGGAAAGATCCTCCTCCGTGCGGTGTTTTGGCGGTGTAGGGGCCGCACGCCCCGAACTTGTTGTGCCCCCCAGAGGGGAGGCAGAGGTGTTGCCGGCACCAGTTGGTGCCGGGCTTGAGCGAGGAGGAGGGGTTGAGGTCCTTGCGGAACCTTCAGAGCCCGCTGGCCTTGAACCAAGCTTGAGCGCAGGGCTGAGAAAAAGAAAGAAAAACAGTTGGAGAAAAGCAACCGGAAAAAGAACTTGGCAAAAAGAGGCAGGCAAGAAAACGAGAAACTTACCCGGGGGCAGTCGGCATCTGCTTGCGCCCGTAGCGACGCATGCCCACTTCCTTCTCCCCCAAGGGCTCCGTCCGGAAGCGCTTGGAGGGAGGGGCCTGACTGGAACCGGCATCAGAGGCTGGCGTCTTGTTCTTTTGGCCCTGGGCCATGAGCTTGTCCACAAACTCGGAGCCGGCCTCGGCGCGCAAGGGCGGCGCGTGCTCGTGGATCTATGAGTTAAATATGGCTAAGAAACGATTCACAAAAAAGCAATAATGAAAGAAGTAGAGGAAACCGGAAAAGAAAGATACCTCAAGCATAGACAGATCATCCGAAGAACCGGTTGGCTTCGGCGGAGATCTGCCAAGGCGCGAAGCTGGGGTCTTGCCCATCTTCAGATCCTTCCAAAAAATGTAAGGATCCGGGTCGACGGAATCAAGTGCGCGCTTCACGCAAATCCCACGCCGCTCTGCTTGAATGAGGGGGAAGCGGTCCTTGGCCTGAAACACGAAAAAAGAGGGTTAACAAGAGCAAAAAGTTACCGGCAAACCGACCCTAGTTGCGTAATCTCTTACTTCTTGGGTCGGAGGGTTAGTAGTGCTGAGGGGAAGGAGGCCCCATTCCCAGTCAAACGGCATGGCAGTTTGGCAGATCTGCCTAGCCTTGCGGATGACGTCCTTCTTGCTAAGGGGACGGCCTGTGATCTTGGTGGGATCGCCAGGACCGTACATCTCGCTCATCCTATGCACCCGGCGCTTGAGAGGAAGCACCCGGCGCGAAATAAAAGTGCGGATGATATCATCCAAGCAGATGTTGGTCTCCTTCTTCAAAGTGGCCATGAAGCGTACCACCCGGTTGGTTTCAATGTGATCCGTCTTCGGATTGTAGCTCCAATTGGCTCTACTGGGAGGCCCCATTTTGAACGGCGGAAGATCAATGAGATTCGCGCGGCCGTTGTTCTTCACGTAGAAGAAAGTTCCTTGCCAGGCGCGGCAGGACTCGAGGCCGGTGAACTTAAAGAAAGGGCTCCCCTGGCGGGAGCCAACGATGCAGGACCCGCACTCCACAGGCGGTTTGGGCTTAGGAATTTCCTTGCCCTGAACGGAATTAATCCGCAGAGAAAAGAAGCGGGCAAACGTCTCACGAGTGGGACGAATGCCGATGTAGGCCTCCATGAAGGTGGCATAGCAGGAAAGGTAAAAGATGGCATTGCCAGGGAGGTGATGAGGTTGGAGTTCATAGAAATCTAAGAATTCCCGGAAAAAAGGCGAGGCGGGAAGGCCGAAGCCACGCTCAAAATGAGCAAGAAAAACAACGTGTTCACCGGGCTGGAGCACCGGTTCGATCTCGTCACCGGGAAGCCGGCAAGATACTCCTTCCGGAATCCTCCGAGACCGGTAAAGCCAGTCGATCTCAAATTTGGTAACATTGGAGCCCATCCAGGCTCCGCGGGTGATAGGGGAAGGCTCTACGCCGGAAGCTTGGCTAGAGCTACCGGATTCTAGGTGGCTACCGGATTCTTGGCGGCTACCGGATTCCTGCTGGCTGCCAGAATCGGTATCCATTGGATCTGAAGCCGTAGATCCACCGGAGGATTGTCTACGCCGGCTACCGGAAGAGGAAGCAGAAGAAGAGGCAGAGGAAGATTCCTCGCTAGACATTGTTCTAGAGGCGGAAAAACAGAAATCCCACACTTGCACCCCGCGCGAAGATCTACGAGTAAGAAGAAAATCAAAGAAAAAAGAGAAAATAAGAACACTGTCGACCCAAGATCTGGAAAACGAGCAAAGCGCAAGCAAAGTGAAATTAGGACTAACCTAAGGCGGAGCGGTCGCTGGGGAAGACGTTCACCGACGGAGGAACGGGCCTACGGTCGCCGACGAGCACCGTCGACGGCGAAGCAGGAACGGGCGCAAACAAGCAAGAATGCTGCGGTCGCGACGGAAGTGCTGCGGAAGATCTGCGCACGGCGAGGTCCGGCGGAGACACGGCGTGAGTTCGCCGGACAACGGAGCTCGAAGCGGACGACGGCGGACGAAGAGCGGCGGAGGGGCAGAAGGCGAGGAGCACTGTGCGCGGAGAATGGGGAATGCGAGAAGAGGAAGAAGAGGCGACGATTCCAACTTAAATAGAAGGAAGAAGATGGGCCGAAAACCGCCGGGCCGCGGCGGTTCGCTCCACGGGCCGCGACGGTTCGCACCACGGGCCGCCACGTGGCGAGGAGGTACACGCGAAAAAAAAAATAAGAAGCCACACGGAGGCACACACAGATCCGAAGTGGCCAGTGGGATCCGCAGCGGTGCATTTAATGAACGCGCGGGAGTCGAAGCGAAGTGACAACTGACACTGGCGCGCCAGTTAACAGTGCGCATGTCACTGACAGGCGCGGGGCCCGAGATATTCTCGACTTCGCCGAGGAAAGAGTAAATGCAAAAGATACCGGAGAAAAGAGATACCGGGGAATACCTTGTAAAGAAAGAAAAGGTACGTCAGGGCTAAGATGCCGGACCGAAGCTCAAAGCCGGAAAAATTAAACCGGTATCCTAAAAAGATAAAAACCTGGCATGGTCTGTAGGATAGAATCCGTCAGACTATACCAGCTTCGGGGACTAATGTTGGGGGGATGACCCCCGGTATGCCAAAGGCATGCCAAACCGGATGGTTTGAGCCATCGAGATACCGGTTTAATATTTTTACCGGAACGTAAAGATAAGGATTTGGCTAAATGAAGCTAAGCCGGTATCCCCAAGAGGGGTATACCGGAACCTGGTAAAGAAGATACCGGAAGGAAGGGCCTGTCGGCAGGACTGGTCAAAGATTCTCTTCGGAGCTAGAAGACAAGGATGAGCTAAGCAAAGTGGCTTTAATCAGAGCCCTGGCGCCAAAGAGAGAGGTGACGCTGAAAGAAGCCGGAGGATGTCAGCGTCCCTGATTAAAGAAGACCCCGACGTCATCTGTGATTAAAGTAGCTTTGTAACGTAGTTTGTCCAGTCAAAGATGCCATTAGGGTTTCTTGTTCTGTAAGCCACCCTCTCCCCTATATAAGGAGAGGGGGCACTGCCTCTTACGGGCGCGTGCACACAGAGGAGATTAGAGGATAGACCTTGTACCTTAGAACCTGTAAACATGTTGAGATCAATGAAGCTAGCGATCTAGTAAAGAGTTTTTCCTCTTGTCTCTCTTCTTGCATACCGGCCTTTGGTTGTGTTCTTGAGGAAAGCATCCGGAAGTTCATCCCATCTAGTCGCAAACCCTCCCCCGAATCCTCTAGCGTCCATTCAGCCCCAACTTAAGCCATCCCATGGCATCTGCTCGTTCGCCACGACGACACGCGTTGCCTCCTCCTGACGGCGCGCCAGCTCGAGGAAGGCCCACGCCTCCGCCTGGGCGTCCTCCTGGGCCTTCCTGGCCGCCTCCTCCAGCGCGGAGGCGCGCAGCGTCTCGGCGAGGTGCGGCCATTTGGCCAGCTCGTCGAGATCGCTCTGCTCGCGGGACGCCGCGAGCGCCGCCGCAGCCTCCGGTCGTCCTCCTCCGCGGGCACGGGGCTGGTGCGGGGCCCGGGCTGCTCGCCGATGTAGAGGCCACCGGGGCGGCGGCCAGCCCGCCTTGCAGGTGTGCGTGGCTGCGCGCGAGGCCGCGCCGTCGCGGAGGTGAAGCACGTGTGCCGGCGCGCATCGTGCTCCACCTCGAACCACAAGTCCCGATTGGGACTTGTGTCGCCGTAAGCGGGGTCCTGCCGGAGGTCCGCCGTGCCGCACGCGGCGCCTCCGGATCTCCGCGATGCGGCGCGGCCGGAGACCGGGATGGGCGGCACCGGAACCCGATGCAGGCTCGGGTGCCGCCCGTGGGGGAGGTGCACGTCCCCCACACGGCATTGGGACGCCGGCGTCCCCCGAACATCTGCGCCACCGCTACGGTGGACGTAGATCCACTCGCGTCTGGCGTCGCCGGCGGGCCCATGGCGAACGGCGCCGCGCGGCGGCGGCCTACTGCGGTCTCGTGGTCGTTGGCGGACGGCTCGAACTCGCGCTTCGGGGCCATGGCGGCGCGGAAGCTTCGAGCTCGCGCGTGCGGCCGGAGTGGAGAGTGGGGACTGGATAGGGACAGTCCCCTTCCCCAGTCCACATTTAATAGGACTGGGGCACCGACAGGTGGGCCAGCCACGCGGACGAGGCGGACACGCGAGGACGGCACGTGCCATCCGCGGCCACGCAAACCCGGCCCAGATTTGGGCCAGGTTTGCGTCGTTCCGGACTCCGCGGCCATCCGCTTATGCGGTGCGTCCCCGCGTTGGGCCGCGTTTTTGTCCGGTTCGACCCATCCGGACGCGCGGGCGCGGTTTGGGTCGCCCCGTTGGAGATGCCCTCATTGTTGCTGAAGTAACATATGTGGACCATGCTGATTTTGCCAATTACACGGGGTTTGCTGATTTTCAATGGTCTACAGCTGGTGCTACAAACCTTAACACCCTATATCCATAGAAAAGATTGAAGTTCAGAAGACGGAAAATAAATAATTGTGGGGAGCTACTTTTTACACTGGGAGACAGCTACACAAAGGTCCAAAGTCCAAACAGAAAGATTCCCGCAAGCGATACTGACAAAAAGATTTGCTGCCGGGGTGCACAACTGCCTATCTGGCAAATCTCCTAATCTTTTGTCCTGCCTACACTATAACAGACTAGATATACACCAAAGTGCAGGCCATGACACCACCAGTCACCACAAGATTTACCAACCTGTTCTTCCTAACTGATAACTAGAAGTCGGTACTAGTGCTGGGAAAGTGACAGATGGCTTCTTAGTTAACAATATAATGTATTATGTTTGCCACAAAAGGTTAACAATATAATATGTTTATAAAGGTTTTTCTTGGAATGTCGATTTAGTTTTGGTATCCTGAGTTGTATAACAAGCTGATTAATTCTCGGGAAAGTTCATTTTGCTGTATTTTTCGTAACGAACCAAGGAAACAGCAACTTAATTCTGGTAAAGTCTTCAAAATTCTAGGGAAAGTTTGTTTTGCTGTATTTTTGGAACACCAAGAACCACCTGTTCCAATGAGAACCCCTTTTTTAACACTAGCTTTGCATCTACACAATGCCTATATGTACTGAAAAGGAAGATAGCTATGTATGTATCTCAATATCTACATCAAATAAGCATCCTCCTTGCTCTTCCAACTGCATCTCTGTTGCCGATTCTAACAAGAACTATGCCTGTTGTGCATGGGTTTTGCTCTTTTCATCATCTCAAGGATAGCGGTAGCCTTCCTCCTGGCTCTTGGAGTCCCATTCTGTGCAAGAGAAGCCAATGAGCCATTTGTATTCTCGTCCTCCTCGACCTCTTTAACCTTTTTCCGATTGTACATACAGATTGAGAAGAGGATTACCGCTGCATTCTCTTTGCTGCGCTTGCACTCGCTCTCCCTTATTGCCTGGAGCATACAAGTGGCACCACCAAACTCTATCATCAGCTCTACCATGTCATAGTTGCTTGATAATAAAGCAAGTATGGCCAAGGATTCCTCGACAAGTGACTGATCTCCAATGGCTCTCAGTGCCACATCAACAATCCCACAGTTTGTAGCTATTGATCTGTTCTCATGAAGCATGCATAGATTGAAAATCGCTGATGCCGCATCTTTCTTTGCTATGATGCTGCCATGATCAAGAAGATCAATCAAAGGTTCAATTGCCCCTAATTCACCAATCTTCTGCTTGTTGGAGTCAAGAGCTGACAGAGTGAAGATGGCAGCTGCAGAATTGCTGCGGCTCCCCATGTCTCCCGATTTTAGTGCCCATATGAGAAATGGGATAGCTTCGGGGTCATCTCCAATTATCTTCTTATTACTATCATGTAGTGAGAAGTTGAGAATTATAGTCACCATATCCTCCACTACTTGTGGATCATTCTGCAATCCTGGGGTGGAAAACCGCGCAAAGGTCATTTGTGATATGGACTCTGGCTTCTCTTCCAAAAGAGCTCTAAATTCACTGCTACGCTTGGTAAGCAGCCGGAGACCCTTGATCGCTTGTTTCTGTTCAGTACTGTTTGATGACGAAGTTATTTTGTTGAATATTTCATCAAATGTTCTTCGCTCACTGTTGCTAACATAATCTTCCTCTTGGTTCTCAAGTGGTGGCAAGGCAAACCCATTCTCTGTGCACCACTGTGCTATCATGCTTCGAATGAGGAGGTTAGGAATGAGGGTTGTGTTTAAGATCACTTGCTTGGTCTGCGGACACATCTGGTTCCCTGCACTAAACCACTTCACTATGAAACGACGATCATAGGTCTGCATGGGAGAAACAAAAAGATCAATTGGTCATGTTCTTCGTTAACAAAACACACAAGGTTGTCATGCAGATTGACTAGGATACCAGGTTAAATTTTCCCTTTCAAGCTAGATAGCAACTATATAATAGATCTGCCGGTTCATTATTTCTTCCAGACTCCCCGTCAATGTTTTCACCGTATGAAAACACGAATATTTCCCTCAGTGGTCATAAAATTCAAAACATGCCAAATGTGGACCGCATTTACTTTTGACTTGTGAAAAGATGAATGAGTTTAAGAGTTCACACACAACCTAGTATTGGGGAACAGCTATAGTACAATAATGGTATAATACATGTCAAATATTCAGAGGTGCATGTGATGTCAATGTGAAAAGGCATCTTCAGTTCAACATGCTTCACATGGCCAAGCCTCAGTTTTCTTGGGTTATTACTATTTAATCCTTTTGGGGATAAATATTTATTACTGTCTGAGCGGTACCTACCAAGCAAGTACTACATGGGGGGTACAAAATTGACTTCCAACACTGACTCGGTCCACATGCTTCACATGTAAGAAATCACTAATTCCACGAGTTTAATGAAACAAGATCCGAATGTACACCTTTTGAGTATTATATGCATTTGTGCATTCAAAGAAACAAATAAATGAATAGATCTGAAATTCGCAGTTCTTGCGTTCACGCAGTCCAGAATGCAAATCAACGTAATCTGAATCTGTACTGTTAATTACGACAGTATGCAAACAAAAGTACTCAATCTGAATCTGTATGGTTAATTGATTTCCATGTATAAAGCAGTGCTGCTACAATGCAGTAGTTGTATGTTTTTAACAAGACCCTAATCTTTAGAAACCGGAATATACAAATGTGACATTTGCACATACTATTCAACTGACATACGGCAAGCATTCCACTGCTTATCCAAATCCAAACATGGCTGTATCCGATTTTTTTTTAGTTGTCATTAGCTTAAATCTAAGCAATGTGGCTTACAGGTATTCCATAATGATTACGCATCCCGGTGATTCGCACCACGAATCAAGATTCAAGAACAGTAATTGATCGCATTTATGCTCAGTAATAACTAAAAAGTTGAAAACGCGAAGGATAGTGAAATCTTTGAGCAACAGCATTTACGCCCTAGGAGAAGACAAAGAAAAATCAGGCAAACGTAGTACGCACGACGGGATTCTTCTTGATATAACAGCGGCGAATCCAAAATACTAAGCAGGAGCACCCCAAAAATCAGCGAAAGAAGCGCAAGCGCGCGGTGGTCCTCACCTGCCCGGACTCGACGACGACGGGATCCGCCATGATCTTGGACGAAATCGGGCAGAGGAACTGCGCCGGCACGGCCTCCGCGTCCGCATCCTCCGCGGGGCGGGCCTCCTCTCCAGGGCCGCGGGCGCCCTTGCCGCTCCCGCCGACCTCCGCCTGCCTCAGCGCCGCGAGCGCCGCGGCGGCCTCGTCGAAGGCGTCGGCGCCGGCGCACCCGGCGGTGACGGTCGCCACGAGCTTCCTCAGGCGCCGCCGCAGCGCCGCGGTCTCCTCCTCCTCGTCTGCCGGCGGCGGCTTCGCCATTTCTTGGGGGCAAGGCGTGGGATGTGTGCTTCCGGCGATGGGTTGGGGGAGACGGGTGGGAAGTTTTAATTAACTTACTGCTAGGAGTAGCGGGTTTTCTCTGACTCTGTGGGCCCACCGCCGCCACGGGTTGCCACGTGTGCTGTGCGGATGCTGTAATTACTGTGGCTTCAATTGCAGGCGAGGGAGTAACGTCTGGTGGGTGAGAAAAGTTGACTGCCGTTACTGTATGGTGACGGTGAAAACGTAACGGGTAATGATATTAATTTTGTACTTTTCATGTTAATGATTTTTGATAAAAATTTGATCAAACTTGACATAGTTTAACTTTCTAAAAAAATATAGATCTTAAACCTTGAGATACTTAAAAGAATTGCAGTTGCATATATATATGTGCAATTCTGATATGCACAAGCGGTGAGAAACATTTCATCTCAATATCAAATGGGAATAGATTAGAGTGCTAGGAGGGCCAAACATGTTCAATGAGATGGCGATGCTTATGTTTAGCAATTCGGTTCTGCTCAGATGTGTGAGGGAAAGATACATGATGGTAAATGCATAGGTGTGAAGTCGATGCTCTCCACCCAACCCGACTAAACCGACCAGACTTTAGAGTTGATGAGGCACTCTACATGAGCTTGTCGAGAATGAGTTGATCATGTAGAAGAAAGAGAGACAAAAGAGCAGTACAACAGAGTTTATGCTGTCAACATGGGGTGAAATCTCCTCACCTCTATCTAGCCTAATCTCCATCACACCATGAGAAAGGTATCGGCTCGTCAAAGTTGAAGGACTCTGAGCGAAATAACCCACCTAAGCGCCACGTCTCATTCACCTCCTTGATCCTGCGCTTGATGACCACCACCTCATGAGTTGCTCCGTTGGAAACCACATCGTTCTGGTGCCTCTGGATACACCAGAAGACCAAAATGACCGGCATCCCCGACTGCGTTGGCACAAGGCAAGGAGGATCAACGCGTCTGCTGTCGGCATCCAATAGGGCTTGCCCCACCTTGTAAGCGCCCACATCCACACCTCGCGGGCAAACCACACTGTAGGGGTTCGCAGCAGAAAACAAAAAAAATCTATATGTCGTACTCCTTCGTCCGACGAAATCAGATACATTCAAATTTTGATAAACCTTTGACATATTTCGTGGGACGGAGGGAGTACTCCGATTTCCCATGATCTATCTGTGAATTGTAATGGAGGAGATGTCGGTATAAAAGAGAAAAAAAAATTGATGCTAAAAATAAGGCTTTTTGTGAGACATGTGTTGTCTTTTTTGTCAACTAGAAAAAATATCGGTTTTTCGCGAAAATATTAATGCACATAGTTTGTGGAGATGTACTTGTGAAGTTTTTTGTTGAATTTAATTAACAATTAAAAATACTCCCTCCGATCTATATTACTTAACACTAATATAGATGTAAATGCATTTTAATTGTAGATACATCTATTTTAGTGGCATGTAATATGCATCAGAGGAAGTATGTTTTTTAGTACAAGATAATACTGATCTTCAAAACCCGCTTCTACTCAGCCATGTTTGCATCTGCCGCGTGTACCGCTGTCCTTGTTGCCGGAGCTCAATTTGCCTCCTCCTCTGGTATTGCACACAGCAAACATGTCCCACTCCCCCAAAACAAAACTAAAACATGTGAAGGAAAAAAAAAACAGTATCCACCTTTTTACTCTAGCCACCAGTACGATAACAATGAAAGGGAGTGATACAAAATATTCGTGTACATGAACAAATGTATAGAAAGGTGGAATAACATGTCTCTAAACTGGATACACTGCCTATTTGGAACTACTTCGTGGATCACAAGCTGACAAAAATGCAAAATTTATCCATGTGTGGCTCTCCTCAATGGGCAAAGTACCCATGCAAACATATCTCTCGAACAGTCCATGTGAAGAAAACTGCTTGGCGAAGTAAGGCCTTCTTGCTCTAGGAAGCACCTGACCAGCAGTAGCTGCTTAAGAATTTCAAATTTCAATGGATGGCAGGAGCCCAAGCAAGCGGTAAAATCTCCATGATTGGAATGCGCTAACCAGAACAAGGAACAGGAACTAACTACAACTACCAGTCATAATTCTCGCTACCTAAATAGTTCATCAGACTTCGATATCCAGCTCAGATAACCTACAAGAAAGTAATGGAAATCTAAGTAGGTCAGTAAGAGAACATAATGCCAACAAATCATACAGCATTTGCAGCATGACATGACGCATAGTACATTGCAAAATAGCAACTAACTACATGTAGAAAGAATTTGCCAAGGAGGTTCTGGGGGTTCATGATAAACAGAAATAGCAATGCAGCCATGAATTCAGAATATAAATACAAAAACGGATTTCTAGTTTGCATCCAAGAAGTTCTTGCTTAAATGCCATCAGCAATCCTCACAGGCTTATGAGAATTCAAAATGTACATCAGTCCTGTCAGTGTTAACAGCCATTTCCTTGTTCAACGTTGTGACGTAATGGTTAAACACATGCAACCGTATTCTGGTCCTTGCTCAAGTGTTCTTAATCGTCTCAAAATTCACATGCAGGGTGATTCAAGAAAGTCTTTTTCAGGTTTTTATTTACATGTTCGTGCATCATGCTATTGGATTGAAGTGCAATCAAAATCATGTCCTCAGCTCTCAGTGTCTCACTACGGAAATACCACTACTAAAGTGCAGCCAAGATACAGCTTTCAGTGGTTATAAACATACGAATTGCATACTGAATCGAGATGTAAATCTGAAGCATTGAAGACAGGTCGTTTTTATTTATGCAAGCAGTCACTATATGAACACAAAAAATAAAGTAATACATTACGTTTGTTTGTTACAAAAAGGTAGCCCTGCCATTTTTTTTACAAAAATGATTCCAGGACTATCTGGGTTTATGCGCTGAGTGAGTGTGGGATAATTGACAACTAAAAAATATTATTGCCCGTTGGTACTTTGTGGAAACATCCCAGGTACAGCACAGCTCAACAGGGAGTCTGGGAATTAAACCTATATGAGGCCACTGGCCATTGCCCATGGATACTTTGTGGACACATCCCAGGTAGAGCATAGCCCAACATGAGGTCTGAGAGTTAACCCTAAGTGAGGCCGCTGTCCATTGCCAAAAGATACTTCGAGGAAACATCCCATGTACAGAAAGCCCAACATGAGATCAATGAGCGTGCCCCTCGCTGTTGCAAAGGCTAAAGAAGTACGCAGATCAAAGCCAAAACATACACTGCCGGAAGTGTTAGTGTAAGTATGTGCTTCATCATGCTTAGACACGCCCATGTTTGGGTGAAAAGCATAGGGCACCTAACAATCAATTGGAGATGTCTTAGAAAAAGATTGTGCAATAGATGATTTAATTGTGTTCCCTTTTTACAATATAATAAAGTATTTAACATTTTGGGAAAGAATTTGTAAAATGTGTCTCATGTGTCCGCATCCGTGCTGCATAGGATGCACCAAATGTCAAACCCTACTTCAGTACTACCTGCATCACTTTCTTATGTTCAAGTACTTGACAGGCATGAACTATCCATTTTAACAGTATCACGTCTACTGGCACTATGCCATTCCAAGGCTGGTCGTCGCTGATAAAACTCATTGTAAATAGAACTACATCCACAAAGATTAACATAAACCCGATTCAAATAATTATGCATGACTAGCATCTGGATGAAATGCAACACAAACAGATAAATGAAGAAAAACTTATTCCTGGCATGGCCTTTCAAAGCAAAGGCAGTCAACTAAAAATTCTTGTCAGCTCATAACTAAGCAACAGTATAATTCCAGGGCAAAGTTATTATGAATGCATGCTTTGAAGCTAGCAGAAAGTCTTTTCAAAGATTGGCTATGACCAGGAAATATATGCCACCCTACATGATGTTCAGATATGTTTAGCCAAAAAAAAAAGAATGGTGAAAAGAATGTTATTCAAATGGGAAAAAAAATGCAACAGATTGTCACTACAATAGCTGCAGAAATAGTAAAGCATTTTCAGCATAAGGATACAGAAAAGGATACAGCTGAAGGTTAATAACCCAGATGCCTGTATAACTTAGTGGACTGCAAGATCATGTCAAACAGCTGTGTAAAATTAAGTGCCAAACACTAAAAAGAACCAAAAGAATAAATTAAAGTGAGTAAGCATACCTGACATCAAAGGGAAAATGTCTCTGTTTCTTTCAGTGATTGTGATCACGCTTTCTTATATGATGTTCACGAGGATGAATCTCATCATGGTATATTTCATGCTTTCCGTCAGACACATCATAACACATGCTTCTTGGAAGATCTTCGTCAGAATATCTGCTTTGGGGATCATATCTATCACTGAACTGATCTTTGTTTAGAGGCATTGACCTATGGAGACTCTGATTTCTTCTAGTTCTATCATTGCTTCTATTTCCTGACATGCCGCCATATTCTCTCTCCAGTGATTTTGGTATTTGTGTCGACCGAGTGGAACGATCAGATGATTCAGAATGGTAATCCGAGGTACTCTTATACATATGACCATATTTGCTTTGATCATTGGTGCTTCTTTTATGTGTGCCGTTCTCATGCTGGTCAGAATAGCCTCGATCCATTGCATTTTCAGATTCTCTGGTCCCTCCTTTGGTAGGTTCAGATGCATTTTGGTACTGGTGTCTACTATTTTCATATCTTGTGTTGCCATATGAATCCCTTGTGTCATGGCTCCTTGATGAAACTCTTCCAAAAGAATCACTATGTGGTGAGTTCTCACGACTAGGTAATCGAGAACCCAAAACTGCCTTATCATAAGACCTGTTAGTAGGATAATAACTTCCATGGTATGCGCCTCCGTCAGAATTGGTCTTGAGCATATTTTGTGCAATCTCAGAAGGAGCTTCTGCAAGACAATCAACCCCACCTGCCTGTTTTATGTCCTCCATATGCTCATCAATTATGTCTCTTAATATCTTCAAGAGAAAGAAAAAACAAAGGAAATGCATCAAACATCAGACCCATATCTTGGTGCAACAAATTTCATAAATAAACTAAGCAAGGAATGAAAAATGCACAAGACTTGAAACAACGCTATGAATGACATCAGATTGATTATGTTCAAACAAAAATAAAATTCACTTAAAAGCAAATTTAGGGAAAACAAATGATTTAGACCTAATCAGATTCCAATACGAGAAATATGTTATTTCCTTTATGTTTTTATGCAAGAAAAGTGTGTGTATTCTGCCGCAGTACAGTGTGAAAGGTTGAGATAATCAGTAAGAAATCAATCCACATTGCATACACTAGCAAATCCTTGATTGCTGCAGTAATTTCTTTGCCGCGGATGGATCACTTAGGGTCCGTTTGGTTGGAAGCATTGAAAGGGATGGGATGGATGGTCCAGGTTTTGGAGGATGGGATCATCCTCGATTCGTCTTTTGTGTTTTGTTTGCTTGGAAGAAATGAAGTGGATGGGATGGTATCCGTTTAGCTTACAATGCTTAATACCAAGGGGTTAGCAGTCTTTTAAATACAATTAGCTTAAACAGAAATTGGGAAACAATGCGACGAGCGCACGTATTCAACAACCATCAACAGGGAAGAACGCGGGCGGGGAGCGGCGGCCGGTGACGCTGATCTAGGTGGCTACCGATCTTGGATGGCGGCTGCATGGTTGAGGCGGGCGGGCGACCGAGCTTGAGGCGGCGGCATGGGCGCCTGGCGAGCAGAGGCCTGGCTCTGCGAGTGGCGGCCAGCGACGTTGGTCTGGGTGGCTACCGATCTTGGATGGCGGCCGCGAGGTGGAGGAGGGCGGGCGAGCTTGAGGCGGCGGCCTGAGCGCCTGGGGAGTAGAGGCCTGGCCCGGCGAGTGCCGGCCGGCGACACCGGTCTGGGTTGCTGTCGATCTTGGGCGGCGGCGGCGAGGTTGAGGCGGGCGGGCGAGCTTGAGGCAGGGAGCAGCGGCCGGACTTGGATGAGGTGGTCGCGGCGACGGGATCGAGCCATGAATGACAAAGAGTATGAGAGGAATTAGGAGTCGATCCACAGATTAGGAAAACAGGGATGGAGAGGGCCGGCCAATTCTAAGGGATGACTTGGTTCAGCATATTTATGGTATATTCTCTTGGGTGGATGGTACCATCCCTCACAGTTTATAACCAAACACATATAAAAAGGGGACCATCCCATCCCATCCCTCCTCTGGTTTGGAACCAAACGCACGCTTATTCGTCTGATGGTCCGTGCTAACAGAAAAAAGGGGGAAAGGGGGGGGGGGGGGGGGCACCTTTTTACTCCTTTACATTCCTGAAGAACACTAAGCACCTCTGGTTAAATTGATATTGCAATTTCTCCTCCAAAATTGATTGCATTGCTTTCATTTTAACATATTTCTTATACATTGTTTTTCTCTATATATGTATTGTAAGCTAGTTAGTTTGTTTCCTACAAAGTAAAAAAATTAATATTACCAATATGTTTTTCTATTGTGTTTGTCTCTAATGACTTTAGCATGCACATGAGATAACATATTAACAGATGACAAGTCTAACCATGATAGTCAAGACCCCTGATGGCTCTGAGAATGTCTCTCGTGAACATATTGGGAGAAGTATTTATCTGATTATGACATACATATTGAGTAATGTTCCGCCTCCAAAGTAACATACTAACATGTATACAATGTACTCAAAGATTTGATATCTATAGCATGATGAAGACAGATGAAATTGTTTGCAAATTTGAAATTCAAAATGCACCTCTGTTGGATTTCGTTTCATTTTCTTGCCGCGGTAAGACATTCTTCTTCTCTTGTAATCTCGTTCTTCAGCTAAGAGTTCCTCCCTTGTCTTGGATCTACCAGATTCCTTTTCAAGGGATAAAGAAAGGTAAGTAATTTAAAACAATATATAATCTTGTACATAGATTATATTGTAGTAGTAAATTCAACAATAGTGGCAAGTTATGAGATTCGGTCATTATCCGCTCCTCATTCCACACTCAGAATTTTTATGTAAGATTGTCTTTATATCACTGTGTACATACAATTTAGGAATACATCATGATAATCTACTATATTTTGTGACTATTCGACACATGTTGATTTAATACATATTAGTAAAGCTAAGAGAATAAGCATGCATATAAAAAAAAATACTCCCTCCATCCCGTGAAAGTTGTCATAAATTTGTCTAAATTTGTATCCACATACTAGATAGTGTCTATACATCCAAATTTAGACAAATCTAAGACAACTTTCGTGGGACGGAGGTAGTAGTACCTATAGATCAATAATCTAGCGCTGCTACTGCATGAGCCGACATGAACGTGAAATACATAATGTCCACCAGATTTTATCAATAGTAGGTTAATAAACTCGAGAAGACTGGAAAATGTAGAAAGATGAGAGCGGTATCTAGATTCCCCAAAAGTGCATTCCAGTAGGTGCATGTCGTTACCTGGTTATCCCCTCGGCGTGGTAGAATTCCATCATACTCCAGAACAGGTCTGTAGTCTGGTCGTTTTGACCGCTCAACATGGCCTCGTTCCAGCACTTGTGAATATTCAAGCAACCTGTCAAGGATCAAATGTATTGGTCATGGTTGGAAAACTTTGCTGAACTAAAAAAAAACTAATCCAAAATTGCAGAAATACATTCTGATGATGATTACTCCGTCGTCATCGCAAATTACAGTCTATGAGCAATTGTGCTACTTAAGCAAGATCAATAGTTTGATGTACTGATATATATGTAGCAAGTACTTCTGCGCAATCTCTACTTGAAAAATATTGATTCAACATCATAATTTGTTTTCAGTGAACAGCATAATCTTTAGCATCTGCATGAGCATATTCATTTGATCTTTCCCAGTATGGTGCAACAAGCAATGTTGGATAGAGCATAACGCTAGGTTTGAAGAAAGCATACAGCTGATGTTTGGAGGGGCGTGGCGCTCGCAGAGCCCTGATCTTCTTCTCCAGGGACAGCCTCTCATGCAAGGCCGCAATGGCATCAGCAACCTGGGAAAGCAATACACGGCCATCTGCCCCAGCATCCCTCACTCCACTTCCTCCTTCTTCACCTGAACTTCCACCAACACCAGCAGCCAAACAATACCCCAGCCTTAGAACCGCCTCCTTCACCACTTGAACCGCGAGGAGCCCGGCACTGCCCTTCCCATAGAGAACCTCGAGCTGCGCGGCCAGCCACGAGACGCCGTCAGCCAGCCTGGGGCACTCGAACGTCAGAGCCCTGGGATCAACACGGACCTCCCCGCTCTGCCCGTTTAGAGCGTGTTGTTCCAGCGAGCACTCGGCCTCCGCGGCCGCCGCGGTCAGGCACAGCTTGACTAGTACATATATGTGGTCTCGAGTGGCCGCGTCGATGGTGACGCCGTGGCTCGGGGAGGTCGCGAGCAGCCAGCGCTGTAGCTGGGTCGAGACGCAGTGCGGGGCGCCGGGGCGAAGGGCCTTCACCACGCGGGCAGTGGTGTAGGAGTAGGCTCTGGGGAGGTGGTGGATGTCCCAGGAGTCCAGTTCACGGCGCAGGAGGCAGAGCTCGGACGGGAGGATGCGGGGAGGGGAGGGGAGGGATGGGGCGGTGGTGGGGGAGGAGGAGCAGTGGGCGGCGAAGAAGGCGGGGAGGGAGGTGGAGGCGGGCGGTGGGTTGGTGGTGCGGACGACGGCCGGGCAGTCGTGGTAGGGGGCGGGCGTGGCGGGGAGGGGGAGCGGGACTGCGGCGGTCGGGGAGGAGGGGAGGGGGAGCGGGGCGGTGGGCGGTGGTGCGGTGAGGGTGGTGGTGGTGGTGGTGGTGGTGGAGGGGAGGAGAGGGGAGGGGAGGGAGGATAGAGCGGAGGAGGCGGCGGAGACGAGGGACCGCAGGTGGGCGAGAACCGACGGCAGGGAGGGTGGTGGAGGCGGTGGAGGCGGCGGCGGCGGCGGCGGCGGCTCCATGGCGGAGGGGGAGAGGGGTTTTGATTCTAGGAGCGGCGGCGGCGGCGGAGTGCGATTGAGAGAGAAGATGGGGATCGACAGTGTGGACAGGTTACACGCTTCGCACGGAGACGGAGTGCGTCATTTTGAGACACGGGCTCCATTTCAAATACCAAAATATTTAAATATAAAGTTTCGAAAAAATTCAACAAAAGTATCAGAGTTTATTATATGATTTATTCTATCCGTGTGTAAATTTTTAATACGGAATACCTTGTATTTTGTCCTCGGCAAAAATAACAAAAACAGTGTTATGGAGTACTTTTTGGTATTCTAAACTTGTTCAGTTTATCTTTTTAGCTGAGCCTAAATTACAACGTATTTTACATTGAAAAAAAACTGCATAGTAGTCTACATACTACTTAAATATATCCATTATTGTTTTTGAAATTTTAATATTGAGAATTCAATTTTTGTAAAATCGGGGATTGTTTGTGCTCGAATGATTTTCGTTGCAAATCAAAATATATTTTTTGCAAACACGACATTCCAGTACATTCTAGAAAAACAGTCTTGGTTTATGAGAAATGCCCTTGTTGTTTTTTGCAAAGAAAAGGGTATTAGCCTCCTAAGACCTTTTTAGGATTGTGGAAATTTCATAAAATTTCAGGATTTTTCTTAGACAGAAGGCTCGAAATGAGCTTGACCTTGAACTAAAGAAGCCATTAATTGGCTAGGAGTTACAACATATAGACGCTAGGATGTGAGTGCATGAAATAAAACAACAGAGGACCACAAAGGGTGAGGGACACAAACAAAAGTAAACGAACCAGTATGTATACGAGTGGAGATTGCTTGATCCACTTGAAAGAGTGTTGTCTTCGGTTGCACGGAAGCATTGAAACTATGTTCACGAACAAGCCTCCACCACACGGCACTGTCACAACCCAGGGATCTCCATCGGGCATGTTACCTAGCCTGACCCGAGTATCCAAATGAGGGGGAACAAACAAGCCCATGAGCATCGTCGTTGCCACTAGAGTCTAAGGACCTGCAAAGCTTTCGCCACTTTCCAATCCTCCAACCATAGAGCTCAACCTTGCCATTGGATGAAGCACAAACCTAGAAAATCCCACTAGACTGAAGGAAGGACGTTGGAACTAGAGGAAACATCGTGTATAAGCAGCCAAGCTACCAGAGGACCATGACGACAGAGAGGTCATGGGGGATTCAAAATACAGTACAAGGAAAGCACATCCATCAGAGAACCACGAGAGAGCAAGTTGATGCGGAGGTGTTTAATCCCGCAAGCAAAGTAAGGGAACTTCAAGACGACGCCTTCAGGAAGGAAGAAGGCATAGGAGGTGTCGTCATCACCGCCAGTGGCCACAGCCATGCAAGGTCTTCACTGAAGGCTACCATAAGGAGGACGTAGAGAAGACGAAGCTTCAGCCTCTGTTATTGAAGACATTATAGTTTGAAAGGATGAGATGTCGCCTAGAGGGGGGGTGAATAGGCGTTTAAAAACTCTTATGGATTTGGCTTGTAAGAATGCGGAATTAAACTAACGTTTAGTTAACAAGCACAACCCCTAAATATGCTAGGCTCAACTAAGTGCAACAACAACAACTAGAGCTAAACAAGATAGGAACAATATATATATGAACAACAAGTGATAGCAAGATATAATAGATACTTCAAGCTCGATGACTATCACAAGGAAAGTAAGCTCGGGTATAGAAATAACTGAGGCACGCGGAGACGAAGATGTATTCCCGTGTTCCATTCCTTTGCAAGAATGTACATCACGTTTGGAGAGGTGGAGGTCCCACGAAGGATTCCCCAACGCCACGAAGGCTCACCTTCTTCTCCGAACCAAACCCACGAAGGATAATGGCCCTTTTCTTATGGTTAGTTTTTCCTCCACTCCGGAGATGGTAAGCTCCACAACCACTTCACAAGCTCCACGAAGGAGAAGCCCGGGCCCGTTCACAATCTTCCAAGAAGAGGTCACCGGGACACCAACCAAGCCAACTAGGAGGTCACCCTCCAAGAGTAACAAGCTCACGGTCTCTCACTCGAACTAATCGTGGTGGAGAGCTCAACACTATGCAATGATGCAAAGCAAGAACACTAGAGGTGTTCAAATCCTTCACACTCTAATCCCACCCAAGTAACAAATGCTAGGATGAGATTAGAGAGGAAGAACAAAGGAGGAAATCAACAAATGACTCCAAGATCTAGATCCCAAGAGTTCCCCTCACTTGGAGGAGAAATGGATTAGTGGAGGTTGTAGATCTAGATCTCCTCTCTTAGATCCCTCAAGAATGAGAAAGAATCATGGGAGGGGAGGGAGAGGAAGCAAGCTCAAGAGGTTCAACAATGGTGGTCAAAAATGTGATCAAGAAACCTAGATAACTGTTGGGGAAGAAGCCTCTTTTATAGCCCAAGGGAAGATATAACCGTTGGGGGCAGATCTGAGAGATTTTCGTGCAGCCTGGTTTCAACCGGGTCTGAGACCGGGCCGCCTGGCGTAGGAGCTGGTCCGACCGGGCCAGAGACCAGGTGATAACCCACAAGTATAGGGGATCGCGATAGTCTTCGAGGGAAGTAAAACCCAAATTTATTGATTCGACACAAGGGGAGGTAAAGAATACTTATAAGCCTTAACAACTGAGTTGTCAATTCAGCTGCACCTGGAAAAGCACTAGCAACAGGGGTGATGTGAAAGTAGCAGTAATATGAGAGCAGTAATAATGTGATAACACAGCAGCAGTAATAGCAATATGAGAGCAATGGCACCAGAAAATAGTTGATACTACTTCCAATGACATGTAGAACAAGTATATTATGATGAGAGATGGACCGGGGTTCCCAGCGATCTACACTAGTGGTAACTCTCCAATAAGTGACAAGTGTTGGGTGAACAAATTACAGTTGGGCAATTGATAGGAATCAAAGCATTAAGATAGAACATCAGGCTTATTAATTATGTAGGCATGTTTTCCGTATATAGTCGTACGTGCTCGCAATGAGAAACTTGCACAACATCTTTTGTCCTACCAGCCGGTGGCAGCCGGGCCTCAAGGGAAACTACTGGATATTAAGGTACTCCTTTTAATAGAGTACCGGAGCAAAGCATTAACACACCATGAAAACATGTGATCCTCACATCACTACCATCCCCTCCGGTTGTCCCGATTTTTGTCACTTCGGGGCCATTGGTTCCGGACAGTGACATGTGCATACAACTTGTAGATACAATCTAAGCAATAAGTATAGAGCTCAAATCTAAGATCATGCCACTCGGGCCCTAGTGACAAGCATTAAGAATAACAAGATTGCAGCAACAATAACTTCACAAACTTTATAGATAGACTAATCATAATGTATCATCCATCGGATCCCAACAAACACAACACCGATTACATCAGATGAATCTCAATCATGTAAGGCAGCTCATGAGACCATTGTATTGAAGTACATGGGGGAGAGTATACCGACATAGCTACTGCTAGAACCCGTAGTCCATGGGGGAACTACTCACGGAGCATGGCGGAGGCGGTGGCGTTGATGGAGATGGCTTCCGGGGGCACTTCCCCGTCCCGGCAGGGTGCCGGAACAGAGACTTCTGTCCCCCGAATTGGAGTTTCGCGATGGCAGCGGCGCCCCTGGAGTCTTTCTGGAGTTTCGTCAATTGGTACTGCGTTTTTAGGTCGAAAGGGATTTATAGGCGAAGAGGCGGCGCAGGGGGGCACCTGGGGGCGCCTCACCCTAGGCCGGCGCGGCCGTGGTGCGGCCGCGCCGCCTTATGGTGTGGTGGCCCCCTGGCCCCTCTCCGACTCTTCTTCGGTGTTCTGGAGCCTTCCGGGAAAAATAGGAGGTTTGGCGTTGATTTCGTCCAATTCCGAGAATATTGCCCGAACAGCCTTTCTGGAACCAAAAACAATGAGAAAAGCAGAAACTGCACCTTTGTGGCATCTTGTTAATAGGTTAGTTCCGGAAAACGCATAAAAACATCATAAAGTGCAAGCAAAACATGTAAGTATTGTCATAAAACAAGCATGAAACAACAGAAATTATGGATACGTCGGGGACGTATCAGCATCCCCAAGCTTAGTTCCTGCTCGTCCCGAGCAGGTAAACGATAAAAAGAATAATTTCTGTAGTGACATGCTACTTACATAACCTTGATCATACTATTACAAAGCATATGAAATGAATGAAGTGACTCAAGGCAATGATCTATAGTTGCTAACAAGTAGATAACATATAGCAAAAAATTTCATGAATAGTACTTTCAAGACAAGCATCAAAAGTCTTGCACAAGAGTTAACTCATAAAGCAATAAATTCAGAGTAAAAACATCGAAGCAACACAAAGGAAGATATAAGTTTCAGCGGTTGCTTTCAACTTGTAACATGTATATCTCATGGATAATTGTCAACACAAAGTAATATGATGAATGCAAATATGCAAGTATGTAAGAATCAATGCACAGTTGACACAAGTGTTTGCTTCTAAGATGGAAGGAAGTAGGTAAACTGACTCAACATAAAGTAGAAGAAAGACCCTTTGCAGAGGGAAGCATTGATTGCTATATTTGTGCTAGAGCTTTGGTTTTGAAAACATATAGAGAGCATAAAAGTAAAATTTTGAGAGGTGTTTGTTGTTGTCAATGAATGGTAGTGGGCACTCTAACCCCCTCGCCAGACAAACCTTCAAAGAGCGGCTCCCATGAATTATTTTTATTTTTGGGTGGCACTCCTTCCAACCTTTCTTTCACAAACCATGGCTAACCGAATCCTCAGGTGCCTGCCAACAATCTCATACCATGAAGGAGTGCCTTTTTATTTAAGTTTTATTATGATGATGACACTCCCCCCAACCTTTGCTTACACAAGCCATGGCTAACCGAATCCTTCGGGTGCCGTCCAACAATCACATACCATGGAGGAGTGTCTATTTTTGTTAATTAATTTGGGACTGGGAATCCCATTGCCAGCTCTTTTTGCAAAATTATTGGATAAGCGGATGAAGCCACTAGTCCATTGGTGAAAGTTGCCCAACAAGATTGAAAGATAAACACCACATACTTCCTCATGAGCTATAAAACATTGACACAAATCAGAGGTAATAAATTTTGAATTGTTTAAAGGTAGCACTCAAGCAATTTACTTTGGAATGGCAGGAAATACCACATAGTAGGTAGGTATGGTGGACACAAATGGCATAGTGGTTGGCTCAAGGATTTTGGATGCATGAGAAGTATTCCCTCTCGATACAAGGCTTAGGCTAGCAAGGTTGTTTGAAGCAAACACAAGTATGAACCGGTACAGCAAAACTTACATAAGAACATATTGCAAGCATTATAATACTCTACACTGTCTTCCTTGTTGCTCAAACACTTTTACCAGAAAATATCTAGACCTTAAGAGAGATCAATTATGCAAACCAATTTTAACAAGCTTTACGGTAGTTCTCCACTAATAGGTTTAAACAACATGCAAAAACTTATGATCTACTTGAGAGCTCAAAACAATTGCCAAGTATCAAATTATCCAAGACATATGAGGCATTTTCTGCTTCCAACCAAATAAAGATAAGTATTGTAGCTTCCAACTTTTATCATTGAACATTAAAAGTAAAACGAAGAACAAGTGTTCATATGAAAAAGCGGAGCGTGTATCTCTCCCAAACAAGGATTGCTAGGATCCGAATTTATTCAAACACAAACAAAAATAAAAACACACAGACGCTCCAAGTAAAGCACATAAGATGTGACTGAATAAAAATAT
This sequence comes from Lolium perenne, assembly GCF_019359855.2. Taxonomy (NCBI): domain Eukaryota; kingdom Viridiplantae; phylum Streptophyta; class Magnoliopsida; order Poales; family Poaceae; genus Lolium; species Lolium perenne. Next base: position 193,551,956 of record NC_067245.2, read on the forward strand.
AGTTTCAGGGGAGGAACCTGATAAGTTGATGAAGAAGGGGATGCCTTGGGCATCCCCAAGCTTAGACGCTTGAGTCTTCTTGAAATATGCAGGGATGAACCACGGGGGCATCCCCAAGCTTAGACTTTTCACTCTTCTTGATCATATATCATCCTCCTCTCTTGACCCTTGAAAACTTCCTTCACACCAAACTTCTCATAAACTTCATTAGAGGGTTAGTGCATAATCAAAAACTCACATGTTCAGAGGTGACACAATCATTCTTAACACTTCTGGACATTGCCCAAAGCTACTGGAGTTTAATGGAACAAAGAAATCCATCCCACATAGCAAAAGAGGCAATGCGAAATAAAAGGCAGAATCTGTCAAAACAGAACAGTCCGTAAAGACGAATTTTATTGAGGCACCAGACTTGCTCAAATCAGAAAACTCAAAACTAATGAAAGTTGCGTACATATCTGAGGAACACGCACGTAAATTGGCATATTTTTCTGAGTTGCCTACAGAGAAAACATCCCAGATTCGTGACAGATAGAAATATGTTTCTGCGCAGAAATCCAAATCTAGTATCAACCTTCGATTAGAGGCTTCACTTGGCACAACAAAACACAAAACTAAGATAAGGAGAGGTTGCTACAGTAGTAAAAAACTTCCAAGACACAAATCTAAAACAAAGTACTGTAGCAAAATAACACATGGGTTATCTCCCAAGAAGTTGCTTTCTTTATAGCCATTAAGATGGGCTCAGCAGTTTTGATGATGCACTCGCAAGAAATAGTATTTGAAGCAAAAGAGAGCATCAAGAAGCAATTTCAAAACACATTTAAGTCTAACATGCTTCCTATGAAAAGGAATCTTGTAAATAAACAAGTTCATGAAAAGCAAAGTAACAAGCATAGGAAGATAGAACAAGTGTAACTTCAAAAATTTAAGCATATAGAGAGGTGTTTTAGTACTATGCAAATCTCTACAACCATATTTTCCTCTCTCATAATAATTTTCAGTAGCTTCATGAATAAACTCAACAATATAACTATCATATGCAGCATACTTTTCATGATTTCCAAACACATAATTTTTATCAAGTTCAAGAATAGTGGAATAAAAACTTTCAAACTTACTTTTATTAATAATACAACAAGGTAGTTGATCAATCTCAAGAGATATGGGACTCATAGAATAAGTCAAGGACTCTCCAATCCCATTTTCATTAGTAGTACAATTAATAGTATCAAGTAACATAGGACCATCATCTAGAGCTTTATCATAAACATTTGCTACGCAAAATTCTTTAGTACCATGCATTTCGATATCAGGCACAAACAAAGCATTATCATAAGATTTATCAAAGTAGCATGGATTATCATAAATAACAGTAGCGTAATTATTCTCACAAGTTTTACTCATAGGGAATATTTCAAGAGAATCCACAGGAACATAACATTCAACCTCTTCCGGTAAGCATGGAGGACAATCAAATAGTGTAAGAGATAAAGAGTTACTCTCATTAGAAGTTTGGCATGGGTAGCTAATCCATTCTTCCTCCTTTTGTTCGTCGCTCTCCTCTTCTTTTTCATCCAATGAGCTTTCAGGTTCATCAACTTCCTCCTCTTTTTCATCCAATGAGCTTTTAGGTTCATCAATTTCTTCTTCCACTGGTTCCTGCAAATTGTGAGTGCATTCTTGTGCATTAATGTGTCTCTCTTTATAATCAAGGATATAAGGATTCCTACTGTAGCATTCTATGCAAGAATTAAGGATAGTAGAGACATAATCTTTAAGGTCCTTACAAATAGCACAAGTTTCATAATTCTCAACCATGAAGGATTCTATCTCGGAGGCTCCCATAAATAAGACAAATTGTTCTACCTCTTCGAACCCATAATGAATATAGCAATTCCGGTTATAGTTCTTAATAAAAAATTCCTCACTAAAGCCACATTGAAATTTAAGATGTTTAGTATCCTGTTGAGAGCAACAGTTTATATCATGGCGTCTAAGCAAGATTCTAGCAATTGTATTTAATTTCTCTATCATAGCACTCATTATTTTACCAGTTCTTGATTCTCTATAATTATTATAACATTCTATAAGCTCCAAGTAGGTTGTAGGTTCTCCCATAACAGCAGTTTTTAATTTTTTGGTTTTTCAAATTTTTATGGATTTTTGGGTATATGAGACAAATAAAACAAGACAAAAATAAACTAAGCAAAAGTAAACTACGCAAAATAATACTAGACAGAAATAAACTAAGCACAAATAAACTAGACAAAAGTAAACTAAGCAAAACAAAATAAAATAAAACAGAGAGAGAGGTAGAGTGTACTCCCCAGGTGAACTTATGAGTAGAGCTATGCCTCCCCGGCAACGGCGCCAGAAAATAGTCTTGATAACCCACAAGTATAGGGGATCGCGATAGTCTTCGAGGGAAGTAAAACCCAAATTTATTGATTCGACACAAGGGGAGGTAAAGAATACTTATAAGCCTTAACAACTGAGTTGTCAATTCAGCTGCACCTGGAAAAGCACTAGCAACAGGGGTGATGTGAAAGTAGCAGTAATATGAGAGCAGTAGTAACAGTAACACAGCAGCAGTAATAGCAATATGAGAGCAATGGCACCAGAAAATAGTTGATACTACTTCCAATGACATGTAGAACAAGTATATTATGATGAGAGATGGACCGGGGTTCCCAGCGATCTACACTAGTGGTAACTCTCCAATAAGTGACAAGTGTTGGGTGAACAAATTACAGTTGGGCAATTGATAGGAATCAAAGCATTAAGATAGAACATCAGGCTTATTAATTATGTAGGCATGTTTTCCGTATATAGTCGTACGTGCTCGCAATGAGAAACTTGCACAACATCTTTTGTCCTACCAGCCGGTGGCAGCCGGGCCTCAAGGGAAACTACTGGATATTAAGGTACTCCTTTTAATAGAGTACCGGAGCAAAGCATTAACACACCGTGAAAACATGTGATCCTCACATCACTACCATCCCTTCCGGTTGTCCCGATTTTTGTCACTTCGGGGCCATTGGTTCCGGACAGTGACATGTGCATACAACTTGTAGATACAATCTAAGCAATAAGTATAGAGCTCAAATCTAAGATCATGCCACTCGGGCCCTAGTGACAAGCATTAAGAATAACAAGATTGCAGCAACAATAACTTCACAAATTTTATAGATAGACTAATCATAATGTATCATCCATCGGATCCCAACAAACACAACACCGATTACATCAGATGAATCTCAATCATGTAAGGCAGCTCATGAGACCATTGTATTGAAGTACATGGGGGAGAGTATACCGACATAGCTACTGCTAGAACCCGTAGTCCATGGGGGAACTACTCACGGAGCATGGCGGAGGCGGTGGCGTTGATGGAGATGGCTTCCGGGGGCACTTCCCCGTCCAGGCAGGGTGCCGGAACAGAGACTTCTGTCCCCCGAATTGGAGTTTCGCGATAGCGGCGGCGCCCCTGGAGTCTTTCTGGAGTTTCGTCAATTGGTACTGCGTTTTTAGGTCGAAAGGGATTTTATAGGTGAAGAGGCAGCGCAGGGGGGCACCTGGGGGCGCCTCACCCTAGGCCGGCGCGGCCAGGGTCTGGCCCGCGCCGCCTTATGGTGTGGTGGCCCCCTGGCCCCTCTCCGACTCTTCTTCGGTGTTCTGGAGCCTTCCGGGAAAAATAGGAGGTTTGGCGTTGATTTCGTCCAATTCCGAGAATATTGCCCGAACAGCCTTTCTGGAACCAAAAACAGCAGAAAACAGGAACTGGCACTGTGGCATCTTGTTAATAGGTTAGTTCCGGAAAACGCATAAAAACATCATAAAGTGCAAGCAAAACATGTAAGTATTGTCATAAAACAAGCATGGAACAACAGAAATTATGGATACGTCGGGGACGTATCACCAGGCCGCCTGGTGAGAGGGCTGGTCAACCGGGCCAGGCACCGGGACGCCTGGCGTGAGAGCTGGTCCGACCGGGCGTATGACCGGACCCGGCCGGTCCAGACCGGGCCTGAGACCGTACCACGACCGGGTTCGTTCTGTTGACATACTGGACATGCCCCGGTTGGCACTAGTCCAGGGACCGGTTGAAACCGGGCCATCCGGTGGGATGGCCGGTCACGCCGGGCGAGGCACCGGGCCAATCATGAAAACATGTTTTACGAAAACCATGATAACTTTTGCGTCCGGACTCCGATTTCAATGATCTTGGGCTTGTTGGAATCAGAACAACAAGCCCTACAACTTTATACATAGAAACATCATTGTCCACCCACGGAGTAAAAACCACAAGATGAATGATTTGACCTATCTATAAAAAGACACGGTAAAACCTCCAAGCTCGAAACCGCAATAGAAGATGCATATGGATTTCGTTTTCGATGAACTTGGGCTTGTTGTAAAGCTAGAAACAAGCTCAAGAACCTCACACAGAGAAACACCAAGAAGCAACAATATTTATGGAATGCAAAGCATGCAAAGGGTTGAGATCCCTAAAACGATGTGATCAAGTTACCCAATCGAAATCCCCTCTTGATAGTGCGGCTATCTATCCTATAATCCGGTCTCCCATCAACCACCTTGAGACCGGTAAAAGGAAAACCTAGCAAGGCCATACCTTTGCCTTGCGCATCCCGCTTGATCTTGATGATAACTCTTCAAGCTCCACTCAAGCCGGAATGCCTCACTTGATCATTGTTACTTCGTGAAGACTCACAAATGCTCCCCCATACACCATGATGGGAAAGCTCCATTGATGCACATCTTCACATGTCCATTCTCATCAAATGTACGACAAGCTTCAAGTATATGATCCTCTTGAAATACTCAACTTGAAGTTGCCCAACTCAACCTTGATGACGATCACAACTTGATGTCATCCCCTCATGGGCTATATGAGATCTCACTTTTGATGCATGCCCATGGAAAGATACCTAACCCACATAGACAACACAAGAGCACATATATGATGGGTTAGTTCATGAAGCATAATTGACAAGTGATACGTCTCCGACGTATCGATAATTTCTTATGTTCCATGCCACATTATTGATGATATCTACATGTTTTATGCACACTTTATGTCATATTCGTGCATTTTCTGGAACTAACCTATTAACAAGATGCCGAAGTGCCAGTTGCTGTTTTCTGCTGTTTTTGGTTTCAGAAATCCTAGTAAGTAAATATTCTCGGAATTGGACGAAATCAACGCCCAGGGTCCTATTTTGTCACGAAGCTTCCAGAAGACCGAAGAGGAGACGAAGTGGGGCCACGAGGTGGCGACACCACAGGGCGGCGCGGCCCAAGCCCTGGCCGCGCCGACCTATAGTGTGGGCCCCTCGTGACGCCCCTTGACCTGCCCTTCCGCCTACAAATAGCCTTCGTCGCGAAACCCCCAGTACCGAGAGCCACGATACGGAAAACCTTCCAGAGACGCCGCCGCCAATCCCATCTCGGGGGATTCAGGAGATCGCCTCCGGCACCCTGCCGGAGAGGGGAATCATCTCCCGGAGGACTCTACGCCGCCATGGTCGCCTCCGGAGTGATGTGTGAGTAGTCTACCCCTGGACTATGGGTCCATAGCAGTAGCTAGATGGTTGTCTTCTCCTCATTGTGCTTAATTGTCGGGTCTTGTGAGCTGCCGAACATGATCAAGATCATCTATCTGTAATTCTATATGTTGCGTTTGTTGGGATCCGATGAATAGAGAATACTATGTTATGTTGATTATCAATTCATGTCTATGTGTTGTTTATGATCTTGCATGCTCTCCGTTATTAGTAGATGCTCTGGCCAAGTTGATGCTAGTAACTCCAAGAGGGAGTATTTATGCTCGATAGTGGGTTCATGTCTCCGTGAATCTGGGGGAGTGAGAGAAACCTCTAAGATTATGGATGTGCTGTTGCCACTAGGGATAAAACATTGGTGCTATGTTCGAGGATGTAGTTACTGATTACATTACGCGCAATACTTAATGCAATTGTCTGTTGTTAGCAACTTAATACTGGAGGGGGTTCGGATGATAACCTGAAGGTGGACTTTTTAGGCATAGATGCATGCTGGATAGCGGTCTATGTACTTTGTCGTAATGCCCAATTAAATCTCACTATACTCATCATAATATGTATGTGCATGGTCATGCCCTCTTTATTTGTCAATTGCCCAACTGTAATTTGTTCACCCAACATGTTGTTTATCTTATGGGAGAGACACCTCTAGTGAACTGTGGACCCCGGTCCAATTCTCTATACTGAAATACAATCTACTGCAATACTGTTCTACTGTTTTCTGCAAACAATCATCATCCACACTATACATCTAATCCTTTGTTACAGCAAGCCGGTGAGATTGACAACCTCGCTGTTTCTTCGAACTGTTGGTGCTATCATTGATATGAAGGAAGGTAATATTAAATATCAATTTCCTCTCAAGAAAGGTATGGAACACTTCCCTAGAAAGAGAATGAAGTTACCTTTTGATTCTATCATTAGAACAAATTATGATGTTGACACTTCGTCTCTTGATAATACTTGATACACACTTTCTGCGCCTAGCTGAAAGGCGTTAAAGAAAAGCGCTTATGGGAGACAACCCATGTTTTTACTACAGTACTTGGTTTTTATTTTGTGCCTTGGAAGTTGTTTACTACTGTAGCAACCTCTCCTTATCTTAGTTTAGTGTTTTGTTGTGCCAAGTAAAGTCGTTGATAGTAAAGTTCATACTAGATTTGGATTACTGCGCAGAAACAGATTTCTTTGCTGTCACGAATCTGGGCTTTTTTCTCTGTAGGTAACTCATAAAATTATGCCTATTTACGTGAGTGATCCTCAGATATGTACGCAACTTTCATTCAATTTGAGCATTTTTATTTGAGCAAGTCTGGTGCCTCGATAAAATTCGTCAATACGAACTGTTCTGTTTTTGACAGATTCTGCCTTTTATTTCGCATTGCCTGTTTTGTTATGTTCGATGGATATTTCGATTCCATTGACTTTCAGTAGCTTTTTGCAATGTCCAGAAGTGTTAAGAATGATTATTTCACCTCTGAACATGTATATTTTGATTGTGCACTAACCCTCTAATGAGTTGTTCTAAGTTTGGTGTGGAGGAAGTTTTCAAGGATCAAGAGAGGGAGATGATACAACATGATCAAGGAGAGTGAAAGCTCTAAGCTTGGGGATACCCCGGTGGTTCACCCCTGCATATATCAAGAAGACTCAAGCGTCTAAGCTTGGGGATGCCCAAGGCATCCCCTTCTTCATCGACAACATTATCAGGTTCCTCCCCTGAAACTATATTTTTATTCCATCACATCTTATGTGCTTTGCTTGGAGCGTCGGTTTGTTTTTGTTTTTGTTTTGTTGAATAAAATGGATCCTAGCATTCTTTGTGTGGGAGAGAGACACGCTCCGCTGTAGCATATGGACAAGTATGTCCTTAGGCTTTACTCATAATATTCATGGCGAAGTTTTTTCTTCGTTAAATTGTTATATGGTTGGAATTGGAAAATGATACATGTAGTAATTTGCTAAAATGTCTTGGATAATGTGATACTTGGCAATTGTTGTGCTCATGTTTAAGCTCTTGCATCATATGCTTTGCACCCATTAATGAAGAAATACATAGAGCATGCTAAAATTTGGTTTGCATATTTGGTCTCTCTAAGGTCTAGATAATTTCTAGTATTGAGTTTGAATAACAAGGAAGACGGTGTAGAGTCTTATAATGTTTACAATATGTCTTTTATGTGAGTTTTGCTGCACCGGTTCATCCTTGTGTTTGTTTCAAATAGCCTTGCTAGCCTAAACCTTGTATCGAGAAGGAATATTTCTCATGCATCCAAAATACTTGAGCCAACCAATATGCCATTTGTGTCCACCATACCTACCTACTACATGGTATTTCTCCGCCATTCCAAAGTAAATTGCTTGAGTGCTACCTTTAAATTTCCATTCTTCACCTTTACAATATATAGCTCATGGGACAAATAGCCTAAAAACTATTGTGGTATTGAATATGTACTTATGCACTTTATCTCTTATTAAGTTGCTCGTTGTGCGATAACCATGTTCCTGGGGACGCCATCAACTACTCTTTGTTGAATTTCATGTGAGTTGCTATGCATGTTCGTCTTGTCTGAAGTAAGAGCGATCTACCACCTTATGGTTAGAGCATGCATATTGTTAGAGAAGAACATTGGGCCGCTAACTAAAGCCATGATCCATGGTGGAAGTTTCAGTTTTGGACATATATCCTCAATCTCATATGAGAAAATTAATTGTTGTTACATGCTTATGCATAAAAGAGGAGTTCATTATCTGTTGTCTATGTTGTCCCGGTATGGATGTCTAAGTTGAGAATAATCAATAGCGAGAAATCCGATGCGAGCTTTCTCCTTAGACCTTTGTACAAAGTGACATAGAGGTACCCCTTTGTGACACTTGGTTAAAACATGTGCATTGCGATGATCCCGGTAGTCCAAGCTAATTAGGACAAGGTGCGGGCACTATTAGTATACTATGCATGAGGCTTGCAACTTGTAAGATATAATTTACATGATACATATGCTTTATTACTACCGTTGACAAAATTGTTTCTTGTTTTCAAAATCAAAGCTCTAGCACAAATATAGCAATCGATGCTTTCCTCTTTGAAGGACCATTCTTTTACTTTTATTGTTGAGTCAGTTCACCTATTTCTCTCCATCTCAAGAAGCAAACACTTGTGTGAACTGTGCATTGATTCCTACATACTTGCATATTGCACTTATTATATTACTCTATGTTGACAATATCCATGAGATATACATGTTACAAGTTGAAAGCAACCTCTGAAACTTCATCTTTCTTTGTGTTGCTTCAATGCTTCTACTATGAATTATTGCTTTATGAGTTAACTCTTATGCAAGACTTATTGATGCTTGTCTTGAAGTACTATTCATGAAAAGTCTTTGCTATATGATTCACTTGTTTACTCATGTCATATACATTGTTTTGATCGCTGCATTCACTACATATGCTTTACAAATAGTATGATCAAGGTTATGATGGCATGTCACTCCAGAAATTATCATTGTTTATCGTTTACCTGCTCGGGACGAGCAGGAACTAAGCTTGGGGATGCTGATACGTCTCCGACGTATCGATAATTTCTTATGTTCCATGCCACATTATTGATGATATCTACATGTTTTATGCACACTTTATGTCATATTCGTGCATTTTCTGGAACTAACCTATTAACAAGATGCCGAAGTGCCAGTTGCTGTTTTCTGCTGTTTTTGGTTTCAGAAATCCTAGTAAGGAAATATTCTCGGAATTGGACGAAATCAACGCCCAGGGTCCTATTTTGTCACGAAGCTTCCAGAAGACCGAAGAGGAGACGAAGTGGGGCCACGAGGTGGCGACACCACAGGGCGGCGCGGCCCAAGCCCTGGCCGCGCCGACCTATAGTGTGGGCCCCTCGTGACGCCCTTTGACCTGCCCTTCCGCCTACAAATAGCCTTCGTCGCGAAACCCCCAGTACCGAGAGCCACGATACGGAAAACCTTCCAGAGACGCCGCCGTCGCCAATCCCATCTCGGGGGATTCAGGAGATCGCCTCCGGCATCCTGCCGGAGAGGGGAATCATCTCCCGGAGGACTCTACGCCGCCATGGTCACCTCCGGAGTGATGTGTGAGTAGTCTACCCCTGGACTATGGGTCCATAGCAGTAGCTAGATGGTTGTCTTCTCCTCATTGTGCTTAATTATCGGGTCTTGTGAGCTGCCGAACATGATCAAGATCATCTATCTGTAATTCTATATGTTGCGTTTGTTGGGATCCGATGAATAGAGAATACTATGTTATGTTGATTATCAATTCATGTCTATGTGTTGTTTATGATCTTGCATGCTCTCCGTTATTAGTAGATGCTCTGGCCAAGTTGATGCTAGTAACTCCAAGAGGGAGTATTTATGCTCGATAGTGGGTTCATGTCTCCGTGAATGCTGGGAGTGAGAGAAACCTCTAAGATTATGGATGTGGTGTTGCCACTAGGGATAAAACATTGGTGCTATGTTCGAGGATGTGAGTTACTGATTACATTACGCGCAATACTTAATGCAATTGTCTGTTGTTAGCAACTTAATACCTGGAGGTTCGGATGATAACCTGAAGGTGGACTTTTTAGGCATAGATGCATGCTGGATAGCGGTCTATGTACTTTGTCGTAATGCCCAATTAAATCTCACAATACTCATCATAATATGTATGTGCATGGTCATGCCCTCTTTATTTGTCAATTGCCCAACTGTAATTTGTTCACCCAACATGCTGTTTATCTTATGGGAGAGACACCTCTAGTGAACTGTGGACCCCGGTCCAATTCTCTATACTGAAATACAATCTACTGCAATACTGTTCTACTGTTTTCTGCAAACAATCATCATCCACACTATACATCTAATCCTTTATTACAGCAAGCCGGTGAGATTGACAACCTCGCTGTTTCGTTGGGGCAAAGTACTTGGTTTGTGTTGTGCAGGTTCCACGTTGGCGCCGGAATCCCTGGTGTTGCGCCGCACTACATCTCGCCGCCATCAACCTTCAACGTGCTTCTTGGCTCTTACTGGTTCGATAAACCTTGGTTTCATACTGAGGGAAAACTTGCCGCTGTACGCATCACACCTTCCTCTTGGGGTTCCCAACGGACGCGTGCTGTACGCGTATCAACAAGGCTTACCATACCACGTGACTTCACGTGGCACATTCTTCATGCTTCATGTGTTGACCAAACTTGAATCTATTCTTCACTCTTTTGTATTGGTCAACCTTGTATCTTCTCATGCTCTATCATACTATCTTGAGGTGTATACAGAATTCTTAATTTGTTTGCATGCTCTACATCTTATTCAACCATAGCTCAACTTATGAGACTATCATGACACCGACTTAGAGCCATAACTTGAATTCTTCACTTGAAATCAAGCTCTCAATATCTTGATCATTCATTGTTTATCACATAAGCTAGAGCATGGCTAATATTGAGTTCCACATAAGAACTCCATCTTCATTTCTCATTCTTGATCATATCACATATATATCTTCAAATCGATGATCTTGATGCCAATACACAAAGGTATATCTTTATCTTCATGGCATCCATACTTGAATCCAACACATGGAATACAAGTAGTACCTATGGAATATTCCTTCATATAAACTCAATGAAAACATTAGTCCATAGGGGTTGCCACTAATTACCAAAACCACACATAGGGGCAATATACCTTTATCCCCCATTTTGGTAATTGATGACAACCACAATAAGAGGGTTTATATAATGAATATTAGAAACAAGTACGCAACTTATCCGAGAATAAGTTGTATACAAGAGGTTGTATTTGATATGGTCAAGTAACACAAAGCTACTAGCCCATATCAAAACTAGCTCTACTCACACAACTACAACTAATGCAAGGGATGTGAGTAGAATCAACATATATAGAGCAAACCCCCCCACAATGTATGCACGTGTGATGAACATGAATTCATTGCATACACTGTCAAGATTAACCTTCGGGACAGTTTCCACTATATATATACAACCATGCAAGACATATAAATATGGAATGCATGAGAGGCAAAACGCTTAAGCACAACCAAACTTAAGTATAAAACCATTCCCTTAAACCCTCTAAACTTCTCCCCCATTGGCATCAACTGTCGAAATGGGTGAAAATTTTAGAAAGCCAATATAGTGTGAGTTCCTCCTCAAGGTGTGCACTTCTCATAATTTGAGTGGAATCAAATGCACATATCCAATGACGAATACTTGAAGGAAGTCAAACTATATTGAGGATCAAAGATTGCACAAGGATAACATGGTGAAGAAAGCTTTAACAAATAAAGCAAGCAATCAAAGATCAAATTGGACAAATAAAGATGTAATGATAAGAGAGATATAGCGCTCTAAATAAAATAAGGAAGCTCCCCAAGGTTCGTGCATAATTTATAATGTTTGCATTTGAATACAATATGCACAAACATGGAATCCTCACTCACTCTATATCATTTAGAACATACACAAGATAATGAGAATATGCTTATCAAGAACAACTTGAGTCCAAAAATACGAGATATGAGTGCATGAAGATAAAAAAAATAAACCAAGCACTCATAAATCTTCTTTACCAACACCACTAAAATCAAAAGAATAAGAAGATGGTCGGGAAAGAACAAGGATATCAAGATGATGGATTAACGCTCTCATGTATATAAGTTTATAAAGTGGACAATGTGATCCATAAAGAAACATGCACACACAAGAGGTTAATAAAATAAATAAGACAAGATATCCAAGATGAAGTCATAAAATATACCAAAGGATGTTTGCTTAAAAAGCATATATAGCCTATGGCTCCAATTTTCACTTATGGTATATGAATGAGCTTCAACCAAGAAAATCTCAAAAACATCACAACTAACAATAAGGGAAGTAAAGCTAGTTGGAATGTTTTGAGAAAGGCAACAAGTATAACAAATAGGGATTTATTTCGTAATTTCATCAATATTGCACATAAGAGCTCTTTGAGGAATTGATATGCAATAAATTGCTAGAGAGCATATTTGGGATAGGTGAATCATAAACATGATTTATATATATTCCTATCATATGCATCTTCTCAAATTACTCAAATGTACAATAATAAGTTTTCTTTTAAAAAAAGATTTTTCAAGAACCGCAATATTTTCGAAATAAAGAATTTCATGCCGAGATGCAACCTATAAGAGGTTGGATGCTATATGAGTATGCATGAATAAGATACTTGTTACCGAGATAGCAATGGCATGATGTAGTAGATAAGAGTTCATCGATCATCCTAGCTTGACTCCAATTCTCATATGGTGATAACACCTTCCTTATAGATGAGACAAGCCTCCATTGCATCTCCAATGTACCTAAAACAACATGCAAGTACATCTTGGTCCCCAAACTTATTGGGTCCAAAATGGTTAGACTAACCACAATATATAGGATACACTCCATATCAATATGTGCATATTTATAGATGTAATTTGAATTTCATGCACATCTTAGCCATTTTAGGATTTGATGGAGTATACCCTATATAATGGATCAAAGAAAGCAAGCATGCTACAAATATAACCAAATTACATATAAGCACACACAAAGACTTTAATGATCCAAGAAAGATAAACTTTGGACAAAACACCGAATGAATTTAAGAAGGCATAAAGGTGTGACCAAACAAATTTGTTGTCCAAATTATATCAAAGAAGAAAATCACAAAAGATTTGTTCAACAAAGTTCAACAAATGAACTAAGGGGGAAACATTGAGCATAAAAGATGAATAAAGCCACACAGGCTCAATGATTTATCTCATTCAAGCAAATAAAACATGTAAGAAGGAATGAGATAAAACACTCCCAAAAGAGCAAGGTTCAAGTAAATAAACCAAACCTCTACACTTTTCACAATGGCACAATCTACCGTAAAGAAAAAGGTTTGTCTTCCAACACAAATACTTGATATGTATCAAAAGATTTTTCAAAGGACAAGGAAGACACATGGGAGCAACAAAAGGTTTCTTGGAAATAAAATAAGGCAATAAGAAACAATCCAAGGTGAAGATGATCCATAAATTCAACCACATACAAGGTTATCAATTGTCAAAGACAATGAGAATATTGGAATTAACTTTCGGTGGTATATTTTAAGGATTCGAGATCAACTTCACAAGATGCATAAGGTTAAAGGTATGAATTAAGAACTATGCACAAAAACAGAGATTCTCAATATATCCAATCATGCAAAGCAAGGATTATGACAACTCGGAGCAAATGGTTTCTCACATAAGATGTATAGATATGTCTGTGAGAAAACCGCGCCAAGAATCTCTTACTCAAAGAAGAACCCATAAGATGAGCAATAAAAGTTATTTAATAAAAGTGGAGCTTGTTTGAGCAAACATGCCACCTAGGAGCTACATAATTAAGAGTATCAACTCTAAGTGGCATAACCTCATATGTTCACATTTTCTAGGCTTGTGATATGTACAAAACATATTACTCCCCCATAATGTGATAAAACATTTCTTCTAATCAACAGACAATTAAAATTCGACTAGAGATGATTAGTGGACATTAGAATTTGAATTTCTCATGAGTATGACACACCACATAGTGACTAGATAATATTGCAATATCAATACTAAGTGGTGGTATCCATATACACATATTTTAAAGAAAGAGAGATGCACAATGCATACCACTCCCCCAAAATGGGATGTTCCATTAATCACTCAAAGAGAGCCAAATAAGATGTCATCAAGATGCATTAGGCTCAAAACAATACACAAGTATATGATGAGTCAAACAAACATACTTGAATACACAAGATAGGCAAGTAAGACACAACACATACAAACACATATTTGGTACAAAACCAAACATGCAAAGGGGCAAGTAACTTACAATAAGTATGAGTTGAAGTATAAGTTACCGCAAAGAGGAACATTGGATATAAGATATATATGATAATCCATACGACTTGGCTTGGTCAAAATATAATATATGAAGATCCCTTAATTCTTCATGAAGTAGCCAAGTCTCCATCGCCCTCCACATACACCTATTGATCAAGATTGAGCTTGTTGGTCCCCAACCAAGTTGGGTCCTAAAATGTTAGTCACAGTAGGCTTGGCAACCCAAATGGTTCTTTTCTTGAAACCACTTTGAGTTCCAACAAACTTGGCAAACACATTACCATCCTTATCCTTTCCTAGAGAATAATCATCATCAACAATTATAGGGTTAGATAAGGTACCACTTAAACATGAAGAAGCAAGGTGCCCCTTCTCACGGCATAAGTAGCAAGTGTCCCCCTTTCTCTTCTTTATTGATTTCTTCTCTTGGGGAACTTTATCTTGATTCTTCTTGGGAAGTGTACTATCTTCAACTTGAGGTCGAGCTTGAGCTTGACCTTGACCTCGTGGTCATTTCCCTTGTTGTTTCTCACTCAAGTGCCTCTTCTTCTTTAATGGGCATGATCTAACATGATGCCCTTCAACCTTGCACTTGAAGCAAACAATCTTGGTCGGTGACAAGGGATTAACTTGTCAATGCCTACGGGTTGTAGACTAGGGTTTTAGCTAGAAATAGAGGGCAAGTAGATCTCGAAGGTTTCAGCCGAAAAGTACTCGACGATGTGGAAACTAGGGTTTGCGAGACAATGAATCGATGCTTTCTTTGTCCCTCGGCTCCCCCTTATATAGGAGGTGGAGCCGAGGGATTCGTGATACACAAATTACAGAGTCCGGGAGGGTTTCCACCTCATCCCGCAATATTACAAGTGTTCTCTCCTAATACAACTCTAGCTTTCCTTAACTAGCAACTTGGGCTTCCGATTCTTCTTATCCTTCGGGTCGTGGGCCTTCAGTAAACCCCGGGTACCATCTTCGGCAGGCCCATTGGGGATGCCTATGTCAGTAGCCCCCGAGATTTTGCTTGAATCGCAGAGTCAGGGAAAATCTCCACCTTTATATTTATTCGATAACTCTGAACTTTACCACATATCTTTGCAGATACGAGATTATATATTGTACAGGGATAATGGTAGTTGGGGCTAGTTCATCTGACGGATCAGGTACTAGTTAACTGCTCTAGTGGCAATCCGCAAAAACCTACTTCAAGATCACGTCCCTGGACATGATCTCGGGATACTGGTGTAAACTTCGACAGGTGCCGCTTAAGGTCTTACCATTCTGTCGAGTCCCAGTCATATTTATCGGGTACCTAACGCGTCCGTTAGGATTTTTCTTCGCATCTGTTGATACGGAAAAAAGTAGCAAACCGACGTCAGAGACGGCGTCACGCCACACAGAACGGATCTGGGGTCTTACCTTCGCAAAGTTTTGCGGCATTCAGAAATTGTTCGCAACTTTGGCGTTCTGAGAATATATTGTCGAGTGCTTTTTCGGCTGTTGGAATAGCACATTTTATTGAGTCAACGGATGACTTATATTGCTCTCCCGATGGGAGTACATGTAGAGTTATTTATATAACTCGAAATATGCTCACTTTTTCTTCTTCTTTCTTTCTTTCTTTCTTTTTTTTTATAATTTCATCGGGCACGCGAACAGCGTTCCCGATGGGAGTAGCCCCCGAGGCTACAGCCAAGGACTTGTGCTTGGGTGTAGGCTCCACGCCTTATGCTGCTATATTTTTCCTCTCTCTCGAAGTTTTCAAATCTCTCGGGTGCGCGAACAGCGCTCCTGATGGGAGTAGCCCCCGAGGCTATGAGCAAATAATTGTATTTGATCATAGGCTCTCGTCATTTCTATTTTATCTTTCTCAAGTTTTTCATTTTTCCAAAGTAGCCCCCGAGCATTTGATCAAAAACTTGTATTTGATCAAAGGCTCTCAAAATAATTCACCATCTTCTGATGTCACCGTTCTTATGAAGCTGCTTAGCCAAATTTTTCTTTTGCTAAGGTGACATCACTGCTGACGATAGCCACGGCCGCTGTACCAGGAAAACGGGAGAACTGCTCTCTCTGCCTTGCGGGCCCAAATTACCCATCAAGTTGACACATCGTGCAAGTGGGGTACACACGTCCTCCGCTTTTTCTGGCGCACGTACTTTAGCTGCTGTTCTTTCTCGTCTGAATGAAATTAATTTTTACCCCTTGTCCACGTGTACACCATCTGTCCCACAATCTCTTCATCCAATGGCGCGTCGATTCACCGCACCTCTATATAAAGTCATCGTCTTCCTCCTTCAATCCTTTCGCTCGCGCCGCACCCCTGCTTCTCCTCTGCAAAATCCTCCATTACTCCCAGTGCTTCAAGCGCTCAACCACACTCTCATCCTTCTCCGCCGTACTCATTGATGCCACCTCGCGCCCGTTTGACCAGGCATAGCACTCCGGAGTCCAAGATGGCCGCTGAAGATCTGGAGTGGGAGAGATCCAAGATCTCGAACCAGGACATGAACCTGCTGAAGAAGCTGGGGTTCACCAAGAAGGAGAAGACGCTGCGCTTCCCTAAGGAGGAAAGCTATACAACACCTCCAATCGAGTATCGGGCCAATTTTTTTGACCACCTCATCCGAGGTCTTTCTCCCCCCATCCACGAATTTCTTCGGGGTCTTCTTTTTGTCTATGGGCTTCAGCTACATCAGCTGACGCCCAACTCCATCCTCCACGTGTCGATTTTTATCACACTGTGTGAGTGCTTCCTCGGAGTCCAACCTAATTGGGCTCTGTGGAAGCGTATCTTCTGCCTCCGCCGTAATGGCTCCCACAACGTCGCCTACAACATTGGCGGCATTGTTATCTGTGTTCGTTCTGACGTCGAATATTTCGACGTCAAATTCCCCGACTCCGTCCAAGGTTGGCGGAAAAGATGGCTGTATGTTCATGAAGAAAGCTCCAATTCAGTGGAGGACAACATCGCCCCTTTTGACGGAGGAGCCAAAATCCTTCGCCGTCGTTCCTGGGATGCTGAAGCTACCGAAGCCGAGAAGTTGGCGACAGAAGCGCTCATGACTCGCATCCACGAGCTACAAAATACCCGTGGCAAGGAACTGTCGGGTATTGAGATCACCGCGTATTTCCTTAGGATTAGAGTGCAGCCTCTCCAGGCTCGCAAAAATCCCCTCTGGATGTATGCTGGTGAAAAAGACGTCGACAGGCTCTCCAAAGACCTTCCTTTGAAGGATTTTGAGAAGCTTATCCGAAGAATCTCATAGCTCAGCAAGAAGGATATCATTCCATTCTCTTGCCGCATTACGCCATATAGTGGCGCCAATCCCCTTCCCGAGGTAATTTTTCCTTTTAGTCGCTATATTGTCTTGTCGAGTTTTATTATTTGTCGACTATTATCTTGCTAGCTTTTTTGCATAACTTCCTTTTTTATCGACACTCTTTTCTTTTCTCAGAACCACCCCGTTCTTGCTTCTCTTCCTCCTCTTCCTGAGGGTGGAGAAGTTGAAGATCGTACCATTGTCGATGATGACAACCAAGGTATCTCGCGCCCTGAGAGTGAAGTCGCGGGTTATCACAAATCCGCGGCTTCCTCCGAAAAAGTAGCTGAGTCTGAGGCCACTGCCTCGACACACTCCCTTCCTTCCGCTGTTTCTCCAAGGAACAAGAGGAAAAGGGATGAAGTCGAAGATTCCGGCACCTCCAAAGCCGAAGAAGCTGGTCCTTCAGATAGGAAGGCAGCTTTCAATCCATACGACGATGCCCTCATCAGCTCGTAAGTTCTCTATTGCTTCTTGTTGTTTTGCTCTCGATGTTGTTGTCTATCTTGCTTCTTATATTATCTCGATTATATTGTAGTGGTGACGAGGAAGAAGCACATCCTATTGACGCGACTGCTCGAACGAGTACGTCGCGTACTTTAGTTGTCTCTGAAGCTCAGGCTGATGGAGATGAATCTTCGCCTCCTCAGCAAAACACCGAGCACCCAACTCCACCTGCAAGCCCCCGTGCCCCTTCACCAAAAAGGGCAAGGGTCGAGTCAATCACGGAGCCTGCCCTACAACTTGGTGGTTCCACGACTCCTCTTCTGGATGATGTAAGTCCCTTCTTCTCCTTTGTACAAAGTATTTTTCGACGCTATCGCCTTTTCTGTTGGTTGCTTCTTTTTTCCTTTTTGCTGTCGAAATTTTTGCTATATTGACGCTTTCTTTCTCTATTTTTCTTCGTCAGCCTCTGATTAAGGAATTCATCCGCTTCGGTACCCAATTTGTCGGGTACCGTGATCATGCTAACAAAGCTGAAGGTAATATTTTGCTGCTTCTTCTGGCAAATGACTTCTCACTCCTTTCTTGTCGTGATTTTGACTGATTTTGACTATTTTCGCAGAAAATCTTGCGGAAGCCAACAAGCGTGCTGATGCACTTACTCAAAAACTGGAGCAAATTAAGTGAAAAGGCTCGTAAGAAGGCTGAAGCAGATGCTAAGAAGGCCAAGGCAGATGCTGCTGCAGTCGAAGATCTTCGGAAGAGACTTCATGACGCAGAAACTGCTTTAAGCGACAAAGTGACCGAGCAAGCTGCTCGAGAAAAAGAGATCCTCAGTCGCTTACAGTCGCAGAGTCGACGTTTTGTTATTAAGTGCTTGAATCCTTTGTTTATTTCTTCGAATTGCTTCACTGTCTCGAGCATTCTTATTGACGAGCTTCCCTTTGCTTGTTTTCAGGGAGAACTCATCAAGAATATGAAGTGGAGGATCCTGAAGGCGATCAGCTTATCGACGCGCTTTCTCTTCTTGAAATCCATGGGGACGAAGCATGTGAAGGCCTTGTTGACGCTGAAGTAGGTCTGTTGAAACTTTTCCCCTATTTCTTCCCGAAGAAAGTGGAACCCGACACTTTTACTGCTCTCGCCAAAAGCTTCAACGTGCCGGAAGATCTTGGGCTCAAACTTCGCCAAGAAGGCCTGAAGATTGGTGTTGAAGGCACCATCGCTCTGATTGCTGATAGCCAGCAAAACGTCGACTGGGCTAAAGTTGGCGAGATAGGGGAGATGGAGACGAAGAAGTGGCAATCTCTGATTAGAGCTGTCAAGCCTCCCTCAAAGCCGATCCTTGGCTTCCTTGGTGTCAAACCAACTCATGCTCCAAGCGCATCCAAGCCGGAGGTCAAGTAGACCACCCTGTCTTTCTTTTTCTTTTTCCTTTTGATGTTGTCGCCAAAGTAGCTTTGGCGACACTTACCCCACTAGTTTGTTAGGGCGACCTCCATTGTAATGTCTTGTAAATATTCTGAAAATCAATGGAATTCTATTTTGCTTGATGATTGATGTCAAACCTTTTGTTTCAGTTGATATTTGACAACTATACTCCAACTCCTCATCCTTCCGATGTTTTTCCTACTTCCTCCCGCTCGAAGAAAACGCCTATTAATAGTGAGCTTGGTGAAGATTCCTCGAGTAACGGTTCAGCGCAAGACTTGGAAGAACTTCGTCAGCAGCTTCAGTGTGCGAAGAAGCAAACACTTGTGATGATGGAGCAATCTCGAAAGGCATCCGAAAAACAGAAAGTTGCACTACAGCAAGCTCAAGAAGCCATAGCTGCCAAGGAAGCCGCCGTTTCTGAAGCTGCAAAAGCGACCACTCGAGAAAATTTTATGCTCGAGTTGATGAATGAGGCCAGTTTGGACATGTCAGGTATGCTTTGCAAACTAAAACTCTTGTTTTCCCGCTGTTTCTTTTTTTTGAAATTCTTGTGATGTCACCAAATAGGTTCCTTTCTCGACGCTGCTGCTGAAGACCAAAGGGTAAACGCAAGGACAAATCTCCTGGTTAACCTCTCCCTTGACCATGGTTCTTTGTTCTGGGCCACTCCAGAACGTACCCGACAGATTGTCAGGTTTCAAGACCGCGCCTGTCAGGTTTGTGAATTCCTTGATTTCTGCACCAGAACCTTGTCCCTGGTTTACAAGACAATGTTTCCTCGGAACGAGACACCCGACACTCTTCTTGGTCTGATGGAAAATTTTCGGGATGCCCCTCGTATCCATAACTTTGTGCGAGCTCAATTGTCTGCTGGAGCAAGATTCACCATGATTATGATACAGATCTGTTACCGAAAATTAGACTTGACGAAGATTGTCTCCAAGTGCCTGGCCAAGCAGTCGAAACGAAAAAGGAACATCGACAAAATCAATGATATTGTAACTCCTGTAGCCGAAGAAATGATGGACGAACTTCTTCGGATGGACTCTGAATTCTTTGTCAAAGGGAGCTATGCTGAACATACGACAACTGCTGCAAATAACAAGGGTCTATCCATAGATAGTATATTAGGCATTTAACTGATTTGTACTATATTGCGAGAAATCATGTCTATATTTTTTTGTCAAACTCTTCGTGATAATGAAGTTGTCTATATTGTGAAGTGTAATCTATATTTGCGAAGCCCCCGAGCCTTTGGCCGGAGCTCAAACTATTTTTTGCGTCTCGATGAATTTACTATTTTGCGAGAGTATATATATTTTGCTGGCGTGGGTTATGAGCCCTCGAGCCTGTCGACGAAAAAAGATGTATATCACCAATATCTTTTACTATATTGCAGCACCGCGAGCCCGCCTCATTCAAAACCTTTCCAGCCCCACTCGGTGCCCTGAAAAGGAAAAGAGTGCGTCTGAAAACTCGCGGGCGTTTCACTACATTGTATTTTTACAAAGGAGGACTATATTTCGACTCTAAGCATAGAACCGCCTGAGTTGCACCACGTTCCAGGGGTTTTTCTCGGGAACCCCCGTCTTCTTGTCCTTGATCCTATACGCTCCTCCTTCGATTACTTTTGTGACGACGTAAGGGCCAAGCCATGACGACTCGAGTTTTTCGGTACTCTGTTGATTGAGCCGTAGAACTAAATCTCCGACCTGAAAAGATCTTGGTCGCAGTCGTCGACTGTGGTAGTTTTTCAAGTCTTGCTGGTACTTGGTGACCCGTGATAGTACTTCATCTCGAGCTTCGTCAAGTGCACGACATCGTCCTCTAACGCTCTTCTGGAAGCTTCTTCATCATACTCTGTGACTCTTGGGGAGTCATGCTCTATTTCTATTGGTAGTACTGCCTCAGCTCCATGGACCAGAAAAAATGGAGTTTCCTGTGTCGATGTATTTGGTGTTGTTCGAATACTCCATAATACACTTGGCAATTCTTCTGGCCAAGTATGTCGAGCTTTTTCCAGTGGTCCCAACAAACGCTTCTTGATGCCGTTGCAGATGATACCATTGGCTTTCTCGACTTGACCGTTGGTTTGCGGGTGCCCAACTGACGCGAAGTGCAATTTGATGCCCACTTCTGCGCAGTACGCCTTGAATTCCTTGGATGTGAAGTTACTGCCATTGTCCGTGACGATGCTATGAGGTACTCCGAACCGAAAAACAATGCTTTTCACGAACTTTATTGCTGACGCTGCATCTGGTGAATTTATCGGCTTTGCTTCTATCCACTTGGTGAATTTGTCGACAGCGACGAGCATATACTTGTATCCTCCTGGCGAGGCTTTGTGTAACTTTCCCACCATATCAAGGCCCCATTGAGCAAAGGGCCAAGACAACGGTATTGGCATCAGTTCTGCCGCCGGAGAGTGAGGTCTTGCGGCAAATCTCTGGCAGGCGTCACAAGTTCGTACTATTTCCTTCGCGTCCTGAATTGCTGTTAACCAATAAAATCCAGCCCGGAAAACCTTGGCCACAATAGCTCGACTGCTCGCGTGATGACCACATGTTCCCTCGTGTACATCCTTCAAGATTAACCTTCCTTCTTCGGGTGTGACGCACCTTTGTAACACACCCGAAATACTGCGCTTGTACAACTCCCCTTTGACCACTGTAAAGGCTTTGGATTGTCGAATAACTCGCCTTTCTTCAACTGGGTCGTCGGGTATTTCTTTCCTTAAGATGTATGATATGTATGCTTGCATCCATGGGACCTGCACCATCATCACTAGCTCCTGGTCCTCTTCTTTTTCTGGTGCTTCCTTGGGAGTCGTCGAGGTTTTCTCTTCCTTCTGCTTCTTCTGCGCCTTCTTTGGCTTTGTGGATCTCTCGGTTATCTCTTCCCAAAACACACCTGGTGGAATTGCGAGGCACTGCGACCCGATGTTTGCAAGAACATCGGCTTCATCATTGCTCAGCCTACTGATGTGATTTACTTCGCATCCATCAAATAACTTCTCGAGCTCATTGTACACTTCCTTGTATGCTACCATGCTATCATTGACTGCATCACATTGGTTCATGACTTGCTGAGCCACCAATTGTGAGTCGCCAAAGATTTTTAATCGAGTTGCACCACAAGCTTTCGCCATCTTCATCCCGTGTATAAGAGCTTCATATTCTGCTTCATTGTTAGATGCGTTTGGGAACGTCATCTGTAGGACATATTTCAGTTTGTCGCCGTCAGGTGATATAAGTATCACGCCTGCACCAGCTCCTTCTACTCTCTTGGACCCGTCAAAGTTCATAGTCCAAGTTCTCGATAAATCTGGGGGTCCTGTATTTTGTAGCTCCATCCACTCTGCGATGAAATCTGGCAAAATTTGCGACTTTATTGCTTTTCTTTTTTCATACGTGATGTCCCGAGGAGAAAGTTCTATTCCCCAAAGGGAGATAGGACCTGTAGCTTCTGGATTGTTTAGTATATTGGATAGAGGTGCCTCGTTGACCACTATTATCGGGTGTGTCGAAAAATAGTGCCGCAATTTTCTTGCGGTTGTGATCACTGCATATGCTAACTTCTGGTACTGCGGGTACCGCTGTTTTGAAGGCGATAAAACTTCACTATTGAAATATACCGGCCTCTGGACTCCATTGAGTTTTCCTTCTTCCTCTCTTTCGACAACTAGCGCCGTGCTGACCACCTGAGGTGTGGCTGCAATGTACAACAGGAGGGGTTCCTTTTCTCTCGGCGCCACCAAAATTGGTGGTGTCGAAACTGTGCGTTTAAGATCCTCGAAGGCTCTATCTGCTTCTTCGTTCCACTGGAATTTCTCCCCTTGCTTGATTAAAGCGTAGAACGGTAACGCCTTTTCACCCAGCCTGGCGACAAATCTGCTTAAAGCTGCGACTCGCCCGGTTAACTGCTGTATTTCTTTCAACTTTGTTGGCTTCCTCATTGTTACGATAGCTTGGATTTTTTCGGGATTAGCTTCAATCCCTCTTGCTGAAACTAAGAACCCAAGAAGTTCTCCTGCAGGGACGCCGAAAGAACACTTCGTTGGGTTTAGCTTGAGACAAAACTTGTCGAGGTTGTCGAAAGTTTCCTTCAGATCCTCGATTAGCGTTGCCCCCTTTTTTGACGTTATGACGACATCATCAATGTATACTTGTACGTTTTTTTCCAATTTGTGTTGCTAAGCACTTCTGCATCATCCGCTGATATGTTGCTCCCGCGTTTTTTAGACCGAATGGCATTGTTCTATAGCAAAACACGCCGTAAGGTGTAATGAACGCTGTTTTGACCTCATCCTCTTCTTTCAATCTGATCTGGTTATAACCAGAGTATGCATCCAGGAAGGAAAGACGTTCACATCCTGCCATGGAGTCGATAATTTGATCGATCCTCGGGAGGGGAAAGTGATCCTTTGGACAATGTTTGTTGAGACACGTAAAGTCGACACATATGCGAAGGACTTTAGTGTTTTTCTTCGGAACCAGCACTGGGTTTGCGACCCACGTGGCCTCTGTATGCAGCTCCTTGATGAAACCAGCTTCTCTCAGTCGATCAATCTCTGACAGCATAGCTTTGTGGTTTGGCTCCGAAAAACGCCGCAAAGATTGTTTTATTGGTCTCGCTAATGGATCCAAGTTTAGGTGGTGCTCGGCAAGTTCCCTGGGTACTTGATACGTCTCCGACGTATCGATAATTTCTTATGTTCTATGCCACATTATTGATGATATCTACATGTTTTATGCACACTTTATGTCATATTTGTGTATTTTCTGGAACTAACCTATTAACAAGATGCCGAAGTGTCAGTTGCTGTTTTCTGCTGTTTTTGGTTTCAGAAATCCTAGTAAAGAAATATTCTCGGAATTGGACGAAATCAACGCCCAGGGTCCTATTTTGCCACGAAGCTTCCAGAAGACCGAAGAGGAGACGAAGTGGGGCCACGAGGTGGCCACACCCTAGGGCGGCGCGGCCCAAGCCCTGGCCGCGCCGACCTATAGTGTGGGCCCCTCGTGTGGCCCCCTGACCTGCCCTTCTGCCTACAAATAGCCTTCGTTGCGAAACATCCAGTACCGAGAGCCACGATATGGAAAACCTTCCAGAGACGCCGCCGCCGCCAATCCCATCTCGGGGGATTCAGGAGATCGCCTCCGGCACCCTGCCGGAGAGGGGAATCATCTCCCGGAGGACTCTACGCCGCCATGGTCGCCTCCGGAGTGATGTGTGAGTAGTCTACCCCTGGACTATGGGTCCATAGCAGTAGCTAGATGGTTGTCTTCTCCCCATTGTGCTTAATTGTCGGGTCTTGTGAGCTGCCTAACATGATCAAGATCATCTATCTGTAATTCTATATGTTGCGTTTGTTGGGATCCGATGAATAGAGAATACTATGTTATGTTGATTATCAATTTATATCTATGTGTTGTTTATGATCTTGCATGCTCTCCGTTACTAGTAGATGCTCTGGCCAAGTAGGTGCTTGTAACTCTAAGAGGGAGTATTTATGCTCGATAGTGGGTTCATGTCTCCGTGAATCTGGGGAATTGACAGAAATCTCTAAGATTATGGATGTGCTGTTGCCACTAGGGATAAAACATTGGTGCTATGTTCGAGGATGTAGTTACTGATTACATTACGCGCAATACTTAATGCAATTGTCTGTTGTTAGCAACTTAATACTGGAGGGGGTTCGGATGATAACCTGAAGGTGGACTTTTTAGGCATAGATGCATGCTGGATAGCGGTCTATGTACTTTGTCGTAATGCCCAATTAAATCTCACAATACTCATCATAATATGTATGTGCATGGTCATGCCCTCTTTATTTGTCAATTGCCCAACTGTAATTTGTTCACCCAACATGCTGTTTATCTTATGGGAGAGACACCTCTAGTGAACTGTGGACCCCGGTCCAATTCTCTATACTGAAATACAATCTACTGCAATACTGCTCTACTGTTTTTCTGCAAACAATCATCATCCACACTATACATCTAATCCTTTATTACAGCAAGCCGGTGAGATTGACAACCTCGCTGTTTCGTTGGGGCAAAGTACTTGGTTTGTGTTGTGCAGGTTCCACGTTGGCGCCGGAATCCCTGGTGTTGCGCCGCACTACATCTCGCCGCCATCAACCTTCAACGTGCTTCTTGGCTCCTACTGGTTCGATAAACCTTGGTTTCATACTGAGGGAAAACTTGCCGCTGTACGCATCACACCTTCCTCTTGGGGTTCCCAACGGACGCGTGTTGTACGCGTATCAAGCACTTTTTCTGGCGCCGTTGCCGGGGAGATCAAGACACGCTGCAAGGGGAGTCTCCACATCCCAATCTCTTTACTTTGTTTTTGTCTTGCTTAGTTTTATTTACTACTTTGTTTGCTGCACTAAATCAAAATACAAAAAAATTTAGTTGCTAGTTTTACTTTATTTGCTATCTTGTTTGCTATATCAAAACACAAAAAATTAGTTACTTGCATTTACTTTATCTAGTTTGCTTTATTTACTGTCTCGCACTCTATATTAAAAATACAAAAAAATTAGTTACTTTTGTTACCATGTCTAGCTCTGAACCTGTTACTTCTTCGCCTGAAGAATTAGTCTTCACTTTTAAACAAGGGGATGAGGAGAGTTTTAAGGATGCTTGGTCTAGAATTTTTACTTCTTATCGTAAAACTGAACCTCAAATGACTCTAAGTTTGCTCCTTAGTAATTTTTATTTTGGTCTTATGATTCGCTATAGATATGCTTTGGATACTTTAGTGGGAGGAGATTTCCTTCATTGCAATGGGGATCAAGCTTTTAATGCCATAAAGAAGTTGGTTGCATCACATGATTCAGCTAATAACTTTGATTCAGCCCTTATTAGCATTTATAATAGATTAAACAATCTCGAGATAAGTACATCTCGCTTGGATGACAACTATCACCATGTTCGTAATTGTCTTGAACAAGTTTTAGTGAACTCTAAACCTTCATTATGGGATCCTACTGTTAAAATTGTTATCGGTGATCAAACTCTTCGTGCCAACTGTGATATTATGTCTGAATTTTGCCTTATACCTGAGAGCATTTATAAATCTTTGAAACTTTAGGGAGTTGATGAAGGAGGAGAAGAAATAACTATCATTGATAACTCTGTTATAATTCCTAAGGGAATAGCCGCAGGTGTGCATACAACCATTCTTGGAAGAACAATATCCATTGATTATCTTGTTATTGAATGTGTAGGGACAGGAAAAATCACACTCGGAAGATCCCTGCTGAAACTATTGGAAGCAGTCATAGATGTGGGAGAAGACACCCTGGAATTCACCTTTACACCAGGGGGGAATCATATATTTCCTAAGTCAAAGAGAAAGAAAAACAACAAGAAAGGTAAGGGTAAAGCCCAAGGTAAGGTTGATGCACCACCCTTTGATAATACTTGATACACACTTTCTGCGCCTAGCTGAAAGGCGTTAAAGAAAAGCGCTTATGGGAGACAACCCATGTTTTTACTACAGTACTTTGTTTTTATTTTGCGTCTTGGAAGTTGTTTACTACTGTAGCAACCTCTCCTTATCTTAGTTTAGTGTTTTGTTGTGCCAAGTAAAGTCGTTGATAGTAAAGTTCATACTAGATTTGGATTACTGCGCAGAAACAGATTTCTTTGATGTCACGAATCTGGGCTGTTTTCTCTGTAGGTAACTCAGAAAATTATGCCAATTTACGTGAGTGATCCTCAGATATGTACGCAACTTTCATTCAATTTGAGCATTTTCATTTGAGCAAGTCTGGTGCCTCGATAAAATTCGTCAATACGAACTGTTCTATTTTGACAGATTCTGCCTTTTATTTCGCATTGCCTGTTTTGTTATGTTCGATGGATATTTTGATTCCATTGACTTTCAGTAGCCTTGTGCAATGTCCAGAAGTGTTAAGAATGATTATGTCACCTCTGAACATGTATATTTTGATTGTGCACTAACCCTCTAATGAGTTGTTCTAAGTTTGGTGTGGAGGAAGTTTTCAAGGATCAAGAGAGGGAGATGATACAACATGATCAAGGAGAGTGAAAGCTCTAAGCTTGGGCATGCCCCGGTGGTTCACCCCTGCATATATCAAGAAGACTCAAGCGTCTAAGCTTGGGGATGCCCAAGGCATCCCCTTCTTCATCGACAACATTATCAGGTTCCTCCCCTGAAACTATATTTTTATTCCATCACATCTTATGTGCTTTTCTTGGAGCGTCGGCTTGTTTTTGTTTTTGTTTTGTTTGAATAAAATGGATCCTAGCATTCACTTTGTGGGAGAGAGACACGCTCCGCTGTAGCATATGGACAAGTATGTCCTTAGGCTTTACTCATAATATTCATGGCGAAGTTTCTTCTTCGTTAAATTGTTGTATGGTTGGAATTGGAAAATGATACATGT
This sequence comes from Lolium perenne, assembly GCF_019359855.2. Lineage (NCBI taxonomy): Eukaryota > Viridiplantae > Streptophyta > Magnoliopsida > Poales > Poaceae > Lolium > Lolium perenne. The sequence goes on from NC_067245.2 coordinate 193,580,083, forward strand.
AGTAATTTGCTATAATGTCTTGGATAATGTGATACATGGCAATTGTTGTGCTCATGTTTAAGCTCTTGCATCATATACTTTGCACCTATTAATGAAGAAATACATAGAGCATGCTAAAATTTGGTTTGCATATTTGGTCTCTCTAAGGTCTAGATAATTTCTAGTATTGAGTTTGAACAACAAGGAAGACGGTGTAGAGTCTTATAATGTTTACAATGTGTCTTTTATGTGAGTTTTGCTGCACCGGTTCATCCTTGTGTTTGTTTCAAATAGCCTTGCTAGCCTAAACCTTGTATCGAGAGGGATTACCTCTCATGCATCCAAAATACTTGAGCCAACCACTATGCCATTTGTGTCCACCATACCTACCTACTACATGGTATTTCTCCGCCATTCCAAAGTAAATTGCTTGAGTGCTACCTTTAAAAATTTCCATTCTTCACCTTTACAATATATAGCTCATGGGACAAATAGCTTAAAAACTATTGTGGTATTGAATATGTACTTATGCACTTTATCTCTTATTAAGTTGCTTGTTGTGCGATAACCATGTTCACTGGGACGCCATCAACTACTCTTTGTTGAATTTCATGTGAGTTGCTATGCATGTTCGTCTTGTCTAAAGTAAGAGTGATCTACCACCTTATGGTTAGAGCATGCATAGTGTTGGAGAAGAACATTGGGCCGCTAACTAAAGCCATGATCCATGGTGGAAGTTTCAGTTTTGGACAATATCCTCAATCTCAAATGAGAAAATTAATTGTTGTTACATGCTTATGCATAAAAGAGGAGTCCATTATCTGTTGTCTATGTTGTCCCGGTATGGATGTCTAAGTTGAGAATAATCAATAGCGAGAAATCCGATGCGAGCTTTCTCCTTAGACCTTTGTACAGGCGGCATAGAGGTACCCCTTTGTGACACTTGGTTAAAACATGTGCACTGCGATGATCCCGGTAGTCCAAGCTAATTAGGACAAGGTGCGGGCACTATTAGTATACTATGCATGAGGCTTGCAACTTGTAAGATATAATTTACATGATACATATGCTTTATTACTACCGTTGACAAAATTGTTTCTTGTTTTCAAAAGCAAAGCTATAGCACAAATATAGCAATTGATGCTTTTCCTCTATGGAGGACCATTCTTTTACTTTTATTGTTGAGTCAGTTCACCTATTTCTCTCCATCTCAAGAAGCAAACACTTGTGTGAACTGTGCATTGATTCCTACATATTTGCATATTGCACTTGTTATATTACTCTATGTTGACAATATCCATGAGATATACATGTTATAAGTTGAAAGCAACCGCTGAAACTTCATTTTCCTTTGCGTTGCTTCAATGCCTCTACTTTGAATTATTGCTTTATGAGTTAACTCTTATGCAAGACTTATTGATGCTTGTCTTGAAGCACTATTCATGAAAAGTCTTTGCTATATGATTCACTTGTTTACTCATGTCATATACATTGTTTTGATCGCTGCATTCACTACATATGATTTACAAATAGTATGAGCAAGATTATGATGGCATGTCACTCCAGAAATTATCTTTGTTTATCGTTTACCTGCTCGGGACGAGCATGAACTAAGCTTGGGGATGCTGATACGTCTCCGACGTATCGATAATTTCTTATGTTCCATGCCACATTATTGATGATATCTACATGTTTTATGCACACTTTATGTCATATTTGTGCATTTTCTGGAACTAACCTATTAACAAGATGCCGAAGTGCCGATTCTTGTTTTCTGCTGTTTTTGGTTTCAGAAATCCTAGTAAAGAAATATTCTCGGAATTGGACGAAATCAACGCCCAGGGTCCTATTTTGCCACGAAGCTTCCAGAAGACCGAAGAGGAGACGAAGTGGGGCCACGAGGTCGCCACACCCTAGGGCGGCGCGGCCCAAGCCCTGGCCGCGCCGACCTGTTGTGTGGGCCCCTCGTGTGGCCCCCTGACCTGCCCTTCAGCCTACAAATAGCCTTCGTCGCGAAACCCCCAGTACCGAGAGCCACGATACGGAAAACCTTCTAGAGACGCCGCCGCCGCCAATCCCATCTCGGGGGATTCAGGAGATCGCCTCCGACACCCTGCCGGAGAGGGGAATCATCTCCCGGAGGACTCTACGCCGCCATGGTCGCCTCCGGAGTGATGTGTGAGTAGTCTACCCCTGGACTATGGGTCCATAGCAGTAGCTAGATGGTTGTCTTCTCCCCATTGTGCTTAATTGTCGGGTCTTGTGAGCTGCCTAACATGATCAAGATCATCTATCTGTAATTCTATATGTTGTGTTTGTTGGGATCCGATGAATAGAGAATACTATGTTATGTTGATTATAAATTTATATCTATGTGTTGTTTATGATCTTGCATGCTCTCCGTTACTAGTAGATGCTCTGGCCAAGTAGATGCTTGTAACTCCAAGAGGGAGTATTTATGCTCGATAGTGGGTTCATGTCTCCGTGAATCTGGGGAAGTGACAGAAATCTCTAAGATTATGGATGTGCTGTTGCCACTAGGGATAAAACATTGGTGCTATGTTCGAGGATGTAGTTACTGATTACATTACGTACAATACTTAATGCAATTGTCTGTTGTTAGCAACTTAATACTGGAGGGGGTTCGGATGATAACCTGAAGGTGGACTTTTTAGGCATAGATGCATGCTGGATAGCGGTCTATGTACTTTGTCGTAATGCCCAATTAAATCTCACAATACTCATCATAATATGTATGTGCATGGTCATGCCCTCTTTATTTGTCAATTGCCCAACTGTAATTTGTTCACCCAACATGCTGTTTATCTTATGGGAGAGACACCTCTAGTGAACTGTGGACCCCGGTCCAATTCTCTATACTGAAATACAATCTACTGCAATACTGTTCTACTGTTTTTCTGCAAACAATCATCATCCACACTATACATCTAATCCTTTGTTACAGCAAGCCAGTGAGATTGACAACCTCGCTGTTTCGTTGGGGCAAAGTACTTGGTTTGTGTTGTGCAGGTTCCACGTTGGCGCCGGAATCCCTGGTGTTGCGCCGCACTATATCTCGCCGCCATCAACCTTCAGTGTGCTTCTTGGCTCCTACTGGTTCGATAAACCTTGGTTTCATACTGAGGGAAAACTTGCCGCTGTACGCATCACACCTTCCTCTTGGGGTTCCCAACGGACGCGTGCTGTACGCGTATCAGTACTCCTGGCATGTCAACTGGACACCATGCGAAGATTTTCCAGTGCTCACGGAGGAACTCGACAAGTGCGCTTTCCTATGCGAGGTCCATGTCTGTCGCGATCGATGTCGTCTTCTTTGGATCTGTCGGGTGAATCTGCACCTCCTTAGAATTTTTCGTAGTATTAAAAGTTGATTCTTTGTTAGGCCTTCCTACATCTGGCAACACATCATAATCAGTCGTAAGCCTTGACGCCATGTATTCTGGTTGCATCCCGAAGGTTTCTGACAGTCGATGAAAATCCTTGTCACATTTATCGGCTAACGCGAAGCTTCCTCTGACTGTGATTGGTCCCTTAGGTCCAGGCATTCTCCATAACAAGTATGTGTAATGTGGTACCGCCATAAACCTGGCATACGCTGGCCGTCCCAACAAGGCGTGATACTGCGACGGGAAATCCAAGACTTCAAACTCCAGCCTCTCTATCCTGTAGTTTTCTCGGGTCCCAAACTGAACATCGAGATTGATCTTCCACAATGGATAACTTGGCTTCTCTGGCGTGATGCCATGGAAACGTGTGTTAGTTGGTTTCAGATTTGCTAGAGATATGTTCATCTTCCTTAGTGTATCTGCATACATAAGGTATAGACTGCTGCCTCCATCTATGAATACTCGAGATACGTCGAATCCTGCAATTACTGCTGGTAAGATAAATGTTGACTGCCCTGGTCGAGGGACTTGCTGCGGATGATCCGCTATTGTGAAGCCAATGTCTTGCCCTGACCAATTGAGGTACTCAACCGTTGGTGGAGGCATCTTCTCTGCCATGAACACTTGTCGCGAGATTACTTTCTGAGCTCTATTGGATGGCCTGCCTTTCTGAATCATCGAGACCACTCCGTTGGAATTGGGATCAACGTAAGGTGGTGACGCTGGTGCTGCCGCTATTCTGAGCTGATGTCGATTGTCGTCCGTAATTGCGGGAGGAGGTGGCAAGTGGATTTCACTCCTAGGCCCTTGAGGGTTTCTATTTGTCGTCTGGGCATTGGCGTGCCCTGCCCACCTTAGCATTGCTTGAAAATTTCGGCAATCTTTTTGCAGGTGTCCTGACTGTCTCTTTCCATTGTTGTCGAGATAAAAATGCATCTGACACGGCCCGTTCATCATATCCTCGGAGACACGAAAGGTCTCTGAAACCTTGGCCCATTATTTGGCCTGTTGTTTCGGGACTCATCTCTATTGTCGCCTCGCTGCTCGTTACTCCTTTGATAGTCATCTTTATTGTTTCCTCCAGCGCTTGCTCGAAATCCAGCCGAGATTTGCCCAGGGGCATCGTAATTCGAGAATTGCCGAGAAACCCGACGTCTATTTTGATAATTTCGACCACGGTCCTCCTCTGGTGACCTATGCCGTTTGTTGTGAACAGCATCCTCTCCATCTGCCCATCTGTTTGATATCTCCATCAATGCTGATACTGTCTTTGGGTTGGTTCTCCCCAAGTCCTCGACAAAATCTCCTCGTCGGATTCCTGCGACAAACGCATCTATCGCTCTCTCGTCAGATATATTCTCTGCCGAGTTTTTAATGATATTCCACCTTTGGATATATTTTCTCATCGATTCATCCTGCTTTTGTCGACACGCTCTCAATTCTTCCAACGACGCAGGTTTTTTGCAGGTGGATCGAAAATTCTTGACGAATACGTCCTCGAAGCTATCCCAACTGTCGATAGAACCTGGAGGAAGCTTCTTTATCCAAGATAGCGCAGCTCCACTCAGGTGTACTTGGATGCTCTGCATGGCTATTGCTCTGGTTCCTCCTATCAGCTTCACCGTCTCGAGATAATCAACTAGCCAATCCTCTGGATCTTGCAGGCCATCGAATTTTTTGAAGTTATCGGGTAATTTGAACCCCGAAGGAACTCGAGTTTTTCGGACCCTCCTTGTGAAGCACGGCAGCCCACACATATCCTCGTCATCTATCTCTGGGGAGTGCCGATGTTCCCTTCTATTTTGTCGTGCTCTATCCACCCTTGCTTGCGCTGCTGTGTATCTTGCTCCACCTGTTCTCTCGGGAACTGGTGCTGCTGCCGCAGGTCGTGGACTATTTTGCCTTGCTGAACCTTCGGGAGGCGTTGTTACAAACGCTATTCCCATGGCCCCAACTCCTGCCATAGCCATGTTGTACAATGCTTCTCTTGGATCTCCGGGAGGTGGCTTGTATGCGAGGATAAAGGCTTGTGTCGCCATATACCCAGCCTCTGGTGTCTTAGGGATAATGTTCCCTCTCGTGTCTATCGACATAAAGGACATGTCGAGGTTTTGAACCAGATTCTCTATATCTGCCTCTGGTATATTCTGCAGCCGAGATCTCGCTCTATTTCAAGCTGCCCTGTGGCTATCTCCCGAAGTTCCTGAATGTCGACTTAACTCCGCCCTTCGCCTGGTTGATGCAGAGGCTGCTTCCTTCCTTCTATCCAACTCGATTTTCTGCTTCTCGAGCTCCCGCCTGGTATGTGCAAGCCTATATTGATATGCTTGTAACTCCTCAGGTGTCGCCATTACAGTCATTGGCTCTGTACCATTAATAGCTCTTGCGACTCGATCCCATACTTCATGTGGAAATCGCACCATCTCTTGTGTTCCTGGTCCAATATATTTTGTTCCTAGACCTCCCGTGAGATCTGCAGGATCGACATATGGATTTCCTGCCTCGTCGAAATTCTCTGATGTCTCCTCTTGTGGGCGACTCGGATCTCCGATTGCATAGATCTGATGATATTTTGGATTCTGAACCATGTTGGGTTTGGTGACACCATCATAAAGATTGGTGAAGACCTTGCCAACGGTAGTAGATCTGTCGATGAAGTTGAAGCTGTCGAAGCTATCCGAGTCATCGCTTATATCTGAGTCCGCAGATGACTCGAAGGACATGTCGCTGAAGATCTTGGCGAGCTTTTCGCTTGCCCTGGTGCTAATGAAGCGTGGCGATGAAGTCTCCTCTTCGCCTGACTCGATTGACGATGTTGAGTTCGAAAAATCGGAATCGACCGCCGATAATCCCGATGAGATCGGAATTTGGAGACGATACGCTCCCTCTTTCTCGACGCGAAAGTGGAACCTTCTGAACGTCATCTCCATAGGCTCCTCCAGGTACACATATGCATCCAAACGGGAGGGCGGGTGAGGAACAAAATCGACAGGACCAGTTTCGATCTGTTTACCTCGATCCATCGCGTTGCTTGCTGTTGACGAAGTCGACGATCTTGAACGTGCCATCGAGATCAGATCCTTGACGCCTCTAATCCCCACAGACGGCGCCAATTTACAAGGGATTAACTTGTCAATGCCTACGGGTTGTAGACTAGGGTTTTATCTGGAAGTAGAGGGCAAGTAGATCTCGAAGGTTTCAGCCGAAAAGTACTCGACGATGTGGAAACTAGGGTTTGCGAGACAATGAATCGATGCTTTCTTTGTCCCTCGGCTCCCCCTTACATAGGAGGTGGAGCCGAGGGATTCGTGATACACAAGTTACAGAGTCCGGGAGGGTTTCCAACTCATCCCGCAATATTACAAGTGTTCTCTCCTAATACAACTCTAGCTTTCCTTAACTAGCAACTTGAGCTTCCGATTCTTCTTATCCTTCGGGTCGTGGGCCTTCAGTAAACCCCGGGTACCATCTTCGGCAGGCCCATTGGGGATGCCTATGTCAGCCGGATCCTTGACTTGTTCTAGGCCCTTCTTCTTGTTGCTCTTGTTTTTGGACGTGTTCTTGTTATTGGAGTTGAATCCAAGTCCACTCTTGTCATTGGGGGATTGTTGCACACTTAGCATCTTGTCAAGTGCGGATTTCCCTTAATGACGCTTTTCCAAGTCTTTCTTCAAAGAAAGGACTTGGGCATTGAGCTCTTTGATTTCCTCTACATGGTTAGTGGAAATACAAGTACTAGAGGAAGTAGAAGCTTCATTGTTAGAGCAACAAGGCAAAGCAAGTAATCCAACACAAGGTGTATCACTAGTTTGACTAGATGGATTACTAGGACTAGCACATGGAAATATAGCATTTGTAGTAGAGATTGTGCTAATGTCCACACGAGGCTCACAATATGTTTCCTTACTGATACTTGCATCATGAGCTAACTTTAGCCCATCATAGGAGATTAAAAGATCATTATGAGAGCCCGAGAGCTTTTCATGACTTTCTTCTAATTCCCTATAATTTCTAGTTAGCAAATCAAGTTGAGCCCTTAGCTCAACATTCTCATTTAAGATAGATGCTTCACAAGAACTAGAGTTAGTAGCACAAGCATCATCAATAGATTTTTCTTTTTCAAGCACATAAGATTCAATTTTTTGTGTAAGAATAAAATTAGTATGCTTCTCATTTTTAGCTCTTGTTTGAGGAGATTTATTCTTAGTCTCCTATCTTCAATATGAGACTCTAACTCCACTATGGTTTCCTTGTATTTATTAATGGTTTCCATAGAGTGTTCGAGTGTAGCACGAGCCTCCTTATTACCACTAAGAGAAGCATACAAATTCCCATCTCTTGCAATAAGGAATCCCATTCCTCATCGTCAACATCATCATCATCACTCTCATCATTAGAGAATGTGTTAGGAGTCAAAGTAGGAGATATCTTTGATCCATTTGCCATAAGGCACATGTGCATACCGGAGGATGAAGATGAGGATATTCTTGAATCCCCATTTGAAATCATGTCTTGATCCATAGAGTGTTCGGTTTTCTCTACATTGTTAGTCAACAAACCACTAGACGAAATAGAAGCATTTTGATTATGGCAACAAGACAAGGCATGAATATCATCATGGGATTTATGTAGGGAGTTTATACATGATATGCAAGGACCATCAACACTAGCATGTAAGACCTTTTTGGTGCTAGATGTGTCTAGGTCCAAAGATGAAACATTGCAATGGGATAGAGATGAAGGATCACAAATAGTGAGCACAATATCAACATTACAATTTCCATCACCACTCACCATGTCATTACCTTGTGTCTTGCAAGACGTTGGTGAAGTGGAAGAAGATGATAAATCATCACGGCCGGAGGTGGAAGCAACTTTGAACTCTTCATGATGTGAAGGGGAAGAGAGCTCCTTGGAGACACCACCGACCAAATGAGAAATGGATCCACCAAACATTTCCTTAAGCTTGATCCACATCTCATGAGATGACTTTCGCTTTATATATATCAAGAACCTACGAAAATCTGGTCTCAAGGAGAATAAAAGCTCATTAGATACTTGAGCTTCAAGGTGTAAGTTTTTCTCATCCTCTAAAGATAGATTTTGAGGATCCATCGGAGGAGGAAAACCTACATCTAGAAATCGCTCTATATTCAAGGTCCGAAGATTACAAAGCAAGTGATTTCTCCACAAAATATAATTTGTGCCATCAAAGATAATTGTGTCATTGTGCACTATATTACTAGCCAACATCTTTACTCTCAAGGCGGTGAAGCCTTAAACAAGGAGAGACCTTGCTCTGGTACCAATTGAAAGGACGAGATGTCGCCTAGAGGGGAGTGAATAGGCGACATCTCGTCCTTTCATAGTTGGAGCATGGGGGCATCGTCTATGGAGCATATGCAAGCTGGAGGGTTCTGAGGTGGAGCGGCGTTTTTCTTTTGTGTTGAAGACGTTGAATCTCGGCGGCCTGGTGCAGCGGGGTAGCATCGTCGGATACGTCATGTTCGACGTGCGCGGGGTGGTGGAGCTTTCTAGCGTCGTGGTGGCGTTGGTGGCAGGCCTCGCAAGGTCATTGCATTGATCTCTCCTGAAGATGGTGGCGGCGAGGACATGTGGAGCGTGTATGATGGTACGCCGCGAGGGTCTGCCCGACCGGTTGTGCCACCTGCTTGCCATTTGGCGACTTATCGAGGCCTTCGGGTTTTTGATGATGCGCGTTGGTGTGATGTCAGGGTGTTGGCTCTGTTCATTGACCCCCCCCCCCCCCCTCATCGGTGATGTAGGATTAGCGAGTTGTCGTTAGTTTTGGTGGCTTTGCTTCGATCTTTGTATTTCTTCTTGTAAGGTGTTGTGAATAATCTAATAAAAAAGCCGTGTGGATGCAGAAGCTGGGGTGATATTTCCCCCATTTGGAAAAAAATCAGGGATGAGAAACCTCTTAAAATGGAGAAAATCAAAACCTTATTTAACCTCACACAAGTAGTATCTTCATGTTGGGGCTCATAGCCAAGTGGCTAGAGCGCGGTGGTGCCCCTCGGATTTTTTTTCGATAAAAGAAATATATTAATATCAAAAGATACCAATTACATCCAGCCTCTGCAACAACGCAACACCCTAATGGCAGTACAGATGCACACAGCCAAAAAAGAGAAAAGAAAACTCAGAAATAAAAGTCCCGCCACAGTATCCCAGGTCTAGCAACAGCAATACATCCACCGCCAAGACAACACCTGAAATACAGACTCTCCAAAAGCGACGTCTCCAAGAAGGGAACACTGCACCAGCGCCATCGTCGTCGATCAAAGATCTTAGGTTTTCACCCTCAAGATAGTCCCCGCTCTCAAAACAATGTCTCCAACAAGATCACTGCCAGACACAACCAGTTAAGGCCAGACGTTGAGTTTTCACCCTGAAAGGTAGGACTCTAAACTTCACATGTGTTGTTGCCTCCACTTTCATACCACTGATGTGAATCCCGGAACACCAAGCAAGTTCTTCAACATCACGAAGACTTGGACCTTCTTTAGCTAATCGCCCAATCCCGCCTTCATGATATTCTCTTCTTTGACTTCACCATGGACCAAAAATCACTTGATGTCAACTCAGAGCAGAGCTTCATGCCGCTCCCTCCAAAACCAAACGGTCAGAATAAAAACATGGGTGCGCGCGACCGAATACCACCCGAACATGTGAACTCCAGGCAAAAGATGCACTGTTCCATTCGCTATCGGAGCCTTCCGGAGCTCATCACTCCGGCTAGATGAAGAAAGATCGGCATCCGGAATATCTTCATCTTCGCGAAAGAAGAACCCTAGGACCACCACCATGAAAGCCGGAACGGACGGCCCCCACACCGCCGCCATGACTGGGAACCACGGTCCATCTTCCTCCACCAACTCGGCCGGTGGAGGCCGGCAGCCGTCGGGATAGCGGCTACGCACGCCCATGACGCAGAGATGGCCGGCTGCTGCCCGCCAGGATAGCCTGCTGGCCGAGCCTCATTGCCGCCGCCTCGCGACCATGTACCTTGCCACTGCCGCCCTTCCGCGCCGCCGAGTTCCGCCACACCACCGTGTCCCCCGCCATGATCCAGATGATGTAGCCCCTCGGATTTGTTTCATAAGTAAAAAGCAGCGGGGCTCTTTCCATCTGAGATATCGTTTAAGCAGGATCTTCATTTTCATTGTACCAGGTATATTGTCTTCGACTATCCATTTGCAATACATTTTATTACTCCAACATTGACGGACTACTTATTTAATTGTGTAATCATCCGCAACAATGTCGAAGCAGTGACACGAACATCAGCATAGCAAATCCCATGAGAAATATCTAGGTCGGTTTCCAGGATGACAGTGGAGGGGTCTCGGAGTCCTTCCATGTGTTGAGGAATTCGTGGTACCGATCACCCTGGATAGCATCCATGGAGGCATAGGACTCGAGCTCTGCCATCTCCTCGGGCGAGAGCTTCACAGACAAGGCACCCACATTCTGATTGAAGTTCTCAATCTTCGTCGTGCCAGGTATGGGACACACATCGGTTCCTTGGTGGTGAACCCAGGCCAGCGCGAGCTGGGACGGCGTGCATCCTTTCCTCGCAGCCATCTCGCTCACACGCTCGAATATGGTGGCGTTCTTCTCCATGTTCTCGGGTTGAAATCTTGGAAGACTCTGCGGATGCACTTATATTAGGATCTTTGTTAGAAAACGCTAACGAGCTAGCTAGCCGTATGTAGGACCAAAGTCACCTTGCGGAAATCGTCATCCGATAATGTGTCCACCATTTTTGCTCCACCTGATAGAAAACCTCTGCCCAATGGACTGTATGCCACAATTCCTATACCGAGTTCTCTGGAAAAAAACAGGAAGTTCTTGCTGGGATTATTACTCAGAGGAACGACGGTTCAAAAGTGCTATGTTTCGAAAGGAATTGTGGGCAGAAGTAGGCCGGCTATTGATGCAAATACCTGCAAGTGGGAATTATATCCTTCTCAACGTCTCTAGACCAGAGGGACCACTCCAGCTGCACGGCGGTGATCGGATGAACTGCGTGCGCCCTTCTGATCGTCGACGCCGATGCTTCGGATAATCCGACGTATTTTACCTTTCCTTCTTCGACTAGCTTCTTCACTTCCCCCATCTGACGGCGAGAAGTCAAGAAAGCAAAGGCTCGCCAGTATCAAACTACTAAGTTTTTGATGTTTCAATGGAGTGAGCAAATACTCGTTCTGAGTTCTGACCGTGATCTCGACGGGGACGTTGTTGTCAATACGGTGCTGGTAGTAGAGGTCGATGCAGTCGACGCCAAGCCGGGCGAGGCTGCCCTCGCATGCGGCCCGTACGTACACCGGGTCCCCGCGGATCTGCCGATCGCCGTCGAGGGACGCGATGCCGAACTTGGTGGCCAGCTCCACCTTCTCCCTCACCCCGCCTTGCAACGCCTGCCAGCCACGAGAATTCACATCGAACACCTTCAGCGCACACCCATAAATCGGGAAAGAAAAGCGTAATTGATTAGAGTTAAGAAGTAACCTTGCCGAGGAGGATCTCGTTGGTGTGCGGCCCGTAGATGTCGGAGGTGTCGAACAGCGTGACGCCGGTGGCGACGGCGTGGTGAATGAGCGCGATCATGTCAGGCTCGGGCTTGGGCGCGCCGTAGTAGGCGGACATGCCCATGCAGCCGAGGCCCTGCGCCGAGACGTCAAGCCCCTGCGACCCCAGCTTAATGCGCGGCACAACCGCCGGAGCAGAAGCCATGGCGTCCTTGATTCTTGTGTGATGACTGATGAGTGATGATGAGTAAGTAGGTCGGGAGTTTTCAGTTCAGTGATGCAGTGTGTCATGGGTGCTATTTGTAGTGCGGTGGAGGCGTCATGGAGTAGGTCACCCGGCTGCTAATTTGGCCGGCCGGGAGCTTTCGGCGCAATGCTACAATATGTTATGTGTAGAGTAGATCAGCCGGCTCGGCTGCACGTCGCATATATTGGGGCAGAGCGTCACTGTCAGGCCAGAAATTCTCTTCGCTAAACCACTTTTATGCAAGCGAAGTAATCGCGTCCGGTCAAAATATACAGGTCAGCCAGTAATGTAAAATATACCGGGATGATTTACGTGTCATTTTCGTAAAGATTTCGGAAAGGGGTATTTAGGGCATCTCCAACAGGCCTACCCATCCCTCGCCCGCGCGTCCGGATGGGTCGAACCGGACAAAAACGCGACCCATCCCTAAAACGGATGGCCGCGCCGTCCGGGGCGACCCAAAGCCGGCTAATCTGGGCCTCGTTCGCGTGGCCGCGGATACACAGGGCTGCACTCTCGTGTCATCCCCTTGTCCTCCCCTGGCTCGCCTGTCTGCCTCCCAAAACACACCCACTTCACTTCACTCCCAAAACCTAGAGATGGCCGACGAAGCTCCAGCCGCCGCCACCGCCACCATCGGAGACGAGGCCTAGCTCACGGTTGTTGTCGCTCCTGCCGTGGAGAAGGCTCCTGTCCTGGACGCTCCGGTGGTCCCGCAACCCGCGGCAGCGACGAAGAAGGCGAAGCCCGAGGTCACCGCGGAGTTGAGGGCGATCGAGAGCAAGAAGCGGGCCGACCGGCGCAGTGCGCACGAACAACGGAAGAAGGAGGCCGTTGCCGCTAAGGAGTGGCGGGGCGGCCGAGCAGCTCCTCCAACTCCAAACGGAGGCGAAGGCGAAGGCCATGCAAGAGCATGCCATGCTCTTTTACGGCCACGCCGCGCTAGCTCAGCACATGATTGTCCCGGGCGCCGGCACGTCCTCGGCGGGAAGCTCTGCCTCGTCCGTGACTCGGCCCCTTCCTCCAAGGTCAACACCCCCTGCCCTGTTTGGGTACACGCCCAACGCGCAGGAAATGGTGGCACCATCGGGGCGGTACTTGTACCCGTCACGGGATGGGTCACCGGAGGTGGGCGAGTCCATGATGGGGTCGTTGCCTTCGTCCATTGACCTCAACCGTGCGCCGGCGGCGCACTCCAAGGCCCCCAAGCACCTGGGAGCAGCAGCGATGACCGGTGCCCGCAACCTGTTCGGCGATTTGTCGGCCGAGCGCGCCGCCATCTATGCAGGCAGCGTCCACCATGCAGGCCCCTCCATCTTACCCGCCAACGATGACGACCACCATGCCATATCCGTCGACCGAGCAAGCTCCCCCGCCACCTCCCATTGACATAGAGGAGGACACCACTTGCCCATCCTGGCACCATGAACATCGACCAGGAGTCGTTGTTCGGCGACGAGCTCACACAAGCCGCAGCTGCACAAGCTCGAGGTCGCCGGCTTAGCAAAAGAACCAGCAACTACACGCAGCTGGAGGACATAATGCTCGTCGACGCATGGTTGGCCATTGGTCAAGATCCATTGACATGCGTCGAGCAGAAGGGGACCGCATTCTGGCGCCGGATCCATGACTACTTCCATGAACATCGCCGGTACAGAGAGGAGCGGTTTGACAGCGACCGCAACGAGTGCTCTCTCCAAAAGAGGTGGGGAACAATTCAAACGGAATGCAACAAGTTCCAGACGGTGTATGATCACGTGAAGCGGATTCCCGTTAGCGGCATCGGCGTCAATGACTTGGTATGATTCTTAACCTCAACTTGTTCATCCGTTATTTGCACATATGTTTGTCATTGTTGTCTCGCTTTGCTCTATGTGTGGCAAGCTTTAAATTTCTTCAAAAATGTGAACGAAGGAATGTCCTTTGGCTTCCCTCGTTGTGGAAGGAACTCGAGGGCACCCCCAAGTTCTAGGAGGGGTACAAGGGGTATATGGCGACCTTGACTGGCAACAAGACTGCCAAAGATGCCACGGTTATTAACCTTGATGGTGGCCAGCCTTGCGGTAGCTCCGCTTCTCGTGCAAGCCGTCCACGAGGCAACCGAGGCCGACTTGAAGTGTGAATTTGGTCGGCACTTTGAAGAAGATGTATGCTGACAAAGAGGTGTCCACGGACAAGAGGGATGAGAGGAGGCGCCGGGAGAAGGAAGAGGACATGAAGAACTACTTCGATGTCCAAAAGAGGAAGCTTGAGATTGAAGAGGTGAAGGCCAAGATGAAGGCTAGGGAAATTGAACTCAAAGAGAAAGAATTAGAGCTCAAGGAACAAAAAGGTGAAATTGAAGCAGAAGGAAGTTGAGCTGAAACGGCAAACCGAGAACCACATGATCATGGACGCCGACTTGACCATCATAACGCACCGCGTGTCCACCCAAACGGGCCACTGCCTAGGACAGCAGCCACATTTTTTTTAGGACAGCGGCCACATTAATAAGCTAATACTCCCTCCCATAATACTTGTCGCCGAAAACAAGTAAATAGACACACTAATTGTACTCCTTCCCTATACATTTAAATTTGCATAAATCTCGAAGGAAGTAATTATGGACCTGATGGAGAATTCTCCATCCGGCATGATGACAGTCCACGCATTAGTTGGGTGCCGATCATCGCTGCTTTAGGATGAGTTGACATATTGCGCAGGGCGTGATTGCTTTCTTGAGGGTTCTACTATTTCGCTTTAGCCAGTTTTGCCATATGCCGATCCACAAAATCATGAATGTTTTGATGCCACTAAGCGGCTCTATCGACTTCCTTAATTAGGGACAATGATGTTGATGCCACTAAGCGGTCCTCTCGACACGACGAAAGCATAACAACCGGAAAGACGAAATTTGAGATGACACAGGAAGATCAGTACATTCTGAGCGAACAGCGTCAAACAGGTCAGCAGACAGGCATGATAGTCCACAAACTAACAACCAGAGTTCAAGTCTGATCTGCGACCCAGACCCCCATAATAAGAAGGACAAAATTTCAATGTAGGGCTTAGGGAACTAAATGCAGCTAAGATACCAAGGTCCAGTAGAACCAAGCAAATCAAATGTAAAATGACAGGTGTAAATGGAACAGATTGACAATATTATGGATATGGAAGCAGGCAAAATATACTCAGTCGTTCCAAGCTAGAGTCGATTCACTTGCATAAAATAGAGTTCAGCATGTCTGAAGACAACATGGACGAGACAACTAACAAAACCAGGAATGAAACATGCAGCCTTCCATAAAGCACATAGGAGTGATCTAAGCTGAGGCACCCTTGCCCTTCTTCTTCTGGAGCTTCCTCATGTAGAACTCCAGCTCTTTGCCCTCCAGGATGTACCTATGGTTCAAAGGCAACAATGTAAGAAACTTCACAATTCTATGCCATTTCACGTTTTCCCTTTACAAGTAAAGAACATTTGAAGCAACCAGTATAACGTACCCATCAGCCCTGCCACACTGACCAGGGCGGGAAGAGATGCAGGCCAGCAGCCTTCCACCACTGAACTGCTCTTCGATGTGGGCATCCAGAGTGCGTCCCTGCTGACGCTTCTCCAGCTTCCGCTGGACATTGTTACTCTTCTTTGCCTCCTCTGTGGCAGCTGCAGCTACCTCACCCTCTTGTCCCTGCACAAATTTAGATCAGATAATCAATACATCAATAGCCATGATAAACAATGTTTCCAATACTTGTGAATATACTAGACTTAATTATCAGCAAATATCAAATATTTAAGTAACTTGTTTTCGGCAACACAACAAGGGCAGACTATAAACAAAATATAACACAACAGGTGATAAGGGAACAAATTAAGTGGTTTAACAGATCAAAATAGAAATAAAGCATTTGAAGAAATATCTTCTTTGATGGCACGGAATAGAATGAGCAGATAGAGTTGATTAACAAGAATTTCGATTATACAAGCTATTGCAATCAGAATCTTGTCAACTTGGGTTGATAAAGAAAATATGGGTAACAAAGAATAGTACCTCAGCTGCGTCCTTCTTTGCAGCAGCAGTGGTTTTCTTCTTGCGGCCAATGTCCACTCCATAGTGTGTCAGATACCACCCCTTGAAGGGAGCAGCATCAACTTGGACAATGGCATTCTTCACAAGAGTCTGGGTGCGAACCAGCTCGTTGTTTGATGCGTTGTAAACCACATCCAGGAGACGGGTCTTGCGGGTGACAGCCTCACTTCCCCATGAGAAGTTACCAGTATCCAGGCGCAGAGCCCTCCACTTCACATTACCTCCACGGACACGGACCCTCCTCACAGTCTTGTTGCTGGACAGCTTAGTGTTAGCTGGCTGGCGGCCGAGCTCATACCTAAGAGTAGTGAGAAAACACAAAGTAAGGTTTAGAACAACATCTTCCTTGCTGCAATCTACATTCATCCTAAACTAGATTCCATAGACTGAGATAACAAACACTAATTAAAATAGTTAAACACAAATAAATAAGTACACGAATCAGGCATATATCGAACTGGACAACCAAGGGCATCATCACTCAACGATAACTCCCAAGGATACAAAATATACAATTCTACATTAAAGAGTACTACACAGATAGGAACTATTCAGGACATTCATAACTTGGAACAGTCAAAAG
Organism: Lolium perenne; assembly: GCF_019359855.2. NCBI lineage: Eukaryota > Viridiplantae > Streptophyta > Magnoliopsida > Poales > Poaceae > Lolium > Lolium perenne. The sequence goes on from NC_067245.2 coordinate 193,596,924, forward strand.
AAGTCAATTATAATCAGTTAATAAGTTACTTTGAAATAACAGCCAAATAAGTTCTTATATCGAATATTAATTTGATGCACATCAAGGTACCTAGCTATTGTGCTATCATAAATGTTCATACAACGACCTCAGAAACCAGGAACTTGAGCGAATTGGCAAGTAACAATTACAGAATTAACCATAGCACAAAGCTTACAAGAAAGAGAGACCATTTCGACAACACAAAGTAAACAGGAGGTCATCGAATCATATGCAAACAACATAACCACAATAAAAGTCTAACCATTATCCTATGACCTACCCAGATATCAGAGTACGAAGACATGACATAATCATTAGGGGTAGAGATCAAATATCAGAATTAACATTTTATTCACGGCTGATCTAGAGGTGTGAAAGAACATATAACTGCAGGGTACAGAAATAATCGCGAACAAATGATAACACTGGAAGCCTTGTTGCTAGCCTCGTTTCTACCAAAATAACAGATCACATAAATCGTTGGTACTAGAGATACATAGCAGAAATAGCATGTTATTGACGGCTGGCCCAAGTATAAACAACCTAATCTGCGTAGATCCTACAAATATCTACACGAATAGTAAGGGGAAAGGGGGGGATCGCAATTACTTTCGCTTCTTCCTCCACGCCTTCATCTTCCCACCGGTGGCCCGGCGCTTGTGCATGGAGTCACGGGAGATACCTGCGGGGAAGCAGCAACCGCGGCGATTAGCATCGCGCAAACCAAGCAGCCTTCGGTGCAGCGACGGAAGAGATCACGGCGAGCCCGGAGTGGGAAGGGAAGGGGAGGAGAGGGCGAGCGCCGGTGCTTACCCATGGTGGCGTCGGTGGCTGCTCCGCCTTCTACGCCCGCGCCGCCGCAGCTTTGGTTTGGTCTCGCAGGAGGGAAGAGGCGGAAGGAACCCTAGGGGTTCGGGTTAAATAGGGATCGCAGACGGGCTTAGGGTTTACTTGTGAGTGGGCCTCTCGTGATCCGACGGTGGATGATGGAGCTATCAGCATTCCTTGGGCCTAATGGCCCATGCGACTGGTACAGGCCCAAATGAATGGAATAAGTTGGGGCATGACCGATCGTTGAAGGAAGCTGCCCAGTTAGGGCTCGTCAATCCCCTCGAAAAGGCCTTGTTACTGCGAAATGGGACAGACCGGAATAAATATTTTTTCATGATGCTAAAGACGAAGTACAGTATTATGTTTTGCTAACATAAATTCCGGAAAATCTGACTCATGAACTATGTTCCTTCCTGGATAAAATACACAATGAACACATGATTGGTGTAATTTTTTATAAGATAAGATGTGAAACCATGTATACAAGAGTATCATACTAGCACGTTATTAAAGCCTACCGATGAAGGAAAACGCTTGGTTGATCCGGGCGGCATATGCTTCAAGCGAAAATCAACTTTCTATTGGTCCAATATATAGGCATCGGGATCTACGAAAGAAAAGAAAAAGACCCATTTTAACACGACTGTGTATAGGAATAAAAATACTGCCTGGGTGAACCTTGTAATAAATACTACACGTGGGAACTCGTGAGAGAGAAATCGCTAGGAAACAATTTTATCTGTTCCAACTCCAACTCCGGTAACCCACCCATACAGACAGCCTGCGGGGAGGATGGCACTACTGGCAAAGACCGTCTGGCGAAAACATCGGTATGCCCGTTAAAGCTACTGGAACCGCCTTTCCGAGCGTAATCAACTTCATCATGCTCCCGACGTGATTTTCTTCAGTAATTGCATGTCCATTTATCATTATGACGTGATTTCCTGCACAACATCCAAAAATAGAAGAGATTGCACATCTTTGCATTGATTAGGCATTAGTAGCAAGTTGAGACGTAAACTTACTCAATTTCTTGACTTAGCTAAGGTTTTAAATGCGAGAAAATATGGCGTATTACACAGCCATCAGCTTCCCCAAGCTTAAACTTGATCGTCCTCTAGCAAAAAACAATGAACCATTGTACTTATTTGGCAATATTATTTCCAAGGTAAGACTCGGTTAACTAAATGAACTAGAGTAAGAACTTTCACCATTAACTAAGCATAAAAATATAGCTTTACTCCAATTGTTTCAAATCACTCCCACTGGTACAATATCTTAACAAGTCTACTGACTAGCATGAACAATTCAAACTTTCAAAGTGGGATACATAAAACATACCTCTTGTAGGCAGCTTCATATTTCTCTTCCTTACGATGTGTTCCTTCAAAACTCTTGGTAGATCTCCCTCATAAATAATATCAAGCAAAGAGGTATTCGAAAATTCAGCTCTTTCAAGAACAAGGATAAAAGGAAAAATATTTTTTTTTGATTTGGGATAGAGAGGGAAAAAAGAAAAGAGAATGGCGACAAAGTAAGGAACTAAAAAACAAATGAAAAAGGAAAACAAACTAAAACGAAAAGCAAATAAAAAAGCAAAGTGTTGGAACAAATCAACACGAGTGTTTCAAAGCCCTTTCAAAGAGCTGGAGTACAAATTTATTCAACACAAATAAAAATGCTTGAGGAACACATCCCTGAGCTTAGGCTTTTGCAAGCCCCTCTTGTGGTGGAGGATAATTCCCATAGTTCCATTGGTTGCTCCAATGGGTGAATTGGGAATTGAGTTCGGTGGCGTTGTCTCGAAGGTTGATGGTGAGGTTTCTCAGGTTCTCAATGCCTCTTTTGAGCGCGTATATGTCCTGGTAGGTGGTGAAGTCATGAAGTGGCTGCTGCTCATGTTCTGGTCCTTGAGGTTCTTGTTAAACCTCCTCTTCTCCTTTAGGTTCATCTAGTTGTTGGGGTAGATTTGCCTCAACCTGCACATCATAATGCAGACGCGTATCCTCGAGAGAGAATAAAACATTAGGCAAAGGGGCAGCGATCAAGTGATTAGCTCCCGATATATTGAAGTGATATCTACCTTCTATTTTTCTAACCATACCACATGCATTCAGAGTAGTAAAACAAAGACGACGAGGGCCTTCCAATGCCCATAAGTTACTTCCATTGATATTAAGCCTTCTTGCCAAGATGTTGATGACTCCACCTCCGCATATGGGGCCTCGAGCTTCAAGTGCTTGGCGGTTCAGGTAGAGAACAATAATTGTGCCCAAGTTTGGGCGGAGGTTGCTTTCTGGGAACACAACCTTTGCGAGGATCATCATGTTCTCTTCATTAAGTCTTGTGAAATCACCTCATGCTTGCAAGGTGTTAGCCATAACATAGTACAATTAGCGAATAGCAGGGCACTCAATAGATTTTCCCTAGGGGAGTGTGCTAGATATTGTCATCCTAGAAAAATGCATACTAGGTGAGGGGTTCAAAGTAATGCATGCATAGCGATTGGCAGTGGCACTATTCTCAAAGCCAAAGTGATTGCACCACTCATATAAGGTCAAATCACACTCACGGTTCATCAAGTGGAAGGATATTCGGTCGACTCCGGGTTGATTGTCCTCAATGTTGTAGTAGTGCTTCACCGTGTACTTCAGGGTGCTGGGGAACTCGAGTGTCAAGTGGAGATAGGTGGCAGCCTCCTGAAAACAAAACTCAAGCGAACCAACATTGTTGCAAAGAGTATTGAAATCATCGCGTAGGCCTAGTTGGTTCAAAATATGGGGGCACGTCCATTTTGTCGACTTGATCTTGCGGTCCTTGAGACGGTTGAAACGGTTGCGATGACGTTGGTCTTCGAACTTGATACCGAGCAAAGCGGGTGAGTCTTCAACCGGTAGTGCAGCCTGTGCAGCCACAGCGTGCGAGCGGCTCCTTGTGTTCATCTAAAATAAATAATTAACAGTTTAGTATCTTAAGCACAATTAATTTTTTAAACAAAAATAAAATCCAATCCGATAGAAATAGACATATGATCATCCTCTACACATCTTATAAAAGAACCTCCTCTAAAACTGCAATATAGCATGCTCATTAAGGTGATGAAGTTCATAATATGACCTAAGTCTAGATTAATAATGGCAAAAGCTAGAGCATGCATTCACGGATAAAAAGTTAGGGATCGGAGGAGAAACGTACCATACTTCGATGGAGTGCAAGGAATCAAATAAAAAACGAACGAAATTGGAGATCCAATGGAGTGGGTTTTGAGTTTGGAGGAGGAAGAGAGAGAGGATGTGAAATTTTTGAGTTGGTTACCTCTTCCATGCCTGTTTATGGCCCCCGACGCGTGGTACGGGCGCATGGTACGGGCGCATCCCGCCTATACCAGGTGCAGCTGATGGCGTGTATTTCACACGTTCGTTGGGCAACCCCAAGAGGAAGGTATGATGCGCACAGCAGCAAGTTTTCCCTCAGAAAGAAACCAAGGTTTATCGAACCAGGAGGAGCCAAGAAGCACGTTGAAGGTTGATGGCGGCGGGATGTAGTGCGGCGCAACACCAGAGATTCCGGCACCAACGTGGAACCTGCACAACACAACCAAAGTACTTTGCCCCAACGAAACAGTGAGGTTGTCAATCTCACCGGCTTGCTGTAACAAAGGATTAACCGTATTGTGTGGAAGATGATTGTTTGCGAAACAAGAGAACAAAGATTACGATGATTGTATTTCAGTAAAGAGAATTGGACCGGGGTCCACAGTTCACTAGAGGTGTCTCTCCCATAAGACAAACAGCATGTTGGGTGAACAAATTACAGTTGGGCAATTGACAAATAAAGAGAGCATGACCATGCACATACATATCATGATGAGTATAGTGAGATTTAATTGGGCATTACGACAAAGTACATAGACCGCCATCCAACTGCATCTATGCCTAAAAAGTCCACCTTCAGGTTATCATCCGAACCCCCTCCAGTATTAAGTTGCAAAGCAACAGACAATTGCATTAAGTATGGTGCGTAATGTAACTAGTGACTACATCCTTGAACATAGCACTAATGTTTTATCCCTAGTGGCAACAAGACAACACAACCTTAGAACTTTCGTCATCGTCCCGGTGTCAATGCGAGGCATGAACCCACTATCGAGCATAAATACTCCCTCTTGGAGTTACAAGCATCTACTTGGCCAGAGCATCTACTAGTAACGGAGAGCATGCAAGATCATAAACAACACATAGCATAACGTTGATAATCAACATAACAAGTATTCTCTATTCATCGGATCCCAACAAACGCAACATATAGAATTACAGATAGATGATCTTGATCATGTTAGGCAGCTCACAAGATCCGACAATGATAGCACAATGGGGAGAAGACAACCATCTAGCTCCGGCTATGGACCCATAGTCCAGGGGTAGACTACTCACACATCACACCGGAGGCGACCATGGCGGCGTAGAGTCCTCCGGGAGATGATTCCCCGCTCCGGCAGGGTGCCGGAGGCGATCTCTGGATCCCCGAGATGGGATCGGCGGCGGCGTCTCTGGAAGGTTTTCCGTATCGTGGTTCTCGATCGGGGTTTCGTCACGGAGACTTTTTATAGGCGAAAGGGCAGGTCAAGAGGCGGCACGGGGCCCCACACCACGGGGCCGCGCGGCCAAGGGGGCCGCGCCGCCCTAGGGTGTGGCCCCTCCGTGGCCCCTCTTCGTCTCTCCTTCGGACTTACGGAAGCTTCGTGAGAAAATAGGCCCCCGGGCTTTTATTTCGTCCAATTCCGAGAATATTTCCTTACTAGGATTTCTGAAACCAAAAGCAGTGACAAAGAATCGGCACTTCGGCATCTTGTTAATAGGTTAGTTCCAGAAAATGCACGAATATGACATAAAGTGTGCATAAAATATGTAGATAACATCAATAATGTGGCATGGAACATAAGAAATTATCGATACGTCGGAGACGTATCAGCATCCCCAAGCTTAGTTCTGCTCGTCCCGAGCGGTAAAACGATAACACGTATAATTTCTCGGAGTGACATGCCATCATAATCTTGATCATACTATTTGTAAAGCATATGTAGTGAATGCAGCGATCAAAACAATGCATATGACATGAGTAAACAAGTGAATCATATAGCAAAGACTTTTCATGAATAGCACTTCAAGACAAGCATCAATAAGTCTTGCATAAGAGTTAACTCATAAAGCAATAATTCAAAGTAAAGGTATTGAAGCAACACAAAAGAAGATTAAGTTTCAGCGGTTGCTTTCAACTTGTAACATGTATATCTCATGGATATTGTCAACATAGAGTAATATAATAAGTGCAATAAGCAAGTATGTAGGAATCAATGCATAGTTCACACAAGTGTTTGCTTCTTGAGGTGGAGAGAAATAGGTGAACTGACTCAACATTGAAAGTAAAAGAATGGTCCTCCATAGAGGAAAAGCATCGATTGCTATATTTGTGCTAGAGCTTTGATTTTGAAAACATAAAGAGAGCATAAAAATAAAGTTTTGAGAGGTGTATGTTGTTGTCAACGAATGGTAGCGGGTACTCTAACCCCTTGCCGGACAAACCTTCAAAGAGCGGCTCCCATTTTATTTTATTTTGGGTGGCACTCCTTCCAACCTTTCTTTCACAAACCATGGCTAACCGAATCCTCGGTGCCTCGCCAACAATCTCATACCATGAAGGAGTGCCTTTTTATTTTAGTTTTATTATGATGACACTCCTCCCAACCTTTGCTTACACAAGCCATGGCTAACCGAATCCTTCGGTGCCGTCCAACAATCACATACCATGGAGGAGTGTCTATTTTTGTTAATTAATTTGGGACTCGGGAATCCCATTGCCGGCTCTTTTTGCAAAATTATTGGATAAGCGGATGAAGCCACTAGTCCATTGGTGAAAGTTGCCCAACAAGATTGAAAGATAAACACCACATACTTCCTCATGAGCTATAAAACATTGACACAAATCAGAGATGATAAATTTTGAATTGTTTAAAGGTAGCACTCAAGCAATTTACTTTGGAATGGCGGAAAATACCATGTAGTATAGGTAGGTATGGTGGACACAAATGGCATAGTGGTTGTCTCAAGTATTTTGGATGCATGAGAAGTATTCCCTCTCGATACAAGGTTTAGGCTAGCAAGGCTTATTTGAAACAAACACAAGGATGAACCGGTGCAGCAAAACTCACATAAAAGACATATTGAAAACATTATAAGACTCTACACCGTCTTCCTTGTTGTTCAAACTCAATACTAGAAATTATCTAGACCTTAGAGAAACCAAATATGCAAACCAAATTTTAGCATGCTCTATGTATTTCTTCATTAATGGGTGCAAAGCATATGATGCAAGAGCTTAATCATGAGCACAACAATTGCCAAGTATCACATTACCCAAGACATTTATAGCAATTACTACATGTATCATTTTCCAATTCCAACCATATAACAATTTAACGAAGGAGAAACTTCGCCATGAATACTATGAGTAGAAACCAAGGACATACTTGTCCATATGCTACAGCGGAGCGTGTCTCTCTCCCATAAAGTGAATGCTAGGATCCATTTTATTCAAACAAAACAAAAAACAAAAACAAACCGACGCTCCAAGAAAAAGCACATAAGATGTGATGGAATAAAAATATAGTTTCAGGGGAGGAACCTGATAATGTTGTCGATGAAGAAGGGGATGCCTTGGGCATCCCCAAGCTTAGACAGCTTGAGTCTTCTTGATATATGCAGGGGTGAACCACCGGGTGCATCCCCAAGCTTAGAGCTTTCACTCTCCTTGATCATGTTGCATCATACTCCTCTCTTGATCCTTGAAAACTTCCTCCACACCAAACTCGAAACAACTCATTAGAGGGTTAGTGCACATTATAAATTGACATATTCAGAGGTGACACAATCATTCTTAACACTTCTGGATATTGCATAATGCTACTGGACATTAGTGGATCAAAGAAATTCATCCAACATAGCGAAAGAGGCAATGCGAAATAAAAGGCAGAATCTGTCAAAACAGAACAGTTCGTATTGACGAATTTTAAAATGGCACCAGACTTGCTCAAATGAAAATGCTCAAATTGAATGAAAGTTGCGTACATATCTGAGGATCATGCATGTAAATTGGCTTAATTTTCTGAGTTACCTACAGGGAGGTGGACCCAGATTCGTGACAGCAAAGAAATCTGGAACTGTGCAGTAATCCAAATCTAGTACTTACTTTTCTATCAACGGCTTAACTTGGCACAACAAAACACAAAACTAAGATAAGGAGAGGTTGCTACAGTAGTAAACAACTTCCAAGACACAAAATAAAAACAAAGTACTGTAGGTAAAAACATGGGTTGTCTCCCATAAGCGCTTTTCTTTAACGCCTTTCAGCTAGGCGCAGAAAGTGTGTATCAAGTATTATCAAGAGATGGTACTTCTACAGCGGGGTGTGGAGTTTTCTCAACTAGGCATAGTATATTGGATACATAAGTTTCAGCATCTCCCTTTTCATTAGTCTTAGGCGTGCTATTCTCATCAAACAAATTTTCAGAACTAGCCAAGCATAGTTATTTTCTAGTGCATCATTCATAGCCAGGAGCTTACATGGTATTGGTGCTTTGATCTCCCTCTATCATCAATATTATTAGTGAATCTTATTCTATCCATATCCATCTTTTCAAGGAGACTAACAAAATTAGTAGGAGAACCAAGCATATTGAATTTAGCAAACACCTTTCTAGCTTCTCTTGCTAAACCACCAAATTCTCTAAGAAGGGTTTCTAATACAAAATCTTTCTTTTCCCCTTCTTCCATATCGCCAAGTGTGAAGAACATGTGTTGGATTATAGGATTAAGATTAACAAATTTAGTTTCCAACAAGCGAACTAAATGTGCAGCAGCAATTTCATAAGTAGGCGCAAGGTCTACCAAGTGTCTATCTTCAAAATTTTCAATAGTACTAACATGATTGAAAAATTCTTCTATATTATTTCTCCCAACTATAGACCCACGTCCTACCGGTATGTCTTTTGTGGTAAAATTAAAAGGAAACATGATGAAATAAGTAAAGTAAATGCAAGTAAACTAATTTTTTTGTGTTTTTGATATAGCAAACAAGATATCAAGTAAAGTAAAACTAGCAACTAATTTTTTTGTATTTTGATTTAGTGCAGCAAACAAAGTAGTAAATAAAACTAAGTAAGACAAAAACAAAGTAAAGAGATTGAGAAGTGGAGACTCCCCTTGCAGCGTGTCTTGATCTCCCCGGCAACGGCGCCAGAAAATATGCTTGATGGCGTGTATTTCACACGTTCGTTGGGCAACCCCAAGAGGAAGGTATGATGCGCACAGCAGCAAGTTTTCCCTCAGAAAGAAACCAAGGTTTATCGAACCAGGAGGAGCCAAGAAGCACGTTGAAGGTTGATGGCGGCGGGATGTAGTGCGGCGCAACACCAGAGATTCCGGCACCAACGTGGAACCTGCACAACACAACCAAAGTACTTTGCCCCAACGAAACAGTGAGGTTGTCAATCTCACCGGCTTGCTGTAACAAAGGATTAACCGTATTGTGTGGAAGATGATTGTTTGCAGAAAACAGTAGAACAGTATTGCGATTGTATTTCAAGTAAAGAGAATTGGACCGGGGTCCACAGTTCACTAGAGGTGTCTCTCCCATAAGACAAACAGCATGTTGGGTGAACAAATTACAGTTGGGCAATTGACAAATAAAGAGAGCATGACCATGCACATACATATCATGATGAGTATAGTGAGATTTAATTGGGCATTACGACAAAGTACATAGACCGCCATCCAACCGCATCTATGCCTAAAAAGTCCACCTTCGTGTTATCATCCGAACCCCCTCCAGTATTAAGTTGCAAAGCAACAGAACAATTGCATTAAGTATGGTGCGTAATGTAACTAGTGACTACATCCTTGAACATAGCACTAATGTTTTATCCCTAGTGGCAACAGCACAACACAACCTTAGAACTTTCATCCTTTGTCCCAGGTGTCAATGCGGGCATGAACCCACTATCGAGCATAAATACTCCCTCTTGGAGTTACAAGCATCTACTTGGCCAGAGCATCTACTAGTAACGGAGAGCATGCAAGATCATAAACAACACATAGCATAACTTTGATAATCAACATAACAAGTATTCTCTATTCATCGGATCCCAACAAACGCAACATATAGAATTACAGATAGATGATCTTGATCATGTTAGGCAGCTCACAAGATCCGACAATGATAGCACAATGGGGAGAAGACAACCATCTAGCTACTGCTATGGACCCATAGTCCAGGGGTAGACTACTCACACATCACACCGGAGGCGACCATGGCGGCGTAGAGTCCTCCGGGAGATGATTCCCCTCTCCGGCAGGGTGCCGGAGGCGATCTCCTGGATCCCCCGAGATGGGATCGGCGGCGGCGGCGTCTCTGGAAGGTTTTCCGTATCGTGGTTCTCGATGCATCGGGGTTTTCGTCACGGAGACTTTTTATAGGCGAAAGGGCAGGTCAAGAGGCGGCACGGGGGCCCCACACCACAGGGCCGCGCGGCCAAGGTGGGGGGGGCCGCGCCGCACTAGGGTGTGGCCCCACCGTGGCCCCACTTCGTCTCTCCTTCGGACTTGGAAGCTTCGTGAGAAAATAGGCCCCTGGGCTTTTATTTCGTCAATTCGAGAATATTTCCTTACTAGGATTTCTGAAACCAAAAACAGCAGAAAACAAGAATCGGCACTTCGGCATCTTGTTAATAGGTTAGTTCCAGAAAATGCACGAATATGACATAAAGTGTGCATAAAATATGTAGATAACATCAATAATGTGGCATGGAACATAAGAAATTATCGATACGTCGGAGACGTATCAGCAGCCGCCTTTGAACTAAGGCGGTCGACGCAGTACGGCCGGATGGTACGGACGTATCCCCCCGTACCGATGGTCGTTAAATTACAGTATGTTTTCTGAAAATTTGGATTTTTCGTCGTCGAAGTGGTACGGGCGCATGGTACGGTCTGGTCTGCCCGTACCGATGGTCGCCAAAGTTATAGATGGTTTCGACAAAATCTTTAACTTTTCTTCCTCGAAGCCGTGGATGCAGTATGACCACCCTAAGGTTCCATAGTGGATCGAGGACATCCCTTCTGGTGGGAATTCTCGGGGAGAATACGGTGGCCCTCGTGTATTTGGAGTGACTTGTCCTCCACACCGCTCCAACCGAGAGTAGCACTCGCAAGAGTGTGAACTTCAGGATACATCGTTGTCTCCGCGTCATTTCGGTTATTCCTATACCCGAACTCTTTACTTATGCACTTTACTTTGTGATAGCCTTAGTGCTTGAAGTTATATATCTTGCTATCACATAGTTGCTTGAATTGCTTAGCATAAGTCATTGGTGCACATAGGTGAACCCTAGCTATATAGGTTTTGTGCTTGACAAATTAAACGCTAGTTTTATTCCGCATTTGTTAAGCTATTTTCGTAAAAGTTTTAAACCGTCTGACACGCGTACAACACGCGACCGTTGGGAACCCCAAGTGGAAGGTGTGATGCGTACAACAGTAAGTTTCCCTCAGTAAGAAACCAAGGTTTATCGAACCAGTAGGAGCCAAGAAGCACGTTGAAGGTTGATGGCGGCGGAGTGTAGTGCGGCGCAACACCAGGGATTCCGGCGCCAATGTGGAACCTGCACAACACAACCAAATTACTTTGCCCCAACGTGACAGTGAGGTTGTCAATCTCACCGACTTGCTGTAACAAAGGATTAGATGTATAGTGTGGATGATGATGTTTGCAGAGAACAGTAAGAACGAGTATTGCAGTAGATTGTATTCGATGTAAAAGAATGGACCGGGGTCCACAGTTCACTAGTGGTGTCTCTCCCATAAGAAATAGCATGTTGGGTGAACAAATTACGGTTGGGCAATTGACAAATAAAGATGGCATGACAATGCACATACATGTTATGATGAGTAGTGTGAAATTCAATTGGGCATTACGACAAAGTACATAGACCGCTATCCAACATGCATCTATGCCTAAAAAGTCCACCTTCAGGTTATCATCCGAACCCCTTCCAGTATTAAGTTGCAAACAACAGACAATTGCATTAAGTATGGTGCGTAATGTAATCAACACAAATATCCTTAGACATAGCATTGATGTTTTATCCCTAGTGGCAACAGCACATCCACAACCTTAGAACTTTCTGTCACTGTCCCAGATTTAATGGAGGCATGAACCCACTATCGAGCATAAATACTCCCTCTTAGAGTTACAAGTAACGATTTGGCCAGAGCCTCTACTAATAACGGAGAGCAGGCAAGATCATAAACAACACATAGATGATAGATTGATAATCAACATAACATAGCATTCCATATTCATCGGATCCCAACAAACGCAATATGTAGTATTACAAATAGATGATCTTGATCATGTTAGGCAGCTCACAAGATCGAACAATGATAGCACAATGAGGAGAAGACAACCATCTGGCTACTGCTATGGACCCATAGTCCAGGGGTGAATGATACGTCTCCGACGTATCGATAATTTCTTATGTTCCATGCCACATTATTAATGATATCTACATGTTTTATGCATACTTTATGTCATTATTATGCGTTTTCCGGAACTAACCTATTGACGAGATGCCGAAAGGCCAGTTGCTGTTTTCTGCTGTTTTTGGTTTCAGAAATCCTAGTAAGGAAATATTCTCGGAATCGGACGAAATCAACGCCCAGCATCTTAGAATCCCCGGAAGCATCCAGAACACCCGAGAGAGGCCAGAGGGGGGCCACAGGCCCACCAGATGGTAGGCCGGCGCGGCCAAGGGGGGGCCCGCGCCCCCATAGTGTGTCGTTGCCTCGTTGACCTTCTGACGCCGCCTCTTCGCCTATAAGAAGCCCCTTGACCTAAAACCTCGAGACGAAAAAACCACGGTACGAGAAACCTTCCAGAGCCGCCGCCATCGCGAAGCCAAGATCTGGGGGACAGGAGTCTCTGTTCCGGCACGCCGCCGGGACGGGGAAGTGCCCCCGGAAGGCTTCTCCATCGACACCGCTGCCATCTCTACCGCCATCTTCATCAACGCTGCTGTCTCCCATGAGGAGGGAGTAGTTCTCCATCGAGGCTCGGGGCTGTACCAGTAGCTATGTGGTTAATCTCTCTCCTATGTACTTCAATACAATGATCTCATGAGCTGCCTTACATGATTGAGATTCATATGAGTTTTGTATCACAATTTATCTGTGTGCTACTCTAGTGATGTTATTAAAGTAGTTTATTTCTCCTGCACGGTGTAATGGTGACAGTGTGTGCATCGTGTAGTACTTGGCGTAGGCTATGATTGTGATCTCTTGTAGATTATGAAGTTAACTATTGCTATGATAGTATTGATGTGATCTATGCCTCCTTTCGTAGCGTGAAGGTGACAGTGTGCATGCTATGTTAGTACTTGGTTTGGTTATGTTGATCTATCGTGCACTCTAAGGTTATTTAAATATGAACATCGAATATTGTGGAGCTTGTTAACTCCGGCATTGAGGGTTCGTGTAATCCTACACAGTTAGTGGTGTTCATCATCCAACAAGAGAGTGTAGAGTCTAGCATCTATCTATTTATTCTGTTATGTGATCAATGATGAGAGTGTCCACTAGTGAAAGTATAATCCCTAGGCCTTGTTCCTAAATACTGCTATCGCTGCTTGTTTACTGTTCTACTGCATCTGTACTGCCCGCAATATTACCACCATCAACCACACGCCAGCAAGCACTTTTCTGGCGCCGTTACTACTGCTCATACTTATTCATACCACCTGTATTTCACTATCTCTTCGCCGAACTAGTGAACCTATTAGGTGTGTTGGGGACACAAGAGACTTCTTGCTTTGTGGTTGCAGGGTTGCATGAGAGGGATATCTTTGACCTCTTCCTCCCTGAGATCGATAAACCTTGGGTGATCCACTTAAGGGAAACTTGTCTTGTTCTACAAACCTCTGCTCTTGGAGGCCCAACACTGTCTACAAGAATAGAAGCACCCGTAGACATCAGTGAACTACTCACACATCACTCCGGAGGCGACCATGGCGGTGAAGAGTCCTCCGGGAGATGATTTCCCTCTCCGGCAGGGTGCCGGAGGTGATCTCCTGAATCCCCCGAGATGGGATTGGCGGCGGCGGCGTCTCTGGAAGGTTTTCTGTATCGTGGCTCTCGGTACTGGAGTTATTATCGACGAAGGCTTCTTATAGGCAGAAGGGTAGGTTTAGGGGCGATGCGAGGGGCCCACACAACAGGGCCGCGCGGCCAGGGGCTGGGCCGCGCCGCCCTGGCGTGTCGCCGCCTCGTCGCCCCACTTCGTTTCCCTTTCGGACTTCTGGAAGCTTCGTGGAAAAATAAGACCCTGGGCGTTGATTTCATCCAATTCCGAGAATATTTCCTTACTAGGATTGCTGAAACCAAAAACAGCAGAAAACAGCAACTGGCTCTTCGGCATCTTGTTAATAGGTTAGTGCCGGAAAATGCATAAATATGACATAAAGTATGTATAAAACATGTGTGTATCATCAATAAAGTAGCATGGAACATAAGAAATTATCGATACGCTGGAGACGTATCAGCATCCCCAAGCTTAGTTCCTACTCGTCCTAGAGTAGGTAAACGATAACAAAGATAATTTCTGAAGTGACATGCTATCATAATCGTGATCAATACTATTGTAAGCACATGTAATGAATGCAGCGATTCGAAGCAATGGTAAAGACAATGGTTAAACAATTGAATCATATAGCAAAGACTTTTCATGAATAGTACTTTCAAGATAAGCATCAATAAGTCTTGCATAAGAGTTAACTCATAAAGCAATAAATTCATAGTAAAGACATTGAAGCAACACAAAGGAAGATTAAGTTTCAGCGGTTTCTTTCAACTTGTAACATGTATATCTCATGGATATTGTCAACATAAAGTAATATGATGAATGCAAATATGCAAGTATGTAAGAATCAATGCACAGTTAACACAAGTGTTTGCTTCTAAGATAGAAAGAAGTGGGTAAACTGACTCAACATAAAAGTAGAAGAATGGCCCTTAGAAGAGGGAAGCATTGATTGCTATATTTGTGCTAGAGCTTTTATTTTGAAAACAAGAAACAATTTTGTCAACGCTAGTAATAAAGCATATGTATTATGTATAAGATATCCTACAAGTTGCAAGCCTCATGCATAGATTACCAATAGTGCCCGCACCTTGTCCTAATTAGCTTGGATTTACATGGATTATCATCGCAATACATATGTTTTAACCAAGTATCACAAAGGGGTACCTCTATGCCGCCTGTACAAAGGTCTAAGGAGAAAGCTCGCATTGGATTTCTCGCTTTTGATTATTCTCAACTTAGACATCCATACCGGGACAACATAGACAAGAGATAATGGACTCCTCTTTAATGCATAAGCATTCAACAACAAATAATATTCTCATAAGAGATTGAGGATTGTTGTCCAAAACTGAAACTTCCACCATGGATCATGGCTTTAGTTAGCGGCCCAATGTTCTTCTCTAACAATATGCATACTCAAACCATTCAACTCATGATAAATCACCCTTACTTCAGACAAGACGAACATGCATATCAACTCACATGATATTCAACAGAGATAGTTGATGGCGTCCCCAGGAACATGGTTATCGCTCAACAAGCAACTTAATAGGAAATAAGATACATAAGTACATATTCAATTCCACAATAGTTTTTAAGCTATTTTTCCCATGAGCTATATATTGCAGAGACAAAGGATAAAAATTTAAAGGTAGCACTCAAGCAATTTACTTTGGAATGGCAGAGAAATACCATGTAGTAGGTGGGTATGGTGGACACAAATGGCATAGTTTTTGGCTCAAGGATTTTGGATGCATGAGAAGTAATCCCTCTCAATACAAGGCTTAGGCTAGCAAGGTTATTTGAAGCAAACACAAGTATGAACCGGTACAGCAAAACTCACATAAAAACATATTGCAAGCATTATAAGACTCTACAATGTCTTCCTTGTTGTTCAAACCCTTACTAGAAAATATCTAGACCTTAGAGAGACCAATCATGCAAACCAAATTTTAGCAAGCTCTATGTATTTCTTCACTAATAGGTACAAAGTACATGATGCAAGAGCTTAAATATGATCCTTATGAGCACAACAATTGCCAAGTATCAAATTATTCAAGACATTCTACCAATTACCACATGTAGCATTTTCTGTTTCCAACCATATAACAACTAACGAAGCAGTTTCAACCTTCGCCATGAACATTATGAGTAAAGCTAAGTTCATATTTGTCCATATGCAACAGCGGAGCGTGTCTCTCTCCCACACAATGAATGCTAGGATCCAATTTATTCAAACAAAACAAAACAAAAACATACAGACGCTCCAAGTAAAGCACATAAGATGTGATGGAATAAAAATATAGTTTCACTAGAGGAACCTGATAATTTGTCGATGAAGAAGGGGATGCCTTGGGAATCCCCAAGCTTAGATGCTTGAGTCTTCTTGAAATATGCAGGGATGAACCACCGGGGCATCCCCAAGCTTAGAGCTTTCACTCTCCTTGATCATATTGTATCATCCTCCTCTCTTGATCCTTGAAAACTTCCTCCACACCAAACTCAAAACAACTCATTAGAGGGTTAGTGCATAATTAAAATTCACATGTTTGCACAAAGCTACTGAAAGTTAATGGAATGAAGAAATCCATCAAGCATAGCAAAACAGGCAATGCGAAATAAAAGGCAGAATCTGTCAAAACAGAATAGGCCGTAAAGACGATTTTTTTAGGTGCACCAGACTTGCTCAAATGAAAATGCTCAAATTGAATGAAAGTTGCGTACATATCTGAGGATTACTCACGTAAATTGGCAGACTTTTCTGAGTTACCTACAGAGAACACTGCTCAAATTCGTGACAGCAAGAAATCTGTTTCTACGCAGTAATCCAAATCTAGTATGAACCTTACTATCAAAGACTTTACTTGGCACAACAAGGCAATAAAATAAAGATAAGAAGAGGTTGCTACAGTAGTAACAACTTCCAAGACACAACAAAACAGTAGAAAAATAAACACATGTGTTATCTCCCAAGAAATGCTTTCTTTATAGCCATTAAGATGGGCTCAGTAATTTTAATGATGCTCACATAAGAACGAGAGTTGAAGCAAAGAGAGCATCAAAAAGCAAGTACGAAACAAATTTAAGCCTAACCCACTTCCTATGAAAAGGAATCTTGTACACAAATGAATTCATGAAGAACAAAGTGACAAGCATAGGAAGATAAAACACAAGTAATTTCAAAATTTTCAACATAAAGAGAGGTGTTTTAGTAACATGGAAATCCCTACAACCATATTGTCCTCTCTCATAAAGATTTTCAGTAGCACCATGAACAAACTCAACAATATAACTATCACATGAAACATTCTTATCATGGGCTATATGCATAAAATTATTACTCTCCACATAAGCATAGTCATTACTATTAATTGTAGTGGGAGCAAATTCAATAAAATAGCTATCATTATTATTCTCATCACCATAATCATCATACATAGGAGGTAGAGTATCATCAAAGTAAGTTTTCTCCTCCATGCTTGGGGGACTTGAAATATCATGCTCATCAAAACCAGCTTCCCCAAGCTTAGAATTTTCCATAGCATTAGCAACAATGGTGTTCAAAGCATTCATACTAATATCATTGCCATTAGCACGCATATAAAGTTCCATAGGTTTTTTAATTTGCTCTTCAAACACCTCATGTCCTAACTCAAGATAAATAGTATAAAGATCTCTAATATTTTTGTTGTTTTCCATTAAGCCTAACTAGTGAAATAAAAACATGCATGGAATTAAGTAAAGTAAAGCAAGTAACTAATTTTTTTGTATTTTTGATATAATGCAAACAAAGCAGTAAATAAAATAAAGTAAGCAAGACAAAAACAAAGTAAAGAGATTTGAAGTGGAAGACTCCCCTTGCGGCGTGTCTTGATCTCCCCGGAAATGGCGCCAGAAATTTAGCTGCTGGCGTGCAGTTGACGTGGGAGTTAGAAATCTCTGTGGTGTAATTTTCCTTCACGTCCCCGGCAACGGCGCCAGAAATTTAGCTTGACACGCGTACAACACGCGACCGTTGGGAACCCCAAGTTTAAGGTGTGATGCGTACAGCAGTAAGTTTCCCTCAGGAAGAAACCAAGGTTTATCGAACCAGTAGGAGCCAAGAAGCATGTTGAAGGTTGATGGCGGCGGAGTGTAGTGCGGCGCAACACCAGGGATTCCGGCGCCAACGTGGAACCTGCACAACACAACCAAATTACTTTGCCCCAACGTGACAGTGAGGTTGTCAATCTCACCGGCTTGCTGTAACAAAGGATTAGATGTATAGTGTGGATGATGATGTTTGCAGAGAACAGTAAGAACGAGTATTGCAGTAGATTGTATTCGATGTAAAAGAATGGACCGGGGTCCACAGTTCACTAGTGGTGTCTCTCCCATAAGAAATAGCATGTTGGGTGAATAAATTACAGTTGGGCAATTGACAAATAAAGATGGCATGACAATGCACATACATGTTATGATGAGTAGTGTGAAATTCAATTGGGCATTACGACAAAGTACATAGACCGCTATCCAGCATGCATCTATGCCTAAAAAGTCCACCTTCAGGTTATCATCCGAACCCCTTCCAGTATTAAGTTGCAAACAACAGACAATTGCATTAAGTATGGTGCGTAATGTAATCAACATAAATATCCTTAGACATAGCATTGATGTTTTATCCCTAGTGGCAACAGCACATCCACAACCTTAGAACTTTTTGTCACTGTCCCAGATTTAATGGAGGCATGGACCCACTATCGAGCATAAATACTCCCTCTTGGAGTTACAAGTAACGACTTGGCCAGAGCCTCTACTAATAACAGAGAGCATGCAAGATCATAAACAACACATAGATGATAGATTGATAATCAACATAACATAGCATTCCATATTCATCGGATCCCAACAAACGCAACATGTAGCATTACAAATACATGATCTTGATCATGTTAGGCAGCTCACAAGATCGAACAATGATAGCACAATGAGGAGAAGACAACCATCTAGCTACTGCTATGGACCCATAGTCCAGGGGTGAACTACTCACACATCACTCCGGAGGCGACCATGGCGGTGAAGAGTCCTCCGGGAGATGATTCCCCTCTCCGGCAGGGTGCCGGAGGTGATCTCCTGAATCCCCCGAGATGGGATTGGCGGCGGCGGCGTCTCTGGAAGGTTTTCCGTATCGTGGCTCTCGGTACTGGAGTTATTATCGACGAAGGCTTCTTATAGGCAGAAGGGTAGGTTTAGGGGCGACGCGAGGGGCCCACACAACAGGGCCACGCGGCCAGGGGCTGGGCCGCGCCGCCCTGGCGTGTCGCCGCCTCGTCGCCCCACTTCGTTTCCCTTTCGGACTTCTGGAAGCTTCGTGGAAAAATAAGACCCTGGGCGTTGATTTCGTCCAATTCCGAGAATATTTCCTTACTAGGATTTCTGAAACCAAAAACAGCAGAAAACAACAACTGGCTCTTCGACATCTTGTTAATAGGTTAGTGCCGGAAAATGCATAAATATGACATAAAGTATGTATAAAACATGTGCGTATCATCAATAAAGTGGCATGGAACATAAGAAATTATCGATATGTTGGAGACGTATCACCGCCTATTCACCCCCTCTAGGCGGCATCCGTGTCCTTTCAGAAGTACTTATAACTTTATCACTTGTGATATATATACATATCTTGTGCTATCTTGTATCTTAATTTATTTTTGTTTCACTTAGTTGAGCTTAACTTATTTAGGTTTTGTGTGCTTGTAAAATAAACCTTAGTTTAATTCCACAATGTTACAAGCCAAAAATGTAATTTCTTTTTAAAACGCCTATTTATGCTATGTAGGCAACATCTCACCCTTTCACAAAGTGCTTTTGATCATATGCACTTTCTTTTTAGAATAATTTTCCAAACCCCATCTTTGGTTAGTAACTTAAAATCATAGTTTTAAAAAACGGGACCGGTGAGTGAACCGGCGAGGTGACTGGTTCACGGGTTCAACCGATGGCACAGTCGGTTCTGTTGCGTCAATTTTTTAAATAAATTACTATGATAATCTTGGGAATATTAGCATGGAATCCTATATATTGTTTTTTACTTCTGAAATATTTCAATAACCAAACCTAGCAGAATAGTATTGGGCCACGGGTGAGCTGTTTTGAGCATTATGACATGTTGCAGATTCAAATCCTGCCAAAAATAAAATATTTCTCTACACTTTTATGTTTTTTTTGCTAATTGGACCGGCTCCACTTAAAAAACCGGGCAGCGCATCGGTTCCGGTTTTTCCAGCCGGACTGATAGTCCAGTTTTTAAAACTATGCTTACAAGGAAATTTACCGAGGAGCCCCGTACTTTTAACTCCAAGGTCATGAATTCCCACCCCTTGATCTTTGGGTCAACAAACAACAATCCAATTTCTCATTTGATTTCTTTTCTCACTATCCCCTTGCAAGAAGAATCTTGATCGGAAAAAATCCCACCTTTGCAAGACACCTTTAGGCATCTGGAAGAAATAAATCATATACAATACCATATTACTAACTATCGAATTTATGAGAACTAATCTTCTACCAAGAGAAGTAGCCTCTATATATTTCATCTACTAAATGTTTTTTTGTCGGAGGTCATCGACTTGTTTCCATTCAACATTTGCGAGCCTCTTGTAATTAATAGGGATTACCAGATACCAAATAGGAAATTTTCCTTGCTCACAACCATATAGTTTGGTATAGAGAGCGGCCTCCACCTGGGCCTCCTCGAAGCAAAACAAATCCACTTTTGTGGAAGTTTATTTTTAGCACATGCTGATAAAATTAATTCAGATTATTGGTTTTATTAAGATCATGTTCCATAAAGATAATTGTCTTCTGCAGTATGAAGAATAGATAGTCCATCATCAACAAGATGCATAATTAACCATTCAACCTGGCCATCTATGTTTGCGGGCATTCAATCATAACGAATAACATATCAGCCAATATATTAATTAATATAGGCGATAATGGGCGACCTTATCGTAATTCTTTTTTTTGTTTGGAAATAATAGCAACATCATAATTTTCTTTAATGCAGATGCTACCTTCGGATATAAACCAATGAATTAAAGAATGCCATTATTCGAAGAATCCTCTCATCTCAGAGTTTGTTGAAGAAAATGCCATTTGACTCCCTTGCAGTAATTTTCAAAAAATACCATTTAACTTTACGATAGGCCTTTTCAAGATTAATTTTCAATATCGTCCCATCTAGTTTATTGCTTTATATTTATCGACCATTTCATGAAGAATTTCTGCCCCATCAAGGATGTTTTTCCTTGCATGAATGATGCAGAGCCTTGTGCCGCATCGCCTTAGACATTGAGTCCTCATCTATCCTTACTGCTCCATCCTCTGACACTGCATTGCGGTCGCTACGCCGCGATGGTGTTAGAGTCGGAGAAACAACATGAGGAGGCATATGCGGTGTAGCAGCCTCCTGCCCTGACCAAAAGTCGAAGATGGCATCCCCGGCCACTCCAACCGCAACACCTTCTTATGCACCCCATCCTCATGTGGTCGAGGCAACACTGAATAGGTTGCCACCCTCGTGCTTGGCAGCATGTTCCCTTCCAACCAAACGAGCTGCAGCTACTCTCGTGCGCATCAATCATCCGAGCTAGTTGTGCAGGTTGTTCAACAACAGGTGGCCCAACAACGCCCGCTTGTGAGTCGGCTAACTCCCGCCATCCAATGACGGGCCAACAAGCAGAGGCCGCTTGAGGCGGGAGCTCCTTTACACCGCTTAAAGTGGCTCAGAACAGGAATGCCACACACCCTGTAGCTTTGAATTGGGTCGCGGCCCACCAGGTAGTGCTTCTTTTTTTTTTTTTGCTTTTACTTGTTCAGTTTTTACCTTCGGTTTCTTTTTGCGTCTTTCAAAATATTTTTTGCGAAACGTGAATGTTTTTAAAAAATAAGATCGTTTTAAAAATGATTACATTAAAAAAACCTAGACAATTTTCAAAAATATGATTTTTTTTCAAAATTCTAACATTTTTTAATTCTAAACATTTAAAATTCAAACACTTTCCAAATTTTGAACATTTTTTAAATCTGAACATTCTGAAAAATATTTAATTTTTTAATGTAAACATTTTTAAACCCAACAATTTTTATATGATAGATCAGGTAAACTAGAACTGTTAACAGAAAACCTGAGAAAATCAGAAACACGAGACAGAAAACATAGAAAGAAACCAAAGACCAAGAAAACCAGCAAGAAAATCGAAAAAACGTGAATGCCCGTAATGGGCCAGGCCCAAATGCCTGCTCGGCACAAACGGGGTGTGCAGTACGAATGCTTCGGCGGCACAGCGGGCGGTGTATAGGCTTTTCCGCTCGAGGCTCAGCTCAGCAGACCTGGGCGCGGCCTGCACGCCCTGGAGACGGGCCGAATTGGAAACCTCGCGTGGCGTCCTGTTCCCCAGCGGCATGCAGAGACGAAGCAGCAGCTTCAAGCTGTAGCTGAACTGTCGGCGTAGACTGCTGTATGGTGGCTCCGAGGATGATATATGTTCAAACTGGCCATTAGACTAACCAGCCCATCTATTTGACATCCAGACATGGTTTCATACATGAGAGAATTCCTTATTTAACACTACTACTAAATATGATTCCTTATCTAACCCTCAATTTTTTTGACTCCTTATTTGACACTTGGTGTAAATTTTGATACCTTATATGACACTACCGTGTGTCCTGTTAAATTGTTCCGTTAGTTTTTCCTCAGGTGAACCAAAATACCCCTTCTGTAGCTGTCAAGGTGGGGCTGCAGCGGCGGGCAGCTGGCCAACTAGCCAAGGCACACCGGCGGGAGAGAACGATTCGGAGGGCAGCCCAGACGCGTCGACGATGCTCTTGTAGGTTTCCGCACTGCGACGACCTGTGCCTGAAGGCTCGATCGGCTCGTCGTCCCCTGCGTACACGGCCGAAACAAGTCAGACGGCGGCGACACGATGTACGTAACTGGACCGCTGTGCTAGGCTGCTAGCTAGCGCTTTAAACGAATCTTCTCCAATACCCTAGAGCAATTCCAATAGTGCAACCGGATGCAGGCTATAAGGCCAGCTATAGTCAGCTTATAGCTAGCTTGTATAATAGTTGGCTTTAAGGATTGATAACTTTATGTGTAAAAGGCCCACCACACATACTCACAAAGTGCCTAGAACCACGTGCAAGAGCTGACTCTTGCATTAGAGCCCATCTCTCTTCTCTCTCCAATTCTCTCTCATCCACCTAAGTAAAACAATACTATTTTAATTCTTATAGCCTGCTGAGTCAGCCTTATTGTACTTGCTCTAAACCGGCCTCCAGGTAATAGATCAGCGGGAGTTGGCTTCCTTAATACCCTGTGAACGTTAAGTATGTACAGGCCAAACCATGATTCCATGAAGTAGATTTTTTTTTGAATTCTCTGCTTCACATTATGTGCTAGGGGCCAAAGCGTCTTTATACGTTCTTAGTTAACACCGTTTGAACTAGAGTGTCATACATCTAATGTCAAATAGGGAAGTGAAAAAAATTCAGGGCCAAATAAGGAATCATATTTGATAGCAGTGTCAAATAAGAAATTCTCTCTTCATAGATATATACTCTAATGGCTACGCTAATTTAATGCGTCCAAAATTCATTAGACCTTGTTTATTTCTCTTGTATTTTCACTACAAGAATTTTGGAATTACGAGAGGATTTGGTGTTTACCCAATTTCGTACCATCCGCTCAAATACTCTTTCCCACAAATACACTAGTATGAGAGAATTTTTTTTTTGATCTAGGCAAAGACCAGGGGATTTACGGGGATATCTCGAGATTATCCCGTTCAAACCGGGAGAAGTAGATGGACTACCGAGGATTCTCCAGGATTCAGGATAATCCCCCCACCCCCAATCTTACTAAGGCAATGTAGACAGATACGTTAAGGTTGTTGGTGTCAAATTTTCTCTTATCTTTGTTAATCATTCGCAACTACTAACTAGTGAGGTCAAATAGAGTGCACTAATAATCCTCTTATATATTAAAGAATAGTTTCGGCAAGAGCCCACAAATAGCCAAACAGTTGCAAATAAACCAACTCCTAGTGGGGACTTCGGCTCTATTAAGAACTCGAACACTTCGAACTGTATGTGCTAGTGCCGAGAACGCTCCCTATTTCGACAGAAGTACACACGTCATAAAACCGGCAATCCCGTTTTAAAAAACAAACCCGGTAACTGTTACTGCTATGGAGGACAGTGACAAGAAAGATCGGACAAGCAAAATATCGACCCTCGCCTAAATTTGGTCCTGAATCGATTTACTGCGTTACTGGTTATGTTTTAGAAGATAATCTCAGAATGATTTGTGTCTGGGAGTGGAGCATCGCGCATGCAAAACAGGAGGTCAGAACGATATGTTGCTATCAGAGTGTCAATATGACAATATCCTTTACCCTTTTCCACCCCTCCTTCCGACAAGGAAGACCAGACCGACAGAATATCCACCCTCACCTCGCTCTGAATCGATAATTATGCAATATCAATTTAAATCATGTTCTAAATCAGAAGGCAAAAATGAAGCTACAAAAGGTAAATAGGTTGGCTGATATGAATTCAGGTGGGAGCTTCTCTTCATTTCATTTTTCTATTTGAATCGATTTACTTCGTTACTGGTTATGTTGGTACTCCCTCCATCCACCAAAAGTGTCTTAATTTTATTAAAACACTATCTAGTAGATAGATACATCCAAATTTTGATAAAGTTAAGACATTTTTCGTGAGACGTGAGGGAGTATACCATTTGTGTCTCAGAGCGGAGAATCGCGCATGCAAAACAGGAGGTCAGAACGATATGTTGCTATCAGAGTGTCCCTATCCTTTACCCTTTCCCACCTCTCCTTCCATGTCAACTAACGGAAGGATGCAAGTCGAAGTCTGATGGGTAAGCCGTAAGCGAGTGCGGCGGAGAGGAAAGACCGCTGACCTTAGCACTTGCATGTGCATTTCTTCGTTCTCACGGTCCAAGCTTGCAGCTGGCATTGGTTGAGTCCAAGCAAGGGTATCCATCCATCACAAAAACCTGCATGACCGTGAGCAGCAAGTTGGATCGAGCAAGGCCCTAGAGAATCGGTCAATGTCAAACGCCCCTATATATGCATCGATCGGACGGACGGCAGATCAGCCACCACATACTAATATAAAATGGTACCACTACTTGAACGGGCCATAACTAGTTTAGCCTGATCAATGCCAAATCTGATGAAAGTTCAGTAGAGACGAACTCGGGTACCACCTCACTTAATCACTCAGATTTCTCCAACACTGCAGGGAAAATCAACGCTTAGCTAGCAAGTACGCACTAGAAATATATCTAGTTTATTTATCCCAAGGAAATATAAGACAACTGATTAAGGAGGTTTACATCTGTAGGCAGGTTTCAACTGGAAAACTTGTGCATGACCATGTCAAACAAGCTATTTTTGCACTAGAAGATTCCCCGAAGAAGGAGGAAGCGTGCCGTAAAATATTGGGCCACAGTTTCATATTCAGCATCCAGCTTCAGATCATATTTTCTTCGTTTCAAACAAATCTGCGTCGGTTAACTTGGAACGGGACCATCCAGTGCCTTCCGCTCCTTTTCAGCCGCCGAGGGGTTCTTTTTCTGTCGACCTCTGGGTCACTGTCCTGATAACATGCGATCGAGTTCGTTATCAGATCAGTAATTGAGCTGGCTTGATCTCTTCAAACGTCAAATCTCTGTCTGCGTCAGCATCGAATCCGCATTTGTATATCTTGTCAGCACATGCGTACGCCGTCCAAGTCAAGGTAATGTCCCCCTTTGCTGCAGATAGCAATGTCACTATTTTTAGAATACCATTATTTTTTAATTTCAAAAATAATACCCGTTTTTAGAATTTTCAAGAATAGACCACCAGCACCTGTACTGATTAACTTTTTTTTTTGTTTTGCATATCTTTCAGAGCTTTCTAGATCATCCGTGACATCCCATGGCAGGTCCAAGTCACAAACTAAACAAAGCTTAATAGAAATGCTACTGCAGAGAGGAGAGGTGATGTCTTGGCAATTTCTTTATACTACTGAAGAGTAAATTCTAGAGCAGCCATCGTGGTCGGATCGGATGGACACCTCATGCGTGCGCGATGACGCGATGTAGGCCGGTGCGTACTACCGTCCGGCGGCGAGCAGCAGATCAAATCAAAATAGTCAGTAGTTATACGAGAACATGTGAACAGGGCTGTTCCTGAGAATACAGAGGCCCTATACATAATAAGAAACTGGGGCTCTCGACATAATCGTTAGCAACTAAGATGGTTTTATACTTCCTTAAGAAAACAAAGATGGTTTTATACATACTATTCTCTTCATTCTAAGATTCTAATTCTATCTCTCCTCCTTAATTAGATATCACATCAATTTTTGTGGAGCTAAGTTGCATGATACTACCTAAGATACTAACACTATGGCCAGGCTCAATGAGCTAATTAAGGTCCAACTAAACAAAACCGATCATTAGAGTATTAGTTTAGAATCAATTTGGAGGCTCT
Organism: Lolium perenne; assembly: GCF_019359855.2. NCBI lineage: Eukaryota > Viridiplantae > Streptophyta > Magnoliopsida > Poales > Poaceae > Lolium > Lolium perenne. The sequence continues at coordinate 193,623,521 of NC_067245.2, forward strand.
GGCACAAGTCCTCGAGAGGACACACCCCGTCTTACAACTCAATGCTTTTGCGTTTTCGCGAAAAATTTGGAGGCCCTGGCACACTCTGCACATGTGTGCGGTACGGCTCTGCATGTGAACGAGTAGGGTGGTCGAGCATCTCAAACCTCCAAGTTACGTAAAATTCTCTCAACTGGACGCTGTTTTCCTGAAAGAAAATTCAAGTGTTCCAGAATCGCAAAGCCACATCAGCAATCAGGACCAACTATTGTTTGTTTGGCATGGATCGTCCTCCCAAGTCCCAAGGCATGGATCGTCCTCCCAAGTCCTCCCAGGCTCGGTTTTTATTAGGTACATCCTCTGTTTCAGAAGCGAAGGATTGCAAATTTAGTCAAAAGCCAATGTCTTTGTATGTTTGATCGCTATCGTTTGAGCATCACTGTGTCTATTACTTCCAGTATATATGTCGTACTTGGAGTTGAAAATAATAATCATAAACCACTTTCAACTAGCCATTTTTTCTCTCTTGATTTGGGTACTGTCCAGATTCAACTAGGAACTTGAGCTCTCGGTGCTTTTAACAGGTACTCGTACACACTTGCAACGAGCCAACGACCACCCAATGCTTTTAGCTAGTACACTTCTAACTCTTGGCTAGTATGCGCTCTCAAACTAACTCTCGCATGGTATGCTTTAAACTCTCGATCTGTATGCACTAAACCCACCACAACCATCTACTCTTTCCAATCCATAATAAGTGTCGAGAGTTTAGTTCAGGTTTAAGATAATTTAAACTGAAGCACCAACTTATTATTGCGGAGGGAGAACTATATTTTAAATCAAAGAGCTTAGACAAGGTCGCTTGGAGTTCTCGATTATTCTAGTGAAACATGAAGCTAGTTTCATCATTTTATATTCCCACACGAGAAGAACATAGGCCAATTTACAGAAGAATCAACCTTTACAAGCATGCAAACAGGTAGTGGTAATATATATTTATCTTTGCTTTTTCTAGAGACTATATGGAACACATACGATAAGAACATCGTATTGGGTCGTGGACACGTCCCAGTTAAGTTAGTTACTCCATCCGTTGTAAAATATAGTAGCCGAAACGTCTTATATTTAGAAACAAAGATTGTATACATCTTAATACTGGAGCGGTGTTTTGGAACATGGGTGCATATGCTTCCTATATTTCGAAATGCATCTTACATGCATTTTTTTTTAAATTGAAACTAAAAGTTCGCACGTACATCTTCACGTGCTACGTGCTCACAAAGTCGTTTCATAAAAAAATCAACTTATCATGTAACATGTGTAAAAATACAAAATTCAATGCTAAAAATAATGCTTTTCACAAGATAAACTTTCTCTTTTTTATATAGACCACACAAAATATTGGTTTTTCGTGAAACTTGACGAACGCACGTATATTATGGAGATGTACATGTAAACAAATTTATCCAAATTTTTCGACGTTTCGAACTATAATTTTTTGGTAGAGGGAGCATACGCATCCGGAAGCCGAATTGAATTTCCGCTAAAAGATACCATGGACTATGGTAACAGGTTGGCTGAGAAACGAGACATGACTTATCCTGTGGCTGAGAGAGAGAGAATATAAGGGGTAGAAGACGTGACTAGACTTGGAGGTGGCGAACAATCAGCTACAATATCATACCCTAGATCTCAATATATGCCCTGAACTATTGCAACTAGCTAGCTGAAAACGAGGCATGCCTTATTGCCTTATCTTGCGGCGCCTGTGAGAATATAGTGGGCAGATGACGTGACTAGATCTGCAGGCCACACGGGAGAAGAGGTGGCGGCTATGTTTGACAATCGATCGGCTACAATATTATAAACCCCAGACCGCCATGAACTGTTGGTCAAAGCTCAAGACTTAGGAACGGACGGGGTAAGTTCCATGCTACCTTGCTAAGTGATGCAATTACGTAAGCACGTGTGTGCTCCGGACTTGTGGTAACAGTAACTGCCGTTAACGCCTAGCGGCCATAACAAAAGTAAACCTGGTATTTGGAGCGAGCAACTTAAGACTGCTCATAGTGGGAGTAACTTAGCTAGTAACATCACACAACCCAAGATATTTTGGTGACATGATTGACAATGAATGAAGAAAGAAAATGAGGTGATAACTAGCTATGTTACCATAACATCACACACCCCAAGACAAGTTGAGTTTATATAAGTAAATGACACAATGCATGACACGACATATAAGTTACTACCCACTATGGAGTTAATAACTTAGATTAGTAACATATGTCATGTTAGAGCAATTCCAATAGTGCAGCCGGGTGCTGGCTATAAGGCCAGCTATAGTCAGCTTATAGCTAACTTGTACAATAGTTGGCTTTAAGGATTTATAACTTTATGTGTAAAAGACCCACCACACATACTCACAAAGTGCCTAGGAGCACGTGCAAAAGTTGGCTCTTGCATGAGAGCCCATCCGTCTTCTCTCTCCACTTCTCTCTCATCCACCTAAGCAAAACAACACTATTTTAATTCTTGGGGGTCTCTAACGCTGAGTCGACTGAGACTTATCTTAGGTCTCTGTCAACTGAATTTACGTTTGTTCGACCGATAATCTTGCGGCCTGTGTGATGGAGCTGGGCCGGCCTGTCTTTTATCGCCTGTTGGCCTTTTTCACTTCACGTCATTTCCAATAATTCACTGAACTTTAGCGCAGTAGAAAGGTTTGAGCGGCAAAAAATATTACTTCGTTCCCTTGAAGGACACTAGCTAGCTCTCATCATGAATTAATTTAAATGTCGATCAGATCTCATAGAACACTGTAGTGCAAATATGTGAAAAAATTTATAACGCTATGAACAATTAATTTGTGCTATGATGAATATTATTTCTCAGTCGAAACCATGGTGTATAAAAACTCTCAGCTCACTTACAAATGCAAAATTTCAGTTGCAACTCAATTTGTAACTAGAAATCTCAGTTGCAATCAACCTTGCAACTCGGAAAATCTCAGTTTAAATCACACTGGAACTTGAAAAAATTCTCAGCTCCATCTTCAATTGATAAAAAAAACTCAGTTGCAACTGTAGTTGCAAGTGGAAAATATCAGTTGCAACCGCACTTGCAACTAGAGAATCTCAATTGCAACCGCACTTGTAGTTGGGAAAAATCTCATTTGCAACCTGACTTAGAAGTGCAAAAAATATCAGTTTAAACGAACTTGCACCTGGAGAATCTCGATTACAACCGCACTTGCAACTAGGAAAAATCTCATTTGCAACCCAACATGAAACTTGAAAAATCAGTTTCAACCGCACATGCAGCTGGAGAATCTCAACTGCAACTGCACTTGGAACTAGGAAAATCTCATTTGCAGCCCGGCAAGGAACTTGAAAAATCTTAATTTCAACCACACTTGCAACTGGGGAATTTTATATGCAACCGCACTTACAACTAGAAAAAATCTCATTTACAACTAGACATGAAACTTGGAAAATCTCAGTATCAACCACAACTGCAACTGAAAAGAATCCGGTTACAACCTCAATTGCAACTAGCAAATAATCCTAGTTGCAACACAACTTGCAACTAATCACAGTTACAACGCGACATGCAACTGAAAAGAAAAACTTAGTTACAACCCGACATAACAGACAGGTGACATGCAAGTTCGCACTAAAAACATGAAGAAAAAATCAAAAAAAGATTAGAAAAAAAGACCTACCAAACCCAACAAAGGCCTATACAGGCTGATCAACAACAAAAAAATCATTCAGGCCACACGCCCAAAATACAATGACAAGGAATACGATGACAACAGACACACACAAGAAAGCCCATACCTACGCGTTGCTAGCTCCAAGAATTATGACAAGGGAAACATTATCGCTCTGGGACTTAGCGACACAAAGGAAACGTGAGCACTCCCGGATCGGACGGATAGGAAATCGACTGTGCCCTAAGCTAAATCTCAGCTAGCTGAGACTTAGCAATTCCGTTAATTCTTATAAGCCATTGATCGACGCTTGTATCTTTCTTGCTAGTGCAAGATTCTTCGCTTTATGGTAGCGCAATACTCCACGCAAACTAGAGGTAGCATCGTTCCCAAAAATACGCTGTTTCTCCGCGTTCTGATTATAGGACTATTCGAAGATTGCAGTGCACGGCTACCACGCAACTCGCATCTTGATGGAGATGGATCGACGCCGCTGGGCCAAGTACGTGTCGCGTTTGACCGGCGTCGATAAATAGCGGCTCCACAGCTCCCTGCCATCCTAACAACCAGAGCTCTTCTTCTTCCTCCTCCCGAACCCAAAGCTCAGCGAAGCTCAAGCGCTGCATATCACGGTCACACGCCGACCACATTGCCCGAAACATCCTACCGATAGCAACGATGACGCGCGCCGGCAGCCGCAGCCCCATGGCTCCCGGCAGCCCCTTCACTCCCCGCAGCCCATGCCGCAGCCCCTTCACTCCCCGGAGCCCATGCCGCAGCCCCATGGCTCCCCGCAGCCCCCTGCCCCCCCGCCGTACGCTCCCGGCCACCGTCGTCGACGACACCGTGGACGCCGCCGCCGTCCTGCTCGACAAGTGGCACCCGGAGGGCTCCTCCTCCGGCCGCTCGCTCTTCCTCAACTCAACCACCCCGGACGAGGCCGACAGCTTCCTGCGCGCGGCCAAGGACCTGCACCGCGCCATGCTCTTCTACGCGTCCGGCCTCACCACCAAGGACCTCCACGGCGGTGGCCATGGTCTCATAGAGGCGCAGGAGCTCCTCGACACCGCCATGCGTAGGCTCCAGCTCGAGCTCAAGATCCTCCTCTCCTCCCTCCCCAACGTGCTCCACTTCCAACAAGACGACGACGCCGACGATGATGACGAGATCCAGAGCCCCGACGCAGTGAGAGAAACGTGCGACCACCTCCGCGCGGTTGCGGAGGCCATGCTGGCCGTCGGGTACGGCACGGAGTGCGTCTCCGTCTTCAAGGCGCACCGCCGCGCGTCCGTGGCCGCCGCGCTGCAGTGCCTGCAAGTCTTCTCGCCTTCCCTGCAGCCGGCCACGATCAACAAGCTCACCTGGGACCAGATCGACCCCAAGATGAAGTCCTGGCTCGCCGGCGCGCGCAAAGCGTTCGCGTCCGTATTCGTCGGGGAGAGGGAGCTCTGTGACCGCGTCTTCGCCGGGGACAACGCGTCCGTCGGCGACGCCGTGTTCTCCGCCATCGCCGAGGATCACGCCACGAGCATCCTGGCGTTCGCGGAGGCCGCCGTGGCCAAGGCGAAGCGCGCCCCGGAGCGGCTGTTCCGCATGCTCGACGTCCACGACGCGCTCACCGAGACCATCATCCCGGCCATCGTAGCCGCGTTCGGGGACGGGTCTGAGCTCAAGGCCCGCGCCGTCACGCTCGCGGTCACCAAGGTCGCCGACGCAGCGCGGGGCATGGTGGCCAGCTTCGAGGCGGCCATCGAGAAGGAGCCGGCCAAGGCCACGGTGCCGGGCGGAGAGTTGCACCCGCTCACCCGCTACGTCATGAACTACCTCGTCTTCCTCGCTGACTATGAGAACGCTCTGGCGCAAATATACTCGGCAGAGCAGTTCAACGACACGTCGTCGTCGGTGGGATCTGGAAGCGGTGGCACCGTCGGCTCGTCGTCGACCCTGGGCTCTGGAAGCGGTGGCACCGTCGGCTCGTCGTCGACCCTGGGTTCTGGAGGCGGTGGCACAGCGGGCTCGTCGTCGTTGGTACTCTCGGCGTCGACGACGCTGAGGACGCTGAGCCTGTGGTCGAACCCGATCGGGTGGCTCGTGTCCGTGCTGAAGCTGAAGCTGGACGCCATTGCCGCGAACTACCGGGAGGCGGCGCTGAGCTACCTGTTCCTGGCGAACAACACGCACTACATGGCGAAGAAAGTGGGCGGCGGCACGAAGCTGGAGGCGGTCCTCGGGGAGGACTGGGCGGAAACGCAGACGGCCAAGGCACGAGGGTACATGGAGGTGTACGTACGTAGACGGGCTGTTCGGCGACCAGACGTCACACTCACACAACAGTTAGCACTAGCTAGGCAACGAAACTAAATGGGGTACGTAGGTTACTCTACTATACTCATTTTGTTTCATGATGATATGAATACGGTGCATATATGCAGGCTGCAGCACGGGACCTGTGCGTGTTGTAAACAAAAATGAGTGTACATATTCCGAAATAAATACTGCCTCCGTTTTCAAATTAACTGATGCAGTTTTAGTCAGATTCTGTTCCAAATGCTTGTTTTAGTATATGTGAATTGCTAGTTTCAGTTGTAACCTGCAAAAAAAAAAAAAAATCAACTGTAAGTGTGGTTGCAATTATGAAAAATAGCTTCAACCATTTAAAATTCGTTTCGTCATCCGTGCTAGTGGTAAGTTGCAAGTAAGATTCGATAATGTTATTCTAATGAGAACTAAGTTCATTCTTAGTAGACTAAGAACTAATCACACCCTTAGTATATAAGTTCGCTCATATTAGGTAAAATTGAGTGTATATATAAACTAGGGCATCATGAAAATTGTCTGGAATCGCTGTTGGACTGCTAATCGGCGCTGCTGTTGGACTGCTAATCGGCGATGAAGTCAGACGGACGATGATGCATATTCTTTATGTTTGCATAATTGCATAACTATGAGATGATGGAGCACCTTCTTCTCCAATGCTAGTTCTCTAGAACCATTTGGTTTGGGGTCTTCCCCCGTTTAGGTCGGCCTTCGTACCCTTGTCTCTTTTAGTAGTGGCCACGTGCACACTCAGACGATGAAGTTAGCTCCGCAAGTTAGATAACTCTTTTTACCGGTGTTTCGCTCAGCATGGATTTGTATTTAATTTGGTTCTTCCTCTGTCTATAAAGAAACAAAATGCGCTTTCACGCGTACTCCTAAAAAATGCATATGATACTGGATATTTGCTCCACAGTTTGCTATGTTGAAAAAAATTAAATCATCATGGTCAGGTAGCTTCATGAACCATTTAGCTGCAATAGCCTCTATAATGGGACACGAGATAAATAAAAAAACGTGACGATGGAGCCAAGGGCTACGTTGAAAGTGCAGCGCGGGGTCGTGACACGGGTCCAGTCAAGCGCCAATGCCCAATTCAATGGAAAAGTGCTCAAATCTGACACGGCGAAGGGGACGTGAGCACCGCAATGCCTTGTGTTCACAAGGCGAATCTGAAAGGTTAAATTTACAGTGGGGTCAGTAGTTATATCTAGTTGAGAGATTTTCCAAACATGGACTCTAAGGACGCGTTTGATTATCTGGGTCGATTTCTTGCACCACTGTGTTAGTGGGAAGAAACCACCTGCAAGTCTGAGACGAGTCACGGGCTAGAAAGGTCACTTTGTTTGGTCGCCTGCGTAGAGTTTTTTTGGCCCCGTGGAGATTTGGATCCTGCCCGTTTGGTAGGTCGGTTTTCAGGCCTAGTAGCAGCCCAGAACGGCTCTCCTGTTGTTTGGTTACAACCCAGAATCCGCTTCTGGTTACCTTTTCTCTTCAGTGGTGAGGTTACCAGTAATCAACCGCACAAGCAAAAACACAATGAAAGCACAAGCAAACTTAGCAGTGATCATAGACGGTACTAGTTCAGGACACACCTTTGTTCAGACACGATCATAGATCAGAATACGACACGAACAGCAAGCAGACACTATTAGACACTAGACACGACATGGTAGCAGTGACATAATATATAGTATTTATGAATAGATGGAACTTGCAAAAGGAAAAGAAGCACGTGCTGTATTTATTTTTGTTCCCTCGTACAAGCTCTTATGTTCATTTGTTGCATACTTGCGTATACAGTACTATTTTTTTGTCTAACCATCGGAGCTTCTTGGCTATACCCATCCAATTCTAGGAAGGCGCTTCAAGTTTGTAAGCAAGAACAAAATCTTTATGTTTCCAATTATTTGGTGGGCAATGTATCTTTTGGATGACATTCCTTTACAGCGTATGGATAGCAGGAGCCAGTTTGTATGACTTTAACCTCATCCATTTGTTTTCCAATAGAAACATGAAGATAATCTTGTGATTGAAAGTTCTGTATTACACTATTACATGTGCTACTTGAAAAGTTTTCTTAGCTAATTACCTTGCATATCTTATTTGTGAACGCAACTCCAACATTGGTCAATGTTTTCTCATCAAGTTTCTATGGTATCCATACACCATATTTAAAAATTAATTACGCATAGGTGTTCATCCTGCAATTTTTTAGCCATGGGCAGTTAAATCATTCTAGGTTAGGATGGAAATGGGCCGATCCAAACTTGGCCTTGGACCTGGCCCTTCTAACCTTAGGGCCAATTTATTAGGCCACGAGTCAGACCCATGTAAAATTAAGCACTGCTCTTGTTGGCCCAGTGGGTATTTTGGATTGACCCAAGTTTTAGTAATGTATGTTGCTTTCTCATATGCATAGTCCTCAGTCCTCACATGCTAATGGATGTGCGGATGAAAGTAAAGAAATAAAAACGTTTTGCACGAGTCAAACAACTCTAGGGCCTGTCTATGATGTATGTACAACATATAGCTAGCTAGGTGGGATCGATCAGCCTAACTAGGTATGTACGCACGTTACGTCTCGTCGGAAGAGCATTCAAGCTGGCCATCTCACTGGTAGAAAAACAGGCTTCCGTCCAGCCCCATAAGTCGCGAAGCTATAGGAACCACGACTAATGGGACCTTTAGTCGCGGTTCGGGAGGCGAACCGCGACCAAAGGCCTGGGCCCAGGGCGCTCGGTGGCCAGCTGGTGCACGTGGGGGGCTTTAGTCGCGGTTGGCCCAGCCAAACCGCCACTAAAGGTGCCCGAAAGCCTTTAGTCGCGGTTGGCCAGGCCAACCGGGACTAAAGCCCCTCCCCTATATATACCCATCCAGCAGCCAACACTTAGCCATTTGGAGCCATTCTCTTCACAAACTTCACAAGTGGGTGTTAGGTTTGCTTTTGGTTCCTCTTATGCACATAAGGTGTTTGATGAAATGCCCCAAGAGCATGAAACAAACATGATATGAAGTGTTGGAGCCACACTTGAGCTTTCTCATTTATTTTTTCCTCCTCGATCGCGGTTAGCAACTTGAACCTTTGATGTGTCATTGATAAAATATGCATGTGTGTAGTTCATTGTTTAATTTATATTGTTTGTAGCTAGTTAGTTTAACAAATGCATGATGGTTAATTATATATTTTATATTATAATAATGCAGATGAATCGGCAATGGATGTACGGTAACCGACTCTCCGGCGAGTTCACTACGGGTTTGAAAGATTTCCTCAAGAGATGTTCACATGCACCTGCTTCGGCACGGTTTCATGCCAAGCTATAATTTTTGGACCAAGCATGGAGAAAGAGGGGTTATAATGGAAGAAGATGAAGAAGGGGATGATTTCATCGATGAAAGCTATCTTGCTCATTTCGGTGATACTTTCATGGAGGATGCTGAAGGTGAAGGGGAAGGTGAAGAAGAGGCACGTGATGATCCCGTTGATGATCTTGGTCGGACCATTGCTGATGCACGGAGACGTCAAATCGAAAGGAGAGGAGAATTTGGATCGCATGTTAGAGGATCACGGGAAGGCGCTGTACCCCGGATGCGATGATGGTCTGAAAAAGCTGGGCTGCACTGCTTGGATTTGCTGAAATGAAAGGCACAAGCAGTGTAGCTGACTCGGCATTTGAAAACTTGCTAAAAATGTTGAAGAATATGTTTCCAAAGAATAACGAGTTGCCCGCCGATCGTACGAAGCAAAGAAGGTTGTCTGCCCTCTAGGTTTAGAGGTTACGAAGATACATGCATGCATCAACGACCGCATCCTCTACCGCGGTGAATACGAGAATTTGAATGAATGCCCGGTATGCACCTTTGCATTGCGTTATAAGATCGAGAGGCGATGACCCTGGTGACGATGTTGAGGGCCGAAACCCAGGACGAGGGTTCCCGCCAAGGTGATGTGGTATGCTCCTATAATACCACGGTTGAAAGCGTCTGTTCAGGAACAAAGAGCATGCCAAGTTGTTGCGATGGCACAAAGAGGACCGTAAGTCGGACGGGGAGTTGAGACACCCCGCAGATGGAACGCAATGGAGAAAGATCGACAGAGAGTTCAAAGATTTTGCAGCTGACGCAAGGAACATAAGATTTGGTCTAAGTACGGATGGCATGAATCCTTTTGGCGAGCAGAGCTCCAGCCATAGCACCTGGCCCGTGACTCTATGCATCTACAACCTTCCTCCTTGGTTGTGCATGAAGCGGAAGTTCATTATGATGCCAGTGCTCATCCAAGGTCCGAAGCAACCCGGCAACGACATCGATGTGTACCTAAGGCCATTAGTTGATGAACTTTTACAGCTGTGGGGCAGACCTGGTGTCCGTGTGTGGGATGAGCACAAAGAAGAGGAATTTGACCTACGAGCGTTGCTTTTCGTAACCATCAACGATTGGCCTGCTCTTAGTAACCTTTCGGGACTATCAAATAAGGGATACAATGCATGCACGCACTGCTTACATGAGACTGAAAGTGTACATTTGCCAAATTGTAAGAAGAACGTGTACCTTGGGCATCGTCGATTTTTTCATAAAGGTCATCCAGTAAGAAAGAAAGGCAAGCATTACAACGGCAAAGCAGATCACCGGCCGAAGCCTGTGGAACACACTGGTGCTGAGGTATTTGATATGGTCAAGGATTTGAAAGTCATCTTTGGAAAGGGTCCTGGCGGACAATCAGTTCCGAAGGGAGCTGACGGGCACGCAGCCATGTGGAAGAAGAAATCTATATTCTGGGAGCTAGAATATTGGAAAGTCCTAGAAGTCCGCTCTGCAATCGACGTGATGCACGTTACGAAGAATATTTGCGTGAACCTCCTAAGCTTCTTGGGCGTGTATGGGAAGTCAAATGATACAAAGGAAGCACGGCAGGACCAGCAAAGTTTGAAAGACCCTGATGACCGGCATCCGGAACGGTTTCAAGGTCGTGCCGGCTACGCTCTGACCAAAGAAGAGAAGGTCATCTTTTTGAATGCAGCGAGTATGAAGGTCCCGTCAGGAGTCTCGTCCAATATAAAGGGAAGAATAACCATGGCGGAGAAAAAGTTCCAAAACCTGAAGTCTCACGACTGCCACGTGATTATGACGCAATTGCTTCCGATTGCTTTGAGGGGCTCCTGTAGGAAAATGTTCGAGTAGCCATTGTGAAGCTATGTGCATTCCTCAATGCAATCTCTCGTAAGGTAATCAATCCAGAAGTTCTACCACGGTTACAGAACGATGTGATCCAATGTCTTGTCAGTTTCGAGTTGGTGTTCCCGCCATCCTTCTTCAATATTATGACGCACCTCCTGGTTCACCTAGTCGATGAGATTTCCCTCGGTCCTGTATTTCTACACAATATGTTCCCTTTCGAGAGGTTCATGGGAATATTAAAGAAATATGTTCGTAACCGTGCTAGGCCAGAAGGAAGCATCGCCAAGGGCTATGGAAATGAGGAGGTAATTGAGTTTTGTGTTGACTTTGTTCCTGACCTTAAGCCGATTGGTCTTCCTCGATCGCGGCACGAGGGGAGACTAAGTGGAAAAGGCACGATCGGAAGGAAATCAACGATATGTATGGACGGCCATTCTCGACTGAAGCACACCACACGATTCGACCAATTCCAGCTTGGTGGCTCCGTACTTTGAGAAACACAAGAATATTTTACGCTCGGACAACCACAGGAAGCTTTGAATCCTGGATTAGGAAGGCCCACATGGAGACTTTCGGCGATTGGTTGAGAAAACATTTAATGAATGACGATCATGTTGTAGATCAGCTGTACATGTTGGCCAAGACACCATCTTCGACTATAACGACTTTCCAAGGGTACGAGATAAATGGGAATACATTTTACACGATCGCCCAAGATAAAAAGAGCACCAACCAAAACAGTGGTGTCCGCTTTGATGCAGCAACCGAGAATGGGCAAAAGGTCACATATTATGGTTACATAGAGGAGATATGGGAACTTGACTATGGACCCTCCTTTAGGGTCCCTTTGTTCCGGTGCAAATGGTTCAAGCTAACAGGAGGTGGGGTAAAGGTGGACCAGCAATACGGAATGACAATGGTGGATTTCAACAATCTTGGTTACCTTGACGAACCATTCGTCCTAGCGAAAGATGTCGCTCAGGTTTTCTATGTGAAGGACATGAGTAGCAAACCGAGGAAACAGAAAGATAAGAAAACGATCAGTACATCATGCGATGATCCAAAGCGCCACATTGTTCTTTCAGGGAAAAGAAACATCGTGGGAGTGGAGGACAAGACAGACATGTCATAAGATTATAATAAGTTTGCTGAAATTCCGCCCTTCAAAGTGAACACCGACCCAAGCATTAAGTTAAATGATGAGGATGCTCCATGGATACGGCACAATCGTAAGCAAGCAGGGACACAAGGAAAGAAATGATGTGTAATAATTTATTGTACCAAACTTTGTTGAATGGATCATGTGAATTATATTACCCGTGATGTGTTTGGTGTCCATTTTCGAATGATTCAATTGACTCGAGATAGCACTGATGATACATGAAATTTGGAGTGATTCAGTCATACTCCTGCCTAGGCGTATAATATGCATACTCGTAGTCTTCATAGCCGCCGCCGTTGTACTGGTAGTCATCGCCTTCTAAGTTGCCGCCGTCGTCGTCGCTGCTGTCGTCGCTGTCGTCGGGCGGCGCTCGTGGCTCGAACTGAGGGTAGCGCAGGCGGGGGATATCACCGGCCGTGATGTAGTCCATGACGCTCTGCAGAGTCCGTCCGTACCACCATAGCCGACGGCCGGCCTCGTGGAAGTTCCCAGGAGGCAGACCGTCCTCCTCATACCTGGCGAGCGCCCTCTCACGCCGATTGATGAAGAAGGCGTCCCAAGTATGCTGGTTATCGGGATGCCAGCGGGGATTCATCCGCTGCTCCGGCGTGAGGTCGAGGTAGTAGTGGTTCGTGATGGCCGCCCGGCGCGCAGTACCCTGAGGGACGGGAGGGACCGGCACGCCGCCGGCGCTTAGGCTCCAGCCGGCGGGGACGCGGTAGCCCGGTGGGCAAGGGTAGTTCGAGGTGCAAAGCTCCTCCACCTGCTGGTAGGTTAGAGTGGGTGCGGTGGAAGCCATGAGAGAGTGATGAGAGATTGTAGAGATGTGATAATGCTGGCCAAGCCGGGCTACATATATGGAGTGACAAATGGCAGGAAAAATGGGAGCGGGAAGAAAGTGGCGGGAAGAAAGAGGCGGGAAGAAAGAGGCGGGAAGAAATTGGCGGGAAAAAATTGGCGGGAAGAAAGAGGCGGGAAGAAATGGCGGGAAGACGAGGCGGGAAGAGGGGGTCGGCGGAAAGACAGAGGCGGGAAGAGGGGGCAAACGAGAAGACAGAGGCGGCCGGGAAGAAATTTTGAATTGAATTAGTTTTATTTTTATGAATTTTTTGATAATTTGTATTTTTAAAATTTTGAATTGAATTAGTTTTATTTTTCTGAATTTTTTGATATATTATTTGTATTTTTAAGATTTTGAATTGAATTAGTTTTATTTTTATGAATTTTTTGATATATTATATGTATTTTAAACATTTTGAATTGAATTAGTTTTATTTTTCTTAATTTTTTGATATATTATTTGTATTTTTAACATATTCAAATGAATTAGTTTTATTTTTCTGATTTTTTTGATATATAATTTGTATTTTTAATATTTTGAATTGAATTAGTTTTATTTTTCTGAATTTTTTGATATATTATTTGTATTTTTCACATTTAGACATGAATTAGTTTTATTTTTCACATTTAGAAAATGAAATAATTTTGAAAAAGGCCTTTAGGCCAACCGCGACTGAAGCCTTTTTCCGCGGGAACCGCAAATGGGACGAAAAAAAGGCTTTAGTCGCGGTTGGGGTCACCAACCGCGACTAAAGGGTAGTCGCGGTTGGGGTCACCAACCGCGACTAAAGGCTACCCTTTAGTCGCGGTTGGTGACCCCAACCGCGACTAAAGCCCTCTCGCTATAAATATCGCGCGGCCGAACGGCGCACCGGTTCTTCTTCCTCCGCCCTCGCCCTCTCTTCGCTCGCTGCCCGCCTGCACGTCGCCGCCCTCGCCCGCCATGCCGTCGCCGCCCTCGCCCGCCAACGCCCGCCGTCGCCGCCGCCAACGTCGTCCTCTCCGCGCCCGCCGTCGCCGCCGTCGTCGATCGACGCGCGCCGCCGCACTCCCTCGCCGGTTCTTGTCGCGCGCGCCGCCGCCTCCCTCGCCGGCCGCCGCCGCTGCCCTCGCCGCCCGACGAGTCGTCGCCGCCCACCTCCCTCGCTCGCCGCCCGACGCCCGCCGCCGGCCAACGCCCGCCGTCGCCCCCTGGCAGAGATCGAGAGAGATCGAGGGAGAGGAGAAAGTGCCAGGGGCACCCCTTGGCCGGTTTTTTTTTTGTTTTTTTTTAAAATCGTAACTAAGTTTTTTTAATTAAAATTGTAACTTAAATAAATTGTAAACGTGCAGTGTATATATGTGAAGAACTAATTTGTAACTTAATTTAAATTGTAAACGTACGTACGTGTATATGTGAAGAAACTAAACAAACTTAATTAGTTACAAATTGAAAAAACAAAACTAAAAACTTAATTAAATTGTTTTTAAATAAGTTAAAAAAATTGACTTAAAAATTTAACTAATTAAAGTGTAAATTTAATTAACTCGCCGTCGCCGCACGTACTCGACCTCGCCGTCAGCGCCTTCTCTCCGTCGTCGCCGCCCTCTCGTCGCGCCCGTCCCGTACGTCGGCCCGTCGTCGCCGCCCCACCCACACCGTGTGTGTCGACGCGCCCGTACGTCCCCATCGTCATCGCCGGCGCCCCGCTCGCATGCAGTGAGAGAGAGGAGAGGGATAGAGCGCAGAACTAAAATTTGACTTTACCACCGTGCGTATACGGAGGGGGCAGCGAGCCCCTCGTCGCCCCCTCCGTATACGCGCGGTGTTTCTTTTGGATCGAGAGGGGACGGCGAGGGTTATGTGTGTTGTCCTCGGCACCGCCACTGCCCTTTCGCCACCGCCACTGTCACCGACACCACGTCTTTAATCGCCGCCCCGTCTCGCGCTCTACCGCGACACCCTCTCCCACCCCTTCCTCGCCCCCTCCTTTTGCCACCGCCCTTTCGCCACCGCCACCGCCCCCCTTCTTCACTTAATTAATTTGTTTTGACTACATGTTTTCAGGACTGACATATGGCGGACGATAGAGCTGACCCGATTATGGACAACTATGATCCGGACCTTGAAGACCATATGTTCGGCATCATAAACAGCGATATTGTATATGTGCCGACCGGACAAGAAGAAGATGATATCTCTTCTTATCTGAACCTTGAGGGTGAAGATGAAGGGCGCCGTCAGCAAGATGATGCCGAAGAAACGTCGATAAACGATGATCTTCAATTGGAAGTAGCAACCACCTCCAGCGCCGAGGTATATATATACATTGAGCCTCTGGTGATACAAACTAACTGATTTGAACAAATATGTGTGTACTAACGCGCGCGACTCTCTTTCTTATTTTAGCCCTCGGCCGGATCGTCGAAACAATCGAGTACGTCGTCAAAGCGTGGCGCAACCAAGACGATGAAACCAGGAGAAACATGCACCATCGAGGTTGTCGAGGAAGCAACCGGCAGGCCGCTGGAGCCCCGCAAGAACGCCACCAAGTTTATCAGCCAATGCGGAGCCGTTGTTAGAGACAACGTCTCGATCACCGTCCAGGAGTGGAATGAGCCAAAGAAGGCACGTCTTGGTTTCACTTTTGTCGATAAGAGAACAAAAAAAGATTGCTTCAACAAGCTTATGGAACATTTCGTTCTACCTCCGAAATACCGCAAATACGATGAGGAGGGTAACAAGATTGAGGAAAACAAGGAGAGGTGCAAGCTAGTCAAACACTTCGCTCTTTCTAAGATGTCCAACGCATTCCGGAAATACAAGCAAAATCTAGCCCATGACTTTGTCAAGCAGGGCAAGACTCCGGATTTCAAAGGACAATATGAGAAACTGCAACATGATTGGCCAGAATTTGTGAAGCAAAAGAAATCGGAGCAGTTCCTTGAAATATCGAAAAAAAATAAGAATAATGCGGCCAAGAAGGAGTACAATCATATTATGGGGCCAGGAGGGTATCGCTTTTGGCTGCCTAGGTGGGAGAAGATGGAGAACGAGCTGAGGGCGCGAGGAATGCGTCCAGGTACGGAGGGATGGGACCCAAGGGCCAAAAGCTGGTGGTACGGGCATGGGGGATCGCTGAACCCGGAGACAGGGGAGTGTGTTTACCAGGGCAAAATAATTAAACCCACCCAAAAGCTTATTGAGGCAATGAGGGATGCTCAAGAGGGGAGGATCAAGTTCAACAGAGAGAACGACGCCCTGACAAAAGCCCTCGGGAATCCTGAACACGGAGGACGTGTACGAGGCATGGGGCACATTCCGTGGAAAGTAGGGTTCCCCCAGAACGATGACCCGTACGGTTACAGAAGCCGTAAGAGAAAGATGGATCGGGAAGCAGATGTTGTGGTGCGGTTGGCATCGGAAATGGATGTCATGAAGAAAACCGTGAGTGTACTAGTAGCCGAAAGAGATGCAGCTCGGGCGCAGCATGAAGATCATCCATTGGATCTCGGAAGCTAGCAGCGGAGAAGCAGCGTGGCTTCCACGGAGGCCCCACCGGCTGGTGCACCGACGATCGAAATTACTGCACCGGAGCCTCTGGTGGTCGAAATTACTGCACCGGAGCCTCCTCGCTACCCCGTGGACGATATAAAGGAGATGAAAGCATGTCATCTGTATTATCCTATCGGGAACATGTCCATGAAGGTAGCCATCGGCAGTGCTTTACCACCTGGAGCACTCCACCACAACAACCCCATTCAAGATGGCTATGCTTGTGTCACGGTGGAGGACATAGTCCAAGGGTTTGAGGACCTGGACATTGCCATTGCTACACCTGAAGGGGCGACAAGACTTGGAGATGTCAAGCGCCAGTTCATTCTATGGCAGAAGAAGTTTATCAAGTTTCCAGGCGAGGCGCCAACAAGTCCACCCCCCTACGGTGGTGGTGGTGGCGGCAGTGGCGGTGGTGGTGGTGGTGCTTCACCTACACCTCCTTCACGTCAGCCGACGCCGCCCCCCAATTCACCTCCGGCTGGTAAGCAGCCGCCGCCCCCTAGTCCGCCCCGGGCGGGTAAGCAGACGCCGCCCCCCAATCCACCTCCGGCGAAGAAGCAGAAGCAGCAGTCCTGGATTATTAACCCGGACCCTTCCGTACCTAAGAAAACAAAGGTACCGGAGCCATCACTGAAGCCTCTCCCCACGAGGCCTTGGGAACGTAGTGCCGAGGAAGTCGAGGCGGCCGCGACTGCTGATTTAGAGAAATGGAAGGCGGGCTGCAAGAAGAAAAGAGAGCCCGAGCCCAAGCCAGTATTTTCTGAGGAGCAAAATAAGTGGGCTAAGTCATTTTTTGAACACACCGTCCCAAGCCGCAAAGAATTGTAGGATAACGTTGCATAGAAAACAAAAATTTTCCTACCGCGAACACGCAATCCAAGCCAAGATGCAATCTAGAAGACGGTAGCAACGAGGGGTTTATCGAGTCTCACCCTTGAAGAGATTCCAAAGCCTACAAGAGTAGGCTCTTGTTGCTGCGTTAGACGTTCACTTGCCGCTTGCAAAAGCGCGTAGAAGATCTTGATCACGATCGCTTCCGGCGCCACGAACGGGCAGCACCTCCGTACTCGGTCACACGTTCGGTTGTTGATGAAGACGACGTCCACCTCCCCGTTCCAGCGGGCAGCGGAAGTAGTAGCTCCTCCTTGAATCCGGCAGCACGACGGCGTGGTGGCGGTGGCGGTGGAGATCTCCGGCGGAGCTTCGCTAAGCATATGCGGGAGAAGTGGTGGAGGAGAAGAAGCTAGGGTTTGGGGAGAGAGGGGGTTGGGCGCCGGCCCTCTAAGGGGTGCGGCCAAGGCTGAGCCAAAGAGTGGCTGCCCCCCTCCCTCTCCTCCTCATTATATAGGTGGAAGCCCCAAGAGTTCTAGTCCAAGTCTTCGAATAAGACCCCAACACTAAAACCTCCCATATGTGGGAAACCTACTCAAGGAGGGAGTCCCACTCAAGGTGGGACTCCCACCTTTCCTTGAGGTGGGGTGGCCGGCCACCTCTAGGTGGAGCCCACCTGGGACTCCTCCTTTAGGGTTTGGCTGGTCAAGCTTGTGGAGTCCTTCCGGGACTCCACCTTCCATAGTGCGTTTCTTCCGGACTTTTCTAGAACCTTCTAGAACCTGCCATAAATGCACCGGATCATTTCCAAACTTGGAATATGACTTCCTATATATGAATCTTATTCTCCGGACCATTCCGGAACTCCTCGTGATGTCCGGGATCTCATCCGGGACTCCGAACAAATATTCGAACTCCATTCCATATTCAAGTTCTACCATTTCAACATCCAACTTTAAGTGTGTCACCCTACGGTTCGTGAACTATGCGGACATGGTTGAGTACTCACTCCGACCAATAACCAATAGCGGGATCTGGAGATCCATAATGGCTCCCACATATTCAACGATGACTTTAGTGATCGAATGAACCATTCACATACGATACCAATTCCCTTTGTCACGCGATATTTTACTTGTCCGAGGTTTGATCTTCGGTATCACTCTATACCTTGTTCAACCTCGTCTCCTGACAAGTACTCTTTACTAAATGCCGTGGTATGTGGTCTCTTATGAACTCATTCATATGCTTGCAAGACATTAGACGACATTCCACCGAGAGGGCCCAGAGTATATCTATCCGTCATCGGGATGGACAAATCCCACTGTTGATCCATATGCCTCAACTCATACTTTCTGGATACTTAATCCCACCTTTATAACCACCCATTTACGCAGTGGCGTTTGGTGTAATCAAAGTACCTTTCCGGTATAAGTGATTTACATGATCTCATGGTCATAAGGACTAGGTAACTATGTATCGAAAGCTTATAGCAAATAACTTAATGACGAGATCTTATGCTACGCTTAATTGGGTGTGTCCATTACATCATTCATACAATGATATAACCTTGTTATTAATAACATCCAATGTTCATGATTATGAAACTAATCATCCATTAATCAACAAGCTAGTTAAGAGGCATACTAGGGACTTCTTTGTTTGTCATACTAGGGACTTCTTTGTTTGTCTACGTATCACACATGTACTAATGTTTCGGTTAATACAATTATAGCATGATATATAAACATTTATCATAAACATAAAGATATAAATAATAACCACTTTATTATTGCCTCTAGGGCATATCTCCTTCAGTCTCCCACTTGCACTAGAGTCAACAATCTAGTTTACATTTGTAAAGATATAACACCTTGGCCTTCTGGTGCTTTATCATGTTTTGCTCACGGGAGAGGTTTTAGTCAACGGATCTGACATGCTCAGAAACGTATGTATTTTGTAATTCATTTGCGTCTCAATGCATCACTCATTTCCAAATGAGTCGGCATTAAATATGTTTGATCTTCTGGTGGAACCTTAATTCCGCGGTCTGAAATATGTCACTAATATTGTCACACACAATATAGCTTCAAAGTTCTGACTCTGTCGGAACTACACCAAGTTCTCAAAGAACCTCTTGACTTTAACATCCTTTGTCATTGTCAAAACAATGACATATTCTGCCTTCTTTTGTAGAATCCGTCATAATATTTAGAACTCTTCTAAATCTAGCATAGACAACTTCTAGCTTATTTGTGCTATCTTTTAAACAACACTTAGTCTAATTTGAGATTGAAATTTTATTTTCATATGTGACAAAACAAATATTGGTGCAACATCTTACAGCGATTTGTTTGTCATTTCCCATATAAAACTATATATATATATATCCTTAGTTCTTCTAAAGTACTCAAGAATATTCTTACTGTCGTCCAATGATCATCATATGAATCATTCTGGTATATGCTCATAACACTTTATAGCACATGACATCTGATTGTGTACATATTATTCGTGATCTATAATCACTCATGTGTTTTTACTTATTGAGTGTCAGATACACTCAAGTCTTGTTAAAACTTAACATGACAAGAATATTTTCTTAATATTTCTATATTGAACTATTTCAATATCTGTTGGGGGGATAACCCCCGGTATGCCAAAGGCATGCCAAACCGGATGGTTTGAGCCATCGAGATACCGGTTTAATATTCTTACCGGAAGGTAAGGTAGGAGTTTGAGCCAAGTGAAGCCAAGCCGGCATCCCCAAGGGGGTATGCCGTAACCCGGTAAAGAAGATACCGGACTGAAGGGCCTGTCGGCAGGACTGGTCAAAGATTCTCTTCAGAGCAAGAAGACAAGGATGAGCTAAGCAAAGTGGCTTTAATCAGAGCCCTGGCGCCAAAGAGAAGGATGACGCTAAAAGAAGCCGGAGGACATCAGCAGCCCTGATTAAAGAGGACCCCGGCGTCATCTGTGATTAAAGTAGCTTTGTAAAGTAGTTTGTCTAGTCAAAGATGCCATTAGGGTTTCTTGCCCTGTAAGCCACCCTCTCCCCTATATAAGGAGAGGGGGCAGCCCTCCTTACGGGCATGCTCGCACGATAGTAGGAAGGCACGAACCACAACCTTGTAATCATGTTGAGATCAATGAAGCTCGCGATCTAGTAAAGAGTTCTTCCTCTTGTCTCTCTTCTTGTATACCGGCCTTCGGTTGTGTTCTTGAGGAAAGCATCTGGAAGTTCTTCCCATCTAATCGCAAACCCTCCACCGAATCCTCTAGCGTCCATTCGGCCCCAATCTAAGCCATCCTATGGCATCTGCTCGTTCACCACGACGACAGTTGGCGCCCACCGTGGGGCATGAAGTGGCGCTTGATGGAGTTCACATTCGGGCGGGCATCCTCGACGTCGCCGGTCAGCGTACGGTCTCCGCGCTTGTGCAGCGCATCTACGCCATGGACTTCATCAACGACAACGCGGGCTGCTTCGCCAACGGCGGCATCTTCCCCAAGAACGGCCGCATCATCGAGTTCGGCAGCCACCGCGTCTACTTCAGCACCGTTCCTGTGCGCCAGTGCCTCTCGCCGGTGCTGGTGGCGCCGGATCCGCCAAGATGGCTACATGCAGGCCGCGCTCCAGGGAGCGTGGAGGTGATGATGGCTGGCGCGGTCGACGCCGGCAAAGAAGCTGTGGGTGAAGGCGCTGGGCGTGCGGTTTCGACCCGTGCGGCCAAGCCACCGCTGGAGCGAGGCGCAGGCGCAGCGGGAGCATCATCCGCACCACCGGAGACACCGCTCCAAGCGGCGATGAACGTCCTCGCCACCCCCATCGCGCAGAACATCGACCCGGCAGCGGCTCAGGCGGAGCTGGAGGCGCAGCGCCAGAAGATGCTCGAGAGCGGCAAGGACATCGTCGTGCGCAGCGAGCTGAACCTAACTGTACGTGAGTATAACGCTGCCCATGGCTTTGCTTCTGTTAGCGCGCATGCTGCCAGGATGCCGGAAAACCGGCTAAAAGCTCGCAACCTAGATCAAGATTTGCGCAAAGAGATTCATGCCGGCAAAAGTACCTCTGCATCTGTTAGCATCGTGGAAAAACCTAAGTATAGCAGCCCGGATAAAACAATAAAAGCTGCTAAAGCTGCTGTAGCGCTATGTGACTCGCTTTCCGGGGACGCTCTGGCAAAACAGCAAGAGCGTGTCCGGGAACTTCTTGAAACTATCGAGCAGCAAAATGCTGAGCAGCTTGATAAGCTAAACAAGGCTGTGGCTTCAAAATCCACGCGTTCGACAAGGAATGCCGGTAGCAAGTCCCATGGGCAGGCATCGTCCCCCCATCCAGACAGGAGAAGAGAAAAAGACGTGAACGCACAGCAGATGACTGTGTACGATCCGGTTCTTGCCGGAAAACAACAAGCCGGGCAACATGATGCCGGTAGAAAAAGCCAAGGGGCAGAATGAGGCTACGCCAGAGGCGGCTATGCCGGAAACAAACATGCCGGTAGATACGAGACCGGGCAAAATTATCGACCTGCAAGGGCAGCGTATGAGGAGGAGGAAATGGATCCCCCGAGGTACCGGCAGGCAAGGGCCGCGGTACCGGAATGTTATGATGAAGCTGATTCTGCAAGACCGGCAGCTTTCCGGAACGCATTGGGAGAACGCCTGGGAGAGAGATACTTACCGGAACGGGATGCGAGGCACCGTCTGGATAGAGTGTACTTGTCAGAAATAGTCGAGGAGGAAGGTCCCCCAGGACCAAAGTGCTTTGGCCCAAGGATCATGAAAGAAAGGCCACCAGTGCGCAACTTTATGTTGCCCCGTGACACGAAAACATACGATGGCACTACGAAGCCGGAAGACTGGCTCGCGGATTACGTAACCGCGGTATACGTCGCAGCGGTGGAGGAACCGTAGCAGGAGGAGGAAATCGGCGTTGGGCCGTGAGGATTATACCATCGTTTTTGGTTGGACCGGCAAGAATCTGGCTAAACAACTTGCCGGCAGGAAGCATCAATGGCTGGCTGGATTTCGAGGAGGCTTTTGTGCGCAATTTCAGCAGCACCTGTCAAAGGCCAAACAGGCCGCAGCAACTCGCTCTGTGCGTACAGCGCCCAAACGAAACAGACCGGGATTATCTGGCCCGGTGGAACACTACAAGGAACTCCTGTGAAGGGGTAATCGAGGCACAGGCCATTGCTTGGTTTAGCAGTGAGTGCAGAAGAGGTTCACCGTTGTGGCAAAAGCTGCAGCGAAACATGCCGACAACGTTGGCAGAGATGATACGTGTGGCGGATAGCTATGCGCTGGGAGACCCAACGCAGCCGGCAGTGCAACCTGAGCCGGAACAGCTGCGCCACGAACAACACCGGGATAACCGGAATAACAAAAGAAGAGAAGACTTTCCGGATCGAAGGTACGGTCCGCAGCAAGTTCTTCATTGTGCAGAAAACTCTGAGGCCAGCGGCAGTCAGAGGCAAAGAACCGGATCGCAGCCGTGGGCGGGTCCTAAGAAACAATGGGTGGAAAAGAAACCCTGGGTCCAGAAAAGAAACTGGCAAGAACCCGCAAAATACATCATGGAAGCCGCCATGGACCAACCTTGCCGGTGGCACACACCGAATCCGGCACACCCGTCAAACCATCTGACGAAGGATTGTACCTGGACCAAGTACTTGATGCAAAAGGGAACGATAAAAGATGCGCAACCACCACAAGACATGCCGCGGCAGCAACAGCTACCGCCACCACCGCCACTTACCGGGGCAAACGCCTTACCGGTGCAGCCAAACCGGCAGCAGTACCAGCAGGTTAACCGGGTGGAGCAAGATGATCAGCCACCTCCACCGGCACCTTTAGGCCGGAATGTTTACGAGGGTCCGGATATGTGCTGTGTTGTCTTTGTTACTGAGCCAACAGACAGGCAAAGTGTACACCGCCGCTCCATGGAGGTCAATGCCGTGATGCCGGCAGTCCCCAAGTACATGTTGTGGTCAGATCAGGAAATTACCTGGTCATTTAAGGATCACCCCAAGATCATGCCGAATCCGGGTGGATATGCTCTTGTTGTGGACCCAATCATGAAAGGGCCACAGACTCGAGTAAAGTTCAGCAAGGTGCTGATAGATAACGGCAGCAGCATAAACATCATGTACAAGCACGCCATGCGTACGTTGGGCATAACAGAAAACATGCTTCAGCCGACGCGCACAACGTTCCACGGGATCGTTCCTGGCTTGTCCTGTGCCCCGATAGGAAAAGTTCGGGTGGACGTGGCGTTTGGAGGACGTGACAATTGCCGGGTTGAAAATGTTGAGTTTGAGGTGGTGGATCTAGACAGTCCTTACCATGCGTTGTTGGGAAGACCAGCACTGGCAGCTTTCATGGCTACCACTCATACGGCTTACCTCAAGATGAAGATGCCGGCACCTCGTGGACCCTTAACTATAGTGGGGAACTATAAAGTCTCACTGGAAACTGCATCTGCCGGATCGAACCTAGCGGAATCGCTGGTGATCGCGGAGGAAAAGAAAAGGATGCAAACAGCGGTTGCGCTGGCTCAGTCCTCACAGTCGAGCTTAGCGGCAATGAGTGGAAACTTGGGCTCACCGGCATTCAAGCCGACAAATGAAACAAAGGACATTGTGCTAGATCCGGCTTACCCAGAGTGCACCGTTCGCATTGGTACCGGGCTCGATCAAGCATAGGAAAGCGCGCTCATCAGCTTCCTCCGTGAGAATCGGAATATCTTTGCCTGGTCAACTGATGATTTGGTAGGTGTTCCGAGGGAGCTGGCTGAGCACTCTTTAAATGTCCGGAAAGATGCCAAGCCGGTGCGACAACCCTTGCGCCGGTTCGCTGAAGATAGAAGAAAAATCATAGGGGAAGAGGTAACCAAACTGCTTGTTGCCGGATTCATTGTGGAGGTCACGCACACAGAGTGGCTGGCCAATCCGGTAATGGTTGAAAAGAAAAAAGATGAGAACCTAGAAGCAAAAGCTCCAAAGGTGTGGCGCATGTGCATCGACTACACCAACCTAAACAAGGCTTTCCCAAGAGACCCGTTTCCTTTACCACGGATCGATCAAGTGATTGATTCAACTGCTGGGTGTGAGTTGTTGTCTTTCCTGGATGCGTATTCCGGTTTCCACCAGATTCCCTTGAAAAAGGAAGATCAAATAAAAACTGCGTTCATTACCCCGCACGGGGCTTATTGCTATGTCACTATGCCCTTTGGTTTGCGCAACGCTGGTGCAACGTACCAGCGCTGTATGCAAAAGTGCTTGTTTGATCAGATTGGAAAGAATGTGCAAGTCTATGTAGACGACATTGTGATAAAAACTAAGGTAAAGAACACCTTAATCGATGACATCCGGCAAACATTCGATAACCTAAGACGGTTCCGGATGAAACTTAATCCGGCAAAATGCACCTTTGGTGTCCCTGCCGGCAAGCTGCTCGGTTTCCTGGTGTCAAGCCGGGGCATAGAAGTCAATCCGGTAAAGATCCGGGCGATAGAAAGAATGACTGTCCCTCGAGAGCTAAAAGATGTGCAAAAGTTTACCGGAAGCTTGGCATCGCTAAGCCGGTTCGTGAGCAGGTTGGGAGAAAAAGCTCTGCCACTCTATGCTCTGATGAAAAATCCGACAAGTTCGTCTGGACCCCTCAGGCAGACGCAGCGTTTAAGGAACTGAAAACAATGCTAGCCACAACACCTATACTGGCTTCACCTCTAGAGAGAGAGCCTATGCTATTATACATAGCGGCAACAAACCGGGTTGTGAGCGTAGTGGTTGTAGTTGAAAGAGAAGAGGAAGGAAAAACCGTCCAGAGGCCGGTATACTACCTGAGCGAGGTGCTCTCCCTCTCAAAACAAAACTACCCTCACTTCCAAAAAATGACTTATGGCGTGTACATGGCCGCCACAAAACTCAAGCACTATTTTGAAGAGCATCCTATGAAGGTGGTGAGTGAAGCACCAATCTCCGATATCATGTGCAACAAGGACGCCAGCGGCAGGATTGCGAAGTGGGCAATCCAAATATCACCATACGTGCCGGTATATGAAAGAAGAGATGCCATAAAGTCACAGGCTTTGGCTGACTTCCTAGTCGATTGGGCGGAGATGCAATACAAACCGCCAGATCAAAGGATAGAATACTGGAAAATGCATTTCGATGGATCCAAGCTCAAAGAAGGTCTAGGTGCCGGTGTGGTACTCACCTCACCAAAAGGAGATCACCTCCGGTATGTTTTGCAAGTACATTTCAGGGCATCGAATAATGTTGCTGAATATGAAGCTTTGATCCATGGGCTTAAGGTCGCAAAAGAAATCGGTGCACACCGGATCATTTGCTATGGAGATTTAGATCTTGTGGTACAGCAATGTTCCGGGGATTGGGATGCAAAAGATGCCAACATGGCCTCGTACCGGTTTCACGTGCAAAAGATTGCCGGATTCTTCGAAGGGTGTGAGTTTCACCATGTGCCGCGCGCAGAAAATGAAGCCGCGGATGCTTTGTCCAAGCTGGGCTCGTCCAGGCAAGAAATTCCTCCCGGAATAGCTCTAGCTCACTTAAGAGCACCATCAATCAAACCTAGCCCAGAATCGGAATCAATTTTTGTACCGGAATCGCATGTAGTACCCATGGATATTGATGAAGGAAACCCGGGGACTGCACCGGTAAACCCGGGGACTGCTCCGGCAAGCTCGGGGACTGCTGTACCCATACCGGAAGAAATGATGCTGGTAGATAGCATGGAGATAGATGCACCAGTGTTTTTGGTTCGAGAGACACCATCGTGGGTTAAACCTATCGAGGAATTCCTGATCAACGGCATCTTGCCGAATGACGAAAATGAGTCAAGAAGAATACAAAGAAGGTCCAAAGCATACACATTCATCAATGGTGAGGTGTACAAGAGAAGCGTTACCGGTGTCCTTCAAAGATGTGTGGAACCGGAAGAAGGAAAAGAAATGCTTGAGGAAATTCACCAAGGAGAATGTGGGCATCATGCTTCATCAAGGGCGCTGGTAGCAAAAGTATTCTGGCATGGGTTTTATTGGCCCACTGCTTTGGAAAACGCTGAGGATTTGGTAAGAAAATGCAACGGGTGCCAGAGGTACGCCAAGCAAAATCATACCCCAGCGTCCGGTTTAAAAACAATACCGTTAACATGGCCGTTTGCCGTTTGGTGCCTCGATATGGTTGGCCCATTCAAAACTGCAAGGAGCAGCATGACTCACATCTTGGTTATGGTGGATAAATTCACCAAGTGGCTAGAAGTGAAACCTATCGCAAAATGTGATGGGCACACAGCGGTGAAATTCTTAAAAGATGTCATTTTGCGGTATGGATACCCGCACAGCATCATCACTGATAATGGAACCAACTTTGCTCAAGGTGAGTTCAAAAGGTTCTGTGAGGACAACAACATCCGGTTGGATTTGTGCTCAGTGGCACACCCACAAGGCAATGGCCAAGTGGAAAGAATGAATGCTTTGGTACTTTCCGGTATCAAACCTAGACTCATTGATGCAGTGGAAAAGTCACCGGGATCTTGGCTCGATGAGCTACCATCGGTACTGTGGAGTATAAGAACAACTCCAAACCGGTCTACAGGATACACTCCGTTCTTCATGGTTTACGGAGCAGAAGCGGTCATACCAACCGACATCATTCATGATTCACCAAGGGTACAGCTCTATACTGAGCAAGAGGTCAAAGAGGCCAGAGAAAATGATGTGGACTTGCTAGAAGAAGCAAGAGAGCTGGCTTTGGCAAGAACAGCCATTTACCAGCAAAACCTCAGACGCTATCATAACCGGAAGGTTAACCCGAGAGTTTTCCGGGAAGGAGATCTCGTGCTACGCCTAGTGCAGCACACTGAAGGCCGACATAAGCTTTTACCACCATGGGAAGGTCCCTTCATTGTAAGCAAGGTGCTTCACAATGATGCATACTACTTAATCGATGCACAGGAGTGGAAGAAAGGAAAGGCGGACAGATCCGGAGAGGAGAGCAAGCGTCCATGGAACGTAGCTCTATTGCGTCCTTTCTACTCTTGAAGTGGTGGTGTAAGAAGTTCCTTTTTGTACCTTACATGCTATGAATAAAAGATGCCGGAACCTTGAATGAATCTCGGGGACTACCCCAATAAGGTTGCATGTAACTTGTTTATTTTTTCAGTTTACCGGTTGCTTATTGAATGTTTTTTCTTTCCAGTTTAGTAGTGTGCTAAATCCTACTGGAGTCTTCGACTCTGCTGCTGTCCGCAAACCGGCTTCATGGCAAGCAAGATAAACCGGTAGGAGATAAGCACATGAACTGCGAAGAGGGAGAGCAGGAAAGAACAATCCGGAAAATTTAACTAACCCCGGTTTAACCAGTTTTTGCAAAATTCGAAGTTATTTCTAAGTTCAAGAAAATGCTTGTTTGGTGAAAGAACCTTGTGCTCATACGCCAAAGAACGCCTAGAGAAGGCAGGCAGAGCCAAGGCAAAAGAACCAAGTGTGCATCGAATTGGATGCGGAAACAATTTGGAAATCTTTGCAGTGCAGGATAAAAGCAAAACCAAAAAGCAAATATGCCAAGACAAACTTAAGATAATTAGCAACCAGTATAACTTACCGGCATAAAATGTTGTACGGCAACCACAAGCAGACTTAAAGTTTTACATCATAAGCCCCGGCATACCGGGGCAGAATTTAACGAGCATTGTTTTGAGGCAAACAGGACCAACAGACATATCACAGGCAAACATTTAATAGAAGATCATCAGGCAGCAGGGGCTTCCGGAGGAGCGTCGCCAGCACCAGCGTCGTCCAGAGGCTCCTCGTCGGCTTCATCCTCCTCCTCGTCGAGATAGTCCTTGACGTCAGGAGGGGGAGGGATGAAGGTGCGCATGTCGGCGTACTCCGCAATGTGGTACGCACAATCCTGCCGCTTAGCGGTGAGGATCGGGTCCAGATCGGTTTCCGCGCCTTCGCGCACGCCGGTAAGGGCGTCCAGGTTAAGCTCTGGGTACCAGGAGCAAGCGACGCGGAGAGCAGAGTCCGCTCCAAAGACGGGCAGCCGGAGCACCGCCACTCGCGGATCCTCTTGCCGGCGCCCATGAGACGATCGCCGATGAGGGAGAAGGTGTCCGGCACCACCTCGCCAAAGCCACGTAACTGAAGAGCTGGGTAGCTACATCAGGGATGTCAGACAAATTGCGATCTATTGCGCGCATGTGAGACACCCGCGCGTTCAGCGCGACCAGATGGTCATAGGGCGTCCATGGCACGGCGAGATTCGCTTGGCCTTGGGCAGTGCGGTGCTCGTCAACTTTCTTGACAGCATACCTCTGGGAGTCCGGAAAGAGGCCTGTGCAAAGAAAGAAAAAGGCTAAGGAAAGGAATCCGGAAGCAAAATGCATCCGGAAAGAAAAAATGCATCCGGAAGGAAAGATGCATCTCAACATGAAGTCGGAAGGCAAGATAGCGAAAGAGAAAGTGAAGTCGGAAGAAAAAAGGATCGTATGCAGTAGTCAAAGAATGCAAAGGGAAAGAACTTACGGTAGGCAAGGGTATCAGTTTGCTGGATCAACTGGTTGCACCCCTTCTGCTCCTCCTCCAGGCGCGCAGCTCTCTCCTCGGCACCCTTCCGGGCCTTGGCCAGCTCCTCCAGCTCAGCTCGCAACACCACAGTGGCGTTGCTGGCGTCCTCCAGAGCCTCGTCCAACTTGGCCGCTGCAGCCGCTTCAGTGGCTTTGAGGGCCTTGGCGTGGTCAAGCCCCAGCTGAATGAACTTGGACTTGAGCTCCTGGTAGCTGGTCTTGTGGGCGCTCAGCTCCTCCTGGTGCTGCCGGATGAGCTGGCCCTTCTCCCCTGTAACCGGAAAAGAGAGTGTTAACAAGGTTATGCTAATAAAGATGAAAAGGAAACCGAGTAACAGGAGAAAGAAGAAAATCATACGTTGGGTGGCGGCGAGCTGCTCCCTGAGAGCATCGATGGAAGCTTCCGGGATCACTGTTAAGCAAAAATTATAAATATCAGAAGGAAAAAAGGGTTTTCGGTAAAAAGATGCCGGTTGTACAAAATTACCTTGGCACTTATCGTGTGCCTCAGCGAGCTCCCGATGCTCCCATAGAAGCTCCTCGAAGAGGGCCTTCCGAGCGTCAGCCGTGAGCTGTTCAAGGAAAAGAAATAAGTTCAGTGTTGCGCTAAGAACAAAGTTCTTAACCCGAAACTCGGGGACTCGCAGTGCCGGCTTCACGCATTTCTAAGATAAGTTTTGCGCTAAGAACAAAGTTCTTAACCCGAAACTCGGGGACTGGCAGTGCCGGCTTCGCGCATTTCTAAGATAAGTTTTGCGCTAAGAACAAAGTTCTTAACCCGAAACTCGGGGACTGGCAGTGCCAGTTTTGCGCGTTTCTAAGATAGGTTGTGCGCTAAGAAGAAGGTGTTTAACCCGAAACTCGGGGACTGGCAGTGCCGGTTTCACGCAAAATTTTAAAGTTAAGTTTTGCGCTAAGAGCTGCGCTCTCACCACAAAACTCGGGGACTGGGAAGATAGACAAGAGAGAAACCGGCATGAACTAAAGATAGAGCAAAGCCGGAAGCAAGGAAACCGGTAAAGATTGAAAAAAGTTAGTAGAACGTACCATCAGGTTGTTCGTGGAATCGTACCACGCGCTGTCGAGCTCTTTCACGGCGCTGCGAAGCCGCATGAAGTGCTCCTCGGAAGACCGGTCCCCGACAGGGTCAGGTGCCGGCAGCCTGTCCTTGCCCAGGCCGCGGGTCGCCGGAGTCATGTCCGCGGCGTTCCACTTTTGGGCGTAGGGCAGAAGATGCCCCAGGTCCCGGCCTTGGCGCTGGAACTCGGTAATACGGCCAAGGAGGCCGGTGGCCTTTGTGGCGGTATCCTTGGCGGCCTTGGCGACGTGCAGCACCAGGGGCTGCTGGCCGCCGGAAGGGGCGCTGGAGGCCGTCGCCTTCCCCTTGATCAGCCTGGAGGTCTTGGGCAGCGGCGCAGTTGGAGCGGCCCTGGAGGGCTTGGCGCGAGGAGCGTCTGGCGGCGGCATGAGGATGGTTCGTGGAGAAGGGGGAGCGCTAGGCGCCTCACCCGATTTGGAGCCTTCCGGCGCGGAAGATTCCGGCGCGGAAGTTGTCATCTTTTCAAGGACGGGAGGAGCAGGAGGCTCCGCCCGCCCGGCAGCTTCTTCTTCTTCGGCGCCGATGTTGCTGGCGCCGGTATCTTGGTTCTCAGGGAAAGAGGAAAGGTCCTCCTCCGTGCGGTGATCTGATGATGAAGGGGCCGCACGCCCCGAATTTGTTGTGCCCCCCGAAAGGGAGGCAGAGGTGTTGCCGGCACCAGATGGTGCCGGGCCTGAGTGAGGAGGAGGGGTTGAGGTCCTTGCGGATCCTTCAGAGCCCGATGGCCTTGGGCCAAGCTTGAGCGCGGGGCTGAGAAAAAGAAAAGACAAATAGTTGGAAAAAAGCAACCGGAAAAAGAACTTGGCAAAAAGAGGCAAGCAAGAAATTAAGAAACTTACCCGGAAGCAGTCGGCATCACCTTGCGCCCGTAGCGGCGCACGCCCACTTCCTTCTCCCCCACAGGCTCAGTCCGGAAGCGCTTGGAGGGAGGGGCCTGGCTGGAACCGGCATTAGATGCCGGCTGCTTGTTCTTTTGGCCTTGGGCCATGAGTTTGTCCACAAACTCAGAGCCGGCCTCGGCGCGCAGGGGCGGCACGCGCTCATGGATCTATGAGTGGAATATGGCTAAGAGGCAATTCGCAACGAAGCAATAACGGTAAAGTACAAGAGACCGGAAAAGAAAATACCTCGAGCATGGTCAGGTCATCGGAGGACCCGGTCGGCTCCGGCGGGTCCCGGCCAAGGCGCGCAGCCGGGGTCTTGCCCATCTTCAGATCCTTCCAAAAAATGTAGGGATCTGGGTCGAAGGAGTCAAGGGCGCACTTCACCGGAATCCCACGTCGCTCGGCTTGGATGAGGGGGAAGCGGTCCTTGGCCTAAAACACGAAAAAAGGAAAAGTTAACAAAAGCAGAAAGTTGCCGGCAAAAAACTACCCCAATTGCGTAATCCCTTACTTCTTGGGTCGGAGGGTTAGTGGTGCTGAGGGGAAGGAGGCCCCATTCCCATTCAAACGGCATAGCAGTTTGGCAAATCTGCTTAGCCTTGCGAACAACATCCTTCTTGCTAAGAGGACGGCTTGTGATCTTGGTAGGATCGCCAGGGCCGTACATCTCGCTCATCCTATGCACGCGGCGCTTCAGAGGAAGCACCCGACGCGATATAAAAGTGCGGATGATATCGTCAGAGCAGATCTTGGTCTCCTTCTTCAAAGAGGCCAAGAAGCGTACTACCCGGTTGGTTTCGGCGTGATCCGTCTTCGGGTTGTAGCTCCAATTGGTTCTGCTGGGAGGCCCCGCTTGGAACGGGGGAAGATCAATAAGATTGGCGCGGCCCTCGTTCTTCACATAGAAAAAGGTTCCTTGCCAAGCGCGGCAAGACTCGAGGCCGGCAAACTTAAGAAAAGTGCTCCCTTGACGGGAGCCAACGATGCAAGATCCGCACTCCACAGGCGGTTTGGGCTTAGGGATTTCCTTGCCCTGGACGGAGTTTATCCGCAAACAAAAGAAGCGGGCAAACGTCTCACGAGTGGGACGAATGCCGATATAGGCCTCCATGAAGGTGGCGTAGCAAGAAAGGTAGAAGATGGCGTTGCCAGGAAGGTGGTGAGGTTGGAGTTCATAGAAATCTAAAAACTCCCGGAAGAAAGGGGAGGCAGGAAGGCCGAAGCCGCGCTCAAAGTGAGCGAGGAAAACAACATATTCACCGGGTTCGGGGTCCGGTTCGATTTCGTCACCGGGAATCCGGCAGACTACTCCTTCCGGAATCTGGCGGGACCGGTGCAACCAGCCGATCTCATACTCAGTAACATTGGAACCCATCCAGGCTCCGCGAGTGATTGGGGAAGGCTCTGCGCCGGAAGATTGGCTAGAGCTACTAGAGGCTTGGCCAGAGCTACTCGCTTCTTGGCTACCGGAAGCTTGACTAAAGCTACCGGATTCTAGATGGCCACCGGACTCTTGGCGGCTACCGGATTCCTGCTGGTTGCCGGAATCGGTGTCCATCAGATCTGAAGCCGTGGATTCGCCGGGAGATTGCCTACGGCGCTTAACGGAAAGGGAAGAAGAGGGTGCGGAGGAAGATTCCTCGTCAGACATTGGATGGCTAGGCAGAAAAACAGAAATCCCACACTTGAACCCCGCGTGAAGATCTACGAGTAAGAAGAAAACCAAAGAAAAAGAAGAAATAAGAACACCGTAGACCCAAGATCTGAAAAGCAAGCAAACGGCGAGCAAAATAAGATTGCTACCAACCTTGAGCGGCGCGGTCGCTGAGGAAGACTTCCGCCGGCGAAGGAAAGGGCCTGCGGTCGCCAACGACCACCGTCGACGGTGAGGCGGAGAAGCTCGCGGAGAAGCACGAATGCAGCGGGCGCGGTGAATATGCTGCTAAAGATTCCCGCACGGCGAGGTCCGGCGGAAGCACGGCGTGAGTTCGCCGGGCGCCGGAGCTTGAACGAGCGACGACGGACGGAGAGAGGCGGAAGCGCAAAGGAGAGGAGCACTGTGCGCGAAGGATGGGGAATGCGAAGAAGATGAAGAAGAAGGGGCGGTTGTGCTTATAAAGGAGAGAGAAAGTGGGCTGAAAACCGCTGGGCCGCGGCGGTTCGCCTCGCGGCCCGCGACGGTTCGCGCCTTGGGCCGCCACGTGGCGAAGAGGTACACGCGAGAAAAGGGAAGGCCACACGGGAGCGCACACAGGATCCCCGGTGGGTAGTGGGATCCGCAGTGGGGCATTTAATGACCGCGCGGGAGTCGAAGCGAAGTGACAACTGACACTGGCGTGGCAGTTAACAGTGCGCATGTCACTGACAGGCGCGGGGCCCAAAATATTCTCGACTTCGCCGAGGAAGGAGTAAATGCAAATGATGCCGGAAAAGAGAGATGCCGGAAGATGTCTTGTGAAGAAAAGAAAAGATAAAGAAGGGCAAAGATGCCGGATCCAAGCTCAGGCCGGAGAGATTAAACCGGTATCCTGAAAAGATGAAAACCTGGCATGGTCTGTAGGATAGAATCCTCCAGACTATACCAGCTTCGGGGACTAATGTTGGGGGGATAACCCCCGGTATGCCAAAGGCATGCCAAACCGGATGGTTTGAGCCATCGAGATACCGGTTTAATATTCTTACCGGAAGGTAAGGTAGGAGTTTGAGCCAAGTGAAGCCAAGCCGGCATCCCCAAGGGGGTATGCCGTAACCCGGTAAAGAAGATACCGGACTGAAGGGCCTGTCGGCAGGACTGGTCAAAGATTCTCTTCAGAGCAAGAAGACAAGGATGAGCTAAGCAAAGTGGCTTTAATCAGAGCCCTGGCGCCAAAGAGAAGGATGACGCTAAAAGAAGCCGGAGGACATCAGCAGCCCTGATTAAAGAGGACCCCGGCGTCATCTGTGATTAAAGTAGCTTTGTAAAGTAGTTTGTCTAGTCAAAGATGCCATTAGGGTTTCTTGCCCTGTAAGCCACCCTCTCCCCTATATAAGGAGAGGGGGCAGCCCTCCTTACGGGCATGCTCGCACGATAGTAGGAAGGCACGAACCACAACCTTGTAATCATGTTGAGATCAATGAAGCTCGCGATCTAGTAAAGAGTTCTTCCTCTTGTCTCTCTTCTTGTATACCGGCCTTCGGTTGTGTTCTTGAGGAAAGCATCCGGAAGTTCTTCCCATCTAATCGCAAACCCTCACCCGAATCCTCTAGCGTCCATTCGGCCCCAATCTAAGCCATCCTATGGCATCTGCTCGTTCACCACGACGACAATATCCATTCTATGTACTTTGACTTAAACTTATTTTGTGTTTCAATCTATCTTCATAGATCTTGACACTAAATATGTTTCAGTCCAAATCCTTTCATTGAAGTTAATTTTCAATGAAACCTTTTAATCAAGTATATAATTACATCATTTATAACCAACTATATGTCATCTACATAAGTATTATAAATATGTCTCAGCGCTCCCACTTAATTTCTTGCAAATGCAAGCCTCTTCATCGTCTCTGATGAAATCAAAAACTCTTTGACTATTTCATCTGGTGAAGATTCAACTCCGCGATACTCACTTCATTCAATTGAAGTTTGTATACCTATCTAGTATTCCACGGACCAGCAAAACTCTTGGTTGTATCTTGTATACACCTTTTAATACATACTTCTGATAAGTAATGTATTTTGCCATCCTACTAGCATATCTCATAAAAGAAATATGTAGTGATTACTAGAATAATCCACATAGACTATAAGCATTGCTACGGAAGATCTAATTTTATCGTAGTCAACTCTTTGAACTTTGTCGTAAACAATTTTTCGACAAGTCGAGCTTCTTTAAGGATATTCCATCCAAGTCCATCAATTTTATAGATCCATTTACTTTCAAAAAGTATTTATCTATCTTGGATTTCATGGCATATAGCCATTTTAACGGAGTCAGGGCCCATCATAACTTCTTTGTTTGTAGTTGGTTTATCATTGTTCAAAATCAATCCTTTGTCCACAAATCATTTATTTGATCACAAAGTAAACCATACCTACAAGGTTCAATATGTACTTCGATCTCCATGGCTAAAACACTTTGTAGTCATGGGAGCCATGATCGTCGTGGCCGCTTCCGAAACCAATTCCGATGCTGTGCTACTCTGATCATTATGCTCAGTTTCATAAACCTTATCAAATTATATTGTCCTCCCACTCAAATACTTCACTAGAAACAATTTCTCGGAAATAAGAAACATTGACAAACACTTTTGTCTTTGTCTCGTAGTGGGAAGAATTCCCAATTAATTCTCTGGGATAACCAACAAAAACATTTATCCGATTTTGGTTGTAAATTTTTAGACCAAAATTTAAAGAAAAGACTATTAGGGTTTATACCCATACCATAACTTGTATGGTGTCATTTCAACGGATCATGATGATGCTCTATTCAGTGTAAAAGCGGTAGTCACTAAAGCATTATCTACAAAAATATAATGGCGTCATAATATTTTATCTCATAATTAATCCAACAAGGTTTGGATACATCTCTTGGATACTATATCATCATTATGATTCTCCAAGAAATGTGAGTTTTAGAACAATTTCATGACTCTCTTAGATGTTCGCTAAAACTCGTAATTCAAATATTTTCACCATGATCCAATCATAGATATTTGACTTTTCTATTACGATGATTTCCACTTCATGCTGAAATTTAATTGAATCCATTCAAATGTTTCAAACTTCTTCCTTATCGAATATATCCACATATATATACTCAATTCATTGTTGAAAGTTTTCATGAAGTAGAAGAATCTCCCGCACACAACTATGCTCAGTGAACCATATACATCATTATGTATTTTTCAACTAAGTTTGTTGTCCGTTCAATTCTTGGCCTATGAACGGTATTTTAATCATTCTCTTTAGAAAAGATTTGCAAGCGCCAAATGATTCAAAAATCAAATGACTCCAAAAATCCATTTGCATGGAGTTCCTTCATGCGTTCCTTTCTAACATGACCTAAATGGCGGTTCCACAAATAAGTGGAATTCAAATCATTTTCCTTATGGCATTTTAGCGTCAGTTTTATGTATGTGTGTTTCACCATTAAGATTTATAATAACTTATCCATCGTACATGGAGTAATGTCATAATTTGAACAACTCATTGTTTTCATTTGACCAGAGCAAAATAACAATTATTAAGTTCTTTATTATAAATTCTAAGGGCTAGATAGAATGTCAACGTGAACATAATAACACTTTATTTTGTTCCAGACGTGCATTCTATCATATTCCTTGTCAGTCACTTAGGCCATTGTATTCTTGTATTGCGTTGTTTTGTATGACACTTCATACCAACCAATATGGTACTAATACCCAAGAATTTCATTGTGTGACTTAACTAGGAATACAACCATAACATGTATATCATTTATATACATCTGAGCTAGACTTTCTAGTCTTTTCTTTTCTTTTTGCCAAAATATCTTTTGCAGTTTCTCTTTTAGCTTTCCTCATTATTCAGAAAAACACTTCAACATTAATAACTTCTAGGTTTGTTGGTCAAATACCAATAACCTTGAGGTTCTTACTTTGAAGTTGATCATCATATGACAAGTGTTCCAGATTTCACTATTAGTAACTTTGTAATATGATGAACAATTTCACTCATAATTTTATCCATCATATCATGACGACTTTCCGAGACCATGTCTGTACATGCTAGACTCGTAAAGTTTTAACCTTGGTATTTGCATGTGCAAATCTAGCTTGCACCCGTTGTATGCACACGTAGAATCTATCACACCCGATCATCACGTGATGCTTCGAAACGACGAGTTTTAGTAACGGTGCATATTAAGGATGGTCACTTCATGGATATGCGAATATCGTTAGTGCCCCAATAGTTGGAGGATTGTGATGCCTTGCGTCTTCAACCTTCGTACATTCCCATAAAACTTATGAGTTCATGTAGTCTCACCAAATTATAT
Source organism: Lolium perenne (assembly GCF_019359855.2). Classification (NCBI taxonomy): domain Eukaryota; kingdom Viridiplantae; phylum Streptophyta; class Magnoliopsida; order Poales; family Poaceae; genus Lolium; species Lolium perenne. The sequence continues at coordinate 193,660,680 of NC_067245.2, forward strand.
TCTATCATCTTGCAATAAGGTCTTAGATATCACATATATCTCATACCTTGATTATTTCTGAAAACTAAATTTTCAGCTCCTTACTTTTCAAACAAATTTGAACTTCAAGTTTCACGGAGACAAGATAACTTTAGGTACTAATTGAAACCATAGCTCTTTGAATCAACAATGTGAGGTTTACTAAAAGTTTGCAATAGGACTTAATCAATTCTTGATTCTTTAACAATACGGTACCAATCCGTAAAGTTTCTTGTCAGATTTTAACAATATTTCTATCTCAATTATAAGACTAGCGCATAGTAGTAAACGGATGCCAATACTACAAAATTAATTCAAAATACTACTCAGACTATGTTTATGATAATTAGTTCATGTTTTAATCTAATTACTAATGAACTCCCACTTAATACAACATCCCTCATAGTTGTTAAGTAGTACACGATCCAAATTCACTACACCAAAAACCGATCATCACGTGAGATGATGTAGCTTCAATGGTGAACATCAACATGTTGATCATATCATCCATATGACTCGTGTTCAACCTTTCGGTTTCCGTTGTCCCGAGGCCATGTCTGTACATGCTAGGCTCGTCAAGCAAACCCAAGTATTCCGCGTGTGCAACATGGCTTACACCCGTTGTATGTGAATCGTTGAATCTATCACATCCGATCATCACGAGATGCTTCGAAACGACGAACTGTTACAATGGTGCATACGAGGGGAGAACACTTTATTATCTTGATATTAATGTGAGGGATCATCTTATAATGCTACCGTCGCGTTCTAAGCAAAATAAGATGCATAAAGGATTAACATCACATGCAATTCATATGTGATATGATATGGCCGTTTTGTCTTTGCGCCTTCGATCTTAATCTCCAAAGCACGGACATGATCTCCATCATCAACGGGCATGATCTCCATCATCGTCGGCGTAGCGTCAAGGTTCATGGCACCGTCTTCATGGTTGTTCACCTCATGTAGCAACTATTACAACTACTTTGAAATACTACTCAACATGAAATTTAAAGACAACCATAAGGCTCCTGCCGGTTGCCACAATACAATAATGATCATCTCATACATATTCATCATCATATTATGGCCATATCACATCACCAAACCCTGCAAAAACAAGTTAGACGTTTCTAATTTGGTTTGCATATTTTACGTGGTTTAGGGTTTTCGAGTAAGATCTAATCTACCTACGAACATGAACCACAACGGTGATACTAGTGTTGTCAATAGAAGAGTAAATTGAATCTTCACTATAGTAGGAGAGACAGACACCCGCAAAGCCTCTTATGCAATACAAGTTGCATGTCGAACGAGGAACAAGTCTCATGAACGCGGTCATGTAAAGTTAGTCCGGGCCGCTTCATCCCACTATGCCACAAAGATGCAAAGTACTCAAACTAAAGATAACAAGAGCATCAACGCCCACAAAACAATTGTGTTCTACTCGTGCAACCATCTATGCATAGACACGGCTCTGATACCACTGTAGGATAACGTTGCATAGAAAACAAAAATTTTCCTACCGTGAACACGCAATCCAAGCCAAGATGCAATCTAGAAGACGGTAGCAACGAGGGGTTTAACGAGTCTCACCCTTGAAGAGATTCCAAAGCCTACAAGAGTAGGCTCTTGTTGCTGCGGTAGACGTTCACTACAAGAGATGTGATATTTGTTGACGAAAAGCCTGGTGACGAAGTTGCATACCGTCATGGATATGTCTTAATAGGTGACGAATTCATCTGGCGTCAAGCACTTAAGTTAATGCTTGACGGTTTGCTTTTTCGTCAACGAAAAATCGTCACCCATTACCAAACCCGGAAGGGCTGCCATCGTCTCTGTTAATAGGTGACGAAATGAAGATCGTGGTGTATGTAAACCGTCATTGAATATAATACGGATCCACATGTCAGGTTATAAATAATTTATTATAATTTTATTTAATTATTTCTTGTGGGACCCACTAGTCCAGAAAATATTAAATTTTATAAGTTTTCAATATCATGCGTGACCCACTTGACAGGAACATAATTAATTCAATAAAGTGGTTACAAAGAATCGAACCCATTTGTTTGGATTGAATGACGTGGACTGTTACCGCTGAGATGTTTCTGAACTAATTATTTATTTCCGTAACTAGGCTCAATAAAAATATTAGAAACCCACAATTACATGTAGGACCAGCCTGCCATATAGATAGCATTCATTTTGCATATTAAAAATCAAGTGCAGCAAGGAGGAATCGAACACAAGACCTACACCAAGTAAGGGTGTTAAGAAACCAGTGCACCAATTGACACAATTTGATTTAGTTGGATACGGAATAATTTTCTAGTTTGTATGCAGCGAGGCAATTACTAGAAAATGGAATAAAAGTTAGAGAATTGGGGACTCGAACCCAAGATTTATTTCCGTATTAGGCTCAATAAAAATATTTCCCACTTGATCTCAGTTATTAGAAACCCACAATTACATGTAGGACCAGCCTGCGAAATATATAGCGTTTACTCGAACCCAGGACCTCGGCAAAGAAAGCATTACAGTTAACTGCTAGACCACTGCACACTTCATGATTCAATAAAAAGCGGGACATATAAGTAATATCTATGCAGCATGGCAATAAATAAAAAACAATAGATAAATCCCATTCTTTTGGCATAGTTTACGATAAAGTTCCCATATTTGACACATAGGTGTATCTTGACATGAGAAACAATGTTGCCAAAGTGAATTTTTATATTATTTATAGAAAATTCATTTTTTGCATTTTCTAAGTGCCAAAAATGACTTTTTTGTGAAGCAAGTACGAAAAACATGGCGCAAAATGGCACCAGTACAATTTTCACGGATATTAGTCCATATTTGAAGGATCATCCCGAATTATTAGGATTTTTCTCTCTTTCTACCTAATTTCGCTTATTTAAATGACTTTATGTCAATTTTTCAAAATTAATTCAAATTTGAACTACAAGCGTGTGATGGTTTCTCTTAATTTTTTGAAAAAATAATTTTAAGATACGCAAGTAGTGATTATATCACAGAACCATTGATAGTTTTGTAAAAATCGACCCTTTTCAATGAATAGTTATCCTAACCATTTTGACCATGCTTTCAAAAAAAAATGTGAAAACAAACTCAAAAAAAATAAATCCTTTGGCATGGGGTCCCTTTATGTGTAGTAGAAGCTAGGATAAATGATAAACATCAGTTTTGACAAACCTTTCAAAAATATTATTCACAAGAAGGAATATCATGTATAAACATCTATAGGTTTTAATCCAAATGACCAAGGTATGGCCATTCTTGTGGCATAGTTTGTGATAAAGTGCCCATATTTGGCACATAGGTGTATCTTGACCTAGGATTTTTCTCTCTTTCTATCTAATTTCGCCTATATAAATGACTTTATGTCGATTTTATGAAAGTAATTCAAATTTGAACTACAAGTGTGTGATGGTTTGCTTTAAATTTTTTCCAAAAATCACTTTAAGGTACATAAGTATTGATTATATCACAGAACCATTGATAGTTTTGAAAAAATCGTCCCTTTTCAATGAATAGCCATCGTAACCATTTTAATAAAAAAATACCAAAATATGAAACCTCCAAAAGTGGGTCCTGGTGGCAGTGACAGGGGCTGACTGAGTTGAGAGTAGATAAAGGCAGTATCAAAAATTGGTATCCCGCCCACACACCTCACCAGGAGCAGAACAAAATTTGACTTACCCGTAAATTTCCGCAGGCGTACCGAAAGCTAACCCTAGGTGCTCATCACTCCAGCACCTATCGGCCGTCTACGAAACACATCTCGTCTGTTCCGCCGCCACTCGTCTGTTCTCCCGCCGCCGCCACAACTTCCCCACTCTGCGTCCGCCTCCGCTCCTCCCCTCCAGAACTAGCCTCCCCCTTGCGCTCCTCGCCCCAGCCGCCTCCTTCCGTCCTCGTGTCTGAACACCGAACCATTGTCCTGGCTCAGCCTCCTCTCCGCCCCACTACTAGCCATCGCGACTGAGCTGCGTACATGCTGCCGATGAAAGCCTGCTACGAGGGGATCCAGGGCCGGTGGCTCATCCGGTTGTTGCCGGCCTCGCGTCCCTCAGATCTGGCAGCCCCGGGCCTCCCCAGATCTGATTGGATTTTTCTGGATCTCTCATCATCTCCTTCCTCCTCCCCACGCGAGTGATTGGATCGTTCTGCTCATGGTTTTTGTTGAAATCGTGCAGGGGTATGTGGCGTGGGAGTTTGTGAATCAGGGAGTGCAGCCAGGGGAGCTCACCATCATCCCCTTCCTCCTCATCTCTCTGCTGTAGTGAATTCCAGATTTATTTTGCGGTGTTCCCCTTTGTAATTCTAGGTATATTTTCTTGCTGACATGCTTTGGAGGTTAAGTACACTGTAAATTGTAAATTGCTAGCTAATGACTTTTCATATATATCAATACTAGACTAATTGTTTGCTAATTTGTCCACTGCATAATTTGAGACGTTGTTACCTAGTCAGTTTAGTAATCTGAATACTTACTACTACAATTGGTACTACTGCTATTGCCATATCTTGTGGACCTCTTTAGACTACTAGCTCGTTCTACACAATTGCTATGCTTTTTTTTATCTGCTATACTTGTCTTCTACGACACACTTTTGGTAGCGGGGACTTGTGATGTGCATATGTTCTGTATACACTTCTGCTCTACATCTTAATTCATAGTCAACTAGCTCTGCACAAAACATAGTGTTTGCTTTGGACTGTGATGCTTCAATTCTGTATATGGAAATTTTGATTCTGCACATAACAATTAGCAGCTAAAAGGTTTATCAATTAAATACACATCATAATAGTTCTTTTTGTGAGCTATATAAATAATTAATTGTTTTTCCCAATAACTGCAGTGGGTTGAAATCTGCTACACAAGTTAATTGATTAAAAGGAGGAGACACATGGGGGAAGAGAAAAGGAGGCAATGGCCAAGATATCACAATACAAAAGCCTATGTGATACAATAGAGGTATTGCTTTCCTAAGGTTTTCGTTCAGATTAATAGAAATAAGGTTACAGTGCTGCTTACTAGAGTGCATTTGTACTCTAGCCTCTAGGCTAGATCCATATAAGGAAGCAATTTCCCCTTGGTATATCTTGATGTATATAAGTTCTGCCTGATTTGCCATTGGCAGGTCCTCATGCTGGTTGAGCGCATAAACAAGATGCACATCCCCATCCATCTGATGTCCTCAAAGTCAGGTATGCACAGGCCCCTCTTTATCTACTCTGTACAGAAGATGGAACAAACTGCAGCTTGTTTCGTATGCATGAGCTCCATCTTAAGCATGTTCATAGACCTATTATAGCATGCGTTCGTGATATCTATCTGTAGAGTCACGAGGAATTAACCTCCTGATTTCTACTGTTTTGGTAACATCATTAAGTTCAAATACCTAGAGGCTGCTTATTATACATAGTGTGTAGCATGGTCTAAAGAGAACTGCAAATCTGTAGAGTCACGAGGAATTGACTTCCTGATTTCACAGTGTTTTGGTTACATTAAGTTCAAATATCTAGTTGTTGCTTATCATACATAGTGTATAGCATGTTCGGAAGAGTACTGCAACTCCAAAGTAGATCATTTAAACATATGTTGTGCATTTTTTTCTTGGTAAATATGTACTACTACATTTTTAGCTATTTGCAAGACAATTGTTTGAGTGAGACATGAACCTGCAGTTGCTACTAAGCTAACATACTACAGATTTAGACCTCGTGTAGTTTGTGGTCCACGAATGATAGCACTAGTATTCATTGAGTACATGAGTTGCATTATTATTTTTCCTTAGTTAGCATAGATTTCTTGACCACGTCTATGCATGCATCACTCGATCCTAGACACAGTAGTGCCAGGTTGTAGTAGCATTTTCCTGTCTGTCCAACTAGGGAACTACTTGACTGGTATTGTCATTCTGAATTATTGTGGCATGACTGGAATTGTCAACATAGCAAATGCCAGCAAGACTCATTATTTTCTTTCTTTCTGGAAATAAAAGAAGAGAGATATAATCTGTTTATTCTTGTGCATTATCTAATCTGGTAATGAATACGTGTGCAGGTACTAGCTGAATGTAAGGTTGTTGTCAAGAGGAATTTGTTGAGAGGATCATGGCTGCATGCAAGCAAGCTGATATTTTGTTGTTAGATGCTTAGATGCTTGAATTACTAGTATGATGTCAAGCGTTCATAAGTTTTGGGGACCTGATGTAGTCTCAGGCTGTAACTCTATGTGTTTGTAAAAAAAATTTGTGAATATCTGTCGGTTATATGTTGCATATTTGACTTCATATATTTCTAGATTTTCATTGCGTCAAAACATCTAGTTGGTTGAAAACAAATCCAAAAATACCAAAATAACGTCATGAATAAAATGCAATAAAATGCAATCTCGCACCGTGTGGGTCTCCAACATGACATAATGCCACGTCACTACCATTTGGACCCACATGCCAGCATCCACTTAAGTGATGTCGGATCCACGTTGTCAGCAGCCACATCAGCATGATGGGACCCACATGTAAGGCCATGTCAGATTTTTTGGACCAATCAGATTCTTCCTAGCATTTTGATATTGACGAAATTCCCAATTTTTAGTGACAAATCTGTCTGTCAACGATTAACACTAAACGTTGACGGATTTCTAAGTCGTCACAATCAAACGTTTGACGTTGACGAAAATGAGCATACCGTCACCCCCGATATTTTATGACGGAGCTTCTGTGACGAACCCCTTGACGATCAAAATTCGTCACCCCAATGTAATCGTTGACGAATTTTGGCTTATACATGACGAAAGTGATTTGTCAAAAAATATATTTTCCTTTGTAGTGGTTCACTTGCCGCTTGCAAAAGCGCGTAGAAGATCTTGATCACGATCGCTTCCGGCGCCACGAACGGGCAGCACCTCCGTACTCGGTCACACGTTCGGTTGTTGATGAAGACGACGTCCACCTCCCCGTTCCAGCGGGCAGCGGAAGTAGTAGCTCCTCCTTGAATCCGGCAGCACGACGGCGTGGTGGCGGTGGCGGTGGAGATCTCCGGCAGAGCTTCGCTAAGCATATGCGGGAGAAGTGGTGGAGGAGAAGAAGCTAGGGTTTGGGGAGAGAGGGGGGTTGGGCGCCGGCTCTCTAAGGGGTGCGGCCAAGGCTGAGCCAGAGAGTGGCTGCCCCCTCCCTCTCCTCCTCATTATATAGGTGGAAGCCCCAAGAGTTCTAGTCCAAGTCTTCGAATAAGACCCCAACACTAAAACCTCCCATATGTGGGAAACCTACTCAAGGAGGGAGTCCCCCTTTCCTTGAGGTGGGGTGGCCGGCCACCTCTAGGTGGAGCCCACCTGGGACTCCTCCTTTAGGGTTTGGCTGGTCAAGCTTGTGGAGTCCTTCCGGGACTCCACCTTCCATAGTGCGTTTCTTCCGGACTTTTCTAGAACCTTCTAGAACCTGCCATAAATGCACCGGATCATTTCCAAACTTGGAATACGACTTCCTATATATGAATCTTATTCTCCGGACCATTCCGGAACTCCTCGTGATGTCCGGGATCTCATCCGGGACTCCGAACAAATATTCGAACTCCATTCCATATTCAAGTTCTACCATTTCAACATCCAACTTTAAGTGTGTCACCCTACGGTTCGTGAACTATGCAGACATGGTTGAGTACTCACTCCGACCAATAACCAATAGCGGGATCTGGAGATCCATAATGGCTCCCACATATTCAACGATGACTTTAGTGATCGAATGAACCATTCACATACGATACCAATTTCCTTTGTCACGCGATATTTTACTTGTCCGAGGTTTGATCTTCGGTATCACTCTATACCTTGTTCAACCTCGTCTCCTGACAAGTACTCTTTACTCGTACCGTGGTATGTGGTCTCTTATGAACTCATTCATATGCTTGCAAGACATTAGACGACATTCCACCGAGAGGGCCCAGAGTATATCTATCCGTCATCGGGATGGACAAATCCCACTGTTGATCCATATGCCTCAACTCATACTTTATGGATATTTAATCCCACCTTTATAACCACCCATTTACGCAGTGGCATTTGGTGTAATCAAAGTACCTTTCCGGTATAAGTGATTTACATGATCTCATGGTCATAAGGACTAGGTAACTATGTATCGAAAGCTTATAGCAAATAACTTAATGACGAGATCTTATGCTACGCTTAATTGGGTGTGTCCATTACATCATTCATACAATGATATAACCTTGTTATTAATAACATCCAATGTTCATGATTATGAAACTAATCATCCATTAATCAACAAGCTAGTTAAGAGGCATACTAGGGACTTCTTTGTTTGTCTACATATCACACATGTACTAATGTTTCGGTTAATACAATTATAGCATGATATATAAACATTTATCATAAACATAAAGATATAAATAATAACCACTTTATTATTGCCTCTAGGGCATATCTCCTTCAAGAATCTGCCTGACGACTATGCACGTGAACTAAAGAATCAGGCACGCATATTCAAGGAGAAGAAAGAGGAGGCCGAGAAAGCGGAATTAGAAAGTGCACAAAGCGGGAAACGAGTTGTTGCCCAGCTCGGGGAACAAAGTAAACAATCGATTGCCCCGCTTATAGTGACAGCCGCCGGTTCGGATGCCCCCGAAATCATAGAAGCTGCGGCAGCACAGGGATTGACTGTAACGAGTGCCAGAGAACAAGCGGCCAACTTAGGTATTACTCTTCGTGAACTGTTAGGCCTTGATGAGGCGCCAGTGAAGGAGGTATTACTTTCATATGTGAAGAATGGGCCTCTCGTCGAGCCTGCGCAGGAAGAGGATCTACCTCCACAAATGAAAGGTCTGTTGAACTGGTACAAGGGTTACATAAAACATAAAAACGCCAAAGATTATATTTATGCGGAAGTTGGATATGAGCATCACTTCAAACAATACTCTGTACAAATTCATCTGAGTGAATTGTTCCAGCTTTTCAATCTGCGCGAGCTCGACAAATCTATCATCAGTTGCTACGTTCTGTAAGTGATTTATTTCTACCCCATCTCGTTCATATTGCCTGCACTATATATATATACTAACTATATTGTTGTGTCCGCTATTATACATGCAGATTGAAGATTAAGGAATGCAGAGTAAGGAGCATCCATGATGTTGGGTTCATTGACCCACACATCGTTAATGGATATACGTTAAAGCATCACCCCGCCGACGTGGAGAAAGACCTGTGGCGGTTTCTTGAAAAGCAGGAACTCAAAAGTGATATTCTATTTCCTTACCATTTTGGGTGAGTGTTTATGTCTAGAGCACATTCTCTTTTGTTTACTCCATGATGGTATGTGACCGGCTAATCGATGAGTTATGCATGACGTACTGTGCATGTATCGTGTCCGCAGGTTCCACTGGATTCTGCTAGTAATTAAAGTTGACAAATCAGAATGTCTCGTCCACGACTCTCTAAATATGGATAAGGCGGAGTGGGCCGACATGAGACAAATGATTCAAAAGTAATTGTTTTCATTCATTTGCGCTCTATATCGATCGGCCTATTTCGTTCATTTCCTAATTAAGCTTCAAGTAATTAACTAATAACTCTCTTGTTCATTTAATTTTCTTTGCCTCGTAGGGTTTGGAGACGGTTCGCAGATACAAAGGTCGGTGAATTCCAAAAAGAGCTAAATTTCATGCGGTCAAAGGCTAAGAATGGTGGCGATATGCAGCCACCGGGAACCAATCTGTGTGGATACTATGTCTGTGAGATGATCCGGAGATACACCTCTGAGCGCGTTCCGAGTGATCTCAATGCTCAGAGGAATAACCTCCGGATGATGCTTAGTCCAGAAGCTCGCTTCCGACCACTTCAAGAGGAACTAGCTGGATGGTTCAGGAGGGAAGTCCTCGATCCTAAAGGAGAACACCATTGCGAGGACGTAGAACTATACATGCATTAAATTATGTATGGAAACTTGTTCAAACTTGTATATGGTCACCCTCTTCATCCCACTGTAGGTATAGTAAGGTTGCTTCGAGTTTGATCTTTTGTATTGTTTCTTGTAAGGTTCGTGAATAATCTAATAAAAAGCCGTGTGCATCCTTTGGATGCAGAAGCTGGGGCGATATTTCCCCCATTTCAAAAAAAATCTATTCTCCTCATTGCTTTTTCTGATGCAGATTGGGCAGGCTCTATTGATGATAGATGGTTTACTGGTGGCTTTGCTATATTTGTTGGACCAAATATTGTGTCTTGGAGTGCAAGAAAATAAGATACAGTATCAAGATCTAGTACTGAGGCTGAATACAAAGCTCTTGCAAATGCTACAACAGAATAAATTTGGGTTGAGGCCCTCCTTGGTGAACTTGGTGTTAGGTTGAAGCAAAAGCCATGTGTATGGTGTGACAATCTAGGTGCCACTTATCTATCTGCAAATCCAGTGTTTCATGCTCGCACCAAGCATATTGAGATAGATTTTCACTTTGTGAGAGAAAGGGTTGCTAAAAATCTTCTGGATATCAGATTTGTCTCAAGCAAAGATCAAGTTGCAGATGGTTTCACAAAGGCTCTTCCTGTAAAGCAGTTAGATGAGTTTAAGCGTAATCTAAATCTTTCCAAAGTTTAGATTAAGGGGAGTGTTAAATGTAAATAGGTTATATTTTTGCGTATCTTATACGATACATATACCTCTCCTTGTACAAGTACAATACCGGGCCTTTGTGCCTCATATATAAACGCGTAACCCGTATGGATACAAGTACGGTTCGATCCATTGTTTTCAACAACGTGGATGTTGATACGACTATTTTTCCCTTAGGTACATCTTGCAGAGGTTCTCAAATATTTTTATTCGTCAGTTTGGGCCAATATATTATTCTAGATTCTTACTTTATCATGACTAGTGTTGTGGGAACAAATAATCCTACTAGATTCTGATAGTGTCACCTATACGCCGAGGTGTACACTCGTCGTATGACCAAGATATATGCCGAGTGTATACACTAAACATACACGTGACACATGTCAGAGTCCGGTACATGTGTCAAACCTCGGCTTTTCGATATTTCGAGTGTATACACTTGACATACAGGCCATCACTGCCAAACGACCGTTTCCAGTACTTATGTCAAACGTATTGTTTACCGAAGGCCGGAGAAAGCGCTCGATATACAACTATATGCCGAGTGTTTTTATATGTCGAGGGCCATGTGCGCAACTGCCAAACCAACGCGCTTGCCGAGCGCCATTTGTCGAGCGGATTGGTGTAGGTGCCAGAGAGTTGATGATGCTGGCACAACCCTAGTCAGGTAGTTAATGCCAACCCCACATGTTTATCTATTGATATCTTTATGTACCATCCAAATTTTGCTGAGATATCCATATGCCAATGAAAATCCAAATTTTCCCGAGGTTAACAAATTTGCTACTCCGTGCTAGCATTAGTTGACCAATAGTTTACTTTCAAGTGGGATGTTGATAAGACTATTTTCCCTTACCTATACCTTGTAGAGCTTTTTTTAAAAATAATGACTAATTTTGTGAACTAAATATTATTCAACATTCCTATCTTTTATCATGAATAGTGATGTGGGAGTAAATAATCCTACCAAGGTCCTATCGAATCCTATGCCACCAGCCAAATGGAAAACTAATGAAGTCAAGACAATAAAAACTCCAAACAACAAGTGGTGGTAAAAAAAGTCAAAGAAAAAGTGAGACAAAAATAATCAGGCTTGCTTCGCAGATCCGAGTCGATGGCACTGGGCAATACTTGCGAGTATCTATCAACCTGTGTTGGGGATTCGTAGCAGATTTTTTTCTAACTAACGCAACTTGGTTGTCCAGATCTATCTAAGAGAATGTTATAACGTAGGAGATATCGGAGAACGTATGCTCGTAGACCTAGCGGTTAACGTTCCGCCAGAACATGGTTGATGTAGTCAAATAGGCGACGCCGACCTCAGGGTCATGAAGAAATCCCCTCCCGACGCCAAGTACCGCAAGTGCAACACCTCGTAGATATGCACACGTACGGTGTGCCCAACGATGCTCCCAGCTCCGACCAGCGAAGGATCCGGATCCTGGCAGCGCTCCCGCGAGTTGTCTCCACCCTGCGCAGTTTTTGGGGAACCGCGCAGAGTCGGAAACCGGAGAGAGAAAAATCTAAAAATATTGTGTATTTATTTTGCTCCAAAGATCCACTATATATAGGGGTAAGGAGGTACTTGACTTCATAAGGGGGCAATGTGGGACTAAAAGAAACAAACGAAAAGAGGAGGGGGCAGCAGCCGGCCACGGCAGCCAAGCGGCGCGCGCTTGCTCCTTTGACCTCGGCCATACTGGGGTGGGCCGGCCCGGCTGGCTCCCTTTGCCCCCCTTTTCTTTTTCTTTTTCCTTTTCCTTTTTACTTTTCTTTTATTTGGCTCCTCGAGGGAGCCTAAAAAAATAGGGATGCCCAATTTAATTAAAATAAAATCATATTCCGGGTATATCTCTCAACTTCGATGTTTCCTTTGAATCGAAAACAATCTTAAGTTTCATTAAAGCCTTAAATGTGTTTCCCCACGGTTCGAGAATGATACAGACATGATCGAGACACTGTCCGATCAATGATCACTAGGGTGTTCTAGAGAACAATAGCGACCCCATGTATTCTACGAAGATGTTATCATCGTCTAAACCATTACGATGTATCCCATTCCTTTTGTTACTTCGATACTAGCACTTGTCCGAGACCTGATCATCGGTATCATTACCGTACAAGGCTATTCAACTCGTTCCGTTCGATTCCATCCTCATGACTTAGTCATGTGTTGCAAATCGGATGTAATCACACCGAGTGGGCCCAGAGTATCTTCATCACGCGGATGAACAAATCTAGCTCTTGACACATACGCCTCTACCATCCCATTTTTTCATCACTGCACCTTTATGACCACCCTAGAAAATGGTGTGGCGGTTGATACACCGAAAGCATCCTCCTGAGATGGTGATTAGATATTGTCTCACGGTCTAATGATTAGGTTAGTACACTTGCATAAATATCGTAACGTTAAACTTGATGTGACTTTGATCGCGCTACAGTACTTATATGTGGGAATTTCCATCATATCATTTCTCCAAATAATCTAATCTCATTGTCAATGACTACGAGGTGTCCATGATAGGGAAACCCCGACCAACTAATTGACCACAATGAACTAGTTGTGCACATGTGTACTCACTAGGGACCCTGGTTTGTTTCCAATACCACACATGTATCAATGTTTCTGCTTGATACAGTCATAACATGGCACGAAACTATTATGAACTATTGATATATAATAATAAACTCTATTTATTATTTAACTTTAGGGCACTATATATATCCAACAACCTGAAGACTCGTTTTCCTCATGCACCGGCTTGGGGTCAACCGCTTTTTCAAGGGGGGGGGGGGGGGTGTTAGCTCTTCTACTTCGATTACAAAACAAGACACCGTCGGCCCATGAGCTAGACCGCGGAAGAATACGAAGTCCAATTTCCGCGCACATGGAGACACGAGACCTCTCTGAAGCACATGAGATAGTTTCCCACCATACGACTCACCAACTTCACTTGCCTCGGGGCTTGCTCCTGGTAGTTTCAGATCACTTACTATACGTGGCCCTACGAAGGGACTAAGAGCGTTTTCAAGATGATTCTTTCTTTGTCGAAACGAAAAAGGAATCCATCTTTCGATTGAAAAATGCCCCCAACAAAGATTCCTATTGGGTGGAGGGTCCTCTGGATTAGTCCAAAATGGACCATGCACCACATTCTATCCTTAATCGGTCCTTCATGGACTAGTGAAGGAAAGATTACCTCAACTAACCATCCACCTATATACCACTACAAAGGAAGCCTGTCCACGCCCCTAGGGAATCAAGAGAATGAAACTAGAGCTCCAAGACTCGCTCCAGGATCTTAGGGTTGAATCAGGGAAGATTTTCTTTGGCTCGGATCAATTTTGAGCAAAAGTGCATCGGAGTTGGACTCAAGAAGACTTTCTTAGGCTCAACAATCCTGGCAAGCCATCTTCGACACCTTCCTACAATATTAACTTATGCTCCAATCGAGGCAATCAAAACTATTTGAAAAAATATTGTGGTGTCAAAACTTGTTAGTGTATGGCGACCTTCACTATAAGGCCGTTATACGTGTCTTCTATTCATATTGTCTTGCGACAACATAAAGGACATAGTACCTATCTGACAATCACTATAGGGGAAAAGCCGTCAATGTAGCTCTGTCGGTGCAAAAAAAAAAAAAACGGCCGTGTCTTGGGCTTGGCTATCGGCGTAAAGAAAGCCGTCGGCATAGATGGTACACCGGCGGTTTAGGACAGTCGTCGGCAAAAAAACGTCAGCAGAAAAATCAAACAGCACCATACGATCTGAGGTGCCCCGCGGTTTGCCCTCGGCATATATGGCCACAGGTGGAAATATCGGTTGGCAGCTATTACAATTAGTCAATAGTGTGTAGATAGTCCTGGAAATAATTAAGTAGAGCTGAAGAGCTAATCACATTGAAACTCTGACTGTCCTTTCAGTAAATATATTCTTGACAAACTACAAGTTCCTAATTCTGTTATGGATAAACTTATACGATCCTGGCAAACAGTTTCTGTTTCGACCAAATATTACTAGTTCAAAAGTAGAATTGGCAGACCTTATGATATCTTGAATTTCCATAGTTATATGAAGAATGATTTTATATTGTTCTCAAATGAATTGTATGGCATTAAGCTGGTGTCAATTTATACAACATGTGGAAGAGGCCTTGTTTGTCAAACATGTCGGCCCACAACTTGGCCCCATTCTCTTTCAATGCTCATGTTAGTACACTTCCAAATAGACATAGCTGCACTGTCGTCTGTACATATATGCATATATATACTTGATGAAAGTACGAATATTGTCGCATGTGGCGCTCTAGGTCTAGGCTTGGAGGTGCACCTTTATCCTGTGTACTAGTTCTTTTTTCCTTCACTCGTCACATGTCAACTAACGGAAAGGAAACAGATCCACATCTGAGAGGAATAAGCGAGTGTGGCGGAGGGGAAAGACCGCTGACTTCCGCACACTTACATATGCTTTTCTTTGTTCTCACGGTCCAAACTTGAAACTTGGTTGAGTCCAGGGGTGGACATGGCAAGTCCAAGCTAGGGTAGTAGGGTGGACATGGCGTCACAAAAACCGGCAGGATCATACGCAAGTTGGATCAAGCAAGACGAGAGAATTGGTCAATCCCAATAGATGCATCGATCGGCGGCGAATCAGGCGGTAGCAGTACTAGCTTCAACGGGCCATAACTAGTTTAGCTTGATCGTGTCAAATCTGAGGAAAGTTCAGTAGACAAACTCGGTTACCACCTCCCCCAGAAACAAAAACCCGGTTACCACCTGACTTACTCAGATTTCTCCAAGACTGCCGGGAAAATCGACACTCAGCTGATTGTACAATATCAAATACGTATTAGATAGGTATGGAAGTAATCGCAAGGAGATAAACAAAATCATGGCAACTAATTAAGGAGGTCACATTTGGATATATTGTGCGAAACATAAGCAAAGCTTACGAAAAAAGGAATTGTTTCTAAGCATTGGTCAAGAAAGATTTTTTTTTTTGATCCATAAATAAAGAAGTAGATAGGCCATTCCTGGAGGGGAAGAAAAAAATAAAATGTGCTTTATATTGAAGGAGGTTGAAACCCCAGATGTAGATAGGCCCTTCCTAGAGGTGATCAAAATGATGCACATAGCTTTTTATTATAATATTAAAAAATAACGTACAAAGAATATATCGATTAACCTAAAGACAACTTCGTAGCAACATCCCGCTACATGATGACGAGGGTGGCAATGATTGGGGCCATGTACCCTGACCTCCCACTGACCAACATCTAAATCCAGAAGACTCACCAAGCCGTCCAATGGCGAGATGGGAGCATAAACCGGTCCAGCTGACCCTCGGTGCACAACACCTGCACATGCTCCAGAAGACACCGCCGACATCTACATGCGAAACAGGGACGCCCAGGAGAGGATTCACCTCAGCTGAAAGTTTAAACAGGGATGCGCATGCTATCTGGTGTTATCACAAGATTTTGAAAGTTTAAATATAGCACATGAAAATTTACTCGGAACGGTTGTAAAATGCCGTATATATAGGTAGGCATGGTGGACACGGATACGAGAATAACTTGGTTTAATGGGATTTGGATGCATAAGCATTATATGTTGATTAGAGCATCTCCAACAGACGCGCTAAATCGCGGCGCGCTAAACCTCAGATTCTGCGCGCGGTAAACAGGTAGCGCGCGCTGGGCCGTTTTTCCCCCGCCGGACGCGCTAATATGCAGCGCGTGCGCGGGCGGAAAAAATCGTCCTCCGCCGGGCGCGGCAAAATACAGCGCGCGCGGGCGCGGAAAACAGTTTTCTAGACTATTATGCAATCACAAAGATTAAATAATCACACATAATTCATGGTCACAAATGATGTACCATAATTTAAATGGACACAAAGTGCAACATACATCACATAGTTCAATCAACCCTTCTCCTTCCTCATCTACATCCTCATATTCCTCCTCTCCATCGGCGGCTTCATCATGCATGAACGAGGATCCAACATTCATTGTCTCCATGAATATCGCATCATCGACTCTGCAGTGCAATGAAATTGATTATTATACAGCTAGTATGCATCTAAACTACAATTTGGACGAAAAGTAGCGTTTTTTTACCTCTCGGGCATTTCATCATGCACCGTATGTGCGTCCGCGCGGTTGCCGGACGGAGGCGCCGGCTGGTTCGTCGTCGTCGGAGGAGGAGGAGGCGCCTGGTTCGGCGTCGGAGGAGGAGGCTGCGGCCGGCGGGGGACGGGCGCCTTCGCTTTCTTTGGCGGCGCGACGGCGGCGGGACCGATGTGCGGCCGTTTGTTCGACGGCGCCTTCCCCCTCCTCGGTGCGGGCCGCGCGTTGTCGGCGCCTGCGCGGCCATCTGCGCGGCGGCAGCGCCCGCTGCACGCAGCCCGCGCGGCGGGAGGATGAGCGCGCGCGCAGCAGCCGTTGGGTTGCCGCCGTCGGCGCCGCCGCTAGGGTTTTGCGGTGGCGCGGCGGAAGTGGCGGCGGCGGAGGGTGGGACAGAGTAGGGAGGGGTCGGTGGGTTGCCGGAGGGGTCGTCCATCGTCGGGATCGCCGGCGGCGCGCGGAGACGACGGATTGGGCGCTCGGGCGGCGACGCGGAAGAGGAAGTTTCAGCGCGGGGGATTTTTCGCGCTTGGACGAGCGTTGCCGCGCGCTGTAGCCGACCAGCGCGCCAGATACGCCGCTCCGGTTTGTGCAAAACGCCGCGCGCCCTAAATTTTTTACAGCGCCGCGCCGTTTACCGCGCCTGCTGGAGCGCCTCATTCCCTCCCGCGCGCGCTATATCGGACGTTTTTATGCCGCGCGGCCTATATAGCGCGTCTGTTGGAGATGCTCTTAGTACATAAAAGGCTAGAAAGAGAAAGAAAGTTGACCATTAAATAAAATAATGGAACAATGTCCATAGTAAAGTCCATTTCCTATATTACTCCCCGGCCACTATGAGTGGTCCAAGACCCATCATTTGTTGATCTTTTAATTATTGTCATATAGGTAGCAAAAGATGGCCTTATATCTCCATGATAGCCCTTGGCTAGGTACGCCACCCTTTTTTATGCTTTTAAATTTCTCCACTTTTTTTTGTACTCATAGTTCCCTTATAAAAAATTAAAATACAAACTCTTATGTGGAAAATCCGTTGGCAGCTTTGAAAATGATCTGTAGGGAAAATATCTAATGTTTGGAAATAATCCAAAACTCATTTTTTTTTAATATTCGGAAAGATCGGTTGGCATGTGCCAAAATTTGTCAATGGTGCGTACATAGTCTTCGAAATAAATCATGGGAAAGTTGAAGAGGTCGGCACACTGAAGCTCTTACTGTCCTTTCAGTGAATATATTGTTGACAAATTACTATTTCTAAAAAAGCTTACATTTCAGAACGTAGGTAATACTTCCTAATTCTGTTGTCGATTAACATTTATGCCCTGTTTGGTTGCATAGAATTGACCTTCGTATTGAATTGGCAATGAAAAACCAAATCAACCAATTCAATGGAATACCTCAAAGAGTGTTTGGATGCGCATGGTATTCAGCTATAGAATTTTGGTTTCAATGGAATACCATATCTTGTTTGGATGTCACATGTGTGGAAATGAGAGTATTTTTGACTTTGAACGATAAATTCGAAAACGAAAAAAGGCAGACCATGCCCTAGTCACCGGCGGCAGTTGCAGAGCTGCTGCGCACCGGCCCTCCTATCGGCGGCGCGGGATCCCTCTAGGTGAGGGCCCTGCAGGCGGAGGCGGGTGGCCGAGCGGTTGGAGGCGGGGAGGGAGGCAACGGGGAGGGAGGGCTGATGACCCACAAGTATAGGGGATCGCAGCAGTCTTCGCGGGAAGTAAAACCCAATTTATTGATTCGACACAAGGGGAGACAAAGAATACTTGAAAGCCTTAACAGCGGAGTTGTCAATTCAACTGCACCTGGAAACAGACTTGCTCGCAGGAGTTTATCAGTACTAACAATTTTATAGCAGTAGCAGTAGTGAAATAACAGCAGCAGAGTAACAAAGACATCAATAGTGATTTTAGTAAACAGCAGGATTAAAATACTGTAGGCACAGAGATGGATGACGGGCGTTGCATGGATGAGAGAAACTCATGTAACAATCAAAGCAGGGCATTTGCAGATAATAATAAAACGTTGTCCAAGTACAAAGCAATCCATAGGCACGTGTTCCATATATAGTCGTACGTGCTCGCAATGAGAAACTTGCACAACATCTTTTGTCCTACCAGCCGGTAGCAGCCGGGCCTCTAGGGAATCTACTGGATATTAATGTACTCCTTTTAATAGAGTACCGGAGCAAAGCATTAACACTCCGTGAACACATGTGATCCTCACATAACCGCCATCCCCTCCGGTTGTCCCGATTTCTGTCACTTCGGGGCCTTTGGTTCCGGACAGCGACATGTCTATACAACTTGCAGGTAAGATCATAAAACAATGCATATCATGATGAAACAATAACATGTTCAGATCTGAGATCATGGCACTCGGGCCCTAGTGACAAGCATTAAGCATAGCAAGTTGCAACAATATCATCAAAGTACCAATTACGGACACTAGGCACTATGCCCTAATAATCGTATGCTATTACATGACCAATCTCATCCAATCCCTACCATCCCCTTCAGCCTACAGCGGGGGAATTACTCACACATGGATGGGGAAAACATGGCTGGTCGATGGAGAGGCGTCGGTGGTGATGATGGCGATGATCTCCTCCAATTCCCCGTCCCGGCGGAGTGCCAGAACAGAGTTTCTGGCCCCCGAGACGGAGTTTCGCGATGTGGCGGCGTTCTGGAGGGTTTCTGGCGACTTCGACTTCGTGCTCGCGATTTTTAGATCGAACCCCTTAAGTAGTCCAGAGGGGGGCGTCGGAGGCCAGCCGAGGGGGCCACACACTAGGGCGGCGCCCCCCCTGGGCCGCGCCGGCCTGGTGTGTGGGGCCCTCGGGCCTCCACCTGGCTTGCCCTTCTGGCTCAGAGAGTCTTCTGGTAAAATAGGCCCTTTGGTATAAATTCCGAGGATTTTCCCGAAAGTTGAATTTCTGCACAAAAACAAGACACCAGAGCAATTCTGCTGAAAACAGCGTTAGTCCGCGTTAGTTGTATCAAAAATACACAAATTAGAGGCAAAACAATAGCAAAAGTGTTCGGGAAAGTAGATACGTTTTGGACGTATCAACTCCCCCAAGCTTAGCTTATTGTTTGTCCTCAAGCAATTCAGTTAACAACTGAGTGCGATAAAAGAAATTTCACGAACACATTTGCTCATATGATGTAAATATTCTCATGATATGGCTAACACTTAGGCAGTTCATAATAAGGTACATGCAAATAAGATCATCTAATAGCTATGTCAATCATGGAAAGGTACCAACAATTAATAATAAGCATCATGAATCATGTCTATAAGCAGGATTGCAATGTTCATAAAAGGGTATGATAAAGTGGTATCTCGCTTGCCCGAATTTGAACAGCAAAACATAAATGCCCAGGCACCTCTGAGGTTCATAGAAAGACTAGAAATAGAGATTGTCAAAGATAAAAGCATCAAAGTTATACCACAGTCAATCATATTTTGGGACAAGCATATTATACTAAGAATGACAGTTGTGCTCTCAAGAAAGTGCTCAAAGAAAGGATGGAGACACAACATAAAAGTAAAAGATTGACCCTTCGCAGAGGGAAGCAGGGATTAACATGCGCTAGAGCTTTTCATTTTTAAAACAGGAGTAAAATTATTTTGAGAGGTGTTTGTTGTTGTCAACGAATGGTAATGGGTACACCAACTACCTCGCCAACCAGACTTTCAAGAGCGGCTCCCATGAAGGACGTTATTTCTACCAGCAAGGTAGATCATCCCTCTTCTCTTTTGTTTACACATGTACTTTAGTTTTATTATGAGTGACACTCCCCCCCAACCTTTGCTTACACAAGCCATGGCTAACCGAATCCTCGGGTGCCTACCATCAATCTCATACCATGGAGGAGTGTCTATTTGCAAAATTAAGGTGCTTACTGATGAATCAGAGCAAAACATGTGAAGAGAATTATTAATGAAGTTATTAATTGGGGCTGAGCACCCCGTTGCCAGCTCTTATTATGAAAGTCCGTCAAAAGTAAATGACAAGGTTGAAAGATAAACACCACATACTTCCTCATGAGCTATGAAACATTAACACAAATTGAGAAGCATTTTGAAGGTTTAAAGGTAGCGCATGAGAATTTACTTGGAATGGTTTGAAATGCCATGCATAGGTATTTATGGTGGACACTTTGGAACAAGTTGAATTTCAGGGGTTTGGAAGCACGAGCAGTGTTCCCGCTCAGTACAAGTGAAGACTAGCAATAGACTAGGGAGCGACAAATCAAGAGAGCAGTAACTGTCATAATCATGCTCGCGGCAAAATAAATTAACGGAGGCATAAAAGTGATACAAGAACTCTGAAGCAATGTAAATCATCGAGGCTTAATTGACTTTTGCAGTCATATGCATGCGTGAGCATGTGCCAAGTCGATTCAAATGAATTATTCAGAGGAGGATACCACATTGTCATACCTACTTATGAATAAAACAATGCAAGCAAATATCCATGACATGCTACTCATATTAATAAATTGGAGCTAAACATGAGAGATCATGAACTACTAGACTTTCTTAAATGACATATACCTCACATGAACCAACTAAGCATGCTCACATGGATGAGTATATGTACAAAAATGAAAACAAATAGAGTTCATACCAGCCTCTCACCACAATCGAATTGTCGTAGATCGTCATTATTGCCTTTCACTTGTGTAGCTTGGATAATATGAAATGAAAACCACGCTCCAGCCACCGAAGACCATTGAACTCATAGTGAACTTTACAAACCAAAGAAGAACAGCAAATATTTTTGGTGTTTTTGAATTGGAAACAAGAACAAAGGGAAACAAGCAAACAAAGCAAATCTTTTTGGATTTTCTTATAGCAAACCAACAATAGCAAATAAAGCAAAATAAATGCAAGAAAACCAAACAAGCAAATGGTGAAGAGAAACAACAGAAATATTTTTGGTCTTTTTGTGTTTTAGGAAAGAAACAAAGCAAAAACAAGAAAATGGAAACTAGAAGAGTCACATAAACACAAAGCAGCAGGAATTCGTCAAACTTGACAGCAGTACAGTAATCGATTTTTAAGAAATTCTTCCACTGCTCAAATCGAAAAGTGTTCAACTAATGAAAGTTAGATGACAACCTGGGGAACATGCACAAAAATTGGCTTCACAAAATATCGTTCTGGCTATTTTTGAGAATTTTTTTTGGTAACAGTCCAGAATCTGTTTTCAGGCAGCACTTCCCCAAATATCATCTCCCTCTCATTAGAAAACCACTCAAAGAAACTAAACAAGTATATACAACTATCCAGCAACCATAATATGCAAAGAATGAGTGATGCCGGTATACCTCCCCCCAAGCTTAGGCTTTTGGCCTAAGTGGAGTTCAACCCCAGCGAGGGTCGCTGTTCCACGCCGGTGGATCATACATGGCATAGTCATAGTGAGGTCCCGATGCAGAAGAAAAGCGTGGAGGCTCCACATGCCCAAAATGTTGATGCGAAGAACTTGCTGCATCGGATGACGAGTCGAGGTGTTCCTCGGCCTCCTCCGTGTTGTCTCTTGCATGATGGCCTCCTCCCTCTATGTGTGCATTCAGTGCACCTTCTGTGACTGACCAATCCTCCCTGGAATCAAGGTTAAATAGAACAGGCGCAGGCAATCTTACTAGTTTTTCAGTTTTCTTAGTTATTCTCCAAGCTTTCTTATAAAATGTCATCTTGTAAAATAGGTTACCCAAATTAGATGAATCAGAAACAAATTCATGTTTAATCATGGAGACTATGTCAAGTTTTTCTATGGAAAGTTGAATATCAAGATGGTGAGGTTCTACTCCATGCAAAGCTAGTAAACGAGAGGCGATAAGACCTCCACAAATTCCGCCCTTCTCACGGTTAGTAGCAAGTCTATAGGCTATCAATGCACCCAAATTATAAGTCCTATTACTTTGCAGTGCAGCAGCTAGAAAAGCTAAATCCTGGATAGATAATTTACTACCATTCTTTCTAGCAAGAACACACTTAGTAATGAAATAAGCAAAGTAGCGGATAACTGGGAGTTGAATGCTACTGATTTTACCACCATCCTCTGAGAAACTCCTTCCATGACAAATAATCTCGAAGAGGTTTAAGAGCTCTCGCGGCGATCCCCTTATCTTCTCGCATGAACCCCATTGCGGTACTCTAATTGCTGTACAAAAATCATTGAATGGCAAGTTGACAGTTTTATTATAAATTTTGTACTGAACCATGGGGTTAGATTGCGACCAATTGAACTTAAAATCCTGCACAACAGACATAGTCAATTTTGCATATTGGCATGGTTCTCCATCAACAAAATCATTCAACCCTGCACGAGAAATTAGATTCTGAACATCTCCCAAGATTCCTGCACTTCTCATGAAATCTGTGCACGGGTAGTAAGAGGGGTATACTCCCTCTTCGCTGTTCACTCTCATGACTTGTTGCACCTCCAATTCTTGTTGGTTTAGTTGATGTCTATTCCACTCCATTTTTCTGAAATTTTTAACAAACAATATAAAATTTGATTTGGTGACATATAATTGAGGGAAGCTACTATAGGAACTTGCTAGAGTACTAATCATGCATCAAAACTAGTTTATACAACTTAGAACAAGCATGCAAGCTCACTAAACATGTTACCTACAGCAGCAAAATATTCAAGATATACTCAACCAAACAAAATTCTACTTGGATAATCGGAGGAGTCACATACCGGAGAGCAAATGTGCCAAATTTCAGACAGAAATCTGGGCTGAGCAAAGAGATCGAGAAATCTTGAGCTCTTGAGCACAAACACGAGTGAGAGAAAGCTGGTGTTGATTTTTTCGGGAGAGAGAAGAGTGTGGGAGGAAGAGATGCTGAAGTGGGGCAAGGGGGATCCCACACACCAGGGTGGCGCGCCCCCCTTGCTGGCCGCGCCGGCCTGTGGGGTGCCACCCTGGGGTGCCCCACTGGTCATCCCCAGGTGCTCCCAGGTGCATTGATGGCGTGTATTTCACACGTTCGTTGGGCAACCCCAAGAGGAAGGTATGATGCGCACAGCAGCAAGTTTTCCCTCAGAAAGAAACCAAGGTTTATCGAACCAGGAGGAGCCAAGAAGCACGTTGAAGGTTGATGGCAGCGGGGTGTAGTGCGGCGCAACACCAGAGATTCCGGCGCCAACGTGGAACCTGCACAACACAACCAAAGTACTTTGCCCCAACGAAACAGTGAGGTTGTCAATCTCACCGGCTTGCTGTAACAAAGGATTAACCGTATTGTGTGGAAGATGATTGTTTGCAGAAAACAGTAGAACAAGTATTGCAGTAGATTGTATTTCAGTAAAGAGAATTGGACCGGGGTCCACAGTTCACTAGAGGTGTCTCTCCCATAAGACGAACAGCATGTTGGGTGAACAAATTACAGTTGGGCAATTGACAAATAAAGAGAGCATGACCATGCACATACATATCATGATGAGTATAGTGAGATTTAATTGGGCATTACGACAAAGTACATAGACCGCCATCCAACTGCATCTATGCCTAAAAAGTCCACCTTCAGGTTATCATCCGAACCCCCTCCAGTATTAAGTTGCTAACAACAGACAATTGCATTAAGTATGGTGCGTAATGTAACTAGTGACTACATCCTTGAACATAGCACTAATGTTTTATCCCTAGTGGCAACAGCACAACACAACCTTAGAACTTTCATCACTTGTCCCCGGTGTCAATGCGGGCATGAACCCACTATCGAGCATAAATACTCCCTCTTGGAGTTACAAGCATCTACTTGGCCAGAGCATCTACTAGTAACGGAGAGCATGCAAGATCATAAACAACACATAGCATAACTTTGATAATCAACATAACAAGTATTCTCTATTCATCGGATCCCAACAAACGCAACATATATAATTACAGATAGATGATCTTGATCATGTTAGGCAGCTCACAAGATCCGACAATGATAGCACAATGGGGAGAAGACAACCATCTAGCTACTGCTATGGACCCATAGTCCAGGGGTAGACTACTCACACATCACACCGGAGGCGACCATGGCGGCGTAGAGTCCTCCGGGAGATGATTCCCCTCTCCGGCAGGGTGCCGGAGGCGATCTCTGGATCCCCGAGATGGGATCGGCGGCGGCGGCGTCTCTGGAAGGTTTTCCGTATCGTGGTTCTCGGTCTTGGGGTTTCGTCACGGAGACTTTTTATAGGCGAAAGGGCAGGTCAAGAGGCGGCACGGGGCCCCACACCACAGGGCCGCGCGGCCAAGGGGGGCCGCGCCGCCCTAGGGTGTGGCCCCTCCGTGGCCCCTCTTCGTCTCTCCTTCGGACTTACGGAAGCTTCGTGAGAAAATAGGCCCCTGGGCTTTGATTTCGTCCAATTCCGAGAATATTTCCTTACTAGGATTTCTGAAACCAAAAACAGCATGACAAAGAATCGGCACTGCGGCATCTTGTTAATAGGTTAGTTCCAGAAAATGCACGAATATGACATAAAGTGTGCATAAAACATGTAGATAACATCAATAATGTGGCATGGAACATAAGAAATTATCGATACGTCGGAGACGTATCAGCATCCCCAAGCTTAGTTCTGCTCGTCCCGAGCAGGTAAAACGATAACACAGATAATTTCTGGAGTGACATGCCATCATAATCTTGATCATACTATTTGTAAAGCATATGAGCTGAGATCAAATCATTCAAAGCAAGTATCTATATTGACATAAGAGATGATAATGCAAGAGTTAGACAAGCTAAAAGTTTTCATGAACTATTGCTTTAAAGACATGCAACCGTACAAAGTTCATTAAGGATGTATTAAGTATTCAGCATAGAAGTTCTATCCTTCATTCCAGGCATCAAGTAAATTTTCACAACATAAGAAGGATTCAGTCAAGTAAACATAAACATGAACATCATGAATCAACTGTTTCGAGGTCTACTCAACCGGTGAGCGCAAGCATTTGGTATTAGCACCAGGATGTTATGGCATAAAGAACGTTAATGGGGGTTTGGAAGGCCAAATGGAAGAAAGGCTTGCAAAGCTGTAAATGACCATTAGACAAGAGGAAACCTTATGATCGAAGCTATGCAAGGAGTAGTGATTGCCATGCAACGGATGCACATAGAGCTATATGTGTATGAAAGCTCTCCAATGGAACTAGTGGGGGTGCATCCATCTTGGTTGCTCACAAAGACCTAGAGCACTTTTGAGGAGGCTCATCATTGGAATATACAACCCAAGTTCTATAGTGTAAATTCCCCACATAGTTATACTAGTAAAACATGAAAACTCTCTCATATGAATGTAGGTGCTGAACATGAGCACAAATGATGACTATGAATAATGCTGGTGCTAAAACATGAGCACAAGTGTGGATAAAAGATAGTAATGCTGCCCCCTTTTTCTTTATTCTCTTTTTTTTTTTTTCTTTTTTTCTTTCTTTTCATTTTTTTCTTTCTTCTCTTTTTCTTTTCTTTTTGATGGCCTCCACGGCTCTTTCCATTTTTAGGGGCAACATCCTAATATGACAACACACTTTTTGGTACAAATAACTCATAATGAATGAAACATGATATATGAAACTGTATGCCTCTGCCAGTGTAGCAGGATGTGCAATGATCTAGCGTAACATGGGTAAACCACACATCAGCTGTATATGATCATGCAAAGCAATATATAAATAATAAATGACAACATGGCATGTAATGTAAAAATGGATGTTGCATGGCAATATATCTCGGAACAGCTATGGAAATGCTGTGGTAGGTAGGTATGGTGGTTGTTTTGAGGAGATGTATGGGCTTATGTGTAGGAGAACAAGAGAAAGTTCTCCCACGGGTTTGGATGTACCGGCGAAGTATGCACAATTCTCAATGTGAGCAAAAGGCAATGCACAGTACCGAAGAGGCTAGCAAATTTGGATGGTGGAAGTGCCAAAAACCGTAGCTTAACATTAGTCAAAAAGAACTCACAAGCTTATTGCAAACAACTAGCAGGTTCATCATTAAGAGCATGATTAAAATTTACTCCAAGGAGGGCCGTTCACGGTGGCACAAGTACCCCGCTAGCTCCCTCGACCTTCAGCACAACTTAGTTATTACGATGAACTCTCAGACATGGAAAGCTATCAAGTCCAACTACGCCTTCAACTATTTAAATAGAGTTTGTAGTACGGCACAAGCTTAAAGACAACAATCCACTACTAATTTTAACTCATTTATCCAGCAAGCCTTACCATCTAAATATCTCAAAACATTTGCAAAGAATCAAGTTATCAAAGCTCAATGTTCTACAAGTATTTTATTATACACTACCACATGCAACATTTCCCGTTTCCAACCATACAACAATTTAACGAAGGAGAAACTTCGCCATGAATACTATGAGTAGAAACCAAGGACATACTTGTCCATATGCTACAGCGGAGCGTGTCTCTCTCCCATAAAGTGAATGCTAGGATCCATTTTATTCAAACAAAACAAAAAACAAAAACAAACCGACGCTCCAAGAAAAAGCACATAAGATGTGATGGAATAAAAATATAGTTTCAGGGGAGGAACCTGATAATGTTGTCGATGAAGAAGGGGATGCCTTGGGCATCCCCAAGCTTAGACGCTTGAGTCTTCTTGATATATGCAGGGGTGAACCACCGGGTGCATCCCCAAGCTTAGAGCTTTCACTCTCCTTGATCATGTTGCATCATACTCCTCTCTTGATCCTTGAAAACTTCCTCCACACCAAACTCGAAACAACTCATTAGAGGGTTAGTGCACATTATAAATTGACATATTCAGAGGTGACACAATCATTCTTAACACTTCTGGACATTGCATAATGCTACTGGACATTAGTGGATCAAAGAAATTCATCCAACATAGCGAAAGAGGCAATGCGAAATAAAAGGCAGAATCTGTCAAAACAGAACAGTTCGTATTGACGAATTTTAAAATGGCACCAGACTTGCTCAAATGAAAATGCTCAAATTGAATGAAAGTTGCGTACATATCTGAGGATCATGCACGTAAATTGGCTTAATTTTATGAGTTACCTACAGGGAGGTGGACCCAGATTCGTGACAGCAAAGAAATCTGGAACTGTGCAGTAATCCAAATCTAGTACTTACTTTTCTATCAACGGCTTAACTTGGCACAACAAAACACAAAACTAAGATAAGTAGAGGTTGCTACAGTAGTAAACAACTTCCAAGACACAAAATAAAAACAAAGTACTGTAGGTAAAAACATGGGTTGTCTCCCATAAGCGCTTTTCTTTAACGCCTTTCAGCTAGGCGCAGAAAGTGTGTATCAAGTATTATCGAGAGATGAAGTGTCAACATCATAATTTGTTCTCATAATAGAATCAAAAGGTACCTTCATTCTCTTTCTAGGGAAGTGTTCCATACCTTTCTTGAGAGGAAATTGATATTTTATATTACCTTCCTTCATATCAATGATAGCACCAACAGTTCGAAGAAAAGGTCTTCCCAATATAATGGGGCAAGATGCATTGTATTCAATATCCAAGACAACAAAATCAACAGGAACCAGGTTATTGTTAATGGTAATGCGAACATTATCAACTTTACCCAAAGGTTTCTTTGTAGAATGATCAGCAAGATTAACATCCAAATAACAATTTTTCAGCGGTGGCAAGTCAAGCATATTATAAATTTTCTTAGGCATAACAGAGATACTTGCACCAAGATCACATAAAGCATTACAATCAAAATCTTTAATCTTCATCTTAATGATGGGCTCCCAACCATCCTCTAACTTTTTAGGAATAGAGGCTTCACGCTCTAGTTTCTCTTCTCTAGCTTTCATGAGAGCATTTGTAATATGATGCGTGAAAGCCAAATTTATAGCACTAGCATTAGGACTTTTAGCAAGTTTTTGCAAGAACTTTATAACTTCAGAGATGTGGCAATCATCAAAATTCAAACCATTATAATCTAAAGCAATGGGATCATCATCCCCAATGTTGGAAAAAATTTCAGCAGCTTTATCACAAGCAGTTTCAGCAGTTTTAGCAGTTTCAGGCAGTTTTTCGCGCTTTGCATTAGAAGTGGAAACATTGCTAACACCAATTCTTTTATTAGTATGAGTAGGGGGTGCAGCAACATGTGTAGCATTAGCATTACTAGTGGTGGTAATAGTCCAAACTTTAGCTACATTCTTCTCTTTAGCTAGTTTTTCATTTTCTTCTCTATCCCACCTAGCACGCAGTTCAGCCATTAATCTTATATTCTCATTAATTCTAACTTGAATGGCATTTGCTGTAGTAGTAATTTTATTATGATGATTCTCATTAGTCATAACTTTCGATTTCAAAAGATCAACATCAGCAGCAAGACTATCGACTTTAGAAGCAAGTATATCAATTTTCCCAAGCTTTTCTTCAACAGATTTGTTAAAAGCAGTTTGTGTACTAATAAATTCCTTAAGCATGGCTTCAAGTTCAGGGGGTGAACTCCTATTATTGTTGTAAGAATTCCCATAAGAATTACCATAGCCGTTGCCATTATTATAAGGATATGGCCTATAGTTGTTACTAGAATTGTTCCGGTAAGCATTGTTGTTGAAATTATTATTTTTAATGAAGTTTACATCAACATGTTCTTCTTGTGCAACCAATGAAGCTAACGGAACATTATTAGGATCAATATTAGTCCTATCATTCACAAGCATAGACATAATAGCATCAATCTTATCACTCAAGGAAGAGGTTTCTTCGACAGAATTTACCTTCTTACCTTGTGGAGCTCTTTCCGTGTGCCATTCAGAGTAGTTGATCATCATATTATCAAGAAGCTTTGTTGCTTCACCAAGAGTGATGGACATAAAGGTACCTCCAGCAGCTGAATCCAATAAATTCCGTGAAGAAAAATTTAGTCCTGCATAGAAGGTTTGGATGATCATCCAAGTAGTTAGTCCATGAGTTGGGCAATTTTTAACAAGAGATTTCATTCTTTCCCAAGCTTGAGCAACATGTTCAGTATCTAATTGTTTAAAATTCATTATGCTACTCCTCAAAGATATAATTTTAGCAGGGGGATAATATCTACCAATAAAAGCATCCTTGCATTTAGTCCATGAATCAATACTATTTTTAGGCAGAGATAGCAACCAATCTTTAGCTCTTCCTCTTAATGAGAAAGGGAACAATTTTAGTTTAATAATATCACCATCTACATCTTTATATTTTTGCATTTCACATAGTTCAACAAAATTATTAAGATGGGCAGCAGCATCATCAGAACTAACACTGAGAAAATTGCTCTCGCATAACAAGATTCAAGAAAGCGAGGTTTAATTTCAAAGAATTCTGCTGTAGTAGCAGGTGGAGCAATAGGTGTGCATAAGAAATCATTATTATTTGTGGTTGTGAAGTCACACAACTTAGTGTTTTCAGCGTTGGCCATTTTAGCAACAGTAAATAAAGCAAACTAGATAAAGTAAATGCAAGTAAACTAATTTTTTTGTGTTTTCGATATAGCAAACAAGATAGCAAATAAAGTAAAACTAGCAACTAATTTTTTTTGTATTTTGATTTAGTGCAGCAAACAAAGTAGTAAATAAAACTAAGCAAGACAAAAACAAAGTAAAGAGATTGAGAAGTGGAGACTCCCCTTGCAGCGTGTCTTGATCTCCCCGGCAACGGCGCCAGAAAATATGCTTGATGGCGTGTATTTCACACGTTCGTTGGGCAACCCCAAGAGGAAGGTATGATGCGCACAGCAGCAAGTTTTCCCTCAGAAAGAAACCAAGGTTTATCGAACCAGGAGGAGCCAAGAAGCACGTTGAAGGTTGATGGCGGCGGGGTGTAGTGCGGCGCAACACCAGAGATTCCGGCGCCAACGTGGAACCTGCACAACACAACCAAAGTACTTTGCCCCAACGAAACAGTGAGGTTGTCAATCTCACCGGCTTGCTGTAACAAAGGATTAACCGTATTGTGTGGAAGATGATTGTTTGCAGAAAACAGTAGAACAAGTATTGCGATGATTGTATTTCAAGAAAGAGAATTGGACCGGGGTCCACAGTTCACTAGAGGTGTCTCTCCCATAAGACGAACAGCATGTTGGGTGAACAAATTACAGTTGGGCAATTGACAAATAAAGAGAGCATGACCATGCACATACATATCATGATGAGTATAGTGAGATTTAATTGGGCATTACGACAAAGTACATAGACCGCCATCCAACTGCATCTATGCCTAAAAAGTCCACCTTCAGGTTATCATCCGAACCCCCTCCAGTATTAAGTTGCTAACAACAGACAATTGCATTAAGTATGGTGCGTAATGTAACTAGTGACTACATCCTTGAACATAGCACTAATGTTTTATCCCTAGTGGCAACAGCACAACACAACCTTAGAACTTTCTCATCCTTTGTCCCGGTGTCAATGCAGGCATGAACCCACTATCGAGCATAAATACTCCCTCTTGGAGTTACAAGCATCTACTTGGCCAGAGCATCTACTAGTAACGGAGAGCATGCAAGATCATAAACAACACATAGCATAACTTTGATAATCAACATAACAAGTATTCTCTATTCATCGGATCCCAACAAACGCAACATATAGAATTACAGATAGATGATCTTGATCATGTTAGGCAGCTCACAAGATCCGACAATGATAGCACAATGGGGAGAAGACAACCATCTAGCTACTGCTATGGACCCATAGTCCAGGGGTAGACTACTCACACATCGCACCGGAGGCGACCATGGCGGCGTAGAGTCCTCCGGGAGATGATTCCCCTCTCCGGCAGGGTGCCGGAGGCGATCTCCTGGATCCCCCGAGATGGGATCGGCGGCGGCGGCGTCTCTGGAAGGTTTTCCGTATCGTGGTTCTCGGTACTGGGGTTTTCGTCACGGAGACTTTTTATAGGCGAAAGGGCAGGTCAAGAGGCGGCACGGGGGCCCCACACCACAGGGCCGCGCGGCCAAGGGGGGGGCCGCGCCGCCCTAGGGTGTGGCCCCTCCGTGGCCCCTCTTCGTCTCTCCTTCGGACTTCTGGAAGCTTCGTGAGAAAATAGGCTCCTGGGCTTTGATTTCGTCCAATTCCGAGAATATTTCCTTACTAGGATTTCTGAAACCAAAAACAGCAGAAAACAGCAACTGGCACTTCAGCATCTTGTTAATAGGTTAGTTCCAGAAAATGCACGAATATGACATAAAGTGTGCATAAAACATGTAGATAACATCAATAATGTGGCATGGAACATAAGAAATTATCGATACGTCGGAGACGTATCATGCATTTTCGAAAAATAGGACCAACGGTATAATTTTTGTGAATTTTTGAAAACTTTGAAAAATGCACATTTCTGGGTATTAAGTTTATTATTACTGGCCAGGAATTTTTTTGAAATCTCTAATTAACTAAGGAACTTTGCAAAACAAAAGTGCTACAGCAAGTAAAACAAGTGGAGGAAGAAAGAGATGTTGTTTACCTCCTCTATGCATATAAAAGGTATTTGTTAACAAGGTTGATCAAGTCTTGCCACCAAATAAATTTTACATAGCATAAGAAGAAATAAACCTCAAATCAATCATGTTACCTTGAATTGTATTGATATGGATCCAATCATAAGATTTTGATAACCTTCTTTAGGCTCATATATAGGACAATCAATAGTTTCAACTTTGATAGTTCTCACATTAGAAATAGTATTAACTCCACATACTTTATCAATCCTCTTGGGGAAATAGACGGTATGCTCCTTATCATCAACATTGAAAGTAACCTTTCCTTTATTGCAATCAATAACAGTCCCTGCGGTGTTAAGAAAAGGTCTCCCAAGAATAATAGACATATTATCATCTTCAGGCATTTCCAACACAACAAAATCAGTTAATATCAAGCAGTTATTAGTAACTTGAACAGAAACATCCTCACATATACCAATAGGAATAGCAGTAGATTTATCAGCCATTTGCAAAGATATATCAGTAGGAATCAACTTATCTAAATAAAATCTCTTATAAAGAGAAAAAGGCATAACACTAACACCGGCTCCCAAATCACATAGAGCAGTTCTAACATAATTATTC
Source organism: Lolium perenne (assembly GCF_019359855.2). NCBI lineage: Eukaryota > Viridiplantae > Streptophyta > Magnoliopsida > Poales > Poaceae > Lolium > Lolium perenne. The sequence goes on from NC_067245.2 coordinate 193,693,584, forward strand.
TTAATAGAACAAGGAATAGTAGGTATACCTGGGTCGCCCAACTTCTTTGGAACTTTGCCATTGAAAGAGTAATTAGCAAGCATAGTGGAAATCTCCTCATTAGGGATTTTCCTTTTGTTAGTGACAATATCTTTCATATACTTTGAATAAGGAGGCAATTTAATAGCATCAGTCAAAGGGATTTGCAAGAATAAAGGTTTCATCCAATCACAAAATTTATTATAATGTTCTTCTTCCTTTGATTTTAGTTTCTTAGCAGGAAAAGGCATTTTCTTTTGAACCCAAGGTTCCCTTTCATTACCATGTTTCTTAGCAATAAAATCTTCTTTAGTATACTTTTTATTTTTAGCATGCTTTTCAGGTTCATCTTCAACTTCTTCTTTATCAGAAGCATCATTCTTATCATTATCATTATCATTATCATGTTCATTACCACTTTTAGTTTCAGCATCGGAAATAGAAATACTATTAGGATCATTAACAGGTTCAGAGGATTCTACAACATTTTTATGTTTCTTCTTATTTTTCTTAGAAGGAGCACTAGGTTCAATGCGTTGAGAATCTTATTTAACTCTTTTGGGATGCCCTTCAGGATATAGAGGATCCTGGGTAGAGACACCACCTCTAGTTGTTACTTCATAAGCATGTTTCTCTTTAGAATTATTTTTAAATAAGTCATTTTGAACTTTAGTGAGTTGATCAATTTGAGTTTGAACCATTTGAAAATGTTTAACAAGCATCTTAACATCATTGGAGGTTCTCTCCACAATATCATGCAGATTGCTAATAGCTTGAGAATTTTCCATTAGATGATTCTCTACCCTCATATTAAAATTTTCTTGCTTAACAATATAATTATCAAACTCATCTAAGCATTGAGCAGGAGGTTTCGAATACGGAATATCTTCCCTAGTAAAGCGTTGAAGGGAGTTTACCTCAATCATGGATGAAGGGGGAATTATCTCACATATATCTTCTATGGGAGGTAGATTCTTCACATCTTCGGATTTAATACCTTTCTCCTTGAGAGACTTCTTGGCTTCCCTCATATATTCATCATTCAATTTAATTAAACCCCCCTTCTTCAATATTGGCGTCGGAGTTGGTTCAGGTGTAGTCCAATCATCATGATTCCGGCCTATTTTAGCCAATAATTCTTCAGCTTCGTCTGGAGTTCTTTTCCTGAAAACACAACCAGCACAACTATCCAAATATGTCCTAGACTCAACGGTTAGTCCACTATAAAATATATCAAGTAAATCATGCTTTTCCAATTCATGTCTAGGTTGAGCCCTGATAAGAGAGCAAAATCTTGCCCAAGCTCCAGGTAATTTCTCTCCATCTTCCTGGTCAAAGCTATAAATTTTCTGTAAAGCAGCATGTTGAGCACTAGCGGGAAAGTATTTCCGAAAGAAAACATCAAGCAAATCACCTGGACTTTTAATAGAACCAGGAGGCAAATTATTATACCAAGTTTTAGCATCATCCTTTAATGAGAAAGGAAAAATTTTAGCAACGAAATAAGTACGCATCTTGACATCATCAGAAAACAAGCTACTCATAGAAGAAAGTTCATTCATATGTTCTACAGCACTTTGTTTTTCAGTACCACAAAAGGGTATTTTCTCAACAGTAGCTATATGAGATAGATCGAGAGAAAAATCATAATCTTTATCCTTAATGCATATAGGAGATGTGGCAAATTTAGGATCAGGAGATAACTTATGTCTAACAGTATATTGTGCGAGAAACTTTTTAATTTTTCTTGCATCAGCAGTAGCATTGCATCTATTAATAAAATCATCATTAAGCTCCACATAATCCTCATCAGGATCATCACTAGAATAATCAAGTTCAGGTGAATTAACATGTGTAGCAGCATTAGGAGTTTCAGCATTTTCAATTTGTCTAGACCTAGCAATTGTAGCATCTAGAAAGGATCCCAATGAACCACTATCATCAAGCACAGCAGAAACATTATCAATATTATGAGAATTTTCAGATTCAGCAGAAGTACCAGCAAGTGAAGCTTGCGGCGGTGAAATAAGTTGACTTATCACAGATGGTGAATCAAGAGTAGCAGAGGTACTCAGAGTTGTACCTTTTCTTATAGTGGATGGTAATATGGCGACTTTAGGATCGCGAGATTTACCCATGATGGAGAATTTGCAGCGAACAATATCAATCCAGGTGAACCTCCAAATAAAGCTATGCTCCCCGGCAACGGCGCCAGAAAACAGTCTTGATGACCCACAAGTATAGGGGATCGTAGCAGTCTTCGCGGGAAGTAAAACCCAATTTATTGATTCGACACAAGGAGAGACAAAGAATACTTGAAAGCCTTAACAGCGGAGTTGTCAATTCAGCTGCACCTGGAAACAGACTTGCTCGTAAGAGTTTATCAGTAGTAACAGTTTTATAGCAGTAGCAGTAGTGAAATAACAGCAGCAGAGTAACAAAGACAGCAGTAGTGATTTTAGTAAACAGCAGGATTAAAATACTGTAGGCACATGGATGGATGAAGGGCGTTGCATGGATGAGAGAAACTCATGTAACAATCAAAGCAGGGCATTTGCAGATAATAATAAAACGGTGTCCAAGTACAAAGCAATCCATAGGCATGTGTTCCATATATAGTCGTACGTGCTCACAATGAGAAACTTGCACAACATCTTTTGTCCTACCAGTCGGTGGCAGCCGGGCCTCTAGGGAATCTACTGGATATTAAGGTACTCCTTTTAATAGAGTACCGGAGCAAAACATTAACACTCCGTGAACACATGTGATCCTCACATCACCGCCATCCCCTCCGGTTGTCCCAATTTCTGTCACTTCGGGGCCTTTGGTTCCGGACAGCGACATGTGTATACAACTTGCAGGTAAGATCATAAAACAATGCATATCATGATGAAACAATAACATGTTCAGATCTGAGATCATGGCACTCGGGCCCTAGTGACAAGCATTAAGCATAGCAAGTTGCAACAATATCATCAAAGTACCAATTACGGACACTAGGCACTATGCCCTAATAATCTTATGCTATTACATGACCAATCTCATCCAATCCCTACCATCCCCTTCAGCCTACAGCGGGGGAATTACTCACACATGGATGGGGGAAACATGGCTGGTCGATGGAGAGGCGTCGGTGGTGATGATGGCGATGATCTCCTCCAATTCCCCGTCCCGGCGGAGTGCCAGAACGGAGTTTCTGGCCCCCGAGACGGAGTTTCGCGATGTGGCGGCGTTCTGGAGGGTTTCTGGCGACTTCGACTTCGTGCTCGCGATTTTTAGATCGAACCCCTTAAGTAGTCCAGAGGGGGGCGTCGGAGGCCAGCCGAGGGGGCCACACACTAGGGCGGCGCCCCCCTGGGCCGCGCCGGCCTGGTGTGTGGGGCCCTCGGGCCTCCACCTGGCTTGCCCTTACAGCTCAGGAGTCTTCTGGTAAAATAGGCCCTTTGGTATAAATTCCGAGGATTTTCCCGAAAGTTGAATTTCTGCACAAAAATAAGACACCAGAGCAATTCTGCTGAAAACAGCGTTAGTCCGCGTTAGTTGTATCCAAAATACACAAATTAGAGGCAAAACAATAGCAAAAGTGTTCGGGAAAGTAGATACGTTTTGGACGTATCAAGGGCCGGGGTAGGGCAGCCCCAGGCGATGCGGCGCCGGAGAGTGTCGTCTAGGGGCGATGCGGCGCCGGAGAGTGTCGTCTAGGGGCGATGCGGCGCCGGAGAGGGCCGACCAGGGGCGAGGCGCCGGGAAGAAGGGGGGCCAGGGGCGGCGGCGGGGCTTGGAGGTAGGCGATGGCGCGGAGGGGCCTTGCAGGCAGGCAGTGGCGGCGGCGGCCCGAGGCCAGGGATGGGTAGGGAGGAGGCTGGCCTGGCGGCGGCGGGTGGTGGTGGAGGGTGGCGGCGGCGAGGCCTGGCGACGAACGCGACCTGTGCGCGAGGACGAGGGCTGGTCCAGACCTCTGAATTGGTGGGGCGAAAAATTACACTCACGGGGCTAGACCTTGGAATTGGCCTCCGAATTTCATGGCCCAATTCCAAGCGCAACCAAACAACGGAATTGGCCTTTTTGAACCTCAATTCCAATTTAGAGCCCCAATTCCGTGCAACCAAACACTGCCTTACAAATCCTGGAAATAACATGCAAAACAATTTCTATTTCGACCTAAAATTAGTATTCCAAAGTAGAATTCACAAACTTTACGGTATCTTGAATTTTCTTAGTTATACGAATGAGTTTACAACTTAAAATTTAATTATATTGTCCTCAAATGAATTAATGTCACTAAGTTGTTTTCTTAGACAAATTAAGTTGCTGTCGTGACGTTTATACGATACGTGGATGAGGCCTAGTTTGTCAAACATGGCGGCCCACAACTTGACCCTATTCTCTTTCCATTTTCATGTTTAGTACACTTGCAAATAGGCATAGCTGCACTGTATATACATATATTTGACGAAAATACGCATATTGTTGGACATGTGGCGCTCTATGCTTGGAGGTGCACCTTTCACCGTAGTATTTTCGTATGTGGTATCCCTTGCCTTTGCACTTCTCTTTCCTTGTGTATCCTCGCATGTCAGCTAACGGAAGAAATCAAGTCCACGTTGTTTTTGAAAGTTAAGCGAGAGTGCGAGAGAGAGAGGAAAGACTGCTGACCTTCACACGTGCATATGCTTATCTTCGTTCTCACGGTCCTAACTTGCAACTTGGTTTGAGTGAAGGAGTGGACATGGTGAGTCCACGGAATAGTGTCCATCACAAAAAAACGGCAGGACCATATATCCGCAAGTTGGATCGAGCAAGGCATGAGAATGGGTCAATGTCAAACGCGCCCACCAAGTAAAATAGATGCGTCGATGGACGGACGACGAATCAGCCTGCACCACATGATAATATAGGACTCAGAACTTCAACGGGCCTTAACTAGCTTAGCTTGATCATGTCAAATTTCGTGAAAGTTCAGTAGACAAACTTGGTTGTCACGTAACTTAATCACTCAGATTTCTCCAAGACTGCAGTGCAAAATGAACTCTCAGCTGATTAAGTTTGCTATCAAACGCGTAAACGATAGCTATCAAAAAGCCAGATAAGTAATCAAGGAACGAAGACGCATTTGGATAAATGGTGCAGGCTTCAACCGAAAAATGGTTAGACCCATATGTTCTTAATTGTGCACGACCCGATCAAACAAGCTAGTACGCCTTCAGTTCTGAAATAAATGTCACAACTGTTTCTAGGTACGAATGTATCTAGACAGTAAAATATATCTCCGTCTCTAGGTAAGGTTACAACATTTATTTTAGAACGTAGATAGCGGAGTAGAAAATTCTCAGAAGAAGGCTGAAAAACTCCAGCAGAAGAAACAATCACGTTTGTCTGAACCAACCGTGTCGTAAAATATTGGGCTACAATTCCTATACGATGTCCAGCTCCTCGTGGCTAAGGTCCACAGCTCCTCCACTCCTTTTCAACCGCCGAGGGATTCACAAGCTTTCCTGTCGACTTCGTCGCAAATCTCAAATAAACTGTTCCGTCGATTTCTGGGGTCACTGTCCTGATGACATGAGAGTCGGTTATTAAGCTGCGCTGGACTGCTGGGGCTTGATTCCTTCAAATGGCAATTTATGTCTGCGTGTCCACGGGATCTTTATTTAGTTTGCCCGCTATGCCGATGCTGTTGCAACCAGCTAAGTTGCTCGCTAAGTCGTTTCTCATATACAGTGGACCGAATTTTGGAAGGTTTGATGGCCCACGCATTTTGCTAAGCGTGCATCCTACAGTTCTTAAGGCAGCGCGCCCAAAAGATCAAATGCCTTTAAGCTGGTCTCTAATATGGACTGAATGTTCTATAGAGTGAACAAGTCCGGGAGTTCCATGTGACATTGTTACAATCTATCAGTACCATCCACCTGGATAAATTAAAATGCAATTGTTGGCAACTCATTCGCTGCATGTGACAGCTAATATTCATGTACACATAACTAGATATATACATATATGTGCCTAGTTTTACTTGCAAAAAACTAGTATTTAACTTCTAACCACACATTTTTAGTCTAAGATGTCTATAAATAATTGCTAAGCACTTAAGCAATATCATATTATGATAGAAATAATAAAATAAAATAAAATAAAAATAGTAGCATAATATAATAAGTATTCTCTACTAGTTTTATTATCTGCAATAAAAACCAATTTCCGATGAGTCCATTGACAATAATGCTTCAATGGTTCAACAAAAAGGTTCTTCGCACTTGTAAAATCATTGAAGACAATATCAAGATCAATATTGCCCAACATATTACAACACGTAGAAACCATTCAATTTGTCTTGTAATCATATTGAAGGACAATTGAACGTACTAGCGACCTCAAAACCGGGGGCAGCGGCGAGATGGGCTGTGAGGAGCCGGATGTGGCGCAAATTGATATATTCCCAACTAAATTTATCAATTTCAATAGGGGATGGCGATCGTTGGTCTAGAGACTCTAGGCAAGGGCGGTTGGGCAGTCGGACACATAATAGGAACAACCAAACACGAATATGTCTAGATGAGATCGATCCTTGATCGTTGGGTGGGTAGTTGCGTGTGTTTTCTCTTCTGGACTTGGGTCTCGCCTCTTCGGGGAATCACTTGAGCCCCAACACATTTTTGGTGCCATGGAGCTAGATCAGTGAGCTATTACGCTTTCGTCAAAGGATGACTGCTTCCAAGCCCACCTCCTAGTTAGCATTGCTCGATCACTTCCTTTTCCACTGAGTGATTGCTTAGTGACCTTAGCGTACAATCCTCGATGTTTCCCTCTCGACTTCAGATCTTAGCACCCAAATTAGTCATCTCAAACTCCTAACGACCATCTAATTGTACAATTCGAGTAATTAGACTAGATATTAGACGAGAAAAAGAAGCGGCACTACTGCGGTAACCACCAATGTGATGGTGCAGAGACCGATCGCACTTGAGTATTGTCACCTCAGTAGAAATCATGAAGTCAAACGGCCGTGCAAAGTAACTATGTAGAATCTAGTAGATCACAATAGACAGAGAATGGACTTGCACAAGATTTCAGAACTTTGCAACTGAGTTATATATGCTATTATAATCAAGAGAAAGAAAAAGGTGAAAAAGTTCGTTAAGCATTTGCATTAACCAATTTGTGTTATTCATCTACAAAAATGATTTTCATTAGTATTTATCGGTAGATCAATATGATTGTGATTTAACTCCAACTTCGCATCCCCTACATGATTATTTTTGTTCTTTTGACAACCGATTCTTTGCCGTGAATGCATAGCGCATGGAATGTTGAATATAAATATACTGACAACACCCTTTCAATCAATTGGAACTTTTGGTTGAGTTGGTATCAAAGCCAAGACGTTTCAATACTTGGACCTTTCCAAGGTCCAAATATTTGGGCGAAAACATAAAAAGCCACCCGAGCTTATCACAAGCATGTAAACATTAAAGGCTTGTGCTTCCATAGATCCCTAAATTTCAAAACAGTGTCATTTAATCTCAGCCATCCTGTTCCTAACCCCGAACATGTATTATTTAATCTCAGCCATTCTTATGTTTCACTCAAGAATATACCTTTTCGCTGGTTTACTTTGTTTTGAGATTTGAGGGTCTATGGAAGCACAAGTCAACATTAAATGGTAGAGGTAGAGATGACACTAAAGGATAACCTATGGTATAAAAACTCGTGTGTCTTTCTGAAAATGTTATGCAATTCATATGAAAATAACTACTCGAGCTTATCAACTACTCCCTCCGATCGAAATAGATTGATGTGCCTGGTGCACAAGAATAGTCCGTGTACATTTTTCGATAAGGGGCGCTTTATTATTTAAAAAGTTTTAAACATTACACCCAGTCTCTGCATCACTAGGATGCACGCAGCCGTTCAAGAGTCTAGTATCAAGCAAAAAAGAAAGACGAAAACGATAGGAAAAATCCCGCTACTATAAAGCTCCGTTGGCTTCGATCCTTCGACTATGCAGCCACCCATGTTGGGAAATAAACTTCGTGGTCGTGTTCTCCAACCGTGTAGACATCTCTATAAAGAGGTCGCGATCCTCCAAGCGCTGAAGTGGCGACCATGAACGAAGCAAAGCTGTACACCGGTAAATGACCTGCATGATAGATTTTTTTGTCATTAAAGACCTTGTCATTTCTACATAGCCAAAACGACCATGCTACTGCAATCGCTCTCACTCTGATGATCGTTTTGTACCTAGAATCCACCCCATTTAGCCAATTACCAAAAATGTTTGCAATGCTACAAGATGGGTATAAGGTAGAACATATCTGAATGATTGGCCCTAGCAACCCGACAATTGAAGAAATGGTGTTTTATTGTCTCTTCTTCATGATAGAACACACATTTCGTACAACCCTGCCAGTTGCGTTTTACAAGGTTATCTTTATTAAAAATCACACCTCGACGAAGATACCATGCAAAGACCTTTGTTTTGAGAGGTATCTTCATCTTCCAGATGGATTTATTATTTACGACCGGTTGGATTGGTATGCATACTGCTTTGTACATAGAGCTAACCGAAAATACACCATTCTTGGTGAGACTCCAACAAAATTCATCGATCCCGTGAACCAACTGAATTGAATCTAACAGCTAAAGCAGTTCGTTCCAAGCATCTAGTCGGGTGCCAATAATATCACATCTGAATGGCATAGAGGGAGGAAAGATTCCATCACCTTCTGCAATGTATCCCCTTTATAGTAAACTATAATGTACAAAGTTGGATACTGTTAGCGAAGAGTGGTTGTTCCCAACCATGTATCCTCCCACTCTGCCCCGTTATTAATGGAGAAAGAACCAAATGAGAAAAAAAAAAGCTTTTTAGTTGCCATGATGCCAGCCCAAAAGTGTGAATCACCTGGTTTCCAAACAACCTAAAAGATCGCCTTTGAATCAACATACTTTTTCCACAATAGTTCTTGCCAAACACCATCCTCCGTTAACAATCTGACCAGTCATTTATAAAGCAAAGTCCTATTTTTAACTTCAAAATCATGAACACCGAGTCCACCTTTTTTTTTTTGATATGTACATGCATACGTCGCATCGATTAAAGATGATCAGAGCAAGGTACATCGTCATAGCTTGCCGCACGCCGGAGAGAACATCGACTAGACCTGGATTCTCGAGCCGGAGACGCTATGTAGATCGAGGTGGCCGCTATGGTTTGACAACGTGCGTGTGTCCGATTATCAACTAGTAGTAGTAAATCTCCACGCCTTACTATATCTGGGTACTGACGGAGAAGCTTCAACGCAAAGCTATGCGATTACGCACGCGTACGTGGTATTTGTTCTCGTAAATTCCGTTACCGCGTAGCGGCGTACGTGGCGACAACAAAAGTATACCTGGAATTTGGGACTTGCAGGCCAAGCTGATACTCCACACAAACTGGAGCATAGACATTTCAATACGCTGTTTCTCTCCGAGTTTGAACGCAACTCACATCCCTGATCGATAGAGATGGGTCGACGCTGGCTAACTTGGTCAGCCGTCGCGTTTGACCCACACGTCGAATAGTCAAACCAAGAAATGTGTACTGTATAACAGTATAAGTACCCACACAGCTCCCTAACAAAGCTAGCTCACCTTCTCTCGTAACAAACTCCGCCATTAGGAGTAACCAAAGCTCAGCACACCTCAGGCGATACATCACGGTCACACGCCGACCACATCGCCCGAGCCGTCTACCGGCAGCACCGATGACGCGCGCCGGCAGCCGCAGCCCCTTGCCTCCCCGCCGCACGCTCCCGGCCACCGTCGTCGACGACACAGTGGCCGCCGCCGCCGCCCTGCTCGACAAGTGGCACCCAGAGGACTCCTCCTCCGGCCGCTCCCTCTTCCTCGACTCCACCGTCCCGGACGAGGCCGACGCCTTCCTGCGCGCCGCCAAGGACCTGCACCGCGCCATGCTCTTCTACGCCTCCGGCCTCACCTCCAAGGGCCTCCACGGCGGGGGCCACGGCCTCATCCATGCCCAGGAGCTCCTCGACACTGCCATGCGCAGGCTCGAGCTCGAGCTCCAGATCCTCCTCTCCTGCCTCCCGGACGTCATCCAGTTCAGCCAATACGACGATGACGAAGACGAGGATGTTGACGATGACCAGAGCCTGACAGAGACGTGCGGCCACCTCCGCGCCGTCGCAGAGGCCATGCTGGCCGCCGGGTACGGCAAGGAGTGCGTCGCCGTCTTCAAGGAGCACCGCCGCGCGTCCGTGGCCGCCGCGCTGCAGCGCCTGCACGGCTTCTCGCCTTCCCAGCAGCTGCCCACCATCAGCAAGCTCGCCTGGGAACAGATCGACGCCAGGTTGCAGTCCTGGCTCACCGGCGCGCGCACCGCGTTCGCGTCAGTGTTCGCCGGGGAGAGGGACCTCTGTGACCGGGCCTTCGCCGGGGAAAACGCGTCCGTCGGCGACGCCGTGTTCTCCGCCATCGCGGACGATCAGGCCATGAGCATCCTGGCTTTCGCCGAGGCAGCCGTGGCGAAGGCGAAGCGCGCCCCGGAGCGGCTGTTCCGCATGCTCGACGTGCACGACGCGCTCACCGAGACCATCATCCCGGCCATCGTCGCCGCGTTCGGGGAGAAGTCGGAGGTCATGTTCCGAGCGGCCGAGCTCGCGGTGGCCAAGGTCGGCGACACGGTGCGGGGCATGGTGGCCGGCTTCGAGGCGGCCATCGAGAAGGAGCCGACCAAGGCCACGGCGCCGGGCGGCGCGGTGCACCCGCTCACCCGATACGTCATGAACTACCTCGTCGTCCTCGCCGACTACGAGAACGCGCTGGCTAACATATACTCGGCAGAGCAGTACACGGACACCACGGACATCGGCCTCGGAAGCGGCACGGCCGGCTCGTCGTCGTCGGACCTCTCCATGGCGTCGACTTCGTCGTTCTCGTCGTCGTCGACGCAGAGGACGTTGAGCCTGTGGTCGAACCCGATCGGGTGGCTAGTGTCCGTGCTGCTGCGGAAGCTGGACGCCAAGGCCGGGAACTACCGGGAGGCGGCGCTGAGCTACCTGTTCCTGGCGAACAACACGCACTACGTGGCCAAGAAGGTGGGCGGCGGCACGAAGCTGGAGGCGGTCCTCGGCGAGGATTGGACCAAGGCGCAGAGGGCCAAGGCGCGCGGCTACGTGGACGTCTACGTGCGCTCGGCCTGGGGGAGCAAGGTGCTCCGCGGCGGAGCGGTGGACAAGGCAGTGATAGAGGCGGTGGCAATGCAGGAGACCTGGGTGGCGGCGGACGAGGAGATGGGAGAAGTGCTCAGGGCGGTAGCGAGGGCGGCCGTGGTGCCCACGTACAGAACGTTCTACCGGCGGCAGGGCGCCACGGCGAGGCTGACGCCGGGGGACGTGATCGGCATGATAGACAGGCTGTTCGGCGGCCAGACGTCACGCTCACACAGCAATAGCTTAAGCAGCACCTACTAGGCAATGGAACTAATTGAGTTAGAGGTTAGTCAAGTAGATGGCTTCAAGATATGAAATATTACGATACATATCTCTGAACCACGAGAGCAGTGCGTGCTGTAAACAAGATTGAATGTATATAAGTGCAAAAGGAAAAAAACACAAGATCGACTGCATATTGTACAGGGTATTGCTACATAGTTTGCTATATTTGACATGTTGTATTATTCTGGCTTGATGGCTATGTATATCATTTGTAGCACTTGCGTGCCTGAATGTGTAATGGTTATCATTTTGTTATGACTTAGTGATGTGCGGCCAATTATATTGGTTGGCCCATGGGACAATGACCACTTTGGCAAGATATGCCAGTTTGGGTTCTCAAAAAAATCCGCAAAATCAATGTAAAGCATGATAGGAACCTTATATATGATGTAAATATAAAGATTTATCACATAATAAACTATAAAATTCATGAGTACATTTTACATTATCAGTACACCGCAAACTTTAACATAAACATACATCTCCCTCATGGCAAAGAGGTGAAACAGTTTTGCCGAATCAATTGGGATTAAGATGCTTAATTCATTTTCTTATAATGCTCAAGCCAAAGACAAGCCAAATCATCTAAAAAAAACCTTGATCAAGATGATCAAATAGAAAATCCAGGACAACTCAAGGCGGTGGCATGAGGTGCTAAACTATAAGAGCCACTCTCTACGAGTTAGTTTACTTACAAGAAGACATTTTCCCCACAGAGGTAAATCTACCCACCTTGAGATTCGCTAAACAGAACGGTTTGTCGGCTAAGGACCGTCATGACCTGATGCTAGAGAACATTGATGAGGTAGCCGACATATTGCTTGATGGCCTTAATATACATTTAGAGATAGAAATTGTGGGTTGCAAGAACATACAACAAGAAGGTCCGGTTTAAAGACTTTCAAATTGACGGACAAGAATCTTATACCGTCGATAAGCTTTCGAAGTCTGACCCTAGTATGAAATAGCCTATCGACAACGTGACAAAAACAGCCTTAGTAGCGTGTATATATCTAGCACGACACTAGTATATCACCACTGGTTGGTATCAGTAACCGGTGGCGTGCAAACCCCCACGCCGCATGTAATAAAAATATTGGTGGCATGATGTGAGGCCACCACCGATACTTCTTACCAGTATCACTAGTAGTGTGTTATTAGAACACACTGCCGCTATGATTTTCGAGGAAAAAAATACAGGCAGCATATTTCACTAATGTGGTTGCGTATTGGCTACAATCAGCAATGTTTTTATTCTTATAGTACTAATTGGCCCATCTCATCTAAAGCTATACATCTTAAATTAACTAATTAGAGCAACAACCAACTTAATTTGTATTTTATTATACAATATATCAACTAAAAGCATTAACCATAAGTAAAAGAAGCTAACATAGAACTACCACAAAGACGCAATGTAAAAGCGTTAAACATAAGTAACATAAGCTATCATATAACATATTATAACCACATGAACACAATCATGATGAACTAAGACCCGATATGTGATACATTATTATGAACTTCATGGTTGCTCCTAGACCTAATGTGAGTTGCATTATTGCCAACTTCATGGTTGTTCCTAACTTCCTATTTCAATTAATATTGTTCTGCCTCCTCTCTAGTCTTAAACCCTTTAAACTTGTTGTTCGTAGCCTATCACTTGGTCCTCACACTCTTTCCTTGAGTTATAGAATCCTGGAACCTTCCCTCTTCGCATGTCATACCACTTCATCTACCAACAAAAAAAGATTGTATGGAACCACTTCCCTAGTCGCGTGTCAGCTTTGCACCGGCCTGCTTCTACAAATAGCGTGCAGTGTTTGGGGCCCGCTTCTATTCGTCGTATCCCTATAGCCTTTTTCCTACTTGTTTTCAATCCAAAGATTAAATTGTTAGATAACAGTAAAAAAATACCTATATAAACTGTACAATTACTAAATATCTATTAAAATCAAAAAAATTGACATGACCTTTGCTAAAAAAAATGAGACATGTTGAGTGCCAACATTTGGTGAAACACAAATGAATCAATGTTTCGCCAAAACATTGGCATCCGTCCTTGCAAAAAGAAACATAAAGTACGAAATGCTTCGCGAGCAACCGTACAAGGTCACCTCATCTACGATATCCGACACCACACAAGGGACACATGAATATACACAATCATAAATTGCAAGTAAAATTTGGAATTTATCAGAAGGTAACCAAAAAATTCATCAACAAATCCTTCGCCACAATTCATATTCATTGATCTGTCACAATTCATATACAAATCCTGGCGCCAAAATTCATATGTATGACCCTAATAAGCAACATTGTGGCGGTGCCTTCAGGTTTTGGTCGCTGAAACTACATGGGTGATGTATCCGAGCGGTGGTGCATGTTTATAGAAGGAAGAATACTCACCGAGGGCCGCGAGACCATGGTACGAGGTGCATCATCGCAGAGAAGCGTGTTGGGGGGTGGGGCAGGGAGGTGACGTCGCCAAGCAGCACGGCCGGTGGGAAAGGGCATCGTCATCGGGCAGCGTAGACTGGGCGCGATAGGGAGTTGTGAGGCGGCGCGGGGGTGTGCGGTGGTGATTCAATGTTCGACTGGGTGGCATGAAGCGCGGGGGGAGCTGTTGGCACTCGACATCATTGGATTGTGGATTAGAATGGGGAAGAGTGCGAGGGGGAGTCAAAATTAAGTGGTTGTGGGAAGGGTAAGTGTTGGGTTGATATTATTGGTGGTGTCACTCTGCTCAGCCATGCCAACAATACATGCAATACCGATGTGTGCTCTGTTTAAGTCATTACATCGCTTTGGTACATCAATGTCCACATGCATCTCTTTCTTCAAAGCCGAGTGACTTACTCCTTCAATCCTGCCAAAGTGCTTATTAAATGGCAGACCAATAGATTTGCCGACGTCCATATAATTCATGCAGAACAAGATGCACTCCTCGGTGATAAATACCTAGATGATGCTTCCATCCAGACGGGCCTTCTTACGAAAATATCCCTTAATTAACCCATTCATCCTTTCGAACAGTATCATGTGTGCAAGAATATAGAGGCCCGATGTCTTTGATCTCAGCAACAATATGAACCAACATATGCAGCATAACATAAAAAAATGCGAGCGGGAAGTACATCTCGAGTTCACATTACATAACAACAATATCTTCCTTTAGCCTTTCAACATGCTTCAAGTTGATTGACTTCGCGAGATCACGTTGAAAGCATTACACATGTCGGGAAGTTTTACACAAACGTGATCTTCTATTACCCCTCGAAGTTCAACCGGAAGTAACTGCATCAACATCACATGACAGTCATGACAACTCATCCTGCTAAACCTTGTTTCTTCGGGTCTAGATATCTAACGGGGATCTCCTAGTAACTAGAAGTAACTTTATACCTACAAGGCACTTGAAAACTTGCTCGAGCTGCTTTGGACTTTGAGTGAAGCATTATGGGGGATGGACAATGGTCATTGATAACCAATTTTCCCTTAGTTGTCTCCAGCTTGTCACAGTGTCCGTGAAGCTATTTCCTGATACCAAAGTATATCAAGTCTTGTCTTGACTTTGATCCATCTTTAGTCTTCTCTAGCATGTTTAATGATGTAGCAACCAAAACCTCACACACATTATTCGTGATATGCGTGAGATCCATACAATGAGGAATATCAAGGTATGGTTAGGACTTCCTTTTCTATAATGTTAACAACGGATCTAGGGCATTCTGCTTATTTACCGGTGCATCACAATCTTCCAATTTTTTTAGTAGCTCAAAGTTTTCGTGTCTAGTTCTCGTACGTGGGTTTACGTGGTCCTCTTCTTCACCATCTAACAGATCTGAACAACTTCTCCACTCGTCATCCTCCTCAAGCCACCTTCGATGACCCATGTACACGGTTTTTAAGGGTCCACTATCGGTAGTTGCTTAAAAGTTGAATTATCTATACACGTAACACATCGAGAGTGTTTTTAGCACACCTAGGCATAGAAATATCTGTAACCGGGATGGTCTTGCACCATCGTGATCAATGCAACTATTGTAGAGAAATAATCTCTTGCATTGCCATCCCATGTGTTGACTCCTTCTGCAGCCCATAATATGTCTATCTCCTCCTTCAATAGTTGGAGATACAAGTGAATATTGTTCCCATGTTGTTTCGGCCCTTAAATTAGCATAACCATGTGCATGACCACGGGGAGGTCAAACACAATCCAAGTGCTATGTGTGTAGATTTTGTTGCCAAACATATCTTTCTCACCCATACTCATATACCTAACTAAAGCTATTTTGGATCTGACCTGAATTCTAGGAATTCATAGTCGAGTGCTTTCCACTAGGTACCATCTGCACTATATCTACGTGGGCTCTATCTTTGTTCCAAATCAAGACCTTTGCTTTCATCAGGGTCGCAAAATACCATTCAAGACTTTTCGTTCCAAACTTGTATCGGGGTACGGTGTCCCGCACACTACACACCATTCCATGTCCGCATACTCGTTATGATAAATGACAAACTCGTGTAGGCATGCGTGGTATCTTTCGTGTGATAAATCAGGAGGTCATACGATCTTCTTGGCATCATCGATACCACTAGGACACGTGTTTCTCTCTGGAAGGAATTCATGTAGATACTCCAGCTTCACAATGAGGCTTGTGTAGTTGCATCTGAATTTTGCCTTGATGTCCAAAAAACTGAGTGTGGCGTTCAAGAGGATGTGCTCGGGAGCGCAACTAGGATACGGTGGAGATTTTTGAGTCTTTCTCCATCTGTGCCAACTTGGTCATCTATCTACATGCACCTCTTTTGGTATTCGTCTTCTTCTGAAGCAACTTTTTAACATGAGAGTCTCCCATCATTGATGCCAATATGGACAATTATTGTGTGTCCAACAACTCTTATCCAATATCGTCATGTCCGTCCCCTTGACCTTGTTCGAGCGTCTCTTCATTCCATCCTTGTTCCAGATCTTCATTGTTGTTTCCCCTTCATCATACGCCGGTGCCCCTTCGACATCGGCAACATCGTACTCACTACGGAGTACTGATGGCGTGTATTTCACACGTTCGTTGGGCAAACCCCAAGAGGAAGGTATGATGCGCACAGCAGCAAGTTTTCCCTCAGAAAGAAACCAAGGTTTATCGAACCAGGAGGAGCCAAGAAGCACGTTGAAGGTTGATGGCGGCGGGATGTAGTGCGGCGCAACACCAGGGATTCCGGCGCCAACGTGGAACCTGCACAGCACAACCAAAGTACTTCGCCCCAACGAAACAGTGAGGTTGTCAATCTCACCGGCTTGCTGTAACAAAGGATTAACCGTATTGTGTGGAAGATGATTGTTTGCAGAAAACAGTAGAACAGTATTGCAGTAGATTGTATTTCAGTAAAGAGAATTGGACCGGGGTCCACAGTTCACTAGAGGTGTCTCTCCCATAAGACGAACAGCATGTTGGGTGAACAAATTACAGTTGGGCAATTGACAAATAAAGAGAGCATGACCATGCACATACATATCATGATGAGTATAGTGAGATTTAATTGGGCATTACGACAAAGTACATAGACCGTCATCCAACTGCATCTATGCCTAAAAAGTCCACCTTCAGGTTATCATCCGAACCCCTTCCAGTATTAAGTTGCTAACAACAGACAATTGCATTAAGTATGGTGCGTAATGTAACTAGTGACTACATCCTTGAACATAGCACTAATGTTTTATCCCTAGTGGCAACAGCACAACACAACCTTAGAACTTTCTGTCACTGTCCCAGGTGTCAATGCAGGCGTGAACCCACTATCGAGCATAAGTACTCCCTCTTGGAGTTACAAGCATCTACTTGGCCAGAGCATCTACTAGTAACGGAGAGCATGCAAGATCATAAACAACACATAGATATAACTTTGATAATCAACATAACAAGTATTCTCTATTCATCGGATCCCAACAAACGCAACATATAGAATTACAGATAGATGATCTTGATCATGTTAGGCAGCTCACAAGATCCGACAATGAAGCACAATGGGGAGAAGACAACCATCTAGCTACTGCTATGGACCCATAGTCCAGGGGTAGACTACTCACACATCACACCGGAGGCGACCATGGCGGCGTAGAGTCCTCCGGGAGATGATTCCCCTCTCCGGCAGGGTGCCGGAGGCGATCTCCTGGATCCCCCGAGATGGGATCGGCGGCGGCGGCGTCTCTGGAAGGTTTTCCGTATCGTGGCTCTCGGTACTGGGGGTTTCGTCACGGAGACTTTTTATAGGCGGAAGGGCAGGTCAAGAGGCGGCACGGGGGCCCCACACCACAGGCCGGCGCGGCCAAGGGGGGTCCGCGCCGCCCTATAGTGTGGCCCCTCCGTGGCCCCTCTTCGTCTCTCCTTCGGACTTCTGGAAGCTTCGTGAGAAAATAGGCCCCTGGGCTTTGATTTCGTCCAATTCCGAGAATATTTCCTTACTAGGATTTCTGAAACCAAAAACAGCAGAAAACAGCAGAATCGCACTTCGGCATCTTGTTAATAGGTTAGTTCCGTAAATGCACGAATATGACATAAAGTGTGCATAAAACATGTAGATAACATCAATAATGTGGCATGGAACATAAGAAATTATCGATACGTCGGAGACGTATCAGCATCCCCAAGCTTAGTTCTGCTCGTCCCGAGCAGGTAAAACGATAACACAGATAATTTCTGGAGTGACATGCCATCATAATCTTGATCATACTATTTGTAAAGCATATGTAGTGAATGCAGCGATCAAAACAATGTATATGACATGAGTAAACAAGTGAATCATATAGCAAAGACTTTTCATGAATAGCACTTCAAGACAAGCATCAATAAGTCTTGCATAAGAGTTAACTCATAAAGCAATAATTCAAAGTAAAGGCATTGAAGCAACACAAAAGAAGATTAAGTTTCAGCGGTTGCTTTCAACTTGTAACATGTATATCTCATGGATATTGTCAACATAGAGTAATATAATAAGTGCAATAAGCAAGTATGTAGGAATCAATGCACAGTTCACACAAGTGTTTGCTTCTTGAGGTGGAGAGAAATAGGTGAACTGACTCAACATTGAAAGTAAAAGAATGGTCCTCCATAGAGGAAAAGCATCGATTGCTATATTTGTGCTAGAGCTTTGATTTTGAAAACATGAAACAATTTTGTCAACGGTAGTAATAAGGCATATGCATCATGTAAATTATATCTTATAAGTTGCAAGCCTCATGCATAGTGTACTAATAGTGCCCGCACCTTGTCCTAATTAGCTTGGACTACCGGATCATCACAATGCATTGTTTTTACCAAGTGTCACAAAGGGGTACCTCTATGTCGCCTGTACAAAGGTCTAAGGAGAAAGCTCGCATTGGATTTCTCGCTATTGATTATTCTTCAACTTAGACATCCATACCGGGACAACATAGACAACAGATAATGGACTCCTCTTTTATGCATAAGCATATAACAACAATTAATAATTTTCTCATTTGAGATTTGAGGATTATTGTCCAAAACTGAAACTTCCACCATGGAGCATGCCTTTAGTTAGCGGCCCAATGTTCTTCTCTAACATATGCATGCTTAACCCTATGGTGGTAGATCTCTCTTACTTCAGACAAGACGAACATGCATAGCAACTCACATGAAATTCAACCAATGAAAAGTTGATGGCGTCCCCAGTGAACATGGTTATCGCACAACAAGCAACTTAATAAGAGATAAAGTGCATAATGACATATTCAATACCACAATAGTTTTTAAGCTATTTGTCCCATGAGCTATATATTGCAAAGGTGAATAATGGAATTTTAAAGGTAGCACTCAAGCAATTTACTTTGGAATGGCGGAAAAATACCATGTAGTATAGGTAGGTATGGTGGACACAAATGGCATAGTGGTTGGCTCAAGTATTTTGGATGCATGAGAAGTATTCCCACTCGATACAAGGTTTAGGCTAGCAAGGCTTATTTGAAACAAACACAAGGATGAACCGGTGCAGCAAAACTCACATAAAAGACATATTGAAAACATTATAAGACTCTACACCGTCTTCCTTGTTGTTCAAACTCAATACTAGAAATTATCTAGACCTTAGAGAAACCAAATATGCAAACCAAATTTTAGCATGCTCTATGTATTTCTTCATTAATGGGTGCAAAGCATATGATGCAAGAGCTTAATCATGAGCACAACAATTGCCAAGTATCACATTACCCAAAACATTTATAGCAATTACTACATGTATCATTTTCCAATTCCAACCATATAACAATTTAACGAAGGAGAAACTTCGTCATGAATACTATGAGTAGAAACCAAGGACATACTTGTCCATATGCTACAGCGGAGCGTGTCTCTCTCCCATAAAGTGAATGCTAGGATCCATTTTATTCAAACAAAACAAAAACAAAAACAAACCGACGCTCCAAGAAAAAGCACATAAGATGTGATGGAATAAAAATATAGTTTCAGGGGAGGAACCTGATAATGTTGTCGATGAAGAAGGGGATGCCTTGGGCATCCCCAAGCTTAGACGCTTGAGTCTTCTTGATATATGCAGGGGTGAACCACCGGGTGCATCCCCAAGCTTAGAGCTTTCACTCTCCTTGATCATGTTGCATCATACTCCTCTCTTGATCCTTGAAAACTTCCTCCACACCAAACTCGAAACAACTCATTAGAGGGTTAGTGCACATTATAAATTGACATATTCAGAGGTGACACAATCATTCTTAACACTTCTGGACATTGCATAATGCTACTGGACATTAGTGGATCAAAGAAATTCATCCAACATAGCGAAAGAGGCAATGCGAAATAAAAGGCAGAATCTGTCAAAACAGAACAGTTCGTATTGACGAATTTTAAAATGGCACCAGACTTGCTCAAATGAAAATGCTCAAATTGAATGAAAGTTGCGTACATATCTGAGGATCATGCACGTAAATTGGCTTAATTTTCTGAGCTACCTACAGGGAGGTGGACCCAGATTCGTGACAGCAAAGAAATCTGGAACTGTGCAGTAATCCAAATCTAGTACTTACTTTTCTATCAACGGCTTAACTTAGCACAACAAAACACAAAACTAAGATAAGGAGAGGTTGCTACAGTAGTAAACAACTTCCAAGACACAAAATAAAAACAAAGTACTGTATGTAAAAACATGGGTTGTCTCCCATAAGCGCTTTTCTTTAACGCCTTTCAGCTAGGCGCAGAAAGTGTGTATCAAGTATTATCAAGAGACGAAGTGTCAACATCATAATTTGTTCTCATAATAGAATCAAAAGGTACCTTCATTCTCCTTCTAGGGAAGTGTTCCATACCTTTCTTGAGAGGAAATTGATATTTTATATTACCTTCCTTCATATCAATGATAGCACCAACAGTTCGAAGAAAAGGTCTTCCCAATATAATGGGACAAGATGCATTGCATTCAATATCCAAGACAACAAAATCAACGGGAACAAGGTTATTGTTAACGGTAATGCGAACATTATCAACTTTACCCAAAGGTTTCTTTGTAGAATGATCAGCAAGATTAACATCCAAATAACAATTTTTCAGCGGTGGCAAGTCAAGCATATTATAAATTTTCTTAGGCATAACAGAAATACTTGCACCAAGATCACATAAAGCATTACAATCAAAATCTTTAACCTTCATCTTAATGATGGGCTCCCAACCATCCTCTAGCTTTTTAGGAATAGAGGCTTCACGCTCTAGTTTCTCTTCTCTAGCTTTTATGAGAGCATTTGTAATATGATACGTGAAAGCCAAATTTATAGCACTAGCATTAGGACTTTTAGCAAGTTTTTGCAAGAACTTTATAACTTCAGAGATGTGGCAATCATCAAAATTCAAACCATTATAATCTAAAGCAATGGGATCATCATCCCCAATGTTGGAAAAAATTTCAGCAGCTTTATCACAGGCAGTTTCAGCAGTTTTAGCAGTTTCAGGCAGTTTTTCGCGCTTTGCATTAGAAGTGGAAACATTGCTAACACCAATTCTTTTATTAGTATGAGTAGGAGGTGCAGCAACATGTGTAGCATTAGCATTACTAGTGGTGGTAATAGTCCAAACTTTAGCTATATTCTTTTCTTTAGCTAGTTTTTCATTTTCCTCTCTATCCCACCTAGCACGCAGTTCAGCCATTAATCTTATATTCTCATTAATTCTAACTTGAATGGCATTTGCTGTAGTAGTAATTTTATTATGATGATTCTCATTAGGCAAAACCTTTGATTTCAAAAGATCAACATCAGCAACAAGACTATCGACTTTAGAAGCAAGTATATCAATTTTCCCAAGCTTTTCTTCAACAGATTTGTTAAAAGCAGTTTGTGTACTAATAAATTCTTTAAGCATGGCTTCAAGTCCAGGGGTGAACTCCTATTATTGTTGTAAGAATTCCCATAAGAATTACCATAGCCGTTGCCATTATTATAAGGATATGGCCTATAGTTGTTACTAGAATTGTTCCGGTAAGCATTGTTGTTGAAATTATTATTTTTAATGAAGTTTACATCAACATGTTCTTCTTGTGCAACCAATGAAGCTAATGGAACATTATTAGGATCAATATTAGTCCTATCATTCACAAGCATAGACATAATAGCATCAATCTTATCACTCAAGGAAGAGGTTTCTTCGACAGAATTTACCTTCTTACCTTGTGGAGCTCTTTCCGTGTGCCATTCAGAGTAGTTGATCATCATATTATCAAGAAGCTTTGTTGCTTCACCAAGAGTGATGGACATAAAGGTACCTCCAGCAGCTGAATCCAATAAATTCTGTGAAGAAAAATTTAGTCCTGCATAGAAGGTTTGGATGATCATCCAAGTAGTCAGTCCATGGGTTGGGCAATTTTTAACCAAAGATTTCATTCTTTCCCAAGCTTGAGCAACATGTTCAGTATCTAATTGTTTAAAATTCATTATGCTACTCCTCAAAGATATAATTTTAGCAGGGGGATAATATCTACCAATAAAAGCATCCTTGCATTTAGTCCATGAATCAATACTATTCTTAGGCAGAGATAGCAACCAATCTTTAGCTCTTCCTCTTAATGAGAAAGGGAACAATTTTAGTTTAATAATATCACCATCTACATCTTTATATTTTTGCATTTCACATAGTTCAACAAAATTATTAAGATGGGCAGCAGCATCATCAGAACTAACACCAGAAAATTGCTCTCGCATAACAAGATTCAGTAAAGCAGGTTTAATTTCAAAGAATTCTACTGTAGTAGCAGGTGGAGCAATAGGTGTGCATAAGAAATCATTATTATTTGTGGTTGTGAAGTCACACAACTTAGTGTTTTCAGTGTTGGCCATTTTACCAACAGTAAATAAAACAAACTAGATAAAGTAAATGCAATTAAACTAATTTTTTGTGTTTTTGATATAGCAAACAAGATAGCAAATAAAGTAAAACTAGCAACTAATTTTTTTGTATTTTGATTTAGTGCAGCAAACAAAGTAGTAAATAAAACTAAGCAAGACAAAAACAAAGTAAAGAGATTGAGAAGTGGAGACTCCCCTTGCAGCGTGTCTTGATCTCCCCGGCAACGGCGCCAGAAAAAGAGCTTGATGGCGTGTATTTCACACGTTCGTTGGGCAAACCCCAAGAGGAAGGTATGATGCGCACAGCAGCAAGTTTTCCCTCAGAAAGAAACCAAGGTTTATCGAACCAGGAGGAGCCAAGAAGCACGTTGAAGGTTGATGGCGGCGGGATGTAGTGCGGCGCAACACCAGGGATTCCGGCGCCAACGTGGAACCTGCACAGCACAACCAAAGTACTTTGCCCCAACGAAACAATGAGGTTGTCAATCTCACCGGCTTGCTGTAACAAAGGATTAACCGTATTGTGTGGAAGATGATTGTTTGCAGAAAACAGTAGAACAGTATTGCAGTAGATTGTATTTCAGTAAAGAGAATTGGACCGGGGTCCACAGTTCACTAGAGGTGTCTCTCCCATAAGACGAACAGCATGTTGGGTGAACAAATTACAGTTGGGCAATTGACAAATAAAGAGAGCATGACCATGCACATACATATCATGATGAGTATAGTGAGATTTAATTGGGCATTACGACAAAGTACATAGACCGTCATCCAACTGCATCTATGCCTAAAAAGTCCACCTTCAGGTTATCATCCGAACCCCTTCCAGTATTAAGTTGCTAACAACAGACAATTGCATTAAGTATGGTGCGTAATGTAACTAGTGACTACATCCTTGAACATAGCACTAATGTTTTATCCCTAGTGGCAACAGCACAACACAACCTTAGAACTTTCTGTCACTGTCCCAGGTGTCAATGCAGACGTGAACCCACTATCGAGCATAAGTACTCCCTCTTGGAGTTACAAGCATCTACTTGGCCAGAGCATCTACTAGTAACGGAGAGCATGCAAGATCATAAACAACACATAGATATAACTTTGATAATCAACATAACAAGTATTCTCTATTCATCGGATCCCAACAAACGCAACATATAGAATTACAGATAGATGATCTTGATCATGTTAGGCAGCTCACAAGATCCGACAATGAAACACAATGGGGAGAAGACAACCATCTAGCTACTGCTATGGACCCATAGTCCAGGGGTAGACTACTCACACATCACACCGGAGGCGACCATGGCGGCGTAGAGTCCTCCGGGAGATGATTCCCCTCTCCGGCAGGGTGCCGGAGGCGATCTCCTGGATCCCCCGAGATGGGATCGGCGGCGGCGGCGTCTCTGGAAGGTTTTCCGTATCGTGGCTCTCGGTACTGGGGGTTTCGTCACGGAGACTTTTTATAGGCGGAAGGGCAGGTCAAGAGGCGGCACGGGGGCCCCACACCACAGGCCGGCGCGGCCAAGGGGGGGCCGCGCCGCCCTATAGTGTGGCCCCTCCGTGGCCCCTCTTCGTCTCTCCTTCGGACTTCTGGAAGCTTCGTGAGAAAATAGGCCCCTGGGCTTTGATTTCGTCCAATTCCGAGAATATTTCCTTACTAGGATTTCTGAAACCAAAAATAGCAGAAAACAGCAACTGGCACTTCGGCATCTTGTTAATAGGTTAGTTCCAGAAAATGCACGAATATGACATAAAGTGTGCATAAAACATGTAGATAACATCAATAATGTGGCATGGAACATAAGAAATTATCGATACGTCGGAGACGTATCAAGTACCACCGTGTGTAACCATGCATGAAACGATTCAGTATAAAGTCCACCAACACATTGCCATTTAAGGGCTAAACCTCGTTCTTGCATTTGCTACATGGACATTTATCTCGGTGGCATGGTGCTGCAGGGTATCAACGACAGATGCGGGATGATGTATAGGTGCAGGATTGTTGTGGGTATACTTCATGGGTGTACCATCGACAGTGCCTAGATCCGGCAAGCCCGGGTGGCCCACGGATGGTGATGAGGCATGTGGCCCATCGGGCGGCCCAGTTGCTGTTGATCATGAAGGAAGAAGTCCAGCCCAGGATCAGCAGGCCGGATCCGTACCGACCTAGGAGTGACCCGGATCCAGGGAGGCCCATGAGGAACCCGGATCCAGTACGACGTGTATGGAAGGCGGATCCGTGACGTGCACGGCAAGATATTGTACCGTAGCTAGGCTATCTGTAATCCGGCTAGGACTCTCCATGTAAACCCTAGATCCGTGCGCCTTTATAAGCCGGATCCCGGGAGCCCTAGAGGCACAACCACAACTCATTGTAACAACGCGAAAGCGCCCAGATAATTCCAGACAAGCAGCAGTAGGCCCTGTCATCGTGCAGGTGTTCCGAAGCTGGGTAACTCGCGTACCACCGTCCCGTGTGCACTCCGCCCTATGGCCCCTACTTCTTCTTCCCCTCGTGAGGATCCCACCTCCGAGGTACCGTCGATTAGGCAACGACAGTTGGCGCCCACCGTGGGGCCTGTGGCGTCTGGAGGCCGGAACCGGGAGGGTTCCGCCATGGGAAGCTACGACGACACCATCGCTGTGGGGCGCGTCCTTTACGCCGGGAATCTGCCGATCGTCCCTCCGGATGAGTGCTGGATTCCGGCTAGGACAAACCCCGTCAAGCTCTCCATCGTCCCAATTGGCGGCATTCACATCTTCATCGGGGAAACCGTCGATTCCGACGGAAACCCACTGGTAAGTAACGCAGACGCGACCGCCGCAGAGCTGGACGCTGTCGCGAAGATCCGATCTGAGATGCAGGAGCTTCCCAAGGAAGATTCCGCCTCGGATCTGGAAATTTCAAAGCCCACCCAATCCGCCCCCGAGCAGGAAACAAAGGTGGAAGACCAATGCAGATCCGCCTGGGTCTCCCAGGTGTTAGAAAAGCAGAGGTACCACTTCGTACACTTCTTGGCCCATACCGCCGGAACCGCCCCTCAAGAAGACGGAGCTGGTCCTGAGCAGGTAGAGGCACCGGAAAACGGCGCAGATCCGGATCAGGCTCAGCTTGTCGGAGAAAGCGAAGCTCCGGTTGAAGAGTCGATTTTGGGCAATCTGAGCCCAATTTCCGGCGACACCCCGTCCACGGAATCTGATGACTTCGTTCGCAAGATAAGGGAGTACGGATACGGCGATCAGCCTGAAGTCGACTCCGCCCAGCCCAAGCAGGTTCTCGCAACGGTAGCAGCGCTGGGACAAACTGGATCCGGAGACCAAGTCAGCCAATCTGACCCCCAACCATCCCATCAAGGATCTCCAATGTCTCGGGTGCGACCCCAAAGGGATTCTCCCTCGGAGGAAATCTTGTCAGCAGAGGAGGTGGCCGCGCGAGCAGTTCTTAACACACCTATAACCCCGGGCGACGCCGCAGATCTGGAGGCCCTAGAGACCGCCAGAAAGGAAATGCTGGCCACAGCCAAGAGGCTCGCCGATACCGAAGCTGCGTTAAGGATAGGAAGGGCAGATCATGCAGCCTGGACGGAAAACTTCAAGAGACAGGACCGCGAGATTGCTGCCACACTCGAGCAGGTCAAGAGCATGAGGGCTGAGTGGGAGGTAAAGATGACCTATGCGCAGGCGGAGGCCGATCGAATCGTTAGAGAAGCAATTCCGCCTCGCAGAATACCCTTCAACACGCCCGCAGATCACCAGCCGCTGGAAACTCCAAAGGACAACATGCAGAAAGCTGCGGAATTGCTGAGGAAGAAGGATGAAGAAGTTGACATCAACTATCTCCGCACACTTGTCGCTTCAGCAATGCAGCAGCAGAACAAGGCAGATACTTCGCGCAGGTTGGAATCCAATCCGGATAACTGTGTATCTACCGCGCAGAAGGACGATGAATCGCACACCGGATCCTCGGAGCGCAGAAGAAGGGCCAGGGAGCACCCAAATCCGATCCCCGTTCCGTCAATGTCGCCTCCGTCGGATCCAAGGAAGGGAAAGGACGCGATGTACTCCGGAAGAGACAAATACCGCAACCCCTCACCTCCACCCAACGGTTACCCGCGACCCCCTCGCCGCCGTAGTCCAGCCGGAAACACCAGGCCCGTAGGGCATGGTGCGCTTGTTATCCGCGACAACGTGCTGCCAAGAAACAGAAACAGGGAGCGCTCGCCGGAACCCCGCCGGAATCAGAACAATGTTCATGAGCCCGAGCCCAGGAGGAGTCGGAATGAAGATCGCGGTCCAGAGCCTCGCCGGAACCGCGATCCAGAACCTCGTCGGAGCCGCGATCCAGAACCTCGCAGGAGCCGGGACCCAGAGCCTCGTCGGAGCCGTGACCCGGAGCCTCGCCGGAACGACCAGGGCAGCCAGCGCCAAGGCGAAGGCAGCCACAGGAGCCGGAGTCAGCACCAGGAAGGCCGAGGAGATTCAGATGGCGGAAGCAAGAAGTCAGACCGCCCACCTCGCAGGTCTCCCTCACCACCACCTAGCGGTGGCGGCGGAGGTGGAGGCGGAGGCAATGGCCGGAGATCTCGCTCTCGCTCCAAGTCTCCTCGCCACGGCTCGCGCGACGCCCGGGACCGCCTTAACGAGTACAGAACCGACTACATTGGTCCGAAGTGCTTTGGCAGGATGATTCGAGAGGAACCAAAGCCAAGGATGAACCTCAAGCTACCCGGAAATCTGAAGCATTATGATGGCACCGAAAGGCCGGATACCTGGATTGAGGATTACTACAATGCTGTAACCTTCGCCGGAGGAACCCCTAACATCGCCTGCCGCATGCTCCAGTTGTACCTTGTAGGTCCAGCCCGGATCTGGCTCAGCGACCTCGAGAAGAACTCCATCTTTTGCTGGTTCGACCTGAAGAACGCTTTTGAGAAACACTTCAGGGGCACCTACAAGAGACCTGCCACAACAAGCGACCTACAGGCTTGCATCCAGAAGAAGGGCGAAACATCAAGGAATTTCCTCACCCGATGGTTGGCATGCGTAAACGAGTGCGAGAATGTTGACAACCGCACAAAGAATGCACGCCTTCATTGGGGGCTTGCAGCGAGGAGGATTGCTGCGACACAAGCTAACCTGCATGGTCAATGCAAATCAACTGACGTTGGATGACATGATCACCATCGCTAGCGATCACACTGCCGCCGACGACGACGCAGGCGGTGATCTCGCAGCCACAGCAATCCCCCTGCACCAACAAAAGAAGAACCGTGACAACGGCGGCAGCAGCAGCCATAAGCGCAAGAACCCTGATGACCAGAAGAGTGGCGGATCCGAGATGGTCGCCATGGCGTTTCAACGCGGAGGTCCAGGAGGCGGAAGAGGACGCGGACGCGGAGGCGGAGCCGGCGGGGGTCGGCGGCATACCTCCGAGGTCACCGCTGCCGGATCCCGCGCACCGCAAACCTATGAGGAGTACAGAGACATGCCTGCACAGCCCATCGGATCCGGTTACGGGGAAGTCCACTCATACCAACCGCATCGCAAGTGGGTCAATGATCTAAAGAACGACCCGGAGGCCGGATACAAGCGCCCGGAAGCACCGCCCTCGCGGAAAAGGTGGCAAGGGCAAGAACAAGGACAAGGAGGACGATAGTTCCGAGGCGATGGATGAGGATGATAACTCGCCGGATCCCAAGGCAGGATCCGCAGGAAAATCCAACCCATTCGACAAAAAGAGCGTGGGGGCTTACCACACTTTCCTCGGAACCCCAACGATGCGCGCCTCCAAGTCAGCTACCGGATCCCGAACGTCATAGTTCCGGCTGTGCCGCAGTACGTCAGGTGGTCGGAAATCCCGTGCACATTTGATCGGAAGGATCATCCCGCAATTGTGCCAAAGGAGTGCTACGCCTTGGTTGTAAGTCCCCGCATAGACGGGTATGACTTCTCCAAGTGCCTCATGGATGGCGGAGCTAGCCCGAACATCATGTACTGGAGACTCTAGAGCGGATGAACCTCACCAAGGAACAGCTCAAACACAGCACCACTGAGTTTCATGGCGTGGTTCCGGGTAAGAAGGCGAACTCCCTCGGCAGCATCACACTTCCCGTGGCTTTTGGCGATGTTCATAATTTCCGCGAAGAGAAGATCACGTTTGAAGTTGTGCCCTTCAAGAGCTCCTACCACGTCATCTTCGGCAGGCCCACCTACCACAAGTTCCACGCAAGAGCGTGCTACATCTACAACAAGCTCAAGATTCCGGGTCCTAAAGGTATGATTACCGTATCCGGAGACTACAAAAAAGCTCATGAGTGCGAGTTAGGCGAAGCCGCCTTCGCAGAGTCTGTGATATCCGGAGAAGAGCTGAAAGGCTACAGAGCCGCGGTGGATCCGACTGAGATGCAGACCACCAAGAAGCAAATCTCCGAGCAGAAAACCTCCTTCAAGCCCGCGATAGAAACCAAGAAGCATGACCTCATCCCAGGTGACTCTTCCAAGCAGGTTTCAGTCGGAGCCAACATGGACCCCAAATAGGAAAGCGCGCTCGTCGAGTTCCTCCGCGCTAACATGGATATCTTCGCATGGCAACCTTCTCCGACATGTCCGGAGTACCTAGGGAACTCGCCGAGCACTACCTCAACATAAATCCGGGGCCAAACCGGTGAAGCAAGCTATGCGACGCTTTGGAGATAAGAAGCGCCGCGCCATAGGAATGGAACTAGCAAAGTTACTAGAAGCAGGTTTTGTAATAGAAGTTATCCATACCGATTGGGTCGCGAATCCCGTCCTTGTACCCAAAAAGAACACTGAAATACTAAGAATGTGCATCGATTACTCTGGCTTGAACAAACATTGCCCGAAGGATCCGTTCCCCTTGCCGCGCATTGACCAAGTCATTGATTCGACGGCGGGGGCGGAACTTCTGTGTTTTCTTGATGCGTATTCCGGGTATCATCAGATCCGGATGAAGGAATCCGACCAAAAGGCGACTTCATTCATTACCCCCTTTGGTACTTACTGCTATGTTACTATGCCTTTTGGTTTGAAAAATGCAGGTGCTACTTACCAACGTACGATGCAGCGGTGCCTGAAGGACCAAATTGGCCGGAACGTGCACGCTTACGTCGACGACATCGCGGTCATGACCCGGAAAGGATCCGACTTGATCAGCGATCTCACAGAAACCTTCGACAACCTCCGCAGGTACAAGATGATGTTGAATCCGCTGAAGTGCGTCTTTGGCGTGCCAGCCGGAAAACTCCTTGGCTTCATAGTCTCTCACAGAGGCATTGAGGTTAACCCGGAAAAGATCAAGGCAATCCTGTGCATCAAAAGGCCAACTTGTCTCAAAGATGTGCAACGACTAACTGGTTGTGTTGCAGCAATCAGTAGGTTTGTCAGCCGTCTTGGCGAGAAGGCACTACCTCTGTACAAGCTGCTGAAGAAAACAGACAAATTTGTCTGGGACGACGCAGCTGATGCAGCTCTTCGAGGGTTGAAGGAAATACTCACCTCCCCGCCTATCTTGGCAGCTCCAGTAGAGTCAGAGCCAATGCTCCTTTATCTGGCAGCTACCAACAAAGTCGTCAGCCTCGTCATCGTTGTGGAGCGAAAGGAAGAAGGTCATGAATATGACGTCCAGAGACCTGTCTACTACATCAGCGAGGTGCTGACGGAATCAAAACAGAGATATCCTCACTTTCAGAAGCTAGCTTATGGCGTCTTCCTAGGAAGACGGAAGCTCAGTCATTAATTCCAAGAGCATCCAGTAACAGTCGTGAGCAAGGCTCCGCTGTCAACAATTCTCAACAACGCTGACGCAACAGGACGTACAGCTAAATGGGGCATCGAGTTATCTGCCTTCGACATCGCCTACAAGCCAAGGACTGCGGTAAAATCCCAGGTTCTGGCAGATTTCGTTGCAGATTGGACAGAAGCTCCGGATGCAAGTCTGGAGCCGGAACCAGAAACATGGGTCATGCACTTCGACGGATCCAAGCAGCATCAAGGCTCAGGAGCCGGAGTCACCCTGAAGTCCCCTACCGGAGAAGAACTGCAGTATGTTTTGCAGATCCACTTCGAAGCTACAAACAACATGGCGGAATATGAGGCTCTACTGCACGGTCTGCGCATCGCTAAGGAAATAGGGATCAAGCACATCATATGCTGTGGAGATTCCGACCTGGTGGCACAGCAAGTAGCCGGAACCTGGAACGCCAGAAATTCCGTCATGGCGGCCTACAGAGACGAAGTTGACGAGCTCGCCAAGTGCTTCCTCGGATACGAAGTCAAGTACGTCAGAAGAGACGACAACACAGCGGCAGACATGCTATCCAAGCTCGGATCCGGCAGGAAACCAATTCCGCCTGGCATTTTCCTGGAGCATCTCCGGATACCCTCAGTTAAGGGCGCTAACCCGGAAAACCCAGAGGTGGCAGTGTCTCCGGCTAGGGAAGTGATGGCCATCATTCCGGCTTGGACCCAGCCTTTCCTGGACTACCTCATCGATCAGAAGTTGCCAGAGGACGAGGTCCTCGCACGACAGATCGTCAGGCGAGCACGAACCTACACAATAGTTGATGGACAGCTCTACAAACGAAGTGCAGCAGGGGTATTTCTTAAATGCGTCTCCAATCAAGATGGCATTGAAATCCTCAGAGAGATCCACGCAGGGGACTGCGGGCATCACGCCGCTCCCAGATCACTCGTTGCAAAAGCTTTTCGGTTAGGTTTCTATTGGCTTACAGCTAAAGAAGACGCTGATAAAATAGTCAAGACCTGCCGAGGTTGTCAGTACTACGCTACTCAACCAAACGCTCCAGCCCAAGAGCTGAAGACCATACCTATCACCTGGCCATTTGCGGTCTGGGGGCTCGATATGGTTGGTAAGTTAAAAAAATCATCTCCTGGCAGTTTTGAGTACCTCCTGGTCGCTGTTGACAAGTTCAGCAAATGGATCGAGGCTAAGCCAGTGAGAAAAGCCGACGGTGCTACGGCACTAAAATTCGTCTGCAGCCTCGTGATGAGATTCGGCATCCCGCACAGCATAATCACAGATAATGGCACGAACTTTGCTCAAGGAGAATTGAGGGATTATTGTGAGACAATGGGGATACGACTGGACCTCGCATCTGTGGCTCATCCACAGTCCAATGGTCAGGTTGAAAGGGCTAACGGCCTAATATTATCAGGAATTAAACCACGCCTTGAAGGAACGCTGTGACGAGCAGCCGGAGCTTGGGCTGACGAGTTGGAGGCTGTTCTATGGAGTTTACGAACTACCCCTAACAGATCAACAGGGTTTACCCCTTTTTTCCTGGTATACGGATCCGAAGCCGTACTTCCCTCCGACATCATCCACGATTCACCGCGAGTTTCCGCCTACAATGAAGAAACAGCTGACGAGGCCCGACAGCTATCTGTGGACCTGATCGAGGAAGCTCGGAACTTAGCAGATCAGAGATCCGCCATCTATCAGCAAAAGCTCCGACGTTATCACAGTCGTCGAGTTCGGAAACGCTCCTTTATGGCAGGAGACCTGGTCCTCCGCCTTCGACAGGTGAAAGACCATAAGCTGCAATCTCCATGGGAAGGACCCTTCGTCGTTAGCAAAGTGCTTCATAACGGGTCGTACTACCTTGTCGATTTCCGCGAGTTAAGGGATAGACCTGCTAACTGGCACCGGAAACGCAAGCGTGAGGATCCGGATGACATCTACGATGAAACAGATCGCCCTTGGAATATCGCACAGCTACGTCCTTTCTACACTTAGCATACATTTTCCGAGTTCTAAACTCTGTAATAGTTATACATGATCAATGAAATAAAGCTTTTGGTTCACTCCTTGAGTCCTTTACCTCCTTTACTTGTTCATTTTAGATCGTGTATGTTTTTTCCAACTAAAACCGCAGAGCTGGATTTTTTCCGCCTAGGCGTGTATGAAAGTTGTGATTTTCAAAATCGTCCTTTAGGACGTAAGCTTAAGTTTTCTGATTAAGTTGTTATCTGTTGCGAACTCGTGGATTCCTAGTAGCGATTTCCGGCACCTATGCCTGGGGGCTTGTTTCCACGGTTATGGACGGACTGCCATTGGGCTTCGTCGCCGCTGGCGAGCGTTTCCGGCTAAGGTTTTTCCGGCTCGTGGAAGGTCAAGCGAGCAAGCCGGAAAATAACGAAGTCAGCACTTGCTTTCCAACATAAAACGAAACATGCACATAACATTTAACGGATAGCAGGATAAGTGTTTCCGCCCCATGCATAATTGTTTCGTTCCTAGCTACTTAAGAATTTAAAGTCTTATTACAAACCCTCGCTGGGGCCAAAATGATGCATTGCTTTTCCCGCAGGAATAAAAGTTCTCACTCCCCCTTAGCCGGAGAAGTCTTGCCCTCTGGATCTTGTTCCTTGGCGCCTTCGGCCGGAGAAGATACGTCTTCTTCACTTTCCTTTTCTTCGGAAGCAGCAGTGCTGGTCTTGGGTTCTTCTTGGGGCGCATCCTTGGAGCTGGTCCAGGTAAACTCGGCTCCGGATTCCGCAGGTCGCGCCTGGGCGTCGAGATCCTTCAAAAGTTCCGCTTCTAAGGGCTCGTCAGCAGCGAGGACGACCTTGTCGTAGAATTCCTCGTGCCGGATCCTGCGCGCGATGCGGGTGTCGTAGCCGCTCACTGCATCCAGCAGCTCGCCGACGTCCACATCCGGAGGAACGCCCGTGGTCACTTCATCAAGATCAAGACCCGGAGTATGTGCTAGGCACATGGTCAAGGCCATTGCAGCTGCGCCTCGGGCTGAAGATGCTTGTAGATCAGTCACCAGCTCCGGCAGAACGTCCATCTTACCAATAAGCTTGCGCACGTCACAAGTGCGGCTCCTTTTGATGTTCAAATTATGGCATATTTTGCGGGAGGCGGAGATGAGATCCTTGCAGTCATCACCCGCGAGTTGCGTAAGATCGTCTCGTGGGAACAAATTCCGGCGCTGTTCCGGGTACCCAAGCGGCTCTACATAAAAAGATAATCAGGATATAAGCATGCAATTTGAGCGCAAAGTAAAAAAGAATCGGAGCAAATATCTTGACAAGGTTCCGATATCATACCCAAGATGTTCTCATTGAGCAAGTCCCAGTGCTGCTCCGCTGTCTCCATAAATTTCCGGAGTCCGTTGAGCTCTTTTTGCTGCCTCCTGATGGTCTCGCCGTCAGCATTCTTTTTCAGCTCCAGCTCGCCCTTCTCCCTGATATGCTCGGAGTTTTTCTCCGCCAGCTGCTTTTCGGCCTGCTCCCTCTTAAGTTCCGCCTCCTTTAGCTTCGTCTCCAATTCTTGGTACGAGGAGCGCAGGTTCTCAAGTTCAGTCGAAGCTGTTGCAAGGGAGGAGGATGCGCCTATAATAATATACGTTAACAGCAAATTTGAAGTCGGAATTTGGTTAATAACGAAGAAGGCGGAAACCAACCTTGGGCGTCTGCCAGTTGTTTAGCCAGTTCCGCATTCTCATCCTTCAGGGTCCGGATATTTTCCGCCTGACTCAGAGTAACGCGGCGCTGCAGGGCAATGTTCTTGTGCAGCTCGTAGTGCAGCGCCTGCTGTTCCTGTAAAATTTAAACAGTGCAGGAGTAAAAAATCCGCCTGTAGCAGTGGTTTCTTTTAAAGCATCATTGCCGGAACTTTTCCGCCATAATGCTTGGGGGCTACTGGTCCATTCTAAAAAACTTTCCCGGAAGTAATTTTTCTCTAAAGCATTTAAGCGCTAACTACTTTTTGAGTTTCCGCCTACATGCTTGGGGGCTACTGGGGAGTACCTTTTGCTTGCAGATAAGTTGATCGCAGAACTGGCCAATGTTTTTCTTGAAGTCCTGGATCTCCGATGTCCTGGAATCCGGCTTCCCCCAGGCGTTGTTCAGCATGGCGTTGAGCAGGTCTTGTTCAAGTTCCCACTTCTCCGCCTCAGTCAGCTTGTTAAAAAACTTGGTGGCATACGCCTTGGGGGTGGAAGTGGTGTCCGCCGGATCTCCGAAGTTCTTCGGAAAAACGACTATGTCGCCAGCGCCCTCTCCAGCCTTCTCGGAAGTGACTTCCGCATCTCCTTGGCCTTGTGTTTCCGCCTCTTCTTGGGCAGGGCTTTTGGCCTTGGGATCTTCTTCCTCCACGTGCCCGCTGCTAACCGGAATTATCTCCGGTGGAGTGTTTGCGGCAGGCGGGGGAGATGGGTCAGCCTGAGGAGGCGACGGTTGAGGAGTTGGGTGGGAAGCGCTGGGTGGAACTGGAGTAGAGGGACCAACAGCCGGAGATTTCTTCATGTACTTCGTGATGGGCTCCTGGCTGGTGGTCCGCGTGGCAGCGGTTTTCGGATTCCTGCAAACAAGTGAAAGGGTTTAGACAAGAAATAATTTCGCTAAGTAAAAATCGCATCATGCTCGGAAACTCACGGGGCGCCGGGAATGATGGGGCGTGTGCCCTGGCCAGCCGTCGAGAGCATCCGTAGACGCGCACGCTCCGCCTTCCTTGAGTCAAGCGGAGGTGGTTTCGTCGTCTTTGGCTTCTTGGCGGAGGCCTCGCCGCTAGCTCCGGCTTCAGAGCCGGGAGCCTTGGCGCGGGGACGCTTTGTAGGTCGAGGGGCCGCCCTGCGGGGTGCCTGGTCCTCTTCCTCTTCGTCGTCTTCCGGAGCCTCCTCCGCCGTGTCGCTGGTAACGGGGACGCGAATGATGGTGCGGAAGTTATCCTCCGCCAAAGTATTGAGCTGGAAGGAAAATGAACAGAAGTTAGAGTTATCCTTGTGAAGTTTGAAGCAACGGAAAGAACGAAGCTTACCGGAGGACACTGATCGTTCGTGTAGATATCCTTGAACAGTTCCGGGACCTGTTGGCCCCTCGGAATCTTCACCAGCGTCTTGAATCTTCTTTTCAGAGAGTCAGCCGGAAGATCATGGCGGGTAACCCGGAGAAGATCATCCGCCCCGGTGTAAGCGCACATCAACCGCGCGTTGTAGCGAAGGGGCTGGATTCTCCGGGTAAACCAGCTAAGTGTAAGCTGGGCTCCGGTAAGTCCGTCGTGGACTAGCCAGGAGATTCTCCGCGCAGCTTTCTCCAATGTTGGAGTCAGGGCGAGTGGAGGGACGAAGCTCCAGCTTGCAAGTTCTTCCGGAGGTTCGTTGACGAACTGGGGAAGGCCTTCGTGGACATCCGGAACAGGAGCATTCTTCTCGTAGAACCATCCGGCGTTCCAGTACCGGACGGACTCGTGTGAATCATGGGGAGGATACATACGATTAGGGCGGAGCATAAACGTCATGCTTCCGCAGTTCACCATTGCTTTGTCCTTAGTTTCTTTCTTCACTCGGAAAAAGAATTGCCACAACTTGAAATCTGGCCGGATCCCAAGATGTCCTTCGCAGAGAGTCACGAAGTTGGACAAGAGAAGGTATGAATTGGGGCAAATGTTGTGGGGCTGGAGCCCGTAGGTGTTGAGGATGGAGAGGAAAAATTCCGAACAAGGGAGTGAAAGTCCGCGTTCCACCCAAGCCTTGGTCATGACAACTTCTCCGGCTTCTGGCTTGGGGGCGTCGGAGTCACGAACGAAACTCCAGTGTGTGGAGATCATTCCCTCGTTCTGGAGCTCTCTAAGCTCCACGTCGGTGGTTGCGCAAGGCCACCATTGACCTCGTTCTCCTTCACGGATCCGGGCCTTGGACGCCCTCTTGTTTTCCGCCTCCTGCACCTTTGCTGCCATCCGAGCTTGTCCCTCGAGTTCTTCTTGGAGCTCTTGGAGGGTAGGGATCCGGCTTGGAGCGGTGCTGGAAGATGCGGAAAAAGGTTGAGCTAGTCTGATGTCGGAAACATACGGTGGCAGGAATGATATAGGATCCGGGCATATGGGTTCTATTTGGTTGGGATCCGGGCTACTCGAAGAGCTACCAGTGCAAAGTGACGATTCGAGTGGCATGCTTCCGGCTGCACCCATACAAAGTGTCTGAGTACCCGGATCACTAAGCCTATCTTCTACACTAGGTTGTCTTCTACAAGTCCGGCGTACTTACCGCTAATGGCGCGGTGGCGCGACGGAGCTCCGGCGGAAGATGAGGTCGCCGAACTTGAAGGAAATCGGCCCGCGTGACCACGAATCGGCGGCGGAACAAGTTTCCCGTTCAAACGTGAGAATCTTGGAGCGAGGGAAGCCTTGGTTCGGCGGCACTCGAAGTTCACCGGGGCGAAGTTCGCCGGAATCAAGATCTGGCGGGCGGCGCGGCGCGAGGAGGAAGACGATGTGGTGAGAGGGGGTGAAAGAATGAATTTTTACCGGGCCGCGGGGTATTTATAGGCCGCGCTCGGAGATTCGGGATCCGGATCCAACGGTGGAAACTGAACGGTCGCGCCGTTGGATGGATGACACGTGTTTAGGTCAAATGCGGTAAAACGACGTGGAGGTAACTTAACCATGCACTCCCGAAAATTCCGGCTGAAGATTTGCATCTGCGAAACTTTAGCGCGGGAAATGAGGAAGTTGTGCGCGGGAAATACGGAACTTCCGTTGTTAAGCATGATCTGAAGACGAAGGATTTCCGAAACCGTTAGAGTCTTTTAAGATTCCGGGTGATTCTGTGAAGATAAGATTGGCTTTCGTTCAAGCAGGGAGTAACCCGGAAATGTTCTTTGGAACGTCGATGGATGAAGTCCCTCAGGATGGGAGCATTTTCCGGCTATAAGTTGGAAAAAGAAGAAAATGCAAAGTTGGAGCTCTTCAAGTTTCTCCGCGTTACCAACGTTTGCCGGAGATCATGATGGACCAGCAAGTCGGAAACCGCATGGGAAACTCGGAGAACTCTGGGGGCTACTGTTGTGGGTATACTTCATGGGTGTACCATCGACAGTGCCTAGATCCGGCAAGCCCGGGTGGCCCACGGATGGTGATGAGGCATGTGGCCCATCGGGCGGCCCAGTTGCTGTTGATCATGAAGGAAGAAGTTCAGCCCAGGATCAGCAGGCCGGATCCGTACCGACCTAGGAGTGACCCGGATCCAGGGAGGCCCATGAGGAACCCGGATCCAGTACGACGTGTATGGAAGGCGGATCCGTGACGTGCACGGCAAGATATTGTACCGTAGCTAGGCTATCTGTAATCCGGCTAGGACTCTCCATGTAAACCCTAGATCCGTGCGCCTTTATAAGCCGGATCCCGGGAGCCCTAGAGGCACAACCACAACTCATTGTAACAACGCGAAAGCGCCCAGATAATTCCAGACAAGCAGCAGTAGGCCCTGTCATCGTGCAGGTGTTCCGAAGCTGGGTAACTCGCGTACCACCGTCCCGTGTGCACTCCGCCCTATGGCCCCTACTTCTTCTTCCCCTCGTGAGGATCCCACCTCCGAGGTACCGTCGATTAGGCAACGACAAGGATGGTGGAGCTGTCTGGCGTCATGGTGGCATCGACGGCAGGTCTTGCAAGGTTAATGTGTTGATCTCTCTTGAATATGGAGTCGAGGAAGACGGCGGGAGCAACTCCTGTGGCGTGGGCGTTGGCGTGCGCTGAGAGTCTGGTCGACTGGATGTGCTTCTCACCTGCTATTGGGCGGTTTGGGAAGGCATTTAGTTTTGGATGATGTGAGTTCGTGTATTGTCACCCTCTTCATCCCACTATAGGTATAGTAAGGTTGCTTCGAGATTGATCTTTTGTATTGTTTCTTATAAGGTTTCGTGAATAATCAAATAAAAAAAGCCATGTGCATCCTTTGGATGCAGAAGCTGGGGCGATATTTCCCCCATTTCGAAAAAAAGAACATTTATCTATGTGGCCTTTGTTTGAATCATATGTTCCACCGCGAAAGACAAGAGCCCTTCTAGGGTTCGATCCATGGAGTTCGTGCACTAAAACAATGCCTAAAATTTTTAGGAACAAGAATTACAGAATTATTAAAATTTAAAAAGTTCCGGCCCGGCCTTTTCTAAAAATAGGACATATTCAGTGCCAGAAATTTGAAGAAACTTATATGAATCAACATTTTTCCACAATATTAGCACTTATCCCTGCATAAAGAAACATAAAGCACGAAATAGTTCGGGAACAACCACACAAGATCATCTCGGCCGACACCACAAAAGACACACATTCTACACAATCATCGACTGAAAGTAAATTTGGAATTTTACACAATGCCACTAAACAATGTTGTCACCTTAGAGACAGTATTAATTATACGCTGACACATATGTATCCAACACATTGTGAGCAAGGAAAGATGGAGATTGAGAGCTAGTGGATGATTAGGAGCATAATTAATGATAATACAGAGAGGTTTAACTAATGCAAGTGGACGAGAGCGTGGAGAGAAAGTGGAGGAGATAGAGTGCGAGTGTGGAGGCTCCACTAATTATCCTTAATTGGCTAGATCTAGCTAGCTATGGGAGAGTGTGTGAGAGATGATTGAGAAAAAATGGAGAGGGGGCTAGGAAGAGTAAGAAGTGAGGGAAAAATGAGTTCTCTTGGTGAAAAGTAGTTTACTACACAGTTAGCGGTGTGCCGTAGTTTACCACGTCTTTATTAAATTAAAATTGTGGCATGCCATAAAAGTGAAACGCAACCACTATGTTGGGTCCCGAAACTAGCCCTTGCCTAATATTTCATTATCATCCCTAAATTTAGCTAGGCCACTAGTAATTCATAAATTGGTGGCGTGCTCCATTTTGTTATGTTGACAATAACATGTGCTCTGTCAGGTCTGTAGGTCCCGCAAATTAGGTGGCGTACCTATCTTCTCGCACGCCTTCGGTAAGCAAATACTAGCGGCATACCACAATTTGGTATGCCAACGGTATTTTGGCGAAATATCGGTGGCATGGAAATTTAGTGCCGCGCCACTAGCACATTTTCTCCTATAGGATATTTCCTACTAGTGGTAAATTCAACAATTGATCGCTGATACGTCTCCGACGTATCGACAATTTCTTATGTTCTATGCCACATTATTGATGATATCTACATGTTTTATGCATACTTTATGTCATATTTATGCATTTTCCGGCACTAACTGATACGTCCAAAACGTATCTACTTTCCCGAACACTTTTGCTATTGTTTTGCCTCTAATTTGTGTATTTTGGATGCAACTAACACGGACTAACGCTGTTTTCAGCAGAACTGTTCTGGTGTCTCGTTTTTGTGCAGAAATCCAACTTTCAGGAAAATCCTCGGAATTTATGCAGAAGGTCCTATTTTCCCAGAATATTGGCGGAGCCAGAAGGGCAAGCCAGGTAGGGGCCCGAGGGCCCCACACACTAGGCCGGCGCGGCCCAGGAGGGGCCCGCGCGGCCCTAGTGTGTGGCGGCCTCGGTCGGCCCCCGACGCCCTCCTTCGGACTACTTATTGCCTTCGTCCTAAAAACGCACGGGGAGAAGTCGAAGTCGCCAGAAAGCCTCCAGAACGCCGCCACATCGCGAAACTCCGTCTCGGGAGCCAGAAGTCTCCGTTCTGGCACTCCGCCGGGACGGGGAATTGGAGGAGATCATCGCCATCATCACCACCGACGCCTCTCCATCAACCAGCCATGTTTCCCCCATCCATGTGTGAGTAATTCCCCCGCTGTAGGCCGAAGGGGATGGTAGGGATTGGATGAGATTGGTCATGTAATAGCATAAGATTGTTAGGGCATAGTGCCTAGTGTCCGTAATTGGTACTTTGATGATATTGTTGCAACTTGTTATGCTTAATGCTTGTCACTAGGGCCCGAGTGCCATGATCTCAGATCTGAACATGTTATTGTTTCATCATGATATTCATTGTTTTATGATCTTACCTGCAAATTGTATACACATGTCGCTGTCCGGAACCAATGGCCCCGAAGTGACAAGAATCGGGACAACCGGAGGGGATGGTAGTGATGTGAGGATCACATGTGTTCACGGAGTGTTAATGCTTTGCTCCGATACTCTATTAAAAGGAGTACCTTAATATCCAGTAGATTCCCTTGAGGCCCGGCTGCCACCGGCTGGTAGGACAAAAGATGTTGTGCAAGTTTCTCATTGCGAGCACGTACGACTATATATGGAACACATGCCTATTGATTGCTTTGTACTTGGACACCGTTTTATTATTATCTGCAAATGCCCTGCTATGATTGTTACATGAGTTTCTCTCATCCATGCAACGCCCGTTATCCGTCCCCGTGCCTACAGTATTTTAGTCCTGCTGTTTACTATAATCACTACTGCTGTCTCTGTTACTCTGCTGCTGTTATTTCACTACTGCTACTGCTATAAAACTGTTACTACTAATAAACTCTTGCGAGCAAGTCTGTTTCCAGGTGCAGCTGAATTGACAACTCCGTTGTTAAGGCTTTCAAGTATTCTTTGTCTCCCCTTGTGTCGAATCAATAAATTGGGATTTACTTCCCGCGAAGACTGCTGCGATCCCTATACTTGTGGGTCATCAAGACTGTTTTCTGGCGCCGTTGCCGGGGAGCATAGCTTTATTTGGAAGTTCACTTGGATTGATATTGTTCGCTGCAAACTCTCCATCATGGGTAAACCTCGCGATTCTAAAGTCGCCATATTACCATCCACTACAAGAAAAGGTACAACTCTGAGTACCTCTGCTACACTTGATTCACCATCGGTGATAAGTCAACTTGTTTCACCGCCGCAAGCTTCATTTGCTGGTACTTCTGCTGAATCTGAAAACTCTCATAATGTTGATAATGTTTTTGCTGTGCTTGATGATAGTGGTTCATTGGGATCCTTTCTAGATGCTACAATTGCTAGGTCTAGACAAATTGAAAATGCTGAAACTCCTAATGAAAATGCTACTACACCTGTTAATTCACCTGA
Organism: Lolium perenne; assembly: GCF_019359855.2. NCBI lineage: Eukaryota > Viridiplantae > Streptophyta > Magnoliopsida > Poales > Poaceae > Lolium > Lolium perenne. The sequence goes on from NC_067245.2 coordinate 193,735,278, forward strand.
ACTTGATTATTCTAGTGATGATCCTGATGAGGATTATGTGGAGCTTAATGATGATTTTATTAATAGATGCAATGCTACTGCTGATGCAAGAAAAATTAAAAAGTTTCTCGCACAATATACTGTTAGACATAAGCTATCTCCTGATCCTGAATTTGCCACATCTCCTATATGCATTAAGGATAAAGATTATGATTTTTCTCTTGATCTATCTCATATAGCTATTGTAGAGAAAGCACCCTTTTGTGGTACTGAAAAAGAAAGTGCTGTAGAACACATGATTGAACTTTCTTCTATGAGTAGCTTGTTTTCTGATGATGTCAAGATGCGTACTTACTTTGTCGCTAAAATTTTTCCTTTCTCATTAAAGGATGATGCTAAAACTTGGTATAATAATTTGCCTCCTGGTTCTATTAAAAGTCCAACTGATCTGCGTGATGTTTTCTTTCGAAAGTACTTTCCTGCTAGTGCTCAACATGCTGCTTTACAGAAAATTTATAGATTTGACCAGGGAAATGAAGAGAAATTGCCTGAGGCGTGGGCAAGATTTTGTTCTCTTATCAGAGCTCAACCTGGACATGATTTAGAAAAGAATGATCTACTTGATATATTTTATAGTGGACTAACCATTGAGTCTAGAGCATATTTGGATAGTTGTGCTGGTTGTGTTTTCAGGAAAAGAACTCTGCATTTAAGTGAAGAATTATTGGCTAAAATAAGCCGGAATTATGATGATTGGAATACACCTGAACCAACTCCAACACCAATATTGAAGAAGAGGGGTTTAATTAAATTGAATGATGAAGATATGAGGGAAGCTAAGAAGTCTCTCAAGGAGAAAGGTATTAAATCCGAAGATGTGAAGAATCTACCTCCCATAGAAGATATATGTGAGATAATTCCCCCTTCATCCATGATCGAGGTAAACTCCCTTCAACGCTTTACTAGGGAAGATATTCCGTATTCAAAACCTCCTGCTCAATGCTTAGATGAGTTTGGTAATTATATTGTTAAGCAAGAAAATTTTAATATGAGAGTAGAGAATCATCTAATGGAAAATTCTCAAGCTATTAGCAATTTGCATGATATTGTGGAGAGAACCTCCAATGATGTTAAGATGCTTGTTAAACATTTTCAAATGGTTCAAACTCAAATTGATCAACTCACTAAAGTGCAAAATGACTTGTTAAAAAATAATCCTAAAAAGAAACATGCTTATGAAGTAACAACTAGAGGTGGTGTCTCTACCCAGGATCCTCTATATCCTGAAGGGCACCCCAAAAGAATTGAACAAGATTCTCAACGAATTGAACCTAGTGCTCCTTCTAAGAAGAAAAAGAAGAAGGAACATAAAAGTGTTGTAGAATCCTCTGAACCTGCTAATGATCCTAATAGTATTTCTATTTCCGATGCTGAAACTGAAAGTGGAAATGAACATGATAATGATAATGATAATGATAAGAATGATGCTTCTGATAAAGAAGAGGTTGAAGATGAACCTGAAAAACATGCTAAAAATAAAAAGTATACTAAAGAAGATTTTATTGCTAAGAAACATGGTAATGAAAGGGAACCTTGGGTGCAAAAGCAAATGCCTTTTCCTGCTAAGAAACTAAAATCAAAGGAAGAAGAACACTATAATAAATTTTGTGATTGGATGAAACCTTTATTCTTGCAAATCCCTTTGACTGATGCTATTAAATTGCCTCCTTATTCAAAGTATATGAAAGATATTGTTACTAACAAAAGGAAAATCCCAAATGAGGAGATTTCCACTATGCTTGCTAATTACTCTTTCAATGGCAAAGTTCCAAAGAATTTGGGCGACCCAGGTATACCTACTATTCCTTGTTCTATTAAGAATAATTATGTTAAAACTGCTCTATGTGACTTGGGAGCCGGTGTTAGTGTTATGCCTTTTTCTCTGTATAAGAGACTTTACTTAGACAAGTTGATACCTACTGATATATCTTTGCAAATGGCTGATAAATCTACTGCTATTCCTGTTGGCATATGTGAGGATGTTCCTGTTCAAGTTACTAATAACTGCTTGATATTAACTGATTTTGTTGTGTTGGAAATGCCTGAAGATGATAATATGTCTATTATTCTTGGGAGACCTTTTCTTAACACCGCAGGGGCTGTTATTGATTGCAATAAAGGAAAGGTTACTTTCAATGTTGATGATAAGGAGCATACCGTCTATTTCCCCAAGAGGATTGATAAAGTATGTGGAGTCAATACTATTTCTAATGTCAGAACTATCAAAATTGGAACTATTGATTGTCCTATATATGAGCCTAAAGAAGGTTATCAAAGTCTTATGATTGGATCCATATCAATACAATTCAAGGTAACATGATTGATTTGAGGTTTATTTCTTCTTATGCTATGTAAAATTTATTTGGTGGCAAGACTTGATCAACCTTGTTAACAAATACTTTTTATATGCATAGAGGAGGTAAACAACATCTCTTTCTTCCTCCACTTGCTTTACTTGTTGTAGCACTTTTGATTTGCAAAGTTCCATAGTTAATTAGAGATTTCAAATAATTTCCTGGCCAGTAATAAAAAACTTAATGCCCAGAAATGTGCATTTTTCAAAGTTTTCAAAAATTCACAAAAATTATACCGTTGGTCCTATTTTTCGAAAATGCACACAGGAGCACTGGGATGACCAGTGGGGCACCCCAGGGTGGCACCTCACAAAGCCGGCGCTGCCAAAGAGGGCGCGCCACCCTGGCGTGTGGGTCCCCCTTTGCCCCACTTTAGCATCTCTTCCTCCCAGACTCTTCTCTCTCCCGAAAAAATCGACACCAGCTTTCTCTCACTCGCATTTTTGCTCAAGAGCTCAGGATTTTTCGATCTCTTTGCTCAGCCCAGATTTCTGTCTGAAATTTGGCACATTTGCTCTCCGGTATGTGACTCCTCCGATTATCCAAGTAGAATTTTGTTTGGTTGAGTATATCTTGAATATTTTGCTGATGTAGGAAACATGTTTAGTGAGCTTGCATGCTTGTCATAAGTTGTATAAACTAGTTTTGATGCATGATTAGTACTCTAGCAAGTTCCTATAGTAGTTCCCCTTGATTATATGTCACCAAATCAAATTTTATATTGTTTGTTGAAAAATTTCAGAAAATGGAGTGGAATAGATATCAACTAAACCAACAAGAATTGGAGGTACAACAAGTCATGAGAGTGAACCGCGAAGAGGGAGTATACCCCTCTTACTACCCGTGCACAGATTTCATGAGAAGTGCGGGAATATTGGAAGATGTTCAGAGTCTAATTTCTCGTGCAGGGTTGAATGATTTTGTTGATTGAGAACCATGCCAATATGCAAAGTTGACTATGTCTGTTGTGCAGGATTTTAAGTTCAACTGGTCGCAATCTAACCCCATGGTTCAGTATAAGATTTATAATAAAACTGTCAACTTGCCATTCAATGATTTTTGTACAGCGATAAGAGTACCGCAATGGGGATCATGCGAGAAGATAAAGAGATCGCCGCGAGAGCTCTTAAGCCTCTTCGAGATGATTTGTCATGGAAGGAGCTTCTCAGAGGATGGTGGTAAAATCACTAGCATTCAACTCCCAGCTATCCGTTACTTTGCTTATTTCATTACTAAATGCGTTCTTGCTAGAAAGAATGGTAGTAAACTATCTATCCAGGATTTAGCTTTTCTAGCTGCTGCACTGCAAGGTAGTAAGACCTATAATTTGGGGGCATTGATAGCTTATAGACTTGCTACCAACCGTGAGAAGGGCGGAATTTGTGGAGGTCTCATCGCCTCTCGTTTACTAGCTTTGCATAGAGTAGAACCTCACCATCTTGATATTCAACTTTCCATAGAAAAACTTGACATAGTCTCCATGATTAAACATGAATTTGTTTCTGATTCATCTAATTTGGGTAACCTGTTTTATAAGATGACATTTTATAAGAAAGCTTGGAGAATAACTAAGAAAACTGAAAAACTAGTAAGATTGCCTGCGCCTGTTCTATTTAACCTTGATTCCAGGGAGGATTGGTCAGTCACAGAAAGTGCACTGAATGCACACATAGAGGGAGGAGGCCATCATGCAAGAGACAACACGGAGGCCGAGGAACACCTCAACTCATCATCCGATGCAGCAAGTTCCTCGCATCAACATTTTGGGCATGTGGAGCCTCCACGCTTTTCTTCTGCACAGGGACCTTACTATGACTACGCCATGCATTATCCACCGGCGAGGAACAGCGACCCTCGCTGGGGTTGAACTCCACTTAGGCCAAAAGCCTAAGCTTGGGGGGAGGTATACCGGCATCACTCATTCTTTGCATATTATGGTTGCTGGATACTTGTATATACTTGTTTAGTTTGTTTGAGTGGTTTTCTAATGAGAGGGAGATGACATTTGGGGAAGTGCTGCCTGAAAACAGATTCTGAACTGTTACCGAAAAAAATCTCAAAAATAGCCAGAACAGTATTTTGCGAAGCCAATTTTTTTGCATGTTCCCCAGGTTGTTATCTAACTTTCATTAGTTGAACACTTTTCGATTTGAGCAGTGGAAGAATTTCTTAAAAATCGAGTACTGTACTGCTGTCAAGTTTGACGAATTTCTGCTGCCTTGTGTTTATGTGACTTTTTCTAGTTTGCCATTTCTTGTTTTTGCTTTGTTTCTTTCCTAAAACCCAAAAATACCAAAAATATTTCTGTTGTTTCTCTTCACCATTTATTTGTTTTGGTTTCTTGCATTTAGTTTGCTTTATTTGCTATCGTTGGTTTGCTATAAGAAAATCCAAAAAGATTTTGCTTTGTTTGCTTGTTTCCTTTTGTTCTTGTTTCCAATTCGAAAACACCAAAAATATTTGCTGTTCTTCTTTGGTTTTTAAAGTTCATCTTGAGTTCAATGGTCTTCGGTGGCTGGAGCGTGGTTTTCATTTCATATTATCCAAGCTACACAAGTGAAAGGCAATAATGACGATCTACGACAATTGGATTGTGGTGAGAGGCTGGTATGAACTCTATTTGTTTTCATTTTTGTACATATACTCATCCATGTGAGCATGCTTAGTTGGTTCATGTGAGGTATATGTCATTTGAGAAAGTCTAGTAGTTCATGATCTCTCATGTTTAGCTCCAATTTATTAATATGAGTAGCATGTCATGGATGTTTGCTTGCATTGTTTTATTCATAAGTAGGTATGGCATTGTGGTATCCTCCTCTGAATAATTCATTTATATCGACTTGGCACATGCTCACGCATGCATATGACTGAACAAAAGTTAATTAATCCTCTATGATTTACATTGCTTCAGAGTTCTTGTATCACTTTTATGCCTCCGTTAATTTATTTTGCCGCAAGCATGATTATGACAGTTACTGCTCTCTTGATTTGTCGCTCCCTAGTCTTTTGCTAGCCTTCACTTGTACTGAGCGGGAACGCTGCTCGTGCTTCCAAACACCTGAAAACCAAGTTGTTCCAAAGTGTCCACTATAAATACCTATGCATGGCATTTCAAACCATTCCAAGTAAATTCTCATGCGCTACCTTTAAAACCTTCAAAATGCTTCTCAAATTGTGTTAATGTTTCATAGCTCATGAGGAAGTATGTGGTGTTTAACTTTCAACCTTGTCATTTACTCTTGATGGACTTTCATTATGGACTAGTGGCACATCCGCTTATCCAATAATTTTGCAAAAAGAGCTGGCAATGGGGTTCCCAGTCCCAAATTAATTAACCTAAATAGACACTCCTCCATGGTATGTGATTGTTGGACGGCACCCGAAGGATTCGATTAGCCATGGCTTGTGTAAGCAAAGGTTGGGGGGAGTGTCATCATAATAAAACTAAAATAAAAAGGCACTCCTTCAGGGTATGAGATTGTTGGCAGGCACCCGAGGATTCGGTTAGCCATGGTTTGTGAAAGAAAGGTTGGAAGGAGTCCACATAAACATAAAAATAATTCATGGGAGCCGCTCTTGGAAGTCCGGTTGGCGAGGTAGTTGGTGTACCCATTACCATTCGTTGACAACAACAAACACCTCTCAAAATAATTTTACTCCTGTTTTAAAAATGAAAAGCTCTAGCGCATGTTAATCCCTGCTTCCCTCTGCGAAGGGTCAATCTTTTACTTTTATGTTGTGTCTCCATTCTTTCTTTGAGCACTATCTTGAGAGCACAACTGTCATTCTTAGTATAATATGCTTGTCTCAAAATATGATTGATTGTGGTATAACTTTGATGCTTTTATCTTTGACAATCACTACTTCTAGTCTTTCTATGAACTTCAGAGGTGCCTGGGCATTTATGTTTTGCCGATCAAATATGGGCAAGCGAGATACCACTTTATCATACTCTCTTATGAACATTGCAATACTGCTTATATACATGATTCTTGATGCTTATTATTAATTGTTGGTACCTCTCCATGATTGACATAGCTGTTAGATGATCTTATTTGCATGCATCTCATTATGAACTGCCTAAGTATTAGCCATATTATGAGAATATATACATCATATGAACAAATGTGTTCGTGAAAGTTCTTTTATCGCTCAGTTGTTAACTGAATTGCTTGAGGACAAGCAATAAGCTAAGCTTGGGGGGAGTTGATACGTCCAAAACGTATCTACTTTCCCGAACACTTTTGCTATTGTTTTGCCTCTAATTTGTGTATTTTGGATGCAACTAACACGGACTAACGCTGTTTTCAGCAGAACTGTTCTGGTGTCTCGTTTTTGTGCAGAAATCCAACTTTCAGGAAAATCCTCGGAATTTATGCAGAAGGTCCTATTTTCCCAGAATATTGGCGGAGCCAGAAGGGCAAGCCATGTGGGGGCCCGAGGGCCCCACACACTAGGCCGGCGCGGCCCAGGAGGGGCCCGCGCGGCCCTAGTGTGTGGCGGCCTCGGTCGGCCCCCGACGCCCTCCTTCGGACTACTTATTGCCTTCGACCTAAAAACGCACGGGGAGAAGTCGAAGTCGCCAGAAAGCCTCCAGAACGCCGCCACATCGCGAAACTCCGTCTCGGGAGCCAGAAGTCTCCGTTCTGGCACTCCGCCGGGACGGGGAATTGGAGGAGATCATCGCCATCATCACCACCGACGCCTCTCCATCAACCAGCCATGTTTCCCCCATCCATGTGTGAGTAATTCCCCCGCTGTAGGCCGAAGGGGATGGTAGGGATTGGATGAGATTGGTCATGTAATAGCATAAGATTGTTAGGGCATAGTGCCTAGTGTCCGTTATTGGTACTTTGATGATGTTGCAACTTGTTATGCTTAATGCTTGTCACTAGGGCCCGAGTGCCATGATCTCAGATCTGAACATGTTATTGTTTCATCATGATATTCATTGTTTTATGATCTTACCTGCAAGTTGTATACACATGTCGCTGTCCGGAACCAATGGCCCCGAAGTGACAAGAATCGGGACAACCGGAGGGGATGGTAGTGATGTGAGGATCACATGTGTTCACGGAGTGTTAATGCTTTGCTCCGGTACTCTATTAAAAGGAGTACCTTAATATCCAGTAGATTCCCTTGAGGCCCGGCTGCCACCGGCTGGTAGGACAAAAGATGTTGTGCAAGTTTCTCATTGCGAGCACGTACGACTATATATGGAACACATGCCTATTGATTGCTTTGTACTTGGACACCGTTTTATTATTATCTGCAAATGCCCTGCTATGATTGTTACATGAGTTTCTCTCATCCATGCAACGCCCGTTATCCGTCCCCGTGCCTACAGTATTTTAATTCTGCTGTTTACTATAATCACTACTGCTGTCTCTGTTACTCTGCTGCTGTTATTTCACAACTGCTACTGCTATAAAACTATTACTACTGATAAACTCTTGCGAGCAAGTCTGTTTCCAGGTGCAGCTGAATTGACAACTCCGCTGTTAAGGCTTTCAAGTATTCTTTGTCTCCCCTTGTGTCGAATCAATAAATTGGGATTTACTTCCCGCGAAGACTGCTGCGATCCCCTATACTTGTGGGTCATCACTAACCTATTAACGAGATGCCGGAGAGCCAGTTGTTGTTTTCTGCTGTTTTTGGTTTCAGAAATCCTAGTAAGGAAATATTCTCGGAATTGGAGGAAATCAACGCCCAGGGGCCTATTTTGCCATGAAGCTTCCAGAAGACCGAAGGGAAGACGAAGTTGGGCCACGGGGCGCCGCCACACTAGGGCGGCGCGGCCCAAGGGGGGCCCGCGTGGCCCTAGCGTGTGGGGCCCCTGTGTGGCCCCCTGACCTGCCCTTCCGCCTACATATAGTCTTCGTCGCGAAACCCCCAGTATCGAGAGCCACGATACGAAAAACCTACCAGAGACGCCGCCGCCGCCAATCCCATCTCGGGGGATTCAGGAGATCGCCTCCGGCACCCTGCCGGAGAGGTGATTCATCTCCCGGAGGACTCTACACCGCCATGGTCGCCTCCGGAGTGATGAGTGAGTAGTTCACCCCTGGACTATGGGTCCATAGCAGTAGCTAGATGGTTGTCTTCTCCTCATTATGCTTCATTGTCGGGTCTTGTGAGCTGCCTAACATGATCAAGATCATCTATCTGTAATGCTATATGTTGTGTTTGTTGGGATCCGATGGATAGAGAATACTATGTTATGTTGATTATCAATCTATCTTTGTGTTGTTTATGATCTTGCATGCTCTCCGTTACTAGTAGATGCTTTGGCCAAGTTGATGCTTGTAACTCCAAGAGGGAGTATTTATGCTCGATAGTGGGTTCATGCCTCTATTGAATCTGGGGGAGTGACAGAAACCCCTAAGGTTGTGGATGTGCTGTTGCCACTAGGGATAAAACATTGATGCTATGTCCGAGGATGTAGTTATTGATTACATTACGCACCATACTTAATGCAATTGTCTGTTGTTTGCAACTTAATACTGGAAGGGGTTCGGATGATAACCTGAAGGTGGACTTTTTAGGCATAGATGCATGCTGGATAGCAGTCTATGTACTTTGTCGTAATGCCCAATTAAATCTCACAATACTCATCATATCATGTATGTGCATTGTCATGCCCTCTCTATTTGTCAATTGCCCAACTATAATTTGTTCACCCAACATGCTATTTATCTTATGGGAGAGACACCTCTAGTGAACTGTGGACCCCGGTCCATTCTTTTACATCGAATACAATCTACTGCAATACTTGTTCTACTGTTCTCTGCAAACAATCATCATCCACACTATACATCTAATCCTTTGTTACAGCAAGCCGGTGAGATTGACAACCTCACTGTTTCGTTGGGGCAAAGTACTTTGGTTGTGTTGTGCAGGTTCCACGTTGGCGCCAGAATCCCTGGTGTTGCGCCGCACTACATCTCGCCGCCATCAACCTTCAACGTGCTTCTTGACTCCTACTGGTTCGATAAACCTTGGTTTCTAACTGAGGGAAACTTACTGCTGTACGCATCACACCTTCCACTTGGGGTTCCCAACGGTCGCGTGATGTACGCGTGTCAAGCTAAATTTCTGGCGCCGTTGCCGGGGAACTGAAGAAAAGTTATACCACAAAGATTTCTAACTCCCACGTCAACTACACGCCAGCAGCTAAATTTCTGGCGCCGTTGCCGGGGAGATCAAGACACGGTGCAAGGGGAGTCTCCACTTCCAATCTCTTTACTTTGTTTTTGTCTTGCTTTATTTTATTTACTACTTTGTTTGCTGCACTAAAATAAAACACAAAAAAAATTAGTTGCTAGTTTTACTTTATTTACTGTCTTGTTTGCATACTCTATATCAAAAATACAAAAAAAATTAGTTACTTGCATTTGCTTTACTTATTTCAACATGTTTCCCTTTAATTTTACTGTAAAAGATATACCGGTAGGACAAGGGTCTATAATTGGAAGAGATAATATAGAAGAATTTTTCACCCACGTTAGTATGCATGAAGATCTTAAAGATATACCTCTTGCAAAAGCTGTCCCTACTTATGAAGATGCCTCGGTTTGTTTGGTACGCATGATGGAAGCTAGATTTATTAGTCTCAACCCCATGATACAACACATGTTTCTTACACTTTCTGATATAGAGAGGGGAGAGAAGAGAGATTTTGTTCTAAAGGTCTTAGTGCGAGAATTTGCGGATATAGCTAAAGAAGCTAGAAATTTTTTTAGTAAGCATGATAGGCTTGGCATGATCACCGATTTTAAAAGAACACTTGAAAAGATGGATATGGATAGAATTAAGTACACTAATAATGTTAATGATGGTGGGGAGATTAAAGCACCAATACCCTGTAAGCTCCTGGCAATGCATGAGGCACTAGAAAATAACTATGCTTGGCTTGTTCCTGAAAATTTGTTTGATGAGAGTAGCAAGCCCAAGACTAATGAAAAGGGAGACGCTGAAACTTATGTATCCAAAATACTATGCATGGTTGAGAAAACTCCACACCCCGCTGTAGATGCACCATCTTTTGATAATACTTGATACACACTTTCTGCGCCTAGCTGAAAGGCGTTAAAGAAAAGCGCTTATGGGAGACAACCCATGTTTTTACTACAGTACCTTTATTTTATATTTGAGTCTTGGAAGTTGTTACTACTGTAGCAACCTCTCCTTATCTTATTTTTGTGCATTGTTGTGCCAAGTAAAGTCGTTGATAGTAAGGTTCATACTAGATTTGGATTACTGCGCAGAAACAGATTTCTTTGCTGTCACGAATCTGGGCCAAATTCTCTGTAGGTAACTCAAAAAATTATGCCAATTTACGTGAGTGATCCTCAGATATGTGCGCAACTTTCATTCAATTTGATAATTTTCATTTGAGCAAGTGTGGTGCCTCAATAAAATTCGTCTTTACGAACTGTTCTGTTTTGACAGATTCTGCCTTTTATTTCGCATTGCCTGTTTTGCTATGCTTGATGGATTTTTCGATTCCATTGACTTTCAGTAGCTTGGTGCAATGTCCAGAAGTGTTAAGAATTATCATGTCACCTCTGAACATGTAAATTTTAATTGTGCACTAACCCTCTAATGAGTTGTTTTGAGTTTGGTGTGGAGGAAGTTTTCAAGGATCAAGAGAGGGAGATGATACAACATGATCAAGGAGAGTGAAAGCTCTAAGCTTGGGGATGCCCCGGTGGTTCACCCCTGCATATATCAAGAAGACTCAAGCGTCTAAGCTTGGGGATGCCCAAGGCATCCCCTTCTTCATCGACAACATTATCAGGTTCCTCTAGTGAAACTATATTTTTATTCCATCACATCTTATGCACTTTGCTTGGAGCGTCTGTTTATTTTTGTTTTTGTTTTTGTTTGAATAAAATGGATCCTAGCATTCTTTGTGTGGGAGAGAGACACGCTCCGCTGTTGCATATGGACAAATATGTCCTTAGGCTTTACTCATAATATTCATGGCGAAGGTTGAATCTTCTTCGTTAAATTGTTATATGGTTGGAAACGGAAAATGATACATGTAGTAATTGCTAAAATGTCTTGGATAATGTGATACTTGGCAATTGTTGTGCTCATGTTTAAGCTCTTGCATCATATACTTTGCACCTATTAATGAAGAAATACATAGAGCTTGCTAAAATTTGGTTTGCATAATTGGTCTCTCTAAGGTCTACATAATTTCTAGTATTGAGTTTGAACAACAAGGAAGACGGTGTAGAGTCTTATAATGTCTACAATATGTCTTTTATGTGAGTTTTGCTGCACCGGTTCATCCTTGTGTTTGTTTCAAATAACCTTGCTAGCCTAGGCCTTGTATCGAGAGGGAATACTTCTCATGCATCCAAATCCTTGAGCCAACCACTATGCCATTTGTGTCCACCATACCTACCTACTACATGGTATTTCTCCGCCATTCCAAAGTAAATTGCTTGAGTGCTACCTTTAAATTTCTATTCTCTACCTTTACAATATATAGCTCATGGGACAAATAGCCTAAAAACTATTGTGGTATTGAATATGTACTTATGCACTTTATCTCTTATTAAGTTGCTTGTTCTGCGATAACCATGTTCCTGGGGACGCCATCAACTACTCTTTGTTGAATATCATGTGAGTTGCTATGCATGTTCGTCTTGTCTGAAGTAAGGGAGATTTACCACTAAAATGGTTAGAGCATGCATAATGTTAGAGAAGAACATTGGGCCGCTAACTAAAGCCATGATCCATGGTGGAAGTTTCAGTTTTGGACAAATATCCTCAATCTCATATCAGAAAATTAATTGTTGCTACATGCTTATGCATTAAAGAGGAGTCCATTATCTGTTGTCTATGTTGTCCCGGTATGGATGTCTAAGTTGAGAATAATCAATAGCGAGAAATCCAATGCGAGCTTTCTCCTTAGACCTTTGTACAGGCGGCATAGAGGTACCCCTTTGTGACACTTGGTTAAAACATGTGCATTGCAATGATAATCCAGGTAATCCAAGCTAATTAGGACAAGGTGCGGGCACTATTAGTATACTATGCATGAGGCTTGCAACTTGTAGGATATAATTTACATAACACATATACTTTATTACTACCGTTGACAAAATTGTTTCTTGTTTTCAAAACCAAAGCTCTAGCACAAATATAGCAATCAATGCTTCCCTCTGCGAAGGGCCTTTCTTTTACTTTTATTGTTGAGTCAGTTCACCTATTTCTCTCCATCTCAAGAAGCAAACACTTGTGTGAACTGTGCATTGATTCCTACATACTTGCATATTGCACTTGTTATATTACTTTACATTGACAACTATCCATGAGATATACATGTTATAAGTTGAAAGCAACCGTTGAAACTTAATCTTCCTTTATGTTGCTTCAATATCTTTACTTTGAATTATTGCTTTATGAGTTAACTCTTATGCAAGACTTATTGATGCTTGTCTTGAAGTACTATTCATGAAAAGTCTTTGCTTTATGATTCAGTTGTTTACTCATGTCATTACCATTGTTTTGATCGCTGCATTCATTACATGTGCTTACAATAGTATGATCAAGGTTATGATGGCATGTCACTCCAGAAATTATCTTTGTTATCGTTTACCTGCTCGGGACAAGCAGAAACTAAGCTTGGGGATGCTGATACGTCTCCGACGTATCGATAATTTCTTATGTTCCATGCCACATTATTGATGATATCTACATGTTTTATGCATACTTTATGCCATATTTATGCATTTTCCGGCACTAACCTATTAACGAGATGCCGAAGAGCCAGTTGTTGTTTTCTGCTATTTTTGGTTTCAGAAATCCTAGTAAGGAAATATTCTCGGAATTGGAAGAAATCAACGCCCAGGGGCCTATTTTACCACGAAGCTTCCAGAAGACCGAAGGGAAGACGAAGTGGAGCCACGGGGCGCCACCACACTAGGACGGCGCGGCCCAAGGGGGGCCCGCGCGGCCCTAGCGTGTGGGGCCCCCGTGTGGCCCCCTGACCTGCCCTTCCGCCTACATATAGTCTTCATCGCGAAACCCCCAGTACCGAGAGCCACGATACGGAAAACCTTGCAGAGACGCCGCCGCCGCCAATCCCATCTCGGGGGATTCAGGAGATCGCCTCCGGCACCCTGCCGGAGAGGGGATTCATCTCCCGGAGGACTCTACACCGCCATGGTCGCCTCCGGAGTGATGAGTGAGTAGTTCACCCTTGGACTATGGGTCCATAGCAGTAGCTAGATGGTTGTCTTCTCCTCATTATGCTTCATTGTCGGGTCTTGTGAGCTGCCTAACATGATCAAGATCATCTATCTGTAATGCTATATGTTGTGTTTGTTGGGATCCGATGGATAGAGAATACTATGTTATGTTGATTATCAATCTATCTTTGTGTTGTTTATGATCTTGCATGCTCTCCGTTACTAGTAGATGCTTTGGCCAAGTTGATGCTTGTAACTCCAAGAGGGAGTATTTATGCTCGATAGTGGGTTCATGCCTCTATTGAATCTGGGGGAGTGACAGAAACCCCTAAGGTTGTGGATGTGCTGTTGCCACTAGGGATAAAACATTGATGCTATGTCCGAGGATGTAGTTATTGATTACATTACGCACCATACTTAATGCAATTGTCTGTTGTTTGCAACTTAATACTGGAAGGGGTTCGGATGATAACCTGAAGGTGGACTTTTTAGGCATAGATGCATGCTGGATAGCGGTCTATGTACTTTGTCGTAATGCCCAATTAAATCTCACAATACAAATCATATCATGTATGTGCATTGTCATGCCCTCTCTATTTGTCAATTGCCCAACTGTAATTTGTTCACCCAACATGCTATTTATCTTATGGGAGAGACACCTCTAGTGAACTGTGGACCCCGGTCCATTCTTTTACATCGAATATAATCTACTGCAATACTTGTTCTACTGTTCTCTGCAAACAATCATCATCCACACTATACATCTAATCCTTTGTTACAGCAAGCCGGTGAGATTGACAACCTCACTGTTTCGTTGGGGCAAAGTACTTTGGTTGTGTTGTGCAGGTTCCACGTTGGCGCCGGAATCCCTGGTGTTGCGCCGCACTACATCTCGCCACCATCAACCTTCAACGTGCTTCTTGACTCCTACTGGTTCGATAAACCTTGGTTTCTAACTGAGGGAAACTTACTGCTGTACGCATCACACCTTCCACTTGGGGTTCCCAACGGTCGCGTGATGTACGTGTGTCAATCGCCTAGTTGGGATGGAATGTTACGAGTCACTAGTATTGTGCCCGTCAACCCTTATATGGTGGAGACTTTGGAGTGGGGATCTGCTCCCCCCGAGCTATGAATGGAGGCGTTACTTGAAGAAATTCCACCCAAATGTATGACAATCCTTCTAAATGCACTTATGGCTAATATACATATATGTCCCATTAACCCAAAACATGGAAGATGAGTTTAAGCATCACCCTTAGACTAACACTCTACATTTTTCTATTTTTTAGCACTCTGCTAGAAAACATGAGGGCATATGTTAGCACTCTGTTGGCGTCCGAAACCCACCGGCGAGTAGCGACGGGCAACACGTAGAGCCGGGAGGCTCCCAGAACTGCGGCTGGCCCTGGTCCCTCGAGCGACGGCCCGCAAAGCTCCGGCACGCACGTCCCGATGCTGGTGCAAGGGCGTGCCACCTGACCTATATCTGGTCAGGAAGGTGATGATCTGCTTCGCTTAGTTTCCTGCATGGCATACACGTAAACATTAAATACGAGCCTCGATCGGCTCTCAGGTTATCCTGTGAATCGGCTCAAGGAGCCGATCCACCCATGATTCGTATGAGGTCTACGATCACATGGCGGTCCTGCTTGATCAATATAGAGCTAAAACGACCTACGACGATTTAGGGTTTTCACCGCATAATCGGAACATCCTACACGTGATTGAGCCTGGCAGCCACGCAAGATGATAATAAACCAGCCCTAGATAAGGCCTAAAAACCAACATGGAGTTGATTCCCGGAACATCTTATCTAGGGCTAGCAAACTACACCCTACGTGCTACTGGATCCTTCAACCCGTTTGCAAGGCCTAACTATGCAGATATTAAATTAATCCTTGAAGAACAAGGAGCAATCATAACAGATCGGATCTACTAAACACAGATCAAGCAAGGTGCCGCCCTCACACCTAGGATAGGTGTAAGGGCGGTTAGACGTCTAAGGGTTGCATGGACAAAAGCATACATCGTGGTAAAGCAATGCTAACCCTAAAACATCTATGATAACTACGTTGCTCGCCATCAACAAGGCTTCAGCACGAGCAACGCATGAACAACGAATAAACGTATACTGCCTAGATCGCAAGATCTAGGCAGCATGATGCTTACCCGGAAGAAACCCTCGAAACAAAGGGGTTGGCGATGCGCCTAGATTGGTTTGTTGTGAACGTGATTGTTGTTTTTCTCAATAACCCTAGATACATATTTATGGTCCGTAGACTTTCTAACGTGGGAATAATCCCAACCGTGTACGAGCCAAATTCTAACTAACTGACACGTATCCTACTATATTTACAGATACACGGGCAAACTAGCCCAAACTTCGTGTACAAGGCCGATTCATGTATATCTTCCGTGTATATTCTTCAAACCCATCTTTAATCATGGCCCACCTCTGATCCGGTCAAATTCTGGTGATAACACATGCCCCCCTGGTTTTGGAAATGATAATTCCAAAACCACTCTGCTTTTTCCTCGCCGGGTCATGTCGTGGCAGAGCAGAACCGTCACAGTATCATTCATCATGATGCCTTGCCTTCCCAACTTCTGCAAGATTTGACAGCGTTTTGGCATCGCCTCCTCGAAAACTGCCATGGCATTAAATTTCCACTACGTCTCATTTATTTAACAGCGCCGCACAGTTCACCTCTTCATCCCCTTGCTCTGTTCTGGCCATCGAAAAAACCCTCCTCCACCATGGACCCATCCTCCTCCTCTGCTTCATCGGCTCTCTCCTTCCAATCTTCTTCCTCGAGCGAGCCGATGTCAGAGCCAGAGTGGGACTTTGACTTCGTGCCAGATGGCCCACCCGAGGCCCTTGTCGGGTCAGATGGTGATTTGCCCCTGACCGATGGGGAGGACGACCTCCAATTCCTCATCGACGGAGAGCTGGAGGCGGAGAGTGAGGATGACCTCCACTCCTGGGTGAACTTCACCTCCTCTGACGAGGAGGAGGAAGAAAAAGAAGAGGAGGAAGAGGAGGAAAAGGAGGAAGAGGAAGAGGACGACTCCTCCTCCTCCGCCGGGTATCCGCCGGCAAAGCGCTTCCGCGCTTGGGCGGACAGCGACGACGACGATGATGACGAGGAGGAAGAAGCTCCGGCCGAGGGCTGGGGCAGCAGCGGCGAGGAAATCTCCGGAAGCAGCGCCGACGACAGTTACGATGCCGACGACGAGGCCAGCGAGGACTAGTAGTATAGGATTAGTAGCACTCGAGCAATCGGCTCTTCTTTTGTTCTTCCTTTCTTGAGCAATCGGCTCTTCATTGTAAAAACCCCTCTTATTAATGAAGAAGTGTTTCCAGTTAATTTCGCCGATAGTCAAAGTCAAACAATCCCCCAAAAGAGCCGATGGCATCGCATCGGCCTCTACCATAAAACTCGAGTAAGGCCAACCCAGTTGCCCCTCCAAACGGTAACCTGCAACCTCCGTCTGAAAAAGCAAACTCAGATCCCCAAATCGCCGCCCGAGCATCTCCAACTCACGGCCACACGAATCTCAGATCTCAACCGCGCCGTCCCAACTCCACAGCGCATCCAATGGCGGAATCATCCAACGCCAACGCCATGGTCTCCGGTCTGAAGGTAATCCTTAACCGCCTTTCGCCATTCGAATCATTGTTAGGATTAACAGCAAACACCTGAATTAATGTCCTATTCCGTTATTAATTTTAGGTTTCAGACATCCTGCTGCCGCATCCTTCTCTCCCAAATTCTATGTGTCTTGGCCCCCGTTCTTCCGAGAGTCCGGCCAACTTAATATCATGCGAGGCCAATAGAATCCCCTTCGTGAACCAGAATTTAGATCTGACTTCCTGGGCCGACTGCCTGCGAGCCTGGCCTAATCCTCCTGAGGGTTGGGTGGCATGGTACAGTAGAGTGTCTAAAACCCATTATGCCACCTGGGAAACGATAGGGATAGCCGATGCTTTGTCATTATCATTGTCTCCCCTTGAAAAGAATGAGAACATTCTGAAAACCATCGGCTACTTTTGGTCTGATGCACTGAATTGCTTCATGTTCGGCCATGGCCCCATGACACCAACTCTGCTGGACGTGGCCATGACCACAGGCCTAGACATTGCATCCTCAAGCCCCTCTGCCTTTAAGCTGCCAAAGGTCCCTTTCACCCTTTCCTCTAAAACAGAGTGTACAAGCTGGGGTGCCTACCTCAGACGTTATATGAAAACAAAAGGCCCTGTGACAGAGAGAGAACACACGGCCTTCTTGAACTTCTGGTTGGAGCACTTCATATTCTGTGGTCCTTCACTCGCCCCAACCAAGAATTACCTTTCCCTGGCCTATGAACTTGCCAAAGGCACTCAACTTGGCCTTGGCAAACTGTTCCTTGGAGAGGTCTATCGATCTCTTCAACTGATGTCTGTCAAACTGTTCTCCCAAAAGACAGTTAAAACAGGAGGCCCCTGGTGGTTTATTCAGTTATGGGCTCAGTTGTACTTCCAGAACCAGATCCCAAACTTCCTGCCTTTGGCCACCTGCACCTTCCCAGATGCTAATGGGAAGGAGATCCGACGCACTAGCTACGGCCAAGCTCTGTATAGCCTCCCAGGCAGCAGGCTGATTCCTAAAGAAGCATCAGAGTGGTTCAGGATTTTCTTCCAAGGCTTGGACAACCCCCTGTTCTTTCCTTATACTGAGTCTGAGAACTTTGAGACTCCAGTCTCCTTTAGATTAGACAGCTTTGCCGATGACCCCAGCACTCGGCACTTGTACTCTATCATGATTCGTCCTTGCTTTCTCCCAGTTGGCATGAGTACCTCAAACAGGATCATCAAGCCTGGTTATGAGTCTTACCAACCGGTGGTAGTAGCCCGGCAGTTTGGTCTTGGGCAAGTGCCCCCACACTTCTTTCTCCACCACCTGACAGCAAGCAGAGCTGAACTGCCTGACATCCTCACTGGCCAAAGGTGCTATACCTTCTTTGACGCTCTGGCCATTCCAATTCCTCACAACCTCCGTTTCACCACCACTACCGATGGTTTTGAGACTTGGTGGTCCATGTGGAAGACCCACGCCTTCAGAAGAGCTCTAGGACCGTTGCTGAAGCAACTTGACGCCGACCACGATGTTCCTGCAGACCAGGTACCATTACTTATAAATTTCTCGCAATGGCTCACAATGATTGTCTGTAACCTGGCTCTATTCCTTTGCAGCAGCAAGACGGCTGATGTCTACGCCCCCTCCTTTTCCTGTAGACAGTGTTGGGCCTCCAAGAGCAGAGGTTTGTAGAACAGCAGCAAGTTTTCCCTTAAGTGGATCACCCAAGGTTTATCGAACTCAGGGAGGAAGAGGTCAAAGATATCCCTCTCATGCAACCCTGCAACCACAAAGCAAGAAGTCTCTTGTGTCCCCAACACACCTAATAGGTGCACTAGTTCGGCGAAGAGATAGTGAAATACAGGTGGTATAAATAAGTAGTAGCAACGGCACCAGAAAAGTGCTTTGCCCAGGACAGTAAACAAGCAGTAGTAACGCAGCAGTAGTAACGCAGAAACAAGAAACAAGCAGCGATAGCAGTATTTAGGAACAAGGCCTAGGGATCATACTTTCACTAGTGGACACTCTCAACATTGATCACATAACAGAATAGATAAATGCATACTCTACACTCTTGTTGGATGATGAACACCATTGCGTAGGATTACACGAACCCTCAATGCCGGAGTTAACAAGCTCCACAATTCAATGTTCATATTTAAATAACCTTAGAGTGCAAGATAGATCAACACAACCAAACCAAGTACTAACATAGCATGCACACCGTAACCTTCACACTATGAAAGGAGGAATAGATCGCATCAATACCATCATAGTAATAGTTAACTTCATAATCTACAAGAGATCACAATCATAAACTATGCCAAGTACTACATGATGCACACACTGTCCACATTACATCATGCAGGAGGAATAGAGTACTTTAATAACATCACTAGAGTAGCACATAGATGAATAGTGATACAAAACTCATATGAATCTCAATCATGTAAGGCAGCTCATGAGATCATTGTATTGAAGTACATATGAGAGAGATTTACCACATAGCTACCGGTACAGCCCCGAGCCTCGATGGAGAACTACTCCCTCCTCATGGGAGACAGCAGCGTTGATGAAGATGGCGGTGGTGTCGATGGAGGAGCCTTCCGGGGGCACTTCCCCGTCCCGGCGGCGTGCCGGAACAGAGACTCCTGTCCCCCAGATCTTGGCTTCGCGATGGCGGCGGCTCTGGAAGGTTTCTCGTACCGTGGCTTTTTCGTATCGAGGTTTTAGGTCCAGGGGCTTTATATAGGCGAAGAGGCGGCATCAGAAGGTCGAAGGGGTGCCGACACTATAGGGGGGCGCGGGCCCCCCCTTGGCCGCGCCGGCCTAGGGTTTGGTGGGCATGTGCCCCCTCTCTGGCGGTTCTCATGTGTTCTGGATGCTTCCGGGCAAAATAGGAACCTGGGCATTGATTTCGTCCAATTCCGAGAATATTTCTTTACTAGGATTTCTGAAACCAAAAACAGCAGAAAACAGCAACTGGCACTTCGGCATCTTGTTAATAGGTTAGTTCCAGAAAATGCACGAATATGACATAAAGTGTGCATAAAACATGTAGATATCATCAATAATGTGGCATGGAACATAAGAAATTATCGATACGTCGAAGACGTATCAGCATCCCCAAGCTTAGTTCCTGCTCGTCCCGAGCAGGTAAACGATAAACAAAGATAATTTCTGGAGTGACATGCCATCATAACCTTGATCATACTATTTGTAAAGCATATGTAGTGAATGCAGCGATCAAAACAATGTAAATGACATGAGTAAACAAGTGAATCATATAGCAAAGACTTTTCATGAATAGTACTTCAAGACAAGCATCAATAACTCTTGCATAAGAGTTAACTCATAAAGCAATAATTCAAAGTAAAAGCATTGAAGCAACACATAGGAAGATTAAGTTTCAGCGGTTGCTTTCAACTTGTAACATGTATATCTCATGGATATTGTCAACATAGAGTAATATAACAAATGCAATATGCAAGTATGTAGGAATCAATGCACAGTTCACACAAGTGTTTGCTTCTTGAGATGGAAAGAAATAGGTGAACTGACTCAACAATAAAAGTAAAAGAATGGTCCCTCAAAGAGGAAAGCATCGATTGCTATATTTGTGCTAGAGCTTTGATTTTGAAAACAAGAAACAATTTTGTCAACGGTAGTAATAAAGCATATGTATCATGTAAATTATATCTTACAAGTTGCAAGCCTCATGCATAGTATACTAATAGTGCCCGCACCTTGTCCTAATTAGCTTGGACTACCGGATCATCGCAATACACATGTTTTAACCAAGTGTCACAAAGGGGTACCTCCATGCCGCCTGTACAAAGGTCTAAGGAGAAAGCTCGCATTTTGGATTTCTCGCTTTTGATTATTCTCAACTTAGACATCCATACCGGGACAACATGGACAACAGATAATGGACTCCTCTTTTATGCATAAGCATGTAGCAACAATTAATTTTCTCATATGAGATTGAGGATATATGTCCAAAACTGAAACTTCCACCATGGATCATGGCTTTAGTTAGCGGCCCAATGTTCTTCTCTAACAACATGCACGCTCTAACCATAAGGTGGTAGATCGCCCTTACTTCAGACAAGACGAACATGCATAGCAACTCACATGATATTCAACAAAGAGTAGTTGATGGCGTCCCCAGGAACATGGTTATCGCACAACAAGCAACTTAATAAGAGATAAAGTGCATAAGTACATATTCAATACCACAATAGTTTTTAAGCTATTTGTCCCATGAGCTATATATTGTAAAGGTGGAGGAATAGAAATTTAAAGGTAGCACTCAAGCAATTTACTTTGGAATGGCGGAGAAATACCATGTAGTAGGTAGGTATGGTGGACACAAATGGCATAGTGGTTGGCTCAAGTATTTTGGATGCATGAGAAGTATTCCCTCTCGATACAAGGTTTAGGCTAGCAAGGTTATTTGAAACAAACACAAGGATGAAGCGGTGCAGCAAAACTCACATAAAAGACATATTGTAAACATTATAAGACTCTACACCGTCTTCCTTGTTGTTCAAACTCAATACTAGAAATTATCTAGACCTTAGAGAGACCAAATATGCAAACCAAATTTTAGCATGCTCTATGTATTTCTTCATTAATAGGTGCAAAGTATATGATGCAAGAGCTTAAACATGAGCACAACAATTGCCAAGTATCACATTATCCAAGACATTTTTAGAATTACTACATGTATCATTTTCCGTTTCCAACCATATAACAATTAACGAAGCAGTTTCAACCTTCGCCATGAAAATTAAAAGCTAAGAACACATGTGTTCATACGAACCAGCGGAGCGTGTCTCTCTCCCACACAAGCATTTATTCAAACAAAAACAAAAACAAAAGCACACAGACGCTCCAAGTAAAGTACATAAGATGTGACCGAATAAAAATATAGTTTCAAGAGAAGGAACCTGATAATGTTGTCGATGAAGAAGGGGATGCCTTGGGCATCCCCAAGCTTAGACGCTTGAGTCTTCTTAGAATATGCAGGGGTGAACCACCGGGGCATCCCCAAGCTTAGAGCTTTCACTCTTCTTGATCATAGTATATCATCCTCCTCTCTTGACCCTTGAAAACTTCCTTCACACCGAACTTCCCATAAACTTCATTAGAGGGGTTAGTACATAATCAAAAACTCACATGTTCAGAGGTGACACAATCATTCTTAAAACTTCTGTACATTGCTCAAAGCTACTGGAAGGTAATGGAACAAAGAAATCCACCCAACACAGCGAAAGAAGCAATGCGAAATAAAAGGCAGAATCTGTCAAAACAGAACAGTCCGTAAAGACGAATTTTTAATAAATACTTCCGTTGCTCAGATCAGAAAACTCAAAACTAATGAAAGTTGCGTACATATCTGACGAACACGCACGTAAATTGGCATATTTTTCTGAGTTACCTACAGAGAAAACAGCCCAGATTCGTGACAGATAGAAATCTGTTTCTGCGCAGAAATCCAAATCTAGTATCAACCTTCGATTAGAGGCTTCACTTGGCACAACAAAACACAAAACTAAGATAAGGAGAGGTTGCTACAGTAGTAAACAACTTCCAAGACACAAATATAAAACAAAGTACTGTAGTAAAATAACACATGGGTTATCTCCCAAGAAGTTCTTTCTTTATAGCCATTAAGATGGGCTCAGCAGTTTTAATGATGCACTCATAAGAAATAGTAATTGAAGCGAAAGAGAGCATCCAGAGGCAAATTCAAAACACATTTAAGTCTAACATGCTTCCTATGCATAGGAATCTTGTAAATAAACAAGTTCATTAAGAGCAAAGTAACAAGCATAGGAAGATAAAACAAGTGTAGCTTCAAAAATTTCAGCACATAGAGAGGTGTTTTAGTAACATGAAAATTTTTGCAACCATATTTTCCTCTCTCATAATAACTTTCAGTAGCATCATGAGCAAACTCAACAATATAACTATCACATAAAGCATTCTTATCATGAGTCTCATGCACAAAATTATTACTCTCCACATAAGCATAATCAATTTTATTAGTAATAGCGGGAGCAAATTCAACAAAGTAGCTATCATTATTATTCTCATCATCAAATATAGGAGGTAAAGTATCATCAAAGTAAATTTTCTCCTCAATGCTTGGGGGACTAAAAAGATCATGCTCATCAAAACCAGCTTCCCCAAGCTTAGAATTTTCCATATCATTAGCAACAATGGTGTTCAAAGTATTCATGCTAACATGTTCCATGGGTTTTTTAATTTTCGGATCAAACCATCCATGTCTTAAATCAGGAAATAAAATAAGAAGCTCATTGTTGTCCATTATGCCAAACTAGTGTAAACAAGAAACAAAAAGATGCAATTGCAGGATCTAAAGGAAATAGCTTCGAGTACTTACAACGGCGCCGGAAAATAGCTTAGTAGCCGAGATCCGGAGTGTGAGTACCTTTTACCTTTCCTCCCCAGCAACGGCGCCAGAAAATAGCTTGATGTCTACGCTCCCTCCTTTTCCTGTAGACAGTGTTGGGCCTCCAAGAGCAGAGGTTTGTAGAACAGCAGCAAGTTTTCCCTTAAGTGGATCACCCAAGGTTTATCGAACTCAGGGAGGAAGAGGTCAAAGATATCCCTCTCATGCAACCCTGCAACCACAAAGCAAGAAGTCTCTTGTGTCCCCAACACACCTAATAGGTGCACTAGTTCGGCGAAGAGATAGTGAAATACAGGTGGTATAAATAAGTAGTAGCAACGGCACCAGAAAAGTGCTTTGCCCAGGACAGTAAACAAGCAGTAGTAACGCAGCAGTAGTAACGCAGTAAAACAGTAAACAAGCAGCGATAGCAGTATTTAGGAACAAGGCCTAGGGATCATACTTTCACTAGTGGACACTCTCAACATTGATCACATAACAGAATAGATAAATGCATACTCTACACTCTTGTTGGATGATGAACACCATTGCGTAGGATTACACGAACCCTCAATGCCGGAGTTAACAAGCTCCACAATTCAATGTTCATATTTAAATAACCTTAGAGTGCAAGATAGATCAACACAACCAAACCAAGTACTAACATAGCATGCACACCGTAACCTTCACACTATGAAAGGAGGAATAGATCGCATCAATACCATCATAGTAATAGTTAACTTCATAATCTACAAGAGATCACAATCATAAACTATGCCAAGTACTATATGATGCACACACTGTCCACATTACATCATGCAGGAGGAATAGAGTACTTTAATAACATCACTAGAGTAGCACATAGATGAATAGTGATACAAAACTCATATGAATCTCAATCATGTAAGGCAGCTCATGAGATCATTGTATTGAAGTACATAGGAGAGAGATTAACCACATAGCTACCGGTACAGCCCCGAGCCTCGATGGAGAACTACTCCCTCCTCATGGGAGACAGCAGTGCTGATGAAGATGGCGGTGGTGTCGATGGAGGAGCCTTCCGGGGGCACTTCCCCGTCCCGGCGGCGTGCCGGAACAGAGACTCCTGTCCCCCAGATCTTGGCTTCGCGATGGCGGCGGCTCTGGAAGGTTTCTCGTACCGTGGCTTTTTCGTATCGAGGTTTTAGGTCCAGGGGCTTTATATAGGCGAAGAGGCGGCGTCAGAAGGTCGAAGGGGCGCCGACACTATAGGGGGGCGCGGGCCCCCCCTTGGCCGCGCCGGCCTAGGGTTTGGTGGGCCTGTGCCCCCTCTCTGGCGGTTCTCGTGTGTTCTGGATGCTTCCGGGCAAAATAGGAACCTGGGCGTTGATTTCGTCCAATTCCGAGAATATTTCTTTACTAGGATTTCTGAAACCAAAAACAGCAGAAAACAGCAACTG
Organism: Lolium perenne; assembly: GCF_019359855.2. NCBI lineage: Eukaryota > Viridiplantae > Streptophyta > Magnoliopsida > Poales > Poaceae > Lolium > Lolium perenne. The sequence goes on from NC_067245.2 coordinate 193,760,358, forward strand.
GCACTTCGGCATCTTGTTAATAGGTTAGTTCCAGAAAATGCACGAATATGACATAAAGTGTGCATAAAACATGTAGATATCATCAATAATGTGGCATGGAACATAAGAAATTATCGATACGTCGGAGACGTATCAACGGCCCAGAACCCATGCAAGCCGATGGCTCCCCTTTCAAATTCCTTCCACCAGCCCCTGTGGTTCTCTTCTGCCAGAGCTCGCCACCATTGAAGAAGGTCCTAATGCAGAGCCAGCCGATTTCACCGAAATCGGCTCCCAAGAGTAAAGCATCCTCGGGGCCAGTTGCCCCCCGAGCCTCAATCCAGGCGAGGAAGGCAGTGAGGAAAGTAGCTGCCAAGAAGCCCCTGAAGCGCAAGGCCCCTATTCTCGCTCAAGAAAGCTTGCACGTAAGCTGACTTGTGCCTTAACTAATTTTATCTATCCTCCCAGGCTTTGGCAACATGCTTGTACTTCTCTTTTCCAGACCTCCACCGAAGAGAATTCCAGCGGGGAGGCACAGTCTAGCCGAAGGGACTCGAGCCCGGGCAACTCCGGGAGATCCACCACACAGAGCCAGACGGACTCGCCAGCGTCGGCTTCTAAGAAAAGGTCAACTCCCGAACCTGCTGCTTTTCAAGCTCCGATCAAAGCAGGGTCACGCGTGAAGCGTCGATGCGTCAAGAGGGCTCGCAAAGACCCACGAGTTTCCTCGCCAAGCCAGGAGGTTTCAAATGTAATTACTTCACTGGTTCATATTTCATGCCGTCCCATTGCTACTCGGATCGGCTCACCATTTCTTTTGCAGACTAATGAGACCTCTAGCGGGGACGTTGAAGAGGTACTGATGCCATCCGCCACGCTAGACCTAGCAACCTTAGCGAGCGTGGCTGACCACGTGGCTAACCTAGCCAAGTCCACGGAAAAGCCGATCATCACCACATCGGCTGTTCCTCCTACTTTGGGAGAGGTACATTCCACTCCCTTGGCTCTACCCTTTTCTTTGCTGTATACTAATGCTGTTCTTGTTCGTCATGTCAGGGTTGTGATCTCTCAAGCTTGCTGACGTTCGACCCTGAATCCATCGAACCAGCTACTTCCAAGGCAGGTGAAGAGCCAAGTCCTAGCACGGCCCAGGGTCCACTCCAGCGTCTCAAGGCTTTGCTCTCCTCCTCAGTTGAGACTCTGGTTGAAAACCCCGAGGAAATCAAGGGCATCCTCGAAGACATCCAGCCCCATCTCCCGGTGACACTGCAGGTGAAGCTTTGGCCAGCTGTGACTCTGTCGGTCTTCAGGTCAAGGGTGCAGTCGGCTCGTCAAAGAATTAACCTTCGCCACGCCCAGCTACCGTTGAGAGCCGATATTGCAGACAAGTGTCAACGGCTCAACGAGAAAAAGGCCGCCTTGGACGCCAAAACTGACACCTCCACCAACAGTGCCGAACTCGAAACCCTGCGTAAGGAACTGGAGAACCTTGAAGAGAGGGTCAGGGTGACCAAGCAGCTTATCCAAGACAAGGAAGCCCTTATTGCCCGCTCTCAAGAGGAAGCAAAAGGCCTCACAGCCGATCTGAAGACCGATCTGACTGAAATTCGTGCCCTGAGCAGTCAGCTGGTGACAGGCAAAGATGAGGACGATGAGGCTGAGATCGCCGAGGTGGATCGTATCCGTGCTGACGCCCTTCAGGCCCTCAACGCGTTTCTTCAGTAGAGCCTCTCTGTGTAAACTGATAAATGTTTTGCTGAACTTGTACCTCTAGAGTCGATGGCTGTGCATCGGCTTTACTTGTATACTGTTGTCTTCGGATATTTTCTCAAGTCGACGTCTGTGCATCGGCTGTGACTTGCATGTACATTTTTTTTTACTGGCCGATTTTTCCATCAGCCCCCCATATTTCACTGCCCATGTATCGCACATGTTCATCTGGTTAGGTGCCCCCCGAGCCGAATCTGTCAGGTTACTGCAGATATCGGCTCTGCAGTCATCCACAGAACTATACCTGAACATCGGCTCTATCATGACCAAAGTTGCCTTCTTCTAGCTCATCAGCCGATGTAAACCCATACCCTAGCTTTCCGTCACCTGTTAGATCGACGCTGAACACAGGCAAATCGTATGGCGAGGATAATAATATGGGCCGATTGCTGGAATCGGCCCCCATTTTGATTGCATTGCTCAATGAAGGTTTACATCTTGTTCGTGCGTCACTACGACTACGTGGCATGCTGGAGACAAGATCACCACTTTTTATTTTTTGGGGCCGATCACAAGGATCGGCCTTGCCACGTACGTCCATAGCCTTTGCTCTTGTTACACGGTCAGGCCGGTGGATAAGACCAGCCTCACCCCGTTTTTTGTCACGTCGATGCGCTCACAGTCGTCCAAAGTGATGCCGGAGAGTGGCTCTTGGCCTGCCGTCTCCCAAACGTTCATGCCAGCCGTTGAGATCTCGGCTGAGTCATCTGCGTGGACGATTTCTACTTCATCTCCATCCCACTGTATTAAGCATTGATGCATCGTGGATGGAATGCAACAGTTGGCGTGGATCCAATCTCTCCCTAGCAGGACAGCGTAGGTGCTCTTGCTATCGACAATGAAGAATGTCGTAGGGATGGTTTTCCTTCCTACGGTCAGATCCACGTTCAGAACACCTTGTGCCTCTGATGCTTGGCCGTTGAAGTCGCTCAATGTGACATTGGTCTTGATCAGATCTGAGCTAGAGCGTCCCAGACGACGTAGCATGGAGTATGGCATGATGTTGACTGCCGCTCCGGTGTCGACCAGCATCTTGTTGACTGGCTGCCCATTGATATAACCTCGTAAGTACAGGGCCTTCAGGTGTCTGTAACTTCTTTCTCGTGGCTTCTCAAAGATAACCGGCCTTGGGCCGCAGTCAAGTTGTGCCACATGTGCCTCTTCGGTTCCAGGAGCACAAAACTTCGCTGGAAGGATGAACACCATGTTTGTGCCAGCCGATGTCTCATCATCGGCTTTCTTCTGTTTGGGGCGCCACTCTTTCTTCTATGGTCGACCCTCCTCGTCCAGAGTTCGCTGAATTTTCGCGGCCAGATCAGGCCGCGCTTTCCTCAACGTATGCAGGTATAACCTTTCGGCTTCCTCCAAGCAACGTAGTCGCTGAACCCTACGTTTTTGGGAGTGGCTGAGTCCATCAGGGCACCACCTTGGACGGTGGTATTTATCTTCTTCTTCTTCATCGTCATCTTCTAATTCCTCGAGATCTTCCACCCGAGAGGACTCAGCTTGCTTGTTCCGAGATGGGAGAGGTCCGAGACGCTTGAAAACTGACACGTCTCCTGTGCCCTTCTTCTTCTGTCTACATTCTGGGCAGTTGCCGATTGTGGGCAATCGGCTCATTCCTGAATCCCAGCAGTGTTTGAAGAAGGGACAGTCCCAGTGCCTGTCCACGTCGTCCTGCTCTCTTGACTTCTCCTTGGCATGGCGCTCATATCTCTCCTCGTCGCGATCATGCCGACGATGTCTCCTGGCGTTTCTGCTAGCCAGACGATCTCCTTCGTCGTCGTCGTTGTATCGCCGGCGCTGGTCGTACTGACTCACATACTTGTTGAGGAGATGATCAGAGAGAGGTCTTTGATATCGTACATTCTTCACTTCTCCCTCCGTGATGTAGCGCTTGCCATCGTGTCGGAGCCGATCGCATGGAACGGCTTCCTCCTTGTCCTTGCCATGAGAGCGGCTGCCCTCGTCTCTGTCCTTACCAGGGTGGTGCACAGGCCCGACCATGTTGATGCTGAACGAGAAACCTGGCTGGCACCTTCCTTGGTAAGTGTACTCCACCATGTTAACGGCGGGGAAGGGGTGCGTGTCGACTTTCATGGCGTACTGGCTGAAAATTAGGCGCCCTTATTCTATCGCCATTTGGATCTGCTGACGCCACACCCTGCAGTCGTTGGTGGTATGGGTTAACGTGTTATGCCACTTGCAATATGGCTTGCCGTTGAGCTCTTGCACCGTAGGGAATTTGTGGCCTTCGGGTAACTTTAGCTGCTTCTCCTTGAGCAAGAGGTCGAAAATCTGCTCAGCTTTGGTCACGTCAAAGTCAAACCCTCTTGGAGGACCTTGTGGCTTAACCCACTTGCAGGACACGGGGCTTGCCCCCCGAGTCCATTCAGCCACTGCTACCTCTTGATCCCCTGCAGAGCCTTCACCTTCCTCTGTCTCGACCAGGACTACCGCACGCTTGAACTTGTCCTGGTACAACTCTGGGTGGCGCTGTTCATATAATGACAGTTTCTGAACCATATGCGCCAGTGAAGCGTAATCTGCTTGGGAAGCCATATCCTTGATCGGCGATGCAAGACCCACCACCGCCAGCTCGACTGCTTCTTTTTCAGTCAAACGAGCCGAATAGCATCGGTTCCTGATGGTCCTGAAGCGCTGGATGTATTCTGACACTGTTTCTCCGCGCTTCTGTCGTACTTGTGCTAGATCGGCAATGCCAGCCTCGGAAGCCTCTGAGTGATATTGCATGTGGAACTGCTCTTCCATCTGCTTCCAAGTCCGGATTGAATCTGGTGGCAGCGAGGTGTACCACCCGAAAGCCGATCCTGTGAGGGACTGTGCGAAGAACCTCACGCGTAGTGCGTCTGATGCTGAGATCGTGCCCAGCTGCGCCAAATATCGGCTCACATGCTCGATTGAACTGGAGCCATCTGACCCACTAAACTTGGAGAATTCAGGGAGCCGATATTTGGGTGGTAGTGGGATCAAATTGTACTCATTGGGGTACGGCTTGGAATAGCCGATTGCCCTCCGTTTCGGCACCATGCCGAACTGGTCTCTCAAGATTGTACTGATCTGATCCGCGGTGCTAGCTGCAGGAGTCGAACTCTGAAGATTCGCTGGAGTGGCGTACTTAGCTAGCCACGCTTGCTTCTCAAGATCCGAGCTAGCTGCAGGAGTTGAGCTTTGAAGGTTTGTTGGAGTGGCATACTTAGCTAGCCACGCCTGCTTCTCAAGATCTGATCCAGAAGCCCCTCTGCCGTTCCAAATCCTCGTCTTTGATGCGGTTCGTGAGTGCCCAGTTACTGCAATCTGGCACATATGTGCACGTGTATCCGTGCGAGATCTCCTTGGGTGCTTCATACAAGAACTGGTAATCACTAGGATCACCACCGATCTTGTAGACGATGAATGCCGGTGAACTCGGCACTTCTGGTGCTGCCACACCTTGAAGCAGCGGTGGTCGGGTCTGGAGTGGTATCTCTCCTTGGTGAGTGCCTAGAGCAGGTCCTGACGGAGAGTACTGGTGTCTCATGATTTCCTGGATCACCCGAAGCGCGACACGCTCCAAAGCGTTCACCAGGCTCTCAGAATGGCGGTGTAGCGAATGAGCTACCATGTGATTAACCTCCTGACGCAGAGACCTGGTGCGTTCTTCTGAAGGGGTAGACAGGTCCACTCCATCGAGCGCGCCTTCAGGTGAGAACCCTTTCCACCTGATGCCGTGTGAGCGGGTCCTCTGGAAAGAGCCGATGAGGTCGGCTTCGAAGATAGCTTTGACATCGTCATACTTCTTCTTGAGCTCCTCAGTCAGATCCTCGTATGTGACTGGATCTTCCGCCATCTCAGACGTAGATAGCGATGCAGTTGATGTCGAAGACCATCCCACCCGGCGTGCCAGAATGTGTTGGCGTCCGAAACCCACCGGCGAGTAGCGACGGGCAACACGTAGAGCCGGGAGGCTCCCAGAACTGCTGCTGGCCCTGGTCCCTCGAGCGACGGCCCGCAAAGCTCCGGCATGCACATCCCGATGCTGGTGCAAGGGCGTGCCACCTGACCTATACCTGGTCAGGAAGGTGATGATCTGCTTCGCTTAGTTTCCTGCATGGCATACACGTAAACATTAAATACGAGCCTCGATCGGCTCTCAGGTTATCATGTGAATCGGCTCAAGGAGCCGATCCACCCATGATTCGTATGAGGTCTACGATCACATGGCGGTCCTGCTTGATCAATATAGAGCTAAAACGACCTACGACGATTTAGGGTTTTCACCGCATAATCGGAACATCCTACACGTGATTGAGCCTGGCAGCCACGCAAGATGATAATAAACCAGCCCTAGATAAGGCCTAAAAACCAGCATGGATTTGATTCCCGGAACATCTTATCTAGGGCTAGCAAACTACACCCTACGTGCTACTGGATCCTTCAACCCGTTTGCAAGGCCTAACTATGCAGATATCAAACTAATCCTTGAAGAACAAGGAGCAATCATAACAGATCGGATCTACTAAACACAGATCAAGCAAGGTGCCGCCCTCACACCTAGGATAGGTGTAAGGGCGGCTAGACGTCTAAGGGTTGCATGGACAAAAGCATACATCGTGGTAAAGCAATGCTAACCCTAAAACATCTATGATAACTACGTTGCTCGCCATCAACAAGGCTTCAGCACGAGCAACGCATGAACAACGAATAAACGTATACTGCCTAGATCGCAAGATGCGATCTAGGCAGCATGATGCTTACCCGGAAGAAACCCTCGAAACAAAGGGGTTGGCGATGCGCCTAGATTGGTTTGTTGTGAACGTGATTGTTGTTTTTCTCAATAACCCTAGATACATATTTATAGTCCGTAGACTTTCTAACGTGGGAATAATCCCAACCGTGTACGAGCCAAATTCTAACTAACCGACACGTATCCTACTATATTTACAGATACACGGGCAAACTAGCCCAAACTTCGTGTACAAGGCCGATTCATGTATATCTTCCGTGTATATTCTTCAAGCCCATCTTTAATCACGGCCCACCTCTGATCCGGTCAAATTCTGGTGATAACACACTCATTTTTGGCAGGTAGTTGGGTGAGGTGAGGAGACACTACAAATGGCTGAGTAAAATGCAGACGCGTCTAGCTTTGGGACGGATCCGGAAGGAGTCAGACGGTGGGTCGACTTAGGCATGGAGGAACAAGGTTATGAGAAGAAAAGTGTCCATAACATACTCCAAGGAAAGCCAGATATGGACCAAGTTAAGTCCATGAGCCCATCAATCAAGCTGGACAAGCCAAGGCGGAGATCAACTTCAACACAGAAGAATATATATAGAAGGCTTAGAAAGAAAGTCACATGTACGCTTGAAGTCCTGGTCCAGTACGAAGCCGAAGGAGTTTTTGCCTTATTTTTAGCTGTATTTTCCGGTCTGGATATTATGTAGAGGAGACCCAAACTTGTACAAAAAGTCCAGCCACCTCATATATCTATGAGAGGTGACAGCTGTTCGGCAACATATCAACACATATAGTTTTTATCCCTCAGACCCTTGTTCATGTTTATCGGCAACTTCAACATATTTCCTCCATGAATTGATAAATGAACCAAGGATGGTCAAACCGACTTGGTTCTGCCCGTAATCATTAGAACCTCTGACGGGGTCCCTCCCATTAGGGTTTCGGGTTCTAAAAGCGTTGGCTAGCTATCTTGTGTATCATGCTGATATTCAGCCTCCTTCGTGGTGAGTTGCGAAGTATCTCCATTGGCCTGCGGGTACACAATGGAATGTTCGTGTGACACGTTTCTAACAGAAAAACTATGGGTGCATCTTTTCATCTTGATGTGTGTGCATGTTCTACCTATGCATTCTTTAAGAACTTAGAAGGCCGGTTTGTGGTAGCAACAACTTCTTTATCCCTCACATAGTGCTTGCAGCACGGGTGGGGGTAACCCTAGAAATCAAGATGTGCTTAAACTGAATATAAGATCAATCCGGTTCATCTGAAACAATTGATGCATGCACGGGCGGAGCTAAATGGTGGAGCGAGGAATCTACAATTTTTTCCTACTTCGTGGACTTGGCCACTACAATTGGAACAGCCACGTTTAAACATAGTTCGAGGGAACGAAATAAAGAAACTTGTGACCTAGATAGGTTTTGTTTTCATGCTGATAGTTCTTATAATTGAACAAAACCTAATAATGAGCCCCCTAGCTTTATGTTAAACAACCTAATAAATGATGTAACTATTAATTGTAATCAATAAAACTTGCAACATAGTTTTTTCCTTCCCTAAAAAAATCAAACGGTGCTGGTAGACTTTGCGTCCCACAAAATTCTACTGTAATATTTGGATGAATGGTATACATATGGTATTAAATTTTATCAGTTCGCTGAACAATTTTCAAATATCAACTAATTCAAAGGTAATACCAGATCCAGAATTCTAGACCGGGGGAAGCAATGAAGGTAGCGGCCGACACGCGACATTTTGTTTTAGTTTGAGTTACATGGAATGTGCTTCATGATTGTGTGGGGTTTGAAGTCCTCTTAGAATTTCTATAAAGAAAGGTCCTCCGAGTTATCAATGGATGTTACTTGAAGAAATTCCACCCAAGTGAATGATAATTCTTCTAAATGCACTTATGGATCATGTACATATATGTCACATTATCCCAATACATGGCCGATGATCTTAAGCATCGCCTTTAGACTAACCCTCTACATTTTTATATTTTCTAGCACTCTGCTAGAAACCATGAGGGCATATGTTAGCACTCACCTTTGACAGGTAGCCGGGTGAGGCAAGGAGACGTTGCAAACGGCTAAGGATAAGGCTGGCTTTGGGACGGATTCGAAAGAAGTCGTGCGGTAGCCCAGCTTAGGCATGGAGGAACATGGTGCTAAGAATAAAAGAGTCCAGAAGATACACCAAGGAAAACCATATATGGGCCGAGTTACATCCATGAGCCCATCAAGCCAGCTGCATTGAGTGAAGCTAGGTGGAGATCGACTTCAACACGGAAGAACATATATAGAAGGCTTGGAAAGTAATGGGCATGGACAATCAAAGTTCTGGTACATTATGAGCCGAAGGAGTTTTTTCCTTAGTTTTCTCTATATTTTCCGGTCTAGATACTACCTTTGTAATATGTAGAGGAGACCTAAACTGGTACGGGTAGTCTAGCCACCTCATATATGTGTGAGAAGTGACAGCTGATCGACAACCTACCAATACATCTACTTTTTATCCCTCAAACCCTTGTTTGTGCTTCCATTAATCCATGACTTAACACGTATTTACTCTGTGAATCGATAAACAATCCAAAGATGGTCAAACTGACTTGGTTCCGCCCATAGTCGCTAGAACCTATGATGGGGTCCCTCCCATTGGGGCTTCATGTTCTAAAAGCATCGGCTAGCTATCTTGTGTATCACGTTGATAGTCGGCCTCCTTCGTGGTGATTTGCGAAGTATCTCCATCGGTGCCACGTGTACACAACAACGTGTTCGTGTGACACGTTTCTATCGCAAGAACTATCGATGCATCGTTTCATCCTGATGTGAGTGCAGGTTCTACCGGTGCAGTCCTTAGGGACTTCGAGTGCCGGTTTGTGGCAGCAACAACTTCTTTTATCTATCACGTAGTGCTTGCAACGCGGGTGGGGGTAACCCTAGCAATCAAGATGGGCTGAAACCAAATACAAGCTGAATCAGGTTCATCTGAAACAATTGATGCATGCACGGGCGGAGATAGATGGTGGAGCGAGGAATCAGCAATGTTATCAGCAATGTTTGCCTACTGCGTGGACTTGGCCACTACGATTGGAACTGCCTTTTAAACAATGTCTCAGGGAAGCAAATGAAGGAACTCACTACCTAGCTTGGTTTTGTTTTCATGATGATAGTTCTTATAATTAGGACAATCAGCCCCCTAGCTTTTATCTTAAACAACCTAATAAAGGATGCAACCATTAATTGTAATCAATAAAACTCGCAACATAGTTCTGTTGCTTCCCCCCTAAAAAAATAATAACGGTGGTTGTAGACTTTGCGTCCCACAAAAATCTATATTAATAGGTTGGATGGAGATATTTTGACTAACATATAAGCATCTTAACAAAATATGAATGGTATACATATGAAATTAAATTTTATCAGTTCGCTAAACAATTTCCAAAGATCAACTAATTCAAAGGTACCAGATCTAGACCGTGGAAGCGATGAGGGAGGCGGCCGGCACACAACATTTTGTTTTAGTTTGAGTCACATGGAAGTCACATGGAATGGGCTTCATATATGTGTGGGGTTTGAAGTCCTCTTAACATTTCTATAAAGAAAGGTCCTCTTATGATTTCGAGAAAGCTGACTAAATATCTATAATATTCTATGGGAGTCTTTCCAAGACCTCTATTGGCGATGCATAGGAGATTGCTAATTCAAATGTAGTTTCCTATACTCAGCTTATACTCCTGATGCTGTCAACTAGCGGAAGGAAGCACGTCGACGTTTGTGATGTGGAGGCGAATGCGACAAAGAGGAAGACTGGTGACATTCGCAGTTGCGCATATGGTTTCTGTCATATTAAACTGTACTTGGTCTGATTCTAGGGCTGGACATTGTGAGTCCAAGCAAAGGGCAACACAATAAAACGGCATGGCCATGAGCATCTTGGATCGAGCAAGGCACGTAGAAATGGTCAATGTCAAACGCTCCTACCAAGTAAGAGATGCATCGATCGGACGGGCGGCAAATCAGCCACCGCATCTGCATATCAATATAGTACTCAAGATAAATGATATACGATGACTTGACTTCAACGGGCCTTAACCAGTTAAGCTTGATCACGTCAAATCTGATTGGAGTTCAGCAGACTACAAGTAATCAAGGAGGTCGCATTTGGATAGATTACACGGGAGTCGTAAACTAGCTATCGTGAACTTTTCTGTCAGTTTCAGGGGCCCCAATCGACTATTGTGATGACATGGGAGTCTATTATTTAGCCTTGCTTTTTTTTTGAGCAAGACGTCAATATTTGTCTCCACAGGAGGAACCTCTTGGAGACCATTCTGGGCCCTAGCCCACTCTTCCAAAACTGTAAAACATTACTAACTTGTCATATAGCTCATGATATTCACTGATCCAGATTACATATTTTAGTTATTCTGTTAGGCTCAGCCCATGCGGGTTCGGTTACTTTCCACAATTTGGGCCGTATTATTGGTGTTGGTGTTGGTGTTGGTGCTGGGCAAGAGTTACTACGCAAGAGTTAGCGGGTCGAGTATGCTAAACCGTAAATTCTCAAAAAAAAAAAAGAGAGATTATGCTGAACCATTAAATTCCCCAAAATATTTCTTATCCTCGTACTTCTTGAGACAGTGCGTAAAGGGAGCCGTCTCCGAAGGCGGGAATTCTTTTGGTCCAGCTGCAACTATTTACGAAGATTGTACTTTGCTTTATCCTTTCAGTCCCTTTCTCTTCTTCTTCCTTGTTTACTCACATGTGACCTAGCGGAGGGAAGCACGTCTGAGGTTTGCGACAGGGAGGCGAGTGCGACAAAGAAGAAGACAGCTGACACTTGCGCATATGGTTTCTCTCATATCCAACAATACTTGGTCTGATTCTGATTGTGGGGGTGGACATTCCGAGTCCAAGCAAAGGGCAACACAAAAGCCGGCATGACCATGAGCAAGTCGGATCGAGCAGGGCACAGAGAACTGGTCCATGTCGAACGCCCCTGGTACTAGAAGATGCGTCAATCAACCACTGCCACCGCATGCTAATGTAATAAGGTGACTTCAACGGGCCTGAACTAGCTTGGCTTGATCACGTCAAATCTGATGGGAGTTGAGTTGACCAACTCAGATACTGCCTGACTCAATCACTTAAATTTCTCCCATAGACCCAGACTGCAAGGAAAATAAACGCCCGAGAGATTATACTAGCTAGCAAGTAGCCAAGTACGTATTAGATAGCTAGCTAATCTAATCCAAAGGAAATAAACAAAAGCAAGACAAATACTCTTCAGTGCAGGCCTCAACCGGAAAATGACTAAGCTGTTCCTTGCGCATGACCAGATCAAACAAGCTAAGTATTGTACGTACTAGAAGATTCGTCGCACGAGGCGAAAAACCGCCAGCAGATCGATCTGTCTTCACTAATCGTGCCGTAAGATATTGGGCTACAATTCCTATAAGCTATCCAGCGCATCGTCGGTGTATATCTAAATCTAGAATTCTAGATGCGTAGATGCGTACGTAGTCTAGCTACCGGCTAGTTCCTCCGCTCCTTTTCAGCCGCCGAGGGGTTCGTAAACTTTTCTGTCAACGTATTCATTAATCATAAGCTTTTCTGTCAGTTTCTGGGTCACTATCGACTACTGTGATGACACGGGAGCCGGTTATTCAGCCGTGATGGCTTGGTCTCTCCAAATCAAACGGCAATAGTTGTCTTCGTGTGCATCAGATATTCATTTATTTTGTCTACACATGCAAATGCCGTCCCGGTTAAGTAATGTCCTGCCAACGGCAATAGCTTATCGAGCATGTCGCTCGATAAGTAATGTCCGGCTTTGCATCAGATGGTAGTTTTTTTTTTTTTGAAAGGGAACCTTTCAGTTTTTACATCATTGATGCACACAACCACATGTTATTAAGTATTAAAAACAACAACAAACATCAGTGTCGAACAAATAAACATAAAAAACTTGAGCCTATCCATGTAGGACCGATCTCCGTGTTATCTCCAAATCATCACTCCCTGAAAATCAAAATCTGTTGAGTTAGGGTGGTTCGCCGAGTTAAAAGCTTCGAAACTCGACAAACATGATTGTCTGCCAAGTTAATCAAAAAATACATGGAAAAGGTGATAAACTCGGCAAAGATACAAAAAAAAAAGCACTTCCCAAACAAACAAGGAAGCACGCTGCAAAAATTGGAAATGCACTCAGCAAACAAGTGACCACGACAAAGAATGGGGACATGTGGCTGGAGCGCCGGTAGATGACAGCGACGCCATGGCAGCGGGGCTCTTTCGAGTGTACCCTAACGGACACTTGGCAAACAACACTCTTATCCTGCCATCTCTTCCCGCGCCAAACTTCTTTCCACCTTCTTTTCCCACCATTTCCTTCCTTCCATCTTCAGCCCTTGGTCCAATATATATTAGCCCATCCCTCTAGCAAATAATCCACAACTCACTCTTCGGTGTTGTTTCTCATCTCCCTTCTATGTTCTTTTCGTTCGTCGAATATTAATCATCCGGATGAGATCGGGTATATCCTGGGGGTAAGTGATATCCAACACATGGCCTTCCCGAGCCACCACTAGATATATCCGGTCTCAACCATGTGCTTTGTTATAGCTTTGAGGTGTTCTTTTTCTTCGTGGAATAATACAAATCATCCAGATTATATTGGGTATATGGGGGGCATGTGTTATCCAACATACATCGAGTTTCTGAGCTACCACTGAATATGTCCAGTTTCAACTGTGTGCTTTGTTAAAGTCCACACAGTGTTCCAAAAAAATACATAGGTAACATTGAAGCTCCCGTGGTGGTTCATTGTTGTTTTTTCAAAGAAGAATTGGTAGCTGGTAAATCCAACACTTTTTAGGTATATGAAATATACCCTTTATCATCTATCTCATGCTCTATCTAGCCCTAACTGTGCCCCATATGCTTTACTTCCAACTCTCATTCACTTTCTTCCGAGGATTGCACAATTACTAGTTTTTTAGGATATTATTACCTTTCTCTTGCTTTTTATGTGTATGTAGGTGAAAGACACTTTTATGAATAAGGGGATACAAGGGGAGCAAAGAGGACACAATATGGAGGAGTTGCAACCACCAGGCTAAGCCATTTGGAGGATGGAAATAGTCATTTTTTCCAGAAGCGCAAAATACATCCAAGACCATGGTGTTGTAGCACTCAGCCATACGAGTTCAACAAGGCAAACAACACTGAAATCGGAGTTAGAGACTTCAACGACCGCCGGTACGAGCAGGTCGTGCCCGTATGCAGGATCCTGGACGCGAAAACCTCCAAAAAGCAGGCGTTTCTTCACCGTTTTGGCCCCCACTCGTCCCTAGGGTTCCTCCGAGTCGTAAGGTCGGTATTGGGGGGTGTCAAAGGCCCTCTTAGTCCCGACGCTCAAATGCAACTACAATATCCCTCTTTTGCAGCAGTTTTTCACCACCCTTGTGATCAAAGGGGATGATGGACACACTATGAGATGGATGTCTGGCACTAGCCCTTTTGAGGCCACCTTCTATAGGTTTGGTCAGTTGTTGGAATATCCTTTTGGCGAAGATCTTGGCGAGTTTCTCGCTTGTCGTAGTTTTGCCGAAGATCTTGGCGAGTTTCTCGCTTGTCGTAGTTTTGCCGAAGCGTGGCGGCGAAATATCCTCGTCGCCTGTCTCGAACGATGACGATGATTCCGAAAGATCGGAACCGACCACCGACGATCCCGACGAAATTGGAATCTCGAGACGATGCGATCCTTCTTTTCCGACGCGGAAGTGGAACCTTCCGAACGTCATCTCCATAGGCTCCTCCAGATACGCATATGCATCCAAACGGGAGGGCGGGCGAGGAACAAAATCGACTAGATCAGTTTCGATCTGTTTACCTCTGTCCATCGCGTTGCTTGCCACCGAAGAAGTCGACGATCTTGAACGTGCCATCGAGATCAGCTCCTTGTCGCCTCTAATTCCCACAGACGGCGCCAATTGATAATGTATCGACTTGTCAATGCCTACGGATTGTAGACTAGGTTTTAGTTGGAAGTAGAGGGCAAGTAGATCTCGAGGGTTCAGCCGGAAAAGTACTCGACTGCTAGGAAATTAGGGTTATGTTGACAATGGAATCGATCCCCTCTTTGTCCCTCGACTCCCCCTTATATAGGAGGCGGAGCCGAGGGTTTCGTGATGTACAAGTTTACAAAGTCCGGGAGACTCTCTGAGTTCACCGTGTAATAGTTACAAGTCGAGTATTCCTAATATAACTCTATATTTCCAAACTATCTCTTAATTGGGCTTCTGGGCTTCATAAACTTCGGGTCGTGGGCCTTCAGTAAACCCCGGGTATCATCTTCGGCAGGCCCATTGGGGATGCCTATGTCACCCAATGCCATTGGTCACCATCTCCATGCACCGGGTCGCTGATGATGATCAACGGGCTTGATGAAGTGTCTTGATTATTCCCTAGCAACAACGCTAAAAACATCTTGATACGTTGGGACTCCAAGTGCAGAGTGTTGTATCAGCAGACTATTTTTCCCACAAGGGTGACTCTAGGGTTTAAATCGAACTCTTGGGGAGATGAGCAGAGAGTATTCTCATCTCTCTTCTTCTAGCAATCCTGCAAGTAAAATAAAAGCCTTGTGTCCCCAACTTCACCGTGTGGTTGTCAAGCACAAGGTTTCGCGTAAGTAAATAAAACACATGTAAAAATAAAGCGAGTAAAACTAGATGAAATAAAGTAACTAAGTAAAAACTGTGAAGGGATTGATTTTTTTTGGTGTTTTGGATGCAAATAAGAAAGGTAAATATATTTGTATTTTTGGATTAAAATAGTGAAGCAAACAGAAAACAAGATAAAAGAAAGATAACGGTGTTTCTTATGATAAAAAGTGGATCGGGGTTCATGGGTTCACTTGACTATTCTCTCTTTTAAGTTGTAATGGACAAATAGTAATTCATCAATTAGATATGAGGATGCAGAACAATAACATGAGTAAGATACGCATTCATATCGGCATCACGCCTTAACATAGAGATGATGCAACACATCTCTCTTATACTACATAAGAAATGGAAAACTTCATGCAATCTTGTATTAAGAATTAACAGAGTATAGCCATACGTACTTTGACATGATGTTTGAATATCAAATATACTACCTTGACCAGACAAGATCATCACTTTTGTCATGTGATCAACATAGCACATGGATTCACTTTATCCTTATCGAGGTAGCAAAAGAAAAGGCAAAGTCATAATAGATCATGAATTTGTTGTCACTACAATCAATAAAAATCATGCTACTCCATCTAATACACACTTCACCCCACACACGCTCTTGCATAGATGTTGGATCAGAAAAAAATACTTAAGAACGGGTACATAATATGCATCTATCAATACATCTTACACATAATACAATCAGATCTCGTAGCACAATATTATAGAATAAGGATCTATTACATAAGTATTACAAATATGGCCATAATCATGTGAGGCAGCTCATATGGCACTAAGAACTATTGAGAGAAATAGATCAAGCTACTGCCACAAACCCGTAGTCCAGAGGTGGAATATTCTCCCTTGATCATATGGTGATGACAATGAAGACGTCGGAGAAGGTGGAGATCCCTCTGGCGGTGATCCCGACGGAGTTTCCCCCTCCAATCTTCTCTGCCGCAGCCTCTTTTTTCGTGTTTGTGTCTTCCTGCGGCGCTCTCCTCCTGAGAACTCTTCGGGGCCATATATATATAGTGATTTTTAGGTCAAAATACGCCGGTGGGTGAAAAGATCACGCGATTTGGACGATCGACGACCGAAAGAGCTCAGGTGGCGCGCCCTAGAAGCCTAGGCACACCACATGGGCTCTTTTGGGCCTCAGGCCCTTCTAGGTGTGCTTCCAGGTCCCAGGTTGCTTCCCCGATGAAAAAATGACGCTCCAAAAATCTCAGGTCAATTTGACTCCTTATATGTCTCTGAAAGTAAAAAATACACAAAACAGGATTTTCATGTACTGCGGAGTTATAAACCAAATAAAGGGGATCATTCTTAAATCCCCATAAATCAATGTAAAACATGGCATTATCATCATATATGTTGCAAATATGTGGAAATTAAATATGATACAGGATAAAGTTCATGTATGCCTTTTACATGCATCAGTCGCCCAAGCAAGGATAAGCTCTACAAGCTCTATGATGATACTGGAGTGCTTGGCACTGTCACCGGTCTTCTGGCTCTATATGATCAGCTTGTGATCATCTTGTGTGACAGCATTGCTCCAAGTTGGGCAACAATGATGTTATTCGCAGTGCCCTAGTAAATCTTCTTCACCTTGCCTATGAGTGTGCACAAAATGAAGATGAGTCTCAGGATTTTCGTGTGGATGTGATGGCCTATATCTTCCATGAGATTTTTGATACTATTGTGTCCAGAATTTATATTCCATATGATCCCTAAATTATGATACTCATCAAGGATACTATTGGCATTTATGATTTGAGTGATGACTGTGTGGAGCACCTTGTTAAGAAGCCATATGTGAAAAGAAAGAAGGGTGCCTCCACTGCTTCTGCTACCCTGGGTCTTTCACAAGAGATGCTCATGCTAGTTCCACCACCCATGGGCGCCAGGCTCCCTCCACATACATCAAGAAAGAGGTGAAGAAGCTGAATTGGTTTTAGTGCAATGTCTTGCACATGAATGTTGAGATTCAAGAGGAGAACTATCAGTCCAGTCGTGAGTGTGCAAACATTCAGTACAATCATCAGGTTATTCTTCGCAAGCTCAGTGGCGAGCAAGGCCCTCCTTCTGAGCTTACTACTCATGCTACCAACAACAACTGGCACTCCTCTCTGACCAACTCGACCGAGCTTGAGCAGCACCTTCTAAGGAGCAGTATTTCTCGCTCTTCCCCACCACCAACCTAGGACAGTGATGAGGACTATGTGAGTGAGGATGTCTCGGACCCCGCAAACTTGGAGTGATCTCCTTGGGACGTGTATCATATCCTTTTCCCTTTTTTGGTGTTTCGATGCCAAAGGGGGAGAGGTAGTTCTATTAGGCTCTCGGGGATCTGCATGGATGGGGCTCAAGCATATGCTTTTACCATTCTTTGAGAGCTTGTGTCCATTTATTTGTCATTTGTGTTGAACATTTGCGTATTTATTGTTCTACTATGTTCTATGTGTCATTTGCAAGGTATGTGAGACATATGGATTTCGGTATTCTATATTGTTGAGACTATATTATTGCATGGTATGTGACTTATGGATTTTGGTATTCTCTATTACCATAAGGCTATGAACTCTATCTCAAAGTCTAAACTATATTTGATATGATATCTCATACCTATTGTTGTTTGATCATGTCTCTTATATTAAATCTTTGAGGCCAGTTGAACCTCTTTGTTGTGCATATGTATTCAAATATAAATTACTTATATGCACACATCTAGGGGAAGTGCCTCTATCCATTTGCAACATGTTTATATGTGATATTTGAACTTTATTGCAAATCCCAGTGTTGTCATCTAACACCAAAAAGGGAGAATCGAAAGAACATTTCCCTATCATTATGGTTTTGTGTGTTAGATAACAACATTGATCATGATGTAATGATATTTTTAGTGGTGCGGGGTCATTTGGATGTGTTCATTTTATCAACAACGAACACCAAAAAGTATGGATCATATATTGCGGATGAAAAGAGTTTAGTTTTCCAGCTCCAAGCCAGATATTCCGAAGTATCTGGGAGGGGGGAAGGGGATATTCCGCCCAGTCTGGATTATCCCCCGAAAAACGGAAAAAGACTTTGAAGAGACCAAACGTGCGAGCCCTAGCACACCCCCCCACCTCCCCCGCGGATATTTGGCCAGATATTTGACCGGAGATTTCAAAAAGCCGAATTATTCAGTAGGCCGGATAATCCAGCCTGCACTTAGGTCGGATACTTTGGCCCCAATTTCGTCCAACGGCTCTTTCAGTAGCTTGGGTATAAATACCCCACTTCATCTTCCACCTCAAGATGCTCGTTTTTTATCAAGAGAACCTCATCCAGCTCAACCAAGATTTCCACTAGATCTCAACAACCCAAAGCTCTTGATCTTTGGAGAATCAAAGAAGACGAACATGATCTACATCATCACCAAAGCGATTTGATTTTCCCCCTCATTCACCTGAGGGGACTTTGACTAGAGTTTCCTTTGGAAACCCTAGTTGTTGTTTACATCATTGATAACTTGTTGTTCCGTTGTAACAGCCTTGGTAGGCTCTAATTCGGTTATGTATGTGTGCCCCAAAAACCTTGCAAAGGCTCACTTTCCGTCTCGAGGAAATCCCTTAGCGGACAAGTGAGCTAGGCCTTCGTGGCGGCGCTCACCGGAGAATAGGGTGAGGCTTTTGTGCCGCTGGTTAGGCCTTTGCGGCAACCACACCCCTCCAACGTAGACATACTTCCCTCAAAAGGAAGGAACCACGGGAATCATCACTTGTGTCTCCACATGCTCCACTCTTGGTTACCTCTATCTTTTATTGTGTTTATTGTATCTTTCTTAGCGGTAGATTGCTTTGTTGTGTAGCCTTTCATCTAGGTAAATTCACTTAGTTGCATATCTAGAAAATTTACCTTTGTGCCAAGCCTATTTTTTTTTAAAAAAAAAACTATAAACTTGGTAGCACCTGTTCAACCCCTATTTTTCTGATTTTTTTAATTTGTTTTGCTCAAATTAGGACTCACATGAAATGATGCTTAGTCAAACTAGGCCTTGCAGGGCACACCGTAGAGACCATGCAAAATCGACAAAGGCACCATGTTGCAGCAGCCTATGTTCCTGGCATTTTGTCTTTATCAAATGGTATGGCCCGACAGAGATCTTTACTGTATTTTGAGGGGCACATGACAAAGAACTGAGGCTTTTCCAAGTTTCAGGGAAAAACACTCGGCAAAGCCTCGGTTCTTTGCCTTGTCCCCCTCAAAATACACGCCGAAAAAGATTTAAAGTTTATCTGTGTATACTAAATACACACAATAAACGTATACAAATCATAAACTAACATGACACGTGTCTCCTCGGTTAAAATAGTCCCCCGTCAAGCAACATTTTTTATCAATAGAGGCCGAAAAACACTCGGAAAAAATCTTTGCCAAGTTCCGGGGCAAAAACACTCGGAAAAATGCCTTTGCCCATGGGATTATAAAAGGCTTTGCGAAGTTCCAGGCGGCCTTTGTAGAGCATCTTCCCACTAGGCAAAGGCACAATGACCCGTAGTGCCAAATTGTATAGTGCAAGATGCTTAGAGGGCGCTTTAAAAAAAACTAGTTTCTGAAACATGGATGCTTATTTATGCTATACATGATAGCTAAGTAGGCACCTCTCTTTTAAAAATAAGCGCCGGTGCTTTAGAAAAAACTTGGTTTGTTTTCATAAGTACCCCTTTAAGCACCTTGATTAATAAGAGTGTAATCCACTAGTTGAGCAACATGTGACTTGAAGAAAGGTGCAACACTCCAAGATAATGCCTTCAAGAAGGAACCTCCGCTCGCACGTCGATGTTGACCGATCCGAACTAGCCCCGAAGCAAAACCTCGAACCAACACCTTTAACAAGGAAATGACATGAGGCTGCCCTATCAAGGTAGAATGCCAAATCATGGGTTTCACCTCGAGAAAAAACATCCTAGTGTCAATGACCAATATCTGTCATCTACCACTCTATCAACTGGACCACACACAGAACTAGTCGGCCAATGGAGGATTTGCTGGAAGTGGTCCGGTGGTGGTTGCACTATCATCCTACTGCTGCCGATTTATTTGTGGTGTTATGCCGGGAAAACTCGGGTAAACCCCATATCTAATTCATGAGTTAAATTACAAGCTACTTCCTCTGGCTCAAAGTACAAAAGGTTTTGGTAAGCTAAAATAGCTAACCAAAAGACTTTGCTATCTGAGAACTAACAGAACATCTTCCATGTTATGGCCTTGTGATTAGCTTTATTAATTTAAAGTCAAGATATGGTCTTAAGTTCAAACTAACCCAGACCTTCCATGCTGACAGAAGCGTCGATGGTAGGACTGAAAGTGTCTATGTGGATCTCAGCCCTAAAAATGGACCAGCGGTTAATGGCGGTAACGATTTCTTTCGCGTGGGCATGAGACGCTCCCGTTTCATTTAGTGGGTGCCTCGACTATGCGATGTTCCCGGGTTCTAGCTAGTGTTTTTTTTGTGTTTTCAGGGAATGAGTCCCTGTTGGCATGATCTTCTTTCATTGTTGTGCTTGGTAGGTGTTGTGTGGTGGTTTCTAGTTTTTTTCATATATAATCTCTTGTTCAACCTTTGATAAATAAAAATAAATAAAAGCGGCCGTTTGAATTCATGCAGAGGCCGGGGCATAGCATCCAGTTCGAAAAAACGCGCGTGTGTGTTCTTGTAAGTGCTGTTAGAGCAGGTCTAACAGACCCCGTAAAAGGGGCAAACCCGTATAATAACCGTCAAAATAAGGGGTTGGGCGCTACCCGGCCGTCTAGCAGACCCCGTAAAACTGGCCCCCGGGTCGATTTTTTACAGTTTTGGTTACGGGGCGGCTCTTCGCCCCTTACTTCTACGGGGCGGGAGGCTGAATATAGGGCCAACCCCTCATCCCATTTCACTAGGGCGCGCGGATATTTCAGAATTCCCAACCGTTTTCCCCGCGCCGCCGCCATAGCTACCCGCGCGCCGCCGCTGAAAACAGAATATTCCGTAGGATTCTGTTTTACGGGGTGGGGATACAGGGTCTGCTAGCTCGGACGAGTTTTCGACCAGCAAAAAGTGAATACAGGACCCTTTACTCATGTTTTAAGGGGTAGAAAAATAAGAGGTCTGTTATACATGCTCTTACCGCGTACAAGAGAGACTAGGTTAATCACAAATTCACAATGCAGGCCAAACAAGCTGGAATATTTATATTTCAATATGCATTCTGTTGCACGGCTGCAAGGCAACTCACATCCGTGACGGAGATACATCGACGCAAGCTTGGCCAGGTGTCGCGTTTGACCGACGTCGCCATAGTACTGTCCCAACTCGGCCCAAGAAATGTATAAGTACCAAATGCAGCCCCCTGCCGTCCAAGCAAAGCTCAGCTCTTCATAACAAACTCCGCCATTTGCCTTGCCTTGCCTTGGAACCAAAGCTAGCTCAGTCAGCTCAGCTCAGGCGATACATCAGTACGTACATCACCGTCACACATCGCGGACAACGATCAAACCATCTATCGATAGCAACAATGACGCGCGCCGGCAGCCGCAGCACCTTGGCTCCCCGCCGCACGCTCCCGGCCACCGTCGTCGACGACACCGTGGCCGCCGCCGCCATTCTGCTCGACAAATGGCACCCGGAGGATTCTTCTTCCGGCCGCTCCCTCTTCCTCGACTCCACCACCCCGCACGAGGCCGACGCCTTCCTGCGCGCCGCCAAGGACCTGCACCGCGCCATGCTCTTCTACGCGTCCGGTATCACCACCAAGGACGTCCACGGCGGCGGCCACGGTCTCATACAGGCGCAGGAGCTTCTTGACACTGCCATGAGGAGGCTCCAGCTCGAGCTCCAGATCCTCCTCTCCTCCCTACCGAACGTCTTGAAGTTCGAGCAAGACGACGACGTCGACCAGAGCACCGACGCTCTGAGAGAAACGTGCGGCCACCTCCGCGCGGTCGCGGAGGCCATGCTGGCCGCCGGGTACGGCCAGGAGTGCGTCTCCGTCTTCAAGGAGCGCCGCCGCGCGTCCGTGGCTTCCGCGCTACAGCGCCTGCACGGCTTTTCGTCATCCCTGCAGCAGGCCACGATCAACAAGCTATCCTGGGAACAGATTGAACCCAAGATGCAGTCCTGGCTCTCCGGCGCGCGCGCCGCGTTCGCGTCCGTCTTCGCCGAGGAAAGAGACCTCTGTGACCGCGTCTTCGCCGGGGAAAACGCGTCCGTCGGCGATGCCTTGTTCTCGGCCGTCGCCGAAGATAAGGCAATGATCATCCTCGCGTTCGCCGAGGCCGCCGTGGCGCGCGCGCGCCGCGCCCCGGAGCGGCTGTTCCGCGTGCTCGACGTCCACGACGCGCTCACGGAGACCATCATCCCGTCCATCGTCGCGGCGTTTGGTGACAAGTCGGAGGTCACGGCCCGTGCCGTCACGCTAGCGGTGACCAAGGTCGGCGACGCGGCGCGGGGCATGGTGGCCAGCTTCGAGGCGGCCATCGAGAAGGAGCCCGCCAAGGCCACGGTGGCGGGCGGCGCGGTGCACCCGCTCACCCGCTACGTCATGAACTACCTCGTCTTCCTCGCCGACTACGAGAACGCGTTGGCTCGCATATACTCGGCGGAGCAGTTTACGGACACGTCGTCATCCGTCGGCTCCGGAAGCGACACCACCAGCTCGTCATCGTCGGACCTCTCAATGTCGTCGACATCATCGTCATCGATGAAGCTAGCGACACTTAGCCTGTGGTCGAACCCGATCGGTTGGCTCGTGTCCGTTCTGATGCGGAAGCTGGACGCAAAGGCCGGGAACTACCGGGAGGCGGCGCTGAGCTATTTGTTCCTGGCGAACAACACGCACTACGTGGCCAAGAAGGTGGGCGGCGGCACGAAGCTGGAGGCGGTCCTCGGCGAGGAGTGGGCGGAGGCGCAGAGGGCCAAGGCGCGGGGGTACGTGGACGTGTACGTTCGCGCGGCGTGGGGGACCAAGGTGCTCCGCGGCGGCGCCATGGACGAGGCGGTGGTGGAGGCGGCGACGATGCAGGAGAGGTGGGTGGCGGCGGACGATGACATGGGGGAGGTGCTCAGGGCGGTGGCCAAGGCAGCCGTGGTTCCCACGTACAGGATGTTCTACCGGCGGCAGGGAGCTGCGGCCAGGCTAACGCCGGGGGACGTGATCGGCATGATAGACGGGCTGTTCGGCGGCCGGGCGTCAGACATCAGCAGCAGCAATAGCTTAGTCAGCACCTAGGCAAAAAAAAAAAAAAAAACAACTAACATGTACATTGTCTGTTGCTGTGCAGCGCGTTTCTGAACAATAATGTATTGATCCACATTTTGCCACGTTCAAATTAACTAATCCTCATTTCTTTTTAACAAATTAGGGATTATATTATTATCATGAAGATGCCAATTAAAAAATATGATATCATGCATTGTAAATATAGTAACATATAGTAGTATCATACAAGCATGATACTTCTATATGATACTTATGCATTGCGAGTAGTCTCGTACAGCATCTTGCGTGACGCTTCAACTTGTCCAGGTGTGTACGGCTGAAGTAGCTAGTGAACTGACGAAACGTTACTTAATAGTAATGCACAATTAATATACTACTCCTAACTGAGCCCAAATGGATTTCCCCAGATTCATATGGAATTTCGTTGCGGACTGCCGTATCAATCGTGCAATACCCGGGACACAACTTCTACTTGAATGTGTTTCTCCCGTGCACGTTTCACTCGGTAGTAGGAAATTTGCCTCGGCGGTATGCTAGGTCCAAACTGTTTGTTATAGTATTTTATAAGTACTATAATATGTGGGTTATAATTAATAGAGATTTTAATTGCAGAAGAATGGGCAGAAGTGAAAGGATCAAAGTCTTTTATCGGGAAAAGGTGAGAATGATAAAAAAAAGTAAATCACTTATTTGAAACGTCTTTAAAAAATAGTCTTTGTTATTAGAACTTATATTTTCGATGATTAAAGGGAAGAATTTTTTTTAAAGGGAAGCGCTAATCGTGAGGAATAAACAGAAGAGGGTAGTGTGGACAAAGAACGTCGGATGATCGTAGGACGATGGAAAAAAAATAGTATGCCATTAGGCATCTCCAACGGGCCGATCCAAATGATTCTCGGCTGCCAGAAAAGATCCGCGCAGACAGCTGAACATGGATGGTTGTCATTTGGGTGAAAGTAGCCACTTTTTGGATGAATCTTGCCACTTTTTAGATATATTGTAAGATATTGTCTAACTTTGCACATTCTGGAGAAACCTGCCACTAGTTGGCGCTGCCTGGAGGGCAAAGGCATATGTTTGCCACATCTTATGCTTGACAATTTCTATGTTATTCTGTTGCAATTTGAAATGGAGTTGCCCAACTGGAAAGGTGTTCAAAATTGTCAGTGGACCGAATGGATCGCGCCGCTAGGCGCACTGTGTGGGCAGGCTGGACCGTGCGACACATCCTATCCGTGGGCTGATCCAAACTGACAGAAACGGACCGTCACCGGTTTTGATTGGCCCGCTGGAGATGCCCTTAGCACTACACAATAGTTGCGATGCCCGAAGCGAGGACAACCCATACTGGTTGAAAGATGTAACGTACGACGGAACAAGTTTATTCATAAATACTGAAAAGAAGGCAGTAGTACTATTATCATCGACTAAAAGAGGCGACGGATTGTGGATTATTTTTGTTTTCGTAGTTGCTACAGAAGAAAATGGTAGCATTCTCTCTGGGTTAAAGAGGTAGCTGGTGATGGAGTAAGCATATCTTTCTAATAGCACCGTAGTACAAGGTAATAGTGTTCTTCCCTGGTGAAAGAGCGGCGGATGATGGATGGAGTAAGTATAATTCTTTTATGGTACCGTAGGAGAAGACAACATTATTTTCCCTGAAAAAGGAGGTGCCGAATATTGGATTTTTTTTCAGAATTACCACTAAAGAGTTATGCACCGGTGAAGAATTACTAACGGGTAATTACTATCCCAAATTACGATTGAGGCCGAAGATTCATGTAAAAATGATCGCCCTTGTACACCATTGGGAAATTACCATCGCACAAATATGTGCCCTTAAAGAATTAATATTTTGTAGTTAACGGCTTGTTTCATAGTTGATGCCGGCAAATTACCGTCGACGTTAAAAAATTCTACCCAAAAATTGCTTTTGGAAAAAAAGTATAGGTAGTTACTGCCTAGTGGAAAATTATTATTGAATAGTTAACGTGGCAAATTATTGCCAAAGCTGAAGTTTCCTACCGACAAATGGACAAATTACTGGCAATAATGATCTATTTCATATTTCACATCTGCAAATTACCGTTGACATTCAACATTTCTACTGAGAAGTTGCTTTCGGGAAAAAAAACATATAAACAGTTAGCGCCTCATGAAAATTTATTGTTGAATAGTTAACATGACAAATTATATGATACTACCATTATCGTAATCTCATTATGTTTATTGATTTACATAATCTCAAATCAAAACTGTATACAAGATCTATTTGACATTAATTTTTCTAGTTTTGCATGCTATGCTATGCTACCTCCATCACAAAGTTTAAGACTTTTTTAAAAGTAGTCAAACCAAGTAAAATTTGGCCAAACCTTTAGAAGAATCTATTAACAAATATAATATTTTATAGATATCATAAGAAAATCTATTTTATTATCTATCTAAGAATATTGATTTTGTATTTTGCATGTTAATGTTTTTTGATAAAAATTTAGTCAGACTTGATATAGTTTAGCTTTCCAAAAATAATAGAAGCCTTAAGTTTTGAGATGGAGGTAGTAGTAGTATTTATCTATGATACCAGCATCACACATCTTATCATTAACTAGTGGAATGCCCGTGCGTTGCTACGGTTTCTTTAAATTCTTTTTTGCAACACATATATACATAAAATTTAACGTGCAGAAAGAGATAACCACATAGTATTCCATAGAAAATGATTTTCTTAAATTATAGTTCAATAAAAATCTATAATTGAACAACATAAGCATACAAAACAACAATTTATCTAATTATCTCTTATTAAATAAGATTCCAAATTGCTCGGATCCTAGAGATGGCTTCAAGTCTTTCATACACATCACACCTACGAGTACAAACTCGTATTGCGATGTTAGAGCATCTCCAGTCGCGTCCCCAAACCGTCCCCCAAAGGGATTTGGGGCGCGCCGGACAGAAAATACGTTCCAGCCGCGTCCCCCAAAGCCCTTTTTTGTCCGGCGCGCCCCTATACGGTGTCCGGCGCCCCGAGCCCGTCCCCGTCCCACAGGGGACGCTCCGGGGACGCCGGACACAACGAAAAGCGAGGCCAACCGAGGCCAACCGACGCGGGGCCGACCCGTCAGCGGCACGGAAGGCTAAAACCCCGTCGCCTACCTTTGGTCAAGCGACGTTAATGGCGTCCCTGTTTTCCCAGGCGACGCAGGGACGCGTCTCGTCGTGCATGGCCGCGTGGCCGTCCGCGCCGGAGTTATTGCGTGCAACCACCCGCTGCCGCCGCTGTTTTAAGACGCCCTGCAGTTATCGCCGCTCATAATCCTTCTCGTCGCCGCCGCCTCCCCCCTCCCAGATCCTCTCCTCGCCGCTCAAAAAATGTCGAGCTCGTCCTCCCGCAAGATTGCCGCGGCGAACGGCTTCGGACGCGGCAGCCTCACCGTGGCGGAGGCGTGGGCGCTGTACCACGCCCGGTATCCAGTCCCGCCGGACATGCGGCTGCCAAGCAGCGGCGGCTGGAAGATGGCCGTGAACGGCATTGGCGTTCCGCCGCCGCCGAAGCCGAAGACGGACCAATGGAGGGACGCCATCAAGGCCCGTCGGGCTCAACTCACCGCCGAGGAGCGGGCGGATCCGACATGGGCGGCCAAGGACAACGACGACTGGTGGGTCGCGTACTTCAAGGCCAAGTACGACGTCGAGATGCACAACACCACCGGCCTCATCGGCGGGCCCAACAGCTGGAACAGGGAAGGCCGCGCCCTGTTCTGGGGCGTTCCGGGGCGCACCCTCGAGAACGTCATCCGCGGCCTCCGCAACGGCGCTCCAAGGCTGGAGATGCCGTCGTCGCCGCCGCCGTCTCCTCAATGGCAGCCGAGGAGGACGACGTACTCGTCCTCCTCGCACTCTTCTTCCTCGGGACCGGCGCGATCGACGCCGTCCTCATCGTACCGGTCGGCGCCCTACACCATCCCCAAACGGGAGGTCAAGGAGGAGCCGGCGACGCCCGTCAACACGAGGCGTGGCGGTAGCGGCAGCGGGCGGCAGCAAGGGAGGCGCGGCGGCGCCCTCCTCATCCCGAAGCCGGAGGTGAAGGAGGAGCCGGAGGAGCCGGAGGAAGCGTCGCAGGCGGCGCTGCTGGCGGAGTACGAGCGGCAGCAGCGGCTCATCGCCAGCAGCGACGACCCCGAGGACTGCCCAGGGCTGCGGGCGGCGTTCTTGGCGTCCATGGACGACAAGGACGCCTGGAGGGGCGACCTGGACGCGGCGATCGCCATGTCCATCCGCGACTCCGGCAAGCCGCTGGTGGACCTCACCGACGACGGCGAGGCAGGACCAAGCGGCTTGGTGAAGGACGAGCCCGTGGACGAGCCCGTCGACGAGCGCGTCAAGCAGGAGGTCGTCACCGACGAGATGTACAACTTCCAGCAGTACTACGACGCCTCCGGCCGCCGCAAGTGGTTCTAGATTAGGTTTAGTTTTAAAGTTAGTCAAATTTCGTTCGAATCTATGTAAGTTTGGACGAATCTAATCGAATCTAGTTAAGTTTAAAATTTGCGAAATTTTGTTTGGGGGACGCGACTGGGGAGCGACGTCCCCCAAACGCGGCACGAACGAAACACGTCCCCCAAACGCTCAATCCGGCGCGGTTTGGGGGACGGTTTGGGGGACGCGACTGGAGATGCTCTTAGAGCATCTTCAGTCACGTCTCCCAAGTATCAATTTCAACATCAGAGTTCACCAAAATAGAGCATCTTCAGTCACGTCTCCCAAGTATCAATTTCAACATCAGAGTTCACCAAAATAGTTAAATATTAATATCTGAGGATGTAATATCAACCGACAGAAAGAAAATAAATTGAATATCCAGATTTGTAGGTTTGATGTTACACAAGGAAAGAAAATCATGACAAGAGACCTTCTAAACAAAATCATGACTCTGAAGTCAACAGGAAATCTAAGGCTGGTGATATTCTGGCATATATGCAAATGCAACAACTTAATTATAAGTTATCCAAGTATTTTGCTTGTTCTCAAGAAACATATAAATGGTAATTCTAATACTACATCCTTTTCTAAATATAAGATGTTTTAGTAGAAAAAAATAGTCTATCAAAATATCTTATATTTTAGAATAGAGCTAATACTTATAAGCAGGTGATTCAGTAATAGTTGCTTCCAAAAGCCTAGAAATCATAGCAGCAAATAGCTTCACGTCAATCTTGGCCAAATGAAATAGACAGACGTATCAACATCTTGCTCAATTCAAAGGAGCTTTCGCAGGAACAAGACCTGCACGGGGCATTCCAAAGGATATATTTACCTGCAAAAAAAGGGTACACCCACGTCTGAGACCCTAAAATATAACACGAATCAGCTGTGATTTCCTTCCACCGTAACAGATACGGATAATATATACGAGAACCCACGTCAAAGAAAGAATATATATACGAGAACACCTCTTCAAAGCGACCGATCTCCTCGACTTGCAAAGAGCTGTCATCCTTCTGTGTTGCGCATATGCCATGTTTGTCTGATTCCAACAAGGATGTAGCCCTGACTTTTTCTGATAATGTTTCCAAATATAAAGATTAGGAAAACCTAATCAGACATGAATCCGATGCAATGGAGGAAGTCAATCTACTGCTATTATGCCAGTATTACTTCACAGCACAATAGATGCACATTTAAGAATTTACCAGCTTCCCAAGACATGTATTGAAAGGAGCAAATTGATCTACAACCGTTCCCTTATTTCTTGTATACCACTTGTAGACAAGTAGTAAAAAATAAATTACGATCTATATTCCTGAACTTTTCATTAGTCGGCATGAAAAACAGATCCAACATTATTTTATCATATGAAGTATATGTTATGAGACACAGATTTCAGTACATCTCTTTCATACATGGTTAATTTAGAAATGAAGTTGTTATTTGTGCCTCGTATTACATGACCTAACCATAATCTATTCAAAGATAACACCTCACTGTTCAATATACGTTTTTAGTCCAAGATGACACTAAACAGCACTCAATTAACAGCACTTGTGCATGATCATGTAAATGAAGAAGATCAGTGGCGTTTGTTCCATTTCATACCTGTTGAATGGAGAGCCTTGGCATGTGATGCTTTAGCAGCCACATTGGAGCGCTGAAGAAGGCGCTGGCTGTAAACTGGGAGGTGATGCTTGTCCAAGGGAAAGGTACTGCTTCGATAACCTCTGTAGCATCATCATCATTTAGGTGAAAACAAAGGTTGGATTAGGATCAAGCAAGAAACAATTTGCAGTCTAAGAGAAGCAAGAGGAAGTGGTGATTGGAAAGGAGCCAGCTTGTTGTAAATGTTGAAGGAGATATTGAGTAGGTTGGTATCAGATTGGAAACAAACCAACCTGCAGGGAATGCAGCGTCCGCCGGAGCTGAATCTGTCAGTGCATCTGCCGTCGTCCATCTCGTGACCTTGCTTGTCGTTGCCGCGGGAAGTTGGCTAGCGAAGCCACGGTGGTGGCCGTGGCTGCTACTACAGGCAGAGGACAAGGAGTCTACTGCATGGGAGGATGATGGCATTTTTGAATCCTCGAGGCGGTGGCTTGGAGACCTAGCGGACGGGGCAGAAGAAAGGAAGCAGCCTTGGTACGACGGTAGGATAGGAGCAAATATGGTTGTGATATTTTATTTTTCGGAGCAAGGAAAGGTATCATTCCAAATTGATTGCGGGATGGCAGGATAGAAGCACCAGCTTGTGATTGATATATATCTTTCCTAATTTGTACCGTGAGATGGTTCTGAGATGGTACCGTGAGATGGCAGGATAGATTCACGATACCATGATCCATTTATGCGGAGAGATACTATGATTGTTAGTATGCGCTGACAAAGGGAAGGAGGGGAGACTTGGCTTGTAATTAGATTAGACGATCGGATATTAAGCGGATATCAAGAGATTATATTGGGTGGACAGGATGCTTCCAATGACGACCATATTTTGATGTTACCATAATTCAGCGTTGACAACAGCCTACGTGACTGCCTAGTTAATTTGTACGTGATTGAGGAGAACCAAGTCTGGAGCATAATTGATGTTACCATATTTTGATATTACCATAATTATTCTGCGTTGACAACAAAGATACCGTGACTGATTTTTATACCATACTTAATTTGTGCGTGGAGATATTTGAGGTGTGACTTGATCGGACGAAGCTAAGATAGGGAGAATAGATTAGAGGGTCCGGATTGTTTTAATGACGACCACCAAAGTGCGTTGAGTGTCAAACGACCAACTCCCATTTAATAGTAAAGATTGTGCACATCAGTTTTTTGCATGCATAGAAATCATGATACTATCTATGATACCCTATGGCTAGTCTAAAATCTTGCACATGATTCAACGAGTATATTTGGGTGTCTGACGAGGGTGCTCCTCGGCAATAACCACCTTTTGGGGTTTAGGATTGACGGAATCCTGCAGGCTAACATGAGACATCGGATACCAAACATACAGGGAGAGAGATTTACCCAAGTTTGGAGCCTTCGATGAGGTAAAACCCTTACTTTCTGCTTGTCTGATCTTGATTATCGAAATTATCGAGTTTACAATGGGGTAGCCGAAGGCTATGACTAAGATCTCGTCGAGAGGCTAAGATTTCTAATGACCTAGCTCTAGCTTGCGGTGAATCTAGCTGTGGTGATTGTGTGTCTCTCGGCAGACCCTCTCTTGACCCTTATATTGCAGGCCAGGTCTTGAGAGTCTTGTTCGGGTTCGACTAGTTTACAAAGAGTTCTATGTCTAAACTTTTCTTATCCTTCGTCTTCTTGCCTTGTTCATCAAGAACCCTTCTTTGGAACCGATGTATCGGCCCACCTTGGTTGGTAGACGATCTTCATGGGCCCCTGGTTGAACCGTAGGAGGTAGCATAACTTTGGTTACCCGAAGGGTAATGCCCACATCAATGTCATTTAATGCATTTGTATTGTTTTCGCATAAAATATGTCCCAAGCGTAGCATTATTCTTCTCATGTAATGGGGGACCGAAAAATATTGTGCGAAAAATAGTCTTTATGGATGTGGCACTTTCAGGCACAACCAAGGTTTTGGTTCTCAATAGGAAAATATTCCGAGGGGGTCAGGATTTCCGGTTACCGTGGTTAATGGAAAATTCTGAGGGGTTACCAAAAAAAGTTGAAAATCAAATTTTCAATTAAAGTTTCTTGATATGACCATTTACCAAGCGTTCTGGTTAAAATATAAAAAAAGTTCGAATTTTGCAATTTTTTGCTCGGTATGACTGTTTACCAGGTACTTCGGAAACCCGGTAATCAAAACCCTAAGGCACCATGCTAAAAAACAAAAAACCTCGGCACAACACGCTACGCGCTGTGTGCTTGCAAGCCGCTGCTGCGTACTCGAGCTTCCGGTGGGAGCTGGGGCCAAGTGGAAGAAGCAGCGGGAGAGATAGCGGAGTAAACCAGTCGCGTTGTAGTCCAATTCAACGGGAAAATGCTCGTGTAAGTCAATGGTGAAGTGCAAATGAGCAGCTGCGACGCGTTACGTTCACAACGTGAGTCTGAGCTGTTAGATGCACGTCGGGATCAGTGTCTATTCTATGCCCACTTGCTGGAACCAATTTTTCATACGGCAAAGATACTACTCCACACAAAACATACGTTATCGCGGTGTACCGTATTCCATACAAAGATATGACTGTACTCCACTAGTTAGATGAAGAATTGAAGATATAAATACTCCCTCCGTGGATCCATATTAATTATCGCTAATATGGATGTATCTAGACTTATTTTCCTGTAGATATATTTATATTTTTGTGCAACATGTTTTGGTGCAGCGTGTTTTGTATATTTTTTGTGCGGCACGTTTTTTAAACAAGATTGAAATGTAGATGATATATACTCACTCCATCCCAAAAAAGCTGCTAGCTAAATTTTTTCTAGATACAGATATATCTATAAATAAAATATGTATATATACAACAACAGCGATTACACCCCGCTCTAGCAGGCAACGCAACTTTGAAAATAGTGCCAGTAACAACAACAGCGATTACACCATCGCGGAGGAAGAATGGGCGGCAGCCCGGGCAGCTGTATTCAACAACACGCCACTTCCCGCCGGAACTTCAGTTGGAACCCTTAATGCCTATCGCTATATTTTGGGGAAAAATCGGGAGCGACTATCGAACGAGCAGGCCACCCTCGAACGGCGTCTGATAGCAGCAGACCAATCTAGTGAACGACGGAGGGGCTCACGAGGAAGCGCGTCCCGAAGCAGCCAAGGCGCAGGAAAGCATCGATCAAGGCTGTCCCGACTTTCGGAGGACGATGCTAGAGAAATAACATCAAACCTATCCAAGTCCTTCATGACCACGGACACTTCGGGTATGTTAAGGCCAGAAACCGTTGAAGGAGCAACCGCCAACCTCGCGGCATACCTTATTAACCAACGACCCGAA
The DNA here is from genome assembly GCF_019359855.2 of Lolium perenne. Taxonomy (NCBI): domain Eukaryota; kingdom Viridiplantae; phylum Streptophyta; class Magnoliopsida; order Poales; family Poaceae; genus Lolium; species Lolium perenne. Next base: position 193,793,295 of record NC_067245.2, read on the forward strand.
GGTTCTATGGCTCAAGCCCATCGGGGTGCACTGGAAAGCCTGGCAATCCTGGGAGGCAGTCTGGTTCCACGAAAGGAAAAAATCCACGCGTCAAGCCAGCGGCTCGAAGCACCGTTCAAGGGACGCCCAAGACGAAATCACCTAGAGTAGAATCGACAAAGCCAGGCGACGGCGAGCCGCAAGGGAGGAGTACGATAGTGACGCCTTAGAAGAAAGCCAGGAGTACGATGGCGAGATGAGAGGAGTTGATTGTTTAAGTTATAAGATCCACGAGACAATGCCACCCAAAAGGTTCAAACCTACTCGTACTGATGCCGCTAAGTATGACGGGAAGCAGGAGCCGAGGTCTTGGATAGATGATTATCTGCAGACTGTGATCCTACGCAAAGGAAATCAGATAGCTGCAATGCAGTGCTTGCAACTTTACCTGAAGGATTCGGCACGGGCCTGGTTGAGAGGCCTGCCGAAGGGTTCCATCAAGTCATGGGATGATCTGGTAGACGCTTTCGTCAAAAACTTCCAAGAAACATACAAAAGGCCTGTTGGGATCGAAGAATTACGGCATTGCCAGCAGAAGCCGAAGGAGTCGATGCGTGCATACATTGGAAGGTTCACTAAACTCCTGAACGCTGCCGAAGATGTTTCCGTCGACAGAGAAATCGATGCCTTTAGCGATGGTATTCGACGTGAAACCTACATAGAGGAGCTTGGGCGCAAGAAGCCGAAGACCATAACCAAGTTAATGGAAATTGCCAACAGCTGGGCTGATGGCGAAGACAACGTGCGAAGGCCTCGACCACGCAGTGATGACGAAGACGATGATCAGCCGAGGCATGATTCGGGTGGTCGAAGAGATCGTCGTAAGAAAAGGAAAGACCGCAGTTATGATGACAACAACTTGGTAGCCGCAGGATATTCTCATCGACGAGATGATCGGTATGAAGACAGGTAAGATGATCGACAGGATGGCAATCGGAGTAATTCTGGGAACCGTGGCAACTACAAACCACGGCCTCAGAGGACCCCTGAGTTACCCTTCGCTGAGCGGATAAATGCCCCTTGCTACCTGCACGCGTACATCGATTCTAAAGACAACAAGAAGAAATCAAGTCATCTCCTCAGAGACTGTCGATAGTTCATCGAGATGCAGAAGCTCATCCAGCAGCAGCAGCAGCCAATTCCACCACCACCGCCACCTCAGCACCAGGTTCAGCAGGTCCAGCCTCACAACTCTAACGAGCCTTTACCGCCACCACGTGGACAAATGAGTATGATTCATAGAACTGGTGTTTCGAGAAGGGAGATGAAGAAGCTCACCCAAGAAATCAACCTCGCAGAAAGTATCATGGCTAATATTCCTGAATACATCGACTGGTCATCTCAGAGCATTCTATTCAGCAGAGCAGATCACCCGATGACAATTCCAAAGCCAGGGCACGCTGCCTTAGTAGTCGAAGCGCAAATTGGAGGGTTTAAAATGAGCAAGGTCTTCATGGACGGTGGAAGCGGATTAAATCTGATATTCCTCGACACAATCAAAGACATGGGAATTACGATGAGGATGCTGGAAGAAACAGATACTTGTTTCCACGGGATCCTCCCCACCTTAACGGCGTACTCTCTTGGCAAAGTTTACTTGAACTATGTCTTTGGGAAACCCGATAACTTCAGGAAGGAAAAGATTGATTTTGAAGTAGTAAACTGGGAATCACAGTACCACGCTATACTCGGAAGATCATCTTATGCCAAGTTCATGGTTGTGCCACATTATGTGTACCTCAAGCTCAAGATGTCTGGGAACAATGGAACAAACATCACAGTCTATGGAAAATTTTCACGCTCAGATAATTGTTATCGCGAGTTTCAGAGGATTGGTGCCAAGTTTGGACTAAAGCAAGAACCTGACGACTTCCCTTCAAAATCGTCAGCACTCGATAACAAGGAAGATGAACGCGTAAAGAAATTGAAGAAGAAACCGGCTGATCTTGCTCTGGAAGCTTCGACAGTAAAACCTTCGGCAGCTGACGGCAAGACCATTATAGAAGAAAACAAAACTCCGGCACTCGCCGCAAGAACTCCTGATGAAACCAGTGACGCTTCCAAAGCCACTGGCACATCGGATAAGCTCGAAGATAAGAAGAACCCCCCTCTTGTTTAAAAGGATGGGTAGAATTATATTTAGTTTTTTCTCTTTTCAATAGGGCCCTTTTAGCCCCTTGATGGCGTGTAACTCACACGTTCGTTGGGAACCCCAAGAGGAAGGTATGATGCGCACAGCAGCAAGTTTTCCCTCAGAAAGAAACCAAGGTTTATCGAACCAGGAGGAGCCAAGAAGCACGTTGAAGGTTGATGGCGGCGGGATGTAGTGCGGCGCAACACCAGGGATTCCGGCGCCAACGTGGAACCTGCACAACACAACCAAAGTACTTTGCCCTAACGAAACAGTGAGGTTGTCAATCTCACCGGCTTGCTGTAACAAAGGATTAACCGTATTGTGTGGAAGATGATTGTTTGCAGAAAACAGTAGAACAAGTATTGCAGTAGATTGTATTTCAGTAAAGAGAATTGGACCGGGGTCCACAGTTCACTAGAGGTATCTCTCCCATAAGACAAACAGCATGTTGGGTGAACAAATTACAGTTGGGCAATTGACAAATAAAGAGAGCATGACAATGCACATACATATCATGATAATTATAGTGAGATTTAATTGGGCATTACGACAAAGTACATAGACCGCCATCCAACTGCATCTATGCCTAAAAAGTCCACCTTCAGGTTATCATCCGAACCCCCTCCAGTATTAAGTTGCAAAGCAACAGACAATTGCATTAAGTATGGTGCGTAATGTAATCAACAACTACATCCTTAGACATAGCATCAATGTTTTATCCCTAGTGGCAACAGCACAACACAACCTTAGAACTTTCTCACATCGTCCTGTGTGTCAATGCAGGCATGAACCCACTATCGAGCATAAGTACTCCCTCTTGGAGTTACAAGCATCTACTTGGCCAGAGCATCTACTAGTAACGGAAAGCATGCAAGATCATAAACAACACATAAGTATAACTTTGATAATCAACATAACAAGTATTCTCTATTCATCGGATCCCAACAAACGCAACATATAGAATTACAGATAGATGATCTTGATCATGTTAGGCAGCTCACAAGATCCGACAATGATAGCACAATGGGGAGAAGACAACCATCTAGCTACTGCTATGGACCCATAGTCCAGGGGTAGACTACTCACACATCACACCGGAGGCGACCATGGCGGCGTAGAGTCCTCCGGGAGATGATTCCCCTCTCCGGCAGGGTGCCGGAGGCGATCTCCTGGATCCCCCGAGATGGGATCGGCGTTGGCGGCGTCTCTGGAAGGTTTTCCGTATCGTGGCTCTCGTGCCGGGGGTTTCGTCACGGAGGCTATTTGTAGGCGGAAGGGCAGGTCAAGAGGCGGCACGAGGGCCCCACACCACAGGCCGCGCGGCCAAGGGGGGGCCGCGCCGCCCTAGGGTGTGGCCCCCTCGTGGCCCCTCTTCGTCTCTCCTTCGGACTTCTGGAAGCTTCGTGGAAAAATAGGCCCCTGGGCTTTGATTTCGTCCAATTCCGAGAATATTTCCTTACTAGGATTTCTGAAACCAAAAACAGCAGAAAACAGAATCGGCACTTCGGCATCTTGTTAATAGGTTAGTTCCGTAAAATGCACGAATATGACATAAAGTGTGCATAAAACATGTAGATAACATCAATAATGTGGCATGGAACATAAGAAATTATCGATACGTCGGAGACGTATCAGCATCCCCAAGCTTAGTTCTGCTCGTCCCGAGCAGGTAAAACGATAACACGAGATAATTTACGGAGTGACATGCCATCATAATCTTGATCATACTATTTGTAAAGCATATGTAGTGAATGCAGCGATCAAAACAATGTATATGACATGAGTAAACAAGTGAATCATAAAGCAAAGACTTTTCATGAATAGCACTTCAAGACAAGCATCAATTAAGTCTTGCATAAGAGTTAACTCATAAAGCAATAATTCAAAGTAAAGGCATTGAAGCAACACAAAAGAAGATTAAGTTTCAGCGGTTGCTTTCAACTTGTAACATGTATATCTCATGGATATTGTCAACATAGAGTAATATAATAAATGCAATAAGCAAGTATGTAGGAATCAATGCACAGTTCACACAAGTGTTTGCTTCTTGAGGTGGAGAGAAATAGGTGAACTGACTCGACATTGAAAGTAAAAGAATGGTCCTCATAGAGGAAAAGCATCGATTGCTATATTTGTGCTAGAGCTTTGATTTTGAAAACATGAAACAATTTTGTCAACGGTAGTAATAAAGCATATGCATCATGTAAATTATATCTTATAAGTTGCAAGCCTCATGCATAGTGTACCAATAGTGCCCGCACCTTGTCCTAATTAGCTTGGACTACCTGGATTATCACCGCAATACATATGCTTTCACCAAGTATCACAAAGGGGTACCTCTATGCCGCCTGTACAAAGGTCTAAGGAGAAAGCTCGCATTTGGATTTCTCGCTTTTGATTATTCTCAACTTAGACATCCATACCGGGACAACATAGACAACAGATAATGGACTCCTCTTTTTTAATGCTTAAGCATTCAACAACAATTAATTCTTTTCTCATTAGAGATTTGAGGATGTTTGTCCAAAACTGAAACTTCCACCATGGATCATGGCTTTAGTTAGCGGCCCAATGTTCTTCTCTAACAATATGCATGCTCAAACCATTCAACTCAGTGTAGATCGCCCTTACTTCAGACAAGACGAACATGCATAGCAACTCACATGAAATTCAACAATGAAAAGTTGATGGCGTCCCCAGTGAACATGGTTATCGCACAACAAGCAACTTAATAAGAGATAAAGTGCATAATTTCATATTCAATACCACAATAGTTTTTAAGCTATTTGTCCCATGAGCTATATATTGCAAAGGTGAATGATGGAATTTTAAAGGTAGCACTCAAGCAATTTACTTTGGAATGGCGGAAAATACCATGTAGTAGGTAGGTATGGTGGACACAAATGGCATAGTGGTTGGCTCAAGTATTTTGGATGCATGAGAAGTATTCCCTCTCGATACAAGGTTTAGGCTAGCAAGGCTTATTTGAAACAAACACAAGGATGAACCGGTGCAGCAAAACTCACATAAAAGTCATATCGAAAACATTATAAGACTCTACACCGTCTTCCTTGTTGTTCAAACTCAATACTAGAAATTATCTAGACCTTAGAGAAACCAAATATGCAAACCAAATTTAGCATGCTCTATGTATTTCTTCATTAATGGGTGCAAAGCATATGATGCAAGAGCTTAAACATGAGCACAACAATTGCCAAGTATCACATTACCCAAGACATTAATAGCAATTACTACATGTATCATTTTCCAATTCCAACCATATAACAATTTAACGAAGGAGAAACTTCGCCATGAATACTATGAGTAGAAACCAAGGACATACTTGTCCATATGCTACAGCGGAGCGTGTCTCTCTCCCATAAAGTGAATGCTAGGATCCATTTTATTCAAACAAAACAAAAACAAAAACAAACCGACGCTCCAAGAAAAAAGCACATAAGATGTGATGGAATAAAAATATAGTTTCAGGGGAGGAACCTGATAATGTTGTCCATGAAGAAGGGGATGCCTTGGGCATCCCCAAGCTTAGACGCTTGAGTCTTCTTGATATATGCAGGGGTGAACCACCGGGGCATCCCCAAGCTTAGAGCTTTCACTCTCCTTGATCATGTTGCATCATACTCCTCTCTTGATCCTTGAAAACTTCCTCCACACCAAACTCGAAACAACTCATTAGAGGGTTAGTGCACAATATAAATTAACATATTCAGAGATGACACAATCATTCTTAACACTTCTGGACATTGCATAATGCTACTGGACATTAGTGGATCAAAGAAATTCATCCAACATAGCAAAAGAGGCAATGCGAAATAAAAGGCAGAATCTATCAAAACAGAACAGTTCGTATTGACGAATTTTAAAATGGCACCAGACTTGCTCAAATGAAAATTCCCAAATTGAATGAAAGTTGCATACATATCTGAGGATTATGCACGTAAATTGGCTTAATTTTCTGAGCTACCTACAGGGAGGTGGACCCAGATTCGTGACAGCAAAGAAATCTGGAACTGTGCAGTAATCCAAATCTAGTACTTACTTTTCTATCAACGGCTTAACTTGGCACAACAAAACACAAAACTAAGATAAGGAGAGGTTGCTACAGTAGTAAACAACTTCCAAGACACAAAATAAAAACAAAGTACTGTAGGTAAAAACATGGGTTGTCTCCCATAAGCGCTTTTCTTTAACGCCTTTCAGCTAGGCGCAGAAAGTGTGTATCAAGTATTATCAAGAGACGAAGTGTCAATATCATAATTTGTTCTCATAATAGAATCAAAAGGGTAATTCATTCTCTTTCTAGGGAAGTGTTCCATACCTTTCTTGAGAGGAAATTGATATTTTATATTACCTTCCTTCATATCAATGATAGCACCAACAGTTCGAAGAAAAGGTCTTCCCAATATAATGGGACAAGATGCATTGCATTCAATATCCAAGACAACAAAATCAACGGGAACAAGATTATTGTTAACGGTAATGCGAACATTATCAACTTTACCCAAAGGTTTCTTTGTAGAATGATCAGCAAGATTAACATCCAAATAACAATTTTTCAGTGGTGGCAAGTCAAGCATATTATAAATTTTCTTAGGCATAACAGAAATACTTGCACCAAGATCACATAAAGCATTACAATCAAAATCTTTAACCTTCATCTTAATGATGGGCTCCCAACCATCCTCTAACTTTTTAGGAATAGAGGCTTCACGCTCTAGTTTCTCTTCTCTAGCTTTTATGAGAGCATTTGTAATATGATGCGTGAAAGCCAAATTTATAGCACTAGCATTAGGACTTTTAGCAAGTTTTTGCAAGAACTTTATAACTTCAGAGATGTGGCAATCATCAAAATTCAAACCATTATAATCTAAAGCAATGGGATCATCATCCCCAATGTTGGAAAAAATTTCAGCGACTTTATCGATTTCAGAAGCTTTAATGATTTAGCAGCTTTCGTGCGGTTTCTCGCGCTTTGCATTAGAAGTGGAAACATTGCTAACACCAATTCTTTTATTAGTATTAGTAGGAGGTGCAGCAACATGTGTAGCATTAGCATTACTAGTGGTGGTAATAGTCCAAACTTTAGCTACATTCTTCTCTTTAGCTAGTTTTTCATTTTCTTCTCTATCCCACCTAGCACGCAGTTCAGCCATTAATCTTATATTCTCATTAATTCTAACTTGAATGGCATTTGATGTAGTAACAATTTTATTATGATGATTTTCATTAGGCAAAACTTTCGATTTCAAAAGATCAACATCAGCAGCAAGACTATCGACTTTAGAAGCAAGTATATCAATTTTCCCAAGCTTTTCTTCAACAGATTTGTTAAAAGCAGTTTGTGTACTAATAAATTCTTTAAGCATGGCTTCAAGTCCAGGGGGTGAACTCCCATTATTGTTGTAAGAATTCCCATAAGAATTACCATAGCTGTTGCCATTATTATAAGGATATGGCCTATAGTTGTTACTAGAATTGTTCCGGTAAGCATTGTTGTTGAAATTATTATTTTTAATGAAGTTTACATCAACATGTTCTTCTTGTGCAACCAATGAAGCTAATGGAACATTATTAGGATCAATATTAGTCCTATCATTCACAAGCATAGACATAATAGCATCAATCTTAGCACTCAAGGAAGAGGTTTCTTCGACAGAATTTACCTTCTTACCTTGTGGAGCCCTTTCCGTGTGCCATTCAGAGTAGTTGATCATCATATTATCAAGAAGCTTTGTTGCTTCACCAAGAGTGATGGACATAAAGGTACCTCCAGCAGCTGAATCCAATAAATTCCGTGAAGAAAAATTTAGTCCTGCATAGAAGGTTTGGATGATCATCCAAGTAGTCAGTCCATGGGTTGGGCAATTTTTAACCAAAGATTTCATTCTTTCCCAAGCTTGAGCAACATGTTCAGTATCTAATTGTTTAAAATTCATTATGCTACTCCTCAAAGATATAATTTTAGCAGGGGGATAATATCTACCAATAAAAGCATCCTTGCATTTAGTCCATGAATCAATACTATTCTTAGGCAGAGATAGCAACCAATCTTTAGCTCTTCCTCTTAATGAGAAAGGAAACAATTTTAGTTTAATAATATCACCATCTACATCTTTATATTTTTGCATTTCACATAGTTCAACAAAATTATTAAGATGGGCAGCAGCATCATCAGAACTAACACCAGAAAATTGCTCTCGCATAACAAGATTCAGTAAAGCAGGTTTAATTTCAAAGAATTCTGCTGTAGTAGCAGGTGGAGCAATAGGTGTGCATAAGAAATCATTATTATTTGTGGTTGTGAAGTCACACAACTTAGTATTTTCAGCGTTGGCCATTTTAGCAACAGTAAATAAAGCAAACTAGATAAGGTAAATGCAAGTAAACTAATTTTTTTGTGTTTTCGATATAGCAAATAAAGTAAAACTAGCAACTAATTTTTTTGTATTTTGATTTAGTGCAGCAAACAAAGTAGTAAATAAAACTAAGCAAGACAAAAACAAAGTAAAGAGATTGAGAAGTGGAGACTCCCCTTGCAGCGTGTCTTGATCTCCCCGGCAACGGCGCCAGAAAATATGCTTGATGGCGTGTAACTCACACGTTCGTTGGGAACCCAAGAGGAAGGTATGATGCGCACAGCAGCAAGTTTTCCCTCAGAAAGAAACCAAGGTTTATCGAACCAGGAGGAGCCAAGAAGCACGTTGAAGGTTGATGGCGGCGGGATGTAGTGCGGCGCAACACCAGGGATTCCGGCGCCAACGTGGAACCTGCACAACACAACCAAAGTACTTTCCCCCAACGAAACAGTGAGGTTGTCAATCTCACCGGCTTGCTGTAACAAAGGATTAACCGTATTGTGTGGAAGATGATTGTTTGCAGAAAACAGTAGAACAAGTATTGCAGTAGATTGTATTTCAGTAAAGAGAATTGGACCGGGGTCCACAGTTCACTAGAGGTATCTCTCCCATAAGACAAACAGCATGTTGGGTGAACAAATTACAGTTGGGCAATTGACAAATAAAGAGAGCATGACAATGCACATACATATCATGATAATTATAGTGAGATTTAATTGGGCATTACGACAAAGTACATAGACCGCCATCCAACTGCATCTATGCCTAAAAAGTCCACCTTCAGGTTATCATCCGAACCCCCTCCAGTATTAAGTTGCAAAGCAACAGACAATTGCATTAAGTATGGTGTGTAATGTAATCAACAACTACATCCTTAGACATAGCATCAATGTTTTATCCCTAGTGGCAACAGCACAACACAACCTTAGAACTTTCTGTCACATCGTCCCGGTGTCAATGCAGGCATGAACCCACTATCGAGCATAAGTACTCCCTCTTGGAGTTACAAGCATCTACTTGGCCAGAGCATCTACTAGTAACGGAAAGCATGCAAGATCATAAACAACACATAAGTATAACTTTGATAATCAACATAACAAGTATTCTCTATTCATCGGATCCCAACAAACGCAACATATAGAATTACAGATAGATGATCTTGATCATGTTAGGCAGCTCACAAGATCCGACAATGATAGCACAATGGGGAGAAGACAACCATCTAGCTACTGCTATGGACCCATAGTCCAGGGGTAGACTACTCACACATCACACCGGAGGTGACCATGGCGGCGTAGAGTCCTCCGGGAGATGATTCCCCTCTCCGGCAGGGTGCCGGAGGCGATCTCCTGGATCCCCCGAGATGGGATCGGCGTTGGCGGCGTCTCTGGAAGGTTTTCCGTATCGTGGTTCTCGGTACTGGGGGTTTCGTCACGGAGGCTATTTGTAGGCGGAAGGGCAGGTCAAGAGACGGCACGGGGGCCCCACACCACAGGGCCGCGCGGCCAAGGGGGGGGGGCCGCGCCGCCCTAGGGTGTGGCCCCCTCGTGGCCCCTCTTCGTCTCTCCTTCGGACTTCTGGAAGCTTCGTGGAAAAATAGGCCCCTGGGCTTTGATTTCGTCCAATTCCGAGAATATTTCCTTACTAGGATTTCTGAAACCAAAAACAGCAAAACAAAGAATCGGCACTTCGGCATCTTGTTAATAGGTTAGTTCCAGAAAATGCACGAATATGACATAAAGTGTGCATAAAACATGTAGATAACATCAATAATGTGGCATGGAACATAAGAAATTATCGATACGTCGGAGACGTATCACCCCTTAGCTCTCGCTTATTTTATTAATGAAGACTCAAGTTTCGTTTCTTTGAAGTATTGCAGTAATTGATGCGTGCAGTTAACACACGTCCATTGGGAACCCCAAGAGGAAGGTGTGATGCGTACAGTAGCAAGTTTTCCCTCAGTAAGAAACCAAGGTTTATCGAACCAGTAGGAGCCAAGAAGCACGTTGAAGGTTGATGGCGGCGAAGTGTAGTGCGGCGCAACACCAGGGATTCCGGCGCCAACGTGGAACCTGCACAACACAATCAAAGTACTTTGCCCCAACGTAACAGTGAGGTTGTCAATCTCACCGGCTTGCTGTAAACAAAGGATTAATTGTATAGTGTGGAAGATGATGTTTGTTTGCGAAGAACAGTAAAGAACAATTACAGTAGATTGTATTTCAGATGTAAAGAATGGACCGGGGTCCACAGTTCACTAGTGGTGTCTCTCCCATAAGATGAATAGCATGTTGGGTGAACGAATTACAGTTGGGCAATTGACAAATAAAGAAGGCATAACAATGCACATACATTTATCATGATGAGTACTATGAGATTTAATCAGGGCATTACGACAAAGTACATAGACCGCTATCCAGCATGCATCTATGCCTAAATAGTCCACTTTCAGGTTATCATCCGAACCCCTTCCGGTATTAAGTTGTAAACAACAGACAATTGCATTAAGTATGGTGCGTAATGTAATCAACACAAATATCCTTAGGCAAAGCATCGATGTTTTATCCCTAGTAGCAACAGCACATCCACAACCTTAGAACTTTCTGTCACATCGTCCTGCATTCAATGGAGGCATGAACCCACTATCGAGCATAAATACTCCCTCTTGGAGTTACAAGTATCAACTTGGCCAGAGCCTCTACTAGCAACGGAGAGCATGCAAGAATATAAACAACATATATGATAGATTGATAATCAACTTGACATAGTATTCAATATTCATCGGATCCCAACAAACACAACATGTAGCATTACAAATAGATGATCTTGATCATGATAGGCAGCTCACAAGATCTAACATGATAGCACAATGAGGAGAAGAGAACCATCTAGCTACTGCTATGGACCCATAGTCCAGGGGTGAACTACTCACACATCGATCCGGAGGCGATCATGGCGATGAAGAGCCCTCCGGGAGATGATTCCCCTCTCCGGCAGGGTGCCGGAGGCGATCTCCTGAATCCCCCGAGATGGGATTGGCGGCGGCGGCGTCTCTGGAAGGGTTTCCGTATCGTGGCTCTCGGTACAGAGGGTTTCGCGACGAAGGCTTTAAGTAGGCGGAAGGGCGGAGTCGGAGGAGTCACGGGGGCCCCACACACTAGGGCCGCGCGGCCCCCCTTAGGCCGCGCCGCCCTAGTGTGGCGGCGCCCCGTGGCCCCACTTCGTTTCTCCCTCGGTCTTCTAGAAGCTTCGTGGAAAAATAAGCCCCTAGGCGTTGATTTCGTCCAATTCCGAGAATATTTCCTTACTAGGATTTCTGAAACCAAAAACAGCAGAAAACAGCAACTGGCTCTTCGGCATCTCGTCAATAGGTTAGTGCCGGAAAATGCATAATAATGACATATAATGTGTATAAAACATGTGAGTATCATCATAAAAGTAGCATGGAACATAAGAAATTATGGATACGTTTGAGACGTATCAAGCATCCCCAAGCTTAGTTCCTACTCGCCCTCGAGTAGGTAAACGATAACAAGGATAATTTCTGAAGTGACATGCTATCATAATCTTGATCAATACTATTTTAAAGCACATGAGATGAATGCAGTGATTCGAAGCAATGATGAAGACAATGAGTAAACAACTGAATCATATAGCAAATACTTTTCATGAATAATACTTTCAAGACAATCATCAATAAGACTTGCATAACAGTTAACTCATAAGCAATAAGTTCTTAGTAGAAAGCTTTGAAACAACACAAAGGAAGATATAAGTTTCAGCGGTTGCTTTCAACTTCAACATGTATATCCCATGCATAATTGTCAACACAAAGTAATATAACAAGTGCAATAGGTAAACATGTAAGAATCAATGCACACAGTTTACACAAGTGTTTGCTTCTAAGATAGAAAGAAGTAGGTAAACTGACTCAACAATAAAGTAGAAGAATGGCCCTTCGCAGAGGGAAGCATGGATTACTATATTTGTGCTAGAGCTTTTCATTTTGAAAACAAGAAACAATTTTGTCAACGGTAGTAATAAATCATATGTGTCATGTATAAGATATCCTATAAGTTGCAAGCCTCATGCATAGAATACTAATAGTGCCCGCACCTTGTCCTAATTAGCTAGGATTAACACGGATTATCATTGCATAACATATGTTTCAACCAAGTGTCACAAAGGGGTACCTCTATGCACTCGTACGAGAGGTCTAAGGAGAAAGTTCGCATTGGATTTCTCGCTTTTGATTATTCTCAACTTAGACATCCATACCGGGACAACATAGACAACAGATAATGGACTCCTCTTTAATGCTTAAGCATTCAACAACAGATAATATTCTCATAAGAGATTGAGGATTTGTGTCCAAACTGAAACTTCCACCATGATTCATGGCTTTAGTTAGCGGCCCAATGTTCTTCTCTAACAATATGCATACTCAAACTATTTGATCATGAAAATCGCCCTTACTTCAGACAAGACGAACATGCATAGCAACTCACATGATATTCAACAAAGGTAAAAGTTGATGGCATCCCCAGAAACATGGTTACCGCTCAACAAGCAACTTATTAAGAAATAAGACACATAAGTACATATTCTTCACCACAATAGTTTTTAAGGCTATTTTCCCATGAGCTATGTATTGTAAAGGCAAAGAATAGAAGTTTAAAGGTAGCACTCAAGTAATGTACTTTGGAATGGCAGAGAAATACCATGTGGTAGGTAGGTATGGTGGACACAAATGGCATAGTTTTTGGCTCAAGGATTTGGATGCACGAGAAGAATTCTTCTCAATACAAGGCTAGGCTAGCAAGGTTGTTTGAAGCAAACTCAAGTATAAAACGGTGCAGCAAGACTCACATATGAACATATTGTAAGCATTATAAGACTTTACATCGTCTCCTTGTTGTTCAAACACCTTAACCAGAAAATATCTAGACTCTAGAGACCAATCATGCAAACCAAATTTTAACAAGCTCTATGTAGTTATTCATTAATAGGTGCAAAGTACATGATGCAAGAGCTTAAACATGATCTATATGAACACAACAATTGCCAAGTATCAAATTATTCAAGACATTATACCATTTACCACATGCGGCATTTTCCGTTTCCAACCATATATCAATGAACGAAGTAGTTCAACCTTCGCAATGAACAATAAGAATAAAGCTAAGAACACATGTGTTCATATGCAACAGCGGAGCGTGTCTCTCTACCACACAAAGAATGCTAGGATCCGATTTTATTCAAACAAAACAAAAATAAAAACAAACAGACGCTCCAAGTAAAGCGCATAAGATGTGACTGAATAAAAATATAGTTTCACTAGAGGTGACCTGATAAGTTGTCGATGAAGAAGGGGATGCCTTGGGCATCCCCAAGCTTAGATGCTTGAGTCTTCTTAAAATATGCAGGGATGAACCACGGGGGCGTCCCCAAGCTTAGACATTTCACTCTTCTTGATCATATTGTATCATCCTCCTCTCTTGATCCTTGAAAACTTCCTCCACACCAAACTCAAAACAAACTCATTAGAGGGTTAGTGCATAATTCATATATTCAGAGGTGACATAATCATTCTTAACACTTCTGGATATTGCACAAAGCTACTGAAAGTTAATGGAACAAAGAAATCCATCAAACATAGCAAAACAGGCAATGCGAAATAAAAGGCAGAATCTGTCAAAACAGAACATTCCGTAAAGACGAATTTTCCAGGGGCACTTAACTTGCTCAGATGAAAATGCTCAAATTGAATGAAAGTTGAGTACATATCTGAGGATCACACACGTAAATTGGCAGATTTTTCTGAGTTACCTACAGAGAACCCTGCCCAAATTCGTGACAGTAAGAAATCTGTTTCTGCGCAGTAATCCAAATCTAGTATTGACTTTACTATCACAGACTTTACTTGGCACAACAATGCAATAAAATAAAGATAAAGAGAGGTTGCTACAGTAGTAACAACTTCTAAGACTCAAATATAAAACAAAAGTACTGTAGTAAAATCATGGGTTGTCTCCCATAAGCGCTTTTCTTTAACGCCTTTCAGCTAGGCGCAGAAAGTGTGAATCAAGTAACATCAAGAGATGAAGCATCGACATCATAATTTGTTCTAATAATAGAATCATAAGGTAACTTCATTCTCTTTCTAGGTAAGTGTTCCATACCTTTCTTGAGAGGAAATTGATATTTAATATTACCTTCCTTCATATCAATGGTAGCACCAACAGTTCGAAGAAAAGGTCTTCCCAAAATAATGGGACAAGATGCATTGCATTCAATATCCAAGACAACAAAATCAACGGGGACAAGGTTATTGTTAACCGTAATACGAACATTATCAGTCCTCCCCAAAGGTTTCTTTATAGCATTATCAGCAAGATTAACATCCAAATAACAAATTTTCAATGGTGGCAAGTCAAGCATATCATAGATTTTCTTAGGCATAACGGAAATACTTGCACCAAGATCACATAAAGCATTACAATCAAAATCATTGACCCTCATCTTAATGATGGGCTCCCAACCATCTTCTAACTTCCTAGGAATAGAAGTTTCAAGTTTTAGTTTCTCTTCTCTAGCTTTTATGAGAGCATTTGTAATATGTTTTGTAAAGGCCAAATTTATAGCACTAGCATTGGGACTTTTAGCAAGTTTTTGTAAGAACTTTATAACTTCAGAGATGTGACAATCATCAAAATCTAAACTATTATGATCTACAGCAATGGGATCATTGTCCCCAATATTTTAAAAATTTCAGCAGTTTTATCACAAGCAGTTTCAGCAGTTTTAGCAGTTTCAGGCAATTTTGCACGCTTTGCACTAGGAGTAGAAACATTGCCAACACCAATTATTTTACCATTGATAGTAGGAGGTTTAGCAACATGTGAATCATTATCATTACTAGTGGTGGTAATAGTCCAAACTTTAGCTACATTATTCTCTTTAGCAAGTTTTTCATTTTCTTCTCTTTCCCACCTAGCATGCAATTCAGCCATCAATCTTATATTCTCATTAATTCTAACTTGGATGTCATTTGCTGTAGTAACAATTTTATTATCAATATCCTTATTAGGCATAACTTTCAATTTTAAAAGATCAACATCAGAGGCAAGTCTATCAACCTTAGAAGCAAGAATATCAATTTTATCAAGCTTTTCCTCAACAGATTTGTTAAAAGCAGTTTGTGTACTAATAAATTCTTTAAGCATGGCTTCAAGACCAGGGGGTACACTCCTATTATTGTTGTAAGAATTCCCATAAGAATTACCATAACCATTACTATTAGCAGAAGGATATGGCCTATAGTTGTTACCAGAATTATTCCTATAAGCATTGTTGTTGAAATTATTACTTTTAATGAAATTCACATCAACATTCTCTTCTTGAGCAACCAATGAAGCTAAAGGAACATTATTTGGGTCAACATTAGATCTACCATTCACAAGCATAGACATAATCACATCAATCTTATCACTCAAGGAGGAGGTTTCTTCAACAGAATTTACCTTCTTACCTTGTGGAGCCCTTTCAGTATGCCATTCAGAGTAATTTATCATCATATCATCAAGAAGCTTTGTTGTCGCCCCCAAAGTGGTGGACATAAAGGTACCTCCCGCAGCTGAATCCAATAGGTTCCGAGAAGAAAAATTTAATCCTGCATAGAAGGTTTGGATGATCATCCAAGTAGTTAGTCCATGGGTTGGGCAATTCTTTACCAAAGATTTCATTCTCTCCCATGCTTGAGCAACATGTTCATTATCCAATTGCTTAAAATTCATTATGCTACTTCTCAAAGATATAATTTTAGCAGGAGGATAATATCTACCAATAAAAGCATCTTTACATTTAGTCCATGAATCAATACTATTCTTAGGCAAAGATAGCAACCAATCTTTAGCTCTTCCTCTTAAAGAGAGAGGAAACAATTTTAATTTTATAATATCACCATCTACATCCTTATACTTTTGCATTTCACAAAGTTCAACAAAATTATTAAGATGGGCAGCAGCATCATCAGAACTAACACCAGAAAATTGCTCTCTCATAACAAGATTTAGTAAAGCAGGTTTAATTTCAAAAAATTCTGCTGCAGTAGCAGGTGGAGCAATAGGTGTGCATAAGAAATCATTATTATTTGTGCTAGTGAAGTCACACAACTTAGTGTTTTCAGGAGTATTCATTTTAACAGTAGTAAATAAAGCAAACTAGATAAAGTAAATGCAAGTAACTAATTTTTTTGTGTTTTTAATATGGAGAACAAGACAGTAAATAAAGTAAAGCTAGCAACTAATTTTTTTGTGTTTTGTTTTAGTGCAGCAAACAAAATAGTAAATAAAATAAAGCAAGACAAAAACAAAGTAAAGAGATTGGAAGTGGAGACTCCCCTTGCAGCGTGTCTTGATCTCCCCGGCAACGGCGCCAGAAAAAGAGCTTGATGCGTGCAATTAACACACGTCCGTTGGGAACCCCAAGAGGAAGGTGTGATGCGTACAGTTGCAAGTTTTCCCTCAGTAAGAAACCAAGGTTTATCGAACCAGTAGGAGCCAAGAAGCACGTTGAAGGTTGATGGCGGCGAAGTGTAGTGCGGCGCAACACCAGGGATTCCGGCGCCAACGTGACAATCAAAGTACTTTTCCCCAACGTAACAGTGAGGTTGTCAATCTCACCGGCTTGCTGTAAACAAAGGATTAATTGTATAGTGTGGAAGATGATGTTTGTTTGCGAAGAACAGTAAAGAACAATTGCAGTAGATTGTATTTCAGATGTAAAGAATGGACCGGGGTCCACAGTTCACTAGTGGTGTCTCTCCCATAAGATGAATAGCATGTTGGGTGAACGAATTACAGTTGGGCAATTGACAAATAAAGAAGGCATAACAATGCATATACATATATCATGATGAGTACTATGAGATTTAATCAGGGCATTATGACAAAGTACATAGACCGCTATCCAGCATGCATCTATGCCTAAATAGTCCACTTTCAGGTTATCATCCGAACCCCTTCCGGTATTAAGTTGTAAACAACAGACAATTGCATTAAGTATGGTGCGTAATGTAATCAACACAAATATCCTTAGACAAAGAATCGATGTTTTATCCCTAGTAGCAACAAAGACATCCACAACATTAGAACTTTCTGTCACTGTCCCAGATTCAATGGAGGCATGAACCCACTATCGAGCATAAATACTCCCTCTTGGAGTTACAAGTATCAACTTGGCCAGAGCCTCTACTAGCAACGGAGAGCATGCAAGAACATAAACAACATATATGATAGATTGATAATCAACTTGACATAGTATTCAATATTCATCGGATCCCAACAAACACAACATGTAGCATTACAAATAGATGATCTTGATCATGATAGGCAGCTCACAAGATCTAACATGATAGCACAATGAGGAGAAGACAACCATCTAGCTACTGCTATGGACCCATAGTCCAGGGGTGAACTACTCACACATCGATCCGGAGGCGATCATGGCGATGAAGAGCCCTCCGGGAGATGATTCCCCTCTCCGGCAGGGTGCCGGAGGCGATCTCCTGAATCCCCCGAGATGGGATTGGCGGCAGCGGCGTCTCTGGAAGGTTTTCCGTATCGTGGCTCTCGGTACAGAGGGTTTCGCGACGAAGGCTTTAAGTAGGCGGAAGGGCGGAGTCGGAGGAGTCACGGGGGCCCCACATGCTAGGGCCGCGCGGGCCCCCCTTAGGCCGCGCCGCCCTAGTGTGGAGGCGCCCCGTGGCCCCACTTCGTTTCTCCCTCAGTCTTCTGGAAGCTTCGTGGAAAAATAAGCCCCTGGGTGTTGATTTCGTCCAATTCAGAGAATATTTCCTTACTAGGATTTCTGAAACCAAAAACAGCAGAAAACAGCAACTGGCTCTTCGGCATCTCGTCAATAGGTTAGTGCCGGAAAATGCATAATAATGACATATAATGTGTATAAAACATGTGAGTATCATCATAAAAGTAGCATGGAACATAAGAAATTATGGATACGTTTGAGACGTATCAGTAATTCGGGACACCCGAACAAAATCATCAAGAACTTTGTTCATATACTACAGCGAACATCGGTTTAATTGAAAATATGCCCAAAGATTGCACTCTAAAAAGCCTCTGAAATTACGGGTGCTATGATGCAGAATCGACGGGAATCTTGCTTTTTATCCTTCGCTACAGATGCCTCAAAGATTGCCGCATATAGCAAGGATCATGAAACACGTACGGAAACGACCCATGTCCGGTACTTTAAACTACAGAAGTACTAAAGAGCGATGGAGTCATCGGCAGATCAAGTTCCACCGATCCATTCGGGAGCTGCTGTCAAGTCATGCATCGGTCGAAAGCAAAGTTGCACATATAACAGGTGTAGCAAAACCTGCAACACGAGTTGATCACTCAAATAATTTGCTACCAACAAACATACGTAAAACGAGTAATTAAAATTTACTCCTTCAAATTTTGCCAATGGCATTACCAAAAAGGAGGTACATATATACACCTGCCGATAAATTAGTTTGAACTTAATCATCCGAACATTCGGATGCAGCAAAGTATCGGGGCATTTTCTTTACAACAGGAGTATTTTCTGAACTATTCCTGCGGAGCCTCCACTTCCTCGGCTGCTATTGAGGATCCTTCAAGCCTTTCTATAACAATGGCGGCAGGAACCTCCACCTTCGGGTAAAGCGGCCCTAAGTCACCAACAGCGTTGGCAATTATCATCAAATCTACCGAAGGATGACGTACAAGAACAAGGGCAAATGCAGCTTTAGCTCCTGCGATAAGTTGTGCTCGAATCAAGCTTCGGATCTTCCTAGTATTACTGAATTCTGACATTAAAGCCAACAACGTGGGAGGAACCACGTTCAAAGGGAACATTGTCTTCCAGATTATTCTCAATCCTTTATAGCACTTGTCGAAGAATTTGTGGACCTGTTGAACCTGATCTTGGAACTTCGTGACAGTGGAAGCCTTTGATTGGTTCTTCCAGAAAACCTCATCTAAAGATGATAGTTGAGTCAACGCATTTACGCGCTCATGGATACGCTTGTTTTCCTCAGCTGGGTTCAAAGCTATGACTAGAAGGAGAAGCGAAGGAAGATGAGAAAACACCTTTTATGAAAGATAAGGAGCAGGAAGTTAAGAGCACTTACAGTTCAAACTTTCAGTGGCTCTATGTAATTCAGCAAGAGCATAGCATTCTGCGTCAGCCGCCAGTTTGTTCTTCTTCCTGATAATAGCAACAAAGCATAAGTGCTGCGCATATCCTTCTCCATCTGAGCAATTCGATCCTTCATGCGTTGGAGTCGATCATTCTCAGAACAAGCACCCGAAGAGTCATCGGTAAACGAAGGCACGGGGAAAACCTGCAAAAGGTTATTAAGAAGCATGATGGATTATATGGGTTCAACACTGGAATTTACTCCCATCGGGAGCATGCAAATAAAAGTGTTATAACAAGATGGTACTGGCAACATTGCTAGTACAAAATTTGTTACAATCACAGAGGTCTTATGACGGGAAATTGTTTCAATCAAGCAGGATTACAAAAATGAAGTCAAGGAGCTTGGGTTTGGTTTGACAAGCTTGGTCCAATGGATGATTTCTTTGCTGAGACAAACTCAAGAAGATGGCGAGCACACTTAAGCGCTGGGGTTTTGAAGTCACCCAAGTCAACAAATCGCCCATCTTGGTCCTTCGGCAGTTCCTTGGACATTTCTTCGATATTGGCTTTGAAACCGTGACCCATCATAAGCTGAAAAGCTAGGAGGGTGTTGATCGCCAAAACCCACCGGCGGGCAGCGGCCTGTCAACACGGTAGAGCCGGGAAGAGCCTAGAGCTGCGGCTGGCTGAGACCCCTCCGAGCGACGGCCCGCAATGCTCTTCTGGTCACACGCGGCGATGCGAAGTGCAAGGGCGTGCCACCTGACCTATACCTGGTCAGGAAGGTGATGGGGATGCCTCGCTTAGTTCCTGCATGGCATACACGTAAACATTAAATAAGAGCCTCGATCGGCTCTCAGGTTATCCTGTGAATCGGCTCAAAGAGCCGATCCACCCATGATCCGTACGGGGTGCACGAATACTTGGTGATCCTGCTTGATCAAGATAAAGGTAATGAGATCTACGACGATTTAGGGTTTTCACCGCATAATCGGATCATCCTACTCCAGGTTGGGCCTCGCGGCCACGCACGGTGCTCGTAAGCCGATCCTAAACAAGGCCACACAACCAACGTGACGTTGATCATCGGAACATCCTGTTTAGGACTTGCGAACGCCACCCTACGTGCCGCTGGATCCTCCCCCCCTTCGTAAGGCCTAACTATTGCAGATATTAAACTAATCCTTGCAGAGCAAGGAGCAATCGTAACGGATCAGATCTACTAGATGATGAACAAGCAGGGTGCCGCCCCCACGCCTGAGATAGGCGTGAGGGCGGCTAGACATGCGTGGGTTGCACTACGTAAGCATGTTTATACGAAGAGCTATGCTAACCCTAACACATCTATGATAACTACGTTGCCCGCCATCAAAGACGCTTCAGTACGGGCAACGCATGAACAACGTGGAGCTTGTGCTGCCTAGATCGCAAGATGCGATCTAGGCAGCATGTCGCTACGATTGAAACCCTCGAGACGAAGGAGTTGGCGATGCGCCGAGATTGGTTTGTTTTGGGGTGAACGTTGTGTTGTTGTTTATTCCATAAACCCTAGATACATATTTATAGTCCGGCGGACTTTCTAATTCGGACGTGCACCTAACCGTGCACGGGTAAAACTCTAACTTCTAACTTAAGATACGATCTAATAAATTACAGATAAACGGGCAATCTAGCCCAACTTTGCATATAAGGCCGATCTTCGTATTCTCTCCATATATAACCTTCAAGCTTATCTTAATCGTGGCCCTCTTCCGACGTGGTCAAATTCTGGTGATAACACATGCCCCCCTGGTTTTGGAAATGACATTTCCAAAATCATTATGCTTTGTCCGTCGGGTCATGTCGTGGCAGAGCAGAACCATTGCAGTATTTTTCGTCATGATGCCCTGTCTTCTCGACTGCTTCGCGTGATTTGACCGTTGTATTTGGGCACTGCCTCCTCGAAAACTGCTGTGGCATTGAATTTTTTCACCGTAGCCCCCTTTTATTTAACCGCTCTGAGCAATTCGCCACTTCACCATCCTGCTCTGTTCTGGCCATCGGCACCAAAAAACCCCAATCTCCCACAGCCATGTCTTCCTCTTCTTCCTCTTCGTCGTCGGCCTCCCACGACTCCTCCTCCGAGCTTTCCTACGGGTCCTCCTCCTCCCATGAGACGCCGCCGGACATCCGCGCCCCAGAAGCATGGGACCTGGAAGACCACGCCTCCTCGGTTTGGTCCGAAAACGACCAGTCCCTGACCAGCGGGGACGAAGACCTTCAGTTCCTTGCCGTCGGGGAACTGGAGTCGGAGAGCGAGGACGATCAGTTCCCCTGGGACGGCTGCCCCACCTCTGAAGAAGAGGAAGAGGAAGACGACGATGACGACGACGACTCCCTCGAGGGCTACCCGCCAGCGAAGCGCCTCCGCATGTGGTGGGACGACGACAGCAGCGACGATGAAGACGAAGATGAAGCTCCCGTAGAGGGCTATGGGAGCAGCGACGAAGAACCCATCGGCAGCAGTGCCGATGAGAGTTCCGAGGATGACGACGAAGGAAGCGACAGCCCATAGATTAGAATCTACTGGTGTAGGCCTAGTAGGAGTAGATTGGTCAATAAACCCTTCTTTTGTTCTTCCTTCCTAAGAAATCGGCTCTTTCTCTGTAAGAAATCCTCTTATCAATGAAGAAAATCCCTTAATTAATTTCGCTCCCTTGCCGATTGTCGAACGGAGTCGTCGTACAGGGAGCCGATAGCAGAACATCGGCTCATGTCGCTGCCTGAGGCCAAGCTGTTGTATAAACTTATTTCGCTAAAGTCGATATCAGCGTATCGGCTTTGTTTTCTGAAGTCGATGCCCGCGCATCGGCTGTACTTGCATACTGTTAATCTCCATATGTCTTATCCCTGGTTCCCAATGGCAACACAGCTTCCCACACAAGATCACCAACTTTGAACTCCTTTGGCCTAACCTTTTTGTTGTAAGCACGAGCCACCCTGGCTTTGTTCTCCTTAATCTTCTCCAACGACCAAAGCCTGAGTTCTGTTGCGTCTTCAATAGTGTCGCTCATCAAAGCTGCATATTCTTCAGCTGTCAGATCATTCTGAAACGTGACACGTCTTGATCCAGCCGTAATTTCCCAAGGCAATACAGCTTCCTGTCCATAGACAAGCTGGTACGGCGAAGTCTTTATGGCTCCATGGCACGACATGCGGTAGGCCCATAATGCTTCTGATAACTTCTCATGCCAATCCCGAGGGTTCTCGTCGATTTTTCTCTTGATCAACTTGATCAGACTCTGATTGGACGCCTCAGCCTGCCCGTTAGCTTGAGCATAGTACGGGGATGATCGGATCAATTTAATCCCTAAGTCATCACAGAACTTCCTGAATTCTTTAGAAGTAAAGACCGAACCTCCATCGGTCGTGATAGTTTGGGGAATCCCAAATCTATGAATGACGTGTTCTTTCACAAACTTGATCACATCTTCTGATTTCACCTTTTTCATAGGGACGGCTTCCACCCACTTAGTGAAGTAATCTGTGATAACCAAAATCCATTCATGTTTTTTCCCTGACGCCGGATGGATTTTGCCGATCATATCCATGCCCCACCCCCGAAACGACCAAGGTTTGATGATTGGGTTCATCACGATCTTTGGTACCATCTGAATCTTTCCAAACATCCGACACGCTTGGCACCTTGTAATAATTGAAGCAATCTTCAAGCATAGTGGGCCAATAAAACCCTGATCGCTTTGATCAACCACTTCATCTTATGAGCCGATCGATGCGTTCCACAGCGCCTTCATGCACCTCATGTAAAAGCCGATTAGATTCAATCGGTCCTAGGCACTTGAGTAGCAACCCCTCCAATGTCCTGTAAAACTTGTGATGTCCTATAATGAAATTCTTCATGGCTTTGTATCTAACCCGCTTCGGTGCCCCCGAGCGAATCTTTTAAATAATCGAAGATCTCGGCTCTCCAATCATTCTGTTCTGTGAATTGTATCTGAACTTCCTGTCCGTCGGCTATATCTATGTAGCCCGACGCCATTTGTGCGAGATTGTTGGCATCGGTATTCGGGATCTTGGGATCCGATTAAAGTTGATGTACCGAAACTGTGTCATCAACTCACGGCATTCCATCCAATATGGGAAAAGCGATTCACTTTCGCAATTATATTCATCCGTGAGCTGGTTAATCACCAACTTTGAGTCTCCAAAGAGCTCTACAGCTTCCGCTCCAGCTTCCAATAACAATTCCATTCCCTTGCGTATTGCCTCATATTCTGCTACATTGTTGGTGCAAGGGGTAGATAATCCGATGGAGAAGGAGTATTACGCCCCGAGGCGACACAAGCGTAATGCCGATGCCACAACCACCGTCACAAACCGATCCATCGAAGAACATAGCCCATGCTCGTATAGATAGTGCTGCTATATTGGTACCGATTCGTTCAGCGATGAGATCGGCCAACGCTTGGCCCTTGATCGCCCTCGCCGGCCGGTACCGGAGATCAAATTCTCGACAGCGCCAACATCCACTTACCGAGTCGGCCTTTCAAAACAGGAGCCGACAACATGTGCTTGACAACGTCCGATTCTGAGATGACGATGATTTCGCCGTCGAAGGATGTGATGAAGCTTGGTGCAAGTAAAGAACAGGCAAAGGCAAAGTTTCTCGACCTCAGGATATCTTGTCTCCGCGTCCAGCATCCTTCTGCTGAGGTAGAAAACGACTCTCTCAACGCCCTCGTAGAGTTGCACCACTACCGAAGCAATGGACGTGTCAGCCATCGACGGTGTAGATGTAGAATGGCCTGTCTTGCTGGGGCGGAACTAATACGGGCGGTGTTGTCGGATATCGCTGATTTCATCAAACGCTCATTGTCTGCCCCCTGAAACTCGTCGTCGATTTAGTCTTCACCAACGCCATGAACGGCTCGATTCGTCCTGACAAATTAGAGATGAACCGCCGGACGAAATTGATCTTGCCGATGAGGCATTGGAGCTCCTTTTTCGTGGTGGGCGGCTGCATGGTGCGCACCGCCTCCTGACTTTTCAGGCCGATCTCAATTCCCCGCTCATGAACCAGAAAACCTAGGAATTGACCAGCCGTCACGCCAAAAGCGCACTTCTTCGGATTCATTCTCAGCCCGAATTTCCGAGTTCGTTCTAGGACGCGCCGTAAATCGTCCAAATGCCCCTCCATGGAGACCGATTTGACCACCACGTCGTCGATATAGATCTCTACCAACTTGCCGATCAGATCATGAAATATATAATTCATGGCTCGTTGGTATGTTGCACCAGCATTCTTTAGTCCAAAGGTCATGACCACGTACTCAAACAAGCCTACTGCCCCTGGTACTCTGAATGCGGTCTTGTGTATATCTTCCGGAGCCATGAAAATCTGGTTATAACCGGCGTTGCCGTCCATGAAGCTCAACACCTTGTGGCCAGCAGCAGCGTTTATCAATGTTTCTGCCACGGGCATTGGATATTCGTCCTTTGGGGTGGCTCGGTTAAGATCTCGGAAATCGATGGCCACGCGCCATCGGCCGTCCTTCTTCTCCACCGAACGACATCGAAATCCACTCAGCATACCCTGCATGGCCTCGATGAATCCAGCGGCCAACATTTTCTCGATCTCCTTCTTGACTTCTTCCAGATCTCGGCCCTCATCCGACGTGCTCGCTGTTGGAACGGCCGAAATCCTTTCTTAACGGGGAGCCGATGCTCAATGATGCTCCTGTCCAACGCCTGCTTCACCGTGTAATCCCATGCAAAGCAATCTGGGTATTCCTTCAGCAGGGCTATCATCTGTCCCCTGAGCTGTGGATCTAACTTCTTGCTGATAAAAGTAGGTCGAGGTTTGTCCCCAGGACCGATGTCGACTTCTTCTAGCTCATCAGCTGATGTAAACCCGTACCCCAGCTTTCCGTCACCTGTGAGGTCGACGCCACATACCGGGAGAGCATGTGATACGGATACTACGGGCCGATCGCTAGCATCGGCTTCTACCTTGATCATTACCAAGATGTTTTGGCGGTGTCGGGGCCGATCGCATGGAGCAGCCTCCTCCTTATCTTTGCCACGAAAGCAGTTACCCTCGCCTTTTTCTCCATCCAGGGGGCGTCCCAGTTCTATCATGTTGACGCTGAACGAGTGCCCTGGTTGGCACCTCCTAGGATAAGTACCGTTGGTCCTGTCAACGGTGCGCGACGGTGAATGAGGCACTCCTGGTGCCGCCGATGTGCACGACAACGGCGGACGGGGCTGGAGTGGCATTTTTCCTCGGTAGGTCCTGAGAGCTGACTCTAATAGAGAGTGCTGATTCTTCATGACCTCCTTGACCATCCGAACGGCGACGTGCTCCAAAGTATTCACGAGGCTCTCGGAATGGAGACGCAACGAGTGAGCCACCATGCCACCAATCTCCTGGCGCACGGCCCTGGTACGTCCCTCTGATGGGACAGATAGATCCACTTCATCGAGTGCGCCTTCCGGTGAGAACCCTTTCCGCCTGACGCCATGTGAACGAGTTTTGTGATATGAGCCGATGAGGTCGGCTTCGAGGGTGGCCTTGATCTCGTCATGTTTCTTCTTGAGCTCAGCAGGCAGCTCCTCGTAGGTGACCGGCGGCGTGCCGTCCGCCGCCATCTCAGATGTAGATGGCGATGTGGTTGATGTAGATGATGGTCCCACCGGGCGTGCCAGAATGTGTTGATCGCCAAAACCCACCGGCGGGCAGCGGCCTGTCAACACGGTAGAGCCGGGAAGAGCCTAGAGCTGCGGCTGGCTGAGACCCCTCCGAGCGACGGCCCGCAATGCTCTTCTGGTCACACGCGGCGATACGAAGTGCAAGGGCGTGCCACCTGACCTATACCTGGTCAGGAAGGTGATGGGGATGCCTCGCTTAGTTCCTGCATGGCATACACGTAAACATTAAATAAGAGCCTCGATCGGCTCTCAGGTTATCCTGTGAATCGGCTCAAAGAGCCGATCCACCCATGATCCGTACGGGGTGCACGAATACTTGGTGATCCTGCTTGATCAAGATAAAGCTAATGAGATCTACGACGATTTAGGGTTTTCACCGCATAATCGGATCATCCTACTCCAGGTTGGGCCTCGCGGCCACGCACGGTGCTCGTAAGCCGATCCTAAACAAGGCCACACAACCAACGTGACGTTGATCATCGGAACATCCTGTTTAGGACTTGCGAACGCCACCCTACGTGCCGCTGGATCCTCCCCCCCTTCGTAAGGCCTAACTATTGCAGATATTAAACTAATCCTTGCAGAGCAAGGAGCAATCGTAACGGATCAGATCTACTAGATGATGAACAAGCAGGGTGCCGCCCCCACGCCTGAGATAGGCGTGAGGGCGGCTAGACATGCGTGGGTTGCACTACGTAAGCATGTTTATACGAAGAGCTATGCTAACCCTAACACATCTATGATAACTACGTTGCCCGCCATCAAAGACGCTTCAGTACGGGCAACGCATGAACAACGTGGAGCTTGTGCTGCCTAGATCGCAAGATGCGATCTAGGCAGCATGTCGCTTACCTGATTGAAACCCTCGAGACGAAGGAGTTGGCGATGCGCCGAGATTGGTTTGTTTTGGGGTGAACGTTGTGTTGTTGTTTATTCCATAAACCCTAGATACATATTTATAGTCCGGCGGACTTTCTAATTCGGACGTGCACCTAACCGTGCACGGGTAAAACTCTAACTTCTAACTTAAGATACGATCTAATAAATTACAGATAAACGGGCAATCTAGCCCAACTTTGCATATAAGGCCGATCTTCGTATTCTCTCCATATATAACCTTCAAGCTTATCTTAATCGTGGCCCTCTTCCGACGTGGTCAAATTCTGGTGATAACAGAGGGCACCATAGGTGCACGAAGTACATTTGAATACCTCGATAACCTCCTTCGTGTTGATGGCAAAAACATCGATCAGTTGTCCCAAAGTCTTGTTCTGGTCAATCTTGGAAAAGATCATCGAGTGCATCCTCGCCATGGCTCCCTTACCCTTGTGGAGAAGGTCCTGAACAATCTTGTGAGACTCAAGGGTCAGTAACAAAGCATTTGCCGGAGAATTGTTCGGGAGTTTGTCCAAAGCTTCAGCAGGGATGTCGGCAGCTTCTACAAGGAACGAAAAGGAAGAGTTCACTAACTAAAAATTGAATCAATAAAGCGAAAATCAAAAAGAAGCCAAATGAGAATTACTGAGCAAGGCCAAAGAAGATTGGCGAAGAAGATCATCCTTTTCGATCATCCGAGCTTCGGCAGCAAGCCTGGATGTTTCTTCGTCCTTCAGCTTCCTCTTCAGCTCCTCGAGTTCATCCTTTAAGGAATCGACCTCCTGGCGTGCCTCGGCAGCAATTTTTATTGCACCCTCCAACTTTGAAGAAGAAGACTTGACCTCCTTTTGTAGCCGGGCCTTGTCAACTTCAAGAGAAGTATATTGGGAGGCGAAGGCCTCCAGTGAAGAGATAACGGCTCGCAAATCCTGGGGAAATAAGAAAAGATGATTATTATTAAACGGAGAATTAACCGTCAGAAAGTTTTAAAGACCCACTCGGGAGCTACCAGAGATGTATATATTATCGAAGCAGAAAAGGCTTACAGGTTTATCAGGAGGAGAAGTCGTAGCTGCGGCAGCCGAAGGAATCTCCTTCCATTTGGAGAGGGAACAAGCTGTCAAAATTTGAGCCGCGGGGGCTGTAGCAGGAGTCGAGGCCTCGGAGGCTGCTGGATTCGGCTTGTTGGTGCAAGTTTTAGCCTTCTTGGACGGAGGTTCGATGAAACCCTCTTCACTACAAGAGTGAGAAACTGACAAAGTGAAAATCAAATACAGATGGACATCATGAGAATCTAATTTTAGAGAAAGTAGTAAGGACTTACAAATCATAAAGATCGTCTTCGTCGGCAAAGCCGCCGGATGATCTCTTTGAGGGCAGCACGTCGGCCTTCTCCGTACCTGCATCAACAAAAGCAGCACAATCAGCGTCGTCGTCATGGATCGACCCCGCTGTATCACTTATATCATCGGCAGGGGATTGAGTATCGATGAAAGAAGCTTCAGGATTGATTGGATCATCATGTTCATCTTCTGGGTTTGCATTTCCTTCAGCATGGGATTCTACAGGGACTGAAGAACCCCTTTTCTCAGAAGCATCGTTCGACAGGTCTTGCAAACGTTCGGGAGCTATAGGGATCTGTTGAAGTAATCAAGTAAGTATAATGAAAATTGAAAAGATCGAAAGAAATAGGTCAACGAGAACACAAAGGAAAAGATTTACCTCGGCTGGTAGGTGGTCAGCATCAAATGGCGGTTGGGGAGATATCAGTGAGATTGAGTCTTCTTGGCTAAAAAGAGTGAGGCACCAGACTTCATCAAGCAGCTCCTTCTCAGATAACTCAGCAACATTTACTCTGGTCTCATCCTTGGGGCCCGAATACAACCACATCGGATGGGCCCTAGACATGATTGGCTGAACTCGGCGCTTTAAGAACACAGCAGCTACCTCAGTACCTATCATAGTCTGGCCGTCGGATTCTTTGATCCGAAGGAATTTCTCGAATAATCTATCGACTGTTGGTTTTTCATCGGGTGAAAGGATATTTTTCCAAGACTTCTTAGGCTCGGCTTCTAGAACATCAGAGAATTGGGGAAGCTAGGTGTTGGTTGCTGATGAATCTCTGATATAAAACCACTTTAGCCTCCATCCTTGAACGGATTCTTTCATTGGAAAGTTGAAGTAGTTAACTTCTTTACGGACGATAAACCCAACTCCACCAATGACGAAAGACCCACCACTGCAGTTGTATCTCTTCACGAAGAAATTTTTCTTCCACAACTCAATGCCCAGGAACGCTTCACAGAGGGTGATAAAGATGGCAAGATGAAGGATTGAATTGGGAGTCAACTGCCACAGTTGGATCTCATACACGTGGAGGAGGTGATGGAGAAATTTATGAGCAGTAAGCGAAAGACCTCGATACAAGAAGGATAAGAACATCACAGTAAAACCGGCAGGGGTATTAGGCCGCGAAGTCGCACCTGGAAGAATGACGTTCCCCTCGTCGGAGGAAATTATTCCAAGGCTTCGGGCCCTTTTCTCGTCGCGCTTCGTGGTGGTAGAAACTGGCCAATCGCCGGGCATAGGCCCAGCTGTGGAGTTTTCTGGCGCAGGCGGCACCGGAGCTGGGGGAGGAGCATCTGATGCGCTTCTCCTCGATGAGTTTGGAGGAGTCTTGGTGGCGGTGCCACTGGCGGTGAGAATAGGATTCTTCTTTTTCACCATTGCGAGATCTGAAGAAGATCTAGAAAATGGTGGCGGCGGCGCGGCGGTTGAGAACAAGGAGGATAAATGAGGAAGAGAGGTCGCGAGAAGGAAGCGTGGAAAGGGGAGAATTTACCATTTGAGATTATAAAGTAAAAGGAAGTCTCAGAATTGAGTGGGCACGTGTTGTTGCTTCCAATTTATTAAAGAGATCTTTTCTCATTACCGAGCGCAGAAATCGAGGAATCACCTGGTAACTACACGGAAGTAGTGGTCATTTCCTAAACAGAACCGTGCAAAAGTAGGGTGGGCCCGTCAGGTCACGTCTCGTCAATCAAACCACAACAGTGGCAACGTCATCAATGATGTCATGGAAGGTGTCGAGTCCGCTTGAAGCATTCGAAGAAAAGTTAAAACCATCGGATGGAACAACTTGAGTCTACGCACGGTTGCAAGCATCCGCGCACCCGATAAATTTGGACTCGAAGACTTTCTTGCAAGGAAGAACATGACAGGAGTATCTGGAGAAAGATTGAAATATTCAAATCGTTTGGCCTAAGTCTGCACGCGGTTGCAAGTACCCGCGACCAGACTCAGGGGCTACTCCCATCGGGAGTGCCGATTGCGCATCCGACGAAACTTTTTTGCACTCCAGGATCATGCCCGGGGACTTGATTCTATGTAGGGTAATGATGTCTACGCCCCCTCCTTTTCCTGTAGACAGTGTTGGGCCTCCAAGAGCAGAGGTTTGTAGAACAGCAGCAAGTTTCCCTTAAGTGGATCACCCAAGGTTTATCGAACTCAGGGAGGAAGAGGTCAAAGATATCCCTCTCATGCAACCCTGCAACCACAAAGCAAGAAGTCTCTTGTGTCCCCAACACACCTAATAGGTGCACTAGTTCGGCAAAGAGATAGTGAAATACAGGTGGTATAAATAAGTATGAGCAGTGGCAACGGCACCAGAAAAGTGCTTTGCCCAGGATAGTAAACAAGCAGTAGTAACGCAGCAGTAGTAACGCAGTAAAACAGTAAACAAGCAGCGATAGCAGTATTTAGGAACAAGGCCTAGGGATTATACTTTCACTAGTGGACACTCTCAACTTAGATCACATAACAGAATAGATAAATGCATACTCTACACTCTCTTGTTGGATGATGAACACCACTAATTGCGTAGGATTACACGAACCCTCAATGCCGGAGTTAACAAGCTCCACAATATTCAATGTTCATATTTAAATATCCTTAGAGTGCATGACAGATCAACACAACTAAACCAAGTACTAACATAGCATGCACACTGTCACCTTCACACTATGTAGGAGGAATAGATCACATCAATACCATCATAGCAATAGTTAACTTCATAATCTACAAGAGATCATAATCATAGCCTACGCCAAGTACTAACACGGATGCACACACTGTCACCATTACACCGTGCAGGAGGAATAAAACTACTTTAATAACATCACTAGAGTAGCACATAGATAAATTGTGATACAAAACACATTGCAATCATAAAGGGATATAAATAAGCACTTCACTATGCCATTCATAACAGTGAATAAGTATTCTGTGAAATATAGCCTAAGAGACCCACACGGTGCACACACTGTCACCTTTACACACGTGGGACAAGGAGTCTCCGGAGATCACATAAGTAAAATTCACTTGACTAGCATAATGACATCTAGATTACAAGCATCATCATATGAATCTCAATCATGTAAGGCAGCTCATGAGATTATTGTATTGAAGTACATAGGGAGAGAGATGAACCACATAGCTACCGGTACAGCCCCGAGCCTCGATGGAGAACTACTCCCTCCTCATGGGAGACAGCAGCGTTGATGAAGATGGCGGTGGTGTTGATGGAGAAGCCTTCCGGGGGCACTTCCCCGTCCCGGCGGCGTGCCGGAACAGAGACTCCTGTCCCCCAGATCTTGGCTTCGCGATGGCGGCGGCTCTGGAAGGTTTCTCGTACCGTGGCTTTTTTCGTCCGAGGTTTTAGGTCAGGGACCTTTTTATAGGCGAAGAGGCGGAGTCGGAGGGGCGACGAGGCGGTGACACACTAGGGGGGCGCGGCCAGGGCCCAGGCCGCGCCGCCCTATCATCTGGGGCCCACAGGGCCCCCCTCTGGTGACTCTCGGGTGTTCTGGAAGCTTCGTGGAAAAATAGGATGCTGGGCCTTGATTTCGTCCGATTCCGAGAATATTTCCTTACTAGGATTTCTGGAACCAAAAAACAGCAGAAACAAAGAATCGGCACTTCGGCATCTCGTCAATAGGTTAGTTCCGGAAAACGCATAAATATGACATATAATGTGTACAAAACATGTAGATATCATCAATAATGTGGCATGGAACATAAGAAATTATCGATACGTCGGAGACGTATCAGCATCCCCAAGCTTAGTTTCTGCTCGTCCAGGTGTAAACGATAACAAAGATAATTTCTGGAGTGACATGCCATCATAAACTTGATCATACTATTGTAAACACATGTAATGAATGCAGCGATCAAAACAATGGTAATGACATGAGTAAACAACTGAATCATAAAGCAAAGACTTTTCATGAGTAGTACTTCAAGACAAGCATCAATAAGTCTTGCATAAGAGTTAACTCATAAAGCGATAAATCAAAGTAAAGGTATTGAAGCAACATAAAGGAAGATTAAGTTTCAGCGGTTGCTTTCAACTTGTAACATGTATATCTCATGGATAATTGTCAACATAGAGTAATATAACAAATGCAATATGCAAGTATGTAAGAATCAATGCACAGTTCACACAAGTGTTTGCTTCTTGAGATGGAGAGAAATAGGTGAACTGACTCAACATAAAAGTAGAAGAAAGGCCCTTCGCAGAGGGAAGCATTGATTGCTATATTTGTGCTAGAGCTTTGGTTTTGAAAACATAAAGAGAGCATAAAAGTAAAATTTTGAGAGGTGTTTGTTGTTGTCAACGAATGGTAGTGGGCACTCTAACTACCTTATCAACCATACTTTCAAGAGCGGCTCCCATGAAGGACGTTATCTCTACCAGCAAGGTAGATCATCCCTCTTCTCTTTTGTTTACACATGTACTTTAGTTTAGTTTTTCTTTATTTATGGATGACACTCCTCCCAACCTTTTGCTTACACAAGCCATGGCTAACCGAATCCTCGGGTGCCTTCCAACATTCACATACCATGGAGGAGTGTCTATTTGCAAAATTAAGTTGCTTACTGATAGATCAGAGCAAAACATGTGAAGAGAATTATTAATGCAGGTTAATTAATCGGGGCTGGGAACCCCATTGCCAGCTCTTTTTGCAAAATTATTGGATAAGCAGATGTGCCACTAGTCCATTGTGAAAGTCTGTCAAAAGTAAATGACAAGATCGAAAGATAAAACACCACATACTTCCTCATGAGCTATAAAACATTGACACAAATAAGAGGTGATAAATTTTGAATTATTTAAAGGTAGCACTCAAGCAATTTACTTTGGAATGGAGGAGAAATACCATGTAGTAGGTAGGTATGGTGGACACAAATGGCATAGTGGTTGGCTCAAGGATTTTGGATGCATGAGAAGTATTCCCTCTCGATACAAGGTTTAGGCTAGCAAGGTTATTTGAAACAAACACAAGGATGAACCGGTGCAGCAAAACTCACATAAAAGACATATTGTAAATATTATAAGACTCTACACCGTCTTCCTTGTTGTTCAAAACTCAATACTAGAAATTATCTAGACTTTAGAGAGACCAATTATGCAAACCAAATTTTAGCAAGCTCTATGTATTTCTTCATTAATAGGTGCAAAGTATATGATGCAAGAGCTTAAACATGAGCACAACAATTGCCAAGTATCAAATTGTTCAAGACATTTTAGAATTACTACATGTAGCATTTCCCGATTCCAACCATATAACAATGGACGAAGCAGTTTCAACCTTCGCCATGAACATTAAAAGCTAAGAACACATGTGTTCATATGAACCAGCGGAGCGTGTCTCTCTCCCACACAAGCATGTATTTATTCAGAGAATGAAAATAACAAAACAAAAATAAAAGCACACAGACGCTCGAAGTAAAGTACATAAGATGTGACCGAATAAAAATATAGTTTCAAGAGAAGAAACCTGATAAGTTGTCGATGAAGAAGGGGATGCCTTGGGCATCCCCAAACTTAGACGCTTGAGTCTTCTTAAAATATGCAGGGGTGAACCACCGGGGCATCCCCAAGCTTAGAGCTTTCACTCTCCTTGATCGTAGTATATCATCCTCCTCTCTTGACCCTTGAAAACTTCCTCCACACCAAACTCGAAACAACTCATTAGAGGGTTAGTGCATAATCAAAAATTCACATGGTCAGAGGTGACACAATCATTCTTAACACTTCTGTACATTGCACAAAGCTACTGGAAGGTAATGGAACAAAGAAATCCATCCAACACAGCGAAAGAGGCAATGCGAAATAAAAGGCAGAATCTGTCAAAACAGAACAGTCCGTAAAGACGAATTTTATTGAGGCACAAGACTTGCTCAGATGAAAATGCCCAAATTGAATGAAAGTTGCGTACATATCTGAGGATCACTCACGTAAATTGGCATAATTTTCTGAGTTACCTACAGAGAATTAGGCCCAGATTCGTGACAGCAAGAAATCTGTTTCTGCGCAGTAATCCAAATCTAGTATGAACCTTACTATCAAAGACTTTACTTGGCACAACAATGCAACAAAATTAAGATAAGGAGAGGTTGCTACAGTAGTAACAACTTCCAAGACTCAAATATAAAACAAAAGTACTGTAGTAAAATAAACACATGGGTTATCTCCCAAGAAGTGCTTTCTTTATAGCCATTAGGGCTCAGCAGTTTTAATGATGCACTCGCAAGAAATAGTAGTTGAAGCAAAAGAGAGCATCAAGAAGCAAGTTCAAAACAAATTTAAGCCTAACATACTTCCTATGCATAGGAATCTTGTAAATAAACAAATTCATGAAGCATAATGCAACAAGCATAGAAAGATAAAACAAGTGCAGCTTCAAGATTTTCAGCAAAAAGAGAGGTGTTTTAGTAACATGAAAATTTCTACAACCATATTTTCCTCTCTCATAATAACTTTCAGTAGCAACATGAGCAAACTCAACAATATAACTATCACATAAAGCATTCTTATCATGAGTCTCATGCATAAAATTATTACTCTCCACATAGGCATAATCAATTTTATTAGTAATAGTGGGAGCAAATTCAACAAAGTAGCTATCATTATTATTCTCATCATCAAATATAGGAGGCATATTGTAATCATAATCAAATTTATCCTCCATAACAGGCGGTACTAAAAGACCAATATCATTATAATCATCATAAATAGGAGGCAAAGTATCATCAAAGTAAATTTTCTCCTCAATGCTTGGGGGACTAAAAATATCATGCTCATCAAAGCCAGCTTCCCCAAGCTTAGAATTTTCCATATCATTAGCAACAATGGTGTTCAAAGCGTTCATACTAATATGTTCCATAGGTTTTTTAATTTTCGCATCAAACCATCCATGTCTTAAATCAGGAAATAGAATAAAAAGCTCATTGTTGTCCATTATGCCTAACTAGTGTAAACAAGAAACAAAAAAGATGCAATTGCAGGATCTAAAGGAAATAGCTTCGAGTACTTACAACGGCGAAAATAGCTTAGTAGCCGAGGATGTGAATACCTTTTACCTTACCTCCCCGGCAACGGCGCCAGAAAATAGCTTGATGTCTACGCCCCCTCCTTTTCCTGTAGACAGTGTTGGGCCTCCAAGAGCAGAGGTTTGTAGAATAGCAGCAAGTTTCCCTTAAGTGGATCACCCAAGGTTTATCGAACTCAGGGAGGAAGAGGTCAAAGATATCCCTCTCATGCAACCCTGCAACCACAAAGCAAGAAGTCTCTTGTGTCCCCAACACACCTAATAGGTGCACTAGTTCGGCGAAGAGATAGTGAAATACAGGTGGTATAAATAAGTATGAGCAGTGGCAACGGCACCAGAAAAGTGCTTTGCCCAGGACAGTAAACAAGCAGTAGTAACGCAGCAGTAGTAACGCAGTAAAACAGTAAACAAGCAGCGATAGCAGTATTTAGGAACAAGGCCTAGGGATTAGACTTTCACTAGTGGACACTCTCAACTTTGATCACATAATAGAATAGATAAATGCATACTCTACACTCTCTTGTTGGATGATGAACACCACTAATTGCGTAGGATTACACGAACCCTCAATGCCGGAGTTAACAAGCTCCACAATATTCAATGTTCATATTTAAATAACGTTAGAGTGCATGACAGATCAACACAACTAAACCAAGTACTAACATAGCATGCACACTGTCACCTTCACACTATGTAGGCGGAATAGATCACATCAATACCATCATAGCAATAGTTAACTTCATAATCTACAAGAGATCATAATCATAGCCTACGCCAAGTACTAACACGGATGCACACACTGTCACCATTACACCGTGCAGGAGGAATAAAACTACTTTAATAACATCACTAGAGTAGCACATAGATAAATTGTGATACAAAACACATTGCAATCATAAAGGGATATAAATAAGCACTTCACTATACCATTCATAACAGTGAATAAGTATTCTGTGAAATATAGCCTAAGAGACCCACACGGTGCACACACTGTCACCTTTACACACGTGGGACAAGGAGTCTCCGGAGATCACATAAGTAAAATTCACTTGACTAGCATAATGACATCTAGATTACAAGCATCATCATATGAATCTCAATCATGTAAGGCAGCTCATGAGATTATTGTATTGAAGTACATAGGGAGAGAGATGAACCACATAGCTACCGGTACAGCCCCGAGCCTCGATGGAGAACTACTCCCTCCTCATGGGAGACAGCAGTGTTGATGAAGATGGCGGTGGTGTTGATGGAGAAGCCTTCCGGGGGCACTTCCCCGTCCCGGCGGCGTGCCGGAACAGAGACTCTTGTCCCCCAGATCTTGGCTTCACGATGGCGGCGGCTCTGGAAGGTTTCTCGTACCGTGGCTTTTTTCGTCCGAGGTTTTAGGTTAGGGACCTTTTTATAGGCGAAGAGGCGGAGTCGGAGGGGCGACGAGGCGGTGACACACTAGGGGGGCGCGGCCAGGGCCCAGGCCGCGCCGCCCTATCATCTGGGGCCCACAGGGCTCCCCTCTGGCGACTCTCGGGTGTTCTGGAAGCTTCGTGGAAAAATAGGATGCTGGGCCTTGATTTCGTCCGATTCTGAGAATATTTCCTTACTAGGATTTCTGGAACCAAAAAACAGCAGAAAACAGCAACTGGCACTTCGGCATCTCGTCAATAGGTTAGTTCCGGAAAACGCATAAATATGACATATAATGTGTACAAAACATGTAGATATCATCAATAATGTGGCATGGAACATAAGAAATTATCGATACGTCAGAGACGTATCAGGTAACGTTGTTTTGCCATCGGCAGTTAACCAGCAGAGCTGGGCACGTTACTCGATATCCTTTACACATTAAACTTTATTTAAAAAATTGAAGCCCTGATATAAATGTATCGGGTGACTTATGGAGACCTACAGAAAGCTTCGGCAGAGGAAAATATTTGAGTGGCACAACTTGAGTCTATGCACGGTTGCAAGCATCCGTACCTAGACTCGGGGGCTACTCCCATCGGGAGCGTTGGACGCGCCCCTGATAGAAGGAAATGATGCTGTTACAAGAAGGAGAAGATTTATCAAGAGAGGAGAACATTTGGTGGAGGCATGCTTTAGTCTCTACCCGAAATATCTTCGGCTAGACACTCGGGGGCTACTGACGTGGGCATTACCCTTCGGGTAACTACTATTGCGCTATCCCATGCGGCCCAACTAGAGGCCCGTGAAGACACTCTATGGCAAGGTGGGCCACTACGTCGGTGCCGAAGAAGATTCCTTGAAGAACAAGACGAAGAAACGAAGAATACAAGGAAAGTTTAGGACTAGGACCCTTTGTAACCTAGTCGTACCCGGACAGATCTCTTGACACTTGGCTCCTTATATAAGGGCCAGGAGAGGGGCTGCCGAGGACACACGCAATCTTAGCAATCATAGCCATCGCAAGTCTAGAGCTAGGTCCCTGCAGAACTTAGCATCTCGACGAGATCATAGCCAAAATCTTCGGCACCCCATTGTAACCCGATATTTTCATAATCGAGATCAGACAGGCAGGACGTAAGGGTTTTACCTCATCGAGGCCCCCGAACCTGGGTAAATCGCTTTCCCCGCTTGTTTGATAACCGATGTCTCGTGTCAGCCTACATGATTCCATCTACCCTAAGCCCCAAACGGAGGGCATTGCCGAGGAGTACCCTCGACAATGGACAAAAGCTCAAGCTTGGGATTCCCATGTCACCTCAAGAAATATTCAAGAGGTACAAGCGTCAAAGCTTGGGGATGCCCAAGGCATCCCCTTCTTCATTAACAAAAATATCAGGTCATCTCTCAAGACACTATATTTTTATTGCTTCATATAATATGTGTTGTTCTTGGAGCGTCTTTATATTTGTTTTTAGTTTTCTTTTGTTTTGTTTGCTGCAATTAACTTGGTTGGATCCTAGAATTCTTATGTGGGAGAGAGACACGCTCTGCTTTTTCATGTGAATACTTGTATTCTTTACTTATATTTGTTGAGTATTCTTGTCTAGCTATTGCAATGATTTTAGCTCCTGTTTTTCATGCATCTCTTGTTCAGAACTTTTTAGTTTTCTTTAGTTAGGTATGATTAGCTCTCTGGTCTTCATTGATAAATTATTATGAGAGTTGTTTTTTTTTAAAAAAAAGTTGATTAGTGTTGGAGAAAAGTAAAAAAATTCATGCTTATAGTGGTGCAAAAGGAAGCTTTAGGCTGTGGCTTAGACTTTAACATCTCATGGTAGATACTATTTTAATTATATGCTTAGCAGTTATTGTTGTAGCATGACTTGTCTCAAATAGCTGAGAGTGCTTAATATGCCATTGAAAGAATCATGTGTTGTTTTAATCATACAAAAGCATAATATTGTGGTATTCTCCTTTAAATGTTTTATTTAGGTTGACTTGGCGCATGCTTACACCATGTTATGACTACAAACCAGTCACCTCAAGCCTCTATGATCATTTAATTTTTGACTTGTAATATCACTTTATGCTTTGATTAATAATGTATTATCGCTATGCATGATTATGTTCATTATTGCTCTCTTAGCTGGTCGCTCTCAGTCTCTTGCTAGCCTTCACCTGTACTGAGTATGAGCTCTACTTGTGCATCCAACTCCCAAAAACCCAAAGTTTAACAAATGTGTCCACCATACCTACCTATATGTGGTATTTCATCGCCACTCCAAAGTAAATTGCTTGTGTGATATCTTTAAAACCTTCAAAAGCTATTACCTTTTTATGTTCCTGTTTTAGCTCATGATAAAGTGTTGGATGCTTTATTGTCTCTTTCATGTTTATTTGGCTTCACACCTTGACTAGCATGCATAATGTGCTAGTCCCTAATATTGCAAAAATAGCAGGCAAACGGGTGCCCAGCCCACTAAATATAAAATAAACAAATAATCAAATAAATCTCTTAACACTATGGGATTGAGAAATAATGAAATTATCTTGTTCAAACAAAGAAGAAGAGGAACTTTATTGTTCTCTCTATGGGAGCCGCTCTTGAAGACATTAAACATGAAAGGATGATAAATCATTTGATTCCATTCGTTGACATAGACATACATACCTCTCAAAATTAATGTTCAATACCTCTGTTTTATTCAAATAAAAAAGCTCTAGCACATGAGTAATCCCTGCTGACATAGGCATCCCCAATGGGCCTGCCGAAGATGGTACCCGGGGTTTACTGGAGGCCCATGACCCGAAGTTTATGAAGCCTGGAAGCCCAGTTAAGCGATGGTTTGGAAAGATAGAGTTGTATTAGGAATAATGACTTGTAACTATTACGGGACGGACTCAAAGAGTATCCCGATCTTTGTAACTTGTACATCACGAAACCCTCGGCTCTGCCTCCTATATAAGGGGGAGTCGAGGGAGAAAGAGAGGATCGATTCATTGTCAACATAACCCTAGTTTTCTAGCAGTCGAGTACTTTTCCGGCTGAACCCTCGAGATCTACTTGCCCTCTACTTCCCCGAAAACCCTAGTCTACAATCCGTAGGCATTGACAAGTCGATACCTTGTCAATTGGCACCGTCTGTGGGAATTAGAGGCGACAAGGAGCTGATCTCGATGGCACATTCAACATCGTCGACATCTTCGGTGGCAAGCAACGCGATGGACAGAGGTAAACAGATCAAAACTGATCTAGTCGATTTTGTTCCTTACCCGCCCTCCCGTGTGGATGCATATGCATATCTGGAGGAGCCTATGGAGATGACGTTCGAGAGGTTCCACTTCCGCGTTGGTAAAGAGGGATCGCATCATCTCGAGATTCCGGTTTCGTCGGGATCGTCGGCGGCCGATTCCGATTTCTCGGAATCGTTGTCACCGTTCGAGATGGGCGCCGAGGAGATCTCGCCGCCACGCTTCGTCAAGTCTGTGACAAGGGGAAA
The DNA here is from genome assembly GCF_019359855.2 of Lolium perenne. Taxonomy (NCBI): domain Eukaryota; kingdom Viridiplantae; phylum Streptophyta; class Magnoliopsida; order Poales; family Poaceae; genus Lolium; species Lolium perenne. The sequence continues at coordinate 193,833,925 of NC_067245.2, forward strand.
ACACGTCAAGATCTTCGGCAGCATGTCCTTCGGGTCGTCTGCGGACTCTAATATAAGCAGCAACTCAGACAGCGTCCACAGTTTCGACTTCATCGGCAAATCTACTTCTGTTCAGGAGGTCTTCACCGATCTATGCGACGGTGTTACCAACCCCGACGAAAATCAAACTCCAAAATATCATCATGTCTATGTAATTGGAGAAACGAGTCACCCACAGGAGGAGACTTCAGAGGCTTTCGATGATTTGGGAAATCCATACATCGATCCCGCTGATCTTATGCGAGGTTTAGGCACCAAGTATGTCGGGCCTGCAACGAGACAGATGGTGCAACTTCCGCAAGCGGTTTGGGACAGAGCGGCAAAAGCCATGGATGGCACAGAGCCGATGACTACGACGACCACAGCTGAAGAGTTGCAAGCGTACCAATATAAACTCGCCCGTGCTGGACGAGAACTCAAAAAACAGAAAGCCAAGCTTGATAGGAGGAGAGCCGCAGCTTCCGCGTCAAGCCGAAGAAGGGCAGAGCTTAGCCGACATTCAGGAACTTCGGAATCTAATCACAGAGCTGCCCGTAATAGGGGAAGATCTAGGCTGCAGAACGTACCCGAATGCGAGAGGGAAAATCTGATCCAAAATCTTGACATGTCCTTTATGTCAATCGATACAAGGGGAAACATTATTCCCAAAACACCGGAAGCTGGATATATGGCGACTCAGGCTTTTATACTAGCAAACAGGCCACCTCCCGGAGATCCAAGAGAAGCATTGTACAACATGGCTATGGCAGGAGTTGGAGTCATGGGAACAGCGTCTGCGAGCACAAGTACACCTCCCGAAGGTGCCCCAAGGCAAAATAGTCCACGACCCACAATGGTAGTAAAGGACCCTCCAAGAACGAGCCCGGCAAGAGATACAGCGACACAAGCGCGGGTCGACAGGGCGCGGCAAGAAAGAAGAGAACGTCGGCATTCACCAGAGGTAGACGAGGAGGAGATGTGCGGGCTCCCTTGTTTCACTCGACGAGTTCGCAAAATGCGGGTCCCATCTGGTTTCAAGTTACCCGACAACTACAAGAAGTTCGATGGCCTGCAAGATCCCGAGGATTGGCTAGTCGACTATCTGGAAACAGTAAAATTGACGGGAGGAACTAAAGCAATTGCCATGTAGAGCATCCAGGTGCACCTAAGTGGAGCAGCGCGATCATGGATAAAAAAGTTACCGCCTGGATCTATCGACAGTTGGGAAACTTTCGAGGACATGTTCGTGAAAAATTTCTTATCTACATGCAAGAAACCTGCGTCAATAGAGCAGCTACGGGCCTGCAGACAGAAGTATGATGAGTCAATGAGGACATACATCCAGAGGTGGAACATTATCAAAAATTCGACAGAGAACGTATCTGACGAAAGAGCGATAGACGCGTTTGTTGCTGGGATTCGAAGGAAGGACTTAGTCGAGGACTTGGGAAGGACTAATCCGAAGACAATAGCAGCACTCATGGAGATAGCGAATCGCTGGGCAGATGGAGAAGATGTCGTTCACAACAAACGTCATAGGTCGCTTGAGGACGATCGTAACCGAAACATTCAAAATAGACGACGTTTTTCTCGCCAGTTCTCAGATTATGACGGTCCCGGCCAAATATCAGCTAGCTTTCGAGGAAATAGTGGAGGTAATAATCGACATGATTATCAAAAGAGCGGTGAACAGCGTAGCGATTACAGGGATGGTCCCCGTCTCAACAGGCAAAATAATGGACCAAGGTTCCAAAGGCCGTATGTGTCACCCGAAGATCTCTTGAACGGACCATGCCAAATGCACTTCTTTCTCGACAACAACGGAAAGAGGCAGTCGGGGCATCTGCAGAAGGATTGTCGAACTTTCTCTAGTCTACAATCCGTAGGCATTGACAAGTCGATACCTTGTCACCTGCTTCCCTCTCTGAAGGGTATTCCTTTTATTTATATGTTGAGTCTTCATCTTCTAACTTTATGCACCAATTAAGAGAGCATAATTGTCATTCTAAGTATAATGTGCATAGTCCCAAAATTTATTATTGATTGATTCATGATTATGTTATTGCTTATTCTCAAACTCTTTGTATCTAGTCACCCTTTGAACTCTAAAGGTGTCCTGGAATTTATGTTTTGCTATTTCATGAAGAACAAGCTGAATACCACTTTGCTATGTTTTCTATATGCTCGAAACTAACAAATAGCTTTTAATGAATTATTATTCATATCTTTTGTTTGTGTTACTTTTCATGTTGCAACATAGTTGCTAAGTTACATTATTAGAATTTTATCCATCATGCCTACATTTAGAGTACTTTGATCTCAGGTTACAATGCTTTTACAATAACTTGATAAAGATTGTGTTGGCTGCATGTCACCTCCAAAATTATTTTTGTTATCACTTACCTACTCGAGGAAGAGCAGGAGTTAACCTTGGGGATGCTGCTACGTTGCAAACATATCTATAATTTTTTATGCTCCATGCTTATTTTACACCAATTGCTATATGTTTTTTTCACTTCGTGGCATTTTTATGCATTTTTTGGAACTAACCTATTAACAAGATGCCACAGTGCCAGTTCCTGTTTTCTGCTGTTTTTGTATTTCAGAAAAGTTGTTCTGGAAATATTCTCAGAACTGACGGAACAAAAGCCGAAGTTCCTATTTTTCTGTCACGAAGACGGAGTCCAAAGGGGAGACGGAGAAGAGTCGGGAGGCGGACACACCACCCCTAGGCGCGGGACCCCTGGCCACGCCTAGGCATGGTGTGGGCCCCTCGGGCGCCCACCGGCCTCGCCCTTCCGCCTATATATTGCCTTTCTCGAGAAAACCCTAAAGGAATCGGCCTCCATCCACGAAAAGTTCTATAGCTCCGCCGCCATTGAAGACAAGTTTCGGGGGGACAAAAATCTCTTTTCGGGTACCCTGCCGGGACGGGGAATTGCCCCCGGAGCCATCTTCATCGACTCCACCGCCATCTTCATCGTTGTTGCTGACTCCCATGATGAGGAGGAAGTAGTTCTCCCCCGAGGCTGAGGGCTTTACCGGTAGCTATGTGGTCTATCTCTCTCTCCCATGGTGTGATCTTTGTGTGATCATGAGCTTTGTAATCTAGTTGAATAAGTAGATGTTACTCTTCATCTATTATGCTACTCAAGTGGTTTTATTATTGTGATCTCCGGAGACACCTTGTCCCACGGTGTGAAGGTGATAGTGTGTGCACCGTGTGTGTCTTTTAGGCTAAAGATTACAGAAATACTTATCATGAGTTATAATTTGAGTTGGATGTCTCTATGAAATTGTGGTGTTTGTTAGTACTATCTTTGGATGCTCAAAGTGACAGAGTGAGGTGTCCCTAGGTTTGGAACGCGAACTTTAAGGAGTGCTTTTGCAGCCCTACGCGGTGAATTGGTGTTCGTTATCCAACTGGAGAGTGGTTCAGAGTAGCATAGTGAAGAGATGATATTTATGTATTCAATGATGATATCACTGTTGAGAGTGTCCACTAGTGAAATTAAGATCCCTAGGCCTTGTTTCTAAGCATTGAAACACCGTTTACAACCAGTTCTGCTACATGTTTGCTTGCTGCCATTTTTATTTCAGATTGCAATTACAACTTATAATCATCCATATTACTTGTGTTTCACTATCTCTTCGCTGAACTAGTGCACCTATACACCTGACAAGTGTATTGGGTGGTGTTGGGGACACAAGAGACTTCTTGTATCTTAATTGCAGGGTTGCTTCAAAGGGATATCTTTGACCTCTACCTCCCTGAGTTCGATAAACCTTGGGTGATTCACTTAAGGGAAACTTGCTGCTGTTCTACAAACTTCTGCACTTGGAGGCCCAACACTGTTGTTGCCTGCCAAAACCCACCGGCGAGCAGCGACGAGCAACACGAAGAGCCGGGAGGCTCCCAGGACTGCTGGTGGGCCCTGGTCCCTTGGGCAACGGCCCGCAATGCTCCGGCACACGTCCTGGCGGTTGCAAGGGCGTGCCACCTGACCTATACCTGGTCAGGAAGGTGTTGGATTGCTTCGATTAGCTTCCTGCATGGTAGACACGTAAACATTAAATACGAGCCCGATCGGCTCTCAGGTTGCCCTGTGGATCGGCTCAAAGAGCCGATCGCCCCATGGTTCACGTTGGATTTACGATGACATGGGGATCCTGCTTGATCGATACAAAGTTAAACCAATCTACGACAGTTTAGGGTTTTCACCGCATAACCGGAACATCCTACGCGTAGTTGAGCCTAGCAGATACGAAAGATGATGGAAAACCAGTCCTAAAAGAGGCCTAAAAACCAACATGAAGTCAATTCCCAGAACAATCCCTTCTAGGACTAGCAAACCACGCCTCACGCACTACCAGATCGTTCAACCCGTTTGCAAGGCCTAACCATGCAGATATCAAACTAAACCTTGAAGAACAAGGAACAACTATAACAGATCGGATCTACTAAATAAAGAACAAGCAAGATGCTGCCCTTACACCTAAGATAGATGTAAAGGCAGCTAGATATCGAGGGGCAGCACAACTAAGCAAGCATATTCAGAAAAGCATCAATGCAAGCCCCAAAACATCCACGATAAGGGTGTTACTCGCCATCAACAAGGCTTCAGTACGAGCAACACCAGATAACGAATAAACCAATACTGCCTAGATCGCAAGATGCGATCTAGGCAGCATGATGCTTACCCGAAAGAAACCCTCGAAACAAGGGGTGGCGATGCGCCTAGATTGTGTTTGTTGTGAACGTGGTCGTCCTCCTTTCTCAATAACCCTAGGTACATATTTATAGTCCGTGGACTTTCTAATTCGGGAATAAACCTAACCGTGTACGAGCTAAACTCTAACTCTTAACGAAATCTACCATAATGTACAGATACATGGGCAAACTAGCCCAAACTCTCGTACAAGGCCGATTTTAGAGACACTTCATGCGCTTATCCTCCAAGCCCATCTCAATCACGGCCCATCTCCTGCTCTGACTAAATTCTGGTGATAACACATGCCCCCCTGGTTTTGGTAATGATAATTTCAAAACCACTCTGTTTTTTCTTCGTAGGGTCACATCGTGGCAGAGCAGAACCGTCACAGTATCCTTTCATCATGATGCCTTGCCTTCTCAACTTCTCTGCACGATTTGATAGTTTTGGCACCATGTCCTCGGAAACCGTCGTAGCATTAAATCTCCACTATATCCCCTTTATTTAACCGCGTCGAGCAGTTCGCTTCTTCATCCCCCCACTCCGTATTAGCCATCGGAAAACCCTCCTTCGCACCATGGATTCCTCCTCCTCCTCCTCTACCTCATCGGATCTTTCCTCCCTATCCTCTTCCTCTCGTGAGCCGACGCCGGAGTGGGGCTCGTTGGCGGTGCACGATATCCTCGCCCCAACGACGTGGGACAAGGAGGATCACGATTCCTCCGTCTGGTCCGAGGATGACAAGTCCTTGACCGACGGAGAAGACGACTTCCAGTTCCTCGTCGATGGGGAGCTGGAGGCGGAGAGCGAGGATGACTCCTTCTCCTGGGACGACTTCACCTCCTCCGACGAGGAGGAGGAAGAGGAGGATGACACCTCCTCCGACGAGCCGCTGGCGAAGCGCTTCCGCGCTGAATCGGATGCCGACGACAACGACGATGACGATGACGAGGAGGAAGAGGCCCCTGCCGAAGGCTACGGCAGCAGTGACGAGGAGCTCGCCGGTAGCAGCGCCGACAGCAGCCACGACGGCAACGACGAGGGCAGCGATGGCCCTTAGACTAGGACTACTAGCATAGGACTAGTAGTAGTAATCGGCTCCTCTTTTGTTCTTCCTCTCCTGAGCAATCGGCTCTTCTCTGTAAAAATCCTCTTTATTAATGAAGAAAATGTTTCTATGTCGATTTTGCTTTCATACCAATTTTGCCGATTGTCAAAGAAAGTCAACGCGCAAAGAGCCGATGGCAGCGCATCGGCCCTTACCATAAAACGCGAGTAAGGCCAAATCAGTTGCCTGTTTCAAACGGTAACCTGCAACCTTTATCTGAAAGAGTAAACTCAGATCCCCAAATCGCCGCTCGAACAGATCCACCTTACGGCGACGCGAACCTCAGATCTCAATCGCGTAGATTCAACTCCGCAGCGAATCCAATGGCGGAATCATCCAACACCAACACTACGGTCTCTGGCCTGAAGGTAATCCTCAACCGCTCCTCGCTATCCGAGCATAGTGTTAGAAGTAACAGCAAACATCTGAATTAATGTCTCGTTCCATCATTAATTTTTAGGTATCAGACATTCTACTGCCGCATCCTTCTCTTCCAAATTCTCTCTATCTTGGCCCTCGTTCTACCGAGAGTCCTGCCCATTTTATTTCATGCGAGGCCAATAGAATTCCCTTCGTGAACCAGAATTTAGATCTAACTTCCTGGGCCGACTGCTTACGAGCCTAGCCTAATCCTCCTGAAGATTGGGTTTCATGGTACAATAGAATATCCAAAACTCACCAAGCCACCTGGGAAACCGCAGGAATAGCCGATGCTCTAGCTTTATCACTGTCTCCGCTTGAGAAACATGAAAACCTTCTGAAAACCATCGGCTACTTTTGGTCTGATGCTTTGAATTGCTTCATGTTTGGCCATGGCTCCATGACACCAACCCTACTAGACATGGCCATGATCACTGGTCTAGACATTGCATCCCCAAGCCCCTCTGCTTTTATGCTGCCAAAGGTCCCTTTCACACTCTCTTCCAAAACAGAGTGCACGAACTGGGGTGCTTATCTTCGACGCCACATGAAAAACAAAGGCCCTGTAACAGAGAAGGAACACACGGCCTTCCTGAATTTCTGGTTGGAACACTTCATATTATGTGGCCCTTCACTTGCTCCCACCAAGAATTACCTTTCCTTGGCCTATGAACTTGCCAGAGGCACCCAGCTTGGCATTGGCAAACTATTCCTTGGAGAGGTCTATCGATATCTCCAACTAATATCTGTCAAACTGTTTTCCCAAAAGACAGTCAAAACAGGAGGTCCCTAGTGGTTTATTCAACTATGGGCTTAGCTGTATTTCCAGAACCATGTCCCAAACTTCCCACCTTTGGCCACTTGCACCTTTCCAGACACTAACGGGAAGCCAATCCGGTGCACTAGCTACGGCCAAGCTCTATATAGCCTTCCAGGTAGTAAACTGACCTTCAAGGAAGCATTGGAGTGGTTCAGAATTTTCTACCAAGGCCTGGACAATCCTCTCTTCTTTCCTTATACGGAGTGTGAACATTTTGAAAATCCAGTTTCCTTCAGGCTAGACAGCTTTGCCGATGACACCAGCACCCGGCAATTGTATTCCATCATGATCCGTCCCTGCTTCCTTCCAGTTGGCATGAGCACCTCAAACAGGATCATCAAACCTGGTTATGAGTCTTATCAGCCGGTCGTAGCAGCCCGGCAGCTTGGTCTTGGGCAGGTATCTCCCCATTTCTTCCTCCACCACTTAACAGAGAGTAGAGCTGAACTGCCCGATGTTCTCACCAGTCAGAGGTGTTACTCTTTCTTTGATGCCCTAGCCATCCCAATTCCTCACAACCTCTCTTTTACCTCATCAACCGATGGTTTTGAGACCTGGTGGTCAATGTGGAAGACTCATGCCTTCAGGAGAGCTCTGGGACCATTGCTGAAACAACTTGATGCTGAATATGATATCCCTGCAGAACAGGTACCACTACTCACGAATTATCTTGAAGTGGCTCACAATGATTTCTTTCCTTTTATAATCCTGCTCTGTCTTCTTTCAGCAACAAGACGGTCCAGAACCTGTACATGATGACGGCTACCCTTTCAAATTCCTCCCACCAGCTCCGGTGGTCCTCTTCTGCAAAAACTCACCACCCTTGAAAAAGGTCGTGATGCAGGGCCAGCCGATTTCACCACAATCGGCTTCCAAGAGCGGAGCATCTTCTAGGCCAGCTGCCCCCCGAGCCTCAGCTAAGGCGAGAACAGCAGTGAGGAAAGTAGCTGCCAGGAAGACCTTGAAGCGCCAAAACCCTACTCCAGCCCAAGAAAGTTTGCACGTAAGCTGATCCATGCCTTGGCTGATTTCATCTATCCTTCTAGGCTTCTGCAACATGCTTGTATTTCTTTTACAGACCTCTACTGAAGAAAACTCCAGCGAGGAGACACAGTCCAGTCGAAGGGACTCGAGCTCGGGCAACTCTGGGAAAACCACCACGCAGAGCCAGCCAGACTTGCCACCGTCGGCTTCCAAGAAAAGGTCAGCTCCTGAACCTGCTGCTTCCCAAGCTCTCATCAAAGCAGGGCAGGGCGGATTACGCACAAAGAGCCGATGCATCAAGAGAGCTCGCAAGGAACCGCAAACCTCTTCATCAAACCAGGAGGTTTTGGATGTAATTACCCTCCATACTCTCCTTGGCTCATATTTCATGCTAACCTGTTGCTGTTCTCATCAGCTAACCACTTCCTCTGCAGACTGATGACACCTCTAGTGGGGAAGTCGAGGAAGTATTGATGCCATCCGCCACCCTGGACCTAGCAACTCCTGACAGTGTAGCTGACAAGGTTGCCACTTTGGCCAAGCCCACAGCAGAAACACAAGAGCCGATCACCTCTTCATCGGATGTTCCTCTGGTCTTAGGAGAGGTACACTCCCTTTCCTTAGCTCTACCTTTCTCTTTCGCTGTATACTGACATTGTTCTTGTTGTTTGTCAGGGTCATGACCTCTCAAGCTTACTAATGTTCGACCCTGACTCCATCGAACCAGCTACATCTAAAGCAAGTGAAGAGCCAGGACCCAGCGCTACACATGGTCAACTCCAGCATCTCAAGGCCCTGCTCTCCTCCTCAATTGAGACATTGGTTGAAAACCCTGAAGAAATGAAGAGCATTCTTGAAGACGTCCAGCCTCATCTCCCGGTGACGTTGCAGGTGAAACTCTGGCCAGTTGTGACTCTGTCTGCCTACAGGTCAAGGGTGAAATTGGCTCGTGAGAGAATCGGTCTACGCCATGCCCAGCTTCCGTTGAAAGCCGATATTGCAGACAAATGTCAGCGGCTTAATGAGAAGAAGGCAGCTTTGGACGCCAAAACTGACACCTCTGTCAGCACTGCTGAACTTGAGACCTTGCGAAAGGAGTTGGAGGACCTTGAAGAGAGGGTCCGGGCAACCAAACAGCTCATCCAAGATAAGGAAGCCCTAATTGCCCACTCCCACGAGGAAGCAGAAGTCCTCAAAGCTGAACTGAAGACTGATCTGGCCGAAATACGTGCCCTAAACAAGCAGCTGGTGACGGGCAAGGACGAAGATGATGAGGCCGAGATCGCCGAGGTGGATCGTGTTCGTGCTGACGCCCTCCATGCTCTTGAGGCATTCCTTCAGTAGAGCTTCTCTATGTATCCTGATAACTGCTCAATTGAGCTTGTACCTCTTGAGTCGATGGCTGTACATCGGCTGTTTTATTCTAAAGTCGATGTCTGTGCATCGGCTGTACTTTGCCTCCTGTTGCTTTGTATTTTTTTTTTATTGGCCGATTTCATGTATCGGCCCCCATGTTTCATTGTCCATCATCCCACATACTTGGGAAATATTTCTTGAGATGCTGGCCATTGACAACCTCTGGGAACATGCTTCGTGGCCTCATATCTTACCCGTTCAGGTGCCCCCCGAGCCGAATCTTTCAAGTAATTGAAGATATCGGCTTTCTAGTAATCCGGTTCCAGGAACTGTACCTGAACATCGGCTCCACCTGCTAGCTCGATGTTGTGCTCTATCATGGCCACGTGACATGCTTGAGGTGAGATCCTTGCTTTTTATTTTTTGAGGCCGATCGCAGGGATCGGCCTTGCAACGTACGTCCATTACCTCTGGTCTTGCTACTCCGTCAGGCCGGTGGATAAGACCAGCCTCACCCCGTTTTTTGAAGCTTCGATGCGCTCACAGCCGTCCAAACTGATTCCAGAGATCGGCTCTTGGTCCTCTGCATCCCAAATATTCATGCCAGCTAGTGAGATCTCGATCGAGTCATCTGCATGAACGACCTCTACTTCATCTCCATCTCACTGTATCAGGCATTGGTGCATCGTGGATGGAATGCAGCAGTTGGCGTGAATCCAATCCCTCCCTAGCAGGACAGCGTAGGTGCTTTTGCTGTCGACGATGAAGAACGACGTAGGGATAGTTTTTCGGCCCACGGTTAGATCTACGTTCAGAACGCCTTGCGCTTCTGATGCTTGGCCGTTGAAATCGCTTAGTGTGACGTTGGTCTTGATCAGATCTTCGTTAGAACGTCCCAAACGCCGTAGCATGGAGTATGACACCGCCGCTCCGGTGTCAACCAACATCTTGTTGACAGGCTGCCCATTGATATAACCTCTTAGGTACAGGGCCTTCAAGTGCCTGTAGCTCCTCTCTCGTGGCTTTTCAAAGATAACTGGCCGTGGACCGCAATCAAACTGTGCTACTGGCACTTCTTCTTTTCTTGGAGCACAAAACTCTGACGGGAGTATGAACACCATGTTTGTATCAGCCGATGTCTCTGCATCGGCTTTTGTCTGCTTAGGGCGCCATTCTTTCTTATGTGGACGCGTCTCCGTTTCCAACGTTTGCTGAATTTTCACGGCCAGATCGGGCCGTGCCTTCCTCAACGTGTACAGGTACTGAGCCTCGGCTTCCTCCAAGTTACGTAGCCTCTGAACCCTCCGCTTTTGGGAATGACTGAGCCCATCAGGGCACCACCTTGGCCGGTGGTACCTATCTTCTTCTTCATCTTCTGACTCTTCGAAGTCTTCATCTCGAGATGACTCAGCTCGTCTGTTCTGAGGTGGGAGAGGCCCTAGATGCTTGAACACTGAAACCTCACTTGCGCCCTTCTTCTGCTGTCTACATTCTGGGCAGTTGTCGATTGTAGGCAATCGGCTCATTCCTGAGTCCCAGCAGTGTTTGAAGAAAGGATAATCCCAGTGCCTGTCCACGTCTTCCTGCTCTCTTGACTTCCCCTTTGCGCGGCGCTCATATCCTTCGTCGTCTCTATCGTATCGATGAGATTTCCTATTGTCTGCATCAGACCGATGATATCTTTCATCATCCATGTCGTACCACTGGCGTCTGTCGTACTGATGCTCATATTTATTCAGGAGATGCGCGGAGAGCGAACGTTGGTACCGCACGTTTCTCACTTGTTCCTCAGTGAGGTACCGTCTGTCATCATATTGGGGCCGGTCGCGTGGATCGGCCTCCTTCTTATCCTTGCCGCGGGAGTGACCGCTTTCTTCTTTATCCTTGCCATGGCGCTCTACAGGCCCTGCCATGTTAACCTCGAATGAGAAGCCTGGCGCGCACCCCGTGGAGTGATTGAGTTCCACCATGTTAACACCAGGAAAGGGGTGCGTGTCTACTTTCATGGCAAATTGACCGAGGATCAGACGGCCCTGTTCTATCGCCATTTGGATCTGCGGACGCAAATCTTTGCAGTCATTGGTGGCGTGGGTGAACGAGTGATGCCACTTGCAGTACGGTCTCCCGTTCATCTCTTGCGCCGTAGGGAATTTATGGCCTTCGGGTAACTTCAGCTGCTTCTCTTTCAGCAATAAATCGAATATTTGCTCAGTTTTGCTTATATCGAAGTCAAACCCTTTTGCAGGCCCTGGTTGTTTCACCCATTTGCAGGACACGGGGACTCCCCCCCGAGCCCATTCATCCACGGTGACTTCCTGATCTTCTGCAAAGTCTTCAACTTCATCTGCCTCGACCAAGCCTATCGGGCGCTCGAACTTATCTTGGTACAATTCTGGGTGGCGCTGTTCATATAATGTTAACTTCTGAACCATGTGTGCCAGTGAATTGTATTCCACTTGGAAAGCCAGATCTTTGATCGGCGCTGCGAGGCCTACCACTGCCAGATCGACCGCTTCTTTCTCAGTCAAACGAACCGAATAGCATCGGTTCTTGACAGTCCTGAAACGCTGAATGTAATCAGACACCGTCTCTCCCCGCTTCTGCCGGACTTGCGTCAGATCGGCAATGCCAGCCTCGGTAGCTTCTGAGTGATACTGTATATGAAACTGCTCTTCCAGTTGCTTCCATGTCCGGACTGAATCTGGTGGCAACGAGGTGTACCACCCAAAAGCTGGTCCCGTGAGAGATTGCGCGAAAAACCTCACACGTAGCTGATCCGATGCTGAAATCATGCCCAACTGTGCTAGATATCGGCTCACATGCTCAATGGAGCTAGACCCTTCTGATCCACTAAACTTTGAGAATTCAGGGAGACGATACTTGGGCGGCAGCGGGATCAGGTCATATTCGTTGGGATACGGCTTGGAATAGCCGATTGTTCTCCTTTTTGGCAGGATACCGAACTGGTCTCTCAAGATTGTACTAATTTGATCCACGGTATGAGCTGCAGGGGTTGAGCTTTCATGACTCGTTCCGGTGGCATATTTAGCTAGCCACGCCTGTTTATCGGCGTCTGCTCCAGAAATCCCTCCTGCTCCAGAAATCCCTCCTGCTGTAATCTGGTTCGTGCGCGCCCAATTATTGCAGTCCGGCACGTATGTGCACACGTATCCATGTGGGATCTCTTTAGGCAGCTCATACAGGAATTGGTAATCGCCAGGATCACCTCCAACCTTGTAGACGACGTAAGCCGGTGAACCCTGTGGCTCTGGAGCTGCAAGCGTGAATGGTAGTTGCGGTCTGGTGTGGAACGGTGCCTCTCCCTGGTGAGTTCCTAGGGTGGGTCCTGATGGGGAGTACTGATGCTTCATGACTTCCTGAACCACTCGCATCGCAATACGCTCCAAAGCGTTCACCAGGCTCTCAGAATGACGGTGTAGAGAATGAGCCACCATATAATTAACTTCTTGGCGCAGAGCCCTGGTGCGCTCCTCCGAAGGGAGAGACAGATCTACTCCATCGAGCACGCCTTCGGGTGTGAATCCTTCGAACCTAATGCCATGTGCACGGGTCCTTTCGAAAGAGCCGATGAGATCGGCTTCGAAGAGAGCCTTAAGCTCATCATATTTCTTCTTGTGTTCCGCAGGCAGATCTTCATACTTGACTAGTTCATCCGACATCGTAGCTGCAGATGTTGACGTAGTTGGTGTAGAGTGTCCCACCGGGCGTGCCAGAATGTGTTGCCTGCCAAAACCCACCGGCGAGCAGCGACGAGCAACACGAAGAGCCGGGAGGCTCCCAGGACTGCTGGTGGGCCCTGGTCCCTCAGGCAACGGCCCGCAATGCTCCGGCACACGTCCTGGCGGTTGCAAGGGCGTGCCACCTGACCTATACCTGGTCAGGAAGGTGTTGGATTGCTTCGATTAGCTTCCTGCATGGTAGACACGTAAACATTAAATACGAGCCCGATCGGCTCTCAGGTTGCCCTGTGGATCGGCTCAAAGAGCCGATCGCCCCATGGTTCACGTTGGATTTACGATGACATGGGGATCCTGCTTGATCGATACAAAGTTAAACCAATCTACGACAGTGTAGGGTTTTCACCGCATAACCGGAACATCCTACGCGTAGTTGAGCCTAGCAGATACGAAAGATGATGGAAAACCAGTCCTAAAAGAGGCCTAAAAACCAACATGAAGTCAATTCCCGGAACAATCCCTTCTAGGACTAGCAAACCACGCCTCACGCACTACCGGATCGTTCAACCCGTTTGCAAGGCCTAACCATGCAGATATCAAACTAAACCTTGAAGAACAAGGAACAACTATAACAGATCGGATCTACTAAATAAAGAACAAGCAAGATGCTGCCCTTACACCTAAGATAGATGTAAAGGCAGCTAGATATCGAGGGGCAGCACAACTAAGCAAGCATATTCAGAAAAGCATCAATGCAAGCCCCAAAACATCCACGATAAGGGTGTTACTCGCCATCAACAAGGCTTCAGTACGAGCAACACCAGATAACGAATAAACCGATACTGCCTAGATCGCAAGATGCGATCTAGGCAGCATGATGCTTACCCGGAAGAAACCCTCGAAACAAGGGGTGGCGATGCGCCTAGATTGTGTGTTATTGTGAACGTGGTCGTCCTCCTTTCTCAATAACCCTAGGTACATATTTATAGTCCGTGGACTTTCTAATTCGGGAATAAACCTAACCGTGTACGAGCTAAACTCTAACTCTTAACGAAATCTACCATAATGTACAGATACACGGGCAAACTAGCCCAAACTCTCGTACAAGGCCGATTTTAGAGACACTTCATGCGCTTATCCTCCAAGCCCATCTCAATGACGGCCCATCTCCTGCTCTGGCTAAATTCTGGTGATAACAACTGTCTACGAGAATAGAAGCATTCGTAGACATCACAAGGGTGTGAACTTTGGGGTACATCATTGTCTCCATGTGTCTCGGTTATCTTTTATCGAGCTCCTTTACTTATGCACTTTACTTTGTGATAACCTTCGTGCTTAAAGTTATATATCTTGATATCACATCTTGCTTAGTATAAGTTGTAGGTGCACATAAAGTGAGCCTAGTATATATTGGTTTTGTATTTGACAAATAAATGCTAGTTTTGCTCTGCATTCTTTCAAGCCAATCTAGTAAAAATTTCAAATCCTTCCAGTATGCTTCCGAGGACCGTGGGTGTGTCGGGGATATGAATAGGTAGGACCGCGACATGGAGATATTGTAACAGTACAGGGTGTCCCATGGGCAGATGTGTCAGCGTACACATCAGGATGCACAAGCCTACTAGAAGAACCAATTCTGAAAGTCGAACGACCGGGTTGCCCAAGCTAGATCCACGAGGAACCCGCTAGATGTACGACTTGAGAACGCTTGGATTTGAAGACACGACTTCCTTAGCCGGGTTAGTCTAAGATTCATAGTCATATGAACTGACTCAGATCTTGTAAAACCCTGATCGGCTCCCTATATAAAGCCGACAGGGCCACCCCTCGAGGGGCATGTCTTACATTCATTGTAATGTCCTGATAGATCACATAATATAAACAATGCAAGAGTAAGATTTTATCTCCACCAGACGCTCGCGACATGGGAAGGAAGCCTAGGCGACCTCGAGAGTATTCAACTTTACTGTCATGTACAAGTGCGAAGAAACCCTCGAAGACGGTTTCTCTAAGGTCAAGGATCTCACCGCTCATGCCGTGGGAAGGGCGTTGCGTCCGAATTGGCAAAAGATAGGGAAGTTTTGTTTGTGGCATAGCGCAACCCGAAGCTTGAATGGAGCCCCACCCCCTCGTACAACGATAAAGGATGCATCAACGAGGAGGAGCATCCATATGAAATAATACTATTTGGTGAGGAAGTAGGATCTCGCCGCTGCTATGAGATTTGAACATGGGCAACTCGTGTCTCCCCGTCTAGGTGGCTCCCCACCTTACGCAATACTCTCTCTCCCCTTCCTTGAGGTTCCCCTCATAGCGTACTCGTCCCTAACACCACGACACCACTATTGGTAACCCTACTAATGCCTTCTTCAAAATGTTGATCTACATACAGAGCTGGAGGGTACTAGTCAGACCGAGGGACAGAGAGATGCTGGACACGTCGATGGATGAGGTTAGAGGTCTTCACGCCAGGATGAGGACTACTTCGCTATCATGTGGGTTGCCTTGTAGACTTTGGATGTGATTTACGGGACCAAGTTGTATGATTTATATTGCATGTATCAAACTATGCTACTGTTTTATTAGAGGCTAGTCATTTGAGGGGAACAAAGTCCAAGGCTGATCCTAGCATGACACGAAATTTTGGTACAACCAATTTTTTAGCGAAGGATTTGTGCACCCACGGTGGGCCCAGGCGTTGGCGAGAATTGCACTGAGAATCACAGGCGGGATTGGGCAAACCAATACTACCTCCGTTTCAAAGAATAATGCTTATATCTTTTCGAAAAGTTAAACTACGTAAAGTTTGACCGAGTTTTCTAGGAAAACATGTTAATATGTACAATCCAACTCAACACCGTCAAATTCATCATGAAATATATTTTTATATGATATCTACATATTATCATGGTTCTTGACAGGTTTTTTAAAGTTTGATCAAACTTCACTTACCTTGATTTTTTTTTTAAATAGGCATTATTCTAGAGGTAGTATTTTGGTAGCGGTCCAAACGGAAGCCAAATCTTGCCGGTGAGCCAAATAATTCGGCAATAAACCAAACGTATCCTGAAAGCCCAGAACCCAAAAAAACGGCCCAAAAGCCAGTTAGATGAACTCCTCTCTTCTCGCCTGTCCCGGCGGCTCGCCGCATCTCCCGACATCCGCCCCGATCAAGGCGGAGCCGCTCCCGACGGAGGACCTCGTACTGGATGGCCAGCTGCCGCGACCGGGATCAATCAAACCTCCAGCGTTTCTTCCATAGGCGAGGTATGCTCATTCATAGCCCTAGTTTCGTCAGCAATCTTGTACCGTTGGTACATTCACGAGCTCCCGAAAACTTCACGTTTTGTGCAGAGTTGATGTTAGAAGTTCAGTTCCGTTCCAGTTTCTCTGATGCTCTGTTGGGAATTTTGCATGTTACAACTTCTCATTGGTTCAGCCACAGTCAGTTAGGCCTATACATTAACATGGATAATGGATAACTGGAGATACTAAAATATGTAAGAGTACACAACTTTCGATTTATTCACGTTATGCGCATTGTTCCTTGAGCCTATATTCATACATAAAAATTTCCACTCATTAGGTCACTGGGTGGTTCAACCACCTACCTAGGTTGCTCTTCAAAAGGGAAAAAAAACCCAGTTACCTCCAGAGATTACTTCCTATTTCTCAAGGTTTCTTACCCAAGATATATGAAGCACATTCATAATCAACGAAAAATTATGTCCAGACTGTGGAACAACCATGCTGCCAACCCAGCCAGCTAACATGCTCTACAAATTACAGATTCATTAGCGTTGTGGCCAGCCTGGATCTGCCCTGTATTATCGATACAATGCAAAGTCTATCGAACAAGGACCAGGCACTAGTTAGGAGCTTAATGAAGGGTTAGGCAGTATCCAGTTAAATTTACAAACATGTATTGGCCAGATACAGCCAACGCTAAAAAGTTTGCCACTGGACTATAACTGTTTATTCTACAGAGAAAATCATGTTGACCATGCAAGATTTCAAAGAGGAAGGAATTGCTATGACTAATGAGGCACATACTTCGTGATTCACAATCTTGATTTTGTGCTATACATTCATCATCAAGCACCAAGGCAATGATATCAGCATCACATAACCGTATCAATGAACACAATCAAGGATTGGTTTCACACTATTCATTAGGTCAAAACTTCTGTTTCTCTATTTGTAGGGAGTTTCTGTACATTTTCTACGTATACAAAATAGGAAGGATCAGCGAATCCTTTAAAAGGCGGATGCCAATCTCATGGTGTCAAGAGTGATTGACTATACGCTAAGAATGTTCAGGAGGGTAACTCTGTTCTGGACCAATCTCCGGAACAGAAGTCCTACCCCAGCCTCAAGATCTCCCATGCTGCAACCTAGCATCTGCATCTGCTCCTCCTTGCACAAAACTGAAATTTTCTTCTGGAATGCCTTGGAGATGAGAGACTGTTTGGGCGTTATGATTTGCTTGGACAAGAGATGAAGTGTTGACTCGAGCAGAGAGATGGTGATCTCTCTAGCCTCGCTCAACAATGTGACCATCCTGCAATCTTCCTTGTAAGAAATAACCTTCTTCGCGGTCTTCTTAGAATGCTTCTTCGCCTTCTTCAATAAACGAGAGTAAGACTGAATCCCGGCTTGAACGGCTGCATCGTCTCCTTTTCGGATAGCCACTTCCAGGTCTTGGATGATGTTCTTCAACTCGGCAAACTCTGCGTGCATTGCATTGCAGAGATCCAAGAGCTCAAGGGAGCATTCCATTTCTCCATCCAACATCTTTCTTTGCTGGGAGGAGCAAACTTGGTTGCTGGGCAGGCACATTATTTCCTCGATAGAGCAGTACATGTCTCCAAGCCTCAACAAACAATCAGAGATTGTCTCGATGGCCAAGGAGGGTGAAGAGATGCATGCCTCTAGGCTGCACAGCTCCTCTTCAACTTCGCGGTGAGGCCTAGAGGGCAAGCTAACTGATCTTAGATGGCTAGCCATATCTCTTGCTGAAAGTCTTCTCTTTGTATTGACTCTTGAGTTTGAGGGGATGAGAATGAGAGAGCTAATGTTGTTTTGATGTTTTGAGCTTTCTGATGAGGCCTATTTATACAAAATAAGCATATGGGATAGCATCATTTGGATGGTAGACAAACAGAATTTTGCCACCTCATTTCTGAAATGCAGCACACGGAATCTGTCACCACTCATGTGCATTCAGTTTTTTAGTGCTGTAGCAACCCTCCCAATTAGCTATCACATATTCATGTCCCATCTATTGGCAACAAGAATCAGCAGGTATCTCTACTGATTGACTTGGGATAATTGCACGCCCTAGATATATTGTAATTGATTTCTAACCGAGCATTAATTATTAGTGGCATGCGTGCCATCTAATTATCGCACAATAGTTTCTGTTCATTGTATTCCTTACATTTTATACTACTTGAGTGCTCAACCTTGTGATTTGGAGCTGGCTCTTGTTGTTGAGTTAACACATCGCATCTCAATAACTTAGTTGTATCAAGATCCACCGCAGAGGGATCTGCTGCTCGATGTTTAGCCAACACAACGCATCTGAATAAAAGGGCATCTCATAGTAAATCAGGCTAACAAAATGTTAGCCTTGTATATATTTTGTTTTGTTCTCTTGTGTTCTTCTCTTGTTTTCTTTGTTTTTTGTTTTGCCTTCTGCTGTAGCCTTGCTACCAACGCTGTATCTTTCCCGTCATCTTGACGGTCTTCTTCTAATATACAAAGACACACGTCTAGGCGTGTGTTCGAGAAAAATAGTAAATCTGTGCACAGCTTGGCTTGAATAATGTGGGCTAAGACAGTTAGCAATGGTCAGCATCTTCTTTTTTTAGTACTTTTTTCCAGGGAAGTTAATCGGAACTAACTGCTCCAGACTTGGATGATGTATCACAAAATGCATGAAAAGTAAAATCGACATCAGGAAATGAACCAATTATTTCTTATGTTCCTCACTTGAGAAATCTTCTGTACAATTCCTCTAATTTACACATCGGAAAATTGCTGTGGTGATCAGCGAATCCTCTAAAAGGTAGATGCCAATGACATGAGATCAGAGTTGGTGTTTTATATCTATCTAAAAGCTCAGAGTATTGAGAAGAGAAACTCTGCTCTTGCTCAATCTCCTGAACAAAGTCTCAACTCCGCTCTCAAGATCAACAATGTCCAACTCCAGTGTTTGTAATTGCCCCTCCCCGAATGGGGATCTTTTCTTCTGGAATTTCTTGGAGACAAAAGATCACTTGGTAGGACTCAGCATCGTAGCTTTCTTGGACAGAAACTGCTATGGATGATTCAAGCATTGAGGTAGGCAACCTCTCTTGCTGAAGTCAAGCCATGTCTTGAGTGGAAGCTGAAGAGTGTTCTTTTTATCTGGAAAATGGAAGAGAAGAGGAGCAGAGCTGTACTCGAATGGTGCTGACCCGTTATGGCTTACCTCTTTATATAACCGAACTAAGCAGAAGCCACACGTCTGGCCCTATAGACAACAAGAATATTGTCCAGGATCAACTGGTGTGCTACTGTGACATATGCCACCCATCTCCTCGACAAGCTGATGTTTTTTATATGTTCGATCAGCGTGAGAAGCATCTCTAACAGTCCCATTGAGTTTCTAGTTGATCTTATGGCCATCGTGTCATGTCTCAGTTATTGGTGGCAAACTCATCTGCACAAGTGTATAGCTAACTGCCAGATCTGGATCCAGATCATGAGATCGCTAAGCATGCAGCGAGATGATGAGAGGAGCAGTTTGGCTTCATCTTGAGGCTCCAACACAGCACGTCGTGCTTACCTGGTAAGCATCACTGGTGTGTGTCTGCTAGTGCTTTTAGTATATGATTTTTGCGATCTCGGGATGATGCAATTCTCTGTTGGCGCACCAGGCGCTCCAAACTAGGCCTGTCATATTCATGTTCCAGTTAATGCCAGATCCAGATCATGAAACCAGTGAGCGTGCAGCAAAACGATTAGTAAAGAGATCTGGTTCCTGATTGCGAAGTAGCAGTTTGATGATCTCACGACGAGGTTCCAACGCAACATGATGTAATGATCTGTTGAGTGTGTCCGGCATGTTTCTGCCATTCAGGCTATGATTGCTGCAATCTCAGGATGATGTTATTCTATCAGTGCATCATATTTCAGTTTTTGTAGGGGAAATGCAAAGAGATGGTCATGTCATGTGTGCACACTCCAACACTTCTTCAATGGGGGAATTAACCAAGTAGTATCTGTGCCATGCGTGTTTTCTAGGTGATCAGTAAACAATACTCCCTCAGTTCCATAATTCTTGTCGTGATTGAAATTTGAACTAAAACCACAGCAAGAATTATGGAACGGAGTGAGTAATTGTTGAGTGGTGCTTATTATGATCTCCTTCACGAAGTATAAATGAATTAATAAATGGGATTGCATTCTAGTAGTTATGGAGGCTTGAGATAAATGCAATGGCTTCAGCTCTTTTTTTTTTGTTCTTGTATATACCAAAATATTACATAAATTTTAATTACATGATCACCTTATTGTTTCAGCCTCTGTACAGTATTTGAAAAGCAAACTTGAACACTCTCTATACTAATTGCTCCCATAAGGGTTGATAATTGACCTTTTGGAGTTAATTATTTTGTTTCAAAGGAAAGAACTGAACTTACATAGCTCCAACTTGTAGGTAGCTGAGTATTCATACATAGTCTCAGGTCTATATGTAGTAGATCAAAAGTTTTGCTTCGCAACGGAGTGTTTCTATTCAGTATATGTCTACTGTGAAAGTTGATTTCATGATCATCAATTCGAGCCTCTAAAAGGTAAAAGCCAATCTCTAGGGATCATAGTTGGTGCATCATCTCTCTACAAGCCAAGTGTATTCAGAAGACACCCTGCTCCGGAGAGCCTCGCCCTGGATGGTCGCCCACTGCTGACCGTGATCAAGCAAGCCCTCCAACGTTCTTCCCTAAGTGAGGTATGCCTATATCCCTAGTTTTGTCAGCTATCTTGTTCCGTTCGTTACATACATTAGTGAATATATCAGTTTGCTATTTCCATGGTCTCGGAGAACTTTGCGTTTTGTGCAAAGTTGATGTTAGAATTGCAGTTCCAGTTTCTGATGCTTCATTGTTGCATGTAAGTCCAACAAATTTTGTTGGTATTAAAATGCAGTACAATAAGGTCACCACTATGCATTATCCTCGAATGCAATGGACAATTGAGATCCTAAAATATGTAAGAGTCAACTCTCAGACTCTCAATTTAGTCACGTTATGTGCATTGTGCTTTGTGCTTATTCACATATAAAATTGCCACTCATTGAGCGAGTCATCAGATGGTTCTTAACCATCTAAGTAGCTCTTCAGAAAATAAATAGCAGTTACCTCCTTGAACAGACCTTACCTCTTCTTTCTCAAGGTTTATTTTTAAGATATACTCCGTATTAGGTTTAATTCCAAAGATATATCATGCCAACTAAAAAACACAGTGAAATAGTATGTCCAGATTGTGCAACAACCATGGCAGCCAACCCAGCAGTCTAACTTGTTCTTCGAATTACAGTTTCTTTAGAGTCGTGGACAGCTTGGATCTGGCATGTTTTATTGATACACAGCAAAGCCTATCAAACAGTGGGTCAGGCACCATGGCTAGTTAACCCATCAAAGAAGTATCGATCAGTGCAGGGGGTATGCAACCAAAACCAAGACTAAAAAGTTTGCCAGTGGGCTGTAACCATTTATTTCCAGAGCAGGTCATGTTGACTGTACAATATTTCAAAGAGGAAAAAATTGCTATGACTAATGAGCCACATAGTTCGTGATTCATAATCTGTATTTTCTGCTTTATAGCCATCATAAAGCACCAAGGCCATGAGATAGGCATCACATAATTGTATCGTGAAAAAATCAAGGATTGGTTTCAGACTGTTCATAGGTCAAAACTTCTTCTTTTTCTGTATGTTTATGTACATTTCTACATATACAATTGGAAGGATCAGCGAATCCTTTAAAAGGCGGATGCTAATCGCACGGTGTCAAGAGTGATTGACTAGACGCTAAGAATGTTTAGGAGAGTAACTCTGTTCTGGACCAGTCTCCGGAACAGAAGTCCCACTCCTGCCTCTAGATCTGTGATGCTACAACCTAGAGTCTGCATCTGCTCCTCCTTGCACACAACTGAGTTTTTCTTCTGGAATGCCTTGGAGACGAGAGACCGTTTTGGCGTAGCGATTTGCTTGGACAAGAGATGCAATGTTGACTCGAGCAGAGAGGTGGTGATCTCTCTAGCCTCGCTCAACAATCTGACCATCCTGCAATCTTCCTTGTATGAAGTAACCATCTTCGTAGTCTTCTTAAAATGCTTCTTCGCCTTCTTCAATAAACGAGAGTAAGACTGGATCCCGACTTGAATGGTTGCATCATCTCCTTTTCGGATAGCCACTTGCAGGTCTTGGATGATGTCCTTCAACTCAGCGAACTCCGCATGCATCGCATTGCAGAGATCTAATAGCTCAAGTGAGCATTCCATTTCTCCATCCAACATCTTCCTTTGCTGGGAGGAGCAAACTTGGTTGCTTGGCAAGCACATGATCTCCTCGATAGAGCAGTACATGTCTCCAAGCCTCGAAAAACAATCATAGATTGTCTCGATGGCCAAGGAGGGTGAAGAGATGCATGCCTCTAGGCTGCAAAGCTCCTCTTCAACTTCGCGGTGAGGCCTAGAGGGCAAGCTAACTGATCTTAGATGGCTAGCCATATCTCTTGCTGAAAGTATTCTCTTTGTATTGACTCTTGAGTTTGAGGTAATGAGAATGAGAGAGCTAATGTGGTTTTGATGTTTTGAGCTTTCTGATGAGGCCTATTTATACAAAAGAAGCATATGGGACAGCATCATTTGGATGGTAGACAAATCGAATTTTGCCACCTCATTTCTGAATGCTGTCCCTCAAGATATTAGTTCTCGCAGCAGCACATGGAATCTGTCATCAATCATGTGTATTCAATTTTTTAGTGCCATAGTGACCCTCCCAATTAGCTATCACATTGTCATGTCCATCTATTGGCAACAAGAATCAGCAGGGTATCTCTAGTTCTCTACTGGTTGACTTGGCATAATTACACTCTCTTGATGTATTGTAATGGATTTCATAACTGAGCATTGAGTGCTCAACCTTGTGGTTTGGAGCTGTCTTGTTTTATCTATGGAGCGCCAGATCCATCGTGCAAAGATCCTTGCTCATTGTTGAGCCAACACATCGCATCTCAATAACGTGGAAGTATCTAGATCCACCACACAGGGATTTGTTGCTCGTTGTTGAGCCAACACAGCGCATCTGAAAAACATGGCACCTCATAGTAAAGCTGTGCACAGCTTAGCTTGAATAATGTGTGCTAAGTGCTCCTATGAAGGTAACAACGGTCACAGTTAACAACGTCAGCATCTACTGTTCTTCCTAGTGCATTTATCTTTTCCTGGGAAGTTAATTGAAACTAACTGCTCCAGACTTGGATGATGTACCACACAGCTTGCAGGAAAAGTAAAATCGACACCACAAAATGGACCAACAATTTGTTATGTTTCTCACTTGACCCATCTTCTGTACAATTCCTCTAATTTACATATTGGAAAATTGTTGGGGTGATCACTGAATCTTCTAAAAGGTGGATGCCAATTACATGGGACCAGAGTTGGTGTTTTATCTATCTAAAACCTCAGAGTATTGAGAAGAGAAACTCTGTTCTAGATCAATCTCCTGAATAAAGTCTCTACTCCGCTCTCAAGATCAACAATGTCCAACTCCAGTGCTCCTAATTGCTCCTCGTTGAATGCACCTCTTTTCTTCTGGAATGTCTTGGAGACAAAAGACCACTTGGTAGAACTCAGCATCACACCTTGCTTTGTCAGAAGCTGCAAGGATGACTCGAGCATTGAAATAGCAACCCCTCTTGCTTCAGCCAACAACTGGACCTCCCTGCAGCTCTCCTGGTCAGGATGATCAGACTTCTTACTGATTTTCTTGAACTGTCTTTGTGCCTTCTTGGTCACACAGGTGTAGGACTAGATCTTGGCATGAACATCTGCATCATCTCCTCTCTTGAGAGCCAATTGCATTTCTTGTGTGCTTGTCTTAAGCTCAGAAAAGCTACCTTGCATGGCGTTACATGGAAGGTTGAGCACTACAAGAGAGTGTGCGAGTTCCAGCTCCACTGCTTCCCTTTGGTGTTGCTTGGAAAGGCTAAGTTGGCACATGGCCTCATCAATGTTGCTGTACACACCTCCAAGCCTCTTGAAGCGGTCGAGCAACGTTGCAATGGTCGTGGAAGGATCTGCAGCTGTTCTTGAGTGGAAGCTGAAGAGTGCTAGTTTTATCTGGGAAATGGAAGAGAAGAGGAGCGAACCTGTAATGGAATGGTGCTGACCTGGTAATATGGCTTACCTCTTTATATAACCGAACTAAAACAGAAGCCACAGTCTGACCCTATAGACAGGAAGAATATTGTCGAGGATGAAGTGTTGCGCTGCTGTGACAAATGCCACCCATCTCCTCGACAAGCTGATTTCTTTTTATATATGTTCGATCGGGGTGAAGCATCTCTAACACCCCCCTCGAGTTTCTAGTTGATCTTATGGGCATCCTGTCATGTCTCACTTATTGGCGGCAAACTCATCTGAGTGTATAGCTAATTGCGCGATCTGGATATAGATCATGAGACTGCTGAGCATGCAGCGACATAGTTTGACTTCATCTTGATGCTCCAACACAGCACGTTGTGATTATCTGGTGAGCATCACTGGCATGTTTCTGCTATTGCTTCCAGTATATGATTTTTGCAATCTCAGGATGATGCTTCTGCTTTCCATGTCGCTAACCCATGAGATATGTAGTACTGTTCCGAACTAATTGGCTCATGTTTATCTAGATTCACATGTATCGTGCACACTAAAACGCGTCCAAATACATGTAAATCTAGAAAAATCCGCATTAATTAATTTGGAACGAAGGAATTAGATAAAAAAATGTCTGTATATAGTAGATCAAAAGTTTTACTTCTCAACAGTGTTTTTCTGTACAGTATATGCTACTATGATAGTTAATTTCATGATCATCAAACCGAGTCTCTAAAAGGTGAACACAAATCTTTAGGGGTCAGGCTAGTGCATCATCTCTCTATAAGCCAAGTGTTAGTAAGTGTATTCAGAAGACAGAACCTGCTCTGGGGAGCCTCGCCCTGGATAGCCGCTCGCTGCCGACAGAGATCAAGCGAGCCCTCCAGCGTTCTTCCCTAAGCAAGGTATGCCTACAGCCCTAATTTTGTCTGCCATCTTGTACTATTCGTTACATACATGAGCGAATTATCAGTTCGCTATTTCGGTCGTCACAGAGAACTTCACGTCTCGTGTAGAGTTGATGTTAGAAGTGCAGCTCCAGTATCTGATGCTTCGTTGATGCATGCAGCGCCAATTCTGTTGGCGTCGAGCTTAACTTGAATAGCTCCTCCGCCTCGGTGCCAATCCACGTGGCGCCAACATTATACCTCCACGCCAATTCAAATGGTGCCGACCCACGGCCTTATCACAGTCACCTAGCACGATAGAGTGATATTTTTGCAAAAAAAATGAAGTGGTCTAAGAATTAAAAGAAAAATAAAAATACATAATTTCAATAAACATTCAGTACATGAACATCCCAACATGGTTCGTTCATGAAGCTGTAATTGTTTAGCAGAAAAATAGTTAAATGATGGCATGCCAACGTAAGCACCATGTTGGTATTGGCGTCAGCATTACCAGTTGAGTGGGCCGCGACACATAGGCCCCCATTTCCATCATACTCCTAGGTCCCAAATAGAGGATCTTTCTTCACAGAGAGCAAGTCAGGCCCAAAAAGAAGACTCAGCCGAAACAGCAAAGCCCGCGTAAAAGACCCAAACATCAGACCGGCCAGCTTCCACCCCAGAAAATGGAGGGAAAACGAGAGAAAATGGCGGGAAACGCCCCCTTCCGCCAGTAGCACCGCCCACGCCGAGCAGCGCCTGCCTCCGACGAATCCGTCCATGGGCAAACGCGAGGGCTCCTCCCGCCGCGCGGCAGGTGTAGAACCGTGCGCCTCCTCCGACTCCAGCCCCGTACGTTCGTTCTCTACTCGCCGCCTTCTTTGTGTCACTCGATTCCCCTTCTCCGTTCTCCGTTTGTTCAAGTTCGTACTGCGTCTTTCGAGCTCGCAGGGTGCCAGTGCCACCACCAGCACGAGGAAGCGGAAGGCCCCGGCGGCCGCTCGGAATCGGGGGCGCCGGAGGACACAGGTTCTGCTATTTACAACACTCATACACACAGATTCACAGTCCTGCCCCATCCTGCTTGCTTCTTACGGATTACTACTAGTTCTTAATCTGATTCGTCCCCAACTTTCTGCGCCCATGCATATTTTGTAGGACTACAGCACCAATCGCATCCCCGTGTACTACGGCCATATGGAGAACGTGCTAGATCGTTATAATCTAAGGGGAAATGCTCTGGACGGACGAGCCCACATAGTCGCCGAGCTGCCGCAACCCCGGCCGATGTCATTGGCCGATCTGCGGCTCTGGATCTTGAAGCTGTTCCGGCTCCATCCAGAAACGCAGGATCTCTTTATCATGGGCTTCTTCAGAGAGTACAGCACCAACATTCTTTCGGATAGCTTCGTCGACGTTTTTACATACTCTGAGTCTGTGGAAGTGGAACCTATTCACCTGGAATCCCATCTGGAGGGCATGGAATGGGACACCCGCTATATCTCCGGTGACAGATGCTGGACCTCATTTGCCAATAAAATGAAGAGAAAGAATATGGTTCAGGACTTCAGGCTGTACGTGGCCTGTCATCAACTCCAGCACTACGATGCTCTGCGGAAAGCAGCGTGTGACGATGTGCTGCCGCCGAGGATGGAAAATCTGCCAACCGATGACTCGCATGGTAATCCCTCCGGCCCCGTGCAAGGCCCCAAATTGACGCCTGAGGAATTTTCAGTGTATCTTGATGGCTGGTACAACAAAAACATCAGTCTCCCTGAGGCGTGGAGGGCGAAACAGGAGGCTTTGGAGAAGAAGTTTGGTACTTTTTATAGTTCATACAACTCGGTCCCGAGGTTACTTCAGGAGATAGAATGCATCCCTGGTGGTTTCGTTGACATCCAGGATTCAGAGGTTGCAGGCTGCGAGGATTTTCGAGTCCTCCACCATATATTCTGGGCATTTGGACATTGCATACGAGCCTTCCGTTACTGTCGTCCTGTGCTCTGTGTTAAGGGCGCACCGTTATGTGGGAAGTACCAAGGGGTGCTGTTGACTGCCCTTGCATTAGATGCTAATGATTGCCTTGTTCCAGTAGCATTTGCTGTTGCCGAGAGCGAGACGAAAGAAAGCTGGCTTTGGTTCCTAAGGAATGTGAAGCAAGCAGTTGTGAAGGAGCGCTCTGGTGTCTGCATTATACATGACTGCAAAGCAGAGTTGGTTGATGCTGTAGATGGTATTCAGAATGACCCTGAAGAACCGCATCCATGGAGAGATGTAAAGAGCCGGTGGTGTATGCAACACCTTGCACACACATAGCCATGTATTGAAGGGGATACTCTGCCTTCCGCTCGGCGCCATTGTGGAGGTTACGTTCAAGCGCATGGCTGAGTACTTCAACAACACAAGTGCCGCAGCAAATGAAGCAATCAAGAACCCAGCAATAGAGTTCCCTCAACGTGTCCAGGATGACATGAATTTGAAGATGCAGAAGGCCCATAAGCATCAGGTGACGATCTGCATGAATCCCAAGAACAAAAATGTTATATTGGGGGGTGATGTTGTGAAGTATGAGGTTCAGACAGGGCAGAAGAGTGTAACCGTTCACCTGTATTCAAAATCTAACGGTATCATGAAAAAGT
This sequence comes from Lolium perenne, assembly GCF_019359855.2. Classification (NCBI taxonomy): domain Eukaryota; kingdom Viridiplantae; phylum Streptophyta; class Magnoliopsida; order Poales; family Poaceae; genus Lolium; species Lolium perenne. Next base: position 193,861,976 of record NC_067245.2, read on the forward strand.
CTGGAGGATGCACACTCAGAAAAAGTGCTGCATGTTCATGCAACAAGATGCGGCTTCTCCGTAAGCCCTGCTCTCATGTCATGGCCGTCTGCTGTCAAATTGGAGTTAGCACTTCTACAAACATTTCTCCCTACTACAGCCTCCCCTATCTAGGTAATACCTGGAGAGGAAAGTTCGTTCTTCCTGAGAATTTACGAAAGTACAGGGCAATCAATCAATTTTGGTATGAGAGTAGCTATAAGAGTAAGATGACAACTTGGATCCCAGACAAAAAGTTGGAGTGTGGCCTCCCTGTTTTTCTAACATCGGACAGTGCACAAACTGGCACAGATGTGGAAGAGCAAGAGCAAATCATTGACAGTGGAGCAATTCCAGACCATCAAGGAACCAAAAAACACTGAATCTAGTACAGCTTGAACTTACTATGTTATTTCATCAACTTAATCATAGTTGTACCCTGAGCTTAAATTATCCTAGTTAAACTTGAACTTTTTATTTATGTGGCTTCTATATATCATGTCCTGCAAACTGAATTATCTTCAGGTAATATGTACTTTGACCATAAATTATCCCTGTAGACCTTCCGGTGCAAGGCTGGAAATCAATTATTAATGTGCCTTCACTTGAAGCTTCACCATATCCTTATTTCTTTTATAAGTTGGTTATAACTCTGGTATTTATATTTTATCCTTGGTTTGTATTTTCTTAAACCTCTGATATACACCAATGCCAAATCACTTCAAGAAATACTACTTTTCCGTTGACTTTGTACGGTATATGTGCACCATCAAGTTTGTTGTGTAGCCAAATTGTGTTTTTTTTACCGTTGCTCATACCATTTTCTGTGGTAGTGTTGGGTTCGTTGGTATCAACCTGGGCATGATAAATGACTTTTGTTGACGGTGCGCAATTTATTTAATATTGTTCTTGTGTGGTAATCAGAAAATATGCTTAGCTGCATGATACCCGGTCCAAAATTCATACCATGATTACCTCTTTACTCATGTGTCTTTCATGTGATTGAACTTAAATAATGTGACGTCATGACACCGTTGCAGCGTGCTCCAAGCAGAGTTGGAAGTTCGGGACTGAGAGCCAAAGTTAGCTGCATTTGTACACTCTCCACATGTTCATCCTAACCCATGACATGTGCCGATGGGTATAGTATTTTGGCGGTCAGTCTCCCTCCACCTCTCCAAAGAGTACTTGATGAAGGCACAAGACTAGGAGCAAGCGGCACAACTCTCTTATCAGCAGATGCTCCTAAAACGGTGGGCACGCTTGCTATGGCGGTGAAGTTGGTCAGGCTCGTGACCAGGTCGATCTCCACCGTCCCCTCTGCATCCGCCTGCCCCAAGTTGAGAACCACCACGATGCAGGCGCAAAGGGCAACAACAGAGGCCACCATAGAGCAGGAGCCATTGACTCGCATTGGCCACTAGAGGATGATGGCTTAAAGGAGCTAGCCTACAAAGATGAGATGAAGAAGCTCCTTAATGGTGCCAATCCGTGTGGAGCAGGCCACGCTATTTATAGGTGGCATACCCGGGCTGTCCAAATGAATTGTGGAGTAGGAGTATACATGTGGTGCTAACTAGTGCAAGATATTCCTATGATTAATGAGCCACGTAGTTCGTAATTCATAATCTGGATTTTGTGCTTTATATTCATCATAAAGTGCCAAGGGAATAAGATAGGCTTCACATAATTGTATCGTGAACAAAATCAAGGATTGGTTTCAGATTGTTCATAGGTCAAAACTTCTTTTTCTGTATGTTGTTTATGTACATTTCTACAGATACAATTGGAAGGATCAGCCAATCCTTTAAAAGACGGATGCTAATCGCACGGTGTCAAGAGTGATTGACTACACGCAAAGAATATTTAGGAGAGTAACTCTGTTCTGGACCAGTCTCCGGAACAGAAGTCCTACTCCAGCCTCAAGATCTGTAATGCTGCAACCTAGCGTCTGCATTTGCTCCTCCTTGAACACAAGTGAGTTTTTCTTCTGGAATGCCTTTGAGACAAGAGACCGTTTTGGCGCTGCGATTTGCTTGGACAAGAGATGCAATGTTGAGTCCAGCAGAGAGGTGGTGATCTTTCTAGCCTCGCTCAACAATCTGACCATCCTGCAATCTTCCTTGGAAGAAGTAACCTTCTTCACAGTCTTCTTAAAATGCTTCTTCGCCTTCTTCAATAAACGAGAGTAATACTGTACCCCGACTTGAACGGCTTCATTGTCTCCTTTTCGGATAGCCATTTGCAGGTCTTGGATGATGTTCTTCAACTCAGCGAACTCCGAGCGCACTGCATTGCAGAGATCCAAAATCTCAAGGGAGCATTCCATTTCTCCATCTAACATCTTCCTTTGCTGGGAGGAGCAAACTTGGTTGCTGGGCAGGCACATGATCTCCTCGATAGAGCCGTACATGTCTCCAAGCCTTGACAAACAATCAGAGATTGTCTCGATGGCCAAGGAGGGTGAAGAGATGCATGCCTCTAGGCTGCACAGCTCCTCTTCAACTTCGCGGTGAGGCCTAGAGGGCAAGCTAACTGATCTTAGATGGCTAGCCATATCTGTTGCTGAAAATCTTCTCTTTGTATCGACTCTTGAGTTTGAGCGGCTGAGAATGAGAGACGTAATGTGGTTTTGATGATGTTTTGAGCTTTCTGATGACACCTATTTATACAAAAGATATGGGACAGCATCATTTGGATTGTAGACAGACAGAATTCGGCCATCTCATTTCTGAAATGATGTCTCTCAAGATTTTAGTTCTGGCAGGAGCACATGAAATCTGTCATCAATCATGCGTATTCAGTTTTCTAGTGCCGTATCGACCCTCCGAATTTGCTATCACATTATCATGTCCATCCATCGGCAACAAGAATCAACAGGGTATCTCTACTGGTTGACTTGGCATAATCACACGCTCTATATATATTGTAATGGATCCCTAACCGGGGATTAATTATTGGTGGTATGTGTGTCATCTAATTATCGCACAATAGTTTCGGTATGCATTGTATTCCTTACATTTTATACTACTTGAGTGCTCAACCTTGTGGTTTGGAGCTGTCTTGTTTTTTTCTATGGAGCGCCAGATCCATCGTGCAATGATCATTTGCTCATTGTTGAGCCAACACATGGCATCTCAATAACGTGGCAATATCTAGATCCACCACACAGGGATATGTTGCTCGTTGTTGAGCCAACACAAGACATCCAATAACATGGCATCTCATAGTAAATCTGTGCACATCTTAGCTTGAATAATGTGTGCTAACTGCTTCTATGACAGTTAACAACGGTCAGTATCTTCTGTTCTTCCTAGTACATTTTTCTTTTCCTGGGAAGTTAATCGAAACTAACTGCTCCAGACTTGGATAATGTACCACAGCATGTAGGAAATGTGAAGTCGACACCACAAAATAGACCAATAATTTGTTAATTGTTATGCTTTCTCACTTGACTCATCTTCTGTACAATTCCTCTAATTTACACATTGGAAAATTGTTGTGGTGATCAACGATTCCTCTAAAAAGCGGATGCCAATCACACAGGATCAGAGTTAGTGTTTTATCTATCTAAAAGCTCAGAGTATTCAGAAGAGAAACTCTGCTCTGGATCAATCTCCTGAACAAAATCTCGACTCCGCTCTGAAGATCACCAATGTCCAACTCCAGTGCTCGTAAGTGCTCCTCCTCGAATGCGCCTCTTTTCTTCTGGAATGTCTTGGAGACAAAAGACCACTTCGTAGAACTCGGTATCACACCTTGCTTTGTCAGAAGCTGCAAGGATAACTCGAGCATTGAGGTAGCAACCGCTCTTGCTTCAGCCAACAACTGGACCACCCCACAGCTCTCTTCAGTTTGATCAGACTTCTTGCTTATCTTCTTCAATTTTTTTGTTGCCTTCTTCGTCACACGGATGTAGGACTGGATCTTGGCATGAACAGCTGCGTCATCTCCTCTCTTGAGAGCCAATTGCATCTCTTCTGTACTTGTCTTAAGCTCAGAATAGCTGTCTTGCATGGCGTTGCAGAGGTCGAGCACTACAAGAGAGTGTGCGAGCGCCACCTCCACTGCTTTCCTTTGCTGTCGCTTGGAAAGGCTAACTTGGCTGCTTGGAAAGCACATGATCTCATCAATGTTCCTGAACACACCTCCAATCCTCTTGAAGCCATCTAGGATTGTTTCAATGGCCACAAAAGGTGAAGAGATGGTCGCCTTCAGGATCTGCAGCTGCTCTTCGATGTTGGTCGTCTCATTGTAGCAGGGACTGGAAGGCACGCTCGAGGATCTGAGATGGCAAGCCATGTCGTGAAATGAAGCTGAAGAGCTTTCTTTTTATCTGGAAAATGGAAGAGATGAGGAGCTGTGCTGCGCTGTGATGGTGCTGACCCGGTATGGCTTACCCCTTTATATAACAGAATGAAGATGAAGCCAGTTCACGCCTGACCCTATAGGCAGGAAGAATATTGTCGAGGATGAAGTATTGTGCTGCTGTGCAAATGCCACCTATCTCCTAGACAAGCTGTGGTTTCTCTATATGTTTGATCAGCATGAGAAGCATCTCTAGCAGTCTAACTCAAGTTTTTTGTTGAGCTTATGGCCAACCTTTCATGCCTCAGTTATTGGAGGCAAACTCATCCACACAAGCTATAGCTTAATGCCAGATCCAGATCGTAAGACCATTGAGCATGCAGCGAAATGATAAGAGAAAGAGCAGTTGGAGTTCTCCTTGAGGCTCCAGCGCAATACGCTGGGTTGATCTGTTGAGCATCACTGGCATGTTTATGCTAGTGCAATTATTATATGATTGTTGCGATCTCAGTATCATGCAATTCTTTATTGATGCACACCTGCACGTGGCGCTACAAGCTAGGCCTTTCATATTGTCATGCTCCAGCTAATGGCAGATCCAGATCATGAGACCAGTGAGCGTGCAACAGAACAATTAGTGAAGAGAGCTGGTTCCTTATTGCTGGCTGACAGAGCATTTTGGTGACCTTAGTGTCTTACCTTGAGGAGGCTCCAACGCAACATGATGTGTTTATCTCGTGAGCAAGGCTGGCATGTTTCTGCCATTCAGGAATGAGGATATGATTGTTGCAATGTCAGGATGATGCAATTCTCTGTTGGTGCATCACATTTTACTTTTCTAGGGAATGTCATGTGTGCATGCTCCAACACTTCTTCAATGGAGAATTAACCGAGTAGTGTTCGTGCTATGTGAGTTTCTGGTTGATCGGTAACCATTAGTTGTCAAGCACTGTTTATTATGATCTCCCTCACAAAGTATAAGTAAATAAAATGTGAGGTGGCATGCTATTAGTTATGAAGGTCTGAGGTGAAGTGCATGTGATGGCTTCCACTTCTTTATTTAATATTTTTACCAGCATAAATAAATTATTATGAATAACATGACATGACCATACCAATTGCTTCAGCATAGTGTTACAAAAAAAAAAACTTGAACACACCATAGCAATTGCTTCCATAACGGATGATGATGGACATATTCTGAGTAAATTATTTTGTTTGACTATTTAAACACTTTCTCAGGTCTGTATGAAGTATATTAATAGTTTTGCTTCTCAACGGAGTGTTTTTCTGTACATTATCTCTCTACTTACAAAATTTGATTTCATGATCAGAAAATTGGTTCTTGGGGATCAGAGCTAGTGCATCATCCCAACGGTATTCAGAAGAGAGGCCCAATTACTATACTGATGACAAACTCAATTCTCCAAGGGTTTGTCAAGCATGTCATCTTCTCGATGTTGTCGTACACCTCCAAGCATCGTAAAACCTAGCCGCCGTCTCCTCCTCTCCCGCCCCCCTCCCGGGCGGCGGTGGAGGATCTACCCGTCACGCTCCGAGCAGCCGCCCCCGGATCGCCGCACCTCAGCCGCCGCTGCTGCCGGCCTCGGCCCTGGCCCCGGCCTTGGCCTTGGCCCGACTTCAGCCCCGGCCCGGCCACAGCCCCGGCCCGGCCTCGGCCACAGCGGTGGTGGCGGCGCCCCTTCCGTCGAACGACGAGGGGGAGGAGAGGGTTTCCACAGTGGCGTTCCATGGGTGGTGATGAAGCGCCGGTGGAGGAAGCCGGGCGGCACGGCTACTTGGCCGGGGCCTGATGCTCTCCGTCGGTAGCCATGAAGGATTCGGTGGAGCGGTGGTGGCCTCCGCCCCCGGTGACGGTTCAGCGGTGGTACGCATGATCCGCGCCGCCGTCTTCTTCTCTGGTGATCCAGCAGGAGGGACTGGCGGCGTGGGGGCTGCTGGTCTTCCTTTGTTTTTTGTGGAGGTCCTCGGGTTTCTCGCAAGCGAAGATGAAGATCTACCGGAGGTCAGTTTGCTTTGATCTGGCTGGAGAGATGAGTTCCGGAAAGCTCCGCTGGCGAATGGAACATTGCATATTTTGCCTGCTGTTTGCTGGATCGGGTGGTATTCGGTCAGGCGCACCCATGTTTTTATTTCAATCGTTTGGTTCCGGAGGGAGCGCCGCGAAGCTATATTCTGTGTTGACATATGGTGACTTTTTGGTCCATGGTGAAGTCAAAAGAAGGAATATCATGAAGGTCGGGTTGGTGGGCTGACTAAAGGAGGTTCGAGTCAACGTGATGCTGAGGGATCTGCTTGGCGTTCCGGGCTTGCAACAATGGTATGCATGTGGGGGCGGCAGCACAGGGGAAGTTTGGAGTCTTACCTCTCAGGGTGAAAACCCAAGGTCTGGCCTTAACTGGTTGTGCCTGGCAATGTTCTTGTTGGAGGCATTGTTTTGAGAGTGGACTATCTTCAGGGAGAAATCCTAAGACCTTTGGTCGGGCGACGACGGCGCTGGTGCACTGTTTCCTTTTTGGAGGCATCGCTTTTGGAGAGTCTGTATTTCGGGTGTTGTCACGGTGGTGGTTGTATTGCTGTTGCTAGGTCTAGAAGGCTATAGCGGGACTTTTATTTCTTAGTTTTATTTTCTCTTTTTTGGCTGTGTGCATCCGTACTGCCATTAGGGTGGGACGTTGTTGCAGAGGCTGGATGTAATTGGTATCTTTTGATATTAATATATTCCTTTTATCGAAAAAAAAAAACATCGTAAAACCATCAAGCATTGCAACGGAAGACTTGGTACTTTGTTGGTTTTTGTCTAGGAACCGAAGATAAGCCAAAGTTTTCATGATGGTGTCACTTGCTACCTAGCTATTACTTCTCTCTATATACAACAAAAGACGATGCAGCTAAATAGCTGAACCAACAGATGAACTAATCTACACGATAAGTTTCTGTTTTTTTATGTATTTGCATGGTGTAGGAGTGGCAGCTAGCTAGCCATGTCTCCAGCAATGCAGGAACTAGGAAGGCAAGATCATCTGCACGAGTGCGGACGCAATGCAGTTTCTTTTAGTGGTGGAAGAGGAATAGTTGACACTTCACCCTCCTTTCCAGGCTCCAACAAAAATGTTTACGAATTGTGATCTGTTTCTCATCACAAATGATAGGCTGGTCGGCTGATGGTTGAACCCACACAAATCAGCCTAATTTGTGCAGCGTCGCTGGCTTATTAACTGAGATGTCATCCAGTGATGTTCCACATACGTCCTAAGTACACTCTACTCACACTGTAAGATTCTAGTTACAGGTAGGGATACACCCACATGGGTGTTTTAATCTATGCATGTAATGTAACTTCAGATGCCAAGGATTGTGGTAATATACATACGGTTATTCTTTTTACTTGCTGAAGCGGTATAACGTTGGGTACTTGTTCTTAGGTCCTGTAAAGTTACCCAGCGTGTACTGTAAATGTGTAATTACTGAAAATAAAGTCTTCATTTTTGGTGAGTGCGTTGAAACAATATGTGGGTTTACTTTACAAATATTTTTAGATACTCCCTTTTTGCAATAGGTTTGTCATGCATGATACATGGAAAAGTGGGAAGTCATAAATCAGCTTATTCTGTGTTGTTTGTGCAAAACGGATGAGTTCTAACTGTCTTTTTATCTAACAACTTGTTTCACCTCAGAATCAACAGTGCTGCTATGACACAGAACAGGTGTGGATAAGCCGTAAGCGTGTAATTCTACAGCACTGGTTCATCACTACTCATCACCTTCCACGGTGTCCTCATGGATACCTCACAGATTAGCTCCGAGATGCACCTTTGTATCTGAGATCTCACTTGTTCTTATACCAGTTTGACAGATCCTATACTACCAAGAGAGTAGAGACAAGTACCCAAACATGGTGAACAACATAATATATGCTGCTCACCTTTGTGTAAAAGGATTGGAAAGGCTGCCAGAGGTTTTCTATGGGCTAACAAAGACGTGGCGATGGGCGGAAAGTGCCTGGTGAATTGGAGGCAAGTGTGCTCCCCTAAGATATACGGTGGCCTTGGAATTCCTGACATCGCCACCCGTAGCGTCGCTCTTCGCTGCTGGTGGCTATGGCAGGCGTGGATGGACAACCAAAAACCATGGGCAGGGCTACCACTGCCAATCGATGAGAGGGCCAGGTCGTTATTCGAGGCATCTACCATCATCTCGGTCGGCGATGGCAAGACGGCTCAGTTTTGGACAGATAAGTGGCATGCCACAGGGAAACTCTCCATCCGCTTCCCTGATCTTTTCAAGTTATGTACGCTGTGCCGTATCTCCCTCCATAAGGCTCTGGAGCGTGACAAGTGGGTCAAACACTTCAAGGAGGACTTGATGCCGGCCGCCATCCGACAGTTCACCTGTTTGTGGAACCTCTGCCGCCAGGTGCAGCTGCTCACGGATGTCCCTGACAGGGTCACTTGGCGATGGACAGCAGACGGAGCTTACTCGGCTGGCTCGGCGTACGCGCAACAATTCATTGGCTCCATAAGACCTGAGTTCACAAAGATCATCTGGGGCTCTCAAGCACCACCAAAATGCAGATTATTTGCTTGGCTAGCGGTCCAAGGAAGGTGCCTCACTGCAGATGTGCTTGCTATAAGAGGATGCCCGCATGCCCATTGTGCTCCCTGTGCAACAACTCTCCTGAGACAGCCTCGCACCTGCTGATTAACTGCCACTATGCGCAGACAGTTTGGAGGATGGTCATCACCAGGGCCAGGCTTCCCTTGACAATTGCCCCGAACGCCCACGATAACATCAAGGTATGGTTGTGCAACTCTGATCAACTCGTAGGGGCCAATACCATAAAAGATTGGCGAGCTTTGGTTCCTCTGATCTGGTGGTGCATATGGAAGGAGAGGAACAACAGAATTTTCAGACATACTGCTACGCCGGTTACAGCCTTGTTCCAATCAATCTAAAACGGAGGCCAGGGACTGGGCTGATGCTGGCAGGGAAAGGGTGAGCGCCCTGCTAATCAGGCCTCGCGAACTAGATTGAGTGCTCGCCATGGTTTGTAGCGGCAGGTTGCAAAGCTTCTGCCTGTAGCTGTTTTCCTTCGTTTTTCTCTTAGGTTCTGTTCCTTTTTCTTGTTTTGTATCCAGGAAGATCTTCTTCCTTTTGTACTCTCTCTTATCTAATCGCAATGAAAGCAGCCTTGCTGCCTTTCATCACAGGCAGCGGCTCTTGTATCCAAAAGAACTAGTTACAGCGTGGGAGCAGTGAGATTCATAGAAAGCCAAGCTTCAGATTCGAGTGAATAGCATAAAACCACCACTTTGATGGTGAAATTTACCGTATACCACCACTTTACGTTTGCGGGATAAAAAACCACCAGATTTTGCTCAGTTTTTAGCGAAAGGCGCTAAACCTGAACTAAACGTGAATTGACAAGGAATTTCACAGGTGGGGCCTGCTGTAAGTGATGACGTGGCAATAATCTGCAGAATATGCTGAGGCGTACAGGGACCCACGTATCAGGCTAATAAAAAAATCCAAAAATCCATTAAAAAAATCACCGCAGAACAGCTCCGTGCCGCGCGCCTGGTTATGGCCGTCGGCCGCCGCTGCGCATGCCCGTCGTCCGGCGCCGCCGTGCATGCCCTTCGTCCTAAATGCTTCTGGCGCGGGAGGTCTGATGCGGCCCGGGGCCTCGCCCGTGTCAGGTTGAGGGAGGCGGCGGCCGGCGCGGGGGGCATCAGCATCGAGCAGGAAGAGAACACGGACGGGGCCGCCCGCTCCGCTACGCGCCACTGCTCGCCGAGAACACGGACGGGGCCGCCCTGCCGCGCCTCCCCCGATGAAAGATGCCATGGAGGCGGGGACGCATGGGAGGCGCCGCCTCGAGCGCGAGCTCCGCGAGCTTGTGGCCATGGCGGCCGGCCGACACTTCGCCGGAATTCGACTGGAAGCTCGCGGGGATGCAACGCTAGGCCGAGGGGTACCGGTAGAGCCTCGCCCGTCTCCTGGAACTCTTTATTTCAGTCGAAGGCGGCGGGAGCTTGATCCGCGACGGGGAACTGCGGCGGCCGGAGCAAATCGATGAAGAACGTGATCCGCGACGGGAACTGCGATGGGGAACTTGATCCGCGACGGGAGGTCGCGCTCCGTCCAAAGGCCATAAGGGCGGCGCTGGTAGGTCGCCGGAGCCAGTCGATGGGGTCGCCGGAGCCTCGCCGGAGTTCGGCGGCGGCTGGTTGGTCCGGTGGATTGCAGGCCGGCAGGAGGAGGTCAACGGGAGGCAAGGGCCTTCCCAGTAATTTAATTTCTTTTCATATGGATTGCTGCCACGTCATCCCGTTATGCCACCTCAGCCCTGACTAGTGGGTCCTGCTTATGAAATTCCCCCAATTCGCGTTTAGTTCGGGTTTAGCACATTCCGCAAAATACTGAGCAAAATCTGGTGGTTTTTTGTCCCGCAAACGTAAAGTGGTGGTATACGGTAAATTTCACCATCAAAGTGGTGGTTTTATGCTATTCACTCTTCAGATTCAGACGAAACTCGGCAGTTTACTGTGAACGGCTGTTACAGTTGCACTTCGTAACAGTTGATCATGTTGAATCCAACGGTTCATTCTCCTCGTTCGTCAGAAAGTTCAGAGAAACTGCAAAGTACGGTCTCCACAGGGGCAGCTCCGGTGCAGCTCAAGACGAGGCGGCATTGCGCAAGTATCAAACAGTCCAGCTCAAGAAGCAGAGGTGGCCATTCTATCTCGATTGTATTTAACCTAGTTTGAGTAGAGATTCAGAGAGGGGAATTATTTTCTACTTTGAGCCTCGAAGTTTGAGAAAAGAGATACGGAATTTGCAACTAATTTCCCGAAAAACGCAAATATACTAGATGGGTAGGAGGAGTTGACTATATATATGGATTAATGCAAAGACGGTCGTCTTGATCCTACTTCTGTCTGAGTTTTTTTTTTCGAAATGGGGGTATGCCCCGGCTTCTACATCGTGACGATGCCCTTTATTAAGTGAATAAGTTCTGAGTATTAAAACATTACAAGGCACGCAGGATCAAGGATTGATACAACAATCAATCCATGAAAGAAAATCAAAAGAAGAAAGACTACATATCAACATAGCCTTCTAGTATGACTCCAACCAGCCTGGCACAAGATATCCTGAGCGACCATCAGGAGCCGTGTGCATCCAGAAACCATGGCATCCCGTTGTCCCACCGGAGATAGTAGAGCCCAAAGTTGGACCCAATGGGAGACCATATGAATAACCTGCAAGAAATGAAAAGAAGGTTTTTTATTAAAAATCATATCATTCCTGACCCTCCAAATAGACCAGCATAAAGCAGCAACCCCAATCCGGATGTATGCCTTAGATTGTCTATCTACTCCATTTAACCAATTACCAAACATATTGGTAATATTGGTGGGAGATGGAAGATCATAAGTAAAGTTCACCGTTTGCCATAATAGTTTAGCTAAGGGACATTCAATAAAAAGGTGTTGAATGGTCTCCTGTTCCCCACAGAAGACACATTTTGTACACCCATTCCAATGCCGTTTAACTAAATTATCTTTGGTTAACAAAACCTTATTACTCAAGAACCACATGAAAGTTTTAATTTTTAGCGGAATTTTCACCTTCCATAGATATTTTCTCAGAAAAGGGGTATGATCACACATAAGATCTTCATACATCGACTTTACTGTAAACAGACCATTAGACGACAAGTTCCAAACAAAACGATCTTCTTCATCAGTTAACTGTACAATCATTAGTTTTCTACATAGCTGCAACCATGAAGTCCATTTATTACCATTTAAAATTCTCCGAAAAGTAATATTCAATGGCGTCTGACCTAGTACTTGAGCAACTTTGACATTCTTATGATGCACAATATTATATAACGACGGATATTGTTGGGCTAAAGAAGTCTTCCCTAACCAGGTATCTTCCCAAAAGCGAGTACTGCTACCATTACCCACTTTGAAAAACCCCCTAGAAAAAAAACTCCTGTTTGACCTCCATTATACCTTTCCAAAATGGGGAATCAGTAGGTTTTGCTTGAACCTCCGATAATGTCTTATGACTTAGGTATTTATTATGTAATAATTCTTGCCATAAACCTTCCTCATTAATAAGTTTAAAAAGCCACTTACTCAGTAAACATCTGTTTTTTATTTCGAGAACCTCAATACCCAATCCCCCTTGATTTTTAGGTCTACAAACTATATTCCATTTTGTAAGCCGGTATTTTCTTTTGTTTTCGTCAGACTGCCAAAAAAATCTTGATTTATAGAAGTCCAAACGTTTCCTGACCCCAACAGGTATTTGCAGGAAAGACAACATAAACATCGGTAAGCTAGTTAATACTGAATTAATAAGAACTAACCTATCACCATAGGATAGTAACTTCCCTTTCCAGCATCCTAATTTACTCTCAAACCGTGTTTCTACCGGATACCAATCAGAGTTCTTGAGTTTCTTGTAATGGATTGGAATACCTAAATATCTAAAGGGAAGTTGTCCAGCATCACATCCAAAGATCTGTTTATACTGAGTCTCCTCCTCCTTAGCCTTTCAAAAACAAAAAATCTCACTCTTATGAAAATTAATCTTGAGTCCCGATAATTCTTCAAAGAGACATAAAATTAATTTCATATTAACAGCTTTGCTCAAGTCATGCTCCAAAAAAAGAATTGTATCATCAGCGTATTGTAGTATAGAGAGACCTCCCTCAACTAAATGCGGAATAAGTCCTCCAACTTTGCCATCCTCTTTGGCACGTTCAATTAAGATGGCAAGCATATCCACTACAATATTAAAAAGAATCGGAGACAACGGGTCACCTTGCCTTAGGCCTTTTCTTGTCTGGAAATAATGACCAATATCATCATTCACCTTAACACCAACACTACCACCTTGGACGAATTGTTTCACTAGCCTACTCCACTCTGGAGCAAAACCTTTCATCCTTAGTGTTTGTTGTAAGAAAGGCCATTTCACCTTGTCATAAGCTTTTTCGAAATCGGTCTTAAATAACACCCCATCCATCTTCTTTGTATGTAGCTCATGAATTGTTTCATGAAGTATTACCACCCCTTCCAAAATATTCCTACCTGGCATGAAGGCTGATTGAGTCGGTTTAATGACTTTCGGGGCAATCCCCGATATGCGATTAGTACCAACTTTAGTGAATATTTTGAAACAGACATTAAGTAGACAAATAGGTCTATATTGTTGAATCTGAACTGCATTTTGTTTTTTGGGTAGTAGTGTGATAACCCCGAAATTCAGTTTATAAAGGGGCAAATCCCCTTTAGAAAACCGTGAAAATAAGGCCATCAGATCATACTTTATTACTCCCCAAAATTTCTGGTAGAACTCAGCGGGAAACCCGTCAGGCCCCGGCGCTTTGTTCAGTTCCATCTGAGAAATCGCTTGAAAAACCTCCTCTTCAGTAAAGGGGCCGTCAAAATTTCATTCTCAATTGGTGAAATTTGCGTAATATCATGTAACTCCGTTTCATTTAAAGTAATATTTGTTGGATTGGGTGCTCCAAATAATTTCTTATAGAACTCCGTAATATAAACTTTTAGATTATCTTCCCCAACAATAGTCCCCTCTTGCTGTTCAAGTTGGAAGATTTTCTTCTTTCGGTGTTTACCATTAGCTATTAAGTGAAAATATCTCGTATTATTACCCCCTTCCTGGATATGCTTAACCTTCGCTCTTTGGGCCCATTTGGATTCCTCATCTCTTCTTAATTTATTTAAACTATCATTTGCTTTTTTAAAGCCTCTCTTTCATTTAAATTCAAAATATTCGTTTCGGCTTTCACGTCCAGCTTGTCGATGATATTCAATAATCGCTCTTTTTCTTTCTTATACTTTCCACTTTGGTTCTTTGCCCAACCTCTAAGAAATCTCCTTAGATGTCTTAACTTATTCAACCAAATCTCCATAGGATTAGCTCCACCAAATACTGAGTTCCACTCCTTTACTACCATATCAAAAAAACCTTCTTGACGCAACCAATGTAACTCAAAAGAGAATTTTGCTTGGTTACCCAGGTGTGCTTTCACTCCTGAATCAATAAGTATAGGAGTATGATCAGAATCAGCTCTGGATAAAGCTCTAACAGTTACCAAAGGGAATTTCTGTTCCCACGAAATGGATGCTAAAACTCTATCTAGCTTCTCATAAGTAGGCTCAGTTCTTCTACTTGCCCATGTAAATTGTCTCCCAGTGAGAGCAATTTCACGCAAGTTCAAATGCTCAATAATTGCATTAAAATCAAAGGGCCAACGCGCTTTGAAATTATTATTATTATTCTCCTCTCGCTTACGAATAATATTGAAATCACCCCCTACCAACATAGGCAATGTTTCAGATTCACAAGTTCTCACTAATTCAGCCAAAAATTCTGCTTTGTGCTCGTCTTGGGTAGCCCCATAGACCGGCACCAGAATCCATTCAAAACCATCTCTCTTACATTTGATATGGAGTTTAACACAAAAATCTCATGTACTTACTTTTAACACTTGTAGCGTATCGGAGTTTATTCCCACTAGAATACCTCCTGAGCGACCATGTGGTGGTAAGCAAAACCAAGAGAAATTATACCCCGCCGCCAATTGGTTCAGAAAGGGAATCGAAAAATTAGATCTTCCAGTTTCCAACAAAGCTATGAAGTCCAATTTATGTTCCCTAATCGTCTCTTTAACAAACAAGTGTTTAGCAGTATCCCCAAAACCACCTGGATTCCAATTAATGCCTTTTAGATTCTGCATTACGACAATTGTTTCTTAATTCTTTTCCTAGTACTTTTGCGGATATTGTTAGTATCATAAATTTTCCGTTGCCTCGTTTTCTTTACCTTCACTACTGGTTTAAGATGTTCAATTTGATCATCCAAATCAAGTGAGGTGACATCATCATCAATCAAGTCTTCACAAAGGTTGGATACTCTTGACAATACAAAAGTCTTCAGCCCTTCCTCCATATTTTCAGTCTCAATCTTCTTTTTCTCTAAAATAGTTAGAATGCGTGCTTCTTCCACCATTTTAATCCCTTTAACAGATTTACCTATCTCTCCAACTGAATTACCTAAAGATATGCCTAATCGATCCGCTCACCTAGCAATCCCAGAATCAGGGATATTAATAATAGAGTGCAAAGGGGTAGTCAACTGACCTGAGGCGAAAGAATCATCCCGCACCTGCGCCATCTTCATTGCCTTCTCCATCTGAGGCATGTCGGCATTAGGCTGGCCACCCAGCCGTATACTCGACCTCACACCAGAATTGGGCTTTGGAATACCCCCAAACGCAATTACCTCCTCTATAGAAGGACAATGAGAAACAGAATCATTCTCCACGAAAGATATAGTTTGAGTGTGCAAAGTATCGCTAGATGAACCCTCGAAAAACATAGGTAACTCACCGGTATTTTTCAGAAATGAGTCATCTCTCGTTGTATTGTTAAAACCAAAAGCACTCTTCTCAGTCTTCTGAACACAAGAACTTCCCATAGCATCATCCATATGTATGTTATCTGGTTCCAAAGAAGCAGCAACATCATTATTAATACTAAAAAAAGGTGGCGCAAGAAGCCCTGAATCAGAGGATAGATTGTTAAAAAGCGGATTAAGGTGTAACACATCAGAGGCCATACCATTCTCATGCACACCGGATCCGCTCGGATTTTGTACCAGAGACCTCATGATTGGTCCATCATTATCCGCATCATGTGTCTGGTCCCCGCAGTCAGCAGCAATGGCAGTGTGATCAGATGGCAGGATTTTCTGTGGCACAGCAGACCTATCAACCAAACCAGACTTCGTTTGCATTGTCACAGAAGATCCCCCCTGCCCATCTGTGCCAAAGCTGCCGCTGACGCCAGCAGAGCCAACAGGCGTTGTCCCCTGCTTCTCATTGGTCCGTCGGGAGCCCGCCCCAGTCTCTGCAGCAGCGCCGGACTGCTCCTGGACAGCTGGCGACGTCGCATTAGTTGCTGCAGCAACCAGCAGCACACCTGGTCGGCCACTGGGCTGAGGAGCACCGTCTCGGGAAGCGTGCAACCTGTTGGAAGCGGACAGCGCAGCACTGCAGGCCCCAACTGCCCTGCCCCTCGGCAATCCCGAGGAGAATCGGACCTTCTCCGAATCTGCATTGAAATCAGTGTGTCTTTTGTTGTTTAGTGACAGTTTTAAAGCATGAAATATAGGCTCAACCATAATAGTTTTTTCAGCTAAATTTTGATCAGAATGAACAGTACCTATTGGAGAAAGAGGCACCCTTAGTGTCCCAATTTTTATTCCCTCCACTTGATCATTGAGCTCTTGCATCCCTACAACGCCATTTTGTGCAACACTTCCATCTCGGCCACCCTTGTTGGAAGTTGCCTCTTCTGCCGTTCCTCTAGCATCCATCTCCATATCATTGTGCCCATCAAAACCTCCCAAACCATTGTTTGGATCACCTCCCCCATCTTTGTCAATATTTGCCTCAGTCATATTCACCTCCTGAGCAATATGTCCAGTCTCTACCTCAAAACGGAGTTTATAGAAACCCCTCTTAATAAAAACATCACTATCCGCGGGATAAGGTTACAGTCCAGACACCCAATCTTGATCCTAAGTAGCTTATTCTTGCGGGTAAAGGGCATGTCCACATCCAAGGTTTTTCCAAAAAGAGAACCAATCCCCCATAAGGACAAATAATCGGATCTCATGTCAGATGGCACTCCATCAACACGTACCCACACCTCTGGCAGCATATAAAGTGGCTCCTCAACTGAAGACCAAAAATCAAAAAATAAAACAGTGTCCTTCTGAGGGCAAACATAGGAACCAAAGTTCTTGAGTCTCTGCACTTCATTTTTACTTGGCAATTTTACTCTGTATATGTTATCCTTGTAATGGAAGACTTCCCAGTGGAATTTCTCATAGGGCACAATCCTCTTCATATGTTCTATAATCTCAGGGATAGTCATAGTTTCTCCTTCAACCGACACCTTAGCAAGTTTAGGATTTTCCACCTTGGATTTGAAAGCTTCACATGGCATTTCAAAAAACATCAGGACCTCATTGGCATAACCATGAAGAATAGCAGTAGGTTTTGTAGCTTGCAAAAGATGACAGGCCGAAGAAACATGATTAACTGACTCACAAATGTCGCAATATGGTGTAGTGCAATCATCAATAAAGTGACCCGGCTTCTTGCAACGAAAACAAACCTCCTTGTCTTCCTTCTATTTCTTTGCAGGCCCTGCACCTTCATTATATTTTGCAATGCTTTGAGCCACAAGAGGCTCCACCACATTCACAGCCGGTATAGGTGCACCGGCTGCCACATTAGACTCTGGTGCAGTAGCCACATCATTGACCTTATTAGCCGCCGTAACCGCAGCAACCACGGCTTGAACTGTTTGATGAAGCAAGTCAGCATCAATCTGTCCTCTAGACGGTACCCCATCACCATTTCCTCGGAACCTCGGCTGAAAAGCACCTCCTCTTCCCCCATTATTCTGACTAGGCCATCTATGCTGGTTGTTCCCAAAACCGGCCCTATTGTTGCTATAGGAATTGTTGCCATAGTTTCTCTGTCCTCCCCAAGTTTCATCTCTGCAGTTGGTGTAATTCCCACCTCCTCCTGTCCCGCTTGATTCTCCTTGAACGAAATTTCGTCCAAAACCAGCTTGAAACGTACCTTGGTAGCCACGGCCGCCGGAGAAGCCTTGCCCTCCTCGGTCAGTTCCCTGCCCCATGCGTCCGCGCATGGCATTGCCCGCACGGCCACCACGAGGTTGATGACCCCCGCGCCCATGGTTGAAACCGCCCCTGCCAGGGTTGAAGCAACCCTGGGCGCCATCTCCGTTCATCCCCTCGGCGGAAGTCGGTTGCACAATCTTCTCGCCTCTCTCTATCTTTCGCCAGGCAAACCCTAGCAGCCGTCGAAAAGCGTGTCCCGCGACAGCGTTTCCAACCTTAACCTGGATCGGTCTATCAACCTCAGCAGATCGATCAGCGGCCATCGGAACGGGCCTGCGAACCAGCGTTCGGGCCGGGCCACGCCGAACTGGGACAGGACAGGGCCGCAAGTTTGAGCCTCTGTCCCGCAAATTCGAACGTCCCGCAATACACGGATCAATCACCGAAATATGCGATTTCTTGCCGAGCTCTGGTGACCAACATCGCCGGCGAACGGTAGTCCAACCTTCTTGACTATCATCGGTGAAAACAGATGGTTCAAGCACCGGTAAATTCAGAGATTTTTTTGAACTCGACCTGCCCAACGGCGTCGACATCGTAGAAAGCGACGTACCTTCCATTGCCATGAATGCCATGGCCACCTGTCTCTGCATCTGACGCCGATGAAGCCGCTTGATCGACCTCCGTGCCAGCTCGCGAATAGGATCCTGGAGATCCCTATCGGCAACTTCCTCCGGCGTGCGGCAGAGATATCTCCAAGATCCAGCAGACGGTAGAGGCGAAACAATGGCGACTTCATCCTCCTCTTCATCGTCCGACGACGACAACACCCAGAAACGACCCTCAGGAGGGTGTTCAAGAGCTTCGCCGTCGTTGAACCTGCTCGGAGTGGCCGCCGGATCGGGCGCAGAGAGATCTTCGCCCGCGTCGCCCAGCGCGTCGCCAGAGCCTAGCCTAACGGTCATATCGAGTGTCTGTCTGAGTAATTTAAGCAACCTTCTATAAATCTCGATAAACGAGAGTAGCCATTGGTTGTTGAGTCAAGTGTTTGAAAAGATAAAAGAAACAGATTCTATACAAGAAAACAAGCTTACTCTAGCATAGATGTTAGAGCTAGTTCAACATAGTCGAAGTTAAATAATTTTCCCTACACATTTCTCAACATCTCTATTCGCGAGATGATATTGCAGTACGGAGCAGGATGCACTGATAATGCACACTGTACCAACGAGGTGGTGAATTTATTCATAAACATCTTATCATTCGGGCATGTGTTTTGTATGCAAATCTTGGAGGAATCATACTGAGGTGGTAATTCGCTCAGTCCCTTTCTTTGGAACATGTCAAGTGGGGATTTACATAAATCCCAAGAAAGTGACGGTAAGAATCCAATCCAAGAGCAAAGCTCAAGTAAGAGAGAATCACAGCCTAAGATTCTTTACCAATAGCATTTTGTATAGCCTTGCATCACTTTTTTGTATAGGAATCATACTAAGGTGTGGCAAGAGTTGTTGCACAACAAGTATTTAGTGAATATAATTTTGTCCCAAGTTGAGGCGAACCCCATGTACTCTCCTTTTTTTTGGAAGGACTCATGCATACTAAGGAGGATTTAAAAAATGGAATTTGCACAGGCATCCGATTTTGGAAACATATTTGGCTTGAAGACATGCCCCTTGCTCAACAATAGACGTCACTATACAACATAGGACAATGGAAATACGTTTCCGTATCAACTGTGTTATCGCACAATCCTCTAAACTTTGGTTTCAAAAGGGTTTTGTCTGTAATAAGTGGATCAAACTGATTGTACTTTATGCCAATAATTAACGATAATTCATCTTTTGGATGAACCAGATATTTTTGTTTGGAGACTCACATTCACAGACGTCCCCTCGGTGAAGTCTATATGTAGAGACCTCATTAATGATCACACTAGATTTCTACGCAAATATTTGTGAAAACTAAAAATTCCGCTCAATATGAAAATATTTATATAGTTTCTAAACAGATAAAATTTACTTACGGAAGATAACCTATCAAAAAGGGAATTGGCATGGATGTAAAAATGTTGCTTTCGTGATTTGAGGAGACTATTGAGCATCTATTTTTAAAATGTCATTTTGCTTGTATTGGGTGGCATATTCTGTATATGACCTACAATATTTCTCCACCAACCAATATAATAATTATGTTTGAGAATTGGTTAATGGAATTGATACTAGGGAGATGTAGGAACAACAATGTGTTCCGCAATGTCGGATCTTCAATTGCTGGTTAATCAAATGGCTTTCCACATGATAGCGACGATACTTCCATTTCCAGATGGATCAGCGCGAACTTATAGCTGTTGGAATGCAACTACTGCTGACTGTCGTTTAGGATATCTGCAGCCAGATGGCTAGCGGCACATTAGCAGATTACTGAGTGGATAGATATGTTATGTTTATTTTGTTTTCGTTGGCTTATTCCTTATTGACTTTGCCGTGATCTGCGATCGAATTGTAATAATTTTAATACTGAACTTCGTAATAAGATTAGATGTGTGCATATGCGGAGGCCAGGTGATGCGTTTCGAAAAAGAAAAAGAAAAAAAAGGTAACAGAGGGCCATGCGTGCGTGGATCAAGCATGAACCATATGTTTACTTATTATTCAGTGGCTACTAATACATATCACTAGTTCACCGCCGCGTAACCCAAATTACAGAACCGAACCATCACGAGCTAGACATGCTTGTTAATCACTTGGGAGAAGGCATGAAAGACACAAGCTCCCTGGACTCGGGCTTGAGCCAGGCCTTGACGACCACCACGGCGTCGATCGGCCGGTCGCCGCCGGCCCCGGCGCCGCGCTCCCGGGCGATGACCTTGAGGTAGTATGCCACCCCGGAGACGACCTGCTTCTGCGCCGCCGCCACGGCGGTGAACGCCAGCCGGACCGTGATCGGGTCGCCGTTGCCAGCTGACCCGCCGCCGTGGCGGAGGCGGCGGTTGTGTTCGGCCACCGCGAACCGGCCCAGGGACTTCACCAGCTTGTTCGTGCTCGCGTCCTTGATGGTTGTCCGTCCTCCTGTCGCGCCATGAGCCAACGGCTGCGCAGTTTCGGCGGCAGCGATGGCGATGGCGAGGGTGGCGAGGAGGAGGAGGGAGATGGCGGAGGCGGAGGCGGCCATTGTTGCAGCTGTGTGTTGGGTTGAACTCTTGGACCCTTGGTGCCTATAAATAAGCACCGTGCGTTGGTGACGAACCGAGTGTGGAGAAGGAAATCTTGTATAGTATAGTAGACAGTAATAGTAAGTACTACGTACTAGTAAGAACCAAAAGAAGAAAGAAGGCTGATGATATGGAATGATTGGCCGTCCGCTTGCCTCCGTGAGCAATGACGACAAACGCAGCGCTCCGGTGCGCGTAAACTTCTCTCCAAAATCTAGTCTCCTCTACCCTTCCGCCCTCGCGTAATTACCGGAATATTACGTACACGTGCAATCTTTCTCGGGAAAGAGAAGGCTCACTTGCTATGATTCCGTATGATATAAGCAGTTTGGGCGGGGTGAGGAATTGCTTACTTGCTATGATTCATGATTCAGTTGCAGCATGCAATCCATGTTCAGTTTTCTAGGAAAGCAAACGTGGGTCTAACGTACCTCAATTTTTATTTAGTTTTGGTGCAAATGTTTTCACACTTTTCGCATGACATCCAACAACACTCTAATTTTGGACCTCTTTGTTACACGTGATTTATGGCTGGTATTTTTCGTAAGGAACAAATAAAACAAAAGAGACCAACAACGCTTTAATTGCGGACTTCTTTAATTTGCTAGTACAAAAGTTTCTTCGAGAGAGAGAGAGAAAGAGACAGATAATCTATACTCCTATATAGTGTGGCAGTTTTGAATGTTTGAATCCAGGCACAGAAATGCAATTTCTGCCGTTGATTGTACATCATCCAACGGCCTAGCACACTGGGATTCGCAGAGTAACACACACTTTTTCTACACTATTCCAGAGACATCCATGAATTTTTAGATAGAGCCACTCGCTCCGGGGACAAACTCACGGCTCCTGTTCCGTCGCTGGCTGGAGTTTGATGGAGTGGTGGCCTAAAAGAGATGAGACTGGGGATCCCAACGAGGAGTTGACGTGCATACTAGCATGCGGCCACAGGATCCAGCACGTGTGCCAGTGCCTATTCAACCCCCGGGAGAGGCATCAGCGAGGCATTGGGGGCTTCAGGCTGGGCGCAGGTGCCCGCGTTGAACGCAGAGAAACCGAGAATGGTCGGGAAGGCAAGCCTCGACACCTGAGCCGGCCTCCTCGCAGCGCGCAGCCGCGACCCGACGCGGTGGATCAAGCAGGAGGCGCGTGGATTTTCTTCGCCTTCGCCCCAACTCTGGACGCGTGTGTGAACAACTGCAGCCGCGTGCTCCCGCGACAACTGCCCATGTAGAGCCGCCTCGCGTGCTTCCCGATGGCCACAGATTGGGTGGGACGTACTAGAGATTGGGGAAGAAGATGAAAATGACAAGTGGGCCCATGTTGTAAGTGAGAGTACCAAGTTTTCTAGGCTGGAATCGTTTTTCCCGGTATTGTATTACAAACAGGCTTAGTGTACAAAAAAAAAAGTTCTGCAAAGTTCAACCGGTATATACAAGTGCACATACATGGCATCAATTTACACTTCTGCATCCCCGCAATTTTTTTTTACACTTCTGCATAATAAAAACTGGCCAATGTTTCATTAAGACATAATCATCTCAAATTTGATTCTCCGTAATGTTATTTTGAGTAGAAATTGGTGGAGTACTCATGAAGTAATGACTTACTTTTAACGTGCAAAGCACGTGCTGCTAACTAGTACAAGAAAGAGCAATAGTTTAATTTTGGACACGTTTGTTACAAAATATTTATCAAGATGATGGTCGGTACTCCCTCAGTTCCATAAATCTTGTCATAGTTTTAGTTTATGGAACACTTTTGTAAGGCCACCAGGGAACAACATGCACGTGAGCGCGCACGCACGCCAAGGGAGGGATAAAGCATAAGGTTTATGTTCAGCTCTCAATTCTTATGGAATTGTGGGCTACGAATTTGGCAGCCCTGATTCTGGAACTGAAATGGCTCATATATTGGGGAATCCTATACAATTAAAACATATCTGAAAATTACATGTTAAAATTTGAAAACATAGGAAAAGAATGCCATGACATGTTGAATACTACAGGAATTGAATACACTATAATGTTGTAATACATGTTGTTTGGTTGTGTTGCAAGAAGAACATGGTGAAGGATTGTGTGTTTGCCATAGTTGTCAGAGAAATAAGGGAAAATATTATGGGGTTGGGGAAACTAAGAGAAATTTTCCTATGAAATTGCATGCGAAGTAAACCATATGAAAAAAAAAATGGCTTCACATCCTACAAACCGAACAAACTCTATAAGAGATAGTCATAAGGAATGAGATCCTCCAAAATTCCTATAGAACTCATTTGAACCAAACAAGCCCTAACCTCCATGAATCTGTGCCACGCAGATGTGGCTTTAGTTGGAGGAAGTAAGATGCATGTGTGGCAAGGCATTATGCTTTTTAGAAGAAGAATATGATGAGCTAAAACATGTAATTCCTCTATATCTGTCGATTGTGCAATGTGCACTGGTCCCTGAAATTAGCAGTACGCAACAGCTTTGCCGACTGAATTGTGGTAAGCCAGCGGTATGATGTGTGAGGAGGGGTGACACTGTTAGGGGTTCCTTGCAAGTCACTCCCTAATAAGAGAACTAATGAGGCCAAACAGTGCGCCATCACCTAGTGAACCGGCTGAAATGCTAAATCCATAGGAGACGTAGGCGTGGGGTGATCTTGGCTGGCCCGTCGGCATGTGCCATTCCCTGTTTCTAAGGATTTGCATTGCATTATTCTGCAAGTGCATGTGGTCAGCCAGTCACGGGTGACCTAATCTATGCGTGCTTGCTCAGTTTGTTCCCTTGTGTAGACAGTGAAGAAATGGAACTTGGGCCGTCCTTGCCTCTTCAGAATTGAGTTGCTTCTCCAGGCTAATGATAGTCAGGGAGCTGTAAGGGGAAAAATTATAACTGGATGCATCCTTTTTCTAATGACAGTACGAAGGGGAAATCATACTACTTGTTGTGAACAGAGTCCAGAATGGAAGCATTCTAGATTTTCGACTGAGAGCAAAGTCCAGAATGAAAGATCTTTTTCCGCGGGTCTCTGGAAGGCTCTGTAGCTGCTGGTCCTGCAAGTTTGAACTCACAAACCAGAAAAAGGTTGCCCATAGTTTCTCAGCCCCAATGCCATGCTAAACATCCAAAAATCCAATTATATATTCGTCCATCCTCGTCTGCCATCTCCCACATACCAATGATCGGTTACGTGATAGCCTTGCAGGGTAGGGCACAAGCATCCACACGCTTGCTCTTGTCGGTAAACCATCAAAACGAGCACGGATTGGTCACAATCAAAGCCACACCAATTGATGATATTTGATTTAAAATACTGATCTTGTATCCGTTTCAGACTTGCAGCTAAGTTTAACCAACATCCTGTCAAGGCAGAAGCTCGGGTTGATAGTACAACAATCAGGTACCAACAAAACTATAATCTTTTGTTGGCATACATAAATAGATGACTAAACCTAAATGACTCTCTCTTGGGTACATATGTAGGACTCCACACGAGATAGTACAGGACAGGGCGCAGACATATGAGTTACATAAGACTATGTTACAACTCTGCTTTTATCTACACAGCCGAGATTTCACGCCACTCATCTGTCATATGGGAACTCGTTGTCGTCTTCCTTTACCTTAAACGGCTCCGGATGGCGGCCAGCGCAATAAAGGTTCCACATCTTGAAGTATGCCCTATCAAGGTTCCGAACCTGAAACAGTTCACGAGAAGAGCTGGTAAAAAATCATTGCCTAGACGAAAATGAAAACATGGCGGGTATCAAACAGGAACATTCTGAATTTGTGAGCAAATCACGTACCCATCGAGCCGTATCAAATAATGGACATGTTAGACGGACTTCTTTAAGCTTATTAGTCAGTGCTTGGAGCTTTGCCGGGTTTGTTGCCAGTTCAACTGCTCTATTTTCATACTCCTTCATGCTACAATCAGAGAAGGAAGGGTAAATAAATAATGTACATACCACCCACGAGTGCATTAAGAGATTCTAATTAATGCTTACTTGTTAACTATCATCTCATCTCCAAGGCCAGTCGCTAAACAGAGGGAACCAGCTACTCTGGTTGCCATTTTCTCTAGTGGAAGTGTGATCATCGGCAAGCCAGCCCATAGAATATCAGTACCGGTTGTGTGTGCATTGCAAAGGGGCCTGTTATGCAGAAAGTTCAGAGACCCATAATATGTACCAGGAATCAGTTTGAACTGATGTGCTTATATCATGAAGAACAAATGAAACAGATGGTTAAGTGCATACGTGTCAAGAAAAAGATCTGCTAATTCACTTCTTCGGATATGCTCATGTTTCATGGCAACATCTGTGAATATGATCTGATCAGGGCTCACTCCTCTTGCAGCAGCATCTGTATAAAATAGTACTCCGGTATTATAGATATTTAAAAAAATCAGTTGGCTCATTTGATTCTTCTTTTATAGATGAAAAGCTCAGGCAACAAAGAAATATTTAATTTGCTTACGCGCTTTTACTCTCATTTCACCAGTGGCTGGAAACCTTAAGAGCCACAACACACTGTTTGGAACTCGTTTGACAATATTACACCTTCAAAACAGAGACAACAAACATTAATGTATGAATCTATGTAGACAAACTGCGCAGGGAAGTACAGGTGATTGAAGTTACCATGTATCAAATATTTCTGGATCCATCTTATAAAGCTGATTAAAGCATGCAAAGATGAACTTATCCTCAGGTAACCCATAATCTGATCTTTTATGCGGGCACACGGGACTTAAGACATCACAATTTTTCTGGTATAGTAGCCATAGTCAGAAACAACATTATAATGAAAGAAAGCAAAAATAACATAGTGCAATATGAAGTGAACCTGCTTGTAGTCATTGACAAAGTAGCAGTGTGGGAGATGAACGAGCTTTTCGGAGTATATATGTGCATAGCGAGTTGGAGAAACAAACTGCAAAGATTGTTCAACAATATAAAAAAAGGTCAATCAAGTGCACCTAAGCAAGAAACTAATAATGGGCATCAAAAGTCAGAATATTACTAGAACAATTCAGACCTCATCAGTGACCAAGTAGTCTATGTAAGAAGCACCCGTAGTCCCTGGGAACCCCATGTATGAGACTTGAATAGGTGCTGGTTGCATAGCAAAAATTTCATTCCTTGCACCCTGTTTAAGTTAAATGCATAGAGCAGAATGACAAGTTAATAAAATCAAACAACAGCTTCTTGAGCGCCCACAAAGCTTTAAAAACACAGTTGATTGCATGTTTCAAGATGTTTAGTGATACTACCTAACAACTTGAAGAATACAATATACCACCCAATAACCCCAATATAGATATAATCCCTCAGTTCCAAATTAGTTGACACAGTTTTTTTTTCAAAATGAACAAACCTACTGACTAAAACGTGTCTAGTTACATGTGTATCTATACCAAATCTGACCAAAGCTGCGTCAATTACTTTGGAATGGACGGAATATAATGCATGCAAATAAAAGTACAGGCAAACAGAAGTGAGCATGAGAAACTAAATGACAGGCCATGGAAAGGAGAAGTCTAAGCATTGCCTTTGTGTAGCCATTAAGATTGATTAAAATTTGTATTTTGTCTTCATTTATCATTTTCGCGATCACATCTGACGTCATGGCAGACACATCGATGAAATGCTCTGCCTCAGCTTGGATACGCTGTCTCCATTCAGTACCATCATTTTGACTCAACGCATAGCAAAAAACCTGACATACCAATTGATGAGTTATTGATACAATATATCCTTCAGGTGTAAGAGAACAAAGATTAGTGAACCACCTCAACATTGCCACGGTCATGCATTCCAAATACTGAACCCATGAGATGGGAAAGAGGATGATTACCAAAATCACTACTAACATATCTGCAAAATCCATGAGATGTCTATTAGACAGTTGTTGATGGTGCCCAACAAATATGATAGAGCTGACTTTAGGTACGTACCCAATCCTGAGTCGACCATGTTTACCCTCTGCTCTGACAGGTAAAGGGGATGGGTGGACAAATGGTGGCAACCCAAAGCGCGAAGCAATCAACGAGCACTGGACTGCATATTTGCGGCTGCAAAGCAAAATATACATTGTAAACAACAAAGTAGAAAATACCACCAATGGTGTAAATAGCAGCATAGTAAGAGCTAAGCGGATGTCTACCTGATTTCCAAGGCGAGCAATGGATCAATAGGATAAGCAATAGCATGAAATGGCTGCACACTTGGCAGAAGTGACATCTATTTGAACAATAACCAAAGCTCGTCATGACTCGGGATATTTCCATTATTTAAGCTTTATCTTATTCCAAACATTACTTTACGAAATGAAATTTATCAAAAAGGGGCACCTTAATCTGCCGTTTGATTATATCTTCAACCTCATGGAACATAGTCTCTCTGTTTTCCCAGTCACAAACACTCTGCAGTGAAACAAACATGTAGCAATTTTTAATTACTGTCTTTTACTGGTCATAGCTGCAATGAGCTCGCATTCTGGGCACATTGAACATGAAATATCCAAAATACATGATAATTTCGTACATGACAAAATATATCGTATGCACTTCAGTTTTAACAAATCGTCTGAGTAAAGGTATAAAATTAGCTCTTGTGGTCTTCATAAATACGTGAGGAGAGCAGCAATTTTCATATATGATCGTATGCTTCTGTATATGTGGAATAGATCTTACCTGTAGAGTATGCAGAAGGTTGCACGTTACTTCTGGAAAATCAGGACGGAGACAAAGAGCTTGTTTATAGCTAGCTATAGCTGCTTCTTGATGTCCACTATAGGGTAAAGATCACATTTCACAAGATTAAACTCAAACTAGAAACATAAGGCCAAAATAAAAACCAGATGGTTATACCAAAACTGTAAATTATCTTGATTGCTAAATACGGAGTAGTACCTATCTTTATAAGCCGAGGCTAAGTTCGCGTGAGCTTCCGCCATTGTTGGCCTGATTGTCACGGCCTGTACGTAATCCTGAATTGCCTCAGCTACCCTTCCGAACTCCTTAAATGTATTTCCTCTATTAACTAGTGCATCGGCTGCAGTAGGATCGATACGAAGTACTTCGGTGTAACATGCAATAGCATCAGCATAGCTTCCCTGATACACACAAAGAAAAAAAGAATATCAGGAAAAAAATACACATGTGACTGCACACGTTCTAACTAAAATCTGGGTGGAAAATTAAGCATGCAAAAATATGTCAAACAACAAAAGTAATAAGTGTATCCTCTACAAAACTATACAGAACAAAATCTTGAAGCTAGTACCTGCTGCTTGTATATGACTGCCAAATTGTTGAGTGGAGAAGACAACCCAGATGTAACAGCAATTGCAGCTTTGTAGAATGAAGCAGCCGCACTTATCATGTTCCTGCGATGCGATTTTATTTTAGTATGCATAGTAAAAGCACATCAACGTTGTGGGGTATCAAAGATTACGAAGAATGAGAATCCTACCACTCCATGTAGATATTTCCAAGGTTAGTAAGAGCCTGTGGATGGTTTGCCTGCAACATAAGGCACGACTGCACCCCAAAAAAGAGTGAATGGGTTGGAACTAGAACAAAATGTGGAAATCACAGCAATGAAGTACACCATACTTGGAAGCAATTAATTGCCTCTTCTACTCTCCCAGCATCTTTAAGTGCATTACCCTATCAAAGATAGACAATGTTAACCAAGTTACCCACATAACTATTGTCGCAATCAGTTATGAACGGAGACTACTTCATGAACTTACCATGTTATTGTATGCTTCCACAAACCGAGGGTCACACAGTAGAGCTTGACTGTAACAGTGAATTGCCATATCGAGCTGGCGTTGCTCATAGTAGATAGTAGCAAGATTACCTGCATGAAAATGTCCCCCCGCCCTTTGCATTACGAGGTATACTAAGGCTCTACTTTGAAGGTAAAGAAAGGACCATTCTCTTGTCAGCTTGTACATATCTCATCGATGATGAACATCTAAAGAAATGGACTCGAGAGGGAAAATGTCACTAAATTAGTATTTACAGTCACAAAATTTGCAAGATCCTAAGAGAAAGGACTAATGGTAGGTTTTAGTTAGTATCCAACAGCTATCGTGCTAGGTTTCAGCCACAGCTAATGAAATCTATACCTGTTTGGTAATTGACTATAATTAATTTGCCTGACATTATTCTAGCTACTTTTGGATGTCTCCTTGTATGATTCAACAATCAGCAGCCAAATTCCTTCGGCATGGCAAGTGGGACTAGAATTTCTTGCCAATAATTAAATTAAAAAAATGTTATTCATTTGGTTTATGAACAAGAAAAGTTGACCATTCTGATTTGTCAACAATTAGCATAGTAGTTGTTGGACACAAACCAAACCTACCATACATCCTTGCATACACAGAGTAAAGAAAGACTGCGTACCATAAGCCATTGCATAGTCAGGGCGAGCCTGCAAAGCACGCTGATAACAAGCAATTGCCTCCTGTAGCATTCCCATAGCCTGGACAAGCCAAAACATTTGCTCCATAACCAATTGCTGACAACTTCTCAGGCTATAAGCTACTGTCATAGTTCATAAGACTCACCTTGTACACATTCCCTTGGTTAAGATGTGCATCAGCAAAAGATGGCTTAAGTTTAACAGCTTCCTGCAAGATTTTTAAACAAAAACAACAGCAATGGTACCACATAAATCGTTGGACATAACCATCAGAATTATAGTCAGGAAGGTTAAAGAAAATCAACCATCTATTTTGTGAGGATATAACAAGCATGCAACATATGGAGCTACAATACATACAGGCAACACTTGCTATGCAATCACCGTTTGCCGCAATCATGCAACTGTGTTTGGTTAAGGCGTTCATGAACAAGAAAATTCACCCAAAAATCTACAGCATGGAGTTAGTCAATTTACTCCACTAATGTAAAATTTAAGGTTCAAATTCACTATATATGAGAGTAACAAATATGAGAATTTCAAACACATGATAAATTAAATGGAAAATAAAAAACATAGAAAAAAACAAATGCCACCATTACTTCTCTTTTTTGTTTCTTTTAATATTAATTTGACATTAAATTTAAAAGGGTTGGTACAAGAACTCTACATACTACATTTTCCAAAAACTAAATCATTTTGGTTTCATGCCCATGAATACACCAAGAAAAAAGATTGCATATCACATAAGGAAGTGCAACACAAACACGTTACAGAACTTGATGTACTGTATCCATATCAGGGACTAAAATCCCATCAGAACACCATCAATATGCCTCAGGAGAATATCAATTTATCCGGTATGTAGGAGGGAATCAAAAACTCTTGAAAGGGTAAAATACATCTATGATACAGCAGCATACCACAAGAAACTCACGGATAATGCACTCGAAGAGTATTAGCTGTTGCTGCCAAGAAGCTACATTTCTTTATATCAAGGTCAAATCTACACGATGCAGAGTGTCATCACTGATCTGCTTACTTAGTGCCGACCACGGTCAAATATTGGTGGGGCCAAGCAAATGTTTTTTAAGGAAAGCGGTGGGGGAGACCCACGCAGCAGAGTTTTTTTTTTACAAATAATAAGAACCCAAATTCACATCAGCAGGGACTTGAACCTGGGTGGCTGGGTTGTACATCCACTACCCTAGCTAAGTGAGGCTCATTCCTTGAGCCAAGCATATGTAGTGCAAGGATGACTAAGGGATTGGTGTGCTCAAGAAATCAGGATGATTGCAGTATTGTGCAGTTATGAGAATGAAGTGCAAGAGGAAAGTGCAGTCACTTCTGTATGGGTGTTGGAAACAGTTAAAAGGGCCTTTCCCCCGGGGAAGAAAACAAGACTTGTTCGGATTAAGGAGAAATAAATAAAGAAAGGGTGAAAAAGAACAACACGGTTGGGCCTGCCCACACATGGTATATTCTTCCGAACAAAAACCTTTTCAGTTTCAACTACACTACTTCGATAGCTCAGCGTGTTATTATAAATGATAAAAAAATTACACCATGAAAGCATATTTCGCAATCAGACTAATGTCATCAATCTACAGAATGTTTATATACTAATGGGCAAACCTAAAAGCAATTTTCATTTAGGACTTTTAGCAGGAATAGGTATGATAATTGCAATCGATGGGACCATATACTTCAAAGCAATATCTGTTTTTATTCTTTTATAATGTTACCATATCAGATTACCAGCATTTTAAAAAAATGGCCATCATCTGTTTCCAACACCAGTGTGCCCCGTTGAGGGTATCTCGAAGAATTATACAAAGTATCCAGGAAAAACCTAAATGGTTTAAGGTTCTACAGTTGTAACCATAATCGTGCACAGGATAAGACCAAGAAGAGTATAGTAAGCATGATCTCTTTCATTTCACCTTTGCATTAAAGTTATCTTCTTTCACGAGGCACTCATCTCAGTGGCACTTGGAAACTTGATAAGAGTCTGAGGGGTATTTTTTTTTAGTTTAGGCTTATGGAGAAGCCGGTTTATGGATTTCGGTGGGGAGAAGCCCTAGAAACTGTTCTTCCTATTCTTTTTACATTCTGGAATTTCGGCTTGTTCGCTGTGTTCAGTTGTTGAAAACCTGTAATGCCCCTGAGTTTGATATGTACTTTTTAAATATGAAGATCATATAAAGAAACAGCAAGCAGTTGAAGCAGTACTAGTCCATTTGTACGTCAGGTTACTCACAGCATCAAATGCCAGCACAAACCTACAGATTATTTTTTGCAATTAACAAATTCAAAAAGGCAGGTAGAGCCCATGATGTCATCACTCAATGATATATCACTGACAAACTCGATTGTTTGACCACCCACATAGACTAAATGCCAGTAAATATTATACTCTTCTTACCAGTCCTTAACATTTAAGTCTATGGTAATGAACTAGCGCTCAAACTTTATTAACCAAACAAGGTAGCAACATAAATTTCATGTGTTCACATACATTGACCTGATGTATAAACAATTCAGGTTGAAGCATTCTTATAATACACATACAAGTAGATATTTCTCATTTCCACCAAAAGCCCACGCCGATGTGATATTTACCTTGTAATACTGCATAGCCTTATTGAGGTCCCCAACCTCCATAAACAGGCCAGCAAGATTTGACCAAGCAATTGCAAACTGCGGATCTATTCGTATTGCTTCAAGATAGCAAGCGTATGCCTGAAGATGCAATCATATGAAATGGTAAGGATCATTCAACGGTACCACTTGTTACCAAAGATTAGAACACGACTTGGTTACCGAAGCTTAGAACACGACTTGCTTACCTCTTGCACACGCCCCTGGGCTTTCATTAGATTCCCTAGATTACTATGTGCATCAACCTAAATCATAGAATAACAAAATGTCAGCTCATAAAGTGAATAAGAATTACTGGTAACATCTGAACACACATACCAAACATGGGTTCAGGGCAAGCGCTTGTTTACAGCATTGTGCTGCCTCATTCAATCTCCCTTTGCGTGTATATGCACTTGCAAGGTTTGACCATGCATCACAAAAAGCTGGACGTATCTGCGAGAAAAGAAATCCACAGTTAAACCACTATCTCTTTTACAATTTTGCAATTGATAGTTCATCTTAGGAACTGCCAAAGATATAAATTTTATTGGACTAAACGAACAAAGAGCAGGGGCCAATTGTGTGCACTGGCCACATGAGGCATACCAGTGTACTAGAGGGCCAATTAGCACCGCTGGTGGTCATGAAAAAATCTGTGTAATTGTGAAGTACTTAACTCTCTAAATTTAAAAATAGGGAACATCTTCACAGAAATGAGAGAAAATTGCACTGTGGATCATAAAACTCCCAACCAATAGTTTAGTTCACTGAAGGTAGGGATACCAATCTGTGTAATCGTGAAGTACTTAACTCTCTAAATTTAAAAATAGGGAACATCTTCACAGAAATGAGAGCAAATTGCACTGTGGATCATAAAACTCCCAACCAATAGTTTAGTTCACTGAAGGTAGGGATACCACATGTCGTTACTGAGCTGCTGAGTACCCTTACGCGGATCTGACAAGCCAGGCATGGAGGGTGGCCAAGCGTGCCATCCTTGCCTTCACGCATCTCATTGTCCAGCCATGGACCTTGTCAGCTTTGGCCAAGACAGCTTGGATACTTGACGACAATCCTCTTCTGGGTCAATTCTTGGTTGTTTTAATAACCTTGCCTGTAGGCTGTATATGGTTCTTGGCAATTCTTGGTTAGTGAGGGATTCTTGATTGTTTGATAATTCTTGGTTAACTGGTTCTGTCCCAAGAAGTGTTTTTGCCGATTTCTCAGCTCTTGATAATGACTATTGCTGAACTATTGTTGTTCATTGGTTCTGTTAGATGAGATAGCCTTTCTATTTGGTAAATCATTTAGTCCACACCAAAATCAGTAAAACTATTGCTGTCACACCGGCGGGCTTCTGCAACAATAGGTGTCTACAGTGTCCATATGACAGCAAAACAGAGGGAGTAGCGTGATGCAAGGGGGGAGACTCGTAGCATTTGTATGCACCTTCCATGGACAACCCCCTCCGGTGGTGTTTCTAATTGTCACTAATCAGAACCAGACTGAAATGGTCGGACATGATACGGCTGTTACGTGAACTCTACAGCCACTACAGTTCAGTGTCCAGAACTGCAGTGAAAATGTTGCAGACTCGGAAAATTATTCAATGGCTAGAACGAAAATAACAACATAACAGGGGCTCTTGTCATATTTGAATATTATAGGCAATGCTCTTTAAGGGCAAAAGACCAGAACGAAGCATAAAAGACATTAAAGCTGGGAAAATATAAACAAACACACCTGAATAGCTGTTAAATAGTAACGAATTGCGAGATCAATGTCGCCCTTCTCCTGCATGACAAAATAAAAACGCATTGCTCCACGAATTTCAGGGACCATCCAAAAACATGTCCATTTCTCGAACGATTTTTTACTGTTCAACATACCTTCCAAGCATTTGCCATGTTGCCATAACACTCTGCAAATTGTGGATCAATAGCCAGGGCCTCTTCATTCTTTGCAATGCACTGATCATAATCACGAAGCTACAAAGGAGAGAACTTTCAGTGGTGGACTTGGAAGGTAGAAAAAAACATGCCAAAGCATCACAATAGTACTAACCTGGAAATAAATAGCCCCCAGAAGAAGTAGATTATCAGTGCGACGTGGGTTCTTCTCGTAAACAGCATTTCCATGCTCCAGTGCCTGACTATATTTTCCTGATCTGTAGCTCTGATGTGCAAGAGCCAAGTGCCCCTCTTCATCAACTAAATCATTTGAAGAAACAAGATAACACAGTTAAAATATTTAAAAAAACGAGTAAGAATTAGAAGGTAAAGTCCACATGCTGACTTTGTCTATGATAGCTGGGAAGGTGTATAATCTATATCAAATTGTCAATTTCAACATGGGTATTCATTTACATAACCATACTGCTTAATTTCACACAATGCAACACGTACACTCCAATAGGTTCATATTTCTAATAAGGTCCGCCAGGTTGCCTCCAGTCCCTCCACCAAGACAGCATACTAATGCAGAAGCCAAAATAATGTGACTCGGAATTGTAAATCTTGCAATACAATTACAGTTCTCTGAACATCACACTCATGACTTCAAAAAAGTGCCCGACACGATCTATGGGAAAAATGAAATTTCGCACAAAACCTTCATTACTCACAACAGAACACCAACAAAATATTGTATTACAACACAAAATTTGCCTACCATCCACAGGCCACAAATCCCTAATTTAAAGGGTGAATTGCATGTAATAAATGCTAAAAATAGTGGAAAGGGGATGGTTATCTTGAAACTGACTTATAATGCTGAATACATACTGAGCCACATCATTTTTGAAACAATAGCCATCAGATAAGAACATCTGGATCTGGAGTTGTAAAACATAGCCTCTTAAACTGAAAGAACGCATGCAACTTATAGTTTGGAAGCATTGCTACCAAGAGACACCTGCACCGATGTCTTGGAACGATCAAAACTGATAGTTGTTCTCCTAAACAGGAGAAGGAACATGCTTTAACTGTAATTGCATACAAATTTGGCACGGAGGTCAGTGGATCGCCATGCATTTTATTGCTCAACGTAAGTAAAACTTCTCCCGCGTCCACAAAGCTGACTATTTCATTCCAGGTTATGCAAATCCCTCTTGGCCAGTTCTAACATATTTTGTATGTTTCACACTTTCAGTGTAGGGACCCCTAGAGTGCTTCGCTGGGATTCAGATGCATACATGATTTCTATGTTGCCAAAACGTTTGCCACTACGGTATCAATTGGATCAGATCACGACGTTGCATCACTCAAATTCCCAATGGAAAGCAACCATCTTAACAACAGCGTGTAGGCATCTTAGGTCCCTCCATGGATTGACACTTAGGTGGCATCCACCTCCCACCGCAGGCCGCCACATTAACGTGCCGGCAAACACACCCTTCTCACTTCATCAACACAAGCTGGTGGTAAGTTCTACACACGCATTGGTTCTCTTACATGTGTATCTGCCCAGACTTGGAAAGTCTGCTTTCTGGTTTTCTCTTGATAGTCTTGACGAGACGGTGCTTTGGCTCATAGGTGTAGATGCACCTGTTATAAAAATGCCTAAACTACGCATTTTAAAATGCCAACAAATTCGTGTGTACATCTGTACATTCTATGTTTGCAAACATGGTTTCACGAATTAAAAAACAACATTTTTTGTGGCCTGTGTGTAAAAAGACAAAAAAAAAAATGCCCCGTGAATAGTCATATTAAAGCATAGAAAAAATGCTCTAATCATAAAGGAGTGACTCAAATGAGCTGAAGTAAGTGAGGCCACCACTGCACATCGTCACTCGACATGTTGAGCACATGGGCTTTGCACACCGCCGATCTAGCTATGGTCTCGGCCCCAGAAACCATCCAAATATGCTGACGTTGCATCAACTGTACGGACCATAACCGCTTAAGGAGTAGTGGGTTGGCTGAAAAAAAAGCGGTGTTGTACTTTCTCTCGACGGAGATAGTAGCCCTCCCTTTTGCAATGGATGCAAATAGTTTTAGATACTTGGATTTCATTAAAAAAACAAGATAGAAAGTCAATCACCAATGATCAAAGCACACTTGGTCCTACTATGATTAGTTCAGCGCTATGTCATCTGATTCGATAAATCGTTCAGATTTTATTTATCTACAGCCCTGCCTGAGAAGCGTGCTGTGTATTCAACTTGTGTCAAACTTGATACGCACAGAAATGGGTATGAGGACCTACTTAGTTGACCGAAGCAGTCCCAAACAGAGGTTGGGGAGACCAGCAGATAGGCTAGCAGTCCCCATAATAATAAGGTTAATAGTGACTCGATGGCTCACCGATTCCTATAAATCCTAACACATGTGAACTATAATAGTACTAGCAAACTTTAAAAACAACCAGAGCTCAATTCTCCACAAACAAAAATGAGTTTTGAGATCATTCATTGACACCATAACAGAAGAAAGAAAAAGAGAGAACTTTCCTGGCAGAGGTAGGGATCACAAATCTAACGACGAACTTCCGTGCCCGGAAGAATCTCCGCTAACAGAGCAGCGGTACAACACCACAAGTCCTAAAAGCGGAAACTTGGGATCAGCTGAGGTGCTCACCCGCGACTAGCTGCTTGGTCCTGGCGTCCACGGACACCGGCGGCAGCAGCAGCGCCGCCGGTGTGGCCGGCCCGCCGGGCGCCGCCGCCCCCGGCCCGGCGCTGATCCCGGCCCACGCGTCGTCCCGGCCGCGAACCACCGGCGCCGCCAGGTGGCGCGCGTCGGTGCGCAGCGAGAGCATCGCGAGGAAACCCTAGATCCGGCGGCCAAGAGCGCCCTGGCCCGAATTCTCGCGCGGGCGCGAGAGGTTTTGGGGAGTGGTGGGATGGACGCGGACGGAGAGGGACGCCTCCGTTCGTTCGCGGCGATTGGGGAATTGGGGAGAGAGATTTCCCGGAAGATGCGGAGAATTTATTTCATTTTTTCTTTGTGTTCCACCGATGTACGTAGCCCAGATGGAGGCGCCAGGTGTCTAGCTGCAGATCGTTTATGCTTTTGGGTGGGACAGCTTCTAGATCAGATCAGAGGCAGTTGAGTCTGAGAGATATCGAATTTGATACGGCTTTTACTTTTCTGCGCACCTACAAATCTGGTACGAGACTCGAAAGTGACATCAGTCAGGCCGTGACCTTCTCTACTAGTTCAACTCATGTGTTCTCCAAACATTTGTCAATATTAGTAGGCTTGCACGTGAAATGCATGTCTTAAATTTAAAATTTAAATGCATGTCTCAGATTCAAAATTTGAGTACACAAAGCTTACGATCAATCCACGTATCTCTTATCCTGTGTGTGTGATGATTTGGATTGGAGCAATCATTTTAAATAGAAGCTATCTGGTGTAAGAAGATGTTAATGTATTTTTTATAACCTACATGACAACCAAAAACAACAAAGTATAACCATGAGTTAATTGAAAAAATGCGATCATTTGTCCATGTAAGACATTTGCAGCCATGTGCACAACTTGGGTTTGACACAATATAAAAAGAGCTATATGCATGGGACGTGCAAACACACCCAAATACTTGCAAAATGTGGGCAGGCTATACACAAAGTTGTCACTCGGGTGCAAACTGCCCCAAACAATCCGAAGTGCATTGTTTGGAAGGACACGCTGGCAGCGGATGTATTTGTGAAACCCCCCCCCCCCCCCCCCCCTACCGGATTTCTTGGAATTCACGGAAACCCCCCCCCCCCCCCCCCCTTACCGGATTTCTTGGAATTCACGGAACCCCCCCCCCCCCGGCCCATCTCTTTTAGTCGAGCATCGTCACCATTGCATCCATTAGTGTCGTCTATCTCGGCACGATCACGGGGTGACAGTCGCGCCGCCGCCGATCGCTGCCATGCCACCGAACATATGATCGCTCTTCCTGGAAGAAGCTCCCGACTATGGTATGGTTTCTTTCTCCCCGCCTGTTGGTCTGTATGCGTCGGTTGTTTCGCTTTCTGCCATGGCCATGAGAGCTCGTTGCGTGGGATCGGGCTAGGGTTTCATCGAGATGGTTAAGGCGATGTATTAGACAAGGTTTTTTTCCGCTGCAGCCAATTATTCCTCTGTCGCGCATTGGTTCATCTCGGCAGTTGGTTTCTGTTTTTCTGGCCAATTTTTCGATTTGTGACAGAAGATGAATATGAGTGTAATAAGTGATTGTAGTCGGTTAGGGACATTTGTGGGTATCTAATCTTTGATAAAGTTGCAAAATTTGGGTAGTAGGACGTGTAGTTTGATTGGAGGAAGCTGCACAAAATTGCCATGTTCTGTTGATATTTGATACGTCCAAAACGTATCTACTTTCCCGAACACTTTTGCTATTGTTTTGCCTCTAATTTGTGTATTTTGGATACAACTAACACGGACTAACGCTGTTTTCAGCAGAATCGCTCTGGTGTCTTATTTTTGTGCAGAAATTCAACTTTCGGGAAAATCCTCGGAATTTATACCAAAGGGCCTATTTTACCAGAAGACTCACGGAGCCAGAAGGGTAGGCCTGGGGGAGGCCCAGGACCCCCAGACGCTAGGCCGGCGCGGCCTGGAGGGGGGCGCGCCGCCCTAGCGTGTGGCCCCCTCGGCTGCCCTCTGACACCCTCCTCTGGACTAGTTAAAGGTTTCGATCTAAAAACGCGAGGCAGGAAGTCGAAGTCGCCAGAAACCTCCCAGTACGCCGCCACCGTCGCGAAACTCCGTCTCGGGACCAGAAACTCCGTTCTGGCACTCTGCCGGGACGGGGAATTGGAGGAGATCATCGCCATCATCACCACCGACGCCTCTCCATCGACCAGCAATGCTTCCCCCATCCATGTGTGAGTAATTCCCCCGCTATAGGCTGAAGGGGATGGTAGGGATTGGATGAGATTGGTCATGTAATAGCATAAGATTGTTAGGGCATAGTGCCTAGTGTCCGTAATTGGTACTTTGATGATATTGTTGCAACTTGTTATGCTTAATGCTTGTCACTAGGGCCCGAGTGCCATGATCTCAGATCTGAACATGATATTGTTTCATGATGATATTCATAGTTTTATGATCTTACCTGCAAGTTGTATACACATGTCGCTGTCCGGAACCCGAGGCCCCGAAGTGACAGAAATCGAGACAACCGGAGGGGAAGGCGGTGATGTGAGGATCACATGTGTTCACGGAATGTTAATGCTTTGCTCCGGTACTTTATTAAAAGGAGTACCTTAATATCCAGTAGATCCCTAGAGGCCCGGCTGCCACCGGCTGGTAGGACAAAAGATGTTGTGCAAGTTTCTCATTGCGAGCACGTACGACTATATACGGAACACATGCCTATGGATTGCTTTGTACTTGGACACCGTTTTATTATTATCTGCAAATACCCTGCTTTGATTGTTACATGAGTTTCTCTCATCCATGCAACGCCCGTCATCCATCCATGTGCCTACAATATTTTAATCCTGCCGTTTACTATAATCACTACTGCTGTCTTTGTTACTCTGCTGCTGTTATTTCACTATTGCTACTGCTATAAACTGTTACTACTGATAAACCTACTACAAGAAATCTGCCATAACATGACGCTTTTTTTATGACTGGAAATCAAAATGTCATAGCTTTATGACGTTCCTAGCTTTGACTGTCCTTGGCCACTCGGGGGGGGCAAAACCCTAGAAAATCGTGACGTTATTGGGCAAAAAAGTCATTGGCAATTCAGGTCAAAATGTCGTTAGCAGGCCAAAAAAAATCTAGCCAATCAGAAGCCAGGAAACAACCTACCAAGGATCAGCCCCAGACTTGGATCTCAACCGTCCAATGCATCCAACGCACCAAACATGAACCAACGCACCAAACATGAATCGAAATTTAGACTCGCGCCACCCGCTCCATTTCCCGCTGCAAAACAAAAATTTCGTTTAAGTCCCGCCCAGTGTGGGAGGCCCACACCCACTCGCGGGCGAGCAAAATTTTCGTTCAAGTCCGGTCCACTCAGCCGCGCGGAACGAAACCCTACCTCATTCTCCCATCTAGCTCTACGCCACCGCCGCCGCCGCCCCTCGCGAGGAGAGGACCTCAACAGCAGCCGTCCCCCTTTAGATTCCCCTCGCGAGTCCCGCACCCCCGTGCGCGCGCTGCGCCGGATGGCCGGCGCCCTCCTCGCCGCCGCGCGCCTCTGCGGATCCTTCAGCGCATCCAAATGGTGCGTCCCCTCCCTCCCTCCCTCCGTTCCTCCGCCCCCATCGGGCGCGCCGTGTTCGATGTCTCGCAAGACTACTAACTGACGGGCGCGCGCGGTGTTGTGGTTTGCAGCAAGACCGAGGCGCGGATGGCGGCGGCGAGGATGAAGCTGCTGCGGAACCGCCGCGACGCGCAGCTGCGCAAGATGCGCGGGGACGTCGCCGCGCTGCTCCGCGACGGCCGGGACGACACCGCGCGAATCAGGGTACGTCCGGTCCACCCACACGCGTCTCGTCCCCCTTTTCCCCAAATGCTTGCTCGGTTACATGCTACGGTTCGTTTTCGCTCGCGTCCTCGCCGCACCGGTTGCTCGCCGGCGCGCCGCCGTTGAGGTTAGGGCGTGCGTCGGACCGGACCGCTGGTCGACTCGCCTTCCTCCTCCTGTCGCGCGCGCGATGCTGTGAATCCCGCGGCTCGGGGCAAATCCAGATTTCGTTCGCTAGTGCAGCTATGGCAAGAAATTGTTTGGGCGATTTTTCGGACAAACAAAATAGGCCAAGAGATTTCAGGCATATAGATAACTAAGATGCGGACTGAATTGGATCGCCGGCCCGCAGCCGTTTACAATAGGCAAGCGTTGGAGCTCTGATTGAGTCGCCTTCCTCCTGCCGCCACTCGGGGCAATTCCAGATTTTACAAGTGAATGGAAACTCATAATTACATAATTACATAATGGAGCTCTGATTGACTTTTAGAAGTGAATGGAAACTCATAATTACATAATTGTTCTAAAGTAATCACATGATGGTTATGTGGGGTACAAGCATTGAGCAAGTTCATATTTTACAGTTCAGTTTCACCATTGGCGTTCATGTCAAACCTGGTTCCTTCTGTTTTGATGCTTTGCTGAATGACATGGTAGATCTTTCTGGATTAATTGGATTTTCGGAACCGAATGGTTTGCTACAACTATTGTTTAATTTCCATTTTGATACAGGGTTGGGCATTATGTATGGAAAGATCACATGTGACCATCTGGTGTCTGGAAAGGAATATGGTGGGGAAGTTATTTCCTTCAGCGGTTATGATGATCATTAGACATCAGCAAGTCCTAATCTGATTCATTATTCCCTGCAACATTAGTTGGTACAGTAATCTATATTTGCTATCATTTGCGACTATCTCAGTATATATGAATTGTAACCTTCCTATTACTTTGTTAATTATCTTGTTTGATAATATCTTCTAAAAGTAAGAAGCAATTACTTCTAACTGTGATGGTGATTTTATCGCTTGCACTCATTATGTCTCTTGATTTTCTCTCTTAAGCACTACCTTACTTAGGGATTAGGATTCTCTGTATTGCATTGAAGTAACCCCTGAAGTAGCTTAAATACTTTATAATGTGTGCCTATGATCTGGCTGTAGTTTCTCATCCATGGATTATTTGCCTTTGTGTTTCCACGTTTTCTTTGCATATTCTATCTCCTTGGTTGGTTTGGTTACAAGTTGATAGGTGTTGGTTTTGTAAAATTACCGTTGTATTATTAAATATACAGGCAAACAAAGCACCACTGTTCTTTCTTCAATCACAACTTCATGACATCACTGAAATTACATGCAGCCATGCAATAATACATGCGTATTTTTAACAGGGACGTATTATTAAGAGAGCTTTTGGGAAGTTGAAGGTAGAGCATGTTTATTTGGGAAGGCACAGTTTCAGCAAGATGCTGCCAAGTTAACACCTTAGGTCAGTTCTGAAATATCCTGCTCATTTCTTTGATGCTTATGTGATCATGTGAAATCAGCTCACAGTAAATACTATAGTTGGCTGGTTGCCAATGTTGGAATTCGGCACTATTCTGCAGTTAGCTGTGTTGTTTAATGTTGTACAGCCTTAATGGTTTGTAGATTGTAGATATGCATGCATGTGCCTTTTGCAAGATTGCTGCTTGACAACATGTGTGAACCATGGTCTTTGCTGCAGTTTATGATTGCAGTTGTTGTGTGAGCACCAGAATTTATAATTGCAGTTGTTCTGTGAGCACCTAGATGATAAATTTCCTTCCACTACTTAATCTGAGCTAAATCGTATTTGTTGTGTCAAAGCATGTTACATGTATCAGATTTATTTGTTGTTCCTGACTGAACCAATAGTCAGGTTCCTATGAGTCTGTACACATGCTATTTAGCTGTCATTGTTTACATGGGAACACTTGTAGAGTCGCCCATCCTGTAATCATACACTGCTGCTTTGTTCTTTCTCATTTACGCCTGTTGTAGTACTGCTGCCCTATGTTGCATTATTTCGCTGTTAAACGTAATTGGACACATGCGAATTAAAATTCATACTGTTAGCAAGTTCACCTACTATTTTGTTATCATACACGACAAGAAGTACCTTGTCCCTGTAATGTGAATCTGGAACTGAATCTGGAACTGCTCGTTTTTCCCAGGATGTCTTTGGGGTGGCACTGGACACAACAACAAGTAGTGAGCAGAGATCACTACAATGCAATGGGTCACTGTAGTACAAATATGAATCTGTTGTCAGTGTCTCTCTTGTATATATATCTGATTTGTGGAAATATTGTAATATATTCAGTTACTGCTCTTATATGGAAGATTTCATCATGTGTTGATGTTTATATATTGTCTAATCTTGTTAATATAAACCTGACCAACCCAAGAATAAATGGATCGTAAAAGGCTAAGGCCCAAATAGAGAAAGGCTGTAAAAATGGTGAGGCCCAAAATAGAAAAAGGATGCAAAAAGGCTAAGGCCCAAAACAGAAATGGACCAAAACAAAGGCCAATGCTTACGGTAAAAGGCTGGAATTATTGGGCTTGGCCCATGTAGAATACAGAATTGGACCGGGCTGATTTCGAATTAAGACGTTTTGGTTTCGTCATAATTTTGCCACGTCGGATTGCCACGCTGGACTCGGGGGCAGGTGCCCATGACGTTTTGGGAACGTCATGCCGCCAGTGACATTTTAAAACGTCACAAAGCTCTACGACGTTTTCAAGTGGAACGTCTTAAGCAGTCACTGCTGACTCCCAGCTTTCGACGTTTTGAAAAGCGTCACTGTAACGTCACAAGTAGCCATCAGTGACGTTTCAGTGACACCTTATTTTTGTCAACTTATGGCAGATTTCTTGTAGTGACTCTTGCGAGCAAGTCTGTTTCCAGGTGCAGCTGAATTGACAAATCCGCTGTTAAGGCTTTTAAGTATTCTTTGTCTCCCCTTGTGTCGAATCAATAAATTGGGTTTTACTTCCCACGAAGACTGTTGCGATCCCCTATACTTGTGGGTCATCAAGACTATTTTCTGGCGCCGTTGCCGGGGAGCATAGCTTTATTTGGAAGTTCACTTAGATTGATATTGTTCGCTGCAAATTCTCCATCATGGATAAATCTCGCGATCCTAAAGTCGCCATATTATCATCCACTACAAGAAAAGGTACAACTCTGAGTACCTCTGCTGCTCTTGATTCACCATCTGTGATGAGTCAACTTGTTTCACCGCCGCAAGCTTCACTTGCTGGTACTTCTGCTAAATCTGAAAACTCTCATAATATTGATAATGTTTCTGTTGTGCTTGATGATAGTGGTTCATTGGGATCTTTTCTAGATGCTACAATTGCTAGGTCTAGACAAATTGAAAATACTGAAACTCCTAATGCTGCTACACCTGTTAATTCACCTGAGTCTGTTGATTATTCTAGTGATGATCCTGATGAAGATTATGTGGAACTTGATGATGATTTTATTAATAGATGCAATGCTACTGCTGATGCAAGAAAAATTAAAAAGTTTCTCGCACAATATACTGTTAGATATAAGCTATCTCCTGATCCTAAATTTGTCACATCTCCTATAAACATTAAGGATAAAGATTATGATTTTTCTCTTGATCTATCTCATATAGCTATTGTAGAGAAAGCACCCTTTTGTGGTACTGAAAAAGAAAGTGCTGTAGAACATATGAATGAACTTTCTTCTATGAGTAGCTTGTTTTCTGATGATGTCAAGATGCGTACTTATTTCGTTGCTAAAATTTTTCCTTTCTCATTAAAGGATGATGCTAAAACTTGGTATAATAATTTGCCTC
Source organism: Lolium perenne (assembly GCF_019359855.2). Classification (NCBI taxonomy): domain Eukaryota; kingdom Viridiplantae; phylum Streptophyta; class Magnoliopsida; order Poales; family Poaceae; genus Lolium; species Lolium perenne. The sequence goes on from NC_067245.2 coordinate 193,906,595, forward strand.
CTGGTTCTATTAAAAGTCCACGTGATTTGCTTAATGTTTTCTTTCGGAAATACTTTCCTGCTAGTGCTCAACATGCTGCTTTACAGAAAATTTATAGCTTTAACCAGGAAGATGGAGAGAAATTGCCTGAAGCATGGGCAAGATTTTGCTCTCTTATCAGAGCTCGACCTGGACATGATTTGGAAAAGCATGATTTACTTGATATATTTTATAGTGGACTAACCGTTGAGTCTAGAGCATATTTGGATAGTTGTGCTGGTTGTGTTTTCAGGAAAAGAACTCCAGACGAAGCTGAAGAATTATTGGCTAAAATAGGTCAGAATCATGATGATTGGACTACACCTGAACCAACTTCGACGCCAATATTGAAGAAGAGGGGTTTGATTAAATTAAATGATGAAGATATGAGGGAAGCCAAGAAGTCTCTTTAGGAGAAAGATATTAAATCCGAAGATGTGAAGAACTTACCCCCCATAGAAGATTTATGTGAGATAATTCCCCCTTCATCCATGATTGAGGTAAACTCCCTTCAACGCTTTACTAGGGAAGATATTCCGTATTCAAAACCTCCTGCTCAATGCTTAGATGAGTTTGATAATTATATTGTTAAGCAAGAAAATTTTAATATGAGAGTAGAGAATCATCTGATGGAAAATTCTCAAGCTATTAGCAATTTGCATGATATTGTGGAGAGAACCTCCAATGATGTTAAGATGCTTGTTAAACATTTTCAAATGGTTCAAACTCAAATTGATCAACTCACTAAAGTGCAAAATGACTTACTAAAAAATAATTCTAAAGAGAAACATGCTTATGAAGTAACAACTAGAGGCGGTGTCTCTATCCAGGATCCTCTATATCCTGAAGGGCATCCCAAAAGAGTTGAATAAGATTCTCAACGAACTGAACGTAGTGCTCCTTCTAAGAAAAAGAAGAAGAAACATAAAAATGTTGTAGAATCCTCTGAACCTGTTAATGATCCTAATAGTATTTCTATTTCTGATGCTGAAACTGAAAGTGGTAATGAACATGATAATGATAATGATAAGAAAGATGCTTCTGATAAAGAAGAGGTTGAAGATGAACCTGAAAAGCATGCTAAAAATAAAAAAGTATACTAAAGAAGATTTTATTACTAAGAAACATGGTAATGAAAGAGAACCTTGGGTACAAAAGCAAATGCCTTTTCCTGCTAAGAAACTAAAATCGAAGGAAGAAGAACACTATAATAAATTTTGCGATTGGATGAAACCTTTATTCTTGCAAATCCCTTTGACTGATGCTATTAAATTGCCTCCTTATTCAAAGTATATGAAAGATATTGCCTCTAACAAAAGGAAAATTCCTAATGAGGAGATTTCCACTATGCTTGCTAATTACTCTTTCAATGGCAAAGTTCCAAATAAGTTGGGCGATCCAGGTATACCTACTATTCCTTGTTCTATTAAGAATAATTATGTTAGAACTGCTCTATGTGATTTGGGAGCCGGTGTTAGTGTTATGCCTTTTTCTCTTTACAAGAGACTTTATTTAGATAAGTTGATACCGACCGATGTTATAATGTCTATTATTCTTGGGAGACCTTTTCTTAACACCGCAGGGGCTGTTATTGATTGCAATAAAGGAAAAGTTACTTTCAATGTTGATGACAAGGAGCATACCGTCTATTTCCCCAAGAGGATTGATAAAGTATGTGGAGTTAATACTATTTCTAATGGGAGAACTATCAAAGTTGGAACTATTGATTGTCCTATATATGAGCCTAAAGAATGATATCAAAATCTTATGATTGGATCCATATCAATACAATTCAAGGTAACATGGTTGATTTGAGGTTTATTTCTTCTTATGCTATGTAAAATTTATTTGGTGGCAAGACTTGATCAACCTTGTTAACAAATACTTTTTATATGCATAGAGGAGGTAAACAACATTTCTTTCTTCCTCCACTTGTTCTACTTGCTGTAGCACTTTTGTTTTGCAAAGTTCCTTAGTTAATTAGAGATTTCAAAATCTTTTCCTGTCCAGTAATAATAAATTTAATACCCAGAAATGTGCATTTTTCAAATTTTTCAAAAATTCACGAAAATTATACCGTTGGTCCTATTTTCGAAGACGCACCTGGGAGCACCTGGGGATGACCAGTGGGGCACCCCAGGGTGGCACCCCACAGGTCGGCGCGTCCTGGAAGGGGGGCGCGCCACCCTGGCGTGTGGGGTCCCCCTTTGCCCCACTTTTTCATCTCTTACTCCCACTCTCTTCTCTCTCCCAAAAAACCAGCACCAGCTTTCTCTCACTCGCGTTTCTGCTCAAGAGCTCAAGATTTCTCGATCTCTTTGCTCAGCCCAGATTTCTGTCTGAAATTTGGCACATTTGCTCTCCGGTATGTGACTCCTCCGATTATCCAAGTAGAATTTTGTTTGGTTGAGTATATCTTGAATATTTTGCTGTTGTAGGTAACATGTTTAGTGAGCTTGCATGCTTGTTCTAAGTTGTAGAAACTAGTTTTGATGCATGATTAGTACTCTAGCAAGTTCCTATGGTAGTTTCCCTCAATTATATGTCACCAAATCAAATTTTATAATGATTGTTGAAAAATTTCAGAAAAGGAAGATGGATAATTTTAACTTTGGAGAAGTGTTTGAGAGAGAGACGACAAGCACGGGAAGGCCCTCTAGGACCGCCACCAGATTTAGGCGATCCTATAATGAGGATGTCATCGCGCCAAGCTTCGAGCCCGAAGAAGACAATGGAGTCCCTAACGCTTCATCTTTCCCATGTTATGACTTTTTGAGTAATGCAGGGTTGCTGGATGATTTCTTGACCCTCGTTGATAAGGCGGGCTTAACCGCCTATATGGGAGATGAAAGAGAGCAATACCTCATGCTCACCAAAATCTTTGTTGAGAGCTTCAAGTTCAACAACAAGCAATATCGCCCGACAGTTGCATTCAAGATCTATGGTAATTCTATTACTATGAAATTGGAAGAATTTTGTGTTGCATTGGGTATTGCCCCTGTAGGTACAGCGAAGAGGATTGAGGACAATCCCAGGGCCTTGCTTGAGCTCTATCGAGGGATCACCAATGATGACTGCCGCACCATTCAGCGTGGCAAGATAAGAAACATCCAACTCCCCACCATTAAGTACTTTGCTTATTACCTTGCTACTAGCATTCTTGGTAGGGAGAACACTAGCAATATTTCTAGCTACCATCTTGCTTTCTTAATTGCTGCACTTACTGGAGAGACACCTTATCATCTTGGTTCTCTTATTGCTCGCCGCTTGTCTAACAAGGGGCCGATTTTTGGAGGAACTATTGCATCACGCATTTTAGCACATCTAGAACTTCCTCTTGACCCTACTGATGTGCCATTAACTCCTATAAGGCTTGATATTGCTGCTATGAAGAGCCATCAATTTGTTACAGCTGACTCTAGTTCAGATAATTTGGTCTATAGAATGTTGTTTGCTGACGGGGATGAAAGGGAAATCCCTTTGCCACAGCCAGATTTGTTCAGTGTTGACAGGAAACCATGGTCGCGCTCTAAGGAGGAGGTGGATGAGAAAATGAAGATACAAGCCTTCCACCAGCAGCATGACTCCGAGGACGCCGAGCCCTCCTATGACTACACCGTCACGTATCCGGGTGCTTCTTCCAGCACATACCCGGAATATGATCCATCTTCGTCGTACTACGGAGGTGCTACTTCATGGGCACCATGGGATTGAACTCCACTTAGGCCAAAAGCCTAAGCTTGGGGGGAGGTATACCGGCATCACTCATTCTTTGCATATTATGGTTGCTGGATACTTGTATATACTTGTTTAGTTTCCTTAAGTGGTTTTCTAATGAGAGGGAGATGATATTTGGGGAAGTGCTGCCTGAAAACAGATTCTGGGCTGTTACTAAAAAAATCTCAAAAATAGCCAGAACGTTATTTTGCGAAGCCAATTTTTGTGCATGTTCCCCAGGTTGTTATATAACTTTCATTAGTTGAACACTTTCGATTTGAGCAGCGGAAGAATTTCTTAAAAATCGATTACTGTACTGCTATCAAGTTTGACGAATTCCTGCTGCTTTGTGTTTATGTGACTCTTCTAGTTTTCATATTCTTGTTTTTGCTTTGTTTCTTTCCTAAAACACAAAACGACCAAAAATATTTCTGTTGTTTCTCTTCATCATTTGCTTATTTTGTTTTCTTGCTTTTATTTTGCTTTATTTGCTATCGTTGGTTTGCTATAAGAAAATCCAAAAAGATTTTGTTTTGTTTGCTTGTTTCCTTTTGTTCTTGTTTCCAAATTCGAAAACACCAAAAATATTTGCTGTTCTTCTTTAGTTTTGTAAAGTTCATTATGAGTTCAATGGTCTTCGGTGGCTGGAGCGTGGTTTTCATTTCATATTATCCAAGCTACACAAGTGAAAGGCAATAATGACGATCTACGAAAATTCGATTGTGGTGAGAGGCTGGTATGAACTCTATTTGTTTTCATTTTTGTACATATACTCATCCATGTTAGCATGCTTAGTTGGTTCATGTGAGGTATATGTCATTTAAGAAAATCTAGTAGTTCATGATCTCTCATGTTTAGCTCCAATTTATTAATATGAGTAGCATGTCTGAAAGAACATCTCGCACATTATGTTTTGTGTGTTTGATGTCAATATATGTGATACACTAATGTTTGTTTAAGTGGTACAGGGATTACATAGATACATGTTTATGTGTGTTGGATATGGTCGGTCTGTCAAAAGAAAACAACAAAATGTTGGTCAGGCCGGATAATCCGGGCCGGATATTGTGGAAATATCTGGCCCCCAGTTTTCGGCTAAGTCTTTGAGGAAAAGCAACGCAGTATAGGGGCCGGACATTTGCCCGGATATTGTCCCGGTTTTGTACCAGGGCCGGAATATCCGGGCCGGATATTTTGGAAATATCCGGCCCCCTCGATTTTGGCTAAGGACCTAAAGAAAAACAAGTCTGGCATGGGGCCGGACATTTGGCCGGATTTTGTCATGGTTTTGTCCCAGAGGCCGGATTATCCGGGGGGGCAGATTATCCGGCCCTTACTTAGGCCGGAATATCCGGCCCCCCGGAAGCTGCAACGGCTCATTTTCTGGGGGGGGGGGGGGTATAAATACCCCCCTTCTTCTACCTTGGTTGCTTGCTCAATCATTGCACAAGAAATCTGCCAAGCCACCTCCATTAGAGCCACCTCAAGCAAACACAAGATTTGCAAGATCTCCTTCCTCCCCCAACCAAAGCTCTTGATCTTTGGAGATTCGAAGGAGAAGACACCGATCTACATCCTCACCGAAGCGATTCTCATTTCCCCCTCTCTTGTTTGAGGGATCTCATGCTAGTGTTCCTATTTGGTTCCCTAGTTGATTTGTGTTGATGTATTGTTGTTGATTGTTGTGTTGTAACAGATTTGGGAGCCTCCAATTTGGTTGTGGATGTGTGCCCCAAGAACCTTGTAAAGGCCCGGTTTCCGCCTCGAGGAAATCCCTTAGTGGAAGTGGGCTAGGCCTTCGTGGCGTTGCTCACCGGAGATCTGAGTGAAGCCTTCGTGGCTGTTGGTTTGGCTTTCATAGCAACCACACTCCTCCAAACGTAGACGTACCTTCTTGCAAAGGAAGGGAACTACGGGAATCATCTCTGTGTCATCGTGTGCTCCACTCTCGGTTACATCTATCCTATTCTATCTCTTATATTGCTTAGCTATATCTTGCTTAGTTGTTAGCCTTGTCATATAGGTAAATTCACTTAGTTGCATATCTAGAGAATTTACCGTTTGTGTCAAGCCTAAATTGAAAAAGAACTAAAAATTGGTTAGCACCTATTCACCCCCCCCCCCTCTAGGTGCGGCATACGATCCTTTCAATTGGTATCAGAGCCTCGGCTCTTATTTCGGGCTTAACCGCCTAAGAGTATGCCGGACGATGGACCTTCGGAAGGGGAGGCTAGGCCGGTCACCATGGATGATATCAACTCGTTTAAGTCATCCATGGATGCTCAAATGGAAAGCATGAGAAAAATGATTTCCGAGCTTTTGGCTTCTCCCCGTCCCGTGGCTCCCACCATAGAGGTTAATATCACGGATGCGGTTGTAGAGGGTGATACTTCGGTATTACCGTCCGCTACCACACCCATGGATGGTGATAACTCAAACACTAACAAACCCCCCATTGCATCTCCCAAGGGAACTAGTGGAAGTGAGAGCTACAATCGAGTACCTCCACCTTTCCAATCACCCGATATACCGGTTCCCCATCCTCATATAAACATCCGGGGCGACCCACCTAAGTTTTCCGTTAATGATTACGATACTTGGCAATTTGAGTTTAGCTGTCATGTTCGCAGTGCCTCCAATGAACTTTGGAGAATCATCGAGGAAGGCTTCAATCCTTACAACCCCAAGAAGTTGACTAGAAGAGAAGCGGTTGATAGTCAACTCAACAACACCGCCTTGCACATGATTCAAACTACCGTGGGGACAAAGGAGTTGTCTCGTGTTCGGCATTTCACCACCGCCAAGGATGCTTGGGATGCTTTGGCCGCGGGTTGCATTGGAAGTGAGAGCACAAGAAGGAACAAGTATAATGCTCTTCGGAATAAAGCCGAAGGATTCATGAGGCTTCCGGATGAAGATCATGAAGACATGTATGGAAGACTTCTCACCATTGCCGACGCCTTCCGGATTGTTGGAGCCACTCACATTAATGACTCTTGGATCAAGGAGAAGTACATTGAGTGCATGATGCCGTTCGAGCCTATTGATGTCAAGACTCTTGTCGGAAGAGAATGCTATGCCTCTCTCACCTCTCAACAAGCCGTGCACGAGATGCAAGCTCTCAAGGTGCTTGAGTAAAACTCTCATGATTCCCGAAATCGTGCCATTGGGATGACAAAAGGGTCCAACCTTGCCTTGGTGGTCAACCCCGTGCAAGAAGTGATTCCTCAAGAATCTTATAGGGCATCTTGGAGCATGACCTATCCGGAAGACTTGGAACACCACTACCATGACCACATGGCATTCCATGCAAACACCTTTTGGATTGATCCTTCCAAGGCCAAGGAGGACAACATCAAGAGAAACAACTCAAGGGGTCCCTCAAGCTCGGGCCCAAGAACAAGATCTTGCTACAATTGCAATGACAAGCGCCATTTCATTGCCGAATGTCCCTATGAGAATAGGGAGACTCATGGTGGAAGGCTCATCCCCAAGGACAAGAGCAAAGACTCAAAGGGCAAATATTCAAAGCCCCCCAACAAGAAATTCTATAACAAGAACAAGAAGGGCAAGAGGCCCTCAAGGATTGTGCTAGTGGCTAATGAAGAATACTCTTCCGATGAGATTGCAAGTGCTAGTGATGATGAAGAGGAAAGCTCAAGAGAAGTGGCCGCCATTGTCACCACCAACATTCCCTCTTCCTCTCTCTTTGATTCAACCAATGAGAACCCTCAACGCAAGAATGCACATTGCTTCATGGCAAGGTCCACCTTGGACACATCTATTGTGCTATCAACTCAAGAAGAGTATACCTCCGGAGATGAAGATGTTGATGATGAAGAAGATGCAACCTCAAATGGATTGGTTGCCCTTGCCTCCCTCTCCACTAACTCTTCATCAACAAGTGAATCTCCCAATGAGGTCATTCATGTGGAGGAAGAAAGTTGCCTCATGGCTAAATCTTCCGAGGTATCATCTCCTAACCCCTCTATGCCTAACATTTCTAATGATCTAGGGGTTGACCCCGCTAGTCTAAAAGTGAAACAAGAAATGCTAGAGTTTGATGATTTCATTAGTAACCTACAAGGTAACACTAAGAAGCATGTTTCAAGTCTCATGGTTCGTATGGCTCAACTAAATGATACTCTTGAGAAAAAGTGCCAAATAGAGAGAGAAGACTCTCTAGAAATACATGCTCTTAAAAATGCTCTTGAGGAATGTCAAGAAACTATAGCATCTCTTGAAGAGAAGCTAGAAAGTCTTGAAGAACCTCAAGATAAACTTAACAAGCTCACTAAAGCTAGAGATCTTGCTAGAGCTAAGACTAAAGTGCTTATAAAGGAAAAGGCCAAATTTGGTGTTGATCATGAGAAACTTGTGAAGGATCTAGATGAACTAGACAAGGCTCACAAAGCCTTGAAGAGTGAATACTCTCTCCTCTCCGAGTCTTATGAGCAACTTCAAATTAGGCTTGCTTCATATGACATACCTAGTACCTCTACTCCTTCATGTGATCATGCAAATATTATTGAGGAAAATGCTAGGTTGAAGGATGAACTTGCTAAGGCCTCCTCTCCCCAAAGTAAACTTTCCTTGGATGATCTTTTGAGTAAGCAAAGGTCAAACAATGGGAAGGAGGGACTTGGTTATAATACCAAGGCTAAAAAGGCAAACAAGAAAAAGACCAAGCCCGCACATGAGAAAGCTAATGGTGAAACCCGAAAGGGCAATACCATTAATGATGATGGTGCGGGAATAAATAACCCTCACTATGTTCTCTTTAAAGATTATTATGGTGATGTTTATGCTAAATATGTTGGTCCATATGATGGTTATGTTGCTTGGTCTATTTGGGTTCCAAAGACCCTTGTTGCTAACAAAAGAGGACCCATTGAAAAATGGGTACCTAAATCTAAGAATTGATCTCATGTAGGACTATGCCGCCGGAGGTTCAAAATGGGTACTTGATAGTGGATGTACAAGTCATATGACCGGCGGCAAGAACCTCGTCAAGGAGTTGAGGCCCAACATAAATCATATCACCGTCTCCTTTAGCGATAATTCTACATCCGAGGTATTGGGTTTTGGCAAGGTTGTGGTTGCACACAACATTACTCTTATGGATGTCATGCTTGTCAAAACCCTTGGTTACAATTTGCTTTTCGTTTCCGCCCTTGGCAAGATGGGTTTCGCCGTCTTTATTGATAATGATATTGTGGTCCTCTTGTGGAGCAAGACTCTAAAAGTGGCATTCGTTGGGTATCGCGAACACAACTTGTATGTGGTGGACTTTTCGGGGACCACCATGACAAGTGCGATGTGCCTATTCGGAAAGGCGGACGTGGGTTGGTTGTGGCATCGCCGCCTAGCCCATGTCAACATGAGAACTTTGCAAAGTCTTCACAAGGGGAACCATATTGTGGGACTAATGGAAAATGTGTCTTTTGCCAAAGATCGTGTTTGTAGGGCTTGTGTTGAAGGCAAAATGCATGACTCTCCGCACCCAAGCAAGACCATCATCTCTTCCAAGAGGATCTTGGAGCTCCTTCATGTGGATCTCTTTGGTCCCGTTACTCATGCAAGCCTTGGTGCGAAGAAACATTGCTTGGTGATTGTCGATGACTACTCAAGATACACTTGGGTCTACTTTCTCAAGACGAAAGATGAGACTCAACAAATATTCATTGACTTTGCCACCGAGGTGCAACGCCAACACAACCTCCTCATTATGGCAATAAGAAGTGACAACGGCTCTGAGTTCAAGAACTACACACTCAATGATTTTCTTAGTGATGAGGGGATTCGTCATCAATATTCCGCTGCTTACACCCCTCAACAAAATGGTGTTGCGGAGAGGAAGAACCGGACTCTTATGGATATGGCAAGGTCTATGATGGCGGAGTATAAATCCCGCTATAACTTTTGGGCCGAAGCCATCTCCACCGCTTGTCACTCCTCCAACCGGCTCTATCTCCGCAAGGGCTTGAACAAGACTCCATATGAAATACTCACCGGGAACAATCCTAATATCTCATACTTCAAGGTGTTCGGGTGTAAGTGTTTCTACAAAATCAAAGGGGTTCGTTTATCTAAATTCGCTCCTAAAGCTTTGGAGGGTATATTTGTTGGTTACGGTGCCGAGTCTCACACTTATAGAATCTTTGATATAGCCTCCGGGATTATCATTGAATCTTGTAGTGTGAGGTTCGAAGAAAATGATGGCTCCCAAGTGGGGCAAGTTGATGTATGTGCAGGTGATGAAATACCTCAAGATGCCATAGTAAGAATGGGTGTGGGATTTTTCCGCCCCGTTGAGGGACACGGTGTGGCGTCTCGGGAAGGACTATGCTCTACCACGGTGGAGCCCTCATCTTCACAACATCAACAAACCCCATCAAGTGAAGCAAATGATGCACCAACCCAAGATCAAGAACAAAACCCTCCCTCTAGTGTGCAAGATCAAGGACAAGATCAAGGGCAAGATCAAGGACAAGATCAAGGACAAGATCAAGGTCAAGATCAACCAAGAATTCATGATGGTTCCGGCGAGTATCCATTTGATATTTGCTCCGCACCAAATGATGTCCAAGATCAAGCACATGATGTTGAGCACCCACAAGAAATTGTAGTTGCTCAAGTTGAAGGTCAAGACGGGGACCCAAAAGATCAAGTTGATCAAGTGATACCTCCAAGGCCAAGAAGAACCAAGGAGGAGATCGAGGCCCGTCGTCTAGCAAGAAGAGAAAGGAACCTTGAGCTTCGTGATCACACTCATGATAAGGTTCTTGGTGATATAAGGGCGAAGGTTTCCACAAGAAGGCAATTGGCTAATTTTAGCAACCATCATGCTTATATCTCCTTAGTGGAACCCAAGAAAGTATTTGAAGCCCTTGAAGATTCGGATTGGTTGGAAGCTATGCACGAAGAACTCAACAACTTCAAGCGCAACAAAGTGTGGACCTTAGTAGAGAAGCCAAAGGGGTGCCGCAATGTTATTGGCACTAAATGGATATTCAAGAACAAGCAAGATGAGTTTGGAAATGTTGTGAGGAACAAGGCAAGATTGGTGGCTCAAGGGTTCTCTCAAGTTGAGGGAATTGACTTTGGAGAAACCTATGCTCCCGTGGCTCGCCTTGAGTCCATCCGTATCCTTCTTGCTTATGCATCGCATCATAACTTTAAGTTACAACAAATGGATGTGAAAAGTGCATTTCTTAATGGTCCTTTGCATGAAGAGGTTTATGTTAAGCAACCCCCAGGGTTTGAGGATCTCAACTTCCCTAACCATGTCTACAAGCTCGATAAAGCTCTTTATGGTCTCAAACAAGCCCCTAGAGCTTGGTATGAGCACCTTAAGGAATTATTGGTAGACCGTGGGTTTGATGTTGGGCTAATCGATCCCACTCTTTTTACTAAGAGGGTCAATGGGGAGCTTTTCGTTTGCCAATTATATGTTGATGATACTATCTTTGGCTCTACTAACAAAGCTTTCAATGATGAATTCTCAAAGCTTATGACCGATAGGTTTGAGATGTCTGTGATGGGAGAGATGAAGTTCTTCCTTGGTTTTGAGATCAAGCAATTGAGAGGAGGAACCTTCATCAACCAAGCAAAATATCTCCAAGACATGCTCAAGAGGTTCAAGATGACCGAGATGAAAGGTGTTGCCACTCCTATGGTTACCAAATGTCATTTTGCACTTGATCCCAATGGTAAAGAGGTGGATCAAAAGGTATATCGCTCCATGATTGGATCCTTGCTTTACCTTTGTGCATCTAGACCGGACATAGTGTTGAGTGTTGGTGTGTGTGCAAGGTATCAAGCTTCTCCTAAGGAGAGCCACATGATAGCTCTCAAGAGAATCTTTCGATATTTGGTTGATACCCCAAGATATGGTATTTGGTACCCCAAAGGCTCAAGTTTTATTCTCAATGGATACACCGATGCGGATTGGGCGGGAGACAAGGATGATAGGAAATCAACCTCCGGGGCTTGCCAATTTCTTGGTAGGTCCTTGGTGTGTTGGTCATCTAAGAAGCAAAATTGTATATCTCTCTCCACCGCCGAAACCGAATATGTTGCCGCCGCAAGTGGATGCACTCAATTGTTATGGATGAGGCAAACTTTAAAGGAATACGGTGTCATTTGTGACAAAGTGCCTCTATTATGTGACAATGAAAGTGCTATCAAGATTGCCTATAATCCGGTGCAACATTCAAGAACGAAGCATATTGATATCCGGAATCATTTCATTAGGGATCATGTTGCCCGTGGTGATATTGAGCTTATCTATGTTCCTACCAAAGATCAACTTGCCGATATATTCACGAAGCCTCTTGATGAAGCAAGGTTCACTTATTTGAGGAATGAGCTAAATATCATTGATTCAAGGAGTATAGCTTGACCATCTTGCAAACACACCTTCGTCTCAAAACTTTATTTGGTTTAGATGTGGGCATGGAAATAGGGGGAGTGTGGTTTAAATTATTGAGCTATCCCTCCCCCCATAATGCCAACATTAAGAAATCATTCTCTTTATATCATATGTTGATATGTGAGCTTCAATGATGAGTAGTGGCTTGGACCCAAGATATATCTTCGCGGTGCCATGCCACAACACTCATATATGGTGGCCTAGGCCACCACACTCTTCTTTGTGAAGAGTTGGAGTTATTTGGATCTTATCGCCTTTTATTTGACAACTCCATGTTCTTATGGGAAATCACTCTAGTTTGGCCTTATTTGCTCATATCTTGCAAACTTGAGTGACCATGTACCATTAACAGTTTGTATCTTCTAAAACCTAAGCCTACTCTCTCCTATAAGCCACTTCCATCTTGCTCATTTGTCATGTTTGGTAAAAACTTGGAGTTTGAGGTTTTTCAGTCGGATGATCTAGGTTGCTCCATCTTATTGGTAAATTTGCATCTTATATGTGACGTGATACATTATTGCATCGCATATGAGTCTATGCAAATAACCAACGAAAGATGGGCCGGATTCCCGGTGTTCTGGAATTTTCCAGAACCCCGGATAATCCGGCCCCAGGACACCCCGGAAAATCCGGCCCGGCCGGATTATCCGCCCTAAGCTAGGGCCGGATTATCCGGCCTGGGCAGATCTTGCAAGGGCTGAGGACGAGGCCGCGGGGGGGGGGGGGGGCAAACGGTTCACACCACCCCCCACGCGCCTCTCTCTCCTCTCTCTCCTCTCAAGGTCACCGGAACTCCTCCTCCTCGCCGGAGACGCTCCTTCCGCTCCCTCTCGGAGTTTTTTGGGTGGATCGGGTGCATCTCCTCCCTAGCTACCTTCTCCTCCAAGCGGTTTCCACAATGGATGTGGGTATGATTCACAATCTCTAACCCTAGATGTTGTGTTTTATATGTGCTATTTTCTTGGTGGAATTGGTGTCTAGTTGTCACAAATCAAGTGTAGTATACTCCTCTTGCATGCTATAAGGCCGATCTGGTCTTAGACAAGCTTTTGATTGGAAAACTGCAAGTTTCGCAGGGCCGGATTATCCGGCCCCCGCGCAGGCCGGAATATCCGGCCAGGCCGGATTATCCGCCCCCAGGGGACACCGGATTATCCGGCCTGGAGCTTCATCGCCGCTGCAGTTTTGTTTCAATCTATCATGTCTAGATTTGTACCGTCTTATAGTATGTTTCTAGAGTATATTACTGTATCTTACATGACTTATGAGCATTACCTTCTCTTTGCTACCCGCCTTTGCTTCTCACAGGTGGTGCTTCTCGGGGTGGTCGGAGACGCCCTAGGCATGATCGCTCAAGTGACGAGTTTGCACCCAATGCACCTCGCAAGTCTGTCACTTCAAGGCGGAAGAACAAGGAAGTGAGGGAAAACTACAAGACCATGGACCCAATCTCTTATTCCGCTATCCGCATGAAGAACTGGTATGAAGACCTCCCAAGGGATGAAGAGATAGAGGGCAGGAAATACTGGTGCATGGAGCAGGAGTTCATCTACAAGGACATCTATGAGCCCATGAAGAATCTGAGACCCATGCAGTCTATTGATGTGGACCTTCTGGCAGTCAACAATCACTTTGAAGATGCAATCTGGGTAGCTGGCAGGATGGGCTTGAAGGATATCATGAAGATTCAATGTGACTATAGCCAAGAGTTGGTGAAGCAATTCTTTGCCACATTGGCAATCAAGAAAGATGATGACCGCACTATGGAATGGATGACGGGCTCCACTCACTGTAGTGCCTCTCTACGCCGATTTGCTGGTTTTCTTGGAGTTCCTGCAGAAGGTGGTCGTCGCCTTCATGGACCACAGAAGACAGATAAGAATGCATTGGTTCATCTCTATACCTCAGCGGGAGCAGATGGTTCTGCCAAGGGACTGCTTCCTATCTACAGTCAGTTGCTCCGATTCTTTCGGGCAACCATTTGCCCAAGTGGTGGTAACAATGATGCTCTCCGGGGAGCCCTTGTGGATCTTATGCACCTCAGCTTTAGGTGTGCTCGTGATGTCGATGAGGAACGGGACTTCACTCTTGATGTCATGGACTTCATTTTCCATGAGATCCATGATGCCATGGTCTCCCGGACCACCATACCTTATGCACCCTACATCCAGCTTCTCATCAACAACTCTGTGGCTTTGGGTGGTGAAGACTTGAGTGGGTACCCTTTGGTGAAGCACAATGTAAAGAAGGCCTACAGGCTTAAGCCAGTCTCTTCTGCTGTACCTGCACCTGACTCTTTCATGGGTGATGCTCGCTCTAGTGGTTTTGCTCCTGCTCGCCATCCTGATGTCCCGGCTATGAGGAAGCAAGTGAGCCGGCTTAGTTGGTTTCAGCGTCACATCCTTTGCATGAACATTGAGATCCATAAGGAGAACTATGCGGCTAGCTGAGAGCGTTCTAAGATTAAGCATACTCAGGTGGTTATTCTACACAAGCTCAGTGGTGATCAAGGACCCCCACCTCAGCCTCCAGCTCACCAAGGTTACAGTGGATGGCATTCTGCACATGTTCCATGGAGTGATCTTGATGATTGCCTTCAAAGGTCCAACCTCACTCGCCGCTCTCCGGATGCACCTGACACTGAAGATGAAGATGAGGAAGCGGCACACCAGTCCGATGATGAAGATGCCTCCGAGTGATTCCCATGGGACGTGTAGCAACGCGCTTGTCCCCTTTTTGGCGTCTCGATGCCAAAGGGGAGAAGTGTTCTATTAGGACTCTCGGGGATTTGCATGGTTTGGGCACAAGCATATGCGTTTATCATTCTTATATTGCTTGTGTTCCCTCTTATTTGAACTATTTGGTTTGTTTGTGTGCCGTTCAAAACTATGTGCTATGTGGTGTGAGACATTGTTATGGTTTTCGGATTTCTATTTGTTGAGATCAAGGATATTACATTATGTGTGATGCTATATCTCCGTATTATATATCTACACATGGGTATGATTTCTTTCATCCTATCTCAACTTCATATTTGTCGATGTCTATTGTTAGAGCTCATGTTGGATATCTCTTGTGTTGAGGCACCTCACTCCTATGTGTTGTGTATTTGTATTCAAATGCAAATTACTTATATGCACACATGTAGGGGGAGTGCCTCTATGTTTTGCCATCATGCTTGTCTCTATAGTGATTCTCTTGCATATCGGTATATTGTCATCAAACACCAAAAAGGGGGAGATTGAAAGAACATCTCTCACATTATGTTTTGTGTGTTTGATGTCAATATATGTGATACACTAATGTTTGTTTAAGTGGTACAGGGATTACATAGATACATGTTTATGTGTGTTGGATATGGTCGGTCTGTCAAAAGAAAACAGCAAAATGTTGGTCAGGCCAGATAATCCGGGCCGGATATTGTGGAAATATCCGGCCCCCAGTTTTCGGCTAAGTCTTTGAGGAAAAGCAACGCAGTATAGGGGCCGGACATTTGCCCGGATATTGTCCCGGTTTTGTACCAGGGCCGGAATATCCGGGCCGGATATTTTGGAAATATCCGGCCCCCTCGATTTTGGCTAAGGACCTGAAGAAAAACAAGTCTGGCATGGGGCCGGACATTTGGCCGGATTTTGTCATGGTTTTGTCCCAGAGGCCGGATTATCCTGGGGCGGATTATCCGGCCCTTACTTAGGCCGGAATATCCGGCCCCTAAGCCGCAACGGCTCATTTTTCGGGGGTATAAATACCCCCCTTCTTCTACCTTGGTTGCTTGCTCAATCATTGCACAAGAAATCTGCCAAGCCACCTCCATTAGAGCCACCTCAAGCAAACACAAGATTTGCAAGATCTCCTTCCTCCCCCAACCAAAGCTCTTGATCTTTGGAGATTCGAAGGAGAAGACACCGATCTACATCCTCACCGAAGCGATTCTCATTTCCCCCTCTCTTGTTTGAGGGATCTCATGCTAGTGTTCCTATTTGGTTCCCTAGTTGATTTGTGTTGATGTATTGTTGTTGATTGTTGTGTTGTAACAGATTTGGGAGCCTCCAATTTGGTTGTGGATGTGTGCCCCAAGAACCTTGTAAAGGCCCGGTTTCCGCCTCGAGGAAATCCCTTAGTGGAAGTGGGCTAGGCCTTCGTGGCGTTGCTCACCGGAGATCTGAGTGAAGCCTTCGTGGCTGTTGGTTTGGCTTTCGTAGCAACCACACTCCTCCAAACGTAGACGTACCTTCTTGCAAAGGAAGGGAACTACGGGAATCATCTCCGTGTCATCGCGTGCTCCACTCTCGGTTACCTCTATCCTATTCTATCTCTTATATTGCTTAGCTATATCTTGCTTAGTTGTTAGCCTTGTCATATAGGTAAATTCACTTAGTTGCATATCTAGAGAATTTACCGTTTGTGTCAAGCCTAAATTGAAAAAGAACTAAAAATTGGTTAGCACCTATTCACCCCCCTCTAGGTGCGGCATACGATCCTTTCAATGTCATAGATGTTTGCTTGCATTTTTTTATTCATAAATAGGTATGACATTGTGGTATCCTCCTCTGAATAATTCATTTGAATCGACTTGGCACATGCTCACGCATGCATATGACTGAACAAAAGTCAATTAAGCCTCTATGATTTACATTGCTTCAGAGTTCTTGTATCACTTTTATGCCTCCGTTAATTTATTTTGCCGCAAGCATGATTACGACAGTGACTGCTCTCTTGATTTGTCGCTCCCCAGTCTATTGCTAGCCTTCACTTGTACTGAGCGGGAACGCTGCTCGTGCTTCCAAACCCCTGAAAACCAAGTTGTTCCAAAGTGTCCACCATAAATACCTATGCATGGCATTTCAAACCATTCCAAGTAAATTCTCATGCGCTACCTTTAAACATTCAAAATGCTTCTCAATTTGTGTTAATGTTTTATAGCTCATGAGGAAGTATGTGGTGTTTATCTTTCAACCTTGTCATTTACTTTTGACAGACCTTTGATACGCGTACAGCACGCGTCCGTTGGGAACCCCAAGAGGAAGGTGTGATGCGTACAGCGGCAAGTTTTCCCTCAGTAAGAAACCAAGGTTTATCGAACCAGTAGGAGCCAAGAAGCACGTTGAAGGTTGATGGCGGCGAGATGTAGTGCGGCGCAACACCAGGGATTCCGGCACCAACGTGGAACCTGCACAACACAACCAAAGTACTTTGCACCAACGAAACAGTGAGGTTGTCAATCTCACCGGCTTGCTGTAACAAAGGATTAGATGTATAGTGTGGATGATGATTGTTTGCAGAAAATAGTAGAACAAGTATTGCAGTAGATTGTATTCGATGTAAAAGAATGGACCGGGGTCCACAGTTCACTAGAGGTGTCTCTCCCATAAGATAAATAGCATGTTGGGTGAACAAATTACAGTTGGGCAATTGACAAATAGAGAGGGCATGACAATGCACATACATGATATGATGAGTATTGTGAGATTTAATTGGGCATTACGACAAAGTACATAGACCGCTATCCAGCATGCATCTATGCCTAAAAAGTCCACCTTCAGGTTATCATCCGAACCCCTTCCAAAGATTAAGTTGAAAACAACAGACAATTGCATTAAGTATGGTGCGTAATGTAATCAATAACTACATCCTCGGACATAGCATCGATGTTTTATCCCTAGTGGCAACAGCACATCCACAACCTTAGAACTTTCTGTCACTATCCCAGATTTAATGGAGGCATGAACCCACTATCGAGCATAAATACTCCCTCTTGGAGTTAAGAGTAAAAACTTGGCCAGAGCCTCTACTAATAACGGAGAGCATGCAAGATCATAAACAACACATAGGTAATAGATTGATAATCAACATAGCATAGTATTCTCTATCTATCGGATCCCAACAAACACAACATATAGTATTACAGATAGATGATCTTGATCATGTTAGGCAGCTCACAAGACCCGACAATGAAGCACAATTAGGAGAAGACGACCATCTAGCTACTGCTATGGACCCATAGTCCAGGGGTGAACTACTCACTCATCACTCCGGAGGCGACCATGGCGGTGAAGAGTCCTCCGGGAGATGATTCCCCTCTCCGGCAGGGTGCCGGAGGCGATCTCCTGAATCCCCCGAGATGGGATTGGCGGCGGCGTCTCTGGAAGGTTTTCCGTATCGTGGCTCTCGGTACTGGGGGTTTCGCGATGAAGGCTATAAGTAGGCGGAGGAGATAGGTCAGGGGCCACACGAGGGCCCCACACGCTAGGCCGGCGCGGCCAGGGCTTGGGCCGCGCCACCCTAGTGTGTCGCCAGCTCGTGGCCCCACTTCGTATCATCTTCGGTCTTCTGGAAGCTTCGTGTGAAAATAGGCCCCTGGGCGTTGATTTCGTCCAATTCCGAGAATATTTCCTTACTAGGATTTCTGAAACCAAAAACAGCAGAAAACAGCAACTGGCTCTTCGGCATCTCGTTAATAGGTTAGTGCCGAAAAATGCATAAATATGACATAAAGTATGCATAAAACATGTAGATATCATCAATAATGTGGCATGGAACATAAGAAATTATCGATACATCGGAGACGTATCAACCTTCATAATAAGAGCTAGCAACGGAGTGCCCAGCCCCAACTAATAACTTTATTAATAATTCTCTTCACATGTTTTGCTCTGATTCATCAGTAAGCAACTTAATTTTGCAAATAGACACTCCTCCATGGTATGAGATTGATGGTAGGCACCCGAGGATACGGTTAACCATGGCTTGTGTAAGCAAAGGTTGGGGGGAGTGTCACCCATAATAAAACTAAAATACGTGTGTAAAGAAAAGAGAAGAGGGATGATCTACCTTGCTGGTAGAAATAACGTCCTTCATGGGAGCCGCTCTTGAAAGTCTGGTTGGCGAGGTAGTTGGTGTACCCATTACCATTCGTTGACAACAACAAACACCTCTCAAAATAATTTTACTCCTATTTTAAAAATGAAAAGCTCTAGCGCATGTTAATCCCTGCTTCCCTCTGCGAAGGGTCAATCTTTTACTTTCATGTTGTGTCACCATTCTTTCTTTGAGTACTTTCTTGAGAGCACAACTATCATTCTTAGTATAATATGCTTGTCCCAAAATATGATTGACTGTGGTATAACTTTGATGCTTTTATCTTTGACAATCTCTATTTCTGGTCTTTCTATGAACCTCAGAGGTGCCTGGGCATTTATGTTTTGCTGTTCAAATTCGGGCAAGCGAGATACCACTTTATCATACCCTTTTATGAACATTGCAATCCTGCTTATAGACATGATTCATGATGCTTATTATTAATTGTTGGTACCTTTCCATGATTGACATAGCTATTAGATGATCTTATTTGCATGTATCTGATACGTCTCCAACGTATCGATAATTTCTTATGTTCCATGCTACTTTATTGATGATACCTACATGTTTTATACATACTTTATGTTATATTTATGCATTTTCCGGCACTAACCTATTAACGAGATGCCGAAGAGCCAGTTGCTGTTTTCTGCTGTTTTTGGTTTCAGAAATCCTAGTAAGGAAATATTCTCGGAATTGGACGAAATCAACTCCCAGGATCTTATTTTTCCACGACGCTTCCAGAAGTCCGGAGAGGAAACGAAGTGGGGCGACGAGGCGCCCACACAACAGGGCGGCGCGGCCCAAGCCCTGGCCGCGCCGGCCTGGCGTGTGGGGCCCTCGTGGCGCCCCCTGACCTACCCTTCCGCCTACTTAAGCCTTCGTCGATAATAACTCCAGTACCGAGAGCCACGATACGGAAAACCTTCCAGAGACGCCGCCGCCGCCAATCCCATCTCGGGGGATTCAGGAGATCGCCTCCGGCACCCTGCCGGAGAGGGGAATCATCTCTCAGAGGACTCTTCACCGCCATGGTCGCCTCCGGAGTGATGTGTGAGTAGTTCACCCCTGGACTATGGGTCCATAGCAGTAGCTAGATGGCCGTCTTCTCCTAATTGTGCTATCATTGTTGGATCTTGTGAGCTGCCTAACATGATCAAGATCATCTATCTGTAATGCTACATGTTGCGTTTGTTGGGACCCGATGAATAATTTTTGCTATGTTATGTTGATTATCAATCTATTATCTATGTGTTGTTTATGATCTTGCATGCTCTTCGTTGCTAGTAGAGGCTCTGGCCAAGTTTTTGCTTGTAACACCAAGAGGGAGTATTTATGCTCGATAGTGGGTTCATGCCTCCATTAAATCTGGGGGAGTGACAGCAACCTATAAGGTTGTGGATGTGCTGTTGCCACTAGGGATAAAACATCAATGCTATGTCTAAGGATATATTTGTTGATTACATTACGCACCATACTTAATGCAATTGTCTGTTGTTTGCAACTTAATACTGGAAGGGGTTCGGATGATAACCTGAAGGTGGACTTTTTAGGCATAGATGCATGCTGAATAGCGGTCTATGTACTTTGTCGTAATGCCCAATTAAATCTCACAATACTCATCATAACATGTATGTGCATGGTCATGCCCTCTTTATTTGTCAATTGCCCAACTGTAATTTGTTCACCCAACATGCTTATTCTTATGGGAGAGACACCTCTAGTGAACTGTGGACCCCGGTCCATTCTTTTACATCGAATACAATCTACTGCAATACTCGTTCTACTGTTCTCTGCAAACATCATCATCCACACTATACATCTAATCCTTTGTTACAGCAAGCCGGTGAGATTGACAACCTCACTGTTACGTTGGGACAAAGTACTTTGGTTGTGTTGTGCAGGTTCCACGTTGGCACCGGAATCCCTGGTGTTGCGCCGCACTACACTCCGCCGCCATCAACCTTCAACGTGCTTCTTGGCTCCTATTGGTTCGATAAACCTTGGTTTTTTACTGAGGGAAAACTTGCCGCTGTACGCATCACACCTTCCTCTTGGGGTTCCCAACGGGCACGTCGACTGCGTGCTAGCATCAGTATCTTATTATGAACTGCCTAAGTGTTAGCCATATCATGAGAATATTTACATCATATGAGCAAATGTGTTCGTGAAAGTTCTTTTATCGCACTCAGTTGTTAACTGAATTGCTTGAGGACAAGCAATAAGCTAAGCTTGGGGGGAGTTGATACGTCCAAAACGTATCTACTTTCCCGAACACTTTTGCTATTGTTTTGCCTCTAATTTGTGTATTTTGGATACAACTAACACGGACTAACGCTGTTTTCAGCAGAATCGCTATGGTGTCTTGTTTTTGTGCAGAAATTCAACTTTCGGGAAAATCCTCGGAATTTATACCAAAGGGCCTATTTTACCAGAAGACTCACGGAGCCAGAAGGGCAGGCCTGGGGGAGGCCCAGGGCCCCCAGACGCTAGGCCGGCGCGGCCTGGAGGGGGGGCGCGCCGCCCTAGCGTGTGCCCCCCTCGGCTGCCCTCTGACGCCCTCCTCTGGACTACTTAAAGGTTTCGATCTAAAAACGCGAGGCAGGAAGTCGAAGTCGCCAGAAACCTCCCAGTACGTCGCCACCGTCGCGAAACTCCGTCTCGCGACCAGAAACTCCGTTCTGGCACTCCGCCGGGGCGGGGAATTGGAGGAGATTATCGCCATCATCACCACCGACGCCTCTCCATCGACCAGCAATGCTTCCCCCATCCATGTGTGAGTAATTCCCCCGCTGTAGGCTGAAGGGGATGGTAGGGATTGGATGAGATTGGTCATGTAATAGCTGATGTCTACGTTCCCCCTCCTTTCCTGTAGACAGTGTTGGGCCTCCAAGAGCAGAGGTTTGTAGAACAGCAGCAAGTTTTCCCTTAAGTGGATCACCCAAGGTTTATCGAACTCAGGGAGGAAGAGGTCAAAGATATCCCTCTCATGCAACCCTGCAACCACAAAGCAAGAAGTCTCTTGTGTCCCCAACACACCTAATAGGTGCACTAGTTCGGCGAAGAGATAGTGAAATACAGGTGGTATGAATATATATGAGCAGAGTAACGGTGCCGTAAAATAGCTTGATGGTGTGTAGTTGATGGTGGTAGTATTGCAGCGATAGTAACACAAAGAAACAAGAAACAAGCAGTAGTAACTCAGCAGTATTTAGGAACAAGGCCTAGGGATTACACTTTCACTAGTGGACACTCTCAACATTGATCACATAACAGAATAGATAAATGCATACTCTACACTTTTGTTGGATGATGAACACATTGCGTAGGATTACACGAACCCTCAATGCCGGAGTTAACAAGCTCCACAATAATGCTCATGTTTAAGTAACCTTATAGTGTAAGATAGATCAAAGGACTAAACCAAGTACTAGCATAGCATGCACACTGTCACCTTCATGCATATGTAGGAGGAATAGATCACATCAATATTATCATAGCAATAGTTAACTCCATAATCTACAAGAGATCATGATCATAGCATAAACCAAGTACTAACACGGTGCACACACTGTCACCTTTACACACGTGCAGGAGGAATAGAACTACTTTAATAACACATCACTAGAGTAGCACATAGATAAATTGTGATACAAAACTCATATGAATCTCAATCATGTAAAGCAGCTCATGAGATCATTGTATTGAAGTACATAGGAGAGATTAACCACATAGCTACCGGTACAGCCCCGAGCCTCGATGGAGAACTACTCCCTCCTCATGGGAGCAAAGCGGTGATGAAGATGGCGGTGGAGATGGCAGCGGTGTCGATGGAGAAGCCTTCCGGGGGCACTTCCCCGCTCCGGCAGCGTGCCGGAACAGAGACTCCTGTCCCCCAGATCTTGGCCTCGCGATGGCGGCGGCTCTGGAAGGTTTTCGTGGGTTTCGTCAATTGTGATAGGGTTTTCTGATCCAGGGGCTTTTTATAGGCGGAGAGGCGGCGCAGGAAGGTCGAAGGGGGGCCCACACCCTAGGGGGGCGCGCCCCCCCCCCCTAGGCCGCGCCGGGGTGTGGTGTGGTGGCCCTGCCTCCCTTCTCTGGCGGTTCTCGTGTGTTCTGGATGCTTCCGGGTAAAATAGGAACCTGGGCGTTGATTTCGTCCGATTCCGAGAATATTTCGTTACTAGGATTTCTGAAACCAAAAACAGCAGAAAACAGGAACTGGCACTTCGGCATCTTGTTAATAGGTTAGTTCCAGAAAATGCACGAATATGACATAAAGTGTGCATAAAACATGTAGATAACATCAATAATGTGGCATGGAACACAAGAAATTATCGATACGTTGGAGACGTATCAGCATCCCCAAGCTTAGTTCTCGTCGTCCAGGTAAAACGATAACACAGATAATTTCTGGAGTGACATGCCATCATAATCTTGATCATACTATTTGTAAAGCATATGAGCTGAGATCAAATCATTCAAAGCAAGTATCTATATTGACATAAGAGATGATAATGCAAGAGTTAGACAAGCTAAAAGTTTTCATGAACTATTGCTTTAAAGACATGCAACCGTACAAAGTTCATTAAAGATGTATTAAGTATTCAGCATAGAAGTTCTATCCTTCATTCCAAGCATCAAGTAAATTTTCACAACATAAGAAGGATTCAGTCAAGTAAACATAAACATGAACATCATGAATCAACTGTTTCGAAGTCTACTCAACCGGTGAGCGCAAGCATTTGGTATTAGCACCAGGATGTTATGGCATAAAGAACGTTAATGGGGGTTTGGAAGGCCAAATGGAAGAAAGGCTTGCAAAGCTGTAAATGACCATTAGACAAGAGGAAACCTTATGATCGAAGCTTATGCAAGGAGTAGTGATTGCCATGCAACGGATGCACATAGAGCTATATGTGTATGAAAGCTCTCCAATGGAACTAGTGGGGGTGCATCCAACTTGGTTGCTCACGAAGACCTAGAGCACTTTTGAGGAGGCTCATCATTGGAATATACAACCCAAGTTCTATAGTGTAAATTCCCCACATAGTTATACTAGTAAAACATGAAAACTCTCTCATATGAATGTAGGTGCTGAACATGAGCACAAATGATGACTATGAATAATGCTGGTGCTAAAACATGAGCACAAGTGTGGATAAAAGATAGTAATGCTGCCCCCTTTTTCTTTATTCTCTTTTTTTCTTTTTTTCTTTTTCTTTTTTTCTTTCTTTTCATTTTTTTCTTTCTTCTCTTTTTCTTTTCTTTTTGATGGCCTCCACGGCTCTTTCCATTTTTAGGGGCAACATCCTAATATGACAACACACTTTTTGGTACAAATAACTCATAATGAATGAAACATGATGTATGAAAGCGTATGCCTCTGCCGATGTAGCAGGATGTGCAATGATCTAGCGTAACATGGGTAAACCACACATCAGCTGTATATGATCATGCAAAGCAATATATAAATAATAAATGACAACATGGCATGTAATGTAAAAATGGATGTTGCATGGCAATATATCTCGGAACAGCTATGGAAATGCTGTGGTTGGTAGGTATGGTGGTTGTTTTGAGGAGATGTATGGGCTTATGTGTAGGAGAACAAGAGAAAGTTCTCCCACGGGTTTGGATGTACCGGCGAAGTATGCACAATTCTCAATGTGAGCAAAAGGCAATGCACAGTACCGAAGAGGCTAGCAAATTTGGATGGTGGAAGTGCCAAAAACCGTAGCTTAACATTAGTCAAAAAGAACTCACAAGCTTATTGCAAACAACTAGCAGGTTCATCATTAAGAGCATGATTAAAATTTACTCCAAGGAGGGCCGTTCACGGTGGCACAAGTACCCCGCTAGCTCCCTCGACCTTCAGCACAACTTAGTTATTACGATGAACTCTCAGACATGGAAAGCTATCAAGTCCAACTACGCCTTCAACTATTTAAATAGAGTTTGTAGTACGGCACAAGCTTAAAGACAACAATCCACTACTAATTTTAACTCATTTATCCAGCAAGCCTTACCATCTAAATATCTCAAAACATTTGCAAAGAATCAAGTTATCAAAGCTCAATGTTCTACAAGTATTTTATTATACACTACCACATGCAACATTTCCCGTTTCCAACCATACAACAATTTAACGAAGAAGAAACTTTGCCATGAATATTATGAGCTAAGAACACATGTGTTCATACGAACCAGCGGAGCGTGTCTCTCTCCCACACAAGCATTTATTCAAACAAAAACAAAAACAAGAAACATACAGACGCTCCAAGTAAAGCACATAAGATGTGACGGAATAAAAATATAGTTTCAGGAGAAGGAACCTGATAATTTGTCGATGAAGAAGGGGATGCCTTGGGCATCCCCAAGCTTAGACGCTTGAGTCTTCTTAGAATATGCAGGGGTGAACCACCGGGGCATCCCCAAGCTTAGAGCTTTCACTCTTCTTGATCATAGTATATCATCCTCCTCTCTTGACCCTTGAAAACTTCCTTCACACCAAACTCGAAACAACTCATTAGAGGGTTAGTGCACAATATAAATTAACATATTCAGAGGTGACACAATCATTCTTAACACTTATGGACATTGCATAATGCTACTGGACATTAGTGGATCAAAGAAATTAA
Organism: Lolium perenne; assembly: GCF_019359855.2. Lineage (NCBI taxonomy): Eukaryota > Viridiplantae > Streptophyta > Magnoliopsida > Poales > Poaceae > Lolium > Lolium perenne. The sequence goes on from NC_067245.2 coordinate 193,932,263, forward strand.
TCCAACATAGCAAAAGAGGCAATGCGAAATAAAAGGCAGAATCTGTCAAAACAGAACAGTTCGTATTGACGAATTTTAAAATGGCACCAGACTTGCTCAAATGAAAATGCTCAAATTGAATGAAAGTTGCGTACATATCTGAGGATCATGCACGTAAATTGGCTTAATTTTCTGAGCTACCTACAGGGAGGTGGACCCAGATTCGTGACAGCAAAGAAATCTGGAACTGTGCAGTAATCCAAATCTAGTACTTACTTTTCTATCAACGACTTTACTTGGCACAACAAAACACAAAACTAAGATAAGGAGAGGTTGCTACAGTAGTAAACAACTTCCAAGACACAAAATAAAAACAAAGTACTGTAGCAAAAATAACACATGGGTTATCTCCCAAGAAGTTCTTTCTTTATAGCCATTAAGATTGGCTCAGCAGTTTTAATGATGCACTCATAAGAAATAGTATTTGAAGCAAAAGAGAGCATCAAGAGGCAAATTCAAAACACATTTAAGTCTAACATGCTTCCTATGCAAAGGAATCTTGTAAATAAACAAGTTCAAGAAGCATAATGCAACAAGCATAGTAAGATAAAACAAGTATAGCTTCAAAAATTTCAGCACATAGAGAGGTGTTTTAGTAACATGAAAATTTCTACAACCATATTTTCCTCTCTCATAATAACTTTCAGTAGCAACATGAGCAAACTCAACAATATAACCATCACATAAAGCATTCTTATCATGAGTCTCATGCATAAAATTATTATTTCTCTCCACATAAGCATAATCATTCTTATTAGTTGTAGTGGGAGCAAATTCAACAAAGTAGCTATCATTATTATTCTCATCAAGTGTTGGAGGCATAGTATAATCACAACAAAATTTACTCTCCATAGTAGGTGGCAACAAAAGACCACTATCATTATAATCATCATAAATAGGAGGCAAAGTATCATCAAAGAAAATTTTCTCCTCAATGCTTGGGGGACTAAAAAGATCATGAAAACCAGCTTCCCCAAGCTTAGAATTTTCCATATCATTAGCAACAATGGTGTTCAAAGTATTCATGCTAACATGTTCCATGGGTTTTTTAATTTTCGCATTAAACCATTCATGTCTTGACTCAGGAAATAGTACAAAGAGCTCACAGATGTTTTCCATTATGCCTTACTAGTGTAAACAAGAAACAAAAAGTTGCAATTGCAGGATCTAAAGGAAATAGCTTCGAGCACAAACACAATGGTGCCAGAAAAGTACTTTACCTGGAACCGGAGTATGAGTGCCTTTTACCTTTCCTCCCCGGCAACGGCGCCAGAAAAGTGCTTGATGTCTACGTTCCCCCTCCTTTCCTGTAGACAGTGTTGGGCCTCCAAGAGCAGAGGTTTGTAGAACAGCAGCAAGTTTTCCCTTAAGTGGATCACCCAAGGTTTATCGAACTCAGGGAGGAAGAGGTCAAAGATATCCCTCTCATGCAACCCTGCAACCACAAAGCAAGAAGTCTCTTGTGTCCCCAACACACCTAATAGGTGCACTAGTTCGGCGAAGAGATAGTGAAATACAGGTGGTATGAATATATATGAGCAGTAGCAACGGTGCCAGAAAATAGCTTGATGGTGTGTAGTTGATGGTGGTAGTATTGCAGCAGTAGTAACACAGTGAAACAGTAAACAAGCAGTAGTAACTCAGCAGTATTTAGGAACAAGGCCTAGGGATTACACTTTCACTAGTGGACACTCTCAACATTGATCACATAACAGAATAGATAAATGCATACTCTACACTTTTGTTGGATGATGAACACATTGCGTAGGATTACACGAACCCTCAATGCCGGAGTTAACAAGCTCCACAATAATGCTCATGTTTAAGTAACCTTATAGTGTAAGATAGATCAAAGGACTAAACCAAGTACTAGCATAGCATGCACACTGTCACCTTCATGCATATGTAGGAGGAATAGATCACATCAATATTATCATAGCAATAGTTAACTCCATAATCTACAAGAGATCATGATCATAGCATAAACCAAGTACTAACACGGTGCACACACTGTCACCTTTACACACGTGCAGGAGGAATAGAACTACTTTAATAACACATCACTAGAGTAGCACATAGATAAATTGTGATACAAAACTCATATGAATCTCAATCATGTAAAGCAGCTCATGAGATCATTGTATTGAAGTACATAGGAGAGATTAACCACATAGCTACCGGTACAGCCCCGAGCCTCGATGGAGAACTACTCCCTCCTCATGGGAGCAGCAGCGGTGATGAAGATGGCGGTGGAGATGGCAGCGGTGTCGATGGAGAAGCCTTCCGGGGGCACTTCCCCGCTCCGGCAGCGTGCCGGAACAGAGACTCCTGTCCCCCAGATCTTGGCCTCGCGATGGCGGCGGCTCTGGAAGGTTTTCGTGGGTTTCGTCAATTGTGATAGGGTTTTCTGATCCAGGGGCTTTTTATAGGCGGAGAGGCGGCGCAGGAAGGTCGAAGGGGGGCCCACACCCTAGGGGGCGCGCCCCCTAGGCCGCGCCGGGGTGTGGTGTGGTGGCCCTGCCTCCCTTCTCTGGCGGTTCTCGTGTGTTCTGGATGCTTCCGGGTAAAATAGGAACCTGGGCGTTGATTTCGTCCGATTCCGAGAATATTTCGTTACTAGGATTTCTGAAACCAAAAACAGCAGAAAACAGGAACTGGCACTTCAGCATCTTGTTAATAGGTTAGTTCCAGAAAATGCATGAATATGACATAAAGTGTGCATAAAACATGTAGATAACATCAATAATGTGGCATGGAACACAAGAAATTATCGATACGTTGGAGACGTATCAATAGCATAAGATTGTTAGGGCATAGTGCCTAGTGTCCGTAATTGGTACTTTGATGATATTGTTGCAACTTGTTATGCTTAATGCTTGTCACTAGGGCCCGAGTGCCATGATCTCAGATCTGAACATGATATTGTTTTATGATGACATTCATAGTTTTATGATCTTACCTGCAAGTTGTATACACATGTCGTTGTCCGGAACCCGAGGCCCCGAAGTGACAGATATCGGGACAACCGGAGGGGAAGGCGGTGATGTGAGGATCACATGTGTTCACAGAATGTTAATGCTTTGCTCCGGTACTTTATTAAAAGGAGTACCTTAATATCCAGTAGATTCCCTAGAGGCCCGGCTGCCACCGGCTGGTAGGACAAAAGATGTTGTGCAAGTTTCTCATTGCGAGCACGTACGACTATAACGGAACACATGCCTATGGATTGCTTTGTACATGGACACTGTTTTATTATTATCTGCAAATGCCCTGCTTTGATTGTTACATGAGTTTCTCTCATCCATGCAACGCCCGTCATCCATCCATGTGCCTACAGTATTTTAATCCTGTCGTTTACTATAATCACTACTCCTATCTTTGTTACTTTGCTGCTGTTATTTCACTACTGCTACTGCTATAAACTGTTACTACTGATAAACTCTTGCGAGCAAGTCTGTTTCCAGGTGCAGCTGAATTGACAACTCCGCTGTTAAGGCTTTCAAGTATTCTTTGTCTCCCCTTGTGTCGAATCAATAAATTGGGTTTTACTTCCCGCGAAGACTGTTGCGATCCCCTATATTTGTGGGTCATCAATATTCGGTTAACTGTTCATAACTGAATTTTGGCAAATTATTCACAGATTGCACATTACATCATACACAGAGATCAAGGATTACAACACTACCTATTACGGAGAGTCGACCTCCGTGCTCGTCTGCCGCCCCTGGCCTTCTCTCTCTCTGCTGGTGCTGCCGGCTGGCGAGAAGATGGTCTATGTGGTCTGGCTCCCCTTGTAAATAATAGTAGAGTAGGTAGTAGCTGTGGTTTGCCTCGTTTGTGTGTTTGGCTTTATGCCGAGACTTGGAGTGGGTCGCCGGAGTTGGGCCATATCCGGTGGCTGCTGGTGGTCTTCCTCTTCTCTGCGGTGCTTTGGTGTGCAGGGCCGGAGGCAGAGAAGGTCGTGACCGCCGGGATCTCCATAAATAAGGCCGCGTTCTGCTGCTACCTCCCGATGTGGAGTGGGTATGCGGGGAAGCTTCTTCCGGCCGGCTATGGAAGCGAGGGGAAGAAGTGGACCAGTGTGTCGTGCTGCGCATCTCCGAGGTGGCGGAGTCTGTTCTTGCTGCATCTTGGAGCGAATCACGTGGTGGCCATGGCTGCCCCCACGATCTGTGGTCGAAAGGGCGACCCCTTCAGGCGCCAAGCTAGCGCCTCTTCAACCTCCATGATGGAGGCCCCTTCTAGAGTCTCTAGCTGGAGTGATGTGCCTTCACGCCGCCAAGTGGTGCGTCCCCGGCGGTGTCAAGGCGGCCGGTGATGGAGGCTCAGCGCCGGTGGAGAGGACCAAGGGCTCGATTGCTTTTACTCTTTTAGATCCAAGGTCCTTTGTGCATATATCCAGGATAGTGTTGTAATTTCCCTTTTCTTTCAGGGTCTGGCTTGTATATTGTACCCACCGACGTTTTAATGTATGCAGCTTCGGGGTCCTTCCTGGCCCCTTTCCTTGTTCAAAAAAAAGCACTACCTCTTACACATTGGCTCATGATACGTCTCCGACGTATCCATAATTTCTGTTGTTCCATGCTTGTTTTATGACAATACTTACATGTTTTGCTTGCACTTTATGATGTTTTTATGCGTTTTCCGGAACTAACCTATTAACGAGATGCCACAGTGCCAGTTCCTGTTTTCTGCTGTTTTTGGTTCCAGAAAGGCTGTTCGGGCAATATTCTCGGAATTGGACGAAATCAACGCCAAACCTCCTATTTTTCCCGGAAGGCTCCAGAACACCGAAGAAGAGTCGGAGAGGGGCCAGGGGGCCACCACACCACATGGCGGCGCGGGCCAGACCCTGGCCGCGCCGGCCTAGGGTGTGGCGCCCCCAGGTGCCCCCCTGCGCCGCCTCTTCGCCTATAAAATCCCTTTCGACCTAAAAACACCGTACCAATTGACGAAACTCCAGAAAGACTCCAGGGGCGCCGCCTCCATCGCGAAACTCCAATTCGGGGGACAGAACTCTGTTCCGGCACCCTGCCGGAACGGGGAAGTGCCCCCGGAAGCCATCTCCATCAACGCCACCGCCTCCGCCATGCTCCGTGAGTAGTTCCCCCATGGACTACGGGTTCTAGCAGTAGCTATGTTGGTATACTCTCCTCCATGTACTTCAATACAATGATCTCATGAGCTGCCTTACATGATTGAGATTCATCTGATGTAATCGGTGTTGTGTTTGTTGGGATCCGATGGATGATACATTATGATTAGTCTATCTATAAAGTTTGTGAAGTTATTGTTGCTGCAATCTTGTTATTCTTAATGCTTGTCACTAGGGCCCGAGTGGCATGATCTTAGATTTGAGCTCTATAATTATTGCTTAGATTGTATCTACAAGTTGTATGCACATGTCACTGTCCGGAACCAAAGGCCCCGAAGTGACAAGAATCGGGACAACCGGAGGGGATGGTAGTGATGTGAGGATCACATGTTTTCACGGTGTGTTAATGCTTTGCTCCGGTACTCTATTAAAAGGAGTACCTTAATATCCAGTAGTTTCCCTTGAGGCCCGGCTGCCACCGGCTGGTAGGACAAAAGATGTTGTGCAAGTTTCTCATTGCGAGCACGTACGACTATATACGGAAAACATGCCTACATAATTAATAAGCCTGATGTTCTTTCTTAATGCCTTTGATTCCTATCAATTGCCCAACTGTAATTTGTTCACCCAACACTTGTCACTTATTGGAGAGTTACCACTAGTGTAGATCGCTGGGAACCCCGGTCCATCTCTCATCATTATATACTTGTTCTACATGTCATTGGAAGTAGTATCAACTATTTTCCGGTGCCATTGCTCCCATATTGCTATTCTTCACGTATTCTGTTACTATTGCTCTCATATTACTGCTACTTTCACATCACCCCTGTTGCTAGTGCTTTTCCAGGTGCAGCTGAATTGACAACTCAGTTGTTAAGGCTTATAAGTATTCTTTACCTCCCCTTGTGTCGAATCAATAAATTTGGGTTATACTACCCTCGAAGACTGCTGCGATCCCCTATACTTGTGGGTTATCAGCTCATTATTCAGAGGCTCACACATTCACACATCTCAGACATACACACACTAAATCTTGCTCGACTTATTATGGATGCTTTTTTCAGCTTCTTTGCAAAGCTCTGCAATTTCTTGATGCGGCACAAGATTAGTCCAGCAGTAACCTCTTTCTCAAGTTTTTCCAGCCTAGTGATACGTCCATTTTGCATCACTATTTTATATCATAATTTGTTGTTATTCATTGATATATTTCATATTTGGAGATGATACTTTATGTTATTTCATCTATTTTGCATGTTTCATGATTATTGGAGGATCGCGCACCGGAGTCAGGATTCTGCTGGAAAAAGCGCCGTCAGAATGCAATATTTCGGAAGATCAAGAATTGACAGAAATTATATGAAAATTCCTATTTTTCCAGAAGACGAAGGGAGCCGGAAGGGGGAGCCGAGGAGGGCCGCCATGGGCCCACCTCATAGGCCGGTGCGGGCCAAGGCCTGGCCGCGCCGCCTTGTGGGGAGGGGGCCCACAGCCCCCTCTGGCCTCCTCTCCTTCGCGTACATCTTCGTCCGGAAAACCTAAGCTCCAGGGGATAGTCGCGAAGAGTCACTGATACGTCCAATTTGCATCACTATTTTATATCATAATTTGCTGTTATTCATTGATATATTTCATATTTGGAGATGATACTTGTGTTATTTCATCTATTTTGCACGATTCATGATTATTGGAGGATCGCGCACCGGAGCCAGGATTCTGCTGGAAAAAGCGCCGTCAGAATGCAATATTTCGGAAGATCAACAGTTGACGGAAATTATATGAAAAATCCTATTTTTCCAGAAGACGAAGGGAGCCAGAAGGGGGAGCCGAGGGGACCCGAGGTGGGCCCACCTCATAGGCCGGCGCGGCCCAAGGCCTGGCCGCGCCCTGTGAGGAGGGGGCCCACATCCCCCTCTCGCCTCCTTTTCTTCGCGAACGTCTTCGTCCCGAAAACCTAAGCTCCAGGGGATAGGTCGCGAAGAGTCACAGCCGCCTCTGCGAGGCGGAGAACACCAGAGAGAAAAGAGCTTTCCGGCAGGCTGAGATCCGCCGGGGAAATTCCCTCCCGGAGGGGGAAATCGACGCCATCGTCACCGCCATCGAGTTGGACATCATCTCCATCACCATCATCATCATCTCCATCATCATCACCGCCGTCTCCACCGCTGCACATCGTCACCGCTGTAACAATTTGGGTTTGATCTTGATTGTTTGATAGGGGAAACTCTCTCGGTGTTGATTTCTACTTGTTATTGATGCTATTGAGTGAAACCGTTGAACCAAGGTTTATGTTCAGATTGTTATTCATCATCATATCACCTCTGATCATGTTCCATATGATGTCTCGTGAGTAGTTCGTTTAGTTCTTGAGGACATGGGTGAAGTCTAAATGTTAGTAGTGAAGTATGGTTGAGTAATATTCAATGTTATGATATTTAAGTTGTGGTGTTATTCTTCTAGTGGTGTCGTGTGAACGTCGACTACACGACACTTCACCTTTATGGGCCTAGGGGAATGCATCTTGTACTCGTTTGCCAATTGCGGGGTTGCCGGAGTGACAGAAACCTAAACCTCCGTTGGTATATCGATGCAGGAGGGATAGCAGGATCTCAGAGTTTAAGGCTGTGGTTAGATTTATCTTAATTACTTTCTTGTAGTTGCGGATGCTTGCAAGGGGTATAATCACAAGTATGTATTAGTCCTAGGAAGGGCGGTACATTAGCACAGGTTCACCCACACAACACTTATCAAAACAATGAAGATTAATTAGCCGTATGTAGCGAAAGCACTAGACTAAAATCCCGTGTGTCCTCAGGAACGTTTGGTCATTATAAGTAAACAAACCGGCTTGTCCTTTGTGCTAAAAAGGATTGGGCCACTCGCTGAAATTGTTACTCTCGCACTTTACTTACTCGTATTTTATTCAACTGCTACATCAAAAACCCCTGAATACTTGTCTGTGAGCATTTACAGTGAATCCTTCATCGAAACTGCTTGTCAACACCTTCTGCTCCTCGTTGGGATCGACATTCTTACTTATCGAAGATACTACGATACACCCCCTATACTTGTGGGTCATCAAGACTATTTTCTGGCGCCGTTGCCGGGGAGTGAAGCACTATTGGTAAGTGGAATTGGTAAGGGAAATTTCTACTGTTTGTGCTGATTTTATTTCTGCCTGCTACCATAATTCATTATGGAGAGATCTTCTCTTGAGTTTTTATTTGGAAAATCTGCTACTACTGCAAAGGTAGTGGATGAGGCGCCAGGTGAGGAAGAGATACCATACAAAATACCTATGAAAATTATTGAACGTGTAGTGGATAACCGTTATACAGGGGATGGAACTGTCCACCCTGGAGATCATTTACTGTTCTTACATGAATTATGCGGTTTATTCAAGTGTGCAGGTATTGCTATGGATGAAGTAAGGAAGAAACTATTCTCTATATCGCTGTCTGGTAAAGTGGCGCATTGGTATAAATTACTGGATAATGGGGATTCTCTTGAATGGAATGATATTGTGCCCCGGTTTTATTCTAAGTTCTATCCTCCAAGTGAAATTCATAAGGATCGGAATAATTTTTGGCCTCATGATGGAGAGAGTATTGCCCAAGCGTGGGGGAGATTGAAGTCTTTAATGCTCAAATGCCCCATTCATGAGCTTCCTGGTAATGTTATTATTGATAATTTCTATGCAAGACTTTCTTTTGAAGACAAGACCTTGCTGGATACTTCTTGTTCTGGATCATTTACGCGCAACAAAGAAGAGTTTAAAAGGGACCTTCTTAATCGGATCCAGGAAAATACTGAAGGATGGGAGAACGACAAAGATAGAGAATCAAGTATAAATTATGATTATAAATGCATTGAAGCTTTTATGGATACTGATAAATTTCGTAATATGAGTGCTACTTATGGTCTTGACTCTCAAGTTGCTGCAAATCTTTATAAAGCTTTTGCCTCTCATTATGAACTGCCTAAGAAGAATTTTGATAAGTATCATGAACCGTATAAAGATAAAATTGATTCATCTATTAATAAATGTGTTGTAGTTGAAACTGTTGATCATGTTATTCCTGAAGCTTATATTGAAAAAACTCCTTTCCCCGCTAAAATGAAGGAGTACTCTGTTATAAATAGTGCGGTTCATAAAAGTGAAAAGAAACCTATAGAACCTGAAGAACAAATAAAAGTTGAACCTGCTGTTGCAATAGTTAAAGATCTTGTGACTAAAAATGTGGAGGATGGTCATATTATTTTCTGTGAAGATGCTTCTAATATTGTTTCACATCCTAATAAGTCTAAGAAAGCTAGTGTTCCCATGTTATCTGTTAGAATTGGAGATCATTGTTATTATGGTTTATGTGATATTGGTGCAAGTATTAGTGCTATTCCTTATGAGCTTTACACGGAGATTATGCACGAAATTAGTTCTTGTGAACTTGAAGATATTGATGTGGTTATTCAGCTGGCTAATAGAGAAACTATTTCTCCAATTGGTATTGTTCGAGATGTGGAAGTTCTATGCGGTAAGATTAAATATCCTGCTGACTTTTTGGTACTTGGTTCTGCTGCTAGTAAATATTGCCCTATCATTTTTGGTAGACCTTTTCTAAATACTTGTGGAGCTATTATAGTTTGCAAGAAAGAGAAAATTTTGACTAAATTTGCTGGTGAATCTTATGAGTTTAACTTCTCTAAATTTACCAAAACTCCTTATAAAGCTGATTTGCCTAATAATGATTTTAGAGTTGAACAGTGTGCATCTATTGCTCTTGCTCCTAATAATCCTTTGCAGCAACATTTGGAGAATAGTGAGAGTGAAGTTTTTAGGGAAGAAAGGGATGAGCTTGATGAAATTTTCCTTCGTCAACCTATTCTTAAGCATGATTTACCGGTAGAAGATCTGGGTACAACACCACCACCAAAGGAAGATCCTGTCTTTGATTTAAAACCATTGCCTGATAATCTTAAATATGCTCATATTGATGATAAGAAAATATATCCTGTTATTATTAGTTCTAAGCTTTCAGAGTTTGAAGAAGAAAGGTTATCTAAAAATACTCATTTTTGCTTTCTTGATAGTTATTCTGGGTTTTCACAAATTGCTGTTAAAACTAAGGATCAAGAGAAAACCACTTTCACTTGTCCCTATGGAACTTATGCTTATAGATGTATGCCTTTTGGTTTATGTAATGCCCCTGCTACTTTTGAAAGATGCATGTCTGCTATTTTTCATGGCTTTTGCAAGAGTATTGTAGAGGTATTCATGGATGATTTTTCTGTCTATGGGATTCTTTTGATAATTGCTTGCGGAACCTTGATAAAGTTTTGCAGAGATGCGAGGAAACTAACCTTGTTCTTAATTGGGAGAAATGCCACTTTATGGTTAATGAAGGAATTGTATTGGGACATAAAATTTCCGAGAGAGGTGTTGAAGTTGATAGAGCTAAAGTTGAAGCAATTGAGAAGATGCCCTATCCTAGGGATGTTAAAGGTATTCGTAGTGTTCTTGGTCATGCTGGGGTTTATAGGAGGTTTATTAAAGACTTCTCCAAGATTTCAAAGCCTCTTACTAATCTTCTTCAAAAAGATGTACCTTTTGTTTTTGATGATGATTGTAAGGAAGCTTTTGAAACTCTAAAGAAAGCCTTAACAACTGCTCCTATAGTTGAACCTCCTGATTGGAACTTACCATTTGAAATTATGTGTGATGCTAGTGATTTTGCTGTAGGCGCTGTTCTTGGACAACGAGTAAATAAAAAATTGAATGTTATTCATTATGCTAGTAAAACTCTTGATGCTGCTCAAAGAAATTATGCTACTACTGAAAAAGAATTGTTAGCTGTAGTCTTTGCTTGTGATAAGTTTAGATCTTATATTGTTGATTCAAAAGTTACTATTCATACTGATCATGCTGCAATCAGATACCTTATGCAAAATAAAGATGCTAAGCCAAGGCTTATTAGATGGGTACTTCTGTTGCAAGAATTTGATTTACATATTGTAGATAGGAAAGGTGCTGATAATCCTGTTGCTGATAACTTGTCTAGATTGGAAAATATTGCTTATGATCCTATTCCTGTTAATGATAGTTTTCCAAATGAACAATTGGTTGTAATAAAGGTGAGCTCGCAAGACAGTCCTTGGTATGCTGATTATGCTAACTTTATTGTTTCCAAGTACTTGCCTCCAACCTTTTCAACTCAGCAAAGGTGGAAATTCTTTTATGACTTGAGGCATTATTTCTGGGATGACCCACACTTATATAAAGAATGAGTGGATGGTATTCTGCGAAGATGTGTTCCCGAATATGAACAGCAAGAGATATTGAGTAAATGTCATGGGAGTGCTTATGGAGGACATCACGCCGGAGATAGAACCGCGCAAAAGGTTCTACAATCAGGTTTTTATTGGCCAACTCTCTTCAAAGATGCAAGGAAGTTTATTTTATCTTGTGATGAATGTCAAAGGGTTGGTAATATCTCCAGACGCAATGAAATGCCTATGAATTATACTCTTGTTATTGAACCGTTTGATTGTTGGAGATTTGACTTCATGGGACCTTTTCCCTCTTCAGAAGGTAACACTCATATACTTGTTGCTGTTGATTATGTTACTAAATGGGTGGAAGCCATACCTACAAAAAGTGCTGATGGTGAGACCTCTTTAAGAATGCTTTTAGATATTATTTTTCCTCGATTTGGAGTTCCTAGATACATTATGACTGATGGAGGTCACTCTGGGCATTCGGGATTTCCCGAAATTTCGGGTTGGGAAATTCGGGAAAAAAATAATTCGGGTTTCAGAATATGACACCCGAAATTTGGCCATAAAATTTGATACCCGGCAATTCGGGTACCCGATAATTCGGGTCCGGGTTCGGGTAATCCCGATTTTGCCCGAAATACACCACTGAAGATGGCTATTTCGATTCAGGGAAAGATGGAGGAGAGAGGCGCTGAGGATGTTGGCCTTGCACAAAGGTGGCGGCGAGCCGGCGACCCGGCATCATGACTGCAACCAATCGGCGCGGGCACGCCCAGTCGTGTCAGTGGCAGCAGCTCATTGCAGCCCACATGGAGGAGCCAGGCGCGGCCGCGCGAGGCGGTGCTGCTTGTGGGATGGATCGTTGTGGCGGCCGCGTCAGATCGACGGCGCGATGTGCAGATGGTTGTGACGGCCGCGTATGGGGACGAAGTCAGGGGTTGGCTACGATCGTACATATGCGATCCTTTCTTTTGGCTTGGGCCTTGGTGTCGCTGCCTCGCTGAAGATATGAGGAGAATTCTGCCTGTTGGGCTGGGCCTCACCTAGATGTAACAATATTTACTGGACTAACATCTCTAATTTCGGGCTTTTCGGGCAATTCGGGTAAGGTGCACATGAACCTGAATTTCCTGAATAAAATTCGGGTATTTCAAAGTGCTACCCGATCAGATGTTCGGGTTTTTCTGGTTCGGGATCGGGATATTCGGGTTCGGGATTCGGGTATCGGGTTTTATGCCCGGAGTGAGATGGAGGTTCTCATTTTATTCATGGTGGTTTTAGAAAAACTCTTGCTAAATATGGCATTAGTCATAGAATTGCTTCCGCTTATCATCCCCAAACTAGTGGGCAAGTAGAACTCTCAAATAGAGAAATTAAATCTATCTTGCAAAAGACTGTTAATAAAACTAGGAAGAATTGGGCTAGTAAATTGAAGGAAGCACTATGGGCTTATAGAACTGCTTATAAAAATCCCATTGGAATGTCACCTTATAAGATGGTTTATGGAAAAGCTTGTCATTTACCTTTAGAACTAGAGCACAAAGCTTATTGGGCTGTTAGAGAATTAAATAAAGATCCTAAACTAGCTGGTAATAAGAGGTTGCTGCAATTGAGTTCTCTAGATGAATGGAGAAGTGAAGCTTATGAAAATGCTAAACTCTTTAAAGAGAAAGTTAAAAAATGGCATGATAGAAGGATTATCAAAAGAGAATTTAATATTGGGGATAAAGTCCTATTGTATCGGTCTCGTCTCAGATTCTTTGCAGGGAAATTACTCTCGAAATGGGAAGGACCATATGTTGTTGAGGAGGTGTATCGATCAGGAGCAATTAAAATTAGCTCTCTCCAAGGCAATGCCACACAAGTGGTGAATGGACAAAGACTCAAGCATTATATCTCAGGCGATTCTTACAATGTAGATGTTGATGTTATTCGAGTGGAAACACCGGAGGCTTTCATCAAAGGTCAAATTGACAGTCCGCCAGAACTCGACTTTGAATAGGTAACAGTACTGGTAATGAAAAGTTCGCAATTTACTTCCCGCACAATGTTTTTGCTGTTTTTGGAAAATATGAAAAATTACGAGATCGGAACGGGGTGGAGGAGACGCACGAGGGCGTGCCCCCATAGGCCGGCGCGGGCCCCAGCCAGGCCGCGCCGCCCTATGAGCTGGCCGCCTCGTCGCCTCTTTCTGACTCTGGTTCGACCTGGTACTTTCCTTATGACATAAAAATTCTTGCTATATAATCCCCCGGACCCCTGGAGGTCCGTATATCGTTTTCTTGACGTGTTTGGTTTCGAGCTGTTTCTGCCAGGATTTGCTTTGGATCTAGAGTCATCATGTCTTCGTCGGAAACTCAGAAGGACAGCTCCTGCAAGGACGTTGACAACTTGTACATGGAGGAGCTGAGGATGCACCCCAAGGAGTTGCTGCTCGTTGATGGAGAGCTGCAGATCAAGGATGTCCAGGGTCCTAAAGGAGAAGGAAGCTTGGAAGACAGGATGGAGAAGCTAGAGCAAGAGGTCTTCAAATACAAGAAGATGGCTGAGCGTGAGGTGGACATCTTCCACAAGATTGTGTCTGAACTTATTGATGCACACGAGAAGGAGACTGCAAAGCTATGGGGCGACATCCTCTCACTTCACGACACCACCAACAAACTCCAAGCTCAACTCTATGATGTTCAGAATCAGAACTGTGAGTATGAAAACAGGTTTAAACACATAAGCTATGCTGCTAGTTTCAGGATTCCCGAGACCAAGATGTCGTTTGTTGATGGAGAGCCTCTTCCTTGGAAATCTGATGATGGGAATTCATCACGACCATCGCCAAAGGAGTAATTCATCATCGGTATTGGCATCCCCTTGGTTTGTTCCAAGCTTGGGGGAGTGCCGCGGTATCACATCATCACTACCTTTTACCTTTTTACTGTCAAGTAGTGTCATATCATGAGTAGGGAAGTTATCATATAAGATGGGTTGCAGTGTGGAAGTATCTCTCCTTTAGTTGGTTGTCTATGTATCCCTTGGTGTGAGTTATCGTTATGGAATATTAATAAGAAGTCTTATCATTTACATATTGCACATCTTATTTTAGTTTGCAATCCTTATTATATGATTGATCTTGCTATTAGTATTGGTATCACCTTGGGAGCATTGAATAAATCTATTTGGTTTTGGCAAACTTAGCATTGGTCAATAGCAACAACACTTTGAGGTTTAAGTAGAAAAGAGAAATACATGTAGTTGTTTCATTGTCTTCTTTTCTTGTTAGCTCATAGCTTATTATTCTGAAGTTAAATTGTTTGTGCTTACAAGGAAGATGCATGATTGTTTCTATCACATGTATATTTGTTTGTTTCCCTCGACTCTTATGCTTGCTAATTAACCTTGCTGGCCAAAGACCTGTACTGAGAGGGAATGCTTCTCGTGCATCCAAACCTTAACCTAAACCTATGCCATTTGTGTCCACCATAACTACCTACTACATGGTATTTCCTGCCATTCCAAGTAAATACTTCGTGTGCTACCTTTAAACAATTCAAAATTTACTATCTCTTATTTGTGTCAATGTTTTATAGCTCATGAGGAAGTATGTGGTGTTTATCTTTCAATCTTGTTGGGCAACTTTCATCAATGGACTAGTGGCTTCATCCGCTTATCCAATAATTTTGCAAAAAGAGCTGGCAATGGGATTCCCAGTCCCAAATTAATTAACCTAAATAGACACTCCTCCATGGTATGTGATCGATGGACGGCACCCGAAGGATTCGGTTAGCCATGGCTTGTGTAAGCAAAGGTTGGGGGGAGTGTCATCATAATAAAACTAAAATAAAAAGGCACTCCTTCATGGTATGAGATTGTTGGCAGGCACCCGAGGATTCGGTTAGCCATGGTTTGTGAAAGAAAGGTTGGAAGGAGTGCCACACAAAAATAAAAATAAAATGGGAGCCGCTCTTTGAAGGTTTGTCTGGCAAGGGGGTTAGAGTACCCGCTACTAGTCGTTGACAACAACAAACACCTCTCAAAATGTTATTTTCATTCTCTTTATATGATTTCAAAACTGAAAAAGCTCTAGCACATGATTTAATCCCTGCTTCCCTCTGCGAAGGGCCTGTCTTTTACTTTATGTTGAGTCAGTAAACCTATTTCCCTCCATCTTAAGCAAGCATTTGAGTTGTTGTGATCGAACTACTATATTGTGATTTACCTCATCATGTCTTTTACTCTTCCTTGTTTAGTACAAGTTTTATCTGAATGAATATAGCTTTGAAAGTTATCCATGATCATGAGGAGATTATTATGATTGAGTATGCAAGTTGTGCCATACAAACTTTAACATAAGAGCGCTGCTCGATAGATAAGTATAACCTGCTAACTGTTCTTTGACCAAGAACGAAGTTTGCCATCACCAACTAAGATTTCTTATGCACCTTTATTTGTGATTACCTTATACTTGTTTCAAGTTGAATTATATGAGGAAGTTGTTTACTAGAATGTCTTGTGTGAATGAATATGATGCTTCTTGTCCGTATTTTATTTATCGAATCTTCACATGTGGTCCTGTTTACCGAGTTCAGTTTCGCTTGGGGACAAGCGAAGTCTAAGCTTGGGGGGAGTTGATACGTCCAATTTGCATCACTATTTTATATCATAATTTGCTGTTATTCATTGATATATTTCATATTTGGAGATGATACTTGTGTTATTTCATGTATTTTGCATGATTCATGATTATTGGAGGATCGCGCACCGGAGCTAGGATTCTGCTGGAAAAAGCGTCGTCAGAATGCAATATTTCGGAAGATCAACAGTTGACGGAAATTATATGAAAAATCCTATTTTTCCAGAAGACGAAGGGAGCCAGAAGGGGGAGCCGAGGGGACCCGAGGTGGGCCCACCTCATAGGCCGGCGCGGCCCAAGGCCTGGCCGCGCCGCCCTGTGAGGAGGTGTCAACACCCGGATTTTTAAGTCCAGATGCCTGTTATGCCATACATCGCAATCCCAGGAATATTGTTGTTGCGAGACATAACAGTTGAATATCATAAGTCATCATTCATTACATACCATAGTCGTCTTACAAATAGAGATCACATGATCCAATATTACACACATAGTTGATCTATTGATCAACAGACACAAAGTTCATAGCGGAAGCGTAAAATAGAAGGGACTCTCTAGTCCACAGGCCAACGTCTGACGTCAGAAGATTCCCTAGTTGCCGTAGACATCTTGGTTGCCGTCATCTTGATAGTTATGCTCCTCTTCATAGTCTGGCCATTTGAATAGCCAGGGACACAGCCGTGAGTACTTCAAAGTACTCGCAAACTAATACTAATGTAAGTACTAACAGTTCTAGTAAGGGGGTGCTAAGCTCTAGTTTATTTGCATAAAGCCAATTTTAGTTCACAAGTATTTGAGAAACAACTTATTCAAGTGCTAACTAACTCAAGGGGGAACATTAGTGTCATTCCCACAACCTTTGTTGTGATTCACAGCAAGTCACAAATTCACCATTCATTTCACCATCATTTTCAAGAATCTGACACCGGAAACTGTATGGCCTTTCCAACCGTCCGTAACCGTGGACACGGCTATTCGAATAGATTTACACTCTGCAGAGGTTGCACACTTGTGCCACAACATTTGATTTCATCCGTCGGGATTACCCCGAATCATCGTAACACAGTACGCAGATCATCAACCATAACCTTTCACTTACAAATCTTAGTATGAGCACCTCTCCCCATGAGCTTGGCCTCCGAGTGAAGACCAACTGTCAACCTGGGAACTGCACAGGGCTTGGCCGTACAATTCACCTCAATTCACATCATTTCTCAACAACGGAGGCAGCCTCGGCATAACCCCTATGATGTGTGTTCAGAGGGAACCCATACTAAGATGCATAAACTTCCAGTTAAGCGCTACCCATAATCAGGTATTGTGGGGGTACTCAATATTGGAAAGGTATCGCATTCAAACCAATATCAGTTTTATCAAAAATCACCATCTTTTCTTGGTCATATTCACCTTCAAAATTCATTCAATGGAATGATTCATCATTCCAAGGTTTCCAATTCATTTCAAGTCACATGTTCCCATCTAGAGTAGTCAAGTTTTAATATTTAGCACTAGCTCTAATCATGAGGGGTGATATCTTGCTTTGCTAGCTTAAGACTAACTTTGCTACTCTAGTAACCTTCTTTTACTTTGACCAAACTTAACTATAAAAGTAACTCTTTGAATAAACAAGTAAAAACTTGTAAGGTAGAAACTTGGGATAAGCTTATGGTAAGAAAGGTAAGACTAATGGTGTCTTGCCCCAAGGGGCTTTGCACATTGAAAGAATATTAGCTTGCAACCATAGAGCTTGCAAAGGTGTTAGCTTGCCTTGGTTGTTGAGGTGGTCAAAGTTCTCTTCTTCTTCTGGGTAGAATCCTTCCTCTTCCTGGTATTCTCCGGTACTAGCATCTATACACGAATACGAGGATACAATCACCAAACAATACTTAAGTAACCTTAATTAGCCTTAATGGCTCACTCCAAATGATCTAGCATCATCACTTAGCATTGCTACCAAGAATTAATCTAGGTTTTTCTTACTTAGGGTTAGAGAAATAATTTCCTCTCATTACATATGTAAATGATAATTTCCATTTAGTTCTTGAAGAATAATTTCCTCTCATTGAATCTTCTTAAGATTTAATTTCTCAAACAATCATACATGAAATCATGTTGACCTAAGTCAACCATTCATCATCATCATTTGAGAAAATGATTTAAATGAGGTAGAATACCTCATACTATTTAACAATGCTTATCATGATTTAAAATCACCAAGAATTTCATGTGAGAGTATTTGACCAGGGGTTCAAACTTCATATGAAAGTACTTGGGACAAGATTTAAATGAAGTGAAACACTTCATATGATTTGCATAATAGTTTTGGACAATATAACTTAAGTAAACTAGCCATATAGTCCATTATTTCAACTAGGGCATGATCATTCAAAGTGACCACACCATATTTTTGCAGAAACAATTAGTGTAAGTGAAATGTGAGCTATTAGAGTTGTAATTAACTAAATATCATTTTTGGTTGATTTTTAAGATTTATTTGAAGTTGTAAAAGTCTCTGATTTGTTATTTTTGTCACATTAATTCTACCAAATATTTCGAAGTGGGACCAGTGGGGTTGGTTAGATAATTTCATAAGATTTCCAACAATATAAATTCATCAAATTTGGCTCAGTAGATTTGATTCTATTAAATTTTGAATCAAGCACCAGTATTGAATTTCAGTTAAACGAAATAATTCGAATTTGAATTGTTGGGCGGCGCGGGAAAACTAAGTGGGCTGAATCAATTTGAAACGCGGCAAAGCAGAGTTGGGCCGGCCCAGCTAACGCTGCGGGCCAGCTGACAGAGGGACCCACCCGTCAGTGAGCCCTACTCACCGAATCGGTACGCTGCGAGGCGCACCGTTGGATCAGAAGGGGATCGAGCGGCTGGGGTTCGTCGTCTCCGGCGAGGGGAGGGGCTTGCTGCCGCGGCGGAGGTAGGGGGTCGGCGGCGAGCAGGGACTCCGGCGAGCGGCGGCGTTGACGCGAGGCGAGGTTGTCGTCGACGGCGAGTGCGCTGGTACCGGTGGCTACTCCGATGGTGGCCGAAATCAACTGGTTCTTCTGCAGCACCGCCGCGAGCTGCAGCTGTCGATTGGCGGTCTACCGGCGACGATGTGGAGGGGAGAGAGGCCGAGGAGGATCAGGGAGAGGAGGGGAGCAGAATTGGTGTGGAGGAGGAGGTGCGGGAATGGCTCTATTTATAATGGCGAGGTTGCTGTGGGGTGTGCGGCGAGGGTGACAGTGGCACGGCAACTCCGGCGAAGGAAGTGGGTCAGCGACGTCAGCGCGAGCTAGGCGGCGTCCAGGCGGTGCTAGGGAGCTAGAGAGCGAGGTGGGGGACGGGCTGCTGAGCGAGCGCGACGACGAGTCCTGGCGGCACGGGCGCGGAAGAAACGGTGAGCTGGTCATCGGCGACGGCGCTCGCGTGAGCAAAGGGGCGTGTCTGGCGAGATCCTGGTGCGGTGGTGAAGCTCAACGTGGTGCATGGGGGTCCAGGGGAGGCGTAGCTTGTCGGGGCGGCAGGTGGCCTGAGCTCGCCGTGGCGTGCATGCTGTGCGACGCGAGCGGCATGCTCGGCAGATTTGGGCGCGCGAAATCCGGCGAATGTCGTCGTCCTCCTCGACAAGCAACGGTGCTAGGTGGTGTAGAGGGATGCTGTGGAGCCAGGAGACATGGTGGCCAGGGTGGTGAGTGAAGGGGGGAAGAAGGAGAGGGACATGGCCGGCATGGCCATGCCATGCTAGCATGGCTAGATCCTCCTAGGGTTCCTGTGGGTTGGCTAGGGTGAGAGGAGTCAAGGGGACCAGAGAGAGAGATTTGGGGCAGGTTAGGGTTAGATAGGACACTATTTCAAATAGTGTTGTATTGTTCCATAATTGCAATTTGATGTAATTTACCAAATTTTGTTTGATTCAAAAGGTGGCAAGATTTGGAAATGTGGTATTTATTTGAGTTGTATTTGACCAGAGAAAATGAGGTGTGGTGGTGGAAATTTCCAATTCACAATATTGCAAAAGTTGCTAATTGTGAGATTGTTGAATATGATAAAATGTTCCAACTTTGGATGAGCATAGCATTTGATCTAGGATGAATTTGACATGGTGATCTTTACAAAAAGTGTTCACCTTGAGGTTGTCTTGGATGAGGTGCAAAGAGTTGGCAAAGTTTAGTTTGAAAAATTTGAAATAGAGAGGCTCAAAGTAGTGACCATAATATAATTGGCCGTTTTGACCATTATCATATGTGAGCAAGTTTTGTATTTGAAATCCATTTGATTTGTGATTCTTTGATTCCAAAAGTTGTAATAAGGGTTTAGTAACATTATTCCGCTAATGGTGAAGACCAAATTGGTCTAGGGTCAAAATTTATAAAAATGGCATAAGCCATATGTGAGGGTTTTGTGAATTTCTAACTTTTATTCTTTTATTTTTCTTTGCTTCATTTTGACAAGAGTGAGGTTTATTTGGTGTTAGATTGAGTTAGGTGAGAGGTTCAAACCATTTTGAGGCAATGGAAGTGGCTAGGTCAAGATTTGCTAATTTGGCCAAGTGCCACATATGCCTCTATGCATATGTTGGATTTTATTTTGTTTCTCACTTGAATTGGTTGGTAGGTACTTTGTTGAGTGTGTTGAGGTATTTCAAATCATCTACTCAAGGTAGATGAAGCAAGCTCATCATTTTCAAAAAGGTAGCCATAGGCTTGCATATGCCTTTTTCTTAAATAAGATCTTTTCTTTTTATTCTATTTTTCAAAGATTGATGACAAGAGGGATGAGGTTTAGGGTTTAGTAAGTTTGGCAATGGTTCACCACTATTTAGTAGAGTAAGAAAAGGTAAGGTTCAAAATTGATATATTAAGGCTATAGGTCCACATATGTCTTTTTCTTTAATTTTGTGTTTCCCAAAATAGATCCAAGTATTTTTGAGAGGGTTGGGGTTTAAGGTTTTTCTTATTTGATTTCTTTCTCTTTTAATTTTTATTTGGTTTGTGATCCTCACTTTATCACTTTAGGGTTTTAGGGTTTATCACCTAAGCATAATAACACTCATCATGGCAAAAACACAAGTAATAGGTATGAGCACTAAGCATAGCACTCTATTTAAGAAAAGTTTTTGTTGGTTCTCATTTTTGGGAAAAAAGGAAATTCATTTTCTCTTTGTTTTGAAATTTGGGGTGTTACAAACCCTTCCCCCTTAAACAAATCTCGTCCCGAGATTTTAAGAAAAGTTAGGTTCCTAAGAGAGATTGGGCGATATGATTTAACAGGGAAACATACTTGGCATGTTCTGAGGTGCTTCTTGGGCTTCAGTGGCAGTCATGTTGTAGTAGCGGCCGTTGTTGTTCTGGTTCTTTCTTGCGGCAAAGCGGTGTTGGTTCTGAGCAGGTGCAGCGGTGTTGCCGGCAATCTTGGCGAGTCTCTTGGGGCACTCATTGGAGTAATGCCCAACCACTCCACACTCATAACAAGTGATGGTGGCCTTGTCCTTGTTGGCTACGGGGATGGCGTTGCTTCCAGTCCTAGGGCCAGTGTTGTTGTTGTTGTTGTTGTTGTTCCCATTGTTGTTGTTGTTGGGGTTGTTGTTGCTGGTGTGATTGTTATTGTTGTTGCCTCCGGGCTTCGGGGGTCCTCCATGGTTGTTGGTGTAGTTTGGGCGGTAATTCTGGGCAGGGGGCTTGTTGTATTTTGGAGTATATCCTCCAGAGGAGTTGTTGCGGTACTTCTGGGTATTGCTGGACCCATGTTGGTTCATCATCCGGCGTTTGTGGTTCTCGTTGGCTTGGTGAAGCTTCCCTTCCATCTGGATGGCGGAGTCCACCAGGGCTTCTAGGTCAGCAAAGGGAATGTTGACCAG
This sequence comes from Lolium perenne, assembly GCF_019359855.2. Taxonomy (NCBI): domain Eukaryota; kingdom Viridiplantae; phylum Streptophyta; class Magnoliopsida; order Poales; family Poaceae; genus Lolium; species Lolium perenne. The sequence continues at coordinate 193,954,148 of NC_067245.2, forward strand.
TACAGTCTGCATCTCGTCGTGGAGTCCGTTCAGAAATCTCTCTTTCCGCTTCTCGTTGGTGTCGGTCTCGTCCGGGGCGTACCTTGACAGAGTAAGAAATCTGTCGCGGTATTCTACCACGGACATTCTGCCTTGCTTGAGTTCGCGGAACTCGTCTCTCATCATCTTGATCAGTCCTTGGGGCACATGGTACTTGCTGAACTTTAGCTTGAAATCCTCCCAAGTCATGAACTGACCTCCGTTCATGGCACGGGTGCTTGTCCACCAAGCGCGGGCTGGTCCAGCGAGATAGTGGGTTGCAAACAAGACCTTCTCATTGGCTTCCACTCCAGCTACTTCCAAGTTGTTCTCCATCGTCTGGAGCCAGTCATCGGCATCAAGGGGCTCTTCGGTCTTGTTGAAGATAGGTGGGTTGGTGTTCTGAAAGTTCTTCAGTTTTGACCCAGGGTGGTCGTGGTTTCCATGGCCGTTGTTGTTCTGAGCGAGCTGTTGCAGTGCAGCAATGTTGGCTTGGCGTTCAGTCCTCTCGGCTTCTCGGTCGGCAAGCAGGGTTTGTAGCAGTTGCATCATCGCGTCGTTGGTGCGATTGGGAGGGGCCATCTGACCATCGGAGTGGATGATAAGATAAGAGGGAAATTTCTATGGTTTGTTTGAATTTAATTTCACGAAGTTCAAAACTTGAAAATTTGAGTAGTGTTGAGGGGGTATAACCAACAACACTTTTTCATTCATACCAAACATCACACATTACAATTCTAACACTCCGTTGGTTTGAAGAACCATTCAATCGCTCTACGATACCAGGGGATCCTGATACAACTCACACCTACTTAAGTGCTGGAGTGATACTACTCTTCAGGGTGGAGTCTTCGTCGTCACGGGTAATGTGCTTGGCGAGAGGCGAGGGCGTTGTCTAACTCCTTGCGGGTCTTGTACAGCATGAAGTCGAGGTGTGCTACATAGTGGTTCATCTCGGTGTGCGGGGGCATGGTCATCGGTCTTCCCATGGGGTCATGTCTTGGGTAGTAGATGAAGCGAGTATTCTTGATCTTGTTCTCATTTTGTCCACACAGACGGGAAATTGCTTCTTGCATCACTCTGACTAGTCCTTCCTTCCAGGTGTTTCCCGTTACAGAAAACCATATGGTTTCCCATATTGGGGCTCCAAGCTTTCTTCGTATATCAGCAGAAACTTCCCACCGAGGTGGTCCTCCGGAGCGATTGTTGAGGGGTGTTCCGAAGAACTCGGGATACGGGCGTCCTAGATAGTCCACTAGTTGCTTCAAGTCTTTCTCGAACATCAGGTTTCCTCCGTGACCAAGTTGATAGAACTCCCATTTGTACTCCATCTATGAATAGATGAGGATGAGTAAGTTAAAGAAGTGGTCAAGTGTGTAAAGTTTTATGTAGTTCTCAAAGGAAAAAGTAGAGCATGAAATTCTCATTTTGAAAAAGATCTCAAGGATAAGAGTGAGACTAATTTTTCATAAATATTCACTTCGTTTGTTTTTGAAACTAAGTTTTGCAGACGTCCATTCTAACTAGGGTCTCCTAAGGTCAAACAATGGCTCTGATACCAACTTGTCAACACCCGGATTTTTAAGTCCAGATGCCTGTTATGCCATACATCGCAATCCCAGGAATATTGTTGTTGCGAGACATAACAGTTGAATATCATAAGTCATCATTCATTACATACCATAGTCGTCTTACAAATAGAGATCACATGATCCAATATTACACACATAGTTGATCTATTGATCAACAGACACAAAGTTCATAGCGGAAGCATAAAATAGAAGGGACTCTCTAGTCCACAGGCCAACGTCTAACGTCAGAAGATTCCCTAGTTGTCGTAGACATCTTGGTTGCCGTCATCTTGATAGTTATGCTCCTCTTCATAGTCTGGCCATTTGAATAGCCAGGGACACAGCCGTGAGTACTTCAAAGTACTCGCAAACTAATACTAATGTAAGTATTAACAGTTCTAGTAAGGGGGTGCTAAGCTCTAGTTTATTTGCATAAAGCCAATTTTAGTTCACAAGTATTTGAGAAACGACTTATTCAAGTGCTAACTAACTCAAGGGGGAACATTAGTGTCATTCCCACAACCTTTGTTCTGATTCACAACAAGTCACAAATTCACCATTCATTTCACCATCATTTTCAAGAATCTGACACCGGAAACTGTATGGCCTTTCCAACCGTCCGTAACCGTGGACACGGCTATTCGAATAGATTAACACTATGCAGAGGTTGCACACTTGTGCCACAACATTTGATTTCATCCGTCGGGATTACCCCGAATCATCGTAACACAGTACGCAGATCATCAACCATAACCTTTCACTTACAAATCTTAGTATGAGCACCTCTCCCCATGAGCTTGGCCTCCGAGTGAAGACCAACTGTCAACCTGGGAACTGCACAGGGCTTGGCCGTACAATTCACCTCAATTCACATCATTTCTCAACAACGGAGGCAGCCTCGGCATAACCCCTATGATGTGTGTTCAGAGGGAACCCATACTAAGATGCATAAACTTCCAGTTAAGCCCTACCCATAATCAGGTATTGTGGGGGTACTCAATATTGGAAAGGTATCACATTCAAACCAATATCAGTTTTATCAAAAATCACCATCTTCTCTTGGTCATATTCACCTTCAAAATTCATTCAATGGAATGATTCATCATTCCAAGGTTTCCAATTCATTTCAAGTCACATGTTCCCATCTAGAGTAGTCAAGTTTTAATATTTAGCACTAGCTCTAATCATGAGGGGTGATATCTTGCTTTGCTAGCTTAAGACTAACTTTGCTACTCTAGTAACCTTCTTTTACTTTGACCAAAGTTAACTATAAAAGTAACTCTTTGAATAAACAAGTAAAAACTTGTAAGGTAGAAACTTGGGATAGGCTTATGGTAAGAAAGGTAAGACTAATGGTGCCTTGCCCCAAGGGGCTTTGCACATTGAAAGAATATTAGCTTGCAACCATAGAGCTTGCAAAGGTGTTAGCTTGCCTTGGTTGTTGAGGTGGTCAAAGTTCTCTTCTTCTTCTGGGTAGAATCCTTCCTCTTCCTGGTATTCTCCGGTACTAGCGTCTATACACGAATACGAGGATACAATCACCAAAAAATACTTAAGTAACCTTAATTAGCCTTAATGGCTCACTCCAAATGATCTAGCATCATCACTTAGCATTGCTACCAAGAATTAATCTAGGTTTTTCTTACTTAGGGTTAGAGAAATAATTTCCTCTCATTACATATGTAAATGATAATTTCCATTTAGTTCTAGAGGAATAATTTCCTCTCATTGAATCTTCTTAAGATTTAACTTCTCAAACAATCATACATGAAATCATGTTGACCTAAGTCAACCATTCATCATCATCATTTGAGAAAATGATTTAAATGAGGTAGAATACCTCATACTATTTAACAATGCTTATCATGATTTAAAATCACCAAGTATTTCATGTGAGAGTATTTGACAAGGGGTTCAAACTTCATATGAAAGTACTTGGGACAAGATTTAAATGAAGTGAAACACTTCATATGATTTGCATAATAGTTTTGGACAATATAACTTAAGTAAACTAGCCATATAGTCCATTATTTCAACTAAGGCATGATCATTCAAAGTGACCACACCATATTTTTGCAGAAACAATTAGTGTAAGTGAAATGTGAGCTATTAGAGTTGGAATTAACTAAATATCATTTTTGGTTGATTTTTAAGATTTATTTGAAGTTGTAAAAGTCTCTGACTTGTTATTTTTGTCACATTAATTCTACCAAATATTTCGAAGTGGGACCAGTGGGGTTGGTTAGATAATTTCATAAGATTTCCAACAATATAAATTCATCAAATTTGGCTCAGTAGATTTGATTCTATTAAATTTTGAATCAAGCACCAGTATTGAATTTCAGTTAAACGAAATAATTCGAATTTGAATTGTTGGGCGGCGCGGGAAAACTAAGTGGGCTGAATCAATTTGAAACGCGGCAAAGCAGAGTTGGGCCGGCCCAGCTAACGCTGCGGGCCAGCTGACAGAGGGACCCACCCGTCAGTGAGCCCTACTCACCGAATCGGTACGCTGCGAGGCGCACCGTTGGATCAGAAGGGGATCGAGCGGCTGGGGTTCGTCGTCTCCGGCGAGGGGAGGGGCTTGCTGCCGCGGCGGAGGTAGGGGGTCGGCGGCGAGCAGGGACTCCGGCGAGCGGCGGCGTTGACGCGAGGCGAGGTTGTCGTCGACGGCGAGTGCGCTGGTACCGGTGGCTACTCCGATGGTGGCCGAAATCGACTGGTTCTTCTGCAGCACCGCCGCGAGCTGCAGCTGTCGATTGGCGGTCTACCGGCGACGATGTGGAGGGGAGAGAGGCCGAGGAGGATCAGGGAGAGGAGGGGAGCAGAATTGGTGTGGAGGAGGAGGTGCGGGAATGGCTCTATTTATAATGGCGAGGTTGCTGTGGGGTGTGCGGCGAGGGTGACAGTGGCACGGCAACTCCGGCGAAGGAAGTGGGTCGGTGACGTCAGCGCGAGCTAGGCGGCGTCCAGGCGGTGCTAGGGAGCTAGAGAGCGAGGTGGGGGACGGGCTACTGAGCGAGCGCGACGACGAGTCCTGGCGGCACGGGCGCGGAAGAAACGGTGAGCTGGTCGTCGGCGACGGCGCTCGCGTGAGCAAAGGGGCGTGTCTGGCGGGATCCTGGTGCGGTGGCGAAGCTCAACGTGGTGCATGGGGGTCCAGGGGAGGCGTAGCTTGTCGGGGCGGCAGGTGGCCTGAGCTCGCCGTGGCGTGCATGCTGTGCGACGCGAGCGGCATGCTCGGCAGATTTGGGCGCGCGAAATCCGGCGAATGTCGTCGTCCTCCTCGACAAGCAACGGTGCTAGGTGGTGTAGAGGGATGCTGTGGAGCCAGGAGACATGGTGGCCAGGGTGGTGAGTGAAGGGGGGAAGAAGGAGAGGGACATGGCCGGCATGGCCATGCCATGCTAGCATGGCTAGATCCTCCTAGGGTTCCTGTGGGTTGGCTAGGGTGAGAGGAGTCAAGGGGACCAGAGAGAGAGATTTGGGGCAGGTTAGGGTTAGATAGGACACTATTTCAAATAGTGTTGTATTGTTCCATAATTGCAATTTGATGTAATTTACCAAATTTTGTTTGATTCAAAAGGTGGCAAGATTTGGAAATGTGGTATTTATTTGAGTTGTATTTGACCAGAGAAAATGAGGTGTGGTGGTGGAAATTTCCAATTCACAATATTGCAAAAGTTGCTAAGTGTGAGATTGTTGAATATGATAAAATGTTCCAACTTTGGATGAGCATAGCATTTGATCTAGGATGAATTTGACATGGTGATCTTTACAAAAAGTGTTCACCTTGAGGTTGCCTTGGATGAGGTGCAAAGAGTTGGCAAAGTTTAGTTTGAAAAATTTGAAATAGAGAGGCTCAAAGTAGTGACCATAATATAATTGGCCGTTTTGACCATTATCATATGTGAGCAAGTTTTGTATTTGAAATCCATTTGATTTGTGATTCTTTGATTCCAAAAGTTGTAATAAGGGTTTAGTAACATTATTCCACTAATGATGAAGACCAAATTGGTCTAGGGTCAAAATTTATAAAAATGGCATAAGCCATATGTGAGGGTTTTGTGAATTTCTAACTTTTATTCTTTTATTTTTCTTTGCTTCATTTTGACAAGAGTGAGGTTTATTTGGTGTTAGATTGAGTTAGGTGAGAGGTTCAAACCATTTTGAGGCAATGGAAGTGGCTAGGTCAAGATTTGCTAATTTGGCCAAGTGCCACATATGCCTCTATGCATATGTTGGATTTTATTTTGTTTCTCACTTGAATTGGTTGGTAGGTGCTTTGTTGAGTGTGTTGAGGTATTTCAAATCATCTACTCAAGGTAGACAAAGCAAGCTCATCATTTTCAAAAAGGTAGCCATAGGCTTGCATATGCCTTTTTCTTAAATAAGATCTTTTCTTTTTATTCTATTTTTCAAAGATTGATGACAAGAGGGATGAGGTTTAGGGTTTAGTAAGTTTGGCAATGGTTCACCACTATTTAGTAGAGTAAGAAAAGGTAAGGTTCAAAATTGATATATTAAGGCTATAGGTCCACATATGTCTTTTTCTTTAATTTTGGGTTTCCCAAAATAGATCCAAGTATTTTTGAGAGGGTTGGGGTTTAAGGTTTTTCTTATTTGATTTCTTTCTCTTTTAATTTTTATTTGGTTTGTGATCCTCACTTTATCACTTTAGGGTTTTAGGGTTTATCACCTAAGCATAATAACACTCATCATGGCAAAAACACAAGTAATAGGTATGAGCACTAAGCATAGCACTCTATTTAAGAAAAGTTTTTGTTGGTTCTCATTTTTGGGAAAAAAGGAAATTCATTTTCTCTTTGTTTTGAAATTTGGGGTGTTACAGGAGGGGGCCCACAGCCCCCTCTCGCCTCCTTTTCTTCGCGAACGTCTTCGTCCCAAAAACCTAAGCTCGAGGGGATAGGTCGCGAAGAGTCACAGCCGCCTCTGCGAGGCGGAGAACACCAGAGAGAAAAGAGCTTTCCGGCAGGCTGAGATCCGCCGGGGAAATTCCCTCCCGGAGGGGGAAATCGACGCCATCGTCACCACCATCGAGTTGGACATCATCTCCATCACCATCATCATCATCTCCATCATCATCACCGCCGTCTCCACCGCTGCACATCGTCACCGCTGTAACAATTTGGGTTTGATCTTGATTGTTTGATAGTGGAAACTCTCCCGGTGTTGATTTCTACTTGTTATTGATGCTATTGAGTGAAACCGTTGAACCAAGGTTTATGTTCAGATTGTTATTCATCATCATATCACCTCTGATCATGTTCCATATGATGTCTCGTGAGTAGTTTGTTTAGTTCTTGAGGACATGGGTGAAGTCTAAATGTTAGTAGTGAAGTATGGTTGAGTAATATTCAATGTTATGATATTTAAGTTGTGGTGTTATTCTTCTAGTGGTGTCGTGTGAACGTCGACTACACGACACTTCACCTTTATGGGCCTAGGGTAATGCATCTTGTACTCGTTTTCCAATTACGGGGTTGCCGGAGTGACAGAAACCTAAACCTCCGTTGGTATATCGATGCAGGAGGGATAGCAGGATCTCAGAGTTTAAGGCTATGGTTAGATTTATCTTAATTACTTTCTTGTAGTTGCGGATGCTTGCAAGGGGTATAATCACAAGTATGTATTAGTCCTAGGAAGGGCGGTACATTAGCACAGGTTCACCCACACAACACTTATCAAAACAATGAAGATTAATTAGCCGTATGTAGCGAAAGCACTAGACTAAAATCCCGTGTGTCCTCAGGAACGTTTGGTCATTATAAGTAAACAAACCGGCTTGTCCTTTGTGCTAAAAAGGATTGGGCCACTCGCTGCAATTGTTACTCTCGCACTTTACTTACTCGTATTTTATTCAACTGCTACATCAAAAACCCCTGAATACTTGTCTGTGAGCATTTACAGTGAATCCTTCATCGAAACTGCTTGTCAACACCTTCTGCTCCTCATTGGGATCGACATTCTTACTTATCGAAGATACTACGATACACCCCCTATACTTGTGGGTCATCAGTCACAGCCGCCTCTGCGGGGCGGAGAACACCAAAGAGAGAAGAGCTCTCCGGCAGGCTGAGATCCGCCGGGGAAATTCCCTCCCGGAGGGGGAAATCGACGCCATCGTCACCGTCATCGAGCTAGACATCATCTCCATCACCATCGTCATCATCTCCATCATCATCACCGCCGTCTCCACCACTGCACACTGATACGTCTCCGACGTATCGATAATTTCTTATGTTCCATGCCACATTATTGATGATATCTACATGTTTTATGCACACTTTATGTCATATTCGTGCATTTTCTGGAACTATCCTATTAACCGGATGCCGAAGTGCCAGTTGCTGTTTTCTGCTGTTTTTGGTTTCAGAAATCCTAGTAAGGAAATATTCTCGGAATTGGACGAAATCAACGCCCAGGGTCCTATTTTGCCACGAAGCTTCCAGAAGACCGAAGAGGAGACGAAGTGGGGCCACGAGGTGGCCAAACCACAGGGCGGCGCAGCCCAAGCCCTGGCCGCGCCGACCTGTAGTGTGGGCCCCTCGTGACGCCCCTTGACCTGCCCTTCCGCCTACAAATAGCCTTCGTCGCGAAACCCCTAGTACCGAGAGCCACGATACGGAAAACCTTCCAGAGACGCCGCCGCCGCCAATCCCATCTCGGGGGATTCAGGAGATCGCCTCCGGCACCCTGCCGGAGAGGGGAATCATCTCCCGGAGGACTCTACGCCGCCATGGTCGCCTCCGGAGTGATGTGTGAGTAGTCTACCCCTGGACTATGGGTCCATAGCAGTAGCTAGATGGTTGTCTTCTCCCCATTGTGCTTAATTGTCGGGTCTTGTGAGCTGCCGAACATGATCAAGATCATCTATCTGTAATTCTATATGTTGTGTTTGTTGGGATCCGATGAATAGAGAATACTTGTTATGTTGATTATCAATTTATATCTATGTGTTGTTTATGATCTTGCATGCTCTCTGTTACTAGTAGATGCTCTGGCCAAGTAGATGCTTGTAACTCCAAGAGGGAGTATTTATGCTCGATAGTGGGTTCATGTCTCCGTGAATCTGGGGAAGTGACATAAATCTCTAAGATTATGGATGTGCTGTTGCCACTAGGGATAAAACATTGGTGCTATGTTCGAGGATGTAGTTACTGATTACATTACGCGCAATACTTAATGCAATTGTCTGTTGTTAGCAACTTAATACTGGAGGGGGTTCAGATGATAACCTGAAGGTGGACTTTTTAGGCATAGATGCATGCTGGATAGCGGTCTATGTACTTTGTCGTAATGCCCAATTAAATCTCACTATACTCATCATAATATGTATGTGCATGGTCATGCCCTCTTTATTTGTCAATTGCCCAACTGTAATTTGTTCACCCAACATGCTATTTATCTTATGGGAGAGACACCTCTAGTGAACTGTGGACCCCGGTCCAATTCTCTATACTGAAATACAATCTACTGCAATACTGTTCTACTATTTTTTGCAAACAATCATCCACACTATACATCTAATCCTTTGTTACAGCAAGCCGGTGAGATTGACAACCTCGCTGTTTCGTTGGGGCAAAGTACTTGGTTTGTGTTGTGCAGGTTCCACGTTGGCGCCGGAATCCCTGGTGTTGCGCCGCACTATATCTCGCCACCATCAACCTTCAACGTGCTTCTTGGCTCCTACTGGTTCGATAAACCTTGGTTTCATACTGAGGGAAAACTTGCCGCTGTACGCATCATACCTTCCTCTTGGGGTTCCCAACGGACGCGTGCTGTACGCGTATCAAGCTCTTTTTCTGGCGCCGTTGCCGGGGAGATCAAGACACGCTGCAAGGGGAGTCTCCACATCCCAATCTCTTTACTTTGTTTTTGTCTTGCTTAGTTTTATTTACTACTTTGTTTGCTGCACTAAATCAAAATACAAAAAAATTAGTTGCTAGTTTTACTTTATTTGCTATCTTGTTTGCTATATCAAAAACACAAAAAAATTAGTTACTTGCATTTACTTTATCTAGTTTGCTTTATTTACTGTTGCTAAAATGGGTACTCCTGAAAATACTAAGTTGTGTGACTTCACAACCACAAATAATAATGATTTCTTATGCACACCTATTGCTCCACCTGCTACTACAGCAGAATTCTTTGAAATTAAACCTGCTTTACTAAATCTTGTTATGCGAGAGCAATTTTCTGGTGTTAGTTCTGATAATGCTGCTGCCCATCTCAATAATTTTGTTGAACTATGTGAAATGCAAAAATATAAAGATGTAGATGGTGACATTATAAAATTAAAATTGTTCCCTTTCTCATTAAGAGGAAGAGCTAAGGATTGGTTGCTATCTCTGCCTAAGAATAGTATTGATTCATGGACTAAATGCAAGGATGCTTTTATTGGTAGATATTATCCCCCTGCTAAAATTATATCTTTGAGGAGTAGCATAATGAATTTTAAACAATTGGATACTGAACATGTTGCACAAGCATGGGAAAGAATGAAATCTTTGGTTAAAAATTGCCCAACCCATGGACTGACTACTTGGATGATCATCCAAACCTTTTATGCAGGACTGAATTTTTCTTCGCGGAACCTATTGGATTCAGCTGCTGGAGGTACCTTTATGTCCATCACTCTTGGTGAAGCAACAAAGCTTCTTGATAATATGATGATCAATTACTCTGAATGGCACACGGAAAGAGCTCCACAAGGTAAGAAGGTAAATTCTGTCGAAGAAACCTCTTCCTTGAGTGATAAGATTGATGCTATTATGTCTATGCTTGTGAATGATAGGACAAATGTTGATCCTAATAATGTTCCGTTAGCTTCATTGGTTGCACAAGAAGAACATGTTGATGCAAACTTCATTAAAAATAATAATTTCAACAACAATGCTTACCGGAACAATTCTAGTAACAACTATAGGTCATATCCTTATAATAATGGCAACGGCTATGGTAATTATTATGGGAATTCTTACAACAATAATAGTAATTCACCCCCTGGACTTGAAGCCATGCTTAAAGAATTTATTAGTACACAAACTGCTTTTAACAAATCTGTTGAAGAAAAGCTTGGGAAAATTGATATACTTGCTTCTAAAGTCGATAGTCTTGCTGCTGATGTTGATCTTTTGAAATCGAAAGTTATGCCTAATGAAAATCATCATAATAAAATTGTTACCACAGCAAATGCCATCCAAGTTAGAATTAATGAGAATATAAGATTGATGGCCGAATTGCGTGCTAGGTGGAAAAGAGAAGAAAATGAAAAAGAAGATAATATAGCTAAAGTTTGGACTATTACCACCACTAGTAATGCTAATGCTACACAAGTTGCTGCACCTCCTACTAATAATAATAAAAGAATTGGTGTTAGCAATGTTTCTACTTCTAATGCAAAGCGCGAAAAACTGCCTGAAACTGCTAAAACTGCTGAAACTGCCTGTGATAAAACTGCTGAAATTTTTTCCAACATTGGGGATGATGATCCCATTGCTTTAGATTATAATGGTTTGAATTTTGATGATTGCCACATCTCTGAAGTTATAAAGTTCTTGCAAAAACTTGCTAAAAGTCCTAATGCTAGTGCTATAAATTTGGCTTTCACGCAACATATTACAAATGCTCTCATAAAAGCTAGAGAAGAGAAATTAGAGCGTGAAGCTTCTATTCCTAGAAAGCTAGAGGATGGTTGGGAACCCATCATTAAGATGAAGGTCAAAGATTTTGATTGTAATGCTTTATGTGATCTTGGTGCAAGCATTTCTGTTATGCCTAAGAAAATTTATAATATGCTTGACTTGCCACCGCTGAAAAATTGTTATTTGGATGTTAATCTTGCTGATCATTCTACAAAGAAACCTTTGGGGAAAGTTGATAATGTTCGCATTACCGTTAACAATAACCTTGTCCCCGTTGATTTTGTTGTCTTGGATATTGAATGCAATGCATCTTGTCCCATTATATTGGGAAGACCTTTTCTTCGAACTGTTGGTGCTATCATTGATATGAAGGAAGGTAATACTAAATATCAATTTCCTCTCAAGAAAGGTATGGAACACTTTCCTAGAAAGAGAATGAAGTTACCTTTTGATTCTATTATTAGAACAAATTATGATGTTGACACTTCGTCTCTTGATAATACTTGATACACACTTTCTGCGCCTAGCTGAAAGGCGTTAAAGAAAAGCGCTTATGGGAGACAACCCATGTTTTTACTACAGTACTTTGTTTTTATTTTGTGTCTTGGAAGTTGTTTACTACTGTAGCAACCTCTCCTTATCTTAGTTTAGTGTTTTGTTGTGCCAAGTAAAGTCGTTGATAGCAAGGTTCATACTAGATTTGGATTACTGCGCAGAAACAGATTTCTTTGCTGTCACGAATCTGGGCAAAATTCTCTGTAGGTAACTCAGAAAATTATGCCAATTTACGTGAGTGATCCTCAGATATGTACGCAACTTTCATTCAATTTGAGAATTTTCATTTGAGCAAGTCTGGTGCCTCAATAAAATTCGTCAATACGAACTGTTCTGTTTTGACAGATTCTGCCTTTTATTTCGCATTGCCTGTTTTGTTATGTTCGATGGATATTTCGATTCCATTGACTTTCAGTAGCTTTGTGCAATATCCAGAAGTGTTAAGAATGATTATGTCACCTCTGAACATGTATATTTTGATTGTGCACTAATTCTCTAATGAGTTGTTCTAAGTTTGGTGTGGAGGAAGTTTTCAAGGATCAAGAGAGGGAGATGATACAACATGATCAAGGAGAGTGAAAGCTCTAAGCTTGGGGATGCCCCGGTGGTTCACCCCTGCATATATCAAGAAGACTCAAGCGTCTAAGCTTGGGGACGCCCAAGGCATCCCCTTCTTCATCGACAACATTATCAGGTTCCTCCCCTGAAACTATATTTTTATTCCATCACATCTTATGTGCTTTTCTTGGAGTGTCGGTTTGTTTTTGTTTTTGTTTTTGTTTGAATAAAATGGATCCTAGCATTCACTGTGTGGGAGAGAGACACGCTCCGCTGTAGCATATGGACAAGTATGTCCTTAGGTTCTACTCATAGTATTCATGGCGAAGTTTCTTCTTCGTTAAATTGTTATATGGTTGGAATTGGAAAATGATACATGTAGTAATTTGCTATAATGTCTTGGATAATGTGATACTTGGCAATTGTTGTGCTCATGCTTAAGCTCTTGCATCATATACTTTGCACCTATTAATGAAGAAATACATAGAGCATGCTAAAATTTGGTTTGCATATTTGGTTTCTCTAAAGTCTAGATAATTTCTAGTATTGAGTTTGAACAACAAGGAAGACGGTGTAGAGTCTTATAATGTTTTCAATATGTCTTTTATGTGAGTTTTGCTGCACCGGTTTATCCTTGTGTTTGTTTCAAATAGCCTTGCTAGCCTAAACCTTGTATCGAGAGGGAATACTTCTCATGCATCCAAAATACTTGAGCCAACCACTATGCCATTTGTGTCCACCATACCTACCTACTACATGGTATTTCTCCGCCATTCCAAAGTAAATTGCTTGAATGCTACCTTTAAATTTCCATTCTTCACCTTTACAATATATAGCTCATGGGACAAATAGCTTAAAAACTATTGTGGTAATGAATATGTACTTATGCACTTTATCTCTTATTAAGTTGCTCGTTGTGCGATAACCATGTTCACTGGGGACGCCATCAACTACTCTTTGTTGAATATCATGTGAGTTGCTATGCATGTTCGTCTTGTCTGAAGTAAGGGCGATCTACCACCTTATGGTTAGAGCATGCATATTGTTAGAGAAGAACATTGGGCCGCTAACTAAAGCCATGATCCATGGTGGAAGTTTTAGTTTTGGACAATATCCTCAATCTCATATGAGAAAATTAATTGTTGTTACATGCTTATGCATAAAAGAGGAGTCCATTATCTATTGTCTATGTTGTCCCGGTATGGATGTCTAAGTTGAGAATAATCAATAGCGAGAAATCCGATGCGAGCTTTCTCCTTAGACCTTTGTGCAGGCGGCATAGAGGTACCCCTTTGTGACACTTGGTTAAAACATGTGCATTGCGATGGTGCGGGCACTATTAGTATACTATGCATGAGGCTTGTAACTTGTAAGATATAATTTACATGATACATATGCTTTATTACTACCGTTGACAAAATTGTTTCTTGTTTTCAAAATCAAAGCTCTAGCACAAATATAGCAATCGATGCTTTCCTCTTTGAAGGACCTTTCTTTTACTTTTATTGTTGAGTCAGTTCACCTACCTCTCTCCACCTCAAGAAGCAAACACTTGTGTGAACTGTGCATTGATTCCTACATACTTGCATATTGCACTTATTATATTACTCTATGTTGACAATATCCATGAGATATACATGTTATAAGTTGAAAGCAACCGCTGAAACTTCATCTTCCTTTGTGTTGCTTCAATACTTTTACTTTGAATTATTGCTTTATGAGTTAACTCTTATGCAAGACTTATTGATGCTTGTCTTGAAGTACTATTCATGAAAAGTCTTTGCTATATGATTCACTTGTTTACTCATGTCATTTACATTGTTTTGATCGCTGCATTCACTACATATGCTTACAAATAGTATGATCAAGGTTATGATGGCATGTCACTCCAGAAATTATCTTTGTTTATCGTTTACCTGCCTGGACGATGACAGAAACTAAGCTTTGGGTTTCTGATACGTCTCAGACGTATAGATAATTTCTTATGTTCCATGCCACATTATTGATTATATCTACTTTTTTTATGCAAACTTTATGTCATATTGGTGATTTTTCTGGAACTAACCTATTAACAAGATGCCGAAGTGCCGATTCTTTGTTCTGCTGTTTTTGGTTTCAGAAATCCTAGTAAGGAAATATTCTCGGAATTGGACGAAATCAACGCCCAGGGTCCTATTTTGCCACGAAGCTTCCAGAAGACCGAAGAGGAGACGAAGTGGGGCCACGAGGTGGCCAAACCACAGGGCGGCGCGGCCCAAGCCCTGGCCGCGCCGACCTGTAGTGTGGGCCCCTCGTGACGCCCCTTGACCTGCCCTTCCGCCTACAAATAGCCTTCGTCGCGAAACCCCCAGTACCGAGAGCCACGATACGGAAAACCTTCCAGAGACGCCGCCGCCGCCAATCCCATCTCGGGGGATTCAGGAGATCGCCTCCGGCACCCTGCCGGAGAGGGGAATCATCTCCCGGAGGACTCTACGCCGCCATGGTCGCCTCCGGAGTGATGTGTGAGTAGTCTACCCCTGGACTATTGGTCCATAGCAGTAGCTAGATGGTTGTCTTCTCCACATTGTGCTTAATTGTCGGGTCTTGTGAGCTGCCGAACATGATCAAGATCATCTATCTGTAATTCTATATGTTGTGTTTGTTGGGATCCGATGAATAGAGAATACTTGTTATGTTGATTATCAATTTATATCTATGTGTTGTTTATGATCTTGCATGCTCTCTGTTACTAGTAGATGCTCTGGCCAAGTAGATGCTTGTAACTCCAAGAGGGAGTATTTATGCTCGATAGTGGGTTCATGTCTCCGTGAATGCGGGAAGTGACAGAAATCTCTAAGATTATGGATGTGCTGTTGCCACTAGGGATAAAACATTGGTGCTATGTTCGAGGATGTAGTTACTGATTACATTACGCGCAATACTTAATGCAATTGTCTGTTGTTAGCAACTTAATACTGGAGGGGGTTCGGATGATAACCTGAAGGTGGACTTTTTAGGCATAGATGCATGCTGGATAGCGGTCTATGTACTTTGTCGTAATGCCCAATTAAATCTCACTATACTCATCATAATATGTATGTGCATGGTCATGCCCTCTTTATTTGTCAATTGCCCAACTGTAATTTGTTCACCCAACATGCTGTTTATCTTATGGGAGAGACACCTCTAGTGAACTGTGGACCCCGGTCCAATTCTCTATACTGAAATACAATCTACTGCAATACTGTTCTACTATTTTCTGCAAACAATCATCCACACTATACATCTAATCCTTTGTTACAGCAAGCCGGTGAGATTGACAACCTCGCTGTTTCGTTGGGGCAAAGTACTTGGTTTGTGTTGTGCAGGTTCCACGTTGGCGCCGGAATCCCTGGTGTTGCGCCGCACTATATCTCGCCGCCATCAACCTTCAACGTGCTTCTTGGCTCCTACTGGTTCGATAAACCTTGGTTTCATACTGAGGGAAAACTTGCCGCTGTACGCATCACACCTTCCTCTTGGGGTTCCCAACGGACGCGTGCTGTACGCGTATCACACACCGTCACCGCTGTAACAATTTGGGTTGGATCTTGATTGTTTGATAGAGGAAACTCTCCCGGTATTGATTTCTACTTTTTATTGATGCTATTGAGTGAAACCATTAAACCAAGGTTTATGTTCAGATTGTTATTCACCATCATATCACCTCTGATCATGTTCCATATGATGTCTCGTGAGTAGTTCGTTTAGTTCTTGAGGACATGAGTGAAGTCTAAATGTTAGTAGTGAATTATGGTTGAGTAATATTCAATGTTATGATATTTAAGTTGTGGTGTTATTCTTCTAGTGGTGTCATGTGAACGTCGACTACATGATACTTCACCTTTATGGGCCTAGGGGAATACATCTTGTATTCGTTTGCCAATTGCGGGGTTGCCGGAGTGACAGAAACCTAAGCCCCCGTTGGTATATCGATGCAGGAGGGATAGCAGGATCTCAGAGTTTAAGGCTGTGGTTAGATTTATCTTAATTACTTTCTTGTAGTTGCGGATGCTTGCAAGGGGTATAATCACAAGTATGTATTAGTCCTAGGAAGGGCGGTGCATTAGCATAGGTTCACCCACACAACACTTATCAAAACAATGAAGATTAATTAGCTATATGAAGCGAAAGCACTAGACTAAAATCTCGTGTGTCCTCAAGAACGTTTGGTCATTATAAGTAAACAAACCGGCTTGTCCTTTGTGCTAAAAAGGATTGGGCCACTCGCTGCAATTGTTACTCTCGCACTTTACTTACTCGTACTTTATTCATCTGCTACGTCAAAACCCCCTGAATACTTGTCTGTGAGCATTTACAGTGAATCCTTCATCGAAACTGCTTGTCAACACCTTCTGCTCCTCGTTGGGATCGACATTCTTACTTATCGAAAATACTACGATACACCCCCTATACTTGTGGGTCATCACCTAGCTACAGCTTCCCTCTCCATCATGGCTATTATATTTCTCTCTTTTGCTGCTTGCCTCTCCTCAACACTCTTTCTGTGATACACTATCACTTCTTTCTCACTGGTTGGCAACTCTCTAGCACTTGAGCTCCTACTAAACTGAGATTTCTTTCTGCTACTACTGCTCCTCCTGCCCTTCTCACCCCAGGAAAATTCCATGACTGAAGTAGAAAATGTGTTATGTAGCGGCACATGCATTCACCATATTTATAGTGGACGAGGCAAGATGTAGACAATGTTACACAAGCCAAACAGTATTTGCATACGACAAGGCATTGATAGTTCAAATCACTGTCACTTTTAAGATTCCATTCAGTAAAGGAACAAAAATATTCTTGAATTTAACAGTTTGTTTTCTATGTGCAGGTAATAATGAGACTTTGTTTATTGTCGAAGTTGAGCACAATGGATTCTTTTGTGGCTGGAGGATGGATAATTCCTGTTACATGCAGCCGACAGTGGAGTATTTGGGATGATTGCAGCATAGAAACTTGGTCAATTGAGTGGATTGATCAGTTGCTTAGACATATGGGGTATGAGAGGAATGAAAACATGATAGTGTACTGGTGCATGCTTGATAAATTACTCACCGATGGTCTTGTGTCCATAGAGACAGATGCAGATGCAATGCATATGAGTAATGTTGTCAGCCCTACATGTCAGGCATTGTATGTGTACCTTGATCACACAAATTTTCTGAACCATATCAGGCCAGGGTTAATTGTCAGACTAGATGAAAATGGTGGTGATGAAAATGCAGAGGATGGAAATGGTGGTGATGGAAATGCAGAGGAAGGAAATGCAGCAAATGGAAATGCAGTAAATGGAAATGCTGAGGATGGAAATGGTGGTGATGGAAATGCTGAGGAAGGAAATGTAGAGGATGCTGATTCAAATGTGCTAGAGGATGGAAATGCAGATGTTGTTGATGTCTATGCACACTTCTATTCTTGTAGACAGTATTGGGCCTCCAAGTGTAGAGGTTTGTAGAACATCAGCAAGTTTCCCTTAAGTGGATCACCCAAGGTTTATCGAACTCGGTGAGGTAGAGGTCAAAGATATCCCTCTCAAGCAACCCTGCAATTACTATACAACACACCCAATACACTTGTTAGGCTAATATGTGCACTACTTGGGCAAAGAGATAGTGAAATACAAGTAATATGGATGATTATGAGTAGTAACTGCAATCTGAAATAAAATTGGCAGCAATCAAACATATAGCAGAACTGGTTATAAATGGTGTTTCAATGCTTCAAAACAAGGCCTAGGGGTCATACTTTCACTAGTGGACACTCTCACCAATGATACCATAATTGAATACATAGATATTATCACTTCACTATGCTACTATGAACCACTCTCCAGTTTGATAATAAACACAACTTCATTGCGTAGGTATTCATAAGCATTCCTTAAAGTTCGCATTCCCAATCTATGGACACCTCACGCTGTCACTTTGAGCATACAAAGATGGTACTAACTAGTCACCACAGTTCATAAGTATTTCTATAAATTAAGCATAAGAAACAAATACGGTATGCACACTGTCACCTTCACACTGTTGGACAAGGTGTCCCCGGAGATCACATAATAAAACCACTTGAGTAGCACAATAGTTGAAGAATAAAACCTACTTATTCAACTAGATTACAAATCTCATGATCACATAAAGATCATACATTAGCCTCGGGGAGAACTACTCTCTCCTCATCATGGCAGTCAGCAATGGCAATGAAGATGGCGATGGAGTCGATGGAGATGGCTCCGGGGGCAATTCTCCATCCCGGCAGGGTGCCGGAACAGAGACTTATGTCCCCCGGATATTGTCTGCGAGGGCGGCGGAGCTATGGAACTTTTCGTGGACAGAGGCTGGTTGATTTAGGGTTTTTGCGACGGGAGGCATTTATAGGCAGAAGGGCGAGGTCGGTGGAGGCCAGTGGGCCCACCCCACCCCTAGGGTCAGGCCAAGACCAGGTTGCGCCTAGGTGTGGTCTGGCCGCCCTGCGCCACTTCTTCGACCCCCCCTATGGACTCTGTCTTCGTTACGGAAAAATATTGACTTCGGCTTTTGTTTTGTCAAATTCCGAGAATATTTCATGTACAACTTTTCTGAAATACAAAACAGCAGAAAACAGGAAACTGGCACTATGGCATCTTATCAATAGGTTAGTGCCGGAAAATGTATAAAAGTGCAACGAAGTATGAGCAAAACATATATAAATTAGTGTAAAAAAGCATGGAGCATCAAAAATTATAGATACGTTTGAGACGTATCAAGCATCCCCATGCTTAACTCCTGCTCGTCCTCGAGTAGGTAAGTGATAACAAAATATTTTTTAAGGTGACATGAAACCAACACAATCTTGATCAAGCATTGTGAGCTAGGATCAAAGTACTCTAAACATAGACATGATATATATAATTCTAACAATAGAACTTAGCAACTATGTTATAACATGAAGAGTAACTCAAACAAAAGGATCATGAATAATTATGCATTGAAAGCAATTGTTTGTTTATGGGCATAGATAAAACATAGCAAAGTGGTACTCAGCATGTCCTTTATGAAGTAGAAAAACATAAATGCTAGGACACCTTCAAAGTTCAAAGGGTGACTAGCTACAAATAATTTAAGAACAAGCAATAGCACAATCATAAATCAATCAATAATAATTTTGGGACTATGCACATTGCACTAAGAATGACAACTATGCTATCTTAATTGGTGCATAAAGTAGAAGATGAATACTCAACATAAAAGTAAAAGAGAGACTCTTTGCAGAGTAAGCAAGATAAACAAGTTTTATAAACCTTCCAAAAAAGTATGGTACTGATTAGCTTTGAGCTCTTATTGCCCCTATCATAAGCATCTTGAATGGTTAAAGTTAATGTGAGGCAAATATGAGCTATATGCTTGATAAATCACAATTTGAAAATTTCATGCCCCTTGAATACGAGTACATAAACCTCATGCTACTCAACTTAGGTCCCAAATAAGTTCTTGTTATTGTAAGTATACACGTATCATCGAGAACCGCCAACGGGGTAGCTCCTGCCCGATGATATGGAAGTACTCTTGTAGGAGCAATCCCATGCCAAAATGATAAGATAAACAGACAATGATCATCTCAGCAATATTTTTATTTACTATGGGTATAGATTTTTATTGAAAATGTTTCATAGAATGCTCACTATGGTTCGCTGTAAATTTCCACCATGAATGATGCATGGCTTAGATTAGCGGCCCAGGCGTTTCTCTAAGACATATACAAACTTCATGGACTTAAAAGTTTCCATTTTATTTCGCACCGCTAGGCATCCATAAACAAAAGAACATGACATCAACTAAATATGAATAAGTGCAATGTTGAAAGTGTTCCCCATGAAAGCATGGTTGTGCTAACTCCCAACTCGCAATTTGTAAACACATAAACTTCATAACATAGTCACAATGGTCAAGTTTATTAAGTGCAAGAAAGTAAATGTGCCATTAAGTTCGTGAGAGTTTTACTAACTAATTTTCTCATGCCAAATTTAATTTGAAAGATAAATAAAAACATGATGAACATACTTGAAATAGCAATAATGCTAGTAGGTAGATATGGTGGATACAATTAGCAAACTTGGTTATTGGTGGTTGGATGCACAAGTAGAGCTCATACTCAGTAGAGGCGTAGGCTAGCAAAAGACTGGGAGCGACCAACTAAGAGAGCGGTAATGGCCATAATCATGCATCTCTACTACTTATAAAGGCACGAAGTGCCGTTGGAAAACTACATCTCAGCCATCCGTTGGGATCAATTTAACACTCCAGATTTGTTTCATCTCCCCACCCCGTCACACCCTTACTTTCCCACCCGTAATCTCTACTACTTATAAAGGCACGAAGTGCCGTTGGAAAACTACATCTCAGCCATCCGTTGGGATCAATTTAACACTCCAGATTTGTTTCATCTCCCCACCCCCGTCACACCCTTACTTTCCCACCCATAAGACAAAAAATCAGCCACAAATTCCGGAAAAAACTTAACTTACGCATAATCTCCTACCTCAATCAGACTACACCAGGCCATCCTCCCACGCCTCTGTCTGCCCCAGATCCTCATACCCCGACGGCCGACGACACACCCTACCGCCCTGCCGGAAATCGTCATCCACACCAGCCTCTAATCCTCGGCATCCTGCTGGACATCGTTGACCACACCAGCCTCAACAGTCCACACATCATTGCATCCCAGCCGTGCCAAACCTGCATCACGCAGGTCCAGACCACGACCGCATACCGCGACGGCACACACAGCCACCTGCAGGAGATCGTCCACCACGCGAGCCTCCACACATCAACGCCTGCCTGCCGCGACAACCCTGCATCGCCAGGTCCAGGCCACGACCGCTCCCAGAAGATGCAAAACAAAAATTCAGGTTTCGTACTAATCAATGCAATACAATTCTTAGGCCTAATACAACCTCATTTTTCTCATCTATATTACATATCCAATCTGGTTAATAGATCTTGGAGATACCAATCCTCGGCGTGCTGCAAATAGACAATCACATTTGACCACTTTATCTGAAGGTATTTCATAATCTCACTCTTTTTGTTGATTTCTGGCGTCCAATGTGTATATTCTGAAATAAACAACACATATGGTATGAGAACAGAATGAAATAATTGACATCACATACACAATCTTTCCAGTAAAATCTTTCCAATATATCTGACAGAAGTATTGCTGCATCTACTATATATCATGTAACTTTGTTCATGAGCTTATTCTGACAGGACTAATGGCTCATTCCAGTAAAATCTTTCAAATATATCTAACATAAGTTATATGTATACTGAAGCGGTACCGAAGTGAGAGCAACACATTAGAAGTACTGGAGCGCAAGAATAAGCAAAAACAACTGTAAAATGGTTTCCCATTTCCAATTTTAGGATGTCATTTGGAAGGAAACAAAGACAAGGCTGACCTGCAATCTTCCAGCAGTATCCACTACATTCACATCAATATTATTTATTTTCCTCTTCCACTGCATTCTTGGTTATTTGTGCAGGTTGGCCTCTGTTCCTTGTCGGTAAACAGGCACACCCACCTGTCAATGCCTGTTATTAGCCAAGCACAAACTGTAGCAATACAATCAGAAAGAAAATGTAACTTGATAGCTTCAACTCTTGATGTATTTATAAACAGTATATGTTCACCCAATATGGAGAGTTGAATAATGGCAACCCAGTACACATCAGCAAGCTTCAGCATACAATTCTTATCGTGTGTGTTGATGCCCTATTGAGATTATCAAAAATAAAGGCTATGAAAAGCACCAGTTACTCCATATAAGGCCCGAGTATTGTGCAATCAATAGTCTTCTCTACACCTTGCAGGCGTGCTTGTAGGATAACCTTTGCGTCTGTGTTAGCAAAGACAACATCTGATACTTCCTTTTTGGAAACATGAGCTCAGACCAATTAATCAGGGAGTAGCTTACAATCGTTGATCAGACAAACAAAGATGAACGCCTGTACCTAGATAAACCAGTGTAGTTACTGTGTGGTTCGTAGTTAATTGATCATGAACTTATTTTGACAGGAGTGATGGTTCGGCCTGCTTTAGGCGATACAAGAACCGTACTCAACTGCGGTTCTAAAACAACAAAAGGTATAGACGACAACAACATTTTTAAACAGCTTTACTATCCATATGTTTGCTGCATCTACTATATATCATGTTCATGAGCTTATTATGATAGGACTAATGGCTCGGGCTTCTTTAAGCGACATAACAAATGTACTCAACAGACCTTCTGATTCAACACAAGGTATAAATGAAAATATTATTTTTTTAAAAAGTTTCCTATTCATATGCTTACTACTAGATCTTATATATATGTTTCAATTCATCCGCACAGGTCTAAAAATTTTGCGTGTTCTCGACAATCAGTCTACACCATCAAACTGCAATCAAAGTAAGAATAACTGATTTTTAATTTCTCGGCTCCGGCTAAAATCATAAACTAAATCTTCTTCTGTTTTAATCTAACTGAAGGTCAGAACTCTTTAGCTTCTCCAAGTGCCATTAATAATTGTAAGTCAAACCTTCAAGAGCAATCAAATAAGCGTGCCAGAGAGTGGTATGCAAATATGAGCGTCGAAAAGAAAGAAGAATATCTGAAAAAACGGCGTGACTACTATCATAAACGAAAGGCTAATATGGAAGCCTGTGTTGCTGCTGAAGGGTTGCATTTAGATTCTTCCAAAGCCAACCCTCGGGTTATAAACATGTCAACCCAATTGGCACAGCCTTCTAATCAAGTGTCCGAAATAACCGATTCCCGATTGGTTCAGACTCCTATGTATATGTCTCAACAATGCACTAACCAAATATTTCAGACTCCTACTATTAACGTGTCTCAAATGTGCAGTAACCAATTGGATCAGGTTCCTATGGATGTGTCACAACTAACCAGTAACCATATGCTCTAGACTCCAATGAATGTTTCAGAAATAGGCAATGACCATATATTTCAGGATCCTATGGATGATTCTCAAAAGGGCAGTAACCATATGTTTCGGTCTCCGATGTATGGACGAAATTTGCTTTCAAGTTTCATCGATGTTATTGGCAATACTGGTAAACACTTATGGTGGATTTCCGTTATTTTGTCCTACTATGTCAAATAATTTGTCCAGCCTTAAAGTTACATATATTTGCTTTTTTGCATGTTGTAAGGCCAACATTGTCCTGAAACAGCAGAAACAACAGATTCTACGCACATGAAAGTTAGGGAGGCGGAAAATAAACGTCAAAGGGCTCGATACTGCTCTATGAGTCCTGAACAAGTGGAGGCTCTCCGTCAATATAAGAGAAGTTACTACCTAAAAAGGAAAGTTGTGGCTGCTGGCAGTCTTCAGAAATGTGGTTCACTAATTGATGCTGGCGATGTAGGCTCAACTCCAACACAGTTGTTCAATGGTATATTTTTAATTAATACCTTGTTCATAATCGCAATTTAGACTTTCTATTTTCTGCCATTAATAATTTCTACTACCAATGCTCAGAAGGAGACTGTACCAATCAAAGCAACGCAACATGTAGTAACAACAATGATGATCAAGATATCCAGACTGACACATTGGTCGCAGATCCAGGTTTATTTGAACCGTCTAATAGCCATCGTTGCATGCCTGGTAATTCACATATGCAACTGACATTTCGTGTCTGCTATTTCCTCAAAGCTAATAATTTTGCGTTGCTAGAATGCTTGGAGACAGAAGAAAATAACCAAACTCCACCAGATGGTGATCTTGACAAAGAAGCAAGGATATTCAGCGGACATCGTACGTATATTTATTAAGCATAATATTATTTTGTTACTAATATTATACTTTAATTTGACGGATTTAATTTATTATTTGTAGGTGTTGACTATCAATCGTATCGACAAGAACCACGCAGTAACTACGAAGCACAAGTAAATCCTATTGCTGATAGCATCATATATAAAAATCTACCAAAGAAACACCATGTTCTAAAAAAGGTTAAAGACTGCAACCAGTGTGGAGCTATTACGTTCCAATTTGAGGGACCTGCATTTTGCTGTAGAAAAGGAAGAGTCCACGTGTTTATTCCGGATGTTCCTGATGAATTAAAAAGATTGTGGACAAGTCAGGAAGATGACGATGCTAAATATTTTAGACAGAATATCAGATATTTCAACTCGTACTTCTCATTCACGAGTCTTGGAGTTACACTAGATCACCGAGTTAGCACTGCAGCAGGAACCGACAACTATACATTTCGGGCACATGGAATTATGTACTACAAAATGGATGATCTGTTACCTGGAAATAATGGGCCACATCATTTGCAGCTTTACATTTATGATAGCGATGAATCATTATCTCATAGAGTCCAGAGGTCACCTGATCTTAATCTAGATCTCGTTCTGAAAATAATGAAAATACTCGAGCACAATCCATATGTGCAGACTTTCAAGACTGTCGGGTCATATTCAAATCTAGATGAATATAGGATTGAGCTAAACACAAATATAACTTTGGATCAACGCCGATACAATGCACCGACAGCTTCGGAAGTGGCTGCAATATGGGTTGAAGGGAATGACCCGATGAACTCCTTCGATAGGAGTGTTGTCGTGCATGGAAAAGGAGGTGATCCCCTGAATATTAGAGCATACTATGGCTGCTATGATCCCTTGGCATATCCATTATTTTTTCCGGGTGGGGAGACTGGATGGAATCGTAAGATGCCATATGCTGAGCTACCTCAAGTTTTAGCGGGCAATTCTGATTTACAGGCAGGTGTGTATGACGTCCCAGCTTTTATTTATTATTATTTTCGTAGAATTCTATGAATAAATATGTTTTTCCGCATTTATCACATTATAATTACAGAGTCACATTATTTCAGCTCCAGATGGTATGTCTACACAACATGACATGGAAAACAATCATTTACCTGGTCGGGGTGATGACCAAGGCGGTGATTTAACTCGACGAGATGAAGTCCATTGTAACGATCTACCTGACCAAGATGAAGACCATCGTAATGATTTACCTGCGGGCGACGAAGAAGGCGATGAAGAGCATGCTACAGCAGGCATGATCATAATTGATAAATTTATTTTATTTATTTGACAAACATAAACCAAACTAACTGTGTTTTTTTAACCACTTGAGCATGTAGATGACGTCGATGGTAACCCATATCAGGATGCTATCGACCTAGCTAGCGCAGTCCACTAGATTTGTTAGCGCCAGGGAGTACTACTGCTTCAAGTTACAGATACGGAAGGGTCTCTTTAACATCATCTTGTTCGGCGGCCGCCTCTTCCAACAGTGGGCTGTTGATATGTACATCAACATAGAAACTATGAGGCTTGATTCGTACTCAAAGCCAAGCAATCAAAAGACTATACGAGCTCAGGTAATTGATATTATTAATGTTTCACGAATATGCATGAACTGTTCTATCTTCTGATTTTCTTCTATTCTATAGGGTCTAGTTGACACCATTGATGCTGGCGAGGCACGTGGTGATCAGATTGGCAAGAGAATCGTTCTCCCGCGAACTTTTCCAGGCGGTGACAGAGACATGCAAAGAAGATTCCTTGATACTATGGCTACAGTCCAACGTTGGGGCAAACCGGATTATTTTATCACAATGACTTGCAACCCGTAATGGGAGGAAATAACAGAGAAGCTATTACCTGGGCATCTGCCACAAGATCGTCCAGACCTGGTTGCAAGAGTTTACAAGGCTAAGCAGCGTGACATGATGAACTTATTGACGAAGGGCAAGCACTTTGGAGAAGTCGCAACTTATGTACATGTGACCGAGTTTCAAAAAAGAGGTCTCCCGCATGAGCATATCCTTCTAATTATGAAATCAGATAGCAAGTTAAAGACCCCAGATGACTATGTTTGGGTGATATCTACAGAGATACCTGACAAAGAGAAGTTTCCTGTTCTACATGATGTGGTCGTCAAACACATGTTGCATGGACCCTGTGGTGTGTTGAAGAAAAATTGTCCTTGCATGATTGATGGACAATGTCGCTTCCATTACCCTCGACAGTTTTGCAGCCAGACACAGCAGGGAAAGGATTCATACCCCATCTATAGAAGAAGGAAGGATGGGTGTGTAGTTAAGATAAGAGGAGCAGAATTAGACAATAGATGGGTGGTCCCATACAACCCATTCCTTCTCATGCGATACAACTGCCACATTAATGTTGAAGCATGCTCGAGCATCAAGGTCGTCAAGTATTTGTTCAAGTAGATCTACAAAGGGCATGATAAAGCATCATTTGCATTCGAGAAGGAGGTCATCAATGACGGGGGAATCATCAATGAAATTCGCCAGTACATGGACGCACGCTATGTATCTACTCCAGATGCTATTTATAGGATTTTCTGTTTTCACATGCTTGGTGTTAGTCCTTCTGTTCTGCAGCTCCAGCTTCATCTGCCCAACATGCATTCTGTTGCTTGGAAAGCGTGTGATAATCTAGAAGATGTTGTTGCTAAACCATCATCTTCTAAATCCATGCTTACCGAGTACTTTGATATGAACCATAAATATGCAGAGGCACGGAAATGGTTGTATAGAGAGTTTCCAGAACACTATAGGTGGATTGTCGGAGATAAGAAGTGGCAGAAGAGAAAAAATAAGAGATCACAGATCGGACGATTGGTGTATGCACACCCGGCTGAAGGAGAGAGGTACTACTTGAGGGTGCTACTAAGTCATGTCCGAGGTGCCACTTCCTTTGATGACTTAAAAACTGTGAATGGACGGCTATGTGGTTCCTACAGAGAGGCATGTGAGCAATTAGGCCTCATTGAGCACGACAAATCCATTGATGACTGCATGACGCAGGCAGCCACATTTCAGATGCCTTATGCTCTTAGGCGGTTGTTCGCAACTATACTTGTATTCTGCGAGGCAACATAAATCAGAAAATTGTGGGATAAACATCTACCATCGATGTCTGAGGACTATCGCCGCGATCAACCTAATGAGGCGGCACTTGAGCAGATGGTCCTTGATACGTCTCCAACGTATCGATAATTTCTTATGTTCCATGCTACTTTATTGATGATACTCACATGTTTTATACATACTTTATGTCATATTTATGCATTTTCCGGCACTAACCTATTAACGAGATGCCGAAGAGCCAGTTGTTGTTTTCTGCTATTTTTGGTTTCAGAAATCCTAGTAAGGAAATATTCTCGGAATTGGACGAAATCAACGCCCAGGATCTTATTTTTCCACGAAGCTTCCAGAACACCGGGGGAGATACGAAGTGGTGCGACGAGGCGGCGACACGCCATGGCGGCACAGCCCACCTCCTGGCCGCGCGGCCCTGTTGTGTGGGCCCCTTGCGTCGCCCCTAAACCTACCCTTCTGCCTACTTAAGCCTTCGTCGATAATAACTCCAGTACCGAGAGCCACGATACGGAAAACCTTCCAGAGACGCCGCCGCCGCTAATCCCATCTCGGGGGATTCAGGAGATCGCCTCCGGCACCCTCCCAGAGAGGGGAATCATCTCCCGGAGGACTCTTCACCGCCATGGTCGCCTCCGGAGTGATGTGTGAGTAGTTCACCCCTGGACTATGGGTCCATAGCAGTAGCTAGATGGTCGTCTTCTCCTAATTGTGCTATCATTGTTGGATCTTGTGAGCTGCCTAACATGATCAAGATCATCTATTTGTAATGCTACATGTTGCGTTTGTTGGGATCCGATGAATAGTGAATGCTATGTTATGTTGATTATCAATCTATCATCTATGTGTTGTTTATGATCTTGCATGCTCTCCGTTGCTAGTAGAGGCTCTGGCCAAGTTTTTGCTTGTAACTCCAAGAGGGAGTATTTATGCTCGATGGTGGGTTCATGCCTCCATTAAATCTGGGACAGTGACAAAAAGTTCTAAGGTTGTGGATGTGCTGTTGCCACTAGGGATAAAACATCAATGCTATGTCTAAGGATATATTTGTTGATTACATTATGCACCATACTTAATGCAATTGTCTGTTGTTTGCAACTTAATACTGGAGGGGGTTCGGATGATAACCTGAAGGTGGACTTTTTAGGCATAGATGCATGCTAGATAGCGGTCTATGTTCTTTGTCGTAATGCCCAATTAAATCTCACAATACTCATCATAACATGTATGTGCATGGTCATGCCCTTTTTATTTGTCAATTGCCCAACTGTAATTTGGTCACCCAACATGCTTATTCTTATGGGAGAGACACCTCTAGTGAACTGTGGACCCCGGTCCATTCTTTACATCGAATACAATCAACTGCAATACTCGTTCTACTGTTTTCTGCAAACAATCATCATCCACACTATACATCTAATCCTTTGTTACTGTAAGCTGGTGAGATTGACAACCTCACTATCATGTTGGGGCAAAGTACTTTGGTTGTGTTGTGCAGGTTCCACGTTGGCGCCGGAATCCCTGGTGTTGCGCCGCACTACACTCCGCCGCCATCAACCTTCAACGTGCTTCTTGGCTCCTACTGGTTTGATAAACCTTGGTTTCTTACTGAGGGAAAACTTGCCGCTGTACGCATCACACCTTCCTCTTGGGGTTCCCAACGGGCATGCACGTTGGCTAACGCGCCAAAGATCAAGACTTTTTCTGGCGCCGTTGCCGGGGAGATCAAGACACGCTGCAAGGGGAGTCTCCACCTCCAATCACTTTACTTTATTTTTGTCTTGCTTTATTTTATTTACTACTTTGTTTGTTGCACTATATCAAAACACAAAAAAATTATTTTCTATTTTTACTTTATTTACTGTCTTGTTATCCATATTAAAAACACAAAAAAATTAGTTACTTGCATTTACCTTATTTTTGTTACCATGACTAGTCCTCTAGTTGTTACTCTATCACCCGAGCAATCGATCTTCACTTTTAAACAAAGGGGTGAAGAGGGTTTTAAAGAAGCTTGGTCTAGAATTTTTGATTCTTATAATAAAACTGAACCTAAAATGACACTAAGTTTGCTTCTTAGTAATTTTTATTTTGGGCTTATTCTTCGCTATAGATATGCCTTATATGCTGTAGTGGGAGGAGATTTCCTCCACTGTGATGGGGATCAAGCTTTTAATGCCATAAAAAATTTGTTACATCATCTAGCTCCACTATAATTTTGATCCATCCCTTGTTAGTATTTATAATAGATTGAACACTCTTGAGACAAGTGTATCTTGCTTGAAAGAAGGGTATGGTCGGATTCGTGAGCATTTTGATTATGTTCCTATAAACTCTGAACCATCAATGTGGGACCCCACTATTAAAGTTACTATTGATGGTAAAAAAAATTATGCTCGTTGTGATATTATGACTGAATTTTGCCTTATGCCTGAAAGTATTTATAAATCTTTAACACTCTGGGGACTTGCCGAAGGAGGAGAAGGAATAACTCTCACTGATAACTCTGTTATAATTCCCAAGGGAATAGCTGAAGGAGTATTCACAGACCTTCTTGGAAAAACGGTATCCACTGATTATCTCGTTATTGAATGTGTAGGTACAGGACAAATCACACTTGGAAGATCCCTGCTAAAGCTCTTCGGAGTAACCATAGATGTGGAAAAAGGCACTCTAAGTTCCTCCATACCTAGATGCCATCATATATTCCCTAAACCAAAGAGTAAGAAGGCTAAGCGTAGAGCCTCTGGTAAGAATGCCAACGCTTCATCTCTTGATAATACTTGATACACACTTTCTGCGCCTAGCTGAAAGGCGTTAAAGAAAAAGCGTTTATGGGAGACAACCCATGATTTTACTACAGCACTTTTGTTTAATATTTGAGTCTTTGAAGTTGTTACTACTGTAGCAACCTCTCCTTATCTTAATTTTGTTGCATTGTTGTGCCAAGTAAAGTCTTTGATAGTAAGGTTCATACTAGATTTGGATTACTGCGCAGAAACAGATTTCTTGCTGTCACGAATCTGGGTTGAATTCTCTGTAGGTAACTCAGAAAATTCTGCAAATTTACGTGAGTGATCCTAAGATATGTACGCAACTTTCATTCAATTTGTGCATTTTCATTTGAGCAAGTCTGGTGCCTCTTAGAAATTCGTCTTTACGGACTGTTCTGTTTTGACAGATTCTGCCTTTTATTTCACATTGCCTGTTTTGATATGCTTGATGGATTTTTCTATTCCATTAACTTTCAGTAGCTTTGTGCAATGTCCAGAAGTGTTAACAATGATTATGTCACCTCTGAACATGTGAATTTTGATTATGTACTAACCCTCTAATGAGTTGTTTTGAGTTTGGTGTGGAGGAAGTTTTCAAGGATCAAGAGAGGAGGATGATACAATATGATCAAGGAGAGTGAAAGCTCTAAGCTTGGGGATGCCCCGGTGGTTCATCCCTGCATATTTCAAGAAGACTCAAGCATCTAAGCTTGGGGATGCCCAAGGCATCCCCTTCTTCATCAACAACATTATCAGGTTCCTCTAGTGAAACTATATTTTTATTCCATCACATCTTATGTACTTTGCTTGGAGCATCTGTTTGTTTTTTGTTTTTGTTTTGTTTGAATAAAGTTGGATCCTAGCATTCATTGTGTGGGAGAGAGACACGCTCCGCTGTTGCATATGGACAAATATGTCCTTAGGCTTTACTCATAATGTTCATGGCGAAGGTTGAAACTGCTTCGTAAATTGTTATATGGTTGGAAACGGGAAATGCTACATGTGGTAATTGGTAGAATGTCTTGAATAATTTGAAACTTGGCAATTGTTGTGCTCATGTTTAATCTCTTGCATCATATACTTTGCACCTACTAATGAAGAAATACATAGAGGTTGCTAAAATTTGGTTTGCATGATTGGTCTCTCTAGAGTCTAGATATTTTCTAGTAAGGGTCGAACAACAAGGAAGACGGTGTAGAGTCTTATAATACTTACAATATGTCTTTTATGTGAGTTTTTCTGTACCGCTTCATACTTGTGTTTGTTTCAAATAGCCTTGCTAGCCTAAGCCTTGTATCGAGAGGGAATACTTCTCATGCATCCAAAATCCTTGAGCCAAACACTATGCCACTTGTGTCCACCATACCTACCTACTACATGGTATTTCTCCGCCATTCCAAAGTAAATTGCTTGAGTGCTATCTTTAAAATTTCCATTCTTTATCTTTGCAATATATAGCTCATGGGATAAATAGCATAAAAACTATTGTGGTATTGAATATGTACTTATGCATTTTATCTCTTATAAGTTGCTTGTTGAGCGATAACCATGTTCCTGGGGACGCCATCAACTACCCTTTGTTGAATATCATGTGAGTTGCTATGCATGTTCGTCTTGTCTGAAGTAAGGGCGATTTACCATGAGTTGAATGGTTTGAGCATGCATATTGTTAGAGAAGAACATTGGGCCGCTAACTAAAGCCATGATCCATGGTGGAAGTTTCAGTTTTGGACAACAATCCTCAATCTCTTATGAGAATATTAATTGTTGTTGAATGCTTAAGCATTAAAGAGGAGTCCATTATCTGTTGTCTATGTTGTCCCGGTATGGATGTCTAAGTTGAGAATAATCAAAAGCGAGAAATCCAATGCGAGCTTTCTCCTTAAAGCTTTGTACAGGCGGCATAGAGGTACCCCTTTGTGATACTTGGTTAAAACATATGTATATTCAGTGATAATCCAGGTAATCCGAGCTAATTAGGACAAGGTGCGGGCACTATTGGTAATCTATGCACGAGGCTTCCAACTTGTATGATATAATTTACATAACACATATGCTTTATTACTACCGTTGACAAAAAATGTTTCTTGTTTTCAAAATAAAAGCTCTAGCACAAATATAGCAATCAATGCTTCCCTCTGCGAAGGGCCATTCTTTTACTTTTATGTTGAGTCAGTTTACCCATTTCCTCCCATCTCAAGAAGCAAACACTTGTGTTAAATGTGCATTGATTCCTACATACTTGCATATTGCACTTATTATATTACTTTATGTTGACAATATCCATGAGATATACATGTTATAAGTT
This sequence comes from Lolium perenne, assembly GCF_019359855.2. NCBI lineage: Eukaryota > Viridiplantae > Streptophyta > Magnoliopsida > Poales > Poaceae > Lolium > Lolium perenne. The sequence goes on from NC_067245.2 coordinate 193,986,570, forward strand.
GAAAGCAACCGCTGAAACTTAATCTTCCTTTGTGTTGCTTCAATACCTCTACTATGAATTTATTGCTTTATGAGTTAACTCTTATGCAAGACTTATTGATGCTTGTCTTGAAAGTACTATTCATGAAAAGTCTTTGCTATATGATTCAATTGTTTACTCATTGCATTTACATTGCTTCGAATCGCTGCATTCATTACATGTGCTTACAATAGTATGATCAAGATTATGATGGCATGTCACTTCAGAAATTATCTTTGTTATCGTTTACCTACTCGGGACGAGTAGGAACTAAGCTTGGGGATGCTGATACGTCTCCAACGTATCGATAATTTCTTATGTTTCATGCTACTTTATTAATGATACTCACATGTTTTATACATACTTTATGTCATATTTATGCATTTTCCGGCACTAACCTATTAACGAGATGCCGAAGAGCCAGTTGTTGTTTTCTGCTGTTTTTGGTTTCAGAAATCCTAGTAAGGAAATATTCTCGGAATTGGACGAAATCAACGCCCAGGATCTTATTTTTCCACGAAGCTTCCAGAACACCGGGGGAGATACGAAGTGGGGCGACGAGGCGGCGACACGCCAGGGCGGCGCGGCCCACCTCCTGGCCGCGCGGCCCTGTTGTGTGGGCCCCTCGCATCGCCCCTAAACCTACCCTTCCGCCTACTTAAGCCTTCGTCGATAATAACTGTAGTACCGAGAGCCACGATACGGAAAACCTTCCAGAGACGCCGCCGCCGCCAATCCCATCTCGGGGGATTCAGGAGATCGCCTCCGGCACCCTGCCGGAGAGGGGAATCATCTCCCGGAGGACTCTACACCGCCATGGTCGCCTCCGGAGTGATGTGTGAGTAGTTCACCCCTGGACTATGGGTCCATAGTAGTAGCTAGATGGTCATCTTCTCCTAATTGTGCTATCATTGTTGGATCTTGTGAGCTGCCTAACATGATCAAGATCATCTATTTGTAATGCTACATGTTGCGTTTGTTGGGATCCGATGAATAGTGAATGCTATGTTATGTTGATTATCAATCTATCATCTATGTGTTGTTTATGATCTTGCATGCTCTCCGTTGCTAGTAGAGGCTCTGGCCAAGTTTTTGCTTGTAACTCCAAGAGGGAGTATTTATGCTCGATAGTGGGTTCATGCCTCCATTAAATGCAGGACGGACGAGAAAGTTCTAAGGTTGTGGATGTGCTGTTGCCACTAGGGATAAAACATCAATGCTATGTCTAAGGATATATTTTCTGATTACATTACGCACCATACTTAATGCAATCGTCTGTTGTTTGCAACTTAATACTGGAGGGGGTTCGGATGATAACCTGAAGGTGGACTTTTTAGGCATAGATGCATGCTGGATAGCGGTCTATGTACTTTGTCGTAATGCCCAATTAAATCTCACAATACTCATCATAACATGTATGTGCATGGTCATGCCCTCTTTATTTGTCAATTGCCCAACTGTAATTTATTCACCCAACATGCTTATTCTTATGGGAGAGACACCTCTAGTGAATTGTGGACCTCGGTCCATTCTTTACATCGAATACAATCAACTGCAATACTCGTTCTACTGTTTTCTGCAAACAATCATCATCCACACTATACATCTAATCCTTTGTTACAGCAAGCCGGTGAGATTGACAACCTCACTGTCACTTTGGGGCAAAGTACTTTGGTTGTGTTGTGCAGGTTCCACGTTGGCGCCGGAATCCCTGGTGTTGCGCCGCACTACACTCCGCCGCCATCAACCTTCAACGTGCTTCTTGGCTCCTACTGGTTCGATAAACCTTGGTTTCTTACTGAGGGAAAACTTGCTGTTGTACGCATCACACCTTCCTCTTGGGGTTCCCAACGGGCACGTTGACTGCGCGCCAGCATCAGTCCTCTGAGATATCAGGGATCTGGTGCAATCTATGGGTAAGGATATTAGAAGCTACGGATTTCCAGATCTGGTTGAGACATATGGCTCTTATGAGGCTGATTATAGAGAGGTATACGAGGAAAGACAAGTCACAACGGACCAAGAACATCTAGATCTAATTGAATGTTTGAACAATGAGCAGCTAGCTGGTTTCAATGACATAATGGATCATGTGATGAACCAAAAAAGTCAGACAATTTTTGTTGACGGTCCAGGAGGCACAGGGAAGACGTATTTATACAAGGCGTTGCTTGCGAAGGTGCATCACATGGGCCTAATAGCAATCGCAACCGCTACATCAGGTATTGCACCGTCAATAATGCCTGGCGGTCGGACTGCACACTCCAGGTTTTAAATTCCAATCAAGTTCACTAACTACAGCATGTGTGGTTTCACAAAGCAAAGTGGTACAGCGGAGCTGCTTAAACAAGCGTCCTTGATAATTTGGGACGAAGTCGCTATGACAAAGCGTCAAGCAGTTCAGACGCTTGATAGATCACTTCAGGATATAATGGGATGTCCTTTGCCATTCGGGGGAAAGGTTGTCGTCTTTGGTGGGGATTTCAGACAGGTCCTTCCTGTTGTGACACGAGGGACAAGAGCTCAGATCACTGATGCTACACTACTAAGATCCTATATATGGGAGAATATTCCTAAGATTCGCCTCACGCGCAATATGCGTGCACAAGCTGACCCTTGGTTCTCTGAATACCTCCTAAGGATCGGCAATGGAACAGAAGAGACTATTGGCGACGACTATGTGCGTCTCCCAGACGACATTGTGATCAGCTATACCGAGGATGGGAAAGCAATTAATAAACTCATCGAAGATGTCTTCCCATCACTACATGTCAATGCTACGTCAAGAGAGTACATGAGCGCACATGCAATTCTTTCAACCAAGAACGAGCATGTGGATGACCTCAATGACAAAATGATCTCCAGGTTTCCAGGCGAGGAAAAGGTGTACCATAGCTTCGACTCAATCGAAGATGACTTGCAGAATAATTACACAATTGACTTTCTAAACTCGATAACACCAAATGGCTTGCCCCCCATACCTTGAAGGTAAAGGTCAATTGCCCGATCATTCTGCTACGGAACCTAGACCCTCATAATGGGCTATGCAATGGAACACGACTCATGATCAAAGCCTTTCAGGATAATGCAATCGATGCGGAGATTGTTGGTGGTCAGCATGCTGGAAAGAGGGTTTTCATACCTAGGATCCCTATGTCGCCCTCAGAGGACATCTCACTACCCTTCAAACTTAAGAGAAAACAGTTTCCCATCCGACTGAGTTTTGCAATGACCATTAACAAAGCACAGGGTCAGACCATACCAAACGTTGGCATTTACCTTCCCGAGCCTGTATTCTCACATGGCCAGCTATATGTTGCATTGTCAAGGGGAGTGTCCAGAAAAACTACACGAATTTTGGCCAAGCCGAACAAGGACATTGATAAATCTGGGAAAAGCACCAAAAACATTGTCTATACAGATGTTTTGGAGGGGTGAGCCAATGTGCGTTCTTCTCTGGTGCTTTTGAATTTATGTTGTTTTACCTATGTAGCTACTTTTGATGCTAACAAAAGAAAATCTGATTGCAGGTCTTAATGATGATAATCTTTGAACATGGTGTCTTGGTGAGCTTTTTTAAACCTGTCGTGGTATTGGACGCTAAGTCAATACTTATTCTAATGCAGTAAAACTAAAAATATTGTGTTAACAGATGATAACGATACAATTATTAATAAACCTCAAGCGGCACACATAAATTGATCCTTTGCTGGTCAATAAACATAGACCTTTTGGTGTTTCCTGTTTTGTATTACTTTGTGTTTCTCTGTGTATATTGTGCTTATAGTCAACTAATCCCCTCCAACTTGTTCATGTGTAAGCAGGTCATGCTCTTGCCAAACATGATGGCACCAGAACACGGGTAGAAGACACATGCCTACATTTATGCAAACATTGCAAGCTTAGAACAACTGTAGAGTTCTTTCCTCTCCGATGTGGTTGTTTGAGAGAAGATTCGAGATTAACGCTTTGCAAGCTGATTTATAGGATCTGGGCATCCTTGTAATTTTTTTGTTCAATCAAAGCATAATTTTTTCGATCTTTGCTGAGTGTGGTGGTTGTATGCAGCAGCATGTTCTGAAATTATCATTGGACATTCATGTTATCCACATGCATTCTGCTATTTTGATTTATTTCAGAACATGTGCTTCGTCTTTGTCGCCGTCTTATGAAAGTATGAACTCTCATGTATTCTGACAATTCTGGGCCACAAAAGCTTTGGTGCTTAAGGTATAACACTACTAACTTGATACCACAAGATCTAACTCATACTGAAAGATGCAGGGCAAGAATATTACATGTTCATGTAAAACTAAAAAAACTGAACTTACATTGAATTAATCCACCAAGCCATACATGGAATTCCAGCAAAGCAACATGGATTGTTGACTGCAATCCCCGTCCAGAATTGGCCTTTCTGTGGAAAGAAATCAAAATAGTAGAATATTATTAAGTAGTAGTAGTGGATGTTTAGGAAAGTCTAGACCCTCTCCCAACAGATCCCACAAATCTCTCTCTCTCCTTTAAATAAATACAAACAAGGCAAGCTAGCTACGTGAGAGAGGAAGAAAAAAGACAAACACGACAAGCTAGCTAGCCGTCCAAATCATCTATTCCAAAATTTCAGAGATTGGCATGCGGTGTCTTAATAGCAGAAATCTCATGCGGCAACTTAGCATGGGTAGTTTTGACACCAATTCTAATACGGCTGATATTTCGGATTTTCTGCCTCATCACGGTATAAAAACCATTCCCGTGATTTGTTGATAAGGGTTAATTTCACCATAGGGTTTCCCTTTCACCTCTCCTCCATCCTCCCTCACGATCTCCCTGCCGCATCCCACATCTCCTCCACGTCCCCGGCTTCCTCCTCCGCAAGCCTCTCCGTTGTATGCACGCATCTGCCCATCGTGACTTTTGGTGAACCACCATCGTCCTCTATGTCCGCGCCACCATCCCCGGTGGCCTCTGCAGATCAATCTCCTCCTAGATTCACTGTCCATGCTATCAACAAGGTAATTAGATATCTTTGTGATTGCACCCTATTCACGGTTTCATCTCCACAAGTGATATAGGTTTGGGTTTTCAGGAAAACATCGACAATGGATCTATGGATGAGCATCCAGAAAATATGCAGATTGAACACGTGATAACAAAATATGAGGTTATTAACCCTGAGGCGACAAAGGAAATACCAGAACAAGCCATTATGGATGAAACCGAAAATATGCAGATTGAAGAGGTGATAACCAAAGCCGAGCATACACATCCTGAGTCGAAAAAGGCAGGTTTTCTTTTCACATGTCATAATTCTGATAGGACAGAGCAATATGTAATTTTTACTATAATAATATCACACCAAGGCGTTTTTTTACTCTTCTGTACAATATTTGATCTTTTTATAAGTAGTGCATATATTATTATTGTTGGTTTGAGATAATAAGCGATGAAGAATCAAGTGGAATATCTGACATAGATGAGGTAGAGAAAAAGGCGTGTTTTCTTTTCCAACTATCTCCCACAAATTGTTATAATTTTAATTATATATTTTATCCTGCATAGGGATAATTCTTTGTATTCTTGTTCTCAGGATTTCACCTACAACCAAACAAGTGAACACATGTTGGCAGCTCAGAACGCAGAATTAGCACAAACGTCAGGCATGGAAGGACCAGAAACTGAAGGGGACAAGTTGTCAATGCCCGCGCAGATACAAATACCTATGCGACAGCATAACAAGCCTAAGAGGGCACAAGACTACGTGGTGGCTCCAGAAGGCATGTAACAAATCCTTTTATGCTTTGCTTTTGCTACATTTATTTCCTTCATCATTATTAACTAATAAATGCTATTACTTCCATAATGACAGATTATGCCTGCACCGGCGATGATTGGTCCGTCATTGAAATGATCAGAAACGAAAAAAGTGATAAAAGAAATTTAGTCAGCATCGAAGACGCATATCTAAAAAAGCCACAATTACTATCTCTTTTAACTCCCGGAGAATTCGTTGGCGATGAAGTACATATATATATAGCTTTATGACAAGAAGATGCAATTTTTATATGAGTATCTATTATCTCCTATAACCAATGTATGCACTTCATATTGTAGATCGTAAACGCGTACATACATTGCATAAGTGGAACAGAGCATCTACATGTAAGGTCAGGTGGAAGTGTGTTCTTAGAGAATGCATGCATCTCTAATCTCTAAGTTGATAAAGACTGGTAGCTGTCTAGGGGATGACCCACCACCATGGGTATTAAAAAGAGTCAAAACTTATTTGAAGCATGATATGGTTAGTAGCAGTTTCCTACATATTACTATGAATTCAATGGAGGATGAATATTTCTCTATATGGGACCTAAACTAACAGAACAATTTTATTCAGATATTCATTCCAATAACATTGATGACATTCATTGGTACGTAGCAGTTGTAAATGCCAGATTAAGATGTATCCAGGTGCTCGACTCGCTAGGCAGTGGAATGCACCGCAAAGATCTCGCTGCTATGGTTAGCAATTAGTCCCACTACCCCATCTTTTCATAACACTATTTTCTGTTATTCTTCACTTCTGATGCTAATACTTTGTCATTTATCCTTGCAACAACTACAAGGACTGGAAAATGTTTTCACATATGCATCGACGTGCATGGAACTAAGATCTGACAAATGGAAGGACCTAAACATCAAAAAATGGAAAATATATAGAAGAGTGTATTAAGAGCAGCCTACAGACAGATGGGTACACCTCCTAGCTCACTTTTTGCATCAGATGGGAAATAGAAGAGTGTTTTCACATACCATTTTTTTATGAAAACCTTTCATAATAATGTGTAGTACTACCTATTAGGACAGAAGTAGACCGTAGGTTTTTTAATTCCTAGATATGTCGCTTCAGCCCCTAAACTTGAAAATTCAAATTCAGGTCCATAGACTTTTATGGATGTACCAATATGTCATATAATAGGTGTCTGTTGTAGTTTAGAGGATAATCTACTTGTTGACAGAAACAAAATGTAGCGCTTTACATATGCTTCGAGACTAGATGACATGTACCTCATGTGCCACTGCCAGTTCTCAAATGTGTCATCTGTATGAGCTATGGTCCAACTGCTGAAACTGAACAAAGAATTGCAGCAGAGGCAGCTGTTAACTGACATCAACATCAGAAATCAAGATGAACATAGGGTACAAAAAATTACCAGTCCTGAGCGAGGTGGAGAGGGGCTTCGACACAGCATGCCGCACTTGGGCCGCTCGAGGAGGCTTGTGACATAGCCAATCCGCACGAGCGGAGCGTCCTCACCGGCGTCACTTGTTCCTAGGGAGTTGGGAGGAGGATGACGGTGTCGGAGGGGAACGATGGGGGAGCTGGTGCTAGCGCCGGCGGAGGGGAACCATGGGGGGCCGGTCCCAACGCCGGCAGAGGGGGAGGGGGATGCTCTCATTATATGCATCCTTGCAGAGGAGCACTGCGTTCGTAGGGCCTCCCACCTCCGCCGCCCCTCTTCCAGGATTTGTGACCTGCACGAGCTCACGCAGTCTAGCGACGTGCGCGCACGAAGAACGAAACCAAAAAATAAAACGTCAGGCTAAGGAGCAGAAACTGAAATGGATTCCGGGAGGAGGGGTCGGGGGGCCTACCAGTGGTCACAGCGGTCGTCGGTGGTTGCATGGCACCGCGGCGGCGGCCAATCTCATCGGCGGCGCGGCGGCCGATGGTAGGGGGTCGGCCGTCTCCGTCGGCCCGGGCTCCGGCGGCATGCGAATTGGGCGGGCGGGGCGAGCGGTGGGGGGCTTTGCCAGGGAGGAAGGATGCACGCGGGGGTCGAGCCGGGGAGGTGGAGAAATGGAGACAGGGGAGGAAGGAGCCAAAGAGGCGTGCGGGGGATGTGAGTGAGGGGGAGAGGTTAGGGATGGGGGATTTTTTTGAGGGAAAGGGATGGGGAATTGGGTGTTTTTTATTTTATTTATTTCATGGACATTTTATTATATCCATGATTTGTTGATTTTTTCTGGTCCTTGAAACATTTAGTATTAACTTTTTTCTGATAAGCCTACCAACTAATTATTGTATTAAGCCCATGGTAATGTTTATATTGAGTATGCTAAAAATATATGTTTATCTAATCTTGCAGGTCATCGTGTGGATTGTGGATGTTAAATTTCATGGAATACTGGACAGGAAATATTTTGTCTGACATTTTTTACCAGGTATATTTCACTTGGTATCATGCGTTAAATATTTTTTTATTATTATTGTTTTAGAAGCTAATTCTGATTACTATGCTAGGAACACATGATAAATTTTAGTACAACATTGGCGGTAATATTGGTCGATTCGAAATTGAACAATGATGACATAAGAAATCGAGATTTGTCCCTTGATGAGGACGATAACACGGATCCCACCGATTGTATGATTCTGGATGATCCACCTAAGAAAACAAAATTATCAAACTCATCATCAAAAGTTAAGCTCGTGTCACCGTCATTGGTGCTTTTACCGCCCCTCGATCCAACAAAGGCCAACTTAATGAAATCATCAGAAGTGGAGCCTCTATCACTATCATTGGGCCTTTCACCGTCTTTCAAACCAACAAACTCTGACTTAATAGATGAACTTTGCTTACGCATTAGCATGGTTGATGATGTCCAGCCATTGGAGTAAGCATCCTTTTTCTCTAAGTTTATTTTGTGTTACATGTTTGTAATTGTACTTCACAAAATTTCTCTTTCGCAGTACCGAATGGGGGATAAGCTCTAATCCTTATCCAATTAGATTAACTCTAAGACAGATAAGGAACATACTGAAGGTGGATGAATATATGGACGCAAATTGCTTTAACATGGCTGTGTAGATACTAGCATGCCATGACATCCAGCTTGTTAGAGATATTCATGTTCATTACATGGATCTGAACTTTTGTGTAAGTTACTATTATCACATATTACATTTTTTCATTCTACTAATGTCTTATTATTTTTTAGTGGATGTCCCAATATGCACGAGATCCAAGGCGCAACGAAAAGTTGGATATTACTAAGTTGTCACATTTGTTTGACTGTTGGCCTGATAGCAATGAGTGCCATATCTCAGAATGCAATATGGTAAATTTTTAATTAAATGTTACTAACAGTGGTTTGTTTGGTCCTAATTATTAATACATTTAAAATTATATGCATCCTTGCATATTTTATTGCCTTGCGATACTTTTGGGCTATTTCAATTATTCGTCTTGGATCAAACCAAAAAAGTTGTCACTATTTTAGACCCTCTTCCAATAGCTGGTATGGGCAAAAATATATTTAAAACTATGGTAAAAAATCTAAACCATTACATGCAAACCCTGCATTCAACGGGGACATATTCAAATGGGGATGCAAAGTTCCCGTTGTTCCGACAAACTCAAACGGGTATGGATCTTGTCAATGCATTACAATCTTTAATAATTCAATGCACAATTTAACATTTTAAACATGAAGTGCTCTGTTAGGTTATTTGGTTTTCAATTTTATGCACTCTTGGTATGATGGAGTGCTCCATTTTCCAATACCCATGGTAAGTATTTACAACATGCTAATTTGTATAAGTGATACTTTTGATTTTTTATAATAAATTTGTATAACCCGTATGTAGGATGATATTGAAATGAGGAGGCAATTTTCGGTTCATATTTTGAACTACGAGGGGAATGAGGCTCTAAACAATATCCTAGCCATGGAACGAAGCATTATAGATGACATACTTAGATGGACTTTTATGAAAGAAGCATAATAGACATTGTTGCTTGGTTCATGTTTTTCATGTATTTATGTAACTATTATAATACATTTATTTAATTATGCATTTTATGTAACTAGGTGTATGGATCATGTATTTCGAGATGCATTTAAATGCCTTTATAAGTATGGAACGTGCGTTGCACGTGCACGCTTACTAGTAGAGGCAAAACATTATCAATCAAAGCATAAAATGATATTACAAATCAAGAACTCAATAATCATAGAGGGTTTAGTTGACTGGTTATAGTCATAACATGGTATAAGCATGTGCCAAGTCAACCCAATAAAGCATCAAAGGAGAATACCACATTATTATGCTTTTTATGATAAAAATAATACATGATTCTTTCGAAGGCACATTATGCACTCTCAGCTATTTGAGACAAGTCATGCTACAAAAATAAATACTAAGCATATGACAAGCATAACATCCAATATGACATGCCAAAGTCTATGCCATAGTCTTGACAAGCTTCCTTTTGCATCACTATATACATGAGACATTTTACTCGTCTCCAACACCAATCAAGTTATTTGAAATAACTCTCAGAGATGAAAAACAATATGGACCAGAGAGCTAATCATACATAAATAAAAAATACTAACGAGCTCTTAACAAAATTAGAATCGAAAACCAGGAGCTAAACGCGGTACCAGAAAAATAGAACACTAGCAGAACAATAACAGCGAAAACTAGAGCGTTCTATGCAATTAAAATGAAGTGTGTCTCTCTCCAAAACAAATATGCCGGGATCCAATCATATGTTACAGAAAACAAAACAAAACAAAAATAAAAATAAAATAAAGATGCTCCAAAAACAACACATAGCGTATGAAGCAATAAAAATATAGCGCATAGAAAGATGACCTGTTGCTTTGTGTATGAAGAGGGGTGTTGACGCGTAAAGCACACGCCCGTTGGGAACCCCAAGTGGAAGGTGTGATGCGTACTGCAGCAAGTTTCCCTCAGTAAGAAACCAAAGTTTATCGAACCAGTAGGAGTCAAGGAGCACGTGAAGGTTGTTGGTGACGGAGTGTAGTGCGGCGCAACACCAGGGATTCCGGCGCCAACGTGGAACCTGCACAACACAATCCAAATACTTTGACCCAACTTAACAGTGAGGTTGTCAATCTCACCGGCTTGCTGTAACAAAGGATTAAATGTATGGTGTGGAAAATGATGTTTGTATGCGAAGAACAATAAAGAACAATGTTTGCAGTAGATTGTATTCAGATGTAAAAGAATGGACCGGGGTCCACAGTTCACTAGTGGTGTCTCTCCAATAAGAAATAGCATGTTGGGTGAACAAATTACAGTTGGGCAATTGACAAATAAAGAGGGCATAACAATGCACATACATATCATGATGAGTAGTGTGAAATTCAATTGGGCATTACGACAAAGTACATAGACCGCTATCCAGCATGCATCTATGCCTAAAAAGTCCACCTTCAGGTTAGCATCCGCACCCCTTCCAGTATTAAGTTGCAAACAACAGACAATTTCATTAAGTATGGTGCGTAATGTAATCAACACAAATATCCTTAGACAAAGCATTGATGTTTTATCCCTAGTGGCAACAGCACATCCACAACCTTAGAACTTTCTGTCACTGTCCCAGATTAAATGGAGGCATGAACCCACTATCGAGCATAAATACTCCCTCTTGGAGTTACACGTATCAACTTGGCCAGAGCCTCTACTAGCAATGGAGAGCATGCAAGATCATAAACAACACATATATGATAGATTGATAATCAACATAACATAGTATTCCATATTCATCGGATCCCAACAAACACAACATGTAGCATTACAAATAGATGATCTTGATCATGATAGGCAGCTCACAAGATCGAACAATGATAGCACATGAGGAGAAGACGACCATCTAGCTACTGCTATGGACCCATAGTCCAGGGGTGAACTACTCACACTTAATGCAATTGTCTGTTGTTTGCAACTTAATACTGGAAGGGGTGCGGATGCTAACCCGAAGGTGGACTTTTTAGGCATAGATGCATGCTGGATAGCGGTCTATGTACTTTGTCGTAATGCCCAATTGAATTTCACACTACTCATCATAATATGTATGTGCATTGTCATGCCATCTTTATTTGTCAATTGCCCAACTGTAATTTGTTCACCCAACATGCTATTTCTTATTGGAGAGACACCACTAGTGAACTGTGGACCCCGGTCCATTCTTTACATCGAATACAATCTACTGCAATACTTGTTCTTACTGTTCTTCGCAAACATCATCATCCACACTATACATCTAACCCTTTGTTACAGCAAGCCGGTGAGATTGACAACCTCACTGTTAAGTTGGGGCAAAGTATTTTGGTTGTGTTGTGCAGGTTCCACGTTGGCGCCGGAATCCCTGGTGTTGCGCTGCACTACACTCCATCACCATCAACCTTCAACGTGCTTCTTGACTCCTACTGGTTCGATAACCTTGGTTTCTTACTGAGGGAAAACTCGCTGCTGTACGCATCATACCTTCCTCTTGGGGTTCCCAACGGACGAGTGCTTTACCGTCACAAGCAACGTTTTTTCTGGCGCCGTTGCCGAGGAGATCAAGACACGCTGCAAGGGGAGTCTCAACTTCCAATCTCTTTACTTTGTTTTTTCACTTGCTTACTTTATTTTATTTACTGCTTTGTTTGCTTTATATCAAAAATACAAAAAATAGTTACTTGCTTTATTTTATTTACTATCTTGTTTGCGTTCTCCATATTAAAAACACACAAAAAATTAGTTACTTGCAATTACTTTATCTAGTTTGCTTCATTTACTATTGCTAAAATGGGTACTCCTGAAAATACTAAGTTGTGTGACTTCACTAGCACAAATAATAATGATTTCTTATGCACACCTATTGCTCCACCTGCTACTACAGCAGAATTCTTTGAAATTAAACCTGCTTTACTGAATCTTGTTATGAGAGAGCAATTTTCTGGTGTTAGTTCTGATGGTGCTGCTGCCCATCTTAATAATTTTGTTGAACTATGTGAAATGCAAAAGTATAAGGATGTAGATGGTGACATTATAAAATTAAAATTGTTCCCTTTCTCATTAAGAGGAAGAGCTAAAGATTGGTTGCTATCTTTGCCTAAGAATAGTATTGATTCATGGACTAAATGTAAGGATGCTTTCATTGGTAGATATTATCCTCCTGCTAAAATATATCTTTGAGAAGTAGTATAATGAATTTTAAGCAATTGGATAATGAGCATGTTGCCCAAGCATGGGAAAGAATGAAATCTTTGGTGAAAAATTGCCCTACCCATGGACTGACTACTTGGATGATCATCCAAACCTTTTATGCAGGATTGAATTTTTCTTCGCGGAACCTATTGGATTTAGCTGCTGGAGGTACTTTTATGTCCATCACTCTAGGTGCCGCAACAAAGCTTCTTGATAATATGATGATTAATTACTCTGAATGGCACACAGAAAGGGCTCCACAAGGTAAGAAGGTAAATTTTGTTGAAGAAACCTCCTCCTTGAGTGATAAGATTGATGCTATTATGTCTATGCTTGTGAATGGTAGATCTAATGTTGATCCTAATAATGTTCCTTTAGCTTCATTGGTTGCTCAAGAATAGCATGTTGATGTGAACTTCATTAAAAATAATAATTTCAACAACAATGCTTATAGGAATAATTCTGGTAACAACTATAGGCCATATCCTTCTAATAATGGTAACGGTTATGGTAATTCTTACAACAATAATAGGAATGTACCCTCTGGTCTTGAAGCCATGCTTAAAGAATTTATTAGTACACAAACTGCTTTTAATAAATCTGTTCAAGAAAAGCTTGGTAAAATTGATATTCTTGCTTCTAAGGTTGATAGTCTTGTGATAACCCACAAGTATAGGGGATCGCGATAGTCTTCGAGGGTAGTATAACCCAAATTTATTGATTCGACACAAGGGGAGGTAAAGAATACTTATAAGCCTTAACAACTGAGTTGTCAATTCAGCTGCACCTGGAAAAGCACTAGCAACAGGGGTGATGTAAAAGTAGCAGTAATATGAGAGCAGTAACAAAGAATACGCAGCGATAATAGCAATATGAGAGCAATGGCACCAGAAAATAGTTGGTACTACTTCCAATGACATGTAGAACAAGTATATTATGATGAGAGATGGACCGGGGTTCCCAGCGATCTTCACTAGTGGTAACTCTCCAATAAGTGACAAGTGTTGGGTGAACAAATTACAGTTGGGCAATTGATAGGAATCAAAGGCATTAAGAAAGAACATCAGGCTTATTAATTATGTAGGCATGTTTTCCGTATATAGTCGTACGTGCTCGCAATGAGAAACTTGCACAACATCTTTTGTCCTACCAGCCGGTGGCAGCCGGGCCTCGAGGGAAACTACTGGATATTAAGGTACTCCTTTTAATAGAGTACCGGAGCAAAGCATTAACACTCCGTGAAAACATGTGATCCTCACATCACTACCATCCCCTCCGGTTGTCCCGATTTCTGTCACTTCGGGGCCATTGGTTCCGGACAGTGACATGTGCATACAACTTGTAGATACAATCTAAGCAATAAGTATAGAGCTCAAATCTAAGATCATGCCACTCGGGCCCTAGTGACAAGCATTAAGCATAACAAGATTGCAGCAACAATAACTTCACAAACTTTATAGATAGACTAATCATAATGTATCATCCATCGGATCCCAACAAACACAACACCGATTACATCAGATGAATCTCAATCATGTAAGGCAGCTCATGAGACCATTGTATTGAAGTACATGGGGGAGAGTATACCGACATAGCTACTGCTAGAACCCGTAGTCCATGGGGGAACTACTCACGGAGCATGGCGGAGGCGGTGGCGTTGATGGAGATGGCTTCCGGGGGCACTTCCCCGTTCCGGCAGGGTGCCGGAACAGAGTTCTGTCCCCCGAATTGGAGTTTCGCGATGGCGGCGGCGCCCCTGGAGTCTTTCTGGAGTTTCGTCAATTGGTACGGTGTTTTTAGGTCGAAAGGGCTTTTATAGGCGAAGAGGCGGCGCAGGGGGGCACCTGGGGGCGCCACACCCTAGGCCGGCGCGGCCTAGGCCTGGCCCGCGCCGCCATGTGGTGTGGTGGCCCCCTGGCCCCTCTCCGACTCTTCTTCGGTGTTCTGGAGCCTTCCGGGAAAAATAGGAGGTTTGGCGTTGATTTCGTCCAATTCCGAGAATATTGCCCGAACAGCCTTTCTGGAACCAAAAACAGCAGAAACGAGAACTGGCACTGTGGCATCTCGTTAATAGGTTAGTTCCGGAAAACGCATGAAATCATCATAAAGTGCAAGCAAAACATGTAAGTATTGTCATAAAACAAGCATGGAACATCAGAAATTATGGATACGTCGGGGACGTATCAGCATCCCCAAGCTTAGTTCCTGCTCGTCCCGAGCAGGTAAACGATAAAAAGAATAATTTCTGTAGTGACATGCTACTTACATAACCTTGATCATACTATTACAAAGCATATGAAATGAATGAAGTGACTCAAGACAATGATCTATAGTTGCTAACAAGTAGATAACATATAGCAAAACTTTTCATGGAGAGTACTTTCAAGACAAGCATCAAAAGATTGCACAAGAGTTAACTCATAAAGCAATAGATTCAAAGTAAAGGCATCGAAGCAACACAAAGGAAGATATAAGTTTCAGCGGTTGCTTTCAACTTTCAACATGCATATCTCATGGATAATTGTCAACACAAAGTAATATGATGAATGCAAATATGCAAGTATGTAAGAATCAATGCACAGTTGACACAAGTGTTTGCTTCTAAGATGGAAGGAAGTAGGTATACTGACTCAACATAAAGTAAAAGAATGGTCCTTCAAAGAGGAAAGCATCGATTGCTATATTTGTGCTAGAGCTTTGGTTTTGAAAACATATAGAGAGCATAAAAAGTAAAATTTTGAGAGGTGTTTGTTGTTGTCAACGAATGGTAATGGGTACACTAACTACCTCGCCAACCGGACTTTCAAGAGCGGCTCCCATGAATTATTTGCATATTTATGTGGCACTCCTTCCAACCTTTCTTACACAAACCATGGCTAACCGAATCCTCGGGTGCCTGCCAACAATCTCATACCATGAAGGAGTGCCTTTTTATTTTAGTTTTATTATGATGATGACACTCCTCCCAACCTTTGCTTACACAAGCCATGGCTAACCGAATCCTTCGGGTGCCGTCCAACAATCACATACCATGGAGGAGTGTCTATTTTTTTGTTAATTAATTTGGGACTGGGAATCCCATTGCCAGCTCTTTTTGCAAAATTATTGGATAAGCGGATGTGCCACTAGTCCATATGAGAGTCCGTCAAAAGTAAATGACAAGGTTGAAAGCTAAACACCACATACTTTCTCATGAGCTATAAAACATTAACACAAATCAGAGGTGATAAATTTTGAATTGTTTAAAGGTAGCACTCAAGCAATTTACTTTGGAATGGCAGGAAATACCACATAGTAGGTAGGTATGGTGGACACAAATGGCATAGTGGTTGGCTCAAGGATTTTGGATGCATGAGAAGTATTCCCTCTCGATACAAGGCTTAGGCTAGCAAGGTTGTTTGAAGCAAACACAAGTATGAACCGGTACAGCAAAACTTACATAAGAACATATCGCAAGCATTATAATACTCTACACTGTCTTCCTTGTTGCTCAAACACTTTTACCAGAAAATATCTAGACCTTAAGAGAGATCAATTATGCAAACCAATTTTAACAAGCTTTACGGTAGTTCTCCACTAATAGGTTTAAACTACATGCAAAAACTTATGATCTACTTGAGAGCTCAAAACAATTGCCAAGTATCAAATTATCCAAGACATATGAGGCATTTTCTGCTTCCAACCAAATAAAGATAAGTATTGTAGCTTCCAACTTTTATCATTGAACATTAAAAGTAAAACGAAGAACAAGTGTTCATATGAAAAAGCAGAGCGTGTCTCTCTCCCAAACAAAGATTGCTAGGATCCGAATTTATTCAAACATAACAAACGAAAAAGTAAACACACAGACGCTCCAAGTAAAGCACATATGATGTGACTGAATAAAAATATAGTTTCAGGGGAGGAACCTGATAAGTTGATGAAGAAGGGGATGCCTTGGGCATCTCCAAGCTTAGACGCTTGAGTCTTCTTGAAATATGCAGGGATGAACCACGGGGGCATCCCCAAGCTTAGACTTTTCACTCTTCTTGATCACATATCATCCTCCTCTCTTGACCCTTGAAAACTTCCTTCACAACAAACTTCTCATAAACTTCATTAGAGGGGTTAGTACTCAAAAAATTTGAATCCACCTTGGTCCTGTAGTGGCACATTGCAAGAACTCAATAAAACATTAGCTACAGCCCTCTACGTCTAGAAAACCTCGCTTAAAGTCCACAAGAGACAATGCAAAAAACAGAGACAGAATCTGCCAAAACAGAACAGCCAGTAAAGACGAATTTTAATAAAATACTTCCGTTGCTCAAATCAGAAAACTCAAAACTAATGAAAGTTGCGTACATATCTGAGGAACACGCACGTAAATTGGCATATTTTTCTGATTTTTTCTACAGAGGAAACAGCTCAGATTCGTGACAGATAGAAATCTGTTTCTGCGCAGAAATCCAAATCTAGTATCAACCTTCGATTAGAGGCTTCACTTGGCACAACAAAACACAAAACTAAGATAAGGAGAGGTTGCTACAGTAGTAAACAACTTCCAAGACACAAATATAAAACAAAGTACTGTAGCAAAATAACACATGTGTTATCTCCCAAGAAGTTGCTTTCTTTATAGCCATTAAGATGGGCTCAGCAGTTTTGATGATGCACTCGCAAGAAATAGTATTTGAAGCAAAAGAGAGCATCAAGAGGCAAATTCAAAACACATTTAAGCCTAACATGCTTCCTATGCATAGGAATCTTGTACACAAATAAATTCATGAAGAACAAAGTGACAAGCATACGAAGATAAAACAAGTGTAGCTTCAAAATTTTAAGCACATAGAGAGGTGTTTTAGTACCATGCAAATTTCTACAACCATATTTTCCTCTCTCATAATAATTTTCAGTAGCTTCATGAATAAACTCAACAATATAACTATCACATGCAGCATACTTTTCATGATCCACAAACATATAATTTTTATCAAGTTCAAGAATAGTGGATTTAAAACTTTCAAACTTACTTTTATTAATAATATAACAAGGTAGTTGATCAATCTCAAGAGATATGGGACTCATAGAATAAGTCAAGAACTCTCCAATCCCATTTTCATTAGTAGTACAATTAATATTCTCAAGTAACATAGGACCATCATCTAGAGCTTTATCATAAACATTTGCTAAGCAAAATTCTTTAGTACCATGCATTTCGACATCAGGCACAAACAAAGCATTATCATAAGATTTATCAAAGTAGCATGGATTATCATATATAACAGTAGCATAATCATTCTCACAAGTTTTACTCATAGGGAATATGTCAAGAGAATCCACAGGAACATAACATTCAACCTCTTTCGGTAAGCATGGAGGACAATCAAATAGTGTAAGAGATAAAGAGTTACTCTCATTAGAAGGTTGGCATGGGTAGCTAATCCATTCTTCCTCCTTTTGTTCGTCGCTCTCCTCTTCCTTTTCATCCAATGAGCTTTCAATTTCATCAATTTCCTCCTCTTTATCATCCAATGAGCTTTCAGGTTCATCAATTTCTTCTTCCACCGGTTCCTGCAAATTGTGAGTGCATTCTTGTGCATTAATGTGTCTCTCTTTATAATCAAGGATATAAGGATTCCTAGTGTAGCATTCTATGCAAGAATTAAGGATAGTAGAGACATAATCTTTAAGGTCCTTACAAATAGCACAAGTTTCATAATTCTCAACCATGAAGGATTCTATCTCGGAGGCTCCCATAAATAAGACAAATTGTTCTACCTCTTCGAACCCATAATGAGTATAGCAATTCCGATTATAGCTCTTAATTAAAAATTCCTCACTAAAGCCACATTGAAATTTAAGATGTTTATCCTGTTGAGAGCAACAGTTTATATCATGGCGTCTAAGCAAGATTCTAGCAATTGTATTTAATTTCTCTATCATAGCACTCATTATTTTACCAGTTATTGATTCTCTATAATTATTATAACATTCTATAAGCTCCAAGTAGGTTGTTGGTTCTCCCATAACAGCAGTTTTTAATTTTTTGGTTTTTCAAATTTTTATGGATTTTTGGGTATATGAGACAAATAAAACAAGACAAAAATAAACTAAGCAAAAGTAAACTGCGCAAACTAATACTAGACAGAAATAAACTAAGCACAAATAAGCTAGACAAAAGTAAACTAAGCAAAACAAAACAAAATAAAATAAAAACAGAGAGAGAGGTAGAGTGTACTCCCCAGGTGAACTTATGAGTAGAGCTATGCCTCCCCGGCAACGGCGCCAGAAAACAGTCTTGATAACCCACAAGTATAGGGGATCGCGATAGTCTTCGAGGGTAGTATAACCCAAATTTATTGATTCGACACAAGGGGAGGTAAAGAATACTTATAAGCCTTAACAACTGAGTTGTCAATTCAGCTGCACCTGGAAAAGCACTAGCAACAGGGGTGATGTAAAAGTAGCAGTAATATGAGAGCAGTAGTAACAGTAACACAGCAGCAGTAATAGCAATATGAGAGCAATGGCACCAGAAAATAGTTGGTACTACTTCCAATGACATGTAGAACAAGTATATTATGATGAGAGATGGACCGGGGTTCCCAGCGATCTTCACTAGTGGTAACTCTCCAATAAGTGACAAGTGTTGGGTGAACAAATTACAGTTGGGCAATTGATAGGAATCAAAGGCATTAAGAAAGAACATCAGGCTTATTAATTATGTAGGCATGTTTTCCGTATATAGTCGTACGTGCTCGCAATGAGAAACTTGCACAACATCTTTTGTCCTACCAGCCGGTGGCAGCCGGGCCTCGAGGGAAACTACTGGATATTAAGGTACTCCTTTTAATAGAGTACCGGAGCAAAGCATTAACACTCCGTGAAAACATGTGATCCTCACATCACTACCATCCCCTCCGGTTGTCCCGATTTCTGTCACTTCGGGGCCATTGGTTCCGGACAGTGACATGTGCATACAACTTGTAGATACAATCTAAGCAATAAGTATAGAGCTCAAATCTAAGATCATGCCACTCGGGCCCTAGTGACAAGCATTAAGCATAACAAGATTGCAGCAACAATAACTTCACAAACTTTATAGATAGACTAATCATAATGTATCATCCATCGGATCCCAACAAACACAACACCGATTACATCAGATGAATCTCAATCATGTAAGGCAGCTCATGAGACCATTGTATTGAAGTACATGGGGGAGAGTATACCGACATAGCTACTGCTAGAACCCGTAGTCCATGGGGGAACTACTCACGGAGCATGGCGGAGGCGGTGGCGTTGATGGAGATGGCTTCCGGGGGCACTTCCCCGTTCCGGCAGGGTGCCGGAACAGAGTTCTGTCCCCCGAATTGGAGTTTCGCGATGGCGGCAGCGCCCCTGGAGTCTTTCTGGAGTTTCGTCAATTGGTACGGTGTTTTTAGGTCGAAAGGGCTTTTATAGGCGAAGAGGCGGCGCAGGGGGGCACCTGGGGGCACCACACCCTAGGCCGGCGCGGCCTAGGCCTGGCCCACGCCGCCATGTGGTGTGGTGGCCCCCTGGCCCCTCTCCGACTCTTCTTCGGTGTTCTGGAGCCTTCCGGGAAAAATAGGAGGTTTGGCGTTGATTTCGTCCAATTCCGAGAATATTGCCCGAACAGCCTTTCTGGAACCAAAAACAGCAGAAAACAGGAACTGGCACTGTGGCATCTCGTTAATAGGTTAGTTCCGGAAAATGCATGAAATCATCATAAAGTGCAAGCAAAACATGTAAGTATTATCATAAAACAAGCATGGAACATCAGAAATTATGGATACGTCGGGGACGTATCATCTTGCTGCTGATGTTGATCTTTTAAAATTGAAAGTTATGCCTAATGAAACTAAAGATATTAAGTCATTTGCTACAGCAAACGCCATCCAAGTTTGAATTAATGAAAATATTAGATTGATGGCTGAATTGCGTGCTAGGTGGGAAAAAGAAGAAAATGCTAAAGAGAATAATATAGCTAAAGTTTGGACTATTACCACCACTAGTAATGATAATGCTTCACATGTTGCTACACCTCCTACTATCAATGGTAAAATAATTGGTGTTGGCAATGTTTCTACTCCTAACGCAAAGCGTGCAAAACTGCCCGAAACTGCTAAAACTGCTGAAACTGCTTGCGATAAAACTGCTGAAATTTTTCAAAATATTGGGGACAATGATCCCATTGCTTTAGATTATAATGGTTTAGATTTTGATGATTGTCACATCTCTGAAGTTATAAAGTTCTTACAAAAACTTGCTAAAAGTCCCAATGCTAGTGCTATAAATTTGTCCTTTACAAAACATATTACAAATGCTCTCATAAAAGCTAGAGAAGATAAACTAAAACTTGAAACTTCTATTCCTAGGAAGTTAGAAGATGGTTGGGAGCCCATCATTAAGATGAAGGTCAATGATTTTGATTGTAATACTTTATGTGATCTTGGTGCAAGTATTTCCGTTATGCCTAAGAAAATTTATAATATGCTTGACTTGCCACCATTGAAAAATTGTTATTTGGATGTTAATCTTGCTGATAATTCTACAAAGAAACCTTTGGGGAGGATTGATAATGTTCGCATTACGATTAACAATAACCTTGTCCCCGTTGATTTTGTTGTCTTGGATATTGAATGCAATGCATCTTGTCCCATTATTTTGGGAAGACCTTTTCTTCGAACTGTTGGTGCTATTATTGATATGAAGGAAGGCAATATTAAATATCACTTTCCTCTCAAGAAAGGTATGGAACACTTCCCTAGAAATAGAATGAAGTTACCTTTTGATTCTATTATTAGAACAAATTATGATGTTGATGCTTCATCTCTTGATAATACTTGATTCACACTTTCTGCGCCTAGCTGAAAGGCGTTAAAGAAAAGCGCTTATGGGAGACAACCCATTGTTTTACTTCTGCACTTTTGTTTTATATTTGAGTCTTGGAAGTTGTTACTACTGTAGCAACCTCTCCTTATCTTTATTTTATTGCATTGTTGTGCCAAGTAAAGTCTTTGATAGTAAAGATGATACTAGATTTGGATTACTGCGCAGAAACAGATTTCTTGTTGTCACAAATTTGAGTAGTATTCTCTGTAGGTAACTCAGAAAAATCTTCCAATTTACGTGAGTGATCCTCAGATATGTACGCAACTTTCATTCAATTTGAGAATTTTCATCTGAGCAAGTTAAGTGCCCCAGAAAAATTCGTCTTTACGGACTGTTCTGTTTTGATAGATTCTGCCTTTTATTTCCAATTGCCTATTTTGCTATGTTTGATGGATTTCTTTGTTCCATTAACTTTCAGTAGATTTGTGCAATGTCCAGAAGTGTTAAGAATGATTATGTCACCTCTGAACATGTGAATTTTTGATTATGCACTAACCCTCTAATGAGTTTGTTTTGAGTTTGGTGTGGAGGAAGTTTTCAAGGATCAAGAGAGGAGGATGATACAATATGATCAAGAAGAGTGAAAACTCTAAGCTTGGGGATGCCCCCGTGGTTCATCCCTGCATATTTCAAGAAGACTCAAGCATCTAAGCTTGGGGATGCCTAAGGCATCCCCTTCTTGATCGACAAATTATCAGGTCACCTCTAGTGAAACTATATTTTTATTCCGTCACATCTTATGTGCTTTACTTGGAGCGTCTTTATGTTCTTGTTTTTGTTTTGTTTGAATAAAATTGCATCCTAGCATTCTTCGTGTGGGAGAGAGACACGCTCCATTGTTGCATATGAACACATATGTTCTTAGCTTTATTCTTAATGTTCATGGCAAAGGTTGAAACTGCTTCGTTAATTATTATATGGTTGGAAACAGAAAATGCTACATGTGGTAGTTGTATAATGAAATACTTGTAGATCATTGAGCTTTGATAATCTGATTCTTTGCAAATGTTTTGAGGTATTTAGATGGTAAGGCTTGTTGTTTAAGTATGTGAGAACCGGAACTTAACTTTCCGATCCTCCTGTGTTACTCGTCAATCCCAAGATCAATGTTGACGACACAGCGAAATGTTTATCATTACAGACATACAAAAGATTAATTACAAAGTTTGAATAGCCACATAGTGTGACATTCATTACAATCAGAAAGCATAGCGGATAAATAAAACGCGAAGTGACTCCATCACAGCCACAGGCAGTTGATGTAGTCCACGAGGCCTCACTCTTCAACATCTTCGTAGTTGTTGTAGTCTTCCTTGTCTTTGTAGTACTCTGAATATCAACAAAAGTTTTGCCATGAGTACATTTCGTACTCAACATGCCCCCTCGATGCAAACCTACTAAATCTACATGAGGCTTCAAAGGAAGGCTGTAGGTTCTTTTGCATAAAAGCCAATTTTATTTGCAATATATTTGATAAAAGCAGTTTTCGACGAAAACATGTTTTATAATGAGTGTAATATTTCTCATCAATGTGGTTGTCCTCGACAACTCACGTATCTTATAGGATTCAGATTCTAAGGGAAAGAAGGAAAGGAAAGAGAGGGGAAGAGGGAAATAGCAAGACAGGTTCCTGTATGTCAAGAAGGATTCATGTGTCGTCCATGACCGTGGACACGGCTATTCGAATAGTTTTAACTCTGCAGAGGTTGTACACTTTGCCCACACGACACAACCCCGTCTTGTTGCCCACCAGCCGTCGCTGATTTAGTACACACCAATTGGTGTACCGGCAGAGGGATCGTGACAAGGTCTTTTAGCTAGATCCCCCAAAAATGTGACATGCCCACCGGGTCTGGCGCACGGTATTGAGAGTACGTCCCCAAACCGGTCCCCCCATCTGTGCCGAAGGTTCTCCCGTGGGCAGCCACCTCATCTGCGGTATGGCGACATCAACACCTAAAGCTGACTAACTTACTTAACCAGGCCAGTGCCCATATAGCATGTGGTTGTACGGTTGTCACAATCTTCAAATCCAAGACTTATTAGGACCCTTATGCGGCACGAACGACGGATTGCTCCCTCCAACTTGTGAAGGGCAGCCAATCGCTCCTTCAACATTTGATTCAGCTGTCGCCCGCACAATATTTAGATGGTAAGTTTCACCCAGAGTAGAAGAGAGAGAGTAGAGGAAGCAACAACGGCTAATCAGCCTAGCTCAACGAGCTCAACAACTTTCAAAAGGGTATGTTTGACCCGAAGGTCGATCAATTCCTCCAAAGAGGCAATAGGAAGTATCCTAATGATTATTTAGCATGCTAAGCATCTCTACTCTATCAGGATTATTATATAATCTCTACTCAGGGTATCAAGTAAAAGGCGACAAGTGAATCAGGGTTGGTGTGTCAATCGACACGCTAGCTACTGGAACAAAATAGCATATATATTTGTAAAACATAAAATAGCATGCAGTTTGTAAAACTGGGATAAAATATGATGAGAGGGCATGCCTTCGTTGTCGTCGAAAAGCCCTTCTTCGTAGTCTTGGTTCACCCCGTTCCCGTCACTCCCTACTCGTCATAACGATGAACCACAATAAATACCAACTTCGAATAAACAACAATAAAAACCAAATGGAAGATCCAAAATAAAAGTGTAAAGAGATAAATCTTGTCTCATATGAAAATACTTTCAGAGAAATAATTTAACAACTCAAAATAAAATATTTATTTTATTTGACCGGGTTGCAACATCCTTTGTTTTAGAAAGAAAAAAAATCAGCCCATAAAAATCAGGATGTTACAATTCCACCCCCCTTAAAAAGAATCTCGACCCCGAGATTTAGCCTAAGAGAAAGATTTGGCAACTCCTAACAGGGGCATGTTCGCGTTTCCATGTCGCTTCCTCCTCGGTGTGGTCGCTCCATTGGACTTCGAAGAAATTTCTTACATTCCTTCTCGTTGTCCTTAACCGCTCATCAAGAGTCTTTTTTACGGCATACTATTTGCATTAGGGGCGGTGCATGAATCTAATTGCAGGTCTTGTGGCAAACCCGGCAACTCCTCCGAAATATCATCTAGGTATTCTTAACAACTATAATGTAAGCCACAACCATCTTCTTCAAGTTGTTCGTCAAGAAATCCACTACAGTTTTGGGATGCCTATTTGGGTTTGTAGTCTGTGGCGGTCGAAAAATAATAATACATCTGGGCAAGCCAAAAATATTTTCTTTTTAGGAAGAAAACGATGGGGAGCAATGAAATTGGACAAAACAAATTATGTTTTAGTGCTAAAAGATGTAGAGGTGGGTGGCCACTGACAGATTTGTTTGAACTACTCTACTCCCAGTTTGTAGTCTCCCATGATCCCATCAATTTCCGTGTGAGTAAAAGTTTAGTAACTTGAACTTCACACTCAAGAAAGTACTGTTCAGATTTTTTTTTTGAACCCAAGTACTGTTCAGAATTTGGTGACAGCCACTTCCACTTATGTGGCCCCTTCCTCCATGACCACGAACTTGCCGGAAATCATCATCTTGTCACTTCGATGTAGGATAGATGAGAGGGAAATAAACTAACCCAAAACGAATTTGCATGTATACAACAAATCAAAGCCAGAGAAAATCCAAAGAAATCTTCTTTAAAAACTCACACACAAAAGGTTCAACATACAGTAATAGATATACCACATGATCGGTACAATCTACTACTAGACACATAAGCAAAGGAAAAAAAACTCATCGTTTGCTCGCATAAAATTAAATAAAGGACTCTCTCATGGTTCTCTATACTACTCGTCCAGGAAACCATACTGCTCTGGACCTGCATAAGGCTGGGCAGGTGCTGGTACAAAGTGCAGTTCGTCGCGAGGCTCGGTTGCATCTTCTCCTTCTGGGGTTGCTGGAATCATCTCATTCGGATCCTCTTCTTCCTGGGATTGGTCAGCTTGTTCCTCTTGTGCTGGCGGTGGTACTGGAATAGTAAGCAATGGTGGTGCGCTGGCTCGAAGTGTAAGACGACGCTTGTTCACGCGATGGCACATCTTCTTTGCTGAAACCCACATACGTCAATGATACATGATTCTCCGTCGATGTGCACTAGGTGGTAGTTCCACTTGTCCGTCACCTAAGAACATGCTCTCCATAGCAACGTCTACATTGTGTACGGTGGTTATGGCCTCCTATGGAGCAGCCTCGATTCGACGTGTCAAAGGTACATCCATCTATGCATATTTGAATAAGAGAAGAATAATCAGTAAGCCAAATTTCCTTTTGTAAATCCTAAATGAGAGAGACAAGTAATAGGAAAGAAGCTTTTTTTTTAAAACTACATTTTTATTAAAATACGAGTACTAAGGCTTTCCATTCTAACTAAGGCCACGCGACTAGGTCAACATCGGCTCTGATACCACTTCTGTGAGAACCGGAACTTAACTTTCCGATCCTCCTGTATTACTCGTCAATCCCAAGATCAATGTTGACGACACAGCGAAATGTTTATCATTACAGACGTACAAAAGATTAATTACAAAGTTTGAATAGCCACATAGTGTGATATTCATTACAATCAGAAAGCACAGCGGATAAATAAAACGCGAAGTGACTCCATCTCAGCCACAGGCAGTTGATGTAGTCCACGAGGCCTCACTCTTCAATATCTTCGTAGTTGTTGTAGTCTTCCTTGTCTTTGTAGTACTCTGAATATCAACAAAAGTTTTGCCATGAGTACATTTCGTACTCAACATGCCCCCTCGATGCAAACCTACTAAATCTACATGAGGCTTCAAAGGAAGGCTGTAGGTTCTTTTGCATAAAAGCCAATTTTATTTGCAATATATTTGATAAAAGCAGTTTTCGACGAAAACATGTTTTATAATGAGTGTAATATTTCTCATCAATGTGGTTGTCCTCGACAACTCACGTATCTCATATGATTCAGATTCTAAGGGAAAGAAGGAAAGGAAAGAGAGGGGAAGAGGGAAATAGCAAGACAGGTTCCCGTATGTCAAGAAGGATTCATGTGTCGTCCATGACCGTAGACACGGCTATTCGAATAGTTTTAACTCTGCAGAGGTTGTACACTTTGCCCACACGACACAACCCCGTCTTGTTGCCCACCAGCCGTCGCTGATTTAGTACACACCAATTGGTGTACCGGCAGAGGGATCGTGACAAGGTCTTTTAGCTAGATCCCCCAAAAATGTGACATGCCCACCGGGTCTGGCGCACGGTATTGAGAGTACGTCCCCAAACCGGTCCCCCCATCTGTGCCGAAGGTTCTCCCGTAGGCAGCCACCTCATCTGTGGTACGGCGACATCAACACCTAAAGCTGACTAACTTACTTAACCAGGCCAGTGCCCATATAGCATGTGGTTGTACGGTTGTCACAATCTTCAAATCCAAGACTTATTAGGACCCTTATGCGGCACGAACGACGGATTGCTCCCTCCAACTTGTGAAGGGCAGCCAATCGCTCCTTCAACATTTGATTCAGCTGTCGCCCGCGCCATATTTAGATGGTAAGTTTCACCCAGAGTAGAAGAGAGAGAGTAGAGGAAGCAACAACGGCTAATCAGCCTAGCTCAACGAGCTCAACAACTTTCAAAAGGGTATGTTTGACCCGAAGGTCGATCAATTCCTCCAAAGAGGCAATAGGAAGTATCCTAATGATTATTTAGCATGCTAAGCATCTCTACTCTATCAGGATTATTATATAATCTCTACTCAGGGTATCAAGTAAAAGGCGACAAGCGAATCAGGGTTGGTGTGTCAATCGACACGCTAGCTACTGGAACAAAATAGCATATATATTTGTAAAACATAAAATAGCATGCAGTTTGTAAAACTGGGATAAAATATGATGAGAGGGCATGCCTTCGTTGTCGTCTAAAAGCCCTTCTTCGTAGTCTTGGTTCACCCCGTTCCCGTCACTCCCTACTCGTCATAGCGATGAACCACAATAAATACCAACTTCAAATAAACAACAATAAAAACCAAATGGAAGATCCAAAATAAAAGTGTAAAGAGATAAATCTTGTCTCATATGAAAATACTTTCAGAGAAATAATTTAACAACTCAAAATAAAATATTTATTTTATCAGACCGGGTTGCAACATCCTTTGTTTTAGAAAGAAAAAAAATCAGCCCATAAAAATCAGGATGTTACAAAGTAAGTTAAAATCGGTAGTGGATTGTTGTCTTTAAGCTTGTGCCGTACTACAAATTCTACTTAAATAGTTGAAGGTGTAGTTGGACTTGATAGCTTTCCATGTCTAAGAGTTCATCGTAATAACTAAGTTGTGCTGAAGGTCGAGGGAGCTAGCGAGGTACTTGTGCCGCCGTGAACGGCCCTCCTTGGAGTAAATTTTAATCATGCTCTTAATGTTGAACCTGCTAGATGTTTGCAATAAGCTTGTGAGTTCTTTTTGACTAATGTTAAGTGCTGCACGTAGTTGACGTATGTCTTTCCGTTCAACACGCGTCCGTTGGGAACCCCAAGAGGAAGGTGTGATGCGTACAGCAGTAAGTTTCCCTCAGTAAGAAACCAAGGTTTATCGAACCAGTAGGAGCCAAGAAACACGTCGAAGGTTGATGGTGGCGGAGTGTAGTGCGGCGCAACACCAGGGATTCCGGCGCCAACGTGGAACCTGCACAACACAACTAAATTACTTTGCCCCAACGTGACAGTGAGGTTGTCAATCTCACAGGCTTGCTGTAACAAAGGATTAGATGTATAGTGTGGATGATGATGTTTGCAGAGAACAGTAGAACGAGTATTGCAGTAGATTGTATTCGATGTAAAAGAATGGACCGGGGTCCACAGTTCACTAGTGGTGTCTCTCCCATAAGATAAATAGCATGAATTACAGTTGGGCAATTGACAAATAAAGAGGGCATGACCATGCACATACATGTTATGATGAGTATTGTGAAATTCAATTGGGCATTACGACAAAGTACATAGATCGCTATCCAGCATGCATCTATGTGTAAAAAATCCACCTTCAGGTTATCATCCGAACCCCCTCCAGTATTAAGTTGCAAACAACAGACAATTGCATTAAGTATGGTGCGTAATGTAATCAACAAATATATCCTTAGACATAGCATTGATGTTTTATCCCTAGTGGCAACAGCACATCCACAACCTTAGGGGTTGTTGTCACTCCCCCAAATTTAATGGAGACATGAACCCACTATCGAGCATAAATACTCCCTCTTGGAGTTACAAGTATCAACTTGGCCAGAGCCTCTACTAGCAACGGAGAGCATGCAAGATCATAAACAACACATAAATAGATTGATAATCAACATAGCATAGTATTCCATATTCATCGGATCCCAACAAACGCAACATGTAGCATTACAAATAGATGATCTTGATCATGTTAGGCAGCTCACAAGATCCAACAATGATAGCACAATTAGGAGAAGACGACCATCTAGCTACTGCTATGGACCCATAGTCCAGGGGTGAACTACTCGCACATCACTCCGGAGGCGACCATGGCGGTGAAGAGTCCTCCGGGAGATGATTCCCCTCTCCGGCAGGGTGCCGGAGGCGATCTCCTGAATCCCCCGAGATGGGATTGGCGGCGGCGACGTCTTTGGAAGGTTTTCCGTATCGAGGCTCTCGGTACTGGGGTATTCGTGACGAAGACTTTAAGTAGGCGGAAGGGCGGAGTCAGAGGGCTGACGGGGGACCCACACGCTAGGGCCGCGCGGCCCCCCTAGGATACACATGTTACAAGTTGAAAGCAACCGCTGAAACTTAATCTTCCTTTGTGTTGCTTCAATGCCTCTACTATGAATTATTGCTTTATGAGTTAACTCTTATGCAAGACTTATTGATGCTTGTCTTGAAGTACTATTCATGAAAAGTCTTTGCTTTATGATTCATTTGTTTACTCATGTCATTTACATTGTTTAGATCGCTGCATTCATTACATATGCTTACAATAGTATGATCAAGGTTATGATGGCATGTCACTCCAGAAATTATCTTTGTTATCGTTTACCTGCTCGGGACGAGCAGAAACTAAGCTTGGGGATGCTGATACGTCTCCGACGTATCGATAATTTCTTATGTTCCATGCCACATTATTGATGATATGTACATGTTTTATGCATACTTTATGTCATATTTATGCATTTTTCGACACTAACCTATTAACGAGATGCCGAAGAGCCAGTTGCTGTTTTCTGCTATTTTTGGTTTCAGAAATCCTAGTAAGGAAATATTCTCGGAATTGGACGAAATCAACGCCCAGGGGCCTATTTTCACACGAAGCTTCCAGAAGACCGAAGGGAAGACGAAGTGGGGCCACGAGGTGGCTAGACGCTAGGGCGGCGCGGCCCAAGCCCTGGCCGCGCCGGCCTAGTGTGTGGGCCCCTCGTGACGCTCCCTGACCTGCCCTTTCGCCTACATATAGTCTTCATCGCGAAACCCCCAGTACCGAGAGCCACGATACGGAAAACCTTCCAGAGACGCCGCCGCCGCCAATCCCATCTCGGGGGATTCAGGAGATCGCCTCCGGCACCCTACCGGAGAGGGGAATCATCTCCCGGAGGACTCTACGCCGCCATGGTCGCCTCCGGAGTGATGAGTGAGTAGTTCACCCCTGGACTATGGGTCCATAGCAGTAGCTAGATGGTTGTCTTCTCCTCATTATGCTTCATTGTCGGGTCTTGTGAGCTGCCTAACATGATCAAGATCATCTATCTGTAATGCTATATGTTGTGTTTGTTGGGATCTGATGGATAGAGAATACTATGTTATGTTGATTATCAATCTATTACCTATGTGTTATTTATGATCTTGCATGCTCTCCGTTATTAGTAGAGGCTCTGGCCAAGTTTTTACTCTTAACTCCAAGAGGGAGTATTTATGCTCGATAGTGGGTTCATGCCTCCATTAAATCTGGGACAGTGACAGAAAGTTCTAAGGTTGTGGATGTGATGTTGCCACTAGGGATAAAACATTGATGCTATGTCCGAGGATGTAGTTATTGATTACATTACGCACCATACTTAATGCAATTGTCTGTTGTTTTCAACTTAATACTGGAAGGGGTTCGGATGATAACCTGAAGGTGGACTTTTTAGGCATAGATGCATGCTGGATAGCGGTCTATGTACTTTGTCGTAATGCCCAATTAAATCTCACAATACTCATCATATCATGTATGTGCATTGTCATGCCCTCTCTATTTGTCAATTGCCCAACTGTAATTTGTTCACCCAACATGCTATTTATCTTATGGGAGAGACACCTCTAGTGAACTGTGGACCCCGGTCCATTCTTTACATTGAATACAATCTACTGCAATACTTGTTCTACTGTTCTCTGCAAACAATCATCATCCACACTATACATCTAATCCTTTGTTACAGCAAGCCGGTGAGATTGACAACCTCACTGTTTCGTTGGGGCAAAGTACTTTGGTTGTGTTGTGCAGGTTCCACGTTGGCGCCGGAATTCCTGGTGTTGCGCCGCACTACATCTCGCCGCCATCAACCTTCAACGTGCTTCTTGGCTCCTACTGGTTCGATAAACCTTGGTTTCTTACTGAGGGAAAACTTGCCGTTGTACGCATCACACCTTCCTCTTGGGGTTCCCAACGGTCGCGTGTTGTACGCGTATCAAGACTGTTTTCTGGCGCCGTTGCCGGGGAGATCAAGAAACGCTGCCAGGGGAGTCTCCACATTGCAATCTCTTTACTTTGTTTTTGTCTTGCATTATTTTATTTACTATTTTGTTTGCTGCACTAAATCAAAATACAATAAAATTAGTTGTTAGTTTTACTTCATTTGCTATTTTGTTTGTTATATTAAAAACACAAAAAAATTAGTTACTTGCATTTGCTTTACTTATTTCAACATGTTTCCTTTTAATTTCACTGTAAAAGATATACCGGTAGGACAAGGGTCTATAATTGGAAGAGATAATATAGAAGAATTTTTCACCCATGTTAGTATGCATGAACATCTTAAAGATATACCCCTTGCAAAAGCTGTCCCTACTTATGAAGATGCCTCTGTTTGTTTGGTACGCATGATGGAAGCTAGATTTATTAGTCTCAACCCCATGATACAACACATTTTTCTTACACTTTCTGATATGGAGAGGGGAGAGAAGAGAGATTTTGTTCTAAAGGTCTTAGTGCGAGAATTTGAGGATATAGCCAAAGAAGCTAGAAAAGTTTTTAGTAAGCATGATAGGCTTGGTATGATCACCGATTTTAAAAGAACACTTGAAAAGATGGATATGGATAGAATTAAGTACACTCATAATGTTAATTATGGTGGGGAGATTAAAGCACCAATACCTTGTAAGCTCCTAGCAATGCATGAAGCTCTAGATGATAATTATGCTTGGCTTGTTCCTGAAAATTTGTTTGATGAGAGTAGCAAGCCTAATACTAATGAAAAGGAAGCCGCTGAAACTTATGTATCCAAAATACTATGCATGGTTGAGAAAACTCCACACCCCGCTGTAGATGCTCCATCTTTCGATAATACTTGATATACACTTTCTGCGCCTAGCTGAAAGGCGTTAAAAAAAAGCGCTTATGGGAGACAACCCATGTTTTTACTACAGTACTTTTATTTTATATTTGAGTCTTGGAAGTTGTTACTACTGTAGCAACCTCTCCTTATCTTAGTTTTGTGCATTGTTGTGCCATGTAAAGTCGTTGATAGTAAGGTTCATACTAGATTTGGATTACTGCGCAAAAATAGATTTCTTTGCTGTCACGAATCTGGGCCTAATTCTCTGTAGGTAACTCAGTCAATTATGCCAATTTACGTGAGTGATCCTCAGATATGTACGCAACTTTCATTCAATTTGAGAATTTTCATTTGAGCAAGTCTGGTGCCTCAATAAAATTCGTCTTTACGAACTGTTCTGTTTTGACAGATTCTGCCTTTTATTTCGCATTGCCTGTTTTGCTATGCTTGATGGATTTTTCTATTCCATTGACTTTCAGTAGCTTTGTGCAATGTCCAAAAGTGTTAAGAATGATTATGTCACCTCTGAACATGTGGATTTTAATTGTGCACTAACCCTCTAATGAGTTGTTTTGAGTTTGGTGTGGAGGAAGTTTTCAAGGATCAAGAGAGGGAGATGATACAATATGATCAAGGAGAGTGAAAGCTCTAAGCTTGGGGATGCCCCGGTGGTTCACCCCTACATATGTCAAGAAGACTCAAGCGTCTAAGCTTGGGGATGCCCAAGGCATCCCCTTCTTCATCGACAACATTATCAGGTTCCTCTAGTGAAACTATATTTTTATTCCATCACATCTTATGTACTTTGCTTGGAGCGTCGGTTTGTTTTTGTTTTTGTTTTGTTTGAATAAAATGGATCCTAGCACTCTTTGTGTGGGAGAGAGACACGCTCCGCTGTTGCATATGGACAAATATGTCCTTAGGCTTTACTCATAATATTCATGGCAAAGGTTAAATCTTCTTCGTTAAACTGTTATATGGTTGGAATCGGAAAATGATACATGTAGTAATTGCTATAGTGTCTTGGATAATGCGATACTTGGCAATTGTTGTGCTCATGTTTAAGCTCTTGCATCATATACTTTGCACCTATTAATGAAGAAATACATAGAGCTTGCTAAAATTTGGTTTGCATAATTGGTCTCTCTAAGGTCTAGATAATTTCTATTATTGAGTTTGAACAACAAGGAAGACGGTGTAGAGTCTTATAATGTTTACAATATGTCTTTTATGTGAGTTTTGCTGCACCGCTTCATCCTTGTGTTTGTTTCAAATAACCTTGCTAGCCTAAACCTTGTATCGAGAGGGAATACTTCTCATGCACCCAAAATCCTTGAGCCAACCACTATGCCATTTGCGTCCACCATACCTACCTACTACATGGTATTTCTCCGCCATTCCAAAGTAAATTGCTTGAGTGCTACCTTTAAAATTTCTATCCTCTACCTTTGCAATATATAGCTCATGGGACAAATAGCCTAAAAACTATTGTGGTATTGAATATGTACTTATGCACTTTATCTCTTATTAAGTTGCTTGTTGTGCGATAACCATGTTCCTGGGGACGCCATCAACTACTCTTTGTTGAATATCATGTGAGTTGCTATGCATGTTCGTCTTGTCTGAAGTAAGGGAGATTTACCACTAAAATGGTTAGAGCATGCATAATGTTAGAGAAGAACATTGGGCCGCTAACTAAAGCCATGATCCATGGTGGAAGTTTCAGTTTTGGACAAATATCCTCAATCTCATATGAGAAAATTAATCGTTGCTACATGCTTATGCATAAAAGAGGAGTCCATTATCTGTTGTCTATGTTGTCCCGGTATGGATGTCTAAGTTGAGAATAATCAATAGCGAGAAATCCGATGCGAGCTTTCTCCTTAGACCTTTGTACAGGCGGCATAGAGGTACCCCTTTGTGACACTTGGTTAAAACATGTGCATTTCAATGATGATCCAGGTAATCCGAGCTAATTAGGACAAGGTGCGGGCACTATTAGTATACTATGCATGAGGCTTGCAACTTGTAGGATATAATTTACATAACACATATGCTTTATTACTACCGTTGACAAAATTGTTTCTTGTTTTCAAAACCAAAGCTCTAGCACAAATATAGCAATCGATGCTTCCCTCTCCGAAGGGCCTTTCTTCTACTTTTATGTTGAGTCAGTTCACCTATTTCTCTCCACCTCAAGAAGCAAACACTTGTGTGAACTGTGCATTGATTCCTACATACTTGCATATTGCACTTGTTATATTACTCTATGTTGACAATATCCATGAGATACACATGTTACAAGTTGAAAGCAACCGCTGAAACTTAATCTTCCTTTGTGTTGCTTCAATGCCTCTACTATGAATTATTGCTTTATGAGTTAACTCTTATGCAAGACTTATTGATGCTTGTCTTGAAGTACTATTCATGAAAAGTCTTTGCTTTATGATTCATTTGTTTACTCATGTCATTTACATTGTTTAGATCGCTGCATTCATTACATATGCTTACAATAGTATGATCAAGGTTATGATGGCATGTCACTCCAGAAATTATCTTTGTTATCGTTTACCTGCTGGAATGACGAGAAACTAAGCTTGGGGATGCTGATACGTCTCCGACGTATCGATAATTTCTTATGTTCCATGCCACATTATTGATGATATCTACATGTTTTATGCATACTTTATGTCATATTTATGCATTTTCTGGCACTAACCTATTAACGAGATGCCGAAGAGCCAGTTCTTTGTTTTCTGCTGTTTTTGGTTTCAGAAATCCTAGTAAGGAAATATTCTCGGAATTGGACGAAATCAACGCCCAGGGGCCTATTTTCACACGAAGCTTCCAGAAGACCGAAGGGAAGACGAAGTGGGGCCACGAAGTGGCCAGACGCTATGGCGGCGCGGCCCAAGCCCTGGCCGCGCCGGCCTAGTGTGTGGGCCCCTCGTGATGCTCCCTGACCTGCCCTTCCGCCTACATATAGTCTTTGTCGCGAAACCCCCAGTACCGAGAGCCACGATACGGAAAACCTTCCAGAGACGCCGCCGCCGCCAATCCCATCTCGGGGGATTCAGGAGATCGCCTCCGGCACCCTGCCGGAGAGGGGAATCATCTCCCGGAGGACTCTACGCCGCCATGGTCGCCTCCGGAGTGATGAGTGAGTAGTTCACCCCTGGACTATGGGTCCATAGCAGTAGCTAGATGGTTGTCTTCTCCTCATTATGCTTCATTGTCGGGTCTTGTGAGCTGCCTAACATGATCAAGATCATCTATCTGTAATGCTATATGTTGTGTTTGTTGGGATCCGATGGATAGAGAATACTATGTTATGTTGATTATCAATCTATTACCTATGTGTTGTTTATGATCTTGCATGCTCTCCGTTATTAGTAGAGGCTCTGGCCAAGTTTTTACTCTTAACTCCAAGAGGGAGTATTTATGCTCGATAGTGGGTTCATGCCTCCATTAAATCTGGGACAGTGACAGAAAGTTCTAAGGTTGTGGATGTGCTGTTGCCACTAGGGATAAAACATTGATGCTATGTCCGAGGATGTAGTTATTGATTACATTACGCACCATACTTAATGCAATTGTCTGTTGTTTTCAACTTAATACTAGAAGGGGTTCGGATGATAACCTGAAGGTGGACTTTTTAGGCATAGATGCATGCTGGATAGCGGTCTATGTACTTTGTCGTAATGCCCAATTAAATCTCACAATACTCATCATATCATGTATGTGCATTGTCATGCCCTCTCTATTTGTCAATTGCCCAACTGTAATTTGTTCACCCAACATGCTATTTATCTTATGGGAGAGACACCTCTAGTGAACTGTGGACCCCGGTCCATTCTTTACATTGAATACAATCTACTGCAATACTTGTTCTACTGTTCTCTGCAAACAATCATCATCCACACTATACATCTAATCCTTTGTTATAGCAAGCCGGTGAGATTGACAACCTCACTGTTTCGTTGGGGCAAAGTACTTTGGTTGTGTTGTGCAGGTTCCACGTTGGCGCCGGAATCCCTGGTGTTGCGCCGCACTACATCTCGCCGCCATCAACCTTCAACGTGCTTCTTGGCTCCTACTGGTTCGATAAACCTTGGTTTCTTACTGAGGGAAAACTTGCCGCTGTACGCATCACACCTTCCTCTTGGGGTTCCCAACGGTCGCGTGTTGTACGCGTATCAGCCCTTCGCAGAGGGAAGCATTGATTGCTATATTTGTGCTAGAGCTTTTATTTTGAAAACAAGAAACAATTTTGTCAATGGTAGTAATAAAGCATATGTATCATGTAAATTATATCCTACAAGTTGCAAGCCTCATGCATAGTATACCAATAGTGCCCGCACCTTGTCCTAATTAGCTCGGATTACCTGGATTATCATCGCAATACATATGTTTTAACCAAGTGTCGCAAAGGGGTACCTCTATGCCGCCTGTACAAAGGTCTAAGGAGAAAGCTCGCACTGGATTTCTCGCTTTTGATTATTCTCAACTTAGACATCCATACCGGGACAACATAGACAACAGATAATGGACTCCTCTTTAATGCATAAGCATTCAACAACAAATAATATTCTCATAAGAGATTGAGGATCGTTGTCCAAAACTGAAACTTCCACCACGGATCATGGCTTTAGTTGGCGGCCCAATGCTCTTCTCTAACAATATGCATACTCAAACCATTCAACTCATGGTAAATCGGCCTTACTTCAGACAAGACGAACATGCATAGCAACTCACATGATATTCAACAAAGGGTAGTTGATGGCGTCCCCAGGAACATGGTTATCGCTCAACAAGCAACTTATAAGAGATAAGATGCATAAGTACATATTCAATACCACAATAGTTTTTAGGCTATTTGTCCCATGAGCTATATATTGCAAAGATAAAGAATAGAAATTTTAAAGGTAGCACTCAAGCAATTTACTTTGGAATGGCGTAGAAATACCATGTAGTAGGTAGGTATGGTGGACACAAGTGGCATAGTGTTTGGCTCAAGGATTTTGGATGCATGAGAAGTATTCCCTCTCGATACAAGGTTTAGGCTAGCAAGGTTGTTTAAAGCAAACACAAGTATGAACCGGTACAACAAAACTCACATAAAAGACATATTGTAAGCATTATAAGACTCTACACCGTCTTCCTTGTTGTTCAACCCTTACTAGAAAATATCTAGACCTTAGAGAGACCAATCATGCAAACCAAAATTTAACAAGCTCTATGTATTTCTTCACTAATAGGTGCAAAGTACATGATGCAACAGCTTAAACATGATCACAACAATTGCCAAGTATCACATTATTCAAGATATTATACCAATTACCACATGTAGCATTTCCCGTTTCCAACCATATAACAATTTAACGAAGCAGTTCAACCTTCGCCATGAATATTATGAGTAAAGCCTAAGGACATATTTGTCCATATGCAACAGCGGAGCGTGTCTCTCTCCCACACAATGAATGCTAGGATCCAACTTTATTCAAACAAAACAAAAATAAAAACATACAGACGCTCCAAGTAAAGCACATAAGATGTGACGGAATAAAAATATAGTTTCATTAGAGGAACCTGATAATGTTGTCGATGAAGAAGGGGATGCCTTGGGCATCCCCAAGCTTAGACGCTTGAGTCTTCTTAAAATATGCAGGGATGAACCACCGGGGCATCCCCAAGCTTAGAGCTTTCACTCTCCTTGATCATATTGTATCATCCTCCTCTCTTGATCCTTGAAAACTTCCTCCACACCAAACTCAAAACAACTCATTAGAGGGTTAGTGCATAATCAAAATTCACATGTTCAGAGGTGACATAATCATTCTTAACACTTCTGGACATTGCACAAAGCTACTGAAAGTTAATGGAATAAAGAAATCCATCAAGCATAGCAAAACAGGCAATGCGAAATAAAAGGCAGAATCTGTCAAAACAGAACAGTCCGTAAAGACGAATTTTATAGGTGCACCAGACTTGCTCAGATGAAAATGCTCAAATTGAATGAAAGTTGCGTACATATCTGTGGATCACTCACGTAAATTGGCAGAATTTTATGAGTTACCTACAGAAACTATTGCTCAAATTCGTGACAGCAAGAAATCTGTTTCTGCACAGCAATCCAAATCTAGTATGAACCTTACTATCAAAGACTTTACTTGGCACAACAATGCAACAAAATTAAGATAAGGAGAGGTTGCTACAGTAGTAACAACTTCCAAGACTCAAATATAAAACAAAAGTACTGTAGTAAAATCATGGGTTGTCTCCCATAAGCGCTTTTCTTTAACGCCTTTCAGCTAGGCGCAGAAAGTGTGTATCAAGTGTTATCAAGAGACGAAGCATCAACATCATAATTTGTTCTAATGATAGAATCAAAAGGTAACTTCATTCTATTTCTAGGGAAGTGTTCCATACCTTTCTTGAGAGGAAATTGATATTTAATATTACCTTCCTTCATATCAATAATGGCACCAACAGTTCGAAGAAAAGGTCTTCCCAATATAATGGGACAAGGTGCATTGCATTCAATATACAAGACAACAAAATCAACGGGAACAAGGTTATTGTTAACCGTAATGCGAACATTATCAACTCTCCCAAAGGTTTCTTTGTAGAATTATCAGCAAGATTAACATCCAAATAACAATTTTTCAATGGTGGCAAGTCAAGCATGTTATAGATTTTTCTAGGCATAACAGAAATACTTGCACCAAGATCACATAAAGCATTACAATCAAAGTCATTGACCTTCATCTTAATGATGGGCTCCCAGCCATCCTCTAACTTCCTAGGAATAGAAGCTTCGCGTTCTAATTTCTCTTCTCTAGCTTTTATGAGAGCATTTGTAATATGTTTTGTAAAGGCCAAATTTATAGCACTAGCATTAGGACTCTTAGCAAGTTTTTGTAAGAACTTTATAACTTCAGAGATGTGACAATCATCAAAATCCAAACCATTATAATCTAAAGCAATGGGATCATTGTCCCCAATGTTGGAAAAAAATTCAGCAGTTTTATCAGAAGCAGTTTTAGCAGTTTCCAGCAGTTTTGCAGGCTTTGCATTAGAAGTGGAAACATTGCCAACACCAATTATTTTACCATTGATAGTAGGAGGTGCAGAAACATGTGGAGCATTAGCATTACTAGTGGTGGTAATAGTCCAAACTTTAGCTATATTATCTTCTTTAGCATTTTCTTCTTTTTCCCACCTAGCACGCAATTCGGCCATCAATCTTATATTCTCATTAATTATAACTTGGATGGCGTTTGCTGTAGCAAATGACTTAATATCTTTATTTTCATTAGGCATAACTTTCAATTCCAAAAGATCAACATCAACAGCAAGACTATCGACTTTAGAAGCAAGTATATCAATTTTCCCAAGCTTTTCTTCAACAGATTTGTTGAAAGCAGTTTGTGTACTAATAAATTCTTTAAGCATGGCTTCAAGTCCAGGGGATGTATTCCTATTATTGTTGTAAAAATTGCCATAAGAATTACCAAAACCGTTACCATTATTATAAGGATATGGCCTATAGTTGTTACTAGAATTGTTCCGATAAGCATTGTTGTTGAAATTATTATTTTTAATGAAGTTCACATCAACATGTTCTTC
The DNA here is from genome assembly GCF_019359855.2 of Lolium perenne. Classification (NCBI taxonomy): domain Eukaryota; kingdom Viridiplantae; phylum Streptophyta; class Magnoliopsida; order Poales; family Poaceae; genus Lolium; species Lolium perenne. The sequence continues at coordinate 194,026,627 of NC_067245.2, forward strand.
TTGAGCAACCAATGAAGCTAACGGAACATTATTAGGATCAACATTAGTCCTACCATTCACAAGCATAGACATAATAGCATCAATCTTATCACTCAAGGAAGAGGTTTCTTCAACAGAATTTACCTTCTTACCTTGTGGAGCTCTCTCCGTGTGCCATTTAGAGTAATTAACCATCATATTATCAAGAAGCTTTGTTGCGGCGCCTAGAGTGATGGACATAAAAGTACCTCCAGCAGCTGAATCCATTAGGTTCCGTGAAGAAAAATTCAGTCCTGCATAAAAGGTTTGGATGATCATCCAAGTAGTCAGTCCATGGGTTGGGCAATTTTTAACCAAAGATTTCATTCTTTCCCATGCTTGTGCAACATGCTCAGTATCCAATTGCTTAAAATTCATTATGCTACTTCTCAAAGATACAATTTTAGCAGGAGGATAATATCTACCAATAAAAGCATCCTTACATTTAGTCCATGAATCAATACTATTCTTAGGCAGAGATAGCAACCAATCTTTAGCTCTTCCTCTTAGTGAGAAAGGAAACAATTTTAACTTTATAATGTCACCATCTACATCCTTATACTTTTGCATTTCACATAGTTCAACAAAATTATTAAGATGGGCAGCAACATCATCAGAACTAACACCAGAAAATTGCTCTCTCATAACAAGATTTAGTAAAGCAGGTTTAATTTCAAAGAATTCTGCTGTAGTAGCAGGTGGAGCAATAGGTGTGCATAAGAAATCATTATTATTTGTGTTTGTGAAGTCACACAACTTAGTATTTTCAGGAGTGCCCATTTTAGCAATAGTAAATAACGCAAACTAGATAAAGTAAATGCAAGTAACTAATTTTTTGTGTTTTTAATATGGAGAACAAGATAGTAAATATAGTAAAACTAGCAACTAATTTTTTTGTGTTTTCTTTTAGTGCAGCAAACAAAGTAGTAAATAAAAGTAAAGCAAGACAAAAACAAAGTAAAGAGATTGGAAGTGGAGACTCCTCTTGCAGCGTGTCTTGATCGCCCCGGCAACGGCGCCAGAAATTTAGCTGTTGACGTGGGAGTTGAAAATCTTTGTGGTGTAACTTTTCTTCGTTCCCCGGCAACGGCGCCAGAAATTTACTTGCTGCGCGTAGTTGACGTATGTCTTTCCGTTCAACACGCGTCCGTTGGGAACCCCAAGAGGAAGGTGTGATGCGTACAGCAGTAAGTTTCCCTCAGTAAGAAACCAAGGTTTATCGAACTGGTAGGAGCCAAGAAGCACGTCGAAGGTTGATGGCGGCGGAGTGTAGTGCGGCGCAACACCAGGGATTCCGGCGCCAACGTGGAACCTGCACAACACAACCAAATTACTTTGCCCCAACGTGACAGTGAGGTTGTCAATCTCACCGGATTGCTGTAACAAAGGATTAGATGTATAGTGTGGATGATGATGTTTGCAGAGAACAGTAGAACGAATATTGCAGTAGATTGTATTCGATGTAAAAGAATGGACCAGGGTCCACAGTTCACTAGTGGTGTCTCTCCCATAAGATAAATAGCATGTTGGGTGAACAAATTACAGTTGGGCAATTGACAAATAAAGAGGGCATGACCATGCACATACATGTTATGATGAGTATTGTGAAATTCAATTGGGCATTACGACAAAGTACATAGACCGCTATCCAGCATGCATCTATGCCTAAAAAGTCCACCTTCAGGTTATCATCCGAACCCCCTCCAGTATTAAGTTGCAAACAACAGACAATTGCATTAAGTATGGTGCGTAATGTAATCAACAAATATATCCTTAGACATAGCATTGATGTTTTATCCCTAGTGGCAACAGCACATCCACAACCTTAGGGGTTGTCGTCACTCCCAGATTTAATGGAGACATGAACCCACTATCGAGCATAAATACTCCCTCTTGGAGTTACAAGTATCAACTTGGCCAGAGCCTCTACTAGCAACGGAGAGCATGCAAGATCATAAACAACACATAGATAGATTGATAATCAACATAGCATAGTATTCCATATTCATCGGATCCCAACAAACGCAACATGTAGCATTACAAATAGATGATCTTGATCATGTTAGGCAGCTCACAAGATCCAACAATGATAGCACAATTAGGAGAAGACGACCATCTAGCTACTGCTATGGACCCATAGTCCAGGGGTGAACTACTCACACATCACTCCGGAGGCGACCATGGCGGTGAAGAGTCCTCCGGGAGATGATTCCCCTCTCCGGCAGGGTGCCGGAGGCGATCTCCTGAATCCCCCGAGATGGGATTGGCGGCGGCGGCATCTCTGGAAGGTTTTCCGTATCGTGGCTCTCGGTACTGGGGTATTCGCGACGAAGACTTTAAGTAGGCGGAAGGGCGGAGTCGGAGGGCTGACGGGGGCCCCACACACTAGGGCTGCGGGGGCCCCACACGCTAGGGCCGCGCGGGCCCCCCTGGGCCGCGCCGCCCTAGTGTGGCGGCGCCTCGTCGCCCCACTTCGGTTCCCTTTCGGTGTTCTGGAAGCTTCGTGGAAAAATAGGCCCCTGGGCGTTGATTTCGTCCAATTCCGAGAATATTTCCTTACTAGGATTTCTGAAACAAAAAACAGCAGAAAACAGCAACTGGCTCTTCGGCATCTCGTTAATAGGTTAGTGCCGGAAATTGCATAAATATGACATAAAGTATGTATAAAACATGTGTGTATCATCATAAAACAAGCATGGAACATAAGAAATTATCGATACGTTGGAGACGTATCATTAAGCTACGGTTTTTGGCACTTCCACCATCCAAATTTGCTAGCCTCTTCAGTACTGTGCATTGCCTTTTGCTCACATTGAGAATTGTGCATACTTCGCCAGTACATCCAAACCCGTGGGAGGACTTTCTCTTGTTCTCCTACACATAAGCCATGCATCTTCCTCAAAACATCCACTATACCTACCTACCACAGCATTTCCATAGCTGTTCCGAGATATATTGCCATGCAACTTCCATTTTACATTACATGACTTGTTGTCATTTATTATTTATATATTGCTTTGCATGATTCTATACAGCTGATGTGTGGTTTACCCATGTTACGCTAGATCATTGCACATCCTGCTACACTGGCAGAGGCATACAATTTTATACATCATGTTTTATTCATTATGAGTTATTTGTACCAAAAAGTGTGTTGTCATATTAGGATGTTGCCCCTAAAAGTGAAAAGAGTCATGGAGGCCATCAAAAAGAGAAATAAAAAAAGTAAAAAAAAAAGAAAAAGAAAAAAAAGGAAAAGAAAAAAAGAAAAAGAAAAAGGGGGCAACATTACTATCTTTTATCCACACTTGTGCTCATGTTTTAGCACCTGCAGTATTCATAGTCATCATTTGTGCTCGTGTTTAGCACCTACACACCATATGAGAGAGTTTTCATATTTTACTAGTATAACTATGTGGGGAATTTACACTATAGAACTTGGGTTGTATATTCCAATGATGAGCTTCCTCAAAAGTGCTCTAGGTCTTCGTGAGCAACCAAGTTGGATGCACCCCCACTAGTTCCATTGGAGAGCTTTCATACACATATAGCTCTATGTGCATCTGTTGCATGGCAATCACTACTCCTCGCATAGCTTCAATTATAAGACTTCCTCTTGTCTAATGATCACTTATAGCTTCGTGAGACTTTCTTTCATTGGCCTTCCAAACCCCCATTAACGTTCTTTTTGCCATAACATCTTGGTGCCAATACCAAATGCTTGCGCTCACCGGTTGAGTAGGCTTCGAAATAGTTGATTCATAATGTTCATGTTTAATTTTACTTGACTGAATCCTTCTTTGTTGTGAAAATTTACTTGATGCTTGGAATGAAGGATAGAACTTCTACGCTGGATACTTAAAACATATCTAATGAACTTTGTACGGTTTCATGTCTTTAAAGCAATAGTTCATGATTTTTTTTAGCTTGTTTAACTCTTGCATTATCATCTCTTATATCAATTATAGATATTTGCTTTGAATAATTTGATCTCAGCTTATATGCTTTACAATAGTATTGATCAAGATTATGATAGCATGTCACTTAAGAAATTATCTTTGTTATCGTTTACCTACTCGAGGGCGAGTAGGAACTAAGCTTGGGGATGCTTGATACGTCTCAAACGTATCTATAATTTCTTATGTTCCATGCTACTTTTATGATGATACTCACATGTTTTATACACACTTTATGTCCTATTTATGCATTTTCTGGCACTAACCTATTGACAAGATGCCGAAGAGCCAGTTGCTGTTTTCTGCTGTTTTTGGTTTCAGAAATCTTACAAAGGAAATATTCTCGGAATTGGACGAAATCAACGCCCAGGGTCTTATTTTTCCACGAAGCTTTCCAGAAGACCGAAGGAGATACGAAGTGGGGCCACGAGGTGGCGCCACACTAAGGCGGCGCGGCCAAGGAGGGCCCCGCGCCGCCCTGTTGTGTGGGCCCCTCGTGATGCCTCCAACCCTACCCTTCCGCCTACTTAAAGCCTTCGTCGCGAAAACCCCAGTACCGAGAGCCACGATACGGAAAACCTTCCGGAGACGCTGCCGCCACCAATCCCATCTTGGGGGATTCAGGAGATCGCCTCCGGCACCCTGCCGGAGAGGGGAATCATCTCCCGGAGGACTCTTCATCGCCATGATCGCCTCCGGATTGATGTGTGAGTAGTTCACCCCTGGACTATGGGTCCATAGCAGTAGCTAGATGGTCGTCTTCTCCTCATTGTGCTATCATTGTTCGATCTTGTGAGCTGCCTATCATGATCAAGATCATCTATTTGTAATGCTACATGTTGTGTTTGTTGTGATCCGATGAATATGGAATACTATGTTATGTTGATTATCAATCTATCATATATGTGTTGTTTATGATCTTGCATGCTCTCTGTTGCTAGTAGAGGCTGATGAACCACAAGTATAGGGGGTGTATCGTAGTATTTTCGATAAGTAAGAATGTCGATCCCAACGAGGAGCAGAAGGTGTTGACAAGCAGTTTCGATGAAGGATTCACTGTAAATGCTCACAGACAAGTATCAGGGGGTTTTGATGTAGCAGTTGAATAAAGTACGAGTAAGTAAAATGCGAGAGTAACAATTGCAGCGAGTGGCCCAATCCTTTTTAGCACAAAGGACAAGCCGGTTTGTTTACTTATAATGACCAAACGTTCTTGAGGACACACGGGAATTTAGTCTAGTGCTTTCGCTACATATGGCTAATTAATCTTCATTGTTTTGATAAGTGTTGTGTGGGTGAACCTATGCTAATGCACCGCCCTTCCTAGGACTAATACATACTTGTGATTATACCCCTTGCAAGCATCCGCAACTACAAGAAAGTAATTAAGATAAATCTAACCACAACCTTAAACTCTGAGATCCTGCTATCCCTCCTGCATCGATATACCAACGGGGGTTTAGGTTGCTGTCACTCCAGCAACCCCGCAATTGGCAAACGAATACAAGATGTATTCCCCTAGGCCCATAAAGGTGAAGTATCATGTAGTCGACGTTCACATGACACCATGATACGTCTCCAACGTATCGATAATTTCTTATGTTCCATGCTACTTTATTGATGATACTCACATGTTTTATACATACTTTATGTCATATTTATGCATTTTCCGGCACTAACCTATTAACAAGATGCCGAAGAGCCAGTTGTTGTTTTCTGCTGTTTTTGGTTTCAGAAATCCTAGTAAGGAAATATTCTCGGAATTGGACGAAATCAACGCCCAGGATCTTATTTTTCCACGGAGCTTCCAGAAGTCCGGAGAGGAAACGAAGTGGGGCGACGAGGCGGCCACACACCAGGGCGGCGCGGCCCAGGCCCTGGCCGCGCCGGCCTGTGGTGTGGGCCCCTTGTGGTGCCCCTAAACCTACCCTTCCGTCTACTTAAACCTTCGTCGAGAATAACTCCAGTACCGAGAGCCACGATACGAAAAACCTTCCAGAGATGCCGCCTCCACCAATCCCATCTCGGGGGATTCAGGAGATCGCCTCCGGCACCCTGCCGGAGAGGGGAATCATCTCCCGAAGGACTCTTCACCGCCATGGTCGCCTCCGGAGTGATGTGTGAGTAGTTCACCCCTGGACTATGGGTCCATAGCAGTAGCTAGATGGTCGTCTTCTCCTAATTGTGCTATCATTGTTGGATCTTGTGACCTGCCTAACATGATCAAGATCATCTATCTGTAATGCTACATGTTGCGTTTGTTGGGATCCGATGAATAATGAATGCTATGTTATGTTGATTATCAATCTATCATCTATGTGTTGTTTATGATCTTGCATGCTCTCCGTTGCTAGTAGAGGCTCTGGCCAAGTTTTTGCTTGTAACTCCAAGAGGGAGTATTTATGCTCGATGGTGGGTTCATGCCTCCATTAAATCTGGGACAGTGACAAAAAGTTCTAAGGTTGTGGATGTGCTGTTGCCACTAGGGATAAAACATCAATGCTATGTCTAAGGATATATTTGTTGATTACATTACGCACCATACTTAATGCAATTGTCTGTTGTTTGCAACTTAATACTGGAGGGGGTTTGGATGATAACCTGAAGGTGGACTTTTTAGGCATAGATGCATGCTGGATAGCGGTCTATGTACTTTGTCGTAATGCCCAATTAAATCTCACAATACTCATCATAACATGTATGTGCATGGTCATGCCCTCTTTATTTGTCAATTGCCCAACTGTAATTTGTTCACCCAACATGCTATTTATCTTATGGGAGAGACACCTCTAGTAAACTATGGACCCCGGTCCATTCTTTCACATCGAATACAATCAACTGCAATACTCGTTCTACTGTTTTCTGCAAACATCATCATCCACACTATACATCTAATCCTTTGTTACAGCAAGCCGGTGAGATTGACAACCTCACTGTCACGTTGGGGCAAAGTAATTTGGTTGTGTTGTGCAGGTTCCACGTTGGCGCCGGAATCCCTGGTGTTGCGCCGCACTACACTCCACTGCCATCAACCTTCAACGTGCTTATTGGCTCCTACTGGTTCGATAAACCTTGGTTTCTTACTGAGGGAAAACTTGCCGTTGTACGCATCACACCTTCCTCTTGGGGTTCCCAACGGACGCGTGCTGTACGCATATCAAGCTCTTTTTCTGGCACCGTTGCCGGGGAGATCAAGACACGCTGCAAGGGGAGTCTCCACCTCCAATCTCTTTACTTTGTTTTTGTCTTGCTTTACTTTTATTTACTACTTTGTTTGCTGCACTAAAACAAAACACAAAAAAATTAGTTGCTAGTTTTACTTTATTTGCTATCTTGTTTGCAATCTCCATATTTAAAACACAAAAAAATTAGTTACTTGCATTTACTTTACTTATTTCATCATATTTCCTCCTAATTTTACTTTAAAAGATATACATGTGGGAGAAGGGTCTATAATTGGAAGAGATAATATAGAAGAATTTTTCACCCATGTTAGCATGGATGAAGATTTTGAAGATATACCACTATTAAAAGCTGCCCCTACTTATGAAAGTGCCTCTGCCTGTTTAGTGCACATGTTGGAAACTAGATTTATTAGTCTCAATCCCATGATACAACACATGTTTCTTACACTTTCTGATATGGAGAGGGGAGAAAAGAGGAATTTGTCTTAAAAGTCCTTGATAGAGAATTTAAAGATATAGCTAAAGAAGCTAGAAAAGTTTTTATTAAGCATAAGAGGCTTGGTATGTTCACTGATTTTAAAAGAACACTTGAAAAGATGGACATGGATAGAATAAGGTATACTAATAATGTTAATGATGGTGGGGAGATTAAAGCACCAATACCTTGTAAGCTCCTAGGAATGCATGAAGCTCTAGATGATAATTATGCTTGGCTTGTCCCTGAAAATTTGTTTGATGAGAATAGCAAGCCTAAGACTAATAAAAAGGGAGCCTCTGAAACTTACATATACAAAATACAATGCATGGTTGAGAAAACTCCAAACCCCGCTGTAGATGCATCATCTCTTGATAATACTTGATACACACTTTCTGCGCCTAGCTGAATGGCGTTAAAGAAAAGCGCTTATGGGAGACAACCCATGATTTTACTACTGCACTTTTGTTTTATATTTGAGTCTTGGAGGTTGTTACTACTGTAGCAACCTCTCCTTATCTTAGTTTTGTTGCATTGTTGTGCCAAGTAAAGTCTTTGATAGTAAGGTTCATACTAGATTTGGACTACTGCGCAGAAACAGATTTCTTGCTGTCACGAATCTGGGCTGAATTCTCTGTAGGTAACCCAAAAAATTCTGCAAATTTACGTGAGTGATCCTCAGATATGTACGCAACTTTCATTCAATTTGAGCATTTTCATTTGAGCAAGTCTGGTGCCTCTTAGAAATTCGTCTTTACGGACTATTCTGTTTTGACAGATTCTGCCTTTTATTTCGCATTGCCTGTTTTGCTATGCTTGATGGATTTTTCTATTCCATTAACTTTCAGTAGCTTTGTGCAATGTCCAGAAGTGTTAAGAATGATTATGTCACCTATGAACATGTGAAATTTGATTATGCACTAACCCTCTAATGAGTTGTTTTGTGTTTGGTGTGGAGGAAATTTTCAAGGATCAAGAGAGGGAGATGATACAATATGATCAAGGAGAGTGAAAGCTCTAAGCTTGGGGATGCCCTGGTGGTTCACCCCTGCATATTTCAATAAGACTCAAGCGTCTAAGCTTGGGGATGCCCAAGGCATCCCCTTCTTCATCGATAACATTATCAGGTTCCTCTAGTGAAACTATATTTTTATTCCATCACATCTTATGTACTTTGCTTGGAGCGTCTGTATGTTTTTGTTTTTGTTTTGTTTGAATAAAGTTGGATCCTAGCATTCATTGTGTGGGAGAGAGACACGCTCCGCTATTGCATATGGACAAATATGTCCTTAGGCTTTACTCATAATGTTCATGGCGAAGGTTGAAACTGCTTCGTTAAAATGTTATATGGTTGGAAACGGGAAATGCTACATGTGGTAATTGGTAAAATAACTTGAATAATGTGATACTTGGCAATTGTTGTGCTCATGTTTATTCTCTTGCATCATATACTTTGCACCTATTAATGAAGAAATACATAGAGCTTGCTAAAATTTGGTTTGCATGATTGGTCTCTCTAAGGTCTAGATATTTTCTAGTAAGGGTCGAACAACAAGGAAGATGGTGTAGAGTCTTATAATGCTTACAATATGTCTTTTATGTGAGTTTTGCTGTACCGGTTCATACTTGTGTTTGTTTCAAATAACCTTGCTAGCCTAAGCCTTGTATCGAGAGGGAATACTTCTCATACATCCAAATCCTTGAGCCAAACACTATGCCACTTGTGTCCACCATACCTACCTACTACATGGTATTTCTCCGCCATTCCAAAGTAAATTGCTTGAGTGCTACCTTTAAAATTTCCATTCTTCGCCTTTGCAATATATAGCTCATGGGACAAATAGCCTAAAAACTATTGTGGTATTGAATATGTACTTATGTATCTTATTTCTTATTAAGTTGCTTGTTGTGCGATAACCATGTTCCCCGGGACGCCATCAACTACTCTTTGTTGAATATCATGTGAGTTGCTATGCATGTTCGTCTTGTCTGAAGTAAGGGCGATTTACCATGAGTTGAATGGTTTGAGCATGCATATTGTTAGAGAAGAACATTGGGCCGCTAACTAAAGCCATGATCCATGGTGGAAGTTTCAGTTTTGGACAACTATCCTCAATCTCTTATGAGAATATTAATTGTTGCTAAATGCTTATGCATTAAAGAGGAGTCCATTATTTGTTGTCTATGTTGTCCCGGTATGGATGTCTAAGTTGAGAATAATCAAAAGCGAGAAATCCAATGCGAGCTTTCTCCATAGACCTTTGTACAGGCGGCATAGAGGTACCCCTTTGTGATACTTGGTTAAAACATATGTATTGCGGTGATAATCCAGGTAATCCGAGCTAATTAGGACAAGGTGCGGGCACTATTGGTATACTATGCATGAGGCTTGCAACTTGTAGGATATAATTTACATAACACATATGCTTTATTACTACCGTTGACAAAATTGTTTCTTGTTTTCAAAATAAAAGCTCTAGCACAAATATAGCAATCGATGCTTCCCTCTGCGAAGGGCCTTTCTTCTACTTTTATGTTGAGTCAGTTCACCTATTTCTCTCCATCTCAAGAAGCAAACACTTGTGTGAACTGTGCATTGATTCCTACATACTTGCATATTGCACTTATTATATTACTTTATGTTGACAATATCCATGAGATATACATGTTACAAGTTGAAAGCAACCGCTGAAACTTAATCTTCCTTTGTGTTGCTTCAATGCCTTTACTATGAATTTATTGCTTTATGAGTTAACTCTTATGCAAGACTTATTGATGCTTGTCTTGAAAGTACTATTCATGAAAAGTCTTTGCTATATGATTCAGTTGTTTACTCATTATCTTTACCATTGCTTCGAATCGCTGCATTCATTACATGTGCTTACAAATAGTATTGATCAAGATTATGATGGCATGTCACTTCAGAAATTATCTTTGTTATCGTTTACCTACTCGGGACGAGTAGGAACTAAGCTTGGGGATGCTGATACGTCTCCAACGTATCGATAATTTCTTATGTTCCATGCTACTTTATTGATGATACTCACATGTTTTATACATACTTTATGTCATATTTATGCATTTTCTGGCACTAACCTCTTAACAAGATGCCGAAGAGCCAGTTGCTGTTTTCTGCTGTTTTTGGTTTCAGAAATCCTAGTAAGGAAATATTCTCGGAATTGGACGAAATCAACGCCCAGGATCTTATTTTTCAACGAAGCTTCCAGAAGTCCGGAGAGGAAACGAAGTGGGGCGACGAGGCGGCCACACACCAGGGCGGCGCGGCCCAGGCCCTGGCCGCGCCGGCCTGTGGTGTGGGCCCCTCGTGGCGTCCCTAAACCTACCCTTCCGCCTACTTAAGCCTTCGTCGAGAATAACTCCAGTACCGAGAGACACGATACGGAAAACCTTCCAGAGACGCCGCCGCCGCCAATCCCATCTCGGGGGATTCAGGAGATCGCCTCCGGCACCCTGCCGGAGAGGGGAATCATCTCCCGGAGGACTCTTCACCGCCATGTTCGCCTCCGGAGTGATGTGTGAGTAGTTCACCCCTGGACTATGGGTCCATAGCAGTAGCTAGATGGTCGTCTTCTCCTAATTGTGCTATCATTGTTGGATCTTGTGAGCTGCCTAACATGATCAAGATCATCTATCTGTAATGCTACATGTTGCGTTTGTTGGGATCCGATGAATAATGAATGCTATGTTATGTTGATTATCAATCTATCATCTATGTGTTGTTTATGATCTTGCATGCTCTCCGTTGCTAGTAGAGGCTCTGGCCAAGTTTTTGCTTGTAACTCCAAGAGGGAGTATTTATGCTCGATAGTGGGTTCATGCCTCCATTAAATGCAGGGAGTGACAAAGAACCTCTAAGGTTGTGGATGTGCTGTTGCCACTAGGGATAAAACATCAATGCTATGTCTAAGGATATATTTGTTGATTACATTACGCACCATACTTAATGCAATTGTCTGTTGTTTGCAACTTAATACTGGAGGGGGTTTGGATGATAACCTGAAGGTGGACTTTTTAGGCATAGATGCATGCTGGATAGCGGTCTATGTACTTTGTCGTAATGCCCAATTAAATCTCACAATACTCATCATAACATGTATGTGCATGGTCATGCCCTCTTTATTTGTCAATTGCCCAACTGTAATTTGTTCACCCAACATGCTATTTATCTTATGGGAGAGACACCTCTAGTGAACTGTGGACCCCGGTTCATTCTTTCACATCGAATACAATCAACTGCAATACTCGTTCTACTGTTTTCTGCAAACATCATCATCCACACTATACATCTAATCCTTTGTTACAGCAAGCCGGTGAGATTGACAACCTCACTGTCACGTTGGGGCAAAGTAATTTGGTTGTGTTGTGCAGGTTCCACGTTGGCGCCGGAATCCCTGGTGTTGCGCCGCACTACACTCCACCGCCATCAACCTTCAACGTGCTTCTTGGCTCCTACTGGTTCAATAAACCTTGGTTTCTTACTGAGGGAAAACTTGCCGTTGTACGCACCACACCTTCCTCTTGGGGTTCCCAACGGACGCGTGCTGTACGCGTATCACACCACTAGAAGAATAACACCACAACTTAAATATCATAACATTGAATATTACTCAACCATAATTCACTACTAACATTTAGACTTTACCCATGTCCTTGATACGTCTCCAACGTATCTATAATTTTTGATGTTCCATGCTTGTTTTATGACAATACCGACATGTTTTGTTCACACTTTATGTCATATTTATGCATTTTCTGGAACTAACCTATTGACGAGATGCCGAAAGGCCAGTTGCTGTTTTCTGCTGTTTTTGGTTCCAGAAAGGCTGTTCGGGCAATATTCTCGGAATTGGACGAAATCAACGCCAAAACTCCTATTTTTCCCGGAAGGCTCCAGAACACCGAAGGAGAGTCGGAGAAGAGCCAGGGGGGCCCCACACCATAGGGCCGCGCGGGCCAGACCCTGGCCGCGCCGGCCTAGGGTGAGGCCACCCTGTCAGCCCTCCTGCGCTGCCTCTTCGCCTATAAAACCCCTTTCGACCTAAAAACGCAGCACCAATTGACGAAACTCCAGAAAGACTCCAGGGGCGCCGCCACCGTCGCGAAACTCCAATTCGGGGGACAGAACTCTCTGTTCCGGCACCCTGTCGGGACGGGGAATTGCCCCCGGAGCCATCTCCACCGCCGTCTCCACCGCCATCTTCACCGCCATCGCTGCCTCCATGATGAGGAGGGAGTAATTCACCCCCGGGGCTGAGGGCTCCGCTGTAGCTATGTGGTTAATCTCTCTCCCATGTACCTCAATACAATAATCTCATGAGCTGCTTTACATGATTGAGATTCATATGAGTTTTGTATCACAATTCATCTATGTGCTACTCTAGTGATGTTATTAAAGTAGTCTATTCCTCCTCCATGATGTAATGTTGGCAGTGTGTGCATCATGAAGTACTTGGTTTATGCTATGATTGTGATCTCTTGTAGATTATGAAGTTAACTATTACTATGATGGTATTGAAGCGATCTATTCCTCCTTTCATAGTGTGAAGGTTACGGTGTGCATGCTATGTTAGTACTTGGTTTAGTCGTGTTGATCTTTCATGCACTCTAAGGTTATTTAAATATGAACATTGAATTGTGGAGCTTGTTAACTCCGGCATTGAGGGTTCGTGTAATCCTACGCAATGGTGTTCATCATCCAACAAGAGTGTAGAGTATGCATTTATCTATTCTGTTATGTGATCAATGTTGAGAGTGTCCACTAGTGAAAGTATGATCCCTAGGCCTTGTTCCTAAATACTGCTATCGCTGCTTGTTTACTGTTTTACTGCTTGTTTACTTCCTGCAATATTACTACCATCAACTGCACGCCAGCAAGCACTTTTCTGGCGCCGTACTACTGCTCATATTCATTCATACCACTTGTATTTCACTATCTCTTCGCCGAACTAGTGCACCTATTAGGTGTGTTGGGGACACAAGAGACTTCTTGCTTTGTGGTTGCAGGGTTGCTTGAGAGGGATATCTTTGACCTCTTCCTCCCTGAGTTCGATAAACCTTGGGTGATCCACTTAAGGGAAATTTGCTGCTGTTCTACAAACCTCTGCTCTTGGAGGCCCAACACTGTCTACAAGAATAGAAGCTCCCGTAGACATCAAGCTATTTTCTGGCGCCGTTGCCGGGGAGGAAAGGTAAAAGGCACTCATACTTCGGTTCCAGGTAACAGTACTTTTCTGGTGCCATTGTGTGTGTGCTCGAAGCTATTTCCTTTAGATCCTGCAATTGCATCTTTTTGTTTCTTGTTTTTATTTTCACTAGTTAGGCATAATGGAAAACAACAACAAAATTGGTGAGCTTTTTAATCTTTTTCCTGATTTAGAATTGTTTGATGCGAAAATTAAAAAACCTATGGAACCTTATTTGCATGCTAGTAGCAATGTTATTAGTATGAACGCAATTACTACTAATGCTATGGAGAAGTCTAAGCTTGGGGAAGCTAGTTTTTGTGATCTTTTTAGCTTCCCATCTTTAGGGGAGAAAATTTGCTCTGATAATACTTTATCTCCCATATGCGATAACTCTAATGATGCTTGTGATATTTTAAATCCACCTACTGAAAGTATTCCATATAAAATACCTATGAAAATTATTGAACGTGTTATGGATAACCGCTATGAAGGGGATGGAACTGTCCATCCTGGAGATCATTTACTGTTTTTGCATGAATTATGCGGGTTATTCAAGTGTGCAGGTATCTCTATGGATGAAGTGAAGAAGAAATTATTCTCTATGTCGTTGTCTGGTAAAGCGGCGCATTGGTACAAACTGCTGAAGGATGGGCATTCTCTTGATTGGAAGGATATTGTGCCTCTATTTTACTCTAAATTCTATCCTCCAAGTGAAATTCACGAAGACCGAAACCGCATATATAATTTCTGGCCTCATGATGGAGAGAGTATTGCTCAAGCATGGGAGAGATTGAAGTCTTTAATGCTCAAATGCCCCAATCATGAGCTTCCTGGTAATATCATCATTGATAATTTCTATGCAAGACTTTCTTTTCAAGATAAAACCTTGCTGGATACTGCTTGTTCTGGATCATTCACGCGCAATAGAGAAGAGTTTAAATGGGACCTTCTTAATCGGATTCAGGAGAACGCTGAAGATTGGGAGAACGACAAAGGTAAAGAGTCAGATATAAATTATGATTATGAATGCATTGAAGCTTTTATGGATACCGATAAATTTCGAAATATGAGTGCTACTTATGGTCTTGACTCTCAAGTTGCTGCAAATCTTTATAAAGCCTTTGCTTCTAATTTTGAATTGCCTAAAAAGAATTTTTATAAGTATCATGAACCTTTTAAAGAGGCTTGCATGAAGAATGAAATTGTTGTTAATTATTGCAATAAGCATGCTCAAACTCCTAAGAATGCTATTTCCTATAAGCATGTTAATTTTTGTGGAATACATAGACCTTGTGGAATTAATCAAATCAAAGATGAGTATTGTATCCATCATGCTAATGAAAAAACTAGAAAGTGGTTTAGGGCTCTAGATGATCTTGGTAAAAAAGTTTGTGCCCTCTATCCTTTTATTTGTGAAGTTTGCCATGAAGTGGGTCATTTTAATTTTCAATGCTCCTCCAATGATAATTTGAACCCAATGAGTGCTACAAATTTGTATTGTGATGATGAAATTACTCCTAATCAGCATGATGAACTTACTTTATTTTTGGGGTGTGAAGAACTGTCGAGAAAAATCTCTTTGTTACATATGAGTGATCTTGATATTGATGATGTCCTGCATGGGTGTTTTTCTTATTGCATTGATAATAGCCATACAAATACTTACATACAAAATATTTTAGAAGATGACACCTTGCCAAAATATGATAGGACCGCTGTGTGTTTTCAACTAATTAATGAAAAGGAGGGATCCTCCCAAGTTTCTTCTATTGTTTCTGAAAGTAAATCAGATTATGCGGACAAGCCACCCTTCAAGCCTCTTCCTCCTAAAGAAGGGAACGAGGAGAAGGAAGAGAAGAAGAAGAAGAAGGGAACGAAGAAGAAGAAGAAGAAGAAGAAGAAGGAGAATAAAAAGAAGGAGGTAACAGCATATTCCCGCGTGAATGAGATAACGCTAGGTAACCGTAAGTATGTTGCTCCTAATGATTATTGTGATAATGAATCTGAATACGATGATCTTCTTATACCCTTTACATACATTAGTGATCATGATTTGAATGAGCACACTACTTTTGATATTGCAAATCTCTGGGAAACTAATTCTGAAAATGATGATGATAATAATTGCCATAGTGTCAGTGCTATCCATGCTTCCTCCCATAATGATATAGAAAGCTCTAAGCTTGGGGAAGAGGTGTTTGAAAATCCTTTTGCTACTAATCATTATGTGTTTGATACATCTCCTTCTAATAACAAAGATGGTATGGCCATAGACAGACCGACTGCGAAAGATAACTATTATATTTCTTATGATGACACTGTGCCTCCGATCTTTGATGATTATTATAAAGAATGCTATGATATAGGTTATAACTATCCTTATGAAACTTGTCATAGTCATGATTGGATTACCAAAAACAATTCTTTTAATATGCAACTTGTTCACCATGTTCAAATTCTTGATAATCATCTTGCTCCAATTACTATTAATGAGAATAATTTTTCTTATGCCAAATTTAATGATACTTCTATGCATATGAACCATGATAAGAATGTTTTAAGTGATGGGCATATTGTGGATTTCATCAATGATGCTACTGAAAGTTATTACGAGAGAGGGAAATATGGTCGGATGCATCTTAATAATATTAAGTTTCCCCTCTTTATGTTGAGAATCTTGAATTTACTCGTGTTTTACCCGCTTATGCTTGTCACTTTGTTCTTCGTGAATTCATTTGTGTACAAGATTCCTCTTCATAGGAAGTACGTTAGACTTAAATTTGTTTTGAATTTGCCTCTTGAAGCTCTCTTTTTGCTTCAAATACTATTTCCTGCGAGTGGATCATTAAAACTGCTGAGCCCATCTTAATGGCTATAAAGAAAGAACTTCTTGGGAGATAACCCATGTGTTATTCTGCTACAGTACTTTATTTTTATTTTGTGTCTTGGAAGTTGTTTACTACTGTAGCAACCTCTCCTTATCTTAGTTTAGTGTTTTGTTGTGCCAAGTAAAGTCGTTGATAGTAAAGTTCATACTAGATTTGGATTACTGCGCAGAAACAGATTTCTTTGCTGTCACGAATCTGGGCAAAATTCTCTGTAGGTAACTCAGAAAATTATGCCAATTTACGTGAGTGATCCTCAGATATGTACGCAACTTTCATTTAATTTGAGCATTTTCATTTGAGCAAGTCTGGTGCCCCTTTAAAATTCGTCTTTACGGACTGTTCTGTTTTGACAGATTCTGCCTTTTATTTCGCATTGCTTCTTTTCGCTATGTGGGATGGATTTCTTTGTTCCATTGACTTCCAGTAGCTTTAAGCAATGTCCAGAAGTGTTAAGAATGATTGTGTCACCTCTGAACATGTGAGTTTTTGATTATGCACTAACCCTCTAATGAGTTTGTTTCGAGTTTGGTGTGGAGGAAGTTTTCAAGGGTCAAGAGAGGAGGATGATATACTATGATCAAGGAGAGTGAAAAGTCTAAGCTTGGGGATGCCCCGGTGGTTCACCCCTGCATATATCAAGAAGACTCAAGCGTCTAAGCTTGGGGATGCCCAAGGCATCCCCTTCTTCATCGACAACATTATCAGGTTCCTCCCCTGAAACTATATTTTTATTCGGTCACATCTTATGTACTTTACTTGGAGCATCTGTGTGCTTTTGTTTTTGTTTTTGTTTGAATAAATGCTTGTATGGGAGAGAGACATGCTCCGCTGGTTCGTATGAACACATATGTTCTTAGCTTTTAATGTTCATGGCGAAGGTTGAAACTGCTTCGTTAATTGTTATATGGTTGGAAACGGAAAATGCTACATGTAGTAATTGGTATGATGTCTTGAATAACTTGATACTTGGCAATTGTTGTGCTCTTGTTTAAGCTCTTGCATCATATACTTTGCACCTATTAGTGAAGAAATACATAGAGCTTGTTAAAATTTGGTTTGCATGAGTGGTTTCTCTAGAGTCTAGATATTTTCTAGTGAGGTGTTTGAACAACAAGGAAGACGATGTATAGTCTTATAATGCTTGTAATATGTCTTTTATGTAAGTTTTGATGTACTAGTTCGTGCTTGTGTTTGCTTCAAACAACCTTGCTAGCCTAAAACCTTGTATCGAGAGGGAATACTTCTCATGCATCCAAATCCTTGAGCCAAACAACACTATGCCATTTGTGTCCACCATACCTACCTACTACATGGTATTTCCTGCCATTCCAAAGTAAAGTGCCTGAGTGCTACCTTTAAACAATTCAAAATTTATCACCTCTGATTTGTGTCAATGTTTTATAGCTCATGAGGAAGTATGTGGTGTTTATCTTTCAATCTTGTTGGGCAACTTTCACCAATGGACTAGTGGCTTCATCCGCTTATCCAATAATTTGCAAAAAGAGCTGGCAATGGGATTCCCAGTCCCAAATTAATTAACTTAAATAGACACTCCTCCATGGTATGTGATTGTTGGACGGCACCCGAAGGATTCGGTTAGCCATGACTTGTGTAAGCAAAGGTTGGGAGGAGTGTCATCATAATAAAACTAAAATAAAAAGGCACTCCTTCATGGTATGAGATTGTTGGCAGGCACCCGAGGATTCGGTTAGCCATGGTTTGTGAAAGAAAGGTTGGAAGGAGTGCCACCCAAAAATAAAATAAAATGGGAGCCGCTCTTTGAAGGTTTGTCTGGCAAGGGGGTCAGAGTACCCGCTACCATTCGTTGACAACAACATACACCTCTCAAAACTTTATTTTTATGCTCTCTTTATGTTTTCAAAACCAAAGCTCTAGCACAAATATAGCAATCGATGCTTTCCTCTTTGAAGGGCCATTCTTTTACTTTTATGTTGAGTCAGTTTACCCATTTCTCTCTATCTTAGAAGCAAACACTTGTATTAACTGTGCATTGATTCTTACATACTCGCTTATGGCATTTGTTATATTTCTTTGCATTGACAACTATCCATAAGATATACATGTTACAAGTTGAAAGCAACCGCTGAAACTTAATCTTCCATTGTGTTGCTTCAATGTCTCTACTATGAATTTATTGCTTTATGAGTTAACCCTTATGCAAGACTTATTGATGCTTGTCTTGAAAGTACTATTCATGAAAAGTCTTTGCTATATGATTCAATTGTTTACTCATTGCATTTACATTGTTTCGAATCGCTGCATTCATCTCATATGCTTTACAATAGTATGATTAAGATTATGTTGGTAGCATGTCACTTCAGAAATTATCTTTTATCGTTTACCTACTCGAGGACGAGTAGGAACTAAGCTTGGGGATGCTGATACGTCTCCAACGTATCTATAATTTCTGATGTTCCATGCTTGTTTTATGACAATACCGACATGTTTTGTTCACACTTTATGTCATATTTATGCATTTTCTGGAACTAACCTATTGACGAGATGCCGAAAGGCCAGTTGCTGTTTTCTGCTATTTTTGGTTCCAGAAAGGCTGTTCGGGCAATATTCTCGGAATTGGACGAAATCAACGCCAAAACTCCTATTTTTCCCGGAAGGCTCCAGAACACCGAAGGAGAGTCGGAGAAGAGCCAGGGGGCCCCACACCATAGGGCCGCGCGGGCCAGACCCTGGCCGCGCCGGCCTAGGGTGAGGCCACCCTGTCAGCCCTCCTGCGCCGCCTCTTCGCCTATAAAACCCCTTTCGACCTAAAAACGCAGCACCAATTGACGAAACTCCAGAAAGACTCCAGGGGCGCCGCCACCGTCGCGAAACTCCAATTCGGGGGACAGAACTCTCTGTTCCGGCACCCTGCCGGGACGGGGAATTGCCCCCGGAGCCATCTCCACAGCCGTCTCCACCGCCATCTTCACCGCCATCGCTGCCTCCATGATGAGGAGGGAGTAATTCACCCCCGGGGTTGAGGGCTCCGCTGTAGCTATGTGGTTAATCTCTCTCCCATGTACCTCAATACAATAATCTCATGAGCTGCTTTACATGATTGAGATTCATATGAGTTTTGTATCACAATTCATCTATGTGCTACTCTAGTGATGTTATTAAAGTAGTCTATTCCTCCTCCATGATGTAATGTTGGCAGTGTGTGCATCATGAAGTACTTGGTTTATGCTATGATTGTGATCTCTTGTAGATTATGAAGTTAACTATTACTATGATGGTATTGAAGCGATCTATTCCTCCTTTCATAGTGTGAAGGTTACGGTGTGCATGCTATGTTAGTACTTGGTTTAGTCGTGTTGATCTTTCATGCACTCTAAGGTTATTTAAATATGAACATTGAATTGTGGAGCTTGTTAACTCCGGCATTGAGGGTTCGTGTAATCCTACGCAATGGTGTTCATCATCCAACAAGAGTGTAGAGTATGCATTTATCTATTCTATTATGTGATCAATGTTGAGAGTGTCCACTAGTGAAAGTATGATCCCTAGGCCTTGTTCCTAAATACTGCTATCGCTGCTTGTTTACTGTTTTACTGCTTGTTTACTTCCTGCAATATTACTACCATCAACTGCACGCCAGCAAGCACTTTTCTGGCGCCGTACTACTGCTCATATTCATTCATACCACTTGTATTTCACTATCTCTTCGCCGAACTAGTGCACCTATTAGGTGTGTTGGGGACACAAGAGACTTCTTGCTTTGTGGTTGCAGGGTTGCTTGAGAGGGATATCTTTGACCTCTTCCTCCCTGAGTTCGATAAACCTTGGGTGATCCACTTAAGGGAAATTTGCTGCTGTTCTACAAACCTCTGCTCTTGGAGGCCCAACACTGTCTACAAGAATAGAAGCTCCCGTAGACATCAGTCCTCAAGAACTAAACGAACTACTCACGAGACATCATATGGAACGTGATCAGAGGTGGTATGATGATGAATAACAATCTGAACATAAACCTTGGTTCAATGGTTTCAGCCAATAGCATCAATAACAAGTAGAAATCAATACCGAGAGAGTTTCCCCTATCAAACAATCAAGATCCAACCCAAATTGTTACAGCGGTGACGATGTGCAGTGGTGGAGACGGCGGTGATGATGATGGAGATGATGACGACGGTGATGGAGATGATGTCCAGCTCGATGACGGTGACGATGGCGTCGATTTCCCCCTCCGGGAGGGAATTTCCCCGGCAAATTTGAGTCTGCCGGAGAGCTCTTTTCTCTCTGGTGTTTTCCGCCCCGCAGAGGCGGCTGTGACTCTTCGCGACCCTCCCCTGGAGCTTAGGTTTTCGGGACGAAGATGTACGCGAAGGAGAGGAGGCCAGAGGGGGCTGTGGGCCCCCTCCTCACAGGGCGGCGCGGCCAGGGCAGGGCCCGCGCCGGCCTATGAGGGGGGCCCATGGCGGCCCTCCTCGGCTCCCCCTTCTGGCTCCCTTCGTCTTCTGGAAAAATAGGATTTTCTGTATAATTTCTGTCAATTGTTGATCTTCCGAAATATTGCCTTCTGACGACGCTTTTTCCAGCAGAATCCTGACTCCGGTGCGCGATCCTCCAATAATCATGAAACATGCAAAATAGATGAAATAACATAAGTATCATCTCCAAATATGAAATATATCAATGAATAACAGCAAGTTATGATATAAAATAGTAATGCAAAATGGGCGTATCAGAGGCTCTGGCCAAGTTGATACTTGTAACTCCAAGAGGGAGTATTTATGCTCGATAGTGGGTTCATGCCTCCATTTAATCTGGGACAGTGACAGAAAGTTCTAAGGTTGTGGATGTGCTGTTGCCACTAGGGATAAAACATCAATGCTTTGTCTAAGGATATTTGTGTTGATTACATTACACACCATACTTAATGCAATTGTCTGTTGTTTGCAACTTAATACTGGAAGGGGTGCGGATGCTAACCTGAAGGTGGACTTTTTAGGCATAGATGCATGCTGGATAGCGGTCTATGTACTTTGTCGTAATGCCCAATTGAATTTCACACTACTCATCATGATATGTATGTGCATTGTTATGCCCTCTTGATTTGTCAATTGCCCAACTGTAATTTCTTCACCCAACATGCTATTTCTTATTGGAGAGACACCACTAGTGAACTGTGGACCCCGGTCCATTCTTTTACATCTGAATACAATCTACTGCAAACATTGTTCTTTATTGTTCTTCGCATACAAACATCATTTTCCACACCATACATTTAATCCTTTGTTACTGCAAGACGGTGAGATTGACAACCTCACTGTTAAGTTGGGGCAAAGTATTTGGATTGTGTTGTGCAGGTTCCACGTTGGCGCCGGAATCCCTGGTGTTGCGCCGCACTACACTCCGTCACCAACAACCTTCACGTGTTCCTTGACTCCTACTAGTTTGATAAACCTTGGTTTCTTACTGAGGGAAACTTGTTGCTGTACGCATCACACCTTCCACTTGGGGTTCCCAACGGGCGTGTGCTTTACGCGTCAACATCCACCTATAAAAAGAGGGACAAGGGGAGGGTGGCCGGCCACTCTAGCCTCCACCTTGGCCGCACCCCTTTGAGGGCCGGCGCCCAAGCCCCCCTCTCCCCAAACCCTAGCACCCCTCCTCCACATAGCTCTCCCGCAGCGCATAGGCGAAGGCGCGAAGCCCTGCCGGAGATCTCCACCACCACCGCCACCACGCCGTCGTGCTGCCGGGATTCCGAGGAGGATCTACTACTTCCGCTGCCTGCTGGAACGGGGAGGAGGACGTCGTGTTCATCAACACCGTAAGTGTGACCGAGTACGGAGGTGCTGCCCGATTGTGGCACCGTCAAGATCTTCTACGCGCTTTTGAAAGCGGCAAGTGATCAGCTTCTGCAACAATGAGATCTAATCTCGTAGGCTTTGGAAATCTTCAAGGGTTAGTCTCGTGATCCCCTCGTTGCTACCATCTTCTAGATTGCATCTTGGCTTGGTTTTCGTTCTTGTGGTAGGAATTTTTTTGTTTTCTATGCTACGAATCCCATCAGTGGTATCAGAGCCGTGTCTATGCATAGATTGGTTGCATGAGTAGAACACAATGGTTTTGTGGGCGTTGATGCTTTGTTGTCTTTAGTTCGTGTACTTTGCATCTTGCGGCATGGTGGGATGAAGCGGCTCGGGCTAACTTTACATGACCGCGTTCATGACACTTGCTCCACGTTCGACATGCAACTTGTATTGCATAAGTGGCTTTGCGGGTGTCTGTCTCTCCCACCATAGTGAAGATTCAATTTACTCTTTCTATTGACAACACTAGTATCACCGTTGTGGTTCATGTTCGTAGGTAGATTGGATCTTACTCGAAAACCCTAAACCACGTAAAATATGCAAACCAAATTAGAGACGTCTAACTTGTTTTTGCAGGGTTTGGTGATGTGATATGGCCATGATGTGATGATGAATATGTATGAGATGATCATTATTATATTGTGGCAACCGGCAGGAGCCTTATGGTTGTCTTTAAATTTCATGTTGAGTAGTATTTCAAAGTAGTTGTAATAGTTGCTACATGAGGTGAACAACCATGAAGACGGCGCCATGGACCTTGACGCTACGCCGACGATGATGGAGATCATGCCCGTTGATGATGGAGATCATGTCCGTGCTTTGGAGATGAAGATCGAAGGCGCAAAGACTAAAGGGCCATATCATATCACATATGAATTGCATGTGATGTTAATCCTTTATGCATCTTATTTTGCTTAGAATGCGACGGTAGCATTATAAGATGATCCCTCACATTAATATCAAGATAATAATGTGTTCTCCCCTCGTATGCACCGTTGCAACAGTTCGTCGTTTTGAAGCATCTCGTGATGATCAGATGTGATAGACTCTACGTTCATATACAACGGGTGTAAGCCATGTTTGCACACGCGGAATACTTGGGTTTGCTTGACGAGCCTAGCATGTACAGACATGGCCTCGGGACAACGGAAACCGAAAGGTTGAACACGACTCATATGGATGATATGATCAACATGTTGATGTTCACCATTGAAGCTACATCATCTCACGTGATGATCGGTTTTGGTGTAGTGGATGTGGATCGTGTACCACTTAACAACTATGAGGGATGTTGTATTAAGTGGGAGTTCATTATTAATTAGATTAAAACATGAACTAATTATCATAAACATAGTCTGAGTAGTATTTTGAATTAATTTTGTAGTATTGGCATCCGTTTTCTACCATGCGCTAGTCTTGTAATTGAAATAGAAATACTGTTAAGTTTGACAAGAAACTTTACGGACTGGTACCGTATTGTTAAAGAATCAAGAAATGGTTTAGTCCTATTGCAAACTTTTAGTAAACTTCACATTGTTGATTCAAAGAGCTATGGTTTCAATTAGTACCTAAAGTCATCTTGTCTCCGTGAAACTTGAAGTTCAAATCTGTTTGAAAAGTAAGGAGCTGAAAATTTTGTTTTCAGAAATAAGCAAGGTGTGAGATATATGTGATATCTAAGACCTTATTGTAAGATGATAGAATATAATTTGGTGAGACTACATAAACTCATAAGTTTTATGGGAATGTACGAAGGTTGAAGACGTTAGGCGTCCCAATCCTCCAACTATTGGGGCACTAACGATATTCGCATATCCATGAAGTGATCGTCCTTAGTATGCACCGTTGCTAAGACTCATCGTTTCGAAGCATCACGTGATGATCGGGTGTTATAGATTCTACGTGTGCATACAACGGGTGCAAGCCAGATTTGCACATGCGAATACTGAGGTTAAAACTTTATGAGCCTAGCATGTACAGACATGGTCTCAGAAAGTCTTCATGAAATGATGGATAAAATTATGAGTGAAATTGTTCATCATATTAAAAAGTTACTAATAGTGAAATCTGGAACACTTGTCATATGATGATCAAAGTAAGAACCTCAAGGTTATTAGTATTTGACCAATGGACTTAGAAGTTATTGAAGGTGAAGTGTTTTTCTGAGAATGAGGAAAACTAAAAGAGAAACTACAAAAGATATTTTGGCAGAATGAAAGAAAAGACTAGAAAGTCTAGCTCAGGTGTATATAAATGATATACATGTTATGAATGTATTCCTAGTTTGGTCACACAATGAAATTCTTGGGTATCTGTACCATATTGGTTGGTATGAAGTGTCATACAAAACAACGCAATACAAGAATACAATGGCCTAAATGACTAACAAGGAATATGATAGGAATGCACGTCTGGAACAAAAATAAAGTGTTATTATGTTTGTCGTTAGAATTTATATTTTTAATAAAGAACTTAATAATAAAGCCCTTAGAATTTATAATAAAGAACTTAATAATTGTTATTTTGCTCTGGTCAAATGAAAACAATGAGCTGTTCAAATTATGACATTACTCCATGTACGATGGATAAGTTATTATAAATCTTAATGGTGAAACACACACACATAACACTGACGCTAAAATGCTATAAAGCAAATGATTTGAATTCCACTTATTTGTGGAACCGCCATTTAGGTCATGTTAGAAAGGAACACATGAAGGAATTCCATGCAAATGGATTTTTGGAGTCATTTGATTTTTGAATCGTTTGGCGCTTGCAAATCTTTTCTAAAGAGAATGACTAAAATACCGTTCATAGGCCAAGATTTGAATGGGCAACTAACTTAGTGGAAACATATATGATGATGTATGTGGTTCACTAGGCATAGTTGTGTGCGGGAGATTCTTCTACTTCATGAAAACTTCCAACAATGAATTGAGTATATATATGTGGATATATTCGATAAGGAAGAAGTTTGAAACATTTGAATAGATTCAAATAGATTTTCAGCATGAAGTAGAAATCATCGTAATAGAAAAGTCAAATATCTATGATTGGATCATGGAGGAAATATTTGAATTACGAATTTTAGCGAACATCTAATAGAATTATGAAATTGTTCTACAACTCACGTTTCTTGGAGTATCATAATGATGATGGAGTATCCGAGAGGCATATCCAAACCTTGTTGGGTTAATGATGAGATAAAATAAAATGATGCCATTATATTTTTGTGGATTATGCTTTAGAGACTACCGCTTTTACACTAAATAGAGCATCATCCTGATCCGTTGAAATGACACCATACAAGTTATGGCATGGGTATAAACCCTAATAGTCCTTTCTTTAAATTTTGGTCTAAGAGTTTGCAACCAAAATCGGATGAATGTCTTTGTTGGTTATCCCAGAAAATTGATTGGGAATTCTTTCCACTATGGAGACAAAGACAAAAGTGTTTGTCAATGTTTCTTATTTATTTCCAAGAAATTGTTTCTAGCAAAGTATTTGAGTGGGAGGACAATAGAACTTGATAAGGTTTATGAACCTGAGCATAATGATCAGAGTAGCACAACATCGGAATTGGTTCCGGAAGCAGCCACGACGATCATGGCTCCCATGACTACAAAGTGTTTTAGCCATGGAGATCAAAGTACATATTGAACCTTGTAGGTATGGTTTACTTTGTGATCAAATAAATGATTTGTGGACAAAGGATTGATTTTGAACAATGATAAACCAACTACAAACAAAGAAGTTATGATGGGCCCTGACTCCGTTAAAATGGCTATACGCCATGAAATCCAAGATAGATGAATACTTTTTGAAAGTAAATGGATCTATGAAATTGATGGACTTGGATGTAATATCCTTGAAGAAGCTCGACTTGTCGAAAAGTTTTTTACGACAAAGTTCAAAGAGTTGACTCCGATAAGATTAGATCTTCCGTAGCAATGCTTATAGTCTATGTGGATTATTCTAGTAATCGCTACATATTTCTTTTATGAGATATACTAGTAGGATGGAAAAATACATTACTTAACAAAAGTGTGTATTAAAGATGTATACAAGATACAAACCAAGAGTTTTGCTAGTCTGTGGAATACTAGATAGATATACGAACTTCAATTGGATGAAGTGAGTATCGCGGAGTTGGAATCTTCACCGGATGAAATAGTCAAAGAGTTTTTGATTTCATCAGAAACGATGAAGATACTTGCATTTGCAAGAAATTAAGTGGGAGCGCTGAGACATATTTATAATACTTAATGTAGATGACATATAGTTGGTTATAAATGATGTAATTATATACTTGATTAAAAGGTTTCATTGAGAATTAACTTCAATGAAAGGATATGGACTGAAACATATTTAGTGTCAAGATCTATGAAGATAGATTAACACATAATAAGTTTAAGTCAAAGTACATAGAATGGATATTGAAGTAGTTCAATATAGAAATGTTAAGAAAATGTTCTTGTCATGTGAAGGTTTAACAAGACTTTAGTGTATTTGACACTCGATGAGTAAAAACACATGAGTGATTTTAGATCACGAATAATATGTACAAAATCAGATGTCCTGTGCTCTAAAAAGTTAGGAGCATATACCAAAATGATTCATGTGACGATTATTGGACAACAGTAAGAATATCCTTGAGTACTTTAGAAGAACCAAGGGTATATATTATTTTTTTGGAAAAATGACAAACAAACCGCTGTAAGGTGTTGCACCGATATTAGTTTTGTCACATATAAAAATAAAAATTTCAATCTCAAATTAGGCTAAGTGTTGTTTTAAAAGGTAGCACAATGAGCTAGAAGTTGTCTATGCTAGATTTAGATGAATTCTAAATATTGTGACGGATTCTACAAACGAAGGCAGGGTATGTCATTGCTTTAACAATGGCTGAGGATGTTTAAGTCGAAGAGTTCTTTGAGAACTTGGTGTAGTTCCGATAATGTCAGAACTTTGAAGCTATATTGTGTATGACAATATTAGTGACATATTTCAGACCGCGGAATTAAGGTTCCACCAGAGGACTAAACATATATGATTATGCCGACTCATTTGGAAAATGAGTGATGCGTTGAGACGCAAATGAATTGCAAAATACATACGTTTCTGAGCGTGTCAGATCCGTTGACTAAAACCTCTCCCGTGAGCAAAACATGATAAAGCACCGGAAGGCCAAGGTGTTATATCTTTACAAATGTAAACTAGATTATTGACTCTAGTGCAAGTGGGAGACTGTTGGAGATATGCCCAAGAGTAATAAAATGGTTATTATAATATATCTTTGTGTTTATGATAATGTTTACATACCATGCTATAATTGTATTAACCGAAACATTGATACATGTGTGTTATGTGAACAACAAGGAGTCCCTAGTAAGCCTCTTGTATAACTAGCTTGTTGATTAATAGATGATCATAGTTTCATGATCATGAACATTGGATGTTATTAATAACAAGGTTATGTCATTATGTGAATGATGTAATGGACACACCCAATTAAGCGTAGCATAAGATCACGTCATTAAGTTCATTTTCTATAAGCTTTCGATACATAGTTACCTAGTCCTTTCGACCATGAGATCATATAAATCACTTATGCCGGAAGGGTACTTTGATTACATCAAACGCCACTGCGTAAATGGGTGGTTATAAAGGTGGGATTATGTATCCGGAAAGTATGAGTTGAGGCATATGGATCAACAGTGGGATTTGTCCACCCCGATAACGGATAGATATACTCTGGGCCCTCTCGGCGGAATGTCATCTAAATTAGCTTGCAAGCATATGAATGGTTCATAAGAGAACACATACCACGGTACGAGTAAAGAGTACTTGTCATGAGACGAGGTTGAACAAGGTATAGAGATACCGATGATCAACCCCGGACAAGTAAAATATCGCGTGACAAAGGGAATCGGTATCATATGTAAATGGTTCATTCGATCACTAAGTCATCGTTGAATATGTGAGAGCCATTATGGATCTCCGGATCCCGCTATTGGTTATTAGTCGGAGAGAGGTCTCAACCATGTCTGCATAGTTCGCGAACCGTAGGGTGACACACTTAAGGTTTGATGTCGTTTAAGTAGATTTGGAATATGGAATGGAGTTAGAAGTTTTGTTCGGAGTCTCGGATAGGATCCAGGACATCACGAGGAGTTCCGGAATGGTCCGGAGAATAAGATTCATGTATAGGAAGTCATTTTCCAAGTTTGAAAATGATCCGGTGCATTTACGGAAAGTTCTAGAAGGTTCTAGAAAAGTCCGGAAGAAATCACCATGGAAAGTTGAGTCCCGAAGGGACTCCACCTAGCATGGCCGGCCAGCCTAAGGAGGAGGAGTCCCAGGTGGACTCCACCCCATGGTGTCCGGCCACCCCCCCCCCCCCCCAAGGACAAGGTGGGAGTCCCACCTTGAGTAGGAGTCCCACCTTGGGTAGGTTTCCCACCTTATGGCAAGTTCTTGAGTTGGGGTCTTATTCGAAGACTTGGAGTCTAACTCTTGGGGGTTCCACCTATAAAAAGAGGGACAAGGGGAGGGTGGCCGGCCACTCTAGCCTCCACCTTGGCCGCACCCCTTTGAGGGCCGGCGTCCAAGCCCCCTGATACGTCTCCAACGTATCGATAATTTCTTATGTTCCATATGCCACTTTATTGATGATACCTACATGTTTTATACATACTTTATGTCATATTTATGCATTTTCCGGCACTAACCTATTAACGAGATGCCGAAGAGCCAGTTGCTGTTTTCTGCTGTTTTTGGTTTCGGAAATCCTAGTAAGGAAATATTCTCGGAATTGGACGAAATCAACGCCCAGCATCTTAGAATCCCACGAAGCTTCCAGAACACCTGAGAGCCACCAGAGGAGGGCCCTGTGGGCCCCAGATGATAGGCTGGCGCGGCCAGGGGGTGGGCCGCGCCCCCCTGTTGTGTCGTCGCCTCCTCGACCTTCCAACTCCGCCTCTTCGCCTATTTAGGCCTCCCTGACCTAAATCCTCGACACCGATTGACGAAACCAGAGAAAACCTTCCAGAGCCGCCGCCATCGCGAAACTCCAATTCGGGGGACAGAAGTCTCTGTTCTGGCACCCTGCCGGGACGGGGAATTGCCCCCAGAGTCATCTCCACCGCCGTCTCCACCGCCATCTTCACCGCCATTGCTGTCTCCATGATGAGGAGGGAGTAATTCACCCCCGGGGCTGAGGGCTCCGTGATGTCTACGGGAGCTTCTATTCTTGTAGACAGTGTTGGGCCTCCAAGAGCAGAGGTTTGTAGAACAGCAGCAAGTTTCCCTTAAGTGGATCACCCAAGGTTTATCGAACTCAGGGAGGAAGAGGTCAAAGATATCCCTCTCATGCAACCCTGCAACCACAAAGCAAGAAGTCTCTTGTGTCCCCAACACACCTAATAGGTGCACTAGTTTGGCGAAGAGATAGTGAAATACAGGTGGTATGAATAAGTATGAGCAGCAGCAACGGCACCAGAAAAGTGCTTGCTGGCGTGTAGTTGATAGTGATGATATTGCGGACAGTACAGATGCAGTAAAACAGTAAACAAGCAGCGATATCAGTATTTAGGAACAAGGCCTAGGCATTATACTTTCACTAGTGGACACTCTCAACATTGATCACATAACAGAATAAATAAATAGATGCTAGACTCTACACTCTCTTCTCTTGTTGGATGATGAACACCACTAATTGTGTAGGATTACACGAACCCTCAATGCCGGAGTTAACAAGCTCCACAATATTCGATATTCATATTTAAATAACCTTAGAGTGCACGACAGATCAACATAACTAAACCAAGTACTAACATAGCATGCACACTGTCACCTTCACGCTACGAAAGGAGGCATAGATCACATCAATACCATCATAGCAATAGTTAACTTCATAATCTACAAGAGATCACAATCATAGCCTATGCCAAGTACTACACGATGCACACACTGTCACCATTACACCGTGGAGGAGGAATAGACTACTTTAATAACATCACTAGAGTAGCACATAGATAAATTGTGATACAAAACACATTGCAATCATAAAGAGATATAAATAAGCACTTCACTATGCCATTCATAACAGTGAATAAGTATTCTGTGAAATATAGCCTAAGAGACCCACACGGTGCACACACTGTCACCTTTACACACGTGGGACAAGGAGTCTCCGGAGATCACATAAGTAAAATCCACTTGACTAGCATAATGACATCTAGATTACAAGCATCATCATATGAATCTCAATCATGTAAGGCAGCTCATGAGATTATTGTATTGAAGTACATAGGAGAGAGATTAACCACATAGCTACCGGTACAGCCCCGAGCCTCGATGGAGAACTACTCCCTCCTCATGGGAGACAGCAGCGGTGATGAAGATGGCGGTGGAGATGGCAGCGGTGTCGATGGAGAAGCCTTCCGGGGGCACTTCCTCATCCCGGCGGCGTGCCGGAACAGAGACTCCTGTCCCCCAGATCTTGGCTTCGCGATGGCGGCGGCTCTGGAAGGTTTCTCGTACCGTGGCTTTTCCGTCTCGATGTTTTAGGTCAGGGACCTTTATATAGGCGAAGAGGCGGCGTCAGAAGGGGTCTGGGGCCACCAGACAATAGGGCGGCGCGGCCAGGGCCTGGGCTGCGCCAGCCCCATGTGTGGGCCCCCTGTGGGTCCTCTTTGGCGACTCTCGGGTGTTCTGGAAGCTCCCGGGGATTCTAAGATGTGGGGCGTTGATTTCGTCCGATTCTGAGAATATTTCCTTACTAGGATTTCTGAAACCAAAAACAGCAGAAAACAGCAACTGGCCCTTCGGCATCTCGTCAATAGGTTAGTTCCGGAAAACGCATAAATATGACATAAAGTATGCATAAAACATGTAGATATCATCAATAATGTGGCATGGAACATAAGAAATTATCGATACGTCGGAGACGTATCAGCATCCCCAAGCTTAGTTTCTGCTCGTCCCGAGCAGGTAAACGATAACAAAGATAATTTCTGGAGTGACATGCCATCATAACCTTGATCATACTATTGTAAACACATGTAATGAATGCAGCGATCAAAACAATGGTAAATGATATGAGTAAACAAATGAATCATATAGCAAAGACTTTTCATGAATAGTACTTTCAAGACAAGCATCAATAAGTCTTGCATAAGAGTTAACTCATAAAGCAATAATTTCATAGTATAGGTATCGAAGCAACACAAAGGAAGATTAAGTTTCAGCGGTTGCTTTCAACTTGTAACATGTATATCTCATGGATATTGTCAACATAGAGTAATATAACAAATGCAATATACAAGTATGTAGGAATCAATGCACAGTTCACACAAGTGTTTGCTTATTGAGATGGAGAGAAATAGGTGAACTGACTCAACATAAAAGTAAAAGAATGGCCCTTCGCAGAGGGAAGCATTGATTGCTATATTTGTGCTAGAGCTTTTGTTTTGAAAGCAAGAAACAATTTTGTCAACGGTAGTAATAAAGCATATGTGTCATGTAAATTATATCCTACAAGTTGCAAGCCTCATGCATAGTATACTAATAGTGCCCGCACCTTGTCCTAATTAGCTTGGATTACCGGGATTATCATTGCAATGCACATGTTTCAACCAAGTGTCACAAAGGGGTACCTCTATGCCGCCTGTACAAAGGTCTAAGGAGAAAGCTCGCATTGGATTTCTCGCTATTGATTATTCTCAACTTAGACATCCATACCGGGACAACATAGACAACAGATAATGGACTCCTCTTTAATGGTTAAGCATTCAACAATTATTAATTTTCTCATATGAGGTTGAGGATGTTTGTCCAAAACTGAAACTTCCACCATGGATCATGGCTTTAGTTAGCGGCCCAATGTTCTTCTCTAACATTATGCATGCTCTAACCATTCTAGCGGTAAATCTCCCTTACTTCAGACAAGACGAACATGCATAGCAACTCACATGATATTCAACAAAGAGTAGTTGATGGCGTCCCCAGGAACATGGTTATCGCACAGCAAGCAACTTAATAAGAGATAAAGTGCATAAGTACATATTCAATACCAGAATAGTTTTTAGGCTATTTGTCCCATGAGCTATATATTGTAAAGGCAAAGGATAGAAATTTTAAAGGTAGCACTCAAGCAATTTACTTTGGAATGGCGGAGAAATACCATGTAGTAGGTAGGTATGTTGGACACAAATGACATAGTGATTGGCTCAAGGATTTTGGATGCATGAGAAGTATTCCCTCTCGATACAAGGTTTAGGCTAGCAAGGCTATTTGAAACAAACACAAGAATGAACCGGTGCAGCAAAACTCACATAAAAGACATATTGTAAACATTATAAGACTCTACACCGTCTTCCTTGTTGTTCAAACTCAATACTAGAAATTATCTAGACCTTGGAGAGACCAATTATGCAAACCAAATTTAGCAAGCTCTATGTATTTCTTCATTAATAGGTGCAAAGTATATGATGCAAGAGCTTAATCATGAGCACAACAATTGCCAAGTATCACATTATTCAAGACATCATACCAATTACTACATGTAGCATTTCCCGTTTCCAACCATATAACAATTAACGAAGCAGTTTCAACCTTCGCCATGAAAATTAAAGGGTAAGAACACATGTGTTCATATGAACCAGCGGAGCGTGTCTCTCTCCCACACAAGCATTTATTCAAACAAAAACAAAAATAGAAACACACAAACGCTCCAAGTAAAGTACATAAGATGTGACCGAATAAAAATTTAGTTTCAAGAGAAGGAACCTGATAATTTGTTGATGAAGAAGGGGATGCCTTGGGCATCCCCAAGCTTAGACGCTTGAGTCTTCTTGAAATATGCAGGGGTGAACCACCGGGGCATCCCCAAGCTTAGAGCTTTCACTCTCCTTGATCATAGTATATCATCCTCCTCTCTTGACCCTTGAAAACTTCCTTCACACCAAACTCGAAACAAACTCATTAGAGGGTTAGTGCATAATCAAAAATTCACATGTTCAGAGGTGACACAATCATTCTTAACACTTCTGGACATTGCTCAAAGCTACTGGAAGTCAATGAAACAAAGAAATCCATCCCACATAGCAAAAGAAGCAATGCGAAATAAAAGGCAGAATCTGTCAAAACAGAACAGTCCGTAAAGACGAATTTTATTGAGGCACCAGACTTGCTCAAATGAAAATGCTCAAATTGAATGAAAGTTGCGTACATATCTGAGGATCACTCACGTAAATTGGCATAATATTCTGAGTTACCTACAGAGAATTTTGCCCAGATTCGTTACAGCAAAGAAATCTGTTTCTGCGCAGTAATCCAAATCTAGTATCAACCTTACTATGAAAGACTTTACTTGGCACAACAATGCAACAAAACTAAGATAAGGAGAGGTTGCTACTGTAGTAACAACTTCCAAGACACAAATATAAAATAGAGGTACTGTAGCAAAATAAACACATGGATTATCTCCCAAGAAGTTCTTTCTTTATAGCCACTAGCAAATATGCCCGCGCGTTGCTGCGGTTATAGAACATATCTCCTCTTTATATTTTATCTTTACTCCATGCATGATCTCATAGCCGGTTATAAAAAAAACAAACTTGCATTTTAGATACATCGTTTAAATTGAAATTAGATGCAACACAATTTTTTCGTGTACAAATGCACAATCAAAGATAGGAAAATGTACCAAAAGTCCTAATATTTAAGTGATTAAATTTGCAGTATTCTATTGACATTAAATTATTTCGTCAAATCATCCATATCAAGAAATTCAGACAATCGCTTCAGTTTTCCCAATACAAATACGTCCTCCCGTCATTCATGGCGTGATCCAGTCATGGAGGAAAAGTTAAGTAACGATGCTCATATACCCTCATGTAAAGCGCCTAGCAGAGTCAAGCCTTTTCTACCCTTACTGCAATCAGATCATGTCCAGGTGTATTGTTTCTTCTTGGAAACAACAAATTAACAGCGCTCTTGCTCAACCAATCCAAACATGCTAATAATCATGAAGCTTCCAATGTTGCCTCATTTTGCTGCAAAATTTCACCTAGAGGCATCTGATGTATGATGTTGAGGCTCTATATTTTCTTAGCTGTTTCTCTAGGTGCTCGATAGAAAGTCTGTCGCAGCAAATAATTCATTTTGTACTATCAGAGATATACGATGGCGGAGAACATGTGCACCGTGCTTCGCCACAAACATCGGCATATTCAGTACATCAAGTAGCATAGCTGTTGTTTCCCTGCAGCACGAACATAGTTAGACATTCAGAGCTGCAAATAGCAGTATATCGGAGCGTGTTGGACCTGACAAAAGTCCTGCTTTGCTGCCATTGCCGCACATGAGTCTACATTCCTACACATCAGAATACAGTCGGAGGATTAGGATTTGGTTTTATCTCGGCAGGCCATAGCCAACAACAGAAAAGGTGGAGGACAAAACCAAGCATAAGATGTGCTTTTATTTAGGGGATAGTAGAATCAGCGATAGTACACAACATTAAGCTAGGCTTCTGCACAACCAATGAGATCAGCACTACCAAATCAGGTGATGTTAAGAAAACATGAATCCATCTTCGGCGTATGGATGGTGAGGCTCCGGCGGCGGTGGATCCCTCCTGTTAAGGATCTGCGGGAGCCTCTTGGCTGTGGTTGGGGTGCCAGGGGAGGTGCAGGTCACGGGAGGAGGGTTTTTTTTTCAGAGTAGTAGACCTGACGGGCATGATTATCTTGCACCTCACGAGCCTCGCCACGGCTTCGTCGCGAATTTTCCTCCGTCGGTAGTCCAATCGCTAAAACGCGTGACTCATAGCTTGGAGGCAAAGTCTATGGACAGAGCGCCCTCCAGCCTTTTGCATCCCGCCGTGCGAGGTCAGCTGCCACGGCCGCCCATGCCCTCGATTTCCGTGATCACAGCTGCTCAGGTCGTCAGGAGTATTTATGAAGAGGAGTCGTGGGCGCACCACAGACCGGGGAATAGTAGTGGGTGTGTGCGGCGAACGATATTTTTTCAACTTACCCGTATAATATAAATCGCACTGAGCCGCGTACGTCTGGAACCGGGGCAAATCTAATTTGAAACGTTTTTTTAACTTACCGGTGGCATTGGTGGGTAATTTCATTTAACTTTACAGGCAGTTTTAAGTTGGACAACGACCGAGGGAGAAACCCTTTTGCTTTTATTATTAGGTATAGATTAAGATGGGCTCAGCAGTTTTAATGATGCACTCGCAAGAAATAGTATTTGAAGCAAAAAAGAGCATCAAGAAGCAAATTCAAAACAAATTTAAGTCTAACATGCTTCCTATGAAAAGGAATCTTGTAAATAAACAAGTTCAAGAAGCATAATGCAACAAGCATAGAAAGATAAAACAAGTGTAGCTTCAAAAAT
Organism: Lolium perenne; assembly: GCF_019359855.2. Lineage (NCBI taxonomy): Eukaryota > Viridiplantae > Streptophyta > Magnoliopsida > Poales > Poaceae > Lolium > Lolium perenne. Next base: position 194,062,611 of record NC_067245.2, read on the forward strand.
TTCAGCACATAGAGAGGTGTTTTAGTAACATGAAAATTACAACCATATTTTCCTCTCTCATAATAACTTTCAGTAGCATCATGAGCAAACTCAACAATATAACTATCACATAAAGCATTCTTATCATGAGTCTCATGCATAAAATTATTACTCTCCACATAAGCATAATTAATTTTATTAGTTGTAGTGGGAGCAAATTCAACAAAGTAGCTATCATTATTATTCTCATTATCAAATATAGGAGGCATATTGTAATCATAATCAAATTTATCTTCCATAACAGGTGGAACCAAAAGACTACTATCATTATAATCATCATAAATAGGAGGCAAAGTATCATCAAAGTAAATTTTCTCCTCCATGCCCGGGGGACTAAAAAGATCATGCTCATCAAAACCAGCTTCCCCAAGCTTAGAATTTTCCATAGCATTAGCAACAATAGTGTTCAAAGCATTCATATTAATAACATTTCCATTAGCATGCATATAAAGTTCCATGGGTTTTTTAATTCTCTCTTCAAACACATCATGTCCTAATTCAAGATAAAGTTCATAAAGATCTCTCATATTTTTATTGTTTTCCATTATGCCTAACTAGTGCAAACAAGAAACAAAAAGATGCAATTGCAGGATCTAAAGGAAATAGCTTCGAGCACAAACACAATGGCGCCAGAAAAGTACTGTTACCTGGAACCGGAGTATGAGCGCCTTTTACCTTTCCTCCCCGGCAACGGCGCCAGAAAAGTACTTGATGTCTACGGGAGCTTCTATTCTTGTAGACAGTGTTGGGCCTCCAAGAGCAGAGGTTTGTAGAACAGCAGCAAGTTTCCCTTAAGTGGATCACCCAAGGTTTATCGAACTCAGGGAGGAAGAGGTCAAAGATATCCCTCTCATGCAACCCTGCAACCACAAAGCAAGAAGTCTCTTGTGTCCCCAACACACCTAATAGGTGCACTAGTTTGGCGAAGAGATAGTGAAATACAGGTGGTATGAATAAGTATGAGCAGCAGCAACGGCACCAGAAAAGTGCTTGCTGGCGTGTAGTTGATAGTGATGATATTGCGGACAGTACAGATGCAGTAAAACAATAAACAAGCAGCGATATCAGTATTTAGGAACAAGGCCTAGGCATTATACTTTCACTAGTGGACACTCTCAACATTGATCACATAACAGAATAAATAAATAGATGCTAGACTCTACACTCTCCTGTTGGATGATGAACACCACTAATTGTGTAGGATTACACGAACCCTCAATGCCGGAGTTAACAAGCTCCACAATATTCGATATTCATATTTAAATAACCTTAGAGTGCACGACAGATCAACATAACTAAACCAAGTACTAACATAGCATGCACACTGTCACCTTCACGCTACGAAAGGAGGCATAGATCACATCAATACCATCATAGCAATAGTTAACTTCATAATCTACAAGAGATCACAATCATAGCCTACGCCAAGTACTACACGATGCACACACTGTCACCATTACACCGTGGAGGAGGAATAGACTACTTTAATAACATCACTAGAGTAGCACATAGATAAATTGTGATACAAAACACATTGCAATCATAAAGAGATATAAATAAGCACTTCACTATGCCATTCATAACAGTGAATAAGTATTCTGTGAAATATAGCCTAAGAGACCCACACGGTGCACACACTGTCACCTTTACACACGTGGGACAAGGAGTCTCCGGAGATCACATAAGTAAAATCCACTTGACTAGCATAATGACATCTAGATTACAAGCATCATCATATGAATCTCAATCATGTAAGGCAGCTCATGAGATTATTGTATTGAAGTACATAGGAGAGAGATTAACCACATAGCTACCGGTACAGCCCCGAGCCTCGATGGAGAACTACTCCCTCCTCATGGGAGACAGCAGCGGTGATGAAGATGGCGGTGGAGATGGCAGCGGTGTCGATGGAGAAGCCTTCCGGGGGCACTTCCTCGTCCCGGCGGCGTGCCGGAACAGAGACTCCTGTCCCCCAGATCTTGGCTTCGCGATGGCGGCGGCTCTGGAAGGTTTCTCGTACCGTGGCTTTTCCGTCTCGATGTTTTAGGTCAGGGACCTTTATATAGGCGAAGAGGCGGCGTCAGAAGGGGTCTGGGGCCACCAGACAATAGGGCGGCGCGGCCAGGGCCTGGGCCGCGCCAGCCCCATGTGTGGGCCCCATGTGGGTCCTCTCTGGCGACTCTCGGGTGTTCTGGAAGCTCCCGGGGATTCTAAGATGCTGGGCGTTGATTTCGTCCGATTCCGAGAATATTTCCTTACTAGGATTTCTGAAACCAAAAACAGCAAAACTTGACAAGCGGCCCTTCGGCATCTCGTCAATAGGTTAGTTCCGGAAAACGCATAAATATGACATAAAGTATGCATAAAACATGTAGATATCATCAATAATGTGGCATGGAATATAAGAAATTATCGATACGTTGGAGACGTATCAGCATCCCCAAGCTTAGTTTCTGCTCGTCCCGAGCAGGTAAACAATAACAAAGATAATTTCTGGAGTGACATGCCATCATAACCTTGATCATACTATTGTAAACACATGTAATGAATGCAGCGATCAAAACAATGGTAAATGATATGAGTAAACAAATGAATCATATAGCAAAGACTTTTCATGAATAGTACTTTCAAGACAAGCATCAATAAGTCTTGCATAAGAGTTAACTCATAAAGCAATAATTTCATAGTATAGGTATCGAAGCAACACAAAGGAAGATTAAGTTTCAGCGGTTGCTTTCAACTTGTAACATGTATATCTCATGGATATTGTCAACATAGAGTAATATAACAAATGCAATATACAAGTATGTAGGAATCAATGCACAGTTCACACAAGTGTTTGCTTCTTGAGATGGAGAGAAATAGGTGAACTGACTCAACATAAAAGTAAAAGAATGGCCCTTCGCAGAGGGAAGCATTGATTGCTATATTTGTGCTAGAGCTTTTGTTTTGAAAGCAAGAAAATATTTTGTCAACGGTAGTAATAAAGCATATGTGTCAAGTAAATTATATCCTACAAGTTGCAAGCCTCATGCATAGTATACTAATAGTGCCCGCACCTTGTCCTAATTAGCTTGGATTACCGGGATTATCATTGCAATGCACATGTTTCAACCAAGTGTCACAAAGGGGTACCTCTATGCCGCCTGTACAAAGGTCTAAGGAGAAAGCTCGCATTGGATTTCTCGCTATTGATTATTCTCAACTTAGACATCCATACCGGGACAACATAGACAACAGATAATGGACTCCTCTTTAATGCGTAAGCATTCAGCAATTATTAATTTTCTCATATGAGGTTGAGGATGTTTGTCCAAAACTGAAACTTCCACATGGATCATGGCTTTAGTTAGCGGCCCAATGTTCTTCTCTAACATTATGCATGCTCTAACCATTCAACTCATGGTAAATCGCCCTTACTTCAGACAAGACGAACATGCATAGCAACTCACATGATATTCAACAAAGAGTAGTTGATGGCGTCCCCAGGAACATGGTTATCGCACAGCAAGCAACTTAATAAGAGATAAAGTGCATAAGTTCATATTCAATACCACAATAGTTTTTAGGCTATTTGTCCCATGAGCTATATATTGTAAAGGCAAAGGATAGAAATTTTAAAGGTAGCACTCAAGCAATTTACTTTGGAATGGCGGAGAAATACCATGTAGTAGGTAGGTATGGTGGACACAAATGACATAGTGATTGGCTCAAGGATTTTGGATGCATGAGAAGTATTCCCTCTCGATACAAGGTTTAGGCTAGCAAGGCTATTTGAAACAAACACAAGGATGAACCGGTGCAGCAAAACTCACATAAAAGACATATTGTAAACATTATAAGACTCTACACCATCTTCCTTGTTGTTCAAACTCAATACTAGAAATTATCTAGACCTTGGAGAGACCAATTATGCAAACCAAATTTAGCAAGCTCTATGTATTTCTTCATTAATAGGTGCAAAGTATATGATGCAAGAGCTTAATCATGAGCACAACAATTGCCAAGTATCACATTATTTAAGACATCATACCAATTACTACATGTAGCATTTCCCGTTTCCAACCATATAACAATTAACGAAGCAGTTTCAACCTTCGCCATGAAAATTAAAGGCTAAGAACACATGTGTTCATATGAACCAGCAGAGCGTGTCTCTCTCCCACACAAGCATTTATTCAAACAAAAACAAAAATAGAAACACACAAACGCTCCAAGTAAAGTACATAAGATGTGACCGAATAAAAATATAGTTTCAAGAGAAGGAACCTGATAATTTGTTGATGAAGAAGGGGATGCCTTGGGCATCCCCAAGCTTAGACGCTTGAGTCTTCTTGAAATATGCAGGGGTGAACCACCGGGGCATCCCCAAGCTTAGAGCTTTCACTCTCCTTGATCATAGTATATCATCCTCCTCTCTTGACCCTTGAAAACTTCCTTCACACCAAACTCGAAACAAACTCATTAGAGGGTTAGTGCATAATCAAAAATTCACATGTTCAGAGGTGACACAATCATTCTTAACACTTCTAGACATTGCTCAAAGCTACTGGAAGTCAATGATTGTGTCCAGAAGTGTTAAGAATGATTGTGTCACCTCTGAACATGTGAATTTTTGATTATGCACTAACCCTCTAATGAGTTGTTTTGAGTTTGGTGTGGAGGAAGTTTTCAAGGGTCAAGAGAGGAGGATGATACAATATGATCAAGGGGAGTGAAAGCTCTAAGCTTGGGGATGCCCCGGTGGTTCATCCCTGCATATTTCAAGAAGACTCAAGCATCTAAGCTTGGGGATGCCTTGGGCATCCCCTTCTTCATCGACAAATTATCAGGTTCCTCCCTTGAAACTATATTTTTATTCGGCCACATCTTATGTACTTTACTTGGAGCGTCTGTTTGTTTTTGTTTTTGTTTTGTTTGAATAAATGCTTGTGTGGGAGAGACACACGCTCCGCTGGTTCATATGAACACATGTGTTCTTAGTTTTTAATGTTCATGGCGAAGGTTGAAACTGCTTCGTTAATTGTTATATGGTTGGAAACAGAAAATGCTACATGTAGTAATTGGTATGATGTCTTGAATAACTTGATACTTGGCAATTGTTGTGCTCATGTTTAAGCTCTTGCATCATATACTTTGCACCTATTAATGAAGAAATACATAGAGCTGGTTAAAATTTGGTTTGCATGATTGGTCTCTCTAAGGTCTATATATTTTCTGGTAAAGTGTTTGAACAACAAGGAAGACAATGTATAGTCTTATAATGCTTGCAATATGTTCTTATGTAAGTTTTGTTGTACTAGTTCATACTTGTGTTTGTTTCAAACAACCTTGCTAGCCTAAGCCTTGTATTGAGAGGGATTACTTCTCATGCATCCAAATCCTTGAGCCAAACACTATGCCATTTGTGTCCACCATACCTACCTACTACATGGTATTTCTCCGTCATTCCAAAGTAAATTGCTTGAGTGCTACCTTTAAATTTCTATCCCCTATCTTTGCAATATATAGCTCATGGGACAAATAGCCTAAAAACTATTGTGGTATTGAATATGTACTTATGCACTTTATCTCTTATAAGTTGCTTGTTGTGCGATAACCATGTTCCTGGGGACGCCATCAACTACTCTTTGTTGAATATCATGTGAGTTGCTATGCATGTCCGTCTTGTCTGAAGTAAGGGCGATTTACCATGAGTTGAATGGTTTGAGCATGCATATTGTTAGAGAAGAACATTGGGCCGCTAACTAAAGCCATGATCCATGGTGGAAGTTTCAGTTTTGGACAAATATCCTCAATCTCATATGAGAAAATTAATTGTTGTTGAATGCTTAAGCATTAAAGAGGAGTCCATTATCTGTTGTCTATGTTGTCCCGGTATGGATGTCTAAGTTGAGAATAATCAAAAGCGAGAAATCCAATGCGAGCTTTCTCCTTAGACCTTTGTACAGGCGGCATAGAGGTACCCCTTCGTGATACTTGGTTAAAACATATGTATTGCGATGATAATCCAGGTAATCCGAGCTAATTAGGACAAGGTGCGGGCACTATTGGTATACTATGCATGAGGCTTGCAACTTGTAGGATATAATTTACATGATACATATGCTTTATTACTACCGTTGACAAAATTGTTTCTTGTTTTCAAAATAAAAGCTCTAGCACAAATATAGCAATCAATGCTTCCCTCTGCGAAGGGCCTTTCTTTTACTTTAATGTTGAGTCAGTTTACCTACTTCCTTCCATCTTAGAAGCAAACACTTGTGTTAACTGTGCATTGATTCTTACATGCTTGCTTATTGCACTTGATATATTGCTTTGCATTGACAACTATCCATGAGATATACATGTTACAAGTTGAAAGCAACCGCTGAAACTTAATCTTCCTTTGTGTTGCTTCAATGCCTTTACTATGAATTTATTGCTTTATGAGTTAACTCTTATGCAAGACTTATTGATGCTTGTCTTGAAAGTACTATTCATGAAAAGTCTTTGCTGTATGATTCAATTGTTTACTCATTGCATTTACCATTGCTTGGATCGCTGCATTCATTACATGTGCTTACAATAGTATGATCAAGATTATGATGGCATGTCACTTCAGAAATTATCTTTGTTATCGTTTACCTACTCGGGACGAGCAGGAACTAAGCTTGGGGATGCTGATACGTCTCCAACGTATCGATAATTTCTTATGTTCCATGCCACTTTATTGATGATACCTACATGTTTTATACATACTTTATGTCATATTTATGCATTTTCCGGCACTAACCTATTAACGAGATGCCGAAGAGCCAGTTGCTGTTTTCTGCTGTTTTTGGTTTCAGAAATCCTAGTAAGGAAATATTCTCGGAATTGGACGAAATCAACGCCTAACATCTTAGAATCCCACGAAGCTTCCAGAACACCCGAGAGCCACCAGAGGAGGGCCCTGTGGGCCCCAGATGATAGGCTGGCGCGGCCAGGGGGTGGGCCGCGCCCCCCTGTTGTGTCGTCGCCTCGTCGACCTTCCGACTCCGCCTCTTCGCCTATTTAGGCCTCCCTGACCTAAATCCTCGACACCGATTGACGAAACCAGAGAAAACCTTCCAGAGCCGCCGCCATCGCGAAACTCCAATTCGGGGGACAGAAGTCTCTGTTCCGGCACCCTGCCGGGACGGGGAATTGCCCCCGGAGTCATCTCCACTGCCGTCTCCACCGCCATCTTCACCGCCATCGCTGTCTCCATGATGAGGAGGGAGTAATTCACCCCCGGGGCTGAGGGCTCCGCTGTAGCTATGTGGTTCATCTCTCTCTTTATGTGATCTAGTTGAATATCATCTATGTGCTACTCTAGTGATGTTATTAAAGTAGTTTATTCCTCCTCCACGGTGTAATGGTGACAGTGTGTGCATCGTGTAGTACTTGGCGTAGGTTATGATTGTAATCTCTTGTAGATTATGAAGTTAATTATTGCTATGATAGTATTGATGTGATCTATGCCTCCTTCATAGTGTGATGGTGACAGTGTGAATGCTATGTTAGTACTTGGTGTAATTGCAATGATCTATCATGCACTCTAAGGTTATTTAAACATGAATATCGAATATTGTGGAGCTTGTTAACTCCGGCATTGAGGGTTCGTGTAATCCTACACAATTAGTGGTGTTCATCATCCAACAAGAGAGTGTAGAGTGGTTCTATTATGTGATCATTGTTGAGAGTGTCCACTAGTGAAAGCAGGATCCCTAGGCCTTGCTTCCAAGCATCGAATCTCCGTTTGTTTACTGTTTTGTTGCATGTTTACTCGCTGCCATATTTTATTCAGATTGCTATTACCACTCATATTCATTCATACCACTTGTATTTCACTATCTCTTCGCCGAACTAGTGCACCTATACATCTGACAAGTGTATTGGGTGTGTTGGGGACACAAGAGACTTCTTGCTTTGTGGTTGCAGGGTTGCTTGAGAGGGATATCTTTGACCTCTTCCTCCCTGAGTTCGATAAACCTTGGGTGATCCACTTAAGGGAAAACTTGTTGCTGTTCTACAAACCTCTGCTCTTGGAGGCCCAACACTGTCTACAGGAAAAGAAGCGTGAGTAGACATCACCCCCCTCTCCCCAAACCCTAGCACCCCTCCTCCACATAGCTCTCCCGCAGCGCATAGGCGAAGGCCTGCCGGAGATCTCCACCACCACCGCCACCACGCCGTTGTGCTGCCAGGATTCCGAGGAGGATCTACTACTTCCGCTACCCGATGGAACGGGGAGGAGGACGTCGTCTTCATCAACATCGTACGTGTGACCGAGTACGGAGGTGCTGCCCGATTGTGGCACCGTCAAGATCTTCTACGCGCTTTTGAAAGCGGCAAGTGATCATCTTCTGCAACAACGAGATCTAATCTCGTAGGCTTTGGAAATCTTCAAGGGTTAGTCTCGTGATCCCCTCGTTGCTACCATCTTCTAGATTGCATCTTGGCTTGGTTTTCGTTCTTGCGGTAGGAAATTTTTTGTTTTCTATGCTACGAATCCCATCAACACCTTCAGAAGTGATTTTTTATCCTACTGGTCGATTAAACCTTTGTTTCTTACAGAGGGAAAACTTGTTACTGTGCTCATCATACCTTCCTCTTGGGGTTCCCCAACGGGGTGCTTTGCACAACATCACGCCACACAGAAATCCAATTTGTATGGCAAGCATTCTATGGCGCACTGCCCATGCGCCACAAAATAGGTATTTAGGTGCGCTACAGATGACCCTTTCCCTACTAGTGATCATGCAAAGTATCACGAGGTTTAGTCAATAAAGAATGACAATAATTAATGTGAACTCATCAAGTGATAACTCTTACATTCTACAAAGCATGCATACTAGTAAATAACATTGCAAGAAACATGAATGATAAGTAATATGAATCATAAAGCATGATTAGAAGAATCCTATAGAATTGTTGGAAGACTCATTGTCCTCTCTTTTTGAGGAATATTTGTTTTGACTCTTGGACACAAGAAAGTAAGTAGGAAATGTATGTCCTAAACCTCCAACAAAATAAAAAGTAGAGAGCATAAAACATGGTTTTGAGCTATGCAATTCATGTCAATAATAATAATAAGGATGAGGTACCAAGTATCTCATGTATTAAAATATCTATGTGTCATGAGTTTGACCTCTTATAAGTAAGTGTTACCTCATTTTCTTGAATGAAAAGGACTACACCTCTTGTTACCAATCTTCGGGTTACCAAGACCTTTCAACATACATGTTTCAACCGAGTACTGCAATGGGTACCTTCATGCTGCATGTACGAAGGACCAAAGGAGATGTGTATCTCAACTATAGGCCATGCATACCGGGACAACATGAACAACAAATGTTGAGCATCCTCTCTAACTCTCTCTCACTTTTTTCTCATACTTTTATTTATTTATTTTATTTTCTTTTTCAACTATTTTTTTCACAACTCATTTTCTCTTACTTTCTTCCACTCTTCCTATTGAGGATGCTCATTGCTAAAACTTACACCATGATTAAGCATGGCTTCGGTTAGCGATCCATTGCTCTTCTCGAACAATTCATGCTTACTTGTTGAACGGACCGTAGCGAACAAGAGGGGGGTGAATGGGAGCTACGCAATTTTTAGCCTTTTTCAATTTTTAGTGCAATGGAAGTAAAGGTGATAGCTTTAGTGGTGGAGATGTTCCTAGTATGATCCTAGGCTAGTGCAACAAGCAAAGGAACCAAGCAACAATAATAAAGATGAGGAGCGGGACAACCGGAGGGCGCGAAGACGAGGCGAGGATTTGTTTCCCACAGTTCCTCCCACAAAAGGGAGTACGTCTGCGTTGAGGAGGTGCTAGCCTCACACAAGAGGCTAGGCGGCCACACCACGAAGGAAGGCCTCACCTTCTTCCTCAAGAGAGCTCCACAAAGGGGCTCCCCCTTCTCCAATAAGGCACCGGTCGAGGCGGTGGTTCCTTCACAAGGTTGGGGCGAGCTCCACAACACTAGGAGGCTCCCAACACCCTATGGGGCTATAACAACTCCAAGCTAGCCTCCATAGGAGCACTTCATCCAAGATCCCACCATAGGAACCCTAACAACAGGATCCACAAAGGACTAGCATGAATTGGTGAAAACTCTCTTGGTAGATCGATAGATCGGGGCCTCGTCCACCACTCCTCAAAGTATGGGAAAGATTGGTTGGGTAGGTGGGGAGATCCACTAAGTTTGAGCTCAGGAACAGTGGAGGAGAGAAGAAGAGAAGAGCTAAAAACGAGCTGGAGAAGAAGGGTCTTTTATATAGGGCCCCTCAAATCCAACTGTTATGTTCAGTTTCTGCCTAAGCGGTACTACCGCTCCGGATTCGAAATCCCCCACATAACTTATCCACGTGGACACACAGCGGTACTACCCCTTGTGGTACCGCTTGAGGTACCGCAATGGTCTCTGGGAGTACTGGACTCCAAGCGGTACCACAACGGTAGTGCCGTAACTTATGTTACGGTACCTAAGCGGTACTACCGCTCAAGGTACCGTAGAGGTACCGTAACTTGTTCTGTGGGACTTTGATACGTCTCCGACGTATCGATAATTTCTTATGTTCCATGCCACATTATTGATGTTATCTACATGTTTTATGCACACTTTATGTCATATTCGTGCATTTTCTGGAACTAACCTATTAACAAGATGCCGAAGTGCCAGTTGCTGTTTTCTGCTGTTTTTGGTTTCAGAAATCCTAGTAAGGAAATATTCTCGGAATTGGACGAAATCAAAGCTCAGGGGCCTATTTTTCCACGAAGCTTCCAGAAGTCCGAAGGAGAGACGAAGAGGGGCGACGAGGGGGCCACACCCTAGGGCGGCGCGGCCCCCCCCCTTGGCCGCGCGGCCCTGTGGTGTGGGGCCCCCGTGCCGCCTCTTGACCTGCCCTTCCGCCTACAAATAGCTTCCGTGACGAAACCCCCAGTACCGAGAACCACGATACGGAAAACCTTCCAGAGACGCCGCCGCCGCCGATCCCATCTCGGGGGATCCAGGAGATCGCCTCCGGCACCCTGCCGGAGTGGGGAATCATCTCCCGGAGGACTCTACGCCGCCATGGTCGCCTCCGGTGTGATGTGTGAGTAGTCTACCCCTGGACTATGGGTCCATAGCAGTAGCTAGATGGTTGTCTTCTCCCCATTGTGCTATCATTGTCGGATCTTGTGAGCTGCCTAACATGATCAAGATCATCTATCTGTAATTCTATATGTTGCGTTTGTTGGGATCCGATGAATAGAGAATACTTGTTATGTTGATTATCAAAGTTATGCTTATGTGTTGTTTATGATCTTGCATGCTTTCCGTTACTAGTAGATGCTCTGGCCAAGTAGATGCTTGTAACTCCAAGAGGGAGTACTTATGCTCGATAGTGGGTTCATGCCTCGCATTGACACAGGACATGTGATGTAAAGTTCTAAGGTTGTGTTGTGCTGTTGCCACTAGGGATAAAACATTGATGCTATGTCTAAGGATGTAGTTGTTGATTACATTACGCACCATACTTAATGCAATTGTCTGTTGCTTTGCAACTTAATACTGGAGGGGGTTCGGATGATAACCTGAAGGTGGTCTTTTTAGGCATAGATGCAGTTGGATGGCGGTCTATGTACTTTGTCGTAATGCCCAATTAAATCTCACTATACTCATCATGATATGTATGTGCATTGTCATGCTCTCTTTATTTGTCAATTGCCCAACTGTAATTTGTTCACCCAACATGCTGTTTGTCTTATGGGAGAGACACCTCTAGTGAACTGTGGACCCCGGTCCAATTCTCTTTACTGAAATACAATCTACTGCAATACTTGTTCTCTTGTTTTCTGCAAACAATCATCTTCCACACAATACGGTTAATCCTTTGTTACAGCAAGCCGGTGAGATTGACAACCTCACTGTTTCGTTGGGGCAAAGTACTTTGGTTGTGTTGTGCAGGTTCCACGTTGGCGCCGGAATCCCTGGTGTTGCGCCGCACTACATCCCGCCGCCATCAACCTTCAACGTGCTTCTTGGCTCCTCCTGGTTCGATAAACCTTGGTTTCTTTCTGAGGGAAAACTTGCTGCTGTGCGCATCATACCTTCCTCTTGGGGTTGCCCAACGAACGTGTGAAATACACGCCATCAAGCACATTTTCTGGCGCCGTTGCCGGGGAGATCAAGATACGCTGCAAGGGGAGTCTCCACTTCTCAATCTCTTTACTTTGTTTTTGTCTTGCTTAGTTTTATTTACTACTTTGTTTGCTGCACTAAATCAAAATACAAAAAAATTAGTTGCTAGTTTTACTTTATTTGCTATCTTGTTTGCTATATCAAAAACACAAAAAATTAGTTACTTGTTTTACTTTACTTAATATCATGCATGTTTTTATTTCACTAGTTAAGCATAATGGAAAACAACAAAAATATGAGAGATCTTTATGAACTTTATCTTGAATTAGGACATGATGTGTTTGAAGAGAGAATTAAAAAACCCATGGAACTTTATATGCATGCTAATGGGAATGTTATTACTATGGATGCTTTGAACACCATTGTTGCTAATGCTATGGAAAATTCTAAGCTTGGGGAAGCTAGCTCTGATGAGCATGATCTTTTTAGTCCCCCAAGCATTGAGGAGAAAATTTTCTTTTATGATTACAATATGCCTCCTATATATGATGATAGCCACTTTGTTGAATTTGCTCCCACTACAACTAATAAAATTGATTATGCTTACGTGGAGAGTAATAATTTTATGCATGAGACTCATGATAAGAATGCTTTATGTGATAGTTACATTGTTGAGTTTGCTCATGATGCTACTGAAAATTATTATGAGAGAGGAAAATATGGTTGTAGAAATTTTCATGTTACTAAAAGACCTCTCTATGTGCTGAAATTTTTGAAGCTACACTTGTTTTATCTTCCTATGCTTGTTACTTTGCTCTTCATGAACTTGTTTATTTACAAGATTCCTATGCATAGGAAGCATTTTAGACTTAAATGTGTTTTGAATTTGCCTCTTGATGCTCTCTTTTGCATCAAATACTATTTCTTGCGAGTGCATCATTAAAATTGCTGAGCCCATCTTAATGGCTATAAAGAAAGAACTTCTTGGGAGATAACCCATGTGTTATTTTGCTACAGTACTTTGTTTTTATTTTGTGTCTTGGAAGTTGTTTACTACTGTAGCAACCTCTCCCTATCTTAGTTTTGTGTTTTGTTGTGCCAAGTTAAGCCGTTGATAGAAAAGTAAGTACTAGATTTGGATTACTGCGCAGTTCCAGATTTCTTTGCTGTCACGAATCTGGGTCCACCTCCCTGTAGGTAACTCAGAAAATTAAGCCAATTTACGTGCATGATCCTCAGATATGTACGCAACTTTCATTCAATTTGAGCATTTTCATTTGAGCAAGTCTGGTGCCATTTTAAAATTCGTCAATACGAACTGTTCTGTTTTGACAGATTCTGCCTTTTATTTCGCATTGCCTCTTTTGCTATGTTGGATGAATTTCTTTGATCCACTAATGTCCAGTAGCATTATGCAATGTCCAGAAGTGTTAAGAATGATTGTGTCACCTCTGAATATGTCAATTTATATTGTGCACTAACCCTCTAATGAGTTGTTTCGAGTTTGGTGTGGAGGAAGTTTTCAAGGATCAAGAGAGGAGTATGATGCAACATGATCAAGGAGAGTGAAAGCTCTAAGCTTGGGGATGCCCCGGTGGTTCACCCCTGCATATATCAAGAAGACTCAAGCGTCTAAGCTTGGGGATGCCCAAGGCATCCCCTTCTTCATCGACAACATTATCAGTTCCTCCCCGAAACTATATTTTTATTCCATCACATCTTATGTGCTTTTTCTTGGAGCGTCGGTTTGTTTTTGTTTTTTGTTTTGTTTGAATAAAATGGATCCTAGCATTCGCTTTATGGGAGAGAGACACGCTCCGCTGTAGCATATGGACAAGTATGTCCTTGGTTTCTACTCATAGTATTCATGGCGAAGTTTCTCCTTCGTTAAATTGTTATATGGTTGGAATTGGAAAATGATACATGTAGTAATTGCTATTAATGTCTTGGGTAATGTGATACTTGGCAATTGTTGTGCTCATGTTTAAGCTCTTGCATCATATGCTTTGCACCCATTAATGAAGAAATACATAGAGCATGCTAAAATTTGGTTTGCATATTTAGTTTCTCTAAGGTCTAGATAATTTCTAGTATTGAGTTTGAACAACAAGGAAGATGGTGTAGAGTCTTATAATGTTTTCAATATGACTTTTATGTGAGTTTTGCTGCACCGGTTCATCCTTGTGTTTGTTTCAAATAAGCCTTGCTAGCCTAAACCTTGTATCGAGAGGGAATACTTCTCATGCATCCAAAATACTTGAGCCAACCACTATGCCATTTGTGTCCACCATACCTACCTACTACATGGTATTTTCCGCCATTCCAAAGTAAATTGCTTGAGTGCTACCTTTAAAATTCCATCATTCACCTTTGCAATATATAGCTCATGGGACAAATAGCTTAAAAACTATTGTGGTATTGAATATGTAATTATGCACTTTATCTCTTATTAAGTTGCTTGTTGTGCGATAACCATGTTCACTGGGGACGCCATCAACTATTCATTGTTGAATTTCATGTGAGTTGCTATGCATGTCCGTCTTGTCTGAAGTAAGAGAGATCTACCACCATATGGTTAAGCATGCATATGTTAGAGAAGAACATTGGGCCGCTAACTAAAGCCATGATCCATGGTGGAAGTTTCAGTTTTGGACAACAATCCTCAAATCTCAAATGAGAAAATTATTAATTGTTGTTATATGCTTATGCATAAAAGAGGAGTCCATTATCTGTTGTCTATGTTGTCCCGGTATGGATGTCTAAGTTGAAGAATAATCAATAGCGAGAAATCCAATGCGAGCTTTCTCCTTAGACCTTTGTACAGGCGGCATAGAGGTACCCCTTTGTGACACTTGGTAAAAACAATGCATTGTGATGATCCGGTAGTCCAAGCTAATTAGGACAAGGTGCGGGCACTATTAGTACACTATGCATGAGGCTTGCAACTTATATGATATAATTTACATGATGCATATGCTTTATTACTACCGTTGACAAAATTGTTTCATGTTTTCAAAATCAAAGCTCTAGCACAAATATAGCAATCGATGCTTTTCCTCTATGAGGACCATTCTTTTACTTTCAATGTTGAGTCAGTTCACCTATTTCTCTCCACCTCAAGAAGCAAACACTTGTGTGAACTGTGCATTGATTCCTACATACTTGCTTATTGCACTTATTATATTACTCTATGTTGACAATATCCATGAGATATACATGTTACAAGTTGAAAGCAACCGCTGAAACTTAATCTTCTTTTGTGTTGCTTCAATGCCTTTACTTTGAATTATTGCTTTATGAGTTAACTCTTATGCAAGACTTAATTGATGCTTGTCTTGAAGTGCTATTCATGAAAAGTCTTTGCTTTATGATTCACTTGTTTACTCATGTCATATACATTGTTTTGATCGCTGCATTCACTACATATGCTTTACAAATAGTATGATCAAGATTATGGTGGCATGTCACTCCAGAAATTATCTGTGTTATCGTTTTACCTGCTCGGGACGAGCAAAACTAAGCTTGGGGATGCTGATACGTCTCCGACGTATCGATAATTTCTTATGTTCCATGCCACATTATTGATGTTATCTACATGTTTTATGCACACTTTATGTCATATTCGTGCATTTTCTGGAACTAACCTATTAACAAGATGCCGAAGTGCCAGTTGCTGTTTTCTGCTGTTTTTGGTTTCAGAAATCCTAGTAAGGAAATATTCTCGGAATTGGACGAAATCAAAGCCCAGGGGCCTATTTTTCCACGAAGCTTCCAGAAGTCCGAAGGAGAGACGAAGAGGGGCGCCGCCTCTTGACCTGCCCTTCCGCCTACAAATAGCCTCCGTGACGAAACCCCCAGTACCGAGAACCACGATACGGAAAACCTTCCAGAGACGCCGCCGCCGATCCCATCTCGGGGGATCCAGGAGATCGCCTCCGGCACCCTGCCGGAGAGGGGAATCATCTCCCGGAGGACTCTACGCCGCCATGGTCGCCTCCGGTGTGATGTGTGAGTAGTCTACCCCTGGACTATGGGTCCATAGCAGTAGCTAGATGGTTGTCTTCTCCCCATTGTGCTATCATTGTCGGATCTTGTGAGCTGCCTAACATGATCAAGATCATCTATCTGTAATTCTATATGTTGCGTTTGTTGGGATCCGATGAATAGAGAATACTTGTTATGTTGATTATCAAAGTTATGCTTATGTGTTGTTTATGATCTTGCATGCTTTCCGTTACTAGTAGATGCTCTGGCCAAGTAGATGCTTGTAACTCCAAGAGGGAGTACTTATGCTCGATAGTGGGTTCATGCCTGCATTGACACCGGGACAAAGGATGTAAAGTTCTAAGGTTGTGTTGTGCTGTTGCCACTAGGGATAAAACATTGATGCTATGTCTAAGGATGTAGTTGTTGATTACATTACGCACCATACTTAATGCAATTGTCTGTTGCTTTGCAACTTAATACTGGAGGGGGTTCGGATGATAACCTGAAGGTGGACTTTTTAGGCATAGATGCAGTTGGATGGCGGTCTATGTACTTTGTCGTAATGCCCAATTAAATCTCACTATACTCATCATGATATGTATGTGCATTGTCATGCTCTCTTTATTTGTCAATTGCCCAACTGTAATTTGTTCACCCAACATGCTGTTTGTCTTATGGGAGAGACACCTCTAGTGAACTGTGGACCCCGGTCCAATTCTCTTTACTGAAATACAATCTCATCGCAATACTTGTTCTACTGTTTTCTGCAAACAATCATCTTCCACACAATACGGTTAATCCTTTGTTACAGCAAGCCGGTGAGATTGACAACCTCACTGTTTCGTTGGGGCAAAGTACTTTGGTTGTGTTGTGCAGGTTCCACGTTGGCGCCGGAATCCCTGGTGTTGCGCCGCACTACATCCCGCCGCCATCAACCTTCAACGTGCTTCTTGGCTCCTCCTGGTTCGATAAACCTTGGTTTCTTTCTGAGGGAAAACTTGCTGCTGTGCGCATCATACCTTCCTCTTGGGGTTGCCCAATGAACTTGTGAAATACACGCCATCAGACTTTTCAGTGTAAAACCTCCAGAGCAGTACTGTGGAGCGGTACCAGTAGGGTAGCTGTACTACCGCTGCTGGTACCGGTAGTACCGCTTTGGTAGAAACTGATTTCTCCTCTTTTCCTCTCCAACCATGTCACCTCGCGACACACACGCAAAACCAGAAAACCTATAAGCTACGCTTCAATCCTCCGATCATGACGTGTTCTGCGAGGGCACCGTGTACTTGCAAATCTATCAAAGGCAATCTTTGCGCACGGTTAAATTCATTCAAGTGTTGTCATCAAACACACAAAACTCGGGATATAGATCTTGCTCTTTCAATCTCCCCCTTTTTGGTATTTGATGACAACACAAGAAATTGCAACATAGCATAAGATATTATGATAAAGTTCGATCTCGATTTGCAAAAAGTGGATGAGCTCCCCCTAGATGTGTGCATATTTGGAATATGCACACATCCTAGAGGAACAACTCCCCCTAGATTCTACAAACCATGCACATATGCAACAATGATATTTGACAAGTTTATAAAGCATATGCACAAAATGGAGGCAACACATGATCATGCAAAGAGCTTTGGGTGGATTTGTCATACCTTTGCCCTGAGAAAAACCCAAACTCACAATAAGTGCCTCCATAGAATTGGTGTAGCCAACATGAGATAAATAATGATGACCAATATAGGCTACCACGAATAAGTCTTAATACAAACCGGGGGATCGGGAGATCCACAAATAGAGTAGCAAGCATACGAATAAGTTCTGAATAACTAGTGATAAAATATGATGCCAAGGACGAAAAACCAAAATGAAGCACCAAGCCCTTGGCATCCCCATGCAAATTCCCATCCTAATAGACCAACTTCTCCCCCTTTGACATCATAACACCAAAAAGGGAGAAGAAGCATACTAACGTCCCAAGGGGATCACTCGTCATCATCATCATCATCATCGTCGCCTTCCTCGTCGTTCTCCTCCTCATCATCCTCCATCTCTTTGTCCTCGTCCTCTTCATCTTTGTCTTGATCTTCAACTTGGCCCTTGCCATGAGGTGGTGGAGATGGACGAACAATGTGCTCAGGGATGGAGTCCTTGGAGCTTGACCAAGTGTACTTGGACTTCCATTCTCCGGGAGGAGTGATGTTGTCCTCGGAGCCCTCGGAGATGGGAAGACCCATGTGCCTCATCATCGCCTTTTGGCGTTGGCGGATCTTCTTGTTGTCATGGTGGGCTTGGTACATCCTGTCTTGGAGGTCCTCCTTGAAGCAAAAGGACTTCTTGAGGCGAGCGGTGAGCTTGGCGAAGAGGCCTTTGGTCTTGACGGAGTTGGGCACGAAGTCGGAGTCATCACTATCGGCTTCCTCCTCCTCAGTGTCCTTGGGTGCATTCTTGCCATACCTCGGAAGATCATGATTCTTTACTAGGGGGCTCTTCTCCTTATGAATAGTGAGGAGGCGGCATTGCTCTAGGATATTTCCACGGCCAGCTTGATCCCACTTGATGCAAATGAGCCTCATGATGTAGGGAGCATATTGAGGAAGCTTGCGGAGGAAGGCACAATCACGCATCTCATGCCATATGTAGTCCATGACATGCAACTGCTTGCCTCTACCCTTCATCTGATCGGTGCTCACAAGGAGGTTCACAAGAAACCCATGCACCTCATCATGGTTGGTGTGCTTGGGGTTGATGGTGTTGCGGTAGATGCGGTTCATGATGTCGTAGACGGGAAGAAGATGGTAGGCACTTCCGCACAACATCCTTCCGGGGATGTAGAGGTTGGCCATCTTCTCCTTGGCCATTGGCTTGGGTTGGAGGTGAATCTGGAAGAAGTTGGTTTCATTGTCGGGGAGATCATAGCCAATGCCCCTAGCAAACTCCTGCCACGTGGCTTCCATCACAAACTCCTTGGTCATCCACTTTAATGAGCGAAAGCCACCTTCATCCTCAACAAACACCATGGTGGCATAGAACTGGTATATCACTTCCTTGGAGAAGTTGTGAGAGAAGGTCATCAAAGGAATAAGCCCTTGCTCTTCACAGATCTCAAGTGCTTCCCCAAAGTATTCAGGCTTGGATTGGAGCTTTTCCATGTTGATGGAGTATTGAGGGCAACAATTGAACTCCTTTGCCCCATCGACATCGTTGTAGATCCTTTCTTGATCGACGTGGTAGAAGAAGTTGTTTGGACATTGACGAGCGTTCCTTGGCAGCAAGTACGGATTGGCTCCTCGTAGTCGCAAGAATTGGTCTTTCTTGAGAGAGGCCATAGACTGTTGGGGACCCGAGGCTGCTGCTTCCCTTTGGCACTTGGTGAGCCTTGGCGAGATAATCTCATCTTGCTCTTCTTGTTCTTGATCACGGTGACGATGAGATGTGTGACCTTCTTGCCCTTCTTCTTGCTGCTATGGGATGGACATGTGAAACATCATGGGTTTGGGAGGGAATAGGGGATAAGTGCACAAGCCATGGAGTTAAAGATCAAAGAGGACACTAACACACATCATAGGTGAAACCAGTCATAGCGGTAGTACCGCAACAAAGTCTGGTAGTACCGCTTGGACCGGTAGTACCGCTCGTGAACAAGCGGTACTACCGCTCAAGCACAGCACATCTAGATCTAGGTCGCGGTTCATGGCAATGAGGTTCATAGTCTCACACAATGTTGCTAGCTAGTATCCCCGTACGTGAAGAGCTTCCAAGAAGGTTTCTCCACCACAAAACCCAATCAAACCCTAATTAACCTATGCATCTAGGGAGTTCAACACACCCTAGAGAGAGAGATTAGAGCCCATACCGGAGGACATGGTGGAGAGGAGGGTGGGGAAGCTTCTCCACGGAGGAGATTTGGCCGGGGAAGGTCGGAGGAGGAGATCGGAGCCGGTCTCCTCGAGGTCTTGGAGCTTGGGGGCGCTTTGACTCAAGGTGGATGGGGAAAAGTGATCTGTTGGGGAAGAACCCGTCCCACCCGGTACCTTTAGTCAAAAGCACAAGCGGTAGTACCGCTCGTAGGAGCGGTAGTACCGCTTACCGGTACTTGCCCGGTACCTCGAGCGGTAGTACCGCTCTGGGGCAAACTCCTGACAGTCGTCAGGTTACTGCACCGGAGCGGTAGTACCGGCCTGAGGACCGGTAGTACCGGCCTCCAAAGCTCAAAAACACTCAGATTTTGGTGTAGACTTGTGCTTTTAGACTGAATTGGCTCAAGAGGTAGATATTGGCTTAGGATTAGATGACAGAACTGTTAAGGTACTACTCAACCAAGCTTGCAAGAATCAAAACAAGAAAAGCCAAGCTTGGATGAATCTCCCACAAAGAACATGGAGAAAAGAAAAAAAGAAAAAAAAAGAAAAAGAGAAAAGAAACCAAAAGAATCAAAAGCTCTACAAAGAGGAGGTTGGTAGCCGAAGCCACCGTGTAAGAGTATAGTAGTGTGAGGTCGCGTAGATGTATCTAGGACTCACGGCTACAACTCAACATGAAGCTCATTAGTCACTTAGTTGACAAATAGCATATGTTTTGGATTTCTTTATGCATTATGGGGGGAGGGATAGCTCAATAACTTTAAACCGCACTCCCCCTATGTTCATGCGTGCTTTACATCTAGACATATAGCACAAAAGTGGTATGAGAATACCCACTCTCTACACAATGTCCGGATGAGAAGCACAAAGGTAGAGAAGCGAACCTTGACGTTGACCGGTAGAGTATGAGTCCATTGCCTTGTCGGACTCATTAAGGGAGTGTTGATACTTTAGGTGCTTGGGGTTCCTATACCGTTGGACCCCTTCATATCTCGCTCTTGAGTATGTCTTGACGTACTTTGCTTGAGTTATGAAGGAGCCTTGACGCTTTTGCACACCGGCGAGAATGGACCATAGGGATAGATTCGTGTGAGGTCCCTTGATCTTCATCATGGTTTAGGTCCCCGCCTTGACCCTCATTGTTGTTGATGTCGAACTTGAAGTTGTGGTAGAAGTTGACTCTCACTTGGTTGTTCAACGGACGAAGCTTGGCCTTGTGGTGTAGATGGCTCCACATAGGTGAAACTTGGTCCTTCCCCGGCACTCGTAGAAGGTAGCGTTTGAGGTCGGCGAGTGCCAACACCCATCCTTCCTACGGTAACTGGGGGAATTGCATCTCCTTTCTCACAAGAAGCACTTCGCTCCTCCAAAGAACTATCATCTTCATCAAAAGTCACACCACAAACTTCCACAACCAATCCAATGGACTTGTACTTCATCATCATGTTTGAGTGGCTTCAATTAAGGTTCGACTTTCTCTTTTGGCGACCCCAAGTTGTTGGGGAAATGTACATGGCGAGGAGCATTGATGTTGGATTCCTTCTTTGCCAAGGAAGACATCCAAGATGTAGAACTTGAACTCCATTCCATTGTTGCTCCTTGTTGCGAGGATCATGGTGTAGAACTTGCGTTGAACTTGATTGACAACTTCATTATAGTTCATTGAGACTCACTCTTGTACTTGTGATAGATATAGTTGTCTTGGCCTTGTAAGGAGCTCCATGCAATTTCCATCAACGCAATCCCTACAAACACGATCTCTACACAAGGAAGAATTTTCTATTAGTCCGAGAACGTGGCCTCTCGGAGTGTCTAGCTCCACAAGAGGACCACAACATGTTCATTGTAAAAGGTACAAAGACCCAAGCGTGAGAAACTATGAACGAAAAGAACATTGTAACCAAGGGTCTTGACAAAGTCGGGTGTTACCACCACCTTGTCAAGGCCCAATACCTTTAAGCTTGCTTGTGTTGTCGCCATAAGAAGTGATAGAATGAGATAGCCCGAGGACAACAACAACTTCTTTGCTTCCGGTCAAGAGACTTGTGGCTTCAACAACAACCACCAATATAGCACCACCGGAAGCAAAGTCCTTCATAGATCAAGTCTTGGATATAGGAACCCATTTTTCAATGGGTCCTATCACGATGTTCCTCTTGATCTTGATCCTTCTTCCTCTCTTCTTCTTTGGCTTGATAGCCACTTCTCCTTCATTGCAAGAGCCCTCATTGGCTTCGACTCTAGCTTCAATGACTCCTTCCAAATATTAGGTTTGGATTTGGAGACTCTCAATTTTGGACTTCAAACGGTTGACTTCATCTTCATGATCCGGGTGAGGGTGAGTGATGTCAAATACTTGAACCTCTTTCTCCTTATTCACCCGGAATTGTTCCAACAATGCTTCTTCTAGAAGAGAATTCCTTCCCAAGAGCAAACGCTTGTGTCTTTCTAAGGTGGCAATGTCGTCTTCATGGTTGCAACAAATCTGGTCCTTGCTTGCGAGATGGTACTCTTTCAACGCTTCATCTTGCATGGACTTGATCACCATAAGGTTGGCCTTGCTCCTTTTTAGAGAGGCAATTTCTTCCTCATGGTTACAACAAGTAACTTCTTCCTTGCTCAAGCGAATCCACTCCATCAAGGACTCATTTTGCATATCATTCAATTCCTTGAGCTTGGCCTTGTGTCTCTTTAGAGCGGCAATCTCTTGTTCATGATCGCAACATGGCACCTTTTCTTTGCTCAATCGATAGTATTCATCCAAGGCTTCCTCTTGGAGAGAATTGACTTCCATGAGTCTTATGTTATGTCTTGTCAAGGAGGAAACTTCATCAAGAAGCTTATCACAACATGAATTGGGGCCTTCATCTTCTTTCTTCTTATGTGCTTTTTCTTGAGGATGCCTCTTCATATCGGATAGAAGCACGAACCTACTCTCCAATGATTTGAAGTTCTTGGTGAGGGTTGCAACTTCCTCAAGCAACCATTCATGGCTCTCCTCAAGATAGCGCTTCTTCATCTTGAGTTTATCCACCCAACCAAGAGCATGGTCTCGGTCCTTGGTGAGTTGGAAGATGAAGGAATTGTTGGAGTCTTCGAGAACAATAGCACTAGCTTCAAGAGACATGCGCATGCACAACTCTTACTCATGAGCTTGAGTGAGAGAGATAATTTCCAATTCCGCCTCCTTCTCAAGCCTCCCTCTTTCCTCAATACGGTCTTGAGCCGCATCAAGTTGAGTCAAGAGTTCCTCAACACGAGTCTTGATATCTCCTAGCATGTTAGTGGTAGGAGCATCCAAACTCGCAATATATATATATATAGTATTAGAGGACGATGTAGACTCGAAAAGGGATACTACCTCTCGCGCAGGGGTGTGCCCCCTCTCCTTATATAGGGGAGAGGGTGGCTTACAAGGGAAAAAACCCTAATGACATCTTTGATGGGCTAAGCTACTTTATAAAGCTTCTATGGCCTTGATGACACCGGTCCTGTCTTTAATCAGGGAACGATGACCTCGTCCGGTACCTTTTACGTCACCTTCTGCTTTGGATTCAGAGCTTCGATTAAAGCTGATATGCTTCGCTCATCCTTGTTCTCTTGTCCTTCGTGGAATCTTTGACCAGAATGCCGACATGCTACAGTTGAGTTCATGCCGGTACTCCGGCCTCTGTCATGTTTACCGCGTTCCGGTATACCCCTCCTGGGATATCGGTACACTTTCACTTCGCACTAGCCAGCTTAACTTGGTTATCCAGATTAATCTTTAATCCGGTATCTTGATAGTTAAAATAGGGCAAGTTTGCCAGACTCTTGGCCTACCGGGGGCCATCCCCCCGACAGTGAGCGTTCCATCGTCGAACGGTACGACGCCCTCGAGCCTGGGCGAGAGGGCAGGGCCCCTCTTTGGCGATGGACGGGTTGTCCCGTGACGTAGTGTGTCCGTGTTTGAAGCAGACGAAGGCATTCTCTTCCGTTGTTGTGGCGTCCTCCTTCTCCTTCTCCGCTTCGCCTTCCTCTACCTTGACCAGCGTTTGTTTCGATGTGTGAAGACCTAGGCGTTCGCAGGCTGTGTATCTTGTTTCATTTTGTGTTACCATGTAATGTTTCTGGTATCTGCTGTTGTTGTTCTACTCAACACCTTGTAATTCTAACCATTGGTGCCTTTATTAATTATTAATTAAATTAAAGCTGGACGTAATAATGTGTTAATGTAAGTTTTCAAGTTTGAACGTGGTCGGCGCATTTAGAGTAGACACATACACCATCAATCGACAGCCCTTGTCACGTGGGCCCCACACGTGGCATCCGATGCCTCACCCGCCCGAGTTGAGTTGACTGGCCTCTCTACACCGCGCCCAAGGCAAGATCCCATCCATCAATTATTCCCCTTCTTCCTCTTCCCTTCAAAAAATTTCAAATCTCCCCCTTCTCCCCTCCCGTCTCCCTCATCCCCAACGTCTCTCCTCTCCGGTCCCCCAAACCATGAGGTCGCTCTTCTCCAAGCACGCGCGCCACCCCACCACGCCGCCGCCGCCCGTCGCCGAGGCCCCCCCGCGCCGCCGCTTCCCCAAGGAGAACGTCGACCCGTCCTCCCCCCACCCGCACCCGCACGCCGCCGACCACGCCTCCCCCTACCGCTCCCCGTCCTCCGCGGCCAAGCCACTCGCCACGCGCAACCGGAGCCTCCCCCCGCGCCCGCCCTCCTCCAACCCCCTCAAGCGCAAGCTCGACGTGTCCCCCGCGCGGGCCGCCGCGGCCCCCGCGCCCGAACCCGCCCCCGCCTCCTCCGACTCCGGGGTCCAGGTAGGGTTTCCGACCCGCCTCGGTTTGGCACGGCGCCAGATCTGGCTTACTTAACCCCCGGGGTGTCTGCGTCTGATTCGGTGCTCGCAGGTGGTGGTGAGGATACGGCCGCCGTGCCCCGTGGAGGGCGAGGAGGCTGCGGAGGATGGGCGCGGCACCGAGGCCTGCGTGCGCAAGGTGGCCACCAACTCCGTCGCGATCCAGGGGCAGGACTTCACCTTCGACGCCGTCGCTGACGCCGCATCCACGCAGGTCAGGCCCAGCCTGCGATTTGGCGTTACTTTTTGCGTGCTCAACGTTTGGCTGGGCTCGTATGGATTTTAGGGGCTAGCTAAATGTTGGTGTTATTCGGTGGAGTTTAGCATATTCATACGCACCTGTGCAACACTCTACTGTTCTGCAGAGCTAACCAATGACTGTAAGATCTGAGACAGCTGATACTTGATATCTCAGTCACGTAGTTGGGCTGCTCAGTCTCGTTGGTGGCTGGATTTAGAACACCTTTTCTGCAGGGTGATTTAGCTACCACGTTTATGGTCAGGTTCTAGTGTGGTTCTAGTGGTAATTACCGTGTTCAGTTGTTAGGGCAGTAAAATACTTTCCAGTTCTTCTTTCAGTGTCACAAGTTATGTGCAATTATTGTTTGGGGGTGTGCAACTTTCCTAATTTAGTATTCTGCATTTTTTCATTGGGCGATCATAACTGTTATGTGGCTCCTATTTTTTTTTTTACTGAGTTTTGCTTTAGCTGTGGTTAGTTTAACTGTGTTGTTTTGCTAGTTCCTGGTATGAACGCAGAGTACTTCTTTACTGCAAGCCAAGGGTTATATCTGCAAATTTAATTTGTTTGGTATCTACAGGAAGATCTATTCAAGCTTGTTGGGCTTCCACTAGTTGAGAATTGCTTGTCAGGGTTCAACAGCTCCATATTTGCCTATGGCCAGGTGACTTTACCTAAGCTTTAACATTTTTATCTTCTTATTACTAACTGTTGGGAACGTATTAACTAAGTTTGTGTTTTCATCTTGGAAAGACTGGGAGTGGAAAGACATACACCATGTGGGGCCCTCTCTCTGCACTTTCAGGAGACTCGATGGGCTGCGAGAGGGGACTGACACCCCGCGTTTTTGAGCAGTTGTTCTCCCGGATTAAAGAAGTAATTTGGCAGATCCTGAAGCTGTTTTTAGTGTCCAGAGTTCTCCTATTTGAAGCTCAAACTTGCTATTCCATTTTACAGGAACAAGGGAAACATACAGACAAAGAGCTAACATACAATTGTACCTGCTCTTTTCTCGAGGCAATTTCTATTCTCAGTTCATATGACATATTTGCAGTTGTTGTTTTTGTTGGTGATAAAAAATCTGATCCATCTTGGTTACTATGTACAGATCTACAATGAACAGATAACCGATTTGCTAGATCCCATGCAAAAAAATCTTCAGGTGAAATGCAAACTGCGAATTATATTATCATGTTTCTTCTTACTGTTTTACTGATATGACCTATTCGTTGGCAGATTAGAGAGGATGTTAAAACTGCCTGTGTTTACGTTGAATCATTGACAAAGGAGTTCGTTTTCACTATGAAGGATGTAACCCAGCTGTTGGTGAAGGTATGTGCATTTCCTTATTGACATCTAAACAATCTTGATCTCATATGTTTGCGCAGATGAGTATTGGCTAAAAGCCTTATGGTAATATAAGTGCTCTGATCTCACTTTCTCAAATTGATTCTGAATCTCATTATGGTATTATCACTTATCAGTGCTCTGATCTTAACTGCTTAATCAGCGTGTCTTTTCTTAAGTCTTAGTTTTATTTGCCCTAGTCTCCCATCTGCTGATATACTGTGCTCTCAATTATGTGGATTGTCTACTCCGTGCTGGAGGCAGACCTATGGTCTCACTGTAGGTTATGAGTGCTAAGCCATGAGGAGGAGTAGGACTTAGAACCGTGTCAGGTGTTGTTTCCTTACTGTCTGTCTGTGGAATAATAGAGTACTGGTTGCCCTGGTCCAAGTTCTTGTATCAATTTGCTTCTCCAAATACATATATGTGCAGATGCTTGTTGCATGTTCTCTGTTTTTATGTGGATGAGTTCCGGTTGTTTTGGATGATTTTTATTGGCATACATCCACAGATGCTGCACTCTCTTGTTTCTGCACAATCTGTTCACAATAGTTGCGCACTTATTTTATCATGTTGGTACCTTTCAGTAATCTCATATCTATACATCATAATCTGTTTTAATTTGATTTGGAACTTTGTGCAGGGACTGGCAAACAGGAGAACAGGGTCAACAAGTGCAAATGCAGACAGTTCACGCTCTCATTGTGTTTTTACATGTGTCATTAAATCTGAATCAAAGGTAGCTGTTGAATTTGGGCTTATTACTTTGAAATTTCATCAATCATACCTGTTTTGTGCAGTAATTTTACCTGCAGTACATGTCATTAGATGCTGTTATCTTTCTCTTTTTACTGCTTCAGCTATGCCCTCCTATATCTGTAGTTTAATCTATTTATTTTGAAAATGTATGTACAAAAGAAAGGAGTGTGTGTGCCCTACGATAGCTTTACGGCACATTCAGAATAGTTACACTTGGTCTGAGTGGTGTGAGAAAGGAGCTATTCTGCTCAAGGCCCCATTCTGTTCTAACCTTATTAATAGGATGGTTATCTTAGGAAACACTATTCTACAATTGTTCCTTCCTTTGCTCGGAAATTGTAACTGGAGGTCTCGGTTCTGGTAAAAACATGGATGTTTACTCGAAGGAAACACCAAATAAATAAATACTATTGTTTTATTGTGTATGTAAATAAATCCTACTATTAAATATAAATCAGTTCATGTAGTCCCTTCTTCGGTTAGATTTAATATATTATTAATGGTGCATTTGATGGGTCACCATATGGGATCATACAAATACAATGAATTTTGGTGGGATGAATCCATTTTCGATTTCGTGCTAGCCTTGTGCTTAAGATTGAAGAGGTGGTGGTGGATGAACTCATTTCATTCCACTAATAGAAAATATGTTAATAATGGTCATACTTACACCAAAATCCCAATATTTGTTGTTTTTTGCCATTGTTAGTTTTCATCTCTCAGTTCACTAATGATCTGTTATTGTTCTATAGAATCGTGAAGATGGCTCAAACAGCATAAGAATAAGCAGGATCAATTTAGTGGATCTTGCTGGATCTGAGCGGCAAAAGCTAACAAATGCAGTTGGGGATCGCTTGAAAGAAGCAGGAAATATAAATCGGTCACTTTCAGCGCTTGGGTATGGTTCTGTTTATATTAATTGCTAAGTTAAATAGTTAAGTTGGATCTTTGCTAACTGTGGATTTTCTCCAGACATGTTTATGTTATTATAGGCGTGAGCGATTTTTTCATTAGACTTGGTGTATTTGTGCAAAACAGATACACTTGCTGCCTTATCGCTGTACATATTGTTTGCTGTAGAAAGGAAAATTACCTTGTACATGTTCTAATAGGGTGAAATTAAGGCTTTGATTGTTATGTTTTTCGTCACTGCAGAAAATTACTCTGTATATGTACTACACTTGTTGCCTGATCACTGTACATATTGTTTGCTGTAGAACGGAAAACTACCGTGTACATGTTCTAATGGGGTGAAATCAAGGCTCTGATTGTTATGTTTTTTTACTGCAGAAATTTGATTAACA
Organism: Lolium perenne; assembly: GCF_019359855.2. Lineage (NCBI taxonomy): Eukaryota > Viridiplantae > Streptophyta > Magnoliopsida > Poales > Poaceae > Lolium > Lolium perenne. Next base: position 194,091,132 of record NC_067245.2, read on the forward strand.
TACTAGCAGAAATTTCACAATCTGGAAAACAGCGGCACGTTCCATATCGTGACTCAAAGCTGACATTTTTATTACAAGAATCCCTGGGTGGTAATGCAATGCTTGCGATGATTTGCGCTGTTTCGCCCACAGAAAGGTATTACCCTAGTTGAATCAGAAGTTTTTTTTTTCTCTGTTCTTCTGATGTTGTTTCATTAATATATTTTCCGTGTTACTATGCAGATGTAAGAGTGAAACAATAAGCACTCTTAGGTTTGCTCAACGCGCTAAAGCTATAAAAAACAACGCGGTTGTCAATGAACAAAAAGAGGACGATGTCAATGCGCTTCATGAGCAGATCAGACATTTGAAGGTGCTAATTCCTAAGTGTTCTAGTGTACATACCGGCAACAGAATTCTTCACTTTTGCTCTTTGACTCAAGTTTCATCACTAATGTTTCGTTGCAGGATGAACTCCATCGCATGAAATCTAATGGAGGCTCAGAAGGAGGCAATGGCAGCTTTGCTACTGGATGGAATGCTAGGCGCAGTTTGCATCTGCTAAAAATGAGCTTGAATCGCCCTACGACATTCCAGGCTATCAAAGAAGACAGCGATGAAGAAATGGAGATAGATGAGAATGATGTTGAGGAGCCCAGTAATCATATGGCAATATGCCCTGCTGGAGATCATCATTCCAAAATGTTCCAGGCTCCAGGGGTGACAAATGCTGGTTCTTCACATATCGATGCTTTTGATGGAGATAACAATTTGATGCCTACAAAAAGATCATGTTCTGATGTTAATAAACTTGGCGATGACAGATCCAAGTTAAACCTCGCTGCTAGTATACAGAGAGGACTTCAAGTCATTGAAAGTCACCAAAACAATGGTGCATGGAGGAGAGCCTCAGTCGGGTTAAATGCTAGAATTAGGGATGTTCTGCCTTGCAAGGTTGATGTAGCGACTCAGACTGATCCTGAAGAATCTCAAGCAAGAGATACCACTTTGGCTCTAGTTCCTACTTGTCTAGTTGAGGTTTCTGCAAATGAGAGCAAGGATCCTGATGCTTGCAGGGATCTGCAATTAGTACCAGCTGATGGAGCAATACCATCTGATGACCTAAAGCAGCAGCAAATTCTCAAAGTAAGTTCACACAAGAGAAATTCTTGTTCCTGCACCAGTTGGTTAGAACAACTGCAGCAGTTATTTTGAATCTTTTCTGTAGGCTGTGGAGAAGGTTCTGGCTGGATCGATAAGGCGAGAAATGGCACGTGATGAACAGTGTGTGAAGCAGGCTGCTCAAATTCAACAGCTCAATCGTTTGGTGAGTTTTTTCTCTACCTTCAGGAACAATAAACTAATATTTGAACCCCCTAACTGTTCTGATATTCCAGGTGCAACAATATAAGCATGAGCGTGAATGCAATGCTGTAATTGCACAAACAATGGAAGGAAAGATTGCTAGGCTTGAAAGCTTGATGGATGGAACTCTACCGACTGATGAGTTTATACATGAGGAGTACATATCTCTTATGAATGAACATAAGGTTGTCTAAAATTGCCACTTCTTAACAAACAATAATTTTATATTTATCTTAGGTCATCATTCTTATTACTTGTGAGCTAATTTTCTTGAACTGACAAGTGCAGATCCTTCAAAAGAAATATGACAACCATCCTGAAGTCCTACGTGCCGAAATTGAGCTGAAGGTACTCCAGCAGGAGTTGGACTTGTGCCGGAATTACATGGAGGAGAAAGAAGTTTTACAAGAGGAGATACAGCATCTGAAAAGTCAGCTGCATTATATGCTTTCGTCGTCTGCATCAATTCGCAGGCTCTGGCCTCCAATGCCATTGTCTCAGAGCATTAATCCTTTGCATGGAACAAAAGATGGTGATGGTGATACTAACTTAGTGGACACTGCTGATTACGCTGAAGCTGAGAGTAAATGGATTACTCTCACAGACGAGCTCAGGGTTGACCTTGAAACAAATAAATCTCTTGTTGGAAGGTTGCAGTCGGAATTGGATTCAGAGAAGAGGTGCACCGAGGAATTGAAGGAGGCGCTACAAACAGCAATGCAGGGGCATGCTAGAATCTTGGAACAGTACGCTGAACTTGAGGAGAGGCATATTGGTTTGCTTGCGATGCACAGGAAGATCCGTGATGGTGTCGAAGATGTGAAGATGAGGGCTACAAAAGCTGGCGTCAAAGGAGCCGAGTTACGGTTCATCAACTCCCTTGGTGCTGAAATCTCTGTTCTGAGAGCAGAAAATAAAGGCCTTCAAGACCAGCTAAGGGATACTGCTGAGGCTGTTCAAGCTGCTGGTGAATTGCTAGTACGATTGAAGGATGCTGAGGAAGCGACAACGCTTGCCAAGGTACGAACTTCCCAAGCTGCTCAGATCTAACACCATTTCTGTCATTTGAGGGAGATCAAGTACCATTTTGATGCCTCTAGATAGCTGATAATTTATAACAAGCAACTTTAGGATCAAAACACACATTGAAAGTGCTACTACAGTGGTTTTAGTGGGCTGATGGTTACATCGCCCTCGAGTTTGCTAGTGTGCTGTATTAGATTACCGAGATTACATATTCTAGTTTTAGTAAAATAATCTGCCTCTTTTGCAGCACCGAGCCTTGTTGGCAGAGCAGGAGACGGAGAAAGCCTATCAGGAGATTGACAACTTAAAAAAGAACTATGACCAGGAAATCGTGTCGCTAAAGCAACGCCTCACAGATTTCTCCCAGTACGGTGATGCTACACCGCAGCCCGTTGCCTCGAGTGATCTCGAGCCTGCTGCCAGGTATGACACTATTGGTGGTAGCACCAGTGAGCAGCCATGGCAAGGGGAGTTGGACGCACTCCACCAGCGCGGATCACTTGAGGTCACCGACCTCAACTCGTGGTTCTCCGGGTACGACAGATGCAACATCTGATTGATGCTAGGCTCTGTATGTTCAGTTCTCTCTTTGTATGGTAGATTAAGGAAAGGGGTGGTAGTGGCAAGCATGTTGTACACCTTGTAAGCATCACAAAGGGCGATGCCAATGACGACACATCTCTTCGCCGTCTCTGCGAGGCGGGTCATTACATATTTGTCAGATTCTCGGGAAGCTCTCCCATGTATATTTCCATGGCACCAGCAGTCAGTACATTCTAGGAGCTGGAGCGATGCTCTTGTAACCTGTCGCTGTAATCTTTTATCTTACAAGAACATGACAAGCTGTACTAGTTGCATCTACTGGTCAGAAGCAATTGGAGATACATGCACAAGCAGATTTCCGTTAGGCACGCAGTGTGCCTTTGGCTCCTGACCCCCTAGAGCTAGGTGCTTCAGGATAGCTATCGCACCAGAAACAAAACCCGTAGTTGCTGTTTGTGTTGTCTAAGGTAACGTTATGGAGTGCTAAGGCGTACAATTGTTTTGGTGCCACATATGGGAATAGATACATGACCTGCTAGATACATCCTTCTGCCTTTCATATTAGCCAAATTTTAGAGCATCTCAAATAGACACCGTATTTTACATTTCCTATTTTTTATGTTTTACGGCGCCACCTTGGGTGTTTTTGGCACGAAGCCACCGATAGCTATTCTAGATGAACTATAATACTGCTAGCAGCTGGCAGCAGTTTTTCAGATGCCCTAAGGGCATCTCCAACCGGGCGACCCATCCCGCGCCCGCGCGTCCGGATGGGTCGAAACGGACAAAAACGCGGCCCAGCGCGCGGACCCATCCCTAAAACGGATGGCCGCGGCGTCCGGGACGACCCAAACCCGGCCCAAATCTTGGACGAGTTTGCGTGCCCGCGGACGCGAAAGGCTGGTCGCTCGCGTCCTCCCCTTGTCCGCCCCTGGCCCGCCTGTCTGCCTCCCAAAACAAACACTCCACTGTACTCCCAAAACCTAGAGATGGCCGACGAAGCGATCGCCGCCGCCACCGCCACCACCGCCACCATCCGAGAGGACGCACTGCCCGCGGCCGTTGCCGCTCCCCGCCGTGGAGGCGGCTCTCGAATCGGACGCTCCGGTGGTCGTGGAGCCCGGGCCGCCGACGAAGAAGGCGAAGCCCGACCTCACCGCGGAGCAGAGGGCGATGGAGAGCAAGAAGCGGGGGGTGCGGCGCAGGGCGTGTGATCTGCGGAAGAAGAAGGCCGCCGCCGAGGAGGAGCGGGTGCGGGCAGCGGAGCAGCTCCTCGAACTCCAAACGGTCGCGAAGACCACTCTCCTTCAAGAGCAGCAGGCGCAGCCATGCTCTTTACGGCCATCGCCGCGCTCAGCCAAGACATGATCATCCCGGCACCGGCGCGGCCTCGGGGAGCTCGGCCTCGTCCGTGACCCGGCCCCTTCCTCCAAGGTCAATCGCCCCACCGATCGCCCCGTTTGGGCACGAAATGGGGCGCATTCTGGGCGGCAGCGCACTGTCACGGGATGGGTCACCGGAGGAGGGCGAGTCCATGACGGGGCCGTCACCTTCGTCCATTGACCTGAACCGTGCGCCGGCGAACTCCAAAGGCCCGAAGAACCTGGAAGCAGCTGCGATGGCCGGTGCACGCAACCTGTTCGACGATATGTCAGCCGCGCGCGCGCAGTCACCGTCCACCGTGTGCCCCTCCGTCTTTCGCGCGAGACAATGCCGACGACCCTGCCATATCCTTCGACACAAAGCAGGCTCCCCTGTGCACCTCCCATTGACACACAGGAGGGCACAACTGCCGGTCCCGGCAGCATAAACATCGCGGAGGAGCCGTTGTTCGGTGAGGCCCTCACACAAGCCGCAGCTGCACAAGCTCGAGCCCGCCGGGTAAGCAAACGAACCGGCAACTACACGGAGAAGGTGGACAAGGTGCTCGTCGATGGATGGTTGACCATCGGCCAAGATGTGTTGACGGGTGCCGAGCAGAAGGGGACCGCATTCTGGCGCCGGATCTATGAATACTTCCATGAACATCGCAAATATGGACAGGAGCCATTTGAGAGCGACCGCAGCGAAATATCGCTCCAAAAGAGGTGGGGAGCAATTCAAACGGAATGCAACAAGTTCCAGGCGGCGTATGATCACGCGAAGCGGCTCCCCGTTAGTGGCATGGGTGTGAAGGACTTGGTATGATTCTTAACCTCAACTTATTCATCCGATGTTTGCACATCTGTTTATCGTTGTTGTCTCACTTTGCTCTAGGTGTGGCGAGCTTTGGAATTCTACAAAGTCAACAATGGAGAGAAGACCTTTGCCTTCCCTCATTGTTGGAAGGAACTCCACGGCACCCCCAAGTTCCAGGAGGGGTACGAGGGGTACATGGCGACCTTGATCGGCAACAATCCCGCCAAAGATGCCACCGTCATTGACCTTGATGGTGGGCAGCCTTGCGGTAGCTCCGCTTCGTGCAAGTCGTCCACGCGGCCACAAGTCAACCAAAGCCGACATGAAGCGTGATGCTTCGTCCATGCTATTGTACGGCACTTTGAAGGAGATGCATGCGGACAGAGAGGTGTCCACGGACAAGAGGGATGAGAGGAGGCGCCGGGAGAAAGAAGAGGACAGGAAGAAATTCTTTGATGTCCAGCAGAAGAAGCTTGAGATTGAAGAGGTCAAGGCCAAGACCAAAGCTAAAGAACTTGAGCTCAAAGAGAGAGAACTTGAGCTCATAGCAATGGCAAGGGCCAAAGAGGTGGAGCTGAAGGCGAAGGAAGTTGAGCTCAAACGCCAAGCCGAGGACAACCTCATCATGAACGCCGACTTGACCAACATGAGCGAGGCAAAGAGAGCTTGGTTCGAGAAGAGACAGAAGGAGATCCTCGAGCGCCCAAATTGAGTTAGACAATCTCAATTGTAATTTTTATATTTTTCTCAAACTATGGCACATTTTATTTGATTTATCATGGTACATTTGATAATATTTTATGCTATTTGATAATATTTTATGTTTATTATATATTCTTCTATGTTTACGAGATATTATTCTATATTTGTTAGACATTGTTTATAAGGATCTGTGGCCAGAGGACCTATTTTCCAAAGAATTAGGCCAAATGGCCAAATGGGTGGCCGCTGCGTTGGGCGCAGCCTGCGACCCAAACGGAGGCGCGGACGCGGGGCTCCGTCCGCGCGTCCGCTCGGGTACGCAAACGGCCCAAAACGGACGGCCCAGCGCGTCCGTTTGGGTCGCCCGGTTGGAGATGCCCTAACAGCGCATCCCAAACACGATTTTTCAACATATGTACACAACAAATAGGTTCCGGCTTTTACAAGGAAAAACCCTACAAAGATTTCAGAGAAAATCAATCGGATCTCTAATCAAACAGGTTAATGTAGCCATGGATGAGACAATGTCTGCGTCGAGGAGATGGGGCCCTGGAGCCATCGTGCCAGCGTCTGACCGCGCCGGACCAAGTGGCGGCGTCTTGGTGGGGAGGTGGACGATGGTGATGGCATGCTGGCTGGCCTACAGCTGACCTGCCGGTGAAGGAGACCTTGGCAGGAAGGTGCTTGCTCCGGGTGAAAGCTCTGCCCGACTTGGCCGGTGTCGACGATGGCAATGCCCCGGGGCACCGTTCCCCTTCTTGAAGACATCATCGTGGAGCTCCTACCTCTCCTGCCTACAAGGCTTCGTGCTCTTCGGGTGAAAACCCAAGCTCTTGCTTCGGCCGCAGCGGGCAACAACGGCGGTCTCATCGCTTCCCTTCTTGGAGGCATCGTCTTTGGAGTGCATGACCTTCACTCGGAGATGGTGGTTTGTTTGCCGGACTACGTTGCCTTGCCGTCTGCGATGGAGGATGTCGCGGTGGCGGCCTCGGGTAGGTGGCAGTGAGCCGGAGCGGCGACCCCAGAAGCGGCAACATCTCTATGGTGCGGGGATGCGGCTTGCCACAACTTGGGTGGCCGCCCTGGCCGCGTGGGCGGCAGGGTAGTCGGCTCGGTCGGACGCGTCCTTGAGGGGACGGTCGGACGTTATGTCGGGGCAGCGGCCCCGAATGAGTTGGTGCGATGCCCGTGGTCTGCGGCCGATTGCCCTGTGCAGCCTGGGTTGCGGGTGGACGGTTCGTGCGGCGTTGCAGCTCGAGAGCGAGCGGTGGTACTTCAGGGCAGAGGCCCCTGGAAGGTGGTGGTCTTGGTGGACGCGCATGGCGCGACGAAGCAGCAGAATGTCGGAGTTGCGGCTCCGAATGTTTACCATATTCGAGGTCGAGGGTGCTTGACCTTGGGTCGCGTGTGCGATAAGGTGACTCTCGACGGTGGGCAGGCTTGTGAGGCAACGATAATGGCGATGAGCAATGTTTGGTTGGTGCAAGACCATGTTATTCCGCTCCGTTCCGACGTGTCCGAATATCTTGAGGTTGGTCTCCTCTTGATGTGAAGTCGAAGCTGTCTTTGGGGGGTGTACGATGACCTTCGAGGGACGATCCGGCGGTGAAGGTCCCTTTTGACGCAGGTTTTGTGCATCTCCTCTCCGGAGCTCGTCGTCAAAATCGGAGCTACCGGCCTATTCTTGGGGAGCCATTTGTTTGGCATAGGCCAACTCGAGCTTCGCGTTTGTGTAGCTTCTGTGGGTAGCCAGGGTGACTCGGTGTGCTCTTCGCAGCGGTGTGGATGGGTGTGGGCTTGGCCCAGTTTTTGTAGGTTTTCGTCCGGTTTTCTCCTAAAAACTTAGCATTTTTTTTGTTTAATTAATGGATGAGGCAAAACTTTTGGCTCCGTTTCAAAAAACAATTTTCAAAAAATGAATCACCTAAAACGAAGGTATTATGGATTTTCTACATTTTTTTTACAATTTAGAGTTTTAGACACAACTCAACAAAATCGTGGGCACATAGCTGTAATGCGCCAAAACAAGTGGATGCTTTTTTTTTTCGTTTGAGGAAGCCGTGCAGCGTAGCATAGGCACCACCGTGGGCACAGCGGAACGAAGCCCGGGCATTGCCTATCGAGGCTCGTCAAATCGTCGTTAGAAATCCTCTCCTGCCTGAAGCGCTCCCTGCGAAGCCCGGGCACGTGCCCGGGCAACAGCGTCCGCCCTACTCACCGGCTTACCGCCCAGACAACGCTGCTGAAACTTAACATGGTAGGTCCAAACCGAGAAACGCTGAAGGTGCAGCTAGAAAAAAGGTTTGCCTGAGAAAGCACGCCGAAGATTCAAAAGATCAGAAAACTATAAAGTTGTTTCCAAATTCCAAGTAAAAAACTGACTCTGGATACGGTAACTAGTTTTAGTCTCAATACGAGTAGCATTTTTTTGCAGAGCAGAAGCGCACGCTGGCAAAACCCCATGACTGTGACAGTGTTGTCTGTTTCAAAATATCGGCCTTTCGTAAACCGTAGAGACAAATAAATATCACTAGATTAGAGCTTAGTAGGAATGATGTAATCATCCGATGGTTGCACTCTCATCTCACGTCCTGCTTCGGTCGCAACACGGAGCCCAGGTCATACCCTCAAGGTAACATGATTACATGACGCTTCGCGCAGTGAAGAAGACGACATGGCTGTTAATGAAACGACTGTTCGTGTTCAAACCGATGCCACTCTAGATAGAATGGTAGTATTTTTTTTTTTTTTTTTTGAACAAGAGATAGAATGGTAGTGTGGACCATGTCATGCGCAGTTGCACAATGAGGACGATGACGGTCGTACCTTGATTGAGTAACCACAACGAAACTCCGACAAATTCTTTGAATTGTTAGGGCATTTTCCAACCGCTCGACGTATTTCGGTTATCGAAATTGATTGCGCGTGTCCGTTTGTATCGAGCCACAAACGTTAGATTGAGCTTTTTGCCGTTGTTCGCGTCGGGATGTCCCAGCGGCTCGGCGCATTTTGTCCGCCCAAGTTAGCCTTTTCAACAATTGCAGCTAATATAGATTAAATTTGGCCATATTTTGGCCAAACCGAGGCGTCAGTGCTACAAATTATAATGTAGTCCATAATACAGTGAGCATAGCTACAAAAGGCATACAAGAGGGCCATGAGTAGCAAGGATAGAAGGAGGCCAGAGTGCTTACGATGCAGAGACCAGCAATCAGGCATCCTCTGCGTGATCCGTTTATCCTCTGCGCGAGACTTGGCTACCGCGTCTTTTGGCCTCTACGTCAAGCCTTTGCACCTTTATGGCTTCCTTGGTGAGGTTGATGTAGATGGGAGCAAAGGCCTCCTTTTCCAGGCGCTTCTTCTCGTCTCCGCTTGGCCATGGTGTTTTGAGAGGCGGACATCATCTTCTCCAACCTCTCGCTCAAGGCAAGGGCTGAAGCTTCGCGCACGAGGTCGGCATTGGTGGATTTTTGTCCCCTAGGACGAGATGGAAGCGCATTCTGGCCCGGGGCATAGTCTTCGCCGTGGACGAGGACCGTAGTTGTGCCATTCTTCAAGGTATCCATAGATAAGTAGGGTTTTTGCCTCCGCCCCAATACGATTTTTTTTGGGAGTGGCGGGAGTGAAAGTGCCGTCTGTGCCACTGATGGGCAGGCCATGTAGGACGCAGGGGAGGGCGCGTGCGGACTCTTCGCAGCGTACGCGAAGATGCATTTCATCCCTAAATTTGGATCGTGTTTGCGTCCCAGCGGACAGACAGCTCATTATGCGTCGGACCGCTGGGCTGGACCCCTCAAACACCGTTTTCAGAAAGAACTAATTTTTTTAGAGAGTTCCCGAACTTTGATTAAGATAAACCAATTTTGTTGGAAAGATAACACCAAATAGAACCCCACAAAAAACATGAAATATTAGGAATCCTCACATAATGTTTTTACAAGATTTTAGAGTGGAAGCCTCGCAACGTTAAGAAATGGTAAAGACGTTCAAACTCGAAAACACAGTAGAAGATGCATACGTATTCCGTTTTTAATGAACTTGGGCTTGTTGAAAAGCTAGCACCAAGTTCAAGAACCTCACACAGAGAAACACCAAGAAGAAAACATAATATAGAGATGCAAATTACGTAAAGGATTGAGCTCCCTATGATGATGCGATCAAGTTACCTGATGTCTACTCACACTCTTTTTCCTGTAGACAATGTTGGGCCTCCAAGAGCAGAGGTTTGTAGAACAGAAGCAAGTTTCCCTTAAGTGAATCATCCAAGGTTTATCGAACTCAGGGAGGAAGATGTCAAAGATATCCCTCTCAAGCAACCCTGCAATCACGATACAAGAAGTCTCTTGTGTCCCCAACACACCTAATACACTTGTCAGATGTATATGTGCACTAGTTCGGCGAAGAGATAGTGAAATACAAGTGGTATGAATGAATATGAGCAGTAGTAACGGCGCCAGAAAATAGCTTGTTGGCGTGCAGTTGATGGTAGTAATATTGCAGGAAGTAAAGATGCAGTAGAACAGTAAATAAGCGATGATTGCAGTATTTGGAAACAAGGCCTAGGGATCATACTTTCACTAGTGGTCACTCTCAACATTGATCACATAATAAAACCACTATACACTCTCTTGTTGGATGATGAACACCATTAATTGTGTAGGGATACAAGAGCACCTCAATGCCGGAGTTAACAAGCTCCACAACATTTGATGTTCATATTTAAATAACCTTAGAGTGCATGATAGACCAACGCAATTACACCGAGTACTAACATAGCATGCACACTGTCACCGACAGACTATGAAAGGAGGAATAGATCACATCAATACTATCATAGTAATAGTTAACTCCATAATCTAAAAGAGATTACAATCATAAACTACACCAAGTACTACATGATGCACACACTGTCACCATTACATCATGGAGGAGGAATAGAGTACTTTAATAACATCACTAGAGTAGCACATAGATTAATAGTGATACAAAGCTCATCATATGAATCTCAATCATGTAAGGCAGCTCATGAGATCATTGTATTGAAGTACATGGAAGAGAGATTAACCACATAGCTACCGGTACAGCCCTTAGCCTCGAGGGAGAACTACTCCCTCCTCATGGGAGACAGCAGCGGTGAGGAAGATGGCGGTGGTGTCGATGGAGATGCCTTCCGGGGGCACTTCCCCGTCCCGGCGGCGTGCCGGAACAGAGACTTCTGTCCCCCGAATCTTGGCTTCGCGATGGCGGTGGCTCTGGAAGGTTTCTCGTACCGTGGCTTATTCGTCTAGGGTTTTCGCGACGGAGTCCTTAAGTAGGCGGAAGGGCAGCCTCGGAGAGGCCCCGGTGGGCCCAGACAATAGGGGGGCGCGCCCCTCCATTGGGCCGCGCCGCCCTGGCGTGTGGGGCCCCCTGGCTCCCCTCTGGTCTCTCTCCAGTGTTCTGGAAGCTTCGTGGAAAAATAAGATACTGGGCGTTGATTTCGTCCAATTCCGAGAATATTTCCTTACTAGGATTTCTGAAACCAAAAACAGCAGAAAACAGGAACTGGCACTTCGGCATCTTGTCAATAGGTTAGTTGCGGAAAATGCATCAAAACGATATAAAGTGTGAACAAAACATGTAGGTATTGTCATAAAACAAGCATGGAACATAAGAAATTATAGATACGTTGGAGACGTATCAGCATCCCCAAGCTTAGTTCCTACTCGCCCTCGAGTAGGTAAACGATAACAAAGATAATTTCTTAAGTGACATGCTACCAACATAATCTTGATCCAATAATGATGTAAAGCATATGAGCTGAGATCAAATTACTCAAAGCAAATGTATATATTGATATAAAAGATGATAATGCAAGAGTTAAACAAGCTAGAAGTTTTCATGAACTATTGCTTCAAAGACATGAAACCGTACAAAGTTCATTAAAGATGTGTTAAGTATTCAGCGTAGCAGTTCTATCCTTCATTCCAAGCATCAAGTAAATTTTCACAACATAAGAAGGATTCAGTCAAGTAAAATTAAACATGAACGTCATGAATCAACTGTTTCGAAGTCTACTCAACCGGTGAGCGCAAGCATTTGGTATTAGCACCAGGATGTTATGGCATAAAGAACGTTAATGAGGGTTTGGAAGGCCAAATGGAAGAAAGTCTTATAAAGCTATAAGTGATCATTAGACAAGAGGACGTCTTATGATCGAAGCTATGCAAGGAGTAGTGATTGCCATGCAACGGATGCACATAGAGCTATATGTGTATGAAAGCTCTCCAATGGAACTAGTGGGGGTGCATCCAACTTGGTTGCTCACGAAGACCTAGAGCACTTTTGAGGAAGCTCATCATTGGAATATACAACCCAAATTCTATAGTGTAAATTCCCCACATAGTTATACTAGTAAAACATGAAAACTCTCTCATATGGAGTATAGGTGCTAAACATGAGCACAAATGATGACTATGAATACTGCAGGTGCTAAAACATGAGCACAAGTGTGGATAAAAGATAGTAATGCTGCCCCCTTTTTTCTTTTTTTCTTTTTCTCTTTTTTTTTTCTTTTCTATTTTTTTTCTTTCTTTTCTTTTTCTCTTTTTGATGGCCTCCATGGCTCTTTTCACTTTTAGGGGCAACATCCTAATATGACAACACACTTTTTGGTACAAATAACTCATAATGAATGAAACATGATGTATAAAACTGTATGCCTCTGCCAGTGTAGCAGGATATGCAATGATCTAGCGTAACATGGGTAAACCTCACATCAGCTGTATAGAATCATGCAAAGCAATATATAAATAATGAATGACAACAAGTCATGTAATGTAAAATGGAAGTTGCATGGCAATATATCTCGGAACAGCTATGGAAATGCTGTGGTAGGTAGGTATGGTGGATGTTTTGAGGAAGATGTATGGCTTATGTGTAGGAGAACAAGAGAAAGTCCTCCCACGGGTTTGGATGTACTGGCGAAGTATGCACAATTCTCAATGTGAGCAAAAGGCAATGCACAGTACTGAAGAGGCTAGCAAATTTGGATGGTGGAAGTGCCAAAAACCGTAGCGTAACATTAGTCAAAAAGAACTCACAAGCTTATTGCAAACAACTAGCAGGTTCATCATTAAGAGCATGATTAAAATTTACTCCAAGGAGGGCCGTTCACGGTGGCACAAGTACCCCGCTAGCTCCCTCGACCTTCAGCACAACTTAGTTATTACGATGAACTCTCAGACATGGAAAGCTATCAAGTCCAACTATACCTTCAACTATTTAAATAGAGTTTGTAGTACGGCACAAGCTTAAAGACAACAATCCACTACTGATTTTAACTTATTTAAACAACAAGCCTTACCATCTAAATACCTCAAAACGTTTGCAAAGAATCAAGTTATCAAAGCTCAATGATCTACAAGATTATGCAAGTGTTTCATTATACCACTACCACATGTAACATTTTCTGTATCCAACCATATAACAATTAACGAAGCAGTTTTAACCTTCGCCATGAACATTAAAAGCTAACAATACAAGAAAAGTTGCCATGGCCGATGAAGTTGAAGTCGCGCCGTGGTTGCTGGTGTACCATGGCCGACGATTTTGGGTTTGTCCGTTGTGCATGTCAAAACGTTTTTTTTCTCGTTTTTGAGGCCATCTAGCCCGACGAAACCGGCCAAAACGTTGCGTATGGTGGCCCGGGACGTGGTGCATCTCGAATTCTCGGGTTCGCCGGCCGAGTCAACGCAAATCCGCACCACCGAGGGATGTAGGGCCCAGATGGCAGCCTCTCTGGCATTGTTTTTTCTCTCGATCGCGCCATCTCATTCAACGCTCTCCGATCGAGCCGTTTACGATGCAGGATCATGGGTCCCGCATGTCATCCTCTATGAACCAAAATTCTTTCTATTCTTGGATTTTTTTTGACCCCCTGATTTCTGGCTACTTCCTTTTTCTTTTGATCCCTTGCCGCCTTGGAAACGTTGACACCGCTGCTGCTAATTGGGACCCGCATGTCATCCTCTATGAGCAATAACCTTTCTTTTCTTGGAGTTTTTTTTGGCACCTCAAATTTGGTCACTTGCCTTTTTCTTTCGATCCCCTGCCGCCTCTCAAACGGTGATACCGCTGCTGCTAAATGGGACCCGCATGTCATCCTCTATGTACTATAAAACTTTCTTTTCTTGGATTTTTTTTGGCACCTCATATTTGGTCACTTGCCTTTTTCTTTCGATCCCGTGCAGCCTCTCAAACGGTGATACCGCTGCTGCTAAATGGGACCCGCATGTCATCCTCTATGTACAATCAAGTTTCTTTTCTTGAATTATTTTTGGCTCCCGATATTTGGTCACTTGCATTTTCTTTCGATCTCATGCCACGTTGAGGACCCCGCAGCTCATGGGACCCGCATGTCATCCTCTATGTACAATAAAATTTCTTTTTTGGATTCTTTTTGGCTCCTGATATTTGGTCACTTGCCTTTTTCTTTCGATCCCGTGCAGCCTCTCAAACGGTGATACCGCTGCTGCTAAATGGGACCCGCATGTCATCCTCTATGTACACTCAAGTTTCTTTTCTTGAATTATTTTTGGCTCCTGATATTTGGTCACTTGCATTTTTCTTTCGATCTCATGCCACGTTTGAAACGTTGAGGAACCTGCTGGCTCATGGGACCCGCATGTCATCCTCTATGTGCTATAAAAGTTTATTTTCTTGGGTTTTTTTTCACCCTCTGATTTTTGGCTATTTCCTTTTTCTTTTGATCCCCTGCCGCCTTGGAAACGCTGAGTAAGCTGCTGACTCATGGGACCCGCATGTCATCCTCTATGTACAATCAACTTTCTTTTTCTTTTGATCTCAAGCCGCATTTGAAACGTTGAGACCGCTGCTGCTAATTGGGACCCGCATGTCATCCTCTATGTACAATAAAGTTTTTTTATTGGATTATCTTTGGCTCCTGATATTTTGTCACTTGCCTTTTTCTTTCGATCTCATGCCGCCTTTGAAACGTTGAGTAAGCTGCTGGCTCATGGGTCCCGCATGTCATCCTCTACGAACAATAAAAGTTTCCTTTCTTGGAGATATTTTTGACCCCTAATTTCTGGCTATTTGCCTATTTATTTTGATCTTGTCATCCTCTGTGAACAATAAAAGTTTCCTTTGATGGATTTATTTTGAACCCCTAATTAATTTCGGGATATTTCCTTTTTTCCTTCGATCCCCTGCCGCCTTGGAATCGTTGAGGATGCTGCTGCCTCATGGGTCCCGCATGTCATCCTCTCAGAACGGTAAATGTTTCTTTTCTTGGATTTTGTTGACCAAACGATTTTTGGCTTATTTTTTCTTTCGATCTCCTGCAGCCTTTAAAATGTTCAGGGCGCTGCTGGCTCACGGGTCCCACATGTCAACCTCTATGAACAATAAACGCTGAGGATGCTGCTGCCTCATGGGTCCCGCATGTCATCCTCTCAGAACGAAAATGTTTCTTTTCTTGTATTTTTTACCAACAGATTTTTGGTTTATTTTTTCTTTCCATCCCCTGCCGCCTTTAAAACGTTGACGACGCTGCTGGCTCATGGGTCCCCGATGTCAGCCTCCCCGTACAAGAAACATGTGATATCTTGATTATTTTGCAGACAATAAACATTGTATTTCACTCTGAACTATTGCAAACGGATAAATTAAATCTTTATTTTTACATGAACAAACTTATATGTTGAATCTCCTTGTTTTTTTGTCTTTGCGAAGCATAGGACTTTCCTGTTTTTTTTAGAAAATTCGGAACTTTCCTGTTTTGGAGTGGGCTAAAATTGTACGAGTCAAAAGGCCAAGCAGGATAGTTCTAAGGCCCAGATATCCAGATGCAGCCCAATTGAAATCTTTCTTCTTGGATTTTTTTTCACCCCCTGATTTCTGGCTACTTCATTTTTCTTTTGGTTCTGTGCCACCTTGGAAACGTTGAGACCGCTGCTGCAAAATGGGACCCGCATGTCATCCTCTACGTACAATAAAATTTCTTTTCTTGGATTTTTTTTGGCTCCTGATATTTGGTCACTTGCCTTTTTCTTTCGATCCCGTGCAGCCTCTCAAACGGTGATACCGCTGCTGCTAAATGGGACCCGCATGTCACCCTCTATGTACAATCAAGTTTCTTTTCTTGAATTATTTTTGGCTCCTGATATTTGGTCACTTGCATTTTTCTTTCGATCTCATGCCACGTTGAGGACCCTGCAGGCTCATGGGACCCGCATGTCATCCTCTATGTACAATAAAATTTCTTTTCTTGGATTCTTTTTGGCTCCTGATATTTGGTCACTTGCCTTTTTCTTTCGATCCCGTGCAGCCTCTCAAACGGTGATACCGCACACGCTAAATGGGACCCGCATGTCATCCTCTATGTACACTCAAGTTTCTTTTCTTGAATTATTTTTGGCTCCTGATATTTGGTCACTTGCCTTTTTCTTTCGATCTCATGCCACGTTTGAAACGTTGAGGAACCTGCAGGATCGTGGGACCCGCATGTCATCCTCTATGTACTATAAAACTTTCTTTTCTTGAATTATTTTTGGCTCCTCATATTTGGTCACTTGCCTTTTTCTTTCGATCTCATGCCACGTTTGAAACGTTGAGGAACCTGCTGGCTCATGGGTCCCGCATGTCATCCTCTACGAACAATAAAAGTTTCCTTTCTTGGAGTTATTTTTGACCCCTAATTTCTGGCTATTTGCCTTTTTCTTTTGATCTCCTGCCCCCTTTGAAACGATGAGGACGTTGTTGGCAGGTCGGTCCCACATGTCATCCTCTGTGAACAATAAAAGTTTCCTTTGATGGATTTATTTTGAACCCCTAATTAATTTTGGGATATTTCCTTTTTTTTCCTTTGATCCTCTGCCGCCTTGGAATCGTTGAGGATGCTGCTGCCTCATGGGTCCCGCATGTCATCCTCTCAGAACGGTAAATGTTTTTTTCTTGGATTTTGTTTACCAAATGATTTTTGGCTAATTTTTCTTTCGATCTCCTGCCGCCTTTAAAACGTTGAGGACGCTGCTGGCTCACGGGTCCCGCATGTCAGCCTCTATGAACAATAAACGCTGAGGATGCTGCTGCCTCATGGGTCCCGCATGTCATCCTCTTAGAACGAAAATGTTTCTTTTCTTGGATTTTGTACCAACATATTTGTGGTTTATTTTTTCTTTCCATCCCCTACCGCCTTTAAAACGTTGACGACGCTGCTGGCTCATGGGTCCCCGATGTCAGCCTCCCCGTACAAGAAACATATGATATCTTGATTATTTTGCAGACAATAAACAGTGTATTGCGCTCTGAGCTATTTCAAAAGGAAAATTAAATCTTTATTTTTTACATAAACAAACTTATATGTTGAATCTCCTTGTTTTGTGTTTTTGCGAAGCATAGGACTTTCCTGTTTTTTTTAGAAAAATCCGAACTTTCTGTTTTGGAGTGGGCTGAAATTGTACGAGTCAAAAGGCCCATCAGGATAGTTCGAAGGCCCAGATGTCCAGATGCAGCCCAATTGAAATCTTTCTTTTCTTGGATTTTTTTCACCCCCTGATTTCTGGCTACTTCATTTTCTTTTGGTGCTGTGCCGCCTTGGAAATGTTGAGACCGCTGCTGCAAAATGGGACCCGCATGTCATCCTCTATGTACAATAAAATTTCTTTTCTTGGATTATTTTTGGCTCCTGATATTTGGTCACTTGCCTTTTTCTTTCAATATCATGCTGACTTTGAAACGTTGAGGAAGCTGCTGGCTCATGGGTCCCGCATGTCATCCTCTATGAACAATAAAAGTTTCCTTTGTTGGATTTATTTTTTACCCCTAATTTCTGGTTATTTGCCTTTTTCTTTTGATCCCCTGCCCCCTTTGAAACCATGACGACGCAGCTGGCAGGTCGGTCCCACATGTCATCCTCTATGAACAATAAAGGTTTCCTTTGATAGATTTATTTTTTACCCTAATTAATTTCTGGCTATTTCCTATTTTTATTTTGATCCCCTGCCGCCTTGGAATAGTTGAGGATGCTGCTGCCTCATGGGTCCCGCATGTCATCCTCTCAGAAAGGTAAAAGTTTCATTTCTTGGATTTTGTTTACCAACTGATTTTTGGCTTTTTTTTGTTTCGATCTCCTGCCGCCTTTAAAACGTTGACGACGCCGCTGGCTCATGGGTCCCCAATGTCAGCCTCCCGCATCGCAAATCCTCTTTCTGCAAAGGTTGTATTTCTAGCTAGATAGCTAAGGTGGATTCGAATCTGCCGTGGTTCAGCAGCTCTGTAAGCCTTCTTGCACTGATTAATGGAACTAGTGTATAGCAAGGTCAAGACATGTGGCTTGGTGTAATGAATCTATTTGAATCATGTTGTAGATTCAATATGATAGTTCTCTAACAGGTCAGCCAAAATAGAAATTAAGTTTTTTTCTAAAACGGAAATGCAAATTAAGATGAACACAAACATTAGTTATCATAATAGCTGATCATACATACATACTTGCTAAGAGCAAAAGCTTGGCAGAGTTTTACCACCCATACAATTAATTAGCAGTTCAGATAAGATAACCTTATATAAGTATAACTACAAATGCATTTGCTAAGGGCTCATGGGACAATAGAACTAGACAACCGCAAACTTGATGACCAGCATGTCACAAAGGCATCGAAAGATCTTGACCTTCAACTTTGATCCAATGCGAAGTTTGGCACCGTCAATGAACTTTTTCCACCTGGAAGTAACAGCCAAGCGGCCATCCTGTGGACCGACGGAGTACCGTCCCTCCACGGTGAGACCTTCACTCTCCATGACGAGGGAAATCTTGCCCCTTCGGCCAGCATTGAGATCCTTGGCGATACTTTTAGGCAATTTCTGATTCAAAGCAAGAGATACCAACAAAAATTAGTCAATGGCACCAATGCACTGAAGACTGAACCATGTGAGACTTTGAGCAGAGAAGACATCAAGATAAGAGCAGTTATGCTGTCATATACTCACGAACATAGCCTTCAGATGCGTCCTGGTCACCACACGGGTGGCCACAGCAATGAGCTGAGACCTCGGTGATCCGGGTGGGCAGGTGCGGAGCACAGGCTGGTACACGAGCTGGTGCTGATGCGAGAAGCTGTGGGCGAGTGCAATAAACGGTGCCTCTAGAGGAACCGGTGCTGATGCAGGAGACTCATTGGTGCAGAAACGGTGCAGCTAGAGGAACCAAAGGCTGATGCAGAGCCCGCCGGGCAGGTGTAGTATATGGGGCCTCTACAGGAACCAATGCTGATGTAGGGGCCTGCTGGGTAGATGCAATAAACGGTGCTGGTACAGAACCGGTGCCGATGCAGAGAGTGGGAAGCCGGTGCCGGTGCCGGTGTGGGTGCCCTTTGTGACATCCGCTCCTGTTCCATCGGGATCTGCAGCTTTGATCATGTTAAACCCAGCAAGCTAGAACAGAGGGAATGGTTTAGAACAACTGCTCGTAATGCGGTAATCAAAGGATATGAGTACAAAAAAGTTACATATTATATATTTGGAAGTGTCTCCAACTCTGTAAGCGATTACGTATATCTGCCCGTTTGAGTTTCTGATGCTCAGCTCGTCGCCCTTCTTCAGACTGTAGTCAAAAGCAAACTTTCTCCAATCATGTCCATACAAATATGTGATAGCCTGCGTCTTGTAGACATACACCTCATAGACCGTGTAGGTGTTCATCAATTTTCCATTGCCATGCATAGTGAAAGACCCTTCATGCGGACACATCTGGTTAATCATTGGACGAAGTTCACAAGGTACAGTCTGCAGTGAAAATTGATACTAATGTAAGAAGCAGAAGACTAAAAACAAGACTTTACTATATGCCAATTCATGCTAAACCACCGAGAATACATACCTGTAACTCGTGAAGGAGTTATTAGAAAGGTAGATAGAGCCATAGGAGGTGTTATATGCGGGGTATGTACATGGGCCCGCCATATTCCCGCAAGCTCGGCATCGGGATGGTGAAGGAAACATGGGAGGTACTACTGGTGCGTAGCGCTGAATGTAAGTGGAAGAATTAGGTTGTGTAAAGTGCATAGTTCAGAGCAATGCAAATGTTGACAAGCGAGTGCATAACACTATGTTACAAACTGAACAGTCAAAATTTAGTGTATGATGAATATAAGCATGCTAATTTGGTGTTTCCGAATTCCAAGAAGCAGTAGACAGAGCCGGTGATAATATCAGAAATAAATCATGGCATGTATATGTGGCTTAAGAAAATATACCCGAACCCTTGGATGGTTACGACCCGGCTGGTCCTTGGACTTGAGCTTATATAAGCATCCGAAGGTGGGGCCGACAAGAACTTGGTGGCAGCCTCTGCAGATGCCTCATCGCAGCAGTTGCAATCCTTTTGACCAATGAAGGCTTAGCAGCTACCGCATATGAAAATTGATGAGCAAATGTGACATCAAGTGATATATAAAATGAATCTATGAGACACCGATGCATATAGTGCTGGATGTAAGTGGAAGAATAGGGTTGTGTGTGTTTCGAACTATTGGTAAGCATAATTAGACAAAGCCGGCAATAAACAGACAAATCAAATCATGTATGAGGATTAAGAAAATATACCCGCTTAAAAAGGATACCACCCAGCTGGCCCGTGGCCTTGTGCTTGAGGAGGTTTTCGAAGATGGTGGCGGCACCATCATCTTCACAAGCAGCCTCATCAGATCATTTTTTATCCATTTGAGTAGAGGCACAGAAGCTTCATCCTGCATATGAATAGCAACAGAACTCATCATTGATATTTAATAAATCTATGAGATGGACTGATGCAAAAAGTGCGGGATGTAAGTGGAAGAATAGGGTTGTGCATAGACAACAGTTGACAACAATGCAAATGATTACAAAAGAAGCCAACGGAACTCAACAGTTTATATACTGGATGAGACAGACTGAAAAGTGAAAAATTAGTGTATGATGATTGTAAGCAAACGCAGAGTTTCTGGAACTTTTGGTAAGCATTAGGCAAAGCCAACAAGAATTAAACAGATAATAATAAAATCATGTATGTGGATTAAGAAAACATACCAGATTCATTAAAAGGTCACCACCCAGCTGGCCCATGGCCTTGTGCTTGTAGAGGTTTTCGGATGATGGTGCCGGCACCATCGTCCTCACAGCAGCCTCATCAGCCTCATTTTGCATCCACTTGAGTAAAGGCGCAACAGTTTCAGCCTGCATAAGAATGGGAACAGATCTCAGCAGTGATATTGAATGACTCTGAGACAGACTGATGCATATAGTGCTGGATGTAAGTGGAAGGGTATGGCTGTGTATGGACAACAGTTCACAACAATGCAAGGGTGTGTTCGGTTCTGAAACAACGTGGAATGGAATGGAATGGTTCCATTTCAGAGGAATGGAATGGTTACATTTTTTTCGGTTGGGAAAAATGGAGAGCGGAACAGATCAAGGTTAAACTAATCATTTGCCTCAAAATTGTAATTAGCAATTGCAAATGACATTTAATCTCAAAATCGTAATTAACAGCGCCTAATGGTGCTCTTTTAATCTAAAAATCGTAATTAACATCATTTTTTGTTGGGTTAGGGGAACTGGAGAGTAGATGAACATTACTGTATGATGATTGTAAGCAAACGAATTTGGTGTTTCTAAACTTTTGGCTTCGAGATCTTATGGGCTTCAACTATAGCCTACCCCAACTTGTTTGGGACTGAAAGGCTTGGTTGTTGTTGTTGTTGTTGTAAACTTTTGGCAAGCATTAGAAAAAACTGACAATAAACAGACAAATAACAAGGCATGTTTTGTGGATTAAGAAAATATACCATATTCATTAAAAGATCACCACCCAGCGGGCGCGTGGCCTTGTGCTTGTAGAGGCATTTAGAAGATGGGGGCGGCATCATCATACTGGCAGCCTAATCAGCCTCAGTTTTGATCTTCCTTTTGAGTAAAGGCCCTAAAGTTTCAGTCTGCATATGAATAGCAAAACAAAAGGCAGACCTCAGCAGTGATATTGAATTACTGTATGAGATAGACTGATGCATATAGTGGATGCTCTTAGCCTTTTGCACCATGAACACTAGCTATGGACAGACAAAAAAAACTACTCCAGTTGACTCAGCTTTGTCTAGATACCTCCATCCCAAAGCTTAAGGCTTATTTATTTTTGAGAAATCAAAACAAGTAAAGTTTGACCAAAATTTTAGAATATTCTATCAACAAATATAATATTGTGTAGATACCGTAGGAAAATGTATTTCACAACCTATTTAATGATATTAATTTTGTATTTTGCATGTTAATGATTTTTGGTAAAAGCTTAGTCAAACATGGTATAGTTTGACTTTCTAAAAATAATATAATCCCTAAGCTTTGGGATGGAGGTAGTAGTATCTAGAGCTAAAAACACATCTAGATACATCCGTATCTACAGATAGTTGAGTCAATTAATTTGGATCTGAGGGAGTATGAGATTCAGACTACATCATGGTAAGTTGGTTAAAAAAAATTACCCCTCGGCGGTCCCTGCCCAGCTCGGCAGTGGCATTTCGCTTCTTGTGCTGCAGATCGGGCCATGCTCCTGCAGCAGGTGGGGCGCTATTCTCGTTCCCCATAGCCTCAGCACGGAACCTGGAGGTACCAACCTGATACAGAGAATATAGAGCATGGTGTCATAGAGGCTTTATGCACAAACAGCTGAAGACATGTGCTACTTTAAGCATCTTCCAGAACAGGAACAGATTGAGGATGCAGACAGACAGAGTGGATAAGCAAATGGAGTACCTTCTTTGCGGGGCTGGGGACGCAGCTCAGGCTCAGCCAACTGCCCACATGCGTGGTGGCCTTACGCTCCATTGCCCCCCACCACCACCGAGGTATTTCCTTTCCTGTACAAGCTGACAAAAGATACATTGAGGATCTGCAGAAACTACAAAGGTTGCAAATGTCGACAAATAAAGGAAGAACACCCCAATCCAAGCAAAGGTAGCCCCCGCCCCCACCCCCATCAATCACTCCCAGCCGCGAGGGTGACCGAGAAGACACCCTTCGCCCAGAATAGGAAATAGTAGATGTGCAAGATATCGAGGTGAGGAAAAAGAACCGATCTCGAGAAAGGAAAGAGCATTACTAGTACTACCTAATCCGCTTGGTCTAGATGCAGCTTGCCCCTCCAAGCTGGATGCCTGGACGGTGGAGGCGAAAGGAGGGGATCGAGCTAGCGGCTTGCATCCGTCGGCTGTCGACACTCGATCGGGAGAGACAAAGGGGGCTACATAAAGGGGAGGGGTAACATATTTTATTACACAGTGAACTTACTGATGTGACTAGTCATTACATGTCTCACTGAAACTGGGGCCCATAGTGTGGCACCCCAAATTCACTTGAACCTGCACGGCGGGACGCATTGGCGCGTCAAGAAAACCCCCGAATTGTAGCGGGGAAATGAAACATTTCACAAAAAATCGAAATTCAAGCACACTGCCACGCGCCAAGCACGCGGGCTGTTCCTTCCTCTTCCTCGGTTCCTCCTCCCCTATCCGAAAAAACCCCAAATCCCAAGCTCAAACAACAACAAAAAAAAAACCAAATCCCCTGGCCGCCATGCATGTCCTCGTTAACCCGCTGGAGATCGTTCCCGGACGAGGCGGACCCCCGCCCTGAGATCCCGAGTTCGTCCGTTCCGTCCACCTCGAGGCACTGCGTGCTGTCTCGCAGCGGCGGCTTGAGGGCGCTGCAGAGGAAGTTCCGCCGGAAAGTGCTCATGGCAACCGTGCAAGCTCACCGGCGTGCTGTATCCCGAGAGGAACTGGTCAAAGCTTTGCTATTCGCAAAAAAAAAAAGCGGGCCAAGATCTGGTCAAAGCTTTGTCGATGGCTTGCCGCGAGAGGCTTGGAGTCCAGAGTCAATAAACTAGCTGCTGGAGGACTTGGGCGGTTTACACCGATTCATATTAACTGACTCAAGTTTGTTAGTCTAGTTAACAAATGCATCTAGATACATCCATATCTAGACAAAATTGAGTCAATTAATATGAATCAGAGGGGAGTGCCTGAAAGTGTTTCATGCTACCAATTAATGCGCCGGCAGACTGGCTGTAGAAGTAATTGTGCTACTACTCATACGATGAACTGATTGTGTGGGTGTCAAATTTTGCAACGCGATCATCCACTGAATGCTTAATTATAGTTCTAGCGCCAAAGGCGTACAAATCATAACAAAGATAGTACATACTACAGCACCAGAACATAAGAGTACGAATCATAAAGTAGCTCAACATTTTGCATTAGGGCTAGGTGGTCCTGAGACTACCGGGACGCCCCTGATGATGTCCGGGCGTGCATCCGCTTCAACGCAAAGCTGTGTACTCGGTCCACGGCCTCCTTGTGTAGGCTGGATAATCTCAGGTGCAGGACCTTCGTCTATGAAAGGCTCGTCATCAGTACCATCAACAGGTGCATCAGGGCTGGGTGGTCTTGAGACTACCGGACGCCACCGATGATCTCTGGGCGTGCATCCACTTCAACGCAAAGCTGTGTACTCGGTCCACGGCCTCCTTCTGTAGGCTGGATAATCTCAGGTGCAGGACCTTCGTCTATGAAAGGCCCATCATCAGTACCATCCACAGGTGCATCAAACTGAGATTCATCTTCAAATCTCCCATCAAACTGAGAGACCTCTTCAACTCTATGCTTCTGCAATTAGTACATCAACAGATTAGACAAACATCTAAGGGATGCAACCTGAACAAATGCCGTTTTACATATTTACCTTCTCATCTGGCACAACACATGTCCCAGAGCTGAAACCCGGTTCCTGAAGCAAGCGCTTTTTCTCTCCTTCCCGTCCATCCATCTGCAACAAGTTAAATTTGAGTACAGAACTTGCACAGCAATGCAAACTATTGATCGAAACAGCGGCAGCATCAATATAAATAATTAACTACATATGCCAGCACACATACAGTGTGAGCAAGATCTGCTTCTCCCGCTGAAGGATCATTATGTGGTTCACCATGATAAACCAACCTAACATATGTGCGGTCCATCCCAAAAATGTGTAAATGATCTTCCACTACATGGTGAGGCCTCTTCTCACCATTCATACATGTGCAGCGCGGGCAATACACGTCCAGGTCGTGACCTTCATGAGCTCTAATAAACCCCATAAAGGGTTGAACACCATTTATATATGAAGGGGAACATAAGTGTCCATGCAGTATCCAAGTTCTGTCCATCTGTTTAATTATGAGATACAATGGTTGGTGATTAATTTAAGGCGAAGTAGGAAATGTATATCCATCGAGTACAAAACTATACTAGTACATGATTATGCATTTCAGCAATCATGTCGAGTACAAAACAAAAAATGCCCATCGACATTTTAGCAAACAGATCGTGTACAAATCTCTGCCATGGCATTTTAGCAAATTAACGGATCGAGTGCAGAACTGACTCTATATGCCCACGCAAATGAACAAATTGATCGAGGACAAATCGAGCGGAAAACTATAAAGTGTCAATTAGTTCGAGCATACTGACGATTTTTTTAGCAGCATCAAGAAAATATAAATCGTTAGGCCGTCTTGCCCGATGCATGATTGAGCTAGAGATAGCAACCCTACCGTGGATCAACTTGGCCGCCGGTGCGTCTCGAGAAGAACGACGGGGAGGGGAAGCTTCTTCTTCGCACGGACGGGACGGGGAGGGGAAGCTCTTCGCACAGATGAGGATAAGTTGTGTAGCGGTGGGTGGGGGGTCATGCGGCCGGGCCGCCCGGTAGGTGGTGTTTAATGGAGTTGCGTGTGTAATTTGCCGTGCACAAGGTTGAGGAATAGGCGGTTCCCTTCGCCGCGCGCACAATTCAAACTATCCCGCCCATGTAGTTTAAATTCTCCCTATTTTCATTAAATCGACATAAAGTCATGTGAGTGGGTGGAAATTAGCAAAGTTGCTTGAAAAATAGTAAAACTCTGGAATTATCCTTTAAATATGCTCTACTTCCTGTGAAAATCGGGGTGTGGACTGTGGAGGCATGTTGAGCTGTTTTATTTGTACCTTCTTCATTAAACTCCCATTTTATGCACTTTGGATGGAAAGAAATCATTTGTACATAAATTTTGACAACGCCATTTGCAAACATTAATTGTTTTACATGCCAAGATGCACCCATCCACCAAATATGGGGCAAAAGTTTATCACAATCTAGATATATATGTATAATTAGTGAGGGACCCCTTTTGATTTTGTGCAATTTCCACTAATTAGCTAGAGAGAAGGGGTCAGTTAATTAGGCCATGTTAGGGGCTATGTGTTTTAGATTAGGGTTGTGTGGATTCAAATACAACTTCTATATTTGTGTGCTATGATTAATCAAAACTAGACCGATCGACTGCGCACACATTATTAGAGGCACATGCCTTTTGCGCACAAAGTGCATGTGTGTGTTGTTGGCCACCAACGAGAGAGCGGCGAGAGAGCGATTGAAATTTCCAAATTAAACACATATATAAGCATACATGGTTAGGCCATGCATGCATATTTATTATATATATTGTGAGGCAAATAAATTAAAGTACATGTGTATATATATAAGTGTGTTTCTTGGCCACCAACGATATATAGATCGAGAGAGAGATTGAAATATATATATATCCCCAAGAATATCTTCAAACATGTATTGAAATATATGCACGAATGATATGCAAGGTATGCCATGCGCACATGCACACTAATTATATATATTATGAGACAACTTAATCAAATGTGTTTTCATTGGAGATCGAGAACTTGTAAAAAATCAAGTTAATTAATTTATCAGCGCTAATTAGTTAATTGGTCGCCTACTTGATGAGCAATTAAGTGTCGTTGGCCTATATATATATATGTAGGGTTTAATTAGGGCTTAGGGTTTAGGGTTAGCTAGCTAGGGTTTTAGGGTTAGGGTTTACGGTCTAGGGTTTAGGGTCTAGAGTTTAGGGTTTAGTGTTAAGGGTGTTTAGGGTGTACATTTAGGGTTTATGGTCTAGGGTTTAGGGTCTAGTGTTTAGGGTGTTTAGGGTGTATGTTTAGGATATAATTAGGGATTATGGATCAGGGTTTTAGGGTTTAAGGTTTAGGGATCAACGATCGAGTGCACACACACATTATTAGAGGCACCCGCGCCTTTGCGCATAAAGTGCATGCGTATATATATAAGTGTGTTTCTTGGCCACCAACGATATATAGATCGAGATAACAGAGAGATTTAAATATATATATATATATCCCCAAGAATATGTTCAAAAATATATTGAAATATATGCACGAATCAAGTTAATTAATTTATCAGCGCTAATTAGTTGGTCGCCTGCTTGATGCGCAATTAAGTGTCGTTGGCCTATATATGTAGGGTTTAGGGTTTAGGGTTAGCTAGGGATTAGGGTTACGGTTAGGGTTTAGGGTTTAGGGTTTAGTGTTTAGGGTTTAGGGTTTAGGGCTTTAGGGTTTAGGGTTTAGTGTTTAGGGTGTTTACGGGGTGTATGTTTAGGGTATAATTAGGGATTAGGATTAGGGTTTTAGGGTTTAAGATTTAGGGATCATCGATCGAGTGCACACACACATTATTAGAGAGGCACCCGCGCCTTTGCGCATAAAGTGCATGCGTATATATAAGTGTGTTTTTTGGCCACCAACGATATATATATAGATCGAGAGAGAAAGAGATTGAACTATATATATTTATCCCCAAGAATATGTTCAGATATATATTGAAATATATGCACGAATGATATGTGCAAGGTATGCCATGCGCTCATGCACACTAATTATATATATATTATGAGGCAACTTAATCAAATGTGTTTTCATTCGAGAGAACTTATCAAGATTCAAGTTAATTAATTTATCAGCGCTAATTAGTTGGTCGCTAGCTTGATGCGCAATTAAGTGTCGTTGGCCTATATATATAAGTAGGGTTTAATTAGGGTTTAGGGTTTAGGATTAGCTAGCTAGGGTTTTAGGGTTAGGGTTAGGGTTAAGGTTAATTAATTAGGGTTTAGGGTCTAGGGTTTAGGGTTTAGGGTTTAGGGTTTGGGGTTTGGGGTTTAGTGTTTAGGGTTTAGGGTCTAGGGTTAGGGTTTAGGGTTTAGGGTTTAGGGTTTAGGGTTTAGGGTTTAGTGTTTAGGGTGTTAATTTAGGGTGTACGTTTAGGGTATAATTAGGGATTAGGGATTAGGGTTTTAGGGTTTAAGGTTTAGGGATCATCGATCGAGTGCACACACACATTATTAGAGAGGCACCCGCGCCTTTGCGCATAAAGTGCATGCATATATATATAAGTGTGTTTTTTGGCCACCAACGATATATATATAGATCGAGAGAGAAAGATTGAAATATATATTTATCCCAAAGAAATATGTTCAGATATATATTGAAATATATGCACAAATGATATGTGCAAGGTACGTATGCCATGCGCGCATGCACACTAATTGTATATATATTATGAGGCAACTTAATAAAATGTGTTTTCATTCGAGAGAACTTGTCAAGATTCAAGTTAATTAATTTATCAGCGCGCTAGCTAATTAGTTGGTCGCCTGCTTGAGGCGCAATTAATTAAGTGTCGTTGGCCTATATATATATGTAGGGTTTAATTAGGGTTTAGGGTTAGCTAGCTAGGGTTTTAGGGTTAGGGTTAAGGTTAATTAATTAGGGTTTAGGGCCTAGGGTTTAGGGTTTAGCAGGGTTTGGGGTTGGGGTTTAGGGTTAGGGTTTAGGGTTTAGGGTTTAGGGTGTAGTGTTTAGGGTTTAGGGTCTAGGGGTTTAGGGTTTAGGGTTTAGTGTTTAGGGTGTTAATTTAGGGTGTACGTTTATGGTATAATTAGGGATTAGGGATTAGGGTTTTAGGGTTTAAGGTTTAGGGATCATCGATCGAGTGCACACACACATTATTAGAGGCACCCGCGCCTTTGCGCATAAAGTGCATGCGTATATATAAGTGTGTTTTTTGGCCACCAACGATATATATATAGATCGAGAGAGAAAGATTGAAATATATATATTTATCCCCAAGAATATGTTCAGATATATATTGAAATATATGCACAAATGATATGTGCAAGGTATGCCATGCGCGCATGCACACTAATTGTATATATATTATGAGGCAACTTAATCAAATGTGTTTTCATTCGAGAGAACTTGTCAAGATTCAAGTTAATTAATTTAGCAGCGCTAATTAGTTGGTCGCCTGCTTGATGCGCAATTTAGTGTCGTTGGCCTATATATATGTAGGGTTTAATTAGGGTTTAGGATTTAGGATTAGCTAGCTAGGGTTTTAGGGGTAGGGTTAGGGTTAAGGTTAATTAATTAGGGTTTAGGGTTTAGGGTTTAGGGTTTGGGGTTTGGGGTTTGGGGTTTAGGGTTTAGGGTTTAGGGTCTAGGGTTTAGGGTTTAGTATTTAGGGTGTTTAGGGTGTACGTTTAAGGTATAATTAGGGATCGTGGATTAGGGTTTAAGGTTTAGGGATCATCGATCGAGCTAGTGCACAGACACATTATTAGAGGCACCCGCGCCTTTGCGCATAAAGTGCATGCGTATATATATATAATAAGGGTGTTTCTTGGCCACCAACGATATATATAGATCGAGAGAGAGATTGAAATATATATATATATCCCCAAGAATATGTTCAGATATATATTGAGATATATATATGCACGAATGATATGTCCATGGTATGCCATGCGCGCATGCACACTAATTGTATATATATTATGAGGCAACTTAATCAAATGTGTTTTCATTCGAGAGAACTTGTCAAGATTCAAGTTAATTAATTTAGCAGCGCTAATTAGTTGGTCGCCTGCTTGATGCGCAATTTAGTGTCGTTGGCCTATATATATGTAGGGTTTAATTAGGGTTTAGGGTTTAGGATTAGCTAGCTAGGGTTTTAGGGTTAGGGTTAGGGTTAAGGTTAATTAATTAGGGTTTAGGGTCTAGAGTTTAGGGTTTAGGGTTTGGGGTTCGGGGTTTAGTGTTTAATTAGGGTTTAGGGTCTAGGGTTAGGGTTTAGGGTTTAGGGTGTAGTGTTTAGGGTTTAGGGTCTAGGGTTTAGGGTTTAGTGTTTAGGGTGTTTAGGGTGTACGTTTAGGGTATAATTAGGGATTAGGGTTTTAGGGTTTAAGGTTTAGGGATCATCGATCGAGTGCACACACACATTATTAGAGGCACCCGCGCCTTTGCGCATAAAGTGCATGCGTATATATAAGTGTGTTTTTTGGCCACCAACGATATATATATAGATCGAGAGAGAAAGATTGAAATATATATATTTATCCCCAAGAATATGTTCAGATATATATTGAAATATATGCACAAATGATATGTGCAAGGTATGCCATGCGCGCATGCACACTAATTGTATATATATTATGAGGCAACTTAATCAAATGTGTTTTCATTCGAGAGAACTTGTCAAGATTCAAGTTAATTAATTTAGCAGCGCTAATTAGTTGGTCGCCTGCTTGATGCGCAATTTAGTGTCGTTGGCCTATATATATGTAGGGTTTAATTAGGGTTTAGGATTTAGGATTAGCTAGCTAGGGTTTTAGGGGTAGGGTTAGGGTTAAGGTTAATTAATTAGGGTTTAGGGTTTAGGGTTTAGGGTTTGGGGTTTGGGGTTTGGGGTTTAGGGTTTAGGGTCTAGGGTTTAGTGTTTAGTGTTTAGGGTGTTTAGGGTGTACGTTTAAGGTATAATTAGGGATCATGGATTAGGGTTTTAGGGTTTAAGGTTTAGGGATCATCGATCGAGCTAGTGCACAGACACATTATTAGAGGCACCCGCGCCTTTGCGCATAAAGTGCATGCGTATATATATAATAAGTGTGTTTCTTGGCCACCAACGATATATATAGATCGAGAGAGAGATTGAAATATATATATATATCCCCAAGAATATGTTCAGATATATATTGAGATATATATATGCACGAATGATATGTCCATGGTATGCCATGCGCGCATGCACACTAATTGTATATATATTATGAGGCAAATTAATCAAATGTGTTTTCATTCGAGAGAACTTGTCAAGATTCAAGTTAATTAATTTATCAGCGCTAATTATTTGGTCGCCTGCTTGATGCGCAATTAAGTGTCATTGGCCTATATATATGTAGTGTTTAATTAGGGTTTAGGTTTTAGGGTTAGCTAGCTAGGGTTTTAGGGTTAGGGTTAGGGTTAATTAGGGTTTAGGGTCTAGGGTTTACGGTTTAGGGTTTAGTACGTGTTTAGGGTTTAGGGTCTAGGGTTAGGGTTTAGGGTTTAGTGTTTAGGGTTTAGGGTTTAAGGTCTAGGGTTTAGGGTTTAGTGTTTAGGGTGTTTAGGGTGTACGGTTAAGGTATAATTAGGGATTAGGGTTTTAGGGTTTAAGGTTTAGGGATCATCGATCGAGTGCACACACACATTAATTATTAGAGGCACCCACGCCTTTGCGCATAAAGTGCATGCGTATATATATATATAAGTAAGTTTCTTGGCCACCAAAGATATATAGATCTAGAGAGAGACTGAAATATATTTAGGGTTTAGGGTTTAGGGTTTAGGGTTCAGGGTCAAGGGTTGGGGTTTAGGGTTTAGGGTCTAGTGTTTAGGGGTTAGGGTATATGGAGTTTAGGGTTTAGGGTTTAGGGTCTAGGGTTTAGTGTTTAGGGTGTTTAGGGTGTACGTTTAAGGTATAATTAGGGATCATGGATTAGGGTTTTAGGGTTTAAGGTTTAGGGATCATCGATCGAGCTAGTGCACAGACACATTATTAGAGGCACCCGCGCCTTTGTGCATAAAGTGCATGCGTATATATATAATAAGTGTGTTTCTTGGCCACCAACGATATATATAGATCGAGAGAGAGATTGAAATATATATATATATCCCTAAGAATATGTTCAGATATATATTGAGATATATATGCACGAATGATATGTCCATGGTATGCCATGCGCGCATGCACACTAATTGTATATATATTATGAGGCAACTTAATCAAATGTGTTTTCATTCGAGAGAACTTGTCAAGATTCAAGTTAATTAATTTATCAGCACTAATTATTTGGTCGCCTGCTTGATGCGCAATTAAGTGTCGTTGGCCTATATATATGTAGTGTTTAATTAGGGTTTAGGTTTTAGGGTTAGCTAGCTAGGGTTTTAGGGTTAGGGTTAGGGTTAATTAGGGTTTAGGGTCTAGGGTTTAGGGTTTAGGGTTTAGTACGTGTTTAGGGTTTAGGGTCTAGGGTTAGGGTTTAGGGTTTAGTGTTTAGGGTTTAGGGTTTACGGTCTAGGGTTTAGGGTTTAGTGTTTAGGGTGTTTAGGGTGTACGATTAGGGTATAATTAGGGATTAGTGTTTTAGGGTTTAAGGTTTAGGGATCATCGATCGAGTGCACACACACATTAATTATTAGAGGCACCCACGCCTTTGCGCATAAAGTGCATGCGTATATATATAAGTAAGTTTCTTGGCCACCAAAGATATATAGATCTAGAGAGAGATTGAAATATATTTAGGGTTTATGGTTTAGGGTTTAGGGTTCAGGGTCAAGGGTTGGGGTTTAGGGTTTAGGGTCTAGTGTTTATGGTTTAGGGTATATGGAGTAGTGTTTAGGGTTTAGGGTCTAGGGTTTAGTGTTTAGGGTGTTTAGGGTGTATGTTTAGGGTATAATTAGGGATTAGGGTTTTAGGGTTTAAGGTTTAGGGATCATCGATCGAGTGCACACACACATTATTAGAGGCACCCGCGCCTTTGCGCATAAAGTGCATGCGTATATGTATAAGTGTGTTTCTTGTCCACCAACGATATATAGATCGAGAGATAGAGATTGAAATCCCCAAGAATATGTTCAAATATACGCACACACATGAATTATTAGAGGCACCCGCGCCTTTGCGCATAAAGTGCATGCATATGTGTGTTGTTCTGGCCACCAACGATAGATCGAGAGAGATAGATAGATTGAAATCCCCAAGAATTAGAGGACCCCTCGCACAAGTGTTGGCCATCTATATATAATATGAATCCCAATAATGTTCATACATGATAGGGCATATGTGTGAAGCAATTTTTTTTCGAGAACTTGTAAAGATTCAAATTTATCAGTGCTAATGGAAACTAGTGCACATTAATTAGAGGACCCCCTCTTATAAGTGTTGGCCATCTATGTATAGTTTGAATCCAAATAATGTTCATACATGATAGGCTATATGTGAATCAATTTTTTCTTCCAAGAACTTGTCAAGATTCAAATTTATCGGTGCTAATGGAAACTATTGCGCACTAGACGAGCCCCTTGCGCAAGTGCTGGCCATTACATATAGTTTAAAACTCAAGAATGTTCATACATGATAGGCCATATGTGCAAATTTTTTTTTTTCCCGTGAACTTGTCAAAATTCAAGTTTATCGGTGCAAATGGAAACTAGTCCAAAAAATTACATAGAGGTCCAAGAGAACTAGACAATAACTAATAGGACCTGCAACTTTACAAAAGGACCCCAAAACATATAAAAGAAAATCAATCGAGTCCTTCTGGACCGCACATCAGATCTCTGCTCCGCATCCTTTCCAGCAACTCCGTCGCCGGGGACGCACCACTTGGGACGGTGTCGCCGGTAGTCGCCAGGACGAAGGAGAAGAAGGGCCTCACCAACGGCACATAGGCTCTGAGAAGGGCCGCTGAAAGGCCAAGATGTTCACGGGCAAGACGGATGACGCCGTCGTATGCCCCGAGCTTGTGAACGTTAGCAGCTTGACTTCCCCATTGACCAGATCTGAAGCACTGACCAAAGCAAGCCTCACCATTAGCGCCATCACCTTGATGGCACCAGATCGGGGTTTGGCCGGCAAGATCCGCCAGATTCACCGTAGGCCAGATCTGAAGCCGATGACGAGATCCCCGACTCCATTGCGCCATTCTGCTCATGGGAAACACTGGATCTAAGCTTACAACAACATGAACTCCCTCGGATCCAAATTAACTGACTCAACTTTGCTTATCTAAATATGGATGTATCCACACATGTTTTTACTCGAGATACATACACGTCTAAGGAAAGTTGAATCAATTAATTTAGTTCGGAGGGTGTACGATATACAGAGAGAAGTCGGCCTCGTCTCCGGCCGGCGAGGCTGCCGGAGAGAAAGGGGAGAGGAGCCAGGGGAGTGGGAGAGACTCGAGAGAGAAAGAGAAGAGGAAGAAATGAGAGCTCCCTGGGGAAGAACATTATTTTTGTCGTTCTGCTCGTAGCTTGAAACTGAAAATTTCGGCCGCGCGCCAAATCATCCCGCCGCATCCATTCGAAAATCCCGTGACCAGTTTTACCCTTTTAACCCTGGTCCGGAAGCTACAACCCACCGACCATGGAGGGCTCATTCGGTAACAATGAAATATCTTGCCTAGATCCCGAACCCTCCCCACAGGCCCACACCCACCCACCAACCATTCGCCCCATTAGCTCAAAAATACTCTCACACGCCAAAGCTCTGACTCTCTACAGTACTAGATCTGCTTCGCCGCCGGCATACTCCTCCACAGCGTAGCCTTGATCGTGTTGGCTGTCCACCCACCTGATCCGCTCCCCCGTCGCCCTCGCCACCGACGGATCTGCTTCACCGCCGACCTCGCCACCGACGGATCTGCTTCACCGCCGACCTCGCCACCGACGGATCTGCTTCACCGCCGACCTCATCCACAGCGTAGCAATCAACGCCTTTCCTGTCGACGCACCGGATCCTCTCCAATGGAACCGTGTCTACTTCACCGCGCCACCCCTCCACAGAAGCCGATCTATTCCACCAACTACCTCGGCGCAGCGGCTGTATCAACTTCACCGAATCCCTTGCCAGCCAACCAGATCTGCTTCACTAACGCCCACTTCTACTGAAACAGGGTCGAGTCGTCGTCTCCCGCGTTCGCCGCCGCTGGAATGCAAGTTGCCGCCCCCGTCCACCCCGCCGCAGCTTGGTTAGTACGCTGGCCCGTTAGATCGCGGTGTTTCTTTAGCCATGTTTTGTGTAGTTATTTGCAGATCTCATATGCCATTAAATTTCTTGATGTGTTACTTCGCATGAAGTTCGTTTAAATATTGTATAGTACCAAAGCATTATCCGGTCGCTACCATCCTGTTCATTCTACTGACACCTGTGTGCATCCACATATTTATAGGGGACCCATTCATTTGCTGCCAACTGTTTTTGTACTGCATGCTATTCCTTTCATAGTCATGCTATGGGCATTTCCAATCTGGTTGTTCTTATACCACGTCATTAGCTCACCGCTAGCCACTATCTGTTTTCTCGTGTCAGCTATTCTTTTACTGCTTTTATAATCATGCTATGTGCATTTCCAATCTGCTTGCTCTTATACCTCGTCTTTAGCTTATAGCTATTTTTTTCCATGAATGCTCCTGTCGCACAGCTTGTATAGTTATTGCTGCGTGCATGTCTGGTCTTTGTATTATCGTAGACTAACTTGTCAATGTTATTTTTCCTAGGGATTGATCATGCGAACCACTTATTAGAATATCCAACATTCGGGGACGCTAGGGAAGGTTGGAATCTGAGTTCTTGGTTGGTAACTTTGGCAGTTTACTTCCGTTATTATCTATAACCTATATGCATTGTTCCTTATGCAAGAGATAAACACTTGGAACCCTGCCATAGCAATGCCATCCATGCTTTACTATGTTTCTACCTATTTGATATGCTTGTCTTGGAGCAACTGCGAAGGTGATTTGAACCTGACATTTGGTCATTCTTAATGCCAGTTTACTTTATGTGGAAAACCTTGGCATTACCCTACTCTAAATCTGAATGTCTGAAATTTGTATCTCATGCAAAGCAACATCTAGTTGGTTTTAATCTGATATCTGGTAAATATTGGCTTATTCATTTGGCAGCTCAAGTTTTTTGTTATTTGAAACCAGCTGACTTGGTCTTAAATGTGATATCTAAACACAGATTAAGGACAATGGAGCAGGAGGATTAGCATTTCACTTGATGGCTGAACCTAAAATGACAGGCATGTCGACCACGACTAGTGCACGCAAGAGAAGGACCCGCAATGAGCCGCATGTTCGCTACATGTCGTTATCTGATCTCTACATTGCGTAATACATGTTTGAATAGTTAATTGTTGTAACTATTTTTGCAATATTACTTAATGCGCTTTAGTGAAGCAGTCATCATTAGAAGATAGTCGCCAAAGCGACCCTATGCAACATTATGATGTAAGTCTGCTTAG
Organism: Lolium perenne; assembly: GCF_019359855.2. Classification (NCBI taxonomy): domain Eukaryota; kingdom Viridiplantae; phylum Streptophyta; class Magnoliopsida; order Poales; family Poaceae; genus Lolium; species Lolium perenne. Next base: position 194,127,202 of record NC_067245.2, read on the forward strand.
TACAAGTTCCATACATTGTCTTATTTATGCAACTTGTTATTATCTTATATCTACATTGCATAATAAATGTTTGAATAGTTCACTGTTGTAACTATGTTTGCAATATTACTAGAATGCAGTTGTAATGAAGAAGTCCTTAGTAGAAGATAGAGCGCAAAAAAGGTTCCGGCGTGAGCCTATGCAACGATATAATGTAAGTCTGCGCTTAGTACTTGTGACTATCTCATATCGACAATTCTTAATACATGTTTGCATAGTTCATCGTTTAACTCTTTTTGCATTATTATCAGAATGCAGTTCTGATGAAGCAATCTTCATTAGAAGAGAGGCCCACAAAAAGTTCTGATCTTTGTTCTGATGCATCCTCTCATAGCCGTCAACCTAGACCATTCTTTTCATCAAACAGTGAACATCTCAAGGCTGTACTTTATAAAAGACATGGTATTGCTGCTTTAAGGTCTGTAGCTGATATGTTGACCAAGAGTACACAAGATTCAATCAAGGCGATTGCCAAATGTCAACATGTTATTGATGATGCTAATAGAAGTCCTCAATGATTCTATGTAATTTTTTTTTATTTGGGCACATTAATTGCCTTGTAATTTTCTTAGTTATTTTATTTGTGTATGTAATTGTGTGTATCATTGATATCAGATTTTAGGCTCATGAAATTTAATGCAAGTTGACTAGTCAAACAACCAGGGCCCTATAACAGATTGGGCCGGCCCATTAACAGTAGTGTGGGACCCACTTTCATTCTGGCCGGCTCACTTATTTACTGGGCCGGCCCGTTAACAGGAAAGTGGGACCCACCTGTGCTGTTGGCCCGACCCACTGTCTTGTTGGGCCGGCCCACTTGCTACATGATGGACCCCACATACTAAATGGGCCTGCCCTTTAAGAGGAAAGTGGGACCCACCTGCGTTTTTGGCCCGGCCCACTAGTGTGTTGGGCCGGCCCACTTGCTATATGGTGGACCCCACATACTAAATGGGCCGGCCCTTTAACTGGAAAGAGGGACCCACCTGTGTTTTTGGCCCGGCCCACTATCTTGTTGGGCCGGCCCACTTGCTATATGATGGACCCCACATACTAAATGTGCTGGCCCATTAACAGGAAAGTGGGACCCACCTGTGCTTTTGGCCCGGCCCACTGGCTTGGTGGGCCGGCCCATTTGATCTAATGTGGACCCCACGCACTAAATGGGCCGGCCCGATTAGCAGGAAAGTGGGACCCACGTGCTAATTGGGCCGGCCCAATAACTTCTTGGGCCGACCCACTTGCTTTAAGGTGGACCCCACTTGGTAAATGGGCCGGCCCTTTTGCCTGTTGACCGGTCAAACGAGTGCATTCGGCCCGGCCCACATGCTTAGTGGGCCGGCCCATTAATGTTTTGACCAGTCAACCTTAGAGGTTAGGCCCGGCCCACGTAACTAAAGGACCAGCCCAGCTATATAGTTGACCGGTCAAACTAAGTCAGTTGGCCCGGCCCGCAAACTTAATGGGCCGGCCCGCTTAAGACGTGGCAGGCCTCGTGTGGGCCTACCATCTACCACGGGGTTTCAGCGGTTAACGCCGTTAACTGCCAGTTAACGGCGTCTGCCACGTGGCAGTTTGCATGACGTCAGCAATCAACGGGCTCCCGGAAACACTTCTGCAATGGTCCGATTTTCCGTGGCGGAAGGGCACCCAAGCGCGACGGACCGAAAAATATGTGGTAGGACTTTGCCTGACGCAGTTTCGACAACAGAACCCATATCGTCGGGTTAGGCCCATAGGCGACGAAAAATACCCCTTAGCTGACGATTTTGAGACGTTGTCTATCAGAACTTTTCTTGTAGTGTAAGAACACATGTGTTCATATGAACCAGCGGAGCGTGTCTCTCTCCCACACAAGCATTTATTCAGAGAATGAAAATAACAAAACTAAAATAAAAGCACACAGACGCTCCAAGTAAAGCACATAAGATGTGACAGAATAAAAATATAGTTTCAATAGAAGAAACCTGATAAATTGTTGATGAAGAAGGGGATGCCTTGGGCATCCCCAAGCTTAGATGCTTGAGTCTTCTTGAAATATGCAGGGATGAACCACGGGGGCATCCCCAAGCTTAGACCTTTCACTCTTCTTAATCATATATCATCCTCCTCTCTTGACCCTTGAAAACTTCCTCCACACCAAACTCAAAGCAAACTCATTAGAGGGTTAGTGCATAATCAAAAATTCACATGTTTAGAGGTGACACAATCATTCTTAACACTTCTGGACATTGCCCAAAGCTACTGAAAGTTAATGGAACAAAGAAATCCATCCAACACAGCAAAAGAGGCAATGCGAAATAAAAGGCAGAATCTGTCAAAACAGAACAGTCCGTAAAGACGAATTTTTTAGAGGCACTGGACTTTCTCAGATGAAAATACTCAAATTGGATGAAAGTTGCGTACATATCTGAGGATCACGCACGTAAATTGGCAGATTTTTCTGAGTTACCTACAGAGAACCCTGCCCAAATTCGTGACAACAAGAAATCTGTTTCTGCGCAGTAATCCAAATCTACTATCAACCTTACTATCAATGACTTTACTTGGCACAACAATGCAATAAAATAAAGATAAGGAGAGGTTGCTATAGTAGTAACAACTTCCAAGACTCAAATATAAAGAAAAATTGCTGTAGTAAAATAAAACATGGGTAATCTCCCAAGAAGTGCTTTCTTTATAGCCATTAAGATGGGCTCAGTAATTTCAATGATGCACTCACAAGAAATAAGAGTTGAAGCAAAAGAGAGCATCAAAAGGCAAATTCAAAACACATTTAAGTCTAACCCACTTCCTATGAAAAAGAATCTTGTACACAAATAAATTCATGAGGAACAAAGTGACAAGCATAGGAAGATAAAACAAGTGTAACTTCAAAAATTTCAGCATATAGAGAGGTGTTTTAGTAACATGAAAATTTCTACAACCATATTTTCCTCTCTCATAAAGATTTTCAGTAGCATCATGAACAAACTCAACAATATAACTATCACATGAAGCATTCTTATCATGAGCTACATGCATAAAAGTATCATTACTCTCCACATAAGCATAATCAATTTTATTAGTAATAGTGGGAGCAAATTCAACAAAGTAGCTATCATTATTATTCTCATCATCAAATATAAGAGGCATATTGTAATTATAATTAAACTTATCCTCCATAGTAGGCGGCACCAAAAGACCACTATCATTATAATCATCATAAATAGGAGGAAAGTATCATCAAAGAAAATTTTCTCCTCAATGCTTGGGGGACTAAAAATATCATGCTCATCAAAACCAGCTTCCCCAAGCTTAGAACTTTCTATATCATTAGCAACAATGGTGTTCAAAGCGTTCATACTAATATTATTGCTACTAGCATGCAAATAAGGTTCCATAGGTTTTTTAATTTTCGCATCAAACAATCCATGTCTTATCTTAGGAAATAGCTTAAAAAGCTCACTGTTACTTTCCATTATGCCTAGCTAGTGATAAACAAGAAACAAAAAGATGCAATTGCAGGATCTAAAGGAAATAGCTTCGATCACTTACAATGGCGCCAGAAAATAACTTAGTTACCTGGGACCGAAGTGTGAGTGCCTTTTACCTTTCTTCCCGGCAACGGCGCCAGAAAATAGCTTGATGTCTACTCACAGTCCTTTTCCTGTAGACAGTGTTGGGCCTCCAAGAGCAGTGGTTTGTAGAACAGCAGCAAGTTTCCCTTAAGTGAATCACCCAAGGTTTATCGAACTCAGGGAGGAAGAGGTCAAAGATATCCCTCTCAAGCAACCCTGCAATCACGATACAAGAAGTCTCTTGTGTCCCCAACACACCTAATACACTTGTCAGATGTATAGGTGCACTAGTTCGGCGAAGAGATAGTGAAATACAAGTGGTATGAATGAATATGAGCAGTAGTAACGGCGCCAGAAAATAGCTTGCTGGCGTGCAGTTGATGGTAGTAATATTGCAGGAAGTAAAGATGCAGTAGAACAGTAAATAAGCGATGATTGCAGTATTTGGAAACAAGGCCTAGGGATCATACTTTCACTAGTGGACACTCTCAACATTGATCACATAATAAAACCACTCTACACTCTCTTGTTGGATGATGAACACCATTAATTGTGTAGGGCTACAAGAGCACCTCAATGCCGGAGTTAACAAGCTCCACAACATTCGATATTCATATTTAAATAACCTTAGAGTGTATGATAGACCAACGCAATTACACCGAGATTACAATCATAAACTACGCCAAGTACTACATGATGCACACACTGTCACCATTACATCATGGAGGAGGAATAGAGTACTTTAATAACATCACTAGAGCAGCACATAGATTAATAGTGATACAAAGCTCATCATATGAATCTCAATCATGTAAGGCAGCTCATGAGATCATTGTATTGTACATGGAAGAGAGATTAACTACATAGCTACCAGTACAGCCCTTAGCCTCGAGGGAGAACTACTCCCTCCTCATGGGAGACAGCAGCGGTGAGGAAGATGGCGGTGGTGTCGATGGAGATGCCTTTCGGGGGCACTTCCCCGTCCCGGCGGCGTGCTGGAACAGAGACTTCTGTCCCCTGAATCTTGGCTTCGCGATGGCGGCGGCTCTGGAAGGTTTCTCGTACCGTGGCTTATTCGTCTAGGGTTTTCGCGACGGAGTCCTTAAGTAGGCGGAAGGGCAGCCTCGGAGAGGCCCCGGTGGGGCCAGACAATAGGGGGCGCGCCCCTCCCTTGGGCCGCGCCGCCCTGGCATGTGGGCCCCTGGCTCCCCTCTGGTCTCTCTCCGGTGTTCTGGAAGCTTCGTGGAAAAATAAGATACTAGGCGTTGATTTCGTCCAATTCCGAGAATATTTCCTTACTAGGATTTCTGAAACCAAAAACAGCAGAAAATAAGAACTGGCACTTCGGTATCTTGTCAATAGGTTAGTTCTGGAAAATGCATCAAAACGATATAAAGTGTGAACAAAACATGTAGGTATTGTCATAAAACAAGCATGGAACATAAGAAATTATAGATACGTTGGAGACGTATCATTACCCAACCGTATGCCCCTCTTGATAATGAGTTTTCTATCCTATAACAAGGTCTCCCAACAACCACCTTCAATCCGGTTAAAGGAAAACCTAGCAACGCCATACCTTTGCATTGCGCATCCCGCTTGATCTTGATGAGAACGTTTCAAGTTCCATTCAAGCCAGAATGCCTCAGTTGATCATGTTGCTTCGTGAAGACTCACAATTTCTTCCCATACACCACTATGGGAAAGCTTCATTGAAGCACATCTTCACAAGTCCATTATCACCAAAAAGACGACAAGCTTCAAGCATGATCTTCTCGGTATTCTCATCTTGAACTTGCCCTTCTTGACCTTGATGACATCCATATTTGATGCCATCCTCTCATGGGCAATATGAGATCATACTCTTGATGCACGTCCATGGAAAGATACCCAACCCACATATATAACATAAATGCACATATAGTGGGTTAGCTCATGAAGCATAATTGATAGGTCTTACGTCCACAAGATCACATGATCCAAAGTGGTACAATCTTTATGATTCATGTGTTGAATAATTTGAATTCAATCTTTACTCTTAGTCTTGGTCAAGTATCTCCTCATGCTCTATCATAATATCTTGAGGTACATAGATAATTCTTCATTTGATTGCATTCTATAAACCTTTGTCAACCATAGCTCAATCATAAGACTATCATGACACCGGCTTAGAGCCATATCTTGAATTCTTCTCTGAAATAAATCACTCAAGATCTTGATCATATAATATTTTTCTGTTGAAATTGATGATCTTGATGCCAATTCCTAATGTATATCTTTATCTTCATGGCATCCACACGTTAATCCAACACATGGACTATAATAAATACCTATGGAGCATTCCTTCATATAAACTCAATGAAAATATTAGTACATAAAGATTGTCATTAATTACCAAAAACACACATAGGGTGACAAGGCGTAACCTTATAAATGCCCATGGTGATGGACTTGGGTTTCAAGGAAGGAGAACACTGGTGAATCAACAGACCGGTCAGCCAAACTAGGTAGTCGATGAAAAGTGAGGAGAAAATCGCCGAGATTGTATTATGGAGAATTAGGGTTACAGGGTGTTGCGAGTTGTGGAATCTCACCACTTGGGGGCTCTTCCTAGCCTTTATATAATAGGCTAGATCTCAGAGTCCACCTCGAGGTCTAGTTACATCGTATATGTCGGTTCACCCGATATGGGCCTAACCTTCCTATTTACATCCATACTAGGCTTCGACTTCATGTTGGTTTCTTCATGAGCCTTCGCCTATTCCTTCCTAGACTTTGCACCAGGGATGGTAATACTGAGTACCCGATATGGTGTACCCATGTCATAGGGACAAAGTACGCTTAAAACTTCGGCCCTTCGATCATTTGTAGAGCCGCCTCCACCCCTTAGTGCGGTCGTGGCGATCCTCGAGGCCCACATGTGCTTCTGTTTTTGCATCATGGGTTGGGACCCCATGCTGCTCCACTAATAGCCAGTCGCACAGTCTCCTCTAACCCTCCTTCCTCCTTCCCTCAAACTCAAATCACCCTTCCAATCTTCAAAAATGGCTTGCGGACTTCTGTCTTGCTTCTGCTTGGCTGCCGAAGGAGATCAGATTCGGAGCGAATCATAAGAGTGGTCATCTCCCGTGGAAGCTTTGGTGGCCGTAGTTGCATCAACTGGCTTCTCCTGGTGCAGATCCACTTTGATAATGTAGGAGTTAGAGGAGTGATACGTCTCCGACGTATCGATAATTTCTTATGTTCCATGCCACATTATTGATGATATCTACATGTTTTATGCATACTTTATGTCATATTTATGCATTTTCTGGAACTAACCTATTAACGAGATGCCGAAGAGCCAGTTGCTGTTTTCTGCTGTTTTTGGTTTCAGAAATCCTAGTAAGGAAATATTCTCGGAATTGGACGAAATCAACGCCCAGGGGCCTATTTTGCCACGAAGCTTCCAGAAGACCGAAGAGGAGACGAAGTGGGGCCACGAGGTGGCCAGACACCAGGGCGGCGCGGCCCAAGCCCTGGCCACGCCGGCCTGTCGTCTGGGCCCCTCGTGACGCCCCCTGACCTGCCCTTCCGCCTACATATAGTCTTCGTCGCGAAACCCCCAGTACCGAGAGCCACGATACGGAAAACCTTCCAGAGACGCCGCCGCCGCCAATCCCATCTCGGGGGATTCAGGAGATCGCCTCCGGCACCCTGCCGGAGAGGGGATTCATCTCCCGGAGGACTCTACACCGCCATGGTCGCCTCCGGAGTGATGAGTGAGTAGTTCACCCCTGGACTATGGGTCCATAGCAGTAGCTAGATGGTTGTCTTCTCCTCATTATGCTTCATTGTCGGATCTTGTGAGCTGCCTAACATGATCAAGATCATCTATCTATAATGCTATATGTTGTGTTTGTTGGGATCCGATGAATAGTGAATACTATGTTATGTTGATTATCAATCTATGTGTTGTTTATGATCTTGCATGCTCTCCGTTACTAGTAGATGCTTTGGCCAAGTTGATGCTTGTAACTCCAAGAGGGAGTATTTATGCTCGATAGTGGGTTCATGTCTCCGTGAATCTGGGGGAGTGAGAGAAACCTCTAAGGTTATGGATGTGCTGTTGCCACTAGGGATAAAACATTGATGCTATGTCCGAGGATGTAGTTATTGATTACATTACGCACCATACTTAATGCAATTGTCTGTTCTTTGCAACTTAATACTGGAAGGGGTTCGGATGATAACCTGAAGGTGGACTTTTTAGGCATAGATGCATGCTGGATAGCGGTCTATGTACTTTGTCGTAATGCCCAATTAAATCTCACAATACTCATCATATCATGTATGTGCATGGTCATGCCCTCTCTATTTGTCAATTGCCCAACTGTAATTTGTTCACCCAACATGCTATTTATCTTATGGGAGAGACACCTCTAGTGAACTGTGGACCCCGGTCTATTCTTTTACATTGAATACAATCTGCTGCAATACTTGTTCTACTGTTTTCTGCAAATAATCATCATCCACACTATACATCTAATCCTTTGTTACAGGAAGCCGGTGAGATTGACAACCTCACTGTTTCGTTGGGGCAAAGTACTTTGGTTGTGTTGTGCAGGTTCCACGTTGGCGCCGGAATCCCTGGTGTTGCGCCGCACTACATCTCGCCGCCATCAACCTTCAACATGCTTCTTTGCTCCTACTGGTTCGATAAACCTTGGTTTCTTACTGAGGGAAAGCTTGCCGCTGTACGCATCACACCTTCCTCTTGGGGTTCCCAACGGACGCGTGCTGTACGCGTATCAAGCATATTTTCTGGCGCCGTTGCCGGGGACCTGAAGAAAAGTTACACCAGAGAGATCTCTAACTCCCATGTCAACTTTGCGCCAGCAACAAATTTTCTGGCGCCGTTGCCGGGGAGATCAAGACACGCTACAAGGGGAGTCTCCACATCGCAATCTCTTTACTTTGTTTTTGTCTTGCATTATTTTATTTACTACTTTGTTTACTGCACTAAATCAAAACACAAAAAAATTAGTTGCTAGTTTTACTTTATTTGCTATCTTGTTTGCTATATCAAAAACACAAAAAAATTAGTTACTTGCATTTACTTTATCTAGTTTGCTTTATCTACTGTTGCTAAAATGGGTACTCCTGAAAATACTAAGTTGTGTGACTTCACAACCACAAATAATAATGATTTCTTATGCACACCTATTGCTCCACCTGCTACTACAGCAGAATTCTTTGAAATTAAACCTGCTTTACTAAATCTTGTTATGCGAGAGCAATTTTCTGGTGTTAGTTCTGATGATGCTGCTGCCCATCTCAATAATTTTGTTGAACTATGTGAAATGCAAAAGTATAAAGATGTAGATGGTGACATTATAAAATTAAAATTGTTTCCTTTCTCATTAAGAGGAAGAGCTAAAGATTGGTTGCTATCTCTGCCTAAGAATAGTATTGATTCATGGACTAAATGCAAGGATGCTTTTATTGGTAGATATTATCCCCCTGCTAAAATTATATCTTTGAGGAGTAGCATAATGAATTTTAAACAATTGGATACTGAGCATGTTGCACAAGCATGGGAAAGAATGAAATCTTTGGTTAAAAATTGCCCAACCCATGGACTGACTACTTGGATGATCATCCAAACCTTTTATGCAGGAGTGAATTTTTCTTCGTGGAACCTATTGGATTCAGCTGCTGGAGGTACCTTTATGTCCATCACTCTTGGTGAAGCAACAAAGCTTCTTGATAATATGATGATTAATTACTCTGAATGGCATACGAAAAGAGCTCCACAAGGTAAGAAGGTAAATTCTGTCGAAGAAACCTCTTCCTTGAATGATAAGATTGATGCTATTATGTCTATGCTTGTGAATGATAGGACAAATATTGATCCTAATAATGTTCCGTTAGCTTCATTGGTTGCTCAAGAAGAACATGTTGATGTAAACTACATTAAAAATAATAATTTCAATAACAACGCTTACAAGAACAATTCTAGTAACAACTATAGGCCATATCCTTATAATAATGGCAACGGCTATGGTAATTCTTATGGGAATTCTTACAATAATAATAGGAATTCACCCCCTGGACTTGAAGCTATGCTTAAAGAATTTATTGGTACACAAACTGCTTTTAACAAATCTGTTCAAGAAAAGCTTGGGAAAATTGATATACTTGCTTCTAAAGTCGATAGTCTTGCTGCTGATGTTGATCTTTTGAAATCGAAAGTTATGCCTAATTAAAATCATAATAATAAGATTGTTACTACAGCAAATGCCATCCAAGTTAGAATTAATGAGAATATAAGATTGATGGCCGAATTGCGTGCTAGGTGGGAAAGAGAAGAAAATGAAAAAGAAGATAATATAGCTAAAGTTTGGACTATTACCACCACCAGTAATGCTAATGCTTCACATGTTGCTGCACCTCCTACTATTAATGGTAACATAATTGGTGTTGGCAATGTTTCCACTTCTAATGCAAAGCGCGAAAAACTGCCTGAAACTGCTAAAACTGCTGAAACTGCCTGTGATAAAACTGCTGAATTTTTTTCCAACATTGGGGATAATGATCCCATTTCTTTAGATCATAATGGTTTGGATTTTGATGATTGCCACATCTCTGAAGTTATGAAGTTCTTACAAAAACTTGCTAAGAGTCCGAATGCTAGTGCTATAAATTTGGCTTTCACGAAACATATTACAAATGCTCTCATAAAAGCTAGAGAAGAGAAACTAGAACGCGAAGCTTCTATTCCTAGGAAGCTAGAGGATGGTTGGGAGCCCATCATTAAGATGAAGGTCAATGACTTTGATTGTAATGCTTTATGTGATCTTGGTGCAAGTATTTCCGTTATGCCTAAGAAAATCTATAATATGCTTGACTTGCCACCATTGAAAAATTGTTATTTGGATGTTAATCTTGCTGATCATTCTACAAAGAAACCTTTGGGGAGAGTTGATAATGTTCGCATTACCGTTAAAAATAACCTTGTCCCCGTTGATTTTGTTGTCTTGGATATTGAATGCAATGCATCTTGTCCCATTATATTGGGAAGACCTTTTCTTCGAACTGTTGGTGCTGTTATTAACATGAAGGAAGGTAATATTAAATATCAATTTACTCTCAAGAAAGGTATGGAACACTTCCCTAGAAAGAGAATGAAGTTACCTTTTGACTCTATTATTAGAACAAATTATGATATTGACACTTCGTCTCTTGATAATACTTGATATACACTTTCTGCGCCTAGCTGAAAGGCGTTAAAGAAAAGCGCTTATGGGAGACAACCCATGTTTTTACTACAGTACTTTATTTTATATTTGAGTCTTGGAAGTTGTTACTACTGTAGCAACCTCTCCTTATCTTAGTTTTGTGCATTGTTGTGCCAAGTAAAGTCGTTGATAGTAAGGTTCATACTAGATTTGGATTACTGCACAGAAACAGATTTCTTTGCTGTCACGAATCTGGGCCTAATTCTCTGTAGGTAACTCAGAAAATTATGCCAATTTACGTGAGTGATCCTCAGATATGTACGCAACTTTCAATCAATTTGAGAATTTTCATTTGAGCAAGTCTGGTGCCTCAATAAAATTCGTCTTTACAAACTGTTCTGTTTTGACAGATTCTGCCTTTTATTTCGCATTGCCTGTTTTGCTATGCTTGATGGATTTTTCGATTCCATTGACTTTCAGTAGCTTTGTGCAATGTCCAGAAGTATTAAGAATGATTATGTCACCTCTGAACATGTAAATTTTAATTGTGCACTAACCCTCTAATGATTTGTTTTGAGTTTGGTGTGGAGGAAGTTTTCAAGGATCAAGAGAGGGAGATGATACAACATGATCAAGGAGAGTGAAAGCTCTAAGCTTGGGGATGCCCCGGTGGTTCACCCCTGCATATATCAAGAAGACTCAAGCGTCTAAGCTTGGGGATGCCCAAGGCATCCCCTTCTTCATCGACAACATTATCAGGTTCCTCCCCTGTAACTATATTTTTATTCCATCACATCTTATGTACTTTGCTTGGAGCGTCGGTTTGTTTTTGTTTTTGTTTTGTTTGAATAAAATGGATCCTAGCATTCATTGTGTGGGAGAGAGACACGCTCCACTGTTGCATATGGACAAATATGTCCTTAGGCTTTACTCATAATATTCATGGCGAAAGTTTCTTCTTCGTTAATTTGTTATATGGTTGGAAACGGAAAATGATACATGTAGTAATTGCTATAATGTCTTGGATAATGTGATACTTGGCAATTGTTGTGCTCATGTTTAAGCTCTTGCATCATATACTTTGCACCCATTAATGAAGAAATACATAGAGCATGCTAAAATTTGGTTTGCATAATTGGTCTCTCTAAGGTCTAGATAATTTCTAGTATTGAGTTTGAACAACAAGGAAGACGGTGTAGAGTCTTATAATATTTACAATATGTGTTTTATGTGAGTTTTGCTGCACCGCTTCATCCTTGTGTTTGTTTCAAATAACCTTGCTAGCCTAAACGTTGTATCGAGAGGGAATACTTCTCATGCATCCAAATCCTTGAGCCAACCACTATGCCATTTGTGTCCACCATACCTACCTACTACATGGTATTTCTCCGCCATTCCAAAGTAAATTGCTTGAGTGCTACCTTTAAATTTCTATCCTTTACCTTTGCAATATATAGCTCATGGGACAAATAGCCTAAAAACTATTGTGGTATTGAATATGTACTTATGCACTTTATCTCTTATTAAGTTGCTTGTTGTGCGATAACCATGTTCCTGGGGACGCCATCAACTACTCTTTGTTGAATATCATGTGAGTTGCTATGCATGTTCGTCTTGTCTGAAGTAAGGGAGATTTACCGCTAAAATGGTTAGAGCATTGCATAATGTTAGAGAAGAACATTGGGCCGCTAACTAAAGCCATGATCCGTGGTGGAAGTTTCAGTTTTGGACAAATATCCTCAATCTCATATGAGAAAATTAATTGTTGCTACATGCTTATGCATATAAGAGGAGTCCATTATCTGTTGTCTATGTTGTCCCGGTATGGATGTCTAAGTTGAGAATAATCAATAGCGAGAAATCCGATGCGAGCTTTCTCCTTAGACCTTTGTACAGGTGGCATAGAGGTACCCCTTTGTGACACTTGGTTAAAACATGTGCATTGCGATGATAATCCAGGTAATCCAAGCTAATTAGGACAAGGTGCGGGCACTATTAGTATACTATGCATGAGGCTTGCAACTTGTAAGATATAATTTACATAACACATATGCTTTATTACTACCGTTGACAAAATTGTTTCTTGTTTTCAAAATCAAAGCTCTAGCACAAATATAGCAATCGATGCTTTCCTCTTTGAAGGACCTTTCTTTTACTTTTATGTTGAGTCAGTTCACCTATCTCTCTCCATCTCAAGAAGCAAACACTTGTGTGAACTGTGCATTGATTCCTACATACTAGCATATTGCACTTGTTATATTACTTTACATTGACAATATCCATGAGATATACATGTTATAAGTTGAAAGCAACCGCTGAAACTTCATCATCCTTTGTGTTGCTTCAATACCTCTACTATGAATTATTGCTTTATGAGTTAACTTTTATGCAAGACTTATTGATGCTTGTCTTGAAGTACTATTCATGAAAAGTCTTTGCTATATGATTCATTTGTTTACTCATGTCATTTACATTGTTTGGATCGCTGCATTCATTACATATGCTTACAATAGTATGATCAAGGTTATGATGGCATGTCACTCCAGAAATTATCTTTGTTATCGTTTACCTGCTCGGGACGAACAGAAACTAAGCTTGGGGATGCTGATACGTCTCCGACGTATCGATTATTTCTTATGTTCCATGCCACATTATTGATGATATCTACATGTTTTATGCATACTTTATGTCATATTTATGCATTTTCTGGAACTAACCTATTAACGAGATGCCGAAGAGCCAGTTGCTGTTTTCTGCTGTTTTTGGTTTCAGAAATCCTAGTAAGGAAATATTCTCGGAATTGGACGAAATCAACGTCCAGGGGCCTATTTTTCCACGAAGCTTCCGGAAGACCGAAGAGGAGACGAAGTGGGGCCACGAGGTGGCCAGACACCAGGGCGGCGTGGCCCAAGCCCTGGCCGCGCCGGCCTGTCATCTGGGCCCCTCGTGACGCCCCCTGACCTGCCCTTCCGCCTACATATAGTCTTCGTCGCGAAACCCCCAGTACCGAGAGCCACGATACGGAAAACCTTCCAGAGACGTGATGTCTACGGGAGCTTCTATTCTTGTAGACAGTGTTGGGCCTCCAAGAGCAGAGGTTTGTAGAACAGCAGCAAGTTTCCCTTAAGTGGATCACCCAAGGTTTATCGAACTCAGGGAGGAAGAGGTCAAAGATATCCCTCTCATGCAACCCTACAACCACAAAGCAAGAAGTCTCTTGTGTCCCCAACACACCTAATAGGTGCACTAGTTCGGCGAAGAGATAGTGAAATACAGGTGGTATGAATAAGTATGAGCAGTAGCAACAGCACCAGAAAAGTGCTTGCTGGCGTGTGGTTGATGGTGGTAATATTGCGGACAGTACAGATGCAGTAGAACAGTAAACAAGCAGCGATAGCAGTATTGGAAACAAGGCCTAGGGATTATACTTTCACTAGTGGACTCTCTCAACATTGATCACATAACAGAATAAATAGATAGATGCTAGACTCTACACCCTCTTGTTGGATGATGAACACCACTAACTGTGTAGGATTACACGAACCCTCAATGCCGGAGTTAACAAGCTCCACAATATTCGATGTTCATATTTAAATAACCTTAGAGTGCATGACAGATCAACATAACCAAACCAAGTACTAACATAGCATGCACACTGTCACCTTCACGCTACGAAAGGAGGCATAGATCACATCAATACCATCATAGTAATAGTTAACTTCATAATCTACAAGAGATCACAATCATAATCTACGCCAAGTACTAACACGATGCACACACTGTCACCATTACACCGTGCAGGAGGAATAAACTACTTTAATAACATCACTAGAGTAGCACACAGATAAATTGTGATACAAAACACATTGCAATCATAAAGAGATATAAATAAGCACTTCACTATGCCATTCATAACAGTGAATAAGTATTCTGTGAAATATAGCCTAAGAGACCTACACGGTGCACACACTGTCACCTTTACACACGTGGGACAAGGAGTCTCCGGAGATCACATAAGTAAAATCCACTTGACTAGCATAATGACATCTAGATTACAAGCATCATCATATGAATCTCAATCATGTAAGGCAGCTCATGAGATTATTGTATTGAAGTACATAGGGAGAGAGATGAACCACATATCTACCGGTACAGCCCCGAGCCTCGATGGAGAACTACTCCCTCCTCATGGGAGACAGTAGCGGTGATGAAGATGGCGGTGGTGTCGATGGAGAAGCCTTCCGGGGGCACTTCCCCGTCCCGGCGGCGTGCCGGAACAGAGACTCCTATCCCCCAGATCTTGGCTTCGTGATGGCGGCGGCTCTGGAAGGTTTCTCGTACCGTGGCTTTTCCATCTCGAGGTTTTAGGTCGAGGACCCTTATATAGGCGAAGAGGCGGCGTCAGGGGGTCGAAGAGGCGGCGAGGAGATAGGGGGCGCGGGCCACCCCCAGGCCGCGCCGGCCACCCTCCTGGGGCCCCTGTGGCCCAACTCTGGTCCTTCCCGGGTGTTCTGGAAGCTTCGTGGAAAAATAGGATGCTGGGCGTTGATTTCGTTCGATTCCGAGAATATTTCCTTACTAGGATTTCTGAAACCAAAAACAGCAGAAAACAGCAACTGGCCCTTCGGCATCTCGTCAATAGGTTAGTTCCGGAAAACGCATAAATATGACATAAAGTGTGCATAAAACATGTAGATATCATCAATAATGTGGCATGGAACATAAGAAATTATCGATACGTCAGAGACGTATCAAGACGCCGCCGCCGCCAATCCCATCTCGGGGGATTCAGGAGATCGCCTCCGGCACCCTGCCGGAGAGGGGATTCATCTCCCGGAGGACTCTACACCGCCATGGTCGCCTCCAGAGTGATGAGTGAGTAGTTCACCCCTGGACTATGGGTTCATAGCAGTAGCTAGATGGTTGTCTTCTCCTCATTATGCTTCATTGTCGGATCTTGTGAGCTGCCTAACATGATCAAGATCATCTATCTGTAATGCTATATGTTGTGTTTGTTGGGATCCGATGAATAGTGAATACTATGTTATGTTGATTATCAATCTATGTGTTGTTTATGATCTTGCATGCTCTCCGTTACTAGTAGATGCTTTGGCCAAGTTGATGCTTGTAACTCCAAGAGGGAGTATTTATGCTCGATAGTGGGTTCATGTCTCCGTGAATCTGGGGGAGTGAGAGAAACCTCTAAGGTTATGGATGTGCTGTTGCCACTAGGGATAAAACATTGTTGCTATGTCCGAGGATGTAGTTATTGATTACATTACGCACCATACTTAATGCAATTGTCTGTTGTTTGCAACTTAATACTGGAAGGGGTTCAGATGATAACCTGAAGGTGGACTTTTTAGGCATAGATGCATGTTGGATAGCGGTCTATGTACTTTGTCGTAATGCCCAATTAAATCTCACAATACTCATCATATCATGTATGTGCATGGTCATGCCCTCTCTATTTGTCAATTGCCCAACTGTAATTTGTTCACCCAACATGCTATTTATCTTATGGGAGAGACACCTCTAGTGAACTGTGGACCCCGGTCCATTCTTTTACATTGAATATAATCTGCTGCAATACTTGTTCTACTATTTTCTGCAAACAATCATCATCCACACTATACATCTAATCCTTTGTTACAGCAAGCCGGTGAGATTGACAACCTCACTGTTTCGTTGGGGCAAAGTACTTTGGTTGTGTTGTGCAGGTTCCACGTTGGCGCCGGAATCCCTGGTGTTGCGCCGCACTACATCTCGCCGCCATCAACCTTCAACGTGCTTCTTGGCTCCTACTGGTTCGATAAACCTTGGTTTCTTACCGAGGGAAAACTTGCCGCTGTACGCATCACACCTTCCTCTTGGGGTTCCCAACGGACGCGTGCTGTACGCGTATCAAGGAGCTTGAGAGGATGTGGATTTTTCTTTGTTCCTCTTGGAGAAGACTAGAGATGGAAGGAGAGCCGCACCATCAGTCGCTTTGTCTCTTTCATGAAGAGGGGATTGTCTGTCCTCATCAGTCGCTTTGTCCGGTCCTTACATGATCCAACTTCACCACTTGACCTCTCGCAACATAACCTATATGGAATGCTTCAATGCTTTATGGGAGGGTTACTTTAGAAGAGGAAGAAGAGCATGCATGGAAGATCATTCAACGATCAGGTGACAACCAAGTTGTCATGATGTCACCTTGAGAAGACCAAAGAGAGCCTGATACGTCTCCGACGTATCGATAATTTCTTATGTTCCATGCCACATTATTGATGTTATCTACATGTTTTATGCACACTTTATGTCATATTCGTGCATTTTCTGGAACTAACCTATTAACAAGATGCCGAAGTGCCAGTTCCTGTTTTCTGCTGTTTTTGGTTTCAGAAATCCTAGTAACGAAATATTCTCGGAATCGGACGAAATCAACGCCCAGGTTCCTATTTTCACCGGAAGCATCCAGAACACACGAGAAGGACCAGACGGGGGGCACTGGGCCCCCAGACCATAGGCCGGCGCGGCCCAGGCCCTGGCCGCGCCGCCCTATGGTGTCGTCGCCCCTTCGACCCTCCTGCGCCGCCTCTTCGCCTATATAAAGCCCCTGGATCAAAAACCCTGATACGTTCGACGAAAACCACAGAAACCTTCCAGAGCCGCCGCCATCGCGACGCCAAGATCTGGGGGACAGGAGTCTCTGTTCCGGCACGCTGCCGGAGCGGGGAAGTGCCCCCGGAAGGCTTCTCCATCGACACCACTGCCATCTCCACCGCCATCTTCATCACCGCTGCTGCTCCCATGAGGAGGGAGTAGTTCTCCATCGAGGCTCGGGGCTGTACCGGTAGCTATGTGGTTCATCTCTCTCCCATGTACCTCAATACAATGATCTCATGAGCTGCTTTACATGATTGAGATTCATATGAGTTTGTATCACAATTTATCTATGTGCTACTCTAGCAAAGTTATTAAAGTAGTCTATTCCTCCTGCACGTGTGTAAAGGTGACAGTGTGTGCACCGTGTTAGTACTTGGTTTATGCTATGATCATGATCTCTTGTAGATTGCGAAGTTAACTATTGCTATGATAATATTGATGTGATCTATTCCTCCTACATATGCATGAAGGTGACAGTGTGCATGCTATGTTAGTACTTGGTTTAGTCTATTGATCTATCTTACACTATAAGGTTACTTAAACATGAGCATTATTGTGGAGCTTGTTAACTCCGGCATTGAGGGTTCGTGTAATCCTATGCAATGTGTTCATCATCCAACAAAAGTGTAGAGTATGCATTTATCTATTCTGTTATGTGATCAATGTTGAGAGTGTCCACTAGTGAAAGTGTAATCCCTAGGCCTTGTTCCTAAATACTGCTGCGTTACTACTGTTTGTTTACTGTTTTACTGTGTTACTATTGCTGCAATACTACCACCATCAACTACACGCCAGCAAGCTATTTTCTGGCACCGTTGCTACTGCTCATACTTATTCATACCACCTGTATTTCACTATCTCTTCGCCGAACTAGTGCACCTATTAGGTGTGTTGGGGACACAAGAGACTTCTTGCTTTGTGGTTGCAGGGTTGCATGAGAGGGATATCTTTGACCTCTTCCTCCCTGAGTTCGATAAACCTTGGGTGATCCACTTAAGGGAAAACTTGCTGCTGTTCTACAAACCTCTGCTCTTGGAGGCCCAACACTGTCTACAGGAAAAGGAGGGGGAAGTAGACATCAAGCTATTTTCTGGCACCGTTGCCGGGGAGGAAAGGTAAAAGGTACTCACACTCCGGATCTCGGCTACTAAGCTATTTCCCGACGCTGTAAGTACTCGAAGCTATTTCCTTTAGATCCTGCAATTGCAACTTTTTGTTTCTTGTTTACACTAGTTTGGCATAATGGACAAGAATGAGCTTCTATTTCTATTTCCTGATTTAAAACATGGATTGTTTGATGCGAAAATTAAAAAACCTATGGAATCTTATTTGCATGCTGGTAGTAATATTAGTATGAATGCTTTGAACACCATTGTTGATAATAATATAGAAAGTTCTAAGCTTGGGGAAGCTGGTTTTCATGATCTTTTTAGTCCCCCAAGCATTGAGGAGAAAATTTTCTTTGATGATACTTTGCCTCCCATATATGATGATTATAATAATAGTGGTATTTTGGTGCCACCTACTATGGAGAGTAAATTTTGTTGTGATTATACTATGCCTCTTACACTTGATGAGAATAATAATGATAGCTACTTTGTTGAATTTGCTCCCACTACATCTACTAATAAAATTGATTATGCCTATGTGGAGAGTAATAATTTTATGCATGAGACTCATGATAAGAATGCTTTATGTGATAGTTACATTGTTGAGTTTGCTCATGATGCTACTGAAAGTTATTATGAGAGAGGAAAATATGGTTGTAGAAATTTTCATGTTACTAAAATGCCTCTCTATGTGCTGAAATTTTTCAAGCTATACTTGTTTTATCTTCCTATGCTTGGTACTTTGCTCTTCATGAACTTGTTTATTTACAAGATTCCTATGCATAGGAAGCATGTTAGACTTAAATGTGTTTTGAATTTGCCTCTGTATGCTCTCTTTCGCTTCAATTACTATTTCTTATGAGTGCATCATTAAAACTGCTGAGCCCATCTTAATGGCTATAAAGAAAAGAACTTCTTGGGAGATAACCCATGTGTTATTTTGCTACAGTACTTTGTTTTATATTTATGTCTTGGAAGTTGTTTACTACTGTAGCAACCTCTCCTTATCTTAGTTTTGTGTTTTGTTGTGCCAAGTGAAGTCTCTAATCGAAGGTTGATACTAGATTTGGATTTCTGCGCAGAAACAGATTTTTATCTGTCACGAATCTGGGATTTTCTCTCTGTAGAAAAATCAGAAAAATATGCCAATTTACGTGCATGTTCCTCAGATATGTACGCAACTTTCATTAGTTTTGAGTTTTCTGATCTGAGCAACGGAAGTATTTATTAAAAATTCGTCTTTACAGACTGTTCTGTTTTGACAGATTCTGCCTTTTATTTCGCATTGCTTCTTTCGCTGTGTTGGGTGGATTTCTTTGTTCCATTACCTTCCAGTAGCTTTGAGGAATGTCCAGAAGTGTTAAGAATGATTGTGTCACCTCTGAACATGTGAGTTTTTGATTATGTACTAACCCCTCTAATGAAGTTTATGAGAAGTTTGGTGTGAAGGAAGTTTTCAAGGGTCAAGAGAGGAGGATGATATACTATGATCAAGAAGAGTGAAAAGTCTAAGCTTGGGGATGCCCCGGTGGTTCATCCCTGCATATTTCAAGAAGACTCAAGCGTCTAAGCTTGGGGATGCCCAAGGCATCCCCTTCTTCATCGACAACATTATCAGGTTCCTCCCCTGAAACTATATTTTTATTCCATCACATCTTATGTGCATTACTTGGAGCGTCTGTGTGCTTTTGTTTTTGGTTTTGTTTGAATAAATGCTTGTGTGGGAGAGAGACACGCTCCGCTGGTTCGTATGAACACATGTGTTCTTAGCTCATAATATTCATGGCGAAGTTTCTTCTTCGTTAAATTGTTATATGGTTGGAATTGGAAAATGATACATGTAGTAATTGCTATAATGTCTTGGGTAATGAGATACTTGGCAATTGTTGTGCTCATGTTTAAGCTCTTGCATCATATGCTTTGCACCTATTAATGAAGAAATACATAGAGCATGCTAAAATTTGGTTTGCATATTTGGTTTCTCTAAGGTCTAGATAATTTCTAGTATTGAGTTTGAACAACAAGGAAGACGGTGTAGAGTCTTATAATGTTTACAATATGTCTTTTATGTGAGTTTTGCTGCACCGGTTCATCCTTGTGTTTGTTTCAAATAAGCCTTGCTAGCCTAAACCTTGTATCGAGAGGGAATACTTCTCATGCATCCAAAATACTTGAGCCAACCACTATGCCATTTGTGTCCACCATACCTACCTACTACATGGTATTTTCCGCCATTCCAAAGTAAATTGCTTGAGTGCTACCTTTAAAACTCCATCATTCACCTTTGCAATATATAGCTCATGGGACAAATAGCTTAAAAACTATTGTTGTATTGAATATGTAATTATGCACTTTATCTCTTATTAAGTTGCTTGTTGTGCGATAACCATGTTTACTGGGGACGCCATCAACTATTCTTTGTTGAATTTCATGTGAGTTGCTATGCATGTTCGTCTTGTCTGAAGTAAGAGCGATCTACCACCTTATGGTTAAGCATGCATATTGTTAGAGAAGAACATTGGGCCGCTAACTAAAGCCATGATCCATGGTGGAAGTTTCAGTTTTGGACATATATCCTCAATCTCAAATGAGAAAATTATTAATTGTTGTTACATGCTTATGCATAAAAGAGGAGTCCATTATCTGTTGTCTATGTTGTCCCGGTATGGATGTCTAAGTTGAAGAATAATCAATAGCGAGAAATCCAATGCGAGCTTTCTCCTTAGACCTTTGTATAGGCGGCATAGAGGTACCCCTTTGTGACACTTGGTTAAAACATGTGCATTGTGATGATCCGGTAGTCCAAGCTAATTAGGACAAGGTGCGGGCACTATTAGTACACTATGCATGAGGCTTGCAACTTGTAAGATATAATCTACATGATACATATGCTTTATTACTACCATTGACAAAATTGTTTCATGTTTTCAAAATCAAAGCTCTAGCACAAATATAGCAATCGATGCTTTTCCTCTATGGAGGACCATTCTTTTACTTTCATTGTTGAGTCAGTTCACCTATTTCTCTCCACCTCAAGAAGCAAACACTTGTGTGAACTGTGCATTGATTCCTACATATTTGCATATTGCATTTGTTATATTGCTTTGCATTGACAATTATCCATGAGATATACATGTTACAAGTTGAAAGCAACCGCTGAAACTTCATCTTCCTTTGTGTTGCTTCAATGCCTTTACTTTGAATTATTGCTTTATGAGTTAACTCTTATGCAAGACTTAATTGATGCTTGTTTTGAAGTGCTATTCATGAAAAGTCTTTGCTACATGATTCACTTGTTTACTCATGTCATATACATTGTTTTGATCGCTGCATTCACTACATATGCTTTACAAATAGTATGATCAAGGTTATGATGGCATGTCACTCCAGAAATTATCTGTGTTATCGTTTTACCTGCTCGGGACGAGCAGAACGAAGCTTGGGGATGCTGATACGTCTCCGACGTATCGATAATTTCTTATGTTCCATGCCACATTATTGATGTTATCTACATGTTTTATGCACACTTTATGTCATATTCGTGCATTTTCTGGAACTAACCTATTAACAAGATGCCGAAGTGCCAGTTCCTGTTTTCTGCTGTTTTTGGTTTCAGAAATCCTAGTAACGAAATATTCTCGGAATCGGACGAAATCAACGCCCAGGTTCCTATTTTCACCGGAAGCATCCAGAACACACGAGAAGGACCAGAGGGGGGCACTGGGCCCCCAGACCATAGGCCGGCGCGGCCCAGGCCCTGGCCGCGCCGCCCTATGGTGTCGTCGCCCCTTCGACCCTCCTGCGCCGCCTCTTCGCCTATATAAAGCCCCTGGATCGAAAACCCTGATACGTTCGACGAAAACCACAGAAACCTTCCAGAGCCGCCGCCATCGTGACGCCAAGATCTGGGGGACAGGAGTCTCTGTTCCGGCACGCTGCCGGAGCGGGGAAGTGCCCCCGGAAGGCTTCTCCATCGACACCGCTGCCATCTCCACCGCCATCTTCATCACCGCTGCTGCTCCCATGAGGAGGGAGTAGTTCTCCATCGAGGCTCGGGGCTGTACTGGTAGCTATGTGGTTCATCTCTCTCCCATGTACCTCAATACAATGATCTCATGAGCTGCTTTACATGATTGAGATTCATATGAGTTTGTATCACAATTTATCTATGTGCTACTCTAGCAAAGTTATTAAAGTAGTCTATTCCTCCTGCACGTGTGTAAAGGTGACAGTGTGTGCACCGTGTTAGTACTTGGTTTATGCTATGATCATGATCTCTTGTAGATTGCGAAGTTAACTATTGCTATGATAATATTGATGTGATCTATTCCTCCTACATATGCATGAAGGTGACAGTGTGCATGCTATGTTAGTACTTGGTTTAGTCTATTGATCTATCTTACACTATAAGGTTACTTAAACATGAGCATTATTGTGGAGCTTGTTAACTTCGGCATTGAGGGTTCGTGTAATCCTACGCAATGTGTTCATCATCCAACAAAAGTGTAGAGTATGCATTTATCTATTCTGTTATGTGATCAATGTTGAGAGTGTCCACTAGTGAAAGTGTAATCCCTAGGCCTTGTTCCTAAATACTGCTGCGTTACTACTGCTTGTTTACTGTTTTACTGTGTTACTACTGCTGCAATACTACCACCATCAACTACACACCAGCAAGCTATTTTCTGGCACCATTGCTACTGCTCATACTTATTCATACCACCTGTATTTCACTATCTCTTCGCCGAACTAGTGCACCTATTAGGTGTGTTGGGGACACAAGAGACTTCTTGCTTTGTGGTTGCAGGGTTGCATGAGAGGGATATCTTTGACCTCTTCCTCCCTGAGTTCGATAAACCTTGGGTGATCCACTTAAGGGAAAACTTGCTGCTGTTCTACAAACCTCTGCTCTTGGAGGCCCAACACTGTCTACAGGAAAAGGAGGGGGAAGTATACATCAGAGCCATACTTCCCTCTCCGGTCATGTCCCACACAATTAGATATGGGGAACCCCCCGTACATGTGATACCATCATAGTATCAACATGACCAAGCCCTGCCGCCTAAAGTACAACCGTCCCTTCATGGCATGGGTTGTGTACCTGGACTCGTGGGTCTCAGTACGATGGGGATGTTGTCTCCTCTCCTTCACGAGTGAGAGCACTCCTTCATGCTACAAATATGCCCTCTACTAGAGGAAAAATGGGGCAAGCCAAGAAAAAAAAACAAGCCAACCAAGGAAACCAGAACACCCAAACCAAAACCCTAGAAACAAGAGCAAGACAGGCTGAGTTTCTTCCTCTCCCGCACTAGGAGATAACGAGGCGGTGAGATATTGTTTTTTCCTTTTCCACCGGTCATAGCTTGTTCTTACCCCGCAGGGAAGAACAAGCACCATCCAACTTGCCACCGAAAGCCAACACCTCATCGCAACACACCAGCACCTCACACATATTAATCCCATCGACACCATCAGGAAGTAAGGTTGCTACCGATGATCTATTCCCAGGGCCAAAACCTGCATAGCTCTTGTGAGCATGAGGTTGTTACCCCATCAAATCATGGTCACAACCTCAGGTGAGAGTACTTGATCGAGATATAAAAATTGACACGCTAAAGATGATGCCCTCGTAATAGTTAAAGATAAAAGACCATCTGGCGTCAAAATAATAATAATAATTTCCCACTTGCTGTCTTACGATATTGAAATATTACCTCCAAAGATAGTAAGTGATTCAAAGTCAGAAGCACATAATAGCTCACAAAAATATATAGTTTAAGTTCGTCGTGGGAATCACCATATACTATTAGTAAGCCCACTCAAATCATCTTCATTTCATCTCACACGTAATTTAACACATAAATATCCATCATCAACCCTTTTAATGTAATGTGTTAGTGTTAATTCCAAAAAGAGTTCTCCGTGTTTGTTGCTCGTTATTTTCTTCCATTACATAAACAAGGATGGTACAATGGTGGAACAATTTACATGAGTGCTAATGTTGCCTAAAGAGCTATAAACGAGGGCTAAATCATATTTTGGGTACTAACTCTCGACATAGATCTTATTTGTTTTGTTCGTATCTATTTCGCCGTCGGCAACAATTAATCCTACGCGACAGAACAAATTGTAAGAACAATTCTATGAAAGATTTCTTCTTTGCTCTACTACTGAAAAGAATCATTCAATACACATTGATGTTCTCAAGTCCCACGATAGCATGGCATTATCAATCCTTACAGCTTACAGTATGGCATGCACACGTCAACATGTGAGTTTAGTAATACTCAGTGGCTTTAGCTGGTGGCGGGTTGTTTGTGCTTTTAGGGCATAAGGCTCTGATGATATATTCTTCACCCATTGTTGGATTTGTAGGTGTTGAATGGTGGTTTCTGATTTTGTGATGCATGCTCTTGACAAATACTTGTTGAATAAAATCGATATAAAAAGGGCAATACTAGTAGTCTGGCTACGAGTCTAGGGTTAGGGTTGGCGACGCGCGGGCGATCGCAAGCCGCCACCCTACCAATCTCGGGAGCATTATGAGTCTTCGAAGGAATCAAGTCTCTGAGGTCAAAGGGAAGTCCAAGTCGGTCACGGAGCGGAGTCCCAGGGATCTACGACCGGTGACGGCCGCCAGGGAGAAGGAAAGCAGAACAGGTCTCGGGTCTTTTTTAGGTCTCGGAGAGGAGAAATCGCCCAACGCTTCTGTGGTTTTCGATAACCCAGTCTTTGCTTTCGATCCCGGTTCTGATCAACCCCTTGCGTGTGATCGGGCGATGGATTCTGCCAGCAATTGGGGCGATCATGGGGGAGGCAATGAGGCTCCTGCCCGCCCGAAGTTGTTGGTGAAAGCCTCGTCTGGAGCTACGCGTGATCGGAGCAGGGTGTCGGATCTTGGACGGGAGGCACCGGAGGTGGGCAATTGGCATACTGCGGAGAAGGATGGATTGAGGGATCTGGATGGGATCGTGGAAGGGGAGGTGGATATGGAGGACGATGAGGTGCTAGTTCTAGAAGATGTAGAGGAGGAGGATCCACCTGAGGTCCAGCAGCGATGGCGTCTGTTGGGCAGGTACATCTCGCAGAGGAAACCCGATATTGATGACATGACAACTCACTTTAACTCCAAGGTTTGGAGGTTGAGGACGGGGGTAAACTTTGCACCGTTGGGGAAGAACTGGTTCAAGATCACGCTGTTCTCGGAGGGAGATTTCAACTTCGTTATCCAAGGTGGTCCATGGATTTATCGTGGATACCCTCTCCTGGTGGCTAAGGTGCAGGGTGACCTGAAGCCGTCTGAGACGGAACTGAATACTGTGCCACTGTGGGTACAGGTTTATGATATGCCATGGAATCGCCAGAAGAAGGGCACTGCCACGCAGATTGGGAATAGACTGGGTAAGTATTTGACTGCTGATCTTGATGCGGATGGGAACAGCCCGTATGATTTCTTGAGGGTTCGCGTGGATATTCCGATCGATCAGAGGCTGAAACAGTCGATTACTACCCAGGTGAAGGGGAAGGACGAGACGGATACCTATGTTCTGCGATATGAGAGGGTGCCTTATTTCTGTTTTTGGTGCGGCTTCATTGGGCATGACGATACAGAATGTGAGAAGAAACGTATTGGTGTTCCCTCGTTGGAGTATGACTCCCGCCTACGGTGTTCACCGGTGCGGAAGTTTGAACGCAGACAAGCTTATGGTCCACCACAGAAACACGGCCAGGTGAAGAAGGGCCTGAACTTCTCGTCTAGTGATGAGAACTCTGCTACACTTGGGGTGCCTATGGATCGGCGTAGGAATAGCAATGTGGTCAGACACTCTGGAAATCACATTCCGTCGAGAATCGATGCATGGGATGGTATTGAGGAGCAGGAAAAGGAAGGATCTGCGGAGGTCGACAATGAGCTAGCACATAAAATAAACCACTTGAACTTGCCGCTTGTGTGTGTAGGTGATGAGTCACGTAGAGTACGAAGCTACAAGAAACCTGCTGTTAGG
Source organism: Lolium perenne (assembly GCF_019359855.2). NCBI lineage: Eukaryota > Viridiplantae > Streptophyta > Magnoliopsida > Poales > Poaceae > Lolium > Lolium perenne. Next base: position 194,153,787 of record NC_067245.2, read on the forward strand.
CCAGGCCGTGGTAGGGGCGCGAGTACAGGAGGTAGACAAGGGATTATGGCTGTGGAGAGCGGCCCAAAAATTATTGAGAATACACTGCCGATTGCCATGTATCCGGCGTTTCCTTCTGCGAGCTATCTGACAGGCCTTGGAAGTGAGGAGATGATACCACCTTTGAGAGGCCTGGGCTCCTTTGTCTTCTCGGCAGGGGATACTCTGATGTCGGATGCTGATTCCATACTTGGGAAGAGAGGCTCTCACCAGCAGGAGGGTGAATCTGTGGACCGCTCCAAAGACTGTGAGGAGGGAGGAACAGATATAGGGGAGGATTCACAAAGGAAGGGTCGGAGGAAAATTAAGGTAGATGCTTGTGATGGGTTGAGGGATGATTCGGAGGCAACCAGCCTAGGGGCCGCTGGTCAACTGACGGGTTCGCACGGCGCGACCCGTCAGGCGCAATGAATTACCTAGGATGGAACTGTCGGGGTGTAGGTGGCAAGCCGACAGTTCGAGATCTGGGTGAGATCACCCGTGCTACCAAAGCAAGTCTGATATTTCTTTGTGAAACACGCCAGAAAGCTGAAAAGGTCCGTCGGCTGCGAGGAAGGCTTGGTCTGAGGGGCTTTACAGGAGTTGACAGCGAGGGACTGAGTGGTGGTTTGGCTTTATTTTGGAATGACCAGATACATGTGGAGGTACAGAGCCAATGTGAGAGATACATTGATGTCCATGGCAGAATATCTGAGGATGATCCAGTATGGCGTCTGACTTGTGTATATGGTGAACCAAGGGTAGAAAATAGACATAATATGTGGTCCACTATGTGTAATCTAAAGCAACAATCGGAGCTGCCCTGGTGTGTGCTAGGAGATTTCAATGAAGCAATGTGGGCCTTTGAGCACTTCTCGGCGTCCCAGCGTTCGGAAACACAGATGTTGGCCTTCAGGGATATGTTGGAAACATGTGAGTTAGTGGATCTGGGCTTCTCTGGATTGCCATTTACATATGATAACAACAGACGGGGGCGTGGCAATGTCAAGGTCAGGTTGGACCGAGTGGTTGCCGACAATCAGTGGAGGAATTTGTTCGCGGATGCCAGCGTCGTTCATAAAACCTCGCCGTGCTTGGATCATTGCCCTATTCTTCTACAGTGCGAAAAGGAAGTGATCCAAACACAGCGCAAAAATTTCAAAAGATATGAAGTTATGTGGGAGCGGGAAGCTTGCCTCCCGGCATTTCAAATGCGTGGGCTGAAGCTGGGCCGAAGGCAAATCTGGGCCAGATTCATATGGGCCTGGCAGAGGTCATGCAGCGTCTGCAAGAATGGAGCAAAACCAAATTCGGGAGCGTCAAATTTCAGTTGGAGAAGTCCCGGACCCTCTTGGAAGAATTGCAGAATATGAATGCCGATAGAGAAGAAATCCGTGCTGTGGCTGACCAAATGAATGAATTACTGTATAGGGAGGAGATGATGTGGATGCAACGCTCAAGAATTGACTGGCTTCGAGAAGGTGATCGCAATACGAAATTCTTTCATAGCAAGGCAGTATGGAGGGCTAGGAAGAACAAAGTGAAGAAAATCGTCGACGACCAGGGTATCGAGCATGATGACCAAGCCATGATGGGCAAGCTAGTCAATGAATACTTTGACGGGTTGTTCGCTGCTGATAGCTCCCTGGACCCGGGCCTCATTCTCCCCTTAATAGAAACAAAAGTTTCGCCTGAAATGAATGCCAGATTGTTGGTTGAGTTTACAGACAAGGAAATATCGGATGCCCTCTTCCAAATTGGGCCTTTGAAGGCACCAGGAGCAGATGGATTCCCGGCCAGATTCTTTCAACGGAACTGGAGTACTTTGAAGGATGAAATAATTCCTGCGATCAAGGAGTTTTTCATAACCGGAGTTATGCCATCAGGTGTCAACGATGCTATCATTGTTCTGATTCCCAAAGTAGACAACCCAACAAAAGTGACTGATTTCAGACCAATAAGTCTTTGTAACGTGATTTACAAAATAGTCGCTAAGTGTCTGGTGAATAGACTGAGGCCGATACTCGATGACATAGTGTCCCTGAATCAGAGTGCGTTTGTACCTGGACGTTTGATCACTGATAATGCATTAGTGGCGTTTGAGTGCTTTCATTATATACAGCAAGAGAAGGATCCAGAGAAGAGCTTCTGTGCATATAAACTTGACCTCTCAAAGGCATATGATAGAGTGGATTGGAGATTCTTGGGGCAAACGATGATTAAGATGGGTTTTGATCGCCGGTGGGTGAAGTGGATCATGACGTGTGTCACCACGGTGAAATATCAAGTGAAATTTAATGGAGCCATCCTAGATTCGTTTGCACCGTCGCGTGGGCTTCGGCAAGGTGATCCCCTCTCCCCTTTCTTATTCCTTTTTGTGGCTGATGGTTTGTCTGCATTACTAAGGCGTGGAATGGAGCAACAAAGTATAACACCGATCAGAATCTGTCCCCGGGCACCAGGTGTGTCACATCTGTTATTTGCTGATGATACTTTGCTCTTCTTTAAAGCTACAGTGCATGAAGCCGAACAAGTGAAGGAAATTGTGGAGGAGTATGGAAGAGCAACCGGGCAGCTAATTAATCATAGCAAATGTTCTACCTTGTTTAGCCGTGGGTGTCCAGCTACCTTGCAGGAGGAGATTAGGAGCACCTTGCAGGTAGAGAAACCACAATTCGAAGCAAAATATCTTGGTCTTCCCACTCCTGAAGGTCGACTGAATAAAGGCAAGCTCCAGAACCTGCAGACAAAATTCACCAAGAGGTTCATGGAGTGGGGAGATGGTCTTCCATCGCAAGCTGCAAAAGAGGTGCTCATTAAGGCAGTCGCCCAGGCGATACCAACCTATATAATGGGTGTGTTTAAATTGCCTTTGGGATTGTGTGATGACCTAAACCGGATGATTTGCAACTACTGGTGGGGGTCAAGGAAGGGAGCACGGAAAACTCATTGGAAGTCTTGGGAGGCTCTGACACACCCAAAGAACCAAGGTGGTTTAGGGTTTAAGGATTTTCGTCTCTTTAACCAAGCTATTCTAGCTCGGCAAGCGTGGCGCCTTATAACTAAACCTGACAGTCTGTGTGCCTTGATCCTCAAAGCGCGTTATTACCCTAATGGCCGGCTTGAGGACACTGTTTTTGCAGGTAATGCGTCGTCGTCGTGGCAGGCGATCCAACATGGACTGAACTTGCTGAAAAAGGGGCTGGTATGGAGGGTGGGGGATGGTAGCCAGATCCGTATCTGGAGAGATCCCTGGCTACCTAAACCCTTCTCTTACCGACCACTTTCGGAGAGAGGGACCTGTAGACTGAAACGTGTCTCGGAGTTGCTGACGGAAACGGGAGAATGGAGAGTCGATCTCCTTCGCCGTTACTTCCGGAGCATGGACGTGGAGGAGATCCTGAAGATAAAGGCTTTGCCGAGAAGATGTAACGACGTCCTTGCATGGGCTCCTGATCGGCGAGGCATCTTCACCGTCAGCAGCGCCTATAAGGTGGCATGGGAGGCTATTCATCGCACGTCTACGTGCGCCGCGAGCAGGGCACCGGACGGCAGTCGAGCCATCTGGGACATGGTTTGGGGGTGCCCTGCTCCTCCCAAGGTACGCGTCTTTGCATGGCGGCTGGTTACAAATTCGTTGGCCACATGGGAAAATAAAAAGAAGCGGAATCTGGAAGTATCTGACATTTGTGTTCTTTGTGGAATGGAATGTGAGGACACATACCACACCTTTTGCAGATGTCCGTCGGCAAGATCGTTGTGGGATGCGATGCGAGAGGTTTGGCCTCTCAAGGAGCACATACCCAATACTGGGAAGGAGTGGTTATTCCAGGCACTGGACCAAGCCTCAGATCAGGAAAGGCTGATGATGTTGATGACATTCTGGAGAATTTGGCATGTGCGGAATGAGCTTGTGCACCAGAAGGCGGCGCCACCAGTTGAAGCTTCTCGGAGGTTCCTTTGTAGTTATGTTGATTCGCTGTTATGCATCAAGCAAGAGCCAATGCTTGACCCGATTAAAGGGAAGGCCATCATCCCTATTGGTACTGCGGCAAGATCTCGCAAGCACAAGGGAGTTGTGAAGCCTAGGAGCCACGGGGTGTGGTCGAAACCTCCGCAGGGATGGGCCAAGTTAAATGTTGATGGAGCTTGGGCTACAGCAACTCACACAGGTGGCACAGGAATGGTGTTGAGGGACGAAGAAGGCAATATCATTATCACGGGGTGCAGGTTTCTACAGAGCTGTGGGAGTCCACTCGAAGCGGAGGTGTTGGCATGTATGGATGGTCTAACACTTGCCCTGGAGAGAACGTCTAAACCGATCATCATGGAGAGTGACTGTCTGGAAGCAGTGTCTATGATTAATAGTGAGAGCACCAATAGATCTGAGGTAGCAGCACTCATTGATGCTGCTAAGCATTTGTGTAATCCTGATAGAGTAGTTCAGGTTAATCATATTAGTAGAGATTTAAATGGTGTGAGTCACACCTTAGCTAAACTAGGTTGCAAAGACCAACTCTCTATGGTTTGGATCCGCCATGGACCAGACATTATTAGACAACCCTGTAATCAGGATGGCACTCCTATGGAGTGAGTAATAAAAAAATTTCCGCAAAAAAAAGAATAAAATCGATATAAAAGTCGTATGTATCTTTTCGATGCAGAGGCCAGGGGTAGCCATTGCCGCATCACATGACTTTCAGAAGGACGAAATGGTAAGGAAGACACTCATAAAACAACAAGAATTACCAGCGGAATTAAAGGCTCCACAAGTGCACTCTCGACTACCATGAAGAAGTAGCACACCTACATGTTGTTGTGAGCTTGGTGACAATGTCGAAGCTCCTAAAGGTAGAAGAAGGCCAAAAGTGAGAGTTGGCTGGGGGAGGGACGAACATGCCAGCTAGGTTGCAAGAAAAGGACCCCTCCCCTAGATTCCACACGCACAAGGTACACAACACAATACGCTGTGGGGAAGGGGGTGTGATTAAGATATGGCAACAGACAGAGCCATCTACCAATCATTGCAAATCGGAAGGTAACAAAGGTCATGATTAGCACTGATTGATGCAAGTGGATCTTGGTTGTAATAAGTGCCTACCAATGGCTGTAATTTTTCTTTCTTGCCTTTGTAGGTGTTGCATTGATTATTGAAGCAACCATTTTCTTTGGTTAGACTGTGTGACAGGATCAGCTACAGTCATTCAGGAACAGCACACAATCTGACCGTATGTTTGTAGGATCTTTGACCTAGAAGACAACGTAATTGATCACTGTTGGTGAGAATATAGGAAGACAGAGTCATGATATAATAGTAAAAACCATAAGGAAGAAATGGGCATCACATATTTTGCCACTCATTGGATCAACAACTATAGATGGCATCCAACAGAAGATCAAAGATGATATGGATATCAATTCCACACAAAGGGGAGATAACATTTCGTCCTTTCTTTCCTCTCTACATTCATTCTCATGCTTCCCAAATTGCCATCTTGGGCTCCTCTAAGAATTCAGAAACTACCACTAGTTCCTTTCTACAGTTGGGGCATGCAACCAGGAGTCCATCACACAACCCCGGCCCCCATTTTGCCATCTTCAACACACACACAAACCCAAATTTATACAACAAGACACACTACCACTGCATCTACACCCATTTGTGGAGAGAGTGAAACGGAGGGAATTCATGTGGCAATGATTGTTTGATTCCGAGCTACTCCTCCTGCTGCTGCATGCGCAGGGAAAAAGAGAGCGGTGGGGGAGTAGCAGCAGTACCGGTACTACTACGGCGGCTGGCGTAGCATGTACAGAAGTGGCAGACACATTTATGGTTCAACCTTCATGTGGTTTACTGTCGCCGCCTGCCCTGCATTCAATCGCACCCAACAAGAAACCTCAGACGAAAACCTAGAAACGGTCGATTTCGATCGAAACCTGAAGAAACGATTGGTGATCTGGTTTCACTTGCCGTAGAAACCATGTGGGTCTTGGCTGCTCCCTCCCGCCATCTGCACCATGCTCTGGAGGTCTTGATGCTCCCAGCTGAAGCTGCTGCCTTGTAGCTCTTGCCCCTGGTGCTGGTGCTGGCCGGCCGGAATGGCGAACGGGTCGGCGGGTGAGCCGGCGTAGGAGAAGGCGGCGCTCCGGTCGTCGGACGGATAGGCCGGCATCGCCATCTGGTTCATCTGGAAATTACAAGGTTATTATCTGCCATTTTCGCCATAGAGAAGTTCTGACCCGCCACTTGACTCTACCCGTCTGATTTCTATATGAAAGGACATGTGTCATATGAACTCACGTCTTTAGACGGGATCTGATGCTCCTCGAAGTCCAGCTCAGGGTTCATCGTCGACAATTTCATGGACAAGAACTGAAACAACCAAAACCGATTTGTTAGTTTCTGTTCTGAAAGGAATTTCAGATGTGGAGCTGTTCAGTCGGTAGTTCTGAACTTCTGCAAACATTTATCATATTGGTTACTACCTCGACCTGACGCTGCAGCGACTGGACGTAGTTGATGATCTCGTCGAGCATCAGAGCCTTGCCGGTGATCTGTCCGCCGCACATTCCCATGTGAAGATCAATAATCAAGTGACACAAAAGCAAAACTAAAAACAAACCCTAATTTGACCGCCGTCGCAATAATTGGGCACTAAAGTAATCGTGCGCGCCACCTAAACCACCCACGCCCTCGACCGATTAACTAATCATCATCGTTCGAGCAAAGCAGGAGCCTAGCTCGCAGAACTGATTAATACCACTCCCTACTGCTGCAGGTTCTTCTTCTAGCTTGGACCACATGAGCCGGACACTACGGCCAAAACTGTTTACATGGTAGTAAATTACTGCCTCCAAAGTTCAGACTTTGCCATAGCATAGCTAGCTGGTCTCTTCTTTCTTACTTTCGGTGGAGGAATAGTAGCTGCTATCCATACTAGCACCAGAAAGTCCAACTGCTAGAACCTAGGAACTATTGAACTCCCTTAATTATAAACACTGCCTCACTAGTGGTTAACTACAAGTATAACAAGTGGAAGATGACAAGAACATCAAGTGCTATTTCGTTTGTTCAAAGGTACTACCTCCATCCTAAAATAACTGTCTCAGTTTTGTCTAGACACATTTTAGTTTTAGATACAAGTGGGATCTCTTTACAGAGATGTCTTCACAATTGGAGGATACAACAAGGGATCTTTTTTCCCAACATGAATGGCAGCGTGATCTGCGGATTGGCCCTGCTTTGCCTTAGCCACGCTTTATTTATTTTGTTGAATACTTCTTCGAGAGTTCTTTGTTTGGTTTGTAATAACTGAATTTTGGCAGCTGTGTGCATCCTATCTATGCAGAGGCTAGGTCTAATACTTGTTTTTGAGCAACAAAGTGTCCATTATCGAAAAAGATATTGTAGAAAAGTTGAGGCACTTAACTTAAGACATACGGAGTATTTTAGAAATCAGCACGGTCTCCGAAGTATATGTTGTATTTTACTACTATGCAAGATATTTTCATTATAACCGTCTAAGTTAAGAGAACATGACTTGCAGGAAATGGCTGCTGAGGCGTGTTCATACCTTAGTGCAGCCTGGCACCAAGGACTGCAGCAGCTTCATCCTCTCGCTGATCTTCTCCCTCCTCACCTACCGGTTAACAACCAACCAAAGTGTTCAGACAAGAGCAAATTGAATACTAACAACAAGAGATTCAAAAAAAAAAAATACTAACAACAACAGGGTAGTGGCAGTACTAATTTACAAGGTAGGTTAAGGCCTAGTTAATTAGCAAGTGATTACTTCATTTGCATTTTGATTTGGGATGTAAATGAGTATCTAGCTAGGATATGAGCTAGTAGAAAGGTAGTTAGCTAAGTAAGGTATAGCGTACCCTCTCGGCGAGGCTGTGGCTATCGGTTGCTTGCCCCCTCCTCGCCCTCACATGGATGTAGTCTTTGAACGGCTCGGCCTTCTCCTCATCCGTCTCCTCCACCGCAGCCACCTCGTTTTCGCCGTCGGCCACCCTCGGCCGCTTCGGGGGGCTCGCATTGATCGCCGCTGTCTGCATTGGAGTTATTTGGCATACATGAACACATTAGACCTTGGGACTGATTCATACCAAGATCACTGAAATGAACTGAGCGGAGGCAAATGGGGCCCGTACCGCAGGTAAAGAAGAGGCCTCTGCCTTCGCCTTGCCCTTCCCCGCGGCTGCCTTGCGCTTCCTAGCGGAGGCCTTCGTCGTCGCCGGCGGGTCCGGCATGACGGCGTGGCCGGCCGTCTTGGGGCTCGTATCCGCCTCGGCGGCGGAGGTGTTGTTTCCGCCGAGCGACTTGCTGCTGGACACCCGGGATAGCCTGCCGCCGCTCTCTAGCGCGCCGTAGCCCCGGAACGGCCCGCGCGGAGGGGAGCTGAGCGGCGTGCTGTAGCAGGAGTTGTTGGCGCTGGCGCCGTTGCAGATGCTGCCGAGCCGGCCGATCAGGTCGCCGATGGCCACCTCGTCCTCGCCCCCGCAGGCCGGAGAGGATACCAGGGAGCTCAGCGCCGAGTCGAAGTGCGCCGAGGAGTCCGCCCCCGGAAGCTGCTGGTCGGCCCACTGCAGCCCGAAGGCCATGGCCGCGGCGGCCTGGAGCCCTGACCGGGGCGCCGGCGCGTAAGAGGCGCCGAGGAAGGGCGCGGGGGAGAAGTATTCGCCCGGGAAGAAGTGCTCGTTGGCCATTGGAGAGTCGGAGTACGTGTGCGGTCGGGTGAGAGTAGTAGGAGAAAGAAGACGGGGAGGGAGAAGAAGACCGAACGAACCGGAAGGGGGTGATGAGAAGGTAGTTGACCGTTATATATGAAAACTGGAGGCATGTAACCGTATTGGGCGGTGTGCTGATACTGATGCCGGCCTTTGCGCGGTAAAAAAGACGCTCCGCGCCATACTGTACATATACGCCTTCTGATCGACGACGGTCCTTGAGAATGAATCCTTGTTTTTCATGCACGCGTAGGGATTGCACTCGCAGGGTATGGGTATGGGTAGAGCCATTCCATACCCGTACCCGTCACCTTTATTCTTACCCGTCACCGTACTCATACCAGTCAACGGGTACAAGTTTTTCCCATACCCGTCACCTGACAGGGTAAATGAGTACCCGCGGGTAAAAATACCCGCGCTTAAAACACATCAAATTGATTAAAAATATGACAAGGGTGAAGCGACCCTAAATAGGGGTTTAATCCTCACTAACCTACCAACGATTGTGAGACCGGGAAGCGTGAGGTTCAACCTAGCAACATGAAGACATGATTAGAGAAAAATGAAGTAGTTTAGAATATTGCAGTGGCCTACTTGTTAATTTTAGATGGGTACATGGGTACGTGGGTATGGGTTCTATGATCCCATACCCGTACCCACTCTACCCGATGGGTATGATATTTTTCCATTTACAAACCTATGGGTAATATTTTGTCCCAAACCCGTACTCCTATTGGGTTTTTACCTGACGGGTATGCGGGTCATGGGTACCCATTGGCATCCCTATGCACGCGCATATCTCTCTCAATTTTTTTTACTTTGTGGTTTAGTTAAAGTTAAATATCGTAAAGTTTGATAAAAAAAATAAAAGTATATAAACGTTCATAATACCAAGTGCATATAATTTGAAAATATACTTTATAATGATTATAAAACAATATATTTTACATTGTTGGTGTTATGTTTTTTGTAAATATTTGGTTGAAATTTTAAAAGCTTGACTTTGCCTAAACCCACAACACGAAGTATCACAAAATCACATGATCATCTGACAAAATCCATGGTAGGTTCAATTTATAAAGAACCACAATTAAAGAGTTATTGTGCAAAAACAGTACAACTCCCCGTGAACATAAAAGTGTGTTTTGTTTGGTAGACGGCTAATGAGACCTATTCTTTCATCTTTTGTGGGGCTTGGAGGTGAAAAATAGCCAAAGTACAAAATAACTCGTGTTATGCCCTTTCACGGAGCAGGCTCACCCTCGTTCCTTCAGAGGTGGAAACCTACACTAACTTCGCGATCTTATTTGCTAAAAAAAGTGATATATCTTCTCATTATGTACATCAAAAGTTACATAAGGCTTATTAGATTGAGCATAACAATTTCATAGGTTCCCCTTCCTCTCCTCTCATTGTTTCTCTCATCTCATATATCTTGTTTCTTTGTATGCTAAGGTTCAGAGGTTGCACTTTGCTGCCCCACACTGGGAAGATGCCTCCCAGCCCTAGAAAACCCATTAATGGTCGCACGGTAGTGCACTGGGAGTTGTGTGGTCCTGGTGTGCCACGTATCCTCGGCGTCGAGGTGTGGAGCTCTTTGTTCTTGATCAAAATGAACTCCATATTTTCTAGAGATTTTATTTCCTTAAGGGAGGTTTCTGAAATAAAACATTACACATATGATTTTTCTGCCCCAAAGTTAAATAGAAAGTAATCTATTCCAATTTTTTTTTTGGTAAATAGCAATAGAAACATTATATTGAACTTAAAAGAGCATATGTTTAAAACACATTAGCATCCCCAATTTTAATCCATACTCATCCACGAGTATGTAGGATGACAAAAGAAAATGACTCATGAAGTCTGATAACCTCAACATACCTAATTGAAAATAAGATGATATTAACAATCAACACCGTCACATTCTTAGTGAGACGAAAGGTCACTAAACAAAGGCCTCATCTGATTTCAAGATACTTCTCATCACGATAGGATTGCAGCATTTGACTCTCACATGCTAGCACATGACACAAAATTGTCATTCGTATGTGAGAATGTGAGTGTGAAATATGAAACTCTTATTTGGTGATAACATATCTTCTATGAGGTTAAATAATATTGATGATAGCGGATCAACTTGTAGGACCTCTGTGAGTCTGGAAGCAATGACCTATGTCATCATTTACCTTAATGCTGACACTACCTGACTGGCAAACTCGTTCACTCATTTACACCATTTAGGATCGAATCCTTTCATGGGCAATACTTGTTGAAAAAATGGCCATTTAACCTTGTCGTAGGCCGTGTCAAAATCAATCTTAAATAATACACCATCCATTTTCTTCCTATGAAGTTCATGGATCATTTCATGCAAAATCAGTACCCCTTCTAATGTATGTCTTCCTGGCATAAAGGTTGTTTGAGTTGGTCTAACAACTAAATGTTCAACCTTTATTACACGGTTAGTACAAACTTTTGTGACAATTTGAAAACTTACGTTTGAGCAAACGTATAGGCCTGTATTGTTGAATCTGAACCGCATTTTCTTGTTTTGGGAATAAGATAATGGTGCCATAATTTACTTGAAAGAGAGGCAAATCCCCTTGTTGGAATTCTGAAACAACTTCATAAGGTCATTTTTAATAACCTCCCAGAATGTTTGGTAAAACTCAGCACCATTTGGCGATTTATTCTTTTCCATTTGTATAATAGCTTCATCGACCTCCTTCTCAACAAAGTGAGCTGAGAGGATACTAGTTTCCTCGTCTGACAATTGTGGAATATCACCAATTGTATTTTCCACTAAGGAAAAATAATTTTGGGTGGGCTGCCCAAAAGTGTATTATAGCATTTTGTGATACAAGTCTTTAAATTTTTGTGCCCTATTACTGTACCGTCATCTTGATCTAGTTGGAAGATCTTCTTCCTTTGATGCTTGCCATTTTCTATTAAATGGAAGTACTTGGTATTATTTCCTCCTTCCTGAACATGCTTAATCTTTGCATATTGAGTCCATTTAAACTCGTCATGTCTACGCAGCTCAGTGACCTTCTCATGTGCTCCTCACATTACCTCTGTCTCGGAGGCATCAAGAGGGACAATTTCAGCTTCAATACCAAGACTATTAATGATCTCCAGAAGGCGTTGTAAAAACAATTTTGCCAAACTACCAGTTATAATGGAGTTGTAAAAACATGGCTGCCGCATACGCGATCCGTTCCTGGACAATGATGACTTTACTTTATATATGACATAATATTTGCGCCTTTAAGTTCACCCAACGTATTTTGTATTGTTAAACTATCACAAATGTTACATGTTAGTAGGTTAAGGGTGTGTATGGTGTATGCCTAGAGTTGTCCTGAAAAAGACTTGGCTAACGAAATTTTGGTTGATATCTTGATTTCCCATGATTTTGCTAATATTGGCTAAAAATAAACTAGACGTAGTGAAGCATTGGCGTGCCAAGAAGTTGGCAACCATCTAAAAACTACACCAACGTTTTGATCATAGTCAATAAATTGGTAATATTGGAAGTAAACCGAAACAAAAGGAGTTTAAATCAACAATAGGAAACACCCTTTTAGGTAACGCCGCATCCTGAGAATAATATCCGCCATTGTACAACATTGTGCACCACAAAAGTGATACAATCTCTAAGGTGTTGAAAACTTCTCCACCAAATGTATCGTTTAGAAGAGATCTCATCGGTCCCAGGCAAGCATATTAGAATGCTTTGCTACAACTTCCGACTTTGGTCCATTTGATGCAGGGGTCCGATGAATTTGCGATGGAATCGTCATGAGAGTGGTGAATTCTCGGTGAATTCTATGTACAAATTTTAATCTAACTAGAGGTGCCAGTTGATAACAATAAGGAAACTTGAAAAATAAAGATCCCGCTCAAAACTACGGTTTTCACGTGACATCTTCGTAAAGGGGAAATTCTTATCAAATATAATCTTGTAAAACATAATTGGCAGAGAATTAAAACGTGTGTCTTCTGTCACAATCACGAGACCATAAAACACTTATTCTTCTAGTGCAAATTTTTTTTTAGTATATGATCATTTACCTAGATAGATTTACCTTATACAACCATGGAGTGTTGCGAATATATTCGACAATCTACCGGTGCATAACTACTCTCCGTTCATGGTCGTCTCTACAACGAGTGGAGCATCGCGACCCGTTTATGAAGGTGTCTACACGGTTGTAGGATACATCGAAGGATTTTTGTACCCAACATGAATGATAACGTAATCTACGAATTGATCTTCCATCCTTTTACTTGCAGAGAGGCTCTGTTTTATTTTCATGCAACTCTTGGATTGGAACAGCTGTGTCCTCTGCCTTGTAGCCCTTTTGAAGAGCATTAATTTCACAAATAAGCGTTTAAAATGAAGCAGTATCAGTTCTTGGAAATAACACGGCATCTTACGCACGATTTACATGCTGTGTGCGCCATTGCGCCTCCATTCTCCTCAGCTCATGCTTGATAACTTCAGAATGGCATGTTGGGGCTGGGGCCGTGCAGCCAGCGAAACAGTGAGTTTAATAAAGGTTTTGGCGGCAGGCTGATCAAGCGGTTGGTAGAGCTGCTGAGACCATATGCGTGGGCGGCTCCATCGGCTCTAGTAAATGCCAGAATTGCACGGCCGAAATCCACCTTCTTCCCCCTCCCCGCCTTCATTGCCGCGCTCGATCGCTGCTCTGACAGGCACTGCAGTTTCATCTACCTCCATATCCAGAGAGAAACGCCACGACAGGGATTCCTGCAGCGACGGCTGCCTGAGCGCGCAAGGGCACTGTGGTCTCTGCTGGACGGTGGCATCGCTGACACCACTCCGGCTGCGGCTGCGGCGCGGGGGCAAAACATGGTACATAGCCCGAAGTTCATGGGTGCATAGTACGCCCGCTAGATACACAGTGACACAGAGTGATGATAATTCGGGAGAAGGCCTCGGGAGATGGATATACGTGTTCGGAAATGGATCGATGCACATCGGATGAAGATGGATCCTGAAAGCACAATACTGAAACTCCCCGTGTTAATAATTCGGGAGAAGGCCTCCGGAGATGGATATACGTGTTAGCATCTGCCATTGTAACCCGACCTCCGCATCGATCGATGCATTTAGCTTTTATTACTAAAAATTAGACAGTCCCGATAAGCGTAACCGTCTGACGACTCATGCCTCGCGACATTACCTTCACGGCTCCATCAGACTACCATTCACCCTGTGATAAAAGGCAGAAATAAAAAAGAAAATACACAACTAATAGACAAAGCCTTTAAGATCTTGGAATTTTCATCCTAGTGCCAAGCTTCGAACCACCACCTTCGACAAGGGCACGACACAAGCATGCATCGACGCCAAATCGTAATCAAGTGTTTTCACGTGCAAACCCTATGTTGAGGCCGCTTCTACCATCATCATTTATCCAGATAATGACTCGAGGCTAACATAATGTTGCTACAGTCACTCCTTTAGCCAGTACTGCACCACCTTCGATCGAACAATAAACATGCATGTCTTGATGTCGTCAGAATAGACGACATTGATGCCTCCTCATGGGACATCGTGCAAAGCCACCGCCAGCCATGAATGACTTGACACCCAACTAAATACATCGTGTGTAGAACTTGCTGAGTCAAATTGATGCAAACCTTGAAGTGGAAGGAGTGTGTCGTACTGCAGCTAGCCTCAAAACTCTACGGTCATAGAATATGACGTCCCATTCATCCATCGAATGTTGTCGACAGATGATATAGGGCTAGCTTAGATGAGGTGGAGAGCGATGGGGACATTGGATATCCTGGACGAGATTGGCACACGCGTGATGTACCCAGGGTTGGCTCCTCCGAGTGGATGTAAAGACCTACTTTTTTGCTTTGATTATATTAATAGATGTGTTTACAAGTCACCGGAGGCGAGAGTACAATTATGGAGGGATGAATGTGCCTAGGGTTTCTAACTCTAGCCAAGCCTTATATATGTGACTTGGCCTAGGCTTTACAAGATACGGATGAGTCGCCTAAATCCTGAGTTGACTACATCATCGCAGGATCGTCAACTTATTCTCCATGTCGGTCTTCTGTCGACTTTCTGGGCTTCCGAGTCGACCCACGTCCTTGTATGTGATCCCTTCCGAGAGGCGACCGCGAATGCATCTCACGGGTCATTTTGGTCTTGTACAACAACTCACTTAGATAAGCCTACCTGGTTAGGTATTTACTCGTCAAATGTGACACAAAGAGCTTTGAGACCATCATCAAATCAAAGATCCCTCCACCATGTTATCGACATGACAACGATGCTCACCGTCAGCGAAAGACAAGGCCACCTGACGTGGGCATTACCCTTCGGGTAAACGACATTGCGGCCCAACTGGAGGTCCATGAAGATACCCGATGGCAAGGTGGGCCACTAGGGCGGTGCCGAAGAGGATTCCTTGAAGAACAAGACGAAGAGGAGCCGAACAAGGAAAGTTTAGAGCTAGGTCTTTTGTAAACCTAGACGTACCCGGATAGATCTCTTGAGACCCGGCCTCCTATATAAAGGCCAGGAGAGGGGCTGCCGAGGGACACAATCAATCTTAGCAACTTTAGCCACCAGAAGTCTAGAGCTAGGTCGCCATAGCATTTAGCCTCTCGACGAGATCATAGCCGAAACCTTCGGCACCCCATTGTAACCCGATATTTTCATAATCAAGATCAGACAGGCAGGACGTAGGGGTGTTACCTCATCGAGGGCCCTGAACCTGGGTAAATTGCTCTCCCCGCTGGTCTGTGAACCGATGTCTCGTGTCAGCCTACAGGATTCCATCAACCCTAAGCCCCAACCGGAGGGCATTGTCGAGGAGCACCCTCGTCAATTGGCGCCATCTGTGGGAACCCTGTCCGCACAAGGCAAGTCATCGGCAGTACCAGTCACATCTGCGGTGTTCGTGTTAGAGTCACCAACACCGTCGGCCCCGAAAGATTCAATTCGTTGCGGGTCCTTCGAGTTCATGCCACATACTGCGGCGTCGCGTCCAATCTCCGCAGAATCACGCGACAACATGGATACTACTTTCGGTGGTGTTCACTTCATCATCGATTCCAGAGGGTTTCTTCGCCTCCCTAGTTCAAACGCATCGAGCCTAAGAACTTCGGTTCCAGAAGATATGATGCCAACAGCAGCTTCGGCAGTACTATTCAAGATTGCAGAGGAAGGAAGCCGGGGTGGCCTCGACGCCGTAGAGGAGCAAAGGAAACGACGAAGGGACTCACGTCGAGAAGAGGAGGAACAAAACGCGACTCGCCCCGACAGTACGAACAAGGATGCCACAACACGCAATCAAGCAGGAATCGCCTTCGCACGCCTTGCCTATCAGCCATGGAGCAACTTGAAGCACCGTGTTACCTACACTCCTACATCGACCCGAAAGACGGCCTTGAAAAATCCAGTCATTTTCTCAGAAATTGTCGGAAGTTCCTTGAAATTCGACAGTTCTGTGACGATCTTAGAGCGGAAGCTGCAGCAAGAGTTCATACAATGGAGAGAAGGGCGGCATCCTATAACTACCCGCCAGAGCCGTACATACCGGCAGGAGGATACAAGTACACGCCAACCGAGGTGTTTCCAGAGTCTCGCGGGTAGTTCAGCATGATCCATAAAACTAGCTTTTCGAAGAGGGAGGTTAAGAAGTTTTCGCGGGAAGTAAAGTACGCAGAAGTGGCTATGGTCGACATACCCGAATACATTGAATGGTCAGATCAAAGTATAACTTTTGGCAAGGAAGATCACCCGAAGGCCGTCCCAAGGCCTGGCCATGCAGCCCTAGTCCTTGAGGCACAGATTGGGGGATATAACATGAGCAAAGTGTTCATGGACGGAGGAAGCGGCCTGAATCTGCTGTTTGCCAGCACGATGAAAGCAAATGGGCCTAACAGTCGACATGCTAAGGGAGTCCGATACAGGATTCCACGGCATCATACCGACTCGACCCGCTTATTCCCTAGGCAAGATATCACTGGACGTAGTTTTCGGCACACCCAGCAACTTCAGGAAGGAGAAAATCAAGTTTGAAGTGGTCGACTGGGAATCCCAGTACCACGCCATCCTCGGCAGACTTGCATTCGCGAAATTCATGGCGGTACCTCACTACGCATACCTAAAGCTGAAGATGCCAGGCAACAACGGGATAGCAATAACCATACATGGAAGCTTCTCCCGCTCGGACAGCTGTGACAGAGATTTCCAGAAGATTGCCTCAAGGTTTGGGGCTAAGGAAAAACTTAACGCAGTCGATGCTATCACAGACCACACGAAGACACCGGCTGACAACCGAAAGGGGAGATCCGATGAGTTTGATGTCGCGAAGGAAGCAAAGAAGCTGCAGGTGCATCCCTCCGACCCGAAGAAGACGGTCAATGTCTCGGCAGACCTCACTGTCGCATAGGAAGGCGCGCTCATCGAGTTCCTCTGTGAGCACTGGGAAATATTTGCATGGGAATCATCCGACATGTCAGGTATTCCCAGGGAACTCGCTGAGCACGCCCTCAATGTTGACCCGAAGGCCAAACCAGTACAGCAGTCCATGCGCCGGTTTTCAGAACCAAAGAGAAAAGCAATCGGTGAAGAAGTTAATCGGCTCCGCAAGGCCGGATTCATTCGGGAGCTCAAGGAAGCCGAGTGGGTGGCCAACCCAGTCATGGTACCGAAGAAAGACACGACTGCTCTCCGCATGTGTATCAATTACACAAGCCTCAACAAGCACTGCCCTAAGGATCATTTCCCTCTACCTCGCATCGATCAGATAGTCGACTCCACAGCGGGGTGTGATCGCCTCTCCTTCCTCGATGCATACTCCGGCTACAACCAGATCAAGCTCAAGGAGGAAGATCAAGAGTTGACCGCGTTCATCACTTCGCACGGTGTTTTTTGCTACAACGTCATGACCTTCGGGCTGAAAAACGCGGGAGCAACATATCAGCGATGTATGCAAGCTTGTCTTGGAGAACAGATTGGAAGGAATATTGAGGTTTACATTGATGATATCGTGGTAAAAACAAAGCACGCCGCCACCCTCATCGATGATTTGCGGGAAACCTTCGACAACCTCGACAGGTATAAAATCAAGTTGAATCCGAAGAAACGCTTCTTCGGGGTGCCAGGAGGACAAGTACTCGGGTACTTCATTTCAGCCAGGGGGATAGAGGCTAACCCCCTAAAAAACAAAGCAATTCTCGACATGGAGCCGCCAAAGAATCTGCACCAAGTCCAGCAATTGGCAGGACGTTTGGCAGTAGTCAGCAGGTTCATTGCCAAGTTGGGAGAAAAAGCTTTACCATTTTATAGCCTGATGAAGAAGTCAGAAAAGTTCGAGTGGACGGATGAGGCGCATGAATCTTTTAACAATCTGAAGAAGATCTTATCAACGTCTCCGGTACTCGTAACCCCACATGAAAAGGAAACACTGCTCATGTACATAGCAGCAACAGTGCAAGTCTTCAGCAGCGTCCTAGTCGTCGAGCGTGCGGAGGCAGGAAAAGTCCACGGTGTGCAATGGCCCGTCTATTACCTCAGCGAAGTACTCACACCGGCGAAGCAAAGGTATCCCCACCACCAGAAGCTAGCATACGCAGTATGGAGAACGACTCGCAAGTTGCGCCACTACTTCACTGAGCATCCGATTATCGTCGTCAGTGAAGCACCATTAAAGAATATACTCACTAACCCAGAAGCCACGGGTCGAGTGTCTCAATGGGCCATCGAGATAGCGCCACATGACATAACCTATGTCAACCGTATGGCAATTAAATCTCAAGTCCTTCCTGATTTCATGGCAGACTGGATCCAGTCGCAAACACCGGCGGCACCCGACATGTCGGGCTCGTGGACAATGTATTTTGACGGATCTAAGCGGAGTACATGTGCAGGTGCAGGGGTGATATTGATATCGCCACAAGGGGACAAGATGAGGTACATCTTACGTATGAATTTCTCCCTGCCGACAAATAATGAAGCAGAATATGAAGCACTGTTGCATGGGATGAAAATGGCAAAGGCATGTGGCGCAACTCGCTTGGAAATCTACGGAGGCTCGAACCTGGTGGTACAGCAGTCGATGAATTTATGCGATGCGGTCAGCGACAACATGATAGCCTACCACCAGCTATACCAGAATATAGAAGCCAAGTTTGAAGGATGTGAACTTAAGCATATCGGCAGAGCCAGTAACGTGGAAGCTGACGCTTTGGAAAACATTGGATCCACGTGCTCTTCCATTCCAGACGGGGTGTTTTATGAAGTCATCACTCAACGATCGATAAAGGAAAAAGCATCGGCACCTCCAAAACCGCTAGCTGACGATTCAGAGACTGGTTCGCAGCAAGACGTTGAAGGGCCCCCGCCTCGACCTGCAGAGCAGGTCCTCCTACTCGAACCTTTGTGGACCAAGCCCTTTTTAGCATACTTGATAGATCAACAACTACCGGAGGATCCGGTGGAAGCAAGGAGAATTGTGAGGCGGTCGAAAGCCTTCACCATGGTAAACGGAGAGCTCTATAAGCGCAGTATCTCTGGTATATTTCAAAGGTGCATCGCCATCGACGATGGAAAAGCTCTGCTACGGGAAATACATGAAGGAACCTGCGGGCACCATGCAGGCAGCAGGGCCCTCGTGGCAAAAGCCTTCAGAGCAGGATTCTACTGGCCAACAGCAACCTCGGACGCACGGGACCTGGTCATGAAATGCGACCCTTGTCAGCGTTTTGCACCAAGACCTCACGCTCCCGCAACAGATTTGATGATGATACCACTTGCGTGGCCCTTCGCGCAGTGGGGACTCGACCAGGTTGGACCACTGCCGAGGTCATCGCCTGGAGGTCGTACATACCTGTTAGTCGCAGTCGACAAGTTTACCAAATGGATTGAAGCTGTGCCTGTTCAAAACCAGGAAGTCGAAACTGCCGTCCAGTTCTTCAAAGGAATAACTTGTCGATTTGGCATGCCTCACAGTATTGTCACTGACAACGGAACCAACTTTGACTCCAAAAAGTTCCGCAAGTTTTGCGACGATTGTGGCATCAAGTTAAAATTCGCATCGGTAGCACATTCCCAGACAAATGGGCAGGTCGAAAGGATCAATGGCCTCATTGGAGGTGGCCTCAAGAAACGCCTTACGGGTGCAGCTGGTGAAGGAGATATGCCCTAGAGGCAATAATAAAGTGGTTATTATTTATATCTTTATGTTTATGATAAATGTTTATATATCATGCTATAATTGTATTAACCGAAACATTAGTACATGTGTGATATGTAGACAACAAGAAGTCCCTAGTATGCCTCTTAAACTAGCTTGTTGATTAATGGATGATTAGTTTCATAATCATGAACATTGGATGTTATTAATAACAAGGTTATGTCATTGTATGAATGATGTAATGGACACACCCAATTAAGCGTAGCATAAGATCTCGTCATTAAGTTATTTGCTATAAGCTTTCGATACGTAGTTACCTAGTCCTTATGACCATGAGATCATGTAAATCACTTATACCGAAAAGGTACTTTGATTACACCAAACGCCACTGCGTAAATGGGTGGTTATAAAGGTGGGATTAAGTATCCGGAAAGTATGAGTTGAGGCATATGGATCAACAGTGGGATTTGTCCATCCCGATGACGGATAGATATACTCCGGGCCCTCTCGGTGGAATGTCGTCTAATGTCTTGCAAGCATATGAATAAGTTCATAAGAGACCACATACCAAGGTACGAGTAAAGAGTACTTGTCAGGAGACGAGGTTGAACAAGGTATAGAGTGATACCGAAGATCAAACCTCGGACAAGTAAAATATCGCGTGACAAAGGGAATTGGTATCATATGTGAATGGTTCATTCGATCACTAAAGTCATCGTTGAATATGTGGGAGCCATTATGGATCTCCAGATCCCGCTATTGGTTATTGGTCGGAGTGAGTACTCAACCATGTCCGCATAGTTCACGAACCGTAGGGTGACACACTTAAAGTTGGATGTTGAAATGGTAGAACTTGAATATGGAATGGAGTTCGAATATTTGTTCGGAGTCCCGGATGAGATCCCGGATATCACGAGGAGTTCCGGAATGGTCCGGAGAATAAGATTCATTTTATGTGAATTAAAATGATGCGAAAGGTTCTATGGAAGGTTCTAGAAGGTTCTAGAAAAGTTCGGAAGAAACCACCAAGGAAGGTGGAGTCCTGGAGGGACTCCACCTCCATGGCCGGCCAACCCTAGTGGGGGAGGAGTCCCAAGTGGACTTCCCCAAGGGGGGCCGGCCACCCCCCCATATGGAAGGGGGGAATCCCACCCCAAGTGGGATTCCCACCTTGGGTAGGTTTCCCTATCATATGGAAGGTTTTGGGTTCGTGTCTTATTCGGAGACTTGTAGTCGAACACTTGGGGCTTCCACCTATATAATGAGGGGCCAAGGGAGGGGGCCGGCCACCCCAAGACTACAAGCTGGCCGCCCCCCTTGAAGTGGCCGGCCACCCCCTCCCAAACCCTAGCCGCCCCCCTCTCCTCCATATCTCCCGCGTGCTTTAGCGAAGCTCCGCCGGAGTTCTCCACCACCACCGACACCACGCCGTCGTGCTGTCGGATTCAAGAGGAGCTACTACTTCCGCTGCCCACTGGAACGGGAGGTGGACGTCGTCTTCATCAACAACCGAACGTGTGACCGAGTACGGAGGTGCTGCCCGTTCGTGGCGCCGGAGGGATCGTGATCAAGATCTTCTACGCCCTTTTGCAAGCGGCAAGTGAACGTCTACCGCAGCAACAAGAGCCTCCTCTTGTAGGCTTTGGAATCTCTTCAAGGGTGAGACTCGATAAACCCCTCGTTGCTATCGTCTTCTAGATTGCATCTTGGCTTGGATTGCGTGTTCGCGGTAGGAAAATTTTTGTTTTCTATGCAACGTTATCCTACAGTGGTATCAGAGCCGTGTCTATGCATAGATGGTTGCACGAGTAGAACACAATGGTTTTGTGGGCGTTGATGCTCTTGTTATCTTTAGTTTGAGTACTTTCATCTTTGTGGCATAGTGGGATGAAGCGGCTCGGACTAGCTTTACATGACCGCGTTCATGAGACTTGTTCCTCGTTCGACATGCAACTTGTATTGCATAAGAGGCTTTGCGGGTGTCTGTCTCTCCTACTATAGTGAAGATTCAATTTACTCTTCTATTGACAACATTAGTATCAATGTTGTGGTTCATGTTCGTAGGTAGATTAGATCTCTCCCGAAAACCCTAAACCACGTAAAATATGCAAACCAAATTAGAGACGTCTAACTTGTTTTTGCAGGGTTTGGTGATGTGATATGGCCATAATGTGATGATGAATATGTATGAGATGATCATTATTGTATTGTGGCAACCGGCAGGAGCCTTATGGTTGTCTTTAAATTTCATGTTGAGTAGTATTTCAAAGTAGTTGTAATAGTTGCTACATGGAGGACAATCATGAAGACGGCGCCATTGACCTTGACGCTACGCCGACGATGATGGAGATCATGCCCGAAGATGATGGAGATCATGTCCGTGCTTTGGAGATGAAGATCAAAGGCGCAAAGACTAAAGGGCCATATCATATCACATATGAACTGCATGTGATGTTAATCCTTTTATGCATCTTATTTTGCTTAGATCGCGACGGTAGCATTATAAGATGATCCCTCACTAAAATCTCAAGATAATAAAGTGTTCATCCTTAGTAGCACCGTTACCATGACTTGTCGTTTCGAAGCATCTCGTGATGATCGGGTGTGTTAGAATCAACAAGTGCATACAACGGGTGCAAGACAGTTTTGCACATGCGGATACTAAGGTGGCCTTGACGAGCCTAGTATGTACAGACATGGTCTCGGAACACGTGATACCGAAAGGTAGAGCATGAATCATATGGTTGATATGATGAACACTTTGAGTGTTCGCCATTGAAATCACACCTTGTCTCGTGATGATCGGACTTAGGTGCGGTGGATTTGGTTCGTGTAATCACTAAGACAATGCGAGGGATATTGTTTTGAGTGGGAGTTCACTTAGTCTTTAATTATGTTGAATTAAAATTTGAACTCATTTTGTCATAAACTTAGTCTAAACTTTTGCAAATATATGTTGTAGAGATGGCGTCCCCAATCAATTTTAACCAGTTCCTAGAGAAAGAAAAACTTAAGAGCAATGGTAGCAACTTCACCGACTGGTTCCGTCATGTGAGGATCTTCCTCTCTGGCGAAAATCTGCAATATGTGCTTGATGCACCGCTAGGTGACCCTCCTGCAGAAACTGAAACCGATGAAGTAAAAGCTGTTTACGAGACTCGGAAAATTCGGTACTCTCAAGTTCAGTGTGCCATCCTGTGCAGTCTGGAATCCGATCTTCAAAAACGTTTTGAGCACCACGATCCTCATGAGTTGATGAAAGAGCTGAAAGCTATTTTTGAGACTCATGCGGCCATGGAATGCTATGAAGCATCGAAACAATTCTTCAGCTGCATGATGGAAGAAGGCAGCTCCGTTAGTGAGCACATGCTCGCCATGACCGGGCATGCGAAGAAACTCAGTGACTTGGGAATAGTGATTCCTAACAGACTGGGGATTAATCGTGTCCTTCAATCACTGCCACCAAGTTACAAGAACTTTGTGATGAACTACAATATGCAGAACATGAACAAGGAGTTACCTGAACTCTTTGGCATGCTAAAAGCTGCTGAGATTGAGATCAAGAAAGAGCACCAAGTGTTGATGGTCAACAAGACCACCAGTTTCAAGAAACAGGGCAAATCTAAGGGAAAATTCAAGAAGGGTGGCAAGAAAGCTGTCACGCCTCCTATGAAACCTAAGAACGGCCCTAAGCCTGATGCTGAGTGCTATTACTGCAAGGAGAAGGGACACTGGAAGCGTAATTGCTCCAAGTATCTGGCTGATCTGAAGAGCGGCCTTGTCAAGAAGAAGAAAGAAGGTATATCTGATATACATGTTATAGATGTTTATCTCACTGGTCCTCGTTCTAGTACCTGGGTATTTGATACTGGTTCGGTTGCTCATATTTGTAACTCGACACAGGAACTAAAGAATAAACGGAGACTACTGAAAGATGAAGTGACGATGCACGTTGGAAACGGATCCAAGGTCAATGTGATCGCAGTCGGCACACTTCCTCTACATCTACCTTCGGGATTAGTTTTAAGCCAAAATAATTGTTATTTTGTACCTACGTTGAGCATGAACATTATATCTGGATCTTGTTTAATGCAAGACGGTTATTCATTCAAGTCTGAGAATAAAGGTTGTTCTATTTTTATGAATAATATCTTTTATGGTCGAGCACCAGAAAAGAATGGCTTATTTCTGTTAGATCTCGATAGTAGTGATACGCATATACATAACGTTGATGCTAAGCGAATTAAATTAAATGATAATTCTACATATATGTGGCACTGTCGTCTTGGTCATATTGGAGTGAAACGCATGAAGAAACTCCATAAAGATGGATTACTTGAATCACTTGACTTTGAGTCACTTGATAGATGCGAAGCATGTCTAATGGAAAAAATGACTAAGACTCCATTTTCTGGTATGATGGAGCGAGCTACTGACTTATTGGAAATCATACATACCGATGTGTGCGGACCAATGAGTGTAGCATCGCGCGGTGGTTATCATTATGTTCTAACCTTCATAGATGATCTGAGTAGATATGGGTATATCTATTTCATGAAACATAAATCCGAAACTTTCGAGAAGTTTAAGAAATTTCAAAGTGAAGTAGAAAATCAACGTAACAAAAAGATTAAATTTCTACGATCTGATCGTGGAGGTGAATATCTGAGTTATGAGTTTGGCATGCATTTAAAGAAATGCGGAATACTTTCACAATTGACACCACCAGGAACACCTCAACGAGACGGTGTGTCCGAACGTCGTAATCGAACTCTCTTAGATATGGTTCGTTCTATGATGTCTCTTACTGATTTGCCGTTATCATTTTGGAGTTATGCATTAGAGACAGCCGCATTCACTTTAAATAGAGCACCATCAAAATCCGTAGAAACGACACCGTATGAATTATGGTTTAATAAGAAACCTAAGCTGTCGTTCCTGAAAGTTTGGGGTTGCGAAGCCTATGTAAAGAAGTTACAACCGGACAAGCTAGAACCCAAAGCGGAGAAATGCGTCTTCATAGGATACCCTAAGGAAACTATAGGGTACACTTTCTATCACAGATCCGAAGGCAAAATCTTTGTTGCTAAGAACGGAACCTTTCTTGAGAAAGAATTTCTCACTAAAGAAGTGACTGGAAGAAAAGTAGAACTCGATGAGATTGATGAATCTATACTCGTTGATCAGAGTAGCGCGATCCGGAAGTTGTACCTGTACCGCCTACACCGGCAACAGAGGAAGCTAATGATAATGATCATGAAACTTCGAACGAGGAAACTACTGAACCTCGCAGATCGACAAGGGAACGTGCCACTCCTGATTGGTATGATCCTTGTCTAAATGTCATGATTGTGGATAACAATGATGAGGACCCTGCGACGTATGAAGAAGCGATGATGAGCCCAGATTCCAACAAATGGCAAGAAGCCATGAAATCCGAAAGGGGTCCATGTATGATAACAAAGTATGGACTTTGGTAGACTTACCTGATAGCCGAAAGGCTGTCGAAAATAAATGGATCTTCAAGAGAAAAACAGATGCTGATGGTAATATTACTGTCTATAAAGCTCGACTTGTCGCAAAGGGTTTCCGACAAATTCAAGGAGTTGACTACGATGAGACTTTCTCACCTGTAGCGAAGCTAAAATCTGTGAGGATTTTGTTAGCAATAGCTGCATTTTTTGATTATGAGATTTGGCAGATGGATGTCAAAACGGCGTTCCTTAATGGAGACATTGAGGAAGAGTTGTATATGGTACAACCCAAAGGTTTTGTCGATCCTAAAAATGCTGACAAAGTATGCAAACTTCAGCGTTCAATCTATGGACTGAAGCAAGCATCAAGAAGTTGGAACCGACGCTTTGATAAGGTGATCAAAGACTTCGGGTTTATACAGTGTCATGGAGAGGCCTGTATTTACAAGAAAGTGAGTAGGAGCTCTGTAGCATTTCTGATATTATATGTAGATGACATATTATTGATCGGAAATGATATAGAACTATTAAGCAGTGTAAAAGGTTATTTGAATAATAGTTTTTCAATGAAAGACCTTGGTGAAGCATCGTATATATTAGGCATCAAGATTTATAGAGATAGATCAAGACGCCTAATAGGGCTATCACAGAGTACATACCTGGACAAGATTCTAAAGAAGTTTAGAATGGACGAAAGTAAGAAAGGGTTCTTACCTATGTTACCAGGCAAGGTCTTGAGTAAGACTCAAGGACCGGCTACGGCAGAAGAAAGAGAAAGGATGAGTAATATCCCCTATGCCTCGGCAGTAGGATCTATCATGTATGCCATGCTATGTACTAGACCGGATATAGCACATGCTGTTAGTTTGACTAGCAGATATCAAAGTGATCCAGGAATGGAACACTGGACAGCGGTCAAGCATATCCTGAAGTACTTGAAAAGAACTAAGGATATGTTTCTTTGTTATGGAGGTGACCAAGAGCTCGTTGTAAGTGGTTACACCGATGCAAGTCGGAACACTGATCCTGATGACTCTAAGTCACAATCTGGGTACGTGTTTATATTGAATGGTGCTGCGATGGCTGGGCAAGCTCGAAGCAGTGCACGGTGGCGAAGTCTTCAACAGAATCAGAGTACATAGTGGCTTCAGAGGCTTCATCAGAAGCGGTATGGATGAAGAGGTTCATTGTAGAGCTCGGTGTGGTTCCTAGTGCATTGGACCCATTAATCATTTACTGTGATAACATGGGTGCCATCGCCAATGCACAAGAGCCAAGGTCACACAAGAGGCTGAAGCATATCAAGCTGCGTTACCACTCGATTCGCGAGTACATCGAAGATGGAGAAGTAAAGATTTGCAAAGTACACACTGATCTGAATGTAGCAGATCCGTTGACTAAAGCTCTCCCTAGGGCAAAGCATGACCAACACCAGAATGCCATGGGTGTTAGGTATATTACAATGTAATCTAGATTATTGACTCTAGTGCAAGTGGGAGACTGAAGGAGATATGCCCTAGAGGCAATAATAAAGTGGTTATTATTTATATCTTTTTGTTTATGATAAATGCTTATATATCATGCTATAATTGTATTAACCGAAACATTAGTACATGTGTGATATGTAGACAACAAGAAGTCCCTAGTATGCCTCTTAAACTAGCTTGTTGATTAATGGATGATTAGTTTCATAATCATGAACATTGGATGTTATTAATAACAAGGTTATGTCATTGTATGAATGATGTAATGGACACACCCAATTAAGCGTAGCATAAGATCTCGTCATTAAGTTATTTGCTATAAGCTTTCGATACATAGTTACCTAGTCCTTATGATCATGAGATCATGTAAATCACTTATACCGGAAAGGTACTTTGATTACACCAAACGCCACTGCGTAAATGGGTGGTTATAAAGGTGGGATTAAGTATCCGGAAAGTATGAGTTGAGGCATATGGATCAACAGTGGGATTTGTCCATCCCGATGACGGATAGATATACTCTGGGCCCTCTCGGTGGAATGTCGTCTAATGTCTTGCAAGCATATGAATAAGTTCATAAGAGACCACATACCACGGTACGAGTAAAGAGTACTTGTCAGGAGACGAGGTTGAACAAGGTATAGAGTGATACCGAAGATCAAACCTCGGACAAGTAAAATATCGCGTGACAAAGGGAATTGGTATCGTATGTGAATGGTTCATTCGATCACTAAAGTCATCGTTGAATATGTGGGAGCCATTATGGATCTCCAGATCCCGCTATTGGTTATTGGTCGGAGTGAGTACTCAACCATGTCCGCATAGTTCACGAACCGTAGGGTGACACACTTAAAGTTGGATGTTGAAATGGTAGAACTTGAATATGGAATGGAGTTCGAATATTTGTTCGGAGTCCCGGATGAGATCCCGGACATCACGAGGAGTTCCGGAATGGTCTGGAGAATAAGATTCATATATAGGATGTCATTTTATGTGAATTAAAATGATGCGGAAGGTTCTATGGAAGGTTCTAGAAGGTTCTAGAAAAGTCCGGAAGAAACCACCAAGGAAGGTGGAGTCCCGGAGGGACTCCACCTCCATGGCCGGCCAACCCTAGTGGGGGAGGAGTCCCAAGTGGACTTCCCCAAGGGGGGCCGGCCACCCCCCCATATGGAAGGGGCGAATCCCACCCCAAGTGGGATTCCCACCTTGGGTAGGTTTCCCTATCATATGGAAGGTTTTGGGTTCGGGTCTTATTCGGAGACTTGTAGTCCAACACTTGGGGCTTCCACCTATATAATGAGGGGCCAAGGGAGGGGGTCGGCCACCCCAAGACTACAAGATGGCCGCCCCCCTTGAAGTGGCCGGCCACCCCCTCCCAAACCCTAGCCGCCCCCCTCTCCTCCATATCTCCCGCGTGCTTTAGCGAAGCTCCGCCGGAGTTCTCCACCACCACCAACACCACGCCGTCGTGCTGTCGGATTCAAGAGGAGCTACTACTTCCGCTGCCCGCTGGAACGGGAGGTGGACGTCGTCTTCATCAACAACCGAACGTGTGACCGAGTACGGAGGCGTTGCCCGTTCGTGGCGCCGGAGGGATCGTGATCAAGATCTTCTACGCGCTTTTGCAAGCGGCAAGTGAACGTCTACCGCAGCAACAAGAGCCTCCTCTTGTAGGCTTTGGAATCTATTCAAGGGTGAGACTCGATAAACCCCTCGTTGCTACCGTCTTCTAGATTGCATCTTGGCTTGGATTGCGTGTTCGCGGTAGGAAATTTTTTGTTTTCTATGCAACGTTATCCTACAGCTGGAGCATGGGTCGAAGAACTACCATCTGTGCTTTGGAGTTTGCGTACCACACCCAACAGATCAACCCAGTACACCCCGTTCTTCTTGGTGCACGGAGCCGAAGCAGTGTTGCCAGCCGATGTCCGGTTCGAAGCCCCTCGGGTGACCGCATACACGAAAGCTACCTCCAATATCGCGTTGCAGGATGCTGTGGACCTCCTCGATGAAGCTAGGGATATTGCCTTAGCAAGAACAGCGGTGTATCAGCAGGCGCTGTGAAACTATCACAGTCGACAAATACGCAATCGAAGCTTCAATGTTGGAGATATGGTATTGCGACTGAAGCAGGAGAGACCTTCGAAGCTCAAATCCCCATGGGAAGGCCCGTTCATCATCACTAAAGTGATACCAGGAGGAGCTTACCGGCTCAAGAATCCAACTTCGGGAAAAGACGTCGAAAATCCATGGAACGTTGCACATTTGCGAGGTTTCTACGCATAGGATATAATCATCCCCCTCCTGTTATTCGACAGCTCTTAAAGCCGGTCTTATATTATGAATAAAATTCTAATCAGGTTTTCTACCTTTATTGTTCCAGGCCTCATCATCCGAGCAAATTGTTCGGGGCCCTTGTTATTGGCTCTTACTCCCATCGGGAGCGTTGGCCAGAAACACGTGCGCGCAGTGTCATTAATTAAATACTCCCATCGGGAGATAAGGTTAATGGCACACGACAAACCATCCAAGCCTCAAGAAAATACGCGAGCGCTGCAGATGATGGACCTACTGTATCATAAAAAAAGGCTCAAACCGGTGCACCGCGTGAGGATGCCAAGCGTCTAAATCCCTCGATTATTTGACGGGTGTCGCTCTTATAGAACTTACATATCGACTCCGCAATAAACTTGCAATTACAACGGAGTCGTCGGGTGAGCGGGTTGACTTGATCACTCAGCCGCCCCCAACAGAAAAATTATCAATCGAATTAGCAAATTCACCAAAAGTACATGATGTACAAAATACACATTAAATTTATATGAGACTATCCCTTGCAGGTACAAGGTTATTACATACATATATTCATGACAGGCCTCTGTGGTCCTCTCGGGCCCTTAGATCCCTTTCAATACATGTTTCCATCTCAGAGATGATAGTATACGCAGGATTTCTGGCAACATCATAGTACTGGTCTAAACTCCTATTGGTGTTTGCGATGGCCTCCAAATCTAAAGTCGGATGACATGCTAACACTGAAGCAAGGGCGCGGTCAGCACCACCCAGGAGCTCTTTTCGCACCAAGAGCCGAATCCTCTCAGGGGTCTTGAATCGAGTTAACAGAGCAGATAAAGTTTCGGGTGCTTCGTCCAGAGGAAACAATGTTCTCCAAACCATCGAGAGATAGGCGTGTAACTTGTTGAAGTAATAATGCACCTTCTCTGCCCGATGTTCGAATTTAGCCACGGCGGCAGCTTTTGGTCGGTTGGACCATAGCTCATGCTTCGGGTGAGCAACATCGGCCATTGCTTCAATCTTCTCATGGATCCTCTTGTTCTCCTCATCTTTGTCAGGAGCTGCGACTGTCAAGAGACAAATATCAGCGACAAGACATTTAAACTTCGATAAAAATTGAAGGATGGATAGACACTTACAGCTCAAGCTTTCAGTAGCAACACGGAGACGATCGAGGGCATGCTGTTCAATCGCGGCCGCAATCTCACCTTTTCTTTTCACCAACGCCGCCATCGCGTGAAGGGTGGTAATGTCTTTATTCAATTGAGATATTTGATCGCGTAAACGACGAACAAGATCGGATTCGTCATTAGCCGAAAGATTTAAAGAAGGATAGGCACGAGAAGAAGAAGACGAAGGCATCTGCAGCATAAGTCGCAGTTCAGAACAACATTAATAAAAACTCTCATCGGGAGCGCAGCAGCGTATATATTACATTCAAAAGATTGTTGGTACTGGTAACAGAGCCAAAAATAAAAAAGGACTAGGCTAAATTTTATCGGGCCTTAATTACAGACTGATAAAGCAAGTTGTCATTCAAGGAATAGCCGATGATGAGCCAGGGCAGCTTCGGGTGCAGTCTTGGCCTTCGCTTCGTCAACCAGCTTGAGGAGTCAATTAGCACACGTTACTACTGATTGCTTGAAGGGCTCCAGATTGATTAGACAATCATTGTTATCTACAGGCAATGCCTTAGACAACTTTTCTAAATCTGAGCCCAACCCATGACCCATCAACAGCTGGAAAGTAAGTACCGCCCCAAACAGACGGGAACGATGTTTAAGTACCTCCATAGGTTCTGAAGGATCAATGAGGAAAGCATCCGCCATCTCGCCAAGGGTCTTGTCATGCTTCATCTTTGGGAATATCATCGAGAATAACCTCGACAATGCCCCCTTGGTTCGTTGCAATACCCCAAGAACTTGGATGTTGGATTCAGCCGCGAGTGACAAAGCGTCAATCATGGAATCCTCTCGAAGTTTGTGAGCTCGGTTGATGTTCAGATCGGAAGCGCCTGAAGGAAGACAGATAAGCAGCTTGGAAGAGAATATTGGGAAAAAGATATACGTGGAAAAAACTTACCGATTAAGTTTGCAATGGATTCACGGAGGATGCCTTCCTTCTCATCGGCAGCAATCGCGGCTTTACGCCTAGCATCTTGATCATCCTTCATTTTTTGCTTCAGCTTCTTCAGCTCCTCTTTTAGCAGGATATTTTCATTCTGAGCATCAGCAGCGAGCCTGTTAGCCTCCAACACCTGGTCAGCCGAAGTCTTGATGGACTTCTGAAGATGAGCGTTTTCGGATTCCAGGTGGGTGAATTGCTCGGCGAACTCTGCCACAGCGTCAACCGTGGCATAAATTGGCTGCAAAGCAAAGGATCAATAAATTTCAGTCGAACATGAAAATGCATCAGAAGTCAAAACAGATACACCACTTACATGGTCGCGAACAGCTGACGGAACGGAGATGTTGCCAGAAGGAATAACATTCGACACCGGGATCTTCTCCACGACCGTCCTTGAGGGCGGCGTTCGTCTGGCAGGCAAAGGATTTGATTCCTTGCCTAATTCGGGTCTCCCGGAAGAAAACTTAGCCCTCTTCGCGAGAGGAAAATCGTCATCATCATCAGAGCTGCTGGGAAAGCAAGGATGTTAAATCGTACAGAATAAAGGAAGGCTTCGAGAGGACAGGAAGTTACAAAAGAGAAATAATTACACACATGTCTAAGTCATCTTCGGCAGCAAAAAAGCCTGCCGAACTTTTCGGGGCAGAAGGAGGCGATGTAGTTTCATCGGCATCATTATCTTATCCGCTAGGACTCGATTCAGCCGTTGTAATCAAGTCATCGTTTATCCTCCTGCATCGCCTGCTCTTGGTAAGGATGTCGTCCTCGGGGGCTTCTTCCTCGTGGACGTCGCTGTCCTCAAGGGCATGTTGAGCATCATCGGTCTCCTCGGAATCCTCATCATCCTCTGGCTCCACACCAATTTCGAGTGTGGGAGGATAACATCGGGCCACGGTGGAGGCCTGTTAACAAGAGAGGATCAGTGGAAAATTGGAGAACAACACGATAAAAGCAAAAAGAAATGAATACGGTAAAAAATACCTTAGTTGGAAGGTGTGTCAGATCATATGGAGAGCGAGCCGAAGTCATGACAATGGTGTCCTTCATACTGTAGCAAGTAAGGCGCCGCACTTCGTCATGAAGGTCGTCATCCGATAGGTCGGCAGAGCTTACTCTCGACTTGTCGCCTTCCCCAGTGTACATCCACAACTGGTGAGGACGGGACATCAGTGGCTGCACCCGATGTTTTAGAAACACTGAAACTACTTCAGTGCCGCACATTGTCAGGCCTCCTGCGTTCTTCAAGTCAACGACTTGTTCGAACAGCTTGTCGGCTAGAGCACTTCTGTAAGGAGACAGGGTGTTTCGCCAAAACTTCTTCGGCTTAGCCACTAAGACATCTACAAAGGGAGGAAGGTTGGAACGCCGCCCAGGCACTGGAGTGTCTCGCAGGTAGAACCATTTGTGGCGCCAGCCCTGGACGGATTCTTTCATCGGGAAGTTAAGATAATCAACTTCTTTTCTGACGACAAAGCCAACGCCGCCGATAACGGGGGGGCCATTGTTGTCGTTATGACGCTTGACATAGAAAATTTTCCTCCAAAGACCCCAGTAGGGATCGATGCCGAGGAAAGCTTCACAGACAGTGATGAAAATAGAAAGGTGGAGAATGGAATTTGGGGTCAGCTGCCAGAGCTGGATCCCATAGAAAAACAGAAGGGAACGAAGAAACTCATGCGCAGGAAGCGAAAGCCCGCGAAACAGAAAGGCGGCGAACATGACAGTAAAGCCCTTGGGGGGATTTGGGCGAGAGGAAGGACCTGGAAGACGAATATCATCGTCGGAAGAGGAGATGAAGACGAGGGAGCGGAGCTTGCTTACCTCGCGATTGGTAATAGTTGAGGCGCCCTGTAATGTCCCAGGTTTAGAGACGATCGAGGGGTAGATTTTAGAAAGGGATGTGCATTGCATCGTAAATTCTGGGGAAATTTCGCGCTTTTAAAACAAAACTGCATCGAAGGGGGACAAGTTTCTCTCTCGACACCTTACAGGGTTAGGGTTTCGAGAGTGCGACAAACTTGCTCCTCACTTAACTAATTTAGGGTTTTGAGAAGAGAGAAGAGATAGTGCATTACAACTTAAGTTGCATGATTGAATTCAAACACAAGTTGCATTTGAATTTCAAATTCAAACATCATAAGAATATCTCATAATTCAAATTTGAGGTAATTCATTAAACAAATTATAAATAATCAAGATATAAATAGAACAACTATTATACAAAGCTCATTAGAGAAAATTGGAGCTTTATTGATAATCACACATGATACATTGTCATTACAATATTCAGAATTGAAATAAGAAATGTTACAACACATTACATGAATTGAATAAAAGGAAAAAAAGAAAGATTACAACTTAATGAAATTTCCTAAACTACAAGTTGATCTTCATGAAATCCTTGATCAAGATGATCTTGCACTTCATCTTGATCATCTTATTGTTCCCTGCACACAAACAAAGCACAAACAAAGGTTATGCCAAGTGGCAAAGCCACTTGGTAGATTAGCAAGAAAAATATGAAATTGTGAGGATATGACCAAGAACCAGCCGAGCTGATCCACTCACAAGCACCAGGTACACACACACACTAGCTGCTCACACAGCTAGTGTGCATGCACAACAGCACCTCACACACAGGGAGAGTCACCAACAAGTGCCAGGCACTGCTGTCGACCAGAGAAGCAAGGGGCCAGGCAGATAAAAGCTTTCCACAGTAAACCCTAACCATTCCATCGACACAAGCTTCTGGGTAAGTACACCAAGAACATAAGAACATCAAGAGAAGGAAGAAGAGTCACTGCTGTTCAACCTACTCAAACAGTCACAGAAATTAATCAAGCACCACAAGCTGGTAAGGAGGAGCAGGGCAAGCAAACCAAGCATCACAGAAGCAATCTTCTACACCAACAACTTAATCTAGGAGCTGGAGTGAGGTATAAACAAGAAATCATGGGCAAACATCTGTTTTGCTCATAAATAAGCATGTGCATAACACATACACAAGCCAGAGGGTAAGATTACCCTGTGTGCATCATCATTTGGTGTTAAACCATTTGATGCTAGCAAAAAGGGGATTAAGCCATAAGAAAATCATCCTAGGGAAGACATGGTCAAGCCCAGTGTATTATCACTGAGGCAAACCAAAGAATCCAGCAAGGATTGATCCACAGCTAGCCTAGCCCAACTCACCTAGCACTACATGGTTTACTAACTATCAGACAGATTGAGTCTATTCTTGTTTGTCAACAGCAAAGATCACTGGAAATCCAACAAGGAATTGTCCAGTGATGGATTCACAAAGCCACAGCAAGCCAACAAGGGTGGGAGCTACCTAACAGCAAAGAATTGCTGTCAAGGTCACCTCTACCACTGAAACAGCCCAAATCACAAGCCTTGCACAGTTATCATCACCCAGAAGGGTTCAAATGGAGGGCTAGGGTACACAACCAAGTGTTGGCATCCATCTAGCCCTGCCACAATTAAAGAGATGATCATAACTGCAAGCAGTTCACATCATTTATCCATTCAGCAAAGCAAGTCAACACAGATAAATGAAATACACAAGCAATTGATGCACCACAGCCTTGCAGATGATCCAATGGATCATTGCAAACATCAACTGATGCTTGAGCAAGCACCATCACACACCAGGCCAAGCCTGTGTGATGCACACACAGCACAGAGTGAGCAACAGTGAGGCACAGACACCAAAGAGCAGCTTTTACAAGCAACTGGTGATCATATGAACACCAGAAGCTTGCTAGAGCATGCTACAACATGCTAGAACCCATTCCAAGTATTAACACATGGACAGATAATTAAATCAAACATATAACTTAACAATTGCATCACAGATAAGTGAATTAGGCAGCACAATTGTATCCAGAAGCACTCCATCAAAGGAGGGAGCAGTTAATTTAACAGCTAGGCTCAATTGAGCATGTCCATGAATTAGAGCACAGATAATAGCACATCAGGAGCACTGGCACTTGCCAAAGGCAAGGATCATGCAGCATGATCAAGCCAGGGGCAAGCAATTGCATATACAGGAGAGGCATGGTATACAGAGCAACAACAGAAGCCACTAAATTAAACAAAGCACCACAGCATGCTCATGAGCATGAGTTGCAACAGCAAGTAATGGAGAAAGAACAGCACAGCACACCAGATAGAATCCATGGCAGCAGCACAGCAACAACATACGCATGGCAGCACAAGCACAGCAGCAGTGGCGCAGCAGCATGCCTAGCCTAGCACGGCGCAGCAGATAGCACAGCACAAGGGCTGGCATGGCGCAAGGCCACAGAGGCGTAGCAGCAGCACATCGGCACGACCAGCATCTCTACGAGGAGAAGCATGCCAGTGGCCGAGCTAGACGAAGAGGAGGAGGAGAGAAGAGGGTAGAACAGGTAGCAGAAGAGGAAGAAGGAGAAGTGGACTTACAGGTGAAGCGGGAGGAGCTCGGCCATGGCGGCACGGCGGCACACGCCGGGCAAACGGCGGCGCCAGGCCAAGCCTAGCCAGGCACCACCTCGCCGCAACGCCAGCACCACCACTGCGAGGCACACGGCCGCGCCACAGCGCCAGGAGCGTCGGCGGCGATGAAATCGCCGCGGCACACCACGGCAGGCGAGCAGAGGCTATGGGGACGAGTCGAGGAGGCAGCGAAACATAGATCGACGCGGTGGATCTGAAGCGCCATCGAACGGCGGTTCAGATGCGCCACATATCACCGCCGGCGATGGCCGGAGTTGGCCGGAGTAAATCGGCGAAGGCGGCGGCGACGCGGGAGTCGCGAGAGCGAGGGGGCTAGGGTTCGCGAGGGAGAGAAGGGAAAGGGGACGGGTGCGTCCGACCGAGCCCAACGTGCGGCTCGGGTTAGGGTTAACCACTGAGCCACCCTGACATGTGGGCCCAGGGGCATTTTTGGTTTTTCACAATTCCAATTAAAACAGAAACTTTGAAAATGCATAGAAAATGTTAAATAACTCTAAAAAAATAATTAAAAATATGAAAACCACTCAGAATAAAATTCTCTATCATAATAAAATATGATATGGAATTTTTGAAGACAAACAAGATTAAGTTAAAATTTGATGATTAAAATAATCATTTAAATCACACCTTATATTTTCAATAATTGAAATAAGTCCATAAATACTTTTGGACTTTAAAAACACCTTGACAACATTTCAAGGTAGTATTTTACCCTAAACAGAGTATCCCTAAATCATTCTTAGTATTAACCTCTCACATGAAATGATAAAAACACCGGAAGGGGGGAAACAACCCTAAAAACTGAATCATGCATAATTGCTTCTTTAACCATTGCCCTTATTGGACAATGATGCTATTTTTCAGCAACAGAGGACAAGGGTCAGTCCACACCATCCAACTGCAACACTTTGCAGTGTGCAGGCAAGTTCATCACTTTCTCATGTCATTCGAGTACTTTTACCAAATTACTTGCAAAGTACTGTGTTTACCACTATTGCATCAAAAGCAAAACCACTATTTTCATAACTATGAATATGACTAAGTGGTGGGCAATGGAACCATGGAATGTGTTGATATGGTGGAGGTTCCATTGCAAGGGTTTATATCCATCTAGGATTAAACAACAAATGTCGTCCAGTGATTCTTGTGCCGTAAAACCCGTGTTAACCATAAGATCTGGAGTGGGACGGAATAGTCAATCGTATTTCCACCTCTTGTACATCAACGGATGCGCTTACCGTAGCGGTTGTATCTTGCGGAGCAATTGGAGGGTGGGGAGCCCCTTCTAATTCCCCACGGTATTGCAATTGCTTACCGTAGCGGTTGCTGCTTGCGGAAAAACTAGAGGGTGGGGATCCCCTTCTAATTCCCCACGGTAATGTGGTCTATGATGGGTTGCAGCTACCGGCGAAGGAGTTTGGTTCGATCCCAGACTGTCGTCGTGGCGGGGTCCATCCTTAAGTGGTGTAAGAGGACCGGCGAGGACCCAGGGTCGGGGTATGCAACAAAGGGTGGGTGTGCGAGGTAGCGGAGGAATATGATTGGCTATGACCTTATACCGGGCCTCACACCGAAGGAAGTGTGGACGGGAAAGCTGCCCGGTTGGCACCAAGGTTAAGATCTCTTATGGGTAAAGCAACACACCTCTACAGAGTGTAATGAATCGTGACCTGCCACTCCCTGTTCCGGGATTTGGAGCTATGACAGCTTGGGAAAGGAACTCCATGAAGTTCTAGTAAACCGGTGAAGGCTGACGGACATAGTTCTTTGAAATAAAAGCAACCTCTTGAAGAAACGTTTATCAAAACCTGCATTGGTATTAGACTTTCTGGTCTAATATTGTAGCTAGTGCATTAAACACCTCTTTTCTATAATGAACTTGTTGAGTACGCTCGTACTCATACCACTCTTAAATCCCCTGCTTAGATTGTCTGAACCGACTGGAGGAGGACAACGACGACCCTGAAGGAGCCGAAATCATCGGCTATGAAGAACCAGACCTCTCTGGAGGTGTTGAAGGTGTAGACTACCTCATAGTCTACGGAACTGGGGAGGGTTCCGGAGGAGAGCACGTGTAGACCTACCAAGTAGTAGTAGTATCCGAGCAGTACGAACTCTTAGTACTTAACTATTCGAGGAGAATAAATGTATAACCTAGTAAGACTTTTATATTGTATGTTAAGTTGGGTTCGCCTCGAACCCAGGAGTATCCCTCTTAGGACCCAAGAGGAGCTCCGAGATGATATGTACATGATGCTTGTAATAATAAATGAATGAGTTATGGACCTGCTATGTTCTTTTGTACTACTCTGAGGGATGTAATATTTGCGGATTGGTACTTCGTGAATGTTATATCAATGACTGGCATACTACAACATGCAGTGGTATGCAAGGTCACCACAGTTGGTATCAGAGCAAAAGCTTTGACCTTAGGTTGGAACCTAGTAAATGGGACAGAACGTTAGGAGTCAAATAGGATTATTAAAGAATTCTCTAAAAATATGGTGTATATTCACTTGAGAATAGAACAATCATATCTTTTAGTGCGATAATTCTTTATTATCTCTATTATGATGCATCATGACTGATACATCTCCAACGTATCGATAATTTCTTATGTTCCATGCTACTTTATTGATGATACCTACATGTTTTATACATACTTTATGTCATATTTATGCATTTTCCGGCACTAACCTATTAACAAGATGCCGAGGAGCCAGTTGCTGTTTTCTGCTGTTTTTGGTTTCAGAAATCCTAGTAAGGAAATATTCTCGGAATTGGACGAAATCAACACCCAGGATCTTATTTTTCCACGAAGCTTCCAGAACACCGGGGGAGATACGAAGTGGGGCGACGAGGCGGCCACACACTAGGGCGGCGCGGCCCAAGCCCTGGCCGCACCGGCCTGTTGTGTGGGCCCCTCGTGGCGCCCCTAAACCTACCTCTTCGCCTATAAGAAGCCTTCGTCGATAATAGTTCCAGTACCGAGAGCCACGATACGGAAAACCTTCCAGAGACACCGCCGCCGCCAATCCCATCTCGGGGGATTCAGGAGATCGCCTCCGGCACCCTGCCGGATAGGGGAATCATCTCCCGGAGGACTCTACACCGCCATGGTCGCCTCCGGAGTGATGTGTGAGTAGTTCACCCCTGGACTATGGGTCCATAGCAGTAGCTAGATGGTCGTCTTCTCCTAATTGTGCTATCATTGTTGGATCTTGTGAGCTGCCTAACATGATCAAGATCATCTATCTGTAATACTATATGTTGCGTTTGTTGGGATCCGATGAATAGTGAATGCTATGTTATGTTGATTATCAATCTATCATCTATGTGTTGTTTATGATCTTGCATGCTCTCCGTTGCTAGTAGAGGCTCTGGCCAAGTTTTTGCTTGTAACTCCAAGAGGGAGTATTTATGCTCGATAGTGGGTTCATGCCTCCGTTAAATGCAGGACGATGTGAGAAAGTTCTAAGGTTGTGGATGTCTTGTTGCCACTAGGGATAAAACATCAATGCTATGTCTAAGGATATATTTATTGATTACATTACGCACCATACTTAATGCAATTGTCTGTTGTTTGCAACTTAATACGGAGGGGTTCGGATGATAACTTTGAAGGTGGACTTTTTAGGCATAGATGCATGCTGGATAGCGGTCTATGTACTTTGTCGTAATGCCCAATTAAATCTCACACTACTCATCATAACATGTATGTGCATGGTCATGCCCTCTCTATTTGTCAATTGCCCAACTGTAATTTGTTCACC
The DNA here is from genome assembly GCF_019359855.2 of Lolium perenne. Taxonomy (NCBI): domain Eukaryota; kingdom Viridiplantae; phylum Streptophyta; class Magnoliopsida; order Poales; family Poaceae; genus Lolium; species Lolium perenne. The sequence goes on from NC_067245.2 coordinate 194,193,386, forward strand.
CAACATGCTTATTCTTATGGGAGAGACACCTCTAGTGAACTTTGGACCCCGGTCCATTCTTTTACATCGAATACAATCTACTGCAATACTCGTTCTACTGTTCTCTGCAAACATCATCATCCACACTATACATCTAATCCTTTGTTACAGCAAGCCGGTGAGATTGACAACCTCACTGTTACATTGGGACAAAGTACTTTGGTTGTGTTGTGCAGGTTCCACGTTGGCGCCAGAATCCCTGGTGTTGCGCCGCACTACACTCCGCCGCCATCAACCTTCAACGTGCTTCTTGGCTCCTACTGGTTCGATAAACCTTGGTTTCTTACTGAGGTAAAACTTGCCGCTGTACGCATCACACCTTCCTCTTGGGGTTTCCAACGGGCACGTCGACTGCGTGCTAGCATCAAGACAATTTTCTGGCGCCATTGCCGGGGAGATCAAGACATGCTGCAAGGGGAGTCTCCACTTCCAATCTCTTTACTTTGTTTTTGTCTTGCTTTATTTTATTTAGTACTTTGTTTGCTGCATTATATCAAAACACAAAAAAATTAGTTGCTAGCTTTACTTTATTTACTGTCTTGTTTGCAATCTCCATATTAAAAACACAAAAAATTAGTTATTTGCATTTACTTTATCTAGTTTGCTTTATTTACTATTGCTAAAATGAGTAATCCTGAAGTTGAAGTTCGTTCGTTTAAGCAACAAGGGGGAGAATGTTTAAAAGATGCTTGTTATAGAATTAGTGATGCCCATAATAGGTGCACTGAGAAACACTCCACCACTATCCTACTCAGGAATTTTTATGTTGGTATCTCTAGCTGGAATAGGTATGTTCTTGATTGTCTCGCGGGAGGTAATTTCCTAGGTACCCCTGCCTTAGAAGCTAGTTGCATTATTGAGAGTCTATTTGGAATACCACCTGTTAATGAAGTTAAAATTGAAATCTCTCTTGAAGATGTCATGAAAAAGTTGGAAACCATAGAGCAAAACCTTCCAAGTATTGAGACTAAACTGGAAGAATTACTTAATAGCACTGATAAACTTGACAAATCTCTAGGTGGAATTAATGAGAGAATCACCATCCTAGAAGCTTGTGCTACTCATGATAATCAAACCCAAAGGATTAGTGAACTTGAATAAGCTATGGGAACCTTGGGTTCAACTTTTTCATCTATTAAGTTTAGAGAGAAAGCTTATGTGGGTAAGGAGCAAAAGTTCATGTATGTCTCTAAGGTGCCTAAACCAAAAAACTATTATAGGCCTAAAATTGATAAAGCTCTTAATACCACTATAGAAAAATGAGCATCTAAGATACCTAATGGGATAAATTGTGAAAATGATGTTGATGCTTCGTCTCTTGATAATACTTGATACACACCTTCTGCGCCTAGCTGAAAGGCGTTAAAGAAAAGCGCTTATGGGAGACAACCCATGATTTTACTACAGCACGTTTGTTTTATATTTGAGTCTTGGAAGTTGTTACTACTGTAGCAACCTCTCCTTATCTTAATTTTGTTGCATTGTTGTGCCAAGTAAAGTCTTTGATAGTAAGGTTCATACTAGATTTGGATTACTGCGCAGTAACAGATTTCTTTCTGTCACGAATCTGGGCTGAATTCTCTGTAGGTAACTCAGAAAATTCTGCAAATTTACGTGAGTGATACTCAGATATGTACGCAACTTTCATTCAATTTGAGCATTTTCATTTGAGCAAGTCTGGTGCCTCTTAGAAATTCGTCTTTACGGACTGTTCTGTTTTGACAGATTCTGCCTTTTATTTCACATTGCCTGTTTTGCTATGCTTGATGGATTTATTTGTTCCATTAACTTTCAGTAGCTTTGTGCAATGTCCAGAAGTGTTAATAATGATTATGTCACCTCTGAAAATGTGAATTTTGATTATGCACTAACCCTCTAATGAGTTGTTTTGAGTTTGGTGTGGAGGAAGTTTTCAAGGATCAAGAGAGGAGGATGATACAATATGATCAAGGAGAGTGAAAGCTCTAAGCTTGGGGATGCCCCGGTGGTTCATCCCTGCATATTTCAAGAAGACTCAAGCATCTAAGCTTGGGGATGCCCAAGGCATCCCCTTCTTCATCGACAACATTATCAGGTTCCTCTAGTGAAACTATATTTTTATTCCGTCACATCTTATGTACTTTGCTTGGAGCGTATGTTTGTTTTTTGTTTTGTTTTGTTTGAATAAAATGGATCCTAGCATTCATTGTGTGGGAGAGAGACACGCTCCGCTGTTGCATATGGACAAATATGTCCTTGGCTTTACTCATAATGTTCATGGCGAAGGTTGAAACTGCTTTGTTAATTGTTATATGGTTGGAAACGGGAAATGTTACATGTGGTAATTGGTAGAATGTCTTGAATAATTTGATACTTGGCAATTGTTATAGATCATGTTTAAGCTCTTGCATCATATACTTTGCACCTATTAGTGAAGAAATACATAGAGCTTGTTGAAATTTGGTTTGCATGATTGGTCTCTCTAAAGTCTAGATATTTTCTAGTAAGGGTTTGAGCAACAAGGATGACAGTGTAGAGTCTTATAATGCTTGCAATATGTTTTTATGTGAGTTTTGCTGTACTGGTTCATACTTGTGTTTGCTTCAAATAACCTTGCTAACCTAAGCCTTGTATTGAGAGGGATTACTTCTCGTGCATCCAAATCCTTGAGCCAATAACTATGCCATTTGTGTCCACCATACCTACCTACTACATGGTATTTCTCCGCCATTCCAAAGTAAATTTCTTGAGTGCTACCTTTAAATTTCTATTCTTTATCTTTGCAATATATAGCTCATGGGACAAATAGCCTAAAAACTATTGTGGTATTGAATATGTACTTATGCATCTTATCTCTTATTAAGTTGCTTGTTGTGCGATAACCATGTTCCTGGGGACGCCATCAACTACCTTTGTTGAATATCATGTGAGTTGCTATGCATGTTCGTCTTGTCTGAAGTAAGGGCGATTTACCATGAGTTGAATGGTTTGAGCATGCATATTGTTAGAGAAGAACATTGGGCCGCTAACTAAAGCCATGATCCATGGTGGAATTTTCAGTTTTGGACAACAATCCTCAATCTCTTATGAGAAAATTATTTGTTGTTGAATGCTTAAGCATTAAAGAGGAGTCCATTATCTGTTGTCTATGTTGTCCCGGTATGGATGTCTAAGTTGAGAATAATCAAAAGCGAGAAATCCAATGCGAGCTTTCTCCTTAGACCTTTGTACAGGCGGCATAGAGGTACCCCTTTGTGATACTTGGTTAAAACATATGTATTGCGGTGATAATCCAGGTAATCCGAGCTAATTAGGACAAGGTGCGGGCACTATTGGTATACTATGCATGAGGCTTGCAACTTGTAGGATATAATTTACATAACACATATGCTTTATTACTACCGTTGACAAAATTGTTTCTTGTTTTTAAAATAAAAGCTCTAGCACAAATATAGCAATTGATGCTTACCTCTACGAAGGGCCATTCTTTTACTTTTATGTTGAGTCAGTTTACCTATTTCCTCCCATCTCAAGAAGCAAACACTTGTGTTAACTGTGCATTGATTCCTACATACTTGCATATTGCACTTGTTATATTACTTTATGTTGACAATATCCATGAGGTATACATGTTACAAGTTGAAAGCAACCGCTGAAACTTGTATCTTCCTTTGTGTTGCTTCAATGCCTCTACTATGAATTTATTGCTTTATGAGTTAACTCTTATGCAAGACTTATTGATGCTTGTCTTGAAAGTACTATTCATGAAAAGTCTTTGTTGTATGATTCAATTGTTTACTCATTGTATTTACATTGCTTTGGATCGCTGCATTCATTACATATGCTTACAATAGTATTGATCAAGATTATGATGGCATGTCACTTTAGAAATTATCTTTGTTATCGTTTACCTACTCGGGACGAGTAGGAACTAAGCTTGGGGATGCTGATACGTCTCCAATGTATCGATAATTTCTTATGTTCCATGCTACTTTATTGATGATACCTACATGTTTTATACATACTTTATGTCATATTTATGCATTTTCCGGCACTAACCTATTAACAAGATACCGAAGAGCCAGTTGCTGTTTTCTGCTGTTTTTGGTTTCAGAAATCCTAGTAAGGAAATATCCTCGGAATTGGACGAAATCAACGCCCAGGATCTTATTTTTCCACGAAGCTTCCAGAACACCGGGGGAGATACGAAGTGGGGCGACGAGGCGGCCACACACTAGGGCGGCGCGGCCCAAGCCCTGGCCGTGCCGGCCTGTTGTGTGGGCCCCTCGTGGCGCCCCTAAACCTACCTCTTCGCCTATAAGAAGCCTTCGTCGATAATAGTTCCAGTACCGAGAGCCACGATACGGAAAACCTTCCAGAGACGCCGCTGCCGCCAATCCCATCTCGGGGGATTCAGGAGATCGCCTCCGGCACCCTGCCGGAGAGGGGAATCATCTCCCGGAGGACTCTACACCGCCATGGTCGCCTCCAGAGTGATGTGTGAGTAGTTCACCCCTGGACTATGGGTCCATAGCAGTAGCTAGATGGTCGTCTTCTCCTAATTGTGCTATCATTGTTGGATCATGTGAGCTGCCTAACATGATCAAGATCATCTATCTGTAATACTATATGTTGCATTTGTTGGGATCCGATGAATAGTGAATGCTATGTTATGTTGATTATCAATCTATCATCTAAGTGTTGTTTATGATCTTGCATGCTCTCCGTTGCTAGTAGAGGCTCTGGCCAAGTTTTTGCTTGTAACTCCAATAGGGAGTATTTATGCTCGATAGTGGGTTCATGCCTCCATTAAATCTGGGACAGTGACAGAAAGTTCTAAGGTTGTGGATGTGCTGTTGCCACTAGGGATAAAACATCAATGCTATGTCTAAGGATATATTTATTGATTACATTACGCACCATACTTAATGCAATTGTCTGTTGTTTGCAACTTAATACTGGAGGGGTTCGGATGATAACTTTGAAGGTGGACTTTTTAGGCATAGATGCATGCTGGATAGCGGTCTATGTACTTTGTCGTAATGCCCAATTAAATCTCACACTACTCATCATAACATGTATGTGCATGGTCATGCCCTCTCTATTTGTCAATTGCCCAACTGTAATTTTTTCACCCAACATGCTTATTCTTATGGGAGAGACACCTCTAGTGAACTGTGGACCCCGGTCCATTCTTTTACATCGAATACAATCTACTGCAATACTTGTTCTACTGTTCTCTGCAAACATCATCATCCACACTATACATCTAATCCTTTGTTACAGCAAGCCGGTGAGATTGACAACCTCACTGTTACGTTGGGACAAAGTACTTTGGTTGTGTTGTGCAGGTTCCACGTTGGCGCCGGAATCCCAGGTGTTGCGCCGCACTACACTCCGCCGCCATCAACCTTCAACGTGCTTCTTGGCTCCTACTGGTTCGATAAACCTTGGTTTCTTACTGAGGGAAAAATTGCCGCTGTACGCATCACACCTTCCTCTTGGGGTTCCCAACGGGCACGTCGACTGCGTGCTAGCATCAATTACTAATATTATATTCTTTCTATTCCACAGCCAACTATGGCAAGTTCACGTTCGGGACGTAACGTGAAAGTGATGGAGTCAACATTGAGTGACTATGACGGAGGACTCGCAGACATTCTTCATGCCATGTTACTTGAATTTGGGTGCGATCCCCAGATCCAAGTAATGAAATACATGTACTACGACGGTACAGTATTGGCGAAGTGTAGGGTAGGACTAAGACTTCCAGAATCCCTAGGAATGAGTATAGTGATGCCAGCAGGTGAGGCTAGAACTATCCAAACAGCCTACCACATAGCCATTATGAGAGCCATCACTGATATTCGGGAACATAAGACGAAAGAGCTTATGGGTTCCGAATTCGCACACATTCCTCATATGGAGGAGGAAGATGATCCTATGCTTAACCACTTCAAGCTTGCAAAACGCAAACCAGCAGAAGCCGCTAAGTACATGGATAACAGCCGCAACCTTCTGTCATTGTTCTTTAAGTTGAACCGACATCTGTCTGGGGCAATTGATACAATGTTAGAAGAGTTTACTGAACCCAAGGAGGAGGCGAAGGGAAAAGAACCAATGGAGGGTGAGGTTCACACACCAGTTTATTCAGCTGGTGATTACATTAGTATTGACCATCCTGAACAACAAACCACACCCATTACACCTAGGTACTATCCTAGTAGTTCCCATGGAGGATATGAGGGTGGAGAGGAATCCGGAAACCATCAACGTTCCGAGACTCCTATAGAGAACTCAACAGGTTGGCGTTGGGGGTCAGACACAGGAACCTCTGGCGATCCAGTCAGAGGTAATTCTGAGATGGGGGAGGATGCCAGAACCCAGTTCCAGAACTATCAGTATAATAGGGGAGACTATGAGGAGTACCCTATACTGATTGAGTCAGATACTGATGGTGGAAATACCTATGGCGGAGTCACAGGGGAGTACACCCGATGGGTGGATTATGATGTATTGAATAATCAGTTCATGAACACAGATTTCTCCCTGGGATCATCCTCTAATTCCGACTACAAGCCAACAGGAAGACCCTATGTTCCAGATTCTGTCAGGAGGACTACACGTTCGACCGGATGGAAGCCTGGGATGTACCGGGAGTAAAGCACGACTAGAGACCACCATGGGAGGCGAGACTACAATACAACAGTACCACATGTATTGTAGTGTGTAATATTTTGTAGAAATTTGTACATATACTTCAATAAGTGAGTTTGCATACTCACATCGTCACTGAGTATTGTAATAAAACCACTTAAGTATGTATATACATGGTATATGTTTTGTATGATTTGGATTTGCTTCTTGATTTCCATTGCGTGACTAGTTCTGTGCACAAAGTTGAGCTCAGAAAACTTGCGCATGGAGTAACTATGAGTACCACTTTGTGTTGCAGAACTAGGGGAATATGTCGGGAGCGACGGGTGAGGAGAGTGAAGCACAACGCCTCGAGCGCGAGGCCAAGCAGAAGGAGGAGGCTGATGAAGCAGCCAGAAACCAGTTTCCACCACCACCACCACCCATGAAGCAGCAGAACTTCCTCCAATACATGCAAATGTTGGAGGAAAGACAACGTATGACTATGGAGCAGAAAAACAAGTTCTTCCAGGAGCTGCTTCAACAGAACAGGGTGGAGAGGCCAGATAATCAGGGAATCACTTTGTCAGACTTCCAGAATACTAAGCCAATATCCTTCGCATACGCGCCCGAACCTATGGACGCGGAGGATTGGTTAATGGACACTGAGCGAAAGCTCAATACTGTTGGATGCAACGACCTGCAGAAGGTCAGGTATGCAACACACTTGTTGTGTGGACCCACCGCATCATGGTGGGATAACATAGTAGCCGTTTATCCGGCTGAGAAAGTATTTACCTGGGAAGAGTTCAAGAGGAAGTTCAGGGAATCCAATGTCCCTAAGAGTATAGTGGAACTGAAGCGTCGAGAATTCGAGAGTCTCGAGCAGAAAGATAAGGCCATCCCGACTTATGTCAGGGAGTTTTCAAAGTTGTCTCGGTATGCAGTTGAGGAGGTCAACACCGAGGACAAGAAGAAGAGGTTCTTGCGGGGATTAAGTCCCCAGTTCAAGGTACAGCTCAGAATGATGAGAGCAACCGAGTTCCAGGAGTTGGTGGATGCAGCCATCACTCTTGAAGATGATTTCAAGCAGCTCCAAGAGGAAAAGAGAAAGAAGGCCAAATTTGAGCAAAAGAGATATGTCAGCAACAAGCCTAACACTGGCTTGAGTTTCAAACCAAGGTACAACAACAACAACAACAACAATAACTGGAGGAATCAAGGATCCCAGGCCGCAAACTAGATCGTTTGCCGCATTTGTGGATTTAGAGGGCATCTCTCACGAGATTGCAGGAAACCCAAGATAATATGCTTTGGGTGTCGGCAGGAGGGGCACATGATGAAGGATTGCCCTAATAAAAAGAACGGAGGAGGTCAGTTAGGAGGAGGAGGAAACCGAGGCGGGAACACCGGAGGGAACTGGAAGAACAAGAAGCCCTTCGGCAAGTTGAACTGCACCAGCTTGGAGGAGGTGGTGAACTCCGATCAGGCAGTGATAGGTACGCTTCAAATACTTACTCATCCTGGCAAAGTACTTTTTGATACTGGTGCAACTACATCATTCATTTCTCAACAATTCATCATCAAACATGGGATTAGTTGCACTAAGTTAGATACACCCATAACCATACTTTATGCGGGGTGAACGATAGTAGTAACCCATACCAAACAAGGACAAGTCATTATGATCAATAAATGTGTGTTTGACGCAGACATGTTCATTTTACCGATGAAGGACATTGATGTCATTCTTGGTATGAACTGGTTAGAGGCAAATGGAGCATTGATCGACTGTGTGAACAAAACAGTGTCTTTGAAAAGCCCCGATGGAAGTAGAATGATCTACCAAGGAGATAAGCATACACAGATTGAAGTAGAGCTACAGTTGAATAGCATGAAGGAAGTAAAGCTGGAGGATATACCTGTAGTGAATGAATTCCAGGATGTTTTTCCTAAGGAATTACCTGGAATGCCACCCGATAGGGAGATAGAATTTACTATCGACCTAATTCCAGGAATAGCTCCGATTGCTAAAGCACCATACAAGATGGGGCCTAAGGAGTTGAAAGAACTCAAGGAACAATTGGATGACTTGGAACAGAAAGGATTCATTCAGGAGAGTATCTCACCATGGGGATCACCTGTTATCTTCGTGGATAAAAGAGATTGAGGCAGAAGGATGTGCGGAGACTACGGGAATCTGAATAATGTTACTATCAAGAACAAGTACCCACTTCCTAGAATACAAGATCTATTTGATCAAGTTAGAGGCGCGGGAGTCTTTTCCAAGATTGATCTAAGATCCGGTTACCATCAGATAAAGATCAAGAAGGAGGACGTTCCGAAAACAGCCTTTGGCTCAAGGTACGGACATCATGAATACCTAGTAGTACCTTTTGGATTAACCAATGCCCCAGCAATCTTCACGAATCTTATGAATAAGATCTTCATGCCATGCCTAGACAAGTTTGTCATCGTATTCATCGATGATATCTTGATCTACTCCAAAGATAAAGCTGAACATGCTGAACATCTGAGGATAGTGTTGCAAACACTAAGAGAACATCAACTCTATGCCAAATTCAGCAAGTGTGAGTTTTGGCTAGATCAAGTAGAATTTCTTGGTCATGTTATTAGCAAGGATGGGATAGCTGTTAACCCAAGCAAGGTAGCAGCAGTTTTAGACTGGGAAGCACCCAAGACTGTCAAAGAAATCCGCGGATTCTTAGGAATGGCTGGATACTATCGGAGATTCATTGAAGGATTCTCCAAGATAGCAGGACCGATGACTAAGCTGTTAAGGAAGAACACACTGTTCGTGTGGTCTGATGAGTGTGAAAAGAGTTTTCAAACTCTGAAAGAGAAACTCATCACAGCACCGGTGTTAGCAGTCCCGGAAGTTGGCAAGGATTACACCGTATACTGTGACGCATCCAAGCATGGATTGGGTTGCGTACTCATGCAAGATCGGAAAGTAATATCTTATGGATTGAGGCAACTCAGACCTCATGAAGTGAACTATCCAACACATGACTTAGAATTAGCAGCAGTAGTATTTGTACTTAAAACATGGAGACATTTTCTCTATGGAGCCAAGTGTGAGCTCTATACGGATCATAAGAGTCTCAAGTACTTCTTCACTCAGAAGGAACTCAATATGAGACAGAAAAGATGGCTTGAACTAATCAAGGATTATGATTTGACCATCAATTATACTCCAGGAAAGGCTAATGTTGTAGCAGATGCCTTGAGTAGAAAGAGCACTGGAGGAGTGGAACAAGAATTATCACCGGAGTTGAGGAAGGAAATAAGCCAAGCCCAGATACAACTTTGGGAGAAAGAAGCTCATGAAGGACTATCGGCTTTACAAGTAGCCGATGAGCTAAGTGTTAATCTGAAGAATGAGATAATCATGGGTCAATTGGACGATCCATTCATTGTGGAGGAGATGAGAAGGATTGATGAGAGAAGACCATCAGAATTTCACCGAGGAGAGTCGGGATCATTATGGTTCCAGAAAAGGATTTGCGTTTCGGATATTGATGAGATCAAGGAAGTTATACTCCGGGAAGCACATCTAACACCATACTCTATACATCCGGGAAGTACAAAGATGTACATGGACCTCAAGGAATTATTCTGGTGGAATAACATGAAGAGAGAGATAGCACAATACGTGGCAGAATGCCATACCTGCCAAATAGTGAAAGCTGAACATCAAAGTCCGGCAGGAAAGTTACAACCTTTACCAATCCCAGAATGGAAATGGGAGGAAATAGGAATGGATTTCATCACCGGACTACCCATGACTAATAAAAAGAAGGACATGATATGGGTAATCATGGACCGGTTGACGAAAAGCGCACACTTCTTAGCAGTAAACCAGCAGGATAAAGGAGAGAAACTCATCGATCTTTACATTAAAGAGATCGTGAGTAAACATGGAGTGCCCAAGAAGATCGTGTCAGATCGAGGATCCGTGTTCACATCAGCATTTTGGAAGCAACTACATGAAGCTTTAGGATCCAAGTTAGACTATAGTACCGCCTATCATCCCCAGACGGGAGGACAAACAAAGAGAACAAACCAGATATTGGAAGATATGCTTAGGGCTTGTGCCCTAGACTTCGGAGGATCATGGGAGGAGCACTTACCACTCGCAGAGTTTTCATACAATAATAGCTATCAAAGGAGCATCAAGATGGCACCATTTGAAGCTCTGTATGGAAGGAAGTGTAGCTCACCGATATGTTGGTATGAGGCAGGATCAAGCAAGGAATTCAACCCTGATTATGTCAAAGAAAAGCAGCAGATCATTGACATTATAAGAGATAGGCTTAAAATAGCTCAAAGTAGACAGAAGAGTTATGCCGATCAAAAGAGAAGAACATGGGAGCCACAAGTTGGAGACATGGTATACCTTAAGGTAAGTCCGATGAAAGGTCTTCAGAGATTCAGAGTAAAGGGAAAATTGAGCCCTAGATACATCGGACCTTTCAAAATACTGAGTCAGAACCGAGGGTTAGCCTTTGAATTGGATCTACCGGGAAGGTTAGCTCAAGTTCACAATGTATTCCATGTGTCTCAACTCAGGAAATGTTTAAAGACCCCAGATGAGCCAGTATCATATGATGAGCTCAAGTTACAACCAGACTTGACCTACATTGAGAAGCCAGCTAAGATTCTCGAGGAGAACTGGAAACAACTTAGGAATAGAGCCATTAAGTACTGCAAGATTCAATGGAAGCATCACCCCGAGAGGGAAGCCACCTGGGAAAAGGAAGAAGACCTGAGGAAATCATACCCCGAACTCTTTAGGTATTACAACCACAACTTCGGGACGAAGTTTTCTTTAAGGGGGAAAGGTTGTAATGTCCCAGGTTTAGAGACGATCGAGGGGTAGATTTTAGAAAGGGATGTGCATTGCATCGTAAATTCTGGGGAAATTTCGCGCTTTTAAAACAAAACTGCATCGAAGGGGGACAAGTTTCTCTCTCGACACCTTACAGGGTTAGGGTTTCGAGAGTGCGACAAACTTGCTCCTCACTTAACTAATTTAGGGTTTTGAGAAGAGAGGAGAGATAGTGCATTACAACTTAAGTTGCATGATTGAATTCAAACACAAGTTGCATTTGAATTTCAAATTCAAACATCATAAGAATATCTCATAATTCAAATTTGAGGTAATTCATTAAACAAACTATAAATAAACAAGATATAAATAGAACAAATATTATACAAAGCTCATTAGAGAAAATTGGAGCTTTATTGATAATCACACATGATACATTGTCATTACAATATTCAGAATTGAAATAAGAAATGTTACAACACATTACATGAATTGAATAAAAGGAAAAAGAAAAAGAAAGATTACAACTTAATGAAATTTCCTAAACTACAAGTTGATCTTCATGATCAAGATGATCTTGCACTTCATCTTGATCATCTTGTTGTTCCCTGCACACAAACAAAGCACAAACAAAGGTTATGCCAAGTGGCAAAGCCACTTGGCAGATTAGCAAGAAAAATATGAAATTGTGAGGATATGACCAAGAACCAGCCGAGCTGATACACTCACAAGCACTAGGTACACACGCACACACACTAGCTGCTCACACAGCTAGTGTGCATGCACAACAACACCTCACACATAGGGAGAGTCACCAACAAGTGCCAGGCACTGCTGTCGACCAGAGAAGCAAGGGGCCAGGCAGATAAAAGCTTTCCACAGTAAACCCTAACCATTCCATCGACACAAGCTTCTGGGTAAGTACACCAAGAACACAAGAACATCAAGAACGGGAAGAACAATCACTACTGTTCAACCTACTCAAACAGTCACAGAAATTAATCAAGCATCACAAGCTGGTAAGGAGGAGCAGGGCAAGCAAACCAAGCATCACAGAAGCAATCCTCTACACCAACAACTTAATCTAGGAGCTGGAGTGAGGTATAAACAAGAAATCATGGGCAAACATCTGTTTTGCTCATAAATAAGCATGTGCATAACACATACACAAGCCAGAGGGTAAGATTACCCTGTGTGCATCATCATTTGGTGTTAAACCATTTGATGCTGGCAAAAAGGGGATTAAGCCAGGATAAAATCATCCTAGGGAAGACATGGTCAAGCCCAGTGTATTATCATTGAGGCAAACCAAAGAATCCAGCAAGGATTGATCCACAGCTAGCCTAGCCCAACTCACCTAGCACTACATGGTTTACTAACCATCAGACAGATAGACAGATTGAGTCTATTCTTGTTTGTCAACAACAAAGATCACTGGAAATCCAACAAGGAATTGTCCAGTGATGGATTCACAAAGCCACAGCAAGCCAACAAGGGTGGGAGCTACCTAACAGCAAAGAATTGCTGTCAAGGTCACCTCTACCACTGAAGCAGCCCAAATCACAAGCCTTGCACAGTTATCATCACCCAGAAGGGTTCAAATGGAGGGCTAGGGTACACAACCAAGTGTTGGCATCCATCTAGCCCTGCCACAATTAAAGAGATGATCATAACTGCAAGCAGTTCACATCATTTATCCATTCAGCAAAGCAAGTCAACACAGATAAATGAAATACACAAGCAATTGATGCACAAGAGCCTTGCAGATGATCCAATGGATCATTGCAAACATCAACTGATGCTTGAGCAAGCACCATCACACACCAGGCCAAGCCTGTGTGATGCACACACAACACAAAGTGAGCAACAGTGAGGCACAGACACCAAAGAGCAGCTTTTACAAGCAACTGGTGATCATATGAACACCAGAAGCTTGCTAGAGCATGCTACAGCATGCTAGAACCCATTCCAAGTATTAACACATGGACAGATAATTAAATCAAACATATAACTGAACAATTGCATCACAGATAAGTGAATTAGGCAGCACAATTGTATCCAGAAGCACTCCATCAAAGGAGGGAGCAGTTAATTTAACAGCTAGGCTCAATTGAGCATGTCCATGAATTAGAGCACAGATAATAGCACATCAGGAGCACTGGAACTTGCCAAAGGAAAGGATCATGCAGCATGATCAAGCCAGGGGCAAGCAATTGCATATACAGGAGAGGCATGGTATACAGAGCAACAGCAGGAGCCACTAAATTAAACAAAGCACCACAGCATGCTCATGAGCAAGAGCTCTTGAGTTGCAACAGCAACTAATGGAGAAAGAACAGCACAACACACCAGATAGAATCCATGGCAGCAGCACAACAGCACAACAACAGCATACGCATGGCAGCACAAGCACAACAGCAGTGGCGCAGCAGCATGCCTAGCCTAGCACGGCGCAACAGATAGCACATCACAAGGGCTGGCATGGCGCAAGGCCATAGAGGCGTAGAAGCAGCAGCACATCGGCACGGCCAGCATCTCTACGAGGAGAAGCAGGCCAGTGGCCAAGCTAGACGAACAGGAGGAGGAGAGAAGAGGGTAGAACAGGTAGCAGAAGAGGAAGAAGGAGAAGTGGACTTACAGGTGAAGCGGGAGGAGCTCGGCCATGGCGGCACGGCGGCACACGTCGGGCGAACGGCGGCGCCAGGCCAAGCCTAACCAGGCACCACCTCGCCGCAATGCCAGCACCACCACTGCGAGGCACACGGCCGCGCCACGGCGCCAGGAGCGTCGGCGGCGACGAAATCGCCGCGGCACACCACGACAGGCGAGCAGAGGCGATGGGGACGAGTCGAGGAGGCAGCGAAACATAGATCGACGCGGTGGATCTGAAGTGCCGTCGAACGGTGGTTCAGATGCGCCACATATCACTGCCGGCGATGGCCGGAGTTGGCCGGAGTAAATCGGCGAAGGCGGCGGCGACGCGGGAGTCGCGAGAGCGAGGGGGCTAGGGTTCGCGAGGGAGAGAAGGGAAGGGGACGGGTGCGTCCGACCGAGCCCAACGTGCGGCTCAGGTTAGGGTTAACCACTGGGCCACCCTGACATGTGGGCCCAGGGGCATTTTTGGTTTTTCACAATTCCAATTAAAACAGAAACTTTGAAAATGCATAGAAAATGTTAAATAACTCTAAACAAATAATTAAAAATGTGAAAACCACTCAGAATAAAATTCTCTATCATAATAAAATATGATATGGAATTTTATAAGACAAACAAGATTAAGTTAAAATTTGATGATTAAAATAATCATTTAAATCACACCTTATATTTTCAATAATGAAAATAAGTCCATAAATACTTTTGGACTTTAAAAACACCTTGACAACATTTCAAGGTAGTATTTTACCCTAAACAGAGTATCCCTAAATCATTCTTAGTATTAACCTCTTACATGAAATGATAAAAACACCGGAAGGGGGGAAACAACCCTAAAAACTGAATCATGCATAATTGCTTCTTCAACCATTGCCCTTATCGGACAATGATGCTATTTTTCAGCAACAGAGGACAAGGGTCAGTCCACACCATCCAACTACAACACTTTGCAGTGTTCAGGCAAGTTCATCACTTGCTCATGTCATTCAAGTATTTTTACCAAATTACTTGCAAAGTACTATGTTTACCACTATTGCATAAAAAGCAAAACCACTATTTTCATAACTATGAATATGACTAAGTGGTGGGCAATGGAACCATGGAATGTGTTAATATGGTGGAGGTTCCATTGCAAGGGTTTATATCCATCTAGGATTAAACAACAAATGTCGTCCAGTGATTCTTGTGCCGTAAAACCCGTGTTAACCATAAGATCTGGAGTGGGACGAAATAGTCAATCGTATTTCCACCTCTTGTACATCAACGGATGCGCTTACCGTAGCGGTTGTATCTTGCGGAGCAATTGGAGGGTGGGGAGCACCTTCTAATTCCCCACGGTATTGCAATTGCTTACCGTAGCGGTTGCTGCTTGCGGAACAACTGGAGGGTGGGGATCCCCTTCTAATTCCCCACGGTAATGTGGTCTATGATGGGTTGCAGCTACCGGCGAAGGAGTTTGGTTCGATCCCAGACTGTCATCGTGGTCGGGGTCCATCCTTAAGTGGTGTAAGAGGACCGGCGAGGATCCAGGGTCGGGGTATGCAACAAAGGGTGGGTGTGCGAGGTAGCGGAGGAATATGATTGACTATGACCTTATACCGGGCCTCACAACGAAGGAAGTGTGGACGGGAAAGCTGCCCGGTTGGCACCAAGGTTAAGATCTCTTATGGGTAAAGCAACACACCTCTGCAGAGTGTAATGAATCGTGACCTGTCACTCCCTGTTCCGGGATTTCGAACTGCGAACGCTGCCGGAAAGGAACTCCATGAAGTTCTAGTAAACCGGTGAAGGCTGACGGACATAGTTCTTTGAAATAAAAGCAACCTCTTGAAGAAACGTTTATCAAAACCTGCATTGGTATTAGACTTTCTTGTCTAATATCGTAGCTAGTGCATTAAACACCTCTTTTCTATAATGAACTTGTTGAGTACGCTCGTACTCATACCACTCTTAAATCCCCTGCTTAGATTGTCTGAACCGACTGGAGGAGGACAACGATGACTGATACGTCTCCGACGTATCGATAATTTCTTATGTTCCATGCCACATTATTGATGTTATCTACATGTTTTATGCACACTTTATGTCATATTCGTGCATTTTCTGGAACTAACCTATTAACAAGATGCCGAAGTGCCGATTCTTTGTTTCTGCTGTTTTTGGTTTCAGAAATCCTAGTAAGGAAATATTCTCGGAATTGGACGAAATCAACGCCCAGGGGCCTATTTTTCCACGAAGCTTCCAGAAGACCGAAGACGAAACGAAGTGGGGCCACGAGGCGCCCAGACTACAGGGCGGCGCGGCCTAGGGTTTGGCCTTGCGGCCCTGTCATCTGGGGCCCTCGTGTGGCCCCCTGACTTGCCCTTCCGCCTACTTAAAGCCTCCGTGACGAAACCCCCAGTACCGAGAGCCACGATATGGAAAACCTTCCAGAGACGCCGCCAACGCCGATCCCATCTCGGGGGATCCAGGAGATCGCCTCCGGCACCCTGCCGGAGAGGGGAATCATCTCCCGGAGGACTCTACGCCGCCATGGTCGCCTCCGGTGTGATGTGTGAGTAGTCTACCCCTAGACTATGGGTCCATAGCAGTAGCTAGATGGTTGTCTTCTCCCCATTGTGCTATCATTGTCGGATCTTGTGAGCTGCCTAACATGATCAAGATCATCTATCTGTAATTCTATATGTTGCGTTTGTTGGGATCCGATGAATAGAGAATACTTGTTATGTTGATTATCAAAGTTATATCTATGTGTTGTTTATGATCTTGCATGCTCTCCGTTATTAGTAGATGCTCTGGCCAAGTTGATGCTAGTAACTCCAAGAGGGAGTATTTATGCTCGATAGTGGGTTCATGTCTCCGTGAATCTGGAGGGGTGACAAGAACCTCTAAGGTTATGGATGTGTTGTTGCCACTAGGGATAAAACATTGGTGCTATGTTCAAGGATGTAGTCACTAGTTACATTACGCGCAATACTTAATGCAATTGTCTGTTGTTAGCAACTTAATACTGGAGGGGGTTCGGATGATAACCTGAAGGTGGACTTTTTAGGCATAGATGCATGCTGGATGGCGGTCTATGTACTTTGTCATAATGCCCAATTAAATCTCACTATACTCATCATGATATGTATGTGCATGGTCATGCTCTCTTTATTTGTCAATTGCCCAACTGTAATTTGTTCACCCAACATGCTGTTTGTCTTATGGGAGAGACACCTCTAGTGAACTGTGGACCCCGGTCCAATTCTCTTTCTTGAAATACAATCTACCGCCAATACTTGTTCTACTGTTTTCTGCAAACAATCATCTTCCACACAATACGGTTAATCCTTTGTTACAGCAAGCCGGTGAGATTGACAACCTCACTGTTTCGTTGGGGCAAAGTACTTTGGTTGTGTTGTGCAGGTTCCACGTTGGCGCCAGAATCCCTGGTGTTGCGCCGCACTACATCCCGCCGCCATCAACCTTCAACGTGCTTCTTGACTCCTACTGGTTCGATAAACCTTGGTTTCTTACTGAGGGAAACTTGCTGCTGTACGCATCACACCTTCCACTTGGGGTTCCCAACGAGCGTGTGCTTTACGCGTCATCAAGCTAAATTTACGGCGCCGTTGCCGGGGAGATCAAGACACGCTGCAAGGGGAGTCTCCACTTCTCAATCTCTTTACTTTGTTTTTGTCTTGCTTAGTTTTATTTACTACTTTGTTTGCTGCACTAAATCAAAATACAAAAAAATTAGTTGCTAGTTTTACTTTATTTTCTATCTTGTTTGCTATATCAAAAACACAAAAAAATTAGTTACTTGCATTTACTTTACTTGATTCATCATGTTTCCTTTTAATTTTACCACGAAAGACATACCGGTAGGACGTGGGTCTATAGTTGGGAGAAATAATATAGAAGAATTTTTCAATCATGTTAGTACCATTGAAAATTTTGAAGATAGACACTTGGTAGACCTTGCGCCTACTTATGAAATTGCTGCCGCGCATTTAGTTCGCCTGTTGGAAACTAAATTTGTTAATCTTAATCCTATAATCCAACACATGTTTCTCACACTTGGTGATATGGAAGAAGGGGAAAAGAAAGATTTTGTTTTAGAAACCCTTCTTAGAGAATTTGGTGGTCTAGCAAGAGAAGCTAGAAAGGTCTTTGCTAAATATAATATGCTTGGTTCTCATACTAATTTTGTTAGCCTCCTTGAAAAGATGGACATGGATAGAATAAGATACACTAATAATATTGATGATGGTGGGGAGATCAAAGCACCAATACCATGTAAACTCTTAGCTATGAATGATGCACTAGAAAATAACTATGCTTGGCTTGTTCCTGAAAATTTGTTTGATGAGAGTAGCACGCCTAAGACTAATGAAAAGGGAGATGCTAAAACTTATGTATCTAATATATTATGCCTGGTTGAGAAAACTCCGCACCCCGCTGAGAATGCATCATCCTTTGATAATACTTGATGCACACTTTCTGCGCCTAGCTGAAAGGCGTTAAAGAAAAGCGCTTATGGGAGACAACCCATGTTTTTACCTACAGTACTTTGTTTTTATTTTGTGTCTTGGAAGTTGTTTACTACTGTAGCAACCTCTCCTTATCTTAGTTTTGTGTTTTGTTGTGCCAAGTAAAGCCGTTGATAGAAAAGTAAGTACTAGATTTGGATTACTGCGCAGTTCCAGATTTCTTTGCTGTCACGAATCTGGGTCCACCTCCCTGTAGGTAGCTCAGAAAATTAAGCCAATTTACGTGCATGATCCTCAGATATGTACGCAACTTTCATTCAATTTGAGCATTTTCATTTGAGCAAGTCTGGTGCCATTTTAAAATTCGTCAATACGAACTGTTCTGTTTTGACAGATTCTGCCTTTTATTTCGCATTGCCTCTTTTGCTATGTTGGATGAATTTCTTTGATCCACTAATGTCCAGTAGCATTATGCAATGTCCAGAAGTGTTAAGAATGATTGTGTCACCTCTGAATATGTTAATTTTTATTGTGCACTAACCCTCTAATGAGTTGTTTCGAGTTTGGTGTGGAGGAAGTTTTCAAGGATCAAGAGAGGAGTATGATGCAACATGATCAAGGAGAGTGAAAGCTCTAAGCTTGGGGATGCCCCGGTGGTTCACCCCTGCATATATTAAGAAGACTCAAGCGTCTAAGCTTGGGGATGCCCAAGGCATCCCCTTCTTCATCGATAACATTATCAGGTTCCTCCCCTGAAACTATATTTTTATTCCATCACATCTTATGTGCTTTTTCTTGGAGCGTCGGTTTGTTTTTGTTTTTGTTTTGTTTGAATAAAATGGATCCTAGCATTCACTTTATGGGAGAGAGACACGCTCCGCTGTAGCATATGGACAAGTATGTCCTTGGTTTCTACTCATAGTATTCATGGCGAAGTTTCTCCTTCGTTAAATTGTTATATGGTTGGAATTGGAAAATGATACATGTAGTAATTGCTATAAATGTCTTGGGTAATGTGATACTTGGCAATTGTTGTGCTCATGATTAAGCTCTTGCATCATATGCTTTGCACCCATTAATGAAGAAATACAAATTTGGTTTGCATATTTGGTTTCTCTAAGGTCTAGATAATTTCTAGTATTGAGTTTGAACAACAAGGAAGACGGTGTAGAGTCTTATAATGTTTTCAATATGTCTTTTATGTGAGTTTTGCTGCACCGGTTCATCCTTGTGTTTGTTTCAAATAAGCCTTGCTAGCCTAAACCTTGTATCGAGAGGGAATACTTCTCATGCATCCAAAATACTTGAGCAAACCACTATGCCATTTGTGTCCACCATACCTACCTACTACATGGTATTTTCCGCCATTCCAAAGTAAATTGCTTGAGTGCTACCTTTAAAATTCCATCATTCACCTTTGCAATATATAGCTCATGGGACAAATAGCTTAAAAACTATTGTGGTATTGAATATGTAATTATGCACTTTATCTCTTATTAAGTTGCTTGTTGTGCGATAACCATGTTTACTGGGGACGCCATCAACTTTTCATTGTTGAATTTCATATGAGTTGCTATGCATGTTCGTCTTGTCTGAAGTAAGGGCGATCTACACTGAGTTGAATGGTTTGAGCATGCATATTGTTAGAGAAGAACATTGGGCCGCTAACTAAAGCCATGATCCATGGTGGAAGTTTCAGTTTTGGACAAACATCCTCAAATCTCTAATGAGAAAAGAATTAATTATTGTTGAATGCTTAAAGCATTAAAAGAGGAGTCCATTATCTGTTGTCTATGTTGTCCCGGTATGGATGTCTAAGTTGAGAATAATCAAAAGCGAGAAATCCAAATGCGAGCTTTCTCCTTAGACCTTTG
This sequence comes from Lolium perenne, assembly GCF_019359855.2. NCBI lineage: Eukaryota > Viridiplantae > Streptophyta > Magnoliopsida > Poales > Poaceae > Lolium > Lolium perenne. The sequence goes on from NC_067245.2 coordinate 194,213,893, forward strand.
TACAGGCGGCATAGAGGTACCCCTTTGTGATACTTGGTTAAAGCATATGTATTGCGGTGATAATCCAGGTAGTCCAAGCTAATTAGGACAAGGTGCGGGCACTATTAGTACACTATGCATGAGGCTTGCAACTTATAAGATATAATTTACATGATGCATATGCTTTATTACTACCGTTGACAAAATTGTTTCATGTTTTCAAAATCAAAGCTCTAGCACAAATATAGCAATCGATGCTTTTCCTCTATGGAGGACCATTCTTTTACTTTCAATGTTGAGTCAGTTCACCTATTTCTCTCCACCTCAAGAAGCAAACACTTGTGTGAACTGTGCATTGATTCCTACATACTTGCTTATTGCACTTATTATATTACTCTATGTTGACAATATCCATGAGATATACATGTTACAAGTTGAAAGCAACCGCTGAAACTTAATTTTCTTTTGTGTTGCTTCAATGCTTTTACTTTGAATTATTGCTTTATGAGTTAACTCTTATGTAAGACTTATTGATGCTTGTCTTGAAGTGCTATTCATGAAAAGTCTTTGCTTTATGATTCACTTGTTTACTCATGTCATATACATTGTTTTGATCGCTGCATTCACTACATATGCTTTACAAATAGTATGATCAAGGTTATGATGGCATGTCACTCCAGAAATTATACGTGTTATCGTTTTACTGCTCGGGACGAGCAGAACTAAGCTTGGGGATGCTGATACGTCTCCGACGTATCGATAATTTCTTATGTTCCATGCCACATTATTGATGTTATCTACATGTTTTATGCACACTTTATGTCATATTCGTGCATTTTCTGGAACTAACCTATTAACAAGATGCCGAAGTGCCGATTCTTTGTTTCTGCTGTTTTTGGTTTCAGAAATCCTAGTAAGGAAATATTCTCGGAATTGGACGAAATCAACGCCCAGGGGCCTATTTTTCCACGAAGCTTCCAGAAGACCGAAGACGAAACGAAGTGGGGCCACGAGGCGCCCAGACTACAGGGCGGCGCGGCCTAGGGTTTGGCCGCGCGGCCCTGTCATCTGGGGCCCTCGTGTGGCCCCCTGACTTGCCCTTCCGCCTACTTAAAGCCTCCGTGACGAAACCCCCGATCGAGAGCCACGATACGGAAAACCTTCCGGAGACGCCGCCAACGCCGATCCCATCTCGGGGGATCCAGGAGATCGCCTCCGGCACCCTGCCGGAGAGGGGAATCATCTCCCGGAGGACTCTACGCCGCCATGGTCGCCTCCGGTGTGATGTGTGAGTAGTCTACCCCTGGACTATGGGTCCATAGCAGTAGCTAGATGGTTGTCTTCTCCCCATTGTGCTATCATTGTCGGATCTTGTGAGCTGCCTAACATGATCAAGATCATCTATCTGTAATTCTATATGTTGCGTTTGTTGGGATCCGATGAATAGAGAATACTTGTTATGTTGATTATCAAAGTTATATCTATGTGTTGTTTATGATCTTGCATGCTCTCCGTTATTAGTAGATGCTCTGGCCAAGTTGATGCTAGTAACTCCAAGAGGGAGTATTTATGCTCGATAGTGGGTTCATGTCTCCGTGAATCTGGAGGGGTGACAAGAACCTCTAAGGTTATGGATGTGCTGTTGCCACTAGGGATAAAACATTGGTGCTATGTTCAAGGATGTAGTCACTAGTTACATTACGCGCAATACTTAATGCAATTGTCTGTTGTTAGCAACTTAATACTGGAGGGGGTTCGGATGATAACCTGAAGGTGGACTTTTTAGGCATAGATGCATGCTGGATGGCGGTCTATGTACTTTGTCGTAATGCCCAATTAAATCTCACTATACTCATCATGATATGTATGTGCATGGTCATGCTCTCTCTATTTGTCAATTGCCCAACTGTAATTTGTTCACCCAACATGCTGTTTGTCTTATGGGAGAGACACCTCTAGTGAACTGTGGACCCCGGTCCAATTCTCTTTACTGAAATACAATCTACTGCAATACTTGTTCTACTGTTTTCTGCAAACAATCATCTTCCACACAATACGGTTAATGCTTTGTTACAGCAAGCCGGTGAGATTGACAACCTCACTGTTTCGTTGGGGCAAAGTACTTTGGTTGTGTTGTGCAGGTTCCACGTTGGCGCCGGAATCCCTGGTGTTGCGCCGCACTACATCCCGCCGCCATCAACCTTCAACGTGCTTCTTGACTCCTACTGGTTCGATAAACCTTGGTTTCTTACTGAGGGAAACTTGCTGCTGTACGCATCACACCTTCCACTTGGGGTTCCCAACGAGCGTGTGCTTTACGCGTCATCAACGACCCTGAAGGAGCCGAAATCATCGGCTATGAAGAACCAGACCTCTCTGGAGGTGTTGAAGGTGTAGACTACCTCATAGTCTACGGAACCGGGGAGGGTTCCGGAGGAGAGCACGTGTAGACCTACCAACTAGTAGTAGTATCCGAGCAGTACGAACTCTTAGTACTTAACTGTTCGAGGAGAATAAATGTATAACCTAGTAAGACTTTTATATTGTAAGCTAAGTTGGGTTCGCCTCGAACCCAGGAGTATCCCTCTTAGGACCCAAGAGGAGCTCCGAGATGATATGTACATGATGCTTGTAATAATAAATGAATGAGTTATGGACCTGCTATGTTCTGTTGTACTACTCTGAGGGATGTAATATTTGCGGATTGGTACTTCGTGAATGTTATATCAACGACTGGCATACTACAACATGCAGTGGTATGCAAGGTCACCACACGCCCCAATCACGGCTGACCTTGGTTGTGCCCGAGGCGCTGTGCTCTTCTTTTTGCCCATGGCGCCCGGAGTTTTCGAGGAAAGGAACAGAGGTGAAGAGGAAGGCTAGGAAGAAGATGAGCAGTATAGAGGCGTAAAAAGTAAAAAATGACAAAGGCCCTCTATTTATATCGTAAGACCGCTGGAAGATCGTGGCCATAACCCTAAAGCCATCGTGGGAGGTGGATGAGATCTAGTCGTACACGTGTCACTCTGAGGAGAGCGGAACCGGCGGCCCATTATTCCCACGATGTGCGGAAATCGAGGAGGCACCTCGGTCAATGTGCATGCACTAGTCATTTCCTAAAAACTGCCTGCGCAGAACTAGGATGTGCCCGTCAGGTCACATCTTATCAGTCAAACCATTGCAGTAATTACGTCATCAATGACGTCGTAAAAAGCTTGGTTGAAGAGTCGAAGAAATGAAACTGTCGAGTGGTCAACTTGAGTCTATGCACAGACTGCAAGCATCCGCGCCTAGACTCGGGGGATACTCCCATCGGGAGCGCTGGACGCGCACCCGATAAAAGAAGAATCGAAGATTTTTCCAGGGAGAAGGGCGTGAAGAAGTATTTGAACAAAAGGACGGTAGCCTCAGCTCGTTCCGCACCCAGTCGCAAGCGCCCGCGCCCAGACTCGGGGACTACTCCCATCGGGAGCGCTGGATGCGCACCCGACAAAACTTTTTTGCATTCCAGGATCATGCCCGGGGACTTGATTCTGAGTAGAGTAACGTTGTTTTGCCAATGGCAGTTAACCAGCAAAGCTGGGCACGTTACTCCATATCCTTTACGCGTCCAAGCTTTATTGAAAAGTACAAGCCCTGATATGCATTTATCGGATGACCTATGAAGACTTGCAAGAAACTTCGGCAGAAGAAGACATTCGAGTGGCACAACTTGAGTCTACACACGGATTGCAAGCATCCGTATCTAGACTTGGGGGCTACTCCCATCGGGAGCGCTGGACGCGCACCCGATAAAAGAAGATGAAGTTGTTACAAGATGGACAAGAGCAATCAAGGCAGAAGAACGTTCAGTGGAGGCATGCTTTAGTCTCTACCCGAAAAATCTTCGGCTAGACACTCGGGGACTACTGACGTGGGCATTACCCTTCGGGTAAACGACATTGCCCTATCCTGTGCGGACCAACTGGAGGTCCATGAAGATACCCGATAGCAAGGTGGGCCACTAGGGCGGTGCCGAAGAGGATTCCTTGAAGAACAAGACGAAGAGGAGCCGAACAAGGAAAGTTTAGAGCTAGGTATTTTGTAAACCTAGACGTACCCAGACAGATCTCTTGAGACCTGGCCTCCTATATAAAGGCCAGGAGAGGGGCTGCCGAGGGACACAATCAATCTTAGCAACTTTAGCCACCAGAGATCATAGCCGAAACCTTCGGCACCCCATTGTAACCCGATATTTTCATAATCAAGATCAGATAGGCAGGACGTAGGGGTGTTACCTCATCGAGGGCCCTGAACCTGGGTAAATTGCTCTCCCCGCTTGTCTGTGAACCGATGTCTCGTATTAGCCTACAGGATTCCATCAACCCTAAGCCCCAATCGGAGGGCATTGTCGAGGAGCACCCTCGTCACCACCGCTCCTAGTGCCGAACTCTTGTCCCATCATCGATTGGCTTCGTAGCAAGTAGATCACGGCCAGATCGCCGCCGCTAGACGGACTTCCGTCTGCTACATTGCCACGCATCAACAGCCACCTCCAACCACTACTTCCCTGCCGCAAACCTCTATGAGGCCCGCATAGTAGTACATATGGCCCGAGGAACCGGGCTGCAGCAGCCTCGAAACCGCCACTAGGCCAGCGGTGGATACCCTCGTAAAAGTCTGCGTTTTTGTGCTTTATGTTGGGTCTTATGGACTTCCATAATGACATTACTTTTATATCAACAAAAGAATTTCTACTTTTTGATCAAATTGAATTCTTGGTGATGGGTCATCATCAAACCATTGGATCTGTACATGATCTTTGTTGCACTCTATGGATGAGCAAAGATCTCTTGACTATGGATACAACTGTTTTGAGATGGCAGCACAAAATATATTCAACAAATATGATTGGCTGCCTAGTAATATGATCTGCAATGCAAAGGCGCACCATATATTTTATGTCGCGATGATTGATCTTTGTATCCATGCTTTTCAAATTGTAATATGTTAAACTACAAAATTTAGTACTCCATCCTATTCAATTTAACTGACTTAATTTTATCTAGATACGGATGTATCTAGACACGGGTTTGTTGATTAGATACATTTGTATCTAGACAAAGTTGAGTCAACTAATATGAACTAGAGGGAGTAATTTTTTTGATGTGTCTATCAATCCATGCAGAAGTAGATGCACCACTAGTGGAAAATAGGGCTTTCGTGGGAGCCATTTGTCGCGGGCGCGCCTGCACCCGCGACAAATGCGGTGGCCACGTCGCTCCGAATCCGGCAGAGGATTTTGTCGCGGCCTTTTGTCGCGGGCCGTATTACGACCCGCGACAAAAGGGGTCGGCACCCCTTTTGTCGCGGGTCGTAATACGGCCCGCGACAAAATGGCCATGCCTATATATATAGACACGCAGCCAGCCACCCCCACCTCATTTTTTCCTTGGTGGTGAAGGTGGAGGTGTATGCTAGCTCATTTTTTCTACATGTGCACAAGAGGTGTTTGATGGAATGCTTGTGAGAGGGATGCCACTTGGTTTTATTTGATAAGATTTCTCCTCTTTTTGATCCTAAAAGGTTAGCAACTATTTTCTCGTATATATATGTATAGTCCGTACAATACTAATTTTAGCAAGGTGATTGCATCTGATACATATATAATTGTACTTATGATGCATATGAGTCATCCATGGATGTACGGTAACCGATGTGCTCCCGCTTTCAGAGAGGGCGTGAATTCTTTCCTGCTTGTGGCCGAGGCCAACAAGTCGAAGCAAGGTTTTATGTGCTGTCCATGTCTAAAATGTAAGAACGAGAAGGATTACTCTTGCTCAAGAGACATTAAGAGCCACCTGCTTCGGTTTGGATTCATGTCCAGCTATAATGTTTGGACCAAGCACGGAGAAGAAGGGGTTATGATGGAAGACGGCGATGAAGAAGAAGATAATGATGACCAGTACCGATCTATGTTCTCTGAATGCTTTGATATCGCAATGGACGACAATGAAGAAGAAGGAGGTGAAGAACAGGCATCAGATGATCCTGTTGATGATGATCTTCATCGGGCCATTTTTGATGCAAGAAGAGACTGTGGCACGGATAAGGAGAGGTTGCTGTTCGACAAGATGTTAGAGGACCACCACAAATTGTTGTACCCAGGTTGTGAAGATGGGTAGAGAAAGTTGGGTAGCATATTGGAATTGCTGAAATGGAAGGCAGAGGTCGGTGTGACTGACTCGGGATTTGAGAAATTGATGATAATATTAAAGAAGCTGTTTCCAAGAAATAATGAATTGCCCGTCAGTACATATGAAGCAAAGAAGCTTGTCTGCCCTCTAGGATTAGATGTGCAAAAGATACATGCATGCATTAATGACTGTATCCTCTACCGCGGTGAGAAGTACGAGAATTTGAATAAATGTCCGATATGTGGTGCATTGCGGTATAAGATCAGAAAAGATGACCCTGGTGATGTTGAGGGCGAGCCACCCAGGAAGAGGGTTCCTGCGAAGGTGATGTGGTATGCTCCAATAATACCACGGTTGAAACGTTTGTTCAGAAACAAAGAGCATGCCAAGTTGTTGCGATGGCACATGGAAGAACGTAAGAAAGACGCGATGTTGAGGCACCCCGCTGATGGTCGGCAGTGGAGGAACATCGGGAGAGAGTTCCCGGATTTTGCAGGTGAGGCAAGGAACTTATACTTTGGTCTAAGTACACATGGCATGAATCCTTTTGGGGAGCAGAGCTGCAGTCACAGCACCTGGCCCGTGACTTTATGTATCTACAACCTTCCTCCTTGGTTGTGCATGAAGCGGAAGTTCATTATGATGCCAGTGCTTATCCAAGGCCCAAAGCAACCCGGCAACGACATTGATGTGTACCTAAGGCCATTAGTGTATGAACTTTTGGAGTTGTGGGCCAAACCAGGTGTACGTGTGTGGGATGAGCACACCGAGCAAGAATTTGACCTACGAGCGTTGCTATTCGTAACCAACAATGATTGGCCTGCTCTTAGTAACATTTCAGGACAGACGAACAAAGGATACAACGCATGCACACACTGCTTAGATGAGACTGAAGGTAAATATTTGGGAAAGAGCAAAAAAGTTGTGTACCCGTACAATCGCCGTTTCCTTCCGCGCAAGCATCCCTTAAGGAAAGAAGGCAATCATTTCGATGGCGAGGCAGACAACCGTCCGAAGCCTGTCCCCCGTAGTGGTGCTGATATATTTGATATGGTCAAGGATTTAAATGTTATCTTTGGAAAGGGTCCAGGCAGTCGACCTGTTCCGAAAGACGATGACGGACACGCGCCCATGTGGAAGAAGAAATCTATTTTTTGGGAGCTAGAATATTGGAAAGTCCTGGAAGTCCGCTCTGCAATCGACGTGATGAACCTGACCAAGAATCTTTGTGTGAATATTCTAGGTTTCCTGGGCGTGTATGGGAAGACAAAAGATACACCAGAAGCACGGGAGGACCAGAAACAACATAAAGGACGAAACGGCAATCATCCAGGGAAGTTTGAAGGGCCTGCTAGCTACGCTCTTACCAAACAATAGAAGGAGATCTTTTTTGAAGCCCTATTCAGTATCAAGGTTCCGTCTGGTTTCTCATCGAATATAAAGGGAATAGTAAATATGAAGGAGAAAAAATTCCAGAACCTAAAGTCCCATGACTGCCACGTGCTTATGACACAATTGCTTCCGGTTGCATTGATGGGACTTCTACCAGAAAATGTTCGACTAGCCATTGTGAAGATATGTGCATTCCTCAACGCAATTTCTCAGAAGGTAATGGATCCAGAAACTTTGTCGAGATTACGGGGAAGATGTGGTCGAATGTCTTGTCAGCTTCGAGTTGTTGTTCCCACCATCCTTCTTCAATATTATGACGCACCTCCTCGTTCACCTAGTTGAAGAGATTAGAATTCTCGGTCCTGTATTTCTACACAATATGTTCCCCTTCGAGAGGTTCATGGGAGTTTTGAAGAAATATGTTCATAATCGAGCTAGGCCGGAAGGAAGTATCTCAAAGGGCTATGGAACTGAGGAGGTCATTGAGTTTTGTGTTGACTTTATTCCTGACCTTAAGCCGATTGGTGTTCCTGAATCTCGGTATGAGGGGAGGCTGACTGGACAAGGCACACTAGTAAGGAAAGCAACGGTGTGCTGGGACAAGATTTCTTTCAATCAAGCACACTACACAGTTCTATACAATTCCAGCTTGGTGGCTCCGTACATCGAGAAACATAAGAATGTTTTACGAGAAATAAACCCGGGCAAGCCCCATTCATGGATTACACGTGAACACATGAATACCTTCGGCAGTTGGTTGCAAAGACATCTCATCTTTTCCATCGAAGCGGACACCACTGTTGTAGAGCAGCTGTACTTGTTGGCCAGGTTACCATCTTCAAACATATGTACATTCCAAGGGTACGAGATAAATGGGAATACATTTTACATGATCGACCAAGATAAAAAGAGCACCAACCAAAACAGTGGTGTCCGCTTCGATGCAAAAGACGAGAATGGGCAAACCACCACATATTATGGATACATAGAGAGGAGATATGGGAACTTGACTATGGACCCACTTTTAAGGTCCCTTTGTTTCGGTGCAAATGGGTGAAGCTCAGCGGTGTACATATAGACGATAAGTACGGTATGACAACAGTGGATCCCAACAATATTGCGTACCTGGACGAGCCATTTGTCCTAGCCAACAAGGTGGCTCAAGTTTTCTACGTGAAGGACATGTCTAGCAAATCGAGAAAAAGAAATCAACAAAAGAATACATCAACGAAGGAGCCAAAGCGCCACATAGTTCTTTCTGGGAAAAGAAACATAGTGGGAGTGGATGACAAGACAAACATGTCAGAAGATTATAATACGTTTAAAGAAATTCCGCCCTTCACGGTGAAAATTGACCCAAGCATCTTGCTAAATGCTGAAGATTCTCCATGGCTACGGCGTAGAAGATCACAACAGTAGATGGCGATGTAAGAATGTATTCCCAAGACAATCTCTACATTTATGTAATAATAAGAACCCTTTCCCCAACACTGTTAGAGGAGACGGAGTCTTTCACGGGCTTGCAGGGAAATTTTTCCGAGGAGCAGCTTCCGAAGATGCCGTAGGGCGTGTGCACCAACGACATCTTCGAGAAGCTGCGCCACGGGAGATTTCCCAACCCTTTCCTTCATCCATGTGAATGAAACTGTGCTTGGCTTGTTGATCTGCTTGACAGGCGTATCGATGCTCCTTTTATAGGCACGACACCGCTTCTACTTTTTCTTGTTCCTTCGACAGGGCGTCGTGCGCTATATGCTTTATCTCATCGAGCAGTGCGTCCACCCACGCGTCCTTATCCTACCGACAGCTTTAGTCCCGGTTGCATCCACCAACCATGACAAAAGATTACAGACACATCTTTATCCTGCCGACAGCTTTAGTCCCGGTTGCACCCACCAGCCGTGACAAAAGGTTACCCGCACATCAGCTCCCCAGATAAGGCCCTTCTAGATAAGTCTTCCCAAGTCTTTTGTCCCGGTTGGAGCCTCCACCCGGGATGAAAGTTTCGCGCGCCACTTCGTTCCCGCCTATTTTCTTCCCGCATTCCTGCCATTTTTCCACTATATATATGTAGGCTTGGACTCATATATGCAAACCTCATCACTCTCTCCCATGGCTTCCATCGTATGTCTAACACCTCGGGAGGCGGAGGCGCTTTGCGCCTCGAACTACCCCTGCCCGCCCGGCTACCGCGTCCCGACCGGCTGGTTGCTGAGCGTCGGAGGCGTACCGGTCTCTCCTATCCCTCTAGGTGTGCCACACGAGATGGCCATCACGAACCACTACTATTTCGAGCTCACGCCTGAGCAGCGGAGGAATCCCCAGTGGCATCCCGACTATAACCCGACTTGGGACAACTTCTTCATCAATCGGCGTGAGAGGGCGGTTGCCAGGTACGAGGAGGACGGCCCGCCTCCATCGAACTTCAACGAGGCCGGCCGTCGGATGTGGTGGCGCGGCCGGACTCTCCAGAGCGTCATGGCCTATCGTGGCCCCCGCCTGCGCTACCCTCAATCCCAGCCCACGCGTGCTCACCCGCCGAGGTTCGACAACCGCGACCCCGATGCTAGCGACGATGACGTCGGCCACTATGCTGACTACAGTGGCGACTATTATAGGGCTAGGCAGGACTATGATTGAATGGCTCCAACATTCAAATCTGGCCATGTATCTTAATTTTCAATTGAGCTCTGTACTTTAATTTCAGTTCAATCGTAATAAATTTCGTGTCAACCACTTTATTGAACAAAAACAACCGTCAACGACTTTATAAACTAAATTTAAACTAATAGAACCGACAATGACTTTATTGAAATTACAATAAAATAGATAAATTACTAGTCTAGTCTCTACTCGTCGTCGGAGGTTGTCTCCATCCAAATTTCATCCCACCGAGGGTCCTTTTTGGTCCAAGTTGTATTCGGGTTCTCGAGCTCGAAGGTGGCGACGGCCCGACGGTGGCGCCTGTTGGACCTAAGGATAGCGAAGAACGCGTCGGTGTTGTCGACGTCGTTGGGGAAATGCGCCCTCCACTGGCGCATCAACTGCTCGTCGTGCTCGGCGATGGCGATCCTACGCTGCACCTGGCGGTGCCGGTGACGGTCCTCGTCGTCGACGAGGCACGGCGGTGGCGCGAGGAACTCTGCCTCCTCTAGCGATTCAACATCCGGGAAGTTCATGTCGCGCCGTGGCCGCCGAAAACACCACGCCGCCGCGTCGTAAGCGCGCGCCGCCAGCTCTGGCGTGTTGTACGTGCCGAGGGTGAGGCGGAAGCCACCGGCGCGTATCTCGGCGTAGAACCTACCGCTCGGACGCACTCGAACGCCATGGAAACCGGATGCCCCTCGACGGCGTGGAGGCATCCCGGAGATGAATGAGCGGAGGAGGCGGTGGCGACGTGTGGTTGCGCCCGCACTCGTCGCTATATATAGCGCACGTGGGGCATGGCACGTGTAAGCCACGGCTACACACGTCGCACGCCGGCGTTGGCGGGTGAGGCACGTGGAAGCGGACCAAGAATCAGTGCGGAGTTCTGGTTAGAGATCATCTCCCGATCACTATTAGAGAATGGAACAAGACCAAGAATGTGTCCGAAGATCAGGTTGCCGATAGGTACAAGAACACACTTTTTGACGACCTCATGTCACATTTCAGTTTGCCAAATTTGGGATCGGACTCTGAGAATGCCAAGCAGAGGGCGCTAGTGAAGAAATGAGCTCTTAAAAAGATGGGGGAACTTTTCCGAGCATATAAGAACCGGTTATGGAAAGCTTATAAGGCCGAGAAGAAGCCTCCAGTATTCGAAAACTACCTAGCGAAGCAGGAGCATAACTGGGAAGAATTTGTGAGGTACAAAGAATCAGAGGAGGCTGTGAACCTGTGCTACTGGCGTGTAGTTGACGTGGGAGTTAGAAATCTTTGTGGTGTAACTTTTCTTCGTTCCCCGGCAACGGCGCCAGAAATTTGCTTGATGCGTGCAGTTGACACGTCCGTTGGGAACCCCAAGAGGAAGGTGTGATGCGCACAGCGGCAAGTTTCCCTCAGTAAGAAACCAAGGTTTAATCGAACCAGTAGGAGTCAATAAGCACGTTGAAGGTTGATGGCGGCGGGATGTAGTGCGGCGCAACACCAGAGATTCCGGCGCCAACGTGGAACCTGCACAACACAACCAAAGTACTTTGCCCCAACGAAACAGTGAGGTTGTCAATCTCACCGGATTGCTGTAACAAAGGATTAACCGTATTGTGTGGAAGATGATAGTTTGCAGAAAACAGTAGAACAGTATTGCAGTAGATTGTATTTCAGTATAGAGAATTGGACCGGGGTCCATAGTTCACTAGAGGTGTCTCTCCCATAAGATAAACAGCATGTTGGGTGAACAAATTACAGTTGGGCAATTGACAAATAAAGAGGGCATAGCCATGCACATACATATTATGATGAGTATTGTGAGATTTAATTGGGCATTACGACAAAGTACATAGACCGCTATCCAGCATGCATCTATGCCTAAAAAGTCCACCTTCAGGTTATCATCCGAACCCCCTCCAGTATTAAGTTGCTAACAACAGACAATTGCATTAAGTATTGCGCGTAATGTAATCAGTGACTACATCCTCGAACATAGCACCAATGTTTTATCCCTAGTGGCAACAGCACATCCATAACCTTAGAGGTTCTTGTCACTCCTCCAGATTCACGGAGACATGAACCCACTATCGAGCATAAATACTCCCTCTTGGAGTTACTAGCATCAACTTGGCCAAAGCATCTACTAATAACGGAGAGCATGCAAGATCATAAACAACACATAGGCATAACTTTGATAATCAACATAATATAGTATTCTCTATTCATCGGATCCCAACAAACGCAACATATAGAATTACAGATAGATGATCTTGATCATGTTAGGCAGCTCACAAGACCCGACAATTAAGCACAATGGGGAGAAGACAACTATCTAGCTACTGCTATGGACCCATAGTCCAGGGGTAGACTACTCACTCATCACTCCGGAGGCGACCATGGCGGCGTAGAGTCCTCCGGGAGATGATTCCCCTCTCCGGCAGGGTGCCGGAGGCGATCTCCTGAATCCCCCGAGATGGGATTGGCGGCGGCGGCGTATCTGGAAGGTTTTCCGTATCGTGGCTCTCGGTACTGGGGGTTTCGCGACGGAGGCTTTAAGTAGGCGGAAGGGCAGGTCAAGAGGCGGCACGAGGGCCCCACACCACAGGCCGGCGCGGCCAGGGCTTGGGCCGCGCCGCCCTAGGGTGTGGCCACCTCGTGGCCCCACTTCGTCTCCTCTTCGGTCTTCTGGAAGCTTCGTGGCAAAATAGGACCCTGGGCGTTGATTTCGTCCAATTCCGAGAATATTTCGTTACTAGGATTTCTGAAACCAAAAACAGCAGAAAACAGCAACTGGCTCTTCGGCATCTTGTTAATAGGTTAGTTCTAGAAAATGTACGAATATGACATAAAGTGTGCATAAAACATGTAGATATCATCAATAATGTGGCATGGAACATAAGAAATTATCGATATGTCGGAGACGTATCAGCATCCCCAAGCTTAGTTCTGCTCGTCCCGAGCAGGTAAAACGATAACAAAGATAATTTCTGGAGTGACATGCCATCATAACCTTGATCATACTATTTGTAAAGCATATGTAGTGAATGCAGCGATCAAAACAATGTATATGACATGAGTAAACAAGCGAATCATAAAGCAAAGACTTTTCATGAATAGTACTTCAAGACAAGCATCAATAAGTCTTGCATAAGAGTTAACTCATAAAGCAATAATTCAAAGTAAAGGTATTGAAGCAGCACAAAGGAAGATCAAGTTTCAGCGGTTGCTTTCAACTTGTAACATGTATATCTCATGGATAATTGTCAACATAGAGTAATATAATAAGTGCAATATGCAAGTATGTAGGAATCAATGCACAGTTCACACAAGTGTTTGCTTCTTGAGGTGGAGAGAAATAGGTGAACTGACTCAACATAAAAGTAAAAGAATGGTCCTCCATAGAGGAAAGCATCGATTGCTATATTTGTGCTAGAGCTTTTATTTTGAAAACATGAAACAATTTTGTCAACGGTAGTAATAAAGCATATGTATCTTGTAAATTATATCTTACAAGTTGCAAGCCTCATGCATAGTATACTAATAGTGCCCACACCTTGTCCTAATTAGCTTGGACTACCAGATCATCGCAATACACATGTTTTAACCAAGTGTCACAATGGGGTACCTCCATGCCGCCTGTACAAAGGTCTAAGGAGAAAGCTCGCATTTTGGATTTCTCGCTATTGATTATTCTCAACTTAGACATCCATACCGGGACAACATGGACAACAGATAATGGACTCCTCTTTAATGCATAAGCATGTGGCAACAATTATTATTCTCATATGAGATTGAGGATATATGTCCAAAACTGAAACTTCCACCATGAATCATGGCTTTAGTTAGCGGCCCAATGTTCTTCTCTAACAATATGCATGCTTAATCATACGGTGGTAGATCTCTCTTACTTCAGACAAGACGGACATGCATAGCAACTCACATGATATTCAACAAAGAATAGTTGATGGCGTCCCCAGAAACATGGTTATCGCACAACAAGCAACTTAATAAGAGATAAAGTGCATAAGTACATATTCAATACCACAATAGTTTTTAAGCTATTTGTCCCATGAGCTATATATTGCAAAGGTGAATGATGGAATTTAAAGGTAGCACTCAAGCAATTTACTTTGGAATGGCGGAGAAATACCATGTAGTAGGTAGATATGGTGGACACAAATGGCATAGTGGTTGGCTCAAGTATTTTGGATGCATCAGAGGTATTCCCTCTCGATACAAGGTTTAGGCTAGCAAGGATTATTTGAAACAAACACAAGGATGAACCGGTGCAGCAAAACTCACATAAAAGACATATTGTAAACATTATAAGAATCTACACCATCTTCCTTGTTGTTCAAACTCAATACTAGAAATTATCTAGACCTTAGAGAAACCAAATATGCAAACCAAATTTTAGCATGCTCTATGTATTTCTTCATTAATGGGTGCAAAGTATATGATGCAAGAGCTTAAACATGAGCACAACAATTGCCAAGTATCACATTATCCAAGACATTATAGCAATTTACTACATGTATCATTTTCCAATTCCAACCATATAACAATTTAACGAAGAAGAAACTTCGCCATGAATACTATGAGTAGAGCCTAAGGACATACTTGTCCATATGCTACAGCGGAGCGTGTCTCTCTCCCATACAGTGAATGCTAGGATCCATTTTATTCAAACAAAACAAAAACAAAAACAAACCGACGCTCCAAGCAAAACACATAAGATGTGATGGAATAAAAATATAGTTTCAGGGGAGGAACCTGATAATGTTGTCGATGAAGAAGGGGATGCCTTGGGCATCCCCAAGCTTAGACGCTTGAGTCTTCTTGATATATGCAGGGGTGAACCACCGGGGCATCCCCAAGCTTAGAGCTTTCACTCTCCTTGATCATATTGCATCATACTCCTCTCTTGATCCTTGAAAACTTCCTCCACACCAAACTTAGAACAACTCATTAGAGGGTTAGTGGACAATAAAAATTAACATGTTCAGAGGTGACATAATCATTCTTAACACTTCTGGACATTGCATAAAGCTACTGGACATTAATGGATCAAAGAAATTCATCCAACATAGCAAAAGAGGTAATGCGAAATAAAAGGCAGAATCTGTCAAAACAGAACAGTTCGTATTGACGAATTTTATCGAGGCACCAGACTTGCTCAAATGAAAATTCTCAAATTGAATGAAAGTTGCGTACATATCTGAGAATCACTCACGTAAATTGGCATAATTTTCTGAGTTACCTACAGAGAAAACAGCCCAGATTCGTGACAGCAAAGAAATCTGTTTCTGCGCAGTAATCCAAATCTAGTATGAACTTTACTATCAACGACTTCACTTGGCACAATAAAACACTAAACTAAGATAAGGAGAGGTTGCTACAGTAGTAAACAACTTCCAAGACACAAAATAAAAACAAAGTACTGTAGTAAAAACCATGGGTTGTCTCCCATAAGCGCTTTTCTTTAACGCCTTTCAGCTAGGCGCAGAAAGTGTGTATCAAGTATTATCAAGAGATGGTGCATCTACAGCGGGGTGTGGAGTTTTCTCAACCATGCATAGTATATTGGATACATAAGTTTTAGCATCTCCCTTTTCATTAGTCTTGGGCTTGCTACTCTCATCAAACAAATTTTCAGGAACAAGCCAAGCATAGTTATTTTCTAGTGCTTCATGCATCGCTAGGAGCTTACATGGTATTGGTGCTTTGATCTCCCCACCATCATTAATATTATTAGTGTACTTTATTCTATCCATATCCATCTTTTCAAGGAGACTAACAAAATTGGTATAAGAACCAAGCATATCATATTTAGCAAAGACCTTTCTAGCCTCTCTTGCTATACCACCAAATTCTCTAAGAAGGGTTTCTAAAACAAAATCTTTCTTTTCCCCTTCTTCCATATCACCGAGTGTAAGAAACATGTGTTGGATTATAGGATTGAGATTAACAAATTTAGTTTCCAACATGCGAACTAAAGCAGCAGCAGCAGCAATTTCATAAGTAGGAGCAAGTTCTACCAAGTGTCTATCTTCAAAATCTTCAACGGTACTAACATGATTGAAAAATTCTTCTATATTATTTCTCCCAACTATAGACCCACGTCCTACCGGTATGTCTTTCGTGGTAAAATTAAAAGGAAACATGATGAATCAAGTAAAGTAAATGCAAGTAACTAATTTTTTTGTGTTTTTGATATAGCAAACAAGATAGCAAAATAAAGTAAAACTAGCAACTAATTTTTTTGTATTTTGATTTAGTGCAGCAAACAAAGTAGTAAATAAAACTAAGCAAGACAAAAACAAAGTAAAGAGATTGGGAAGTGGAGACTCCCCTTGCAGCGTGTCTTGATCTCCCCGGCAACGGCGCCAGAAATTTGCTACTGGCGTGTAGTTGACGTGGGAGTTAGAAATCTTTGTGGTGTAACTTTTCTTCGTTCCCCGGCAACGGCGCCAGAAACTTGCTTGATGCGTGCAGTTGACACGTCCGTTGGGAACCCCAAGAGGAAGGTGTGATGCACACAGCGGCAAGTTTCCCTCAGTAAGAAACCAAGGTCTAATCGAACCAGTAGGAGTCAAGAAGCACGTTGAAGGTTGATGGCGGCGGGATGTAGTGCGGCGCAACACCAGAGATTCCGGCGCCAACGTGGAACCTGCACAACACAACCAAAGTACTTTGCCCCAACGAAACAGTGAGGTTGTCAATCTCACCGGCTTGCTGTAACAAAGGATTAACCGTATTGTGTGGAAGATGATTGTTTGCAGAAAACAGTAGAACAGTATTGCAGTAGATTGTATTTAAGTATAGAGAATTGGACCGGGGTCCACAGTTCACTAGAGGTGTCTCTCCCATAAGATAAACAGCATGTTGGGTGAACAAATTACAGTTGGGCAATTGACAAATAAAGAGGGCATGACCATGCACATACATATTATGATGAGTATTGTGAGATTTAATTGGGCATTACGACAAAGTACATAGACCGCTATCCAGCATGCATCTATGCCTAAAAAGTCCACCTTCAGGTTATCATCCGAACCCCCTCCAGTATTAAGTTGCTAACAACAGACAATTGCATTAAGTATTGCACGTAATGTAATCAGTGACTACATCCTCGAACATAGCACCAATGTTTTATCCCTAGTGGCAACAGCACATCCATAACCTTAGAGGTTCTTGTCACTCCTCCAGATTCACGGAGACACGAACCCACTATCGAGCATAAATACTCCCTCTTGGAGTTACTAGCATCAACTTGGCCAAAGCATCTACTAATAACGGAGAGCATCCAAGATCATAAACAACACATAGGCATAACTTTGATAATCAACATAATATAGTATTCTCTATTCATCGGATCCCAACAAACGCAACATATAGAATTACAGATAGATGATCTTGATCATGTTAGGCAGCTCACAAGACCCGACAATTAAGCACAATGGGGAGAAGACAACCATCTAGCTACTGCTATGGACCCATAGTCCAGGGGTAGACTACTCACTCATCACTCCGGAGGCGACCATGGCGGCGTAGAGTCCTCCGGGAGATGATTCCCCTCTCCGGCAGGGTGCCGGAGGCGATCTCCTGAATCCCCCGAGATGGGATTGGCGGCGGCGGCGTATCTGGAAGGTTTTCCGTATCGTGGCTCTCGGTACTGGGGGTTTCGCGACGGAGGCTTTAAGTAGGCGGAAGGGCAGGTCAAGAGGTGGCACGAGGGCCCCACACCACAGGCCGGCGCGGCCAGGGCTTGGGCCGCGCCGCCCTAGTGTGTGGCCACCTCGTGGCCCCACTTCGTCTCCTCTTCGGTCTTCTGGAAGCTTCGTGGCAAAATAGGACCCTGGGCGTTGATTTCGTCCAATTCCGAGAATATTTCGTTACTAGGATTTCTGAAACCAAAAACAGCAGAAAACAGCAACTGGCTCTTCGGCATCTTGTTAATAGGTTAGTTCCAGAAAATGTACGAATATGACATAAAGTGTGCATAAAACATGTAGATATCATCAATAATGTGGCATGGAACATAAGAAATTATCGATACGTCGGAGACGTATCAACCTGTCAAAGAAAAACAAGAAGAATGCAAGCGAAAAGAAATATCACCATCATACGGGCCGAGGGGGCTACGAAGTAGCCATGCCTAAGTGGGATGCACAAGAGGCTGAGATGAAGCTGAATGGGATCACTCCAGAACCACTGCGAGAAGGATGGGACACTAGGGCTCGAAATTGGTTCCTTGGGCATGGATGTGAGTATGACATGAAGACAGGTAACCTTGTTGAAAGTGACAGCAAGGTTACGGTACCCAGGAAAAAATGGATTGAAGTGACGGCTGATATTAAAGCGGGAAAACTGAAGTTTGCTCCCGATAGAGAGAAAGACTTGCGACGCTTGTCCTCGGTAATCCTGAAAAGGGAGGATGAACAAGAGGCTACAGCCCTAGTGTTCCGTGGGCGCTTGTGAAGGAGATATGCCCTAGAGGCAATAATAAAGTAGTTATTATTCATATCTTTATGTTTATGATAAATGTTTATATATCATGCTATAATTGTATTAACCGAAACATTAGTACATGTGTGATATGTAGACAACAAGAAGTCCCTAGTATGCCTCTTAAACTAGCTTGTTGATTAATGGATGATTAGTTTCATAATCATGAACATTGGATGTTATTAATAACAAGGTTATATCATTATATGAATGATGTAATGGACACACCCAATTAAGCGTAGCATAAGATCTCATCATTAAGTTATTTGCTATAAGCTTTCGATACATAGTTACCTAGTCCTTATGACCATGAGATCATGTAAATCACTTATACCGGAAAGGTACTTTGATTACACCAAACACCACTGCGTAAATGGGTGGCTATAAAGGTGGGATTAAGTATCCGGAAAGTATGAGTTGAGGCATATGGATCAACAGTGGGATTTGTCCATCCCGATGACGGATAGATATACTCTGGGCCCTCTCGGTGGAATGTCGTCTAATGTCTTGCAAGCATATGAATGAGTTCATAAGAGACCACATACCACGGTACGAGTAAAGAGTACTTGTCAGGAAACGAGGTTGAACAAGGTATAGAGTGATACCGAAGATCAAACCTCGGACAAGTAAAATATCGCGAGACAAAGGGAATTGGTATTATATGTAAATGGTTCATTCGATCACTAAAGTCATCGTTGAATATGTGGGAGCCATTATGGATCTCCAGATCCCGCTATTGGTTATTGGTCGGAGTGAGTACTCAACCATGTCCGCATAGTTCACGAACCGTAGGGTGACACACTTAAAGTTGGATGTTGAAATGGTAGTACTTGAATATGGAATGGAGTTCGAATATTTGTTCGGAGTCCCGGATAAGATCCCGGACATCACGAGGAATTCCGGAATGGTCCGGAGAATAAGATTCATATATAGGATGTCATTTTATGTGAATTAAAATGTCGCGGAAGGTTCTATGGAAGGTTCTAGAAGGTTCTAGAAAAGTCCGGAAGAAACCACCAAGGAAGGTGGAGTCCACATGGGACTCCACATCCATGGCCGGCCAGCCCTAGGTGGGGAGGAGTCCCAAGTGGACTCCCCCTTAGGGGGCCGGCCACCCCCCACATGGGAGGTGGAAATCCCACCTTTTGGTGGGAGTCCTAGTTGGGCTAGGTTTCCCCTCTTATGGAAGGTTTTTGGTTCGGGTCTTATTCGAAGACTTGGACACCAACACTTGGGGATCCACCTATATAATGAGGGGCCAAGGGAGGGGGCCGGCCACCCCAAGACCACAAGCTGGCCGCCCCCCTTGAGTGGCCGGCCAACCCCTCCCAAACCCTAGCCGCCCCCCTCTCCTCCATATCTCCCGCGTAGCTTAGCGAAGCTCCGCCGGACTTCTTCACCGCCACCGACACCACGCCGTCGTGCTGTCGGATTCAAGAGGAGCTACTACTTCCGCTGCCCGCTGGAACGGGGAGGTGGACGTCGTCTTCATCAACAACCGAACGTGTGACCAAGTACGGAGGTGCTGCCCGTTCGTGGCACCGGAACCGATCGTGATCAAGATCTTCTACGTGCTTTTGCAAGCGGCAAGTGATCGTCTACCGCAGCAATAAGAGCCTACTCTTATAGGTTTTGGAATCTCTTCAAGGGTTAGTCTTGATCATCTCCTCGTTGCTCCCATCTTCTAGATTGCATCTTGGCTTGGATTGCGTGTTCGCGGTAGGAAAATTTTTGTTTTCTATGCAACGTTATCCTACAGTGGTATCAGAGCCGTGTCTATGCATAGATGGTTGCACGAGTAGAACACAATAGTTTGTGGGCGTTGATGCTCTTGTTATCTTTAGTTTGAGTACTTTGCATCTTTGTGGCATAGTGGGATGAAGCGGCTCGGACTAACTTTACATGACCGCGTTCATGAGACTTGTTCCTCGTTCGACATGCAACTTGTATTGCATAAGAGGCTTTGCGGGTGTCTGTCTCTCCTACTATAGTGAAGATTCAACTTACTCTTCTATTGAAAACATTAGTATCACCGTTGTGGTTCATGTTCGTAGGTAGATTAGATCTCTCTCGAAAACCCTAAACCACGTAAAATATGCAAACCAAATTAGAGACATCTAACTTGTTTTTGCAGGGTTTGGTGATATGATATGGCCATTATATGATGATGAATATGTATGAGATGATCATTATTGTATTGTGGCAACCGGCAGGAGCCTTATGGTTGTCTTTAAATTTCATGTTGAGTAGTATTTCAAAGTAGTTGTAATAGTTGCTACATGAGGTGAACAACCATGAAGACGGCGTCATGAACCTTGACGCTACGCCGACGATGATGGAGATCATGCCCGTTGATGATGGAGATCATGTCCGTGCTTTGGAGATGAAGATCGAAGGCGCAAAGACAAAAGGGCCATATCATATCACATATGAATTGCATGTGATGTTAATCCTTTATGCATCTTATTTTGCTTAGAACGCGACGGTAGCATTATAAGATGATCCCTCACATTAATATCAAGATAATAAAGTGTTCTCCCCTCGTATGCACCGTTGTAACAGTTCGTCGTTTCGAAGCATCTCGTGATGATCGGATGTGATAGATTCAACGATTCACATACAACGGGTGTAAGCCATGTTGCACACGCGGAATACTTGGGTTTGCTTGACGAGCCTAGCATGTACAGACATGGCCTCGGGACAACGGAAACCGAAAGGTTGAACACGAGTCATATGGATGATATGATCAACATGTTGATGTTCACCATTGAAACTACATCATCTCACGTGATGATCGGTTTTGGTGTAGTGGATGTGGATCGTGTATCACTTAACAACTATGAGGGATGTTGTATTAAGTGGGAGTTCATTAGTAATTAGATTAAAACATGAACTATTTATCATGAACTTAGTCTGAGTAGTATTTTGAATTAATTTTGTAGTATTGGCATCCGTTTACTACTATGCGCTAGTCTTGTAATTGAGATAGAAATACTGTTAAAATCTGACAAGAAACTTTACGGATTGGTACCGTATTGTTAAAGAATCAAGAATTGATTAAGTCCTATTGCAAACTTTTAGTAAACCTCACATTATTGATTCAAAGAGCTATGGTTTCAATTAGTACCTAAAGTTATCTTGTCTCCGTGAAACTTGAAGTTCAAATCTGTTTGAAAAGTAAGGAGCTGAAAATTTAGTTTTCAGAAATAATCAAGGTATGAGATATATGTGATATCTAAGACCTTATTGCAAGATGATAGAATATAATTTGGTGAGACTACATGAACTCATAAGTTTTATGGGAATGTACGAAGGTTGAAGACGCAAGGCGTCACAATCCTCCAACTATTGGGGCACTAACGATATTCGCATATCCATGAAGTGACCATCCTTAATATGCACCGTTACTAAAACTCGTCGTTTCGAAGCATCACGTGATGATCGGGTGTGATAGATTCTACGTGTGCATACAACGGGTGCAAGCTAGATTTGCACATGCAAATACCAAGGTTAAAACTTTACGAGCCTAGCATGTACAGACATGGTCTCGGAAAGTCGTCATGATATGATGGATAAAATTATGAGTGAAATTGTTCATCATATTACAAAGTTACTAATAGTGAAATCTGGAACACTTGTCATATGATGATCAACTTCAAAGTAAGAACCTCAAGGTTATTGGTATTTGACCAACAAACCTAGAAGTTATTAATGTTGAAGTGTTTTTCTGAATAATGAGGAAAGCTAAAAGAGAAACTGCAAAAGATATTTTGGCAAAAAGAAAAGAAAAGACTAGAAAGTCTAGCTCAGGTGTATATATATATGATATACATGTTATGGTTGTATTCCTAGTTAAGTCACACAATGAAATTCTTGGGTATTATTACCATATTGGTTGGTATGAAGTGTCATACAAAACAACGCAATACAAGAATACAATGGCCTAAGTGACTGACAAGGAATATGATAGGAATGCACGTCAGAAACAAAAATAAAGTGTTATTATGTTCGTCGTTGGCATTCTATCTAGCCCTTAGAATTTATAATAAAGAGCTTAATAAATTGTTATTTTGCTCTGGTCAATTAAAAACAATGAGTTGTTCAAATTATGACATTACTCCATGTACGATGGATAAGTTATTATAAATCTTAATGGTGAAACACACATACATAACACTGACGCTAAAATGCCATAAGGCAAATGATTTGAATTCCACTTATTTGTGGAACCGCCATTTAGGTCATGTTTGAAAGGAACGCATGAAGGAACTCCATGCAAATGGATTTTTGGAGTCATTTGATTTTTGAATCATTTGGCGCTTGCAAATCTTTTCTAAAGAGAATGATTAAAATACCGTTCATAGGCCAAGAGTTGAACGGGCAACAAACTTAGTGAAAAATACATGATGATGTATGTGGTTCACTAGGCATAGTTGTGTGCGGGAGATTCTTCTACTTCATGAAAACTTCAAACAATGAATTGAGTATATATATATGTGGATATATTCGATAAGGAAGAAGTTTGAAACATTTGAATAGATTCAAATAAATTCAGCATGAAGTGGAAATCATCGTAATAGAAAAGTCAAATATCTATGATTGGATCATGGTGGAAATATTTGAATTACGAGTTTTAGCGAACATCTAAGAGAGTTATGAAGTTGTTCTACAACTCACATTTCTTGGAGTATCATAGTGATGATGAAGTATCCAAAAGACGTATCCAAACCTTGTTGGATCAATGATGAGATAAAATATTGATGCCATTATATTTTGTGGATTATGCTTTAGTGACTACCGCTTTTACACTTAATAGAGCATCATCATGATCCGTTGAAATGACACCATACGGGTTATGGTATGGATATGAATCCTAATAGTCTTTTCTTAAAATTTTGGTATGCATAGCATAAGTAAATAAATTTACAACCAAAATCGGATGAATGTCTTTGTTGGTTATCCCAGAGAATTGATTGGGAATTCTTCCCACTATGTAGACAAAGACAAAAGTGTTTGTCAATGTTTCTTATTTCCAAGAAATTGTTTCTAGCGAAGTATTTGAGTGGGAGGACAATAGAACTTGATAAGGTTTATGAACCTGAGCATAATGATCAGAGTAGCACAGCATCGGAATTGGTTTCGGAAGTGGCCACGACGATCATGGCTCCCATGACTACAAAGTGTTTTAGCCATGGAGATCGAAGTACATATTGGACCTTGTAGGTATGGTTTACTTTGTGATCAAATAAATGATTTGTGGACAAAGGATTGATTTTGATCAATGATAAACCAACTACAAACAAAGAAGTTATGATGGGCCCTGACTCCGTTAAAATGGCCATACGCCATGAAATCCATAATAGATGAATACTTTTTGAAAGTAAATGGATCTATAGACTTGGATGAAATATCATTAAAGAAGCTCGACTTGTCGAAAAATTGTTTACGACAAAGTTCAAAGAGTTGATTACGATAAGATTAGATCTTCCGTAGCAATGCTTATAGTCTATGTGGATTATTCTAGTAATCACTACATATTTCTTTTATGAGATATGCTAGTAGGATAGCAAAATACACTACTTAACAGAAGTATGTATACAAGATACAACCAATTGTTTTTGCTAGTCCGTAGAATACTAGATAGGTATACGAACTTCAATTGGATGATATGAGTATTACGGAGATGGAATCTTCACCAGATGAAATAGTCAAAGAGTTTTTGATTTCATCAGAAATGATGAAGAGGCTTGCATTTGCAAGAAATTAAGTGGGAGCGCTGAGACATATTTATAATACTTTATGTAGATGACATATAGTTGGTTATAAATAATGTAATTATATACTTGATTAAAATGTTTCATTGAAAATTAAATGAAAGGATATGGACTAAAACATATTTAGTGTCAAGATCTATGAAGATAGATTGAAACACATAATAAGTTTAAGTCAAAGTACATAGAATGGATATTGAAATAGTTCAATATAGAAATATTAAGAAAATGTTCTTGTCATATGAAGGTTTAACAAGACTTGAGTGTATCTGACACTCGATGAGTAAAAACACATGAGTGATTTTAGATCACGAATAATATGTACAAAATCAGATATCTTATGCTCTAAAATGTTATGAGCATATACCGGAATGATTCATAAGATGATCATAGGACGACAGTAAGAATATCCTTGAGTGCTTTAGAAGAACTAAGGATATATATATATATTTGTATGAAGAAATGACAAACAAATCGCTGTAAGGTGTTACACCGATATTGGTTTTGTCACATATAAAATATAATTTCAATCTCAAATTAGACTAAGTATTAAAAGGTAGCACAATGAGCTAGAAGTTGTCTATGCTAGATTTAGAAGAGTTCTAAATATTGTGACGGATTCTACAAAAGAAGACAGAGTATGTCATTGTTTTGACAATAACAAAGGATGTTAAGTCAAGAGGTTCTTTGAGAACTTGGTGTATTTTCGACAGAGTCAGAACTTTTGAAGCTATATTGTGTGTGACAATATTAGTGACATATTTCAGACCGCGGAATTAAGGTTCCACCAGAAGACCAAACATATTTAATGCCGACTCATTTGGAAATGAGTGATGCGTTGAGACGCAAATGAATTACAAAATACATACGGTTCTGAGCATGTCAGATCCGTTGACTAAAACCTCTCCTGTGAGCAAAACATGATAAAGCACCAGAAGTCCAAGGTGTTATATCTTTACAAATGTAAACTAGATTATTGACTCTAGTGCAAGTGGGAGACTGAAGGAGATATGCCCTAGAGGCAATAATAAAGTAGTTATTATTCATATCTTTATGTTTATGATAAATGTTTATATATCATGCTATAATTGTATTAACCGAAACATTAGTACATGTGTGATATGTAGACAACAAGAAGTCCCTAGTATGCCTCTTAAACTAGCTTGTTGATTAATGGATGATTAGTTTCATAATCATGAACATTGGATGTTATTAATAACAAGGTTATATCATTATATGAATGATGTAATGGACACACCCAATTAAGCGTAGCATAAGATCTCGTCATTAAGTTATTTGCTATAAGCTTTCGATACATAGTTACCTAGTCCTTATGACCATGAGATCATGTAAATCACTTATACCGGAAAGGTACTTTGATTACACCAAACACCACTGCGTAAATGGGTGGCTATAAAGGTGGGATTAAGTATCCGGAAAGTATGAGTTGAGGCATATGGATCAACAGTGGGATTTGTCCATCCCGATGACGGATAGATATACTCTGGGCCCTCTCGGTGGAATGTCGTCTAATGTCTTGCAAGCATATGAATGAGTTGAAGGAGATATGCCCTAGAGGCAATAATAAAGTGGTTATTATTTATATCTTTATGTTTATGATAAATGTTTATATATCATGCTATAATTGTATTAACCGAAACATTAGTACATGTGTGATATGTAGACAACAAGAAGTCCCTAGTATGCCTCTTAAACTAGCTTGTTGATTAATGGATGATTAGTTTCATAATCATGAACATTGGATGTTATTAATAACAAGGTTATATCATTATATGAATGATGTAATGGACACACCCAATTAAGCGTAGCATAAGATCTCGTCATTAAGTTATTTGCTATAAGCTTTCGATACATAGTTACCTAGTCCTTATGACCATGAGATCATGTAAATCACTTATACCGGAAAGGTACTTTGATTACACCAAACACCACTGCGTAAATGGGTGGCTATAAAGGTGGGATTAAGTATCTAGAAAGTATGAGTTGAGGCATATGGATCAACAGTGGGATTTGTCCATCCCGATGACGGATAGATATACTCTGGGCCCTCTCGGTGGAATGTCGTCTAATGTCTTGCAAGCATATGAATGAGTTCATAAGAGACCACATACCACGGTACGAGTAAAGAGTACTTGTCAGGAGACGAGGTTGAACAAGGTATAGAGTGATACCGAAGATCAAACCTCGGACAAGTAAAATATCGCGAGACAAAGGGAATAGGTATTGTATGTGAATGGTTCATTCGATCACTAAAGTCATCGTTGAATATGTGGGAGCCATTATGGATCTCCAGATCCCGCTATTGGTTATTGGTCGGAGTGAGTACTCAACCATGTCCGCATAGTTCACGAACCGTAGGGTGACACACTTAAAGTTGGATGTTGAAATGGTAGTACTTGAATATGGAATGGAGTTCGAATATTTGTTCGGAGTCCCGGATGAGATCCCGGACATCACGAGGAGTTCCGGAATGGTCGGGAGAATAAGATTCATATATAGGATGTCATTTTATGCGAATTAAAATGTCGCGGAAGGTTCTATGGAAGGTTCTAGAAGGTTCTAGAAAAGTCCGGAAGAAACCACCAAGGAAGGTGGAGTCCACATGGGACTCCACCTCCATGGCCTGCCAGCCCTAGTGGGGGAGGAGTCCCAAGTGGACTCCCCCTTAGGGGGCCGGCCACCCCCCCACATGGGAGGTGGAAACCCCACCTTTGGTGGGAGTCCTAGATGGGCTAGGTTTCCCCCTCTTATGGAAGGTTTTTGGTTCGGGTCTTATTCGAAGACTTGGACACCAACACTTGGGGATCCACCTATATAATGAGGGGCCAAGGGAGGGGGCCGACCACCCCAAGACCATAAGCTGGCCGCCCCCCTTGAGTGGCCGGCCACCCCCTCCCAAACCCTAGCTTTGCTCCTCCACTCCATATTGCCCGCGTAGCTTAGCGAAGCTCCGCCGGACTTCTACACCGCCACCGACACCACGCCGTCGTGCTGTCGGATTCAAGAGGAGCTACTACTTCCGCTGCCCGCTGGAACGGGGAGGTGGACGTCGTCTTCATCAACAACCGAACGTGTGACCGAGTACGGAGGTGCTGCCCGTTCGTGGCGCCGGAACCGATCGTGATCAAGATCTTCTACGCGCTTTTGCAAGCGGCAAGTGATCGTCTACCGCAGCAACAAGAGCCTCCTCTTGTAGGCTTTGGAATCTCTTCAAGGGTGAGACTCGATACCCCCTCGTTGCTATCGTCTTCTAGATTGCATCTTGGCTTGGATTGCGTGTTCGCGGTAGGAAATTTTTTGTTTTCTATGCAACGTTTTCCTTCAGTGGTATCAGAGCCGTGTCTATGCATAGATGGTTGCACGAGTAGAACACAATGGTTTGTGGGCGTTGATGCTCTTGTTATCTTTAGTTTGAGTACTTTGCATCTTTATGGCATAGTGGGATGAAGCGGCTCGGACTAACTTTACATGACCGCGTTCATGAGACTTGTTCCTCGTTCGACATGCAACTTGTATTGCATAAGAGGCTTTGCGGGTGTCTGTCTCTCCTACTATAGTAAAGATTCAATTTACTCTTCTATTGAAAACATTAGTATCAACGTTGTGGTTCATGTTCGTAGGTAGATTAGATCTCTCTCGAAAACCCTAAACCACGTAAAATATGCAAACCAAATTAGAGACGTCTAACTTGTTTTTGCAGGGTTTGGTGATGTGATATGGCCATAATGTGATGATGAATATGTATGAGATGATCATTATTGTATTGTGGCAACCGGCAGGAGCCTTATGGTTGTCTTTAATTTTCATGTTGAGTAGTATTTCAAAGTAGTTGTAATAGTTGCTACATGAGGTGAACAACCATGAAGACGGCGCCATGGACCTTGACGCTACGCCAACGATGATGGAGATCATGCCCGTTAATGATGGAGATCATGTCCGTGCTTTGGAGATGAAGATCAAAGGCGCAAAGACAAAAGGGCCATATCATATCACATATGAACTGCATGTGATGTTAATCCTTTTATGCATCTTATTTTGCTTAGATCGCGACGGTAGCTTTATAAGATGATCCCTCACATTAATATCAAGATAATAAAGTGTTCTCCCCTCGTATGCACCATTGCCAAAGTTCGTCGTTTTGAAGCATCTCGTGATGATCGGATGTGATAGATTCAACGTTCATATACAACGGGTGTAAGCCATGTTGCACACGCGGAATACTTGGGTTTGCTTGACGAGCCTAGCATGTACAGACATGGCCTCGGGACAACGGAAACCGAAAGGTTGAACACGAGTCATATGGATGATATGATCAACATGTTGATGTTCACCATTGAAGCTACATCATCTCACGTGATGATCGGTTTTGGTGTAGTGGATGTGGATCGTGTACCACTTAACAACTATGAGGGATGTTGTATTAAGTGGGAGTTCATTAGTAATTAGATTAGAACATGAACTAATTATCATAAACATAGTCTGAGTAGTTTTTTGAATTAATTTTGTAGTATTGGCATCCGTTTACTACTATGCGCTAGTCTTGTAATTGAGATAGAAATACTGTTAAAATCTGATAAGAAACTTTACGGATTGGTACCGTATTGTTAAAGAATCAAGAATTGATTAAGTCCTATTGCAAACTTTTAGTAAACCTCATATTGTTGATTCAATGAACTATGGTTTCAATTAGTACCTAAAGTTATCTTGTCTCCGTGAAACTTGAAGTTCAAATATGTTTGAAAAGTAAGGAGCTGAAAATTTAGTTTTCAGAAATAATCAAGGTATGAGATATATGTGATATCTAAGACCTTATTGCAAGATGATAGAATATAAATTTGGTGAGACTACATAAACTCATAAGTTTTATGGGAATGTATGAAGGTTGAAGACGCCAGGCGTCACAATCCTCCAACTATTGGGGCACTAATAATATTCGCATATCCATGAAGTTATCATCCTTAGTATGCACCGTTGCTAAGACTCGTCGTTTCGAAGCATCACGTGATGATCGGGTGTGATAGATTCTACGTGTGCATACAACGGGTGCAAGCCAGATTTGCACATGCGAATACCAAGGTTAAAACTTTACGAGCCTAGCATGTACAGACATGGTCTCGGAAAGTCGTCATGATATAATGGATAAAATTATGAGTGAAATTGTTCATCGTATTACAAAGTTACTAATAAGTGAAATCTAGAACACTTGTCATATGATGATCAATTTCAAAGTAAGAACCTCAAGGTTATTGGTATTAGACCAACAAACCTAGAAGTTATTGATGTTGAAGTGTTTTTCTGAATAATGAGGAAAGCTAAAAAAGAAACTGCAAAAGATATTTTGGCAAAAAGAAAAGAAAAGACTAGAAAGTCTAGCTCAGGTGTATATAAATGATATACATGTTATGGTTGTATTCCTAGTTAAGTCACACAATGAAAATTCTTGGGTATTAGTACTATATTGGTTGGTATGAAGTGTCATACAAAACAACGCAATACAAGAATACAATGGCCTAAGTGACTGACAAGGAATATGATAGGAATACACGTCTGGAACAAAATAAAGTGTTATTATGTTCGTCGTTGGCATTCTATCTAGCCCTTAGAATTTATAATAAAGAACTCAATAATTGTTATTTTGCTCTGGTCAAATTAAAACAATGAGTTGTTCAAATTATGACATTACTCCATGTGTGATGGATAAGTTATTATAAATCTTAATGGTGAAACACACACACATAATACTGACGCTAAAATGCCATAAGGCAAATGATTTGAATTCCACTTATTTGTGGAACCGCCATTTAGGTCATGTTAGAAAGGAACGCATGAAGGAACTCCATGCAAGTGGATTTTTTGGAGTCACTTGATTTTTGAATCATTTGACGCTTGCAAATCTTTTCTAAAGAGAATGATTAAAATACCGTTCATAGGCCAAGAGTTGAACGGGCAACTAACTTAGTGAAAAATACATGATGATGTATGTGGTTCACTGGGCATAGTTGTGTGCGGGAGATTCTTCTACTTCATGAAAACTTTCAACAATAAATTGAGTATATATGTGGATATATTCGATAAGGAAGAAGTTTGAAACATTTGAATGGATTCAAATAAATTTCAGCATGAAGTGGAAATCATCGTAATAAAAAAGTCAAATATCTATGATTGGATCATGGTGAAAATATTTGAATTACGAGTTTTAGCGAACATCTAAGAGAGTTATGAAATTGTTCTACAACTTACGTTTCTTGGAGTATCATAGTGATGATGAAGTATCCAAGAGATATATCCAAACTTTGTTGGATCAATGATGAGATAAAATATTGATGCCATTATATTTTTGTGGATTATGCTTTAGTGACTACCGCTTTTACACTGAATAGAGCATCATCATGATCCGTTGAAATGACATCATACGAGTTATGACATGGGTATAAACCCTAGTAGTCTTTTCTTAAATTTTTGTATGCATAGCACAAGTAAATAAGTTTACAACCAAAATCGGATGAATGTCTTTGTTGGTTATCCCAGAGATTTGATTGGGAATTCTTCCCACGAGACAAAGACAAAAGTGTTTGTCAATGTTTCTTATTTCCAAGAAATTGTTTCTAGTGAAGTATTTGAGTGGGAGGACAATAGAACTTGATAAGGTTCATGAACCTGAGCATAATGATCAGAGTAGCGCAGCATCGAAAACTGGTTCCGGAAGCGACCGCGACGATCATGGCTCCCATGACTACAAAGTGTTTTAGCCATGGAGATCGAAGTACATATTGAACCTTGTAGGTATGGTTTACTTTGTGATCAAATAAATGATTTGTGGACAAAGGATTGATTTTGAACAATAATAAACCAACTACAAACAAAGAAGTTATGATGGGCCCTGACTCCGTTAAAATGGCCTTACGCCATGAAATACATAATAGATGAATACTTTTTGAAAGTAAATGGATCTATAGACTTGGATGAAATATCCTTAAAGAAGCTCGACTTGTCGAAAAATTGTTTACGACAAAGTTCAAAGAGTTGACTACGATAAGATCAGATCTTCCGTAGCAATGCTTATAGTCTATGTGGATTATTCTAGTAATCACTACATATTTCTTTTATGAGATATGCTAGTAGGATGGCAAAATACACTACTTAACAGAAGTGTGTATTAAAGGAGTATATAAGATACAACCAATTGTTTTGCTAGTCCGTAGAATACTAGATAGGTATACGAACTTCAATTGGATGAAGTGAGTATCGCGGAGTTGGAATCTTCACCAGATGAAATAGTCAAAGAGTTTTTGATTTCATCAGAGACGATGAAGAGACTTGCATTTGCAAGAAATTAAGTGGGAGCGCTAAGACACATTTATAATACTTTATGTAGGTGACATATAGTTGGTTATAAATGATGTAATTATATAGTTGATTAAAAGGTTTCATTGAGAATTAACTTCAATGAAAGGATATGGACTGAAACAAATTTAGTGTCAAGATCTATGAAGATAGATTGAAACACATAAATAAGTTTAAGTCAAAGTACATAGAATAGATATTGAAATAGTTCAATATAGAAATATTAAGAAAATATTCTTGTCATGTTAAAGTTTTAACAAGACTTGAGTGTATCTGACACTCAATGAGTAAAAACACATGAGTGATTATAGATCACGAATAATATGTACACAATCAGATATCATGTGCTATAAAGTGTTATGAACATATACCGGAATGATTCATGAGATGATCATTGGACGACAGTAAGAATATCCTTGAGTATTTTAGAAGAACCAAGGATATATATATAGTTTTATATGGAGAAATGACAAACAAATCGCTGTAAGGTGATTACACCGATATTAGTTTTGTCACATATAAAAATAAAATTTCAAATCTTAAATTAGACTAAGTGTTGTTTTAAAAGGTAGCACAATGAGCTAGAAGTTGTCTATGCTAGATTTAGAAGAGTTCTAAATATCGTGACGGATTCTACAAAAGAAGGCAGAGTATGTCATTGTTTTGACAATGACAAAGGATGTTAAGACAAGAGGTTCTTTGAGAACATGGTGTAGTTCCGACGGAATCAGAACTTTGAAGCTATATTGTGTATGACAATATTAGTGACATATTTCAGACCGCGGAATTAAGGTTCCACCAGAAGACCAAACATATTTAATGCCGACTCATTTGGAAATGAGTGATGCGTTGAGACGCAAATGAATTACAAAATACATACGTTTCTGAGCGTGTCAGATCCGTTGACTAAAAACCTCTCCCGTAAGCAATACATGATAAAACACCGGAAGGCCAAGGTGTTATATCTTTACAAATGTAAACTAGATTATTGACTCTAGTGCAAGTGGGAGACTGAAGGAGATATGCCCTAGAGGCAATAATAAAGTGGTTATTATTTATATCTTTATGTTTATGATAAATGTTTATATATCATGCTATAATTGTATTAACCGAAACATTAGTACATGTGTGATATGTAGACAACAAGAAGTCCCTAGTATGCCTCTTAAACTAGCTTGTTGATTAATGGATGATTAGTTTCATAATCATGAACATTGGATGTTATTAATAACAAGGTTATATCATTATATGAATGATGTAATGGACACACCCAATTAAGCGTAGCATAAGATCTCGTCATTAAGTTATTTGCTATAAGCTTTCGATACATAGTTACCTAGTCCTTATGACCATGAGATCATGTAAATCACTTATACCGGAAAGGTACTTTGATTACACCAAACACCACTGCGTAAATGGGTGGCTATAAAGGTGGGATTAAGTATCTGGAAAGTATGAGTTGAGGCATATGGATCAACAGTGGGATTTGTCCATCCCGATGACGGATAGATATACTCTGGGCCCTCTCGGTGGAATGTCGTCTAATGTCTTGCAAGCATATGAATGAGTTCATAAGAGACCACATACCACGGTACGAGTAAAGAGTACTTGTCAGGAGACGAGGTTGAACAAGGTATAGAGTGATACCGAAGATCAAACCTCGGACAAGTAAAATATCGCGAGACAAAGGGAATAGGTATTGTATGTGAATGGTTCATTCGATCACTAAAGTCATCGTTGAATATGTGGGAGCCATTATGGATCTCCAGATCCCGCTATTGGTTATTGGTCGGAGTGAGTACTCAACCATGTCCGCATAGTTCACGAACCGTAGGGTGACA
The DNA here is from genome assembly GCF_019359855.2 of Lolium perenne. Lineage (NCBI taxonomy): Eukaryota > Viridiplantae > Streptophyta > Magnoliopsida > Poales > Poaceae > Lolium > Lolium perenne. Next base: position 194,247,556 of record NC_067245.2, read on the forward strand.
CACTTAAAGTTGGATGTTGAAATGGTAGTACTTGAATATGGAATGGAGTTCGAATATTTGTTCGGAGTCCCGGATGAGATCCCGGACATCACGAGGAGTTCCGGAATGGTCCGGAGAATAAGATTCATATATAGGATGTCATTTTATGTGAATTAAAATGTCGCGGAAGGTTCTATGGAAGGTTCTAGAAAAGTCCGGAAGAAACCACCAAGGAAGGTGGAGTCCACATGGGACTCCACCTCCATGGCCGGCCAGCCCTAGTGGGGGAGGAGTCCCAAGTGGACTCCCCCTTAGGGGGCCGGCCACCCCCCCACATGGGAGGTGGAAACCCCACCTTTGGTGGGAGTCCTAGATGGGCTAGGTTTCCCCCTCTTATGGAAGGTTTTTGGTTCGGGTCTTATTCGAAGACTTGGACACCAACACTTGGGGATCCACCTATATAATGAGGGGCCAAGGGAGGGGGCCGACCACCCCAAGACCATAAGCTGGCCGCCCCCCTTGAGTGGCCGGCCACCCCCTCCCAAACCCTAGCTTTGCTCCTCCACTCCATATTGCCCGCGTAGCTTAGCGAAGCTCCGCCGGACTTCTACACCGCCACCGACACCACGCCGTCGTGCTGTCGGATTCAAGAGGAGCTACTACTTCCGCTGCCCGCTGGAACGGGGAGGTGGACGTCGTCTTCATCAACAACCGAACGTGTGACCGAGTACGGAGGTGCTGCCCGTTCGTGGCGCCGGAACCGATCGTGATCAAGATCTTCTACGCGCTTTTGCAAGCGGCAAGTGATCGTCTACCGCAGCAACAAGAGCCTCCTCTTGTAGGCTTTGGAATCTCTTCAAGGGTGAGACTCGATACCCCCTCGTTGCTACCGTCTTCTAGATTGCATCTTGGCTTGGATTGCGTGTTCGCCGTAGGAAATTTTTTGTTTTCTATGCAACGTTTTCCTTCATGAGTTCATAAGAGACCACATACCACGGTACGAGTAAAGAGTACTTGTCAGGAAACGAGGTTGAACAAGGTATAGAGTGATACCGAAGATCAAACCTCGGACAAGTAAAATATCGCGAGACAAAGGGAATTGGTATTATATGTAAATGGTTCATTCGATCACTAAAGTCATCGTTGAATATGTGGGAGCCATTATGGATCTCCAGATCCCGCTATTGGTTATTGGTCGGAGTGAGTACTCAACCATGTCCGCATAGTTCACGAACCGTAGGGTGACACACTTAAAGTTGGATGTTGAAATGGTAGTACTTGAATATGGAATGGAGTTCGAATATTTGTTCGGAGTCCCGGATAAGATCCCGGACATCACGAGGAATTCCGGAATGGTCCGGAGAATAAGATTCATATATAGGATGTCATTTTATGTGAATTAAAATGTCGCGGAAGGTTCTATGGAAGGTTCTAGAAGGTTCTAGAAAAGTCCGGAAGAAACCACCAAGGAAGGTGGAGTCCACATGGGACTCCACATCCATGGCCGGCCAGCCCTAGGTGGGGAGGAGTCCCAAGTGGACTCCCCCTTAGGGGGCCGGCCACCCCCCACATGGGAGGTGGAAATCCCACCTTTTGGTGGGAGTCCTAGTTGGGCTAGGTTTCCCCCTCTTATGGAAGGTTTTTGGTTCGGGTCTTATTCGAAGACTTGGACACCAACACTTGGGGATCCACCTATATAATGAGGGGCCAAGGGAGGGGGCCGGCCACCCCAAGACCACAAGCTGGCCGCCCCCCTTGAGTGGCCGGCCAACCCCTCCCAAACCCTAGCCGCCCCCCTCTCCTCCATATCTCCCGCGTAGCTTAGCGAAGCTCCGCCGGACTTCTTCACCGCCACCGACACCACGCCGTCGTGCTGTCGGATTCAAGAGGAGCTACTACTTCCGCTGCCCGCTGGAACGGGGAGGTGGACGTCGTCTTCATCAACAACCGAACGTGTGACCAAGTACGGAGGTGCTGCCCGTTCGTGGCACCGGAACCGATCGTGATCAAGATCTTCTACGCGCTTTTGCAAGCGGCAAGTGATCGTCTACCGCAGCAATAAGAGCCTACTCTTATAGGTTTTGGAATCTCTTCAAGGGTTAGTCTTGATCATCTCCTCGTTGCTCCCATCTTCTAGATTGCATCTTGGCTTGGATTGCGTGTTCGCGGTAGGAAATTTTTTGTTTTCTATGCAACGTTATCCTACAGCTTGGGTTTCCGAATGACGCGGAGACTTATAGAAGCCGAGCGAGAGCAAAACAACGCGAGCTGGAGGTGCAGAATGACCGGATGGCTGAGTTCCAACGGCAACTAGACCAGCAGAAGCGGGAGATTCAGCAGCAGCAGCGGGAGATTGATGAACTTAAAGGACATCACCAGCCAGATAATACCGCCGGCATATCTCAGCGACGAGATAGCAGCGTGGCCGACTCGGAGGCCCCGCCTACACGGATGATGATGGATGCCGGTCCTGGCGACCCCTTGGATGGAATCAAGGAGCAAACACCTTGTGATCTCCATGAGGTGTTCAGGAAGGTGTCTGTTAAGGTGGCGGTCGGCTATGTCTTACCGGCATTTGGACCTGAAGGTGAGCCGGCAACATGGCATGGCAATCCGATTCCAGCTGGCTATGCTCGTGTCGGGGTGGATTCAGTTGTACCGTCGAGGGAGACATTGGAGCTCGAAATCCCTGGAGGTGATGGGGGGCTTACACTCAGAGAGGTGCTGGGAGAAATCATTCTCTGGGAAAAGAAGAACATCAGGCTGCCAGGCTGGGTAGCCCCTAGTACCAGTCATCCCAGCAGGTCACCATCACCTCCTCCAGGTGATCGCATGCCACCATCACCTCCTCCTACTGATCACATGTCGCCACCATCACCCCACGTGTACGACGTCGACCACGACATCTGTAGTCCATCTCCATCTCCAGCGCCGCCGCCTCCGCCCACTAAGACTCGGAATGCACCCAGCCGGAAGCGTTTCAAGAGTCCTGTCCGCAAGATGTCACCCCTCCCAAAAGTACCAAAGGTTCCTCCCCCCCATCCTTACGATCGTACTGTCGAGGAAAATGAGACCATTGTTGCGAAATACAATTATGATTTTTTTCATAAGGAGAAACCTCCAGCGCCAGAGCCATACACAGAGAAGCAAATAAAATATGCTACTAGTTTTCTGAACACACCATCGCAGTATGACTTACACGAGAAGAAGGATGACTATACACGCCACCTTGCGAAGGTAATTGACAAGAAGAAGGATGAAAAGGCTAAGGAGAAGGATATTGCTGGCACGAGCAAATCATCAGCTAGAAGTGCAGCCGAGAAAAAGTCAAGTTCAACAAGTGCACCCCTCAAGGCCAAGCAAACGACAAAAGGCAAAAAGAGAAAGGAAGTTCCCCTCCTCGAAGATCAGCCCAAACAATCGATCCCAGCACTCAAAGTGTTTAATGTACCCAAGGTGTACCAGGAACATGGTGGTTTCGATATGGAAGAAGCTGCAATGCTAGCGGCTTCCTGTTCAGTTACCGTGGAGGAATTGCTGCTTGCAGCAGATGCTGCACTACCCACTGCTGATATAGCTCCTAAATTTGTCTACGGGGCCGACTTGGTCAGCAAAGAGCAGCTGCATAAACTGTCAACACATATGCGGAATTTGCATCAGTGGTACCTTGATGCATGCAAGGAGAACATAAGGTACATCGTGGCGAGTATACCATTTGAATATTACTACCGAAAGGAGGAGATCCATATTGAGATGAATGAACTCTGGCAGTTATTCAATCTAGATGCCCTCGACAAATCTCTCATGAGTTGCTATTGCTTGTAAGTTGTTAACTACATATAAGTTCATTTTCATTCAGTTCATGTTCATTTTCATTGCATATACTCATTATATCTTATGTGTTCTCTTATGCAGACTGAAGATCAGTGAATGCAAAAGTAATAATATTATAAATGTTGGGTTTATTGACCCAGATAAAATACATGTTGAAACGGTAAAGCATAAACGCCAAGAAACGGGGGGAAACCTACTAAGGTTTTTGGGGGAGCGATATTTCTGTGATTCAATATTGTTTCCTTACAACTACGAGTGAGAGTCTTAATGATCTTTTATGCACATTCAATTTTTCTTACTCGATGTTAAGTGTAATTCCTGACGTATATACATAACATGTGCAGCTTCCACTGGATTCTACTAGACATTCAACCTGATAAGGGAATAGTTGAAGTAAGAGACCCACTGAGTAGAGGCGTGGACGGGTTCCACGACTTGCAGAAGTTGCTCCAAGTGTAATTTCCTTCATCGCCGCGCTTTATCTTTCGTGAGATATCAATTAATTATCCACTCATTCAATCATTCTTTTGCCTGGCAGGGCTTGGAGAGCTTTGAAGACTCATCATAAGGAGATTACCTGGGGAGAGAAGCTAACATTTACTCATGTACCGTGCCCCCAGCAGCCACAAGGGACGAATCTATGTGGATACTACGTTTGCGAGTCCATTCGCATGTTAACCAGAACAAAAATAAATTTGACGTAAGCAATAACATTCACAACTTTATTTATTATCATCAATATTTCGTTATCAAGATTGATATAGTCATACTCATCTCATTTTCGTATATAGGTCGACTTCATGCGGGACAGACTCCAACCAAAGGAACACCTACTAGGAATCACGGAGGAACTGGCGGGATTTTTGGTTAGAGAAGTAATAAACAACAAAGGCTTGTTTAGTTCAAATAGATGCTCTACCTCCAAATAGACGGTCGTTAATACCGCTTGTCGATCGTGAGCTCCATGTATATATATAGGGAATCTACGAATATGTGTAAGGGGAATCGACTTTTGCTTCCAATATTTGTTTGATCGATCTATATATATATAATGAATGAACGTGTACCACTTCTAGTAGCGTACAAATATATGCAACTTTTATTTTCGAATGAAAAAAATAAAATAAAAGGGGGTCGGTGGCGGGGGGGGGGGGGGGTGCTGCACCCCTCAAAACCTAAAGCAGCAGCGTTGTGCGCGCGCCATGTAGAGGGCCTTTTGTTGCGGGTGGTAATACCGCCCGCGACAAAAGGGTATGTCCCCTGCGCGCCCCGCGCCTGCCACGTGGTGGACTGTATGTCGCGGGTGGTAAGCGACCCGCGACAAAAGGTAGACCCTTTTATCGCGCCCCTTTTGTCGCGGATGGCCACCCGCGACAAAAGGCTCTTACAACCCGGAACAAAAGCCCTGTTTTCCACTAGTGCACCATTGTTGATAGGATGTTATCCCCTTTAAAATCTATAAGAATATTTATTTGGCAAAACACAGATGAAATGTTACTAAGAAATTTGTTTTCCATGAACAGGGGCACAATAATAACATTACCAGTATTTGAACGTTGCAACTCCAATCTTTCATAGGCTTTTATTTGTGTTGTAGTGTTTCTAGAGAAAAAAGATAAATCACATGTTTGCATCTTAGTATGTTTCTTTTGCACAAGCAAGATCTGAGCCTGCGCCATATCCTATACAGTGCACTTACACGGGCGACACAACACACATAAGTTCAACGGGAAGGACGAAGACCAATATAATTTCCGTTCGCAACCTTGGTGGCCACATTTCCTTTTGTAGTAGACGACGAGTCGAGCACCAACTTCTGAACCAGAGTGCCCGATAGCCGGATCAAATTGAATTCTTGGTGATGGGTCATCATCAAGCCCAGCCTGCCTGGACCAGTGGCAAGGCTCCGCAGCTCAGGGATATCGGATCTTGCATTGCGTGCATCTCGGCCGATCGTGTTTGATGGAGTGGATATCGGATCCTGAGTATATATGAATCACAGGGCCGGCAGACACATGCGCACCTTCCGAGCAAGCAAAGCACTGGCACCGCCACGAACTCCGCTTGCAGTTCATGTCTCTTTGTATGGATGCATGCGTTATGGTACTCGCATAGGGCAGGAAACAGATTGTTTTTTTGTAGAAACAGTAAAAAACAGGTAACATTCCTATCCATATGTTCAAACTAAGGAGGTATGGTTCCAGGTGTCGGATTGCTAAGAGACAGATACATTTTCTTTTTTGCATTTTATTGGAGCAACTTTCTTCTACCATCTTTGTCCCCGGTACAGTCATAGCTGACAAGCAGGACTAAACTGTAACCTAAGTTGTGGATTTTCTTGAACACAGGTGTGTCTACTCATCCGACAACCCGAATTAATATTGTCACTACAGACCTAGGTGAGGAATCTAAAATTATTTAAATATAAGCTGACAGAGTGACAGGAACTAATGTCCTTCTGTTAGGCCTTGTTAAATATCTGGAAAATGCATAATGCCGTTTTAAATTGGGCAAATGTACCACCAAGCTTGCAATCAACTTTATAACTAGCATTATCTACAAACTACAAGTTTTATATGCATGCAGAGTTATCAGTTGATAATGTTCTTGAGATTTCTGAATCAAGGACGATGATTACTGTATGCTGGATCCAAGTCAGTTTACACGAGGTATTCGGTCAAGATCTACCGACCGCAGTTCGCTGGCGCTAGCATCCCTTTGAATCTAATATATCTCCCATGCATAATCAAAGGTTGGACTAACAAATATGTGGTGAGAGAAAACCGCGCACTAAACCAGCTGGGTATAGAGCGAGCTTCCAAGATGCTTCTTGCCTGCAGGGGCTCGTCCAATGATTGAACATTTGAACCGCGTATATCCATGAGGTATGGCTGCATATATAGAAGGGTAAACACATTGCGTTACATTTGAACCGCGTATATCCAGTTTTGTACAATATTGTTCGCCATAAAGAGGATATCTTGTAAAAAGTGTTGGAAACTTTCCCTCCCTCTATACAAGATCTTATTGGTCCCCGAATAGCCGCTTGGAACGAACTGCTTCAGCGTTTGGATTCAATCCACTTGGTTCAAGGGACGGATAAATTTCGTTGGAGTCTCACCAAGAATGGTGTATTTTCGGTCAGCTTCATGTACAAAGCTTTGTGTATTTCATCACAACCGGTTTTAAATAATAAATTCATCTGGAAGATGAAGATACCTCTTAAAACAAAGGTATTTGCATGATATCTTCGTCGAGGTGTGATTCTTACTAAAGATAATATTGTAAAACGCAACTAGCATGGTTGTACGAAATGTGTGTTTTATCACGAAGATGAGACAATAAAACACCTTTTCTTCAGTTGTCGGGTTGCTAAATATATCTATATGGTCAATCGATCATTCAGATAGGATCTACTCCCTCCGGTCGGATTAAATCGACGCGGAGGGAGCCAGAACTAGCTTACAGTTTCACTACGGTTGCGTCAATTAAATATGTCTAGAGGTAGTACCTTATATCCACCTCGTAGCATTGCAAACATCTTTAGCAATTGGCTAAATGGAGGTGTACAGCTTTGCTCCAGTCATGATCGCCACTTCAACGTTTGAAAGATCGTGATCTCTTTACGGAGGTGTCTACACGGTTGGAGAACACGGCTACGCAGTTTATTACCCAACATGGGTGGCTGCATAGTCGAAGGATTGTGGCCAACGGAGCTTTATAGTAGTTGGCTTCTTGATATCCTTCTTTGTACCTCTTTTTGTTTGATATTGGACTTTTAAACGACTGTGTGCATCGTACCTATGCCGATGCTGGGTGTAATGCTTGAAACTTTTTGAGTAATAAAGCGCCCCTTATCGAAAAAGAGAGAGAAAATGTCACTACAATTTGTCAGTTCGATTTTAGTGGTTTTGAGGAATTACTGTCCGAAGGAGGTGGTGAACAACTGAACATTTAGTTTCTTTGTTTTCCTTAAATGCTTTGCCATTGTGGCAATATAACATAAAGGAGGTTTTTACTTGGGAATATTTTTTCGAGATGAAGAAACATGACACAATTTTTAACTACCTAGTTGTGCGCATTAACTACTTCAACCATCACAATCCAGCAGATGCAAACAGAGGCGTACACCTGTTTACTTGGTTTAGGACTAGGGTTACAAACGGGGCGGATTGCTGTACAGTACATCTTAAGAAATTTACATCTAAAAAAGCAGGGAGGGAAAGAAGGAAATTTAGTTTTGCGGGACGCGGCTTGCCACAGTATTTAGGACTCTTAGAGCATCTCCACTCGTTGGCGCTCGCCACGTCCAAATCCGGTGAAATTTTCGTCCGGATTGGAGGAAGATTTAGCCTGGGGAGCGCCGAAGTTCCAGCCATCCCCCCCGGCAGGAAACCCCGAACCTCGACCATTTGACATATTTCAAACAAATTTAACATAAAATTTAACAAGTTCGGCGAGCAAGAGTACTAAAATTGCTGAAACAAATTCGGCGATAATCAGTACAATGTTTAACAAGTGCTGAAACAAATGAAGCACACAATTTCACAGTTTTTCAAACAAATTATGACAGACTAGTTGGCGTCGGCGTTGGCGTTGCCTCGGAGCGTCCATATGTGCTCCACCAGATCATCTTGCAGCTGTTGATGCATTGTAGAGTCTCGAATCTCCTGGCGCATACCAATGAAGGCGGCCCATGATGGAGGCACCTGGTGATTAGGCTGTGCAAGAGGACCCTCTCTCTCATATGGTGCTTGTTGCTCAGCCAGATGAACCGAATGTTTTCGCTCATTTTCAATAATCATATTGTGTAGGCACACACAGCAGTTCATCACCTCCCACATCTGATCTTTGGACCAAGTCATAGCGGGGAACCGGATGACAGCAAATCTCTGCTAGAGGACACCAAATGCACGCTCCACGTCTTTTCGGCAAGCTTCTTGTTTCTTCACAAACTCGCAAAGTTTGGGGGTGCTAGGTTTCGAGATAGTCTTCACAAATGTTGGATAGATACCGTCTGCAAGGTAGTATCCTTTGTTGTAGTGCCGACCATTGATCACATAGTTCACCGGGGGAGCATGACCCTCAACAAGCTTGGAAAAGATCGGGGAGCAGTTTAGGACGTTGATGTCATTGTTGGATCTAGGCATACCAAAGAAAGAGTGCCAAATCCAGAGATCATGGGTAGCCACTGCTTCAAGTATCACAGTGCAGCCGTTCTTGTGACCCTTGTACATTCCCTGCCACGCAAACAGACAGTTCTTCCATTTCTAATGCATGCAGTCAATGCTTCCAAGCATCCCTGGAAAACCCCTAGCTTCATTTGTTGCAAGGATCCTCTGAGTGTATTCGACAGTGGGTGATCTCAAGTAAAAGTCCCCGAACACTGCTATGACGGCTCTGCAGAACCGGTAGAAACAATCAAGGGCGGTGGACTCCGCCATCCGAAGATAGTCATCTGCACCATCACCGGGAGCTCCATACGCCAGCATCCTCATAGCCACTGTGCACTTCTGCAGTGACGAAAATCCAATCAAACCAGTGCAATCCGCCTTGCATCTGAAGTAGGGGTCAAAGTCTCGGATGGCATACACAATTTGCAGAAATCGCTTTCTGCTCATCCTGAAACGACGCCGGAAAACACTCTCACCGTGCAATGGATTGTCGGCGAAGTAGTCGGCGTACAACATGCAGTAGCCCTCCATTCGTTGTCTCGGCCTGCACTTCCGGCGACCTGGTACCGACCCACCACGTCGACCAGTTGCTAGTCCGGCGTACATGCTTGACAAGCAACCGAGGATCATCATGTGCTCCTCGTCTTGGGCAGCGGCTGCCATCTCTTCTCGCATAAGCTCGACGAACATCTGCTCCTCCTCTTCGTCCGAGTCCATGGCCGGCGAGGCAAATGGACGAACACCTGACGGGCGTGGTCGGGGCAACCCGAGCCGCGAGCGACGAGGAGTAGGCCAAAGTCGGAAAACAGGCCGGCGGAGGAGCAGCCAGATAGGCCTTCGTCGAAAGACGGCGGAATATAGGCAGGTGGAGAAGGAGGGACGGCGGAATCTGGGCAACAAGCCGGCGGGGTGGTGCCGGCGGCGAGAGAGATACGAGGGATGGGGGAGATTTTGAGCGAGGTGGCGGTGGGGTTCGTGTGTCGGGTCGCCGACAGATCGGGCCCTTCCCCGCTTTTCACTCGTCCGGAGTCCCCGATAGATCCCCGGGGGACCGGGGATGGCGTGGGCTCGCCGAATGGATGAAGGACCAAATCCGGACGAAAACGAGAAACCGGGGACGCGACTGGGCCGAATTTCGCCGTCCGGATGGGAAAAACGTCGCTCGGGGGCCTAGTCGGGGAGACGAGTGGAGATGCTCTTACAACTGTTCTTGTTGGTGTTGGCTGGTGTTACGAATTTGTTGCATGTCATGGGGGAGGGGGGGGCTCTCCTATTTGACGCTTAGCGACGACCGGCGCGTCGACGCGTGAAGCAGATCCCGGGTGGGCCGGCCCATATCTTGCGACATGTGATGAGTTTAGAGTGGATCCCAGCGCTTGCTTCGTTTGATTTGTTTTTAGTTCTTTTTTACTTAACGAACAACCAGATCATCTCGGATTCAAATTTTAAAAATCAAAATTTGAAAAAAAAATCGAAGTGAAAATAGTTCAGGTTCGGAAATTTTTTATATCCCAAGAAAGTTCAACTTCTAAAAAAATTAAATGAAAGAATGTTCAAATCAGAAAAATGTTCAAATCTGAAAATATTCAAATTTCAAAAGTGTTCAAATCTAAAAATGTTCAAAATTTGAAAATGTTTAGCTTTAAAAAATCAAAATTCTAAAAATTTATATCCAAAAAATATTCAAACCTTGAAAATGTTCAGATTTAAAATTTTCAAAATTCAAAAATATTTAAATCCGAAAAATATTCAAGCGAAAAAGTTCAGATTTGGAAAAATGTTAAAATTTGAAAATTGTTAACATTTAAATAAAGTTCAAATTGTGAAAAACAAAATTTCAATTTAAAAAATATTCACATTTTAAAAATGTTCAGATTTTAAAAAATGTTTAGATTTGAAAAAAATCAGATTTCAAAAATATTTAAAATTGAAAAGTTTAAATTTGAGAAAATCAGATTTTAAAAATATCAAATTTAGGAAAACTTTGAAATTTGAAAAAGAAAAACAGAAAACCGAAGAAGAAAGAATAGAAAAAAAAACGAAAACCCAAAGATACGAACCGAAACCAGAAAATCTGGAAAAACCAAAGCGGAAGGATCTAGAAGTTTCCCGAAACCGGAAAAACCAGAACGCTATGCCGGCCCATTTAGCAAATGTACGAAGTCAAGAGGTATGCGTAGGGAGGCTAATGTGTGCACGAAGGGTCTCATGGTCTCATGGGGCATGGAAATTCATAAGTTAATCCACTTCTGTTATGGGCTTTGGGCTTCTGGGCAGAGAGGCATGCTGCGAGGCAAAGCAGAAGCAACGGCAGCTTAAGATTCACCCCTGCTCAGCTCAGTCGGGGTCGACCTATTATCCGCTCAGCAGCGTGGTGTATGAAGCATCGCCTAGGAAGCGATTCGTGATGGACCGGTCCATTAGCCTCTCGCCGAAACGAAGTAGTAACATAGTTTTCTAAGGATACACATGATTCGAGTTATAGCTCACTGATTTCAACCTTAGTGATAAGGTATTAACTTGTTAATATCTACAAGTTGTAGACTAGGGTTTCGCGGAAAGTAGAGAGCAAGTAGATCTTTAAGGTTTCAGTCGAAAAGATACTCGACTACTAAAAACTAGGGTTGTGTTGATAATGAATCGATAATTTCTTTCTCCCTCGACTCCCCCTTATATAGGAGGCGGAGCCGAGGGTTTCGTGCCGTACAAGTTACAAACAGCGGGAGAGTCTTTGAGTTCGTCCCGTACAATTACAAATCTCTCTATTCTTAATCTATCGCTATCTTACATATCGACGCTTTATTGGGCTTCCGGGCTTTGTAATCTTCGGATCATGGTCCTTCAGTAATCCCCGGGTACCTTCTTCGGCAGGCTCATTCGGGATGTCTACGTCACTTAGTCCATGTACGAGGAGACCCAAGCTTGAATCCTAGTATGCACAACCATTATTCGATTTTTCCGAATCTAAGCGAAAATTCCAAATCTCAGTAAAAAATATTTTTTGAACAAATTTATCATTTTTTGATTTTCCCGAATCTAAGCGAAATTTTCAAATTTTGAATATGAGAAAAAATAATTTTGAACAAAACAAACCATTTTTCGATTTTTCCGAATCTCAGAGAAAATTTCAAATTTTGAATCTAAGAAAAAAATTATTTTGAAAAATTCTGATTCTAAGCAAAAAAATAATTTTGAAAACGTTTACCATTTTTTTGATTTTTTGAATCAGAACGAAATTTTCAAACTTTGAATCTGAGCAAAAAAAAATTTAAACAAATTCCGAATCTGAGCAAAAAATAATTTTAAAAAATTTCAAATCTGAGCAAAAATTAATTTTGAATAAATTTATAATCTAAGCAAAATTTGCTCAAATTTTAAATTTTCTCAAATTCAAAAATGTTGAAAATAGTAAATCTAGAGTATTGGGTGAATCTCTGTTGTCACCAAATCCCCATAAAACCCCATCCTCAATCCACTAGGTAGGGGTAGAGTATTGGGGATTGAAAAAATTACACTAAAATTTGGGAAAAAGTGAGGATAAGTGGGGATTAAACTCGCTCATACTCTAGCACCAAATATGCACTGGGGGTAAGTGGTGATTTGAAGTTTGGAGCGGATTATCCCCACTAAGAGCATCTCTAACAGAGCCCGTAAATCCAGCCGGAACCGAACTTTTCCGGCGGATTTACGGGTTCGGGCCGAAACTGGCGCAGATCAGCGCCCAGAAAAGTGGGCCGGCCCGAATTGGAACCTCAGGGGCCCGAACAACTCCCCGCACAGCCCCTATTAAAAAGGTTCGCCGACGGGAGTTCGGTTCGCAAACCCTACTCCCCTCCGCCGTCTTCTCTTCCTCCGCCGCCGCCAGTCCCCCGCTCCGACGAGCAATCCACGTGCAGCTAGCCACCGCACCTCCACCCTCCGCCGCGCGATGGCCTCCCGTGGAGGTGCTGGCAGCCCAGCCGCGGGATTGGGCGGCGGGGACTCGCCGCCGCGTCCGCCCGTATTCCGTACCGGGGCAGAGCGGCGGAAATGGGTCCGCTCGGAGGGCGCGCGCAAGCGCAGCGCCCGCCGGTGGACCAACAGGGGGCTCACGCCCTGTGGTGACCCTGCATACCACTGCATGTTGTAGTATGCCAGTCGTTGATATAACATTCGCGAAGTACCATTCCGCAAATATCACATCCCTCAGAGTAGTACAACAGAACATAGCAAGGTCCATAACTCATTCACATATTATTACAATCATCATACACAAGTCGTCTCGGAGCTCCTCTTGGGTCCTAAGAGGATAACTCCTGGGTTCGAGGCGAACCCAACTTAACTTACAATACCATTGTCTCATTAAACTAAACATTTATTTAATCGAGCAGCTTTGTAGTAAGAGTTTGTGCTGCTCGGCTACTACTACTCCTCCTGATATCCTTAGGCTTGTTCTCCTCCGGCAGCCTCCCCGGTTCCGTAGACTATGATGTAGTCTACACCTTCAACACCTCCTGAGAGGTCTGGTTCCTCGTAGCCGATGATCTCGGCTCCATCATTGCTGTCGTAGTCCTCCTCCTCCAGACGGTTCAGACAATCTAAGCATGGGGTTTAAGAGTGGTATGAGTACGAGCGTACTCAACAAGTTCATTATAGATAAGAGGTGTTTAATGCACTAGCTACGATATTAGACCAGAAAGTCTAATACCAATGCAAGTTTTGATAAACATTTCTTCAAGAGATTGCTTTTATTTCAAAGAGCTATGTCCGTCAGCCTTCACCGGTTTACTAGAACTTCATGGAGCTCCTTTCCGGCCGCGTTCGCAGTTCCTCAATCCCGGAACGAGGGAGTGACAGTCACGATTCTTACGCTCTGCAGAGGTGTGTTGCTTTACCCATAAGAGATCTTAACCTTGGTGCCAACCGGCAGCTTTCCGTCCACACTTCCTTAGGTGTGAGGCCCGGTATAAGGTCTAGCCAATCATGTTCCTCCGCTACCTCGAACACCCACCCTTTGTTGCATGCCCCGACCACGGGTCCTCGCCGGTCCCATTACTCCCACTCGGGGGTGGACCCCGACCACGACGACGGTTTGGGATCGAACCAAACTCCTTCGCCGGAAGCTGCAACCCATCATAGACCGCAATACCGTGGGGACTTTAGGCTTCCCAGCCCACCGCTTGCACTTCGAGAGACAAGTGACTACGGACAATGCCGTGGGGACTTTAGGCTTCCCAGCCCACCGCTTGCCCCGATGAGATACAAGTGTCTACGGTAAAGCGCATCCGTTGATGAACGAGAGGTGGAAACACTTTTGACTACTCCGTCCCACTCCAGATCTTATGGTTAACACGGATATTACGGCACAAGAATCACTGGCGACATTTGTTGTTTAATCCTAGATGGATATAAGCCCGTGCAATGGAACCTCCACCATATCAACACAATCCATGGTTCCATTGCCCACCACATAGTCATATTCATAGTTATGAAAGTAGTGGTTTTGATTTTTATGCAATAGTGATAACCATAATACTTTGCAAGTAATTTGATAGAAATACTCCAATGACATGAGCAAGTGATGAACTTGCACGAACAACTGCAAAGTTCTGCAGTTGGTAGGTATGGACTGACCCTTGTCCTCTTGTTCTGAAAAGATAGCATCATTGTCCGATAAGGGCAATGGTTAAAGAAGCAATTTATGCATGATTCCATTTTTAGGGTTTGTTCCCCCCTTCCGACATCGTTATTATTTCATGTAAGAGGTTAATACTAAGAATAGTTTGGGAAGACTTGATTTAAAGTAAAATACAACCTTGAAATGTTGTCAAGGTGTTTTTTAGAGTCCAAATGAATTTATGGACTTATTTTTATTATTGAAAATAACATGTGTGATTTAAATGATTATTAATTCATCAAATTTGAACTTATTCTAATTTATCTCCAAAAATTCCATTTCATATTTTATTATGATAGAGAATTTTATTCTGAGTGGTTTTCATATTTTTATTTATTTTTTTGGAGTTATATTTTATTTTATAAAATTCTTGGAAATTCTTGTTTAAATGGGTATTTTGGAAATGTCCAAAATACCCCTCGGCCCCACTTGTCAGGCGGCCGAGCTGGTTAGGTTGGACCAGCCCAGTGGGCTCGGTCCAACCGACCCAGTCGCCTCGTCGTCCTCTACCCCGAAACCCTAATTCCCCTTTTGGGCTCCCGCGACACCGAAATCGCCTCCGCCGTCGTCGCCCTGCTCCGGCCGCCTCCGGCCATCATCGGCGACGATCAGATGTGGATCTGGACCACCTCTCGACGGCGGACCTGGTGGTCCGCGTCGATTTGACGCTCGCGTCCACCTCGACTCTTCCCCAACGCATCTGTGCCTCGGCCGCACGGATCCGCGAAGATCCGTCGTTCGTCGGTGTCCCTGGCGCTGCGGTGCGGCCGTGTGCCACGCCGTGGTTCTTTGGTAGCCTGCGGCGCCGTGGCTTGGCTTGGCTTTGGCGCTGCCGTGGCCCCGGCGTGTGCCGCCGTGGCCGCCATGGCCGCGCCCTTCATCACGCACCACCGGTGAGTACTCCTTCGCCTCCTTCTCTCCCTCTCTGCGCTACTCTCTTCTCTCCTACATCCGCTCGGCCACCGGCCTCATCCTCCATGTGGAGATGCTTGCCGTGCCGATGCGTGGCTGCTGCGGCTTGCTAGCTTGTGCTCATGCTTCTTGTCTTTGTGTGGTCGTGCTCTGCTTTGCTTGCTATGCATTTCTTACTTAAATCTCTCCCTGTGCTTCTGTTCTTGTTACTGCGCTTGTTAGGCTCTCAAGTGTATTCAATTATCTTGTCCAGGCTAGATGGCTATGTGTAAATTCTTGCAACTTTGCAAGAACCAGTGCCATCTGTGTGGTGCTCTCGGGGCTTTGCTTTCTTGTCACTAACGCATTTGCTTATCGGTCTTTGCAATTGTTCATGATCTGTGGCTGCTCCATTTATATGATCGATGGTTAATACTAGGCTTAGCTCTAGTATGTAATTTTCATGCTCTGTCAAACCACGATGATCAAGCGATCATCGGATGCTTGATCTTTGGACTCTTGTTTCAACCCCACTAGGGCTTTTCCTAGTGGTCGTGTGACCCTGGCTTGTCTTTGGTGTATGGTGTTGCTTGCTCAAGCATAATCTGATGCTTGCGGTGATCCTCTGGATCATATGCAAAGCTACTGGTGGGTTGATTACTTGTATATTCATTTATCTGTGTTATTTGACTTGGCTTAAATGAATAATTGTGGTGAAGCTGAGCAAGAATGATCATATAGATTTAATTTGTTTGGGCTAGAGGGATGCCAACCTTTGTTGGGAACCCTAGTCCATTCTGAACCCTTCGGGTGATGATGTGTTAGGCTGGAAGTGTTGGCTGTGGTTGAGGTGGCCTTGACAGCCACTTGGTCTTTGTCAGGGTAGCTCCCACTATCTCTGTGGCTAAGCTTGTGGTGTATTATGGCTTCTTGGCTTTGACCATCTTTGGTTGCCGAGTGCTCTTGGTGTTGACAAATCTAGATAGACACATGATAGTCTATCATGTCCGATGGCTTAGCTAGCTATGGGTTGTCAAGTGAGCTTGGTAGTTAGCCGAGGCTTTGAATCCATGTTGGATTTCTCTGGTTATGTCCCAGTGTGGACATAACCGATGTTCCCCTGGATGATTTCTCTTGGCTGTTTTCTCTGTTTGCTTCAACCAAATGACTGGATAGCCAAATGATGATACAATCTGGGTTTCCTACCCTTACGTGCTCTGTGATGCATAGCATGCTTATATATGAGCAAAACTTGGTTTTGCTCAGGTTGATTTGGTTTATACCTCACTCCAGCTCCTAGAATGAGTTGTTGGTGTAGAGGATTGCTTCTGGTGGTTTTGATTTGCCTGCCCTTCTCCTCCTTGCAAGCTTGTGAATCTTGGTTTGGTTCAGTGGTGATCTGAGGCAGGTTGAACAGCTCTGGCTGTTCTTCCTGTTCTTGGTGTTCTTACTCTTTGGAGATCTTTGCCGATGGAATGGCTAGGGTTCACTGTTGAAGAGGTTTATATTTGGCTGGCCTCTTCTCCCCCTGGTCGACAGCTTGGTCTGGTTCAGCTTGTGACTCACTGCTGGTGTGTGTGTGTGCTGTGATGCATGCACACCCCATGCCTTGGTGTTGAGCATGCACACATGTACTGTGAGCTGCCTGTGTGTGTGTGTGTAGCACTGGTGTGGTGTACCGGGACTTGGAGATGGATCAGCTCGGCGGATCCATGTGCATATCCTCTCCAATTTCATTTTCTTTGCGAATTTGCCAAGTGGCTATGCCACTTGGCATAACACTTGATTTTCTTTCTTTGTGTTTGTGTGCAGGGATCATCAATTGAGCAAAATGGACATGGAATTCATCATATACAAGATCAAGTGAAGATGATCTTGTAGAATTTAGAATAGGATATTAACTTGTAATTTTTATTTATTTTCCTTTCTTCTATTCTGCCCATTTATGTAATGTGTTGTATTATTCTTTTAATTTTACTTTTGAATCTTGTAATGACATTGTAATGTGTGTGATGATCAATAAAGCTCAAAGTTTTCTCTAATGAGCTTAACTTTATTATATTAGTTCATCTTATTTATTATTGTTCATTTACTTAATAAATTTACTTAATGGAATTATTTAAGGTAATTATTTAATGTTTGAATTTGAAATTCAAAGTCAACCTTGGTTTGAATTTAACCATGTCTTATTATTTAAAATTCAATCAAGCAAACTCTCCCCTCTCATCTCAAAACCCTAACTAGTGAAGAGAAATGCAAGTTTGTCGCACTCTCGAAACCCTAACCCTGTAAGGTGTCGAGAGAGAAACTTGTCCCCCTTCGATGCAGTTTTTGTTTAAAAGCGCGAAATTTCCCCAGAATTTACTATGCAATGCACATCCCTTTCTAAAATCTACCCCTTGATCGTCTCTAAACCTGGGACATTACAGCCTTTCCCCCTTAAAGAAAACTTCGTCCCGAAGTTGTGGTTGTAATACCTGAACAGCTCGGGGTATGTTTTCCTCAGGTCTTCTTCTTTTTCCCAGGTGGCTTCCCTCTCGGGATGATGCTTCCATTGTATCTTGCAATACTTGATCGCCTTATTTACGAGTTGTTTCCAGCTCTCTTCGAGAATCTTAGTGGCTTCTCAATGTACGTCAAGTCTGGTTGTAACTCGAGCTCCTCATGTGATATTGGTTCATCTGGGGTCTTCAAACATTTCCGAAGTTGTGACACATGGAATACATTATGAACTTGAGCTAACCTTCCCGGTAGATCCAACTCAAAGGCTAAACCTCGATTCTGACTCAGTATCTTGAAAGGTCCTATGTATCTAGGGCTCAACTTTCCTTTTACTCCGAATCTCTGAAGTCCTTTCATCGGGCTTACCTTAAGATAAACCATGTCTCCAACTTGTGGCTCCCATGTCCTTCTCTTCTGATCGGCATAACTCTTTTGCCGACTCTGGGCTATTTTGAGCTTTGTCTCGATAATGTCAATGATTTGTTGTTTTTCTTTGACATAATCAGGATTGAACTCTTTGCTAGCTCCGGCTTCATACCAACATATGGGTGATCTACACTTCCTTCCATACAGAGCTTCAAATGGTGCCATCTTGATGCTACTTTGATAACTATTGTTGTATGAAAACTCTGCTAAAGGTAGATGCTCCTCCCATGATCCTCCGAAGTCTAGGGCACAAGCCCTAAGCATATCTTCTAAGATCTGATTGGTTCTCTCGGTTTGTCCACCAGTTTGTGGATGATAAGCGGTACTATAGTCTAATTTGGATCCTAAAGCTTCGTGAAGCTGTTTCCAGAATGCTGATGTGAACACGGATCCTCGATCCGATACGATCTTCTTTGGCACTCCATGCTTACTTACGATCTCTTTGATGTAAAGATCGATAAGTTTCTCTCCTTTATCCTGCTGGTTTACTGCTAAAAAGTGTGCACTCTTCGTCAACCGGTCCACGATTACCCATATCATGTCCTTCTTTTTATTAGTCATGGGTAGTCCGGTGATGAAATCCATTCCTATCTCCTCCCATTTCCACTCTGGAATAGGTAAAGGTTGTAACTTCCCTGCCGGACTCTGATGTTCAGCCTTCACCCGCTGGCGGAGTATGGCATTCTGCCACATATTGTGCTATCTCCCTCTTCATGTTATTCCACCAGAATAGTTCCTTTAAGTCCATGTACATCTTTGTACTTCCCGGATGTATTGAATATGGTGTTTGATGAGCTTCCCGGAGTATTACTTCCTTAATTTCAGCAATATCCGGAACGCAAATTCTTTTCTGGAACCACAAAGATCCAGATTCTCCTCGGTGAAATTCTGATGGTCTTCCCTCATCTATTCTCCTCATCTCTTCTACAATGAATGGATCGTCCAACTGACCCATCATTATCTCATTCTTCAGGTTGACATTCAACTCATCGGCTACTTGCAACGCCGATAATCCTTCATGGGCTTCCTTCTCCCAAAGTTGTATTTGGGCTTGGCTTATTTCCTTCCTCAGCTCCGGTGATATTTCTTGTTCCACTCCTCCCGTACTCTTCCTACTCAGGGCATCTGCTACAACATTAGCCTTCCCTGGTGTGTAATTGATTGTCAGATCATAATCCTTAATCAATTCTAGCCATCTTTTCTGCCTCATGTTGAGTTCCTTCTGAGTGAAGAAAGATTTGAGGCTTTTATGGTCTGTATAAAGCTCACACTTAGCTCCATAGAGAAAATGTCTCCATGTTTTAAGTGCGAATACGACCGCTGCTAATTCCAAGTCATGCGTTGGATAGTTCACTTCATGAGGTCTGAGTTGCCTCGATCCATAGGATATCACTTTCCGATCTTGCATGAGTACGCAACCCAATCCATGTTTGGATGCGTCACAGTACACGGTGTAATCCTTGCCCACTTCCGGAACTGCTAACACCGGTCTTTGTGGTGAGTTTCTCTTTCAGAGTTTGAAAACTTTTCTCACACTCCTCTGACCACACAAATGGTGTGTTCTTTCTTAACAACTTTGTCATTGGTCCTGCTATCTTAGAGAATCCTTCAATGAATCTCCGATAGTATCCTGCCATTCCAAGGAATCCACGGATTTCCTTGACAGTCTTAGGTGCTTCCCATTCTAAAACTGCTGCTACCTTACTTGGGTTAACAGCGATTCCATCTTTGCTAATGACATGACCAAGAAATTCCACTTGATCTAGCCAAAATTCACACTTACTAAGTTTGGCATAAAGTTGGTGTTCCCTTAGTGTCTGCAACACTAACCTCAAATGTTCGGCATGTTCTGCCTTGTTCTTGGAATATATCAAGATATCATCGATGAATACGATGACAAACTTGTCAAGATATGGCATGAAGATCTTATTCATGAGATTCATGAATATTGCTGGGGCATTAGTTAATCCAAAAGGTACTACAAGGTATTCATGGTGTCCATACCTTGAGACAAAGGCAGTTTTCGGAACGTCCTCCTTCTTGATCTTTATCTGGTGATAACCCGATCTTAGATCAATCTTGGAAAAGACTCCCGCTCCTCTAACCTGATCAAATAGATCTTGTATTCTTGGAAGCGGATACTTGTTCTTGATTGTGACGTTGTTCAGATTTCGGTAGTCTCCGCACATCCTTCTTCCTCCATCTCTTTTATCCACGAAGATCACAGGTGATCCCCATGGTGAAACACTCTCCTGAATGAATCCCTTTTGTTCCAAATCATCCAGTTGTTCCTTGAGTTCTTTCAACTCTTTAGGCCCCATTTTATATGGTGCTTTGGCAATCGGAGCTGTTCCTGGGATTAGGTCGATAGTGAATTCTATCTCCCTATCTGGTGGCATACCAGGTAATTCCTTGAAACACATCCTGAAATTCATTTACTACAGGTATATCTTCTAACTTTACCTCCTTCATGCTATTCAGCTGTAGCTCCACTTCAATCTGTGTATGTTTGTCGCCTTGGTAGATCATTCGACTTCCATCGGGGCTTTTCAAAGACACCGTTTTGTTTACACAGTCGATCAATGCTCCATTAGCTTCCAACCAGTTCATACCAAGAATGACATCAATGTCCTTCATCGGTAAAATGAACAGGTCCGCGTCAAACGCGCACTTATTGATCATAATGACTTGTTTTTGTTTGGCATGGGTTACTAATATCGTTCCCCCCGCAGAAAGTATGGTTATGGGTGTATCTAACTTAGTGCAACTAATCCCATGTTTGATGATGAATTGTTGAGAAATGAATGATGTAGTTGCACCAGTATCAAAAAGTACTTTGCCAGGGTGAGTGAGTATCTGGAGCGTACCTATCACCGCCTGGTCAGAATTGACCACCTCCTCCAGACTGGTACAATTCAGCTTGCCGAAGGGCTTCTTATTCTTCCAGTTCCCTCCGGTGTTTCCTCGATTTCCTCCTCCTCCACTATTCTTCTTGGGGCAGTCCTTCAGCATGTGCCCCTCCTGACGACACCCAAAGCATATGATCTTGGGTTTCCTACAATCCTTCATGACATGTCCTTTTAATCCACAGGCATGGCATGTAATCTGATTTGCAGACTGATATCCTTGGTTCCTCCTCTGATTGCTGTTGTTGTTGTTGTTGTTGTTGTTGTTGTTGTTGTTGTTGTTATACCGTGGCTTGAAACTCAAGCTGGTATTGGGCTTGTTACTAACAAACCTCTTAGGCTCATACTTGGCCTTCTTCCTCTTTTCTTCTTGCAGTTGTTTAAAGTCATCTTCAAGAGTGATGGCTGCATCCACCAACTCTTGAAATTCTGTTGCTCTCATCATCCGCAGCTGTACCTTGAACTGGGGACTTAACCCTCTCAGAAATCTCTTCTTCTTCTTGTCCTCGGTATTGACTTCCTCAACAGCATACCGGGACAGCTTTGAAAACTCCCTGACATAGGTCAGGATTGCCTTATCCTTCTGCTCGAGACTTTCGAACTCTCGACGCTTCAGTTCCACGATACTTTCAGGGACATTGGATTCCCTGAACTTCCTTGCAAACTCCTCCCAGGTGAATACCTTTCCTGCCGGATACACGGCTACAATGTTGTCCCACCATGATGCGGCAGGTCCACATAGTAGATGGGTAGCATATCGGACCTTCTCTTGATCATTGCATCCAACAGTGTTGAGCTTGCGCTCAGTATCCATCAACCAATCTTCCGCATCCATCGGCTCTGGCGCGTACGCGAAAGATATCGGCTTGGTGTTCTGGAAGTCTGCTAATGTGACTCCCTGGTTCTCAGGTCTCTCCACCCTATTCTGCTGCATCAGATCCTGAAGGAATTTGTTCTGCAGCTCCAATGTTACACGCTGCCTCTCTTCCGCCAGTTGCATGTATTGGATAAAGTTCTGCTGAGTCATGGGTGGTGGTGGTGGTGGAAACTGATCTCTAGCTGCACCCTCAGCCTCTTCCTTTTCCTTTGCTTCGCGCTCCATGCGCTGCGCTTCCGTCTCGTTTCCTAACGTTCCCGACATAATCCCCCTAGTTCTGCAACACAAGATGATACTCATAATTACTCCATGCGCAAGTTTTCTGAGCTCAACTTTGTGCACAGAACTAGTCACGCAATGAAAATCAAGAAGCAAATCCAAATCATACAAAACATATACCCTGTATATACATACATAAGTGGTCTTATTACAATACTCAAGTCGATGTGAGTATGCAAACTCACTTATTAAAGTATATGTACAAATTTATACAAATATTACAAACTATAATACACGTGGTACTTGTGTATTATAGCCACGCCTCCCTTGGTGGACTTCTACTCGGTCTTCACTCCCGGTACATTCCAGGCTTCCATCCGGTCGAACGTGTCGTCCTCCTGATAGACCCTGGAACATAAGGTCTCCCCGTTGGCTTGTAATCCGAATCCGATGATGACCCTAAGGAGAAATCAGTGTTCACAAACTGATCGTTGAGTGCATCATAGTCCACCCATCGGGTGTACTCTCCTGTAGCCCCACCATAAGGGTTACCAAAACCCATACCCGACTCAACCTGTGTCGGATATCCTCCATCCACTCCTTCATTACTAGGATAGCTCTGGTTACAGGTTGTTGCATCATCGTTCATCTCTCCATCATAATACTCAGTAGTACTATGGGTTCCAGTATCACTACCCCAACGCCAACCCCTAGAATTCTCGATCGGAGTCTCGGAACGCTGGTTGTTTCCGGATTCCGCTCCGCCTTCGTATCCCCCATAGGAACTATTCAGGTAGTTCCCAGTGTAGCAGGTGTAGGTTCACGTGCAAGTGGATCAAAGCTGATGTAGTCACCAGCTGAATAAACTGGTGTGTGCACTACATTCTCCATAGGTTCTTTCCCCCTACTCTCCTCCTTGGGTTCGGTAAATTCCTCTAGCATCGTATCAGTAGCTCCTATCAGATGATGGTTCAGCTGAAAGAGTAGTGATATGAAGTTACGGCTATTATCCATATATTTTGCCGCTGCTATGGGTTTGCGTTTGGCGTATTTGTAGTGGTTGAGCAAGAGATCTTCCTCCTCCTGATTATGAGGAATATGGGAGAACTCGGAATCCATAAGCTCTTTTGTCTTATGTTCCCGTATGTCGGTTATGGCTCTCATAACAGCTATATGATAGGCTGTGTTGGTTGTCCTAGCTTCTCCGGTGGCATGACTACGCTCATTCCCAAAGATTCGGGAAGTCGCAGTCCTACTGCACTTGGCCAACACCGGTCCATCATAGAACATGTACTTCTTTCTTTGGAATCTGGGGATCACACCCAAATTCCAGCAACATGGATCGTAGGATATCAGCAAGTCCTCCTTGGTACTCGTTCAGTGTGGAATCCATAACTTTCACGTTTCTTCCCGGTCGTGAACTTGCCATGTTGGCTGTAGAAATAGAAAGATTATAAGATTAGTAATAATGCATCATAATAGAGATAATAAAGAATTGTCGCACTAAAAGATATGATTGTTGTATTCTCAATTGAATATACACCATATTTTTAGAGAATTCTTTACTAATCCTATTTGACTCCTAACGTTTAGTCCCATTTACTAGGTTCCAACCTAAGGTCAAAGCTTTTGCTCACGATACCAAGCTGTGGTGACCACATACCACCGCATGTTGTAGTATGCCGGTCGTTGATATAACATTCGCGAAGTACCATTCCGCAAATATCACATCCCTCAGAGTAGTACAACAGAACATAGCAAGGTCCATAACTCATTCACATATTATTACAATCATCATACACAAGTCGTCTCGGAGCTCCTCTTGGGTCCTAAGAGGATAACTCCTGGGTTCGAGGCGAACCCAACTTAACTTACAATACCATTGTCTCATTAAACTAAACATTTATTTAATCGAGCAGCTTTGTAGTAAGAGTTTGTGCTGCTCGGCTACTACTACTCCTCCTGATATCCTTAGGCTTGTTCTCCTCCGGCAGCCTCCCCGGTTCCGTAGACTATGATGTAGTCTACACCTTCAACACCTCCTGAGAGGTCTGGTTCCTCGTAGCCGATGATCTCGGCTCCATCATTGCTGTCGTAGTCCTCCTCCTCCGCACGGTTCGGACAATCTAAGCATGGGGTTTAAGAGTGGTATGAGTACGAGCGTACTCAACAAGTTCATTATAGATAAGAGGTGTTTAATGCACTAGCTACGATATTAGACCGAAAGTCTAATACCAATGCAAGTTTTGATAAACATTTCTTCAAGAGATTGCTTTTATTTCAAAGAGCTATGTCCGTCACCTTCACCGGTTTACTAGAACTTCATGGAGCTCCTTTCCGGCCGCGTTCGCAGTTCCTCAATCCCGGAACAGGAGTGACAGTCCACGATTCTTACGCTCTGCAGAGGTGTGTTGCTTTACCCATAAGAGATCTTAACCTTGGTGCCAACCGGCAGCTTTCCGTCCACACTTCCTTAGGTGTGAGGCCCGGTATAAGGTCTAGCCAATCATGTTCCTCCGCTACCTCGAACACCCACCCTTTGTTGCATGCCCCGACCACAGGTCCTCGCCGGTCCCATTACTCCCACTCGGGGTGGACCCCGACCACGACGACAGTTTGGGATCGAACCAAACTCCTTCGCCGGAAGCTGCAACCCATCATAGACCGCAATACCGTGGGGACTTTAGGCTTCCCCAGCCCACCGCTTGCACTTCGAGCGACAAGTGTCTACGGACTATGCCGTGGGGACTTTAGGCTTCCCCAGCCCACCGCTTGCCCGACGGATACAAGTGTCTACGGTAAAGCGCATCCGTTGATGAACGAGAGGTGGAAACACTTTTGACTACTCCGTCCCACTCCGGATCTTATGGTTAACACGGATATTACGGCACAAGAATCACTGGCGACATTTGTTGTTTAATCCTAGATGGATATAAGCCCGTGCAATGGAACCTCCACCATATCAACACAATCCATGGTTCCATTTCCCACCACATAGTCATATTCATAGTTATGAAAGTAGTGGTTTTGATTTTTATGCAATAGTGATAACCATAATACTTTGCAAGTAATTTGATAGAAATACTCCAATGACATGAGCAAGTGATGAACTTGCCTGAACACTGCAAAGTTCTGCAGTTGGTAGGTATGGACTGACCCTTGTCCTCTTGTTCTGAAAAGATAGCATCATTGTCCGATAAGGGCAATGGTTAAAAAAGCAATTTATGCATGATTCCATTTTTAGGGTTTGTTCCCCCCTTCCGACGTCGTTATTATTTCATGTAAGAGGTTAATACTAAGAATAGTTTGGGAAGACTTGATTTAAAGTAAAATACAACCTTGAAATGTTGTCAAGGTGTTTTTTAGAGTCCAAATGAATTTATGGACTTATTTTTATTATTGAAAATAACATGTGTGATTTAAATGATTATTAATTCATCAAATTTGAACTTATTCTAATTTATCTCCAAAAATTCCATTTCATATTTTATTATGATAGAGAATTTTATTCTGAGTGGTTTTCATATTTTTATTTATTTTTTTGGAGTTATATTTTATTTTATAAAATTCTTGGAAATTCTTGTTTAAATGGGTATTTTGGAAATGTCCAAAATACCCCTCGGCCCCACTTGTCAGGCGGCCGAGCTGGTTAGGTTGGACCAGCCCAGTGGGCTCGGTCCAACCGACCCAGTCGCCTCGTCGTCCTCTACCCCGAAACCCTAATTCCCCTTTTGGGCTCCCGCGACACCGAAATCGCCTCGCCGTCGTCGCCTGCTCGGCCGCCTCCGGCCATCATCGGTGACGATCGGATGTGGATCTGGACCACCTCTCGACGGCGGACCTGGTGGTCCGCGTCGATTTGACGCTCGCGTCCACCTCGACTCTTCCCCAACGCATACGTGCCTCGGCCGCACGGATCCGCGAAGATCCGTCGTTCGTCGGCGTCCACAGCGGCTGCGGTGCGGCCGTGTGCCACGCCGTGGTTCTTTGGTAGCTGCGCGCTGCTGTGGCTTGGCTTGGCCTGCGCTGCCGTGGCCCGGCGTGTGCCGCCGTGGCCGCCATGGCCGCGCCCTTCATCACGCACCACCGGTGAGTACTCCTTCGCCTCCTTCTCTCCCTCTCTGCGCTACTCTCTTCTCTCCTACATCGGCTCGGCCACCGGCCTCATCCTCCATGTGGAGATGCTTGCCGTGCCGATGCGCGGCTCTTTGCGGCTTGCTAGCTTGTGCTCATCTTTCTTTGTCTTTGTGTGGGCTGTAACTCTTGCTGCTCTTGCTATGCATTTCTTACTTAAATCTCTCCCTGTGCTTCTGTTCTTGTTACTGCGCTTGTTAGGCTCTCAAGTGTATTCAATTATCTTGTCCAGGCTAGATTGCTATGTGTAAATTCTTGCAACTTTGCAAGAACCGATTGCCATACGTGTGGTGCTCTCGGGGCTTTGCTTTCTTTGTCACTAACGCATTTGCTTATCGGTCTTGCAATTGTTCATGATCTGTGGCTGCTCCATTTATATGATCGATGGTTAATACTAGGCTTAGCTCTAGTATGTAATTTTCATGCTCTGTCAAACCACGATGATCAACCGATCATCGGATGCTTGATCTTTGGACTACTTGTTTCAACCCCACTAGGGCTTTTCCTAGTGGTCAGTGTGACCTCTTGGCTTGTCTTTGGTGTATGGTGTTGCTTGCTCAAGCATAATCGATGCTTGCAGTGATCCTCTGGATCATATGCAAAGCTCTGGTGGGTTTATTACTTGTATATTCATTTATCTGTGTTATTTGACTTGGCTTAAATGAATAATTGTGGTGAACTGCTGAGCAGTAATGATCATATAGATTTAATTTGTTTGGGCTAGAGGGATGCCAACCTTTGTTGGGAACCCTAGTCCATTCTGAACCCTTCGGGTGATGATGTGTTGGCTGGAAGTGTTGGCTGTGGTTGAGGTGGCCTTGACAGCCACTTGGTCTTTGTCGGGGTAGCTCCCACTATCTCTGTGGCTAAGCGTGGTGTATTATGGCTTCTTGCTTTGACCATCTTTGGTTGCCAGCTCTTGGTGTTGACAAATCTAGATAGACACATGATAGTCTATCATGTCTGATGGCTTAGCTAGCTATGGGTTGTCAAGTGAGCTTGGTAGTTAGCCGTGCTTTGAATCCATGTTGGATTTCTCTGGTTATGTCCCAGTGTGGACATAACCGGTGTTCCCCGGATGATTTCTCTTGGCTGTTTTCTCTGTTTGCTTCAACCAAATGACTGGATAGCCAAATGATGATACAATCTGGGTTTCCTACCCTTCGTGCTCTGTGATGCATAGCATGCTTATATATGAGCAAAACTTGGTTTTGCTCGAGGTTGATTTGGTTTATACCTCACTCCGGCTCCTAGAATGAGTTGTTGGTGTAGAGGATTGCTTCTGTTGGTTTTGATTTGCATGCCCTTCTCCTCCTTGCAAGCTTGTGAATCTTGGTTTGGTTCAGTGGTGATCTGAGGCTGGTTGAACAGCTCTGTATGTTCTTCCTGTTCTTGGTGTTCTTACTCTTTGGAGATCTTTGCCGATGGAATGGCTAGGGTTCACTGTTGAAGAGGTTTATATTTGGCTGGCCTCTTCTCCCCCGGTCGACGGCTTGATGCAGTTCAGCTTGTGACTCATGGTGTGTGTGTGTCTTGTGATGCATGCACACCCCATGCCTTGGTGTTGAGCATGCACACATGTACTTGTGAGCTGCTGTGTGTGTGTGTGTAGCCTGGTGTGGTGTACCGGGACTTGGAGATGGATCAGCTCGGCGGATCCATGTGCATATCCTCTCCAATTTCATTTTCTTTGCGAATTTGCCAAGTGGCTATGCCACTTGGCATAACACTTGATTTTCTTTCTTTGTGTTTGTGTGCAGGGATCATCAATTGAGCAAAATGGACATGGAATTCATCATATACAAGATCAAGTGAAGATGATCTTGTAGAATTTAGAATAGGATATTAACTTGTAATTTTTATTTATTTTCCTTTCTTCTATTCTGCCCATTTATGTAATGTGTTGTATTATTCTTTTAATTTTACTTTTGAATCTTGTAATGACATTGTAATGTGTGTGATGATCAATAAAGCTCAAAGTTTTCTCTAATGAGCTTAACTTTATTATATTAGTTCATCTTATTTATTATTGTTCATTTACTTAATAAATTTACTTAATGGAATTATTTAAGGTAATTATTTAATGTTTGAATTTGAAATTCAAAGTCAACCTTGGTTTGAATTTAACCATGTCTTATTATTTAAAATTCAATCAAGCAAACTCTCCCCTCTCATCTCAAAACCCTAACTAGTGAAGAGAAATGCAAGTTTGTCGCACTCTCGAAACCCTAACCCTGTAAGGTGTCGAGAGAGAAACTTGTCCCCTTCGATGCGGTTTTTTGTTTAAAAAGCGCGAAATTTCCCCACCATATACTATGCAATGCACATCCCTTTCTAAAATCTACCCCTTGATCGTCTCTAAACCTGGGACATTACAGCCTTTCCCCCTTAAAGAAAACTTCGTCCCGAAGTTGTGGTTGTAATACCTGAACAGCTCGGGGTATGTTTTCCTCAGGTCTTCTTCTTTTTCCCTGTGGCTTCCCTCTCGGGATGATGCTTCCATTGTATCTTGCAATACTTGATCGCCTTATTTCTGAGTTGTTTCCAGCTCTCTTCGAGAATCTTAGCTGGCTTCTCAATGTACGTCAAGTCTGGTTGTAACTCGAGCTCCTCATGTGATATTGGTTCATCTGGGGTCTTCAAACATTTCCGAAGTTGTGACACATGGAATACATTATGAACTTGAGCTAACCTTCCCGGTAGATCCAACTCAAAGGCTAAACCTCGATTCTGACTCAGTATCTTGAAAGGTCCTATGTATCTAGGGCTCAACTTTCCTTTTACTCCGAATCTCTCGAAGTCCTTTCATCGGGCTTACCTTAAGATAAACCATGTCTCCAACTTGTGGCTCCCATGTCCTTCTCTTCGATCGGCATAACTCTTTTGCCGACTCACGGGCTATTTTGAGCCTGTCTCGATAATGTCAATGATTTGTTGTTTTTCTTTGACATAATCAGATTGAACTCTTTGCTAGCTCCGGCTTCATACCAACATATGGGTGATCTACACTTCCTTCCATACAGAGCTTCAAATGGTGCCATCTTGATGCTACTTTGATAACTATTGTTGTATGAAAACTCTGCTAAAGGTAGATGCTCCTCCCATGATCCTCCGAAGTCTAGGGCACAAGCCCTAAGCATATCTTCTAAGATCTGATTGGTTCTCTCGGTTTGTCCACCGGTTTGTGGATGATAAGCGGTACTATAGTCTAATTTGGATCCTAAAGCTTCGTGAAGCTGTTTCCCGAGAATCTTGATGTGAACACGGATCCTCGATCCGATACGATCTTCTTTGGCACTCCATGCTTACTTACGATCTCTTTGATGTAAAGATCGATAAGTTTCTCTCCTTTATCCTGCTGGTTTACTGCTAAAAAGTGTGCACTCTTCGTCAACCGGTCCACGATTACCCATATCATGTCCTTCTTTTTATTAGTCATGGGTAGTCCGGTGATGAAATCCATTCCTATCTCCTCCCATTTCCACTCTGGAATAGGTAAAGGTTGTAACTTCCCTGCCGGACTCTGATGTTCAGCCTTCACCCGGCAGCGGGTATGGCATTCTGCCACATATTGTGCTATCTCCCTCTTCATGTTATTCCACCAGAATAGTTCCTTTAAGTCCATGTACATCTTTGTACTTCCCGGATGTATTGAATATGGTGTTTG
Organism: Lolium perenne; assembly: GCF_019359855.2. NCBI lineage: Eukaryota > Viridiplantae > Streptophyta > Magnoliopsida > Poales > Poaceae > Lolium > Lolium perenne. The sequence continues at coordinate 194,277,821 of NC_067245.2, forward strand.
ATGAGCTTCCCGGAGTATTACTTCCTTAATTTCAGCAATATCCGGAACGCAAATTCTTTTCTGGAACCACAAAGATCCAGATTCTCCTCGGTGAAATTCTGATGGTCTTCCCTCATCTATTCTCCTCATCTCTTCTACAATGAATGGATCGTCCAACCGACCCATCATTATCTCATTCTTCAAAGTTGACATTCAACTCATCGGCTACTTGCAACGCCGATAATCCTTCATGGGCTTCCTTCTCCCAAAGTTGTATTTGGGCTTGGCTTATTTCCTTCCTCGACTCCGGTGATATTTCTTGTTCCACTCCTCCCGTACTCTTCCTACTCGGGGCATCCGCTACAACATTAGCCTTCCCTGGTGTGTAATTGATTGTCGAGATCATAATCCTTAATCAATTCTAGCCATCTTTTCTGCCTCATGTTGAGTTCCTTCGAGTGAAGAAAGATTTGAGGCTTTTATGGTCTGTATAAAGCTCACACTTAGCTCCATAGAGAAAATGTCTCCATGTTTTAAGTGCGAATACGACCATTTGCTAATTCCAAGTCATGCGTTGGATAGTTCACTTCATGAGGTCTGAGTTGCCTCGATCCATAGGATATCACTTTCCGATCTTGCATGAGTACGCAACCCAATCCATGTTTGGATGCGTCACAGTACACGGTGTAATCCTTGCCCACTTAGGAATCGCTAACACCGGTGCTGTGGTGAGTTTCTCTTTCAGAGTTTGAAAACTTTTCTCACACTCCTCTGACCACACAAATGGTGTGTTCTTTCTTAACAACTTTGTCATTGGTCCTGCTATCTTAGAGAATCCTTCAATGAATCTCCGATAGTATCCTGCCATTCCAAGGAATCCACGGATTTCCTTGACAGTCTTAGGTGCTTCCCATTCTAAAGCTACTTGCTACCTTACTTGGGTTAACAGCGAGTCCATCTGTGCTCATGACTTGTCCAAGAGATTCCTCTGGATCTAGCCAAATTTCACACTTACTAAGTTTGGCATAAAGTTGGTGTTCCCTTAGTGTCTGCAACACTAACCTCAAATGTTCGGCATGTTCTGCCTTGTTCTTGGAATATATCAAGATATCATCGATGAATACGATGACAAACTTGTCAAGATATGGCATGAAGATCTTATTCATGAGATTCATGAATATTGCTGGGGCATTAGTTAATCCAAAAGGTACTACAAGGTATTCATGGTGTCCATACCTTGAGACAAAGGCAGTTTTCGGAACGTCCTCCTTCTTGATCTTTATCTGGTGATAACCCGATCTTAGATCAATCTTGGAAAAGACTCCCGCTCCTCTAACCTGATCAAATAGATCTTGTATTCTTGGAAGCGGATACTTGTTCTTGATTGTGACGTTGTTCAGATTTCGGTAGTCTCCGCACATCCTTCTTCCTCCATCTCTTTTATCCACGAAGATCACAGGTGATCCCCATGGTGAAACACTCTCCTGAATGAATCCCTTTTGTTCCAAATCATCCAGTTGTTCCTTGAGTTCTTTCAACTCTTTAGGCCCCATTTTATATGGTGCTTTGGCAATCGGAGCTGTTCCTGGGATTAGGTCGATAGTGAATTCTATCTCCCTATCTGGTGGCATACCAGGTAATTCCGCAGGAAACACATCCTGAAATTCATTTACTACAGGTATATCTTCTAACTTTACCTCCTTCATGCTATTCAGCTGTAGCTCCACTTCAATCTGTGTATGTTTGTCGCCTTGGTAGATCATTCGACTTCCATCGGGGCTTTTCAAAGACACCGTTTTGTTTACACAGTCGATCAATGCTCCATTAGAAGCGGCGCCATTACACAGTCGATCAATGTATAGGTTTTCCTGATCAGTCCTCCTTCTATCTGGAAAGTAGACCTAATGAAAATAGAAGCGGCGCTCCTTGCCGTCGAGCACGAATCCCACGTCCCGCTTCCGCTCCCGCCCTCTCCTCTGCTCCAGCACGCCAATGTCTGCCGTACACCACATCGCCGTCCCCAAGCTGTGCGCTTAACACCGCCCTTGCTGCCGCTACGGAGCGCGTTTGCTCCGGGATTCTCAGCATGGAGGACGCACATCACCTGTTCGATGAATTGCTCCGGCACGTCAGTTCCATCGCCGTGCACGGCCTGAACGGAATTCTAGTTGCACTCGCCCGCGCGCCAGCCTCCATCGCCTGTAGCAACGGCCCTGCCTTCGCGGTTGCCCTATTCGCCCACACATCCCGAGGCGCTGGTCCACTGGTGAAGACGCCCTCGGAATGTGCCTACAGCATCCTCATGGATTGCTGCTGTCGCTCGCACTGCCTGAACCTAGCACTTGCCTTCTTTGGCCCCCTCCTCATATCGGCTCTGAAGGTAGACAGCTCCGTGGCCAACATCCTCCTCAAATGCCTCTGCCACGCTAAGCAGACAGATGAGGCTGTGGATCTGCTACTTCAGAGGTGCCGGAGCTGGGTTTGACCCCAGACGTGGTGGCCTATACCATGGTTTATGTCCGGCTTCTTCAAAGAAGGCCAAGTAGACAAGAAACGCAATCTATTTCATGAAATGATGCACCGGGGTGTTGCCCCTAATGCCGTGACACATCAGTAACTGACAAGATAGAACTGGAAAATGATGTCCAACTCCAATATCCATGGATAAGTCTTGCTGCTAATGCTATTCACCTCAATGCGGCAGGTTAGCTAGCCTCGTTAATCAATTGATCACACCATGGTTAAAAATGTAAATGAAGGCTCCATTTGTCATAGCACCGGATTTTCAGATAGACTTACATATTTTCTACCTAGATATGTAATAGCTAGTTTCAATCTATACCTAATAATAAAGAAAATAAGGTTTCTTGTTGGTCCGTCTATTGTTACCCCGGATTTTGGATGAAATTACGTGAACTGCCACCGCTGAGTAAAAAAGAACAGTTCGTTCAATCGTTCGCATCGCAGGTCACTCTTCTCGCGTGGGCCAGCCGAATCGGCCCAACATCGGCCCATCTCTCCCAGCTTACTAATAATGTAATTCTTATCTAACCCGAAGAAGTCCGCTCAAGTAAAAAGAAACGAGCACGAGCTCGGTACAAACTCAAATATCCTCCAGAATAGAATCACGGATTCTTGCCTCCTCATCCACTAAAATTGACCTAAATATAGGTGATCTCCTCCACGCTGATTACTCTTCAAATCGATTGCACGAACTCGCCGGAATTCGCGCGGCACCGAATCACGAAACTGAGCCTTCCGTGGGCAGCAGAAGCCCCGGATCGACGGAGGCCGCGCGCCTGAGTTGCTGCCACGCCGGAGTGGCTGCTTGCCGAGGTCTCGATAGTGCCCAGATCGCCGAATCGCCGCCCCGGTTCAATTTTTTCTTCTTCCCACGCTGAAAGGAATTGCTCCCCAATGCTACACCACCGAACCCATCGATTCCTCTACCTCCTCCACGGACGGACGTCACCCGCGCCTCCCCTTCCAATTGCTCCAGTCCACCCGCAAGTACCACTCTCCCGGAGGTGCCCCCACCGTAGAAGGCGTTCCGGGACCGGCTCAGGCGGAAGGGAGGCGGATTCCTGGAGGCGGCCCCACACAGCAGGCGCTGCGGCGACCAGCTCCGGCAGCAGGGGAGGCGGATTCCCGGTGGAATTGGAACAGCAGGCGCTACGGCGACCAGCTCCTCTGCGCGCCGACGGGTGCAGAGCCGGCGCCGGCCCATCAACTTCGCCGTGCCCAACCTGGGCAGCTATCACGACAACAGCAAGCCTGGGCGGCGGAGCAGGCCGAGCAGGCGGAGGAGCTGGAGTTCATAATCCAGCTTCGTTTCCCCCTAGAGTTTGAGATACCCTACAGGTTTCATGATTTCGTGAAGCAATTCGTGTGAAGACTGAAGACGACAGCCGGACAATGATGATGTGAACATAGCAGAGGAAATCAAGGAGGGTTGGTGTGGTGATTCATGCAAGGCCGATGGCGGAAGGCGTAGGCTGCAGGAGCCTACGATTCATAATTACATGTGTTCTGTATGTTGATTTGTCTCCTGATCTAACCATCAGGTTTCTCAGTGCTAGCTTCGGTTCAGGGAGATATGTTCTTTTCTTTTTCATCGTGATGTATGGATGGATAAATACCAAATTATTTTGGTCCGATGTGTGATGTGTTCCACCTCCAATTGTCTCATGCATAGCTGATCGAAAAATTGATCATGAATTGTGGGGTTCCCTCATGTTTTGGTCACTTGATTTGCTTTTAACGTGTGTCCATTTCTTTTCTCATGTAGCTGGCCATGGGTGCCACGTGTGCATGAAAAAGTAGTGGTATGCTCCTTGCTATTGATGGGAATTTTGATGTGACAAATTTGGTGAAAGGAGAAGGTTGTTCGTCCACTATGGAGCACCAGGATGTCGAGTACATGCCGATGGGAGGGAAATTTTTTTCCTCATTTTTTTCATCCATCACACCCTCGTCCAACCCTATGCTGATGACAGTTGAATTTGATGGAAATTTATCAACCAATACCTCGACGTCAGAGTTGTTGGAGCCAAGAGGAGGCAAAGTGGTGGTGCGTGGGGCGAAGCCGGCTAATTTCGGCAACACGTCGCAAATATGCCGGCGGTCCAACATATTTTAGTCACCAAAAGTGACCGCGCGCATTTGTTTTCGTCGTTAAAAGGGCATAAGAGGGCCATGAGTAGCAAGGGTAGAGGAGGCCATAGTGTTCACGATGTATTCATATTCACGGGTGATCATGCGTCCCCGTTGGCGGATCTCGACTCGCTTCTTCTCGAACCATGAGCGTTGGCGTCATCCATGTTGCTCAAGTCAGCAAGCATGATCTTCTCGTCCTATTTGGCCATGGCATCTTGAGACTCAGCCAGCAATTGACGGTGACTGCGATGGATTCCTCAGCTTCCAAGGCAGTGACAGTGGCGAGGGCCTCCGACCGAATATGATTTTTGGGAGTGGCCGGAGTGGAATTGGCTTATGTACCCGTAATGGGCGGGCCATGTACGGCGCAGGGGAGGACATGCGCACACGCTCGCGAAGCAAACTTCGGACATGTTTGTGTCCCCGACAGCCCAGTCAATTTGCATTGGACCGATTGGGCTGGAGTGCAGACCCATTTTTGGACTAGACGGATGCAAGCGACCGTTTTGTGTCGAGCCGCGGGAGATGCCATTATTACATGTGATCCATGAATGTTTTTTTTACTTCCGTTGCAACGCACGGGCATGTGTCCTAGTCATATATAAATAGGGTTAACAACAACAAGATTCTGCAACTACTGATGTGCTTACGATGACTGGGGTCTGGGGTTTATCATCTCACCATTGTGTTTTCCATCCCTCCAGGGGTGGCGGTGGTGTACATGAAAACCTGCACGAGCACACACTGGTTTTCTGTCACACCTTTTCTACCCCCGCCGATATTGAAATTGGAGGTGTAGAGCAGTGCTGAGAATGGAGAGGAAGGGGAAGGGAGATGGGCTGAGCAGAAACGGAGGCGCTTGGGAGAAGGGACCTGCGTGGCTAAGAGATGCAACCCCACATATTTGCTACCGTATGTATATACAGTTTAATTATTTCTAGAACATCTTTTGCTGCAAATAAAGTTCACTTGTCTTCCTTTTTACATCCAACCTTGAGGCGGAACCTATGAACAAGAAGCATGGTTGTTCAATTAAATGCATGGTGGGGAGAACCAACCTGAGGTTGGGTGGTTAGAAGGGTGGTTGTACCCCCAGACCACCAGAGTTCAAACCCCAGGTTTGACATCTGTGTGTCTCATAAAGGCGGAATATTCATTCAGTGGAAGGCGACGTTCCCGTCGACAGCGAGGCGCCTGTGGTGACTTCATCAATTTCAAGATCCAATCCGCCGGCTCAGTCTTCCGGAGGTGCTCATAGGGGTAGGGGTGTGCGTGTGTGCGTTCATAGGGGTGAGTGTATGCGCGTGTATGTGAGCGTCTGCGTTTGTACTGTGTTTCTCAAAAAAAAAAAAAAAATTAAATGCATTGTGGTAAGATCAGGTTTGGATAATGACTAAATAACAATGCTACTGATTATTTGAGCCTCTTAATTAGCTTGTCTGTTGGGTTCATGCGCAGTAGGAGCCTCTCCTGCTGTAATTTTCTCAAAAAAAAAAAGGCCCCATTGGTTCCTATGTAGCATGCTTGAAATATGTTGAGATTTAAGAGTAAGGTCAGTTTCAGGCTTCGTAGGAAATTGTGAGCTCAGCTGGAATACTCTGTTCTACCTTATGGCTGAAACTGAAAAAGTAAAGGAAAAAACACGAAGAGCTGTCTATGGCTGAAACTGAAGAGCCCAATTCATTATCTTGCTTCCCTCTTCGAATAATCTCGATCTGGTTCCTATCAATTTTAGTAAACACAATCATTGCGAGCTTTCCAAAGAATCCATAGGCATGCAGCGAAATAGATCGGCCAAACATCTGAGGCAGTTTTGGTCTCACTTTTTTTTGTGCACAAAACCAGTTACTGAACTTGAGCTGGCTGCTTCCATGGACATTCCAGCGCTAGGCGATTCAAAGGCAGAACACTGGTCACACTCACCCCCGCAACCGAAGTCCATGATTTCCTTGGGAAGATCTTTTGTTGACGTGGAATGGCCCGGGCTGGCCGCCTCCCAGCTTGTTGCACAGTCGCGAGAACAGATCATAAAAAGGCTTTTGTCAGTAGCAAAAAGTGTAAAGAACCAGGTAAATATACAATGTAGCCTGCTGATCGGCATCCAACATTGGTGCCAGAAATCCATGAAACACCAAGATTCAGCGATGGCCGGCTAGAGATTAAATATTACCTGTACCTCTGATAGCTAAAAGATGCACACTTTGCTTTACTTCCTGTCTTTCTTGAGGATGACAAAATATGATTTTGGTCTTCATCCTTATTCCTTGTTAATGGACAGGTAGTTCCACACCATTAAGAAGAGTGGGATTGTTTTATTTTAACAAAACAAAAACACTTGCATTGTATCTACTCCCTCTGCTCTTAAACTGATGTCGCACATTTATCTAAATTTAGATGTATCTATACACTACGAATTTAGACAAATCCATGACATCCTTTTCGGGACGGAGGAAGTACAAGGCACCGGTGACGATCACAGGATGGAGTCTCTTTGCTCTGTGACTTGAGTGCTGCTGGGCGCTGGTCATGGATGACATGTACACACACTGCACAAGCAACCTTCATTTTATTTATAGGTTACAGTATACCAGTTAATTAAGCTGAGATATCCACTTCTCCTGATATATAGGAGTAATAAAATAAGTGAGCATGGTCAACATCACGCAGCCAAGCGCCTCTACTTGTGAAGCACGGATGTGTACGATGTCTGAAAATTCGTCGCGACGAAACACTACGTCCAGGAGACAAAAAGTGCAGTCAAAGCGATCAGGCACGAGTTAGCTAGAATTCCCCAGTTCTCTGATCTCCAGCGTTTTCAAGCCTGAAACAACATACCAGGAAGCTGCGTAGCTACGTACATGCTAGACTTCAAAGTTTGAACAGACTGCAGAAGAAGACTTCAAACCATGCACAGTTCATATGTTTGGTCTATATATAAAACAAGCTCGCTTTGCAAAACCTTCCTCACCAAACAAACTAGATCTGACCAAGCTTCTCCAGAGGAAAATCTTCAGGCACTCCAAAACCTGATACCTCATCTCTTCGACCCCCATTAGCAAAGGTCTCAAGAATGGCGGCAGCGGCGATGGCGAAATTTACGTTGCTGCTGGTGATCTTGGTGCAGTTCTGCGGCGTCCTGGCGGCCGCGAGCAGGACGCTGAGCGGGGACAACTGGCTGGAGGACGGCGTCCGGATGGTGGTGACGCAGATACTCGGTACCTCCAAGTCCCAGGGGAGCGGCGACACACACTGCTGCTGAGTACTGATCGCACGAACTACTCACGACATCAGGGTCACCACTGCACTAGCTGCACATATATCTTTTCCCCCCACTCTACGGGATTGGAGGCGAGGCGCACGAATTGTGCACCTGATAGGTGTTGATGATCTTGATGATTGATGATAGGTGTTCTATTAGTTAGTAGATAAAAAAGTGGATAACTAGGCCATGTGATTAATGTTACTACAATATTCAATCCATTCATTCGATCTTATTTTTATTAACTTGTCGATGAATCCTTCGGAAGATCAAGATTGTGAGCTGAGATTTGGTTTCAAACTATTTCCATCTAAACAAATGGCAGGAAGTGTTCGGAAAATGGCAAATCTACTTAGGCTGACATGATGTTGTTCCATGGCTCATAGTCCAAATGTTGAGGAAGATGCCAATGTCGCCTTGTATTCGAACCATAGCCTTATTTCTCTCTGTTGCAGGCAGCTGGGCCCCATAAGCTTTGTACTCCTCTTCGATTGCCCCTTAAGAAACCATCGCCTTGGAAGTATTTCGGTATGCAGGAAACAGAAAATGAACACAAAGGAGGAGATGTTAATGATCCCTCAGGAAAGGAAAAAAGACGAATGCTCTACCATCTAATTAGTTTTTGAATCACAATTCCCTTGAGAAGTCTGCGATTGACTATATAGCACAGGAAGAGTAATGCATTAATTCATTCCAGTAATCGAGTAAAAAATAAAACGATAGCTGTATGGTTTTCATCGAGCAGAACATTTCATCAGATACATATGCAAGTATATGTGTAGAGATTATAGTATCTAGCAAGCTGCCATGAGTGCGTGCCTTCGGTTTGGGGTCTAGGGGCACTTGAGTTTGCCGTTCTTGGAGTTGACCAAGTTGGCATAGCAGGGACATTCGTTGCGTGTGTTCTGGGTGGTGCCGGAGGGGACGCAGTTGCACTTGCCGCAACAGATGTTGCAGTCCTTGTTGCACATCTTGTTCTTCCAGTTCTTTGCGCACCGAGCCTTGCATGCCGATGGACAATCTGCAAACGAAAATGTTAGATCGCCTAGAAATACATATGATAAACTTAATCCGACGAAATATATTAGTTGATCAAGGACACATGCATCCATGGTTGTACCTATCTTGGGTGCTGGCTGCGCGTCCGCAACCATTAGGAGGGCGACGAGGAGGAAGGGCGATGGCGACATAAGGCTTGGAGGATCCCATGGATGGAGATCGTTCAGAAGATCACTGAGTTCGTAGCTGGCCAGTCGATCGTATATCACTTCAAATGTTAGTGGTATGCCGTATGCAGCTTGGGCTGGCTAGGTGAGCTATATATAGCCGAAACAAAGTAATTACAGAAGAAATGTATTTCATGTAATTAATGTCTTCTTTGATCTCATTTGCTGCGTAGGTAACGATGGTGGTAAAAATCAGGAAGCAAATTAAGCTATTTCTCCATACCATCGGTTTATTTTTCGGATTTTCGGAAGTGTATTATTTCTTGCCTTTTCCGTATCCCGTCGCTCTATTTATTCAGTTTACCTTCCTTAACTACGTTATACTGAATCATTCCCTCCACAAAAGCCTGATATCAGGCACTTGATTAATTCTCGTCGCTTTCGACGCCGGTCATTCACGATGGCGTGGAAATGCCCCGTGCATGCGTCTCCCTTGAGCGTCCACTGCAGTCTACTGCGTTGCCGCCAATAGTTTTCCTCCACTTTGTCTAGCGTCAGCAACTTATCATCCAGATGTTAACAGAGGGCTCATCCCTCCCCATCCAGCTCCGGCCCATCAACATCCGCTTCCTTGTCCAAGGCGATGATTTGGGCCAGTTATTTTCCCTTGTAGTCATGTTTCTCCCTGCTGAGGTTGGCTCTCCAACCCTTCAAGAACTGGCGGGCGTTCATGGCAACACACTGCCATCGATCCAGAAGATCCCAGAGGAAACTAGCAAGTTCCACTTTAAACAGCTTCGTAAAGCCTTTGACTTGAAACCACTAGGTCTGACCAGCGCCAAACCAGCACCGATGCGCCTAATCAGTAAGAGGACACAACCGATCGCTAGTCCTACCTAAGGGTGATGAGGACATCCCTACCATACTACCTCTATCATTGCAAGATGAAGACAATGTTGCTGTGAAGCTCAAGTCTAATGAGTCAGAATTGGACCAATGACACGGGCTCGTGCGAAGCTACTTAAGCAACAAGTGAACTTGTTCTTATGTGATACTTTGATCGATGAGAACTTTATACTGCCTAAGTCGTATTACTTATGTATGATCAGGTATGAAGAGGAACCAAGCATCGCACGAGGAGAGGAGCAGCTGGCCAAGAAGCTGAACGTGAAGCTGGACATGGAGCTGGACATGAAGACATCCCATGAACGCGCGATGGAGGAGCGGGAGGCATGCGCGAGAGGAGGAGAAGTGCAGGCCGGCACCCAGCCCGGTCAACCGGCCGTGCCACCGGACCACACGGTCCCTGTCCCGGTTCGACCGGCTGCCACGCCGATCCACCCGGTCCAGACCGGATTTTCCGCCTGTGCCAACCGGGCACAATCCAATAAACCAGGCTGACCCGCCCGGTTGCCATCCGGCGCTAGGCCCGGTCCAAACCGGACCTGCCGGTCCCAGGCCCGGTCGACCGCCCCCTAGACCGGCCGTGTTCGAGTCTATCTCGACCAGGTCTATTCTTGATCGGTTATTTTTGTATCTTTTCGACCTGAGGTCGTCCTGAAACCCTATATAAGTGTCCAGGATGCCCCAAAGTAGCTTTAGACCACGTTTAAGATAAACCATAGTTCTTAGTTGTTTGCTCTGCAAAACTATTGAATTCCCTACACCATATTGCTTGATTTGGTGTAGATCTAAAAGTCTTGTGTGATCTGCTGTTCCATTGGGAATTAGGAGGTTGCAACTTACCGCTTCGTGGTCGGCGGCTACGTGCGCAAGTGTATAGAGTTGCGAATATCTTGCAGTGTTGAGAGCTGTTGCATTGGCGACAGGGACTAATCGAGAGATCTCGTTGCATCATACAAGTTATCATCCACTTCATCAAGTTATCTCCGATGTGTTCATCCCGTGATCATTATCACCACCGTTGCTTACTGAGAAGATCGGGCCACCCCTTATCATTTTGGTATCAGATTTCAGTGTTTCCTCGGTAAGCTATCCACAATCCACCTCATAGTTGAGTTGTGAGTGTTCCCTATCCAGAAAAAGCCATAAAAAAATTTAGGGTTCGGGTTTGCCATAGCCTTAGATTGCACTAATTTCGAGTTTTAGTTTCTTTACGTAGTTGTTTTTGCGTATCTTTTTCTTCCATCTAGTTGTTAGGGTTTGTGTTTCCGCTTTCATCTAGAGTCAGTTTTTGTTGCTCCGAGTCCACATAGCATACAGTGTGTTTGTCCAAACCATAGCCACAGCCTTTCGACATACGTGACTAGGAGCTTTCCCAAAGAGACTAGTTTTACCGCTCGACAGGCTGCTCATTAGGGTTTTGGTGCTTTGCATAATCTGTTGGCCGTGTTATCAAGGAGTTGAGTTATAAAAAAAAGAGAAAATTTGACAAGAAGCAAAAAGAGCTACATAGCTGCGTGTGATAAAAAAAATACAAAAAAGTGAAGTGCTAGTAGAATCAAGTGAAGGCCTAAGTTTTCTTTAACTGCACCCGTAGTTGAGTAATCTTGTGCTTGTCCCGTTGAGCTTTGCTACCGTCTCTCGGGTGCATTGCAACCTTTCATCCATATAGTTGCATTGCCACATTTATCGCCGTGTGTGAGTATCATTGGTTGTCTACGGTCAGCGCTAGAGCTTGTTATTGGTGCAAATAGGTAACCCACCTACAGCCCCACATATATCCTGCTTTGCCGTGTGATTTGTTCTTATACCCTTGATATTCGCTTCGCTACATCTGTGCACTAGTTGTTACTACAAGTGGTAAGCAATACTAATTCACTTTGGAGCGGTAAGATTTCCTTTTTTTATCAGTTTTGAGTGAGTGCTGAGAGTACCACCATATATTTTTGATTTAGTGCACTAACCTACTAACCATGTCTGCTAGTGATGCTAAAATTGTTAACCATGAAAACAAGGATGTCGCTGATCTAATGACATGGAGGGAGTATGAGGCTCTTCGTAATGAGATGCGACGTGAATTCCGCACTCAGAATGATGAGCTTAGGGGGACGGTCCAAAGGATCTCCCAGAAGCTGGATGCCCCTAGTGCGACCGTCACTACAATGAAAGATCAAATTACGGATATCCAGCATAGTCTTCAAGGTTTGCAAATGGCTGTTGACAATTTGACAAACTTACAGCAACAAGAAGACGAAGCCGAAGCCGAAGATGAAGCACCTAATGCTAATCGTGGTGCTGCACGTGGTAACCGTGGTCGTGGGTTTGCTGAACTCCGATGTACAGGTCGTGGGTTTGAGGAAGAAGATGGATTGGGTAAGCCCAAGTTCTCCATACCCAAGTTTGAAGGAGGTGCTGATGTTGAAGAATAACTCACTTGGGAGCTGAAAATTGAGAAGCTATGGCGTTTACATAATTACACTGAAGATAAAAAGATCAAGCTTGCTTCTTCCGAATTTGATGGCTATGCTTTGCGTTGGTGGGATGGGCTTGTTCGTGCTCGTGAAGAAGATGGTGAGCTGCCTATTATCACATGGCGTGCTATGAAGACGGCAATGAACGAATGTTTTGTGCCCACTAATTATTTGCGGTCCATATATGATAAGTTGACCCTATTGAGACAAGGTGTGAAGACTGTTGATGAATATTACATGGAGATGGAGATGCTAATGCAGCGTGGCCGTGTCCGTGAGTCACTTGAGATGACGATGAATCGTTTTCTCAATGGTTTGAAGTATGATATCAAAGGCATTGTTCGTCATTACAGTTACACCACTATGAATGAGTTGCTACATCATGCAAGAGAAGTTGAATCACAGTTGGCTGACGAAGCTAAGGTTAAAGGTCGAGCTACGGGAGCTGGGCGCTTCACGACTCGGGCGCCCCCATCTATGGCGCCGGCGCCATCTACGCGCTCCGCACCTTATTGTACACCGCCTAGCAAGCCGGTCTCCAATGTGTCCAACACAAAGAAGTCTGAATCTGCTGCAAGTACGAGTGGTTCTAGCATGTCTACTGCGCGCAACCGCGACATGAATTGCCATACATGTGGTGGCAAGGGTCACTTCAAGAGAGATTGTCCTAACCGCAAGGTCATGATTATCAATGAGGACAATGAGTATGAGACTGGAGATGATGTTGATCCATATGCTCCAGAAGATCAGGAATATGACACCGATGGTGTAGATGCTTATCCGTCTGAAGCTCGCACTATTGTTGTGTCTCAGCGTGCTCTTAATGTGTTGCCTAGTGCATCTACTCAGCGCTGCAATTTGTTCCAAACAAAAGCTTTAGTTGGTCCTGACAAGGCTTGCAAGGTCATTATTGATGGCGGGAGTTGCCGCAATTTAGCAAGCAAGGAGTTGTGCACCAAGCTGAAGTTGAAGTATCTACCGCACCCGCATCCATACTATATTCAGTGGTTGAGCGACAATGGTGAGATGAAGGTAAACCACATGGTGCGTGTTGAATTTGCGATTGGACCGTATAAGGATTCCATTGATTTTGACGTGGTTCCTATGACGGTGTGTCACCTACTATTGGGTTGGCCTTGGCTCTATGACCGTTCTGTGCAACACAATGGTTGTGCCAATACATTTCACTTGGAGTTCAAGGGCAAGAAAATCAACCTACAGCCTATGTCACCACAGCAAATTGTCAATGAATCTCGTCCGAAAGTTGAAGTAAACTTGGAGGAAGCTCTTTTAGATAGGCGAGAGAATTGTAATGTCGTGAGTGATATAACGAAAAGTGAGAGAGTGAATTCCTTAGTCTTATTAGCCACCAAAGAAGACATGAGAGAATTTAGTGAGGATCCTACAACCATGCCTCTTGTGCTAATGTACAGGGGTACGGTTTTGGTTTCTAACGACATGACCCCTCTTCCTCTTGGTGTTTCTAATGTGTTACATGAATTCAGCGATGTGTTTCCGGAGGAGGTGCCCGCAGGGTTACCACCATTGCGTGGTATGGAGAATCAAATTGACTTGATCCTCGGCGCCTCGCTGCCCAATAGGGCGCCATATAGGACGAACCCCGAAGAGACGAAGGAAATACAAAAGCAAGTACAAGCGGTACTCGACAAAGGTTATATTCTCCTAAGCCTTAGTCCTTGTGCTGTTCCTGTTACTCTAGTTCCTAAGAAAGATGGTACATGGCGTATGTGCGTAGATTGTAGAGCGATAAACAATATTACTATTTGATATCATCATCCTATTCTCCGTTTAGAGGATATGCTAGATGAATTGAGTGGTGCTGTTGTTTTATCTAAAATTGATTTGCGTAGTGGTTATCATCAAATTAGGATAAAGGAGAGGATGAATGGAAAACAACCTTTAAAACAAAATTTGGTTTATATGAGTGGTTAGTAATGCTTTTTGGTTTGACTAATGCACCTATCACTTTCATGAGACTGATGAACCATGTTTTGCGTGATTTTATTGGCAAGTTTGTGGTTGTGTACTTTGATGACATATTAGTCTACAGCTGCAATGAATCTGATCATACTATACATATTCGACATGTTTTGCAAGTGTTGCGTGATAATAAACTCTATGGTAATCTTGAGAAGTGCACATTTTGCAAAGTTAAGGTCATATTTCTGGGTTATGTTGTCTCTAAGCATGGAGTAGAAGTAGATGTGTCTAAAATTGAAGCAATTCAAAATTTTCCTACTCCCATGAATGTGAGTCAAGTAAGGAGGTTTCATGGTCTAGCTGGGTTTTATAGAAGAATTGTGCCCAAATTTAGTACTATTGCTGCACCTTGATGTGAGTCAAGTAAGGAGGTTTCATGGTCTAGGAGGTTTCCTACTCCCATGAATGTGAGTCATTTGTATGCCACTGATCATGATTTTGCTGAACCATATCGCTTGTGTGCTATTGGTAAAGCATGGGAGAAATATCACATACATGATGGGTTCTTGTTTAGAGCTAACAAATTATGTGTTCCAGAATCGTCTGTGCGTTTGCTCTTATTGCAGGAATCTCATGCTGGAGGTTTGATGGGTCACTTTGGGCGTGACAAGACGCTACTCATGCTAGCTGACCACTTTTATTGGCCAAAGATGAGGCGGGATGTGGACAGATATGTGAAGATGTGCATTACTTGCAACAAGTCCAAGTCCAAGCTGAAACCTCACGGTTTGTATACTCCTTTACCGGCACCTACTACACCTTGGGAGGATATTAGTATGGATTTTGTGTTGGGTTTGCCACGTACTAAGAAAGGCCATTATTCTATATTTGTGGTAGTGGATAGATTCTCTAAGATGTCCCACTTTATTGCCTGCCACAAGAGCGACGATGCGTCGCATATTGCTAACCTGTTTTTCAGGGAGATTGTACGTCTACATGGAGTCCCGAAGACTATTGTTTCTGATCGTGACGTGAAGTTTATGAGCTACTTCTGGAAGACGCTTTGGAGAAAGCTGGGGACGAAGCTACTTTTCAGTACTACTTGTCATCCCCAAACTGATGGCCAAACTGCAGTGGTGAATAGAACATTGTCACAACTATTGAGATCCATGATCAAGAAGAACCTGAAGGAGTGGGAAGAATGTTTGCCGCATGTGGAGTTTGCTTATAACAGGGCGGTACATTCTACCACAGAGCTGTGTCCCTTTGAGGTGGTGTATGGTTTCAAACCCATTACTCCGCTGGATTTGTTGCCTCTACCCATACATGAGAGAGTTAATATGGAGGCATCCAAGAGGGCAAATTTTGTGCGAAAGATTCATGTGAAGACTAAAGACTTGATAGAGAAGAAAGGTAAGAGCAATGCTGCAAGGATGAACAAGAAGCGCAAGGAGATATTGTTCAAGCCTGGTGATATGGTCTAGGTACATTTTCACAAGGATAGGTTCCCAAAGCTGCGGAAGTCCAAGTTGCTTCCTCGTGGTGCTGGTCCTTACAAAGTGCTTGCCAAGATCAACGATAATGCATACTCGATAGATCTTCCAACTGATGAGTTTGGTGTCAGTAATACTTTCAATGTCGCTGATTTGACACCATATGATGGAGAAGACCTTGGAGCGTCGAGGTCGACGCCTTTTGAAGGGGGGAGATGATGAGGACATCCCTACCACACTACCTCCGTCATTGCAAAATGAAGACAATGCTGGTGTGAAGCTCAAGTCCAATGAAGTCGGGATTGGACCAATGACACGAGCTCGTGCGAAGCTACTTAAGCAATAGGTGAACTTGTTCCTATGTGATACTTTGATCGATGAGAACTTTATACTGCCTAAGTCGTATTAATTATGTATGATCAGGTATGAAGAGAAACCAAGCATCGCACGAGGAGGAGAGGAGCAGCTGGACAAGAAGCTGGACGTGAAGCTGGACATGGAGCTGGACATGAAGACATCCCATGGACGCGCGTGGGAGGAGCGGGAGGCATGCGCGAGAGGAGGAGAAGTCCAGGCCGGCGCCCAGCCCGGTCAACCGGCCGTGCCACCGGACCACCCGGTCCCTGGCCCGGTTCGGCCGGCTGCCACGCCGGATCCACCCGGTCCAGACCGGATTTTCCGCCTATGCCAATCGGGCACAATCCAGTAAGCCAGGCTGACCCGCCCCGGTTGCCATCCGGCGCCAGGTCCGGTCCAAACCGGACCGGCCGGTCCCAGGCCCGATCGACCGGACCCCAGACCGGCCGTGTTCGAGTCTGTCTCGACCAGATCTATTCTTGATCAGTTATTTTTGTATCTTTTCGACCTGAGGTCTTCCTGAACCCCTATATAAGTGCCTAGGACGCCCCCAAAGTAGCTTTAGACCACGTTTAAGATAAACCCTAGTTCTTAGTTGTTTGCTCTGCAAAACTATTGAATTCCCTAGACCATATTGCTTGATTTGGTGTAGATCTGAAAGTGTTGTGTGATCTGCTGTTCCATTGGGAATTAGGAGGTTGCAACTTACCGCTTCGTGGTCGGCGGCTACGTGCGTAAGTGTGTGGAGTTGCGAATATCTTGCAGGGTTGAGAGCTGTTGCATTGGCGACAGGGACCAATCGAGAGATCTCGTTGCATCATACAAGTTATCATCCACTTTATCAAGTTATCTCCGCTGTGTTCGTCCCGTGATCATCATTACCACCGTTGCTTACTGATAAGATCGGGCCACCCCTTATCAAAGGGCATCTCCAGCGGGCCGACCTAAAACGTGGACCTAGGAGGGATCCGTTCCTGTCTTGGTGGTGCTTGTCCGGCCTGCTAGGACAGCACGCACAGCGGCATGACCCATTCGGTCCGCGCTGACTTCGGCCGGACTGGCCATATCCTTTCAAATAGTAATATTACGAACACGACAATTCAAATTATATAAAAGTAAATATTGTTCAAACAAGAATATTGCACAATCACACACCACATGGTTTTACCGATAGGACAACTTAATTAAATATCAAAACAAACTATTCAGGTTGGTTTCCCACATGAGTCCACATCTACTCAGCCAAAATCATCTTGCCAAATCGTCTTGAAGGTGGTCATGAGTTGTTTGATCCCGGAATGAATTATGCCTATGCGCTTGTAACAAGCTCAACCAACTCACCCTGGAAATTTTAGTCACCTTCATAGATGTTGTCATCCCGCTCATCTTCAATTATCATGTTGTGCATGATGACACATGCTGTCATGACCTCCCACATTCTCTCGTCGCTCCATGTTCTTGCAGGGTGCCAAACGATTTCCCAATGTGATTGCAGCACACCAAATGCCCGTTATACATCCTTGCGGGCTGCCTTTTTGTAATATCCTAGATTTAGAGGCTACAAAAAGAGAGAATAGAGATGTGTGCATTACATTCATGCATAGAAAATCCGGGGAATTTTTGCGCTTTCAAATAAAACTTGTCACAGTAACTGAAGTTTTAATTCAATTGATGGAATTGAAATAGCTCATCAAGTCAAGCGCTATAAATCTCAATGTGACCTTTGCTAAACCCTTGTTTTGGGTAGACATAATTTGATCCATAGGTTGGATCAAAAGGAATTAGAACTATTACACAACACTTTAAGTGAGGATCAAATACCAAGGATGATAACATAGTATTCCTTACAACAACACATTCTTTAAGAATCAAACCCTAACTTATTAACACTTAAAAGTTAGCAACTACCTTTATGTGTAATTTAATTCACTTCTAAACTCATTACCAAATAAGGTAAACCACGGGGTCTAAAGTGCATAAAAGCCACACATTCTTATTTAACTCATAACTTATTAAATACATGGAATCTCATAAAACTAAATCCGTTTACATTACGAATTATAGTTGAAACTATTTGAATAAAACTAACTATGAGTATTTTGAAACTCATATGATCATGCCTTGGTGAAATCAAACACCAACTATTCAAAATTGAGGAATAACCTTCAACCTTGAACTTTTTACCAATATTATAATATAAATCCAATCAAATATGATATGGTGCATTATTCAAAAGTATAAAATCATTCACAAAACATGTAGTAACAAATGCCACTTGACTATCCAAAAATAAATCATATGAGAGGATAATGATCATGCCACATAGGATGAAAATATCTACATGACTTTCCTTACAAGCTATGCCACCTCATGCTCAAAGGATTGCTATGGATGAGGGCATGACAACCAAGCACCTTACTCATCAAACCAAAACAAGAGTCACCCACCTATGTGTCTGGATACTAGAGCTTGCCCAAGCCTATAAAAGGAGTGACACCCCTCACCCATATGATCATCTAGTACCATGCTACAAGGAAACCAAAACCTTGAGACCTTCCATACATTAGCTAGGATCAAGATGAAGAAGCTAGGAGGTGGAGATATACCACAAGATGTAGGTTTATTAGATTTCCTGAAGAACAAGCTATAGAATATTGCAAGGTAGAATTCTTAGGCAAACCATATATTTAAAAGATCATATCATCATATCTTGAGTAGAGCCGTAGGATGTGTCAAAGGATTGAGAAGTGAGAGAAGTGATAATACTAACCATAGCCATGTCCATACAAGAATACTAGAGATGTACTAATCCTAGTTGTTCAAGACAACATTTGATCTTGGAGGTGAGAACCCTATTCCATAGCAATACCTTAGGAAACCAATTCCATAATCATCACAACTTGGTATTGATCATAAACCCTATGAATCTAGGAGGAGTGTTATGAGAGGAATAATAAAGAAAGATTAGTGAGGAATACGTTGATCATATCTAATGCATGACTATGCTTTGTAGATATAGAAGATAAGTTAAACTTATGTGATAAGAAGATATCATCTAACACATGAAATGATAGGTATACCACTAGTAATAAACCTTAGACCATTCTCAATATTTTTAAGGATAGCAACCAATGAATGACAATAAGACCTTGGCTATCCAAGTACTTGAGACAACCCTAGTATTGACTTGAGCCAAGAATCATATCAATGGTGAGAAAGAGTAACTTTAGCCAATTAAGTATACCATAGCTTATGCCTATACCTCAACCCTAGTATATGAATCACTTGGGATCATAAGTAGAACCCTACCACACCTCATGTCCACTTATGTTTTAAATAGTGAAACATAAGAAAAACCCTAGACCATTTCACCTTAGGTCAACTCCACATAATATAATATTTCCTAACTTGTGTATCATGGATCACAAGTATAAACCCCAAGCCATATATACCTTAAGCTTAAATGCCATTTAAGTGATTAGTGTAAAACCAATATTAAACCCTACCTTTCCATCCTAGTTGCCAAATCTGCTTAGTACCATATAACTAAAGTGTCCATTTTAGAAAATGCATGACTTATAAGAATCACATGATGTACCTAGGAACTTTAAATCAATGTGTTAACTGTTAGGTAAACCATATTCATAACCCTAGAATAAACCAAACTAAATTCCAAAATTTAGAAATAAGTTGGCACATGAAATCATGGCCATAACACAACCCTCATTAACATTTCTATTTTAAATATTAGATACAACAACACCAATGCATATAAATAAATCTCCTAACACAAGGTTATGTTTTGAATCCCATCTTTGGTAATTATTAACATAAAATATGCATTCATAATAACTCCAAATCAAAAACTGAATTTAAAATGGAAGAGTAATAAAATCAACTCTAACATATGTGCCCATTTGAATTTGTATATCAATATAATTCAACTATATTACCATTGTTAATACATACCAATATCTTACCGAATATCTACAATAAATTGTGAAACTTTCCAGATTCAAATCCTTCATATGATATTTGAATTCAAAATATAAATTTAAAATAGAAAATAAAACAGAAATAGAAAGGAGAGAGAGAGGGGGCTTACCTGTCTACCGAAGCAGGCCTCAGCAGCCCAGCAGCAAGCCCATGTCGCCAACCCAGACCATCCCACCATACCCCTTCGATAAAATAGAAGACAAACACCTTCGTCTTCTTCTCCGTGGTCGACACCGCGACGCAGCTCGCCGGCCACGTCCCACACCGGCGATAAGGACGACCCGGGCATCATCATTCATTCCAGAACCACGCCCAATCCTTTCCGCGTCCATCCTATCCTAATCGCGCTAAGATTCGTTCCCAAGAACACCTCACCATCGTCAACGCATCTGGGCCACTGCCGCCGGTGAAGTAACAATAGAAGCGCCGCTGAGCTCTATAAATACCACTGGAAGATCTGCCAGGAAACCCTAGTTCCTCTCTGTAACACCCCCAAAATATTAATATTGAATAAATCAAAATTTTAGTGACCCAAATATTTGGAGCCAACAAAAATTGGCATTTTTATTTAATTGTCTACCTTGCATGCATGAGTGCATATAATGGTTTGTGTGACTTTTGCCTTGTTAAATTGGTTGAGCACATTATAAGAACACAATCTATCACTCCCTGAACAATATAGCACTGAAAAACAAAATAAAAATTTGATAAAATGGCTAATGGCCATTTCTTGCTAGATTTAGCATGATGCTTATTTTAAGCATTAATGCATCAACTCTTTTGCAATACACCCTTTGAAAATTTTGTGTGATTAGCAAGACCACTTCAAGGAGAGATCATTGGACGTGGCAAATCATTCAAAGGGGTTCAAAAATTAAAGTGGGTAGACTTGCAAGCAACTCACATATGCAAGATCCATCTTAATTACCCACTTAGCAAAATTTATTTAACTCAACCACATCAATCTCACAAATGTGTGTTACCTATCAGTGCTAACAACCTCACAGAACCAAATATTCACCAAAGAGAATTTTCAGAGTAACCACAAATGCTAATGGTCATTTTTGACCAAACTCATATAATGCTCACTTTGAGCATCTATGTATCATTTTTTCTAAACCTAACCCTCTACAACTTTGGCTTGGTTTGCAAGAGGAATACAAGGTGACCAATTTGGAGCTATCAAACCATGCAGAATAGTGAGGATTTGCCAAACTTAAAATGCCAAAGTCTCATCATATGCATATAAATACCCAGTGTACCCTAGTAGACTTTGGACACCCCTCTGAACCCTGGCATCCTTGCTTTACCACATTGACAAGCCACGCCATTATATTATGGACCATGACATGCACCACTCCCTCTCTCTTTGATCTAGATGTTTACACAATGTCTATTAGACGAGCCTCGACTCCCTGAACACCTCCGTACCTTGCTCTGCTCGTTGGGTCGTCTCGGCAGGCCAGGCCACCACGCGCCCACGCTCCCGAAGGACGCCAGGGACGGCATGAGTGTCATCCTGGACGCGCACGGCACGACGTCTCCCCTCGTCATCCCTTCCTCCCCCTACACCTCCCTTCACCTCCATTCGCTCACGCACGCATGCCAGACATGGCCGTCAGCTCGCGCGCGCGCAAGGACGACGACGCGACACGACGCCCGCAAGGACGCCGACGTTGGCATCGTCCCAGTACACCCTGCACGTGACGCATGCAAGCTCGTCAATGTGCGCACGCCCTCACCTGCCCTTCACTGCAACGTCGTAGCTCGCCGCCCATGCCTCTAGCTGCCGGTAGCCACGCCGTCGATGACGCTGTGCGCCATGCCATCCTTCTCCCTCGCACCGTCGCGCGCCTATTTAAACCGCGGCACCACCGCCTCCCAAACCGCACCCCTTCTCCCTCCTCTTCCTTCCACTGCGTGACCTCGCCCTACTCATCCTAACCCTCTCCTCGGCACCGCCCAAGTCCACCGGAGCACGCCACCGTCAACCGTGCTCGGAGCTGCTGCGAGCCTGGAGCCTCGGGAGAAGTTGCCGCAAGCGAAGGAGGAGCTACTGGGCGTTCCCTTCGTCCGCCTCCGCTCGCCGCCGTTCGCCACTACCTCGCCATCGCCGCCCGCCGCCGGTGAGTCCCCGGCCCCTGCCTTTTTTCTCCCCCACGCGCAAGCGTGGTCGCCAGGAGACAGACGACCCATGCATGCGCTGCATGGGCCACGTCCGCACGCAGCCTGGCCCCGCCACGGGTCCCTCCTCCATTTTTCTTTTTTTGTTTTATTTTTCCCTCCAACTGGATATACCCCACTGGACCGGCCCATTTTCTTTTCCTTCTCTGGCCCAATAGCATTTCCCGCCAAGCCCACCGATTCAAAATTGAATTATTCGTTTTAAATGAAATTGAATACTGGTGCTTGATTCAAAATGCAATAAAACAAAATCTACTGAGCCAAATTTCATGAACTAAATATTGTTGGAAATCTTATAAAATTATCTAACCAACTACACTGGTCTCAAACCCTAATTCATCATAGATCATCTGCAACAAAAATGACAAGGAAGTAACTTTTCCAATTTCAAACAATTATTAAAACTCAACCATAAATGATTTTTAGTTGATTCCAACTCTCATAAATCACATTTCATATTGTATAATTTATTATGCAAAAATATGACATAGTTGCTTCATATGATCATGAGCTAGATTCAAATAATGGCTATGTAGTCATTTCTAGCTCATTTAATTCATTTCAAATTTTGAATTTCAAATCTATGAGAGGTAGCACCTCATTTAAATCATCTTCCCAAGTAATGTGAACTAAAGTGATGACCTTAGTTGAATGGTCTCATCATTACTTACTTGTGGATATTAAATCAAAGTAATATTTAAATTGTATGAGAGGAGTATCTCATTTAAATCATTTTCCTAAATGGATAAATATGAAGTGGTGATTTTGGTCAACATGATCTCATACTTTATCATTTGAGGAAATTAAATCTTAGTAATGTTCAATAAGATGAAATTACTTTCAAAGGAAATGAATGGCAACCCTAGTAGGTATTAAATCTTGTAATTCTCAAATAGTATAATTTAATATTCAAAAACTAAATAAAGAAAACCCTAGTATGAGGGTGAGTGATGATTGGGATGAGGCTAGATCATCTTGTGTGAGCCATTGAGGCTAATTAGTCTACTTAAGTATTGCTTGGTGATTGTATCCTCGTATTCGTTTATAGACGCTAGTACCGGAGACTACGGGGAGGAGGAGGTCTTCTACGAGGAAGAAGAAAACTTTGACCACTGTACCAATCAAGGCAAGCTATACTCTTGCAAGTTACTCTAGTGCAAGCTCAACTTGAGAAAGGCATTAATACCATCTTACTTTGTGTTTTACTTTCCAAGTCCCATTTTTTATCTTACAAAGCTTTTACTTTGATTATCAAGGTTTATTTTTATAGTTAACTTGAGTCTAGATATGGAGTAGTAAAAGAACCTCAAAGTTAGCCTAAAGAGCTACAAGCTAGTTAGCACCCCTCATGACTAGTTGCTAGTGCTAAAACTAGAAGTGATTACTCTAGCTAGGAACATGTGAATCCTTTGAATTTGAAAACCTTGGAATGATGAGTCATTCTATTGAAAGATTTTTAAGGTGAATGTGACTTGGATGAAATGGTGATTTTGATAAAAACTGATGATTGGGTTCGGATCCGATACCATTCCAATTCTTGAGTACCACCACAATACCTGATTATGGGTAAGGCTTTAGCTGGAAATTTATGTGTCTTAGTATGGGTTCCCTCTGAACAAGCGTCATAGAGGTTATGCCAAGGCTGCCTCCGTTGAAAGTGAAATGACGTGAAAAGAGTTGAATGCCCTACCCAAGCCCTGTGCAGTTCCCATGATAGCAGCTGGTTATCACTGGGAGGCCAAACTCATGGGGGAGGTGCCTATACTAGGATGTGTAAGTGAAAGGTTAATGGTTGATGATCCGCATGCTGAGTTATGATTATTCAGGGTTATCCCTGAAGGATGTAATCAAATGTTGTGGCACAAGTGTGCAACCTCTGCAGAGTGTAAACCTATTCGAATAGCCGTGTCCACGGTTATGGACGGTTGGATGGCCATACTGTTCCGTTATCAGTTGATTTCTAAAATGAATGGTGACTTGAAAGGTGACTTTGATTTGAATCACAACAGAGTTGTGGGAATGACACTAATGTTCCCACTTGAGTTGAGTTAGGCAAATGAAGAGTCTTTGTTTACTAAATGCTTATGAAATAAAACTGGCTTTATGCAAATGAACCTAGAACTTAGAATTCCATTGGTATAGTTGATAGTACTTACACTAGTATGAGTTTGCGAGTACTTTAAAGTACTCATGGCTGTGTCCCTGGCTATTCCAATGGCCAGACTTTGAAGAGGAGCACTACTACCACGAAGATGGAAAGCAGGACGTCTATGATAACTAGGACTACTCATGACGTCAACAGTTGCCTGTGGAACAGATGGACCGCTACTACGCTACTTCCGCTGTGTGTTTTGTATTGGATCCTTAGATCCACTATGTTGTATTCAGACTGGATCATGTGATCCTTTGATGTAAGACAATTATGAGTTGTAATGAATGATGTTTTGTGATATCAATCTATTATGTCTCGCAAAAACAATATTCCTGGGATTGCGATGTATGGCATAATAGGCATCTGGATTTAAAAATACGGGTGTTGACAAGTTGGTATCAAAGCCATTGTTTGACCTTAGGAGACCCTAGTTACAATGGATGTCTGAAAAACTTGGTTTCAAAACAAATGAAGTGACTATTTATGAAAACTTATTCTCACTCTTATCCTTGAGATCTTTTCAAAATGAGAAACCCATGATCTATTTTTCCTTTGATGTAAGACAATTATGAGTTGTAATGAATGATGTTTTGTGATATCAATCTATTATGTGTCGCAAAAACAATATTCCTGGGATTGCGATGTATGGCATAATAGGCATCTGGACTTAAAAATCCGGGTGTTGACACTCTCCAGCTCTCCATTCCTTCTCTAACCCTCCCTATCTCTCAAGATCATCTGTTACCTGTCACCAGCGTCGAGGAAGAAACGATGATAGGGGCCTTGCCGCGTAGGTCATCTGGGAGCAAGCACACATCAATTGGAGCTCGGAGCTGGACGAATTTGAAGATTCCCTTTCTCAGTACACCGTCGGTAATGGTGAAATTGAGCTCAACTCCGGCGGCAATCGATGTCGCCGACCACACCATCGTACTCAGGGTAAGTTTGTGCGTCTGTAGTGCCTACTATCACATCCTATCGACTTCTATAGCTTCATTTAGCCACCTCGCCGGAGAGCACCGCCGCAGATCATGGTTTCCGATGAAGTTCCGGCAAGTAATAGTCCATTCCGCCACCACCATCGTGTTTCACATTGTCTCCTCGTTCGATTGCCACTAACGGGAAGTCCGGGGGTGCCCTGTAGCGGCGGCGCCGCCTTCGTCTGACCTCCGGCGTTAAGCCACCGGTAGAGATGACGTGGCCATGGGCTCCCCAAACCTGTTTGACTTGGTCATTGCCCTTGTGGCAGCTGACCTGGTCAAGGTCCCACCAGACAGTCTCTGTAGCTAGGTGTTGTCATGGTACATTTAGTATTTCTATTTAATTCAAAATTCAGAAAAAACACTTAAACTTTACAAAAAATTATAAAATTCATTTCAACTGAGAAAAATACAAATAAGATATCAAAATGCTCACAAAAATAAACTCTATCCAATAAAAATGTAAAATATTTTTTTGTCAAAACAAAAATTAAATTATTTAACCTTTATTAATTATGCCTTTTCTTTCATCCTAAATACAATTAAAATTCAATAATTAGTTAAATTTCATAAATAAGTAACAACCATTTAGGAAATAAAGAAAACACTAAAAGTAATTTTTTGTCATCATGTTATCATTATCTTAAATATGAGTGGTATTTTAAAAACCCTAAATTGCACTTTATCATTTTCTTTAAATAATAAGAAGATTAGAAAAAGATAAGAACTATTATTATTATTATTATTATTATTATTATTAAGTTATTAGTAACTTCAACTTTATTAGCCAATTATTAATCTAAGAATTGTATCAAAACTTGGAAACCCTAGTTCTAATATGAGTAAAGGCCTTAACCTTATTATTTTATGTGAAAACCCTAAATTGTTTTGAACTTAAAACCCTAGGGGTTTATAACATGTGATCATAGGAACTTAACTTTAGTGATGGATATAGACTAAGAAAATAAAAACATTCTCATATGTTATTAAGATATTACTAACTGATACGTCTCCAACGTATCGATAATTTCTTATGTTCCATGCCACTTTATTGATAATACCTACATGTTGTATGCATACTTTATGTCATATTTATGCATTTTCCGGCACTAACCTATTAACGAGATGCCGAAGAGCCAGTTGCTGTTTTCTGCTGTTTTTGGTTTCAGAAATCCTAGTAAGGAAATATTCTCGGAATTGGACGAAATCAACGCCCAGGATCTTATTTTTCCACGAAGCTTCCAGAAGTCCGGAGAGGAAACGAAGTGGGGCGACGAGGCGGCGACACGCTAGGGCGGCGCAGCCCACCCCCTGGCCACGCGGCCCTATTGTGTGGGCCCTGCCGGAGAGGGGAATCATCTCCCGGAGGACTCTTCACCGCCATGGTCGCCTCCGGAGTGATGAGTGAGTAGTTCACCCCTGGACTATGGGTCCATAGCAGTAGCTAGATGGTCGTCTTCTCCTAATTGTGCTATCATTGTTGGATCTTGTGAGCTGCCTAACATGATCAAGATCATCTATCTGTAATGCTACATGTTGTGTTTGTTGGGATCCGATGAATAGAGAATGCTATGTTATGTTGATTATCAATCTATTATCTATGTGTTGTTTATGATCTTGCATGCTCTCCGTTACTAGTAGGGGCTCTGGCCAAGTTTTTGCTTGTAACTCCAAGATGGAGTATTTATGCTCGATAGTGGGTTCATGTCTCCATTAAATCTGGGGGAGTGACAGAAACCTCTAAGGTTGTGGATGTGCTATTGCCACTAGGGATAAAACATCAACGCTATGTCTAAGGATGTATTTGTTGATTACATTACGCACCATACTTAATGCAATTGTCTGTTGTTTGCAGCTTAATACTGGAGGGGGTTCGGATGATATCCTGAAGGTGGACTTTTTAGGCATAGATGCATGCTGGATAGCGGTCTATGTACTTTGTCGTAATGCCCAATTAAATCTCACAATACTCATCATATCATGTATGTGCATGGTCATGCCCTCTTTATTTGTCAATTGCCCAACTGTAATTTGTTCACCCAACATGCTTATTCTTATGGGAGAGACGCCTCTAGTGAACTGTGGACCCAGTCCATTCTTTTACATCGAATACAATCTACTGCAATACTCGTTCTACTGTTCTCTGCAAACAATCATCATCCACACTATACATCTAATCCTTTGTTACAGCAAGCCGGTGAGATTGACAACCTCACTGTTAAGTTGGGGCAAAGTATCTTGGTTGTGTTGTGCAGGTTTCACGTTGGCGCCGGAATCCCCGGTGTTGCGCCGCACTACACTCCGCCGCCATCAACCTTCAACGTGCTTCTTGACTCCTACTGGTTCGATAAACCTTGGTTTCTTACCGAGGGAAACTTGCTGCTGTACGCATCACACCTTCCACTTGGGGTTCCCAACGGGCGTGTGCTTTACGCGTCAACAAGCTAAATTTCTGGCGCCGTTGCCGGGGAACGAAGAAAAAGTACACCACAAAGATTTCTAACTCCCACGTCAACTACACGCCAGCAGCTAAATTTCTGGCGCCGTTGTCGGGGAGATCAAGACACGCTGCAAGGGGAGTCTCCACCTCCAATCTCTTTACTTTGTTTTTGTCTTGCTTTTATTTTATTTACTACTTTGTTTGCTGCACTAAAACAAAATACAAAAAATTAGTTGCTAGTTTTACTTTACTTGCTATCTTGTTTGCTATATTAAAAACACAAAAAATTAGTTACTTGCATTTACTTTATCTAGTTTGCTTTATTTACTGTTGATAAAATGGGTACTCCTGAAAATACTAAGTTGTGTGACTTCACAACCACAAATAATAATGATTTCTTATGCACACCTATTGCTCCACCAGCTACTACAGCAGAATTCTTTGAAATTAAACCTGCTTTACTAAATCTTGTTATGCGAGAGCAATTTTCTGGTGTTAGTTCTGATGATGCTGCTGCCCATCTTAATAATTTTGTTGAACTATGTGAAATGCAAAAGTATAAGGATGTAGATGGTGACATTATGAAGTTAAAATTGTTTCCTTTCTCATTAAGAGGAAGAGCTAAAGATTGGTTGCTATCTCTGCCTAAGAATAGTATTGATTCACGGACTAAATGCAAGGATGCTTTCATTGGTAGATATTATCCTCCTGCTAAAATTATATATTTGAGAAGTAGCATAATGAATTTTAAACAATTGGATACTGAGCATGTTGCACAAGCATGGGAAAGAATGAAATCTTTGGTTAAAAATTGCCCAGCCCATGGACTGACTACATGGATGATCATCCAAACCTTTTATGCAGGACTGAATTTTTCTTCGCGGAACCTATTGGATTCAGCTGCTGGAGGTACCTTTATGTCCATCACTCTTGGCGACGCAACAAAGCTTCTTGATAATATGATGATTAATTACTCTGAATGGCACACGGAAAGAGCTCCACAAGGTAAGAAGGTAAATTCTGTCGAAGAAACCTCTTCCTTGAGTGATAAGATTGATGCTATTATGTCTATGCTTGTGAATGGTAGGACAAATATTGATCCTAATAATGTTCCGTTAGCTTCATTGGTTGCTCAAGAAGAACATGTTGATTTAAACTACATTAAAAATAATAATTTCAATAACAATGCTTATCGGAACAATTCTAGTAACAACTATAGGCCATATCCTTATAATAATGGAAACGGCTATGGTAATTCTTATGGGAATTCTTACAACAATAATAGGAATACACCCCCTGGACTTGAAGCCATGCTTAAAGAATTTATTAGTACACAAACTGCTTTTAACAAATCTGTTGAAGAAAAGCTTGGGAAAATTGATATACTTGCTTCTAAAGTCGATAGTCTTGTCATGATGTTGATCTTTTGAAATCGAAAGTTATGCCTAATGAAAATAATAATAATAAAATTGTTACTACAGCAAATGCCATCCAAGTTAGAATTAATGAGAATATAAGATTGATGGCCGAATTGCGTGCTAGGTGGGAAAAAGAAGAAAATGCTAAAGAAGATAATATAGCTAAAGTTTGGAATATTACCACCACTAGTAATGCTAATGCTCCACATGTTGCTGCACCTCCTACTATCAATGGTAAAATAATTGGTGTTGGCAATGTTTCCACTTCCAATGCAAAGCGTGAAAAACTGCCTGAAACTGCTAAAATGCTAAACTGTGATAAAACTGCTGAAATTTTTTCCAACATTGGGGACAATGATCCCATTGCTTTAGATTATAATGGTTTGGATTTTGATGATTGCCACATCTCTGAAGTTATAAAGTTCTTACAAAAACTTGCTAAGAGTCCTAATGCTAGTGCTATAAATTTGGCTTTCACAAAACATATTACAAATGTTCTCATAAAAGCTAGAGAAGAGAAATTAGAACGCGAAGCTTCTATTCCTAGGAAGCTAGAGGATGGTTGGGAGCCCATCATTAAGATGAAGATCAATGACTTTGATTGTAATGCTTTATGTGATCTTGGTGCAAGTATTTCCGTTATGCCTAGAAAAATCTATAATATGCTTGACTTGCCACCATTGAAAAATTGTTATTTGGATGTTAATCTTGCTGATAATTCTACAAAGAAACCTTTGGGGAGAGTTGATAATATTCACATTACCGTTAACAATAACCTTGACCCCGTTGATTTTGTTGTCTTGGATATTGAATGCAATGCATCTTGTCCCATTATATTGGGAAGACCTTTTCTTCGAACTGTTGGTGCTATTATTGATATGAAGGAAGGTAATATTAAATATCAATTTCCTCTCAAGAAAGGTATGAAACACTTCCCTAGAAAGAGAATGAAGTTACCTTTTGATTCTATCATTAGAACAAACTACGATGTTGATGCTTCGTCTCTTGATAATACTTGATACACACTTTCTGCGCCTAGCTGAAAGGTGTTAAAGAAAAGCGCTTATGGGAGACAACCCATGATTTTACTACTGCACTTTTGTTTTATATTTGAGTCTTGGAAGTTGTTACTACTGTAGAAACCTCTCCTGATCTTAGTTTTGTTGCATTGTTGTGCAAAGTAAAGTCTTTGACAGTAAGGTTCATACTAGATTTGGATTACTGCGCAGAAACAGACTTCTTGCTGTCACAAATCTGGGCCTAATTCTCTGTAGGTAACTCGGAAAATTATGCCAATTTACGTGAGTGATCCTCAGATATGTACTCAACTTTCATTCAATTTGAGAATTTTCATTTGAGGAAGTCTGGTGCCTCTTAGAAATTCGTCTTTACAGACTGTTCTGTTTTTGACAGATTCTGCCTTTTATTTCGCATTGCCTGTTTTGCTATGCTTGATGGATTTTTCTATTCCATTAACTTTCAGTAGCTTTGTGCAATGTCCAGAAGTGTTAAGAATGATTATGTCACCTCTGAACATGTGAATTTTGATTGTGCACTAACCCTCTAATGAGTTGTTTTGAGTTTGGTGTGGAGGAAGTTTTCAAGGATCAAGAGAGGGAGATGATACAATATGATCAAGGAGAGTGAAAGCTCTAAGCTTGGGGATGCCCCGGTGGTTCAACCCTGCATATTTCAAGAAGACTCAAGCGTCTAAGCTTGGGGATGCCCAAGGCATCCCCTTCTTCATCGACAACATTATCAGGTTCCTCTAGTGAAACTATATTTTTATTCCATCACATCTTATGTACTTTGCTTGGAGCGTGTGTTTGTTTTTGTTTCTGTTTTGTTTGAATAAAATGGATCCTAGCATTCATTGTGTGGGAGAGAGACACGCTCCGCTGTTGCATATGGTCAAATATGTCCTTAGGCTTTACTCATAATGTTCATGGCGAAGGTTGAATCTTCTTCGTTAAATTGTTATATGGTTGGAAACGGGAAATGCTACATGTAGTAATTGGTAGAATGTCTTGAATAATTTGATACTTGGTAATTGTTGTGCTCATGTTTAAGCTCTTGCATCATATACTTTGCATCTATTAATGAAGAAATACATAGAGCTTGCTAAAATTTGGTTTGCATAATTGGTCTCTCTAAGGTCTAGATAATTTCTAGTAAGGGTCGAACAACAAGGAAGACGGTATAGAGTCTTATAATGCTTACAATATGTCTTTCATGTGAGTTTTGCTGTACCGGTTCATACTTGTGTTTGCTTCAAATAACCTTGCTAGCCTAAACCTTGTATCGAGAGGGAATACTTCTCATGCATCCAAAATCCTTGAGCCAAACACTATGCCACTTGTGTCCACCATACCTACCTACTACATGGTATTTCTCCGCCATTCTAAAGTAAATTGCTTGAGTGCTACCTTTAAATTTCTATTCTCTGTCTTTGCAATATATAGCTCATGGGACAAATAGCCTAAAAAACTATTGTGGTATTGAATATGTACTTATGCATTTTATCTCTTATTAAGTTGCTTGTTGTGCGATAACCATGTTCCTGGGGACGCCATCAACTACTCTTTGTTGAATATCATGTGAGTTGCTATGCATGTCCGTCTTGTCTGAAGTAAGGGCGATTTACCATGAGTTGAATGATTTGAGCATGCATATTGTTAGAGAAGAACATTGGGCCGCTAACTAAAGCCATGATCCATGGTGGAAGTTTCAGTTTTGGACAAATATCCTCAATCTCATATGAGAAAATTAATCGTTGTTGAATGCTTATGCATTAAAGAGGAGTCCATTATCTGTTGTCTATGTTGTCCCGATATGGATGTCTAAGTTGAGAATAATCAAAAGCGAGAAATCCAATGCGAGCTTTCTCCTTAGACCTTTGTACAGGCGGCATAGAGGTACCCCTTTGTGACACTTGGTTAAAACATATGTATTGCGGTGATAATCCAGGTAATCCGAGCTAATTAGGACAAGGTGCGGGCACTATTAGTATACTATGCACGAGGCTTGCAACTTGTAGGATATAATTTACATGATGCATATGCTTTATTACTACCATTGACAAAATTGTTTCTTGTTTTGAAAACCAAAGCTCTAGCACAAATATAGCAATCGATGCTTCCCTCTGCGAAGGGCCTTTCTTCTACTTTTATGTTGAGTCAGTCAAGGATGGCAATGGGCAGGGTAGAGCAATACCATACCCATACCCGTATAGTCGATGGGTACAAAATTCCACCCATACCCGTGCCCATGGGTATAAAAGTTTACCCATACCCATACCCAGCGGGTACCCGTACCCATTGGGTACCCGGTGGGTAGGTTAAACTGTACACAAGTCACTCGCAATTTTACATTTATCAATAACAAATTCGATAAAAAAATGAATTATCTCAACTCGATAACAAGTAGTTTAGTACATAACAACTAAAAAATATGAAAAACCCATTCTCATATAATAACTCATAAGTAAACAAAAGTAGACGTGTCACGTAAGAAATTGACAATAAACGGGCAGGGTATGGGTGTATCCGCGGGTACAAAGCTATACCCGTGCCCTACCCATGACTTAACGGGTAGGGTATGGGTACTACCCACGGGCATGAAAGTGTACCCATACCCTGCCCATGCGGGTACGGTACCCGTGGGTACCCGTACCCATGGGTAAAATTGCCATCCTTAGAGTCAGTTCACCTATTTCCTCCCATCTCAAGAAACAAACACTTGTGTGAACTGTGCATTGATTCCTACATACTTGCATATTGCACTTATTATATTACTTATGTTGACAATATCCATGAGATATACATGTTACAAGTTGAAAGCAACCGCTGAAACTTAATCTTCCTTTGTGTTGCTTCAATGCCTTTACTATGAATTATTGCTTTATGAGTTAACTCTTATGCAAGACTTATTGATGCTTGTCTTGAAAGTACTATTCATGAAAATTCTTTGCTATATGATTCAATTGTTTACTCATTACATTTACCATTGTCTTGAATCGCTGCATTCATTACATGTGCTTACAATAGTATGATCAAGATTATGATGGCATGTCACTTCAGAAATTATCTTTGTTATCGTTTACCTACTCGGGACGAGCAGGAACTAAGCTTGGGGATGCTGATACGTCTCCAACGTATCGATAATTTCTTATGTTCCATGCCACTTTATTGATAATACCTACATATTTTATGCATACTTTATGTCATATTTATGCATTTTCCGGCACTAACCTATTAACGAGATGCCGAAGAGCCGATTCTTTGTTTTTAGTATTTGGTTTCAGAAATCCTAGTAAGGAAATATTCTCGGAATTGGACGAAATCAACGCCCAGGATCTTATTTTTCCACGAAGCTTCCAGAAGTCCGGAGAGGAAACGAAGTGGGGCGACGAGGCGGCAACACGCCAGGGCGGCGCGGCCCACCCCCTGGCCGCGCGGCCCTGTTGTGTGGGCCCCTCGCGTCGCCCCTAAACCGACCTCCTCCGCCTACTTAAGCCTTCGTCGATAATAAGTCCAGTACTGAGAGCCACGATACGGAAAACCTTCCAGAGACGCCGCCGCCAATCCCATCTCGGGGGATTCAGGAGATCGCCTCCGGCACCCTACCGGAGAGGGGAATCATCTCCCGGAGGACTCTTCACCGCCATGGTCGCCTCCAGAGTGATGAGTGAGTAGTTCACCCCTGAACTATGGGTCCATAGCAGTAGCTAGATGGTCGTCTTCTCCTAATTGTGCTATCATTGTTGGATCTTGTGAGCTGCCTAACATGATCAAGATCATCTATCTGTAATGCTACATGTTGTGTTTGTTGGGATCCGATGAATAGAGAATGCTATGTTATGTTGATTATCAATCTATTATCTATGTGTTGTTTATGATCTTGCATGCTCTCCGTTACTAGTAGGGGCTCTGGCCAAGTTTTTGCTTGTAACTCCAAGAGGGAGTATTTATGCTCGATAGTGGGTTCATGTCTCCATTAAATCTGGGGGAGTGACAGAAACCTCTAAGGTTGTGGATGTGCTGTTGCCACTAGGGATAAAACATCAACGCTATGTCTAATGATGTATTTGTTGATTACATTACGCACCATACTTAATGCAATTGTCTGTTGTTTGCAGCTTAATACTGGAGGGGGTTCGGATGATAACCTGAAGGTGGACTTTTTAGGCATAGATGCATGCTGGATAGCGGTCTATGTACTTTGTCGTAATGCCCAATTAAATCTCACAATACTCATCATATCATGTATGTGCATGGTCATGCCCTCTTTATTTGTCAATTGCCCAACTGTAATTTGTTCACCCAACATGCTTATTCTTATGGGAGAGACGCCTCTAGTGAAATGTGGACCCCGGTCCATTCTTTTACATCGAATACAATCTACTGCACTACTCGTTCTACTGTTCTCTGCAAACAATCATCATCCACACTATACATCTAATCCTTTGTTACAGCAAGCCGGTGAGATTGACAACCTCACTGTTAAGTTGGGGCAAAGTATCTTGGTTGTGTTGTGCAGGTTCCACGTTGGCGCCGGAATCCCTGGTGTTGCGCCGCACTACACTCCGCCGCCATCAACCTTCAACGTGCTTGTTGACTCCTACTGGTTCGATAAACCTTGGTTTCTTACTGAGGGAAACTTGATGCTGTACGCATCACACCTTCCACTTGGGGTTTCCAACGGGCGTGTGCTTTACGCGTCAACACTAACTCAAATTCAATTTAAGTTATCATTTCATGCTTTCACTTTTGGCTAATACCTTATATGACAAACTAGTACCACCTAGGTGTAAAACCTAACTTGTTACCCTCATGTTAGCACCATTGATCATCATCCCTTAATACCACACGATTGGAACCAACCATAACCACCATTACTTAGTAGAAACTTGGTGATCAACCATAATACCAACCTTGGATAGTAATTCACTTTACATTCTCCTCCTCAACTAAACCCTACTTGAGGATAATAAATCACCTATATTAGGTACCATCATTTATTATTTGATGAAGCAAATGTGAAGGCATAGTAAACCCTAATGGTTAACTCATGGAACCACCTTTATAATCATCCTTTGATATGATACCCTATGTTCAACCATAAAGTAACCATGCATAGTAATTTAATTTGTTGTCCATGTTTAGCTAAAAATGCCAAGACTTGCTGCATACAGACCCACTCTACTTAAGAACCAACTAGTTTCTAATAGTAAACAAAATGAATTCAATAGTCAATCCTAGAATTACTTAGCTCCTATTGGTAGTAATCCTTGATCTTTATTAAACTTGTTCTTCAAAATTTATTCTTTTGAAGTAAATTTCAAACAAACCATGTAAGCAAATAGTTCTTACTTGAAATACTTAATTAACCTGTTTTTCAAAAGTTATTCTTTTGAGATATAATAAGTACTCATCAATCACGCACTATAAGACTTAAAACTAACAACTACTCTTTATATGTTATGCAACCACTATTCTTTGTGTGTATGCTTATTATGATGCATTATATCACTTGTTTATGCTATTCATATCACCAAACCTTAATAAGAACCTTGTTTGAGAACCATTCTAAAAATGCAACACACCCTAAAGAAATCTATACAACTCATGCAATCATAAATCATCGGGGTTAGGTTACGCTCGAGACGATTGCATCTCATACTATGCATTATAACATCTTTGCCTGTTCTTTAAACATTATCCTTACCGGACGATGATGGTATTTCAGAATTTGGAGTTATCTCGTATCGAAGCTTTTGCCTGCATAATCTTGCAGTCAAGAAAGGCAAGTTCATCGCTTGATCATGTCATTTGATTATTTTTATCAAACTATATGCAAAGTACTATACTTATCACTCCTGCTTTGAAAAGCAAAATATTATTTTACAATTATGAATATGACTATGTGGTGGGCAATGGAACCATGGTACGTATGTGTTGATTGGTGGAGGTTTCATTGCAAGGGTTCTACTCATCTAGTAATAATTGCCAATGCCGTCTAGTGATTCTAGCGCCATACATATCGCGTTAACCATAAGATCTATAATGGTTCTGGGGAAGTCAGTTGTATCTTTTCCCTTCTGCATATCAACAGACTTGATAGAGCCTGGCTGGGTGTTGGGATAACACTGTAGTAGGTTGGGAAATCCTTTTAAATTCCCATCCGTGTGGATGAGAGCGCTCTACTGTCTATGATGGATTGTCCATAGTACATCGGGGGTAAAGCCGTACGATCGAGAGAAGTCTACCGGGGATGTACGGATGGACAAAAGGGTGGGTATGCAGGGTCGCGGAGAAGGCAGTGATTGGCTTGGTTCTTATACTGGGCCTCACACCAAGGAAGTGTGGACGGAAAAGATCGCCCGGTTGGCAACAAGGATAAGTTCTCTTATGGGAAAAGTAACGCACATCTGCAGAGTGTATTGAATTGTGGCTGTCACTCCCTGTTCCGGGAAGAGAACTACGAACGCGGCAGGAATGGAACTCCGTGAAGTTCTGGTCAACCTATGAAGACTGACGGGCATAGTTTTCTGAATAAAATAAACCTTTTTAAGAAATGTTTATGAAAACTTGCAGTCGCCTATGATTTTCTGGTCTGTGGCTGTAGCTAGTGCATGATACATCTATTTCCTATAATGAACTTGTTGAGTACGCTCGTACTCATCCCTCTTTGAATCCCCTGCTTAGTTATAGAGGCATCAAAGGAGAAACTACCATGGAACTCGAAGACAAAGGAGTCAACTGCAACAAGATGAGGAATCCAATCAAAGAAGTCAATGGAGTCAACTTCTGCATCAGCTAGAGTGGAAACTTAGACTAGTAATAGAAGGGAACCTTTTCCCTAATCCTAGCACCTAAGTAGCTAGAGTTCTATAGCAAGCCAAGTATCTCTAGAGCTAAAATTAGCAATAAGTTGGGCTACGAGTCGTTCTTTTGGAGCTTTATTTGAAGTTTTACCTCACTATAAAGTAAGAGGCTGTGTTGATCTTCTGTAAACATTTCGTGTATCCTTCTATAGACATGCCTTGGACTCGCATATGTTTCTAATGTACCACTCTGAGGTTTGTAATATGAGTGGAACCGTGTTTCACTTGTGTTATGTCAACGACTTGCGTACTACACCATGCAATGGTATGCTGGGTCACCGCACTTTTGCTCATTTGCAAACCTCTTGCATTTTTCATCTTTAGGGTTACGGATTGTCTTCACCACGGTTGCGTATGAAGGGTAAATGCCATCAACTAGATAATAACCCTTGTCATAAGAATGACCATTGATCTCATAAGAAATTTGAGGAGCATTGCCTTATGCAAGCCTACAAAACACCGGGGAGCGTTGAAGGAAGTTGATATCATTGTTGGATCCTTGTCGAGGGTACTCCTCGCCAATGCCCTCCGATAGGGGCTTAGGGTTGATGGAATCCTGCAAGCTTACACGAGACATCGGTTCACAGACAAGCGGGGAGAGCGATTTACCCAGGTTCGGGGCCCTCGATGAGGTAAAACCCTTACGTCCTGCCTGTCTGTTCTTGATTATGGTGATAATGGGTTACAATGGGGTGCCGAATAGTTCGGCTGAGATCTCGTCGAGATGGCTATTGCTAAGGTGACCTAGCTCTGAGCTTTTGTTGGCTAAGATTGCTAAGATTGATCGTGTCCCTCGGCAGCCCCTCTCCTGGCCTTTATATAGGAGGCTAGGTCTCAAGAGGTCTCACCGAGCACGACTAGGTTTACAGTAGTTTTAGATCCGATCTTTCCTTGTTCGATCGCTTCCTTGTTTTGCCCGTCAAGGAACCTTCTGGTGCGCCGTCCTAGTGGCCCATCTCGCCTTCAGGTGTCTTCATGGGCCTCCAATTAGTCAATACATGATAGGGTAATGTGGGTTACCCGAAGGGTAGTGCCCACATCAGTAGCCCCCGAGTGTCTAGCCGAAGATAGTTCGGGTAGAGACTAAAACATGTCTTCTCCTGATGTTCTTTTCCTTCATTGTCCTTGTTCATCTTGAATCTGCTCCGTCTTCATTTTATCGGGTGCGCGTCAGCGCTCCCGATGGGAGTAGCCCCCGAGTCTAGGTACGGATGCTTGCAATCCGTGCGTAGACTCAAGTTGTACCACTCGAAAATTCTCCTCTGCCGAAGTTTCCCGCAGGTCCTCATAGGTCATCCGATATATTTTCTTTATGCAAGGGATAATGAGTAACGTGCCCAACTTTTGTTGGTTAACTGCCCATGGCAAAACAACGTTACCCTACACAGAATCAAGTCCCCGGGCATGATCCTGGAGTGCAAAAAACTTCTATCGGGTGTGCATCACGCGCTCCCGATGGGAGTAGCCCCCCGAGTCTGGGTGCAAGCGCTTGTAACCGAGTGCAGACTCAAACCTTCTTCCTTCGACTGCTCATTCTGTCGAGTCTTCATTTTATCGGGAGCGCTCCCGATGGGAGTAGCCCCCGAGTCTAGGTATGGATGTTTGCAATCCGTGCGTAGACTCAAGTCCTTCATCCGATAACTTTTCATTTCTCCTTCGAATGCCTCAAGGTGTTGTTTTTTTATGACGTCACTGTTGACGTGTAACTGCTGTGGGCCGATTGACAGGACTTGACCTGACGGGCCCACCCTAGCTCTGCGTGGGTAGTTTTTAGGGCTTGACCAAAGCACGCGTGGCGATTGAGGCGTCTCCTCGATTTTCGCACGACGTGGGAATAATTGGCCGCCGGTTCCACTCCTTCTTCAAGCGCCACGTGTACAGTCAGATCCGCTCCACTCCCACGATGCTTTGTGGAGTTATGGCCACGATTGAACACGAATTCTTACGGGGATAAATAGGAGGCCTCTTCTCTTTTTATCTTTTACCCTGTTTACTGCTCATCTTCTCCCTCAAGCCTCCCTGTACCTCTGCCTCTTCACCAGAAGCTCCGTTCACCATGGGCAAGAAGAAGAGCGGCAGTACCTCGGAGGCGGGCAAAGTTAGCCGCGATTGGAGCGCCTCCGCCATTTCCAACCGTGACATCAGCAAGCTTCGCGCTCTCGGCTTCATCTCCGCATCTGAGGATGACATTCATCTCCCAGGTTCGGTTTCTCGCGCAAAGCCCCCGAAGGGCTTCACTGTCATGTTCGCTGCTTTCCTGTTTCGTGGCCTCTCTCTTCCGGCCCACGAGTTCCTTCGCTCCCTCCTTTTCTTCTATGGGATTCAGCTCTGGCAACTGACCCCAAATTCCATCCTTCATCTTTCCATTTTTATTACCGTCTGCGAGGCCTTCCTCGGCATTGAGCCTCACTGGGGCCTTTGGAGGAAGATCTTCTATGTGAAGCGTCACAACGAAAGTAATGGCCCTCCCGTTGTCGGTGGCGTCGGCTTCGTCGTCAGAAAAGAGGTCGACTACTTCGACTATCCGATGAAGGAATCCGTCCAGGGCTGGCGCAACAAGTGGTTCTATCTGTGAGATCCCGTCGTTCCTGGGCGGCGTTCGAATCTCCCTCTTTTTGATGATGTCTTGGTAGCTCATAAGAAGAAGTCTTGGCAGAACGCCCTTTCTCCCGAAGAAAAGGCGACAGCCGATGAACTATTTGAGCAGATAGTCACTTTGAAGAATACAGGAGGCCTGACGATGTGCGGCACTGAAGTAGTTTCAGTGTTCCTACAACGTCGAGTGCAGCCGCTGATGTCCTGTCCTCGCCAGTTGTGGCTTTATACTGGCAAAAGCGACAAGTCAAGGATCAGCTCTGCCGACCTATCGGCAGATGAGCTTCGAGACGAAGTTCGTCGCCTAACATGCCTTAGTACGAAGGACACCATTTTCTTGACATCGGCCCGTCCTCCTTATGATCTCAAACACCTTCCGTCCGAGGTAACTTTACCGCTCCTCGTTTTCTGTTATTACTTCTTTTCCTGTCTGTGCCTTACAAGTTTCTCTCCTTCTACAGGCTCCCACTGTTGCCCAATGTTATCCTCCCTCACCCGAGAGCGGCGTGGTACTGGAGGATGACGACGATGATTCTGAGGGAACCGAGGACGTTCAGCACGTTCTTGAGGACAGCGATGTCCAAGAGGAGGAAGCTGCCGAAGATGACGCATTCCTCAGGAGCAGGCGTCGTAAGCAGGTACATGATGACCTTATCACATCGGCTGAATCAAGTCCTAGAGGAGGAGATAATGATGCCGATGAAGCTGCTTCGCCTCCTCCTGCTAAGAAGAGTTCAACAAGTTTCTTCGTGGACGAAGATGATCTGCACCTGTGAGCATCTATACTCTTTTTTCTTTTTAATTTATTTCTTGTCATCCTGTATGCTAACTGTGCACTGTACTTAAGTAGCTCTGATGATGACGATGTTCCTCTCGCGAAGAGGGCCAAGCTAGCCTCTGAGAGAGCAGCATCGGCTAAGGAGCCAAATCCTTCTCCCGCCAAGTCAACACCTCCTTCACGAACGGGTGTGGAGAAGGTCCCAGTATCGAGAGTTATTCCTCCTGATGATGCTCCCACCCCGTCGGCTAGCCGTGATCATGTAAGTACTTAGTCTATCTGGCTTTGCCAAGTTTCTATCGTCTCACTCCTCTTGATTTTTTCTGGCTGCAGCCGATTTACGCTACAGTCGACGCTGTGGCGGATTTCGCTGAACAATTCACTCGTCTTGAGGCCAAAAACTCCCAACTTCGGAAGGCCGTCAAATCTTCGGCTGATCAGGTGGTTGAGGCCAACAGGCTTGCTACCGATGCCAAGAATGAGAACGCCTTGCTGAAGGAAGAAGTGAAGAGGCTGAAGCGTCAGATGAAGGATGATCAGGATGCCAGGCGTGCAGCGGCGGCTGCAATCGATGAGAAGGAAGGCGTCCTCCGTGAATCCGTCAAGAATTTATTGGGTAAAAATCCTCATGATATTCCGCTTCTTTCTTGATGTTTCTTCATTGATTACTGATACGTCTCTCTTTCAGATGTCGCCAATATAACTGTCAGCCGATGCCATCAGCTTCGGGAGGACTCCACAGCCGATGCTTTGTCACTTGCCGCTGAGTTTAATATCCAGGTCCTTAGACTACTGCAAAAGACCAAGGGAGCACTGTCGAAGCTATACTCGATGATCTTTCCAAAGATGAAGCTGGACAAGACTCTCGACGAGATGGCGGAAGCTTTCCTTGTCGATCCTTCCGAGCCCGTGGAGGTACTAAAATGCCGCATCCGCTTGATTGGAGCGGTTCTTACTTTTCAGTTGCTTATGGGCCATGGGATGGGGTCGAACTTGGAGGAGTTTTCTAAGGCACTGCCGGTTGATGATGAAAACCATTTGGTCGATCTTGAGCCTTTCAAGAGATCGGCAATAACTTGCGCCAACCGACTTCTGAAGCTGGTGGATGAAGCACAAGCCGAGCCTGTTCCTGAGTCTGCTCCTGGTTCATCGTCGGCGAATCCTTGAACTGTTATTTGACTTGTTGTACATAAGATCATCCGTAACTCGAAAAATTCGGCTCTGTTGCCAGTTTAAACATCCTTTTGTCTGTATGATGTGTGCTCAATGCTCCCGATGGGAGTTTTTATATTAATGCTTGATCTAAACCGAGGACTGTACTGCAGATTCCTTCATCTTCTTCCCGTGCCGAGCTCTTTCCGAACCCTTTGAGTAATGACGAGTCAGGCCTTGTTCGTCGCTTACGTGATCAGGTGTCTTGTCTAAATAAAGAGATCACTTCTCTTCGCGCGATGGCTGCCTTGGTGAAGAAAAAGGGAGAGGTAGCGACTGCTGTCGAACAATACGCTCTCGATGGTCTTCATGTTGCTACCGAAAGCTTGGGCTGTAAGTATTAGCCTATCTTCTGATTTCTGGCTTAGCTTGAATGTTCTTTTATCTGACATTCATTCCTTTTCCAGTCGTAGCTTCGGATGCAGCTGAAGAGGACAAGAAGATTCATGAAGAGGTTGAGGCGATGACCGATGTTGCGCATCCAACACATGGTTTATGGCTGCATCGTCCGAAGGCTGTCGTCATGGCGAAGTTTAAGTACCGGGTGATGAAGGCGCATTACTATTTTGATAAGTACTATGCCCATCTTACGATGGTTTGGAACACCTTGTTTCCTCTGGACCAAGCACCCGAAACCTTGTCTGGCTTGTTCACCCGATTCAAGTCTCCTGAGAGGATTCGACAGCTGGTGCGGAAAGAGCTTCTGGCTGGTGCTGAGCTTGCCTTTGCTTCAATATTGGCGTGCCATCCATCTCTAGACTTGAGAGCCGTAGCAAATACTGAAAGAGATTTAGGCCAGTACTATGATGTTGCTAGAGGTCCTGCTTACACCGTCGTTTCTCGGATGGAATCATGCCTTGAAAAGGAACTGAAGGCCCACTGGGACCGGGGCACCCGATTATAAATGTAATAACCTTGTATCTGCATAAGATTGTTTACTGCGTACGCTGCACGCTATGTTAGTTTGATTGATATTTTATTGTCGAGTGCGGCTGAGTGATCAGTTCAACCTGCTTTCTCGACGACTTCGTTGAATTTTATGCAATGTTATTGCGAAGTCGATATGTAATTTATTCGAGAGCTTGGCTTTGTCACGCGCTGCACCGGTTTGAGCCTTATCTTGAGATAATGTAACCATCGACTGCAGCACTCGCGTATTTTTCGAGGCTTGGATTGGTTGTTTTTGTGTGTCATTAATCTTAGCTCTCGCTGAGAGTATTTAATTAATGACACTGTGTAAGCACATTTCTTTTGGGCCAGCGCTCCTGATGGGAGTTAGAGCCGATGGTAGGGGCTCCAAACGTTATATTCGGATGCCAAAGCCTGAAGCAAGAAAAAAGGTAGAAAATCTGATTAGATCTTTATTCATAATATAAAAGCAGCCTTATAGGCCGTTGACGAAACAATCGTGTCCTATGTATAGAACCATCGCAATTGCGCGATGTTCCGCGGATTCTCGACGTCTTTCCCTGAAGCTGGATTTTTGAGCCGATAGGCTCCTCCTGGTATCACTTCGGTGATGATGTATGGTCCTTCCCATGGAGATTCTAGCTTCAAGGGTCTTTTTTGCTTCAGCCGCAGTACCATATCCCCAACATTGAAACTTCGACTGCGTATTCGTCGGCTGTGGTAGTTTCTCAGCTCTTGCTGGTACACCATTGTTCTTGCCAAGGCGATATCTCGTGCTTCGTCAAGGAGATCGACAGCATCTTGTAGCGCGATGTTGGAGGAGGACTCTGTGTATGCTGTCACTCGAGGAGCTTCAAATCGGATGTCGGCTGGTAGGACTGCTTCGGCTCCGTGCACCAAGAAGAATGGGGTATATTGAGTCGACCTGTTGGGTGTAGTACGCAAACTCCAGAGTACAGATGGTAACTCTTCGACCCAGGCTCCGGCTGCGCCTTTAAGGCGTTTCTTGAGGCCATCTCCTATTAGACCATTGATCCTTTCCACCTGGCCGTTGGTCTGGGGGTGAGAGACTGATGCGAATTTCAATTTGATTCCTCCATCATCACAAAATTTCCTGAACTCCTCAGAATCAAAGTTGGAGCCGTTATCTGTGACGATGCTGTGGGGCATACCGAATCGACAAGTTATTCCCTTGAAGAATTGAACCGCTGTTTCAGCTTTTTGGTTTC
This sequence comes from Lolium perenne, assembly GCF_019359855.2. Lineage (NCBI taxonomy): Eukaryota > Viridiplantae > Streptophyta > Magnoliopsida > Poales > Poaceae > Lolium > Lolium perenne. The sequence continues at coordinate 194,321,824 of NC_067245.2, forward strand.
GCACAGGTACTGCCTCGATCCACTTGGTGAATTTGTCGACTGCAAACAATAAGTACGTCTATCCTCCGGGTGACGATCTTGGCAGCGGTCCAACTTGATCGAGTCCCCATTGAGCGAAAGGCCATGCCAAGGGTATTGTAATTAGGTCCGTTGCAGGAGCGTGTGGTTTTGGTGAAAAACGTTGGCAGGGATCGCACTTCATGACTAGATCCCGAGCATCCGACGCTGCCGTAGGCCAGTAAAATCCTACCCTAAAGGCTTTTGCCACAAGGGCCCTGCTCCCTGCGTGATGCCCGCATGTTCCTTCGTGTATCTCGCGCAACAGTGCTTTTCCATCGTCAATGGCGATGCACCTTTGGAAGATCCCTGAGATGCTACGCTTGTAAAGCTCACCATTTATCACGGTGAAGGCTTTTGAGCGTACTGACGATTCGCCTAGCTTCCACAGAGTCTTCTGGCAGCTCTTGCTTTGTCAGATATGCTAGGAACGGTTTGGTCCATAGTGGCTCGAGGAGGAGGACTTGTTCGGCAGGAGGAGTTGGAGATTCTTCAGCCGAAGGAGTTTGCTGTGAGCTTGCCTCTAATTCATCAGCCGATGATTTTGGAGGTGCCGACGTCTTTTCTTTTATCGATCGTTGAGCGATCACTTCGTAAAACACTCCGTCTGGGATGGGGGAGCATGTGGACCCGATGTTTGCCAAAGTGTCGGCTTCCTCATTACTGGCTCTGCCGATATGTTTGAGCTCGCATCCTTCGAATTTAGCTTCCATATTCTGATACAGCCGCCGGTAGGCGATCATGTTGTCGCTGACTGGATCGCATAGGTTCATCGACTGCTGCACCACCAAGTTTGAGTCTCCGTAGATCTCTAGACGAGTAGCACCACACGCCTTTGCCATTTTCATTCCGTGCAACAGCGCTTCGTATTCTGCTTCGTTGTTTGTCGGCAGAGAGAAATTCGTACGTAGTATGTACTTCATCTTATCTCCCTGCGGTGATATCAGCACCACTCCTGCTCCTGCACCTGTACTCCGTTTTGACCCATCGAAGTACATTATCCATGACCCCGACATGTCGGGTACTACCGGCGTCTGTGATTGGATCCAATCTGCCACGAAATCTGGGAGGATTTGGGATTTTATCGCCGTTCGATTAACGTAAGTTATGTCATGTGGCGCCAGTTCGATAGCCCATTGGGACACTCGACCCGTGGCTTCCGGATTGGTCATTATGCTCTTCAGGGGTGCTTCGCTTACAACTTTAATCGGGTGCTCCGTGAAGTAGTGCCGCAACTTGCGAGCCGACCGCCATACTGCATATGCCAGCTTCTGGTGATGGGGATACCTCTGCCTTGCAGGAGTGAGCACTTCACTGAGGTAATAAACGGGCCTCTGCACACCATGAACTCTTCCTGCTTCCTCTCGTTCAACGACTAAAACGCTGCTGAAGACTTGTGCTGTTGCGGCTATGTACATGAGCAGCGTCTCCTTCTCGCGTGGAGTCACAAGCACTGGGGAGGTCGATACGATTTTCTTCAAGTTGTCGAAGGATTCCTGTGCCTCCCTTGTCCACTCGAACTTTTCCGACTTTTTCATCAAGTTGTAGAAGGGCAAGGCTTTCTCCCCTAGCTTTGCAATGAACCTGCTGAGCGCTGCTAGTCGGCCTGCCAACTGCTGCACTTGGTGCAGGTTCTTTGGCGGCTCCATATCGAGAATAGCTTTGATCTTTAAGGGATTGGCTTTGATTCCTCTGGCTGATATGAAGTACCCAAGTACTTGTCCTCCTGGCACTCTGAAGAAGCATTTTTTGGGATTCAACTTGATTTTGTATCTGTCCAGATTGTCGAAGGTTTCCCGCAAGTCATCGATGAGTGTGGCTGCGTGCTTCGTTTTCACCACGATGTCGTAGATGTAAACTTCAATGTTTCTTCCAATCTGCTCTGCAAGGCAGGCTTGCATGCAGCGTTGGTAAGTAGCTCCTGCATTTTTCAACCCGAAGGTCATGACGTTGTAACAAAAAACGCCGTGTGGAGTGATGAACGCGGTTAGCTCGTGGTCTTCCTTCTTCAGCTTAATCTGATTGTACCCGGAGTATGCATCGAGGAAAGAGAGACGGTCGCACCCGGCCGTGGAGTCGACTATCTGGTCTATTCGAGGCAGTGGGAAATGATCTTTCGGGCAGTGCTTGTTAAGGCTGGTGTAATCGATGCACATGCGGAGGGCGGTTGTGTCCTTCTTCGGCACCATGACTGGATTGGCCACCCACTCAGATTCCTTAAGCTCTCGAATAAATCCTGCCTTGCGGAGTCGATTAACTTCTTCGCCAATTGCTCTTCTCTTTGGTTCAGAAAATCGTCGCATTGATTGCTGTACTGGTTTGGCTGTCGGGTCAACATTTAAGGCATGCTCAGCGAGTTCCCTGGGGATACCTGGCATGTCGGATGGTTCCCATGCAAATATCTCCCAGCGCTCACGGAGGAACTCGATGAGCGCGCTTTCCTATGCGTTAGTGAGGTCAGCCGAAGTATTGACCGTCTTCTTCGGATCAGTAGGGTGCACCTGCAGCTTCTTAGTTTCCTTTGCAGCGTCGAACTCATCGGATCTTACGTTTCGATTGTCGGCTGGTGGTTGTGTGTGATCTGTGACGGTATCGATCGCGTTGAGTTCTTCCTTGGCTCCAAACTTCGAAGCGATCTTCTGGAATTCCCTATCGCAGTTGTCTGATCGAGCAAAGCTGCTGTGGAAGGTTATTGGGGTCCGTTGTTGCCAGGCATCTTCAGTTTCAGGTATGCATAATGAGGCACGGCCATGAATTTAGCGAACGCAGGCCTGCCGAGGATGGCGTGGTACTGAGATTCCCAATCGACTACCTCGAACTCGATCTTTTCTTTCCTGAAATTACTGGGCGTGCCGAAGACTACGTCCAGCGATGTTTTGCCAAGCGAGTAAGCGGGTCGAGTCGGTATAATGCCGTGGAACCCGGTGTCAGATTCTCTTAGCATATCGACTGTTAAACCCATTGCTCTCATTGTGCTGGCGAATAGCAGGTTCAAGCCGCTTCCTCCATCCATGAAAACTTTGCCCATATTGTACCCTCCAATCTGCGCTTCAAGGACAAGGGCCGCATGACCGGGCCTTGGGACAGCTTTCGGGTGATCCGCCCTGCTGAAGGTGATGCTTTGTTCTGACCAGTCGATGAAATCCGGCGTATCAACCATGGCGACTTCCGCATATTTTACTTCTCGGGAGAACTTTTTGATTTCTCTCTTTGAAAAGCTGGTTTTATGGATCATGTTGATTTGTCCACGCAGCGCTGGGAATAATTCGGCTGGTCCATATTCATCCTTTTCCATTGGCTCGTATGGTTCTGGTACATACGGTTCTGGCGGATGGTCGTAGGACCTTGCCTTCGCCTTTTCCTCCATCATGCAAACTCTTGATATAGCTTCGGCTCTAAGATCATCACAGAACTATCGAATCTCTAGGAAGTGTCGGCAGTTCCTCAACAAATGACTGGACTTCTCCCGACCATCTTTTGGATCAAAGTAGGAGTGGAGGTAACATGGTGCCTCGAGTTGCTCTGTAGCCGAAAGGTACGGAGAACGGGTGCGGCCCCTGATTGCCGATGTATCGTGGCATCCTTGCTCGAACTGTCGAGGGTGAACTGTTGTTCTGCCTTCCTCCTCACGGTGTGAGCTTCTTCGTCTCTTTCTTTGTCCAGCCGTGGTGTCGAGATTCCGTGGTGTCAAGATTCCCTCGGTCGCTCTCTTGTATGCTTCTAGGCGAAATTTTTAGGGTTGTTGCTGAAGGGACACCCTCCGGAGGTACGGCCTTTTGAGTCGGACACACCGGCCCTAGGGAGGCAAAGGGAACCTCCGGAATCGATGACGAAGTGGATGCCACCGAAAACAGCTTCCGTGTCATGAGATTATTCCATAGAGTTTGGGTGAAGTACTTCGCGGCGCGGCACGAACTCGAAAGACCCGCAGCGGATCGGATCCCTTGACTCTGCCAGTGTCGGTGATTCGAGCAAGAACGCCGCGGACGTGACTGGTACTGCCGATGACTTGCCTTGTGCCGGCAGGCTCCCTACAGACGGCGCCAATTGTCGAGGGTACTCCTCGCCAATGCCCTCCGATAGGGGCTTAGGGTTGATGGAATCCTGCAAGCTGACACGAGACATCGGTTCACAGACAAGCGGGAAGAGCGATTTACCCAGGTTCGGGGCCCTCGATGAGGTAAAACCCTTACGTCCTGCCTGTCTGTTCTTGATTATGATGATAATGGGTTACAATGGGGTGCCGAATAGTTCGGTTGAGATCTCGTCGAGATGGCTATTGCTAAGGTGACCTAGCTCTGAGCTTTTGTTGGCTAAGATTGCTAAGATTGATCGTGTCCCTCGGCAGCCCCTCTCCTGGCCTTTATATAGGAGGCCAGGTCTCAAGAGGTCTCACCGAGCACGACTAGGTTTACAGTAGTTTTAGATCCGATCTTTCCTTGTTCGATCGCTTCCTTGTCTTGCCCGTCAAGGAACCTTCTGGTGCGCCGTCCTAGTGGCCCATCTCGCCTTCAGGTGTCTTCATGGGCCTCCAATTAGTCAATACAAGATACGGTAATGTGGGTTACCCGAAGGGTAGTGCCCACGTCAATCCTACCATGCCAAAGAAAGAGTGCCGAATCCAGAGATCTTTGTGACACAACTGCCTCCAGTATTACCGTGCACCCCTCCTTATGCCCTTTGAACATCCCTTGCCAACCAAAAGCTACCAATTCATGCAATCTATTCTTCCCAGCATACCTGGAAACCCCCTCTTTTTGTTGATAGACAAGAGGTGGGAAGGCTCTCTCAGATAAACTTCGCAAAACACCGTAAATAATAGCGTTGCGAAACCTATACATGGCCTCAATGCATGTGGACTCCTTTATGTGCAAGTACTCATCAACAGATCACCAGGTACTCCATATATACGCAAGCTAGCGAACGGCAACCGAACATTTTTGTACGAGGAAAAGCCAACCTTGCGGGTGCAATCAAGCTTGGCATTGAAGTAGTCATCATATGTCCTCACGCCATGAAGAATATCCAGAAACAACTTTCTGGACATCCGATACTGACGACGAAATGTATTTGCGTCGTAAATCCGATTGGTATGGTGGAAATATTCTCGCATGAGGCCAGCGTGTCCACCGAATCGATATCGGTTTTTGTTGTCCATGCGCTTCACCGACGACCCACCTCTGCGCTTCGGCAACAAAGAATGGTCGTGCGACATGCTTGTAGCGGGGATCAGGAGTTTGGTCCTGTTGTTGGACTCCTTGTCCGACGATGTTTCGATGACATTGTTGTAGAAAAAGTCGATTAACATGCTACTCATCTACACAAGACAATGATATTTGATCACTTTAATGCATATACCCATGCCAGTGCAATGGAAGAGAAAAACTTTGGATCCGATTCATACCTTAAACTTGCTCTGGTGACCGAACGAGTAGGTTGTGGGCGCACCTCCAAGTGAGCCGACCAAGCTTTGCATTCACAAAATATTTGCTGCTCCGCCTGATGGGGTGGAGGACAGTGCGCAGACAACTCCGGCTATGCGCGAGGTCCACGTCCTTCCTCGAAATGAGGAGGAGTCGATGACGCCGGGGGAGGCAGCTACCAGATAGAAAATTTTGTCGACGGCATAGTCTGCCCGGAAACAGAAAACTACCATGGGCAACCTACAACTACCACAGCCGCTGGGAACTTTTTACGCCAACGGCAACCAAAAGCGCAGACGATGGCGCTGCCTAGGGGTGGCGGCGGAGAAGGCCACCAAGAGTTTGGGACAAAGGAGAAGTTTACAATGGCTTTCGTCCCAGAGGGCCCGTGTTGGCCAAAGAGAGGACGCGCTCGCTTTCTGGCCCGACGCATCGGCGACCCAAATTTGGTCCGCCCGAGTCGATCCATTTGTGTCGTCCTGCTGAAGCGTGGGCAGGTTGTCCGCGTGTCCGCGCTGACCGAATCGACCAGCCCAGTACCATTTGGGTCGCGCCCTGAAGATGCCTTAATGGAGTATTGAACAGGCCCTATGTTACTTTGCTTCTCAGGAGCCCACTTTGCTTCTCATGAGCTACAGTGCTACATTAGCCCGTGGGTGGAAAACAAAGCAATGCAATCCTGGTCTGGTCTGCTAAAGAAAGGACTTTTTTGTTTTATATAGGGAATAACCCGGCCCCTTTGTATCAATACGGCTAAAGAAATGACCTAACAGCCTTGGACACCTATTTTTTTGCTTAACATTTTATGGCATCCCATAACTTTTTTCTACCTCACCATTTTTTTTTGCATGGTACGTTCTGAATGGATAAAAAAAATCTTCTCGTGTGCGCTCGCACACCATCAAGCAAGAGCGCAAACGAAGACGTTTTTTCCCCGGGGGAAGTCACAGTGGTCATGTTTATAAACCAATGGAAAAAGTCCATTCTAAACCTTGAATTTGTAGTGGTTCGGCGGTTTGAATCATAACGTCCAAATCCCTGTTGTTTGAACCCTCATCTCACAAATCCCGGTCTAATCTGAACCTTGACCATCGTTGCCAAACGGGGATAGATGACGTGGCGATGGGAGTGCTGGGATAGGTGAGATTGGTGGGCTTCTTAGGCTGGCAAGCGAAGTAAATAATGGGCCAACCCAAGAAAGCCCAATAGTGTGGGAATATTAGCTCGGCACTCCACCTCGATGTCTCCACGTCCCCTGGCATTCAAGACCCCACCTTTCCTTCTCTGTGCGACGGCAATGGCGATGGAGGAGGGTTGATCGGCGGGGATTGGATGACCGTGACGGCGCGAAGAAGAAGGTGACTGTGACGACGCGAAGATGAAGACAACAAAAGGTACCATCGTCCAATCTCTGTTCTTCCGTGTGCGTATGGTTAGGGTTTTTTTCGCCGGGAATTTAGGGGTGAATTCAGGGACAGTAAAGATTGAATTTTCGCCATGATTTTGCCGTTCGGTAGATTGCTTATCTCCATGCGCATTGTTTTTTGTTTCAGCAATCAATGGATCCAATTGAGATGTTGAATGTGCTTTTTCATTACGGTGGCGAGTTCATCCGAATTGGTAAAAATTTGGACTATGTTGGTGGGGATGAAGCACTGTTAGAGATAGAGAGAGACAAGCTCTCTATGCCAGAATTGAAGGGATTTTTTAAAGAACATGTTGAACCGAAGGAGTCAATGAAGTATTACTTTCTTCTGCCCGGGAAAGAACTAGTAGATGGACTAGTTTTTCTATCAGATGACAAAGCTTGTCAGAAGATGGCTGATTATGTTAGTCTTGGAGGAATTTCTTATATATATGTGGAGTATCATGGGAACTCAAACAAGTGCATATGGAGCTACTACCCCAAGAGTTGTTCCAGAAGCTGCTAGAACAACTCAAACTAGTGTATCTGGAGATGCCAGAGGGAGAGGAACATCAGGAACAGTTTCAAACTTCCAAGAAAAAGAGCTGCTGCACAATCAAAACCTGGACAATCTTCAGCACCATCACCAGCTGCTGGCAGAGGCAGAGGAAGTGGAGCAAAAAGGGAAGGCGAGCATCTGCACATCCAACCTATGCTTACTTCACATGCAGTGGAAACTATTAGCCTAGTTAACTAATGGTTATGTTGAAGTGTTTAAAACACTCTCAATTATGATGCATAAATTACTTTTGGGTTGTATGAATCATGTGAGTATTGCAATGTTATGCTTTTGGGTTGTATGAACCAATGCATGAACCATGTCAATGGTGCAATGTTATGTCAGATGTTCCCAATTATGCATTACTTTTGGATAAATTGACACCATGGATGGGTAGGAACTATGTCAGTAGGAATGTATGAACCATGTCAGTAGGAATGTATGGATAGCTAGGAACAAATTGCTGCTTATGGATAAATTGCACTCAACTAAAATGCTCTGAAACATAGCAATAACCAATACATAATATTCAGTCAGCTAGTACATAGTACTCTAGGCAACTCAAACCAGTATATATGTAGGATTTGTTGTTCATAGCTACTACAACATTGGGCAGTGGCAAAAACTTCAACACATCAACATTACATCACTGAATTAACACTTTGCTTGCGACTAAACCTAACACAAATACAATAATTAGAAACACCACTTTCTTGTATTTGCTCTTCATTCCAGCTAGCTCTGAATTCTTCTGCTTCAACTGATCTTGCAGATCAAGAACCATGTCATCTCTTCCACTCTAATCTTCAAATCCAGAAGAAACGTTCCCATCCCCACACAGCCTCCAAACTTCATCTCTCAGATCTCCAATGAGTTCACTGTAAAACTTCGGCAAAGGAGGGTTATGCCATTCAACATAGCCACAACCACCATGTTGTTCAATTCAAACAACCCAAATCAATGGCAGATAGAAGGAGAACTGAGCATAAAAGAGAGAATAGAGATGAGATTCGAACTGACCATGGCATCCACACACGCATAGTACTTCCTGCCTGGGTTCTGAAAGCTCCAGGAGATCCATTTGGGAGCCTTCCTCGGCGGATTGCTTCGGTAGAGCTTCAAACACTCGTACGCCATGGCGTTCTAACGGTACACCACCGGCTACTTCGACTCCGGCCCTCTCCTTCTTCCGGCTCGAGCGAAGCCAGGAGGAGAATCGCCTGAAACCCACGACATTGTCCTACCCGTGCTCGCCGCAGTGGACCGCCGCCTGAATCCCCTCCGCCTCTCCACGAACCCTAATTTTATTCCCCACTCTCCTCTGTCTCGCTCCCAACCCGCGCGCCCGTTAAGTAAGGGCTCAGAATCGCTCACTTCCTAGCCCACAACTTACAGAAATCCCAACCAATATTTGCCACGTCAGCATCTTACTTGCTAAACCAGCGTCAAGGTTCAGATTAGACCGGGATTAGTGAAATGAGGGTTCAAACGACAGGGATTTGGACGTTTGGGTTCAAACCGCTGAACCACCTAAGAATTCAAGGTTTAGAATGGACTTTTTACTAAACCAATATCATGCACAGTAGACATGCGAGGTGGGACTAAACGTAGCAAGTAGAGAAATAGCACTATATGCCGGCACATGAAAGGTCATCTATATGCCGGCACATCAAGGACTTGGTAGAAAAATATGAGTGCCAAAGAATAAATAAAGAATAAAAACACATCAAACCCTACCCTCGGCCTTGGGTGCCTCACCAGCTGTATAGCAAGGACCTCCACGCCTATTGGAGTCTCTGGCATTCCAGCAGACGACCGGCGATGAAATCATGCCGCTCCACCTCACTTCCTTCCAAACATGCTCCAAAAACTTATCCCCGGGTGGGAGAACAATGCAGCATGCCATTGTCCAATCTAGGAGACCTAGATCTGGACATTCCCAAAGCAGCTCCGGTGAGAAGATGAGAACTACAACAATGATGCCTTCATTCGCCATGACCAAAGTTAGTGAGGTTTTCACCAGCAGCCTCTCTTCCCTGAACCTGCCGTTGGCTTGATTGCGACCAACTGCGAGGTAGGTTCCACCACCATGTCCAATTCATAGTAGCCATGTTTCCGGTACGATTGGTTTCGAGGGACGGAAACGCTTGACAGGAGTCGGAGGTTAGCAAAAATAGGGAACGGTTGGGGTATACATCTCTCGAATAATTATTCGCTAGAAGGTATGTGATCCTAACAATTCCGGTACGATGACTCCGGTACGATATGGTGGATCGAGGAAGGCAAACCTGTCTTAGTTTGACGGAAACAAGGTTCTTGCCCCTGGTTCTATACACATGTCCTATTTCGTAAAAGAAAAAAATCTTTCACATCAAACTAGCAGAGAACGAGTCCTGGACTGGGCATGGCATCGCGAGCAGCTTGGCAGCCGGCCGCCGTCGCCGGAGCAGCACACACCGTTCACGCAGTCGTCGCCGTGCGTGGCCGCGGACTGCAGATGTGGAGTGCGCAGGCCGCCGCAACGCTGCCGGTCCGAGGCACTGGACTACTTTTTCCAGCTGAGGGCGGATCCGCGCATGATCCATACAGATCTTGTACTGCTGCTGTCCTCCAAGCACCAACGCGAAGCGGCCGGACAGCCCGAATTTTTGATTTAGTCGACCACGAACTTCATCATCCAGCTGAGTCTCCAACCCTGCCGTACCGACCGTCCGGAAACGTGTACTAGCTACCGGATCGAAGCGTACCGCATCTCGTCCCAGAACCTCGATCCGGGACGACGAATCCGAAACAGGTGACGGTGCTCCAATCTGCAGGCTCTAGAGGGCCACACGGTTCTCCCGCAACTAGCACAACCGACACCGAAGATAGCTCCGGCTGCCAGGCGCTTCCTGCGATGAACCTAGGTTATTTGACATCTCATGGTCCGCCACCCCAGGCGCCGCCACATGAAGCCGACTCCTAGCCAAACATCCCGGCGTAGGGGACGCTGCATGCCGCCGTGTCCGGAGCCGCTGGGGTCTCCTTTTGCGTCGCAGATTGATCAGCGCTGCTTGCCGCCGTCCTCGCGAAGCCATCAGAGCGACTCCGCACTGCTGGGAGATGCAGCCGCAGAAGGTTGCGCTGCCGCTCGAATCCCTCGGCGAGCGCTGCCCTCCAAGCCACACCACGGCCGTGATCTCCCAGGACAACTTTCATGCGACCTCGGCCTTCTGTCAATCAATTATTGAATGCAAGTCGGATCAGGGTCAAGGATGACAACCCTTAGGAATATTTTATAATTTGCCACATTTTTTTTGAGGGAAAAAAAGCCTGTTGACACCAGTTAATTAAACTGACATCCACATCGATCAAACCGTATCTGCGTTGAACAATAACATAACAACGTTTCCCTTTGACCGAGGATTTTTCGTGATGCTAATAAAATGACTGAGCATGGTCAACATCACACAGCCACGCGCCGCTACATGTGAAGCACGGATGTGTACGGTGCCTGAAAATTCGTCGGGCGAAACACTCCGTTCAGGAGACAAAAAGTGCAGTCAAAGTGGCCAGGCACGAGCTAGTTAAAATTCTTCAATTCTCTAATCTCCTCCAACGTTTTCAAGCATGAAACAACATACCAGGAAGTTGCGTAACCACTTACGTACATGTGTAGCAGCACCAGCAAGGTAACAACACGCACGGGCTAGACTTGAAAGTTTGAACAGACTGCAGAAGAAGACTTCATGGTATACTATATGACGAGCTCGCCGTGCAAACCTTTCCTCGCCAGCCAAATTAACAGACCAAGCTTTCCCAAAGGAAAATCCTCAGACTCTCCAAAACCTGAGATCTCATCTCTTCGACCCCCATTACCGCTGACGAACTCGATAATGGTGGCGGCCATGGTGAAGCTGACGTTACTGTTGGTGATATTGGTGCACTTCTGCGGTGTCCTTGCGGCCTCGAGCAGGACGCTGCGTGGGGACGACTGGCTGGAGGACGGCGTCCGGACGGTGGTGACGCAGATACTCGGTGGCTCCAAGTCCGGTGGAAGCAGCGGCACACACTGCTGCTGAGTGCTGACCGCACGCACTACTATTGACGACAACAAGCTCGCCACTGCACTAGGTAGCTGCACAAACATATCTCTTGTGAGATCGTGTATACTCCTCGTATCATTTTTCCCTCTCTCCGGGGTCTATGGAGGGACGCACGAATTGTGCACCTCATAGGTGTTTACAGATGTACTTGGTTGATAGTAGATGTTCTTTCAACAGTTAGTTAACTAGGCCATGATGTGGCATAATATTCAGTTAGTTTCATTCTTTGTTTATGAAGGTATTGACCATTCCTTGGGTAGACTTTGGACTGATATTGAGTTGTTTGACTTGTAAAACTAACCCTTTCTCTACATCGAGTGGCAAGACGTACGTGTTGAAATGGCAAAGTTAAGTATGCTGAGATGGTACTAGTAGAAAACCTCTCATCCATCTAAGCCTTTAGTACCGGTTCCCTTACGAACCGGTACGAAAGGCGTTATTAATACCGGTTCCAGGGGTGGGACATCTATACCGGTTCGTTATGGACCTTTAATACCGGTTCGTGTTACGAACCGGTATGAAAGGATTTCTGCCCAGTTTCCAGGCGGTGGTGGGGCCAAGGCTGCACCTTTAGTACCGGTTCATGTAAGGAACCGGTACTTCTCCCTAAAAAATAAGCACTTCAACAAGTCAGGGCCCTTTATTATACAACTCCTATGCGTAATTGATAGCTTTTTGGTATTATCCATATATATATACTACTAGGTACGAAATAACAGGAAAGATAGAAATAGTGACTTTGGCTTCAAATAGAGAGCAGCTTAAAGGGAACTCGCACTGGAGGACTGCTCTGATAAAATAACTGAACACTGGCTAGGAACTGGGCTGCACTAAGCCCGGCACTTTTTGGGAAGGGTGGTTTTTATTTTTAGGTTAGGCTAGTTGAGTAGTTTTGATTAAGGTTTTATTAGTTTATTACTCGAAACTAAATCAAAGATTTTCAGGATACACGTAGGATAACCCAGATCACTCGGACTAGCTGAACTCTCCAGAACAAACACAACCTAGGTGGTTTGACTAACGTTTTGGCACATTAGACTAACCTAAGACAACTCCTGGGGGCCAGACAGAAACTGTCTCACTCAAACTAGCATTTTCAAATGCTACCCGCCCTTCCCCTATTTCTGCATTTCATTCTTCTATTCCTTCTGCTTGCTTTTCTAGTTAAGCTGCTCATAAACTAGATCCATAAAACTCACTCAGCTACTGTCTTCTTTCTATAATTGGTCTCTAAGTCCAAGTAATCGATAAAGTCTAATCCTCTTCCCAGCTCCGCCACCTCATCACTCATATATGCTATACCGGTTGTTGTCCGTTCTTCACTTTTGTGCTCCATCGCCCCAGTTACAAGAGAAAGAGGAAATAAAGGAGAAAACAAGACCAACTTAACCGGGCGGATACGAGGCAGCTCTACACCGAGCCGACCAATTCCAGTCTTTATTAAGTCAAAAGAAAGCTCAAAAAGGGCGGGACAGACGCGGAAAGGTCAGATAAAACGACGTATGAAGAGAGTGCCTACGTTGTCTCCGCGGAATTGCACTTGAGGGTGTGTGATTTTAGCCCTTATAAAAAGAAAACGGATTCTTGAACCTCTTTCACGCTCATGTCACATCGAGGTACTGTAGAAAAAAGAACTGCAAAATCCGATCCTATTTTCCGTAATCGATTAGTTAACATGGTGGTTAACCGTATTATGAAAGACGAAAAAAAATCATTGGCTTATCAAATTCTCTATCGAGGTTTTTTTTGAATTGGTTTTATTTTCTTAATCTATATTTTTTTTAACATTTATTCCAGGATGGCCTGCATTTCACCAGTCAAATGTTCATTTGAGTCCTCTTCTATATGATATTGGAAATCCGTGCAGCGGAAGATCCTGAATTTGAGACTTTATACACCAAAAATATTCTTTTAAACGAGGGTATTCGTGCGTGGATGGCAGCTCAGGATCAGCCTCATGAAAATCTTATATTGCCTGAGGAGGTTACTTATTTCTTCTTACACCTCATGTTTTGCTGATTGAATTGATAAACAATAGTTTTCTGGTGTTACTTTCTTCTTTTTCGCATCTTGACCTATGTGGAGTGAAGGAAAGGAAGCTGTATCTCCAGACAGATAAGCTTAATCCAATTGCACATCTCGGCAAAGCAGATGGAAAAGATACGGGTTTTCCTTTCACATAAGAGACTAGTGAACTCAATCGCTCTGCTTGAATCTTCAGATCGAGTAGGTACATCGCAAGCTCGCTATTTGGTCGGAAGAGAGTTTACTTTCGTTGACTACTTAAATGAATATTCCTATTTTACTGACGTTGCAGAGCATAAATAGCAGAAAAGGGTCCATGCCCTATATCAGCGCGTCGCCGCGCGCCCGAGCTCCCTGCATCTCATTTCCTTCTCATCCTCTCTCACATTTCCAAATATTTTGCACCTCTCACACTCCAACAATTTTCATTTTTCTCCACCATTTTAACAAGATTAACGGCATACATCTATCCAAGGGTTAGCAATATCATCCTTTCTTCCGGCGTTTCTAATTTAGCTCATTTATTTGGTAGTTTTAACTCGTACTATTTTTTTAGTGCAAGCAAGGTGTTCGATGAAATGCCTAAGTTAGTGATTTTTTTTATATGCAATTTGAGCTGAAATTATGGTATGTTTTGTAGGTTTTAATTAGTATCATCCCCGTCCTTACCGCCGTCGATCGCCAGTGTCGTCCCCTAGCCGGCACGGTACCACCTCGGTGAGCCCCTCTTCTTTTTTATAAAAACAATTAGTTTTATGTGATGAACTTGAATATTAATTAAGTTGGTCACTCATATATCCATGATGTTGTGTATTTAATGATTTTTGATATACATATAAAATGCAGATGAGTCGACAATGGATGTACGGTGACCGGTGCCATCCCGAGTTCATTAATGGCATGCATTATTTTCTCAACGTGGCTGAGGCAAACAGGCGGTCGAATGGTTTCATGTATTGTCCATGTAGTTCCTGTAAGAATATAAAGGATTACTCTACCTCAAAGACCCTTCACGTCCACCTTCTGGAGAACGGTTTCATGCCCAGCTATAATTGTTGGACCAAGCACGGAGAAAGAGGGGTTATATTGGAAGACAACGAAGAAGAAGAGGATAGTGACAACTATCCCTTATTCACTGAAGACGGTGATAGTAGAATGGGGGAAGACGAAGCTGAAGAAGAGCCCATTTTCGATGAGCCGATTTTTGATGACCCGGATGACGATTTGGGTCGGGCCATTCTTGATGCAAAGATGAACTGCGGAAATGAAAAGGAGAGGTTGAAGTTGGAGAAAATGTTAGAGGATCACAACAAACTGTTGTACCCAAATTGCGAAAATGGTCAGAAAAAGCTGGGTACCACGCTGGAATTGCTGCAGTGGAAGGCAGAGAATGGTACTTCTGACAAGGGATTTGAAAAGTTGCTGAAAAAAATAAAAAAGATGCTTCCAGGGGAGAACGTGTTGCCCTCTAGCACGTACGAAGCAAAGAAGGTTGTCTACCCTCTAGGATTAGAGGTGCAGAAGATACATGCATGCATCAATGACTGCATCCTCTACCGCGGGGAGTACGAGAATTTGAATGCATGCCCGGTATGTAGTGCATTGAGGTATAAGATCAGGCGAGATGACCCTGGCGATGTTGAGGGTGAGTCCACCCCCAGGAAGAGGGTTCCTGCGAAGGTGATGTGGTATGCTCCTATAATACCACGGTTGAAACGTTTGTTCCAGAACAAAGAGCATGCCAAGTTGTTGCGATGGCACAAAGAGGACCGTAAGAAAGATGTGATGCTGAGACACCCCGCTGACGGGTCGCAGTGGAGAAAAATCGACAGAGAGTTCAAGTCATTTTCAGATGACGCAAGGAACTTAAGATTTGGTCTAAGTACAGATGGCTTCAATCCTTTCGGGGAGCAGAGCTCCAGTCATAGCACCTGGCCAGTGACTCTATGTATCTATAACCTTCCTCCTTGGTTGTGCATGAAGCGGAAGTTCATTATGATGCCAGTGCTCATCCAGGGCCCGAAGCAACCCGGCAACGATATTGATGTGTACCTGGGGCCATTGGTTGAAGAACTTTTAGAGTTGTGGCGTGACGAAGGTGTACCTGTGTGGGATGAGCACGAACAAAAGGAATTTAACCTACGAGCGTTGTTATTTGTAACCATCAATGATTGGCCTGCTCTTGGTAACATTTCAGGGCAGTCAAACAAGGGATACAATGCATGCACACACTGTTTAGGTGAGACTGACAGTAATTATTTGGGAAACAAGAATGTGTACCTGGGGCATCGTCGATTTCTTCCAAAACAACATCACGTAAGAAAGAGAGGAAAGCATTTCGGAGGTGAGGCAGATAACCGAACGAAGCCTACCCGCCCTACTGGGGAAGTTATATATGATATGGTCAAGGATTTAAAAGTGATCTTTGGAAAGGGTCCCGGCGGACAATCTGTTCCGCATGATGTTGACGGACACGTACCCATGTGGAAGAAGAAGTCGATATTTTGGGAGCTACCCTACTGGAAATTCTTAGAGGTTCACTCTGCAATCGACGTGATGCACGTGACAAAAAATCTTTGCGTGAACCTGCTAAACTTCTTGGGCGTGTATGGGAAGACAAAAGATACACCGGATGCACGGCAGGACCAGCAAAGTATCCACGAAGGAAACAACCTGAATCCAGAGAAGTATCAAGGTCCTGCCAGCTACGCTCTTACCAAAGAGGAGAAGGAGATCTTTTTTGAAGTCCTGAGTAGCATCAAGGTCCCGTCTGGCTTCTCGTCGAATATAAAGGGAATAATAAACATGTCGGAGAAAAAGTTTCAAAACCTAAAGTCTCATGACTGCCACGTGATTATGACACAATTACTTCCGGTTGCATTGAGGGGGCTTCTGCCGGAAAATGTTCGAGTACCCATTGTGAAGCTATGTGCGTTCCTCAATGCAATTTCTTAGAAGGTGATCAATCCACTTTACAAAATTTACAGAAGGATGTGGTCCAATGTCTAGTCAGCTTCGAGTTGGTGTTCCCACCATCCTTCTTCAATATTATGACACATCTCCTAGTTCACCTGGTCGAAGAGATTGGCGTTCTCGGTCCTGTATTTCTACACAACATGTTCCCCTTTGAGAGATTCATGGGAGTCTTAAAGAAGTACGTTCATAACCGTGCTAGGCCAGAAGGAAGCATCTCCAAGGGCTATGGAACAGAGGAGGTCATTGAGTTTTGTGTTGACTTTATTCCTGACCTTAAGCCGATCGGTGTTCCTGAATCGCGCTATGAGGGGAGACTGCGTGGAAAAGGCACGCTAGGAAAGAAATCAGCAACGTGTATGGACGGACATTCTTTCACTCAAGCACACTACACAGTTCTACATAATTCCATCTTGGTGGCTCTGTACAAAGAGGAACACAAGGATATCTTACGCTCTAAATACCCGGAGCAACGTGAAGACTGGATTGATGGAGAACACATGAAGACTTTCGGCGGTTGGTTGCAAACACGTCTCATGAATGTCACCGATGACGAGCAGCTGTACTTGTTGGCCAAGCAACCATCTTCTACTATATCGACTTTTCAAGGGTACGAGATTAATGGAACACATTTTACACTTTCGCCCAAGACAAAAAGAGCACCAACCAAAACAGTGGTGTCCGCTTTGATGCAGAAGATGGCAATGGGAACAAGGTCACATATTATGGGTACATAGAGGAGATATGGGAACTTGACTATGGACCTAATTTCAAGGTCCCTTTGTTCCGGTGCAAATGGTTCAACCTGAAAGACGGGGTACATTTAGACCCGCAGTACGGAATGACTATAGTGGATTTCAAGAATCTAGGGTACGACACCGAACCATTCGTCCTAGCCAGTGAAGTGGCTCAGGTTTTTTATGTGAAGGATATGTCTAGCAAACCGAAAAAAAGAAAAGAAAGGCAAGAGGACACATCATACGATGAGCCAAAGCGGCACATAGTTCTTTCAGGAAAAAGAAACATCGTGGGAGTAGAGGACAAGACAAACATGTTAGAAGATTATAATAAGTTTGACGATATTCCACCCTTCAAGGTAAAAATTGACCCAAGCATCATCTTAAACAATGAAGATTGTCCATGGTTGCGTCGCAGTAAGAAGAAAGGGAAACAGACGAAGAAAACTCAGAAGACTAGCTAGCTACATATAGGGATCATAACTTGTGTATCTCAATATGGAAATCACTTTTGTGTAATGATGTTACTATCTGTAAGATATTAACAATGGAGATGGTTGGCTTGTTTTACTAGTTAAGTAGCTTTCACGGGCTTGCAGGGAAATTTTTCCGAGGCGGAACTTCCGAATATGCCATATATAGGGCATGTGCACCAAGGGCATATTCGAGAAGTTCCACCACGGGAGATTTCCCAACCCTTTCCCCAACATTGTTAGAGGAGATGGAGTCTTTCACAGGCTTGCAGGGAAATTTTTCCGAGGCGGAACTTACGAAGATGCCATAGGGCGTGTGCACCAAGGGCATCTTCGACAAGTTCCGCCACGGGAGATTTCCCAACCCTTTCCCCAACATTGTTAGAGGAGATGGAGTCTTTCACGGGCTTGCAGGGAAATTTTTCCGAGGCGGAACTTCCGAAGATGCCATAGGGCGTGTGCACCAAGGGCATCTTCGACAAGTTCCACCACGGGAGATTTCCCAACCCTTTCCCCAACATTGTTAGAGGAGATGGAGTCTTTCACGGGCTTGCAGGGAATTTTTTCCGAGGCGGAACTTCCGAAGATGCCATAGGGCGTGTGCACCAAGGGCATCTTCGACAAGTTCCGCCACGGGAGATTTCCCAACCCTTTCCTCCATCCATGGTGATGAAACTCTCCATCCATGTTGGCTTGTTGAGCTGCTTCCCATGGCGTATCGATGCTCCTTTTATAGGCATGGCGCCGCTTCTACTTTGTCTTCTTCTTCCTCCGACAGGGCGTCGTGCGCTACATACTTTATCTCATCGAGCAGGGCGTCCTTATCCTGCCGACAGCTTTAGTACCGGTTGCACCCACCAACCGGTACTAAAGGTTACCCACGCGTCCTTATCCCACCGACAGGGCGTCGTGCGCTACATACTTTAGCTCATCGAGCAGGGCGTCATTATCCTGCCGACAGCTTTAGTACCGGTTGCACCCACCAACCGGTACTAAAGGTTACCCACGCGTCCTTATCACACCGACAGTTTTGTTACATGACAGAAAAACACCTTTAGTACCGGTTGCACCCACCAACCGGTACTAAAGGTTTGCCTCTGTCTTCCCGCCTATTTTCTTCCCGCACTTTCCACCGGTCCCTGCCTCTGTCTTCCCGCCATTTTTTCACTATATATATGTAGGCTTGGCCACCATTTACATATAACATCTAGACTCATATCTGCAAACCTCATCATTCTCTCCCATGGCTTCCATCGTATCTCTAACCCCCCGGGAGGCGGAGGCGCTTTGCGCCTCGAACTACCCCTGCCCGCCGGGATACCGCGTCCCGACCGGCTGGTTGCTAAGCGTCGGAGGCGTACCGGTCCCTCCAGTCCCTCTAGGTGTGGCGCGCGAGATGGCCATCACGAACCACTACTACTTCGAGCTCAAGCCAGAGCAGCGGAGGAATCGCCAGTGGCATCCCGACTACAGCCCGACTTGGGAAAGCTTCTTCATCAATCGACATGAGAGGGCGCTTTCGAGGCACGAGGAGGGCGGCCCGCCTCCTTCGAACTTCAACGAGGCCGGCCGTCGGCTGTGGTGGCGCGGCCGGACTCTCCAGGGCGTCATGGCCTACCGTGGCCCCCGCCTGCGCTACCCTCAGTCCCAGCCCACGCGTGCTCACCCGCCGACGTTCGAGTACCGCGACCCCGATGCCAGCGACGATGATGACGGCGACTACGACGACTACAGTGGCGACTACTACAGGGCTAGGCACGAGTATGACTGAATGACTCCAACAGTAGAATCTGGCCATCTATCTTTAATTTTCAGTTAAGCTATGTACTTTTAATTCGAGTTCAATCGTAATAAAATTTTATTCCCGCCCTTTCTTTCCCGCCTTTTTTCTCCCACGCGCGGCGTCGTGGCGGGAAAGTTTCCCGCGCGGACGACGGGAGTAAAGAAAAGAAATATAAAACAAAAAAGAAAAATAAGAAATAGAAAAAGAAATAGAAAATAAGAAATAGAAAAAGAAATAGAAAATAAGAAATAGAAAAGAAAAAAAAAAGAAAAAGAAAAAGAAAAGAAAAAGAAACAGTAAATAAGAAATAGAAAAAGAAATAGAAAAATGAACATAAAGGAAAAAAGAAAAAGAAAATAAAAAGAAACAATAAATAAGAAATAGAAAAAGAAATAGAAAATAAGAAATAGAAAAAGAAATAGAAAATAAGAAATAGAAAAGAAAAAAAAAAGAAACAGAAAAGAAAAGAAAAAGAAAAAGAAAAGAAAAAGAAACAGTAAATAAGAAATAAAAAAAGAAATAGAAAAATGAATAGAAAAGATAAAAGAAACAGAAAAGAAAACAGCAAAAGAAAAGAAAACAGCAAAAGAAAAAGAAAACAAAAAAAATACATTTGGTACCGGTTGGTGTCACCAACCGGTACGAAAGGCCTTCCGTACCGGTTGGTGGTCGTACCAAAGGGTCTATCCTAGTTAGGACTTAGCGGCGCGGGGCAAATTTCCCCCAATCCTTCTTCTTCCGCGCGCCACACAGAGACCTCGCACAGCCTCTCGCAGCCTCGCGCGCGACCACGCCGTTCGCAGCCTCGCCGTCGCAGCCTCGCCGTCGGCCGCCGCCCGCTCCCCGGCGCCGCAGGTAAGTCCTCCGCTCCCCGGCCCTTCTTTCCTCCGCTCCGGCCCTTCTTTCCTCCGCTCGCTGATGCCACCCTCGCCGACGCGTGCCCTCACCGAGGCTGCCTCGCCGACGCCGCCTTGCCGACGCCGCCTCGCCGAGCCTCGCCGATGCCGCCTCGCCGCAGATGCCATGCCCAGACGCCGACGCCGCCTCGCCGTTGCCACCTGCTGGACGCCGACGCCCTTAGGGTGTTCGGTCAAATGCCCCTGCCACGAAAACACCGCGGGCGCCGAACCCTGCTCTCTCCAAATCCCCTACATTCTAGCGCACCGCGGGCGCCGAACCCTGCCTCGGCTGCCGGCGCGGCGCCGAACCCTGTGTGCTCGCAAGCTTTTAGCCGATCCATGCAACGCGGTGTCGAGGAACCAAATCGCTACACAACGCGATAAGCAAAGGTCTCCGACCGGCGCGCACCTGCCCAGTTGCTCTCGGCATCTTCGCGGCGACCTAGGTGATGCCGAGAAGCTCGCCCACAGGAATCGGGCCGGTCGTGGAGGTGGCCACCTTCGGGAAATTACTGGGCAAGGCGCAACGAGCTGCTTCGATGCCACCGCCATGACAGGCGCGGCAGGTAGCAGCAGGGCGAGGAACGGTGCCGGTGAGGTCTTGGCAGGGATCCCCGGTGCGGCAGAATCACTGACCAGACGGCTTGATCAAGATAGCCGGCCAGGTAGGCTTCGTCGAGATGGCGATCCAGCGGCCGAGTGCTTTTGCCGCAGCCTTAGGAGGCCGGGGTCATGGCTCATAGCGTCGTGAGCCGGCGGTGATCCTGCCGACTGGCCTCATCTGTAGCGAGCTCGTCTGAATAGTTTTTGCACATAAGCTCGCTCTGAACTACTAACATGTTGGAATTTTGTATTTTTTCTAGTTTGAAACACTATGGTAGTTTTATATTGGGAAGTTTAGTGAACTCTTGTAGAATTTAACCTCAAAAATATATACCAACAAAATTTCGGAGCTAGATAAACTTACATCATTAATTAGTACAATGGAACTAATTATGGCCCTAAGTCATTCCTCTCTCGAATGGGGAGAGAGAGAGAGAGGGAGAGACAGAGAGGGAGATGGTGGGTATCAAGGTCCAAGCGCCGGAGCAGCTAGGTCAAGGGCATCATCGACCTGCTCCGGATTCTTCCCCGTGGCCACCGAGTCGCTGACCTTGGACGACACGAGCAAAGAGAGTTAGGTCTGCTTCGTTGACAACGGGATGGCCATCAGCGTCGAGCTTGATTAGTGCAAACCGTTTTGCCATCATCCGCATCACTCATGACTAACCCGTAGCAACGCACGGGCACATTTCCTAGTCCATATATAAAGTTTGTTTAAACTTTTGAACAACTAAAAATCGGACAACATTTTAATTTGGGCTTAAAATGATAAAACTTGCTATATTCATAACTCTCTTTCTACAACTCCATTTTGCACAAACTTTATATCTTTTTGCATCAGAAAAACATGAGGATTTCAAATATCATTGATGTCTACTCACGCTTCTTTTCCTGTAGAAAGTGTTGGGCCTCCAAGAGCAGAGATTTGTAGAACAGCAGCAAGTTTTCCATTAAGTGGATCACCCAAGGTTTATCGAACTCAGGGAGGAAGAGGTCAAAGATATCCCTCTCATGCAACCCTGCAACCACAATGCAAGAAGTCTCTTGTGTCCCCAACACACCTAATACACTTGTCAGATGTATAGGTGCACTAGTTCGGCGAAGAGATAGTGAAATACAGGTGGTATGAATGTATATGAGCAGTAGTAACGGCACCAGGAAATAGCTTGATGCTACAACTGGCGTGTGGTTGATGGTGGTAATATTGCAGGAAGTACAGATGCTGTAAAACAATAAACAAGCGATGATTGCAGTATTTGGGAACAAGGCCTAGGGATCATACTTTCACTAGTGGACACTCTCAACATTGCAATCATAAAGGAATATAAATATAAGCACTTCACTATGCTACTCTGAATTACTCTCTGGCAAGATAATGAACTCTAATTCATCATGTAGGCAAACCTTAAAGATGTATTCCCAAGTACTAATGAAGACCCCACGCTGTCACTTTGAGCATTCATAGGAGGTACTAACACACCACAATTTCATAGAGATATCCAACTCAAATCATAACTCAGTGAATAAGTATTCTGTGAAATATAGCCTAAGAGACCCACACGGTGCACACACTGTCACCTTTACACACTGGGACAAGGAGTCTCCGGAGATCACATAAGTAAAATTCACTTGACTAGCATAACGACATCTAGATTACAAGCATCATCATATGAATCTCAATCATGTAAGGCAGCTCATGAGATTATTGTATTGAAGTATATAGGAGAGAGATGAACCACATAGCTACCGCCTACCGGTACAGCCCTTAACCTCGATGGAGAACTACTCCCTCCTCATGGAAGACAGCAGCGGTGATGAAGATGGCGGTGGTGTCGATGGAGGAGCCTTCCGGGGGCACTTCCCCGTCCCGGCGGCGTGCCGGAACAGAGACTCCTGTCCCCCAGATCTTGGCTTCGCGATGGCGACGGCTCTGGAAGGTTTCTCGTACCGTGGCTTTTCCGTATCGAAGATTTAGGTCAGGGACCTTTATATAGGCAAAGAGGCGGAGTCGGAGGGCTGATGAGGCGACGACACAATAGGGGGCACGGCCCACCCCCTGGCCGCGCCGCCCTGTCATCTGGGGCCCACAGGGCCCTCCTCTGGTGGCTCTCGGGTGTTCTGGAAGCTTCGTGGGATTCTAAGATCTTGGGCGTTGATTTCGTCCAATTCCGAGAATATTTCCTTACTAGGATTTCTGAAACCAAAAACAGCAGAAAACAGGAACTGGCACTTCGGCATCTCCTCAATAGGTTAGTTCCGGAAAACACATAAAATCATCATAAAGTGTGAACAAAACATGTAGGTATTGTCATTAAACAAGCATGGAACATCAGAAATTATAGATACGTCGGAGACGTATCAGCATCCCCAAGCTTAGTTCCTACTCGTCCTCGAGTAGGTAAACGATAAAAGATAATTTCTGAAGTGACATGCTACCAACATGATCTTAATCATACTATTGTAAAGCATATGAGATGAGTGCAGCGATTCAAAGCAACAATTGAATCATATAGCAAAGACTTTTCATGAATAGTACTTTCGAGACAAGCATCAATAAGTCTTGCATAAGAGTTAACTCATAAAGCAATAAATTCAAAGTAAAGGCATTGAAGCAACACAATGGAAGATTAAGTTTCAGTGGTTGCTTTCAACTTGTAACATGTATATCTCATGGATAGTTGTCAATGCAAAGCAATATATATAACATGTACAATAAGCAAGTATGTAAGAATCAATGCACAGTTAACACAAGTGTTTACTTCTTGAGATGGAAAGAAATAGGTAAACTGACTCAACATAAAAGTAAAAGAATGGCCCTTCACAGAGGGAAGCATTGATTGCTATATTTGTGCTAGAGCTTTTATTTTGAAAACAAGATACAATTTTGTCAACGGTAGTAATAAAGCATATGTATTATGTAAATTATATCCTACAAGTTGCAAGCCTCATGCATAGATTACCAATAGTGCCCGCACCTTGTCCTAATTAGCTCGGATTACCTGGATTATCATTGCAATACATATGTTTTAACCAAGTGTCACAAAGGGGTACCTCTAAGGAGAAAGCTCGCATTGGATTTCTCGCTATTGATTATTCTCAACTTAGACATCCATACCGGGACAACATAGACAACAGATAATGGACTCCTCTTTAATGCATAAGCATTTAGCAACAATTAATATTCTCATAAGAGATTGAGGATTGTTGTCCAAAACTGAAACTTCCACCATGGATCATGGCTTTAGTTAGTGGCCCATTGTTCTTCTCTAACAATATGCATGCTCAAACCATTCAACTCATGGTAAATCGCCCTTACTTCAGACAAGACGGACATGCATAGCAACTCACATGATATTCAACAAAGTGTTGATGGCGTCCCCAGGAACATGGTTATCGCTCAACAAGCAACTTATAAGAGATAAAGTGCATAAGTACATATTCAATACCACAATAGTTTTTAGGCTATTTGTCCCATGAGCTATATATTGCAAAGATAAAGAATAGAAATTTAAAGGTAGCACTCAAGCAATTTACTTTGGAATGGCGGAGAAATACCATGTAGTAGGTAGGTATGGTGGACACAAATGGCATAGTGTTTGGCTCAAGGATTTGGATGCACGAGAAGTATTCCCTCTCAGTACAAGGCTTAGGCTAGCAAGGTTGTTTGAAGCAAACACAAGTATGAACCGGTACAGGAAAACTCACATAAAAACATATTGCAAGCATTATAAGACTACACATTGTCTTCCTTGTTGTTCAAACCCTTACTAGAAAATATCTAGACTTTAGAGAGACCAATCATGCAAACTAAATTTTAGCAAGCTCTATGTATTTCTTCACTAATAGGTGCAAAGTATATGATGCAAGAGCTTAAACATGAGCACAACAATTGCCAAGTATCACATTATTCAAGACATCATACCAATTACTACATGTAGCATTTTCTGTTTCCAACCATATAACAATTAACGAAGCAGTTTCAACCTTCGCCATGAAAATTAAAAGCTAAGAACACATGTGTTCATATGAACCGGCGGAGCGTGTCTCTCTCCCACACAAGAATTTATTCAAACAAAAAACAAAAACAAAAAACAACAGACGCTCCAAGTAAAGTACATAAGATGTGACCGAATAAAAATATAGTTTCAAGAGAGGAACCTGATAAGTTGTCGATGAAGAAGGGGATGCCTTGGGCATACCCAATCTTAGGTGCTTGAGTCTTCTTCAAATATGCAGGGATGAACCACCGGGGCATCCCCAAGCTTAGAGCTTTCACTCTTCTTGATCATATTGTATCATCCTCCTCTCTTGACCCTTGAAAACTTCCTCCACACCAAACTCAAAACAACTCATTAGAGGGTTAGTGCATAATCAAAATTCACATGTTCAGAGGTGACACAATCAGTCTTAACACTTCTGGACATTTCCCAAAGCTACTGGAAGTTAATGGAACAAAGAAATCCATCCAACATAGCAAAAGAAGCAATGCGAAATAAAAGGCAGAATCTGTCAAAACAGAACAGTCCGTAAAGACGAATTTCTAAGAGGCACCAGACTTGCTCAAATGAAAATGCTCAAATTGAATGAAAGTTGCGTACATATCTGAGGATCACTCACAAAAATTGGCAGATTTTTCTGAGTTACCTACAGAGAATTCTGCCCAAATTCGTGACAGACAGAAATCTGTTTCTGCGCAGTAATCCAAATCTAGTATCAACCTTGCTATCAAAGACTTTACTTGGCACAACAATGCAATAAAATAAAGATAAGGAGAGGTTGCTACAGTAGTAACAACTTCCAAGACACAAATATAAAACAAAGTACTGTAGTAAAATAAACACATGGGTTATCTCCCAGGAAGTTTTTTCTTTATAGCCATTAAGATGGGCTCAGCAGTTTTAATGATGCACTCGCAAGAAATAGTATTTGAAGCAAAAGAGAGCATCAAGAGGCAAATTCAAAACAAATTTAAGCCTAACATGCTTCCTATGAAAAGGAATCTTGTAAATAAACAAGTTATGTAGGCATAATGCAATAAGCATAGGAAAACTAGACAAGCGCAACTTCAAGATTTTTAGCATATAGAGAGGTGTTTTAGTAACATGAAAATTTCTACAACCATATTTTCCTCTCTCATAAAGATTTTCAGTAGCATCATGAGAAAACTCAACAATATAACTATCACATAAAGCATTCTTATCATGAGTCTCATGCATAAAATTATTACTCTCCACATAAGCATAATCAATTTTATTAGTTGTAGTGGGAGCAAATTCAACAAAGTAGCTATCATTATTATTCTCATCATCAAATATAGGAGGCATATTGTAATCATAATCAAATTCATCCTCCATAACAGGCGGCACCAAAAGACTACTACCATTATAATCATCATAAATAGGAGGCAAAGTATCATCAAAGTAAATTTTCTCCTCAATGCTTGGGGGACTAAAAAGATCATGCTGATCAAAACCAGCTTCCCCAAGCTTAGAATTTTTCATATCATTAGCAACAATGGTGTTCAAAGAGTTCATACTAATATGTTCCATGGGTTTTTTAATTTTCGGATCAAACCATCCATGTCTTAACTCAGGAAAAAGAATAAAAAGCTCCATGTTGCTTTCCATTATGCCAAACTAGTGATAAACAAGAAACAAGAAGATGCAATTGCAGGATCTAAAGGAAATAGCTTCGAGTACTTACAACGGCGGAAAATAGCTTAGTAGCCGAGATCCGGAGTGTGAGTACCTTTTACCTTTCCTTCCCGGCAACGGCGCCAGAAAAGTGCTTGATGTCTACTCACGCTTCTTTTCCTGTAGACAGTGTTGGGCCTCCAAGAGCATAGGTTTGTAGAACAGCAGCAAGTTTTCCCTTAAGTGGATCACCCAAGGTTTATCGAACTCAGGGAGGAAGAGGTCAAAGATATCCCGCTCATGCAACCCTGCAACCACAATGCAAGAAGTCTCTTGTGTCCCCAACACACCTAATACACTTGTCAGATGTATAGGTGCACTAGTTCGGCGAAGAGATAGTGAAATACAGGTGGTATGAATGTATATGAGCAGTAGTAACGGCACCAGGAAATAGCTTGATGCTACAACTGGCGTGTGGTTGATGGTGGTAATATTGCAGGAAGTACATATGCTGTAAAACAATAAACAAGCAATGATTGCAGTATTTGGGAACAAGGCCTAGGGATCATACTTTCACTAGTGGACACTCTCAACATTGCAATCATAAAGGAATATAAATATAAGCACTTCACTATGCTACTCTGAATTACTCTCTGGCAAGATAACGAACTCTAATTCATTATGTAGGCAAACCTTAAAGATGTATTCCCAAGTACTAATGAACACCCCACGCTGTCACTTTGAGCATTCATAGGAGGTACTAACACACCACAATTTCATAGAGACATCCAACTGATGTCTACGCCCCCCTCCTTTTCCAATAGACAGTGTTGGGCCTCCAAGAGCAGAGGTTTGTAGAACAGCAACAAGTTTTCCCTTAAGTGGATCACCCAAGGTTTATCGAACTCAGGGAGGAAGAGGTCAAAGATATCCCTCTCATGCAACCCTGCAACCACAAAGCAAGAAGTCTCTTGTGTCCCCAACACTCCTAATAGGTGCACTAGTTCGGCGAAGAGATAGTGAAATACAGGTGGTATGAATAAGTATGAGCAGTAGCAACGGTGCCAGAAAATAGCTTGCTGGCGTGTAGTTGATGGTGGTAGTATTGCAGCAGTAGTAACGCAGTAAAACAGTAAACAAGCAGCGATAGCAGTATCTAGGAACAAGGCCTAGGGATTAGACTTTCACTAGTGGACACTCTCAACATTGATCACATAACAGAATAGATAAATGCATACTCTACACTCTTGTTGGATGATGAACACATTGCGTAGGATTACACGAACCCTCAATGCCGGAGTTAACAAGCTCCACAATTCAATGTTCATATTTAAATAACCTTAGAGTGCAAGATAGATCAATTCGACTAAACCAAGTACTAACGTAGCATGCACACTGTCACCTTCATGCTAAGTAGGAGGAATAGATCACATCAATACTATCATAGCAATAGTTAACTTCATATTCTAAAGAGATCATGATCATAGCATAAACCAAGTACTAACACGGATGCACACACTGTCACCATTACACCGTGTAGGAGGAATAAAACTACTTTAATAACATTGCTAGAGTAGCACATAGATAAATTGTGATACAAAACACATTGCAATCATAAAGAGATATAAATAAGCACTTCACTATGCTCTTCATAACAGTGAGTAAGTATTCTGTGAAATATAGCCTAAGAGACCCACACGGTGCACAGACTGTCACCTTTACACACGTGGGACAAGGAGTCTCCGAAGATCACATAAGTAAAACTCACTTGACTAGCATAACGACATCTAGATTACAAGCATCATCATATGAATCTCAATCATGTAAAGCAGCTCATGAGATTATTGTATTGAAGTACATAGGAGAGAGATGAACCACATAGCTACCGGTACAGCCCCGAGCCTCGATGGAGAACTACTCCCTCCTCATGGGAGACGCAGCGGTGATGAAGATGGCGGTGGAGATGGTAGCGGTGTCGATGGAGAAGCCTTCCGGGGGCACTTCCCCGTTCCGGCGGCGTGCCGGAACAGAGACTCCTGTCCCCCAGATCTTGGCCTCGCGATGGCGGCGGCTCTGGAAGGTTTCTATGGGTTTCGTCGTACGTATCAGGGTTTTCGCGATGGAGGCTTTAAATAGGCGAAGAGGCGGCGCCAGAGGGTCGAAGGGGTGCCCACACCATAGGGTGGCGCGGGCCCCCCCTGGCCGCGCCGGCCTAGGGTTTGGTGGGCCTGTGCCCCCTCTCTGGCGGCTCTCGGGTGTTCTGGATGCTTCCGGGCAAAATAGGAACCTGGGCGTTGATTTCGTCCGATCCCGAGAATATTTCGTTACTAGGATTTCTGAAACCAAAAACAGCAGAAAACAGGAACTGGCACTTCGGCATCTTGTTAATAGGTTAGTTCCAGAAAATGCACGAATATGACATAAAGTGTGCATAAAACATGTAGATAACATCAATAATGTGGCATGGAACATAAGAAATTATCGATACGTCGGAGACGTATCAGCATCCCCAAGCTTAGTTCTGCTCGTCCCGAGCAGGTAAAACGATAACAAAGATAATTTCTGGAGTGACATGCCATCATAACCTTGATCATACTATTTGTAAAGCATATGTAGTGAATGCAGCGATCAAAACAATGTATATGACATGAGTAAACAAGTGAATCATAAAGCAAAGACTTTTCATGAATAGCACTTCAAGACAAGCATCAATAAGTCTTGCATAAGAGTTAACTCATAAAGCAATAATTCAAAGTAAAGGCATTGAAGCAACACAAAGGAAGATTAAGTTTCAGCGGTTGCTTTCAACTTGTAACATGTATATCTCATGGATATTGTCAACATAGAGTAATATAATAAGTGCAATATGCAAGTATGTAGGAATCAATGCACAGTTCACACAAGTGTTTGCTTCTTGAGGTGGAGAGAAATAGATGAACTGACTCAACAATGAAAGTAAAAGAATGGTCCTCCATAGAGGAAAAGCATCGATTGCTATATTTGTGCTAGAGCTTTGATTTTGAAAACATGAAACAATTTTGTCAACGGTAGTAATAAAGCATATGTATCATGTAAATTATATCTTACAAGTTGCAAGCCTCATGCATAGTATACTAATAGTGCCCGCACCTTGTCCTAATTAGCTTGGACTACCGGATCATCGCAATGCACATGTTTTAACCAAGTGTCACAAAGGGGTACCTCTATGCCGCCTGTACAAAGGTCTAAGGAGAAAGCTCGCATTGGATTTCTCGCTATTGATTATTCTCAACTTAGACATCCATACCGGGACAACATAGACAACAGATAATGGACTCCTCTTTTATGCGTAAGCATGTAACAACAATTATAATTTTCTCATATGAGATTGAGGATATATGTCCAAAACTGAAACTTCCACCATGGATCATGGCTTTAGTTAGCGGCCCAATGTTCTTCTCTAACAATATGCATGCTTAACCATAAGGTGGTAGATCGCTCTTACTTCAGACAAGACGAACATGCATAGCAACTCACATGAAATTCAACAAAGAGTAGTTGATGGCATCCCCAGTGAACATGGTTATCGCACAACAAGCAACTTAATAAGAGATAAAGTGTATAATTACATATTCAATACCACAATAGTTTTTAAGCTATTTGTCCCATGAGCTATATATTGCAAAGGTGAATAATGGAATTTTAAAGGTAGCACTCAAGCAATTTACTTTGGAATGGCGGAAAATACCATGTAGTAGGTAGGTATGGTGGACACAAATGGCATAGTGGTTGGCTCAAGTATTTTGGATGCATGAGAAGTATTCCCTCTCGATACAAGGTTTAGGCTAGCAAGGCTTATTTGAAACAAACACAAGGATGAACCGGTGCAGAAAAACTCACATAAAAAACATATTGAAAACATTATAAGACTCTACACCGTCTTCCTCGTTGTTCAAACTCAATACTAGAAATTATCTAGACCTTAGAGAAACCAAATATGCAAACCAAATTTTAGCATGCTCTATGTATTTCTTCATTAATGGGTGCAAAGCATATGATGCAAGAGCTTAAACATGAGCACAACAATTGCCAAGTATCACATTACCCAAGACATTATAGCAATTACTACATTTATTATTTTCCAATTCCAACCATATAACAATTTAACGAAGAGGAAACTTCGCCATGAATATTATGAGCTAAGAACACATGTGTTCATATGAACCAGCGGAGCGTGTCTCTCTCCAACACAAGCATGATGTAATCCAATTTATTCAAACACAAACAAAAACAAAAACAAACCGACGCTCCAAGCAAAGCACATAAGATGTGATGGAATAAAAATATAGTTTCAGGGGAGGAACCTGATAATGTTGTCGATGAAGAAGGGGATGCCTTGGGCATCCCCAAGCTTAGACGCTTGAGTCTTCTTGATATATGCAGGGATGAACCACCGGGGCATCCCCAAGCTTAGACTTTTCACTCTTCTTGATCATAGTATATCATCCTCCTCTCTTGACCCTTGAAAACTTCCTTCACACCAAACTTCTCATAAACTTCATTAGAGGGGTTAGTACATAATCAAAAACTCACATGTTCAGAGGTGACACAATCATTCTTAACACTTCTGGACATTGCTCAAAGCTACTGGAAGGTAATAGAACAAAGAAATCCACCCAACACAGCGAAAGAAGCAATGCGAAATAAAAGGCAGAATCTGTCAAAACAGAACAGTTCGTAAAGACGAATTTTTAATAAATACTTCCGTTGCTCAGATCAGAAAACTCAAAACTAATGAAAGTTGTGTACATATCTGAGGAACACGCACGTAAATTGGCATATTTTTCTGATTTTTCTACAGAGAAAACAGCCCAGATTCGTGACAGATAGAAATCTGTTTCTGCGCAGAAATCCAAATCTAGTATCAACCTTCGATTAGAGGCTTCACTTGGCACAACAAAACACAAAACTAAGATAAGGAGAGGTTGCTACAGTAGTAAACAACTTCCAAGACACAAATATAAAACAAAGTACTGTAGCAAAATAACACATGGGTTATCTCCCAAGAAGTTCTTTTCTTTATAGCCATTAAGATGGGCTCAGCAGTTTTGATGATGCACTCGCAAAAAAATAGTATTTGAAGCAAAAGAGAGCATCAAGAGGCAAATTCAAAACACATTTAAGTCTAACATGCTTCCTATGCAAAGGAATCTTGTAAATAAACAAGTTCATGAAGAGCAAAGTAACAAGCATAGGAAGATAAAACAAGTGTAGCTTCAAAAATTTCAGCACATAGAGAGGCAGTTTAGTAACATGAAGATTTATACAACCATATTTTCCTCTCTCATAATAACTTTCAGTAGCAACATGAGCAAACTCAACAATATAACTATCACATAAAGCATTCTTATCATGAGTCTCATGCATAAAATTATTACTCTAAACATAGGCATAATCAATTTTATTAGTAATAGTGGGAGCAAATTCAACAAAGTAGCTATCATTATTATTCTCATCATCAAATATAGGAGGCATATTGTAATCATAATCAAACTTATCCTCCATAACAGGTGGTAACAAAAGACTACTATCATTATAATCATCATAAATAGGAGGCAAAGTATCATCAAAGAAAATTTTCTCCTCAATTCTTGGGGGACTAAAAAGATCATGAAAACCAGCTTCCCCAAGCTTAGAACTTTCTATATTATTATCAACAATGGTGTTCAAAGCGTTCATACTAATATTACTACCAGCATGCAAATAAGATTCCATAGGTTTTTTAATTTTCGCATCAAACAATCCATGTTTTAAATCAGGAAATAGCATAAGAAGCTCATTCTTGTCCATTATGCCAAACTAGTGTAAACAAGAAACAAAAAGTTGCAATTGCAGGATCCAAAGGAAATAGCTTCGAGTACTTACAACGGCGAAAATAGCTTAGTAGCCGAGATCCGGAGTGTGAGTACCTTTTACCTTTCCTCCCCGGAAACGGCGCCAGAAAATAGCTTGATGTCTACGCCCCCCTCCTTTTCCTGTAGACAGTGTTGGGCCTCCAAGAGCAGAGGTTTGTAGAACAGAAGCAAGTTTTCCCTTAAGTGGATCACCCAAGGTTTATCGAACTCAGGGAGGAAGAGGTCAAAGATATCCCTCTCATGCAACCCTGCAACCACAAAGCAAGAAGTCTCTTGTGTCCCCAACACTCCTAATAGGTGCACTAGTTCGGCGAAGAGATAGTGAAATACAGGTGGTATGAATAAGTATGAGCAGTAGCAACGGTGCCAGAAAATAGCTTGCTGGCGTGTAGTTGATGGTGGTAGTATTGTAGCAGTAGTAACGCAGTAAAACAGTAAACAAGCAGCGATAGCAGTATTTAGGAACAAGGCCTAGGGATTAGACTTTCACTAGTGGACACTCTCAACATTGATCACATAACAGAATAGATAAATGCATACTCTACACTCTTGTTGGATGATGAACACATTGCGTAGGATTACACGAACCCTCAATGCCGGAGTTAACAAGCTCCACAATTCAATGTTCATATTTAAATAACCTTAGAGTGCAAGATAGATCAATTCGACTAAACCAAGTACTAACGTAGCATGCACACTGTCACCTTCATGCTAAGTAGGAGGAATAGATCACATCAATACTATCATAGCAATAGTTAACTTCATATTCTACAAGAGATCATGATCATAGCATAAACCAAGTACTAACACGGATGCACACACTGTCACCATTACACCGTGTAGGAGGAATAAAACTACTTTAATAACATTGCTAGAGTAGCACATAGATAAATTGTGATACAAAACACATTGCAATCATAAAGAGATATAAATAAGCACTTCACTATGCTCTTCATAACAGTGAGTAAGTATTCTGTGAAATATAGCCTAAGAGACCCACACGGTGCACACACTGTCACCTTTACACACGTGGGACAAGGAGTCTCCGGAGATCACATAAGTAAAACTCACTTGACTAGCATAACGACATCTAGATTACAAGCATCATCATATGAATCTCAATCATGTAAAGCAGCTCATGAGATTATTGTATTGAAGTACATAGGAGAGAGATGAACCACATAGCTACCGGTACAGCCCCGAGCCTCGATGGAGAACTACTCCCTCCTCATGGGAGCAGCAGCGGTGATGAAGATGGCGGTGGAGATGGCAGCGGTGTCGATGGAGAAGCCTTCCGGGGGCACTTCCCCGTTCCGGCGGCGTGCCGGAACAGAGACTCCTGTCCCCCAGATCTTGGCCTCGCGATGGCGGCGGCTCTGGAAGGTTTCTGTGGGTTTCGTCGTACGTATCAGGGTTTTCGCGATGGAGGCTTTAAATAGGCGAAGAGGCGGCGCCAGAGGGTCGAAGGGGTGCCCACACCATAGGGTGGCGCGGGCCCCCCCTGGCCGCGCCGGCCTAGGGTTTGGTGGGCCTGTGCCCCCTCTCTGGCGGCTCTCGGGTGTTCTGGATGCTTCCGGGCAAAATAGGAACCTGGGCGTTGATCGTCCGATTCCGAGAATATTTCGTTACTAGGATTTCTGAAACCAAAAATAGCAGAAAACAGGAACTGGCACTTCGGCATCTTGTTAATAGGTTAGTTCCAGAAAATGCACGAATATGACATAAAGTGTGCATAAAACATGTAGATAACATCAATAATGTGGCATGGAACATAAGAAATTATCGATACGTCGGAGACGTATCACCAACTCAAATCATAACTCAGTGAATAAGTATTCTGTGAAATATAGCCTAAGAGACCCACACGGTGCACACACTGTCACCTTTACACACGTGGGACAAGGAGTCTCCGGAGATCGCATAAGTAAAATTCACTTGACTAGCATAACGACATCTAGATTACAAGCATCATCATATGAATCTCAATCATGTAAGGCAACTCATGAGATTATTGTATTGAAGTACATAGGAGAGAGATGAACCACATAGCTACCGTTACCGCCCTTAACCTCGATGGAGAACTACTCCCTCCTCATGGGAGACAGCAGCGGTGATGAAGATGGCAGTGGTTTTGATGGAGGAGCCTTCCGGGGGCACTTCCCCGTCCCAGCGGCGTGCCGGAACAGAGACTCCTGTCCCCTAGATCTTGGCTTCGCGATGGTGGCGGCTCTGGAAGGTTTCTCGTACCGTGGCTTTTCCGTATCGAAGATTTAGGTCAGGGACCTTTATATAGGCGAAGAGGCGGAGTCGGAGGGCTGACGAGGCGACGACACAATAGGGGGCGCGGCCCACCCCCTGGCCGCGCCGCCCTGTCATCTGGGGCCCACAGGGCCCTCCTCTAGTGGCTCTCGGGTGTTCTGGAAGCTTCGTGGGATTCTAAGATCTTGGGCGTTGATTTCGTCCAATTCCGAGAATATTTCCTTACTAGGATTTCTGAAACCAAAAACAGCAGAAAATAGGAACTGGCACTTCGGCATCTCGTCAATAGGTTAGTTCCGGAAAACACATAAAATCATCATAAAGTGTGAACAAAACATGTAGGTATTGTCATAAAACAAGCATGGAACATCAGAAATTATAGATACGTCGGAGACGTATCAATCATCATGCCATGCATCATTGACATCATCTCTGGTTCGGCCAAATTAAAATTGCAACAAGAACTAAATGCTATGTGAGGGTGTTCCACTATTTCTTGCTATATTCGAACACCCCACTTAATTTTGCTATGTATGAAACCCTTGCACACTCTTCTAATCTGTTATATGATCATGACATGATCAATGAAATACAATTGCTTTCTTAATTTTGTAGTGACATTGAGGTATGGAGGACGGCACCTTCGTCCGAGATGAGGAGGGGGAAGAAGCGGTGCAGAAATTGATCTATGAGAGTGCCCGTGGTCCGGAACCCGATGGAGATGACAACGAGTTCCAAGACTTTCTGAATGATTTCGGCGAGGGACTTGAGTCTGAAAAAGTTAGAAAAGACAATGAAATGTCCATCACAAACTCCGGGGAGGTGTATATCTATGTATCAATTAGTCTATGTTCATCCCTAGATGAATTCATTTATTTGTATTGCACTTATTAACGAATAATTTTTTCTTTTAGCCTTCTGGATCATCGAGCAAGTCTGTTAGAACAAAACGAGGCCCGACGCGGGTGCTAAAGGGCGGGGGCAGGTTAGCCCTCACGGCATTCAAGGATAATGGTGAACCAGAGCATCCCAAGGAGTTTTGCCGCAAATTTATAAGTCAAGCCAGAGTTATTGTTAGGGACCATGTACCGATCAGCATTCAAGAGTGGCATAAGCCGATGAACGCGGAGAGTGGTGCTAGTTATGTCAACGACACGATGAAATTTTTTCTTTGGGACACGCTACTGACAAAGTTCAGCCTACCAGAAGACATGACGGAAGGCCAGAAGAATAAAGTCAAGGAATGGACATGGAAGAAGATGGCCATACAATTCCAGACCTGGAAGAAAAATTTATGGGACAAATATAAGAATGAAGATCCAGTATTCGATGATAATCTAGTGAAGATAAAAGATCACTGGCCCATGATGCATGCAGTTGACACGTCCGTTGGGAACCCCAAGAGGAAGGTGTGATGCGCACAGCGGCAAGTTTCCCTCAGTAAGAAACCAAGGTTTAATCGAACCAGTAGGAGTCAAGAAGCACGTTGAAGGTTGATGGCGGCGGGATGTAGTGCGGCGCAACACCAGAGATTCCGGCGCCAACGTGGAACCTGCACAACACAACCAAAGTACTTTGCCCCAACGAAACAGTGAGGTTGTCAATCTCACCGGCTTGCTGTAACAAAGGATTAACCGTATTGTGTGGAAGATGATTGTTTGCAGAAAACAGTAGAACAAGTATTGCAGTAGATTGTATTTCAGTATAGAGAATTGGACCGGGGTCCACAGTTCACTAGAGGTGTCTCTCCCATAAGATAAACAGCATGTTGGGTGAACAAATTACAGTTGGGCAATTGACAAATAAAGAGGGCATGACCATGCACATACATATTATGATGAGTATTGTGAGATTTAATTGGGCATTACGACAAAGTACATAGACCGCTATCCAGCATGCATCTATGCCTAAAAAGTCCACCTTCAGGTTATCATCTGAACCCCCTCCAGTATTAAGTTGCTAACAACAGACAATTGCATTAAGTATTGCGCGTAATGTAATCAGTGACTACATCCTCGAACATAGCACCAATGTTTTATCCCTAGTGGCAACAGCACATCCATAACCTTAGAGGTTCTTGTCACTCCTCCAGATTCACGGAGACATGAACCCACTATCGAGCATAAATACTCCCTCTTGGAGTTACTAGCATCAACTTGGCCAAAGCATCTACTAATAACGGAGAGCATGCAAGATCATAAACAACACATAGGCATAACTTTGATAATCAACATAATATAGTATTCTCTATTCATCGGATCCCAACAAACGCAACATATAGAATTACAGATAGATGATCTTGATCATGTTAGGCAGCTTTCAAGACCCGACAATTAAGCACAATGGGGAGAAGACAACCATCTAGCTACTGCTATGGACCCATAGTCCAGGGGTAGACTACTCACACATCACTCCGGAGGTGACCATGGCGGCGTAGAGTCCTCCGGGAGATGATTCCCCTCTCCGGCAGGGTGCCGGAGGCGATCTCCTGAATCCCCCGATATGGGATTGGCGGCGGCGGCGTCTCTGGAAGGTTTTCCGTATCGTGGCTCTCGGTACTGGGGGTTTCGCGACGGAGGCTTTAAGTAGGCGGAAGGGCAGGTCAAGAGGCGGCACGAGGGCCCCACACCACAGGCCGGCGCGGCCAGGGCTTGAGCCGCGCCGCCCTAGGGTGTGGCCACTGATGACTACGCCCCCCTCCTTTTCCTGTAGACAGTGTTGGGCCTCCAAGAGCAGAGGTTTGTAGAACAGCAGCAAGTTTTCCCTTAAGTGGATCACCCAAGGTTTATCGAACTCAGGGAGGAAGAGGTCAAAGATATCCCTCTCATGCAACCCTGCAACCACAAAGCAAGAAGTCTCTTGTGTCCCCAACACACCTAATAGGTGCACTAGTTCGGCGAAGAGATAGTGAAATACAGGTGGTATGAATATATATGAGCAGTAGCAACGGTGCCAGAAAATAGCTTGCTGGCGTGTAGTTGATGGTGGTAGTATTGCAGCAGTAGTAACACAGTAAAACAGTAAACAAGCAGCGATAGCAGTATTTAGGAACAAGGCCTAGGGATTAGACTTTCACTAGTGGACACTCTCAACATTGATCACATAACAGAATAGATAAATGCATACTCTACACTCTTGTTGGATGATGAACACATTGCGTAGGATTACACGAACCCTCAATGCCGGAGTTAACAAGCTCCACAATTCAATGTTCATATTTAAGTAACCTTAGAGTGCAAGATAGATCAATACGACTAAACCAAGTACTAACGTAGCATGCACACTGTCACCTTCATGCTAAGTAGGAGGAATAGATCACATCAATACCATCATAGCAATAGTTAACTTCATAATCTACAAGAGATCATAATCATAGCATAAACCAAGTACTAACACGGATGCACACACTGTCACCATTACATCGTGCAGGAGGAATAAAACTACTTTAATAACATTGCTAGAGTAGCACATAGATAAATTGTGATACAAAACACATTGCAATCATAAAGAGATATAAATAAGCACTTCACTATGCTCTTCATAACAGTGAGTAAGTATTCTGTGAAATATAGCCTAAGAGACCCACACGGTGCACACACTGTCACCTTTACACACGTGGGACAAGGAGTCTCCGGAGATCACATAAGTAAAATTAACTTGACTAGCATAACGACATCTAGATTACAAGCATCATCATATGAATCTCAATCATGTAAGGCAGCTCATGAGATTATTGTATTGAAGTACATAGGAGAGAGATGAACCACATAGCTACCGGTACAACCCCGAACCTCGATGGAGAACTACTCCCTCCTCATGGGAGCAGCAGCGTTGATGAAGATGGCGGTGGTGTCGATGGAGGAGCCTTCCGGGGGCACTTCCCCGTTCCGGCGGCGTGCCGGAACAGAGACTCCTGTCCCCCAGATCTTGGCCTCGCGATGGCGGCGGCTCTGGAAGGTTTCTGTGGGTTTCGTCGAACGTGATAGGGTTTTCGTGATGGGGGCTTTAAATAGGCGGAAGGGCAGCCTCGGAGGGGGCCTGGGGCCACCACACCATAGGGCGGCGCGGCCCCCCCTCTGGCCGCGCCAGGGTGTGGTGTGGGGCCCCCAGGGCTTCCCTCTGGCGGCTCTCGGGTGTTCTGGATGGTTCCGGGAAAAATAGGAACCTGGGCGTTGATTTCGTCCGATTCCGAGAATATTTCGTTACTAGGATTTCTGAAACCAAAAACAGCAGAAAACAGGAACTGGCACTTCGGCATCTTGTTAATAGGTTAGTTCCAGAAAATGCACGAATATGACATAAAGTGTGCATAAAACATGTAGATATCATCAATAATGTGGCATGGAACACAAGAAATTGTCGATACGTCGGAGACGTATCAGCATCCCCAAGCTTAGTTCTGCTCGTCCCGAGCAGGTAAAACGATAACAAAGATAATTTCTGGAGTAACATGCCATCATAACCTTGATCATACTATTTGTAAAGCATATGTAGTGAATGCAGCGATCAAAACAATGTATATGACATGAGTGAACAAGTGAATCATAAAGCAAAGACTTTTCATGAATAGTACTTCAAGACAAGCATCAATAAGTCTTGCATAAGAGTTAACTCACAAAGCAATAATTCAAAG
Organism: Lolium perenne; assembly: GCF_019359855.2. NCBI lineage: Eukaryota > Viridiplantae > Streptophyta > Magnoliopsida > Poales > Poaceae > Lolium > Lolium perenne. The sequence continues at coordinate 194,361,265 of NC_067245.2, forward strand.
TAAAGGTATTGAAGCAACACAATGGAAGATTAAGTTTCAGTGGTTGCTTTCAACTTGTAACATGTATATCTTATGGATAGTTGTCAATGCAAAGAAATATAACAAGTGCAATAAGCAAGTATGTAAGAATCAATGCACAGTTAACACAAGTGTTTGCTTCTTGAGGTGGAGAGAAATAGGTGAACTGACTCAACAATGAAAGTAAAAGAATGGTCCTCCATAGAGGAAAAACATCGATTGCTATATTTGTGCTAGAGCTTTGATTTTGAAAACATATAGAGAGCATAAAAATAAAGTTTTGAGAGGTGTATGTTGTTGTCAACGAATGGTAGCGGGTACTCTAACCCCCTTGCCAGACAAACCTTCAAAGAGCGGCTCCCATTTTATTTTATTTTTGGATGGCACTCCTTCCAACCTTTCTTTCACAAACCATGGCTAACCGAATCCTCGGGTGCCTGCCAACAATCTCATACCATAAAGGAGTGCCTTTTTATTTTAGTTTTATTATGATGACACTCCTCCCAACCTTTGCTTACACAAGCCATGGCTAACCGAATCCTTCGGGTGCCATCCAACAATCACATACCATGGAGGAGTGTCTATTTTTGTTAATTAATTTGGGACTGGGAATCCCATTGCCAGCTCTTTTTGCAAAATTATTGGATAAGCGGATGAAGCCACTAGTCCATTGGTGAAAGTTGCCCAACAAGATTGAAAGATAAACACCACATACTTCCTCATGAGCTATAAAACATTGACACAAATCAGAGGTGATAAATTTTGAATTGTTTAAAGGTAGCACTCAAGCAATTTACTTTGGAATGGCAGGAAATACCATGTAGTAGGTAGGTATGGTGGACACAAATGGCATAGTGTTGTTTGGCTCAAGGATTTGGATGCATGAGAAGTATTCCCTCTCGATACAAGGTTTAGGCTATCAAGGTTATTTGAAACAAACACAAGGATGAACCGGTGCAGCAAAACTCACATAAAAGACATATTGAAAACATTATAAGACTCTACACCGTCTTCCTTGTTGTTCAAACTCAATACTAGAAATTATCTAGACTTTAGAGAGACCAAATATGCAAACCAAATTTTAGCATGCTCTATGTATTTCTTCATTAATGGGTGCAAAGCATATGATGCAAGAGCTTAAACATGAGCACAATAATTGCCAAGTATCACATTACCCAAGACATTATAGCAATTACTACATGTATCATTTTCCAATTCCAACCATATAACAATTTAACGAAGAAGAAACTTCGCCATGAATACTAAAAGCTAAGAACACATGTGTTCATATGCAACAGCGGAGCGTGTCTCTCTCCCACACAAGCATGATGTAATCCAATTTATTCAAACACAAACAAAAATAAAAAACATACAGACGCTCCAAGTAAAGCACATAAGATGTGACCGAATAAAAATATAGTTTCAAGAGAAGGAACCTGATAATTTGTCGATGAAGAAGGGGATGCCTTGGGCATCCCCAAGCTTAGACGCTTGAGTCTTCTTGATATATGCAGGGGTGAACCACCGGGGCATCCCCAAGCTTAGAGCTTTCACTCTTCTTGATCATAGTATATCATCCTCCTCTCTTGACCCTTAAAAACTTCCTTCACACCAAACTTCTCATAAACTTCATTAGAGGGGTTAGTACATAATCAAAAACTCACATGTTCAGAGGTGACACAATCATTCTTCACACTTCTGGACATTGCCTAAAGCTACTGGAGTTTAATGGAACAAAGAAATCCATCCCACATAGCAAAAGAGGCAATGCGAAATAAAAGGCAGAATCTGTCAAAACAGAACAGTCCGTAAAGACGAATTTTTAATAAATACTTCCGTTGCTCAAATCAGAAAACTCAAAACTAATAAAAGTTGCGTACATATCTGAGGAACAGGCACGTAAATTGGAATATTTTTCTGATTTTTCTACAGAGAAAACAGCCCAGATTCGTAACAGATAGAAATCTGTTTCTGCGCAGAAATCCAAATCTAGTATCAACCTTCGATTAGAGGCTTCACTTGGCACAACAAAACACAAAACTAAGATAAGGAGAGGTTGCTACAGTAGTAAACAACTTTCAAGACACAAATATAAAACAAAGTACTGTAGCAAAGTAACACATGGGTTATCTCCCAAGAAGTTCTTTTCTTTATAGCCATTAAGATGGGCTCAGCAGTTTTGATGATGCACTCGCAAGAAATAGTATTTGAAGCAAAAGAGAGCACCAAGAGGCAAACTCAAAACACATTTAAGTCTAACATGCTTCCTATGCATAGGAATCTTGTAAATAAACAAGTTCAAGAAGCATAATGCAACAAGCATAGAAAGATAAAACAAGTATAGCTTCAAAAATTTCAGCACATAGAGAGGTGTTTTAGTAACATGAAAATTTCTACAACCATATTTTCCTCCCTCATAATAATATCCAGTAGCATCATGAGCAAACTCAACAATATAACTATCAAATGAAACATTCTTATCATGAGTCTCATGCATAAAATTATTATTCTCCACATAGGCATAATCAATTTTATTAGTAATAGTGGGAGCAAATTCAACAAAGTAGCTATCATTATTATTCTCATCAAGTGTAGGAGGCATAGTATAATCACAACAAAATTTACTCTCCATAGTAGGTGGCACCAAAAGACCACTATCATTATAATCATCATAAATAGGAGGCAAAGTATCATCAAAGAAAATTTTCTCCTCAATGCTTGGGGGACTAAAAAGATCATGAAAACCAGCTTCCCCAAGCTTAGAACTTTCTATATTATTATCAACAATGGTGTTCAAAGCGTTCATACTAATATTACTACCAGCATGCAAATAAGATTCCATAGGTTTTTTAATTTTCGCATCAAACAATCCATGTTTTAAATCAGGAAATAGCATAAGAAGCTCATTCTTGTCCATTATGCCAAACTAGTGTAAACAAGAAACAAAAAGATGCAATTGCAGGATCTAAAGGAAATAGCTTTGAGTACTTACAACGGCGAAAATAGCTTAGTAGCCGAGATCCGGAGTGTGAGTACCTTTTACCTTTCCTCCCCGGCAACGGCGCCAGAAAATAGCTTGATGTCTACGCCCCCTCCTTTTCCTGTAGACAGTGTTGGGCCTCCAAGAGCAGAGGTTTGTAGAACAGCAGCAAGTTTTCCCTTAAGTGGATCACCCAAGGTTTATCGAACTCAGGGAGGAAGAGGTCAAAGATATCCCTCTCATGCAACCCTGCAACCACAAAGCAAGAAGTCTCTTGTGTCCCCAACACACCTAATAGGTGCACTAGTTCGGCGAAGAGATAGTGAAATACAGGTGGTATGAATATATATGAGCAGTAGCAACGGTGCCAGAAAATAGCTTGCTGGCGTGTAGTTGATGGTGGTAGTATTGCAGCAGTAGTAACACAGTAAAACAGTAAACAAGCAGCGATAGCAGTATTTAGGAACAAGGCCTAGGGATTAGACTTTCACTAGTGGACACTCTCAACATTGATCACATAACAGAATAGATAAATGCATACTCTACACTCTTGTTGGATGATGAACACATTGCGTAGGATTACACGAACCCTCAATGCCGGAGTTAACAAGCTCCACAATTCAATGTTCATATTTAAGTAACCTTAGAGTGCAAGATAGATCAATACGACTAAACCAAGTACTAACGTAGCATGCACACTGTCACCTTCATGCTAAGTAGGAGGAATAGATCACATCAATACCATCATAGCAATAGTTAACTTCATAATCTACAAGAGATCATAATCATAGCATAAACCAAGTACTAACACGGATGCACACACTGTCACCATTACATCGTGCAGGAGGAATAAAACTACTTTAATAACATTGCTAGAGTAGCACATAGATAAATTTTGATACAAAACACATTGCAATCATAAAGAGATATAAATAAGCACTTCACTATGCTCTTCATAACAGTGAGTAAGTATTCTGTGAAATATAGCCTAAGAGACCCACACGGTGCACACACTGTCACCTTTACACACGTGGGACAAGGAGTCTCCGGAGATCACATAAGTAAAATTCACTTGACTAGCATAACGACATCTAGATTACAAGCATCATCATATGAATCTCAATCATGTAAGGCAGCTCATGAGATTATTGTATTGAAGTACATATGAGAGAGATGAACCACATAGCTACAGGTACAGCCCCGAGCCTCGATGGAGAACTACTCCCTCCTCATGGGAGCAGCAGCGTTGATGAAGATGGCGGTGGTGTCGATGGAGGAGCCTTCCGGGGGCACTTCCCCGTTCCGGCGGCGTGCCGGAACAGAGACTCCTGTCCCCCAGATCTTGGCCTCGCGATGGCGGCGGCTCTGGAAGGTTTCTGTGGGTTTCGTCGAACGTGATAGGGTTTTCGCGACGGGGGCTTTAAATAGGTGGAAGGGCAGCCTCGGAGGGGGCCTGGGGCCACCACACCATAGGGCGGCGCGGCCCCCCCTCTGGCCGCGCCAGGGTGTGGTGTGGGTCCCCCAGGGCTTCCCTCTGGCGGCTCTCGGGTGTTCTGGATGGTTCCGGGAAAAATAGGAACCTGGGCGTTGATTTCGTCCGATTCCGAGAATATTTCGTTACTAGGATTTCTGAAACCAAAAACAGCAGAAAACAGGAATTGGCACTTCAGCATCTTGTTAATAGGTTAGTTCCAGAAAATGCACGAATATGACATAAAGTGTGCATAAAACATGTAGATATCATCAATAATGTGGCACGGAACACAAGAAATTATCGATACGTCGGAGACATATCAGCCACCTCGTGGCCCCACTTCGTCTCTCCTTCGGTCTTCTGGAAGCTTCGTGGCAAAATAGGACCCTGAGCGTTGATTTCGTCTAATTCCGAGAATATTTCGTTACTAGGATTTCTGAAACCAAAAACAGCAGAAAACAGCAACTGGCACTTCGGCATCTTGTTAATAGGTTAGTTCCAGAAAATGCACGAATATGACATAAAGTGTGCATAAAACATGTAGATATCATCAATAATGTGGCATGGAACACAAGAAATTATCGATACGTCGGAGACGTATCAGCATCCCCAAGCATAGTTCTGCTCGTCCCGAGCAGGTAAAACGATAACAAAGATAATTTCTGGAGTGACATGCCATCATAACCTTGATCATACTATTTGTAAAGCATATGTAGTGAATGCAGCGATCAAAACAATGTAAATGACATGAGTAAACAAGTGAATCATATAGCAAAGACTTTTCATGAATAGTACTTCAAGACAAGCATCAATAAGTCTTGCATAAGAGTTAACTCATAAAGCAATAAATCAAAGTAAAGGTATTGAAGCAACACAAAAGAAGATTAAGTTTCAGCGGTTGCTTTCAACTTGTAACATGTATATCTCATGGATAATTGTCAACATAGAGTAATATAATAAGTGCAATATGCAAGTATGTAGGAATCAATGCACAGTTCACACAAGTGTTTGCTTCTTGAGGTGGAGAGAAATAGGTGAACTGACTCAACATAAAAGTAAAAGAATGGTCCTCCATAGAGGAAAGCATCGATTGCTATATTTGTGCTAGAGCTTTTATTTTGAAAACATGAAACAATTTTGTCAACGGTAGTAATAAAGCATATGTATCATGTAAATTATATCTTACAAGTTGCAAGCCTCATGCATAGTATACTAATAGTTTCCGCACCTTGTCCTAATTAGCTTGGACTACCGGATCATCGCAATACACATGTTTTAACCAAGTGTCACAATGGGGTACCTCCATGCCGCCTGTACAAAGGTCTAAGGAGAAAGCCCGCATTTTGGATTTCTCGCTATTGATTATTCTCAACTTAGACATCCATACCGGGACAACATGGACAACAGATAATGGACTCCTCTTTTATGCATAAGCATGTGGCAACAATTATTATTCTCATATGAGATTGAGGATATATGTCCAAAACTGAAACTTCCACCATGGATCATGGCTTTAGTTAGCGGCCCAATGTTCTTCTCTAACAATATGCATGCTTAACCATAAGGTGGTAGATCTCCCTTACTTCAGACAAGACGAACATGCATAGCAACTCACATGATATTCAACAAAGAATAGTTGATGGCGTCCCCAGAAACATGGTTATCGCACAACAAGCAACTTAATAAGAGATAAAGTGCATAAGTACATATTCAATACCACAATAGTTTTTAAGCTATTTGTCCCATGAGCTATATATTGCAAAGGTGAATGATGGAATTTAAAGGTAGCACTCAAGCAATTTACTTTGGAATGGCGGAGAAATACCATGTAGTAGGTAGATATGGTGGACACAAATGGCATAGTGGTTGGCTCAAGTATTTTGGATGCATCAGAGGTATTCCCTCTCGATACAAGGTTTAGGCTAGCAAGGCTTATTTGAAACAAACACAAGGATGAACCGGTGCAGCAAAACTCACATAAAAGACATATTGTAAACATTATAAGAATCTACACCGTCTTCCTTGTTGTTCAAACTCAATACTAGAAATTATCTAGACCTTAGAGAAACCAAATATGCAAACCAAATTTTAGCATGCTCTATGTATTTCTTCATTAATGGGTGCAAAGTATATGATGCAAGAGCTTAAACATGAGCACAACAATTGCCAAGTATCACATTATCCAAGAAATTATAGCAATTTACTACATGTATCATTTTCCAATTCCAACCATATAACAATTTAACGAAGAAGAAACTTCGCCATGAATACTATGAGTAGAGCCTAAGGACATACTTGTCCATATGCTACAGCGGAGCGTGTCTCTCTCCCATACAGTGAATGCTAGGATCCATTTTATTCAAACAAAACAAAAACAAAAACAAACCGACGCTCCAAGCAAAACACATAAGATGTGATGGAATAAAAATATAGTTTCAGGGGAGGAACCTGATAATGTTGTCGATGAAGAAGGGGATGCCTTGGGCATCCCCAAGCTTAGACGCTTGAGTCTTCTTGATATATGCAGGGGTGAACCACCGGGGCATCCCCAAGCTTAGAGCTTTCACTCTCCTTGATCATATTGCATCATACTCCTCTCTTGATCCTTGAAAACTTCCTCCACACCAAACTTAGAACAACTCATTAGAGGGTTAGTGGACAATAAAAATTAACATGTTCAGAGGTGACATAATCATTCTTAACACTTCTGGACATTGCATAAAGCTACTGGACATTAATGGATCAAAGAAATTCATCCAACATAGCAAAAGAGGCAATGCGAAATAAAAGGCAGAATCTGTCAAAACAGAACAGTTCGTATTGACGAATTTTATCGAGGCACCAGACTTCTCAAATGAAAATGCTCAAATTGAATGAAAGTTGCGTACATATCTGAGGATCACTCACGTAAATTGGCATAGTTTTCTGAGTTACCTACAGAGAAAATAGCCCAGATTCGTGACAGCAAAGAAATCTGTTTCTGCGCAGTAATCCAAATCTAGTATGAACTTTACTATCAACGACTTTACTTGGCACAATAAAACACTAAACTAAGATAAGGAGAGGTTGCTACAGTAGTAAACAACTTCCAAGACACAAAATAAAAACAAAGTACTGTAGTAAAAACCATGGGTTGTCTCCCATAAGCGCTTTTCTTTAACGCCTTTCAGCTAGGCGCAGAAAGTGTATATCAAGTATTATCAAGAGACGAAGTGTCAACATCATAATTTGTTCTAATAATAGAATCAAAAGGTAACTTCATTCTCTTTCTAGGGAAGTGTTCCATACCTTTCTTGAGAGGAAATTGATATTTAATATTACCTTTCTTCATATCAATAGTAGCACCAACAGTTCGAAGAAAAGGTCTTCCCAATATAATGGGGCAAGATGCATTGCATTCAATATCCAAGACAACAAAATCAACGGGGGCAAGGTTATTGTTAACGGTAATGCGAACATTATCAACTTTCCCCAAAGGTTTCTTTGTAGAATGATCAGCAAGATTAACATCCAAATAACAATTTTTCAGCGGTGGCAAGTCAAGCATATTATAGATTTTCTTAGGCATAACGGAAATACTTGCACCAAGATCACATAAAGCATTACAATCAAAATCTTCAACCTTCATCTTAATGATGGGCTCCCAACCATCCTCTAGCTTTCTAGGAATAGAGGCTTCGCGCTCTAGTTTCTCTTCTCTAGCTTTTATGAGAGCATTTGTAATATGTTGCGTGAAAGCCAAATTTATAGCACTAGCATTAGGACTTTTAGCAAGTTTTTGCAAGAACTTTATAACTTCAGAGATGTGGCAATCATCAAAATTCAAACCATTATAATCTAAAGCAATGGGATCATCATCCCCAATGTTGTAAAAAATTTCAGCAGTTTTATCACGAGCGGTTTAATGATTTTAGCGGTTTGCAGTTTTGTACGCTTTTCACTAGGAGTAGAAACATTGCCAACACCAATTATTTTACCATTAATAGTAGGAGGTGCAGCAACATGTGAAGAATCAACATTACTTGTGGTGGTAATAGTCCAAACTTTAGCTACATTTTTCTCTTTAGCTAGTTTTTCATTTTCTTCTCTATCCCACCTAGCACGCAATTCGGCCATCAATCTTATATTCTCATTAATTCTTAATTGGATGGCATTTGCTGTAGTAACAATTTTATTTTCAATATCCCTATTAGGCATAACTTTCGATTTCAAAAGATCAACATCAGAGGCAAGACTATCAACTTTAGAAGCAAGTATATCAATTTTCCCAAGCTTTTCTTCAACAGATTTGTTAAAAGCAGTTTGTGTACTAATAAATTCTTTAAGCATGGCTTCAAGTCCAGGGGGTACACTCCTATTATTGTTGTAAGAATTCCCATAAGAATTACCATAACCATTACCATTAGCAGAAGGATATGGCCTATAGTTATTACTAGAATTGTTCCGGTAAGCATTGTTGTTGAAATTATTATTTTTAATGAAGTTTACATCAACATGTTCTTCTTGTGCAACCAATGAAGCTAATGGAACATTATTAGGATCAATATTAGTCCTATCATTCACAAGCATAGACATAATAGCATCAATCTTATCACTCAAGGAAGAGGTTTCTTCGACAGAATTTACCTTCTTACCTTGTGGAGCTCTTTCCGTGTGCCATTCAGAGTAATTAATCATCATATTATCAAGGAGCTTTGTTGCTTCACCAAGAGTGATGGACATAAAGGTACCTCCAGCAGCTGAATCCAATAAATTCCGCGAAGAAAAATTCAGTCCTGCATAAAAGGTTTGGATGATCATCCAAGTAGTCAGTCCATGGGTTGGGTAATTTTTAACCAAAGATTTCATTCTTTCCCATGCTTGTGCAACATGCTCAGTATCTAATTTTTTAAAATTCATTATGCTACTCCTCAAAGATATAATTTTAGCAGGGGGATAATATCTACCAATAAAAGCATCCTTGCATTTAGTCTATGAATCAATACTATTCTTAGGCAGAGATAGCAACCAATCTTTAGCTCTTCCTCTTAATGAGAAAGGGAACAATTTTAATTTTATAATGTCACCATCTACATCTTTATATTTTTGCATTTCACACAATTCAACAAAATTATTAAGATGGGCAGCAGCATCATCAGAACTAACACCAGAAAATTGCTCTCGCATAACAAGATTCAGTAAAGCAGGTTTAATTTCAAAGAATTCTGCTGTAGTAGCAGGTGGAGCAATAGGTGTGCATAAGAAATCATTATTATTTGTGGTTGTGAAGTCACACAACTTAGTGTTTTCAGGGGTGGCCATTTTAGCAGTAGTAAATAAAGCAAACTAGATAAAGTAAATGCAAGTAACTAATTTTTTTTTGTGTTTTTGATATAGCAAACAAGATAGCAAATAAAGTAAAACTAGCAACTATTTTTTTTGTATTTTTATTTAGTGCAGCAAACAAAGTAGTAAATAAAACTAAGCAAGACAAAAACAAAGTAAAGAGATTGGGATGTGGAGACTCCCCTTGCAGCGTGTCTTGATCTCCCCGGCAACGGCGCCAGAAATTTGCTACTGGCGTGTAGTTGACGTGGGAGTTAGAAATCTTTGTGGTGTAACTTTTCTTCGTTCCCCGGCAACGGCGCCAGAAATTTGCTTGATGCGTGCAGTTGACACGTCCGTTGGGAACCCCAAGAGGAAGGTGTGATGCGCACAGCGGCAAGTTTCCCTCAGTAAGAAACCAAGGTTTAATCGAACCAGTAGGAGTCAAGAAGCACGTTGAAGGTTGATGGCGGCGGGATGTAGTGCGGCGCAACACCAGAGATTCCGGCGCCAACGTGGAACCTGCACAACACAACCAAAGTACTTTTCCCCAACGAAACAGTGAGGTTGTCAATCTCACCGGCTTGCTGTAACAAAGGATTAACCGTATTGTGTGGAAGATGATTGTTTGCAGAAAACAGTAGAACAAGTATTGCAGTAGATTGTATTTCAGTATAGAGAATTGGACCGGGGTCCACAGTTCACTAGAGGTGTCTCTCCCATAAGATAAACAGCATGTTGGGTGAACAAATTACAGTTGGGCAATTGACAAATAAAGAGGGCATGACCATGCACATACATATTATGATGAGTATTGTGAGATTTAATTGGGCATTACGACAAAGTACATAGACCGCTATCCAGCATGCATCTATGCCTAAAAAGTCCACCTTCAGGTTATCATCCGAACCCCCTCCAGTATTAAGTTGCTAACAACAGACAATTGCATTAAGTATTGCGCGTAATGTAATCGGTGACTACATCCTCGAACATAGCACCAATGTTTTATCCCTAGTGGCAACAGCACATCCATAACCTTAGAGGTTCTTGTCACTTGTAACACCCCAAATTTCAATAAAAAGAAAGTTAGAGAATTCCAGAAAGCAAAATTTCAAACCAACAAAAATTTTCTATTTGCATATAGTACCCTGCATAGGACTTGTGCATTTGAGTGATATGCCATGATGATTGTTATTACTTGTATTTGATATGCTCTAAAACCCTAGTGTGATCATATGAAGATCACCAACCAAATAAATCAAAAAGGAAGAAAATCCATAAAATGCAAAACCCTAAAAACCCCCACATATGCCCTATGGCATTTTTATAAATTTTGACCCTAGACCTATTTGGTCTTCACCATTAGTTGAATAATGTTGTTAAACACTTATTACAACTTTTGGAATCAAAGTTTCACAATTCAAATGAATTTCAAACACAAATCCCACTCACATATGATAATGGTCAAAACTGAAATTTCTAGTCTGATCACCACTTTGAGCCCTTGCCATTCATTTTTCCCAAACCAATTCTTGCTAACTCTTTGCCCCATTTCAAAGTCAACATCAAGGTGAACAACTTTGATGAAGATCACCATGCCAAAATCATCTTTGATCATGAGCAAGGCTCATCCAAAGATTCAACTTTTTAACATATGCAACAATCTCCACTTAGCCAATTTTGGCAAATTCTTGAATTCTAAAATTCCACCACCACCTCTACTCATCTCTGGTCAAATACAACTTATCCAAACCCACACATTTAAAATAGATGCACCATTTGAATTATTTCAAATTTAGACATTTTTCACAATTTCCAAATATGGCACTATTTACACACTATAGCAAATAGTGATCTACTCCACCTAATCTACCTCAAACCTACCCCAAATGGTTCCCTGGTCCCCTTAAACCTTTTCAATGCCAAATAGCACACTAGGGAGAGAGAGAGCAAGGCTAGACATGGCCATGCCGGCCATGTCACCCAACCCGACGCTCTCCCCTCCCTCTTCTCTTCCTCTGCCCTGGCCCTGGCGCCACAGCTCGCCACAACACACTCCTACACCTTCCTAGCACCTCCACGGTCGAGCTCGATGCTGACCATCGCCGGAGATCGCGCGCGAAGATCAGCCCTGGACGCCGCTCGCGTCGCGCATGCACGTGCATGGACACGCCCTGGCCACGCGTCGCGCCACCACCTCGAGCACGCCCTGGACCCCCTGCGAGCGCCTTGAGCACGCACTCGACACCGCGACGCCGTTGGACACGCTCTCGACCACGACCCGCACCCGCCGTCGACGGAGAAGCCAACCCTGGTCCGCCGCGGACGCGACGGACATGAAAGAAACGCGACACCGCCAGGCCCTCCCCGACCAAGCTGTCGCCACCCAGAGGACTGTGGCGACGCCACGAACACACCTGCACCCTCGCCTAGCTCGATAGCTCGCCGGAGCAGCCGCGCCCATGTCGCCCACCTCACTGCCCCGCAACCCTCTCTCGATTCTATAAATAGAAGGTTCCCTGGACCAAACCAACGACACCATCTCACTCCCCACCTCTCACTGCTTCTCAATCACCACTCCACCCATCGAATCATCGCCGGAGCCGCCCCAATTTGAAGCTCGGAGCCGCCAGTACCTGGTGGACGCCGCCGTCGATTGGAGCCACCCCAGGACGAGCCGCCGGTACCAGTCGACTCGCCGTCGTCCACACCTTCATCGCGCACCTTGCCAACCCTAGCTGGAGCCATGGTGAGCTCTCCGACCCCCTACCATCGCCGCCAGCACGTCGGGTTCTCGTCGGCGACGACGATGAACCACGGCCGTTGATATGGATTCTAATCCGACGCTCCCCTTTAAAACATACCGCTTCGGGCGTTATGAGCCACTGACGCCTGGACCCCACCCTGTCAGGCAGCCCGCGCTTCTGTGGACCGTGGCTGGGCTGGACTGGGCTGGACTGGGCCGTTTTGATTCGAATCTGGCCCAGTTTCGTTTCCCGCCGGCCTTTTAATTCAAACTAGGTTTAATAAATTGCAAATGAATTTGAATACTGCCTCCACTTTGAAAATCAATAGATTCAAATTGGCTAAACCAAATTTGATGAACTTTATATGGTTGGAAAGCTAGAGAAATTATCTAACCAATGACACTGGCCTCATGGCCAGATTCTTTGTAGAATAAATGTGATAAAAATAACAAGACAGGGACTTTTCCCTATTCAAATAATTCTTAAAAATCAACCAAAATAGATATTAAGTTAATTCCAACTCTAATAGCTCACATTTGACTTACACTAATTGTTTATGCAATAAAATGGTGTGGTCACTTTGCATGATCATGCCATAGTTTAATTAATGGATGATATGGCTAGTTTAACTAGTTGATATTGTCCAAAACTATTAAAGTAAATTTGGTGAAGTCTTATACTTCATTTAAACTTGTCTCACATGAATTCATTGGATGTTTGGACCCCTGGTCCCAAACTCTCTTATATGAATTACTTGAGATTTAAATCAAATATAGTGTTATTTAAATAGTATGAGGTGATCTACCTCATTTAAATCATTTTCCCAAATGATGATGATGAACATTTGACTTAGGTCAATATGAGTTCATACATGATTGTTTGAGAAATTAAATCTTAAGAAGATTTCAATGAGAGGAAATTATTTCTCAAGAACCCTATGGAAACTATCATTTACATATGAAATACAAAGAAGTGAATTCTATTTAAACCCCACACCCCATGTACTCTAGTTAATTTATTTGTGTGCATAGAGTAGTTTGTGTGTTTATATGTTATGTATGGAATAGCCATTGAACTAGTGAGTAATTATACTGGTATTCAAATTTAGACGGTAGCACTAGAGAGTACGCCGAAGAAGAAGGTTGCTACCAAGAGGAGGAGGAGGAACAGTTTGAGAACTACCAAGGCAAGCTAATATTCTTGCAAAGTGCAAAGCCCCTTGGGGCAAGGCACCATGTTTCTTACCTTTTCTTATATGAACCCATCCCAAGTTTTTACTTTACAAGTTTTTACTTGTTTTCTAAATGAGTTACTTTTATAGTTAACTTTGGTCAAAAGTACAAGTTGATTACTAGAGTAGGGAGTAGTCTTCTCCAAGCAAAGCAAGTTAGCACCCCTCATGAATTAGAGCTAGTGCTAATGAATTAAAACTTGACTACTCTAGATGGGAACAATGTGAATTTGAAGGATTTTTGAAACCTTGGAATGAAGATGCATTCCATTGAATGATTTTTGAAGGTGAATGTGAACAAGAGAAGATGGTGATTTTTGATAAACAATGATGTTGGTTTGAATGCGATACCTTTCCAATTATTAAGTACCCCCACAATACCTGATTATGGGTAGGGCTTAACTGGAAGTTCATGCGTCTTAGTATGGGTTCCCTCTAAACAAGCGTCATCGGGGTTATGCCGAAAGCTGCCTCTACAACAAAGGAAATGATATGATATGATGCGAAATGAGGTGAATGTCCGGCCCAAGCCCTGTGCAGTTCCCAGGTTGACAGTTGGTCTTCACTGGGAGGCCAAGCTCATGGGGAGAGGTGCTCATACTAGAACTCGTAAGTGAAAGGTTATGGTTGATGATCCGCGTACTGTGTTACGATGATTCGGGGTAATCCCGACGGATGAAATCAAATGTTGTGGCACAAGTGTGCAACCTCTACAGAGTGTAAACCTATTCGAATAGCCGCGTCCACGGTTACGGACGGTTGGAAAGGCCATACAGTTTCCGATGTCATATCTTTGAAAATGATGTTGAAAAGGATGATGGTGAAATGACTTGTGGTGAATTGAATTGAAATCACCCCTTGAATGGTGGGAATGACACTAATGTTCCCACTTGAGTTAGTTAGCACTTGAATAAGCTTTTCTCAAGCCTTGTGAACTAAAACTAGCTTTATGCAAATAAACTAGAGCTTAGCAAACCATACTAGAAATGTCTAGCACTTACATTAGTATTAGTTTGCGAGTACTCAACGTACTCACGGCTTTGTCCCTGGCTATTCAAATGGCCAGAGTATGAAGATGACCAAGGAGATGACCAGCAGGACGCCTACGACAACTAAGCGCCTTCCGACGTCAAGCGTTGGCCTGTGGACTAGAGAGTCCTTGTATCTTACGCTTCCGCTATGTTGAACTATGAACTTGTGTTTGTTCGTTGATCAATAGATCAACTATTCGTGTAATATGGATCATGTGATTCCAATTTGTAAGACTTATGGTTTGTAATGAATGATGACTGTGATACTTAACTATTATGCCTCGCAACAACAATATTCCTGGGATTGCGATGTATGACATAATAGGCATCCGGACTTAAAAATCCGGGTGTTGACAAGTTGGTATCAGAGCCATTGTTTGACCTTAGAAGACCTTAGTTAGAATGGGCGTTCTGAAAACCTTAACTTTGAAAGCAAATGAAAGAAACTATTTGTGAAAATTTACTACACTCTTGTCTTTGAGACTTTGCCAAAATTTGATGAATCAGGTTCTATCTTATTTGAATCAACTTAAAACTTTGCCACACCTTGCACTCTCTAACTTACTCATCCAATTCTCTTTCAGATGGCGCTGAATGAACCCATCAACACCAAGTTTTACCAGCTTGGGAACGGAGGAAGCTTGATCTTCGAGCACGACCTCAACACCCTCTCTGACTTCCTTGGGCGCCCACACCCCGAGTTTCACGGGGTTCAGCTGGACGACTCGCCCGGAGGAGAGTTGCAGTGGGTGATCACTGCCGACTTGAGGGGCAAGATGGAGCCTCCCACTTCGGAGAGGATCCTCTTCTCCTTCCGCGAGAGCAACTGGCTCGACGGACTCGCCCGTGGCCTACAGGAGGCACTTGCGCGCCTCTGTGGACAGAACGTGGTGAGCATCCTCGCCTCTCGCTACGCCCACCTTGTGAGGCGTGATGCCGCGGGAGTGCCCATGGAGCTGCAGCCGCACCCGGAGTTGAGGCACCATGCTGAGCACCTGGACTTCATGCTCTACCAGACTCAGAGGGACCTCGACGCCACTCGCGCTTACGCGAACCAGACCCATGCTCACATCACCGAGCAGGGTGAGGCGATCAAGCTACTCAACAACGACCGCAAGAGCCTTCGCCAGCAGCGTGCCAAGAAGGACGCTACGATTCGTCGCCTTCGCGCCCGGATCGCGTCACTTGAGGCCACTGTCAAGGCCCAGGAGGATCAGATTCGTCAGCTGGAGGATGACGATGGAGGCATCGACATTCAGGGAGGAGACGCCTTTCTGAGCGACGACAACGACTTTGAGGAGGACGAGAACACCGAGGAGGAGGACTACGAGTTCCTGGAGGCAGGACCCGACGACTACGTCCCGATCGATGTCGATGATGAGGAGTAGTTGCACTAGTTCACTTATAGTAGGTGTGAGTTGTATCCCGTCCCTTGTATCGTAGCATGAGAATGGTTCTTAAAACCATTGGAGTATGTGTGTAGTTTGTACTATGTGTTGCATGAGTGAATGAATGTTATGTTTGTCATGAAAAGATTACAAGTTTTCAAATGTTTTTCAAACTTAACCAAAATGAACCATAGAATGTTCCCTCTTATCTCATAATCTTCTACATCTTCAGATGGCCCCTCCGAATCGCACCAACGATGCGATGCTGCAACTTCTGCAAACCATGCTTGCAGACCGGGAAACCGAAAGAGCCGAACGCCAAGCCAACCTCATCGCCTTGCAGAACATCGCCAACCAAGGCCATGGAAATCATGACCACCCCGGATCCAAGCTCAAGAACTTCCAAAACACCAACCCTCCGGTGTTTAGCAAGACCGAGGAGCCCCTCGACGCCGACGATTGGCTCCAGACTATGGAGAACAATCTGGAGGTAGCCGGAGTGGAAGCCAACGAGAAAGTCTTGTTCGCCACTCACTATCTCGCTGGACCAGCCCGCGCTTGGTGGACAAGCACCCGTGCCATGAACGGAGGTCAATTCATGACTTGGGAGGATTTCAAACTCAAGTTCAGCAAGTACCATGTACCCCCGGGTCTTATCAAGAAGATGAGGGATGAATTCCGTGAGCTGAAACAAGGTCGCATGACGGTGGTTGAATACCGCGACAAGTTTCTCACATTGTCAAGGTATGCCCCTGATGAGACCGACACCGTTGAGAAGAGGAAGGAGAGATTCCTGAACGGACTGCATGATGAGATGCAGACTGTCCTCGTCAACATCCCCTTCGCCGACCTCGAAGCCCTTGTTGACTCCGCCATCCAGATGGAGGGCAAGTTAAACCAAGCCAATGAGAACCGCAAGCGCCGCATGGCCAATCAGAGTGGATCAAGCCACCCCCAAAAGTTTCGCCCTAGCTCAAGCGGAGGTTTCACTCCGAGAAACAACAAACCCCAGATGCATAACTCTCGCCCCGGTTATCAGAACCGGAGTGGAGGAAACTCCAAGCCAGGAGGCTACAACAACAACTACAACCGCGCTCCACCCCGAGCCCCTAACAACAACAACACCAACACCAACACCGCTCCCAGAACCGGAAGCAATGCCGTTCCCGTTGCGAACAAGCAGGACAAGACCACTATCACTTGTTATGAGTGTGGTGTAGTGGGGCACTACTCCAACGAGTGTCCCAAGCGTCTTGCCAAGCTCGCCGGCAACACCGCTGCACCTGCTTAGCAGCAACGCCATGTCTCCACCGGCAAGAAGTTCGCCCCCAACAACCCCAACAACCGCAACGGCCACCTCTACCACATGAACGCTGAAGAAGCCCAGGAAGCACCAGATGTTGTGCTGGGTATGTTTTCTGTCAACCACATCCCAGCTAGAGTGTTGTTTGATTCCGGAGCATCTCATTCCTTTGTCACCGAAGACTTTGCATCAACAAGTAAAATTCAACCCCTCAGTTTGAAGCATGTTATGATAGTCTAAATCCCCAGATCAACCACCAAAGCCAGAAAATTTTGCAAAAATGTGCCAATCAAAATCCATGATGTAGATTTCTTTGCAAATCTAATCATACTTGGAACCAAAGGTTTGGAAGTTGTCCTAGGAATGGACTGGATGTCCAAGCACAATGGATTGATAGACTGTGCCAAGAAAGCCATAACCATGACTAGCAGCACCGGTATCGTAGTTGAGCACGTCTCTGAAAAACTACCCAGAAAATTTACATGCAACCAAAGTGTATCCAAGCCAACTCTGGATCAAATCAGGGTCGTTTGTCGTTACCCTGATGTGTTTCCGGATGATCTACCAGTATGCCCCGGATCGGGATATCGAGTTTATCATCGAGTTAATCCCCGGAACTGGACCCATCGCCCAGAGAGCCTACAGCATGAACGCAACCGAGCTTGTGGAGCTGAAGAAGCAAATAGATGACATGTTAGCCAAAGGTTTGATTAGACCAAGTGCATCCCCCTGGAGATCCCCCGTCTTGTTTGTCGACAAGAAAGATGGTGCAAATCATTTATGCACGGACTATCGTAAGCTTAACGATGTCACCATCAAAAACAAATACCCCCTACCCAAGATCGAAGACTTGTTTGACCAACTCACCGGATCCCGAGTTTTCTCCAAGATTGACCTTAGAACTGGATACCATCAACTGAAGATTCGAGCCACCGACATTCCAAAAACTGCCTTTACCACCAGATATGGGTTGTATGAGTACAACGTCATGTCGTTTGGACTGACCAATGCCCCCGCTTATTTCATGAATCTCATGAATAAGATCTTCATGAACTTTTTGGACAAGTTTGTCGTTGTGTTCATCGACGACATCCTCGTCTACTCCAAGTCCGAAGAGGAACATGAACAGCATTTGGAGATTGTCCTAGAAACCCTTAGACAGCACAAGTTGTATGCCAAGTTTAGCAAGTGCGAGTTTTGGCTGGAAGAAGTTGGATTCCTGGGACACATCTTGTCCGCAGGAGGAATCGCCGTAGATCCTGCCAAGATCAAAACTGTTATGGAATGGCAAGCCCCAACCACACAAACCGAGGTCCGCGCTTTTCTTGGATTAGCCGGATATTACCGCAGATTTGTAGAAGGTTTTTCGAGCATCGCTCGACCAATGACCCAACTGCTGAAAAAGGACAGAAAGTTTGAGTGGACCGACAAATGCGAAGAGAGCTTTCAACAACTCAAGAGTAGACTGACAACAGCCCCAATCCTGATCATGCCAGATATCGCAAAGCCCTTTGATGTATATTGCGACGCCTCCAAGACTGGACTTGGATGCGTGCTTATGCAAGAAGGCAAGGTTGTGTCCTACCTTTCAAGACAGCTCAAGCAACATGAACAGAACTACCCAACCCATGACCTCGAGCTTGCAGCCGTAGTCTTAGCCTTGAAAGTTTGGCGTCATTACCTCATGGGTAATCGATGCGAGATCTACTCCGACCACAAAAGCCTCAAATATATTTTCACCCAGAAGGAGTTGAACATGAGACAACGCCGATGGATCGAACTGATCAAGGATTACGACATGGAGATTCACTACCACCCCGGCAAGGCCAATGTGGTAGCGGATGCTTTGAGTCGACTGCCGTGCCAGTTGAACTCCATGCTCGCAACCGAACAGCCCAGCTTGCACCAAGAGTTTGAACAGTTCAGACTTGAACTTGTTAGTGAGGGATTCCTAGCCAGCATAGAACTGCAACCCACCTTGGTTGGTCAGATCAAGGAAGCCCAGAAGGACAACGCTAGCATTGACGGAATAAAGAAACAGATAGCCGCAGGAAAAGCCCCCGGATTCACCGTAGACGAAGCCGGAGTGCTTTGGTACAAGGAACGTCTCTGCGTACCATCGGACTCTGACTTGAAACAAGTCATTCTGCAAGAAGCCCATGACACCCTTTATTCAATCCACCCCGGAGGTACCAAGATGTACCAAGACCTAAAAGAACAATTTTGGTGGCACGGAATGAAGAGAGAGATCGGTAGCTATATCGCTAAGTGTGACATCTGTCAGAGAGTCAAGGCAGAACATCAACGACCCGCCGGACTGTTACAACCCCTCCAAATTCCGCAATGGAAATGGGACTCCGTAGGAATGGACTTTATCACCGGACTGCCCAAATCCAGCAAAGGCAATGATTCAATATGGGTAGTGGTCGATAGATTGACCAAAGTCGCCCATTTCATCGCCGTCAAAACCACCTATCAAGGCCCAAAGTTAGCTGAACTTTACAACTCCAGAATAGTCGCTCTGCACGGAACCCCCAAATCGATAGTGTCAGATAGAGGATCACAGTTCACCTCAAGGTTCTGGCAGAAAGTGCATGAAGGACTAGGCACTCGCCTAAATTTCAGCACCGCCTATCACCCTCAGACCGACGGACAGACTGAGAGAGTAAACCAGATACTGGAAGACATGCTTAGAGCATGCATACTGGAATACGGATCCAAGTGGGAAGACTGCCTACCTTACGTAGAATTCTCTTACAACAATAGTTATCAAGCCAGCCTACAGATGGCCCCCTTTGAAGCCTTGTACGGAAGGAAGTGCCGTACCCCCCTGAACTGGTCAGAAGTCGGAGAGAGCCAAGTTTTCGGCCCAGATGTTCTTCGTGAAGCCGAAGAGAAAGTCCACAAGATCCGCGAGTACCTCAAGACGGCGCAATCCAGGCAGAAGAGCTACGCTGACAAGAGATGTCGGGAGATGACCTTTGAGATCGGAGATTTCGTCTATCTCAAAGTATCCCCCTTGAAAGGAATGCAAAGGTTCCAACTGAAAGGAAAGCTTGCACCCCGCTATGTCGGACCTTTCAAAGTCCTCAGCCGCCGAGGTGAAGTATCTTATCAACTGGAGTTGCCTGAAGAAATGTCGGCTGTGCACGACGTGTTTCGCATCTCACTTCTCCGGAAATGCCTTGAAGTCCCGGAGAAGACCGAGGTGTTCAAGAATATCGATCACAGATCGGTGGATATCAACAAGGATCTGACTTACCGCGAAGTGCCGATTCGCATCTTGGAAGAAGCCTACCGAACCACCCGCACCCGAAGCATCAAGTTTTTGAAGATCCAGTGGAGCAATCATACCGAGGATGAAGCCACATGGGAACGCGAGGACTTCATGAAGAAGGAGTACCCAGATCTCTTTAGTACCTAACTTTCTTTTCGATCTCGGGACGAGATCTTTTGTAAGTGGGAAGGGTTTGTAACACCCCAAATTTCAATAAAAAGAAAGTTAGAGAATTCCAGAAAGCAAAATTTCAAACCAACAAAAACTTTTCTATTTGCATATAGTACCCTGCATAGGACTTGTGCATTTGAGTGATATGCCATGATGATTGTTATTACTTGTATTTGATATGCTCTAAAACCCTAGTGTGATCATATGAAGATCACCAACCAAATAAATCAAAAAGGAAGAAAATCCATAAAATGCAAAACCCTAAAAACCCCCACATATGCCCTATGGCATTTTTATAAATTTTGACCCTAGACCTATTTGGTCTTCACCATTAGTTGAATAATGTTTTTAAACACTTATTACAACTTTTGGAATCAAAGTTTCACAATTCAAATGAATTTCAAACACAAATCCCACTCACATATGATAATGGTCAAAACTGAAATTTCTAGTCTGATCACCACTTTGAGCCCTTGCCATTCATTTTTCCCAAACCAATTCTTGCTAACTCTTTGCCCCATTTCAAAGTCAACATCAAGGTGAACAACTTTGATGAAGATCACCATGCCAAAATCATCTTTGATCATGAGCAAGGCTCATCCAAAGATTCAACTTTTTAACATATGCAACAATCTCCACTTAGCCAATTTTGGCAAATTCTTGAATTCTAAAATTCCACCACCACCTGTACTCATCTCTGGTCAAATACAACTTATCTAAACCCACACATTTCAAATAGATGCACCATTTGAATTATTTCAAATTTAGACATTTTTCACAATTTCCAAATATGGCACTATTTACACACTATAGCAAATAGTGATCTACTCCACCTAATCTACCTCAAACCAACCCCAAATGGTTCCCTGGTCCCCTTAAACCTTTTCAATGCCAAATAGCACACTAGGGAGAGAGAGAGCAAGGCTAGACATGGCCATGCCGGCCATGTCGCCCAACCCGACGCTCTCCCCTCCCTCTTCTCTTCCTCTGCCCTGGCCCTGGCGCCACAGCTCGCCACAGCACACTCCTACACCTTCCTAGCACCTCCACGGTTGAGCTCGACGCCGACCATCGCCGGAGATCGCGCGCCAAGATCAGCCCTGGACGCCGCTCGCGTCGCGCATGCACGTGCATGGACACGCCCTGGCCACGCGTCGCGCCACCACCTCGAGCACGCCCTGGACCCCCTGCGAGCGCCTTGAGCACGCACTCGACACCGCGATGCCGTTGGACACGCTCTCGACCACGACCCGCACCCGCCGTCGCCGGAGAAGCCAACCCTGGTCCGCCGCGGACGCGACGGACATGGAAGAAACGCGACACCGCCAGGCCCTCCCCGACCAAGCTGTCGCCACCCAGAGGACCGTGGCGATGCCACGAACACACCTGCGCCCTCGCCTAGCTCGATAGCTCGCCGGAGCAGCCGCGCCCATGTCGCCCACCTCAATGCCCCGCAACCCTCTCTCGATTCTATAAATAGGAGGTTCCCTGGACCAAACCAACGACACCAGCTCACTCCCCACCTCTCACTGCTTCTCAACCACCACTCCACCCATCGAATCATCGCCGGAGCCGCCCCAATTTGAAGCTCGGAGCCGCCAGTACCTGGTGGACGCCGCCGTCGATTGGAGCCACCCCAGGACGAGCCGCCGGTACCAGTCGACTCGCCGTCGTCCACACCTTCATCGCGCACCTTGCCAACCCTAGCTGGAGCCACGGTGAGCTCTCCGACCCCCTACCATCGCCGCCAGCACGTCGGGTTCTCGTCGGCGACGACGATGAACCACGGCCGTTGATCTGGATTCTAATCCGACGCTCCCCTTTAAAACATACCGCTTCGGGCGTTATGAGCCACTGACGCCTGGACCCCACCCTGTCAGGCAGCCCGCGCGTCTGTGGACCGTGGCTGGGCTGGACTGGGCTGGACTGGGCCATTTTGATTCGAATCTGGCCCAGTTTCGTTTCCCGCCGGCCTTTTAATTCAAACTAGGTTTAATAAATTGCAAATGAATTTGAATACTGCCTCCACTTTGAAAATCAATAGATTCAAATTGGCTAAACCAAATTTGATGAACTTTATATGGTTGGAAAGCTAGAGAAATTATCTAACCAATGCCACTGGCCTCATGGCCAGATTCTTTGTAGAATAAATGTGATAAAAATAACAAGACAGGGACTTTTCCCTATTCAAATAATTCTTAAAAATCAACCAAAATAGATATTAAGTTAATTCCAACTCTAATAGCTCACATTTGACTTACACTAATTGTTTATGCAATAAAATGGTGTGGTCACTTTGCATGATCATGCCATAGTTTAATTAATGGATGATATGGCTAGTTCAACTAGTTGATATTGCCCAAAACTATTAAAGTAAATTTGGTGAAGTCTTATACTTCATTTAAACTTGTCTCACATGAATTCATGGGATGTTTGGACCCCTGGTCCCAAACTCTCTTATATGAATTACTTGAGATTTAAATCAAATATAGTGTTATTTAAATAGTATGAGGTGATCTACCTCATTTAAATCATTTTCCCAAATGATGATGATGAACATTTGACTTAGGTCAATGAGTTCATACATGATTGTTTGAGAAATTAAATCTTAAGAAGATTTCAATGAGAGGAAATTATTTCTCAAGAACCCTATGGAAACTATCATTTACATATGAAATACAAAGAAGTGAATTCTATTTAAACCCCACACCCCATGTACTCTAGTTAATTTATTTGTGTGCATAGAGTAGTTTGTGTGTTTATATGTGATGTATGGAATAGCCATTGAACTAGTGAGTAATTACACTCGTATTCAAATTTAGACGGTAGCACCGGAGAGTACGCCGAAGAAGAAGGTTGCTACCAAGAGGAGGAGGAGGAACAGTTTGAGAACTACCAAGGCAAGCTAATATTCTTGCAAAGTGCAAAGCCCCTTGGGGCAAGGCACCATGTTTCTTAACTTTTCTTATATGAACCCATCCCAAGTTTTTACTTTACAAGTTTTTACTTGTTTTCTAAATGAGTTACTTTTATAGTTAACTTTGGTCAAAAGTACAAGTTGATTACTAGAGTAGGGAGTAGTCTTCTCCAAGCAAAGCAAGTTAGCACCCCTCATGAATTAGAGCTAGTGCTAATGAATTAAAACTTGACTACTCTAGATGGGAACAATGTGAATTTGAAGGATTTTTGAAACCTTGGAATGAAGATGCATTCCATTGAATGATTTTTGAAGGTGAATGTGAACAAGAGAAGATGGTGATTTTTGATAAACAATGATGTTGGTTTGAATGCGATACCTTTCCAATTATTAAGTACCCCCACAATACCTGATTATGGGTAGGGCTTAACTGGAAGTTTATGCGTCTTAGTATGGGTTCCCTCTAAACAAGCGTCATCGGGGTTATGCCGAAAGCTGCCTCTACAACAAAGGAAATGATATGATATGATGCGAAATGAGGTGAATGTCCGGCCCAAGCCCTGTGTAGTTCCCAGGTTGACAGTTGGTCTTCACTGGGAGGCCAAGCTCATGGGGAGAGGTGCTCATACTAGAACTCGTAAGTGAAAGGTTATGGTTGATGATCCGCGTACTGTGTTACGATGATTCGGGGTAATCCCGACGGATGAAATCAAATGTTGTGGCACAAGTGTGCAACCTCTGCAGAGTGTAAACCTATTCGAATAGCCGCGTCCACGGTTACGGACGGTTGGAAAGGCCATACAGTTTCCGATGTCATATCTTTGAAAATGATGTTGAAAAGGATGATGGTGAAATGACTTGTGGTGAATTGAATTGAAATCACCCCTTGAATGGTGGGAATGACACTAATGTTCCCACTTGAGTTAGTTAGCACTTGAATAAGCTTTTCTCAAGCCTTGTGAACTAAAACTAGCTTTATGCAAATAAACTAGAGCTTAGCAAACCATACTAGAAATGTCTAGCACTTACATTAGTATTAGTTTGCGAGTACTCAATGTACTCACGGCTTTGTCCCTGGCTATTCAAATGGCCAGAGTATGAAGATGACCAAGGAGATGACCAGCAGGACGCCTACGACAACTAAGCGCCTTCCGACGTCAAGCGTTGGCCTGTGGACTAGAGAGTCCTTGTATCTTACGCTTCCGCTATGTTGAACTATGAACTTGTGTTTGTTCGTTGATCAATAGATCAACTATTCGTGTAATATGGATCATGTGATTCCAATTTGTAAGACTTATGGTTTGTAATGAATGATGACTGTGATACTTAACTATTATGCCTCGCAACAACAATATTCCTGGGATTGCGATGTATGACATAATAGGCATCCGGACTTAAAAATCCGGGTGTTGACATCACTCCTCCAGATTCACGGAGACATGAACCCACTATCGAGCATAAATACTCCCTCTTGGAGTTACTAGCATCAACTTGGCCAAAGCATCTACTAATAACGGAGAGCATGCAAGATCATAAACAACACATAGGCATAACTTTGATAATCAACATAATATAGTATTCTCTATTCATCGGATCCCAACAAACGCAACATATAGAATTACAGATAGATGATCTTGATCATGTTAGGCAGCTCACAAGACCCGACAATTAAGCACAATGGGGAGAAGACAACCATCTAGCTACTGCTATGGACCCATAGTCCAGGGGTAGACTACTCACACATCACTCCGGAGGCGACCATGGCGGCGTAGAGTCCTCCGAGAGATGATTCCCCTCTCCGGCAGGGTGCCGGAGGCGATCTCCTGAATCCCCCGAGATGGGATTGGCGGCGGCGACGTCTCTGGAAGGTTTTCCGTATCGTGGCTCTCGGTACTGGGGGTTTCACGACGGAGGCTTTAAGTAGGCGGAAGGGCAGGTCAAGAGGCGGCACGAGGGCCCCACACCACAGGCCGGCGCGGCCAGGGCTTGGGCCGCGCCGCCCTAGGGTGTGGCCACCTCGTGGCCCCACTTCGTCTCTCCTTCGGTCTTCTGGAAGCTTCGTGGCAAAATAGGACCCTGGGCGTTGATTTCGTCCAATTCCGAGAATATTTCGTTACTAGGATTTCTGAAACCAAAAACAGCAGAAAACTTGACAATCGGCACTTCGGCATCTTGTTAATAGGTTAGTTCCAGAAAATGCACGAATATGACATAAAGTGTGCATAAAACATGTAGATATCATCAATAATGTGGCATGGAACACAAGAAATTATCGATACGTCAGAGACGTATCAACCCGCATTTAAGGAGTATAAGCAATCGTCTACTTTTGTGTCCCGATCGAAGAAAAATACCGAAAATGCTTCAAAGAAGAAACTTCCGCATCATTTGGGGTCAGGTGGCTACAAGAGTGCCATTCCGAAGTGGACAGCGTTTGAGAATAAACTGATGAATGCAGGAATCACTCCACAGATATGGGACTGGCCCGAACGGTCCAAGTTCTGGTTGTTCGCTCATGGGGCAGGGTTGGACCCAAAGACAGGGCTGATCGTTGCGAAGGGAAAATGGAAGGAAAAAATTGAGGCAATTGTACCGAAGCTTGTAGATGCAATTGAAAAGGTCAGAAAGGGAGAGTACATTCCCGATCGAGAGAATGACGAGCTGACAGTCGCACTAGGGAACCCTAAACACGTTGGACGGGTACGAGCTCGCCCAGGTCTCACCATGAAGGAAGCGTGGTCGGACAGCGCTGACACTTATAGAAGCAGTTCGCGAAAGAAGAAGAAGGACGCCGACACATTAACGGAATTATTAAATAGGGTGGAGGCTCTTGAGAAAAATCAGAGGCCACCTGATCAGCCGCTGTTTCTACAGGATCCACAAGCCGATGCTGCCCCATCTCAGCGAAGAAGCAGTGTCGGTTCCTCGCATCTTGACGGATGTGGAGGAAGCTACCCCGTGGATTATGTCACAGAGAAGACAGATTGCGAGCTACATATGTTATTCAGGACCGCGTCCGTTAAGGTGGCGGTCGGCTATGTGTACCCAAGTGAAGATGGAGCAATGCACCATCATATGCCCATTCCACCTGGCTGTGTTTGTGTCGGGGTGGATGAAGTTGTTCCGGGCTTTGAAACAGTGGAGCTTGATATTCCTAGAGGTGAAGATGAGAGGACACTGGCCGATGTCAAGCACGGTTTTACCCTATGGCCGAAGAAGTACGTCGTCCTTTCGCAAAGGCCACCGACTCCTACACATGAGCAGCAAATGCCATCGACTCCTCCTGGTGGCAGTCCACATGAGCAGCCAAGTCCACACCTACCTGAGAGGGACCCCAGTGTGAGTCCACCATCTCGAGATCCTCCGCGTAAGACAGCGTCCGTTAGGCGGAACGGTACGCCGCCTAGGAAGAAAGCTAGAAAGGAGAAACAACTGCCGCCTACTGAGAAGTTACCTTGGGAAAAAATTCCCGAGGAAAACAGGGAAGCCGTTCAGGCCGAGGTGAAATTTTTTTTGCATCGAAAGTGCCAGAGATACCTTTCGAGAAGACACTAGATCCGGTGAAAGTTGTGCGTACCGTTGAGAATCTATATGACCCTGTACCATCGCCGCCATCTGACTATGCGCGTTCTATTGAAAGGTCGTATGACAAGATGATCGAGGCGACAAAACCCGTTCAATCGGGTATCAGGGAGATAAAAGGGATACACCAAGTCTACCAGCTTGGACAACAACCCGTTCAATCGGTCGCCCCTCTCAAGGTGTTTGACGGGAAGCCCGTTCAAAGTTCTCGACAAGACACAACTGATTACGCCTTTGCTGAACGAGCATATCAATTTGTTCAAGGGAAAGATTTGGTCGAGAATCTCAGGAAGGTACCAACATGTATGCGTAACTTGCATTCGTGGTACCTTAATGCCTCAAAGGAAGGGATCGAGACTATCATGGTGCGAGTTAGGGAAGAGCACTACTTCCATGAGTACTGTGTGAACGTTGACTTCGGCGAACTCTTTCAGTTATACAATCTCCGGACCCTCGACAAATCAATCATCAGTTGCTATTGTCTGTAAGTGATTTATTTATTTAATTTGAGAAGTCTTTAGCTCACCTCATTCATTGTCTGCAGATTATAATCTTTTGTGCGCTATATTATGCAGATCGAAGATGCTCGAATGCAGAAGGGACGAAATCACAGACATTGGGTTCATTGACCCGCACACAATTCATGTTAAAACCATAGAAGATCCCCTCTATAACAAGGATACACCAGAGACTTTGCTAAGGTATTTGAAGCGACAACGTGACAAAAAGCTAATAATTTGTCCTTACAACTTCGAGTGAGTCTTACTGTCTTATAACACATTATATTTTGCTCACCGTATGTCAAAATTTTAACTAATGACTTATATATATGACACTACATATTGAAACGTGCGTAGGTTTCACTTTATTCTTCTCGTCATCAATATGGAAATTGGAGAAGTTGAAGTCTTTGACTCACTAAGCAAAAAATCGGAACTATACGTGTCTTGTTATTTAATGCTCAGAAGATAATTTTAATTCTTATCGGTTTGTTTCGTTAATTTCCTGCTATGAACTAATTGATGACTCTTTTATGCATTTTCTTTTGTCGAGCAGCGTATGGGAAACTTTCATCAAGGAAGATAAGTCCCATGAATGGACACCGAAGCTGCGATGGCGTGCGAAAGTAAGTAGTACTACCTAGGTCCACACACCTTTAATTATCATACTTGACTATTATTTGATTGAATTATATTCTTGTAAAGAAATGCCCGCAACAACCAGAAGGGGCTGATCTCTGTGGATTCTTCGTTTGCGAGTACATCCGCAGAATTGTCAGTGAGAGAACGAATAATGAAAGAAATAAAGAGGTACAAAAACAATCTTCACAAATTTGTTTTCTTATCATAAGTTGTGCTGAGTTTCAGTAATAGTTGTTTCATGTATTCATTTGTATCTTATTCTTTTATAGTTGGCAAGAAAGCGGAACAAGCTCTCAATCGATGACCGCTTCATAGCAATAGGCGAGGAATTGGCGGGATTTTTCCTTCGGGACGTCATACCACCATTCGCAGAGTACCACTATGAATGAAGATGTACATGTTACATATATAGTTGACTCGAAGAGTACCACTATGCTACATGTAATAGACATATATAGAGTACGCCTCGCAGAGTACCACTATGCACGAAGATCGATCTTCATGCATAGTGCTACTTAATTTGCGATCTTATGCAATTACATGTGTGTTATATTATATGCACCAACTTGCTATGCATCATCTTGATCTTCATGTACTACCTAAACCCAAACGCGTTTCTGGTGCATCGACGCGATATGAAACAAACCGATATCCCTAAACCCCTCCAAAAACCCTAAAAATTCAATTCTCTGTCGCGGCAGAGATTCGGGAAAATTCCCTGCCGTGGGTGGGAACCTTTGGTACCGGTTCGTATTACCAACCGGTACCAAAGCTCCTTGGCCCTGAGCTTTCCTGGTGGCCCACGTGGAGGCCCCTTTTTTACCGGTTCGTAAGCAACCGGTACGAAAGGGGGGGGGGGCCTTTAGGGCCGGATAATTTATACCGGTTGCTCAACCGGTACGAATGCCCCTCTGGAACCGGTATAGATGAGCGTTTTTCTACCAGTAAATACAGCTCCACGTACCCAAACATGTTAATAAACATGAGCAAAACCTCAACTGTCGTCCCCTAAAAATAATCTCAACGGTATCATTCTTAGTGACATACATCAGGTGCTCACAAATATAGCAGGCGCCAATTACACTGTATGATCAGAATTAGGGATGCAAACTGATGTCCCGCATAAGACCGCTAAAGCGGGGACAGTACAAACAGAACTAATTGCTAAACAATGGCACAACTAACTTAACTGATTTTGACTATGGAGTAGGGCAAATCAGACGTCGCTTTGCAACCCTGATCAAAATGATACATTATAAGTCTATAAACAACATACAAATAAATTGCTATGATTACCCTCGTCCCGAAAGAAAATGAGGCTAGATCTATGAAAAAGTTTAGGTCTATTAGCTTAATATAAACTCCTCCTTTAGAATTTTCACTAAAATCTTAACTAATAAATTAGCTAAAATCATTGATAGGCTTATCTCTTATCACCGATCTGCCTTCATTAGAGGAAGGTATATTTTAGAAAGTGTAGTAACTGCTCATGAGGTCATTCATGAAGTACATAAAAACAAATACAAAGGCTTAGTGCTAAAGCTTGATTATGAAAAAACCTATGACAAGGTTAACTTGGATTTTCTTTATGAAGTCCTAGAACTTAGAGGGTTAAATCCCACTTTCATTCGTTTTATTAGACAAATTACTCAAGGAGGATCTATGGGAGTAAAAGTGAATGATATTGAGGGTGATTTCTTCCTAACTGGGAAAGGTTTGAGACAGGGGGACCCCATTGCCCCTCTCTTATTCAACTGCATTGTAGATGCTTTCTCTAGGATGATAGTGAAAGAAACTGAAGGAGGTTTGATTAGTGATCTTTGCCCTAATTTCCTACCTTGAGGGATTGTCAGCCTCCAATATGCTGATGATACCTTACTGTTTCTTAAAAATGATCCTAGAGTTGCTCTAAACCTAAGATGGATCCTTACCTGTTTTGAACAAATTTCTAGGATGAGAGTGAATTTTCATAAAAGTGAACTTATCCCCATCAATATGGATGTGACAGAAACACAACCCTTCCTAGATATTTTTCAGTGTGTCATGGGGAGATTTCCTGTTAAATATCTAGGTATACGTCTACATCATGATAGATTAAGGAGAGATGATCTGCAACCTCTCATTGAGAATATTCTCAAAAGAATCACTGGGTGGAGAGGGAAACTCCTATCCTCTGCTGCCAAGAAAATTCTTATCCAAGCTTATCTAGCTAGTATCCCCATTTATTTACTTTCCTTTTTTAAATTACCTAAATGGGCTCTGCATTTAATATATTCACAGATGGCCAACTTCATGTGGAATGATGAAGAAGCAATCATAAGATACACCTAGCCAATTGGCCTACTATTTGTATGAAAAAGAATTTTGGAGGCCTGGGAATACCAAACTTGTAAGATTTAAATATCTGTCTGATTGGTTTCTGGATTAAGAGATATATCCAGAATGAGGGGGCTTTCTGGAGGAAGGTTTTAGATGCTAAATATAACACAAAAAACCCCAATATTTTGTCGTGTCATGATCTCTAGCCTTCCACCTACTGGAAGAGAGTTATGTGGGCCTCTAAGGCAGTAAAGTTTGGGTATAAATGGCAGGTGGGTAATGGTAAATCCATAAAGTTTTGGGAATACATTTGGTTTGGTAATTCTCCCTTAGCTACTCAATTTTGGGATTTGTATTTTGTCTCTAACCAACAAAACAAAACCATTTTTGAAATATGGGATGGACATGAGATTAGAGGTAATTTTAGAAGAACTTTTACTGATGATATGATGAATCAGTGGCATGAGCTATTAGAGATTGCTAGAACTATTTCCTTTTCCCAAGATGAGGACCAACTCATTTGGCAATATAATTCATCTGGGTATACTCTTCTAGTTCTCTGTATGCTATTATCAATTTTAGGGGTATCACTCCAATTTATTTACCTGTTGTGTGGAAGCTTAAAATCTCTCCTAGGATCCAGATCTTCCTATGGCTGTTCTCTCAGAATAAAATTATGACTAGAGATAATCTGAGAGCTAGAGGTATCCCAAAACCCATGAGTTGTGAGATGTGTACTGAATTTGAGACAATACATCACCTTATGTTTGAGTGTGTTGTTGCTAGATCCCTTTGGGACTTGTTTGAAGAAGTCTTTGATGTGCATGTTATCAATTTTGAATCCATTGCTTCCAAATGGCTTTGTAATAAGAAATACATGCATTTTAATGTTGCTTCCTCTGCTGTTCTGTGGGGTTTATGGCTTAATAGGAATAATCTTGTGTTTAACAAGACTACATGGATTAATGTGAAACAGGTGTGGCGAATGGTTTTCTTTCTCCTTCGAGATTGGAAGAAACCTTTCAAGGATCTAGAATCTGGAAGAAACGCTCAGTTTACGGACCCGTTGTTGGCCAGTTTAAAAGCTCCACTTTGCATCCCAGTGGGGTAAGGTGCCCCTCCTTCGACTGGATCTCCACCTAAAATTCGGATTCTGGAGGAAGGGCGACACTGACCTACCTTTTAGACAACCCTAGCGAATCTCACACGATTCATGTCGTGACCTGATCAAGACATCAATGTGTTGAAATGCCCCAGGGGGGAAACACAGAAGAGGGAAAGGGAAGAATGAGTGTTGGAGCAACAAAAACTGCAAAAAAAGCCAGCGCAGCACTCTGTTTTCTTTGAGCTGTAATCAAAACTAGACATTTATTTCTTGTCGTAGTTTTTAGCTACGAGGGGGTGGTATTCTATGTTTTTGCTGGTATTTCGGAAGTAGCTGGGATGGCAGCTATTTCCCCAGCAAAAACGAATGCCAAAACCCCTTCCAAAAACGCTGTTTTTTCTTTTTGAATTGTGTTTTTCCTTCCTGTAAAACTTGGCTTCTTTTTCAATGAAAATTGGAGCTGGGGGGAGACCCCTGTTGATCTAAAAAAAACATACAAATAAATGCATAAGGTGCTTCCAATAGCAAAGAATGCACTGTTGTACATTCAAAAGCAAACATAAGTTAAACCTGATTATTCAAATGCAGGGGAGAATATCAATTCCAATCAGGACATCAAGATATAAGCTAATATCGTAGCCCCCTAACAAATTTGCGCACAACAGAACCATGTTCACCTAGCGCTATACCTTTACCAGATGGACAAATCTAGGATTTTTTTTTTTTTGGCAAGAACGAGCTACGAACACGTAGAACACAGCCTGAACAGCGCCAGGACGCTATGACTTCAGTATGGAATATACAACATAGACTTGCACAAAGATATCTTAAAGTAAAACCAAAACAAATAAAATCACAGAACAAGTACTAGTTTAGTTCTCACAATTTGAGGTCGATTCACTGTGTCTTGTGTTCCTTGCTAGGAGCTGAGGATGCCTTATCCTTCTTTCTCCGTAGCAGGCAGGTGCCCCCCTGCACTATCCTCTTAGGGACTCCCTCTTACAGTATCACCATACACTCGTACATACACATTTTTCTCCTTACTTTTTACTTCTATATACTACTTCTGTTTCGAAATTTAGTATGCTTTTGAAAGCTATAGGTAAAAGTGAATATGGCAATTACACGATTTTAAATCTAATTAGTGTTCAACTGGAAGGTCAAACAGGACACTTGTTGGTTCTAAAAAATGGTCGGGTTGATTGATGAAAAAAAAACAGAAATTGTGAAGTGCTCCCTCCTTTCCAAAATAGGATGTCTATAATTTTTGGTCAAAGTTATTTAAAAATAAAATTGACCAAGTATATCCAAAAGATACGAACATCTATATTACTAAATGTATATAATATAAAAATGTATTTCATGATGGTTATAACAAAATTGATTGGCGACCGTAGATATTGATACTTTCATCTATTTAGTTGGTCAAATGTTAAAAAGTTTGGCTTTGACAAAAAAGAAGAAAATCCACTTCTGGTCCTTAAACTCTTGGGGAAGTTCAGTTTTTGTCCTAAAAGTTACTTTTAGTTTAGAACATACTCTAAACTCTTAGAATAGTTCACTTTTCATCCTGTTCGATTGAGTTAACAAAATCGCTAACATGGAAGGAATAAACAGTCAACCAAATTTGTTTGCGATCGGACCGGACCCAAGATAGCTCAGATTTCGAACCCAATATCTTAATACAAAAAAATGAAACTATTGTGTCCATGAACTAGTCCCTCGCTCGATTTTCGCTCTCTACAATTCACTTGAAGCATCGTACCACAAAGACTAGCTCGCTTTGCATATCAGCATCATCCTGCATCTCCGCCCTTGCACCATTGCCTTGAGTTTCTTGCCACACGTGGCTGATATTTATCTGGCTCAATCGAGATAAGGACTAAAAATTAATATCTCTAAGAGTTCAAGGTTCATTTTAAACCAAACAAAACTTCTAGGATCAAAAGTGAACTTTCACTAGAACTGAAGGACCAAACGTTGACTTTCTTCAACGAAAAAATATGGGCATCTTATTTTGGGTTACCTCCTTCCCAAACATAGTTTTGGTCAAAGTCAAAATTATCAAAAGTCTGACCAACTATATAGGAAAATTACCAACATTTATAATTTCAAATTAGTATTGTTGCCATCATGATATATATTTTCATCATGGGTCTTTAGCATTGTAGATGATCATATTTTTTTTCCATAGCATATTCGACATCGAAAGGCTGGTTTTCGTTGGGTATTGGTTTTCATTAGATACTTTCTAACCGAAGTAGAAAATCCAGCGGCTACTGAACTGCCTTGAGCATCCATTACTGCCACCCTTGCTCCGGGACAATCAGATTAATATTCAAGTACTTCTTCCGTCTCCCGAAGATTGTCTTAGATTTGCTAAAATTTGGATTATCTAGATGGTATTTAGTGTCGAGATACATCCACTTTTGGACTAATCTCAGACAATTGTCCTGGGACGGAAGGAGTAGATCGGAAGACATGAATCTTTTTGAGAAAAAAATCAGAAGACATGGGTAGGAAATTACAAGTCATATTCATTTATTATTGAAGGGAGGTATTTTATTAATATTTTCAATAAAGTTTACTAATCTTCGCAATAGAACGCCATTAGAATCTTTTAGATATTTGAACCTATAATTTATTTTGATATTTCGTACGGAAGATAGAAAAAATGACCAGAAACGGGAGATGATAATGAGATCCCTAGGAAAAGGGAAAAAAAAAACAACGAGCGCTGTACCATCTGGAATCGAC
The DNA here is from genome assembly GCF_019359855.2 of Lolium perenne. Classification (NCBI taxonomy): domain Eukaryota; kingdom Viridiplantae; phylum Streptophyta; class Magnoliopsida; order Poales; family Poaceae; genus Lolium; species Lolium perenne. The sequence continues at coordinate 194,396,011 of NC_067245.2, forward strand.
TAAATAAGATGCAGATTCGTTTTTTAGTCTCAATTTCTTTAAGGAATCTGCGATCGACTACAGGCACAAGAGGAATAATCATTAAGTCAAGTGTAATCAAAAAGAAGTTTAAGACCATAGCTATATGATCTTGGAGCAGTACATTTCATCAGATACGTATCGTACTGGTATAGGTAATACATGTGGAGATTATTGCCGCTAGCAGGCTGCCATGAATCATGCATGAGTGCCTTCGGGGACTAGGGGCACTTGAGTTTTCCGTTCTTGGAATTGAGCAAGTTAGCGTAGCAGGGACATTCGTTGCGTGTGGCCTGACTGGTGCCGGAGGGAACGCAGTTGCACTTCCCGCAACAGATGTTGCAGTCCTTGTTGCAAATCTTGTTCCTCCAGTTCTTTGCGCAGCGAGCCTTGCACGCCGATGGACAATCTGCACAAGAAAAATATTAGATCGTCCAGAAATACATATGGTCAACTTAATCTGACGAACTATATTAGTTGACCAAGGACACATGCATCCATGGATATACCTATCTTGGGTGCCGGCTGCGCCTCTGCAACCATGAGGAGGGCAACGAGGAGGAGGAGGGCGATGGCGAGAAAAGGCTTAGAGGATGCCATGGTTTGAGCTAGTGGAGGAGATTACAAAATCGTTAGCTAGCCACGTATCACTTCAATTGATCGAGGTATGCATACAGGGCTCGTTAGCCCAGCTATATATATACAGCTGGAATGGTGAAATTAAGGAACAGACATATTGCGAATTTAATCCTGCATGTCATTAACGTCTGATTTGATCCCATTTACTGGCGTAAATTTTATCAGGCTTAACGTCGGGGTTACAAAATTAGGAATGTATGAAGCTAGTTAAGCTAGGCCCGCATAACATCCAGGGTGTAGCGGACAATAAACTTGGAAGCATATTATTTTCCTGCCTTTTTTGTTAATTTCTCGTCACCTCAATGACGCACTTTATATACCTACCATAATTATGCAATATACTACGAATACAAGACGTATAATAAGTTCAGTTAAAAGGCACCGCATTGTAAGTTTGACAAAACATATATAGATAAAAATAAAAAACTATTAGCAAAGGCTGTTAACGTGTACCTTTGTCTCGGCCACGGTTCCATGTTATATAGGGCGCACAATGCTAGAGTTTGTACAGAAAACGACTTACAGAGACGCACACAAACTCAACCCATATGAGGCCCAAACACATAAGATATAAAACCTCTAATACATATTCTAACACCCTCCCTTAATCTAAACTTGTCGAAAGGTTGAGATTACGCTTGAATTCATCTAGCTTCTTGACTGGTAGAGCCTTTGTGAAACCATCTGCCACATGATCATTGCTTGCAATAAAATGAATAGCTAGTCTATTTTTAGCTACTCTCTCTCTAACAAAGTGAAAATCAATTTCAATGTGCTTGGTGCGAGCATGAAACACTGGATTTGCAGACAAATAAGTAGCTCGTAGATTGTCACACCAAAGACTTGATTTTTGTATCAACTTTACTCCAAGTTCAGTAAGAAGAGTTTCAACCCAAATTAACTCAGCTGTGGCATTAGCTAAAGGTTTATATTCTGCTTCAGTACTTGACCGAAACACCGTTTCTTGTTTTCTAGCACTCCAAGAAACCAAGTTTGGACCAACAAATATAGCAAAATCACCCGTAGATCTCCTATCATCCAAGCAACCAACCCAGTCTGCATCTGAGAAAGCACTTAAAAGTGTGGAAGATGACCTTGTAAACGTGATGCCAAGTTTCACTGTATCCTTCACATATCTAAGAATACGGTTAACAGCTGTCCAATGTTCTGTAGTTGGAGCATTAAGATACTGACAAACATTGTTTACAGAAAAGGCTAAATCAGGCCGTGTCAGAGTTAGATACTGAAGAGCTCCATCTATGAGTACAGTCTTCAGAGCCAAGAGGTGTACCATCTGTGAGAGATAACTGTTCAGAAGAGGACAAAGGTGTAGGAGCAGACTTACAATCATGCATGCCAACTTTGCTTAGTAACTTTGTAGCATATTTTTCCTGTGTCAAAAGCAGACCATTGGGTATCCTCTTCACTTCAATACCAAGGAAAAAATGTAAGTCTCCCAAATCCTTGATAGAAAAGTTCACATTTAAATCTCGAAGAAGAGCAGTAATAGCATGATCAGAAGAGCCAGTAACTATGATATCATCAACATCAATTAGCACAAACATAGTGATACCTGACTTTTTCAAAAGAAACAAGGAGGTGTCAGCCTTTGATGGTGTAAATCCAAGTTCACATAGCTTAGAGCTCAATCTAGAATACCAGGCTCGAGGTGCTTGTTTCAGACCATATAAGGCTTTGTCAAGTTTGCAAATGTGATGCGGAGCATGGGGGTTTTCAAAACCTGGAGGTTGTCTCATGTAAACCTCTTCTTCCAGAACACCATGAAGAAACGCGTTCTTGACATCTAGCTGCCGTAAACTCCATCAACAAGAGACAGAGAGAGACAAAACAATTCTGATAGTTGCAATCTTTACTACAGGGCTGAATGTATCCTCATAATCAATACCACACCTCTGCTTAAAACCTTTTGCAACCAGTCTTGCTTTATATCTATGAATGGAGCCATCTGCCTTCTTCTTAATTCTATACACCCACTTGCAATCAATCAAGTTCTTGTTTCTACTTGCAGGGACAAGATGCCAAGTCTTGTTCTCAAGAAGTGCATTGTATTCCTCTTCCATAGCCTTGCGCCAATTTGAGTCATTCAAAACCTCTGTGAGTGTATGCGGTTCACCTGTAGAGGACAACATACCGTATCGAACCGTACCATCAGTATATTGTTTGGGATTGCGTATTCCTTTCTGCAGTCGGGTACAGACTCCAGGTGGTGAAGGGGGAGGCGGAGAATTTTCATTTGAATCATCATTTGAAGTGGCTGAATTTTCTTCTTCTCCCCCAGTAGCCCCCGCAGCAGAGACCGCACCAGAACTTGGTCCAGAGGATCCCGAAGGGGACAGGCTGCCAGAGGATGCTGCCGCGCCTGGGGAATCGGCGGCATACAGCGACAAGGGGCTCCCGCACGGAGAGCCAGTACTACCATGCGGCGACGAAGCACTGGGCGCATGTGCGTGCGGTCCCGCGGGCGTGTGGCCAGCACATGCGGACACGGCAGGCGAGGCCTGCTGCTCACTGTCGGAGGCTTCCCGCGTCTGACGAGGCGAATCTACCTCAGTCCGCGGCATCTCGGGATCAGCGCTGGCAGAGGAATGTTCAGGGAAATCTGCTCCGTGTTTTGTGCTCGTTTCATCATTTTGTGACTGGTTTTCAGCAGCAGATTCAGCACTGTTTTCTTCACTATTTTCACCTGAATTTTCTTCGGAACTTGTGGTATCATGCAACACATTAGGAACAGACACAATAGGTACAACATGGTTTTTGCAATTTTTTGCACTCTCATGAGAAGTGGAGGTGGATGAAGGAAGAAGGATAATTTCCTTCTTAAGAAGAGCACCGACATTTGGATGAAGAGATGCAAATGGGAAGACATTTTCATCAAAGACGACATCACGGGAAATATACACATGACCTGTAGAGATATCTAGGCATTTGACACCTTTATGGAGAGGACTATAACCAAGGAAAACACATCGTGTGGAGCGAAACGCAAGTTTCCGCTTGTTATAAGGACGAAGATTGGGCCAATAGGCACAACCAAACGTTCTCAAGGCATCATAATTTGGGATGATATGAAGGAGCCGTTCAGCGGGAGTTTCAAAATCAAGCACTTTGTTGGGAAGTAAATTAATGAGAAAAGTTGCAGTGATAAAAGCTTCATCCTAGAATTTAAGGGGCATGGAGGCATTGGCAAGCAAAGCAAGACCAACATCAACAATATGACGATGCTTTCTTTCAGCTGAACCATTTTGCTGATGAGCATGAGGACAAGAGACATGATGTGTAATGCCAACTTTTTGAAAGAAACCATTTAATTTCTTATATTCACCTCCCCAGTCAGTTTGCATAGTAACAATTTTCCTATCAAACTTACGTTCAACATACTGTTCATAATTAAGAAAAGCTTGATAAACATAAGAACGCTTCTTAAGCAAATAGATCCATGTAAATTTACTGAAATCATCGATGAAGCTTACATAATATGCATGTTTTCCCACAGAAAGAGGGGCAAGCCCCCATAGATCAGAAAAGACTTGCTCCAAGGGAGCAGTGGAAACACTAGAAGAAGTGGGATATGGTAGCTGGTGACTCTTTGCCAACTGACAGGAGTCACAAACATATGGAGTACTTTCTGGGGTGTAAGCTATTTTATTCTTCCTAAGAACTTGTTGAACCACAAACGAAGATGGATGTCCTAAGCGGCGATGCCATGTAGCAGATGACGGCTTTATTGTGATGAAGGCGTGCTTGGCAGTCTGATGAAACATAGGCACCAAGGGATAGAGACCACCCCAGCAGGGACCCCTAAACAGTGTATTTCGAGTTGCTTGGTCCTTGATTAAGAAGAAGAAATGATGAAACTCAATAAAGACATGATTATCAAGAGTAAAGCGGTGAACAGACAAAAGATTCTTTGATGCACTAGGGACATGAAGGATATTATTGAGATCAAAGGAGCCATGAGGAGTGCGCAAAACTGAATTACCAATATGACTAATGTGCATACCTGAACCTTCAGTAGTGCGAACTCGATCTTGCCCATGGTACTTGTTGGCTATAAGAAGCGTGTTCAGTTCACTGGTAATGTGGTCAGTAGCCCCTGTATCAGTATACCAATTTGTATCAACACCATATGACGCAAGGTTTGCTCCCTTCTCACCATCATCCCTGACTTTCTTGTCATCCGAGTAGCGCCACCAACATGCATTGGCGGGGTGACCATGCTTCTTACAGATTTGACACTCCGTATCAACATAAGGAGTAGGGACGCGATCTGAACGGCGTCCATCAGAACGGCGACCACCACCATCATCTCTACGGCGATCATCTCGACGGTCACCTCGACGGTCATCACGGCGCCAATTGTCATCACGGCGCCAGTTTCCATTGCCCCGGCTATCATCACGGCGCCAACTTCTATCATCATCACGACGCCAGTTTCGGCTATCATCATCACGGTTATTGCCACCACCACGGTATGGACTGCGAGCCCGTGGCGGAGGGGGGGAGCGACCACGGGGTGGTGGAGTTCGAGCACGTGATCGTGGATCTCCATGACGGGCAAGGTTGGCAGATGATACAAAGGAGCCATTCTCTTTCACTCCGTTCCGCATATCATAAGAGCTTAATTGTTCATAAAATTCATCAAGAGATGTACCCGGGTTTCCATTCACCGTGGTGATGAGGGCATTGTGTTCTCCCTTATCAAGCCCATGCAACAAGTAGCCAAGGAGTTCATCATCTTCGACAGGTTTTCCGAGAGCAGACAATTCAGAAGCGAAGCCTCTCATCTTAGTGTAGTATTGATCAGCAGTCAGCAACAATTTCTTGGTGTCATTGAGTTCACCACGAAGATGCCGCGCCTTGGTGCGAGACGCTGTCTTGAACATGGCGTTGATAGCAGCCCAGGCCTCGGCAGTGGACGTCACCTCAAGCAAATGTGATAGCACATCTGGCGAGAGAGTGTTGAGGAGAAACCGAAGAACTTGTTGATCTTTGGCCATCCAGTCAATGTATGCCGAGTTTGGGACCATCACCTTCTTCTTCTCAGCATCTTCAACCTCAATAGTCTTGGGAGGAGCACGATCCGAACCATCCAGAAGTTGCATGACATTGGCACCACGGAAGGCAGGAAGAACAACAGCCTTCCAAAGCAGAAAATTGTTGCGATTCAGTTGTTGATCCGGTGGTGCCCCCAAGGCAGCAGCAAGAGCAGAACTTGACATGGCGGATGAGCTTGACACGCTCATGATGGTAGACCTGAAGCAAACTAGGGTTGTGGGCTTTTGATGGATGGTTGGTGGAGGTGGCTGGCGGCTAACGGATCTAGGGTTTTGGTCAGTGAGGATTTTGTGATGCGGCTGCGACAGTGGTTGGAGAAAGCAACGGCGGCAGCGGCAGGTGTGTAACTGTAGGGTTTTTGTGCTGTGGCGACGGCGGCGGCTGAGAACCAGCAACGGCGGCGGCGGCAGGGTTGTGTCTGTATGTGTCTTGGAGCGATTTTGTAGGGCGCAACGGCGACAGCAGACAGCTGCGGCGGTGGCGCGGTTGTTGGTTGTGGCGGTGGCGGCGGCGGCGCGGCAGCTAGGTCGTGGAAGAAGTTTGCTCTGATACCATATTAGCAAAGGCTGTTAACGTGTACCTTTGTCCCGGCCACGGTTCCATGTTATATAGGGCGCACAATGCCAGAGTTTGTACAGAAAATGACTTACAGAGACGCACACAAACTCAACCCATATGAGGCCAAACACATAAGATATAAAACCTCTAATACATATTCTAACAAAAACATCTACAAATAAAATCAATAGCCATATATCAACCATAAAATCTATTTTTACAGAGTATTAGTACATTTGTTCAATATTGTAAATGTTGGTATTTTCCTATATATATGGTCAAACTCAGTAAGTTAGTATATTTTAAGAGTACCCATTAATTCCTTCCTAAAAAGCCTTAAATAATCAGGCACTTGCTCGATCTTATGAAATCAAGTTAAATTCAAGTTGCATGATTTGACTTTTGGGACTGGTAGTTTAACCAAAAATAAAAAAATATCGACGTTAATGGGATTGATAAAAATGAAAAGTTCAAATTAGGGAGGTGTTTTCTGTTTTTTCTCAGCAATTCAGAATTGTCAAAACGATGTTGTCTTTAACAAGATTAGAGTTGCCCATTTTCTACAGGTTATCCAGAGAGCTACATACTTGATTCACATGTCGGCTTTCCTTGCTCCAGCGTAGCAGCGAGGGAATATGAACTTTTTGTGCAATCGGCTGAAGGGGTTGTACACATTGGCTGCACTGGGGGTATTTTGGTAGATCCATATGAATTCCAATGATTCAGGTTAACCCATTACTCCTTAGCGTCCCAGCCAACTTCTACCTAGCGTCATGGCGCACTAGGAGTACCAATGAATAAGGAGCATCCAGAACTCGGTGCCGCCACTAGTTGTACGGGCTATATCTTTAACCAGCGTAGCTGGCGTCATTTTAACAGATTACAAGATGCATATGACCCTTTATTCCGTTGATTCATCCATATTACCCCTTATGCGATGCTTGAATTCTGAACAACCTATGCAATAAAATTGGTTGTGTGCACTATTTCGATGTGGAGGCTGAGCATGTTCCTATTTTTGAAGGAAAAATACATGATGGACATGCTTAATTCCAGCAAGACGCATAATGTATGGTGCAATCTCATGGTATAATGTATGAGAGGAAATAAGGAACAAAATTTTACGCCCGTGCTGATAAAACCTATCTACATGGAAAATTGGAAGGGTTTACTTTTTAACTTACACCTGTCAGGTGCAAAAGATTTTAATAACACTGTTGTGAAGTTTCAGCTATATATCATAGATAAATTAAATACAAATACATCTATACTCAAACTATAGAAATATTGTGCCATGATTTTACCGTAGGAGATCTATGCACTGTTGTATTAAGGTAGGGAAACTAATACACATACAATGTTTGACACTGCGATTTTGGCAGGACGACCCATCTAACCATGGTGCTCATAAGCTCATTGTAGCGGGAGTAATGAATGGTTTCGTTGATTCTTTGTACACATATTGCGCAATATTTTTCATATGTGTAGCATCATTCTTGTTGGGCCACATCGTCGGGAAAGATCGTCGGGAAAATAGTCCTTAAAGGTAGGATCGTTGAGGCGCCGACCGAAGGGAATGTCCACGGTTCTTACCGCTAGACGCGGAGATGTGGAAGTCGAGGTAAGGCGTCGCTCGGGGCTGTACGGTCCTTGTATCTTGTCTCAGGTTGCTTTGTCTCTGTATCCGGTGACTTCTACGCCTCAAAAACCTCAAAGGTGGTGTCTCTGTCGGTTCACACACATGAAAGGTCGAATGGATCCGTTGCGATGCTAGTTTCTACTCCACCGCCTAGGGACAGTGGGGAGGCGCAAATGTTGGGTGGGTGTCTTGCCACAAGTGTTTCGCCCACACAGCCGCCACCATCGCCAGTTAAATATAGGCAATGTGTGAGGGGACACTTTCGGTGTCCCACTTCCCCAAAACCCTAACCATAGTCAGTCATGGTCCAACCCAGTTGATTCAGGTCTAACCTGACCCGTTCTTGTATGGCAAATCCAATCATGTCTGGTCTCATCCTGTTAAGTGTTTAACCCCACCGGCTCATGGTAATCGAGACACGATTATGAGTCGCACTTTGAACCGATAAGTTGGCATGGGCTTCTACCAAAGCTTTTGGGCTCCCGGATACCAATGATTAGTCTTCTGCAATGTGATGATATGTACAAGACCCTTTGCCTCATGAAACTGGTGGTAAGTTGTAGGTGAGTTGAATGTCATCTATGTGTAGTTTAACTCTCTTTTCCCATCTCTGTGATATGTGATTCCGTGCTACTAAAAATTAGTCGGACAACCTTGATTGACTCTAAATCAAGTTGCACATGCCATGATTTCGAATCATATAAGACGGGAGGGTCTTGAGCATATCTTTCTGAAGTGGATGGTGAAATTCTATATTAGGTTCTCAACCCTGTGGTAGTCGCTGCCACCCAGGAGCCAGCGGTGGGCTGAACCGCGTCCACCACAATAAGATTCTCCATTTCAGCGTATGTAGCTCAAAAAGAACCACCTCACATGGTTACTTAATCAGCTCAAATGATACCTGAGCTCCACATTTGCGCATGGATGCACCAGGCGCACGTCCAAATGCCCAACTGGCACTCACGCCTTCTTCTATGTGAAACCCTACCCTGTTTAGGTCATCCTAGCGCTAAGTAGCATAAGCGAGAAACACCATCGTCCAACATGGGACATGCTCGTGTCTAAGGGTGGAGAATCGCATCACAAAGGAGGGTGCTGCCACGACAACGCTGGTACCACAACTCCAGTCAGAAACTTATTTCCGTGCAGGGCTAGTGCCTCACATGACATCACCAAGGAGAAAGTTAGCAAGCTAGCACCGCCATCTCCTGTATGGGCGATGTAGCCTCCTCCATTCGATGTTGGTGTATATCCAACCGAATAACTTGCTCGATCCATGCCAGATGGATGGAGTTGGCGGCAGGCATGCATGACTTCGGCCATGGGTGGTCATTTTACAGTACATCAGATGACTTTGGGCCGTTAATCTTTGTTGATCCAATGACCTAGAACAACAATACTATACCATAACTTATGGATTTTTTGTCAAAAAGGACCACCCTCCCCAATTTATTGATAAAAAGGACCACATGTGAGTAGAATTGACAAAAAGGACCACCTCCTGTATGGAGGCAGAGCCCCCAGGCGACACGTGTCGCCTGCAACCACAGCCGGAGGCGGCAGGGCCTGCCGCCGTTGCCCGTGGCGGCATGTCCACATTAACCTGATCTATGAATAGTAGCCCGTTTTGATTTTTTAAAAACATCTCAAAAAATTCGAAAAAAAATACCTACATGTAGCTAACTCTATGCACTACAATCGTGCAAAAATTCACTGTAAAATACGTTGTATTTTGGGCTCAGCAAAAAAGACAAATTCAACAAATTTTGTAGCTAACGTGCACTGGTTCATCGATCAGGACACTATTCATTGATTACGGTGGACATGCCGCCACGGGCAACGGCGGCAGGCCCTGCAGCCTCCGGCTGTGGCGGCAGGCGACACGTGTCGCCTGGGGCTCTGCCGCCACATATGAGGTGGTCCTTTTTGTCAATTCTACTCACATGTGGTCCTTTTTGTCAATGAATTGAGGAGGGTGGTCCTTTTTGACAAAAATTCTAACTTATGTAGTATATTTAGCCACCAGGGGTATTTTGGGTAGTTCACTTGTTATAAGTCTTGTAGATAGTTTTCCAAAAATATGAAAGAGTAGAATTGAAATTTTCATATTGTCTCCTACCTCGCGTATCTAGCCCAGATAGGAAGGCTTGCACCATGTCCGTCGTTGATGGCGCCCGGCAGAAGGGCTTGCAGCGGCGACCACTGTCACCCCTGCCCTATCGACCCTCCGCTCGCACTCTTGCCGATCAACACCGACCCAAGGCAGCCGCCGCGCCAGAAGATGAGCACCCCCCCCCCCCCCACACACACATGCCTAGATTCTATGACCGGCAAGCCATGGAAAACTCGAGCCGTTGCTGCCAGCCTGAATCTCGTTGCCGTCTCCTCTTCTCCCGTCCTCCCATAGAAAACTCAGTTCATTTGATTGTTGTCGTTGTACTAAAGTTGTTTCATGTACATGGTAGAGAATTTGAGGGGTCCTTTGATTCATAGATGAGAAAATCATAGGAATAGGAAAAACATAAGATTAGTATGTCATGCCTAGTTGAATCCTATAAGACGATGAGTTCTCTTTAATTGTCACAAAAGAACTTTTTCTTGAGGTATGACCTCATGTTTTTTTCCTATAGGATTTACACTACAAGATTTCTATAAAATTATTTCCTATTGAATTAAACAACTAGTGTAGGAAAAAATCCTATAGGATATAAATCCTACACAATTCTTACACAATGCGTATTAATCAAAGGAGCCATGATGGTGAAGATTGAGAACCTGAGATGCATAATATTTTGTCTATGGTTAGTACAATAGTACATAACTGAAGGTTGTTCTGTCTATTGTTAGCAAGTAACTGAATGTTGTGTATGAGCCTTGCTAACTGTTGAGTGTTCGAACTCCTTCGTGTCAGAAACACCTGGTTCCAATAATTATTGTACTCTGGTCCTTGGAGTGCTAGAATAGCAATCAATTACATTTTTTGCTAATCCATCAAACATGTCTTTCTTAAATTCCTCAGGCCATCTTGAGGCAATAGAAATAATATAGCGTTTTGACAAAGAAAAAAAGATAGCAAATAGTCTATTCATGGGTGACTAGCAGTATTTTTTGAAGGCTCGTGCCACGCTCCAGCAAGTCAGCACATTGGCGTTCCAGCTTGTCCTTCTGGCGGGTTGGGTAGTGGTATGGCCGGACCACCACAGGCGGTGTGCCTGGCAAAAGATGGATGTGATGAGCCCGGGCACGTGCCAGCAGCAACCCCTGTGGCTCAGTGAAGATATCCACAAACTCTGGTAACAGAGCATCCACAAGTTCGCGGTCGCTGAGGACGTGGATGAGTGCTCTGGGAGGCTCAGTGAGGCCATGCCATGCCACCTGATGGTCAGCTCGCCAGAAAGACATAGACAGATCACAGACGCTTAAAATCCCAGAGAAGTGGGCCTAGAGTCACCGGACACTTTGAACCTAGCACAATGTTAAAGTCACCCAACTGGATGGCATACAGGTCAATTCCTCCTCGCCTATTTAATTGGATATAACACAATTATGCCTATTTAAGATATTACACATTAGTCCCGCAAAAAAAAAGATATTACACATTAGTCCTTTGGCCCACACGTGGCCCAATACTACTACACACTAAAATGTGTAGTAAGACCATACCAACATTTCAGAGATGTACTGCAACATCATTGCCACCGATCCGATCGTCCAGTCTTCCGAGCCAGCGACCAAGACATAGACTCTGTTGGTCCAATCTTGCCAGTCGCCATGCCATACGGCAGGGCGTCGTCCCTTGTGGCCGCTTGTAACACCCCAAATTTTAAAACAAAGAGAAAATGAATTTCCTTTTTCCAAAAATGAGAACCAACAAAAAAAATTCTTAAATAGAGTGCTATGCTTAGTACTCATACCTATTACTTGTGTTTTTGCCATGATGAGTGTTATTATGCTTATGTGATAAACCTAAAACCCTAAAGTGATCAAGTGAAGATCACAAACCAAATAAAATTAAAAGAGAGAGAAATCAAATAAGAAAAACCCTAAACCCTAACCTCCTCAAAAATCATTTGGGATCTATTTTGAGAAAACCCAAAATAAAGAAAAAGACATATGTGGGCATCTAGCCCAAATGTGTAACTTGTGAACTCTATCTTTCTTACTTTGCTAAATGGTAGTGAACCATTGCAAAACTTACTAAACCCTAAAACCTCATCCCTCTTGTCATCAATCTTTGAAAAATAAAATAAAAAGAAAAGATCTTATTTAAGAAAAAGGCATATGCAAGCCTATGGCTACTTTTTGAAAATGATGAGCTTTGCTTTGTCTACCTTAAGTAGATGAATTGAAATACCTCAACTCACTCAACAAAGCACCTACCAATCAATTCAAGTGAGAAACAAAATAAAATCCAACATATGAATGGAGGCATATGTGGCACTTAGCCAAATTATCAAATCTTGACCTAGCCACTTCCATTACCTCAAAATGGTTTGAACCTTTCACCTAACTCAATCTAACACCAAATAAACCTCACTCTTGTCGAAATGAAGCAAAGAAAAATAAAAGAATAAAAGTTAGAAATTCACAAAACCCTCACATATGGCTTATGCCATTTTTATAAATTTTGACCCTAGACCATTTTGGTCTTCAACATTAGTTGAATAATGTTACTAAACACTTATTACAACTTTTGGAATCAAAGAAACACAAATTAATGATTTTTCAAACTCAAATTTTGCTCACATGTGATAATGGTCAAAACTGCCAATTATAGTCTGATCACTACTTTGAGCCCCTGCAACTCAAAATTTTCAAACTAAACCTTGCTAACTCTTTGCACCTCATCCAAGACAACATCAAGCTGAACACTTTTTGTAAAGATCACCATGTCAAATTCATCCTAGATCAAATGCTATGCTCATCCAAAGTTGGAACATTTTATCATATTCAACAATCTCACACTTAGCAACTTTTGCAATATTGTGAATTGGAAATTTCCACCACCACACCTCATTTTCTCTGGTCAAAAACAACTTAAATAAATACCACATTTCCAAATCTTGCCACCTTTTGAATCAAACCAAATTTGGTAAATTACCTCCAATTTCAATTATGGAACAATGCAACACTATTTGAAATAGTGATCTACCTCAAACCCTACTGCCCTCTTTCACTCCACCTTGCTCCCCTGTCCCCTCTCTCCCTACACCTGCACAACAACCCTAAGGGGACAAGTAAACCTAGCCCTAGACCACACCAAGCCGGCCATGTTCCTCTCCCCCTCTTCTCCTTCCTCCCTAACCTTGGCCAAGATGTCACAGAGCTCCACCTCACCTCTCTACAGCATCCTAGTCCAGCCCCTGTCAAGAAGGATGTCGACCATCGCTGGAAAACTCGCACCCAGAGATGTCCAGGTCATGCCGAGGACGTCGAGCACGCGCCCGTGGACATGCCCTGGCCACGAGTCGCCTCGCCAGCACAACCTCGCCCTGGACCACCACTGAGCACGTTGAGCTTCGCCGTCGCATTGCCAACCCACCAGACATGTCCCTTGCCTCGCGCGAGCGCCGCCGCCCTCGACATCATCGCCGGATTTCCGCGCTCGTGCTGCCAGCGTTCGCCATCGCCCTCGCCTGCCAGAACAGTCCCCCACCTCGCCGTCTAGCCTCCTAGCACCGCCTCGACCACACCTATCTAGCGCCTACCTCGCCGACCCCCTTCCCTCGCCGGAGCCGCCGCTCTGCTGTCACCCTTACCGCACCCCTCACGGCCAACTCGCCCCTATAAAAGGAGCCATCCCCGCGCCTTCACCTCCACAGAAAATCCACTCCTCTCCTCTCTCTGAATCTCCTCCGCCCCTCTCCATCGCACATCGCCGCCGCTAGCCGGCCAATTGCTTGCCGGAGGCCCGCAAGCAACTGCAGAGCAACTCACCGCCACAGGCCACCCCAAGCCTCGCCATCGGTACCATTCGGCTCACCGTCGACGACAACGGCGCCTAGCACCGTCGCCATCCCTCGCCGGAGTCCAAAAGCGCCGCCGACCCCTACCTCCGCCGCGCCAGAGCCTCCCTCTCGTCGACGACGACGATGATTGCCAGCCGTCGGATCTGCATCTAATCGCACGGCCACCACTGCAACGTACCGCTTCGGTAAGGCTGACTCGCTGACGTGCGGGCCCCTCTGTCAGGCGGCCCGTGGCGTGTGAAGCGATACTGGGCCGGCCCACCTCTCTCTTCCACGTTTTGGCCTGTTAACTTTCCCGCCCAAGCCCACGTTTTCAAATTAGTTTAATCCTTTTCAGAGAAATTTAAATACTGGTCTTGTCTTAGAAATTAAATAGTTTCAAATCTACTGCACCAAATTCAACAAATTTTATATTGTTGGAAAGCTTAGGAAATGCTTGATCCAACCCCACTGGTCCCACTTCAAAATCTTGTGTAGAATTAATGTGACAAAAATAACAAGTCAGGGACTTTTGCACCTTCAAATAAATCTTAAAAATCAACCAAAAATGATATTTAGTTAATTCCAACTCTAATAGTTCACATTTGACTTACACAAATTGTTTATACAAGAAAATGGTGTGGTCACTTTGCATGATCATGCCCTAGTTTAATTAATGGACAGTATGACTAGTTTATGTAATTGATATTGTCCAAAACTATTATGCAAATCATATGAAGTCTTATACCTCATTTAAATCTTGTCTCAAATGAATTCATGTTATGTTTGGACCCCTGGCCAAACTCACTTATCTGAATTACTTAGAGACTTAAATCATTTGTAGAAGTACTAAATGGTATGAGGTGGTCTACCTCATTTAAATCATTTTCTCAAATGATAATGATGAATATTTGACTTAGGTCAAGATAAGTTCATATATGATTGTTTGAGAAATTAAATCTTAAGAAGATTTCAATGAGGGGAAATTATTTCTCAAGAACTATATGGAAACTATCATTTACATATGTAATGAGAAGAAATTATTTCTCTAACACTAAGTAAGAAAACCCAAGATTAATTCTTGGTAGCAATGATAAGTAATGATGCTAGGTCAATTGGAGTGAGCCATTAAGGCTAAGTAAGGGTACTTAAGTGTTGTTTGGTGATTGTATCCTTGTATTCGTGTATAGACGCTAGTGCCGGGGAATACCAGGAAGACGAAGGATTCTACCCAGAAGAAGAAGAGCACTTTGACCACCTCAACAACCAAGGCAAGCTAACACCAATGCAAGCTAATATTCTTGCAAAGTGCAAAGCCCCTTGGGGCAAGGCACCATGAATCTTACCTTTTCTTACATAAGCCTATCCCAAGTTTTTACATTACAAGTTTTCTACTTGTTTTCTCAAGAAGTTACTTTTATAGTTAACTTTGGTCAAGGTACAAGAGGTTACTAGAGTAGTGAAGTTATTCTCAATCAAGCAAAGCAAGATAGCACCCCTCATGAATTAGAGCTAGTGCTAATGAAATAAAACTTGACTACTCTAGATGGGAACAATGTGACTTGAATTGAAATTTGAAACCTTGGAATGGTGAAGCATTCCATTGAATGATTTTTTAAGGTGAATATGACCAAGAGAAGATAGTGATTTTTGATAAACATGATATTGGTTTGAATGCGATACCTTTCCAATAGCAAGTACCCCCACAATACCTGATTATGGGTAGGGCTTAACTGGAACTTTATGCATCTTAGTATGGGTTCCCTCTGAACACACGTCATAGGGGTTACGCTTGAGGCTGCCTCCGTTGTTGAGAAATGATGTGAATTGAGGTGAATTGTACGGCCAAGCCCTGTGCAGTTCCCAGGTTGACAGTTGGTCTTCACTGGGAGGCCAAGCTCATGGGGAGAGGTGCTCATACTAGGATTTGTAAGTGAAAGGTTATGGTTGATGATCCGCGTACAGTGTTACGATGATTCGGGGTAATCCCGACGGATGAAATCAAATGTTGTGGCACAAGTGTGCAACCTCTGCAGAGTGTAAACCTATTCGAATAGACGCGTCCACGGTTACGGACGGTTGGAAAGGCTACAGTTTCCGATGTCATATCTTTGAAAATGATGATGAAAGAAGATGGTGAAATGACTTGTGGTGAATTGAATTGAAATCACCCCTTGAAATGGTGGGAATGACACTAATGTTCCCACTTGAGTTAGTTAGCACTTGAATAAGCTTTTCTCAAATACTTGTGAACTAAAATTGGCTTTCTGCAAATTAAACTAGAGCTTAGCACCCCTTTACTAGAGTTGAGAGTACTTACATTAGTATTAGTTTGCGAGTACTTTAAAGTACTCACGGCTGTGTCCCTGGCAATTCAAATGGCCAGACTATGAAGAGGAACAGAACTATCAAGATGACGGCAACCAAGATGTCTACGACAACTAGGAGATCTTCTGACGTCAGACGTTGGCCTGTGGACTAGAGAGTCCTTGTATCTTATGCTTCCGCTATGAACTTGTGTTTGTTCGTTGATCAATAGATCAACTATTCGTGTAATATGGATGATGTGATTCCAAGTTGTAAGACATTATGGTTTGTAATGAATGATGACTGTGATACTTAACTATTATGCCTCGCAACAACAATATTCCTGGGATTGCGATGTATGACATAATAGGCATTCAGACTTAAAAATCCGGGTGTTGACAAGTTGGTATCAGAGCCATTGTTTGACCTTAGGAGACCCTAGTTAGAATGGACGTCTGAAAATTTTAGTTTCAAAAACAAATAAGTGAATATTTGTGAAAAACTTATTCTCACTCTTATCCTTGAGATCTTTTTCAAAATGGGAATTTCATGCTCTACTTTTTCCTTTGAGAACTACATAAAACTATACACACTTGACCACTTCTTTAACTTACTCATCCTAATTGCTCACAGATGGAGTACAAATGGGAATTCTATCAGCTTGGCCACGGAGGAAACCTGATGTTCGAAAAAGACTTGAAGCAACTAGTGGAATATCTAGGACGCCCGTATCCCGAGTTCTTCGGAACACCCCTCAACAATCACTCCGGAGGACCACCTCGGTGGGAAGTTTCTGCAGACATACGAAGAAAGCTTGGAGCCCCGATATGGGAAACCATATGGTTTTCTGTAACGGGAAACACCTGGAAGGAAGGACTAGTCAGAGCGATGCAAGAAGCAATTGCCCGTCTGTGCGGACAAAATGAGAATAAGATCAAGAACACTCGCTTCATCTACTACCCAAGACATGACCCCATGGGAAGACCGATGACCATGCCCCCGCACACGGAGATGAACCACTATGTAGCACACCTCGATTTCATGCTGTACAAGACCCGCAAAGAGTTGGACAATGCCCTCGCCTATCGCCAAGCACATTACCCGTAACAACGAAGACTCCACCCCGAAGAGTAGTATCACTCCAGCACTTAAGTAGGTGTGAGTTGTATCAGGATCCCCTTGTATCGTAGAGCGAATGAATGGTTCTTCAAACCAACGGTGTGTTAGATTTGTAATGTGTGATGTTTGGTATGAATGAAAAAGTGTTGTTGGTTTGACCCCCTCAACACTACTCAAGTTTTCAAGTTTTGAACTTTGTGAACTTTAATTCAAACAAACCGTAGAAATTTCCCTCTTATCTTATCACCCACTCCGATGTTCAGATGGCCCCACCAACCCGCAACGCCACCCAAGAAGCCATGCTGCA
Organism: Lolium perenne; assembly: GCF_019359855.2. Classification (NCBI taxonomy): domain Eukaryota; kingdom Viridiplantae; phylum Streptophyta; class Magnoliopsida; order Poales; family Poaceae; genus Lolium; species Lolium perenne. The sequence continues at coordinate 194,413,622 of NC_067245.2, forward strand.
GATGCTAGAGATGATGATGGCCGACCGAGAAGCCGAGAGAGCTGAACGCCAAGCCAACGTTGCTGCACTGCAACAGCTTGCTTAGAACAACAACAGCCATGGAAACCACGACCACCCTGGGTCAGAACTGAAGAACTTTCAGAACACCAACCCACCTATCTTCAACAAGACCGAAGAGCCCCTCGACGCCGACGACTGGCTCCAGACGATGGAGAATAACTTGGAAGTAGCTGGAGTGGAAGCCAATGAGAAGGTCTTGTTTGCAACCCACTATCTTGCCGGACCAGCCCGCGCTTGGTGGACAAGCACTCGTGCCATGAACGGAGGTCAGTTCATGACTTGGGAGGATTTCAAGCTCAAGTTTAGCAAGTACCATGTGCCCCAAGGACTGATCAAGATAATGAGAGACGAGTTCCGCGAACTCAAGCAAGGCAGAATGTCCGTGGTAGAATACCGCGACAGATTTCTTACTCTGTCAAGGTACGCCCCGGATGAAACCGACACCAATGAGAAGCGGAAGGAAAGATTTCTGAACGGATTACATGACGAGATGCAGACCGTACTGGTCAACATTCCCTTTGCTGACCTGGAAGCCCTGGTGGACTCCGCCATCCAGATGGAAGGGAAGCTTCACCAAGCCAATGAGAACCGCAAGCGCCGAATGATGAACCAGCATGGGTCCAGCAATACCCAGAATTACCGCAACAACTTATCCGGAGGATATACTCCAAAATACAACAAGCCCCCTGCCCAGAACTACCGCCCAAACTACACCAACAACCACGGAGGACCCCCGAAGCCCGGAGGCAACAACAACAACAATCACACCAGCAACAACAACCCCAACAACAACAACAACGGGAACAACAACAACAACAACAACAACAACACTGGCCCTAGGACTGGAAGCAACGCCATCCCCGTCGCCAACAAGGACAAGGCCACCATCACTTGTTATGAGTGTGGAGTGGTTGGGTATTACTCCAATGAGTGCCCCAAGAGACTCGCCAAGATTGCCGGCAACACCGCTGCACCTGCTCAGAACCAACGCCGCTTTGCCGCAAGAAAGAACCAGAACAACAACGGCCGCTACTACAACATGACTGCCACCGAAGCCCAAGAAGCACCTCAGGCCATGCCAAGTATGTCTTCCTGTTAAATTATATCGCCCAATCTCTCTTAGGAACCTAACTTTTCCTAAAATCTCGGGACGAGATTTGTTTAAGGGGGAAGGGTTTGTAACACCCCAAATTTCAAAACAAAGAGAAAATGAATTTCCTTTTTCCAAAAATGAGAACCAACAAAAAAAATTCTTAAATAGAGTGCTATGCTTAGTACTCATACCTATTACTTGTGTTTTTGCCATGATGAGTGTTATTATGCTTATGTGATAAACCCTAAAACCCTAAATTGATCAAGTGAAGATCACAAACCAAATAAAATTAAAAGAGAGAGAAATCAAATAAGAAAAACCCTAAACCCTAACCTCCTCAAAAATCATTTGGGATCTATTTTGAGAAAACCCAAAATAAAGAAAAAGACATATGTGGGCATCTAGCCCAAATGTGTAACTTGTGAACTCTATCTTTCTTACTTTGCTAAATGGTAGTGAACCATTGCAAAACTTACTAAACCCTAAAACCTCATCCCTCTTGTCATCAATCTTTGAAAAATAAAATAAAAAAAAGATCTTATTTAAGAAAAAGGCATATGCAAGCCTATGGCTACTTTTTGAAAATGATGAGCTTTGCTTTGTCTACCTTGAGTAGATGAATTGAAATACCTCAACCCACTCAACAAAGCACCTACCAATCAATTCAAGTGAGAAACAAAATAAAATCCAACATATGCATGGAGGCATATGTGGCACTTAGCCAAATTATCAAATCTTGACCTAGCCACTTCCATTACCTCAAAATGGTTTGAACCTTTCACCTAACTCAATCTAACACCAAATAAACCTCACTCTTGTCAAAATGAAGCAAAGAAAAATAAAAGAATAAAAGTTAGAAATTCACAAAACCCTCACATATGGCTTATGCCATTTTTATGAATTTTGACCCTAGACCATTTTGGTCTTCAACATTAGTTGAATAATGTTACTAAACACTTATTACAACTTTTGGAATCAAAGAAACACAAATTAAATGATTTTTCAAACTCAAATTTTGCTCACATGTGATAATGGTCAAAACTGCCAATTATAGTCTGATCACTACTTTGAGCCCCTGCAATTCAACATTTTCAAACTAAACCTTGCTAACTCTTTGCACCTCTTCCAAGATAACAGCAAGGTGAACACTTTTTGTAAAGATCACCATGTCAAATTCATCCTAGATCAAATGCTATGCTCATCCAAAGTTGGAACATTTTATCATATTCAACAATCTCACACTTAGCAACTTTTGCAATATTGTGAATTGGAAATTTCCACCACCACACCTCATTTTCTCTGGTCAAAAACAACTTAAATAAATACCACATTTCCAAATCTTGCCACCTTTTGAATCAAACCAAATTTGGTAAATTACCTCCAATTTCAATTATGGAACAATGCAACACTATTTGAAATAGTGATCTACCTCAAACCCTACTGCCCTCTTTCACTCCACCTTGCTCCCCTGTCCCCTCTCTCCCTACACCTGCACAGCAACCCTAAGGGGACAAGTAAACCTAGCCCTAGACCACACCATGCCGGCCATGTTCCTCTCCCCCTATTCTCCTTCCTCCCTAACCTTGGCCAAGAAGTCACAGAGCTCCACCTCACCTCTCTACTGCATCCTAGTCCAGCCCCTGTCAAGAAGGATGTCGACCATCGTCGGAAAACTCGCGCCCAGAGATGTCCAGGTCATGCCGAGGACGTCGAGCACGCGCCCGTGGACACGCCCTGGCCACGAGTCGCCTCGCCAGCACAACCTCGCCCTGGACCACCACTGAGCACGTTGAGCTTCGCCGTCGCATTGCCAACCCACCAGACACGTCCCTTGCCTCGCGCGAGCACCGCCGCCCTCGACATCATCGCCGGATTTCCGCGCTCGTGCTGCCAGCGTTCGCCATCGCCCTCGCCTGCCAGAACCGTCCCCCACCTCGCCGTCTAGCCTCCTAGCACCGCCTCGACCACACCTATCTAGCGCCTACCTCGCCGACCCCCTTCCCTCGCCGGAGCCGCCGCTCTGCTGTCACCCTTCCCGCACCCCTCACGGCCAACTCGTCCCTATAAAAGGAGCCGTCCCCGCGCCTTCACCGCCACAGCAAATCCACTTCTCTCCTCTCTCTGAATCTCCTCCGCCCCTCTCCATCGAACATCGCCACCGCTAGACGGCCAATTGCTTGCCGGAGGCCCGCAAGCAACTGCAGAGCAACTCACCGCCACAGGCCACCCCAAGCCTCACCATCGGTACCATTCGGCTCACCGTCGACGATAACGTCGCCTAGCACTGTCGCCATCCCTCGCCGGAGTCCAGAAGCGCCGCCGACCCCCTACCTCCGCCGCGCCAGAGCCTCCCTCTCGTCGACGACGACGATGATTGCCAGCCGTCGGATCTGCATCTAATCGCACGGCCACCACTGCAACGTACCGCTTCGGTAAGGCTGACTCGCTGACGTGCGGGCCCCTCTGTCAGGCGGCCCATGGCGTGTGAAGCGATACTGGGCCGGCCCACCTCCCTCTTCCACGTTTTGGCCTGTTAACTTTCCCGCCCAAACCCACGTTTTCAAATTAGTTTAATCCTTTTCAGAGAAATTTAAATACTGGTCTTGTCTTAGAAATTAAATAGTTTCAAATCTACTGCACCAAATTCAACAAATTTTATATTGTTGGAAAGCTTAGGAAATGCTTGATCCAACCCCACTGGTCCCACTTCAAAATCTTGTGTACAATTAATGTGACAAAAATAACAAATCAGGGACTTTTGCACCTTCAAATAAATCTTAAAAATCAACCAAAATTGATATTTAGTTAATTCCAACTCTAATAGTTCACATTTGACTTACACTAATTGTTTATAGAAGAAAATGGTGTGGTCACTTTGCATGATCATGCCCTAGTTTAATTAATGGACAATATGACTAGTTTATGTAATTGATATTGTCCAAAACTATTATGCAAATCATATGAAGTCTTATACCTCATTTAAATCTTGTCTCAAATGAATTCATGTGATGTTTGGACCCCTGGCCAAACTCACTTATCTGAATTACTTAGAGATTTAAATCATTTGTAGCAGTACTAAATGGTATGAGGTGGTCTACCTCATTTAAATCATTTTCTCAGATGATAATGATGAATATTTGACTTAGGTCAAGATAAGTTCATATATGATTGTTTGAGAAATTAAATCTTAAGAAGATTTCAATGAGGGGAAATTATTTCTCAAGAACTATATGGAAACTATCATTTACATATGTAATGAGAAGAAATTATTTCTCTAACACTAAGTAAGAAAACCCTAGATTAATTCTTGGTAGCAATGATAAGTAATGATGCTAGGTCAATTGGAGTGAGCCATTAAGGCTAAGTAAGGGTACTTAAGTGTTGTTTGGTGATTGTATCCTTTTATTCTTGTATAGACTCTAGTGCCGGAGAATACCAGGAAGACGAAGGATTCTACCCAGAAGAAGAAGAGCACTTTGACCACCTCAACAACCAAGGCAAGCTAACACCAATGCAAGCTAATATTCTTGCAAAGTGCAAAGCCCCTTGGGGCAAGGCACCATGAATCTTACCTTTTCTTACATAAGCCTATCCCAAGTTTTTACATTACAAGTTTTCTCAAGAAGTTACTTTTATAGTTAACTTTGGTCAAGGTACAAGAGGTTACTAGAGTAGTCTATTCTCAATCAAGCAAAGCAAGATAGCACCCCTCATGAATTAGAGCTAGTGCTAATGAAATAAAACTTGACTACTCTAGATGGGAACAATGTGACTTGAATTGAAATTTGAAACCTTGGAATGGTGAAGCATTCCATTGAATGATTTTTTAAGGTGAATATGACCAAGAGAAGATAGTGATTTTTGATAAACATGATATTGGTTTGAATGCGATACCTTTCCAATAGCAAGTACCCCCACAATACCTGATTATGGGTAGGGCTTAACTGGAAGTTTATGCATCTTAGTATGTGTTCCCTCTGAACACACGTCATAGGGGTTACACTTGAGGCTCCCTCCGTTGTTGAGAAATGATGTGAATTGAGGTGAATTGTATGGCCAAGCCCTGTGTAGTTCCCAGGTTGATAGTTGGTCTTCACTGGGAGGCCAAGCTCATGGGGAGAGGTGCTCATACTAGGATTTGTAAGTGAAAGGTTATGGTTGATGATCCGCGTACTGTGTTACGATGATTCGGGGTAATCCCGGCGGATGAAATCAAATGTTGTGGCACAAGTGTGCAACCTCTGCAGAGTGTAAACCTATTCGAATAGCCGCGTCCACGGTTACGGACGGTTGGAAAGGCCATACAGTTTCCGATGTCATATCTTTGAAAATGATGATGAAAGAAGATGGTGAAATGACTTGTGGTGAATTGAATTGAAATCACCCCTTGAAATGGTGGGAATGACACTAATGTTCCCACTTGAGTTAGTTAGCACTTGAATAAGCTTTTCTCAAATACTTGTGAACTAAAATTGGCTTTCTGCAAATGAAACTAGAGCTTAGCACCCCTTTACTAGAGTTGAGAGTACTTACATTAGTATTAGTTTGCGAGTACTTTAAAGTACTCACGGCTGTGTCCCTGGCTATTCAAATGGCCAGACTATGAAGAGGAATAGAACTATCAAGATGACGGCAACCAAGATGTCTACGACAACTAGGAGATCTTCTGACGTCAGACGTTGGCCTGTGGACTAGAGAGTCCTTGTATCTTACGCTTCCGCTATGAACTTGTGTTTGTTCGTTGATCAATAGATCAATTATTCGTGTAATATGGATGATGTGATTCCAAGTTGTAAGACATTATGGTTTGTAATGAATGATGACTATGATACTTAACTATTATGCCTCGCAACAACAATATTTCTGGGATTGCGATGTATGACATAATAGGCATTCGGACTTAAAAATCCGGGTGTTGACACCGCTTGATCCGAGCCTCCCTCAACTCTTGCCTGCTCAACACGGTCACCGGCCGTGACAAGAGGATCAAGAATTGCCATCCCATCGCCATAACGAATCCTCCGCTAAAAGTTCTCATCCGTGAGAGCTCATCAAGATTATGCACCAGTGAAATTGCAAAAGAGAAATCATTTCTGCACCAACTATCAATGCATACATCTATTAATTATCAATACAAAATTTTAATTTTTGTTAATTATCAGTCATCCTCGTGATGCTAAATTATTTTTATTCTTGGTTAAGCATTAAGTATGGTCCTTCGGACAAAATACATGAGTACAAGAACAGTCTGGTTCTCAAGTATAAATAAAAACCTAATTTGCGTCCAGGACAGTGAGGATTTGAACCACATGTTGGATTTTGACACCCACTCTCTCGACAAGTTTTGGGAGGCTCACTTCTTACACAATCTTATAGAATAGTTAATATCGTAATTTACATGTTGATATTTCAAAGAAAAAAGCAGGAAGGCAAATACAATTTCCAAACAAACAAAGAATAGCTAAAAATGAACAATGGTACTTTGTGTATTTATGTTCCAAAATGAACGAAGGAACAATTGTGCTTTGCTAGCATAATGGGTCTATGTATCTAGTGGGAAACTGAAACTAGCAGCAGTGCGTTGGGGGGTTGGGCCCTGACTGCTTGACGCCGCCGAGCATCTGTGTCACCATCTCGATCCCGCTCACCGTCCACCCTGCACCCTCCAACGGCCTGGCCGCCGCAGCGAGGTGGACGCCGAAGATCTGCGTCAAGAACATGAGCACCAACATCGCCTCGGCCATCCTCACGGTCGCCATTGCCATCACCATTTCTAATGTTGCTATGCTCCTCAGAAGACGAGAAGGATGGAGATTTCGTTCTAATCAGAAGCCTGCAGTTCTCGGTTCTCGCTCTAGTTAGTTAGCCTGTGTTGATGTGAAGAAAGTATACCGTGGTGAGCTTGTTTTTATAGGTGTCCGGGGTTCAGGCCGAGTTAGACGTACTGTGTCGGTACTGCGTGTGTGCATATGCAGTTTGATACTAGGTTTCAACTCCTGTGTTCTTTGTAGTAGCATGACCTTGGCGCCAAGTTTCTGACCTGTTCTTCGTATTCAACCACGAGGACCGAATAATTTCTTGCTGGACTCGTTATAATTATCTCCTGGTAATGTTGTTTTATGTCTCCCACGCGGGGGATTTTGGTCAGAATCGATCGGTGGCCCGATCAAGTCGTTCACTTCAGCTCCTTGAATCGTTCTTCCTAGCTTGTTGGACTAGCTTAGTAGCCTGTCATCCTGTTTGTAGAGCTTCACCCGCCGTAGGAGGAGTCTTCGAACTTGTAGTTAAGGCAACTACATGCGTGTTCTGAATTCTGAATTGCATTCAAAGGTCAAACAAAAAGAAAATGCTCGCAAAATGCCCAGTGGTCGACTACTGAACACGAAGTCAACACAATCAAGCATTTTCTTTGCCAATTCGTCTAATCACGACGAGTCCAACCGTCTATGCTAAAAAAAACAATGGGGATTAAGTCGTGCCTCATGGAACGTAAAAAAATTAACTGATGTGACCTAAGTAATACCCTCGAGTCGCCAATCTTTTCTCAATCACTTCCCTTTAGAGAAAAAGGTACATTGTTTTATTAAAAAACATAGGCATCAGTATAAACAGTTTTAGGAGTAAAATAAATACTAATAATTAATTAAACCACCTATCTACGACTACAAACACTTGTACGAGCCGAATGCGTGTTGTTACTCCATTTTTCGAAAATAGGAATATATTGATATCATAAAGATACCAATTATATCTAACCTCTGCAATAACGAAATGTACTAAAGACATTATGGATGCACAGCGGACGGGGAATATGTGGACCAGACGCACGTGCACCCCATTATGAAAAATTCTATAAAAAAATTACTATTTCAATGTTCAGGAAATTTTGAAAAATTGCACACACGTATTTCCAACAGTCTATGCTAAAAAAACAATGGAGGTTATAACGTAAAGAAATATTAACTGATGTGACCTAAGTAGTACCCTCGAGTCGCCAATATTTTCTCAATCACTTTGTTTTTGCAAAATAGGTACACTGTCTTGCTAATAGTCATTGACAATAATATAAAAAGTTTCAGTAGTAAAATAAATAAAACAAAATCATTAAACCACCTATTGGCAACTACAGACACTTGCACAAGCTGAATGTGGATCGTCGACGAAACTTGGGATAAAATCTAAAAATACACTTATTTGTAGACCAAGAGGGAGTATACAGTTTTGGCAAGCTAGGGAGAAAAGCTAATCTGGTCGTAGGGATGTCATCACTCAAGATCCTGACCATCATTCTTAGTGATCTGAGTATGCATACAAGCAACTGATTTATTTTAATGTTTTATTATCACCAATTTTTAAGGGTAACCAGAACACTATCCCCCCCTGTAACACCCAATTTTTTTGAAACAATTAAGAACCATAATTTCAATTATCCAATTTTTAGGGTTAACAAAAACTTTCCTATTTCCAAAATCTTTTCTATTATGTGAATGAATGGAATGTTTGCTAATACCATGAATGTGTGTTTGAAGAATTTGAAATAGATCCTAAGCCACAACCATGCGTTTAGGATCAAATGGAAACAAATTAAAAAGAAAATAAAATAGAAGTAGAGGCACACATCAGCCTATGGCCCTATTTGTGAATATAGGCCTATGTCATGATCTACCTTGTGTAGATGGTTTAAAAACCTTAACAAACCCAACCTAGTACTCACCAAGCCAAATCCAAAGTGAAACAAAATAGAAAGAAAATAAAAATCAAATAGGAGAGAGACATATGTGAGTGTATGGTCAATTTGCAAATTTCAGAAAATGCCCCACTTTCTTTGTTTGAATTGCTTAAACACAACACTATACAATTCGAACACAAAACAATACAATTTGGGTCAAAGAAAAGCAACACAAATCAAAGGAAAAATGAAAATCTAAGTTACATATGCTAATTGTCAAATCTGCCACTTTTAACATGTTACCTACTTTGAGCCCCTTTGGTTAATTTTTATAAAACTAAACTTTTTAATCTTTTTGCTCAGATCTATTGTACTCATAAAAATGAACAACTTGGTCAAAGTCAACCTTGCTGATTCAAAGTCAAACTCTTAATATAAGCATGCAAAGTGGCAACTTTGAAACAGATTCTAGATTGCCCCAAATTTTGGAATTTTCACAAACCAACTCCAAATTGCAAACCAAGACCACCAATTGATGTCAAACACTATTTATATCACAGCCATAAAGTATTTTTGCCAAATTCAAAGTCAAATGAGACCATTGCATCTCACATATGGTGATCGCATAGTTGAATAAAAAGTACAACCACTATTCTACCCACTATTCCCCACCTCACTCCCCTTTTTCTTGTGCTCATCTATAGCGCACCTTGTAGTCCAACAACTCCCAATGACATCACATTGCCTAGCCATGCTCACCATGACACAAGCTCTCTCTCTCTATGTCATGGCATAAGTCACACATGTTGGCCATGATCTTTTATGCATGTTCTAGCTCTCTCTAGCCTTGCCAACCATGTCACATACCTTGGCCTCACCTCATCTAAGCTTGCATTGCACTCATAGACCAAGAAAAATGCATAGAGGATCCATGCCATGGCCATGCCATCCCCTTGGTCACCACCACCATGCTCACCATGTCACCCTCCTCCCCTCTCTCTCTCTCACCTTGCCAATCTCCTCAACCCTATAAAAGGAGGCTACCCCCACTCCAATTCTTCACACCACTTCACTCCTCTCCTCTCCCTGATCCTTCTAAAGCAATCCCTCGTCCCAATTTCATCCACAGAGCCCCAATCGATCACCGGAGCGCCGCCAGTACTGCTGCAAGATCGCCAGAGCTAGGAGCCGCCCCAGGAAACGCCGCCGGTACAAGGAGCCTCACCATCCTTGACAACGCCACCCTGCATCAACGCCGACGACTGCCGGACCTCCGGTGAGCCGCCGACCCCCTAGGCTCGCCGCCAGTGAGCCCATGCTCATCGTCGACGACGACGCACGTGGACCGTCGGATCCTGCTCTAATCTTGCGGCTCACATAGATCATACCGTTTCGCTGTTTAAGTACCGCTGACAGTAGGTCCCGCTGTCAGGCGGCCTGCTCGTGTGAGACACGCAGTGGGCTGGCCCGTTTTCCTTTTCTCCCCTGGCCCAATTCGTTTTCCCGCGTAGCCCAACAATTCAAATTCGAATTTTTTCGTTTAACTGAAATTCAATACTGGTGCTTGATTCAAAATTTAATAGAATCAAATCTACTAAGCCAAATTTGATGAATTTTATATTTTTGGAAAGCCTATGAAATTATCTAACAAACCCCACTGGTTTAAAACCCTAGTTCATTGTAGATCACCTGCAATAAAAATAACAAGTCAGTACATTTTCCAAATTCAAATATTTATTAAAAATCAACCATAATGAATTTTGAGTTGATTCCAACTCTCAAAAATCATATTTCATATTGTCTATCTGAATATGTAAAAATATGATATGGTTGTTTCATATGATCATGGGCTAGATTCAAATAGTGGCTATGTGACCATTTCTAGCTCATTTAAATTATTTAAAAAATAATATTTAAATTCTATGAGGTGTAGCATCTCATTTAAATCACTTTCCCAAGTAATTCAAGGTGAGGTGATGACATTAGACTTCATGACCTCATATGTTATTATTTGGAAATATTAAATCATTTTCATAGTAGTATTTAAATTGCATGAGGTATAATACCTCATTTAAATCACTTTCCCCAAATGATAAATATGAAGTGTTGACCTTGGTCAACATGTACTCATACTTTATTATTTGAGGAGATTAAATCTTAACAAGATTCACTGAGAGAAAATTATTTCTCAAAGAAAATAAATAGAAACCCTAATCAATATTTCAATGAGATAAAATTATTTTTCTTAAAAACAAAACAAAGTCAACCACCATGTTAATAAGGATGTGATGCTATATTAGCTTGTGTGAACCATTTGTGTGTTTGGTCTAGTACTTAAGAATTGGTTGGTAATTGTATACCCCGTATCCGTTGATAGACGCTAGTACCGAGGACTACCAGGAGGAGGAGGCCTTCTACGAGGAAGAAGAAGAAAACTTTGATCACTACACCACTCAAGGCAAGCTATATTATTGCAAGTTATACTCTTTCAAGCTACCTTGTGCAAAGCTCTACTAGATCAAGGCACCATTACATATTGTTTTGTGTTTAATGATCCCAACCCAAGTTTTTACCTTATAAGTTTTTTACTTTGGTTTATCAAAGTTTATTTTTGATTCATGATTTACTTGGTTTAGATATAGAGTAGTACAAGAGCATCAAATTTAGCCTAGAGCAATACAAGCTAATTAGCACCCCTCATGACTAGTTGCTAGTGCTAAAAACTAAAAGTGACTACTCTGGATGGGAACATGTGAAATCAAATGACTTTGAAAACCTTGGAATGATGAGTCATTCTATTGAAAGATTTTGAAGGTGAATATGACTTGTGAATGACATGGTGAATTTTACAAAAATTGATGGTTGGGTTCGGATGCGATACCATTCCAATTTTTGAGTACCCCCACAATACCTGATTATGGGTAGGGCTTAACTGGAAGTTTATGTATTTTAGTATGAGTTCCCTCTAAACAAGCATCATAGCGGTTATGCCGAGGCTGCCTCCGTTGAAAGTGAAATGATGTGAAATGACGTGAAATGAGGTGAATGTCCAGCCCAAGCCCTGTGCAGTTCCCAGGTTGACGGTTTGTCTTCACTGGGAGGCCAAGCTCATGGGGAGAGGTGCCTATACTAGGATATGTAAGTGAAAGGTTATGGTTGATGATCCGCATACTTAGTATGATTATTCAGGGCTATCCTTGACGGATGAAATCAAAAGTTGTGGCACAAGTGTACAACCTCTGCAGAGTGTAAACCTATTCGAATAGCCGTGTCTGCGGTTATGGACGGTTGGAAAGGCCATACTGTTCCGTCATCAGACAAATTTCAAATGTGACATGTGAAGGGTGACTTGTGACTTGAACTTGAAAGGTGAATTTGAATTGATCACAACAGAGTTGTGGGAATGATACTAATGTTCCCACTTGAGTAAGTTAGGCAAATGAAGAGTCTTTTATTACTAAAGTGCTTATGAAATAAAACTGGCTTTATACAAATGAACCTAGAGCTTAGCACCCCCTTACCGTAGTTGATAGTAATTACATTAGTATTAGTTTGCGAGTACTTTAAAGTACTCATGGCTTGGTCCCTGGCTATTCAAATGGCCAGACTATGAATAGCACCAGTACCATGAAGATGGGCAGCAGGACGTCTATGATAACTAGGACTACTCCTGACGTCAACAATTTCCTGTGGAACAGATGGACCGCTACTACGCTACTTCCGCTATGTGCTATATAATTGATCATTAGATCAACTGTTGTATTAAGACTGGATCATGTGATCCCTTGATGTAAGACTATTATGGTTTGTAATGAATGATGTTCTGTGATATCAATCTATTATGTCTCGCAAAAACAATATTCTTGGGATTACGATGTATGGCATAATAGGCATCTGGACTTAAAAATCCGGGTGTTGACAAGGTGGTATCAGAGCCACTGTTTGACCTTAGGAGGCCCTAGTTAGAATGGACGTCTGAAAAACTTAGTTTTTCAAAACAAATGAAGTGAATATTTTTCAAAACTTATTCTCTCTCATATCTTTGAAATCTTTTCAAAATAAGAAATTCATGCTCTACTTTTCCTTGAAATGCTACATAAAATTTTGCACACTTGATCATCTTAGTAGAATTTACACCTACGCAGGAGAGCACTTGTGTGAGTTTGTATCTGTCCACTTGTATCGTAGAACAAGGAAATAGTTCTTAAAACCATTGGTGCGTTAGTGGTAATGTGTGTTGATTGGCATGAATACAAAAATGTTGTTGGTTTTTACCACCTCAACACTACTCAAGTTTTCAAGAATTGAACTTTTCAAATTCTTATCCAAACAAACCTTAGAAAAATTCCCTCTCATCTTGTGACTTGCTATGAGTGCCCCAAGAAGCTTTCCAAGACTGCCCCCAATACCGCTGCACCTGCTCAGCAGCAACACCGTGTCTCCACTGGAAGGAACCCGAACAACCGCAACGGTCGTTTCTACCGTATGAATGCTACAGAAGCTCAGGAAGCACCCCATGCCAAGCAGAGTATGTTTCCATGTTAACCCATTTGCCCAATCTCTCTTAGGTTCCTAACTTTTCTTAAATCTCGGGACGAGATTTTGTTTAAGGGGGGAAGGTTTGTAACACCCCAAAATTTTGAAACAATTAAGAACCATAATTTCAATTATCCAATTTTTAGGGTTAACAAAAACTTGCCTATTTCCAAAATCTTTTCTATTATGTGAATGAATGGAATGTTTGCTAATACCATGAATGTGTGTTTGAAGAATTTGAAATTGATCCTAAGCCATAACCATGCATTTAGGATCAAATGGAAACAAATTAAAAAGAAAATAAAATAGAAGTAGAGGCACATATGAGCCTAAGGCTCTATTTGTGAATATAGGACTATGTCATGATCTACCTTGTGTAGATGGTTTGAAAACCTTAACAAACCCAACCTAGTACTCACCAAGCCAAATCCAAAGTGAAACAAAATAGAAACAAAATAAAAATCAAATAGGAGAGAGACATATGTGAGTGTATGGTCAATTTGCAAATTTGAGCAAATGCCCCACTTTCTTTGTTTGAATTGCTTAAACACAACACTATACCATTTGAACACAAAATAATACAATTTGGGTCAAATAAAAGCAACACAAATCAAAGGAAAAATGAAAATCTAAGTTACATATGCTAATGGTCAAATCTGCCACATTTAACATGTTACCTACTTTGAGCCCCTTTGGTTAATTTTTTTAAACTAAATTTTCTAATCTTTTTGCCCATATCTATTGTACTCATAAAAGTGAACAACTTGGTCAAAGTCAACCTTTCTGATTCAAAGTCAAACTCTTAATATAAGCATGCAAAGTGGCAACTTTGAAACAGATTCTAGATTACCCCAAATTTTGGAATTTTCACAAACCAACTCCAAATTGCAAACCAAGACCACCAATTGATGCCAAACATTATTTATATCACAGCCATAAAGTATTTTGGCCAAATTCAAAGTCAAATGAGACCATTTCATCTCACATATGGTGATCACATAGTTGAATAAAAAGTACAACCACTATTCTACCCACTATTCCCCACCTCACTCCCCTTTTTCTTGTGCTCATCTATAGTGCACCTTGTACTCCAACAACTCCCAATGACATCACATTGCCTAGCCATGCTCACCATGACACAAGCTCTCTCCATATGTCATGGCATATATCACACATGTTGGCCATGATCTTTTATGCATGCTCTAGCTCTCTCTATCCTTGCCAACCATGTCACATACCTTGGCCTCACCTCACCTAAGCTTGCATTGCACTCATAGACGAAGAAAAATACATAGAGGATCCATGCCATGGCCATGCCATCCCCTTGGTCACCACCACCATGCTCACCATGTCACCCTCCTCCCCTCTCTCTGTCACCTTGCCAACCTCCTCAACCCTATAAAAGGAGGGTTCCCCCACTCCAATTCTTCACACCACTTCAGTCCTCTCCTCTCCCTGATCCTCCTCAAGCAATCCCTCGTCCCAATTTCATCCACAGAGCCCCAATCGATCGCCGGAGCGCCGCCAGTACTACTGCAAGATCGCCAGAGCTAGGAGCCGCCCCAGGAGACGTCGCCGGTACAAGGAGCCTCGCCATCCTCGACAACGCCGCGCTGCATCAACGCCGATGACCGCCGGACCTCCGGTGAGCCGCCGACCCCCTAGGCTCGCCGCCAGTGAGCCCGTGCTCGTCCTCGACGACGACGCACATGGACCGTCGGATCCTTCTCTAATCCTGCGGCTCACATAGATCATACCGTTTCACTGTTCAAGTACCGCTTACAGTAGGTCCCGCTGTCAGGCGGCCTGCTCGTGCGAGACACGCAGTGGGCCGGCCCGTTTTCTTTTTCTCCCCTGGCCCAATTCGTTTTCCCGCGCAGCCCAACAATTCAAATTCGAATTTTTTTCGTTTAACTGAAATTCAATACTGGTGTTTGATTCAAAATTTAATAGAATCAAATCTACTGAGCCAAATTTGATGAATTTTATATTGTTGGAAAGCTTATGAAATTATCTAACCAACCCCACTGGTTTAAAACCCTAGTTCATTGTAGATCACCTGCAATAGAAATAACAATTCAGTACCTTTTCCAAATTCAAATATTTATTAAAAATCAACCATAATGAATTTTGAGTTGATTCCAACTCTCAAAAATCACATTTCATATTTTCTATCTGAATATTTAAAAATATGATATGGTTGTTTCATATGATCATGGGCTAGATTCAACTAGTGGCTATGTGGCCATTTCAAGCTCATTTAAATTATTTCAAAAATAATATTTAAATTCTATGAGGTGTAGCATCTCATTTAAATCACTTTACCAATTAATTCAGGGTGAGGTGATGACATTAGACTTCATGACCTCATATGTTATTATTTGAGAATATTAAATCATTTACATAGTAGTATTTAAATTGCATGAGGTATAATACCTCATTTAAATCACTTTCCCCAAATGATAAATATGAAGTGTTGGCCTTGGTCAACATGTACTCATACTTTATTATTTGAGGAGATTAAATCTTAACAAGATTCACTGAGAGGAAATTATTTCTCAAAGAAAATAAATAGAAACCCTAATCAATATTTCAATGAGAGGAAATTATTTTTCTTAAAAAGAAAACAAAGTCAACCCCCATGTTAATAAGGATGTGATGCTAGATTAGCTTGTGTGAACCATTTGTGTGTTTGGTCTAGTACTTAAGAATTGCTTGGTGATTGTATACCCCGTATCTGTTAATAGACGCTAGTACCGAGGACTACCAGGAGGAGGAGGCCTTCTACGAGGAAGAAGAAGAAAACTTTGATCACTACGTACACCACTCAAGGCAAGCTATATTATTGCAAGCTATACTCTTGCAAGCTACCTTGTGCAAAGCTCTACTAGAGCAAGGCACCATTACATATGGTTTTGTGTTTAATGATCCCAACCCAAGTTTTTACCTTATAAGTTTTTGACTTTGGTTTATCAAAATTTATTTTTGATTCATGATTCACTTGGCTTAGATATAGAGTAGTACAAGAGCATCAAATTTAGCCTAGAGCAATACAAGCTAATTAGCACCCCTCATGACTAGTTGCTAGTGCTAAAAACTAAAAGTGACTACTCTGGATGGGAATATGTGAAATCAAATGACTTTGAAAACCTTGGAGTGATGAGTCATTCTATTGAAAGATTTTGAAGGTGAATATGACTTGTGAATTACATGGTGAATTTTACAAAAATTGATGGTTGGGCTCGGATGCGATACCATTCCAATTTTTGAGTACCCCCACAATACCTGATTATGGGTAGGGCTTAACTGGAAGTTTATGTATTTTAGTATGGGTTCCCTTTAAACAAGCGTCATAGGGGTTATGCCGAGGCTGCCTCCGTTGAAATTGAAATGATGTGAAATGACGTGTGACATAGGCATCCCCAATGGGTCTGCCGAAGATGGTACCCGGGGTTTACTGAAGGCCCACGACCCGAAGAATAAGAAGAATCGAAAGCCCAAGTTGCTAGTTAAGGAAAGCTAGAGTTGTATTAGGAGAGAACACTTGTAATATTGCGGGATGAGTTGGAAACCCTCCCGGACTCTGTAACTTGTGTATCATGAATCCCTCGGCTCCACCACCTATATAAGGGGGAGCCGAGGGACAAAGAAAGCATCGATTCATTGTCTCACAAACCCTAGTTTTCATATCGTCGAGTACATTTCAGCTGAAACCTTCGAGATCTACTTGCCCTCTACTTCTAAGTAAACCCTAGTCTACAACCCGTAGGCATTGACAAGTTAATCCCTTGTCAATTGGCGCCGTCTGTGGGAATTAGAGGCGTCAAGGATCTGATCTCGATGGCACGTTCAACATCGTCGACTTCATCAACTGCAAGCAACGCGATGGATCGAGGTAAACAGATCGAAACTGGTCCTGTCGATTTTGTTCCTCACCCGCCCTCCCGTTTGGATGCATATGCGTATCTGGAGGAGCCTATGGAGATGACGTTCGGAAGGTTCCACTTTCACGTTGAGAAAGAGGGAGCGTATCGTCTCGAAATTCCGATCTCGTCGGGATTATCGGCGGTCGATTCCGATTTTTCGAACTCAACATCGTCAATCGAGTCAGGCGAAGAGGAGACTTCATCGCCACGCTTCATCAGCACCAGGGCAAGCGAAAAGCTCGCCAAAATCTTCAGCGACATGTCCTTCGAGTCATCTGCGGACTCAGATATAAGCGATGACTCGAATAGCTTCGACAGCTTCAACTTCATCGACAGATCTACTACCATTGGCAAGGTCTTCACCAATCTTTATGATGGTGTCACCAAACCCAACATGGTTCAGTATCCAAAATATCATCAGATCTATGCAATCGGAGATCCGAGTCGCCCACAAGAGGAGACATCAGAGAATTTCTACGAGGCGGGAAATCCATATGTCGATCCTGCAGATCTCAAAAGAGGTCTAGGAACAAAATATATTGGACCAGGAACACGAGAGATGGTGCGATTTCCACATGAAGTATGGGATCGAGTCCCAAGAGCTATTAATGGTACAGAACCAATGACTGTAACGGCGACACCTGAGGAGTTACAAGCATATCAGTATAGGCTTGCACGTACCAGGCGGGAGCTCGAGAAGCAGAAAATCGAGTTGGATAGAAGGCAGGAAGCAGCCTCTGCATCAAGTAGGCGAAGGGCGGAGTTAAGTCGACAATCAGGAACTTCGGGAGATAGCCACATGGCAGCTCGAAATAGAGCAAGGTCTCGGCTGCAGAATATACCAGAGGCAGATAGAGAGAATCTGGTTCAAAACCTCGACATGTCCTTTATGTCGATAGACACGAGAGGAAACATTATCCCTAAGACACCAGAGGCCGGGTATATGGCGACGCAAGCCTTTATCCTCGCATCCAAGCCACCTCCCGGAGATCCAAGAGAAGCATTGTACAACATGGCTATGGCAGGAGTTGGGGCCATGGGAACAGCGTTTGTAACAACACCTCCCGAAGGTTTAGCAAGGCAAAACAGTCCACGACCTGCGGCAGCAGCACCAGTTCCCGAGAGAACAGGTGGAGCAAGAGACACAGCAGCGCAAGCAAGGGTGGACAGAGCACGACAAAATAGAAGGGAACATCGACACTCCCCAGAGATAGATGACGAGGATATGTGTGGGCTGCCCTGCTTCACAAGGAGAGTCCGAAAAATTCGAGTTCCTTCGGGGTTTAAACTACCCGATAACTTCAAAAAATTTGACGGCCTGCAAGATCCAGAGGATTGGCTAGTTGATTATCTCGAGACGGTGAAGCTGATAGGAGGAACCAGAGCAACAGCCATGCAGAGCATCCAAGTACACTTGAGTGGAGCTGCGCGATCTTGGATAAAGAAGCTTCCTCCTGGTTCTATCGACAGCTGGGATAGCTTTGAGGATGTGTTCGTCAAGAATTTCCGGTCCACTTGCAAAAAACCCGCATCGCTAGAGGAGCTAAGAGCGTGTCAACAAAAGCCAGACGAATCAATGAGAAAATATATCCAAAGGTGGAATATCATCAAAAACTCGGCAGAGAATATATCTGACGAGAGAGCGATAGACACGTTTTTTGCAGGAATCCGATGAGGAGATTTTGTCGAGGACTTGGGGAGAACCAACCCAAAAACAATATCTGCATTGATGGAGATAGCAAACAGATGGGCAGATGGAGAAGATGCTGTTCACAACAAACGGCATAGGTCACCAGAGGAGGATCGTGGTCGAAATTATCAAAATAGACGCCGTTTCTCTCGGCAATACTCAAACTACGATGCTCCCGGCCAAATCTCGGCTGGGTTTCGAGCAAGCGCTGGAGGAAGCAATATAGATGATTATCAAAGGAGCAACGAGCAGCGAGGCGACAATAGAGATGACTCCCGAAATAACAAGCCAAATAATGGGCCAAGGTTCCAGTGACCTTTCGTGTCTCCCGAGGAAATGATGAATGGGCCGTGTCAGATGCATTTCTATCTCGACAACAATGGAAAGAGATAGTCAGGACACCTGCAAAAGGATTGCCGAAATTGTCAGGCAATGCTAAGGTGGGCAGGGCACGCCAATGCCCAGGCGACAAATAGAAACCCGCAAGGGCCCAGGAGTGAGATTCACTTGCCACCTCCTCCCGCAATTACGGACGAAAATCGACACCAGCTCAGAATAGCGGCATCACCAGCACCACCACCTTACGTTGATCCCAATTCCAACGGAGCAGTCTCGATGATTCAGAAAGTCAGGCCATCCAATAGAGCTCAGAAAGTAATCTCGCGACAGGTGTTCATGGTAGAGAAGATGCTTCCACCAACGGTTGAGTACCTCAATTGGTCAGGGCAAGACATTGGCTTCACAATAGCAGATCATCCGCAGCAAGTTCCTCGACCAGGGCAATCAGCACTTATCTTACCAGCAGTAATTGCAGGATTCAACGTATCTCGAGTATTCATAGATGGAGGCAGCAGTTTAAACCTTATGTATGCAGATACACTAAGGAAGATGAACATATCTCTCGCAAATCTGAAACCAACCGACACACGTTTCCATGGCATCACGCCAGAGAAGCCAAGTTATCCATTGGGGAAGATCAATCTCGATGTTCAGTTTGGGACCCGAGAAAACTATAGGATAGAGAGGCTGGAGTTTGAAGTCGTGGATTTCCCGTCGCAGTATCACGCCTTGTTGGGACGGCCAGCATATGCCAGGTTTATGGCGGTACCACATTACACATACTTGTTATGGAGGATGCCTGGACCTAAGGGACCAATCACAGTTAAAGGAAGCTTCGCGTTAGCCGATAAATGTGACAAGGATTTTCATCGACTGTCAGAAACCTTCGGGATGCAAGCAGAGTACATGGCGTCAAGGCTCATGACTGATTACGATGTGTTGCCAGATGTAGGAAGGCCTAATAAGGAATCAACTTTTAATACTGCGAAAAATTCTAAGGAGGTGCAGATTCACCCGACAGATCCAAAGAAGACGACATCCATCATGACAGACATGGACCTTGCATAGGAAAGCGTGCTCGTCGAGTTCCTCCGTGAGAACTGGAAAATCTTCGCATGGTGTCCAGCTGACATGCCAGGAGTATCCAGGGAACTTGCCGACCACCACCTAAATGTGGATCCATTAGCGAGACCAATAAAACAACCTTTGTGGCGTTTCTCGGAGCCAAACCGCAAAGCTATGCTATCAGAGATTGATCGACTGAGAGAAGCTGGTTTCATCAAGGAGCTGCATACGAGGCCACGTGGGTCGCAAATCCAGTGTTGGTTCCGAAGAAAAACACTAAAGTCCTTCGCATGTGTGTCGACTTTACGTGTCTCAACAAGCATTGTCCAAAGGATCACTTTCCCCTCCCGAGGATCGATCAAATTATCGACTCCACGGCAGGATGTGAACGTCTTTCCTTCCTGGATGCTTACTCTGGTTACAACCAGATTAGATTGAAAGAAGAAGATGAGGTCAAAACAGCGTTCATCACACCTTACGGCGTGTTTTGCTATAGAACAATGCCCTTTGGTCTGAAAAACGCGGGAGCAACATATCAGAGGATGATGCAGAAGTGCTTAGCAACATAGATTGGAAAAAACGTACATGTGTACATCGATGATGTCATCATAACATCAAAAAAGGGGGCAACACTAACCGAGGATCTGAAGGAAACTTTCGACAACCTCGACAAGTTTTGCCTCAAGCTGAACTCAACGAAGTGTTCTTTCGGCGTCCCTGCAGGAGAACTTCTCGGGTTCCTAGTCTCAGCAAGAGGGATTGAAGCTAATCCCGAAAAAATCCAAGCTATCGTAACAATGAGGAAGCCAACAAAGTTGAAAGAAATACAGCAGCTGACTGGGCGAGTCGCAGCTTTAAGCAGATTCGTCGCCAGGCTGGGAGAAAAGGCGTTACCGTTCTACGCCTTAATCAAGCAAGGAGAAAAGTTCCACTGGAACAAAGAGGCAGATAGAGCCTTCGAGGATCTTAAACGCACAATTTCGACACCACCAATCTTGGTGGCGCCGAAAGAGAAGGAACCCCTCCTGTTGTAAATTGCAGCCACACCTCAGGTCGTCAGCACGGCGCTAATTGTCGAAAGAGAGGAAGAAGGAAAACTCCATGGAGTGCAGAGGCCAGTATATTTCATCAGTGAAGTTTTATCGCCTTCAAAACAGCGATACCCGCAGTACCAGAAGCTAGCATATGGAGTGATCACAACCGCAAGGAAGTTGCGGCACTATTTTTCGGCACACCCAATAATAGTGGTCAATGAAGCACCTCTATCAAATATACTAAACAATCCAGAAGCTACAGGTCGTGTCTCCCTTTGGGGAATAGAACTTTCTCCTCGGGACATCACGTATGAAAAAAGAAAAGCAATAAAGTCGCAAATTCTGCCAGATTTCATCGCGGAGTGGATGGAGCTGCAAAACACAGGACCCCCGGATTTATCGAGAACTTGGACTATGAACTTTGACGGGTCTAAGAGGGTAGAAGGAGCTGGAGCAGGAGTGATTCTTTTATCACCAGAAGGCGACAAACTGAAGTATGTCTTGCGGATGACGTTCCCAAACGCGTCTAACAATGAGGCAGAATACGAAGCTCTTATACATGGGATGAAGATGGCGAAAGCTTGTGGTGCAACTCGATTAAAAATCTTTGGCGACTCACAATTGGTGGCTCAGCAAGTCATGAACCAGTGTGATGCAGTCAATGATAGCATGATGGCATACAAGGAAGTATACAATGAGCTCGAGAAGTTATTTGATGGGTGCGAAGTAAACCACATCAGCAGGTTGAGCAATGATGAGGCCGATGTTCTTGCAAACATCGGGTCTCAGTGCCTCGCAATCCCACCAGGTGTGTTTTGGGAAGAAATATCCGAGAGATCTACAAAGCCAAAGATGGTGCAGAAGAAGAAAAAGGAAGAAAAAACCTCGACGACTCCCAAGGAAGCACCAGAAGAAGAAGTGGACCAGGAGCTAGTGATGATGGTGCAGGTCCCATGGATGCAACCATACATATCATACATCTTAAGGAAAGAAATACCCGATGACCCAGTTGAAGCAAGGTGAGTTATTCGACGATCCAAAGCCTTTACAGTGGTCAAAGGGGAGTTGTACAAACACAGTATTTTGGGCGTGTTACAAAGGTGCATCACACCCGAAGAAGGAAGGATAAACTTGAAAGATGTACACGAGGGAATATGTGGTCATCACGCAAGCAGTCGAGCTATCGCGGCCAAGGTTTTTCGGGCTGGATTTTACTGGTTGACATCGATCGAGGACGCGAAGGAAATAGTACGAACTTGTGACGCGTGCCAGAGATTTGCCGCAAAAACTCACTCTCCGGCAGCAGAGCTGATGCCAATACTGTTGTCTTGGCCCTTTGCTCAATGGGGTCTCGATATGGTGGGAAAGTTACACAAAGCCTCGCCAGGAGGATACGAGTATATGCTCGTCGCTGTCGACAAACTCACCAAGTAGATAGAAGCGAAGCCGATAAATTCACCAGATGCAGTGTCAACAATAAAGTTCGTGAAAAGCATTGTTTTTCGGTTTGGAGTACCTCATAGCATCGTCACGGACAATGGCAGTAACTTCACATCCAAGGAATTCAAGGCATACTGCGCAGAAGTAGGCATCAAATTGCACTTCGCGTCAGTTGGGCACCCACAAACTAACGGTCAAGTTGAGAAAGCCAACGGCATCATCTGCAACAAAATCAAGAAGCGTTTGTTGGGACCACTGGAAAAAGCTCGACATACTTGGCCAGAAGAGTTGCCAAGTGTATTGTGGAGTATTCGAACAACGCCAAATACAGCGACACAGGAAACTCCGTTTTTTCTGGTCCATGGAGCTGAGGCAGTACTACCGATAGAAATAGAGCATGACTCCCCAAGAGTCACAGAGTATGATGAAGAAACTTCTAGAAGAGCATTAGAGGACGATGTTGATGCACTCGATGAAGCTCGAGACGAAGTACTATCACGGGTCACCAAGTACCAGCAAGACTTGAAAAACTAAAACAGTCGACGACTGCGGCCAAGGTCTTTTCAGGTCGGAGATTTAGTCCTACGGCTCAATCAACAAAGTATTGAAAAACTCGAGTCACCATGGCTTGGCCCTTACATCGTCACAGAAGTAATCGAAGGGGGAGCGTACAGGATCAAGGACAAGAAGACAGGGGTTCCCGAGAAAAACACCTGGAACGTGGCGCAACTCAGGCGGTTCTACGCTTAGAGTCGAAATATAGTCCTCCTTTGTAAAAATACAATGTACTGAAACGCCCGCGAGTTTTCAGACGCACTCTTTACCTTTTCAGGACACCGAGTGGGGCTGGAAAGGTTTTTAATGAGGCGGGCTCGCGGTGCTGCAATATAGTAAAAGATATTGGTGATATACATCTTTTTCGTCGACAGGCTCGGGGGCTCATAACCCACGACAGCAAAATATATATACTCTCGAAAAATATTAAATTCATCGCGACGCAAAAACAGTATAAGCTCCGGCCAAAGGCTCGGGGGCTTCGTAATATAGATTACACTTCACAATATAGACAACTTCATTATCACAAAGAATTCGACAAAAAATACATACATGGTTTCTCGCAATATAGTACAACTCAGTTAATGCCTAATATACTATCTATGGATAGACCTTTGTTATTTGCAGCAGTTGTCGTATGTTCAACATAGCTCCCTTTGACAAAGAATTCAGAGTCCATCCGAAGAAGTTCGTCCATCATTTCTTCGGCTACAGGAGTTACAATGTCATTGATTTTGTCGATATTCCTTTTCCGCTTCGACTGCTTGGCCAGGCACTTGGAGACAATCGTCGTCAGGTCTAATTTTTGGTAGCAGATCTGTATCATAATCATGGCGAATCTTGCTCCAGCAGAAAATTGAGCTTGCACAAAGTTATGGATACGAGGCGCATCCCGAAATTTTTCCATCAAACCAAGAAGAGTGTCGGGTGTCTCGTTTCGAGGAAACATTGTCTTGTAAACCAGGGACAAGGTTCTGGTGCAAAAATCAAGGAATTCACGAACCTGACAGGCGCGGTCTTGAAACCTGACAATCTGTCGGGTACGTTCTGGAGTAGCCCAGAACAAACAACCATGGTCAAGGGAGAGGTTAACCAGGAGATTTGTCCTTGCATTTACCCTTTCGTCTTCAGCAGCAGCGTCGAGAAAGGAACCTATTTGGTGACAGAACAAGAATTTCAAAAAAGGAAACAGCAAGAAAAAAGAAGAAGTTTTGGTTTGCAAAAGCATACCTGACATATCCACACTGGCTTCATTCATCAAATCAAGCATAAAATTTTCTCGAGTGGTCGCTTTTGCAGCTTCAGAAACGGCGGCTTCCTTGGCAGCTATGGCTTCTTGAGCTTGCTGTAGTGCAATTTTCTCTTTCTCGGATGCCTTGCGACATTGCTCCATCATCACAAGTATTTGCTTCTTCGCATACTGAAGCTGCTGACGAAGTTCTTCCAAGTCTTGCCCTAAACTCTTACTCGAGGAATCTTCACCAAGCTCACTAAGCGCTTTCTTCGAGCGAGAGGAAGTAGGAAAAACATCGGAAGGAGTAGGAGTGGGAGTATAGTTATCGAATGTCAACTGAAAACAAAAGGTTCGACATCAATCATCAAGCAAAATAGAATTCCATTGATACGCGTACAGCACACGTCCGTTGGGAACCCCAAGAGGAAGGTGTGATGCGTACAGCGGCAAGTTTTCCCTCAGTAAGAAACCAAGGTTTATCGAACCAGTAGGAGCCAATAAGCACGTTGAAGGTCGATGGCGGCGGAGTGTAGTGCGGCGCAACACCAGGGATTCCGGCGCCAACGTGGAACCTGCACAACACAACCAAGATACTTTGTCCCAACGTAACAGTGAGGTTGTCAATCTCACCGGCTTGCTATAACAAAGGATTAGATGTATAGTGTGGATGATGATTGTTGCAGAAAACAGTAGAACGAGTATTGCAGTTGATTGTATTCGATGTAAAGAATGGACCGGGCTCCACAGTTCACTAGTGGTGTCTCTCCGATAAGAATAAGCATGTTGGGTGAACAAATTACAGTTGGGCAATTGACAAATAAAGAGGGCATGACCATGCACATACATGTTATGATGAGTATTGTGAGATTTAATTGGGCATTACGGCAAAGTACATAGACCGCTATCCAACATGCATCTATGCCTAAAAAGTCCACCTTCAGGTTATCATCCGAACCCCCTCCAGTATTAAGTTGCAAACAACAGACAATTGCATTAAGTATGGTGCGTAATGTAATCAACGAATATATCCTTAGACATAGCATTGATGTTTTATCCCTAGTGGCAACAGCACATCCACAACCTTAGAGGTTTCGCACTCCCCTGCATTTAATGGAGACATGAACCCACTATCGAGCATAAATACTCCCTCTTGGAGTTACAAGCAAAAACTTGGCCAGAGCCTCTACTAGCAACGGAGAGCATGCAAGATCATAAACAACACATATATGATATTGATAATCAACATAACATAGCATTCACTTATTCATCAGATCCCAACAAACACAACATGTAGCATTATAGATAGATGATCTTGATCATGTTAGGCAGCTCACAAGATCCAACAATGATAGCACAATTAGGAGAAGACAACCATCTAGCTACTGCTATGGACCCACAGTCCAGGGGTGAACTACTCACTCATCACTCCGGAGGTGACCATGGCGGTGAAGAGTCCTCCGGGAGATGATTCCCCTCTTCGGCAGGGTGCCGGAGGCGATCTCCTGAATCCCCCGAGATGGGATTGGCGGCGGCGGCATCTCTGGAAGGTTTTTCGTATCGTGGCTCTCGGTTCTGGAGTTATTCTCGACGAAGGCTTAAGTAGGCGGAAGGGTAGGTCAGGGGGAGCCACGAGGGGCCCACACCACAGGCCGGCGCAGCCAGGGCTTGGGTCGCGCCGCCCTGGTGTGGCGTCGCCTCGTCGCCCCACTTCGTTTCCTCTCCGGACTTCTGGAAGCTTCATGGAAAAATAAGATCCTGGGCGTTGATTTCGTCCAATTCCGAGAATATTTCCTTACTAGGATTTCTGAAACCAAAAACAGCAGAAAACAGCAACTGGCTCTTCGGCATCTTGTTAATAGGTTTGTGCCGGAAAATGCATAAATATGACATAAAAGTATGTATAAAACATGTAGATATCATTAATAAAGTAGCATGGAACATAAGAAATTATCGATACATTGGAGACGTATCAGCATCCCCAAGCTTAGTTCCTGCTCGTCCCGAGTAGGTAAACGATAACAAAGATAATTTCTGAAGTGACATGCCATCATAATCTTGATCATACTATTGTAAGCACATGTAATGAATGCAGCGATTCGAAGCAATGGTAATGCAATGAGTAAACAATTGAATCATATAGCAAAGACTTTTCATGAATAGTACTTTCAAGACAAGCATCAATAAGTCTTGCATAAGAGTTAACTCATAAAGCAATAAATTCATAGTAGAGGTATTGAAGCAACACAAAGGAACATTAAGTTTCAGCGGTTGCTTTCAACTTGTAACATGTATATCTCATGGATATTGTCAATGTAAAGTAATATAACAAGTGCAATATGCAAGTATGTAGGAATCAATGCACAGTTCACACAAGTGTTTGTTTCTTGAGATGGGAGAGAAATAGGTGAACTGACTCAACATAAAAGTAGAAGAAAGGCCCTTCGCAGAGGGAAGCATTGATTGCTATATTTGTGCTAGAGCTTTGATTTTGAAAACAAGAAACAATTTTGTCAACGGTAGTAATAAAGCATATGTATCATGTAAATTATATCCTACAAGTTGCAAGCCTCATGCATAGTATACTAATAGTGCCCGCACCTTGTCCTAATTAGCTCGGATTACCTGGATTATCACCGCAATACATATGTTTTAACCAAGTGTCACAAAGGGGTACCTCTATGCCGCCTGTACAAAGGTCTAAGGAGAAAGCTCGCATTGGATTTCTCGCTTTTGATTATTCTCAACTTAGACATCCATACCGGGACAACATATACAACAGATAATGGACTCCTCTTTAATGCATAAGCATTTAGCAACAATTAATATTCTCATATGAGATTGAGGATATTTGTCCAAAACTGAAACTTTCACCATGGATCATGGCTTTAGTTAGCGGCCCAATGTTCTTCTCTAACAATATGCATGCTCAAATCATTCAACTCATGGTAAATCGCCCTTACTTCAGACAAGACGAACATTCATAGCAACTCACATGATATTCAACAAAGTGTAGTTGATGGCGTCCCCAGGAACATTGTTATAGCACAACAAGCAACTTAATAAGAGATAAAATGCATAAGTACATATTCAATACCACAATAGTTTTTAGGCTATTTGTCCCATGAGCTATATATTGCAAAGATAGAGAATGGAAATTTTAAAGATAGCACTCAAGCAATTTACTTTGGAATGGCGGAGAAATACCATGTAGTAGGTAGGTATGGTGGACACAAGTGGCATAGTGTTTGGCTCAAGGATTTTGGATGCATGAGAAGTATTCCCTCTCGATACAAGGCTTAGGCTAGCAAGGCTATTTGAAACAAACACAAGTATGAAGCGGTACAACAAAACTCACATAAGATACATATTGTAAGCATTATAATACTCTACACCGTCTTCCTTGTTGTTCGACCCTTACTACAAATTATCTAGACCTTAGAGAGACCAATTATGCAAACCAAATTTTAGCAAGCTCTATGTATTTCTTCATTAATAGGTGCAAAGTATATGATGCAAGACCTTAAACATGAGCACAACAATTGCCAAGTATCACATTATTCAAGACATTCTACCAATTACTACATGTAGCATTTCCCGTTTCCAACCATATAACAATTTAACGAAGCAGATTCAACCTTCGCCATGAACATTATGAGTAAAGCCTAAGGACATATTTGTCCATATGCAACAGCGGAGCGTGTCTCTCTCCCACACAATAAATGCTAGGATCCATTTTATTCAAACAAAACAAAAACAAAAGCAAACAGACGCTCCAAGCAAAGTACATAAGATGTGATGCAATAAAAATATAGTTTCACTAGAGGAACCTGATAATGTTGTCGATGAAGAAGGGGATGCCCAAGGCATCCCCAAGCTTGGACCCTTGAGTCTTCTTAAAATATGCAGGGGTGAATCACCGGGGCATCCCCAAGCTTAGAGCTTTCACTCTCCTTGATCATATTGTATCATCCTCCTCTCTTGATCCTTGAAAACTTCCTCCACACCAAACTTAAAACAACTCATTAGAGGGTTAGTGCACAATCAAAATTCACATGTTCAGAGGTGACATAATAATTCTTAACACTTCTGGACATTGCAAAAAGCTACTGAAATTTAATGGAATAGAAAAATCAATCAAGCATAGCAAAACATGCAATGCGAAATAAAAGGCAGAATCTGTCAAAATAGAACAGTCCGTAAAGACGAATTTCTAAGAGGCACCAGACTTGCTCAAACGAAAATTCTCAAATTGAATGAAAGTTGCGTAGATATCTGAGGATCACTCACGTAAATTGGCAGAATTTTATGAGTTACCTACAGAGAATTAGGCCCAGATTCGTGACAGCAAGAAATCTGTTTCTGCGCAGTAATCCAAATCTAGTATGAACCTTACTATCAAAGACTTTACTTGGCACAACAATGCAACAAAACTAAGATAAGGAGAGGTTGCTACAGTAGTAACAACTTCCAAGACTCAAATATAAAACAAAGGTACAGTAGTAAAATCATGGGTTGTCTCCCATAAGCGCTTTTCTTTAACGCCTTTCAGCTAGGCGCAGAAAGTGTGTATCAAGTGTTATCAAGAGACGATGCATCTACAGCGGGGTTTGGAGTTTTCTCAACCATGCATTGTATTTTATTTATGTAAGTTTCAGAGGCTCCCTTTTCATTAGTCTTAGGCTTGCTACTCTCATCCAACAAATTTTCAGGGACAAGCCAAGCATAATTATCATCTAGAGCTTCATGTATTCCTAGGAGCTTGCAAGGTATTGGTGCTTTAATCTCCCCACCATCATTAACATTATTAGTATACCTTATTCTATCCATGTCCATCTTTTCAAGTGTTCTTTTAAAATCGGTGAACATACCAAGTCTCTTATACTTAATGAAAACTTTTCTAGCTTCTTTAGCTATATCTTTAAATTCTCTATCAAGGACTTTTAAGACAAAATCCCTCTTTTCTCCCCTCTCCATATCAGAAAGTGTAAGAAACATGTGTTGTATCATGGGATTGAGACTAATAAATCTAGTTTCCAACATGTGTACTAAAGAAGCAGCAGCAATTTCATAAGTAGGAGCAAGTTCTACCAAGTGTCTATCTTCAAAATCTTCAACCGTACTAATATGAGTGAAAAAATCTTCTATATTATCTTTCCCGAGGATAGACCCTCGGCCTACCGGTACATCTTTACGAATAAACTTAGGAGGAAACATGATGAAGTAAGTAAAGTAAATGCAAGTAACTAATTTTTTTTTTGTGTTTTTAATATGGCAAACAAGATAGCAAGTAAAGTAAAACTAGCAACTAATTTTTTTGTGTTTTGTTTTAGTGCAGCAAACAAAGTACTAAATAAAAGTAAAGCAAGACAAAAACAAAGTAAGGAGATTGGAGGTGGAGACTCCCCTTGCAGCGTGTCTTGATCTCCCCGGCAACGACGCCAGAAAACGGTCTTGATACGCGTATAGCACGCGTCCGTTGGGAACCCCAAGAGGAAGGTGTAATGCGTACAGCGGCAAGTTTTCCCTCAGTAAGAAACCAAGGTTTATCGAACCAGTAGGAGCCAAGAAGCACGTTGAAGGTTCATGGCGGCGGAGTGTAGTGTGGCACAACACCAGGGATTCCGGCGCCAATGTGGAACCTGCACAACACAACCAAGATACTTTGTCCCAACGTAACAGTGAGGTTGTCAATCTCACCGGCTTGCTGTAACAAAGGATTAGATGTATAGTGTGGATGATGATTGTTGCAGAAAACAGTAGAACGAGTATTGCAGTTGATTGTATTCGATGTAAAGAATGGACCGGGGTCCACAGTTTACTCCGATAAGAATAAGCATGTTGGGTGAACAAATTACAGTTGGGAAATTGACAAATAAAGAGGGCATGACCATGCACATACATGTTATGATGAGTATTGTGAGATTTAATTGGGCATTACGACAAAGTACATAGACCGCTATCCAACATGCATCTATGCCTAAAAAGTCCACCTTCAGGTTATCATCCGAACCCCCTCCAGTATTAAGTTGCAAACAACAGACAATTGCATTAAGTATAGTGCGTAATGTAATCAACGAATATATCCTTAGACATAGCATTGATGTTTTATCCCTAGTGGCAACAGCACATCCACAACCTTAGAGGTTTATGTCACTCCCCCAGATTTAATGGAGACATGAACCCACTATCGAGCATAAATACTCCCTCTTGGAGTTACAAGCAAAAACTTGGCCAGAGCCTCTACTAGCAACAGAGAGCATGCAAGATCGTAAACAACACATAGATGATATTGATAATCAACATAACATAGCATTCACTTATTCATCAGATCCCAACAAACACAACATGTAGCATTACAGATAGATGATCTTGATCATGTTAGGCAGCTCACAAGATCCAACAATGATAGCACAATTAGGAGAAGCCAACCATCTAGCTACTGCTATGGACCCATAGTCCAGGGGTGAACTACTCACTCATCACTCCGGATGCGACCATGGCGGTGAAGAGTCCTTCGGGAGATGATTCCCCTCTCCGGCAGGGTGCCGGAGGTGATCTCCTGAATACCCCGAGATGGGATTGGCGGCGGCGGCGTCTCTGGAAGGTTTTCCGTATCGTGGCTCTCGGTCCTAGAGTTATTCTTGACGAAGGCTTAAGTAGGCGGAAGGGTAGGTCAGGGGGCGCCACGAGGGGCCCACACCACAGGCCGGCGCGGCCAGGGCTTGGGCCGCGCCGCCCTGGTGTGGCGTCGCCTCGTCGCCCCACTTCGTTTCCTCTCCGGACTTCTGGAAGCTTCGTGGAAAAATAAGATCCTGGGCGTTGATTTCGTCCAATTCCGAGAATATTTCCTTACTACGATTTCTGAAACCAAAAACCGCAGAAAACAGCAACTGGCTCTTCGGCATCTTGTTAATAGGTTAGTGCCGGAAAATGCATAAATATGACATAAAGTATGTATAAAACATGTAGATATCATCAATAAAGTATCATGGAACATAAGAAATTATCGATACGTTGGAGACGTATCAGAGGTCGCCCTAGCAAACTAGTGGGGTAAGTGTCGCAAAAGCTACTTTGGCGACAACATCAAAAGGAAAAAGAAAAAAGAAAGACAGGGTGGTCTACTTGACCTCCAGCTTGGATGCGCTTGGAGCAGGAGTTGGTTTGACACCAAGGAAGGCAAGGATCGGCTTTGAGGGAGGCTTGGCAGCTCTAATTAGAGATTGCCATTTCTTCGTTTCCATCTCCCCTATGTCGCCAACCTTAGTCCAGTCGATGTTTTGCTGGCTATCAGCAATCAGAGCGATGGTACTTTCAACACCAATCTTCAGGCCTTCTTGTCGAAGTTTAAGCCCAAGATCTTCCGGCACATTGAAGCTTTTGGCAAGAGCAGTAAAAGTGTTGGGCTCCTCTTTCCTCGGGAAGAAGTAGGGGAAAAGCTTTGATAGACCTGCCTCAACGTCAGCAAGGCCTTCGTGTGCTTCATCTCCATGGATTTCAAGAAGGGTAAGCGCGTCGAGAAGCTCGTCGCCTTCAGGACCATCCACTTCGTATTCTTGATGAGTTCTCCCTGAAAATAAGCAAAGGGTAGCTCGTCAATAAGAATGCTCGAAAAAATGTGAAGTAACCCGAAGAAATGCACAAGGATTCGAGCACTTACTAACCAAACGTCGACTCTGCAACTGCAAGCGACTGAGGATATTTTCTTCTCGAGCAGCTTGCTCAGTCACTTTGTCGCTCAAAGCAGTCTCTGCGTCATGAAGTCTCTTCCGAAGATCTTCGATAGCAGCAGCATTCGCCTTGGCCTTCTTAGCATCTGCTTCAGCCTTCTTACGAGCTTTTTCACTTTGCTCCAGTTTTTTGAGCAAGTGCGTCAGCACGCTTGTTGGCTTCCGCAAGATTTTCTACCAAAAAAGTCAAAATCAGTCAAAATCACGACAAAAAAGGAGTGAGAAGTCATTTGCCGGAAGGAGCAGCAAAATATTACCTCAGCTTTGTTAGCATGATCACGGTACCCGACGAATTGGGTACCGAAGCGGATGAATTCCTTAATCAAAAGGCTAACGAAGAAAGATAGAGAATGAAAGCGTCAATATAGTAAAAAGCTCGACAGCGCAAAGCAGAAAAAAGAAGAAAACAACAAAAAGTCGACAGCATCGGAAAGTACTTTGCACAAAAAAGGAGAAGGGACTTACATCATCCAGAAGAAGAGTAGTGGAGACACCCAGCTGTAAGGCAGGCTACGTGATTGATTCAACCCTTGCCCTTTTTGGCGAAGGGGCACGAGGGCTTGCAGGAGGAGTTGGATGCTCCGTGTTTTCAAGAGGAGGCGAAGATTCGTCTTCATTAGCTTGCGCTTCAGAACCAACTAAAGTACGCGACGTACTCGTTCAAGCAGTCGCGTCAATAGGTTGCACTTCTTCCTCGTCACCACTGCAGTAAATTGGCGACAATATAAGAAGCAAGATAGACAAAAACATCGAGAGCAAAATAACAAGAAACAATAGAGACCTTACGAGCTGACGAGGGCATCATCATATGGATTGAAAGATGCCTTCCTATCTGAAGGACCAGCTTCTTCGGCTTTGGAGGTGCTGGAATCTTCGACTTCATCCCTTTTCCTATTGTTCCTTGGCGAAACAGTGAAAGGAAGGGAGTGTGTCGAGGCAGTGGCCTCAGACTCAGCTTCTTTTTCAGAGGAAGCCACGGATTTGTGAGAACCCGCGACTTCACTCTCAGGGCATGAGGTACCTTGGTTGTCATCATCAACAACGGTACGATGTTCAACTTCTCCGCCCTCAGGAAGAGGAGGAAGAGAAGCAAGAATGGGGTGGTTCTAAGAAAAAGAAAGAGTGTCGATAAAAAGGAAGTTATGCAAAAGGCTAGCAAGATAGTAGTCGACAAATAATAAAACTCGACAAGACAATATAGCGACTAAGAGGAAAAAGTACCTCGGGAAGGGGATTGGCGCCACTATATGGCATAATGCGGCAAGAGGATGGAATGGTATCCTTCTTGCTGAGCGAGGAGATTCTTTGGATAAGCTTCTCAAAATCCTTTAGAGGAAGGTCTTTTGAGAGCTTGTCGACGTCTTTTTCACCAGCATACATCCAGAGGGGATTTTTGCGAGCCTGGAGAGGCTGCACTCTAATCCTAAGGAAATACGCCGTGATCTCAATATCCGACAGCTCCTTGCCGCAGGTGTTTTGCAGCTCGTGGATGCGAGTCATTAACGCTTCTGTCGCCAACTTCTCAGCTTCAGTAGCTTCAGCATCCCAAGAATGGTGGCGAAGGATTTTGGCTTCTCCGTCAAAAGGGGCGATGTTGTCCTCCACTGGATTGGAGCTTTCTTCATGTACATACAGCCACCTCTTGCGCCACCCTTGGACGGAGTCGGGGAACTTGACGTCGAAGTACTCGACGTCAGAACGAACACAGATAACAATGCCGCCAATGTTGTAGGCGACGTTGTGGGAGCCATTACGGCAGAGACAGAAGATATGCTTCCACAGAGCCCAATTAGGTTGGACTCCGAGGAAGCACTCACACAATGTGATAAAAATTGACACGTGGAGGATGGAATTGGGCGTCAGCTGGTGCAGCTGAAGCCCATAGACAAATAGAAGACCCCGAAGAAATTCATGGATTGGGGGAGAAAGGCCTCGGATGAGGTGGTCAAAGACCCGATACTCGATTGGAGGCGTTGGGTAGCTCTCCTCCTTGGGGAAGCGGAGCGAGTTCTCCTTCTTGCTGAACCCCAGCTTCTTCAGCATGTTGATGTCTTGGGCAGAGATCTTGGATCTTTCCCACTCAGCACTCCCCAGATCCGCTGTCGCCATCTTCGATTCCGGAATACTATGCCTAGTCAAACGGATGCGAGGAGGCATCAATGAGTGTGGCGGCAAAAGGTGTGCGTGTGGTTGAGCGCTTGAAGCAATGGGAGTAATGGAGGATTTTGCAGAGGAGAAGCAGAGGTGCGGCGCGAGCGAAAGGACCAAAGGAGGAAGACGATGTCCTTATATAGAGGTGCGGTGAATCGATGCACCGTTGGATGGAGAAGTTGTGGAATAGATGGTGCACACGTGGACAAGGGGTAAAAAGTAATTTCAGCTAGACGAGAAAGAACAGAAGCTACAGTACGTGCGCCAGGAAAAGCGGAGGACGTGTGTCCCCCACTTGCACGACGTGTCAACTTGGTGGGTAATTTGGGCCCACAAGACAGAGAGAGAGCAATTCTCGCATTTTCAACGGTACAGCGGTCGTGGCTATCGTCAGTAGTGATGTCACCCTGCCAAGGGAAAAATTCGGCTAAGCAGTATCAGGAGAACGGCGACAGCAGAAGATTGTGGATTATTTCAAGAGTCTTTGATCAAATACAAGTTTTTGATCAAACGCTCGGGGGCTACTTTGCAAAAATGAAAAACTCGAGAAAGACAAAATAGAAATGGCGAGAGCCTATGATCAAATACAAGTATTTGCTCATAGCCTCGGGGGCTACTCCCATCGGGACCGCTGTTCGCGCACCCGAGAGATTTGAAAACTTTGAGAGAGAAGAAAAATATAGCAACATAAGGCGTGGATCCTACACCCAAGGACAAGACCTTGGATGTAGCCTCGGGGGCTACTCCCATCGGGAACGCTGTTCGCGTGCCTGATGAAATTATAAAAAAGAGAAAGAAAGAAGAAGAAAAAGTGAGCATATTTCGAGTTATACAAATAACTCTACATATACTCCCATCGGGAGAGCAATATAAGTCATCTATTGACTCAATAAAATGTGTTATTCCAACAGCCGAAAAAGCACTCGACAATATATTCTCGGAGCGCCAAAGTTGCGATCAATCTCTGAATGCCGCAAAACTTTGCGAAGGTAAGACCCCAGATCCGTTCTGTGTGGCGTGGCGCCGTCTCTGACGTCGGTTTGCTACTTTTTTCCGTATCAACAGATACGAAGAAAAATCCTAACGGACGCGTTAGGTACCCGATAAATATGACTGGGACTCGACAGAATGGTAAGACCTTAAGCGGCACCTGTCGAAGTTTACACCAGTTATCCCGAGATCATGTCCAGGGACGTGATCTTGAAGTAGGTTTTTGCGGATTGCCACTAGAGCAGTTAACTAGTACCTGATCCGTCAGATGAACTAGCCCCAACTACCATTATCCCTGTACAATATATAAATTCGTATGCAAAGATAGATGGTAAAGTTCAGAGTTATCGAATAAATATAAAAGTGGAGATTTTCCCTGACTCTGCGATTCAAGCAAAATCTCGGGGGCTACTGACATAGGCATCCCCAATGGGCCTGCCGAAGATGGTACCCCGGGTTTACTGAAGGCCCACGACCCGAAGAATAAGAAGAATCGGAAGCCCAAGTTGCTAGTTAAGGAAAGCTAGAGTTGTATTAGGAGAGAACACTTGTAATATTGCGGGATGAGTTGGAAACCCTCCCGGACTCTGTAACTTGTGTATCACGAATCCCTCGGCTCCACCTCCTATATAAGGGGGAGCCGAGGGACAAAGAAAGCATCGATTCATTGTCTCACAAACCCTAGTTTTCAAATCGTCGAGTACTTTTCGGCTGAAACCTTCGAGATCTACTTGCCCTCTACTTCTAACTAAAACCCTAGTCTACAACCCGTAGGCATTGACAAGTTAATCCCTTGTCAACGTGAAATGAGGTGAATGTCCAGCCCAAGCCCTGTGCAGTTCCCAGGTTGACGGTTTGTCTTCACTGAGAGGCCAAGCTCATGGGGAGAGGTGCCTATACTAGGATATGTAAGTGAAAGGTTATGGTTGATGATCAGCATACTGAGTATGATTATTCAGGGCTATCCCTGACGGATGAAATCAAAAGTTGTGGCACAAGTGTACAACCTCTGCAGAGTGTAAACCTATTCGAATAGCCGTGTCCGCGGTTATGGACGGTTGGAAAGGCCATATTGTTCCGTCATCAGACAAATTTAAAAAATGTGACAATTGAAGGATGAGTTGTGACTTGAACTTGAAAGGTGAATTTGAATTGATCACAACAGAGTTGTGGAAATGACACTAATGTTCCCACTTGAGTAAGTTAGGCAATTGAAGAATCTTTTATTACTAAAGTGCTTATGAAATAAAACTGGCTTTATGCAAATGAACCTAGAGCTTAGCACCCACTTACCGTAGTTGATAGTACTTACATTAGTATTAGTTTGCGAGTACTTTAAAGTACTCATGGCTTTGTCCCTGGCTATTCAAATTGCCAGACTATGAAGAGGAGCACCAGTACCATGAAGATGGACAACATGACGTCTATGATAACTAGGACTACTCCTGACGTCAACAGTTGCATGTGGAACAGATGGACCGCTACTACCCTAATTCCGCTATGTGCTATGTAATTGATCATTAGATCAACTGTTGTATTAAGACTGGATCATGTGATCCCTTGATGTAAGACTATTATGGTTTGTAATGAATGATGTTCTGTGATATTAATCTATTATGTCTCGCAAAAATAATATTCCTGGGATTGCGATGTACGGCATAATAGGCATCTGGACTTAAAAATCCGGGTGTTGCCCCCCCCCCCCCCCCCACAACCCCGCCGCATTGAATTTCACTGAAAATATCATTAAAACCAAATCGTATTATAAATTAACAAGCAAGAAACCACAAATGGTTAAGGGGGATAACAAAGGAGCAAAAACCACCCTTAATTGCCAGCAACATGCCACCTTCTAATGCGGAGCCGAAACTGCCATGATGAATCATTTTCAATACATTGCTTTTGACATGATTGGGGGGGGGGGGGAGGGTGAAGACGTTAGGCCACAGAACACATAACAGTTCATGTGCTTCCAAAGTTTCCCGTAATCCTAGCACGTCACATGGAATGTGGAGCTCTAAAAAGTAATGAATAGAATCATTATCAAGGTTCCCAATGTCGATAGAAGTACATGATATGAAGAAAGTAATAAGTTGAAAGAGATTTTCTGAGACACTTCATAACTCCTAGCTCTCAGGGTGAAGAATGTTCTTCCTAAAGCATGTTTGCATGGAAATGGATGCTTTGATGGAGAAGCAGACACCAAATTAATTTAATGTACGTTTCACGACTATTATTCTTTTGCAATGTAGCTCATTTATCTTTTTATAGGGGAATATAGCTCTTTTAAGTAATCTTGATGTCTCCTTCATGCTACCCGATTGTTTGCCTTTCTTACACCAACTCTACCAAATTCTATGAAGTTATTCTTCCTATAATGATTCTAGACTGTTAATTACATTGCCATATTTCCCAGATAAACTATCTCATATCATTCAATGTTTGTTCTCTTTCTTCCTCCTCGCGACCCGCACATCTGCAATCATCTGCTTGTATGGTCGCCACCATGATCTGTGCATTTTGTATCATCTATTTTAGGCGATGTTCACTATTTTATATATTAACATTTAGTTTAATAATGCATGACTTGCTGATTTTTAGATGATTTATGAGATTTATCCTTAAACTATCTTCGTATTATTATTTAACCAAGGGAGATAAGTTTTCTTGTTTTATTGTTTTAGGGACCTATGAGACAAGAAATAATTCAAAAATACTTTTTTACCAAATCAATATTTTTAGAAGATGAAGATCAGCAGCATAGGGAGGCAGGAAGAAAATGATGCAAAACAGCCACAACTGAGACAATAGTGTTAGGTAGCTACCACTTTTGTCCGAAATGATACTTAACTACCATATTTGGCGCTGATTCATGACAGAGAGCACTGGTTGTTAATTTGGATGATCTTAACCCGTTTTATGAAAGGTGGGGCCCTCTATCGGGTCCTACGTATCAAAACACAAAGGACTTGTGTCGTGTCAAGGATTTCGACACCATGGATGGGGAATCCCCTTTTTAGTTCGGACAAGGGCACAACGAGTGACGAGCTCGATCGGTGCGGAAGACGAACACAAGCACACACAGAGATATGAGGTTTTACCCAGGTTTAGGCTTCCATGGATGCAGCCCTTCCTCATGCAACTATGATGTATTAGTGATGAATTGGTTACATCAGTTGTTCCCGGTAAGGTTCTGCCGATTCCTTTCCTTCTAAGCATCCCCTTCTTTTGTTCAGTGTGGCCCTCTTCTTATACTGTCAAGGGGTTACCGCCAGCACCGGCACCACATGGCGATGGGATTTTTTTGCATGGGTTCAATGTTTTGTGCCATGGTGCGATCTTGCCGAGTAGCCTGCAAGGTGCAGGGCTTCACCGCGGAGAGCGTCATCCCATCGGTCTAGTCTTCTTGCGGAGGCCTTGTGCTATTGGTGGGGTCCTCTCCCTGGATACCAACATCGTTCCCCTCGTATAGTCTAGATTGAAGTTTTCATTATGTACAGACCTTCATGAAGGTGCTGGCGCTGTGGAACTTGGCCTTCTGTAGTAGTGGTTCCTTTGGGATTATTCTGGGGGCTTCCCGGGGATACATGGATATGGTGGCGGCTCCAACACCGGCATTCTCACCCTGGAAAGTTTCTCTCAGGTTTTTCCGTGTGATAAGAGATCCGATCTTTTCTTGGTTTGGTGCACTTGACGGGGCTCCCAGTCACATCATGGCGTTCTCCAGGTGCGGGCTAGAACGGTCCGCACTCTGGTGCCACCATAGGGTACCAAGGTTCTCCCGGAGATGACATCTTGTTTCTACCAATTTTACATAAGAAAACCCCTTCCCCTGCACCTCCCTTCCTCAAACTCAATCAAGTCCCATGCCGGTTTTAGAAACATGTGTGAGTTGGGCGAGCTTCACGCCTG
This sequence comes from Lolium perenne, assembly GCF_019359855.2. NCBI lineage: Eukaryota > Viridiplantae > Streptophyta > Magnoliopsida > Poales > Poaceae > Lolium > Lolium perenne. Next base: position 194,453,046 of record NC_067245.2, read on the forward strand.
AGGAGGAATCTGACAATGATGAGCGGGCCTCCAGTACCGAAAAATAAGCACAGAGAAATTGGATTGGACAGGGGAGATGGTGGATGGAGCTGGCTGCCGAGTGTACGGGGAACAACAATAGCGTGCTTGAGCTTATGAAGGAATTCTTTGCTATGGACCCATCCCTTGTGGAGTACCTACTCAACCTTCCGTTTACGATGAGGAGAAGCATGATGGGGATACAGCGAAGGTGGAGGAGGGGGTCAGAGGTGGAAAAGACGGTGGGATTGGAGGACGGCCTGGTTTTTTGGAAGAGGGGAAGCCGGGGACTCACTGGGTGACTCATCGGTGGCCATGGCCAGAAGGGAAAGGGGTGCTGGGAATTTAGACTAGTCGGGGACGGCGACGACACGAGCGGTAGCAAGTGGAGGTGGCATCTTGCGGCTCAAGTGAACTGAGTTACCTTGGAGCCACCAGAGGTGGAGATTCTACGAATGTGACAGTGACAGGATAGCATGGGGCAACGGAGGCCCAGCAGCGCCTCCATGTCCTCCGGTGGCGGGTGGCACATGTCGAGTCCGACGAGAGGGAGACGAATAGGACGATATTAAGGATCATTTGATTTTTTATTTATTTATCTATTTTTATGTCGGGAATAAGGAGTACTTGTGTGTGATACGGAAATAAGATTTTTAGGATTTTTTTTGAAAATGAAACTACCAGTTTAGTTTTCACAATCCACATAGACCCGATAGGTGGGCCCAAGTGGTCAGAAAACTGCTTAACACGTCTAACTAGTGAATTCAATACTCTCCATCATGAACCAGCCTCAGTAGTGGTGGTTAAGTGTTATTTCCAACAAAAGTGATAGTTATGTGACACTGCTACCCCTTGTGGTGGTTTTGCTTTATTTTCTCGGAGGCATCCAGAGGTTCAAATGGGAGCTAGAGCCTAGTGGCGCTGTCCAAATGGCCAGCCGTGTCACGAGTTTCCCACTTCGTCACATTTCTCATTTTGAGACCTCTTCTTTACAAACGTCTTCATTTCTGGAGAACAAAGCTACACCGAAGTTTCACGATTTTTCAGAGGCGATGTCGAACCCAAAAGTATTGTCATACTTTGGTTGAGGGTTGATATTGTTGTCCTAACTCTGCCGCCAAGGGGAAACCATTGTCTTCATCGATATCATCACCTCCATGATGTAGGCAGGACCCTCTCATCACCATATCTATCACCGTGTCCTACCTCGCCTGCCTCATAATTTATGTACATTTGAACATGTATAGCTTTTCAGTGTGGTTTGCATGCTAATAATCAATACCGTATGTTTCTTTGTTGGTGAAGTTATACTTTCAGATTTAGGTGTACTTATGTTTCACCATCATGAGTAATTCCCATGTTTTAGGAATTACGAGTATTTATCCATGATTTCCTTATAGTATGGTATGAGTATATGGTCAAGTATTATGATTCCATGATCGTAATGTATAAACATGGACTATGTATTACCTCACATTTATAGTCTCATACGGCTGCACCTTAGTGAGAAAGAGATGTAGGCTGGCCGGAGCTTGTTAGAAAAGCGACAAGCCAATAACGAAGAACGATAAAGGAAAACGCATCGGAGACACGAGATTTAACGTGGAAAACCCCTTCCAACACAGAAGGGGGAAAAATCACGGGCGCCAGCCAGCAAAATTTCACTATATCGGGGAGTGTTTACAAACACTATGGGATATCTTATAATCTGATAAACCCTAGCCGGCAGCTTATAAGAGATATTTATAGATGGTGGCATCGGGCCTCGCTCCGCTCGTCAGAAGTTAGCCTCCCTTTAGAATGAATTTGGATCACAATACAACAAACTTCACCTTGAGACAAATTCCATCTTGTAGCATGAACTTCAATAATCACTTTGTCGCCAACTACTACTTGGGCTAAACAGTTATACCAACCAAGCTCGAGCAAAACTCAAACTTGGAAATAGGAACTGGCTTTGTCATCATGTCAGCAGGATTATCATGAGTATTTATCTTGCATACCTTCAGTTTACCTTGAGCAACAATGTCGCGAACATAATGATACTTGATATCAATGTGCTTTGTCCTCTAATGGAACATTTGATCTTTAGTAAGGTATATTACACTTTGACTTTCAGAAAACAAGTTAATGCAAGAATCATCTCCACAAAGCTAATCATACAAACCTTTCAACCAAACAGACTATTTGCAAGCTTCATTAATTGCTATATATTCTTCTTGGGTCGTAGATTGGGCAACAATAGGTTGTAACGTTGTCTTCCAACTCACAGCACATCCACCAACAGTGAACACATAACCTGTGAGGGATCTTCTCTTATCCAAATCGGCAGCAAAATTTGAATCCACATAGCCTACGAGACCCTCACCGGTCTGGCAAAACTTCAAGCAAGCTTTGGATGTGCCACGAAGGTACCTGAAAATCCATTGAACAGCTTTTCAATGTTCTTTATCAGGGTTAGTGATACGTCTCCGACGTATCGATAATTTCTTATGTTCCATGCCACATTATTGATGATATCTACATGTTTTATGTATACTTTATGTCATATTTATGCATTTTCCGGCACTAACCTATTAACGAGATGCTTTGAAGAGCGATTCTTTGTTTTCTGCTGTTTTTGGTTTCAGAAATCCTAGTAAGGAAATATTCTCGGAATTGGACGAAATCAACGCCCAGGGGCCTATTTTCACACGAAGCTTCCAGAAGACCGAAGGGAAGACGAAGTGGGGCCACGGGGTGCCGCCACACTAGGGCGGCGCGGCCCAATGGGGGCCCGCGCGGCCCTAGCGTGTGGGGCCCCCGTGACGCCTCCTGACCTGCCCTTCCGCCTACATATAGTCTTCGTCGCGAAACCCCCAGTACCGAGAGCCACGATACGGAAAACCTTCCAGAGACGCCGCCGCCGCCAATCCCATCTCGGGGGATTCAGGAGATCGCCTCCGGCACCCTGGCGGAGAGGGGAATCATCTCCCGAAGGGCTCTTCACCGCCATGGTCGCCTCCGAAGTGATGAGTGAGTAGTTCACCCCTGGACTATGGGTCCATAGCAGTAGCTAGATGGTCGTCTTCTCCTTATGTGCTTCATTGTAGGGTCTTGTGAGCTGCCTAACATGATCAAGATCATCTATCTGTAATGCTATATGTTGTGTTTGTTGGGATCTGATGGATAGAGAATACTATGTTATGTTGATTATCAATCTATTACCTATGTGTTGTTTATGATCTTGCATGCTCTCCGCTATTAGTAGAGGCTCTGGCCAAGTTTTTACTCTTAACTCCAAGAGGGAGTATTTATGCTCGATAGTGGGTTCATGCCTCCATTAAATCTGGGACAGTGACAGAAAGTTCTAAGGTTGTGGTTGTGCTGTTGCCACTAGGGATAAAACATTGATGCTATGTCCGAGGATGTATTTATTGATTACATTACGCACCATACTTAATGCAATTGTCTATTGTTTGCAACTTAATACTGGAAGGGGTTCGGATGATAACCTGAATGTGGACTTTTTAGGCATAGATGCATGCTGGATAGCGGTCTATGTACTTTGTCGTAATTCCCAATTAAATCTCACAATACTCATCATATCATGTATGTGCATTGTCATGCCCTCTCTATTTGTCAATTGCCCAACTGTAATTTGTTCACCCAACATGCTGTTTATCTTATGGGAGAGACACCTCTAGTGAACTGTGGATCCCGGTCCATTCTTTTACATCGATACAATCTACTGCAATACTTGTTCTACTGTTCTCTGCAAACAATCATCATCCACACTATACATCTAATCCTTTGTTACAGCAAGCTGGTGAGATTGACAACCTCACTGTTTCGTTGGGGCAAAGTACTTTGGTTGTGTTGTGCAGGTTCCACGTTGGCGCCGGAATCCCTGGTGTTGCGCCGCACTACATCTCGCCGCCATCAACCTTCAACGTGCTTCTTGGCTCCTACTGGTTCGATAAACCTTGGTTTCTTACTGAGGGAAAACTTGCCGCTGTACTCATCACACCTTCCTCTTGGGGTTCCCAACGGTCGCGTGCTGTACGCGTATCAAGACTGTTTTCTGGCGCCGTTGCCGGGGAGATCAAGACACGCTGCAAGGGGAGTCTCCACATTCCAATCTCTTTACTTTGTTTTTGTCTTGCTTTATTTTATTTACTACTTTGTTTGCTGCACTAAAACAAAACACAAAAAAATTAGTTGCTAGTTTTACTTTATTTACTGTCTTGTTTGCAATCTCCATATTAAAAACACAAAAAAATTAGTTACTTGCATTTATTTTATCTAGTTTGCTTTATTTACTGTTGCTAAAATGGGTACTCCTGAAAATACTAAGTTGTGTGACTTCACAACCACAAATAATAATGATTTCTTATGCACACCTATTGCTCCACCTGCTACTACAGCAGAATTCTTTGAAATTAAACCTGCTTTACTGAATCTTGTTATGCGAGAGCAATTTTCTGGTGTTAGTTTTGATGATGCTGCTGCCCATCTCAATAACTTTGTTGAATTATGTGAAATGCAAAAGTATAAGGATGTAGATGGTGACATTATAAAATTAAAATTGTTCCCTTTCTCATTAAGAGGAAGAGCTAAAGATTGGTTACTATCTCTGCCTAAGAATAGTATTGATTCATGGACTAAATGCAAGGATGCTTTTATTGGTAGATATTATCCCCCTGCTAAAATTATATCTTTAAGGAGTAGCATAATGAATTTTAAACAATTGGATAATGAGCATGTTGCACAAGCATGTGAAAGAATGAAATCTTTGGTTAAAAATTGCCCAACCCATGGACTGACTACTTGGATGATCATCCAAACCTTTTATGCAGGACTGAATTTTTCTTCACGGAACCTATTGGATTCAGCTGCTGGAGGTACCTTTATGTCCATCACTCTTGGCGAAGCAACAAAGCTTCTTGATAATATGATGATTAATTGCTCCGAATGGCACACGGAAAGAGCTCCACAAGGTAAGAAGGTAAATTCTGTCGAAGAAACCTCTTCCTTGAGTGATAAGATTGATGCTATTATGTCTATGCTTGTGAATGGTAGGACTAATGTTGATCCTAATAATGTTCCGTTAGCTTCATTGGTTGCTCAAGAAGAACATGTTGATGTAAACTACATTAAAAATAATAATTTCAACAACAATGCTTATCGGAACAATTCTAGTAACAACTGTAGGCCATATCCTTATAATAATGGCAACGGCTATGGTAATTCTTATGGGAATTCTTACAACAATAATAGGAACACACCCCCTGGACTTGAAGCTATGCTTAAAGAATTTATTAGTACACAAACTGCTTTTAACAAATCTGTTGAAGAAAAGCTTGGGAAAATTGATATACTTGCTTCTAAAGTCGATAGCCTTGCTGCTGATGTTGATCTTTTGAAATCGAAAGTTATGCCTAATGAAAATAATAATAATAAAATTGTTACTACAGCAAATGCCATCCAAGTTAGAATTAATGAGAATATAAGATTGATGGCCGAATTGCGTGCTAGGTGGGAAAGAGAAGAAAATGAAAAAGAAGATAAAATAACTAAAGTTTGGACTATTACCACCACTAGTAATGCTAATGCTCCACATGTTGCTGCACCTCCTACTAATAATGGTAAAAGAATTGGTGTTAGCAATGTTTCCACTTCTAATGCAAAGCGCGAAAAACTGCCTGAAACTGCTAAAACTGCTGAAACTGCCTGTGATAAAACTGCTGAAATTTTTTCCAACATTGGGGATGATGATCCCATTGCTTTAGATCATAATGGTTTGGATTTTGATGATTGCCACATCTCTGAAGTTATAAAGTTCTTACAAAAACTTGCTAAAAGTCCTAATGCTAGTGCTATAAATTTGGCTTTCACGAAACATATTACAAATGCTCTCATAAAAGCTAGAGAAGAGAAACTAGAACGCGAAACTTCTATTCCTAGGAAGCTAGAGGATGGTTGGGAGCCCATCATTAAGATGAAGGTCAATGACTTTGATTGTAATGCTTTATGTGATCTTAGTGCAAGTATTTTTGTTATGCCTAGAAAGATCTATAATATGCTTGACTTGCCACCATTGAAAAATTGTTATTTGGATGTTAATCTTGCTGATAATTCTACAAAGAAACCTTTGGGGAGAGTTGGTAATGTTCGCATTACCGTTAACAATAACCTTGTCCCCGTTGATTTTGTTGTCTTGGATATTGAATGCAATGCATCTTGTCCCATTATATTGGGAAGACCTTTTCTTCGAACTGTTGGTGCTATTATTGATATGAAGGAAGGTAATATTAAATATCAATTTCCTCTCAAGAGAGGTATGGAACACTTCCCTAGAAAGAGAATGAAGTTACCTTTTGATTCTATCATTAGAACAAATTATGATGTTGATGCTTCGTCTCTTGATAATACTTGATATACACTTTCTGCGCCTAGCTGAAAGGGGTTAAAGAAAAGCGCTTATGGGAGACAACCCATGTTTTTACTACAATAGTTTTATTTTATATTTGAGTCTTGGAAGTTGTTACTACTGTAGCAACCTCTCCTTATCTTAGTTTTGTGCATTGTTGTGCCAAGTAAATTCTTTGATAGTAAGGTTCATACTAGATTTGGATTACTGCGCAGAAACAGATTTCTTGCTGTCACGAATCTGGGCCTAATTCTCTGTAGTTACTCACAAAATTATGCCAATTTACGTGAGTGATCCTCAGATATGTACGCAACTTTCATTCAATTTGAGCATTTTCATTTGAGCAAGTCTGGTGCCTCAATAAAATTCGTCTTTACGAACTATTCTGTTTTGACAGATTCTGCCTTTTATTTCGCATTGCCTGTTTTGCTATGCTCGATGGATTTTTCGAGTCCATTAACTTTCAGTAGCTTTGTGCAATGTCCAGAAATGTTAAGAATGATTGTGTCACCTCTGAACATGTAAATTTTGATTGTGCACTAACCCTCTAATGAGTTGTTTTGAGTTTGGTGTGGAGGAAGTTTTCAAGGATCAAGAGAGGAGGATGATATGATATGATCAAGGAGAGTGAAAGCTCTAAGCTTGGGGATGCCCCGGTGGTTCACCCCTGTATATTTCAAGAAGACTCAAGCGTCTAAGCTTGGGGATGCCCAAGGCATCCCCTTCTTCATCGACAACATTATCAGGTTCCTCTAGTGAAACTATATTTTTATTCCATCACATCTTATGCACTTTGCTTGGAGCGTCGGGTTGTTTTTGTTTTTGTTTTGTTTGAATAAAATGGATCCTAGCATTCATTGTGTGGGAGAGAGACACGCTCCGCTGTTGCATATGGACAAATATGTCCTTAGGCTTTACTCATAATATTCATGGCGAAAGTTTCTTCTTCGTTAAATTGTTATATGGTTGGAAACGGGAAATGCTACCTGTAGTAATTGCTATAATGTCTTGGATAATTTGATACTTGGCAATTTTTGTGCTCATGTTGAAGCTCTTGCATCATATACTTTGCGCCCATTAATGAAGAAATACATAGAGCTTGCTAAAATTTGGGTTGCATAATTGGTCTCTCTAAGGTCTAGATAATTTCTAGTATTGAATTTGAACAACAAGGAAGACGGTGTAGAGTCTTATAATGTTTACAATATGTCTTTTATGTGAGTTTTGCTGCACCGGTTCATCCTTGTGTTTGTTTCAAATAACCTTGCTAGCCTAAGCCTTGTATCGAGAGGGAATACTTCTCATGCATCCAAAATCCTTGAGCCAACCACTATGCCATTTGTGTCCACCATACATACCTACTACATGGTATTTTTCCGCCATTCCAAAGTAAATTTCTTGAGTCCTACCTTTAAATTTCTATCCTCTATCTTTGCAATATATAGCTCATGGGAAAAATAGCCTAAAAAACTATTGTGGTATTGAATATGTACTTATGCACTTTATCTCTTATTAAGTTGCTTGTTGTGCGATAACCATGTTCCTGGGGACGCCATCAACTACTCTTTGTTGAATATCATGTGAGTTGATATGCATGTTCGTCTTGTCTGAAGTAAGGGAGATTTACCGCTAGAATGGTTAGAGCATGCATAATGTTAGAGAAGAATATTGGGCCGCTAACTAAAGCCATGATCCATGGTGGAAGTTTCAGTTTTGGACAAATATCCTCAATCTCATGTGAGAAAAATAATTGTTGTTGAATGCTTATGCATAAAAGAGGAGTCCATTATCTGTTGTCTATGTTGTCCCGGTATGGATGTCTAAGTTGAGAATAATCAATAGCGAGAAATCCAATGCGAGCTTTCTCCTTAGACCTTTGTGCAGGCGGCATAGAGGTACCCCTTTGTGACACTTGGTTAAAACATATGCATTGCGATGATAATCCTGGTAATCCGAGCTAATTAGGACAAGGTGCGGGCACTATTAGTATACTATGCATGAGGCTTGCAACTTGTAAGATATAATTTACATAACACATATGCTTTATTACTACCGTTGACAAAATTGTTTCTTGTTTTCAAAATCAAAGCTCTAGCACAAATATAGCAATCAATGCTTCCCTCTGCGAAGGGCCTTTCTTTTTACTTTTATGTTGAGTCAGTTCACCTATTTCTCTCCACCTCAAGAAGCAAACACTTGTGTGAACTGTGCATTGATTCCTACATACTTGCATATTGCACTTGTTATATTACTTTACATTGACAACTATCCATGAGATATACATGTTACAAGTTGAAAGCAACCGCTGAAACTTAATCTTCCTTTGTGTTGCTTCAATACCTTTACTTTGAATTATTGCTTTATGAGTTAACTCTTATGCAAGACTTATTGATGCTTGTCATGAAGTACTATTCATGAAAAGTCTTTGCTATATGATTCATTTGTTTACTCATGTCATTTACATTGTTTTGATCACTGCATTCATTACATATGCTTACAATAGTATGATCAAGGTTATGATGGCATGTCACTCCAGAAATTATCTTTGTTATCGTTTACCTGCTCGGGACGAGCAGAAACTAAGCTTGGGGATGCTGATACGTCTACGACGTATCGATAATTTCTTATGTTCCATGCCACATTATTGATGATATCTACATGTTTTATGTATACTTTATGTCATATTTATGCATTTTCCGGCACTAACCTATTAACGAGATGCCGAAGAGCCAGTTGCTGTTTTCTGCTGTTTTTGGTTTCAGAAATCCTAGTAAGGAAATATTCTCGGAATTGGACGAAATCAACGCCCAGGGGCCTATTTTCACACGAAGCTTCCAGAAGACCGAAGGGAAGACGAAGTGGGGCCACGGGGCGCCGCCACACTAGGGCGGCGCGGCCCAAGGGGGGCCCGCGCGGCCCTAGCGTGTGGGGCCCCCGTGACGCCTCCTGACCTGCCCTTCCGCCTACATATAGTCTTCATCGCGAAACCCCCAGTACCGAGAGCCACGATACGGAAAACCTTCCAGAGACGCCGCCGCCGCCAATCCCATCTCGGGGGATTCAGGAGATCGCCTCCGGCTCCCTGCCGGAGAGGGGAATCATCTCCCGAAGGGCTCTTCACCGCCATGGTCGCCTCCGGAGTGATGAGTGAGTAGTTCACCCCTGGACTATGGGTCCATAGCAGTAGCTAGATGGTCGTCTTCTCCTTATGTGCTTCATTGTCGGGTCTTGTGAGCTGCCTAACATGATCAAGATCATCTATCTGTAATGCTATATGTTGTGTTTGTTGGGATCCGATGGATAGAGAATACTATGTTATGTTGATTATCAATCTATTACCTATGTGTTGTTTATGATCTTGCATGCTCTCCGTTATTAGTAGAGGCTCTGGCCAAGTTTTTACTCTTAACTCCAAGAGGGAGTATTTATGCTCGATAGTGGGTTCATGCCTCCATTAAATCTGGGACAGTGACAGAAAGTTCTAAGGTTGTGGATGTGCTGTTGCCACTAGGGATAAAACATTGATGCTATGTCCGAGGATGTAGTTATTGATTACATTACGCACCATACTTAATGCAATTGTCTGTTGTTTGCAACTTAATACTGGAAGGGGTTCGGATGATAACCTGAAGGTGGACTTTTTAGGCATAGATGCATGCTGGATAGCGGTCTATGTACTTTGTCGTAATGCCCAATTAAATCTCACAATACTCATCATATCATGTATGTGCATTGTCATGCCCTCTCTATTTGTCAATTGCCCAACTGTAATTTGTTCACCCAACATGCTGTTTATCTTATGGGAGAGACACCTCTAGTGAACTGTGGACCCCGGTCCATTCTTTTACATCGATACAATCTACTGCAATACTTGTTCTACTGTTCTCTGCAAACAATCATCATCCACACTATACATCTAATCCTTTGTTACAGCAAGCCGGTGAGATTGACAACCTCACTGTTTCGTTGGGGCAAAGTACTTTGGTTGTGTTGTGCAGGTTCCACGTTGGCGCCGGAATCCCTGGTGTTGCGCCGCACTACATCTCGCTGCCATCAACCTTCAATGTGCTTCTTGGCTCCTACTGGTTCGATAAACCTTGGTTTCTTACTGAGGGAAAACTTGCCGCTGTACGCATCACACCTTCCTCTTGGGGTTCCCAACGGTCGCGTGATGTACGCGTATCAGTTAGCCATGTATCGACTGACCAAACTCATAGCATATGACAAATCAAGGCGAGAACAGACCATGGCATACATCAAGAAACCAGCAACACTATAATATGGAACTCGTGACATGTACTCAATATGTCCATCAGTACTAGGGCATTGCAATGCTGACAATTTAAAGTGAGGAGCAATAGGTGTACTAACAGACTTTGCATCATGCATATTAAAACGATGAAGAACTTTCTGAATGTAATTTTGATGACTAAGAAATAACACACTAGATTTTCTGTCTCTTGTAATTTCCATACCTAGTATTTTTCTTAGAAGCACCAAGATCCTTCATCTCAAACTCACTACTTAATTGTGATAAAGTAGTGATCTCTTTCTCGCTCTTGGCAGCAATCAACATATCATCAACATATAATAGCAAGTATATTGGTGATCCATTAACAAATTTAATATAAACACAACTATCATATACTGAGATCTCTTAAACTTATGTGCAATCATAAATGAATCAAACCTTGTATACCACTGTCTTGGAGACTGTTTCAAACCATAAAGGGACCTCTTCAACTTGCAAACAAGATTCTCCTTACCTGGCACAACAAAACGTTCAGGTTGGTCCATGTATATATCCTCCTCAAGCTCACCATGCAGAAAAGCGGTCTTTACAACTGGAGAGAATACATCATTATAATCAATACCTGGAATTTGACTGAAACCTTTTCCTACTAACCTTGCCTTAAACCGCGGAGGCTAATTAGGAGACACACATTCCTTTCTTTTAAATATCCACTTACAGCGGACATCCTTCTTTTGTTTAGGCAAGGGCACAACATCTCATGTGCCATTCTTGTCAAGAGATTGCATCTCCTCTTGCATAGCAGAAATCCACTTCACGTGGTGAACGGATGCAACGACCTCAGTATATGTAGCAGGTTCAGTATCATGCTCCACCTGTTCAGCACAACTCAAAGCATGATGAACAAGATTACATTCTTCAATTAAACGAGGACGTGGACCTTTGTTACGCCTAGGTCTATCAGTAGCAATGGAACTATTTGTTTGCTGCAAAACAGGTGGTGAGTGCTGAACAACAATGTTATCATTTTCAGCAACATAATTTTCTTTCTCCTCCACGTGCTCCACCTGCACGCTCATCCTCTGTTGTTCATCATCAGAATTATCAGAAAAATCAACAGCATCAGTAACATCTGTAGATGAACTCTTAGAAAACATGACAGCCTCATTAAAGACTACATTCCCGCTATGCAAAACTTTCTTAGTTTCAGGATTCCATAACTTGTATGCCTTAACTCCTGAACCATAACCAAGAAACACACACTTAACAGCCCTAGGATTAGCTTTGCATTATCAACATGAGCATAAGTAGTGCAACCGAAAACTCTCAACTGTGAATAATCAGTAGATGAACCAGACCATACCTCAATAGGAGTTTTCTTATCAAGCGGAATGCAAGGTGACATGTTTATCAAGTAACAAGTGGTGGAGGCTGCTTCAGCCCAAAAACGTCTATGCATACCAGCATTGGACAACATGCAACGAGCCTTAGAGATGATGGTTCTGTTCATCCTCTCCGCCACACCATTCTGCTGAGGAGTATATGGGATGGTGTGGTGCCTGAGAATGCCTTCGTCACTGCAATAATCATTGAAAACAGTAGAACAAAACTCCATGTCATTGTCAGTACGAAGCAATTTAAATATTCTTTTCTGTTTGCTTCTCTACCATAACTTTCCACTTTCTAAAAGCATCACACACATCAGATTTATGTTTCAGAAAGAAAGACCACACTTTCCTGGAGTAATCATCTATGATAGTAAGCATGTAATTTCCACCACCAAGAGAAGTCTTGCGGGAAGGTCCCCACACATCAGCATGCGCATAATCTAGAATCCCTTTAGTGGTATGAACCTCGGAAGCATTGAATTTAACTCTTTGTGATTACCAAAAATGCAGTGCTCACAGAACTTAAACTTATTCAAATTGCATCCATCTAGCAGGTCCCTCCTATGCAATTCTGCCATGCCATGTTCACTCATATGTCCAAGACACATATGCCACAGATTAGTTTTACCAGGTTCATCAGGAATAACAGCAACAGCAATACCAAACAAAGTGCTACCTCCAAGAGCATCTCCAACAGGCGCGCTATATAGGCCGCGCTGCAAATAAATGGCCGGTATACCCCGCGCGGGAGGGAAGAAGGCGCTCCATCAGACGCGGTAAACGGCGCGGCGCTGCAAAATTTTTAGGGCATCCGGAGCGCCATATGTGACGCGTCGGCTACAGCGCGCAGCATCGCTCGTCCACGCGCGAAAAAAACCCCCGCGCTGAAACTTCCCCTTCCGCGTCGCCGCTCGAGCGCCCAATCCGTCATCTTCACGCGGCCGCCGGTGCAATCCCGACGATGGACGGCCCCTCCGGCAACCCACCGACCCCTCCCTACTCCGTCCCACCCTCCGCCGCCGCCGCCGCTTCCGCCGCGCCGCCGCCAAACCCTAGCGGCGGCGCCGACAGCGACAACACAACGGCAGCTGCACGCGCGCTCTTCGTCTTACCGCGTGGGGCGCTGCACGCAGGTGCAGCCACCATGCAGATGGCATCCGCGCAGGGCGCCGGTAACGCGCGGCCCGCGCCGAGGAGGGGGAAGGCGCCGTCGACCAAACGGCCGTGCATCGGTGCCGCGTCCGTCGCGCCGCCGAAGAAAGCGAAGGCGCCCGCCTCCCGCCGGCCGTAGCCACCTCCTCCGACGACGAACCAGACGCCTCCTCCTCCTCCTCCTCCTCCTCCTCCGACGAACCAGCCGGCGCCTCCATCCGGCAACCGCGCGGGCGCACATACGGTGCATGATGAAATGCCCGAGAGGTAAAAAACACTACTTTTCGTCCAAAGTGTAGTTTAGATGCATACCTAGCCGGATAATAATGAATTGCATTGCAATGTAGAGTCGATGATGACACATTCATGGAGACAATGAATGTTGGATCTTCGTTCATGCATGGTGAAGCTGTAGGATAACGTTGCATAGAAAACAAAAAATTTCCTACCGCGAACACGCAATCCAAGCCAAGATGCAATCTAGAAGACGGTAGCAACGAGGGGATTATCGAGTCTCACCCTTGAAGATATTCCAAAGCCTACAATATGAGGCTCTTGTTGCTGCGGTAGACGTTCACTTGCCGCTTGCAAAAGCGCGTAGAAGATCTTGATCACGGCACCACGAACGGGCAGCACCTCCGTACTCGGTCACACGTTCAGTTGTTGATGAAGACGACGTCCACCTCCCCGTTCCAGCGGGCAGCGGAAGTAGTAGCTCCTCTTGAATCCGACAGCACGACGGCATGGTGTCGGTGGTGGTGGAGAAATCCGGCGGAGCTTCGCTAACCGTGCGGGAAGTGGAGGAGCGGGGCGGCTAGGGTTTGGGGAGAGGGGGTGCCGGCCACTAAGGGGTGCGGCCACCTTGGTGGTTCTTGGGGTGCGGACACCTTGGTGGTTCTTGGGGTGGCCGGCCCCCTCCCCTTGTCCCTCATTATATAGGTGGAAGCCCCATGTGTTGGACTACAAGTCTCCGAATAAGACCCGAACCCAAAACCTTCCATGTGATAGGGAAAACTACCCAAGGTGGGAATCCCACTTGGGGTGGGATTCCCCCCTTCCATGTGGGGGGGGTGGCCGGCCCCCATAGGGGGAGTCCACTTGGGACTCCTCCCCCTCTAGGGTTGGCCGGCCATGGAGGTGGAGTCCCTTTGGGACTCTGCCTTCCATAGTGGTTTCCTCCAGACTTTTCTAGAACCTTCTATAGAACCTTCCGGATCATTTTAATTCTCATAAAATGACTTCCTATATATGAATCTTATTCTCCGGACCATTCCGGAACTCCTCGTGATGTCCAGGATCTCATCCGGGACTCCGAACAAATATTTGAACTCCATTCCATATTCAAGTTCTACCATTTCAACATCCAACTTTAAGTGTGTCACCCTACGGTTCGCGAACTATGCGGACATGGTTGAGTACTCACTCCGACCAATAACCAATAGCGGGATCTGGAGATCCATAATGGCTCCCACATATTCAACGATGACTTTAGTGATCGAATGAACCATTCACATACGATACCAATTCCCTTTGTCACGCGATATTTTACTTGTCCGAGGTTTGATCATCGATATCACTCTATACCTTGTTCAACCTCGTCTCCTGACAAGTACTCTTTACTCGTACCGTGGTATGTGGTCTCTTATGAACTCATTCATATGCTTCCAAGACATTAGACGACATTCCACCGAGAGGGCCCAGAGTATATCTATCCGTCATCGGGATGGAAAAATCCCACTGTTGATCCATATGCCTCAACTCATACTTTCTGGATACTTAATCCCACCTTTATAACCACCCATTTACGCAGTGGCGTTTGATGTAATCAAAGTACCTATCCGGTATAAGTGATTTACATGATCTCATGGTCATAAGGACTAGGTAACTATGTATCGAAAGCTTATAGCAAATAACTTAATGACGTGATCTTATGCTACGCTTAATTGGGTGTGTCCATTACATCATTCATACAATGATATAACCTTGTTATTAATAACATCCAATGTTCATGATTATGAAACTAATCATCCATTAATCAACAAGCTAGATAAGAGGCATACTAGGGACTCTTTGTTGTTTACATATCACACATGTATCAATGTTTCGGTTAATACAATTATAGCATGGTATATAAACATTTATCATAAACATAAAGATATATAATAACCACTTTTATTATTGCCTCTTGGGCATATCTCCTTCAGTCTCCCACTTGCACTAGAGTCAATAATCTAGATTACATTGTAAGGTACCTAACACCCATGGCATTCTGGTGTTGGTCATGCTTTGCCCTAGGGAGAGCTTTAGTCAACGGATCTGCTACATTCAGATCAGTGTGTACTTTGCAAATCTTTACTTCTCCATCTTCGATGTACTCGTGAATCGAGTGGTAACGCAGCTTGATATGCTGCAGCCTCTTGTGTGACCTTGGTTCTTGTGCATTGGCGATGGCACCCATGTTGTCACAGTAGATGACTAATGGGTCCAATGCACTAGGAACCACACCGAGCTCTACAATGAACCTCTTCATCCATACCGCTTCTGATGAAGCCTCTGAAGCCGCTATGTACTCTGATTCTGTTGAAGACTTCGCCACCGTGCACTGCTTCGAGCTTGCCCAGCTTACTGCAGCACCATTCAATATAAACACGTACCCAGACTGTGACTTAGAGTCATCAGGATCAGTGTTCCAACTTGCATCGGTGTAACCACTTACAACGAGCTCTTGGTCACCTCCATAACAAAGAAACATATCCTTAGTTCTTTTCAAGTACTTCAGGATATTCTTGACCGCTGTCCAGTGTTCCATTCCTGGATCACTTTGATATCTGCTAGTCAAACTAACAGCATGTGCTATATCCGGTGTAGTACATAGCATGGCATACATGATAGATCCTACTGCCGAGGCATAGGGGATATTACTCATCCTTTCTCTTTCTTCTGTCGTAGCCGGTCCTTGAGTCTTACTCAAGACCTTGCCTGGTAACATAGGTAAGAACCCTTTCTTACTTTCGTCCATTCTAAACTTCTTTAGAATCTTGTCCAGGTATGTACTCTGTGATAGCCCTATCAGGCGTCTTGATCTATCTCTATAAATCTTGATGCCTAATATATACGATGCTTCACCAAGGTCTTTCATTGAAAAACTATTATTCAAATAACCTTTTACACTGCTTAATAGTTCTATATCATTCCCAATCAATAATATGTCATCTACATATAATATTAGGAATGCTACAGAGCTCCCACTCACTTTCTTGTAAATACAGGCCTCTCCATGACACTGTATAAACCCGAAGTCTTTGATCACCTTATCAAACCGTCGGTTCGAACTTCTTGATGCTTGCTTCAGTCCATAGATTGAACGCTGAAGTTTGCATACTTTGTCAGCATTTTTAGGATCGACAAAACCTTTGGGTTGTACCATATACAACTCTTCCTCAATGTCTCCATTAAGGAACGCCATTTTGACATCCATATGCCAAATCTCATAATCGAAAAATGCAGCTATTGCTAACAAAATCCTCACAGATTTTAGCTTCGCTACAGGTGAGAAAGTCTCATCGTAGTCAACTCCTTGAATTTGTCGGAAACCCTTTGCGGCAAGTCGAGCTTTATAGACAGTAATATTACCATCAGCATCTGTTTTTCTCTTGAAGATCCATTTATTCTCGACAGCCTTGCGGCTATCAGGTAAGTCTACCAAAGTCCATACTTTATTATCATACATGGATCCCATTTCGGATTTCATGGCTTCTTGCCATTTGTTGGAATCTGGGCTCATCATCGCTTCTTCATACGTCGCAGGGTCCTCATCATTGTTATCCACAATCATGACATTTAGACAAGGATCATACCAATCAGGAGTGGCACGTTCCCTTGTTGATCTGCGAGGTTCAGTAGTTTCCTCGTTCGAAGTTTCATGATCATTATCATTAGCTTCCTCTGTTGCCGGTGTAGGCGGTACAGGTACAACTTCCGGTACTGCGCTACTCTGATCAACGAGTATAGATTCATCAATCTCATCGAGTTCTAATTTTCTTCCAGTCACTTCTTTAGTGAGAAATTCTTTCTCAAGAAAGGTTCCGTTCTTAGCAACAAAGATTTTGCCTTCGGATTTGTGATAGAAAGTGTACCCTATAGTTTCCTTAGGGTATCCTATGAAGATGCATTTCTCCGCTTTGGGTTCTAGCTTGTCCGGTTGTAACTTTTTTACATAGGCTTCGCAACCCCAAACTTTAAGGAACGACAGCTTAGGTTTCTTATTAAACCATAATTCATACGGTGTCATTTCTACGGATTTTGATGGTGCTCTATTTAAAGTGAATGCGGCTGTCTCTAATGCATAACTCCAAAATGATAACGGCAAATCAGTAAGAGACATCATAGAACGAACCATATCTAAGAGAGTTCGATTACGACGTTCGGACACACCGTTTCGTTGTGGTGTTCCCGGCGGTGTCAATTGTGAAAGTATTCCACATTTCTTTAAATGCATGCCAAACTCATAACTCAGATATTCACCTCCGCGATCAGATCGTAGAAATTTAATCTTCTTGTTACGTTGATTTTCTACTTCACTTTGAAATTTCTTAAACTTCTCGAAAGTTTCGGATTTATGTTTCATGAAATAGATATACCCATATCTACTCAGATCATCTGTGAAGGTTAGAACATAACGATAACCACCGCGCGATGCTACGCTCATTGGTCCGCACACATCGGTATGTATGATTTCCAATAAGTCAGTAGCTCGCTCCATCATACCAGAAAATGGAGTCTTAGTCATTTTTCCCATTAGACATGGTTCGCATCTATCAAGTGACTCAAAGTCAAGTGATTCAAGTAATCCATCGGTATGGAGTTTCTTCATGCGTTTCACTCCAATATGACCAAGACGACAGTGCCACATATAAGTAGAATTATCATTCAATTTAATTCGCTTAGCATCAATGTTATGTATATGCGTATCACTACTATCGAGATCTAATAGAAATAAGCCATTCTTTTCAGGTGCTCGACCATAAAAGATATTATTCATAAAAATAGAACAACCATTATTCTCAGACTTGAATGAATAACCGTCTTGCATTAAACAAGATCCAGATATAATGTTCATGCTCAACGCGGGTACAAAATAACAATTATTTAGGCTTAAAACTAATCCCGAAGGTAGATGTAGAGGAAGTGTGCCGACAGCGATCACATCGACTTTGGATCCGTTTCCAACGCGCATCGTCACTTCATCTTTATGTAGTCTTCGTTTATTCTTTAGTTCCTGTTTCGAGTTACAAATATGAGCAACCGAACCAGTATCAAATACCCAGGTACTAGAACGAGAACCAGTGAGATAAACATCTATAACATGTATATCAGATATACCTTCTTTCTTTTTCTTGACAAGGCCGCCCTTCAGATCAGCCAGATACTTGGAGCAATTACGCTTCCAGTGTCCCTTCTCCTTGCAGTAATAGCACTCAGCATCAGGCTTAGGGCCGTTCTTAGGTTTCACAGGAGGCGTGGCAGCTTTCTTGCCACCCTTCTTGAATTTTCCCTTAGACTTGCCTTGTTTCTTGAAACTGGTGGTCTTGTTGACCATCAACACTTGGTGCTCTTTCTTGATCTCAATCTCAGCAGCTTTTAGCATGCCAAAGAGTTCAGGTAACTCCTTGTTCATGTTCTGCATATTGTAGTTCATCACAAAGTTCTTGTAACTTGGTGGCAGTGATTGAAGGACACGATTAATCCCCAGTCTGTTAGGAATCACTATTCCCAAGTCACTGAGTTTCTTCGCATGCCCGGTCATGGCGAGCATGTGCTCACTAATGGAGCTGCCTTCTTCCATCATACAGCTGAAGAAATGTTTCGATGCTTCATAGCATTCCACGGCCGCATGAGTCTCAAAAATAGCTTTCAGCTCTTTCATCAACTCATGAGGATCGTGGTGCTCAAAACGTTTTTGAAGATCGGATTCCAGACTGCACAGGATAGCACACTGAACTTGAGAATACCGAGTTTTCCGAGTCTCGTAAACAACTTTTACTTCATCGGTTTCAGTTTCTGCAGGAGGGTCACCTAGCGGTGCATCAAGCACATATTGCAGATTTCCGCCAGAGAGGAAGATCCTCACATGACGGAACCAGTCGGTGAAGTTGCTACCGTTGCTCTTAAGCTTTTCTTTCTCTATGAACTGGTTAAAATTGATTGGGGATGCCATCTCTACAACATATATTTGCAAAAGTTTAGACTAAGTTTATGACAAATTGAGTTCAAATTTTAATTCAACATAATTAAAAATCTAGGTGAACTCCCACTCAAAACAATATCCCTCGCATTGTCTTAGTGATCACACGAACCAAATCTACCGCACCTAAGTCCGATCATCATGAGACAAGGTGTGATTTCAATGGCGAACACTCAAAGTGTTCATCATATCAACCATATGATTCATGCTCTACCTTTCGGTATCACGTGTTCCGAGACCATGTCTGTACATGCTAGGCTCGTCAAGGCCACCTTAGTATCCGCATGTGCAAAACTGTCTTACACCCGTTGTATGCACCTGTTGATTCTATCACACCCGATCATCACGAGATGCTTCGAAATGACAAGTCTTGGCAACGGTGCTACTAAGGATGAACACTTTATTATCTTGAGATTTTAGTGAGGGATCATCTTATAATGCTACCGTGGCGATCTAATCAAAATAAGATGCATAAAAGGATTAACATCACATGTAGTTCATATGTGATATGATATGGCCCTTTTGTCTTTGCGCCTTTGATCTTCATCTCCAAAGCACGGACATGATCTCCATCATCTTCGGGCATGATCTCCATCATCGTCGGCGTAGCGTCAAGGTCAATGGCGCCGTCTCATGATTGTCCTCCATGTAGCAACTATTACAACTACTTTGAAATACTACTCAACATGAAATTTAAAGACAACCATAAGGCTCCTGCCGGTTGCCACAATACAATAATGATCATCTCATACATATACATCATCACATTATGGCCATATCACATCACCAAACCCTGCAAAAACAAGTTAGACGTCTCTAATTTGGTTTGCATATTTTACGTGGTTTAGGGTTTTCGAGAGAGATCTAATCTACCTACGAACATGAACCACAACGTTGATACTAATGTTGTCAATAGAAGAGTAAATTGAATCTTCATTATAGTAGGAGAGACAGACACCCGCAAAGCCTCTTATGCAATACAAGTTGCATGTCGAACGAGGAACAAGTCTCATGAACGCGGTCATGTAAAGTTAGTCCGAGCCGCTTCATCCCACTATGCCACAAAGATGCAAAGTACTCAAACTAAAGACAACGAGAGCATCAACGCCCACAAAACCATTGTGTTCTACTCGTGCAACCATCTATGCATAGACACGGCTCTGATACCACTGTAGGATAACGTTGCATAGAAAACAAAAAATTTCCTACCGCGAACACGCAATCCAAGCCAAGATGCAATCTAGAAGACGGTAGCAACGAGGGGATTATCGAGTCTCACCCTTGAAGAGATTCCAAAGCCTACAAGATGAGGCTCTTGTTGCTGCGGTAGACGTTCACTTGCCGCTTGCAAAAGCGCGTAGAAGATCTTGATCACGGTGCCACGAACGGGCAGCACCTCCGTACTCGGTCACACGTTCGGTTGTTGATGAAGACGACGTCCACCTCCCCGTTCCAGCGGGCAGCGGGAGTAGTAGCTCCTCTTGAATCCGACAGCACGACGGCGTGGTGTCGGTGGTGGTGGTGAAATCCGGCGGAGCTTCGCTAAGCGTGCGGGAAGTGGAGGAGCGGGGTGGCTAGGGTTTGGGGAGAGGGGGGCGCCGGCCACTAAGGGGTGCGGCCACCTTGGTGGTTCTTGGGGTGCGGCCACCTTGGTGGTTCTTGGGGTGGCCGGCCCCCTCCCCTTGTCCCTCATTATATAGGTGGAAGCCCCAAGTGTTGGACTACAAGTCTCCGAATAAGACCCGAACCCAAAACCTTCCATGTGATAGGGAAACCTACCCAAGGTGGGAATCCCACTTGGGGTGGGATTCCCCCCTTCCATGTGGGGGGGGGGGTGGCCGGCCCCCATAGGGGGAGTCCACTTGGGACTCCTCCCCCTCTAGGGTTGGCCGGCCATGGAGGTGGAGTCCCTTTGGGACTCTGCCTTCCATAGTGGTTTCTTCTGGACTTTTCTAGAACCTTCTAGAACCTTCCAGATCATTTTAAGTCTCATAAAATGACTTCCTATATATGAATCTTATTCTCCGGACCATTCCGGAACTCCTCGTGATGTCCGGGATCTCATCCGGGACTCCGAACAAATATTCGAACTCCATTCCATATTCAAGTTCTACCATTTCAACATCCAACTTTAAGTGTGTCACCCTACGGTTCGCGAACTATGCGGACATGGTTGAGTACTCACTCCGACCAATAACCAATAGCGGGATCTGGAGATCCATAATGGCTCCCACATATTCAACGATGAATTTAGTGATCGAATGAACCATTCACATACGATACCAATTCCCTTTGTCACGCGATATTTTACTTGTCCGAGGTTTGATCATCGGTATCACTCTATACCTTGTTCAACCTCGTCTCCTGACAAGTACTCTTTACTCGTACCGTGGTATGTGGTCTCTTATGAACTCATTCATATGCTTGCAAGACATTAGACGACATTCCACCGAGAGGGCCCAGAGTATATCTATCCGTCATCGGGATGGACAAATCCCACTGTTGATCCATATGCCTGACCTCATACTTTCCGGATACTTAATCCCACCTTTATAACCACCCATTTACGCAGTGCCGTTTGATGTAATCAAAGTACCTTTCCGGTATAAGTGATTTACATGATCTCATGGTCATAAGGACTAGGTAACTATGTATCGAAAGCTTATAGCAAATAACTTAATGACGTGATCTTATGCTACGCTTAATTGGGTGTGTCCATTACATCATTCATACAATGATATAACCTTGTTATTAATAACATCCAATGTTCATGATTATGAAACTAATCATCCATTAATCAACAAGCTAGATAAGAGGCATACTAGGGACTCTTTGTTGTTTACATATCACACATGTATCAATGTTTCGGTTAATACAATTATAGCATGGTATATAAACATTTATCATAAACATAAAGATATATAATAACCACTTTTATTATTGCCTCTTGGGCATATCTCCTTCAGAAGCCACCGATGGAGAGGAGGAATATGAGGATGTAGATGAGGAAGGAGAAGGGTTGATTGAACCTCGCCATCCCGGTCGGTTGGCCAACTACACCATAGCGGAGGACAAGTTGTATTACAAGACGTGGTTGACAATTGGAATGGATCCAACAACCGGTACCGATCAAACAAGAGAAACCTATTGGATGAGGATGCCTGAGTACTTCAACACACACAACACAAGTGGGAACGAGCGAACCATGCGCTCACTTCGGTCCTGTTGGTCCGGCATCAACACCGATTGCCAAAAATGGGCGAGCGTGCAAGCCAACGTCGATGTTCTTAATCCAAGTGGCACAAATGAGAATGATAGGGTAAGCCATTCTACAACTATTTTCACCACATGGCTCATATGTGAAGAATACGGTTCTAGTTCATATAGCTCATCTATTTTCTTTTCCGCATATGTGTAGAACTCTATGGCTCAAGGATTGTTTAGGGATGTGGGAATGAAGAACAAGAAAGGCAACAATATTCTTGGCAAGACATTCACCTTGCATCATTACTATGAAGTTCTAGGGAATGAAGAAAAGTGGAAGAACCGCGGCAAGTTGGATGCGGCAACTATGGCGGCCAATGCCACCGGTGATGCAACAATCATCGATGATGATGATTCAAGTGATGAAGGAAAGAAGAGAAGCTCCACTCCTCACTCCGTCAACAATGGGCGGAGGAATGTGCATGGTAGGAAGACCGCCAAAGATATGAAGGGAAAGAAGGCCGGAGATGACGACATTGCAATGGCTATGGAAAGGATTGCAAATGCACGGTTGCAAGAAAATGAAGATAGAAAGATGCAAAGAAACTTGGATAAAGAGGCTATGGATGCTATTGAAGCTAGGAGAGCCGCTTTGGAGGAGAGGATTGCCGCCAACGAGGAGAGGAAGTTGGCTTTGGAGGAGAAGAGGCAAGCCACCGAGGAGCATGCACGCCTAGCGGAGGAGGAGAGGAAGCTTTTCTTGATGGATACTTCCCATATGGATGAGAGGCAAAAGGAGTACATCAACCTTCTTCGCGATGAAGTGTTGGCCAAGAAGAGATTGTTGGTAGCCAACATGAACACTTCCACGACCGTCATATTTGGAGGAGGCATGCCGACGTTTGGAGGAGGCATGGGAGGCATGACCGGCATGGGAAGCATGGCCGGCATGGGAAGCATGGCCATGCCCACCATGGGAGGCATGGCCGGTATGGGAAGCATGCCCATGCCCGGCATGAGAGGCATGGCCGGCATGCGAGGCTATGGAGGCATGGCCGGCATGGGAGGACCAACCTATGGAGGAGTGTTTGGAGGGACTATGGGAGGCTCGGTGAGTGGTGTGTATGGGAGTATGGGAGCACCAACGGGAGGCTTCGTGTCTTCCATGAATGCTACTATTCCTCCTTCAACCCAAGATGATGAGGAGGAAGAAGAAGAAGGTGTTGACTTGGAAAATGCGGAAGTGTGATATGCATTTGTGATATGGAAATTGTGTGTTCCACTTTGTCCATTTGAACCATATGTCGTGTGTCATTGTTGAACTACGTCATTTTCTGTGTCGTTGTTGAACTATGTGATGTGTGTTGCACTTTGTTTCCATTTAAATTATGGTACATCATTTGTTTCATGATTTATGTGTGAGTATTTGATCTTGTGAGATGCAAAATAGTGTAGAAAACTGTTTTTCGCGCCCGCGCGCGCTGTATTTTGCCGCACCCGGTGGAGGACCATTTTTACCGTCCGCGCACGCGCTGCATATTTGCGCGTCCGGCGGGGGAAAAACCGGCCCAATGCGCGCTATCTGTTTACCGCGCGGAGTAACTGAGGTTTAGCGCGCCGCGTTTTAGCGCGCCTGTTGGAGATGCTCTAAGAACATATAATTTTGCAGAATTTATATCACGAATCATGTGAACGAGAGAACCTTTTTATACCCATCAACATCAAGGGCACTGAGAGAGATCAGATTTCTGGCCATGCCAGGTATGTGTATCACATATGTTAGAGTGTTAGAGTGCGTGTCATGCCATCATGCATCTTGATCTGAACGGATCTAATGCTCACGATCTCACCTTGGTTGTTATCTCCCATACTCATAAGAGCTGAACCAGTCTTTGTTACAACAAATATGAAACGAACATGCAGAATCAAGGACACACTCATCATTACCAGAAACACAACCAACAAAGACAACTAGGCAATCGCCATCAGAATTATCACTGGAAACAACAGCAGCCTTACCATCACCCTCAGATATATTTTTTGGTTGGTAAGTACTGTTTATTTTTTCTTTGTTCTGCAACTTTCAGCAATCATCAATATTGTGGCTAGTTTTCTTGCAATACTTGCAGAACTTACCATCTTGTCCCTTGGACTTTGAGCGACCTCTATCGGTCTTGCTCTTATCTCTGTTGTAGTTGTTGTAGTTGTTGTTTCTATTCTCGGTCCTGTCTCGGACCTGCAGTGCTTCTGCCTTAGATGACGAACCCTCTGCCTGCACCATAGATTTCATCTTTTCCCTCAGCTGGAGGGCCTCATAAACTTTGGCAAGGGTTAGTTCATCTCGGCTGTATAACAAGGTGTCTTGAAAATTCGCAAAATAATTAGGCAACGAGACTAACAGTATAAGAGCGAGATCCTCATCATCATAATTTACCTCCATGGACAACAAATCAGAAAGACCTCTCTAAAGATTGATAGGTGATTCATCATTGACGCACCTTCTTACAGCTTGTGCAAGAACAACTTCATCTTCACGTGCATCTTACTGGTTAGATCTTTGGACATGCAGATCGATTCCAGTTTCAACCACAACGCCGCTGCGGATTTCTCAGCCAGCACTTCCTGCAATATATTGTTGGATAGATGAAGCTGAATTAATGAAAAAGCCTTACAGTCTTTCCTCTTTTCATCGTCGGTCCAGGTCTTGGCATCTTTCTTGCCAAATCCATCAAGAGCTTCATCTAGATCAGAAGATTGGGTAAGGATCTCCCTCATCTTCACTTGCCACAGAGAATCTCGTGGTATAATCCAGCTGCGGTAGATCGAACTTCAAGGAAGACATGTCGCAAAACCCTAGATTGAAACACGGGCTCTGATACCACTTGTTAGAAAAGCGACAAGCAAATAATGAAGAACGATAAAGGAAAACGCAGCGGAGACACGAGATTTAACGTGGAAAACCCCTTCCAACACAGAGGGGAAAATAACAACGGGCACCAGCCAGTAAAACTTCACTATATCAGGGAGTGTTTACAAACACCATGGGATATCTTATAATCTGATAAACCCTGGCCGGCGGCTTACAAGAGATATTTATAGATGGGCCTCGTTCCGCTCGTCAGAAGTTAGCCTCCCTTTAGAATGAATTTGGATCACAATACAACAGAGCTGATAGAAACTGTGTCCTAACTCTTGGAGCTGCAGTAGGTGTTCTTGATCGGATCCTCAAACTTTGGGCGTTGGATTGAAATTTATGTCTTAATTAATAACTCACTGGTTTGATCATCTATATGGCTTTTGGATCAATCATTAGGATCTAGTTTCTGGTGTATGCGGATGAACCTAGATTTGGTTCTGTGTAATAAAAATAGAACTACACAATATGTTTGTCATGCTTTATGTGCAAGATGAGAACAAAAAATACATCAAATTTCATACTCCGTAGAAGATTTTCTTTCGGAACGGTTGGCATTGGCACTGCAGCAATATTTCCTTCTGTTTTCTAGACTTCATGCATGGAGTTAATAATTATGCTGCTAGCCTGCTACAACATGCCGTTTAATTAAATATGTCATTTGAAGTAGTTGCACCTTTCACGGTTTCTGGTTTGGAGATGTTCCCTTTTGAACGTGCTATTTTTAAGTTCAATTGCATAAATTTGCTGCTGATTATGCTGATGGTTTTGGACTTCAAATACTAGTTACTCATCATATTGCCTGGTGACGGTAGGTCTAAGAGCAGTCCAAACATCAAAGATCACATAGCTTACGGAAATTTGTTGAAAGATTAAGATCTTATACTGAGTTTGGAGTTCGTTTCTGCACTCTTCAGATTAAATTTTCAGCAGTTCTCTCATTATCTTTCACTTGTAATTTTTTTAAGGACACAACATCGAAACTCTTGGAGATGTGTTGGAGTCTTGTTGGAGTGGATAAAATGGGAGTCTCATAAATAATTTTTGGACTGATAGTGTTTTGTGTAACACGTCCAGTTTGGTAGGCATATGTAATGCTAGAAGCTTAGAATTTCTAGTATTAATTTTTGTGTATGTGTGTCACAATGGCTGATATTCTTCTGTTGTTCAGTGGGAACAATTTCCACACACTGTTTGCAGAAGTGTAAAATAAAAAAAAATGCACAAGTTCTTTTGTCTATTCTGTTTATTTTAGCTCCATATTTATTTTAGCGTGTGAATTGAGAAAACTTCTATGAAACTGACCTGCAACAGTTATCTGCTTGCAGAAGTCAGTTTTTTTTTGGGGGGGGGTGGGGGGGGGGGGGGGGTGGCGCTTCGTCTTTGTACCACCGCATTCTTTGCTTTGCCCGTATCATATGATCGCGAAGTGTGCTTCGCAACAAGATTTGTACACTTGTTCGTATTGAAAACCGGAGACGAAGGGAAAGAGGTTCATGTCGGCAGAAGTCAGTTTTAAGGGCAGCAGGGTAGTGAACTGCTGGGGAAAAAATCATCTGCGGTGAAGTTATCTACCTCTGCCAAAATGCTAACTACAAGGGTAGGCAAACTGCCGGCAAAGAAAATTGTCAGCAGGGCTTTAGCGGGCAGGTCTAACTACCAGGACAAACTCTTTGCCGGCATTTACATTACCACCTTATGTGACTTTTTCCCGGCGGCAGAGCTGCCTCTATATTTGGTCCATGGTATAGTGACTTTTATTTAATATTTACACACACTTTACTTTCAAACGCAAGAAAATAAAAATCACAACCTATAGCAGCATTTTTTTGTTAATTCTTGTGTAATCTTGTGGGTTAATACATTCGACACTCATTACTTGTCGAGAACATCTATAAATTATTCCTAGACTTGTGGGTATCACACTCGGACTAATCCTTTGTCTCGGGCAACCCATTTCTCGAACTATGACACCACATCATCATCTTACAGGCTTGTGTTGGCTGCTCGAACCACGAGCTTTTCACTGAGGCAGACGTAAACGTTGTGGAGGCTATCTAAGGACCTAGGAGGTGCAAATGCATGTGGCTTAAGTGGAGGCTGAAGAATATATATAGAACCCTATTTTCGTGTGTATTTTCATGGCCCTCAAGGGGTACATAAAGAAGTATAAGGAGGGAATAGACTTGTAGTACAAGAAGATCCGCATAATCCTAATCTATCTATAACTCATACATGTATATGCATTCTAACAGTACAGGGTGTTTTGAATTGAGCTTGATTTGCCACGGGAGGAGCAAGGGTTGCAGGCAGTCAGGGACAGGCAGAGAGGCGGGAAAGAAAACAATACGGTCGTAGCAGTATATGTGATCAGGAATTACCGTCTTGTCTTGTGACACGCAGAGCAAGTAGTGGAGGAACTCGAAGGCAACGAGTTATCTTCCCTAGGTGAAACATCCACTACTAGAAAAATGCCTATTCGTATGATCACTACTAGTGGCGTACCACCCTAGTACGACACTGCTATATAACAGTTGCACAACAGAAAGAGGTGCGCCACGACTAACCATGTTACCAGTGGCGCATGAAGCCGTAGATGCGCCACTACTATGTTTCTGCATGGTTCCACCTCCTCCCTAGATTACCAGTGGTGCACCAGTGCTTGGTGCGCCACTGGTAATCCATGGGGAGGAGTGGGACCAGCTACTACAGGTAAGAGGGGTTACCAACACACCAAGCAGTGGTGCGCCAGTGGTAACCTAGGACCACTTTCAGCCTTTTTAACCTACATGCTACCACACTCACTCTCCCCCCCCCCCCCCTCACATTCTTCCACCTCCCACTAAATCTAAATTTGGTCGTGTTGCTCCACCTTCTCACCTCATTTCCATCCTTGATTCACCCAAATTAAGTTGTTGAACCTAATTTTCTTGATAAGTAAGTAAGGGTAAGCTCTCCCAATCAAGGTTTAAAATAGCGTGACAAACTGCGAAATGTTACGTACGAGACCCATACGCGATTGGATCTCGACCTCATGCCACACGCCGGCGCCGCCGCTGATCGCCTTGTCTCTGTGGCCTTTGGGCCATGGAGGCGCGGTCGATCTCGGCCCTCATCGGTGGGAGGGCTCCGCTCCCTATTTTGAGGGCTTTGTTCTTCGTTTTTAGGGTCAAGGTTTGTAGGGGCGGCGCTCAGGTGGTGACGGCGGCGTCTCGTGCAATAAGGTCTCCCTGGCTTCAACCCCATCTAGGCGGTAACGTCGAGATACTTGTGGGAGTGGTGTGCTCTTCGAGGATTTCGTCTGGTTGTGGGGATCTTCGGATCGTCAAGGAGCTTCATTGGCAGTTCTACCTTCTTCTTCGTCTCAGGGACGGATGTGGTCTTTTTGACCCGTTCGGCGACTTCCCGTCCGCAACCAACAACGTCAGGCCGACTCAGGGAAGAGCTGCAGCGGCGGCGCGCCGTCGACACGTTCTGGAGGTTGAAGATGATAGGCTTCTCAAGGATCTCGTTGTAATTTTTGTCTTTCTTGGTGTGCTTTGTATCGTTGTTTCTTTTAATGCTGAAGTTCTATTCGCAAAATAGGTTTAAAATAGCGTGCTAAATAGCGACAACCTCCTTCAAACGTTATGGAGCTATATCGTGCTAATAGCGTGGTATATTTCAAATAGCATTTCAAAATAATACTAAATATAGTCTAAAATAAATAATTTTACTAGAACGAATAGATATATAGTACAAAAATGACTAAATCATACATACATAACCACATATAAAAATAGATCTCAAATATTTTAGAAGACTAACATATTTCACAAGGAAACAACATAGTATAAATTAGTTATTAAAAATTATTAACATTAGCGATATTATCTTCTAATTTAGATCGAAGTGGAACCAACAAATTGCTATTCATCACCACGAAAAAGAGAAAGCAACTTGCCTGAAAAAATAGCGCGCTAACGCTATGAAGTTTTAGCACGATATAGCATGCTATTTCGTAAATAGCTCCGCAGCGAGCAAAAATACTAAAATTCCTCTAGATATGCTATAGCGTGCTATTAGCGAAGAAATAACGTTCTATTTTAAACCTTGCTCCCAAACCTACACTACGGGAGAGATGAAGTATGCCGACGGCCGCCAGCCGTCGGCACAGGCTGTGCCGACGGTGACCGTCGGCGTAGCGTCGTCGGCACAGTTCTGGTCGGGGTCTGCCCAATCACCGTCGGCACAGACTGGCCGTCGGTACAGATTGTTGTGCCGACGGTTTTACCGTCGGCATAGTATTTCAAAATTTTCAAATTTATTTTCAAAAAAATATTTAATTTTTTTTTAAAAATAAATAAATATATTTTTTATTTTTTTGACTTTTCTTCTTCTACTTTTTTACTTGTTAGTCTTTCATAATCACACTTAGTACACTTAAACTTAGCTCAAATTGCACTTGTGGTCAAACTTCCCAGTTGGTCACCCATCCTCACACTACTCCCACCCCGGCACGCTTAACTTCTTGATTCTCTTCGAATGAGCTTCCATGAAACAAATGACACCTTGATGTTAATATTACCATATCTATCGTATTAACCCTTTGACCGTGATGTCACACCTCTATATTGTTGAATTCTAAACAATTACTTAAGTAAACAACAATGAATATATATAAATAATTATAATATAGAATTTGAAAAAACAATTAAATGATTTTATTTTTTTGTCTTTTTATTTAATATGGAATAATCAATATCAGTAAATGCGAATTTGGCAAATAATATGTCTAAATTGATCAGAAAAATAAGAGGAATACAAATATGACATCCATATCATCTTTTGAACCAACAAATTTAACTTACCCAAAAATCATGAGCATTAGATCAAGTACCTCTAGTTTAAATTTGACTGACTTTATCGAAAATGAGGTGGGAAACGGCCTCGGCATGGCATAGTTTGCCGAAACAAGATCATATTTGGCACGTGTGTGGACCCTAGGATGGGAAGCAAGACTCCGGACGCGGATTTCTAATCCGACCCACGGACAGCCATCTTTTCATTTTTAGCGTGCCCAAACGGTTTTTATTTGTGAAGCAGCTACATGGGACGCATTTTAGTATGACGTGAAACCTCCGTGCGATGATAATAGATCACCTACGCACCACCTATCACATGACATGTGCACGCGTTAGCTTTTTGGGAACCCTTGCAGCTTCCGGCGGTGTCCCGCCGAATCCGCTGAAAACTGGCCGGATTTGAACTAGGGGTGAATTATCCATCGCTCCAGAAATTCCGAAAAAAATGTTTTTAGTTCAACGACGCATCACTATATGTGCTAATTTTTGTCCGTTTAGTTTGTTCGCGAATGGGTGCACCCGCACGCCCGGTACGGCGATACCGCATGTCTCGGGGGTCCTGTTTTGGCCAGATGACAATTTGAACGAAGTCAAAAAATCCCACGGAGCCGCGTGACGTAATTTTATATGTCATAGTAACTATTCCGTTTTTTAAAACTGGGATACGGCAATTATTTTGAAAAACCCTTCACGAAAAGGGCTATCACGTCCGGAGTTCTATGGATTTCAGGGGATATGAGGTGGGAAACGGCCTCTGCATGGCATAGTTTGCCGAAACGAGATCATATTTGACACGTGTGTGGACCCTAGGATGGGAAGCAAGACCCCGGACGCGGATTTCTAATCCGACCCACAGACGGCCATCTTTTCATTTTTTGCGCGCCCAAACGGTTTTTATTTGTGAAGCAGCTACATGGGGCGCATTTTAGTATGACGTGAAACCTCCGTGCGATGATAGTAGACCACCTACGCACCACCTATCACATGAAATGTGCACGCGTTAGCTTTTTGGGAACCCATGCGGCTTCCGGCGGTGTCCCACCGAATCCGCTGGAAACTGACCGGATGTGAACTAGGGGTGAACTATCCGTCGCTCCAGAAATTCTGAAAAAAAAAATTAGTTCAACGACGCATCACTATATGTGCTAATTTTTGTCCGTTTAGTTTGTTCGCGAGTGGGTGCACCCGCACGCCCGGTATGGCGATACTGCATGTCTCGGGGGTCCTATTTTGGCCAGATGACAATTTGAAGGAAGTCAAAAAATATCACGGAGCCACGTGACGTCATGTTATATGTCATAGTAACTATTCCATTTGTTAAAAATGGGATATGGCAATTATTTTGAAAAACTCTTCACGAAAAGGGCTATCACGTCCGGAGTTCTATGGATTTCAGGGGAAATGAGGTGGAAACAGCCTCGGCATGGCATAGTTTGCCGAAACGAGATCATATTTGGCACGTGTGTGGACCCTAGGATAGGAAGCAAGACCCCGGACGCGGATTTCTAATCCGACCCACGAGCGAGAATTTTTTCATTTTTGGCGTGTGTGAAAGCCATGAAACCTCGAACATTATAGCTCATTTCTAAAAAGATTTGTTTAGGTATTTGAAATATTACATTTTTTATGCCGACGGTATAACCGTCGGCACAGGTCTGTAGTAAAAAAAAAGAAAAAAATGTTGTGCCGACGGCCAGACTGGTCCTATGCCGACGGCCAGAACTGTGCCGACGGCACAACCGGCTTGTACCGACGGCCATTTTAACGCCGACGGCCATCCTTATCGCCGCGGTCCGGAGGCTTCTGTGCCGACGGCCCCGATATTTGGCCGTCGGCACACACGGCGGCCGTCGGCACATCTGTGCTCTCCCGTAGTGCTAGATCTACTTAATCTTAACTTTCTTTCTCATCAAACACTCTCTCTCGGTCTCATATCGGTAACTTCATGTAATTGATGAGAATGAAATTGGGTGGATATGCTTTGTATGTGGCCAGCCCTAATCGAGCTCCAGCGTGTGTGCATGTATGCTTGTATGCGAAGGTTATATGCGTCCGCGTGCAGGGCAGCCATGTACGTGGTGTGTGTATGCATATATGTTATGCGAAGCTTGCACATGTGTTGTATGTGATGCTTGCAGAAAGGTGTTGCATTTCTTGTTGCAGGAATTTAAAATGTGAGTTGTCAATATTTTACCAAAATGTTGATTCATTTCCGTTTAAGCGAAAATCTGACATACAACGCATAGGTCCTATTTTTAGAAAAGGTCGTGCCAAATTTTTCGATGACGTGTTAGTAGTGGCGACACTGCTAACAACGTGTTAGTAATCGCGGACCATGATGCCCCAGTGGTAGTGTTTTTTTCTAGTAGTGATCTGTCCCAGAAAAAAAAAAGAGGATACAATGCACTTTATATTGGGGCTCTATTTCTCAAATTTAGAGGACAATGGGCTGGTTCTATCTCAACAAAATTTAGGGATATTCCTTTTAGAGAATCCGCTAGCATAGGTTTTGAGAATCCGCGATAGTTGCTCTTAAGAGGCCTTCCTGAAACAGAGATCATTCTAAAAGCGAGGCCTTTTAGAGAATCCGCTTGCCTAACTATTCAGAATCAGTTTGAATAGCAACCTTGCAACAACACGAACACGATCTTTATAGGGTTTAGGATTCCAAACTTGAACCATCGAATGTGTAGATCTCAAAATGTGCAAATGCACTAACGATAAAATCTCGCCATATATTTCCATTGCCATATTCACACTTTGATATATCTGAAGCTAAATAAACCTAGACGACACATCCCAAAATGACGACAGAAACTAAATCAAGAGCAGAATCAGGTGTCTGGCCGTCTGCAACGTTACTCCATAGATCGATCGATACTGAAGTGAACCAGTTAAGGAACAATTCAACAGAAGTGTGGCCTCTTCGATTGAAATAAAAATTATATACTACGACGTTACAAAAAAAAAATACTACAGGAGTAACCTATGCATGCGCGCGCATGCATTCAGGAGTTTATATTTGCACGTCAGCAACAGTGCCCTTTGGGGTTGGGATGCGAGCTGACGAGCATCTGCGTCACCATCCCGATCCCGTTCTCCATCCACCCGTGACCCCCCTCCAATGGCCTCGCCGCGCCGGCGAGGACGCTGAGGATTTCCATTGCCAGTAGGAGCAGCACCACCACATTAGCCATGTTCGTTGTCGCCGCCGCCATTGACGTCCCGACCGGGGTAGCAGCTATCTCTCCACGCGCCAGACAGGATCAGCTGAGTAGAGAAAGGGGGCTTCCTTTCGAGCCTCAAGAGCGCTTCTTGTGCTTTACGCTGCGGCTAGTTTGGAGTATAGAGGCTTGCAAACTGAATCTGTGGCTCAGCTGGGCCGACTGAAAGTCTAGTCTGTACACTGTTTTCTCGCGAACGTGGAGAACAGATAATTCGTGCAAGACTCGTTCAAGTTCTCAGTGCTTAAATTTCTACCCCACCGCGCATTCGTTTTCCCACGCGCCGGAGGCTCCGGTTTGTAGCCAGTAGTCACTGCTTCAGTTTGCATTTGGAGAAATTAGGAGCTCGGTCGATGTCGTCTGTCGATCAAGTATACTTGAACCGTTCGTGATCTACGACTAGTAGTAGGCTATAGTGTGAGGATATATACGTCCGTAGAATTCGAGGAAAAAGTGTCGTAGAAACCAGGCATTAGTAGAATGCATGCTGTTGAAAGATGAATCCTCCCTTCTTTTAGGTCAAACATTAGAATAAGAATATCAACTTTACTTGAATTCGTAGTCGTCGGTGCATCGTGAAATTCTGCATGTCGTGCTCGTGGAAGGGAGGGAACTGGGAAGGTCGCGATACTACCGCACCCAGTGAACGAAGTTGAGGAAGGACATACCTAGTACACGCATGACTTGTATGAGTTGGCCCCTAATCTTATCTTAACTATTAAATTCAAATCCGCTGTTCGTACGCGTGCGTCGTTGGTCAGCGAGACTGCGCGCATCCTCCCGGTTCATTGGGCTCGGCCCGTTTACTCGTTCGGTGTTTCTTTTTGTTGCTTCACGAGTTCAGATACTGGTTCGCGTACATACGTCCTAAAAAAAAACGGTTCACGTAATGTTATTGCTCCTTCCAGCTAGAAGTTTGCGCGATGGTTATTCCTCTTTCTCCTCAGCAGATATGCTATTCGAGCGCTGTTTCTTATTTCGTTGGCACTACTCTAGCAAATATTGTTTTTCGAAAAATAAGCATATTAACCAATACGAAAATGAACAAAGATTGAATTATCATTTCTTGTACCTTCTCAAAAAAATAACAAATGATCGCAACTTTAAAAATATTCGCGACTTAAAAAATGTTCATGATTTTAAAAAATGTTCGTGAATTTAAAATGTTCGTGAGCTTGACTTTCTACAGATTTTTATAGAATGTTCCTGAATTTGGAAAAACATTCATAAATTGGAAATCTTCCATAGATTTAAAACGTTCACGGGTTTTCCTAAAAAAATCCGCGAGGTTAAAAAAATGTTCAAACAGTTGAAAACATATTTGCGAGGTTTGTAAAAATGTTCACAGAGTTCAAAAAATTATCTGCGAGTTTTTAAAAAGTTCACGAGTTTTAACAATGTTCGCATGGATGCCAAGATCCAGGCCATCCATGTCCACATGGCCCGCAAGCACGCCCACGCAAGGTATCTGCATGAGGAGACCAAGTAGAACAACAACCACATCGCCACAGAGTATGCACAGCTGCCGCCGTCCGGTAGCCTCGCGAAGCGCTGCAACGTTTGTGTTGCCCAAGGGGGATCTCACCTCTCTGACCTCGGAGTAGGACAAGGGTGCATAGACTAAGAGAGGCATATGAACGGCAGCAAGGAGCAGCAGAGCGCTGGATGGCTTCTGTGGTAAGTGGTATCATAGTCAACAAATGTGACGATCATTCGTACAACGAGAACCACATGGCTAATACTTCGTAACTGATTCATAAACACATTGTCCTGGGCACCGACTAAATTCACTATTTCATACATAATTACTGATCTTGTGTCAGAGAGAGCGTGTGGTAGTGTACTCTCTCTTGGGCCGTAGGATCAGGATGTGAGGAAGATGGTCGATCACTTGGATTTTCCGCTTAATTGGTTCGTTTTGTCTGTCTCCTGTAGATTGATCGGATGAAATTGGTTGTTGATTGATTCTCTATTTTCTTCATAACATCGCGTGATCTAATAGTCGTTGTTTTCTAGATTCTAAGTATAGCCTACACTGGATGTCTTTCCGCCTTTGCTTGGTTAAATTATTCATTTGTCAAAATTTAATACATCCAAGATTAAGGAATGTGGTTTCTTGCATGTCCTGCAAATCAAACCGCGGGAGTGCACGCTAAAACCAACTCTTCTCTGATTTCCTTTTAAAGAATTTAGAGAATGTTTTCTCCACATAAAAAAATTGATAATTTAACCATGGAATAGCGAGGAACCAAACACGCCTTTAGTTTGGATGTGTAAGAACCACCGTATTTTCGTTAACCTTTTGCGTTCAATAATAATAAAATATAATCACATGGGTTCAACACAGCTGACCCCGTAGCAAAGCACGGGTATGATGCTAGTCCACATATACCTGCTACGAAAGGACAGACTTTACTATGAATAGGTGTTGACAGGGATAGCAATAGGTATGGTGTCGATAGGGTAAAGCAATATCACACGGAAGATGCATAGCTGAAAATTTCGTTTTTGCAGCTGACATCTTAAACTCCTGCCATAAAAGAAACGTCCCCACTTTTGTCATCAAACTCGACTTCGAAAAGGCTTTCGACTCAATCAATTGGGACTCCCTACTGCAAATCCTTCGACATAGAGGCTTCCCGCCTAGATTCTGCGCTTGGATACAAAAACTACTCGTCACAGGTAAAACAGCGGTTCTAGTTAACGATGTGCCAGGAAACTGGATCAACTGGGGCTACAACAAGGGGACCCCCTTTAACCATAACTATTCATTACAGTAGCCGATCTACTGCAGAAATTAATCTCCAACGCATGCCGCGCCGGCTTACTAGCACACCCACTATGATAAGGGGAGGGCCGATCTTCTCAGTAAGCACGGCGGTGATGATGGTCACGCGATGAACACAGTGGAGATAACACGATGATGAAGTGGATGATAACTTGTATGACGCAACGAACTCTCTCGATTGGTCCCTGTCGCCAATGCAATAGCTCTTAACTCTGCAAGATACTCGCAACTCCACACACTTGCGCACGTAGCCGCCGACCACGAAATGATAAGTTGCAACAGTCTAATTCCCAATGAAACAGCAGATCACACAAGACTTTCAGGGGTAAACACCAAATCAATGCAATATGGTGTATAAATTCGATAGAGTTGCAAAGCAATCAACTATGAACTAGGGTTTATCTTAAACGTGGTCTAAACCTAATTTGGGGGCGTCCTGGGCACTTATATAGGGGTTCAGGACGACCAAGAGTCGAAAAGGTACATAGAAAACCGACCCAGATTGGATATGGTCGAGACAGACTCGGACTCGGCCGGCGTAGGGGCCGGTCGACCGGGCCTAGGACCGGCCGGTTCGGTTTGGACCGGGCCTGGGACCGGATCATGACCGGGGCGCCGAGGTGACACACAGTACACCCTCCCGTTGGCACCAGTGCAGGAGCCGGTCAGAATCGGGCTCACCCGGCGTGGGGGCCGGTTGGACTGGGCCTGTGACCGGGTCGGCCGGCGTGGCGACCGGTCTGACCGGGCCTGGCACCAGCCTCGACAGCTTCTTCTTCTTCCCTCGTGCATGCCTCCCGCTCCTCCCTCGCGCGCCCATGGGATGTGTTCATGTCCAGCTCCATGTCCAGCTTCACGTTCAGCTGCTCCTCTCCTCCTCGTGCGATGTTTGCTCCCTCTTCGTACCTGATCATGCATAAGTAAAAGCACTTAGGAAGTATAAAGTTCTCATCAATCAAAGTATCATTTAGGAACAAGTTCACCTGTTGTTTGAGTAGCTTCGCACGAGCCCTTGTAATGGGTCCAATCCTGACTTTATTGAACTTGAGCTTCACAACAGCTTCGTCTTCATCTTGCAATGACGGAGGTAGTAGTGTAGTATGGATGTCCTCATCACACTATCTAACGACATCCCATGCCTGGTCCTCCAATATGCTGATGACACGCTAATCATCATAAGAGCCACACCACAAGCGGCAGAAAACCTGAAAAAAAATCCTAGATAGTTTTGCAAACGCCACAGGCCTCTCTATCAATTTCCACAAGACCACCCTAGTTCCTGTGAATGTTGACAACAACATCGCTGACGCCGCGGCAAACACCCTCGGCACCTCCATCTCCTCTTTCCCACAAACTTACCTAGGTCTGCCCCTATCATCAACCAAGCTCCCAGCATAAGCTTTTCAGCCAATCATCGAGAGCTGCAACCGATACCTAGTTGGATGGTGTGCCACCCTCCTCACCAAAGGTGGCAGACTGGTGCTCCTCTTAGCAGTGCTCGATTCTCTGCCCATATATTTCATGTCCTCCTTCCTCATACCCATCTTCATAATAAAAGCAATCAACGCTCGCCGGAGAGATTTTTTCTGGGCCACCGAGGAAACATGCACAGGTGCAAAGTGTCTAGTTGCGTGGGATAAACTTTGTATTCCGACAAACCGAGGTGGTCTTGGCGCCAAAAACTCGAATGCACAGAACATTTGCATTCTTCTGAAATTTTGCTTTAAATTCTTGCATGCAGAAAACCTACCTTGGAAACATTGGATCCTATCACAATCACCCAACCCATATACAACCTCCAACCAGTCATACCTCAGTAGACTCATAACAAAACATCTACACATGCTACTACAGATCACCACTTGCACCATCCACAATGGAAAATCTGTTTTCTTTTGGCATGACACATGGTTACTTCCAGAACCCCTAGCCACTGCATTCCCAGCTCTATACTCCCACCACACCCAAACCCATGCATTGGTGTGTGATATTGTGCAAAATGGAATTTCTAACGGCATGCAGTGTAGACTAACTAATGCTGGCGTCAGAGCAACTTGTCTCTCTCTAAGCTTTTGCAGGATGATAGGCTGTCGGATGCACAGGACACAAGATCACTGCTAGATGGATCTCATTTCTCCACCAAGGGCGCATACTTGCACATCCAGACCCAGCTCGAAGATCCAGATGTCACTCCAATTTGGAAATCAAGAGTTCCCAGGAAGGTGAAGGTGTTTGGATGGCTACTACACCTAAATAGACTCAACACTAGGGTCAACCTGTTCCACAAAAACATCATCGACTCAGCAGCATGCCCGAGATGCCAGACACAAGTGGAGGACCGAGCACATCTATTCTTCAATTGCCCATTCTCAGCATCAATATGAAGACAGCTCGGAATTGTTCCAAATGCTTCTGACTTCCCAGACATCTGGAACACACTGCTTTCTAATAACCTACCTCCATCAGTCTGGAGGTCGGTTGCCCTAATCATACTTTGGAAGATTTGGGACACAAGGAACGCCAAAGTGTTCAGAGATATAGACCACACTCCAGCCTTGACAATTAGAAACATCATTTCCGACTTCACGCTTTGGTCACACCGCTTTAAGAAAGCGGAAATTAGGGTGGACGCTGATGTGTGGCGTGACCACCTATCCACATGTAACCTTTAAACTCTATGGCAAGCAATATATTCAGGTGGGGATACTCTCCCCCCGGTGAAAGCTTCAAAAAAAGAGGGTAAAGCAATATCATACGCGTACCTACATGCTAGCTCGTGGGTGTAAAAATTTACTCACACACTTACCTACAAGCACTACGGGAGAGATACAAGGTGCCGACGGCTAACGGCCGTCGGCACAGGCCATCTGGCCATTGGCACAGACAGTGCCGACAGCCACCGTCGGCACACCGTCGTCACGAAAGCTCTGTTCGAGGTAGGTAAGTTGGCCATCGGCACAGACTGGTTGTCGGCACAGACTGTTGTGCCGACAGCTTTACTCTCGGCATAGTATTTCAAAAAAATTAAATTTATGTTTGAGAAAAATCAAATTATGTTATTTGAAAAAAAATCAAACATTTTTTTTATTTTGGCATAGCATTTCAAAAAAGATTCAAAATTTTTATTTTTTTTCACTTTTCTTCTTCTTCTTTTTTACTTATTAATCTTTCAGAATGACACTTTTAACTCTAAGTACACCTAATCTTATGTCAAATTGCACTTGTGGTCAAACTTCCCAGTTGGTCACCGTTGTCTTTGGATAGCTTCCATGAAAGAAATGACATCTTGTTGTTAATATTATCATATCAATCATATTAATGTTTGACTTTGATGTCACACCTCTATATTTTTGAATTCTAAACAATTACTTGAGCAAACAACAATGAATATATATAAATAATAATAATATAGAATTTTTAAAACAATTAAATCATTTTTTTTTCTTTTTATTTAGTATGGAATAATTAATATCAGTAAGTGCGAATTTAGAAAATAATATGTCTAAATTGA
This sequence comes from Lolium perenne, assembly GCF_019359855.2. NCBI lineage: Eukaryota > Viridiplantae > Streptophyta > Magnoliopsida > Poales > Poaceae > Lolium > Lolium perenne. Next base: position 194,492,997 of record NC_067245.2, read on the forward strand.
TCAGAAAAATGTGAGGAATACAAATGTGACACCCATATCATCTTTTGAAACTACAAAGTTAATTTACCAAAAAAACATGAGCATTAGATCAAGTACCTTTAGTTTAAATCTGACCGACTTTGTGGGAAATAAGGTGGGAAATGGCCTCGATATGACATAGTTTGCTGAAACGAGGTCATATTTGGGACTTGTGTGGACCCTATGATGGGAAGCAAGGCCCCGGACGCCGATTTCTAATCCGATCCACGGGCGACCATTTTTCATTTTTAGCGTGCCCAAACGTTTTTTTGTGAGCAGCTACATGGGGCTTGATGTCTACACACGCTTCTATTCCTGTAGACAGTGTTGGGCCTCCAAGAGCAGAGGTTTGTTGAACAGCAGCAAGTTTTCCTTAAGTGGATCACCAAGGTTTATCGAACTCAGGGAGGAAGAGGTCAAAGATATCCCTCTCAAGCAACCCTGATGCAGCAGAACAGTAAATAAGCGATGATTGCAGTATTTGGAAACAAGGCCTAGGGATTATACTTTCACTAGTGGACACTCTCAACATTGATCACATAATAAAACCACTCTACACTCTCTTGTTGGATGATGAACACCACTAGCTGTGTAGGGTGATAACCCACAAGTATAGGGGATCGCGGCAGTCTTCGAGGGAAGTAAAACCCAAATTTATTGATTCGACACAAGGGGAGGTAAAGAATACTTATAAGCCTTAACAACTGAGTTGTCAATTCAGCTGCACCTGTAAAAGCACTAGTAACAGGGGTGATGTGAAAGTAGCAGTAATATGAGAGCAATAGTAACAGTAACACAGCAGCAGTAATAGTAACACAGGAGCAATGGCACCAGAAAATAGTTGATACTACTTCCAGTGACATGTAGAACGAGTATATGATGATGAGAGATGGACCGGGGTTCCCAGCGATCTACACTAGTGGTAACTCTCCAATAACAAGTGACAAGTGTTGGGTGAACAAATTACAGTTGGGCAATTGATAGGATTGATAAAGCATTAAGAAAGAACATCAATTCATTAATCATGTAGGCATGTTTTCCATATATAGTCGTACGTGCTCGCAATGAGAAACTTGCACAACATCTTTTGTCCTACCAGCCGGTGGCAGCCGGGCCTCAAGGGAATCTACTGGATATTAAGGTACTCCTTTTAATAGAGCACCGGAGCAAAGCATTAACACTCCGTGAAAACATGTGATCCTCACATCACCGCCATCCCCTCCGGTTGCCCCGATTTCTGTCACTTCGGGGCCTTTGGTTCCGGACAGTGACATGTGCATACAACTTGTAGATACAATCTAAGCAACAATTATAGAGCATAAATCTAAGATCATGCCACTCAGGCCCTAGTGATAAGCATTAAGCATAACAAGATTGCAGCAACAATAACTTCACAAACTTTATAGATAGACTAATCATAATGTATCATCCATCGGATCCCAACAAACACAACACCGATTACATCAGATGAATCTCAATCATGTAAGGCAGCTCATGAGATCATTGTATTGAAGTACATAGGTTAGAGAGTACCAACTAGCTACTGCTAGAACCCGTAGTCCATGGGGGAACTACTCACGGAGCATGATGGAGGTGGTGGCGTCGATGGAGATGGCTTCCGGGGGCACTTCCCCGTCCCGGCAGGGTGCCGGAACAGAGACTTCTGTCCCCCGAATTGGAGTTTCGCGATGGCGGCGGCGCCCCTGGAGTCTTTCTGGAGTTTCGTCAATTCCGAGAATATTTCCTTACTAGGATTTCTGAAACCAAAAACAGCAGAAAACAGCAACTGGCTCTTCGGCATCTCGTTAATAGGTTAGTGCCGAAAAATGCATAATAATGACATATAATGTGTATAAAACATGTGAGTATCATCATAAAAGTAGCATGGAACATAAGAAATTATAGATACGTTTGAGACGTATCAAGCATCCCCAAGCTTAGTTCCTACTCATCCCGAGTAGGTAAACGATAACAAAGATAATTTCTTAGTAACAATGCTACCAACATAATCTTGATCAATACTATTGTAAGCACATGTAATGAATGCAGCGATTTGAAACAATGGTAAATGACATGAGTAAACAATTGAATCATAAAGCAAAGACTTTTCATGAATAGTACTTTAAGACAAGCATCAATAAGTCTTGCATAAGAGTTAACTCATAAAGCAATAATTCAAAGTAAAGGTATTGAAGCAACACAAAGGAAGATGAAGTTTCAGCGGTTGCTTTCAACTTGTAACATGTATATCTCATGGATATTGTCAATGTAGAGTAATATAACAAGTGCAATATGCAAGTATGTAGGAATCAAAGCACAGTTCACACAAGTGTTTGCTTCTTGAGGTGGAGAGAGATAGGTGAACTGACTCAACATAAAAGTAAAAGAAAGGCCCTTCGCAGAGGGAAGCATTGATTGCTATATTTGTGCTAGAGCTTTGGTTTTGAAAACAAGAAACAATTTTGTCAACGGTAGTAATAAAGCATATGTATCATGTAAATTATATCTTACAAGTTGCAAGCCTCATGCATAGTATACTAATAGTGCCCGCACCTTGTCCTAATTAACTTGGATTACCGGGATTATCTTCGCAATACACATGTTTTAACCAAGTGTCACAAAGGGGTACCTCTATGCCGCCTGTACAAAGGTCTAAGGAGAAAGTTCGCATTGGATTTCTCGCTTTTGATTATTCTCAACTTAGACATCCATACCGGGACAACATAGACAACAGATAATGGATTCCTCTTTAATGCATAAGCATGTAGCAACAATTAATGTTCTCATATGAGATTGAGGATATATGTCCAAAACTGAAACTTCCACCATGATTCATGGCTTTAGTTAGCGGCCCAATGTTCTTCTCTAACATTATGCATGCTCTAACCATTAAATGAGTGGTAAATCTCCCTTACTTCAGACAAGACGGACATGCATAGCAACTCACATGATATTCAACAAAGAGTAGTTGATGGCGTCCCCAGGAACATGGTTATCGCTCAACAAGCAACTTAATAAAAGATAAAGTGCATAAGTACATATTCAATACCACGATAGTTTTTAAGATATTTGTCCCATGAGCTATATATTGCAAAGGTAAAGAATGGAAATTTTAAAGGTAGCACTCAAGCAATTTACTTTGGAATGGCGGAGAAATACCATGCAGTAGGTAGGTATGGTGGACACAAATGGCATAGTGGTTGGCTCAAGGATTTTGGATGCATGAGAAGTATTCCCTCTCGATACAAGGCTTAGGCTAGCAAGGTTGTTTGAAACAAACACAAGGATGAAGCTGTGCAGCAAAACTCACATAAAAGACATATTGTAAACATTATAAGACTCTATACCGTCTTCCTTGTTGTTCAAACTCAATACTAGAAATTATCTAGACCTTAGAGAAACCAAACATGCAAATCAGATTTTAGCATGCTCTATGTATTTCTTCATTAATAGGTGCAAAGTATATGATGCAAGAGCTTAAATATGAGCACAACAATTGCCAAGTATCACATTATTCAAGATATTATACCAATTACCACATATATCATTTTCCAATTCCAACCATATAACAATTTAACGAAGAAGAAACTTTCGCCATGAATACTATGAGTGAAGCCTAAGGACATATTTGTCCATATGCAACAGCGGAGCGTGTCTCTCTCCCACACAATGAATGCTAGGATCCATTTTATTCAAACAAAACAAAAACAAACCGACGCTCCAAGCAAAGTACATAAGATGTGATGGAATAAAAATATAGTTTCAGGGGAGGAACCTGATAATGTTGTCGATGAAGAAGGGGATGCCTTGGGCATCCCCAAGCTTAGACGCTTGAGTCTTCTTGATATATGCAGGGGTGAACCACAGGGGCATCCCCAAGCTTAGAGCTTTCACTCTCCTTGATCATAGTGTATATCATCCTCCTCTCTTGATCCTTGAAAACTTCCTCCACACCAAACTCAAAACAAACTCATTAGAGGGTTAGTGCATAATCAAAATTCACATATTCAGAGGTGACACAATCATTCTTTATACTTCTGGACATTGCACAAAGCTACTGAAAGTCAATGGAATCGAAAAATCCATCAAGCATGACAAAACAGGCAATGCAAAATAAAATGCAGAATCTGTCAAAATAGAACAGTTCGTCAAGACGTATTTTTAACAGGCACCAGACTTGCTCAGATGAGAAAACTTAAAACTAATGAAAGTTGCGTACATATCTGAGGATCACTCACGTAAATTGGCATAATTTTCTGAGTTACCTACAGAGAATTAGACCCAAATTCGTGACAGCAAAGAAAACTGTTTCTGCGCAGTAATCCAAATCTAGTATCATCCTTCTGTTAGAGACTTTACTTGGCACAACAATGCAATAAAACTAAGATAAGGAGAGGTTGCTACAGTAGTAAACAACTTCCAAAACTCAAATATAAAATAAAAGTACTGTAGTAAAAACATGGGTTGTCTCCCATAAGCGCTTTTCTTTAACGCCTTTCAGCTAGGCGCAGAAAGTGTGTATCAAGTATTATCAAGAGATGGTGTATCAACCTTACCTTGGGCTTTGCCCTTACCTTTCTTGTTCTTTTTCTTACCCTTTGCTTTAGGGAATATATGTCTTCCCCCTGGTGTAGAGGTGAATTTCATGGTGCCTTCTCCCATATCTATGACTGCTCCCAATAGTTTCAGCAGGGATCTTCCAAGTGTGATTTGTCCTGTTCCTACACATTCAATAACAAGATAATCAATGGATATTGTTCTTCCAAGAATGGTTGTATGCACACCTGCAGCTATTCCCTTTGGGTTTATAACAGAGTTATCAATAAGAGTTATTCCTTCTCCCCCTTCGACGAAATCCCAAAGTTTCAAAGATTCATGAATACTCTTAGGCATTAGGCAAAATTCAGACATAATATCACAATTGGCATGAAGAGTTTGGTCACCGATAACAATTTTAATAGTAGGATCCCATAATGAAGGTTCAGAGTTCACCAAAACTTGATCAAGACGGTTACGAACATATCTATAATTTTCATTCAAGCAAGATGCACTTGTCTCAAGAGTGTTTAATCTATTATAAATGCTAATAAGGGCTGAATCAAAGTTATTAGCTGAATCATGTGATGCAACCAACTTCTTTATGGCATTAAAAGCTTGATCCCCATTGCAATGAAGGAAATCTCCTCCCACTAAAGCATCCAAAGCATATCTATAGCGAATCATAAGCCCAAAATAAAAGTTACTAAGGAGTAAACTTAGAGTCATTTGTGGTTCAGTTTTGCGATAAGAAGTAAAAATTCTGGACCAAGCATCTTTAAAACTCTCCTCATCCCCTTGTTTAAAAGTGAAGACTAATTCTTCAGGTGAAGAAGTAACAAGTGCAGAACTAGACATGGTAACAAAAATAAAATGCAAGTAACTAATTTTTTTTTGTGTTTTTGATATAGCAAACAAGATAGTAAATAAAGTAAAACTAGCAACTAATTTTTTTGTGTTTTGTTTTAGTGCAGCAAACAAAGTAGTAAATAAAATAAAGCAAGACAAAAACAAAGTAAAGAGATTGCGATGTGGAGACTCCCCTTGCAGCGTGTCTTGATTTCCCCGGCAACGGCGCCAGAAAACAGTCTTGATAACCCACAAGTATAGGGGATCGCGGCAGTCTTCGAGGGAAGTAAAACCCAAATTTATTGATTCGACACAAGGGGAGGTAAAGAATACTTATAAGCCTTAACAACTGAGTTGTCAATTCAGCTGCACCTGGAAAAGCACTAGTAACAGGGGTGATGTGAAAGTAGCAGTAATATGAGAGCAATAGTAACAGTAACACAGCAGCAGTAATAGTAACACAGGAGCAATGGCACCAGAAAATAGTTGATACTACTTCCAGTGACATGTAGAACGAGTATATGATGATGAGAGATGGACCGGGGTTCCCAGCGATCTACACTAGTGGTAACTCTCCAATAACAAGTGACAAGTGTTGGGTGAACAAATTACAGTTGGGCAATTGATAGGATTGATAAAGCATTAAGAAAGAACATCAATTCATTAATCATGTAGGCATGTTTTCCATATATAGTCATACGTGCTCGCAATGAGAAACTTGCACAACATCTTTTGTCCTACCAGCCGGTGGCAGCCGGGCCTCAAGGGAATCTACTGGATATTAAGGTACTCCTTTTAATAGAGCACCGGAGCAAAGCATTAACACTCCGTGAAAACATGTGATCCTCACATCACCGCCATCCCCTCCGGTTGTCCCGATTTCTGTCACTTCGGGGCCTTTGGTTCCGGACAGTGACATGTGCATACAACTTGTAGATACAATCTAAGCAACAATTATAGAGCTTAAATCTAAGATCATGCCACTCGGGCCCTAGTGAAAAGCATTAAGCATAACAAGATTGCAGCAACAATAACTTCACAAACTTTATAGATAGACTAATCATAATGTATCATCCATCGGATCCCAACAGACACAACACCGATTACATCAGATGAATCTCAATCATGTAAGGCAGCTCATGAGATCATTGTATTGAAGTACATAGGATAGAGAGTACCAACTAGCTACTGCTAGAACCCGTAGTCCATGGGGGAACTACTCACGGAGCATGATGGAGGCGGTGGCGTCGATGGAGATGGCTTCCGGGGGCACTTCCCCGTCCCGGCAGGTTGCCGGAACAGAGACTTCTGTCCCCCGAATTGGAGTTTCGCGATGGCGGCGGCGCCCCTGGAGTCTTTCTGGAGTTTCGTCAATTCCGAGAATATTTCCTTACTAGGATTTCTGAAACCAAAAACAGCAGAAAACAGCAACTGGCTCTTCGGCATCTCGTTAATAGGTTAGTGCCGGAAAATGCATAATAATGACATATAATGTGTATAAAACATGTGAGTATCATCATAAAAGTAGCATGGAACATAAGAAATTATAGATACGTTTGAGACGTATCATAGGGCTACAAGAGCACCTCAATGCCAGAGTTAACAAGCTCCACAACATTCGATATTCATATTTAAATAACCTTAGAGTGCATGATAGATCAACACAACTATACCAAGTACTAACATAGCATGCACACTGTCACCATCATACTATGAAAGGAGGAATAGATCACATTAATACCATCATAATAATAGTTAACTTCATAATCTACAAAAGATCATAATCATAAACTACGCCAAGTACTACATGATGCACACACTGTCACCATTACATCATGGAGGAATAGAGTACTTTAATAACATCACTAGAGTAGCACATATATTAATAGTGACACAAAGCTCATTGCAATCATAAAGGAATATAAATAACCACTTCACTATGCTATTCTGAATTACTCTCTGGCAAGATAACATCTAACTCAAATCATAACTCAGTGAATAAGTATTCTGTGAAATATAGCCTAAGAGACCCACACGGTGCACACACTGTCACCTTTACACACGTGGGACAAGGAGTCTCCGGAGATCACATAAGTAAAATCCACTTGAATAGCATAACGACATCTAGATTACAAAGCTCATCATATGGATCTCAATCATGTAAGGCAGCTCATGAGATCATTGTATTGAAGTACATAGGAGAGAGATTAACCACATAGATACCGGTACAGCCCTTAGCCTCGATGGAGAACTACTCCCTCCTCATGGGAGAAAGCAGCGTTGATGGAGATGGCGGTGGTGTTGATGGAGATGCCTTCCGGGGGCACTTCCCCGTCCCGGCGGCGTGCCGGAACAGAGACTTCTGTCCCCCAGATCTTGGCTTCGCGATGGCGGCGGGTCTGAAAGGTTTCTCGTACCGTGGTTTATTCGTCTCGAAGTTTTAGGTCAGGGACCTTTAAATAGGCGAAGAGGCGGAGTCGGAAGGCTGACGAGGCGCCGACACAATAGGGTGGCGCGGCCAGCACCTGGGCCGCGCCGCCTACATGTGTGGGGCCCACAGGGCCCTGCTCTTGTGGCTCTCGTGTGTTCTGGAAGCTTCGTGGAATTCTAAGATGCTGGGCGTTGATTTCGTCTGATTCCGAGAATATTTCCTTACTAGGATTTCTGAAACCAAAAACAGCAGAAAATAGCAACTGGCCCTTTGGCATCTTGTCAATAGGTTAGTTCCGGAAAATGCATCAAAACGATGAAAAGTGTGAACAAAACATGTAGGTATTGTCATAAAACAAGCATGGAACATAAGAAATTATCGATACGTCGGAGACGTATCAGCATCCCCAAGCTTAGTTCCTAATCGTCCCGAGTAGGTAAACGATAACAAAGATAATTTCTGAAGTGACATGCTACCAACATAATCTTAATCAAACTATTGTAAAGCATGAATGAAGTGATTCAAAGCAATGGTAAATATAATGAGTAAACAACTGAATCATATAGCAAAGACTTTTCATGAATAGTACTTTCAAGACAAGCATCAATAAGTCTTGCATAAGAGTTAACTCATAAAGCAATATTTTCAAAGTAGAGCATTGGAGCAACACAAAGAAAGATTAAGTTTCAGCGGTTGCTTTCAACTTATAACATGTATATCTCATGGATATTGTCAATGCAAAGTAATATAATAAGTGCAATAGGTAAACATGTAAGAATCAATGCACAGTTAACACAAGTGTTTGCTTCTAAGACAGAGAGAAATGGGTAAACTGACTCAACATAAAAGTAGAAGAAAGGCCCTTCGCAGAGGGAAGCATTGATTGCTATATTTGTGCTAGAGCTTTTATTTTGAAAACAAGAAATAATTTTGTCAACGGTAGTAATAAAGCATATGTATCATGTAAATTATATCCTACAAGTTGCAAGCCTCATGCATAGTATACCAATAGTGCCCGCACCTTGTCCTAATTAGCTCGGATTACCTGGATTATCATCGCAATACATATGTTTTAACCAAGTGTCACAAAGGGGTACCTCTATGCCGCCTGTACAAAGGTCTAAGGAGAAAGCTCGCATTGGATTTCTCGCTTTTGATTATTCTCAACTTAGACATCCATACCGGGACAACATAGACAACAGATAATGGACTCCTCTTTAATGCATAAGCATTTAGCAACAAATAATATTCTCATATGAGGTTGAGGATATTTGTCCAAAACTGAAACTTCCACCATGAATCATGGCTTTAGTTAGCGGCCCAATGTTCTTCTCTAACAATATGCATACTCAAACCATTCAACTCATGGTAAATCGCCCTTACTTCAGACAAGACTAACATGCATAGAAACTCACATGATATTCAACAAAGAAATAGTTGATGGCGTCCCCAGGAACATGGTTATCGCACAACAAGCAACTTATAAGAGATAAGATGCATAAGTACATATTCGATACCACAATAGTTTTTAGGCTATTTGTCCCATGAGCTATATATTGCAAAGATAAAGAATGGAAATTTTAAAGGTAGCACTCAAGCAATTTACTTTGGAATGGCGGAGAAATACCATGTAGTAGGTAGGTATGGTGGACACAAATGGCATAGTGTTTGGCTCAAGGATTTGGATGCACGAGAAGTATTCCCTCTCAATACAAGGCTTAGGCTAGCAAGGTTGTTTGAAGCAAACACAAGTATGAACTAGTGCAGCAAGACTTACATAAGAACATATTGCAAGCATTATAAAACTCTACACCGTCTTCCTTGTTGTTCAAAACACCTTACTAGAAAATATCTAAACCTTAGAGAGACCAATCATGCAAACCAAATTTTAGCAAGCTCTATGTATTTCTTCACTAATAGGTGCAAAGTATATGATGCAAGAGCTTAAACATGAGCACAACAATTGCCAAGTATCAAATTATTCAAGACATTATACCAATTACCACATGTAGCATTTTCTGTTTCCAACCATATAACAATTAACGAAGCAGTTTCAACCTTCGCCATGAACATTAAAAGCTAAGAACACATGTGTTCATATGAACCAGTGGAGCGTGTCTCTCTCCCACACAAGCATGAATTTATTCAAACAAAACAAAAATAAAAACACACAGACGCTCCAAGTAAAGTACATAAGATGTGACCGAATAAAAATATAGTTTCAAGAGAAGTGACCTGATAAGTTGTCGATGAAGAAGGGGATGCCTTGGGCATCCCCAAGCTTAGACGCTTGAGTCTTCTTGAAATATGCAGGGATGAACCACGGGGCATCCCCAAGCTTAGAGCTTTCACTCTCCTTGATCATATTGTATCATCCTCCTCTCTTGACCCTTGAAAACTTCCTCCACACCAAACTCAAAACAAACTCATTAGAGGGTTAGTACATAATCAAAAATTCACATGTTCAGAGGTGACACAATCATTCTTAACACTTCTGGACATTGCACAAAGCTTCTGAAAGTTAATGGAACAAAGAAATCCATCCAACACAGCAAAAGAGGCAATGCGAAATAAAAGGCAGAATCTGTTAAAACAGAACAGTCCGTAAAGACGAATTTTTCTGGGGCACTAAACTTGCTCAGATGAAAATCCTCAAATTGAATGAAAGTTGCGTACATATCTGAGGATCACGCACGTAAATTGGCATATCTTTCTGAGTTACCTACAGACGGGGCGACTCAAATTCGTGACAGTAAGAAATCTGTTACTACGCAGCAATCCAAATCTAGTATCAACTCTACTATCAAAGACTTTACTTGGCACAACAATGCAATAAAATAAAGATAAGGAGAGGTTGCTACAGTAGTAACAACTTCCAAGACACAAATATAAAACAAAAGTACTGTAGCAAAATAAACACATGGGTTATCTCCCAAGAAGTTCTTTCTTTATAGCCATTAAGATGGGCTCAGCAGTTTTAATGATGCACTCGCAAGAAATAGTATTTGAAGCAACAGAGAGCATCAAAAAGCAAATTCAAAACACATTTATGTCTAACATGCTTCCTATGAAAAGGAATCTTGTAAATAAACAAGTTATGTAGGCATAATGCAACAAGCATAGAAAGATAAAACAAGTGTAACTTCAAGATTTTAAGCATATAGGGAGGTGTTTTGGTAACATGAAAATTTCTACAACCATATTTTCCTCTCTCATAATAATATCCAGTAGCATCATGAGCAAACTCAACAATATAACTATCACATAAAGCATTCTTATCATGAGTCTCATGCATAAAATTATTACTCTCCACATAAGCATCAATTTTATTAGTAGTAGTGGGAGCAAATTCAACAAAGTAGCTATCATTATTATTCTCATCATCAAATATAGGAGGCATATTGTAATCATAATCAAATTTATCCTCCATAACAGGCGGCACCAAAAGACCACTATCATTATAATCATCATAAATAGGAGGCAAAGTATCATCAAAGAAAATTTTCTCCTCAATGCTTGGGGGACTAAAAATATCATGCTCATCAAAACCAGCTTCCCCAAGCTTAGAATTTTCCATAGCATTAGCAATAAAAGTATTCAAAGAGTTCATGCTAATAACATTGCTATTTTGCAAACAAAGTTCCATGGGTTTTTTAATTTTCTCTTCAAACACCTCATGTCCTAACTCAAGATAAAGTTCATAAAGATCTCTAATTTTTTTGTATTTTTCCATTAAGCCTAACTAGTGAAAATAAAAACAAGAAACAGAAAGATGCAATTGCAGGATCTAAAGGAAATAGCTTCGAGCACTTACAACGGTACCAGAAAAGTGTTTGGTTACCTGGGACCAGAGAGTGAGTACCTTTTACCTTTCCTCCCCGGCAACGGCGCCAGAAAAGTGCTTGATGTCTACACACGCTTCTATTCATGTAGACAGTGTTGGGCCTACAAGAGCAGAGGTTTGTAGAACAGCAGCAAGTTTCCCTTAAGTGGATCACCCAAGGTTTATCGAACTCAGGGAGGAAGAGGTCAAAGATATCCCTCTCAAGCAACCCTGCAACCACAATACAAGAAGTCTCTTGTGTCCCCAACACACCTAATACACTTGTCAGATGTATAGGTGCACTAGTTCGGCGAAGATATAGTGAGATACAAGTGGTATGAATGAATATGAGCAGTAGTAACGGCGCCAGAAAAGTGCTTGCTGGCGTGTAGTAAGTAAAGATGCAACAGAACAGTAAATAAGCGATGATTGCAGTATTTGGAAACAAGACCTAGGGATTATACTTTCACTAGTGGACACTCTCAACATTGATCACATAATATAACCACTCTACACTCTCTTGTTGGATGATGAACACCACTAGCTGTGTAGGGCTACAAGAGCACCTCAATGCCGGAGTTAACAAGCTCCACAACATTCGATATTCATATTTAAATAACCTTAGAGTGCATGATAGATCAACACAACTATACCAAGTACTAACATAGCATGCACACTGTCACCATCATACTATGAAAGGAGGAATAGATCACATTAATACCATCATAGTAATAGTTAACTTCATAATCTACAAGAGATCATAATCATAAACTACGCCAAGTACTACATGATGCACACACTGTCACCATTACATCATGGAGGAGGAATAGAGTACTTTAATAACATCACTAGAGTAGCACATATATTAATAGTGACACAAAGCTCATTGCAATCATAAAGGAATATAAATAAGCACTTCACTATGCTATTCTGAATTACTCTCTGGCAAGATAACATCTAACTCAAATCATAACTCAGTGAATAAGTATTCTGTGAAATATAGCCTAAGAGACCCACACGGTGCACACACTGTCACCTTTACACACGTGGGATAAGGAGTCTCCGGAGATCACATAAGTAAAATCCACTTGAATAGCATAACGACATCTAGATTACAAAGCTCATCATATGGATCTCAATCATGTAAGGCAGCTCATGAGATCATTGTATTGAAGTACATAGGAGAGACATTAACCACATAGATACCGGTACAACCCTTAGCCTCGATGGAGAACTACTCCCTCCTCATGGGAGACAGCAGCGTTGATGGAGATGGCGATGGTGTTGATGGAGATGCCTTCCGGGGACACTTCCCCGTCCCGGCGGCGTGCCGGAACAGAGACTTCTGTCCCCTAGATCTTGGCTTCGCGATGGCGGTGGCTCTGGAAGGTTTCTCATACCGTGGCTTATTCGTCTCGAAGATTTAGGTCAGGGACCTTTAAATAGGCGAAGAGGCGGAGTCGGAAGGCTGACGAGGCGCCGACACAATAGGGTGGCGCGGCCAGGGCCTGGGCCACGCCGCCTACATGTGTGGGGCCCACAAGGCCCTGCTCTGGTGGCTCACGGGTGTTCTGGAAGCTTCGTGGAATTCTAAGATGCTGGGCGTTGATTTCGTCTGATTCCGAGAATATTTTCTTACTAGGATTTCTGAAACCAAAAACAGCAGAAAACAGCAACTGGCCCTTTGGCATCTTGTCAATAGGTTAGTTCCGGAAAATGCATCAAAACGATGAAAAGTGTGAACAAAACATGTAGGTATTGTCATAAAACAAGCATGGAACATAAGAAATTATCGATACGTCGGAGACGTATCAGGGCGCATTTTAGTATGACGTAAAACCTCCGTGCGGTGATAGTAGACCACCTACGCACCACCTATCACACGCAATGTGCACGTGTTAGCTTTTTAGGAACCCGTGCGGCTTCCGGAGGTGTCCCGCTGAATCCGATGGAAATTGACCAGATTTGAACTAGGGGACAACTATCCGTCACTCCAGAAATTCCGGAAAAAAATGTTTTTAGTTCTACAACGCATCATTATATGTGCTAATTTTTCCGTTTAGTTTGCTCGCTAACGGGTGCACCCGCACGTCCGGTACTACGATACCACATGTCCTGGGGCCCTGTTTTGGCCAGATGACAATTTGAACAAAGTCAAAAAAATCTCACGGAGGCGCGTGGCGTCATTTTATAGTAACTATTAAGTTTGTCAAAATTTGGATACGGCAATTATTTTGAAAAACCCTTCACGAAAAGGGCTATCACGTCCGGAGTTCTATGGATTTCAAGGAAAATGAGGTGGGAAACGGCCACGACATGGCATAGTTTGCCGAAACGAGGTCATATTTGACACGTGTGTGGGCCCTAGAACAGGAAGCAAGACCCCGGACGCGAATTTCTAATTTGACTTACGTGTGACCATTTTTCATTTTTAGCGCGCCCAAACTGTTTTTTCTGTGAAGCAGCTACATGGGCCGTATTTTAGTATGACGCGAAACCTCCCTGCGTTGATAGTAGACCACCTATCACATGCTATGTGCATGCATTAGCTTTTTAGGAATCCGTACAGCTTTTGGCAATGTACCCCGAATCCGCTGGAAACTGACCGGATTTAAACTAGGGGTCAACTATCAGTTGCTCTCGAAATTCCGGAAAAATGTTTTTAGTTCTACGACGCATCATTATATCTGCTTTTTTTGTCCGTTTATTTTGTTCATGAATGGGTGCACCCGCAGGCCCGGTACGACAATACCGCATGTCCCGGGGGCCCAATTTTGGCCAGATGGAAATTTGAATGAAGTCAAAAAATCTCACGGAGCCACGTGGCGTCATTTTATATGTCATAGTAACTATTCCATTTATCAAAATTATGATACGGTAATTATTTTGAAAAAAAAACCTTCACGAAAGGGCTATCACGTCCGAAGTTCTATGGACTTCATGGGAATTAAGGTGTTAAACGGCCACGGCATGACATAGTTTGCCGAAACGAGGTCATATTTGGAACACGTGTGGGCCCTAGGATGGGAAGCAATAACCCGGACGCGGATTTCTCATCCGACCCACATGCGACCATTTTTTCATTTTTGGCGTGTGTGAAAGCAATGAAACCTCGAACATTATAGCTCATTTCTAAGAAGGTTTGTTTAGGTATTTGAAATATATATATTTTTATATTTTTCTAAGATAGATCTTATTTTTCCACAAAATTTGATATATTATACTTATTTTTATCAATTAGAATAATTTAGTTATGCTTTTTCAAAGATTGACGTGGAGAAATAGAAAATAGCTATGCCGACGGCAAAACAGTCGGCACAGGTCTGAAGTGAAAAAAAATGTTGTGCTGACGGCCAGACTGGTCCTGTGCCGACGGTGGCCGTCAGCACCTCCGGCCTGTACTGATCGCCAGTTTAACGCCGACGGATATCCTTGCCGCCGCTCTCCGGAGGCTCCTGTGCCAACGGCCCCAGCATTTGGCCGTCGGTACATACGGCGGCCATCGGCACATCAGTGCTCTCCTGTAGTGAAGTATACAAATTTACCTGTTCTACCCGGTGGATCTCGTGTACCCACCGGATATCTATCGGGCAAATCAATAGTACACAACAATTATCAGCTTGCCGCCACATAATAATTGTGTTCTCCTACACTCTACTAGCTCATCGCCTACCTCCAATACTCCTACTTGTCACCGACCAGACAAGTTGAAGAAACATATGAATGGAACGATATTTTTCCGATAAGAAGCTTACACACGGTCTATGCATAACCAAGATGCACACAGCCGCACACAATCCGACATACGGTTATAAATGGTTGGATAGTCGGAACAAAATAGAGGTAAGTGGAGATGTTGCTGACTCCATGGCTTGCAGCGGGGGCACATTAGTGAATGCCAGTGTATCAAGACTGATCAGCTTTACAGAGAGGGTTTACATGGAAATCACATGGGCTAAACAACGATGTCATGAAGGAGGTGTGATGTAGCTTAGATGGTGAGCCTCGCATGGTCTTGGAGAGGTGTTGTTGAGGTGATCCGTAGTGGTCCTCCCGGTGTTGTCTAGTCCATCTTGCATCAACAATGATGCCCTCCTTTTCCCATATCCGACCACGGTGGCCCTGGATCTAGTGTATAGGGGGCTGCATGTTGGGCAGTCTGGGCAGAAGTGCCCGAGCTCTTGGGTGGAGGCTCCCGGATCCCTCGGCAATGTTTATGTCATTGTGGTTGTGGGGCTGCGCAGCAGGTGGTCCTGGTGTCGTATGATGGGATTCGTTGCAAAAAAATAATTATTGCCTAAGTAAAATGAATAAAAGTAGATCTAACCTACAAGGGCCAAGATCCGATTTAGAAGATGCTAGGAACTAGAGCGAGATTCAGATCCACGTACCCTCATAGATTTCTAAGAGAAAGCATTTATAACGTGGTTGATGAAGATGTAATCTTGGTTGTTTAATCCGATCAGCGTGGCAATGAATGGTGTCTCCGAGATGTTGATGCCCACAAGTATAGGGGATCACTAATATCTTTGACAGGAAGTTTTATCCAATTTTATAGTTCAAATCAAGGGAAAGATAAGAATATCAATAACGCTTCAACAATTGAGGCGCACTCTCAACCATACATATATATCAATGTACTCAAGAAGAAAGTGGTGATTATAGCTATTGAATCAAAACAATAGAAATGTATAATAAATAGTACCATCAGATTTTTAGTTTTCACCGAAAGTAATGAAGTTGTAACATCAATGGTTAAAAGCGTAGGCATGAGGTGATAGTGGGGTGTTGCATAAATAGGATTGATCATGTAATGAAATATAAGTAACATAGTGTTCATATCTAACTCCATTGTGCGTAGACATATGTTTCAAATATAGTTATGCATACTAACCAAGAGAATTATCTATTTTCCTACCTACCTATTTTGCCGGGGCCAATTTGGAACTACATGTAATTGAGGTATACCCTTTCGAATAGCCCGTAACAATGCATTGTCACTCCATGAACACATCTACCCTTTCTAATAGCACGGAATAATGCATTAGCACTCGACGAACACACATTATCCTCAAACTACCACATACTTCCCTTGTTTTACCTAACTGTCACCTTACGGTTCGTAGGTTCAAAACTGGTAATACACTTTGTAGGTAAATACAAAACTCATTTATATAGGATGGAGAAGTAAAACTTTAGTACTTAAATCATGTCACTTGGGCTCTAGCAACAAGCATTAAACATAGCAAAGGTGTATCAACACTATACAAGAATATCCCCAAGATAAACACCTCAAAACTCGACACATATGCATGATTACATAATCAATCTCATCCAATCCCCATCCACCTCACATGCCTACGGATAACTACTCACTCATGTTGATGGAGAGTGATCACATGGTTGATGGAGACAATGTTGATGACGATGGTGGTGAAAATTACCCTCTCCGATGTGGAGAGCATGACCAATCTGACCCCCAAAACAAATATCATGGTGGTGGCGGCGCTCTGTTTCGCGAAAAGCTCCGTGCTCCTGGCAGGATATGCTTTTTGGGGTATATAAGGGGTACGAGAAAGGAGGCGGCGAGATGACGCCCGAGGGCCAAACGTGTCTTGGTGGTGCTGGCCCCACCTTTGGCCGTGCCACCTGTGCTCTTTTGAGCCTCGTGGCTCTTCTCGTGGCGTTCCAAAGCCCAATATCTTTATTCTGATGAAAAACTTGTGTGGTATTTTTTCTCGATTTTATTTCCTCCAAAAATAAATAGAAAGAAGACTTTTGCTAAAAACAACGTCACATCCAGCAGTTTTATTCAAGTATGGTGAGATTCCGAAGAAAGTCATTGAGAAAAGTACTTGGAAAAGTAGATGCATTTGGGATGTATCAGATGTGCACACATATAGCTTGATAGCATCACCCTCCTTCTTTATCCATCAAGGGGAGAGGTGAGGTAAATGAGATTGGATCCAACAACATGACAGTTTGCTGGTGGTAGTGGTGATGGTTGAGATTTTCTGCGAGGCTTCGCCTAAGTCGGAGCAATGGTGGACTGGAGGAAGGGGAGGGCGGCTAGGGTTTGGGGAACTAGACGCAGGCGCCCCTACCCTCCCATCTTTATATAGGGGCAGGGGTGGGGTGCAGCCAGCTAGCTCTCTCCTCTAAGATGGTGGGGCGGATACCCCCCCTAGTTGGTGGCGGCTCCCCTAGGGTTTTTCCCTTGGGATGGCCGTATGGTCCAAGGGGATGTGCGCCTAGCCCATGTGGCCCTGGCCACACCCCTTTCGTGGCCCCTCCAGATCCTTCTAGAAACCCTTCGGTAAATGCTAGCAAATTCCTTAGTTTTTTTGAAACCTTAAATATAACTTCCCTTGTATGAATCTTAATCTTCGAACTATTCCAGACTCCGAACAACTTCGTTCTTCACCATTATCTGTTTCTCATTACTACCCTAGCGACATCGAACGTTAAGTATGCGACCCTACGGGTTTGAGAATATGGGTACATGATCGAGACACCTATCTAATCATATTGACTCCCACGTATTCAACGAAAATCCTTATCGCTCGAACCGTAATGTTGGGGATTTAAATTATATCTCGTATCCAATTCCCTTTGTCTCTCGATATATTACTTTCCCGAGAGTAGATCATTGGTATCACCCTACCTACATGGACGGATCTG
This sequence comes from Lolium perenne, assembly GCF_019359855.2. Taxonomy (NCBI): domain Eukaryota; kingdom Viridiplantae; phylum Streptophyta; class Magnoliopsida; order Poales; family Poaceae; genus Lolium; species Lolium perenne. The sequence goes on from NC_067245.2 coordinate 194,511,335, forward strand.
GCATGGGACATGGGTGTGTAGATGAACACCCAAATTTTTCTGCAAAAAAATTCATATATGTAATGTATAGGAAGATATGTAGCAGTAGTATTATTCTCAACAAGTATATGGAGATTAAATGCTCAAAGGCAGTATAGGATGATTAAATGCTCAAAGGCAGTTGCGTTAAGAAACAGACTTAGGGACGATTGGGGCCTTCCTGATGATCAATTCTTCAATAACACAGGGCCAGATTGGGCTATAATTAGCCTAAGTCAGGTCAATGAGCAAATGAGAGCTAAAATTTTGTTCTTGTGGTGGAGAACATGGCACTTGAGGAATAATATTATCTTTGGAGATGGTAAGTGTGGGATTGAACAATCTGCTATTTTTCTTCAGGCCTATCTTCAAACTGTGCAGGATACAAGAGACATTTAGACTGTGATTGACCCGAAAGGAAAACTACCTCTGTTGGATCATAGCAAAGCTGAAGTTATAAAGAATACCAAGATAACTGAATGTTGGACAAAACCTCCACATGGCTGGGCTAAACTTAACTTTGATGCAGGTTTTAATGATGTCACTAGCTCTGGTTCTTGGGGGGCTATTCTCCAAGATAGATATGGAGGAGTAATTCTGTCCGCATGGGGACATATTCCTATGTGTAAAAATGCTGAAGCAGCTGAAGCCGTGGCTAGCCTTTCTGCTATTAAGGCAGTCATATCAAACTTTTCTGGTCCTTTACACATTGAAAACGACTGTGCTACTCTGATTGCTGAAGTGAACACGGCGGGTACAAGCAAATCTGCGATTGCTAGTTTCACTATGGAGATCAAAAACTTACTTCGGTTATTCCCTGCTGTAGTGGTTACTAAAATTCATAGATCTTGTAATGTAGTGGCTCATAATTTGGCTACGCTATGGCGTAGTGTTTTGAGTGAGAATGTTATGCTGGTAAGTGTTCCATCCTGCGTGATGGAGAGTGTGTTGTGTGATTGTAATCAGTACATTGCAGCTTAATCTATATAAACCCAAATTCAAAAAAAATATGCAGCAGTAGTAGTATTCTGAACAAGTATATGGAGATTCTCTCGTCAATGTTGGCCTCAGTATTTCGAATTGGCCCGACTAACCTAGCCCAGCCTGTCCACCCACGTAGCAAAGCAACCATCAGGCCAGTAGGGAACTAAATCTACTAGCTCAAATCGAAGAAAAAAAAACTACCAGCGCAGCCCCAAATCGAGAGCGATGGGAGCCCCAAATCGAGAAGCTGCGCGGTGCCCCAACCCGCATGGCCCCGATGCCATCGGTTGCCTGCAAGCCTGAGCGCGGGAGGGCGGCGTCTGGCCACGATGCAGCAGTGGCCATGGCCATGGAGTCGGGGATGGAGAGCCCAACTTGGTTGCTCTGCATATCATATGCCCAACTAGGTTAGGCTTTCAAAGCTTTATCCTATGAATTTCTCGGACGAAGAGTTGATTCAGCTTCCATTTTTTTTTCAATAAAGGGCGATTTCATTACTTAAAAGGTTTAAGCATTACATCCGGCCTCTGCATAACTGAGATGCACACAGCCGCAAGCCATAGGTATCAAGTTATAGAGAATCGACAAAGTAAACGACACAGGATAAATACTCAGGACGCAGCCCGGAAAACTAAGAATCAGAAGGAGCAATTTTGCGATTATGCTGCCACCCATGTAGGGTAACAAAGTCCTTCGCCGTATCCTCCAACCGTGTACACACCTCCGTAAAGAGGCCGCGGTCCTCCGTACGCTGAAGTGACGACCACGAACGGCGCAAACTGGTGCACCGGTAGATAACCTGCAATAGAGTAACATTTTTGTTATTAAAAACCTTGTCATTTCTACATAGCCAAAGCGACCAAATTACTGCAATCGCTCCCACCCTAATAAAAGTTTTATACCTATGATCTATCCCATTTAGCCAGTTGCCAAAAATATTGGCAACGCTACGTGGCGGATACAAGGTAGAACCCATTTGGATGATTGACCATATAGATTTGGCAAACCGACATTGGAAGAATAAGTGTTTAACTGTCTCATCATGATGACAAAATACACACGTTTTGCTTCCTTGCCAGTTGCGTTTAGCAAGGTTGTCTTTGGTGATGATGACCCCTCGACGAAGATACCAAGCAAAGACCTTAGTCTTTAAAGGTATCTTCATCTTCCAAATTAATTTATTACTAGAAACAGGCCCGATAGGTTGGATCAAAGCTTTATACATGGAATCAACTGAGAATTTGCCATTCACATTAAGACTCCAATGAAGTTTATCCGGCCCTTGTGTTAGGTTTAAAAACCTTGAAAATATCGTTCAGCTCTCTGTTATGCTTGTTGACACAAACAAGGGTATGACCTATAACCTTGTTTACAAGCTTCTCAAATTGGTCTTAACCCTACCCGTAGCAACTGCTAGTGTTGAGAGGTTATTTTCTTCAATGACATTTGTGAAGAACAAGCTACGGAATAAAATGGGGAACCAACTCGTGAATGATTTCTGGTTACATTTAATGAGAAGGAGTTCTTCTTACAAGTGAAGGATGAAGTGGTCATATCTCGCTTTCAAGCTATGACAGATCGATCATATTGTAATTTCCTTTATTATTTTGCAAGTTTCTTCGCCTTTTGAGATACTACTGCTACAATGGCCAATTTATATATTTATTGGCTGAAGGCTTGGAAAATTTTCAGTTTTCACCATTATATGTTTGTTCGTTGGATTTTGAACACCCAAAGTCAAATTCCTGGATCCGTCCCAGCCTACCTAGTTCAATCTTGATAGCAGCAAACACTCTTTAATCATATCCATGTGACTAAACTCGTTGGATGTTTTATTACTGAGTGGTCCTGGAGAATATCTTTTTGTCACATGGATGGACAAATCACACTCTTGATTCATGCAACTCAATAGACATTTCTGAAATACTTAAAAGACACATTTATGATCACCCTGCTATGGAATGACGATTGATGTGCCTAAAATATTCTTTCAATGCGCGGGAGTAACACAACCACATGGTCTAAGGAATAAGTTACTTCTCATTTAAAATTAGCTTATGCAATTTAAACATAGTGACTTGACCTTATTGTTTTGCTAAATTGGGTTTGTCCATCACATTATTCTCCCAATGATATAACTTCGTTAATAATGGACATCTCATGTCCATGAGGAAATAACAGATTACACCAATTATTGGTGTGTTTTTTTTTTGCATAGAACCACAACAGTGGTTTGTTTTTGCATTGAACACCACACTTTGCTTTAATTATTTGCATACAACTCATATAATCAGTAATTAACACAATGATGGCCAGTTAGTGAGTCCCCGTTGTCACTTGTCAGCGGTCCTGCGTGTTAATTCCTCTCCATTGTCTCGTCCCTACTAGGCGGAGGTGGCCACACTCGAGATAGCCGGTGGCGGGCCATCGAGAAATCCGCACAACCTGCAACGCAAGGAAGTACGGACATTGGTCCCAACCAGAATACCCTTGGCCTCCTCGTTCGTGCAGGCGCACCACCGCCAGCATCAATGTTCAAAATTGAAAAGGTTTAAATTTTGATAAAAAGTTCAAATTTTGGAAAACATTAGGTTTTAAAAGTGTTAAGATTGTGAAAAATATTCAAATTTTGAAAGTTTATAAATAAAAAAAATTCAATTCTTAGAAAATCATAGTTGCAAAGTTCCAGATTTTACATTTATTCTAAAAAAATGTTCAAATTTTGGAAAGTTCAAATTTAAAACAAAATAGAATTAAAAAATGTCTAGGTTTTAAATTTGTTCAGATTTTAAAAATGTTTAGAAGAGAAAATATTTAGATTCTAAAAAGTGTCCATATTTTGGAAATATTCATATTTATTTTGAAAATAGTCAACTATTATAACATTCATGCTTAATTTTTTTCAGATTTTAAAAACATGCATATTTTTAACAATCTGATTTTGGAAATTAGAAAGACAAAAAATAAAAAGGAAAATCGAAAATGAAACAAAAATAAAGGCAGTTGGGCCGGCCCAACAGCCCCATCGCGAGGTCACAAGGTGCGTCGTACACGCTGCTAAAGGTGTTGTACTTGAGCGCCCGTCCAAACTGACGATGCGGCAGACCACTGCCACGTTGGGCCGCCAATCCAACTAGATAATTGGCCATCAAGTTGCTTAATTACTTTTATGTGTTATGTGCAAACAATTATAGCAAAATGTGGTGTCCCTTGCAATGACAAACCACAGATGTGGTTCTTTGCAATAAAGATACCAACAAGTGATGTAATCTGCTATTTCCTCCATCGCGAGGTCACAAGGTGCGTCGTACACGCTGCTAAAGGTGTTGTACTTGAGCGCCCGTCCAAACTGACGATGCGGCAGACCACAGAGAGGAATTGCCACGTTGGGCCGCCAATCCAACTAGATAAGTGGCCATCAAGTTGCTTAATTACTTTTATGTGTTATGTGCAAACAATTATAGCAAAATTTGGTGTCCCTTGCAATGACAAATCACAGATGTGGTTCTTTGCAATAAAGATACCAACAAGTGGTGTAATCTGCTATTTCCTCCATGTACATGGTTAGGAAACCATAACCACCAATAATCAAAGAGCTAACCAAGTAGAGGCTTGTTAGGGACCCAGTGTTAGTTTATCAAACCACACATGTATTATGTTTGCCGATAATACAATTCTTTCATGGAATATAAACTTATACATATCACGAACTACAAATCTGATGATGACAAACTTTATTATTTCCTCTATGACATATTTCCAACATCGTGTTGAGGCATTGTAGTTCTATTTGCCCGTGTCCTTTGCAGTAGATGTTGGCCACAAAGCTGGGTGACTATGAAAAAGTGTTTTCAGGGCACAAGAGCGTTGTTGCAGTCGTTGTATGCAATACCAAGGACCGGGGAGCAGGCAGGAACACGTTTGTGGCATATTAGACGAAAGGATTGCTCGAATTTTGTCAGTACAGCTAGCGACGACGTACTCATCACCTTGGTTGGAAGCATACTTTAGGAATATGACTTAGTAGAACACGTGGTTTCTTGTGAAGTTTTATTTTGTGCTTGCTTCTCTCAGGGTTGGAGCCTTGGGGGTGCAATGCATGCTGTTATCAGGGACTCACTACGGGAACCCGCCGACGTGCCGACGGCCAGAATCTGTGCCGACGGCCGCCGTCGGCACAGCCTCGCTCGCCGTCAGCCCAGCAAAGTAGCCGTCGGCACAGCCTGGCCGTCGGCACAGAACCACCAGGACCGACGGCCGCCGTCGGCACACTCTGGCCGTCGGCACAAACACTATCTGTGCCGACGGCACGTAGCCTAGCCGTCGGCACATGGTTATATGGTGGGGCCACAGACAGCCACCGACAACGGCGTCAGCAGGTGGCAAACGGCGTGAAGTGGGCCGACGGCCAGGCCGTCGGCACAGCTTCCCCGCCAAATTTCCTTCTTCCCGCCCTTATTCGCGCCAATTTTTCGCGCCACTTCCTATGTAGGCCGACGGCCAGGCCGTCGGCACAGGTTCCCGCCATTTTTCCCCCTCCTTCCCTCCCGCCATTCTTCTCGCGCCCATTCTCTCCCGCCAATTATTCCCGCCGTTTCAGCCCTCGTCGTCCTATATATAGCTATGTCTTCTCAACACTAACATCAGCAACAACATTTCTCTCCTCATCCAAAAAACACCACAGAATCCTCTGAGCTCAGCTGCCGTCGAGATGGCTCCTCGTCGCCGTAGCAACACGGGCTTCATCGGCGTTCGCCAGCGGGCTGCGGGCCATTTCGCGTCCGAAATCTCCGCCGGTGGTGTGCGTGTGTGGCTCGGCACCTTCTACACGAAGGAGGCTGCTGCCCGCGCATACGACGTTGCGGCTTGGAGGTTTGGCCGGTCGCGCCACGAATTGAACTTCCCGGAGGTCAGGTCTCTGGCGGAAGCCGAGAGTCTCTCTACTGAGCCGCTACTTCGCTCAGAGGGTGAAGCGCAGCGGTTCAGAGATGGCCAGCGGCGGATTGATACCACCGAGGCGGACGAGCAGTTCATGGCACAGTGGCGCAGAGACCATCCCGGAGACGTCGCGGCCACGCGCGCATTCTGGAAGGAGAAGCAGGCGTACAGGAGAGAGAGGAGGGCGGGAAAGCGGCAGAGGAGGGCCGAATATGACGCGGAGTACGCCAAAGGAGAGGCGTCGACATGGGGGGAAAATGATGAACGGTGGTTTTCGTACCTCTCAAGTACCGCTTCAGAGGACACCCCTAGCGAGGACGAAGATTTCGAGAACTGATTAGTATGTGTGTGTGTCGAGTCCATGTGTCTAACGGGTCATGTGTCGACCCAGTGTTAAGTGCTTTGTTCGTGTGTGGGTTTAGTTTTTTAAGTGTTTTGGTTTGTGTGTTAGTAGTGTAGTTTTTAAGTGCTTTGCTTCGTGTGTGGGTGTAGTTCTTTAAGTGCTTTGGTTTGTGTGTGGTCTAGTTCTTTAAGTGTTTTGGTTTGTGTGTGGGTCTAGTTACGTGTGTGGGTCTCAAGTTCTTAAGTGTATCATTATTGTGTGTCGTCAGAAATCGAGCATCGGAGGGTGGGAATGGTCCCAAAACTCAGGCAGATTATAGACTATAGGGGTAAAATCCAGGATCTGTATGTGGAAACTCCTGGTAAGCCCAACCTATGGTTTCCCATGTACATATATCCTAAACAAACCAAAGCAAATAAAAAAATCCATTGTTACACCGTCACTCGGAGAAAGCTATAGGGGTAGATCTGCGGGGTCCCCGCCCTAGGGTTTCCGAAGATACAGATCAGCGGAGCGTCGGAACCGCTTAAAAACTTGCATATGTCCCTAGCATATGTGCACAAGTGTGATGTAGGGTTTGGCTAACCTTGCATGTACCCGGCGTTGACGATTTTCGCAGACATGGGCCAGCACTTGGTGAAAATCCAGGATCTCAGTATGTGGAATCTCCTGGTACGGCTAAAATGGAGCCTATTTTATGGTAAAGTAAGCCCAACCTATGGTTTCCCATGTACATATGTCCTAAACAAACCAAAGCAAATAAAAAAATCCATTGTTACACCGTCACACGGAGAAAGCTATAGGGGTAGATCTGCGGGGTCCCCGCCCTAGGGTTTCCGAAGATACAGATCAGCGGAGCGTCGGAACCGCTTAAAAACTTGCATATGTCCCTAGCATATGTGCACAAGTGTGATGTAGGGTTTGGCTAACCTTGCATGTACCCGGCGTTGACGATTTTCGCAGACATGGGCCAGCACTTGGTGAAAATCCAGGATCTGCATGTGCAAACTCCTGGTACGGCTAAAATGGAGCCTATTTTATGGTAAAGTAAGCCCAACCTATGGTTTCCCATGTACATATGTCCTAAACAAACCAAAGCAAATAAAAAAATCCATTGTTACACCGTCACACGGAGAAAGCTATAGGGGTAGATCTGCGGGGTCCCCGCCCTAGGGTTTCCGAAGATACAGATCAGCGGAGCGTCGGAACCGCTTAAAAACTTGCATATGTCCCTAGCATATGTGCACAAGTGTGATGTAGGGTTTGGCTAACCTTGCATGTACCCGGCGTTGACGATTTTCGCAGACATGGGCCAGCACTTGGTGAAAATCCAGGATCTGTATGTGCAAACTCCTGGTACGGCTAAAATGGAGCCTATTTTATGGTAAAGTAAGCCCAACCTATGGTTTCCCATGTACATATGTCCTAAACAAACCAAAGCAAATAAAAAAATCCATTGTTACACCGTCACACGGAGAAAGCTATAGGGGTAGATCTGCGGGGTCCCCGCCCTAGGGTTTCCGAAGATACAGATCAGCGGAGCGTCGGAACCGCTTAAAAACTTGCATATGTCCCTAGCATATGTGCACAAGTGTGATGTAGGGTTTGGCTAACCTTGCATGTACCCGGCGTTGACGATTTTCGCAGACATGGGCCAGCACTTGGTGAAAATCCAGGAAATGAGTAGGAAACGGCCCGTTTCACCACATAGTTTGTCGGAACGAGGCCATATTTGGCACGTGCGTGGGCCCTAGGATGGGAAGCAAGGCCCCGGTCGCGGATTTCCAATCCGAACCACGGGCGACGGTTTTTCCATTTTCGGGGTGCCGGAAGGGCTTTTTTTTGTGAAGCAGCTACATGGTGCGCATTTCAGTATCGCGCGGGACCTCCGCGCAGCGGTAGGATACCTCCTACGCACCACCTAGCACATGCCAGATGCGCGCGGAAGCCCTCTGGGACTCCCACCCGCTTCCTGCGGTGCCCCGCCGAATCCGCTGGAAACTGACCGGATTTGAACTGGGGCGACACTTTCCTTCGCTCAATAAATGGAGGGAAAAATGGTTTTAGGTCTAGGACGCGTCATTTTATGTGCTAAATGTTTTCCGTTTCGCGCGTTGGCGGACGGGTGCAACCGCGCGCCCGGTACGGCCATACCGCATGTCCCGGCGGCCCCGTTTTGCGCAGTTGGCGAAGCAAACGGACCCAAAAAATCGAGCGGAGCCGCGTGGCGTCATTTTATGTGTCCTAGTAACCACTGCAAAAGACGGAACTGGGATACGGCAATTATCTTGGAGAACCCTTCACGAACAGGGCTATCTCGTCCGGAGTTCTATGGCTTTTAGGGGAAATGAGTAGGAAACGGCCCGTTTCACCACATAGTTTGTCGGAACGAGGCCATATTTGGCACGTGCGTGGGCCCTAGGATGGGAAGCAAGGCCCCGGTCGCGGATTTCCAATCCGAACCACGGGCGACGGTTTTTCCATTTTCGGGGTGCCGGAAGGGCTTTTTTTTGTGAAGCAGCTACATGGTGCGCATTTCAGTATCGCGCGGGACCTCCGCGCAGTGGTAGGATACCTCCTACGCACCACCTATCACATGCCATATGCGCGCGGAAGCCATCTGGGAATCCCACCCGCTTCCTGCGGTGCCCCGCCGAATCCGCTGGAAACTGACCGGATTTGAACTGGGGCGACACTTTCCTTCGCTCAATAAATGGAGGGAAAAATGGTTTTAGGTCTAGGACGCGTCATTTTATGTGCTAAATGTTTTCCGTTTCGCGCGTTGGCGGACGGGTGCAACCGCGCGCCCGGTACGGCCATACCGCATGTCCCGGCGGCCCCGTTTTGCGCAGTTGGCGAAGCAAACGGACCCAAAAAATCGAGCGGAGCCGCGTGGCGTCATTTTATGTGTCCTAGTAACCACTGCAAAAGACGGAACTGGGATACGGCAATTATCTTGGAGAACCCTTCACGAACAGGGCTATCTCGTCCGGAGTTCTATGGCTTTTAGGGGAAATGAGTAGGAAACGGCCCGTTTCACCACATAGTTTGTCGGAACGAGGCCATATTTGGCACGTGCGTGGGCCCTAGGATGGGAAGCAAGGCCCCGGTCGCGGATTTCCAATCCGAACCACGGGCGACGGTTTTTCCATTTTCGGGGTGCCGGAAGGGCTTTTTTTTGTGAAGCAGCTACATGGTGCGCATTTCAGTATCGCGCGGGACCTCCGCGCAGCGGTAGGATACCTCCTACGCACCACCTATCACATGCCATATGCGCGCGGAAGCCATCTGGGAATCCCACCCGCTTCCTGCGGTGCCCCGCCGAATCCGCTGGAAACTGACCGGATTTGAACTGGGGCGACACTTTCCTTCGCTCAATAAATGGAGGGAAAAATGGTTTTAGGTCTAGGACGCGTCATTTTATGTGCTAAATGTTTTCCGTTTCGCGCGTTGGCGGACGGGTGCAACCGCGCGCCCGGTACGGCCATACCGCATGTCCCGGCGGCCCCGTTTTTCGCAGTTGGCGAAGCAAACGGACCCAAAATCGAGCGGAGCCGCGTGGCGTCATTTTATGTGTCCTAGTAACCACCGCAAAAGACGGAACTGGGATACGGCAATTATCTTGGAGAACCCTTCACGAACAGGCTATCTCGTCCGGAGTTCTATGGCTTTTAGGGGAAATGAGTAGGAAACGGCCCGTTTCACCACATAGTTTGTCGGAACGAGGCCATATTTGGCACGTGCGTGGGCCCTAGGATGGGAAGCAAGGCCCCGGTCGCGGATTTCCAATCCGAACCACGGGCGACGGTTTTTCCATTTTGGGGATGCCGGAAGGGCTTGTGTTTGTGAAGCAGCTACATGGTGCGCATTTCAGATGCTCGCGCGGGACCTCCGCGCAGCGGTAGGATACCTCCTACGCACCACCTATCACATGCCATATGCGCGCGGAAGCCATCCTGGGAATCCCACCCGCTTCCTGCGGTGCCCCGCCGAATCCGCTGGAAACTGACCGGATTTGAACTGGGGCGACACTTTCCTTCGCTCAATAAATGGAGGGAAAAATGGTTTTAGGTCTAGGACGCGTCATTTTATGTGCTAAATGTTTTCCGTTTCGCGCGTTGGCGGACGGGTGCAACCGCGCGCCCCGTACGGCCATACCGCATGTCCCGGCGGCCCCGTTTTGCGCAGTTGGCGAAGCAAACGGACCCAAAAAATCGAGCGGAGCCGCGTGGCGTCATTTTATGTGTCCTAGTAACCACTGCAAAAGACGGAACTGGGATACGGCAATTATCTTGGAGAACCCTTCACGAACAGGGCTATCTCGTCCGGAGTTCTATGGCTTTTAGGGGAAATGAGTAGGAAACGGCCCGTTTCACCACATAGTTTGTCGGAACGAGGCCATATTTGGCACGTGCGTGGGCCCTAGGATGGGAAGCAAGGCCCCGGTCGCGGATTTCCAATCCGAACCACGGGCGACGGTTTTTCCATTTTCGGGGTGCCGGAAGGGCTTTTTTTTGTGAAGCAGCTACATGGTGCGCATTTCAGTATCGCGCGGGACCTCCGCGCAGCGGTAGGATACCTCCTACGCACCACCTATCACATGCCATATGCGCGCGGAAGCCATCTGGGAATCCCACCCGCTTCCTGCGGTGCCCCGCCGAATCCGCTGGAAACTGACCGGATTTGAACTGGGGCGACACTTTCCTTCGCTCAATAAATGGAGGGAAAAATGGTTTTAGGTCTAGGACGCGTCATTTTATGTGCTAAATGTTTTCCGTTTCGCGCGTTGGCGGACGGGTGCAACCGCGCGCCCGGTACGGCCATACCGCATGTCCCGGCGGCCCCGTTTTGCGCAGTTGGCGAAGCAAACGAAGTCATATGGGCTGATAGTTGTTATCACATGTACCTATGACGTAACCAAGATCAAATAGAGGCATATGCCCACCAGGGGAGCCCCGGTGGGATGTAGTCAAAGGGGTAGATCGCGCGGTCAACAGAATTAGGTTTTCGTCAGAAATCGAGCATTGAAAGGTCGGAATGGCCCCAAAATGTGTGTGTCTCCCTATAATAATACTCCCTCCGTTTCAATATATAATGCCTATATGTGTGGACGCGTGGCAGCATCTGGGCCTCCGATGGCAGCATCTGGGCCGACGGCTTGGCCGTCGGCACAGCTGCAGGGGCGTGGACGCGTGGCAGGCTCTGGTCCTCCGATGGCTGTGTCTAGGCCGACGGCTTGGCCGTCGGCACAGCTGCAGGGGCGTGGACGCGTGGCAGGCTCTGGTCCTCCGATGGCTGTGTCTAGGCCGACGGCTTGGCCGTCGGCACAGTACCTCCCTTGACCTAACGGCCGTTAGACGCTCCGCGGGCCCCACGTTGACTGTGCCGACGGCTACTGTGCCGACGGCGTCGTTTGACCGTCGGGCTGGAGTCTGTGCCGACGGCAAAGGCTGGGCCGACGGCGAGCCAGTCTGTGCCGAGGCGATACTGTGCCGACGGCGATGTGCCGACGGCGGCCGTCGGCACAGACGTAGGCCGACGGCAGGTGATGCTGTGCCGACGGCCGCCGGCCGTCGGCCCCTCCGCTGGTTCCCGTAGTGACTCTATGACAATGTGATGTGGGAGTTGGTTGGTATTTCCAACTAACCCCAGAAATGTGAATATTGGAGTTGGTTTGTTTTTAACCGACTTTGGCCTTATTTTCAGAGACGACTTCGCAAACTGGCTCTAAAACTCCGTATAACTAGACACTATTTATTAGTCAGATTGGGAAAACTGCTCCGGGCTATGTGCAATAACCAATTCTAATACTCTATTTTGTACTATTGATAGTGCCTTCCACGAGACCGGCCATCTCTTGACATTCACTAACCGACTCTTCAGGCACATAAAGTGTGGAGACTGTATCGAATCGGGCATACGATGATTTTTTCATTCTAAATTGGTGTTCGGCATTGGTTGAGACATGGTCTTGATTCTTAGTTTGGGAAAGACGATCCATTTGTGTTTTGTTTGTAGCATGTGTGGAGCCTAACCGTTTGATTGGGTTCTAAGTCAAAAGATGTTGCTCTAGTGGCATGTCTACTTCTTGTATGAAAATAATACATCTTTCGTGTCAATTCTATAAAAAGAGAAAAAAATATTCAAATAATCTTGGGCTTTTGAAAGAGTGGCGAAATGAAGCTATTGGGCAGAGAAGCATGCCACATTTCTTGTGATATCAAAGTTGCCAGTACCCGACGTAGGTTGAAAACGGTGGAGGAGAAGACGGCCGTGGACATCCGAGTGTGGAGCTCAAAACTCTGAAAATGTTGAGGTGCTCAATTCCTAGAGAATTACAAAAGGCCAACACGATGTTACATGATATTATGTGCAACAATGTATTAGAGACTCCTCACTCCCTGAGTTGACGATGTTCATCTTTAGCAAGTTCGCACGAGAATGCATGTGATGATAGACAAAATGCAACCACCTGAAGAAGTTAGTATACGTAGCTTATTTTTTTAATAATCTCTAGCAAATCTGGTGTGTGTGTGTGTGGCATGTCTCCTTCTTGATATCTTGTTATTTACCTTGCTTAGAGAAAGTTGGCCATATTCTCTAAAGTTGTGTTCCCTATTATAATTTAAGAGTATCGTTTAAAGTGCACCACTTTGGAAGATTCCCTATAATACCGATTATATTTTCTTATATAAATTGTCATATAAGTCCTTGTGCATATGTCACTTTTTTCCCTTTTCTTCCACCTCATGGCATGCACATTGCACTCCCTCACCTACTTGTTCGATTTCTTCACACCCACTCTCCTCTTGCATGGATGATAGTGGCTAGCCCTTTTCAGTTCTCAGAACCCTGATCTCGGGTTGGACGGAAAAAACATAACCACTGGTAGAAAAAGGGGCTTTAGTCCCGGTTCGCAACTGCCATTAGTCGCGGTTGCGCAACCGGGACCAATTAAGCGCGACTAAAGGCTCCCCCTTTAGTCGTGGTTGCTTACGAACCGCGACTAAAGGCACGTCCATGTGGGCGCCAGGCGACCGTCGGGGCGGAGGACCTTTAGTCGCGGTTCTCCTGGCCAACCGCGACTAAAGGCCTCCGCAGGTTTAGGGTTTTAGCACCCCCTAAATCTGGTTTCTTTTTAGTTTGTATTGTTTTATTTCTTTTATATTTTATTTTGTGTTTTATTTTAAATTTGAAGAAGTTTTAGTACACATATTCTACGGTACTATATACATGCATATGAATGTAAAATTTCAAACAAATTTGAAATTAGAACCAAGAAGAATTCAAGAGGAATATACAATATATATTCAATATCGGATGACCATATACAATTTTGAACAAGTTTCCATACATAATTTACGGCATCAGAAGTTCTACGTCCTCGTAATAGTGTTCTCCTTTAGGATGGAGGACTTCCCTCATGAACCATCCTGCTAGTTCCTCTTGAATTGGTCGGAAGCGAGCTTTTGGACTAAGCGTCTTCCGGAAGTTATGTGGTGACCCTGCATACCACTGCATGTTGTAGTATGACAGTCGTTGATATAACATTCACGGAGTACCAATCCGCAAATATTACATCCCTCAGAGTAGTACAACAGAACATAGCAGGTCCATAACTCATTCATTTATTATTACAAGCCATATATACATGTCATCTCGGAGTTCCTCTTGGGTCCTAAGAGGAATACTCCTGGGTTCGAGGTGAACCCGACTCAACTTACAATATAGAAGTCTTACCAAGTTTTACATTTATTCTCAACGAGCAGTTAATTACTAAGTGTTTGTACTGCTCGGATACTACTACTATTAGATAGGTCTACGCTTGTTCTCCTTCGGAACCCTCCCCGGTTCCGTAGACGATGAGCTAGTCAACTCCTTCTATACCTCCGGAGAGGTCTGGTTCTTCATAGCAGATGTCTTCTGCTCCGTCTTGGTTGTCGTTGTCCTCCTCAAGTCGATTCAGACAATCTAAGCAAGGCATTTAAGGAGTGGTATGAGTACGAGCGTACTCAACAAGTTCATTATAGAAAAGAGGTGTTTAATGCACTAGCTACGATATCAGACCAGAAAGTCTAATACCAATGCAGGTTTTGATAATCATTTTTTCAAGAGGTTGCTTTTATTTAGAAGAACTATGTCCGTCAGCCTTCACCGGTTTACTAGAACTTCATGGAGTTCCTTTCCGGCAGCGTTCGCAGTTCCATATCCCGGAACATGGAGTGACATGTCACGATTCATTACACTCTGCAGAGGTGTGTTGCTTTACCCATAAGAGATCTTAACCTTGGTGCCAACCGGGCAGCTTTCCCGTCCACACTTCCTTTGGTGTGAGGCCCGGTATAAGGTCTAGCCAATCATGTTCCTCCGCTACCTCGAACACCCACCCTTTGTTGCAATTCCTACCTTGGGTTCTCGCCGGCCAGCGTATCCATAGGATACCATCCGACCACAACTATTACCAGGTCGCAACCATGGTCCTTCGCCGGTCATTGCAACCCATCATAGACCGCATTACCGTGGGGAATTAGAATGGGATCTCCACCCTCCGGTTGTTCTCGCAAGACACAACTGCTACGGTAAGCGCATCCGTTGATGAACAGAGGTGGAAACACTTTTGACTACTCCGTCCCACTCGAGATCTTATGGTTAACACGGATATTACGGCACAAGAATCACTGGACGACATTTGTTGTTTAATCCTAGATGGATATAAACCCATTGCAATGGAACCTCCACCATGTCAACACAATCCATGGTTCCATTGCCAACCACATAGTCATATTCATAGTTATGAAAATAGTGGTTTTGCTTTTTATGCAAGAGTGATAAACATAGTACTTTGCAAGTAATTTGATAAACATACTCAAATGACATGAGCAAGCGATGAACTTGCCTGAAGACTGCAAAGTGTTGCAGTTGGATGGTGTGGACTGACCCTTGTCCTCTGTTGCTGAAAAATAGCATCATTATCCGATAAGGGCAATGGTTAAAGAAGCATTTATGCATGATTCAGCTTTTAGGGTTTGTTTTCCCCCTCCTGTGTTTTAACATTTCATGTAAGAAGTTATTACTAAGAACAATTTAGGGGTACTCTCTTTAGAGTAAAATACTACCTTGAAATGTTGTCAAGGTGTTTTTAAAATCCAAAGGTATTGATGGATTTATTTTTATACTAAAAAATACAAGGTTTCATTTTATTAATGATTATTTCCTTGCATTTAAATATGCCTTATTTTGAATTAGATCAAAAATTCCATTTCATATTTTATTATGATAGAGAATTTTATGCTGAGTGATTTTCACATTTTTTTACAGCTATATTTATTTTATTAAAATTCAGAGAAGATTCACTTAATTGGGTATTTTTGAAAAGTCAAAAATACCCCTCGGGCCCACCTGTCAGGCGGCCAAACTGGTCAGCCCATTGGGCTCGGTCCAACCGACCCAGTCGCGTCATCTTCCTCGTCTCGTCCTAACCCTAACCCCTCTCTTGCTCTCGCGACACCGAAATTGCATCCGCCGTCGCCGATTAAATCCGGCCGCCTCCGGCAGTCGCCGGCGATGAGATGGGGCGTATCTGAACCGCCTCTCGACGGCGAACACGGTGGTCCACACCGATCTGACGTTCCCTGCCCTGTTTGCACGCCACCGACCCTCCTGTGCGCCTAGGGTTTCGGCGTTCGCCGCCGCCGTGCGTTGGAGATGCTGTGGACCTCCCTCCTGGTGCTCCCCTGGTCGCGTGGTGCTACGCTGGGGTGCTGTGGTGGACGCCGTGGCTTGGCTTGGCCAGGCCTGGTGCCGCCGTGTGCCCTGGTGTGCGCCGCCGTGGCCGCCATGGTCGTGTCGACCATCTCCTCCCCGGGTAAGTGCTCCTCCCCCTTCTCTGTTGCATGTTCTACCTCCTCCTCCTGGCTGAACTGCGGCTGCCTCTCCTCATGGAGATGCTGTGTCGTGCTGCTATTGCTATGTGCTGCGCCATGGCTGTTGTACCTGCTCCTGTGTGAGTGCTGCTGCTGCGCTCTGCTTGCCATGGCCATTGCTTCTGTGGCTATGCCTCTGCTTGTGCTACTGCGGTGCTTGTGCTAATGCTCTTCTGTTCCTAGCTTATGCGCGTGTGCTAACTCTATGCTCATGTTCATGTAATTCCTTCACCTGTGATGCTTCTATATTTGCTCATGAGCATGTTGTGATGCTCATGGCTTGCCATGTTGCTCTAGTTGTTGCTATAAGTGCCAGGCCTCTCATGTGTGCTCAGTTCCTAGCCCCTGGCTTGATTATTTTGCATAATCCTTGCATTCTGCAAGTGCCAATGCTCCTGGTATGCTATCCCTTGTGCTATTATTCATAGAAATGCCCTGTGGAGCATGGTTGTTGCTGGATAGTTCCATCTCTGGATGGTTTGCTTCTGCATTTGCTTAATTTGATTATCTATGATACAATGGTTGCTTAACTGTGGCTATAGGTTCCTTGATTTGTGCTAGGCTTGAGTCTAGCATGCTTCAGCATGCTCTAGCATGCTCTGTCAAGCCCTGGTGATCATATGATCACCAGTTGCTTGGTGATTGGCTTCTGATCCATCATATCTGCCACCCTGGGCTTTCTCCTTGTGTCTGTGTGGTGCTTAATTCTATGCTAGTGCTAGTTTGTACTTGCTCAAGCATCTGCTGATGCTTGCAGTGATCCCTTGGATCATATGTAAGGTTCTGGTGCATTGATTACTTGTGTAATTCATTTATCTGTATTGCCTTGCTTTATTTAATGGATAAATGATGTGAACTGCTTTGCAGTAGTGATCAAATAAATGGATTAGGTAGAGCTAGATGGATGCCAACCCTGGGTTGGGTACCCTAGCCCCCCTTTGAACCCATTTGGGTGATGATAACTGTGCATGGCTTAACAATTTGGGATAAATGTGTGGTTGAGGTGGCCTCAACAGCAATTCCTTGTTGTTCAGGTAGCTCCCACCTCAGTTGGCTTGCTGTGAGTGGATAATTGCTTACTGGTTGATCCAGGACTGGACTTCCAGTGGCTTTTGATGCTGAAAATTTATATAGACAAAGATTTGTCTATTTGTTTGATGGTATAGCTGGCTATAGGTGCTAGGTGATAATGGTTGACTAGATAG
The DNA here is from genome assembly GCF_019359855.2 of Lolium perenne. Lineage (NCBI taxonomy): Eukaryota > Viridiplantae > Streptophyta > Magnoliopsida > Poales > Poaceae > Lolium > Lolium perenne. The sequence continues at coordinate 194,528,746 of NC_067245.2, forward strand.
GATCAACCCATGCTGGATTTCCTTGGTGGTGTCAGTGTGTTGATCCAACCAATGTTCCCTTGGTTGATTTTCCTATTGGCTTCTCCCATATTTGCTTGCACCAAATGGTTTGATAACCAGATGATCACACAAACAGGGTTGTACCCTTATGTGCTCCTGTGATGCATGGCATGCTTATTTATGAGCAAAACATGATTTTTGCTCAGGATGATCTTTGTATACCTCACTCCAGCTCCTAGATTTATATGCTGCTGTAGAGGATTTGCTTCTGGTTTGTGGTGTGAGCTTGCCCTGCTCCTCCTAGCTAGCTTATGCTTGATTTCCTCCTTGTACCTTGTTCTACAACAGTTGCAGTGGAGCTGTTTTGGATGGCTTGGCTGGTTGGGAAGGCTTTGATGTTCTTCATGTTCTATCTGTTCTTGGTGTTCTTACCCTGTGGAGTCCTGCCGATGGAATGGCTAGGGTTTGCTGGTGAAAAGCCTTTATACTGGTCTTCTCCATGCCTTTCTGGTCGACAGCCATGTTGTGCTGGTACTTCTCCCCTGGCTGTGTGTGTGTGGAGTGCATGCAACACTCCTGGTGTGCTGTTTAGCATGCACACATGCAGTGTGAGCTGCATGTGTGTGTGTGCTTGGTACTTGGGCTCTGGAATGGATCAGCTCGGCTGATCTTTGATCATATCCCCTCCATTCCATTGTTTTTGCTAACCTGCCAAGCCACTTGGCATAACACCATGTTTGATTTATGTGTGCGCAGGGATCAAGAAATGATCAAGATCATCTCAAATTCATGTTGAATAAGGAGTTCTTGAAGATTAGTTTGTGTAGATTAGGATATTTCATTTCCTTGTAATTTTTCCCTTTTTCTTATTTCATCTATTCATTTCAGAAATGTGTTGTAATATTTATAATTCAATATGGGTATTGTAATTGACAATGTATCTTGTGTGTGAATCAATAAAGCTCAAGTTTTCCTTAATGAGCTTTAAATATATTTGATGTATTATTTATACACTTACATTTCTATTTATTTAATAAGTGATCTCAATTTGAATTATGACATGATCATGTGATGTTTGAATTTTTAAATTCAAACATACTTAGTTGAATTCAATCATGCAACTTAAATTTGAGATGCACTATTCCCCTCTCTTCTCGAAAACCCTAATTGAGTGAAGTTAGGTCCAAGTCTATCGCACTCTCGAAACCCTAACCCTTCAAGGTGTCGAGAGAGAAACTTGTCCCCTTTCGATGCAGTTTTCTTTTAAAAGCGCGAAATTTCCCCAGATTTTACGATGCAATGCAGATCCCTTTCTAAATTCTACCCCTCGATCGTCTCTAAACCTGGGACATTACAAGTTATTCCTCTTGACGTATTATCCGACGGCTTCTGCTCAGAGGTGTATCTCCGGATGAACTCACAAACATAGTATCCACATAGATTGGTCCCCGGTGGCTGAATATCCCCAGTGAGTGACCTTCTAAATTCTAGCTCTTTTTTGAATTCACCGACCGTTTCATCTCTGACCCGTCTCCAAACCCTACGAGGCAAAGAAAATTAAATGAACAAGAGAGTTATTAGTTACTTGATATTAGGAAATGATCGAAAGAGGCCGATCGATATAGAGCGCAAATGAATGAAAATAATTACTTTTGCAGCATTCTTCTCATGTTGACCCAAAGCTTTGGATCCATATTCAGAGAGTTGCTGACGTGGGTGTAGTAGCTTCCTTGTGACGGTAAAGCACTCGTCCGTTGGGAACTCCAAGAGGAAGGTATGATGTGTACAACAGCAAGATTTCCCTCAGTAAGAAACCAAGGTTTATCGAACCAGTAGGAGTCAAGGAGCACGTTGAAGGTTGATGGTGGCGGAGTGTAGTGCGGCGCAACACCAGGGATTCCGGCGCCAACGTGGAAGCTGCACAACACAATCCAAGTACTTTGCCCCAACTTAACAGTGAGGTTGTCAATCTCACCGGCTTGCTGTAACAAAGGATTATATGTATAGTGTGGAAGATGATGTTTGGAAAGAACAGTAAAAACAAGTATTTGCAGTAGATTGTATTCGATGTAAAAGAATGGAACGGGGTCCACAGTTCACTAGTGGTGTCTCTCCGATAAGAAATAGCATGTTGGGTGAACAAATTACAGTTGGGCAATTGACAAATAAAGAGGGCATGACAATGCACATACATATCATGATGAGTAATGTGGAATTCAATTGGGCATTACGACAAAGTACATAGACCGCTATCCAGCATGCATCTATGCCTAAAAAGTCCACCTTCAGGTTATCATCCGAACCCCTTCCAGTATTAAGTTGCAAATAACAGACAATTGCATTAAGTATGGTTCGTAATGTAATCAACACAAATATCCTTAGACAAAGCATCGATGTTTTATCCCTAGTGGCAACAACACATCCACAACCTTAGAACTTTCTGTCACTGTCCCAGATTAAATGGAGGCATGAACCCACTATCGAGTATAAATACTCCCTCTTGGAGTTACAAGTATCAACTTGGCCAGAGCCTCTACTAGCAACAGAGAGCATGCAAGATCATAAACAACACATATATGATACATTGATAATCAACTTGACATAGTATTCCATATTCATCGGATCCCAACAAACGCAACATGTAGCATTACAAATAGATGATCTTGATCATGTTAGGCAGCTCACAAGATCCAACAATGATAGCACAATGAGGAGAGGACGACCATCTAGCTACTGCTATGGACCCATAGTCCAGGGGTGAACTACTCACACATCAATCCGGAGGCGATCATGGTGATGAAGAGTACTCCGGGAGATGATTCCCCTCTCCGGCAGGGTGCCGGAGGCGATCTCCTGAATCCCCTGAGATGGGATTCGCGGTGGCGGCGTCTCTGGAAGGTTTTCTGTATCGTGGCTCTCGGTACTGGGGTTTTCGCGACGAAGGCTTTAAGTAGGCGGAAGGGTAGGTTTAGGGGTGACACGAGGGGCCCACACGCTAGGGCCGCGTGGCCAGGGCCTGGGCCGCGCCGCCCTGGTGTGTCGCCACCTCGTGGCCCCACTTCGTATCTCCCTCGGTCTTCTGGAAGCTTCGTGGAAAAATAAGACCCTGGGCGTTGATTTCGTCCAATTCCGAGAATATTTCGTTACTAGGATTTCTGAAACCAAAAACAGTAGAAAACAACAACTGGCTCTTCGGCATCTCGTCAATAGGTTAGTGCCGGAAAATGCATAAATATGACATAAAGTGTGTATAAAACATGTGAGTATCATCAATAAAGTAGCATGGAACATAAGAAATTATAGATACGTTTGAGACGTATCAAGCATCCCCAAGCTTAGTTCCTACTCGTCCTCGAGTAGGTAAAAGATAACAAAGATAATTTCTAAAGTGACATGCTATCATAATCTTGATCAATACTATTGTAAGCATATGTAATGAATGCAGCGATTCGAAGCAATGGTAAAGCAATGAGTAAACAATTGAATCATATAGCAAAGACTTTTCATGAATAGTACTTTCAAGACTAGCATCAATAAGTCTTGCATAAGAGTTAACTCATAAAGCAATAGATTCAAAGTAAAGGCGTTGAAGCAACACAAAGGAAGATATAAGTTTCAGCAGTTGCTTTCAACTTTAACATGTATATCTCATGGATAGTTGTCAACATAAAGCAATATAACAAGTGCAATAGGTAAACATGTAAAAATCAATGCACACAGTTGACACAAGTGTTTGCTTCTAAGATAGAAAGAAGTAGGTAAACTGACTCAACATAAAAGTAAAAGAATGGCCCTTCGCAGAGGGAAGCAGGGATTAAATCATGAGCTAGAGCTTTTCAAGTTTTGAAATCATATAGAGAGCATAAAAGTAAAGTTTTGAGAGGTGTTTGCTGTTGTCAACGAATGGTAGTGGGCACTCTAACCTCCTTGCCAGGAAGACTTTCAAAGAGCGGCTCCCATGATTATTTTTATTTTTGGGTGACACTCCTTCCAACCTGTCGGAGACCCCGGGGGTCGTAGGCTAGACAAACCCAGATCTCCATCTGGCATAAGCCTAACCTAGATCTCTAGGGCCTACAGGGTGAGAATCGGTAACACAACAGTGACTCTACGACACAAAGAGTAATACAAGCTCATAACTGAGCGAAAAACCAAAGTATTACAAGCAGAGGTCACTGACCTGACATTTCATCAATCAACGGAAGCGAAGTAATGCTATTCTAAATAGCAAGATAGCAAAAGGCCTAAGAGGCCAGGAGCATAACGGTGACGTCCCAGCCCATAGATTCCAGGCTGCCACCTGGGAATCCCAAAGTACTCATCGATGTAGACCTAGAAACCACCATTTGTTGGAGAGACTTCGCCTGAAACAAAGCATGCAAAGCTGAGTACAGGGACTTAGCAAGACTTAGTACAACCTGTTAGCAAAGCTGGTATGCGAGGCTTTATGTGGAGCTCATTTTGCGGAAAGCCAGTTTTCCTTTGTAAAACAAGAGGGAGCAGAAGCTCGTCTACTCAGATCATTTTAAAAGGGGATAAGAGAGCAATATCTCTAGCTCTATTGATCATCATATTGAATCCACCGAGATCTTCATCATATGCTGAACCTATCCACTAGGATCACCCCATCGATACCCTGAGGAGGGATCGTTATCACACATTGATTCCAAGTTTTACGATTAGGTTCAAGTTGTCTATGATCACAGAATCCATCACCAAGTCGTCCGTAACCGTGGACACAGCTTTTCGAAAAGATTTACCCTGCAGGGGTGTACAACTTTACCCACACGCGTCGACCGACTCTTAACGCCACATGATTAACACACTTCCTTGGTGTGCCGGCAGAGGGTGGTTGACCAAAACCTTTCCCTTGCTTCTCCTATTCCATGAGTCAATCTAACTGGGGAACTCCGTCATCGTAGGCAGCCATTCTCCGAGGCGGTCCCGGTCATTGTGCGCAGGGGATCCAGTTCAATGCCTCCAGCATCCTTCACCCTAGCCACATCCCTGTATGATGCACCTTTGAAAACCTTTTTCACGCCTTCGCCATGCAGAATGCCAAATGGAACTCGCAAACTAACTGACTCATGGGTAAGCTAGACAAGTTCGGGCCAAGGGGTTCCCATGGGCCCCGTGTGGTTGTACGCTCAGTCTTGGTTCCGAAGGTGAGAACTCAGGTCCTATTATCGGCGAGAACGAGTCAAATCACCACATACCCATGTGGCGGCCCATCCAAGCCTTTAAACATGTTTATTAACATCACTGATGTTATCACGTCATCCTGCCATACTAGGTTCATTCGCAGCTCTGATTCATCAACCGGATGGATCAGAATTCGTCAACTAAGCATGGCTAAGCATATTCGATATAACGGCTCTAGCGATGCACACATAGCTCAAACCTAGTCTTGCTGGGAGCAGTGGATCAGGGTATTTAAGCTACAAGGATGGTAAGTGCAACACACATAAGATAACTATACCTGCCGATAAAACATATTGGAATCGTATGCAATATGTAGAAACGAGAAGTAAAAGCATTTAGAAATCATAATATGAACCAGGCTAGGGCTTGCCTTTGTCCCTGACAAACCAATTTGGATCTTCGAAGATCCCATGCTTGACTTGTTCGTCGGTGGACAAACATTGACCTTCGGTGTTGTCGATCTTCATCGTCTCGGCATGTGCTCTATCGATCGCGAAGAAGCAAACACCAGAAAGATAGAACAACAATCAACACATGGCATCGATGCAATGCGCATACAAGTATGATGATATGACATGTTAATTAGGTACTGAAATAACCCTAAGACATCATCAAATTAACTGGCACTACTAGAAAAAGGGCAATCAGTGGCGCACCACTTCTACCCATCAGTGGCGCACTAGTGGTGCTATCATGCCACTGCTAACTTTTAGTAGTGGCGCACTAGTGGTGCGCCATTGCTATTTGGCTTAGCAGTGGCGCACCAAGTAGTGCGCCACTACTAGCTTCATGGTGCGCCACTCCTAAACGTCTGAGGTGCGCCACTGGATAGAAAAAAGGTGCGCCACTACTAAAATTTGAAATTTCTAGATCTGGATCTGGATCGGGATCTGGATCTGGATCTGGATCTGGCACATTTTGTTTCGAATTTTTTTGGCTCGTTATTTTTTCTCGTTCTTGTTGCTAGAATTATTTGTGCAATGTTCATTCTCATTTTTCTTAGCCTAGCCGCCGGTGATGATGGATGAGGGACGTAGGAGAGGTGAAGAGAGGTGAGGAGATGTAGGAGAGGATGAACAAGAGGGAGGTAATGGAGGCTAGAGGGTCGCCGGATGGTCGTCGGAGAGTAAGGTCACCGGAGGTCACCATAGTGGAGGAGCTCGCCGGAAAGTAAGGTCACCGGAGCTCGACATAGTGGAGGAGGTCGCCGGAGTGAAAGGAGGAGAGGAGAGGAGGAGGTCGCCGGAGTGAAAGGAGGAGAGGAGAGGAGGAGGTCGCCGGAGTTAAAGGAGGAGAGGAGAGGAGGAGGTCACCGGAGTGAAAGGAGGAGAGGAGAGGAGCAGAGCAGGAGGAGGAGAGGAGAATGTGTGGAGGAGGAGGAGGGAGGAGGGAGGAGGGGGTTAAGTGGCCGGCTCCTCCCATTTTGAAATTCGTGGGCGGGAAGCTTAGCAGTGGCACACCAAGGCATGGGTGCACCACCGCTATTTTTTTCTATTTTTTGCCCAAAATCTAAAACCTGAAAAAAGTCTTGTTTCTGTTTTGAATTTGACGAATCCATTTTTTCTCCAAAGGGCCGTAGGCCGTTGAATTCGAATAGGAAATTACGCGTAGATCGATTTTGATATACAAAAGTTTTTCATCGGAGGTCGTATGCAACCAGAAAACCCGTTTTACCGAAAGATGACGCCATTTTGCATAATATATCAAAATTCATTTTTTTTCAATTTTCACTAAACCTAGATGACATATTACATGGGCATTTCAAAGGATTTAATTTTTTGAATTTTCTATCTATTTTTTTTATTTTTTCCAAACTCGAAAAGGCGATCCACAGGGGGGGGGGGTGGCAATGTTTGGGCACCACTTAGCAGTGGCGCACCAAGCATGGTGCGCCACTACTAAGTGATGCCCAAACATGTCCATCCTCCCCTGTACATAGTAATGGCGCACCATGTAGAGGTGCGCCACTGCTACAAAAAATAGCTGTGGCGCACCTCTGCACGGTGCGCCATTTCTATGTATAAGGCTGGGTTAAACCCATGGTCAAACTTAGTGGTGGCGCACCGCAGGAGAGGTGCGCCACTACTACATTTTTAATAGTGGCCCACCACTTTCCGGTGCGCCACTGCTAAGTAGTAGTGGCGCACTGCCCTCCTGGTGCGCCACTGATACGTCTCTGACGTATCGATAATTTCTTATGTTCCATGCCACATTATTGATGTTATCTACATGTTTTATGCACACTTTATGTCATATTCGTGCATTTTCTGGAACTAACCTATTAACAAGATGCCGAAGTGCCAGTTCCTGTTTTCTGCTGTTTTTGGTTTCAGAAATCCTAGTAACGAAATATTCTCGGAATTGGACGAAATCAACGCCCAGGTTCCTATTTTCACCGGAAGCATCCAGAACACCCGAGAGCCGCCAGAGGGCCTATGGTGTCGTCGCCCCTTCGACCTTCTGACGCCGCCTCTTCGCCTATATAAAGGTCCCAGACCTAAAATCTCGATACGGAAAAGCCACGGTACGAGAAACCTTCCAGAGCCGCCGCCATCGCGAAGCCAAGATCTGGGGGACAGGTGTCTCTGTTCCGGCACGCCGCCGGGATGGGGAAGTGCCCCCGGAAGGCTTCTCCATCGACACCGCTGCTATCTCCACCGCCATCTTCATCACCGCTGCTGCTCCCATGAGGAGGGAGTAGTTCTCCATCGAGGCTCGGGGCTGTACCGGTAGCTATGTGGTTAATCTCTCTCCTATGTACTTCAATACAATGATCTCATGAGCTGCTTTACATGATTGAGATTCATATGAGCTTTGTATCGCTACTAGTTGTGTGCTACTCATGTGATGTTATTAAAGTAATCTATTCCTCCTGCATGATGTAAAGGTGACTAGTGTGTGCACCATGTGGTTCTTGTCGTAGGCTATGATCATGATCTCTTGTAGATTGTGGAGTTAATTATCATTATGATAGTATTGATGTGATCTATTCCTCCTTCATAGTGTAATGTGGGCAGTGTGTGCACTATGTTAGTTCTTGGTTTATTTTGCAATGATCTATTATGCTCTAAGGTTATTTAAATATGAACATTATTGTGGAGCTTGTTAACTCCGGCATTGAGGGTTCGTGTAATCCTACGCAATGTGTTCATCATCCAACAAAAGAGTGTATGTAGCACATATGAGAAAGAGTTATTTATTATGCGATCAATGTTGAGAGTGTCCACTAGTGAAAGTATGATCCCTAGGCCTTGTTCCTAAATACTGCTATCGCTTCTTGTTTACTGTTTTACTGCGTTACTACTGCTGCAATACTACCACCATCAACTACACGCCAGCAAGCTATTTTCTGGCACCGTTGCTACTGCTCATATATATTCATACCACCTGTATTTCACTATCTCTTCGCCGAACTAGTGCACCTATTAGGTGTGTTGGGGACACAAGAGACTTCTTGCTTTGTGGTTGCAGGGTTGCATGAGAGGGATATCTTTGACCTCTTCCTCCCTGAGTTCGATAAACCTTGGGTGATCCACTTAAGGGAAAACTTGCTGCTGTTCTACAAACCTCTGCTCTTGGAGGCCCAACACTGTCTACAGGAAAAGGAGGGGGCGTAGACATCAAGCTATTTTTAAAGGCGCCGTTGGCGGGGAGGAAAGGTAAAAGGTACTCACACTCCGGATCTCGGCTACTAAGCTATTTTCGCCGTTGTAAGTACTCGAAGCTATTTCCTTTAGATCCTGCAATTGCATCTTTTTGTTTCTTGTTTATACTAGTTTGGCATAATGGACAAGAATGAGCTTCTATTTCTATTTCCTGATTTAAAACATGGATTGTTTGATGGGAAAATTAAAAAACCTATGGAATCTTATTTGCATGCTGGTAGTAATATTAGTATGAACGCTTTGAACACCATTGTTGATAATAATATAGAAAGTTCTAAGCTTGGGGAAGCTGGTTTTCATGAACTTTTTAGTCCCCCAAGCATTGAGGAGAAAATTTTCTTTGATGATACTTTGCCTCCTATTTATGATGATTATAATGATAGTAGTCTTTTGTTACCACCTGTTATGGAGGATGAATTTGATTATGAATACAATATGCCTCCTATATTTGATGATGAGAATAATAATGATAGCTACTTTGTTGAATTTGCTCCCACTACAACTAATAAAATTGACTATGCTTATGTGGAGAGTAATAATTTTATGCATGAGACTCATGATAAGAATGCTTTATGTGATAGTTATATTGTTGAGTTTGCTCATGTTGCTACTGAAAGTTATTATGAGAGAGGAAAATATGGTTGTAGAAATTTTCATGTTACTAAAATGCCTCTCTATGTGCTGAAATTTTTGAAGCTACACTTGTTTTATCTTCCTGTGCTTGTCACTTTGCTATTCATGAACTTGTTTATTTACAAGATTCCTTTTCATAGGAAGCATGTTAGACTTAAATGTGTTTTGGATTTTCTTTTTGATGCTCTCTTTTGCTTCAAATACTATTTCTTTCGAGTGCATCATTAAAACTGCTGAGCCCATCTTAATGGCTATAAAGAAAAGAACTTCTTGGGAGATAACCCATGTGTTATTTTGCTACAGTACTTTGTTTTTATTTTGTGTCTTGGAAATTGTTTACTACTGTAGCAACCTCTCCTTATCTTAGTTTTGTGTTTGGTTGTGCCAAGTGAAGCCTCTAATCGAAGGTTGATACTAGATTTGGATTTCTGCGCAGAAACAGATTTCTATCTGTCACGAATCTGGGCTGTTTTCTCTGTAGAAAAATCATAAAAATATGCCAATTTACGTGCGTGTTCCTCAGATATGTACGCAACTTTCATTAGTTTTGAGTTTTCTGATCTGAGCGACGGAAGTATTTATTAAAAATTCGTCTTTACGGACTGTTCTGTTTTGACAGATTCTGCCTTTTATTTCGCATTGCTTCTTTCGCTGTGTTGGGTGGATTTCTTTGTTCCATTACCTTCCAGTAGCTTTGAGCAATGTCCAGAAGTGTTAATAATGATTGTGTCACCTCTGAACATGTGAGTTTTTGATTATGTACTAACCCCTCTAATGAAGTTTATGAGAAGTTTGGTGTGAAGGAAGTTTTCAAGGGTCAAAAGAGGAGGATGATATACTATGATCAAGAAGAGTGAAAGCTCTAAGCTTGGGGATGCCCCGGTGGTTCACCCCTGCATATATCAAGAAGACTCAAGCGTCTAAGCTTGGGGATGCCCAAGGCATCCCCTTCTTCATCGACAAATTATCAGGTTCCTTCTCTTGAAACTATATTTTTATTCGGTCACATCTTATGTGCTTTACTTGGAGCGTCTGTATGCTTTTATTTTTGTTTGTGTTTGAATAAATCGGATTACATCATGCTTGTGTGGGAGAGAGACACGCTCCGCTGTTGCATATGGACAAGTATGTCCTTAGTTTTTACTCATAGTATTCATGGCGAAGTTTCTTCTTCGTTAAATTGTTATATGGTTGGAATTGGAAAATGATACATGTAGTAAATTGCTATAATGTCTTGGGTAATGTGATACTTGGCAATTGTTGTGCTCATGTTTAAGCTCTTGCATCATATACTTTGCACCCATTAATGAAGAAATACATAGAGCATGCTAAAATTTGGTTTGCATATTTGGTCTCTCTAAAGTCTAGATAATTTCTAGTATTGAGTTTGAACAACAAGGAAGACGGTGTAGAGTCTTATAATGTTTACAATATATCTTTTATGTGAGTTTTGCTGCACCGCTTCATCCTTGTGTTTGTTTCAAATAGCCTTGCTAGCCTAAACCTTGTATCGAGAGGGAATACTTCTCATGCATCCAAATACTTGAGCCAACCACTATGCCATTTGTGTCCACCATACCTACCTACTACATGGTATTTCTCCGCCATTCCAAAGTAAATTGCTTGAGTGCTACCTTTAAATTTCCATCATTCACCTTTGCAATATATAGCTCATGGGACAAATAGCTTAAAAACTATTGTGGTATTGAATATGTAATTATGCACTTTATCTCTTATTAAGTTGCTTGTTGTGCGATAACCATGTTTACTGGGGACGCCATCAACTACTCTTTGTTGAATTTCATGTGAGTTGCTATGCATGTTCGTCTTGTCTGAAGTAAGAGCGATCTACCACCTTATGGTTAAGCATGCATATTGTTAGAGAAGAACATTGGGCCGCTAACTAAAGCCATGATCCATGGTGGAAGTTTCAGTTTTGGACATATATCCTCAATCTCATATGAGAAAATTATTAATTGTTGTTACATGCTTATGCATAAAAGAGGAGTCCATTATCTGTTGTCTATGTTGTCCCGGTATGGATGTCTAAGTTGAGAATAATCAATAGCGAGAAATCCAATGCGAGCTTTCTCCTTAGACCTTTGTACAGGCGGCATAGAGGTACCCCTTTGTGACACTTGGTTAAAACATGTGCATTGTGATGATCCGGTAGTCCAAGCTAATTAGGATAAGGTGCGGGCACTATTAGTATACTATGCATGAGGCTTGCAACTTGTAAGATATAATTTACATGATACATATGCTTTATTACTACCGTTGACAAAATTGTTTCATGTTTTCAAAATCAAAGCTCTAGCACAAATATAGCAATCGATGCTTTTCCTCTATGGAGGACCATTCTTTTACCTTCATTGTTGAGTCAGTTCACCTATTTCTCTCCACCTCAAGAAGCAAACACTTGTGTGAACTGTGCATTGATTCCTACATACTTGCATATTGCACTTGTTATATTACTCTATGTTGACAATTATCCATGAGATATACATGTTATAAGTTGAAAGCAACCGCTGAAACTTAATCTTCCTTTGTGTTGCTTCAATACCTTTACTTTGAATTATTGCTTTATGTGTTAACTCTTATGCAAGACTTATTGATGCTTGTCTTGAAGTGCTATTCATGAAAAGTCTTTGCTTTATGATTCACTTGTTTACTCATGTCATATACATTGTTTTGATCGCTGCATTCACTACATATGCTTTACAAATAGTATGATCAAGGTTATGATGGCATGTCACTCCAGAAATTATCTTTGTTATCGTTTTACCTGCTCGGGACGAGCAGAACTAAGCTTGGGGATGCTGATACGTCTCTGACGTATCGATAATTTCTTATGTTCCATGCCACATTATTGATGTTATCTACATGTTTTATGCACACTTTATGTCATATTCGTGCATTTTCTGGAACTAACCTATTAACAAGATGCCGAAGTGCCAGTTCCTGTTTTCTGCTGTTTTTGGTTTCAGAAATCCTAGTAACGAAATATTCTCGGAATTGGACGAAATCAACGCCGAGGTTCCTATTTTCACCGGAAGCATCCAGAACACCCGAGAGCCGCCAGAGGGGGGCCACAGGGCCCCCAGATGATAGGGTGGCGCGGCCCACCCCCTGGCCGCGCGGCCCTATGGTGTCGTCGCCCCTTCGACCTTCTGACGCCGCCTCTTCGCCTATATAAAGGTCCCAGACCTAAAATCTCGATACGGAAAAGCCACGGTACGAGAAACCTTCCAGAGCCGCCGCCATCGCGAAGCCAAGATCTGGGGGACAGGAGTCTCTGTTCCGGCACGCCGCCGGGACGGGGAAGTGCCCCCGGAAGGCTTCTCCATCGACACCGCTGCTATCTCCACCGCCATCTTCATCACCGCTGCTGCTCCCATGAGGAGGGAGTAGTTCTCCATCGAGGCTCGGGGCTGTACCGGTAGCTATGTGGTTAATCTCTCTCCTATGTACTTCAATACAATGATCTCATGAGCTGCTTTACATGATTGAGATTCATATGAGCTTTGTATCGCTACTAGTTGTGTGCTACTCATGTGATGTTATTAAAGTAATCTATTCCTCCTGCATGATGTAAAGGTGACTAGTGTGTGCACCATGTGGTTCTTGTCGTAGGCTATGATCATGATCTCTTGTAGATTGTGGAGTTAATTATCATTATGATAGTATTGATGTGATCTATTCCTCCTTCATAGTGTAATGTGGGCAGTGTGTGCACTATGTTAGTTCTTGGTTTATTTTGCAATGATCTATTATGCTCTAAGGTTATTTAAATATGAACATTATTGTGGAGCTTGTTAACTCCGGCATTGAGGGTTCGTGTAATCCTACGCAATGTGTTCATCATCCAACAAAAGAGTGTATGTAGCACATATGAGAAAGAGTTATTTATTATGCGATCAATGTTGAGAGTGTCCACTAGTGAAAGTATGATCCCTAGGCCTTGTTCCTAAATACTGCTATCGCTTCTTGTTTACTTTTTCATAAGCATTACTACTGCTGCAATACTACCACCATCAACTACACGCCAGCAAGCTATTTTCTGGCACCGTTGCTACTGCTCATATATATTCATAGCACCTGTATTTCACTATCTCTTCGCCGAACTAGTGCACCTATTAGGTGTGTTGGGGACACAAGAGACTTCTTGCTTTGTGGTTGCAGGGTTGCATGAGAGGGATATCTTTGACCTCTTCCTCCCTGAGTTCGATAAACCTTGGGTGATCCACTTAAGGGAAAACTTGCTGCTGTTCTACAAACCTCTGCTCTTGGAGGCCCAACACTGTCTACAGGAAAAGGAGGGGGCCTAGACATCAGCCACTAACACCCATCTTACGGCTAGGCTTTTTCCTAGTAGTGTGGGGTTCGACGGGACTAGGGTTAGTTGTTCCGGAGCCCTAAGAGGGGTTGATTTAGTTCTTCTAAAACAACTAGGTTTAAAGTTGGTTAAAAATGCATGATTTTGTAACCAAATTGTAGATCTCATTTTTCTGAAAATTTTGATATATTATACATATTTTTCTGATTTAAAATGAATTACTTATGAATTTTACAAGTTTTAATCATTTTAAATCATTTATGAAAGTTCTGGAAAATGTTAAAAGTCTGACAGACTAGACCCACTGTCAGGGTTTTATTCTTTTATTAAACATTTACGAAATGAATAAATATCTGACGAAGGGCCCCACCTGTCATGGATTTATTAATTTCAGAAAATAATAAAAATAAAAAGATAAAAGGGGCGGGCCCCACGACAGTCAACCGCCGGGGTCAACCACGGCGGCCGGCGCCAGTGACCATAGCACGGTGGCGCTGTGGCGCGCCCCTGGACGCGCGGAAGGGCGCGTTAGAACCGCGCGAGGACGGCGGACTCAGAGGTGGTGGCGGCACTGGCTGGGGGTGGCCGGAGCATCGCCGGCGGCGATGCCGAGCGGCGGCCGTGGCAGGTGCACATGGCGGGGCGGCTACAGAGGGGTAGGAGGAGCGCCAGGAGGTCCTGGAGGACCGTAGGCTCACCGTGGAGCGGATGGAGGCGTCGGCGAGGGCGGAGGAGGACTGCCGGCGACGGGAGCTTCGACGGAGGCTGCACCGGTGACGAGGAAGACGGGGATGTCCCCGTCAATTGGGGGCTTCCCGGGCTGATTCCTTCGCCCAGGAGCTTCATGGCGGCGAGGCGGAGGTCGAGGGAGGGTCGCCGGAGCTCGAGGTGGCCGGAAACAGTGGCGATTTGAGGAGGCCGGCGGCTACTGTGAGCTAGGGTTTCGACTTGCGTGCGGGGGAGAGACATGGAAAAAAAGGGAATGGCGACCTAGGGTTCATCTGCGTCGGCCGGAGGAGGATTTATAGACGTCGGCGGGCGGCGGCTCGAATCTTGGCGCGGCCGAGCAACCAGACATCGACAGCGAGCTGCTTGGGAGGATGGAGGTAGGGGATGAAGTGGGTATTTTCCAATTACCCCCCTGGATATTTTGCTAGGTTGGTTTCGGCTGCTGCTGGGCCTGTTGGGCTGCGCCAGGGAGAGGTAAGAGAGGGAGGGAGTTGGGCTGCCAGGCTAGGGGAGAGAGAGAGAGAGTTCCTCTCTTTTTCTTAAATTTTCTTTTTATTTTGCTTCCAAACTCTTTTTGTTGTTTCAAAATTCATTTGAAGTTTCAACTTCCTGATATTTTGCAAATATCACATGGACTTCTTAAAGAGAGGTGCCATGTAGGTTGACTTTGAAATTTTGAAGTACTTTGAGCATTAGAAAATGAGAGGGAGATTTGCATAACATTAGGGTTTTCCAAAATTATTTCTTTTGTGCATATTTTCTAAGGAAAATTACATGATGCACAAACAACTCTAATCTAGGTTTAGCAAAACAGGGATGTTACACAACCTTTGGTTTCACAAACCATGGCTAACCGAATCCTCGGGTGCCTTCCAACAATCACATACCATGAAGGAGTGTCTTTTTATTTTAGTTTTTATTTAGAGATGACACTCCTCTCCACCTTTGCTTTCTCAAGCCATGGCTAACCGAATCCTCGAGTGCCTTACATCAATCACATACCATGGAGGAGTGTCTATTAAGGTTAATTAATTTGGGGCTGGGAACCCCATTGCAGCTCTTTTTGCAAAATTATTGGATAAGCGGATGAAGCCACTAGTCCATTGGTGAAAGCTGCCCAACAAGATTGAAAGATAAATCACCACATACTTCCTCATGAGCTATAAAACATTGACACAAATAAAGAATGATAGAGTTTTGAATTGTTTAAAGGTAGCACATGAAGTATTTACTTAGAATGGCAGAAAAATACCATGTAGTGGGTAGGTATGGTGGACACAAATGGCATAGATTTTGGCTCAAGGATTTGGGATGCACGAGAAGCATTTCCTCTCAGTACAAGGCTTAGGCTAGCAAGGTTGTTTGAAGCAAACTCAAGTATGAACCGGTACAGCAAAACTTACATAAGAACATATTGTGTAATAACCCAGAACATAGGAACAACGAAGGGTAGATTTAGAAATGGGATGTGCATTTCATCGCAAAACGGGGGAAATTTTCGCGCCTTATTGCAACTAAACCTAAGAGGGATCGAAGTTCTCTCTCATTGTGCACTTAGGGTTAGGCAATGTGAGTAGGGGAAATTTCGACATGATCTCTTTTGTATCTTATTACTTTGGGGAATAATTGCATTTGATAAGTGTCAAAGCATTTAACAATAAACATCACACAATATAAATAATGAATTCATAATTCAAATACAACTTATAAATTCAAATAACTTTGAATTTCAAATTGAATATCAAATACAATATTTAATCAAGAATATAAACATTGCATAAGACAAAAGCTCATAAACAAAACTTGAGCTTTATTGATATACAACACAAATTACAAAGTCTTTACAATATTCTTGATACAAGAATTGGGAAATAATGAACAGAAATAAAAAAAAAGGAAAATTACAAGTTTGTTCTAAACTAAAACCTAAACTAAGTGACTTGAGGATGATCTTCTGGCCATAATTCATTTCAAACCTACAAAAAAAATGACAAGTGCTAGACCAGAATGTAGTGTTTGCAAATTTCAGTTTGGACAGTTAGCAAAACACAGATATTCAGTTTGGACACTGAAACTGTCACTGCACACTTGTGCTTGTCCAAATTCCTGGACAGCACAAGATAGGCATAGGCAGACCAAAACTGAGCAGCCACAGGGGCTCAAGTTTCAGCATATGAGGGCTGTTGCTAACCAAGCAACAGCAAGGCAATGCAAGGGATGAGTCACAAAGTAACCAGGCCTTGTGTGTCATGGCCAGAGTAGAAATAGGGACCATATAAATAGCACACAAACCCTAGAACCATGACAGTCGACCAGATTGATAATTCACCAGGTAAGGGTGAAGCTAGAGCCAACACAAGTTCATCCAGTTCATACTCAAGAACAGCGCCAACACACAACCACTTAGCCACCAGGAATCATGGTGACCTGAGAAGATCAACCAGAGCCTGGAGGTGAAGAGCTGTGCACAAACCACAAGTCTGCAACAACAAAATATTTCAATCTAGGAGCTGGAACAAGGTATACCAAGTTCCTGGACAGATCCAATGGATCTGATCCATACAATATGCATGACATAATCATGGGGTTGAGCAGATGCTCAAGTGGGTAGATCATCACTTGGTTTTCACCAAGGATTACTGCCAGTCTAAAAGCCACTAAAAATGGAAATCATCTAGATACAAATCTTGTACACAGAAGCTAGCAACCATGCACAGATGCACACACTAGCCAGATCATATGCACAGATAGCACCAGTAGATGTGTTGCAAGGATTAGCAGCTAATACAGACTACACAGTAAGTCCTAAGCAAGTAACCATCAGTAAACCCTAGATTTCATTAGGCAAGCATATTGGCATTCATATCTAGTATGATCCCCAAATATGCAAGCAAAGGTTGAGTAGCCACAAGATCCAATCAAATAAGTGAGCAACCAATCAGTAGCAAGGCTACTAAGGTCACATCACACTTAGCACCAATTAAAGAAAGCCAACTATAACACATCATTATCCAGAAATGGATTCAGATTCATTTGCTGGCTAAACAATCATGAAAAACCAATTCATATACAAGCAAGTCATTTAAATCATCACTGCATAAGCAGTTCATTATGAATAAATTTAACTCAAGCATGAATTTATCACAGCTCCATAATAATTATTGACAGTAGCACACTGTAGAGCAACATGGCACCAATCACTGCATCACAGCCACTGGATCTAGTCCAGTAAGCTAGAGCAAGCAATAGCACAAGTAAGCAGTAGCATAGTGATGCTTGAGCATCAGCATCAACAAGGAAATTGCTTCACTTAGTCACAGAATTAAACAGCAACCAAGCACTGACATTTAATTGATCAAATGGATCAATTGAATCAAGTCAATCCACACAGATAAGCCAGCCAGCAAGAAATGGTTAATCCATTGGATCAATGGCTTACACAGAAGGCATAGAGCACCTCACACACATAACTGACATTCACAAGTGTCACAGATGCATAGCAGTACACCTAGACAAGCAAGTATGATATGCCAGTAAGCACAAGAAGCACATAATCATGAACAGCATGGCATAGCAAGATCATAGCATGAGAAGAGCAGTAAGCAAGTAACACATGGCAAGCACAGCAAGCAACACACACTGGCCAGTACCAGAGATTGGTGAATTGGCCAGGGCTTGCAGAAAATGGAAGCACAGGTAGTTTAAGCAGAAGTAGCAAGGCTCTGCATGATCACAGGATCATCAGAGAGCAGTAGAGCAAGAGGAAGAAGGCGCATAGAAGAATGGGAGGCGCACAGGCATGGAGAGGAGAAGAGAAGGAGGAGCTGAAGAACTTACACGCACCTGGTGGCAGAAGCTAGGGCATGGCGAGGCAGTGCTCGCGCGGCCATAGCAGCTGCAAGGCCAGGGTAGGCGCCGACGTTACGCCGGCGAACAAGAACACACCACCGCAGCAGAGCACCAGAGACGACGGCACAAGTACTGCGAGCAGCACCTGCGCCAGGTCAGTCTCGGAGACGCACGCGTCGACGGCGTGGACGAGAGGTCGTCGGAGATCGTCAATCGCCAGAGGCGATTCTCCACGAGATCCAGAGAGGAGCGATCCGCCAGGAGAGGAAGAAATGTGGGAAACCACGCGGACAGATCGGTAGATCGTCTCGCGGTGGTCCCGATTTGGTAGGTGGCTATGGCAGGGGAGTATGGAGATGGCCGGAGAGTGGCGGCGGCCATGGCGGCGACGCCATCGCCACAGGAGACGCGAGAGAGTTAGGGTTAGGGACGAGCGAGTGAGAGAGACGAGTGAGGAGCGAGGTGGGCCGCTTCGGCGCCACCGACCCATAATTGGACAAGCCTTAATGGGTTGTCCCTGGGCCTTAGATAAGTGGCCTGGCCCAATAGGGGCCAGGGGCATTTTGGTCTTTTAACAATTTAGAAAAAGACCAGAATTTCACCAATTTTTAGTAAATAAAATACAACTCTAAAAATCCATTAAAAATTGGATTAGTGAATGAAAAATAAATCTTAACCAGAATAAAATATGAAATGGAATTTAAGAAACAAATTCAAAATTATGAATTTGCAGAATTTAAATAATAACTTGGAATTTTAAACTATTATTTCCTTGTATTTAAAATTCAAGGAAAAATCTCAAATAAGTTCAAATACTTATTTTCAAACATTTCAAAATGAAATTCTACTATTCCAAGTCATTTCTATTGAGAAAGGTATTTTTCAAAGAAAAATACTTTATTCCCTATTTATTCCAAAAATATAGAGACAACTCTATTATTTTAATTCAGTTTTGGAATGAATGATAAACCACCAAGTCAAATAATTTTAATTTGAATTATTGTATTTTATGCGAATTAAAATGGTTTACCCTTTTAAATCAATTGCAAGTTACTGCCAAAGGCATAAATCTTAACTCAACCCTAAATTGCTATAACTCAGCGGGGTAAAGGGATTCAACATAAAATAATACCTCCATGATTGCATTATTTGGATTTTATAACATTGTCCTTACCGGACAATGATGCTTCTTACAGAACCCGAGGTCCAGGTTCCATCAACTGCATTGAACTGCACTATCTCACAGTCCACAGGCAAGTTCAACCTTGCTCATGTCAACTTGATTATTTTCCACTACTTTAATGCAAAGCTATATACTTATCATTCCTGCATCGCAAATGAAATGTTACTTTTCAACTATGAATATGACTATGTGGCTGGCAATGGAACCATGGTATGTGTTGATATGGTGGAGGTTCCATTGCAATGGGTTATATCACCCTAGGATTAATTACCAATGCCGTCCAGTGATTCGAGCGCCGTACAAACCGCGTTGACCATGAGATCTATAATGGCTCTGGGGAAGCCAGCCGTATCTTTTCCCTTCTGCACGCCAACGGATCTGTAGAGCCGGTGGGGTGCTGGAGGCACTGCCGCAATAGGTTGGGATATCCTTTTAAATCCCCATCCATTAGTGATGATAAGCTCTACGATCTATGATGGATTGTCCGGAGTACACCGTGAGTAAAGCCGTATTATCGGGAGAAGTCTACTGGGGGTGTACGGTTGGACAAAAGGGTGGGTTTGCAGTCGCGGAGAAGGCGGTGTGGGCCTGGATGTTCATACCTGGCCTCACACCAAAGGAAGTGTGAACGGGGGCAAGTCCCTGCGGATGGCAAAAGGGGTGGAATCTCTTATGGGAAAAGTAACGCACCTCTGCAGAGTGTATCAAATTGTGGCTGTCACTCCTTGTTCCGGGAAGGGAACTGCGAACGCGGCAGGAAAGGAACTCCACGAAGTTCTAGTCAACCTGTGAAGACTGACGGGCATAGTTTTCATAATAAAAGCAACCTTTTGAAGAAATGATTTCAAAACATGCATTGACCTGCGATTTCCTGATCAATGGTCGTAGCTAGTGCATCAAACACCTTTTTAATCTTTTAGAACTTGCTGAGTACCTCTGTACTCACTTTTTTTCGACACCCTTGCTAGACTGTGATCCGGAAGTGGAGGCCATCAACGATGGAGCACCAGAAGGAAGTTACGAGCTGGTCTACGAGGAACCCGATCTCACCGGCGGAGTGGAAGGAGTAGACTATGGGATAGTCTACGGACCTGATGACACGGAGGTGGAGGAGTAGTGACATACCCTAGCATCATAGAGCCGAGCAACGTAGAACTTACCTAAATAAGTTGTTGAGCTCTCTTTATATTTGTTATGAGTTGTAATCGAACTTAAGTAGTACCTTAGGGTGTTCTCATAGGACCTGTGAGGATACCAACTTGTTAAGACAATGTTTGTAATTAAGTATGGAGTGTTATGACCTGCAATGTTTCTGTTGTACCACTCTGAGGGATATGGCAATTTGTGAAGAAGTCCCTTCACAAAGATTATATCAACGACTTGTATACTACAACATGCAGTGGTATGCTGGGTCACCGCATATTGCAAGCATTATAACACTCTACACTGTCTTCCTTGTTGTTCAAACCCTCACCAGAAAATATCTAGACTTAGAGAGACCAATCATGCAAACCAAATTTTAACAAGCTCTACGGTATTTCTTCACTAATAGGTGCAAAGTACATGATGCAAGAGCTTAAACATGAGCACAACAATTGCCAAGTATCAAATTATTCAAGACATTATACCAATTACCACATGTAGCATTTTCTGTTTCCAACCATATAACAATTAATGAAGCAGTTTCAACCTTCGCCATGAACATTAAGAATAAAGCTAAGAACATATGTGTTCATATGCAACAGCGGAGCGTGTCTCTCTCCCACACAATGAACGCTAGGATCCAATTTTATTCAAACAAAACAAAAACAAGAACAAACAGACTCTCCAAGTAAAGCACATAAGATGTGACGGAATAAAAATATAGTTTCACTAGAGGTGACCTGATAATGTTGTCGATGAAGAAGGGGATGCCTTGGGCATCCCCAAGCTTAGACGCTTGAGTCTTCTTGAATTATGCAGGGATGAACCACGGGGGCATCCCCAAGCTTAGAGCTTTCACTCTCCTTGATCATATTGTATCATCCTCCTCTCTTGATCCTTGAAAACTTCATCCACACCAAACTCGAAACAAACTCATTAGAGGGTTAGTGCATAATCAAAAATTCACATGTCCAGAGGTGACATAATCATTCTTAACACTTCTGGACATTGCACAAAGCTACTGAAAGTTAATGGAACAAAGAAATCCATCAAGCATAGCAAAACAGGCAGTGCGAAATAAAAGGCAGAATCTGTCAAAACAGAACAGTCTGTAAAGACGAATTTTTCTGGGGCACCAGACTTGCTCAAATGAGAAAACTCAAAAATAATGAAAGTTGCGTATATATCTGAGGATCACGCAAGTAAATTGGCATATTTTTCTGAGTTACCTACAGACGTGGCGACTCAATTTCGTGACAGCAAAAAAACTGTTTCTGCGCAGTAATCCAAATCTAGTATGAACTTTACCATCACAGACTTTACTTGGCACAACAATGCAATAAAATAAATATAAGGAGAGGTTGCTACAGTAGTAACAACTTCCAAGACTCAAGTATAAACAAAAGTGCATAAGTAAAATCATGGGTTGTCTCCCATAAGCGCTTTTCTTTAACGCCTTTCAGCTAGGCGCAGAAAGTGTGTATCAAGTATTATCAAGAGACGAAGCATCAACATCATAATTTGTTCTAATGATAGAATAAAAAGGTAACTTCATTCTCTTTCTAGGGAAGTGTTCCATACCTTTCTTGAGAGGAAATTGATATTTAATATTACCTTCCTTCATGTCAATAATAGCACCAACAGTTCGAAGAAAAGGTCTTCCCAATATAATGGGACAAGATGCATTGCATTCAATATCCAAGACAACAAAATCAACGGGGACAAGGTTATTGTTAACCGTAATGCGAACATTATCAATCCTCCCCAAAGGTTTCTTTGTAGAATTATCAGCAAGATTAACATCCAAATAACAATTTTTCAATGGTGGCAAGTCAAGCATATTATAGATTTTCTTAGGCATAATAGAAATACTTGCACCAAGATCACATAAAGCATTACAATCAAAATCATTGACCTTCATCTTAATGATGGGCTCCCAACCATCTTCTAACTTCCTAGGAATAGAAGTTTCAAGTTTTAGTTTCTCTTCTCTTGCTTTAACGAGAGCATTTGTAATATGTTTTGTAAAGGCCAAATTTATAGCACTAGCATTAGGACTTTTAGCAAGTTTTGGTAAGAACTTTATAACTTCAGAGATGTGACAATCATCAAAATCTAAACCATTATGATCTAAAGCAATGGGATCATTGTCCCCAATATTTTGAAAAATTTCAGCAGTTTTATCACGTGTGTTTTAGCGGTTTTAGCGAGTTTCGTGCGGTTTGCTCGCTTTGCATTAGGAGTAGAAACATTGCCAACACCAATTATTTTACCATTGATAGTAGGAGGTGTAGCAACATGTGAAGCATTAGCATTACTAGAGGTGGTAATAGTCCAAACTTTAGCTACATTATTCTCTTTAGCATTTTCTTCTCTTTCCCATCTAGCACGCAGTTCGGCCATCAATCTAATATTTTCATTAATTCTAACTTGGATGCCGTTTTCTGTAGCAAATGACTTAATATCTTTATCTTCATTAGGCATAACTTTCGATTTCAAAAGATCAACATCAGCAGCAAGACTATCAACTTTAGAAGCAAGAATATCAATTTTACCAAGCTTTTCTTCAACAGATTTATTAAAAGCGGTTTGTGTACTAATAAATTCTTTAAGCATGGCTTCAAGACCAGAGGGTACATTCCTATTATTGTTGTAAGAATTCCCATAAGAATTACCATAACCATTACTATTATGAGAAGGATATGGCCTATAGTTGTTACCAGAATTATTCCTATAAGCATGGTTGTTGAAATTATTATTTTTAATGAAGTTCACATCAACATGCTCTTCTTGAGCAACCAATGAAGCTAAAGGAACATTATTAGGATCAACATTAGCTCTTCCATTCACAAGCATAGACATTATAGCATCAATCTTATCACTCAAGGAGGAGGTTTCTTCAACAGAATATACCTTCTTACCTTGTGGAGCTCTTTCTGTGTGCCATTCAGAGTAATTAATCATCATATCATCAAGAAGCTTTGTTGCGGCGCCTAGAGTAATGGACATAAAGGTACCTCCAGCAGCTGAATCCAATAGGTTCCGTGAAGAAAAATTCAATCCTGCATAAAAGGTTTGGATGATCATCCAAGTAGTCAGTCCATGGGTGGTAGGGCAATTTTTAACCAAAGATTTCATTCTTTCCCACGCTTGAGCAACATGCTCATTATCCAATTGCTTAAAATTCATTATGCTACTTCTCAAAGATATAATTTTAGCAGGAGGATAATATCTACCAATGAAAGCATCCTTACACTTAGTCCATGAATCAATACTATTCTTAGGCAAAGATAGCAACCAATCTTTAGCTCTTCCTCTTAAAGAGAAAGGAAAGAATTTTAATTTTATAATTTCACCATCTACATCCTTATATTTTTGCATCTCACAAAGTTCAACAAAATTATTAAGATGGGCAGCAGCATCATCAGAACTAACACCAGAAAATTGCTCTCTCATAACAAGATTCAGTAAAGCAGGTTTAATTTCAAAGAATTCTGCTGTAGTAGCAGGTGGAGCAATAGGTGTACATAAGAAATCATTATTATTTGTGCTAGTGAAGTCACACAACTTAGTATTTTCAGGAGTATTCATTTTAGCAATAGTAAATAAAGCAAACTAAATAAAGTAAATGCAAGTAACTAATTTTTTTTGTGTTTTTAATATGGAGAACGCAAACAAGATAGTAAATGAAGTAAATGCAAGTAACTAATTTTTTTGTATTTTGATATAAGAAAGCAAACAAAACAGTAAATAAAATAAAGTAAAGCAAGACAAAAACAAAGTAAAGAGATTGGAAGTGGAAGACTCCCCTTGCAGCGTGTCTTGATCTCCCCAGCAACGGCGCCAGAAAAGTAGCTGCTAACGTGGGTGTAGTAGCTTCCTTGTGACGGTAAAGCACTCGTCCGTTGGGAACCCCAAGAGGAAGGTATGATGTGTACAGCAGCAAGTTTTCCCTCAGTAAGAAACCAAGGTTTATCGAACCAGTAGGAGTCAAGGAGCACGTTGAAGGTTGATGGTGGCAGAGTGTAGTGCGGCGCAACACCAGGGATTCCGGCGCCAACGTAGAACCTGCACAACACAATCCAAGTACTTTGCCCCAACTTAACAGTGAGGTTGTCAATCTCACCGGCTTGCTGTAACAAAGGATTAGATGTATAGTGTGGAAGATGATGTTTGCAAAGAACAGTAAAAACAAGTATTGCAGTAGATTGTATTCGATGTAAAAGAATGGACCGGGGTCCACAGTTCACTAGTGGTGTCTCTCCGATAAGAAATAGCATGTTGGGTGAACAAATTACAGTTGGGCAATTGACAAATAAAGAGGGCATGACAATGCACATACATATCATGATGAGTAATGTGGAATTCAATTGGGCATTATGACAAAGTACATAGACCGCTATCCAGCATGCATCTATGCCTAAAAAGTCCACCTTCAGGTTATCATCCGAACCACTTCCAGTATTAAGTTGCAAACAACAGACAATTGCATTAAGTATGGTGCGTAATGTAATCAACACAAATATCCATAGACAAAGCATCGATGTTTTATCCGTAGTGGCAACAGCACATCCACAACCTTAGAACTTTCTGTCACTGTCCCAGATTAAATGGAGGCATGAACCCACTATCGAGCATAAATACTCCCTCTTGGAGTTACAAGTATCAACTTGGCCAGAGCCTCTACTAGCAACGGAGAGCATGCAAGATCATAAACAACACATATATGATAGATTGATAATCAACTTGACATAGTATTCCATATTCATCGGATCCCAACAAACGCAACATGTAGCATTACAAATAGATGATCTTGATCATGTTAGGCAGCTCACAAGATCCAACAATGATAGCACAATGAGGAGAAGACGACCATCTAGCTACTGCTATGGACCCATAGTCCAGGGGTGAACTACTCACACATCAATCCGGAGGCGATCATGGCGATGAAGAGTCCTCCGGGAGATGATTCCCCTCTCCGGAAGGGTGCCGGAGGCGATCTCCTGAATCCCCCGAGATGGGATTCGCGGTGGCGGCGTCTCTGGAAGGTTTTCCGTACCGTGGCTCTCGGTACTGGGGTTTTCACGACGAAGGCTTTAAGTAGGCGGAAGGGTAGGTTTAGGGGTGACACGAGGGGCTCACACGCTAGGGTCGCGCGGCCAGGGCCTGGGCCGCGCCGCCCTGGTGTGTCACCACCTCGTGGCCCACTTCGTATCTCCCTCGGTCTTCTGAAAGCTTCGTGGAAAAATAAGACCATGGGCGTTGATTTCGTCCAATTCCGAGAATATTTCCTTACTAGGATTTCTGAAACCAAAAACAGCAGAAAACAGCAACTGGCTCTTCGGCATCTCGTCAATAGGTTAGTCCCAGAAAATGCATAAATATGACATAAAGTGTGTATAAAACATGTGAGTATCATCAATAAAGTAGCATGGAACATAAGAAATTATAGATATGTTTGAGACGTATCAAGAGTCGAGGATGCGAACTTTGGAGGTGTGAAATTCAATTACGAGCAGAATCCAGTGGAACCTACGGACACGATACAATGCACAGTCATGCATAACTCATCTGTTAGACATACCATGCATGGAGTAAACAAAAGAGAATGTGCTCAAGAAAGAAACACTCACCCAAAATGGTAAGGAAATATAATTTCACTTTTGAGCTGCTGCTTTCTAAGAAAATCAAACAGGTCTTGCTCCAAGTCGCGGCGGTGTTTTTCTAACACATATCCATTAACGATGTGCGGGTCAATAAACCCAACATCATGGATGTTCCTTATTCTGCATTCCCTAATCTTCATTCTGCATAATAGCGTACACAACAATATAGTTAGGACAATATATATATATAGTGTAGGCAATGAATGAGATGGGGTAGAAATAAATCACTTACAGAACGTAGCAACTGATGATAGATTTGTCGAGCTCGCGCAGATTGAACAGCTGGAACAATTCACTCAGATGAATTGTTACATAGTAATGTTTGAAGTGATGCTCATGTCTAACTTCCGCATAAATATATTCTTTGCCGGCATTAGTTTTTATGTAACCCTTGTACCAACGTAGTAGATTTTGCATTTGTGGAGGTAGATCCTCTTCCTGCGCAGGCTCGACGAGAGGCCCATTCGACACATATGTAATTGCTACCTCACTCATTGGCGCCTCCTCAAGGCCTAACACTGCACGACGGGTCATACCGATCTGGGCCGCTTGTTCTCTGGCACCCGTTACAGTCATTCCCTGTGCTGTCGTAGCTGCTATGATTGTGGGGTCCATTAGTTTAGCATCCGGACCGGCGGCTTTCACTATGAGCGGGGGGATCGATTGTTTACTTTGTTCCCCGAGCTGGGCAACTCGTTTCCCGCTTTTTTACTTTCTAATTCTTTCTCGGCCTCCTCCAAGGCTTTCTTCTCCTGCTTCTCCGCCAAGTCTTTCTTCTCCTTCAACATGAGTGCTTGCCTACGAAGTTCACGTGCATAGTCGTCAGGCATATTCTTCTCGACTTGGGACGGTGTGCTCAAAAATGACTTAGCCCACTTCTTTTCCTTCTGTTGTCGTCAGAAACCCACCGGCGGGCAGCGACGGGCAACACCGTAGAGCCGGGAACAACCTAGGGCTGCGGCTGGCCGAGGTCCCTCCGAGCGACGGCCCGCAAAGCCTTCTGGTCACACGTCCGATGCTGATGCAAGGGCGTGCCACCTGACCTATACCTGGTCAGGAAGGTGATGGAGATACCTCGCTTAGTTTCCTGCATGGCATACACGTAAACATTAAATACGAGCCTCGATCGGCTCTCAGGTTATCCTGTGAATCGGCTCAGGGAGCCAATCCACCCATGATTCGTACGAGGTGCACGAATATATGGTGGTCCTGCTTGATCAAGATAAAGCTAATTAGATCTACGACGATTTAGGGTTTTCACCGCATAATCGGATCATCCTACTCACGGTTGGGCCTCGCGGCCACGCACGGTGATCGTAAGCCGATCCTAAACAAGGCCTAAAAACCAACACGAGGTTGACACCCGGAACATCCTGTTTAGGGCTAGCGAACGACACCCTACGTGCCGCTGGATCCTCCACCCCTTTG
The DNA here is from genome assembly GCF_019359855.2 of Lolium perenne. Classification (NCBI taxonomy): domain Eukaryota; kingdom Viridiplantae; phylum Streptophyta; class Magnoliopsida; order Poales; family Poaceae; genus Lolium; species Lolium perenne. Next base: position 194,556,580 of record NC_067245.2, read on the forward strand.
TAAGGCCTAACTATTGCATATATTAAACTAATCCTTGTAGAACAAGGAGCAATCGTAACGGATCAGATCTACTAAATAATGATCAAGCGGGGTGCCGCCCCCACACCTAAGATAGGTGTGAGGGCGGCTAGAAATGCAATGGTTTCAAAACGATAGCATTTTAAGCGAAGAACTATGCTAACCCTAACACATCTATGATAACTACGTTGCTCGCCATCAACAAGGCTTCAGTACGAGCAACGCATGAACAACGTGGAGCTTGTGCTGCCTAGATCGCAAGATGCGATCTAGGCAGCATGTTGCTTACCGGTAGAAACCCTCGAGACGAAGGAGTTGGCGATGCGCCGAGATTGATTTGTTGGTTGAACGTTGGTTGTTGTTTATTCCATAAACCCTAGATACATATTTATAGTCCAGGGGACTTTCTAACTTAGACGTGCACCTAACCGTGCACGGGTAAAACTCTAACTAACCGACACGTATCCTAATATGTTACAGATACAAAGGCAGACTAGCCCAAACTCAGCATAACAGGCCGATTCACGTAATTCTTCCTTGTATATTCTTCAATTTCATCTTGATCACGGCCCACCTCTGGCTCGGTCAAATTCTGGTGATAACACATGCCCCCCTGGTTTTGGAATTGGTAATTCCAAAATCACTCTGCTTTTCCTTCGTCGGGTCATGTCGTGGCAGAACCGTTGCAGTATCCGTCATCATGATGCCTTGCCTTCTCAACTTCTCCGCGTGACCTGGCAGTTTTTTTTTTCTTTTTAGGCACCACTTCCTCGGAAACTGCTGTGGCATTGAATTTCCACTATATCCCCTTTTATTTAACCGCTCCGCACAGTTTATTTCCGCATCTTCTTCGCATTAGCACTCCAAAAGCCCTCCTGTGCCACCATGTCTTCTTCCTCCTCTGCCTCATCGGATCTTTCCACCCAGTCCTCTTCCTCCCGCGAGCCGACGCCGGAACCGAATCCGGCGGAGGTCCACGCAGCCAACATCCGCCGCGCCATTGAGGCCGGGGAGGAGTCTAGCCATGACTTCTCCATCTGGTCAGAGGACGACAAGTCCCTGACCGACGGGGAGAGCGACCTCCGCTTCCTCGCCAGCGGGGAAACGGAGGAGGAGAGCGACGACGACCGCTTCTCCTGCGACTTCACCTCTCCCGAGGAGGTGGAGGAGGAAGAAGAGGAGGAGGAGGAGGACGACACCTCCTCCGACGAGCCGCCGGCCAAGCGGTTCTGCCCCTGGCCGGGGAACCTCAGCGACTTCGACAGCGACGACGACGACGCTGACGAAGAGGACGAGGACAATGAGGGCCCGGTCGGCGGCCATTGGAGCGACGACGAGCCCGCCGGGAGCAGCGCCGACAGCGGCGACGACGGCGACGACGAGGGCAGCGACGGCCCGTAGATAGGACCTCTAGTATAGGACCAGTAGTAGTAGATGGGGCAATGTATCCCCTAATACTTCCTTTTGAGAGCAATCAGCTCTTTATGTAAGAAATCTATCAATGAAGAACTTTCCCCAATTTGATCTTGCCGATTTCCTTTGAGTTTAATTTAGCCGATTTCTTCTTATACTGATCTTGCCGATTTGTCCCCTTTGCCAATGCGTAATGAGCCGATAGCAACGCATCGGTCCTTTAAAAATCACCCTTCCATCCTTCACCTGATGATCTTGAAATCTGGTGGATAATGTAGAATCTTCAGGGAAGCCTTTGAATTCTTCCAACCAAACCTAATGGTCTTCTTTAATACTCATCATTTGTGAAGAAGGTGGCGACGAAAGACCAGCCGATGGTACCCCAATCGGCTCTTAAACAGAGTATCCACCAGGCCTGCTGCCCCCCGAGCCTTACTCGAGGCGAGAATGTCAGAGAGGACGCACCAAAGCCGATCACCTTTCCTCCTTAGAAAGCCGACAACCCCTTCTGTCAACACGGCTGAACTAGCACCAAAGATTGGAAATCCTCGACAAGAAGGTTCAGGAACCCGGATCGGCTCGAAGCAGCTGAAGAAATTCCCATTGTTTTACTCCCGCGAAGAAGCAGAAGGCACCACAGTTGGCCTGAATTTGGTGGAGATTCGGTAAACCTCGCATAATTCCACTAGAGTCGATGGCTGCGCATCGGCTGCTTCTCAGTTCTAAATTTTTCTTTACTGGCCGATTTTCTCCTATCGGCCCCAATATTTCACTGCACACATGTCCTCCTGCAGATAATTTTGGCCGATTGCTGGAATCGGCCTCCATATCTATTGAAGCGTTGACTGAAGGTTCTGTAATGCTCCTTCATAATTTTTGGGGCCGATCACAAGGATCAGCCTCGCCCCGTTTGCTCATTGCTTTGCCTCAGCTACATGGTCAGGCCAGTGGATAAAACCAGCTTAACCCTTCCCTTCGTCACGTCGATGCGCTCGCAGTCGTCCAAATTGATACCTGAGAGGGGTTCTTGGCCTGCTGCTTCCCATGCGTTCATGCCAGCCGTTGAAATTTCGGCTGAATCATCGGCCTGGACGACTTCTACCTCATCTCCATCCCACTGTATTATGCATTGGTGCATCATGGAGGGAATGCAGCAGTTGGCGTGGATCCAATCTCTTCCTAGTAGAACAGCATAAGTGCTCGTGCTATCGACGATGAAGAACGTTGTAGGGATAGTTTTCCTTCCTACGGTCAGATCCACGTTCAGAACACCTTGTGCGTCAGACGCTTGGCCGTTGAAATCGCTCAACGTCACGTTGGTCTTGATTAGATCTGAGCTAGAGCGTCCCAGCCGACGTAGCATAGAGTACGGCATGATGTTGACTGCCGCTCCGGTGTCCACCAGCATCTTATTTACAGGCCTCCCATCGATATAACCTCGCAAATACAAGGCCTTCAGATGTCTGTAGCTTCTTTCTCGTGGCTTCTCAAAGATAACCGGCCTCGGGCCGCAGTCAAGTTGTGCAACAGGTGCCTCGTCTAATCCTGGAGCACTGAACTCCGAAGGGAGGATGAACACCATGTTTGTGCCAGCCGATGTTTCATCATCGGCTTTCCTTTGCTTGGGGCGCCACTCCATTTTCCGTGGACGACCCTCTTCGTCCAGGGTTCGCTGAACTTTCGCAGCCAGATCAGGTCGTGCCTTCCTTAACGTATGCAAGTATAACCTTTCGGCTTCCTCCAGGCCGCGCAATCGCTGAACCCTGCGCTTTTATGAATGGCTGAGTCCATCAGGGCACCACCTTGGCCGGTGGTACCTGTCTTCTTCTTCTTCTTGTCCCTCGTCTTCGGAATCCTCGAGATCTGCCCACCGAGGGGACTCAGCACGTTTGCTTTGTGGCGGGAGAGGCCCTAGGCGCTTGAACACAGACACGTTGGCTGCCTCCTTCTTCTTCTGGTTGCATTCTGGGCAATTGCCGATTGTGGGCAATCGGCTCATTCCTGAATCCCAGCAGTGTCTGAAGAAGGGGCAGTCCCAGTGCCTGTCGTTGTCATCTTGCTCCCTTGATTTTTTCCGTGGCACGGCGCTCGTGCTCCTCCTCATTGCGATCGTGCCGACGATGTCTTCTGGCTTCTCTAGCCAGACGATCTCTCTCATCATCATCGCTGGATCGTCGGCGTTGGTCATACTGACTCACATACTTGTTGAGGAGGTGATCAGAGAGGGGTCTTTGATATCTCATGTTCTTCACTTCTCCCTCTGTGACGTAGCGCTTGCCATCATGACGGAGCCGATCGCGTGGAGTGGCCTCTTCTGTGTCCTTGCTACGAGAGCAGCTGCCCTCGTCTCCATCTTTGCCAGAGTGGTGCCCAGGTCCTACCATGTTGATGCTGAACAAGGATCCTGGCTGGCAACCTTCAGGGTAAGTGCATTCCACCATGTTAACGGCGGGGAAGGGCTGGGTGTCGACCTTCATGGCATACTGGTTGAAAATTAGACGCCCTTTTTCTATCGCCGCTTGGATGTGCTGACGCCATACCCTGCAGTCGTTGGTGGCATGGGAGAGCGAGTTGTGCCATTTACAGTATGGCTTTCCGTTCAGCTCTTGCACCGTGGGGAATTTGAGACCTTCAGGAATCGTCAACTGCTTCTCCTTGAGCAGGAGGTCGAAGATTTGCTCAGTCTTGGTCACGTCAAAATCAAACCCCCGGGGCGGGCCTGGTGGCTTTACCCATTTGCAGGACACGGGGGTTCCTCCCCGAGTCCATTCAGCCACTGCTACCTCTTGGTCTCCCGCAGGAACTTCGTCTTCCTCTGCATCGACCAGGACTACTGCACGCTTGAACTTGTCTTGGTACAGGTCCGGGTGGCGCTGTTCATATGCCGATAGTTTCTGAACCATGTGCGCCAGTGAGGGGTAGTCTGCTTGGGAGGCCATGTCCTTGAGCGGTGTTGCGAGGCCCGCTACTGCCAACTTGACTGCTTCCTTTTCAGTTATACGAACCGAATAACATCGGTTCCTAAGATTCCTGAAGCGCTGGATGTATTCTGTCACAGTTTCTCCGCGCTTCTGACGTAGTTGTGCTAGATCGGCAATGCCAGACTCGGAAGCCTCTGAATGGTACTGCATATGGAACTGCTCTTCCAACTGCTTCCAAGTCCGGATGGAGTCTGGTGGCAAAGAGGTGTACCATCCGAAAGCCGATCCCGTGAGGGACTGTGAGAAGAGCCTCACGCGTAGTTGATCCGACACTGAAGCCGGTCCTAGTTGCGCCAAATATCGGCCCACGTGCTCGATGGAGCTGGAACCATCTGATCCACTGAATTTGGAGAAATCAGGGAGCCGATATTTAGGTGGTAGCGGGATCATCTCGTAGTCGTCGGGGTACGGCTTGGAATAGCCGATGGCCCTTCTTTTCGGCACCATGCCGAACTGGTCTCTCAGTATGGTACTGATCTGATCCGCCGTGTCGGGTCGCAGGAGTTGAATTATGAAGATTCGCCGGGGTGGCGTACTTAGCCAGCCATGTTTGCTTTTCCAGCTCTGAGCCAACTGCTGGAGCTGAGCTCTGGAGGTTCGTCGGGGTGGCGTACTTAGTTAGCCACGTCTGCTTCTCAAGCTCTGTCGCTGACGTCCCTCCTGCTTTTCCCAAGTCCCTGATGTTGTGGCCTGGTTTGTGAGTGCCCAGTTGCCACAATCTGGCACATACGTGCACGTGTACCCGTGAGGGATCTCCTTAGGCGCCTCAGGCAAGAACTGGTAGTCACTAGGGTCACCACCGATCTTGTAGACGATGAATGCCGGTGTAGCCGGCACTTCTGGTGCTGCCAACGCATATGGCAGCGGTGGACGGGACTGGAGTGGCAACTCTCCTTGATGCGTCCCGAGAGCTGGTCCTGACGGCGAGTACTGGTGCCTCATGATCTCCTGGATCACGCGAAGAGCGACACGCTCCAACGTGTTGACCAGGTTCTCAGAGTGGCGGTGTAGCGAGTGAGCCACCAAGTAGTTGATCTCCTGCCGCAGGGACCTGGTGCGTTCTTCCGACGGGGCAGAGAGGTCTATCCCATCTAGTGCACCATTAGGCGAGAACCCCTTCCACCTGATGCCATGTGAACGGGTTCTGTGGAAAGAGCCGATGAGGTCGGCTTCGAGGATGACTTTGATCTCGTCATACTTCTTCTTGAGCTCGTCCGTCAGATCCTCGTACGTGACTGGCGTGCCGTCCGCCATCTCAGATGTAGATGGCGATGTGGTTGATGTAGAAGCTTGTCCCACCGGGCGTGCCAGAATGTGTTGTCGTCAGAAACCCACCGGCGGGCAGCGACGGGCAACACCGTAGAGCCGGGAACAACCTAGGGCTGCGGCTGGCCGAGGTCCCTCCGAGCGACGGCCCGCAAAGCCTTCTGGTCACACGTCCGATGCTGATGCAAGGGCGTGCCACCTGACCTATACCTGGTCAGGAAGGTGATGGAGATGCCTCGCTTAGTTTCCTGCATGGCATACACGTAAACATTAAATACGAGCCTCGATCGGCTCTCAGGTTATCCTGTGAATCGGCTCAGGGAGCCGATCCACCCATGATTCGTACGAGGTGCACGAATATATGGTGGTCCTGCTTGATCAAGATAAAGCTAATTAGATCTACGACGATTTAGGGTTTTCACCGCATAATTGGATCATCCTACTCACGGTTGGGCCTCGCGGCCACGCACGGTGATCGTAAGCCGATCCTAAACAAGGCCTAAAAACCAACACGAGGTTGATCCCCGGAACATCCTGTTTAGGGCTAGCGAACGACACCCTACGTGCCGCTGGATCCTCCACCCCTTTGTAAGGCCTAACTATTGCAGATATTAAACTAATCCTTGTAGAACAAGGAGCAATCGTAACGGATCAGATCTACTAAATAATGATCAAGCGGGGTGCCGCCCCCACACCTAAGATAGGTGTGAGGGCGGCTAGACATGCAAGGGTTGCACTACGATAGCTTGTTACGCGAAGAACTATGCTAACCCTAACACATCTATGATAACTACGTTGCTCGCCATCAACAAGGCTTCAGTACGAGCAACGCATGAACAACGTGGAGCTTGTGCTGCCTAGATCGCAAGATGCGATCTAGGCAGCATGTTGCTTACCGATAGAAACCCTCGAGACGAAGGAGTTGGCGATGCGCCGAGATTGATTTGTTGGTTGAACGTTGGTTGTTGTTTATTCCATAAAACCTAGATACATATTTATAGTCCAGGGGACTTTCTAACTTAGACGTGCACCTAACCGTGCACGGGTAAAACTCTAACTAACCGACACGTATCCTAATATGTTACAGATACAAAGGCAGACTAGCCCAAACTCAGCATAACAGGCCGATTCACGTAATTCTTCCATGTATATTCTTCAATTTCATCTTGATCGCGGCCCACCTCTGGCTCGGTCAAATTCTGGTGATAACACCTTCTCAGAAAATACTGGCTTGGGCTCATGCTCTCTTTTCGCCTTCATATCCGCCTTCCATTTGTCATAATCAGCAGCCGCGGCCAAGTTGGTTTGCTCTTCACTTAGTTCCCAAGGCCTTGGGAGGAGAGGCTTCAGTGATGGCTCCGGTACCTTTGTGGTCTTAGGTACATAAGGGTCCGGGTTAATAGTCCAGGAGGAGGTTGCCTTGCTGTCCGCCTACTTCCGCTTCTTCGCCGGAGGTGGATTGGGGGGCGGCGTCTGATCACCCGCCGGACGAGGACTGGGGGGTGGTGGCTGATCACCCGCCGGAGGTTGTGGATTGGGGGGCGGCATCGGCTGACATGAAGGAGGTGTAGGTGAACCACCACCACCACCGCCGCCACCACCACCACCGGAGGCGGGTGGACTTGTTAGCCTTGGCGCCTCGCCTGGAAACACTATGTACTTATTTTTCCATAGAATGAACTGGCGCTTGACATCTCCAAGTCTTCTCTCCCCTACGGGTGTAGCAATGTCAATCTCCAGCTCCTCAAACCCTTGGACTATTTCTTCCACCGTGACACGAGCATAGCCATCTTCAATGGGGTTATTGTGGTGGAGTGCTCCAGGTGTACAGGGTAAAGCACTGCCGCTAGCTACCTTCGTGGAACATATGCCCCCCACTGGAAAATGCAGATCACATTCTTTCATCTCCTTTACATCATCCACGGGGTAGTGAGGCTCCGGTGCACAAATCTCGATCGTCGGTGCATTAGCACCAGCCGAGGTAGTACCAGCCGGGGCCATCAAGGGTGCATTAGCACCAGCCGGGGCCAGCAAGGGTGCATTAGCACCAGGTGGGGCTTCCGTGGAAGCCACACTGCTTCTCCACTGCTGGCTACCGAGATCTTCATGCGGCCCTGCAGCAGCCGATCTTTCTTTTGCTAGTTCATACACCATCTGCTTCACCTCATGGAGTTCCGATGCCAACTTTCCCATAAAATCTGCATCCCGATCCGTCTTTCTCTTACGGCTTCTGCAACCGTACGGTTCATCGTCCTGGGAAAACCCTATTTTCCACGGAATGGTGCCCATGCCTCGTACACGTCCTCCATGTTCAGGATTCTCGAGGGCATTTGTCAGCGCGTCGTTCTCTCTGTTGAACTTGATCTTCCCCTCTTGAGCAGCGGTTATTGCGTCAATAAGGGCTTGGGTGGGTTTAAATGCTTTCTTCCGGTGAACACACACCCATGTCTCCGGGTCTAGCGATCCCACATGCCCGTACCACCAGCTTTTGGCCCTTGGGTCCCATCCCTCTGTACCTAGAGGGATTCCTCGCGCCCTCAGGTCGTTCTCCATCTTCTCCCACTTAGGCTCCGAAAGGCGATACCCTCCTGGCCACATAATATGATTGTACTCTTTCTTAGCCGCATTTTCCTTATTTTTTCCGATATTTCAATGAAATGCTCCGATTTCTTTTGCCTCACAAATTCTGGCCAATCATCTTTCAGTTTCTCATATTGTCCTTTGAAATCCGGAGTCTTGTTCTTGTTGTCATAGTCACGGGCTAGATTTTGCTTGAATTTCCGGAATGCGTCAGCCATCTTATGAAGAGCGAACTGTTTGACTAGCCTCCTCCTCTCACGTGCACCCGGAATATCGTTACTGAATTCATCGAATTTGTTGTATTCCGGAGGTAGAACGAAATGTTCCATAAGCTTTTTCCTGCAATCTTTTTCTGTTCTCTTGTCGACAAAACTGAAACCAAGACGTGCCTTCTTTGGCTCATTCCACTCCTGGACGGTGATCGGGACGTTGTCTCTAACAACGGCTCCGCATTGGTTGATAAACTTGGTGGAGTGCTTTTGGGGCTCCAGCGGCTTGCCGGTTGCACAGAAAACCTCGATGGTATATGTTTCTCCTTGTTTTCAGCATCTTGGTTGCGCCACACTTTGATGACATACTCGATTATCTCGACGATCCGGCCGAGGGCTAAATTAAAAAGAGAGTCGCGCGCGTTAGTACACATATTTATTCAAATCAGTAAGTTTGTATCACCAGAGGCTCAATGTATATATATACCTCGCTGGAGGTGGTTGCTACTTGCAATTGAAGATCGTCATTTATCGATGGTTGACCTCCATCGATAACGTTCGTTCCTTCGTCATCACCTCGCTGATGACCTTCATCTTCACCGTCAAGGTTCAGATAAGAAGAGATATCATCTTCTTCATCTTGTTCAGTTGGCACATAAGGAACATCGCCGTTTATGATGCACATTATATGTTCTTCAGCATCCGCATCATAGTTGGCCATAATTGGGTCAGCTCTATCGTCCGCCATATGTCAGTCCTGAAAACATGTAGTAAAGACTAATTAATTAAGTAAAGAAGGGGGCAGTGGCGGTGGCGAAAGGGCGGTGGCAAAAGGGGAGTCCAACTATGACTTGGCCAGCATTATCACATCTCTTCTACATATAAAGAGAGAGGGCGACGAGGGAGGTGAGAGGGGGGACGTGTATTAGATGTCTATATGCGGACGATCGACCGCGTGACCGAGAGACCGTCGCTCACCTCTGCCAATGGACTCGGTGATCGGCGCGGCCGTTCTGCGCCGGTATATATAGGGACACCCCAACACCGGGGGTCGAAGGCGGAGCAGGAGGAGGCGAAGCGAGGGTACGTAGGAGGGCGAGGAAGGGGTGGGAGAGGGTGTCGCGAAAGAGGCGCGAGACTGGGCGGCAGACAACGGCGTCACGGAGAGGGAGGCGGAGTACCGAATTGAATTTCTGTTTAACATTTTAATTAATTAAGTTACAATGCCCATGTACCGAATTCAAAAAACCGGGCGAACGGTACGATGTCGACGGCGATGTGCGGCGTGGAGGGTACGCCGGCGGCGATGCGGGGGATGCACGGCATGGTCGCGGCCGGGGATCGAGATCGTCGGCGCGCGCGAGGCGGCCGGACGAGAGAGACCTGCGAGAGAGGGAGGCGAGGCTCGAGAGGTGCGGAGTCGATGCGAGGACGCGCGGCGAGGGACGACGGCGGGCGGCGATGAGGGCAGCCTGACGGCGCGGCTCGTCGTCTTCGTCTTCGTCTTTGGCGTGTGTCTGGTTTGCGAGATGGAGAAGAATGCGCGGCCATTTCGCGGCGCGCGAAATTATAGGCAAGTTAATTACATTGGGACGGAGGGAGTAGTTTTTTTTTGTTAATTATCAAATTTTAAGTTTTATTTGTTAAGTATTTTTTTGTTAACTAGTTTTTTTGTTAAGTAGTTTTTTTGTTAAGTAGTTTTTTTTGTTAATTATCAAGTTTTAATTTTTTTTGTTAAGTAGTCAAATTTGTTAACAAAAAAACAAACAAAACAAAAAAAACGCCGCTCTCTCTCTCTGCTCCTCTCTCTCTGTTACGCGGGCGATGCGCCGATGGCGCACGGCGGTTGGCCGGGCGATCGAGGGCGGCGGGCTAGGGCGCGCGCGGCAGTCGAGGGCGGCGGGCGAGGGAGGCGGGCGGTGATACGTCCATTTTGCATCACTATTTATATCATAATTACTGTTATTCATTGATATATTTCATGTTTAGAGATGATACTTATGTTATTTCATCTATTTTGCATGTTTCATGATTATTGGAGAATCGCGCACCGGAGTCAGGATTCTGCTGGAAAAAGCACCGTCAGAATGCAATATTTCGGAAGATCAACAATTGACGGAAATTATACAGAAAATCCTATTTTTCCAGAAGACGGAGATAGCCAAAAGGAGGAGCCGAGGAGGGCCGCCATGGGCCCCCCATAGGCCGGCGCGGGCCCAGGCCTGGCCGCGCCGCCTTGTGGGGAGGGGGCCCACATCCCCCTCTAGCCCCCTCTCCTTCGCGTACTTCTTCTTCCCGAAAACCTAAGCTCCAGAGGATAGTCGCGAGGAGTCACAGCCGCCTCTGCGCGGCGGAAAACACCAGAGAGAAAAAAGCTCTCCGGCAGGCTGAAATCTGCCGGGGAAATTCTCTCCCGGAGGGGGAAATCGACGCCATCGTCACCGTCATCGAGCTGGACATCATTGGGATCATCATCACCATCATCTCCAACATCATCACCGTCATCTCCACCGCTGCACCTCGTCACCGCTGTAACAATTAGGGTTGGATCTTGATTGTTTGATAGGGGAAACTCTCCCGGTATTGATTTCTACTTGTTATTGATGCTATTGAGTGAAACCATTGAACCAAGGTTTATGTTAAGATTGTTATTCATCATCATATCACCTCTGATCATGTTCCATATGATGTCTCGTGAGTAGTTCGTTTAGTTCTTGAGGACATGGGTGAAGTCTAAATGATAGTAGTGAATTATGTTGGGTAATATTCAATGTTATGATATTTAAGTTGTGGTGTTATTCTTCTAGTGGTGTCATGTGAACGTCGACTACATGATACTTCACCTTTATGGGCCTAGGGGAATACATCTTGTACTCGTTTGCCAATTGCGGGGTTGCCGGAGTGACAGAAACCTAAACCCCCGTTGGTATATCGACACAGGAGGGATAGCAGGATCTCAGAGTTTAAGGCTGTGGTTAGATTTATCTAATTACTTTTTTGTAGTTGCGGATGCTTGCAAGGGGTATAATCACAAGTATGTATTAGTCCTAGGAAGGGCGGTGCATTAGCATAGGTTCACCCACATAACACTTATCAAAACAATGAAGATTAATCAGCTATATGAAGCGAAAGCACTAGACTAAATTCCCGTGTGTCCTCAAGAACGTTTGGTCATTATAAGTAAACAAACCGGCTTGTCCTTTGTGCTAAAAAGGATTGGGTCACTCGCTGCAATTATTTCTCTCGCATTTTACTTACCCGTACTTTACTGATCTGCTATATCAAAACCCCCTGAATACTTGTCTGTGAGCATTTAGAGTGAATTCTTCATCGAAACTGCTTGTCAACACCTTCTGCTCCTCGTTGGGTTCGACACTCTTATTTATCGAAAATACTACGATACACCCCCTATACTTGTGGGTCATCAAGACTATTTTCTGGCGCCGTTGCCGGGGAGTGAAGCGCTATTGGTAAGTGGAATTGGTAAGGGAAACTTTTACTGTTTGTGCTGATTTTATTTCTGCCTGCTGCTATAATTCATTATGGTGAGATCTTCTCTTGAATTTTTATTTGGAAAATCTACTACTACTGCAAAGGTAGTGGATGAGGCGCCAGGTGAGAAAGAGGTTCCATACAAAATACCTATGAAAATTATTGACCGTGTTGTGGATAACCGCTATGAAGGGGATGGAACTGTCCATCCTGGAGATCATTTACTGTTCTTACATGAGTTATGCGGTTTATTCAAGTGTGCAGGTATTGCTATGGATGAAGTTAGGAAGAAACTATTCTCTATATCGCTGTCTGGTAAAGCGGCGCATTCGTATAAATTACTGAAGAATGGGGATTCTCTTGAATGGAATGATATTGTGCCCCTATTTTATTCTAAATTCTATCCTCCAAGTGAAATTCACAAAGACCGGAACCGCATATATAATTTCTAGCCTCATGATGGAGAGAGTATTGCACAAGAATGGGGGAGATTGAAGTCTTTAATGCTCAAATGCCCCATTCATGAGCTTCCTGGTAATATCATCATTGATAATTTCTATGCAAGACTTTCTTTTCAAGATAAGACCTTGCTGGATACTTCTTGTTCTGGATCATTTACATGCAACAAAGAAGAGTTTAAGAGGGACCTTCTTGATCGGATTCAGGAGAATACTGAAGGATGGGAGAACGACAAAGATAGAGAGTCAGGTATAAACTATGATTATAAATGCATTGAAGTTTTTATGGATACTGATAAATTTCGTAATATTAGTGCTACTTATGGTCTTGATTCTCAAGTCGTTGCAAATCTTTATAAATCTTTTGCCTCTCATTTTGAATTGCCTAGGAAGAATTTTGATAAGTATCATGAACCGTATAAAGATAAAATTGATTCATCTATAAATAAATGTGTTGTAATTGAAACTGTTGATCATGTTCTTCCTGAAGCTTATATTGAAAAAACTCCTTTCCCTGCTAAAATGAAGGAGTATTCTGTTATAAATAGTGCGGTTAATAAAAGTGCAAAGAAACCTATTGAACCTGAAGAACAAATAAAAGTTGAACCTGCTATTGCAATAGTTAAAGATCTTGTGACTGAAAATGTAGATGATGGTCATATTATTTTCTGTGAAGATGCTTCTAATATTGTTTCGCATCCTAATAAGTCTAGGAAAACCAGTGTTCCTATGCTCTCTGTTAGAATTGGTGATCATTGCTATTATGGTTTATGTGATATTGGTGCAAGTATTAGTGCTATTCCTTATGAGCTTTACACGGAGATCATGCATGAAATTGGCTCTTGTGAACTTGAAGATATTGATGTGGTCATTCGGCTAGCTAATAGAGGGACTATCTCTCCAATTGGTATTGTTCGAGATGTGGAAGTTCTATGTGGTAATATTAAATATCATGCTGACTTTTTAGTACTTGGTTCTGCTGCTAGTAAGTCTTGTCCTATCATTTTTGGTAGACCTTTTCTAAATACTTGTGGAGCTATTATAGATTGCAAGAAAGAGAAAATTGTGACTAAATTTTCTGGTGAATCTTATGAGTTTAATTTCTCCAAATTTGCCAAAACTACTTATAAAGATGAATTGCCTAATAATGATTTTAGAGTTGAACAGTGTGCGTCTATTGCTCTTGCTCCTAGTAATCCTTTGCAGCAACATTTGGATAATAGTGAGAGTGAAGTTTTTAGGGAAGAAAGAAATGAGCTTGATGAAATTTTCCTTAGTCAAACTATTCTTAAACATGACTTGCCGGTTGAAGATCTAGGTACAACGCCACCACCAAAGGAAGATCCTGTTTTTGATTTAAAACCATTGCCTGATAATCTAAAATATGCTCATATTGATGATAAGAAAATATATCTTGTTATTATTAGTTCTAAGCTTTCAGAGTTCGAGGAAGAAAGGTTATTGGAAATATTGAAGAAACACCGAGGAGCTATTGGCTACACTCTTGATGACTTGAAGGGGATTTCTCCCTCTATTTGCCAACATGCCATTAATATAGAAGATGATGCAAAGCCTGTTGTTGAACATAATCGTCGTCTAATTCCTAAGATGAAGGATGTGGTAAGAAATGAGGTATTAAAACTTCTTGAAGCTGGTATTATATATCCTATTGCTGATAGTAGATGGGTTAGTCCTGTACATTGTGTTCCTAAGAAAGGAGGAATGACTGTTGTACCTAATGATAATGATGAGCTCATCCCTCAAAGAGTAGTTGTAGGGTAAGTGCATTGATTATCGAAAAGTTAATAAGGTTACTAAGAAAGATCATTACCCTTTGCCTTTTATTGATCAAATGTTACAAAGGTTGTCTAAAAATACTCATTTTTGCTTTCTTGATGGTTATTCTGGGTTTTCACAAATTGCTGTTAAAACTAAAGATCAAGAGAAAACCACTTTCACTTGTCCCTATGGAACTTATGCTTATAGACGTATGCCTTTTGGTTTATGTAATGCTCCTGCTACTTTTCAAAGATGCATGTCTGCTATTTTTCATGGCTTTTGCGAGAATATTGTAGAGGTATTCATGGATGATTTTTCTGTCTATGGGAATTCTTTTGATAATTTCTTGCGAAACCTTGATAAAGTTTTGCAGAGATGTGAAGAAACTAACCTTGTTCTTAATTGGGAGAAATGCCACTTTATGGTTAATGAAGGAATTGTATTGGGACATAAAATTTCCGAGAGAGGTATTGAAGTTGATAGAGCTAAAGTTGAAGCAATTGAGAAGATGCCCTATCCTAGGGATGTTAAAGGTATTCGTAGTGTTCTTGGTTATGCTGGGTTTTATAGGAGATTTATTAAAGATTTCTCCAAGATTTCAAAGCCTCTTACTAATCTTCTTCAAAAAGATGTACCTTTTGTTTTTGATGATGATTGTAAGGAAGCTTTTGAAACTCTAAAGAAAGCACTAACAACTGCTCCTATAGTTGAACCTCCTGATTGGAACTTACCTTTTGAAATTATGTGTGATGCTAGTGATTTTGCTGTAGGCGTTGTTCTTGGACAGCGAGTAGATAAAAAATTGAATGTTATTCATTATGCTAGTAAAACCCTTGATGCTACTCAAAGAAATTATGCTACAACTGAAAAAGAATTGTTAGCTGTAGTCTTTGCTTGTGACAAGTTTAGATCGTATATTATTGATTCAAAAGTTACAATTCATACTGATCATGCTACAATTAGATACCTTATGCAAAAGAAAGATGCTAAGCCAAGGCTTATTAGATGGGTGCTTTTGTTGCAAGAATTTGATTTGCATATTATAGATAGGAAAGTTGTTGATAATCCTGTTGCTGATAATTTGTCTAGATTGGAAAATATCGCTTATGATCCTGTTCCTGTTAATGATAGTTTTCCAAATGAACAATTGGCTGTAATAAAGGTGAGCTCGCGAGATAGTCCTTGGTATGCTGATTATGCTAACTTTATTGTTTCCAAGTACTTGCCTCCAACCTTTTCAGCTCAGAAAAGGAGGAAATTCTTTTATGACTTGAGGCATTATTTTTGGGATGACCCACACTTATATAAAGAAGGAGTGGATGGTATTCTGCGAAGATGTGTTCCCGAATATGAACAACAAGAGATATTGAGTAAGTGCCATGGTAGTGCTTATGGAGGACATCACGCTGAAGATAGAACCGCGCAAAAGGTTCTACAATCAGGTTTTTATTGGCCAACTCTCTTCAAAGATGCAAGGAAGTTTATTTTATCTTGTGATGAATGTCAAAGGGTTGGTAATATCTCCAGACGCAATGAAATGCCTATGAATTATACTCTTGTTATTAAACCATTCGATTGTTGGGGATTTGACTTCATGGGTCCTTTCCCTTCTTCAGAAGGTAACACTCATATACTTGTTGCTGTTGATTATGTTACTAAATGGGTGGAAGCCATACCCACAAAAAGTGCTGATGGTGAGACCTCTTTAAGAATGCTTTTAGATATTATTTTTCCTAGATTTGGAGTTCCTAGATATCTCATGACTGATGGAGGTTCTCATTTTATTCATGGAGGTTTTAGAAAAACTCTTGCTAAATATGGTATTAATCATAGAATTGCTTCCGCTTATCATCCTGTTATCACCAGAATTTGACCGAGTCAGAGGTGGGCCGCGATCAAGATGGTCTTAAAGATTATACATGGAAGAATATACATGAATCGGCCTTATGCGCAACGTTTGGGCTAGCGTGCCCGTGTATCTGTAATATAGTAGATCGCATCTTAGATTAAGAGATAGAGTTTTACCCGTGCACGGTTAGGTGCACGCCTAAATTAGAGAGTCCCCTGGACTATAAATATGTATCTAGGGTTTATGAAATAAACAACAACCAACGTTCAAACACAAATCAATCTCGGCGCATCGCCAACTCCTTCGTCTCGAGGGTTTCTACCGGTAAGCATCATGCTGCCTAGATCGCATGCGATCTAGGCAGCACAAGCTTCTTTGTTGTTCATGCGTTGCTCGTACTGAAGCCTTTTTGATGGCGAGCAACGTAGTTATCTTAGATGTGTTAGGGTTAGCATTGTTCCTCGTATCATATGCTGTCGTAGTGCAACCCTTATACATCTAGCCGCCCTTACACCTATCTTAGGTGTAGGGGCGGCACCCCGCTTGATCATCATTTAGTAGATCCGATCCGTTACGGTTGCTCCTTGTTCTTCAAGGATTAGTTTAATATCTGCAATAGTTAGGCCTTACAAAGGGTTGGAGGATCCAGCGGCACGTAGGGTGTCGTTTGCTAGTCCTAGACAGGATGTTCCGGGGATCAACCTCGTGTTGGTTTTTAGGCCTTGTCCAGGATCGGCTTACGATCACCGTGCGTGGCCGCGAGGCCCAATCGTGAGTAGGATGATCCGATTATGCGGTGAAAACCCTAAATCGTCGTAGATCGTTTTAGTTTTATCTTGATCAAGCAGGACCACCATATATTCGTGCACCTCGTACGAATCATGGGTGGATCGGCTCCTTGAGCCGATTCACAGGATAACCTGAGAGCCGATCGAGGCTCGTATTTAATGTTTACGTGTATGCCATGCAGGAAACTAAGCGAGGCATCTCCATCACCTTCCTGACCAGGTATAGGTCAGGTGGCACGCCCTTGCACCAGCATCGGACGTGCGTACCAGAGGCTTTGCGGGCCGTCGCTCGGAGGGACCAGGGCCAGCCGCAGCCCTAAGTTGTTCCCGGCTCTACTGTGTTGCCCGTCGCTGCCCGCCGGTGGGTTTTGACCGCAACACATTCTGGCACGCCCGGTGGGACAAGCTTCGACATCAACCACATCGCCATCTACATCTGAGATGGCGGACGGCACTCCAGTCACGTATGAGGATCTGACCGACGAGCTCAAGAATAAGTATGACGAGGGCAAAACGATCCTCGAAGCCAACCTCATCGGCTCTTTTCGCGGAACCCGCTCACACGGTATCCACTGAACGGCTTGGGCCTCTCCCATCCAAGAATAAGCAAGCTGACTCCTTTCGGGAAGAAGACCTCGAGGGGATAAAAGATAACTGTGAAAGAGAAGAGGACAGATGCCACCGGCTAAGGTGGTGCCCGGGCGGACTCAGCCGTTCCAAAAGGCGTAGGGTTCAGCGACGGCGTGGCTCAGAGGAAGCTGAAAGTTAATACCTGCACGCGCTAGGGAAGACGCGGCCTGATCTGGCCGCAAAAGTTCGACGAACCCTGGATGAAGAGGGTCGACCACAAAGGGGAGTATGGCGCCCCAAACGAAGGAAAGCCGGTGATGAGACATCGGCTGGCGCAACGAGATGTAAGCCTTTTTTGAGCAATACAATCAAAATAGGGGCCAATTCCAGCAATCGCCCCGTATTATCCTTGCCATACGCTTCGCCTGTGTTCAGCGTCGATCTAACAGGTGACGGAAGGTTGGGGTATGGGTTTACATCGGCTTGCGAGTTCAGGGAAATTGGCATTAGTCCTGACTGCAGAACCGATGTCCAGGTATAATCCTACCGATAACCGCAGAGCCGATATCTGCAGCAACCTGACAGATTCGGCTCGGGGGGGCACATGATCAGGTAGACAGACGCATGGGCACTAAAATATTAGGAGCCGATGGAAAATCGGCCAGTAAAAAAAATGTAGCAAGTACAGCCGAAGCAGATTCATCGACTTCTCAAGTTCAGCGAAACATTTGTCTCTGGAGGCCCTACTGAAGAAACGCGCCAAGGGCGTGAAGGGCGTCAACACGGATGCGATCTACCTCAGCGATCTCAGCCTCGTCGTCCTCGTCTTTACCCGTCACCAGCTGACTGCTCAGGGTACGGATTTCAGCCAGATCGGTCTTCAGATCGGCTGTGAGGCCTTTTGCTTCATCTTGAGAACGGGCAATAAGGGCTTCCTTGTCTTGGATAAGCTGCTTGGTCACACTGACCCTCTCTTCAAGGCCCTCCAGCTCCTTGCGCAGGGTCTCGAGTTCGGCACGATTGGCAGAAGTGTCCGTCTTGGCGTCCAGAGCAGCCTTCTTCTCGTTGAGCCGTTGACACTTTTCCGCAATATCGGCTCTCAATGGAAGCTGGGTGTGGCGAAGAGTAATCCTTTGTCGAGCCGATTGCACCCTTGACTTGAAGACCGACAGAGTAACAGCTGGCCAAAGCTTCACTTGCAGCGTCATAGGGAGATGGGGCTGGATATCTTCGAGGATGCCTTTGACTTCCTCGGAATTTTCAATCAGGGTCTCAATTGAGGAAGAGAGCAAATCCCTGAGACGCTGGAGTGGACCATGGACCGTGCTAGGACTCGGCTCTCCACTTGCCTTGGAAAAAGTCGGTTCGATGGATTCCGGATCGAACGTCAGCAAGCTCGAGAGATCACAACCCTGATAGGGCAAACAAAGCGAGTTTAGCATACAACGAAGAAGGTGATAGAGCCAAGGAGAGGGGGTATACCTCTCCCAAGGTAGGAGGAACGGCCGATGTAGTGATGATCGGCTCTTCTGTGGACTTGGCTAGGTCAGCCAGTTGGTCGGCCGCGATCGTCGAGGTGGCTAGGTCCAGGGTGGTGGACGGCATCAGTACCTCCTCGACGTCTCCGCTAGAAGTTTCTTCGGTCTGCAGGAGGAAATGGTTAGCCGATCCAAATGACAATGGGTTAGCATGAAGTGGGACCGGGGAGAAAATTACATTTGAGACCTCCTGGCTTGATGGAGAGGCTCGTGGGTTTTTACGAGCCCTTTTGACGCATCGACGCTTCGTGCGTGACCCCGATCTGGTCGGGGCTTGGGGAGCAGGAGGCTCGGGGATCGACCTTTTCTTAGAAGCCGGCGCTGGTGAAGCCGTCTGGCTCTGGGTGGTGGACCTCTCGGAATTGCCCGTACTCGAGTCCCCCTGGCTGGATTCTACGGCCCCGCTGGAGGTTTCTTCGGTGGAAGTCTGTAGAAAAGAATACGAGCGAGTTGTAAAAGACTTGGAAAGCGGATAAATGTGGACAGGGCACGGACCAACTTACATGCAAGCGTCCTTGAGCAGGAGCTTTACGCTTCAGGGTCTTCCTGGCAGCCACCTTCCTCACTGCCGTCCTCGCCTGAGTCGAGGCTCGGGGGGCAACTGGCCCTGAAGATGCTTTACTCTTGGGAGCCGATTTCGGTGAAATCGGTTGACTCTGCATTATGACTTTCTTCAGGGGTGGCGAGCTCTGGCAGAAGAGGACCACTGGTGCCGGAGGGAGGAATACGAAGGGGGAACCATCGGCTTGCGTGGGAGCCGGGCCATCTTGTTGCTGCCAGAAGATGGAGTCATGTCACAGACAATCACCCTAATGCTGTTACAAGAAATGTTTAAGTAATGGTACCTGGTCTGCAGGAATGTCATGCTCGGCATCAAGTTGTCTCAGCAGCAGTCCTAGAGCCCTTCTGAAGACATGGGTCTTCCACATGGACCACCAAGTCTCGAAGCCATCGGTAGTGGAGGAGAAACGGAGGTCGTGGGGAATTGGAATGGCCAAAGCATCAAAGAAGGTATAACACCTTTGGCCCGTGAGGATGTCAGGCAGCTCAGCTCTGCTTGCTGTCAGGTGGTGTAAGAAGAAGTGAGGAGGCACCTGCCCGAGACCAAGCTGTCGGGCTACCACTACCGGTTGATAACACTCATAACCGGGCTTGATGATCCGGTTCGAGGTACTCATGCCAACAGGGCGGAAGCAAGGACGAATCATGATAGAATACAGATGCTGGGTGCTAGCGTCATCGGCAAAGTCATCCAGTCGAAAGGAGACTGGGTTTTCAAAGTTCGCCGATTCAGTATAAGGAAAGAACAGGGGGTTGTCCAAACCTTGGAAGAAAATCTTAAACCACCCTGCTGCTTCCTTAGGGATCAGCCTGCTGCCTGGGAGACCATACAAAGCTTGGCCATAGCTGGTGCACCGGATATCCTTTCCATTAACATCTGGAAAGGTGCAGGTGGTCAACGGTGGGAAGTCTGGGATCTGGTTCTGAAAGTATAGCTGGGCCCACAACTGAATAAACCACCAGGGGCCGCCAGTTTTAACTGTCTTTTGAGAGAACAGTTTGACAGACATCAGTTGAAGGGATCGATAGACCTCTCCAAGAAACAGTTTGCCTAGGCCAAGTTGGGTGCCTTTAGCAAGTTCATAGGCCAGGGAAAGGTAATTCTTGGTAGGGGCGAGCGATGGGCCACAGAATATGAAGTGCTCCAACCAGAAGTTTAGGAAGGCTGTGTGTTCCCTCTCTGTCACGGGGCCTTTGTTTTTGATATAACGATTGAGATAGGCACCCCAGCTGGTACACTCTTTTTTAGAGGAAAGAGTGAAAGGGACTTTCGGCAGTTTGAATGCAGAAGGGCTGGGGGATGCAATGTCTAGGCCTGTGATCATGGCCACATCCAGCAGGGTCGGTGTCATAGGGCCATGGCCAAACATGAAGCAATTCGAAGGCATCGGACTGAAGTAGCCGATGGTTTTCAGAATATTTTCATTCTTCTCAAGAGGAGACAATGATAATGACAAGGCATCGGCTATCCCTATGGTTTCCCAAGTGGCATAATGGGTTTTGGATACTCTATTGTACCATGCCACCCAACCCTCAGGAGGATTAGGCCAGGCTCGCAGGCAGTCGGCCCAGGAAGTCAGATCTAAGTTCTGATTCACGAAGGGGATTCTGTTAGCTTCGCACGAAATTAAGAGGGCGGGACTCTCGGAAGAACGAGGACCGAGGCACATCAAATTTGCGAGAGAAGGATGTGGCAGAAGGATGTCTGAAACCTAAATTAATAGCGGAACAAAACATTAATTCAGGTGTTCGCCATTAATCCTATGTCGATTCGAATGGCGAGAGGAGGTTGAGGATTACCTTCAGACCAGAAGCCATGGCGTTGGTGTTGGATGATTCCGCCATCGGATGCGTTGAAGAAGTAGGGGGCGGCGCGGTCGAGATCTGGGATGCAGGTGGTCGTGAGTTGGAACTGCTCAGGCTGCGATTTGGGGATCTGAGTTTGCTTTCTCAGATGGAGGTCGCAGGTTACCATTTGGAGGGGCGGCTAGGTCGACCTTACTCGTGTTTTTATGATAGAGACCGGTGCGATGCCATCGGCTCTTTTGGGAGATTATTTGACTTTGACTATCGGCAAAAAAGTTGACTGGAAATACTTCTTCATTAATAAAGGAGGGTTTTTACAATGAAGAGCCGATTGCTCAAGGAAAGAGGAACAAAAGAAGAGCCGATTGCTCGCGTACTACTGATCCTATGTCACTAATCCTTGCTGCCCTCGTCGTCAGCGTCGTAGCTGCCGCCGGCGCTACTTCCGGAGAACTCCTCGTCACTGCTGCCCCAGCCTTCGACCGGAGCTTCTTCCTCTGCGTCATCATCGTCATCTTCACTATCCGCCCAAGCACGGAGGCGCTTCGCCGGCGGGTACCCAGCGGAGGAGGAGGAATCATCTTCCTCCTTTTCTTCCTCTACCTCTTCGTCTTCCTCTTTCTTATCGGAGGAAGTGGGGTTCCTCCATGAGGGAAGGTCATCCTCACTTTCGCTCTCCAGTTCCCCTTCAATGAGGAAGTGGAGGTTGCCCTCCTCATCAGTCAGGGGCATGTCGCCATCTGACATGAAGTCGAAGTCCCACTCGGGCTCCGACATCGGCTCGCTTGGGGAAGAAGATTGGAAAGAGAGGCCGGAGGAGACGGAGGAAGAAGAAGACATGGCTACAGGGGAAGAGGGTTTTTTGGTGCCGATAGCTAGAACAGAGGAAGGGGGTGAAGGGGGCTAATCAATCGGCACAGTTAAATAAGGAGGAGCCTGATGGAGATTTAATGCCATTGCAGTTTCCAAGGAAGTGGTGCTAAAGCTATCAAATTTTGCAGAGAAGTTGAGAAGACAAGGCATCATGATAAAGGATACTGCAACGGTTTTGCTCTGCCACGACATGACCCGACGAAGAAAAACATAGTGATTTTGGAATTATCAATTCCAAAACCAGGGGGGCATGTGTTATCACCAGAATTTGACCGAGTCAGAGGTGGGCCGCGATCAAGATGGGCTTAAAGATTATACATGGAAGAATATACATGAATCGGCCTTATGCGCAACGTTTGGGCTAGCGTGCCCGTGTATCTGTAATATAGTAGATCGCATCTTAGATTAAGAGATAGAGTTTTACCCGTGCACGGTTAGGTGCACGCCTAAATTAGAGAGTCCCCTGGACTATAAATATGTATCTAGGGTTTATGAAATAAACAACAACCAACGTTCAAACACAAATCAATCTCGGCGCATCGCCAACTCCTTCGTCTCGAGGGTTTCTACCGGTAAGCATCATGCTGCCTAGATCGCATCTTGCAATCTAGGCAGCACAAGCTTCTTTGTTGTTCATGCGTTGCTCGTACAGAAGCCTTTTTGATGGCGAGCAACGTAGTTATCTTAGATGTGTTAGGGTTAGCATTGTTCCTCGTATCATATGCTGTCGTAGTGCAACCCTTATACATCTAGCCGCCCTTACACCTATCTTAGGTGTAGGGGCGGCACCCCGCTTGATCATCATTTAGTAGATCCGATCCGTTACGGTTGCTCCTTGTTCTTCAAGGATTAGTTTAATATCTGCAATAGTTAGGCCTTACAAAGGGTTGGAGGATCC
Source organism: Lolium perenne (assembly GCF_019359855.2). Taxonomy (NCBI): domain Eukaryota; kingdom Viridiplantae; phylum Streptophyta; class Magnoliopsida; order Poales; family Poaceae; genus Lolium; species Lolium perenne. Next base: position 194,579,659 of record NC_067245.2, read on the forward strand.
AGCGGCACGTAGGGTGTCGTTTGCTAGTCCTAGACAGGATGTTCCGGGGATCAACCTCGTGTTGGTTTTTAGGCCTTGTCTAGGATCGGCTTACGATCACCGTGCGTGGCCGCGAGGCCCAATCGTGAGTAGGATGATCCGATTATGCGGTGAAAACCCTAAATCGTCGTAGATCGTTTTAGTTTTATCTTGATCAAGCAGGACCACCATATATTCGTGCACCTCGTACGAATCATGGGTGGATCGGCTCCTTGAGCCGATTCACAGGATAACCTGAGAGCCGATCGAGGCTCGTATTTAATGTTTACGTGTATGCCATGCAGGAAACTAAGCGAGGTATCTCCATCACCTTCCTGACCAGGTATAGGTCAGGTGGCACGCCCTTGCACCAGCATCGGACGTGCGTACCAGAGGCTTTGCGGGCCGTCGCTCGGAGGGACCAGGGCCAGCCGCAGCCCTAAGTTGTTCCCGGCTCTACTGTGTTGCCCGTCGCTGCCCGCCGGTGGGTTTTGACCGCAACACATCCTCAAACTAGTGGACAAGTAGAATTATCAAATAGAGAGATTAAATCTATCTTGCAAAAGACTGTTAATAAATCTAGAAAGAATTGGGCTAGTAAATTGAAGGAAGCACTATGGGCTTATAGAACTGCTTATAAAAATCCCATGGGGATGTCACCTTATAAAATGGTTTATGGAAAAGCTTGTCATTTACCTTTAGAACTAGAGCACAAAGCTTATTGGGCTGTAAGAGAACAAAATAAAGATCCCAAACTAGCTGGTAAGAAGAGATTGCTACAATTGAGTTCTCTAGATGAATGGAGAAGTGAAGCTTATGAAAATGCTAAACTCTTTAAAGAGAAAGTTAAGAAATGGCATGATAGAAGAATCATTAAAAGAGAATTTAATGTTGGGGATAAAGTCCTATTGTATCGGTCTCGTCTCAGATTTTTTGCAGGGAAATTACTCTCAAAATGGGAAGGACCATACGTCATTGTGGAGGTGTCTCGTTCAGGGGCAATTAAAATTAGTTCTCTGCAGGGCGATGCCACACAAGTGGTGAATGGACAAAGACTCAGGCATTATATCTCCGGAGATTCTTATAATGAAGATGTTGATGTTATTCGAGTGGTAACTCCGGAAGCTTTCATCAAAGGTCAAATTGACAGTTCTGCAGAGTTCGACTTTGAATAGGTAACAGTACTGGTAATAAATGGTCCGCGTTTAACTTTCCGAACAATGTTTTTGCTGTTTTTGGAAAATATGAAAAATTACGAGATCGAAACGGAGTGGAGGAGACGCACGAGGGCGTGCCCCCATAGGCCGGCGCGGGCCCCAGCCTGGCCGCGCCGCCCTATGAGGAGAGCCCCTCGTTGCTCCTCTCCGACTCTGGTTCGACCTGGTACTTTCCTTCTGTCATAAAAAATTCTTCTATATAATCCCCCGGACCCCTGGAGGTCCGTATATCGTTTTCTCGTCGTGTTTTGTTTCGAGCTGTTTTCTGCCAGGATCTGCTTCGGATCTAGAGCCACCATGTCTTCGTCGAGAACTCCGAAGGATAGCTTCTTTGAGGACGTCGTCAACCCGTACATGAACGAGCTGAAGATGCACCCCAAGGAATTGCTGCTCGTAGATGGAGAGTTGCAGATTAAAGATGTCCAGGGTCCTAAAGGAGAAGGAAGCTTGGAAGACAGGATGGAGAAACTAGAACAAGAGGTCTTCAACTACAAGAAGATGGCTGAGCGTGAAGTGGACATCTTCCACAAGATTGTGTCTGAACTTATCAATGGACACAAGAAGGAGACTGCAAAGCTGTGGGACGACATCCTCTCGCTTCACGACACCACCAACAAACTCCAAGCTTAACTCTATGATGTTCAGAATCAAAACTGTGAGTATGAAAACAGGTTTAAACACATAAGCTATGCTGCTAGTTTCAGGATTCCCGAGACCAAGATGTCGTTTGTTGACGGAGAGCCTCTTCCTTGGAAGTCTGATGATGGGAAGAATTCATCACCACTACCGCTGAAGGAGTAATTCATCATCGGTATTGGCATCCCCTTGGTTTGTTCCAAGCTTGGGGGAGTGCCGCGGTATCACATCATCACTATCTTTTACTTTTTACTGTCAAGTAGTGTCATATCATGAGTAGGGAAGTTATCATATAAGATGGGTTGCATTGTGGAAGTATCTCTCTTTAGTTGGTTGTCTATGTATCCATTGGTGTGAGTTATCGTTATGGAATATTAATGAGAAGTCTTATCATTTACATATTGCACATCTTATTTCAGTTTGCAATTTCTACTATATGATTGATCTTGTTGTTAGTATTGGTATCACTTTGAGAGCATTGAGTAAATCTATTTGGTTTTGGCAAACTTAGCATTGGTCAATAGCAACAACACTTTAAGTTTAAGTAGAAAAGAGAAATACATGTAGATATGTTGTTTCATTGTCTTTCTTTCTTGTTAGCTCTTAGCTTATTATTCTGAAGTTAAGATTGTTTGTTCTTACAAGGAAGATGCATGATTGTTTCTATCATATGTATATTTGTTTGTTTCCCTCAACTCTTATGCTTGCTAATCAACCTTGCTAGCCAAAAACCTGTACTGAGAGGGAATATATGCTTCTCGTGCATCCAAACCTTAACCCAAACCTATGCCATCAGTGTCCACCATAAGTACCTACTATGTGGTATTTCCGGCCATTCCAAGTAAATATTTCATGTGCTACCTTTAAACAATTCAAAATTTATCATCTCTTATTTTTTTCAATGTTTTATAACTCATGAGGAAGTATGTGGTGTTTTATCTTTCAATCTTGTTGGGCACCTTTCGCCAATGGACTAGTGACTTCATCCACTTATCCAAAATTTTTGCAAAAAGAGCTGGCAATGGGGTTCCCATCCCCAATTAGTTAACTTTCATAATTTTACAAATAGACACTCCTCCATGGTATGAGATTGTTGGAAGGCACCCGAGGATTCGGTTAGCCATGGTTTGAGAAAGCAAAGGTTGGGAGGAGTGTCATCTCTAAATAAAACTAAAATAAATAGACACTCCTTCATGGTATGTGATTGTTGGAAGGCACCCGAGGATTCGGTTAGCCATAGCTTGTGAAAGAAAAGGTTGGAAGGAGTGTCACCCAAAAATAAAAATTTCATGGGAGCCGCTCTTTGAAAGTCTGTCTGGCAAGGGGGTTAGAGTACCCACTACCATTCGTTGACAACAACAAACACCTCTCAAAACTTTACTTTTATACTCTTTATATGATTTCAAAACTGAAAAAGCTCTAGCACATGATTTAATCCCTGCTTCCCTCTGCGAAGGGCCTATCTTTTACTTTATGTTGAGTTAGTAAACCTATTTCCCTCCATCTTAAGCAAGCAATTGAGTTGTTGTGATCAAACTATTTATATTGTGATCTACTTAATCATGCCTTTTATTCTTCCTTGTTTAGTACAAGTTTTATCTGAATGAATATAGCTTTGAAAGTTATCAATGATTATGAGGAGATTATTATGATTGAGTATGCAAGTTGTGCCATATAAGCTTTAACATAAGAGCACTGCTCGATGGATAACTACAATCTGTTAATTGTTCTCTGACCAAAAACAAAGTTTGCCATCACCAATTATGATTTCTTATGCACCTTTATTTGTGATTACCTTCTACTTGTTTCAAGTTGAATTATATGAGGAAGTTGTTCACTAGAATGTCTTGTGTGAATTAATATGATGCTTCTTGTCCGTATTTGGTTTATCGACTCTTCACTCCATAAACATGTGGTCCTGTTTACCGAGTTCAGTTTCGCTTGGGGACAAGCGAAGTCTAAGCTTGGGGGGAGTTGATACGTCCATTTTGCATCACTACTTTATAACATAATTTACTGTTATTCATTGATATATTTTCATGTTTAGAGATGATACTTATGTTATTTCATCTATTTTGCATGTTTCATGATTATTGGAGAATCGCGCACCGGAGTCAGGATTCTGCTGGAAAAAGCACCGTCAGAATGCAATATTCGGAAGATCAACAATTGACGGAAATTATACAGAAAATCCTATATTTCCAGAAGACGGAGATAGCCAAAAGGAGGAGCCGAGGAGGGCCGCCATGGGCCCCCCATAGGCCAGCGCGGGCCCAGGCCTGGCCGCGCCGCCTTGTGGGGAGGGGGCCCACAGCCCCCTCTGGCCCCCTCTCCTTCGCGTACTTCTTCGTACCGAAAACCTAAGCTCCAGAGGATAGTCGCGAGGAGTCACAGCCGCCTCTGCGGGGCGGAAAACACCAGAGAGAAAAGAGCTCTCCGGCAGGCTGAAATCTGCCGGGGAAATTCTCTCCCGGAGGGGGAAATCGACGCCATCGTCACCGTCATCGAGCTAGACATCATTGGGATCATCATCACCATCATCTCCAACATCATCACCGTCATCTCCACCGCTGCACCTCGTCACCGCTGTAACAATTAGGGTTGGATCTTGATTGTTTCATAGGGGAAACTCTCCCGGTATTGATTTCTATTTGTTATTGATGCTATTGAGTGAAACCATTGAACCAAGGTTTATGTTCAGATTGTTATTCATCATCATATCACCTCTGATCATGTTCCATATGATGTCTCGTGAGTAGTTCGTTTAGTTCTTGAGGACATGGGTGAAGTCTAAATGTTAGTAGTGAATTATGTTGGGTAATATTCAATGTTATGATATTTAAGTTGTGGTGTTATTCTTCTAGTGGTGTCATGTGAACATCGACTACAGGATACTTCACCTTTATGGGCCTAGGGGAATACATCTTGTACTCGTTTGCCAATTGCGGGGTTGCCGGAGTGACAGAAACCTAAACCCCCGTTGCTATATCGATGCAGGAGGGATAGCAGGATCTCAGAGTTTAAGGCTGTGGTTAGATTTATCTTAATTACTTTCTTGTAGTTGTGGATGCTTGCAAGGGGTATAATCACAAGTATGTATTAGTCCTAGGAAGGGCGGTGTATTAGCATAGGTTCACCCACATAACACTTATCAAAACAATGAAGATTAATCAGCTATATGAAGCAAAAGCACTAGACTAAATTCCCGTGTGTTCTCAAGAACATTTGGTCATTATAAGTAAACAAATCGGCTTGTCCTTTGTGCTAAAAAGGATTGGGCCACTCGCTGCAATTATTTCTCTCGCATTTTACTTACTCATATTTTACTTATCTGCTATATCAAAACCCCCTGAATACTTGTCTGTGAGCATTTATCGTGAATCCTTCATCGAAACTGCTTGTCAACACCTTCTGCTCCTCGTTGGGTTTGACACTCTTATTTATCGAAAGTACTACGATACACCCCCTATACTTGTGGGTCATCAGGCGGCGAGGGCGGCGGCGGCGGTGGGCGAGGGAGGCGGCGGCGCGCGCGTCAGTACCGGCGCGCAGTGTCAACGTACGGAGAGGCGCAGCGCGGCGCGTCGACTTACGATGGTGGAGGACGACGACGGTGGGGGCGGGCGTTGGCGGCGGGCGACTGTGGCGGCGAGCAGCCTGACGGCGTCTGAGAGCGAGGAGATCGATCGCCGCGCGCGCGCCTGTGTGTTCGAGGAAGAATATAGAAGTGAACCGCCATCGCGCGCGTTTATATAGGGACCCCCTTTAGTCGCGGCTGGTGTCGCAAACCGCGACTAAAGGGGTAACTTTAGTCGCGGTTGGCCACACCAACCGCGATTAAAGAGTTTTTCGGCGCATTTTTGGTTCCCGCGCGGAACTACCCTTTAGTCGCGGTAAAGGTCTTTTTTGAAATTAAAACTAAAACTAATTCATTTCAAAATCTTAAAAATACAAATAATATATCAAAAATTTCAGAAAAATAAAACTAATTCATTTCAAAATCTTAAAAATACAAATAATATATCGAAAAATTCAGAAAAAAACTAATTCATTTCAAAAATTTAAAAATACAAATAATATATCAAAAAATTCAGAAAAACAAAACTAATTCATTTCAAAATCTTAAAAATACAAATAATATATCAAAAAATTCAGAAAAATAAAACTAATTCATTTCAAAATCTTAAAAATACAAATAATATATCAAAAAATTCAGAAAAATAAATTTCTTCCCACCTCTGTCTTACCGCCCCCTCTTCCCGCCAGTTCTTCCCGCCTATGTCTTCCCGCGCCCCCTCTTCCCGCAGCGGCGACACGTGGCATGGGGAAGCGACACGTGTGTCATGGAAACGACGGCGAGGCGAGGAACGTGGAGCGGCGGCGACACGTCGCACGGCGACGACGGCGGGGCGAGGCACGTGGAGCGGCGACGAGGCCCCCCTTTAGTCGCGGTTGGCCAGACCTACCGCGACTAAAGGCGTGCTGGTCCCTCCCGTCCCTCAGGGTACTGCGCGCCAGGCAGCCAGCCGGGACTAATTAAAACTTACCCAAACGTCCTTATCCCACCGACAGTTTTCTTAGATGATACAAAACCACCTTTAGTCCCGGTTGCACCCACCAGTTCTTTCCCGCCTCTGTTAGAGGAGATGGAGTCTTTCGCGGGCTTGCAGGAAAATTTTCCCGAGGAGCAACTTCCGAAGATGTCGTAGGGCATGTGCACCGACGACATCTTCGAGAAGTTGCGCCACTGGAGATTTTCCAACCCTTTACCCAACACTGTTAGAGGAGATGGAGTCTTTCACAGGCTTGCAGGAAAATTTTCCCGAGGAGCAACTTCCGAAGATGTCGTAGGGCGTGTGCACCGAAGACATCTTCGAGAAGTTGCGCCACGGGAGATTTTCCAACCCTTTACTCCATCCATGGGGATGAAACTCTCCCTACCTGCTAGGTTGGCTTGTTGGTCTACATGCCAAGGCGTATCGATGCTCCTTTTATAGGCACGGAGCGGGCCACTTCTGCTTTGTCTTGTTCCTCCGACAGGGCGTCGTGCGCTACATGCTTTATCTCATCGAGTGTCGGGGGGAAGACCCCGGATAGGGCAATGGACGCGGAGCAGCCGGCTGGCCACTGGCCGGCTCGCGGCAAGGCCGGCTGAGGAGCAGCCGGCTGGCGCCGTGGCCGGCTGGTCCGGAAGCCGGTTGGCTCTAGGTCCTAGTCGGCCTGGCTGCGGCCACCAATGCTGTAGCTGGGCCGGCTTCTACAAGCCATATCCGACTGGGGTTTGTACCTCAGACCGACTCGAGGCTGGCGAGTCTTGCACTCGAAGGAACCGGGTTGGTGATCCGGGTTCCCAAAGTCCACGCTGACTCCATCTTCCATAAAGCGCGGGGCACTGTGGAGCAATAGTGCCACGCGCTGGACAGGCCGTCAGAGCTTACGACGATCCGTACTGGCTACAGTGGCTGACGGCGACAGGGACACCTCCTCCATACCGCTGACCGTGGCAGCCGGATGGGACAGGCCACGATGCTCAACCACTCCTGACGTCACCACCTCGGGAAGGAGCGGAAGCCGAAGCCGGCCAAGCCGGCCAGTAGACTATAGGGTCTTATGTGTAAAGTGCCGGTGCCTATATAAGCCGCACTACCCCTCTAGTGCGAGGAGGATCGATCATTTATTGCTTTCACCTACCTACAGAGCTGCCCTGTGAGAGAGACCATCGTCTTCCTTAGCCTCTCAGGGCCAGCCGGACACAGCTCTAGGAGCACCACTGTACTGTGTGATCATCATATACACTCATAGCAGGAGTAGAGGTTTTACCTCCACCGGAGGGCCTCGAACCTGGGTACGTCGCCGTGTCGCTCGTGCCCATACCCGCTTCCGGATACCGCCGTGAGATCCCTCAGGAACCACTTCGATTATCCACCCTATGGCATATGCCGTGACGATACCACGACATTTGGCGCCCACCGTGGGGCCTTCAGCATCCTCGGCCGGTGTCTTCATCCGGACGGGCCTCACCATCACCACCGGCGAGCGAGTCGCTTCAGGCTTGATCTGGAGATTCGGCTCCCTCAATCGCGTCGCCGACAACGCTGGCTGCTTCGCTGACCGGCCCTTCCCAGCCGGCGGCAGCGTCATCTCCTTCGGCGGCTTCGACGTTTACGTCGCCACCGTCGCACCGCCGCGCTACCCGCGGCAGGTGCTGCGCTGCGCTAGCCCTCCTCCGCGAGCCGGCAGCAGCGCTCCCGCCAGCCCCGCCGTCGTGCAAGTCATGATAGCTGGCGAGGAGCTCCCCGAGAAGAACCCGCGCACCCGCGGCCCCGGCTTGGAGCGCAACATCGACCCCAACGCCTCCGGCTCGGGCCCGAAAGCGCCACCACCACCGTCCCGGCTGGATGCAGTCCGGGCAAAACTGAGCACCCCGCTCACGCCTGGCGGAGATCCCACCGCCGTCGAGGCGGACTTGGAGGCGCACCGCCAGCTCCTCCTCAAGCAAACCGAAGAACTGGCTGCTGCTAAGCGCGCATGGAGATCACCCGCCGCGAGTACAACCGCGCCCACGGCCTCACTCCAGGCGGCGACGAGCCAAGCCGAGCCGGCCATATCCGCCGCAGGGGCCGCGACCTTGGCGCTGAGATCGCCCGCGACGGCGCTCCTTCGCCGGCTCCGTCCATGGAGCTCCCCGTCTACAACACGCCCGACAAGAACATGCGCGCGGCAGAAGCCGCCGCGGAAGAGCTGAACCGCCTTGAAGGCGAAGAGTTACGCCGTCAGACCAGGCGGGTGACTGAGCTGCTTAACGCAGCCAACAGGCAGATCGCCGACCCAGGTATGTCAATGCCCCCAGAGCTTCTCACGCTCGTGGAGCTGCAGGCAACGACAGGAAGGCGCCCGGGACACGGCCGAGTCCGCCTCCCCAGGACCAAGCCGGCGCCATGACTCCCGGGCCACGCACAGCTCGGGCCGGCCAAGCCACCAGCCGAGCGGCAGCGGCCGCAGCCGGCCCCCTCCAAGCCGGAACCAGGAGCAAGACTCCGGACCCCGCCGTCATCACCGGCCGGCTCCAGAAGCAAGCGGCGCGCGCCAGCCGGCACACTCCCGGCTGGGCCCGCGCATCGAGCCCGCCGACGCCCGAGATCGCCTCGACCGGCTGGTCGAATCCCGCATTGCGGAGGAAGAAGCTCCAGCCGGCCCAAAGTGCTTCGGGCCCCGCATCGCCAACGAGCCCACGCTCGAAGGCTTCACGCTCCCCCGCGACACCCCCAAGTACGACGGCACCGCCAAGCCGGAGGACTGGCTGCAGGACTACTCCACCGCAGTCGGCATCGCCAAAGGCAACAAGCGCTGGGCCGTGCGCTACTCCCCCCTGATGCTGGTCGGCTCCGCCCGCACATGGCTCAACAACCTGCCAGCCGGCAGCATAAACGGCTGGCTCGACTTCGAAGCGGCCTTCATCAGCAACTTCACCGGCACCTATCGCCGGCCGGGTCGCCCCCAGCAGCTCGAGATGTGCAAGCAGGGCCCCGACGAGACGGATCGCGCGTACCTGACGCGTTGGTGCGAGATGCGCAACTCCTGCGAGGGCGTGCACGAGATCCAGGCCATCAGCTTCTTCATGGGAGGCTGTCGGCCCAACACCATGCTGTGGCACAAGTTGCGCCGCAGTGACCCCAAGTCGATGGCCGCCTTGATGGCCATCGCCGACAAGTACGCGCTGGCAGAGGAAGCCGGCAAGGCGCCGGCTGATATTTCACCGGCTCCAGCAAGGCGGGACAACAACAGGCCGGCTGAGCACAAGCCGGCCGAGGGCGGTTCGCATGGCAGCCGGCGGGACAACTACCGCGGCAAGCGTCACAGCGACCAGCCGGACCGCCGGTACGGCTCCGCCCACGTAGCCGCCGTGGCAGACAACGCGGCAGGCGGCAGCCGCCGCCAGAAGCAAGACCGGCAGTGGAAGCCGAAGTACACCTTTGAGCAAATGCTCGACTCGCCGTGCAAGTACCACAGCGGCAAGAACCCCTCCAACCACACCACCCGCGACTGCCACTTCATGAAGCGGCTGACAAGCGGTGAACCTCTACCGCCTCCACCCCCGCCTCCACCAGCCGGCGGGCCGGGTGGCCCAGCCGGCGCAGAGAACGCCAACCTCGAGCACCACGAGGCTAACCAAGTGCACCATGGCGGCCGATATCTGGCCGAAGACGCCACCTACATCATCTTCACCTCCGAGCCCGAGGACAGGACGAGCCAAGAGCGCCGTTCCCTCGAGGTCAACGCGGTCATACCGCCGGTCCCCCAGTACCTAAACTGGTCAGAGCAGGCCATCACTTTCGATCGCCGTGACACACCGGCTGTCCTGCCGAAGCCGGGCAGCTACGCCATGGTCCTCGACCCCACCATCGGCACAACCCGGCGCAGCGTGCGTTTTTCGCGCGTCCTCATCGACGGCGGCAGCAGCATCAACATCCTCTACCGCGACACCGCCCGCAAACTGGGCATCCAGGAGGCCGAGTTGCGCCCCACCCCCACCGTCTTCCACGGCATCGTGCCAGGCCATTGCTGCTAGCCGATCGGCCGGATCACGCTGGAGGTGATGTTCGGGCAGCCGGATCACTTCCGCACCGAAAGAATCGAGTTCGAGGTGGTGGACCTCGTGAGTCCCTACCACGCGCTCCTGGGCAGGCCGGCCCTGACCAAGTTCATGGCGGTGCCCCACTATGGGTACCTGAAGATGAAGCTGCCTGGCCCCAAGGGGGTCATCACCGTAGCCGGCGACTATCGCTGCTCCATGGACTGCGCCACGCAGAGCTCCAAGATGGCCCAGACGCTGGTCATCGCCACCGAGAAGCAGCTCATCCACGACGCCGTTGCCCTCGCCAAAGCCGCGCAGACAGACATGCCGGCTGCAGGCAACCCGGCTGGGACGACTCACTTCCAGCCGGCCGACCACACCAAGAAGATCCTCCTGGACCCGGCGCAGCCGGACAAGTTCGTCACCATCGGTGCCGGCTTGAACAAGAAATAGGAAAGCGAGCTCACCAGCTTCCTCCGTGAGAATCGGGACATCTTCGCATGGACTCCAAGAGACATGCCGGGTGTGCCGAGGGAGTTGGCTGAGCACCACCTCCACGTCCGGCCTGAAGCCAAGCCGGTGAAGCAGCCTCTCAGGCGCTTCGCCGAAGAACGAAGGAAGGCCATCGGTGAAGAAATCGCCCGGCTCCTAGCTGCCGGCTTCATCATGGAAGTGCTGCACCCGGACTGGCTGGCGAACCCGGTCCTGGTGTTGAAGAAGAACGGCTCCTGGCGCATGTGTATCGACTACACCAGCCTGAACAAGGCGTGCCCAAAGGATCCCTTTCCCCTGCCGCGCATAGATCAAGTTATAGACTCGACTGCCGGCTGTGAACTGTTGTCTTTCCTAGATGCCTATTCGTGCTACCACCGCATTCCTTTGAATCCGGCTGATCAAATAAAGACTTCGTTCATTACCCCGTACGGGGCTTATCGCTACACGACTATGCCATTCGGCTTGAAAAATGCAGCGCCACCTACCAAAGGTGCATGCAAAAGTGTTTGCAGGATCAAATCGGCAGAAATGTTCACGCATATGTGGATGATGTCGTTGTAAAAACCAAGGAGATGCCTACCCTCCTTGACGACCTGAGAGAAACCTTCACCAATCTGAGAAGATTCCGGATGAAGCTCAACCCGGCCAAGTGCACATTCGGCGTACCGTCTGGCCAGCTCCTCGGCTACCTCGTCTCTCAGCGAGGGATTGAAGCCAACCCGGACAAGATCAGTGCCCTGGAGAAGATGGAACTGCCGCAGTGCCTCAAGGACGTCCAGAAGTTTGCTGGCTGCCTGGCCTCCTTGAGTCGCTTCGTCAGCCGGCTGGGAGAGAAGGCACTGCCCCTGTATCAACTAATGAAGAAGGCGGACAAGTTCGTCTGGTCACCGCAGGCGGATGAAGCCTTCCGTGACTTAAAGCGCGTGCTCTCAACCGCGCCAATCCTTGCAACGCCGGCTTCAATGGAGCCGATGCTGTTGTACATCGCAGCCACCAACCGAGTGGTTAGCGTTGTCCTGGTGGTGGAGCGCAAAGAAGCCGAAAACAGAGAGAAGCTGGTCCAGCGCCCAGTCTATTACCTCAGCGAAGTGCTCTCCCAGTCGAAGCAAAACTACCCCCACTACCAGAAGGTCACCTACGGCGTCTACATGGCGGCCAAGAAGCTCAAGCATTACTTTCAAGAACATCCCATCAGGGTGGTTGCCACAGCGCCTTTGGCGGAAATCATCGGCAGCAAGGATGCCAACGGCCGGGTTGCCAAGTGGGCCCTGGAGCTAGCCGCCCACACTATCCTCTACGAGCCACGCACAGCCATCAAGTCGCAGATCCTCGCGGACTTCTTCGTCGACTGGGCTGAGATGCAGTACCTGCCGCCTGTGCCGGATTCCACACATTGGAAGATGCACTTCGACGGCTCGAAGATGCGCAACGGCTTGGGAGCCGGCATCGTCATCACCTCTCCCAAGGGAGACCGGCTGGACTACGTCCTGCAGATCCACTTCGCCGCATCCAACAATGTGGCGGAATATGAAGCGCTCATTCATGGGCTGAAGCTGGCCAAGGAGATTGGCGTGCGTCGCATACTTTGCTTCGGCGACTCCGACTTGGTCATACAGCAAGCATCTGGCGACTGGGACGCGAAGGACGCCAATATGGCCTCGTACCGCTTCCATGTCCAGCAGCTATCCGGCTTCTTCGACGGCTGCGAATTCCACCACGTGCCACGAGCAAACAACGAGGCGGCTGATGCCTTATCCAAGATTGGCTCAACCCGGCAAGCCATCCCGCCGGGTGTCGCCTTGGCGGTTCTCAAGAAGCCGTCCATCATACCGTCACCGGACTCGGATTCAATATTCGTGCCGGCTGACCCGGGGGCTGCTCAGTCCAACCCGGGGGCTTCATCGCCCAAGTCGGGGGCTAACAAGCCAAACCCGCCGGCTAGCATGCCGAACCCGGGGACTTCTCAGTCCAACCCGGGGGCTTCATCGCCAAACTCGGGGGCTAGCAAGCCGAACCCGCCGGCTAGCAAGCCGGACCCGGCGACCATGCAGTCGAATCCGGAAGCTCCCACGCAGGAGGCCCTGTTGGTCAGCGTATTCGAGATAAGATGCGTACCTTCATGGGCACAAGAATTCCTCTCCTACCTCACCGACGGTGTGCTGCCTGATGATAGAGTCCAGGCCAGGCAGATTGAGAGAAGGGCCAAGGCCTACACCATCATCAACCACCAGCTGTACAAACGCAGCGTAAGTGGGGTGTTCCAGCGGTGCGTCGAGCCGGCTGAAGGGATTGAACTCCTACGGGAAATCCATCAAGGAGAGTGCGGACATCACGCCTCATCCAGAGCCATAGTGGCCAAAGCCTTCCGGCACGGCTTTTATCGCCGATCGCGCTCGTAGACGCGTAAGATTTGGTGAAGAAGTGCAACGGCTGTCAGCGCTTCGCAAAGCAAAGACACCAGCCGGCTTCCGCCTTGAAAACCATCCCCATCACATGGCCATTTGCCGTATGGGGCTTGGATATGGTGGGCCCATTCAGAACAGCGCGAGGCGGCATGACACATCTCTTGGTGATGATTGATAAATTCACCAAGTGGATCGAAGCCAAGCCAATCAAGAAACTGGACGGGTCCACAGCCGTCACATTCCTCAAGGAAATCATTGTGAGATTCGGCTACCCCCACACCATCATCACCGACAACGGCACCAACTTCTCCCAAGGCATCTTCTCTCGCTATTGCGGGGAAATGGGAATCCGGATGGCCCTATCTTCTGTGGCACACCCAGAGTCCAACGGACAAGTGGAAAAGGCTAACGGCTGAGTCCTTGCCGGAATCCGGCCCCGGCTGGTGGAGCCGCTCGAGCGAGCAGCCGGCTGCTGGATTGAAGAATTGCCCAGTGTCTTTGTGGAGCCTGCGCACAACGACAAATCGCTCGCCGGCTTCACACCATTTTTCCTCGTATACGGGGCCGAAGCCGTCCTGCCGACTGATATCGAGCACGACGCGCCAAGGATCAAGCTCTACACAGAAGCCGAAGCCAAAGAAGCTCGCGAAGATGGAGTCGACCTGGTCGAAGAGGCCCGGCTGCTGGCTGAGTCTAGATCTACCATCTACCAGCAAAGCCTCCGACGCTATCACAGCCGGAAGGTCCAGCCCTTAGCATTCCGAGAAGGAGACCTAGTGCTCCGGCTGATCCAGCGGACAGCCGGACAGCATAAACTGTCATCCCCATGGGAGGGTCCCTTCATCGTGAGCAAGGCAGTAGGCAATGATTCCTACTATCTCATAGATGCCCAAGAGGCTAAGAAAAACAAGCCGGACAAGGCTGACGAGGAGACTAAACGTCCCTGGAATGTCAGGTTACTCCGCCCATTTTACGCATGAGAGCAGGAATGTATGTATCCCTTGTATCCCCTTTGTGAGTTATGAAAAAGCTTGCGCCAAGAGCGCCGTTTCCGACAAGTTTTTCGCATACTTTACCTTGTTTCGCCAATTGGCTTGAACCCTCTCACGCGGTCAGCTCAGTAACGTGATCCGGTTTCCGACAGCCGGCTTCCGACCAGCTACAGACCGCAACCCGGCTGTCCGGCTGGCGGGAGTAAGGCCTAGGGAGCCGGCACGCGAAAAACGACAAAGGGAAAGAGTAAAAGTGAGTTGACTTGCAACTTTTCCTATAAGTGCCGGATTGCCAAATTCAGCTCGTTCGACTGAAATACTATCGGCCTCACCCAGCGGCCCGCTCTTGATCCGGCGACGGACCGCAAGTCGGACGTACGACCGGCAAGGGCACAGCCAAAGAGTGGGGCGGATGGGAAAAAGCGAACGAGTCGAAAGAAAGCAACTCGGCACATAATTGGTTAACAAACACATTAAAGTGTGGCATAATTAAAAGGCGATAATATTGTCTTACATCTGCACCCGGCATCCCGGGGATTTAATAAATTGTCTTGCAAAAGAACAACTGAAAAGCAGGAAATCTAAGCCGGAGGGGCATCAGTGGAGCCGGCGGCCGGGTCGTCCTCAGGCACACCTTCCGCCTCCTCATCATCCAGGTATTCTCCATCGGATGGAGGAGGGTTCGGGTCCGCGACGAAGAGCGTCTTGTCGACGAAGTCGGCGATGGTGCTGGCTCGAGCAAGGCGGGCGGCCTTGAAGTCGGCTGGGAGCTTGTCCTCCACGCCGGCTCGCCGGAACTCAAGCTGCCCCAGGTCCACCTCGTTGTACCAGGAGAGGACGAAGGACAGCGCCATATCGGCACCGGCGCGCGTGGCCGACTCTTTCCAGTCGAGGAAGCGGTCCGGCGCCTGCTCCATCGAGGAGATGAGGCCGGAGATGTCTTGCGGCGCCGCCTCCCCAGGCCACAGCATGGGCACCAGCTCTTCGGCCGCCTTCCGCAGCTCCCAGCCGAGCTTGGTGACGGGCTCGATGCGGGCAGCCATGGACGCCAGATGGTCCTCCATGGAGAAGTACTCCGAGCTGCCCTCGCCGGTTTCCCGCCTCCTGGAATCGCGCGCGACGCCAACGGCTGCCAAAGCCGCCTCCTGCGTCTCCGGGAAGGCCGCTGCAAGAAGAAGAAGCAAGTCAGAAACCATCAAAGCCGAAATAAGCTGAAAAATGCAAATTTTCGAAGTCCTAAACCAAAAGGAAAAGCCTGGCGGCAGCCGGCAAGAACCGACTGCCGCCAGCCCGAAGATGAGGGTAGCGAAGAAATAAGAAGTTTCTGCTGCCGGCTACCAACGAAAGTCGGCAGTCGACAGCCGAAAGCCGGCAAAGGGAAGGAACATAAAGATGCACTCACCCGCCAAGCCGCGATCAAGCGCGCTGAAATCGTCGGTCCAACGCTTGGCGGTAGCCGTCAGCTCCGTGGACTTGGCAGTGACCTCCTCCTGCAGCGCAAGCCGCTGCTTCTCCACCTCCGACAGCCGCCGGCTCAGATCATCCACCTTCTCCTTCTCCGCCGTCCTGAGGGAGTTGAGCTCGGTGATGTGGTTCTTCTCCGACAGGCGCAGCCGTGTCAGCTCCTGCTCTGCGAGCTTGAGCTTGCCGGCGGCGGATCGGCCCGCCTCCTCGCTCTCGGCGCAAGCGCGCGAGCGGCTCGGAGATCCGACTCCAGCTGCGGGACTTTGGCGGCTTCAGCTGCGGGCGGCCGGAAAGAAATATCAGCCAACCAAGATTAAAAAGAAAATAAGACATCAAGTCGAAAGAAGCGTAGAGCTCACCCTTGACGACCTCCAGCTCACGAGCCAAGGCGGCCCGCTCGATCTTGGCCCGGTGGTAGCTGGTCACCACCTGGTTGTACAAGAGGGTGCGCCGCTCCTCAACCGTCTGAAAGAATCAGTTGTTTAGACGAAACCTGAGCCGGCTTCAGGCAGCCGACCCATGTCTCGGAGGGCTACCAGGACAAGAAAATCGCAGAAGAAAAGAAAACACACCTTCTCAGCATCCTCCAGCGTCGCCAGCTGGGCAAGGGTCTCGGCGGCCTTGGTCTTGAGGCTGGCCCGATAGCCGGAGAAAAGCATCTTCATGGGCGCCGTGCCAGCTGCCCCTCCCGGCTGAGTACCTCGCAGAGTTCGCCCGATGCCATGCCCTCTCCATGGTTCCCGCCGAGCCGGCTGGAGTCGGAGGCGGACGGCACAGCCACCAGCCGGGCACCCTTGGCCACATGAAGGCCCTCGGACGGGCCCGCTGCGCCTCCGTCCTCACCAGCGCGCGCGAGTCGGCGCCCTCCGTGCGCGCCGGCTCGTCCCTCGCCGGCTCTGCCTGGTCGGCTCGTCCCTCGTCGGCTGCGGCGGCGGCGTCGCTCCGGGCGCAGCGGATGGCCCAGCCGGCCCAGCTTGTCTCCGGCGCACAGGCGCCCTCCGGACTCTCGTCCAACTCCACCACGGTGGGCCTGCTGCCGGCTCCGGCCGCAGCGGCGCGGCCCTGCCAGCGCCAGTCCTAGGAGCAGCCCCGCCGGCTCCGGCCCCGGCTGAAGGCGGCATGCCCCGCCCGGCCCCGCCGGCTGGGTCCAGAAGAGGCGTCCGGCGCGGGAACATGTCGTCCAGCGTCGGCTGCCGCGTTGGTTCGACCCGCATGCCGCGATCGGGCGCGGAGGCCAGCGGCACGGCAAAGGAAGACGCCCCTGTCGCAGGCGGCGGCGGCGGCGTAGGTGCGCGCGAGGAAGGCTGTGGCGTCTGCTCCCTCCTCTGGCGCGGAAGCGGCGACACCACGCGTGGAGCTTGCCGGGAGCCGCCGCCCTGGGCAAACTTGATAGGGGCCCTAGCCGGATAAACAGAAAGATAATAAGCACAAAAGTAAGGAAAGAAAAGGAATCAAACAAGAAAAAGAGAGAGAGCTCACCCGGCTTGCTCCGGGACCTTCTTCGGCTGATGCCGGCGCTGTTTCTTCGCCCTCGACTCCGCGGCGGCGGTGGAGCCGGCTCTCTTCGTGCCCTTGGGCGCCGAAGTCGCCGTGCGCTTGGCGGCCTCGTGCGCAGAGGCACGGCGGGGATTGGCCCCGTGCCGGACGTCGCCGGCTCCTCCTCCTCCTGGTGCTCTGGTGAAGGGGGCGGATTGTGCTCCCCCTGGCCGCCTAGATCAGGCGCCTGCGGCAGGTCGTCGTCACCGGCATGGTCGCCGGCTTGGTCAGCCGGATCGATGAGATCCGGCGTCCACCTCTTCGTCGCCAGGTCGCCGTCCTCGGCGTTCTGGCGCTCAAAAACCTAGAAAGACAGAAAAACATGAGCATAGCCGGAAGTCGGCAGAAGAAAAAGGAAGTCGGCCTCGCAGCCGCAAGCCGGAAAATGGCAAAGACACGAAGCTTACCCGCGCCGGTGGATGGTTCCTGTCGCAGGGCACCAGCCCGTAGCTCCAGTCCTCCGCCAGGTTCGCCTTGGTGATGTGGTTCACCCGGCTGGCCACCTGGGCCTTGGTGAGCGGCACCTTGGACGTCCGGTTCGGATCGAACCGGCCGGACATGTGCCCGATCTTGTGGGTGCGCATCTGGAGCGGTAGCACCCGGCGCTCGGCGATGGTGCAGAGAAGATCTTCGGCAGTCAGCCCGCCAGCGGTGGCTGTCGCCAGGAGATCCCAGAGCAGGTTCACCTCGGCGTTCTGGTCCGTCGAGCGGGCGTTGTGGCTCCAGTTGATCCGGCCGACTGGAGGAGCCGGATTGAACTCCGGCAGGTTGATCCGGTCGACGAGCTCCCCCTCGTTGCGCACGTAGAAGAATGACATTTGCCAGTTCTTCACCGAGTCGACGGTGGGGATCTTGGGGAAAGGCGTACCAGGCCGGGTGTAGATCGAGGCGGCGCCGCAGGCTCGCAGGCGGCCATCGTTGGTCTGCGCCTTCAAGAAGAAGAGCCGGCTCCAGAAGTCGATGTCGGGCCACAAGCCGGCGTAAGCCTCCATGAACGCTACGAAGCAGCTCAGGAGGACGCACGCGTTGGCCGGCAGGTGGTGCGGCTGAAGGCCGAAGTGGTCGAGGAATTGCCGGAAGAACGGCGAAGCCGGCAGACCCAGCCCGCGGTCGAGGTGCGCGCCGAAGACGACGCGCTCGCCGTTCCTCGGCTCGGGCTCCGTCTCCTCGCCGGGCACCCGCATGATGACCGATCGCGGACTCGCCGGAGGCGTACCAGCGCTCGATGTCGTCCTCCCGCATGTAGGAGCCCCTCCACGATCCACTGGGGGACGCCATTGACGAGGTCGAGGAAGAAGATGACCAGGAGAGGCTGAACGGCGAGGAAGAACCTTGCGATCGCGGCGGCGACAGCGGCGGCTGAGGACGCTCCGTCGAGACGCGCGGCCCCGTGGTGCCGGATTGGCGGGGTGGCGGCGGCGGATCGGTGGAGATTCGCCCGCCGGAGTTCGCCAGCGGAAGATGTTCGCCGGAGCAGCAGCGAGCTCGAGCGCGCAGAGGATAGCGATGGGAGCAAGAGTGCGAGGAAGAAGAAATGGCAAGTGGCCGCCTCGAGGCGCCCCCCCGCGGCATTTATAGCCACCCGACGCGGGCGGTTGGCCTCCAAGTGGCGGTCGTGGGCCGTAACTCCTCCCACGTCGCCGGATTTACTGCGCCGTAACTGCGCCGTAACTCCTCCCACGTCCACGACGGTTACCGAAAACGGCCACACCACGTCGCCCACTACCGCACCGGATCCGGGGGAACATTGATGTGACCAGACGAACCGACCACCGGGCCAGGCGTCAGACCCGTCAAGTCGGGCGCAGGACCCGAGGCGGCGGAGACTCCGGCGCGCCGCAAGCCGGAGCCGGACCAAAAGTTCCACTCAAGCCAAAATTCATCAGCAAGGCGGAGGCGCCGTCAGATCTTGCAAGAAAGCAAAAACTGTACAAGTGTAAAAAGCGGCCGGCTGGGAAGCAGCCGGCAGGAACGAGCCGGATGAGGGCGCAGCCGGCTGAATGGAAATTCTCAGTCGGCCCCTCCAAGTGCCGTCTAATATATTCGAGAAGCCGGGAAAACCTGCCTAGGTCCTTCTAAACGCAGGACCTTGCCAGCTTCGGGGGCTAATGTCGGGGGGAAGACCCCGGATAGGGCAATGGACGCGGAGCAGCCGGCTGGCCACTGGCCGGCTCGCGGCAAGGCCGGCTGAGGAGCAGCCGGCTGGCGCCGTGGCCGGCTGGTCCGAAAGCCGGTTGGCTCTAGGTCCTAGTCGGCCTGGCTGCGGCCACCAATGCTGTAGCTGGGCCGGCTTCTACAAGCCATATCCGACTGGGGTTTGTACCTCAGACCGACTCGAGGCTGGCGAGTCTTGCACTCGAAGGAACCGGGTTGGTGATCCGGGTTCCCAAAGTCCACGCTGACTCCATCTTCCATAAAGCGCGGGGCACTGTGGAGCAATAGTGCCACGCGCTGGACAGGCCGTCAGAGCTTACGACGATCCGTACTGGCTACAGTGGCTGACGGCGACAGGGACACCTCCTCCATACCGCTGACCGTGGCAGCCGGATGGGACAGGCCACGATGCTCAACCACTCCTGACATCACCACCTCGGGAAGGAGCGGAAGCCGAAGCCGGCCAAGCCGGCCAGTAGACTATAGGGTCTTATGTGTAAAGTGCCGGTGCCTATATAAGCCGCACTACCCCTCTAGTGCGAGGAGGATCGATCATTTATTGCTTTCACCTACCTACAGAGCTGCCCTGTGAGAGAGACCATCGTCTTCCTTAGCCTCTCAGGGCCAGCCGGACACAGCTCTAGGAGCACCAGCATCGTGTGATCATCATATACACTCATAGCAGGAGTAGAGGTTTTACCTCCACCGGAGGGCCTCGAACCTGGGTACGTCGCCGTGTCGCTCGTGCCCATACCCGCTTCCGGATACCGCCGTGAGATCCCTCAGGAACCACTTCGATTAGCCACCCTATGGCATATGCCGTGACGATACCACGACATCGAGCAGTGCGTCCACCCACGCATCCTTATCCTGCCGACAGCTTTAGTCACGGTTGCACCCTCCAACCGGGACTAAAGCTTACCCAAACGTCCTTATCCCACCAACAGTTTTCTTAGATGACACAAAACCACCTTTAGTCCGGTTGCACCCACCAGCCGGGACTAAAGGTTAGATGACCAGCTCTGGATTCCTCTTCTTCCCGCCATTTCTTCCCAGTCTACCCGCCTCTTTCTTCCCGCCTCCTATCTTCCCGCTCCCATTTTTCCCGCCATTTCTTACTACATATATGTAGCCCGGCTTGGCCAGCATTATCACATCTCTACAATCTCTCATCACTCTCTCATGGCTTCCACCGTACCCACTCTAACCTACCAGCAGGTGGAGGAGCTTTGCGCCTCGAACTACCCTTGCCCACCGGGCTACCGCGTCCCCGCCGGCTGGAGCCTAAGCGCCGGAGGAGTGCCGGTCCCTTCCGTCCCTCAGGGTACTGCGCGCCGGGCGGCCATCACGAACCACTACTACCTCGACCTCACGCCGGAGCAGCGGATGAATCCCCGCTGGCATCCCGATAACCAGCATACTTGGGACGCCTTCTTCATCAATCGGCGTGACAGGGCGCTCGCCAGGTATGAGGAGGACGGTCTGCCTCCTGGGAACTTCCACGAGGCCCGCCGTCGGCTATGGTGGTACGGTCGGACTCTACAGAGCGTCATGGACTACATCACGGCCGGCTATATCCCTCGCCTGCGCTATCCTCAGTTCGAGCCACGAGCGCCGCCCGACGACAGCGACGACGACGGTAGCGACGACGACGGCGGCAACTTAGAAGGCAGCGACTACCAGTACAACGGCAGCGACTATGAAGACTACGAGTATGCATATTATACGCCTAGGCAGGAGTATGACTAAGTCACTCCAAATTTCATGTATCATCAGTGGTATCTCGAATCAATCGAATCATTCGAAAATGGACACCAAACACATCACAAATAATATAATTCACATGATCCATTCAACAAAGTTTGGTACAATAAATGATTACACATCATTTCTACCCTTGTGTCCCTGCTTGCTTACGATTGTGCCGTATCCATGGAGCATCCTCATCATTTAACTTAATGCTTGGGTCGGTGTTCACTTTGAAGGGCGGAATTTCACCAAACATATTATAATCTTCTGATATGTCTGGCTTGTCCTCCACTCCCACGATGTTTCTTTTCCCTGAAAGAACAATGTGGCGCTTTGGATCATCGCATGATGTACTAATCGTTTTCTTATATTTCCGTTTCCTCGGTTTGCTACTCATGTCCTTCACATAGAAAACCTGAGCGACATCTTTGGCTAGGACGAATGGTTCGTCAAGGTAACCAAGATTGTTGAAATCCACCATTGTCATTCCGTATTGCTGGTCCACCTTTACCCCACCTCCTGTTAGCTTGAACCATTTGCACCGGAACAAAGGGACCTTAAAGGAGGGTCCATAGTCAAGTTCCCATATCTCCTCTATGTAACTATAATATGTGACCTTTTGCCCATTCTCGGTTACTGCATCAAAGCGGACACCACTGTTTTGGTTGGTGCTCTTTTTATCTTGGGCGATCGTGTAAAATGTATTCCCATTTATCTCGTACCCTTGGAAAGTCGTTATAGTCGAAGATGGTGTCTTGGCCAACATGTACAGTTGATCTCCAACACCATTGTCATTCATTAAATGTTTTCTCAACCAACTGCCAAAAGTCTCCATGTGGGCCTTTCTAATCCAGGATTCAGGCTTCCCCGGGTTGTCCGAGCGTAAAATATTCTTGTGTTTCTCAAAGTACGGAGCCACCAAGCTGGAAATGGTCAGAACAGTGTGGTGTGCTTCAGTCATAGAATGGTCGTCCATACATATCGTTGATTTCCTTCCGATCGTGCCTTTTCCACTTAGTCCCCCCTCGTGCCGCGATCGAGGAAGACCAATCGACTAAAGGTCAGGAACAAAGTCAACACAAAACTCAATTACCTCCTCATTTCCATATCCCTTGGCAATGCTTCCTTCTGGCCTAGCATGGTTATGAACATATTTCTTTAATACTCCCATGAACCTCTCAAAGGGGAACATATTGTGTAGAAATACAGGACCGAGGATGGAAATCTCTTCGAATAGGTGAACCAGGAGGTGCATCATAATATTGAAGAAGGATGGCGGGAACACCAACTCGAAACTGTCAAGACATTGGACCACATCGTTCTGTAGCCGTGGTAGATCTTCTGGATTGATTACCTTCTGAGAGATTGCATTGAGGAATGCACATATCTTCACAATGGCTACTCGAACATTTTCTGGTATGAGCCCCCTCAAAGCAATCGGAAGCAATTGCGTCATAATCACGTGGCAGTCGTGAGACTTCAGGTTTTGGAACTTTTTGTCCGCCATGTTTATTATTCCCTTTATATTCGACGAGAATCTAGATGGGACCTTCATACTGCTCAGGCATTCAAAAAAGATGACCTTCTCTTCTTTGGTAAGAGCGTAGCTGGCACGACCTTGAAACCATTCCGGATGTCGCTCATCAGGGTCTTTCAAATGTTGCTGGTCCTGCCGTGCTTCCTTTGTATCATTTGTCTTCCCATACATGCCCAAGAAGCTTAGCAGGTGATACGTCTCAAACGTATCTATAATTTCTTATGTTCCATGCTACTTTTATGATGATACTCACATGTTTTATACACATTATATGTCATTATTATGCATTTTCCGGCACTAACCTATTAACGAGATGCCGAAGAGCCAGTTGCTGTTTTCTGCTCTTTTTGGTTTCAGAAATCCTAGTAAGGAAATATTCTCGGAATTGGACGAAATCAACGCCCAGGGTCCTATTTTTCCACGAAGCTTCCAGAAGACCGAGGGAGAGACGAAGTGGGGCCACGGGGCGCCGCCACACTAGGGCGGCGCGGCCTGGACCCTGGCCGCGCCGGCCTGTGGTGTGGGCCCCCCCGTGGCGCCTCCTGACCTACCCTTCCGCCTACTTAAGCCTTCGTCGATAATAGCCCCAGTACCGAGAGCCACGATACGGAAAACCTTCCAGAGACGCCGCCGCCGCCAATCCCATCTCGGGGGATTCAGGAGATCGCCTCCGGCACCCTGCCGGAGAGGGGAATCATCTCCCGGAGGACTCTACACCGCCATGGTCGCCTCCGGATTGATGTGTGAGTAGTTCACCCCTGGACTATGGGTCCATAGCAGTAGCTAGATGGTTGTCTTCTCCTCATTGTGCTATCATTGTTAGATCTTGTGAGCTGCCTATCATGATCAAGATCATCTATCTGTAATGCTACATGTGCGTTTGTTGGGATCCGATGAATAATGAATACTATGCTATGTTGATTATCAATCTATCTATGTGTTGTTTATGATCTTGCATGCTCTCCGTTGCTAGTAGAGGCTCTGGCCAAGTCATTGCTTGTAACTCCAAGAGGGAGTAATTATGCTTGATAGTGGGTTCATGTCTCCATTAAATCTGGGGGAGTGACAGCAACCTCTAAGGTTGTGGATGTGCTGTTGCCACTAGGGATAAAACATCAATTCTATATCTAAGGATGTATTTGTTGATTACATTACGCACCATACTTAATGCAATTGTCTGTTGTTTGCAACTTAATACTGGAGGGGGTTCGGATGATAACCTGAAGGTGGACTTTTTAGGCATAGATACATGCTGGATAGCGGTCTATGTACTTTGTCGTAATGCCCAATTAAATCTCACACTACTCATCATAACATGTATGTGCATTGTTATGCTCTCTTTATTTGTCAATTGCCCAACTGTAATTTGTTCACCCAATATGCTATTTCTTATGGGAGAGACACCTCTAGTGAACTGTGGACCCCGGTCCATTCTTTTACATCGAATACAATCTACTGCAATACTCGTTTTACAGTTTTCTGCAAACATCATCTTCCACACTATACATCTAATCCTTTGTTACAGCAAGCCGGTGAGATTGACAACCTCACTGTCAAGTTGGGGCAAAGTAATTGGGTTGTGTTGTGCAGGTTCCACGTTGGCGCCAGAATCCCTGGTGTTGCGCCGCACTACACTCCACCGCCATCAACCTTCAACGTGCTTCTTGACTCCTACTGGTTCGATAAACCTTGGTTTCTTACTGAGGGAAAACTTGCCGCTGTACGCATCACACCTTCCTCTTGGGGTTCCCAACGGACGTGTGCTTTACCGTCACAAGGAAGCTACTTTCTGGCGACGTTGCAATCCAACTCCCACGTCAGCAGCATATTTTCTGGCGCCGTTGCCGGGGAGATCAAGACACGCTGCAAGGGGAGTCTCCACTTCCAATCTCTTTATTTTGTTTTTGTCTTGCTTTACTTTTATTTACTACTTTGTTTGCTGCACTAAAACAAAACACAAAAAAATTAGTTGCTAGTTTTATTTTATTTACTATCTTGTTTGCCATATTAAAAACACAAAAAAATTAGTTACTTGCATTTACTTTACTTATTTCATCATGTTTCCTCCTAAGTTTATTCTTAAAGATGTACCGGTAGGACGAGGGTCTATCCTTGGGAAAGATAATATAGAAGATTTTTTCACTCATATTAGTACGGTTGAAGATTTTGAAGATAGACACTTGGTAGAACTTGCTCCTACTTATAAAATTGTTGTTGCTTCTTTAGTACACGCGTTAGAAGCTAGATTTGTTAATCTCAATCCCGTGATTCAACATATGTTTCTTACACTCTGCGATATGGAAGAAGGAGAAAAGAAAGATTTTGTGTTAGAAACCCTTCTTAAAGAATTTGGTGGTATAGCAAGAGAAGGTAGAAAAGTCTTTACTAAATATAATATGCTTGGCTCTTATACCAACTTTGCTAGTATCCTTGAAAAGATGGAAAAAGATAGACAAAAGTACACTAATCAAGTTAATTATGAGGGGGATATTAAAACATCAATACCTTGCAAGCTCTTAGGAATGTGTGAGGCTCTAGAAAATAACTATGCTTGGCTTGTCCCTGAAAATTTGTTTGATGAGAATAGCAAGCCTAAGACTAATGAAAAGGGAGCCTCTGAAACTTACATAGATAATATACAATGCATAGTTGAGAAAACTCCAAACCCCGATGTTGATGCTTCATCTCTTGATAATACTTGATACACACTTTCTGCGCCTAGCTGAAAGGCGTTAAAGAAAAGCGCTTATGGGAGACAACCCATTATTTTACTACAGTACTTTTGTTTTATATTTGAGTCTTGGAAGTTGTTACTACTGTAGCAACCTCTCCTTATCTTAGTCTTATTGCATTGTTGTGCCAAGTAAAGTCTTTAGTGATAAAGTTGATACTAGATTTGGATTACTGCGCAGTAACAGATTTCTTGCTGTCACGAATTTGGACAGTAGTCTCTATAGGTAACTCAGAAAATTATGCCAATTTACGAGCGTGATCCTCAGATATGTACGCAACTTTTATTAGTTTTGAGTTTTCTCATTTGAGCAAGTCTGGTGTCCCAGAAAAAAATGTCTTTACAGACTGTTCTGTTTTGACAGATTCTGCCTTTTATTTCGCATTGCCTGTTTTGCTATGTTTGATGGATCTTTGTTCCATTAACTTTCAGTAGCTTTGTGCAATGTCCAGAAGTGTTAAGAATGATTGTGTCACCTCTGAACATGTGAATTTTTGGTTATGCACTAACCCTCTAATGAGTTTGTTTCGAGTTTGGTGTGGAGGAAGTTTTCAAGGATCAAGAGAGGAGGATGATACAATATGATCAAGAAGAGTGAAAGTTCTAAGCTTGGGGATGCCCTGGTGGTTCATCCCTGCATATTTCAAGAAGACTCAAGCATCTAAGCTTGGGGATGCCCAAGGCATCCCCTTCTTCATCGACAACATTATCAGGTTTCTCTAGTGAAACTATATTTTTATTCCATCACATCTTATATGTTTTACTTGGAGCGTCTTTATGTTCTTGTTTTTGTTTTGTTTGAATAAAGTTGGATCCTAGCATTCATTGTGTGGGAGAGAGACACGCTCCGCTGTTGCATATGGACACATATGTCCTTAGGCTTTACTAATAATATTCATGGCGAAGGTTGAACTGTTTCGTTAAATTGTTATATGGTTGGAAACGGGAAATGCTACATGTGGTAATTGGTATAACATCTTGAATAATGTGATACTTGGCAATTGTTGTGCTCATGTTTAAGCTCTTGCATCATATACTTTGCACCTATTAATGAAGAAATACATAGAGATTGCTAAAATTTGGTTTGCATAATTGGTCTCTCTAAGGTCTAGATATTTTCTAGTAAAGGTCGAACAACAAGGAAGACGGTATAGAGTCTTATAATGCTTACAATATGTCTTTTATGTGAGTTTTGCTGTACCGGTTCATACTTGTGTTTGCTTTAAACAACCTTGCTAGCCTAAACCTTGTATCGAGAGGGAATACTTCTCATGCATCCAAAATCCTTGAGCCAAACACTATGCCACTTGTGTCCACCATACCTACCTACTGCATGGTATTTCTCCGCCATTCCAAAGTAAATTGCTTGAGTGCTACCTTTAAAATTTCCATTCTTTATCTTTGCAATATATAGCTCATGGGACAAATAGCCTAAAAACTATTGTGGTATTGAATATGTACTTATGCATCTTATCTCTTATAAGTTGCTTGTTGTGCGATAATCATGCTCCTGGGGACGCCATCAACTATTTCTTTCTTGAATATCATGTGAGTTGCTATGCATGTTCGTCTTGTCTGAAGTAAGGGCGATTTACCATGAGTTGAATGGTTTGAGTATGCATATTGTTAGAGAAGAACATTGGGCCGCTAACTAAAGCCATGATTCATGGTGGAAGTTTCAGTTTTGGACAAATATCCTCAACCTCATATGAGAACATTATTTGTTGCTAAATGCTTATGCATTAAAGTGGAGTCCATTATCTGTTGTCTATGTTGTCCCGGTATGGATGTCTAAGTTGAGAATAATCAAAAGCGAGAAATCCAATGCGAACTTTCTCCTTAGACCTTTGTACAGGCGGCATAGAGGTACCCCATTGTGACACTTGGTTAAAACATATGTATTGCGATGATAATCCAGGTAATCCGAGCTAATTAGGACAAGGTGCGGGCACTATTGGTATACTATGCATGAGGCTTGCAACTTGTAGGATATAATTTACATGATACATATGCTTTATTACTACCGTTGACAAAATTGTTTCTTGTTTTCAAAACAAAAGCTCTAGCACAAATATAGCAATCCATGCTTCCCTCTGCGAAGGGCCATTCTTTTACTTTTATTGTTGAGTCAGTTTACCCATTTCCTTCTATCTCAAGAAGCAAACACTTGTGTTAACTGTGCATTGATTCCTACATACTTGCATATTGCACTTGTTATATTACTTTATGTTGACAATATCCATGAGATATACATGTTACAAGTTGAAAGCAACCGCTGAAACTTAATCTTCCTTTGTGTTGCTTCAATGCTTTTACTATGAATCTATTGCTTTATGAGTTAACTCTTATGCAAGACTTATTGATGCTTGTCTTGAAAGTACTATTCATGAAAAGTCTTTGCTATATGATTCAGTTGTTTACTCATTACATTAACCATTGCTTCGAATCGCTGCATTCATTACATGTGCTTACAATATTATTGATCAAGATTACGATAGCATGTCACTTGAGAAATTATCTTTGTTATCGTTTACCTACTCGGGACGAGTAGGAACTAAGCTTGGGGATGCTTGATACGTCTCAAACGTATCTATAATTTCTTATGTTCCATGCTACTTTTATGATGATACTCACATGTTTTATACACATTATATGTCATTATTATGCATTTTCCGGCACTAACCTATTAACGAGATGCCGAAGAGCCAGTTGCTGTTTTCTGCTGTTTTTTGTTTCAGAAATCCTAGTAAGGAAATATTCTCGGAATTGGACGAAATCAACGCCCAGGGTCCTATTTTTTCACGAAGCTTCCAGAAGACCAAGGGAGAGACGAAGTGGGGCCACGGGGCGCCGCCACACTAGGGCGGCGCGGCCTGGACCCTGGCCGCGCCGACCTGTGGTGTGGGCCCCCCGTGGCGCCTCCTAACCTACCCTTCCGCCTACTTAAGCCTTCGTCGATAATAGCCCCAGTACCGAGAGCCACGATACGGGAAACCTTCCAGAGACGCCGCCGCCGCCAATCCCATCTTGGGGGATTCAGGAGATCGCCTTCGGCACTCTGCCGGAGAGAGGAATCATCTCCCGGAGGACTCTACACCGCCATGGTCGCCTCCGGATTGATGTGTGAGTAGTTCACCCCTGGACTATGGGTCCATAGCAGTAGCTAGATGGTTGTCTTCTCCTCATTGTGCTATCATTGTTAGATCTTGTGAGCTGCCTATCATGATCAAGATCATCTATCTATAATGCTACATGTGCGTTTGTTGGGATCCGATGAATAATGAATACTATGCTATGTTGATTATCAATCTATCTATGTGTTGTTTATGATCTTGCATGCTCTCCGTTGCTATTAGTGGCTCTAGCCAAGTCATTGCTTGTAACTCCAAGAGGGAGTAATTATGCTCGATAGTGGGTTCATGTCTCCATTAAATCTGGGGGAGTGACAGCAACCTCTAAGGTTGTGGATGTGCTGTTGCCACTAGGGATAAAACATCAATTCTATATCTAAGGATGTATTTGTTGATTACATTACGCACCATACTTAATGCAATTGTCTGTTGTTTGCAACTTAATACTGGAGGGGGTTCGGATGATAACCTGAAGGTGGACTTTTTAGGCATAGATGCATGCTGGATAGCGGTCTATGTACTTTGTCGTAATGCCCAATTAAATCTCACACTACTCATCATAACATGTATGTGCATTGTTATGCTCTCTTTATTTGTCAATTGCCCAACTGTAATTTGTTCACCCAATATGCTATTTCTTATGGGAGAGACGCCTCTAGTGAACTGTGGACCCCGGTCCATTCTTTTACATCGAATACAATCTACTGCAATACTCGTTTTACAGTTTTCTGCAAACATCATCTTCCACACTATACATCTCATCCTTTGTTACAGCAAGCCGGTGAGATTGACAACCTCACTGTCAAGTTGGGGCAAAGTAATTGGGTTGTGTTGTGCAGGTTCCACGTTGGCGCCGGAATCCCTGGTGTTGCGCCGCACTACACTCCGCCGCCATCAACCTTCAACGTGCTTCTTGACTCCTACTGGTTCGATAAACCTTGGTTTCTTACTGAGGGAAAACTTGCCGCTGTACGCATCACACCTTCCTCTTGGGGTTCCCAACGGACGTGTGCTTTACCGTCACAAGGAAGCTACTTTCTGGCGACGTTGCAATCCAACTCCCATGTCAGCAGCAGGTTCACGCAAATATTCTTCGTAACATGCATCACGTCGATTGCAGAGCGGACATCTAGGACTTTCCAATATTCTAGCTCCCAAAATATAGATTTCTTCTTCCACATGGGTGCGTGCCTGTCAGCTCCCTGCGGAACTGATTGTCCGCCAGGACCCTTTCCAAAGATGACTTTCAAATCCTTGACCATATCAAATACCTTCGCACCAGTACGTTCCGCAGGCTTCGGCCGGTGATCTGCCTTGCCGTTGAAATGCTTGCCTTTCTTTCTTACATTATGATGTCGGTGAAGAAATCGACGATGCCCCAGGTACATGTTCTTCTTACAATTTGGCAAATACACACTTTCAGTCTCATGTAAGCAGTGCGTGCATGCATTGTATCCCTTATTTGTCTGTCCCGATAGGTTACTAAGAGCAGGCCAATCGTTGATGGTTACGAAAAGCAACGCTCGTAGGTCAAATTCCTCTTCTTTGTGCTCATCCCACACACGTACACCAGGTCAGCCCCACAACTATAAAAGTTCATCAACTAATGGCCTTAGGTACACATCGATGTCGTTGCCGGGTTGCTTCGGACCTTCGATGAGCACTGGCATCATAATGAACTTCCGCTTCATGCACAACCAAGGAGGAAGGTTGTAGATGCATAGAGTCACGGGCCAGGTGCTATGGCTGGAGCTCTGCTCGCCAAAAGGATTCATGCCATTTGTACTTAGACCAAATCTTATGTTCCTTGCGTCAGCTGCAAAATCTTTGAACTCTCTATCGATCTTTCTCCATTGCGTTCCATCTGCGGGGTGTCTCAACTCCCCGTCTGACTTACGGTCCTCTTTATGCCATCGCAACAACTTGGCATGCTCTTTGTTCCTGAACAGACGTTTCAACCGTGGTATTATAGGAGCATACCACATCACCTTGGCGGGAACCCTCTTCCTGGGTTTCTCGCCATCAACATCGTCACTAGGGTCATCGCCTCTGATCTTATAACGCAATGCAGTGCATACCGGGCATTCATTCAAATTCTCATATTCACCGCGGTAGAGGATGCTGTCGTTAATGCATGCATGTATCTTCAGAACCTCTAAACCTAGAGGGCAGACAACCTTCTGTGCTTCGTACGTACTGGCGGGCAACTCGTTATTCTTTGAAAACATATTCTTCATCATTTTCAACAAATTTTCAAATCCCGAGCCAGATAGACCTTCCTGTGCCTTCCATTTCAGCAAATCCAGTGTGCAGCCCAACTTTTTCAGACCATTATCGCATCCGGGGTACAGCGACTTTTTGTGATCCTCTAACATGCGATCCAAATTCTTCCTCTCCTTTTCAGTTTCGCAGCCTCTCCGTGCATCAGCAATGGTCCGACTAAGTTCATCAGCGGGCTCATCACGTTCCTCTTCTTCACCTTCCCCTTCACCTTCCCCTTCACCTTCCCCACTGATACGTCTCAAACGTATCTATAATTTCTTATGTTCCATGCTAATTTATTGATGATACTCACATGTTTTATACATACTTTATGTCATATTTATGCATTTTCCGGCACTAACCTATTGACAAGATGCCGAAGAGCCAGTTGCTGTTTTCTGCTGTTTTTGGTTTCGGAAATCCTAGTAAGGAAATATTCTCGGAATTGGATGAAATCAACGCCCAGGGTCTTATTTTTGCACGAAGCTTCCAGAAGACCGAAAGATCACGAAGTGGGGCGACAAGGCACCGCCACACTAGGGCCGCGTGGCCAAGGGTGGGGCCGCGCCGCCCTAGCGTGTGGGGCCCTTGTGACGCCCCCTGACCTACCCTTCCGCCTACTTAAAGCCTTCGCCGCGAAAACCCCAGTACCGAGAGCCACGATATGGAAAACCTTCCAGAGACGCCGCCACCGCGAATCCCATCTCGGGGGATTCAGGAGATCGCCTCCGGCACCCTGCCGGAGAGGGAAATCATCTCCCGGAGGACTCTTCATCGCCATGATCGCCTCCGGATTGATGTGTGAGTAGTTCACCCCTGGACTATGGGTCCATAGCAGTAGCTAGATGGTCATCTTCTCCTTATTGTGCTATCATTGTTGGATCTTGTGAGCTGCCTAACATGATCAAGATCATCTATTTGTAATGCTACATGTTGCGTTTGTTGGGATCCGATGAATATGGAATACTATGTTATGTTGATTATCAATCTATCATATATGTGTTGTTTATGATCTTGCATGCTCTCCGTTGCTAGTAGAGGCTCTGGCCAAATTGATACTTGTAACTCCAAGAGGGAGTATTTATGCTCGATAGTGGGTTCATGCCTCCATTAATTCTGGGACAGTGACAGAAAGTTCTAAGGTTGTGGATGTGCTGTTGCCACTAGGGATAAAACATCGATGCTTTGTCTAAGGATATTTGTGTTGATTACATTACGCACCATACTTAATGCAATTGTCTGTTGTTTGCAACTTAATAATGGAAGGGGTTCGGATGATAAACTGAAGGTGGACTTTTTAGGCATAGATGCATGCTGGATAGCGGTCTATGTACTTTGTCGTAATGCCCAATTGAATTCCACATTACTCATCATGATATGTATGTGCATTATTATGCCCTCTTTATTTGTCAGTTGCCAAACTGTAATTTGTTCACCCAACATGCTATTTCTTATCGGAGAGACACCACTAGTGAACTGTGGACCCCGGTCCATTCTTTTACATCGAATACAATCTACTGCAATACTTGTTCTTACTGTTCTTTGCAAACATCATCTTCCACACTATACATCTAATCCTTTTGATGAGGGCTAAGCCCTAGGTGTGGCCCGATCTTCACGGATTTGGGTGGAATTCGTGGGGGAGGTGGATGAACGCGATGAACACGATGAACGCGGAGGGGAATCGTGGGGATACAACACACACACGCACACAAATCGGTTTTCCCTCGTTGGCCCGAACCACCAACTCGATAGAGGTTGCGAGAAAAGACCTTCCGGTAGAAGTCCCGCAAAGAGATCGACAAGTCGAATCCCGAGAGATCTAGAAGGGCGAAAAGACCGGAAGGTTGATAGAAGTGCAAGCAAAAGACCAAATAGGTAGAAGTGCAAGCAAAAGACCAACAATCGGTAGAAGTCGCCAAAGAGATCTTCACGAGTCGACAAGGAGCCCGGGTGGGTAGATACAAGATCCAAGATCTAGGTAGTTTCCCACAAGGGTGAGCACAGCTCAGGTTTTAGTTTATCATCAAGTCTGAGTCTCAGATCTGAGCCAACTAGGCTACTTATAGTAGGTGGGGCGAAGGGGTAAGTTACAAGCTGAAAGTGCTGATGTGCTGAAACACGTAGGGGCGGAAGTTACGGTCAAGCTGGGCGGAAGTTCCGGTCAGGGGCGGAAGTTCCGGTCCTGGGGGCCGGAAGTTCCGGCCGGGCCAGAAGTTCCGGCCAAGTTCCGGCCAAGTTCCGGAAATCGTCCATTTCCTCGCAGTAACATCCAGTGTTGTTTTCGCGCAATTTCGGAACTTGGGCGGAACTTGGGCGGAAGTTCCGGCGGGGCGGAAGTTCCGGTCCCTCGGGGCGGAAGTTCCGGCCTGATGCTTTTTCCTGGGCGCTGGAGGGCATCTTGGGGGCATCTTGGAGGAATCTGGCCGGAAGTTCCGGTCCTGGGGGGCGGAAGTTCCGGCCTGGGCGCTGTAGCTCCATCTTCATCGTTTCCAGCTCTCTCTCCAATGGCTTGGTCTCCATGGCTTGCGTCTTGATCGATGTACCTGATTGAACATAGGGTATTTGCATGAAGTAGCAAGCCATCCAAGGGGGTATCAAATGTATACGTGGAGAGGAGCGAATTCACCTCTTGGTGTAGTGCTTTGGCTCGAGCTCGTGTCATTGGGCCACGCGGAGGGCTTGTTGGTCTTGATGTAGTGTCGACCTTGGGTAGGGCTGCATCATCTCCCCCCCTTGGGAAAGAGTCGTCCTCGACTCTATGTTCTCCTCATCGCCATGATAGGGTGAGAGGTCGGACACATTGAACGTGTTGCTCACCAAGTACTTGGATGTTGGTATGTCGATGACGTAGGCATTGTCGTTGATGCGCTTGAGGACCTTGAAGGGACCATCACCTCGGGGCTTGAGCTTGGAGTTTCTTTCTTGAGGGAAACGGTCCTTGCGGAGATGTAACCATACTAGGTCTCCTTCATTGAAGATCCGTGCCTTTTTCTTCATGTTTAGTCTAGTGGCTTGGCGAAGAACTTGTTGCTCGATCGTTGCCCTTGTATCTTCATGTAGCTTCTTCATGTATTGGGCTCATTTGTCGATGTCCATGTTGACTTGTTCATGTAGCGGAAGAGGAAGGAGATCAATTGCCGTAGGTGGTTCGAACGCGTAGACGACCATGAAGGGGCTTCGCATTGTTGTGGAATGCTTGGAGCGGTTGTAAGCAAACTCCGCATGCGGGATGCAATCTTCCCATGACTTCAAATTCTTCTTTACAAGGACTCGGAGTAGTGTGGAGAGGCTTCGGTTCACCACTTCGGTTTGCCCATCGGTTTGTGGATGTGAAGATGATGAGAACAAAAGCTTGACGTTGAAGTTGGCCATTAGTGTCTTCCAAAGGTAGCTCATGAACTTGACATCTCGATCCAACACAATGCTTCTTGGTACACCGTGGAGTCTCACAATTTCCCTGAAAAACAAGGAAGCAATGTGTGAAGCATCGTCCGTTCTAGAGCATGGTATGAAATGAGCCATTTTAGAGAATCGATCAACCACTACAAAGATAGAATCATGACCATATCTAGTGCGAGGCAATCCTAGTACAAAATCCATACTTATGTCGGACCAAGGAGCATGAGGAATAGGCAATGGTGTATAAAGACCATAGGGGTTAGAAGTGGACTTAGCTTGTAAGCATGTTGTACACCGTCGGCAAAGGCGCTCCACGTCTCTCTTCATTTTTGGCAAATAATAGTGAGTGGAAAGCATTGCATATGTCTTGTCTCTTCCAAAGTGTCCCATAAGACCACCACCA
This sequence comes from Lolium perenne, assembly GCF_019359855.2. NCBI lineage: Eukaryota > Viridiplantae > Streptophyta > Magnoliopsida > Poales > Poaceae > Lolium > Lolium perenne. The sequence continues at coordinate 194,614,366 of NC_067245.2, forward strand.
TGCGATTCTTGTAAGAGCAAAAGGCGAAGCGAGGACATAGGAATGCAAAGTTTGTTGCCCTTGAACAAGAATCCTTGGTGCAAATAGAAATCATCGATGCCCTTAACATGAGAACACTTTTCAAATATGGGTCCAAAGAAGGTGTCGGAGGCATATAAATCTTTGATTTCATCAAGTCCCAAAACATGGAAATCCAATCGAGTGAGTAAAAGGGTGAGTTTGCGGGAAAGAGCATCCGCAACTACATTGTCCTTGCCCTTCTTGTATTTGATTACATATGGGAAAGACTCAATGAACTCGACCCATTTGGCATGTCTTTTGTTCAAATTGTGTTGACTTTTCAAATACTTCAAAGACTCATGGTCGGAGTGAATGAAAAACTCTTTTGGCCAAAGGTAATGTTGCCAAACTTCAAGAAGACGAACCAAAGCATAAAGTTCCTTGTCATATATAGGATAGTTGAGGCGTGCGCCATCTAACTTCTCGCTATAGTATGCCACGGGTTTTCCATTTTGCATGAGGACACCACCAATTCCAAGTCCACTCGCATCACATTCAATCTCAAAAGTTTTTGCAAAGTCGGGAAGAACGAGTAGTGGTGCCTCGGTGAGTTTCTTTTTCAATTCATCAAAAGCGTGTTGTTGTGCCTTGCCCCAAACAAACGGAACATTCTTTTTGGTAAGCTCATTTAAAGGGCAAGCAATGGTGCTAAAATCTTTCACAAAGCGTCTATAGAAACCAGCGAGTCCATGAAAACTTCGAACTTGAGCAACATTTGTAGGAGTAGGCCAATTGTGGATGGCCTCAACCTTTGAAGAATCAACCTCAATTCCCTCGGCGGAAACCACAAATCCAAGAAAAACCAACTTGTTTTGAGCGAAGGTGCACTTGGAAAGATTTCCAAAAAGCTTTTCACGGCGCAAGATGCATAAGACTTCTCTCACATGTTGCACATGGTCCTCGAGATTTTTGCTATATATGAGAATATCATCGAAGTAGACAACCACACTCTTGCCAATGAGAGGTCACAAGATGTGATTCATGAGATGCATGAAAGTCGATGGAGCATTGGAAAGGCCAAATGGCATGACAAGCCATTCATAGAGACCAAGTTTGGTCTTGAATGCCGTCTTCCATTCGTCGCCTATTGCCATGCGGATTTGATGGTAGCCACTACGCAAATCAATCTTAGAGAAAATCGTGGCACCACTCAATTCATCTAGCATGTCATCTAAACGCGGAATGGGATGGCGATAGCGAACGGTAATGGCATTGATGGGGCGGCAATCCATACACATTCGTTGCGACTCATCCGGTTTAGGAACGAGGATCACGGGAACCGCACAAGGGCTTAAGCTTTCATGAACATACCCTTTTTCGAGGAGGTCTTGTATTTGGCGTTGGATCTCATTTGTGTCTTCGGGGTTGGTGCGGTAGGCGGTGCGGTTTGGGAGAGGAGCGCCGGGTATGAGGTCGATGCGGTGTTCGATGCCTCTAAGCGGTGGTAGTCCATGAGGAAGCTCGTCGGGGAAGACATCTTGGAATTCCTTCAAAAGAGACAACAAAGACGAAGGAAGTGTTGTTAAGTTGTTAGTCTCCGAAGATGGCCCGTTGCAAATGAGCACATAGTGCAATTTGGTGGATGGGTTGTGGTGCACTTCTCTCATCTCACTCTTGGTAGCTATGAGGACACTCTTCATCTCACTCACATATGGCTTGTGGCGCTCACTTTCTTTTTGGTGGGTCACTCTCTCACCGCTCATCTCACTAGTGGTAGAAGCTTCCTTAGCCCTCGCTAGAGCCTTTGCATTGTCCGCAATTACTTGGCTAGGAGTCATTGGGCGTAGGATGTATGTCTTGTCGTCGACCTTGAAGCTATAGGCATTTGTGTAGCCATCATGGTTTGCTCTTTTGTCATATTGCCAAGGCCGACCAAGTAGCATGTGACACACCGTCATGGGTACTACATCACAATCAACGATGTCTTCATAGGCTCCAATCTTGAAGGACACGGAGACGGTGTGTTGTATCTTCACATTTCCATTGTCGCTTAGCCATTGCACATGGTAAGGATGGGGGTGTTTCCTTAGTGGAAGGTTGAGCTTGGAGCAAAGTTCGGTGCTTGCAAGGTTGTGGCAACTCCCACCATCGATGATAACCTTTATTGATTTGCCATTGATTTCGGCTCTTGTTTGGAAGATGTTGCATCTTTGGTCTTCATTGGGGAGCACATGGGTTGTCAACACTTTGGTCACCACAAGTGATGGGTTTGCGTCATGCACACATAGGACTTGCTCTTGGTCTTCCAAGTCATCATCTTCATGGTTGGTTGCGGCTTGTACCAAGGCTTCATATTCACCTTCACTCAAGTACTCCACATCTCCATCATCTCGAGTTATCATAACTCTTGTGTTCTTGCATTCAAAGGATTTATATCCTTGGGCATCACACTTGAAGCAAGTGATGTTACTAGATCCCGTGGAAGCTTTGGAGGACATGGTGGATTGATCCGGCTTGAAGCTTGTTGTCTTGAAGGCACTCTTCGTTTGCTTGGGAGGATCCTTGGATGCACTAGCGCTTGTGTTTTTTATGCTTGAGGAGGTATTTGTTGCATTTCTTGCGGCGAAGAAGGACTTTGTCTTGGCACTTGCTATGTCTTCTCGCACTTGGCGCTCGGCTCTTGTAGCTTGATGAAGTAACTCAACCATGTTGGTGTAAGGCAAAAATTCCACTATCCTCTTGACGGGAATGTTCAATCCATTCAAGAATCTTGCCATTGTTTGCTCTTCTCGCTCGTCCACATTTGCACTCATCATAGTCATGTGCATCTCCTTGTAATACTCTTCGACGGACTTGAAGCTTTGCTTGAGTTGAGTAAGCTTGTTGAAGAGGTCACGTTTGTGGTGGTTGGGCACGAAGCGTTTGTGCATTACTTCTTGCATCTGTTCCCATGTGCCAATGGGCTCTAACTCTTCCTTAGCACGCTTCTTGTTCACTTCTTCCCACCAAACATTTGCTTATCCCTCAAACTCAAGTGATGCCATAGCCACCTTCTTTGCTTCGGAGAAGTTGTGTATGCGGAAGATCTTGTCAACCTTGAGTACCCAAGATAAGTATGCATCGGGATCTTCCTCTCCTTGGAACTTGGGCATGGTGAATTTGAGCTTCCCAAAGATTTCTTCCTCATTGCGGTCATTGCGTCTAGGAGGCGGTCTTGCATCATCTTCATCCTCATTATTGTTGCGAGGTTGTGGAGGGCGAGGTTGTGGACCTTGAGCATCTCTATTGTTGTTTCGATGTTGTTGAGGAGGAGGTGGTCTTCCATGACCTTCATCTTGATCATCTATGTTGTTGAGGAGGAGGTGGTCTTCCATGACCTTCATCTTGATCATCATTGTTGTGGAAGCGTCGAGGCATCACACTTTCTTCACTTGATGCTTGGTGATGACTAGATTCTTCATTTCTTGCCCTTGGAGGAGGTCTTCTAGCATGAGAACGATCATCATGATGGCAGCGATTATCTTGACCTTGAGGGCGTTGAGGATGAACAACATTGATGATTTGGCGCTCTTGGCGCTCTTGCCTTTGTTCCTCTTCATGAAGTCCTCTAGCTTGAGCTTCTTGTACTTGTCGTTGTCGCTCTTGTTCTTCAAGTGCTTGTTGTTCATTGCGAATACGCTCTTGTTCTCTTGCGTGAACTAGCTCTTGATCATGATGGAGGCGTTCTTGCTCTTGTTGGAATTGAGCATTGAGGTTCTCTTGACGAAGGCGCTCTTCTTCAAGGCGTTGTCGTTCTTGAACAAGTCGAAGTCGAGCTTGCTCCGCTTCTTGAGCTTGTTGGTGAAGCACTTGAACATCCACATTATGGTGGCGTGGGTCTTCATTTGAATCATGGTGAGACGGTGTAGGAGCTCTTGACCTTGAGCTATGAGAGCGCGAAGACCTTGAGTGGTGTCTTCTCTCTTCTTGATGGTTGAGTGTATGGAGGATATTGTCCAACGCCGTCTTCATTTCCCTTGTCTCTTGACCTTGTATGGCAAGTGTTGCCTTCAACTCATTGCCATGAGTTTCAATCTTCTCATTGAGGTCTTGAACTTGATTGTTGAGGTCATTCCTTTGCACTTGAGCTCTTTCTTCATAGCGGACATTTGTATCCTTGAGCATGGCTTCAAATTGATTGAGCTTGGCGTGGACGGCTTGAGTAGCTATTCAATGTTGGTGCCGTGTCATCGGTAGTTGGTTCCCTTCTCCACTAGACATGGTTACAACTAAAACAAGAACTATGTGGTGGGTGGTTAGGAGAAACTACCAAGAAAGTCAAAACTTGCGAACCAAAATCGAAAAGGTGTTTCAAGGCAAAGGACAACCGATATGTATGCACACACACAAAAACAAAACTCTATATGGTGTTAGGTATGGATGTGGAAAACCAAATGGAAGAACCAAACGAAAAGTCTATTGTCAAAAGTGGGTAAGATCCAAAAGTCACAAGTCAAAGGCGGTGATCACAAAAGGCATACACAAGGGGGAACACACACGTGGGACAAAATGAGGTTAGCGCGACTTGGAAAATGAGCACGAACAAAATTGGTCCTAACGAAGACTACTAGCTCGATGTCACGCTAACACAAGAGAGACCGTGGCTTGGTTGCAAAATTGAGAAGCAACAAGATTTGCGCAAGACGCCTCTCTTCTCTTTTCTCTCTTTTGCTTATAAGCTTTGGACTCTTTTGTGTAACTCACACTCTTTTTCTCTTTTTGTATTTTTCTTACTTTTTCTCACTATGCATCGATACTACTATCTATGTAAGTATGTCACACTTATTTTGCTTTTCTTTTCACACGAGCTTGCTTCGTAGCTTTGCTCAACACACGCACACCCTCACGGTCGGGACGCTTGCGCAATGCTTCGCAACACTAGAAAGCCACTCTCGATAGGAAAGATACGCAAAAGAGGCTAGGGCTACAAGTTAGGGGGCAAGTTATACCACTTGATGATGGTGGCCGACGATCTTGAACTTGCTATGGTGGAGGTGTCAAATGAACCGCTTGGATCCTCGGGGTGCCGTCGTCGTTGTCGATGTTGCGGAAGCTTTGTGGTAGCTGAAATGGCACTCAAACCGAAGTCCAAACACAACGGGGTTAGTACCAAAACGAAAAACGAAGGTTGCTGTCAAAATTTCGGCCAGGCAGAACTTCCGGTCCTGAGGGGCGGAACTTCCGGTCCCGGGCGGAACTTCCGGTCCTACCGGGCGGAACTTCCGGTCGCAATCAGATCTGCGGGCTGTTCGTCGATTTGGGCGGAAATCCGGGCGGAAATCCTTCGAATTCGAGAAAAATTTGGCACTAGAAGCTGTGGGAAGGTGGGGGAATTGCAGATCAACACCAAAGACAAGTTTCCAATGGACCAAAACCACCAAAAACTCAACAAATCGCGAGATCCAACCAAGGTCAATTTGGGGCTATTTTTTGGGAAAAATTTGTAAATTTTTTTGGGCGAAATTGGTGGAATGGGGTGGGGTGGAGGTCAAATCCGTGGCAACCAAAGAGCTTCTGATACCATATGATGAGGGCTAAGCCCTAGGTGTGGCCCGATCTTCACGGATTTGGGTGGAATTCGTGGGGGAGGTGAATGAACGCGATGAACACGATGAACGCGGAGGGGAATCGTGGGGATATAACACACACACGCACACAAATCGGTTTTCCCTCGTTGGCCCGAACCACCAACTCGATAGAGGTTGCGAGAAAAGACCTTCCGGTAGAAGTCCCGCAAAGAGATCGACAAGTCGAATCCCGAGAGATCTAGAAGGGCGAAAAGACCGGAAGGTTGATAGAAGTGCAAGCAAAAGACCAAATAGGTAGAAGTGCAAGCAAAAGACCAACAATCGGTAGAAGTCGCCAAAGAGATCTTCACGAGTCGACAAGGAGCCCAGGTGGGTAGATACAAGATCCAAGATCTAGGTAGTTTCCCACAAGGGTGAGCACAGCTCAGGTTTTAGTTTATCATCAAGTCTGAGTCTCAGATCTGAGCCAACTAGGCTACTTATAGTAGGTGGGGCGAAGGGGTAAGTTACAAGCTGAAAGTGCTGATGTGCTGAAACACGTAGGGGCGGAAGTTCCGGTCAAGCTGGGCGGAAGTTCCGGTCCTGGGGGCCGGAAGTTCCGGCCAAGTTCCGGAAATCGTCCATTTCCTCGCAGTAACATCCAGTGTTGTTTTCGCGCAATTTCGGAACTTGGGCGGAACTTGGGCGGAAGTTCCGGCGGGGCGGAAGTTCCGGTCCCTCGGGGCGGAAGTTCCGGCCTGATGCTTTTTCCTGGGCGTTGGAGGGCATCTTGGGGGCATCTTGGAGGAATCTGGCCGGAAGTTCCGGTCCTGGGTGGCGGAAGTTCTGGCCTGGTCGCTGTAGCTCCATCTTCATCGTTTCCAGCTCTCTCTCCAATGGCTTGGTCTCCATGGCTTGCGTCTTGGTCGATTTACCTGATTGAACATAGGGTATTTGCATGAAGTAGCAAGCCATCCAAGGGGGTATCAAATGTATACGTGGAGAGGAGCGAATTCACCTCTTGGTGTAGTGCTTTGGCTCGAGCTCGTGTCATTGGGCCACGCGGAGGGCTTGTCGGTCTTGATGTAGTGTCGACCTTGGATAGGGCTGCATCACCTTTGTTACAGCAAGCCGGTGAGATTGACAACCTCACTGTCACGTTGGGGCAAAGTAATTTGGTTGTGTTGTGCAGGTTCCACGTTGGCGCCGGAATCCCTGGTGTTGCGCCGCACTACACTCCGCCACCATCAACCTTCAACGTGCTTCTTGGCTCCTACTGGTTCGATAACCTTGGTTTCTTACTGAGGGAAAACTTGCTGCTGTACGCATCACACCTTCCTCTTGGGGTTCCCAACGGACGTGTGTCTTACACGCCATCAAGCATTTTTTCTGGCGCCGTTGCCGGGGACCTGAAGAAAAGCTGCACCACAGAGATCTCTAACTCCCACGTCAACTTTGCGCTAGCAACATTTTTTTCTGGCGCCGTTGTCGGGGAGATCAAGACACGCTGCAAGGGGGGTCTTCCACTTCCAATCTCGTTACTTTGTTTTTGTCTTGCTTTATTTTATTTACTGCTTTGTTTGTTTTCTTATATCAAAATACAAAAAAATTAGTTACTTGCATTTACTTTATTTACTATCTTGTCTGCGTTCTCTATATCAAAAACACAAAAAAATTAGTTACTTGTATTTACTTTATTTTATTATCATGACTAGTCCTGTAGTTGTTACTCTATCACCTGAGGAATCGATTTTCACTTTTAAACAAGGAGGTGAAGAGAGTTTTAAAGAAGCTTGGTCTAGAATTTTTGATTCTTATAGTAAAACTAAACCTAAAATGACGCTAAGTTTGCTTCTTAGTAATTTTTATTTTGGGCTTATTCTTCGTTATAGATATGCCTTAGATGCTGTAGTGGGAGGAGATTTCCTTCACTGTGATGGGGATCAAGCTTTTAATGCAATAAAAAAATTGGTTACATCATCTAGCTCAGCTAATAATTTTGATCCATGTCTTGTTAGTATTTATAATAGATTGAACACTCTTGAGACAAGTGTATCTTGCTTAAAAGAAGGGTATGGTCGGATTCGTGACCATTTTGATTATGTCCCAATAAACTCTGAACCTTCAATGTGGGACCCTACTATTAAACTTACTATTTATGGTAAAAAAATTAATGCCTGTTGTGATATTATGACTGAATTTTGCCTTATGCCTGAAAGTATTTATGAATCTTTGACACTCTGGGGACTTACTGAAGGTGGAGAAGGAATAACTCTTACGGATAGCTCTGTTATAATCCCTAAGGGAATAGCTGAAGGAGTATTCACAACACTTCTTGGAAGAACGGTATCCACTGATTATCTCATTATTGAATGTGTAGGGACAGGACAAATCACAATTGGAAGATCCCTGCTGAAACTCTTGGGAGCAACCATAGATGTGGGGAAAGGCACTCTAAATTCCCCTATACCAGGATGTGGTCATATATTCCCTAAACCAAAGAGTAAGAATAAGAGTAAGAAGGGTAGGCGCAAAGCCCCTGGTAAGAATGCTAATGCTTCATCTCTTGATAATACTTGATACACACTTTCTGCACCTAGCTGAAAGGCGTTAAAGAAAAGCGCTTATGGGAGACAACCCATGATTTTACTTTTGCACTTTTATTTTATATTTGAGTCTTGGAAGTTGTTACTACTGTAGCAACCTCTCCTTATCTTTATTTTATTGCATTGTTGTGCCAAGTAAAGTCTTTGATGATAAAGTTCATACTAGATTTGGATTACTGCACAGAAACAGTTTTCTTGCTGTCACGAAATTGAGTCGCCACGTCTGTAGTTAACTCAGAAAAATATTCCAATTTACGTGCGTGATCCTCAGATATGTACGCAACTTTCATTAGTTTTGAGTTTTCTCATTTGAGCAAGTCGGGTGCCCCAGAAAAATTTGTCTTTACGGACTGTTTTGTTTTGACAGATTCTGCCTTTTATTTCGCATTGCCTGTTTTGCTATGCTTGATGGATTTCTTTGTTCCATTAACTTTCAGTAGCTTTGTGCAATGTCCAGAAGTGTTAAGAATGATTATGTCACCTCTCAACATGTGAATTTTTGATTATGCACTAACCCTCTAATGAGTTTGTTTCGAGTTTGGTGTGGAGGAAGTTTTCAAGGATCAAGAGAGGAGGATGATACAATATGATCAAGGAGAGTGAAAGCTCTAAGCTTGGGAATGCCCCCGTGGTTCATCCCTGCATATTTCAAGAAGACTCAAGCATCTAAGCTTGGGGATGCCCAAGGCATCCCCTTCTTCATCGACAACATTATCAGGTCACCTCTAGTGAAACTATATTTTTATTCCGTCACATCTTATGTGCTTTACTTGGAGCGTCTTTATGTTCTTGTTTTTGTTTTGTTTAAATAAAATTGGATCCTAGCATTCATTGTGTGGGAGAGAGACACGCTCCGCTGTTGCATATGAACACATATGTTCTTAGCTTTATCCTTAGTGTTCATGGCGAGGGTTGAAACTACTTCGTTAATTGTTATATGGTTGGAAACATAAAATGCTACATGTGGTAATTGGTATAATGTCTTGAATAATTTGATACTTGGCAATTGTTGTGCTCATGATTAAGCTCTTGCATCATGTACTTTGCACCTATTAGTGAAAAAATACCGTAGAGCTTGTTAAAATTTGGTTTGCATGATTGGTCTCTCTAAGTCTAGATATTTTCTGGTGAGGGTTTGAACCACAAGGAAGAAAGTGTAGAGTCTTATAATGCTTGCAATATGTTCTTATGTAAGTTTTGTTGTACCGGTTCATACCTGAGTTTGCTTCAAATAACCTTGCTATCCTAAGCCTTGTATTGAGAGGGAATGCTTCTCGTGCATCCAAAATCCTTGAGCCAAAAACTATGCCATTTGTGTCCACCATACCTACCTACTACATGGTATTTTTCTGCCAGTCCAAATAAATACTTCATGTGCTACCTTTAAACAATTCAAAACTTTATCATTATTTATTTGTGTCAATGTTTTATAGCTCATGAGGGAGTATGTGGTGTTTTATCTTTCAATCTTGTTGGGCAGCTTTCACCAATGGACTAGTGGCTTCATCCGCTTATCCAATAATTTTGCAAAAAGAGCTGGCAATGGGGTTCCCAGCCCCAAATTAATTAACCTTAATAGACACTCCTCCATGGTATGTGATTGATGGAAGGCACCCGAGGATTTGGTTAGCCATGGCTTGAGAAAGCAAAGGTGGGGAGGAGTGTCATCTCTAAATAAAAACTAAAATAAAAAGACACTCCTTCATGGTATGTGATTGTTGGAAGGTACCCGAGGATTCGGTTAGCCATGGTTTGTGAAAGCAAAGGTTGGAAGGAGTGTCACCCAAAAATAAAAATAATCATGGGAGCCGCTCTTTGAAAGTCTGCCTGGCACGGGGGTTAGAGTACCCACTACCATTCGTTGACAACAACAAACACCTCTCAAAATTTTACTTTTATGCTCTCTATGTGATTTCAAAACTTGAAAAGCTCTAGCACATGATTTAATCCCTGCTTCCCTCTGCGAAGGGCCATTATTTTACCTTTATGTTGAGTCAGTTTACCTATTTTTTTTTATCTTAGAAGCAAACACTTGTGTCAACTGTGTGCATTGATTCTTACATGTCTACCTATTGCACTTGTTATATTGCTTTATGTTGACAACTATCCATGAGATATACATGTTGAAGTTGAAAGCAACTGCTGAAACTTATATCTTCCTTTGTGTTACTTCAACGCCTTTACTTTGAATCTATTGCTTTATGAGTTAACTCTTATGCAAGACTTATTGATGCTTGTCTTGAAAGTACTATTCATGAAAAGTCTTTGCTGTATTATTCAATTGTTTACTCATTGCTTTTACCATTGCTTCGAATCGCTGCATTCATTACATGTGCTTACAATAGTATTGATCAAGATTATGATAGCATGTCACTTCAGAAATTATCTTTGTTATCGTTTACCTACTCGAGGACGAGTAGGAACTAAGCTTGGGGATGCTTGATACGTCTCAAACGTATCTATAATTTCTTATGTTCCATGCTACTTTATTGATGATACTCACATGTTTTATACATACTTTATGTCATATTTATGCATTTTCCGGCACTAACCTATTGACAAGATGCCGAAGAGCCAGTTGCTGTTTTCTGCTGTTTTTGGTTTCAGAAATCCTAGTAAGGAAATATTCTCGGAATTGGACGAAATCAACGCACAGGGTCTTATTTTTGCACGAAGCTTCCAGAAGACCGAAAGGATCACGAAGTGGGGCGACGAGGAACCGCCACACTAGGGCCGCGCGGCCAAGGGTGGGGCCGCGCCGCCCTAGCGTGTGGGGCCCTCGTGACACCCCTGACCTACCCTTCCGCCTACTTAAAGCCTTCGTCGCGAAAACCCCAGTACCGAGAGCCACGATACGGAAAACCTTCCAGAGACGCCGCCACAGCGAATCCCATCTCGGGGGATTCAGGAGATCGCCTCTGGCACCCTGCCGGAGAGGGGAATCATCTCCCGGAGGACTCTTCATCGCCATGATCGCCTCCGGATTGATGTGTGAGTAGTTCACCCCTGGACTATGGGTCCATAGCAGTAGCTAGATGGTCGTATTCTCCTCATTGTGTTATCATTGTTGGATCTTGTGAGCTGCCTAACATGATCAAGATCATCTATTTGTAATGCTACATGTTGCGTTTGTTGGGATCCGATGAATATGGAATACTATGTTATGTTGATTATCAATCTATCATATATGTGTTGTTTATGATCTTGCATGCTCTCCGTTGCTAGTAGAGGCTCTGGCCAAGTTGATACTTGTAACTCCAAGAGGGAGTATTTATGCTCGATAGTGGGTTCATGCCTCCATTAAATCTGGGACAGTGACAAAAAGTTCTAAGGTTGTGGATGTGCTGTTGCCACTGGGGATAAAACATCGATGCTTTGTCTAAGGATATTTGTGTTGATTACATTACGCACCATACTTAATGCAATTGTCTGTTGTTTGCAACTTAATATTGGAAGGGGTTCGGATGATAACCTGAAGGTGGACTTTTTAGGCATAGATGCATGCTGGATAGCGGTCTATGTACTTTGTCGTAATGCCCAATTGAATTCCACATTACTCATCATGATATGTATGTGCATTGTTATGTCCTCTTTATTTTTCAATTGCCCAACTGTAATTTGTTCACCCAACATGATATTTCTTATCGGAGAGACACCACTAGTGAACTGTGGACCCCGGTCCATTCTTTTACATTGAATACAATCTACTGCAATACTTGTTCTTACTGTTCTTTGCAAACATCATCTTCCACACTATACATCTAATCCTTTGTTACAGCAAGCCGGTGAGATTGACAACCTCACTGTCACGTTGGGGCAAAGTAATTTGGTTGTGTTGTGCAGGTTCCACGTTGGCGCCGGAATCCCTGATGTTGCGACGCACTACACTCCGCCACCATCAACCTTCAACGTGCTTCTTGGCTCCTACTGGTTCGATAACCTTGGTTTCTTACTGAGGGAAAACTTGCTGCTGTACGCATCACATCTTCCTCTTGGGGTTCCCAACGGACGTGTGTCTTACACGCCATCAAGCATTTTTTCTGGCGCCGTTGCCGGGGACCTGAAGAAAAGCTGCACCACAGAGATCTCTAACTCCCACGTCAACTTTGCGCCAGCACCCACCTTCAGCATCCTCCATGAAAGTATCACCGAAATGATCAAGATAGTTGTCATCGATGAAATCATCCCCTTCTTCATCTTCTTCCATTATAACCCCTCTTTCTCCATGCTTGGTCCAACAATTATAGCTTGGCATGAAACCCTGCCGAAGCAGGTGCATGTGAACGTCTCTTGAGGAAGAGTAACCCTTCTGATTCTTACAGCCAACACATGGACAGATAACAAAACCCCCCTTGCTTGTTCGCATTAGCCACTACGAAGAAATTTTTCAAACCCGTAATGAACTCGCCGGAGAGTCGGTTACCGTACATCCATTGCCGATTAATCTGCACTATTATTATATAAAATATATAATTAACCATCATGCATTTGTTAAACTAACTAGCTACAAATAATAGAAATTAAACAATGAACTACAGACATGCATATTTTATCAATGACACATGAAAGGTTCAAGTTGCTAACCGCGATCGAGGAGGAAAAAATAAATGAGAAAGCTCAAGTGCCACTTCATATCATGTTTGTTTCATGCTCTTGGACATTTCATCAAACACCTTGTGTGCATAAGAGGAACCAAAAGCAAACCTAACACCCCCTTGTGAAGTTTGTGAAGAGAAGTGGCACCAAATGGCTAAGTGAAGTGAGCTGAGCTGCCTTTTACAGGGATGGGCCTTTAGTCCCGGTTGGCCAGGCCAACCGCGACTAAAGGTCCTCAGGCCAGTTGGCCTGGCCAACCGCGACTAAAGCTCCTCCCGTCCACCAGCTGGCCACCGAGCGCGCTGGGCCCAGGTCTTTAGTCACGGTTCGCCTCCCGAACCGCGACTAAAGACCCCTTTAGTCGCGGTTCCTATATTTTGGCGACTAATGGGGGTGGACGGAAGCCTCTTTTTCTACTAGTGAACTAGGGTACATGTTGGACACGGGCTGAATGCACTAGGAGTTGGGAATGTAGTTCATGCGATGGCAAACAGAAAGAGGGTTGCTTGAATCAATATCCTTTTTAGTTTAGTTGCTTTGTTGGTTTTTGTCCTTTTTGTTACTCTTCTTTTTCTCCTTGGTCAGATGTAAATCTTTTGAGACTTGTGCTTTTCTTAATCTATAAAATGAAAATTATACCGTAGGGGAAACCGGTTTCCCCTACGGTTCCACGGTAAAAAAAAGCAATATTCTGACAGTGTCCTATATGTATGTCATAGGGAGAAGCTATGGTTTCGGCACCAAATCGAGGATTTCGATGTTGTACTATATATATGTGCATGCAAATGATCTATGAAGCATGTCTACAGTTGTCCCGTGGAGCCTAGAAGTCGGAGGAGGCTGTAGAGCAGCAAGATCTGCGGTCTCAGGGTGGTCCACCCCACCCGAAGTAAAAGTGAAACTTGTGCTGCTAGGAAGGAAAATTGATAGATTCACTCTATATGAGCTCTGTTCTCAAAATTTACCACCGAGTAAGTTACTGATCGGGTACACTCTAAAAATAATTTCTTCGATGGACACTCGTTTTCGTGAAGATAAGTGCTAAGGGTTTAGGGTTTATAATTTAGGGTGGCTGGAATGGCTAACCGGGAAGTTTATGTTCAGGTTTTCATTGTGTATGTTGCATAGTCTTCAGGTGTTGTGATGTTACCTGTGGCATTTTTACCTTCTATTTAAGTGGATCGAATAATGATTTTAAGCGTGGCATGTCGTACATTTGATTAGGCTATCTTTTATCACGAGTGTTGGCATGAATAAACAACACGCTATATACATCTATCGAGGTAGAGGATAATAAAAGCTTCCAATTTCAAAAAATGACACTCTAAAAATTAGTTATTGAGAGTTCTTTAGAGAATCTGTTAAAATGTGTCTATCTATTAATTTGTCAGTTTTAGTAAGGGTGGACTTCAAAGAATCTAGTAGATATGACTTCTTTGTGAGCCCCTTTTAACTATGTGGTTGTATAATCAGTACGTGCCATAGTAGGTAGGATTTCTAATTGAACCGTTGAATGTTTAGAATTAAAAATAGAGAAATGTCTTTCTAGCATGCATGCTAGATTTCAATTTCTTTGATATGCTTTGAGATTCGGGCATGCATGAATCTTTGCGTGCACATGGTACCCCCTCACGCTCTCCCATCTGACATCCCAAACACACACTCTCTCTTATCTATTCGTTCATCTATTTTATTTCCAAGTGTAAATTTAAAAGGGTTGTATTTGTCGGAATAATTATCAAAATAATAATCTGTTTGAATCTGTGTTTTTTTTCGGTGAGATCTTTTAAACAAGCCTAAAAATAATAAAAATTAAAACCTAAATTCCGAAACAACTCTGATGAACCAAGTTTGAATCATGGTAAAAAAAAAGACACCAAATATTTTCGTCAGTTTTCAAACTTTAACTATGTTTCATACGTTGATTTTCAAATATTGTTAAAATATATTTAATATTGATATTATTTTGAATCTCTCTTTGATGGGAACCTAAATATTTGTACGTGTTACAAACTGAACTTATGGTTTAAAATCTACAGAAGTTTCGAGTTGCCTCGAAAATGAGAAAATAGAGAGAGAAATTCTGACACGATTCTGAAAAGGGAAGAGAAGAGAGAGGGTGAGACATGCACGCTAACGGTGCACTCATTATAAATGGGCAGCACACTAAGAGCATCTCCACCGGTAGCACTCAAATAGCGCCGGCAGGGACGCCGGTATCTCCGTTTGGGAGACGTCGGCACATCATCCTCCATTTGAGGAAGCAGCTTCCACACCGGCGCCACCAAACAGGCGGTCCCGATAGATTTAGAAAGTCAAATTCAAATGTTGAAAACGATATTCATACGAAGTTCCAACGAAATTTGTACAAATTTAACACGAATTCAAACTAAAAAAACTAAAAATAAACATCTAGCGGCGCAGGGAGTTGAAGGCGCTGAAGTCCAGTTCGTCGCCGCTTGACGTCCCGAAGGACCAGCTGTCGGCGTCGTCGGCCTTCTCCTCCTTTGGCGCCAGCAGCTCGGATGCTCCGGCGAGATCGACGTAGTTGGCGCCGTGGTCCCTGGCGGACCACACCGCCGCTTGCCGCGGGTCGATCGCGATGTGACGCTAGTCCTCGTCGCCGGAGCGGCCGATGATGAAGCTCTGGGCGGGAAAGTCCTCCTCGTCGCCGTCGCCACGGAGGGCCGCCTGCGCCTCGGCCTCCTTCTCCCACCATTTCTCCTTCGCCGGCGGAAGTGGTGGCGAGGCGTCCTCCTCCTTGACGCGGGAGCGGCGGCCCGACCCCGTTGTCCGACGAACCGGAGCAGAGGAGGCACGCCGCGTCGCATCGTCGCGGATGACGACGCCTCCGGAAGGTGGCGCGGCCGAGCGCGTGTGCTCGACGGCGGACGATCCGGTGCGGGAGGTTCCGGACGCCGCGGTCCGTTCCGGCGCCCTCGTAGCCGGCGGCGCCATGGTCACCGCCTACGGGAAGTAGACTGGCTCCCATTGCCCGCGGAAGCGTGGACGGTAGCCGTACTGAAGGCGCGCTGGTGTGGTTTTAAGGAAGGCAGCGGACGCGCATTGAAGGCGCGTGGGTAAGGTTGGTGGACGCCGCGTGGCTAGTCGCCGCCCTCGCCGTTTTGGTTTCCGTGCGGGAGGCCATTAACGCCGATGACCAACCTCACCGCGTCGTTTTCTGATACGAACCGCCGTGTCCCCTCGCTGAAAAGGCGCGCCCGCCCGTGAAAACCATTGTTCCGCGAGGCGCCAGCGCGCCCGATTCGCGCCTTGGCGAAGGGGCCGGCACGGGGTTGCCAACGATTCTATTGGGCTCCAAAATTGGCCGGCGCCGTTTGAGGTGCGCCGGTGCGAGCCCATTTTCGCCCCCTGATACGAGGATCCAACCTGATCCTCTCGATTGTTGTCCGATCTTTCACATCGAGAACCCGGGTAGATAGAATCTCCCAACAACGCGATGAACGCAGCCTGGAGAAGAGGGAACGAATCCAGCAAGCAACGGATCGATGAACGATACGCCTCAAACCTTGAGCTAGATAATCCTTGATGAATACAAGAACCTTCGCAACGGATATGTTAGATAAACGGCAGCGCCGTACCCCCGGAGGGATGATACACGTGAACACACGCAAATAGGTGTAACCTAAACTTTAGTCTAAACTTGTCTACCCCTAAACCCTAGCCGCCCCACCTCCTTATATGAGGGGGAGGTGGCCAGCCAGCCTTTGCTGGGCTGGGGCGCCCCACTAGGGGCCTACCCTGGTTTTGTTTGGACAGTCCCTAAACCAAACACAACACTAATTTAATCCTAATTGGCCCACCACATGACCTAGCTACATTATTTCCTAACATTGAATGAATGACACAACCTTAGACTTAATTATTACATGGCGTAGGTCGTCCTAGCGTGTCACTCCTGAATTCTCGATGGTGTACCACCTAGCTTGGTGGGGTCCTGAAATTGGCCTCCACATAGGGCTCCATGCCCGTATGATCCTCCCTTCAAGAAGCGTTGTCCCCAACGCGTGAGGGTCTTCTGGAAAAGGTGACATGATATGAACATGACACGTCCTCGCCGTCCTCAAGTCTTGCTTGCCTTCCACACCACATCCTCCCTCGCTGCCTTCTTGACTTGATATAGCAGTTGACGTCTCCTTTCTTCTCCACATGAGCTTGGACTTCGGCGCCAATAGCTTCTTCTTGTGAGGTCTTGATGGAACCTTGTGTTACTGAATATGAACTTTCTTTGTACAACCCTGCAAACGAGTAATGTCTGGGCCACAAAGTTGTCGAACACGACCATCATCTCCTCTATGCAGCCTCCATGCTGCTGAAAATTGGGCGGTAGTGCCGCTGGTACGACGCCGGCAGTGCCGGGGTGCACAGGCCGGCAGTGCCGGGGTGCTCCTGGCGGCAGTGCCGTGATGCACATGCCGGCAGTGCCGTGGTGCACATGCCGGCAGTGCCGCTGATACAGGGCGGCAGTGCCGCTGGTGTATGTCTCCTCTGACGCGCTCGCCTCCCGCTCCTCCCACGCGTCCAAATTGCTATCGGGGCCGCTATCGGGCCGCCGGTGGAGATGCTCTAACAGTATAGTAGGCTTGTGTCTAAAAGCTTTATTTTGTGTTAAATATGTATTTCACCATATTTCCATCACCATATTCACATTTTGATATGTAAAGAAAAATACTACTAAATGATATACATCTAAAAATCACGAGAGAACTAAATGAAGATAGAACAGTTCTTTTTCTTAGACTAGTAAACTTGCCCGTGCGATGCACTGGGATAGGTTCGAAATCATACCCGTCTGAAGCACTAATATGTGGTAGCATAAATCTTGAATTCTCTCATCTTAACAAACCAGCTCCACTAAATAATTAAAAAACCCTATATTTGCCATGAGTCGGCTTCTATGATCAAAACACCGGATAAGTTCTAATCCTCTGGCGGCGCGGCCATACATCCATGACAAGAAACAAATGTGGCGACATACATATAATTTATCTTAGTTCCTGCCTATCTACTCGAGAGCCAACGAGCGGCCCCTTACCTTGTTGTTGCAATCGGTGCAAGTGCAGATTTCGCCATGGTTTATCCATGCGACCATGCATGCCCACTGTATTGGCGGTTCAGTCTAGTGCTTATCTCACATGATCTGCCAGCAAACCTTAATGGCCCAATGCCCCAATCCCTTACACAACCATTTGAGTGCAGTGATGCAGCAGTGCACGCATATGAGTGGCTAGCCCAAACACGTAGACGACGTGCAGTGCATGACACCATCTTTATTACGTTGGCCGCTTCATCCAGGTATGACCGGTGGCTACAGTCATAGGACACCAGAACACGATTGAGGTTGTGAGGCACGGTTGCCGCATGAGATCCTGATACCCGTGCTCCTGCACCATTGCTACCAGGGCCCTTGCCGACGACGCCGGCTGCTATGCAGCCATCGGCGTCAAGGACGAGCCCAAGAACAAAACCTACATGATACAAATCGTCGGCTGTTGTGAACCATCGGAGATGAGCCCAAGAACAGTACCTACACGATACAAACCCGGACCAAGAAAGCCATCGACGCCAGGAATTGTGCCATTGCAGACTTTGCTCCGCCTCCGCCACTTGGGCGATGGCGTGATCAAGCCTTTACAACCAATGTCGACGGGCCGAGAGTTTTCGCCGATGTCTTGTCTCGCCAAGAGATTCCTTAGATTTCGCCTCGCCGAAAGTTGTCTTGAGACCTTATTAACAGCGGTCCTCCTCTCTCGAGTCTTGAGATGTGACGGGCTGATTTAGGGACGACCAATCATGACATATATACGTATATAACCTGGATGCAGGCCAACCCCTCTCTAGCTAGGTTATTTTGATCCTGACCAAAATCTGCTGGACATACACACAACCTAGCTAGGCTATTTTGATCTGGATCATGGTTTGTTGGACGTACGCACCACGTATAGCTAGCCTATTTTGATCCGTATCAGAGTTTGCTAGACCTACGCTTACATGCAACTGCCGGCCGGCGTGGAGACGGTCAGGACCTCGATGGCCTTGACGCCGGAGACCTTGAGCGCCCTTGCACGTGCACGTCCGCCTGCCTCTCCGTTAGCACCCGGAAGGTGTCCTCCGAGACTGCTGCCCCGGCCATCGAGGAGAGGTGCGCGGCGGCTCGTGGCAGGTAACTCCCCGTCCGCTTAGCGGTAGACAAATTATATAGCCACCTGACGTGAGAAGAAGGGACACCCGAGTTCTCCACATATTGTGGATTCCCGCTGCAATACGTTGCTAGCCAAAATTTCCTTGTAGAACAGGGTTAGAACGGGATTGAAGCGGACACTATTTCTGGCGTAAGTAGGCTTGGAACGGACGAAAGCGCACAGGTGGTAGGACGAAAGCGCAAAGTTGACGGACCGAACCAAGGAAACGTTAGCCCCTTTATTATTAGGTATAGATATAGATATAGATGAAGATAGAACAGTTGTACAGAAGTAACATATGCATGGACATGCATTCGGGAGTTTATGTATGCACGTCAGCAGCAGTGCCCAATAAGATTGGGATGTGACTGATCGGGGCTGGCGAGCATCTGCGTCACCATCCCTATCCCATTCTCCATCCACCCGTGACCCCCCACCAACGGCCTCGCCGCGCCGGCGAGGACGCTGAGGATTTGCATCGCCAGCAAGAGCATCAGCACCACCTTCGCCATGTTCGCCGCGGCCATTGTCGTCTCGACCAGAATCTCTTGCTATCTCTCTCCAGACACGCCTGCCAGGATCAGCCCTCAGCCGAGAAGACAAAGGGAACTTTCTTCTGAGCTTGAAGATGAGCGCTTCTTGTGCATTAGGTTGCGGCTAGTTTGGATAAAGCTTGCTCGTTTATATAGAGGCATGCGAACTGAATCTGTGGCTCAGCTGGCGGGCTGACTGTACCCTGTTTCCTTTGGCGTGTTGCGAACGTGAAGAACGGAGAATTCGTGCAAGACTCGTTCAAGTTCTATGTGCTTAAATTTCCACCACGCCGCGCTTCTTTCGGTCTGGAGTTACTGCGCTGCTTCAGTCTGCATTTGGAAAAATTAGGAGCTGTGTTGATGTCGTCTCTCGATCTTCGTTTTTGCTAGTGTAGGCTATGATGCGCGAGGAAGTGTCGCAGAAACCAGCGTTAACGGAAGGGAATGCATGCTGTTGAAACCTTTTACGTCAAACATTAGAATACGAATATTAAGAATTCATAGTCGTCGATGCATCGTGAATCCTGCGTCTATCGTGGTCGTGGAAGGGAGGGAGCTGGGAAAGTTGCGATAAGGTGCCTAGCTAGTGAACGAAGCTGAGCGAGGACATATATATACCTAGTACTTGTACACGCATAACTTGTAGATAAGGGGATTATATTAATATCAAGATACCAATTATACTTAATTTCTGCAACAACGCACCCTAATAGCAATACAGATGCACACAGTCAAGAAAAAAAAGTTCCGCTACGGCGGTTTGGACAGCAACAATTCAACCACCACGAAAACAATAACTGAACTCCAGACTCTTCAAAAGCGACACCTTCGAAAAGGCAAGAGAGTACAAACACCATCGTCGTCCGATCAAAGGTCTCCAGTTTTTAACTTGAAGATAGTCTCCACTCTCAAAATAATACCTTCAACATGATCATTGACATGCACAATCAATTAAGGCTAGATCTTAGATTTTCACCCTGAAAGGTAAGACTCTGAATTTCATCTGTGTTGCCGCCCCCGCTTTCATACTGTTGATGCGAAATCCAGAACACCAACTAAGTCCCTAAACATCATAGAGACTCGAAACTCCATTGGTAGTCCTCCAACCAAACCTTTATGATATTCTTCGCCTCTTTGTCTTCACCATGGATCAAAATATCACTTGATGGTAACAAAGAGTAGAGCTTCGCGCCGCTCCCTCCAGACCAAAATGGTCGGAATAAAAACATGGGTGCGCACAACCGAATACCACCCGATCCAGCGAACTCCAGACATAATTGCACTGTTACATCCGCCGGCGGAGCCTTCCGGAACACACCACTCCGGCCAGATGAAAATGGACCGGCCACATGGAGTTCTCCATCTTCGCACAAGAAGAATCCTAGAACCACCACCTTTATGCTATGAAGCAGACGAGCAGGCCCCCACGCCGCCATCCGCTGGTTAACGACGACGAAGGAGGACTCGGTGGATGGCAGCCGCCGCTACCACACCATCCTCACCCCGCAAGATCGCCGCCCCTCCTCAAGCCGCCAGCTGAAGCCGACGATGAATTTAGCTGGGCACTAGATCCAACAGCCGCCGCCACCATCCATTGCCGGCTAGGCCGTGGAGGGAGAAGCCGCCGCCGCTCATACAGGGTCTCCGCCCTGAACGTCGTGCGTGTCGAATCTAGCAGCCACCGCCCTAGCCGCCACCACCAACCCCCCCGGCACATTTGGCGTGGGGCCCGCCTCCATCGTGGCCGACGCCAACGACAGAGGCGGAGGGGAAGAGACCACGAGAGGGGGCTGGCGGCGCTTGGGAGTTCTGTCCTGTGTAATCAAACAGAAAGCTACTCCAGTAATAACTTGTACAACTTGACTCCTAATTAAGCCACAAGTGGCTGCTAGGAAAGAACAAGGTCGATCTTTACTATCAAAAGGTCTTGATGTATCAGATGTTCTTGTCATACGTCCGTGTGGATCCTTCCTATATAGACCGTGAATTTCATGATTATTTTTTATTTTGCAGTTCATGTATATCGACAAAAGAAAATTCATAACAAGAGAACATTTAGATTTTAGTCTCCGGAAGCGGACGACTTGCAGCCCTTTATCGGACGATGGAGGAACGCTCTCATCCCCCCCCCCCCCCCCATCTCGCTCTCAGCCATCTACAATAGCTATCCACCTCCTTCTCCTCACCGGGCCGCTCCTTCCTCCTCTCCGCCGGAATAGCCGATCAGAGATGGAGAGGAGAAGGCGCCGGAGTAGATAGTAGTAGTATTAGGTTTAGTTTATGGTCCCTAGTGGCGTCTGGCATTCATGCCGGGAGAGAGGTGGCGGATCCCAGCGGCCGGATCTGGCACTACATCATCTTCTTCCTCTGCCTCATGGAGCTCCGGTGGTCGGAGTCAGAGGTGTGGCGACGGAGGGAGATGGAGATCTCCGTAAATAAGGCTGTTTCGGGTGGATTTGGCAGTCGTCGATGAAGCGGTGGCTTCTTCCTCTCTATTCATGTTGGTGGTGAGAGAGAGGAGGATTGGCTGCTTGCTGTCTATGGCTGGTCACCGTGTCTGCAGCAGGGGAGTGTGTTGGCTTCTCGCCGGAGGAGTTCCACGGCACCGTTGTCGTCGTATTTCATGGCCGAAGGGCGGCCCCTCCACCCTCGGAGGTATACCACGGTGCCGTTGTTGCCGTACTCTTTGGCCGTAGCGCGGCCCCTCCAACCTGGTACAACGACGATGAATCTCGATCGTCCTCGGGTCTTCCTCAACCTCCAAAATCCAAAGCGGAGGCTCTCTACTTCATCGGAGTTAGCTCTCGCCTCCTCGCCCCAAGTGGTTTTGTCCTCGACGGCGTGGAGGTGGGCTCCGGCGAGCTCTACGGTGGTGGATCTGGACCTGGACTTGATGGTGTTTTCTCTTTTCAGTCAAAGGTCCTTGTGCAAAATGTAATGGGTCGGTTTGTAATTTTATTTATTTTCAGGACCCTTTCTGTAATTGTTCCTCCACCTCTCATAATGGAATGAAGCTCTAGGTCCTCCGGGACCTCTCCTGTTCAAAAAAATAAAAAATCGGATGATAGATGAAAATTGTCATCAAAACAAGTTAAGATAAGTTACCACATGATAACTTTTCCTTGGTCCAAAAAATGTTCGCTGTACAAAGCATCCACTCAGTATTGGCTTCCAGCATCCACCTAAAAAAGCGGGGACCTCAGTTTTAGTGCCCTATTAGTATCACACTCAGTATTGGCCAATAAATTATTTTATTTTTATTTCTTCTTCTTTCCCACACGTATAAAAGGAAAAAAATGGCTTCATGCTAATTTATGATGTTTCATATTGCTCTTTTATTTTTTGCTTGAACTAGCATAGTGGCTCTTGCAAATGCGAGAGCATCATCTTTAATATGTCAAAATGACTTTAAATAAATTTATGGTTCATGTCACGAGATTGATGTCTACGCACGCTTCTATTCCTGTAGACAGTGTTGGGCCTCCAAGAGCAGAGGTTTGTAGAACAACAGCAAGTTTTCCCTTAAGTGGATCACCAAAGGTTTATCGAACTCAGGGAGGAAGAGGTCAAAGATATCCCTCTCAAAAAATCTTGCGATCACAATGCAAGAAGTCTCTTGTGTCCCCAACACACCCAATACACTTGTCAGATGTATAGGTGCACTAGTTCGGCGAAGAGATAGTGAAATACAGGTGGTATGAATGTATATGAGCAGTAGTAACGGCACCAGAAAAGTGCTTGCTGGCGTGCAGTTGATGTGGGAGATATTGCAGGAAGTAGAGATGCAGTAAAACAGTAAACAAGCGATATTTGCAGTATTTGGAAACAAGGCCGTAGGGATCATACTTTCACTAGTGGACACTCTCAACATTGATCACATAAATAAATAAGTTCTCTTCTCTTATGCTACATCTACACTCTCTTGTTGGATGATGAACACCACTAATTGTGTAGGGCTACAAGAGCACCTCAGTGCCGGAGTTAACAAGCTCCACAACATTCGGAGTTCATATTTAAGTAACCTTAGAGTGCATGATAGACCATTGCAATTATACCGAGTACTAACATAGCATGCACACCGTCACCGACAGACTATGAAAGGGGGAATAGATCGCATCAATACTATCATAGTAATATTTAACTTCATAATCTACAAGAGATCACAATCATAGCATATACCAAGTACTTCATGATGCACACACTGTCACCGTTATATCATGGAGGAGGAATAGAGTACTTTAATAACATCACTAGAGTAGCACATAGATGAATAGTAATACAAAACTCATATGAATCTCAATCATGTAAGGCAGCTCATGAGATCATTGTATGGAAGTACATAGGTGAGAGATTAACCACATAGCTACCGGTACAGCCCTTAGCCTCGATGGAGAACTACTCCCTCCTCATGGGAGACAACAACGTTGATGGAGATGGCGGTGATGTCGATGGAGATGCCTTCCGGGGGCACTTCCCCGTCCCGACGGCGTGCCGGAACAGAGACTCCTGTCCCCCAGATCTTGGCTTCGCGATGGCGGCGGCTCTGGAAGGTTTCTCGTACTGTGGCTTATTCGTATCAAAGATTTAGGTCAGGGACCTTTAAATAGGCGAAGAGGCGGAGTCGGAAGGCTGACGGGGCCACCACACAGTAGGGGGGCGCGGCCCCCCCTCTGGCCGCGCCAGCCTGGCGTCTGGTGGCCCTGTGGCCCCCCTCTAATGCCTCTCGGGTGTTCTGGAAGCTTCGTGGAATTATAAGATGCTGGGCGTTGATTTCGTCCAATTCCGAGAATATTTCCTTACTAGGATTTCTGAAACCAAAAACAGCAGAAAACGGGAACTGGCACTTCGGCATCTCGTCAATAGGTTAGTTCCGGAAAACGCATAAAATCATCATAAAGTGTGAACAAAACATGCAAGTATTGTCATAAAACAAGCATGGAACATAAGAAATTATAGATACGTTGGAGACGTATCAGCATCCCCAAGCTTAGTTCCTACTCGTCCTCGAGTAGGTAAACGATAACAAAGATAATTTCTTAAGTGACATGCTACCAACATAATCTTGATCCATACTATTGTAAGCATATGTAATGAATGAAGTGATTCAAAGCAATGGTAAAAGCAATGAGTAAACAACTTAATCATATAGCAAAGACTTTTCATGAATAGTACTTTCAAGACAAGCATCAATAAGTCTTGCATAAGAGTTAACTCATAGAGCAATAGATTCTAAATAAAGGCATTGAAGCAACACAAAGGAAGATTAAGTTTCAGCGGTTGCTTTCAACTTGTAACATGTATATCTCATGGATAATTGTCAACATAAAGTAAAATAATAAGTGCAATAAGCAAGCATGTAAGAATCAATGCACAGTTGACACAAGTGTTTGCTTCTAAGATGGAAGGAAGTAGGTAAACTGACTCAACATTGAAGTAAAAGAATGGCCCATCGAAGAGGGAAGCATGGATTGCTATATTTGTGCTAGAGCTTTTATTTTGAAAACAAGAAACAATTTTTTCAACAGTAGTAATAAAGCATATGTGTTATGTATGTTATATCCTACAAGTTGCAAGACTCATGCATAGATTACTAATACGTCCAAAACGTATCTACTTTCCCGAACACTTTTGCTATTGTTTTGCCTCTAATTTGTGTATTTTGGATGCAACTAACACGGACTAACGCTGTTTTCAGCAGAACTGTTCTGGTGTCTCGTTTTTGTGCAGAAATCCAACTTTCGGGAAAATCCTCGGAATTTATGCAGAAGTCCCTATTTTCCCAGAATAATGACGGAGCCAGAAGGACAATTAAGGTGGAGGCCCGAGGGCCCCACACCATAGGGCGGCGCGGCCCAGGGGGGCCCGCGCGGCCCTGTGGTGTGGCCCCCTCGGCCGGCCTCCGACGCCCTCCTTCGGACTATTTATCGGCCTCGACCTAAAAACGCACGGGGAGAAGTCGAAGTCGCCGTGAAACCCTCCGTAACGCCGCCACATCGCGAAACTCCGTCGCGGGAGCCAGAAGTCTCCGTTCTGGCACTCCGCCGGGACGGGGAATTGGAGGAGATCATCGCCGCCATCACCGCCAAAGCCTCTACATCAACCAGCCATGTTTCCCCCATCCATGTGTGAGTAATTCCCCCGCTGTAGGCCGAAGGGGATGGTAGGGATTGGATGAGATTGGTCATGTAATAGCATAAGATTGTTAGGGCATAGTGCCTAGTGTCCGTAGTTGGTACTTTGATGATATTGTTGCAACTTGTTATGCTTAATGCTTGTCACTAGGGCCCGAGTGCCATGATCTCAGATCTGAACATGTTATTGTTTCATCAAGATAATCATTGTTTATGGTCTTACCTATAAGTTGTATACACATGTCGCTGTCCGGAACCGATGGCCCCAAAGTGACAGAAATCGGGACAACCGGAGGGAATGGTAGCGATGTGAGGATCACATGTGTTCACGGAGTGTTAATGCTTTGCTCCGGTACTCTATTAAAAGGAGTACCTTAATATCCAGTAGTTTCCCTTGAGGCCCGGCTGCCACCGGCTGGTAGGACAAAAGATGTTGTGCAAGTTTCTCATTGCGAGCACGCACGACTATATATGGAACACATGCCTATTGATTGCTTTGTACTTGGACACCGTTTTATTATTATCTGC
Organism: Lolium perenne; assembly: GCF_019359855.2. Classification (NCBI taxonomy): domain Eukaryota; kingdom Viridiplantae; phylum Streptophyta; class Magnoliopsida; order Poales; family Poaceae; genus Lolium; species Lolium perenne. Next base: position 194,640,509 of record NC_067245.2, read on the forward strand.
AAATGCCCTGCTATGATTGTTACATGAGTTTCTCTCATCCATGCAACGCCCGTCATCCATCCCCGTGCCTACAGTATTTTAATCCTGCTATTTACTATAATCACTACTGCTGTCTCTGTTACTCTGCTGCTGTTATTTCACTACTGCTATTGCTATAAAACTGTTACTACTGATAAACTCTTGCGAGCAAGTCTGTTTCCAGGTGCAGCTGAATTGACAACTCCGCTGTTAAGGCTTCCAAGTGTTCTTTGTCTCCCCTTGTGTCGAATCAATAAATTGGGTTTTACTTCCCTCGAAGACTGTTGCGATCCCCTATACTTGTGGGTCATCAAGACTATTTTCTGGCGCCGTTACCGGGGAGCATAGCTTTATTTGGAAGTTCACTTGGATTAATATTGTTCACTGCAAATTCTCCATCATGGGTAAACCTCGCGATACTAAGATCGCCATATTACCATCCACTACAAGAAAAGGTACAATTCTGAATACCTCTGCTACTCTTGATTCACCATCTGTGATTGATAAACTTGTTTCACCGCCGCATGCTTCAAATGCGGGTACTTCTGCTGAATCTGAAAACTCTCATAATATTGATAATGTTTCTGCTGTGCTTGATGATAGTGGTTCATTGGGATCCTTTCTAGATGCTACAATTGCTAGGTCTAGACAAATTGAAAATATTGAAACTCCTAATGCTACTACACCTGTTAATTCACCTGAACTTGATTATTTTAGTGATGATCCTGATGAAGATTATGTGGAGCTTAATGATGATTTTATTGAAAAATGCAATGCTACTACTGATGCAAGAAAAATTAAAAAGTTGCTTGCAGAACATGCTGTTAGATATAAACTGTCTCCTGATCCTAAATTTGCCACATCTCCTATAAACATTAAGGATAAAGATTATGATTTTTCTCTTGATCTATCTCATATAGCTATTGTTGAGAAAACACCCTTTTGTGGTACTGAAAAAGAAAGTGCTGTTGAACACATGACTGAGTTATCTACTCTTAGTAGCTTGTTTTCTGATTATGTCAAGATGCGTACTTACTTTGTTGCTAAAATCTTTCCATTCTCATTAAAGGATGACGCTAAAACTTGGTATAATAATTTTCCACCTAATTCTATTAAAAGTCCAAAAGAATTGCTTGATGTTTTCTTCCGCAAATACTTTCCTGCTAGTGCTCAACATATTGCTTTGCAGAGAATTTATAATTTTGACCAGGGAGATGAAGAGAAATTGCCTGAGGCTTGGGCGAGATTTTGCTCTCTTATTAGAGCTCGGCCTGATCATGATTTGGAGAAGCATGATTTACTTGATATATTTTATAGTGGACTAACCATTGAGTCTAGGGCATACCTGGATAGTTGTGCTGGTTGTGTTTTCAGGAAAAGAACTCCAGACGACGCTGAAGAATTATTGGCTAAAATAAGCCGGAATCATGATGATTGGACTACGCCTGAACCAACTCCAACGCCAATATTGAAGAAGAGGGGTTTAATTAAATTGAATGATGAAGATATGAGGGAAGCCAAGAAGTCTCTCAAGGAGAAAGGTATTAAATCTGAAGATGTGAAGAATCTACCTCCTATAGAAGATATATGTGAGATAATTCCCCCTTCATCCATGATTGAGGTAAACTCCCTTCAACGCTTTACTAGGGAAGATATTCCGTATTCGAAAACTCCTGCACAATGCTTAGATGAGTTTGATAATTATATTGTTAAGCAAGAAAATTTTAATATGAGAGTAGAGAATCATTTAATGGAAAATTCTCGAGCTATTAGTGAATTGCATGATATTGTGGAGAGAACCTCCAATGATGTTAAGATGCTTGTTAAACATTTTCATATGATTCAAACTCAAATTGATCAACTCACTAAAGTGCAAAATGACTTGTTAGAGAATAATTCTAAAGAGAAACATGCTTATGAAGTAACAACTAGGGGTGGTGTCTCTACCCAGGATCCTCTATATCCTGAAGGGCATCCCAAAAGAATTGAACAAGATTCTCAACGCATTGAACCTAGTGCTCATTCTAGGAAGAAAAAGAAGAAGAAACATAAAAATGTTGTAGAATCCTCTGAACCTGTTAATGATCCTAATAGTATTTCTATTTCTGATGCTGAAACTGAAAGTGGTAATGAACATGATAATGATAAAGATAATGATAATAATGATACTCCTGATAAAGAAGAGGTTGAAGAAGAACCTGAAAAGCATGCTAAAAATAAAAAGTACACTAAAGAAGACTTTATTGCTGAGAAACATGGTAATGAAAGAGAACCTTGGGTGCAAAAGCAAATGCCTTTTCCTGCTAAGAAACTAAAATCAAAGGAAGAAGAACACTATAATAAATTTTGCGATTGGATGAAACCTTTATTCTTGCAAATCCCTTTGACTGATGCTATTAAATTGCCACCTTATTCGAAGTATATGAAAGATATTGTTACTAACAAAAGGAAAATCCCCAATGAGGAAATTTCCACTATGCTTGCTAATTACTCTTTCAATGGCAAAATTCCAAAGAAGTTGGGCGACCCAGGTATACCTACTATTCCTTGTTCTATTAAGAATAATTATGTTAAAATTGCTCTATGTGACTTGGGAGCCGGTGTTAGTGTTATGCCTTTTTCTCTTTATAAGAGACTTTACTTAGATAAGTTGATACCTACTGATATATCTTTGCAAATGGCTGATAAATCTACTGCTATTCCTGTTGGTATATGTGAGAATGTTCCTGTTCAAGTTACTACTAACTGCTTGATATTAACTGATTTTGTTGTGTTGGAAATGCCTGAAGATGATAATATGTCTATTATTCTTGGGAGACCCTTTCTTAACACCGCAGGGGCTGTTATTGATTGCAATAAAGGAAAGGTTACTTTCAATGTTGATGATAGGGAACATACCGTTTATTTTCCCAAGAAGATTGAGAAAGCGTGTGGAGTTAATACTATTTCTAATGTGAGAACTATCAAAGTGGGAACTATTGATTGTCCTATTTATGAGCCTAAGGAAGAATATCAAACTCTTGTGATTGGATCCATATCAATACAATTCAAGGTAACATGATTGATTTGAGGTTTATTTCTTCTTATGCTATGTAAATTTATTTGGTGGCAAGACTTGATCAACCTTGTTAACAAATACTTTTTATATGCATAGAGGAGGTAAACAACATCTCTTTCTTCCTCCACTTGCTCTAGTTGCTGTAGCATTTTTAATTTGCAAAGTTCCTTAGTTAATTGGAGATTTCAAAAAATTTCCTGGCCATTAATAATAAACTAAATACCCAGAAATGTGCATTTTTCAAAGTTTTCAAAAATTCACAAAAATTATACCGTTGGTCCTATTTTTCGACGAGGCACCTGGGAGCACCAGAGGATGACCTGTGGGGCACCAGAGGGTGCCACACCACAGGCCGGCGCGGCCAAGGAGGTGGCCGCGCCACCATGTGGTGTGGGCCCCCCTTTGCCCCACTTTGTCATCTCTTTCTCCCAGCACCTTCTCTCTCCCGAAAAAACTCGTACCAAGTTCCTCTCACTCGCGTTTTTGCTCCAGAGCTCCAGATTTCTCGATCTCTTTGCTCAGCCCAGATTTCTTTCTGAAATTTGGCACATTTGCTCCTTGGTATGTGACTCCTCCACCCATCCAAGTAGAATTTTGTTTGGTTGAGTATATCTTGAATATTTTGCTGCTGTAGGTAACATGTTTAGTGAGCTTGCATGCTTGTTCTAAGTGGTAGAAATTAGTTTTGATGCATGATTAGTACTCTAGCAAGTTCCTATGGTAGTTTCCCTCAATTATATGTCACCAAATCAAATTTTATATCATTTGTTAAAAATTTCAGAGAAGCTATGAAGAAGTTCAACTTTGGAGAGTTGTTCAAGAAAGGGACAACCAGCACCGGGAGGCCTTCTAGGGCCGCCACCCGGATTAGGTGATCATACAATGAAGACATCATCGCGCCTAGCTTCGCGCCCGAAGAGGACAACGGGGCTCCTAATGCTTCGTCTTTTCCATGCTATGATTTTCTTAGGAATGCAGGGATATTGGAGGATTTCTTCACCCTTGTCAACAGGGCAGGGTTAACCACCTATGTGGGCGACGAAAGGGAGCAATACTACATGCTCACCAAAATCTTCGTCGAGAGTTTCCAGTTCAACAACAAACAATATGAGCCGACGGTTGCATTCAGGATCTATGTTAATCCTGTTACTATGCAATTGGAGGATTTTTGTCGTGCATTGGATATTGTCCCTGTAGGTACAGCAAGTAGGATTGATGACAACCCCCGGGACTTGTTGGAGCTCTATCGAGGGATTACCGATGATGATTGTCGCACCATTCAGCGTGGCAAGATAAGGAACATTCAACTCCCCGCCATTAAGTATTTTGCATACTACATTGCTACTAGCATTGTTGGTAGGGAGAACACTAGCAACATTTCTAGTTACCATCTTGCTTTCTTGAATATTGCACTTACTGGTCAGACATCTTATCACCTTGGTGCTCTTATTGCTCGCCGCCTGACTACCAGGGGGCCTATTTTTGGAGGAACTATCGCACTGCGCGTTTTAACATATCTAAGTCTTCCTATTGATCCTAATGATGTGCCATTGGCCCCTAGGAGACTCGATATAACTGCTATGAAGAGTCATCATTTTGTTACCACTGATTCTACTTTAGATAATATGGTCTATAGAATGTTGTTTTCTGACGGGGATGAGAAGGAAATTCCTCTTCCCCAACCAGGTTTGTTCAGTATTGACAGGCAATCATGGTCGTGCACTAAGGAGGAAGTGGATGAGCATTTGAAGATAAAAGACTTCCACCAGCAACATGACTCCGAGGACGCCGGGGCCTCCTACGACCACACCGTCACGTATCCGGGTGCTTCTTCTAGCACATACCCGGAATACGATCCATCTTCGTCATACTACGGAGACACTACCTCATGGGATCGATGGGATTGAACTCCACTTAGGCCAAAAGCCTAAGCTTGGGGGGAGGTATACCGGCATCACTCATTCTTTGCATATTATGGTTGCTGGATACTTGTACATATTTGTTTTGTTCGTTTGAGTGGTCTTCTAATGAGAGGAAGATGATATTTGGGGAAGTGCTGCCTGAAAACAGATTCTGGACTGTTACTAGAAAAATTCGTACGCACAGCCAGAGCGTTATTTTGAGCTGCCAATTTTTTTGCAGGTTCCCCAGGTTGTTATCTAACTTTCATTAGTTGAACACTTTTCGAGCTGAGCAACGTAAGATTTTTGTAAAAATCGATTTCTGTACTGCTGTCAGGTTTTGGCAGATTTCTGCCATCTCGCTTTTATGTGTTTCTTTTAGTTTGCTATTTCTTGTTTTTGTTTTGTTTCTTTCCCAAAACACAAAAAGACCAAAAATATTTCTGTTGTTTCTCTTCACCATTTGTTTGCTTTGGTTTCTTGCATTTGTTTCACTTTATTTGCTATTGCTAGTTTGCTATAAGAAAATCCAAAAAGATTTTGCTTTGTTTGTTTGTTTCCTCTTGTTCTTGTTTCTAATTCGAAAACACCAAAAATATTTGCTGTTCTTCTTTAGTTTGTAAAGTTCTTTATGAGTTCAATGGTCTTTGGTGGCTGGAGCGTGGTTTTCATTTCATATTATCCAAGCTGCACAAGTGAAAAGGCAATAATGACGATCTACGACAATCTGATTGTGGTGAGAGGCTGGTATGAACTCTATTTGTTTTCATTTTTGTACATATACTCATCCATGTGAGCATGCTTAGTTGGTTCATGTGAGGTATATGTTATTTGAGAAAGTCTAGTAGTTTATGATCTCTCATGTTTAGCTCCAATCTATTAATATGAGTAGCATGTCATGGATGTTTGTTTGCATTGTTTTATTCATAAGTAAGTATGGCATTGTGGTATCCTCCTCTGAATAATTCATTTATATCGACTTGGCACATGCTCACGCATGCATATGACTGAACAAAAAGTCAATTAAGCCTCGATGATCTATATTGCTTCAGAGTTCTTGTATCACTTTTATGCCTCCGTTAATTTATTTTACCGCAAGCATGATTATGACAGTTACTGCTCTCTTGATTTGTCGCTCCCTAGTCTATTGCTAGGCTCCACTTGTACTGAGCGGGAACGCTGCTCGTGCTTCCAAACACCTGAAAACCAAGTTGTTCCAAAAGTGTCCACTATAAATACCTATGCATGGCATTTCAAACCATTCCAAGTAAATTCTCGTGCGCTACCTTTAAAACCTTCAAAATGCTTCTCAATTTGTGTTTATGTTTCATAGCTCATGAGGAAGTATGTGGTGTTTAGCTTTCAACCTTGTCATTTACTTTTGACGGACTCTCATATGGACTAGTGGCACATCCGCTTATCCAATAATTTTGCAAAAAGAGCTGGCAATGGGATTCCCAGTCCCGAATTAATTAACTTAAATAGACACTCCTCCATGGTTTGTGATTGTTGGACGGCACCCGAAGGATTCGGTTAGCCATGGCTTGTGTAAGCAAAGGTTGGGGGGAGTGTCATCATCATAATAAAACTAAAATAAAAAAGGCACTCCTTCATGGTATGAGATTGTTGGCAGGCATCCGAGGATTCGGTTAGCCATGGTTTGTGAAAGAAAGGTTGGAAGGAGTGCCAAATAAATATGCAATAATTCATGGGAGCCGCTCTTGAAAGTCCGGTTGGCGAGGTAGTTGGTGTACCCATTACCATTCGTTGACAACAACAAACACCTCTCAAAATAATTTTACTCCTGTCTTTATAAAAATGAAAAGCTCTAGCGCATGTTAATCCCTGCTTCCCTCTGCGAAGGGTCAATCTTTTACTTTTATGTTGTGTCTCCATTATTTCTTTGAGCACTATCTTGAGAGCACAACTGTCATTCTTAGTATAATATGCTTGTCTCAAAATATGATTGATTGTGGTATAACTTTGATGCATTTATCTTTTGACAATCACTACTTCTAGTCTTTCTATGAACTCCAGAGGTGCCCGGGCATTTATGTTTTGCCAATCAAATACAGGCAAGCGAGATACCACTTTATCATACTCTCTTATGAACATTGCAATCTTGCTTATATACATGATTCATGATGCTTCTTATTAATTGTTGGTACCTCTCCATGATTGACATAGCTGTTAGATGATCTTATTTGCATGTATCTCATTATGAATTGCTTAAGTATTGGCCATAGCATGAGAATATATACATCATATGAGCAAATGTGTTCGTGAAAGTTCTTTTATCGCTCAGTTGTTAACTGAATTGCTTGAGGACAAGCAATAAGCTAAGCTTGGGGGGAGTTGATACGTCCAAAACGTATCTACTTTCCCGAACACTTTTGCTATTGTTTTGCCTCTAATTTGTGTATTTTGGATGCAACTAACACGGACTAACGCTGTTTTCAGCAGAACTGTTCTGGTGTCTCGTTTTTGTGCAGAAATCCAACTTTCGGGAAAATCCTCAGAATTTATGCAGAAGGCCCTATTTTCCCAGAATAATGACGGAGCCAGAAGGACAATTAAGGTGGAGGCCCGAGGGCCCCACACCATAGGGCGGCGCGGCCCAGGGGGGGCCCGCGCGGCCCTGTGGTGTGGCCCCCTCGGCCGGCCTCCGACGCCCTCCTTCGGACTATTTATCGGCCTCGACCTAAAAACGCACGGGGAGAAGTCGAAGTCGCCAGAAACCCTCCGTAACGCCGCCACATCGCGAAACTCCGTCGCTGGAGCCAGAAGTCTCCGTTCTGGCACTCCGCCGGGACGGGGAATTGGAGGAGATCATCGCCGCCATCACCGCCAACGCCTCTACATCAACCAGCCATGTTTCCCCCATCCATGTGTGAGTAATTCCCCCGCTGTAGGCCGAAGGGGATGGTAGGGATTGGATGAGATTGGTCATGTAATAGCATAAGATTGTTAGGGCATAGTGCCTAGCGTCCGTAGTTGGTACTTTCATGATATTGTTGCAACTTGTTATGCTTAATGCTTGTCACTAGGGCCCGAGTGCCATGATCTCAGATCTGAACATGTTATTGTTTCATCAAGATAATCATTGTTTATGGTCTTACCTATAAGTTGTATACACATGTCGCTGTCCGGAACCGATGGCCCCGAAGTGACAGAAATCGGGACAACCGGAGGGAATGGTAGCGATGTGAGGATCACATGTGTTCACGGAGTGTTAATGCTTTGCTCCGGTACTCTATTAAAAGGAGTACCTTAATATCCAGTAGTTTCCCTTGAGGCCCGGCTGCCACCGGCTGGTAGGACAAAAGATGTTGTGCAAGTTTCTCATTGCGAGCACGCACGACTATATATGGAACACATGCCTATTGATTGCTTTGTACTTGGACACCGTTTTATTATTATCTGCAAATGCCCTGCTATGATTGTTACATGAGTTTCTCTCATCCATGCAACGCCCGTCATCCGTCCCCGTGCCTACAGTATTTTAATCCTGCTGTTTACTATAATCACTACTGCTGTCTCTGTTACTCTGCTGCTGTTATTTCACTACTGCTATTGCTATAAAACTGTTACTACTGATAAACTCTTGCGAGCAAGTCTGTTTCCAGGTGCAGCTGAATTGACAACTCCGCTGTTAAGGCTTCCAAGTGTTCTTTGTCTCCCCTTGTGTCGAATCAATAAATTGGGTTTTACTTCCCTCGAAGACTATTGCGATCCCCTATACTTGTGGGTCATCAATTACCAATAGTGCCCGCACCTCATCCTAATTAGCTTGGATTCACATGGATTATCATTGCATAACATATGTTTTAACCAAGTGTCACAAAGGGGTACCTCTATGCCGCCTGTACAAATGTCTAAGGAGAAAGCTCGCATTGGATTTCTCGCTTTTGGTTATTCTCAACTTAGACATCCATACCGGGACAACATAGACAACAGATAATTGACTCCTCTTTAATGCATAAGCATTCAACAACAGATAATATTCTCATAAGAGATTGAGGTTTGTTGTACAAACTGAAACTTCCACCATGGATCATGGCTTTAGTTAGCGGCCCAATGTTCTTCTCTAACAATATGCATACTCAAACCATTTGATCATGATAAAACCCCCTTACTTCAGACAAGACGAACATGCATAGCAACTCACATGATATTCAACAAAGGTGAAATAGTTGATGGCGTCCCCAGGAACATGGTTATCGCTCAACAAGCAACTTATAAGAAATAAGATACATAAGTACATATTCAATACCACAATAGTTTTTAAGCTATTTGTCCCATGAGCTATATATTGCAAAGATAGCACTCAAGCAATTTACTTTGGAATGGTGGAAAAATACCATGTAATAGGTAGGTATGGTGGACACAAATGGCATAGTGTTTGGCTCAAGGATTTGGATGCACGAGAAGTTTTCCCTCTCAATACAAGGCTCAGGCTAGCAAGGCTATTTGAAACAAACACAAGCATGAACCGGTACAACAAAACTCACATAAAAGACATATTGCAAGCATTATAAGACTCTACACCGTCTTCCTTGTTGTTTGGCTCTTACTAGAAAATATCTAGACCTTAGAGAGACCAATTATGCAAACCAAATTTTAGCAAGCTCTATGTATTTCTTCACTAATAGGTGCAAAGTATATGATGCAAGAGCTTAATCATGAGCACAACAATTGCCAAGTATCACATTGTTCAAGACATTATACCAATTACTACATGTAGCATTTCCCGTTTCCAACCATATAACAATGAACGAAGCAGTTTCAACCTTCGCCATGAACATTAAAAGTAAAGCTAAGAACACATGTGTTCATATGAACCAGCGGAGCGTGTCTCTCTCCCACACAAGGATGCTAGGATCCAACTTTATTCAAACAAAACAAAAACAAAAACAAACAGACGCTCCAAGTAAAGCGCATAAGATGTGACGGAATAAAAATATAGTTTCACTAGAGGAACCTGATAATGTTGTCGATGAAGAAGGGGATGCCTTGGGCATCCCCAAGCTTAGATGCTTGAGTCTTCTTGAAATATGCAGGGATGAACCACCGGGGCATCCCCAAGCTTAGAGCTTTCACTCTTCTTGATCATATTGTATCCTCCTCTCTTGACCCTTGAAAACTTCCTCCACACCAAACTCAAAACAAACTCATTAGAGGGTTAGTGCAGAATTATAAATTCACATGTTCAGAGGTGACACAATCATTCTTAACACTTCTGGACATTGCACAAAGCTACTGGAAGTTAATGGAACAAAGAAATCCATCTAACACAGCAAAAGAGGCAATGCGAAATAAAAGGCAGAATCTGTCAAAACAGAACAGTCCGTAAAGACGAATTTTTTAGAGGCACTGGACTTGCTCAGATGAAAATGCTCAAATTAAATGAAAGTTGTGTACATATCTGAGGATCACTCACGTAAATGGGCAGATTTTTCTGAGTTACCTACAGAGAACACTGCCCAAATTCGTGACAGCAAGAAATCTATTTCTGCGCAGTAATCCAAATCTAGTATCAACTCTACTATCAAAGACTTTACTTGGCACAACAATGCAATAAAATAAGATAAGGAGAGGTTGCTACAGTAGTAACAACTTCCAAGACTCAAATATAAAACAAAATTGCTGTAGTAAAATAAAAACATGGGTTATCTCCCAAGAAGTGCTTTCTTTATAGCCATTAAGATGGGCTCAGCAGTTGTAATGATGCACTCGCAAGAAATAGGAGTTGAAGCAAAAGAGCCACTTCCTATGAAAAGGAATCTTGTAAATAAACAAGTCAATGAAGAACAAAGTGAGTAGCATAGGAAGACAAGACAAGTGTAATTGCAAAATTTTCAGCATATAGAGAGGTGTTTTAGTAACATGAAAATTTCTACAACTATATTTTCCTCTTTCATAATAACTTTCAAAGCATCATGAACAAACTCAACAATATAACTATCACATAAAGCATTCTTATCATGAGTCTCATGCATAAAAGTATCATTACTCTCCACATAAGCATAGTCAATTTTATTAATTGTAGTGGGAGCAAATTCAACAAAGTAGCTATCATCAAATATAGGAGGCATATTGTAATCATAATCAAATTTATCCTCCATAGTAGGTGGCACCAAAAGACTACTATCATTATAATCATCATAAATGGGAGGCAAAGTATCATCAAAGTAAATTTTCTCCTCCATGCTTGGGGGACTAAAAATATCATGCTCATCAAAGCCAGCTTCCCCAAGCTTAGAATTTTCCATAGTATTAGCAACAATGGTGTTCAAAGCGTTCATACTAATATCATTACTACTAGCATGCAAATAAGGTTCAATAGGTTTTTTAATTTCCGCATCAAACCATCCATGTCTTAAATCATGAAATTGCTTAAAAAGCTCACTGTTACCTTCCATTATGCCTCACTAGTGTAAACAAGAAACAAAAAGATGCAATTGCAGGATCTAAAGGAAATAGCTTCGAGCACTTACAACGGCGCCGGAAAATAGCTTAGTAGCCGAGATCCGGAGTGTGAGTACCTTTTACGTTTCCTCCCCGGCAACGGCGCCAGAAAATAGCTTGATGTCTACGCACGCTTCTATTCCTGTAGACAGTGTTGGGTCTTCAAGAGCAGAGGTTTGTAGAACAACAGCAAGTTTTCCCTTAAGTGGATCACCCAAGGTTTATCGAACTCAGGGAGGAAGAGGTCAAAGATATCCCTCTCAAGCAACCCTGCGATCACAATGCAAGAAGTCTCTTGTGTCCCCAACACACCCAATACACTTGTCAGATGTATAGGTGCACTAGTTCGGCGAAGAGATAGTGAAATACAGGTGGTATGAATGTATATGAGCAGTAGTAACGGCACCAGAAAAGTGCTTGCTGGCGTGCAGTTGATGTGGGAGATATTGCAAGAAGTAGAGATGCAGTAAAACAGTAAACAAGCGATGTTTGCAGTATTTGGAAACAAGGCCTAGGGATCATTCTTTCACTAGTGGACACTCTCAACATTGATCACATAAATAAATAAGTTCTCTTCTCTTATGCTACATCTACACTCTCTTGTTGGATGATGAACACCACTAATTGTGTAGGGCTACAAAAGCACCTCAATGCCAGAGTTAACAAGCTCCACAATATTCGGAGTTCATATTTAAGTAAACTTAGAGTGCGTGATAGACCATTGCAATTATACCGAGTACTAACATAGCATGCACACCGTCACCGACAGACTATGAAAGGGGGAATAGATCGCATCAATACTATCATAGTAATAGTTAACTTCATAATCTACAAGAGATCACAATCATAGCATATACCAAGTATTTCATGATGCACACACTGTCACCGTTACATCATGGAGGAGGAATAGAGTACTTTAATAACATCACTAGAGTAGCACATAGATGAATAGTGATACAAAACTCATATGAATCTCAATCATGTAAGGCAGCTCATGAGATCATTGTATTGAAGTACATAGGAGAGAGATTAACCACATAGCTACCGGTACAGCCCTTAGCCTCGATGGAGAACTACTCCCTCCTCATGGGAGACAGCAGCGTTGATGGAGATGGCGGTGATGTCGATGGAGATGCCTTCCGGGGGCACTTCCCCGTCTCGGCGGCGTGCCGGAACAGAGACTCCTGTCCCCCAGATCTTGGCTTCGCGATGGCGGCGGCTCTGGAAGGTTTCTCGTACCGTGGCTTATTCGTATCGAAGATTTAGGTCAGGGACCTTTAAATAGGCGAAGAGGCGGAGTCGGAAGGCTGACGGGGCCACCACACAGTAGGGGGGCGCGGCCCCCCTCTAGCCGCGCCAGCCTGGCGTCTGGTGGCCATGTGGCCCCCCTCTGATGCCTCTCGGGTGTTCTGGAAGCTTCGTGGAATTATAAGATGCTGGGCGTTGATTTCGTCCAATTCCGAGAATATTTCCTTACTAGGATTTCTGAAACCAAAAACAGCAGAAAACAGGAACTGGCACTTCGGCATCTCGTCAATAGGTTAGTTCCGGAAAACGCATAAAATCATCATAAAGTGTGAACAAAACATGCAAGTATTGTCATAAAACAAGCATGGAACATAAGAAATTATAGATACGTTGGAGACGTATTCGAGATCTAGAATAATACGAATCCCGATCATTGTAAATGGTACATAATAATTTTCACGTTGTAATTATATGTGATCTAGAATTCGGTGTGGTCTACTTTATGGAACCAATGTGTTTAGCATGCTAATATTAAGTCATTATGTTAGGTTTTTATTGCTCACGAATAAAAGAATAGCATACCATTCCTTTGGAAGAGATATGTCACTTGATAAAGTGCGCTCAAAGATCATACGGTCACATGTGTCTCGAGTATCTTTGAAAATTAAAATGTTAGTATATGTAGCTTTATGGTTTAGATTTTCTGCATTTTTCATGACTGACATCAAAGAGGAAAACATACTTAAAAAGGACGGTTGACTTTGATGAACCTTGCGAAATCTTTTTTTCTTTTTGCTCGTGATCTCTTTGCTGGCCTTTGTTGCAGTTATTTTGATAGATCAAAAAATTTATGGATCAATACAATTTTTTTATTAATGAAAAAATAAAAGACATGTATATGCTTGAAGTGAGGCGTTTCAATTTTGGACCAGACTACACGGCGACGCCGCACGCACAGAGCCTCCGTGCGGCGGCTCACTAACAAGGCATTAATTAAGAAAGATTCCCTGGTCCCCACTCTCACTTTACAACCCACCTTTTACCGAGTCGACGGCACAGCGCGCAAGCATCTGCGCTGCCCATGCCAACTAAAGTAACCATCTCATTCTCACTTAGCGAAACAGGAAAAAGGAGAACCAAAAGGAACACCAAAAAACTCCACCGACTCCATGGCAGATCCTGGGAAAATTACTACTGGGTCTTTGATTATGCTCACTTGCTGAACATCATTACCATCGCAAAAAAATAACATGATGTTTATAAGAAGCAACTACCAGATTATCTCTAACAATTACCAGATAAATTAGCCACAAATATCAAGTTAATTATAACTAGCAAAGTGTTCTTTGGCAAAACCACAATTACCAGAAAAATTATCCACCATTGCCAGATTAATTAGCCAGAATTATTTACCTAAACAATCATCATGTTCTTTGGCAAAAATAATTACAATATTAATTAGCCATGCTAGCCATATTAATTTCCCACGACTGCCAGATTAATAGTAGTCGCCTAAGCAGTCACCATGATCTTTGACAAATCAAATATCAAGATTAATTAGGAACAGTTGCCAGATTAAGATGAGCAAAAAAATTACTAGAATTGAAAACTCATGTTGTGAAGAGGATAGAGCTTGGCTTCTTCTATGGTCTTTTCTTGAAGATTATACTCTTCTTGTGCATGTCACCATGTGAGCACCATGACCCCCTCCACGGCAACATGGAGTGCTCGATGACCTCCCTGGTGCCTGCTCGTCGGCAGCCTTCCCACGCTCGTGTCGGCAACAGCCTCACTACCGCGTGCACGGTGGCGGCCTCCCTCGAGGAGTACCCAGCGGCGGCCTCCCCCAACGCGTTCTCGACGGCGGCGACCTCGCCCGTGCCCGACGGCGGCGACCTCTGGCAGCGCGTTCGCGACGGCAGATGCCTTGAAGCTAGCCGACGGCGGCGACCTCCCCCCAGCGCGTGCCCGACAGCGGCGGCGGCGGCTTCGAAGCCAACCTGACGGCGGCGGCGGCCTTCAAGCCAGCCTGACGGCGGCGGCCTCCCCCCGGCGCGTGCCCGACGGTGTCGGCGGCCTTGAAGCCAGCCCGAAGGCGGCGGCCTCCCCCGGCGTGTTCCCGGCGGAGGCGGCCTCCCCGGCGCATTCCTGGCGGCGACCTCCTCGAATCCTGCGCGATGCTTTGTTTTGGAGAGAGAGAATGAGTGGTAGAGAACGAAGAAAGGATAACGCGTGGCCCTTTAAGAGATGAGATGTTTTTTTTCCGCCGCACGGATGAGTGAGCGGTGCGGCGCTTCTCCGTATGTTTTTCCTTCAATTTTTATTGAAAAAACTTTATGTGTTTTGCTATTTTTTACTGATAAATATAGGGTTGTGCTACCCGGCGGCGCCGCACGGGAGCCTTGTGCATGGGGCGGTTTACTCCTTGCATGCAAATATGACTTGAGCCAATGATTCTCTTGCAATTGAAAATTTAAAATATTTTATCTTTTAAACCGTAAACCCAATTGATGATCCGCTTTCACCATTACCTTTCTCACGACGAGATCTTTGAAAATAAATCCCATTTTGATATGTTTGGAAAACTTTTTTTCCCGACAGCAATTGCCAGGTTATTATCACGTACTTCCTGTATTATCATTACTTAGTTTCCAGATTTAAAATAACTTGTGTGTCGGTATTTGCTAAATTGTTAACACATATTTTGAATTATAAACTACTTAGTCACCTTATCAAAATAACATATTTGATAGTTTGACACACTCCAAAAAAATGCTATCTAACTGTGAAAATCATTACGGTGTTTAAAAACAAGTAAAACACTATCTATAACTATACAAAGTTATCCTGCTAATTGTTTGCCGCTAATCTGATAATTGTGGTAACTTAATCTAGCAACTGATGCGACGAAAAAAAATTACCGAAACAGAACAACATGGGATCTAGTTTTGTAGCCCTCGTCGAGACGAACTTGGCAGTGAAAATGGATCATCCATTGGATTAAGAGTTTAGAAGATAAATCATTTTTAATTTCAAAATTAGCAATTAATGACATGATGTCATACCGAGCTGTCATATTCTTGTATGCTCTCGCCCTATAGAAAAAATTACATGCAAAGTACCGCCGCACATAGAATGTAGCCATGGGGCGCCTCAACATAGATTTTTCCATCAATATAATGTCATTTTTTGAAAAAGAGATAAGAGACACATGCACACTTGAATAAAGAATTTTTTTTGAAGAAATATTTACGTGTTCCGCTATTTGTGCAAAGTTTACAGATTTTCTTTGTCCACAAACTGACATTTTCTCTATATACGTGAAACATCCAAGTTTAGTACGTTTTTTTGAAGATTCTTTCAGTGTCCATATAGAACACGTCTATACATAGTACGCGTTTTAAGTTGGTACCGGAACTTTTCTTTTACCGATCAGTTGTGATGCTAGACTTGCTAGTACATATTGATATGCAGCTTCCCGGCCGCACGTTCAACACGGGAGCTTTTCTTTTGCCGATTGGTTTTGAAGCTAGTACATATTAATGTGCTCTGGATTTTTTTTTTGTTGCCAATCAATTTTGAGCCAGCTTCCCGGCCGTACGTCCAACATGGGTGGCCTGTCACGTTTTCATGTGTTGCATAATTATTAATCTGCTCTGGATTTTCTATTTTATTGCCGATTATTTCTGAGTGTAGAAGGATAGAGAGGGAGGAGAGATTGCGGAAAATGATAGATGTTGTATTGCGTCTCATGGGCGAGTATATATAGGGCTCGGCTCCTCTACAGTTGAGTTGTCACAGCACATGTACTGTAGCTATTAGAATCTGCCCTTCGTTCTAATCGTACGGGTATGGTTACCCGAATCGTTTTCCTAAAAAAAACCACTCGATGGCTCTCTTTCCTCCCCTCAAACTGCGCTGCTAATTCGGAAACAAACTGCATATTAATACTCCAGTGGAGGGAAAATCTCCTAAGTCTAAAGAATTGGCGCCAAACAGGACGCACAGAGTTTTTAGCGATCTGTTCGATCTCCATTGCTCTGCCTGCTTCTCCCGCTCCTCCAAGGTATGCGCCCATGATCTCCCTTTTGGACTCGATCTCCTAGCATCCCCCTCTCATTCTTCTGCCCTTCATCCAAGCTTCCAAGGTGTATGCTGTTCTGCAAAAGATGCAAATGATCTCCTATTTGGACTCCTCCTAGCAACGAAAAAGAAGATATCAATCTTAATGTAAGTGCCGTTTAATTTCATTATTCACACGGATGCAATAGAATTCTTGTACTGAATAATCTCTGTTACCAGTAACTGCGGAAGAAAGGAAAAACTAGGTTCTAATGGCTAGTGAGACTAACGCCATGGAAAAGGATCAGAACAGGTGCAGTCAGTTTTGTTCATTTTTCAATCTCTATCATCCTTTTGCGTAGTGCGAGCAGACGAATAAATTATGTTATATATGTTTTTCACAGGACAAATAATGTGCCTACTTGGATGCCTCAAATTGGCATGAAGTTTAATTCTACAATTGAGGCTTGGAACTTCTGGAACTTTTATGGAGGTCATATTGGATTTGATGTAAGGGTAAACTATGAAAACAAGAGCAAAATTGATGGAGTAGTCACTTCGGCGAGATACGTTTGTTCCAATGAGGGCTATCGTGCAAAAGATAAGAGAGACCATAATACAAGGCGTCCCCGTGCAGAAACAAGAACCGGCTGTAAAGTTCGGATGGGAATCACTATTGACCGAGAAGTAGGAAATTATGAAGTACATGAGCTGGATGTTGAACACAATCATGTCCTGCAGTTTCCCGAAACATGCCACTTGATGCCATCACAGCGGAAGATTTCAGCTTTGCAAGCTTTTGAGATTGAAACAGCGGATGATTCAGGAATTGTGCCAAAAACAGCCCTTGAGTTGGCAAGTCGGCAGGTTGGTGGGACAATAAACCTTGGATACATACGTCGTGATCACAAGAATTATTTGCGAACCAAGCGTCAAAGGGAGATGATGTATGGTGAAGCCGGAACCATGCTTAAGTACTTTAAGGATAGAAAGTCAGAGAACTCCGCATTTCAACATGATGAACAGCTAGACTGCGATGAAAAGATCACAAATATCTTCTGGGCTAATGCTAAGATGATCATTGACTATGCTCATTTCGGTGATGTTGTCACCTTCGATACTACATTTGGGACAAATAAAGAATACAGACCCTTTGGTGTATTTGTTGGCTTCAACCATTTTAGAGAAACAGTAATTTTTGGGGCTGCACTTCTATATGATGAAACATTCGATTCTTTTGAATGGTTATTCGACACATTCTTATCTGTGCATAACAAAAACAGCCTAGAACTATCTTTACTGATCAAGATATTGCAATGGGTAAGGCAATTCATGCGGTATTTACAGAAGCATGGCATGGATTATGCAATTTTCACATAATGCAAAATGCCGTCAAACACTTACCTCAAAAGAAAAAGGATGAGGACAGCCCAAATGTTCTTGCTGAATTCAGTGCTTGCATGTACAAGTATGAGGATGAGGAAACCTTTGAAGAAGCTTTCACTGCCATAAGAAGGAAGGTAGATACACAAACATGGTTGGACAGTATATATAAAGTAAAAGAGAAATGGGCAAGATGTTTCATGAGGAATGCTTACACACTAGGGATGAGAAGCACACAATTAAGCGAGAGCTTGAATAGTGACTTGAAAAACCATCTGAAATCTGATCTTGACATTCTTCGATTTTTCAAGCATCTAGAGAGGGTTGTGCAAGGAAAGCGAGACAATGAGCTAAATGAGGAATATGAGTCTAGAAAAAAATTACCTAGAGTTAGAATAAGGACTCCTGCAATAATACAGGCAAGCAAGGTATACACACCGTGCATATTTGAAGATTTTCAGAATGAATATGAAAGATCCATCTCAGCATATATCAAGCCATCTGAAGAACACAATGTATATAATATTGCCATTGCAAGTCTTGATCCAGAAAGCACATATGAAGAAGAGAGCAAAGTTATAGTTGATCATGAAGAGCAAAAAGTTCTCTGCAATTGTGGGCAATTTGAACGACTTGGTATATTGTGCAGTCATGCTTTGAAAGCTCTTGATGTCATGAATATTAAGTATCTTCCGAGCCACTATATTCTGAAGCGGTGGACTCGAGAAGCACGAAGCGGCACTATTCAGGACAGCTATGGAAATATTGTTTTGGAGGACCCAAGAATGGAAGATAGGTTGTGCTTGAAGTTTTTCATTCATAAGTTCCATGGCATAGCTTCCAAAGCACTCGTATCCGAAGAATGCAGGAAACTAGTAGATGATGCCTTGGAGAACCTTAGCAAGCAAGTTGAAGAAAAAGCTCCTACTAGTACATGCAGAAGTGAAGCTACATGTGAAGAACCAGATAGTAGTTTACAGACTGCGTGCCTAAAGAAAAAGGAAATAGAAAAGAAAAACTCAAGAAGAAATAAATCATGGATCGACAAGCAGCGCCCCAATAAAAAGAAAAAGAAGAAAGCTGAACTCGTACCCGAAAAAAAATCTCGTTATGTAAATCTCTTACACCTATCTAAACACACTACATATATTTACAAATGACAATATACACTAATATTTTTTCTGACTTTTCTGCTTAGAGAGGAGAGATGGACACGCCAGCAGCACAACACCAAGCAACTACAGAGCAACCTGCTGGAATAAATGAGAATGCTTTGCAAGAGTATGGGTGGATGACTCGTTTGCTGATGGTATTCGACTTAACATGTTTAAAATTCACTGTTAATAAATATATGAATATTGTTGTGTAATCAGTTTTATCTCTCTTAATATGCAGGGCCAAGTTGACGACAGTTTGGACTTGCAGAACTATATGAATTTTCCTAGCATATGACATAGGCGATAGATACTGAAATTAGTTCTCCAAATTTCCTAGCATAAAGATCTCATTTGCAAGAAACATTACACTTCAAATATATTCTTTTTTGTTTTCGTGATACATACTGGAAACTAGTTCTCCCATTGGGTTTGTGACTATCTCCTATGTAAAGATCTCATTTGCAGTACTAAACTATGTTCTTAATCTGAAGTTACAAATTCAGCTTGCCCATCTATCCTATCTGATTCAGTTTCTTGTCTTGAGAGATGTATACCATCCAACGATAGTACATGAGAAGAGCATCTACCATCTAATTAGTCAACTGGAATAACCCAGACGATTGGGAGCATCTACCATCTAATTAGTCAACTGGAATAACAAAGAAGATTGGGAGCACTGACATTTCTGAAACAGTATTGAGTTCAGAACGCAAATTGATTCATGGAGGTTGGGAGATGAAGGTTCGTGGGGCATTACCCATCTGTGACGCGGCCTGAAGCTCCCGTTCGTCCTACAGCTCTCGCTCGTCGATGCTGCCGCTGACGTCGCGGTTGACGGCCCGGAACGCGTCCTGCACCCCCCGTTCGTCATGCCGCTCCCACTCGTCGATGTTGCCTCTGCCCCGAACACATCCTGTAGCTCCTGCTCGACGATGTTGCTGCTGCGGTCGTGGTCGACGGTCCGAAACGCGCGCCACATAGAAATTACCCGCGGGCCTGCAGCATCCGGGTCAGCCGCCTCCAGCTACGAGCTGCCGGCTGCGCCACCGCCGGGATATGCCGGCCGAAGTACGCGTCTCCGGCCTGGGGCGGGGGGGTGGGGTGAGCGGCCGAAGGCATCGTAGCAATTTTATCCCCTTCGCCATTGCTGCAGCTAGCTGATGCTCTGAGTTCCGACGGTAGAAGACACTAGACGGACTGGGCTCTACGCGTCGATTCTTTTTCTTCTTTTTTTTTCACCAGAAAATGCTACCGCCGAGTAATAAAATGGGGGACCGTTTGATTAAAATGGAGGGCAGATTTTGTTAGCTACAGCACGAGTTTATAACATAACTGTAGAGGAGCTCAGCCCGTATATATAGGGTACAAGACTTGGAGGCTCCCGCAGTCGTAGCGGTAGCGACGTGACATCTAATACTATAGATAAGGCAGGAGATGAATGACAAATCCTATACAAATCCCGTGACATCTAATACTACCTAATATATCTCTAACACCTCCCGCAGTCGTAGCGGTAGCGACGTGAACAAGAGTAGCGTCGCGGACGCTGGTGAGGCGCAGGCGAGGTGGTAGCCCTGTATTTCGATGTCGAGGTAGCCGAGAGCGTGGGTGCTGCAACCTTGGTCGAGGAAACCGCGCGAGGGATTGCCGTGGTCTATGTCGTGGGCGGGTGTCGGTGTCGATGTAGCCGCAAGCGTGTAGTGCGCGAGGAGAGTGACAGAGACGCGTCGAGGCAGTCGTGGAGGTTGTCGATGCCGAAGTCGATGCAGTCCGAGCCGTCGAGGACGAGGTGCGGCCCTAGTTTTGCCAGAACCAGGCGCACGTCGGGAACGAAGGCATACTTCGGTTTTGCCATAACCGAGTACGCATAGAAGAAGTCGGTGACGCGGTCGAGGTAGTCGTAGAGGCGATGCCAAAGAAGACGTTGTCGAAGCCGATGAAGACGAGACGTCCGACGCGAGTTTGCCAGACTCGGGAACGTGTCGGGGACGAAGGCACTTCCGGTGTTGCCAGTACTGGGCATGCGAGGGGCAGGGACCATCATGAACTTATCGCCGTGTCAGAGGGACTAGCAGAGGAGGCCTCCGGAAGCGTCGCGGTCGCAGATCGACGGAGATGCCGACGCTGCCCGCGGTTCTCAGAGTAGAGTAGCAGGTGGTGTAGACGGGGACGAGGAGATGGCACGGGCGACGAAGTCGAGACGGTTGGAGACGTAGAAGGCGGCTAACCCAGCGGTGACAAGGGGTGGTCATGCTGGACGCCTAGACGGGCGTTGTGGTGGTCGGCGAGCCCAGCGCGACCTGAAGTGGTTGGCGAGTCCAGCGGCGACCTAGGGTGGGGGCGCGGCGGCGGTACACGAAGTAGGCGAGGAAGACCCAGCGGCGTGACAAAGACCATGCGCGGATGGAGGCGACCCGCGCCGAAGGGGCGGCGCTGTGGTGGCCTTGGACATCGACGCGCGGGGGACGGCGAAGGCGACCACGTGCGGCGACGCCACGGCCTGAGGGGCCGGTGTAGCTGCAGGGCGGGAGTCGGTGCAGCGGCGATGTACGTGCCTCAGAAGGCGCGTCGTTGCTAGCAGCGTGGACCAGAGGCGGTGGCGCTGCGACCCGAAGGGGCGACGCAGCGGCAACCCGATGCTCAATCGGTGGTATGCGCCGTCGTGCTTGGCGGAGACGTGTGCGGGGTCGGTTGATCAGACCGACGGCGGCGCTACACGTGCCATGGCGTAGACTACGCGCCGCAGATCGGAGTCGTTGGCGATGTTGTCGTTGATGTCCAGGGCGATGACGGCGAAGACGAACCGGCGATGGAGACCGTGCTGGCGAAGGTAGCTGGCTGCGACGCAAACGGCGTCCCATGTGCATCGCGTGCAGCCGTGCCGTACGATCGATGGAGGCTAGACTGCACCAGTCAGCCACAGTCCCAGTCGTCCAGGGGGCTCCGCTCATCCGCCCGGTCGGCCGCCCGGTCAGACCGGCTGATAGACCGGACAAGCCGGCCACGGTCCCGGTCAAACCGGCTGTTGGGCCGGACTGGCCGAGGCAGAGACGACGTGGGCGAGCCGGCCGCGGCAGCCTACCAAGGCAGGCGCTACAGCCAGCCAGCAAGTCGACCGCGGTGGCCGGCGTAGGGCGGATGATGGAGGAGAGCCGGTGCAAAGTCGGCGCCGAGGTTGGAGTAGAGGCGCGTGATGACGGCGGCGGTGGGCGACTCAATCCGATCTATGATCGGTGAAACCAAAAAGAAAAAACGCCGGTCGCTCATACCATGTAGAAGGATAGAGAGGGAGGAGAGATTGCGGAAAATGATGGATGTTGTATTGCGCCTCATGGGCGAGTATATATAGGGTACAAGATTTAGAGGTTAAGAAACTCTCCTAGAGATAAGGCAGGAGATGAATGACAAATCCTATACAAATCCCATAACATCTAATACTACCTAATATATCTCTAACACTGAGCCAGCTTACTGGCCGTACGGGTCCAATGTTTGTGGCTTGCCACGTTTCGCTGTGTTGGATAGTTAGTTTTGAACTAATTGTGGTTCCTCAAAAAATACTATGTATTTTTATTTTATTTAGTACATAAGAGAAGATATTATATGGACCTATTGGACCGTGTCAAATAAGATCAAATTGTTAAGTAACTATTAATTAGTTAAATCTGAGACGTAAGTTTTAAATCTAGCTGTTAAAATAATTAACATGATATGGTTTTTAAACATAAGGCCCCACGGCCCGGCTTTATATATAAAGCTATACGGCAACCACGAAGTTTAGCGAGTACATGGTACAACCACCGGCTTCCTCGAGCCCCACACCACATACTAAGACGAAAAATCCGCATGCTACGATAGCATATTACATAGTACTTGGTCCATGCCGGCTAACACATGAGAAACATCGAGGATAAGGCAGCAGCGTCCACCGCGGCGACCGGTTCTCAGGCTCCTGCTCGAAGTCTCGTCTGTAGGCCCCTAAGCTCGCCCATCAGCACTTCCAGCATCTCTCTATCCCTTGGCTTGACAAGGACCCTCCACCTCTGCATGTAAGTGATCATATGGAAGAAAACATCAGCGGGGTTATTAATTGTTTTCCCTTCCATAGCTAGTTTGTTCCTAATGTTCCAAAGCGCCCAACACTGAGCCGCAAAGGTGAACCAAGCTAGCCTACGTAAGGACCCCGATAGATTCTGGACGAGACCAATGAAGTGTCCAGCCCCCGCCGGATTCCAATCGCAGTGCAGGAGCTCCCTAGCTCCCGCCCACATCAACTTCGCAAGGTGACAAGAGAAGAAGATGTGATCACAGTCCTCCTGCTCCCCGCAGAGTGCACACGCCCCGTTGGTAGGACCGTTCCGTTTGGCCACCTGAACGCCAGATGGCAATCTGCTCCTGATGAGTTGCCCCAGAAAGATCTTAATCCTCGGCGGAACCCTCGTCTTCCAGACCTCCTTGAAGTGGGTCACTGCCGCTCCCTGCGTAAGTCGTCCATAGATGGACCTGGTGGAGAATTCCCCAGAGGCCTCGAGGGACCATTTGACCTCATCTTCCCCTGAAGTATATGGGTGGAGGTCGAAGATCCTACAAAGGTTCTCCCACTCCACCGTTTCAGCGAGACCAAAAGTCCTCCTAAAGCGGACACGCCACCCGTTGGCCTCCCGCACCCCCGCCACCGTAGCAAAAGGGTTATCGCAACACTGGAATAGGCGAGGGAAAAGGTCTCTAAGGGGACCCCTCCCTCTCCACCAGTCCAGCCAGAAGTATGTGCGCCTCCCGTCTGCGACCTTGTGCCTCGCCCCCAATTTGAAATACCACTTTATCTTTTGAATGGCATTCCAAAACTGGGATCCCTTGGTTGGCACAACCGGGGAGAAGAGATCATTCCCTCCCAGGTACTTAGCTCTGATTAGGTCTGCCCATACACCCTCTGCCCCTGGTAGAGTTTCCAGACCCACTTAAGCATCAAGGAAATATTCATGAGCCGCGTGTTAATGACTCCCAGTCCCCCAAACTCCCTGGGATTACAGACTGTGGCCCAGTCAACCATATGGTACTTCCTCTTGTTGCCCACTCCTTCCCAAAGGAATCGGGCTCTGGACTTATTCATTTCCCGGTGTGTCGTCTCATGGAGGAGGTAGATCCCCATTGCGAACATCGGGAGGCTCGAGAGACGTGAATTAGTCAGTTCAAGTCTCCCAGCTGAAGCCAGAAACAGCCCCTGCCATGGGTCAACCCTATGTCCCACCTTCTCCGTCAGGAAGTGCCACTCAGCCACCGGCAGTGTCTTGTCCGACACTGGAAGGCCGAGGTACTTCATCGGGAGAGACCCCAAATTGCAGTTTAGCGAGTCAGCTACCCTTAGCTTCTCAATGTCATCAACCCCTGTGACGACCGCCTCGCTCTTGTTAAAGTTGATCTTTAGCCCAGACATGTTCTCAAAGCAAAGGAGCAGAATTTTCAGGTTTGCCACCCCAAGGTGAGAGGGTTCAATCATAACCATCCTATCATCAGCGTATTGTAGATGGCTGACCCCCCCGGGGATCAAGTGTGGCACCACTCCTTGGATGTGGCCATTCTGTTTAGCCCTGGTCAGGATGGCTGCTAATGCATCGACCAAGAAGTCGAAGAGGATCGGTGAGAGTGGGTCGCCTTGTCTCACCCCCCTGGCGTTCCTAAAATAGGGACCGACCTCACCATTGATGTTAATCGCCGTCTGTCCTCCCGAGACAAGTTGCATCAGCTTGTGTACCACACCTGATGAGAAGCCCTTCCTCAGCAGCACCTCTCGTAGAAACTCCCAGTTCACTCTATCATAGGCTTTCTCAAAGTCCAGCTTAAGAAGCAGGCCCTTTAGCTTCTTACAATGTAATTCATGAGCAATCTCGTGCAGGGCTAGCACTCCCTCGTGCAAACAGCGCCCTTTTATGAAGGCAGTCTGGCTCCTGTCTATCGTCCTATGAGCTATCGGGGCCAGTCTACACGCATAAGCTTTACGGCGGCGTAGGCGATTGGACGCTGCCTGGCCAGTCGCCGCCCTCGCCGCCCCTCGGTTTCCATGCGGGAGACCATTAAACGCCAACGACCAACCTTCCCGCATCGCGGCCGATGCGAACCGCCGCGTCCTCTCGCTGACAAGGCGCCCCCACCCGCGAAAACAGTCGTCCGCGAGGCGCCGGCGCGACCGATTCGCGCCCTACGTGTAGGGGCCCACACGGGGATGCCGGCGATTCTATTGGGCTCAAAAATTAGCCGGCGCCTGTTTGGGGTGCACCGGTGTGAGCCCAAAAACCATGCCAGCCCCCAAAACGCTATCGGGGCCGCTATGGGGGACGTCGGTGGAGATGCTCTTAGGTATTCGAAGTGCCAAGATAGCATGCTGAAGCTACATCTTAACTTCATCTCCCTGTTAGTTGGGCAAAACCATCATTAAGTACTTCCAGATTGTATTGGTACTCCCTCTAGGTTCTCAATTTGACATGTATAATACAAATTATATAATCCCTGAAGTTTTCAATGTTTTTTTATACTACATACAAAATATCAAGTTTATCAATTTGACAACGAGAGTGAATTTTGTACACCCACGCATGGATATGGGTGTTTTCCATCACCATTTATTGTACTTTGAGATTTGGATAAAAAGAGGAAAGAGAAATAAATCTTTTCATCTATCATGGTGTACATGAATCTTGAGAAATAAATAGACGGTGACGGAAACACTCACACCCATTCGTAGGTGTACATAAGTATTTCCGAATTGACAACCTAGATATCAAAACTTATAAAGCGGCCGGGAGGAGTATTCAATAGATCGTGGTAATGCACATAACCCGCTGTTATATCATGCCGGATTTACATTACTCTGATCTTACTTGCCAGCATGCGTGTTTTATTATCGTTGATGCATGTACATAACTAGTTTCAACCTAAAACTTCCAATGAAAAAGGGTGTAGCCGGAACATTCTATCTTATTTATATGGATGATATTTGTGGAGTTTCAAATGGAATATATCATGGGTCTTTACCTATTTACAGTCAATAAAATGAGCATCAAACATCAACCCGACAACACATGCATCACTAATTAATATGTCGTTATTTTTGGAGTGCACAAAATAAAAAATGGTACAAATGAAATCATGTTTCACATCCAACAAAAGAAAATGGAAGCGGAAACACCATAGCAAAAATGTGACCTTGATTGATCATCACCATTTTTCTCTACCATTAACTGCTTAGAGAATATTCAAAAAGAAACATCGTTATTTTGCACCATTTATTAGCTTTGTTGTTTCCTATTTCGACTGAATTGAGCTTCTGATAAGTTTGAAATAAAAAAAACTGTTATGTTAATACTTGTCATGTTCTACACCATGAGCTTAAAAATCTATCTACCTATTATATACTAAAAGCAAAATAATGATGTTTAATAGAGTCACCATATTAAACCATAGCGGCCCCGATAGCGTTTTGGGGGTCGGCATGGTTTTTGGGCTCACACCGGTGCACCCCAAACAGGCGCCGGATAATTTTTGAGCCCAATAGAATCGCCGGCATCCCCGTGCCGGCCCCTTCACGTAGGGCGCGAATCGGTCGCGCCGGCGCCTCGCGGACAACGGTTTTCGCGGGTGGGGGCGCCTTGTCAGCGAGAGGACGCGGCGGTTCGCATCGGCTGCGACGCGGGAAGGTTGGTCGTTGGCGTTTAATGGTCTCCCGCATGGAAACCGAGGGGCGGCGAGGGCGGCGACTGGCCAGGCAGCGTCCAATCGCCTACGCCGCCGTAAATGCGGGCAGTTGCCACCACTATTTAGTACGTACGCCATCCACCACCGCGGTGCTATCCTCTCATCTACACCCCGCCACCGCGCCATTCTGTCCTCTCCACCTCAAAAATGCAACGCCGTCTTAAGACGACGTACTCCATGCTTGGCCTCAACGGCCGCTCGCTGCCTGCGGCGACTCCACCACCACCGGAGCCGAGGCCAGAGCCCGACGCGGACTACAGCTCCGACGATGCAGCGGACCCACGGTTTGCGGCGTGGCACGAGGCCTACGTCGCAGATGTGGAAGCTGAGGCGGCGGAGGAGGTGGCGTAGTGAGGCGAGCAGCCGCGGCCCCCTTGCCCGACCCGGAGCAGGCGGGGATCCTGGCGTCGTACAACATGCAGCGGTTCCGGAGGTTGAAGGAAGAGCAGCGGGAGGTTTTCAACGACGCTAACCTCGTGCACGCTCTCGAGATCTCGCGCCAGCGAGCGGCCACGGAGGAGGTGGGACGCCTCCTCATGGAGGCGAAGCGACAGAAGCTCTACGAGCTCAACGCTCGTCGACACTATGAGGCGTTCGCCCGCGAGCAAGCGAGACGCTCCGCAGCGACGCCGGCGGTCATGCTCCACCGCCAGATGCGCGAAGCAAGGGACGAGAGGCGGGCACGGACGCAGGCGGCAAAGGTGAAGAACGATGACGAGGAAGGCCCGCCGCGTGCCCGAACCGACGGCTAGTAGATTAGGATTAAGTTTAAGTTTTATTTAGGTTTAAATTCGAGTTACTGTTGTATAAATTTCGTATGAATTTTAGTTTTTAAATATTATTTTAAATTTAAATTTTTATTGGGGCTAAACTATAGGAGCCGTCGGTGTGGGAGCAGCATCCCCAAATAGAGAATGCTCTGCTGGCAATTCCTATATAGCAGTGTTGGCGTCCCTGGCAGCAACTATTTAGAGAACACCGGTGGAGATGCTCTAAGACTATCCATAGTAAGGGTATCATAGATACAATCATGAAACACATATCCAAAAGAGGATTTGCCACTATCATCAATGATGAGAGAGACGAGAGAGATGACAGAATCATACACAGATACCGTGTTGTAATATGTACAGCTAGAAAGATAGCGTACATACTTTTGCACTGACATTCTACAAATAAATAAATACATAAAACTATATTACTAGTACTACCTCCGTTCAAAATTATCTCGTGTTCTGTGTTGAACCAAATTAAAATTTTGGAAAGTTTGAACAAGAATATAAGAAAAATGTCAATATTCATACTGTCAAATGGGAGTGGTGTTTTGGAACATGGGAGCATATGCTCCCTATATTTTGAAATGCATCTTACACATATTTTAAATTTCAAAAAAATTGAAAAAAAAATTTGCACGTACATCTTCACGTGCTACGCTCTCACAAAGTCGTTTCATAAAAAAATGAACTTATCATGTGGTAAAAAACACAAAATTCAGTGCTGAAAACAATGCTTTTCACAGGATAAGTTTTCTCTTTTTTACATAGGCCACAAAAAATATTATTTTTTCGTGAAACTTGACGCATACACATATATTATGGAGATGTACATGTAGATTTTTTTATCAAAATTTTTCCACACTTCAAAATATGTTTTGTTGGTAGAGGGAGCATATGCACCCGGGAGCCGAATTGAATTTCCGCTGTCAAATGCATAAATTTAAAAATATACTTTATAAGGATTATAATATAATAAATTTTATGTAGTAGAATTGATATATTTGCTACATATTTGGTAAAATTTGACTTTGGCTAAACCCAAAACACGAGGTAATTGTGAACGGAGGGGTATCTTGCATTCCGCCCATTAAAAAATTGATGAGTACTGCAATTGATGACAAGAGATATCATACTGATACATAGTATGTACTATATCATAGCACATAGAACTATCAAATAATGTAAAATAGACCTTGTCTACAATCCTATATTAAGATTATACAAATAAATACATAAATAAGATGAAACTATGATACTATTTTTAAATGCATGCATTAATTATAGAGATTCTATCATACGCTAGTACCATACAGATGATACTACAATTTTTTTTTCTAAATGGAGTATACCTCGGTCTCTACATCGGTTGATGCACACAGCCTTTTATTAAACAAACGAAATATTCAAAGTTTATAACTCAAGGATCAACGAGGGTCGATACAAAAATCAACCATCGAAACAAAAATAGATTACTAAGCAATCTAAGCATCATGTAATCTCTTAACATGCCGTCAAGTAGTCTGGTAGAAAATATCTTGAGCAACCATTTGAAGGCGGTTGCATCCAGAAACCATGCACTCCTGCTGATCCTCCGGGAGTAAGAAACGCCAAAGCTGGATCCAGTGAACCATAGTGTGGATAACCTGCAAAAAAATAGTAGAGTCCTTTTTGTTAAAAATAATATCATTTCTGCAATTCTAAATTGATCAACATAAAGCCGAAACACCAATGCGAATTTTAGGTTTATCGTTTTTGTCAATTCCATTAAGCAAGTTTCAAACATATTTGTCACATTGGTTGGAGGTGGAATATTATAAGCAGCGAAGATAACCCGCCAAATAAGTCTAGCAAAAGGATAGGAAATAAACAGATGTTCAGCAGATGATACTAGTATATGATGATATCCACTATGTACACGATACTAGGTAGGATTATAACCAGTCTAATGCAATATAAATACAAATTTGTTTGTGATGGCATCATGGCAACCAATAATCAATAGCTCACCATGGTAGGGCGCGTGACGAAGATGCTCTCATAATCATGGTTCATGACTCAGCACAATCCTGTTTTCAACATTGCAAGCCCAACCAATCGCCTAGCAGCCAAGCAGCGTTCAAAGGTTGCGGCACTATCATTATGAAGGAGAGCCAGTCTACCATCAATCAATCGTGGACATCGTACGTAGCAGCCATCTAATGAATTAAGCTGTGTGTCTGCTGGCTGGGGTGGATATTAGAGAAGCGGTCGGAGCTTGATCCAATATGTATCGGGTCGTAAATTGTCCAAAGCAGCACATGGAGCCGGCGCTGGCGCGGGAAACCAGGGATGCTTTGGCCGTCCTTACGAGCGCTTGCACCAACGGTGGTGGCGGCATGGCGGGATGAAGGGGAGATCGCGACGGCAACTTATATATGCTCGGTGCGTAGTGCCAGAAATAGCGGGATAAGGCGATGGGGGACAGTGACAAACAATGTTTGTAGCAACGGCGGTAGACGTCCGGTGCCGCCGTGACGGGGACCCTAGCTTGGTCGATCTGGAGAAGATGGTCACCGCGTGCTAGAAGATAGAGGTCAAAGAATGTGAATGTATTTGGGCTCTCGAGCTCCGGTGCTCCCTCCATACTAAAAAAATCGAAAATTATACTAATAAGTTTTAAAAAATTATGGAAAAATTAGATAATGATGTATCCCACTATGGCGTAAAATCTCAAATCAACATGTTTTGTATTATGTGTTACAAATAATTGATAAATTCTGATTTTTTTTGGAGATTTGGAGTCACTATAGTCATATCAACATTTTATTATTTTTGTGTAGCCAAAATACATAGTATTTTAAATTGATAGTTTGCACATTTGCAGGATACTTTAAGTGTGCCACATCCTGAATTTTTTTAGAATCTTTTGAAACTTAGAAATATGATTTTCAATTTTTTAATAAAAAGAGAGATCATGTGCACAAAATCTACAATCTTAGATAATTTTATAATTTGGAGTTAGAGAGCAGTCTATGTAGTTCATATCGCAGCATTGGCGGGTAGATTAATTTACTTAAGATTCAGATGTTTAACGATTATCTTATAAAATCCATGGATATAAACTGTTTTTTTACGCCTGCCTATAAAATGTTGACTTTCCCAATCGATGGTCAGATGTTTTGCATTATTGTGAGATCTTTAGCATATATTTTTCGAGCTCTTTTATGGTGCACCCTCTTACCCTTCTAGAGGTAAGACAAACTTTCAATCCTGATCATCAAGTGCAAAAGGGCAGCGTTGAGCGTCCCGGGGGATCAAATCCCGCGATCCCCCGGTCAGCAGCTGTGTGATCTATCGCATCAAAGGTCTCACTTCGGGATTAAGCCTTTTTGACATATCATGTATCAGCGTTTAAATATCAATAGAAATTGGTCAACTAAGTAACTCTTTATCATTTTCATTTTCATTGTCATATACTCATATATACACTTTGATCTCAGAAAAAGCTAGGAAAAACGAGACCACATACACGAACGAGAACACGAGAGAGCGTGAGAGACCAATGGAATCTCCTCAGAACCCTGTTTTTCTTCTTCAAGGTTGTTCAACTCCAGTTGAACCAAAGAACAGTTCTTGGTGCTTGCCCGTTAGCAGCAGTGCGTCCGTGGGTTTCCCCGTGACTTGACGCCGCCGAGCATCTGGGTCACCATCCCGATCCCGTTCTCCAGCCATTGGCCATCCCCCGCCAATGGCCTCGCTGCCGCGGCAAGCACGCTGGAGATCTGTATCACAAGCAGGAGCAGCAACACCACTTTCGCCATGTTCGCTGCAGCCACCATTAATGTCGTCCGCTAGATGGCAAGGAGAATCAGGTCGAAAGAGAGTTGCGGGACAGAGACTTTGGCAGAACAAAGGCTTTGGATCGAGCTTCAAGTTGGCTTCTGTGCTTAGACAAGTCTGGCTGACTGGCTGAGGTTACTGTGGAGGAAGCTTAGTGAGCTCGTTTATATAGAGATGCATGCGAATTAAGCGACACTGGTGGCCTGGTGCATGGTACCTGAAAATGGGAATTCGTACGTGCAAGACTCGTTCAAGATCTTCACGGGCTAAATTCCGGGCACTTTTGTCTTTGGTCACCCCCACGCGAGATTTTGGTCTGAATCGATCAGCGGACGATGTAACATGCACACAGTCCTGGCAATTGAACCGTTCCAGCAGCTTGCTCGACCAGTATACCCGTAGTAATACTAGGTACGTGGCAGCAGTGGAAGAGTTGAAGAAACCTGCACTAACTGTAAAAGGAATGCATGCTTTTGAATCCTGAATTCGGGTCAGTCAAACGCAAGAACACGAATAATATTTGTTCAGCAAGAACCTGAAATTCCTCGGGTGAATGGAGTTGGTCCTGGTCGTGAAAGGGAGGAAGCCAGGAAAGTTGCACATACTGGGACATAAATCGTGTCCTTGTTAAATCGCGAGCGGGAACGGTCAGCGATCAAGTACTGCTACTTAGTCAAAAGATAGCTGCCCCAGTTCCGGTTGGACCTAATGTATCTTGTGAATCTTATAAAATTCAAGTCAGAAACTTGGATGAAAAGATCGATGCCGTCAGCTCTTGCAAGAGATTGAAGTAACTAACTGATGTGCCCCCTCTTTTCACAACTACTTTGCATTCTACGTTTGACAAACGTTAAACTTGAATTAAAATATTTACGGAATAATATCAATATCTACAATATAAAACCTATTGCATATTAATCATTACAAGGTATATTTTCATGTTATATGTATTTGGTATTATGGATAGTGATGAAAAAATATCTTATATTTTTGGTGAAAACTTGCAAAATTTGACTCTGACTGAGGCGTGTAAATTAATCCGTATTATAGTCCTTGTTAATTAATATCACAAACGTGGACAGTCATCGCCCATCGATCAAGCACTGCTACTTAGTCAAGACATAGCTACCCCAGCTCCGGCGTTGGACCAAATGTATCTTCTTATAAAATTCAAAATTCAGAAGCTTGGAAGAAAAGTTCGATGTCGTCAGCTCTTGCAAGGGAATTGATGTAACTAACTGATGTAGTACTACTACATGAGAGAGGTTGACCGAGAGTTGATTAGCCATATTGTGTCCCGTCGATTTGAGAAATCAACGTTGCTGACCATGTTACAGGTCCCTGTCAAAAGGTCAGAGGGTGGGAACCTGTCCAACACGAAAAGTACGAGGTGGGCTGACGATGGAACTCGGAACTCGGAAGCAGTGACCAATTCTCCACACGGCGCGGCGAGGCCACACACGTATGCGCATGCATTGCCTTGCACTCTTACACCTACTACCGACCAAACCCCTCTCCCATCTATATAAGCCAAGACCCAGCATGCAAAACACAACCCATCTCCAAGCAGCAGAAACAACCCAATCTCTCAAGTCTCAACTCACATCGGACAACGGAACCTGAAGCTAGCTAGCTGCTATAAAGAAGGAAGCAAGCAGGCAACCTTTCTCCGGTAGAACAATATCTGCTGTCTCCTGCCCGTACTGCAAGTCTGCAAAAACAGCAATGGCGGCGACCGCGACGGCGACGATGAGGATGGTGCTGCTGGTCGTGTTCTTGGTGCAGATGTTGAACGTCATTGCCGTCTCGGCGAGGACGCTGAGGGGGGACGGCGGCTGGCTGGAGAGCGGCGTCGGGACGGTGGTGGAGATGCTCGCCGGCTTGAAATCTGGGGGCAACCCTCCCACGCACTGCTGCTAACTAAGACGCAGCTGTACAGCAACAACCCCTGACCGCGCTGACCATTTTTTTGTTCGATTGGAAGATGTAAAGATGCGATGAGAGGCTATGTTTTTCTTCTTCCTCTTTGCTTTAGGAGAGAATAGCTACTAGCTAGGATCATTTTCTTGTTCTAGAGATCATCAAGATCAAAGAGGCCAAGACGGTCGGTAATCGTGTCTTGTGATGACTAGTAAATTCGTTCATTCTTTGAAGCAATTGGGGACAGCACGTATCGCTTGTTTATTTCCTGTCTTTGTTATTTCGATCGATGTGAATGAATTGCCTGGTTATTTATACCTTCATCGCAACTCGAATGAAAACCTAGCTAACTTCATATACTTATATCTACTTACTGAATAGGGTGTTTCTGCACCCAGGTGCATCTACATCCTTTATTTGAAATGCATTTTGAACATATTTAGAAATGTCAAAAAAATATTTTAAAAAATTTCTCGTGTATATCTTGACATGTTACATGCTCACAAACTTGTTTTAGCAAAAATCGACATGTTTTGTGTCCTGTATAAAAAAGATAAATTTTTGATGCTAAATATTTCTCGAGACATTTTTTTATCTTTTTACACAGGTCACAAAAATTACCAGTTTCATGTGAAACTTCATGTGCACACCTTGAAGATGTCCCTCTACATGAGAAATTTTTTTCCGAATTTTTTTAACTTGTTGAAATATGTTTTGTAGATACCGGGTGCATATGCACCCTAGATCAGTTTTGGATTTCACCTACTTAGTCTCAAATACAATTTTTTCTGGTTAAAACATGGGAGGGCTACCCACTGTAAAAAAATTATATTATAAAGATATGTACAAGATATTTGCATGAATAAAATTTATTGCTAGGCTTCAAATATAAACTTGGGACATCATGTTTCTTCTTCATTCTATAGCTGACCATTTTTATTTCCTCAAAATAAATAGCTTTCCCATTGTTGAAGCTAGGATTCTGATTCTTGAAGGTCCTATTATTTCTAACTATCCATATTCCCCATCTGCTGGACCATCTTTTGAGCAGCCCCCACATCGCCCCCTCCTAGGGCGACTCGGGGGGGAACACAAGGCCGCTGCCGCCCCGCCACGGCTGGCACGCGTGCTTGGGCAAAGCCCAGTGCTATTGGTGGCGGCGGACCTCCCCTCATGCATCGCGCGGGGAGGGCCCCAAGATTTGCAGTGACGTTCCATGGCTTGTGGGGGGCTGGTTCGGGAGCGGCCCATCGGGATCTTGGGCGTCGGGGTGTTCTGTGGCGCGTCAGGCCCGGTTGTGGCCGCCCATTGGAAGTGGCTTGTGGCGACCGGGCGGAAAAATCCCTTTTGATGTAAGTGGGCGGATCTTAGTATATTTTTTTTACTAGGAATTGCGCTCCTTATAAAAGTTTGGGTTTTCCCGCAACCAAAGAAAAAGAGAATTCTTCTTATGGCACAATAAAATAAAATAAAGCTTAGAACTATGTGTGTACACCATATTATCGAAATCAAATTAGGGTGTGTATGTGACAATTAATGACTTTGAAAACTCGAAATAGATGATGAGAGAAGTTGTTGTTGAAAAATAGGAAAGTGGAATGAAATCTAGTCTTAATCAAATATTTAATATCTCTTCTTTTCCAAGAAGAAGGAAAATGATAAAATTACAATTTGAGCTTTGTGGAAGATTCAAATCTCTTTTATA
Organism: Lolium perenne; assembly: GCF_019359855.2. NCBI lineage: Eukaryota > Viridiplantae > Streptophyta > Magnoliopsida > Poales > Poaceae > Lolium > Lolium perenne. The sequence goes on from NC_067245.2 coordinate 194,675,773, forward strand.
CATTTAAAGTATGAGTATATGGATTTAGAGCGTGTAAATCAATCTATTTCTAAGAATCAAATGTGTTTGGTTTTTAAGTTATTTTGTGAAAGAATGGAAACAATTCTATAAGATAGTATATGAATAGGCCTAGACTAAATCGTTGTATGGCTTCCTCTATTTCTCTATAAAAGTAAATATGACGAAGATTGGTTCGAAAGTACATAGAACGAATTTCTGTTTTTTCTATTTCCCATTATTAGAGAGTGGTCACAAATCTCATGATAAGTCCCCAAAGATTCATATTGTACTTCAATCGGAACTTTTCTTGACCTTATTATTCCCAATAAAAATTTCGGTGAAGACGCTGGCGGCGGGGGTGACCCTGATGGTTACCGAGAAAGATCCCTTGGCGGAGTGGTCGAGCGTGCCAGTGGCTGGTGTTCCCTAGTACGCCTCCCCCGGCTGCCACCCCTCTCTATCAGCGGTTTAGGGTTTGTTCATGTACATGGTGGGAGTTGGCGGGGGTCGCTTCGTCGATGATTCAGTGGCTCTGTGGTGGCCTCCTTCTCCGCTAGAGGTGGTTGGCATGATGTTATAGTTGTGAGTAGGGAGGTGATGCATGTAAAACGCATATATGAACTTTGCACTTTATTGCCACATATTGCCACATGTTTTCATATTATATAATGTTATTTGCATGTTTTACATGGTTTTCGGGGATTTTCTAAACAATTCCCTCCCCACTGGTTCTAACTCTGTTTGGTAGAAAACACCTTGTGTTAGTATTTTTGACTTTTCAGGAGCTACGGGACTCGAAAAAAGGCAAGGTTAGGGGCCACGATTCAAAAATTTCGAGGCGACCAAAATGAGATAAAGTGGGACACCAGGTGGTCAAAATGTAGGGAATAAGTCCAGGTGGAGCACCCCACCTAGGGCGCGCCACCTGTGCTATTTTTCGCCTCGTCCGTCCGATTCGCCTCAATCTTTCTCGAACTAACTTGTTTTGACCTAAAACCCCTATATATACGACCAGGGTTTCGTCGAGGCTATGGTTGCGTAGATCAGAAACACATAAATAGAGAGTCAGCAGACCGCTGCCGTTGGAGATCGGAGGGGGAAAACGCTGCCAGAATCGCCTCCGGTGGACTCCACCCCCCTCCGGCGTGGTCATCATACAGCATCTTCATCAACACCCTCATAACCATCTTCATCTACCCTTTCTAATCTCTTGGAAAACACTATGTATGATGCAATATATTGTTTTTCCGTGATCAATTGTATCTGCATGTTGATATTTGAATAGTGACTTGTTCTTGGCAATTGTGATATAGTTTGTTGTTGGTTGCATACAAGTATATGTTATCTTCTATAATGATATTGTTGTACTAACATATGAGTGCACACATATGTTGGGGGATGCACAAGGTTGTCACTGTTGCATGTTGATATGATGAGGGATAGCCGGAGTTTGACAGAAACCGAATCCCAAGTCCTAGAGATACGTACATTTGTATTAATTCATGATTAATCAACGGGGGTATTATCATGGGGACCTTAGATCTAAATACGGTGGTTGGAGTTTATGTATTAATAATTCCCATGTTTGCTCTTAATTGGCATTGGGATCAATCACGAGGAGAGTATTTTCCCATGTATATGACCGCACCTATTCATGGCTACTCCTTAGAAGAAAAAATAAAAAGACTATCTTTATGCTTCACTAATTGTGACAACAAAATCAAATAAAATAGCAATTTGCTAGAACAATTACTCAATTGAGGTACTTCCTCTTACTCCACTTCATATCACTTTACTTATCTTGCATTAGTTTTACTTATTACATTTTAATTTCAGCACTCATAGTTTTATAGTAAAAATCGCTTCACACACACACCATAGATTCTAGCTTTGCATAGACGGCCATATAAGTGGGTTATAGAGAATATAGAGAATAGATAGTTTACCTTCAGCTCCTCATGGGTGTGACGCTCAAATATTATTGAATTGTACTACGGTGATTCCCTGCACTTGGGGGTTATCAACATACTTTTTTGGCGCCGTTGCCAGGGAGCGTAGCACTAGACTTCTATTCTTGTTTGCATTGCTAGTTTACTTTCAGTACCTTGCATATAAAATTAAAACCATAAAAAATATTATATAATGAAAGATGCTATGGAGATTTCTCATGAGTCTCGCAAATATATGAAGGATATGCTAGATAAGTATGTTAGAAGCTTGAATATTCTCTTGTGTATTATTATTTTGAATGCAAGAAATAATTTTGAGAGGCCAAGAAAGAACAAGAGAAGGAGGATGACAAAAGCATAAGAGTGGGTATTCCCATGCAACCTAAGAAGAGGATAAAGAAGAACAAGTGAAAGAAGAATGGAGTAGCTACCCATCTCCAACTCCCAACAATGGTAACACACAAATTCCTTTGAACACCCCTTCTTATAATATTGATGATGACCCTCTATGTGATATAAGTTTTTCTAATTTATGGGAGAATCATGATGACGTAAAATAAATATATTATACAATAATCTAATTAGATGATTTGTCTTTATGTGGAAATTCTATTCATAACTATGTTATTGAGTCTACTTTTCATGCTTGCAAATATTATGAAAGAGTAAGAGATAAAATTGTTCTTTATGTTTCCATGTTATTTAAAATGCAAGATACTGTTTATTATATGTATTGGCTACCATTAAGTTGATGTAATTTATTCATATATAAAATGCCAATTTATTGGAAGAGAGTTAGACTTAAAGTAATGGTTCCAAATCTTGTGGTGCGCTCCATATGCTTTCAAATAAATTTTAATTTGAGCACACCTTTATGTCCTTATTTAATTGAAAAAAACCTTTAATTATACATAATAATTAATTTATAAGTTTTAACAAAAATAAAAATAAACTGTGGAGAGTAAATGAGAAGGATGAGCAATAATGGAGAAGTTGGGTCGACCTTGAGCATCTGTTGTTTATGCCAATGGAACCATTTCAAAGTCTATATCATTAACTCTTACAATATTACAAAAAGAGTGTTTCTCTTTTATATATGTTTATTTCTTGAATAAAATGGTTTCCCAATAATTACTTAATTTTCCATTTTGGTAGAAATTATCATATAAGTTGTTTTGGAGAACTAATTAACCATTTTGTAGGCATTGGAGAATCATAGAGATGAAAATATTGTTTTGTTTGAGATGAGTAACATGATATGATGAGAAAGAAGTAGAGGAAAAGAAGTAATAAGATCATAAGCTTGGGGATGCCCATGCATCCCCCTCTTCTTTCAAGTATTACAAGTAAATCATTTCCAACTCATGTTCTAGTCTTATCTTCATGATCCCTTTTGTATATCGGCGGGGACCATATTTTTGTTTACCATTGATTATTTTTATTTTTTCCTATTCATTATTGCTATTGAAAGATAGTTTCTTTTTAGTTTACTCTATGGTTTCTAAAATAAAGTACCAAATTTTACCCATTTGGATATTAAAAGTTGTGAAACAAAATTGAAGATGTTGATTTCTGCGCTGCACTTTTTAGTGCATGATTTTTATAATTTTTTTGGTAAATCCTAAAATATTAATAAAACCGCAATAGATGAAAAATTTCATCTTATATGTGTACAAAATTGTCTAATATTCCTGACACGTCTAAGTGGTTGAAAAAATTCAGTTTTACTGCTGCTAAAATTCTTGACAGATGCCTCTTAATGTTAGAACCATTATTTAAGCATCAAAATGATTATTTCTTAAAACTTCTAATATACTATAATGAGTAGGAAATGATGTGATGTCTTGTTCATGAAGAAATAATTTTATATTTTTAGAAAATGGCAGCAAGAATATTATTCTTGTGCCAGTAATGTCACACCATAGAAAAAATGGGAGAAAATTTTGTGTTGAAGTTTTTTCACAGGGAATAGAGAAACACCACACTAAGAGCTATCCAATAATAGTGAAGACCATAAGCTTGGGGATGCCCAAGGCACCCCACTTGACTCATCTTTAAACTCTCGGTTTGCACACCCCTAAACCTTATTTTTTGAGCAACGTAGAATGATCGCAAAAACTTGAAGCATCCTTTATTAGTGTTTTTTTTTCCTAGTTTTGTTTTAAAATAAATAAGACTATCATGGAAATGACTTGAATCCTTACGAATGAGCTATTGAATTAAATTATCCTATTCTTAAAAATCTTAATGAAAATAATTTACATGCTTATGTGGGAATTGATTTAAAAAAGTATGGCATCGTTTCTATATTTATATGGGGACTTTAATCATAGCAAATACTTGTGCATAATTTCATCAATAGTTGGGGAAGTGATATTAGATGTTTACACACTTTGTGTATCCTCGCTATATTTTATGCAAATGAGATATTATTGAGGAACATTACGCATACTTGATTGAGAGATAATATCTTTTAATAAAATTATATGCATCCTATTATGCTTGTTATTGTAGACTTGGCTCATATTAAATCATGAATAATTATATTCATATGTGTCTTTAAAATATGAAGGTTGATGTTTGTGTGACGGTCCAGTATTTTAAATGGTGACCCTCACCATTGAAGCATATCTTAGTCGGTTGATACTATCTTTACCTGACCAACCAACCTCTTGATATCCTTTGAACCAATGATCCACTACCTATAAAAAGAAAAGAAAGAAGAGAAGGAGAAATAGAAATAAAAATAAAAAGAAACATAAAAAGAAAAAGAAAAAGAAAGAGAAAGAGAATAAACCCAATGAGTCGGTGCCCAAAAGAAAATCAAAGGGGAAGTAGCCCAGCCACTCATATAAGGTGTTAAAGCTAAGAAGAAAACACCTATCCCATTTCCACTCTACCCTTTCGTCAAATAAAGATACCAGCTACTTACTCATGTCTTCTATGAGTGTTTAAATGTTAAAGGTCTGGAAGGATATGACATACTCCCATTATTTGGTTTGCAATCCAAGTATGATAAATTACTAGTCAACAATTGAAGGAAGAAAAGGTCTCAAAAAACTTAATTCAATCAAATGCAATGTAAGAACTTTGTTTGTTGCTACTATCAATTAATCATCCCCAATTAATGTTGCAATATATTATCTCCCTTGCACCATCTATAGACAACATAAAATCAACATAATGGATCTTTATTAGCACTTTGCTATTCATTAATTAAGATATGTTTCAAATACTCGTCATGTTAAATTTTTATGCATGCATAGAGAAAAGTTATTGTCAAAGTCTTTTAGAAGTAATGCAATAAACTCTAAAATCCATATTAGTTTTATCACATTTGTGATCGAGGACGAGCATAGGATAAGCTTGGGAATGTTGACGCATCTAAAATGCATACATGAACTTTGCACTTTTATTGCCACATAATAACACAAATTTTCATATTATATAATGTTATTTGCATGTTTATATGGTTTTCAGAAATTTTCTAAACAATACACTCTCCTCTGGTTCTAACTCTGTCTGGTAGAAAACACCTTATATTAGTATTTTTGACTTTTCAGGAGCTACGGGACTCAAAAAAAAGGGCAAGATCAGGGGCCACGCTTCGGAAATTTTGATACGAACGAAATGAGCTAAAGTGGGACACCAGGAGGTCAAGAGGCAGGGAACAAGGCCAGGTGGCACCGCCCACCTAGGATGCGCCACCGGTGTGCCTCGTCTGTGCGCTTCGCCTCAATATTTCGTGAACCGACTTGTTTTGACCTAAAGAAAACCCTATATATATATAATCCCCCAGGGTTTTGTCGAGGCTACGGCGGAGGAGATCAAAAATACATAAACAGAGAGTCAACAGACTGCCCACGGCGGAAATTGGAGGGGGGAAACGCTACCAGAATCGCCTCCGATGGACTCCACAACCCTGCGGCGTGGTCATCATCAGCATCTTCATCAACACCCTCAACACCATCTTCATCTACCCTTTGTAATCTCTTGACAAACATGATGTATGATGCAATATATTGTTTTCCCGTGATCTATTGTATCTCTATGTTGATGTTTGAGTAGTGACTTGTTCTTGGCAATTATGATATAGTTTGTTGTTGGTTGCATACAAGTATATGTTATCTTCTATGATGATCTTGGTGTACTAACATATGAGTGCACACATATGTTGGTGGGTGTAAAAGTTTTTCACCGTTGCATGTTGATAGGATGAGGGATAGCCGGAGTTTGATAGAAACCGAACCCCAAGTCTTAGAGATACATGTTGTGTTAATTTCATGGTTAGTCAATGGCGGTATTATCACGGGGACCTTAGATCTAAATACGCTGTTTGGACTTTATGTCTTAATAATTTCCTTGTTTGCTCTTAATTGGCCTTGGTATCAATCACTAGTGGTGTATTTTCTCATGTATATGGCTGCACCTATTCATGGCTCCTCCTTAGAAGAAACAATAAAAAATTATCTTTGTGCTTCATTAATTATGACAGCCAACCAAATGAAATAGAAATTTTCTTGAGCAATTACTCCCTTGAGTTACTTCCTCTTACACTACTTCATATCACTTTACTTATCTTGCGTTAGTTTTACTTATTGAATTTTAATTTTAGTACTCATAGTTTTATAGTAAAAAATCACTTCACACATACACACCATAGATCCTAGCTTTGCACAGAAGGCCATATAAGTGGGTTATAGGGATTTAGAGAATATATAGTTTACCTTCAGCTCCTCGTGGGTGCGACACTCAAATACTTATCGAATTGTACTATGGTTATCCCCTGCACTTGGAGGTTATCAGGAGGCGCATGTGTCGGTGAAAAGCGTGCTCTGACTCTGGTATGGGCGGGTGATGGCAGTACGCGTGCATCGTTCTCTTATTGATGACGTCGCCATTGTGGTCTGCTTCCACTTCACTTGAATTTCTTTAGGGGGAACCCTAGATCTGGGTATCTTGGCTCATAAAATGGTGGCACAACTGGCGCCACTCTCCCTCATGCGGGCATTATTTCTGGGAGAAACTGCAAAATTGTGGTGCTAGGAGGTCTGCCGGGGGGGGGGGGGGGGGTATGCGGAGCTCTTCCCTTTAATATGGGCAAACGTGCTCGCCAAGGGTCTGCTAAGTTGGTTGTGTGATTTTTTTTTACCATAGGATGACTCAAAGATTCCATCGATTTTTAGTTGGTGGGGTGTTCTATTTTTGGGAGAGGCCCTAATGGCATGTTACTTCACCCATTTTTGAGTTTCTAGGTGTTGAGTAGTGGCTACGAGTTTTGTGATGTATGATCTTGATAGATCTTGTTCATTAAATTATAAATAAAAGTCGTATGCATCGCTTTGATGAAGAGGCAGGAGCTCCCCCATTTAAAAAAATTATATCTCCCATATGCTGCTAGAGTGATAATTTCCATACGAAAAAGGCACACTCAGTGTTTCTTTCACGTTAGAGTAAACTTCTAGAACTAATAGATTTCTTGCTCTTTGTGGGAAAACATAATCTTAGCCAGCGAGGAGAGGCGATCGGGTGGCAGCGACCGCCACAAAACCAATCTATGATTTTGTTCTCCTCGTTGGTGGCACTGCTGCTTCACTCCACCTCCAACAGTCTTGGAGCCATGAAGGTATGGCGGACCATGGCCCCTTGCCGACAGGGAGTTTCCTTTTCTAGCTTGTTTTTCAGTGTCTTTTTCGGGATGTTGAGGTGGCTGGTTGTGATGACCCAACGTACCACTGCATGGTGTAGTACACAAGTCTTTGACATAACACAAGTGAAACACCGTTCCACTCATATTACATCTCTCAGAGTGGTACACCAGAAACATATGCGAGTCCAAGGTATGTCTATAGAAGTACACACGAACTGTTTACATAAGATCAACACAACCTCCTACTTTACAGTGAGGTAAAACTTCAAATAAAGCTCCAGAAGAACGACTCGTAATCTAACTTGTTGCTAACTCAAGCTTAAGAGCTACTTGGCTTGCTATAGAAATCTAGCTACTTAGGTGCTATGATTAGGGAAAGGTTCCCTTCTATTACTAGTCTAAGTTTTCACTCTAGCTGATGCAGAAGTTGACTCCATTGACTTCTTTGATTGGATTCTTCATCTTGTTGCAGTTGACTCCTTTGTCTTCGAGTTCCACGGTAGTTTCTCCTTCGGTGCCTTGATCTAAGAAGGGGGTTCAAATGGGATAGAATGAGTACGAGCGTACTCAGCAAGTTCATAATAGGAAATAGGTGTATCATGCACTAGCTACAGCCATAGACCAGAAAGTCATAGGCCAATGCAAGTTTTCATAAACATTTCTTCAAAAGTTTTATTTTATTCTGAAAACTATGCCCGTCAGTCTTCACAGGTTGACCAGAACTTCGTGGAGTTTCTTTCCTGCCGCGTTCGCAGTTCCCTTCCCGGAACAGGGAGTGACAGTCACAATTCAGTATCCTCTGCAGAGGTGCGTTACTTTTCCCATAAGAGACCTTATCCTTGATACCTATCCGAGATGCATACTCGTCCACACTTCCTTGGTATGGGGCCAGGTGTAAGATCCAAGCCAATCACTGCCTTCTCCGCGACTGCAAACCCACCCTTTTGTCCGACCCTACACCCCCAGTAGACTTCTTTCGATAATACGGCTTTACTCACGGTGTACTCCGAACAATCCATCATAGACCGTAGAGCTCAACATCACACACGGATGGGGATTTAAAAGGATATCCCAACCTACGGCAGTGCCTCCAACACCCCGCAGCTCTACCAGCCTGTTGGCGTGCAGAAGGGAAAAGATACAACTGACTTCCCCAGAGCCATTATAGATCTTATGGTCAATGCGATATGTACGGCGCTAGAATCACTGGACGGCATTGGTACTTAGTCCTAGATGAGTAGTACCCATGCAATGGAACCTCCACCATATCAACACATACCATGGTTCCATTGCCCACCACATAGTCATATTCATAATTGTAAAATAATACTTTGTTTTTCAATGCATGAGTGATAAGTAAAGTACTTTGCATATAGTTTGATACAAATAATCAAATGACGTGAGCAAGCGATGAACTTGCCTTTCTTGACTGCAAGATTATGCAGGCAAAAGCTTCGATATGTGATAACTCCAAACTCTGAAATACCATCATCGTCCGGTAAGGACAATGTTTAAAGAATTGGCAAAGATGCTATAATGCATTGTATGAGATGCAATCGTCCCGAGCGTAACCTAACCCTGATAATTTAGGATGTATGAGTTGTACAGATTTCTTTAGGGTTGGTTGCACTTTTAGAATGGTTCTCAAACAAGGTTCTTATTAGGGTTTGGTTATATTAGCATCATATTCAAGTGATATAAGACATCATAACAATCATACACATAAAGAGTAGTGGTGGAATAATATATAAAGAACAGTTGTCAATTTTAGGTTCTACAGAACATGGTTGATGATTACTTATACTATACTTCAAAAGAATAACTTTTGAAGAACATGTTAATTAAGAATTAATGAGTATTTCAAAGAAGGATTAGGGCTTCTAAGGTTTGATTGACATCTGTACTTCACAAGAATAACTTTTGAAGAACAGGTTAAATAAGAATATGAACTACTATACATAGGAGCTATGTAACTCTAGGGTTTACTATTGGGTTCATTTAGTTTCACTAATAGGAACTAGTTGGATTCTTAAATAGAATGGTTTCTATATAGCCAATATTGGTAGGTTTATTGCTATGGTTTCTTCTAAGCATTATATTTAAGGATGGTTATTAAGATGGTTCCATAAGTTTGATATTAAGTTTATTATGGCTTCACATTTACTTTACTAAATAACCTCTAATTGTTTCTAAGCTAAGTGGCTTATCATTTCCTAAGTAGGGTTTAGTTGGATAGGAACATGTGTTGTGAATTATTACACAAGGTTGATACTAGGGTTCATAGTTATGGTTCTACTAAATTATGATGGTTGAGGTTGATCCTAATGGTGTGATATATAGGAATAGTGATCAATGATACTAATTCAATTAACAAGTTAGGGTTTATACTTGTGGCATTATTGGATCATATAGGTTTTAATCAAAAATAGAGACATGAGATGACAAGCTCATGTGAACTGGTTTTATGTTGGTGGATCATGAACATGCATTCATTGGTTACTTATCCAGGCTCTACATGTAAAGTTGAGGTGGCTATGATCACATGGGCTAAACCCCTAGGGTTTTAGAGTTGAAACTTAATGTGGAATGATCACATGAAATAATGGAATCAAGGTTTTATTCAATTGAAACTAGGGTTTCTAAATTATGGTACAACTCCTAAAATGATGATTGGTAATAGAGTTGTGGTTACTAATTACCTTGAATCAAAATTAGTAATGGTTTGACATTTTATTAATTTTTACAAGATTTAATAATTAGAGTAACTCCTATTTAGGTTTAATTAAGAATCAGGGTTTAATAATTGTTATTATGTTTAAAGTATTTATCTTGTTAACTTAGGAATGTTTAAGTAACTAATTGTTGAGCTACCAAAATGATATTGGATTTTAATATTCTCTTGCTTTATTGTTATTTAAAGAAAATAGAAAATGGTAATTTGCAAATTAGGGTTTATGAATTACCACTAATAATTAAGTTAATGCAACTATGATAAAGAAAATTAATCTTAACATTTTATTTAGTTACTGAATAACTAATATTTAATTTTGAACTTATCTAATTTATTGATTTCAAATTGTATTTTAAATAATTGAAGTGACATAATTAATAAGGTTAAAAATAAGTGACTTTTTATTTTGACACACATTTTTGTTTTATATTTTATTTGAATAGAGTTTATTTTTGTGAACATTTTGATATATTATTCATAATTTTCTGAGTTGATATGAATTTTCTAGAATTTTGCAAAGTCTCAGCAATTTACTGGAATTTGAAATTAAACCTAAATACTAAACATACCGATTCAGATCTAGCTCCAGACACTGACGAGTGGGACCGTTGACTCGATCAGTTGCCACGTTGGCAACGACCAGTCAACACGCACGTGTGACCCCACTGCCACGTTGGCAACGTTGACGGCAAGACGCCAGCGACCAGTAGACGACAGCGCCGCCGCTACAGGGCCTCCCCAAACCTCCCGTGAGTTGCGTTCGAACGAGAAGAGGATGAGGAACACTATGGTGGTGGCGGAATCAACTATAGGTCATCGGAGCTCGTCGGAAACCATGTCCCACGGCGGTGCACTCCGGCGAAACGTCTAAACGGAGCTACAGAGAGATCTAGGAAACGAAACTAGCTTGGTTCATCAGATGCGCGAGCTCACCATGAAGATGATAGTGTGGTCGGCGAAGACGATGGCCGCCGGAGTTGAGCTCAAACTCGCCATTGCCGACGATGTACTGAGAAAGGGAACGGCAAAATTAGCTTGACTGGAGGCACCCAAGCTCGATTCCTTTTGCAGAGATGATCTGCACGCTCTTGCGCACCTGCCAAGCCACACCACGCTCTCCGGGGTGCGCTCAATCGACGGCGCCATAGAGGTCACCGGCGAACAATGAAGGAAGAAATTGAAATATAGAGAGGATCTGAGAGGAATTGGAGAGGTGGATGAGATCAAGGGGTGCTCGGCGGTGCTTTCCCCCCTATTTATAGACCGAGGGAAGCGCTGAAGTCTCGACACGACGACGGCGACGGTGGAGAGGTGGCGGTCTCTGGAAACTTTGATTTGGCGAAGATCTTTTCGCCCGTGGATAGGCTCGGATGCGAGAGACATAGGGAGGAGTTCTGGAAGCTTCTACGCGTCCGGGACGTCCTTATCGTCGACGAGGATGGCGTCTACTGACGCTGCCGCGGTGTCGAGCTCGGAGAGTGTAACACCCCAACTTTTGCAACCATGTTTTATTGTCCATAATGCAAAAATCAGGGGGAACAAAAACTTTTCTTAAGGCTAATTAGATGAATTGCCTTGATCTGTTTGTTATAATGAATTGCTTTGATCTGCTGGTAGATGAATTGTCTTGATTTGATTGTTGAGTTTTGTCTTGAACTACCTCAAAGAACAAAACCTCTAGTGGTAAATTAATCCTTGAATTCAAAACTAGGGATCATCTACCCCTTAACACATCCTTCTCTCTTACCCTAGTCAAAAACCCTAAGGCATCATAAATTTGGGCAAGTCCTAAATCTGTTTTAAAGTTCCATTTTGGAGACCTTGGATTACGCTACCCCTTGCCATCTAAGGCAATGCACTTGGTCCTAGACCTACCTTATCATAAGCACTTCTCAACCATGTCCTTGCCTTAAACCAGATCACTCCTATCTCCACTTATCCTTGATTGTTTTGAAGCCAAATAAATAAGATGTTTTGGCAGGCTTTAAATGATCCAACTTTGGAAGTTGTTTCTTAAGCACCCTCAACTGTTATTGGTGATCTCAATGCATGGATCTCATCTATGCAACACCCTCTAAAACTTCCACATCGTGCATGTCCCATTCTATCCTTGCAACTCTTATACTTACTTGATCTTCTACCCTATCCACTGTTCCAGCACTAGATCACTTGTTCCTGTTTTATCTTTTGTTTTCCTTTATTATAAGTTTAATCTCCACAAAAACAAGAGTGAAGATGGTAGCTACATTATGTAGCCATTCTCTACCCTTGAGATCACTTCTCCCAAAATATTTTATTTACCAAAAATCCTATTTGCGATTCTTCTCTATTTTCACTACAAAACTAATCTTAGTTTTATCAAAGCTTTTCAAATATTTTTAAAAGTGGAATTTGTGTGGTGTTTTACTTCATACTATCCCTTTTCCAACCCCCCCAAAAAAAAAGTTTCTATCAAATCATTTCACTTTATTCTAATTTCTTTTAAAAAAGTGCTTGTTTATGGCACTTATGTTAGCTATTTATTATTCTTGCTTATCTTAAAAGGGAGAGTTTTATACCTAGACTAGTTTAGAAATTTGAACCTTTTTTAACTCAAATCTTCTTCTTATCGTCAAATGCAAATTCAAATAAAAACCTCTTCCATTTTGGCCATACTCTTTTCAGGTGATTCAAACCTTACCAAATTTATATCCCATTTTGGCATGACATCTTCTCTGCTTCAAACACACCTCTCCTATCTACCACACAACCCTCATGCATTGTCCATTTGGGAAAATTGCATTACCTTTTTGGTCATGCCGGACATGCATTGCAAGCCATGCCTTTGCACTCTCTCTCTCCTCTTTCTCCCTCTTTTTTATAGGTTTCCACCATATCACCACACTCCGTCACCAGACCTCTCCATCACCATCCCTTGGTAGAAATGCATTCACCTCTCCCTTTCACTTTTGTTTGTTGTCAAAATAAGAAAAGGGTAGCCGGCCATGTCTTTCTTCAACATTGTTTGGTCGTGTACTTCCATCCTCCTTTACTCTTCACTAGCTAGTGGACAACCAAGTACTTGGACCTTACCACAATTAGCACCACAACCTGGGCAAGCTCAACCGTCACCCTCTCCATTATTTCTTCTCCTCCTTCCCAATGCCATGAATGGCATAGCCTTTGAACAAAAGCTCCTAGACCTGCACCCCTACTCCCCCAAGCCCAACCACCATGCTGGTCTACTTAGCCATGCTCCAGCACCACCGTTGCAGGCTCCCAAGACTAACTACACTCCCACACCGGACAAACCATGCTCGACACCCGTGGCCATCTCAAATTTGGGACAGAGAGGTACATGCCACGCTGACTCTCGAGTTTGTGCCATCAAGGTGTCCTGCCACCCCTCTAACCCACGCACATGTTCTCGAGGCAAAGCCTCCCCTCCTACTGGCTCGGACGAGCTCGCCACCTCGATGATCACCCCGTCTAAGCATGCTCTCGCGTTCCCAGGGCAGCAGTGCTCATTGACCACACCAAGCCGTATCCTACAATGGCATAGTGCCAGGACAACAATGCAATGGCGACAAGCCACTCTTCTTCCCCCACGGTTTCGCGCACGCCATCGAACACCTGCGGGCAGCCTCGGAAACCACCCCGCTGTGACCTATGCAGCATGCGTATCCCCGGGTTTTCAGCTGGCCTAGATCCTACTCTGGATGCCTTTCATGATGCCACCACCCAGCTGCCCATTTGCGCTCACCCTCGCGCGCCCATCACCGCCTGCACCATGTCCACCATGCGCCTGACCTCGACTATAAAAGCCGCGCCCATGCCCCAGCCTCGCCCCTTGCCTCACTCCCACCACTCCTCCCTCTCTCCAGACCCTCCCTAGAGAAGTGTCGAAGCATGCCTCTGGTTGCTGCTCGACGAAGGCGCCCGCTGCACGTCGGCGTGACCACCATCATGTGTGGCCACCGTGGTGCTGACGGGTGACAAGGACGTCGCCCCGGCCCCCTTCTTTCTTCCCTTCTACTCCGTTCTGCTCACCGCCATCTTGACGCCCTAACACGCACCTCCGTTTCATCCAGGTTCGCCGGAGAGCATCGCCAGCGAGCAGGCCGAAAGCTGCTGTGTGCAAACGCCGCCGGGAGGAGCAGTTTTGGAGGAGAAGCACCGCCGAACCCGCTCCTGGACGCGCACATGGACGCTATCGACATACCGCAGCCCCGCCCCGACGTCACCGTCGCCCAGCCCTCGCCGTCGCGGCCGCTGCCGGTAAGGCCCCTGCCGCTCCGTCCGTTTTCTTTCCGTCGCACGCGAGCCTGCATGGCTAGACGAGGAAGACGGCCACAGGCTGGTCCTCCCGATCCGATCATGCACTGCATGGCCACGTCGGCCATGCAGGCCTGGCCCGCCTGGCCCCCTCCTCTTTCCTCTCTTTTTATTTTTCCTCTCCACCTGGATCACTGCCTGGGCCGGCCCAACACTCCACCGCACGGCCCAGAGAATTCCCGCCCATATAATTCTTTTGAAATTTGAATTTCCTGCTAATTAGTGTTAAAACCAGTGGCATTTAAATTTAAATAACTCGAGATCTACCGGCCCAAATCAAGTGAAACCAACTGTGTTAGCTCAAAAATTTCAATACCTTTCAAATGCCACTGGCCCCATATTTTTAGGATTTTTCTACAATTTTTGGCATGTATATCTTGCTCTATGTATGATTCAGAGTCAAGTTAATTCCTAAATTTGAAAAATTTACCTTTTTAAGTGAAACCAATTTTGTTAGCCTTGCTTAAGTACCGGCCTTCTAAAATAATTAGTTTTAGCCTCTGTTCTTGAAAATTGGTTACTGTTTGTGTTTAGTACACGTCACATGAGATGTTGAACCAAAAACCTTTTTGTTTTTAAAATCTTTGACCACCTCCTTTATTTAAAAATAGTCAACCTATGTTTTATTCTTGCAAAACAAAACCTCTGCAACTTAACATTAGTCCTATTGTTTTGCTTAAGTTTACAAAAGAGTGTAGCATATTGTTTACCTCCTATTTTTGTATAGTGTCTGTTAGCCAAATAAACTAGGAAAGTGATTTCCTGCTTTTCCAAAAATGTTTAAAAATAAAATATGAATGCTTTTGATGCCTAACCAATGCACTTGTCTTCTTTGCGGTTTTATATACCAGGGTATAATTAATCTATGCCATGGTGATACCCAAAGAAGCAATTGATAATTGGTGAGGCTCTTATGTCCTTATTAGGTGAATAAATTGGGTTTTCTAAATCAAAACTCTTAAAGTTGTTTTGTAGTATCTATAAGACCTTAGTATGTTAGCCTTAGTAGAGTGGTTAGCTATTGATTGTTGATTGTTGAATGTTTGTTTTGTTGCTGCATTATGTTGATTGTGTTCCTCTTATATTTTTCGGCGATAGATGCGAACAATTACCAAGAAGAAGAAGAAGTGGTTCGGACGAGGATTTTATTTATATTATTGGAATTCTTATTTGAATGGAGTTGAAGAAGTCCAGGGACAAATAAGCCAACCAAGGCAAGCCATATTTTGATCTCTTGCTATTTATCCTTCTTGTTGTGTTCATTGTTCCATTATATACTTGGTTCCTTGTATGTTGTGTTATGATTGGTCCTCTACACTATGCATACTTGCTCCCAAGTATGTTGAACACCTTGTTGATGTTATGCATGCTTACCCTAAGCATGTATGCCCCCTTGACCACCTATAATTATCACCTTCCTAGTGGTACGATGATGACCCTTGTCGAATCATCTTACTTATGTTGTCCCTATGCATGCTTATCCTAAGTATGTATGACCCCTTGGCACCTCAATCATCATCACCTTAGTGGTATGATGGTTAGCATCATGTCATTGTGACTCTTAGTTCCTACACAAAACTATAGGTTGGGAACCCTGGAAAAATACCTTGTTGAAAAGAATTTTGAAAAACCTTGGGTGAGTTGGACTTACCTAAGTGTGTGTTTATGAAAGGAAAGGATTTTGGCAAAGGTGATTGGTAGGAGAAATCTTGTTTATGAAAACTTTGGCGCCTAAGTACTCACCCATGACAATTAACTAGCGCAACCACACTACTCCAACGTGGGCACGGGGCTTAGCTTGACGTTTGTTCTTCTTAGCATGAGGCACCGCACAACTATACAAGGGTACGGTTACCCCCGAGTCTGGGTTGTCATCGTTGGGACAATAGTATAACGGGAGGCCTTCGGGGCTGACCCGTCCGGAAGACACTATGGGTCTCCTGGCTTGGCGGTGGAGCCACGCTCAAAGTGAGGTGAGCTGCCACGATGCCGGGGAGGTACATACTCCATAGGGTAGGACCTCTTGCTAAGTTGAATGGGCGAAAGGCTTCGACTGATTATCCGAGACTCGCATACTTTCATATGACGAACCGGGGATGATCCCGGCGGATTTACCAGATCTTGTGGGGAAAGTGCGCAAACTCTGCAGAGTTAAATCTATTCGAATAGCCGCGTCCGCGGTCATGGACGGTTGGAATGGCTGTTTCTTAGCCTGATGTGTTTTGGTTTACGAAAGTGTTTTGAACAAAGAAAGAAAAGGACTTTGTTTTGGAGTACCGGGATGGTACTGGAAAATTGTGGTGACCATATGGAGATGGTCGAAAAGGAAACAAAAATGGGTTTACCCTTCCTAGTGTTTTATGTTGTAGTTTTCCTCTTTTGAAGTATCTTCTTCAATAGAAATATAGAGATGTCTCAGATGAATTCCTAAGTGTCCCCTTCGACCTTGAAGTCGGGATGCTTTCTCCACCAAAGAAACTACTCCTTTTCCCCTTGCTATTTCCACAAGAGAAATTAGCTCTTCCCTCTTGTCATCTTAGATTAGCACTTATCATCTTGCACTCTTGCAAAGTACCTTCTTGATGGTCTGCGAGTACAATTCAAATGTACTCACGGCTTTGTCCCTGGCTATTTACTTGGCCAGACTTGAAGGAGTTCGACCGAGGAAGAAGAAGTTGACAACGTCTATGCGAGCTAGGAACGTCTTCCCAGTTAGTTGCATGTAGGGTTTATGGCAGATGACTTGGGCTCTGCGCTGTTGAAGTGATGATGCTACTCTGATGTTTAGTTAGGCCCGTCGAGGCTATTATGTAAGAAATGGTCATCAGACCTTATTGTAATTTTCTTATTCCGCTTTGTAATGGATGGTGTAATTTGATATCAGTTCGGTTATGTGTTCACGGTGCACTGATCATGGGATTGTGAACTGTATACATAACAGGGTATTTCGGAAAGTTAATCCGGGGTCCCCACAGAGCTGGTATCAGAGCTATCCTGACTGTAGGAGACCTTAGTTAGCATGGACGTTAGTTAGAAAACAATTACTTGGGAAAAACTATTTACGAAACCAATTCTTTCTTTAGTCGGAAGCATAGCTTCTACTACCCTTATTTATTCAAAGCTTCTAAATTCTTATCTCTCCGCTTTATAAAAATGTTTGAAAATTCTTACTCTATTGTCGCATCCACTTCAAACCTACATATTGGACGATGTCCCCAACTCAGACCGAAGACTCGAACTCGAAGATGACTCAATCCCTCAGGAAGACTCTTATATCTCCAACAGCAGCTATTGAAGATCGGGTGCCGACTTAGCCGTGCACATAAATGGATAATTAGATCATGTCTTTGGTTGTCACCAAAGTCTATCAAGGAGCTGACCTTGGTCCTCTTTGGACTCGCACTTTTGCAGTCGTCAAGGATCAAGTCCTCAATTTCTTGACTTGTAATTTTTAGGTTCGTCACGAGAAGTTGTCGTCTATGGAGCTCCTCAGCAATTAATCCTCCGAAGACCTCACGTCCCTGGGATGTTGAGACCAGAAGTTCTACACAGTTTCCGCCTCCACTTCAGCATTGATGACTCAACACCAGGCCGCTTCACCACCAACTGCTTCGAGAATCTTTGTTGAAGTCGATGTCAGCCAGATGAAGACATCAGCATATGTGACCAGCCCCAAACCTATAGGATGGATAGGACAAACTCAATCGCTTCAATTGAGCTACCCCCACGCATTAGGTATCCCTAGATACTTAGAGTGCCTTGTTTGGTGTGCTGATTGCTTGTAGTTCCCTAGTGTGCTGCCTTGAGTGTCTTTTATTTGTTTGTTGTGTGTATGCTTTTCTAGTCTTTCGGCCTGAAAAAAAATACTCTTAGTGTGATAACCTAGCGTAGGAAGCCTCCCTAGGATGTTTTCACCCTCACCTACCTCGCTGATGTATTGCTAACTGCTAGTTAGTTGGATAGGTTAACGGAAGACTCTAACTCTAAACCCGTTAATAGTTGTTTTTTAACCCTCGGAAAAACTAACCCGGACCTCTATCTCCGCTTACTACTTCCAAGATCCGCTGAAGCCTCTCTACTACACCAAGAAAGCAGAAGCCCCTACCTTCAAGAGTGACTGCACCTCTGCGAGAAGACATACTAACTTGGTCTAACCTTGGAGTATAATCGCGCTAACCTCGAGGATATCTTTTTGAAACCACCCACTAATGCACCGTCTAAACAAGCTGAGAAGAAAAATAGCGTCAAAGCCAAGCTACATCACATGGTTCATCTTGTCCTCATCAAGTGAAGCTCCTAAAGATACCTCAAGACTCAAGATTAGGTGTAATTTACCCGCTCATTTCTTAGCTAGTATAAGTCAGCACCGACCCTCAAATTGAAGATTGTCTTCGACGACCTTTGTTGCTGCTTCATATAAATACCAACCAGGAGTTCCATCGACTTACTAACTCACCGCTTGTCCCTTATGGTCCAAAAAACACCGTGAGTGCCTCTTGAAGCCGTGTTCTACACGTCTCCCCAGAAGATCCTTCAACTGAATACGGAAGACCAATGCCTTCTTCAGAAGCCCCGACAGGATCACAAGGCAGAAGCTCTGAGTTTTTCCGAAAAACCGATGAAAAATCTTAAGGGTGGAAGACTTTGTATTCCACTAAAAATTGGAGCTAACCCTAACATTTTCAACCTTTCTAAAACACCGTTGGGAACTTGTTGGGATGCATTTACTCCCCTTGAAGCTGTGGACTACACATCGCCCCCTGAAGATGTTCGACTCAAGACGAGAGATCAAGGACTTCTTCAAAAACGCCCGACAAGACTCCGTGGCCGAAGCTTAGAGTTTTCAAAACCCCCGGTGAACAATCTTAAGGGTTGAAGACTTCGTCTTCCACTAAATTAAGCTAACTCTAAAATGGTTTTCAACTCTTCTAAAGCACCGTTGGAGTGCACTAACCCTCCCAGAGTCTTGAACCCCCACTAGGATCGTGAAGAAGCTACAAGTCTAACACCTGCATGGAGTAGTCAACCTCTTCACGAAGCTTGCTCTTGGCCAGAATCTACCATGTCTCCCAGAAGCTGATGTTGCGATCTTCTCAACAACGGCACATCTACAAAAGAATGGAGTCTAACTTTAGTTCAACTTTACAATCCCTCTAGTTCTACGCTTAGTAATCTCTGGACGAGATTATTTTAAGGGTGGAAGATCTGTAACACCCCAACTTTTGCAACCATGTTTTATTGTCCATAATGCAAAAATCAGGGGGAACAAAAACTTTTCTTAAGGCTAATTAGATGAATTGCCTTGATCTGTTTGTTATAATGAATTGCTTTGATCTGTTGGTAGATGAATTGTCTTGATTTGATTGTTGAGTTTTGTCTTGAACTATCTCAAAGAACAAAACCTCTAGTGGTAAATTAATCCTTGAATTCAAAACTAGGGATCATCTACCCCTTAACACATCCTTCTCTCTTACCCTAGTCAAAAACCCTAAGGCATCATAAATTTGGGCAAGTCCTAAATCTGTTTTCAAGTTCCATTTTGGAGACCTTGGATTACGCTACCCCTTGCCATCTAAGGCAATGCACTTGGTCCTAGACCTACCTTATCATAAGCACTTCTCAACCATGTCCTTGCCTTAAACCAGATCGCTCCTATCTCCACTTATCCTTGATTGTTTTGAAGCCAAATAAATAAGATGTTTTGGCAGGCTTTAAATGATCCAACTTTGGCAGTTGTTTCTTAAGCACCCTCAACTATTATTGGTGATCTCAATGCATGGATCTCATCTATGCAACACCCTCTACAACTTCCACGTCGTGCATGTCCCATTCTATCCTTGCAACTCTTATACTTACTTGATCTTCTACCCTATCCACTGTTCCAGCACTAGATCACTTGTTCCTGTTTTATCTTTTGTTTTCCTTTATTATAAGTTTAATCTCCACAAAAACAAGAGTGAAGATGGTAGCTACATTATGTAGCCATTCTCTACCCTTGAGATCACTTCTCCCAAAATATTTTATTTACAAAAATACTATTTGAGATTCTTCTCTATTTTCACTACAAAACTAATCTTAGTTTTATCAAAGCTTTTCAAATATTTTTAAAAGTGGAATTTGTGTGGTGTTTTACTTCATACTATCCCTTTTCCAACCCCCCCAAAAAAAAGTTTCTATCAAATCATTTCACTTTATTCTAATTTCTTTTAACAAAGTGCTTGTTTATGGCACTTATGTTAGCTATTTATTATTCTTGCTAATCTTAAAAGGGAGAGTTTTATACCTAGACTAGTTTAGAAATTTGAACCTTTTTTAACTCAAATCTTCTTCTTATCGTCAAATGCAAATTCAAATAAAAACCTCTTCCATTTTGGCCATACTCTTTTCAGGTGATTCAAACCTTACCAAATTTATATCCCATTTTGGCATGACATCTTCTCTGCTTCAAACACACCTCTCCTATCTACCACACAACCCTCATGCATTGTCCATTTGGGCAAATTGCATTACCTTTTTGGTCATGCCGGACATGCATTGCAAGCCATGCCTTTGCACTCTCTCTCTCCTCTTTCTCCCTCTTTTTTATAGGTTTCCACCATATCACCACACTCCGTCACCAGACCTCTCCATCACCATCCCTTGGTAGAAATGCATGCACCTCTCCCTTTCACTTTTGTTTGTTGTCAAAATAAGAAAAGGGGAGCCGGCCATGTCTTTCTTCAACATTGTTTGGTCGTGTACTTCCATCCTCCTTTACTCTTCACTAGCTAGTGGACAACCAAGTACTTGGACCTTACCACAATTAGCACCACAACCTGGGCAAGCTCAACCGTCACCCTCTCCATTATTTCTTCTCCTCCTTCCCAATGCCATGAATGGCATAGCCTTTGAACAAAAGCTCCTAGACCTGCACCCCTACTCCCCCAAGCCCAACCACCATGCTGGTCTACTTAGCCATGCTCCAGCACCACCGTTGCACGCTCCCAAGACTAACTACACTCCCACACCGGACAAACCATGCTCGACACCCGTGGCCATCTCAAATTTGGGATAGAGAGATACATGCCACGCTGACTCTCGAGTTTGTGCCATCAAGGTGTCCTGCCACCCCTCTAACCCACGCACATGTTCTCGAGGCAAAGCCTCCCCTCCTACTGGCTCGGACGAGCTCGCCACCTCGATGATCACCCCGTCTAAGCATGCTCTCGCGTTCCCAGGGCAGCAGTGCTCCATTGACCACACCAAGCCGTATCCTACAATGGCATAGTGCCAGGACAACAATGCAATGACGACAAGCCACTCTTCTTCCCCCACGGTTTCGCGCACGCCATAGAACACCTGCGGGCAGCCTCGGAAACCACCCCGCTGTGACCTATGCAGCATGCGTATCCCCGGGTTTTCAGCTGCCCTAGATCCTACTCTGGATGCCTTTCATGATGCCACCACCCAGCTGCCCATTCGCGCTCACCCTCGCGCGCCCATCACCGCCTGCACCATGTCCACCATGCGCCTGACCTCGACTATAAAAGCCGCGCCCATGCCCCAGCCTCGCCCCTTGCCTCACTCCCACCACTCCTCCCTCTCTCCAGACCCTCCCCAGAGAAGTGTCGAAGCATGCCTCTGGTTGCTGCTCGACGAAGGCGCCCGCTGCACGTCAGCGTGACCACCATCGTGTGTGGTCACCGTGGTGGTGACGGGTGACAAGGACGTCGCCCCGGCCCCCTTCTTTCTTCCCTTCTACTCCGTTCTGCTCACCACCATCTTGACGCCCTAACACGCACCTCCGTTTCATCCAGGTTCGCCGGAGAGCATGGCCAGCGAGCAGGCCGAAAGCTGCTGTGTGCAAACGCCGCCGGGAGGAGCAGTTTTGGAGGAGAAGCACCGCCGAACCCGCTCCTGGACGCACGCATGGACGCTGTCGACATACCGCAGCCCCGCCCCGACGTCACCGTCGCCCATCCCTCGCCGCCGCGGCCGCCGCCGGTAAGGCCCCTGCCGCTCCGTCCGTTTTCTTTCCGTCGCACGCGAGCCTGCATGGCTAGACAAGGAAGACGGCCACAGGCTGGTCCTCCCGATCCGATCATGCACTGCATGGCCACGTCGGCCATGCAGGCCTGGCCCGCCTGGCCCCCTCCTCTTTCCTCTCTTTTTATTTTTCCTCTCCACCTGGATCACTGCCTGGGCCGGCCCAACACTCCACCGCATGGCCCAGAGAATTCCCGCCCATATAATTCTTTTGAAATTTGAATTTCCTGCTAATTAGTGTTAAAACCAGTGGCATTTAAATTTAAATAACTCGAGGTCTACCGGCCCAAATCAAGTGAAACCAAGTGTGTTAGCTCAAAAATTTCAATACCTTTCAAATGCCACTGGCCCCATATTTTTAGGATTTTTCTACAATTTTTGGCATGTATATCTTGCTCTATGTATGATTCAGAGTCAAGTTAATTCCTAAATTTGAAAAATTTACCTTTTTAAGTGAAACCAATTTTGTTAGCCTTGCTTAAGTACCGACCTTCTAAAATAATTAGTTTTAGCCTCTGTTCTTGAAAATTGGTTACTGTTTGTGTTTAGTACACGTCACATGAGATGTTGAACCAAAAACCTTTTTGTTTTTAAAATCTTTGACCACCTCCTTTATTTAAAAATAGTCAACCTATGTTTTATTCTTGCAAAACAAAACCTCTGCAACTTAACCTTAGTCCTATTGTTTTGCTTAAGTTTACAAAAGAGTGTAGCATATTGTTTACCTCCTATTTTTGTATAGTGTCTGTTAGCCAAATAAACTAGGAAAGTGATTTCCTGCTTTTCCAAAAATGTTTAAAAATAAAATATGAATGCTTTTGATGCCTAACCAATGCACTTGTCTTATTTGCAGTTTTATATACCAGGGTATAATTAATCTATGCCATGGTGATACCCAAAGAAGCAATTGATAATTGGTGAGGCTCTTATGTCCTTATTAGGTGAATAAATTGGGTTTTCTAAATCAAAACTCTTAAAGTTGTTTTGTAGTATCTATAAGACCTTAGTATGTTAGCCTTAGTAGAGTGGTTAGCTATTGATTGTTGATTGTTGAATGTTTGTTTTGTTGCTGCAATGTGTTGATTGTGTTCCTCTTATATTTTGCGGCGATAGATGCGAACAATTACCGAGAAGAAGAAGAAGTGATTCGGACGAGGATTTTATTTATATTATTGGAATTCTTATTTGAATGGAGTTGAAGAAGTCCAGGGACAAATAAGCCAACCAAGGCAAGCCATCTTTTGATCTCTTGCTATTTATCCTTCTTGTTGTGTTCATTGTTCCATTATATACTTGGTTCCTTGTATGTTGTGTTATGATTGGTCCTCTACACTATGCATACTTGCTCCCAAGTATGTTGAACACCTTGTTGATGTTATGCATGCTTACCCTAAGCATGTATGCCCCCTTGACCACCTATAATTATCACCTTCCTAGTGGTACGATGATGACCCTTGTCGAATCATCTTACTTATGTTGTCCCTATGCATGCTTATCCTAAGTATGTATGACCCCTTGGCACCTCAATCATCATCACCTTAGTGGTATGATGGTTAGCATCATGTCATTGTGACTCTTAGTTCCTACACAAAACTATAGGTTGGGAACCCCTTGGAAAAATACCTTGTTGAAAAGAATTTTGAAAAACCTTGGGTGAGTTGGACTTACCTAAGTGTGTGTTTATGAAAGGAAAGGACTTTGGCAAAGGTGATTGGTAGGAGAAATCTTGTTTATGAAAACTTTGGCGCCTAAGTACTCACCCATGACAATTAACTAGCGCAACCACACTACTCCAACGTGGGCTTGGGGCTTAGCTTGACGTTTGTTCTTCTTATCATGAGGCACCGCACAACTATACAAGGGTACGGTTACCCCCGAGTCCGGGTTGTCATCGTTGGGACAATAGTATAACGGGAGGGCTTCGGGGCTGACCCGTCCGGAAGACACTATGGGTCTCCTGGCTTGGCAGTGGAGCCACGCTCAAAGTGAGGTGAGCTGCCACGGTGCCGGGGAGGTACATACTCCATAGGGTAGGACCTCTTGCTAAGTTGAATGGGCGAAAGGCTTCGACTGATTATACGAGACTCGCATACTTTCGTATGACGAACCGGGGATGATCCCGGCGGATTTATCAGATCTTGTGGGGAAAGTGCGCACACTCTGCAGAGTTAAATCTATTCTTATAGCCGCGTCCACGGTCATGGACGGTTGGAATGGCTGTTGCTTAGCCTGATGTGTGTTGGTTTACGAAAGTGTTTTGAACAAAGAAAGAAAAGGACTTTGTTTTGGAGTACCGGGATGGTACTGGAAAATTGTGGTGACCATATGGAGATGGTCGAAAAGGAAACAAAAATGGGTTTACCCTTCCTAGTGTTTTCTGTTGTAGTTTTCCTCTTTTGAAGTATCTTCTTCAATAGAAATATAGAGATGTCTCAGATGAATTCCTAAGTGTCCCCTTCGACCTTGAAGTCGGGATGCTTTCTCCACCAAAGAACCTACTCCTTTTCCCCTTGCTATTTCCACAAGAGAAATTAGCTCTTCCCTCTTGTCATCTTAGATTAGCACTTATCATCTTGCACTCTTGCAAAGTACCTTCTTGATGGTCTGCGAGTACAATTCAAATGTACTCACGGCTTTGTCCCTGGCTATTTACTTGGCCAGACTTGAAGGAGTTCGACCGAGGAAGAAGAAGTTGACGACGTCTATGCGAGCTAGGAACGTCTTCCCAGTTAGTTGCATATAGGGTTTATGGCAGATGACTTGGGCTCCGCGCTGTTGAAGTGATGATGCTACTCTGATGTTTAGTTAGGCCCGTCGAGGCTATTATGTAAGAAATGGTCATCAGACCTTATTGTAATTTTCTTATTCCGCTTTGTAATGGATGGTGTAATTTGATATCAGTTCAGTTATGTGTTCACGGCGCACTGATCATGGGATCGTGAACTGTATACATAACAGGGTATTTCGGAAAGTTAATCCGGGGTCCCCACAGAGAGGTAGACGACGACGACGTCTCTCCCTTGCACGATTTTTAAAGCGACCAAAACGGTATGTGGCTTTGGGTTGGGCCGCGTCTAGGCTGCATTGGCCTGCTTCGGCTGGTGCGGAACTGGGCTGCGACGTGGTGGTGATGGGCTGTCACCAGGGTAAGTTTCCCTCCACTTCTTATTTCAAATTTTCATTTCCTGTTTTTTTATTTACTGATTTAAATTTGCTATTTGCTTTCAAATTTGAATTATGTCTTGTTTTGCAGGTCCTAAATTATTTGAATATCAAAACAATTTGATAGTCATGCTTACTGTATACTGTTGTTGTTTAAACAAACATTTAGTATTTGATTAAATTTGTGTTGTTTGGAGGCACAAGTTAAAAATGCAAATAGATATGAATTTTAGGGTTCAACTCAATTACCTTTTAAATTTAGGAATCAATTCTGTTTTAAAGGATCTGAAATTGAGAACATGTGAATGGTGAACATATTCTATTTTGCAAGTACTTAACCATATTGATTATTCACATATAATTTAGGTATGACTAGGGTTTAACAAATGGGAATGAAAATAGAATTGCTTTATGATTTCATGTGGAAAGTTACTTCTAAGGGTTTAAGAAGATGAGTGAATAAACTCTATAATTACTAATCTTGCTTAGCAATTCTGGCTTGGGTTATACTTGTGACACCTGATCCACAAGTTAGGACATAATATTTTATGTGGGATGGATTCTATGTGAGAAGGTTTATAGTTTTGGTGATGCTTCACTAATTGCAGTATTAAATAGGCATGAGGCATGACAGGGTTCTACTGATAATCCAAAGTGATACTTTGATTGAAATGCAAAGGTGATCTAGGGTTTTAGTGGTGATCACCCATGTGATACACAATTAATACTTGGATATGGGCATAAACTAGGGTTATGCTAAATTGGCTAGGGTTACTCCTCACTTAATTAGGACTCATGCATAAAGGCAATGCTAGGTTTGTCTCTAATGTTTGGATAAACAAGGTTTAGGTTTAATGCCATTACTCCTCCATATAAGGCATGAGGATTGGTTTGGTTAACTACTAATGACTTACTTATTATTTCATGAGAAGAATGAGATCTATGGATCACATATATAGATTTAACTTACCATCTCAATTTATAAGGTAAAATCATGCATTAGACTTGATCCACTTATTCCTCACTAGTCTCTCTTCTTTAATACTTCCCTCAACATACTCACTTAGATTCTTAGGGTTTGTGATCATCACCCAATTTGTAATGATCAAGGTATTGGCCTCATAATAATTCATTAGGGAATCATGGTTCTCTCTCCAAGATCAAGTATAAATCTATATACTTGAGTATACCTCTTTAGGTTGAGCTCTTCTGAATAGGTAGGTTTTCTCTAGGGTTTATGATCATTACCAAGTTGTAATGATCACAACACTTGCCTCTTTATATCTCAAAAGAATGGTTCCATACTAAGTCAATTAGGGTTGAGTACTTGACTTATATTTCTTGTATCATTGGTTAGTATCAACAAGTACCTCACTTGGATAAAGTTTAAATATTAAGCTAGGTTCTATTGAATGCATAATATAAGTATATGAATGATTCTCTCCTTACTCTAGGTGTAATGGCATGAGTTGGGAAACAAGGTTGGAATGGTCAAGGTTTAATGAAGAATGATTATGAATGTCCTTGGCTTGGGTTCAATTATTGTAGTTGAAAAGATATACCATGTGACTCATGGTAGGAACATGTATTTAGTAAAGACATGGAAGAGATAAGTAAAGAATAGTTTCTTGATTAGTTGTGTTCTTTGATTTATAGTTGAATAATTATTCATGTGTTGTTGTTAGAATTATCATGTTGAGATCCTTTATAAGATCTTGTAGTTGACCCTTACTTAAGGTGTTGTTTGTTGTAAAACTAATTCTATTTGATCTAGCCCATAGATAAAATCATCTCTACCCAAAATAAGGTTTTAGCAAAGGTCACAGTGAAGTTTATAGCGCTTGACTTGATGATCTACTTCAATTCCAGCAAGTCAAGTGAAACTTCAGTTACTGTGGTAAGTTTTATTTGAAAGCGCAAAAATTCCCCGGATTTTCTATGCATGAATGCAATGCACACTTTGGTGTTCTCTCATTTTATTGCCTCTAAACCTTACAGCCTCTCCCCCTTAAACTGAACTTTGTCCCGAAGTTCGAACGCTCTCAGGTTTCGGAATGTGGAACAGACTTGAACAGATCACCATCCTTTCAAACTCCTTAGTGATCTCATTAGATATAATTGAATATATCTGCTTCTGGCGCAAAGTTGACGTGGGAGTTAGAGATCTCTGTGGTGTAGCTTTTCTTCAGTTCCCCGGCAACGGCGCCAGAAATTTGCTTGATGCGTGCAGTTGACACGTCCGTTGGGAACCCCAAGAGGAAGGTGTGATGCGCACAGCGGCAAGTTTCC
Organism: Lolium perenne; assembly: GCF_019359855.2. NCBI lineage: Eukaryota > Viridiplantae > Streptophyta > Magnoliopsida > Poales > Poaceae > Lolium > Lolium perenne. The sequence goes on from NC_067245.2 coordinate 194,703,893, forward strand.
CTCAGTAAGAAACCAAGGTTTAATCGAACCAGTAGGAGTCAAGAAGCACGTTGAAGGTTGATGGCGGCGGGATGTAGTGCGGTGCAACACCAGAGATTCTGGCGCCAACGTGGAACCTGCACAACACAACCAAAGTACTTTGCCCCAACGAAACAGTGAGGTTGTCAATCTCACCGGCTTGCTGTAACAACGGATTAACCGTATTGTGTGGAAGATGATTGTTTGCAGAAAACAGTAGAACAGTATTGCAGTAGATTGTATTTCAGTATAGAGAATTGGACCGGGGTCCACAGTTCACTAGAGGTGTCTCTCCCATAAGATAAACATCATGTTGGGTGAACAAATTACAGTTGGGCAATTGACAAATAGAGAGGGCATGACCATGCACATACATATTATGATGAGTATAGTGAGATTTAATTGGGCATTACGACAAAGTACATAGACCGCTATCCAGCATGCATCTATGCCTAAAAAGTCCACCTTCAGGTTATCATCCGAACCCCCTCCAGTATTAAGTTGAAAACAACAGACAATTGCATTAAGTATTGCGCGTAATGTAATCAGTAACTACATCCTCGAACATAGCACCAATGTTTTATCCCTAGTGGCAACAGCACATCCATAATCTTAGAGGTTTCTGTCACTCCCCCAGATTCACGGAGACATGAACCCACTATCGAGCATAAATACTCCATCTTGGAGTTACAAGCATCTACTTGGCCAGAGCATCTACTAGTAACGGAGAGCATGCAAGATCATAAACAACACATAGACATAACTTTGATAATCAACATAACATAGTATTCTCTATTCATCGGATCCCAACAAACGCAACATATAGAATTACAGATAGATGATCTTGATCATGTTAGGCAGCTCACAAGACCCGACAATTAAGCACAATGGGGAGAAGACAACCATCTAGCTACTGCTATGGACCCATAGTCCAGGGGTAGACTACTCACTCATCACTCCGGAGGCGACCATGGCGGCATAGAGTCCTCCGGGAGATGAATCCCCTCTCCGGCAGGGTGCCGGAGGCGATCTCCTGAATCCCCCGAGATGGGATTGGCGGCGGCGGCGTCTCTGGAAGGTTTTCCGTATCGTGGCTCTCGGTACTGGGGGTTTCGCGACGGAGGCTTTAAGTAGGCGGAAGGGCAGGTCAGGAGGCGGCACGAGGGCCCCACACCATAGGTCGGCGCGGCCAGGGCCTGGGCCGCGCCGCCCTAGGGTGTGGCCACCTCGTGGCCCCACTTCGTCTCCTCTTCGGTCTTCTGGAAGCTTCGTGGCAAAATAGGACCCTGGGCATTGATTTCGTCCAATTCCGAGAATATTTTGTTACTAGGATTTCTGAAACCAAAAACAGCAGAAAACAGCAACTGGCACTTCGGCATCTTGTTAATAGGTTAGTTCCAGAAAATGCACGAATATGACATAAAGTGTGCATAAAACATGTAGATATCATCAATAATGTGGTATGGAACACAAGAAATTATCGATACGTCGGAGACGTATCAGCATCCCCAAGCTTAGTTCTGCTCGTCCCGAGCAGGTAAAACGATAACAAAGATAATTTCTGGAGTGACATGCCATCATAACCTTGATCATACTATTTGTAAAGCATATGTAGTGAATGCAGCGATCAAAACAATGTATATGACATGAGTAAACAAGTGAATCATAAAGCAAAGACTTTTCATGAATAGCACTTCAAGACAAGCATCAATAAGTCTTGCATAAGAATTAACTCATAAAGCAATAAATCAAAGTAAAGGTATTGAAGCAACACAAAGGAAGATTAAGTTTCAGCGGTTGCTTTCAACTTATAACATGTATATCTCATGGATAATTGTCAACATAGAGTAATATAATAAGTGCAATATGCAAGTATGTAGGAATCAATGCACAGTTCACACAAGTGTTTGCTTCTTGAGGTGGAGAGAAATAGGTGAACTGACTCAACATAAAAGTAAAAAAGAATGGTCCTTCAAAAAGGAAAGCATCGATTGCTATATTTGTGCTAGAGCTTTTATTTTGAAAACATGAAACAATTTTGTCAACGGTAGTAATAAAGCATATGAGTTATGTAAATTATATCTTACAAGTTGCAAGCCTCATGCATAGTATACTAATAGTGCCCGCACCTTGTCCTAATTAGCTTGGACTACCGGATCATCGCAATACACATGTTTTAACCAAGTGTCACAATGGGGTACCTCCATGCCGCCTGTACAAAGGTCTAAGGAGAAAGCTCGCATTTTGGATTTCTCGCTTTTGATTATTCTCAACTTATACATCCATACCGGGACAACATGGACAACAGATAATGGACTCCTCTTTTATGCATAAGCATGTGGCAACAATTATTATTCTCATATGAGATTGAGGATATATGTCCAAAACTGAAACTTCCACCATGAATCATGGCTTTAGTTAGCGGCCCAATGTTCTTCTCTAACAATATGCATGCTTAACCATAGGGTGGTAGATCTCTCTTACTTCAGACAAGACGGACATGCATAGCAACTCACATGATATTCAACAAAGAATAGTTGATGGCGTCCCCAGAAACATGGTTATCGCACAACAAGCAACTTAATAAGAGATAAAGTGCATAAGTACATATTCAATACCACAATAGTTTTTTAAGCTATTTGTCCCATGAGCTATATATTGCAAAGGTGAATGATTGAAATTTAAAGGTAGCACTCAAGCAATTTACTTTGGAATGGCGGAGAAATACCATGTAGTAGGTAGGTATGGTGGACACAAATGGCATAGTGGTTGGCTCAAGGATTTAGGATGCATGAGAAGTATTCCCTCTCGATACAAGGTTTAGGCTAGCAAGGTTATTTGAAACAAACACAAGGATGAACCGGTGCAGCAAAACTCACATAAAAGACACATTGTAAACATTATAAGACTCTACATCGTCTTCCTTGTTGTTCAAACTCAATACTAGAAATTATCTAGACTTTAGAGAGACCAAATATGCAAACCAAATTAGCAAGCTCTAGGTGTTTCTTCATTAATGGGTGCAAAGTATATGATGCAAGAGCTTAAACATGAGCACAACAATTGCCAAGTATCACATTATCCAAGACATTATAGCAAATTACTACATGTAGCATTTTCCAATTCCAACCATATAACAATTTAACGAAGAAGAAACTTCGCCATGAATACTATGAGTAAAGCCTAAGGACATACTTGTCCATATGCTACAGTGGAGCGTGTCTCTCTCCCATACAGTGAATGCTAGGATCCATTTTATTCAAACAAAACAAAAACAAAAACAAACCGACGCTCCAAGAAAAGCACATAAGATGTGATGGAATAAAAATATAGTTTCAGGGGAGGAACCTGATAATGTTGTCGATGAAGAAGGGGATGCCTTGGGCATCCCCAAGCTTAGACGCTTGAGTCTTCTTAGAATATGCAGGGGTGAACCACCGGGGCATCCCCAAGCTTAGAGCTTTCACTCTCCTTGATCATGTTGTATCATCTCCCTCTCCTGATCCTTGAAAACTTCCTCCACACCAAACTTAGAACAACTCATTAGAGGGTTAGTGCATAATCAAAATATACATGTTCAGAGGTGACATAATCATTCTTAACACTTCTGGACATTGCACAAAGCTACTGAAAGTCAATGGAATCAAAATATCCATCGAACATAACAAAACTGGCAATGCGAAATAAAAGGCAGAATCTGTCAAAAACAGAACAGTTCATATTGATGAATTTTATCGAGGCACCAGACTTGCTCAAATCAAAATGCTCAAATTGAATGAAAGTTGCGCACATATCTGAGGATCACTCACGTAAATTGGCATAATTTTCTGAGTTACCTACAGAGAAAACAGCCCAGATTCGTGACAGCAAAGAAATCTGTTTCTGCGCAGTAATCCAAATCTAGTATGAACTTTACTATCAACGACTTTACTTGGCACAACAAAACACTAAACTAAGATAAGGAGAGGTTGCTACAGTAGTTAACAACTTCCAAGACTCAAAATAAAAACCAAGTACTGTAGTAAAAACATGGGTTGTCTCCCATAAGCGCTTTTCTTTAACGCCTTTCAGCTAGGCGCAGAAAGTGTGTATCAAGTATTATCAAAGGATGGTGCATCTACAGTGGGGTGTGGAGTTTTCTCAACCATGCATAGTATATTGGATACATAAGTTTTAGCATCTCCCTTTTCATTAGTCTTGGGCTTGCTACTCTCATCAAACAAATTTTCAGGAACAAGCCAAGCATAGTTATTTTCGAGTGCTTCATGCATTGCTAGGAGCTTACATGGTATTGGTGCTTTGATCTCCCCACCATCATTAATATTATTAGTGTACTTTATTCTATCCATATCCATCTTTTCAAGGAGACTAACTAAATTGGTATAAGAACCAAGCATATCATATTTAGCAAAGACCTTTCTAGCCTCTCTTGCTATACCACCAAATTCTCTAAGAAGGGTTTCTAAAACAAAATCTTTCTTTTCCCCTTCTTCCATATCACCGAGTGTAAGAAACATGTGTTGGATTATAGGATTGAGATTAACAAATTTAGTTTCCAACATGCGAACTAAAGCAGCAGCAGCAATTTCATAAGTAGGAGCAAGTTCTTCCAAGTGTCTATCTTCAAAATCTTCAACGGTACTAACATGATTGAAAAATTCTTCTATATTATTTCTCCCAATTATAGACCCACGTCCTACCGGTATGTCTTTCGTGGTAAAATTAAAAGGAAACATGATGAATCAAGTAAAGTAAATGCAAGTAACTAATTTTTTTGTGTTTTTGATATAGAGTGCAAGACAGTAATTAAAGTAAAGCTAGCAACTAATTTTTTTTGTGTTTTGATATAATGCAGCAAACAAAGTAGTAAATAAAATAAAGCAAGACAAAAACAAAGTAAAGAGATTGGGATGTGGAGACTCCCCTTGCAGCGTGTCTTGATCTCCCCGGCAACGGCGCCAGAAATTTGCTTCTGGCGCAAAGTTGACGTGGGAGTTAGAGATCTCTGTGGTGTAGCTTTTCTTCAGTTCCCCGGCAACGGCGCCAGAAATTTGCTTGATGCGTGCAGTTGACACGTCCGTTGGGAACCCCAAGAGGAAGGTGTGATGCGCACAGCGGCAAGTTTCCCTCAGTAAGAAACCAAGGTTTAATCGAACCAGTAGGAGTCAAGAAGCACGTTGAAGGTTGATCGCGGCGGGATGTAGTGCGGCGCAACACCAGAGATTCCGGCGCCAACGTGGAACCTGCACAACACAACCAAAGTACTTTGCCCCAACGAAACAGTGAGGTTGTCAATCTCACCGGCTTACTGTAACAAAGGATTAACCGTATTGTGTGGAAGATGATTGTTTGCAGAAAACAGTAGAACAGTATTGCAGTAGATTGTATTTCAGTATAGAGAATTGGACCGGGGTCCACAGTTCACTAGAGGTGTCTCTCCCATAAGATAAACAGCATGTTGGGTGAACAAATTACAGTTGGGCAATTAACAAATAGAGAGGGCATGACCATGCACATACATATTATGATGAGTACAGTGAGATTTAATTGGGCATTACGACAAAGTACATAGACCGCTATCCAGCATGCATCTATGCCTAAAAAGTCCACCTTCAGGTTATCATCCGAACCCCCTCCAGTATTAAGTTGAAAACAACAGACAATTGCATTAAGTATTGCGCGTAATGTAATCAGTAACTACATCCTTGAACATAGCACCAATGTTTTATCCCTAGTGGCAACAGCACATCCATAATCTTAGAGGTTTCTGTCACTCCCCCAGATTCACGGAGACATGAACCCACTATCGAGCATAAATACTCCATCTTGAAGTTACAAGCATCTACTTGGCCAGAGCATCTACTAGTAACGGAGAGCATGCAAGATCATAAACAACACATAGACATAACTTTGATAATCAACATAACATAGTATTCTCTATTCATCGGATCCCAACAAACGCAACATATAGAATTACAGATAGATGATCTTGATCATGTTAGGCAGCTCACAAGACCCGACAATTAAGCACAATGGGGAGAAGACAACCATCTAGCTACTGCTATGGACCCATAGTCCAGGGGTAGACTACTCACTCATCACTCCGGAGGCGACCATGGCGGCGTAGAGTCCTCCGGGAGATGAATCCCCTCTCCGGCAGGGTGCCGGAGGCGATCTCCTGAATCCCCCCGAGATGGGATTGGCGGCGGCGGCGTCTCTGGAAGGTTTTCCGTATTGTGGCTCTCGGTACTGGGGGTTTCGCGACGGAGGCTTTAAGTAGGCGGAAGGGCGGGTTAGGAGGCGGCACGAGGGCCCCACACCATAGGTCGGCGCGGCTAGGGCCTGGGCCGCGCCGCCCTAGGGTGTGGCCACCTCGTGGCCCCACTTCGTCTCCTCTTCGGTCTTCTGGAAGCTTCGTGGCAAAATAGGACCCTGGGCGTTGATTTCGTCCAATTCCGAGAATATTTCGTTACTAGGATTTCTGAAACCAAAAACAGCAGAAAACAGCAACTGCCACTTCGGCATCTTGTTAATAGGTTAGTTCCAGAAAATGCACGAATATGACATAAAGTGTGCATAAAACATGTAGATATCATCAATAATGTGGTATGGAACACAAGAAATTATCGATACGTCGGAGACGTATCAATATCCCTTGTCAAGATCCTTCATGGAGTCTTCTGACGCCTGGTACTGATATTTTCTTCAATTCTATGATTGCTTCCAACACTCTAAGCTTATAGGCTTACTCTCCAAAGATTCTTGGATTAGGACATTTTATTGTGTTAATGGACTTTACTAATGGTTGTGGTGACATCTCCCTATTTGGGTACTCAAAGCTTGGTTATACCAGCTGTGGTGTAATATGACACTACGGTGTACCAGCTGCGGTGTCCAAACCTTAAGTCTAAAGGATTTGTTTAAAGTAAGGTATTGTTGTCCCTTACTACCATAGCGAAAGCAATGGTACTTAGTAAAGTATTTTCAATAGGCATGGTCCTGGTTGTTTAGTCCTACGAATGGATTAGACTCATTTAGTCCATCCAATCATGGCTTCTAGTTCATACTAGTTATCTTCCTTTTGGTTTCTTTAGGTTCCATGAAAGGAATCTTTCTAATAATAATTAGTTTTGGTATGGTCAAACCCTTCAGTCTTTTGTTTCCTTAGGCTTTGATTGTCCTCCGACATCTACTTCATCCAACTTCATTTTCTAATACTTACTTGAGTTCTCTTGGTTTCGAGTAATTACAATTACCCACTCAAGTTAATGTTTAAACCTTACTTCCTCGAGATATGAACCTCGGCTTCTGGTCTGACATCCTCCAGAGAGTACTTTTGTATGGGTACTCCCAACAACCTTATGAAAATAAGATTGTACTTCCTCCTAGATCAGACCTTTTTCTTCGCCTATCATACTACAAATAATATATTAATACTTCTCCTTCAGCCTTCCTCTCCCCCTTGGAGTTTACTAATGATTTTCAAACTTCCTTTCTTCTAATCATTAAACTCCAAGGTTAGGTAGTTGGTCTAAGTCTGGTTCATATTTTGTACCTTTCTAAAGTCTCACGAAGAATTCTTTGTGGTGTATCCACTCAGTTGGGGGTATCCGATGTGAATCCTTCGACTAAATGGTTACTAGCTACAGAATACCAGCTACGGAATACCAGCTGCGGAATCCCTCTTTCTTTTAGGGTGAAGAAATGTTCAAGCTGCGGGCTATCTGGTACCAGCTGCAGACTATCTAGCACAAGATGTGGCTTATTGGATACCAGCTGTGGCTATGTTATGGTTCTAGTCAATATCTACCTACCAGTTGTGGCTACTTTTATAGTTTTAGTTAAGATATACCTCACTTCACATACTTTCTCTTCATGATTATCCTATATCAGCTGCGGTCTTATTATACCAGCTACGACTTCACTTGTCTATTTTCCTTCTTCCAGGGTTTGTTTTGCAAGAAAACCACTTGTTGACATTATGAAAATAGTATTGTCAGTGACTTCACTTGCATTCCCTTATTCCATAATGAATACGGCTCTACTTCTACTACTCCATATTCACCATTTTTCTCATATTCATAATACTTCCATGTTGAAGTACTCCTTGATTAAGGATAAAAGTGAGTTTTGATTAGTCCTTCCTTTAGAGTATTTTGGTTGCTTCCCACAATTTGACTTCCTTCTTCTAGTGAACCTTCATCTTGACTTCAAAATCTTCAGAATTCGTCACTTCCTCACACGAATACCTTTACCCTCTAGACCTATAACATCAAGTAAGAGCTTGATATTGCAACATGCATTTGCATATCAAAGTCAAACTTCATGTATGGATCTAGTCAAACAATGAAAATCCAATAAAATCCAAGAATATTCAGCTTTGTGCTTATAATACACATCCTTATATGCCTGAATTTAGTAATTGGGTAAGACATCCCTAAACAATTAGGATCAGATGTGTAGTATATAACACCACATAAGATAGGTTTAGGTTGTGATACTTAGCACGAATACGTGAATTTCTACTATTTGTCTCAACATTTATCTTAATTGCACATTTGCAATGAGACAAACTTGAAACACAATGGCCTGGGATAGTTGAAGTTAACCTAGTTTTCTTTGGAAGTACTAACAAAATAGTATACCATATATATGTGCTATTGAGGACTACTTCCTATAATACAATTAGTTCTAACATGTCTACTCTAAACACATGATTGTTTAGAATATACCACCTATAACTCCCGGATTTCTCTATGTGATATGCTCTAAATAAGCCTTCGTTAAATTAAGGACTATGGTTCTAGCATACTTGGTACAGTTATTAGGATTTTAAGGCCTAAGCTTACGAACTATTCCCTAAATCCTACTCCCTAACACAGTCATGTTAATTCACTCATGATATTCTACTCCATCACATCATGACTCTCAAGTGAATCATATATGATTACCAACTCTACCATGAAAAGCAAACTTATATAACTCTTATCACTCTTCCTTACTTCCCATGATTGACTCATCATAGGTATATGCTACTACATATAACTTATCTCCCTTACTTATTATCAGTTATTTGACCTTTTAAATGACTCATACTTAATCATAACTTGCATTGGTATACTTCTTCCAATAGGATATCTTCCTTATGGTTGTATCCTCTCTTTGGACTACCATGTGTTGTATACCAACTGTGGTCTACTACCACCCTTTATCTTAAGCTTCAATGGTGTTCTAATTATTTGGAATGAAGCAAGATAACTAACTAACTTTACTTAAGAAATATAGATTATAAAGATTGACTCAAGTGTGTCAGGATTATTCTCAAGTGAATACCCATCTCAAGTCAAAAGAATAGTTGGTTTAGCATAGTTGACTTAGCATAGTTGTCTTAACATAGTTGTATTAGCAGAGTTGTCTTCACAGAGTTGTATTAACAGAGTTGTCTTAGCTAGTACAACTTCCTATAGACACTAACAAACCTATAGGTCTCCTTTAAAGGGTTTTAATCCTAGGGTCAAAGCATTTGCTCTGATACCAGCTGTGATGACCCAGCGTACCACTGCATGGTGTAGTACACAAGTCGTTGACATAACACAAGTGAAACACCGTTCCACTCATATTACATCTCTCAGAGTGGTACAACAAAAACATATGCGAGTCCAAGGTATATCTATAGAAGTACACACGAACTGTTTACATAAGATCAACACAACCTCCTACTTTACAGTGAGGTAAAACTTCAAATAAAGCTCCAGAAGAACGACTCGTAATCTAACTTGTTGCTAACTGATACGTCTCAAACGTATCTATAATTTCTTATGTTCCATGCTACTTTTATGATGATACTCACATGTTTTATACACATTATATGTCATTATTATGCATTTTCCGGCACTAACCTATTAACGAGATGCCGAAGAGCCAGTTCCTGTTTTCTGCTGTTTTTGGTTTCAGAAATCCTAGTAAGGAAATATTCTCGGAATTGGACGAAATCAACGCCCAGGGTCCTATTTTGCCACGAAGCTTCCAGAAGACCGAAGAGTCAACGAAGTGGGGCCACGAGGTGGCCAGGAGGGTAGGCGGCGTGGCCCCACCCTTGGCCGCGCCGACCTGTCTCCTGGGCCCCTCGCGACGCCCCCTGACCTACCCTTCCGCCTACAAATAGCCTTCGTCGCGAAACCCCCAGTACCGAGAGCCACGATATGGAAAACCTTCCAGAGACGCCGCCGACGCCAATCCCATCTCGGGGGATTCAGGAGATCGCCTCCGGCACCCTGCCGGAGAGGGGAATCATCTCCCGGAGGACTCTACACCGCCATGGTCGCCTCCGGATTGATGAGTGAGTAGTTCACCCCTGGACTATGGGTCCATAGCAGTAGCTAGATGGTCGTCTTCTCCTCATTGTGCTTCATTGTCGGGTCTTGTGAGCTGCCTAACATGATCAAGATCATCTATCTGTAATGTTATATGTTGTGTTTGTTGGGATCCGATGGATAGAGAATACTATGTTATGTTGATTATCAATCTATTACCTATGTGTTGTTTATGATCTTGCATGCTCTCCGTTATTAGTAGAGGCTCTGGCCAAGTTTTTACTCTTAACTCCAAGAGGGAGTATTTATGCTCGATAGTGGGTTCATGCCTCCATTAAATCTGGGACAGTGACAGAAAGTTCTAAGGTTGTGGATGTGCTGTTGCCACTAGGGATAAAACATTGATGCTATGTCTGAGGATGTAGTTATTGATTACATTACGCACCATACTTAATGCAATTGTCTGTTGTTTGCAACTTAATACTGGAAGGGGTTCGGATGATAACTTGAAGGTGGACTTTTTAGGCATAGATGCATGCTGGATAGCGGTCTATGTACTTTGTCGTAATGCCCAATTGAATCTCACAATATTCATCATATCATGTATGTGCATTGTCATGCTCTCTTTATTTGTCAATTGCCCAACTGTAATTTGTTCACCCAACATGCTATTTATCTTATGGGAGAGACACCTCTAGTGAACTATGGACCCCGGTCCATTCTTTTAATCAAATACAAACTGCTGCAATACTTGTTTTACTGTTTTCTGCAAATACATCTAATCCTTTGCTACAGCAAGCCGGTGAGATTGACAACCTCACTGTTTCGTTGGGACAAAGTACTTTGGTTGTGTTGTGCAGGTTCCACGTTGGCGCCGGAATCCCTGGTGTTGCGCCGCACTACACTCCGTCACCAACAACCTTCAACGTGCTTCTTGACTCCTACTTGTTCGATAAACCTTGGTTTCTTACTGAGGGAAAACTTGCTGCTGTACACATCATACCTTCCTCTTGGGGTTCCCAACGGACGAGTGCTTTACCGTCACAAGGAAGCTACTTTCTGGCGACGTTGATCCCACGTCAACTCCCACGTCAGCAGCTCTTTTTCTGGCGCCGTTGCCGGGGAATAATTAAGACACTCCATCAAGCCCGTCAACCGCCATCAAATTCTTTTTCTGGCGCCGTTGCCGGGGAGATCAAGACACGCTGCAAGGGGAGTCTTCACAATCCAATCTCTTTACTTTGTTTCTGTCTTGCTTTATTTTATTTACTACTTTGTTTGCTGCACTAAAACAAAACACAAAAAAATTAGTTGCTAGTTTTACTTTACTTGCTATCTTGTTTGCTATATCAAAAACACAAAAAAAAAATTAGTTACTTGCATTTACTTTACTTATTTCATCATGTTTCCTCCTAAGTTCACTCTAAAAGACATACCGGTAGGACAAGGGTCTATCATTGGAAGAGATAATATAGAGGAATTTTTCACTCATGTTAGTATGGTTGAAGATTTTGAAGATAGACACTTGGTAGAACTTGCTCCTACTTATGAAATTGCTGCTGCTTCTTTAGTACACATGATAGAAGCTAAATTTGTTAATCTCAATCCTATAATACAACATATGTTTCTTACACTAGGAGATATGGAAGAAGGAGAAAAGAAAGATTTTGTTTTAGAAACCCTTCTCAAAGAATTTGGAGGTATAGCAAGAGAAGCTAGAAAAGTTTTTACTAAATATAATATGCTTGGCTCTTATACCAACTTTGCCAGTATCCTTGAAAAGATGGATATGGATAGAATAAAGTACACTAATAATGTTAATAATGGTGGGGAGATTAAAGTACCGATACCTATTAAACTCCTAGGAATGCATGAAGCACTAGAAAAGAATTTTGATTGGATTGTTCCTGAAAATTTGTTTGATGAGAGTAGCAAGCCTAAGGCTAATGAAAAGGGAGCCTCTGAAACTTACATAGATAAGATACAATGCATTGTTGAGAAAACTCCAAACCCCACTGTCAATGCTTCATCTCTTGATAATACTTGATACACACTTTCTGCGCCTAGCTGAAAGGCGTTAAAGAAAAGCGCTTATGGGAGACAACCCATGTTTTTACTACAGTATTTTTTTGTTTTATATTTGAGTCTTGGAAGTTGTTTACTACTGTAGCAACCTCTCCTTATCTTAGTTTTATTGCATTGTTGTGCCAAGTAAAGTCTCTAATAGAAGGATGATACTAGATTTGGATTACTGCGCAGAAACAGTTTTCTTTTCTGTCACGAATCTGGGTCTAATTCTCTGTAGGTAACTCAGAAAATTATGCCAATTTACGTGAGTGATCCTCAGATATGTACGCAACTTTCATTAGTTTTAAGTTTTCTCATCTGAGCAAGTCTGGTGCCTGTTAAAAATACGTCTTTACGAACTGTTCTGTTTTGACAGATTCTGCCTTTTATTTCGCATTGCCTGTTTTGTCATGCTTGATGGATTTTTCGATTCCATTGACTTTCAGTAGCTTTATGCAATGTCCAGAAGTATAAAGAATGATTGTGTCACCTCTGAATATGTGAATTTTGATTATGCACTAACCCTCTAATGAGTTTGTTTTGAGTTTGGTGTGGAGGAAGTTTTCAAGGATCAAGAGAGGAGGATGATATACACTATGATCAAGGAGAGTGAAAGCTCTAAGCTTGGGGATGCCCCGGTGGTTCACCCCTGCATATATCAAGAAGACTCAAGCGTCTAAGCTTGGGGATTCCCAAGGCATCCCCTTCTTCATCGACAACATTATCAGGTTCCTCTAGTGAAACTATATTTTTATTCCATCACATCTTATGTGCTTTGCTTGGAGCGTCGGTTTGTTTTTGTTTTTGTTTTGTTTGAATAAAATGGATCCTAGCATTCATTGTGTGGGAGAGAGACACGCTCCGCTATTGCATATGGACAAATATGTCCTTAGGCTTTACTCATAGTATTCATGGCGAAAGTTTCTTCTTCGTTAAATTGTTATATGGTTGGAATTGGAAAATGATATATGTGGTAATTGGTATAATATCTTGAATAATGTGATACTTGGCAATTGTTGTGCTCATATTTAAGCTCTTGCATCATATACTTTGCACTTATTAATGAAGAAATACATAGAGCATGCTAAAATCTGATTTGCATGTTTGGTCTCTCTAAGGTCTAGATAATTTCTAGTATTGAGTTTGAACAACAAGGAAGACGGTATAGAGTCTTATAATGTTTACAATATGTCTTTTATGTGAGTTTTGCTGCACCGCTTCATCCTTGTGTTTTTTTCAAATAACCTTGCTAGCCTAAGCCTTGTATCGAGAGGGAATACTTCTCATGCATCCAAAATCCTTGAGCCAACCGCTATGCCATCTGTGTCCACCATACCTACCTACTACATGGTATTTCTCCGCCATTCCAAAGTAAATTGCTTGAGTGCTACCTTTAAAATTTCCATTCTTCACCTTTACAATATATAGCTCATGGGACAAATAGCTTAAAAACTATTGTGGTATTGAATATGTACTTATGCACTTTATCTCTTATTAAGTTGCTTGTTGTGCGATAACCATGTTTCTGGGGACGCCATCAACTACTCTTTGTTGAATATCATGTGAGTTGCTATGCATGTCCGTCTTGTCTGAAGTAAGGGAGATTTACCACTCATTTAATGGTTAGAGCATGCATAATGTTAGAGAAGAACATTGGGCCGCTAACTAAAGCCATGAATCATGGTGGAAGTTTCAGTTTTGGACATATATCCTCGATCTCATATGAGAACATTAATTGTTGCTACATGCTTATGCATTAAAGAGGAGTCCATTATCTGTTATCTATGTTGTCCCGGTATGGATGTCTAAGTTGAGAATAATCAAAAGCGAGAAATCCAATGCGAACTTTCTCCTTAGACCTTTGTACAGGCGGCATAGAGGTACCCCTTTGTGACACTTGGTTAAAACATGTGTATTGCGATGATAATCCCGGTAATCCAAGATAATTAGGACAAGGTGCGGGCACTATTAGTATACTATGCATGAGGCTTGCAACTTGTAGGATATAATTTACATAACTCATATGCTTTATTACTACCGTTGACAAAATTGTTTCTTGTTTTCAAAACCAAAGCTCTAGCACAAATATAGCAATCAATACTTCCCTCTGCGAAGGGCCATTCTTTTACTTTTATTGTTGAGTCAGTTCACCTATCTCTCTCCACCTCAAGAAGCAAACACTTGTGTGAACTGTGCATTGATTCCTACATATTTGCATATTGCATTTGTTATATTACTTTGCATTGACAACTATCCATGAGATATACATGTTACAAGTTGAAAGCAACCGCTGAAACTTCATCTTCCTTTGTGTTGCTTCAATACCTTTACTTTGAATTATTGCTTTATGAGTTAACTCTTATGCAAGACTTATTGATGCTTGTCTTGAAGTACTATTCATGAAAAGTCTTTGCTTTATGATTCAATTGTTTACTCATGTCATTTACCATTGTTTCAAATCGCTGCATTCATTACATGTGCTTACAATAGTATTGATCAAGATTATGTTGGTAGCATTGTCACTAAGAAATTATCTTTGTTATCGTTTACCTACTCGGGACGAGTAGGAACTAAGCTTGGGGATGCTTGATACGTCTCAAACGTATCTATAATTTCTTATGTTCCATGCTACTTTTATGATGATACTCACATGTTTTATACACATTATATGTCATTATTATGCATTTTCCGGCACTAACCTATTAACGAGATGCCGAAGAGCCGATTCTTTGTTTTCTGTTGTTTTTGGTTTCAGAAATCCTAGTAAGGAAATATTCTCGGAATTGGACGAAATCAACGCCCAGGGTCCTATTTTGCCACGAAGCTTCCAGAAGACCGAAGAGTCAACGAAGTGGGGCCACGAGGTGGCCAGGAGGGTAGGCGGTGCGGCCCCACCCTTGGCCGCACCGACCTATCTCCTGGGCCCCTCGCGACGCCCCCTGACCTACCCTTCCGCCTACAAATAGCCTTCGTCGCGAAACCCCCAGTACCGAGAGCCACGATACGGAAAACCTTCCAGAGACGCCGCCACCGCCAATCCCATCTCGGGGATTCAGGAGATCGCCTCCGGCACCCTGCCGGAGAGGGGAATCATCTCCCGGAGGACTCTACACCGCCATGGTCGCCTCCGGATTGATGAGTGAGTAGTTCACCCCTGGACTATGGGTCCATAGCAGTAGCTAGATGGTCGTCTTCTCCTCATTGTGCTTCATTGTCGGGTCTTGTGAGCTGCCTAACATGATCAAGATCATCTATCTGTAATGCTATATGTTGTGTTTGTTGGGATCCGATGGATAGAGAATACTATGTTATGTTGATTATCAATCTATTACCTATGTGTTGTTTATGATCTTGCATGCTCTCCGTTATTAGTAGAGGCTCTGGCCAAGTTTTTACTCTTAACTCCAAGAGGGAGTATTTATGCTCGATAGTGGGTTCATGCCTCCATTAAATCTGGGACAGTGACAGAAAGTTCTAAGGTTGTGGATGTGCTGTTGCCACTAGGGATAAAACATTGATGCTATGTCCGAGGATGTAGTTATTGATTACATTACGCACCATACTTAATGCAATTGTCTGTTGTTTGCAACTTAATACTGGAAGGGATTCGGATGATAACCTGAAGGTGGACTTTTTAGGCATAGATGCATGCTGGATAGCGGTCTATGTACTTTGTCGTAATGCCCAATTGAATCTCACAATATTCATCATATCATGTATGTGCATTGTCATGCTCTCTTTATTTGTCAATTGCCCAACTGTAATTTGTTCACCCAACATGCTATTTATCTTATGGGAGAGACACCTCTAGTGAACTGTGGACCCCGGTCCATTCTTTTAATCAAATACAAACTGCTGCAATACTTGTTTTACTGTTTTCTGCAAACAATCATCATCCACACTATACATCTAATCCTTTGCTACAGCAAGCCGGTGAGATTGACAACCTCACTGTTTCGTTGGGACAAAGTACTTTGGTTGTGTTGTGCAGGTTCCACGTTGGCACCGGAATCCCTGGTGTTGCGCCGCACTACACTCCGTCACCAACAACCTTCAACGTGCTTCTTGACTCCTACTGGTTAGATAAAACCTTGGTTTCTTACTGAGGGAAAACTTGCTGCTGTACACATCATACCTTCCTCTTGGGGTTCCCAACGGACGAGTGCTTTACCGTCACAAGGAAGCTACTTTCTGGCGACATTGATCCCACATCAACTCCCACGTCAGCACTAACTCAAGCTTAAGAGCTACTTGGCTTGCTATAGAAATCTAGCTACTTAGGTGCTATGATTAGGGAAAGGTTCCCTTCTATTACTAGTCTAAGTTTCCACTCTAGCTGATGCAGAAGTTGACTCCATTGACTTCTTTGATTGGATTCTTCATCTTGTTGCAGTTGACTCCTTTGTCTTCGAGTTCCACGGTACTTTCTCCTTCGGTGCCTTGATCTAAGAAGGGGGTTCAAATGGGATAGAATGAGTACGAGCGTACTCAGCAAGTTCATAATAGGAAATAGGTGTATCATGCACTAGCTACAGCCATAGACCAGAAAGTCATAGGCCAATGCAAGTTTTCATAAACATTTCTTCAAAAGGTTTATTTTATTCTGAAAACTATGCCCGTCATTCTTCACAGGTTGACCAGAACTTCGTGGGGTTCCTTTCCTGCCGCGTTCGCAGTTCCCTTCCCGGAACAGGGAGTGACAGTCACAATTCAGTATCCTCTGCAGCGGTGCGTTACTTTTCCCATAAGAGACCTTATCCTTGATACCTATTCGAGATGCATACTCGTCCACACTTCCTTGGTGTGGGGCCAGGTGTAAGATCCAAGCCAATCACTACCTTCTCCGCGACTGCAAACCCACCCTTTTGTCCGACCCTACACCCCCAGTAGACTTCTTCCGATAATACGGCTTTACTCACGGTGTACTCCGGACAATCCATCATAGACCGTAGAGCTCAACATCACACACGGATGGGGATTTAAAAGGATATCCCAACCTACGGCAGTGCCTCCAACACCCCGCAGCTCTACCAGCCCATTGGCGTGCAGAAGGGAAAAGATACAGCTGACTTCCCCAGAGCCATTATAGATCTTATGGTCAACGCGATATGTACGGCGCTAGTATCACTGGACAGCATTGGTACTTAGTCCTAGATGAGTAGTACCCATGCAATGGAACCTCCACCATATCAACACATACCATGGTTCCATTGCCCACCACATAGTCATATTCATAATTGTAAAATAATACTTTCCTTTTTAATGCGTGAGTGATAAGTATAGTACTTTGCATATAGTTTGATACAAATAATCAAATGACATGAGCAAGCGATGAACTTGCCTTTCTTGACTGCAAGATTATGCAGGCAAAAGCTTCGATATGTGATAACTCCGAATTCTGAAATACCATCATCGTCCGGTAAGGACAATGTTTAAAGAATTGGCAAAGATGCTATAATGCAACGTATGAGATGCAATCGTCCCGAGCGTAACCTAACCCTGATGATTTAGGATGTATGAGTTGTACAGATTTCTTTAGAGTTGGTTGCACTTTTAGAATGGTTCTCAAACAAGGTTCTTATTAGGGTTTGGTTATATTAGCATCATATTCAAGTGATATAAGACATCATAACAATCATACACATAAAGAGTAGTGGTGGAATAATATATAAAGAACAGTTGTCAATTTTAGGTTCTACAGAACATGGTTGATGATTACTTATACTATACTTTAAAAGAATAACTTTTGAAGAACATGTTAATTAAGAATTAATGAGTATTTCAAAGAAGGATTAGGGCTTCTAAGGTTTGATTGACATGTGTACTTCAAAAGAATAACTTTTGAAGAACAGGTTAAATAAGAATATGAACTACTATACATAGGAGCTATGTAACTCTAGGGTTTACTATTGGGTTCATTTAGTTTCACTAATAGGAACTAGTTGGATTCTTAAATAGAATGGTTTCCATATAGCCAGTATTGGTAGGTTTATTGCTATGGTTTCTTCTAAGCATTATATTTAAGGATGGTTATTAAGATGGTTCCATAAGTTTGCTATTAAGTTTATTATGGTTTCACATTTACTTTACTAAATAACCTCTAATGGTTTCTAAGCTAAGTGGCTTATCATTTTCTAAGTAGGGTTTAGTTGGATAGGAACATGTGTTGTGAATTATTACACAAGGTTGATACTAGGGTTCATAGTTATGGTTCTACTAAATTATGATGGCTGAGGTTGATCCTAATGGTGTGATATATAGGAATAGTGATCAATGATAGTAATTCAATTAACAAGTTAGGGTTTATACTTGTGGCATTATTGGATCATATAGGTTTTAATCAAAAATAGAGACATGAGATGACAAGCTCATGTGAACTGGTTTTATGTTGGTGGATCATGAACATGCATTCATTGGTTACTTATCCAGGTTCTACATGTAAAGTTGAGGTGGCTATGATCACATGGGCTAAACCCCTAGGGTTTTAGAGTTGAAACTTAATGTGGAATGATCACATGAAATAATGGAATCAAGGTTTTACTCAATTGAAACTAGGGTTTCTAAATTATGGTACAACTCCTAAAATGATGATTGGTAATAGAGTTGTGGTTACTAATTACCTTGAATCAAAATTAGTAATGGTTTGACATTTTATTAATTTTTACAAGATTTAATAATTAGAGTAACTCCTATTTAGGTTTAATTAAGAATCAGGATTTAATAATTGTTATTAGGTTTAAAGTATTTATCTTGTTAACTTAGGAATGTTTAAGTAACTAATTGTTGAGCTACCAAAATGATATTGGATTTTAATATTCTCTTGCTTTATTGTTATTTAAAGAAAATAGAAAATGGTAATTTGCAAATTAGGGTTTATGAATTACCACTAATAATTAAGTTAATGCAATTATGATAAAGAAAATTAATCTTAACATTTTATTTAGTTACTGAATAACTAATATTTAGTTTTGAACTTATCTAATTTATTGATTTCAAATTGTATTTTAAATAATTGAAGTGACATAATTAATAAGGTTAAAAATAAGTGACTTTTTATTTTGACACACATTTTTTGTTTTATATTTTATTTGAATAGAGTTTATATTTCAGTCAATATTACAACCATTGCCACCGGTAAGTAATAACGATTCGCTTTAGTTCCGATCGAAGAAAAAAGAAATGGACCGACGGCGACCCCATCGATTCCTACGCCGCCAGCGCCCACCCATCCCTGCCCCGCGATGAATCCCGCCCGGCGGCTGAGGCCACCCTTCAAATCCTATGCCGGCCGGTATAGCGCCCCCCCCCCCCCCCCCCCATACTCGCCACACTTGCATCCTCGACCGCCATAGGCCGTCACACCGGAGCTCGAGAGCAGCAGGGGTAGGGGCAGGGCGACGCAGGTAGCAGCACACCAGCTAGGTAGCAGGGGAACGCCCAGGAGGAAGAAAGTGGAGGCGTTGCCGCCTGCCGGGGCAGCGTGCGGTAGTTTGGTGGCGGGGATCTCAAGGAGATGCTCAGGCCAGAGCTGCGAGGATGGAGTTCCTGCTCGTTGGTGACTTGGTGCGGCCCGGCTCCATACCCGAAGAGGCTCCCGAAGACCCCGTTCCCCGTCCTCCCTCGCATGGAGCTCCGGCCGCTGCGGCACGCCGCACTGGCTCCATCCTCTGCCGCCTCCGCGAGGCCGCGCCTGCGCCGACCGCATCCTCCGGCGCCGCTGGAAGGCCAAAGCTATCCACGCTGGCACGCCAAGTCCCTCCCCGTGATGGCCACATCCTCCTGTGGCACCGGCCACGGCCGTACATGTCGCCCGCACTATCTAGGCTCACGGTGGCAGAGGCCAGCGGGCGGGCGCGGAAATCGGCGGCGCTGTTCCCATCCTCTGCATCACACGCGGCCGGCGGCGCTGCCCTTCCCGCCACCAGCCCATCGTCACCTCCATTCTGAACCAGCAGGTCTCATCGATACAGGGTGGATGCAGTGCCCAGGTTGCAGACGTAGAGTTACAGCGAGCGTGGTTGCTACTTTGCTAGCTGCCACTTGCCCCATCTAGCTTGCCAAATTCCGCGGCTACATCACATCCTTCCAGTGCTGCAGCCACGAAAAGCCTAGCCGGATTTGTTCTTCACCAAAGCGGTAGCACATGGAAATGCGGGGAAAGGCAGATCCGGTCGCTGGAGAACGAACTGACAAAGCATACGTTTGCAACCAGCAGAGAGATTCTTTTTATAAATTAGGCAAGAGACAAATCGAAGAGTCTCACCGGTTTTTATGTACATTCAAGTTTCCTGGAATACAAAGGTGCCTCTGGAATCAAGAAGCAACGATGTTGATTGGTCTGAAATGAACTATAATCGGGAGGGAATAAAATTCTCCATGTGCTGATGATGGGCAAGTAAGGGGAATTATGCATTAAACTGGACTGTATTGAAACGTTGCCTGCATGAACGAAAGATGGGCAGTGTAGTAGTGTGATGAGCTAAACATTAATCGACAATGCGACAGTGCCGGGAGCACACCAGATGATGGGGTTTGCTCGAACCAGGTCCGTGCCTGTGCAAAAGGGAGCCGAACTGAGCAAGGTCTGTGTGACAACCTGACGTCAAAATCATCAATGGAATTGACGAACTTAGAAGGAGGGCACATTTTTTCAGTATTTCTTCAGCAAATCGTCTCCTGATATCTTCCAAACTCTATTATCAAATAAAGATGTTATAGAAAAAAGAAGTAATGCATACATTTTATTTATGTTTCAATTTATTTACTTCATCTACTAGAATTTGTTTACCAGGTTATTTTTGTTTATTACCGATTTGTGGATATAGAAACTAATTCAGGGTAATTGAAGAACTAATAAATTCTTCCGTAGTTCTTTTCAACTACCATCAACTCCTATGCCGGCGCTCGAGTGACCATGAGGAAATAATTATGGCGATCCTAAGATCATCGGGGAGGTAGTTGCTGGTGGCCTAAAGAGTAGCTACGCGGAGTATGAGTTTGCTGTCGACGGCCCTCACACATGATTTTAGTTCCACGCATCCGATGACGATCATGAGTGGTGCAATTGTGTCCAGGCAACAAGGTATATACGCAAATTTTTCTCTCCCGATGCAACGCACGGGCATTTTTACTAGTAATTAATAAGGTTAAAAATAAGTGACTTTTTATTTTGACACACATTTTTTGTTTTATATTTTATTTGAATAGAGTTTATTTTTGTGAACATTTTGATATATTATTGGCATAGGCATCCCCAATGGGCCTGCCGAAGATAGTACCCGGGGATTACTGAAAGCCCACGTATCGAAGAATAAGAAGATTCGGAAGCCCAAGATGTTATTATGGAAAGCTAGAGTTGTAATAGGAAGTGTAATTTGTAATCTTGCGGGATGGGTCAGAAACCCTCCCGGACTCTGTAAACTTGTGTACCACGAATCCCTCGGCTCCGCCTCCTATATAAGGGGGAGTCGAGGGACAAAGAAAGGATCGAATCGTTGTTTTCTCAAACCCTAGTTTTTGCATTGTCGAGTACTTTTCGGCTGAAACCTTCGAGATCTACTTGCCCTCGACATCCAACGAAACCCTAGTCTACTACTCGTAGGCATTGACAAGTTAATACCTTGTCAATTGGCGCCGTCTGTGGGATTTAGAGGCGACAAGGAGCTGATCTCGATGGCACGTTCAAGATCGTCGACTTCATCGATAGCAAGCAACATCATGGACAGAGGTAAACAGATCGAAACTGGTCTCGTTGATTTTGTTCCTCACCCGCCCTCCCGTTTGGATGCATGTGCGTATCTGGAGGAGCCCATGGAGATGACGTTCGGAAGGTTTCACTTCCGCGTCAAGAAAGAAGGAGCGTACCATCTCGAAGTTCCGATTTCGTCGGGATTATCGGCGGTCGATCCCGATTTTTCAAGCTCAGCATCATCCATCAAGTCAGGCGACGAAGAGATTTCATCGCCACGCTTCATCAGCACCAGAGCAAGCGAAAAACTCGCCAAGATCTTCAACGACATGTCCTTCGAGTCATCCGTGGACTCCTATATAAGCGATGACTCGAGTAGCATCGACAGCTTCGACTTCATCGACAAGTCCATCACTGTTGGAAAGGTCTTCACCAATCTCTATGATGGTGTCACCAAAACCAGCAAGGTGCAGAATCCAAAATATCATCAAATCTACGCCATTGGCGAAGCAAGTCGCGATCAGGAGGAAACGTCGGAGGCTTTCGACGATTTGGGAAATCCATACGTCGATCCCTCTGACTTAAGGCGAGGTTTGGGCACTAAATATGTCGGGCCTACACCACGAATCAGGATTCAACTCCCACAATCAGCATGGGATAGAGCCGCAAGAGCTATGGATGGTTCGGAACCAATGGCGACAACTGCTACGACTGAAGAATTGCAGGCTTACCAATATAGGCTCGCTCGAGCTGCAAGAGAGTTAGAAAAACAGACAGCGGCTTTAAACAGGAGAAGGGAGGCAGCTTCAGCATCAAGCAGGCGAAGAGCGGAGTTGAGTCGACAATCAGGAACTTCGGGAGATAGTCACAGGGAAGCTCGAAGAAGAGCAAGATCTCGGCTGCAAAATATACCTGAAGCTGAAAGAGAGACTTTAGTTCAAAACCTCGACATGTCTTTTATGTCGATAGATACGAGAGGGAACATTATTCCCAAAACACCAGAAGCTGGGTATATGGCGACACAGGCCTTTATCCTCGCGTCTAGGCCACCTCCCGGAGATCCAAGAGAGGCGTTGTACAACATGGCCATGGCAGGATGTGGAGCCATGGGAGCAGCATTCGCAGCCACACCTCCCGAAGAACCTGCAAGACAAAATAGCCCGAGACCTACTGCAGCAGTGCAAGATCCACCAGGAGTAAGTGGCGTCAGAGATACGGCGGCCCAGGCCAGGGTAGATAGAGCGCGACAAGAGAGAAGAGAACATCGGCGTTCACCAGAATTCGCCGAAGAAGATATGTGTGGACTCCCGTGTTTTACGCGACGGGTCCGAAAAACTCGAGTCCCATCAGGATTTAAGTTACCCGATAACTTCAAAAAGTTAGACGGCCTTCAAGATCCAGAGGATTGGTTAATTGATTACCTCGAGACGGTGAAGCTGATAGGAGGAACCAGAGCAACAGCCATGCAAAGCATCCAAGTACACTTGAGTGGAGCTGCGAGGTCTTGGATAAAGAAACTTCCCCCCGGTTCCATCGACAGCTGGGACAGTTTTGAGGATGTGTTTGTCAAGAACTTCCGATCAACTTGCAAAAAGCCCGCGACACTCGAGGAATTGAGATCATGTCGACAGAAGCATGATGAATCAATAGGAAGTACATCCAAAGGTGGAACATCATCAAAAACTCGGCAGAAAATATATCTGACGAGAGAGCGATAGACGTGTTTGTTGCAGGAGTTCGACGAGGAGATTTTGTGGAGGACTTGGGAAGAACTAACCCAAGGACAGTATCATCATTAATGGAAATAGCAAACAGATGGGCAGATGGCGAGGATGATGTGCATAATAAACGACACAGGTCACCAGAGGAGGACCGCAGTCGAAATTTTCAAAATAGACGACGATTTTCTCGACAATTTTCGGGTTATGATGCACCTGGCCAAATTTCGGCTGGGTTTCGAGCGAGCGCTGGAGGAAACAATAGAGATGAGTATCAAAGGAGCAACGAGCAGCGAGGCGACAATAGAGACGATTCCCGAAACAACAAGCCAAACAATGGGCCTAGGTTTCAGAGACCCTTCGTGTCCCCTGAGGATATGATGAACGGCCCGTGCCAGATGCATTTCTATGTCGACAATAACGGGAAGAGGCAGTCGGGGCATTTGCAGAAGGATTGCCGGAACTTTCAAGCAATGATGAGATTCGCCGGACAAGCCAATACTCAGGCAGCGAGTCGAAACCCTCAGGGACCTAGGAGTGAGATCCACCTACCACCTCCTCCCGCAATTACGGACGAAAATCGACATCAGCTCAGAATTGTGGCAGCACCAGCACCACCACCTTACGTTGATCCCAACTCCCACGGAGCGGTCTCGATGATTCAGAAAGGCATGCCATCCAATAGAGCGCAAAAGGTAATTTCGCGACAGGTGTTCATGGCAGAGAAGATGCCTCCACCAACAGTCGAGTACCTCAATTGGTCGGGACAGGATATTGGCTTCACAATTGCGGATCACCCGCATCAAGTTCCTCGACCAGGGCAGTCAACACTTATTTTACCAGCAGTAATTGCAGGATTCGATGTATCTCGAGTATTCATTGATGGAGGCAGTAGTCTAAACCTTATGTACGCAGATACACTAAGGAAGATGAACATATCCTTGGCAAACCTGAAGCCAACGGACACACGTTTCCACGGTATCACACCAGAAAAACCAATCTACCCATTGGGGAAGATCAATCTCGACGTTCAGTTTGGCACTCGAGAAAACTACAGGATAGAGAGACTGGAGTTTGAAGTCGTGGATTTCCCGTCACAGTACCACACTTTGTTGGGCCCCCAGCATATGCCAGATTTATGGCGGTACCACATTACACATACTTGTTGTGGAGGATGCCTGGACCTAAAGGGCCAATTACAGTGAAAGGGAGCTTCGCGCTAGCCGATAAATGTGACAAGGATTTTCATCGACTCTCAGAAACCTTCGGGATGCAAGCAGAGTACATGGCATCAAGGCTTACGACCGATTACGATGTGTTGCCAGATGTAGGGAGGCCTAATAAGGAATCAACTTTTAATACTGCAAAGGATTCAAAGGAAGTATAGATCCACCCGACAGATCCGAAGAAGACGACGTCCATCGCGACAAATATGGACCTCGCATAGGAAAGCGCGCTCGTCGAGTTCCTCTGTGAGCACTGGAAAATCTTCGCATGGTGTCCAGCTGACATGCCAGGAGTACCCAGGGAACTTGCCGAGCACCACCTAAACTTGGATCCAATAGCGAGACCAATCAAACAACCCTTGCGGCGTTTTTCGGAACCAAATCGCAAGGCTATGCTGTCAGAAATTGATAGACTCAGAGAAGCTGGTTTCATCAAGGAGTTACACACAGAAGCCACGTGGGTAGCTAACCCGATCTTTGGTGCCGAAGAAAAACACGAAAGTCCTTCGCATGTGCGTCGACTTCACGTGTCTCAATAAACATTGTCCAAAGGATCACTTTCCCCTCCCGAGGATCGATCAAATTATCGATTCCACGGCAGGATTTGAACGTCTTTCCTTCCTGGATGCTTATTCTGGTTATAACCAGATCAGATTAAAAGAAGAAGATGAAGTCAAAACAGCGTTCATCACACCTTACGGCGTGTTTTGCTATCAAACAATGCCCTTTGGTTTGAAAAACGCGGGAGCAACATATCAGCGGATGATGCAGAAGTGCCTAGCAACACAGATCGGGAAAAACGTACAAGTATACATCGACGACGTCGTCATAACGTCAAAAAAGGGGGACACGCTAATCAAGGACTTGAAGGAAACTTTCGACAATCTCGATAAATTCTGTCTCAAGCTGAACCCGACAAAGTGTTCTTTTGGCATTCCTGCAGGACTTCTCGGGTTCTTAGTTTCAGCAAGAGGGATTGAAGCAAATCCCGATAAAATCCAGGCCATCGTAACAATGAGAAAGCCAACAAAGTTAAAAGAAATACAGCAGCTAACCGGGCGAGTCGCAGCTTTAAGCAGATTCGTCGCCAGGTTGGGGGAAAAGGTGTTACCATTTTATGCCTAGATCAAGCAGGGAGAGAAGTTCCAGTGGAACGAAGAAGCAGACAGAGCCTTTGAGGATCTCAAACGCAAAATTTCGACACCACCAATCTTGGTGGCGCCGAAAGAGAAGGAACCTTTGTTGTTATACATTGCGGCCACACCTCAGGTAGTAAGCACATTACTTGTCGTTGAAAGAGAGGAAGAAGGAAAACTTCATGGAGTGCAGAGGCCAGTATACTTCGTCAGCGAAGTTTTATCGCCTTCAAAACAGAGGTATCCTCAGTATCAAAAGCTAGCATATGGAGTGTTTACAACCGCAAGAAAATTGCGGCACTATTTTTCGGCACACCCGATAATAGTGGTCAATGAGGCGCCCTTGTCCAATATACTCAACAATCCAGAAGCTACGGGTCGTGTCTCCCTTTGAGGAATAGAACTTTCCCCTCGGGACATCACGTATGAAAAAAAGAAAGGCAATAAAGTCGCAGATTCTACCAGACTTCATCGCAGAGTGGATGGAGTTACAAAATACAGGACCACCGGATTTATCGAGAACTTGGACTATGAACTTCGACGGGTCCAAGAGATTAGAGGGAGCTGGAGCAGGCGTGATACTAATATCACCTGAGGGCGACAAGCTGAAGTACGTCTTGAGGATGACGTTCCCAAACGCATCTAACAATGAGGCAGAATACGAAGCTCTCATACACGGGATGAAGATGGCGAAAGCTTGTGGCGCAACTCGACTAAAAATCTTTGGCGACTCGCAGTTGGTGGCTCAGCAAGTCATGAACCAATGTGATGCAGTCAATGATAGTATGATAGCATACAAAGAAGTGTACAATGAGCTTGAGAAGTTGTTTGATGGATGCGAAGTAAACCACATCAGCAGGCTGAGTAATGATGAAGCCGACGTTCTCGCAAATATCGGGTCACAATGCCTCGCAATTCCACCAGGCGTATTCTGGGAAGAGATAGCAGAGAGATCTACGAAGTCGACAAAACCAAAAAAGAAGGAGAAAGACAAGAAACCCTCGGGGGCTACCAAAGAAGCACCAGAGGAAGAAGAAGAAAAGGAACAGGACTTGGTGATGATGGTGCAGATACCTTGGATGCAGGTCTATATATCATACATCCTAAAGCAAGAGATACCCGACGATCCAGTGGAAGCAAGGCGAGTTATCAGGCGATCGAAGGCCTTTACTGTGGTTAAAGGGGAGTTATACAAACGAAGTATTTCGGGAGTACTACAAAGATGCGTGACACCCGAAGAAGGAAGGATGATCTTGAAGGATGTACACGAAGGAATCTGCGGCCATCACGCAAGCAGTCGAGCTATTGCAGCCAAGGTTTTCAGAGCCGGATTCTATTGGTTGACAGCAATAGAGGATGCAAAGGAGATAGTATGAACTTGTGACGCGTGCCAGAGATTCGCCTCGAAACCTCATTCTCCGGCAGCAGAACTGATGCCAA
Source organism: Lolium perenne (assembly GCF_019359855.2). Lineage (NCBI taxonomy): Eukaryota > Viridiplantae > Streptophyta > Magnoliopsida > Poales > Poaceae > Lolium > Lolium perenne. The sequence goes on from NC_067245.2 coordinate 194,731,499, forward strand.
TACCATTGTCTTGGCCCTTTGCTCAATGGGGCCTCGATATGGTGGGGAAGTTACATAAAGCTTCGCCAGGAGGATACGAGTATATGCTCATAGTTGTCGATAAATTCACTAAATGGATAGAAGCCAAGCCGATAAATTCACCAGACGGAGCATCTGCCATCAAGTTTGTGAAAAGCATCGTCTTCAGGTTTGGAGTGCCTAATAGCATCGTCACGGACAATGGTAGCAACTTCACATCCAAGGAATTCAAGGCATATTGTGCAGAGGTAGGCATCAAACTACACTTTGCATCAGTTGCGCACCCGCAAACCAATGGCCAAGTCGAAAAATCCAATGGGATCATCTGCAACGGTATCAAGAAGCGCTTGTTAGGACCACTGGAAAAAGCTCGACACACCTGGCCGGAGGAGTTGCCGAGTGTATTATGGAGTATCCGAACAACACCAAATACAGCGACACAGGATACTCCGTTTTTTCTGGTCCATGGAGCTGAGGCAGTGCTGCCAATCGAAATAGAGCATGATTCCCCGAGAGTCACAGAATATGACGAGGAAACTTCAAGAAGAGCATTGGAGGATGATGTCGATGCACTAGATGAAGCTCGAGATGAAGTACTATCAAGGGTCACCAAATATCAGCAAGACTTGAAAAATTATCATAGTCGACGCTTGAGACCAAGGTCCTTTCAGGTGGGAGATCTAGTTCTATGACTCAACCAACAGGGTACTGAAAAACTCGAGTCACCATGGCTTGGTCCTTACATCGTCACAAAAGTCATCGAAGGAGGAGCATACAGAATCAAGGACAAGAAGTCAGGGGCTCCCGAGAAAAACCCCTGGAACGTGGCACAGCTAAGGCGTTTTTACGCTTAGTGTCGAAATATAGTCCTCCTTGTAAAAATACAATATACTGAAACACCCGCGAGTTTTCAGACGCACTCTTTTCCTTTTTCGGGGCACCGAGTGGGGCCGGGAAAGGTTTTTAATGAGGCGGGCTCGCGGGGCTGCAATATAATAAAGATAGTTGAGATATATATTTCTTCGACAGGCCCGGGGGCTTGTGCTTAAGACTTGCAATATATATTTCTGAAAAAAATATTTCGCCTTGGTGCACAAACACCTCGCAAAATATACAAAGATACAAGATAGCAATCAACAACAAGGCACGGGGGCTCGTACCCGCAAATATAGCATATTCAATATAATTTAGTTGCCTTGGTCCAAAACCTCGCACATACAATAAAGAAAATCGCCACCGAGACACTCGGGGGCTTGATGAGGAAAAATAAAAACATTTATTGGCTTTACAATATAGAACATGTTCACAACATACAAGAGACAACTCTCGAGAAAAATTCAACGTGACAAGAGAAAAAGAAAAATCAATTATGGCCTAGTATATTGTCTATGGTCATCCGATTTGAAGTACGAGTACTGTGTTCAGCATAGCTGCCTTTCACGAAGAATTTAGAATCCATCCGAAGAAGTTCATCCATCATATCTTCTGCTACAGGGGTTACATAATCATCAATTTTGCCAACATCCCTTTTCCTTTTCGCCATCTTCGCCAAGCACTTGGTAACAATTTGGCTCATATCAAACTTGGGATAGCAGATTTTGATCATCATCATAGCAAACCTGGCGCCAGCAGAAAGTTACGCCCGAACAAAGCCATAGATTTTCGGAGCATCTCGAAATTTTTCCATCAAGCCAAGAAGAGTATCGGGTGCCTCGTTCTGAGGAAACATCGTTTTGTAAACCAAAGATAATGTTCTAGTACAGAAATCCAGGAAATCGCGAACCTGGCAGGCGCGGTCTTGAAATCTGACAATTTGTCGGGTCCGTTCTGGAGTGGCCCAGAACAGACAACCATGGTCAAGGGAAAGATTGACGAGCAGGTTGGTCCTCGTGTTTACCCTTTCATCTTCGGCCGCAGCATCGAGAAAGGAACCTATTTGACGACAGCACGAAAATCTCAAAAAGGATACAGCAGAAAGATAGAAGGAGCTTTGGTTCGAAATAAAATACCGGATATATCAGCAGCGGCCTCATTCATCAATTCAAGCATGGAATTCTCTCGAGCAGTTGCTTTCTCAGCTTCAGAAACGGCGGCTTCCTTAGCAGCCATGGCCTCTTGAGCTTGTTGAAGTGCAATTTTTTCTTCTTCGGAGGCCTTGCGAGATTTTTCCATCATCACAAGTGTTTGCCTCTTCGCATACTGAAGCTGTTGCCGAAGTTCTTCCAAGTCTTGCGACAAATTTTCACTCGAGGAATTTTCACCAAGTTCAGTATTACCGAGAACTTTCCTCGAGCGAGAAGAAGTAGGCAAAATATCGGAAGGAGCATGAGTTGGAGTATAGTTATCAAATATCAACTGAAATTAAAAAGAGTCGACATCAATCATCAAGCAAAATAGAAATCCATTGATTTTCAGAATAATTACAAGACATTACAATGGAGCTAGTGGGAAAAGTGTCGCCAAAAGCTACTTTGGCGACAACATCAAAAGAAAGAAAGAAAAAGAGGGAAAAAGGGGAGGAAAGACAAGGTGGTCTACTGGACCTCCGGTTTGGATGAACTTGGAGCCGGAGTTGGCTTGCACCCAAGATAGGCGAGGACCTTCTTCGAGTTTGGTTTTGCAGCCTTGATCAGCGACTGCCACTTTTTGGTCTCCATCTCTTGCGTGTCGCCAACCTTGGTCCAGTCAATATTCTGTTGGCTATCGGTAATTAAGGCGATGGTACCTTCCACGCCAACCTTCAAACTTTCTTGGCGAAGTTTGAGCCCAAGGTTTTCGGCAGTATTGAAGCACTTGGCGAGGGCAAGGAACGGCGTGGGTTGCTCCTTCTTTGGGAAGAAGTAGGGATAAAGCCGCGACAACCCCGCCTCAGCTTCGGCAAGGCCGTCGCGTGCCTCGTCTCCATGAATCTCCAGAAGAGAAAGCGCGTCAAGAAGGGGATCATTCTCGGGATCACTAAGTTCATATTCTTGACCCGCCTTTCCTGCTAAGACAAAAGTTTATCGATAAGCAAGCAAGATAGAAGAAGTTCAAAGCAGTCAAAATAGTTTGGGCACTTACTGACGAAACGACGACTTTGCGACGCCAGGCGCTTGATAATCGCCTCCTCGCGAGAAGATTGTTCATAAATGCGCTCGCTTAGAGAGTTTTCCGCCTCATGAAGTCTCTTTCGAAGGTCCTCGACGGTGGCGGCCTCTGCCTTAGCCTTTTTGGCATCTGCTTCAGCCTCCTTGCGAGCTTTTTCACTTTGCTCCAGTTTGCGAGCAAGTGTGTCAGCACGATTTTTAGCTTCCGCAAGATCGGCTGAAAGAGCAGTCAACAATATTGACTATGGCGACAAGAATTAAGAGAAAGGAAATGCAATTGAGAAAAAGATAGCAAGATAGTACCTTTCAGTTGGTTTGAAAGATCACGGTACCCGACGAATTGGGTACCGAGACGGAAAAACTCCTTCATCAAAGGCTAGAGAAACCCAAAGAAAGAAAAGTAAAAAATATAGTGCGGGAAAATTTCAGCGGCAATAAGGAAAAAGAGGCAACAAACAAAAGAGTAATGGATAAAACTTACGTCATTCAGTGAAGAAGTGGTGAAACCACCACTTAATTGGGTGGGTTCTTCGACTGGTTCAATTCTGGCCCTCTTCGGTGAAGGGGCTCGGGGGCTTGCAGGTGGAGTCGGATGCTCGACGTTATGTTGAGGAGGCGAAGTTTCCTCCACGTCAGGCTGAGCATCCGACACAACTAAAGTACGTGACGTGCTCGTTCGAGCAGCCACGTCAATAGGCGGATTTTCTTCCTCGTCGTCACTGCAATAAAACGTCGACAATATAAGCAAAACGACGACAAGAATTTTGCAAGATGAACAACAAAGGATAGTGACTTACGAGCTGACGAGGGCATCGAAAAAAGGGTCGAAAGCTTTCTTCCCTTCGGAAGGACCAGCTTCTTCGGCTTTGGAGGTGCCGGAATCTTCGACTTCATTCCTCTTCCTTTTGTTCTTTGGAGAAACAGCAGGAGGAGGAGAAGGTACTGAGGCATTGCCTTCAGATTCAGTCTCTTTTTCAGAGGATACCGCAGATTTTCGGGAAACTGCGGCTTCACTCTCAGGGCGAGAAGTACCCTGGTTGTCGTCGGTGACAACGGCCCGTTCTTCGACTTCCCCACCTTCGGGAAGGGGAGGAAGAGAAACAAGATCCGGATGGTTCTACAAAACAGAAGAATGTTGACAAGAAAGTCATGCAAAGGATGTCAACAAAAACAAAAAAGTAGTCGATAAAAAAAGTAGTTGACAAGAAAGTTCACACGAGAAATTACCTCAGGGAGAGGGTTGGTGGCGCTATACGGCTTTACGCGGCAAACCGAGGGGACATGATCTTTCTTGTTGAGGGAGGAGATTTTTCGGTCAAGTTTTTCTAAGTCCTTGACCGGCAAATCCACTGACAAGCGATCCACATCTTCGTCGCCAGCATACTTCCAGAGAGGATTTTTGCGAGCTTGCAGAGGCTGCACTCTAATCCTAAGGAAATACGTCGTGATTTGGATACCCGATAACTCTTGGCCACGGGTATTCTGAAGCTCGTGGATGCGAGTCACCAGTGCCTCTGTCACCGCTTTTTCTTCGGCGGTAGCCTCTTCATCCCAGGAACGTCGGCGACAGATTCTCTCGGCACCATCAAAAGGAGGAATATTGTCTTCAATCGACCCGTGGTTTTCCTCATGGATGTATAGCCATATTTGCGCCACCCTTGAACTGAATCAGGGAATTTGACATCGAAATACTCGACATCAGGGCGGACACAGATAACGATGCCACCTATGTTATAGGCGACGTTGGCAGAGCCATTGTGGCGACAAAAGAAGAGACGCTTCCATAAAGCCCAGTTAGGCTGGACTCCAAGGAAGGACTCGCAGAGGGTGATAAAGATTGAGATGTGGAGTATGGAGTTGGGAGTGAGATGATGGAGTTGCAATCCATACATGAAAAGCAACCCTCGAAGGAAATTGTGAATAGGGGCAGAGAGGCCGCGGATAAGATGATCAACAAAACTAACCCGATACTCCATTGGAGGGGTTGGGTAGCTTTCCTCGCTGGGGAAGCGCAGCGCGTCTGGCTTCTTGCTAATCCCCAGTTTCTTCAGCAGGTTGATGTCCTGGGAGGTGATTTTGGATCTCTCCCACTCCGCGCTTCCAAGATCCGCGGCAGCCATTGCGGATTCTGGGATGGTGTGCCTGGTGAGCTTGCGCGGTGGCATCAACAATGGCGGAGTAGCACAGGGCGAGCGAGGCGGAGCTCAAAGAACTATGGGCGCAAGGGAAGATTTTCGTAAATGGAAGCAGAGGAGCGGCGCGAGAGAGAGTGTGGAAGGAGGAAGACGATGACCTTAAATAAAGGTGTGCTGAATCGGCGCACCGTCGGATGAAGAAATCGTGCGGAGGACAAGGAGCTCGTAATTAAAGGGTAAAATGGTATTTTTACTTCAATGGAACAGAACAGGTGCTACAGTACGTGCGCCAGGAAAAGCGGAGGACGTGTGTCCCCCACTTGCACGACGTGTCAACATGGTAGGAACTTTGGACCCACAAGGCAGGGATAGCAGTACTCGAGTTTCTTGGATACAAAGATCGTGGTTATCGTCAGCATTGAGGTCACTTTGACCAAGGGGAAAATCTCGACAAGTATGAAATAAGAAGATCGGCGGCAAGAAAAATTATTACTTCGGAAGCCTTTGATCAAATACAAGTTTTTGCCCAAATGCTCGGGGGCTACTTTGGAAAAAAGTAAAATTCAAATATGACAATATAGAAATTGCGGGAGCCTATGATCAAACGCAAGCATTTGTTCATAGCCTCGGGGGCTACTCCCATCGGGAGCGCTGTTCGCGCACCCGATAAATATAAAAGCTCGAGAAGGAACGACAATATAGCGGCATAAAGTGTGGAGCCTACAACCAAGTCCAACTCCTTGGCTGTAGCCTCGGGGGCTACTCCCATCGGGAGCGCTGTTCGCGCACCCGATAGATATAAAAGTTCGGGAAAGAATGACAATATAGCGACACGACGCATTAAGGTGTTGAGCCTACAACCAAGCACTAGTCCTTGGTTGTAGCCTCGGGGGCTACTCCCATCGGGAACGTTGTTCGCGTGCCCGATGAAATTATAAAAAGAGAGAGAAAAAGAAGAAGAAAAAGGGAGCATATTTCGAGTTATGTAAATAACTCTACATATACTCCCATCGGGAGAACAATATAAGTCATCCGATGACTCAATAAAATGTGCTATTCCAGCAGCCGGATAAGCACTCGACAATATATTCTCAGAACGCCAAAGTTGCGAATAATTTCTGAATGCCGCAAAACTTTGCGAAGGTAAGACCCCAGATCCGTTCTGCGTGGCGTGGCGCCATCTCTGATGTCGGTTTGCTACTTTTTTCCGTATCAACAGATACGAAGAAAAATCCTAACGGACGCGTTAGGTACCCGATAAAATATGATTGGGACTCGACAGAATGGTAAGACCTTAAGCGGCGCCTGTCGAAGTTTACACCAGTATCCCGAGATCATATCCAGGGACGTGATCTTGAAGTAGGTTTTTGCGGATTGCCACTAGAGCAGTTAACTAGTACCTGATCCGTCAGATGAACTAGCCCCAACTACCATTATCCCTGTACAATATAGAAATCCGTATGCAAAGATATGTGGTAAAGTTCAAAGATATCGAATAAATATAAAAGTGGAGATTTTCCTTGACTCTATGACTCAAACAAAATCTCGGGGGCTACTGACATAGGCATCCCCAATGGGCCTGCCGAAGATAGTACCCGGGGATTACTGAAAGCCCACGTATCGAAGAATAAGAAGATTCGTAAGCCCAAGATGTTATTATGGAAAGTTAGAGTTGTAATAGGAAGTGTAATTTGTAATCTTGCAGGATGGGTCAGAAACCCTCCCGGACTCTGTAAACTTGTGTACCACGAATCCCTCGGCTCCGCCTCCTATATAAGGGGGAGTCGAGGGACAAAGAAAGGATCGAATCGTTGTTTTCTCAAACCCTAGCTTTTGCATTGTCGAGTACTTTTCGGCTGAAACCTTCGAGATCTACTTGCCCTCTACATCCAACGAAACCCTAGTCTACTACTCGTAGGCATTGACAAGTTAATACCTTGTCAATTATTCATAATTTTCTGAGTTGATATGAATTTTCTAGAATTTTACAAAGTCTCAGCAATTTACTGGAATTTGAAATTAAACCTAAATACTAAACATACCGATTCAGATCTAGCTCCAGACACTGACGAGTGGGACCGTTGACTCGGTCAGTTGCCACGTTGGCAACGACCAGTCAACACGCACGTGTGACCCCACTGCCACGTTGGCAACGTCGACGGCAAGACGCCGACGACCACTAGACGACGGCGCCACCGCTACAGGGCCTCCCCAAACCTCCCGTGAGTTGCATTCGAACGAGAAGAGGATGAGGAACACTATGGTGGTGGCGGAATCAACTATAGGTCATCGGAGCTTCATCGGAAACCATGTCCCGCGGCGGTGCACTCCGACGAAACGTCTAAACGGAGCTACAGAGAGATCTAGGAAACGAAACTTGGTTCATCATATGCGCGAGCTCACCGTGAAGATGATAGTGTGGTCGACGACGACGATGGCCGCCGGAGTTGAGCTCAAACTCGCCATTGCCCACGATGTACTGAGAAAGGGAACGTCAAAATTAGCTTGACTGGAGGCACCCAAGCTCGATTCCTTTTGCAGAGATGATCTGCACGCTCTTGCGCACCTCCCAAGCCACACCACGCTCTCCGGGGTGCGCTCAATCGACGGCGCCATAGAGGTCACCGGCGAACAGTGAAGGAAGAAATTGAAATATAGAGAGGATCTGAGAGGAATTGGAGAGGTGGATGAGATCAAGGGGTGCTCGGCGGTGCTTTCCCCCCTATTTATAGGCCGAGGGAAGCGCTGAAGTCTCGACACGACGACGGCGATGGTGGAGAGGTGGCGGTCTCTGGAAACTTTGATTTGGCGAAGATCTTTTCGCCCGTGGATAGGCTCGGACGCGAGAGACATAGGGAGGAGTTCTGGAAGCTTCTACGCGTCCGGGACGTCCTTATCGTCGACGAGGATGGCGTCTACTGGCGCTGCCGCGGTGTCGAGCTCGGAGAGGTAGACGACGACGACGTCTCTCCCTTGCACGATTTTTAAAGCGACCAAAACGGTATGTGGCTTTGGGCTGGGCTGCGTCTGGGCTGCATTGGCCTGCTTGGCTGGTGCGGAACTGGGCTGCGACGTGGTGGTGATTGGCTGTCACCAGGGTAAGTTTCCCTCCACTTCTTATTTCAAATTTTCATTTCCTGTTTTTTTATTTACTGATTTAAATTTGCTATTTGCTTTCAAATTTGAATTCTGTCTTGTTTTGCAGGTCCTAAATTATTTGAATATCAAAAAAAATTGATAGTCATGCTTACTGTATACTGTTGTTGTTTAAACAAACATTTAGTATTTGATTAAATTTGTGTTGTTTGGAGGCACAAGTTAAAAATGCAAATAGATATGAATTTTAGGGTTCAACTCAATTACCTTTTAAATTTAGGAATCAATTATGTTTTAAAGGATCTGAAATTGAGAACATGTGAATGGTGAACATATTCTATTTTGCAAGTACTTAGCCATATTGATTATTCACATATAATTTAGGTATGACTAGGGTTTAACAAATGGGAATGAAAATAGAATTGCTTTATGATTTCATGTGGAAAGTTACTTCTAAGGGTTTAAGAAGATGAGTGAATAAACTCTATAATTACTAATCTTGCTTAGCAATTCTGGCTTGGGTTATACTTGTGACACCTGATCCACAAGTTAGGACATAATATTTTATGTGGGATGGATTCTATGTGAGAAGGTTTATAGTTTTGGTGATGCTTCACTAATTGCAGTATTAAATAGGCATGAGGCATGACAGGGTTCTACTGATAATCCAATGTGATACTTTGATTGAAATGCAAAGGTGATCTAGGGTTTTAGTGGTGATCACCCATGTGATACACAATTAATACTTGGATATGGGGATAAACTAGGGTTATGCTAAATTGGCTAGGGTTACTCCTCACTTAATTAGGACTCATGCATAAAGGCAATGCTAGGTTTGTCTCTAATGTTTGGATAAACAAGGTTTAGGTTTAATGCCATTACTCCTCCATATAAGGCATGAGGATTGGTTTGGTTAACTACTAATGACTTACTTATTATTTCATGAGAAGAATGAGATCTATGGATCACATATATATATTTAACTTATCATCTCAATTTATAAGGTAAAATCATGCATTAGACTTGATCCACTTATTCCTCACTAGTCTCTCTTCTTTAATACTTCCCTCAACATACTCACTTAGATTCTTAGGGTTTGTGATCATCACCCAATTTGTAATGATCAAGGTATTGGCCTCATAATAATTTATTAGGGAATCATGGTTCTCTCTCCAAGATCAAGTATAAATCTATATACTTGAGTATACCTCTTTAGGTTGAGCTCTTCTGAATAGGTAGGTTTTCTCTAGGGTTTATGATCATTACCAAGTTGTAATGATCACAACACTTGCCTCTTTATATCTCAAAAGAATGGTTCCATACTAAGTCAATTAGGGTTGAGTACTTGACTTATATTTCTTGTATCATTGGTTAGTATCAACAAGTACCTCACTTGGATAAAGTTTAAATATTAAGCTAGGTTCTATTGAATGCATAATATAAGTATATGAATGATTCTCTCCTTACTCTAGGTGTAATGGTATGAGTTGGGAAACAAGGTTGGAATGGTCAAGGTTTAATGAAGAATGATTATGAATGTCCTTGGCTTGGGTTCAATTATTGTAGTTGAAAAGATATACCATGTGACTCATGGTAGGAACATTTATTTAGTAAAGACATGGAAGAGATAAGTAAAGAATAGTTTCTTGATTAGTTGTGTTCTTTGATTTATAGTTGAATAATTATTCATGTGTTGTTGTTAGAATTATCATGTTGAGATCCTTTATAAGATCTTGTAGTTGACCCTTACTTAAGGTGTTGTTTGTTGTAAAAATAATTCTATTTGATCTAGCCCATAGATCAAATCATCTCTACCCAAAATAAGGTTTTAGCAAAGGTCACAGTGAAGTTTATAGCGCTTGACTTGATGATCTAGTTCAATTCCAGCAAGTCAAGTGAAACTTCAGTTACTGTGGTAAGTTTTATTTGAAAGCGCGAAAATTCCCCGGATTTTCTATGCATGAATGCAATGCACACTTTGGTGTTCTCTCATTTTATTGCCTCTAAACCTGGGATATTACACTGGTACATCCGGAAGCCAGAATAAGATCCTTCTATCGTATCCTTGCTCCATTGGTGCGTCTAGCTCTGACGGTGGATGTCTTAAGCCCGCTCGGTTTTTGTGTTCGTTGGGGTGGTTTCATACTAGTCTTTTCCAATCTACAGTTCCTATCATTGGTGATGAGTTCTACTTTGGTGCTTAGGTCCTTTGGGGCTTAGCACGACGACTTCTCGTATTTCTACTAAAACAAGCTCTACTGCAACAAGCTTTGCCCAGCTTTGGTGATGCAAGGGCGAGAACGGTAGCACGCCTTCAGCGTGTGCTAGTGTTTCTAGTCGTCGCTAGGTGATCCAAGTAACTATTTGTAATATTTACTAATTTTAGACTACTCGTACTAGTGCTGATGAATATTAATAGATCGAAACATTTTCGCAAAATAAAACTAATCGCGGCATTGACTGGCAAAGGGACATGACCAGAAAAGATGTATCATGGTTTCTTCTTGATTGCTTTGCATTGTAGCACATGTATAGGAGGGCAGATGAATTTCTCTAGTCCAAGTAAATTCCTAGTATTTAACCAATCTTGACGAAGAAGCCGGAAGAAGAACTTATGATTGGATTAACAAGAAGATTTCTATATCCAGGCAAATCGAAATGGAATAGGTTGTTCCCTACCATTGCGTTGTATGTTTTCTGAGGTTAAAAGTTGTTACTTTTCCATTTGTAACTCCAGACAACTTTGTCCTTCTTTAATTGCAGCCGAAGCATTTTGGCAAACACTGGTAGAAAAACAGGCTTCCGTCCAGCCCCATAAGTCGCGAAGCTATAGGAACCGCGACTAATGGGACCTTTAGTCGCGGTTCGGGAGGCGAACCGCGACCAAAGGCCTGGGCCCAGGGCGCCCGGTGGCCAGCTGGTGCACGTGAGGGGCTTTAGTCGCGGTTGGCCAGGCCAACCGCGACTAAAGGCCTTCGGGCACCTTTAGTCCCGGTTTGCCAGGCCAACCGCGACTAAAGCCCCTCCCCTATATATACCCATCCAGCAGCCAACACTTAGCCATTTGGAGCCATTCTCTTCACAAACTTCACAAGTGGGTGTTAGGTTTGCTTTTGGTTCCTCTTATGCACATAAGGTGTTTGATGAAATGCCCCAAGAGCATGAAACAAACATGATATGAAGTGTTGGAGCCACACTTGAGCTTTCTCATTTATTTTTTCCTCCTCGATCGCGGTTAGCAACTTGAACCTTTGATGTGTCATTGATAAAATATGCATGTGTGTAGTTCATTGTTTAATTTATATTGTTTGTAGCTAGTTAGTTTAACAAATGCATGATGGTTAATTATATATTTTATATTATAATAATGCAGATGAATCGGCAATGGATGTACGGTAACCGACTCTCCGGCGAGTTCACTACGGGTTTGAAAGATTTCCTCGTAGTGGCTAATGCGAACAAGCAGGGGGTTTTTGTTATCTGTCCATGTGTTAACTGTAAGAATCAGAAGGGTTACTCTTCCTCAAGAGATGTTCACATGCACCTGCTTCGGCACGGTTTCATGCCAAGCTATAATTGTTGGACCAAGCATGGAGAAAGAGGGGTTATAATGGAAGAAGATGAAGAAGGGGATGATTTCATCGATGAAAGCTATCTTGCTCATTTCGGTGATACTTTCATGGAGGATGTTGAAGGTGAAGGGGAAGGTGAAGGGGAAGGTGAAGAAGAGGCACGTGATGATCCCGTTGATGATCTTGGTCGGACCATTGCTGATGCACGGAGACGCTGCGAAACTGAAAAGGAGAGGGAGAATTTGGATCGCATGTTAGAGGATCACAGAAAGGCGCTGTACCCCGGATGCGATGATGGTCTGAAAAAGCTGGGCTGCACACTGGATTTGCTGAAATGGAAGGCACAGGCAGGTGTAGCTGACTCGGCATTTGAAAACTTGCTGAAAATGTTGAAGAAATTGTTTCCAAAGAATAACGAGTTGCCTTCCAGTACGTACGAAGCAAAGAAGGTTGTCTGCCCTCTAGGTTTAGAGGTTCTGAAGATACATGCATGCATCAACGACTGCATCCTCTACCGCGGTGAATACGAGAATTTGAATGAATGCCCGGTATGCACTGCATTGCGTTATAAGATCAGAGGCGATGACCCTGGTGACGATGTTGAGGGCCAGAAACCCAGGAAGAGGGTCCCCGCCAAGGTGATGTGGTATGCTCCTATAATACCACGGTTGAAACGTCTGTTCAGGAACAAAGAGCATGCCAAGTTGTTGCGATGGCACAAAGAGGACCGTAAGCGGACGGGGAGTTGAGACACCCCGCAGATGGAACGCAATGGAGAAAGATCGACAGAGAGTTCAAAGATTTTGCAGCTGACGCAAGGAACATAAGATTTGGTCTAAGTACGGATGGCATGAATCCTTTTGGCGAGCAGAGCTCCAGCCATAGCACCTGGCCCGTGACTCTATGCATCTACAACCTTCCTCCTTGGTTGTGCATGAAGCGGAAGTTCATTATGATGCCAGTGCTCATCCAAGGTCCGAAGCAACCCGGCAACGACATCGATGTGTACCTAAGGCCATTAGTTGATGAACTTTTACAGCTGTGGGGCAGACCTGGTGTCCGTGTGTGGGATGAGCACAAAGAAGAGGAATTTGACCTACGAGCGTTGCTTTTCGTAACCATCAACGATTGGCCTGCTCTTAGTAACCTTTCGGGACTGTCAAATAAGGGATACAATGCATGCACGCACTGCTTACATGAGACTGAAAGTGTACATTTGCCAAATTGTAAGAAGAACGTGTACCTTGGGCATCGTCGATTTCTTCCGAAAATTCATCCAGTAAGAAAGAAAGGCAAGCATTACAACGGCAAGGCAGATCACCGGCCGAAGCCTGCGGAACACACTGGTGCTGAGGTATTTGATATGGTCAAGGATTTGAAAGTCATCTTTGGAAAGGGTCCTGGCGGACAATCAGTTCCGAAGGGAGCTGACGGGCACGCAGCCATGTGGAAGAAGAAATCTATATTCTGGGAGCTAGAATATTGGAAAGTCCTAGAAGTCCGCTCTGCAATCGACGTGATGCACGTTACGAAGAATATTTGCGTGAACCTCCTAAGCTTCTTGGGCGTGTATGGGAAGACAAATGATACAAAGGAAGCACGGCAGGACCAGCAAAGTTTGAAAGACCCTGATGACCGGCATCCGGAACGGTTTCAAGGTCGTGCCAGCTACGCTCTGACCAAAGAAGAGAAGGTCATCTTTTTTGAATGCCTGAGCAGTATGAAGGTCCCGTCTGGATTCTCGTCCAATATAAAGGGAATAATAAACATGGCGGAGAAAAAGTTCCAAAACCTGAAGTCTCACGACTGCCACGTGATTATGACGCAATTGCTTCCGATTTCTTTGAGGGGGCTCCTGCCGGAAAATATTCGAGGAGCCATTGTGAAGCTATGTGCATTCCTCAATGCAATCTCTCAGAAGGTAATCAATCCAGAAGTTCTACCACGGTTACAGAACGATGTGATCCAATGTCTTGTCAGTTTCGAGTTGGTGTTCCCGCCATCCTTCTTCAATATTATGACGCACCTCCTGGTTCACCTAGTCGATGAGATTTCCATTCTCGGTCCTGTATTTCTACACAATATGTTCCCCTTCGAGAGGTTCATGGGAATATTAAAGAAATATGTTCGTAACCATGCTAGGCCAGAAGGAAGCATCGCCAAGGGCTATGGAAATGAGGAGGTAATTGAGTTTTGTGTTGACTTTGTTCCTGACCTTAAGCTGATTGGTCTTCCTCGATCGCGGCACGAGGGGAGACTAAGTGGAAAAGGCACGATCGGAAGGAAATCAACGATATGTATGGACGGCCATTCTCTGACTGAAGCACACCACACAGTTCTGACCAATTCCAGCTTGGTGGCTCCGTACTTTGAGAAACACAAGAATATTTTACGCTCGGACAACCCTGGGAAGCCTGAATCCTGGATTAGGAAGGCCCACATGGAGACTTTCGGCAGTTGGTTGAGAAAACATTTAATGAATGACGATCATGTTGTAGATCAGCTGTACATGTTGGCCAAGACACCATCTTCGACTATAATGACTTTCCAAGGGTACGAGATAAATGGGAATACATTTTACAATATCGCCGAAGATAAAAAGAGCACCAACCAAAACAGTGGTGTCCGCTTTGATGCAGCAACCGAAAATGGGCAAAAGGTCACATATTATGGTTACATAGAGGATATATGGGAACTTGACTATGGACCCTCCTTTAGGGTCCCTTTGTTCCGGTGCAAATGGTTCAAGCTAACAGGAGATGGGGTAAAGGTGGACCAGCAATACGGAATGACAATGGTGGATTTCAACAATCTTGGTTACCTTGACGAACCATTCGTCCTAGCGAAAGATGTCGCTCAGGTTTTCTATGTGAAGGACATGAGTAGCAAACCGAGGAAACGGAAAGATAAGAAAACGATCAGTACATCATGCGATGATCCAAAGCGCCACATTGTTCTTTCAGGGAAAAGAAACATCGTGGGAGTGGAGGACAAGACAGACATGTCAGAAGATTATAATATGTTTGCTGAAATTCCGCCCTTCAAAGTGAACACCGACCCAAGCATTAAGTTAAATGATGAGGATGCTCCATGGATACGGCAGAATCGTAAGCAAGTAGGGACACAAGGGAAGAAATGATGTGTAATAATTTATTGTACCAAACTTTGTTGAATGGATCATGTGAATTATATTACCCGTGATGTGTTTGGTGTCCATTTTCGAATGATTCAATTGACTCGAGATAGCACTGATGATACATGAAATTTGGAGTGATTCAGTCATACTCCTGCCTAGGCGTATAATATGCATACTCGTAGTCTTCATAGCCGCCGCCGTTGTACTGGTAGTCGTCGCCTTCTAAGTTGCCGCCGTCGTCGTCGCTGCTGTCGTCGCTGTCGTCGGGCGGCGCTCGTGGCTCGAACTGAGGGTAGCGCAGGCGGGGGATATCGCCGGCCGTGATGTAGTCCATGACGCTCTGCAGAGTCCGGCCGTACCACCATAGCCGACGGCCGGCCTCGTGGAAGTTCCCAGGAGGCAGACCGTCCTCCTCATACCTGGCGAGCGCCCTCTCACGCCGATTGATGAAGAAGGCGTCCCAAGTATGCTGGTTATCGGGATGCCAGCGGGGATTCATCCGCTGCTCCGGCGTGAGGTCGAGGTAGTAGTGGTTCGTGATGGCCGCCCGGCGCGCAGTACCCTGAGGGACGGGAGGGACCGGCACGCCGCCGGCGCTTAGGCTCCAGCCGGCGGGGACGCGGTAGCCCGGTGGGCAAGGGTAGTTCGAGGCGCAAAGCTCCTCCACCTGCTGGTAGGTTAGAGTGGGTGCGGTGGAAGCCATGAGAGAGTGATGAGAGATTGTAGAGATGTGATAATGCTGGCCAAGCCGGGCTACATATATGGAGTGACAAATGGCGGGAAAAATGGGAGCGGGAAGACAGGAGGCGGGAAGAGGGGGAAGAAATGGCGGGAAGACGAGGCGGGAAGAAATTGGCGGGAAGAAAAAGAGGCGGGAAGACAGGGAAGAAATGGCGGGAAGACGAGGCGGGAAGAGGGGGTCGGCGGAAAGACAGAGGCGGGAAGAAATTGGCGGGAAGAAAAGGAGGCGGGAAGACAGGGAAGAAATGGCGGGAAGACGAGGCGGGAAGAGGGGGTCGGCGGAAAGACAGAGGCGGGAAGAGGGGGCCAACGAGAAGACAGAGGCGGCCGGGAAGAAATTTTGAATTGAATTAGCTTTATTTTTATGAATTTTTTGATAATTTGTATTTTTAAAATTTTGAATTGAATTAGTTTTACTTTTCTTAATTTTTTGATATACTATTTGTATTTTTAACATTTTGAATTGAATTAGTTTTATTTTTCTGAATTTTTTGATATATTATTTGTATTTTTAACATTTTGAATTGAATTAGTGTTATTTTTCTAAATTTTTTGATATATTATTTGTATTTTTAACATTTTGAATTGAATTAGTTTTATTTTTCTGAATTTATTGATATATTATATGTATTTTTAACATTTTGAATTGAATTAGTTTTATTTTTCTGAATTTTTTGATATATTATTTGTATTTTATGATTCTGAAATGAATTAGTTTTATTTTTCTGAATTTATTGATATATTATATGTATTTTTAACATTTTGAATTGAAAAAGAAAAGTAATTTGAAAAAAGACCTTTAGTCGCGGTTGGCCTCGCCAACCACGACTAAAGGGTCCTTCAGCGCGGGAACGAAAAACCCGGCGAAAAAACCCTTTAGTCGCGGTTGGTCTGGCTAACCGCGACTAAAGGGTACCCTTTAGTCGCGGGTCGCGTCCCCAACCGCGACTAAAGGGGGGGGCTATAAATACTCGCGGGCGCGAACGGCCGGCCAGTTCTTCTTCTTCTCCTCGAACCGTCAGGCTGCGCGCCCAACGCCGCACAACGCCGCCGTTGTCCGTCGCCGCCGTTGTGTCCGTTGCCGCCGTCGTCCATCGTCGTCGTCGTCCTTCGCTGAACACGCGCCGCCGTATGTTGCTGCGCGCCCTTCCGCTAAACTCGCCGTCGCCGCGCGTCGTCGCCGCCCGCTCCTCCCTCTCGCCCACGGCGCCGCCGCGCTATCAGACCGGCCGCGCCCTCGCCCACCGCGCGCGCGTCGGCCGCCTCGCTCGCCCGCCCAACGCCGCCTAACGCCGCCTCGCTCGCCCGCCGGCGCGGCGCGCCTCGGTGTTGCCGCGTACGCGCGGCCGCGCGCGCCCCTCTCTCTGCTTGACAGAGAGATCGTGTGGGGCGCCGGCTGCCGTTTTTTTTATAGTTTTTTTGTTTTTTTAATTTTAACTAGTTAATTAGTTTTAGAAAAACGGTAAAATTTGATAATTAACAAAAAAACAGTAAAATTTGATAATTAACAAAAACATATATAAAACTTGATAATTAACAAAAAAAAGTAAAACTTGACAAAAAAGTAAAAAGTTAAAAAATGTACACGACACCCCGCGCGTATACGGAGAGGGGGCGGCGAGGGGGGCGGCAGCGAGGGGGCGGCGCCACCGCCGCGCCCCTTTCGCCACCGCCACCGCCCACCTTCCGCCGCCCCCCTTTCGCCACCGCGACCCCGCATATATGCATGTGTTGTGTCTCGACTCCGCCCCCTCCGTATATGCGGGGGTTTTTTTTGTTCGCGGCGAGGGGGCGGCGCCACCGCCACCGCCGCCCCCCTTTCGCCACCGCCACCGCCCACCTTCCGCCGCCCCCTTTCGCCACCGCGACCCCGCATATATGCATGTGTTGTGTCTCGACTCCGCCGCCGTAGGTCCCTAGCCATCGTCAACCCATTGCCGCTTCAGTCAAGGAACGCACGCGCGCGTACACTATATAATCCTTGTCATATCGGAACTCGTCCGGTAGACATATCCGAGAAAACTCCCCTTCTTCACTTAATTAATTTGTTTTTACTACATGTTTTCAGGACTGACATATGGCAGACGATAGAGCTGACCCGATTATGGACAACTATGATCCGGACGGTGAAGCCCATATGTTCGGCATCATAAACGGCGATATTCTATTTGTGCCGACCAGACAAGAAGAAGATGATATCTCTTCTTATCTGAACCTTGACGGTGAAGATGAAGGGCGCCGTCAGTAAGATGATGCCGAACAAACGTCAATAAATGACGATCTTCAATTGGAAGTAGCAACCACCTCCGGCGCTGAGGTATATATATACATTGAGTTCTGGTGATACAAACTAACTGATTTGAATAAATATGTGTGTACTAACGCGCGCGACTCTCTTTCTTATTTTAGCCCTCGGCCGGATCGTCGAAACAATCGAGTACGTCGTCAAAGCGTGGCGCAACCAAGACGATGAAACCAGGAGAAACATGCACCATCGAGGTTGTCGAGGAAGCAACCGGCAGGCCGCTGGAGCCCCGCAAGAACGCCACCAAGTTTATCAGCCAATGCGGAGCCGTTGTTAGAGACAACGTCTCGATCACCGTCCAGGAGTGGAATCAGCCAAAGAAGGCACGTCTTGGTTCCAGTTTTGTCGAGAAGAGAACAAAAAAAGATTGCTTCAAGAAGCTTATGGAACATTTCGTTCTACCTCCGGAATACAACAAATCCGATGAGGAGGGTAACAAGATTGAGGAAAACAAGGAGAGGAGGAGGCTAGTCAAACAGTTCGCTCTTCATAAGATGGCCGACGCATTCCGGAAATTCAAGCAAAATCTAGCCCATGACTTTGTCAAGCAGAACAAGACTCCGGATTTCAAAGGACAATATGAGAAACTGAAACATGATTGGCCAGAATTTGTGAAGCAAAAGAAATCGGAGCAGTTCATTCAAATATCGAAAAAAAATAAGGAAAATGCGGCTAAGAAGGAGTACTATCATATTATGGGGCCAGGAGGGTATCGCCTTTGGGAGCCTAGGTGGGAGAAGAAGGAGAACGAGCTGAGGGCGCGAGGAATCCGTCCAGGTACGGAGGGATGGGACCCAAGGGCCAAAAGCTGGTGGTACGGGCATGGGGGAACGCTGAACCCGGAGATAGGGGAGTGTGTTTACCGGGGCAAAATAATTAAACCCACCCAAGCCCTTATTGACGCAATGAGGGATGCTCAAGAGGGGAAGATCAAGTTCAACAGAGAGAACAACGCGCTGACAAAAGCCCTCGGGAATCCTGAACATGGAGGACGTGTACGAGGCATGGGGCACATTCCGTGGAAAATAGGGTTCCCCCAGAACGATGACCCGTACGGTTACAGAAGCCGTAAGAGAAAGATGGATCGGGAAGCAGATGTTGTGGCGCGGTTGGCATCGGAAATGGATGTGATGAAGAAAACCGTGAGTGTACTAGTAGCCGAAAGAGATGCAGCTCGGGCGCATCATGAAGATCATCCAGCGGATCTCGGAAGCCAGCAGCGGAGAAGCAGCGTGGCTTCCACGGAGGCCCCACCGGCTGGTGCAGATGCACCGACGATCGAAATTACTGCACCGGAGCTTCTGGCGGTCGAAATTACTGCACCGGAGCCTCCTCGCTACCCCGTGGACGATATAAAGGAGATGAAAGAATGTCATCTGTATTATCCTATCGGGAACATGTCCATGAAGGTAGCCATCGGCAGTGCTTTACCATGTTTACCTGGAGCACTCCACCACAACAACCCCATTCAAGATGGCTATGCTCGTGTCACGGTGGAGGACATAGTCAAAGGGTTTGAGGACCTGGACATTGACATTGCTACACCTGAAGGGGGGAAAAAGACTTGGAAATGTCAAGCGCCAGTTCATTCTATGGCAAAAGAAGTTTATCAAGTTTCCAGGCGAGGCGCCAAGGACAACAAGTCCACCCCCCTACGGTGGTGGTGGTGGTGGTGGTGGTGGTGGTGGTGGCGGTTCACCTACACCTCCGTCACGTCAGCCGACGCCCCCCAGTCCACAACGTCCGGCGGCTGATCAGCCGCCGCCCCCCAGTCCTCGTCCGGCGGGTAATCAGACGCCGCCCCCTAATCCACCTCCTTCAAAGAAGCAGAAGCAGTCCTGGATTATTAACCTGGACCCTTATGTACCTAAGACCACAAAGGTACCGGAGCCATCACTGAAGCCTCTCCCCACAAGGCCTTGGGAACGTAGTGCCGAGGAAGTCGACGCGGCCGCGACTGCTGATTTGGAGAAATGGAAGGCGGCCTGCAAGAAGAAAAGAGAGCCCGAGCCCAAGACAATATATTCTGATGAGCAAAAGAAGTGGGCTAAGTCATTTTTGAGCACACCGTCCCAAGCCGCGAAGAATCTGCCTGACGACTATGCACGTGAACTTCGTAGGCAGGCACTCATGTTGAAGGAGAAGAAAGAGCGGGAGGAGGCCGAGAAAACGGAATTAAAAAGTAAAAAAAGCGGGAAACGAGTTGCCCAGCTCGGGGAACAAAGTAAACAATCGATTGCCCCGCTTATAGTGAAAGCCGCCGGTCCGGATGACCCCGATATCATAGCAGCTGCGGAAGCACAGGGATTGACTGTAACGAGTGCCAGAGAACAAGCGGCCAACTTAGACATTACTCTTCGTGAACTGTTAGGCCTTGATGAGGCGCCAGTGAAGGAGGTAGTAATTACATATGTGAAGAATGGGCCTCTCGTCGAGCCTGCGCAGGAAGAGGATCTACCTCCACAAATAAAGGTCTGCTGAAATGGTACAAGGGTTACATAAAAAATAAAAACGCCAAAGAATATATTTATGCGGAAGTTAGACATGAGCATCACTTCAAACATTACTATTTACAAATTCATCTGAGTGAATTGTTCCAGCTTTTCAATCTGCGCGAGCTCGACAAATCTACCATCAGTTGCTACGTTCTGTAAGTGATTTATTTCTACCCCATCTCGTTCATATTGCCTGCACTATATATATGTCCTAACTATATTGTTGTGTCCGCTATTATACATGCAGAATGAAGATTAAGGAATGCAGAGTAAGGAACATCCATGATGTTGGGTTCATTGACCCACACATCGTTAATGGATATGTGTTGGAGCATCACCCCGACGATATGGAGGCAGACCTGTGGCAGTTTCTTACAAAGCAGGAACTCAAAAGTGATATTCTATTTCCTTACCATTTTGGGTGAGTGTTTCTGTCTTGAGCACATTCTCTTTTGTTTACTCCATGCATGGTATGTGGCCGGCTAATCGATGAGTTATGCATGACGTACTGTGCATGTATCGTGTCCGCAGGTTCCACTGGATTCTGCTAGTAATTAAAATCGACACCTCAAAATGTCTCGTCCACGACTCTCTGAATATGGATCCAAAGCTTTGGGTCGGCATGAGAAGAATGATGCAGAAGTAATTATTTTCATTCATTTGCGCTCTATATCGATCGGTCTATTTCGTTCATTTCCTAAGCTTCAAGTAACTAATAACTCTCTTGTTCATTTAATTTTCTTTACCTCGTAGGGTTTGGACACGGTTCGTAGATACAAAGGTCGGTGAATTCAAAAAAGAGCTAGAATTCAAAAGGTCAAAGGCTAAGAATGGTGGGGATATTCAGCCAGCGGGGACCAATCTATGTGGATACTATGTCTGTGAGATGATCCGGAGATACAGCTCTGAGCGGGTTCCGAGTGATCTGAATGCTCAGAGGAATAACCTCCGGATGATGCTTAGTCCAGAAGCTCGCTTCCTACCACTTCAAGAGGAACTAGCTGGATGGTTCAGGAGGGAAGTCCTCCATCCTAAAGGAGAACACCATTACGAGGACGTAGAACTTTATATGCATTAAATTATGTACGGAAACTTGTTCAAAATTGTATATGGTCATCCGATGATATTGAATATATATTGTATATTCCTCTTGAATTCTTTTTGGTTCTAATTTCAAATTTGTTTGAAATTGTACATTCATATGCATGTATGTAGTACCGTAGAATATGTGAAACTCCTTCAAAATTAAAATAAAGCACAAAAAAATAAAACAATACAAATTAAACAGAAAACTGGTTTAGGGGGGGGGGCAGGTAAAATAAAGCACAAAAGAAATAAAACAATACAAATTAAACAGAAAACTGGTTTAGGGGGAGGGGCAGGTTTAGGGGGGGGGGGCTAAAACCCTAAACCTGCGGCGGCCTTTAGTCGCGGTTGGCCAGAAGAACCGCGACTAAAGGTCCTCCGCCCCGACGGCCGCCTGGCGCCCACGTGGACGGGCCTTTAGTCGCGGTTCTTAAGCAACCGCGACTAAAGGGGGGGCCTTTAGTCGCGCTTATTTGGTCACGGTTGCGCAACCGCGACTAATGGCAGTTGCGAACCGCGACCAAAGGCCCTTTTTCCACCAGTGAAATTTCCTCCGGGCCGATGGAAAAGATCTTCTAGAAATTCAGTGTGAATTACTTCATGAACATAACGATCAACCTTTAGAAAAAGAGAGCAAGTGTGTCCATTTGTGATGAAGGCGTGTATCTGTCCACAAATATGTCTAGGATAAACGTGATTTCCCATCACCAAGATTGCACCTAAACATAGCTTTGTATACGTCCAAAAGTATGAGACGGGCTTTCCATGAAAAGGATCCTTCCATATGATTCACAGGCAACATACTATATATTTGAATAATGTGTATTTCTCACTAAATTTACGGAGGGAAGGTCACAAATTATAATAGAAATTTCGTAAGTTCTTAAGAAGCAATGCTTTGAATATCCAGATAGCCCTCCCTTGTTTTCTGGCATGCATATCTTCTTCCGAGCAACAAGAGTAGTCCCTTTTGCTTGAATATGAGAAATTTTCTTTCTCCAAATAAAATGTCTCATATATTTCACTTCTTGTCATCTATTATTACGGGGAAATCCAAACAACACATGTAGAAAATCGGAAGAGAAGCCTAGAGTGACATAACAATTTGCAATTTTTCTCCATAGTTGATGAAATCTGCAATACCACAAACTCTCTCTCAACTCTATGAACCATTGGTAAGAAATGCTCCATGGAAGGCTTAGTGATTCCCAGGGCAGTCAAAGGTAACACTGGTAGAAAAAGAGGCTTCCGTCCAGCCCCATTAGTCGCGAAACTATAGGAACCGCGACTAATGGAGTTTTTAGTCGCGGTTCGGGAGGCGAACCGCGACCAAAGGCCTGGGCCCAGGGCGCTCGGTGGCCAGCTGGTGCACGTGAGGGGGGCCAACCGCGACTAAAGGTGCCCGAAGGCCTTTAGTCGCGGTTGGCCAGGCCAACCGCGACTAAAGCCCAACCCCATATATACCATTCAGCCCACTGCACTTAGCCATTTGGTGCCACTTCTCTTCACAAACTTCACAAGGGGGTGTTAGGTTTGCTTTTGGCTCCTCTTATGCACACAAAGTGTTTGATGAAATACCCCAAGAGCATGAAACAAACATGATATGAAGTGTCGGAGCCACACTTGAGCTTCCTAATTTATTTTTTCCTCCTCGATCGCGGTTAGCAACTTGAACCTTTCATATGTGTCATTGATAAAATATGCATGTGTGTAGTTCATTGTTTAATTTCTATTGTTTATAGCTAGTTAGTTTAACAAATGCATGATGGTTAATTATATATTTTATATTATAATAATGCAGATGAATCGGCAATGGATGTACGGTAACCGACTCTCCGGCGAGTTCACTACGGGTTTGAAAGATTTCCTCGTAGTGGCTAATGCGAACAAGCAGAAGGGTTTTGTTATCTGTCCATGTGTTGACTGTAAGAATCAGAAGGGTTACTCTTCCTCAAGAGAAGTTCACCTGCACCTGCTTCGGCACGATTTCATGCCAAGCTATAATTGTTGGACCAAGCATGGAGAAAGAGGGGTTATAATGGAAGAAGATGAAGAAGGGGATGATTTCATCGATGAGAACTATCTTGATCATTTCGGTGATACTTTCATGGAGGATGCTAAAGGTGAAGGGGAAGGTGAAGAAGAGGCACGTGATGAGCCCGTTGATGATCTTGGTCGGACCATTGCTGATGCACGGAGACGCTGCGAAACTGAAAAGGAGAGGGAGAATTTGGATCGCATGTTAGAGGATCACAGAAAATCGCTGTACCCCGGATGCGATAATGGTCCGAAAAAGCTGGGCTGCACACTGGATTTGCTGAAATGGAAGGCACAGGCAGGTGTAGCTGACTCGGCATTTGAAAACTTGCTGAAAATGTTGAAGAATATGTTTCCAAAGAATAACGAGTTGCCCGCCAGTACGTACGAAGCAAAGAAGGTTGTCTGCCCTCTAGGTTTAGAGGTTCTGAAGATACATGCATGCATCAACGACTGCATCCTCTACCGCGGTGAATACGAGAATTTGAATGAATATACGGTATGCACTGCATTGCGTTATAAGATCAGAGGCGATGACCCTGGTGATGATGTTGAGGGCGAGAAACCCAGGAAGAGGGTTCCCGCCAAGGTGATGTGGTATGCTCCTATAATACCACGGTTGAAACGTCTATTCAGGAACAAAGAGCATGCCAAGTTGTTGCGATGGCACAAAGAGGACCGTAAGTCGGACGGGGAGTTGAGACACCCCGCAGATGGAACGCAATGGAGAAAGATCGACAGAGAGTTCAAAGATTTTGCAGCTGACGCAAGGAACATAAGATTTGGTCTAAGTACAGATGGCATGAGTCCTTTTGGCGAGCAGAGCTCCATCCATAGCACCTGGCCCGTGACTCTATGCATCTACAACCTTCCTCCTTGGTTGTGCATGAAGCGGAAGTTCATTATGATGCCAGTGCTCATCCAAGGTCCGAAGCAACCCGGCAACGACATCGATGTGTATCTAAGGCCATTAGTTGATGAACGAAATTGTTCTTTCTGACAGATAAACGTATTTGTGAAGTGAAAGACTCTCCCCTCTTACGTATTGATAGGAGCCATGTGTGACTTGTGATAGTTAACTTTAGTCTAGTAGACTTAGAAAAATTTTGCAGCAAAGATTTCACACATATAAGATGGGTAGCATCCGCTTTCATTACCACTAGAGTATCATCAACATATTGAATGATAGCAAAAGTTTGTAGCAAACATGATCATTTCATAATTATTTTGAGAACACTATATAGCAAAGAAACAGGTCTCAAGTCTCCGGGATTAGTTGGATTGTTTGTTTTTTGAATCAGGCTGATCAGAGAAGAATTGATGATTTCGAGTGAAATATTTCCATCATAGAAATCCAGAATCAGTGATTTATATATGACCACAAACAATTTTGACTTCACACAATGTTGGTACGGAATTCTACTCCATCTTGTTCTTCGCAAAATAAAAAAGAAAAAAGAACCGATAAATTGAAAAGAACAAATATAAATGTTGTGCTTTAGGAGGCGAAGTATCAAACACAAAATTTCACAGATTCTTGGTTTCAGGTCCCGAGTTCATTCTTTTGAATCCTGAAATCTTTGTTTGAGGTCGGTCAAAGGCAAGAACACTAATATTATAGTTCAGCAAGAATCTGAAATTCCTCCGGTTGGTCCTGGTCGCGAAAGGGAGGAAGATAGCTAAGGAAGTGGCATACACAATTACACATATATATTCCTTGTTACTAGCGCAAACGGGAACAGTCATCGATCAGGCACTACTACTTAGTCAAGAGAGAGCTCCTGCATGCACTCCCGTTGGACCAAATGTAACTCATCATAAAATTCAAGTCAGAAACTTGGGAAAGAAAAAAAGATAAGTGATTGAAGCAACTAACTGATGCACTACATGAGGGAGGTTGACCGTAGCCCGTAGGTAGTGGAGAGTTGATCAGCCATCGTTTGTTTGAGAAATCAAGGGTGCTGACCGTTTTTACAGGTCCCTTTCAAAAAGGTCAGAGGGTGGGAACCTGTCCAACACGAAAAGTACGAGGAGGTCTGCAGTGCGACGATGGAACTCGGGAGCAGTGACTGATTCTCCACACGGCGCGGCGAAGCCACACACGTATGCGCATGCATCGTCTCTGTGCACCTACTCCCTCCAACCCCCCTCTCCCATCTATATAAAGCCAACACCTACCATGCAAACACAGCCCATCTCCAAGGAGCAGAAACAAACCAATCTCTGAAGTCTCAAGTCTCAACTCACAGCAGCTGATCATCGATCATCGAACACCGGAACCTAAAGCGCTAAGGACGAACAAGGCAGCCTTTCGATCTCCGGCAGAAAAACCCGCTGTCCCCTCCCAGCACTACAGCAACAGCGATGGCGGCGACCATGGCGACGGCGATGAGGATGGTGCTTCTGGTCGTGTTCTTGGTGCAGATGCTCAACGTCATGGCCGCCTCGGCGAGGCCGCTCAAGGGGGACGGCGGCTGGCTGGAGAGCGGCGTCGGGTCGGTGGTGGTGGAGATGCTCGCCGGCCTGAAATCAAAGGGCAACCCTCCCACGCACTGCTGCTAAGCTAAGCAGTAAGCACGCACGCAGCAGATGTGGTGCGCAACCTGATGTACAGACAGCATCAACTCTTTTTTTCTTCTTCCTCCTTGTCGTAGAGGAGAACAGCTAGCTAGGAGAGCATTCTTTTGTTGTAGATCAACAAGATCAAAAGAGGCCAAGAAGGTCAAACTGTAATCATGTGTTCTGATGAGTAGTAAATTCGTTCATTCTTTGAAGCAGTTGGTGGCACACTGTGTGTGTATATATCGCTTGTTACATTTCTTGGTCTTAGACTCTTAGTTATATCGATCAATGTGAATGCACACCTTTGCTATGTACTCGTTATTTGTACCTTCATCGATCGGAAACCCATGAAAGCGAAACCTAACTTCATATATCTATGTCTACTCAGTTGCGGAGGCAACAATCTGACAAGGTTTGGCCTCCGTCACACCTAAAATTTTCCCAACTTCGTTGTATATGTATGTGTTGGCACTCAAAAAAAGTTCAAATTCAATGTTGCTGTCTACACCACACTGCTTGGATTGGCCATACCTTAAAAACATTGCTGCTACTGTGTCTACTTGGTCTCAAACATAATGGCCACATTCCTTCGATTTTGATTTCGCACAATTTGCTAGTACGGAATTCTACTGCGTCTTGTTTCTTCTTCGATAGCAAAGAGCAAAAAAATAAGAATATTCAAAAGAAGAAACAAAAATGCGGTGCTTTAGGAAGCAAGAAACCGAACACAAAAATTGACTCTAGCCAGCCGGCCGGCTGCTGGTCTCGTGCTCGTCTAACCAAAGACTGCTGACCAATTACTAAATCTTGGGCGCCCTCGTATCCAGGACACCGAAATTGGCAAGGTCAGGTCAAAGCACGAGTTGGAACACGTCCGGCCGGTAAATGAGTCTGGTAGGTGTACGTACGTACTCCGGACCGGACGGGAACGGGAGGGTCTACACGGTCGGTCGGCCGGTCCGCCGAGGTTTGCAGCGGCGCAGGCCGAGGAAAGAGCGTGCGACACCTGCCGCGAAGCTCTGTCTGTTCTTCACGCCTTTTTTGTTCTCCTGACCTTTATGGCGACTATTCACACTTGTCATTGTTTGGCTGTCCGGTCGCCGACGACGACGTACGATCATGTTCCCCGGTGAACCCCAGTCACCGACAGCATTCACGGTGTGCGTTAGTTTTGTATGTCTATGTTTCGGCTGATGTCTATGATAAGTAACTTTTGTCAGTTAAACAAGAGCCAGAGAAAAATCTAGACTTAGTTATACTGTTTGCGTCCGTAAAGAATGTGTCCCATCCATCGCAGAAAAAAATACGTCGCCAAGCTAAAACAAATTCAATCACTTACTCCCTTGCGGAAGGAGTATTATTTTTCAAGTGCTTTTTTACCTCACTGGAGGTCCAAAAGAATATGCTACTCCATCAAAAAGAAATGCTACTGCTGACGAAATCATGACACGTTCAAGTGATTAGCATGTTTTCAACATTTGACCGAGTCAAGGGATGTAGACTCGGCCCATCTGCAAATGCTCTAAAATGCCAGGCCCATTATTTTGGGCTTCTCCTACCTGGGCCTTAGAGCGGATTAGTTGTTTCCCTTAAGAATCCGGCTGTGGGTTCAGCACAAACAGCGTGCCTCTAGCTGTCTAGATATTTCAAACTTCTTCAGTTTTTTTTCTTTCGAGTTTGTATCGCGTGAGTGGGAGATCTCTTTACTATTATATTGGAGTTGGGATGGTAGTCACTTTCACATCAAACATTGGAGTAATCACAACCATCAAAAACGATAGCAAAACGTTAGAAGAATCAACACTGTCCGATCACCTGCGCATCCAATAGAGGAGTTCCAATGCTTAAGGAAGTAAACATGTGTATTTAACGAGAGAATCGCCAGGATCAGGTATCGCCACAATAAAAGAAAAGCAATCAGTCAAGCACCTATCACGGGAATATAAAATACATGGAAAGCAATCACTATTGCTTGTGTATTTACTCGTCGATCCAAAGTTGATCGAAAGTTTCTGCCGATATCTACGTGTGTGCTCGCTTCGGGCCATCAAGAGCCAATGGGCGCGCCATGGACAACGCCCAAGTTGGACCGACCACGAAGGTCGAAGGTCACGGTGCGCTCGGTACGAACGTTTAAGATCCACGGTTTCAGCACCACCTCCACGCAAATGGGAAACGGCAGGATGTCTAGGTGGAGCGTCGACGAGCACGAATGGGGGATCCGCCTCTACCCTGCGTCCTCGGTGTGCAACATGTTGGTCTCCCTCAAGCTGGCGCTCCTCTCCCAACCCAACGCCGGCAACGACGACATCGTGAGCCCCGAGCCTATCCTGCCGTCTGATCAGTCCCGCGGGTATAGTCGTCAAGCAATTAGAGGAGAGGAGAGTGTTGGATTCGTTTGCATGCGGCGAGGGCGGGGAGTCGCCGAGTCGGCGCAGTTTGAGCTGGCGCACAGGCACGACCCTGTGATCTCGGGCTATGTAAGGTGTTGTATTGTGATCCAAATTCATATACTAAAGGGAGGCTAACTTCTGACGAGCGGAGCGAGGCCCGTCGCCGGAGGTACGGTACGGATCGTTGGCACCACCTATATATACATCTTGTAAGCCGCTGGCTAGGGTTAATCAGATTATAAGATAGCCCACGGCGTTTGTAAACACCTCCCGATATAGTGAAGTTTTGCTGGCTGGCGCCCGTGGTTTTTTCCCCTTCTGTGTTGGAAGGGGTTTTCCACGTTAAATCTTGTGTCCCCTGCGTGTGTTCTTGTTTCGTTCTTCGTTATTTGCTTGTCGCTTTTATAACAAGTGGTATCAGAGCCCGTGTTTTCAACCTAGGGTTTTGCGACATGTCTTCCTTGAAGTTCGATCTACCGCAGCTGGATTATACCACAAGATTTTCTCTGTGGTAAGTGAAGATGAGGGCGATACTTACCCAATCTTCTGATCTGGATGAAGCTCTTGATGGTTTTGGCAAGAAAGATGGCAAGACCTGGACCGATGAAGAAAAGAGGAAAGACCGTAAGGCTTTTTCATTAATTCAGCTTCATCTATCTAACAATATCTTGCAGGAAGTGCTGGCTGAGAAATCAGCAGCGGCGCTGTGGTTGAAACTGGAAACGATCTGCATGTCCAAAGATCTAACCAGTAAGATGCATGTGAAGATGAAGTTGTTCTCGCACAAGCTGCAAGAAGGTGCGTCAATGATGAATCACCTATCGATCTTTAGAGAGATCGTTTCTGATTTGCTGTCCATGGAGGTAAAATATGATGATGAGGATCTCGCTCTTATACTGTTAGTCTCGTTGCCTAATTCTTTTGCGAATTTTCGAGACACCTTATTATACAGTCGTGATGAACTAACCCTTGCCGAAGTTTATGAGGCACTCCAGCAGAGGGAAAAGATGAAATCTATGGTGCAGGCAGAGGGTTCGTCATCTAAGGCAGAAGCACTGCAGGTCCGAGGCAGGACCGAGAACAGAAACAACAACTACAACAACTACAACAGAGATAAGAGCAAGACCGACAGAGGTCGGTCAAAGTCCAAGGGACGAGATGGTAAGTTCTGCAAGTATTGTAAGAAAACTAGCCACAATATTGATGATTGCTGGAAGTTGCAGAACAAAGAGAAAAAAAACGGTACTTACCAACCGAAAAACAAATCTGAGGGTGATGGTAAGGCTGCCGTTGTTTCCAGTGATAATTCTGATGGCGATTGCCTAGTTGTGTTTGCTGGTTGTGTTTCTAGTAATGATGAGTGGATCCTTGATTCTGCATGTTCGTTTCATATTTACTGTAACAAAGACTGGTTCAGTTCTTATGAGTTTGTGCAGAGTGGAGATGTTGTGCGTATGGGAGATAACAACCCACGTGAGATCGTGGGCATTGGCTCCGTTCAGATCAAGATGCATGATGGCATGACACGCACTCTGACAGATGTGAGACACATAACTGGCATGGCCAGAAATTTGATCTCTCTCAGTACCCTTGATGTTGATGGGTACAAACACTCCGGTTCTCGCGGAGTTCTGAAGGTATCAAAAGGTTCTCTCGTTCACATGATTGGTGATATGAATTCCGCAAAGTTATATGTTCTTAGAGGTAGCACTTTGTCTGGTATTGCTGCTGCTGTTATTCCTGATGATCCTGGTAAAACTAATCTGTGGCATATGCGTCTTGGACATATGAGTGAACATGGTATGGCAGAATTGCACAGGAGATAACTGCTAGATGGCTGCAATTTGAGTAAGTTTGAGTTATGTGAGCATTGCATTTTTGGTAAGCATAAAAGAGTTAGATTCAATGCTTCCGTTCATACCACTAAAGGGATTTTAGATTATGTACATGCTGATGTGTGGGGACCTTCCCGCAAGACTTCTCTTGGTGGTGCAAATTACATGCTTACTATCATAGATGATTACTCCAGAAAAGTGTAGCCTTTCTTTCTGAAACATAAATCTGATGTGTTTGATGCTTTTAGAAAGTGGAAAGTTATGGTAGAGAAGCAAACAGAAAAGAAAGTTAAATTGCTTCGTACTGACAATGGCATGGAGTTTTGTTCTACTGTTTTCAATGATTATTGCAGCGACGAAGGTATTGCCAGGCACCACACCATCCCATATACTCCTCAGCAGAATGGTGTGGCGGAGAGGATGAACAGAACCATCATCTCCAAGGCTCGCTGCATGTTGTCCAATGCTGGTATGCATAGACGTTTGTGGGCTGAAGCAGCCTCCACCGCTTGTTACTTGATAAACAGGTCACCTTGTATTCCGCTTGATAAGAAAACTCCTATTGAGGTATGGTCTGGTTCACCTGCTGATTATTCACAGTTGAGAGTTTTTGGTTGCACTGCTTATGCTCATGTTGATAATGGAAAGCTAGAGCCTAGGGCTGTTAAGTGTGTGTTTCTTGGTTATGGTTCAGGAGTTAAGGCATACAAGTTATGGAATCCTGAAACTAAGAAAGTTTTGCATAGCAGGAATGTAGTCTTTAATGAGGCTGTCATGTTTTATAAGAGTTCATCTACAGATGTTACTGATGCTGTTGATTTTTCTGATAGTTCTGATGATGAGCAACAGAGGATCAGCGTGCAGGTGGAGCACGTGGAGGAGAAAGAAAATGATGTTGCTGAAAATGATAACACTGTTGTTCATCACTCACCACCTGTTTTGCAGCAAACAAATGGTTCCATTGCTGCTGATAGACCGAGGCGTAACAAAGGTCCACGTCCTCGTTTAATTGAAGAATGTAATCTAGTTCATCATGCTTTGAGTTGTGCTGAACAGGTGGAGCATGATACTGAATCTGCTACATATACTGAGGCCGTTGCATCCGTTGACCGCGTGAAGTGGATTTCTGCTATGCAAGAGGAGACGCAGTCACTTGACAAGAATGGCACATGGGATGTTGTGCCCTTGCCTAAACAAAGAAGGATGTCCGCTGTAAGTGGATATTTAAAATAAAGGAAGGTTTGTCTCCTAATGAGCCTCCGAGGTTTAAGGCAAGGTTGGTAGCAAAAGGTTTCAGCCAAATTCCAGGTATTGATTATAATGATGTATTTTCTCCGGTTGTGAAGCATAGTTCCATTCGTGCATTCTTTGGTATTGTGGCTATGCATGATCTTGAGCTTGAGCAGCTAGATGTAAAGACTGCTTTTCTGCATGGTGAGCTTGAGGAGGAGATATACATGGACCAACCTGAAGGTTTTGTTGTGCCTGGTAAGGAGGATCTTGTTTGCAAGTTGAAGAGGTCTCTTTATGGTCTGAAACAGTCTCCAAGACAATGGTATAAAAGGTTTGATTCATTTATGCTTGCACATGAGTTTAAGAGATCTAAGTATGATAGTTGTGTTTATATCAAGTTTGTTAATGGATCGCCAATATACTTGCTATTATATGTTGATGATATGTTGATTGCTGCCAAGAGAAAGAAAGAGATCACTACTTTAAAGTCACAGTTAAGTAGTGAGTTTGAGATGAAGGATCTTGGTGCTGCTAAGAAAATACTAGGTATGGAAATTACAAGAGACGGAAAATCTAGTGTGTTATTTCTTAGTCTGCAAAATTACATTCAGAAAGTTCTTCATCATTTTAATATGCATGATGCAAAGTCAGTTAGTACACCAATTGCTTCTCACTTCAAATTGTCAGCATTGCAATGTCCTAGTACTGATGAAGATATTGAGTACATGTCTCGAGTTCCATATTCTAGTGTTGTTGGTTCCTTGATGTATGCCATGGTTTGTTCTCGTCCTGATTTATCATATGCTATGAGTTTGGTCAGTCGATACCTTGCTGATCCTGGTAAAGAACATTGGAAAGCTGTTCAGTGGATTTTCAGGTACCTTCGTGGCACATCCAAAGCTTGCTTAAAGTTTGGCAAGACCGGTGAGGGACTCGTAGGCTATGTGGATTCAGATTTTGCTGCTGATTTGGATAAGAGAAGATCCCTCATAGGTTATGTGTTCACTGTTGGTGGATGTGCTGTGAGTTGGAAGGCAACGTTACAATCTGTTGTTGCCCAATCTACGACCGAAGCAGAATATATAGCAATTAATGAAGCTGGCAAAGAGTCTGTTTGGTTGAAAGGTTTGTATGCTGAGCTTTGTGGAGATGATTCTTGCATTGACTTATTTTCTGATAGTCAAAGTGCAATATACCTTACTAAAGATCAAATGTTCCATGAGAGGACAAAGCACATTGATATCAAGTACCATTATATTCGCGACATTGTTGCTCAAGGTAAACTGAAGGTATGCAAGATAAATACTCATGATAATCCTGCTGATATGATGACAAAGCCAGTTCATGTTTCCAAGTTTGAGCTTTGCTCGAGCTTGGTTGGTATAACTGTTTAGCCCAAGTGGTTGTTGGCGCCAGCAAGTATTTTTCCTTTGATGTTCAGGAGATTGTTGAAGTTCATGCTACAAGATGGAATTTGTCTCAAGGTGGAGTTTGTTGTATTGTGATCCAAATTCATATACTAAAGGGAGGCTAACTTCTGACGAGCGGAGCGAGGCCCGTCGCCGGAGGCTTGGTACGGTACGGATCGTTGGCACCGCCTATATATACATCTTGTAAGCCGCCGGCTAGGGTTAATCGGATTATAAGATAGCCCACGGCGTTTGTAAACACCTCCCGATATAGTGAAGTTTTGCTGGCTGGCGCCCGTGGTTTTTTCCCCTTCTGTGTTGGAAGGGGTTTTCCACGTTAAATCTTGTGTCCCCTGCGTGTGTTCTTGTTTCGTTTTTTGTTATTTGCTTGTCGCTTTTATAACATATAAGCGAGGACCGCTCCATGACACCGTGGAGTGCGCCATCATGCCACCACTTCAAACAAAAACCTGGAAAGCCCAAACCAATCACGGGAATTCCTTTCCAAATCGTGGAGATTCTGGTCATGGAAGTTGCTTTGTTCTTCTTCGACATGTTCATCTCCTAGGAACATAGATCTCCCTCAAACTGAAAACCTCACCATCCACGCGTGCGCCTCTTCACGGTGTCGTTAACTCTTTGGTTTTCCAAGCGCCGCCCATCGGAGAAGGCCTCACACAACTCGACGACTCACAATTTGTACGAGCACCACCGTCCGGAAGCGCGCCCACACGCTCCACCCTCGAGGAGATGCTGCATACGGCAGACCACACATTGCCTTCAACCTGTCATTCGTTTGATCACCGCCGTTCAAACCCAGGCCGACGAGGAACACGCTAGAGGCTAGACTCAATGTTCCAGTAAGCGTTGTGCAAATCCTCTAAGCGTTACTGCCAGCCACAGCACGCGTCTAGGCACTGCTGCCGCAACCACTGCGCGGCACACTCCACACGCATTCTCTTATTCTTCCTACTCTGAATAATAAGAAAAAACCAACCTGAGCAAACAAAAAATTGAGAAAACACAGTACCAACGTAGACGCTCACATACACGCGCATACACTCACCCCTATGAACGCACACACGCACACCCTACCCTATGAGCATCTCCGAAAGACTGAGCCGGCGGATTAAATCTTGAAATTAACGAAGTCACCACAGGCGCCTCCCACTGAATGAATATTCCGCTTTTATGAGACACACATATGTCAAATCTGGGGTTTGAACTCTGGTGGGATAGGGGTACAACCATCCTCCTAATCACCCAACCTCAGGAATTTTATATGCTCCGGTTAGTCTGCTAATCTGCTCAATTGCCCATTCTTTAATTAATTGCTTTTAGATTGGAACATGTTCTACTTGTTGTTTGTGCTTAATGACGGACTACAAACGTGAAAATGATGCCTTGTGATGTTAGTCTTTTTGCTGCTTTCAAGAAAAGATTATTTTTGTTATACTTTGTCTTTGTCAAATATATGTACTTCTCTTGTCCTTGCCAAATATTTTTCCATGTTAAATATAGGATAATTTTCTTGCTATTATTTACTTCTTTCGTGCTGGTGCAAATTATGGGTCCATGAAAAAAAATTATGTAGTAAAATTTGAGGTCGCCTCCTGATCACATTTATTTCTAAAATATCCATCACATCTGGTGTGCCTCTTCTAATGTGCAGGAATTGGTAGAGATTAATTGAAATTGGAACCTATTTTGCTTTATTGGCAGAGATGTTGTTGCGCCTTTGAAATGCACATGAATGCGTGAGTAGTATAATTAAATCACAGTTTTACCTAGCTTCTAATAAAAATGTAAAAATAGTTTTTTTGTCAGGTAATAATCTTATATTGGAGTTAGTACAAGCTATCTTGATTGTAATAGTAAGTTTATATGGAGTGGGTTTCTAATGTACAAGGCATGCGTAATTGTCTATTAGGATTGCAATTTTGTAAGCTGGTAGTACAATATATCCTCATCATAGTTATGTGGATTCACTTTAATAATAGTGGTAAGTATTGTGGAAAACTTCCATTGATGTATATCATTGCAGTTTTTCATGAGAACTAAAGATCTCATTACTGCTCAAAAAATTCAAATTGTAGGGTGACAATGGTACTATTTTCTTTTAATAAATCTAATTGCATGATCTTTGTCGAGGGTGAAAGGTTTGATGTAATTTATCAAAAACAAATTGGAAGGGGGGCAAAAGATTTGCCACCATTCACTAACTAAGTAGGAGTGTCTTGACAAGACAAAGAAAATCGAAAAATGAAAGTCCTAAGGGATTACTCTCCCATAATTACATAACTCAAATGTTTCACGTCCGCAGTAGCCCAAAGCTTGGCCATGCCTCTAATGAGCTCAAGGACGATGGTCAGAGGTGGACTTGTTATTGAAGACTCTTGCATTCCGTTCTTTCCATATTGTCCAACTCACAAGCATGGTGAGGGTAGAAATTGCCTTTCGGTTAGCCATTGCATTGCTCTGCATCATCGTCCACCACTCCTTGAAGGAGATATAGTTCGTCCTTTCGCGGGTGCGGATGGTGGGAATCCCGAGCCAACTCTTCACTATTCCCCAAAGCCACGGGAAAATGGCAATGGGAGAAAAGATGTGCCACCATCTCTTGAGTTTGCTTGCATAGTGGGAAAAAGACCACAATTATTCCATCCCCTCCTCTCTAGACGACCCGCCTTCCAAACACTATTTCACAGAGTAAGCCATGCGAAGAACTGGACCTTTGGAGGTGCCCAAACCTTCCATTTGAAGTGAGGTTCCAAATGATGGAATCTTCGGCATCTTCAACTAGGTGAATGCCATTTAGTTGTACCAATAGCCAGATGTACTCATGGATGTGTTACACGATGATGTTGGTTTTCATTTTGATTTTCGCAATCCAAGCATTGTTGAGCAAGGCTTCATTGACTTTCCATCTCCTCTTGTGGATGCTTCATAGATGAGTGGGGCAATATATTTGGGGGCTTTCTTGTTGAGCCACATAGAGTCACAAAAAGGTGCAAGCTTCCCATATCCAATGGTGATAGTGGCGGATGCGTACAAAAGGTCCATGTCTCATCACAAGGGGTGCCCATGCAAACCCAAAATTGTTTCGGTCGCGCCATTCAAAACAAGGCCATCTCAAATGAGCCACCCTTGCAAATTTCTCAAGCTGTAGAATGACCAACCCACCAAGCTTCGTTGGCCCACAAACCCCTTCCCAATTCAAACTTCCCCATAATTATGATTACATGAAACGTGCATGTGCATGTACAAGTGCTTGATGACATGGGTATTGAGAAAAAAATGTACGGTGATAAACATGGATATGAGATGTTACTATCTTATAAAATTGAGTTGCAAGATCGTCTAAGAACCAAGTACGCTCACCATTGTGAACGTAGCACGAGGAGCATACATAGACACCTTTAGAGACAGATAATGAAATCCACATTTCGAGAGATGATCAATAAGTTGATTAGGGAGGCACTACCCGAAAGGACCACTAATGGAAGAGGATGAAGCCCTATTTCAGAAGGGTTGTTAATGTTTTGCTATTTACACTTATTTCATTTTCTTGGTGTTTTTCAGTTTGCAAGAACCTTTTTGGTGGAATGAGGCTCGTTCTTTCAAATATTGGTTCTACAATATTCATTGAGACGATTGATTCAAGTTTTTCTGATAACGATATTGCAGTTGGTGATGGTACATTCACTTTGCACTTTACACTGGCTTCATAATTAGAAGCTTCAGTAATTAATACATGGTAATTAATATCGGTATCAATCACAATCACCTTCCTGGCATCCGTTGTCTGTTTTGGCAACGAAGGATTCCTTCATAGCCACAAGATCGGGACACAATTTCCTCCTTCCCCTCAATCTCGTGCATGCGTCTTCCACAACATCTGAGCATGAGTTTAATATCTGAGCCCCCTAATCTCCTTGTAGAATAGTTTCATCTGGTGCGAGGATGGTGAGATCAACCAGTGGAGCATGTGCAAGCCGACGAGACGACCGCATGGACGAGGTAACGCGTGACGACGAGGAAGGCTGCAGCTACACTGACGAGGAAGATCCTACATGGAGATCCGGCTGGCGAGGTGACGCGAGCCGAGGAGGTCATTTTGGCTGCATGCATGGACACCGAGAAGGATAGGAGGCTTGCCGGCATGTCGGCGGATCAGATGGGATCTACTACTTGAAATCAACCCGTACTCATCAAACATGGAGATGTCACGGAGCACCGTCTTCAGGAATTCAGGCCCTCCATGCTTGAAGGCATGTGAAATGAGGTGAGCTCTCCACAACTTGCTAACATAGATGCAGGTCAATGTTCATGTCGTATGTCCACCATCGTCGCTCCGGTCTGTGGTCTGTGCGACAGTCCTGCCGTGCCAGACATCAACGCGGGACAGTCACATGCCCTTACCATACACTGCAAAAAAATCTGACGAGTGCATCGATACATGATTTTTTCCAGCTATTTTTCTCTGAATTGATAGGGCAGTAGGTACTCTAATTCACTGAATGTACACAATGACATGGTGTTTGCTTTGGCAAGAAGAGATTACATGACGCTCTATCCTTCTCCAGGTCTATGTTCTTCCTTGGTTTACATTGTTCATTGATATGTAATCTAGGTGGGTACAGTGGAAAACAAATTTGCATTTAGCCAATGCATGCGATCAGGAGAAGGAAGAAGAAGACATTACACCTAGAGAGGTGAAGCCATCGCATCACACATTGTGGCATACATCACTAAGTATTAGAACTTCTGAGGTGAGATAACATTCTTTTATTTAGTTTGTTCTATATATATTCAAATCATCTAGGAACCTCGGTTTTTATATCGTATACCCTTCTATTGAAGTTTATGAGTGTTCATATATAGACCACTATATGGGGTATATGTGAATACCCATTTATATCAATGTGCTATGTTCTTTAAAGGATGAACTTTCAAAAAAAAATGAACATTACCACCCGGGTGGCCATCATAGATGGAAAAGATACCAAGCTTGTGATCAGTTCCATATATCTCCATGTCAAATTGTCAAGGCCATATCTTCTTCACCTAAGTAAATCCATTTGTTACTTTGTTGCGCTATAAACTAAGGCATCATCGTCCTATATTAGAAAATGAAATGAGACATGTCAGCTTTTTTACATAAATAAATGAAACAAACCAGAATAAGGTGGAGTATTTGGGTTGACTTTTCTTTGAAATTCTTGTTTTCCTGATTTAGCTTCATGGATGTCCAAGCTCCTCGCGTGTCTTGTGTGAGTTAGGGATGGAAAACAACCGCGGCCACCATGTGGGTGATTGGACGGGAACTTCTGGGCTAGCCCGTATGGAGAATGGACGAGCTAGAGAAAGCCACTTGGGGTGGGTCCCCTGGTGGTGAGGCATGCAACTTGACATTGGGTCTTCGTTGACCGCTGCTTGGGTAGGGCCTTGGATTTGGCATCGCGTAGGATTTGCTGGAGACTACTGAGGGAGGTGCAAAGTGTGGCGTTTGTTTCCATTGTATTTTAAAATGGCTGTGTTTTTTTCTTTTATCAATACAAAATATAAGTGGATGTTATGTTAGTTTTTATGCTAACAACATTTAATATTCACCATTGTTAGCTCAGGAGTAGTTTTCGGTACCTTGAAAAAAGGCAGAAGGCAAAATGCCTAACATCATAATTAGCTTAGGAGTAGTATATTAAGTTTGTAAAAAAATATAGCTATATGTATTAGATGTAGAAGAACTATAGCTTCAATTGAAACTATTTTGAAGTAGGGTTATATTTTTAATATTCAGAATATAGTCAGCCTATGTGACTTATGCTTTTGTGTGCAGCAAGGGAAAAACACTCAAGAGGTGTGCTGATTGCCATGATCTGTCCGCGTCACGGTCGTATATACAAATGCATACGTTCAAGAAATATTATGATATCACATGGAAACGCACGGGTATTCACGTAGTAAATACAAATATTTTTCTTTGTTTTCAATAATAAAATAATGACTAGGTATTTATCTACATGATTGTGTCTGGTTATTTTAATTTTTTACATTATGTTCTCGTGGAATGGTAAAAAGAAGTGGTTCATTCAATATGCACTGTGGCTATCCTATGGTGCACTTATTTTTCCACGTGAATTATACAAGTTAATAATAAATATTATTGCGCAGGATGTTATCGAGATTTTTTTGGTATGCTTGCTCAAGTACCATAAATTGCTCAAGTACCATAAAAGAACAAGAAAATATCCTTAACATTGTACGACAATTTCCAAGGAGCATCGAGGAGTAGATTTTTTGTAACATAAAAAAATTAGTCGAGTGCTTATTTCATATTTGACGGTGTCAATTATATATGTTATCAAAGTGTACTTTGGATGGGGTAGAATATATGAGTTTTTAGAATATCTTATGACTTTCTATTTAACACACGTGTATTTTTACATCTATTGTATTAGAATATTGCGAGAAAAAATAAG
Source organism: Lolium perenne (assembly GCF_019359855.2). Lineage (NCBI taxonomy): Eukaryota > Viridiplantae > Streptophyta > Magnoliopsida > Poales > Poaceae > Lolium > Lolium perenne. Next base: position 194,771,120 of record NC_067245.2, read on the forward strand.
GGTCGTAGCAATGCACGAGCATTCAACTAGTCTTAATAGCTAGGAAGTTCATCCCCGTGTTCATTGAGCGACCACGTGACATATTCTTTTCATTTTTTTTCTTCTTTTGTGCCAATAGGAGATTGCGATCTTCCATCTTTCTTTTTTCTTTTCCTCTTCAGTTAAAAAAATTCTCGTTAACACTTCTTCCTTTTTAAGTTATTTCTATTTTTTTGTCATTCTTCCTTTTAATTCTATTTTTCCTTCCTTGTTGACATAGGCATCCCGAATGGGTCTGCTGAATAAGGTACCCAAGGATGGCTGGTGGCCCACGACCCGAAGATTATGAAGCCCGTGCTGACGTGGGAGTTGACGTGGGATTGCGACATCGCCAGAAAGTAGCTTCCTTGTGACGGTAAAGCACTCATCCGTTGGGATCCCCAAGAAGAAGGTGTGATGAGTACAGCGGCAAGTTTTCCCTCAGTAAGAAACCAAGGTTTATCGAACCAGTAGGAGTCAAGAAGCACGTTGAAGGTTGATGGCGGCGAAGTGTAGTGCAGCGCAACACCAGGGATTCCGGCGCCAACGTGGAACCTGCACAACATAACCAAATTACTTTGCCCCAACGTGACAGTGAGGTTGTCAATCTCACCGGCTTGCTGTAACAAAGGATTAGATGTATAGTGTGGATGATGATGTTTGCAGAAAACAGTAGAACGAGTATTGCAGTAGATTGTATTTGATGTAAAAGAATGGACCGGGGTCCACAGTTCACTAGTGGTGTCTCTCCCATAAGAAATAGCATGCAGAACAAATTACAGTTGGGCAATTGACAAATAGAGAGGACATGACAATGCACATACATGTTATGATGAGTAGTGTGAGATTCAATTGGGCATTACGACAAAGTACATAGACCGCTATCCAGCATGCATCTATGCCTAAAAAGTCCACCTTCAGGTTATCATCCGAACCCCCTCTAGTATTAAGTTGCAAACAACAGACAATTGCATTAAGTATGGTGCGTAATGTAATCAACAAATACATCCTTAGACATAGCATTGATGTTTTATCCCTAGTGGCAACAGCACATCCACAACCTTAGAACTTTCTGTCACTGTCCCAGATTTAATGGAGGCATGAACCCACTATCTAGCATAAATACTCCCTCTTGGAGTTACAAGTAACGACTTGGCCAGAGCCTCTACTAATAACGGAGAGCATGCAAGATCATAAACAACACATAGATGATAGATTGATAATCAACATAGCATAGTATTCCATATTCATCGGATCCCAACAAACGCAACATGTAGCATTACAAATAGATGATCTTGATCATGTTAGGCAGCTCACAAGATCCAACAATGATAGCACAATTAGGAGAAGACGACCATCTAGCTACTGCTATGGACCCATAGTCCAGGGGTGAACTACTCACACATCACTCCGGAGGCGACCATGGCGGTGAAGAGTCCTCCGGGAGATGACTCCCCTCTCTGGCAGGGTGCCGGAGGCGATCTTCTGAATCCCCTGAGATGGGATTGGCGGCGGCGACGTCTCTGGAAGGTTTTCCGTATCGTGGCTCTCGGTACTGGGGTATTCGCGACGAAGACTTTAAGTAGGCGGAAGGGCGGAGTCGGAGTGCTGACGAGGGGGCCTCACGCTAGGGCCGCGCCGCCCTAGTGTGGTAGCGCCTCGTCGCCCCACTTCGTTTCCCTTTCGGTCTTCTGGAAGCTTCGTGGAAAAATAAGCCCCTCGGCGTTGATTTCGTCCAATTCCGAGAATATTTCCTTACTAGGATTTCTGAAACCAAAAATAGCAGAAAACAGCAACTGGCTCTTCGGCATCTTGTTAATAGGTTAGTGCCGGAAAATGCATAAATATGACATAAAGTATGTATAAAACATGTGTGTATCATCATAAAACAAGCATGGAACATAATAAATTATCGATACGTTGGAGACGTATCAGCCCGTGATGACCCACAAGTATAGGGGATCGCAACAGTCTTCGCGGGAAGTAAAACCCAATTTATTGATTCGACACAAGGGGAGACAAAGAACACTTGAAAGCCTTAACAACTGAGTTGTCAATTCAGCTGCACCTGGAAAAGCACTAGTAACAGGGGTGATGTGAAAGTAGCAGTGATATGAGAGCAATAGTAACAGTAACACAGCAGCAGTAATAGTAACACAGTGGCAATGACACCAGAAAATAGTTGATACTACTTCCAATGACATGTAGAACGAGTATATGATGATGAGAGATGGACTGGGGTTCCCAGCTATCTACACTAGTGGTAACTCTCCAATAACAAGTATTGGGTTAACAAATTATAGTTGGGCAATTGATAGGATTGAAATAGCATTAAGACAGAACATCAAGATTATTAATCATGTAGGCATGTTTTCCATATATAGTCATACGTGCTCGCAATGAGAAACTTGTACAACATCTTTTGTCCTACCAGCCGGTGGCAGCCGGGCCTCAAGGGAATCTACTGGCTATTAAGGTACTCCTTTTAATAGAGCACCGGAGCAAAGCATTAACACTTAGTGAAAACATGTGATCCTCATACCTACGACTTCCCCTCCAGTTGTCCCAATTTCTGTCACTTTGGGGCCTTTGGTTCCGGACATAGACATGTGCATACAACTTGTAGATACAATCTAAGCAATAATTATAGAGCTTAAATCTAAGATCATGCCACTCGGGCCCTAGTGACAAGCATTAATCACAACAAGATTGCAGCAACAATAACTTCACAAACTTTATAGATAGACTAATCATAATGTAACAATCCATCGGATCCCAACAAACACAACACCGATTACATCAGATGAATCTCAATCATGTAAGGCAGCTCATGAGATCATTGTATTGAAGTACATGGGGGAGAGAATACCAACTAGCTATAGCTAGAACCCGTAGTCCATGGAGGAACTACTCACGGAGCATGATGGAGGCGATGGCGTTGATGGAGATGGCTTCCGGGGGCACTTCCCCGTCCCGGCAGGGTGCCGGAACAGAGACTTCTGTCCCCCGAAATGGAGTTTCGCGATGGCGGCGGCGCCCCTGGAGTCTTTCTGGAGTTTCGTCAATTCGTATCGCGTTTTTAGGTCGAAAGGGCTTAAATAGGCGAAGAGGCGGTGCAGGAGGGTGCCTGGGCCCCCCTCACAGTAGGCCGGCACGGCCAGGCCTGGGGCCGCGCCGCCATGTTGTGTGGTGGCCCCCTGGCCCCTCTCCGACTCTCCTTCGGTGTTCTGGATGCTTCCGGGAAAAATAAGATGTTGGGTCTTCGTTTCGTCGAATTCCGAGAATATTGCCCGAACAGCCTTTCTGGAACCAAAAAACAGCAGAAAACAGGAACTGGCACTGTGGCATCTTGTTAATAGGTTAGTTCCGGAAAATGCATAAAAACATTATAAAGTGTGAGCAAAACATGTAGGTATTGTCATAAAACAAGCATGGAACATCAGAAATTATAGATACGTTGGAGACGTATCAGCATCCCCAAACTTAGTTCCTACTCGTCCTCGAGTAGGTAAACGATAAAAATAATAATTTCTGTAGTGACATGCTACTTACATAATCTTGATCATACTATTGTAAAGCATATGAGATGAATGCAGTGACTCAAGGCAATGATTTATAGTTGCTAACAAATAGATAACATATAGCAAAACTTTTCATGAATAGTACTTTCAGGACAAGCATCAAAAGTCTTGCATAAGAGTTAACTCATAAAGCAATAGATTCAAAGTAAAGACATCGAAGCAACACAAAGGAAGATATAAGTTTCAGCGATTGCTTTCAACTTTGAACATGCATATCTCATGGATAATTGTCAACATAAAGTAATATGATGAATGCAAATAAGCAAGTATGTAAGAATCAATGCACAGTTGACACAAGTGTTTGCTTCTAAGATGGAAGGAAGTAGGTAAACTGACTCAACATAAAGTAAAAGAATGGCCCTTCGCAGAGGGAAGCAGGGATTAAATCATGTGCTAGAGCTTTTCAAGTTTTGAAATCATATAGAGAGCATAAAAGTAAAGTTTTGAGAGGTGTCTGTTGTTGTCAACGAATGGTAGTGGGTACTCTAACCCCCTTGACAAGCAGACTTTCAAAGAGCGGCTCCCATGAAGGACGTTATCTCTACCACCAAGGTAGATCATCCCTCTTCTCTTTTGTTTACACATGTACTTTATTGTTTTTATTTTTGGATGACACTCCTCCCAACCTTTTCTTTCACAAGCCATGGCTAACCGAATCCTCGGGTGCCTTCCAACAATCTCATACCATGGAGGAGTGTATATTTGCAAAATTAAGTTGCTTACTGATGAATCAGAGCAAAACATGTGAAGAGAATTATTAATGAAGGTTAATTAATTGGGGGCTGGGAACCCCGCGCCAGCTCTTTTTGCAAAATTATTGGATAAGCGGATGAAGCCACTAGTCCATTGGTGAAAGTTGCCCAACAAGATTGAAAGATAAAACGCCACATACTTCCTCATGAGCTATAAAACATTGACACAAATAAGAGATGATAAATTTTGAATTGTTTAAAGGTAGCACATGAAGTATTTACTTGGAATGGCAGAAAATACCATGTAGTAGGTAGGTATGGTGGACACAAATGGCATAGTTTTTGGCTCAAGGTTTTGGATGCACGAGAAGTATTCCCTCTCAATACAAGGCTTAGGCTAGCAAGGTTATTTGAAGCAAACACAAGTATGAACCGGCACAGCAAAACTTACATAAGAACATATTGCAAGCATTATAAGACTCTACACTGTCTTCCTTGTTGCTCAAACACTTTTACCAGAAAATATCTAGACCTTAGAGAGACCAATCATGCAAACTAATATCAGCAAGCTCTACGGTAGTTCTCCACTAATAGGTTTAAACTACATGGTTCAAGAGAAACATGATCTACTTGAGAGCTCAAAACAATTGCCAAGTATCAAATTATCCAATACAATATGAAGCATTTTCTGTTTCCAACCAAATAGCAATAAATGCAATAGCTTCCAACTTTTGTCATGAACATTAAAAGTGAAGAACACATGTGTTCAAATGAAAAAGCGGAGCGTGTCTCTCTCCCAAACAAGGATTGCTAGGATCCGATCTTATTCAATCATAAACAAAACAAAAATAAACACATAGACGCTCCAAGTAAAGCACATAAGATGTGACCGAATAAAAATATAGTTTCAATAGAAGAAACCTGATAAGTTGATGAAGAAGGGGATGCCTTGGGCATCCCTAAGCTTAGACGCTTGAGTCTTCTTGAAATATGCAGGGATGAACCACGGGGGCATCCCCAAGCTTAGACTTTTCACTCTTCTTGATCATATATCATCCTCCTCTCTTGACCCTTGAAAACTTCCTTCACACCAAACTTCTCATAAACTTCATTAGAGGGGTTAGTACTCAAAAAACTTTAATCCATCTTGGTCCTGTAGTGACACATTGCAAGAACTCAATAAAACATTAGCTACAGCTCTCCACGTCTAGAAAGCCTTGCTTAAAGTGCACAAGAGACAATGCAAAAAACAGAGACATAATCTGCCAAAACAGAACAGCCAGTAAACACGAATTTTTAAGAGGTACTTCCGTTGCTCAAATCAGAAAACTCACAACTAATGAAAGTTGCGTACATATCTGAGGAACACGCACGTAAATTGGCAGATTTTTCTGAGTTACCTACAGAGAACGCTGCCCAAATTCGTGACAGATAGAAATCTGTTTCTGCGCAAAAATCCAAATCTAGTATCAACCTTCTATTAGAGACTTCACTTGGCACAACATTGCAATAAAATAAAGATAAGGAGAGGTTGCTACAGTAGTAACAACTTCCAAGACACAACAAAATAGTAGCAAAATAAAGACATGGGTTATCTCCCAAGAAGTGCTTTCTTTATAGCCATTAAGATGGGCTCAGCAATTTTAATGATGCACTCGCAAGAAATAAGAGTTGAAGCAAAAGAGAGCATCAAAAAGCAAGTTCAAAACACATTTAAGTCTAACCCACTTCCTATGCATAGGAATCTTGTACACAAATAAATTCATGAAGAACAAAGTGGCAAGCATAAGAAGATAAAACAAGAGTAACTTCAAAAGTTTCAGCATATAGAGAGGTGTTTTAGTACCATGCAAATTTCTACAACCATATTTTCGTCTCTCATAATAATTTTTAGTAGATTCATGAACAAACTCAACAATATAAATATCACATAAAGCATATCTTTCATGATCCATAAACACATAATTTTTATCAAGTTCAAAAATAATGGGATTAAAACTTTCAAACCAACTTTTATCAATAATATAACAAGATGATTGATCATTCTCAAGAGATATGAGACTCCTACATGAAGTCAAGAACTCTCCAATCCCATTTTCATTAGTAGTACAATTAATGTTATCAAGTAACATAGGACCATCATCTAGAGATTTATCATAAACAAACGCAAAATTCTTTAGTACCATGCATTTCGACATCAGGCACAAACAAAGCATTATCATAAGATTTATCAAAGTAGCATGGATTATCATAGACAACAGTAGCATAATTATTCTCACAAGTTTTACTCATAGGTAATATTTCAAGAGAATCCACAGGAACATAACATTCATCCTTCTTTGGTAAGCATGGAGGACAATCAAATAATGTAAGAGATAAAGAGTTACTCTCATTAGAAGGTTGGCATGGGTAGATAATCCATTCTTCCTCCTTTTGTTCATCACTCTCCTCTTCTTTTTCATCTAATGAGCTTTCAGGTTCATCAATTTCCTCCTCTTTTTCATCCAATGAGCTTTCAGGTTCATCAATTTCTTCTTCCACTGGTTCCTGCAAATTGTGAGTGCATTCTTGTGCATTAATGAGTCTCTCTTTATAATCAATGATATAAGGATTATTGCTGTAACTTTCTATGCAAAAATTAAGGATAGAAGAGACATAATCTTTAAGGTCCTTACAAACAACACAAGTTTCATAATTTTTAACCATGAAGGATTCTATCTCAGAGGCTCCCATAAATAAGACAAATTGTTCTACCTCTTCGAACCCATAATGAATATAGCTATTGCAATTATAGTTCTTAATTAAAATTTCCTCACTAAAGCCACATTGAAATTTAAGATGTTTAGTATCCTGTTGAGAGCAACAGTTTACATCATGGCGTTTAAGCAAGATTTTAGCAATTGTATTCAATTTTTCTATCACAGCACTCATTACTTTACCCGTTCTTGATTCTCTATAATTATTATAAAATTCTATAAGCTCCAACATGGTTATGCGTTCTTCTATAGCAACAGTTTTTAATTTTTAGGTTTTTCAAATTTTTATGGATTTTTGGGTATATAGGAAAAATAAAACAAGACAAAAAGAAACTAAGAAAAAATAAACTAGACCAAAGTAAACTAAGCAAATAATACTAGACAGAAATAAACTAAGCAAAAATAAACTAAACAAATGAAAACTAAGCAAGACAAAATAAAATAAAACAAAAACAGAGAGAGAGAGAGGTAAAGTGTACTCCCCAGGTGAACTTATGAGTAGAGCTATGCCTCCCCGGCAACGGCGCCAGAAAATAGTCTTGATGACCCACAAGTATAGGGGATCGCAACAGTCTTCGCGGGAAGTAAAACCCAATTTATTGATTCGACACAAGGGGAGACAAAGAATACTTGAAAGTCTTAACAACTGAGTTGTCAATTCAGCTGCACCTGGAAAAGCACTAGTAATAGGGGTGATGTGAAAGTAGCAGTGATATGAGAGCAATAGTAACAGTAACACAGCAGCAGTAATAGTAACACAGTGGCAATGGCACCAGAAAATAGTTGATACTACTTCCAATGACATGTAGAACGAGTATATGATGATGAGAGATGGACCGGGGTTCCCAGCTATCTACACTAGTGATAACTCTCCAATAACAAGTGTTGGGTGAACAAATTACAGTTGGGCAATTGATAGGATTGAAATAGCATTACGACAGAACATCAAGATTATTAATCATGTAGGCATGTTTTCCATATATAGTCATACGTGCTCGCAATGAGAAACTTCTACAACATCTTTTGTCCTACCAGCCGGTGGCAGCCGGGCCTCTAGGGAATCTACTAGCTATTAAGGTATAACTTTTAATAGAGCACCGGAGCAAAGCATTAACACTTGGTAAAAACATGTGATCCTCATACCTACGCCTTCCCCTCAAGTTGTCCCAATTTCTGTCACTTTGGGGCCTTTGGTTCCGGACATAGACATGTGCATACAACTTGTAGATACAATCTAAGCAATAATTATAGAGCTTAAATCAAAGATCATGCCACTCGGGCCCTAGTGACAAGCATTAATCACAACAAGATTGCAGCAACAATAACTTCACAAACTTATAGATAGACTAATCATAATGTAACAATCCATCGGATCCCAACAAACACAACACCGATTACATCAGATGAATCTCAATCATGTAAGGCAGCTCATGAGATCATTGTATTGAAGTACATGGGGGACAGAATACCAACTAGCTACAGCTAGAACCCGTAGTCCATGGAGGAACTACTCACGGAGCATGATGGAGGCGATGGCGTTGATGGAGATGGCTTCCGGGGGCACTTCCCCGTCCCGGCAGGGTGCCGGAACAGAGACTTTTGTCCCCCGAAACGGAGTTTCGCGATGGCGGCGGCGCCCCTGGAGTCTTTCTGGAGTTTCGTCAATTCGTATCGCGTTTTTAGGTCGAAAGGGCTTAAATAGGCGAAGAGGCGGCGCAGGAGGGTGCCTGGGCCCCCCTCACAGTAGGCCGGTGCGGCGAGGCCTGGGGCCGCGCCGCCATGTTGTGTGGTGGCCCCCTGGCCCCTCTCCGACTCTCCTTCGGTGTTCTGGATGCTTCCGGGAAAAATAAGACGTTGGGTCTTCGTTTCATCGAATTCCGAGAATATTGCCCGAACAGCCTTTCTGGAGCCAAAAACAGCAGAAAACAGGAACTGGCACTGTGGCATCTTATTAATAGGTTAGTTCCGGAAAACGCATAAAAACATTATAAAGTGTGAGCAAAACATGTAGGTATTGTCATAAAACAAGCATGGAACATCAAAAATTATAGATACGTTGGAGACGTATCAGCCCGCAAGCCCAACAAGCATCGATATGGAAAATAGATATATTAGGAAGTCTTGTTATAATACGGGAAGGACTCGTGTAACCTCCCGAACTTTGTAACTTGGGCGATACAAAACTCTCGGCTCCACCTCCTATATAAAGGGGAGCCGAGAGAGAAAGAAAGTATCGAATCGTTGTCAACACAAACCCTAGCTTTTATAGTCGAGTTCCTATTTTGGCTGAACCTTCGAGATCTACTTGCCCTCTACTTTCTACGAAACCCTAGTCTAAAACTTGTAGGCATTGACAAGTTAAATCCTTGTCAATTGGCGCTATATGTGGGAATTGGAGGCGACAAGGAGCTGTTCTCGATGGAACGGTCAACATCGACGACATCATCAGTAGCAAGCAACACGATGGACAGAGGTAAACAGGTCAAACCTGATCTTGTCGATTTTGTTCCTCACCCTCCCGCTCGTTTTCATGCATATGACGATCTAGAGGAGTCGACGGAGATGACGTTTGGGAGTTCCCACTTCCTCGTCGGGAAAGAAGGATCGCACCGTCTTGCGGCACCGATTTTTTCGGGACCGTCAGCGGCCGATTCCGACTTTTCGGGATCATCAACATCAATCGTCGAGTCAGGCGACGAGGAGATTTCATCGTCAAGCTACATCAAGCCCACCAGCGGTGGAGAACTCACCGATAGTTTTGGCAACATGTCTTTCTAGTCGTTCACGGGCTCCGATCTGAGCAGCGACTCGGAAAGCATCAACAGCTTCGACTTCATCGACAACCTCTATTCGGGAGGTCTTCGCTGATCTTTTGGATGGTGTCACCGACCCTGAAGAACAAAACAAAAAAACAATATATCATCAAATCTTTGTGATAGGTGAATCAACTCACCCAGAAGAGGCATCAGATCGAGGCTTTCGATGATCTGAGTAATCCATACATCGATCCCGCTGATCTCACGAGAGGAACCGGAGATAAATACGTCGGCTCCATACCTCGCGAAAAAGTGCAGGTTCCGCAAGCAGCTTGGGATAGAGCTGGGAGAGACATGAACGGCACAGAGCGGATGACCACAACAGCCACGACAGAAGAATTACAAGCATATCAATATAGACTTGCTCGTGCTGGACACGCACTAGAAAAACAAAGAAAGATATTGACGATAGAAGAGCTGCAGCCTCTCTATCAAGTACGCGCAGAGCCAACCTGAGCCGACAATCAGGAACCTCGGGAGAAAGTCACAGAGCGGCACGCTCGAGAGGAAGATCTCGGCTAGGTAACGTGCCTGAGCATGAAAGAGAGAACCTGATACAAAACCTTGACATGTCCTTTATGTCGATAGACACAAGAGGGCACATCATCCCCAAAACACCGGAAGCAGGATATATGGCAACTCATGCTTTCATATTAGCATCCAAGCCACCTCCTGGAGATCCCAGAGAAGCTCTGTACCAGATGGCCATGGCAGGAGTTGGCGTCATGGGGACAACGTTCGCAGGATCACGTACGCCGCAACCCGAGAGCACACCAAGACATAATAATCCTCAACCTGCTATGACAGTGCGGGATCCTCCGCAAGTAGGTGACACAAGAGATACAACGATACAAGCACGAGTCGATTGAGCGCGGCATGAGAGAAGAGAACGTCGGCACTCACCAGAAGTCGATGAAGAGGATATGTGTGGAATGCCCTGCTTTACTCAACGAGTTCGTAAAACTTGGGTTCCTTCTGGGTTCAAGTTACCCGATAACTACAAAGAGTTCGATGGCTTGCTAGATCCAGAGGACTGGTTAATCGACTACTTGGAGACGGTGAAATTGACGGGGTGAACTAGAGCAACCGCCATGCACAACATCCAGGTTCACCTCAGCGGAGCCGCAAGATCGTGGATAAAAAAGTTACCAGAAAGATCCATCGACAACTGGGAGACTTTCGAAGACTTGTTCGTGAAAAATTTCCATTCCACGTGCAAGAAACCTACATCAATTGAGCAACTAAGGGCCTGCAGGCAGAAGTATGATGAACCAATGAGGATGTATATCTAGCGATGGAACATCATAAAAAATTCGGCAGAAAACATATCTGACAAAAGAGCAATAGACGCATTTGTTGCGGGGATCCAAAGAAGAGACTTAATCGAGGACTTGGGTAGGTCCAACCCGAGAACAATAGCAGGGCTCATGGAGATAGCGAATCGCTGGGCAGATGGTAAAGATGTCGTCCAAAATAAAAGGCACAGGTCATCTGAGGAAGATCGCAATTGAAACAACCACCAAAATAGGCGATGATTTTCTCGCCAATTCTCAGATTACGACGGTCCCAGCCAAGTGGCGGCTGGCTTCCGAGGAAATAGTGGAGGAAATCATCGAGATGATTATCAGAGAAGCAATGAGCAGCGCAATGATCATAGGGACGCGCCAAGCTCCAGCAGGCAAAATAATCGGCCAAGATTCTAGAGTCTATACAATATATCACCCGAAGATCAGATCTTCTGAGCGGGCCATGCCAGATGCACTTTTACCTCGACAGTGAAGGAAAAATACATTCATGCCATATTCAGAAGGATTGCCGAACTTTCCAAGCTTTGCATCGATATGCGGAAAACACAAATTCTCAGACAGCGAATAGGTGGCACGCGCAGGGGCCAAGGAGTGAAGTCCACCTTCCACCTCCACCCTCCATTACCAGCGAAAATCAACATCAGTTGCCGTTGGCGGCAGCTCCAACCAACAATGGCCCTCATTGACACGACATGAACAATGTCGATGATTCAAAAAGGTAGACCCTCAAATAGGACGGAAAAGGTAATTTCACGATAGGTATACATGGCAGTGAAGATGCCTCCACCAACCATCGAATACCTTAATTGGTCAGATCAGGACATAACATTCACTCAAGCAGACCACCCGCCTCAAGTTCCGCAACCAGGACAATCAGCTATGATTTTACCAGCGGTGATTGCAGGATTCGAGGTTTCGTGCATATTCATCGACGGAGGAAGCAGTTTGAACCTCATGTACGCGGATACATTGAGGAAGATGAATATCTCCTTGGCAAACTTGACACCAACGGACACGCGTTTCCACGGCATCACACCGGAGAAGCCGAACTATCCTTTGAGAAAGATAAATCTTGACGTACAATTTGGAACTCGAGAAAATTTCAGGAGAGAGAATCTAGAGTTTGAAGTTATCGACTTTCCATCATAGTATCATGCTATATTGGGACGAACTGCGTATGGAAGATTCATGGATGTGTCACACTACACATACCTGTTATGGAGGATTCCTGGCCCTAATGGACCAATCACAGTGAAAGGAAGTTTTGCAATGGCAGATAAATGCAACAAGAACTTTCATAGGCTTTCCGAAACATTCGGGATGCAGGCTGAGAATGAAGCCCCTAAGTTCACCACCAACTATGATGTGCTACCCGATGGAGGAAGGCCACTGATTCCCAGGACTAGCGCGTGGTTGACGAGGGAGGAAATCCCTGTGTGTAGCTTTTTGTTCCCCGGCAATGGCGCCAGAAAAGTGCTTGATGTCTACGCACGCTTCTATTCCTGTAGACAGTGTTGGGCCTCCAAGAGCAGAGGTTTGTAGAACAGCAGCAAGTTTCCCTTAAGTGGATCACCCAAGGTTTATCGAACTCAGGGAGGAAGAGGTCAAAGATATCCCTCTCAAGCAACCCTGCAATCACGATACAAGAAGTCTCTTGTGTCCCCAACACACCCAATACACTTGTCAGATGTATAGGTGCACTAGTTCGGCGAAGAGATAGTGAAATACAGGTGGTATGAATGAATATGAGCAGTAGTAACGGCACCAGAAAATAGCTTGCTGGCGTGCAGTTGACGTGGGAGATATTGCAGGAAGTAGAGATGCAGTAAAACAGTAAACAAGCGATGATTGCAGTATTTGGAAACAAGGCCTAGGGATCATACTTTCACTAGTGGACACTCTCAACATTGATTACATAATAAAACCACTCTACACTCTCTTGTTGGATGATGAACACCACTAATTGTGTAGGGCTACAAGAGCACCTCAATGCCGGAGTTAACAAGCTCCACAACATTCGATGTTCATATTTAAATAACCTTAGAGTGCATGATAGATCAACATAATTATACCAAGTACTAACATAGCATGCACACTGTCACCATCATACTATGAAAGGAGGAATAGATCACATCAATACCATCATAGTAATAGTTAACTTCATAATCTACAAGAGATCGCAATCCTAAACTACGCCAAGTACTACATGATGCACACACTATCACCATTACATCATGGAGGAGGAATAGAGTACTTTAATAACATCACTAGAGTAGCACATAGATTAATAGTGATACAAAACGCATATGAATCTCAATCATGTAAGGCAGCTCATGAGATCATTGTATTGAAGTACATAGGAGAGAGATTAACCACATAGCTACCGGTACAGCCCTTAGCCTCGATGGAGAACTACTCCCTCCTCATGGGAGACAGCAGCGGTGATGAAGATGGCGGTGGTGTCGATGGAGATGCCTTCCGGGGGCACTTCCCGTCCCGGCGGCGTGCCGGAACAGAGACTCCTGTCCCCCAGATCTTGGCTTCGCGATGGCGGCGGCTCTGGAAGGTTTCTCGTACCGTGGCTTATTCATCTCGAAGATTTAGGTCAGGGACCTTTAAATAGGCGAAGAGGCAGAGTTGGAGGGGTTACGGAGCCGCCACACAATAGGGGGGCGCGGCCCCCCCTCTGGCCGCGTCAGCCACATGTGTGGCCCCCCTGTGGCCCTCCTCTGGTGGCTCTCGGGTGTTCTGGAAGCTTCGTGGAATTATAAGATGATGGGCGTTGATTTCGTCCAATTCCGAGAATATTTCCTTACTAGGATTTCTGAAACCAAAAATAGCAGAAAACAAGAACTGGCACTTCGGCATCTTGTCAATAGGTTAGTTCCGGAAAACGCATCAAAATGATATAAAGTGTGAACAAAACATGTAGGTATTGTCATAAAACAAGCATGCAACATCAGAAATTATAGATACATTGGAGACGTATCAGCATCCCCAAGCTTAGTTCCTACTCGTCCCGAGTAGGTAAACGATAACAAGGATAATTTCTGAAGTGACATGCTACCAACATGATCTTAATCATACTATTGTAAGTGATACGCCCAAAACGTATCTACTTTCCCGAACACTTTTGCTATTGTTTTGCCTCTAATTTGTGTATTTTGGATGCAACTAACACGGACTAACGCTGTTTTCAGCAGAACTGCTCTGGTGTCTCGTTTTTGTGCAGAAATCCAACTTTCAGGAAAATCCTCGAAATTTATGCAGAAGGTCCTATTTTCCCAGAATATTGGCGGAGCCAGAAGGGCAAGCCAGATGGGGGCCCGAGGGCCCCACACACTAGGCCGGCGCGGCCCAGGAGGGGCCCGCGCGGCCCTAGTGTGTGGCGGCCTCGGTCGGCCCCCGACGCCCTCCTTCGGACTACTTATTGCCTTCGACCTAAAAACGCACGGGGAGAAGTCGAAGTCGCCAGAAACCCTCCAGAACACCGCCACATCGCGAAACTCCGTCTCGGGAGCCAGAAGTCTCCGTTCTGGCACTCCGCCGGGACGGGGAATTGGAGGAGATCATCGCCGCCATCACCACCGACGCCTCTCCATCAACCAGCAATGTTTCCCTCATCCATGTGTGAGTAATTCCCCCGCTGTAGGCTGAAGGGGATGGTAGGGATTGGATGAGATTGGTCATGTAATAGCATTAGATTGTTAGGGCATAGTGCCTAGTGTCCGTAATTGGTACTTTGATGATATTGTTGCAACTTGTTATGCTTAATGCTTGTCACTAGGGCCCGAGTGCCATGATCTCAGATCTGAACATGTTATTGTTTCATCGTGATATTTATTGTTTATGATCTTACCTACAAGTTGTATACACATGTCGCTGTCCGGAACCAATGGCCCCGAAGTGACAGAAATCGGGACAACCGGAGGGGATGGTAGTGATGTGAGGATCACATGTGTTCACAGAGTGTTAATGCTTTGCTCCGGTACTCTATTAAAAGGAGTACCTTAATATCCAGTAGATTCCCTTGAGGCCCGGCTGCCACCGGCTGGTAGGACAAAAGATGTTGTGCAAGTTTCTCATTGTGAGCACGTACGACTATAATTGGAACACATGCCTATTGATTGCTTTGTACTTCGACACTGTTTTATTATTATCTGCAAATGCCCTGCTATGATTGTTACACGAGTTTCTCTCATCCATGCAACGCCCGTTATCCGTCCCCGTGCCTACAGTATTTTAATCCTGTTGTTTACTATAATTACTACTGCTGTCTTTGTTACTCTGCTGCTGTTATTCTACTACTGCTACTGTTATAAAACTGTTACTACTGATAAACTCTTGCGAGCAAGTCTGTTTCCAGGTGCAGCTGAATTGACAACACCGCTGTTAAGGCTTCCAAGTATTCTTTGTTTCCCCTTGTGTCAAATCAATAAATTGGGTTTTACTACCCGCGAAGACTGCTGCGATCCCCTATACTTGTGGGTTATCAAGACTGTTTTCTGGCACCATTGCCGGGGAGCATAGCTTTATTTGGAAGTTCACTTGGATTGATATTGTTCGCTGCAAATTCTCCATCATGGGTAAAACTCGCGATCCTAAAGTCGCCATATTACCATCCACTACAAGAAAAGGTACAACTCTGAGTACCTCTGCTACACTTGATTCACCATCTGTGATAAGTCAACTTGTTTCACCGCCGCAAGCTTCACTTGCTGGTACTTCTGCTGAATCTGAAAACTCTCATAATATTGATAATGTTTCTGCTGTGTTTGATGATAGTGGTTCATTGGGATCTTTTCTAGATGCTACAATTGCTAGGTCTAGACAAATTGAAAATACTGAAACTCCTGATGTTACTACACCTGTTAATTCACCTGAACTTGATTATTCTAGTGATGATCCTGATGAGGATTATGTGGAGCTTAATGATGATTTTATTAATAGATGTAATGCTACTGCTGATGCAAGAAAAATTAAAAAGTTTCTCGCACAATATACTGTTAGACATAAGCTATCTCCTGATCCTGAATTTGCCACATCTCCTATATGCATTAAGGATAAAGATTATGATTTTTCTCTTGATCTATCTCATATAACTATTGTAGAGAAAGCACCCTTTTGTGGTACTGAAAAAGAAAGTACTGTAGAACACATGATTGAACTTTCTTCTATGAGTAGCTTGTTTTCTGATGATGTCAAGATGCGTACTTACTTTGTCGCTAAAATTTTTCCTTTCTCATTAAAGGATGATGCTAAAACTTGGTATAATAATTTGCCTCCTGGTTCTATTAAAAGTCCAACTGAGCTGCGTGATGTTTTCTTTCGAAAATAGTTTCCTGCTAGTGCTCAACATATTGCTTTACAGAAAATTTATAGGTTTGACCAGGGAGATGAAGAGAAATTTCCTGAGGCTTGGACAAGATTTTGTTCTCTTATCAGAGCTCGACCTGGACATGATTTAGAAAAGAATGATCTACTTGATATATTTTATAGTGGACTAACCATTGAATCTAGAGCATATTTGGATAGTTGTGCTGGTTGTGTTTTCAGGAAAAGAACTCCAGACGAAGCTGAAGAATTATTGGCTAGAATAAGCCGGAATTATGATGATTGGAATATACCTGAACCAACTCCAACGCCAATATTGAAGAAGAGGGGTTTAATTGAATTGAATGATGAAGATATGAGGGAAGCTAAGAAGTCTCTCAAGGAAAAAGGTATTAAATCCGAAGATGTGAAGAATCTACCTCCCATAGAAGATATATGTGAGATAATTCCCCCTTCATCCATGATCGAGGTAAACTCCCTTCAACGCTTTACTAGGGAAGATATTCCGTATTCAAAACCTCCTGCTCAATGCTTAGATGAGTTTGATAATTATATTGTTAAGCAAGAAAATTTTAATATGAGAGTAGAGAATCATCTAATGGAAAATTCTCAAGCTATTAGCAATTTGCATGATATTGTGGAGAGAACCTCCAATGATGTTAAGATGCTTGTTAAACATTTTCAAATGGTTCAAACTCAAATTGATCAACTCACTAAAGTTCAAAATGACTTGTTAAAAAATAATTCTAAAGAGAAACATGCTTATGAAGTAACAACTAGAGGCGGTGTCTCTACCCAGGATCCTCTATATCCTGAAGGGCATCCCAAAAGAATTGAACAAGATTCTCAACGAATTGAACCTAGTGCTCCTTCTAAGAAAAAGAAGAAGAAACATAAAAAGGTTGTAGAATCCTCTGAACCTGTTAATGATCCTAATAGTATTTCTATTTCCGATGCTGAAACTGAAAGTGGTAATGAACATGATAATGGTAATGATAATGATAAGAATGATGCTTCTGATAAAGAAGAAGTTGAAGATGAACCTGAAAAGCATGCTAAAAATAAAAAGTATACTAAAGAAGATTTTATTGCTAAGAAACATGGTAATGAAAGAGAACCTTGGATGCAAAAGCAAATGCCTTTTCCTGCTAAGAAACTAAAATCAAAGGAAGAAGAACACTATAATAAATTTTGTGATTGGATGAAACCTTTATTCTTGCAAATCCCTTTGACTGATGCTATTAAGTTGCCTCCTTATTCAAAGTATATGAAAGATATTGTTACTAACAAAAGGAAAATCCCCAATGAGGAGATTTCCACTATGCTTGCTAATTACTCTTTCAATGGTAAAGTTCCAAAGAAGTTGGGCGACCCAGGTATACCTACTATTCCTTGTTCTATTAAGAATAATTATGTTAAAACTGCTCTATGTGACTTGGGAGCCGGTGTTAGTGTTATGCCTTTTTCTCTTTATAAGAGACTTTATTTAGATAAGTTGATACCTACTGATATATCTTTGCAAATGGCTGATAAATCTACTGCTATTCCTGTTGGTATATGTGAGGATGTTCCTGTTCAAGTTACTACTAACTGCTTGATATTAACTGATTTTGTTGTGTTGGAAATGCCTGAAGATGATAATATGTCTATTATTCTTGGGAGACCTTTTCTTAACACCGCAGGGGCTGTTATTGATTGCAACAAAGGGAAGGTTACTTTCAATGTTGATGATAAGGAGCATACCGTTTATTTCCCCAAGAGGATTGATAAAGTATGTAGAGTCAATACTATTTCTAATGTGAGAACTATCAAAATTGGAACAATTGATTGTCCTATATATGAGCCTAAAGAAGAATATCAAACTCTTATGATTGGATCCATATCAATACAATTCAAGGTAACATGATTGATTTGAGGTTTATTTCTTCTTATGCTATGTAAAATTTATTTGGTGGCAAGACTTGATCAACCTTGTTAACAAATACTTTTTTATATGCATGGAGGGGGTAAACAACATCTCTTTCTTCCTCTACTTGTTTTACTTGCTGTAGCACTTTTGATTTGCAAGGTTTCTTAGTTAATTAGAGATTTCAAAAAAATTCCTGTCCAGTAATAATAAACTTAATACCCAGAAATGTGCATTTTTCAAAGTTTTCAAAAATTTACAAAAATTATACCATTGGTCCTATTTTTCGACGAGACACCAGGGAACACCTGGGGATGACCAGTGGGGCACCCCAGGGTGGCTCCCACCTGGCTGGCACGGCCAGCAAGGGGGGCGCGCCACCCTGGTGTGTGGGCCCCCCTTTGCCCCACTTTTTCATCTCTTCCTCCCACACTCTTCTCTCTCCCGAAAAAATCAACACCAGCTTCCTCTCACTCGCGTTTCTGCTCAAGAACTCAGGATTTTTCGATCTCTTTGCTCAGCCCAGATTTCTGTCTGAAATTTGGCACATTTGCTCTCCGGTATGTGACTCCTCCGATTATCCAAGTAGAATTTTGTTTGGTTGAGTATATCTTGAATATTTTGCTGCTGTAGGTAACATGTTTAGTGAGCTTGCATGCTTGTTCTAAGTTGTATAAACTAGTTTTGATGCATGATTAGTACTCTAGCAAGTTCCTATAGTAGTTCCCCTTGATTATATGTCACCAAATCAAATTTTATATTGTCTGTTGAAAAATTTCAGAAAATGGAGTGGAACAGATATCAACTAAACCAACAAGAATTGGAGGTGCAACAAGTCATGAGAGTGAACCGTGAAGAGGGAGTATACCCCTCTTACTACCCGTGCACAGATTTCATGAGAAGTGCAGGAATATTGGAAGATGTTCAGAATCTAATTTCTCGTGCCGGGTTGAATGATTTCGTTGATGAAGAACCATGCCAATATGCGAAATTGACTATGTCTGTTGTGCAGGATTTTAAGTTCAATTGGTCGCAATCTAACCCCATGGTTCAGTATAAGATTTATAATAAAACTGTCAACTTGCCATTCAATGATTTTTGTACAGCAATTAGAGTACCGCAATGGGGATCGTGCGAGAAGATGAGGGGATCGCCACAAGAGCTGTTGAATCTCTACAAGATGATTTGTCATGGAAGAAGCTTCTCAGAGGATAGTGGTAAAATTAGTAGCATTCAACTCCCAGCTATACGCTACTTTGCCTACTTCATTACCAAGTGCGTTCTTGCTAGAAATAATGGTAGTAAGCTATCTATTCAGGATTTAGCCTTTCTAGCTGCTGCATTACGAGGTGACAGGACTTATAATTTCGAGCTTTGATAGCATATAGACTTGCTACTAACCGTGAGAAGGGAGGAATTTGTGGAGGTCTCATCGCCTCCCGTTTATTAGCTATGCATGGTGTAGAACCTCACCATCTTGATATTCCGCTCTCCATAGAGAAACTTGACATAGTCTCCATGATTAAGCATGAATTTGTTTCTGATTCATCTAATTTGAGTAACCTGTCGTACAAGATAACATTTTACAAGAAAACTTGGAGTACAACTAAGAAAACTAAAAAACTAGTAGGATTGCCTGCACCTGCTCTGTTTAACTTTGATTCCAGGAAGGATTGGTCGGTCACAGAAGGTGAACTGAATGTATACTTGGAGGGAGATGGCCAGCATGCAAGAGGCGGCACGGAGGAGGCCGAGGAACACCTCGACTCGTCATCCGATGCAGCAAGTTCTTTGCATCAACATTTTGGACATGTGGAGCCTCCGCGCTTTTCTTCTGCACAGGGACCTTACTATGACTACGCCATGTACGATCCACCGGCGCGGAACCCTGACCCTCGCTGGGGTTGATCTCCACTTAGGCCAAAAGCCTAAGCTTGGGGGGAGGTATACCGGCATCACTCATTCTTTGCATATTATAATTGCTGGATACTTGTATATACTTGTTTAGTTTCTTTAAGTGGTTTTCTAATGAGAGGGAGATGATATTTGGGGAAGTGCTGATTGAAAACAGATTCTGGGCTGTCACCATAAAAATTCTCAAAAACAGCCAGAACGTTATTTTGCGAAGCCAATTTTTGAGCATGTTCCCCAGGTTGTTATCTAACTTTCATTAGTTGAACACTTTTCGATTTGAGCAGTGGAAGAATTTCTTAAAAATCGAGTACTGTACTGCTGTCAAGTTTGACGAATTTCTGCTGCTTTGTGTATATGTGAGTCTTCTAGTTTGCCATTTCTTGTTTTCGCTTTGTTTCTTTCCTAAAACCCAAAAAGACCAAAAATATTTCTGTTGTTTCTCTTCATCATTTGTTTGTTTTGGTTTCTTGCATTTGTTTCGCTTTATTTGCTATCGTTGGTCTGCTATAAGAAAATCCAAAAAGATTTTGCTTTGTTCGCTTGTTTCCTCTTGTTCTTGTTTCCAATTCGAAAACACCAAAAATATTTGCTGTTCTTCTTTGGTTTGTAAAGTTCATTTTGAGTTCAATGGTCTTCGGTGGCTGGAGCGTGGTTTTCATTTCATATTATCCAAGCTACACAAGTGAAAGGCAATAATGACGATCTACGACAATTGGATTGTGGTGAGAGGCTGGTATGAACTCTATTTGTTTTCATTTTTCTACATATACTCATCCATGTGAGCATGCTTAATTGGTTCATGTGACGTATATGTCATTTGAGAAAGTCTAGTAGTTCATGATCTCTCATGTTTAGCTCCAATTTATTAATATGAGTAGCATGTCATGGATGTTTGCTTGCATTGTTTTATTCATAAGTAGGTATGACATTGTGGTATCCTCCTCTGAATAATTCATTTATATCGACTTGGCACATGCTCACGCATGCATATGACTGAACAAAAGTCAATTAAGCCTCGATGATTTACACTGCTTCAGAGTTCTTGTATCACTTTTATGCCTCCGTTAATTTATTTTGCCGCAAGCATGATTATGACAGTTACTGCTCTCTTGATTTGTCGCTCCCCAGTCTATTGCTAGCCTTCATTTGTACTGAGCGGGAACGCTGCTCGTGCTTCCAAACACCTGAAAACCAAGTTGCTCCAAAGTGTCCACCATAAATACCTATGCATGGTGTTTCAAACCATTCCAAGTAAATTCTCATGCGCTACCTTTAAAACCTTCAAAATGCTTCTCAATTTGTGTTAATGTTTCATAGCTCATGAGGAAGTAGGTGGTGTTTAACTTTCAACCTTGTCATTTACTCTTGACGGACTTTCATTGTGGACTAGTGGCACATCCGCTTATCCAATAATTTTGCAAAAAGAGCTGGCAATGGGGTTCCCAGCCCCGATTAATCAAACTTCATTAATAATTCTCTTCACATGTTTTGCTCTGATTCATCAGTAAGCAACTTAATTTTGCAAATAGACACTCCTCCATGGTATGTGATTGATGGAAGGCACCCGAGGATTCGGTTAGCCATGGCTTGTGTAAGCAAAGGTTGGGGGGAGTGTCACCCATAATAAAACTAAAATACGTGTGTAAACAAAAGAGAAGAGGGATGATCTACCTTGCTGGTAGAGATAACGTCCTTCATGGGAGCCGCTCTTGAAAGTTTGGTTGGCGAGGTAGTTGGTGTACCCATTACCATTCGTTGACAACAACAAACACCTCTCAAAATAATTGTACTCTTGTTTTAAAAATGAAAAGCTCTAGCGCATGTTAATCCCTGCTTCCCTCTGCGAAGGGTCAATCTTTTACTTTTATGTTGTGTCTCCATCCTTTCTTTGAGCACTTTCTTGAGAGCACAACTGTCATTCTTAGTACAATATGCTTGTCTCAAAATATGATTGATTGTGGTATAACTTTGATGCTTTTATCTTTGACAATCACTATTTCTAGTCTTTCTATGAACTTCAGAGGTGCCTGAGCATTTATGTTTTGCTGATCAAATATGGGCAAGCGAGATACCACTTTATCATACTCTTTTATGAACATTGCAATCCTGCTTATAGACATGATTCATGATGCTTATTATTAATTGTTGGTACCTCTCCATGATTGACATGGCTGTTAGATGATCTTATTTGCATGTATCTTATTATGAACTACCTAAGTGTTAGCCATAGCATGAGAATATTTACATCATATGAACAAATGTGTTCGTGAAAGTTCTTTTATCGCTCAGTTGTTAACTGAATTGCTTGAGGACAAGCAATAAGCTAAGCTTGGGGGGAGTTGATACGTCCAAAACGTATCTACTTTCCCGAACACTTTTGCTATTGTTTTGCCTCTAATTTGTGTATTTTGGATGCAACTAACACGGACTAACGCTGTTTTCAGCAGAACTGCTCTGGTGTCTCATTTTTGTGCAGAAATCCAACTTTCAGGAAAATCCTCGGAATTTATGCAGAAGGTCCTATTTTCCCAGAATATTGGTGGAGCCAGAAGGGCAAGCCAGGTGGGGGCCCGAGGGCCCCACACACTAGGCCGGCGCGGCCCAGGAGGGGCCCGCGCGGCCCTAGTGTGTGGCGGCCTCGGTCGGCCCCCGACGCCCTCCTTCGGACTACTTATTGCCTTCGACCTAAAAACGCACGGGGAGAAGTCGAAGTCGCGTAAACCCTCCGAACGCCGCCACATCGCGAAACTCCGTCTCGGGAGCCAGAAGTCTCCGTTCTGGCACTCCGCCGGGACGGGGAATTGGAGGAGATCATCGCCGCCATCACCACCGACGCCTCTCCATCAACCAGCAATGTTTCCCCCATCCATGTGTGAGTAATTCCCCCGCTGTAGGCTGAAGGGGATGGTAGGGATTGGATGAGATTGGTCATGTAATAGCATTAGATTGTTAGGGCATAGTGCCTAGTGTCCGTAATTGGTACTTTGATGATATTGTTGCAACTTGTTATGCTTAATGCTTGTCACTAGGGCCCGAGTGCCATGATCTCAGATCTGAACATGTTATTGTTTCATCGTGATATTTATTGTTTATGATCTTACCTACAAGTTGTATACACATGTCGCTGTCCGGAACCAATGGCCCCGAAGTGACAGAAATCGGGACAACCGGAGGGGATGGTAGTGATGTGAGGATCACATGTGTTCACGGAGTGTTAATGCTTTGCTCCGGTACTCTATTAAAAGGAGTACCTTAATATCCAGTAGATTCCCTTGAGGCCCGGCTGCCACTGGCTGGTAGGACAAAAGATGTTGTGCAAGTTTCTCATTGCGAGCACGTACGACTATAATTGGAACACATGCCTATTGATTGCTTTGTACTTCGACACCGTTTTATTATTATCTGCAAATGCCCTGCTATGATTTTTACATGAGTTTCTCTCATCCATGCAACGCCCGTTATCCGTCCCCGTGCCTACAGTATTTTAATCCTGCTGTTTACTATAATTACTACTGCTGTCTTTGTTACTCTGCTGCTGTTATTCTACTACTGCTACTGTTATAAAACTGTTACTACTGATAAACTCTTGCGAGCAAGTCTGTTTCCAGGTGCAGCTGAATTGACAACTCCGCTGTTAAGGCTTCCAAGTATTCTTTGTCTCCCCTTGTGTCGAATCAATAAATTGGGTTTTACTACCCGCGAAGACTGCTGCGATCCCCTATACTTGTGGGTTATCATAAAGCATATAAGATGAATGAAGTGATTCAAAGCAATGGTAAAGACAATGATTAAACAACTGAATCATATAGCAAAGACTTTTCATGAATAGTACTTTCAAGACAAGTATCAATAAGTCTTGCATAAGAGCTAACTCATAAAGCAATAGATTCATGCTTGTTTCAGCGGTTGCTTTCAACTTGTAACATGTATATCTCATGGATAGTTGTCAACATAAACTAATATAACAAGTGCAATAGGTAAACATGTAAGAATCAATGCACACAGTTGACACAAGTGTTTGCTTCTTAGATGGAAGGAAATAGGTAAACTGACTCAACATGAAAGGTAAAAGAATGGCCCTTCGCAGAGGGAAGCAGGGATAAATCATGTGCTAGAGCTTTTCAAGTTTTAAAATCATATAGAGAGCATAAAAGTAAAATTTTGAGAGGTGTTTGTTGTTGTCAACGAATGGTAGTGGGTACTCTAACCCCCTTGCCCGGCAGACTGTCAAAGAGCGGCTCCCATGAAGGACGTTATCTCTACCAGCAAGGTAGATCATCCCTCTTCTCTTTTGTTTGCACATGTACTTTAGTTTTTATTTATGGGTGACACTCCTCCCAACCTTTTGCTTACACAAGCCATGGCTAACCGAATCCTCGGGTGCCTTCCAACATTCACATACCATGAAGGAGTGTCTATTTGCAAAATTAAGTTGCTTACTGATGAATCAGGGCAAAACATGTGAAGAGAATTATTAATGAAAGTTAATTAATTGGGGCTGGGAACCCCATTGCCAGTTCTTTTTGCAAAATTATTGGATAAGCGGATGAAGCCACTAGTCCATTGGTGAAAGCTGCCCAACAAGATTGAAAGATAAAACACCACATACTTCCTCATGAGCTATAAAACATTGACACAAATAAAGAAGCATTTTGAATTGTTTAAAGGTAGCACACGAAGTATTTACTTGGAATGGCAGAAAATACCATGTAGTAGGTAGGTATGGTGGACACAAATGGCACCGTTTTTGGCTCAAGGATTTTGGATGCACGAGAAGTATTCCCTCTCAATACAAGGCTTAGGCTAGCAAGGTTGTTTGAAGCAAACACAAGTATGAACCGGTACAGCAAAACTTACATAAGAACATATTGCAAGCATTATAAGACTCTACATTGTCTTCCTTGTTGTTCAAACCCTCACCAGAAAATATCTAGACTTAGAGAGACCAATCATGCAAACCAAATTTTAACAAGCTCTACAGTATTTCTTCACTAATAGGTGCAAAGTACATGATGCAAGAGCCTAAACATGATCTATATGAGCACAAAAATTGCCAAGTATCACATTATCCAAGACATTATACCAATTACCACATGTAGCATTTTCTATTTCCAACCATATAACAATTAACGAAGCAGTTTCAACCTTCGCCATGAACATTAAAAGCTAAGAACACATGTGTTCATATGAACCAGCGGAGCGTGTCTCTCTCCCACACAAGCATGAATTTATTCAAACAAAACAAAAATAAAAACAAACAGACGCTCCAAGTAAAGTACATAAGATGTGACCGAATAAAAATATAGTTTCAAGAGAAGTGACCTGATAAGTTGTTGATGAAGAAGGGGATGCCTTGGGCATCCCCAAGCTTAGATTCTTGAGTCTTCTTGAAATATGCAGGGATAAACCACGGGGGCATCCCCAAGCTTAGACTTTTCACTCTTCTTAATCATATATCATCCTCCTCTCTTGACCCTTGAAAACTTCCTCCACACCAAACTCGAAACAAACTCATTAGAGGGTTAGTGGATAGTCAAAAATTCACATGTTCAGAGGTGACACAATCATTCTTAACACTTCTGGACATTGCACAAAGCTTGTGAAAGTTAATGGAACAAAGAAATCCATCCAACATAGCAAAAGAGGCAATGCGAAATAAAAGGCAGAATCTGTCAAAACAGAACAGTACGTAATGACGAATTTTTCTGGGGCACCAGACTTGCTCAGATGAAAATGCTCAAATTGAATGAAAGTTGCGTACATATCTGAGGATCACGCACGTCAATTGGCATATTTTTCTGAGTTACCTACAGACGGGAAGACTCAAATTTGTGACAGTAAGAAATCTGTTACTGCGCAGCAGTCCAAATCTAGTATCAACTCTACTATCAAAGACTTTACTTGGCACAACAATACAATAAAATAAAGATAAGGAGAGGTTGCTACAGTAGTAACAACTTCCAAGACACAAATATAAAACAAAGTACTGTAGTAAAATAAACACATAGGTTATCTCCCAAGAAGTTCTTTCTTTATAGCCATTAAGATGGGCTCAGCAGTTTTAATGATGCACTCGCAAGAAATAGTATTTGAAGCAAAAGAGAGCATCAAGAGGCAAGTTCAAAACAAATTTAAGTCTAACATGCTTCCTATGAAAAGGAATCTTGTAAATAAACAAGTTCATGAAGAGCAAAGTGACAAGCATAGGAAGATAAAACAAGTGTAGCTTCAAAAATTTCAGCATATAGAGAGGTGTTTTAGTAACATGAAAATTTCTACAACCATATTTTCCTCTCTCATAATAATATCCAGTAGCATCATGAGCAAACTCAACAATATAACTATCACATAAATCATTCTTATCATGAGTCTCATGCATAAAATTATTACTACTCCCAACATAAGCATAGTCATTCTTATTAATTGTAGTGGGAGCAAATTCAACAATGTAGCTATCATTATTATTCTCATCAAGTGTAGGAGGCATAGTATAATCATAACAAAATTTACTCTCCATAGTAGGTGGCACCAAAAGACCACTATCGTTATAATCATCATAAATAGGAGGCAAAGTATCATCAAAGAAAATTTTCTCCGCAATTCTTGGGGGACTAAAAATATCATGCTCATCAAAACCAGCTTACCCAAGCTTAGAATTTTCCATATCATTAGCGACAATGGTGTTCAAAGCATTCATACTAATATCATTGCTACTAGCATGCAAATAAGATTCCATAGGTTTTTTAATTTTCGTAGCAAACAATCCATGTATTAACTCAGGAAATAGCTTCAAAAGCTCACTGTTACTTTCCATTATGCCTAACTACTGAAATAAAAACAAGAAACAAAAAGATGCAATTGTAGGATCTAAAGGAAATAGCTTCGAGCACTTACAGCTGTAGGATAACGTTGCATAGAAAACAAAAATTTTCCTACCGCGAACACGCAATCCAAGCCAAGATGCAATCTAGAAGACGGTAGCAACGAGGGGGTATCGAGTCTCACCCTTGAAGAGATTCCAAAGCCTACAAGAGGAGGCTCTTGTTGCTGCGGTAGACGATCACTTGCCGCTTGCAAAAGCGCGTAGAAGATCTTGATCACGATCGGTTCCGGCGCCACGAACGGGCAGCACCTCCGTACTCGGTCACACGTTCGGTTGTTGATGAAGACGACGTCCACCTCCCGTTCCAGCGGGCAGCGGAAGTAGTAGCTCCTCTTGAATCCGACAGCACGACGGCGTGGTGTCGGTGGCGGTGGAGAAGTCCGGCGGAGCTTCGCTAAGCTACGCGGGAGATATGGAGGAGAGGGGGGCGGCTAGGGTTTGGGAGGGGGTGGCCGGCCACTTCAAGGGGGGCGGCCAGCTTGTGGTCTTGGGGGTGGCCGGCCCCCTCCCTTGGCCCCTCATTATATAGGTGGATCCCCAAGTGTTGGTGTCCAAGTCTTCGAATAAGACCCGAACCAAAAACCTTCCATAAGAGGGGGAAACCTAGCCCATCTAGGACTCCCACCAAAGGTGGGGTTTCCACCTCCCATATGGGGGGGTGGCCGGCCCCCTAAGGGGGAGTCCACTTGGGACTCCTCCCCCACTAGGGTTGGCCGGCCATGGAGGTGGAGTCCCATGTGGACTCCACCTTCCTTGGTGGTTTCTTCCGGACTTTTCTAGAACCTTCTAGAACCTTCCATAGAACCTTCCGCAACATTTTAATTCATATAAAATGACATCCTATATATGAATCTTATTCTCCGGACCATTCCGGAACTCCTCGTGATGTCCGGGATCTCATCCGGGACTCCGAACAAATATTCGAACTCCATTCCATATTCAAGTACTACCATTTCAACATCCAACTTTAAGTGTGTCACCCTACGGTTCGTGAACTATGCGGACATGGTTGAGTACTCACTCCGACCAATAACCAATAGCGGGATCTGGAGATCCATAATGGCTCCCACATATTCAACGATGACTTTTAGTGATCGAATGAACCATTCACATACAATACCAATTCCCTTTGTCTCGCGATATTTTACTTGTCCGAGGTTTGATCTTCGGTATCACTCTATACCTTGTTCAACCTCGTCTCCTGACAAGTACTCTTTACTCGTACCGTGGTATGTGGTCTCTTATGAACTCATTCATATGCTTGCAAGACATTAGACGACATTCCACCGAGAGGGCCCAGAGTATATCTATCCGTCATCGGGATGGACAAATCCCACTGTTGATCCATATGCCTCAACTCATACTTTCCGGACACTTAATCCCACCTTTATAACCACCCATTTACGCAGTGGTGTTTGGTGTAATCAAAGTACCTTTCCGGTATAAGTGATTTACATGATCTCATGGTCATAAGGACTAGGTAACTATGTATCGAAAGCTTATAGCAAGTAACTTAATGACGAGATGTTATGCTACGCTTAATTGGGTGTGTCCATTACATCATTCATACAATGACATATCCTTGTTATTAATAACATCCAATGTTCATGATTATGAAACTAATCATCCATTAATCAACAAGCTAGTTTAAGAGGCATACTAGGGACTTCTTGTTTGTCTACATATCACACATGTACTAATGTTTCGGTTAATACAATTATAGCATGATATATAAACATTTATCATAAACATAAAGATATAAATAATAACCACTTTATTATTGCCTCTAGGGCATATCTCCTTCAGTCTCCCACTTGCACTAGAGTCAATAATCTAGATTACATTGTAATATACCTAACACCCATGGCATTCTGGTGTTGGTCATGCTTTGCCCTAGGGAGAGCTTTAGTCAACGGATCTGCTACATTCAGATCAGTGTGTACTTTGCAAATCTTTACTTCTCCATCTTCGATGTACTCGCGAATCGAGTGGTAACGCAGCTTGATATGCTTCAGCCTCTTGTGTGACCTTGGCTCTTATGCATTGGCGATGGCACCCATGTTATCATAGTAAATGATTAATGGGTCCAATGCACTAGGAACCACACCGAGCTCTACAATGAACCTCTTCATCCATACCGCTTCTGATGAAGCCTTTGAAGCCGCTATGTACTCTGATTCTGTTGAAGACTTCGCCACCGTGCACTGCTTCGAGCTTGCCCAGCCATCGCAGCACCATTCAATATAAACACGTACCAGATTGTGACTTAGAGTCATCAGGATCAGTGTTCCAACTTGCATCGGTGTAACCGTTTACAACGAGCTCTTGGTCACCTCCATAACAAAGAAACATATCCTTAGTTCTTTTCAAGTACTTCAGGATATTCTTGACCGCTGTCCAGTGTTCCATTCCTGGATCACTTTGATATCTGCTAGTCAAACTAACAGCATGTGCTATATCCGGTGTAGTACATAGCATGGCATACATGATAGATCCTACTGCCGAGGCATAGGGGATATTACTCATCCTTTCTCTTTCTTCTGCCGTAGCCGGTCCTTGAGTCTTACTCAATACCTTGCCTGGTAACATAGGTAAGAACCCTTTCTTACTTTCGTCCATTCTAAACTTCTTTAGAATCTTGTCCAGATATGTACTCTGTGATAGCCCTATCAGGCGTCTTGATCTATCTCTATAAATCTTGATGCCTAATATATACGATGCTTCACCAAGGTCTTTCATTGAAAAACTATTATTCAAATAACCTTTAACACTGCTTAATAGTTCTATATTATTCCCGATCAATAATATGTCATCTACATATAATATCAGGAATGCTACAGAGCTCCCACTCACTTTCTTGTAAATACAGGCCTCTCCATGACACTGTATAAACCCGAAGTCTTTGATCACCTTATCAAAGCGTCGGTTCCAACTTCTTGATGCTTGCTTCAGTCCATAGATTGAACGCTGAAGTTTGCATACTTTTTCAGCATTTTTAGGATCGACAAAACCTTTGGGTTGTACCATATACAACCCTTCCTCAATGTCTCCATTAAGGAACGCCGTTTTGACATCCATCTGCCAAATCTCATAATCGAAAAATGCAGCTATTGCTAACAAAATCCTCACAGATTTTAGCTTCGCTACAGGTGAGAAAGTCTCATCGTAGTCAACTCCTTGAATTTGTCGGAAACCCTTCGCGACAAGTCGAGCTTTATAGACAGTAATATTACCATCAGCATCTGTTTTTCTCTTGAAGATCCATTTATTTTCGACAGCCTTTCAGCTATCAGGTAAGTCTACCAAAGTCCATACTTTGTTATCATACATGGATCCCATTTCGGATTTCATGGCTTCTTGCCATTTGTTGGAATCTGGGCTCATCATCGCTTCTTCATACGTCGCAGGGTCCTCATCATTGTTATCCACAATCATGACATTTAGACAAGGATTATACCAATCAGGAGTGGCACGTTCCCTTGTCGATCTGCGAGGTTCAGTAGTTTCCTCGTTCGAAGTTTCATGATCATTATCATTAGCTTCCTCTGTTGCCGGTGTAGGCGGTACAGGTACAACTTCCAGATCTTGTGCTACTCACGATCCAAGCGAGTATAGATTCATCAATCTCATCGAGTTCTACTTTTCTTCCAGTCACTTCTTTAGTGAGAAATTCTTTCTCAAGAAAAGTTCCGTTCTTAGCAACAAAGATTTTGCCTTTGGATCTGTGATAGAAAGTGTACCCTATAGTTTCCTTAGGGTATCCTATGAAGACGCATTTCTCCGCTTTGGGTTCTAGCTTGTCCGGTTGTAACTTCTTTACATAGGCTTCGCAACCCCAAACTTTCAGGAACGACAGCTTAGGTTTCTTGTTAAACCATAATTCATACGGTGTCGTTTCTACGGATTTGGATGGTGCTCTATTTAAAGTGAATGCGGCTGTCTCTAATGCATAACTCCAAAATGATAACGGCAAATCAGTAAGAGACATCATACTACGAACCATATCTAAGAGAGTTCGATTACGACGTTCGGACACACCGTTACGTTGAGGTGTTCCCGGCGGTGTCAATTGTGAAAGTATTCCGCATTTCTTTAAATGCATGCCAAACTCATAACTTAGATATTCACCTCCACGATCAGATCATAGAAATTTGATCTTCTTGTTACGTTGATTTTCTACTTCACTTTGAAATTCCTTAAACTTCTCGAAAGTTTCGGATTTATGTTTCATGAAATAGATATACCCATATCTACTCAGATCATCTGTGAAGGTTAGAACATAACGATAACCACCGCGCGATGCTACGCTTATTGGTCCACATACATCGGTATGTATGATTTCCAATAAGTCAGTAGCTCGCTCCATCATACCAGAAAATGGAGTCTTTGTCATTTTTCCCATTAGACATGCTTCGCATCTATCAAGTGACTCAAAGTCAAGTGATTCAAGTAATCCATCAGTATGGAGTTTCTTCATGCGTTTCACTCCAATATGACCAAGGCAGCGATTGCCACATATAAGTAGAATTATCATTCAATTTAATTCGCTTAGCATCAATGTTATGTATATGCGTATCACTACTATCGAGATCTAACAGAAATAAGCCATTCTTTTGTGGTGCTCGACCATAAAAGATATTATTCATAAAAATAGAACAACCATTATTCTCAGACTTGAATGAATAACCGTCTTGCATTAAACAAGATCCAGATATAATGTTCATGCTCAACGCGGGTACAAAATAACAATTATTTAGGCTTAAAACTAATCCCGAAGGTAGATGTAGAGGAAGTGTGCCGACAGCGATCACATCGACTTTGGATCCATTTCCAACGCGCATCGTCACTTCATCTTTC
This sequence comes from Lolium perenne, assembly GCF_019359855.2. Classification (NCBI taxonomy): domain Eukaryota; kingdom Viridiplantae; phylum Streptophyta; class Magnoliopsida; order Poales; family Poaceae; genus Lolium; species Lolium perenne. The sequence goes on from NC_067245.2 coordinate 194,803,184, forward strand.
AGTAGTCTTCGTTTATTCTTTAGTTCCTGTTTCGAGTTACAGATATGAGCAACCGAACCAGTATCAAATACCCAGGTACTAGAACGAGAACCAGTGAGATAAACATCTATAACATGTATATCAGATATACCTTCTTTCTTCTTCTTGACAAGGCCGCTCTTCAGATCAGCCAGATACTTGGAGCAATTACGCTTCCAGTGTCCCTTTTCCTTGCAGTAATAGCACTCAGCATCAGGCTTAGGGCCGTTCTTAGGTTTCATAGGAGGCGTGGCAGCTTTCTTGCCACCCTTCTTGAATTTTCCCTTAGACTTGCCCTGTTTCTTGAAACTGGTGGTCTTGTTGACCATCAACACTTGGTGCTCTTTCTTGATCTCAATCTCAGCAGCTTTTAGCATGCCAAAGAGTTCAGGTAACTCTTTGTTCATGTTCTGCATATTGTAGTTCATCACAAAGTTCTTGTAACTTGGTGGCAGTGATTGAAGGACACGATTAATCCCCAGTCTATTAGGAATCACTATTCCCAAGTCACTGAGTTTCTTCGCATGCCCGGTCATGGCGAGCATGTGCTCACTAACGGAGCTGCCTTCTTCCATCATACAGCTGAAGAAATGTTTCGATGCTTCATAGCATTCCACGGCCGCATGAGTCTCGAATATAGCTTTCAGCTCATTCATCAACTCATGAGGATCATGGTGCTCAAAACGTTTTTGAAGATCGGATTCCAGACTGCACAGGATGGCACACTGAACTTGAGAGTACCGAGTTTTCTGAGTCGCGTAAACAGCTTTTACTTCATCGGTTTCAGTTTCTGCAGGAGGGTCACCTAGCGGTGCATTAAGCACAAATTGCAGATTTCCGCCAGAGAGGAAAATCCTCACATGACGGAACCAGTCGGTGAAGTTGCTACCATTGCTCTTAAGTTTCTCTTTCTCTAGGAACTGATTAAAATTGATTGGGGACGCCATCTCTACAACATATATTTGCAATAGTTTAGACTAAGTTTATGACAAATTGAGTTCAAATTTTAATTCAACATAATTAAAAATCTAAGTGAACTCCCACTCAAAACAATATCCCTCGCATTGTCTTAGTGATCACACGAACCAAATCCACCGCACCTAAACCCGATCATCACGAGAAAAGGTGTGATTTCAATGGCGAACACTCAAAGTGTTCATCATATCAACCATATGATTCATGCTCTACCTTTCGGTATCACGTGTTCCGAGACCATGTCTGTACATGCTAGGCTCGTCAAGGCCACCTTAGTATCCGCATGTGCAAAACTGTCTTGCACGCGTTGTATGCACTTGTTGATTCTATCACACCCGATCATCACGAGATGCTTCGAAACGACAAGTCTTGGCAATGGTGCTACTAAGGATGAACACTTTATTATCTTAAGATTTTTGTGAGGGATCATCATATAATGCTACCGTCGCGATCTAAGCAAAATAAGATGCATAAAAGGATTAACATCACATGCAGTTCATATGTGATATGATATGGCCCTTTTGTCTTTGCGCCTTTGATCTTCATCTCCAAAGCACAGACATGATCTCCATCATCTTCGGGCATGATCTCCATCATCGTCGGCGTAGCGTCAAGGTCAATGACGCCGTGTTCATGATTGTCCTCCATGTAGCAACTATTACAACTACTTTGAAATACTACTCAACATGAAATTTAAAGACAACCATAAGGCTCCTGCCGGTTGCCACAATACAATAATGATCATCTCATACATATTCATCATCACATTATGGCCATATCACATCACCAAACCCTGCAAAAACAAGTTAGACGTCTCTAATTTGGTTTGCATATTTTACGTGGTTTAGGGTTTTCGAGAGAGATCTAATCTACCTACGAACATGAACCACAACGTTGATACTAATGTTTTCAATAGAAGAGTAAATTGAATCTTCAATATAGTAGGAGAGACAGACACCTGCAAAGCCTCTTATGCAATACAAGTTGCATGTCGAACGAGGAACAAGTCTCATGAACGCGGTCATGTAAAGTTAGTCCGAGCCGCTTCATCCCACTATGCCACAAAGATGCAAAGTACTCAAACTAAAGATAACAAGAGCATCAACGCCCACAAACCATTGTGTTCTACTCGTGCAACCATCTATGCATAGACACGGCTCTGATACCACTGTAGGATAACGTTGCATAGAAAACAAAAAATTTCCTACCGCGAACACGCAATCCAAGCCAAGATGCAATCTAGAAGACGGTAGCAACGAGGGGGTATCGAGTCTCACCCTTGAAGAGATTCCAAAGCCTACAAGAGGAGGCTCTTGTTGCTGCGGTAGACGATCACTTGCCGCTTGCAAAAGCGCGTAGAAGATCTTGATCACGATCGGTTCCGGCGCCACGAACGGGCAGCACCTCCGTACTCGGTCACACGTTCGGTTGTTGATGAAGACGACGTCCACCTCCCGTTCCAGCGGGCAGCGGAAGTAGTAGCTCCTCTTGAATCCGACAGCACGACGGCGTGGTGTCGGTGGCGGTGGAGAAGTCCGGCGGAGCTTCGCTAAGATACGCGGGAGATATGGAGGAGAGTGGGGCGGCTAGGGTTTGGGAGGGGGTGGCCGGCCACTTCAAGGGGGGCGGCCAGCTTGTGGTCTTGGGGGTGGCCGGCCCCCTCCCTTGGCCCCTCATTATATAGGTGGATCCCCAAGTGTTGGTGTCCAAGTCTTCGAATAAGACCCGAACCAAAAACCTTCCATAAGAGGGGGAAAACTAGCCCATCTAGGACTCCCACCAAAGGTGGGGTTTCCACCTCCCATATGGGGGGGTGGCCGGCCCCCTAAGGGGGAGTCCACTTGGGACTCCTCCCCCACTAGGGTTGGCCGGCCATGGAGGTGGAGTCCCATGTGGACTCCACCTTCCTTGGTGGTTTCTTCCGGACTTTTCTAGAACCTTCTAGAACCTTCCATAGAACCTTCCGCGACATTTTAATTCATATAAAATGGCATCCTATATATGAATCTTATTCTCCGGACCATTCCGGAACTCCTCGTGATGCCCGGGATCTCATCCGGGACTCCGAACAAATATTCGAACTCCATTCCATATTCAAGTACTACCATTTCAACATCCAACTTTAAGTGTGTCACCCTACGGTTCGTGAACTATGCGGACATGGTTGAGTACTCACTCCGACCAATAACCAATAGCGGGATCTGGAGATCCATAATGGCTCCCACATATTCAACGATGACTTTTAGTGATCGAATGAACCATTCACATACAATACCAATTCCCTTTGTCTCGCGATATTTTACTTGTCCGAGGTTTGATCTTCGGTATCACTCTGTACCTTGTTCAACCTCGTCTCCTGACAAGTACTCTTTACTCGTACCGTGGTATGTGGTCTCTTATGAACTCATTCATATGATTGCAAGACATTAGACGACATTCCACCGAGAGGGCCCAGAGTATATCTATCCGTCATCGGGATGGACAAATCCCACTGTTGATCCATATGCCTCAACTCATACTTTCCGGACACTTAATCCCACCTTTATAACCACCCATTTATGCAGTGGTGTTTGGTGTAATCAAAGTACCTTTCCGGCATAAGTGATTTACATGATCTCATGGTCATAAGGACTAGGTAACTATGTATCGAAAGCTTATAGCAAATAACTTAATGACGAGATCTTATGCTACGCTTAATTGGGTGTGTCCATTACATCATTCATACAATGACATAACCTTGTTATTAATAACATCCAATGTTCATGATTATGAAACTAATCATCCATTAATCAACAAGCTAGTTTAAGAGGCATACTAGGGACTTCTTGTTTGTCTACATATCACACATGTACTAATGTTTCGGTTAATACAATTATAGCATGATATATAAACATTTATCATAAACATAAAGATATAAATAATAACCACTTTATTATTGCCTCTAGGGCATATCTCCTTCAACAGCAGTACCAGAAAATAACTTAGTTACCTGGGACCAGAGTGTGAGTGCCTTTTACCTTTCCTTCCCGGCAACGGCGCCAGAAAAGTGCTTGATGCCCAGGACTAGCGCGTGGTTGACGAGGGAGGAAATCCCTGTGTGTAGCTTTTTGTTCCCCGGCAACGGCGCCAGAAAACTGCTTGATGTCTACGCGCGCTTCTATTCCTGTAGACAGTGTTGGGCCTCCAAGAGCAAAGGTTTGTAGAACAGCAGCAAGTTTCCCTTAAGTGGATCACCCAAGGTTTATCGAACTCAGGGAGGAAGAGGTCAAAGATATCCCTCTCAAGCAACCCTGCAATCACGATACAAGAAGTCTCTTGTGTCCCCAACACACCCAATACACTTGTCAGATGTATAGGTGCACTAGTTCGGCGAAGAGATAGTGAAATACAGGTGGTATGAATGAATATGAGCAGTAGTAACGGCACCAGAAAATAGCTTGCTGGCGTGCAGTTGACGTGGGAGATATTGCAGGAAGTAGAGATGCAGTAAAATAGTAAACAAGCAATGATTGCAGTATTTGGAAACAAGGCCTAGGGATCATACTTTCACTAGTGGACACTCTCAACATTGATCACATAATAAAACCACTCTACACTCTCTTGTTGGATGATGAACACCACTAATTGTGTAGGGCTACAAGAGCACCTCAATGCCGGAGTTAACAAGCTCCACAACATTCGATGTTCATATTGAAATAACCTTAGAGTGCATGATAGATCAACACAATTATACCAAGTACTAACATAGCATGCACACTGTCACCATCATACTATGAAAGGAGGAATAGATCACATCAATACCATCATAGTAATAGTTAACTTCATAATCTACAAGAGATCACAATCATAAACTACGCCAAGTACTACATGATGCACACACTGTCACCATTACATCATGGAGGAGGAATAGAGTACTTTAATAACATCACTAGAGTAGCACATAGATTAATAGTGATACAAAACTCATATGAATCTCAATCATGTAAGGCAGCTCATGAGATCATTGTATTGAAGTACATAGGAGAGAGATTAACCACATAGCTACCGGTACAGCCCTTAGCCTCGATGGAGAACTACTCCCTCCTCATGGGAGACAGCAGCGGTGATGAAGATGGTGGTGGTGTCGATGGAGAAGCCTTCCGGGGGCACTTCCCCGTCCCGGCGGCGTGCCGGAACAGAGACTCCTGTCCCCCAGATCTTGGCTTCGCGATGGCGGCGGCTCTGGAAGGTTTCTCGTACCGTGGCTTATTCGTCTCGAAGATTTAGGTCAGGGACCTTTAAATAGGCGAAGAGGCGGAGTCGGAGGGGTTACGGAGCCGCCACACAATAGGGGGGCGCGGCCCCCCCTCTGGCCGTGACAACCACATGTGTGGGCCCCCTGTGGCCCTCCTCTGGTGGCTCTCGGGTGTTCTGAAAGCTTCGTGGAATTATAAGATGCTGGGCGTTGATTTCGTCCAATACCGAGAATATTTCCTTACTAGGATTTCTGAAACCAAAAACAGCAGAAAACAGGAACTGGCACTTCGGCATCTTGTCAATAGGTTAGTTCCGGAAAACGCATCAAAACGATATAAAGTGTGAACAAAACATGTAGGTATTGTCATAAAACAAGCATGGAACATCAGAAATTATAGATACGTTGGAGACGTATCAGCCACTCATGGACCAAACCTTCAACACCTCCAAGAATTCCAAGGAAATGCAGATTCACCCGACAGATCCCAAGAAGACGACAACTATCGCAACAAACATGGATAGTGGATAGGAAAGTGCGCTCGTCGAGTTCCTCCATGAGCGCTGGGAAATCTTCGCATGGTGTCCAGCTGACATGCCAGGAGTACCCAGGGAACTTGTCGAGCACCCCCTCAATCTAGATCCAAGAGCTAGACCAATCCGACAACCTTTGCGGCGTTTCTCCAAGCCAAACCACAAAGCTTTGCTATCAGAGATTAATCGACTCAGAGAAGCAAATTTCATCAAGGAACTACATACCAAGGCCACGTGGGTCGCTAACGCAGTGTTGGTCCCGAAGAAAAACACTGATGTCCTTCGCATGTGCGTCGACTTCACGTGTCTCAATAAACATTGTCCCGAGGATCGATCAAATCATCGACTCCACAGCGGGATGCGAACGTCTCAATAAACATTGTCACGTGTATTCTGGTTACAACCAGATCCGCCTAAAAGAAAAAAGATGAAGTCAAAATAGCTTTCATAACCCCTTATGGCGTGTTTTGCTACAGAACAATGCCCTTTGTGCTGAAAACGCGGGAGCTATTTATCAGAGGATGATGCAGAAGTGTCTCGCCACACAGATTGGCAAGAACGTCCAACTATACATTGACGACGTCGTTATAACAACAAAGCAAGGATCATCTTTGATTGATGATCTTATAGAAACCTTTGACAACCTTGACAAGTTTCGCCTCAAGCTGAACCCGACAAAATGTTCCTTTGGTGAGAACTCCTCGGATACTTGGTATCAGTCAGAGGAATCGAGGCAAACCCCGAGAAAAATACAGGCTATCGTGACGATGAGGAAACCAACCAAGATCAAGGAGATACAGCAGCCGACGGGACGTGTCGCAGCTTTGAGTAGGTTTGTCACCATGTTAGGAGAAAAAGCACTACCTTTCTACGCGCTCATCAAGCAAGGAGAAAAATTCGAGTGGAATGAAGAAGCAGACAAAGCTTTTGAGCATCTAAAGTGCACAATCTCGACACCGTCAGTATTTTAGGGCAAAAAAACCAACTTGCAGCCTATGTCACCACAGCAAATTGTCAATGAATCTCGTCAAAAAGTTAAAGTAAACTTGGAGGATGCACCTTTAGATGGGTGAGAGAATTGTAATACTATGAGTGATATAACGAAAAGTGAGAGAGTGAATTCCTTAGTCTTATTAGCCAGCAAAGAGGACATGTGAGAATTTAGTAAGGATCCTACATCCATGCCTCTTGTGCTTATGTACAAGGGCGAGGTTTTGGTTTCTAACGACATGACCCCTATTTCTCTTGGTGTTTCTAGTGTTTTGCAGGAATTCAGTGATGTGTTTCCGGAGGAGGTGCCAGCTGGATTACCACCATTGCGTGGTATTGAGCATCAAATAGACTTGATCCCCGGCGCCTCGCTGCCCAATAGGGCACCATATAGGACGGACCCCGAAGAGACGAAGGAAATACAGAAGCAAGTACAAGCGCTACTCGACAAAGGTTATATCCGCATAAGCCTTAGTCCTTGTGTTGTTCCTGTTATTCTAGTTCCTAAGAAAGATGGTACATGGAGCATGTGTGTAGATTGTAGAGTGATAAACAATATTACTATTCGATATCGTCATCCTATTCCCCACTTACAGGATATGTTAGATGAATTGAGTGGTGCTGTTGTTTTCTCTAAAATTTATTTGCATTGTGGTTATCCTCAAATTAGGATGAAAGAGGGGGATGAATGAAAAACAGCCTCTAAAACAAAATTTGGTTTATATGAGTGGTTAGTAATGCCTTTCGGTTTAACTAATGCACCTAGCACTTTCATGAGAGTGATGAACCATGTTTTGCGTGATTTTATTGGCAAGTTTGTGGTTGTGTACTTTGATGACATATTAATCTACAGCCGCAATGAATCTGATCATACTATACATATTCGACATGTTTTGCAATTGTTGCGTGATAGTAAATTTTATGGTAATCTTGAGAAGTGCACATTTTGCAAAGATAAGGTCATATTTCTAGGTTATGTTGTCTCTAAGCATGGAGTAGAAGTAGATGTGTCTAAAATTGAAGCAATTCAAAATTGGCCTACTCCCATGAATGTGAGTCAAGTAAGAAGTTTTCATGGTCTAGCTGGGTTCTATAGAAGATTTGTGCCCAATTTTAGTACTATTGCTGCACCTTTGAATGAATTGACTAAAAAGGGTGTTGTCTTTGAGTGGGGCGCAGCCCAAGATCATGCTTTTGATGAACTGAAACGATTTTTAACTTCTGCACCGTTGCTTGCACTTCCTGATTTCAATAAGCAATTTGAGATTGAATGTGATGCTAGTGGTATTGGAATTGGTGGTGTGTTGATGCAAGAGGGTCGCCCAATTGCATATTTTTCTGAGAAACGTTTTGGTGCTAAGTTGAACTATCCTATATATGATAAAGAATTGTATGATTTAATTAGAGTTCTTGAGGTTTGCCAACATTATTTGTGGCCAAAAGAATTTATCATACATTCTGATCATGAAGCTTTGAAATATCTGAAAGCTCAATCTACATTGCATAGGTGTATAGCTAAGTGGGTTGAGTTCATTGAGTCTTTTCCATACATTATTAAGCATAAGAAGGGAAAAGATAATATTGTTGCTGATGCTCTATCTAGGAAGAATATTCTATTAACTCACACTGATGTTAAAATTCCTGGAATAGAAGTACTATGTGATTTGTATGCCACTGATCATGATTTTGCTGAACCATATCGCGTGTGTGATATTGATAAAGTATGGGAGAAATATCACATACATGATGGGTTCTTGTTTAGAGCTAACAAACTATGTATTCCAGAATCGTCTGTGCGCTTGCTCTTATTGCAGGAATCTCATGCTGGAGGTTTGATGGGTCACTTTGGACGTGAGAAGACGCTACTCATGCTCGCTGATCATTTTTATTGTCCAAAGATGAGGCGGGATGTGGACAGGTATGTGAAGCGATGCATTACTTGCAACAATTCCAAGTCCAAGTTGAAGCCTCACGGTTTGTATACTCCTTTACCGGCACCTACTACACCATGGGAAGACATTAGTATAGATTTTTTGTTGGGTTTGCCGCGTACTAAGAGAGGCCATGATTCTATATTTGTGTTAGTGGATAGATTTTCTAAGATGTCACACTTTATTGCCTGCCACAAAGGCGACGATGCGTCGCATATTGCTAACCTGTTTTTCAGGGAGATTGTACGTCTACATGGAGTCCCGAAGACTATTGTTTCTGATCGTGACGTGAAGTTTATGAGCTACTTCTGGAAGACCCTTTGGAGAAAGTTGGGAACAAAGCTACTTTTCAGTACTACTTGTCAACCCCAAACTGATGGTCAAACCGAGGTGGTGAATAGAACACTGTCACAATTGTTGAGATTCATGATCAAGAAAAACCTAAAGGAGTGGGAAGATTGTTTGCCGCATGTGGAGTTTGCTTATAACAGGGTGGTACATTCTACCACAGAGTTGTGTCCCTTTGAGGTGGTGTATGGTTTCAAACCCATTACTCCACTTGATTTATTGCCTCTACCTATACATGAGAGAGTCAATATGGAGGCATTAAAGAGGGCCAATTTTGTGCGAAAGATTCATGTGAAGACTAAAGAGTTGATAGAGAAGAAAGGCAAGAACAATGCTGCAAGGATGAACAAGAAGCGCAAGGAGACATTGTTCAAGCCTGGTGATATGTTTTGGGTACATTTCGCAAGGATAGGTTCCTGAAGCTAAGGAAGTCCAAGTTGCTTCCTCGTGGTGCTGGTCCTTACAAAGTGCTTGCCAAGATCAATGATAATGCATACCCGGTAGATCTTCCAATTGATGAGTTTGGTGTCAGCAATTCTTTCAATGTGGCTGATTTGACACCATATGATGGAGAAGACCTTGGAGCGTCGAGGTCGACGCCTTTTGAAGGGGGGAGATGATGAGGACATCCCTACTACACAACTACCTCTGTCATTGCAAGATGAAGACGATGTTGCTGTGAAGCTCAAGTCCAATGAAGTCAGGATTGGACCCATTACAAGGGCTCATGCGAAGCTACTCAAACAACAGGTGAATTTGTTCCTAAGTGATACTTTGATCGACGAGAACTTTATACTGCCTAAGTCCTTTTACTTATGTATGATCAGGTATGAAGAAGGAGCAAGCATCGCATGAGGAGGAGAGGAGCAGCAGGACAAGAAGCTGGACAAGACGCTGGATATGGAGCTAGCCATGAAGCTGGACATGAAGACATCCGATGGAAGCGCGAGGGAGTAGAGGGAGGCATGCGCGAGGGAAGAAGCTGTAGTCCAGGCTGGCGCCAGGCCCGTTCGACCGGCCGCCATGCCGGACGCGCCCGGTCCCCAGCCCGGTCCAACCGGATGCCCCACCGGGCCAGCCCGGCGCCGACCAGATCCTCAACCGTGGCACACATGGCAACATCCAGTAAGCCTGGAGCCCTAGCCCGGCCACCACCCGGTGCCAGGCCCGGTTTTGACCGGCCTGCCCGGTCCCAGACCCGGTCGACCGGCCCCCTGACCGGCCGAGTCTGAGTCTGTCTCGACCAGATCCAATCTGGGTCGGTTTTCTATGTATCTTTTCGACCCCTGGTCGTCCTGAACCCCTATATAAGTGCCCAGGACGCCCCCAAATTAGGTTTAGACCACGTTTAAGATAAACCCTAGTTCATAATTGATTGCTTTGCAACTCTATCGAATTTCTACACCATATTGCATTGATTTGGTGTAAACCCCTGAAAGTCTTGTGTGATATGATCTGCTGTTCCATTGGGAATTAGACGGTTGCAACTTACCGCTTCGTGGTCGGCGGCTACGTGTGCAAGTGTGTGGAGTTGCGAATATCTTGCAGGGTTGAGAGTTGTTGCATTGGCGATAGGGACCAATCGAGAGACTTCATTGCGTCATACAAATTACCATCCACTTCATCATCGTATTATCTCCACTGTGTTCATCCCGTGATCATCATCACACTAGTAGAAACAAGGGCTTTGGTTTTTTGCTCCAAAGAGCTTTTGCACCGGATTTGGCATGAACCGGTGCTAAAGGGGGTCATTAGCACCGGTTCGTGCCCTTTGGACGTACCAGGGACCTTTAGCACCGGTTCGTGTTATGAACCGGTGCAAATGAGCTATCTTTTGCACCGGTTCGTAACACGAACCGGTGCTAAAGGTTCGTGGCCAGGCACGTGCCAGCCGCGGGACCTTTTGCACTGGTTCGTATTACGAACCGGTGCAAATGAGCTATCTTTTGCACCTTTTCGTAATACGAACCGGTGCAAAAGGACCCTTTGCCCTATATATTCAGCTCACCCCCAACCAGCCAACTCACTTAATTTTTTCTAGGGGAAAGGTGTGTGTGTTGAGTGCTACCTTGCTTCTCTTTGGCATGCACATAAAGGTGCTCGATGAAATGTCTGAGAGAATGATACCGCTTGATTTTACACAAAACAAAAATGATATGAGGTGCCAGAGCGACACTTAAGCTTTCTCCTCTTTCTTTCCTCCTCGATCAAGGTTAAGCAACAACTTTACCCTTTCATTTGTACGGTGCTAATTTCCACTATTTATAAATATTATGATGTTTTGTAATAGTTTTTTGATAAACTTAATTAATTAGTTGATGTAGATGAACCGGCAGCAATGGATGTACGTTGACCGACGTCTACCCGAGTTCACTTCGGGCCTGAAAGAATTTATCCGTGTGGCTCAGGAAAACCCACAGGCGGATGGTTTTATGTGTTGTCCATGTGTTGATTGCCGGAACTTGAAGCAATACCCTGAATGGCAAGTCATTCACTCCCACCTACTTTGGAAAGGTTTCATGCCTAGCTATAATTGTTGGACCAAGCATGGAGAAAGAGGGGTTATGATGGAAGACGACGACAAAGAAGAAGAGGATGATGATATGTACCCTAACTACGGTGATACTGCAACAGGGCATGATGAAGATGAAGATGCAGGAGGAGGTGAAGATGAAGAGGCATTAGATGAGCCTGTTGACGATGATCTTCATCGGTCCATCGCTGATGCACACAGAGATGCATAAACAGAAAACGAGAAGCGAAAGTTAAAGGGCATGTTAGATGATCAGAAAAAGAAGTTATACCCAAATTGCGAAGATGGCAACACAAAGCTCGGTGCCACACTGGAGTTGCTGCAATGGAAGGCGGAGGCTGGTATATGTGACAAGCCATTTGAGAAGTTACTGAAAATAATGAAGAGGAGGTTTCCAAAGGATAACGAATTGCCTGATAGTACCTTGATACGTCTCAAACGTATCTATAATTTCTTATGTTACATGCTAGTTTTATGACAATACTCACATGTTTTATATACACTTTATATCATTTTGATGCATTTTCCGGCACTAACCTATTAACAAGTTGCCGAAGCGCTAGTTCCTGTTTTCTGCTGTTTTTGGTTTTCAAAATAAAAGCTCTAGCACATGAGTAATCCCTGCTTCCCTCTGCGAAGGGCCTTTCTTTTACTTTATGTTGAGTCAGTTTACCTACTTCTTTCCATCTTAGAAGCAAACACTTGTGTCAACTGTGTGCATTGATTCCTACATACTTACTTATTTGCACTCATCATATTACTTTGTGTTGACAATTATCCATGAGATATACATATTGAAGTTGAAAGCAACTGCTGAAACTTATATCTTCTTTTGTGTTGCTTCAAAACCTTCTATTAAGAATTTATTGCTTTATGAGTTAACTCTTATGCAAGACTTATTGATGCTTGTCTTGAAAGTACTATTCATGAAAAGTCTTTGCTATATGATTCAGTTGTTTAGTCATTATCTTTACCATTGCTTTGAATCACTTCATTCATCTCATATGCTTTACAATAGTATTGATCAAGATTATGATAGTAGCATGTCACTTCAGAAATTATCCTTGTTATCGTTTACCTACTCGAGGGCGAGTAGGAACTAAGCTTGGGGATGCTTGATACGTCTCAAACGTATCTATAATTTCTTATGTTACATGCTAGTTTTATGACAATACTCACATGTTTTATATACACTTTATATCATTTTGATGCATTTTCCGGCACTAACCTATTAACAAGATGCCGAAGCGCCAGTTCCTGTTTTCTGCTGTTTTTGGTTTCAGAAATTCTACACAGGCAATATTCTCGGAATTGGACGAAATAAAAGCCCACGGTCTTATTTTCCACGGAGCCCTCCAGAAGTCCGAAGAGGAGACGAAGAGGGGCGACGAGGCGGCCCCACCCCTGGCCGCGCCGCCCTATGGGGTGGGCCCCTCGAGCGTCCCCTGACTCTGCCCCTTCGCCTATATATTCTCTCCGTCGCAAAAACTCTAGTACCGAGAGCCACGAAAAGTTCCAGAGATGCCGCCGCCGTCAATCCCATCTCGGGGGATTCAGGAGATCGCCTCCGGCACCCTGCCGGAGAGGGGAATCATCACCGGAGGGCTCTACATCACCATGCCCGCCTCCGGACTGATGCGTGAGTAGTTCATCCTTGGACTATGGGTCCATAGCAGTAGCTAGATGGTTGTCTTCTCCTCTTGTGCTATCATGTTTAGATCTTGTGAGCTGCCTATCATGATCAAGATCATCTATTTGTAATGCTACATGTTGTGTTTGTTGGGATCCGATGAATATGGAGTACTATGTCCAGGTTATTATTGATCTATCATATATGTGTTGTTTATGATCTTGCATGCTCTCCGTTGCTAGTAGAGGCTCTGGCCAAGTTGATACTTGTAACTCCAAGAGGGGGTATTTATGCTCGATAGTGGGTTCATGCCTCCATTGAATCTGGGACAGTGACAGAAAGTTCTAAGGTTATGGATGTGCTGTTTCCACTAGGGATAAAACATCAATGCTTTGTCTAAGGATATTTGTATTGTTTACATTATGCACAGTATTTAATGCAATTGTCTGTTGTTTGCAACTTAATACTGGAAGGGGTGCGGATGCTAACCCGAAGGTGGACTTTTTAGGCATAGATGCATGCTGGATAGCGGTCTATGTTCTTTGTCGTAATGCCCTAAGTAAATCTCATATTAGTCATCATGATATGTATGTGCATTGTTATGCCCTCTCTATTTGTCAATTGCCCAACTGTAATTTGTTCACCCAACATGCTATTTATCTTATTGGAGAGACACCACTAGTGAACTGTGGACCCTGGTCCATTCTTTTACATCTGAAATACAATCTACTGCAATCACTGTTCTCTGCTGTTCTTTGCAAACAAACATCATTCTCCACACCATACGTTTAATCCTTTGTTTACAGCAAGCCGGTGAGATTGACAACCTCACTGTTAAGTTGGAGCAAAGTATTTTGATTGTGTTGTGCAGGTTCCACGTTGGCGTCGGAATCCCTGGTGTTGCGCCGCACTACACTCCTTCACCAACAACCTTCACGTGGCCTTCATCTCCTACTGGTTCGATAACCTTGGTTTCTTACTAAGGGAAAAATTTGCTGCTGTGCGCATCACACCTTCCTCTTGGGGTTCCCAACGAACGTGTGCATCACACGCCATCAAGACCTTTTTTGGCGCCGTTGCCGGGGAGATCAAGACACGCTGCAAGGGGAGTCTCTCACATCCAATCTCTTTACTTTGTTTATATTCTTGCTTTACTTTATTTTATTTTCTATCTTGTTTGCTTTCTTTATATCAAAAACACACAAAAATTAGTTACTTGTTTTACTTTACTTAATTCGGTTTTTGCTTTATTTATTTTTAAAATGAGTACTCCTGAGAACACTAAGTTGTGTGACTTCACTAGCACAAATAATAATGATTTCATATGCACACCTATTGCTCCACCTGCTACAACAGCAGAATTTTATGAAATTAAACCTGCTTTGCTAAATCTTGTTATGAGAGAGCAATTTTCTGGTGTTAGTACTGATGATGCTGCTGCCCATCTTAATAATTTTGTTGAACTTTGTGAAATGCAAAAGTATAAGGATGTAGATGGGGACATTATAAAACTGAAATTGTTTCCTTTCTCCTTAAGAGGAAGAGCTAAAGATTGGTTGCTATCCTTGCCTAAGAATAGTATTGATTCATGGACTAAATGTAAAGATGCTTTCATTGGTAGATATTATCCTCCTGCTAAAATTATATCTTTGAGAAGTAGCATAATGAATTTTAAGCAATTGGATAATGAACATGTTGCCCAAGCATGGGAAAGAATGAAATCTTTGGTAAAGAATTGCCCTACCCATGGACTAACTACTTGGATGATCATCCAAACCTTTTATGTAGGATTAAATTTTTCTTCGAGGAACCTATTGGATGCAGCTGCTGGAGGTACTTTTATGTCCATCACTTTGGGTGCTGCAACAAAGCTTCTTGATGATATGATGATCAACTACTCTTAATGGCACACTAAGAGGACTCCTCAAGGTAAGAAGGTAAATTCTGTTGAAGAAACCTCCTCCTTGAGTGATAAGATTGATGTTATTATATCTATGCTTGTTAATGGTAGATCTAATGTTGATCCTAATAATTATCCTTTAGCTTCATTGGTTGCTCAAGAAGAGCATGTTTATGTGAACTTCACTAAAAATAATAATTTCAACAACAATGCTTATAGGAATAATTTTGGTAACAACTATAGGCCATATCCTTCTAATAATAGTAATGGTTATGGTAATTCTTATGGTAATTCTTACAACAATAGTAGGAGTGTACCCTCTGGTCTTGAAGTCATTCCTAAATAATTTATTAGTACACAAACTGCTTTTAACAAATCTGTTGAAGAAAATCTTGGTAAAATTGATGTTCTTGCTTCTAAGGTTGATAGTCTTGCTGCTGATGTTGATCTTTTAAAACTGAAAGTTATGCCTAATGAAACTAAAGATATTAAGTCATTTTCTACAGCAAACGCTATCCAAGTTCGAATTAATCACAATATTAGAATGATGGCTGAATTGCATGCTAGGTGGGAAAGAGAAGAAAAACTTGGTAAAGAGAATAATGTAGCTAAAGTTTGGACTATCACCACCACTAGTAATGTTGATGCTTTACATGTTGCTAAACCTCCTACTATCAATGGTAAAATAATTGGTGTTGGCAATGTTTCTACCTCTAATACAAAGCATGCAAAATTACCTAAAACTGCTAAAACTGTTTGTGATAAAAGTCCTGAAAATTTTCAGAGTATTGGGGACAATGATCCCATTGCTTTAGATCATAATGGTTTTGATTTTGATAATTGTCATATCTCTAAAGTTATTAAGTTTTTGCAAAAACTTGCTAGAATTCCTAATGCTAGTGCTATAAACTTGGCCTTTACAAAACATATTACAAATGCTCTTATAAAAGCTAGAGAAGAGAAATTAAAACTTGAAACTTCTATTCCTAGGAAGTTAGAAGATGGTTGGGAGCCCATCATTAAAATGAAGGTCAATGATTTTGATTGTAATGCTTTATGTGATCTTGGTGCAAGTATTTCTGTTATGCCTAAGAAACTTTATGATATGCTTGACTTGCCACCATTGAAATATTGTTATTTGGATGTTAATCTTGCTGATAATTCTATAAAGAAACCTTTGGGGAGGATTGATAATGTTCACATTACGGTTAACAATAACCTTGTCCCCATTGATTTTGTTGTCTTGGATATTGAATGCAATGCATCTTGTCCTATTATTTTGGGAAGACCCTTTCTTCGAACTGTTGGTGCTATTATTAATATGAAAGAAGGAAATATTAAATATCAATTCCCTCTTAAGAAAGGTATGGAACACTTCCCTAGAAATAGAATGAAGTTGCCTTTTGATTCTATTATTAGAACAAATTATGATGTTGATGCTTCCTCTTTTGATGTTACTTGATTTACATTTTCTGCGCCTAGCTGAAAGGCGTTAAAGAAAAGCGCTTATGGGAGACAACCCATTATTTATTTCTGCAATTTTTATTTATATTTGAGTCAAAGTGCTTGTTACTACTGTAGCAATACCTTTGTATCTTTACTTTATTGCATTGTTGTGCCAAGTAAAGTCTTTGATAGTAAGGTTGATACTAGATTTGGATTTCTGCGCAGAAACAGATTTCTAGCTGTCACGAATTTGAGTAGGTCTCTCTCTAGGAAACTCAGAAAAATCTGCGAAAATTCATGAGTGATCCTCAGATATGTACGCAACTTTCATTCAATTTGAGCTTATTCATCTGAGCATGTTAAGTACCTCTAAAAAATTCGTCTTTACGGACTGTTCTGTTTTGACAGATTTTGCCTTTTATTTCACATTGCCTCTTTTACTGTGTTGAGTGGATTTCTTTGCTCCATTAAATTTCAGTAGCCTTGGGTAATTTCCAGAAGTGTTGGGAATGATTGTGTCCTCTCTGAACATGTGAATTTTTGATTATGCACTATCCCTCTAATGAGATTGTTTTGAGTTTGGTGTGGAGGAAGTTTTCAAGGATCAAGAGAGGAGGATGATATAATACGATCAAGAAGAGTGAAAAGTCTAAGCTTGGGGATGCCCCCGTGGTTCATCCCTGCATATTTCAAGAAGACTCAAGCATCTAAGCTTGGGGATGCCCAAGGCATCCCCTTCTTCATCAACAACTTATCAGGTCACCTCTAGTGAAACTATATTTTTATTCTGTCACATCTTATGTGCTTTACTTGGAGCGTCTGTATGTTTTTATTTTTGTTTGTGTTTGAATAAATTCGGATCCTAGCATTCCTTGTGTGGGAGAAAGACACGCTCCGCTGTTTCATATGAACACTGGTGTTCTTAGCTTTACTTTTAATATTCATGGCGAAGGTTGAAAACCGCTTCGTTTATTGCTATTTGGTTGCAAACAGAAAATGCTTCATGTGGTAATTGGTATATTACCTTGAAGAATTTGATACTTGGCAATTGTTTTGAGCTCTCAAATAGATCATGTTTAAGCTTGATGGCGTGTAACTCACACGTTCGTTGGGAACCCCAAGAGGAAGGTATGATGCGCACAGCAGCAAGTTTTCCCTCAGAAAGAAACCAAGGTTTATCGAACCAGGAGGAGCCAAGAAGCACGTTGAAGGTTGATGGCGGCGGGATGTAGTGCGGCGCAACACCAGGGATTCCGGCGCCAACGTGGAACCTGCACAACACAACCAAAGTACTTTGCCCCAACGAAACAGTGAGGTTGTCAATCTCACCGGCTTGCTGTAACAAAGGATTAACCGTATTGTGTGGAAGATGATTGTTTGCAGAAAACAGTAGAACAGTATTGCAGTAGATTGTATTTCAGTATAGAGAATTGGACCGGGGTCCACAGTTCACTAGAGGTGTCTCTCCCATAAGATAAACAGCATGTTGGGTGAACAAATTATAGTTGGGCAATTGACAAATAAAGAGGGCATGACCATGCACATACATATCATGATGAGTATAGTGAGATTTAATTGGGCATTACGACAAAGTACATAGACCGCCATCCAGCATGCATCTATGCCTAAAAAGTCCACCTTCAGGTTATCATCCGAACCCCCTCCAGTATTAAGTTGCTAACAACAGACAATTGCATTAAGTATTGCGCGTAATGTAATCAGTAACTACATCCTTGAACATAGCACCAATGTTTTATCCCTAGTGGCAACAGCACATCCACAACCTTAGAACTTTCTGTCACTGTCCCAGATATCAATGGAGGCATGAACCCACTATCGAGCATAAATACTCCCTCTTGGAGTTACAAGCATCTACTTGGCCAGAGCATCTACTAGTAACGGAGAGCATGCAAGATCATAAACAACACATAGACATAACTTTGATAATCAACATAACAAGTATTCTCTATTCATCGGATCCCAACAAACGCAACATATAGAATTACAGATAGATGATCTTGATCATGTTAGGCAGCTCACAAGATCCGACAATGAAGCACAATGGGGAGAAGACAACCATCTAGCTACTGCTATGGACCCATAGTCCAGGGGTAGACTACTCACACATCACTCCGGAGGCGACCATGGCGGCGTAGAGTCCTCCGGGAGATGAATCCCCTCTCCGGCAGGGTGCCGGAGGCGATCTCCTGGATCCCCCGAGATGGGATCGGCGGCGGCGGCGTCTCTGGAAGGTTTTCCGTATCGTGGCTCTCGGTACTGGGGGTTTCGCAACGGAGGCTTTAAGTAGGCGGAAGGGCAGGTCAGGAGGCGGCACGAGGGCCCCACACCACAGGGCCGCGCGGCCAAGGGGGGGGCCGCGCCGCCCTAGGGTTTGGGCACCTCGTGGCCCCACTTCGTCTCCTCTTCGGTCTTCTGGAAGCTTCGTGGCAAAATAGGACCCTGGGCGTTGATTTCGTCCAATTCCGAGAATATATCCTTACTAGGATTTCTGAAACCAAAAAGCAATGACAGCAAGCGGCACTTCAGCATCTTGTTAATAGGTTAGTTCCAGAAAATGCACGAATATGACATAAAGTGTGCATAAAACATGTAGATAACATCAATAATGTGGCATGGAACATAAGAAATTATCGATACGTCGGAGACGTATCAGCATCCCCAAGCTTAGTTCTGCTCGTCCCGAGCAGGTAAAACGATAACAAAGATAATTTCTGGAGTGACATGCCATCATAACCTTGATCATACTATTTGTAAAGCATATGTAGTGAATGCAGCGATCAAAACAATGTATATGACATGAGTAAACAAGTGAATCATAAAGCAAAGACTTTTCATGAATAGCACTTCAAGACAAGCATCAATAAGTCTTGCATAAGAGTTAACTCATAAAGCAATAATTCATAGTAAAAGTATTGAAGCAACACAAAGGAAGATTAAGTTTCAGCGGTTGCTTTCAACTTGTAACATGTATATCTCATGGATATTGTCAACATAGAGTAATATAATAAGTGCAATATGCAAATATGTAGGAATCAATGCATAGTTCACACAAGTGTTTGCTTCTTGAGGTGGAGAGAAATAGGTGAACTGACTCAACAATGAAAGTAAAAGAATGGTCCTCCATAGAGGAAAAGCATCGATTGCTATATTTGTGCTAAAGCTTTTATTTTGAAAACATGAAACAATTTTGTCAACGGTAGTAATAAAGCATATGTATCATGTAAATTATATCTTACAAGTTGCAAGCCTCATGCATAGTATACTAATAGTGCCCGCACCTTGTCCTAATTAGCTTGGACTACCGGATCATCACAATGCACATGTTTTAACCAAGTGTCACAAAGGGGTACCTCTATGCCGCCTGTACAAAGGTCTAAGGAGAAAGCTCGCATTGGATTTCTCGCTATTGATTATTCTCAACTTAGACATCCATACCGGGACAACATAGACAACAGATAATGGACTCCTCTTTTATGCATAAGCATGTAACAACAATTAATAATTTTCTCATATGAGATTGAGGATATATGTCCAAAACTGAAACTTCCACCATGGATCATGGCTTTAGTTAGCGGCCCAATGTTCTTCTCTAACAATATTCATGCTTAACCATAAGGTGGTAGATCGCTCTTACTTCAGACAAGACGAACATGCATAGCAACTCACATGAAATTCAACAAAGAGTAGTTGATGGCGTCCCCAGTGAACATGGTTATCGCACAACAAGCAACTTAATAAGAGATAAAGTGCATAATTACATATTCAATACCACCATAGTTTTAAGCTATTTGTCCCATGAGCTATATATTGCAAAGGTGAATGATGGAATTTTAAAGATAGCACTCAAGCAATTTACTTTGGAATGGCAGAAAATACCATGTAGTAGGTAGGTATGGTGGACACAAATGGCATAGTGGTTGGCTCAAGTATTTTGGATGCATGAGAAGTATTCCCTCTCGATACAAGGTTTAGGCTAGCAAGGCTTATTTGAAACAAACACAAGGATGAACCGGTGCAGCAAAACTCACATAAAAGACATATTGAAAACATTATAAGACTCTACACCGTCTTCCTTGTTGTTCAAACTCAATACTAGAAATTATCTAGACCTTAGAGAAACCAAATATGCAAACCAAATTTTAGCATGCTCTATGTATTTCTTCATTAATGGGTGCGAAGTATATGATGCAAGAGCTTAAACATGAGCACAACAATTGCCAAGTATCACATTACCCAAGACATTATAGCAAATTACTACATGTATCATTTTCCAATTCCAACCATATAACAATTTAACGAAGAAGAAACTTCGCCATGAATACTATGAGTAGAAACTAAGGACATACTTGTCCATATGCTACAGCGGAGCGTGTCTCTCTCCCACAAAGTGAATGCTAGGATCCATTTTATTCAAACAAAACAAAAACAAAAACAAACCGACGCTCCAAGCAAAGCACATAAGATGTGACGGAATAAAAATATAGTTTCAGGGGAGGAACCTGATAATGTTGTCGATGAAGAAGGGGATGCCTTGGGCATCCCCAAGCTTAGACGCTTGAGTCTTCTTGATATATGCAGGGGTGAACCACCGGGGCATCCCCAAGCTTAGAGCTTTCACTCTCCTTGATCATGTTGCATCATACTCCTCTCTTGATCCTTGAAAACTTCCTCCACACCAAACTTAGAACAACTCATTAGAGGGTTAGCGACAATAAAAATTAACACGTTCAGAGGTGACACAATCATTTTTAACACTTCTGGACATTGCATAAAGCTACTGGACATTAATGGATCAAAGAAATTCATCCAACATAGCAAAAGAGGCAATGCGAAATAAAAGGCAGAATCTGTCAAAACAGAACAGTTCATATTGACGAATTTTATCGAGGCACCAGACTTGCTCAAATGAAAATGCTCAAATTGAATGAAAGTTGCGTACATATCTGTGGATCACTCACGTAAATTGGAATAATTTTCTGAGTTACCTACAGAGAAAACAGCCCAGATTCGTGACAGCAAAGAAATCTGTTTCTGCGCAGTAATCCAAATCTAGTATGAACTTTACTATCAACGACTTTACTTGGCACAACAAAACACTAAACTAAGATAAGGAGAGGTTGCTACAGTAGTAAACAACTTCCAAGACACAAAATAAAAACAAAGTACTGTAGGTAAAAACATGGGTTGTCTCCCATAAGCTCTTTTCTTTAACGCCTTTCAGCTAGGCGCAGAAAGTGTGTATCAAGTATTATCAAGAGACGAAGTATCAACGTCATAATTTGTTCTAATAATAGAATCAAAAGGTAACTTCATTCTCTTTCTAGGGAAGTGTTCCATACCTTTCTTGAGAGGAAATTGATATTTTATATTACCTTCCTTCATATCAATGATAGCACCAACAGTTCGAAGAAAAGGTCTTCCCAATATAATGGGACAAGATGCATTGCATTCAATATCCAAGACAACAAAATCAACGGGGACAAGGTTATTGTTAACGGTAATGCGAACATTATCAACTTTCCCCAAAGGTTTCTTTGTAGAATGATCAGCAAGATTAACATCCAAATAACAATTTTTCAGCGGTGGCAAGTCAAGCATATTATAAATTTTCTTAGGCATAACAGAAATACTTGCACCAAGATCACATAAAGCATTACAATCAAAATCTTTAACCTTCATCTTAATGATGGGCTCCCAACCATCCTCTAGCTTTCTAGGAATAGAGGCTTCGCGTTCTAGTTTCTCTTCTCTAGCTTTTATGAGAGCATTTGTAATATGTTGCGTGAAAGCCAAATTTATAGCACTAGCATTAGGACTTTTAGCAAGTTTTTGTAAGAACTTTATAACTTCAGAGATGTGGCAATCATCAAAATTCAAACCATTATAATCTAAAGCAATGGGATCATCATCCCCAATGTTGGAAAAAATTTCAGCAGTTTTATCACAGGCAGTTTCAGCAGTTTTAGCAGTTTCAGGCAGTTTCTCGCGCTTTGCATTAGAAGTGGAAACATTGCTAACACCAATTCTTTTATTATTAATAGTAGGAGGTGCAGAAACATGTGTAGCATTAGCATTACTAGTGGTGGTAATAGTCCAAACTTTAGCTACATTCTTTTCTTTAGCTAGTTTTTCATTTTCTTCTCTATCCCACCTAGCACGCAGTTCAGCCATTAATCTTATATTCTCATTAATTCTAACTTGGATGGCATTTGCTGTAGTAGTAATTTTGTCATCTAAATCCTCAGGTTTAGCAGCCATTTTATTAATTAAAGAAGATTGTGATGCAGA
This sequence comes from Lolium perenne, assembly GCF_019359855.2. Lineage (NCBI taxonomy): Eukaryota > Viridiplantae > Streptophyta > Magnoliopsida > Poales > Poaceae > Lolium > Lolium perenne. The sequence continues at coordinate 194,826,031 of NC_067245.2, forward strand.
CATGTATGAGATTCGGTTTTCAGCATTAGCAAGTTTAGTTTGCAACCCCGAGATCTCCCTATTCAGATTTTCAAGTTGATTCCCTATATTCTTCAACAAGGTAGATTGGTCATTCATAGTTTTAGTAAACAATTTATTTTGCTCATATTGTGACTGCATAAAGCTCTTGGTGGATCTTTCAATTTCTAGCATCTTTTCTTCATTAGGTGAAACATATCTACCATAAGAGTTACCATTAGCAGGATATGGCCTAGAATCATTTTGATTGTTATTTTTAATGAAATTCACATCAACATATTCTTTTTGAGCAACCAATGATGCTAACGGAACATTATTAGAATTAACATTAGGCCTACCATTCATAAGCATAGACATAATAGCATCAATCTTATCACTCAAGGAAGAGGTTTCTTCGACAGAATTTACCTTCTTACCTTGTGGAGCTCTTTCCGTGTGCCATTCAGAGTAGTTGATCATCATATTATCAAGAAGCTTCGTTGCTTCACCAAGAGTGATGGACATAAAGGTACCTCCAGCAGCTGAATCCAATAGGTTCCGCGAAGAAAAATTTAGTCCTGCATAGAAGGTTTGGATGATCATCCAAGTAGTCAGTCCATGTGTTGGGCAATTTTTAACCAAAGATTTCATTCTTTCCCATGCTTGTGCAACATGTTCAGTATCTAATTGTTTAAAATTCATTATGCTACTCCTCAAAGATATAATTTTAGCAGGGGGATAATATCTACCAATAAAAGCATCCTTGCATTTAGTCCATGAATCAATACTATTCTTAGGCAGAGATAGCAACCAATCTTTAGCTCTTCCTCTTAATGAGAAAGGGAACAATTTTAATTTTATAATGTCACCATCTACATCCTTATACTTTTGCATTTCACACAATTCAACAAAATTATTAAGATGGGCAGCAGCATCATCAGAACTAACACCAGAAAATTGCTCTCGCATAACAAGATTCGGTAAAGCAGGTTTAATTTCAAAGAATTCTGCTGTAGTAGCAGGTGGAGCAATAGGTGTGCATAAGAAATCATTATTATTTGTGGTTGTGAAGTCACACAACTTAGTATTTTCAGGGTTGGCCATTTTAGCAACAGTAAATAAAGCAAACTAGATAAAGTAAATGCAAGTAACTAATTTTTTTGTGTTTTGATATAGCAAACAAGATAGCAAATAAAGTAAAACTAGCAACTAATTTTTTTGTATTTTGATTTAGTGCAGCAAACAAAGTAGTAAATAAAACTAAGCAAGACAAAAACAAAGTAAAGAGATTGGGAAGTGGAGACTCCCCTTGCAGCGTGTCTTGATCTCCCCGGCAACGCCGCCAGAAAAAGAGCTTGATGGCGTGTAACTCACACGTTCGTTGGGAACCCCAAGAGGAAGGTATGATGCGCACAGCAGCAAGTTTTCCCTCAGAAAGAAACCAAGGTTTATCGAACCAGGAGGAGCCAAGAAGCACGTTGAAGGTTGATGGCGGCGGGATGTAGTGCGGCGCAACACCAGGGATTCCGGCGCCAATGTGGAACCTGCACAACACAACCAAAGTACTTTGCCCCAACGAAACAGTGAGGTTGTCAATCTCACCGGCTTGCTGTAACAAAGGATTAACCGTATTGTGTGGAAGATGATTGTTTGCAGAAAACAGTAGAATAGTATTGCAGTAGATTGTATTTCAGTATAGAGAATTGGACCGGGGTCCACAGTTCACTAGAGGTGTCTCTCCCATAAGATAAACAACATGTTGGGTGAAGAAATTACAGTTGGGCAATTGACAAATAAAGAGGGCATGACCATGCACATACATATCATGATGAGTATAGTGAGATTTAATTGGGCATTACGACAAAGTACATAGACTGCCATCCAGCATGCATCTATGCCTAAAAAGTCCACCTTCAGGTTATCATCCGAACCCCCTCCAGTATTAAGTTGCTAACAACAGACAATTGCATTAAGTATTGCGCGTAATGTAATCAGTAACTACATCCTTGAACATAGCACCAATGTTTTATCCCTAGTGGCAACAGCACATCCACAACCTTAGAACTTTCTGTCACTGTCCCAGATATCAATGGAGGCATGAACCCACTATCGAGCATAAATACTCCCTCTTGGAGTTACAAGCATCTACTAGTAACGGAGAGCATGCAAGATCATAAACAACACATAGACATAACTTTCATAATCAACATAACAAGTATTCTCTATTCATCGGATCCCAACAAACGCAACATATAGAATTGCAGATAGATGATCTTGATCATGTTAGGCAGCTCACAAGATCCGACAATGAAGCACAATGGGGAGAAGACAACCATCTAGCTACTTCTATGGACCCATAGTCCAGGGGTAGACTACTCACACATCACTCCGGAGGCGACCATGGCGGCGTAGAGTCCTCCGGGAGATGAATCCCCTCTCCGGCAGGGTGCCGGAGGCGATCTCCTGGATCCCCCGAGATGGGATCGGCGGCGGCGGCGTCTCTGGAAGGTTTTCCGTATCGTGGCTCTCGGTACTGGGGGTTTCGCAACGGAGGCTTTAAGTAGGCGGAAGGGCAGGTCAGGAGGCGGCACGAGGGCCCCACACCACAGGGCCGCGCGGCCAAGGGGGGGGCCGCGCCGCCCTAGGGTTTGGGCACCTCGTGGCCCCACTTCGTCTCCTCTTCGGTCTTCTGGAAGCTTCGTGGCAAAATAGGACCCTGGGCGTTGATTTCGTCCAATTCCGAGAATATTTCCTTACTAGGATTTCTGAAACCAAAAACAGCAGAAAACAGCAACTGGCACTTCGGCATCTTGTTAATAGGTTAGTTCCAGAAAATGCACGAATATGACATAAAGTGTGCATAAAACATGTAGATAACATCAATAATGTGGCATGGAACATAAGAAATTATCGATACGTCGGAGACGTATCAAAGCTCTTGCATCATGTAGTTTGAACCTATTAGTGGAGAATTACTGTAGAGCTTGTTGAAATTTGGTTTGCATGATTGGTCTCTCTAAAGTCTAGATATTTTCTGGTAAAAGTGTTTGAACAACAAGGAAGACAGTGTAGAGTCTTATAATGCTTGCAATATGTTCTTATGTAAGTTTTGCTGTACCGGTTCATACTTGTGTTTGCTTCAAACAACCTTGCTAGCCAAAGCCTTGTACTGAGAGGGAATGCTTCTCGTGCATCCAAAACCTTGAGCCACAACTTATGCCATTTGTGTCCACCATAACTACCTACTATGTGGTATTTCTCTGCCATTCCAAGTAAATTTCTTGCGTGCTACCTTTAAAATTTCATTCCTTGTCTTTGCAATATATAGCTCATGGGAAAGTAGCTTAAAAACTATTGTGGTAAAGAATATGTCGCTTATGTATCTTATTTCTTATAAGTTGCTTGTTGAGCGGTAACCATGTTTCTGGGGACGCCATCAACTGTTACACTTTTGTTGAATATCATGTGAGTTGCTATGCATGTTCGTCTTGTCTGAAGTAAGGGTGATTTGCCATGAGTTGAATGGTTTCAGTATGCCTATTGTTAGAGAAGAACATTGGGCCGCCAACCAAAGCCATGTATCATGGTGGAAGTTTCAGCTTGGACATTAATCCTCAATCTCTTATGAGAATATTATCTGTTGTTGAATGCTTAAGCATCAAAGAGGAGTCCATTATCTGTTTTCTATGTTGTCCCGGTATGGATGTCCTCAAGTTGAGATTTATCAAAAACGAGAAATCAAATGCGATCTATCTCCTTGGACCTTTGTACAGGTGGCATAGAGGTACCCCTTTGTGACACTTGGTTGAAACATATGTAATGCAATGATAATCCATGGAAATCCGAGCTAATTAGGACAAGGTGCGAGCACTATTGGTATTCGATGCATGAGGCTTGCAACTTATAGGATGTTTTATGCATAACACATATGAATTATTACTACCGTTGACAAAATTGTTTCCATGTTTTCAAAATAAAAGCTCTAGCACATGAGTAATCCATGCTTCCCTCTGCGAAGGGCCTTTCTTTTACTATATGTTGAGTCAGTTTACCTACTTCTTTCCATCTTAGAAGCAAACACTTGTGTCAACTGTGTGCATTGATTCCTACATACTTGCTTATTTGCACTCATCATATTACTTTGTGTTGACAATTATCCATGAGATATACCTATTGAAGTTGAAAGCAACTGCTGAAACTTATATCTTCCTTTGTGTTGCTTCAAAACCTTCTATTAAGAATTTATTGCTTTATGAGTTAACTCTTATGCAAGACTTATTGATGCTTGTCTTGAAAGTACTATTCATGAAAAGTCTTTGCTATATGATTCAGTTGTTTAGTCATTATCTTTACCATTGCTTTGAATCACTTCATTCATCTCATATGCTTTACAATAGTATTGATCAAGATTATGATAGTAGCATGTCACTTCAGAAATTATCCTTGTTATCGTTTACCTACTCGAGGGCGAGTAGGAACTAAGCTTGGGGATGCTTGATACGTCTCAAACGTATCTATAATTTCTTATGTTCCATGCTAGTTTTATGACAATACTAACATGTTTTACATACACTTTATATCATTTTGATGCATTTTCCGGCACTAACCTATTAACAAGATGCCGAAGCGTCAGTTCCTGTTTTCTGCTGTTTTTGGTTTCAGAAATCCTACACAGGAAATATTCTCGGAATTGGACGAAACAAAAGCCCACGGTCTTATTTTCCACGGAGCCCTCCAGAAGTCCGAAGAGGAGACGAAGAGGGGCGACGAGGCGGCCACACCCTAGGGGGCGCGGCCCCACCCCTGGCCGCGCCGCCCTATGGGGTGGGCCCCTCGAGCGTCCCCCAACTCTGCCCCTTCGCCTATATATTCTCTCCGTCGCGAAAACCCTAGTACCGAGAGCCACGATACGAGAAAAGTTCCAGAGACGCCGCCGCCATCAATCCCATCTCGGGGGATTCAGGAGATCGCCTCCGGCACCCTGCCAGAGTGGGGAATCATCACCGGAGGGCTCTACATCACCATGCCCGCCTCCGGACTGATGCGTGAGTAGTTCATCCTTGGACTATGGGTCCATAGCAGTAGCTAGATGGTTATCTTCTCCTCTTGTGCTATCATGTTTAGATCTTGTGAGCTGCCTATCATGATCAAGATCATCTATTTGTAATGCTACATGTTGTGTTTGTTGGGATCCGATGAATATGGAATACTATGTCAAGTTGATTATTGATCTATCATATATGTGTTGTTTATGATCTTGCATGCTCTCCGTTGCTAGTAGAGGCTCTGGCCAAGTTGATGATACGTCTTCGACGTATCGATAATTTCTTATGTTCCATGCCACATTATTGATGTTATCTACATGTTTTATGCACACTTTATGTCATATTCGTGCATTTTCTGGAACTAACCTATTAACAAGATGCCGAAGTGCCAGTTCCTGTTTTCTGCTGTTTTTGGTTTCAGAAATCCTAGTAACGAAATATTCTCGGAATCGGACGAAATCAACGCCCAGGTTCCTATTTTTCCCGGAACCATCCAGAACACCCGAGAGCCGCCAGAGGGGAGCCCTGGGGGCCCCACACCACACCCTGGCGCGGCCAGAGGGGGGGCCGCGCCGCCCTATGGTGTGGGCCCCCCAGAAGCCCTCCTGCGCCGCCTCTTCGCCTATTTAAAGCCTCCGTCGCGAAAACCCTGATACGTTCGACGAAAACCACAGAAACCTTCCAGAGCCGCCGCCATCGCGAGGCCAAGATCTGGGGGACAGGAGTCTCTGTTCCGGCACGCCGCCGGAGCGGGGAAGTGCCCCCGGAAGGCTTCTCCATCGACATCGCTGCCATCTCCACCGCCATCATCATCACCGCTGCTGCTCCCATGAGGAGGGAGTAGTTCTCCATCGAGGCTCGGGGCTGTACCGGTAGCTATGTGGTTCATCTCTCTCCCATGTACCTCAATACAATAATCTCATGAGCTGCTTTACATGATTGAGATTCATATGAGTTTGTATCACAATTTATCTATGTGCTACTCTAGCAAAGTTATTAAAGTAGTTCTATTCCTCCTGCACGTGTGTAAAGGTGACAGTGTGTGCACCGTGTTAGTACTTGGTTTATGCTATGATCATGATCTCTTGTAGATTGCGAAGTTAACTATTGCTATGATAATATTGATGTGATCTATTCCTCCTACATATGCATGAAGGTGACAGTGTGCATGCTATGTTAGTACTTGGTTTAGTCAGTTGATCTATCTTACACTATAAGGTTACTTAAATATGAGCATTATTGTGGAGCTTGTTAACTCCGGCATTGAGGGTTCGTGTAATCCTACGCAATGTGTTCATCATCCAACAAAAGTGTAGAGTATGCATTTATCTATTCTGTTATGTGATCAATGTTGAGAGTGTCCACTAGTGAAAGTGTAATCCCTAGGCCTTGTTCCTAAATACTGCTATCGCTGCTTGTTTACTGTTTTACTGCGTTACTACTGCTGCAATACTACCACCATCAACTACACGCCAGCAAGCTATTTTACGCACCGTTGCTACTGCTCATATATATTCATACCACCTGTATTTCACTATCTCTTCGCCGAACTAGTGCACCTATTAGGTGTGTTGGGGACACAAGAGACTTCTTGCTTTGTGGTTGCAGGGTTGCATGAGAGGGATATCTTTGACCTCTTCCTCCCTGAGTTCGATAAACCTTGGGTATCCACTTAAGGGAAAACTTGCTGCTGTTCTACAAACCTCTGCTCTTGGAGGCCCAACACTGTCTACAGGAAAGGAGGGGGAAGTAGACATCAAGCACTTTTCTGGCGCCGTTGCCGGGGACCAGAAAGCTACACAACAGGGATTTCCTCCCTCGTCAACCCCGCGCCAGTCCTGGACAGCATCAAGTATTTTCTGGCGCCGTTGCCGGGGAGGAAAGGTAAAAGGTACTCACACTCCGGACCTCGGCTATCAAGCTATTTTCCGTCGTTGTAAGTACTCAAAGCTATTTCCTTTAGATCCTGCAATTGCATCTTTTTGTTTCTTGTTTTACACTAGTAAGGCATAATGGAAAACATCTGTGAGCTCTTTGTACTATTTCCTGAGTCAAGACATGAATGGTTTAATGCGAAAATTAAAAAACCCATGGAACATGTTAGCATGAATGCTTTGAACACTATTGTTGCTAATGATATGGAAAATTCTAAGCTTGGGGAAGCTGGCTTTGATGAGCATGATCTTTTTAGTCCCCCAAGCATTGAGGAGAAAATTTACTTTGATGATACTTTGCCTCCTATTTATGATGATTATAATGATATTGGTCTTTTGGTTCCACCTGTTATGGAGGATAAATTTGATTATGATTACAATATGCCTCCTATATTTGATGATGAGAATAATAATGATAGCTACTTTGTTGAATTTGCTCCCACTACAACTAATAAAATTGATTATGCTTATGTGGAGAGTAATAATTTTATGCATGAGACTCATGATAAGAATGCTTTATGTGATAGTTATATTGTTGAGTTTGCTCATGATGCTACTGAAAGTTATTATGAGAGAGGAAAATATGGTTGTAGAAATTTTCATGTTACTAAAATGCCTCTCTATGTGCTTAAATTTTTGAAACTACACTTGTTCTATCTTCCTATGCTTGTTACTTTGCTCTTCATGAACTTGTTTATTTACAAGATTCCTATGCATAGGAAGCATGTTAGACTTAAATGTGTTTTGGATTTGCCTCTTGATGCTCTCTTTTGCTTCAAATACTATTTCTTGCGAGTGCATCATTAAAACTGCTGAGCCCATCTTAATGGCTATAAAGAAAAGAACTTCTTGGGAGATAACCCATGTGTTATTTTGCTACAGTACTTTGTTTTATATTTGTGTCTTGGAAGTTGTTTACTACTGTAGCAACCTCTCCTTATCTTAGTTTTGTGTTTTGTTGTGCCAAGTAAAGTCTTTGATAGAAAAGTAAGTACTAGATTTGGATTACTGCGCAGTTCCAGATTTCTTTGCTGTCACGAATCTGGGTCTACCTCCCTGTAGGTAGCTCCGAAAATTAAGCCAATTTACGTGCATGATCCTCAGATATGTACGCAACTTTCATTCAATTTGAGCATTTTCATTTGAGCAAGTCTGGTGCCATTTTAAAATTCGTCAATACGAACTGTTCTGTTTTGACAGATTCTGCCTTTTATTTCGCATTGCCTCTTTTGCTATGTTGGATGAATTTCTTTGATCCACTAATGTCCAGTAGCATTATGCAATGTCCAGAAGTGTTAAGAATGATTGTGTCAACTCTGAATATGTCAATTTATATTGTGCACTAACCCTCTAATGAGTTGTTTCGAGTTTGGTGTGGAGGAAGTTTTCAAGGATCAAGAGAGGAGTATGATATACTATGATCAAGAAGAGTGAAAGCTCTAAGCTTGGGGATGCCCCGGTGGTTCACCCCTGCATATATCAAGAAGACTCAAGCGTCTAAGCTTGGGGATGCCCAAGGCATCCCCTTCTTCATCGACAAATTATCAGGTTCCTTCTCTTGAAACTATATTTTTATTCGGTCACATCTTATGTGCTTTACTTGGAGCGTCTGTGTGCTTTTGTTTTTGTTTTTGTTTGTGTTTGAATAAATTGGATTACATCATGCTTGTGTGGGAGAGAGACACGCTCCGCTGGTTCGTATGAACACATGTGTTCTTAGCTCATAGTATTCATGGCGAAGTTTCTTCTTCGTTAAATTGTTATATGGTTGGAATTGGAAAATGATACATGTAGTAATTTGCTAAAATGTCTTGGGTAATGTGATACTTGGCAATTGTTGTGCTCATGATTAAGCTCTTGCATCATATGCTTTGCACCCATTAATGAAGAAATACATAGAGCATGCTAAAATTTGGTTTGCATATTTGGTTTCTCTAAGGTCTAGATAATTTCTAGTATTGAGTTTGAACAACAAGGAAGACGGTGTAGAGTCTTATAATGTTTTCAATATGTCTTTTATGTGAGTTTTGCTGCACCGGTTCATCCTTGTGTTTGTTTCAAATAAGCCTTGCTAGCCTAAACCTTGTATCGAGAGGGAATACTTCTCATGCATCCAAAATACTTGAGCCAACCACTATGCCATTTGTGTCCACCATACCTACCTACTACATGGTATTTTCCGCCATTCCAAAGTAAATTGCTTGAGTGCTACCTTTAAAATTCCATCATCCACCTTTGCAATATATAGCTCATGGGACAAATAGCTTAAAAACTATTGTGGTATTGAATATGTAATTATGCACTTTATCTCTTAGTAAGTTGCTTGTTGAGCGATAACCATGTTTACTGGGGACGCCATCAACTACTCTTTGTTGAATTTCATGTGAGTTGCTATGCATGTCCGTCTTGTCTGAAGTAAGAGAGATCTACCACCTTATGGTTAAGCATGCATATTGTTAGAGAAGAACATTGGGCCGCTAACTAAAGCCATGATCCATGGTGGAAGTTTCAGTTTTGGACATATATCCTCAATCTCATATGAGAAAATTATTAATTGTTGTTACATGCTTATGCATAAAAGAGGAGTCCATTATCTGTTGTCTATGTTGTCCCGGTATGGATGTCTAAGTTGAGAATAATCAATAGCGAGAAATCCAATGCGAGCTTTCTCCTTAGACCTTTGTACAGGCGGCATAGAGGTACCCCTTTGTGACACTTGGTTAAAACATGTGCATTGTGATGATCCGGTAGTCCAAGCTAATTAGGACAAGGTGCGGGCACTATTAGTATACTATGCATGAGGCTTGCAACTTGTAAGATATAATTTACATGATACATATGCTTTATTACTACCGTTGACAAAATTGTTTCATGTTTTCAAAATAAAAGCTCTAGCACAAATATAGCAATCGATGCTTTTCCTCTATGGAGGACCATTCTTTTACTTTCAATGTTGAGTCAGTTCACCTATTCCTCTCCACCTCAAGAAGCAAACACTTGTGTGAACTGTGCATTGATTCCTACATACTTGCATATTGCATTTGTTATATTACTTTATGTTGACTACTATCCATGAGATATACTTGTTACAAGTTGAAAGCAACCGCTGAAACTTAATCTTCCATTGTGTTGCTTCAATGCTTTTACTATGGATTATTGCTTTATGAGTTAACTCTTATGCAAGACTTATTGATGCTTGTCTTGAAAATACTATTCATGAAAAGTCTTTGCTATATGATTCACTTGTTTACTCATGTCATTACCATTGTTTTGATCGCTGCATTCACTACATATGCTTTACAAATAGTATGATCAAGGTTATGATGGCATGTCACTCCAGAAATTATCTGTGTTATCGTTTTACCTGCTCGGGACGAGCAAAACTAAGCTTGGGGACGCTGATACGTCTCCGACGTATCGATAATTTCTTATGTTCCATGCCACATTATTGATGTTATCTACATGTTTTATGCACACTTTATGTCATATTCGTGCATTTTCTGGAACTAACCTATTAACAAGATGCCGAAGTGCCAGTTCCTGTTTTCTGCTGTTTTTGGTTTCAGAAATCCTAGTAACGAAATATTCTCGGAATCGGACGAAATCAACGCCTGTGTTCCTATTTTTCCCGGAACCATCCAACACCCGAGAGCCGCCGGAGGGGAGCCTGGGGCCCCACACCACACTCGGCGCGGCCGAGAGGGGGGCCACGCCGCCCTATGGTGTGGGCCCCCCAGAAGCCCTCCTGCGCCGCCTCTTCGCCTATTTAAAGCCTCCGTCGCGAAAACCCTGATACGTTCGACGAAAACCACAGAAACCTTCCAGAGCCGCCGCCATCGCGAGGCCAAGATCTGGGGGACAGGAGTCTCTGTTCCGGCACGCCGCCGGAGCGGGGAAGTGCCCCCGGAAGGCTTCTCCATCGACATCGCTGCCATCTCCACCGCCATCATCATCACCGCTGCTGCTCCCATGAGGAGGGAGTAGTTCTCCATCGAGGCTCGGGGCTGTACCGGTAGCTATGTGGTTCATCTCTCTCCCATGTACCTCAATACAATAATCTCATGAGCTGCTTTACATGATTGAGATTCATATGAGTTTGTATCACAATTTATCTATGTGCTACTCTAGCAAAGTTATTAAAGTAGTTCTATTCCTCCTGCACGTGTGTAAAGGTGACAGTGTGTGCACCGTGTTAGTACTTGGTTTATGCTATGATCATGATCTCTTGTAGATTGCGAAGTTAACTATTGCTATGATAATATTGATGTGATCTATTCCTCCTACATATGCATGAAGGTGACAGTGTGCATGCTATGTTAGTACTTGGTTTAGTCAGTTGATCTATCTTACACTATAAGGTTACTTAAATATGAGCATTATTGTGGAGCTTGTTAACTCCGGCATTGAGGGTTCGTGTAATCCTACGCAATGTGTTCATCATCCAACAAAAGTGTAGAGTATGCATTTATCTATTCTGTTATGTGATCAATGTTGAGAGTGTCCACTAGTGAAAGTGTAATCCCTAGGCCTTGTTCCTAAATACTGCTATCGCTGCTTGTTTACTGTTTTACTGCGTTACTACTGCTGCAATACTACCACCATCAACTACACGCCAGCAAGCTATTTTCTGGCACCGTTACTACTGCTCATATATATTCATACCACCTGTATTTCACTATCTCTTCGCCGAACTAGTGCACCTATTAGGTGTGTTGGGGACACAAGAGACTTCTTGCTTTGTGGTTGCAGGGTTGCATGAGAGGGATATCTTTGACCTCTTCCTCCCTGAGTTCGATAAACCTTGGGTATCCACTTAAGGGAAAACTTGCTGCTGTTCTACAAACCTCTGCTCTTAGAGGCCCAACACTGTCTACAGGAAAGGAGGGGGAAGTAGACATCAAGCACTTTTCTGGCGCCGTTGCCGGGGACCAGAAAGCTACACAACAGGGATTTCCTCCCTCGTCAACCCCGCGCCAGTCCTGGACAGCATCAGTTGATACTTGTAACTCCAAGAGGGGGTATTTATGCTCGATAGTGGGTTCATGCCTCCATTGAATCTGGGACAGTGACAGAAAGTTCTAAGGTTATGGATGTGCTGTTGCCACTAGGGATAAAACATCAATTCTTTGTCTAAGGATATTTGTATTGTTTACATTACGCACAGTACTTAATGCAATTGTTTGTTGTTTGCAACTTAATACTGGAAGGGGTGCGGATGCTAACCCGAAGGTGGACTTTTTAGGTATAGATGCATGCTGGATAGCGGTCTATGTTCTTTGTCGTAATGCCCTAAGTAAATCTCATATTAGTCATCATGATATGTATGTGCATTGTTATGCCCTCTCTATTTGTCAATTTCCCAACTGTAATTTGTTCACCCAACATGCTATTTATCTTATTGGAGAGACACCACTAGTGAACTGTGGATCCCGGTCCATTCTTTTACATCTGAAATACAATCTACTGCAATCACTGTTCTCTGATGTTCTTTGCAAACAAACATCATTCTCCACACCATACGTTTAATCCTTTGTTTACAGCAAGCCGGTGAGATTGACAACCTCACTGTTAAGTTGGGGCAAAGTATTTTGATTGTGTTGTGCAGGTTCCACGTTGGCGCCGGAATCCCTGGTGTTGCGCCGCACTACACTCCTTCACCAACAACCTTCACGTGGCCTTCATCTCCTACTGGTTCGATAACCTTGGTTTCTTACTGAGGGAAAAACTTGCTGCTGTGCGCATCACACCTTCCTCTTGGGGTTCCCAACGGACGTGTGCATCATACGCCATCATATGTACGAAGCAAAGAAGGTTCTCTGACCTCTAGGATTAGAGGTGCTGAAGATACATGCATGCATTAAAGACTGCATCCTCTACCGCGCTGAGTACGAAAATTTGGAAAAATGCCCGGTATGCACTGCACTTCGGTATAAGATCAGGCGAGATGACCCTGGTGATGTTGAGGGCGAGCCCCCTAGGAAGAGGGTTCCTGCCAAGGTTATGTGGTATGCTCCTATAATACCATAGTTGAAACATCTTTTCAGAAATAAAGAGCATGCCAGGTTGTTGCGATGGCACAAAGAAGACCGTAAGAAAGACGAGATGCTGAGACACCCCGCTGATGGGTCGCAGTGGAGGAAAATCGATAGAGAGTTCCCGGATTTTGCAGATGACGCGAGGAACTTAAGGTTTGGCCTAAGTACAGATGAATGAATCCTTTTGGGGAGCAGAGCTGCAGTCATTGCACCTGGCCTGTAACTCTATGTATCTATAACCTGGTTCACCTTGCCGAAGAGATTGCCGTCCTCGGTCCTGTCTTTCTACACAATATGTTCCCCTTCGAGAGGTTCATGGGGGTCTTAAAGAAATATGTTCATAACCGTGCTAGGCCAGAAGGAAGCATCTCCAAGGGCTATGGAATAGAGGAGGTCATTGAGTTCTGTGTTGACTTTATTCCTGACCTTAAGTCGATTGGTGTTCCTGAATCGTGACATGAGGGTCGACTAAGTGGAAAAGGCACGCTAGGAAGGAAATCAATGATATGTAGGGACGGAATTTCTTTCACTCAAGCACACTACACAGTTCTACAAAGTTCCACCTTGGTGGCCCCGTATATCAGTGAACACAAGAATATTGTACCCAACATCCGGGGCAGTCTGAAGACTAGATTACACAAAAACATATGCAGACATTCGGCGGTTGGCTCCGAGCACATCTCATTAATAACAACGATATTAATGAGACTGTACTGACTTTCCAGGGGTACGAGATAAATGGAAATATCTTCTACATGTTCGCCCAAGATAAAAAGAGCACCAACCAAAACAGTGGTGTCCAAATTGATGCAACAAACACTAACAGTGGGGAAAAGGACACATATTATGGTTACATAGAGGAGATATGGGAACTTGACTATGGACCTTCTTTTAAGGTCCCTTTATTTCGGTGCAAATGGTTCAAGCTGGATGGAAAAGGGGTAAAGGTAGACCAGCTGTACGGAATGACAGCAGTGGATCTCAACAATCTTGGTTACAGATACGAACCATTCGTCCTAGCCAATGATGTGGCTCAGGTTTTCTATGTGAAGGACATGTCCTCCAGACCGAAGAAAAGAAAACATAAGAAAAAGATCTCATCCGATGAGCCAAAGCATCACATAGTTCTTTCAAGTAAAAGAACCATCGTGGGAGTCGAGGACAAGACAGACATGTCAGAAGATTATAATAAGTTTGCTGAAATTCCGCCGTTTATAGTGAACATTGACCCAACCATCACGTTAAATGCTGAAGATGCTCCATGGTTACGGTCGAAGCGATCATAATGTATTATTATCATGTACTGTGAAGCATTTGTGGCGATTCTATCAGTAACATTGGTCGTTTGCCCTAAATGACATGAAACCTCGAACACGATAGCCCATATTGTGAAGGATTTTTTGTGATGTGTGCAATTATCCAAGTTTACTATTTTTCCTTGCAAGTATGACACATAATATGACGGCACGCGAAGGTTTCGCGTTGTTTGGATCATTTTTTATTTTTTATGCTCGTTTCAAACTATATTCAAAACGGCGGGCATGAAGATCCTTCGCTCGGGGCGGAGTTTCACTAAACTTTCACTGGATCTCTAATGAAATAGCATGTTGTGAACCCAATAAATATTTTTACAAAAAATCTTTAGCATTATATCATGTGCCTGTAGTTCAAATCTGGCCGGCCTCCTACCGATTCGGCAGGAATTTGTCTTTTACACGAGGGGTGGACGGAAAGGTTCCAGATACACATGGTTGGGAAATTATCCATCTTAGGTGGTCTACTATTTTTGAAAAATGTGTTGGTTCCAATGTGAAACTTTAATTTTGTGGTTCCTTCACAAAACACCCCCTTTTCGGCACCTCGAAAATGGAAAATGGATTTTTCGTGCGATGAAAAGGAAAACTTCCTCCTGCAACATTGTAAGATATCCCAAGATACACATGTGTGCACAATATGGATACATTATCACAAACTATGTGGCGATTCTATCAGTAACATTGGTCGTTTTCCCTAAATGCCATGAAACCTCGAACACGATAGCCCATATTGTAAAGGATTTTTTGTGATGTGTGCAATTATCCAAGTTTATTATTTTTCCTTGCAATTATGACACATAATATGACGGCACGCGAAGGTTTCGCGTTGTCTGGATCATTTTTGAATTTTTTTATGCTCGTTTCAAACTATATTCGAAACGGCGGGCATGAAGATCCTTCGCTCGGGGCGGAGTTTCGCTAAACTTTCACTGGATCTCTGATGAAATAGCATGTTGTGAACCCAATAAATATTTTTACAAGAAATCTTGAGCATTATATCATGTGCCTGTAGTTCAAATCTGGCCGGCCTCCAGCCGATTCGGCAGGAATTTGTCTTTTTCACGAGGGATGGACGGAAAGGTTCCAGATACACATGGTTGGGAAATTATCCATCTTAGGTGGTCTACTATTTTTAAAAAATGTGTTGGTACCAATGTGAAACTTTAATTTTGTGGTTCCTTTAGAAAACACCCCCTTTTCGGCACCTCGAAAATGGAAAATGGATTTTTCGTGTGATAAAAAGGAAAATTTCCTCCTGCAACATTGTAAGACATCCCAATATACACATGTGTGCACAATATGGATACATTATCACAAACTATGTGGCGATTCTATCAGTTACATTGATCGTTTTCCCTAAATGCCATGAAACCTCGAACACGATAGCCCATATTGTGAAGGATTTTTTGTGATGTGTGCAATTATCCAAGTTTATTATTTTTCCTTGCAAGTATGACACATAATATGACGGCACACGAAGGTTTCGCGTTGTTTGGATCATTTTTGAATTTTTTATGCTCGTTTCAAACTATATTCAAAACGGCGGGCATGAAGATCCTTCGCTCCGGGCGGAGTTTCGCTAAACTTTCACTGGATCTCTAATGAAATAGCATGTTGTGAACCCAATAAATATTTTTACAAAAAGTCTTGAGCATTATATCATGTGCCTGTAGTTCGGCCGGCCTCCTGCCGATTTGGCAGGACTTTGTCTTTTTCACGAGGGGTGGACGGAAAGGTTCCAGATACACATGGTTGGGAAATTATCCATCTTAGGTGGTCTACTATTTTTGAAAAATGTGTTGGTACAAATGTGAAACTTTAATTTTGTGGTTCCTTCACAAAACACCCCCTTTTTGGCACCTCAAAAATGGAAAATGGATTTTTCGTGCGATGAAAAGGAAAACTTCTTCCTGCAACATTGTAAGACATCTCAAGATACACATGTGTGCACAATATGGATACATTATCACAAACTATGTGGCGATTCTATCTGTAACATTGGTCGTTTGCCCTAAATGCCATGAAACCTCGAACACGATAGCCCATATTGTGAAGGATTTTTTGTGATGTGTGCAATTATCCAAGTTTATTATTTTTCCTTGCAAGTATGACACATAATATGACGACACACGAAGCTTTCGCGTTGTTTGGATCATTTTTGAATTTATTATGCTCATTTCAAACTATATTCAAAACGGCGGGCATGAAGATCCTTCGCTCGGAGCGGAGTTTCGCTAAACTTTCACTGGATCTCTGATGAAATAGCAAGTTGTAAACCTAATAAATATTTTTACAAAAAATCTTGAGCATTATATCATGTGCCTGTAGTTCAAATCTGGCCGGCCTCCTACCGATTCGGCAGGAATTTATCTTTTTCATGAGGGGTGGATGAAAAGGTTCAAGATATACATGGTTGGGAAATTGTCCATATTAGGTGGTCTACTATTTTTGAAAAATGTGTTGGTACCAATGTGAAATTTTAATTTTGTGGTTCCTTCACCAAACACCCCCTTTTCGGCACCTCGAAAATGGAAAATGGATTTTTCATGCGATGAAAAGGAAAACTTCCTCCTGCAACATTGTAAGACATCCCAAGATACAAATGTGTGCACAATATGGATACATTATCACAAACTATGTGGCGATTCTATCAGTAAAATTTGGGCGTTTGCCCTAAATGCCATGAAACCTCGAACACGATAGCCCATATTGTGAAGGATTTTTTGTGATGAGTGCAATTATCCAAGTTTATTATTTTTCCTTGCAAGTATGACAAATAATATGACGGCACGCGAAGGTTTCGCGTTGTTTGGATCATTTTTGAATTTATTATGCTCGTTTCAAACTATATTCAAAACGGCGGGCATGAAGATCCTTCGCTCGGAGCGGAGTTTCGCTAAACTTTCACTGGATCTCTGATGAAATAGCAAGTTGTGAACCCAATAAATATTTTTACAAAAAATCTTGAGCATTATATCATGTGCCTGCAGTTCAAATCTGGCCGGCCTCCTACCGATTTGGCAGGAATTTGTCTTTTTCACGAGGGGTGGACGAAAAGGTTCAAGATACACATGGTTGGGAAATTATCCATATTAGGTGGTCTACTATTTTCGAAAAATGTGTTGGTACCAATGTGAAACTTTAATTTTGTGGTTCTTTCACAAAACACCTCCTTTTCGGCACCTCGAAAATGGAAAATGGATTTTTCGTGATGAAAATGATAACTTCCTCCTGCAACATTGTAAGACATCCCAAGATACACATGTGTGCACAATATGGATACATTATCACAAACTATGTGGCAATTCAATCAGTAACATTGGTCGTTTGCCCTAAATGCCATGAAACCTCGAACACGATAGCCCATATTGTGAAGAATTTTTTGTGATGTGTGCAATTATCCAAGTTTATTATTTTTCCTTGCAAGTATGACACATAATATGATGGCACGCGAAGGTTTCGGGTTGTTTGGATCATTTTTGAATTATTTATGCTCGTTTCAAACTATATTCAAAACGGCGGGCATGAAGATCCTTCGCTCGGGGCGGAGTTTCACTAAACTTTCACTGGATCTCCGATGAAATAGCATGTTGTGAACCCAATAAATATTTTTACAAAAAATCTTGAGCATTATATCGTGTTCCTGTAGTTCAAATCTAGCCGGCCTCCTACCGATTCGGCAGGAATTTGTCTTTTTCACGAGGGGTGTACGGAAAGGTTCCAGATACACATGGTTGGAAATTATCCATCCTAGGTGGTCAACTATTTTTGAAAAATGTGTTGGTACCAATGTGAAACTTTAATTTTGTGGTTCCTTCAGAAAACACCCCCTTTCTGGCACCTCGAAAATATAAAATGGATTTTCCGTGCGATGAAAAGGAAAACTTCCTCCTGGAACATTGTAAGACATCCCAAGATACACATGTGTGCACAATATGGA
Source organism: Lolium perenne (assembly GCF_019359855.2). Classification (NCBI taxonomy): domain Eukaryota; kingdom Viridiplantae; phylum Streptophyta; class Magnoliopsida; order Poales; family Poaceae; genus Lolium; species Lolium perenne. The sequence goes on from NC_067245.2 coordinate 194,844,298, forward strand.
TGCATTATCACAAACTATGTGGCGATTCTATCAGTAACATTGGTCGTTTTCCCTAAATGCCATGAAAACTCGAACACGATAGCCCATATTGTGAAGGATTTTTTGTGATGTGTGCAATTATCCAAGTTTATTATTTTTCCTTGCAAGTATGACACATACTATGACGGCACGCGAAGGTTTCGCGTTGTTTGGATCATTTTTGAATTTTTTATGCTTGTTTCAAACTATATTCAAAACGGCGGGCATGAAGATCCTTCGCTCGGGGCTGAGTTTCGCTAAACTTTCACAGGATATCTGATGAAATAGCAAGTTGTGAACCCAATAAATATTTTTACAAAAAATCTTGAGCATTATATCATGTGCCTATAGTTCAAATCTGGCCGGCCTCCTACCGATTCGGCAGGAATTTGTCTTTTTCACGAGGGGTGGACGGAAAGGTTCAAGATACACATGGTTGGGAAATTATACATCTTAGGTGGTCTACTATTTTTGAAAAATGTGTTGGTACCAATGTGAAACTTTAATTTTGTGGTTCCTTCACAAAACACCCCATTTTCGGCACCTCGAAAATGGAAAATGGATTTTCCGTGCGATGAAAAGGAAAACTTCCTCCTGCAACATTGTAAGACATCCCAAGATACACATGTGTGCACAATATGGATACATTATCAGAAACTATGTGGCGATTCTATCAGTAACATTGGTCATTTGCCCTAAATGCCATGAAACCTCGAACACGATAGCCCATATTGTGAAGGATTTTTTGTGATGTGTGCAATTATCCAAGTTTATTATTTTTTCTTGCAAGTATGACACATAATATGACGGCACGTGAAGGTTTCGCGTTGTTTGGATCATTTTTGAATTTTTTATGCTCGTTTCAAACTATATTCAAAACGGCGGGCATGAAGATCCTTCGCTCGGGGCGGGGTTTCGCTAAACTTTCACTGAATCTGTGATGAAATAGCATGTTGTGAACCCAATAAATATTTTTACAAAAAATCTTGAGCATTATATCATGTTCCTGTAGTTCAAATCTGGCCGGCCTCCTACCGATTCGGCAGGAATTTGTCTTTTTCACGAGGGTTGGACGGAAAGGTTCCAGATACACATGGTTGGGAAATTATCCATCTTAGTTGGTCTACTATTTTTGAAAAATGTGTTGGTACCAATGTGAAACTTTAATTTTGTGGTTCCTTCACAAAACACCCCCCTTTTCGGCACCTCGAAAATAGAAAATGGATTTTTCGTGCGATAAAAAGGAAAACTTCCTCCTGCAACATTGTAAGACATCCCAAGATACACATGTGTGCACAATATGGATACATTATCACAAACTATGTGGCGATTCAATCAGTAACATTGGTCGTTTGCCCTAAATGCCATGAAACCTCGAACACGATAGCCCATATTGTGAAGGATTTTTTGTGATGTGTGCAATTATTCAAGTTTATTATTTTTCCTTACAAGTATGACACATAATATGATGGCACGCGAAGCTTTCGCGTTGTTTGGATCATTTTTGAATTTTTTATGCTTGTTTCAAACTATATTCAAAACGGCTGGCATGAAGATCCTTCGCTCGGGGTGGAGTTTCACTAAACTTTCACTGGATCTCTAATGAAGTAGCATGTTGTGAACCCAATAAATATTTTTACAAAAAATCTTGAGCATTATATCATGTGCATCTGGCCGGCCTCCTACCGATTCGGCAGGAATTTGTCTTTTTCACGAGGGGTGGACGGAAAGGTTCCAGATACACATGGTTGGGAAATTATCCATCTTAGGTGGTCTACTATTTTTTAAAAATGTGTTGGTATCAATGTGAAACTTTAATTTTGTGGTTCCTTCACAAAACACCCCCTTTTCGGCACCTCGAAAATGGAAAATGGATTTTTCGTGCGATGAAAAGGAAAACTTCCTCCTGCAACATTGTAAGACATCCCAAGATACACATGTGTGCACAATATGGATACATTATCACAAACTATTTTGCGATTCTATCAGTAACATTGGTCGTTTGCCTTAAATGCCATGAAACTTCGAACACGATAGCCCATATTGTGAAGGATTTTTTCTGATGTGTGCAATTATCCAAGTTTATTATTTTTCCTTGCAAGTATGACACATAATATGACGGCACGCGAAGGTTTCGCGTTGTTTGGATAATTTTTTAATTTGTTATGCTCGTTTCAAACTATATTCAAAACGGTGGGCATGAAGATCCTTCGCCCGGGGCGGAGTTTCGCTAAACTTTCACTGGATCTCTGATGAAATAGCATGTTGTGAACCCAATAAATATTCATCTTATGCGGTCTAATATAAACTAATCCACCATCTTTAGCACCGGTTCCAGCCAGTAACCGGCATAAAAGGGGTATATAAACTAATCAACCATCTTTAGCACCGGTTCCAGCCATTAACCTTGATAAAACGACAACGACTTTATTGAAATTTAACAAGATACGTTAACTAAACTTAAACTAAAACAACGGCAACACGGCTTTATTGAAATTTAGCATTAACTAAATTTAAACTAAAATAACAACTTCTACTAGTTCTTCCGTGCATCCGATGCTGCCCTCCTGGCTGCCGCCTCCTGCCGTAGCTCCTCCTCACGACGACGCTTATGCATCTCCTCACTATCCAGATCCGCCACACGCGGCCGCTTATGCAGCTCCTAGAGACTCTGTCTCTCAAATGCTTCTATGGTAGCCGCTAGCGCCGCCTCCTCCCACTCCTCTATCTCTGCGAGCTGCGGGTCCACCTCATCCGCTGCTGCCCCCCTGGCTGCCGCCTCCTGTCGCAGCTGCTGCTGCAGCTCCTCCCACTCCTCTATCTCCGCGAGCTGCGGGTCCACCTCCACCGGCGGCGGGTGCGGCTTTGGGGGCATTGTGCAATGGGCTAGGGTTCGGTTATGAGTGAAATGGGAGACAAAGGGGCGTACTATTTATAGAGGGCGTTTAGGCGGGAAATCTCCGCGCTGCGCGTCGTGGCGGGAAAATATCCCGCGCGGCGTCGTGGCGCGGAAAATGTCCCGCGCGGCGTCGTGGCGCGAAAATGTCCCGCGCGGCGTCGTGGCGGGAACCCGCGCAGCGTCGTGGTGGGAACTCGATCCCGCGAGGAACAGAGAAAAAAGGCGGGAAGAAAGCGAAAAATTTCAGCCGAAATTTCGCCCCTTTTGCACCGGTTCCAGCCACGAACCGGTGCAAAAGGGTCTCCCCTGAAAACTGCCCGCGCGCCCCTCTTCCTCCTCAGATCGACCATGCGCGAGGATAAAAAAACACGCCGGCAGGCTGCCAAAATTCACCACGTGCCTCCGCCGCCGCCTCCTCCCGCGCCCTCTCCGCCGGCGCGCGTCGCCCGCCTCCTCCCTCCTCTCGTCCGCGCGCCTGCCGCCGCCGCCCGGCCACCTCCGCCACCGCCGCCCGGCAGCCCCTCCGCCTGCGCCGCCGGCCGCCCCCCTCCGCCTGCGCCGCCCGGCCAGCCGATCGAGCCAGAGGTGAGGCGCCGCCCGCCACCCCTGCCTCCTAGCTTTTTTTTCTTTTAGTTAGTTTATATTTAGTTAGGAAATTTTAGTTAGAAATTTGTATTTGGAAATTTTAGTTTGGAAATTTTAGTTAGAAAATTGTATTTGGAAATTTTAGTTAGGAAGTTTTATTTAGGAAATTTGAATATGTAGGTTTTATTTAGGAAATTTTAGTTAGGAAATTTGAATATGTAGGTTTATTTAGATGGAAAATTTAGTTAGAAAATTAGTTAGATTTTAAATAGTATGTGTTAGAAAAAAGTTACTTTGATTAGTGTGTGTTAGATGGAATATGTAAGTACTTTATTTAGATGTGTTAGAAAAAAAATTAGATGGAATATGTAAGTACTTTGATTAGTATGCGTTAGATGGAATATGTAAGTACTTTATTTAGATGTGTTAGAAAAAAATTAGATGGAATATGTAAGTACTTTATTAGTATATGTTAGAAAATATTTAATTACTTTGATTCATATTCATAAGTACTTTACACAAATTCAATATTATATTTGTTAGTTTGCATACGATGCCGCGCCTCCGCGTCCTAGAGCTAGGACAGTTTTAGAGGAGATGCAGCAGATGGGGGAAGTTCGGGACTGGGCTCCGCCGGGTGGCACTGGGAGGTGTTATCTTCTGGGGCGCGCACCTTGTTGCAGAATTCGGGTCCCGTCGTCGACCCGGATATTCTCTGGTGGAGGTCTTATGGGCCACGGTAGTTTCAGAGGGAGCCGGCCCCGCCGGAGGAGGTAGCTCAGCGCATTGCAGCGGAGGACGAGCACATTCGCCGTTACATGTATGCGTTAGACACCATGTATAGGAACGGATGGTCAGTTATGCAGGGATCTCATGTTAGCTATGCTCCCGTTACTGTTCCGTGGCTTTGGGGGTTCACCCAGCGCGGCTCAGGACCCGGTCGGCGCGTTATAGGACCCGGTCGGCGCGGTTGAGAGGTTGTAGTAGTGATTGATGTATTAGGGTTAAATAAACATGAACCCGATCTATGTATGCATGTAACCGCACTATCTGCTTTCAGCACTATATTATCGATCCTTAGTTAAGAACTATATATGTATTGAGCATTATCCTTAATTAGTACCTATATATATGTATAACTCTAATATTTTGATCATGTATTGAGCATTATTCTTAATTACTTGTAAGTCTTTGCAGAAACTTGTAAGTCTTTGCAGAAACTTGCTTCGTTGTGTTTATAGCATTAGAATAACTCGTAATTCTTTGCAGAAACTATGGAAAGAGACCTAGAAAAAGAATACCTCGTCGAGGAGATTATCCGTGATGATGACGATATCACCTCTATTTACGTAAACCAATTCGGCGAGGGAGACGAGCGAACCCGGGGAGACGGCTCCGATGAGGAAGATGAGCAAGACCACCGTGGAGACGGCTCCGGTGAGGGAGAAGGTGACGACTGCGAGGGAGAAGCTCACGGCGCCGAGGTGTATATATATTAATTAACCAAGCCTACAGATTTGTGCATATACATATATTAACATTGTTTCTTCTTTTAGACCTCCCGATCAACAAACTCTACTGGCAGAACTAAACGAGGCTCGACCAGAAAGATGGAAGACCATGAAAGGTGCACCATCACAGAAATCGCTATAGATGGCGATCCGATTTCTCCCAAGCATCACGCAAAAAAGTTTGTAAGTCAATGCAGAGTTATTGTTAGGGACACCATCCTGATCACCACTCAAGAATGGAAGAAACCTGCAAAGGCGGACGAAGGAGTTACTTATGTCGATATGAGATCCAAAAATCTGATGTTTAGGAAACTCCTGGTAAATTTCACATTTCCGGAGCCAGCTGACTCTGATAGTGAGAATGGCAGGCCAGACCCTGAGGATCCCGAGCTGAATAGCGTACAACGAAGAGTCAAGAAGTGGGCTCTTAAGAAGATGGCACTACAGTTCAACGACTACAAGAAGAAATTGGACAACTTCTTTGTCAAGAAAAAGAAGACTCCAGATTTCAACGGCCCCTATGAGAAGATAAAAGACCACTGGGAGGCATTTGTGAAGTACAAGACATCAGAGAGGGCAAAGACAAGGTCAGTCACCAATACGAAAAATGCTGCTAATAAGATGTACTTCCATACCATGGGGCGAGGAGGCTACAAGGCTGGCAGACCTAAGTGGGGGAAATGGGAGAATGACCTAATTACAAAGGGGATCGAGCAGAGGTACGGAAATGGAACCAGCGGTCAAGGGATTGGTTTTACGCGCATGGGGGCACGTTGGATGCACAAGGGAACTGTATATATACACGAAGACATCAGGAAAACCCACTTCCTATCGAAGCCTTTAGAACTGTTGCAAAGGAAGTTGAAGAGGGGAAGTTCCGTCCCGAAAGAGAGAAGGGCCAGCTCACACGCGCCCTTGGGAATCCTGAGCACCCAGGACGAACACGAACCATAACAGGTGGCAAGCCGTGGTGTGTTGGGTTTCCTGCAGAAACGAAGAAATATCCCGATAGAAGCCGTCAGAGGAAAAAAGATGTGGTTCAAGATCGCGTTGCTAAGCTAGAGGAGCAAGTGAGGATGATAATGTCAGGCTCAGTCACCCAACCTCAAGCTAATCAGCAGATAGAAGAAGTTGCATTCGATGCTACTGGCCAGGGATCTCAGCGAAAAAACAGCGGCTTCCACGGAGCTGCCGGGTGATGATGCAGATGTGGATCCGCAGATGGCTCCTCCCTCCCCTGTGGATCCGCAGATGGCTCCTCCCTCCCCTGTGGATCCGCAGATGGCTCCTCTCTACCCTGTGGATTATCTCACAGAGTCAACACCTTGTGAGCTACATTTCAAAACGATGGGCTACTTAACGCTCAAGGCGGCGATCGGCTATGTCTAACCGCTAGTACCTGATCAAAGATACCACTTCAAACCGGTTCCACCTGGCTACGCTGTTGCCGGGGTGGATCAAGTTATGGATGGGTATGGGCCACTGAGGCTTGACCACCCTGCCGGTGAAGGGGATTTGCTAGAGTTGGGAGAAGCCAAGAACACTGCAGTTCTATGGCGAAAGGAATTCATTGTGGTTGGAAGGCGCCAACAAGGTCTCCACCGAGCCAGCATTCCCCACCGATGCAGCCGTCTCCAGTGCGTCAGCCTTCTCCGCCGGCGCGTGAGCCTTCTCCGCCGCCACGTGAGCCTTCTCCGCAGCCCACCACTCAGTCTAAGAGCAAAAGGCGGACCGCTATGGCATTGAGTCGTAACCGATCACCGAAACGCAAACAAGAGCCCCTCCCAAGAGTGCCTAAGATTCCTCCCAAGAGACCTTATGACTATACAGATGAGGAAAATGACAAGATCGCAAAGGAACAACACATGAAATCCATGTTTGGCAAGAAAAAGCCCCAGCCTGAGCCCGAGCCAGCTATATCCAAGGAAAAGAAGTTGAAACTGCTGAAGAGCCTTCATCAACCTGAGCTAAGTCTTTCATCGAACTATGACCGGTCTATTCGCAAGTCAAATGTGGTAGCAAGAGAGCGGTGGAAAAAAAGTAAGGAAGAAGGGAAACTAGTTCCCCAGCTTGGAACCCAGAAAAACTCGTGCGCCCCGCTCCAAGTGTATCCCGATGTCCTGCATTGCCTTGATCCGACGATGGTAAAACTATAAAAAGATGAGGCAGATGCAGCCGGTATGAGTATTCCTGAGTACTAAAGTCGCATCGAATTCATGTTCACGGGCCCTGTCCAAATAGCATACCAGTACACGTATGGGCAACCTCTTGTCAAAGCTGAGGAGTCGCCTCATCTATCAACACAAATGCGAAGACTACATAATTGATACTTGGATGCATGTAAGGACGGTCAGAACTGGATCATGGTGGCAATCAAAGATGGGCACTACGGGCGAACTGACGTGATGAACATCGAATTTTGTGAATTATTTCAGTTGTTCAATCAAGACGCCCTCGACAAATCTCTGCTGAGTGTCTACTGTCTGTAAGTATTATTTATGTAATTAAGTCTCTATCGCGGCTCGTCCATTGCATGCATATAACTATCTATATTATGCCGAATGAAGATCCGCGAATGCCGCAAGGGGCAAATCTATGATCTAGGGTTCGTTGACCCATATACCGTGAATGGTATACTGTCGACAGCTCTCCCAAGGACACAGAGAATAACTTGGTATATGCCTTAAGGAAAAACTCATACAAAAGGGAAATACTATTTCCTTACAACTTCGCGTGAGTGTTACTGACTTCACACATTAAATCTTTTTCGCTTAATCAATGCGTTAAGTGTAATTTATGAGTTATGCATATGTGTCCGCAGGTTTCACTATATCCTGCTAGTCATTGAACCCGACACCGGGGTAGTAGAAGTCATGGACTCGAAGAGTAAACCCCTTGAGGCGTGGGGGGACATGGCTGATATCCTCCACAAGGCTTGGAAACGGTTCGCCAACAAGTCTCCGTGTTTACAGAATAAAGAGCTTCGAATAAAATATGTACCGGTAAGTACTACTGTGGCTAGGCCGCGCATCTCTTTGATACTAGTTTCAATACCATTATTATCATTCTTGATTATATATTATTTTGATTGAACTTTGTTCTCGTAAAGTGCTTGAGGCAAGAGGACGGGAATAATTTATGCGGGTTCTATGTTTGCGAGTTCATCCGCCAGAATACCCACCATGTGACCAAAATTTTGGAACAACTTGATGTACGTAAACAACATTCATGACTTTATTTTATCACCTTGTGTTTCATTCACATACACACATATATATATTCTGACCACCGTACCTTCTTCAAATTATTAGATCCAACGGTTGCGGGACGGTGAAAGGATCGTATGCCGCACCTTGAGGGGGGGTGAATAGGTGCTAACCAATTTTTAGTTCTTTTTCAATTTAGGCTTGACACAAAGGTAAATTCTCTAGATATGCAACTAAGTGAATTTACCTATATGACAAGGTTAACAACTAAGCAAGATATAGCTACGCAATATATAGGAGATAGAGTAGGATAGAGGTAACCGAGAGTGGAGCACGTGGAGACACGGAGATGATTCCCGTAGTTCCCTTCCTTTGCAAGAAGGTACGTCTACGTTTGGAGGAGTGTGGTTGCTACGAAAGCCAAACCAACAGCCACGAAGGCTTCACTCAGATCTCCTGTGAGCAACGCCACGAAGGCCTAGCCCACTTCCACTAAGGGATTTCCTCGAGGCAGAAATCGGGCCTTTACAAGGTTCTTGGGGCACACATCCACAACCAAATTGGAGGCTCCCAAATCTGTAACAACACAACAATCAACAACAATTCATCAACAACGAACAACTAGGGATCCAAAGAGGAACACTAGCAAGAGGACCCTCAAGCAAATGAGGGTGAAATGTAAATCGCTTCGGTGAGGATGTAGATCGGTGTCTTTTCCTTCGAATCTCTAAAGATCAAGAGCTTTGGTTGGGTGAGGGAGGAGATCTTGCAAATCTTGTGTTCTTGAGGTGGCTCTAATGGTGGTGAAGCTTGGCAGATTTTTTGTGCAATGATTGAGCAACTTGTCCCAATGGAGAAGAGGGCCTTTTATATGGGAAGGATTTCAGATCTGACCGTTATGGCACTTTTCGTGTAACACCGGAAGTTCCGGCCAGGAGGGCCGGAACTTCCGGCTGGATGCTTTTGTCATAGGCGAGCTGGCAGGCAGAGTCCGGGCGGAACTAGGGCGGAACTTCCGGAGACCGGAAGTTCCGGCCAAGTTCAGGCCAAGTTCCGGAAAACTGAGAAAACCATACTGGCATGTTCTGGGGCACAAATGCCAGGTTTCCGGAACTTGCCCAGAAGTTGGGCGGAAGTTCCGCTGACCGGAACTTCCGGCCAACGGCACCAGAACTTTCGGCCAGCGTACGACGAGCTTCAACGTGAGGGGCGCTGAGGATCTGCTGAGAGGAGAAAAAAAACCGAGCGTGTACGAGCAATTCAAAAAGAATGGGTGGGGTTCTTACTTGAGCAAGTCATAGCTCCAGACGGAGAACACTATGTGTCCGCCATCCAATATTGAATAGAAATTATTTTCAAAGTATATATATATATATATATATCGTGTGTCAATTCGATCTAATGGTTTCCTATATATATGTGTGTGTATTATAACGTGTTTGGAATGGAGGCAGAGTCTGCCGCGGCAGCGTTTTAGTGTAAATTTCCTACCGCGGCAGCATTTTAGTGCAATTCCCTGCCGCGGCAGACTCTGCCGAGGCAGGGAAGGGCACCAAAACCCTGCCGCGGCACAACCGGTCCCCCGCCGGGCGCTCCACAGACGGCCACGTGGTGCCCCCTTTAGCACTGGTTCGTAACTGAACCGGTGCAAAGGGGGGGGGGGGCCTTTTGCACCGGATTGTTTGCACAGGTTCACAATCCGGTGCATATGGCCAATATGAACCGGTGCAAAAGGCCATGTTTCTACTAGTGTCACCACCGTGCTTACTGAGAAGATCGGGCCACCCCTTATCAGTTTATACACATGATTACGGTCTATATGCATGCTCCCCCTCCCCCCTACCCCGGGTATATCAAATATCTACAAGACTGCAAGTCGCATATTTTCAGTCTCTAGCCGAAGTAATAAAACCAACATCCGCTAGTTGATTTAGCTTACGGTTGCACTCTTACAAAACCAGTCTCAATCTGAATATCGCAAGGTTGGCTGGACCGCTCGTCTCAATACCGCCAAGAACAAAATAGCAACGAGAGGGTAACAAATCAAGATCATCCCACCGGTTACCATACATGCATCTACACATACATAGCTCTATTACCACTGTTGGGAATGCGCTACACAAAACAAAAATATCCTCCACGTGGAGGAATATGTCGATAAAGTTCTTGAGGTAGTCGCGAGTTGATTCCCATAGGTAGATTTTTTAGCCGCGAGAACATGTTATCCCACGATCAAGTGCCGTACATTCACACCTCCGAGGCATTCACACGCATGGGAGAAGCATTATTGCATTGAACATGCGATCAAGCACACGAACATAACGTGAATGTGTCGATGAAGATCATGTAGGGCTTACCGAAAGATCTGGGCATTGTTAGTGATTCACGAAATCGCCGTGATGAAGAGGTGACGATGCCGACGGTGAAGTCATGGCGGCATTGTCTAGGGAGGTTGTACTAAAAGGAGGGGCGTCAGCGCCAGCAGTGCTTGGGCAGCGTCGGCTAGGGAGGCTTTGGGCAGCACGGTAGTGCGGGTAGGTTGACCTTGTCCTTGCCCCACTCCCTCTCTTTTCATGCGGGGGGGGGGGGGGCATCGGTGACAAGGGATTAACTTATCAATGCCTATGGATTGTAGGCTAGGGTTTAGTTAGAAGTAGAGGGCAAGTAGATCTCGAAGGTTTCAGCCGAAAAGTACTCGACGACTATGAAAACTAGGGTTTGCAGACAATGATTCGATTTATTCTTTGTCCCTCGACTCCCCCTTATCTATGAGGTGAAGCCGAGGGATTCGGGCTATACAAGTTTACAGAGTCCGGGACGGTTTCTAACTCATCCCGCCAGATTACAAACAACACTTCCTATTACAACTCTATCTTTCCTTAGTAAATCTTGGGCTCCCGAATCTTCTTATTCTTCGGGTATTGGGCTTCCAGTAAACCCCGGGTACCATCTTCGGCAGGCCCATTTGGGATGCCTATGTCAGTAGCCCCCGAGATTTTGCTTGAATCGTAGAGTCAGGGAAAATCTCCATTGTTTATTTTTACTCGAAAGCTTTAACCTTTTATATTTCTTCACATAAAATTCTATATTGTACAGGGATACTGGTAATTGGGGCTAGTTCATCTGACGGATCAGGTACTAGTTAACTGCTCTAGTGGCAATCCGCAAAAACCTACTTCAAAATCACGTCCCCGGACATGATCTCGGGATACTGGTGTAAACGTCGACAGGTGCCGCTTAAGGTCTTACCATTCTGTCGAGTCCCAGTCAAATTTATCGGGTACCTAACGCGTCCGTTAGGATTTTTCTTCGTATCTGTTGATACGGATAAAAGTAGCAGAGCGCAGTCTTTGGCGATGCCACGCCCAGCAGAACGGATCTGGGGTCTTACCTTCGCAAATTTGCGGCATTCAGAAATTGATCGCAACTTCGGCGTTCTGAGAATATATTGTCGAGTGCTTTTCCGGCTGTTGGAATGGCACATTTTATCGAGTCATATATGACTTATATTGTTCTCCCGATGGGAGTATATGTAGAGTTAATTATAACTCGAAATATACTCTCTTGTTTTTCTATTTTTGTTAATTTCATCGGGCACGCGAACAGCGTTCCCGATGGGAGTAGTTTCGAGGCTACAACCAAGAACTTGTGCTTGGTTGTAGGCTCAACATTTTAGTCCACCTTGTCGCTATATTTTCATTACTTCCCAATATGATCTCTTTCTTCTTCTCTTTTTTTTTATCTCTCGGGTGCGCGAACAGCGTTCTCGATGGGAGTAGCCCCCGAGGCTACAGCCAAGGACTTGTGCTTGGTTGTAGGCTCCCGCAATTTCTATATTTGTCATACTCGAAAATTTACTTTTTCTGAAGTAGCCCCGAGCATTTGGGCAAAAACTTGTATTTGATCAAAGGCTCCCGAAGTATTGAATAATTCTTTCTGTCGCCACTTTTCTTTTATTTTTCTTGTCGACATACTTCCCTTAATCAAATTTACTTCATCCTTCTCGAATAGTCGTGAGTTCTCTGCCCTGTGGGTCCATTGCTTCGACCATGTTGACACGTCGTGCAGGTAGTGGACACACGTCCTCCGCTTTTCCTGGCGCACGTACGGTAACGCCTATTTCAGTAAAAATACTCTTTTGCCCTTGTGTCTAGAAGATCCATCCTCACCACACGATTTCTTCATCCAACGGCACACTGCTTCACCCGAATCTTATATAAACCCTTCTTCAACCTTCGTTCATCCCTCGCTTGCGCCGCTCACCTGCCTTTTCGCAAAACTTCCCCGCGCCCAACTCTCTCCAATCTTCCGTACGCACATACATTGCTCGCCCACCGCCGTTGATGCCACCGCGCACGCGTCTCGACTCGCCACAAGACGCCGGAATCCAAGATGGCCGCCGAGGATTTTGAGTGGGAGAGATCCAAAATCTCCAATCAAGACATCAACACGCTGAAGAGGCTCGGCCTCATGACGAAGGAGGACGCCATCCGCTTTCCTAGCGAAGAAAGCTACCCCAAGCCTCCAATGGAGTATCGGGTTAGTTTTGTTGATCACCTGATCCGCGGCCTTTCAACCCCAATCCACGATTTCCTCCGCGGCCTTCTTTTTGTTTATGGGATTCAACTGCACCGCTTGACTCCCAATTCCATCCTTCACATTTCTATTTTTATCACACTTTGCGAATGCTTCCTCGGAATCACTCCCAATTGGGCTCGTGGAAGCGCATTTTCTCGCCTCCGCCGTAATGGCTCCCACAACGTCACTTATAACATAGGTGGCGTTGTTATCTCAGTGTTCGGACTGATGTCGATTATTTCGACGTCAAGTTTCCTGATTCTGTCCAAGGATGGCGCAAAAAGTGGCTCTCCATCCACGAAGCAAGCGCCAATTCTGGGGAGCACAACATGGTTCCTTTTGACGGAAGTGCCGTGATTCAGCGTCGCCGTTCTCGGGATGCCGAAGCTTCGAAGAAGAGAAAAAGGCGACAGAGGCGCTCATGGCTCGTATCCGTCATCTTCAAAACACTCGAGGCAAAGAGCTATCTCGGTGTTCAAATTACTGCCTACTTCCTTAGGATTAGAGTGCAGCCTCTTCGTGCTCGCAAAAATCCCCTTTGGACGTATTCTGGTGAAAATGACGCCAACGTAATCTCCGTTGATCTTTCCGTAAAGGATTTGGAAAAATTGGTTCGAAGAATTTCTCGATTAGGCAAGAAGGATCCTATTCCCTCCTCCTGTCGAGTGGAACCATACAGTGCTTCCAATCCTCTTCCCGAGGTATTTTGTCTTCTCGAAGTTTTATCTTGTTTTGAACTGTTCCTCGTATCTTATTTGCAGTGGTATCTCACTTATTCTCTTTTGTCACTATTTCTTTGTAGAATCATCCTACTATGGCTTCCCTTCCTCCTCTTCCTGAGGATGGAGAGGTCGAAGAAAGAGCCGTTGTCGATGATGTCAACCAGGAGACCCCCTCTTTTGTGAATGAACCCGCAGATTCTCGAAAATCTGCGGGATCTACTGAGAAGGATGCTGCCTCTGAAGATACAACATCAGCGCAATCTCCTCCTCCTGCTGTTTCTCCGAAGAGCAAAAGGAAAAGGAGCAATGCCGAAGATTCCGGGACCTCGAAACCCGAAGAAACTGCTCCTTTACCTCGAAAAGCAGCTTATGATCCATACATCGAGAGTATCATCAGCTCGTAGGTTCCTTGCTCTTTTCCTTTTCTATTTGAAGAATTTTATTTTGCCTTGCTTTTTATGCTGCCACTATTTTGTCACAGTGATGATGAAGAAACACCAACTTTAGATGTGGCTGCTCGAACGAGCACGTCACATACTTTAGTTATTTCGAAAAACCAGCTTGAAGGGGAGGAATCGTCGCCTCCTCAACAAAATGTTGATACATCTACTCCTCCTTCGAGCCCCCGTGCCCCTTCACCAAAAAGGGCACGGGTTGAAAAGATTGTTGATCCTGCCCCTCAGTTGGGCAGTTCGTCGACTCTGCTCTTAGATGATGTAAGTTTGTCGGCATCTATATTTTCCTTATTTTGTTTTTTCACACCTTTTCTCTTTTTCATGCCGACGTTTCTTTTGATGTACTTACCTTTGAACAGCCAATGATCAAAGAGCTTCTTCGGATCGGGTCCCAATTTGTTGGGTACCGTGAATATGCCGCCAGAGCCGAAGGTAACGACTTTTATACTTGCTATTTTTCTTTGACTTTCTATTCCTGTTGCTTGTCGCTATTTTTTGAACTTTCTTTTCTTTCTTTTTCATATCTCGACAGAAAAACTTTCAGAGGCCAACGAACGTGTCGACGCACTTGCTCAAAAACTCGAGCAAAGTGAGGCGGCTCGCAAGAAAGCTGAACTTGCTGCTAGCAAAGCCAAGGCCGAGGTTGATGAAGCCAAGGTGAAAGCTGCTAGTGTCGAGGAGCTGCAGAGAAGGCTCAAAGATGCCGAATCTGCCTTAGATGAGCAGAAAACTGCACAACCGTGCGTGAACAAGAGATCATCAAGCGTCTGAAGTCGCAAAGTCGACGTACGCTGAGTAATATCATCAACCCCTTCTATTGTACTTCCTGTTTCTTGGTTTTTGACTAATGGTTTGTCTCGTGTGGCAGCCCAAACAAACCAAGATTTTGATCTGGAGAATCCCGTCAATGACCCTCTCCTTGATGCACTTTCTCTTCTGGAGTTCCATGGGCGCGAAATTCGTGAAGGCGTGGCCAATGCCAGTGCAAGTTTGTCGGCGTTGTTCCCCTACTTCTTCCCGAAGAAAGAGGAACCTTCGACTTTCCTTGCCCTTGCCAAGCTTTTCAATTCGTCGGAAGACCTGGGATTGAAGATGCGTCAGGAGAATATGAAGGTTGCTGTCGAGAGTATCTTGTTGCCCTGGTTGCTGACAGCCAACAGACGCTTGATTGGATGAAGGTTGGCGACACCAGCCAGATAGAGCATTCGAGATGGAGGTCGCTGATCAAGGCAGCCAAGCCCAACACTAAGAAGATCTTGGCGTATCTGGGGATCAAGCCAGCTTCGACTCCTAGCTCCTCGAGGCCGGAGGTCTAGTTGCATGCCTCCTTGTTTCTTTTTCTGTTTCTTTTGCTTTTGTTGCCAAAGTAGTTGTTTTGGCGACACTCATTTCTTTAGCTCTACTGTAGTGCCCTTGTAATGATTCCAAGAAATTAATGAAAAACTCTATCTGTCATTTGATGTTGTCTTGTCTAAATTTCAGTTGATATTTGATAACTATACTCCAACTTCCGCTCCTTCCAATGTATCGCCTTCTTCTCGTGCGAGGAGAGCTTTTGCTGATATCGCACTGTCGACGATACCTTGTCGCAAGAACTGGATGAACTTCGGCGCAACTTCGTATGCGAAGAAGCAAACACTTGTGATGATGGAGCAATCTCGTAAGTCATCCGAAGCCGAAAAAATTGCTCTTCAACAAGCTCACGAAGCCGTGGCTGCTAAGGAAATTGCTGCTTCCGAGGCTGAAAAGGCAACTACTCGAGAAAATTTCATGCTCGAATTAATGAATGAAGCCAGTGCAGATATGTCGGGTATGCCTGTTTCGTCCGCTGATATTTTTTATCTTCATGCTACTGTTTCTTAGAGGTTTCCACTTCTTTGTTTTGATAGGTGCCTTTGTTGATGCTGCTGCCGAGGAAGAGAGGGTAAATGCTAGGACAACCCTCCTTGTTAATCTTTCCCTGGACCATGGTTCGTTGTTTTGGGCTACCCCAGAGAGGACCCGCCAAATTGTCGATTTCAAGATCGCGCCTCTCAAACTCGCGATTTCCTTGACTTCGTACCAAGACCTTGTCCATGGTTTACAACTCCATGTTTCCTCGGAACGTCCAACCAAAAACTCTTCCTGAATTGATGGAAAGGTTCAAGGATGCTCGCAGATATCCATGATTTTGTCAAAGCTCAACTAGTAGGCTGGCGCAGATTTGCTCTTATCATGCTCCAAATCTGCCACTCGAAGCTTGACCTTACCCAGGTTGTCGAGAAGGTTCACCAAAAAGTAAAACGTCGGAGAGTTGGTGTTGACAGGATTAACACGAAGGTTACGCCTATAGCCGAAGAAATGATTGAAGACCTACTTCGGATGGATGCCGACTTTTTGCCGATGGCCATTATGCCGATTTTCTTGGTGCTGCTCCTGAGGAAAACAGGGTTACTCTTGATGACATATTGAATCAAGACTAGTTAGTTTCTTCTTGTAGATATTTTTTCTTTGTAATCCATGACTATATTGTAAAGCAATCATTATATTTCTCTGTTTGTTTAGCCCCCGAGTGTTTCGGTGACTCTTTACTATATTTGTATACTTGCGAGGTTTTGAACCAAGGCATTTATATATTTAAGGCGAATATGAGCCCCCAAGCTTTTTATTGAGTACTATTTTGTATTTTTGTTGACTCACGAGGTATTTGAATACCAAGGCAAGTTTTTCCTTTTGTCGATGAACTATATTGAAATTCGTGGAGCGAAGACTTTGGTCATGTCGATAAAGAAGAAAAGTTATATTGTCACTATCTTTATTATATTGCAGCACCGCGAGCCCGCCTCATTAAAAACCTTCTCCGGCCCCACTCGGTGCCCCGAAAAAGGAAAAGAGTGCGTCTGAAAACTCGCGGGCGTTTCAAGACATTGAAGCTTTACAAAGACTATATTTTGACTCTAGGCGTAAAACGCCTAAGTTGCGCCACGTTCCAGGGGTTTGGCTCCTCCACCCCTGTCTTCTTGTCCTTTATTCTGTATGCTCCTCCTCCAATTACTTCCGTGACAATGTAAGGGCCAAGCCATGGTGACTCGAGTTTTTCATGACTTTTTTGCGTGAGCCGAAGAACTAGGTCTCCCACCTGAAAAGATCTTGGCCGCAAACGTCGATCGTGGTAATTCTTCAAGTCCTGTTGATATTTGGTTACCCGAGATAATACTTCATCTCGGGCTTCATCAAGTGCGTCGACGTCGTCTTCTAGCACTCTTCTCGACGTTTCTTCATCATATTCAGCGACACGTGGAGAGTTGTGCTCTATCTCGATTGGTAGTACTGCTTCTGCTCCATGAACCAGAAAAAACGGAGTTTCCTGCGTTGCTGTGTTTGGTGTTGTTCGGATGCTCCACAACACGCTTGGTAGTTCTTCTGGCCAGGTATGTCGAGCTTTTTCCAGTGGTCCTAACAAGCGCTTCTTGATGCCATTGCAGATGATGCCATTGGCTTTCTCGACTTGCCCATTGGTTTGAGGATGTGCAACTGACGCAAAGTTCAGCTTAATACCCACCTCTTCGCAATAATCTTTGAATTCATGGGATGTGAAGTTGCTGCCGTTGTCTGTGATTTATGTCATGGGGCACTCCAAATCTGAAGACGAGGCCTTTTACGAATTTTACTGCGGATGCTCCATCTGGTGAATTTATCGGCTTCGCTTCTATCCACTTTGTAAACTTATCGACAGCTACTAGCATGTACTCCTTTCCTCCTGGCCAGGATTTGTGTAACTTACCCACCATATCAAGTCCCCATTGAGCAAAGGGCCAAGACAATGGTATTGGTGCTAGCTCTGCTGCTGGAGAGTGAGGTTTTGCGGCGAACCTTTGACATGCGTCGCAAGTTCTTACTATGTCCTTGGCGTCCTCGATTGCTGTCAACCAGTAGAATCCTGCCCGAAAAACCTTGGCTGCGATAGCTCGACTACTTGCGTGGTGGCCACATATTCCTTCGTGTACATCCTTCAGGATTACTCTTCCTTCTTCGGGTGTAACGCACCTTTGCAAAACGCCTGAAATACTTCGCTTATACAATTCTCCCTTGACCACCGTAAAAGCTTTGGAGCGTCGAATTACTCGCCTTGCTTCAACTGGATCATCGGGTATTTCTTTCCTCATGATGTATGATATGTACGGCTGCATCCACGGTATCTGTATCACCATGACCAAGTCCTGATCCTCTTCTTCGTCCTCTTGCTTTTCCTTGGCAGCCTCCGAGGGTTTCTTCTCCTTCTTTTTTGACTTTGTTGGCTTAGTGGATCTCTCTGTTATCTCTTCCCAGAATACACCTGGCGGGACTGGAAGGCACTGTGACCCGATGTTTGCAAGAACGTCGGCTTCGTCGTTGCTCAACCTGCTAATATGATTTACTTCGCATCCATCGAATAACTTCTCAAGCTCGTTGTACACCTCCTTGTATGCCATCATGCTATCATTGATTGCATCACATTGGTTCATAACTTGCTGAGCCACCAACTGTGAGTCGCCAAAGATTTTTAATCGAGTTGCTCCGCAGGCTTTCGCCATCTTCATCCCGTGTATGAGGGCCTCATATTCTCGCTTCATTGTTAGATGCGTTAAGGAACGTCATCCGGAGGATGTACTTCAATTTGTCGCCTTCTGGTGATATGAGTACTACTCCTGCGCCAGCTCCTTCTAGTCTCTTGGACCCATCAAAGTTCATGGTCCAAGTTCTCGATAAATCTGGAGGTCCTGTATTTTGCAACTCCATCCATTCTGCGATGAAGTCTGGCAGTATTTGCGACTTTATTGCTTTTCTTTTCTCATACGTGATGTCCCGAGGGGAAAGTTCTATTCCCCAAAGGGAGACACGACCCGTAACTTCCGGGGTTATTCAAGATATTTGACAAGGGAGCTTCATTGACCACTATGATCGGGTGTGCCGAAAAATAGTGGCGCAATTTTAAATCTTTATCGTGAACACTCCATATGCTAGCTTTTGGTACTGAGGGTACCTTTGTTTTGAAGGTGACAAGACTTCGCTCACGAAGTATACTGGCCGCTGCACTCCATGGATTTTCCCTTCTTCCTCTCTTTCGACAACTAATACTGTGCTAACCACTTGGGGCGTGGCTGCAATATACAGTAGGAGAGGTTCCTTTTCCTTTGGAGCCACCAGGATTGGTGGTGTCGAGATTTTTCGCTTCAGATCCTCGAAAGCTCTGTCGGCCTCTTCGTTCCACTGGAATTTATCTCCTTGTTTTATCAGCGCATAAAATGGTAACGCTTTTTCTCCTAACCTGGCGACGAACCTGCTCAAAGCTGCGACTCGCCCAGTTAGCTGCTGTATTTCTTTCAACTTTGTTGGCTTTCTCATTGTTACTATGGCTTGTATTTTGTCGGGGTTTGCTTCAATCCCTCTTGCCGAAACTAGAAACCCCAGAAGTTCTCCTGCTGGGACGCCAAAAGAACACTTCGTCGGGTTCAGTTTGAGGCAGAATTTGTCGAGGTTGTCAAAAGTTTCTTTGAGATCCTCGATCAATGTTGTCCCCTTTTTTGATGTTATGACGACATCATCGATGTATACTTGCACGTTTTTCCCGATCTGTGTTGCTAAACACTTCTGCATCATCCTCTGATATGTTGCTCCCGCATTTTTTAGACCAAAGGGCATTGTCTTGTAGCAAAACACGCCGTAAGGTGTAATAAACGCTGTCTTGGCTTCATCATCTTCTTTTAATCTGATCTGGTTATAACCAGAGTATGCATCCAAGAAGGAAAGACGTTCGCAACCTGCCGTGGAGTCGATAATTTGATCGATCCTTGGGAGGGGAAAGTGATCCTTAGGACAATGTTTATTGAGACACGTAAAGTCGACGCACATGCGAAGGACTGTCGTGTTTTTCTTCGGCACCATCACTGGGTTAGCTACCCATGTGGCTTCTGTAGATATTTCTCTGATCAAACCAGCTTCTTCGCGTCGATTTATTTCTGAACGCATGGCTTTGGGGTTTGGTTCGAAAAACGCCGCAAAGGTTGTCCGATTGGTTTCTTTGTTGGATCCAAATTTAGGTGGTGCTCGGCAAGTTCCCTGGGTACTCCTGGCATGTCAGCTGGACACCATGCAAAGATTTTCCAGTTCTCACGGAGGAACTTGACGAGCGCGCTTTCCTATGCGATATCCATATCGTTTGCGATAGATGTCGTCTTTTTTGGATCTGTCGGGTGAATCTGCACCTCCTTAGAATTTTTCTCTGTGTTGAAAGTTGATTCTTTATTTGGCCTTCCAAATACGCGATGCGTCGTAATCAGTCATGCTTTTTGCCGCCCTGTACTCGGCTTGCATCCCGAAAGTTTCTGCCAACTTTGTGAAAATCCTTGTCGCACTTATCGGCTAAGGCAAAGCTTCCCTTGACTGTGATTGGTCCTCTTGGTCCGGGCAACCTCCACAACAGGTATG
The DNA here is from genome assembly GCF_019359855.2 of Lolium perenne. NCBI lineage: Eukaryota > Viridiplantae > Streptophyta > Magnoliopsida > Poales > Poaceae > Lolium > Lolium perenne. Next base: position 194,864,719 of record NC_067245.2, read on the forward strand.
TATAGTGTGGTACTGCCATAAATCTAGCATATGCTGGTCGTCCCAACAGAGCGTGGTATTGTGATGGAAAATCCACGACTTCAAATTCGAGCTTCTCGATTCTATAATTTTCTCGGGTCCCAAATTGAACATCGAGATTGATTTTTCCCAATGGATAACTTGGTTTCTCTGGTGTGATGCCGTGGAATCTTGTGTCTGTTGGTTTCAAATTTGCTAAGGATATGTTCATCTTCCTCAATGTATACGCATACATGAGGTTCAAGCTGCTGCCGCCGTCTATGAACACTCGAGAGACTTCAAATCCTGCGATGCTTCTTTGTGAGAATAAGTGCTTTTCGCCACGGTCGAGGAACTTGCTGCGGATGATCTGCTATTGTGAAGCCGATATCTTGTCCCGACCAATTAAGGTACTCAATCTGTTGGTGGAGGCATTTTCTCTGCCATAAACACCGTCGTGAGATTACTTTTTGAGCTCTATTGGACGGCCTTCCCTTCGAATCATCAACACTGCTCCGTTGGAGTTAGGATCAACATAGGGTGGTGGTGCGAGGTGCTGCCGCTATTCTTAGCTGGTGTCGATTGTCCTCTGTAATCGCGGGAGGTGGCGGTAGATGAACCTCGCTCCTAGGCTCCCGAGGGTTTCTCTCGTGCTGCTCGAGCGTGAGCATTTTCTGCGTATCTGAACATTGCTCGAAAATTTCGACGATCTTCTGCAGTGCCCTGACTGTCTTTTCCCGTTCTTTGTCGAGGAAGAAGTGCATCGACACGGTCCGTTCAGCATTTCCTCGGGGGGACACGAAAGGTCTTGGAAACCTCGGCCCACTATTTTGCCTGTTGCGTGAATCATCCCTATTATCACCTCGCTGTTCACCGCTTCTCCGGTAATCATCTCTGTTGCCTCCTGTATTTGTCCGAAAACCTGCCGAAATTTGTCCCTGGGCGTCGTAGTTACGGTACGTCAGGAAATCGTCCCCTCGTTTGATAGTTTGGACCACGGTCCTCCTCTGGCGACCTGTGTCGTTTGTTGTGGACAGCGTCTTCTCCATCTGCCCATTTATTTGCTATCTCCATCAACGCGGATACTGTCCTTGGATTGGTCCTTCCCAAATCCTCGACAAAGTCTCCACGCCTGACTCCTGCGACAAACGCATCTATTGCTCTCTCGTCAGATATGTTTTCTGCCGAGTTTTTGATGATATTCCACCTCTGGATGTACTTTCTCATTGGCTCATCTGGCTTTTGTCGACACGCTCTCAACTCCTCTAACGATGCGGGTTTTTTGCACGTGGATCTGAAGTTCTTGACGAACACGTCCTCGAAACTTTCCCAGATGTCGATGGATCCTGGAGCGAGTTTCTTTATCCATGATAGTGCGGCACCACTCAGGTGCACTGGATGCTTTGCATGGCTGTTGCCCTAGTTCCTCCTGTCGCCTTCACCGTCTCCGGATAGTCGACTAGCCAATCCTCTGGATCTTAAAGGCCGTCGAATTTCTTGAAATTATCGGGTAACTTGAATCCTGAGGGGACTCGCGTTTTTCGGACTCTCCTCGTGAAGCATGGTAAGCCGCACATATCTTCGTCGTTAAGTTCTGGGGATTGCCGATGATCCCTTCTGCTTTGCCGCGCTCTGTCGACTCTTGCTTGTGCTCTTTGTGTCTCTTGCTCCACTTGGCCCTTCGAGTCTTTGCCGCTGTTCTTCTGCGGGTCGCGGACTGTTTTGCCTTGCCACTCCTTCGGGAGGCGTTGATATAAACGCTGTCCCCATAGCTCCAACTCCTGCTACCGCCATATTGTACGTTGTTTCCTTGGGTCACCCGGAGGTGGTTTAGATGCAAGGATAAAAGCATGTGTCGCCATATACCCAGCCTCTCGGTGTCTTAGGGATGATGTTTCCTCTTGTATCTATCGACATAAAGGACATGTCGAGGTTTTGAACCAAGTGTTCTCTTTACGCCTCGGGTATGTGTTGCAGCCTTGATCTTGCTCTGTTCCGCGCCTCCCGATGGCTATCACCCGTAGTTCTAGATTGTCGACTTAAATCTGCCCTTCTCCTGCTGGATGCAGAAGCTGCCTCCTTTCTCCTGTTCAACTCAGCTGTCTGTTTTTCCAATTCCCTGGCAGCTCGTGCGAGCCTATATTGATATGCTTGCAATTCTTCTGGTGTGGCTGTGGTAGCCATTGGTTCTGTGCCGTTCATAGCTCTCGCAGCTCTGTCCCACGCTGCTTGTGAAAGTTGAACTCTATCTCGCGGCTCTGGCCCGACGTATTTGTTGCCCAAGCCTTGTCGCAGATTGGAGGGATCGACGTATGGATTTCCCAAACTGTCGAAAGCCTCAGATGTCTCCTCTTGACCTTCAATGGCGTAAATCTGATGATACCTTGTACTCAGATCTATGTTGGGTTTGGTGACATCATCGTTGAGATTGATGAAGACCTTGCCCACTGTGAGAGATTTGTCGATGAAGTCATGACTGTCGACATCGCTTGAGCCATCGCTTATATACGAGTCCGCAGATGACTCAAACGATATGTCGTTGAAGATCTTGGCGAGTTTCTCTCTTGCTCTGATACTGACGTAGCGTGTCGCCGAGGTTTCTTCTTCTCCTGACTCGTTTGACGATGCATAGCTTGAAAAATCGGAATCGGCCACTGATGATCCCGACGAAATCGGAATCTCGACACGATACGATCCTTCCTTCTCGACGCGAAAGTGGAACCTTCCGAACGTCATCTCCATGGGCTCCGCCAGATACGCATATGCATCCAAACGGGAGGGTGGGTGAGGAACAAAATCGACAAGACCAGTAGCGATCTGTTTACCTCGATCCATTGTGTTGCTTGCGGTTGACGATGTCGAAGATCTTGAGCGTGCCATCGAGATCAGCTCCTTACGCCTCTAATTCCCACAGACGGCGCCAATCGACAAGGGATTAACTTATCAATGCCTATGGATTGTAGGCTAGGGTTTAGTTAGAAGTAGAGGGCAAGTAGATCTCGAAGGTTTCAGCCGAAAAGTACTCGACGACTATGAAAACTAGGGTTTGCAGACAATGATTCGATTTATTCTTTGTCCCTCGACTCCCCCTTATCTATGAGGTGAAGCCGAGGGATTCGGGCTATACAAGTTTACAGAGTCCGGGACGGTTTCTAACTCATCCCGCCAGATTACAAACAACACTTCCTATTACAACTCTATCTTTCCTTAGTAAATCTTGGGCTCCCGAATCTTCTTATTCTTCGGGTATTGGGCTTCCAGTAAACCCCGGGTACCATCTTCGGCAGGCCCATTTGGGATGCCTATGTCAATCGGCCCCCTTTCGCCCAAACCGAATACGGAGGGAGTTGGAGTCCGGATGGACTCCACCTCCCGCAAACCGACGTAGGGGGAGTAGTAGTCCATACGGAATCGATGCAGCCGGCCTAGGACGATGGCCCATTCGGACGTAGGCCCATCGTGCCATTCCGAACTTTCTGTCACCATCTTGGAATATTATATCTTCTATTGCACTCACATTCTAAATGTCGTTAAACATTTAAGTGTGTGACCTTGCGAGTTCGGATATAAGATTTTTAACTTTTGAACCTTTCGAATTACTTACAGATACATTCATATTACTTCTCGGTACTTTACATAACCCGAGGTGAAATTGTTATTTATCCTCATTACCTAGCATGTACTCTCTTACTCGTTCCATATTGTTGATGTTCATGTGACTAGCAATTTAGTCACGTGTCGGGCTAGATGATGACGAACATTTTAATACATGAGTGGCCCCAAAGTGTATCTCTCCATCATCGAATGATCCAACTGATTTTAGTCATTTTGATTATTAGTTTCAAGGACGCGTTCACAAATTTATGTAGACTGCAGATCACACAAGGGAGAAACATATGCATGGTTCTACATTTGTATTTACATGTGATACTGTTTCGATACAAGTATGGAGAGGGGGTGCGCTACATGTTTATTACACGGCCACAAAGATATGTAGGACACATTTGACCACGAAGGTGAACAAACAAACTACCAATGCCAATGGGAACAAACCTCTTGTACAAAACCTTGTATACTCTATATTTTGCTATTCCCTTACATCTTTAGATAGACAATAGATGCTAGACACTTCAATGAAGATATTTGTTAATTAGACACTTTTAGCTCGCTTCAAGATATTTAAGGAAATCAAAATAGACGCGAGCACAAAATATTATAAAATTCATCTAAGTGGCATAGTTCAATAAGTGATGTAATTGATAAGGTTTGTCAGATGACAAAAAATATTTTGACCGGTTTCTACACCTCATCATGGAAGAAAAAATAGCAAAGGTGATATTGATATCTAAATGAAGAGTACAACTAACCAATACGAATATACATGAACACATGTCTAGAAATATAAAAAAACAAATATATAGATAATCTGAAATGCCATGGAAATATCATGGCAAAATCAAACTTAATTGTAGGTTATATTTATTGTCAAGTTAAATGTCTCGGTATGTAAAATCAATAGTATTAAAATCATACCATATAGTTCTAAAAATGTTATGTAATTCGTTGTGTTTATGTACTAAAAATAAAATGGTTGAAATCATATATTTATATAATAAATTTATAAATAAATGAAAAAGTCTAGTATACATAAGAAATAACCTCTTGGTTTAACTTGTTTCCAACATATATGTTGCTAGTACCGATCGTGGACCTAAGAGGGAGAGGATTAGCATGAAATGATCAATGGCATCTACTGTACAAGAATAGGTATGGCATCTTTGATAGTGGTGAATGTTAGAAATATAAGAATTATCATGTATGTTAAGTCTGAGGATTCGGAGAGGCATGGAAATGAGCTAATAAGTATAGACAAAACGGCGAAACCCCAAACTAGAGAATAATAGTACTCCCTGCTACTAGATTTACCTGTCGAATCGGCATTTTTGCAGTAACCACCCTACTCTTTTCCCGACCAGTTTCCGCCCACTCTGCCCACGCCCTCGTCCTCTTCCTCGCGACGACCGCGACGACGCCCTCTCCTCTTTCTCCCGTCGACGGCGCCCACCACCCTGCGCCTCTCCCCCTCCATCCCACGCCCTTTCCCTCGCGCGCGACGTCGCCGCCCTCTCCTTTTCTCCCGTGGCGGGCTCTCTCTCCCTCTATCGTGTTGCTGCGCCCTCGTCCTCTATTGTGCACAGAGGTGGTGCTAAAAATGGGGATTTTCGTCCTGATCTCTCGCGGTGGCGGTGGCGGCGGCCCGGAGGAGCTCAAGTGGTGGCGGTGGCTGTCGAGGATCTAATCGCGGTGGTGATGGAGCTTCAATCGGATGCTGCTGCCGCATCGCCCGAGCTTGAGCTAAAAATGGGGATTTTGCTCTACATATGTCTCAGTGGCGGTGGTGCTGCGGGACGGCGGAGCTCCAGTGGAGATCTTTGGCGGAGGATCTCCAATCAGCAGCAGTGGATGTGCTTGTGGCGGCGGCAGAGCTCCAATGACGTGGTGACGCTCGATCCGGCCGAGCTCGACATTGCCGGCTCCTAGTTCTGCAGATTTCGCCGGAATAAGGTCCGTGTGTTCTTAATTTGCTCTCAGAGTCTAAATCCATGAAGCTTATTTGTCTTTGGATGCTGCAATTTGTTTTTTGTTTTCACCTATGTCACCAATCCCAATCCCTGCAGAAAGATTTGTTTGTGTACATTGTAAACTATGGCTGATATCATTGGATGATATCCACACTTGATGTGAACTACGGCTAGTCATTGTACTGGAAAGCTTGCTTAGGCTATTGCTTTAATTTCTACTGGAATGCTTGCATGGAGTAGTTCAATGTCTCTTTTGTTTTCTTAAAAAAGTCTCTAACCTGACGCAAATGGTTGTGCTGTAGATTTTATTTCCTGTTCACATCTCTTTCCAGTTTAAGGAATATGATTTTTTCTCACACAACAGTATACATAGCAATGATATACTCCTTGTTTGTAGAGAGTAGACTAGTGGACAAATTGCCATGGACAACAGTATGCAAGGAGTATACTCCTACTGGTTGCTAGAAATTGCTAGAAACTTGCACAATTTTGGTCAGATGCAAATACTTGGACTAATTTTACAGTCTTGAGTTCAGTCTAGAATTATATGCTGCACGGCACTGCGTTACTTGAGTATATTTACAGAACTTCTGCTCCAGTATGTTTAGTGAATATTGCTTAGTGGAGTAAGCTTACTGGAAACCAATCAGAGAATATTGCTTACTGGAGTATATTTACAATGAATATTGCTGTAAATTATTTCAGTATGCTACTACTGCCAAAGCTATCCTGGGTAGCCACCTGTGAGTTTCTTACTCCACCAATAAACATATCGATAACACAGAAGCTGCGAGTTTCTATCATGAATCACATCTTGTCAGTCTACTAATAACTGAAAAGAGCAAGAGTAATAATAGTCTGTCTACTAGATTATGAAAAAAAATCAACAAATCATCACATTGTGCGAGTCTAGGCTCTTCAGAAGGCAATTTCTTCGTGCAGATGTCACGCCCTTCATTAACTGCGGTGCATTCTGACCCAGGGAAACGCTTTTGAAAGATTTAGTCGTAGATGCAGTCTTTGTTTTCTTCACGGTAAATACTATACATCGCAGTCCGATGGGAAAGAAATCGTCGGACCGAAGCGACGCCGTTCATATCGTTTCCATCGTACGGTTCGAGATACGAGTTTTTCTCCAACAGAAAATAAAGTTCGACCCGTTAAACCCGCACCATCTCCACCTATAATTACGTCCGGTAATCTGGCAGGCGATTATTCTCCGCCGCGCCGTACCTCAGCCCGCTCCGCCGCGCCGCATCGTCCCATCGGAAGCCGACATCCACTCTTCCATCTATACCGACCTGTGCGGGCATCCATGTCGTTCCACCGGTGGGGTGGTTTTCAGGGAGCCCTGACCACCGGCAGCCAACGCAAGAGGTTGGTGGCGGCGGCTTAGTCGCGTTGACCAGCCTGCACTCCGGCATAAGCAACGGGCCAGAGGGTGCTTCCGCGACGAGCGTGGTTCCCTGGCGTTCTCCGGTTCTCATATACGCCTCCAGCACGGCGTGCTGCACTGCTGTTGCTCTCCACGAGCCCCAGTACCGTGCTACAGTACCGTCGCCGAGGTAGGTGCACACGATGCCATTCACCAGTGAGGGCCGAAGGTTGCTGACGCAGAATGCATATCCAAGCATGTGTCGGCCCTTGCAGAGATGGCACAGGCGTGGAGTGCGCCTCGATTCTTCCATTCACATAGGTTTAACCCATGTAATTTCATATCATTTTGAAGTTTAGATCTGTAAACCTGCCAACGATTGACTCTTGAAGTACGTTTTTGCCACTCGACAGATTAACAATTATTCATATCGATCTATATCTTGTAACTTGATACAGTATCATATTTCTTTTGCCTGGTTGTAGTGTGTGTAAGCTCATAAAACCACCAATTAATTTTGTTGAATAGTTTGTATTGCCCGGTTTGTACATCACACATTGATGAACCGATATGTTGATGGTAAATACTTTCTAATTTCTGATTTCAATATTTTATGCTTCCACTAATGATTTGCTAAACTGAGATAGCACGAATTTCATGCTTCCTTGTTATATCCACTGTCCATCTCATGGAATTGATCTGATATGATTGCAGCCTCTTTGCTATTTTGTAAATGAAATCTCACATAATCTTCATCTTCATTTTCCCTAGTTGATAGAAACTAGGGTCCTGGTTGTTATACTACAACTAGATGCTTCATGTCGTGAAGCAAACTTTACCGAGCGTGCGTGTCGTCGCTTGGTTGTTCCTACTTCTGCGAGGGCGACGACCGGCTGCTACATCAACGTAGATAATGAGGGCAATTGTGATGATGTAATCCTAACAGCTGTGATCTTGCTCTATGTATGAGGGAATAGCAGGAACAATGAAAAACTCATATTGTTTCCATTTTGTTCTTGGAAGCAGGTTATCAATTTGATACAAGCAAAATTTAATTGTTTTGGAGCATTATCCAATTTGTTTGAAGCACATGTAAATTATCGGTGCGAATGGCCATATTGATTCAGACGAAAAAAAAAAAACATATTTGGACGGAAGCAACCTTATAGTCAATAGAAGTATTGTTGTGCTTCTTTTAAAATAAGTATATCTCTTACATAAAACGCGCATTTATGTTTAAGAGAAGCACACTTCACTAACCTTGAATCAATTTTTTTTATAACAAATGTGCTTCAGAAGGAAGCAAAACAAGTTTTTTTGGAAACAAAATGTGTTTCGAAAGGAACCAAAGTGTATGAATATTTCTGTAATTGCTTCACATGGAATCAAATTGTCTGGTGTATGTTCGATATGTTTGAAGCTATCATTTGATATGTTTGAAGCTATCACTTGATATGTTCGAAGCTATCACTTTATCCACTTTGTTCGGAGCTTCACATGGAATCATTTGATATGTTCGAAGCTATCACTTTATCCACTTTGTTTGAAGCACATGTAAATTATCGGGGCGAATGGCCATATTGATTTAGATGAAAAAAACATACGGAAGCAACCTTATTGTCAATAGAAGCATTGTTGTGATGCTTTTGAAGTAAGTTCTCTTACATAAGACACTCATTTATGTTTAAGCGAAGCACACTTCACTGACCTCGAATCAATTTTTTTGGAAACAAATGTGCTTCAGAAGGAAGCAAAACAAAACAAAAAATTGGAAAGAAAATGTGTTTCAAAAGAACCAAATTGTATGAATATTTCTGTTATTGCTTCACATGGAAGCAAATTGTCTTGTGTATTGAAGCTATCATTTGATATTTCGAAGCAAATTTTGCATGCATAGAAAGCAAGGTGCGAATATGTATGTTATGTTAAACTAGGGAATAAAAAACATATATTCGAAGCAAACTTTAGTTTGCAGGATGCAAAGTAGATTAATTTTGGAAACAAAGCGTGCTTCATAAGGTAACCGGGTTAAATTACTTAATTACTTTCCTTAAAATACTCCCATCAGTTAGTTTCCTAAAAATCAGGAATTGAGAGTGATTAGCGGAGTTAACTCATCCTTTATTTGGAAACTCCTCGGTGGGATGGGGAAGCATGCATGCAACGGTTTTTCGTCCTCCAATCACGCCTCACATGGCCTTGCATCTGACGCCTACGCTGATTTCAATCGTGCGGTCATGCCCTGGTCCGATGGTAGCCATAAATCGGATGCCGATTGCTAGTGGTGCCTTCTTTTTTCACCTCCGTTTGGTGTTCAGTCACAGGCATCAACACAGTATGCTCTAGCAAGCTTGAGAATCAAGGAAATAATCCATGTCTAACGTAGAAGAGCATACATTGCAATGTGTTACAGAATCCAGGATGCTCCAGCTGCTGCTCTGCTTCATCCTGCTCTGCTTCATCAACGCGGACAATGGCGAGGGACGGCTCCGGCAAGTGAGGCGACAGCGATCGACCTTGCGTCCATGCCTTCTCGTCGAGAAGAAAGACGGCGGGAGAAGGTTGCAGGGTGCAGGCCGGAGGGATGGCTATAGGGTGGGAGGAGAAGGTTGCCCGGCGGTGACGGCCTCCTCGAGGCGGACGCATGGGCGCAGGAGGTGATCGGCGACCGGCAGCGAGAAGCGAGCTCGGCGGAGTGGCCTGCGGGAGAAGGCTGCAGGCGTGGCCGCCAGGGAGGGATGAGATACTAGCCCGGCGGCGCCGCCCTCCTCGAGGCGGACCCATGGACGCTGGAGGCGAGCTTGGTGGAGTGGCCTGCGGGAGAAGGCTGCAGGTGTGGCCATCAAGGAGGGATGAGATACTGGCCCAGCGGCGCCGCCCTCCTTGAGGCGGAACCATGCGCGACGCGAACTCCAGCGGCGCGATCTCCGGCGGAACCATGCGCGGCGCGATCTCCAGGGAGGCTGGAGGCGTGATCTCCGGCGGAACCATGGCGAGAGGCGATCTCCAGGGAGTCTGGCGGCAGCGCGAGCTCTACAGAGGCCGGCGGCGCTAGGCGAGCTCGACGGAGGCCGGCAAATCGCGGGAGGCCGCCGCCCCGCCGGCGCCAGCGCTCGATCGGGACGATCAGATCGATTGATCGGGAGTCGATCGTTTCGACTTTGAAAACGGGAGGACCAAAATGTAAAAAAAACGGTTCAACTATGTGTCCGACACCTAAATCTAGTCGGAGGGAGTACTAATTTTAATAATACATGTGTTTATGAACACCAAGCAGATTCTAGCTAAACTAACAACACATGGAGGGTAGAGAAAACAATTAGTGTAATCCATCGAAACTTGTTTTCCAATTAAGCATGGGGTTTATTTAAATTTAATTCGAAATTTCGGTGTGGTAAATCTTCACATTTTTCGATTGTGTCATGGTAAGCAGAAATTTGTGCACCAGACGGTGAAGGTAACAAAAACCTATTTGAGCTTGCTTCACTCTGATCAGCAAGCTACCAAGCTTGTTAGTAATTTTGTCTATGGAGCGACGATAAAAGACAACGAACTAGTTCTTAGAAAAGACCAGCCAAGGGCCTTGCAAAGCATGTACACCGATGATGTGCCTCGATGGAGCAAAAGGAACTAGGCAGAAGGGATGCTGCGTATTTCGGCCCCAATGTCACACACACTCGACTCTAGCCCGAGGCAGCTTAGCTGCACTAACGATGTCCCGGCTCGGCTCGGCTTGCCGTTGCTAGCTTAGGTGGATTGTGGTGATGTTTTACTTTGTGGTGGCGCGAGCAGGTGTCCAGGTCCCCACGTCATGGAACATGGAGAGCGAGCGAGAGAGGGCATATGCAAGACCCGGATTCCCGCGAAGGCCTAGGCACACTTGCACCCCCATGCATGCCGACCTTGGATTCGTGCTCATCTCTCTAGCCAGCCAGTGCGCACTGTACCGCATCGTACTGCACTCCGTGCGCGCACCGGGATAGAACATGGAAAGCACGGCACATAGGCGTGCATCTGCATCGGGCTCTGGGTGATGCAAGCAGTAAACTAGAACCACTGACTGCTGCTACTATTCCATGAGAATTCAGATCAGAGACGGCCGGGCTAGGCGCGGCGTTGGGGCGCTGGAACGGCCGGCGCATGTGAGCACGCCGCTGCGGCGCTGCCGAGATCGTGCGCACGCGTGCCACGTGAGTCCCCGTGCGCGACGGCCGGCCGCAGCAGCATGCGGTGGCATGTGCTGATGTGCGCCGTCGCCATTGCCGATGTCCGCGGCGTGGGCGCGCACATGGCGCCACGCACGCGTGTGCAAGCAAGACCCGGTCAAACCTGGCCGCGCGGGAGCGAAACATGGGAGGAAGCATCCCAGCACGCGGCTGCCTTCCTATCACATCCCATCGTGCGTTTACCTACTTGTTGTCTTTGCCAACTTCATGTAATATGCATGCATGGTTCCATATGTTCATTTGCAGCTGAATGGATTGCAATGAGCATATGCAGATGCGAGGGGATTACTTTTCTAAAGTAATGAAAGCGCCCTTTATCGAAAAAAAGATGCGAGGGGATCTCCAACGGTCCGATCTAAATGGGTATAGGACGTTCATTATGATCCACACGTATACCAAAACCTCAGCTCTTGCCTCACCTTGATACACAGATCATCTTGCCTCACCGACATGGGCAAGAATATGCTGGACTGGCATGAGGCCACCAAGCTCGCCAAATACGGCATCCTTGCGCTTCCAAAACCGACGGTATCGCCTCGTGTCGCCACTGCCTGCCAGCAAGGACTTCGTCTACGAGGTATTCCGAAGCAGGCAAAAGAACGTGACATGTCACAACCCAAAGTACAACGACGATAACAACTACTAGCCGAAGCTGGGAGGTGGTGCTAATCCGCATCACCGTCGACCATCTAGCATGGCATCAGAGAAAAATAAAGCCGAGCGGGCGCGGTTTTGGTCCGCACCGTCAAGGATGTCATCGGGAACGCCTTGCGCGTAGCCTTCATTCGGTCGGCTACAGAGGCCGGCATTCCCTCGACTCCGGCAAGGAAGAATAGAGGCTTCCAGCGGACTCTGGCGGCACGGGCGCACGCGACTCCGACGAGAAAGCCTTCATTGTGTACTAGGTTTTTAATACATATGATGAATAAATTAATGAATGAATGATGTACTCTCCCTCTTATTTATCCATGTGTGATGAAGGATGTTTCGTGTTTTCCATTATGAAAAATATCTCAAACATGAAATGATAAAATTCATCATGCTGCGGCGTCTACCCCCACCCAAACGGACAAGTGCGAGCACGCAGCCTGATTTGTGTTAACGGTCCGACCAAAACAAAACAAAAAGTGGACATATTTGATGACACTGCTGGAAAAGCCTTGAGTTACAAGTAAGGGTTTAATGGTAGAGTAAATTAAGGATGTCTGTTCAACGGTAGAATGCAATATACTTCCCGCTTGGATAAAAGATGTGGTGTGTACAAAACAACATTGATAAATACATACATAGATGCAAATAAAAAACTGTATCTCACAAACACAACCAAATGGAGAGAGTTACTACCTCCGGTTACAAATAATTCTACTTCTATATTATATCCTAAGTAAATTATTTTAAACCTTGTACAGTGTTTGCATTTTTTATTAATATAAAATTTACACAGTAGGGGTTTCCCCTACGGTAAAGTTGCCAAAAAAATATTTTAAATTTTAATCAATTTTATTGAAAAAAATAGCAACATTTATGACGTCAATTTAGCATCACGAGACCTGTCATGAAATGTAGTTTCATATGATAACAGTTTAACGTGGTATATGTTAGTATTCTTTTTAATGCAGTTGGTCAAAGTTTAGACCAAGTAACTTAGGACGAGCTAGAAGCACGGTATTTGAAGACGGAGGGAGTATTTAGCTAGACTTGGACCTCTCACTCTTCATTTTGCATTAAAATCTCAAAGAATTATTAGCCATGAAGAAAGTGTCTATATCACTACAAAAATGTGTGATTTTACATAAGTAATAACCTAAAAAAGACATGTTTGGTTTGCAGGATTATAAGAGCACAGTAAAATGATAGGAATACGTGGGCAAAATAGAGGATTCAGAACACGTGAATTTTGTCAACTTTCGTGTTTGGATCATTGAAGTAGCAAAAAATGCTCACATAACAGTCTAACCAAACAAGAAAGTATAGTTGTAATGTTTTTATTATGCCGCTAAAGAACCTGGTATTGTTTTCGTGTGTGTAGGCTTTGAATAAGAGGTTCAAATTAATTTTTTAATTCCCGTATTTTCTTCTTAAGCTATGATCACGTAAATATTTTTTGTGTTCGCCTTTTACTCTATTCTTGAATCAAAAGGATGAACAGTGTCACCCTAGAAAAATGCCTTGTCCCAATTTAATCTTCAATTCTAAATTGGGCTATACAGCATGTGTTATGTGCTCAGCTATGTATTAACTTCTTTTTTTAGATCAGCTATATATGTCAATTAACATCTAGTGCTCTCTAGAGTCTACAGAAGACTAATTTTGCAGTTGATGTGAAAAGGAAACCAATAGACATCTACATGATTCATAGAAACGAAACTTCCCTGGACATATAACATTGGCCAACGGGAGGAAATTATCTTTCTGTTAGATAGGTGAGACCTCTTCAGCGATGAATTTATATGCGCTAGATAACATCTTGTTTTAATTCAGTTTCCTTGAAACTCGAACCCTTACTACTGAGCTATCACTCAGTTCTCTTTCCTGAATATATACGTTGACACTTTTGCTACATTTTTGTTTACCTTACCAGTGTCATGCATACATTAATCAGATAAATGGAAGAGAGAACAGCTCCCGTAGCAGGATCTGAGAGGCACACTGTCAAATTTATTAGACCTAAAATCACGAAGATCTATAAAATGTAGCAGCAGGAAGCTACGATAGCCTTTTGAGTTCTTGCTCTAGGTCATATAGAAAGGTATATATTCTAGTATAAATATATTTTCTTTCATCATTGTAAATGAGTCTACGTGGGGCCGAATAATCAGAATACCACCTGAGAGTACCTGACTACAAAACAGATGCAGTACAATTGTAACATTGATGCACATTTTCCTCATCTGCCCATTATACTATGATTTGAGCCGAGAATGGCCTCTGGAATCTTGGTCTAAGACATTGGCGTTTACTGGATGGCTCGAGACATGTTTCACATTGTCATGTATGCTGACCCATTACCGATAAAAGAAAGGAAGTAGACATAGTATGCATCTTAATTAGTTATACAGAGACAGGGTGTAATGTTTAAGCTCTAAGAGGAAGTGCATATTATCGAAAAAATATACCTTTTTATAACCATATATGGATGATTTTTTTCCTTTTCTTCATTTGCTTTTGTAATGAACTTTGTCTTTGGTTGAGCGATTAGTGGAAAGGGGATAGCCCGGTTGGAAAAAGAGGCATGAATTCTTTCGAGTTCTCATCAAGAATGTACGCGCATCACTTTTTCGTTTGCTCCAAACATACACAAAGTGAAGCAAAATTGGTACAACAAGATCGATAAGGAAAGAACGAACGGATTGCTCAAGTCATGTTTCGACCGAAGAATTCCCTTCTTCGTACAAACATGAAACAAACAAGCTAGGCGCACCGGCCGCGCACGTACGATTTTGACCGATCTGGTTATACAGGTGGACCGAAAATACAAGGCCTTGTCTCATTGCTAGCTACAGCTAGTTAATTCGTCAATTATGGAATGGTGCAGCAATGCTGCATCACGGCATCGCCAAACCCTGCATTAGCAGTGCTTCAAAGTTCAAGCCCAGCTGGCCACTCCAGATCCAGGGAAGAACAATGCTCGGCCATGAAACCACAGCTTGGTTGCTGTTGGCGCATCGCTTCCACTATGTGGGCCGACGCGACGATGGCAGACGAGCTCGCCGTGTCGTCGAGATCGTCGTCGTCATCGACGTCCACATGGCAGCGAATCGCCGCCTCATCCGCCCCTTGCAGGGCAGTCCTCCGCTTCTTTCTGAGCTTCGCCTCGCCCGAACTATGAGACCGAGCGGGGAGCAAGGAGCGGGAACCAGAGGGGTCGACGCCGAAGGACGACCGACGTTGCTTGCTGATCTGCCCTTGAACTTGCAGCAGCTCTTCTTTGTCGTCGCGCACGTAGTGCGCCGGGCCGGAGGAGGCGTCGGAGACCATGGAGTCCTCCTCGTCGGAGCTATACTCCTCCTGCAGCAACATCTGCCGCCGGACGTCGGCGGGATGGCGAGGCAGCGCGCAGCATTGCTGCTGCTGGCCTGAGCCGGAGTGGTCCAGGTAGAGGGTCCAGCCGGACTGGCACCCGCTGCTGCACTGCGAGCTCTCCTCCTCGTCGTCGATGAAGAAGGCTTCTTCTTCTTCTCTCCCCATGATGCTACGGTACGATCGGATCAGAACCAGCTCAGCTTTCTCTTTCTCTAGGTAAGCAGTGGCGTGCAAAGATGTGTTGTGTGCAAGCTCCTCTCACTGGCTGGGTGTGGTGCTCAGTAGAGAGGTGCAGTAGAGTGTATATGAGGAGAGTGGAGTGGGGATCTCGAGACGAGTGGAAACGCTTGTTTTATATCAGGCGCAGCTGGGTAACCCATTCTTGGTTCCTGTCCACGGACAAGGGCACATGCTGATCGGCGTGGGAGAGGAGTGCACGCTAAAACTAGCCGTGCACGTGCGCGGACACGACGGACGACATCCCGGCTTGGATCCAACCTGCGTATCGGCTTGGCTGTGGGATCGAAGCCGTCCAAGATAGCCAGAATTCTCTTCAAAAAATAAGCAAGGGCATCTTTGATTTGGGGTTGTATTGCTATAAAAAAACACATAAATATCATGTAGAATTTTCTTAGTTGAATCTTACATGAACTAGTCGGTGTGGGATGTAATTTTATTATTGCTGAATCCGACTCCCTGAAAATTGTCGAAGCCTGCAACGGTGGCCAAACTTAATGGACTGGTTCAGCAGCAATCTTTGCAAATTGTGTCTTCCTAGCCATCTCTATTGATGAAGTTTCTTAGGTTCATTGTTCTAGGGAAGGAAATAAAACTACTCATGACCAAGCTAAAGTGTGTTTTGTAGATTAAGTTTTGTGTAATTAAAACGATAATCCCCTTGTTTCTCTTAAGTAAACTCAAAAAGGATGTAACTATTTGTGGTGATTAATAAAGCTCACATCAGAGTTCTGATGTTTTCCTAAAACAAATACTCATTCCGTTTCAAAAAAAATATCAAATGCATGTTAACTTTCGAGACTCATGCTTTGTCCAACAATAGATCCGAGGTGGGGGCAGTATGTTAACTTTTGAAACTCGTGCTTTCACCGAATGTATACCACAAAAAGAAGTTTTTATCAATAGACGATTAGCCACTGTTCTAAAGGTTTTGATGCTCATCTATGGCCTGGGGTTAGGGGAGTGACTCCCACTTGGGTCGGAAGGGCATGTAGAATAGGAAAATGTTCTCCTTTTCTTACAATTGTCATGTCAGATTTTTTGCTTAGTTGTAAGAGAGGTACTAGAAGGTTGCATTTCCTTAGCTAAGAGATGATCCCTTAAAAAAATAAGATGAGGTTATTTTCTCCATTATACCATGTGTCTTCCCTTAGCAACACAATTTTTTACTAAAATTTAATTAATTCTCGTTAATTGCTAGAGATGACACAGTAAAAAAGATAATATATTATACCACTTATATTTATTGTTTTGTCTAGATGATGTGAACTGCTAATGGAAGGTGATTCTTCTCAATGACTATACATGCCATAAGGTCGATCAGTGGACATCCCCAGGCCGGCCTAGGGCCGTTGCAAGGATGGACTTCCACTAACGGACCAGAGAGCTTGCCATCCATTAATTGAGCATATTTCAATGATAACTGAAGTTGAGTCCTTTTGTCCAGGAGAAATTCAGGCCTAATGCATCGTTCATTAGGTCTGGATCTTGCTAATTAATTGTGTATTCCTTCCAAACTAATTAAAGTTCTACATTTGTCTTAAGGTGAACTTTTCGAAATTTGATCAACGGTATAGAAGAAAATATACTAATGTCTCAAACACCATATTGATTTCATTAGATCCATCATAAAAATATGCTTACTAGCTATATATATTTAGTGTCGTAGATATATTATCATAATAGGACAAAGTTTGACTAAGAGAAGATACTTCCACTTGAAGTGTAACCATGGAGAAAAGCAACGCAATGTGCCGGTCAGTGGCGGACAGGGACGAAGCTAGGATTTTTTTGGCACCAATGTCATCTCTATTTCCTCTTTTTTTTAGTGGGGTCACGATCTGTAAATTAATAGCATTTAACACTAATTAGTGAAGGTTTTTCTAGTATTCAATTCACTGGTGTCACCTGACACCATTGCTTGTAAGGAGCTCCGTTCCTGGTGGCGGAGCGTGGCGCAAAACAAAGGGAGAACCATTGCATGTAATGCTAAACAATCAGATGCAATTCTTGCAAAATGTTGTAGCCGAATCAATAGACAATTGCTACTTAAAGAT
The DNA here is from genome assembly GCF_019359855.2 of Lolium perenne. Taxonomy (NCBI): domain Eukaryota; kingdom Viridiplantae; phylum Streptophyta; class Magnoliopsida; order Poales; family Poaceae; genus Lolium; species Lolium perenne. The sequence continues at coordinate 194,882,216 of NC_067245.2, forward strand.
GTTCAACTACAACGAATGACAATGGTTCATATTCATGTTTAGGAGCAGGAGAACCTTTGACAGTTGGAAATGCATCGTCCCTTTTTCTCACTACGGGAACCCGCCGCGGGGCCGACGGCCAGAATATGTGCCGACGGCCGCCGTCGGCACATAACGCCACGCCGTCAGCCTAGGAAAGTGGCCGTCGGCACAGCACCTCCAGGGCCGCAGGCCGCTGTCGGCACAGTTCAGCCGTCGGCACACACCCCGGCTGTGCCGACGGCACGTAACCTAGCCGTCGGCACATGGGAAGATGGTAGGGCCACCGACAGCCACTAACAACGGCGTCAACAGGTGGCAAACGACGTCAAACTGTGCCGACGGCCAGGCCGTCGGAACAGTTTCCCACTATGTGGGCCGACGGCCTGGCCGTCGGCACAGCTTCCCACCAATTTTTCCTCCAACTATTCCCGCAATTTTTCCCCGCTCCTTCCCTCCCGCCCTTTTTTCCCGCCATTCTTCTCGCGCCCATTCTCTCCCGGCAAGTATTCCCGCCGTTTCAGCCGTCGTCGTCCTATATATAGCCATGTCTTCTCCACTAACATCACCAGCAACATTTCTCTCCTCAAAAACTCTCTCATCCAAAAACACCACAGAATCCTCTGAGCTCAGCTGCCGTCGAGATGGCTCCTCGTCGCCGTAGCAACACGGGCTTCACCGGCGTTCACTAGCGGGCTGCGGGCCATTTGGTGGCTGAAATCACCGCCGGTGGTGTGCGTGTGTGGCTCGGCACCTTCTACACGAAGGAGGCTACTGCCCGCGCATACGATGTTGCGGCTTGGAGGTTTGGCTGGCCGCGCCACGAATTGAACTTCCTGGAGGTCAGGTCTCTGACGGAAGCCCAGAGTCTCTCTACTGAGCCGCTACTTCGCTCACAGGGTGAAGCTCGGCGGTACAGGTCTGGCCAGCGGCGGATTGAAAGAGAGTCGTCCCGGAAAGAAAAAATTCCTGGATTGGTTCTACGAAAAAGTAATTCTAACAAGTCCCTTTTAGCCAATACTTTTGCAATATGTGACTTGTACCTCTTATTGCATCGTAACTAATGTAAAAAAATAATTTGAACTGAATTTGTAGGGAGGTGATCCCAACGTTGAGATGACGGATGAGCTGAGATGTGTTTCCCAGGGTTGTAACCATAGAATCTCAATGTATGAGAAGTACGATGTGAATGGGTATCGCTTCCATACAGAGTATCACCAGAAGAATCAGCCTAACCCAAAAACTATAAATACTGGGGTCTTCACCAAAGGATCCGATGACATAGAATACTACGGAAGGTTAGAGAATGTATACGAGCTGACGTTCAATAGGACAAACATACAACTCAATCTTGTTGTGTTCAAATGCCACTGGTTCGACCCACAAGTTGGACAGAGAAGCACTCCTTCCATTGGGTTAGTTGAAGTTAGGTCTTCAACCTGCTATAGCGGAGCCGATGTCTTTGTTGTGGCTCACCAAGCCAAGCAAGTTTATTATTTGCCCTACCCATGTCAAAAGGAGTACCTGAAAGGCTGGGAAGTCGTGTTCAAGGTATCACCACATGGTAAGCTACCCATGCCCTCCGACGAGGATTACGACAACATTGACCCTGTAACATACGAGGGAATTTTTTATCAAGAGCAAGAGAACTTTGGGGATTTCGAAATAGAAATTGGTCTTGAGGACCTCGAGAACGAGGCACATCTTCATGGTGAAACAGTGGTGGACCTAAAGGACATACAAATGCTCACCAAGTTACATGAGGGAAGTGGCTTCAATGATGAGCCTCCACCGGACATTCCCACCCAACCTCATTACTCACATGATACTGATAGTGATAGTGAAAATGAGAACCCAATGCCTCGTTATGAGAACCCAATGCCTCATTATGATAGTGATGATTCGAGGTGAGGGTCCTTTATGTCTTTATGCTTAGTATCTATTTTTCAATATGCTTCTTATACTTAGTATTTATTTTTCAATATGCTTCTTATACTTATTATCTATTTTTCAACATGCTTCGCCATATGTTTTTTTTTTGCTTAGTGTCTACATTTTATTAGGGCATGAATGATTACTTGTTTACTCTTTGTCAATGCAGGTGATTGATCAATATGAGCGGAAGCAAGGAATCCATGAACTCCATTCTGAAGAGCATGAGCCAACAGAAGTTCACCGGGACCACTAGAAGTGGAAGACCAACGCGTTCCAGCTCGCGTTACGCGGACGACGACACGGGTGGAGTTGGAGGTGGAGGTGTAGGTGGAGGTGGAGGTGGAGGACGAGGTGGAGGTGGAGGACGAGGTGGAGGTGGAGCTGGAGGACGAGGCGGAGGTGGAGGACGAGGACGAGGTGGAGGTGGAGGTGGAGGACAAGGACGAGGTGGAGGTGGACCTTTCCTTGGTGACATACCCTCTTCTTCTGGCGATGTGGCTTCCCAGTCTGCTCACACACAGTCTACTGAGGGGGAGATGGAGGTGGAGATGGAGGTGGAGGGGCAGGACGAGGAGGCGGAGAGGGAGATGGCGCCGAAGAAGTTGTGCATTCGTGGTGAAGCGCAAGTCCCTGATGAGAGGAGGGAGCCTACTAGCCAGGAGGTGAAAGCCCTCATCATCCCGAACGACAAAGAGTAAGTTTAATTTTGAACATGTAGATTCATTTTGCTATGTACTAATGTTTTCATTATTGTGCATAACTGTTATCACCAGATTTTAACCAAATCAGAAGTGGGCCGTGATTGAGATGGGCTTAGCAAATATACGTAGAAATTATTCATGAATCGGCCTTGTATAAAGAGTTTGGGCTAAATTGCCCGTGTATCTGTAAATATAGTAGGATACGTGTCGGTTAGGATTAGAAGGCAGAGTTTAGCTCGTACACGGTTGGGATTATTCCCACGTTAGGAAGTCTACGGACTACAAATGTGTATCTAGGGTTATTGAGAAGGAGGACAATCACGTTCACAATAAACCAATCTAGGCGCATCGCCACCCCTTGTTTCGAGGGTTTCTTCCGGGTAAGCGCTATGCTGCCTAGATCGCATCTTGCGATCTAGGCAGAATCTTGTTTATTCGTTGTTCATGTGTTGCTCGTACTGAAGCCTTATTGATGGCGAGCAACACTGTTATCATAGATATGTTAGGGTTAGCATCGGTACTTTCTTGACGTGTTTGATTAGTCATGCTACCCCTGGATATCTAGCCACCCTTGTACCGATCTTAGGTGCAAGGGTGGCACCTTGCTTAGTCATTGTTTAGTAGATTCGATCCGTTATGATTGCTCCTTGTTCTTGAAGGATTAGTTTGATATCTACATAGTTAGGCCTTGCAAACGAGTTGAAGGATCCAGTAGCACGTAAGGTGTAGTTCGCTAGTCCTAGAGAAGATGTTCCGGGAATCAGCTCCACGTTGGTTTTTAGGCCTTGTCTAGGGCTGGTTTATTATCATCTTTCGTGTCTGCCAGGCTCAATTACGTGTAGGATGTTCCGGTCATGTGGTGAAAACCCTAGATCATCGTAGATCGTGTTAGCCTAATATTGATCAAGCAGGACCACCATGTTATCGTAGATTTCATACGAATCATGGGTGGATCGTCTCCTTGAGCCGATTCACAGGACAACCTGAGAGCCGATCGAGGCTCGTATTTAATGTTTACGTGTATGCCATGCAGGAAACTAGTCGAAGCAATCCATCACCTTCCTAACCAGGTATAGGTCAGGTGGCACGCCCTTGCACCAGCATCGGACGTGCGTGCCGGATCTTTGCGGGCCGTCGCCCGAGGGACCAGGGCCCTCCAGCAGTCCTGGGAGCCTCCCGGCTCTTCGTGTTGCCCGTCGCTGCTCATTGGTGGGTTTTGGTGGTTGATACGTCTCCGATGTATCGATAATTTCTTATGTTCCATGCCACACTATTGATGTTATCTACATGTTTTATGCACACTTTATGTCATATTCGTGCATTTTCTGGAACTAACATATTAACAAGATGCCGAAGTGCCAGTTCCTGTTTTCTGCTGTTTTTGGTTTCAGAAATCCTAGTAACGAAATATTCTCGGAATCGGACGAAATCAACGCCCAAGTTCCTATTTTCACCGGAAGCATCCAGAACACCCGGAAGGGACCGGAGGGGGCACCGTCCCCCAGACCCTAGGCCGGCGCGGCCCAGGCCCTGGCCGCGCCGCCCTATGGTGTCGTCGCCCCGTCGACCCTCCTGCGCCGCCTCTTCGCCTATAGAAAGCCCCTGGATCGAAAACCCTGATACGTACGACGAAACCACGAAACCTTCCGGAGCCGCCACCATCGCGAGGCCAAGATCCGGGGGACAGAGTCTCCCTGTTCCGCACGCCGCCGAGAGGGGAAGTGCCCCGGAAGGCTTCTCCATCGACACCGCTGCCATCTCCACCGCCATCTTCATCACCGCTGCTGCTCCCATGAGGAGGGAGTAGTTCTCCATCGAGGCTCGGGGCTGTACCGGTAGCTATGTGGTTCATCTCTCCCATGTACCTCAATACAATAATCTCATGAGCTGCTTTACATGATTGAGATTCATATGAGTTTGTATCACAATTTATCTATGTGCTACTCTAGCAATGTTATTAAAGTAGTTTTATTCCTCCTGCACGTGTGTAAAGGTGACAGTGTGTGCACCGTGTTAGTACTTGGTTTATGCTATGATCATGATCTCTTGTAGATTATGAAGTTAATTATTGCTATGATGGTATTGATGTGATCTATTCCTCCTACATATGCATGAAGGTGACAGTGTGCATGCTATGTTAGTACTTGGTTTAGTCCATTGATCTATCTTACACTATAAGGTTACTTAAACATGAGCATTATTGTGGAGCTTGTTAACTCCGGCATTGAGGGTTCGTGTAATCCTACGCAATGTGTTCATCATCCAACAAAAGTGTAGAGTATGCATTTATCTATTCTGTTATGTGATCAATGTTGAGAGTGTCCACTAGTGAAAGTGTAATCCCTAGGCCTTGTTCCTAAATACTGCTATCGCTGCTTGTTTACTGTTTTACTGTGTTACTACTGCTGCAATACCACCACCATCAACTACACGCCAGCAAGCTATTTTCTGGCACCGTTGCTACTGCTCATATATATTCATACCACCTGTATTTCACTATCTCTTCACCGAACTAGTGCACCTATTAGGTGTGTTGGGGACACAAGAGACTTCTTGCTTTGTGGTTGCAGGGTTGCATGAGAGGGATATCTTTGACCTCTTCCTCCCTGAGTTCGATAAACCTTGGGTGATCCACTTAAGGGAAAACTTGCTGCTGTTCTACAAACCTCTGCTCTTGGAGGCCCAACACTGTCTACAGGAAAGGAGGGGGAACGTAGACATCAAGCTATTTTCTGGCGCCGTTGCCGGGGAGGAAAGGTAAAAGGTACTCACACTCCGGATCTCGGCTACTAAGCTATTTCCCGGCGCATTGTAAGTACTCAAAGCTATTTCCTTTAGATCCTGCAATTGCAACTTTTTGTTTCTTGTTTACACTAGTTTGGCATAATGGACAAGAATGATCTTCTTACTCTATTTCCTGATTTAAAACATGGATTGTTTGATGCGAAAATTAAAAAACCTATGGAATCTTATTTGCATGCTGGTAGTAATATTAGCATGAACGCTTTGAACACCATTGTTGCTAATGATATGGAAAATTCTAAGCTTGGGGAAGCTGGCTTTGATGAGCATGATATTTTTAGTCCCCCAAGAATTGAGGAGGAAATTTACTTTGATGATTCTTTACCTCCTATTTATGATGATTATAATGATAGTAGTCTTTTGTTGCCACCTGTTATGGAGGATAAATTTGATTATGATTACAATATGCCTCCTATATTTGATGATAGCTACTTTGTTGAATTTGCTCCCACTACAACTAATAAAATTGATTATGCTTATGTGGAGAGTAATAATTTTATGCATGAGACTCATGATAGGAATGCTTTATGTGATGGTTATATTGTTGAGTTTGCTCATGTTGCTACTGAAAGTTATTATGAGAGAGGAAAATATGGTTGTAGAAATTTTCATGTTACTAAAATGCCTCTCTATGTGCTTAAATTTTTGAAGCTATACTTGTTTTATCTTCCTAATCTTGTCACTTTGCTCTTCATGAATTTATTTGTGTACAAGATTCCTCTTCATAGGAAGCATGTTAGACTTAAATGTGTTTTGTATTTGCCTCTTGATGCTCTCTTTTGCTTCAAATACTATTTCTTGCGAGTGCATCATTAAAACTGCTGAGCCCATCTTAATGGCTATAAAGAAAGAACTTCTTGGGAGATAACCCATGTGTTATTTTGCTACAGTACTTTGTTTTATATTTATGTCTTGGAAGTTGTTTACTACTGTAGCAACCTCTCCTTATCTTAGTTTTGTGTTTTGTTGTGCCAAGTGAAGCCTCTAATCGAAGGTTGATACTAGATTTGGATTTCTGCGCAGAAACAGATTTCTATCTGTCACGAATCTGGGCTGTTTTCTCCGTAGAAAAATCATAAAAATATGCCAATTTACGTGCGTGTTCCTCCGATATGTACGCAACTTTCATTAGTTTTGAGTTTTCTGATCTGAGCAACGGAAGTATTTATTAAAAATTTGTCTTTACGGACTGTTCTGTTTTGACAGATTCTGCCTTTTATTTCGCATTGCCTCTTTTGCTATGTGGGATGGATTTCTTTGTTCCATTAAACTCCAGTAGCTTTGGGCAATGTCCAGAAGTGTTAAGAATGATTGTGTCACCTCTGAACATGTGAGTTTTTGATTATGTACTAACCCCTCTAATGAAGTTTATGAGAAGTTTGGTGTGAAGGAAGTTTTCAAGGGTCAAGAGAGGAGGATGATATACTATGATCAAGAAGAGTGAAAGCTCTAAGCTTGGGGATGCCCCGGTGGTTCACCCCTGCATATATCAAGAAGACTCAAGCGTCTAAGCTTGGGGATGCCCAAGGCATCCCCTTCTTCATCGACAACATTATCAGGTTCCTCCCCTGAAACTATATTTTTATTCCATCACATCTTATGTGCTTTGCTTGGAGCGTCGGTTTGTTTTTGTTTTTTGTTTTGTTTGAATAAAATGGATCCTAGCATTCACTTTATGGGAGAGAGACACGCTCCGCTGTAGCATATGGACAAGTATGTCCTTAGTTTCTACTCATAGTATTCATGGCGAAGTTTCTCCTTCGTTAAATTGTTATATGGTTGGAATTGGAAAATGATACATGTAGTAATTGCTATTAATGTCTTGGGTAATGTGATACTTGGCAATTGTTGTGCTCATGATTAAGCTCTTGCATCATATGCTTTGCACCCATTAATGAAGAAATACATAGAGCATGCTAAAATTTGGTTTGCATATTTGGTTTCTCTAAGGTCTAGATAATTTCTAGTATTGAGTTTGAACAACAAGGAAGACGGTGTAGAGTCTTATAATGTTTTCAATATGTCTTTTATGTGAGTTTTGCTGCACCGGTTCATCCTTGTGTTTGTTTCAAATAACCTTGCTAGCCTAAACCTTGTATCGAGAGGGAATACTTCTCATGCATCCAAAATACTTGAGCCAACCACTATGCCATTTGTGTCCACCATACCTACCTACTACATGGTATTTCTCCGCTATTCCAAAGTAAATTGCTTGAGTGCTACCTTTAAAATTCCATCATTCGCCTTTACAATATATAGCTCATGGGACAAATAGCTTAAAAACTATTGTGGTATTGAATATGTAATTATGCACTTTATCTCTTATTAAGTTGCTTGTTGTGCGATAACCATGTTTACTGGGGACGCCATCAACTACTCTTTGTTGAATTTCATGTGAGTTGCTATGCATGTCCGTCTTGTCTGAAGTAAGAGAGATCTACCACCTTATGGTTAAGCATGCATATTGTTAGAGAAGAACATTGGGCCGCTAACTAAAGCCATGATCCATGGTGGAAGTTTCAGTTTTGGACATATATCCTCAATCTCAAATGAGAAAATTATTAATTGTTGTTACATGCTTATGCATAAAAGAGGAGTCCATTATCTGTTGTCTATGTTGTCCCGGTATGGATGTCTAAGTTGAGAATAATCAATAGCGAGAAATCCAATGCGAGCTTTCTCCTTAGACCTTTGTACAGGCGGCATAGAGGTACCCCTTTGTGACACTTGGTTAAAACATATGCATTGTGATGATCCGGTAGTCCAAGCTAATTAGGACAAGGTGCGGGCACTATTAGTACACTATGCATGAGGCTTGCAACTTGTAAGATATAATTTACATGATACATATGCTTTATTACTACCGTTGACAAAATTGTTTCATGTTTTCAAAATCAAAGCTCTAGCACAAATATAGCAATCGATGCTTTTCCTCTATGGAGGACAATTCTTTTACTTTCAATGTTGAGTCAGTTCACCTATTTCTCTCCACCTCAAGAAGCAAACACTTGTGTGAACTGTGCATTGATTCCTACATATTTGCTTATTGCACTTATTATATTACTCTATGTTGACAATATCCATGAGATATACATGTTACAAGTTGAAAGCAACCGCTGAAACTTAATCTTCTTTTGTGTTGCTTCAATGCCTTTACTTTGAATTATTGCTTTATGAGTTAACTCTTATGCAAGACTTATTGATGCTTGTCTTGAAGTGCTATTCATGAAAAGTCTTTGCTATATGATTCACTTGTTTACTCATGTCATATACATTGTTTTGATCGCTGCATTCACTACATATGCTTTACAAATAGTATGATCAAGGTTATGATGGCATGTCACTCCAGAAATTATCTTTGTTATCGTTTTACCTGCTCGGGACGAGCAGAACTAAGCTTGGGGATGCTGATACGTCTCCGACGTATCGATAATTTCTTATGTTCCATGCCACATTATTGATGTTATCTACATGTTTTATGCACACTTTATGTCATATTCGTGCATTTTCTGGAACTAACATATTAACAAGATGCCGAAGTGCCGCTTCTGTTTTCTGCTGTTTTTGGTTTCAGAAATCCTAGTAACGAAATATTCTCGGAATCGGACGAAATCAACGCCCAAGTTCCTATTTTCACCGGAAGCATCCGTAACACCGGGAAGGACCAGAGGGGGCACCTTTGGGCCCCCGGACCCTAGGCCGGCGCGGCCCAGGCCCTGGCCGCGCCGCCTATGGTGTCGTCGCCCCTTCGACCCTCCCTGCGCCGCCTCTTCGCCTATATAAAGCCCCTGGATCGAAAACCCCGATACGTACGACGAAAACCACAGAAACCTTCCAGAGCCGCCGCCATCGCGAGGCCAAGATCTGGGAGACAGGAGTCTCTGTTCCGGCACGCTGCCGGAGCGGGGAAGTGCCCCCGGAAGGCTTCTCCATCGACACCGCTGCCATCTCCACCGCCATCTTCATCACCGCTGCTGCTCCCATGAGGAGGGAGTAGTTCTCCATCGAGGCTCGGGGCTCTACCGGTAGCTATGTGGTTCATCTCTCCCATGTACCTCAATACAATAATCTCATGAGCTGCTTTACATGATTGAGATTCATATGAGTTTGTATCACAATTTATCTATGTGCTACTCTAGCAATGTTGTTAAAGTAGTTTTATTCCTCCTGCACGTGTGTAAAGGTGACAGTGTGTGCACCGTGTTAGTACTTGGTTTATGCTATGATCATGATCTCTTGTAGATTATGAAGTTAATTATTGCTATGATGGTATTGATGTGATCTATTCCTCCTACATATGCATGAAGGTGACAGTGTGCATGCTATGTTAGTACTTGGTTTAGTCCATTGATCTATCTTACACTATAAGGTTACTTAAACATGAGCATTATTGTGGAGCTTGTTAACTCCGGCATTGAGGGTTCGTGTAATCCTACGCAATGTGTTCATCATCCAACAAAAGTGTAGAGTATGCATTTATCTATTCTGTTATGTGATCAATGTTGAGAGTGTCCACTAGTGAAAGTGTAATCCCTAGGCCTTGTTCCTAAATACTGCTATCGCTGCTTGTTTACTTTGTTTCTTGTGTTACTACTGCTGCAATACCACCACCATCAACTACACGCCAGCAAGCTATTTTCTGGCACCGTTGCTACTGCTCATATATATTCATACCACCTGTATTTCACTATCTCTTCGCCGAACTAGTGCACCTATTAGGTGTGTTGGGGACACAAGAGACTTCTTGCTTTGTGGTTGCAGGGTTGCATGAGAGGGATATCTTTGACCTCTTCCTCCCTGAGTTCGATAAACCTTGGGTGATCCACTTAAGGGAAAACTTGCTGCTATTCTACAAACCTCTGCTCTTGGAGGCCCAACACTGTCTACAGGAAAGGAGGGGGAACGTAGACATCAGTGGTCAACACATTCTGGCACGCCCGGTGGGACATTCTTCTACAACAACTGCATCAACATCCGCATCAGAGATGGCGGAAGATCCAGTCAAGTACGAAGAGCTGAATGAGGAGTACAAGAAGAAGTATGACGAGATCAAAGCTCTCTTCGAAGCCGACCTCATCGGCTCTTTCCAGAGGACCCGCTCACATGGCATCAGGTGGAAAGGGTTCTCAGCTGAAGGCGCTCTCGATGGAGTGGATCTATCTACTCCTTCAGAAAAACGCACCAGGTCTCTACGTCAGGAGGTTAATCACATGGTAGCTCATTCGCTGCACCGCCATTCTGAGAGCCTGGTGAACACTTTGGAGCGTGTCGCGCTTCTCGTGGTCCAAGAAATCATGAAGCATCAGTACTCTCCGTCAGGACCTACCCTAGGGACTCACCAAGGAGAGATACCGTTCCAGACCAGACCATAGCTGCCATTCGCGCTAGCAGCGCCAGAAGTGCCGAGTTCACCGGCATACGTCATCTACAAGATCGGTGGCGATCCTAGTGATTACCAGTTCTTGTATGAACCGCCTAAGGAGATCCCGCACGGATACATGTGCACATATGTGCCAGACTGCAATAACTGGGCGCGCACGAACCAGGTTGCAGCAGTAGGGATTTCTGGAACGGCAGGAGGGGTTGCTACATCGGATCCCGAGAAGCAGGCGTGGCTAGCTAAATATGCCACTCCAACGAATCATCAAAGCTCAACTCCTGCAGCTAGCACCGTGGATCAGATCAGTGCAATCTTGAGGGACCAGTAGCCCAACGAGTATGATTTGATCCCACTACCAGCCAAATATCGGCTCCCTGAATTCTCCAAGTTTAGTGGATCGGAAGGCTCTAGTTCAGTTGAGCATGTGAGCCGATATTTGGCACAGTTGGGCATGATCTCAGCATCAGACCCATTACGTGTGAGGTTTTTCGCGCAATCTCTCACAGGATCGGCTTTCGGGTGGTACACCTCGCTGCCACCAGATTCAATCTGGACTTGGAAGCAGATGGAAGAACGGTTCCACATGCAATATCACTCAGAAGGTTCCGAGGCTGGCATTGCCGATCTAGCACAAGTACGACAGAAGCGCGGAGAAACGGTATCGGAATACATTCAGCGCTTCAGGGCCGTCAGGAACCGATGCTATTCGGCTCGTATGAATGAAAAAGAAGCAGTCGATCTGGCAGTGGTGGGTCTTGCATCGCCGATCAAGGATATGGCTTCCCAAGCAGAGTACTCACATCAAGCATATGGTTCAGAAACTATCATTATATGAACAGCGCCACCCAGAGTTGTACCAAGACAAGTTCAAGCGCTCGGTAGTCCTGGTTGAGACAGAAGAATATGAAGACTCTGCGGGAGACCAGGTGACATAGGCATGCCAAATGGGCCTGCCGAAGATAGTACCCGGGGTTTACTGGAGGCCCACTACCCGAAGAATAAGAAGATTCGGGAGCCCAAGATTTACTAAGGAAAGATAGAGTTGTAATAGGAAGTGTTGTTTGTAATCTGGCGGGACGAGTTAGAAACCGTCCCGGACTCTGTAAACTTGTATAGCACGAATCCCTCGGCTCCACCTCCTATATAAAGGGGGAGTCGAGGGACGAGGAATCAATCGAATCATTGTCTGCAAACCCTAGTTTTCATAATCGTCGAGTACTTTTCGGCTGAAACCTTCGAGATCTACTTACCCTCTACTTCTAACTAAACCCTAGCCTACAATCCATAGGCATTGACAAGTCGATACCTTGTCAATTGGCGCCGTCTGTGGGAACTAGGGGCGTAAGGAGCTGATCTCGATGGCACGCTCAAGATCTTCGACATCGTCAACCGCAAGCAACACAATGGATCGAGGTAAACAGATCGCTGCTGGTCTTGTCGATTTTGTTCCTCACCCACCCTCCCGTTTGGATGCATATGCATATCTGGCGGAGCCCATGGAGATGACGTTCGGAAGGTTTCACTTTCGCGTCGAGAAGGAAGGATCGTATCGTGTCGAGATTCCAATTTCGTCGGGATCGTCGATGGTCGATTTCGATTTTTCAAACTATGCATCGTCAATCGAGTCAGGAGAAGAAGAAACTTCGGCGACACGCTACGTCAGCACCAGAGCAAGAGAGAAACTCGCCAAGATCTTCAACGACATGTCGTTTGAATCATCTGCGGACTCATATATAAGCGATGACTCAAGCGATGTCGACAGTTACGACTTCGTCGACAAATCTCTGACAGTGGGCAAGGTCTTCATCAATCTCAACGATGATGTCACCAAACCCAACGTAGATCTGAGTACAAAGTATCATCAGATTTACGCCATTGAAGATCAAGAGGAGACATCTGAGGCTTTCGACGATGCGGGAAATCCATACGTCGATCCCTCCAATCTGCGACAAGGCCTGGGCAACAAATACGTCGGGCCAGAGCCGCGAGATAGAGTTCAACTTTCACAAGCAGCGTGGGACAGAGCTGCGAGAGCTATGAACGGCACAGAACCAATGGCTACCACAGCCACACCAGAAGAATTGCAAGCATATCAATATAGGCTCGCACGAGCTGCCAGGGAATTGGAAAAACAGACAGCTGAGTTGAACAGGAGAAAGGAGGCAGCTTCTGCATCCAGCAGGAGAAGGGTAGATCTAAGTCGACAATCTAGAACTACGGGTGATAGCCATCGGGAGGCGCGGAACAGAGCACGATCAAGGCTGCAACACATACCCGAAGCAGAAAGAGAACACTTGGTCCAAAACCTCGACATGTCCTTTATGTCGATAGATACAAGAGGAAACATCATCCCTAAGACACCAGAGGCTGGGTATATGGCGACACATGCTTTTATCCTTGCATCTAAACCACCTCCGGGTGATCCAAGGGAAACATTGTACAATATGGCGGTAGCAGGAGTTGGAGCTATGGGGACAGCGTTTGTATCAACGCCTCCCGAAGGAGCGGCAAGGCAAAATAGTCCACGACCCGCAAAGAAGAAGCGGCAGCACTCAAGGGCCAAGTGGAGCAAGAGACACGACAGCACAAGCAAGAGTCGACGAGAGCGCGGCGAGCAGAAGAGATCATCGGCAATCCCCTAACTTAACGACGAAGATATGTGCGGCTTACCATGCTTCACGAGGAGAGTGCGAAAAACTCGAGTCCCTCGGGATTCAAGTTACCCGATAATTTCAAGAAGTTCGAAGGACTTCAAGATCCAGAGGATTTGCTAGTCGACTATCTAGAGACGGTGAAGCTGACAGGAGGAACTAGGGCAACAGCCATGCAAAGCATCCAGGTGCACTTGAGTGGAGCCGCACGATCGTGGATAAAGAAACTCGCTCCAGGATCCATCGACAGCTGGGAAAGTTTCGAGGACGTGTTCGTCAAGAACTTCAGATCCACGTGCAAAAAACCCGCGTCGTTAGAAGAGTTGAGAGCGTGTCGACAAAAGCCAGATGAGCCAATGAGAAAGTACATCCAGAGGTGGAATATCATCAAAAACTCGGCAGAAAATATATCTGACGAGAGAGCAATAGATGCGTTTGTCGCAGGGTCGAGCGTGGAGACTTTGTCGAGGATTTGGGAAGGACCAATCCAAAGACAGTATCCGCGTTAATGGAGATAGCAAATAAATGGGCAGATGGAGAAGACGCTGTCCACAACAAACGACACAGGTCGCCAGAGGAGGACCGCGGTCGAAACTATCAACCGAGGCGAAGATTTCCTCGGCAGTACCAGAACTACGACGCTCCAGGACAAATTTCGGCAGGTTTTCGGACAAATACAGGAGGAAGCAACAGAGATGATTACCAGAGAAGCAGTGAACAGCGAGGTGATAACGAGAGATGATTCACGCAACAGGCAAAATAGCGGGCCTAGGTTCCCAAGACCTTTCGTGTCCCCCTCGAAGAGATGATGAACGGACCGTGCCGGATGCATTTTTCCTCGACGACAACGGCAAAAGACAGTCGGGGCACTTGCGGAAGGACCGTCGAAACTTTCAAGCAATGTTGCGGTATGCAGAAACGCTAATGCGCGAGCAGCACGAGAGAAATCCTCGAGAACCCGAAGCGAGATTCACTTGCCGCCTCCTCCCGCGATTACGAGACGACAATCGGCATCAGCTCGTAATAGCGGCAGCACCTGCACCACCACCTTATGTTGATCCTAACTCCAATGGAGCGATGTCGATGATTCGAAGGGAAGGCCGTCCAATAGAGCTCGTAAAGTAATCTCACGACAAGTGTTTATGGCAGAGAAAATGCCTCCACCAACGATTGAGTACCTTAATTGAGTCGGGACAAGATATCGGCTTCACAATAGCAGATCATCCGCAGCAAGTTCCTCGACCAGGGCAGTCAGCACTTATTCTGCCAGCAGTTATCGCGGGATTTGATGTCTCTCGAGTGTTCATAGACGGCGGCAGCAGCTTGAACCTTATGTATGCAGACACATTGAGGAAGATGAACATATCCTTAGCAAACTTAAAACCAACAGACACAAGGTTCCACGGCATCACACCGGAGAAACCAAGTTATCCATTGGGAAAGATCAATCTCGACGTTCAGTTTGGGACCCGAGAAAATTATAGAATCGAGAGGCTCGAATTTGAAGTCGTGGATTTTCCGTCGCAATACCACGCTCTATTGGGACGACCAGCATATGCTAGATTTATGGCGGTGCCACACTATACATACCTGTTGTGGAGGTTGCCTGGACCAAAGGGACCAATCACAGTCAAAGGAAGCTTTGCCTTAGCTGATAAGTGCGACAAGGATTTTCACCGGCTGTCAGAAACTTTCGGGATGCAAGCTGAGTACTTGGCGTCAAAAAGCATGACTGATTATGACGTACTGCCAGACGTTGGAAGGCCAAACAAAGAATCAACTTTCAGTACCGAGAAAAATTCAAAAGAAGTGCAGATTCACCCGACAGACCCGAAAAAGACGACATCCATCGCAAACGACATGGATATCGCATAGGAAAGCGCGCTCGTCGAGTTCCTCCGTGAGAACTGGAAAATCTTCGCATGGTGTCCAGCTGACATGCCAGGAGTACCCAGGGAACTTGCCGAGCACCACCTAAACTTGGATCCACTAGCGAGACCAATCAAACAACCTTTACGGCGTTTTTCGGAACCAAACCGCAAAGCCATGCTGTCAGAAATCAATCGACTACAAGAAGCTGGATTTATCAAAGAGATATTCACCGAAGCCACATGGGTAGCAAATCCTGTCTTTGGTGCCGAAGAAAAACACTAAGGTCCTTCGTGACAATGTGCGTCGACTTTACGTGTCTAAATAAACATTGTCCAAAGGATCACTTTCCCCTCCCAAGGATCGATCAAATTATCGACTCCACGGCTGGATGTGAACGTCTTTCCTTCCTAGATGCATACTCTGGTTATAACCAGATCAGATTGAAAGAAGAAGATGAAGTAAAAACTGCGTTTATTACACCTTACGGCGTGTTTTGCTACAGAACAATGCCCTTTGGTCTAAAAAATGCGGGAGCAACATATCAGAGGATGATGCAGAAGTGTTTGGCGACACAGATTGGGAAGAACGTCCAAGTATACATTGATGATGTCGTCATAACATCAAAAAAGGGGGCAACGCTGATCGAGGATCTCAAGGAAACCTTCGACAACCTTGATAAGTTTTGCCTCAAATTGAACCCGACGAAGTGTTCTTTCGGCGTCCCAGCAGGAGAACTTCTGGGGTTCCTAGTCTCAGCAAGAGGGATTGAAGCAAATCCCGATAAAATACAAGCTATCGTAACAATGAGGAAGCCAACAAAGTTGAAAGAAATACAACAGCTAACTGGGCGAGTCGCAGCTTTGAGCAGATTCGTCGCGAGGCTGGGAGAAAAAGCGTTGCCGTTCTACGCTTTGATAAAACAAGGAGACAAATTCCAGTGGAACGAAGAAGCCGACAGAGCCTTCGAGGATTTGAAGCGCACAATTTCGACACCACCAATTTTGGTGGCGCCAAAAGAAAGGGAACATCTCCTACTGTATATCGCAGCCACGCCCCAAGTGGTGAGCACGGTGCTAGTTGTCGAAAGGGAAGAAGAAGGAAAACTCCACGGCGTGCAGAGGCCAGTATACTTCGTTAGCGAAGTTTTATCGCCCTCAAAACAAAGGTATCCTCAGTACCAAAAGATAGCACATGGAGTGTTCACGACAGCACGAAAATTGCGCCACTATTTTTCGGCGCACCCGATCATAGTGGTCAATGAAGCTCCTTTGTCAAATATATTGAACAACCCAGAAGCTACGGGTCGTGTCTCCCTTTGGGGAATAGAACTTTCCCCTCGGGACATCACGTATGAAAAAAGAAAAGCAATCAAGTCGCAAGTTCTGCCGGACTTCATCGCAGAGTGGATGGAGTTGCAAAATACAGGACCTCCAAATTTGTCGAGAACCTGGACCATGAACTTTGACGGGTCCAAAAGATTAGAAGGAGCTGGCGCAGGAGTAGTACTCATATCACCTGAAGGCGACAAGTTGAAGTACATCCTTCGGATGACGTTCCCTAACGCATCTAACAACGAAGCAGAATATGAGGCTCTCATACACGGGATGAAGATGGCGAAAGCCTGCGGTGCAACTCGACTAAAAATCTTTGGCGATTCACAGTTGGTGGCACAGCAAGTTATGAACCAATGTGACGCAGTCAATGATAGCATGATGGCATACAAGGAGGTGTACAACGAGCTCAAGAAGTTGTTCGATGGATGCGAAGTAAATCATATTAGCAGATTGAGCAACGACGAAGCCGACGTTCTTGCAAACATCGGGTCGCAGTGCCTGGCAGTACCGCCAGGTGTATTCTGGGAAGAGATAACAGAGAGATCCTCCAAGTCGACAAAATCAAAAAAGAAGGAGAAGAAACCCTCGGGGGCTACCAAGGAAAAGCAAGAGGACGAAGAAGAAGATCAGGACCTGGTCATGGTGATACAGATACCGTGGATGCAACCATACATATCATACATCCTCAGGAAAGAAATACCCGACGATCCAGTTGAGGCAAGGCGAGTAATTCGACGCTCCAAAGCTTTCACGGTGGTCAAGGGAGAATTGTATAAGCGAAGTATTTCAGGCGTCTTGCAAAGGTGCGTTACACCCGAAGAAGGAAGAATAATTCTGAAGGATGTACACGAAGGAATATGTGGCCACCACGCAAGTAGTCGAGCTATCGCAGCCAAGGTTTTTCGGGCAGGATTCTACTGGTTGACAGCAATCGAGGATGCCAAGGACATAGTAAGAACTTGCGACGCATGTCAAAGGTTTGCCGCAAAACCTCACTCTCCAGCAGCAGAGCTAGCACCAATACCATTGTCATGGCCCTTTGCTCAATGGGGACTTGATATGGTGGGTAAGTTACACAAATCCTGGCCAGGAGGAAAGGAGTACATGCTAGTAGCTGTCGATAAATTTACAAAGTGGATAGAAGCGAAGCCGATAAATTCACCAGATGGAGCATCCGCAGTAAAATTCGTAAAAGGCCTCGTCTTCAGATTTGGAGTGCCCCACAGCATCGTCACAGACAACGGCAGTAACTTCACATCCCATGAATTCAAAGATTATTGCGAAGAGGTGGGTATCAAGCTGAACTTTGCGTCAGTTGCACATCCTCAAACCAATGGGCAAGTCGAGAAAGCCAATGGTATCATCTGCAATGGCATCAAGAAGCGCTTGTTAGGACCACTGGAAAAAGCTCGACATACCTGGCCAGAAGAACTACCAAGCGTGTTGTGGAGCATCCGAACAACGCCAAACACAGCAACGCAGGAAACTCCGTTTTTCCTGGTTCATGGAGCAGAGGCAGTACTACCAATCGAGATAGAGCACAACTCTCCACGTGTCGCCGAATATGATGAAGAAACGTCGAGAAGAGCGCTAGAAGATGACGTCGACGCACTTGATGAAGCTCGAGATGAAGTATTATCTCGGGTAACCAAATATCAGCAGGACTTGAAAAATTACCATAGTCGACGATTGCGGCCAAGATCTTTTCAGGTGGGAGACCTAGTCCTTCGGCTCACGCAAAAAAGTCATGAAAAACTCGAGTCACCGTGGCTTGGCCCTTACATCGTCACGGAAGTAATCGGAGGAGGAGCATACAGGATAAAGGACAAGAAGACAGGGGTGGAGGAACCAAACCCCTGGAACGTGGCGCAACTTAGGCGGTTCTACGCCTAGAGTCGAAATATAGTCCTTGTAAAACTTCAATGTACTGAAACGCCCGCGAGTTTTCAGACGCACTCTTTTCCTTTTTCGGGGCACCGAGTGGGGCCGGAGAAGGTTTTTAATGAGGCGGGCTCGCGGTGCTGCAATATAATAAAGATAGTGACAATATAACTTTTCTTCTTTATCGACATGACCAAAGTCTTTGCTCCGACGAATTTCAATATAGTTCATCGACAAAAAGAAAAACCTTGCCTTGGTATTCAGATACCTCGTGAGTCAATAAAAATACAAAACAGTACTCAATAAAAAGCTCGGGGGCTCATATTCGCCTTAAATATATACATGCCTTGGTTCAAAACCTCGCAAATATACAAATATAGTAAAGAGTCACCGAAATACTCGGGGGCTAGACAAACAGAGAAATATAATGATTGCTTTACAATATAGTCATGGATCACAAAGAAGAAATATCTACAAGAAGAAAATAACTAGTCTTGATTCAATATGTCATCAAGAGTAACTCTGTTTTCCTCAGGAGCAGCACCAAGGAAATCGGCATAATGGCCATCGGCAAAAAAGTCGGCATCCATCCGAAGCAGGTCCTCAATCATTTCTTCGGCTATAGGCGTAACCTTCGTGTTAATCCTGTCAACACCAACTCTCCGACGTTTTACCTTTTGGTGAACCTTCTCAACAACCTGGGTAAGGTCAAGCTTCGAGTGGCAGATCTGGAGCATGATAAGAGCAAATGCGCGCCAGCTACTAATTGAGCTTTGACAAAATCATGGATACTGCGAGCATCCTTGAACCTTTCCATCAATTCAGGAAGAGTTTTTGGTTGGACGTTCCGAGGAAACATGGAGTTGTAAACCATGGACAAGGTCTTGGTACAGAAGTCAAGGAAATCGCGAGTTTGAGAGGCGCGATCTTGAAATCTGACAATTTGGCGGGTCCTCTCTGGGGTAGCCCAAAACAAAGAACCATGGTCCAGGGAAAGATTAACAAGGAGGTTTGTCCTAGCATTTACCCTCTCTTCCTCGGCAGCAGCATCAGTAAAGGCACCTATCAAAACAAAGAAGTGGAAACCTTTAAGAAACAATAGCATGAAGATAAAGGATATCAGCGGATGAAACAGGCATACCCGACATATCTGCACTGGCTTCATTCATTAATTCGAGCATGAAATTTTCTCGAGTAGTTGCCTTTTCAGCCTCGGAAGCGGCAATTTCCTTAGCAGCCACGGCTTCGTGAGTTTGCTGAAGAGCAATTTTTTCGGCTTCAGATGACTTACGAGATTGCTCCATCATCACAAGTGTTTGCTTCTTCGCATACTGAAGTTGCTGCCGAAGTTCATCCAGTTCTTGCGACAAGGTATCGTCGACAGGAGCGGTATCAGTAAAAGCTCTCCTCGCGCGGGAAGAAGAAGGCGAAACATTGGAAGGAGCGGAAGATGGAGTATAGTTATCAAATATCAACTGAAAATTAAACAAGACAACATCAAACAACAAGCAAAGATAGAAGTTTTCATTAATCTCTTGGAATAATTACAAGGGCATTGCAGTGGAGCTAAGGAAGTACGTGTCGCCAAATGACTACTTTGGCGACAGAAGCAAAAGAAACAGAAAGAAAAACAGAGGCATGCAACTAGACCTCCGGCCTTGACGAGCTAGGAGTCGACGAGGGCTTAATCCCGAGATATGCCAAGATCTTCTTGGTGTTGGGCTTGGCCGCCTTAATCAGCGACTTCCACCTTGACTGCTCTATTTGCTCGGTGTCGCCAACTTTCGTCCAGTCAATAGTCTGTCGACTGTCAGCAACCAAAGCGACAGTGTTCTCAACGGCGACCTTCATATTTTCTTGGCGCATCTTCAGTCCAAGGTCTTCCGGTGTATTGAACATCTTGGCAAGGTTGAGGAAAGTCGCAGGCTCCTCTTTCTTTGGGAAGAAGTAGGGGAACAATGCCGACAATACCGCGTTAGCATTCGACACACCTTCACGAATCTCGGACCCATGAAGTTCCAGATAGGAAAGTGCGTCAAGGACAGGGTCATTGAGAGGATTTGTCAGATCAAAGTCCTGGTTTGTTTGGGCTGTTAAGGAAACAAAGCATTAGTGAAAAGACAAGAAACAACGATTCTCATAAAAATAGAAGAGATCAGCAAACTTACTGAAAGTGCGGCGACTCTGCGTTTTCAGGCGCTTGAGGATTCCTTCTTCACGAGAAGCTTGCGCAGCTTTGTGCCCATCTAAGGCAGCTGTAGCATCCTCAAGTTTTTTCTGCAGTTCCTCGACACCAGCAGCTTTCGCCTTGGCTTCGTCAGCTTCGGCCTTGGCGTTGCTAGCAGCGAGTTCGACTTTCTTGCGAGCCGCCTCACTTTGCTCAAGTTTTAGAGCAAGCGCGTCGGCGCGTTCGTTAGCCTCTGCAAGTTTCTCTGTCGAGATATAAAAAAAAGAGAGGAAAGATCAAAAATCGCGACAAGCAGCAGGAGTAAAAAATCAAGGAAGAACAGCAAGTACAAAAGTCGTTACCTTCGACTCTATTAGCATATTCACGGTACCCAATAAATTGGGAACCGATGCGGAGAAGATCCTTGATCATAGGCTGTTCAACGTGAACACAGAAAGAAAAACATCGGCATGAAAAAGAGAAGGGTGTGAAAACAACAAAATAAGGAAAATATAGATGTCGACAAGCTTACATCATCTAGGAGCAGAGTCGACGAACTACCCAACTAAGGGGCAGGTTCAACAATCTTTTCAACCCTTGTCCTTTTTGGTGAAGGAGCAAGGGGGCTTGATGGTGGAGTAGTGGTGACGACGTTTTGTTGAGGAGGCGACGTTTCTTCTCCTTCAACTAGCGTGTCTGAGGCAAGTACAGTACGTGACGTGCTTGTTCGAGGAGCCACGTCAGTAATTGGTACTTCTTCCTCGTCGTCACTGTTGATAAAAAATCGGCAGCATAAAAAGCAAGACAAGATAAATATTTCGAGTACAAAAATAGGGAGAAATAAAAACGACTTACGAGCTGACGAGGGATTCAACATAAGGATCATAAGCTGCCTTTGGATGAGAAGGAACAGCTTCTTCAGCCTTGGAGGTGCCAGAATCCTCGGCATCAGTCCTTTTCCATTTGTTCCTTGGAGAAACAGCAGGAGGAAGGGATTGCGTCGATTCACTGGCTTCAGACTCAACTTCTTTTTCATGAGAAGCCGCAGATTTGTGAGAACCCGCGACTTCACTTTCAGGAACAGAAGAACCTTGAGTATCTTCGGCAACGATGGCCTGTTCTTCGACTTCTCCACCCTCCGGAAGAGGAGGAAGGGAAGTCATAGTAGGATGGTTCTGAAAAAATAGTGACCAAAGGAAAATTAAAGAGATGACAATACAATGAGATGCAGAGAAAGTGCGGAATAAGATAAAAACTCGAGAAGACAAAATACCTCGGGGAGTGGATTGGTGGAGCTGTATGGTTCCACGCGACAAGAGGAAGGAACTGGGTCCTTGCCCAGGCGAGAGAGTCTTCGAACCAACTTCTCCAAGTCCTTGGTGGAAAGATCACCGGAGATTCTGTTGGCGTCATTTTTACCAGAATACGTCCAAAGGGGATTTTTGCGAGCACAGAAGAGGCTGCACTCTAATCCTAAGGAAGTAGGCGGTGATTTGAACACCAGACAGCTCTTTGCCTCGACTGTTTTGAAGTCGCGGATACGAGACATCGCGTGCCTCTGTCGCTTTTTCTCTTCCTCGGAAGCTTCGGCATCCCAGGAGCGGCGGCGCTGAATTCTGGCACTTCCGTCGAAAGGAACTATGTTGTGTTCAACGGAGTTGGCGCTTTCTTCGTGGATGTAGAGCCACTTTTTGCGCCATCCTTGGACAGAATCAGGGAACTTAACGTCGAAATAGTCGACATCGCACGAACACAGATAACAACGCCACCTATGTTATAAGTGACGTTGTGGGAGCCATTGCGGCGGAGGCAGAAAATGCGCTTCCACAGAGCCCAATTGGGAGGGATTCCGTGGAAGCATTCGCAAAGCGTGATGAAAATAGAAATGTGAAGGATGGAATTGGGGGTCAACTGGTGCAGTTGAATCCCATAAACGAAAAGAAGGCCGCGGAGGAAATCGTGGATTGGGGTCGAAAGGCCGCGGATTAGATGATCAACAAAACTAACCCGATACTCCATTGGAGGCTTGGGGTAGCTTTCTTCGCTGGGAAAGCGGATGGCGTCTTCCTTCTTCATGAGGCCGAGCCTCTTCAGCATGTTGGTGTCTTGGTTGGAGATTTTGGATCTCTCCCACTCAAGATCCTCGGCGGCCATCTTGGATTCCGGAGTACTGTGGCGAGTCAGACGCACGCGCGGTGGCATCAAAGGCAATGGGCAAAGCAATGTATGAGCGTGCGGAAGATCAGAGAGAGTTGGGCGCAGGGGAAGTTTTGCGAAGAGGAACAGATGAACGGCGCAAGCGAGGGGATGAACGGAGGTTGAAGAAAGGTTTATATAAGAATTGGGGGAAGTAGTGTGCCGTTCGATGAAGAAATCGTGTGGTGAGAATAGATCTTCTAGATACAAGGGCAAAAAAGTATTTTTACTGAGATAGGCGTTACCGTACGTGCGCCAGAAAAAGCGGAGGACGTGTGTCCCCCACTTGCACGACGTGTCAACGTGGTGGAAGCAATGGACCCACAGGGCAGGAAAATCACGACTATTCGAGAAGAATGAAGTAAATTTGATTAAGGGAAGCATGTCGATAAGAAAGAAGATTGGCGACAGGAAGAATTATTCAATACTTCGGGAGCCTTTGATCAAAAACAAGTTTTTGCCCAAATACTCGGGGGCTACTTCGACAAAAAGTAAGATTTCTACTATGGCAATATAGAAATTGCGGGAGCCTACAACCAAGCACAAGTTCTTGGCTGTAGCCTCGGGGGCTACTCCCATCGGGAGCGCTGTTCGCGCACCCGAGAGATAAAAAAAAAAGAGAAAGAAGAAAGAGATCATATTGGGAAGTAATGGTAATATAGCGACAAGGTGGACTAAAATGTTGAGCCTACAACCAAGCACAAGTTCTTGGTTGTAGCCTCGGGGGCTACTCCCATCGGGAACGCTGTTCGCGTGCCCGATGAAATTATCAAATAAAAAGTAGAAAAGAGAGTATATTTCGAGTTATAATTAACTCTACATATACTCCCATCGGGAGAGCAATATAAATCATACTTGACTCGATAAAATGTGCCATTCCAACAGCCGGAAAAGCACTCGACAATATATTCTCAGAACGCCGAAGTTGCGATCAATTTCTGAATGCCGCAAATTTGCGAAGGTAAGACCCCAGATCCGTTCTGCTGGGCGTGGCATCGCCAAAGACTGCGCTCTGCTACTTTTATCCGTATCAACAGATACGAAGAAAAATCCTAACGGACGCGTTAGATACCCGATAAATTTGATCGACTCGACGGAATGGTAAGACCTTAAGCGGCACCGTCGAAGTTTACACCAAGATCCGAGATCATGTCCAGGGACGTGATTTTGAAGTAGGTTTTTGCGGATTGCCACTAGAGCAGTTAACTAGTACCTGATCCATCAGATGAACTAGCCCCAACTACCATTATCCCTGTACAATATAGAATTTTATGTGAAGAAATATAAAAGTTAAAGCTTTCGAATAAAAATAAACAGTGGAGATTTTCCCTGATTCTACGATTCAAGCAAAATCTCGGGGGCTACTGACATAGGCATGCCAAATGGGCCTGCCGAAGATAGTACCCGGGGTTTACTGGAGGCCCACTACCCGAAGAATAAGAAGATTCGGGAGCCCAAGATTTACTAAGGAAAGATAGAGTTGTAATAGGAAGTGTTGTTTGTAATCTGGCGGGACGAGTTAGAAACCGTCCCGGACTCTGTAAACTTGTATAGCACGAATCCCTCGGCTCCACCTCCTATATAAAGGGGGAGTCGAGGGACGAGGAATCAATCGAATCATTGTCTGCAAACCCTAGTTTTCATAATCGTCGAGTACTTTTCGGCTGAAACCTTCGAGATCTACTTACCCTCTACTTCTAACTAAACCCTAGCCTACAATCCATAGGCATTGACAAGTCGATACCTTGTCACCAGGAGGTAGCCGTGGCTGAATGGACTCGGGGGGCAAACCCCGTGTCCTGCAAATGGGTTAAACCACAAGGTCCTGCAAAAGGGTTTGACTTTGACGTAAGCAAAGCTGAGCAAATTTTCGACCTCTTACTCAAAGAGAAGCAGCTGAAGTTACCCGAAGGCCATAAAATCCCTACGGTGCAAGAGTTGAATGGAAGGCCATACTGCAAGTGGCATAACACGTTCACCCATACCACCAACGATTGCAGAGTGTGGCGTCAGCAGATCCAAATGGCGATAGAACAAGGCCGTCTAATTTTCAGCCAGTACGCCATGAAAGTTGACACGCACCCCTTCCCTGCCGTTAACATGGTGGAGTACGTTTACCCCGGGAGGTGCCAGCCAAGTTTCTCGTTCAGCATTAACATGGTAGGACCTGTGCACCACTCTGGTAAGGATAAAAACGAGAGCAGCCGCTCTCGTGA
This sequence comes from Lolium perenne, assembly GCF_019359855.2. NCBI lineage: Eukaryota > Viridiplantae > Streptophyta > Magnoliopsida > Poales > Poaceae > Lolium > Lolium perenne. The sequence continues at coordinate 194,907,369 of NC_067245.2, forward strand.
CAAGGATAAAGAGGAGGCCGTTCCACGCGACCGGCCCCAACGTAGTGACAAGCGCTACGTAACAGAGGAGCAAGTGAGGAATGCGCGATACCAGCGGCCTCTCTCCGAGCACCTCCTCAACAAATATGAGCGTCAGTACGACCAGCGCCGGCGATACGACAGCGACGGCGAAAAAGATCATCGGTCTAGTGTGGATAGCAGGAAATATCGTCGGTATGAGCGAGACGATGAAAGATATGAGCGCCGTGCCAAGGAAAAGTCAAGAGAGCAGGACGACGTGGACAGACACTGGGATTGTCCTTTCTTCAAGCATTGCTGGGATTCAGGGACGAGCCGATTGCCTACAATCGGCAACTGCCCAGAGTGTAGACAGAAAAAGAGGGACGCAGGAGACGTGTCAGTGTTCAAGCGTCTAGGGCCTCTCCCATCTCGGAACAAGCAAGCTGAGTCCTCTCGGGTGGAAGATCTTGAGGAGTTAGAAGATGAAGATGAAGAAGAAGAAGATAGATACCACCGGCCAAGGTGGTGCCCTGATGGACTCAGCCATTCTCAAAAGCGTAGGGTTCAGCGACTACGTAGCATAGAGGAAGCCGAGAGACGATACCTACACGCGTTACGGAAGGCGCGGCCTGATCTGGCCGCGAAAATTCAGCAAACTCTGGACGAGGAGGGTCATCCACAGAAGAAAGAGTGGCGCCCCAAACAAAAGAGAGCCGATGATAAGACATCGGCTGGCACGAACATGGTGTTCATTCTTCCATCGGAGTTTTGTGCTCTAGGAACAGAAGAGACACCTGTAGCACAACTCGACTGCGGTCCACGGCCAGTTATCTTTGAGAAGCCACGTGAAAGGAGCTACAGGCATCTGAAGGCCCTGTACTTGAGAGGTTATATCAACGGGCAGCCTGTCAATAAGATGCTGGTTGATACGGGAGCGGCAGTCAATATAATGCCATACTCCATGCTACGTCACTTGGGACGCTCTAGCGCAGATCTGATCAAAACCAACGTCACATTGAACGACTTCAACGGCCAAGCATCAGAAGCACAAGGCGTTCTGAACGTGGATTTAACTATAGGCCGAAAGACCATCCCTACGTCATTCTTCATCGTCGACAGCAAAAGCACCTACGCTGTCCTGCTAGGGAGAGATTGGATCCACGCTAACTGCTGCATTCCATCCACGATGCACCAATGCTTGATACAGTGGGATGGAGATGAAGTGGAGGTCGTCCATGCAGATGATTCAGCCGAAATCTCAACGGCTGGCATGAACATTTGGGAAGCGGGAGGCCAAGAGCCGCTCTCCGGGATCAATCTGGACGGCTGCGAGTTCATCGACGTGACAAAAAATGGGGTGAGGCTGGTCTTATCCACCGGCCTGACAGTATAGTAAGAGCAAAGGCAACGGACATACGTGGCAAGGCCGATCCCTGCGATTGGCCCCAAAAAATAAAAAGTAATGATCTCGTCTCAAGCATGCCACGTAGTCGTAATAAAGCACGAACAAGATGTAAACCTTCATTGAGCAATGCAATAAAAATGGGGGCCGATTCCAGCAATCGGCCCATATTATCCTCGCCATACGATTTGCATGTGTTTAACATCGATCTAGCAGGCGACGGAAAGCTAGGGTATGGGTTTACATCGGCTGATGAGCTAGAAGAGGTTGACATTGGTCCTGGGGATAAGCCACGACCAACTTTTATCAGCAAAAAGCTAGATCCGCATCTCAGGAGCCAGATGATAGCTCTGTTAAAAGAATACCCGGATTGCTTTGCATGGGATTACACAGAGATGCCTGGGTTAGACAGGAGCATCATTGAACATCGGCTCCCTCTCAAGAAAGGATTTCGGCCGTTCCAGCAACGTGCACGTCAGATGAAGGCCGATATCCTAGAAGAAGTCAAGAAGGAGGTCGAGAAAATGTTGAACGCCGGGTTCATCAGGCCGTGCAGGTACGCTGAATGGATTTCCAATATAGTGCCTGTACAGAAAAAGGATGGCCGATGGCGCGTTGCCATAGATTTTCGAGATCTCAATAGAGCCACTCCAAAGGATGAATATCCCATGCCGGTAGCAGAAACATTGGTCAATGCAGCTGCTGGTCATAAGGTTTTAAGTTTCATGGATGGCAATGCTGGCTACAATCAAATTTTCATGGCTCCAGAAGATATACACAAGACTGCATTCAGAGTACCAGGTTCTGTGGGCTTGTTTGAATATGTAGTCATGACTTTTGGACTGAAGAATGCCGGTGCAACATACCAAAGAGCCATGAATTACATCTTTCATGATCTGATCGGCAAATTGGTGGAAATTTACATCGATGACGTGGTGGTCAAGTCTGTCTCCGTAGAAGGACACCTGGAGGATTTGCGCCGCATCCTGGACCGAACCAGGAAATTCGGGTTAAGAATGAACCCAAAGAAGTGTGCCTTTGGGGTGACGGCCGGTCAGTTCTTGGGTTTCTTGGTTCATGAACGTGGAATCGAGATTGGCCTGAAAAGCCAGGAGGCAGTGCGCACCATGCAACCACCTACCACGAAGAAGGAACTCCAATGCCTCATCGGCAAAATCAACTTCGTCCGAAGATTCATCTCCAATCTGTCGGGACGAATTGAGCCGTTTATGGGATTGGTGAAAATTAAATCTGATGACGAGTTTCATCGGGGCAAACAAAGCGAGCGCGTTTGACGAGATTAAGGAGTATCTATCGACACCGCCTGTGCTAGTTCCGCCTCAGCAAGACAGGCCATTCTACATTTACCTATCGGTAGCTGACACTTCCATCGCGTCAGTGGTGGTGCAACTTTACGATGGTCTAGAAAAGGTGGCTTTCTACCTCAGCAGAAGGATGTTGGATGCAGAGACGAGGTATCCTGAGATCGAGAAGTTGTGCCTCTGCTTGTTTTTCACCTGCACCAAGCTTCGTCATATCTTTCTGACGGCAGAAATCATCATCATATGCAAATCAGACGTCGTCAAACATATGTTGCCGGCCCCTGTTTTAAAAGGCCGACTTGGCAAATGGATGTTTGCATTATCGGAGTTTGATCTCCGGTATCAGCCTGCGAAAGCAGTCAAGGTATAAGGCCATGAAATATATCCTTATAGGAGATGACATGTTCTACAGGACGTTAGAAGGGTTACTGCTCAAATGCCTGGGACCAACTGAGTCTAATCGCTCTTACACGAGGTGCAAGAAGGCGCCTGTGGAACTCACCAATCGGCTCATAAGATGAAGTGGCTGATTAGGCGATCAGGATTTTACTGGCCCACCATGCTTGAGGACTGCTTTAGATACTATAAAGGGTGTCAAGCGTGTCAGATGTTTGGGAAAATTCAGATGGTGCCAGCATCAGCAATGAACCCCATCATCAAGCCTTGGCCATTTCGAGGTTGGGGCATGGATATGATCGGTAAAATCCATCCTGCATCGAGCAAAGGCCACGAGTGGATTTTGGCCATTACAGATTACTTCACTAAATGGGTGGAGGCCGTCCCTATGAAGAAGGTAAAATCGGAAGATGTTATCAATTTTGTGAAAGAACATGTCATTCATAGATTCGGGATTCCCCAGACTATCACGACCGATGGAGGATCGGTCTTTGTTTCTAAGGAATTCAGAAATTTCTGCGATGACATGGGGATTAAGCTGATCCGATCGTCTCCATACTATGCTCAAGCCAACGGGCAAGCTGAAGCGTCCAACCAGAGCCTTATCAAGCTGATTAAGAGGAAAGTTGACGAGAACCCTAGGTGTTGACATGAGATATTGTCGGAAGCTTTGTGGGCCTATCGCATGCCATGCCATGGAGCTATAAAAACTTCGCCATACCAGCTGGTCTATGGGCAGGAAGCCGTATTGCCTTGGGAAATTACGGCTGGATCGAGACGTGTTACGTTTCAGAATGACCTGACAGCTGAAGAATATGCAGCCCTGATGAGTGATACTATTGAGGATGCAACGGAACTTAGACTTTGGTCGTTGGAGAAGATTAAAGAGAACAAAGCCAAGGTAGCCCGCGCATACAATAAAAAGGTGAGACCAAAGGAGTTTCAGGTTGGTGATCTAGTATGGGAAGCTGTGTTGCCATTAGGGACTAAGGATAAAGAATATGGTAAATGGTCTCCTAACTGGCACGGTCCGTACAAAGTCGACCAGGTTTTGAAGGGTAATGCATACATGCTCGAGCAGCTGGACGGTGTTAAATTCCCAGTAGCTGTCAATGGTCAACATCTCAAGAAATATTTCCCAAGCATGTGGGATGACGGACAGTGAAATATGGGGGCCGATGCATATAATCGGCCAGTAAAAAAAAATTTACCATATGATACCAGTACAGCCGATGCACAGACATCGACTTCAGAATAAAAAAAAAGGCCGATGCATAGCCATCGACTCTAGAGGAACAAGCTCAATTGAGCAGTTAACAGATTATTCTCGGGCCAAAGACCGTGGCATTGGGATGATTCTCCCATTGGATTCGCTGAGGAATTGAATTTGTGCGTTTGAGATCTAAGGTTGGCGTGGACACGGATTGGACCTGTTTGGACGGCAATTTGGGGGACCTGATTTTATTCTCTCAAACGAAGGTTGCAGGTTACTGTGCAAATAGGCAACTGATTTGGCCTTAATCGCGTTTTATGGAGAAGGCCGATGCGCTGCCATCGGCTCTTTGCGTGTTAACTTACTCTGGCAATCGGCAAAATTGAGGTGAAGCGAAATCAACATAGGAACATTTTCTTCATTAATAGAAGGGATTTCTTACAAAGAAAGAGCCGATTGCTCGGGGGAGGAAGAACAAAAGAAAGGTCTATTGACCAATCTGCTACTACTACTAGTCCTACTCTATGGGCCGTCGCTGCCCTCATCGTCGCCATTGGAGCTGCCATCGGCGCTGCTGCCGGCGGGCTCCTCGTCGCTGCTCCCGTAGCCCTCAATGGGAGCCTCCTCCTCCTCCTCGTCGTCGTCGTTGTCGTCATCATCCGATCCGGCGCGGAAGCGCTTCGCCGGCGGTTAGTCCTCGAGGGAGTCGTCGTCCTCCTCTTCTTCCTCCTCGTCGGAGGAAGTGTAGTCGTCCCAGGAGAACGAGTCATCCTCGCTCTCCGCCTCCAGTTCCCCATCGGCGAGGAACTGGAGGTCATCGTCTCCGCTGGTCAAGGACTTGTCGTCCTCAGACCAGGCGGAGGAGTCGTGGTCCTCCTGGTCCCATTCCTCTGGGGCGCGTTCGTTGTGCGCCGCCATCAAATCCCACTCCAGCGTGGGTTCGCGGGAGGAGGAAGATGAGGAAGAGAAGGATTGGGAAGAAAGACCCGACGAGGCGGAGGAGGAGGAAGAGCAAGACATTGCTACAGGAGATGGGGGTTTTTTTGGTGCCGATGGCTAGAACAGAGCAAGGGGATGAAGAGACGAACTGTTCGGCACGGTTAAATAAAGGGGATATAGTGGAGATTTAATACCACAGCAGTTTCCGAGGAAGTGGTGCCAAAAGAAAAAAAACTGTCAGATCACGCGGAGAAGTTGAGAAGGCAAGGCATCATGATGAAGGATACTACGACGGTTCTGCTCTGCCACGACATGACCCGACGAAGAAAAAGCAGAGTGGTTTTGGAATTATCATTACCAAAACCAGGGGGCATGTGTTATCACCAGATTTTAACCAAATCAGAAGTGGGCTGTGATTGAGATGGGCTTAGCAAATATAAGTAGAAATTATTCATGAATTGGCCTTGTATAAAGAGTTTGGGCTAAATTGCCCGTGTATCTGTAAATATAGTAGGATACGTGTCGGTTAGGATTAGAAGGCAGAGTTTAGCTCGTACACGGTTGGGATTATTCCCACGTTAGGAAGTCTATGGACTATAAATGTGTATCTAGGGTTATTGAGAAGGAGGACGATCACGTTCACAATAAACCAATCTAGGCGCATCGCAACCCCTTGTTTCGAGGGTTTCTTCCGGGTAAGCGCTATGTTGCCTAGATCGCATCTTGCGATCTAGGCAGAATCTTGTTTATTCGTTGTTCATGTGTTGCTCGTACTGAAGCCTTGTTGATGGCGAGCAACACTGTTATCATAGATATGTTAGGGTTAGCATCGGTACTTTCTTGACGTGTTTGATTAGTCATGCTACCCCTGGATATCTAGCCACCCTTGTACCGATCTTAGGTGCAAGGGTGGCACCTTGCTTAGTTATTGTTTAGTAGATTCGATCCGTTATGATTGCTCCTTGTTCTTCAAGGATTAGTTTGATATCTACATAGTTAGGCCTTGCAAACGAGTTGAAGGATCCAGTAGCACGTAAGGTGTAGTTCGCTAGTCCTAGAGAAGATGTTCCGGGAATCAACTCCACGTTGGTTTTTAGGCCTTGTCTAGGGCTGGTTTATTATCATCTTTCGTGTCTGCCAGGCTCAATTACGTGTAGGATGTTCCGGTTATGTGGTGAAAACCCTAGATCATCGTAGATCGTGTTAGCCTAATATTGATCAAGCAGGACCACCATGTTATCGTAGATCTCATACGAATCATGGGCGGATCGGCTCCTTGAGCCGATTCACAGGACAACCTGAGAGCCGATCGAGGCTCGTATTTAACGTTTACGTGTATGCCATGCAGGAAACTAGTCGAAGCAATCCATCACCTTCCTGACCAGGTATAGGTCAGGTGGCACGCCCTTGCACCAGCATCGGACGTGCGTGCCGGATCTTTGCGGGCCGTCGCCCGAGGGACCAGGGCCCTCCAGCAGTCCTGGGAGCCTCCCGGCTCTTCGTGTTGCCCGTCGCTGCTCGTCGGTGGGTTTTGGTGGTCAACAATAACTGATTGGCATACTAATGTTTTGATTATTGTGCAGCAATTGGACATATGACAAGGGGGTTCGCCAGCCGTCGAGCATGATTGGAGCTCTTATTAGGCAGTATTGGCCGGGCTTTTACACTCCGGTCCCCGGCGGCGAGAAGAAGCTAGCCGAGACTTGGGCGGACTATGAGGCAGCTCCTTGCCCGGGCTTTGGGAAAGCTTCTGACGCCGTGTACACCAAGTTTTGGGTAAAGCATGCTTCTCGAGTTTACTTCATAGTTGATGACCACACTATGCTAACTCATGTCTCTCTCACAATTATTCTTATGCATGATTGCAGACCCATTATAAGGTGCCTGATGATATGGTTGAGCAAGGGAAGGCGGTACTGACTAGGGCTTGTCACAGGTTGACAAGGCAATGGTGGTACAATCAGAAGCATACCTGCATCGGGCACTTCAAGGCTGAGCAGGGCACGAGGGTCAAGAAAGCTGACAATATCAGGGACGATACTTAGCTGACGAAGGAAGATTACTTGAAGGTAAGTAAATATTCAATGAGACTCTATGTTGCTGCATAGTTGGGATTGCATTATGTGTTCTTCAAATGAGTTTTGGTTTTTCAGGTTATGCCCCTATGGTGCGAGAATAAGGAAGACGCATTTGAGGCCTTGGTAGCGAGGTGGGTTGGCGAAGACGCCGACTTCAACGCCAAGAGAGCGCGCAACAAGGCAAACCAGGGCACCGGAGGAACACACAGTGCGGGAAGCCGCAGCACTGAGCGCTACAGGAAGCACAAGGTACATATATACATGGAACAACTTGCATTTATTTCCCCTCATATTACTACTTGATACACATAACATTTCTCTTGCTGTGCAGGAGGCGGAACTCGGGGAGCCTCTCACCGAGGTGGGAGGGTGGCAGAAGATGAAGCTGAAGCAGCCCGATCTGAGCCAGCCTCAGCCCTCTCTGCCCGAGTACTTCGGCTATGCCGAAGAGGAGTTGGAGAAGTACTGCTCGGTGTTCAAGGGTCTTCATCCGGAGGTGGATGATCCTATTGAGCAGGAGAACGACTTGACGGCAATTATGGTGGCGGGGAGCAGCGCGGAGCATGGCTGCACGAAGCTTCTTAGTGGGGTGATCAAGCCGCAGAGGACCCTCACGCAGATCAGGTCTACCCTCACCACCGGCGACCCACCGATCGCGCCTCCTTGACACCGTCGTACGGATGTAAGTTTTCTCATTTCCATCTTCTTTCCAACATTCATTCCTGAATGGCTAAATTGACATAATTCCTTTTCTTGGAAATTGTAGGCTAACTTTGAGGCCGCCTACGCGGCCACTTATGAGAAGTATTTGATGGTTGTAGCAGAGTGGGACCTCAAGAGAGCGGCTTGGGAAGAGTACCAGGAGGCGACGAGTCGTGTAAGTTCCAATCTTTTATGGTTCAAAGACATGACAAGTCCCACCTCCCCTTTTTTTATATCTGCAACGCTTGACATCTAAACTATCTTGCAGGCGCTCAGGACGTTCTTCTTGACTGGAGAGAGGATCGCACTTCCGGAAGAAGAGCCAGCTAGGCCGGGGCCGACTCCAGTGTGCCCATCGAGGGAAGCTTTCGCGGCCACATACTACGCACGGACACCGGTAAGTCCTGTGCCTAACCATTGTCTAAGATGCTTTCACCGCTTTCCTTTCGCATGTCTAAGATGCTAACTCTTGTCAAACATGTAGGGAACGGGAAGTTCGCGGAACCGACCCTCTCCTGGTTCGTCGCGCGAGGGCACACCGATGCACCCCGGCCGCCATTCTCCCGGTGCTTCAGGGTTTTCTCCTGCTGGCGATGGTTCAGGCCATGGTTCTACTTCGGTCTACCTCGACAAAGGCCGGACGCCTGAATTTACGAGTCAGGAACTTGGTTGGACCCCCTGATCTTAGTTTCCCTTAGCTAGGTGTCTAGCGGGTGTGCGTCGACCGTGTGTGACATGTGTCGACGATGTATGATGATCGTGTGTGTTATATGTGTTGATGTGATGTGCTACATATTTGTATGACGATGATGTTGTTGCTACATTTGATATGATGACGATGATTATGGTGTCGTGATGATGTTCATGTTATTACTGCTATTTGTGATGTCCTGTGCTGGGCTGGGCGGCAATTGGGGAAACCAAATGGCAGTGTCTGTGAGCCCCTGACCGTGCCAAATGGTAGGAGCTGTGTCAACGGCTATCACAGAAGGGTGGCAGCAGCTGAGCAGGCGGAGCGCCTGGCGACACGGCTGGGCCGATGGACCTGGGCCGACGGCATAGCCGTCGGCACAGGAAAAGGGGGCGTGGACGCGTGGCAGCCCCTGGCCGTCCGAGCACAGCCGCTGGCCGTCGGCACAACACCCTTCCTGGCCTAACGGCCGTTAGACGCTCCGCGGACCCCACGCAGACTGTACCGACGGCTACTGTGCCGACGGCGTTGTCTGACCGTCGGGCTGGTTTCTGTGCCAATGGCGAAGGCTGTGCCGGCGGCGCCAGGGTCTGTGCCGAGGCGATATTGTGCCGACAGCGGTGTGCCGACGGCAGCCATCGGCACAGGCCTGGGCCGACGGCACGTACCCTTTGCCGTCGGCCCCGCGGCGGGTTCCCGTAGTGTCTGTCGAAAATTTCTCCATGGCTTTATCTTGAAGACTTGAACCAAAGTGGTTCTACCTAATGGATTTACACAAAAAATACTAGATTAGTTTTAAGAAAATCAAAGCATCTAAATTAATGTGTAGCCAAAATAAAAGCTCCAAATGTCACATTCTGTATGTGCATTTCAACCACACACTGACTCCAACAAAGCAATGTGCTTTTTTTAGTTTCAGATCAACAACTTAGCAAGGGGATTAAACAATCCATGAATTGATTTTCTTGCATACCTTGCTCAATTTGATGCTCCACTAGTCCACGACGGTGGACGGCGCCATGGGCTAGAGCCAGTCGACCACCAGTCCATCATGATCTGAAATTAGAGTTGCAGCTTTCTTCCATTTGGCATGGTTTTATCTAGCAGGAGAAGGATTGAGATATGCCCAGATAGGTCATGGCGATTGGATGTTTTTTTTTGAACAGGAAGGGCCCCGAAGGACCTAGGGCTTCAATTCATCAGCGGTGGAGATACATATTACAGGTAAGGCCAGGAGAAAATAGGAAATTATAAGCAAGCCCTTGGAAATTACAGTGAGGACCTCAAGAAGAAATTGAAAAAAGCGATCGGGTCCAGCTCCAGCTTCACCGCTGCAAAGCTCGTCGGAGTCAACCTCTGTGCCGCCGGGGACGAAACCACTTGGGGCACAGCGGTGCGAGCCAACTCCGTCGAGCTTGAAGAACCTCCGAGTCGGCACAAAAGCTTGACGGAGGAAGTTGCTGCTCAGAGGACGGCTTGTAGCCGTCGCACGAGGAAGGAGGGGCTGCCCTTCGGCCGTGGGATACGGTGGCAGTGGCGCCGTAGAGTTCCTCCGAGGGTCTTGCAGGCGGCCTGTCGCCACCATACAAGGAAGGAGGGGCTGCCTTCCAGCCATAAGATCCGGCGACAGAGGCGCCGTGTAGATCCTCCGAGAAGAAGCCAATCTTCTCTGCTGCAGATGCAACGGCCATCTGAAAACAACAAGCAGAAACTTCTTCCTCTCGTCACCACGATGAGGAAGAAGAAGGGGACTGCCACTGCACATCAGGCCACCAGATCCGCCCAGGACGGCCTTATTTATGGAGATCTTCGCCTCCCTCCACCGCCTCATCTCCAGCTCCGACCACCGCAGCTCGACGAGGAAAAGAAGGGGAGCAAGGCAGTGCCAGATCTGGCCGATGAGATCTGCCACTTCCCTCCCGGCATGAGCGCCATACGCCATAGAGGACCAAAAACAAAACCTAGAACTAACCCTATCTACTCCGGCGCCATCTCCTCTCCATCTCCGGCTGGCTACCCCGGCGGAGAGGAGGAGGGAGAGGCCCGGCGAGAGAGAAGGAGGCCGCAGGAACTGTAGAGGGAGGAGAGCGAGTTAGGGGCTTGGAAGGTCGCAACTTGCCCACTCCGAGCACCTAGAAAAAGGGGGGTTTAGGGGATGAGGAAGCTAGAGCGGAGCCAGGAAAACAAACTTATACTGGCGGTGCGTACAAAAATGGACTCAATTAGTCAATCCTAGGAGTCCTGGCTGGATGGGAGGATGGGCTTAGGTAATAACCTAGCCGCCGCCTCCTCCTCTCCCGTCCCCCTCCTGGGCGGCGGCGGAGGATCTACCCGCCCCGCTCCGAGCAGCCTCCCCCGGATCGCCGCACCTCAGCCGCCGCTGCTGTCGGCCTCGGCCCCGGCTCCGGCCCTAGCCTTGGCCCCGGCTCCGGCCCCGGCCCTAGCCTTGGCCCCGGCTCCGGCCCCGGCCCTGCCCCGGCCTCAGCCACGGCGGCGGTGGCGGCGCCCCTTCCGTCAAACGATGAGGGGGAGGAGAGGGTTTCCACGGTGGTGTTCCATGGGAGGCGATGAAGCACCGGTGGAGGAAGCCAGGCGGCACGCCTACTTGGCCGGGGCCTGATGCTCTCCGTCGATAGCCATGGAGGATTTGGTGGAGCGGTGGCGGCCTCCGCCCCCGGTGACGTTTCAGCGGTGGTACGCATGATCCGCGTCGCCGTCTTCTTCCCTGGTGATCTGGCAGGAGGGACTGGCGGCGTGGGGGCTGCTAGTCTTGCGTTGTTTTTTGGTGGTGGTCCTCGGTTTTCTCGCGAGCGGAGATGAAGATCTACCGGAGGTCAGTTTGCTTTGATCTGGCTGGAGAGATGAGTTCCGGAAAGCTACGCTGGCGAATGGAACAGTGCATATTTTGCCTGCAGTTTGCTGGATCGGGTGGTATTCGGTCGCGCGCACCCATGTTTTTATTCCGACCGTTTGGTTCCGGAGGGAGCGCCGCGAAGCTATATTCTGTATTGACATCAGGTGACTTTTTGGTCCATGGTGAAGTCAGAAGAAGGAATATCATGAAGGCCGGATTGGTGGACTGGCTAAAGGAGGTTCGAGTCAACGTGATGCTGAGGGATCTGCTTGGCATTCCAGGCTTGCAGCAGTGGTATGCATGTGGGGGCGGCAGCACAGGGGAAGTTCAGAGTCCTATCTCTCAGGGTGAAAACCCATGGTCTGACCTTAACTGGTTGTGCCTGACAATGTTCTTGTTGGAGGTATTGTTTTGAGAGTGGGGACTATCTCCAGGGGGGAATCCTAAGACCTTTGGTCGGGCAACGACGGCGCTGGTGCACTATTTCCTTCTTGGAGGCGTTGCTTTTAGAGAGTTTGTACTTCAGGTGTTGTCACGGTGGTGGTTGTATTGCTGTTGCTAGGTCTAGATGACTGTGCGGGACTTTTATTTCTTAGTTTTCTTTACTTTTTTTTTGGCTGTGTGCATCCGTACTGCCATTAGGGTGGAGCGTTATTGCAGAGACTGAGTGTAATTGGTATCTTTTGATATTAATATATTTCCTTTATCGAAAAAAATATCGGCAATAGTTTTCTCTTTTTTTTTCCACTTTCAGAAGACTGGCACCCAGTATATGGCCTCCATGAGGCTCCACCGCGGATCCCTATTCTCCGCTCAAAGCGGGAGCGAGCGGTCGTTCCGCTCAGAGCGGAACAGAGTTGGGCCGGGCCATTAGGGACGGAAATGGTTTTCTTTCGTTTTTTTCTTCAGTTTTCTCATTTTTTACTGGTTTTTCATTTAGTTCTGCTGGTTTTTTCTCTCCAATTTTTTGTTTTGCTGATTGGTTTTTTCTGAACTTTCCAAAATTTGAACTTTTTTTAGTTTGAACTTGTTTAAGTTTGAATATTTTTAGATTTGAACTTTTTTAAATTTAAACAATTTATTAGTTTAAACAATCTTTATTTTGAACACTTTTAGATATGAACATTTTTCGCGTTTGAACAACTTTTAGATTTGTTTTTTGTTCTTATTTAAAATGTGCATATTATAAATTCATTTAAATTTGAAATTTGTTCAAATTTGAAATTTGTTCAAATTCGAAATTTGTTCAAATTTGAATTTTTTCGATTTAAAATTCTTCGTTTTTAAAAGTAAACAATGTTCAAATTTGAAAACATTTAAATTTTATCATTTTTATAATGTGAACATTTTTCAATTTTAAACAACTTTCAAATTTGAACAATTTTCTAGTTTGAACATTTTCAAAGTCCTGAACAATTTCAAAATTCGAACATTTATTTAAATTTTGAATATTAAAAAAAACAACAACAGAAAATCATAACGATAGCATTCTGGGATTTTGAGTCCCCAACGACCGAAGGTCTAGCGACCGCGGACCCAAATGGGCCGGCCCAGGTCGTAGTCCTTAAGCGATTCGGTCCCCTTGCATCGCTTAAAGCGACGTATAGGATTCCGGTCGGGTGCGCCTACCCATCGGTCGGTAGCGATGGTTTGTACGCATCGCACGCACACCAGCGCTAACTGGGCTTGGCCCATGGTTCGGGTGCCATGCTTCTTCATATTGCTGGTTTTAGGTTCTCGACCGGTTCGGTAGGAACGAACAAACGTACACAGTTAAAAAAAATTAAAATTTGCTCAGATTCAAAATTTGCTTAGATTTCAAATTTTTCCAGATTCAAAATTTGCTTAGATTTGAAATTTGTCCAGATTTAAAATTTGCTTAGATTTAAAATTTGCCCTGATTCAAAATTTGCTCAGATTCAAAATTCTCTTATTTGCTCAAATTTGAAATCTGCTTATCTTTGAAATTTACTCAAATTTTAAAATTTTAATTTTTTTTGTTTGAAAAAGTTCCGAATTTTCAAAAAAGGTAAATGAAAAAAAAACTGGCAGAAAACCAAAGAAACCAGCAAAGAACCATAAGAGAAAAAAAACCCAAACCGGTAATTTCTTGAAGCTTCCTAAACCTGAAAACAATAGGACATAGTAAATGGGCCGCGGCCCAGCAGGTCTCTCTGCGTGCGGAGCCTATTAACTCCCGCACTGCATCGATGTGGACGAATAGGTTTTCCCGTGCCGGTCACTCATGTTGCCGAATGGATTGATTTTGTGCGTGAATCTTTTCCAAAATTAGGGAATTCGACACGGGTTGCCCTCCATTGGCAAGCATTAGCAAGGTGTCTTTGCATAACTACATCATTTTTCCGCTCCTCCTTATGCCAGTTCATTAGTTTTGCCTCTTTGTTTGTACAAATAAGAACTTTAAACATGGAAGGAATATAATATATCATATATCCATTGCAGTAGCGCCACCCATCACGTCCTCCTCCTTGTTGCCTTGGTTTGAAGGTAACCTTATTGTACGAAGATGTTTTGCATGTAATACATTAGTTAAGATCGTTGTACTTGTTTGTGACATCTGGCACATGACTCAATCTGATTGATACATGACTCAATCTGATTGATAGGATACTCATATCAATAAGTTGTAACTTCTTTTTCGGAAGTTCATCTTCAAAGATCTCTGAGGTTAAGCATGCTTGACTTGGAGCGATTTGAGGATGGGTGACTGAACGGAAAATCCTTCTCAGGTGCGCACGAGTGAGGAAAAAGTGCGCATGAAAGATACGTATTGGTATGTGAGGCTAGTCTAAATGTTCTAGAGAGCTGCCAGGGATAATAGGCCCGGCTGGGGATGGTCGGGGTGTTACATTATTCCTGTAAATAATGAAGTTCTAAGAACATGCATTGGTATTGGTATCTTATACCTCCAATCAAAAAGGCACAAAACCATATTGGTTACATTTAGCTCCTAGGCTCTTAGGGAACACATTTAGTTCCAGGAGAATTCCAAGATAAGAGACGTATTCGTCTGTGGGGCTAGTCTAGATGTCCTAAAGAGCTACCAGGAGTACCATGCTCGGTCGTGAGATGGCCGGGGTGTTACATCTGGTATCAGAGCCGACCTTCCAGGTAACACGGGCGTGTGCGAGTCAGGGGTGCGTACATGTGGCCCGTCGTGGCACATCTGTCGGCACTATACGCAGAGGCGTGTGCAAAGAGAGGAAGTTACTGGACTGGGGTTGATCGACGAGGACGTCGATCTTCTAAGGGGGATGGATGTGACATCCTGGCCAGGGCTCAATAGGATACTCATATCAATAAGTTACAACTTCTTTTCCAGAAGCTCATCTCCAACGAACTCTGAGATTAAGCGTGCTTGGCTTGGAGCGGTTTGAGGATGGGTGACCGACTGGAAAGTCCTTCCCGAGTGCGCATGAGTGAGGATAAAGTGCGCATCTAAGACACATGTTGTTCTGTGGAGCTAGTCTAGATGTCCTATGGAGCTGCCATGGGTAATAGGCCCGGTCTAGGATGGCTGGGGTGTTACATTGTTCCTGTAAATAATGAAGTTCTACGAACGTGCATTGGTATTGGTATATCGTTACCTCCAATCAAAAAGGGCACAAAACCATATTGGTTTCATTTAGCTCTTTGGAAACACATTTAGTTTCAGGAGAATTGCAAGATAAGACAGCATCGGTCAAGCATGTGTCCAGCTAGTTGTTGTGTGCCATAACCTAGCTTAGAAGTTCTAATACCATGTTGGATCGATAAACGTGCGCTCTCACCATCGCAACCGAGAAACGATGGCTTCATCGAGTCCTCTCCATCAGTTTCCTTTACTGTCCAACATTTTTTAAATCACCATGTTTTTCACCATCCTCCTCGCAATGGTCATGCACCATTTCCACCAGATTGTTTCTAGAATCTTCCATAACCTCACCGCACCATGCTCATAGTTCATGCGTCACGTATCAAATCTAAAGGCACACGAAAGTGCATGAAAAAATACGGAGTATTAAAAGTGTCTCAAGAAATTATGAAAAGAAAATGGAAAGTGCCACATTCTACTGCAAGAAGGGAGGGGGGGGCGGTGAAAGATAAAATCTGGTGAAGCAGAAATCTGGTGAAAAGAAAACATTATCTTCATCCAATCATCCATACACGCTCAAATGCAATGAGGGCTAACCATGCCGGCAGGCTAACGTATGCGTCACCCATCCACTAGCCATGCCCTTCCGGCCTCGTGGCCCATATATTGGTCCAGTTCGGTTTACGGAGTAGCAATCCTGTTAAGAGCATCTCTAGCACAACCCGAACTCGTGGCCGAAACCGTAAAATTCCGGCGAGAACAGGGGTTCAGGCCGAACTCGTGGCCCCAACTCGTGGCCTGGCCCGTAAAATGAGTTCGGGCCCCGAGAAATACATCGGTCGCCCCATATTAAAAGGGTTAGCGGATGGGAGTTCGGTTCGCAAACCCTACTCCCCTCCACCGTTCCACTCCCTCCGCCGCCGCCAAGCCCCTTTTCCGGCGAGCAATCCAGCAGAGCCCAGGCACCGATTCACCCTCTGCGTAGGCGCGATGGCTTCCCGTGGCGGCTCCCAAGGCCGTGGTGCCGGATTGGGCGGCGGCGACTCGCCGCCGCGTCCGCCCGTGTTCCACACCGAGGCGGAGCGGCACAAATAGAACCGGTCGGAGGGTGCGCGCAAGCGCAGCGCCCGCCGGTGGATGAACTGGGGGCTCACGCCCCCAGGGAAGCTCGCCAGGTACGGAAACCCTGGCGAGGGCTCCTCGTCCGACCATTCAAGCCGCGCACCGGGGCTCCCCGTCGCGGACAGTGGCGAGGACGAGGACCTCGTCCCCGCGCGGTAGCCCGCCATCTCCGCCGGTGACTACATCCACGGCACCGTCCTCGCGCAGACCAAGGCCGTCAGGGAGGCGGAGGCCCGTGCTCGCTTCCGTCAGACTATGATCATCGCCTAATTTACTCGCGTCATTTCAAATTCCGTTTTACAGTTTCACTTTTACGGTTTCTAATCTGCGACGACGGTATTCCGGCCCGTAAACACAAGTTCGGTGAACTGAACTCGCATTTTTCAGTTCACGTGTTTACGGACTCCTCTAAGTTAGGTTGACTAGTGAAAAGCCACATATCTCCTACGTACTTGCATTTGATCGGAGGGATGAGCATCAGGCAATTGGTCTGATACATGCTTGCATCTGATAATCTATTAAACGGTTTCTTAATTTCGAGCATTTTAGATACTTCCTTAAATTTAAATTTTACGCACTTGTGAATATTGCTAGAAATGTGTGCCCTTATCACGTTGCTCAGCCACAGTTAATTAGTGCCTATTCAGTCTTGGGAGATTGTGATCACTTGCTAGTGCTAGTGCCGAACGGCGGGCAAAAGCCCTCTTCTAGAATGCTAAGAGCATCTCCAGCCATCTTTCAGGACGCTTTTTTTTCTTCTGGATGGACAAAAATAATCTAGTCGCGCCTTCGGATCCTCGTTTTCATCCGGATTTGGGTCTTCATCCATCCGGAGAGCCTAGGTCATCCCGGCTCCCCGGCGAGCGCTCGGGGAGTCCGGACGAAACGAAAGCGCGGGAACGCTGAGAAAACTTCTCGCGCGGCTGGTGGCCCGACTTGTCGGCGAGAAAGTTCGATCGTCGTCCTCAGCGCATCGTCTTTCGCGCGCTGTAAAAGTCTGCCACCAGTCAGTCTTCGCCGAACACGTAGCTTCCACGCGGCGAGTTAATGTCGTCGCCTCGGTTTCACGCGCGTCGCCCTTTATTTATCACCGAACTACCACGTCTGGCCGCATTCACCACGCCGTCTCCCTATTCTCACAACACCTCTCTTCCCCAATCTCCACCACCGACCAGAAGGCGCAGCAGCGGCGCCCTCGTCATCCGCGACCAACCTTCTTCTCCCCCGCGCGGCCGCAAGAGGAAGTCGTCAAAGAAGGAGGCCGTTGTCGCGTCCCAGCTCACCGAGGGGGAGGCCCACGGTAGCGGAGGCGATCGCCAGGTCGCTCAACGACCTCGTCCCCACCGACAACGCGCTCCCCATCGACGCCGCGCTCGACTGGTCCAGGCGGACTGGAAGCGGTAGGAGACAGAGCAGCAGCGTCGCCTGCTGGACCTGGCTGCCACGCGGCAACGCTTCGTCCGCGCCGCCGCACCGGCCGCCACAACGAACATCGCGCCCAAGCCCGTGCCGCTGATCAAGCTCGAGGAGAGCAGCGACGACGAGCTCTACCGGCCGACGCCGCCATGCGGCGACCCTGGTGCTGGCTCAAGCCGTTGGTACGAGGCGCCGCCGGCCGAGGACACCGGCAACTCGAGCGACGACGACGACGGCGGCGACTACACGGCCTTCTACCGCCATTTCGGCATGTAGAAGGCCGTTATTAGTTTTACTTTACGTTTTCATCTGGACAAATTCAAATATATGTACGAATTAGGTATATATATGTACGAACTCGCCTATATGTTAAATATCTTTAAATTTCTCTTATGTTTGAACAAATTTCGCCTTGTTTTGTTTAAATTCGTCGTTATTTGTTTTACAAAAATTCATCCATCCTAGACTCGCCGCTGGGAAAATGGACCTCCCTAGACCAAAAATTACATCCATCCGACGCTAAATAGCGCCGAATTTCAGCCTGAGGATCCCCAACGAATCTTGGAGAAGGCCTTCTATAAGAAGAAAAAAGTTGGCCTAAGTACACATTGAGCAGCCCAAAAGAGAGACCTTCCAGACACGAGGTGCTTTCTTTTTAGAGAAAATTTCCTATGGGACACTGTTATTTTCCGGCATTTGCTAAAATACACCGTTAAAACTTATCTTTGCTCAGTACCAATCTAATTTTGCGGTACGTTTGCCAAAACACACCGTATGCCCCAAAACGGAAATTTTAATTTATAACCTTAGTATGACACATCCATGTCCGGTTTAGAACGTTTTTTCAGGTTAAAATTTTGGCCAGCGGTCCTCTGTACGTATCAATTGCTTGGAACTATTTCTTTCTGGGTTCCTGATAATCTGTTACAAAATTTGACCCTAATAAAGTACACAAAGGTGCAGACATCACTGGATCATATATTCAACATTTTTTTACAAAGGAGTAGTGCCCAACTAGGCTGATTACACACATCAGACGCTGATACAGGTAGTCTACATGTAATGTAACTGCGACGGAATTTGATCTGAAATTCGTCCTTCAGTCACCCATCCATGTCCGCCGGCAGATCATGGTCCAGCGCGAGGGCGCCGATGAGATCAGCCGAGGGCACCGGCGAGAGCAGCTGAAGAGCGCCGACCCCTCCTGAGCGGTGCCAAACCTTTTGTCCCTACGGCCGGTCGCCAATGGTGCGGGCGCAAGACAGGGACGATGTAGGGAGAGAACCATCGTTGGAAATTACATATGTGTGCTCGCCGGCAGTAAGAAGCGGAACGGCAGCAGCCTACGAGATGGAGGATGGCGGATCTTGTTGATCGATGCAGAGCTTGTTCCCGTCATCGCTAGTTGTACGGAAGAAAATCAAGTTTGATTTGGTTTTCTGTTTATTTTGGCAAACGTATCACAAAATTATAATGGTACTGAGCAAATATAAGTTTGAGCGGTGTGTTTCAGCAAAAACCGAAAAATAACGGTGTCCCATAGCAAAATTTTCCTTCTTTTTATTCTCCAATCAGAGGCCAACTCGAGCTGATCAAGCCCACTTTCCAGCTCACAGAACATTTTAGTGGGAATTACTGATTATTGACATGATTAGCTGCACTAATTGTAACCAGTTTCGGTCATCTATGGCCATGGTCCATGGACCGTGCTGACGTGCTGTATTGCCACTTTGCCAGCCAACGGATAGCCACCAGGCATATGTGTGCGCATCTTTCCGGCTAAAGCTTCTTTGATTTATAGGATTTACAAAGGATTTGTGCAGGATTTAAATCCTATGAAATAAATTCTATGCAAGTTGTTTGATTTATAGAACACACCTTATATGTATTAATTTCATAAGAATCTTGTAGTGCAAAGAGTCACACCTGAAGAAATTTTTTTATTACCACAATCAAACATACTTCATCTTCCTTTAGAATTAAAATCGACATCACATCCAAAGTTGCCGGAAGTCAAGACGTAGCTCTGTTTTACAAAGATTATTGATGATGCATATTTGTGTTGTTGTAACTTACAGTTACGCAATAGGTGCCATATTCAAAATCCCTGAAAAACAATATCCTCCACTACTAATTTAAACCTGTAGATTTAGTTTAAATCTAAATTGAAACCAATAGACTGACTTATTATGAATCGAAAGGAGTCCTTTAGTTCCTTATTTTCCCTTATATTAGTATCAAACTAAAAGGAACATGTATTACAGGAGTTGATCCATTTCTTCTCTTCGTACCATAATACCGCAAATAACTGTTGGACGGCCAAGTCTCCACGTTATCAGTAGATCAAATAGCACCGTTTGCTTTGTGAAATAGAATCTCTTACAGCAACGTTGGTACTATAAAGAAGTGAACTCTAATAATCGTTTTTAGTTGGCCAAGTTTATGATTTCATATGATTTTTTGAAAGGAGCATGTTGAGATTGCAATCTCTGTTTAATCTGTGCCCTGAACGGCTGAACCAAACCATATACTGCTATTTTATTTCTTGATCAATGTGTCCACCGGTTGTAACTATTGGTCACGAGATACTGCTATTTCCTCATGTATCACTGATGATGTATGATGATGAGAAGAATCTCTACGGATACAGCAAAATAAGTTTGTAGACATACACAGATCTCATCGGCAACTAAGCGACTTCCGTACTATTACTACTGGGAAGACAGAATTACTCCTGAAGCAATGACCAGGAGTTGATAAATTAATACAAATCTAATGAACAGAGCCGTCAACCAAACATGGCCTGACCAGGATATTGCTGCAGAGACGGCAAACATGCAGACAAAAGTAAAGAGAGAAACCTGGAAAGAGCAAAGATATCAAGCAGGGTGAAATTTCAGATCTAGCATTACCCAGTTCACTTTTCACCACCAAAATCCGTGCTCTAGATACCAAAAGATTCAGTTCAAAAAACAGTGGATCCCAGATCCGGTTTATGAACTCTGCTACACATGGTGAATAGATTTGTCCAAGTACCCATGCAGCAACACCAGCAGAATCAATTGCCGTATCATCACAACACGCAATTGAATCAGTACTAGATACCGAGAGCGGTGTTGCTTCATGGGTGCTAGCGCAAAGCTATCACCAGAACACGCATGCGGATGCTGCATCTGTAGATCCAATCTATATCTATCCTACCCGGTAAACAATTTTCTCCGAGCACCCATTTGACAACGCCAACAGAAATCAGACCTCCAGCACGGAATCACATATGAAACCGGTGAGTGAACTGAAGATGGTGTTGTAAGATGGGTGCTAGGGCAAAAGAGTTACCACATCAGTCAGATCTACAAGATGAACTTTCCTGGAGCAAGTCTGCGACGGACAGAGATCAGGTGACATGCCTATGGCATGTCACCGATGAACAGTGCCGTAACATGCACTCCAGGCCGTTGGATCGAAAATGAGTAGACAAGATCAAGCACTGTAGCGACGTACTGTAGAGGACCCTGTAGCAGATTTACTGTAGCGACGCACTGTAGATTTGTCCCTGTAGCGGTGCACTGTAGATTGTTCCTGTAGCGGCTACTGTTCATGTTCATCTGGCCATCCATTTTCAATCCAACGATCAGAACATGGTTGCATGTCATAGCACTGTTCATCGGTGACATGCCTATTGCATGTCACCTGATCTCTGTCCGTCTGCGACCGGCCGCAACTTTTTTTTTTTTTTTTTGCGGCTGTCACTGTATGAAGTACTAGGTCGAATGAGTTGGAGATGTGGAGGGGCGGAGGGTTGTGGTGTATATATGGTCAAGCGGAAGAGAGCGAATCACGGGTGGGCCGTTGGGCCGTTGGGCTGTTGGGCTGTTGGGCCGTTGAGGGCTAGTACTAGACGGGCATTGCCGTCGGGCTCGGAGACATACGCTGCGGAGGAAATGAGTAGACGCCATGCATTCCACAGCTTGCGGCTTGACCAGATCTAAAATGAGTGGACGCCATGCATTCAAATAGTTGTCATCGAACCAAGGGGAAAATGCACAGGATTCCATCTTCAAGATGCACGGAAATTCACTTTTGATCCGGAGAGCATATGGTCCTTTCATATAAAAAATATCTTTTAAAATGTTTTTTTATAATTTATTTGTCGGTTTATCTCGACATTTTATATGTGCACGTGAAGTTTCACGAAGATATCGCATTTTTTGTAGCTTGTGTAAAAAGATTTTTAAAAAGTGTCTCATGATTTTATTTTACACCAAATTATATATTTTTACAAAGGCCGCGCAAAACATTGGATTTTTCTCGAAACGATTTTGTGAGCACGTAGGATGCACAGATGTGCGTGCAACTATTTTTAAAAATATATATTGAAATTTTAAAATATGCTCCTGGCACACACGAGTTACCAGTATTCGTTTATAGTTAATGTATATTGAATAAATACTAACTTTCTCGGAACTCTAGCGTCTAGCAAGCAACTAACACAAAGTTCATTGCATTAGTGAGGAAGCACGATGAAGCCCCCACCCCCAACTCATGTGTGGGCGACTGAGGAGTGATCCCAACGTTGGGTTAACCTCCTCCTCCTCCAGCGCTCTCCCTCCCTCGCCATCGTTGGTGGCGGCGGCGGGCCGTCCTCGACCCCTCCTTGTCCAATTATGCCATCTCATCTCCCCTCCTTTGACCACGTGCAACTCCGTTTCTCCACGACGAATAAAAAATTGAGGCAGTCTCCGGTTGCTCGGAGAGCTCCAACATGACTAGGGTGCATGTGGGTGGTGCAATACGCTGGTGCCACCACATTCATATCCAATTCGAGTGGGCTGGGACCAAATAAAGATATGGGACTACTTGTGTGGCTTCCTTGATGTTCGGGGTTCTCTAACTAGTCGGTGGGTTGCATCTTGTGCTTCATGTGACGTGCGGTTGGGAGGAGAAAGGTGGTACGAAATACAGGGAGGATGACGGGTGCCAGGCCTCGCGCTAGCAACCTTTTTTTATGATGGCCAAGGGTGGGCTCTCTACGTGGATAGTGGAGAATTCTGTGTTAAACTTCATTCACTAAAAAAAGATGGTTTTGAGTACGTTTTTGTCCTAGTTTATGGAGCTCTGCAAGACTCTCACAAAGCAAAATTTTTATCTGAACTTGTAAGGATGTGTGAAGCGGAACCACTACTCATGTTACTTGTGGGTGATTTTCAAATACTCTATCGGTGTGAGGATAAGAATAATGATAACTATAATTCTCATTGGCCTTTTGTTTGTAGTAATTGTCCCCTCTAGACGTCATTGTGAATCTCGAGGTGAGATTAAAAAAAAAATTCCTATGTTTATACTCTCGCTTCTTGAAATCCCAAAGGGTATGTAAGCTAGGATCCCTCTGCCAGCAAGTAGAGACAGTGTGGCCAGTCCTGGCACAGTAGGTGCAGGGAAGTGCTGTCGAACCACGAGGCTGCTGGGGCTGACTCTGGCCCTGGAATGGAGGAGTAGAGAGTATCGGCGGTGCTGGAGACCGCAACGAAGCCGGCGGCGTAGGAGATCCACGAGCAGACGGCACAGGAGGGTCATGAGCAGCAAGAACAGAGGGAACCTCAAGAAGGCCAGCACCACGAAGACGAGTCTCCTCAGCACGAAGCTCAGCAAGTACCTCAGAGAGCGGAACACGACCACGGGCAAGCAGCTGTGCACGGCGCGGCTCAAACTCCTTACGGAGCCGCGACAAGAACTCAAAAACGCGTTGAAACTCCAGATCCGCGCGCACAGTCAGACAACAGGGATAGGTGGCACACACAGTTGTACGGAGAGAATCAAGCTGACGCCAAATAGCAGCACTCTGAGTGTAGAACTCATCAATAGTAGAATCACCCTGCTGAAGAGCATGCTCCTGACGGACCACAGACAGGTAAAGAGCATCCCAAGACGGCTGATAGCGCTGACGAAGAAAAGCCCACTGAGCAGCAGAAGTGGGAAGACTCATGAACTCAGCAGCATACTGAGGCAGAACACTGGAGGTGAGAACAGCAGCAGCACGAGCATCCTCATCTATCCACTGTGTGTAGTCAGTCAGATCCAGCCGGTAAGTCGCAACGGCAGTAGAGTGGTCCTGGACCTTCCGGTCATAATCAGCCAGAGCAGCATCATCAACACTCGTGGCTGCATCCTTATCCGCCTGAGTAGTATCAGGGGCAAGGGCAACGGGGGTCGGTGCAGTAGGCGCCGTAGGAGCAACGAGGCGCGGTGGACAGGAGACCTCGCTAGAAAGCACACCCCAAAGACGAAGACCACGCATGTGAAAGCGCATGAAGGCAGCGAAATCAGGGTAATTCGTGCCGGGCAGCGAGGAATCGCAACATAGCCCGACGAGGAAGACATAGCACTTTTTTCTCTCTTTTTTTACACACGATTAGATCAAAAGAACAGCAGATCGATTCCGGCGAGATGGGCCAAATTCCGGCATTGGAGAGTCGATTGCCGGCCCCGGCGACCTTTTCCCGGCGAGTCCCTGCGGTTCCCGACGATTCCCGGCGGTGCTGGCCGGCGATTCCCGGCGGTCAGCGGGGAGATCGAGCAGAGATCGAGCAGGGATCCCCGGTGGTCCTGGGACGAGAGCGGGGGAGTGGGGAGATCGAGCAGGGAGATCGCGGGGCGCGTCCTGGCTGGGGCGCGTGCTGACCTGGAGGCGGCAACCTATGTGCTGGAGAAGGAGGCGTGGCTCAGGTTCCTGGGAGACGCGCGCACGCCGGCGGCGGGCGGATGGGCCACGAGCGGAGAGGAGAGGCGGGGGCGAGCGGGAGCGAGCTGCAGGAGGGATCGATCCGATCGGGAGCGGAGAGGAGATCGATCGAGGGAGTTAGCGGCCAGATCGGAAACCGGCAACGGAGACCGGGGCGAGGTGGCGGCTGTGACGAGGAGAAGCGGCAACGACGGACAAGCAACGTCGGCCGAGAAACTAGAAGACCAATTTTTTCTCTGATGCCATGTTAGGGCAATATGCTTGTATTATCAGGGGGCCAAAGGCCACAATATATAGTACACGTACATATGCAAATATGCAGGAAGCCCCCTAACATATGGGAAACTACAATATACTGATATATACATCTAACATTAGGAAACATTTGGATTAATTTCGGGAAGGTTCTTCTTGCAATCTGATGAAACTAAGAAAAGTATAGGCTAACAAACTGAAATATAGTTTCCGCCCAAAGGATCAAGAGGCTAGGTATCGAAGTTCTGAACTTTAAAACAAAAAATTCTTAGTAAATGGTTGTTTAAACTACTCACGCAGGAGGGGGTGTAGCCATATTTGTTGCGCAACAGATATTTGAAAAAACAAAATCCTTAATCAAGTTGATGAAAAGCCAACCAAATCTTCCTTTTGGAATGGCCTTATGCGGGTTAAAAGGAATTTTTCATTTGGGGTTCTTTCAAAATTGGGGATGGCTCAAATGTTCACTTTTGGGCGGACATTTGGTTTGGTGAATGCTCTCTAGTGCAGCAATGTTCATCATTGTATAACATTTTTTTGGAGAAGAATGTTTTGGTGGCAAATGCTTCAGCCCAAACATCCCTGAATATTGCTTTTAAGAGGGCGCTAAATAAACATAAATGAAATGAATGTTTACACTTGTGCCAGCGGCTAATGACGATTCAGCTTTCCAACGAGCCGGATAGATTTATTTTGAAATCACGAAATCTGGATTATTTACGGGAAAATGTATGTATTTAGACTTAATGAATGGTGATACTAGGTTTTTCTGTTATGAGAACTCAAAATCCCCCTTATGATCAAAAGATTCATGTGGTTCCTGAATAACAATGTATTGTTAATAAAGGATAATCTTGCTAAACTTAGATAGACGTGATGTCAAAAGTGTTGTTTTTGGTGATCTTGCGGAAACAGTACATCACTTATATCTTTCATGCCTGTTTGCACAATTTATCTATAGCATGATTTATTTTACTTATAATATACCACCACAAACTAATATTACTAATATGTTTGGTGTTGAATGGGTAGACAAGATGGACAAAACTAGGATGTATTGGTCTATATGGATTTGCAGGAATGATAATACTTTTAAGGGACAAATGGGTACTAGTTTCTTGTAGGTTTTCCATCGAGCTACGCATTAGATACAAATATTGGCCCACCTTCTCCCGAAGGATCAGCAGAAGCCTATAGTTATAGGATGCAACCGGATGCTAGCGATTACTCGAGACTTCTTTTTTCCAGGCTAATTGTCAACACCCGGATTTTTAAGTCCAGATGCCTATTATGTCATTCATCGCAATCCCAGGAATATTGTTGTTGCGAGGCATAGTAGTTGAATATCATAGTCATCATTCATTACAACCCATATTGTCTTACAAATTGAATCACATGATCCATATTACACAAATAGTTGATCTATTGACCAACGAACATACACAAGTTTATAGCGGAAGCGTAAATAGAATGGACTCTCTAGTCCACAGGCCAACGTCTGACGTTAGAAGATTCCCTAGTTGTCGTAGACGTCTTGGTTGCCGTCATCTTGATAGTTCTGCTCCTCTTCATAGTCTGGTCATTTGAATAGCCAGGGACATAGCCGTGAGTACTTTAAAGTACTCGCAAACTAATACTAATGTAAGTGCTATCAATTCTAGTAAGGGGGTGCTAAGCTCTAGTTTAATTTACAGAAATCCAATTTTAGTTCACAAGTATTTGATAAAAGACTTATTCAGGTGCTAACTAACTCAAGTGGGAGCATTAGTGTCATTCCCACAACATTGTTGTGATTCAAAGTCAAGTCACCAATTCACCATTCATTTTCAAGAATCTGACACCGGAAACTGTATGGCCTTTCCAACCGTCCGTAACCGTGGACACGACTATTCGAATAGGTTTGCACTCTGCAGAGGTTGCACACTTGTGCCACAACATTTGGTTTCATCCGTCGGGATTACCCCGAATCATCGTAACACAGTACGCGGATCATCAACCATAACCTTTCACTTACAAACCCTAGTATGAGCACCTCTCCCCATGAGCTTGGCCTCCCAGTGAAGACCAACTGTCAACCTGGGAACTGCACAGGGCTTGGCCGTACAATTCACCTCAATTCACATCATTTCTCAACAACGGAGGCAGCCTCGGCATAACCCCTATGATGTTTGTTCAGAGGGAACTCATACTAAGATGCATAAATTTCCAGTTAAGCCCTATCCATAATCAGGTATTGTGGGGGTACTCAATATTGGAAAGGTATCGCATTCAAATAAATATCAGTTTTATCAAAAATCACCATCTTCTCCAAGTCATATTCACCTTCAAATTCATTCAATGGAATGACTCATCATTCCAAGGTTTCAAATTCATTTCAAGTCACATGTTCCCATCTAGAGTAGTCAAGTTTTAGTATTTAGCACTAGCACTAATCATGAGGGGTGCTAATCTTGCTTGGCTAGCTTGAGACTAACTTTGGTACTCTAGTAACCTTCTTTAACTTAGAGCAAAGTTAACTATAAAAGTAACTCTTTAAATAAACAAGTAAAACTTGTAAGGTAAAAACTTGGGATAGGCTTGTGGTAAGAAAAGTAAGACTAATGGTGCCTTGCCCCAAGGGGCTTTGCACTTTGCAAGAATATTAGCTTGCAACAAATAACTTGCATTAGTATAGCTTGCCTTGGTTGTTGAGGTGGTCAAAGTGCTCTTCTTCTTCTGGGTAGAATCCTTCCTCTTCCTGGTATTCTCCGGCACTAGCGTATATACACGAATACGAGGATACAATCACCAAGCAATACTTAAGTATTCTTAATTAGCCTTAACGGCTCACTCCCAATGATCTAGCATCATCACTTAGCATTGCTACCAAGAATTAATCTAGGGTTTTTTTACTTAGGGTTAGAGAAATAATTTCCTCTCATTACATATGTAAATGATAGTTTCCATTTAGTTCTTGAGGAATAATTTCCTCTCATTGAATCTTCTTAAGATTTAACTTCCTCAAACTATCATGCATGAAATCATGTTGACCTAAGTCAACCATTCATCATCATTTGGGAAAATAATTTAAATGAGGTAGAATACCTCATACTATTTAACAATGCCTATTATGATTTAAAATCACCAAGTATTTCATGTGAGAGTATTTGACCAGAGGTTCAAACTTCATATGAAAGTACTTGGGACAAGATTTAACTGAAGTGAAACACTTTATATGATTTGCATAATAGTTTTGGACAATGTCACTTAAATAAACTAGCCATATAGTCCTTTATTTAATTTGGGCCATGATCACTCAAGGTAACCATACCAAATTTTTGCATAAACAATTAGTGTAAGTGAAATGTGAATTATAGCAATTGGATTTACTTCAAAATTCAAATTGGTTGATTTTTAAGATTTATTTGAAGTCACAAAAGTCTCTCACTTGTTCTTTTTGTCATATTAATTCTACACAAGAATTCAAGGTGGGACCAGTGGGGTTGGATAGATCTTTTTGCAAGATTTCTATCAATATAAAATTCATCAAATTTGGTTGGGTAGATTTAAAACTATTTAATTTCTAAGACAGGACCAGTATTTAAATTTCTCTGAATCAAATTAAATTGAAAAGGGACTAATGGGCTAGGCGGGAAATAAACGGGCCGAAAGATTTAAACGCCAGAAGGGCCAGCCCAATAACGCTTCACACGCCACGGGCCGCCTGACAGAGGGGCCCGCACGTCAGTGAGCGAGGCTTACCGAAACTGTAAGTTTGAATTTGATCCGTTCGATTAGAGGTCGATCCGACGGTCGAGGCTCGTCGTTGTCGTCGACGAGAGGGAAGCTCTGGCGCGGCGGAGGTAGGGGGTCGGCGGCGCTCCTGGACTCCGGCAAGGGGCGGCCTTGATGCGAGGCGAGGTTGTCATCGACGACGAGTCGATTGGTACCGACGGCGAGGCTTGAGGTGGCCTGTAGCGGTGGATTGATCCGCGGTTGCTTGCGGGTCTCCGGCGAGCAATTGGCTGGCTAGCGGCGGCGATGTGCAGTGGAGAGGAGCGGAGGAGGTTCAGAGAGAGGAGGGGAGTGAGTTTGCTGTGGAGGTGAAGGCGCGGGGATGGCTCCATTTATAGGAAGCGAGGTGGCCGTGAGGTGTGCGGCAGGGTCGACAGCAGAGCGGCGTCTCCGGCGAGGGAAGGGGGTCGGCGAGGTCAGCGCGAGATAGGCGGCGTCCAGGCGGTGCTAGGGAGCTCGATAGCTAGGTGGGGGACGGCCTGGCGTGCGCGCGAGACGGCGAAGTTCTGGCGGCAAGGTCACGGGAATCCGGCGAGCTGGTCGTCGGGCGAGAGGGCTTGCGCGAGCAGGGGACCTTGTCTGGCGGGCTGGTGTCGCGGCGGCGCAGCTCGTCGTGCAGCTAGGGGGTCCGGGGGAAGCGTGGTTCGTTGATACGCGTACAACACGCGTCCGTTGGGAACCCCAAGAGGAAGGTGTGATGCGTACAACGGCAAGTTTTCCCTCAGTAAGAAACCAAGGTTTATCGAACCAGTAGGAGTCAAGAAGCACGTTGAAGGTTGATGGCGACGAGATGTAGTGCGGCGCAACACCAGGGATTCCGGCGCCAACGTGGAACCTGCACAACACAACCAAAGTACTTTGCCCCAATGAAACAGTGAGGTTGTCAATCTCACCGGCTTCCTGTAACAAAGGATTAGATGTATAGTGTGGATGATGATTGTTTACAGAAAACAGTAGAACATGTATTGCAGTAGATTGTATTCGATTAAAAGAATGGACCGGGGTCCACAGTTCACTAGAGGCGTCTCTCCCATAAGAATAAGCATGTTGGGTGAACAAATTACAGTTGGGCAATTGACAAATAAAGAGGGCATGACCATGCACATACATGATATGATGAGTATAGTGAGATTTAATTGGGCATTACGACAAAGTACATAGACCGCTATCCAGCATGCATCTATGCCTAAAAAGTCCACCTTCAGGTTATCATCCGAACCCCTTCCAGTATTAAGTTGCAAACAACAACAATTGCATTAAGTATGGTGCGTAATGTAATCAACAACTACATCCTCGGACATAGCATCGATGTTTTATCCCTAGTGGCAACAACACATCCACAACCTTAGAACTTTTTGTCACTGTCCCAGATTTAATGGAGGCATGAACCCACTATCGAGCATAAATACTCCCTCTTGGAGTTACTAGCAAAAACTTGGCCAGAGCCCCTACTAATAACGGAGAGCATGCAAGATCATAAACAACACATAGATAATAGATTGATAATCAACATAGCATAGTATTCTCTATCCATCGGATCCCAACAAACACAACATATAGCATTACAGATAGATGATCTTGATCATGTTAGGCAGCTCACAAGACCCAACAATGAAGCACAATTAGGAGAAGACGACCATCTAGCTACTGCTATGGACCCATAGTCCAGGGGTGAACTACTCACTCATCACTCCGGAGGCGACCATGGCGGTGAAGAGTCCTCCGGGAGATGATTCCCCTCTCCGGCCGGGTGCCGGAGGCGATCTCCTGACTCCCCCGAGATGGGATTGGCGGCGGCGGCGTCTCTGGAAGGTTTTCCGTATCGTGGCTCTCGGTACTGGGGGTTTCGCGACGAAGGCTTTAAGTAGGCGGAGGAGATAGGTCAGGGGGCCACACGAGGGCCCCACACGACAGGCCGGCGCGGCCAGGGCTTGGGCCGCGCCGCCCTGGTGTCTGGCCACCTCGTGGCCCCACTTCGTCTCTCCCTCGGTCTTCTGGAAGCTTCGTGTGAAAATAGGCCCCTGGGCGTTGATTTCGTCCAATTCCGAGAATATTTCCTTACTAGGATTTCTGAAACCAAAAACAGCAGAAAACAAAGAATCGCTCTTCGGCATCTCGTTAATAGGTTAGTGCCGGAAAATGCATAAATATGACATAAAGTATGCATAAAACATGTAGATATCATCAATAATGTGGCATGGAACATAAGAAATTATCGATACGTCGGACACGTATCATTCGTCGGCGTGGCGTGTGGCCAGGGCTTGCCGGTGGACGCGCCCACGACGTCCTCGGCATTGCTCAGGGCGCGTGTTTTCTGGCAAGGAGCTGGTCAATCTCCGACAAGGGTGGGTCTAGGGTGCAGTAGGGAGGTGTGGTGGAGCAGAATGGCACCATGGCCAGGGTCAGGGAGGAAGGAGAAGAGAGGAGGGTGCGCCATGTGTGACATGGCCGGCATGGCCATGCCATGCTAGCTTCGGCCCCTCCTCTTAGGGTTTCTGTTCTGGTGTAGGGAGAGAGGGGAGAGGGGAGCAAGGTGGAGTGAAATGGGGCAAGTGGAGTGAGGCCAAAACACTATTTCAAATAGTGTTTGATTTGTTCCATATTTGCCCAATTCACAAACTTGCAAAATTTGGTTGAATTCAAATGGATTCAAAAATTGAAAGTTGTGGGTTTGGTTGAATTGCAAATGACTAGAGACAACCATGTGTGGTGGTGGAATTTTAAAAATCAAAGAAATGCAAAATTTGACAAAGTGAGATTGTTGCACTTGATAAAAAGTTCCAACTTTGGATGAGCATAGAATTTGATCCAAGATGAATTTGATAGGGTGGTCTTTACCAAAGTTGTTCTCCTTCATGTGCTCTTGGATGTGGTGCAAAGAATTGAGAAAGGTTAGTTTGAAAAACTTGAAATAGAGGGGCTCAAAGTAGTGACCAGAATATAAATGGCAGATTTGACCATTATCATATGTGATCACAAATTGAGTTTGAATTGGATTTGATTTGGGTTTCTTTGATTCCAAAAGTTCTAATAAGTGTTTAGTAACATATTACAACTAATGGTGAAGGCCAAGTTGGTCTAGGTCAAAGATTTGGAAAAATGGCATAAACCATATGCGAGGGTTTTATGATTTTCTAACTTTTATTCTTTTATTTTTCTTTGCTTCACTTTGTCAAGAGTGAGGTTTATTTGGTGTTAGATTGAGTTGGGTAAAAGGTTTACACCATTTTGAGGCAATGGGGGTGCCTAGGTCAGGATTTGATATTTTGGCTAAGTGCCACATATACCTCTATGCATATGTTTGATTTTATTTTGTTCCTCACTTGAATTGGTTGGTAAGTGCTTGGTTGGGTGTGTTGATGTATTTCCAATCATCTACCAAAGTAAACACTCAAAGTTTGAGCATTTGCAAAAAGTAGCCATAGGCTTGCATATGCCTTTTTCTTAATTAGGATCTTTTCTTTTTATTTTGTTTTTTCAAAGATTGGTGCCAAGAGGGATGAGCTTTAGGGTTTAGTAAGTTTTGCAATGGTTCACCACCATTTAGCAAAGTAAGAAAGGTAGGGTTCAAAATTTACACATTAGGGCTACATGCCCACATATGTCTTTTTCTTTTATTTTGGTTTCTCAAAATAGATCCAAATGATTTTTGAGAAAGTTAGGGTTTAGGGTTTTTCTTATTTGATTTCTTTCTCTTTTATTTTATTTGGTTTGTGATCTTCACTTGATCACTTTAGGGTTTTAGGGTTTATCACATAAGCATAATAACACTCATCATGGCAAAATACAAATATTAGGTATGGACACTATGCATAGTACTCTATGTAAGAAAAGTTTTTGTTGGTTCTCATTTTTGGAAAAAGGAAATTCATTTTCTCTTTGTTTTGAAATTTGGGGTGTTACACTAATGAATGGCGACATATTAGTAGGCTTCAAAATGGATAGCTTTGTTTTCCATTTATTTTTTTGATGGCTGGTTCATATCTCAACCTTATCTGATCTATAATTGTAATACTTTAAATATTTGAAACGCTGAAATATATTTTAAAAAATTATGTGCATCTATTGATGGAGATGCAAGGGCAGTGTGCCCTATTTCAAGAAAGTAGAATTACCCATTTCATGTGTGTTAAGGATTTTTTGTTTTGGGCAAAGCGTGTAAATAACTTAAGATTTACATCTGCAAAGAAACGAAATGGTCATACTAACCATTGGAAAGTCATTTACACGCAGCTGAACAACACTAGTACACCCGAACTGTCTCTCTGTTTCAGAACACCATCGTCTGCGCTTGCAAGGATGGCTGTGACCATTTACCAAAGATTTCAGAACACCATCGTCCTGCTGATAAATGGAGCTGCCGAGATGGGTTCAAAAAGTCAGAGAACAAATGCGCATGGAGACTTCCAGTTCTACCAATTTACCAAAGATTGTACTGTACACTTTATTTGGATCACAGGCTACTTGAACATTTGGCATGGCTCAGCGCTGCCGTCAATGAGAAAGGCTGGATGTAACAAAAAGGCAAACACATCGGACAAGGATTTAATGTCAGACTCATGAGGTGCACGCCACAGACGTCGAGAATACTTTGATTCTATCCCGACGGCTCACATTATCACATCGTTTCTTCTCTTGTGTTCTAATCATCTCTAGTGTTCGATGTACTACCATTGCTTGCTTCTCTTGTAGTAATACTAAAAACATTGCAGCGAAAAGGCTAGGATAGCGAAGTTTAGTGGACGAATGAGGCGATGGAGTACGTGCTGCTTGCTCGGATGAAATGGGGTCATATATGTATGTAGAGGAGAAAAAAACACTGCGTACACACGACCTATATAAAGGTTGGTGAAATATTCATTTGTATTGATGATAACAACTCGAAGTTTGCGGTTGCTGAATTATGTGGTGTTCATTTGTATTGATTCCAACTCGAAGAGGCCGCCCCACCAATCGCTTCAGGATGCGTAGATATGGCTGACCCTCTCCTCCGATGTTAGAAGCAGCCGATGCCCGTAGACCTCGTCGTCGTGGCGCGCGGTTGTGAGGACCTACGGTACGGAAACACCACCAAATTAAGGTCGATGTAGCGTGGTTGGTGGAATGATGATGCCGAGCCCCGCAAAATCATGGACCTCGGCGAGGTTGAGGATACTATAGAAAATATTGGAACTCTAGAATTTTGTGTTGTATTGATTTGACCCTTGCCGGGATATATATAGAGGTACAATGAAGGGAGAAGACTTGGACTACCAGAAGATCTAATCATAGTCTAATTCCAGCCGTACATGTATTCTAACAGATACGCGTTCAGCGGCTCCCCCCGCTGCTGCCACATGCTTCGTCATTGTACGTCATGTCGTCGAAATCAAGGGTGGCGAAGTAGTAGAGTAGGAGGAGGGACACCGATCAAGAATGCTGGCACATCCTGATGCTGAGGTGGGTAGATAAGGGGGATGAGTGCGGTAGGTGGGGGTGGTGTCCATAACACTAACATCGATTCAATCTTTGTGACGCGTGTGCAAGGCGCAATGTTGTCACCTGGGGAAATGGCAGCGCCCGCCTAGTGAACCGGTGAGCAATGTTGACCAATTGATCGTTGTGTCAATGATAGGCTTGGCTGAACTATCATCCTACATGGCACCCTAGGTGGTTTCAAAAGTTGGTCGCGCTCAATAGGGTGTTGGGTAGATTTTGTTGAGATGCCTAGACAAGTGGGGGCTGACTTTCATGTTCGGACCCCAATAGGACGATAGGCAAAGACTATTGGAGAGTGTCGGTGGAGATGCTCTTACCCTACAACAATTTGGGCTGACTTTCAGTAGTATTACTCTCTCATTGGGGGTGCACAAATTATGTCCCTTATAGGGGTGTCTTGACACATGTCTGAACAAATGAGGAGCGACGATCCCAGAGGTGGCCTTGCATCGATCCCCAGGCAAGGAAATTTCAGTTGTGGAGACGGACACGCATAGGCACCATTGGATGCTATAGAGGAAGAAGCAGTGGAGACTAAAAGCACCACTAGATGAGCTCGAGGAATAAGTCGATGTCGTGAAGCAAGGCGTTACTGAATGGCCGGGGCACACCCTCACGGCCGCTCGCAACATGCCGTTCCCTCTGCCCATAAGCTACTAAGACGAAGCAATATCATCTGAACCGTGCATGGCGCGTTTGGGATTTGGACTTACAGAAACTAAACTAAAAAAAATTAGCCGATCCTGGACCCACAGCTTGACCGTTTACTCCTCTTCAGGCATGCACTACTTGTCCCGATCAAGACGTTGTGCGTTCTGCCTTGCCAACCCTTCCCGTGTTGCTTTATACCCGAGAAACCTCCCCATTCGCGCATGAAGCGATCCGCTAGCCTCTTAGTAGTCTACCCCCATTACCACAAATCTTCCCCTTCGTGTCATTCCAGTGAATTGAAATGGAAGAGTGAAGAGGAGAATACAAATTGATGAGGAGGGCGGGATGAGCAAGACAAGACCATCCCGATCTCTCCAATCTCTAGCGGCAGTTGCACGACCTCTTCTTCGCACGAGCACGGCTATCTCCTCCGTTCCGCTGCATCTAGGAATCTTCTCCCCATCTCACCCGTTGTCGGCTCATCCCACCTAGGGCATGTACATTGATGCTTCAAGTCCTCAGCCGCCTCCCACCGGTGGAGTTGCAAGCCATCAAAAGTGGCGCACGGTGCAATGTTGGTAAACAGAGAAAGCCGTTGTATGTAACTTGCAGATTGTATTCACTCGAAGATTTTTTAATGTTGTTTATTTGGTGTTGGAATGGTTGTTGTTTTTTATTGAAATCATGAGATTATTGTTGAAAGTGTTGGGTTTTTTTTGTCGTGTGAAATTTAAATTTCATATGGTTATTTTTCGATGTTGGAATCATTATTGTATTTTTTGTGGAAACAATGATAATTATAGTTGTAAAAGAAAAAAGAAGGATGCAAGAGATAGGCATGATGCGGGAGATACAAGCCACGACACTTTCAACACGGTAATGACCAAGCCCTAGTATTTCCCCTCTAAGAATCTCTTCTTAATTTGCACGAGCACCGCTATCTCATCCGTTCTACTGCAGCTAGGAATCTTCTCCCCTTCTAACCTGCCACCAGCTCAGCGCGCCTAGGGCATCTACGCTACTTATTTAAGTTGTCGGCTACCTCCCACCGACAGAGCTGCAAGCCGTCGACAATGATGCCCCAGAAAGCCGTGCCTCATGTAAGTTGCATATTTTATTTGTACTTGAATACTTTTAATGTTATTTTTTTACTATGGTTTCTAAATGGGTTGGGAATTTTCATTGTAAACAATTGAGCAATCTACTCCAAAGATATCCCTATAAGGGATTTTTTAGTGTTGGAATGGTTTTTTATTGAAAACAATGAAGATTATTGTTGAAAGGGCTCGGTTTTTTTGTCGTAGAAAAATTCCGAACCAACTATAAAGAGATTTCATATGGATATTTTCGGTGTTGGTGGTCATTGTCTTTTTTGTTGAAATGGTGATAACTTTTGTTTTAAATAAACATATAATATGTTTAAAGAGCTTTTTAAGATTTTATTAATGTTGGATTTGTTGCTAATTATTGTTGAAAATGGTAGTTGTTAATTTTGATATGTTTTTTGTTGTTGAATGGTGGTAATTATTGACTATAATATGTTGTAAAGAGATTTTTCAGGTTAGGCTAATATTAGATTTGTTGCTAATTATTATTGAAAACGGTAGTGGTTAATGTTGCAAACCACTATGTTTTGGAATTTGTAACGAGACCTTTGTGTTTGGTGGAGCGAGGAGAGGATTTCTTCTCTTTATGAGCCTGGCTGAGGCAAAACGATGCAAAAGACATTGTTGTCAAGTTGTTTGGTAAAATGCACGATGGTAGGTGGGGGTTTGAGGAGCCATGCTATGCGGGAGTTTGATTGTGGCAGCTTCCTGGATGCCACGTGAGAGAGCCATGCAATCTGCACTGAAAAGAAGGTGAATATTCCCTCCCTCATTGCTCGCACCCATTTGGCTGGCTAGAAACGGCCAATTCTCGCGTTGCTCTGTGGCCTGCCCCGCGGATGGTTTAAGCAGTGTGCGTGCAGCCTCTCACTACCCCTCCGTGTTTTGGTTGCCAATGAAAAAAACATTTTTCTTTTCTCATGCAATCTAGCTACCACAATGCAGGCTACTAAACACGTCTTATGTGAAGAGAAAGCGATGAAGGAGTCAAGCCTAGGCGCTGCACTTGGAAAGCGACGCTTTCTGGACTCGAGCCAGGATGAGGTGCTAGTGAAAACAACATTTTTGAATGGGTACATCAGAAGAAGGATATACGAGGGTTATCCACGGCGTGTCTAGAACTACCAATTGAATTAGTACATTACATATTTTACCTTATCGGACTCAATGCTGAATGCAGTCAGCTCATCACCAACCTGCCAACTATAACCTCTCCCAGGTTAGGAGACTACCAGCAAAAGGAGTTCTCAATTAACAAGAGTGCCATATATAGTCTACTGCTCATTTCAGTTGTCCATCTACTAAGAAACAAAATGGTCGTATGAATGAACGGAAAGTAACCACCGAACAAATTGCATAATAGCATTAGTACATCTAGTGGTCGTGAATAGTCTCGGCTCTTTATCAACCTGGTCATTTGCGCTTTGTCTGAACTATTTCTACCAATTTACCAAAGATGGTTCACATGCCTGGAATCACATTCTACTTAAACATCGTGGATGGCTCAGGGCTGCCAGCGATGATAAAGCGGTGATGTCAAAGACGTGCAAAAGATCAAACAAGGAAATGGTGTCACTTTCACGAGGTGTTGGTCATCGATGTCGAGAGTACTTTGATTCTATGCCGATGTCTCACATTCTCAAGGTATGTGCTTCAGTTGTGCTCTAATCAATTGCAGTGTTTATTGTAAATCTATTGACATATACTTATATTTTTAATACTAAAATGTTGCAGCAAAGGCTGTGATAGCAAAGTTCAGTGCAAGAATGAGGCAATGGAGTATGTGCTGTCTTCTCGGATGAAATTGTGTTGTATATGTAAAGAGAAAAGGAAGCACTGCCTACACATGTGAAGGTTGGTGGAATATTTAGTAGTATTGGTATCACCTCAAAGTTTGCGGTAGCCGAATCATGTTTTGTTATGTTAAAAATCTATTGTTAAAATTAAGAACAAATAAAACTACTCAGTCTGATCTGGCTACCTCTTAAGATGCACCACTGCTTTGTGTTTTAAAGCACACAATCGACATCACAAACCGATTGATGGAGCAAATAACAAGGTCTTTTGTCCATACTCATTACCACCTATACTCCACGTGTGTGCGTGCTTTTATCCTACCCCTAGCCATCGTTGCTGGATGTCTATGCATGGTTAGTCAGTGGCGCTTGCGTACTTGCGTGGCTGCTCTGAATGAGTCTCGACCAGAGCATCAAAATTGAGTAGAGTGACATTCTTTTTTTTTTTGAAACGAGGCAAAAGATTTGCCATTTCATTGATAGAGAAGAAGTTTTTAAGAGAGTTACAGACCAAGCATGGTCAAGGCCGAGGCCAAGACCCAAACTAAAAGCATTACTCTCGCGGCATTACATTACCCAACGCTTTCGCTCCGGTGATACGTCCAAAACGTATCTACTTTCCCGAACACTTTTGCTATTGTTTTGACTCTAATTTGTGTATTTTGGATACAACTAACACGAACTAACGCTGTTTTCAGCAGAACTGTTCTGGTGTCTCGTTTTTGTGCAGAAATCCAACTTTCAGGAAAATCCTCGGAATTTATGCGAAGGGTCCTATTTTTTCAGAAGACTCACGAAGCCAGAAGGGCAAGTCAGGTGGAGGCCTGAGGGCCCCACACCCTAGGGCGGCGCGGCCCTAGCATGTGGCCCCCTCGGCTGGCCTCCGACGCCCTCCTCTGGACTACTTAAGGGGTTCGATCTAAAAATCGCGACCAAGAAGTCGAAGTCGCCAGAAACCCTCCAGAACGCCGCCACATCGCGAAACTCCGTCGCGGGTCCAGAAGTCTCCGTTCTGGCACTCCGCTGGGACGTGGAATTGGAGGAGATCATCGCCATCATCACCACCGACGCCTCTCCATCGACCAGCAATGTTTCCCCCATCCATGTGTGAGTAATTCCCCCGCTGTAGGCTGAAGGGGATGGTAGGGATTGGATGAGATTGGTCATGTAATAGTATAAGATTGTTAGGGCATAGTGCCTAGTGTCCGTAATTGGTACTTTGATGATATTGTTGCAACTTGTTATGCTTAATGCTTGTCACTAGGGCCCAAGTGCCATGATCTCAGATCTGAACATGTTATTGTTTCATCATGATATTCATTGTTTTATGATCTTACCTGCAAGTTGTATACACATGTCGCTGTCCGGAACCAATGGCCCCGAAGTGACAGAAATCGGAACAACCGGAGGGGATGGTAGTGATGTGAGGATCACAAGTGTTCACGGAGTGTTAATGCTTTGCTCCGGTACTCTATTAAAAGGAGTACCTTAATGTCCAGTAGATTCCCTTGAGGCCCGGCTGCCACCGGCTGGTAGGACAAAAGATGTTGTGCAAGTTTCTCATTGCGAGCACGTACGACTATATATGGAACACATGCCTATTGATTGCTTTGTACTTGGACACCGTTTTATTATTATCTGCAAATGCCCTGCTTTGATTGTTACATGAGTTTCTCTCATCCATGCAACGACCGTTATCCGTCCCCGTGCCTACAGTATTTTAATCCTGCTGTTTACTATAATTACTACTGCTGTCTCTGTTACTCTGCTGCTGATATTTCACTACTGCTACTGCTATAAAACTGTTACTACTGATAAACTCTTGCGAGCAAGTCTGTTTCCAGGTGCAGCTGAATTGACAACTCCGCTGCTAAGGCTTTCAAGTATTCTTTGTCTCCCCTTGTGTCGAATCAATAAATTGGGTTTTACTACCCGCGAAGACTGCTGCGATCCCCTATACTTGTGGGTTATCAAGACCGTTTTCTGGCGCCGTTGCCGGGGAGCATAGCTTTATTTGGAAGTTCACTTGAATTGATATTGTTCGCTACAAATTCTCCATCATGGGTAAACCTCGCGATCCTAAAGTCGCCATATTACCATCCACTACAAGAAAAGGTACAACTCTGAGTACCTCTGCTACTCTTGATTCACCATCTGTGACAAGTCAACTTGTTTCACCGCCGCAAGCTTCACTTGCTGGTACTTCTGCTGAATCTGAAAACTCTCATAATATTGAAAATGTTTCTGCTGTGCTTGATGATAGTGGTTCATTGGGATCTTTTCTAGATGCTACAATTGCTAGGTCTAGACAAATTGAAAATACTGAAACTCCTAATGCTCCTACACCTGTTAATTCACCTGAACTTGATTATTCTAGTGATGATCCTGATGAAGATTATGTAGAGCTTAATGATGATTTTATTAATAGATGCAATGCTACTGCTGATGCAAGAAAAATTAAAAAGTTTCTCACACAATATACTGTTAGACATAAGTTATTCCTGATCCTAAATTTGCCACATCTCCTATATGCATTAAGGATAAAGATTATGATTTTTCCCTCGATCTATCTCATATAGCTATTGTAGAGAAAGCACCCTTTTGTGGTACTGAAAAAAAAAGTGCTGTAGAACATGATACATCTCCGACGTATCGATAATTTCTTATGTTCCATGCCACATTATTGATGTTATCTACATGTTTTATGCACACTTTATGTCATATTCGTGCATTTTCTGGAACTAACCTATTAACAAGATGCCGAAGTGCCGATTCTTGTTTTTCTGCTGTTTTTGGTTTCAGAAATCCTAGTAACAAAATATTCTCGGAATTGGACGAAATCAACGCCCAGGGTCCTATTTTGCCACGAAGCTTCCAGAAGTCCGAAGAGGAGACGAAGTGGGGCCACGAGGTGCCCAGACCCTAGGGCGGCGCGGCCCCCCCTTGGCCGCGCGGCCCTGTGGTGTGGGGCCCTCGTGCCGCCTCCTGACCTGCCCTTCCGCCTACTTAAAGCCTCCGTTGCGAAACCCCCAGTACCGAGATCCACGATACGGAAAACCTTCCAGAGACGCCGCCGCCGCCGATCCCATCTCGGGGGATCCAGGAGATCGCCTCCGGCACCCTGCCGGAGAGGGGAATCATCTCCCGGAGGACTCTACGCCGCCATGGTCACCTCCGGAGTGATGTGTGAGTAGTCTACCCCTGGACTATGGGTCCATAGCAGTAGCTAGATGGTTGTCTTCTCCCCATTGTGCTTCATTGTCGGATCTTGTGAGCTGCCTAACATGATCAAGATCATCTATCTGTAATTCTATATGTTGCGTTTGTTGGGATCCGATGAATAGAGAATACTTGTTATGTTGATTATCAAAGTTATGTCTATGTGTTGTTTATGATCTTGCATGCTCTCCGTTACTAGTAGATGCTCTGGCCAAGTAGATGCTTGTAACTCCAAGAGGGAGTATTTATGCTCGATAGTGGGTTCATGCCTCCATTGATATCTCGGGGACGTGACAGAAAGTTCTAAGGTTGTGGATGTGCTGTTGCCACTAGGGATAAAACATTAGTGCTATGTTCAAGGATGTAGTTACTAGTTACATTACGCGCAATACTTAATGCAATTGTCTGTTGTTAGCAACTTAATACTGGAGGGGGTTTGGATGATAACCTGAAGGTGGACTTTTTAGGCATAGATGCATGCTGGATGGCGGTCTATGTACTTTGTCGTAATATCCAATTAAATCTCACTATGCTCATCATAATATGTATGTGCATGGTCATGCCCTCTTTATTTGTCAATTGCCCAACTGTAATTTGTTCACCCAACATGCTGTTTATCTTATGGGAGAGAAACCTCTAGTGAACTGTGGACCCCGGTCCAATTCTCTATACTGAAATACAATCTACTGCAATACTTGTTCTACTGTTTTCTGCAAACAATCATCTTCCACACAATACGGTTAATCCTTTGTTACAGCAAGCCGGTGAGATTGACAACCTCACTGTTTCGTTGGGGCAAAGTACTTTGGTTGTGTTGTGCAGGTTCCACGTTGGCGCCGGAATCTCTGATGTTGCGCCGCACTACATCCTGCCGCCATCAACCTTCAACGTGCTTCTTGACTCCTACTGGTTCGATTAAACCTTGGTTTCTTACTGAGGGAAACTTGCCGCTGTGCGCATCACACCTTCCTCTTGGGGTTCCCAACGGACGTGTCAACCACACGCATCAAGCAAATTTCTCGGCGCCGTTGTCGGGAGATCAAGACACGCTGCAAGGGGAGTCTCCACTTCCCAATCTCTTTACTTTGTTTTTGTCTTGCTTAGTTTTATTTACTACTTTGTTTGCTGCACTAAATCAAAATACAAAAAAATTAGTTGCTAGTTTTATTTTATTTGCTATCTTGTTTGCTATATCAAAAACACAAAAAAAATTAGTTACTTGCATTTACTTTATCTAGTTTGCTTTATTTACTGTTGCTAAAATGGCCAATCCTGAAAATACTAAGTTGTGTGACTTCACAACCACAAATAATAATGATTTCTTATGCACACCTATTGCTCCACCTGCTACTACAGCAGAATTCTTTGAAATTAAACCTGCTTTACTGAATCTTGTTATGCGAGAGCAATTTTCTGGTGTTAGTTCTGATGATGCTGCTGCCCATCTTAATAATTTTGTTGAACTATGTGAAATGCAAAAATATTAAGATGTAGATGGTGACATTATAAAATTAAAATTGTTCCCTTTCTCATTAAGAGGAAGAGCTAAAGATTGGTTGCTATCTCTGCCTAAGAATAGTATTGATTCATGGACTAAATGCAAGGATGCTTTTATTGGTAGATATTATCCCCCTGCTAAAATTATATCTTTGAGGAGTAGCATAATGAATTTTAAACAATTAGATACTGAACATGTTGCTCAAGCTTGGGAAAGAATGAAATCTCTGGTTAAAAATTGCCCAATCCATGGACTGACTACTTGGATGATCATCCAAACCTTCTATGCAGGACTAAATTTTTCTTCGCGGAATTTATTGGATTCAGCTGCTGGAGGTACCTTTATGTCCATCACTCTTGGTGAAGCAACAAAGCTTCTTGATAATATGATGATCAACTACTCTGAATGGCACACGGAAAGAGCTCCACAAGGTAAGAAGGTAAATTTTGTCAAAGAAACCTCTTCCTTGAGTGATAAGATTGATGCTATTATGTCTATGCTTGTGAATGATAGGACTAATATTGATCCTAATAATGTTCCGTTAGCTTCATTGGTTGCACAAGAAGAACATGTTGATGTAAACTTCATTAAAAATAATAATTTCAACAACAATGCTTACCGGAACAATTGTAGTAACAACTATAGGCCATATCCTTATAATAATGGCAAAGGCTATGGTAATTCTTATGGGAATTCTTATAACAATAATAGGAGTTCACCCCCTGGACTTGAAGGTATGCT
Source organism: Lolium perenne (assembly GCF_019359855.2). Lineage (NCBI taxonomy): Eukaryota > Viridiplantae > Streptophyta > Magnoliopsida > Poales > Poaceae > Lolium > Lolium perenne. The sequence goes on from NC_067245.2 coordinate 194,950,359, forward strand.
TAAAGAATTTATTAGTACACAAACTGCTTTTAATAAATCTGTTGAAGAAAAGCTTGGGAAAATTGATATACTTGCTTCTAAAGTCGATAGTCTTGCCGCTGATGTTGATCTTTTGAAATCGAAAGTTTTGCCTAATGAAAATCATCATAACAAAATTACTACTACAGCAAATGCCATCCAAGTTAGAATTAATGAGAATATAAGATTAATGGCTGAATTGCGTGCTAGGTGGGATAGAGAAGAAAATGAAAAACTAGCTAAAGAGAAGAATGTAGCTAAAGTTTGGACTATTACCACCACTTGTAATGCTAATGCTACACATGTTGCTGCACCTCCTACTATTAATAATAAAAGAATTGGTGTTAGCAATGTTTCCACTTCTAATGCAAAGCGCGAGAAACCGCCTCAAACTCGCTAAAATCATTGAAACTCGCCGTGATAAAACTGCTGAAATTTTTTCCAACATTGGGGATGATGATCCCATTGCTTTAGATTATAATGGTTTGAATTTTGATGATTGCCACATCTCTGAAGTTATAAAGTTCTTGCAAAAACTTGCTAAAAGTCCTAATGCTAGTGCTATAAATTTGGCTTTCGCACAACATATTACAAATGCTCTCATAAAAGCTAGAGAAGAGAAACTAGAGCGCGAAGCCTCTATTCCTAGAAAGCTAGAGGATGGTTGGGAGCCCATCATTAAGATGAAGGTTAAAGATTTTGATTGTAATGCTTTATGTGATCTTGGTGCAAGTATTTCTGTTATGCCTAAGAAAATTTATAATATGCTTGACTTGCCACCGCTGAAAAATTGTTATTTGGATGTTAATCTTGCTGATCATTCTACAAAGAAACCTTTGGGGAAAGTTGATAATGTTTGCATTACCGTTAACAATAACCTTGTCCCCGTTGATTTTGTTGTCTTGGATATTGAATGCAATGCATCTTGTCCCATTATATTGGGAAGACCTTTTCTTCGAACTGTTGGTGCTATCATTGATATGAAGGAAGGTAATATAAAATATCAATTTCCTCTCAAGAAAGGTATGGAACACTTCCCTAGAAAGAGAATGAAGTTACCTTTTGATTCTATTATTAGAACAAATTATGATGTTGACACTTCATCTCTTGATAATACTTGATACACACTTTCTGCGCCTAGCTGAAAGGCGTTAAAGAAAAGCGCTTATGGGAGACAACCCATGTTTTTACCTACAGCACTTTGTTTTTATTTTGTGTCTTGGAAGTTGTTTACTACTGTAGCAACCTCTCCTTATCTTAGTTTAGTGTTTTATTGTGCCAAGTAAAGTCGTTGATAGAAAAGTTCATACTAGATTTGGATTACTGCACAGAAACAGATTTCTTTGCTGTCACGAATCTGGGCTGTTTTCCCTGTAGGTAACTCAGAAAATTATGCCAATTTACGTGAGTGATCCTCAGATATGTACGCGACTTTCATTCAATTTGAGCATTTTCATTTGAGCAAGTCTGGTGCTTCGATAAAATTCGTCAATACGAACTGTTCTGTTTTGACAGATTCTGCCTTTTATTTCGCATTGCCTCTTTTGCTATGTTGGATGAATTTCTTTGATCCATTAATGTCCAGTAGCTTTATGCAATGTCCAGAAGTGTTAAGAATGATTGTGTCACCTCTGAATATGTTAATTTTTATTGTCGCTAACCCTCTAATGAGTTGTTCTAAGTTTGGTGTGGAGGAAGTTTTCAAGGATCAAGAGAGGAGTATGATGCAACATGATCAAGGAGAGTGAAAGCTCTAAGCTTGGGGATGCCCCGGTGGTTCACCCCTGCATATATCAAGAAGACTCAAGCGTCTAAGCTTGGGGATGCCCAAGGCATCCCCTTCTTCATCGACAACATTATCAGGTTCCTCCCCTGAAACTATATTTTTATTCCATCACATCTTATGTGCTTTGCTTGGAGCGTCGGTTTGTTTTTGTTTTTTGTTTTGTTTGAATAAAATGGATCCTAGCATTCACTTTGTGGGAGAGAGACACGCTCCGCTGTAGCATATGGACAAGTATGTCCTTAGTTTCTACTCATAGTATTCATGGCGAAGTTTCTCCTTCGTTAAATTGTTATATGGTTGGAATTGGAAAATGATACATGTAGTAAATTGCTATAATGTCTTGGGTAATGTGATACTTGGCAATTGTTGTGCTCATGTTTAAGCTCTTGCATCATATGCTTTGCACCCATTAATGAAGAAATACATAGAGCATGCTAAAATTTGGTTTGCATATTTGGTCTCTCTAAAGTCTAGATAATATCTAGTATTGAGTTTGAACAACAAGGAAGACGGTGTAGAGTCTTATAATGTTTTCAATATGTCTTTTATGTGAGTTTTGCTGCACCGGTTCATCCTTGTGTTTGTTTCAAATAAGCCTTGCTAGCCTAAACCTTGTATCGAGAGGGAATACTTCTCATGCATCCAAAATACTTGAGCCAACCACTATGCCATTTGTGTCCACCATACCTACCTACTACATGGTATTTTCCGCCATTCCAAAGTAAATTGCTTGAGTGCTACCTTTAAAATTCCATCATTCACCTTTGCAATATATAGCTCATGGGACAAATAGCTTAAAAACTATTGTGGTATTGAATATGTAATTATGCACTTTATCTTTTATTAAGTTGCTTGTTGTGCGATAACCATGTTTACTGGGGACGCCATCAACTACTCTTTGTTGAATTTCATGTGAGTTGCTATGCATGTTCGTCTTGTCTGAAGTAAGAGCGATCTACCACCTTATGGTTAAGCATGCATATTGTTAGAGAAGAACATTGGGCCGCTAACTAAAGCCATGATCCATGGTGGAAGTTTCAGTTTTGGACATATATCCTCAATCTCATATGAGAAAATTATTAATTGTTGTTACATGCTTATGCATAAAAGAGGAGTCCATTATCTGTTGTCTATGTTATCCCGGTATGGATGTCTAAGTTGAGAATAATCAATAGCGAGAAATCCAATGCGAGCTTTCTCCTTAGACCTTTGTACAGGCGGCATAGAGGTACCCCTTTGTGACACTTGGTTAAAACATGTGCATTGCGATGATCCGGTAGTCCAAGCTAATTAGGACAAGGTGCGGGCACTATTAGTACACTATGCATGAGGCTTGCAACTTGTAAGATATAATTTACATGATACATATGCTTTATTACTACCGTTGACAAAATTGTTTCATGTTTTCAAAATCAAAGCTCTAGCACAAATATAGCAATCGATGCTTTTCCTCTATGGAGGACAATTCTTTTACTTTCAATGTTGAGTCAGTTCACCTATTTCTCTCCACCTCAAGAAGCAAACACTTGTGTGAACTGTGCATTGATTCCTACATACTTGCTTATTGCACTTATTATATTACTCTATGTTGACAATATCCATGAGATATACATGTTACAAGTTGAAAGCAACCGCTGAAACTTAATCTTCCTTTGTGTTGCTTCAATGCTTTTACTTTGAATTATTGCTTTATGAGTTAACTCTTATGCAAGACTTATTGATGCTTGTCTTGAAGTGCTATTCATGAAAAGTCTTTGCTATATGATTCACTTGTTTACTCATGTCATATACATTGTTTTGATCGCTGCATTCACTACATATGCTTTACAAATAGTATGATCAAGGTTATGATGGCATGTCACCCCAGAAATTATACGTATTTATCGTTTTACCTGCTCGGGACGAGCAGAACTAAGCTTGGGGATGCTGATACGTCTCCGACGTATCGATAATTTCTTATGTTCCATGCCACATTATTGATGTTATCTACATGTTTTATGCACACTTTATGTCATATTCGTGCATTTTCCGGAACTAACCTATTAACAAGATGCCGAAGTGCCAGTTGCTGTTTTCTGCTGTTTTTGGTTTCAGAAATCCTAGTAACGAAATATTCTCGGAATTGGACGAAAACAACGCCCAGGGTCCTATTTTGCCACGAAGCTTCCAGAAGTCCGAAGAGGAGACGAAGTGGGGCCACGAGGTGCCCAGACCCTAGGGCGGCGCGCCCCCCCCTTGGTCGCGCGGCCCTGTGGTGTGGGGCCCTCGTGCCGCCTCCTGACCTGCCCTTCCGCCTACTTAAAGCCTCCGTTCCGAAACCCCCAGTACCGAGAGCCACGATACGGAAAACCTTCCAGAGACGCCGCCGCCGCCGATCCCAACTCGGGGGATCCAGGAGATCGCCTCCGGCACCCTGCCGGAGAGGGGAATCATCTCCCGGAGGACTCTACGCCGCCATGGTCGCCTCCGGAGTGATGTGTGAGTAGTCTGCCCCTGGACTATGGGTCCATAGCAGTAGCTAGATGGTTGTCTTCTCCCCATTGTGCTTCATTGTCGGATCTTGTGAGCTGCCTAACATGATCAAGATCATCTATCTGTAATTCTATATGTTGCGTTTGTTGGGATCCGATGAATAGAGAATACTTGTTATGTTGATTATCAAAGTTATGTCTATGTGTTGTTTATGATCTTGCATGCTCTCCGTTACTAGTAGATGCTCTGGCCAAGTAGATGCTTGTAACTCCAAGAGGGAGTATTTATGCTCGATAGTGGGTTCATGCCTCCATTGATATCCTGGGACAAAGTGTGACAGAAAGTTCTAAGGTTGTGGATGTGCTGTTGCCACTAGGGATAAAACATTAGTGCTATGTTCAAGGATGTAGTTACTAGTTACATTACGCGCAATACTTAATGCAATTGTCTGTTGTTAGCAACTTAATACTGGAGGGGGTTCGGATGATAACCTGAAGGTGGACTTTTTAGGCATAGATGCATGCTGGATGGCGGTCTATGTACTTTGTCGTAATGCCCAATTAAATCTCAATATACTCATCATAATATGTATGTGCATGGTCATGCCCTCTTTATTTGTCAATTGCCCAACTGTAATTTGTTCACCCAACATGCTGTTTATCTTATGGGAGAGACACCTCTAGTGAACTGTGGACCCCGGTCCAATTCTCTATACTGAAATACAATCTACTGCAATACTTGTTCTATCGTTTTCTCGCAAACAATCATCTTCCACACAATACGGTTAATCCTTTGTTACAGCAAGCCGGTGAGATTGACAACCTCACTGTTTCGTTGGGGCAAAGTACTTTGGTTGTGTTGTGCAGGTTCCACGTTGGCGCCGGAATCTCTGGTGTTGCGCCGCACTACATCCCTCCGCCATCAACCTTCAACGTGCTTCTTGACTCCTACTGGTTCGATTAAACCTTGGTTTCTTACTGAGGGAAACTTGCCGCTGTGCGCATCACACCTTCCTCTTGGGGTTCCCAACGGACGTGTCAACCACACGCATCAGAACACATGATTGAACTTTCTTCTACGAGTAGCTTGTTTTCTGTTGATGTCAAGATGCGTACTTACTTTGTCACTAAATTTTTTCCTTTCTCATTAAAGGATGATGCTAAAACTTGGTATAATAATTTGCCTCCTGGTTCTATTAAAAGTCCAACTGATTTGCGTGATGTTTTCTTTCGAAAATACTTTCCTGCTAGTGCTCAACATATTTCTTTACATAAAATTTATAGATTTGACCAGGGAGATGAAGAGAAATTGCCTGAGGCTTGGGCAAGATTTTGTTCTCTTATCAGAGCTCGACCTGGACATGATTTAGAAAAGAATGATCTACTTGATATATTTTATAGTGGACTAACCATTGAGTCTAGGGCATATTTGGATAGTTGTGCTGGTTGTGTTTTCAGGAAAAGAACTCCAGACGAAGCTGAAGAATTATTGGCTAAAATAGGCCGGAATCATGATGATTGGACTACACCAGAACCAACTCCAACGCCAATACTGAAGAAGAGGGGTTTAATTAAATTGAATGATGAAGATATGAGGGAAGCCAAGAAGTCTCTCAAGGAGAAAGGTATTAAATCCGAAGATGTGAAGAATCTACCTCCCATAGAAGATATATGTGAGATAATTCCCCCTTCATCCATGATTGAGGTAAACTCTCTTCAATGCTTTACTAGGGAAGATATTCCGTATGCAAAACCTCCTGCGCAATACTTAGATGAGTTTGATAATTATATTGTTAAGCAAGAAAATTTTAATATGAGAGTAGAGAATCATCTAATGGAAAATTCTCAAGCTATTAGCAATTTGCATGATATTGTGGAGAGAACCTCCAATGATGTTAAGATGCTTGTTAAACATTTTCAAATGGTTCAAACTCAAATTGATCAACTCACTAAAGTGCAAAATGACTTATTAAAAAATAATTCTAAAGAGAAACATGCTTATGAAGTAACAACTAGATGTGGTGTCTCTACCTAGGATCCTCTATATCCTGAAGGGCATCCCAAAAGAATTGAATAAGATTCTCAACGTATTGAACCTAGTGCTCCTTCTAAGAAAAAGAAGAAGAAACATAAAAATGTTGTAGAATCCTCTGAACCTGTTAATGATCCTAATAGTATTTCTATTTCTGATGCTGAAACCGAAAGTGGTAATGAACGTGATAATGATAATGATAATGATAAGAATGATGCTTCTGATAAAGAAGAGGTTGAAGATGAACCTGAAAAGCATGCTAAAAATAAAAAGTATACTAAAGAAGATTTTATTGCTAAGAAACATGGTAATGAAAGAGAACCTTGGGTGCAAAAGCAAATGCCTTTTCCTGCTAAGAAACTAATCAAAGGAAGAAGAACACTATAATAAATTTTGTGATTGGATGAAACCTTTATTCTTGCAAATCCCTTTGACTGATGCTATTAAATTGCCTCCTTATTCAAAGTATATGAAAGATATTGTTACTAACAAAAGGAAAATCCCCAATGAGGAAATTTCCACTATGCTTGCTAATTACTCTTTTAATGGCAAAGTTCCAAAGAAGTTGGGCAACCCAGGTATACCTACTATTCCTTGTTCTATTAAGAATAATTATGTTAAAACTGCTCTATGTGACTTGGGAGCCGGTGTTAGTGTTATGCCTTTTTCTCTTTACAAGAGACTTTATTTAGACAAGTTGATACCTACTGATATATCTTTGCAAATGGCTGATAAATCTACTGCTATTCCTGTTGGTATATGTGAGGATGTTCCTGTTCAAGTTACTAATAACTGCCTTATATTAACTGATTTTGTTGTGTTGGAAATGCCGAAAGATGATAATATGTCTATTATTCTTGGGAGACCTTTTCTTAACACCGCAGGGGCTGTTATTGATTGCAATAAAGGAAAGGTTACTTTCAATGTTGATGATAAGGAGCATACCGTCTATTTCCCCAAGAGGGTTGATAAAGTATGTGGAGTCAATACTATTTCTAATGTGAGAACTATCAAAGTGGGGACTATTGATTGTCCTATATATGAGCCTAAAGAAGGATATCAAAGTCTTATGATTGGATCCATATCAATACAATTCAAGGTAACATGATTGATTTGAGGTTTATTTCTTCTTATGCTATGTAAAATTTATTTGGTGGCAAGACTTGATCAACCTTGTTAACAAATACTTTTTATATGCATAGAGGAGGTAAACAACATCTCTTTCTTCCTCTACTTGCTTTACTTGCTGTAGCACTTTTGTTTTGTAAAGTTCCTTAGTTAATTAGAGATTTCAAAAAAATTCCTGGCCATTAATAATAAACTTAATGCCCAGAAATGTGCATTTTTCAAAGTTTTCAAAAATTCACAAAAATTATACCGTTGGTCCTATTTTTCGAAAATACACCTGGGAGCACCTGGGGATGACCAGTGGGGCACCCCAGGGAGGCACCCCACAGGCCGGCGCGGCCAGCAAGGGGGCGCGCCACCCTGGTGTGTGGGTCCCCCTTTACCCCACTTCAGCATCTCTTCCTCCCACACTCTTCTCTCTCCCGAAAAAATCAACACCAGCTTTCTCTCACTCGCGTTTTTGCTCAAGAGTTCAGGATTTCTCGATCTCTTTGCTCAGCCCAGATTTCTGTCTGAAATTTGGCACATTTGCTCTCTGGTATGTGACTCCTCCGATTATCCAAGTAGAATTTTGTTTGGTTGAGTATATCTTGAATATTTTGCTGCTGTAGGTAACATGTTTAGTGAGCTTGCATGTTTGTTCTAAGTTGTAGAAACTAGTTTGGATGCATGATTAGTACTCTAGCAAGTTCCTATAGTAGTTTTCCTCAATTATATGTCACCAAATCAAATTTTATAATGTTTGTTGAAAATTTCAGAAAATGGAGTGGAATAGACATCAACTAAACCAAAAAGAATTGGAGGTGCAACAAGTCATGAGAGTGAACCGCGAAGAGGGAGTATACTCTTCTTACTACCCGTGCACAGATTTCATGAGAAGTGCAGGAATCTTGGAAGATGTTCAGAATCTAATTTCTCGTGCAGGGTTGAATGATTTTGTTGACGGAGAACCATGCCAATATGCAAAATTGACTATGTGTGTTGTGCAGGATTTAAAGTTCAATTGGTCGCAATCTAACCCCATGGTTTAGTACAAGATTTATAATAAAACTGTCAACTTGCCATTCGATGATTTTTGTACAGCAATTAGAGTACCGCAATGGGGATCATGCGAGAAGATAAAGGGATCGCCGCGAGAGCTCTTAAGCCTCTTCGAGATGATTTGTCATGGAAGGAGTTTCTCAGAGGATGGTGGTAAAATCACTAGCATTCAACTCCCAGCTATACGCTACTTTGCTTATTTCATTACTAAATGCGTTCTCGCTAGGAAGAATGGTAGTAAATTATCTATCCAGGATTTAGCTTTCCTAGCTGCTGCACTGCAAAGCAATAGGGCTTATAATTTGGGGGCATTGATAGCTTATAGACTTTCTACTAACCGTGAGAAGGGCGGAATTTGTGGAGGTCTCATCGCCTCTCGTTTACTAGCTTTGCATGGAGTAGAACCTCACCATCTTGATATTCAACTTTCCATAGAAAAACTTGACATAGTTTTCATGATTAAACATGAATTTGTTTATGATTCATCTAACTTGAGTAACCTGTCTTACAAGATAACATTTTACAAGAAGACTTGGAGAACAACTAGGAAAACTGAAAAACTAGTAAGATTTCCTGCGCCTGTTCTATTTAGCCTTGATTCCAGGGAGGATTGGTCAGTCACAGAAGGTGCACTGAATGCACACATAGAGGGAGGAGGCCATCATGCAAGAGACAACACGGAGGAGGCCGAGGAACACCTTGACTCGTCATCCGATGCAGCAAGTTCTTCGCATCAACATTTTGGGCATGTGGAGCTTCCATGCTTTTCTTCTGCACAGGGATCTCACTATGACTATGCCATGTATGATCCACCGGTGTGGAACAGCGACCCTCGCTGGGGTTGAACTCCACTTAGGCCAAAAGCCTAAGCTTGGGGGGAGGTATACCGGCATCACTCATTCTTTGCATATTATGGTTGCTGGATACTTGTATATACTTGTTTAGTTTGTTTGAGTGGTTTTCTAATGAGAGGGAGATGATATTTGGGGAAGTGTTGTCTGAAAACAGATTCTGGACTATTACCGAAAAAATTCTCAAAAATAGCCAGAAAGATATTTTGCGAAGCCAATTTTTGTGCATGTTCCCCAGGTTGTTATCTAACTTTCATTAGTTGAACACTTTTCGATTTGAGCAGTGGAAGAATTTCTTAAAAATTGAGTACTGTACTGCTATCAAGTTTGACGAATTTCTGCTGCTTTGTGTTTATGTGACTTTTCTAGTTTGCCATTTCTTGTTTTTTCTTTGTTTCTTTCCTAAAACACAAAAAGACCAAAAAAATTTCTGTTGTTTCTCTTCACCATTTGTTTGTTTTGGTTTCTTGCATTTATTTTGCTTTATTTGCTATCGTTGGATTGTTATAAGAAAATCCAAAAATATTTTGCTTTGTTTGCTTGTTTCCTTTTGTTCTTGTTTCCAATTCGAAAACACCAAAAATATTTGCTGTTCTTCTTTGGTTTGTAAAGTTCATTATGAGTTCAATGGTCTTCGGTGGCTGGAGCGTGGTTTTCATTTCATATTATCCAAGCTACACAAGTGAAAGACAATAATAACGATCTACGACAATTGGATTGTGGTGAGAGGCTGGTATGAACTCTATTTGTTTTCATTTTTGTACATATACTCATCCATGTGAGCATGCTTAGTTGGTTCATGTGAGGTATATGTCATTTAAGAAAGTCTAGTAGTTCATGATCTCTCATGTTTTGCTCCAATTTATTAATATGAGTAGCATGTCATGGATGTTTGCTTGCATTGTTTTATTCATAAGTAGGTATGACATTGTGGTATCCTCCTCTGAATAATTCATTTGTATCGACTTGGCACATGCTCACGCATGCATATGACTGAACAAAAGTCAATTAAGCCTCTATGATCTACATTGCTTCAGAGTTCTTGTATCACTTTTATGCCTCCGTTAATCTATTTTGCCGCAAGCGTGATTATAACATTTACTGCTCTCTTGATTTGTCGCTCCCTAGTCTATTGCTAGCCTTCACTTGTACTGAGCGGGAACGCTGCTCGTGCTTCCAAACTCCTGAAAACCAAATTGTTCCAAAGTGTCCACCATAAATACATATGCATGGCATTTCAAACCATTCCAAGTAAATTCTCATGCGCTACCTTTAAACCTTCAAAATGCTTCTCAATTTGTGTTAATGTTTCATAGCTCATGAGGAAGTATGTGGTGTTTAACTTTCAATCTTTTCATTTACTTTTGACGGACTTTCATTATGGACTAGTGGCACATCCGCTTATCCAATAATTTTGCAAAAAGAGCTGGCAATGGGGTTCCCAGTCCCGATTAATCAAACTTCATTAATAATTCTCTTCACATGTTTTGCTCTGATTCATCAGTAAGCAACTTAATTTTGCAAATAGACACTCCTCCATGGTATGTGATTGATGGAAGGCACCCGAGGATTCGGTTAGCCATGGCTTGTGTAAGCAAAGGTTGGGGGGAGTGTCGCCCATAATAAAACTAAAATACATGTGTAAATAAAAGAGAAGAGGGATGATCTACCTTGCTGGTAGAGATAACGTCCTTCATGGGAGCCGCTCTTGAAAGTCCGGTTGGCGAGGTAGTTGGTGTACCCATTACCATTCGTTGACAACAACAAACACCTCTCAAAATAATTTTACTCCTGTTTTAAAAATGAAAAGCTCTAGCGCATGTTTATCCCTGCTTCCCTCCGCGAAGGGTCAATCTTTTACTTTTATGTTGTGTCTCCATCCTTTCTTTGAGCACTATCTTGAGAGCACAACTGTCATTCTTAGTACAATATGCTTGTCTCAAAATATGATTGATTGCGGTATAACTTTGATGCTTTTATCTTTGACAATCACTATTTCTAGTCTTTCTATGAACTTCAGAGGTGCCTGAGCATTTATGTTTTGCTGATCAAATATGGGCAAGCGAGATACCACTTTATCATACTCTTTTATTAACATTACAATCCTGCTTATAGACATGATTCATGATGCTTATTATTAATTGTTGGTACCTTTCCATGATTGACATAGCTATTAGATGATCTTATTTGCATGTATCTTATTATGAACTGCCTAAGTGTTAGCCATAGCATGAGAATATTTGCATCATATGAACAAATGTGTTCGTGAAAGTTCTTTTATCGCGTCAGTTGTTAATTGAATTGCTTGAGGACAAGCAATAAGCTAAGCTTGGGGGAGTTGATACGTCCAAAACTTATCTACTTTCCCGAACACTTTTGCTATTGTTTTGCCTCTAATTTGTGTATTTTGGATACAACTAACACGGACTAACGCTGTTTTCAGCAGAACTGTTCTGATGTCTCGTTTTTGTGCAGAAATCCAACTTTCAGGAAAAACCTCGGAATTTATGCGAAGGGTCCTATTTTTCCAGAAGACTCACGGAGCCAGAAGGGCAAGTCAGGTGGAGGCCCGAGGGGCCCACACCCTAGGGCGGCGCGGCCCTAGCGTGTGGCCCCCTCGGCTGGCCTCCGACGCCCTCCTCTGGACTACTTAAGGGGTTCGATCTAAAAATCGCGACCAAGAAGTCGAAGTCGCCAGAAACCCTCCAGAACGCCGCCACATCGCAAAACTCCGTCGCGGGGGCCAGAAGTCTCCGTTCTGGCACTCCGCTGGGACGGGGAATTGGAGGAGATCATCGCCATCATCACCACCGACGCCTCTCCATCGACCAGCAATGTTTCCCCCATCCATGTGTGAGTAATTCCCCCGCTGTAGGCTGAAGGGGATGGTAGGAATTGGATGAGATTGGTCATGTAATAGTATAAGATTGTTAGGGCATAGTGCCTAGTGTCCGTAATTGGTACTTTGATGATATTGTTGCAACTTGTTATGCTTAATGCTTGTCACTAGGGCCCGAGTGCCATGATCTCAGATCTGAACATGTTATTGTTTCATCATGATATTCATTGTTTTATGATCTTACCTGCAAGTTGTATACACATGTCGCTGTCCGGAACCAATGGCCCCGAAGTGACAGAAATCGGGACAACCGGAGGGGATGGTAGTGATGTGAGGATCATATGTGTTCACGGAGTGTTAATGCTTTGCTCCGGTACTCTATTAAAAGGAGTACCTTAATATCCAGCAGATTCCCTTGAGGCCCGGCTGCCACCGGCTGGTAGGACAAAAGATGTTGTGCAAGTTTCTCATTGCGAGCACGTACGACTATATATGGAACACATGCCTATTGATTGCTTTGTACTTGGACACCGTTTTATTATTATCTGCAAATACCCTGCTTTGATTGTTACATGAGTTTCTCTCATCCATGCAACGCCCGTTATCCGTCCCCGTGCCTACAGTATTTTAATCCTGCTGTTTACTATAATTACTACTGCTGTCTCTGTTACTCTGCTGCTGTTATTTCACTACTGCTACTGCTATAAAACTGTTACTACTGATAAACTCTTGCGAGCAAGTCTGTTTCCAGGTGCAGCTGAATTGACAACTCCGCTGCTAAGGCTTTCAAGTATTCTTTGTCTCCCCTTGTGTCGAATCAATAAATTGGGTTTTACTACCCGCGAAGACTGCTGCGATCCCCTATACTTGTGGGTTATCATCCGGCATAGCCCCAAAGTGTCGTTTCAGTTTTTATCCTTGTGGTCACCATGTCCACGGTGGAGTGATGGTTCCGGAAGACACGCGCATTTCTCTCTTTCCATATCTCCCAAGACACGAGCATGGCGAGCGAAGACATCGCCTTCTTGGATTGCCCATCCTTTTGCACAAAGCACCTCCACCACTCATGAACGGTTGGAGCCTCGTGCCACCTCTCCGGGTGGACATCGATGAGTCCAAGCCACTCCTTGATGTTTAACCAAACTCTTTTAGTGAAGCGGCACGTGAAAAGAAGGTGAGCCGCGGATTCTTGGACTTGGTTGCAAAGCTTGCAATTTCCACAATTTTGCCACCCCCGGCGTTCAAGCCTATCCGCCGTCCACACTCTATTTTGAAGCACAAGCCAAGTGAAGATCTTGCATTTTGGGGTAGCCCAAGGTTTCCAAACCATGGCCGGCATGGTGGAATTTGTGAGGCCCTCAAATTGCATATTGTAAGCCGAGCTCGAGGAGTAGCACCCATGAGTAGTTAGCTTCCAAGTGATTGTATCATGTTGGTCATCGTTGAAGTGGATGGTTGAGATCTTTTCCCAAAGGTCGGCGAATTGGGTGATATTCTCAATGGTGAGACCATTTTGCAAGTTGATTTGGGAGGTCCAAAAGTTGTCTTGTAGGGCCTTTCGAACGGTGGAGCTCTTATTTTTGGATATGTTGTATATGAGAGGTGCGATATCTTTTGGCCGTCGCCCGTCGAGCCAAGAAGAATCCCAAAAGAGGGCCTTGTCACCGTTGCCATGGTAACCTTTGTAGCCGCTGCAAAAAGCTCTCTATCACTTGCATTGCAAGGGTTTCCAAGCCCTCTCCACGGCTTGGAGTTATCCGTCCATTCCAACCAAAGCCACCTCAAACGTAGTGCGGATGCAAACTTGTGGATGTTAAGTATACCAAAGCCTCCCTTATTCTTCGACTTGCAAACGAGATCCCAATTGACCTTGCATTTTCCTCCCGAGACTTTGTCACACGTTGCCCAAAGGTAAGCCCTTCGAATGCTATCAATCTTTAGGAGAACCTCCATCAGTATTTCAAGCAGCGTGACATTCTCATCGTAGAGGTAGCAGGAGATATCCAAAGGAAATAGATTCATCGTTAAAGTGCAAAAGAAGGAAACTTGGCATGATACTGTGTATCTACTCTTAGCTTCTTGTATCGACTGTTCATTTCGAGAGCTGTTAGACTAAATGAACAAATGACTTCCGTGGCACATCAACTATGTGAACACCGCCGTTGTCTGTGACTCTGCTGAAACTCCCTAAGCATTATCCAGCTGATAAATGGCGTTAGCGAGGCAGGTTATACAGGATGTCAAGAAGATGCACATGAAGGATTTAATTCCTACCAACCCATCAATAAACATCAACTTTCACCTTGGTAGTGGCTAATTAAACATTGTTAATGGCACAAGGCCGCGAGCAATGAGAAAGCCAACACCTGAGGGGCTGCCCAAGCCGTGAACGAGGAACTCCTGGCACGCTCACGTGGTGCATATGATACATGCCAAGAGTACTCCTATTCTATCCCGATGGCTCATATTCTCACATACTTTGTTCCGGCTTTGATTCCTTCATCTCCGTGAGTACTGTACATTCATGATAAAAATATCAAGTACCGAACCAAAAAAGCTATGACAGCAAAATTCAATGAGGAGTGAAGAGATGGAGTTTGTGCTCTGCTTCCTTCTCAGACGAAAATAGGGTCGTATATGTAGGAGGGAAACCAAAGCATCACCTACACAGAACCAGAAGTAGGCTAGTGACTTAGTGAGATATCCATTTGCATTCAATTTATTGGGGTGTGGTGTCACTACCCCACATACTATGATTAGCGGCACTTTGGTGCAGGCATTTTATTTCATGTTGAAACGAAGGCAAAGGAATTGCCTCATTCATTAATTGAGAAAAATACAATCCTTAGTTAATTTACAGAAGACAAGACGAACACCGTTACAACATAAACACATACTTACTATCCAAAGAATGAAACTCAGCGACCATCTCTAACACTCCAAACACTAGAGGTGAATCTAAGATTCCCCAAGAACACTTTAGCAAACTGCAGTTTCTACACCTTTACAACGTGTTGTTCTCCTTTCCATTAGCTACTTTTGGCACTTTATTTTACTGTTTAAAACACTAAATTAAATATTTTCTCCTTTTAAGAAGAAGAAGAAGAAGCAGGAGGAGCAGGAGGGGAAGAAGAAGGAAGAAGAAGAAGAAGAAGACGGAGAAAAAGAAGAAGAAGAATACAGAGAAGAAGAAGAAGAAGAAGAAGAAGAAGAAGCAGTAGCAGCAGAAGGAGAAGAAGGAGTAGAAGGAGAAGACAAAGAAGAGGAAGAAGAAGAGGAAGAAGAAGATGAAGAAGAAGAGGAAGAAGAGGAAGAAGAAGAAGGAGAAGGAGAAGAAGGAGACGAAGAACAAGAGGAAGAAGAAGAGGAAGAAGAAGAAGAACGGGACGACATCGAAGACTTCGTTGGTTACCTTGCCTACCTCGTGGAGAAGGCCATGGAGGAGGGCATGGTGGACCAGCTCCCCTTCATGCCGGAAGACATGGATGAGGAGGAAGCGTTGATCTCTCCATTAAGGCCTCACAGGAGTATCCGCCTCCGCTGCCACAAGCTCCGCCCCGTTATGTCGCGGCGGTCATGTCGAAAGGTCTGTCCGAGGAGGATGCCCCCAGGGTTGCCATGGAGGCCTCACACGCACCCCCCCTTCCGCGTCACGATTGTCGTGGGAGTAGTGAACCGAGCCTTACCCCCTCCTCCTCCGATGGCGTATACACTCCCTTCATGCGCGCCCAATAGGCCCTAGGAGCAGAAGGCAACAATTGCCTCGTCTGTCTCTCCTACTCTGCCGCCGGTCAACCATTTGCCGACGGTGACACCCAACTGACCGTGTGCTATGTCGGAGAACCTAGACTTCACACATGACGACAACGATGAGCATGACTTTGGGCCCCTTATTTTCAATGTTCTTAGGCTTCTTTACCTATCTAAATTATGTTTCCTATCAATGAAATTTACCAAAAAAAAATGCGATGGGCCGCAGGACATGCCTCGACCCAAACGGACAAGAGGCGCAGTGCGACCGATTTAGTGTCTGCGCTCCAACACAAATGAACCAAAATGGACACATTTGGGGTCCGGAATGCATCGGGCCGCTGGGGTGTGCCCTTAGACTATGTTTTCCTCCTTAGAGAATCTCCAACAACCTTTGTGTATTTGACTAGAATTGCTAAACACTGAAAATATAGTAATTTGGTTCAAAAACGTTGCTCCAACAACCTAGCTTGTGCAAGTGGTACCCCCACACAATCATAGAATTCTTGGTATAATTGTGCCTCCACTTGGTATATTTGCAATGTCTAGAGGAACTTTGTATATCACACAAGAGGGCCAAACCGCTCGCATGAGGAAATTTCACCGCATGAGCTCCAACTTTCGGCCACTGTCCCGCCGTCTCCCACACTACCCCCCCCCCCCCCGTACCACCATCCCCACAGCCCCAACCCTCCATTTCCCGCCGTCTCATGCCGATGTGGAAGGAGATAGAGCTTTGTCCCCTCACGACCTGCTGTTGTCTGATTCATGCCGAGGGAGGCCGACACCACCGACTCGTGTGCAGTGGAGCGTAGAATGACCAGCGCCACCCTGCCAAGCGTCCCCTCGCCTCCGCCTCCGCCTCCGCCCCACCCAATCCCCCTATCCTCCACACACGTTGGAGCACGGCGTCGACCAGCGCCACCCCGCGTGCTCACGGCCAGCGGTTCTCCGGCCACATGTCTCAATGCCTTTGTCCGCATGCCCGGGGAGCTCCTAGTGTCCTTTCCTGTCACCATCTCCATAGGGGCGCTCCTGATCATGGGAGGAAGAAGATATGTGGAAAAAAGAGGGGAAAATGTCCCACCAACATGTGCGGCATAGTGTAGATTTCCTCCCTATTAATTTTTGCAATCCAACTTATACGGAGGTTACAAAAGCAAAAAAAACTTGTGTTGATCTCTATAACCTCTCTCGCCTCTTCATACAACCGTTTGTTAGGAATACAATATGCAAAGGATGTTGGAGACGCTCTTATAAAATAGCAAACATGATATATCGAAAAGAAGTTATTAATACTTAGAATGATTTAAGTGTAGTTGCCATATATGTATGCTAATGAGGAAAAAATAGTTATATCTCTCTCATAAATTTGATTACAGAACTTTTTTTCTCGTAAATGCTCAATCCTGAATGTGATAGAGTGGTCATCTACCAGGCGTTGTTCGAGTCTGGTAGTGGGATTCGAAGAGTTCTTGTCTCATCCATGTCATACCTAGTGCCGTCTCGCTCTCCCCTCTAGAACCCTTGATGCCCGCCTCTCTCTAGCCCCTTCCCCTCCCATGCTACGGTGGCTAGAAGTGAGCGGTAGGGGGCCTTGAAGCTAGTTTAGTTTGCTGTTCTGTAGGGTTGTTGCTTTTTAGGTGTGTTTTGTGTCTGCCAGTTAAAAATAAATCAGATCTAGCGATGTTGCTTCTTCTGTTGTTCTTGTCTCTGGATTTGGTCGTGCGGAGTGAATGATGATGAATTTGGTTCACGGGCTAGATCTGAGGTGGTATGGGTCCCAAAGCTGGAGGATTTCCTTGAAGTTTCTCTCGGTGCCGGCAGCCGGCATGGTCGTGGTGAAGGCTTAGAGGCTCACAAGAGATACGGTATCTACAAATTGGATAGTTATTCATCCTCATCGACTAATACTGAGGAGCGATGTCGCGTACTTTGCTTTTTTGACGTTGTTGGACGATATCCTGTAGTTTTCTCGGGTTCCAAACTGAACGTCGAGATTGATCTTCCCCAGCGGATAACTTGGCTTGTCTGGTGTGATACCATGGAAACGTGTGTCAGTTGGTTTTAATTTCGCCAGGGATATGTTCATCTTCCTTAATGTGTCTGCATACATAAGGTTTAGATTGCTGCCTCCATCTATGAATACTCGAGAAACGTCGAATCCTACAATCACCGCTGGTAAAATAAGTGATGATTGCCCTGGTCGAGGAACTTGCTGCAGGTGGTCCGCTATTATGAAGCCAATGTCCTGTCCCGACCAATTTAGGTACTCAATTGTTGGTGGATGCATCTTCTCTGTCATGAACACTTGACGTGAGATTATTTTCTGAGCCCTGTTAGATGGCCTAGCTTTCTGAATCATCGAGACCGCGCCATTGGTGTCGATATAAGTAGGTGGGTTTGGAGCCGCCGCTATCTGCAGATGTTGTCGATTTGCATCCGTAGTCACGGGAGGCGGTGGAAGGTGGATCTCACTCCTTGGCCCTTGAGGGTTTCTCTGTGCTGCCTGCGCGTTAGCGTGCCCTGCATATCTATTCAATGCCTGGAAAGTTCGACAGTCCTTCTGTAGGTGTCCTGATTGCCTCTTCCCATTGTTGTCGAGATAAAAGTGCATTTGGCATGGTCCGTTCATCATATCTTCGGGATATATATATATATGGCCTTTGGAACCTTGGACTGCTATTTTGTCTGTTGGGACGGGATCCGTCCTTGTAGTCGCTACGCTGCTCACCACTTTTCTGATAATCATCTCGATTGTTTCCACTGCTATTTTCTCGAAACCCAGCCGATATTTGACCAGGAGCATCGTAATTTGAAAACTGTCGAGGAAATCATCGCCTATTTTGAAAGTTTCGGCTGCGATCCTCCTCAGGCGACCTATGCCTTTTGTTGTGAACAACATCTTCTCCATCTGCCCACCGATTCGCTATCTCCATCAACGCTGATATTGTCTTTGGGTTGGTCCTTCCCAAATCCTCGACAAAGTCTCTCCTTCTAATACCAGCAACAAACGCATCTATTGCTCTCTCGTCAGATATGTTTTCTGCCGAATTTTTGATTATGTTCCACCTCTGGATATACTTTCTCATTGATTCGTCGTACTTCTGTCTGCAAGCCCTTAACTCCTCCTATGATGATGGCTTCTTGCACGTGGATCGGAAATTTTTCACGAATATATCCTCCAAGCTTTCCCAGTTGTCGATAGATCCTTCAGGCAACTTCTTTATCCATGATCGTGCGGCTCCACTCAGGTGTACTTGGATGCTCTGCATGGCTGTTTTCCTGGTTCCACCTATCAGCTTCACCGTCTCGAGATAATCAACTAGCCAGTCCTCAGGGTCTTGTAAGCCATCGAATTTTTTGAAATTATCGGGCAGCTTAAATCCTGACGGGACCCGAGTTTTTCGGACTCGTCTCGTAAAACACGGGAGTCCACATATATCTTCTTCATCAGCTTCTGGTGAATGCCGACATTCCCTTCTGTCCTGTCGCGCTCTATCCACCCTTGCATGTGTAGCTGCATCTCTTGGCCCACTCATTCTCGCGGGATCCTGCACTACTGTAGTAGGTCGAGGACTATTTTGCCTTGCAGATCCTTCAGGAGGTGTGGTTGCAAATGCTGTTCCCATGGCTCCAACTCCTGTCATGGCCATGTTATACAACGCCTCTCTTGGATCTCCAGGAGGTGGCCTGGATGCGAGGATGAAAGCTTGCGTCGCCATGTATCCAGCTTCTGGTGTTTTGGGAATAATATTCCCCCTCGTGTCGATTGACATAAAAGGCATGTCGAGGTTTTGAACTAGATTCTCTCTGTCAGCCTCAGGTATATTTTGTAGCCGAGATCTTGCTCTGTTTCGAGCTGCTCTGTGACTATCTCCGGAAGTACCCGATTGTCGGCTCAACTCCGCCCTTCGCCTGCTTGACACGGAAGCCGTGGCTTGCCTCCTATCTAGCTCAATTTTTTGTACAGCTAAATCCAACAATTATTGATGAATTTATCAAAGTACAAAGGACCATCTTTCTTGCCTCCTTTCCCCCCTCTCTTTACATTCTCTTTCTTGCCTTTTTCTTCTGGAGAAGTGACCTCCTCACCAAGCTACAACTTCACTTTTGAGGATACTACTTTTGTAGCTTTGGCACATCCTAACCTACATGAAACACAGTTGTCGGTCATAGACATTGAGAGCACTACGGTTCTATCTTGATGGCTCACATTTTTAACATACTAGATAATTCTCCGCGCGTTGCTGCGGAAATGTATGACAAAAGATATTTTATATATCAAATTATATTTAAAACATGAAATTGTGGAAAATAGATATCAACGTTTGCATAAATATTAAATACAAAAAATCAAAATTAAACTATACCGTAAGAAACATGAAATATAAGCACCCTTTATCTAAAAAAAATAAAAGAAAGATTATGTGTGGACAGTATCAAGGCAATCTGGGATACACACATCAATGATATTATCATGACCCGTATCGCTGGCTGGAAGGGCAAAAAGTTTCATACAAAACTAAAGAAATAAATTAGGAGAGTTATAAGAAATAAGAACTATGGAATTGCGTATTAAATCAATGGATACTATGCCTTAAGGTAGGACCCCTACATGCACGTAAAAAAAAGTTCTCAACCTGAACGCTGCTCTCTGCGTGTTTCTTCCTTGAGCAGTGCTATACGTACGATCAAATTGTACGATAGTTTGGTACGAACAGACTCATACAGCGTCTGTCAGCAGGTGGGCCGGACACGGGAAGTCCCCTCCCTGAGTCTGTTCGTACAGAAATCGTAAGCATTTTATCGTACGTGAAGCATTTTCGTTCTTCCTTTTCCTCGCGAAGGCCAAATCCACCACACATCGATGTCTTTTTTTAGTAGATCGATCTGGAGACTGAGGACACGGTAGCTGCAGAGGAAGAAATAATACAGCCGATCTGAACGTTCTTTGCTTTCCAAGAAAGAATAAGCTCGCATCAGCAAGGCCGGACAAACTCCCCTTGTCATGATGGCCTGGATCAGTGAATCTTCCGGTTACCTTCCTCCGATGGCGGCGCTAGCTCAATCCTTGTTGTGATGCGATCTTCTGTATTTCTTCTCATCGCAAAGCTGCGAAAGAGGAGATTAAAATTGATGGGATCAGGAAATGTTAAATAACAGGTGAAAAGATGAAAAACAGGTTGTTAAATGTGGAAAAGGGAGATGAAGCTGAACGAACCATCGGCATGAAGTAGAGAATAAAATTGATGACGACCAGGAAAGTTTAAATAAGAGGTGAGGAGAGAGAAAACATATTGTTAAATGTGGAAAAGGGAGATGAAGCCCAGCCATCGGTAAGAAGTAAAGGGTACCAGATCGCCCATAATTTCAAGCGTCGCTTGGAAAACTCAAACGTATATGACTCTCTCTTTAAATTAACTTGTGAAATACATGATAAATGATTATGTGGCAGGTATGCTTAGGTGGCAGGCTATGATTGCTCAAAGATGCTTGATGAGGTGGCTATCTTGCATGTTAAGAGAATTCAACTTAGTGGGTTGCTCCTATTTAGATAGTGGATGAGTATGGCAATTGGATGCCTCCTCGGATGAAATTGGGTGGTATATGTGGACAGGAAAGGAAGCACTGCCTACACATGTGACGCATATGAAGGTTGGTGGAATATTACTTTGTATTGATATGAGCTCGAAGTTGAAGTTTGGGGTTTCTGATGCTCTGTTAAAATCTGTTGCTGAAAATTAAGAATAAATAAACAAAACTACTTAGCCTGGTAGTACTAGATCGTTAGTTGTATATGTATATAATATAATTTATATAACATGAAATATATATCATCAGAAAATATAATATCTAAAGTTTTGATTTCTTTTGTATTATATATATACCTCACTGGTTCAACCGGGAAATAATTAAGGGGTGTTTGGTTAGGCTGTATCTTTTAAATAAGCATTTGTTGGAGTTGTTGTGCTGAAAAGTTGTTGTAAGCAGTGGAACCATTTGGCAAACTAGCCGTGGCCTATCGGCTTCTATGGTGAAAAGTCTAGAATGCCCTCGGATGCTAAGAGTACGTTCATATATAATGTTAATGGCCAGATGTATTGTATTTCACTGATGCATAAATCGGCCAATTACGTGTATATATGTAGTTGATTAGTTGCTTTGCATGCAAACATATATGAAGCTAATTAGCTACTCCCTCTGATTCATATTACTTGCCACTAATATGGATGTATCTATAACTAAAATATGTCTAGATACATCTATATTAGTGGCAACTAATATGGATCGGAGTGAGTAGTAAAAGGTCAATGCGAACGCACAACAGATTACATTATAAGTTCATCCAAAATATAGTACATGTACATGACCTTTTATTTTAACTAATCTAATTTAATGAAATGGTCAGTGTACAAGTAGATAATATATCATTGTAAAATGAATCACAGATTTAGTTTATAGGACAATGCAAGATGCCATACATACACAAACTTCTTAACTAACATGGTGCATTTCCGTCATAGATTTAGATTACTCATACACCAACGTTACAGATAAACACGAAACTGAAAAATCTCTGAACAACTAGATCACCAAGACAAATAATTTAGAAAAAAAAGGAACATGAAAAATATCTAATCGTATGTATTTTGTCATGGCACAATTAGCTATCATCACAAATCGGAGGATATATTGCGACTGATCTCCAGTCTTCGTAGTTGCTGCTCTCTGGTCAGACGCGCCGGTCGATGGATGACGCGAGCAGGTCGATGGGGATAGCGGGGTAAGGGCATCTCCAACCGGCTGACCTAAACGGACGCGCTGGGCCGTTCGTTTTGGGCCGTTTGGGTGGCCAAGCGGATACCCGGACAGCGGCCCGCGTCCGCGTGTCCGTTTGGGTCGTGCGCTGCGCCCAACGCGCGGACGCAGCGCATTTGTAATAAAATAAAACAAAAATAAAAATAAAAAAGGAAAACAACAAAACATAAATTTAAACTAGTTGGTCATTAAACTTAGCCCTATTTTGGGCAAATTTTACACAAAAGAAAGCCATATATGACTTTAAACTAAATAAAAACCCTAGCCAGGGTTTGCGAGCACGCGGTGGCCGCCGGCAGTACTACCCCCAGTAGTACTCATCGTCGTCGGCGTCGATGACGACGACGCCCCCCGGCGGCGACGCGCTGTTCCGGCTCGAAACGCCGAAGGGCACCGGGGACTCCGGCCAGGGCGACCACTGCGCCCTTTCCCAGGCGGATCGAGTCTGGGTTCGGCGGGCTCGCCGGCCTGCGCAGCCGTGCCCTCCGCGCGGACTCACCGCGGAGCTGCTCCTCCGCTGCGGCCTGCAGCTCCGCCTGTAGCCGGAGCGTGGCCAGGCGCTCCTCCTCCGCCAGCGCGCGGCCAGCGCTCCTCCTCCTCTGGAGCGCCGCCCGACGCATTGCCTCCTCCCGACGGCGCGCCGGCTCGAGGAAGGCCCACGCCTCCGCTCGGGCGTCCTCCCCGGGCCTTCCTGGCCGCCTCCTCCAGCCGCGGAGGCGCGCAGCGTCTCGGCGAGGTGCGGCCATTTGGCCAGCTCGTCGAGATCGCTCCGCTCGCGGGAGGCCGCGAGCGCCGCTCGCAGCTCCGGTCGTCCTCCTCCGCCGCCCGGGCCTAGGGCTGGTGCGGGGCCCGGGGCTGCTCGCCGATGTAGAGGCCGCCGGGGCGGCGGCCAGCCCGCCTAGCAGGTGTGCGTGGCTGCGCGCGAGGCCGCGCCGTCGCGGAGGTGAAGCACGTGTGCCGGCGCGCATCGTGCTCCACCTCGAACCACAAGTCCCGCTGGGACTTGCGTCGCCGTAAGCGGGGTCTCGTCGGAGGTCCGCCGGCAGCTGCGCGCGGCGCTCCGGATCTCCGCGACGCGGGCGCGGCCGGACATCGGGGTGGGCGGCACCGGAACCCGATCTGGGCTCAGGTGCCAGCCGTGGGGGAGGTGCACGTCCCCCCACGGCATTGGGACGCCGGCGTCCCAGAACATCTACGCCACCGCTACGGTGACGTAGATCCGGTCGCGCGGGCGTCGCCGGCGGGCCCATGGCGAACGGCGCCGGCGCGACTGGCCGGCTGCTGCCGGCCTCGTGGTCGTTGGCGGACGGCTGGAACTCGCGCTTCGGGGCCATGGCGGCGCGGAAGCTTCGAGCTCGCGCGTGCGGCCGGAGTGGAGAGAGTGGGGACTGGATAGGGACAGTCCCCTTCCCCAGTCCACATTTAATAGGACTGGGGCACCGACAGGTGGGCCAGTCACGCGGACGAGGCGGACACGCGAGGACGCCGCGTGCCATCCGCGGCCACGCAAACCCGGCCGGGTTTGCGTCGTTCCGGACTCCGCGGCCGTCCGCTTTTGCGGTGCGTCCCCGCGTTGGGCCGCGTTTTTGTCCGGCTCGACCCAAACGGACGCGCGGGCGCGGTTTGGGTCGCGCGGTTGGAGATGCCCTAAGGGATGCAGCAGACGGACATGATGGGTCGCGCGGGCAGGGCCGTTAGGTCGGAGGAGCAAGGCGATCACGCTACCGGTCGAAGTTGAGGTGGAAGGAGGAGGCAGGTTGCGGGAAGGAGGAGGATACATGGGCGGAGGAGAGACGAACGGCAGTGGCCAGTTCCAGGCCAGCCGGCGCCGGAGGGGAGGAACAAGGCGGGCGGGATTTGGGTTAGGACGGCGACACTGCTATTTTCCACCGATCGAGTGGGAGAGGGGGAGAGAAATCGTGGTAGATTTCCAGCGGGGCCTGGTCATTTATGCGGTGGTATTTTGACGTAATCTTGTAGAGGTAGCCAGGAAATATGGGCAAAAAAAGGGATGGAGAATTTTTTTTTTTGGCTCCTGGGCACCAGTGCTTTTGCTGTTTAAAAAATAAAAATAATATTTATAAGTCTCAGAAAAATTACACGTTGTGCAGACGGTACACGCCGAGAGTACTTCTATTCTATCCCGATGGCTCATATTCTCACATGGTTGTTTCAGTTTTGCTCCCAGCACATCAGGTGTTCACTGTACATTCATTGCCAGGGGTAATACCAAATACTGGAGCGAAAAAGCTACGATAACAAAATTCAATTCAATGAACGAGTGCAGCTAAAAATTGGGGTGGTATATGTAGAGGGGACAACGAAGCACTACCTATACGCATGACACATTAGCAGGTTGGTGGGATATTCATTTGCATTGAGTAGAAGTCAAAGTTTAAGGTAGCTGAATTGTATTATCTGATGTATGGATCTTGCTCCTGCTTTTGTTGGAAAACACCAATACTATATAATCTTCCTTAATGATTATAGTAAATTTATTTGGATCTACTTTGTCAAAAGATGTTTTGAAGTTATTCAAGTTTTTCTTAACTTCCAACAACTTGTTGAAGCAAATTTGGCTGCAAAATTGTTAACATGCAAACTGCTTGGGTGGTGAATATGAAAAAGCCCAGTTTCTTTTAAAAAGTGAGAATTACTCATCATGATTTATTATTTCCTAATTCTCATCAAAAAATGGGTCAACTGAGCATAAACACCATCATACTGTTGAGGTGGATCTTGCTAATGCTTGTTAATGACTTTTGTCTGAAAACTCTCTAATAAAACATTGTGAATGGAGCAAAGCCGCAAACGATCAGAAAGTCCGTCACCCAAAGGTTGCACAGGCAGCAGACAAGGTAATCCTGGCACTCGTGCGATTTGCAGACGATACATGCTGAGAGTACTTCTGCTCTATCCCGATGGCTCCCATTCTCACGTAGTTGTTTCGGTTTTGCTCCTAGCACCTTTGGCGTTTACCGTACTTTCATTGGGATGTGTAATACCAAATACTGGAGCGAAAAAACCATGATAACAAAGTTCAATGAACGAGTTCTGCTGAAAATGGGGTGGTATATGTAGAGGGGGAACAAAGCACAGCCTAGGCATGACGCATTGGGAGGTTGGTGGAATATTCAGTTGCATTGAGAGTTCAGGTCAAAAATTAAGGTTGCTGAATTGTCTATGTCTATTTTTTTTGAAGAAAATGTATATATCTATTTTATTACCAGTAGTAGACATTTAACAACAAAGAAAGCTTGCTGAAGAAGTAGGAAGTAGATAGAACCGGACTGAGCAAACAAAGCACGCATAGGATTTTACAATTGCCTATATGTACATCTTTGTTTATAAAATATTTAAAATTATAAAACAGAGTTTCGAATATTCAAAATAAAAAGCTCCAGTGAGCCGGGAGTCATATTGACGCACACATGTTTCGTCCCTATACCTTAGCACCCAGAATATTTATATGTATGCTGGTATGTCCGCCTGTAATGATGCTAATGCGGAAAATATTACTAGTATGTCTCTCTCAGAAAATGTATTACAGATTTTTCTTGTCGGACTCAATGTTAAATGGGATCTAATGGTCATCCCAAGTATAATTCTTTACTGCCGCCTGCCCGCCACCAACCAGCGAGAATGACCTCGATTTCTGAGCCTAAGAGAACACCATTGGAAAATAATTTGCTCTAAACTTAGCTGCACAAAAGGATTTCCGAATCATCGGTACGTCAAGGACCCGTTTCATGTGTGTTAAGGACCAAAGGTCCAGTTTTCCATCTGCTAACAAACGAAATGGTCATATAAACCAGGGGAAAGTAACCACTCACCTACTTACGCAGCCGAATAGCATTAGTACACCTAGTGACTCTGAACTGCTTGGCCTCTTTGTGAACACCATCGTCTGCGCATGGCGGGATATTTGTGAGCAGTATCTTGATGATAAATGGACCTTGTGAGACACATGTTGAAGGCGCAGAAGCACATGCGCATAGAGACTTATGGTTCTACCAATTTACCAAAGACTGTCAACCTTTTCTGTAACACATGCTACTTCAGCATCACTAGTGGCTTAGGGCCGCCGGCGATGAGAAAGCCGTTGTTTGAAAAACAGCCAAAACATCGGACAAGGTAATAGTGACAGTCTCGGGAGATGCAGGTCATAGGCGCCAAGAGTACTTTGATTCTATCCCAATGGCTCACATTCTCAGGTATGTGATTCGGTTGTGCTCTAATTATTTCTAGCCTTTGTTGTACATCCACTGCCATATACTTATATTGTACTTCTCCTGTCATATACTAAATCTTCACAGCGAAAAGGCTACGAGAGCAAAGTTGAGTGGACTAATGAAGCAATGGATTATATGCGTATATGTAGGGAGGAAAAAAAGGAAGCAATTCCTACACATGGCGCAGACGAAGGTTGGTGGAATATTCATTTATATTGATTCCAACTCAAAATTTGCGGTTGTTGAATCATGTTGTGTTATGTTCAAATTCTGATGTTGAAAATCTATGATTTATTATCTAACATTCTGTTTTTACACTAAAATCAATATGTGAGGCTATATTAGAAGCGTCACGGGCAATCCACACCATCCTAGTTATTGTGATAGTTAATCTAAATCTACGGCTAGATTGTTATTTGCGTAACCTGTTTAACACGTCATTCAAAGCCTAGTTTTCTAGGACCGTATGAAGAGCTGCATCTGCTAAAAATAAACAATCATGTTAACGGTATTGTTACAAATTAGTTTTGTTGTCTGCTGAATTCATTGATATGTTTCATCCTTAGTATCCACCCATCACGGGTGATAACATTTTTGTTCTTTGTGAACACCATCGTCTGCTCGTTAGATTCATAGAATAGAAAATTGGAAAAAGTCCAGAACAAACCTTAAATTTACAAGCAAAAGCTAAATGAAACCCTCCACTCCCAATTGCTAAAATTGACACTCTGAGTCTGTCAATCCCGGTCTATTTTAAACACTAGATCTGGTTCAGTTGGGATTTCGCTGACATGGCAAATCAAACCTGAAAAGGAAAAAGTCCAAACTAATCTTGACAGTTTACAGTTAGCCGTGTGCGACTGACTGACGTGACCAACATGGGCGTCGTCGTGGCCGCGGTCGGGCTGGAGACCGGCCTCTGCTCCATTCCCATTCTCCGTCCGCAGTCACAGATCCTCCGGCTCCTCGATGAGACCAGGCAATTGCTCCAGGCGGCCGACATGGCGGCGTAGATCTGCCTGAGCGTGAGGACGTAAGGGTATCTCCAACAACCCATCCCGCGCCCGCGCGTTCGGATGGGTCTAATCGGATAAAAACGCGGCCCAACGTGGCCACGCACCGCAAATATGGATGACCGCGCCGTTCGGAAGGACGCAAACCTAGCTAATTTGAGCCAGGTTTGCGTGGCCGCGGATGGCATGCGGCGTCCGGCCGCGTCCGAATGCTCGCCTGCTCGTCTCCCTTGGGCCCACCAGTCGGTGACCGCGGCGGGTTATTAACTGTGGACTGGGGGATGTGGCCCTCCAGTCCACTCCCCACTCTCCGAGACGCGAACCGCCGCCATGGCCCCAAGCGACGGTTCGCTGTCAGAGCCAACGACTCGGAGGCCAGCAGCAGCCGCCGCCCTCCGCCGGCGATGCGGGCCAAAGGAAACAGCGGCAGTCTCCACATCGGAGAGGCCGCCCACGGCGGCGCGGCATTGCCGCACCCGGCGCCGCCGCTGCAGCCCAAGCCGGAGTCCTCTAAAGAGGACCCTGACCTCCGCGCCGCGCTGATAATATCGGCGGCGGAGGAGGAAGCGAAATGGCCGCAACTCCAAGCGATCATTCACACCTCCACAATGGAGGAGGCGGCCCGGCAGGAGGTCGAGGACGCCGAGGCCTGGGCCCTATACGACCAGGCCTGCGCGGCGCGGCGGGAGGAGGAGGCTAGGCTCCGCCGCGAGGAGCAACATCGCCAGGAGGCCAGGCGGCAGTAGGCTAGGCGCCTGGCAAGAGAGGGAGCAGCGCCTCAAGGAGGAGGCGCAACTCCGGGTTGCGGCGGCGGAGCAGCGGCAGGCGGCTTCGGATCCGCACTCCGCCACAACAGTGCCTCGCCGCCCGGGGACGTCGTCGACGCCGAAGCCGACGATGCCCACAGGGACTAGGCGGCGCACCGGCGGCCGCCGCGTCCTCGACCAAACCCTAGTAGAGGGTTTTTAGATTTGTTTTTTAAATTTTAAAGCCCATATAGAGAGTTTCTTTTGTTAGTTTATTTGCCTAAAATAGGGCTATGTACAAATTTGCCCAAAAAAGGGCATATGCTTGATGAAATTTCATTCGGATTTACGTTTTTTTTTTTTGCTTTTCTGACATTTGCGTTGTGTCCACGCGTTGGACGCAGCGTGCGACCTAAACAGACATGCGGACGCGGGACGCTATCCAAATGTCTGCGCGGCCACCCAAACGACTCAAAACGGACGGTCCAGCTCGTCCATTTGGCCACAGTTAGAGATGCACTAATGTGCGTCGGTGTCGCGGGGGCTTGCGGTTGGCCCGGAGCCTGGAGTTGGCGAGCGCCACAAGCATGGCACAGCGAGTTCTCGGTTCCCCGCACGGCCCGCGTTTGCCAAGACATGCGACTTGTTGATGTGCGCTGAGGCTCCGGTGACCGGCTCTTTATGGGGAACTGCTGCTCCAGCTGTGATATGTGCAGATGCGGATCCCGCGTCAGCTGCAAGGAACCAATGCGATCGATGCCGCTATCTAGCGTTGTACTACGTGCAGGAAGGCCACTCGCTGCCTTCTCTGTACGTGCAAGCAGACCACACCAAGGAGAGCAAGCACTGCACATACGCATGTCTATCTAATACTTCATTCCTTCCTAAATATAAACCATATAGTTTTTGACACGAAAATTAAAGAACACATATTGAGAAAAGTTACACCAGCTTTGGACGGGATTACCCCTATGCATTTGACGTGAGAAATAGAGGACTTTGCATAAGATAAGAAAATATAATTAAATCACTAAAACAAATTTCCATACAAGTGGTGTGTCGCACTAAAGCCCTATATTCTAGATTTTTTTCTCGAAAAACTATATGGCTTATATTCAGAAACGGAGGGAGTATGTTAATTGGATTGTTGCACACCGAACTGAAATGGAGAATCTGGATCAGTTCGGGTGAGGAGTATGCGGCATCGGATGACGTGCTCGCCTGAGCCGATTAGAATAATAGCGAGTAGGTTTTTGTGGTAAGATGTCAGCGAGCAGGAGGGGATCAATTTACACAGATGGGGAAGAATGTTCTTACAAGTGGGGTCTATTCGTCAATGAGAGCGGCCTATGATCCCGGTTGGGATTGTAACTTCCTCATGTGCCAAACAGGTCCAGGGTTCACAATAGGCTGGAATTGATAAGTCCAGACTGCAAATTTCGAGGATTGAGAGTTGAGGGTTTCATTTAACTTCTGCCTATGAGTTGAAGGTTTGTTTTGAACTTTTTTCTAGAAAATTCATAAGGATTGGAAAAGCATACGATTAGGATGCCATGCATATACTTGAATGTTATGGGAAGATGAAGTGTTTTTTTATTGTAGCAAAGAAAGTTTTCATGAGATATGGCCTAATATTTTTCATATAATTTACATTCCAAGATTCCTGTAGGATTTTTTCCTATATGATATGTTCCTATCAATCAAACAAGATGTGTAGGAATATTTTCATAGGATTCAAATCCTATACAATTACTATACAATCCAATGAATCAAAGGAGCCCAATTCTTAGGATTTTGTCAAGCCTTTTAGTCACGTTGCATGACAAAAAAAAGATACATGTGACTGAGTGTGTAGAACTAATGGATTGGAAACCATGATTACATAGTGTTCTTAAAAACTTATATTCATACTCCTCTTTCTTTGCCTACTGGTGTGTAAACATGTTAGATTGTTAATAAATACCCCTAATGGAAACAATTCATTTTTAACCGCATATTGATATACCAAAATCGTGAAAGTTTCAGCTTGAAGACCGTGCTTATATTTCTAGAATATAGAACATTTTAACATAGCGTTAGCAAATGACTGAAAGAAAAATCGGAGGTGTTGATTGGTCGAGGAGCAGAAAATTGCCCTTCAAATAGAGGTGTTGTTCGTCGGGGAGCAGAAAATGGAAGTCTCCTCCACCCTCTGCTTGGGGCGAAATAAATTCTTGAGATCCGCAAGATACGTGTCACCGGTTGTACGAAACACGCGTTCATGTATCACGGGTGCAGACTTCACGGTTACCCCAATGACCGTCCTCTCCGCTGCAGTGCGCCCGTGCTCGCACGTTTTTGTGGGGCAATTTCGACAAAAATAACCCTACAACAAAACAAATTCGAAAATTAAACTCTCAACAAAACAATTTCACAAAACTAACCTCTTTTTGCCGCGCCTGTCTTCAGGGCGCCACACACTATTGTGCCACGCCACAGAGAAAGGCGTCACACACGCCGCCACGCTGGCAGCGTGGGTCCCAGCTACGATGGTGTCACGCCCTGCAATGGGGCGCTGCACAGTGGCTTGCAACGCCGAGGACAGGGGCGTTACACATATTTTGTTGTTCCACGCCTGGTGCTGCTAACTGCTCCCGGCTTATGGTTCAGTTCATTCACCGGAGCTAACTCTTGAAGGCCACGGCTGGGTGCACGATGCCACGGATCGACCACAGCAAACCTGCTGGAGCTAGATAGAGTTCAGCGCAAAGGTACTGTTCAACGTGATTTTGTACCCGGCAAACGGAAATCACTTATTCAAGTGTGCTGGAAATGCATTTTAGTTGCGCAATACCACCGTATAAATACACATAATATCCGTATAAGTACTGTAAAATAACCGTTAATTAACGGGTTCAGTTTAGAAAACGGCGCCGATCATTTGCTATAAACGAATTGACCCGAATAAAAACTTTAAGAGCCCGCCGCCGCCGAAGCCGGGCACGGACCAATGGAGGGACGGCATCAAGGCCGGTGGGCTCAACTCACCGCAAAAGAATGGGCGGATCCGACATGGGCGGCCAACGACAACGACGAGTGGTGGGCGATGTACTTCAAGGCCAAGTACGACATCGAGATGTACAACACCGCCGGTCTCGTTGGCGGGCCCAACAGCTGGAACAAGGATGGTCGCGCCTTGTTCTGCGGCGTTCCGGGGCACACCCTCGACAACATCATCCGCGACATCCGCAACGGTGCTCCAAGGTTGGAGACGCCGCCGTCACCGCCACCGTCTCCTCGAGGAGGACCGCCGCAATGGCAGCCGAGGAGGACGACGTACTCTTCCTCCTCGAACTCTTCTTCCTCAGGACCGGCCCGATCGACGCCGTCCTCGTCGTACCGCTCGGCGCCCTACAGCGTCCCCAAACACGTGGTGAAGGAGGAGCCGGCGACGCCCGTCAACACGAGGCGTGGCGTGGCGGCAGCGGCAGCTGACGACAGCAAGAGAGGCGTGTCGGCGCCCTCCTCATCCCGAAGCGATCATACATACGGATCAACGATTCTACATCCAAAATGCGCGATCGTACTCGGGGAGGTCGACTAGGTACAAGTCCGCCTCCGCCTCCGCCTCCCGCAACTCCGCCTCCTTCGCGGCGGTGATGGCCGCCGCCACCTCTTCCTCCTCCGCCCTCTTCCTCTTGGCGTCGCCCTTGAGGAACTGTCGTAGCGCCTTCAACAAGTCGGGGGCCTCCTCCTCCTCGCCGGCGAGCGGAGCTCCTCCAGCGTTGGTGCTCCCGCTGCTCCAAGCCTCCTTCGCCCAGCGGCGGCGCTCCCAGTCGGCGCGCCACTCGTCGAACTTGGGCCCGCTCATCGGCTTCATCGGCGGATCCTGGTTGTACCAGCGCCCGCCCGCCGCGAAGTCAACGAGCTTCGGCGGGACGTACGCGGCGTCGGCGTACCTGCAGGCCGCACGCCGGCTCCCGGCGGCGGATCTCTTGCATTGGCGCCGCCACGCATCCTCCACGTTGTCCGGCGAGCGGGATCGCTTCGATCCGCTCGTCGGCGAGGCGGTACTGCGGCGGCGGGCGTCCATGCCGGATCTGGGGTGGAATGCGGCGCGGGGGAGTGAGGAATTGCTCGCCGGAGCTAAGTACGGAGGCGGCGGCGCACGGCGGAGCTAGGGTTGCGAGTGAGGGGTTAACCCCTCACTCGCACCTGCGCCCAGTATAAGTACGGGGCGACGGGGCCGATTTCTTGGGCCCCGTATTCCGCCGAAATGGGCCGGCCCGAATACGGGGCCTGCTAGATGCCCCAAATCGCGCCTGCCCCGTATCCCGTCGGAATTTTACGGGGTGGGCGGGTTATACGGGGCCTTAGACATGCTCTTACACTTTTAAGGACTCCTTTGATTTAAAGGATAGGAAAAGCATATGAATAGGAAATGCATAGGATTGGAATGGCATGTCTACTTGAATCCTATAGAAAGATGAAGTTTGTTTGATTGTAGCAAAGGAATTTTTCATGAGGTATGAGCTAATGGTTTTTTCCTATAGAAATTACACTACAAGATTCCTATAGGAATTTTTCCTATGGCATATGGTCCTATGAATCACACAACATGTATAGAAAATTTTACCATAGGAACCAAATCCTATACAATTCCTATGCAAATCCTTTGAATCAAAGGAGCCCTAACTAATTTCCGTTTGCCGGGTACAAATCACGTCGAACACTACCTTTGCGCTGATATCTAGCTAGCTCCAGCAGATTTGCTGTGGTCTTCTAACCCAGCCGCGGCCTTGAAGAGCTAGCTCTCGTGAATGAAGTGAAGCTTACGCCGCAGTGAGCAGCACCAGGCGTGAAACAGCTAGCAAAATACGTGCAGCGCCCCTGTCCACGTCGCTGCACGCCACTGTGCAGCGCCCCACAGCATGGCGTGACACCAACGCAGCTGGGACCCACGCTGCCAGCGTGGCGGCGTGTGTGACGCTTTTCTCTATGGCGTGGCACGATGGTGTGTGCCGCCCTGCAGACAGGCGCGGCAAAAAGAGGTTACTTTTGTGAAATTGTTTCGCTGAGAGTTCAATTTATGAATTTGTTTCGTTGTAGGGTTATTTTTGTCGAAATTGCCTTTTTGTGGTGGGACCTGCATCAGATCGTATGTCACAGGAGAACTGTATCCTCTGGTACAAAAGCTTTCGTTTTTCACTGAATTTGCAATCTTGGCGCACCTATTAGTGGTCCAACTAACATGTCAATCTAGACCCGGCAGCCAAAACTCCACGCCCTACAACTTAGAGCATCTCCGTGTCCCTCAAAAAATGTCCGGCACGATAATTTGGGACGTGTTTGGAGACAGCGTTGAACGAAAAAAACTAAAGTTCTGTATAAAAAGAGGCTCTTTCTAGCCGTGTCCCTCAAATAGCGTCCGGATGCATGTATTTTAATAGAGGGGACCATCCCATGTGGAAAAATAGGTGAGAGAAAATGTGAAAAAAGAAAATTACATGTGGGGACTAGGAGCTGCATGAATGCGTCCGGACGCTGTTTTTGGATCCGGCATTCCTGGTAGAGACTCTTTATTAGAAAGCATTTTTAGCTTTGGTAGATGTCGAACACAAAATGAGGCGCTATTTAGCTTTGGGGACGCAAGTGGAAAGCGTTTTTCTCCATTTCTTGTCCGCCGTCCCCCAAACGAGATGCTCTTAGTATTACTACCTTCAATCTATACCTAATAATAAAGAAAATAAGATTTCTTGTTCGTCCGTTTTTTATTGCCCCCATTTTTCGTGAAAATTATATGAAGTGTCACCGCTTTAGTTAAAAAACGGTCAACAGTTTCAGACCGAACAGTCCGTGGATTATCGTCGCTGATTTCTCTCCCTTCCATCGCCTCCTCACCAGCCCGCCGGCCACCCATCGCATCGTGTTGCCCCTTGCTTCCCCAGTGCGCCCCCACGAACCTCTACCCGCGCTTCTTTGAGGGACTACCTTCCTCGCGTCAGTACAAATTCTAGAACTCCTCGGTGCGCCCCCTCCCCACCCCCTCCCCTTCGAGCCTCCAGATCAGCCATTGGTGGCAGAGGCTGCGGACGGGATTGCGGTCGGGTGTGGCCTAGGGAACGCCCCAGGCTGGTGGCGGCGGCTTATGGCGAGCTGCTTCGGCGAAGCGAAGCGAAAACAACGAGCCCCCTGCTGCACCAGCCTCATTGCCGCCTACTGCCCCCATCCCCACCCGCGACGCTGAAGCTTTACTCGATGGGGTGGCACAGGTACGATCCCCTCCGTCCGTCCGTTACCTCGTCGCAACCACCGTCCCACAGCCAATCTCGCCCGCCGCGTCCCATCCCCACCTCACCAGCCTCGCCCAGTCCAATCTCCCCGGCGGGTGAAATTGGCCAGAGTTGTGGATGGAGAAGGATGAACACGTCAGGGAATAGGATTGAGGGATTCAGGTATTGGAGGACGGCGGCAGATGCGTCCCTTCTGGATAAGAAATTTGGCTGGGCCGCAGTGCTGCACTGCCATGGACGCGGTCTGGGCAAGCGGTGAGGCACTGAGGCTCTGTTCCTTCGTTCTCACTGTACGGTTGCTGAAATTGTTTCAACTGAAGATTGAAATCTTGTAGATCCAGGCTCTTTGTTCCAGAAAATTAAGCTGTTGGTGTCGTAAAACTTATTCCTTGTAGGTCGCTAAGTTGTAGCGCATGAGAAGTAGCAAAAATATTTTGCTTGAGAATTGGCTAGATTTTGTTTCCTTTGTATAGGGCACAGAGCTATTCTCGTGGGAAGCACCGGCTTCAATCCTTCCAATTTGGGTATTGAATCTCTGAAGTTTGAACCTTCTGGGCAACTAGCCATAGTACTATTGTGCCCTGTTTTGTGGAAAAAATCTAATCTTCCAATCTCAGTGATGCTATTGCTCTTTAGAACTGCGGTAGAACTGTGTTAGAAAAAAAAAACCTAAAAATAGATCCCAGTCCGATGCATTAAATGGAATGTTTTTTTATACCAAAATAATCCGTACAATCATATTCCACAATACATATTTCCTACAATGTTTTGTGTATGGATATGAGAATTATAAATTAACGGTAATGTATTAATGCATTGAGCTACGTGATAGGTTTTTATAAATTAAATACTCCGTATAATAATAGTTGATTACATGAATAGTAGCTCTCTTTTTTGCAGATATAGTACTCATAATTTTTATCCAATATAATATTTTTTTTTTATGCAATGTAATGTGAGAAACCCGTAGCAACGCATGGGCATATTTCCTAGTCCTAATAAATTGACTAGTAAGGTAGACGCGACGACATGCCGCGCCCGTTGATGGGTCATATCGTTAACAATGTCCTGATTTGAAAAACAAAAGCTCAGTCTATACGATGCAAACATGAATAAAATTTTGACATGAGCTGATGGGATAATCGGCTATAACAAAGAATCATACAATGAAATCTGTAGCAGTAATACTTTGAGCGTGGAAACTACACATTTATGTTTGTACCTAATGCCAACATAAAACCCAGTAGATCACAACAACTATATATGTATGTATGGATCTTTTGCAGTGATATATACAACGATAGCTATTTCAGAGAACTGCACTGTATGTGTAACTGTTGATAATAGAACGACAACGATAGGCAGATGTGGCACGCTACCTAAGACTTGTTTCATTGTAGTATTAAAGAAGTAGATGCGTCCACCTGCCTAAGAACATGCATAAGCAAGCCTTCCTCCACGTCGATTAAATTCGACCGACGTGTGTCTTGGTATGAACACATATCTGGCTATTAGTATTTTACTAGTTGAATATCTGTGCGCTGCTACGATGTCACAAATTTTTGTGTCATCCTGCATATATGTAAAGAATATTGCTGGAAACTCTCTCGCTCCTCTCCCCCATATTGATACGTTGGATCTTCATCCGGCCTCACCTTACATGAGAAGGAGGTCCCATGCTTTACACTTCCCTTCGAAAACAATGAATCAATGCATAACTCTCTTGAATCAAGCAAAAGCACCCCTCCCCACCCCCCCCCCCCCTCCCACACACACACACACCCACCCCACCCCACTCCAATGTTTCACACCTTTCTTCAAAAAGAATAAATTAATGTTATTTCAAGATTTGGCTACCAACGTGTCTTAATGTACAATATATTAATAAATGTACTGATGTGTGGTATCGAAGCATTTTTTATTTCATTCAAGCTAGCCTTCTTTTCGATAATCATTTTTCTCGGCACTTGAGTGCTTGTGCTTCCAAACAAAGGTCGTCGAGCTCTTGCTACCAAGTATGCAACGTAGCCAAACTTTAGTTTTAGGTTGTTGAAGGTAATTTACTAGCTTCATAATTGGGATAAAGCAAACCGCTAATTACCCCATACTAGAGTAGATAGTAAGCCGTACTCTCGGATTTAATTGCTTGAGAGACCGTCATCTGTGTCCATGACGTCACCAAAGCTATGGATGGATGCATGAGCGCATGAGGTCACCATCAACATGGCCGACCAGCATGAGATCAACGTCGACCACGACATTGAAGCCTACCTCTTTGTGTTACATGATGAGTTTTCCGTCAATCTTATCGCCTCCGTAGAAACGCACGGGTAATGTGATAGTATAAGAAAATATGGTAATCCACGGAAACATATCACAATCTATGGAGTAGTCTTAACACAGTTCCCATTCAATTATCTGTAGCATAGCAATCCAACTTATGGACTGACCACAGAGCACTGGTTAACCGGCTCCGCAGTTGATGGCATTAGGAGCGAAAAAACATAAGATTAAGAATGCAATGAAACATCTCATGTCTACAAAATGTCTAGTCCATGTACCGATCTCATCGTCTCTAATCCACCACCTCTTTCCCTTTGGATGGGAAACAAACTGTGTAGGCGAAACACTAATAAAATCAAAGCACCACATGACCCAACAAATGATTAGTCATCTGAAGCATGTACGCCAAAAGCTAAATCTACAAATACAAAGGACAAATCACCGGTATTATATCGTATCACTGATACATGCTACTGTGCGAGTTAGCCTGTGCCATGGCAAATCTCTCAAGCTGGCGTGTCGTGGGATCCTAACGGAAATTGGATCGATGACATCAAGAAGCCCATTACAATACAGATATTTCATCAAGTTTTGGCAATCTGGGAGAAGGTTAATACTGTCCCCATACATACAGAAGAGGAAGACTCTTGGTCATGGGCGTGGGATCCTAAAGAAACTTTTACTTCAAAATCCGTCTATCAAGGTCATTTCCAAGCAAAAGTTTCAATTAGTGTGGCTGAGGGAATTTGGAAACCATGGGCCCCCTTCGTTGGAAAATTGGTGTCTGGTTATTCATGAAAGGAAGGGTGTGGACAGCGGGCAGACTTGCAAAACGCGAGCTGCCTAATATTGAACATTGTGTTTCCTGCAATTCTGTCGCAGAGAGTGTTGAACATCTTTTTATTGGTTGTGCGGTCGTAAATATTATATGGGGAGCAATCCTAAACTGGACTGGATTTCATCAGGTAGTGCCTTCCATGGATAAGCCTCTCAGTTCATGGTGGGAATCTGCGAAATCGAACATTCCAAGAGCAAATAAAAGCCGCTTGGATTCACTTGTGATGCTCACCACCTGGATGATATGGAGGGAAAGAAACGGTAGAGTCTTCGAGAACTTATCTACGCCGATTCAAACCTTCATTGCCCAGATCAAGGAAGAAGCAAATCTCTGGGCAGTCGCAAGTGCCGGCTGTTTTACACCCCTGCTGACATAGGCATCTATCTGTTGGTCGCCTTCTTAGTTATGTAGGTTGTTTTCCTTTTTATTATTTCTCCTGTCCGCTTTCTGGCTTGATGCCCCTGTAAGACATTGCCTTTCTTAGCTTCTTTCTTCTTATATATTTAACATGCAGTTTTCCTGCATGCTTCTAAAAAAAAGATCCCTCAAGCTGGAGTGTCGATGGCCATTAGCTGTGCATCCTGCTTCCTGAGACTTCTCAACCGTGTCCAGCCTGCAAAGAACTTAGATTCCTTCTCGTTGTACCCTCAGTTTGTCCGTCAACGACTTGCACGCAACCACCACCTCCCTGGGAAAAGAGAAACACGAGGGATCAGTCACGATTCGTTACGGCGCAGTGTAACAGCTGGCTGCCGCGGAACTTTGTAGAACTAGAGTGGAACTGTTGTTTGGGTCGAGTTCTAGTGCTATCTAACTCTGTGAATTCAAAATTAACGAGTTCGGTATAAGCATGTGCTATTCTATATAGAGCCATGCCATTTGTGCACTCTAGTTCCAAGACCTGATCATTGTCACCGTTTCATTCGAAAAATCAATGCAACTGTTGTTTGCTCTTTGCGATCACCGTCGGCGGCTAGCCTGCTGATGAATAGGCTTAGCGCCCAAGATGGCTGGACAAGATCACACAGTGCGTCGAGAAGATCTTCCATGCGCATCAAGACATCTACCCACACCAATATTCCAGATATAGTCGACTGGGACTTAGACTAATCAAAGACTCTGAATGGGGCATGGTCGGCATCGATCGGAGGGTTGTCTTATGCTGGACAACCGAAAGAGAGTTCAAGACAGTAGTCTATGTTACACCCTACGTAAGTCGTACATGCCGAAAGTACTCTGTTTCTATCCCGATGGCTCATATTCTGAAGTACTTTAGGCCTTGATCTTGTCATCTCTGGTGTTCATTGAACATCCAGTGCATAAGTAATACGACTAAAATGTGAGAACCAAGAAGTTATATAAGAGAAAAGATCAGATCGACAAGTGAGGGGGTGTACGTAATATGTGCTGCCTGCTCGTGTGAAAATGGGCTCGTATATATAGAAGGGAAAAGGAAGCATTGCCTAATATCCGAACATAACACATGTAAAGAAGTTGGTGGAATATTCATTTGCATTATTTCAGCCAAGAGATCTGAATGGCTATAATATACCACTCTCTGAAAACTGGCCTTCCACCTTTGCACAAAAAAAAGCAACCACAGTTGTACAAGAGTTTAAATGTGAAAAAATGAGGCACAAACAGACCGTTAAAATAGAAACAGTACACACTAGTATATAAACCCCCCTTTAGTACCAGTTCTAAAGGGCCTTTAGTACCGGTTTTAGAACCGGTACTAAAGATTCGGGACTAAAGCCTCCCCCTTTAGTACCGGTTCTTAAGATTCGGGACTACAGTGGGTACGGATGAGCCCACGGGGCTGAAGACCTTTGGTACCGGTTTGTAACATGAACCGGTATTAAAGGGTACCGGTACCATTTTTTATATCAAATTTTTTTTATCTATTTTTTACTTCCTCCTTTTATCTATTTTTTCGAATTATTTTCCACTTCCTCTTTTTATCTATTTTTTTCTTCAGAATTTCTAATATTTTAGTTTTTTGACAAGTTTAGTCTCTAACTACACTTATCCCTAGTCAAATTACTTACTCGTGGTCAAACTTCGCGCTCGGTCACCCATCCTCTCACTACTCTACCACTAGCACGCTTAACTTTCGAGTTCCTTCCCATCTCACTTTCAAGTGCTTCGCGCGCATGTTATTGATAGTAGTATCATATCAATCCTAATAGCATGTTGGTCACGATATCACACTTCTTTATTGTTTGAATTCCACATGATTATTTTAATAAACAAAAGTAAAGATGTAAAAATAATATTGAATAAATAAATAAACATTAAATTTTTAATTATTTTTTACTTTTTAAATATATTTTAAATTTTATTTTTTTGCAAAATCTAAAACTTGAAAATATGTAAATCTAAAAATTTACCAATCTTTATAAAAATAAAAAATATAAAATCCTAAATTTGTGGCGAAAACTAAAATGTTCCTTTTCATATTTCCATTTGGAATTTTGAGAATCTAAAAATTGGCTAACCGGGTAAACCATCCACCACAGCGACGAGGCTGCCGGCTGCAGCGCGGCGCCATCAACACACCCACAAGCCGCGACGACGACGCCCGCGACGAGGCTGCCGGTGTGTAGCGCGACGCCATCAACACCACCACGAGCTGCGACGATGACGTCCGTGACGAGGCTGCCGGCGTGTAGCACGGCGCCATCAACACCACCACAAGCCGCGACGACGGTGTCCGTGACGAGGCTGCCGGTGTGCAGCGTGGCGCCATCAACAGCACCACAAGCCGCGACGAAGATGTCCGCGAGGAGGCTGCCAGCGTGCAGAGCGGCGCCATCTTCACCATCCACAAGCCGCGACGACGGTGACCTTGACGAGGATGTCGGCGTTCAGCGCGACGCCATCTTCAACTCTACACCATGCCACAGACAACGACGTCGGGGCTGCCGGTATATAGTCCGGCGCCATCCGCCATGGCGAGGACAACGCTGACCTTGACGAGGCTGCCGTCATGCAGCGCGGCGCCATCTCCACGGTGTCCACGATCCGCGATGAAGACTACCTTGACGAGGCTGCTGGCGTGCAGCGCGGCGCCATTTCCGCCATAAGTGATGACACCATCCTTGACGAGGCTGTCGAGGCGCAGCGTGGCACCATCACCACCACGCATGCCAAGACGTCTATGCCGGCGCAGCACGGCGCCATCCACACCACTCACCAGGCGTGACGATGACTCCTGTGTCGGGGCTACCGGCGTGCAGCGCGGCGCCACCTCCACTCCGCGAGCCATGACAACGAAGTCAGTGTCGGGGCCGCGACGATAATTTTGATATATTATATGCTTTTTGCCTACGTCGTATGCAAAAGTTAATGCTATTTTACCTTTTTCTAAACTTTTTATGCAAAAAAAGTTGAAATTCAAATTTCTTAATTTCACCGAATAGTAGGTTGCATAACATTCTGAAAACATTTTATTTTTTGAATTTTCTATCATTTTCTTTTGTATTTTATAAAGCAAAAAAAAGGCGATCCAAGGGAGGGGGGTGTGGAGGTGCGTGGGGAGCAGGAAAACCTTTAGTACTAGTTCGTGACACGAACCGGTACTAAAGGTCTGACACCAACCCTTTAGCACCGGTTCGTGACACCAACCGGTAATAAAGGTCCCGCACGAACCGGTACTAAAGGTTACTGGCGTCCTGGGCAGTGAAATCGGTATTAATGCACCCTTTAGTACCGGTTCGTAAGGAAACCGGTACAAAAGCTCTAGATGGAAGCCATATTTTCTACTAGTGACACAACTCTCGAGAGAGTGAAGTCGTCAATCGCGAAGCGAGATGGTGGCCTACCACCACTGTGCCCTCTGAACCTGTCCCACCACCAAGCTGCATGACTCACATATCACATAGCAGTGACTTCGAGAAGAGATGCGACGTCAACACGCCGATGCTACCCGAACCAACAAACAGGTTCCTATTGTTTCCACTACACTCGGAATGGAGTGAAGAGGAGATAGCCTCGATTCCTTCAGGGGAGGAATGCAGATAATCCCCCCCCCCCCCCCCCCGCGCCTAACCATCACACCACCACCATTACCAACACCGACCATCATGCACGGTGAACAAGCACACCAAACAGATAAAACCATATCAAATACTAAAATAGACGGGACAAACTGATTATAAGGTCCCGGTTGGTTCTCTGTATTTTAGTAAAAACGGAGGTAAATATTACAGACCTACCCAGACCACACGAAAACTACTGCATGCTCCGTATCATCCGGCTCTGCCCGTATTAGAAACGTTATCCCAAGAGGGCCCTTAAAGTTGTATTCCACAGTAACACCAAAAGCTACGGAACGTGTCACAATCTATGGTCTAGTGTTTTTTGCGGGAAAAAAGCAAGTGGTATATTAAAGTCTCGGACTTACAGCTAGGTCCAGCAAGAAAATAAAATTATAAACTAGTCCTCCAGACTCCGATGTTGAAGACGACCCCAATGTCGCCGGTGGCACACCACCACCACTGCATCCCTCGATGGGCTGGTACAGATGCAACCCCTTCGCGGACAGGAAGTCGCCGGTCGCCGGCTGATACGTTGCAAACATATCTATAATTTTTTATACTACATGCTTGTTTTACACCAATTTCTATATGTTTTGTTTACACTTCGTGACACTTTTGTGCATTTTCTGGAACTAACCTATTGACAAGATGCCACAGTGCCAGTTTCTGTTTTCTGCTGTTTTTATATTTCAGAAAAGTTGTACAAGAATTCTCAAAATTGGATGAAACGAAAGCCGAAGTTCCTATTTTAACGGAGTTCAGAGAAGAGACGGAGAAGTGCCAGGAGGCAGCATGCGGTGACCCAGCGTACCACTGCATGGTGTAGTACACAAGTCGTTGACATAACACAAGTGAAACACCGTTCCACTCATATTACATCTCTCAGAGTGGTACAACAGAAACATATGCGAGTCCAAGGTATGTCTATAGAAGTACACACGAACTGTTTACATAAGATCAACACAGATTCCTACTTTACAGTGAGGTAAAACTTCAAATAAAGCTCCAGAAGAACGACTTGTAGTCTAACTTATCGCTAAATCAAGCTTAAGAGCTACTTGGCTTGCTATAGACCTCTAGCTACTTAGGTGCTAGGATTAGGGAAAATGTTCCCTTCTATTACTAGTCTAAGTTTTTCACTCTAACTGATGCAGAAGTTGACTCCATTGACTCCTTTGATTAGATTATTCATCTTGTTGCAGTGGACTCCTTTGTCTTCGAGTTCCACGATAGTTTCTCCTTCGATGCCTTGATCTAAGAAGGGGGTTCAAATGAGAGGGAATGAGTACGAGAGTACTCAGCAAGTTCATATTAGGAAATATGTGTATCATGCACTAGCTACAGCCATAGACCAGAAAGTCATAGGCCAATGCAAGTTTTCATAAACATTTCTTCAAAAAGTTTATTTTATTCTGAAAACTATGCCCGTCAGTCTTCATAGGTTGAGCAGAACTTCGTGGAGTTCCTTTCCTGCCGCGTTCGCAGTTCCCTTCCCGGAACAGGGAGTGATAGTCACAATTTTGATACCCTCTGCAGAGGTGCGTTACTTTACCCCATAAGAGAACTTATCCTTGTTGCCAACCAAGTCGCGAGCCTTGTCCACACTTCCTTGGTATGGGGCCAGGTATAAGAACCAAGCCAATCACTGCCTTCTCCGCGACCCTGCAAACCCACTCTTTTGTCCACCCGTACACCCCCGGTAGACATCTCCCGATCATACGGCTTTACCCACGGTGTACTTTGGACAATCCATCATAGGCGGTAGAGCCTATCATCCACACGGATGGGGATTTAAAAGACCATCCCAACCTACGGCAGTGCCTCCAGCACCCCGCTAGGCTCTATCAAGTCCGTTGGCGTGCAGGAGGGAAAAGATACAGCTGACTTCCCCAGAGCCATTGTAGATCTTATGGATAACGCGATAGGTACGACGCTAGAATCTCTGGACGGCATTGGTACTTAGTCCTAGATGAGTAGTACCCATGCAATGGAACCTCCACCATAAACACATACCATGGTTCCATTGC
Organism: Lolium perenne; assembly: GCF_019359855.2. Taxonomy (NCBI): domain Eukaryota; kingdom Viridiplantae; phylum Streptophyta; class Magnoliopsida; order Poales; family Poaceae; genus Lolium; species Lolium perenne. The sequence goes on from NC_067245.2 coordinate 194,994,548, forward strand.
CCACCACATAGTCATATTCATAATTGTAAAATAATACTCTGCTTTTTAATGCAAGAGTGATAAGTATAGTAATTTGCATATAGTTTGATAAAAATAATCAAATGACATGAGCAAGCGATGAACTTGCCTTTCTTGACTGCAAGATTATGCAGTCAAAAGCTTCGATACGTGATAACTCCAAATTCCGAAATACCATCATCGTCCGGTAAGGACAATGTTTAAAGAACTTGCAAAGATGCTATAATGGATAGTATGAGATGCAATCATCTCGAGCGTAGCCTAACCTTGATGATTTAGGATGTATGAGTTGTAAAGATTTCTTTAGGGTTAGTTGCACTTTTAGAATGGTTCTCAAACAAGGTTCTTATTAGGGTGTGGTTATATTAGCATCATATCCAAGTGATATAAGACATCATAACAATCATACACATAAAGAATAGTAGTGGAATCATATGTGAAGAACAGTTGTCAATTTTAAGTTCTATAGGACATGGTTGATGATTACTTATATTATACTTCAAAAGAATAACTTTTGAAGAACATGTTAATTAAGAAATAGTAAGTATTTCACATAAGAACTATGGGCTTCTATAGTTTGATTGACATTTGTGCTTCAAAAGAATAACTTTTGAAGAACAGGTTAAATAAGAATATGAACTACTGTACATAGGAGCTATGTAACTCTAGGGTTTACTATTGGGTTCATTTAGTTTCACTAATAGGAACTGGTTGGTTTTTAACTTGGAATGGGTTTCTATATAACAAGTATTGGTGGGTTTATTGCTATGGTTTCTTCTAAGCATCATATCAAAGGATGGTTATCAAGATGGTTATATAAATTAGCTATTAGGGTTTACTATGGTTTCACAATTGCTTTACTAAGTAATCTCTAATTACTTCTAAACTAGATGGTTTATTACTTCTTTAATAGGGTTTAGTTGAATAGGAGCATGTGTTGTGAATTGCTACACAAGGTTGGTACTAGGGTTCATCATTATGGTTCTACTAAGGTTTGATTGTTTAGGTTGATTCTAAGGGTATGGTACTAAGTATGATAATCAGTGGTGCTAATATATTAACAAGCTAGGGTTGGCTCCTAAGTGACACTAGTGAATCATATAGGTTTTAATTAAGAATAGGGACATGAAATGATAATCTCATGTGACTTGGTTTATGCTAGTGGATCATAAGCATGCATTCAATTTTTGCTTATTAGGGTTCTATATGTTAAGTAAATCTCACATGATTACATGTGACACATAACTAGGGTTTTGGAGTTGAGTTTAATGTGGAATGATCATATAAAATAATGAGTTCAAGGTCTTACTTATATTAGAACTAGCATTTCTAATTATGGTACAACTCTTGAAATGATAATTGGTAATAGAGATGTGGTCACTAATTACTTTGAAACGAAATTAATAATGGTTTTAGCATTTTATTAATTTTCACAAGAATTAATAATTAGGGTAACTCCTATTTAGATTTAATTTAGAAATCAGGGTTTAACAATTGTTATTAGGTTTTAGAATATTTAACTTGTTAACTAAAAATGTTTAAGTAAATGAATTTTGAATTATCAAAATAATATTAACCTTTAGTATTTTTCTTGCTTTATTTAAAGAAAATAGTAAATGATAGTTTGCAAATTAGGGTTTATGAATAACCACTAATATTTAAGTGGATGCAATTATGGTAAATAAAATTAATCCTAACATTTTACTTAGTTACTGAATAGTTAAAATTTAATTTTTATAACTTAACTATTTATTGAATTCAAATTAGATTTTAAAACACATGAAATGACATAATTAATAAAATTAAAAATAAGTGAATTTTTATTTTGACACACATTTTTGTTTTATATTTTATTTGAATATAGTTTATTTTTGTGAGCATTTTGATATATTATTCATATTTTTCTGAGTTGAAATGAATTTTATATAATTTTGCAAAGTTTCAGTAATATTCTGGAATTTGAAATAGCTAACAAATACTAAATGTACCGGTTTGTTTCTACCCACAGAGACAGACATGTGGGGTCTGTGTCCACCTCAGCAGCCACGCGGCAAGGACTGGTCAATCTTGACCGCGGGTTTGACCTCACCGGCGTTTAACCGCCGACGGTCTGCTGAGGACGGCGCCGCCGCTACAAGGCACCCCTGGATGCGAGGTGGGTATCAATCGAACGAGAAGAAGACGAGGAATACGATGGTGGTGGTGGAATAGGCTATTGGTCACCGGAACTTCATCGGAAACTATGACCCGCGGTAGTGCTCTCCGGCGAGGTGGCTAAATGGAGCTACAGACGCTTCTAGGATGCGAGAGTAGGCTCTACAGATGTGCAAGCTCACCTTGAAGCTCAAGGTGCGATCGGCTCCGGCGATTGTCGACGGAGACGGCGAGGAATTCACCATTCCCGGCGATCTGCTGCGGAAGGAAATGATGAAATTGACCACTGATACGTCTCCGACGTATCGATAATTTCTTATGTTCCATGCCACATTATTGATGTTATCTACATGTTTTATGCACACTTTATGTCATATTCGTGCATTTTCTGGAACTAACCTATTAACAAGATGCCGAAGTGCGTTCTGTTTTCTGCTGTTTTTGGTTTCAGAAATCCTAGTAACGAAATATTCTCGGAATCGGACGAAATCAACGCCCAAGTTCCTATTTTCACCGGAAGCATCCAGAACACCCGGGAAGGACCAGAGGGGGGGCACTGGGCCCCCAGACCATAGGCCGGCGCGGCCCAGGCCCTGGCCGCGCCGCCCTATGGTGTCGTCGCCCCTTCGACCCTCCTGCGCCGCCTCTTCGCCTATATAAAGCCCCTGGATCGAAAACCCTGATACCAATTGACGAAACTCCAGAAAGACTCTAGGGGCGCCGCCGCCATCGCGAAACTCCAATTCGGGGGACAGAACTCTCTGTTCCGGCACCCTGCCGGACGGGGAATTGCCCCCGGAGCCATCTCCACCGCCGTCTTCACCGCCATCTTCACCGCCATCGCTGCCCCCATGATGAGGAGGGAGTAATTCACCCCTGAGGCTGAGGGCTTCGCTGTAGCTATGTGGTTCATCTCTCTCCCATGTACCTCAATACAATAATCTCATGAGCTGCTTTACATGATTGAGATTCATATGAGTTTTGTATCACAATTCATCTATGTGCTACTCTAGTGATGTTATTAAAGTAGTTCTATTCCTCCTGCACGTGTGTAAGGGCGACAGTGTGTGCACCGTGTTAGTACTTGGTTTATGCTATGATCATGATCTCTTGTAGATTGTGAAGTTAACTATTGCTATGATAATATTGATGTGATCTATTCCTCCTACATATGCATGAAGGTAACAGTGTGCATGCTATGCTAGTACTTGGTTTAATCTGTTGATCTATCTTACACTAAAGGTTACTAAAATATGAGCATTATTGTGGAGCTTGTTAACTCCGGCATTGAGGGTTCGTGTAATCCTACGCAATGTGTTCATCATCCAACAAAAGTGTAGAGTATGCATTTATCTATTCTGTTATGTGATCAATGTTGAGAGTGTCCACTAGTGAAAGTGTAATCCCTAGGCCTTGTTCCTAAATACTGCTATCGCTGCTTGTTTACTGTTTTACTGTGTTACTACTGCTGCAATACTACCACCATCAACTACACGCCAGCAAGCTATTTCCTGGCATCGCTACTGCTTATTTATACCACCTGTATTTCACTATCTCTTCGCCGAACTAGTGCACCTATTAGGTGTGTTGGGGACACAAGAGACTTCTTGCTTTGTGGTTGCAGGGTTGCATGAGAGGGATATCTTTGACCTCTTCCTCCCTGAGTTCGATAAACCTTGGGTATCCACTTAAGGGAAAACTTGCTGCTGTTCTACAAACCTCTGCTCTTGGAGGCCCAACACTGTCTACAGGAAAGGAGGGGGAACGTAGACATCAAGCTATTTTTCTGGCGCCGTTGCCGGGGAGGAAAGGTAAAAGGTACTCACACTCCGGACCTCGGCTACCAAGCTATTTTCCGCCATTGTAAGTACTCGAAGCTATTTCCTTTAGATCCTGCAATTGCAACTTTTTGTTTCTTGTTTACACTAGTTAGGCATAATGGAAAACAACAAAAAAATTGGTGAGCTTTTTAATCTTTTTCCTGATTTAGAATTGTTTGATGCGAAAATTAAAAAACCTATGGAACCTTATTTGCATGCTAGTAGCGATGTTATTAGTATGAATGCAATTACTGCTAATGCTATGAAGAAGTCTAAGCTTGGGGAAGCTAGTTTTTGTGGTCTTTTTAGCTTCCCATCTTTAGGGGAGAAAATTTGTTCTGATAATGCTTTATCTCCCATATGCGATACCTCTAATGATGCTCCTGATATTTTGAATCCACCTGCTGAAAGTATTCCGTATAAAATACCTATGAAAATTATTGAACGTGTTATGGACAATCACTATAAAGGGGATGGAACTGTCCATCCTAGAGATCATTTACTGTTTTTGCACGAATTATACGGGTTATTCAAGTGTGCAGGTATCTCTATGGATGAAGTGAAGAAGAAGCTATTCTCCGTTTCGCTGTCTGGTAAAGCGGCGCATTGGTATAAATTGTTGGAGAATAGACATTCTCTTGGTTGGGAGGAAATTGCATCTCTCTTTTATTCTAAATTTTATCCTCCGCATGAAGTGCATATTGATAGGAATTATATTTATAACTTTTATCCTCGTGATGGAGAGAGTATTTCTCAAGCGTGGGGGAGATTGAAATCTCTAATGCTCAAATGTCCCATTCATGAGCTCCCCCGTAATGTTATTGTTAACAATTTTTATGCGAGACTTTCAGGACAACACAAGGACTATCTGGACGCGTGTTCGGAGGGATCTTTCACAAGCAAGGAGGTTGAAGCTAGGTGGGATCTTCTTGATCGGATTGAGGACAACGCTGAAGGATGGGAGAACGACAAAGGTAAAGAGTCAGGTATAAATTATGATTATGAATGCATTGAAGCTTTTATGGATACCGATAAATTTCGAAATATGAGTGCTACTTATGGTCTTGACTCTCAAGTTGCTGCAAATCTTTATAAAGCCTTTGCTTCTCATTTTGAATTGCCTAAAAATAATTTTGATAAGTATCATGAACCTTTTAAAGAGGCTTGCATGAAGAATGAAATTGTTGTTAATTATTGCAATAAGCATGCTCAAACTCCTGAAAATGCTATTTCTTATAAGCATGTTAATTTTTGTGGAATGCATAGACCTTGTGGAATTAATCAAGTCAAAGATGAATATTGCATCCATCATATTAATGAAAAAACTAGGAAATGGCTTAGGGCTCTAGATGATCTTGGTAAAAAAGTTTGTGCCCTCTATCCTTTTATTTGTGAAGTTTGCCATGAAGTGGGTCATTTTAATTTTCAATGCTCCTCCAATGATAATTTGAACCCAATGAGTGCTGCAAATTTGTATTGTGATGATGAAATTACTCCTAATCAACATGATGAACTTACTCTATTTTTGGGGTGTGAAGAATTGTCGAGAAAAATCTCTTTGTTACATATGAGTGATCTTGATATTGATGATGTCCTGCATGGGTGTTTTTCTTATTGCATTGATAATAGCCATACAAATACTTACATACAAAATATTTTAGAAGATGACACCTTGCCAAAATATGATAGGACCGCTGTGTGTTTTCAACTAATTAATGAAAAGGAGGGATCCTCCCAAGTTTCTTCTATTGTTTCTGAAAGTAAATCAGGTTATGCGGACAAGCCACCCTTCAAGCCTCTCACTCCTGAAGAAGGGAACGAGAAGAAGAAGAAGGGAACGAAGAAGAAGAAGAAGAATAAGGGGAATAAAAAGAAAGAGGTACCAGCATATCCCCGCGTATATGAGATAACAATAGGTAACCGTAAGTATGTTGCTCCTAATGATTATTGTGATAATGAATCTGAATATGATGATCTTCCTATGCCCTTTACATACATTAGCAATCATGATTTGAATGAGCACACTACTTTTGATATTGCAAATCTCTGGGAAATTAATTCTGAAAATGATGATGATAATGATTGCCGTAGTGTCAGTGCTATCCATGCTTCCTCCCATAATGATATAGAAAGCTCTAAGCTTGGGGAAGAGGTGTTTGCAAATCCTTTAGCTACTGGTCATTATGTTCTTGATACATCTCCTTCTAATAACAATAATGGTGTGGACACAGATAAACTGATTGTGAAGGATAACTATTCTATTTCTTATGATGACACTATGCCTCCGATCTCTAATGATTATTATAAAGAATGCTATGATATAGGTTCTAACTATCCTTATGAAACTTGTCATAGTCATGATTGGATTACCAAAAACAATTCCCTTAATAGGCAACTTGTTTACCATGTTCAAATTCTTGATAATAATCTTGCTCCAATTACTATTAATGAGAATAACTCTTCTTATGCCAAATTTAATGATACTTCTATGCATATGAACCATGATAAGAATGTTTTAAATGATGGGTATATTGTGGATTTCATCAATGATGCTACTGAAAGTTATTATGAGAGAGGGAAATATGGTCGTATGCATCTTAATAATATTAAGTTTCCCCTCTTTATGTTGAGAATCTTGAAGTTACTCGTGTTTTATCCTCTTATGCTTGTCACTTTGCTCTTCATGAATTCATTTGTGTACAAGATTCCTCTTCATAGGAAGCATGTTAGACTTAAATTTGTTTTGAATTTGCCTCTTGAAGCTCTCTTTTGCTTCAAATACTATTTCCCGCGAATGGATTATTAAAACTGCTGAGCCCATCTTAATGGCTATAAAGAAAGAACTTCTTGGGAGATAACCCATGTGTTATTTTGCTACAGTACTTGGTTTTATATTTGTGTTTTGGAAGTTTTTTACTACTGTAGCAACCTCTCCTTATCTTAGTTTTGTGTTTTGTTGTGCCAAGTGAAGCCTCTAATCGAAGGTTGATACTAGATTTGGATTTCAGCACAGAAACAGATTTCTATCTGTCACGAATCTGGGATTTTCTCTCTGTAGAAAAATCAGAAAAATATGCCAATTTACGTGCGTGTTCCTCAGATATGTACGCAACTTTCATTAGTTTTGAGTTTTCTGATCTGAGCAACGGAAGTATTTATTAGAAATTCGTCTTTACGGACTGTTCTGTTTTGACAGATTCTGCCTTTTATTTCGCATTGCTTCTTTCGCTGTGTTGGGTGGATTTCTTTGTTCCATTACCTTCCAGTAGCTTTGAGCAATGTCCAGAAGTATTAAGAATGATTGTGTCACCTCTGAACATGTGAGTTTTTGATTATGTACTAACCCCTCTAATGAAGTTTATGAGAAGTTTGGTGTGAAGGAAGTTTTCAAGGGTCAAGAGAGGAGGATGATATACTACGATCAAGAAGAGTGAAAAGTCTAAGCTTGGGGATGCCCCGGTGGTTCATCCCTGCATATTTCAAGAAGACTCAAGCGTCTAAGCTTGGGGATGCCCAAGGCATCCCCTTCTTCATCGACAAATTATCAGGTTCCTTCTCTTGAAACTATATTTTTATTCGGTCACATCTTATGTGCTTTACTTGGAGCGTCTGTATGTTTCTTGTTCTTGTTTTTGTTTGAATAAATGCTTGTGTGGGAGAGAGACACGCTCCGCTGGTTCGTATGAACACATGTGTTCTTAGCTCATAATATTCATAACGAAGGTTGAAACTGCTTCGTTAATTGTTATATGGTTGGAATTGGAAAATGCTACATGTAGTAATTGCTATAATGTCTTGGGTAATGTGATACTTGGCAATTGTTGTGCTCATGTTTAAGCTCTTGCATCATATACTTTGCACCTATTAGTGAAGAAATACATAGAGCTTGTTAAAATTTGGTTTGCATGAGTGGTTTCTCTAGAGTCTAGATATTTTCTAGTGAGGTGTTTGAACAACAAGGAAGACGATGTATAGTCTTATAATGCTTGTAATATGTCTTTTATGCGAGTTTTTCTGTACCGGTTTATACTTGTGTTTGCTTCAAACAACCTTGCTAGCCTAAACCTTGTATCAAGAGGGAATACTTCTCATGCATCCAAAATACTTGAGCCAACCACTATGCCATTTGTGTCCACCATACCTACCTACTACATGGTATTTTCCGCCATTCCAAAGTAAATTGCTTGAGTGCTACCTTTAAAATTCCATCATCACCTTTGCAATATATAGCTCATGGGACAAATAGCTTAAAAACTATTGTGGTATTGAATATGTACTTATGCACTTTATCTCTTATTAAGTTGCTTGTTGTGCGATAACCATGTTCACTGGGGACGCCATCAACTATTCTTTGTTGAATTTCATGTGAGTTGCTATGCATGTTCGTCTTGTCTGAAGTAAGAGCGATCTACCACCTTATGGTTAAGCATGCATATTGTTAGAGAAGAACATTGGGCCGCTAACTAAAGCCATGATCCATGGTGGAAGTTTCAGTTTTGGACATATATCCTCAATCTCAAATGAGAAAATTATTAATTGTTGTTACATGCTTATGCATAAAAGAGGAGTCCATTATCTGTTGTCTATGTTGTCCCGGTATGGATGTCTAAGTTGAAGAATAATCAATAGCGAGAAATCCAATGCGAGCTTTCTCCTTAGACCTTTGTACAGGCGGCATAGAGGTACCCCTTTGTGACACTTGGTCAAAACATGTGCATTGTGATGATCCGGTAGTCCAAGCTAATTAGGACAAGGTGCGGGCACTATTAGTACATTATGCATGAGGCTTGCAGCTTGTAAGATATAATTTACATGATACATATGCTTTATTACTACCGTTGACAAAATTGTTTCATGTTTTCAAAATCAAAGCTCTAGCACAAATATAGCAATCGATGCTTTTCCTCTATGGAGGACCATTCTTTTACTTTTAATGTTGAGTCAGTTCACCCATTTCTCTCCACCTCAAGAAGCAAACACTTGTGTGAACTGTGCATTGATTCCTACATATTTGCATATTGCACTTATTATATTACTCTATGTTGACAATATCCATGAGATATACATGTTACAAGTTGAAAGCAACCGCTGAAACTTAATCTTCTTTTGTGTTGCTTCAATGCTTTTACTTTGAATTATTGCTTTATGAGTTAACTCTTATGCAAGACTTATTGATGCTTGTCTTGAAGTGCTATTCATGAAAAGTCTTTGCTTTATGATTCACTTGTTTACTCATGTCATATACATTGTTTTGATCGCTGCATTCACTACATATGCTTTACAAATAGTATGATCAAGGTTATGATGGCGTGTCACTCCAGAAATTATCTGTGTTACCGTTTTACCTGCTCGGGACGAGCAGAACTAAGCTTGGGGATGCTGATACGTCTCCGACGTATCGATAATTTCTTATGTTCCATGCCACATTATTGATGTTATCTACATGTTTTATGCACACTTTATGTCATATTCGTGCATTTTCTGGAACTAACCTATTAACAAGATGTCAAGTGCCGTTCATTTTCTGCTGTTTTTGGTTTCAGAAATCCTAGTAACGAAATATTCTCGGAATCGGACGAAATCAACGCCCAAGTTCCTATTTTCACCGGAAGCATCCGTAACACCCGGGAAGGACCGGAGGGGGCACTGGGCCCCCAGACCATAGGCCGGCGCGGCCCAGGCCCTGGCCGCGCCGCCCTATGGTGTCGTCGCCCCTTCGACCCTCCTGCGCCGCCTCTTCGCCTATATAAAGCCCCTGGATCGAAAACCCTGATACCAATTGACGAAACTCCAGAAAGACTCCAGGGGCGCCGCCGCCATCGCGAAACTCCAATTCGGGGGACAGAACTCTCTGTTCCGGCACCCTGCCGGACGGGGAATTGCCCCCGGAGCCATCTCCACCGCCGTCTTCACCGCCATCTTCACCGCCATCGCTGCCCCCATGATGAGGAGGGAGTAATTCACCCCTGAGGCTGAGGGCTTCGCTGTAGCTATGTGGTTCATCTCTCTCCCATGTACCTCAATACAATAATCTCATGAGCTGCTTTACATGATTGAGATTCATATGAGTTTTGTATCACAATTCATCTATGTGCTACTCTAGTGATGTTATTAAAGTAGTTCTATTCCTCCTGCACGTGTGTAAGGGCGACAGTGTGTGCACCGTGTTAGTACTTGGTTTATGCTATGATCATGATCTCTTGTAGATTGTGAAGTTAACTATTGCTATGATAATATTGATGTGATCTATTCCTCCTACATATGCATGAAGGTAACAGTGTGCATGCTATGCTAGTACTTGGTTTAATCTGTTGATCTATCTTACACTAAAGGTTACTAAAATATGAGCATTATTGTGGAGCTTGTTAACTCCGGCATTGAGGGTTCGTGTAATCCTACGCAATGTGTTCATCATCCAACAAAAGTGTAGAGTATGCATTTATCTATTCTGTTATGTGATCAATGTTGAGAGTGTCCACTAGTGAAAGTGTAATCCCTAGGCCTTGTTCCTAAATACTGCTATCGCTGCTTGTTTACTGTTTTACTGTGTTACTACTGCTGCAATACTACCACCATCAACTACACGCCAGCAAGCTATTTTCTGGCATCGCTACTGCTTATTTATACCACCTGTATTTCACTATCTCTTCGCCGAACTAGTGCACCTATTAGGTGTGTTGGGGACACAAGAGACTTCTTGCTTTGTGGTTGCAGGGTTGCATGAGAGGGATATCTTTGACCTCTTCCTCCCTGAGTTCGATAAACCTTGGGTATCCACTTAAGGGAAAACTTGCTGCTGTTCTACAAACCTCTGCTCTTGGAGGCCCAACACTGTCTACAGGAAAGGAGGGGGAACGTAGACATCAACCACGCTCAGACCTCCCCTGGATGCTCGGATTGATCTGTAGAACGACGAAGTCGAGGCGCACCTCCTCGACCACCTCTTGAGCTCCAGGGTGACCTCCATCGTCGACTTCGTGCTCAACTCCGGCGAGGTGCTGCGGATGATTGCGAGCATCTGGGTAGATTAGAGAGGGAATAGAGGGGTGGCGAGAAACTAGGTTTTCAGTGCGAAGCTCCTGGTGTATTTATAGACCGAGGGGAGTTCTGAGGCCTCGACACGTGATGACCCACAAGTATAGGGGATCGCAAAAGTCTTCGCGGGAAGTAATACCCAATTTATTGATTCGACACAAGGAGAGCCAAAGAATACTTGAAAGCCTTAACAGCGGAGTTGTCAATTCAGCTGCACCTGGAAACAGACTTGCTCGCAAGAGTTTATCAGTAGTAACAGTTTTATAGCAGTAGCAGTAGTGAAATATCAGCAGCAGGATTAAAATACTGTAGGCACAGGGATGGATGAACGAGCGTTGCATGGATGAGAGAAACTCATGTAACAATCAAAGTAGGGCATTTGCAGATAGTGATAAAACAGTATCCAAGTACTAAACAATCCATAGGCATGTGTTCCATATTTAGTCGTACGTGATCGCAATGAGAAACTTGCACAACATCTTTTGTCCTACCAGCCGGTGGCAGCCGGGCCTCTAGGGAATCTACTGGAAATTAAGGTACTCCTTTTAATAGAGCACCGGAGCAAAGCATTAACACTTCGTGAACACATGTGATCCTTACATCACCGCCTTCCCCTCCGGTTGTCCTAATTTCTGTCACTTTGGGGCCTCGGGTTCCGGACAGCGACATGTGTATACAACTTGCAGGTAAGATCATAAAACAATGAATATCATCATGAAACAATAACATGTTCAGATCTGAGATCATGGCACTCGGGCCCTAGTGACAAGCATTAAGCATAAGAAGTTGCAACAATATCATCAAAGTACCAATTACGGACACTAGGCACTATGCCCTAACAATCTTATGCTATTACATGACCAATCTCATCCAATCCCTACCATCCCCTTCAGCCTACAGCGGGGGAATTACTCACACATGGATGGGGGAAACATGGCTGGTCGATGGAGAGGCGTCGGTGGTGATGATGGCGATGATCTCCTCCAATTCCCCATCCCGGTGGAGTGCCAGAACGGAGTTTCTGGTCCCGAGATGGAGTTTCGCGATGGTGGCGGCGTTCAGGATGGTTTCTGGTGACTTCGACTTCCCGTCTCGCGTTTTTAGATCGAAACCCTTAAATAGTCCAGAGGGGGGCGTCAGAGGCTGGCCGAGGCGGCCTCACGCTAGGGCGGCGCCCCCCTCCCCCAGGCCGCGCCGGCCTATGGTGTGGGGGGCCTGGGCCTCCCCCAGGCCTGCCCTTCTGGCTCCGTGAATCTTCTGGGAAAATAGGCCCTTTGACATTAATTCCGGGGATTTTCCTGAAAGTTGAATTTCTGCACAAAAACGAGACACCAGAGCAATTCTGCTGAAAACAGCGTTAGTCCATGTTAGTTGTATCCAAAATACACAAATTAGAGGCAAAACAATAGCAAAAGTGTTCAGGAAAGTAGATACGTTTTGGACGTATCAACACGATGACGGCAATGGTGGAGAGGTGGCGGTCTCTGGAAGTTTTGATTTGGCGAAGATCTTTTCGCCCGTGGATAGGCTCAGACATGAAACGATTAGGGTGAAGTTCTGGAACCTTCTGCCGCGTCCGGGCAAGCTTATCGACGATGAGATCGACGTCTACTGGCGATGCCGCGCTGTCGACGCCGGGGAAGAAGAAGAAAGAGGCGTCTCGCTTCGCACGATCTTTGACGCAACCAAAACGGTACGGTGGTGTTGGGCTGACTTCGTTCGCAGGCTGGGCTGGTTCTGGGCTACGTTGGCCTGCTTCGGCTGTCCAGCAAGGTAAGGCCTTCCCTCTCTTTTCTCTTTTAAATTTCTGTTTTGAATTTTGTTTTCTATTTTCTTGTTTGAATTCAAATTTGAATTCAGGTTTTTTTGCAGGTTTTAAATTATTTGAACATCAAAACCATTTGATAATGATACTCACTGTCTTGTTTGGTTTTTAAACAACCATTTATAATTGACTAATTTTTGTTCTTATGAGGTACAAGTTAAGATTCAAATAGATATTATTTTAGGGTTCATCTCAATTGCTTTTAAATTTAGAAATCAAATATATTCCAATGGTTTGAAAATTTATAACCTCTGCATGATAAACTCATGATTAGGTTTTACTAGTACTTAGTAATATGGATTTTTTACATATTTTAATTATAGCTAGGGTTTAGTAAATGGTAAAGGAAATGGGATTGGTTCATGATTTTATGTGAATGATAGTTCTTAAGGTTTAAGAAGATGATTTGAATATTGGTTTCACTTTACTCACCAAATGATATTTGGCCTTAAGTATCTATGGCTTGATTTCTAATTGGGGATCCATGATACACAGGTTAGGGCCTATCATTTTATGTAGATTGATTCCATATGACAAGGTTTATGATTTTGGGAATACTTCACTATTTGAAGTATTAAATAGGCATGAGGCATGGCAGGGTTCTACTTATGATCCAAAGTGATACTTGGATTGAAATACAAATAAGGCCTCGGGTTTTAGTTATGATCACCAATGTGATACACAACTAGGATTAAGATATGGTATAAGCTTTGATCATGTTTTAGTGGCTAGGGTTATCCTCCTCACTTGGCTAGCAGTTATGTATAAAGGAAATGCTGGGTTTGTCTCAAGTGTTAGGATAAACCAGGTTTAAGTACCATATCAATACTACACAAGGCATGAGTATTGGTCTGGATTAACTACTATTGATAGATTTATTATTTCATGAGAAGAATGAGATCTATGGATCACATATGTAGGTTTAACTTATCATCTCAATTTACCAGATATGATCATGTATTAGACATGATCCACTCATTCCTCACTAGACTCTCTTCTCTAGTACTTCTCTCATCACAGTCACTTAGATTCTTAGGGTTTATGATGATCACCCAATTTGTAATGATCAAAGTATTGGCCTCATGACAATTCATTGATGAATTATGGTTCTCTCTCCAAGATCAAGTATTAGTCCATACACTTGGGTACACCTCTTAACTTGAGCTCTCTTGGATAGATAGGGTTTTTCTAGGGTTTATGATCATTAGCAAGTTGTAATGATCACAACACTTGTCTCTCTCTTGGATCACTAGTAAAAGAGGTTCTTACTTACTATCAAGTATTAGCTAGGTCAATTAGGGTTTAATACTTGAATTGTACCTCTTCTAGCATTAATTAATATCAATGGTTTACCTCACATAGATAGGGTTGAATATTAAACTAGGTTCTACCCAATTGATAATATAAGATTATGAATGGTTTTCTCCTTTTTCTAAGGTTTAATGAAAATAGTTTGAATGAACAAGATGGAATAGTCAAGAATTGATAAAGAAGGAATATGAATGTCCTTGGCTTGGATTCTAGTATTGTAGTTGAAAAGGTATACCATGTGACTCATGGTAGGAATATCTATTAGTAAAATACATGGAACAGATAAGTAAAGAATAGTTTCTCAATTAATTGTGTTCTTTTGATTTATAGTTGAATAATTATTCATGTGTTGTTGTAAGGAATGTCATGTTGAGATTCCTTATAAGATCTTGAAGTTGAACCTTACTTAAGGTGTGGTTTTTTGTGAAACTAATTCTATTTGATCTAGCCCATAGATCAAATCATCTCTACCCAAAACAGGGTTTTAGCAAAGATAACAGTGAAGTTTATAGCGCTTGACTTGATGATCTACTTCATTTCCAGCAAGTCAAGTGAAACTTCAGTTACTGTGGTAAGTTTTATTTGAAAGCGCGAAAATTCCCCAGATTTTCTATGCATGAATGCAATGCACACTTTGGTGTTTTCTCATTTTGTAGCCTCTAAACCTAGGATATTACAGCATCTCCCCCTTAAATTGAACTTCGCCCCGAAGTTCGAACGCTCTCAGGTTTCGGAATGTTGAAACGACTTGAACAGATCACCATCCTTCAACTCCATGGTGATCACACTAGATATAGTTGGATATATCCCTTGTCCAGATCCTTCCATAAGTCTTCTGATGTCTGGCACTGATACTTTCTTTTATTCTATGTTTTCCCCCAATATTCTAAGCTTATAGTCTTGCTCCCCAAAGATTCTTGGATTGGGACATCTTATTGTGTTAATGGACTTTACTAATGGTTGTGTTGACATCTTCCTATTTGGGTACTCAAAGCTTGGTTCCACCGGCTGCGGTGCCCAAACCTTAAGTCTAAAGGATTTGTTTAAAGTAAGGTATCGTTTTCCCTTACTACCATAACTATAATAATGGTACTTGGTAAGGTAGTTAAAATAGGCATGGTCCTGGTGGTTTGGTCCTACGAATGGATTAGACTCATTTAGTCCATCCAATCATGGCTTCTAGTTTATACTAGTTATCTTCCTTTTGGTTTCTTTAGGTTCCATGAAAGGAATCTTTCTAGTAATCATTAGTTTTGTATGGTCAAACCCTTCGGTCTTTGGTTTTCTTAGGCTTTGATTTTCCTCCGATATCTTCTTCCTCCAACTTCGTTATCTAAGGCTTACTTAAGTTCTCTTGGTTTCGAGTAATTACAATTACCCACTCAAGTTAAGGTCTAACCCTTACTTCCTCGAGATATGAACCTCGGCTTCTGGTCTGACAACCTCCTGAGAGTACTTTTATATGGGTACTTCCCAACAACCTTATAAAAATAAGATCGGACTTCCTTTCAGTTCAGACCTTTTTCTCCATCTACCACACTACAAATAATATCTTAATACTTCTCCTTCAGCCTTCCTCTCCCCCTTGGAGTTTACTAATGATCTACAAAATTCCTTTCTTCAAATCATTAAACTCCAAGGTTAGAAGATTAGTCTTGGTCTAGCTTATAGTTTGTACTTTTCTAGAGTCTCACGAAGAAAGCTTTGTGGTGTATCCACACAATTGTGGATATCCATTGTGAATCCTCCAACTAAACATTTACCAACTACGGGATACCAGCTGCGGAATCCCTCTTTCCTTTAGAGTGAAAGAATATCCAAGCTGCGGACTATCTGGTACCAGCTGCAGATTAATTAGCACCAAAGGTGGCTTATTTGATACCAGTGGTGGACTATATATGGTTCTAGTCAACATCTACCTACCAGCTGTGGCTACTTTTATAGTTTTAGTTAAGATATACCTCACTTCACATACTTTCCCTTCATGATTATCTTATATCAGCTGCGGTCTTATTATACCAGCTGCGACTTCCCTTGTCTATTTTCCTTCTTGTAGGGTTTGTTTTGCAAGATAATCACTCGTTGATACTATGAAGATAGTATCGTAAGTGACTCTACTTGCAATCCCTTCTTCCATAGTGAATATGACTCCACTTCTACTGCTCCATATTCACTATTTTTCTCACTTTCATGGTACTTCCATGTTGAAGTACTCCTTGATTAAGGATAGAAGTGAGTTTTGATTGGTCCTTCCTTCAGATTATGGTGGTTACTTCCCACAATTTGACTTTTTCTTCCAGCGAAACTTTATCTTGTCTTCCAAAATCTACATAATTCGTCACTTCCTCACACTAATACCTTTACCCTCTAGACCTATACCATCAAGTAAGAGCTTGATATTGCAACATGCATTTGCATTTCAAGGTCAAACTTCATGTATGGATCTAGTCAATCAATGAAAATCCAAGAAAATCCAAGAAAATCCAGCTTTTATGCTTATAATACACATCCTTATATGCCTGAATATAATAGTTGGGTAAGACATCCCTAAACATCAGGCGTAGATGTGCAATATATAACACCACATAAGATAGATTTAGGTTGTGCTACTTAGCACATATATATGGATTCCTACTATTTGTCTCAATATTTACCTCGATTGCTCACTTGTAATCGAATAAACTTGAGAAAATTGGTCCAGAATAGTTGTGGTTGACCTAATTTCCTTGGGAAGTGCTAACTTAACTTCAATTCAATTGAAAAGTAACCTCACATGATCTCTCAAAACTATAACATGGCTACTCTAAACACATGATTGTTTATAATATACTACCTATTACTCTAGGATTTCTCTATGTGTTATGCTCTAAATAAGCCTTCTTTAAATTAAGGACTATGGTTCTAACATACTTGGTACAGTTATTAGGATTTTAAGGCCTAAGCTTTCGAACTATTCCTTAAATCCTACTCCTCATCATACTTCTGTTAACTTACTTATGATGTTCTACTTCCTCACATCATGATTCTCAAGTGAATCATATATGATTACCAACTCTACCATGAAAAGTAGACTTATATGACTCCTATCACTCTTCCTTACCTCCTATGATTGACTCGTCATAGGTATATACTACCTCATATTACTTATCTACATTACTTAACATCAGTCATTTGACATTTTAAATGACTCTTACTTAACCATAACTTGCATTGGTATACTTCTTGCAATAGGATATCTTCCTTGTGGTTGTATCCTCTCTTTGGACTACCATGTATTGTATACCATCTGTGGTCTACTATCACCCATTATCTTAAGCTCCAAATGGTGTTCTATTAATTTGGAATGAAGCAAGATAACTAATTAACTTCATTTAAGAAATATAGATAAGAAAGATTGACTCAAGTGTGTCAGGATTATTCTCAAGTGAATACCCATCTCAAGTCAAAAGAATAGTTGGTTTAGCATAGTTGACTTAGCTAAGACACTTCCTATAGACACTACCAAACCTATAGGTCTCCTTTAAAGGGTTTTAATCCTAGGGTCAAAGCATTTGCTCTGATACCAGCTGCGGTGACCCAGCGTACCACTGCATGGTGTAGTACACAAGTCGTTGACATAACACAAGTGAAACACCGTTCCACTCATATTACATCCCTCAGAGTGGTACAACAGAAACATATGCGAGTCCAAGGTATGTCTATAGAAGTACACACGAACTGTTTACATAAGATCAACAAAGCCTCCTACTTTACAGTGAGGTAAAACTTCAAATAAAGCTCCAGAAGAACGACTTGTAGTCTAACTTATCGCTAGATCAAGCTTAAGAGCTACTTGGCTTACTATAGACATCTAGCTACTTAGGTGCTAGGATTAGGGAAAATGTTCCCTTCTATTACTAGTCTAAGTTTTCCACTCTAACTGATGCAGAAGTTGACTCCATTGACTCCTTTGATTAGATTCTTCATCTTGTTGCAGTGGACTCCTTTGTCTTCGAGTTCCACGGTAGTTTCTCCTTCGATGCCTTGATCTAAGAAGGGGGTTCAAATGGGAGGGAATGAGTACGAGCGTACTCAGCAAGTTCATATTAGGAAATAGGTGTATCATGCACTAGCTACAGCCATAGACCAGAAAGTCATAGGCCAATGCAAGTTTTCATAAACATTTCTTCAAAAGGTTTATTTTATTCTGAAAACTACGCCCATCAGTCTTCACAGGTTGAACAGAACTTCGTGGAGTTCCTTTCCTGCCGCGTTCGCAGTTCCCTTCTCGGAAGAGGGAGTGACAGTCACAATTTTGATACCCTCTACAGAGGTGCGTTACTTTACCCCATAAGAGAACTTATCCTAGTTGCCAACCAAGTCGCGAGCCTTGTCCACACTTCCTTGGTATGGGGCTAGGTATAAGAACCAAGCCAATCACTTCCTTCCCCGCGACCCTGCAAACCCACCCTTTTGTCCACCCGTACACCCCCGGTAGACATCTCCCGATCATACGGCTTTACCCACGGTGTACTTTGGACAATCCATCATAGACGGTAGAGCCTCTCATCCACACGGATGGGGATTTAAAAGGCCATCCCAACCTACGGCAGTGCCTCCAGCACCCCGCCAGGCTCTATCAAGTCCGTTGGCGTGCAGGAGGGAAAAGATACAGCTGACTTCCCAGAGCCATTGTAGATCTTATGGATAACGCGATATGTACGGCGCTAGAATCACTGGACGGCATTGGTACTTAGTCCTAGATGAGTAGTACCCATGCAATGGAACCTCCACCATAAACACATACCATGGTTCCATTGCCCACCACATAGTCATATTCATAATTGTAAAATAATACTTTGCTTTTTAATGCAAGAGTGATAAATATAGTAATTTGCATATAGTTTGATAAAAATAATCAAATGACATGAGCAAGCGATGAACTTGCCTTTCTTGACTGCAAGATTATGCAGTCAAAAGCTTCGATACGTGATAACTCCAAATTATGAAATACCATCATCGTCCGGTAAGGACAATGTTTAAAGAACTGGCAAAGATGCTATAATGGATAGTATGAGATGCAATCGTCTCGAGCGTAGCCTAACCTTGATGATTTAGGATGTATGAGTTGTAAAGATTTCTTTAGGGTTGGTTGCACTTTTAGAATGGTTCTCAAACAAGGTTCTTATTAGGGTGTGGTTATATTAGCATCATATCCAAGTTATATAAGACATCATAACAATCATACACATAAAGAATAATAGTGGAATCATATGTGAAGAACAGTTGTCAATTTTAAGTTCTATAGGACATGGTTGATGATTACTTATATTATACTTCAAAAGAGTAACTTTTGAAGAACATGTTAATTAAGAAATAGTAAGTATTTCACATAAGAACTATGGGCTTCTATAGTTTGATTGACATTTGTGCTTCAAAAGAATAGCTTTTGAAGAACAGGTTAAATAAGAGTCTGAACTACTATACATAGGAGCTATGTAACTCTAGGGTTTACTATTGGGTTCATTTAGTTTCACTAATAGGAACTGGTTGGTTTTTAACTTGGAATGGGTTTCTATATAACAAGTATTGGTAGGTTTATTGCTATGGTTTCTTCTAAGCATCATATCAAAGGATGGTTATCAAGATGGTTCTATAAATTATCTATTAGGGTTTACTATGGTTTCACAATTGCTTTACTAAGTAATCTCTAATTACTTCTAAACTAGATGGTTTATTACTTCTTTAATAGGGTTTAGTTGAATAGGAGCATGTTGTGAATTGCTACACAAGGTTGGTACTAGGGTTCATCATTATGGTTCTACTAAGGTTTGATTGTTTAGGTTGATTCTAAGGGTATGGTACTAAGTATGATAATCAGTGGTGCTAATATATTAACAAGCTAGGGTTGGCTCCTAAGTGACACTAGTGAATCATATAGGTTTTAATTAAGAATAGGGACATGAAATGATAATCTCATGTGACTTGGTTTATGCTAGTGGATCATAAGCATGCATTCAATTGTTGCTTATTAGGGTTCTATATGTTAAGTAAATCTCACATGATTACATGTGACACATAACTAGGGTTTTAGAGTTGAGTTTAATGTGGAATGATCACATAAAATAATGAGTTCAAGGTCTTACTTATATTAGAACTAGGATTTCTCATTATGGTACAACTCTTGAAATAATAATTGGTAATAGAGATGTGGTCACTAATTACTTTGAAACAAAATTAATAATGGTTTTAGCATTTTATTAATTTTCACAAGAATTAATAATTAGGGTAACTCCTATTTAGATTTAATTTAGAAATCAGGGTTTAACAATTGTTATTAGGTTTTAGAATATTTAACTTGTTAACTAAAAATGTTTAAGTAAATGAATTTTGAATTATCAAAGTAATATTAACCTTTAGTATTTTCTCTTGCTTTATTTAAAGAAAATAGTACATGATAGTTTGCAAATTAGGGTTTATGAATAACCACTAATATTTAAGTGGATGCAATTATGGTAAATAAAATTAATCCTAACATTTTACTTAGTTACTGAATAGTTAAAATTTAATTTTTATAACTTAACTATTTATTGAATTCAAATTAGATTTTAAAACACATGAAATGACATAATTAATAAAGTTAAAAATAAGTTAATTTTTATTTTGACACACATTTTTGTTTTATATTTTATTTGAATAGAGTTTATTTTTGTGAGCATTTTGATATATTATTCATATTTTTCTGAGTTGAAACGAATTTTATATAATTTTGTAAAGTTTCAGTAATATTCTGGAATTTGAAATAGCTAACAAATACTAAATGTACCGGTTTGTTTCTACCCACAGAGACAGACATGTGGGGTCTGTGTCCACCTCAGCAGACACGCGACAAGGACTGGTCAATCTTGACCGCGGGTTTGACCTCACCGGCATTTAACCGCCGACGGTCTGCTGAGGACGGCGCCGCCGCTACAAGGCACCCCTGGATGCGAGGTGGGTATCAATCAAACGAGAAGAAGACGAGGAATACGATGGTGGTGGTGGAATAGGCTATTGGTCGCCAGAACTTCATCAGAAACTATGACCCGCGGCGGTGCTCTCCGGTGAGGTGGCTAAATGGAGCTACAGACGCTTCTAGGATGCGAGAGTAGGCTCTACAGATGCGCAAGCTCACCTTGAAGCTCAAGGTGCGATCGGCTCCGGCGATTGTCGATGGAGACAGCGAGGAATTTGCCATTCCCGGTGATCTGTTGCGGAAGGAAATGATGAAATTGACCACGCTCAGACCTCCCCTGGATGCTTGGCTTGATCTGTAGAGGCGAGGCGCACCTCCTCGACCACCTCTTGAATTCATGGTGACCTCCACCGTCGACTTCATGCTCAACTCCGGCGAGGTGCTGCGGATGATTGCGAGCATCTGGGTAGATTAGAGAGGGAATAGAGGGGTGGCGAGGAACTAGGGTTTCAGTGCGAATCTCCTGGTGTATTTATAGACCGAGGGGAGTTCTGAGGCCTCGACACGACGACGGCAATGGTGGAGAGGTGGTGGTCTCTGGAAGTTTTGATTTGGCGAACATCTTTTCGCACGTGGATAGGCTCGGACGCGAAACGATTAGGGTGAAGTTCTGGAACCTTCTGCCGCGTCCGGGCAAGCTTATCGACGACGAGATCGACGTCTACTGGCGATGCCGCGCTGTCGACGCCGGGGAAGAAGAAGAAAGAGGCGTCTCGCTTCGCACGATCTTTGACGCAACCGAAATGGTACGGTGGTGTTGGGCTGACTTCGTTCGCGGGCTGGGCTGGTTCTGGGCTACGTTGGCCTGCTTCGGCTGTCCAGCAAGGTAAGGCCTTCCCTCTCTTTTCTCTTTTAAATTCTGTTTTGAATTTTGTTTTCTATTTTCTTGTTTGAATTCAAATTTGAATTCAGTTTTTTTGCAGGTTTTAAATTATTTGAACATCAAAACCATTTGATAATGATACTCACTGTCTTGTTTGGTTTTTAAACAACCATTTATAATTGATTAATTTTTGTTCTTATGAGGTACAAGTTAAGATTCAAATAGATATTATTTTAGGGTTCATCTCAATTGCTTTTAAATTTAGAAATCAAATATATTCCAATGGTTTGAAAATTTATAACCTCTGCATAATAAACTCATGATTAGGTTTTACTAGTACTTAGTAATATGGATTGTTTACATATTTTAATTATAGCTAGGGTTTAGTAAATGGTAAAGGAAATGTGATTGGTTCATGATTTTATGTGAATGATAGTTCTTAAGGTTGAAGAAGATGATTTGGGTATTGGTTTCACTTTACTCACCAAATGATATTTTGCCTTAAGTATCTATGGCTTGATTTCTAATTGGGGATCCATGATACACATGTTAGGGCCTATCATTTTGTAGATTGATTCCATATGACAAGGTTTATAATTTTGGGAATACTTCACTATTTGAAGTATTAAATAGGCATGAGGCATGGCAGGGTTCTTGTAACACCCCAACTTTTGCAACCTTGTTTAAGTGTCCAGAGTGCAAAAATCTGGGGGAACAAAAACTTTTCTAAATAGTTTGTTGAGATGATTGGTGTTGATCTGCTTGTTAGGTGAATTACCTTGCGCTATTTGCTTAGATGAATCATGTTGATATGATTGCTATAAGATTGTCTTAAGCTACCTCAAAGTAAAACCCATGTAAGGGTAAAACATCTAGCGACTCACCAAATAAAACTCTTCCATTTGTGGAACGAGGAATGCACCTATCCTGAAATCATCTCTGTGATGTGCTCCATCTCACTCCATCCTTTACTCAAGTCTTGAGACTCATTTACTCCTTATTATATCCTTCTCTTGCACCCTTGACATCAACCATTGGCATAGCTCCAAATTTGTCTATTCCTAAAATTGTTATCACATTGAATTCTGGAGATTCTAGCTATATCTATCCTTTGCCATCTGAGACAATACACCTAGCCCTAGTCCTACGCTGTCATGTTCACTTCCTAACCCTACCAATGCCCTTGACCAGATCAATCAACTACCCACTTATCATTGTTGGTTTTGAAGTCAAGCCAATAAGAGGTTTTGTAGGCTTAAAATATTCAAACTTTGGCAAGTCGTTTCTTAGGCACCCACAACTGATATAGGTGAACTAAAGGCATGGATCTCATCTATGCAACCTCCTCTACAACTCCAACGTCTTGCATGTCTCATTCTATCTTGGCAACCCATATTTTCATCTGGATCTTATACCCTATCCAGTGTTTAAACTCTAGATCCCTTCTCCCACTCTAGTCTTTTGGTTTTTCTTAAAAATTCAAGTTTAATCTTTACAAAACCAAGAGTGGATATGAGTGCTACATTATGTAGTAATCATCTACCCTTGAGAAAATATTTTCCCGAAATTGTTGGACCCAAAATCTTATTTTAAGATCCATCTCTATTTCTCACTTCAAAGCTACTTCTAGTTTTATCAAAGCTTTTCAAATCGTTTTCTCATTTTAAAATAGGAAATGTGTGTGGTATTCTATATCACCTTATTTTCCACCCAAAAATAATTTCTACATAATTATATTCTTGGTTTTATCTTATTTTTTGGGCAGAATGCATGTTATGGTACTTGTACCATTTCTTGCTTATTTTAAAATGTGAGAAAACCTACCTTGCCTGGTAATGCAAGTAGAGCATTTCGAAATTCTTGTACTACCTAGCTACTCTCAATATTTTCAAAATACTTTTTAAATAAATCTCTTTTCAAAAATTTCCATAGCCATAGGTAGTGATCCAAATTATTTATCACATGATCCCTTTTAAAATAACAACCCTCCCCTACCTGTCCCTGGTCGACCCAGCATGCTCCCAAATCGTTGTCCTCTTCCTGCTGGCCGCGATCGACCGCGCTCTGTGAGCCGACAGTACGTCGAACACCTGGCGTGCGTGCAGCGTAACCGCTATTCCTGAACCGACTAGGCCTCCCCCGACGCGTCCCCTCATCTCTGGCCCCCTCCTGCTCCCTGTGAATCCCCGACGCAGCCCCTGACCCTCTCCTTGTCCCTTTCTTCATGGCCACGCACGCCGCCCCGAACCGCCTGTCCGTGGTGACCACGTCACCAGGACGAGCGACACGTTCCCATTCATTTTCTCCCTCTCCCTGACTATTTGAGCGGGCCGAGCCCCTCCAAAACCTGGAAGCACCCCACTCTCCTCTCTGAGCCCTCAGAGGTAGCCGAGACGGAGCCCTTATATGCTCCTTCTCACCGGAGTAGAGGTCGAGCTGGGCCGGCCATGCTGCATGTGTGGTTGTGCTCGTCGCAGTCGTCAGTCGTCACCTCTCTTCTCTCGCTCTCTGTATCTCTATGCCTCCCTTCTTTGTGCACACCTAAACCGCGCTTGCTATCTTCCATGACCACCAGCGAGCCACGTCTGTGAGCACCACGGCCACAACACGGACCGTCCTCGACGCTGCTCATGTCGCCGTCACCTGGGAGATCGTTGGCTCGTGGAAACGACCGAGACAAGCAGCTGCGGGACCTCCCCACCTTCCTCAAGCCTGCGGTAAAGTCCTGTTCTTTTTTTCCATCACTGAGACGTACGTGATCGCACCGCGTCATCCATCGCTCTGCATGCCAGCGAGCACGTCGTCGCCGTCACCCGGCCCCTCTCCAACCTTTTTCCTTTCTCAGATCCTTGATGCGTACCTTCCTAGACCTAACCCTGCCCTTGGTATTGTTAGAAACGCGCCGGAACGCCTCCGTGGACGCAGGCTGCCCGCACCGGCCGCGGAGTTCTCGCCGTTCCCGTCCACGCCCTGGAACTTCGCCTGCTTGGCGAAGGCACCTGGGGAAGCCACCTCGAGCCCCTCTTCCTTCCCCACATCGCAGTCCGTCACCCCCGCGACCCCTGCATGCAGACGTCGTCATCGTCGCGTTCGCGCAGCACCGGCGGACCAGGTCGGCGTCCGCATCGTCGTTCGGCGTTTTACCGCGCGCCGAGCCGCCCAAGCCAGGGTCCCCGTAGTTCTCCTCCACGTCCTCGTCACGCCTCCAGCACCCAGACCTCCCAGGGTGAGCCCGCTTCCTTCCTCGATTCCCTGCGTCGCCAGACACGGCCGCGCCGCCGTTCTTCCGTCGTCACGGAAGAAACGATCGTGGCCCGTTGGATCGCCACCCGACGGTTGCATGCCCGCCCGCATGCATGGCAGCAGGCCTGCGGGTCCCGTTCGGGCCGTTTTGAAACCCTCCCCGCTCCCGCGTGCCAGCAGAAGGTTTGGGCCAGATCTGGCCGAGCCAGTGTTTCGGCCCAAAATCCCTTCCTTTTTCTTTTACTGTGTGTGATATCTAAAATTTGTTCTGTAGCTTTTAATTCACTAAATATTCCTCAGATGTCAAAATTACCAGACAATAATTTATTACGGATTATAAACAAAATTTTAACCATAAACAGTTGCATTCATGGGATTTTATGCTACATATATTTAACGATATTTTAGTTTCTGAAATGTTACCGTTTGGGTATAAATTAGTTTGTGGGAGTTATGTGTACCTTTTTGCAGTAGACTCAATTTTGTTGGATAGTACTCTCTAGTAGCTTCATTTTGGTATATCACACCCTCGCAGAAGGTTCCTGGATGTTGTGCTTCTTAGAAAGTTAGATCTGACCAGTAGGGCTTTGTGTGATTTTTAATTTGGAAAATAAAAGGTATTTTGCAACCAAACCAAGTTCCAGGGTTATATATCATGCTAGACTTATCCACGATCAAGGGGATTATTTTTATGAGCTGTCTTTAATTTCTGGGAATTTTATTTCCAAAACAGAGTACCTTTTAAGTATATAAATTGTGGTAATTATTTTGTAGCTCCGAAAAGTGCCAAACCAATTTTGATGGATCACATTTTTCAATACCTATCTGTTGGTATACTTGTTACTGATTTGTTATGCTTTAATGTTTGGGTTCTTTAAAAATGGATTGCTCTAGTTTCTGACTTATTAAAATGTTTTAAAATATTAAAAACTTATTTTTGAATAATTCCAGTGCATGTGTGTTCAGCATGTTAATAGCTTCCTGTAGGTATGCTGCATGTATTTTTTGAGCCACAGAAAGATTTAGGCCATTTATTTGATCCCTAAGTCATTTCTGGTTTTATAAAAATCATAACTATTATTTTATAAACCCAAATTTAGTGAATCCAAATTCTGTAGCTTTATAATGTCACGCTTTACTCCCTGTGAGTTTACCAAAATTTTGTGTGCATTATTCTGGAGTGGCTCATTAAATTGATCCTAGTGCTTATTTTACCATAGGAAAATTGGGTTGTTTTTGTTTAAAATGATTTGTGATAAACTTTGGCACCAGACCCTACTGGTGGTTTTCGAAAGTCATTAGGCCCCCCTTGCTTGTGTAGATTATGATTTGTTGTGAGGTAGAGCATTTTTGGCAAAATAACCAATTGTCCCTAGGTGCTAATTATTGATATGTTCAGTTTCTATGATTTAGTGGTTTGATGTTGTGTGTTGATTGTGTGGTTTGATGATATGGCTATGTGTTGATTGTTCTCCCTTTTCTTTTGCGACGTTAGAATGCGAACGCTATCAGAGAAGGAGAGGATCTTGGTGAGGATTTCGAAGAAGAAGAAGAAGAAGAAGAAGAAAGAGTTGATGATTCATGAAGATGAAGTCCAGGGACATATAGCCAACAAAGGCAAGCCACCTCTTGATGCATCTCTGATCCTATATATCTTTCTCTTGCATTATTGCAGATTTTATAAAGTGCATGTCTTTTATTTATTATGTCGGTGGTTAGCACCACCCGGAGTTTTATAAATCCACCCTTAGGGTGCAACCCTCATTGTTACCTACTGACCACCTCTTTATTAGTGATATGGTGCTTATCACCTTGTCATTCTTGTCGCCATTTTTCGAAGGAAAATTGGACTATAGGTTGGGAGCCCTGGAAAAATGATTATGAAAATGTTTTCCTGAAAAGGAGTTTTCGAAAAACTTGGAATGGGGTAGCCCTGCCCAAGTGTGGGTTTATGAAAGGAAAGATGTTTTATGGAAAGAAAATTTGCTGGAGGAAAGTGGAGAAAAGAAAGTGTTTTCGAAAACTTTAGCGCCTAAGTACTCACCCGGATTGAAAGACAGTACAACCACATTACCCCAAAGTGTGCACGGGGCGTAGCGTAGTAGTTTGTCTCGCCTTAGTTTGAGTCCTGCAAATGTAAGGGGTAGTCCAAACATGGACACCTATCGACCATGGCCTTCCCAAAACTGGGAACGCCTTTCCATTGCGTATCGATGGCAGGGGTATAACCTATGAGCTCCCATTGAATAATGCCCCGCAGTTGGTCACGGCATTCCGGAGGGTCGAGCTGGTCGGGGAATTTGCTACTCCTGGGTAAACGTCCCCTCGGACTCTGGTGTTGGGAGGTACAACTCTAGGCGGCATGTCTTGGGCTAAGGCGAGCAGGCGAAAAACTACGATCGGGTACTTGTCGTGGCATATGTTGTTATGCAGGGATGATGCCCACACGATAAGTATCCGGATCTTGTGGGGAAAGTGTACAACCTCTGCAGAGTGAAAACTATTCGAATAGCCGTGTCCGTGTTATGGACGGTCGGGAAGGTTGTTGCTTAGCCTGAAGAGTTTTGTTTTACAAAAGCGTTTTCTCAACTATTGTTTTGGGAAAGTGATGCCAGTGGGACTGGTGGAAAATGTACCTGAGAGGTACGGTGGAAATTTGGAAAGGTTTTGACGGCCATTTGAGATGGCCGGAAAGGAAATTGGGTCACCCGTACCTATTAGTCTGCAAACAAAATGGTTTACAAAAAGTTTTTCAACAAAGATACAGATATGTCATACTCTTGAGAGGAACCACCTCTCGCTCCTTGTCGCCCTAGTATAGTGCTTGTTCCTTGCTACTACCAAATTGCATATCCTTTACTTCTCTCTAAGGTGGTTTGCGAGTACAATTCATAATGTACTCATGGCTTTGTCCCTGGCTATTTACTTGGCCAGACTTGGTGGAGTTCGACAGATGAAGAAGAAGTTGACGACGTCTATGCGAGCTAGGAACGTCTTCCCAGTCAGTTTCCTGTAGGGTTATGGCATAACTTGGGCCATACGAACGCTTTCATCTGAAGTATTTCCGCTGTGTGATTGTTGATATCCTGCCATTGCGGCTCTTATGTAAGTATTGGTCATGTGACATGTTGTAATATTTTTATTCGGTAATGTAATGGATGATGTATTTGATACCAGTTCGGTTATGCTTTCACGACACACACTGATCATGGGATCGTGAATGTGTATGCATAACGGGTGTTTCAGACAGCTAGTTCGGGGCCCCACAGTTCTACTTATGATCCAAAGTGATACTTGGATTGAAATTCAAATAAGGCCTAGGGTTTTAGTTATGATCACCAATGTGATACACAACTAGGATTAAGATATGGTATAAGCTTTGATCATGTTTTAGTGGCTAGGGTTATCCTCCTCACTTGGCTAGCAGTTATGCATCAAGGCAATGCTGGGTTTGTCTCAAGTGTTAGGATAAACCAGGTTTAAGTACCATATCAATACTACACAAGGCATGAGTATTGGTCTGGATTAACTACTATTGATAGATTTATTATTTCATGAGAAGAATGAGATCTATGGATCACATATATAGGTTTAACTTATCATCTCAATTTACCAGATATGATCATGTATTATACATGATCCACTCATTCCTCACTAGACTCTCTTCTCTAGTACTTCTCTCATCACAGTCACTTAGATTCTTAGGGTTTATGATGATCACCCAATTTGTAATGATCAAAGTATTGGCCTCATAACAATTCATTGATGAATTATGGTTCTCTCTCCAAGATCAAGTATTAGTCCATACACTTGGGTACACCTCTTAACTTGATCTCTCTTGGATAGATAGGGTTTTTCTAGGGTTTATGATCATTACCAAGTTGTAATGATCACAACACTTGTCTCTCTCTTGGATCACTAGTAAAAGAGGTTCTTACTTACTATCAAGTATTAGCTAGGTCAATTAGGGTTTAATACTTGATATGTACCTCTTCTAGCATTAATTAATATCAATTGTTTACCTCACATAGATAGGGTTGAATATTAAACTAGGTTCTACCCAATTGATAATATAAGCATATGAATGGTTTTCTCCTTTTTCTAAGGTTTAATGAAAATAGTTTGAATGACCAAGATGGAATAATCAAGAATTGATAAAGAAGGAATATGAATGTCCTTGGCTTGGATTCTAGTATTGTAGTTGAAAAGATATACCATGTGACTCATGGTAGGAATATCTATTTAGTAAAAGACATGGAACAGATAAGTAAAGAATAGTTTCTCAATTAATTGTGTTCTTTTGATTTATAGTTGAATAATTATTCATGTGTTGTTGTAAGGAATGTCATGTTGAGATCCCTTATAAGATCTTGTAGTTGAACCTTACTTAAGGTGTGGTTTGTTGTAAAACTAATTCTATTTGATCTAGCCCATAGATCAAATCATCTCTACCCAAAACAAGGTTTTAGCAAAGATCACAGTGAATTTTATAGCGCTTGACTTGATGATCTACTTCATTTCCAGCAAGTCAAGTGAAACTTCAGTTACTGTGGTAAGTTTTATTTGAAAGCGCGAAAATTCCCCGGATTTTCTATGCATGAATGCAATGCACACTTTGGTGTTCTCTCATTTTGTAGCCTCTAAACTTGGGATATTACAGCCTCTCCCCCTTAAACTGAACTTCGCCCCGAAGTTCGAACGCTCTCAGGTTTCAGAATGTTGAAACGACTTGAACAGATCACCATCCTTCAACTCCATGGTGAGCACACTAGATATAGTTGGATATATCCCTTGTCCAGATCCTTCCGTAAGTCTTCTGATGTCTGGCACTGATACTTTCTTTTATTCTATGTTTTCTCCCAATATTCTAAGCTTATAGTCTTGCTCTCCAAAGATTCTTGGATTGGGACATCTTATTGTGTTAATGGACTTTACTAATGGTTGTGTTGACATCTTCCTATTTGGGTACTCAAAGCTTGGTTCCACCAGCTGCGGTAATCCAGCTGCGGTGCCCAAACCTTAAGTCTAAAGGATTTGTTTAAAGTAAGGTATCGTTTTCCCTTACTACCATAACTATAATAATGGTACTTGGTAAGGTAGTTAAAATAGGCATGGTCCTGGTGGTTTAGTCCTACGAATGGATTAGACTCATTTAGTCCATCCAATCATGGCTTCTAGTTTATACTAGTTATCTTCCTTTTGGTTTCTTTAGGTTCCATGAAAGGAATCTTTCTAGTAATCATTAGTTTTGGTATGGTCAAACCCTTCAGTCTTTTATTTTCTTAGGCTTTGATTTTCCTCCGATATCTTCTTCCTCCAACTTCATTATCTAAGGCTTACTTAAGTTCTCTTGGTTTCGAGTAATTACAATTACCCACTCAAGTTAAGGTCTAGCCCTTACTTCCTCGAGATATGAACCTCGGCTTCTGGTCTGACAACCTCCTGAGAGTACTTTGATATGGGTACTTCCCAACAACCTTATAAAAATAAGATCGGACTTCCTTTCAGTTCAGACCTTTTTCTCCATCTATCACACTACAAATAATATCTTAATACTTCTCCTTCAGCCTTCCTCTCCCCCTTGGAGTTTACTAATGATCTTCAAAATTCCTTTCTTCAAATCATTAAACTCCAAGGTTAGAAGATTAGTCTTGGTCTAGCTTATAGTTTGTACTTTTCTAGAGTCTCACGAAGAAAGCTTTGTGGTGTATCCACACAATTGTGGATATCCATTGTGAATCCTCCAACTAAATATTTACCAACTACGGGATACTAGCTGCGGAATCCCTCTTTCCTTTAGAGTGAAAGAATATCCAAGCTGCGGACTATCTGGTACCAGCTGCAGATTAATTAGCACCAAAGGTGGCTTATCTGATACCAGTGGTGGACTATATATGGTTCTAGTCAACATCTACCTACCAGCTGTGGCTACTTTTATAGTTTTAGTTAAGATATACCTCACTTCACATACTTTCCCTTCATGATTATCCTATATCAGCTGCGGTCTTATTATACCAGCTGCGACTTCCCTTGTCTATTTTCCTTCTTCTAGGGTTTGTTTTACAAGATAATCACTCGTTGATACTATGAAGATAGTATCGTAAGTGACTCTACTTGCAATCCCTTCTTCCATAGTGAATATGACTCCACTTCTACTGCTCCATATTCACTATTTTTCTCACTTTCATGGTACTTCCATGTTGAAGTACTCCTTGATTAAGGATAGAAGTGAGTTTTGATTGGTCCTTCCTTCAGATTATGGTGGTTACTTCCCACAATTTGACTTTTTCTTCCAGCGAAACTTTATCTTGTCTTCCAAAATCTACATAATTCGTCACTTCCTCACACTAATACCTTTACCCTCTAGATCTATACCATCAAGTAAGAGCTTGATATTGCAACATGCATTTGCATTTCAAGGTCAAACTTCATGTATGGATCTAGTCAATCAATGAAAATCCAAGAAAATCCAAGAAAATCCAGCTTTTATGCTTATAATACACATCCTTATATGCCTGAATATAATAGTTGGGTAAGACATCCCTAAACATCAGGCGTAGATGTGCAATATATAACACCACATAAGATAGATTTAGGTTGTGCTACTTAGCACATATATATATGGATTCCTACTATTTGTCTCAATATTTACCTCGATTGCTCACTTGTAATCGAATAAACTTGAGCAAATTGGTCCAGAATAGTTGTGGTTGACCTAATTTCCTTGGAAAGTGCTAACTTAACTTCAATTCAATTGAAAAGTAACCTCACATGATCTCTCGAAACTATAACATGGCTACTATAAACACATGATTGTTTAGAATATACCACCTATTACTCTAGGATTTCTCTATGTGTTATGCTCTAAATAAGCCTTCTTTAAATTAAGGACTATGGTTCTAACATACTTGGTACAGTTATTAGGATT
Organism: Lolium perenne; assembly: GCF_019359855.2. Lineage (NCBI taxonomy): Eukaryota > Viridiplantae > Streptophyta > Magnoliopsida > Poales > Poaceae > Lolium > Lolium perenne. The sequence goes on from NC_067245.2 coordinate 195,026,699, forward strand.
TTAAGGCCTAAGCTTTCGAACTATTCCTTAAATCCTACTCCTCATCATACTTCTGTTAACTTACTTATGATGTTCTACTTCCTCACATCATGATTCTCAAGTGAATCATATATGATTACCAACTCTACCATGAAAAGTAGATTTATATGACTCCTATCACTCTTCCTTACCTCCTATGATTGACTCATCATAGGTATATACTACCTCATATTACTTATCTACATTACTTAACATCAGTCATTTGACATTTTAAATGACTCTTACTTAACCATAACTTGCATTGGTATACTTCTTGCAATAGGATATCTTCCTTGTGGTTGTATCCTCTCTTTGGACTACCATGTATTGTATACCATCTGTGGTCTACTACCACCCATTATCTTAAGCTCCAAATGGTGTTCTATTAATTTGGAATGAAGCAACATAACTAATTAACTTCATTTAAGAAATATAGATAAGAAAGATTGACTCAAGTGTGTCAGGATTATTCTCAAGTGAATACCCATCTCAAGTCAAAAGAATAGTTGGTTTAGCATAGTTGACTTAGCTAAGACACTTCCTATAGACACTACCAAACCTATAGGTCTCCTTTAAAGGGTTTTAATCCTAGGGTCAAAGCATTTGCTCTGATACCAGCTGCGGTGATCCAGCGTACCACTGCATGGTGTAGTACACAAGTCGTTGACATAACACAAGTGAAACACCGTTCCACTCATATTACATCCCTCAGAGTGGTACAACAGAAACATATGCGAGTCCAAGGTATGTCTATAGAAGTACACATGAACTGTTTACATAAGATCAACACAGCCTCCTACTTTACAATGAGGTAAAACTTCAAATAAAGCTCCAGAAGAACGACTTGTAGTCTAACTTATCGCTAGATCAAGCTTAAGAGCTACTTGGTTTGCTATAGACATCTAGCTACTTAGGTGCTAGGATTAGGGAAAATGTTCCCTTCTATTACTAGTCTAAGTTTTCCACTCTAACTGATGCAGAAGTTGACTCCATTGACTTCTTTGATTAGATTCTTCATCTTGTTGCAGTGGACTCCTTTGTCTTCGAGTTCCACGGTAGTTTCTCCTTAGATGCCTTGATCTAAGAAGGGGGTTCAAATGGGAAGGAATGAGTACGAGCGTACTCAACAAGTTCATATTAGGAAATAGGTGTATCATGCACTAGCTACAGCCATAGACCAGAAAGTCATAGGCCAATGCAAGTTTTCATAGACATTTCTTCAAAAGGTTTATTTTATTCTGAAAACTATGCCCGTCAGTCTTCATAGGTTGAACAGAACTTCGTGGAGTTCATTTCCTGCCGCGTTCGCAGTTCCCTTCTCGGAAGAGGGAGTGACAGTCACAATTTTGATACCCTCTACAGAGGTGCGTTACTTTACTCCATAAGAGAACTTATCCTTGTTGCCAACCAAGTCGCGAGCCTTGTCCACACTTCCTTGGTATGGGGCCAGGTATAAGAACCAAGCCAATCACTGCCTTCTCCGCGACCCTGCAAACCCACCCTTTTGTCCACCCGTACACCCCCGGTAGACATCTCCCGATCATACGGCTTTACCCACGGTATACTTTGGACAATCCATCATAGACGGTAGAGCCTCTCATGCATACGGATGGGGATTTAAAAGGCCATCCCAACCTACGGCAGTGCCTCCAGCACCCCGCCAGGCTCTATCAAGTCCGTTGGCGTGCAGGAGGGAAAAGATACAGCTGACTTCCCCAGAGCCATTGTAGATCTTATGGATAACGCGATATGTACGGCGCTAGAATCACTGGACGGCATTGGTACTTAGTCCTAGATGAGTAGTACCCATGCAATGGAACCTCCACCATAAACACATACCATGGTTCCATTGCCCACCACATAGTCATATTCATAATTGTAAAATAATACTTTGCTTTTTAATGCAAGAGTGATAAGTATAGTAATTTGCGTATAGTTCGATAAAAATAATCAAATGACATGAGCAAGCGATGAACTTGCCTTTCTTGACTGCAAGATTATGCAGTCAAAAGCTTCGATACGTGATAACTCCAAATTCTGAAATACCATCATCGTCCGGTAAGGACAATGTTTAAAGAACTAGCAAAGATGCTATAATGGATAGTATGAGATGCAATCGTCTCGAGCGTAGCCTAACCTTGATGATTTAGGATGTATGAGTTGTAAAGATTTCTTTAGGGTTGGTTGCACTTTTAGAATGGTTCTCAAACAAGGTTCTTATTAGGGTGTGGTTATATTAGCATCATATCCAAGTGATATAAGACATCATAACAATCATACACATAAAGAATAGTAGTGGAATCATATGTGAAGAACAATTGTCAATTTTAAGTTCTATAGGACATGGTTGATGATTACTTATATTATACTTCAAAAGAATAACTTTTGAAGAACATGTTAATTAAGAAATAGTAAGTATTTCACATAAGAACTATGGGCTTCTATAGTTTGATTGACATTTGTGCTTCAAAAGAATAAATTTTGAAGAACAGGTTAAATAAGAATATGAACTACTGTACATAGGAGCTATGTAACTCTAGGGTTTACTATTGGGTTCATTTAGTTTCACTAATAGGAACTGGTTGGTTTTTAACTTGGAATGGGTTTCTATATCACAAGTATTGGTAGGTTTATTGCTATGGTTTCTTCTAAGCATCATATCAAAGGATGGTTATCAAGATGGTTCTATAAATTAGCTATTAGGGTTTCTATGGTTTCACAATTGCTTTACTAAGTAATCTCTAATTACTTCTAAACTAGATGGTTTATTACTTCTTTAATAAGGTTTAGTTGAATAGGAGCATGTGTTGTGAATTGCTACACAAGGTTGGTACTAGGGTTCATCATTATGGTTCTACTAAGGTTTGATTGTTTAGGTTGATTCTAATGGTATGGTACTAAGTATGATAATCAGTGGTGCTAATATATTAACAAGCTAGGGTTGGCTCCTAAGTGACACTAGTGAATCATATAGGTTTTAATTAAGAATAGGGACATGAAATGATAATCTCATGTGACTTGGTTTATGCCAGTGGATCATAAGAATGCATTCAATTGTTGCTTATTCGGGTTCTATATATTAAGTAAATCTCACATTATTACATGTGACACATAACTAGGGTTTTAGAGTTGAGTTTAATGTGGAATGATCACATAAAATAATGAGTTCAAGGTCTTACTTATATTAGAACTAGGATTTCTAATTATGGTACAACTCTTGAAATGATAATTGGTAATAGAGATGTGGTCACTAATTACTTTGAAACAAAATTAATAATGGTTTTAGCATTTTATTAATTTTCACAAGAATTAATAATTAGGGTAACTCCTATTTAGATTTAATTTAGAAATCAGGGTTTAACAATTGTTATTAGGTTTTAGAATATTTAACTTGTTAACTAAAAATGTTTAAGTAAATGAATTTTGAATTATCAAAATAATACAGTATTAACCTTTAGTATTTTTCTTGCTTTATTTAAAGAAAATAGTAAATGATAGTTTGCAAATTAGGGTTTATGAATAACCACTAATATTTAAGTGGATGCAATTATGGTAAATAAAATTAATCCTAACATTTTACTTAGTTACTGAATAGTTAAAATTTAATTTTTATAACTTAACTATTTATTGAATTCAAATTAGATTTTAAAACACATGAAATGACATAATTAATAAAGTTAAAAATAAGTGAATTTTTATTTTGACACACATTTTTTGTTTTATGTTTTATTCGAATAGAGTTTATTTTTGTGAGAATTTTGATATATTATTCATATTTTTCTGAGTTGAAACGAATTTTATATAATTTTGCAAAGTTTCAGTAATATTCTGGAATTTGAAATAGCTAACAAATACTAAACGTACCGGTTTGTTTCTACCCACAGAGACAGACATGTGGGGTCTGTGTCCACCTCAGTAGCCACGCGGCAAGGACTGGTCAATCTTGACCGCGGGTTGGACCTCACCGGCGTTTAACCGCCGACGGTCTGCTGAGGACGGCGCCGCCGCTACAAGGTACCCCTGGATGCGAGGTGGGTATCAATCGAACGAGAAGAAGACGAGGAATACGATGGTGGTGGTGGAATAGGCTATTGGTCGCCGGAACTTCATCGGAAACTATGACCCACGGCGGTGCTCTCTGGCGAGGTGGCTAAATGGAGCTACAGACGCTTCTAGGATGCGAGAGTAGGCTCTACAGATGCGCAAGCTCACCTTGAAGCTCAAGGTGCGATCGGCTCCAGTGATTGTCAACGGAGACGGTGAGGAATTCACCATTCCCGGCGATCTGCTGCGGAAGGAAATGATGAAATTGACCACGCTCAGACCTCCCCTGGATGCTCGGCTTGATCTGTAGAACGACGAAGTCGAGGCACACCTCCTCGACCACCTCTTGAGCTCCAGGATGACCTCCACCGTCGACTTTGTGCTCAACTCCGGCGAGGTGCTGCGGATGATTGCGAGCATCTGGGTAGATTAGAGAGGGAATAGAGGGGTGGCGAGGAACTAGGGTTTCAGTGCGAAGCTCCTGGTGTATTTATAGACCGAGGGGAGTTCTGAGGCCTCGACACGACGACGGCAATGGTGGAGAGGTGGCGGTCTCTGGAAGTTTTGATTTGGCGAAGATCTTTTCGCCCGTGGATAGGCTCGGACGCGAAACGATTAGGGTGAAGTTCTGGAACCTTCTGCCGCGTCTGGGCAAGCTTATCGACGACGAGATCGATGTCTACTGGCGATGCCGCGCTGTCGATGCCGGGGAAGAAGAAGAAAGAGGCGTCTCGCTTCGCACGATCTTTGACGCAACCGAAACGGTACAGTGGTGTTGGGCTGACTTCGTTCGCTGGCTGGGCTGGTTCTGGGCTACGTTGGCCTGCTTCGGCTGTCCAGCAAGGTAAGGCCTTCCCTCTCTTTTCTCTTTTAAATTTCTGTTTTGAATTTTGTTTTTTTATTTTCTTGTTTGAATTCAAATTTGAATTCAGTTTTTTTGCAGGTTTCAAATTATTTGAACATCAAAACCATTTGATAATGATACTCACTGTCTTGTTTGGTTTTTAAACAACCATTTATTATTGATTAATTTTTGTTCTGATGAGGTACAAGTTAAGATTCAAATAGATATTATTTTAGGGTTCATCTCAATTGCTTTTAAATTTAGAAATCAAATATATTCCAATGGTTTGAAAATTTATAACCTCTGCATGATAAACTCATGATTAGATTTTACTAGTACTTAGTAATATGGATTGTTTACATATTTTAATTATAGCTAGGGTTTAGTAAATGGTAAAGGAAATGGGATTGGTTCATGATTTTATGTGAATTATAGTTCTTAAGGTTTAAGAAGATGATTTGGATATTGGTTTCACTTTACTCACCAAATGATATTTGGCCTTAAGTATCTATGGCTTGATTTCTAATTGGGGATCCATGATACACATGTTAGGGCCTATCATTTTATGTAGATTGATTCCATATGACAAGGTTTATGATTTTGGGAATACTTCACTATTTGAAGTATTAAACAGGCATGAGGCATGGCAGGGTTCTACTTATGACCCAAAGTGATACTTGGATTGAAATTCAAATAAGGCCTAGGGTTTTAGTTATGATCACCAATGTGATACACAATTAGGATTAAGATATGGTATAAGCTTTGATCATGTTTTAGTGGCTAGGGTTATCCTCCTCACTTGGCTAGCAGTTATGTATCAAGGCAATGCTGGGTTTGTCTCAAGTGTTAGGATAAACCAGGTTTAAGTACCATATCAATACTACACAAGGCATGAGTATTGGTCTGGATTAACTACTATTGATAGATTTATTATTTCATGAGAAGAATGAGATCTATGGATCACATATATAGGTTTAACTTATCATCTCAATTTACCAGATATGATCATGTTTTAGACATGATCCACTCATTCCTCACTAGACTCTCTTCTCTAGTACTTCTCTCATCACACTCACTTAGATTCTTAGGGTTTATGATCATCACCCAATTTGTAATGATCAAAGTATTGGCCTCATAACAATTCATTGATGAATTGTGGTTCTCTCTCCAAGATCAAGTATTAGTCCATACACTTGGGTACACCTCCTAACTTGAGCTCTCTTGGATAGATAGGGTTTTTCTAGGGTTTATGATCATTAGCAAGTTGTAATGATCACAACACTTGTCTCTCTCTTGGATCACTAGTAAAAGAGGTTCTTACTTACTATCAAGTATTAGCTAGGTCAATTAGGGTTTAATACTTGAATTGTACCTCTTCTAGCATTAATTAATATCAATGGTTTACCTCACATAGATAGGGCTGAATATTAAACTAGGTTCTACCCAATTGATAATATAAGCATATGAATGGTTTTCTCCTTTTTCTAAGGTTTAATGAAAATAGTTTGAATGACCAAGATGGAATAGTCAAGAATTGATAAAGAATGAATATGAATGTCCTTGGCTTGGATTATAGTATTGTAGTTGAAAAGATATACCATGTGACTCATGGTAGGAATATCTATTTAGTAAAAGACATGGAACAGATAAGTAAAGAATAGTTTCTCAATTAATTGTGTTCTTTTAATTTATAGTTGAATAATTATTCATGTGTTGTTGTAAGGAATGTCATGTTGAGATCCCTTATAAGATCTTGTAGTTGAACCTTACTTAAGGTGTGGTTTGTTGTAAAACTAATTCTATTTGATCTAGCCCATAGATCAAATCATCTCTACCCAAAACAGGGTTTTAGCAAAGATCACAGTGAAGTTTATAGCACTTGACTTGATGATCTACTTCATTTCCAGCAAGTCAAGTGAAACTTCAGTTACTGTGGTAATTTTTATTTGAAAGCGCGAAAATTTCCTGGATTTTCTATGCATGAATGCAATGCACACTTTGGTGTTCTCTCATTTTGTAGCCTCTAAACCTGAGATATTACACAACCACACCATGCCTAGGCGCAGGCCACCCCTGTTCGCGCCTTGGGGTGGTGTGGGCCCCTCGGGCGTCCATCGACCTCGTCCTTCCGCTTATAAATTCATCTGATCGGGAAAAACCTAAATACCCGAGCCTCCATAAATGAAAAGTTCCATCGCCGCCGCCATCGTTGACCCTAGCTCGGGAGGGTTCTGAAGCTCTTCCCGACACCCTGCCGGAAAGGGAGATCATCACCGGAGACCTCTTCATCACCTTGCCCGCCTCTGAAGTGATGCGTGAGTAGTTCATCTCTGTACTATGGGTTCATAGCAGTAGCTAGATGCAGGGAAGGAGCCAGGAAAAATATTTAGAGGGGGCCAATAGAACATAAGATTGCTTGGAGGGGGCTGCAGGGGCAATATTTTAGGGGCTCTTTCAGAAAATTTTGCAGCATAGGGGGGCCATAGCCCTAGCTGGCACCCCTAGCTCCATCCTTGGCTAGATGGTTGCCTTGTCACTTCTAGAAAACAGGCAATCAGTGGCGCACCTGTTTTTGCCATCAGTGGCGCACTAGTGGTGCGCCACTGTTATCACGCCACTGCTAACAATTAGCAGTGGCGCACTAGTGGTGCGCCATTGCTATTTGGCTTAGCAGTGGCGCACCAGGTAGTGCGCCACTACTAGCTTCATGGTGCGCCACTCCTAAACGTCTGAGGTGCGCCACTGGACAGAAACAAGGTGCGCCACTACTAAAATTTGAAATTTTTAGATCTGGATCTGGATCTGGATCTGGCACATTTTGTTTCGAATTTTTTTGGCTCGTTAGTTTTTCTCGTTCTTGTTGCTAGAATTATTTGTGCAATGTTCATTCTCATTTTTCTTAGCCTAGCCGCCGGTAAGGATGGATGAGAGAGGTAGGAGAGGTGAGGAGAGGTGAAGAGAGGTGAGGAGATGGAGGATGTTGGAGAGGATGAACAAGAGGACGAAGGCCAGAGGTAATGGAGGCTAGAGGGTCGCCGGAGGGTCGTCGGAGGGTTGTCGTAGGGTCGTCGGAGAGTAAGGTCACCGGAGGTCACCATAGTGGAGGAGCTCGCTGGAAAGTAAGGTCAACGGAGTTCGACATAGTGGAGGAGGTCGCCGGAGCGAAAGGAGGAGAGGAGAGGAGGAGGTCGCCGGAGTGAAAGGAGGAGAGGAGAGGAGAGCAGGAGGAGGAGAGGAGAATGAGAGCAGGAGAATGTGTGGAGGAGGAGGGAGGAGGGGGTAAGTGGCCGGCTCCTCCCATTTTGAATCCCATTTTGTATCTCGTGGGCGGGAAGCTTAGCAGTGGCGCACCAAGGCATGGGTGCGCCACCGCTATTTTTTTCTATTTTTTGCCCAAAATCTAAAACCTGGAAAAATTCCTGTTTCTGTTTTGAATTTGACGAATCCATTTTTTCTCCAAACGGCTTGCCGTTGAATTCGAATAGGAAATTTCGCGTAGATCGATTTTGATATAAAAAAGTTTTTCATCGGAGGTCGTATGCAACCAGAAAACCCGTTTTACCGAAAGATGACGCCATTTTGCATAATATATTAAAATATATTTTTTCAAATTTTTATGAAAGCTAGATTACATAATACATGGGAATTTCAAAGGATTTTATTTTTTGAATTTTTTATCTATTTCTTTTATTTTTTTCCAAACTCGAAAAGGCGATCCACGGGGGGTGTGGAAATATTTGGGCACTAAGTGATACCCAAACATGTCCATCATCCCCTTTACATAGCAATGGCGCACCATGTAGAGGTGCGCCACTGCTACAAAAATAGTTGTGGCGCACCTCTGCACGGTGTGCCATTGCTATGTATAAGGCTGGGTCAAACCCATGGTCAAACTTAGTGGTGGCGCACCACAGGAGAGGTGCGCCACTACTACATTTTTAATAGTGGCCCACCACTTTCCGGTGCGCCACTGCTAAGTAGTAGTGGCGCACTGCCCTCCTGGTGCGCCACTAACACCCATCTTACCGCTAGGCCTTTTCCTAGTAGTGTCTCCTCATTATGCTTCATGTTTAGATCTTGCGAGCTACCTATCATGATTAAGATCATCTTTATGTAATGCTACATGCTGTGTTTGCCGTGATCCGATGAATATTTAATACTATGGTTGAGTTGATTATATATTTGTTTATATGTTATTTGTGAAATTGCATGCTCTTCATTGCTAGTAGATGCTCTGGCCAAGTATATGCTTGTGACTCCAAGAGAGAGTATTTATGCTCGATAGTGGGTTCATGCCTCTAGTAATCTGGGAGAGTGATAATAACCTCTAAGGTTGTAGATGTGTTGTTGCTACTAGAAAGAAAACAACAATATTTTATCCAAGGATAGTTCAATTGTTTACTTTAAACACTTTACTTAAAGAAATAATCTATTGCTTGCAACTTAATAATGAAAGGGGTGCGGATGCTAACCTGAAGGTGGATTATTAGTCATAGATGCAGTTAAATTACGGTCTATGAATCTTGTTGTAATGCCCAAATGAATCTCATAGTAATCATCTTGTCATATATCGTCTTTATTGTGTCAATTGTCCAACTGTAATTTTTTTACTCAGCATGTTATTTATCTTTATGGAGAGACACCTCTAGTGAACTGTGAACCCTGGTTCTTTTATTTTACACTGATAAATTCATCTACTGCAGGTATTGTTCTCTTTATTCGTTGCAAACAAACATCTCTTCCCACACTATACGTCTAATCCATTGTTTTCACCAAAACCTGTGAGACTGATAACCTCACTGTAAGTTGGGGCAAAGTATTTTGACTGTATTGTGTGCAGGTTCCACGTTGTTGCTGACACAGGTAGTGTGCTCTACCAAAGTCAGCTAGCAACATCTTCAGAAGTGATTTCTTTCTTTTACTGGTCGAATAAATCTTGGTTTCTTACTGAGGGAAAACTGCTGCTGTGCTCATCATACCTTCCTCTTGGGGGTTCCCAACTGCGTGCTCTGCACAACATCACCGGCTTCTAAGAACCTACACCACATGCCATCATCTCCATCGCAAGGCTCCATATCACCTCCTTCTTCTGCTTCATTACGATCCGGCCCGACCGCCACTCTAGCACCGAGAAGGGAAGATTATTGACTGGAACCCGGATAATCCGGCCAGGGCGGATAATCCGGCCCCAAGTTTCTTCAACGGCTCGATTTCCTGGAGGTGTATAAATACTCCTCTTCTTCAAGCTCAAGCTGCTCGATTTGCTCAATAACACCTCTCCTAGCTGAGCAACTACAATCACTTGATCTCCTCCTTCAACCACCCAAAGTTCTTGATCTTTGGAGAATCGGATCTCGTTCTCGCATGCACGCCGGAGTTTTTAGGACGACACGGAGTTTTCCGGTCGACGTGTCACCGGTCGATTTGACTCCTGCAACGCCTCCAGTGCCACAGAAGCGTTTGGGCAATACAAGTGCGGTGCGGGAGGCGGTAGCAACCACCAAATCCATCGGCAAGTCCTCGACCGCAAAGTCCTCAACCGTGGGCAAGCCACCCCTTGCCCCAGTATTGAGCGTCCGCGGTCATGGAAGCCGACGGTGGTGATGCAAGGCCACTCACATTCGGTGGCGGAGAAGAAGGTCGTGACAACATCGACTATCAATACCTACACACAAGGCCAAGGCGCCGTCGGCGTCCGCAATGACCACACCTTCTCCCTCTTCCGTGGCAGCCGGCGCAACTCGTCCCCGAGTGGCCACTCACGCCTTAGATTTGGGTTAGAGCATCTCTAGCTCAGGGTGGGCATAAAAACCGTGAAACCGAAAACCGAACTGAAGCCGAAACCGAACTAACCGAAATGTCGGTTTTTTCCATTAACCACTATTTTTTCGGTTTTCATTTATACTAACCGAATTAAATTTGGTAGAATTTGGTTTTTAGCCCCACCAACCGAACAAGACCGAATTGACCGAATTGAGTAACCTACCATCAATTTGTGCATAAACCAATCATTCCATAGAAGCCCAATTCGGTTTGATGTTCCAAAAATTGTTCATTCAATGTATGACTTCGGTCTTTGATGTACTAGCTTTTTCTGAATATAGCTTGAAGCCTGCATAATAGAACATATCGCTTGAAGTCTTAGCTACCCCTTTTAATCGCTCACGAGTGATGTACATGTACCACGAGTGACGCAGCCTACCAAATAGCATCCCTCCACGATTGGTGCTCATTTGTCGATTTCTTGCGCAGTTGATGCTTTTTGCGTTGATATGTCAATCACTATTTGCTTTCTTCGGTGATGCCTACTATTTGTTCAAGTGAGTAGGTTCATTCGGTTTTAACCGAAAACCGAACCAAATTTATCGGTTAACCGAATCTTCGGTTTCCTAAATTTTCATGACAATTTCGGTTACCATTTTTGAAAACCGAATTTGTTCACAAACCGCAAAAATCGAACCGAAATTTCGGTTAAAACCGAATGCCCACCCTGATCTCTAGCAGAGCCCGAAAAAACGCAAACCGAAAAGGAAGGATTCAGTCTCCCGAAAACGAGAGTTTGTCCGTTTTTGGCAGTAGCGCAGAACAGAAACCGTAAAACACGAACTAAAAACATGTAATCAGAAATCTCGCGGGAGAATTCATCGATGAACACAAATAGACGATAGTTGTTGCTCCGATTGAGCACCAAACAGTACATAATTCAAACTAATAACCTAAATTTACTAATATCCGCAACAGGCGATCTAATTTTGCCCAAAAAGCGGCCAGACGGCGACGTCAGCGGTGGTGGCGGTGGAAGGCGAGGCGGCGAACGCTTGGAGCTCCTAGTCGTCATCGAGGTCGACGATCTCCTGCTGGAAGCGGCGGGCGCGTTCTTCACGGCGCGCCGCCTCGTATTCCTGGACCTGCCGGACGGCGTCGGCCTCATCGAGGCGCCAGCGTCGACGGGCCTCCGCGGCGGACACGGCCGCCACCTGAGCGACAACCGCGTCTTCCTCCTCGTCGTCGTGGACGTAGTCCTCGGCGGACACGACCGTCGCCGCCGTATGCGCGACGACAGCCAGCTCCGCCTCCTCCTCCTCTTCTTCCTCCTCCTCCTCCTCCTCCTCCTCCTCCGACTCAGACCAACGGAGGCGTCGCGAACCGCCGGTGGAGGACCCCTCGCCTCCTAGCGCGTACTTGGCGAGCTTCCCCGGGGGCGTGAGCCCCCTGTTGGTCCACCGGCGGGCGCTGCGCTTGCGCGCGCCCTCCGAGCGGACCCATTTCCGCCGCTCCTCGGTGCGGAATACGGGCGTACGCGGCGGCGACTCCCCGCCGCCCAATCCGGCAGCTGGGCTGCCAGCACCTCCACCGGAGGGCATCGTGCGGCGAAGGTTGGAGGTGCGGTGGCTGGTTGCGCGTGGATTGCTCGTCGGAGCGGGAGACTGGCGGCGGCGGAGGAAGATAAGACGGCGGAGGGGAGTAGGGTTTGCGACCCGAACTCCCCTCGGCGAACCCTTTTAATAGGGCCGTGCGGCGATTTGTTCGGGCCCCTGAACTTCCAATTCGGACCGGCCCACTTTTTCGGGTGCTGTTCTGCGCCAGTTTCGGCCCGAACCCGTAAATCCGCCGGAAAAGTTCCGATTCTGGCAGGATTTTACGGGCTCTGTTAGATATGCTCTTATTCATGTCCCAATTAAATTCTACATACACTCAAGGGCGACGGTGATAGTTACGGCGACGCCTACACAAAGGAAGTAGAGGTCGGCGCCTTAGAGGTCGTGGAAGAAGAGACCGAGGAAGATGCTATGTTATGCTTTTGGATCAAACTTATTTGAGATATTTTAGTTGTTTATTAAGAGTTTGGGTTCCAATCTGACGGCGGCCACCGTTTGAAGAACTAAATTTATTATCATCTATTTTTGTCCGTAGTTTTGTCCTCTAAATTATAGGGATTTCGGTTATAACTGACGGACTGACCTTCCCGTAAAAACAACTGTATGGAGCATAAGATTGAAAATGCAATGCAACATATCTCATGTCTACCACTCAATGTAACGATTCAATCCTCTCTACTCTCCAACTCCCCTTCCCTTTTGGTTGGCAAACAAGCTGTATAGGTGAAACGTTAAATGACAGCAGCAAACGACCTAACATCTGAAGCTTGCATGCCAAAAGCTATGGCAACAAATACGAAGGACAGAACACAATGCTGTACTACCATATCACTCATACAGGCTACGAATCAATGATGCTAGGTAGCCTCTTCACGGTGGGAGATCTCTCAAGCGGTGCTGTCAATTGCCATCGGCTGTGCATCCTGCTTCGCGGGAAGCTTATCTGCATCTTCCACCTTCCTCCATTTCGCGAACATGTTGCCGTAGAACTTTGCGTCCCTCTTATTGTACTCCCTCATCCGATCCTTCAAGGCCTTGTACGCAACCTTCACCTCCCTGGGGTAAGGAAAAAACATCAGGAATCAGTAACCATTCTGGACGACATAATATTACTGACAGCTGAAGGAATTTGGTAGCTACAGTGGAGATGGAAGGCGCCTCTACCTGTTGTCTGGGTCGATTTCCAGTGCCTTCTTGATATCTAACTCTGCCAGTTCAAGATCAACGAGTGCGGTGTACGCCTGCGCCCTTCTGTATAAGGCCTTCACGTTTGTGCTCTCCAGTTCCAAAACCTGTTCAGGGCTCATGGTTAGATCTCTGTAATTCCACCCATGGAAACGTCACAACATGCCATATCCGAGCAATATAGTTACCTTTGTGCAGAGTTTCACTGCTTCTTTGTAGTCTTTCAGTTTGAGCTTGCACGCAGCATCGTTCAAGTTAATGCTGATCTTGAGTGCTTTAGATTGCTTCTTCTCATCCTCGCTGTAAGAGCTATCATACTCAATGTACTTGGCAGCCTATTCAGAAGAACAAGAAAACAAAATCTATGTCAGAAAATCAATCCATAATATATTCACCAATAACAGGATGTTGGACAAAATGCACTGACTTTCAGTTAAAAGCCTGCTGCCTACCTTCTCATATCTCTTGGAGGCCTTGGCATACTTGCCCATTTTAAACCATACATTCCCTTCCTCTTTCTTCTTCGCAGCTGCTTCAATCTTCTCAGGGTTGCTCTTCAAATCCCAAGATTCTTTCTCCTGAGAAAAAGAGAAGAACGTATATGAATACCTGATCAATAGCAGAGGCTGAGATAGACAGACAGGTAAACAAGAAATTAGATAGCCACCACGGTTACCTTCTCAAATGAGACCAGCTCCACTTCATAGAAGACGGTTGAATTGGGAGGAACCACAGCGAGCTCACCCTTCGTTTCAGTGGATCCAAACGCAAGTTCAGGTGGTATTTTCACCAATGCGACCTCTCCTTTCTTCATGGTGATCACTGTTTTGTCCAGGCCATCAATGACCTGCTCCTCATCTGTCTTGAACTCAAACGGTTCACCGTCTTCATGTCCCTTCTTGATGAACACAGTGCCGTCCTCCAACTTGCCGACCAGCCTCACTGCCAATTGAGATGTACTACGCGATCAGTAAACTTTTCTCACACACTTTAACTTCTCACAAGGCACCTCAAGTATTTTAGCGATTTTTCACACACCTCTGACAACTGCCCCATCGTTGGGACGCTCGTAACCTTCGCCGTCCTTGAGCACCTTCTTCAAGATCCTCTTATTGTCGCCAATCAGCGTCACCGTCTTCCAAGACACCAGCTCAAGATCTATGTGCAGGGTAGCATTTGGGGGCACTGCGCCTTCGACTTCAGAAGCTGGTCTTCCTTGCTCGCCAAAGCCGTCTGTTCGTCATCACACAATCAAATACATAATGACTCCAGTGCTAAATTTTTACTGTGTGCCCAAACGTACTCGAGAATGTGGAACAGGCACTCACATTGTGGCTTGACAGTGAGGACGACTTTCTCGCCCTTCTTCATAGTCTTCACAGCCTTGGAAAGTGCCGGGCAGAAGTAACCTGAAATAGTCAAGAAAAAACGTGCATCAGACAGAGAACAGGCACTTCAGAGAAAAATCCTCCAATGCAATTGCAAAGGATCAGTAAACTTAGGGACTAACCATCTTTCACAGCGAATTCAACAGCATCGGATTTGGACACGACCGTTCCATCCTCAAGCCTCGCCTCGTACTTGACTGAATAAACAAGGCAGAGCAGCAGATGAGACGCATGTTAGTTGACTATTTCGTGGAATTAAACAAGTTGAATTACAGTTCAACTAAAGAATGGTGTGAAAGGTCTCGTGTGGGTTCAGTTACGGTGAGACATTTCAGTTTAGGCCAGATTAGATAGAGGAAACTGAAATTTTGGTAAAATTTGGCAGCAAAATTCGAACGGGAGTCAGGGAGATTGCCATGTTAGAAACCAGAATCACAAACATCTGCCTGACACGTACCGAGAACTTCGTCGAGATCCTTGGGGTTCTCCCACTTCTGGCCCTCGACCAGGACCTTCTTGAAGATGCCGCCGTCCTTGCAGATGTCCTTGACGCTGGCCCACGACAGGAGCTCGACGTCGAACTGGAGCGTGGCGTTTGGTGGGATCTTGGGCGGGGAGCCGGCCTGGCCGTAGGCGAGGTCGGGCGGGATGGTGAGGACGGCGTTCTCGCCCTTCTTCATGGTCTTGATGCCCTGATCCCATCCCTTGATGACCTGCCCCTGGCCGAGCTTGAACTTGAACGGCGTCCCGCGGTCGCGGCTCGAGTCGAACTTCGTGCCGTCGAGGAGGGTGCCCGTGTAGTGCACTGCGTAGGACATTCAGGTTATTATTTCCGTTTCGATGATTTGTTTGTTCAGTGAGACGGAGAAAGAGATCAGATGAATTTTTGTTGTTGTTGCGTCAGAGAAAAAAGAGATCAGATGCAGCGGGTATAATCACTAATCAGTACCTTCGACCTCGTCGCCGGTCTCGGGCCGTTCCCAGCCCTCGCCCTCCTTGAGGAGCTTCTTCTTGAGCCCCTGCGTCCCGATCTCCTTCTCCTCCCCGACCTTCATTGCCGCCGGGGAGTCGGCCTCATCCTCGTCATCGCCGTCGAGGTCATCCATGGGCTCACCGTCGTCCGGCTCGTTCATGGTCTCGTCCACCTCCTCCTCGACCGCCCTCATCGTCTCCTCCACGCCGGCCATTGGATCGTGGGTGCCAAAGGCAAAATCAAATGGTGTGTAGGTGGAAAGATCAAACGATCGATGCGCGCGCGATTGCAGTATGTGTTTCTGTGCGTTATGCAGGTTGTTTGCAGGCAGAGCGAGGCGGGGTTTGGATCGTTGGCATTTTATAGGTGAGCAGAGATTGTCGTGCACGAGGATATGGTGTTCTAGAGCATTCCTGTGGGGGCTAGATCGGGCGACGGTGACGGAGGATTGAGAGAAGCTTCCAGAGTAGTGTCGGTGGGGAAGCAGGGGCGAGATTGCTTTGGACGACCGTGGATGCTTCCAGAGACAGGGGCGGAAGCAGTGCAAGACGACTCTTTTTTCTTTTTCATCAAAATGTACGGCATGTCACACACCCCTGATCGGGTATATAGGGCCCGGCCCATTTCGGTATTTTTTCCGTTTTCAATTTATTCTTTCTCTTTTCTTTTTTATTTCTTTTTCCTGTTTTTTTCATATTTCCTTTTTTCTTTTTTCTCAAATTCGTAAAACGTGCAAATTTAAAAAAATGTTCAATTTTGAAAACTTTAAAATTATTTAAACTAAAAAATGTTCAAACTAAAAAATGTTAAAATCTAAAAAATGTTCAAAGTTAAAATATTATTCGTATTTGAAAAATGTTTATATCAAAAATGTTTAAATTTAAAATATGTTTATATTCGAAAAATGTTCAAATACTAAAGAAAATTTAAAATTTAAAAAATGTTCAATCTCAAAAAATGTTCAAATTTGAAAATTGTTTAAATTTTGAAAAAACTTCTAATTTTTATTTTTTGAAAACAAATATTTTTTATAAAAAGTAATAAAAATTAAAACTTTAAGATTTTAAAGTAAACGGATTTAAAATATTTCTGCTTTTTAAATAATAAAAATAAGTAAACAGAAAAGAAAAGGAGAATAAGAAGAAAAAAACGAACTTACCTGGTGGGCCACGGCCCACTACAGAACTGCCGGGTCGGGGGGTTTGCAGCACCCCATCGGCACCGACCCGATCGGTGTATAGCACCTCCCGCTGAACAACGTAACTGGTTTCTCTTTGTTGGCTTGGCTCGGCTCGGTGTAGCTAGGTTTCTTTCTTGGGGTGCAATTTTGTAACTCGGCTTCACCAGTTGATGAATCACAATCTCTCTCTCTCTCTCTCTCTCTCTCTATATATATATATATATATATATATATATATATCATTATAAACAACCCATTCAGATGTAATTTGTTTTTAAAAAATATCTTGACGATTTTATTTGTTTTCTATAATTTTTGTTTGTTATTATACAAAAAAGCATGTATTGTAGATAAATACATGGCTAAGTGTTGATGAAATTCATTGTTTCCAAAATTGTAGCCTAAATTTGAGGCGGCCTTCGTAGCCTGTCATGATGAGTATCAGCAGGCCTCTGCGCAGTGAAATTGTAGACTACTATTCCGGTCCATTCATGTCCCTCTAATCTACTGTGTAGCAGTCAAGTAGAACCGACAGGCATCAGCTAAATAAAACGACTGCCATCGCAACCTCTAGGTTTAGTAACAATTTTGTTTTGTCGAAATTGTATCTTCAAATTTGAGTTTAAATGCACATGCACTTGTAAGAAAATGATGATATTGATTTGATGTCCAGGTGATCCCCTTTATTTTGACTCCTTTGGGAGTGGAGAGATACTGAATTTTGCAGTGGAAGCGATGGAGAAGACCGACGACACTGGATGGTCTTCTCCATCAGCTTCACAAAAATTTGCTCCATAATTTTTTTTGTTGGCTACAACCATACAACATTGAAATAACTTTATATACCTAAATAATATTAATATTGTCGTTAGTAGTGAGATGAGAATAACAATAGCACCGACATCATATGGTAGGCAAATTCTTTTCTGGAGAGAATATCTTTTAAACTTCTTCACCTTCAGTGTAGCTAGTTGTACCCACCTTGATCTTGTGATTATGGATAGTATCTGCCAAATGAAACTCTGTTTTCATATATCCTTCTTCAATTCTCTTCTTATCTTCTTTATCTCTATTTTTATCTTATCCATCGCTTCCTCTATTTTTCGGGTTGCCTCATGAGCTAGATCTAGCTTCTCTTCGACCTGGTTCTTCTCATCAATCTTTGAGTTCAGATCTTTCAAAATAACCATTTTTCGACTCACAATGTTTATAGTCATCTTCCAACCCCGAATACCACATTCACACGTAAATTCCTAAAAGATAGTGCCTATATAAAATCGAATATGCATAATTTGGAAAAAATATATAAAATTGTAGAAACCTTATGAATTATACATTGTCATGCTCGGAGGTTGTGTTTTAGTCCCCGTTGAGGGGCTCGCTATCCTCGCTGGTAGAAAACGAAAGCGGCGGCCACATGGGGACAACGACGGAGAGCGGTGATGTCGTGGTATCGTCACGGCATATGCCATAGGGTGGCTAATGAGAGTGGTTCCTAGTATGTTCTACGGCGGTATCCGGATGCGGGTATGGGCGCGAGCGACACGGCGACGTACCTAGGTTCGAGGCTCTCCTGTGGAGGTAACACCTCTACTCCTGCTATGAGTGTATAAGCAATATCACAGTACAATGGTGCTCCTTGAGTTGTATCCGGTTGCTCGGGGAGGCTAAGGTAGACGAAGGTCTCTCCCAGAGTAGCGCTAAGACTAGAATGGCTAAATGATCGATCGTCCCCTTGCACGAGAGGGGTAGCATAACTTATATAGACGCTGGCAATATACAAAGAAGTCCCTATGACCTAGTGATGGCCTGCTCTGACCAGTTTAGGTACTAGGGGACCGGCGGTATGACCGCGTTGACCTCGAGGGAACGGTTCTGCTGGCTCGTTTTGTCCTCGGGCTCGGAGGTGAAGATGATGTAGGTGGCATCCTCGGCCAGGTACCGGACATGCTGCACTTGGTTAGCCTCATGGTGCTCGAGGTTGGCGTTTTCTGCGCCGGCTTGGCCACCCGGCCCGCCGGATGGTGGAGGCGGGGGTGGAGGGGGCAGCGGTTTGCCGCTTGTCAGCCGCTTCATGAAGTGGCACTCGCGGGTGGTGTGGTTGGAGGAGTTCTTGCCGCTGTGGTACTTGCACGGCACGTCAAGCATTTGCTCAAAGGTGAAATTCGGCTTCCAGGGCCGGTCCTGCTTCTGGCGCCGGCTTCCGCCAGCCGCCGTATGGTCCGACACGGCTGCCACATGGGCGGAACCGTACCGGCGGTCCAGCTGGTCGCTGTGCCGCTTGCCGCGGTAGTTGTCCCGCCGGCTGCCATGATAGGCGCCCTCGGCCGGCTTGCTCTCGGCCGCCATGTGGTTGTCCCGCCTGGACGGAGCAGGCGAAGCTTCAGCCGGAGCCTTGCCGGCTTCCTCAGCCAGCGCATACTTGTCCGCGATGGCCAGGATGGAGGCCATGGTCTTGGGCTCGTTGCGGCGTAGCTTGTGCCACAACATAGTGTTGGGCCGGCAGCCGCCCATGAAGAAGCTGATGGCTTGGATCTCGTGGACACCCTCGCAGGAGTTGCGCATCTCGCACCAGCGCGTCAGGTACGCGCGATTCGTCTTGTCCGGACCCTGCTTGCACATTTCCAGCTGCTGGGGGCGACCCGGCCGGTGGTAGGTGCCGGTGAAGTTGCTGACGAAGGCCTCCTCAAAGTCCAGCCAGCCGTTTATGCTGTCGGCTGGCAGGTTGTTGAGCCAGATGCGGGCGGAGCCGACCAGCATCAGGGGGAGTAGCGTACCGCCTAGCGCTTGTTGCCCCTGGCGATGCCGACTACGGTGGAGAAGTACAGCAGCTAGTCCTCCGGTTTGGCGGTGCCGTCATACTTGGGGGTGTCACGGGGGAGCACGAAGCCGTCGATCATGGGCTCATGATACGTCTCCGACGTATCGATAATTTCTTATGTTCCATGCCACATTATTGATGATATCTACATGTTTTATACATACTTTATGTCATATTTATGCATTTTCTGGAACTAACCTATTAACAAGATGCCGAAGAGCCAGTTGATGTTTTCTACTGTTTTTGGTTTCAGAAATCCTAGTAAGGAAATATTCTCGGAATTGGACGAAATCAACGCCCAGGGGCCTATTTTCACACGAAGCTTCCAGAAGACCGAAGAGTCAACGAAGTGGGGCCACGAGGTGGCCAGGAGGTAGGGCGGCGTGGCCCAGCCCTTGGCCGCGCCGGCCTGTCTCCTGGGCCCCTCGTGACGCCCCTTGACCTGCCCTTCCGCCTACAAATAGCCTTCGTCGCGAAACCCCCAGTACCGAGAGCCACGATACGGAAAACCTTCCAGAGACGCCGCCGCCGCCAATCCCATCTCGGGGGATTCAGGAGATCACCTCCGGCACCCTGCCGGAGAGGGGATTCATCTCCCGGAGGACTCTACACCGCCATGGTCGCCTCCGGAGTGATGAGTGAGTAGTTCACCCCTGGACTATGGGTCCATAGCATTAGCTAGATGGTTGTGTTCTCCTCATTATGCTTCATTGTCGGATCTTGTGAGCTGCCGAACATGATCAAGATCATCTATCTGTAATGCTATATGTTGTGTTTGTTGGGATCCGATGGATAGAGAATACTATGTTATGTTGATTATCAATCTATTACCTATGTGTTGTTTATGATCTTGCATGCTCTCCGTTATTAGTAGAGGCTCTGGCCAAGTTTTTACTCTTAACTCCAAGAGGGAGTATTTATGCTCGATAGTGGGTTCATGTCTCCGTGAATCTGGGGGAGTGACAGAAACCTCTAAGGTTATGGATGTACTGTTGCCACTAGGGATAAAACATTGATGCTATGTCCGAGGATGTAGTTATTGATTACATTACGCACCATACTTAATGCAATTGTCTGTTGTTTTCAACTTAATACTGGAAGGGGTTCGGATGATAACCTGAAGGTGGACTTTTTAGGCATAGATGCATGCTGGATAGCAGTCTATGTACTTTGTCGTAATGCCCAATTAAATCTCACAATACTCATCATATCATGTATGTGCATGGTCATGCCCTCTCTATTTGTCAATTGCCCAACTGTAATTTGTTCACCCAACATGCTATTTATCTTATGGGAGAGACACCACTAGTGAACTGTGGACCCCGGTCCATTCTTTACATCTGAAATACAATCTACTGCAATTGTTCTACTGTTTTCTGCAAACAATCATCATCCACACTATACATCTAATCCTTTGTTACAGCAAGCCGGTGAGATTGACAACCTCACTGTTTCGTTGGGGCAAAGTACTTGGTTTGTGTTGTGCAGGTTCCACGTTGGCGCCGGAATTCCTGGTGTTGCGCCGCACTATATCTCGCCGCCATCAACCTTCAACGTGCTTCTTGACTCCTACTGGTTCGATAAACCTTGGTTTCTAACTGAGGGAAACTTACTGCTGTACGCATCACACCTTCCACTTGGGGTTCCCAACGGTCGCGTGCTGTACGCGTGTCAAGCTAAATTTCTGGCGCCGTTGCCGGGGAGATCAAGACACGCGGCAAGGGGAGTCTCCACATCGCAATCTCTTTACTTTGTTTTTGTCTTGCTTTATTTTATTTACTATTTTGTTCGCTGCACTAAATCAAAATACAAAAAAATTAGTTGCTAGTTTTATTTTATTTGCTATCTTGTTTGCACTCTATATCAAAAACCCAAAAAAATTAGTTACTTGCATTTACTTTATCTAGTTTGCTTTATTTACTGTTTCTAAAATGGGTACTCCTGAAAATACTAAGTTGTGTGACTTCACAACCACAAATAATAATGATTTCTTATGCACACCTACTGCTCCACCTGCTACTACAGCAGAATTCTTTAAAATTAAACCTGCTTTACTAAATCTTGTTATGCGAGAGCAATTTTCTGGTGTTAGTTCTGATGATGCTGCTGCCCATCTCAATAATTTTGTTGAACTTTGTGAAATGCGAAAGTATAAAGATGTAGATGGTGACATAATAAAATTAAAATTGTTCCCTTTCTCATTAAGAGGAAGAGCTAAAGATTGGTTGCTATCTCTGCCTAAGAATAGTATTGATTCATGGACTAAATGCAAGGATGCTTTTATTGGTAGATATTATCCCCCTGCTAAAATTATATCTTTAAGGAGTAGCATAATGAATTTTAAACAATTGGATACTGAGCATGTTGCATAAGCATGGGAAAGAATGAAATCTTTGGTTAAAAATTGCCCAACCCATGGACTGACTACTTGGATGATCATCCAAACCTTTTATGCAGGACTGAATTTTTCTTCACGGAACCTATTGGATTCAGCTGCTGGAGGTACCTTTATGTCCATCACTCTTGGTGAAGCAACAAAGCTACTTGATAATATGATGATTAATTACTCTGAATGGCACACGGAAAGAGCTCCACAAGGTAAGAAGGTAAATTCTGTCGAAGAAACCTCTTCCTTGAGTGATAAGATTGATGCTATTATGTCTATGCTTGTGAATGATAGGACAAATATTGATCCTAATAATGTTCCGTTAGCTTCATTGGTTGCCCAAGAAGAACATGTTGATGTAAACTTCATTAAAAATAATAATTTCAACAGCAATGCTTACCGGAACAATTCTAGTAACAACTATAGGCCATATCCTTATAATAATGGCAACAGCTATGGTAATTTTTATGGGAATTCTTACAACAACAATAGGAATTCACCCCCTGGACTTGAAGCCATGCTTAAAGAATTTATTAGTACACAAACTGCTTTTAATAAATCTGTTGAAGAAAAGCTTGGGAAAATTGATATACTTGCTTGTAAAGTCGATAGTCTTGCTGCTGATGTTGATCTTTTGAAATCGAAAGTTATGCCTAATGAGAATCATAATCATAAAATTGTCACTACAGCAAATGCCATCCAAGTTAGAATTAATGAGAATATAAGATTGATGGCCGAATTGCGTGCTAGGTGGGAAAGAGAAGAAAATGAAAAAGAAGATAGTATAGCTAAAGTTTGGACTATTACCACCACTAGCAATGCTAATGCTACACATTTTGCTGCACCTCCTACTAATAATGGTAAAAGAATTGGTGTTGGCAATGTTTCCACTTCAAATGCAAAGCGCGAAAAACTACCCGAAACTGCTAAAACTGCTGAAACTGCTTGTGATCTGCTGAAATTTTTTCCAACATTGGGGATGATGATCCCATTGCTTTAGATTATAATGGTTTAAATTTTGATGATTGCCACATCTCTGAAGTTATAAAGTTCTTACAAAAACTTGCTAAGAGTCCTAATGCTAGTGCTATAAATTTGGCTTTCACGAAACATATTACAAATGCTCTCATAAAAGCTAGAGAAGAGAAATTAGAACGCGAAGCTTCTATTTCTAGGAAGCTCGAGGATGGTTGGGAGCCCATCATTAAGATGAAGGTCAACGACTTTGATTGTAATGCTTTATGTGATCTTGGTGCAAGTATTTCTGTTATGCCTAAGAAAATCTATAATATGCTTGACTTGCCACCATTGAAAAATTGTTATTTGGATGTTAATCTTGCTGATCATTCTACAAAGAAACCTTTGGGGAA
Source organism: Lolium perenne (assembly GCF_019359855.2). Lineage (NCBI taxonomy): Eukaryota > Viridiplantae > Streptophyta > Magnoliopsida > Poales > Poaceae > Lolium > Lolium perenne. The sequence continues at coordinate 195,050,287 of NC_067245.2, forward strand.
GGTTGATAATGTTCGCATTACCGTTAACAATAACCTTGTCCCCGTTGATTTTGTTGTCTTGGATATTGAATGCAATGCATCTTGTCCCATCATATTGGGAAGACCTTTTCTTCGAACTGTTGGTGCTATCATTGATATGAAGGAAGGTAATATTAAATATCAATTTCCTCTCAAGAAAGGTATGAAACACTTCCCTAGAAAGAGAATGAAGTTACCTTTTGATTCTATTATTAGAACAAATTATGATGTTGACACTTCGTCTCTTGATAATACTTGATATACACTTTCTGCGCCTAGCTGAAAGGTGTTAAAGAAAAGCGCTTATGGGAGACAACCCATGTTTTTACTACAGTATCTTTATTTTATATTTGTGTCTTGGAAGTTGTTTACTACTGTAGCAACCTCTCCTTATCTTAGTTTTGTGCTTTGTTGTGCCAAGTAAAGTCGTTGATAGTAAGGTTCATACTAGATTTGGATTACTGCGCAGAAACAGATTTCTTTGCTGTAACGAATCTGGGCAAAATTCTCTGTAGGTAACTCAGAAAATTATGCCAATTTACGTGAGTGATCCTCAGATATGTGCGCAAATTTCATTCAATTTGAGCATTTTCATTTGAGCAAGTTTGGTGCCTCAATAAAATTCGTCATTACGAACTGTTCTGTTTTGACAGATTCTCCCTTTTATTTCGCATTGCCTATTTTGCTATGTTCGATGGATATTTCGATTCCATTGACTTTCAGTAGCTTTGTGCAATGTCCAGAAGTGTTAAGAATGATTATGTCACCTCTGAACATGTATATTTTGATTGTGCACTAACCCTCTAATGAGTTGTTTTGAGTTTGGTGTGGAGGAAGTTTTCAGGGATCAAGAGAGGGAGATGATACAACATGATCAAGGAGAGTGAAAGCTCTAAGCTTGGGGATGCCCCGGTGGTTCACCCCTGCATATATCAAGAAGACTCAAGCGTATAAGCTTGGGGATGCCCAAGGCATCCCCTTCTTCATCGACAACATTATCAGGTTCCTCCCCTGAAACTATATTTTTATTCCATCACATCTTATGTGCTTTGCTTGGAGCGTCGGTTTGTTTTTGTTTTTGTTTTGTTTGAATAAAATGGATCCTAGCATTCATTGTGTGGGAGAGAGACACGCTCCGCTGTTGCATATGGACAAATATGTCCTTAGGCTTTACTCATAGTATTCATGGCGAAGTTTCTTCTTCGTTAAATTGTTATATGGTTGGAATTGGAAAATGATACATGTAGTAATTGCTAAAATGTCTTGGATAATGTGATACTTGGCAATTGTTGTGCTCATGATTAAGCTCTTGCATCATATACTTTGCACCCATTAATGAAGAAATACATAGAGCTTGCTAAAAATTTGGTTTGCATATTTGGTCTCTCTAAAGTCTAGATAATTTCTAGTATTGAGTTTGAACAACAAGGAAGACGGTGTAGAGTCTTATAATGTTTACAATATGTCTTTTATGTGAGTTTTGCTGCACCGCTTCATCCTTGTGTTTGTTTCAAATAGTCTTGCTAGCCTAAACCTTGTATCGAGAGGGAATACTTCTCATGCATCCAAAATACTTGAGCCAACCACTATGCCATTTGTGTCCACCATACCTACCTACTACATGGTATTTCTCCGCCATTCCAAAGTAAATTGCTTGAGTGCTACCTTTAAACAATTCAAAATTTATTACCTCTGATTTGTGTCAATGTTTTATAGCTCATGAGGAAGTATGTGGTGTTTATCTTTCAATCTTGTTGGGCAAGTTTCACCAATGGACTAGTGGCTTCATCCGCTTATCCAATAATTTTGCAAAAAGAGCTGGCAATGGGATTCCCAGTCCCAAATTAATTAATAAAAATAGACACTCCTCCATGGTATGTGATTGTTGGACGGCACCCGAAGGATTCGGTTAGCCATGGCTTGAGAAAGAAAAGGTGGGGAGGAGTGTCATCATAATAAAACTAAAATAAAAAGGCACTCCTTCATGGTATGAGATTGTTGGCAGGCACCCGAAGGATTCGGTTAGCCATGGTTTGTGAAAGAAAGGTTGGAAGGAGTGCCACACAAAAATAAAAATAAAATGGGAGCCGCTCTTTGAAGGTTTGTCTGGCAAGGGGGTTAGAGTGCCCACTACCATTCGTTGACAACAACAAACACCTCTCAAAATTTTACTTTTATGATCTCTATATGTTTTCAAAATCAAAGCTCTAGCACAAATATAGCAATCAATGCTTTCCTCTTTGAAGGATCATTCTTCTACTTTTATTGTTGAGTCAGTTCACCTATTTCTCTCCACCTCAAGAAGCAAACACTTGTGTGAACTGTGCATTGATTCCTACATACTTGCATATTGCACTTGTTATATTACTTTCCATTGACAATATCCATGAGATATATATGTTATAAGTTGAAAGCAACCACTGAAACTTCATCTTCCTTTGTGTTGCTTCAATACCTCTACTTTGAATTATTGCTTTATGAGTTAACTCTTATGCAAGACTTATTGATGCTTGTCTTGAAGTACTATTCATGAAAAGTCTTTGCTATATGGTTTAGTTGTTTACTCATGTCATTTACATTGTTTTGATCGCTGCATTCATTACATATGCTTACAATAGTATGATCAAGGTTGTGATGGCATGTCACTCCAGAAATTATCTTTGTTATCGTTTACCTGCTCGGGACGAGCAGAAACTAAGCTTGGGGATGCAGATACGTCTTCGACGTATCGATAATTTCTTATGTTCCATGCCACATTATTGATGATATCTACATGTTTTATGCATACTTTATGTCATATTTATGCATTTTCTGGAACTAACCTATTAACAAGATGCCGAAGAGCCGATTCTTTGTTTTCTACTGTTTTTGGTTTCAGAAATCCTAGTAAGGAAATATTCTCGGAATTGGACAAAATCAACGCCCAGGGGCCTATTTTCACACGAAGCTTCCAGAAGACCGAAGAGTCAAAGAAGTGGGGCCACGAGGTGGCCAGGAGGTAGGGCGGCGCGGCCCAGTCCTTGGCCGCGCCGGCCTGTCTCCTGGGCCCCTCGTGACGCCCCTTGACCTGCCCTTCCGCCTACAAATAGCCTTCGTCGCGAAACCCCCAGTACCGAGAGCCACGATACGGAAAACCTTCCAGAGACGCCGCCGCCGCCAATCCCATCTCGGGGGATTCAGGAGATCGCCTCCGGCACCCTGCCGGAGAGGGGATTCATCTCCCGGAGGACTCTACACCACCATGGTCGCCTCCGGAGTGATGAGTGAGTAGTTCACCCCTGGACTATGGGTCCATAGCAGTAGCTAGATGGTTGTCTTCTCCTCATTATGCTTCATTGTCGGATCTTGTGAGCTGCCGAACATGATCAAGATCATCTATCTGTAATGTTATATGTTGTGTTTGTTGGGATCCGATGGATAGAGAATACTATGTTATGTTGATTATCAATCTATTACCTATGTGTTGTTTATGATCTTGCATGCTCTCCGTTATTAGTAGAGGCTCTGGCCAAGTTTTTACTCTTAACTCCAAGAGGGAGTATTTATGCTCGATAGTGGGTTCATGTCTCCTTGAATCTGGGGGAGTGACAGAAACCTCTAAGGTTATGGATGTACTGTTGCCACTAGGGATAAAACATTGATGCTATGTCCGAGGATGTAGTTATTGATTACGTTATACACCATACTTAATGCAATTGTCTGTTGTTTTCAACTTAATACTGGAAGGGGTTCGGATGATAACCTGAAGGTGGACTTTTTAGGCATAGATGCATGCTGGATAGCGGTCTATGTACTTTGTCGTAATGCCCAATTAAATCTCACAATACTCATCATATCATGTATGTGCATGGTCATGCCCTCTCTATTTGTCAATTGCCCAACTGTAATTTGTTCACCCAACATGCTATTTGTCTTATGGGAGAGACACCACTAGTGAACTGTGGACCCCGGTCCATTCTTTACAACTGAAATACAATCTACTGCAATTGTTCTACTATTTTCTGCAAACAATCATCATCCACACTATACATCTAATCCTTTGTTACAGCAAGCCGGTGAGATTGACAACCTCACTGTTTCGTTGGGGCAAAGTACTTGGTTTGTGTTGTGCAGGTTCCACGTTGGCGCTGGAATCCCTGGTGTTGCGCCGCACTACATCTCGCCGCCATCAACCTTCAACGTGCTTCTTGACTCCTACTGGTTCGATAAACATTGGTTTCTAACTGAGGGAAACTTACTGCTGTACGCATCACACCTTCCACTTGGGGTTCCCAACGGTCGCGTGCTGTACGCGTGTCAGCTCACCTAAGATCCGGGGCCCGAAGCACTTTGGGCCGGCTGGCCCCTCTTCTTCCGCGATGCGGGATTCCACAAGCCGGTCGAGGCGGTCTTGGGCGTCAACCGGCTCGACGCGCGGGCCCAGCCGGGAGCGTGCCGGCTGGTGATACGTCTCCGACGTATCGATAATTTCTTATGTTCCATGCCACATTATTGATGATTTCTACATGTTATATGCACATTTTATGTCATATTTATGCGTTTTCCGGAACTAACCTATTGACGAGATGCCGAAGGGCCAGTTGCTGTTTTCTGCTGTTTTTGGTTTCAGAAATCCTAGTAAGGAAATATTCTCGGAATCGGACGAAGTCAACGCCGAAGATCTTAGAATCCCCGGAAGCATCCAGAACACCCGAGAACCGCCAGAGGAGGGGCACAGGCCCACCAAACCCTAGGCCGGCGCGGCCAAGGGGGGGCCCGCGCCCCCTATAGTGTCATCGCCCTGTTGACCTTCTGACGCCGCCTCTTCGCCTATATAAAGCCCCTCGACCTAAAACCTTGATACGAAAAAGCCACGGTACGAGAAACCATCCAGAGCCGCCGCCATCGCGAAGCCAAGATCTGGGGGACAGGAGTCTCTGTTCCGGCACGCCGCCGGGACGGGGAAGTGCCCCCGGAAGGCTTCTCCATCGACACCGCTGCCATCTTCACCGCCATCTTCATCAACGCTGCTGTCTCCCATGAGGAGGGAGTAGTTCTCCATCGAGGCTCGGGGCTGTACCGGTAGCTATGTGGTTCATCTCTCTCTCTCTATGTACTTCAATACAATGTTCTCATGAGCTGCCTTACATGATTGAGATCCATATGATGATGCTTGTAATCTAGATGTCGTTATGCTAGTCAAGTGAATTTTACTTATGTGATCTCCGGAGACTCCTTGTCCCACGTGTGTAAAGGTGACAGTGTGTGCACCGTGTGGGTCTCTTAGGCTATATTTCACAGAATACTTATTCACTGTTATGAATGGCATAGTGAAGTGCTTATTTATATCTCTTTATGATTGCAATGTGTTTTGTATCACAATTTATCTATGTGCTACTCTAGTGATGTTATTAAAGTAGTTTATTCCTCCTGCACGGTGTAATGGTGACAGTGTGTGCATCCGTGTTAGTACTTGGCGTAGGCTATGATTGTGATCTCTTGTAGATTATGAAGTTAACTATTGCTATGATGGTATTGATGTGATCTATGCCTCCTTTCGTAGCGTGAAGGTGACAGTGTGCATGCTATGTTAGTACTTGGTTTAGTCGTGTTGATGTTTCATGCACTCTAAGGTTATTTAAATATGAACATCGAATATTGTGGAGCTTGTTAACTCCGGCATTGAGGGTTCGTGTAATCCTACGCAATTAGTGGTGTTCATCATCCAACAAGAGAGTGTAGAGTATGCATTTATCTATTCTGTTATGTGATCAATGTTGAGAGTGTCCACTAGTGAAAGTATGATCCCTAGGCCTTGTTCCTAAATACTGCTATCGCTGCTTGTTTACTGTTTTACTGCGTTACTACTGCTGCGTTACTACTGCTTGTTTACTGTCCTGGGCAAGGCACTTTTCTGGTGCCGTTGCTACTACTTATTTATACCACCTGTATTTCACTATCTCTTCGCCGAACTAGTGCACCTATTAGGTGTGTTGGGGACACAAGAGACTTCTTGCTTTCTGGTTGCAGGGTTGCATGAGAGGGATATCTTTGACCTCTTCCTCCCTGAGTTCGATAAACCTTGGGTGATCCACTTAAGGGAAACTTGCTGCTGTTCTACAAACCTCTGCTCTTGGAGGCCCAACACTGTCTACAGGAAAAGGAGGGGGCATAGACATCAAGTACTTTTCTGGCGCCGTTTCCGGGGAGGAAAGGTAAAAGGCACTCATACTCCGGTTCCAGGTAACAGTACTTTTCTGGCGCCATTGTGTTTGTGCTCAAAGCTATTTCCTTTAGATCCTGCAATTGCATCTTTTTGTTTCTTGTTTACACTAGTTAGGCATAATGGAAAACAACAAAAATATGAGAGATCTTTATGAACTTTATCATGAATTAGGACATGATGTGTTTGAAGAGAGAATTAAAAAACCCATGGAACTTTATATGCATGCTAATGGAAATGTTATTAATATGAATGCTTTGAACACTATTGTTGCTAATGCTATGGAAAATTCTAAGCTTGGGGAAGCTGGTTTTGATGAGCATGATCTTTTTAGTCCCGCAAGCATTGAGGAGGAAATTTACTTTGATGATACTTTGCCTCCTATTTATGATGATTATAATGATAGTAGTCTTTTGTTGCCACCTGTTATGGAGGATAAATTTGATTATGAATACAATATGCCTCCTATATTTGATGATGAGAATAATAATGATAGCTAATTTGTTGAATTTGCTCCCACTACAACTAATAAAATTGATTATGCTTATGTGGAGAGTAATAATTTTATGCATGAGACTCATGATAAGAATGCTTTATGTGATAGTTATATTGTTGAGTTTGCTCATGTTGCTACTGAAAGTTATTATGAGAGAGGAAAATATGGTTGTAGAAATTGTCATGTTACTAAAACACCTCTCTATATGCTTAAAATTTTGAAGTTGAGCTTGTCTAGTTTTCCTATGCTTGTTGCATTATGCCTACATAACTTGTTTATTTACAAGATTCCTATGCATAGGAAGCATGTTAGACTTAAACTTGTTTTGAATTTGCCTCTTGAAGCTCTCTTTTGCTTCAAAGACTATTTCTTGCGAGTGCATCATCAAAACTGCTGAGCCCATCTTAATGGCTATAAAGAAAGAATTTCTTGGGAGATAACCCATGTGTTATTTTGCTACAGTACTTTGATTTATATTTGTGTCTTGGAAGTTGTTTACTACTGTAGCAACCTCTCCTTATCTTAGTTTTGTGTTTTGTTGTGCCAAGTAAAGTCGTTGATAGCAAGGTTGATACTAGATTTGGATTACTGCGCAGAAACAGATTTCTTTGCTGTCACGAATCTGGGAAAAATTCTCTTTAGGTAACTCAGAAAATTATGCCAATTTACGTGAGTGATCGCCAGATATGTACGCAACTTTCATTCAATTTGAGCATTTTCATTTCAGCAAGTCTGGTGCCCCAATAAAATTCGTCTTTACGGACTGTTCTGTTTTGACAGATTCTGCCTTTTATTTCGCATTGCCTCTTTTGCTATGTGGGATGGATTTCTTTGTTCCATTGACTTCCAGTAGCTTTGAGCAATGTCCAGAAGTGTTAAGAATGATTGTGTCACCTCTGAACATGTGAATTTTTGATTATGCACTAACCCTCTAATGAGTTTGTTTCGAGTTTGGTGTGGAGGAAGTTTTCAAGGGTCAAGAGAGGAGGATGATATACTATGATCAAGGAGAGTGAAAGCTCTAAGCTTGGGGATGCCCCCGTGGTTCATCCCTGCATATTTCAAGAAGACTCAAGCATCTAAGCTTGGGGATGCCCAAGGCATCCCCTTCTTCATCGATAAATTATCAGGTTCCTTCTCTTGAAACTATATTTTTATTCGGTCACATCTTATGTACTTTACTTGGAGCGTCTGTATGTTTTTGTTTTTGTTTTTGTTTGAATAAATGCTTGTGTGGGAGAGAGACACGCTCCGCTCGTTCATATGAACACATGTGTTCTTAGCTTTTAATTTTCATGGCGAAGGTTGAAACTGCTTCGTTAATTGTTATATGGCTGGAAACAGAAAATGCTACATGTAGTAATTGGTATGATGTCTTGAATAATTTAATACTTGGCAATTGTTGTGCTCATGATTAAGCTCTTGCATCATATACTTTGCACCTATTAATGAAGAAGTACATAGAGCTTGCTAAAATTTGGTTTGCATATTTGGTCTCTCTAAAGTCTAGATAATTTCTAGTATTGGGTTGAACAACAAGGAAGACGGTGTAGAGTCTTATAATGTTTACAATATGTCTTTTATGTGAGTTTTGCTGCACCGGTTCATCCTTGTGTTTGTTTCAAATAACCTTGCTAGCCTAAACCTTGTATCGAGAGGGAATACTTCTCATGCATCCAAAATCCTTGAGCCAACCACTATGCCATTTGTGTCCACCATACCTACCTACTACAGTGTATTTCTCCGCCATTCCAAAGTAAATTGCTTGAGTGCTACCTTTAAACAATTCAAAATTTATTACCTCTGATTTGTGTCAATGTTTTATAGCTCATGAGGAAGTATGTGGTGTTTATCTTTCAATCTTGTTGGGCAACTTTCACCAATGGACTAGTGGCTTCATCCGCTTATCCAATAATTTTGCAAAAAGAGCTGGCAATGGGATTCCCAGTCCCAAATTAATTAATAAAAATAGACACTCCTCCATGGTATGTGATTGATTGGACGGCACCCGAAGGATTCGGTTAGCCATGGCTTGAGAAAGCAAAGGTGGGGAGGAGTGTCATCATAATAAAACTAAAATAAAAAGGCACTCCTTCATGGTATGAGATTGTTGGCAGGCACCCGAAGGATTCGGTTAGCCATGGTTTGTGAAAGAAAGGTTGGAAGGAGTGCCACACAAAAATAAAATAAAATGGGAGCCGCTCTTTGAAGGTTTGTCTGGCAAGGGGGTTAGAGTGCCCACTACCATTCGTTGACAACAACAAACACCTCTCAAAATTTTACTTTTATGATCTCTTTATGTTTTCAAAACCAAAGCTCTAGCACAAATATAGCAATCGATGCTTTCCTCTTTGAAGGGCCATTCTTTTACTTTTATTGTTGAGTCAGTTCACCTATTTCTCTCCATCTTAAGAAGCAAACACTTGTGTGAACTGTGCATTGATTCCTACATACTTGCATATTGCACTTGTTATATTACTCTATGTTGACAATATCCATGGGATATACATGTTACAAGTTGAAAGCAACCGCTGAAACTTAATCTTCCTTTGTGTTGCTTCAATACCTCTACTATGAATTATTGCTTTATGAGTTAATTCTTATGCAAGACTTATTGATGCTTTACTTGAAATACTATTCATGAAAAGTCTTTGCTATATGATTCATTTGTTTACTCATGTCATTTACCATTGCTTTGATCGCTGCATTCATTACATATGCTTACAATAGTATGATCAAGGTTATGATGGCATGTCACTCCAGAAATTATCTTTGTTTATCGTTTACCTGCTCGGGACGAGCAGAAACTAAGCTTGGGGATGCTGATACGTCTCCGACGTATCGATAATTTCTTATGTTCCATGCCACATTATTGATGATTTCTACATGTTATATGCACATTTTATGTCATATTTATGCGTTTTCCGGAACTAACCTATTGACGAGATGCCGAAGGGCCAGTTGCTGTTTTCTGCTGTTTTTGGTTTCAGAAATCCTAGTAAGGAAATATTCTCGGAATCGGACGAAATCAACGCCGAAGATCTTAGAATCCCCGGAAGCATCCAGAACACCCGAGAACCGCCAGAGGAGGGGCACAGGCCCACCAAACCCTAGGCCGGCGCTGCCAAGGGGGGCCCGCGCCCCCCTATAGTGTCGTCGCCCTATTGACCTTCTGACGCCGCCTCTTCGCCTATATAAAGCCCCTCGACCTAAAACCTCGATACAAAAAGCCACGGTACGAGAAACCATCCAGAGCCGCCGCCATCGCGAAGCCAAGATCTGGGGGACAGGAGTCTCTGTTCCGGCACGCCGCCGGGACGGGGAAGTGCCCCCGAAAGGCTTCTCCATCGACACCGCTGCCATCTTCACCGCCATCTTCATCAACGCTGCTGTCTCCCATGAGGAGGGAGTAGTTCTCCATCGAGGCTCGGGGCTGTACCGGTAGCTACGTGGTTCATCTCTCTCTCTCTATGTACTTCAATACAATGTTCTCATGAGCTGCCTTACATGATTGAGATCCATATGATGATGCTTGTAATCTAGATGTCGTTATGCTAGTCAAGTGAATTTTACTTATGTGATCTCCGGAGACTCCTTGTCCCACGTGTGTAAAGGTGACAGTGTGTGCACCGTGTGGGTCTCTTAGGCTATATTTCACAGAATACTTAATCACTGTTATGAATGGCATAGTGAAGTGCTTATTTATATCTCTTTATGATTGCAATGTGTTTTGTATCAGAATTTATCTATGTGCTACTCTAGTGATGTTATTAAAGTAGTTTATTCCTCCTGCACGGTGTAATGGTGACAGTGTGTGCATCCGTGTTAGTACTTGGCGTAGGCTATGATTGTGATCTCTTGTAGATTATGAAGTTAACTATTGCTATGATGGTATTGATTTGATCTATGCCTCCTTTCGTAGCGTGAAGGTGACAGTGTGCATGCTATGTTAGTACTTGGTTTAGTCGTGTTGATCTTTCATGCACTCTAAGGTTATTTAAATATGAATATCGAATATTGTGGAGCTTGTTAACTCCGGCATTGAGGGTTCGTGTAATCCTACGCAATTAGTGGTGTTCATCATCCAACAAGAGAGTGTAGAGTATGCATTTATCTATTCTGTTATGTGATCAATGTTGAGAGTGTCCACTAGTGAAAGTATGATGCCTAGGCCTTGTTCCTAAATACTGCTATCGCTGCTTGTTTACTGTTTTACTGCGTTACTACTGCTGCGTTACTACTGCTTGTTTACTGTCCTGGGCAAAGCACTTTTCTGGTGCCGTTGCTACTACTTATTTATACCACCTGTATTTCACTATCTCTTCGCCGAACTAGTGCACCTATTAGGTGTGTTGGGGACACAAGAGACTTCTTGCTTTGTGGTTGCAGGGTTGCATGAGAGGGATATCTTTGACCTCTTCCTCCCTGAGTTCGATAAACCTTGGGTGATCCACTTAAGGGAAACTTGCTGCTGTTCTACAAACCTCTGCTCTTGGAGGCCCAACACTGTCTACAGGAAAAGGAGGGGGCGTAGACATCAGCTGGCGAGCGCCGCTTGCCTCTGGAGCCGGCCGGTACAGACATCTCTGCGCCGGCTGCCCGGAGTCTTGATCCTGGTTCCGGCTTGGTGGAGGCCGGCTGTGGCCGCTGTTGCCGCTTCCCAGCCGGCTTGTCCGGCTGGAACTTGCGTGGGTGGGCCGGGAGTCCTGGCGCCAGCTTGGTGCTGCTGAGGAGGACTCGGCCGTGTCCCTGGGGCCGTCCCTGTCGTTGCCTGCGGCACCATGAGCGTGAGAAGCTCTGGGAGCGTTGGCTTACCTAGGGTTCTTCGCCTGCACGGCGGCGGCGTGGCACAGCTCAGCCACCCGCCTCGTCTAGCGGTGTAGCTCTTTGCCTTCGAGGCAGCTCAACTCTTCTGCGGCGGCTTCGGCCGCGCGCATGTTCTTGTTGGGGGTGTTGTAGAATGGCAGCTCCGTGGAAGGAGCCGGCGCTTCCGTGCCATCGCGGTCGATCTCGGCGGCTAAGCCGCCTCCCCTCCGGCGAATCTGGCCAGCTCGGCTTGGGTTGTTGCCTCCTGGCGTGAAGCCGTGGGCGCGGTCGTACTCGCGCCGGGTGATTTCCAGCTGGCGCTTGGCAGCGGCCAACTCTTCAGCCTGCCTGAGGAGGAGCTGGCGGTGCGCCTCCAGATCCGCCTCGATGGTGGTGGGGTCGGTGCTTGCTATGAGCGGGGAGCTCAACTTTGACCGGACTTCATCCAGCCGGGATGGTGGCTGGGGCTCCTTTGGGCCCGAGCCGGATGCGCCGCCTGCGCCTGTGCGCTCCAAGGCGGGGCCGCGGATTCGCGTGGCTTTGTCCACGTTCTCCTCCGCAGTGGTCATGACCTCCTGCACGACGCAGGGGTTGGTGAAGTTGTCGCTGGCGCCGGCTCCAGGAGGAGGGCTTGCGCAGCGCAGCACCTGCCGCGGGTAGCGCGGCAGTGCGACGGTGGCGATGTAGACGTCGTGGCCGCCGAAGGCGATGATGCTGCCGCCGGCAGGGAAGGGCCTGTCGGCGAAGCAGCCAACGTTGTCGCTGATGCAGTCGAGGGAGCCGAATCTCCAGATCAAGCCTGAAGCGACTCGCTCGCCGGTGGTGATGGTGACGCCCGTCCGGATGAAGACAGCGGCCGCAGACGCTGAAGGCCCCACGGTGGGCGCCAAATGTCGTGGTATCGTCACGGCATATGCCATAGGGTGGCTAATGAGAGTGGTTCCTAGTATGTTCTACGGCGGTATCCGGATGCGGGTATGGGCGCGAGCGACACGGCGACGTACCCAGGTTCGAGGCCCTCCTATGGAGGTAACACCTCTACTCCTGTTATGAGTGTATAAGCAATATCACAGTACAATGGTGCTCCTTGAGCTGTATCCGGCTGCTCGGGGAGGCTAAGGTAGACGAAGGTCTCTCTCCCAGAGTAGCGCTAAGACTAGAATGGCTAATGGATCGATCGTCCCCTGATGTCTACGGGTGCTTCTATTCTTGTAGACAGTGTTGGGCCTCCAAGAGCAGAGGTTTGTAGAACAGCAGCAAGTTTCCCTTAAGTGGATCACCCAAGGTTTATCGAACTCAGGGAGGAAGAGGTCAAAGATATCCCTCTCAAGAAACCCTGCAACCACAAAGCAAGAAGTCTCTTGTGTCCCCAACACACCTAATACACTTGTCAGATGTATAGGTGCACTAGTTCGGCGAAGAGATAGTGAAATACAGGTGGTATGAATATATGAGCAGCAGTAACGGCACCAGAAAATAACTTGATGCTACAACTGGCGTGTGGTTGATGGTGGTAATATTGCAGGCAGTACAGATGCAGTAAAACAGTAAACAAGCAGCGATGATTGCAGTATTTAGGAACAAGGCCTAGGGATCATACTTTCACTAGTGGATGATACGTCTCCGACGTATCAATAATTTCTTATGTTCCATGCCACATTATTGATGATTTCTACATGTTTTATGCACACTTTATGTCATATTTGTGCATTTTCTGGAACTAACCTATTGACGAGATGCCGAAGGGCCAGTTGCTGTTTTCTGCTGTTTTTGGTTTCAGAAATCCTAGTAAGGAAATATTCTCGGAATCGGACGAAATCAACGCCAAAGATCTTAGAATCCCCGGAAGCATCCAGAACACCCGAGAGCCGCCAGAGGGGGGCCACAGGGGCCCCAGATGATAGGCCGACGTGGCCCACCCCCTGGCCGCGTGGCCCTATGGTGTCGTCGCCTCGTTGACCTCCTGACGCCGCCTCTTCGCCTATTTAAGCCCCTCGACCTAAAACCTCGATACGGAAAAGCCACGGTACGAGAAACCTTCCAGAGCCGCCGCCATCGCGAAGCCAAGATCTGGGGGACAGGAGTCTCTGTTCCGGCACGCCGCCGGGACGGGGAAGTGCCCCCGGAAGGCTCCTCCATCGACACCACCACCATCTCCATCAACGCTGCTGTCTCCCATGAGGAGGGAGTAGTTCTCCATCGAGGCTCGGGGCTGTACCGGTAGCTATGTGGTTCATCTCTCTCCTATGTACTTCAATACAATAATCTCATGAGCTGCTTTACATGATTGAGATTCATATGATGATGCTTGTAATCTAGATGTCGTTGTGCTAGTCAAGTGAATTTTACTTATGTGATCTCTGGAGACTCCTTGTCCCACGTGTGTAAAGGTGACAGTATGTGCACCGTGTGGGTCTCTTAGGCTATATTTCACAGAATACTTATTCACTGTTATGAATGGCATAGTGAAGTGCTTATTTATATCTCTTTATGATTGCAATGTGTTTTGTATCACAATATATCTGCATGCTACTCTAGTGATGTTATTAAAGTAGTTTATTCCTCCTGCACGGTGTAATGGTGACAGTGTGTGCATCCGTGTTAGTACTTGGCGTAGGCTATGATTATGATCTCTTGTAGATTATGAAGTTAACTATTGCTATGATGGTATTGATGTGATCTATGCCTCCTTTCGTAGCGTGAAGGTGACAGTGTGCATGCTACGTTAGTACTTGGTTTAGTCGTGTTGATCTTTCATGCACTCTAAGGTTATTTAAATATGAACATTGAATTGTGGAGCTTGTTAACTACGGCATTGAGGGTTCGTGTAATCCTACGCAATGATGTTCATCATCCAACAAGAGAGTGTAGAGTATGCATTTATCTATTCTGTTATGTGATCAAAGTTGAGAGTGTCCACTAGTGAAAGTCTAATCCCTAGGCCTTGTTCCTAAATACTGCTATCGCTGCTTGTTTACTGTTTTACTGCGTTACTACTGCTGCGTTACTACTGCTTGTTTACCGTCCTGGGCAAAGCACTTTTCTGGTGCCGTTGCTACAACTTATTTATACCACCTGTATTTCACTATCTCTTCGCCGAACTAGTGCACCTATTAGGTGTGTTGGGGACACAAGAGACTTCTTGCTTTGTGGTTGCAGGGTTGCATGAGAGGGATATCTTTGACCTCTTCCTCCCTGAGTTCGATAAACCTTGGGTGATCCACTTAAGGGAAAACTTGCTGCTGTTCTACAAACCTCTGCTCTTGGAGGCCCAACACTGTCTACAGGAAAAGGAGGGGGGCGTAGACATCAAGCTATTTTCTGGCGCCGTTGCCGGGGAGAAAAGGTAAAAGGCACTCATACTCCGGTTCCGTGTAAAGATTTTTCTCGGCGCCATTGTGTTTGTGCTCGAAGCTATTTCCTTTAGATCCTGCAATTGCAACTTTTTGTTTCTTGTTTACACTAGTAAGGCATAATGGAAAACAACAAAAATATGAGAGATCTTTATGAACTTTATCTTGAATTAGGACATGATGTGTTTGAAGAGAGAATTAAAAAACCCATGGAACTTTATATGCATGCTAATGGGAATGTTATTAATATGAATGCTTTGAACACTATTGTTGCTAATGCTATGGAAAATTCTAAGCTTGGGGAAGCTGGCTTTGATGAGCATGATCTTTTTAGTCCCCCAAGCATTGAGGAGAAAATTTACTTTGATGATACTTTACCTCCTATTTATGATGATTATAATGATAGTAGTCTTTTGGTTCCACCTGTTATGGAGGATAAATTTGATTATGATTACAATATGCCTCCTATATTTGATGATAGCTACTTTGCTGAATTTGCTCCCACTACAACTAATAAAATTGATTATGCTTATGTGGAGAGTAATAATTTTATGCATGAGACTCATGATAAGAATGCTTTATGTGATAGTTATATTGTTGAGTTTGCTCATGATACTACTGAAAGTTATTATGAGAGAGGAAAATATGGTTGTATAAATTTTCATGTTACTAAAATGCCTCTCTATGTGCTGTAATTTTTGAAGCTACACTTGTTCTATCTTCCTATGCTTGTTACTTTGCTCTTCATGAACTTGTTTATTTACAAGATTCCTCTGCATAGGAAGCATGTTAGGCTTAAATGTGTTTTGAATTTGCCTCTTGAAGCTCTCTTTTGCTTCAAATACTATTTCTTGCGAGTGCATCATCAAAACTGCTGAGCCCATCTTAATGGCTATAAAGAAAGAACTTCTTGGGAGATAACCCATGTGTTATTTTGCTACAGTACTTTGTTTTATATTTGAGTCTTGGAAGTTGTTTACTACTGTAGCAACCTCTTCTTATCTTAGTTTTGTGTTTTGTTGTGCCAAGTAAAGTCGTTGATAGTAAGGTTCATACTAGATTTGGATTACTGCGCAGAAACAGATTTCTTTGCTGTCACGAATCTGGGCCAAATTCTCTGTAAGTAACTCCGAAAATTATGCCAATTTACGTGAGTGATCCTCAGATATGTACGCAACTTTAATTCAATTTGAGTATTTTCATTTGAGCAAGTCTGGTGCCTCAATAAAATTCGTCTTTACAGACTGTTCTGTTTTGACAGATTATGCCTTTTATTTCGCATTGCTTCTTTTGCTATGTGGGATGGGTTTCTTTGTTCCATTGACTTCCAGTAGCTTTGAGCAATGTCCAGAAGTGTTAAGAATGATTGTGTCACCTCTGAACATGTGAGTTTTTGATTATGCACTAACCCTCTAATGAGTTTGTTTCGAGTTTGGTGTGGAGGAAGTTTTCAAGGGTCAAGAGAGGAGGATGATATACTACGATCAAGAAGAGTGAAAAATCTAAGCTTGGGGATGCCCCGGTGGTTCACCCCTGCATATATCAAGAAGACTCAAGCGTCTAAGCTTGGGGATGCCTTGGGCATCCCCTTCTTCATCAACAAATTATCAGGTTCCTTCTCTTGAAACTATATTTTTATTCGGTCACATCTTATGTACTTTACTTGGAGCGTCTGTTTGTTTTTGTTTTTGTTTTTTGTTTGAATAAATGCTTGTGTGGGAGAGAGACACGCTCCGCTGGTTCGTATGAACACATGTGTTCTTAGCTTTTAATATTCATGGCGAAGTTTCTTCTTCGTTAAATTATTATATGGTTGGAATTGGAAAATGATACATGTAGTAATTGCTAAAATGTCTTGGATAATGTGATACTTGGCAATTGTTGTGCTCATGTTTAAGCTCTTGCATCATATACTTTGCACCCATTAATGAAGAAATACATAGAGCATGCTAAAATTTGGTTTGCATATTTGGTCTCTCTAAGGTCTAGATAATTTCTAGTATTGAGTTTGAACAACAAGGAAGACGGTGTAGAGTTTTATAATGTTTTCAATATGTCTTTTATGTGAGTTTTGCTGCACCGCTTCATCCTTGTGTTTGTTTCAAACAGCCTTGCTAGCCTAAACCTTGTATCGAGAGGGAATACTTCTCATGCATCCAAAATACTTGAGCCAACCACTATGCCATTTGTGTCCACCATACCTACCTACTACATGGTATTTCTCCGCCATTCCAAAGTAAATTGCTTGAGTGCTACCTTTAAATTTCTATTCTCTACCTTTACAATATATAGCTCATGGGACAAATAGCCTAAAAACTATTATGGTATTGAATATGTACTTATGCACTTTATCTCTTATTAAGTTGCTCGTTGTGCGATAACCATGTTCCTGGGGACGCCATCAACTACTCTTTGTTGAATATCATGTGAGTTGCTATGCATGTTCGTCTTGTCTGAAGTAATGGAGATTTACCACCTTATGATTAGAGCATGCATATTGTTAGAGAAGAACATTGGGCCGCTAACTAAAGCCATGATCCATGGTGGAAGTTTCAGTTTTGGACATATATCCTCAATCTCATATGAGAAAATTAATTGTTGCTACATGCTTATGCATAAAAGAGGAGTCCATTATCTGTTGTCTATGTTGTCCCGGTATGGATGTCTAAGTTGAGAATAATCAATAGCGAGAAATCCAATGCGAGCTTTCTCCTTAGACCTTTGTACAGGCGGCATAGAGGTACCCCTTTGTGACACTTGGTTAAAACATGTGCATTGTGATAATCCCGGTAATCCAAGCTAATTAGGACAAGGTGCGGGCACTATTAGTATACTATGCATGAGGCTTGCAACTTGTAAGATATAATTTACATAACACATATGCTTTATTACTACCGTTGACAAAATTGTTTCTTGTTTTCAAAACCAAAGCTCTAGCACAAATATAGCAATCGATGCTTTCCTCTTTGAAGGACCTTTCTTTTACTTTTTATGTTGAGTCAGTTCACCTATTTCTCTCCATCTCAAGAAGCAAACACTTGTGTGAACTGTGCATTGATTCCTACATACTTGCATATTGCACTTATTATATTACTTTACATTGACAATATCCATGAGATATACATGTTATAAGTTGAAAGCAACCGCTGAAACTTAATCTTCCTTTGTGTTGCTTCAATGCCTTTCCTTTGAATTATTGCTTTATGAGTTAACTCTTATGCAAGACTTATTGATGCTTGTCTTGAAGTACTATTCATGAAAAGTCTTTGCTATATGATTCATTTGTTTACTCATGTCATTACCATTGTTTTGATCGCTGCATTCATTACATATGCTTACAATAGTATGATCAAGGTTATGATGGCATGTCACTCCAGAAATTATCTTTGTTATCGTTTACCTGCTCGGGACGAGCAGAAACTAAGCTTGGGGATGCTGATACGTCTCCGACGTATCGATAATTTCTTATGTTCCATGCCACATTATTGATGATTTCTACATGTTTTATGCACACTTTATGTCATATTTGTGCATTTTCTGGAACTAACCTATTGACGAGATGCCGAAGGGCCAGTTGCTGTTTTCTGCTGTTTTTGGTTTCAGAAATCCTAGTAAGGAAATATTCTCGGAATCGGACGAAATCAACGCCAAAGATCTTAGAATCCCCGGAAGCATCCAGAACACCCGAGAGCCGCCAGAGGGGGGCCACAGGGGCCCCAGATGATAGGCCGGCGCGGCCCACCCCCTGGCCGCGCGGCCCTATGGTGTCGTCGCCTCGTTGACCTCCTGACGCCGCCTCTTCGCCTATTTAAGCCCCCTCGAGCTAAAACCTCGATACGGAAAAGCCACGGTACGAGAAACCTTCCAGAGCCGCCGCCACCGCGAAGCCAAGATCTGGGGGACATGAGTCTCTGTTCCGGCACGCCGCCGGGACGGGGAAGTGCCCCCGGAAGGCTCCTCCATCGACACCACCGCCATCTCCATCAACGCTGCTGTCTCCCATGAGGAGGGAGTAGTTCTCCATCGAGGCTCGGGGCTGTACCGGTAGCTATGTGGTTCATCTCTCTCCTATGTACTTCAATACAATAATCTCATGAGCTGCTTTACATGATTGAGATTCATATGATGATGCTTGTAATCTAGATGTCGTTATGCTAGTCAAGTGAATTTTACTTATGTGATCTCCGGAGACTCCTTGTCCCACGTGTGTAAAGGTGACAGTGTGTGCACCGTGTGGGTCTCTTAGGCTATATTTCACAGAATACTTATTCACTGTTATGAATGACATAGTGAAGTGCTTATTTATATCTCTTTATGATTGCAATGTGTTTTGTATCACAATATATCTGCATGCTACTCTAGTTATGTTATTAAAGTAGTTTATTCCTCCTGCACGGTGTAATGGTGACAGTGTGTGCATCCGTGTTAGTACTTGGCGTAGGCTATGATTATGATCTCTTGTAGATTATGAAGTTAACTATTGCTATGATGGTATTGATGTGATCTATGCCTCCTTTCGTAGCGTGAAGGTGACAGTGTGCATGCTACGTTAGTACTTGGTTTAGTCGTGTTGATCTTTCATGCACTCTAAGGTTATTTAAATATGAACATTGAATTGTGGAGCTTGTTAACTCCGGCATTGAGGGTTTGTGTAATCCTACGCAATGATGTTCATCATCCAACAAGAGAGTGTAGAGTATGCATTTATCTATTCTGTTATGTGATCAAAGTTGAGAGTGTCCACTAGTGAAAGTCTAATCCCTAGGCCTTGTTCCTAAATACTGCTATCGCTGCTTGTTTATCGTTTTCATCACATTACCGTCGTTACTACTGCTTGTTTACCGTCCTGGGCAAAGCACTTTTCTGGTGCCGTTGCTACAACTTATTTATACCACCTGTATTTCACTATCTCTTCGCCGAACTAGTGCACCTATTAGGTGTGTTGGGGACACAAGAGACTTCTTGCTTTGTGGTTGCAGGGTTGCATGAGAGGGATATCTTTGACCTCTTCCTCCCTGAGTTCGATAAACCTTGGGTGATCCACTTAAGGGAAAACTTGCTGCTGTTCTACAAACCTCTGCTCTTGGAGGCCCAACACTGTCTACAAGAAAAGGAGGGGGGCGTAGACATCAGTGGACACTCTCAACATTGATCACATAACAGAATAAATAAATGCTATACTCTACACTCTCTTGTTGGATGATGAACACCACTAATTGTGTAGGATTACACGAACCCTCAATGCCGGAGTTAACAAGCTCCACAATATTCGATATTCATATTTAAATAACCTTAGAGTGCATGATAGATCATTGCAATTACACCAAGTACTAACATAGCATGCACACTATCACCATCACACTATGAAGTGGCATAGATCACATCAATACTATCATAGCAATAATTAACTTCATAATCTACAAGAGATTACAATCATAACCTACGCCAAGTACTACACGATGCACACACTGTCACCATTACACCGTGCAGGAGGAGTAGAGTACTTTAATAACATCACTAGAGTAGCACATAGATTAATAGTGATACAAAACTCATATGAATCTCAATCATGTAAGGCAGCTCATGAGATCATTGTATTGAAGTACATAGGAGAGAGATTAACCACATAGCTACCGGTACAGCCCCTTAGCCTCGATGGAGAACTACTCCCTCCTCATGGGAGACAGCAGCGTTGATGAAGATGGCGGTGGAGATGGCAGCGGTGTCGATGGAGAAGCCTTCCGGGGGCACTTCCCCGTCCCGGCAGCGTGCCGGAACAGAGACTCCTGTCCCCCAGATCTTGGCTTCGCGATGGCGGCGGCTCTGGAAGGTTTCTCGTGCTGTGGCTTTTTCGTATCGATGTTTTAGGTCAGGGACATTTATATAGGCGAAGAGGCGGAGTCGGAAGGTCGACGAGGCGACGACACAGTAGGGGGGCGCGGCCCACCCCCTGGCCGCGCCAGCCTATCATCTGGGGCCCACAGGGCCCTCCTCTGGTGGCTCTCGGGTGTTCTGGAAGCTTCGTGGGATTTTAAGATCTTGGGCGTTGATTTCGTCCAATTCCGAGAATATTTCCTTACTGGGATTTCTGAAACCAAAAACAGCAGAAAACAGGAACTGACACTTCGGCATCTCATCAATAGGTTAGTTCCGGAAAACGCATAAAATCATCATAAAGTGTAAACAAAACATGTAGGTATTGTCATAAAACAAGCATGGAACATCAGAAATTATAGATACGTTGGAGACGTATCATCCCCCTGCACGAGAGGGGTAGCACGGCTTATATAGACGCTGGCAATATACAAAGAAGTCCCTATGACCTAGTGGCCGGCTGCGCCGGCTCCGGCTTCCCGCTCCTTCCCGAGGTGCTGATGTCAGGAGCCGTTGAGGCGTTGAGGCCCGTCTTGTCTCCTGCCGAAGTCAGCGGTATGGAGAGGAAGCATCTCTATCGCCATCGATGGCCTGTAGCCGTACGGCGCGGCGCGAGCCATGATGGCTTGTCCGGCGGAGGCACTGTTGCTCTATAGTGCCCCTTACTTTACGGAGGATGAGATCATCGTGGACTTTAGCAGCCGGATCACCTTTCCAGTTCCTTCTCCTGCAAGGCTCACTAGCTTCGAGCCGGTCAGGGGAGAGACAAACCAAGCCGGATATGGCAAAATAGAAGCCGGCCCAGCCATAGCACAGACAGCCATGGCCAGACCAACGTAGACTTTGAACCAGCCGGCTCCCAAGGCAGCCGGCCACGGCTCCAGCCGGCTGCTCCTCAGCCGGCCGTTGCCACGGGCCAGCCGGCCTTGAGCCAGCTGTTCTCAGTCTTTTTCCCTACCCGGGGTCTTCCCCCTGACAGGTGAGTCGACAAAATTGCAATATATGGAGGTGGAGTGGCTTAGAGTTAGGGATTTAGAGAGGAGAGTGGATTGAGCATGCGAGAGTCGGTGAAGATGAGGGGGAGGCAGAAGATGCAGACTACGGAGGCGGTGTAGGCCGGCCGCGTGGGTCGAGTGGCCCACTAGTTTTCGTTGTGGGTTTTATATCCCGCGTGTGTCGAGAAAAATTAGGGTTAACATATGTTTTGGGGTGCCTATTCGAAGGTGGTGGTTTGAGGAACTCAAAATAATAAGGGTCGTTCAGACCTTTGCTGGAGAATTTTTCTGATTTTGCTATAAATTGACTTTTTTTTCGAAATGGGGTGTTTAACCCCGGCTTCTGCATCATGATGATGCACACGGCCTTTTATTAAAACAGTATTTAAAAGTCTTACATAATTCGCATCTCAATCATCGCCTACAGTTGATACAAAAATCAACCAGCGAAACCAAAAGAACATCAAAAAACTACAAATCATTGTAGCCTCCTAGTATGCCGCCAACCAGCCTGGCACAAGATATCCTGAGCGACCGTCTGGAGCCATGTACATCCAGAAACCATGGCATCCCGTAGTCCCTTCGGCGATAGGAGAGCCCATAGCTGAACCCAGGGAGCCATCATATGAATAACCTGCAAGTAGTGAAAAGATTATTTTTTGTTAAAGATAAGATCATTTCGTGCCCTCCAAATAGACCAACATAAAGCCGAAATCCCAACACGGATGAAAGTTTTAGATTGTCTATCTATCTCATTTAACCAATTTCCAAACATATTTGTAATATTGGTTGGAGGTGGAAGATCAAACGTGAAATTAACCGTACGCCAAAGAAGTTTAGCTAATGGACATTTAATGAAAAGATGTTCGACGGTTTCCTGTTCTCCACAAAAAACACACTTCATACATCCATTTCAATTCCGTTTAACCAAATTATCTTTAGTTAATAGTACTTTGTTACTCAGGAACCACATAAAAATCCGTATTTTTATAGGGACCTTAACTTTGACTATGAATAAAGTTAGAGCTCGCGACTCCTTATACACTAGTACACAGCATGCCTTCACACATGGCTAGATTGGTCTGGCACACATGATTTACCCCTGTCACTATGCAAGGGTGGGTGATGAGCCTCTACAACACGCACAACAACGCACACAGTTTATTTCACCGTGCGCAAAGGGGTCTCATTCCGCACACGTCTTAGTCCCGAAAACCGTGCTGATCGCAAACTATGGGTGTTGTTTTGCCGTCTGTGTTCAACTTATATTTCATAAACGTTTTTGTTTAAAATAGTAGTATGTTGATTGCTTATATTCCATACTTTTTTACCCGCAGAACCATAATACCAGCAGATATATGCCCATCTCTACCAGAAACACATAATAGTATGATATCAATTACATTTGAATGCATAGTTCCTTCATATGGAATCATTGTTAGTGAAGAATAATTCCTGACCATCAAGAAAATACTGCACAAATATCATCAACGTGAGAAGATATAAACACGAAAATCTAGAAACAAATCAATGTAGGTCAATGATTAGTGTACTTACCTAAAAATGCAACTGCAAGAACTAGATCCTCAGCCACGCTTAGAAGAAGACAAGCAAGACGTTTTTGTACAAATCAAGGACGAAGATTTATGCTGTCTTTGATCCAGATTATCGGTCGCAGATTTGGCAAAAATGTTGCTTGAAATCTGTCTAGGTTCATTGAATTTGCGACAAGCAATTTGGATCAGAGGGAAAGGAAGGTTTCGAAGGCCTTCGCTCTTGGCAACCAGACCTAGCTTACACAGTGTCTCCAAAATAGTATCCCTGTTATGTCAATATATGTAACCATGGATCAACTTCTACCAAATGGTCTAGCCAATCAACTTCTACAACGTAAGTAAATTACTAGCAAAAGAGCCTGTGCGTTGCATCGGAAGAAACAAATGATCAAACACTACAAAAGAACCATCAGTGTTAACACTTCTTCTCTTTGTCACCATCACATTTTCTCGTATTTACATAATCATAGCTAATAACATTCCAAGCCGGTCCATGCATCCACTTGTAATGGCGCAAGATGGTAATGATGGTGTGCCTCATTCTTAAATTTTATAAATATATGAATTCAAACAAATTTACAGTTAGTACACATGATATTTTTCTAATGGTTCTAAAATTTAGTAAAAAACATTTGTACAAGTCACATTAATTTTATATCACAATATGCCTCGTGGGTAGCACCGGGTTAGATGATATTGGGTGCAATTATAATGTGTGAATGTATCATACATTTACTTTGTGCTTCTTAATTATTTTGAACAATCATTAATAAGTATATTGCTATAACAATTCGGTTTATACCCTAATTAGGCTTGGTTGTGATTTTTTACATCATTATGACATCATCCCATCATTACATTGCATGTTTTTTTACCTGTTTTTGCTAATCCATATTAAAATTTTCAGACCCTATTTTCTTTTACTGAGTTTTATAAATCCATCTTCCCTTTTTTCATATCTTAATTGATAAAAATAAATTAATAATATTGTTTTGGATATGTTGTAAAACTTTTTCAATCTGTCACAAATTTTTGCAAAAAAAATTAAAACAGTTATCCTTTTCTTGTTTCCTCAAACCGGTTTGTTTATTCCATTTATCTTTGTACAAAACAATGGAAGAAAAAAAATGGCCCTACTCTACTCCGAGCCAGACCGGCCTAATCTGGCCCAAGTCTACGAATCGGCTGGAATTTTTCTTCTTCCCAACACCTCAGAGCCGTGAAACAGGGATACAAATCCCCACCAAGCTGGCCTCATTTTCCCCAAACAACACCAATTCTGGCCGTGTGTGGCATCGATTGGCCTTCCGTCCCCTCCAATGCCAGTTGAAGAAGCAGGGGATACCGAGCCGGCTACAGCACCTGCGCGTCGTCGAGTACCTCTCCGTCGAGCGGGTATCCTGCATTCGCATCCTCCGGACGAAGGAGGGCGTCGGCGTTGGAGCGTGTTGCCTAGATCGCCCTACGCACGCGATGGCCAACGGGGCGTCGGCTCCATTTCCTCCTCTCGCGCCGCCACTCACGAGACTGGATGAGCTTCGCGCCCAAATCCATCCTTCCTCTCGCAAACTTCCGCTTCCAGAGAGCACACCCAAGGTGGCCGTCGTGCATTACCAAGTTCGATCCCTAGATCTTGATCTCCCCGAACATCTCTGTTCTGTATTTGTTTGCTTTCCCAAATTAGTCCTCCAATCCATCAGATTGCCAGCGTTGCTTTCCCAAATTAGTCCTCCAATCCCCCAGATTGCCAGCGCGCAAATCCCCCTTCTTTATCCTTTCTGATCTTAGACCAAATGGTGCTGCTGTTTATTGCTTTCCAACTCAGCTTGTTGACAATCCTAGACACTACGCATATAAACCACTGAAAATCCGTATAAGAGATCGAGGTGGGACTATTGCAGGTATACGTAAAAACTGTTACTCAGCTATAGTTGTCCTAGCTTCAGAACGGGCCGCACGTGATTAGCATAGAATTTTTCAATGATTCAACATTTTATGAAGTCCGCGGCCCATAATAGAAAACTCTACCTCTACTTACCAGGGGTGCTCCTACCTGGCCCAGGCGAGCAGGCCGGGGCAACGGAGGAAGCACATGCTCGTGAATACCGATCGACCAAAGAATCGAACCGTTTTTTCAACTTTCCGGTGGCATTGTATGTTATATGTATTTTGGTGGGAGGGTAAAATCGTCTAAAAAAAGTTGAACGAAAATTTTGGCAGAAACCTTAGCTCCTTTATTATTAGGTATAGATTCTAATACATTACACAGATCTGATCAGATCACAAGTACACAATACATAGCACATATAAATATGACCTTCATTTTCTGGAAAAATATAGTTTCGGTACATATACAGCCAATCAGTCCATACAAAGTAAAGTATATCTACCAAATAAATCGATATTACGTATTAATATATTAGAGCAAACTCATCGACCCAGTATTGCTAACTGCACAGATCCGGATAATAAATCTATACCTAATAATAAAGGAGCTAAGGTTTCTGCCAAAATTTTCGTCCAACAATTTTTTGTACCGTTTTACTCTCCCACTAAATCACATATTATGCACCAATGCCATCAAAATAACGTTTCGCGACCGCTCAGAATCTGTCGTGCGAAGTGGGCCTCGGAACGCCGCGTCCTGGGCCTCCACGCGGACTCTCGTCATCCGTAACTCTCGCAGAGTCCAGCCATCGAGCGAGTGCGAGCCTCGGTTCCGTTTCGTCGGTACCACGTTTTCGTCTGCCGTCCCCTGTCCCTCATGGAAAATAAACGTACTATAGAGCTATATATATGTTGATCATCTAGGGTTCCAACGTGACTCCGCCGATCTGGACGCGTGCAGGGCTTGGCGACGCTGGCACCCTCCTAGCACCTCTGCGCCATGGGAGTATGCGGCGATGAATTTTTGGCTTGCCGATTTGGTTCGCCGGATTTGAGTACGACCTAGCCACCATCTACTCTACTACGCCCCATTGTGAAGCTCGATTAGCGGTACGGACTGGCCTGGTAGTCTTGGACATTGCGACGCCGGATTCGTGAAGACGAACATACTGAAAAGCGAAGCCGTCTGCCATGATGTATAGAGATCGCTAGATTGGGACTCCAGAGGGGAGATGCATCGGCCGAATCAATAACCTGGGCCCATTAAGTTATAGCGATCTAGCTAGCACTCTATCATACGAGGGCAGCCGGTTTTGATTCAAAGATCAAAAACGAACATGCGCAGCCACCATGTAGTCCCTGGCGGCGGGAGCTTACTACAAGAGCTTCGTCTGAAGCATATGCAAAAGGTGACTCAAGAACTAAAATGTATGGATTTAAAATCAGATTTAACTGCACCGGACCCCTGCGGCGGCGGGAGGTACGCCAGACCGGGACTCGACGACCTCCTCCTGAAAGACAAGATGAAGAACCGCGCACCAGATGCGCGTGTGCAGTCCACGCACAGTATACTTCAGGCCCAGTGCATGTCCGTAAATTGCAGCTCTTTCTGTATACATCTTGTTGGCTGCACCGAGCTAGAAAAGGAAATTCCCTACGCCCTCTCTGGTAATTGATCAATCCATATCACATAGCATGAATCAAGTCGATCAATTCATTGAGCATAGCAAGCTAGGTGTTGCTGCTACTAACCAAATGTTTATGCTTGATCTAAGCTTGGCTGCAGCTTTCTAAGAGCACCTATGAGGCTGTGACGTGAGGTTTGTCCTCCAGAACTCCAATGGAAACTTCAACACTCCACTTCCGTCACTGCAGGCAAGTGCGAGTTCTTTGAGGTATTTCTTGGCCAGCCGGGTGCACTAGCACAGTGGGTGAGACGTCCTGGCGGACCTTGCCCGTGGGGCCCGTGGTCTATGCTCTGTGCGGCAAGCGGTTGCGTCTATGTTATTTTTGTCACTTGTCCTTTGAACATTCAGGTTACAACAACAGCTTTTTTCTCCTCTGATTATCAGCAACTCCAATCCTTTGAACATTCAGGCCACGGCAGCCGGGTGCACTGGCACAGAAGATGCAGAGCAAGAAGCTAGGCGTTCGCACAAGAAGCAACAAGACTGATCCTGTTATTGTATTTGATCAAACCCGAAGAATACTAACAAAAAGGTCACATGCCAGCAAACAAAGTCGAGCACTTCAGCTCATAACAGAATATAAGAGCGGTCCTGGTAATAAACTGATGCTCAAGTGATATTTTGTCGGTTGTTTTCATTTCATTGTGCACTGTTTAAACAACAATTCAATCTTCCATGAAGTGTTTTGCGTTAAACAAAGTTATATGTTTTGAGTTCCATCCTTAAATGAACTAATTCATAATTGACTTTCATGTAGGCTCTTTTATTAACAGTGCTTATTTTATGGATCGATGCAATAGTTTGGTAATGTTTATTGATAAATTTGAGTTTCTCACTAAGAAAGGATATCGAGGTTCTCGAACTTTTTTCCGTTGCAACGCACGGGCTTTTTTGCTAGTATGATTAAAAGTATGCTATGTATGTATACCTTGTGGAGGGCGGCCATAGGGCTAGCTTTGGCCATGGTGGAGGGCGAGGACAAGTCAGGTTGATTGGCGGTAGGGTTATCCCCCTCTTCCTCTCCCCCTCTGCTACAGTAAACGTAGGCGATTCTGAGAAGACCGGCCCGATCCCGAGCCCCTCCGGCGGCGATGCCGGCCGGAGGTGGCGGAGGTGAGGCGCCGGAGTAGTTAGCCTAGGATAGGCGTAGTTCCCGGCAGTTTGCCGGTTAGGTTTTGGAGCTGCAGCCTGGTTTCTCGGCCAGATCCAGTGCGAGCCGTGGCTGGTGGTGCTTCTTGCTGCTCCGGCGGTCGGAGATCAGGGCGCCTCCACCTCGACGAGTCTCCGTAATAAGGCCTTCGTCGTCTCCATCAAGCTCCTCTTGCCGCCTCTTCTCCTGCTCCTGGCCGGCCTTGGTGGCGAGGGGGATTGATTGAAGATGCCGGCAAGAGCTTGATCTGGAGGTGGCAGGGGCAGTTTGCCGGCCTGGTGATGTGGCGCGTCATCAGGCGGCTGGTCGCCGACATCCTCCCTCCAGATCCATGGAGGATCTTGGACTGGAGCTTGTTGGCGGCGTTGCCCTTCGATAAAGCGCCTAGGAGTCTTCAGCAGGGGAGAAGGTTGTCTCCTTGCTTCCTTGGCCGGCCATGGTGGCGGGGGAGGCGTGCAAGGAGGTAAACTTCTTGGTTCGCCGGCCGTGGAGGTGAGGGGGCCGGAGATGCTTTGCAGTTGTTCTTCCCCCTTTTGCTGCTGATGCTATTCTCCTCGCCGACGGCTCTTGTTCTCGCTGTAACAAGCCCCGTGGTGGTGGTTGAGTAGCGGGAGCCAATTGTTGCCGGCGGCGGTTTCGTTCAGGAGCTCCTCTCCGATGTGTTCTTCGCGCGTCGGACCAAATGGCAGTAGGGCTGTCGCTCCGATGCTGCTTTGCTCCACTAATGGTTCTTCCTGTGCTACGTCGCCAAGTGGCTAGTTCCCCGGCGGCAAAGTTGCAGTCTGCTGGCCGGAGCTTGATCTGGAGGAGGATGCTGGAGGACTGGATTGCGTTTCTTAGTTTCCTTTAGGGTCCTCTTTGTAATTTTCTTGGACTTATCTGTAATTTTTCTCCAGATTATTAATAGCAGCTTGTGTCGGGTGTTCTCACCCGATGACCCTTGTTCAAAAAAAAAAAAGATCCGGCATTCGACCGTCCGGAGATGCACGAGTCAATAGAGGAAAGGTTGTCAGTGAGGTCATCAGGATTGCACCGAAGGCTCCTGAAGCTAGCTGCTGATTTCACCTCGCCGAGCAGGTGAGTTTTTCGGAGAGCAGATATACTATGTGCTCCTAAAGAGATGAGTCGGTTGTCGAGTGAAGTGGCCCACTAGTAGAAAACCTCTCATCCATCTACGAACCGGTACTAAAGGCGGCATTAATACCGGTTCCGTGCATTGGACATCAATACCGGTTCGTTATGGACCTTTAATACCGGTTCGTAACACGAACCGGTATTAAAGGGTTTGAGCCCAGTTTCCAGGCGGTGGTGGGGCCAGGGTTGCACCTTTAGTACCGGTTCGTGTAAGGAACCGGTACTAAAGGGTCTGTGCCCTATATCAGTACGCAGCCGCACGCCCGACCCCCTGCATATCTCATTCCTCCTTCTCCTCCTCTCACATTTCCAAATATTTTGCACCTCTCACACTCCAATAATCTTCATTTTTCTCCACCATTTTAACAAGATTAACGGCATACATCTATCCAAGGGTTAGCAATATCATCCTTCCTTCCGGCGTTCCTAATTTAGCTCAGTTCTTTGGTAGTTTTAACTCGTACTATTTTTGTAGTGCAAGCAAGGTGTTCGATGAAATGCCTAAGTTAGTGATTTTATTTTTTTATATGCAATTTGAGCTGAAATTATGGTATGTTTTGTAGGTTTTAATTAATATCATCCCCGTCCTTACCGCTGTCGATCGCCAGCGTCGTCCCCTAGCCGGCACGGTACCACCTCGGTGAGCCCCTCTTCTTTTTTATAAAAAACAATTAGTTTTATGTGATGAACTTGAATATTAATTAAGTTGGTCACTCATATATCCATGATGTTGTGTATTTAATGATTTTTTATATACATATAAAATGCAGATGAGTCGACAATGGATGTACGGTGACCGGTGCCATCCCGAGTTCATTACTGGCATGCATTATTTTCTCAACGTGGCTGAGGCAAACATGCGGTCGAATGGTTTCATGTATTGTCCATGTAGTTCCTGTAAGAATATGAAGGATTACTCTACCTCGAAGACCCTTCACGTCCACCTGCTGGAGAACGGTTTCATGCCCAGCTATAATTGTTGGACCAAGCACGGAGAAAGAGGGGTTATATTGGAAGACAACGAAGAAGAAGAGGATAGTGACAACTATCCCTTATTCACTGAAGACGGTGGTAGTAGAATGGAGGAAGACGAAGCTGAAGAAGAGCCCATTTTCGATGAGCCGATTTTTGATGACCCGGATGACGATTTGGGTCGGGCCATTCTTGATGCGAAGATGAACTGCGGAAATGAAAAGGAGAGGTTGAAGTTGGAGAAAATGTTAGAGGATCACAACAAACTGTTGTACCCAAATTGCGAAAATGGTCAGAAAAAGCTGGGTACCACGCTGGAATTGCTGCAGTGGAAGGCAGAGAATGGTACTTCTGACAAGGGATTTGAAAAGTTGCTGAAAATAATAAAGAAGATGCTTCCAGGGGAGAACGTGTTGCCCTCTAGCACGTACGAAGCAAAGAAGGTTATCTGCCCTCTAGGATTAGAGGTGCAGAAGATACATGCATGCATCAATGACTGCATCCTCTACCGCGGGGAGTACGAGAATTTGAATGCATGCCCGGTATGTAGTGCATTGAGGTATAAGATCCGGCGAGATGACCCTGGCGATGTTGAGGGTGAGTCCACCCCCAGGAAGAGGGTTCCTGCGAAGGTGATGTGGTATGCTCCTATAATACCACGGTTGAAATGTTTGTTCCAGAACAAAGAGCATGCCAAGTTGTTGCGATGGCACAAAGAGGACCGTAAGAAAGATGTGATGCTGAGACACCCCGCTGACGGGTCGCAGTGGAGAAAAATCGACAGAGAGTTCAAGTCATTTTCAGATGACACAAGGAACTTAAGATTTGGTCTAAGTACGTATGGCTTTAATCCTTTCGGGAGCAGAGCTCCAACATAGCACTCGGCCGGTGACTCTATGTATCTATAACCTTCCTCCTTGGTTGTGCATGAAGCGGAAGTTCATTATGATGCCGTTGCTCATCCAGGGCCCGAAGCAACCCGGCAACGACATTGATGTGTACCCGAGGCCATTGGTTGAAGAACTTTTAGAGTTGTGGCGTGACGAAGGTGTACCGTGTGGGATGAGCACGAACAAAAGGAATTTAACCTACGAGCGTTGTTATTTGTAACCATCAATGATTGGCCTGCTCTTGGTAACATTTCAGTAAGGCAGTCAAACAAGGGATACAATGCATGCACACACGGTTTAGGTGAGACTGACAGTAAATAAAAGTGAACCAAGAATGTGTACCTGGGGCATCGTCGATTTCTTCCAAAACAACATCACCAAAGAAAGACAGGAAAGCATTACGGAGTAGAGGAAGATAACCGAACGAAGCCTACCCGCCCTACTGGGGAAGTTATATATGATATGGTCAAGGATTTAAAAGTGATCTTTGGAAAGGGTCCCGGCGGACAATCTGTTCCGCATGATGTTGACGGACACGTACCCATGTGGAAGAAGAAGTCGATATTTTGGGAGCTACCCTCGGGAAATTCTTAGAGGTTCACTCTGCAATCGACGTGATGCACGTGACGAAAAATCTTTGCGTGAACCTGCTAAACTTCTTGGGCGTGTATGGGAAGACAAAAGATACACCGGATGCACGGTAGGACCAGCAAAGTATCCACGAAGGAAACAACCTGAATCCGCAGAAGTATCAAGGTCCCGCCAGCCTACGCTCTTACCAAAGAGGAGAAGGAGATCTTTTTGAAGTCCCGAGTAGCATCAAGGTCCCGTCTCGGCTTCTCGTCGAATATAAAGGGAATAATAAACATGTCGGAGAAAAAGTTTCAAAACCTAAAGTCTCATGACTGCCACGTGATTATGACACAATTACTTCCGGTTGCATTGAGGGGGCTTCTGCCGGAAAATGTTCGAGTACCCATTGTGAAGCTATGTGCGTTCCTCAATGCAATTTCTCAGAAGGTGATAAATCCACTTACTCTACAAAATTTACAGAAGGATGTGGTCCAATGTCTAGTCAGCTTCGAGTTGGTGTTCCCACCATCCTTCTTCAATATTATGACACATCTCCTAGTTCACCTGGTCGAAGAGATTGGCGTTCTCGGTCCCGTATTTCTACACAACATGTTCCCCTTTGAGAGATTCATGGGAGTCTTAAAGAAGTACGTTCATAACCGTGCTAGGCCGTAAGGAAGCATCTCCAAGGGCTATGGAACAGAGGAGGTCATTGAGTTTTGTGTTGACTTTATTCCTGACCTTAAGCCGATCGGTGTTCCTGAATCGCGCTATGAGGGGAGACTGCGTGGAAAAGGCACGCTAGGAAAGAAATCAGCAACGTGTATGGACGGACATTCTTTCACTCAAGCACACTACACAGTTCTACATAATTCCATCTTGGTGGCTCCGTACAAAGAGGAACACAAGGAGATCTTACGCTCTAAATACCCGGAGCAACGTGAAGATTGGATTGATGGAGAACACATGAAGACTTTCGGCGGTTGGTTGCAAACACGTCTCATGAATGTCACCGATGACGAGCAGCTGTACTTGTTGGCCAAGCAACCATCTTCTACTATATCGACTTTTCAAGGGTACGAGATTAATGAGAACACATTTTACACTTTCGCCCAAGACAAAAAGAGCACCAACCAAAACAGTGGTGTCCGCTTTGATGCAGAAGATGGCAATGGGAACAAGGTCACATATTATGGGTACATAGAGGAGATATGGGAACTTGACTATGGACCTAATTTCAAGGTCCCTTTGTTCCGGTGCAAATGGTTCAACCTGAAAGATGGGGTATGTAGACCCGCAAAGACGGAATGACTACAGTGGATTTCAAGAATCTAGGGTACGACACCGAACCATTCGTCCTAGCCAGTGAAGTGGCTCAGGTTTTTTATGTGAAGGATATGTCTAGCAAACCGAAAAAAGAAAAGAAAGGCAAGAGGACACATCATACGATGAGCCAAAGCGGCACATAGTTCTTTCAGGAAAAAGAAACATCGTGGGAGTAGAGGACAAGACAGACATGTCAGAAGATTATAATAAGTTTGACGATATTCCACCCTTCAAGGTAAAAATTGACCCAAGCATCATCTTAAACAATGAAGATTGTCCATGGTTGCGTCGCAGTAAGAAGAAAGGGAAACGGGCGAAGAAAACTTAGAAGACTAGCTAGCTACATATAGGGATCATAACTTGTGTATCTCAATATGGAAATCACTTTTGTGTAATGATGTTACTGTATGTAAGATATTAACAATGGAGATGGCTGGCTTGTTTTACTAGTTAAGTCACGGGCTTGCAGGGAAATTTTTCCGAGGCGGAACTTCCGAATATGCCATATATAGGGCATGTGCACCAAGGGCATATTCGAGAAGTTCCGCCACGGGAGATTTCCCAACCCTTTCCCCAACATTGTTAGAGGAGATGGAGTCTTCCACGGGCTTGCAGGAAAAAATTTCCGAGGCGGAACTTCCGAAGATGCCATAGGGCGTGTGCACCAAGGGCATCTTCGACAAGTTCCGCCACGGGAGATTTCCCAACCGGTACTAAAGGTTACCCACGCGTCCTTATCCAGCCGACAGCTTTAGTACCGGTTGCACCCACCAACCGGTACTAAAGGTTACCCACGCGTCCTTATCCCACCGCCAGGGCGTCGTGCGCTACATACTTTATCTCATCGAGCAGGGCGTCCTTATCCTGCCGACAGCTTTAGTACCGGTTGCACCCACCAACCGGTACTAAAGGTTTGCCTCTGTCTTCCCGCCTATTTTCTTCCCGCGCTTTCCACCGGTTCCCGCCTCTGTCTTCCCGCCATTTTTTCACTATATATATGTAGGCTTGGCCACCATTTACATATCACATCTAGACTCATATCTGCAAACCTCATCATTCTCTCACATGGCTTCCATCGCATCTCTAACCCCCCGGGAGGCGGAGGCGCTTTGCGCCTCGAACTACCCCTGCCCACCGGGCTACCGCGTCCCGACCGGCTGGTTGCTAAGCGTCGGAGGCGTACCGGTCCCTCCAGTCCCTCTAGGTGTGGCGCGCGAGATGGCTATCACGAACCACTACTACTTCGAGCTCACGCCAGAGCAGCGGAGGAATCCCCAGTGGCATCCCGACTACAGCCCGACTTGGGAAAGCTTCTTCATCAATCGGCGTGAGAGGGCGCTTGCCAGGCACGAGGAGGGCGGCCCGCCTCCTCCGAACTTCAACGAGGCCAGCCGTCGGCTGTGGTGGCGCGGCCGGACTCTCCAGGGCGTCATGGCCTACCGTGGCCCCCGCCTGCGCTACCCTCAGTCCCAGCCCACGCGTGCTCACCCGCCGACGTTCGAGTACCGCGACCCCGATGCGCCGACGATGATGACGGCGACTACGACGACTACAGTGGCGACTACTACAGGGCTAGGCACGAGTATGACTGAATGACTCCAACAGTAGAATTTGGCCATGTATCTTTAATTTTCAGTTAAGCTATGTACTTTTAATTCGAGTTCACTCGCAATAAAATTTTATTCCCGCCCTTTCTTTCCCGCCTTTTTTCCGTCGTACGTGGCGGGAAAGTTTCCCGCGCGGACGGCGTCGTGGCAGGAGTAAAGAATAGAAATAGATAATATATAGAAAAGAATTAGAAAATATATAGAAAAGAAATATAAAAAAGGATATAGAAAACAAATAGAAAAGAAAACAAACGAAAAAAGAAAAAGAAATAGAAAACAAATAGAAAAGAAAAGAAATAGAAAATAAAAAGAAAAGAAAAGAAACACAAAAGAAAAGAAAAAAAATAGAAAAGAAAAGAAAGAAGAAACATAAAACAAAATAAATATAAAAGAAAAGAAACACAAAAGAAAGGGAAACGAAAATGAAAAGAAAAGAAATAGAAAATGAAAAGAAATAGAAAATGAAAAGAAAAGAAATAGAAAATGAAAAGAAATAGAAAATGAAAAGAAAAGAAAAGAAACACAAAATAAAAGAAAAAAGAAACAGAAAAGAAAGAAGAAAACAGTAAAAGAAAAAAAAACAGCAAAAGAAAAGAAAACAGTAAAAGAAAAAAGAAAACAAAAAAAACCGTTTAGTACCGGTTGGTACCACCAACCGGTACGAAAGGTACCAACCGGTACTAAAGGGTGTTCCCCTCCATTTCACTTAGCCGCGCGGGCAACTTCCCCCAAATCCCCAAATTCTTCACACGCGCGCAGACCACGCCGTCGCCGTCGCCGAGTACCGCGTGCTCGTCGTCGCCGTCGTCCACGCCGTCGCCGTCGTCCCTCGTCAGCGCCACGCCGCACCACGCCGTCGCCGTTGTCCGCACGCAGCACCAGGCCGGCCTCTCCTCTCTCCGCGCCGGCGCAGGTATGTCCTCCACGCCACCATGGCACCGTCATCGACGTCCCTCTCCCCTTGTTGTTCCCCTCGCCTGCGCGCTCCACTGCATCGCCGAGAAGGTCGTCGTCGCTGAGAAGGTTGCCGTCGCCGTCCAGAAGCTGCTGCGCTCCCTCCGCCTCGGCGCCGGCCAGGTCACACCCGGAAGGTGTTCGACCTAATGCCGAGGCGCGCGTACACGGCGTGGTGACCGCGCGGTGGTGAAGGCCGTGCGCCAGGGTGAGGCAGGAGGCGGTAGATGGACGAGATCGCGGAGAGCGCGTGTCGGCAGATGAAGTGGTGGCGGTGGTCGAGGTTGTCGAGGATGGAGGGCACGAGCGGCTTGAGCACCTCCGGCTCGGAGAGGCGGCAGAGGAAGAGCAGCGTGACGCCGCGGATGTACTCGTTGGGGTGCTGCAGGTTGTTGTGGAGGTTCTGGCAGGGGTGGGCAGGGTCTCGCCGTTGAGGAGGAGCATGACGGCTGATACGTCTCCAACGTATCGATAATTTCTTATGTTCCATGCCACATTATTGATGTTATCTACATGTTTTATGCACACTTTATGTCATATTCGTGCATTTTCTGGAACTAACCTATTAACAAGATGCCGAAGTGCCGCTTGTCATTTTCTGCTGGTTGTGGTGTCAGAAATCCTAGTGAGGAATTATTCTCGGCATTGGCCGAAATCACCGCCCAGGGGCCTATTTTGCCACGAAGCTTCCGTAAGTCCGAAGACGAACGAAGTGGGGCCACGGGGTGCCCAAACCCTAGGCGGCGCGGCCCCCTTGGTCGCGCCGCCTGTGGTGTGGGGCCCCGTGCCCCTCCCGACTTGCCCTTCCGCCTACTTAAAGCCTCCGTGACGAAACCCCCAGTACCGAGAGCCACGATACGGAAAACCTTCCAGAGACGCCGCCAACGCCGATCCCATCTCGGGGGATCCAGGAGATCGCCTCCGGCACCCTGCCGGAGAGGGGAATCATCTCCCGGAGGACTCTACGCCGCCATGGTCGCCTCCGGTGTGATGTGTGAGTAGTCTACCCCTGGACTATGGGTCCATAGCAGTAGCTAGATGGTTGTCTTCTCCCCATTGTGCTATCATTGTCGGATCTTGTGAGCTGCCTAACATGATCAAGATCATCTATCTGTAATTCTATATGTTGCGTTTGTTGGGATCCGATGAATAGAGAATACTTGTTATGTTGATTATCAAAGTTATATCTATGTGTTGTTTATGATCTTGCATGCTCTCCGTTACTAGTAGATGCTCTGGCCAAGTAGATGCTTGTAACTCCAAGAGGGAGTATTTATGCTCGATAGTGGGTTCATGCCTGCATTGACACCGGGACAAAGGAGAAAGTTCTAAGGTTGTGTTGTGCTGTTGCCACTAGGGATAAAACATTGATGCTATGTCTAAGGATGTAGTTGTTGATTACATTACGCACCATACTTAATGCAATTGTCTGTTGCTTTGCAACTTAATACTGGAGGGGGTTCGGATGATAACCTGAAGGTGGACTTTTTAGGCATAGATGCAGTTGGATGGCGGTCTATGTACTTTGTTGTAATGCCCAATTAAATCTCACTATACTCATCATGATATGTATGTGCATGGTCATGCCCTCTTTATTTGTCAATTGCCCAACTGTAATTTGTTCACCCAACATGCTGTTTATCTTATGGGAGAGACACCTCTAGTGAACTGTGGACCCCGGTCCAATTCTCTTTACTGAAATACAATCTACTGCAATACTTGTTCTACTGTTTTCTGCAAACAATCATCTTCCACACAATACGGTTAATCCTTTGTTACAGCAAGCCGGTGAGATTGACAACCTCACTGTTTCGTTGGGGCAAAGTACTTTGGTTGTGTTGTGCAGGTTCCACGTTGGCGCCGGAATCCCTGGCGTTGCGCCGCACTACATCCCGCCGCCATCAACCTTCAACGTGCTTCTTGGCTCCTCCTGGTTCGATAAACCTTGGTTTCTTTCTGAGGGAAAACTTGCTGCTGTGCGCATCATACCTTCCTCTTGGGGTTCCCAACGAACGTGTGAGTTACACGCCATCAAGCTCTTTTTCTGGCGCCGTTGCCGGGAGATCAAGACACGCTGCAAGGGGAGTCTCCACTTCTCAATCTCTTTACTTTGTTTTTGTCTTGCTTAGTTTTATTTACTACTTTGTTTGCTGCACTAAATCAAAATACAAAAAAATTAGTTGCTAGTTTTACTTTATTTGCTATCTTGTTTGCTATATTAAAAACACAAAAAAATTAGTTACTTGCATTTACTTTATCTAGTTTGTTTTATTTACTGTTGCTAAAATGGCCAACCCTGAAAATACTAAGTTGTGTGACTTCACAACCACAAATAATAATGATTTCTTATGCACACCTATTGCTCCACCTGCTACTACAGCAGAATTCTTTGAAATTAAACCTGCTTTACTGAATCTTGTTATGCGAGAGCAATTTTCTGGTATTAGTTCTGATGATGCTGCTGCCCATCTTAATAATTTTGTTGAACTATGTGAAATGCAAAAATATAAAGATGTAGATGGTGATATTATTAAACTAAAATTGTTCCCTTTCTCATTAAGAGGAAGAGCTAAAGATTGGTTGCTATCTCTGCCTAAGAATAGTATTGATTCATGGACTAAATGCAAGGATGCTTTTATTGGTAGATATTATCCCCCTGCTAAAATTATATCTTTGAGGAGTAGCATAATGAATTTTAAACAATTAGATACTGAACATGTTGCTCAAGCTTGGGAAAGAATGAAATCTCTGGTTAAAAATTGCCCAACCCATGGACTGACTACTTGGATGATCATCCAAACCTTCTATGCAGGACTAAATTTTTCTTCACGGAATTTATTGGATTCAGCTGCTGGAGGTACCTTTATGTCCATCACTCTTGGTGAAGCAACAAAGCTTCTTGATAATATGATGATCAACTACTCTGAATGGCACACGGAAAGAGCTCCACAAGGTAAGAAGGTAAATTCTGTCGAAGAAACCTCTTCCTTGAGTGATAAGATTGATGCTATTATGTCTATGCTTGTGAATGATAGGACTAATATTGATCCTAATAATGTTCCATTAGCTTCATTGGTTGCACAAGAAGAACATGTTGATGTAAACTTCATTAAAAATAATAATTTCAACAACAATGCTTACCGGAACAATTCTAGTAACAACTATAGGCCATATCCTTATAATAATGGCAACGGCTATGGTAATTCTTATGGGAATTCTTACAACAATAATAGGAGTTCACCTCCTGGACTTGAAGCCATGCTTAAAGAATTTATTAGTACACAAACTGCTTTTAACAAATCTCTTGAAGAAAAGCTTGGGAAAATTGATATACTTGCTTCTAAAGTCGATAGTCTTGCTGCTGATGTTGATCTTTTGAAATCAAAAGTTATGCCTAATGAGAATCATCATAATAAAATTACTACTATAGCAAATGCCATCCAAGTTAGAATTAATGAGAATATAAGATTAATGGCTGAACTGCGTGCTAGGTGGGATAGAGAAGAAAATGAAAAACTAGCTAAAGAGAAGAATGTAGCTAAAGTTTGGACTATTACCACCACTAGTAATGCTAATGCTACACATGTTGCTGCACCTCCTACTAATACTAATAAAATAATTGGTGTTAGCAATGTTTCCACTTCTAATGCAAAGCGCGAGAAACTGCCTGAAACTGCTAAAACTGCTGAAATTGCCTGTGATAAAGCTGCTGAAATTTTTTCCAACATTGGGGATGATGATCCCATTGCTTTAGATTATAATGGTTTGAATTTTGATGATTGCCACATCTCTGAAGTTATAAAGTTCTTGCAAAAACTTGCTAAAAGTCCTAATGCTAGTGCTATAAATTTGGCTTTTACACATCATATTACAAATGCTCTCATAAAAGCTAGAGAAGAGAAACTAGAGCGCGAAGCCTCTATTCCTAAAAAGCTAGAGGATGGTTGGGAGCCCATCATTAAGATGAAGGTTAAAGATTTTGATTGTAATGCTTTATGTGATCTTGGTGCAAGTATTTCTGTTATGCCTAAGAAAATTTATAATATGCTTGACTTGCCACCGCTGAAAAATTGTTATTTGGATGTTAATCTTACTGATCATTCTACAAAGAAACCTTTGGGTAAAGTTGATAATGTTCGCATTACCGTTAACAATAACCTTGTTCCCGTTGATTTTGTTGTCTTGGATATTGAATGCAATGCATCTTGTCCCATTATATTGGGAAGACCTTTTCTTCGAACTGTTGGTGCTACTATTGATATGAAGGAAGGTAATATAAAATATCAATTTCCTCTCAAGAAAGGTATGGAACACTTCCCTAGAAATAGAATGAAGTTACCTTTTGATTCTATTATGAGAACAAATTATGATGTTGACACTTCGTCTCTTGATAATACTTGATAAACACTTTCTGCGCCTAGCTGAAAGGCGTTAAAGAAAAGCGCTTATGGGAGACAACCCATGTTTTTACCTACAGTACTTTGTTTTTATTTTGTGTCTTGGAAGTTGTTTACTACTGTAGCAACCTCTCCTTATCTTAGTTTAGTGTTTTATTGTGCCAAGTTAAGCCGTTGATAGAAAAGTTCATACTAGATTTGGATTACTGCGCAGAAACAGATTTCTTTGCTGTCACGAATCTGGCTGTTTTCCCCTGTAGGTAACTCAGAAAATTATGCCAATTTATGTGAGTGATCCTCAGATATGTACGCAACTTTCATTAAATTTGAGCATTTTCATTTGAGCAAGTCTGGTGCCATTTTAAAATTCGTCAATACGAACTGTTCTGTTTTGACAGATTCTGCCTTTTATTTCGCATTGCCTCTTTTGCTATGTTGGATGAATTTCTTTGATCCATTAATGTCCAGTAGCATTATGCAATGTCCAGAAGTGTTAAGAATGATTGTGTCACCTCTGAATATGTTAATTTTTATTGTGCACTAACCCTCTAATGAGTTGTTCTAAGTTTGGTGTGGAGGAAGTTTTCAAGGATCAAGAGAGGAGTATGATGCAACATGATCAAGGAGAGTGAAAGCTCTAAGCTTGGGGATGCCCCGGTGGTTCACCCCTGCATATTCTAAGAAGACTCAAGCGTCTAAGCTTGGGGATGCCCAAGGCATCCCCTTCTTCATCGACAACATTATCAGGTTCCTCCCCTGAAACTATATTTTTATTCCATCACATCTTATGTGCTTTTCTTGGAGCATCGGTTTGTTTTTGTTTTTATTTTGTTTGAATAAAATGGATCCTAGCATTCACTTTATGGGAGAGAGACATGCTCCGCTGTAGCATATGGACAAGTATGTCCTTGGTTTCTACTCATAGTATTCATGGCGAAGTTTCTTCTTCGGTAAATTGTTATATGGTTGGAATTGGAAAATGATACATGTAGTAATTGCTATTAATGTCTTGGGTAATGTGATACTTGGCAATTGTTGTGCTCATGATTAAGCTCTTGCATCATATACTTTGCACCCATTAATGAAGAAATACATAGAGCATGCTAAAATTTGGTTTGCATATTTGGTTTCTCTAAGGTCTAGATAATTTCTAGTATTGAGTTTGAACAACAAGGAAGACGGTGTAGAGTCTTATAATGTTTTCAATATGTCTTTTATGTGAGTTTTGCTGCACCGGTTCATCCTTGTGTTTGTTTCAAATAAGCCTTGCTAGCCTAAACCTTGTATCGAGAGGGAATACTTCTCATGCATCCAAAATACTTGAGCCAACCACTATGCCATTTGTGTCCACCATACCTACCTACTACATGGTATTTTCCGCCATTCCAAAGTAAATTGCTTGAGTGCTACCTTTAAAATTCCATCATTCACCTTTGCAATATATAGCTCATGGGACAAATAGCTTAAAAACTATTGTGGTATTGAATATGTAATTATGCACTTTATCTCTTAATAAGTTGCTTGTTGTGCGATAACCATGTTCACTGGGGACGCCATCAACTATTCATTGTTGAATTTCATGTGAGTTGCTATGCATGTCCGTCTTGTCTGAAGTAAGAGCGATCTACCACCTTATGGTTAAGCATGCATATTGTTAGAGAAGAACATTGGGCCGCTAACTAAAGCCATGATCCATGGTGGAAGTTTCAGTTTTGGACATATATCCTCAATCTCAAATGAGAAAATTATTAATTGTTGTTACATGCTTATGCATAAAAGAGGAGTCCATTATCTGTTGTCTATGTTGTCCAGGTATGGATGTCTAAGTTGAAGAATAATCAATAGCGAGAAATCCAATGCGAGCTTTCTCCTTAGACCTTTGTACAAAGGCATAGAGGTACCCCTTTGTGACACTTGGTCAAAACATGTGCATTGTGATGATCCGGCAGTCCAAGCTAATTAGGACAAGGTGCGGGCACTATTAGTACACTATGCATGAGGCTTGCAACTTGTAAGATATAATTTACATGATACATATGCTTTATTACTACCGTTGACAAAATTGTTTCATGTTTTCAAAATCAAAGCTCTAGCACAAATATAGCAATCGATGCTTTTCCTCTATGGAGGACCATTCTTTTACTTTCAATGTTGAGTCAGTTCACCTATTTCTCTCCACCTCAAGAAGCAAACACTTGTGTGAACTGTGCATTGATTCCTACATATTTGCATATTGCACTTATTATATTACTCTATGTTGACAATATCCATGAGATATACATGTTACAAGTTGAAAGCAACCGCTGAAACTTAATCTTCTTTTGTGTTGCTTCAATGCCTTTACTTTGAATTATTGCTTTATGAGTTAACTCTTATGCAAGACTTATTGATGCTTGTCTTGAAGTGCTATTCATGAAAAGTCTTTGCTATATGATTCACTTGTTTACTCATGTCATATACATTGTTTTGATCGCTGCATTCACTACATATGCTTTACAAATAGTATGATCAAGATTATGATGGCATGTCACTCCAGAAATTATCCGTGTTATCGTTTTACCTGCTCGGGACGAGCAGAACTAAGCTTGGGGATGCTGATACGTCTCCAACGTATCGATAATTTCTTATGTTCCATGCCACATTATTGATGTTATCTACATGTTTTATGCACACTTTATGTCATATTCGTGCATTTTCTGGAACTAACCTATTAACAAGATGCCGAAGTGCCAGTTGTTGTTTTCTGCTGTTTTTGGTTTCAGAAATCCTAGTAAGGAAATATT
The DNA here is from genome assembly GCF_019359855.2 of Lolium perenne. NCBI lineage: Eukaryota > Viridiplantae > Streptophyta > Magnoliopsida > Poales > Poaceae > Lolium > Lolium perenne. The sequence goes on from NC_067245.2 coordinate 195,092,948, forward strand.
CTCGGAATTGGACGAAATCAACGCCCAGGGGCCTATTTTGCCACGAAGCTTCCAGAAGTCCGAAGACGAAACGAAGTGGGGCCACGGGGTGCCCAAACCCTAGGGCGGCGCGGCCCCCCCTTGGCCGCGCCGGCCTATGGTGTGGGGCCCCCGTGCCCCCTCCTGACTTGCCCTTCCGCCTACTTAAAGCCTCCGTGACGAAACCCCCAGTACCGAGAGCCACGATACGGAAAACCTTCCAGAGACGCCGCCAACGCCGATCCCATCTCGGGGATCCAGAGATCGCCTCCGGCACCCTGCCGGAGAGGGGAATCATCTCCCGGAGGACTCTACGCCACCATGGTCGCCTCCGGTGTGATGTGTGAGTAGTCTACCCCTGGACTATGGGTCCATAGCAGTAGCTAGATGGTTGTCTTCTCCCCATTGTGCAATCATTGTCGGATCTTGTGAGCTGCCTAACATGATCAAGATCATCTATCTGTAATTCTATATGTTGCGTTTGTTGGGATCCGATGAATAGAGAATACTTGTTATGTTGATTATCAAAGTTATATCTATGTGTTGTTTATGATCTTGCATGCTCTCCGTTACTAGTAGATGCTCTGGCCAAGTAGATGCTTGTAACTCCAAGAGGGAGTATTTATGCTCGATAGTGGGTTCATGCCTGCATTGACACCGGGACAAAGGATGAGAAAGTTCTAAGGTTGTGTTGTGCTGTTGCCACTAGGGATAAAACATTGATGCTATGTCTAAGGATGTAGTTGTTGATTACATTACGCACCATACTTAATGCAATTGTCTGTTGCTTTGCAACTTAATACTGGAGGGGGTTCGGATGATAACCTGAAGGTGGACTTTTTAGGCATAGATGCAGTTGGATGGCGGTCTATGTACGTTGTCGTAATGCCCAATTAAATCTCACTATACTCATCATGATATGTATGTGCATGGTCATGCCCTCTTTATTTGTCAATTGCCCAACTGTAATTTGTTCACCCAACATGCTGTTTATCTTATGGGAGAGACACCTCTAGTGAACTGTGGACCCCGGTCCAATTCTCTTTACTGAAATACAATCTCATCGCAATACTTGTTCTACTGTTTTCTGCAAACAATCATCTTCCACACAATACGGTTAATCCTTTGTTACAGCAAGCCGGTGAGATTGACAACCTCACTGTTTCGTTGGGGCAAAGTACTTTGGTTGTGTTGTGCAGGTTCCACGTTGGCGCCGGAATCCCTGGTGTTGCGCCGCACTACATCCCGCCGCCATCAACCTTCAACGTGCTTCTTGGCTCCTCCTGGTTCGATAAACCTTGGTTTCTTTCTGAGGGAAAACTTGCTGCTGTGCGCATCATACCTTCCTCTTGGGGTTCCCAACGAACGTGTGAGTTACACGCCATCAAGCTCTTTTTCTAGAAAATAGTCTTGATGACCCACAAGTATAGGGGATCGCAACAGTCTTCGAGGGAAGTAAAACCCAATTTATTGATTCGACACAAGGGGAGACAAAGAACACTTGGAAGCCTTAACAGCGGAGTTGTCAATTCAGCTGCACCTGGAAACAGACTTGCTCGCAAGAGTTTATCAGTATTAACAGTTTTATAGCGATAGAGAGTGAAATAACAAAGCAGAGAGTAAGAGACAGCAGTAGTGATTTTAGTAAACAGCAGGATTAAAATACTGTAGGCACGGGGACGGATGACGGGCGTTGCATGGATAAGAGAAACTCATGTAACAATCATAGCAGGGCATTTGCAGATAATAATAAAACGGTGTCCAAGTACAAAGCAATCAATAGGCATGTGTTCCATATATAGTCGTGCGTGCTCGCAATGAGAAACTTGCACAACATCTTTTGTCCTACCAGCCGGTGGCAGCCGGGCCTCAAGGGAAACTACTGGATATTAAGGTACTCCTTTTAATAAAGTACCGGAGCAAAGCATTAACACTCCATGAACACATGTGATCCTCACATCGCTACCATTCCCTCCGGTTGTCCCGATTTCTGTCACTTCGGGGCCATCGGTTCCGGACAGCGACATGTGTATACAACTTATAGGTAAGACCATAACAATGATTATCTTGATGAAACAATAACATGTTCAGATCTGAGATCATGGCACTCGGGCCCTAGTGACAAGCATTAAGCATAACAAGTTGCAACAATATCATCAAAGTACCAATTACGGACACTAGGCACTATGCCCTAACAATCTTATGCTATTACATGACCAATCTCATCCAATCCCTACCATCCCCTTCGGCCTACAGTGGGGGAATTACTCACACATGGATGGGGGAAACATGGCTGGTTGATGTAGAGGCGTTGGCGGTGATGGCGGCGATGATCTCCTCCAATTCCCCGTCCCGGCGGAGTGCCAGAACGGAGACTTCTGGCTCCCGCGACGGAGTTTCGCGATGTGGCGGCGTTACGGAGGGTTTCCCGGCGACTTCGACTTCTCCCCGTGCGTTTTTAGGTCGAGGCCGATAAATAGTCCGAAGGAGGGCGTCGGAGGCCGGCCGAGGGGGCCACACCACAGGGCCACGCGGGCCCCCCCTGGGCCGCGCCGCCCTATGGTGTGGGGCCCTCGGGCCTCCACCTTAATTGTCCTTCTGGCTCCGTCATTATTCTGGGAAAATAGGGCCTTCTGCATAAATTCCGAGGATTTTCCCGAAAGTTGGATTTCTGCACAAAAACGAGACACTGAACAGCTTCTGCTGAAAACAGCGTTAGTCCGTGTTAGTTGCATCCAAAATACACAAATTAGAGGCAAAACAATAGCAAAAGTGTTCGGGAAAGTAGATACGTTTTGGACGTATCAACTCCCCCCAAGCTTAGCTTATTGCTTGTCCTCAAGCAATTCAGTTAACAACTGAGCGATAAAAGAACTTTCATGAACACATTTGCTCATATGATGTATATATTCTCATGCTATGGCTAATACTTAAGCAATTCATAATGAGATACATGCAAATAAGATCATCTAACAGCTATGTCAATCATGGAGAGGTACCAACAATTAATAATAAGCATCATAAATCATGTATATAAGCAGGATTGCAATGTTCATAAGAGAGTATGATAAAGTGGTATCTCGCTTGCCTGTATTTGATTGGCAAAACATAAATGCCCGGGCACCTCTGGAGTTCATAGAAAGACTAGAAGTAGTGATTGTCAAAAGATAAATGCATCAAAGTTATACCACAATCAATCATATTTTGAGACAAGCATATTATACTAAGAATGATAGTCGTGCTCTCAAGATAGTGCTCAAAGAAATAATGGAGACACAACATAAAAGTAAAAGATTGACCCTTCGCAGAGGGAAGCAGGGATTAACATGCGCTAGAGCTTTTCATTTTTATAAAGACAGGAGTAAAATTATTTTGAGAGGTGTTTGTTGTTGTCAACGAATGGTAATGGGTACACTAACTACCTCACCAACCGGACTCTCAAGAGCGGCTCCCATGAATTATTGCATATTTATATGGCACTCCTTCCAACCTTTCTTACACAAACCATGGCTAACCGAATCCTCGGGTGCCTGCCAACAATCTCATACCATGAAGGAGTGCCTTTTTATTTTATTTTTATTATGATGATGACACTCCCCCCAACCTTTGCTTACACAAGCCATGGCTAACCGAATCCTTCGGGTGCCGTCCAACAATCACAAACCATGGAGGAGTGTCTATTTAAGTTAATTAATTCGGGACTGGGAATCCCATTGCCAGCTCTTTTTGCAAAGTTATTGGATAAGCGGATGTGCCACTAGTCCATATGAGAGTCCGTCAAAAGTAAATGACAAGGTTGAAAGCTAAACACCACATACTTCCTCATGAGCTATGAAACATAAACACAAATTGAGAAGCATTTTGAAGGTTTCAAAGGTAGCGCATGAGAATTTACTTGGAATGGTTTGAAATGCCATGCATAGGTATTTATGGTGGACACTCTGGAATAACTTGGTTTTCATGTGTTTGGAAGCACGAGCAGCGTTCCCGCTCAGTACAAGTGAAGGCTAGCAATAGACTAGGGAGCGACAAATCAAGAGAGCAGTAACTGTCATAATCATGCTTGCGGCAAAATAAATTAACGGAGGCATAAAAGTGATACAAGAACTCTGAAGCAATATAGATCATCGAGGCTTAATTGACTTTTTTTTTGTTCAGTCATATGCATGCGTGAGCATGTGCCAAGTCGATATAAATGAATTATTCAGAGGAGGATACCACAATGCCATACTTACTTATGAATAAAACAATGCAAGCAAACATCCATGACATGCTACTCATATTAATAGATTGGAGCTAAACATGAGAGATCATGAACTACTAGACTTTCTCAAATAACATATACCTCACATGAACCAACTAAGCATGCTCACATGGATGAGTATATGTACAAAAATGAAAACAAATAGAGTTCATACCAGCCTCTCACCACAATCAGATTGTCGTAGATCGTCATTATTGCCTTTCACTTGTGTAGCTTGGATAATATGAAATGAAAACCACGCTCCAGCCACCAAAGACCATTGAACTCATAAAGAACTTTACAAACCAAAGAAGAACAGCAAATATTTTTGGTGTTTTCGAATTAGAAACAAGAACAAAAGGAAACAAACAAACAAAGCAAAATCTTTTTGGGTTTTCTTATAGCAAACTAGCAATAGCTAATAAAGCGAAACAAATGCAAGAAACCAAAGCAAACAAATGGTGAAGAGAAACAACAGAAATATTTTTGGTCTTTTGTGTTTTGGGAAAGAAACAAAGCAAAAACAAGAAATAGCAAACTAAAAGAAACACAGAAAAGCGAGATGGCAGAAATCTGCCAAAACCTGACAGCAGTACAGAAATCGATTTTTACAAAAATCTTGCGTTGCTCAGCTCGAAAAGTGTTCAACTAATGAAAGTTAGATAACAACCTGGCGAACCTGCATAAAAATTGGCAGCTCAAAATAACGCTCTGGCTATTTTTGAGAATTTTTACGGTAACATTCCAGAATCTGTTTTCAGGCAGCACTTCCCCAAATATCATCTTCCTCTCATTAGAAAACCACTCAAACGAACAAAACAAGTATGTACAAGTATCCAGCAACCATAATATGCAAAGAATGAGTGATGCCGGTATACCTCCCCCCAAGCTTAGGCTTTTGGCCTAAGTGGAGTTCAATCCCATCGATCCCATGAGGTAGTGTCTCCGTAGTATGACGAAGATGGATCGTATTCCGGGTATGTGCTAGAAGAAGCACCCGGATACGTGACGGTGTGGTCGTAGGAGGCCCCGGCGTCCTCGGAGTCATGTTGCTGGTGGAAGTCTTTTATCTTCAAATGTTCATCCACTTCCTCCTTAGTGCACGACCATGATTGCCTGTCAATACTGAACAAACCTGGTTGGGGAAGAGGAATTTCCTTCTCATCCCCGTCAGAAAACAACATTCTATAGACCATATTATCTAAAGTAGAATCAGCGGTAACAAAATGATGACTCTTCATAGCAGCAATATCAAGTTTCCTAGGGGCCAATGGCACATCATTAGGATCAAGAGGAAGACTTAGATATGTTAAAACGCGCAGCGCAATAGTTCCTCCAAAAATAGGCCCCCTGTTAGTCAGGCGGCGAGCAATAAGAGCACCAAGGTGATAAGATGTCTGACCAGTAAGTGAAATATTCAAGAAAGCAAGATGGCAACTAGAAATGTTGCTAGTGTTCTCCCTACCAAGAATGCTAGTAGCAATATAGTATGCAAAATACTTAATGGCGGGGAGTTGAATGTTCCTTATCTTGCCACGCTGAATGGTGCGACAATCATCATCGGTAATCCCTCGATAGAGCTCCAACAAGTCCCGGGGGTTGTCATCAATCCTACTTGCTGTACCTACAGGGACAATATCCAATGCACGACAAAAATCCTCCAATTTCATAGTAACAGGATTACCATAGATCTTGAATGCAACCGTCGGCTCATATTGTTTGTTGTCGAGCTTGAAACTCTCGACGAAGATTTTGGTGAGCATGTAGTATTGCTCCCTTTCATCTCCCACATAGGTGGTTAACCCTGCCCTGTTAACAAGGGTGAAGAAATCCTCCAATATTCCTGCATTCCTCAGAAAATCATAGCATGGAAAAGACGAAGCATTAGGAGCCCCGTTGTCCTCTTCGGGCGCGAAGCTAGGCTCGATGATATCTTCATTATATGATCGCCTAATCCGGGTGGCGGCCCTAGAAGGCCTCCCGGTGCTGGTTGTTCCTTTCTTGAACAACTCTCCAAAGTTGAACTTCTTCTTAGCTTCTCGAAGAGCAAATGTGCCAAATTTCAGCAGGAAATCTGGGCTGAGCAAAGAGATCGAGAAATCTGGAGCTCTGGAGCAAAAACGCGAGAGAGAGGAACTTGGTACGAGTTTTTTCGGGAGAGAGAAGGTGCTGGGAGAAAGAGATGGCAAAGTGGGGCAAGGAGGGGCCCACACCACATGGTGGCGCGGCCACCTCCTTGGCCGCGCCGGCCTGTGGTTTGGCGCCCTCTGGTGCCCCACAGGTCATCCTCTGGTGCTCCCAGGTGCCTCGTCGAAAAATGGGACCAACGGTATAATTTTTGTGAATTTTTGAAAACTTTGAAAAACGCACATTTCTGGGTATTTAGTTTATTATTACTGGCCAGGAAATTTTTTGAAATCTTCGATTAACTAAGGAACATTGCAAATTAAAAATGCTACAGCAACTAGAGCAAGTGGAGGAAGAAAGAGATGTTGTTTACCCTCTCTATGCATGTAAAAGGTATTCGTTAACAAGGTTGATCAATTCTTGTCACCAAATAAATTTTACATAGCATAAGAAGAAATAAACCTCAAATCAATCATGTTACCTTGAATTGTATTGATATGGATCCAATCACAAGAGTTTGATATTCTTCCTTAGGCTCATATATAGGACAATCAATAGTTCCCACTTTGATAGTTCTCACATTAGAAATAGTATTAACTCCACACGCTTTCTCAATCTTCTTGGGAAAATAAACGGTATGCTCCCTATCATCAACATTGAAAGTAACCTTTCCTTTATTGCAATCAATAACAGCCCCTGCGGTGTTAAGAAAAGGTCTCCCAAGAATAATAGACATATTATCATCTTCAGGCATTTCCAACACAACAAAATCAGTTAATATCAAGCAGTTAGTAGTAACTTGAACAGGAACATCCTCACATATACCAACAGGAATAGCAGTAGATTTATCAGCCATTTGCAAAGATATATCAGTAGGTATCAACTTATCTAAGTAAAGTCTCTTATAAAGAGAAAAAGGCATAACACTAACACCGGCTCCCAAGTCACATAGAGCAGTTTTAACATAATTATTCTTGATAGAACAAGGAATAGTAGGTATACCTGGGTCGCCCAACTTCTTTGGAACTTTGCCATTGAAAGAATAATTAGCAAGCATAGTGGAAATTTCCTCATTGGGGATTTTCCTTTTGTTAGTAACAATATCTTTCATATACTTTGAATAAGGAGGCAATTTAATAGCATCAGTCAAAGGGATTTGCAAGAATAAAGGTTTCATCCAATCACAAAATTTATTATAGTGTTCTTCTTCCTTTGATTTTAGTTTCTTAGCAGGAAAAGGCATTTGCTTTTGAACCCAAGGTTCTCTTTCATTACCATGTTTCTTAGCAATAAAGTCTTCTTTAGTGTACTTTTTATTTTTAGCATGCTTTTCAGGTTCATCCTCTACCTCTTCTTTATCAGGAGCATCATTCTTATCATTATCTTTATCATGTTCATTACCACTTTCAGTTTCAGCATCAGAAATAGAAATACTATTAGGATCATTAACAGGTTCAGAGGATTCTACAACATTCTTATGTTTCTTTTTCTTTTTCTTCTTAGAATGAGCACTAGGTTCAATGCGTTGAGAATCTTGTTCAATTCTTTTGGGATGCCCTTCAGGATATAGAGGATCCTGGGTAGAGACACCACCTCTTGTTGTTACTTCATAAGCATGTTTCTCTTTAGAATTATTCCCTAACAAGTCATTTTGCACTTTAGTGAGTTGATCAATTTGAGTTTGAATCATATGAAAATGTTTAACAAGCATCTTAACATCATTGGAGGTTCTCTCCACAATACCATGCAATTCACTAATAGCTCGAGAATTTTCCATTAAATGATTCTCTACTCTCATATTAAAATTTTCTTGCTTAACAATATAATTATCAAACTCATCTAAGCATTGTGCAGGAGGTTTCGAATACGGAATATCTTCCCTAGTAAAGCGTTGAAGGGAATTTACCTCAATCATGGATGAAGTGGGAATTATCTCACATATATCTTCTATGGGAGGAAGGTTCTTCACATCTTCAGATTTAATACCTTTCTCCTTGAGAGACTTCTTGGCTTCCCTCATATCTTCATCATTCAATTTAATTAAACCCCTTTTCTTCAATATTGGCGTTGGAGTTGGTTCAGGCGTAGTCCAATCATCATGATTCCGGCTTATTTTAGCCAATAATTCCTCAGCGTCGTCTGGAGTTCTTTTCCTGAAAACACAACCAGCACAACTATCCAGGTATGCCCTAGACTCAATGGTTAGTCCACTATAAAATATATCAAGTAAATCATGCTTTTCCAAATCATGATCAGGCCGGGCTCTAATAAGAGAGCAAAATCTCGCCCAAGCCTCAGGCAATTTCTCTTCATCTCCCTGGTCAAAATTATAAATTCTCTGCAAAGCAATATGTTGAGCACTAGCAGGAAAGTATTTGCGGAAGAAAACATCAAGCAATTCTTTCGGACTTTTAATAGAATTAGGTGGCAAACTATTATACCAAGTTTTAGCGTCATCCTTTAATGAGAATGGAAATATTTTAGCAACAAAGTAAGTACGCATCTTGACATCATCAGAAAACAAGCTACTCAGAGTAGATAACTCAGTCATGTGTTCAACAACACTTTCTTTTTCAGTACCACAAAAGGGTGTTTTCTCAACAATAGCTATATGAGATAGATCAAGAGAAAAATCATAATCTTTATCCTTAATGTTTATAGGAGATGTGGCAAACTTAGGATCAGGAGACAGTTTATATCTAACAGCATGTTCTGCAAGCAACTTTTTAATTTTTCTTGCATCAGTAGTAGCATTGCATTTTTCAATAAAATCATCATTAAGCCCCACATAATCTTCATCAGGATCATCACTAAAATAATCAAGTTCAGGTGAATTAACAGGTGTAGTAGCATTAGGAGTTTCAGTATTTTCAATTTGTCTAGACTTAGCAATTGTAGCATCTAGAAAGGATCCCAATGAACCACTATCATCAAGCACAGCAGAAATATTATCAATATTATGAGAGTTTTCAGATTCAGCAGAAGTACCCGCATGTGAAGCATGTGGCGGTGAAACAAGTTTATCAATCACAGATGGTGAATCAAGAGCAGCAGAGGTATTCAGAATTGTACCTTTTCTTGTAGTGGATGGTAATATGGCGATCTTAGTATCGCGAGGTTTACCCATGATGGAGAATTTGCAGCGAACAATATTAATCCAAGTGAACTTCCAAATAAAGCTATGCTCCCCGGCAACGGCGCCAGAAAATAGTCTTGATGACCCACAAGTATAGGGGATCGCAACAGTCTTCGAGGGAAGTAAAACCCAATTTATTGATTCGACACAAGGGGAGACAAAGAACACTTGGAAGCCTTAACAGCGGAGTTGTCAATTCAGCTGCACCTGGAAACAGACTTGCTCGCAAGAGTTCATCAGTAGTAACAGTTTTATAGCAGTAGCAGTAGTGAAATAACAGCAGCAGAGTAACAGAGACAGCAGTAGTGATTTTAGTAAACAGCAGGATTAAAATACTGTAGGCACGGGGACGGATGACGGGCGTTGCATGGATAAGAGAAACTCATGTAATAATCATAGCAGGGCATTTGCAGATAATAATAAAACGGTGTCCAAGTACAAAGCAATCAATAGGCATGTGTTCCATATATAGTCGTGCGTGCTCGCAATGAGAAACTTGCACAACATCTTTTGTCCTACCAGCCGGTGGCAGCCGGGCCTCAAGGGAAACTACTGGATATTAAGGTACTACTTTTAATAAAGTACCGGAGCAAAGCATTAACACTCCGTGAACACATGTGATCCTCACATCGCTACCATTCCCTCCGGTTGTCCCGATTTCTGTCACTTCGGGGCCATCGGTTCCGGACAGCGACATGTGTATACAACTTATAGGTAAGACCATAACAATGATTATCTTGATGAAACAATAACATGTTCAGATCTGAGATCATGGCACTCGGGCCCTAGTGACAAGCATTAAGCATAACAAGTTGCAACAATATCATCAAAGTACCAATTACGGACACTAGGCACTATGCCCTAACAATCTTATGCTATTACATGACCAATCTCATCCAATCCCTACCATCCCCTTCGGCCTACAGCGGGGGAATTACTCACACATGGATGGGGGAAACATGGCTGGTTGATGTAGAGGCGTTGGCGGTGATGGCGGCGATGATCTCCTCCAATTCCCCGTCCCGGCGGAGTGCCAGAACGGAGACTTCTGGCTCCCGCGACGGAGTTTCACGATGTGGCGGCATTCTGGAGGGTTTCTGGCGACTTCGACTTCTCCCCGTGCGTTTTTAGGTCGAGGCCGATAAATAGTCCGAAGGAGGGCGTCGGAGGCCGGCCGAGGGGGCCACACCACAGGGCCGCGCGGCCCCCCCTGGGCCGCGCCGCCCTATGGTGTGGGGCCCTCGGGCCTCCACCTTAATTGTCCTTCTGGCTCCGTCATTATTCTGGGAAAATAGGGCCTTCTGCATAAATTCCGAGGATTTTCCCGAAAGTTGGATTTCTGCACAAAAACGAGACACCAGAACAGTTCTGCTGAAAACAGCGTTAGTCCGTGTTAGTTGCATCCAAAATACACAAATTAGAGGCAAAACAATAGCAAAAGTGTTCGGGAAAGTAGATACGTTTTGGACGTATCAACGGCGCGCTTCATGGCCTCCACCTTGGCGGCGACGTCGCTGCCCTCGAGATCCGCCTTGATCTCGTTGGCCATGGCGGCGGAGCCCTTGTCGAAGTGGACCAGCAGCGTGCACGGCTTGTCCATGGCGCCGTGTCGTACGTGCACCCGCGCCGGAGGGCGCTGACGGCTTGTCCATGTTCTTTTTAGATGAATTTTTAGAGTAATGTAGAGATGCCCAGCGTCGGCCGCCTCCCCCACCACACGGCCGACCAGCAGCGGCGCGCCTCGCGGAGGCTCCAGGAGGCCAGGCTGTACGCGGTCGCGGCGTACCTCGCCGTGGAGCAGTGCTGCGTCCACGTGCCGGGCGCTGGGACAGCTTGAGGCTCTTCCCGAGCGAGCATCGCTCGTCGGAGACCTGGGTGCCATTTGTAGCTCAACTCTGAACTTGGGTGCCATTTGTGTGTCCGTAGTTACATGTGAACTCGCAAAGACTTCGGGATTAGCTGGCCAGTGTTGTGTCGTTGTTATCCATAATGTTCATATATTGCCAAAACGCATCCATTCTACATTATTTGAGCAGTGAATTTCGAAGTTGATTTTGTCTCTGCAAATGAACTGCAAGATTTCTTAAGGGCATGCTTGTGTTTTTGTTTGGAATATTCATTTCAAAAGGAGGGCATATGTGTTTGTATTTCACATGATTATGCTATTAATTGCTTTCTTCATTTTGCAGTGACATTGAGGTATGGAGGACGGCACCTTCGTCCGAGATGAGGAGGGGGAAGAAGCGGTGCAGAAATTGATCTATGAGAGTGCCCGTGGTCCGGAACCCGACGATGGAGATGACAACGAGTACCAAGACTTTCTGAATGATTTTGGCGAGTGATACGTCTCCGACGTATCGATAATTTCTTATGTTCCATGCCACATTATTGATGTTATCTACATGTTTTATGCACACTTTATGTCATATTCGTGCATTTTCTGGAACTAACCTATTAACAAGATGCCGAAGTGCCAGTTCCTATTTTCTGCTGTTTTTGGTTTCAGAAATCCTAGTAACGAAATATTCTCGGAATCGGACGAAATCAACGCCCAAGTTCCTATTTTCACCGGAAGCATCCGAACACCCGGAAGGACCGCAGGGGGCACTGGGCCCCCAGACCATAGGCCGGCGCGGCCCAGGCCCTGGCCGCGCCGCCCTATGGTGTCGTCGCCCCTTCGACCCTCCTGTGCCGCCTCTTCACCTATTTAAAGCCTCCGTCGCGAAAACCCTGATACGTTCGACGAAAACCACAGAAACCTTCCAGAGCCGCCGCCATCGCGACGCCAAGATCTGGGGGACAGGAGTCTCTGTTCCGGCACGCTGCCGGAGCGGGGAAGTGCCCCCAGAAGGCTTCTCCATCGACACCGCTGCCATCTCCACCGCCATCTTCATCACTGCTGCTGCTCCCATGAGGAGGGAGTAGTTCTCCATCGAGGCTCGGGGCTGTACCGGTAGCTATGTGGTTAATCTCTCCCATGTACTTCAATACAATGATCTCATGAGCTGCTTTACATGATTGAGATTCATATGAGTTTGTATCACAATTTATCTATGTGCTACTCTAGCAAAGTTATTAAAGTAGTTCTATTCCTCCTGCACGTGTGTAAAGGTGACAGTGTGTGCACCGTGTTAGTACTTGGTTTATGCTATGATCATGATCTCTTGTAGATTGCGAAGTTAACTATTGCTATGATAATATTGATGTGATCTATTCCTCCTACATATGCATGAAGGTGACAGTGTGCATGCTATGTTAGTACTTGGTCTAATCTGTTGATCTATCTTACACTACTAGGTTACTAAAATATGAACAGTTATTGTGGAGCTTGTTAACTCCGGCATTGAGGGTTCGTGTAATCCTACGCAATGTGTTCATCATCCAACAAAAGTGTAGAGTATGCATTTATCTATTCTGTTATGTGATCAATGTTGAGAGTGTTCACTAGTGAAAGTGTAATCCCTAGGCCTTGTTCCTAAATACTGCTATCGCTGCTTGTTTACTCGTTTTATCGTTGCGTTACTGCTGCAATACTACCACCATCAACTACACGCCAGCAAGCTATTTTCTGGCACCGTTGTTACTGCTCATATATATTCATACCACCTGTATTTCACTATCTCTTCGCCGAACTAGTGCACCTATTAGGTGTGTTGGGGACACAAGAGACTTCTTGCTTTGTGGTTGCAGGGTTGCATGAGAGGGATATCTTTGACCTCTTCCTCCCTGAGTTCGATAAACCTTGGGTGATCCACTTAAGGGAAAACTTGCTGCTGTTCTACAAACCTCTGCTCTTGGAGGCCCAACACTGTCTACAGGAAAGGAGGGGGAACGTAGACATCAAGCTATTTTCTGGCGCCGTTGCCGGGGAGGAAAGGTAAAAGGTACTCACACTCCGGATCTCGGCTACTAAGCTATTTCCCGGCGTCGTAAGTACTCGAAGCTATTTCCTTTAGATCCTGCAATTGCAACTTTTTGTTTCTTGTTTACACTAGTTTGGCATAATGGACAACAATGAGCTTTTTATTCTATTTCCTGAGTTAAGACATGGATGGTTTGATCCGAAAATTAAAAAACCCATGGAACATGTTAGCATGAATACTTTGAACACCATTGTTGCTAATAATATGGAAAATTCTAAGCTTGGGGAAGCTGGTTTTGATGAGCATGATCTTTTTAGTCCCCCAAGAATTGAGGAGAAAATTTACTTTGATGATACTTTGCCTCCCATATATGATGATTATAATGATAGTGGTCTTTTGTTGCCACCTGTTTTGGAGGATAAATTTGATTATGGTTACAATATGCCTCCTATATTTGATGATAGCTACTTTGTTGAATTTGCTCCCGCAATTACTAATAAAATTGATTATGCTTATGTGGAGAGTAATAATTTTATGCATGAGACTCATGATAAGAATGCTTTGTGTGATAGTTACATTGTTGAGTTTGCTCATGTTGCTACTGAAAGTTATTATGAGAGAGGAAAATATGGTTGTAGAAATTTTCATGTTACTAAAACACCTCTCTATGTGCTAAATTTTTTGAAACTACACTTGTTTTATCTTCCTATGCTTGTTACTTTGCTCTTAATGAACTTGTTTATTTACAAGATTCCTATGCATAGGAAGCATGTTATACTTAAATGAGTTTTGAATTTGCCTCTGGATGCTCTCTTTTTGCTTCAAATACTATTTCTTGCGAGTGCATCATTAAAACTGCTGAGCCCATCTTAATGGCTATAAAGAAAAGAACTTCTTGGGAGATAACCCATGTGTTATTTTGCTACAGTACTTTGTTTTATATTTGTGTCTTGGAAGTTGTTTACTACTGTAGCAACCTCTCCTTATCTTAGTTTAGTGTTTTATTGTGCCAAGTTAAGCCGTTGATAGAAAAGTAAGTACTAGATTTGGATTACTGCGCAGTTCCAGATTTCTTTGCTGTCACGAATCTGGGTCTACCTCCCTGTAGGTAGCTCAGAAAATTAAGCCAATTTACGTGCATGATCCTCAGATATGTACGCAACTTTCATTCAATTTGGGCATTTTCATTTGAGCAATTCTGGTGCCATTTTAAAATTCGTCAATACGAACTGTTCTGTTTTGACAGATTCTGCCTTTTATTTCGCATTGCCTCTTTTGCTATGTTGGATGAATTTCTTTGATCCATTAATATCCAGTAGCATTATGCAATGTCCAGAAGTGTTAAGAATGATTGTGTCACCTCTGAATATGTTAATTTTTATTGTGCACTAACCCTCTAATGAGTTGATTCGAGTTTGGTGTGGAGGAAGTTTTCAAGGATCAAGAGAGGAGTATGATGCAACATGATCAAGGAGAGTGAAAGCTCTAAGCTTGGGGATGCCCCGGTGGTTCACCCCTGCATATATCAAGAAGACTCAAGCGTCTAAGCTTGGGGATGCCCAAGGCATCCCCTTCTTCATCGACAACATTATCAGGTTCCTCCCCTGAAACTATATTTTTATTCCATCACATCTTATGTGCTTTTCTTGGAGCGTCTGTATGTTTCTTATTTTTGTTTGTGTTTGAATAAATTGGATTACATCATGCTTGTGTGGGAGAGAGACACGCTCCGCTGTTGCATATGAACAAATGTGTTCTTAGCTTTTAGTATTCATGGCGAAGTTTCTTCTTCGTTAAATTGTTATATGGTTGGAATTGGAAAATGATACATGTAGTAATTGCTAAAATGTCTTGGGTAATGTGATACTTGGCAATTGTTGTGCTCATGTTTAAGCTCTTGCATCATATGCTTTGCACCCATTAATGAAGAAATACATAGAGCATGCTAAAATTTGGTTTGCATATTTGGTTTCTCTAAGGTCTAGATAATTTCTAGTATTGAGTTTGAACAACAAGGAAGATGGTGTAGAGTCTTATAATGTTTTCAATATGTCTTTTATGTGAGTTTTGCTGCACCGGTTCATCCTTGTGTTTGTTTCAAATAACCTTGCTAGCCTAAACCTTGTATCGAGAGGGAATACTTCTCATGCATCCAAATCCTTGAGCCAAACAACACTATGCCATTTGTGTCCACCATACCTACCTACTACATGGTATTTTCCGCCATTCCAAAGTAAATTGCTTGAGTGCTACCTTTAAAATTCCATCATTCACCTTTTCAATATATAGCTCATGGGACAAATAGCTTAAAAACTATTGTGGTATTGAATATGTAATTATGCACTTTATCTCTTATTAAGTTGCTTGTTGTGCGATAACCATGTTTACTGGGGACGCCATCAACTACTCTTTGTTGAATTTCATGTGAGTTGCTATGCATGTCCGTCTTGTCTGAAGTAAGAGAGATCTACCACCTTATGGTTAAGCATGCATATTGTTAGAGAAGAACATTGGGCCGCTAACTAAAGCCATGATTCATGGTGGAAGTTTCAGTTTTGGACATATATCCTCAATCTCATATGAGAAAATTATTAATTGTTGTTACATGCTTATGCATAAAAGAGGAGTCCATTATCTGTTGTCTATGTTGTCCCGGTATGGATGTCTAAGTTGAGAATAATCAATAGCGAGAAATCCAATGCGAGCTTTCTCCTTAGACCTTTGTACAGGCGGCATAGAGGTACCCCATTGTGACACTTGGTTAAAACATGTGCATTGCGATGATCCGGTAGTCCAAGCTAATTAGGACAAGGTGCGGGCACTATTAGTACACTATGCATGAGGCTTGCAACTTGTAAGATATAATTTACATGATACATATGCTTTATTACTACCGTTGACAAAATTGTTTCATGTTTTCAAAATCAAAGCTCTAGCACAAATATAGCAATCGATGCTTTTCCTCTATGAGGACCATTCTTTTACTTTCATTGTTGAGTCAGTTCACCTATTTCTCTCTACCTCAAGAAGCAAACACTTGTGTGAACTGTGCATTGATTCCTACATATTTGCATATTGCACTTGTTATATTACTCTATGTTGACAATTATCCATGAGATATACATGTTACAAGTTGAAAGCAACCGCTGAAACTTAATCTTCTTTTATGTTGCTTCAATACCTTTACTTTGAATTATTGCTTTATGAGTTAACTCTTATGCAAGACTTATTGATGCTTGTCTTGAAGTGCTATTCATGAAAAGTCTTTGCTATATGATTCACTTGTTTACTCATGTCATATACATTGTTTTGATCGCTGCATTCGCTACATATGCTTTACAAATAGTATGATCAAGGTTATGATGGCATGTCACTCCAGAAATTATCTGTGTTATCGTTTTACCTGCTCGGGACGAGCAGAACTAAGCTTGGGGATGCTGATACGTCTCCGACGTATCGATAATTTCTTATGTTCCATGCCACATTATTGATGTTATCTACATGTTTTATGCACACTTTATGTTATATTCGTGCATTTTCTGGAACTAACCTATTAACAAGATGCCGAAGTGCCAGTTCCTGTTTTCTGCTGTTTTTGGTTTCAGAAATCCTAGTAACGAAATATTCTCGGAATCGGACGAAATCAACGCCCAAGTTCCTATTTTCACCGGAAGCATCCAGAACACCCGGGAAGGACCAGAGGGGGGGCACTGGGCCCCTGCACCATAGGCCGGCGCGGCCTGTGCCCCGGCCGCGCCGCCCTATGGTGTCGTCGCCCTTCGACCCTCCCCGCGCCGCCTCTTCGCCTATTTAAAGCCTCCGTCGCGAAAACCCCGATACGTTCGACGAAACCACAGAAACCTTCCGTAGCCGCCGCCATCGCGACGCCAAGATCCGGGGGACAGGAGTCTCTGTTCCGGCACGCTGCCGGAGCGGGGAAGTTCCCCCGGAAGGCTTCTCCATTGACACCGCTGCCATCTCCACCGCCATCTTCATCACTGCTGCTGCTCCCATGAGGAGGGAGTAGTTCTCCATCGAGGCTCGGGGCTGTACCGGTAGCTATGTGGTTAATCTCTCCCATGTACTTCAATACAATGATCTCATGAGCTGCTTTACATGATTGAGATTCATATGAGTTTGTATCACAATTTATCTATGTGCTACTCTAGCAAAGTTATTAAAGTAGTTCTATTCCTCCTGCACGTGTGTAAAGGTGACAGTGTGTGCACCGTGTTAGTACTTGGTTTATGCTATGATCATGATCTCTTGTAGATTGCGAAGTTAACTATTGCTATGATAATATTGATGTGATCTATTCCTCCTACATATGCATGAAGGTGACAGTGTGCATGCTATGTTAGTACTTGGTCTAATCTGTTGATCTATCTTACACTACTAGGTTACTAAAATATGAACAGTTATTGTGGAGCTTGTTAACTCCGGCATTGAGGGTTCGTGTAATCCTACGCAATGTGTTCATCATCCAACAAAAGTGTAGAGTATGCATTTATCTATTCTGTTATGTGATCAATGTTGAGAGTGTCCACTAGTGAAAGTGTAATCCCTAGGCCTTGTTCCTAAATACTGCTATCGCTGCTTGTTTACTGTTTTACTGCGTTACTACTGCTGCAATACTACCACCATCAACTACACGCCAGCAAGCTATTTTCCGGCACCGTTGTTACTGCTCATATATATTCATACCACCTGTATTTCACTATCTCTTCGCCGAACTAGTGCACCTATTAGGTGTGTTGGGGACACAAGAGACTTCTTGCTTTGTGGTTGCAGGGTTGCATGAGAGGGATATCTTTGACCTCTTCCTCCCTGAGTTCGATAAACCTTGGGTGATCCACTTAAGGGAAAACTTGCTGCTGTTCTACAAACCTCTGCTCTTGGAGGCCCAACACTGTCTACAGGAAAGGAGGGGGAACGTAGACATCAGCGAGGGACTTGAGTCTGAACAAGTTAGAAAAGACAATGAAGTGTCCATCACAAACTCCGGCGAGGTGTATATCTATGTATCAATTAGTCTGTGTTCATCCCTAGATGCATTCATTTATTTGTATTGCACTTATTAACGAATAATTTTTTCTTTTAGCCTTCTGGATCATCGAGCAAGTCTGTTAGAACAAAACGAGGCCTGACGCGGGTGCTAAAGGGCGAGGGCAGGTTAGCCCTCACGGCATTCAAGGATAATGGTGAACCAGTTCATCCCAAGGAGTTTTGCCGCAAATTTACAAGTCAATCCGGAGTTATTGTTAGGGACCATGTACCGATCAGCATTCAAGAGTGGCATAAGCCGAAGAACCCGGAGAGTCGTGCTAGTTATGTCAACGACACGATGAAAAATTTTCTTTGGGACACGCTACTGACAAAGTTCAGCCTACCGGAAGACATGACGGAAGGCCAGAAGAATAAAGTCAAGGAATGGACATTGAAGAAGATGGCCATACAATTCCAGAGCTTCAAGAAAAATTTATGGGACAAATATAAGAATGAAGATCCAGTATTCGATGATAATCTAGTGAAGATAAAAGATCACTGGGCCGCATTTAAGGAGTATAAGAAATCGTCTACTTTTGTGTCCCGATCGAAGAAAAATACCGAAAATGCTGCAAAGAAGAAACTTCCGCATCATTTGGGGTCAGGTGGCTACAAGAGTGCCATTCCGAAGTGGACAGCGTTTGAGAATAAACTGATGGATCATGGAATCACTCCACAGACATGGGACTGGCCCGAACGGTCCAAGTTCTGGTTGTTCGCTCATGGGGCAGGGTTGGACCCAAAGACAGGGCTGATCGTTGCGAAGGGAAAATGGAAGGAAAAAATTGAGGCAATTGTACCGAAGCTTGTAGATGCAATTGAAAAGGTCAGAAAGGGAGAGTACATTCCCGATCGAGAGAATGACGAGCTGACACTCGCTCTGGGGAACCCTGAACATGTTGGACGGGTACGAGCTCGCCCAGGTCTCACCATGAAGGAAGCGTGGCCGGATAGCGCTGACACTTATAGAAGCCGTTCGCGAAAGAAGAAGAAGGACGCCGACATTGTAACGGAATTGTTAACTAGGGTGGAGGCTCTTGAGAGAAATCAGAGGGCACCTGATCAGCCGCTGTTTCTACAGGATCCACAAGCCGATGCTGCCCTATCTCAGCGAAGAAGCAGTGTCGGTTCCTCGCATCTTGACGGATGTGGAGGAAGCTACCCCGTGGATTATGTCATGGAGAAGACAGATTGCGAGCTACATATGTTATTCAGGACCGCGTCCGTTAAGGTGGCGGTCGGCTATGTGTACCCAAGTGAAGATG
Organism: Lolium perenne; assembly: GCF_019359855.2. Classification (NCBI taxonomy): domain Eukaryota; kingdom Viridiplantae; phylum Streptophyta; class Magnoliopsida; order Poales; family Poaceae; genus Lolium; species Lolium perenne. The sequence goes on from NC_067245.2 coordinate 195,112,646, forward strand.
GAGCAATGCACCATCATATGCCCATTCCACCTGGCTGTGTTCGTGTCGGGGTGGATGAAGTTGTTCCGGGTTTTGAAACAGTGGAGCTTGATATTCCTAGAGGTGAAGATGAGAGGACACTAGCCGATGTCAAGCACGGTTTCGCCCTATGGCCGAAGAAGTACGTCGTCCTTTTGCAAAGGCCACCGACTCCTACACATGAGCAGCAAATGCCATCGACTCCTCCTGGTGGCAGTCCTGGTGAGCAGCCAAGTCCACACCTACCTGAGAGGGACCCCAGCGTGAGTCCACCATCTCGAGATCCTCCGCGACGTAAGACAGCGTCCGTTAAGCGGAACGGTACGCCGCCTAGGAAGAAAGCTAGAAAGGAGAAACAACTACCGCCTACTGAGAAGTTACCTTGGGAAAAAACTCCAGAGGAAAACGCAGAGGCCGTTCAGGCCGAGTTGAAGAAATGGTTTGCACCGAAAGTGCCAGAGATACCTTTCGAGAAGACACTAGATCCGGTGAAAGTTGTGCGTACTGTTGACAATCTATATGACCCTGTACCATCGCCGCCATCTGACTATGCGCGTTCTATTGAAAGGTCGTATGACAAGATGATCGAGGCGACAAAACCCGTTCAATCGGGTATCAGGGAGATAAAAGGGATACACAGTGTCTACCAGCTCGGACAACAACCCGTTCAATCGGTCGCCCCTCTCAAGGTGTTTGACGGGAAGACCGTTCAATGTTCTCGACAAGACGCAACTGATTACGCCTTCGCTGAACGAGCATATCAGTTTGTTCAAGGGAAAGATTTGGTCGAGAATCTCAGGAAGGTACCAACATGTATGCGTAACTTGCATTCGAGGTACCTTAAGGCCTCAAAGGAAGGGATCGAGACTATCATGGTGCGAGTTAGGGAAGAGCACTACTTCCAGGAGTACTGTGTGAACGTTGACTTCGCCGAACTCTTTCAGTTATACAATCTCCGGGCCCTCGACAAATCAATCATCAGTTGCTATTGTCTGTAAGTGATTTATTTATTTAATTTGAGAAGTCTTTAGCTCAGCTCGTTCATTGTCTGCAGATTATAATCTTTTGTGCGCTATATTATGCAGATCGAAGATGCTCGAATGCAAAAGGGACGATATCACAGACATTGGGTTCATTGACCCGCACACAATGCATGTTAAAACCATAGAGAATCCCCTCTATAACAAGGATACACCGCAGACTTTGCTAAGGTTTTTGAAGCGACAACATGACAAAAAGCTAATAATTTGGCCTTACAACTTCGAGTGAGTCTTACTGTCTTATAACACATTATATTTTGCTCACCGTATGTCAAAATTTTAACTAATGACTTATATATATGACACTACATATTGAAACGTGCGTAGGTTTCACTTTATTCTTCTCGTCATCAATTTGGAAATTGGAGAAGTTGAAGTCTTTGACTCACTAAGCAAAAAATCGGAACTATACGTGTCTTGTTTTTTAATGCTCAGAAGGTAATTTTAATTCTTATCGGTTTGTTTCGTTAATTTCCTGCTTTGAACTAATTGATGACTCTAATATGCATTTTCTTTTGTCGAGCAGCGTATGGCAAACTTTCATCAAGGAAGATACGTCCCGTGAATGGACACCGAAGCTGCGATGGCGTGCGAAAGTAAGTAGTACTACCTAGGTCCACACACCTTTTAATTATCATACTTGACTATTGTTTGATTGAATTATATTCTTGTAAAGAAATGCCCGCAACAACCTTCGGGGACCGATCTCTGTGGATTCTTCGTTTGCGAGTACATCCGCAGAATTGTCAGCGAGAGAACGAATAATGAAAGAAATAAAGAGGTACAAAAACAATCTTCACAAATTTGTTTTGTTATCATAAGTTGTGCTGAGTTTCAGTAATAGTTGTTTCATGTATTCATTTGTATCTTATTCTTTTATAGTTGGCAAGAAAGCGGAACAAGCTCTCAATCGATGACCGCTTCATAGCAATAGGCGAGGAATTGGCGGGATTTTTCCTTCGGGACGTCATACCACCACTCGCAGAGTACCACTATGAATGAAGATGTACATGTTACATATATAGTTGACTCGAAGAGTACCACTATGCTACATGTAATAGACATATATAGAGTACGCCTCGGAGAGTACCACTATGCATGAAGATCGATCTTCATGCATAGTGCTACTTAATTTGCGATCTTATGCAATAACATGTGTGTTATATTATATGCACCAACTTGCTATGCATCATCTTGATCTTCATGTACTACCTAAACCCAAACGCGTTTCTGGTGCATCGACGCGATATGAAACAAACCGATATCCCTAAACCCCTCCAAAAACCCTAAAAAACCAATTCTCTGCCGCGGCAGAGATTTGGGCAAATTCCCTGCCGCGGGTGGGAACCTTTGGTACCGGTTCGTATTTAGGGGGGGGGGGGGGGCCTTTAGTGCCGGATAATTAATACCGGTTGCTCAACCGGTACTAATGCCCTCTGGAACCGGTACTAATGAGATATTTTCTACTAGTGGCCTTACTACTAGTCTAAATATATACTATGTAGTTCGTAGGGCTACATTTGTTGGGATTCACATGAGTTACCAATAGTGAAACGATGGTGAGGAAGTGCAGTCCAATAAGAAGAACAAGTAGGGAGAGCGCGATCATGAACTAGTAGGATAATCTTTTAATTCTCATGTAACTACTATTATATTAAATCTCAAACGATTTTCCTTGTATGAAGTATAAAACAAAACCATGTGCGATGACATAACAAACATGTGATGTAAAAACAAACAATCAGCCATCAGATTTTGCGTAATACAAAATATAATTAACTTGAAGCGAGATGTGAAAAATATAGTTCATAATATTTGGTTAGAGGCCAGAAGGACTCCAATCAAACATGGTTGCCCTAACTACTAGTTACAAAATATCACTAAATTAATACATTAAATAGTTAATAATAACTATCAGCACAAACTAGCTAATTAATAACTACTCACCACACACTAAACCTCCTCGTCGTTGTCAGAGATGACGATGACGTCGACGGTGTTGGCTCCATCCTTTTCATAGCCTCTAACCACTGCACCTTGCCGCAACGGCTTCCAAATCCATCCAATCCCGTCGAATCTTTTGACGGGAAACTCCGGACATTGTAATGCTTAGGCAGGTCCGTGTGGAGAGGCCTTTGTGTACGGCCTCCTTCTTCTTGGCATTCAGCTTCTCTTTGCGGAGAGAATAGAAGGACTGCTCCAGCACCAATATGTTGTTCGATGAAGTCCAGGCCATCTGTCGTTTCCTCATGCTCCTCGTCGGAGGAGGATTAACGGGAGTAGGGGGGTCGAGGAGCTTCCGTCATGGTCCGACAGTTGGAGGGAGTGCTCCTCCTTCCAAATCAGAGATGCCTAGTCAACTTAGCGCTGACACCGGGGACTGCCACACGCAAGGGGGGTGAGCGATCTTCTTACTTCGAACCATATTGTAACTACTGTGTATGCCGGAGAGTTGCTAGCGACTGAGCAAGCTGCCTCGTTACCAATCCGTGGCCATCTGGAGGAGGCGAACATGCTACACGGGTCCAACAAAAGCCCAAAAGTCAACTTGGCGGGAACATGGTACACATGGGTATAGTGTCAATACCGATCTAGGGTTTACGTATCTCTCTGGCGATCGGCGATCGCCGGCGGAGAGTGTCTTTCTCATCGCCGTGCCCTGCCCTCCCTCCAACCTACGTCGAGCAGGATTCTCGGGCTGACCAAGGGGTTGCCTGGCGCGACTACCCGGCCTTGGTATTCCAGTCTGACTAGGGTTCTGGGAGGAAGTAATGGCGGCGGATGGGGGGAAAGCGGAGGCAGGCGGATCTTCGGGTCCAAGGTCGGAGCCTTCACTGGATGAACTTTTGAGGAGTTTGAACATCAAGGGAGAGGACATCGGAGGAGTTGTTGTCCAGAAGGAAGCGATGGAATCCCTGAAGGAGGGCACGAAGTGGATGGCGGTGATGAGGGTGTTAACATCGCGTCCTTTCAGCGCCATCTCGATGAAGAAGACTATGCATTTTGCCTGGGCGCCAGCGCAGGACGTGACCTTTAGAGATGTTGAGGAGAACAGGTTCGTGATACAGGCGAACTGCTTGGGCGATTGGCAAAGGATTACTGAACAAGGACCATGGATTTTCCGTGAACAGGGGCTATTGATTGAGAAGTTTGATGGTTCGTGCAAGGCATCTGCTGTTGAACTGAACCGTATACATGCTTGGGTCCAGATTCATGATGTGCCTGAGCTCTATCGAAGGAAGCAAATTATGACGGAGCTTGCGACCAATATTGGTGAAGTGATCATGGTCGACATGAAGGTGGATGGTGGTGACTTTGTCAGGGCGCGGGTCTGGTTGGATGTAAGGAAGGAGCTGACTCGATTTGTATCCATCAAGCCGGAGGGGCAATCGCCGGTTATTATGAGAGTCAAATATGAGAAAGTGCCACGCTACTGTGCCATTTGTGGCCTGCTCGGCCATGCACAAGAGGAGTGTGGAACAGGGGTACACCCTCCCGAGATGGTGGGCTATGGGAAGTGGATGCTGGCAGATACGGCATGGAATCGCTCTCAGCTGCCGAGCAATGGGGAGGGCCAGTTTCAGAACAAGGCCTCTGAACGTGGCTTTTACGCGGGTGGCCGAGGTGAGGGACGAGGAGGTCGTGGTCAATCTACTCCTGATGGAGGAAGGGGAAGGGGTGCTGGCCGTCAAGCGAGAGGCCGTGGGCTCGGTCGAGGTTTTGGTGGACGTGGTGCTGAGCAGGCTGAGCAGTCGGGTGGCCGCGCCGCCGAGAATGGTGTGGGCGATAACCGTAAGCGTTCCTCTACTGATGCTAGGCTAACAGAGGGGAGCCCAGCTAAAGGTGTACAGAATCTGGGAGAGATCCTCATGCTGGAGTGGAAAGCACCGGGGAGTATTGCTGTCTCTGACTCGCATAGTAGCGAGGTGAATAAGAAGCTGGACTTTGGCACAGGAGATGGGGCGAGCAGGTATGAAACTAGGGAGGGTACTCCACCTCCACCTCCCTCAGCTAGGGAGCAGAAACGCTCCAGGAAGCACACTAGCCCGAAGAAGGACAAGAACACGAGCAAGAAGGCGGGCTCCAATGAGGAGCACCGCCAGCAGCAATGAGTACTTTTCTCTGGAACTGTCGTGGCCTGGGCAACGCAGCGTCGGTTCGAGAACTTCGCGATTTCGCGAAGGACGTTGCCCCAACCATCCTTTGTGTAGTAGAGACACAAGTTCACAAAGCTAGGGTGGAATCTTTAGCGGGAACTATTGGTTATGATAATGTTTTCGCTGTAAGCAGTACAGGCCGCAGTGGTGGTCTGGCGATTTTTTGGAATAATGAAATAAAGATAGATATTCTCCCTTACTCTCAGTACCACATAGATGCGGTTGTATCTTCCCAGGTGGAGGAGCCGTGGCGGTTGACTTGTGTGTATGGAGAGGCCCAAGTTCGGAACAGGCACAAAACTTGGGATATGTTAAAATTCATCAAAGCATCGTCACCGTTACCTTGGCTATGCATTGGGGACTTTAACGAGGTACTCCTTAGGGAGGAACATGTGGGTGTGAATGAAAGAAGCAATACCCAGATCCAAGCTTTCAGAGAAACAGTTGATGTGTGCGAGCTAATGGACCTGGGGTATACGGGTACAGCATGGACCTTTGAAAAGAAGGTCGCTGGAGGCACATACTGTCGAGTCAGGCTAGACCGAGCTCTGGCTACGGCCGGCTGGAGCAACCGCTACCCCCTAGCTACGCTCCAACACCTGACGGCGGCGGTGTCCGATCACTCTCCTATCATTCTGCGCCATGTGCCAGAGGAGGTGGGCTCGCTGAAGCAGCGTGTCTTCCGGTATGAGGCAATGTGGGAGTCACACAACGACTTCCAGCCCATGATCACAAATGCTTGGAGGCGGGAGAAGAGCGACTCCATGCACGTCCTTGCGAGGAAGCTCGAGGGCCTCTCAGGCTCGCTATCAGCATGGGGCCGGGATACGTTTGGTAGTGTGCGTAAGGAACTGAAGGGACTCCGACAGCAACTTGCAGAACTGAGGGCATCACCTGTGAGAGTGGGTCCGAGCCATCAGGAGCTGAAGATTGTGGAGTGCCTGATTGAACTCCAACACAGGGAGGAAGTCATGTGGCGGCAGAGGTCGCGTATCCAATGGCTAGCGGAGGGTGATCGTAATACTAAATTCTTTCACATGAGAGCTAGCAGGAGGAGAAAGAAGAACAAGATTTGCCGTCTGTCTCGCCCGGATGGAACGGTTACCGAGGACCAGGAGGAGTTAGTCCAAATGGACAAGGAGTTCTACGAGGGTTTGTATACCTCGGAGGGGACGGTAGGCATGGACGATGTCCTCAATACCGTCCCAGTCTCGGTCACTCCAGCTATGAATGATATGCTCATTGCCCCTTTTGAAGAGGCCGAGGTTAAGACAGCGCTGTTCCAGATGTTCCCATTCAAGGCGCCGGGGCCAGATGGCTATCCAGCCCAGTTTTTTCAGAAGCACTGGGATCTGTGCAGGGAGGAGGTGACCACGGCGGTTCTTCGTGTTCTCCGTGGGGAAGAAAGCCCAGAAAGTATTAACAAGACCTTCATTGTCCTCATCCCGAAGGTTGCATCACCAGAGGAGCTGGGTCAATTTCGCCCTATTAGTCTGTGCAATGTCATCTACAAAATTGCATCGAAGGTCCTTGCTAATAGGCTGAAGGAAATTCTACCGGAGATTATCTCCGAAGAACAATCAGCATTTGTCCCTGGGAGACAGATTACTGATAACATCATCTCGGCATATGAGTGCCTCCACTTTATGAAAAGAAATGGAGCGAGGATACATCAACACTGCGCGTTGAAGCTTGACATGCGCAAAGCATATGACCGAGTGGAGTGGCCCTATCTTAGGGCTATCATGATGAGGATGGGTTTCCACCGCAGATGGGTGGACTTGATTATGAGCCTTGTCTCAACCGTATCCTTCTCTGTGTTGTTCAATGGAGCACCTATGGAGGAGTTTCAACCTACTAGGGGCCTTCGCCAAGGTGACCCCATATCCCCCTATCTCTTCTTGTTGGCAGCAGAGGGCCTTTCTGGCCTCTTAAAACAAAGTCGTCAATCACCGCATCTTGAAGGTATCAAGGTGGCCCCCACGGCTCCTGCAGTGAACCACCTCCTTTTTGCGGATGATAGCCTGCTGTTCATCAAAGCTAGTGTTGAGGGAGCCATAGAAATTAATGATATTTTGGAGAGATACTGTAACGCTTCAGGTCAACGGATAAACCGAGATAAATCATCGGTGTTCTTCAGCAAGGGATGCACTGAGGGGTGCCGCACGGCGGTAAAGGGCACGTTAGATGTGCCTAACGAGACTCTCAATGAGAAGTACCTTGGTAAGCCATCAGATGTGGGCAGGTCAACCAATGGGTCATTCAAATATTTGAAAGATCGTATTTGGAAGATAGTCCAAGGTTGGCTGGAACAAGTTCTTGCCTCGGGAGGAAAGGAGGTGTTGATTAAAGCTGTGGCGCAGGCAATTCCTACTTTTTCCATGTCTTGCTTCAAGCTTCCACGTGGACTTTGTTTGGCGATAAACTCTATGCTTCGCAGCTTCTGGTGGGGGAGCAAGGAAGGCACTCGGAAGCCCTGTTGGGTGTCCTGGGAGATCATGTGTTCGCCAAAATTTGCGGGAGGGCTGGGCTTCCGTGATATTGAGCTCTTCAACTTGGCAATGCTAGCTCGGCAAGCCTGGAGGATCCTCCAGAACCCGAGCACATTAAGCTCAAGAATCTTGAAGGCAGTTTACTTTCCTAACTCAGAGTTTTTGGAGGCTACTTTGGGCTCCTCCCCGTCTCATATCTGGAGGGCTTTGGTTGAAGGAAGGGATGCAATGAGGCAGGGCCTCATCAGCAGAATTGGTACCGGGGAGCACACTCACGCTTGGAACCATAATTGGCTCCCGCGTGACTTTATGCTCCGGCCTATGGCGTGTCTGAAGGCTGATCCACCCCTAATGGTGTCTGCTTTCATTGATGATACTTCAGCGGTGTGGAAGAAGGAGCTGCTGGAGGAGTACTTCTTGCCTATGGATGTTGAAGTAATCATGTCTATTCCTCTCAGCACCCGGAGGTTGGAGGACCGATGGGCCTGGCATTATGAGAAGAGCGGAATCCTAACAGTCCGATCAGTTTATCGCCTACTAGTTCAAACTAAGAAGCGAAGAGAGGACTGGCTTGAAGGAAGGTCAGCGTCCTCGGGTACTGCTGCGGAGGGCAAGGCCTGGCAACGACTTTGGAAGGTCCAGGTGCCATCTAAGCTTCGGATCTTCCTTTGGAGGCTGGCTCACCAGTCCTTACCGACTGGGGACGTGCGACGTCATAGGCACATGGCCGACACAAGTGCATGCTCGCTGTGCGGTGCGGAGGACTCCTGGAGACACTCGCTCCTGAGCTGCACGATCGCGCGCTCGGTCTGGGCCCTAGCGGATGAAGGGATCGCCGAGCATGTATGCATGAATGAATGCCCCACAGCAAAGGTGTGGCTCTTTGATTTGATGGAGACGCTACCGAGGAGCGATTTCGCGAGAGTCGCGGTCACTCTATGGGCGATCTGGTACGCGCGGCGGAAGATGATCCATGAAGACGTGTTTCAAAGTCCTCTGTCGACTCACCTTTTTATTGAGGCGTATCTCAGAGATCTTGATATCGTCAACTCTGTGGCTAAAGTGGCCCCAGGAACCGCTCAACCAATACACCCTAAGTGGATCCCTCCCAGGTCAGGGTGTGCAAAGTTGAATGTTGACGCTGCCATGGCAAAGACCAGGCCAGGGGGAGCGGTTGGTGTGGTCTGCAGAGATGAGACCGGCCTTTTCCTGGGAGCCTCGACGTTAACCATCCCGGGAATTATTGACCCGGCGGTGATGGAGGCACTGGCGTGCAGGGAAGCCCTAGCACTTGCCCAGGACTTGCACCTACAAAGGGTCACCATAGCAACTGATTGCCTTGCTGTGCTGAATGACATGCAGCGGCCGTTTGCTGGGAGGTACAGCATGATCCTTGAAGAAATTAAGGCAAACTCTGGTCCCTTTGGTGAGGCTGTGTTTAGGCATGAGAATAGAGCTTCGAACCAGGAGGCTCATAGGCTGGCACGATCAGCAACTGCTGCTGAGTTTGGACGTCAGGTTTGGCTAATAGGGCCTCCTGATGGTCTGTGTATCCCAAACACTTTGATTTTTGAATAAAGTGTCAGTTCACCGCTCAAAAAAAAAAACATGGGTATAGTGTCCCATCCGTCTAAGATATTTCCATTAACTAAAACGGAAGAAATTTGTAAGATACACCCTACATTTCTAAATATAAGCCATATAGTTTTTTGAGAATTTTTTTATAATATAAGGTCTATTGCATTGCATCACTTGTATGGACAATATTTTATGAATTTGATTACGTTTTCTTATCTTATGACCGATATTATGTGGTTTATTAATAAAGTATGAATTAAGTAAGACCTCAGTCGACTATGAATTAACTTAGATCTAATTCATGATTTGTGTTGTGATGCGAGGCAAACGAGATATGTCCGGTTGTAGGTGAGCTTTTCATAGTTACACACAATGTTCAAGAAATCGTTAATCTTAACTTATCATAACTTATCGGTCGGCCCCAAAATGAAGACTAATCGCTTATCGGTCGATTAATCGATTTTATCGGTCGATCATTTATCACCCTTTTTTTTGTAAATCCTAATTTTCAACACTAAATTTGTATAATATGCTATAAAAAATAATATTAGAACATTGAACAAAAGTGTTACCTTGATCTTTGAATTTGAATCAATAAAATGGAAAATTTGAGCTAATGCACAATTTTACAAAACCATAGGATGAAAATATCAACGGCCATACCGAATTTCAACGAAATTTCACTGACAATCGGCCATGAGAGTGAAAATCGGGGGAAATATAGGCTCTCAGAGAGAAAATCGGCCGAAATATTAGTGGTGCGATAAATTAGCCGATATGGCGAAATCTTATCAGTTACCAACCGATTCACGATAAATCGGCACCTCGGCCGATTTTTTTTTTTAAATGGTTACACATGAATTAAAGATGACGTTGCAACTGAGTTTGGATTATGCCATTTGATTAAAAAATATTAACTCTAAGCTTACTGGAAATTAGTTGCTCCTTGTTAATGTTTCAAATAGGAGGAGGAGCCTCAAACAAGGAAAGCACAATCACCATCATCGCCGGATTATAGTTCATAGGTTTTCACTGTGAAGAAAGTACTCACTCTAAAACAATGACTTTGCTAGGCACAACTAATTAAGGCCAAATTTTGGATTTTCAGTCTGAGAGGTAAGACATTTAAATTCTCTTGTGCTGACGCCCCTACTTGCATGCCTTTGCTATGAACCACGAACCACCAAGAAAGTTTCTCGTTGCCGCAAAGACTTGAACCACCATTACTGTTATAGTCGAGATGCACAATAAACGAAGAACGAAAAGAAAAACACTGCAGGGGACACGAGATTTTAACGTGGAAAACCCTTGCAACACATAAGGGAAAAACCACGGGCGCCAGCCAGCAAAACTTCACTATTTCGGTGGAGTTTACAAACGCCGTGGGTGTACAATGATGCGATAAAACCCTAGCGGCGGCTTACAGGGAATATATATAGACGGTGGCAGAATTCATATCACCAATCATAATAATGAGGGAACCTGATGATACCTTCAAAAGTTTGTTCCCACCTTTGTATTTGTACCCGTCACAATCAAGGGTACTCAAAGAGATCAAATTCCTCGCCATGGAGGGTATGTGTTTCACTCCTGTCAACGTGCGTGTCATCCCATCATGGGTCTTGATCTGAACAGAACCAATGCCAACAATGTTGCACTGGTTGTCATTCCCCACACGCACAAAATCTCCACTCTGCACAGACTCATAAGAACTGAACCAATCTTTGTTACAGCAAATATGAAACGAACATGAAGTATCAAGAATCCATTCATCATCACGTGAAACACATGCAGCCAAGACAACTAAGCAATCTCCATCAGAACTATCACTACGCTTCGGCCCAAGCCTCCGGCGACGGGCCTCGCTCCGCTCGTCAGAAGTTAGCCTCCCTTTAGTATATGAATTTGGATCACAATATAACAAACTCCACCTTGAGACAAATTCCTTGTAACATGAACTTCAACAATCACCTGAATCAACAAAGAAAACACTTGCTGGCGCCAATAGCCACTTGGGCTAAACAGTTATACCAACCAAGCTTGAGCAAAGCTCAAACTTGGACACAGGGACATGCTTAGTCATCATATCAGCAGGATTATCATGAGTACTAATCTTGCATACCTTCACTTTACCTTTTGCAACCACATCTCTGATAGCGTGGTACTTAATATCAATGCGCTTTGTCCTCTCATGGAACATCTGATCTTTAGTAAGATAAATAGCACTTTGACTGTCACTGAACAACTTAATACAAGAATTATCTCCACAAAGCTCAGCATATAAACCTTTCAGCCAAACAGCCTCTTTACCTGCCTCAGCAATAGCCATGTACTCAGCCTCAGTAGTAGATTGTGCAACAGCATCCTGCAAAGTAGCCTTCCAGCTAACAGCACATCCACCAACAGTAAACACATAACCTGTGAGGGACCTTCTCTTACCCAAATCGCCAGCATAATCTGAATCCACATATCCGACGAGTCCCTCACCAATCCTGCCAAACCTCAAGCAAGCTTTTGATGTGCCGCGAAGGTACCTGAAAATCCACTGACCAGCTTTCCAATGTTCTTTACCAGGATTAGCCATGTATCGACTGACCAAACTCATAGCATATGACAGATCAGGAAGTGAACAAACCATGGCATACATCAAGGAACCAACAGCACTAGAATAGGGAACTCGAGACATGTACTCAATATCGTCTTCAGAGCTAGGACATTGCAAAGCTGACAACTTGAAATGAGAAGCAATAGGAGTAGTAACTGACTTTGCATCATGCATATTAAAACGATGAAGAACTTTTTCAATGTACTTTTCCTGACTAAGAAACAACAAACTAGACTTTCTGTCCCTTTTAATTTCCATGCCTAGTATTTTCTTAGCAGGACCAAGATCCTTCATCTCAAACTCACTACTTAATTGATTCTTTAAAATAGTGATCTCTTTCATGCTCTTGGCAGCAATCAACATATCATCAACATATAGCAGCAAATAAATAGGTGATCCATTAACAAACTTGATATACACACAACTATCATACTGAGATCTCTCAAAACCATGTGTAAGCATAAATGAATCAAACCTTTTATACCACTGTCGTGGCGACTGTTTCAGACCATAAAGGGACCTCTTTAATTTGCAAACAAGATCCTCCTTACCAGGCACAACATAACCTTCAGGTTGGTCCATATATATCTCCTCCTCCAACTCACCATGCAGAAAAGCAGTCTTTACATCTAGCTGCTCAAGCTCAAGATCATGCATAGCAACAATACCAAAGAAAGCACAAATAGAACTATGCTTCACAACCGGGGAGAATACATCATTATAATCAACACCTGGAATTTGACTGAAACATTTTGCTACTAACCTTTCCTTAAACCGTGGAGGCTCATTAGGAGACAAACCTTCCTTTCTTTTAAATATCCACTTGCAGCGGACAACCTTCTTTTGTTTAGGCAAGTGCACAACATCCCATGTGCCATTCTTCTCAAGCGATTGCATCTCTTCTTGCATCGCACCTACCCACTTCTCTTTATCAACCGAAGCAATGGCTTCAGTATATGTAGCTGGTTCAATATCATGCTCCACCTGTTCAGCACAACTCAAAGCATAATCAACAATATCGCATTCTTGAATTAATCGGGTAGGAGGTGTAATATTTCTCTTAGGGCGGTCAGCAACAATAGACTGTCCTTGTCGCTGAACAAAAGGTGGTGAAGGTGGAACATCATTATCATCATTGTTGGTTTCAGGAACCACATTTTCATTCTCCTTTGCGTGCTCCACCTGCACGCCAATTTTGTGCTGCTCATCATCAGAAACATCAGGAGAATCAATAGCATCAAAAATATCAGTAGACGGACTATCATTAAACATAACCGCCTCATTAAAAACGACATTCCTGCTCAACACAATTTTCTTAGTTTCAGGATTCCATAATCTATATGCCTTAACTCCTGAACCATAACCAAGGAAGATGCACTTAACAACCCTTGGCTCCAACTTTCCATTATCAACATGAGCGTAAGCAGTTGATACGCGTACAGCACGCGTCCGTTGGGAACCCCAAGAGGAAGGTGTGATGCGTACAACGGCAAGTTTTCCCTCAGTAAGAAACCAAGGTTTATCGAACCAGTAGGAGCCAAGAAGCACGTTGAAGGTTGATGGCGGCGGAGTGTAGTGCGGCGCAACACCAGGGATTCCGGCGCCAACGTGGAACCTGCACAACACAACCAAAGTACTTTGCCTCAACGTGACAGTGAGGTTGTCAATCTCACCGGCTTGCTATAACAAAGGATTAGATGTATAGTGTGGATGATGATTGTTTGCAGAAAACAGTAGAACGAGTATTGCAGTAGATTGTATTCGATGTTAAGAATGGACCGGGATCCACAGTTCACTAGAGGCGTCTCTCCCATAAGAATAAGCATGTTGGGTGAACAAATTACAGTTGGGAAATTGACAAATAAAGAGGGCATGACCATGCACATACATGTTATGATGAGTATTGTGAGATTTAATTGGGCATTACGACAAAGTACATAGACCGCTATCCAGCATGCATCTATGCCTAAAAAGTCCACCTTCAGGTTATCATCCGAACCCCTTCCAGTATTAAGTTGCAAACAACAGACAATTGCATTAAGTATGATGCGTAATGTAATCAACGAATATATCCTTAGACATAGCATTGATGTTTTATCCCTAGTGGCAACAACACATCCACAACCTTAGAGGTTTCTGTCACTCCCCCAGATTTAATGGAGACATGAACCCACTATCGAGCATAAATACTCCCTCTTGGAGTTACAAGTATCAACTTGGCTAGAGCCTCTAGTAGCAACGGAGAGCATGCAAGATCATAAACAACACATAGATGATATTGATAATCAACATAACATAGCATTCACTTATTCATCAGATCCCAACAAACACAACATGTAGCATTACAGATAGATGATCTTGATCATGTTAGGCAGCTCACAAGATCCAACAATGATAGCACAATTAGGAGAAGACGACCATCTAGCTACTGCTATGGACCCATAGTCCAGGGGTGAACTACTCACTCATCACTCCGGAGGCGACCATGGCGGTGAAGAGTCCTCCGGGAGATGATTCCCCTCTCCGGCAGGGTGCCGGAGGCGATCTCCTGAATCCCCCGAGATGGGATTGGCGGCGGCGGCGTCTCTGGAAGGTTTTCCGTATCGTGGCTCTCGGTACTTGAGTTATTATCGACGAAGGCTTAAGTAGGCGGAAGGGTAGGTCAGGGGGCGACGCGAGGGGCCCACACAACAGGGCCGCGCGGGCAGGAGGTGGGCCGCGCCGCCCTGGCGTGTCGCCGCCTCGTCGCCCCACTTTGTTTCCTCTCCGGACTTCTGGAAGCTTCGTGGAAAAATAAGATCCTGGGCGTTGATTTCGTCCAATTCCGAGAATATTTCCTTACTAGGATTTCTGAAACCAAAAACAGCAGAAAACAGCAACTGGCTCTTCGGCATCTTGTTAATAGGTTAGTGCCAGAAAATGCATAAATATGACATAAAGTATGTATAAAACATGTAGGTATCATCAATAAAGTGGCATGGAACATAAGAAATTATCGATACGTTGGAGACGTATCAACATCCCCAAGCTTAGTACCTGCTCGTCCCGAGTAGGTAAACGATAACAAAGATAATTTCTAAAGTGACATGCCATCATAACCTTGATCATACTATTGTAAGCACATGTAATGAATGCAGCGATCCAAGACAATGGTAAATGTAATGAGTAAACAACTGAATCATATAGCAAAGACTTTTCATGAATAGTACTTTCAAGACAAGCATCAATAAGTCTTGCATAAGAGTTAACTCATAAAGCAATAATTTCAAAGTAAAGGCATTGAAGCAACACAAAGGAAGATTAAGTTTCAGCGGTTGCTTTCAACTTGTAACATGTATATCTCATGGATATTGTCAACATAAAGTAATATAACAAGTGCAATATGCAAGTATGTAGGAATCAATGCACAGTTCACACAAGTGTTTGTTTCTTGAGATGGAGAGAAATAGGTGAACTGACTCAACATAAAAGTAGAAGAAAGGCCCTTCGCAGAGGGAAGCATCGATTGCTATATTTGTGCTAGAGCTTTGGTTTTGAAAACAAGAAACAATTTTGTCAAAGGTAGTAATAAAGCATATGCATCATGTAAATTATATCCTACAAGTTGCAAGCCTCATGCATAGTATACTAATAGTGCCCGCACCTTGTCCTAATTAGCTCGGATTACCTGGATTATCACCGCAATACATATGTTTTAACCAAGTGTCACAAAGGGGTACCTCTATGCCGCCTGTACAAAGGTCTAAGGAGAAAGCTCGCATTGGATTTCTCGCTTTTGATTATTCTCAACTTAGACATCCATACCGGGACAACATAGACAACAGATAATGGACTCCTCTTTAATGCATAAGCATTTAGCAACAATTAATTTTCTCATATGAGATTGAGGATATTTGTCCAAAACTGAAACTTCCACCATGGATCATGGCTTTAGTTAGCGGCCCAATGTTCTTCTCTAACAATATGCATGCTCAAATCATTCAACTCATGGTAAATCGCCCTTACTTCAGACAAGACGGACATGCATAGCAACTCACATGATATTCAATAAAGAGTAGTTGATGGCATCCCCAGGAACATGGTTATTGCACAACAAGCAACTTATAAGAAATAAAATGCATAAGTACATATTCAATACCACAATAGTTTTTAGGCTATTTGTCCCATGAGCTATATATTGCAAAGATAGAGAATAGAAATTTAAAGGTAGCACTCAAGAAATTTACTTTGGAATGGCGGAGAAATACCATGTAGTAGGTAGGTATGGTGGACACAAATGGCATAGTGTTTGGCTCAAGGATTTTGGATGCATGAGAAGTATTCCCTCTCGATACAAGGTTTAGGCTAGCAAGGTTATTTGAAACAAACACAAGTATGAAGCGGTATATCAAAACTCACATAAAAGACATATTGTAAGCATTATAAGACTCTATACCGTCTTCCTTGTTGATCGACCCTTACTAGAAATTATCTAGACCTTAGAGAGACCAATTGTGCAAACCAAATTTTAGCAAGCTCTATGTATTTCTTCATTAATAGGTGCAAAGTATATGATGCAAGAGCTTAAACATTAGCACACCAATTGCCAAGTATCAAATTATTCAAGACATTCTACCAATTACTACATGTAGCATTTCCCGTTTCCAACCATATAACAATTTAACGAAGAAGATTCAACCTTCGCCATGAACATCATGAGTAAAGCCATGCAACAGCGGAGCGTGTCTCTCTCCCACACAATGAATGCTAGGATCCATTTTATTCAAACAAAACAAAAACAAAAACAAACAGACGCTCCAAGCAAAGTACATAAGATGTGACGGAATAAAAATATAGTTTCACTAGAGGAACCTGATAATGTTGTCGATGAAGAAGGGGATGCCTTGGGCATCCCCAAGCTTAGATGCTTGAGTCTTCTTGAAATATGCAGGGGTGAACCACCGGGGCATCCCCAAGCTTAGAGCTTTCACTCTCCTTGATCATATTGTATCATCTCCCTCTCTTGATCCTTGAAAACTTCCTCCACACCAAACTCAAAACAACTCATTAGAGGGTTAGTGCATAATCAAAATTCACATGTTCAGAGGTGACATAATCATTCTTAACACTTCTGGACATTGCACAAAGCTACTGAAAGTCAATGGAATAGAAAAATCCATCAAGCATAGCAAAACAGGCAATGCGAAATAAAAGGCAGAATCTGTCAAAACAGAACAGTCCGTAAAGACGAAATTCTAAGAGGCACCAGACTTGCTCAAATGAAAATGCTCAAATTTAATGAAAGTTGCGTACATATCTGCGGATCACTCACGTAAATTGGCATAATTTTCTGAGTTACCTACAGAGAATTAGGCCCAAATTCGTGACAGCAAGAATTCTTTTTCTGCGTAGTAATCCAAATCTAGTATGAACCTTACTATCAAAGACTTTACTTGGCACAACAATGCAACAAAACTAAGATAAGGAGAGGTTGCTACAGTATTAACAACTTCCAAGACTCAAATATAAAACAAAAGTGCAGTAGTAAAATCATGGGTTATCTCCCAAGAAGTGCTTTCTTTATAGCCATTAAGATGGGCTCAGCAATTTTAATGATGCTCTCGCAAGAAGTAAGAGTTGAAGCAAAAGGAGCATCAAGAAGCAAATTCAAAACACATTTAAGTATAACCCACTTCCTATGCATAGGAATCTTGTACACAAATAAATTCATGAAGAACAAAGTGACAAGCATAGGAAGATAAAACAAGAGTAACTTCAAAATTTTAAGCATATAGAGAGGTGTTTTAGTACCATACAAATTTCTACAACCATATTTTCCTCTCTCATAATAATTTCCAGTAGCATCATGAACAAACTCAACAATATAACTATCACATAAAGCATTCTTATCATGAGTCTCATGCATAAAATAATTACTACTCCCAACATAAGCATAGTCATTCTTATTAATTGCAGTGGGCGCAAATTCAACAAAGTAGCTATCATTATTATTCTCATCACCGTAATCATCAAATATAGGAGGCATATTATAATCATAATAAACTTTATCCTCCATAGTAGGTGGCACCAAAATACCACTATCATCATAAATGGGAGGCAAAGTATCATCAAAGTAAATTTTCTCCTCCATGCTTGGGGGACTAAAAATATCATGCTCATCAAAACCAGCTTCCCCAAGCTTAAATTCTTCCATAGCATTAGCAATAATAGTGTTCAAAGCATTCATACTAATAACATTTCCATTAGCACGCATATAAAGTTCCATAGGTTTTTTAATTTTCTCTTCAAACACCTCATGTCCTAACTCAAGATAAATACTATAAAGATCTCTAATATTTTTGTTGTTTTCCATTAAGCCTAACTAGTGAAATAAAAACATGCATGGAATTAAGTAAAGTAAAACAAGTAACTAATTCTTTGTGTTTTTGATATAATGCAGCAAACAAAGCAGTAAATAAAAGTAAAGCAAGACAAAAACAAAGTAAAGAGATTGGAGGTGGAGACTCCCCTTGCAGCATGTCTTGATCTCCCCGGCAACGGCGCCAGAAAAAGAGCTTGATACGCGTACATCACGCGTTCGTTGGGAACCCCAAGAGGAAGGTGTGATGCGTACAGCGGCAAGTTTTCCCTCAGTAAGAAACCAAGGTTTATCGAACCAGTAGGAGCCAAGAAGCACGTTGAAGGTTGATGGCGGCGGAGTGTAGTGCGGCGCAACACCAGGGATTCCGGCGCCAACGTGGAACCTGCACAACACAACCAAAGTACTTTGCCCCAACGTGACAGTGAGGTTGTCAATCTCACCGGCTTGCTGTAACAAAGGATTAGATGTATAGTGTGGATGATGATTGTTTGCAGAAAACAGTAGAACGAGTATTGCAGTAGATTGTATTCGATGTTAAGAATGGACCGGGATCCACAGTTCACTAGAGGCGTCTCTCCCATAAGAATAAGCATGTTGGGTGAACAAATTACAGTTGGGCAATTGACAAATAAAGAGGACATGATCATGCATATACATGTTATGATGAGTATTGTGAGATTTAATTGGGCATTACGACAAAGTACATAGACCGCTATCCAGCATGCATCTATGCCTAAAAAGTCCACCTTCAGGTTATCATCCGAACCCCTTCCAGTATTAAGTTGCAAACAACAGACAATTGCATTAAGTATGGTGCGTAATGTAATCAACGAATATATCCTTAGACATAGCATTGATGTTTTATCCCTAGAGGCAACAGCACATCCACAACCTTAGAGGTTTCTGTCACTCCCCCAGATTTAATGGAGACATGAATCCACTATCGAGCATAAATACTCCCTCTTGGAGTTACAAGTATCAACTTGGCTAGAGCCTCTACTAGCAACGGAGAGCATACAAGATCATAAACAACACATAGATGATATTGATAATCAACATAACATAGCATTCACTTATTCATCAGATCCCAATAAACACAACATGTAGCATTACAGATAGATGATCTTGATCATGTTAGGAAGCTCACAAGATCCAACAATGATAGCACAATTAGCAGAAGACGACCATCTAGCTACTGCTATGGACCCATAGTCCAGGGGTGAACTACTCACTCATCACTCCGGAGGCGACCATGGCGGTGAAGAGTCCTCCGGGAGATGATTCCCCTCTCCGGCAGGGTGCCGGAGGCGATCTCCTGAATCCCCCGAGATGGGATTGGCGGCGGCAACGTCTCTGGAAGGTTTTTCGTATCGTGGCTCTCGGTACTTGAGTTATTATCGACGAAGGCTTAAGTAGGCGGAAGGGTAGAGGGGGAGACGCGAGGGGCCCACACAACAGGGCCGCGCGGCCAGGAGGTGGGCCGCGCCGCCCTGGCGTGTCGCCGCCTCGTCGCCCCACTTCGTTTCCTCTCCGGACTTCTGGAAGCTTCGTGGAAAAATAAGATCTTGGGCGTTGATTTCGTCCAATTACGAGAATATTTCCTTACTAGGATTTCTGAAACCAAAAACAGCAGAAAACAACAACTGGCTCTTCGGCATCTTGTTAATAGGTTAGTGCCGGAAAATGCATAAATATGACATAAAGTATGCATAAAACATATAGGTATCATCAATAAAGTGGCATGGAACATAAGAAATTATCGATACGTTGGAGACGTATCAGCAGTGCAACCAAAAACTTTCAAATCTGAATAATCAGCAGGCGAACCAGACCATACCTCAATTGGAGTTTTCTTATCAAGTGGAACAGAAGGTGACCTGTTGATGAGATAACATGCGGTGGAGGCTGCTTCAGCCCAAAAACTTCTATGCATCTTTGCATTAGACAACATGCAGCGAGCCCTTGAAATAATGGTCATGTTCATGCGTTCAGCCACGCCATTCTGTTGAGGGGTGTACGGAATGGTATGATGTCTTACCATCCCATCATTGCTGCAAAACTCATCAAATTCATTTGAACAAAATTCCATACCATTGTCAAGATTTAGTATCTTAACCTTCTTTTCAGTTTGGGTTTCTACCATAACTTTCCACTTCTTAAAAGCATTAAAAACATCAGATTTATGTTTCAGGAAATATGGCCACACTTTCCTTGAGTAATCATCAATAATAGTAAGCATGTAATTAGCACAACCATTAGAAGTTCTACGGGACGGACCCCAAACATCAGCGTGTACATAATCTAAAATGCCTTTGGTGGTATGAACGGAAGCATTAAATTTTACTCTTTTATGCTTACCAAAGATGCAGTGCTCACAGAACTCAAGATTACCTAAATCGCAGCCATCAATTAGCTCTCTCTTTGCCAATTCTGCCATGCCAAGCTCACTCATATGTCCAAGACGCTTATGCCAAAGGTTAGTCTTACTAGTTTCATCAGAACTAACAGCAGCAGCAATACCAGGCAAAGTGCTACCTCTAAGGACATATAATTTCGCAGAATTCATATCACCAATCATAATAATGAGGGAACCTGATGATACCTTCAAAAGTTTGTTCCCACCTTTGTACTTGTACCCGTCACAATCAAGGGTACTCAAAGAGATCAAATTCCTCGCCATGGAGGGTATGTGTTTCACTCCTGTCAACGTGCGTGTCATCCCATCATGGGTCTTGATCTGAACAGAACCAATGCCAACAATGTTGCACTGGTTGTCATTCCCCACACGCACAAAATCTCCACTCTGCACAGACTCATAAGAACTGAACCAATCTTTGTGACAGCAAATATGAAACGAACATGCAGTATCAAGAATCCATTTATCATCACGTGAAACACATGCAGCCAAGACAGCTAAGCAATCTCCATCAGAACTATCACTACGCTTCGGCCCAAGCCTCCGGCGACGGGCCTCGCTCCGCTCGTCAGAAGTTAGCCTCCCTTTAGAATATGAATTTGGATCACAATATAACAATTACTAGTACTAAGGTCTTGGCTTCCATTGGATTCTTCGACTTCACCATGGAACAAAAAATACACGTCCCATGATGTCAACAAATAGTAGAGTTTCGCGATGCTCTGTCCTGAAACCAAATG
This sequence comes from Lolium perenne, assembly GCF_019359855.2. NCBI lineage: Eukaryota > Viridiplantae > Streptophyta > Magnoliopsida > Poales > Poaceae > Lolium > Lolium perenne. The sequence continues at coordinate 195,134,053 of NC_067245.2, forward strand.
GTCGGAAAAATATGGGTGCACACGACCGAATCCTATCCGATCCGTCAATCTCCAAGCATAAGGCCCACTAGGGAGTTCACCGGCGGAGCCTTCCAGAACTCGACACTCTGGCCAGATCAATGAGGATATGCATCAGGCAGAATCCCATCTTGGTGTGAGCAGAACCCTAAGATGGCCTCCTTATTCGAGCAAACCAGCCGCCCCCATACCGTCGGTCGGAGTAGCCAAGGGAAAGGCAGTCGCCCCAACCTCCATGGCTAGACAACCAGATCGGATCCTAAGGCACAAAATCGACCGCCGCTGCCGGAGATGCACGCCAGAGCTCTGCACCAACCTCCACCCTCCCACCGCTCCGACCTCAAGGCCCCTTCCCACACAACCGCACCTCCTTGTGCCGCCATCAACACCCCACCACCACCACCCGCGGGGATGCCACCACAGCACACTCTCCTCCCATCTAACCTTTGCTTAGAGGGGGCTGCCGGCGGCGGTACCAGCCAGGTGCTCATGATCGATGAGTTAGTTGGCGGATTTATTTTGGATGGAAAATGAAAATACGTGTACAGTCATCCACGTACGCATCAAACCAAACTTGCTATCTCTATCTGGATGCAGTAGTTAATCAAGGGCGACATATATAATCGATGGTGCCAGCTAGATATATAGATGAGTGACAATTTTGTTACCCAACCTACAGTTCTGTCAGCAAACAGAAGCTGAAAAGCACCGGGACATGAAATTGCCAGACCAAGTACGAAGTACGTACTTGATCGATGAATGTAATCGGTCACTAGCGCTAGAGGACCTCTTCAACGATACTATGTTTGTTTGTTGCCTCACTTGCTTCTGTACTGACGCCAACTGCCGCAACTAGCTAGCCCCCTTGACTGAGCAAGCAAGCTAAAGTCTCTCACAGCATTTTATTCCAATATATGCATCAACAAAAGCTGGGCTACTTCTACTTCTCTAGCTACGACGGAGCTCACACCTGATGCCAAATGGGCACTTATTCGTTAACTAGCATTCCGACCTCCAAATGGCCGACTCTGAATTGGAGATAAACTAAAGAACTTGTGTAGCACAAGCTGTAAGTGCAGGTATGCATCGATCCTTATATAGACAAGAGACAGAGCAACCCCAATCGCAAAGACTTAACTATATCCCAGCCATTTGGCCCATCTGCATACATGCTAGTTCTGCAATACTGAACCCAGATCGCCAACGAGAATGGCTGCTCTCTTGTCTCCGGAGCGCCACCGAGCTGCTGCCATCCTGCCATTCCTACGCACACTGTACGAAGAGTTCCCTCTTGATCGACCAAATTCCTGTTGCTCCTTAATAACTCATTTGGGGTTTGATGCATGATCATGATGCGCCTATTGTTTGCAGAGGAGATGACGGTGCATCTGCAAGGAAGAGGCCGACGGCGAGCTCCTCCTCCTCCTCAAAGAGCGGCAAGAAGAAGAAGCTGGCGATCACCTTGGCGCTCTTCGTCTCCTCCACCTTGCTCATGCTGGCCATCCTCAAGACCAGGACCCTTCTTTACGGCCGGATACTGAAGCTTCACCATCGTCCAGCTCCTAGGATTACTGTTCCAAATGCCCCATACGCCACACACCGGCACGTCCACTGGAGCAGCGTCGCCGCTTCCATGTCAGACACGACGAGAACGGCAGCGGCGTCGGTGGCTCTGCTCAACTTCAGCCCGTCGGAGGTGAAGCGGTGGAGGAAGCTGAAGCTGACCGGCGGTTCGTCGGCAGTTCGAGCGGTGCGTTTGCAGCCTGTGGACACCAGCGTCGTCACCTGGGCCACACTGTACCCTGAGTGGATCGACGAGAACAGCAACAGCAGCAGCACGTGCCCCACCCTTCCCGACCCCGAACATCTAGGAGGCCAGCGCTTCGACCTCGTCGCCGTCAACCTCCCCTGCGAAAACACTAGCAGCAGCACCAGGGACGTGGCCAGGCTGCATCTCCAGCTCGCCGCCGCCAAGCTCACCGTAGAGGTGCATTCGTCGCACGTCCTCGTCGTCTCCGACTGCACCCCACTACCCAATCTGTTCCCCTGCAAGCACCTCCTCCGCCGCCGTGGCCACGCCTCGCTCTACGCCACCCGCCCCGCGTACCTCCGCCGCCGCGTACGCCTCCCCGTCGGCTCGTGTGACCTCGCCGTACGTCTTCCCACTCCTGACCAACACCACGATCAGCCAAAGCGGCGGCGGGAGGCTTACGCGACGGTGTTGCACTCGTCGGACGCGTACGTGTGCGGCGCCATCGCGCTGGCGCAGAGCATCCGGCAGCAGTCCGGCACGAGCAGGGACCTGGTGGCGCTCGTGGACTACAGCAGCGTGGGTCCCGAGCAGAGGGCCGGCCTAGCGGCGGCGGGCTGGCAGGTGCGGGCCATGGAGCGCATCCGCAACCCCCGAGCCGTGCCCGGCTCGTACAACGAGTGGAACTACAGCAAGCTCCGGCTGTGGCAGCAGCTCACCGACTACCGCAGGGTGGTCTTCGTGGACGCCGACCAGCTCGTGCTCCGCAGCATCGACTTCCTCTTCGACGCGCCGGAGGTGAGCGCCACGGCCAACTGCCGGACGCTCTTCAACTCGGGCGTCATGGTGCTCGAGCCCTGCAACTGCACCTTCGACATGCTCATGGCGCGCGTCGACGACGTCCGCTCTTACAACGGCGGCGACCAGGGGTTCCTCAACGAGGTCTTCACCTGGTGGCACCGCCTGCCGCGCGCCGTCAACGTCCTCAAGTACTACCACCACCAACGGGACGGCCATGACGCCGCCTCGCCGCCATCGGCAACGTCGGAGGAGGAGGAGAAGCCGTACGTGATGCACTACCTGGGTATCAAACCGTGGCTGTGCTTCCGCGACTACGACTGCAACTGGAACGTGCCGTGGCTGCAGCGGTTCGCCAGCGACGAGGCGCACGCGCGGTGGTGGGCGGTGCACGACCGGATCGAGCCCAAGGAGCTGGCCACCAGGTTCTGTGCGCTGGAGGCGAGGCAGAGGGAAGCGCTGGAGTCTGACCGGAGGCAGGCGGAGATGGCCAACGCCAGTGACATGCACTGGAACCGCACCATCACCGACCCAAGGAAACTCTCTCCTTTCACAATGCCATTGGCACCCACCGGTTAAGTAATAGATTGCATGCTTGCTTGGTTGCACGGTGGTACTTGTAAATTTTATGTATTCTAAAAATTATGGCTCTTGCTTTCAAATTTTAGTTCCCTGTGAACAGCCTTCAACTTTTAGTGGTTAGGAGGGGGAGAGGGAGAAGCCGAAACACACCTCAAAAATTATGTATATGTCGATCAAGATTCAAGCCTATGCACGGAGACGGAGTTGCACAAACGTGACCACCCAGTGAAATTCTCCAAAATCTATCCGACAGATGCACAGCTATACACCTTAAGACATGAGATCGATGAAATGAGACATCTATTTGGCACACAACCGACCCCTGTGTCCTCCTTCACGTGGGCGACACGGGCAACCCAACTTTTGACGGTGGATGGCGGCGGTGGGGCGTCCTTTTTTCCTTTTTTACCTGCCCCAGCAACTTCTCCTATCCACTCCAATCTCGAAATGGTATGCTAGTCGTCCGAGAGAACTTGACCACCACGATCATGGCGCCAATCCCGCGTAGACCATGGCACTCGGCGACAATTAGGTAAGGCACACGCCCCTCCAACCATGGTTGTCCTTAGTGACAGAAGCGAGGGGCGTGATGCCTGCCGTGGCCGTCCAAAGATGTTCCTCGTTTGGTCGTGAGTTCCCCGATCAACCTCTTCGGCTCTGCGCACAGTTGTGTGCACAGGGGGGTCACCGTGATGAGGTTTCAGTGATGGCGCCACCACATCGCAATATCCACTATGTGCATCGAGTGCCCCACCTCGTCTGGCAAGATTTTACCATGGTACTAATGGAGGAGGCCATGTAAAGGTGGATCGAAGGCTAGAGGTGAATGGATCGTAGCGAACAAGGCGGGGAGGGGGGGGGGGGGGTGAATGGGCGCTACACAATTTTTAAGTATTTTTCAATTTTTATGCGATGCGGAAGTAAGAGGTAGGGGTGATCCTAGCATGATCCTAGGCTAGTGCAACAAGCAAAGGAACCAAGCAAGATAGTAAAGTTAGGGAGCGGGACAACCGGGGGCACGAAGACGAGACGAGGTTTGTTTCCCGCAGTTCCTCCCACAAAAGGGAGTGCGTCTGCGTTGAGGAGGTGCTAGCCACGAAGGCTAGACGGCCACACCACGAAGAAATACCTCACCTTATTCCTCGAGAAAGCCCCACGAAGGAGCTTCCCCTTCTCCACTAAGTAGCTGGTCGAGGCGGCGATTCCTTCACAAGGCTGGGGTGAGCTCCACAAACACCGGAGGCTCCCAACACCCTATGGGGCTAGCACAACTCCAAGCTAGCATCCATAGGAGCACATCCTCCAAGATCCCACCATAGAAATCCTAACTCCAAGATCCACTAAGGACTAGCTGGTATTGGTGACTTCTCTCTTAGTAGAACTATAGATCGGGGTCTCCTCCAGCACTCCATAAAGTTTGAGCAAGATTGGTTGGGTAGGTAGGGAGATCCTCAAGGTTTGAGCTCAGCAATAATGGAGGAGAGAGAAGGAGAAGAGATAAAATCGAGCTGGGGTAGAAGGGGCCCTTTTATAGGTCCCTGCAAATCCAACCGTTATGTGCAGATCCCGCACAACCGGTACTACCGCTTGGGCAAGCGGTAGTACCGCTCTGGGTTTGAAATTTCCCCACAGATTCGCCACGTGGGCTCAGAGCGGTAGTACCGCAAGTGGTACCGCTCGAGGTACCGCTTGGGCCTCTCCGAGCCCCAGACTCCACGCGGTACCAAAGTGGTACCAACGCGGTAGTGCCGTAACTTGTGTTACGGTACCTAAGCGGTACCAAGGGGGTACTACCGCTTGCAAGCGGTACTTCCGCTCATGGTACCGTAGAGGTACCGCAACACACTCTGTGGGACTTTTCAGTGCAAACACCCAGAGCGCTACTTCAGGCGGTACCAGTAGGGTAGCGGTAGTACTTTCTCTTTCCCTCTCCAACCACGTCACCTCGCGACACACATACAAAACCAGAAAACCTATAAGCTACGCTTCAGTCTTCCGATCATGAAGTGTTCAACAAGTGCACCGTGCACATGTAAATCTATCAAAGACAATCTATGCACACGGTTAAATTCATTCAAGTGTTGTTATCAAACACACAAAACACGGGATATAAACCTTTCTCTTTCAAGAGGATACACTCATATTGAGTGAGATCTCTTGGTGATGGGGTGATGTAACAAGAACACTAGATTGGGCTTGATCGGGGAAGTATGTGCATTGGTCAATCGACGGGTTGCAGGAGTTATCTCGATGAGTGGGGTGATGACACTAGCATACTTTTCACTAGTACAAACTCGCTACTTAGAGACTGTCAGGTAATTGGTTTTGTCCCAAGTTATTAAAATCCGACTATGCGATACACTCTCAGACGGTCGTCCACGATCAAACGACTCTAAAACTTTTAGAGACCCTGATAAACTCTGCCCGCATGAAAGAAGAAGGGCGACTGAGACGGACAATAAAAGTGATTGTCTAACATATCTATCTTAGGTTGTTATTAAAAGTATCTGCCTCAAAGAAGCGGGGAACAGAGATGGACAATAAAGGCGATCGTCTAACACATCTGCCTTAGGCGGTTATTAAATTGAACCGCCTCTAAGAGAATCGCACACATGGGCTTTGACTAACAACCGTTTGGGTGACAAATCTAAAAATGTACGCCCTCCAGTTCTAGGGGCGACGGCACTACGGTAACCTCCGCCAGTTCATCCTCTTGGTTTTCTCCGGATTTCTCCAACCATTTTTTGATTACTCGTATGCTTAAGTACAGTGTTTTTCTACATTTCGTTCAATCTAGTTTATTTCCCACACTGATTTGAGATATTTTTTCCTCTACATTTTCTCCATTTCGGATAGGGTTTCTTCAGTTCATGTTTTTCTGATTTTTCTTCTGAATCTTCTTCTGGTCCGACTTCTTGTATTTCAACGATGAAGATTTGTCGCGTCTACAACCAGCCATAGAAGAACTGCTTCCGTTCAAAGAGGGATGTAGAATCGTTCAGCATCGTTATCAATTCTGCACAGTTTGAGAATGTTGTGGTGAGTTATTTTTAGCCTCAATCATCAAAATAATAATTTATTCTAGATCATGAGATTAGTAGTGACATCCTACATCTCAGTTAATATAAGTTAGTTTCGCATATGTTTATCTCTGTGAATAATTTTTTTAAGATTTCAGGAGTATACTATAGCACTGTAAAAGCATTTTATATATAAGTTAGTTTCGATTTGTACCATCCATTCACCCTTGTCATCATCTCTATTCATCAATAAATGGTAAAATAAAATTTGTTAAGAAATAGCATAAGTAACTGTATTTGTTAAGAAATAACCCATAAGTATTTTCAATATTTTAGAAAAGAATATAGCAAGAGTTCCTGGAAAGCCAAGGCATATTTTGATACCAAGTTTATTATCCGTGTTAGTGCAAAATAAGCTAAGGCTTCCAAATATCACATTTGTTTAACTAGGACAATTGACCCAATGTTTGTAAGATAACACAGTTCACCCAATGTATTTTGTTCTCAGGTTATTCCTTGCCACTTCAAGGAAAGAGTCAAATATTTTGCCGATAAGTGGCTATCTGATGTGTCTTCAGGACGTATGTTTGAGCCTTTCCTGGTGAAAAGAGAAGATGCTACATACATAAGAGGACCAATTTTGGAATTCCTTCTGTAGGTCACAAAACATTGATCTCCGTAATGTTGTGACCTTCACATTAATCAAACAAGTCAGTGCAGGAGTTGAGGAAGATGAAGATGAGAACGGATTGGAGGCAGGAGGTGATTAGGAAAATGTGCTGCAAGATGAGAATCTGAACAGATCTGAGCATGTGTTTAAAATGACAGCACGTGAACCCCTAATGGTGACATCAAAGAATTCACTTATATTTCTGGTGGTATGTTCTTTCCCATCAAAAAAATATATATATGTATATGTATATGTACATGCATATGTATATGTATATGTATATGTATTGTCTTCCCATCTGAAATCCTTTTAGTGTTGTTAATTGCAATTTACATGACTGGCTTTGCCAGGTGCGAATCCCAACATCAGAAAGGTTTTTTTTTATAGTAGTGTCTTCACATATATGCATCTCTTTACTATTTCATACATGTCTGCGATCATTTTTGAGATGACGAAGGAAGTAAAAAAGTAGAGGTTGCTTGATGAGGACCACTTTTACCATCTGTTTGAACTCCAGTACCATGTTCCAGTGCTCCATGGAAATTATCAAGCTAACAACGTCTTCCAGTTATTATAGCTCAACCATTTTGTGAAAGTGTTACTTGTGTGTTTACTAATTTATGTGTTATAATTAATTCTTAATATCAGGTCATGCCATCAAGCTTTGCACATGGTTACAAGATCCCACACGCATGCATAGCTCTGTTCCTGACTTATGGCATGGATGCACCAATTTAGGGGGATTACATAATTTGTCATGGAAACCTCTACGAGATATATTTCAGAAATGACTGGACCAACTTCTGCAACATGAACCAAATTATAATTGGTTCTGGTTGCTATGAGGGTGGAAGTGAGGGAAGAATGCATTGACTTGTTTGTGGCAAAGATTCGCTGGATACTTATGAAGAAAAAATTAGAAAATATGTGTCACACTAGCTTTATTATTTTGCTGGGAGTGTGCCACACTAAATATGTAAATATGCTTTATGTTGGGCACTATGAGACAACTATGTTTGTAATGTTGGGCACTACTGTGGAACATGTGACAACTATGTTTGTAATGTTGGGCACTACTACTGTGGCCCATGTGACAACTATGTTTGTATTGTTGGGCACTAGCTACAACTATGTTATGTTAGAGCATCTCCACTCGTCTCCCCGACGAGGCCCCCGAACGACGTTTTTTCCATCCGGACGGCGTAATTTGGCCCAGTCGCGCCCCCGGTTCCTCGTTTTCGTCCGGATTTGGGCCTAAATTCATCCGGCGATCCCACGCCATCCCCGGCCCCCCGGGGAGCGCTCGGGGAGTCCGGACAAAAAGAAAGCGCGGGAAACACCGAGGAAACTTCCCGCGCATCTGGTGGCCCCAACTTGTCGGCGAGAGAAACCGATCGTCGTCCTCATCGCATCGTCTTCCGCGCGCTGTAAAAGCCTGCCAGCTCGTCGTCTTCCGGATCGGCGCCGAGGTCATCCTTGGCGCCGGTGAAGAGGGAGGAGGCGACGTCGCCTTCGACGCCGGTGCGCGTCAAGAAGGAGCCGGCGTCTCCGCCGCCGATCAGAGGGCGCAGCAGCGGCGCCCTCGTCATCCGCGACCAACCCTCGCAGCCTGGGCGGAAGAGGAAGGCGGCGAAAAAGGAGGACGCCGCGGCCGCCGCCGCAAACAGGCTCGCCGAGGAGGAGGCGAAGCGCGCGGAGGACGCCGCCGTGGCGGAGGCGATCGCCAGGTCGCTCAACGACCTGGTGCCCGCCGACAACGCCCTCCCCGAGGACGCCGCCCTGGCGTGGTCCAGGCGCGACTGGGAGCGCGAGGAGGCGGAGCAGCAGCGGCGGCTGATGGACCTGGCCGCCGCACGCCGACTCGCCGCCCGCGCCGCTCCAACCGCCGCCGACGACGCCGCGCGCTACCGCCGTCCTGCGATGCCTCCATCCGGCGTTGTTGCCCCCGTCGTCGACCTCGAGTCCTCGGACGACGAATGGTACAAGCCATCCCCGGGGTGGGGAGACGCCGGCCAGGGCAGCAGCCGCCAGGCCGCTCCGCCGAAGGTGCCGAAGGTCGAGGACGACGGCTCCGACGACGGCGGCGACGACTACACGGTGCTCTACCGCCGTTTGTGATGTAGAGCGCCGTGTTTTAAAATTAGCATTTGAATTCCCCTAGCCGAATTCGAAATATAGTCAAATTCGGCCTCTATATATTAACTCCGCCCGTTTTAGTCTAAATATCATTAAATTTAGTCTATATTCGCCCGAATTTAGCCGAAGTTTATCAAGTTTCCGTTTTTCAAACTCGCATCGTCGTCTTCGCCTGGGCACGCGGCTGGGAAACTACTCCTCCCCACGCCAAATCTTCCTCCAATCCGGACGAAAATTTCGCCGGATTTGGGCGTGGGGAGCGCCAACGAGTGGGGATGCTCTTATGCTATGTTATGTTAGAATCATCGACATTACAATCGATACAATACTCTGATCTGTTCCCTCCACTTCCCTAAATAACAGAGGCACGCTATAAAGTAGTGATGACCATCCAACCGAACTTGAACGCACGAGATTTACTCACAGTAGAGATGATTAATTATTGAAACCGTTTCTAACCATATCTAAATTTGAAAATTTACTCAAACTAACTTACCAAAAATATTATATAGTTGCTTATTGTCATATATAAATATTCATTTAACATTATATTTTGCTATTCTAAGCAACCTTTAGAGTTTCTTCTTACCCGAAATGTCTGGAAAATCCCTGGTGTCCGGATTTTATTAGTTTAGCATTTCTTGATCAAAGATTTGTCTAGGACTTTTCATTGTATTCACGTAAATTTAATGTTACTAATCTGAATTTTTCAGATTTTAAATATTTTATTTCCTATTTATTCAATTAAATGAAAAGTTGGCTATTTAGTGGAATTAATTAATTCAAAATTAATACTAAGCCTTCATGAAAAAAATATTTTTTTGGATGAAAAATTAAAGATTAAGTACTTATATAAAACCAGTATCTCATATCATAAGTTCACATTAGAATTTCGAATAATTTGCTTGAATGATGTTTCGACCTACACAAGCTATAGTGATTTAATTGTTTATAATATCTAAAAATTGTCAGATAATTATGAAACTTACCATTTGTTCATTTTATAATACTTATATGGTGTGGTAAAAATATTAGTCAATTCCCAAACACCTGCACTAATTTGCTTTGAAACAGGTGTGTCGACGCTAGAAGATCATACATATTGGGTTAAAATCCAAAGTTAATTTGTACCATGTGGTGTACTTTTTGAAAAAAAATTGGGCATAGAGCTTCATTGTGCAATATTAATCATATATGCACTTCATTTAACTTTTTTATTTGAAACATTTGAAAATTTTAGAGTTCTTTCTATTTCGGAGTGTCAAATAAATCTGTAGTCACCGAGTTCTTCCGTATTGAATTAGCTAGACTGCTCGGATTTACGGCTGGATGATCCGAATTTGTATGCTTTTAGAGATGGTCTTTTATTTTGGCCATCTCCGACCATATATCTTTCTACTAAATACGGGGACGGGGAACTTTTCCCCATTCTCATTTAGGCCTCCTTTGGTGGACCTCTTTTGATTCATTGGATTACCTCACGAACTTATCCTGTAGCATGTTTATAGTGTAATTTCGGTGGAAACAAAGCAAAAGGTCCAACCCTCATGGAAAAAAAAAACCTTGTTACTTCTTCTATAGGATATGAAACAGTGCCAAGTTTGCATGACCAAGTGCAAAGGAAGACGGCTCCACACAGGGAAACTTTTTGGTGTTCATCTACTACCTGGTTCTTTAGGAATTAAGGGTACTATAATTTACTAGTTACACGAATATTGTACCTAGTTTCCATGCTTTTAGTTTCATGAGAGTTAGCATAAATTTATTAATATATTTTGTGCCTTTGGTGCATAGGTTGTCCCATGCAATATAAGGGACGAATTGAGTTACCTCACATGAGACAATATGCAATTTCGGGGTACGTGTGGCCAGCACTACGAGATTGAAGTGAAAAGCGAGCCAACTAGGACTCTATTGGGAGGTGAAGGGTGGCATCAATTCATTGCCCATCACCCTCTAACCGGAGATGATAGTGAGTTCGTTTGATTTTGGTTGATGGAAGACAAAGTCGCGACGATAACTGTCATCTATCTCAACGACAGTGGTGGTGAAGAAGAAGAGGAAGATGACGAAGAAGAGGACAAAACCGCCTATATCTCCACTTATCTCCCAAAGATGCGAACTTACCGATGGTGAGAATGAACACCTCCAACAAATCATTCCGCAAAGGAATTTCTTCACCGGGGTGCCATTTTTCACCCGCTTAACGAGGACGAATGTTAAGAGGCATCTGATGGTATGTATATATATTATTTCAATTGATCCTAGCTATATTTTTTTATAATGATCGTGTAACATAAAATTAATTATCTCACTTTTGCGTTGTAGAAATTACCTAAGAACATGGCTTGTCATGTTAAGATCTCTCCACATGGCTTTGCTGAACTACGCGCTAGAGTACGTGGTCGCCCCATCGTCATCCATTACAAGACGGATTGGCATGAACGCATCTCCTTCACTGATGACGGGTGGCAACACTTCCTCCAAACCGGGCATCTACAGATTGGACAAGCACACGAAGGTGGAGTTGAACTTCGTCATCGAAAACATCAATGATTTGGAGTCGGGCTCTGACTCGGACTCAGAGTATTATTGATACTCGGAGGATCGAGTACGGAGTGACTTGGTATCTCGTACTTGTTGCTAGATAGTTAATGGACCATAATGTATTACTCTGTTTATTGTGCGTACTTTGTCACTTGCTAATGTGATCGGATCGAAGACTATATTTATGTATAATTTAAACTTTTAAAATGAACTCATGTTTCTATGTTCAAACATAATTTCCACCAAAAAAAAGTATCGATCACTCGTTGAAGAAAGTCTACTTTTCGTCCTACAACTTCACTAAAAGTTCAGTTTTAGTCCTAAAACTTTTTATTGGTTCAAAATATACCTTGAACTTTTAAAATTGATCACTTCAACAAGTTTGCGAATTTTGTGTCAACATGGACCCTCGGTTGCTAAAAAAAACACCGAACCAGTTCGAATGTTAAACGGTCCACACACAAAAAATCAATGTATGATCGTTGTTGATCATGAAGTGGTGATCTCCTCTCTTCTCCCTCTCACGCCCCCATTGCAGCGCCACACGCGGCCAAACTCCCTCGATGTGCCAAACACCGCCATCACCCTAGAGTTGACTAGCGTCTCAGTCCCACCTGCAGCAAAAGAGAAGGATCGCCGTCTCTATCATTGTTTCTAAACTCTAACTACTAGCCACAGGAGGGCCTACGAGAAGGCCGACGAGACGTGAATCGCATGGTCATCGCCATCAGTTTAGTGGTTGGCAAGCTTCACGATCAAGAGGATGGGCTGATGAGGCAGTTACCTTCGTTACAGGTGCATCGAGGAGTAGGGCGGCCCCGTCATCCAGCTAGTACCGGATGACGGGACAAGCCCCATGCCCACGGTTAGGATGAAGGGAACGACGACAAGTTCATAAGGAGGACCGCCGCACCATTGGACTGGAGAAGGACAAGAGTTACGCACACGAGCAAGGCGGCAAATAGCACGAGAGAACGCCGCCATTGAGCCAGGAAGCTGCTTGAGATTGAGAGGATTATTTTAATCTCAAATTTAGGAATTTCAGATGGGTCCAGGCGGGCAGATTCGGCTAGGTTCAGTCTAGTTGGATCAATCTGCGGCTTTTAGACAAAAAAAAATGCCGTATCGAACAATCATGAAAGTTCAAGGTCTACTTTGAATCAGAAAGAACTTTTAGGACTAAATGTGACCTTTTGGCAAAGTTGGAGGACTAAAAGTGGACTTTCTTCCTCATAGTTTAAGTTGAGATAATCATGTGGAGACGGTTGTATATTTTGACCATCTGAGAGCTAAAATTGGCGACAGATTAGAAATATTTCGGTTGAGACGGTTCTGATTTATAACCACCTAAGAGGAATAATTGGTGGCAAGAATATGAATTTTTTTGACAAACTAGGGGGCGGTGACACTTATCCTCATTCTCCGATGCCCTATCGGAAATTTTGTCACCGCGGCATCTCCCCGCCATAACCGCCGAGTCATGGTCGCTGCTGTCCGTCGCTAAACTCTGCGGCTCCTCCCCGCCATCGCCGCTCGTCGCCACATGTATGTGAACTAAACCCCCAAACCATATCACGATGCTTCGATATGGATCCTCACACTAGTAGTCGTACTAGCAAGGGGGCGGTTCAGTTCGAAAGTGGCCACACTAATGGTGGGATCGTTTTATTTCTTCAGAATAAAAGGAGAAATAGACGCCAGTGTTTCTGTTAGCGAGATGGAGTTTGTGCTAACTTAATAATATTATTTCTGATGTGCCAGGCTCTCCAGAGAAGAAGCTAAACTGAATCTTTGTTCGAGTTTGAGTTTGACAGTAAGATCAGTGATCAATCAGATGGAGCAAATTTGAACTATTCTTCATTAGCCAAATATTTTTTGTGTGGTTATGCTGACATATACATATGCACTCCTACTTTTATGTGTGCATCTTTCTTCATAAAATATTGTTTACATGCATGTGAATATAATTTATGTATCTATGTATTTATTTAACAGATGGGAACTTGCATTGCTGGCGCAATAATGGTATATTGTGATTGTGATGATTCCATGTCATCAGATGAAGACCCCCTTGAGAGGCTTCTGCTTAGAGGTATGTAGTATAATAATGCGTATTCCATGTCTTAGTTGCTCTTAATTTTGAATGGTACAAGAATGTTTTTAAGAAATTGCGTAAGTAACTGAATATGGTAACTGTCTATGTCATACCATATAGAGAACTAGGTGATTCCCCGCGCGTTGCTGCGGAATGTTTGGTGAAATAATTTTGAAGGAATGTATCACCATTTTTGTGGTTTGCATCGTCTATATACATCCAAGTATCCACAAGAGGAATTTATGTTTTAAGAAAAAAATAGGTAAGGTATGAAATATTGAATGATTCCCTCAACTTACTACATAAACACCTAAATTGTTACTGAATCTTGATCCATAATGCTTGATAATCTTTTTTTGCATCTTTCACAAACAATATCTGCACCCACCAATTCAAATGAATTAATATGAAGAAACAAATTTTGCAGAGCAGAGAGTACCGCTGACAATACACTGTACATACCAATGCCATTATACATGTCTTATACAAGGATGCAAAGCACTAAGCTGAAACAGATAACATCGCATGTCATACCAGTTCAACTTGACAACCCGCTACTAAATATAAGAAGTGAGAACAAAATAAATAGGTTTAATATGTGACCAACTAATTATATAATCTCTAGCAGCAGTCTTTCCGCCTTCCATTAATACCTTTCAAGTGTTCATATCTTCTGGTAGCATGACTTTAGGGATGGTTCCGCTCAGGCTCATTTTCTTCTTCTTTTTCCTCTTGTAGAACAAAAATTTAATACACAAATAACCATAGTTTATCTTCTAGTAAAATAGGTTACCTGCTACCTGCAATTAGCTGCGACTTGCAAGCATATAAGCAAGAATGTGCAGAAAGACACGAACAATATACATTAAGATACCAAAAATACATGTATCACAAAATCTCAGCTTGTTTTACATTAATAACCCTTGTATCCTAGATTCCCCTGAATTCTTTTTGCAGAAAAGGTGACATTTTGATGATCTGAAAATGGTCAAACAATTTCATCTATTAAATCTAGTAAGAAAGGATGTATCTTACGTATAGTAAAACAATCTATGGAATATAATTGGCTAAGACCAGACCCGCTGACCTATAAATGTTTAATCCATCATCATCGGGATTACAATAAAAATAACTCATTCATAATCAAGAAATGAACATAAAAGAATTTATTCATAAGAAGGGAGACCGACTTGTCACTCACTCATATGAATAATTATCTTGCAAGATGCAATGCATGCTAATAAGGTTCACACCCATAACGATTACAAATATTTATTTTGACTCGCACTGGATCGGATCATACTCCGCTTTTGATTGATGCGGGAATCCAGGCACATGTAGGTAACAAACCGCGTTTCTCGTTTGAGTTGTCTTGGTTAGAACAAGAGGGGTTTTATGAGCTTATTGCTAATGAATGGGCAGCCGGCCCCATTGGAAAGACCTCAATTCAAACGTGGCAAAATAAAATACGTCATTTGCGCCGATTCTTACGAGGCTGGGCAAAAAACTTAAGTGGAAAATATAAGAGGGAGAAAGAACGGCTTTTGAACATTATAGACACATTGGATATTAAGGCGGAAATAATGCCGTTATCATTAGGTGAGCGAAATGAATTAAAAAAAGCTAATGAAAGTTTGAATAAATTACGTCGAGAGGAAGAGATTAAGTGGGCACAAAGGGCTAAGGTAAAGTACATACAGGAAGGGGGTGACAATACCAAATATTTTCACCTTATAGCGAATGGTAAATATAGAAAAAAGAAAATTTATCAACTTGAACAAGAGGAAGGTACTATTGTTGGGGATGATAATTTAAGGGTTTACATCTCGGAGTATTATAAAAAGTTATTTGGTAATCCAGAGCCGAGCTCGGTCTCGTTGGATGAAGACCGAATTGAAGATATTCCGCAATTGTCGGCGGAGGAGAATACACTACTGATTGCAAACTTCTCAATGGAGGAGGTTCATGATGCTATTTTTCAGATGGAACATAATAAATCACCCGGACCTGATGGCTTCCCCGCCGAGTTCTACCAACATTTTTGGGGGGTTATTAAAAATGATCTGATGGCTCTATTTGAGAGTTTTCAGAAGGGGGAACTGCCGTTATATAAGTTGAACTTTGGGGTGATCACCTTATTGCCTAAAAAAGAAAATGCAACTCAGATTCAACAATATAGGCCCATTTGTTTGCTCAATGTGAGCTTTAAGATTTTTACTAAAGTTGCGACGAACCGTATTTCTGAGGTTGCTCAAAAAGTAATTAGACCTACACAAACGGCTTTTATCCCTGGAAGACACATTCTGGAAGGAGTTGTAGTTCTACATGAGACAATTCATGAGTTACATAGGAAAAAACTTGATGGGGTCATCTTTAAAATCGATTTTGAAAAAGCATATGACAAGGTCAAATGGCCCTTTCTGCAACAAGTATTACGTATGAAGGGATTTGATCCTATTTGGTGTGATAGAATAAAGCAATTCGTACAAGGGGGGAGTGTCGGTATAAGAGTTAACGATGTTATTGGACATAATTTCCAAACTAGAAAAGGACTACGCCAGGGAGATCCTTTATCCCCGATTCTTTTTAATATTGTCGCTGATATGTTAGCGATTCTTATTGCTCGGGCTAAGGACGAGGGTAAAGTGGGGAGCTTGCTGCCACATTTGATTGATGGTGGTATCTCTATTTTACAATATGCAGATGACACAATTCTTTTTTTGGAACATGATGTTGCTAAGGCTGTGAATATGAAGCTAGTCTTATGCATCTTTGAGCAATTATCGGGTTTAAAAATTAACTTTCATAAGAGTGAAATTTTTACTTTTGGTAAGGCAAAGGATATGGAAGAACAGTATAGGCATATTTTTGGGTGTGAGTCTGGATCCCTTCCATTGAGGTACTTGGGAATTCCGGTCCACTATAGGACTTTGCGAAATGCGGAGTGGAACCCTATTGAAACACGGTTTGCCTCCAAATTGGGATGCTGGCGTAGTAAATTGTTGTCTTATGGTGATAGGTTGGTCCTGATTAATTCGGTTCTTACAAGTCTTCCTATGTTTATGCTCTCTTTCTTGGAAATACCAATTGGGGTTAGGAAGAGGTTAGATTATTATAGATCAAAATTCTTCTGGCAATCTGATGAGTATAAGAAGAAATATAGATTATCTAAATGGAATATGTTGTGTAGACCAAAGGATCAAGGAGGGTTGGGTATTGAGGTGTTGGAATTAAAGAACAAATGCTTACTAAGTAAATGGCTGTTTAAAATTCTTTCAGAGGAGGGTATGTGGCAGCAGCTATTAAGCAACAAATACCTTAGAAATAAAACACTATCACAAGTTGAAGTAAAACCGACGGATTCACCTTTCTGGAAGGGACTTATGCATGTTAAAGAGGACTTCTTTAAGAGAGGTTATTTTAAACTAGGGAATGGTACGTCGGTTAGGTTTTGGGAGGACGTATGGTTGGGTGGCACGCCTTTATCTCATCAATATCCGGCACTATATAATATCACTCAACATAAGAATGTGTTGGTATCGACTGTGTTTGCTACGGAGCCTATTAATATATCTTTTAGACGAGGGTTGAATGATAATAAGTGGGTGCAATGGTTACATCTATGTCAGCGTTTAATTACAATTGATCTAACTACTGAACCTGATAAGTTTATTTGGAAACTTACGGATTCTGGCATTTTTTCAGTTAAGTCTATGTATCTTGATTGGATGAATGATCATACTGTTTATCTTCGCAAATATCTATGGAAGTTAAAGATTCCCTTGAAAATTAAAATTTTTACGTGGTTCCTTAGTCATAAGGTGCTTCTAACTAAGGATAATTTAGCAAAACGGAAATGGAAGGGTTGTCAAAAATGTTGTTTTTGTGATTCCATTGAAACCGTTAATCATTTATTTATTGAATGTCCTTTTACGAAGATACTTTGGCGTATGATGTACCTTGCTTATAATATTCCTCCGCCAGCTAATATTACTAATATGTTTGGTAGATGGCTAAATGGGGTGAGAAAAGAGGACAAACAGAAAATTCGTATTGGTGTGTCCGCCCTTTGTTGGGCGGTATGGAGAACTAGAAATGATATTATCTTTAACAAACAAAATGGAACAAATTTTTTGCAGGTTATCCGGCGAGCTGCTCATTCAATTCAACAGTGGGTTTTACTTCTCCCAGTGGACCAGCGGGAGGCTATGGTTTTTGGATGCAACCGGATGCTAGCGGTTGCTCAGGACTTCTTTTTCC
Organism: Lolium perenne; assembly: GCF_019359855.2. Taxonomy (NCBI): domain Eukaryota; kingdom Viridiplantae; phylum Streptophyta; class Magnoliopsida; order Poales; family Poaceae; genus Lolium; species Lolium perenne. The sequence continues at coordinate 195,151,929 of NC_067245.2, forward strand.
AGGCTACTGGGTGGCGGCATCTTAATAGAATAGCAAATGCATAGCGTTTCTATTTGCCATATTTTCAGTTGGTTGATTCATGTATCGACCCTAGCTTTTCCATGAGTGTAATAAGAGATGTTGGAACTATTGTGACTTGATACTTCTTTAATAAAGCAGCCGTGTGCATCTATTGATGCAGAGGCTGGGGCTATGCTCCTTTATCGAAGAAAAAAAAAACTAATCTAAATGATAGATGTAGAGGGAGATTGTCGTTGGCCAGCAATAATCTTGATTTCCTTCAACATGCAACCTAACCTCATCTCCTCCGAACAACTCTCAAGAAGTAGCCTCTATTTTCATTAAAATAGACCAAGCACTGCAATAAGGGTGTATTTAGTAGATTGGATGAACTCGGATTGTCTCATCTCATCCCAGCTTTTTTCATATTTAATTGTTTGTAGGCTCGGGCCAACTGGCACTGCCTATCTCATACGAAAAATCCTTCTCAGCCATGTCCACTTGGAAGCTGAAATCGAGCTTCTCAGGCCATCTCCAACGGGGAGACCCATCCCGCGTCCACTCGTCTGGATGGGTCGAACCGGATAAATCCGTGGCCCAACGGGCGGGCGCATCCCAAAAAGATGGTCGAACCCAAAGCCGGCTCAAATCTGGGCATGGTTGCATGGCCGCGGACACCGAGGACAGGCCTCTCGCGTTCGCCACTTGTCCTCCCCTGCAGCCTCGTGTGTCTGCCTACCCAAACCACAGTCACTCCACACTAGTCCCAAACCTAGAGGATGGCCGACGAAGCTCCCACCTCCGCCACCATCGGAGACGAGGTTGAGCTTGCCGCTGTTGTCGCTGAGGAGGTCCCGGTCTTTCAGCTGGCCATGCAGCCCGAGGCAGCGATGAAGAAGGTGAAGCCCGAGCTCACCGCAGAGCAGAGGCAAGTGGAGAACATGAAGCGTACCGAGCATCGCAGGCCGCTCGATCAGCGGAAGAGGGAGGCCGCCGCCGCGGACGAGCGGCAGAGGGTGGCCGAGTAGCTCCAACTTCTCCAAACGGAGGTGAAGGCAAAGGCCATACAAGAGCATGACATGCTCTTTTACGGCCACAACGCGCTCGCCCAGCTGGCCGCGACGGGCGCTAGCACAGCCTCGGCGGGAAGCTCTGGTTGAGCATCGAAACATAAAAAGTTCGTTCGATTAAAGCTATAGTACTGGTACACCGGCGAGCGATACTTATGCTAAGCAAAATGCGGCCTATAAAGTGGCCTACGCGCGCGGCGGTGCTGGTGGTGGCGCAGCGTGTCAGCGGCAGACGGCGCCGATGCTGTCGAGGACGAGCTTCACGTATCGTCGGCGTCAAGCTCGAATACGCGGTCCTCCCGGCGGGCCACCTCGTATTCTCGGACCTGGCGGACGGCGTCCGCCTCCTCCCGGCGGAAGCGAGCGCGAGCCTCCGCCTCGCTGATGGCCTTGGTCTGCGCGAGGACGGACTCCTCCTCGTCATTGTCGTGGACAGTCCCCGGCGGAGATGGTGGGCGACCGCACGGGGACGAGGTCCGCGTCAGCGATGATGTCCGCGACGGGGAGCCGTGGTGCGCGGCTTGACTAGTCGGACGAGGAGCCCTCTCCGGCGTTGCCGTACCTGGCGAGCTTCCCTGGGGCGTGAGCCCCCTAGTTCGTCCACCGACGGGCACTGTGCTTGCGCACGCCTTCCAACTTCTTCCATTCTCGGCGCTCCGCCTCGGTGCAGAAGACGGGCGGATGCGGCGGCGATTCGCCGCCGCACAATCCAGCACCACGGGACACCATCGTGCCGATGCGGGGTCTGAATCGCAGCCTAGGGCTCGCTAAATTGCTCACCAGAAAATATGCTTAACGGCGACGAAAGAAGTGGAACGATGGAGGGAAGTAGAGTTTGCGAACCGAACTGGGCTCTGCTAGAGATGCTCTCAAGTCACCTCGGTTGACTGCATCCCGAAAAATGCCTCGCGCGACCCACCACCGGCCCCGTGTGCGATGTGGCCGCTCACCCCGCGTGCCTGACCAAACCATTTCCCCCATCCCTATCTCTGTGGTCGCTAGATCTCTGCCGTGCGAGGACCCGCCTGGCCGCCTCCGCATCTCCCTCGCCAGCGACGACTCCATCGAGCGGCTCCTTCGCCTGCGGGCACCCTCCTCTGCTGCCTCTCCTAGCCTCGTCCGACAACCGAGCATCAGGAGGAGCTCAGCCCCACCGGCAACCGAGCAGGAGGAGCAGCTCCACCGGCAACCGAGCAGGACTGCATGAGAGGAGTCACAATTGAACCTCACCTCGTGCAGAGCAGCTAGGATGGGCTCGACCTTCTGGCGGCGAACCCTCTCGTCAGCGGAGGCTCCTCTTGCTGCCACGGCCAACGGCCGCGAGCCACGACGCCCTCATGCCGCCACGGCCGCGAACCACACCGCCTCGATGCGGTTGCAGAGCGCCTCCTCGCGCCGCCGCCCAGCGCCTCTTCGTGTCGCCCCCCAGTGCCGCGAGAACAGACAACCAAGCGTCGTCGACCCGTGTTAGGTGCTAATCTACGGAGGAACTGGAATTGATATATATTCACGAACTCATGGATTCATAGCGAAATTCTAGTTTGATTCGACGGCCACACGAGTATCAGATCGGCAGAGCCGTCTGTCCAAGCCTAACCTATTACAGCAGCCATTCTCGGCTTATATCAAGAGTGGGGAACGGTATGATCAGTCACGTAGACGGGCTGGAACTTGGCGGGCCCTGGTACTCCTCCTTAGCGTAGCTGGGCTTGTAGCTGGGCCTGCACGTGGGTCGCTAACAACCCCCCTTTCCTGAGAAGCCGCTTGTCCCCAAGCGGGTGCAGCTGGGAAGTGTTGTCGGAGAGCTTCTGTATCCTCCCAGGTCGCCAGCGATTCCTCCATGCCACTCCAGTGTACCAGCACCTGAGACACCGTCGATAACCCCTTACGGATCATTCGTCGCTGGAGTATTTTGAAGGGTACCTGCACACCAGGGTCAACAACAGGCAATTCAGATTGTACCTGTACATGCCAATCACTTTCTTTAGGTGTGAAACGTGAATGATTGGATGTATGCAATTTGTTGCAGGCAATTCCAATCGATAAGCCACTTTTCCCACTCGAGCAAGCACACTATAAGGGCCATAGTACTTGTACGCCAGCTTTTGATTAGAACGCACAACCACTGAATTTTGAATGTAGGGTTGGAGTTTCAGGAATACCAATTCATCCACCTTGAACTCACGGAAGGAACGCTTCTTATCAGCTGAAGCCTTCATCTTGTTCTGAACCCTGATTAGTTGTTGTAAGGGTATTTTACCCATATCTATTATTTTGGTAACAATGACACCGTGCTAGAGTATTTGGCATAATACATGTTTGTAAGGATAATCCCAGGTATTAGCCAAAGAGGCATAAATGGTGTATCAAACGAACAAGAAGGCTAAAGGAGACCCCCCCCCCCACTTCGACAACAATCAAAAGGGGTATACAGCAGGCAGCCGGTCATAGGCCCGGTTGGACCGGCCCGTGCGCCGGCAGGCTCCGGTCTGCCGCCCGGTGGACCGGGCGCTCTGGCGCCAACCGGCCCCTGCGCTGACGCCTTCCTGGCGACGTACTGGAAGACACGGAGTTGCCCCCGGTCGGGGTCCGGACTACCGCCCGGTTTGGACCGGCGGGTCCGGTCCCTGGCCCGGTCCGACCGGGCTCTCGACCGGGCGCCCCGACGCCAACCGGGCTCTACGCTGACTGCAACCGGAGGGAGTACTGCGCGACATTTCTAGGCTCCGGTTGGGGTCCGGTCTGCCGCCCGGTTTGGACCGGCGGGTCCGGTCCCTGGTCCTGTCCGACCGGCCCCTGCGCTGGACGCTCCGGTCTGTGGTCCGGTTGACCAGGATTCTCGGGAGAAAGCTGAGTTGGCAAGTGAGCAACGGCCATATTTCAAGTGACACTATAAATACCCCTTCTCCTACCTCTGAAGGTGTAGGCACTACACTACAAGCTGTTCTTGAGCTCACTCTCTCATACTCCATTGCTAGAAACACCAAAATCCTCATATCTCCCTCCTCCTCCACCCAAACTCAAATCCCTCCGGGGAAACGATAGAGGAGGACCCGATCTACTATTCTACCAAGCCAAATCTCATTCCCCCTTGTATTCATCAAGAAGCTTGCTCTCTAGGGTTCCTTGGAAACCCTAGGTGGGCAAGAGTGGTCCGGAAGCATCCGGGCTGTGGATTTGCTCCTTACAAGATTGTGAAGGTTTGGAGGCTACCACAAAGTCTACCACAAGTGAGAGAGCTATTCCTTCGTGGGATAGGCTCCGGAGAATAGGGTGAGCCTTCGTGGCGTGGGGAATCCTTCGTGGAACCTCCACCCCTCCAAACGTGACGTACCTTCTTGCAAAGGAAGGGAACACGGGAATACATCCTCGTCTCCGCGTGCTATCGGTTATCTCTAACCGAACTCTTTACTTGTGATTTAACTGCCTGTGAGAGCCTTCGTGCTCGAGCTAGTTGTATCCTCATATAGGTTGTTTCACCTAGTTTGAATTAGGCTCACCTTTATATTCCGCAAAGCCTAATATTGCAAAGAAAGAATTAAAATCTGTAGAAACCTATTCACCCCCCTCTAGGTTTACCATCTCTGAACTTTCAATTGGTATCAGAGCCTGGACTCTTATTAAGGGCTTCACCGCCTTAAGAGTGAGATGGATAAACTATTCGAGTGTCTAGATGAAGACTCTAACCTTTCGGTTAGAGAGATGAAATCTAGATTCTTGGCATATGATGCCGAGAAGAAGAAAAAGGAGGATGACCTACAAAGCCAAATGGCACAGATGACTGCCATGCTTAAGAACTTGACTAGTGGGAATCCTAGTAGGGGTTTCGGCCTCTCAAGGAAGTTACCATGAAGTCAACCATGACTATCCCAAAAACACTTCACCCATGCCTCATATAAACCACAGTGGGAATGTTCCCCATTTTGATGGAACTCACTTTCCTTTTTGGAAATCTGCTATGGAATCTCATATTCGCAGCTGCAATGTGGAGTTATGGGAGATCATTGTTCATGGATACCGGGAGACACATGATCCTGCTCGGTTGACCTCCACCGAATTCTACAACCGTCAACTCAATGCCTCCGCACGTGACAAGATTCGGAGTGGCATCAGCCGCAAGCTCCTTGATCAAGTCAATGACATTGAATCCGCTAAAGAGTTGTGGGATCGAATCGTAGTGTACTCCAAGAGGGAACCGATTTGATCCAGTCATCTCTTTATGAGACCGCAAAGCAAGAGGCCACCATGTTCATGATTAGAGAAGGAGAATCCCTAGCCGATGCCTATGCAAGGCTTGGTGCTCTTAGAGTGAGGGTCAAGGGACTTGGAGTCGAGAAGTACAATGACGGCTTCGAGATGAACGAAGCATTCATAAAGTCCAAGGTCATTGCTATGATTGTTGTCAAGCAAGAAGACACCAACCTTGCACTCAACTTGCAAATCATTACCAAGAGTGCTGATCTGAACTCCGATGATCTAGTCTCCTATGTGGCCGCCAATGAAAACATGGCCAAGACAGGAAAAAGGCTCATGGCGATGAACCATGTTGATGAAGCCTCACACAACCATGAGGCATCACACAATCTTGCTCTCAAAGCTAGAGCTGACCATCGAAGAGAAGAAGACTATGAAATTGAAGAAGATGAAGAGATGATTTCAACTAGTGACATTGCTACCGACTTCGCTTTCTTTGCCAAGAAGTACAAGGCAAAGTTTCCAATGCTCCTCAATGAAAAGAAGAAGAGAACTTGCTACAACTGTGATGAAGATAGCCACTTTGCAAATGAGTGCCCTTATGAGAAAAGGGTAGACAAGCCAAAGTTCATCAAAGGGGTCAAGCCAAGATTGAAGCCAAACCCAATCAACGATCGATACAAGAAGAACAAGGGAAGAGATTTTGTTGGGGCCGAATACTTGTCCGATGAAGAAGAGGAAGATGAGGAGAAGGAGGCCGGAGTGGCCGGTTATTTGGCTTTCTCTAAGCCCGGGTCACTCTTCACATATGACTACTCCAAGGATTACTCCACGGAGAATGATGTTGGTTCTTCCTTCATGGCAAGAACAACTCAAGATGATGACTCCGATGACTCTCCCTCCTCTACAATCGTTGGCTCTTGTCTTATGGCAAGAGAAACCAAGGTAATGGAATCCCCACCTTCTTTATCTAGTGTTCTTGATGATAAAACTGAAAATCAAGAAGAATTAATTGTGCTTAAGGAACTTTACAATGTTAGATGCACCCTTCCTGGTGAAGCTCTTGTCAAGTTTGATTTCTTGATGGACTCCCTCAAATAAAAGGATGAGTCCATTGAGGAATTAGAATATCAATTGAATGAAAAAGAACAGAGATTCAATCTCCTAAGACAAGAGCTAAAAACCGAAAGGTGCATATCTGAAGGCCTTAAGCAACAAATTGAAACTTATGAACTTGACAAAGTTAAGGACCTAGAAACTATTGAAAGGGCTCAATCATTAACCCAAGAGCTCAATGCCTCAAAAGAGGAGCTTGAAGTTGCTCATGCTTCTCTCACTAGGGATCTTGACCACCTTGAAAGAGCTAACAAGCTTGTTAAGGATGAGCTCAGGAAATTTGGACAGAACCATGACCTACTCCAAGAAACCTACAAGAAGGCTCTTGGATCAATGAAGGATCCCATTGTTGTTGAAAAGCTTGCTAGTTCCCCCACCTCTTTTACTAGTGAGCATGCTAAGCTTGCTGAGGAACATGTTCGTTTACAAGAGGAACTATCTTTGCATGTTGAGACCAATTCATATCTTGAATCTTTGGTGACCAAATATGGTCTCGACTATCATTCTAATGAATCTTCTTGTGAGCAAGCAACTATTCTTGAGGAAAATGTTAAGTTAACAAAGGAACTTGCCAAGTTCACCACCGCCAAGAATAAGATGGGATTGGATGACCTTTTGAGTAAGCAAAGGTCAAACAATCAAAAGTTTGGACTTGGATATGTTCCCAAGTCCCACAAGAAGAAGAACTACAAGAAGGAGAATCCCGCTCAAGAAAAGAACAAGAAGGTCACTAATGATGGCAAAGCCTCAAAGGGCAAAGCCACTAGTGGTAACCGCACGGGGCCAAACAATCACTATGCTTTATTTGTTGATTATTATGGTGATGTTTATGCTAACTATGTTGGCCCTCGTAGTGGCTATGCTTATAAAGGGTACTCAATTTGGGTACCAAAAGATATTGTTGCCATTGCAAAGGAACCCAAATCAATGAGTTCCTAAATCCTCTACTTGATCTTGTAGGGGTATTCCTCCGGTGGTCCAAAATGGGTGTTTGATAGTGGATGCACAAATCATATGACCGGAGGAAGAGGTGTGCTTGACCAATTCATTGAAGATATAAACAAGAAGTCAAGCATCACCTTTGGTGACAATTCAAAGGGAAAGGTACTTGGGTATGGCAAGGTGGCAATCTCTAAGGACTTGTGCTTTGAGATGGTCATGCTTGTTGAATCCCTTGGCTATAATTTTCTTTCTATATATCATCTTGCGGATGCCGGTTACAATTCATATTTTACTAATTGTTGTGTGAAAGTCTTTAGGAGTGACAATCTCAAATTGGTCCTTGTTGGATATGTGGAGAACAACCTTTATGTGGTTGACCTCTCGAAAGAGAGCTCCTCTCCCTCCACATGTCTAATGGAGGCCAAACATGACGAAGGTTGGTTGTGGCATCGCCGCCTTGGTCATGTTAACATGAGAAATCTCAAACAACTCCTAAAGGGTGAGCACATTGTGGGACTAACCGACATTTCTTTTGAGAAAGATCGTGTTTGCAGTGCATGTGTAGCCGGAAAGCAACTCAAGAAGGAACATCCTATCAAGAGTATTGTCACCACATCTAGGCCTTTGGAGCTCGTTCATTTGGATCTCTTTGGGCCATCACATTATGATACTCTTTGTGGGAGCAAGTATGGACTTGTCATTGTTGATGATTACTCAAGATACTCTTGGGTCTTTCTCCTTAAGTCTAAGGATGAGACCTATAGAGAGTTCATCACCTTCACCAAGAAAGCTCAACGTATGTCTGAATCCGAGATCAAGGCGATTAGGACCGACAATGGCACCGAGTTCAAGAACTACACCATGCAAGAGTTTGTTGATGATGAGGGCATCAAGCATGAGTTTTTGGCGCCATACACCCCTCAACAAAATGGTTTTGTTGAAAGGAAGAACCGGACTATCATTGAGATGGCAAGAACCATGTTGAGTGAATTCAACTCACCCCACAACTTTTGGGGAGAAGCCATCTCTACGGCTGTCCACTACTCCAACCGGCTCTTCCTCCGCCCCCTCCATAACAAAACTCCATACGAGCTTCTCAGAGGTAACAAGCCTAATGTCATGTACATTCATTTCTTTGGATGCAAATGTCTTGTTAAGAACAACAAAGGAAAGCTAGCTCGGTAAATTTGAAACTAGAACCATAGAGGGCATATTTGTTAGATATGCGGAGAACTCCCACGCCTATAGATATGTAATATCCCAGGTAATGGGGTTACAAAAATAGAGGAAACAGATGTGTGCATTGCATTCATGCATAGAAAATCTGGGGAATTTTCGCGCTTTAAAGTAAAACAGTCACAGTAACTGAAGTTTCACTTGACCTTGGTGGAATTGAAGTAGCTCATCAAGTCAAGCGCTATAAACCTCAATGTTACTTTGCCAAAACTATGTTTTGGGTAGATATGATTTGATCTAAGGGGTTAGATCAAATGGAACTAATAATCAACACAACAATACCTTACTCAATGATCAACTACTTGATCTTATAAAAGATCATAATAAGGTAATCCTTGTCATAACATATGAACATCAATTCAATTGCAAATCAAGTAACAATAAAATGGAGAAACCATTCTTCACTTATATTTTCCATGTCTTAAACTAATCCTTGATCCTACCATGAACCTCATGGTATTCATTCTACTTTAATCTTGGAAGCAAGACAAGGAGATTCAACTTAAGAAATATGTTCTTCTCTATTCCAAATTAATAAGCATCAAACCTATAGAGGTGAGAGTTCTATTATAATTATTAGAGAAGCATTAACAAACCTTGAGTTAAACCTTGGATATGCATCCAAGTATTCAAATCATCATCTTTAAAAGAAACCCTAGGATATTATTCAAGACAATTCCTAGAGAGAGAACCTAATTATGTTAAACCTAGATATTGATGATCACATCAACCTCTAGGAAGCCTAACCTTAGGTTAGTATTAAAGTCCTTCCCAAATAAGAGAGAGACCAATCATACCAATATTAGCTTTACCTATTTAAGAATAGAGGACAACCATTGAACTAAAATATTAGGAGTACACCATAAACCCTAGAATAAACCATTCCTGTATGAGAGAACTCAAGCTATGGAGTTACACTTAAGATAGTTGAGGCAACACCTGGATTTGAGGGAGAGAACTATTCTTATAACCATATGACCATATCATCATTGTTTGAGTAGAACCCTAGCAGTATATCTCAGGCATTCTCCTGGGATATAAATTATTGAAGCAACCATAGTAGTTCCATCCTAGAAAGTAAAATAGAAGTGTTATATTTAGTTGATAAAGACAATACTTAATCTTGGGAGTGAAAAACTTAATTCTTGAGAAATACCTAAGGAAGCCAAACCTTGATCATTATAAAATGAGTAATGATCATAAACCCTAAGAACTTGAGGTAAAGATATTAAGAACAAGTTGATCATGCCTAATCCATGATCATGCTCTTGAGGTATGTGAGGATCAGTAAATCCTAATAGGATTAGTAGATGTTATTTACCACATGAAATCATAGGGAGATAACTAGTAAGCAACCCTAGACTTATATCCCAACCTTTACTTGTGAACCACTTGGTGATCATAAGTAGAATCCTAATACCTTTACATTCCACATATTCTTCACTTAAGAACCTAAGAAAACCTTAGAGTAAAACTCCATACTTTATATGGTGAGAAACCATCCATCCATATGACCAAAGTTAACTATAAAAAGAACTACAACCCCTGTAGTTACTTTAATGATTAATTGAGAATAATAATAGAAGTTAATTGGTAGAAGATAAAACCAATTCCCAAATCCTTAGTAATTAGAGAAGCACATGAAATATTAAGCAAGTAACCACTTTATCATGGTTAGGGGAGATTAAACCCTAGCACATGCAATATTGAGTCATCTCATCTATACAACCTAGAATTAAATCTCAACCCTAGGGGTGTATCACTTGGATGATCATAACCATGAACCTAGTTCTCATTCTAGTTCCAAACCACATCCCATTAGGTGATTATAATTAGGACCCCAGAATTGCTCATTTGCTAAGATCTATGCTTCCCTAATTAAACCTAAGAAACATCTAGTGTTTGTACTCACAATTAAAACCCATGTGTGGTGAATAACTACTCATACCAACCACTGATCTATATAATTAAAACCCAACCTTGAGGAGAGTAATATCTACTCTAAATTAATTCAAAGTGTTAATAGACCATAACACAAATGCTAATGAATATGGGATTATCATCCCACCTACAAAACCTTAATAAAATGTTGCTCACATGAACTAACATGCAAGTGATTAATTTGTCAAATAGAAACCAAGCACTAATAACAATCCATGAGATACTCTGAGTTAAAAAAATTAACTCCAGTCAATCCAAAAGTTTTGATCTATAAGGAAAAGGAAATTTAAATAAGAAAATAAACTCATGACCATTAGCTATTTTGAGTAATTCTACATGTATTAAATTTAATCAACTATAAAATACTTTCTTCAATTAGGAGAATGAAGATAATCACTGCACTACATATTCAATGAATTAACATAATTGAAATACCTGCAAAATAGAAAAAGAGTTAGAATATGAATTCAAATCTGAATTCAAACTAGAATTGTAAAACAGAAAATAAAAGAGAAAAAGAAGAGAAGAGGGAAAAATTCACCTGGACCTACCAGAGTGCAGCAGCCCAACAGAAGCCCATCGACACGGCCCAAGCACCAGCCCAGCAGCAGCCCGTATACCCCTTCGTTAAAAAAAATCCAGAGGAGCTCGTCCTCATCTTCTTCCTCGCTCGGTGGACAGCACGAAGCCGTGCTTCGCTTCTCCCTCTCGCTGGCAGCTTCTCCTTCCTCGGCAGTGTGGCGTGGCGACCTCCACAGCGCCGTATAAAGTCTCCGAATGGAACCAGCCTCGAGTTCTTCTTCTTCTTCCCCGGCTCAATTTCTTCCCAAGATGAAACCCTAGCCCGTACGGCCTCCGGCCATCGCCGTCGAATAGGACTTCCCCGAGCCTCGCCATGACCACCGTTGGAATCACCATCCTCGACTTGCTCTGTATGCAAGAGGAATCGACCCCAAGCATCTTGTAGCGCCGCCATCGACCTTGTCTTCTCCGACGGCCGGCCCGATGAATTCCGGCGACCTAGACCACCAGAGACCTCGCCGCCAAGCTCATCGTACTCCTGGTGAGCCGCTGAACCTCCAGAGCATCATAGCTCTCTCTCTAGCCCCTGCAACGCCACAGCACTGTTGGTCCGGGAGCTTTGCCGCTCAGCCTCGCTGGCGAGCAAGCTCCGGCGACCTTTTAGGAGCGGCGCCGCCACCATTGGGTTCGCCTCGGCGCCCTCTTTCCAACGAGCCCGCGCGTAACCCCGCGGGAACCCGGGAACGCCGCTGTTGCCGCAATCGGCCGCCGGCCAGCAGCTTCTCTTGCCACATCAGCACCACCAGGGCACTGACGTGGACACTGGCCCACTAGTCAGTGTCATGCGGGTAGAGTAGCCGGGTACTGTTAGTAATTCTTCTGTTTTTATTTCAAATTCAATAATTGCTGAAACTTTGCAAATATTTAGGAAATGCATCATAATTCGGAAAAATACATATGAGATATCAAAATGATCCTAAAAATAAAATTTATCCAATAAAAATATAATATGAAATTATTTTTAATAAAAATTCAGTTATTTAATACTTGTTAATTAAGCCTTTAATTTTAATTCTAAATTCAAATAAAATTCAATAATTAAGAAAAACTTCTAAATTTAATAAAAACCAGTAAGAAGTTGAATAAAACATTATAACTTATTTTCTTTAATTATTATTTTGTTAAATCCTTATTAGAAGGATTTAAACCTAATTAATAATTATCTTAATTATTAATTCATTAAAAATAATAAAATATCAAATCCAATATTATTATTTATTTTCAAAGTTATTAATAATTTCAACTTGTTAATGAAGTTCTTAACCTAAGAACTAAATAGTAATTATGAACCCTAGTTCCATTTTTAAATAACATTATGGTTTCATAATTTCATGTGAACACTAATACCCTAATTCTATTATGAAACCCTAGTTCCACCATTTTCTGTGAAACCCTAAATGGTTTCCAAAACCTAAACACTAGATATAACATGATATCGTGTACTTCCTCTTGATTCATAGAACCATAATTATCAAATTAATACTTGCTATGTTCACATAAAATGTAGGAGTCCTATTATCAATAATTTAATATTCCATGTATGCATACCTATTCAACCTAGTTGATCAAGTAGGATCAACCAAATCTAAAACCTAGCTCCTATTCCCAAAACCATCATCCTTAACTAACTTTGGTTAGCATCACACCATTATGATGAACTTCAATAGCAACCATACCAATATTGTGCATTCTATTCCATACACACTAAACCCTATTAGTGTGAGATAATTATTAAACATCCTATTTAGGAAACCACCATTCCCTACTTAGTGAATCCAATAACAAAATCTAGACCACCTCAACCTTAATTGTAATACTTCTTATTAATTAAGAAGTATGTTCTTCAAAAGTTATTCTTTTGAAGAAAACAAGGAATCATCATCAACCCTGCTTATAAAGACCTATAAACCCTAGCTAGCTATCACCAACAAGGTATACCACCTTGATAGCCACTATTGGTAATTAAGCTGTTTAGGCTTAATTGAACAATACAAGCCTAGTAGCTGATGAATCCAACTAGGTTGTGATCCATCTAATGCTTACCCCAGCAACTACATGAAACCATAGTCAACCATAGACACCCAACCTAATTATTATACTTGTTCTTTATCAAAGAACATGTTCTTCAATAGTTATTCGTTTAAAGTATATGATAATCAATCATTAACCATGCCATACAGTACTAAAACTGACAACTATTCTTTACATGTTAACATTATGCCAATTATCATTCTTTGTGTGCTCAATTGATTACTGTGCTTTATTATCTACCTGTTCATGATACCAATTAATCACACCGGAATAAGAACCTTGTATGTGAATCACTCTAAAAGTGCAACACACCCTGAACCAATCATTACAACCCACTGATCCTAAATCCTCGGGGTTAGGTCACGCTTAGAGCGATTGCATCTCATTCTTATGCATTATTGCATCCTTGCCAATCTTTTAAACATCATCCTTACCGGACGATGATGCTATTTCAGAATTTGGAGTTATTGCGTATCGAAGACCTTGCCTGCATAATCTTGCAGTCAAGAAAGGCAAGTTCATCACTTGCTCATGTCATTTGAGTATTGATACGTCTCCAACGTATCTATAATTTCCAATGTTCCATGCTTGTTTTATGACAATACCAACATGTTTTGTTCACATTTTATATCATTTTTATGCATTTTCCAGAACTAACCTATTGACGAGATGCCGAAAGGCCAGTTGCTGTTTTCTGCTGTTTTTGGTTTCAGAAATCCTAGTAAGGAAATATTTTCGGAATCGGACGAAATCAACACCGAAAGTCTTAGAAATACGCGAAGCTTCCAGAGCACCGGAGAAAGGCCAGAGGGGTGCCAGGGGGGCCCCACACCCTAGGGCGGCGCGGCCCAAGGGGGGGCGCGCCCCCCTATGGTTTGGGCAGCCCGTGGCCCCTCCGACTCCGACTCTTCGCCTATTTAAGCCGTCGTGACCTAAAACTTCGACACCGCTTGACGAAACTCCAGAAAGACTCCAGGGATGCCGCCACATCGTGAAACTCCAATTCGGGGGACAGAAGTCTCTGTTCCGGCACCCTGCCGGGACGGGGAATTGCCCCCGGAGCCATCTCCACCGCCGTCTCCACCGCCATCTTCACCGCCATTGCTGCCTCCATGATGAGGAGGGAGTAATCCACCCCCGAGGCTGAGGGCTCCGCTGTAGCTATGTGGTTCATCTCTCTCCCATGTACCTCAATACAATAATCTCATGAGCTGCTTTACATGATTGAGATTCATATGAGTTTTGTATCACTATTATCTATGTGCTACTCTAGCAATGTTATTAAAGTAGTTTTATTCCTCCTGCACGATGTAATGGTGACAGTGTGTGCATCCGTGTTAGTACTTGGTTTATGCTATGATCATGATCTCTTGTAGATTGCGAAGTTAACTATTGCTATGATAGTATTGATGTGATCTATTCCTCCTACATATGCATGAAGGTGACAGTGTGCATGCTATGTTAGTACTTGGTTTAGTCTTTTGATCTATCTTACACTATAAGGTTACTAAAATATGAACATTAATTGTGGAGCTTGTTAACTCCGGCATTGAGGGTTCGTGTAATCCTACGCAATGTGTTCATCATCCAACAAAAGAGTGTAGAGTATGCATTTATCTATTCTGTTATGTGATCAATGTTGAGAGTGTCCACTAGTGAAAGTGTAATCCCTAGGCCTTGTTCCTAAATACTGCTATCGCTGCTTGTTTACTGTTTTACTGCGTTACTACTGCTGCAATACTACCACCATCAACTACACGCCAGCAAGCTATTTTCTGGCACCGTTGCTACTGCTCATATATATTCATACCACCTGAATTTCACTATCTTTTCGCCGAACTAGTGCACCTATTAGGTGTGTTGGGGACACAAGAGACTTCTTGCTTTGTGGTTGCAGGGTTGCATGAGAGGGATATCTTTGACCTCTTCCTCCCTGAGTTCGATAAACCTTGGGTGATCCACTTAAGGGAAAACTTGCTGCTGTTCTACAAACCTCTGCTCTTGGAGGCCCAACACTGTCTACAGGAAAAGGAGGGGGAAGTAGACATCAAGCTATTTTCTGGCGCCGTTGCCGGGGAGGAAAGGTAAAAGGTACTCACACTCCGGACCTCGGCTACTAAGCTATTTTCCGGCGCATTGTAAGTACTCAAAGCTATTTCCTTTAGATCCTGCAATTGCAACTTTTTGTTTCTTGTTTACACTAGTTAGGCATAATGGAAAACAACAACAAAATTGGTGAGCTTTTTAGTCTTTTTCCTGATTTAGAATTGTTTGATGCGAAAATTAAAAAACCTATGGAACCTTATTTGCATGCTAGTAGCGATGTTATTAGTATGAATGCAATTACTGCTAATGCTATGAAGAAGTCTAAGCTTGGGGAAGCTAGTTTTTGTGATCTTTTTAGCTTCCCATCTTTAGGGGAGAAAATTTGTTCTGATAATGCTTTATCTCCCATATGCGATAACTCTAATGATGCTTCTGATATTTTGAATCCACCTGCTGAAAGTATTCCGTATAAAATACCTATGAAAATTATTGAACGTGTTATGGACAATCACTATAAAGGGGATGGAACTGTCCATCCTAGAGATCATTTACTGTTTTTGCATGAATTATGCGGGTTATTCAAGTGTGCAGGTATCTCTATGGATGAAGTGAAGAAGAAGCTATTCTCCGTTTCGCTGTCTGGTAAAGCGGCGCATTGGTATAAATTGTTGGAGAATAGGCATTCTCTTGGTTGGGAGGAAATTGCATCTCTCTTTTATTCTAAATTTTATCCTCCGCATGAAGTGCATATTGATAGGAATTATATTTATAACTTTTATCCTCGTGATGGAGAGAGTATTTCTCAAGCGTGGGGGATATTGAAATCTCTAATGCTCAAATGTCCCATTCATGAGCTCCCCCGTAATGTTATTGTTAATAATTTTTATGCGAGGCTTTCAGGACAACACAAGGACTATCTGGACGCGTGTTCGGAAGGATCTTTCACAAGCAAAGAGGTTGAAGCTAGGTGGGATCTTCTTGATCGGATTGAGGACAACGCTGAAGGATGGGAGAACAATGAAGGTAAAGAGTCAGGTATAAATTATGATTATGAATGCATTGAAGCTTTTATGGATACCGATAAATTTCGAAATATGAGTGCTACTTATGGTCTTGACTCTCAAGTTGCTGCAAATCTTTATAAAGCCTTTGCTTCTCATTTTGAATTGCCTAAAAATAATTTTGATAAGTATCATGAACCTTTTAAAGAGGCTTGCATGAAGAATGAAATTGTTGTTAATTATTGCAATAAGCATGCTCAAACTCCTAAAAATGCTATTTCTTATAAGCATGTTAATTTTTGTGGAATGCATAGACCTTGTGGAATTAATCAAGTCAAAGATGAATATTGCATCCATCATATTAATGAAAAAACTAGGAAGTGGCTTAGGGCTCTAGATGATCTTGGTAAAAAAGTTTGTGCCCTCTATCCTTTTATTTGTGAAGTTTGCCATGAAGTGGGTCATTTTAATTTTCAATGCTCCTCCAATGATAATTTGAACCCAATGAGTGCTGCAAATTTGTATTGTGATGATGAAATTACTCCTAATCAGCATGATGAACTTACTTTATTTTTAGGGTGTGAAGAACTGTCGAGAAAAATCTCTTTGTTATATATGAGTGATCTTGATATTGATGATGTCCTGCATGGGTGTTTTTCTTATTGCATTGATAATAGCCATACAAATACTTACATACAAAATATTTTAGAAGACGACACCTTGCCAAAATATGATAGGACCGCCATGTGTTTTGAACTAATTAATGAAAAGGAGGAATCCTTCCAAGTTTCTTCTATTGTTTCTGGAAGTAAATCAGGTTATGCGGACAAGCTACCCTTCAAGCCTCTTCCTACTAAAGAAGGAAATGAGGAGAAGGAAGAGAAGAAGAAGAAGAAGAAGGGAACGAAGAAGAAGAAGAAGAAGAATAAAAAGAAAGAGGTAACGGCGTATCCCCGCGTGAATGAGATAACGCTAAGTAACCGTAAGTATGTTGCTCCTAATGATTATTGTGATAATGAATCTAAATATGATGATCTTCCTATGCCCTTTACATACATTAGCGATCATGATTTGAATGAGCACACTACTTTTGATATTGCAAATCTCTGGGAAATTAATTCTGAAAATGATGATAATAATTGCCATAGTGTCAGTGCTATCCATGCTTCCTCCCATAATAATATAGAAAGCTGTAAGCTTGGGGAAGAGGTGTTTGAAAATCCTTTTGCTGCTGATCATTATGTGTTTGATACATCTCCTTCTAATAACAATGATGGTATGGTCATAGATAAACCGACTGTGAAAGATAACTATTCTATTTCTTATGATGACACTGTGCCTCCGATCTTTGATGATTATTATAAAGAATGCTATGATATAGGTTATAATTATCCTTATGAAACTTGTCATAGTCATGATTGGATTACCAAAAACAATTCTTTTAATATGCAACTTGTTTACCATGTTCAAATTCTTGATAATAATCTTGCTCCAATTACTATTAGTGAGAAGAACTCTTCTTATGCTAAAATTAATGATACTTCTATGCATATGAATCATGATAATGTTTTAAGTGATGGGTATATTGTGGATTTCATCAATGATGCTACTGAAAGTTATTATGAGAGAGGGAAATATGGTCGTATGCATCTTAATAATATTAAGTTTCCCCTCTTTATGTTGAGAATCTTGAAGTTACTCGTGTTTTATCCTCTTATGCTTGTCACTTTGTTCTTCATGAATTCATTTGTGTACAAGATTCCTTTTCATAGGAAGCATGTTAGACTTAAATTTGTTTTGAATTTGCCTCTTGAAGCTCTCTTTTGCTTCGAATACTATTTCTCATGAGTGGATCATTAAAACTGCTGAGCCCATCTTAATGGCTATAAAGAAAGAACTTCTTGGGAGATAACCCATGTGTTATTTTGCTACAGTATTTTGTTTTATATTTGTGTCTTGGAAGTTGTTTACTACTGTAGCAACCTCTCCTTATCTTAGTTTTGTGTTTTGTTGTGCCAAGTGAAGCCTCTAATCGAAGGTTGATACTAGATTTGGATTTCTGCGCAGAAACAGATTTCTATCTGTCACGAATCTGGGCTGTTTTCTCTGTAGAAAAATCTGAAAAATATGCCAATTTAC
Organism: Lolium perenne; assembly: GCF_019359855.2. Lineage (NCBI taxonomy): Eukaryota > Viridiplantae > Streptophyta > Magnoliopsida > Poales > Poaceae > Lolium > Lolium perenne. The sequence goes on from NC_067245.2 coordinate 195,170,227, forward strand.
GTGCGTGTTGCTCAGATATGTACGCAACTTTCATTAGTTTTGAGTTTTCTGATCTGAGCAACGGAAGTATTTATTAGAAATTCGTCTTTACGGACTGTTCTGTTTTGACAGATTCTGCCTTTTATTTCGCATTGCTTCTTTCGCTGTGTTGGGTGGATTTCTTTGTTCCATTATCTTCCAGTAGCTTTGAGCAATGTCCAGAAGTGTTAAGAATGATTGTGTCACCTCTGAACATGTGAGTTTTTGATTATGTACTAACCCCTCTAATGAAGTTTATGAGAAGTTTGGTGTGAAGGAAGTTTTCAAGGGTCAAGAGAGGAGGATGATATACTATGATCAAGAAGAGTGAAAGCTCTAAGCTTGGGGATGCCCCGGTGGTTCACCCCTGCATATATCAAGAAGACTCAAGCGTCTAAGCTTGGGGATGCCCAAGGCATCCCCTTCTTCATCGACAAAATTATCAGGTTCCTTCTCTTGAAACTATATTTTTATTCGGTTACATCTTATGTGCTTTACTTGGAGCGTCTGTATGTTTCTTGTTTTTGTTTTTGTTTGAATAAATGCTTGTGTGGGAGAGAGACACGCTCCGCTGGTTCATATGAACACATGTGTTCTTAACTCATAATATTCATGGCGAAGGTTGAAACTGCTTCGTTAATTATTATGTGGTTGGAATTGGAAAATGATACATGTAGTAATTTGCTATAATGTCTTGGGTAATGTGATACTTGGCAATTGTTGTGCTCATGTTTAAGCTCTTACATCATATACTTTGCACCTATTAGTGAAGAAATACATAGAGCTTGTTAAAATTTGGTTTGCATGAGTGGTTTCTCTAGAGTCTAGATATTTTCTAGTGAGGTGTTTTGAACAACAAGGAAGACGATGTATAGTCTTATAATGCTTATAATATGTCTTTTATGTGAGTTTTGCTGTACTAGTTCATCCTTGTGTTTGTTTCAAATAAGCCTTGCTAGCCTAAACCTTGTATCGAGAGGGAATACTTCTCATGCATCCAAAATACTTGAGCCAACCACTATGCCATTTGTGTCCACCATACCTACCTACTACATGGTATTTTCCGCCATTCCAAAGTAAATTGCTTGAGTGCTACCTTTAAAATTCCATCATTCACCTTTGGAATATATAGCTCATGGGACAAATAGCTTAAAAACTATTGTGGTATTGAATATGTACTTATGCACTTTATCTCTTATTAAGTTGCTTGTTGTGCGATAACCATATTCACTGGGGACGCCATCAACTACTCTTTGTTGAATTTCATGTGAGTTGCTATGCATGTTCGTCTTGTCTGAAGTAAGAGCGATCTACCACCCTATGGTTAAGCATGCATATTGTTAGAGAAGAACATTGGGCCGCTAACTAAAGCCATGATCCATGGTGGAAGTTTCAGTTTTGGACATACATCCTCAATCTCATATGAGAAAATTATTAATTGTTGTTACATGCTTATGCATAAAAGAGGAGTCCATTATCTGTTGTCTATGTTGTCCCGGTATGGATGTCTAAGTTGAGAATAATCAATAGCGAGAAATCCAGTGCGAGCTTTCTCCTTAGACCTTTGTACAAAGTGCATAGAGGTACCCCTTTGTGACACTTGGTTAAAACATGTGCATTGTGATGATCCGGTAGTCCAAGCTAATTAGGACAAGGTGCGGGCACTATTAGTATACTATGCATGAGGCTTGCAACTTGTAAGATATAATTTACATGATACATATGCTTTATTACTACCGTTGACAAAATTGTTTCATGTTTTCAAAATAAAAGCTCTAGCACAAATATAGCAATCGATGCTTTCCTCTTTGAAGGACCATTCTTTTACTTTTATTGTTGAGTCAGTTCACCTATTCCTCTCCACCTCAAGAAGCAAACACTTGCGTGAACTGTGCATTGATTCCTACATACTTGCATATTGCATTTGTTATATTGCTTTGCATTGACAACTATCCATGAGATATACATGTTACAAGTTGAAAGCAACCGCTGAAACTTAATCTTCCATTGTGTTGCTTCAATACCTTTACTAAGAATTTATTGCTTTATGAGTAACTCTTATGCAAGACTTATTGATGCTTGTCTCGAAAGTACTATTCATGAAAAGTCTTTGCTATATGATTCAATTGTTTACTCATTGCATTTACATTGCTTCGAATCGCTGCATTCATCTCATATGCTTTACAATGGTATGATTAAGATTATGTTGGTAGCATGTCACCTCAGAAATTATCTTTTCTCGTTTACCTACTCGAGGACGAGTAGGAACTAAGCTTGGGGATGCTGATACGTCTCCAACGTATCTATAATTTCCGATGTTCCATGCTTGTTTTATGACAATACCAACATGTTTTGTTCACATTTTATACCATTTTTATGCGTTTTCCGGAACTAACCTATTGACGAGATGCCGAAAGGCCAGTTGCTGTTTTCTGCTGTTTTTGGTTTCAGAAATCCTAGTAAGGAAATATTTTCGGAATCGGACGAAATCAACACCGAAAGTCTTAGAAATACGCGAAGCTTCCAGAGCACCGGAGAAAGGCCAGAGGGGTGCCAGGGGGGCCCCACACCCTAGGGCGGCGCGGCCCAAGGGGGGCGCGCCCCCCTATGGTTTGGGCAGCCCGTGGCCCCTCCGACTCCGACTCTTCGCCTATTTAAGCCGTCGTGACCTAAAACTTCGACACCGCTTGACGAAACTCCAGAAAGACTCCAGGGACGCCGCCACATCGCGAAACTCCGATTCGGGGGACAGAAGTCTCTGTTCCGGCACCCTGCCGGGACGGGGAATTGCCCCCGGAGCCATCTCCACCGCCGTCTCCACCGCCATCTTCACCGCCATCGCTGCCTCCATGATGAGGAGGGAGTAATCCACCCCCGAGGCTGAGGGCTCCGCTGTAGCTATGTGGTTCATCTCTCTCCCATGTACCTCAATACAATAATCTCATGAGCTGCTTTACATGATTGAGATTCATATGAGTTTTGTATCACTATTATCTATGTGCTACTCTAGCAATGTTATTAAAGTAGTTTTATTCCTCCTGCACGATGTAATGGTGACAGTGTGTGCATCCGTGTTAGTACTTGGTTTATGCTATGATCATGATCTCTTGTAGATTGCGAAGTTAACTATTGCTATGATAGTATTGATGTGATCTATTCCTCCTACATATGCATGAAGGTGACAGTGTGCATGCTATGTTAGTACTTGGTTTAGTCTTTTGATCTATCTTACACTATAAGGTTACTAAAATATGAACATTAATTGTGGAGCTTGTTAACTCCGGCATTGAGGGTTCGTGTAATCCTACGCAATGTGTTCATCATCCAACAAAAGAGTGTAGAGTATGCATTTATCTATTCTGTTATGTGATCAATGTTGAGAGTGTCCACTAGTGAAAGTGTAATCCCTAGGCCTTGTTCCTAAATACTGCTATCGCTGCTTGTTTACTGTTTTACTGCGTTACTACTGCTGCAATACTACCACCATCAACTACACGCCAGCAAGCTATTTTCTGGCACCGTTGCTACTGCTCATATATATTCATACCACCTGAATTTCACTATCTCTTCGCCGAACTAGTGCACCTATTAGGTGTGTTGGGGACACAAGAGACTTCTTGCTTTGTGGTTGCAGGGTTGCATGAGAGGGATATCTTTGACCTCTTCCTCCCTGAGTTCGATAAACCTTGGGTGATCCACTTAAGGGAAAACTTGCTACTGTTCTACAAACCTCTGCTCTTGGAGGCCCAACACTGTCTACAGGAAAAGGAGGGGGAAGTAGACATCAAGTATTTCTATCAAATTACTTACAAAGTACTATGGTTATCACTATTGCATAAAAACCAAAACCACTATTTTCATAACTATGAATATGACTATGTGGTTGGCAATGGAACCATGGAATGTGTTGATATGGTGGAGGTTCCATTGCAAGGGTTTATATCCATCTAGGATTAAACAACAAATGTCGCAAGTGATTCTTGTGCCGTAATAACCGTGTTAACCATAAGATCTGGAATGGGACGGACTAGTCAATCGTATTTCCACCTCTTGTACATCAACGGATGCGCTTACCGTAGCAGCTGTATCTTGCGGAGCAACTTGTGGGTGGGGATCCCACTCTAAGTCGCCACGGTTATGATGTGCATACCGTAGCGGTTGCGGCTTGCGGAACAACTTGAGGGTGGGGATCCCACTCTAATTCCCCACGGTAATGTGGTCTATGATGGGTTGCAGCTACCGGCGAAGGAGTTTGGTTCGATCCTGCATCGTTGTCGTGGTCGGGGTCCGTCCTTAAGTGGTGTAAGTGGACCGACGAGGACCCAGGGTCGGGGTTTGCAACAACGGGTGGGTGTGCGAGGTAGCGGAGGAATATGATTGGCTATGACCTTACTCCTGACCTCACACCATAGGAAGTGTGGACGAGCCTGCAGCTCGGTTGGCAACAAGGATAAGATCTCTTATGGGTAAAGCAACACACCTCTGCAGAGAGTAATGAATCGTGACCTGTCACTTCCTGTTCCGGGATTTGGAACTGCGAACGCTGCCGAAAAGGAGCTCCATGAAGTTCTAGTAAACCGGTGAAGGCTGACGGACATAGTTCTTCCGAATAAAAGCAACCTTTTGAAGAAATGATTATGAAAACCTGCATTGTTATTAGACTTTCTGGTCTAATGCCGTAGCTAGTGCATCAAACACCTCTTTCCTATAATGAACTTGTTGAGTATGCTCGTACTCATCCCACTCTTAAATCCCCTGCTTAGATACGGAGGCTTCGAAGGAGGATCTACAGTGCAACTCGAAGGCCGAGGAGTCAACAACTACTTCAAGAGATAGGACCCTGTCAGAGGAGTCAGATACCACATCCAACAAGGAGAAAACCTAGTTTAGCCATAGAAGGGAACTAGCTTCCTAAACCTAGTTCATATTTAGTTAGAATCTATTCATAGCCCCTATAGCTAGTCAAATACTCTACTGATAGAGTTCGTGATAAGATTAGACTACGAGTAGTTTTTCTGGAGTTTATTTGCAAATTTACCTCATTGTAAAGTAGGAGGCTGTGCTGATCTTATGTAACAGAGTCTGTATGTAATTCTATAGACATGCTTTGGACCCGCATATGTTTCTGTTGTACCACTCTGAGCGATATAATACTAGTGGAACGGTGTTTCATTGGTATTATATCAGACTTGCATACTACACCATGCAGTGGTATGCCGGGTCACCACAGTTGGTATCAGAGCAAATGCTTTGACCTTAGGATTAAAACCCTTTAAAGGAGACTGATAACCCACAAGTATAGGGGATCGCGGCAGTCTTCGAGGGAAGTAAAACCCAAATTTATTGATTCGACACAAGGGGAGGTAAAGAATACTTATAAGCCTTAACAACTGAGTTGTCAATTCAGCTGCACCTGGAAAAGCACTAGTAACAGGGGTGATGTGAAAGCAGCAGTAATATGAGAGCAATAGTAACAGTAACATAGCAGTAATGGCACAGGAGCAATGGCACCAGAAAATAGTTGATACTACTTCCAATGACATATAGAACGAGTATATGATGATGAGAGGTGGACCGGGGTTCCCAGCGATCTACACTAGTGGTAACTCTCCAATAACAAGTAACAAGTGTTGGGTGAACAAATTACAGTTGGGCAATTGATAGGATTGATAAAGCATTAAGACAGAACATCAAGATTATTAATTATGTAGGCATGTTTTCCATATATAGTCGTACGTGCTCGCAATGAGAAACTTGCACAACATCTTTTGTCCTACCAGCCGGTGGCAGCCGGGCCTCTAGGGAATCTAGTGGATATTAAGGTACTCCTTTTAATAGAGTACCGGAGAAAAGCATTAACACTCAGTGAAAACATGCGATCCTCACATCACCGCCATCCCCTCCGGTTGTCCCGATTCTTGTCACTTCGGGGCCTTTGGTTCCGGACAGCGACATGTGCATACAACTTGTAGATACAATCTAAGCAATAATTATAGAGCTTAAATCTAAGATCATGCCACTCGGGCCCTAGTGACAAGCATTAAGAATAACAAGATTGCAGCAACAATAACTTCACAAACTTTATAGATAGACTAATCACAATGTATCATCCATCGGATCCCAACAAACACAACACCGATTACATCAGATGGATCTCAATCATATAAGGCAGCTCATGAGATCATTGTATTGAAGTACATGGAGGAGAGTATACCAACTAGCTACTGCTAGAACCCGTAGTCCATGGGGGAACTACTCACGGAGCATGATGGAGGCGATGGCGTTGATGGAGATGGCTTCCGGGGGCACTTCCCCGTCCCGGCAGGGTGCCGGAACAGAGACTTTTGTCCCACGAATTGGAGTTTCGCGATGGCGGCGGCGCCCCTGGAGTCTTTCTGGAGTTTCGTCAATTCGTATCGAGTTTTTAGGTCGAAAGGGCTTATATAGGCGAAGAGGCGGCGCAGGAGGGGCAACAGGGTGCCCTCCCCATAGGCCGGCGCGGCCAGGGGCTGGCCCGCGCGGCCCTATGGTGTGGGGGCCCCAGGCCTCCCCTCTGACTCCCCTTCGGTGTCCTGGTCCGTCCCGGTGAATTATGATGTTTGGTCTTCGTTTCGTCGAATTCCGAAAATATTGCCCGAACATCCTTTCTGGAACCAAAAACAGCAGAAAACAGGAACTGGCACTGTGGCATCTTGTTAATAGGTTAGTTCCGGAAAACGCATGAAATCATCATAAAGTGCAAGCAAAACATGTAAGTATTGTCATAAAACAAGCATGAAACATCAGAAATTATGGATACGTTGGAGACGTATCAGCATCCCCAAGCTTAGTTCCTACTCGTCCTCGCGATAAAAAGAATAATTTCTGTAGTGACATGCTACTTACATAACCTTGATCATACTATTACAAAGCATATGAAATGAATGAAGTGACTCAAGGCAATGATTTATAGTTGCTAACAAATAGATAACATATAGCAAAACTTTTCATGAAGAGTACTTTCAAGACAAGCATCAAAAGTCATGCACAAGAGTTAACTCATAAAGCAATAGATTCAAAGTAAAGGCATCGAAGCAACACAAAGGAAGATATAAGTTTCAGCGGTTGCTTTCAACTTTCAACATGCATATCTCATGGATAATTGTCAACATAAAGTAATATGATGAATGCAAATAAGCAAGTATGTAAGAATCAATGCACAGTTGACACAAGTGTTTGCTTCTAAGATGGAAGGAAGTAGGTAAACTGACTCAACATCAAAGTAAAAGAATGGCCCTTCGCAGAGGGAATCATTGATTGCTATATTTGTGCTAGAGCTTTGGTTTTGAAAACATAAAGAGAGCATAAAAGTAAAGTTTTGAGAGGTGTTTGTTGTTGTCAATGAATGGTAGTGGGCACTCTAACCCCCTTGCCAGACAAACCTTCAAAGAGCGGCTCCCATTTTATTTTATTTTTGGGTGGCACTCCTTCCAACCTTTCTTTCACAAACCATGGCTAACCGAATCCTCTGTGCTCGCCAACAATCTCATACCATGAAGGAGTGCCCTTTTATTTTAGTTTTATTATGATGACACTACTCCCCACCTTTGCTTTCTCAAGCCATGGCTAACCGAATCCTTCGGGTGTCGTCCAACAATCACATACCATGGAGGAGTGTCTATTTTGGTTAATTAATTTGGGACTGGGAATCCCATTGCCAGCTCTTTTTGCAAAATTATTGGATAAGCGGATGAAGCCACTAGTCCATTGGTGAAAGTTGCCCAACAAGATTGAAAGATAAACACCACATACTTCCTCATGAGCTATAAAACATTGACACAAATCAGAGGTAATAAATTTTGAATTGTTTAAAGGTATCACTCAAGCAATTTACTTTGGAATGGCGGAGAAATACCATGTAGTAGGTAGGTATGGTGGACACAAATGGCATAGTGGTTGGCTCAAGGATTTTGGATGCATGAGAAGTATTCCCTCTCGATACAAGGCTTAGGCTAGCAAGGCTATTTGAAGCAAACACAAGTATGAACCGGTACAGCAAAACTTACATAAGAACATATTGCAAGCATTATAATACTCTACACTATCTTCCTTGTTGCTCAAACACTTTTACCAGAAAATATCTAGACCTTAAGAGAGACCAATCATGCAAACCAATTTCAACAAGCTCTACAGTAGTTCTCCACTAATAGGTTTAAACTACATGAAAAAACTTAATCATGATCTACTTGAGAGCTCAAAACAATTGCCAAGTGTCAAATTATCCAAGACATTATGAGGCATTTTCTGTTTCCAACCAAATAACCATAAGTATTGTACCTTCCAACTTTTATCATTGAACATTAAAAGTAAAACGAAGAACAAGTGTTCATATGAAAAAGCGGAGCGTGTCTCTCTCCCACACAAGGATTGCTAGGATCCGATCTTATTCAAACAAAAACAAAAATAAAAGCACACAGACGCTCCAAGTAAAGCACATAAGATGTGACCGAATAAAAATATAGTTTCAATAGAAGAAACCTGATAAGTTGATGAAGAAGGGGATGCCTTGGGCATCCCCAAGCTTAGACGCTTGAGTCTTCTTGAAATATGCAGGGATGAACCACGGGGGCATCCCCAAGCTTAGAATTTTCACTCTTCTTGATCATATATCATCCTCCTCTCTTGACCCTTGAAAACTTCCTTCACACCAAACTTCTCATAAACTTCATTAGAGGGGTTAGTACTCAAAAAAAAATTGAATCCACCTTGGTCCTGTAGTGACACATTGCAAGAACTCAATAAAACATTAGCTATAGCTCTCCACGTGTAGAAAGCCTTGCTTAAAGTCCGCAAGAGACAATGCAAAAAACAGAGACAGATTCTGCCAAAGCAGAACAGCCAGTAAATACGAATTTTAAAGAGGTACTTCTGTTGCTCAAATCAGAAAACTCAAAACTAATGAAAGTTGCGTACATATCTGAGGAACACGCACGTAAATTGGCAGAATTTTCTGAGTTACGTACAGAGAAAACAGCCCAGATTCGTGACAGATAGAAATCTGTTTCTGCGCAGAAATCCAAATCTAGTATCAACCTTCGATTAGAGGCTTCACTTGGCACAACATTGCAATAAAATAAAGATAAGGAGAGGTTGCTACAGTAGTAACAACTTTCAAAACACAACAAAACAGTAGTAAAATAAACACATGGGTTATCTCCCAAGAAGTTCTTTCTTTATAGCCATTAAGATGGGCTCAGCAATTTTAATGATGCACTCGCAAGAAATAGTATTTTAAGCAAAAGAGAGCATCAAGAGGCAAATTCAAAACACATTTAAGTCTAACATGCTTCCTATGCATAGGAATCTTGTAAATAAACAAGTTCATGAAAAGCAAAGTAACAAGCATAGGAAGATAAAACAAGAGTAACCTCACAATTTTCAGCGTATAGAGAGGTGTATTAGTACTATGAAAATTTCTACTACCATATTTTCCTCTCTCATAATAATTTTCAGTAGCTTCATGAATAAACTCAACAATATAACTATCACATGCAGCATACTTTTCATGATCCATAAGCACATATTTTTTATCAAGCTCAAAATTAGTGGGATCCAAACTTTCAAACCCACTTTTATCAACAATATAACATGATGATTGATCAATCTCAAAAGATATGGGACTCATAGATAAAGTCAAGAATTCTCCAATCCCATTTTCATTAGTAGTACAATTAATATTATCAAGTAACATAGGACCATCATCTAGAGCTTTATCATAAACATTTGCTAAACAAAACTCTTCAGTACCATGCATTTCGACATCAGGCACAAAAAAAGCATTATCATAAGATTTATCAAAGTAGCATGGATTATCATAAATAACAGTAGCATAATTATTCTCACAAGTTTTACTTATAGGGAATATTTCAAGAGAATCCACAGGAACATAACATTCAACCTCTTTCGGTAAGCATGGAGGACAATCAAATAGTGTAAGAGATAAAGAGTTACTCTCATTAGAAGGTTGGCATGGGTAGCTAATCCATTCTTCCTCCTTTTGTTCATCACTCTCCTCTTCTTTTTCATCCAATGAGCTTTCAAGTTCATCAATTTCCTCCTCTTTTTCATCCAATGAGCTTTCAGGTTCATCAATTTCTTCTTCCACAGGTTCCTGCAAATTGTGAGTGCATTCTTGTGCATTAATGAGTCTCTCTTTGTAATCAATGATATAAGGATTATCACTGTAACTTTCATTGCAAAAATTAAGGATAGAAGAGACATAATCTTTAAGGTCCTTGCAAACAACACAAGTTTCATAATTCTTAAACATGAAGGATTCTATCTCAGAGGCTCCCATAAATATGACAAATTGTTCTACCTCTTCAAACCCAAAATGAATATAGCTATTCCGATTATAGTTCTTAATTAAAAATTCCTCACTAAAGCCACATTGAAATTTAAGATGTTTAGTGTCCTGTTGAGAGCAACAGTTTATATCCTGGCGTTTAAGCAAGATTTTAGCAATTGCGTTCAATTTTTCTATCACAGCACTCATAACTTTACCAGTTCTTGATTATCTATAATTATTATAATATTCTATAAGCTCCAAATAAGTTGTGGGTTCTCCCATAACAGCAGTTTTTAATTTTTAGGTTTTTCAAATTTTTATGGATTTTTGGGTATATGAGAAAAGTAAAACAAGAAAAAAAGAAACTAAGCAAAGTAATACTAGACAGAAATAAACTAAGCACAAATAAACTAAACAAAAGTAAACTAAGCAAAACAAAATAAAAGAAAATAAAAACAGAGATAGAGGTAGAGTGTACTCCCCAGGTGAACTTATGAGTAGAGCTATGCCTCCCCGGCAACGGCGCCAGAAAACAGTCTTGATAACCCACAAGTATAGGGGATCGCGGCAGTCTTCGAGGGAAGTAAAACCCAAATTTATTGATTCGACACAAGGGGAGGTAAAGAATACTTATAAGCCTTAACAACTGAGTTGTCAATTCAGCTGCACCTGGAAAAGCACTAGTAACAGGGGTGATGTGAAAGTAGCAGTAATATGAGAGCAATAGTAACAGTAACACAGCAGTAATGGCACAGGAGCAATGGCACCAGAAAATAGTTGATACTACTTCCAATGACATATAGAACGAGTATATGATGATGAGAGATGGACCGGGGTTCCCAGCGATCTACACTAGTGGTAACTCTCCAATAACAAGTAACAAGTGTTGGGTGAACAAATTACAGTTGGGCAATTGATAGGATTGATAAAGCATTAAGACAGAACATCAAGATTATTAATTATGTAGGCATGTTTTCCATATGTAGTCGTACGTGCTCGCAATGAGAAACTTGCACAACATCTTTTATCCTACCAGCCAGTGGCAGCCGGGCCTCTAGGGAATCTACTGGATATTAAGGTACTCCTTTTAATAGAGTACCGGAGCAAAGCATTAACACTCAGTGAAAACATGTGATCCTCACATCACCGCCATCCCCTCCGGTTGTCCCGATTCTTGTCACTTCGGGGCCTTTGGTTCCGGACAGCGACATGTGCATACAACTTGTAGATACAATCTAAGCAATAATTATAGAGCTTAAATCTAAGATCATGCCACTCGGGCCCTAGTGACAAGCATTAAGAATAACAAGATTGCAGCAACAATAACTTCACAAAATTTATAGATAGACTAATCATAATGTATCATCCATCGGATCCCAACAAACACAACACCGATTACATCAGATGGATCTCAATCATGTAAGGCAGCTCATGAGATCATTGTATTGAAGTACATGGAGGAGAGTATACCAACTAGCTACTGCTAGAACCCGTAGTCCATGGGGGAACTACTCACGGAGCATGATGGAGGCGATGGCGTTGATGGAGATGGCTTCCGGGGGCACTTCCCCGTCCCGGCAGGGTGCCGGAACAGAGACTTCTGTCCCCCGAATTGGAGTTTCGCGATGGCGGCGGCGCCCCTGGAGTCTTTCTGGAGTTTCGTCAATTCGTATCGAGTTTTTAGGTCGAAAGGGCTTATATAGGCGAAGAGGCGGCGCAGGAGGGGCAACAGGGTGCCCTCCCCATAGGCCGGCACGGCCAGGGGCTGGCCCGCGCGGCCCTATGGTGTGGGGGCCCCAGGCCTCCCCTCTGACTCCCCTTCGGTGTCCTGGTCCGTCCCGGTGAATTATGATGTTTGGTCTTCGTTTCGTCGAATTCCGAGAATATTGCCCGAACAGCCTTTCTGGAAAACCAAAAACAGCAGAAAACAGGAACTGGCACTGTGGCATCTTGTTAATATGTTAGTTCCGGAAAACGCATGAAATCATCATAAAGTGCAAGCAAAACATGTAAGTATTGTCATAAAACAAGCATGGAACATCAGAAATTATGGATACGTTGGAGACGTATCAGAGACCTATAGGATTGGTAGTGTCTATAGGAAGTTGTCTTAGGTAAACCAAATACTTCTTATGACTTGAGATGGATATTCACTTGAGAATAATCCTGACACACTTAAGTCAACATTTCTTACCTATCTTTCCTAAGTGAAGTTAGTTAACTAATCCCAAGTATGTAGTACACCGTGAAGTCCTTAAACAATAGATGAGTAGACCCCAGTTGGTATACAATACATGGTAGTCCAAAGAGAGGATACAACCATAAGGAAGATATCCTATTGGAAGATTTGTACCAACACATGTTATGGTTAAGTAAGAGTTATCCAAAAATGTAATAGGAGTTATATCAAGTAATAAGGATAATTAAGATATCCTAATAGAAGAGGTAGACCCAGATAAGTAATGAGAAATTAAAAAATTATCTAGACATGTGAAACAACTGATAGTAAGTGATAAAAACAAGTGATATGAGGTAGTATAACCATGACGAGTCAATCATAGGAAATAAGGAAGAATGACAGGAATATTATATGTCTACCTACATAGTAGAGTAGCTAATCATATATGATTCACCTGAGAATCATTATGTGATGGAATAGAACATCATAGACATTTAGGAGGAGAACAATAAGATGCCAGACAATAGTGCAAGAACTGTGTTCCAAAAATATGGGAAGTGTGCCAAGCACATCATGACCCTAGTCTTATGAAAATATAAACACTTGGAAGTATAGGAGCTATATTTCCATAGTTATGTGTTTAGAGTAGCAATGTTAGAACCTAGACATATCATGTGAGATAGTCCTCAATAAAATGAAAGTTAAGTAGCACTTCCAAAGAAAATTAGGTTAACCTTAACCATCCCAAACCACTTTGTGTCAAGTTTATCTCATTGCAATTGTGCAATTAAGGTAAATGTTGAGACAAATAGTAGAATCCCATATACTCGTGCTAAGTATCACGATATAAACCTATCTTATGTGGTGTTATATACTACACATCGCAGTCTGATGTTTAGAGATGTCTTACTCAACTAGTATACTCAGGCTTATCATGGTGTGTATTATATGCACAAAGTTGAATCTTCTTGGATTTTATTGGATTTTCATTGTTTGACTAGATCCATACATGAAGTTTGACTTTGATATGCAAATGCATGTTGCAATATCAAGTCCTTACTTGGTGCTATAGATCTAGAGGGTAATGGTAAACGTGTGAGGAAGTGACGAATTCTGAAGATTCTAAAGACAAGATGAAGATTCATCAGAGAAAGGAAGCAAAGTTGTGGGAAGTAACCACAATACTCTGAAGATAGTACCAATCAAAACTTATGCTTTGCCTCAACAGAGGAGCACTTTAGTACGGAAGAAGCATGAAAGTGAGAAATCTGGTGATTATGGTGAAGCTCAAGCAGAACCATAGTCATCATAGAAGAGGGAATGCATGGGAAATCACTTAAGATACTATGTTCATAGTGCCAGCTAGTGGTTTTCTTGCAAAATAAACCCTGAATGAAGGAAGACGATATATGAAATCATAGCAGATATAAGAAGACCATAGTTGATATCATAAGACCACAATTGGTATATGATCAATACTGCGAGATAAAGTAGAAGATGTCTCGTCCAGTTAACCAGAACCTATAATAGAATCCATTTTTAGATAACCAATAGCCACAACTGGTATCAAGTAGTCCACTATTGGATTATTTGCACCAAGAAGTTGTGAACAAATAAAATTTTGTTGGACAAATAACAATGACCTATAATCATTTAGTCGAAGGATTCACATTGGATATCCACAATTGAGTGGATACGCCACAAACATTCTTCGTGAGGCTTTTAGAAAAGTATAAACCATAAGTTAGACCTAGACCAATATTCCAACCATCAATCCAAGGGTTGGAAGAAAAAGGAGTTGAAGACCATAAGAAAACTCGAAGGGGTAGAGTAAAGATGGAGATGGATGTACAATAACTCAATATTTTGAGCAAGATAGAAGAAGAAAGTCTGAACTGAGAAGAAGTTCGATCTTATTTTCATAAGATTATTGAACACTACTTTCAGAACGATGTCAGACCAGAAGCCGAGGTTCATACCTCGAGGAAGTAAGAAGTGGACTATAACTTGAGAAAGTGAGTAATATTTACTTAAAAGTACGGAAGCTCAAGTAAGTCAAGCATAAAGAAGTTGGACGAAGAAAATACCGTAGATCAAATACAGCTCAAGAAGGCCAAAGACCGAAGGAGATTGACCATACCAAAATTAAAGTCTATTTGAAAAATTCCTTTCATGGAACCTAAATAACCCAAAATAGTTATAGGTATCCACTATAAATCTATGATTGGATGGACTAAATGAGTCTAATCCATTCTTAGAGGAATGAACCATCATGATCATTTCCATGTTAAGTACCTTACTTAGTACCATTATTGTAGTTTTGGTAGTAAGGGAAAACAAAGACCTATTTATCAATTAGGAGTTTATTATCAAACTAGTCTTCAGTTAAGACTAGCAGCATCAGAAAAAGTCGAATCATTGATTATTCAATGAGAAAGGAAACAAGCTTATAGAGTTGGAAGAAATCAATGAATCAAAGTAAGAACCATGGTTCAGAGACAAACCCTAATGGATTCCAGGAAGAATCTGGACAAGGGATATATTCAATTATATCCAGTGAGATCACCAAGGAGTTTGAGAAAAGATGTAGTCTGCACAAGTTAGATCCACACTCCGAAACGTGAGAGATATCAAACTTCGAGGACGAAGTTTAGTTTAAGGGGTAGAGACTGTAATATCCCAGGTAATGGGGTTACAAAAATAGAGGAAACAGATGTGTGCATTGCATTCATGCATAGAAAATCTGGGGAATTTTCGCGCTTTAAAGTAAAACAGTCACAGTAACTGAAGTTTCACTTGACCTTGGTGGAATTGAAGTAGCTCATCAAGTCAAGCGCTATAAACCTCAATGTGACTTTGCCAAAACTATGTTTTGGGTAGATATGATTTGATCTAAGGGGTTAGATCAAATGGAACTAATAATCAACACAACAATACCTTACTCAATGATCAACTACTTGATCTTATAAAAGATCATAATAAGGTAATCCTTGTCATAACATATGAACATCAATTCAATTGCAAATCAAGTAACAATAAAATGGAGAAACCATTCTTCACTTATATTTTCCATGTCTTAAACTAATCCTTGATCCTACCATGAACCTCATGGTATTCATTCTACTTTAATCTTGGAAGCAAGACAAGGAGATTCAACTTAAGAAATATGTTCTTCTCTATTCCAAATTAATAAGCATCAAACCTAGAGAGGTGAGAGTTCTATTATAATTATTAGAGAAGCATTAACAAACCTTGAGTTAAACCTTGGATATGCATCCAAGTATTCAAATCATCATCTTTAAAAGAAACCCTAGGATATTATTCAAGACAATTCCTAGAGAGAGAACCTAATTATGTTAAACCTAGATATTGATGATCACATCAACCTCTAGGAAGCCTAACCTTAGGTTAGTATTAAATTCCTTCCCAAATAAGAGAGAGACCAATCATACCAATCTTAGCTTTACCTATTTAAGAATAGAGGACAACCATTGAACTAAAATATTAGGAGTACACCATAAACCCTAGAATAAACCATTCCTGTATGAGAGAACTCAAGCTATGGAGTTACACTTAAGATAGTTGAGGCAACACCTGGATTTGAGGGAGAGAACTATTCTTATAACCATATGACCATATCATCATTGTTTGAGTAGAACCCTAGCAGTATATCTCAGGCATTCTCCTGGGATATAAATTATTGAAGCAACCATAGTAGTTCCATCCTAGAAAGTAAAATAGAAGTGTTATATTTAGTTGATAAAGACAATACTTAATCTTGGGAGTGAAAAACTTAATTCTTGAGAAATACCTAAGGAAGCCAAACCTTGATCATTATAAAATGAGTAATGATCATAAACCCTAAGAACTTGAGGTAAAGATATTAAGAACAAGTTGATCATGCCTAATCCATGATCATGCTCTTGAGATATGTGAGGATCAGTAAATCCTAATAGGATTAGTAGATGTTATTTACCACATGAAATCATAGGGAGATAACTAGTAAGCAACCCTAGACTTATATCCCAACCTTTACTTGTGAACCACTTCGTGATCATAAGTACAATCCTACTACCTTTACATTCCACCTATTCTTCACTTAAGAACCTAAGAAAACCTTAGAGTAAAACTCCATACTTTATATGGTGAGAAACCATCCATCCATATGACCAAAGTTAACTATAAAAAGAACTACAACCCCTGTAGTTACTTTAATGATTAATTGAGAATAATAATAGAAGTTAATTGGTAGAAGATAAAACCAATTCCCAAATCCTTAGTAATTAGAGAAGCACATGAAATATTAAGCAAGTAACCACTTTATCATGGTTAGGGGAGATTAAACCCTAGCACATGCAACATGGAGTCATCTCATCTATACAACCTAGAATTAAATCTCAACCCTAGGGGTGTATCACTTGGATGATCATAACCATGAACCTAGTTCTCATTCGAGTTCCAAACCACATCCCATTAGGTGATTATAATTAGGACCCCAGAATTGCTCATTTGCTAAGATATATGCTTCCCTAATTAAACCTAAGAAACATCTAGTGTTTGTACTCACAATTAAAACCCATGTGTGGTGAATAACTACTCATACCAACCACTGATCTATATAATTAAAACCCAACCTTGAGGAGAGTAATATCTACTCTAAATTAATCCAAAGTGTTAATAGACCATAACACAAATGCTAATGAATATGGGATTATCATCCCACCTACAAAACCTTAATAAAATGTTGCTCACATGAACTAACATGCAAGTGATTAATTTGTCAAATAGAAACCAAGCACTAATAACAATCCATGAGATACTCTGAGTTAACAAAATTAACTCCAATCAATCCAAAAGTTTTGATCTATAAGGAAAAGGAAATTTAAATAAGAAAATAAACTCATGACCATTAGCTATTTTGAGTAATTCTACATGTATTAAATTTAATCAACTATAAAATACTTTCTTCAATTAGGAGAATGAAGATAATCACTGCACTACATATTCAATGAATTAACATAATTGAAATACCTGCAAAATAGAAAAAGAGTTAGAATATGAATTCAAATCTGAATTCAAACTAGAATTGTAAAACAAAAAATAAAAGAGAAAAAGAAGAGAAGAGGGAAAAACTCACCTGGACCTACCAGAGTGCAGCAGCCCAGCAGAAGCCCATCGACATGGCCCAAGCACCAGCCCAGCAGCAGCCCGTATACCCCTTCGTTAAAAAAATCCAGAGGAGCTCGTCCTCATCTTCTTCCTCGCTCGGTGGACAGCACAAAGCCGTGCTTCGCTTCTCCCTCTCGTTGGGAGCTTCTCGTTCCTCGGCAGTGTGGCGTGGCGACCTCCACAGCACCGTATAAAGTCTCCGAACAGAACCAGCCTCGAGTTCTTCTTCTTCCCCTGCTCAATTTCTTCCCAAGACGAAACCCTAGCACGTACGGCCTCCGGCCATCACCGTCGAATAGGACCTCCCCGAGCCTCGCCATGACCACCGTTGGAATCACCATCCTCGACTTGCTCTGTATGCAAGAGGAATCGACCCCAAGCATCCTGTAGCGCCGCCATCGACCTTGTCTTCTCCGACGGCCGGCGCCATGAATTCTGGCGACCTAGACCACCAGAGACCTCGCCGCCAAGCTCATCGTACTCCTGGTGAGCCGCTGAACCTCCAGAGGATCATAGCTCTCTCTCTAGCCCCCTGCAACGCCACAGCACAGTTGGTCCGGGAGCTTTGCCGCTCGGCCTCGCCGGCGAGCAAGCTCCGGCGACCTTTTAGGAGCGGCGTCGCCACCATTGGGTTCGCCTCGGCGCCCTCTTTCCAACGAGCCCGCGCGTGACCCCGCGGGAACCCGGGAACGCCGCCGTCGTCGGCAACTGGCCGCCGGCCAGCAGCTTCTCTTGCCACATCAGCACCACCAGGGCACTGACGTGGACACTGGCCCACTAGTCAGTGTCATGCGGGTAGAGTAGCCGGGTACTGTTAGTAATTCTTCTGTTTTTATTTCAAATTCAATAATTGCTGAAACTTTGCAAATATTTAGGAAATGCATCATAATTCGGAAAAATACATATGAGATATCAAAATGATCCTAAAAATAAAATTTATCCAATAAAAATATAATATGAAATTTTTATTTTTAATAAAAATTTAGTTATTTAATACTTGTTAATTAAGCCTTTAATTTTAATTCTAAATTCAAATAAAATTCAATAATTAAGAAAAACTTCTAAATTTAATAAAAACCAGTAAGAAGTTGAATAAAACATTATAACTTATTTTCTTTAATTATTATTTTGTTAAGTCCTTATTAGAAGGATTTAAACCTAATTAATAATTATCTTAATTATTAATTCATTAAAAATAATAAAATATCAAATCCAATATTATTATTTATTTTCAAAGTTATTAATAATTTCAACTTGTTAATGAAGTTCTTAACCTAAGAACTAAATAGTAATTATGAACCCTAGTTCCATTTTTAAATAACATTATGGTTTCATAATTTCATGTGAACACTAATACCCTAATTCTATTATGAAACCCTAGTTCCACCATTTTCTGTGAAACCCTAAATGGTTTCCAAAACCTAAACACTAGATATAACATGATATCATGTACTTCCTCTTGATTCATAGAACCATAATTATCAAATTAATACTTGCTATGTTCACATAAAATGTAGGAGTCCTATTATCAATAATTTAATATTCCATGTATGCATACCTATTCAACCTAGTTGATCAAGTAGGATCAACCAAATCTAAAACCTAGCTCCTATTCCCAAAACCATCATCCTTAACTAACCTTGGTTAGCATCACACCATTATGATGAACTTCAATAGCAACCATACCAATATTGTGCATTCTATTCCATACACACTAAACCCTATTAGTGTGAGATAATTATTAAACATCCTATTTAGGAAACCACCATTCCCTACTTAGTGAATCCAATAACAAAACCTAGACCACCTCAACCTTAATTGTAATACTTCTTATTAATTAAGAAGTATGTTCTTCAAAAGTTATTCTTTTGAAGAAAACAAGGAATCATCATCAACCCTGCTTATAAAGACCTATAAACCCTAGCTAGCTATCACCAACAAGGTATACCACCTTGATAGCCACTATTGGTAATTAAGCTGTTTAGGCTTAATTGAACAATACAAGCCTAGTAGCTGATGAATCCAACTAGGTTGTGATCCATATAATGCTTACCCCGGCAACTACATGAAACCATAGTCAACCATAGACACCCAACCTAATTATTATACTTGTTCTTTATCAAAGAACATGTTCTTCAAAAGTTATTCTTTTAAAGTATATGATAATCAATCATTAACCATGCCATACAGTACTAAAACTGACAACTATTCTTTACATGTTAACATTATGCCAATTATCATTCTTTGTGTGCTCAACTGATTACTGTGCTTTATTATCTACCTGTTCATGATACCAATTAATCACACCGGAATAAGAACCTTGTATGTGAATCACTCTAAAAGTGCAACACACCCTGAACCAATCATTAAAACCCACTGATCCTAAATCCTCGGGGTTAGGTCACGCTTAGAGCGATTGCATCTCATTCTTATGCATTATTGCATCCTTGCCAATCTTTTAAACATCGTCCTTACCGGACGATCATGCTATTTCAGAATTTGGAGTTATTGCGTATCGAAGACCTTGCTTGCATAATCTTGCAGTCAAGAAAGGCAAGTTCATCACTTGCTCATGTCATTTGAGTATTTCTATCAAATTACTTACAAAGTACTATGGTTATCACTATTGCATAAAAACCAAAACCACTATTTTCATAACTATGAATATGACTATGTGGTTGGCAATGGAACCATGGAATGTGTTGATATGGTAGAGGTTCCATTGCAAGGGTTTATATCCATCTAGGATTAAACAACAAATGTCGCCAGTGATTCTTGTGCCGTAATAACCGTGTTAACCATAAGATCTGGAATGGGACGGACTAGTCAATCGTATTTCCACCTCTTGTACATCAACGGATGCGCTTACCGTAGCAGTTGTATCTTGCGGAGCAACTTGTGGGTGGGGATCCCACTCTAAGTCCCCACGGTTATGCTGTGCATACCGTAGCGGTTGCGGCTTGCGGAACAACTTGAGGGTGGGGATCCCACTCTAATTCCCCACGGTAATGTGGTCTATGATGGGTTGCAGCTACCGGCGAAGGAGTTTGGTTCGATCCCAGACTGTTGTCGTGGTCGGGGTCCGTCCTTAAGTGGTGTAAGTGGACCGACGAGGACCCAGGGTCGGGGTTTGCAACAACGGGTGGGTGTGCGAGGTAGCGGAGGAATATGATTGGCTATCACCTTACTCCTGACCTCACACCATAGGAAGTGTGGACGAGCCTGCAGCTCGGTTGGCAACAAGGATAAGATCTCTTATGGGTAAAGCAACACACCTCTGGAGAGTAATGAATCGTGACCTGTCACTCCCTGTTCCGGGATTTGGAACTGCGAACGCTGCCGGAAAGGAGCTCCATGAAGTTCTAGTAAACCGGTGAAGGCTGATACGTCTCCGACGTATCGATAATTTCTTGTGTTCCATGCCACATTATTGATGTTATCTACATGTTTTATGCACACTTTATGTCATATTTGTGCATTTTCTGGAACTAACCTATTAACAAGATGCCGAAGTGCCAGTTCCTGTTTTCTGCTGTTTTTGGTTTTAGAAATCCTAGTAACGAAATATTCTCGGAATCGGACGAAATCAACGCTCAAGTTCCTATTTTCACCGGAAGCATCCAGAACACCCGGGAAGGACCAGAGGGGGGGCACTGGGCCCCCAGACCATAGGCCGGCGCGGCCCAGGCCCTGGCCGCGCCGCCCTATGGTGTCGTCGCCCCTTCGACCCTCCTGCGCCGCCTCTTCGCCTATATAAAGCCCCTGGATCAAAAACCCTGATAAGTTCGACGAAACCAGAGAAAACCTTCCAGAGCCGCCGCCATCGCGAAGCCAAGATCTGGGGGACAGGAGTCTCTGTTCCGGCATGCCGCCGGGATGGGGAAGTGCCCCCGGAAGGCTTCTCCATCGACACCGCTG
The DNA here is from genome assembly GCF_019359855.2 of Lolium perenne. Lineage (NCBI taxonomy): Eukaryota > Viridiplantae > Streptophyta > Magnoliopsida > Poales > Poaceae > Lolium > Lolium perenne. The sequence goes on from NC_067245.2 coordinate 195,191,838, forward strand.
CCATCTCCACCGCCATCTTCATCACCGCTGCTGCTCCCATGAGGAGGGAGTAGTTCTCCATCGAGGCTCGGGGCTGTACCGGTAGCTATGTGGTTCATCTCTCCCATGTACCTCAATACAATAATCTCATGAGCTGCTTTACATGATTGAGATTCATATGAGTTTTGTATCACTACTATCTATGTGCTACTCTAGCAATGTTATTAAAGTAGTTTTATTCCTCCTGCACGTGTGTAAAGGTGACAGTGTGTGCACCGTGTTAGTACTTGGTTTATGCTATGATAATGATCTCTTGTAGATTGCGAAGTTAACTATTGCTATGATAATATTGATGTGATCTATTCCTCCTACATATGCATGAAGGTGACAGTGTGCATGCTATGTTAGTACTTGGTTTAGTCTTTTGATCTATCTTACACTATAAGGTTACTAAAACATGAACATTATTGTGGAGCTTGTTAACTCCGGCATCGAGGGTTCGTGTAATCCTACGCAATGTGTTCATCATCCAACAAAAGTGTAGAGTATGCATTTATCTATTCTGTTATGTGATCAATGTTGAGAGTGTCCACTAGTGAAAGTGTAATCCCTAGGCCTTGTTCCTAAATACTGCTGCGTTACTACTGCTTGTTTACTGTTTTACTGTGTTATTACTGCTGCAATACTACCACCATCAACTACTCGCCAGCAAGCTATTTTCTGCCACCGTTGCTACTGCTCATACTTATTCATACCACCTGTATTTCACTATCTCTTCGCCGAACTAGTGCACCTATTAGGTGTGTTGGGGACACAAGAGACTTCTTGCTTTGTGGTTGCAGGGTTGCATGAGAGGGATATCTTTGACCTCTTCCTCCCTGAGTTCGATAAACCTTGGGTGATCCACTTAAGGGAAAACTTGCTGCTGTTCTACAAACCTCTGCTCTTGGAGGCCCAACACTGTCTACAGGAAAAGGAGGGGGAAGTAGACATCAAGCTATTTTCTGGCGCCGTTGCCGGGGAGGAAAGGTAAAAGGTACTCACACTCCGGACCTCGGCTACTAAGCTATTTCCCGGCGCTGTAAGTACTCGAAGCTATTTCCTTTAGAGCCTGCAATTGCTTCTTTTTGTTTCTTGTTTACACTAGTTTGGCATAATGGACAAGAATGATCTTCTTATTCTATTTCCTGATTTAAAACATGGATTGTTTGATGTGAAAATTAAAAAACCTATGGAATCTTATTTGCATGCTGGTAGTAATATTAGTATGAACGCTTTGAACACCATTGTTGATAATGATATAGAAAGTTCTAAGCTTGGGGAAGCTGGTTTTCATGATCTTTTTAGTCCCCCAAGCATTGAGGAGAAAATTTTCTTTGATGATACCTTGCCTCCTATTTATGATGATTATAATGATAGTGGTCTTTTGGTGCCACCTACTATGGAGAGTAAATTTTGTTGTGATTATACTATGCCTCCTACACTTGATGAGAATAATAATGATAGCTACTTTGTTGAATTTGCTCCCACTATTGCTAATAAAACTGATTATGCTTATGTGGAGAGTAATAATTTTATGCATGACACTCATGATAAGAATGCTTTATGTGATAGTTATATTGTTGAGTTTGCTCATGTTGCTACTGAAAGTTATTATGAGAGAGGAAAATATGGTTGTAGAAATTTTCATGTTACTAAAACATCTCTCTATGTGCTGAAATTTTTGAAGCTACACTTATTTTATCTTTCTATGCTTGTTGCATTATGCTTCTTGAACTTGTTTATTTACAAGATTCCTTTTCATAGGAAGCATGTTAGACTTAAATGTGTTTTGTATTTGCCTCTTGATGCTCTCTTTTGCTTCAAATATTATTTCTTGCGAGTGCATCATTAAAACTGCTGAGCCCATCTTAATGGCTATAAAGAAAAGAACTTCTTGGGAGATAACCCATGTGTTATTTTGCTACAGTACTTTGTTTTATATTTGTGTCTTGGAAGTTGTTTACTACTGTAGCAACCTCTCCTTATCTTAGTTTTGTGTTTTGTTGTGCCAAGTGAAGCCTCTAATCGAAGGTTGATACTAGATTTGGATTTCTGCACAGAAACAGATTTCTATCTGTCACGAATCTGGGATTTTCTCTCTGTAGAAAAATCAGAAAAATATGCCAATTTACGTGCGTGTTCCTCAGATATGTACGCAACTTTCGTTAGTTTTGAGTTTTCTGATCTGAGCAACGGAAGTATTTATTAGAAATTCGTCTTTACGGACTGTTCTGTTTTGACAGATTCTGCCTTTTATTTCGCATTGCCTCTTTTGCTATGTGGGATGGATTTCTTTGTTCCATTAAACTCCAGTAGCTTTGGGCAATGTCCAGAAGTGTTAAAAATGATTGTGTCACCTCTGAACATGTGAGTTTTTGATTATGTACTAACCCCTCTAATTAAGTTTATGAGAAGTTTGGTGTGAAGGAAGTTTTCAAGGGTCAAGAGAGGAGGATGATATACTATGATCAAGAAGAGTGAAAGCTCTAAGCTTGGGGATGCCCCGGTGGTTCACCCCTGCATATATCAAGAAGACTCAAGCGTCTAAGCTTGGGGATGCCCAAGGCATCCCCTTCTTCATCGATAAATTATCAGGTTCCATCTCTTGAAACTATATTTTTATTCGGTCACATCTTATGTGCTTTACTTGGAGCGTCTGTATGCTTTTATTTTTGTTTTTGTTTGAATAAATGCTTGTGTGGGAGAGAGACACGCTCCGCTGGTTCGTATGAACACATGTGTTCTTAGCTTTTAGTATTCATGGCGAAGTTTCTTCTTCGTTAAATTGTTATATGGTTGGAATTGGAAAGTGATACATGTAGTAATTGCTATAAATGTCTTGGGTAATGTGATACTTGGCAATTGTTGTGCTCATGTTTAAGCTCTTGCATCATATGCTTTGCACCCATTAATGAAGAAATACATAGAGCATGCTAAAATTTGGGTAATGTGATACTTGGCAATTGTTGTGCTCATGTTTAAGCTCTTGCATCATATGCTTTGCACCCATTAATGAAGAAATACATAGAGCATGCTAAAATTTGGTTTGCATATTTGGTTTCTCTAAGGTCTAGATAATTTCTAGTTTTGAGTTTGAACAACAAGGAAGACGGTGTAGAGTCTTATAATGTTTTCAATATGTCTTTTATGTGAGTTTTGCTGCACCGGTTCATCCTTGTGTTTGTTTCAAATAACCTTGCTAGCCTAAACCTTGTATCGAGAGGGAATACTTCTCATGCATCCAAATCCTTGAGCCAAACAACACTATGCCATTTGTGTCCACCATACCTACCTACTACATGGTATTTCCTACCATTCCAAAGTAAATTGCTTGAGTGCTACCTTTAAACAATTCAAAATTTATCACCTCTGATTTGTGTCAATGTTTTATAGCTCATGAGGAAGTATGTGGTGTTTATCTTTCAATCTTGTTGGGCAACTTTCACCAATGGACTAGTGGCTTCATCCGCTTATCCAATAATTTTGCAAAGAGAGCTGGCAATGGGATTCCCAGTCCCAAGTTAATTAACAAAAATAGACACTCCTCCATGGTATGTGATTGTTGGACGGCACCCGAAGGATTCGGTTAGCCATGGCTTGTGTAAGCAAAGGTTGGGAGGAGTGTCATCATAATAAAACTAAGATAAAAAGGCACTCCTTCATGGTATGAGATTGTTGGCAGGCACCCGAGGATTCGGTTAGCCATGGTTTGTGAAAGAAAGGTTGGAAGGAGTGCCACCCAAAATAAAATAAAATGGGAGCCGCTCTTTGAAGGTTTGTCTGGCAAGGGGGTTAGAGTGCCCACTACCATTCGTTGACAACAACATACACCTCTCAAAATTTTACTTTTTATGCTCTCTACATGTTTTCAAAATCAAAGCTCTAGCACAAATATAGCAATCGATGCTTTCCTCTATGGAGGACCATTCTTTTACCTTTTAAGTTGAGTCAGTTCACCTATTTCTCTCCACCTCAAGAAGCAAACACTTGTGTGAACTGTGCATTGATTCCTACATACTTGCATATTGCATTTGTTATATTGCTTTGCATTGACAACTATCCACGAGATATACATGTTATGAGTTGAAAGCAACCGCTGAAACTTCATCTTCCTTTGTGTTGCTTCAATGCCTTTACTTGAATTATTGCTTTATGAGTTAACTCTTATGCAAAACTTATTGATGCTTGTCTTGAAGTGCTATTCATGAAAAGTCTTTGCTATATGATTCACTTGTTTACTCATGTCATATACACTGTTTTGAGCGCTGCATTCACTACATATGCTTTACAAATAGTATGATCAAGTTTATGATGGCATGTCACTCCAGAAATTATCTGTGTTATCGTTTTACCTGCTCGGGACGAGCAGAACTAAGCTTGGGGATGCTGATACGTCTCCGACGTATCGATAATTTCTTGTGTTCCATGCCACATTATTGATGTTATCTACATGTTTTATGCACACTTTATGTCATATTTGTGCATTTTCTGGAACTAACCTATTAACAAGATGCCGAAGTGCCAGTTCCTGTTTTCTGCTGTTTTTGGTTTCAGAAATCCTAGTAACGAAATATTCTCGGAATCGGACGAAATCAACGCTCAAGTTCCTATTTTCACCGGAAGCATCCAGAACACCCGGGAAGGGACCAGAGGGGGGCACCGGGCCCTGCACCATAGGCCGGCGCGGCCCAGGCCTTGGCCGCGCCGCCCTATGGTGTCGTCGCCCCTTCGACCCTCCTGCGCCGCCTCTTCGCCTATATAAAGCCCCTGGATCGAAAACCCTGATAAGTTCGACAAAACCAGAGAAAACCTTCCAGAGCCGCCGCCATCGCGAAGCCAAGATCTGGGGGACAGGAGTCTCTGTTCCGGCACGCCGCCGGGACGGGGAAGTGCCCCCGGAAGGCTTCTCCATCGACACCGCTGCCATCTCCACCGCCATCTTCATCACCGCTGCTGCTCCCATGAGGAGGGAGTAGTTCTCCATCGAGGCTCGGGGCTGTACCGGTAGCTATGTGGTTCATCTCTCCCATGTACCTCAATACAATAATCTCATGAGCTGCTTTACATGATTGAGATTCATATGAGTTTTGTATCACTACTATCTATGTGCTACTCTAGCAATGTTATTAAAGTAGTTTTATTCCTCCTGCACGTGTGTAAAGGTGACAGTGTGTGCACCGTGTTAGTACTTGGTTTATGCTATGATCATGATCTCTTGTAGATTGCGAAGTTAACTATTGCTATGATAATATTGATGTGATCTATTCCTCCTACATATGCATGAAGGTGACAGTGTGCATGCTATGTTAGTACTTGGTTTAGTCTTTTGATCTATCTTACACTATAAGGTTACTAAAACATGAACATTATTGTGGAGCTTGTTAACTCCGGCATCGAGGGTTCGTGTAATCCTACGCAATGTGTTCATCATCCAACAAAAGTGTAGAGTATGCATTTATCTATTCTGTTATGTGATCAATGTTGAGAGTGTCCACTAGTGAAAGTGTAATCCCTAGGCCTTGTTCCTAAATACTGCTGCGTTACTACTGCTTGTTTACTGTTTTACTGTGTTATTACTGCTGCAATACTACCACCATCAACTACTCGCCAGCAAGCTATTTTCTGCCACCGTTGCTACTGCTCATACTTATTCATACCACCTGTATTTCACTATCTCTTCGCCGAACTAGTGCACCTATTAGGTGTGTTGGGGACACAAGAGACTTCTTGCTTTGTGGTTGCAGGGTTGCATGAGAGGGATATCTTTGACCTCTTCCTCCCTGAGTTCGATAAACCTTGGGTGATCCACTTAAGGGAAAACTTGCTGCTGTTCTACAAACCTCTGCTCTTGGAGGCCCAACACTGTCTACAGGAAAAGGAGGGGGAAGTAGACATCAAAGGCTGACGGACATAGTTCTTCTGAATAAAAGCAACCTTTTGAAGAAATGATTATGAAAACCTGCATTGGTATTAGACTTTCTGGTCTAATGCCGTAGCTAGTGCATCAAACACCTCTTTCCTATAATGAACTTGTTGAGTACGCTCGTACTCATCCCACTCTTAAATCCCCTGCTTAGATACGGAGGCTTCGAAGGAGGATCTACAGTGCAACTCGAAGGCCGAGGAGTCAACAACTATTTCAAGAGACAGGACCCTGTCAGAGGAGTCAGATACCACATCCAACAAGGAGAAAACCTAGTTTAGCCATAGAAGGGAACTAGCTTCCTAAACCTAGTTCCTATTTAGTTAGAATCTATTCATAGCCCCTATAGCTAGTCAAATACTCTACTGATAGAGTTCGTGATAAGATTAGACTACGAGTAGTTTTTCTGGAGTTTATTTGCAAATTTACCTCATTGTAAAGTAGGAGGCTGTGCTGATCTTATGTAACAGAGTCTGTATGTAATTCTATAGACATGCCTTGGACCCGCATATTTTTCTGTTGTACCACTCTGAGCGATATAATACTAGTGGAACGGTGTTTCATTGGTATTATATCAGACTTGCATACTACACCATGCAGTGGTATGCCGGGTCACCACAAGATACTACAACCGGTCCACTGGGACTATTGAAGTATCTTGTGACGTGGTGTTCTTGGAGGATAATGGCTCCCAAGTGGAGCAAGTTGTTCCATGTGTTGCAGGTAATAATGATGATCCATCTAGTGCCATCAAGCATATGGGCATTTCACACATCCGGCCCATGGAAGTTCATAATGATGATCAAGATGATGGAGTAGAAGTATCAAGCACGGCTCAAGTGGAGCCTAGCTCAACTCAAGCCGAACCATCAAGTGCAACTCAAGAACCATCCTCCACTCAAGATGAGTCACATTCCGAAGAACAAGAAGAAAATCCTCATTCCACTGAGCAAGACCATGATGATGATCAAGAGACATCCTCAACTCATGATCAAGCTCAAGTGGTCCCTCATGATCAAGTACTAGCAAGAGATGAGTTCATTGATCATGAAGGAACCATTCGGAAGATCAAGGCCGCTACAAGGGCAAGTAACATGAAAGTAGATCAAGTCCTTGGTAGCATCTCAAAAGGAATGGTAACTCGTAGACACCATGCATTACTTATCACCTATTGTCAACACCATGCTTTTGTTTCTAGTTTTGAACCACTCAAGGTACATGAAGCCTTGGTTGATCCGGATTGGGTAATTGCCATGCAAGAAGAATTGGAGTGTTTCACTCGTAATGAAGTATGGTCTCTAGTTGAGAGACCCAAGGAACATCGCATCAATGTTATTGGGACCAAATGGGTATTCAAGAAAAAGCAAGATGAGAATGGCATTGTCATACGAAACAAAGCAAGGTTAGTGGCGCAAGGTTTTGCCCAAATAGAAGGTATGGATTTTGAGGATACCTTTGCGCCGGTAGCCCGTCTTGAAGATATTCGTCTTTTGCTTGCATTTGCATCCTTCCACAATTTCAAACTATTTCAAATGGATGTGAAAAGTGCATTTTTGAATGGTCCCCTAAAAGATATCGCATATGTGGCTCAACCCCCGGGTTTCGAAGACCCACGCCAAACCAACCACGTGTATTTACTCTATAAGGCGCTCTACGGTCTCAAGCAAGCTCCACGTGCTTGGTATGAGTTCCTTAGGGATTTCTTACTACATGATGGGTTTTGCATGGGTACGGTCGATTCCACCCTTTTCACCAAACGGGTTAAAGGGGGTGGCTTATTTATATGTCAAATATATGTTGATGATATTATCTTTGGTGGAACTAACCCCAATCATAACAAAGCTTTTGAGCTATTGATGACTAGGAAGTTTGAGATGTCCATGATGGGAGAGTTGAAGTTCTTCCTAGGCTTCCAAGTGAGGCAACTTGCAAAAGGCACCTTCATCTCTCAAGAAAAGTATGTGAAGGACATGCTCAAGAAGTTCAACATGACCAATGCAAGCCCAGTGAAGATACCTATGCCCGTAAAGGGGCAACTTGGCTCATGTGACGGTGAGAAGGATGTGGATATAAAGGTATAACGCTCCATGATAGGATCCTTGCTCTACCTTTGTGCCTCTAGGGCGGATATCATGCTAAGTGTAGGGATGTGTGCTCGTTTTCAATCTGCTCCTAAGGAGAGCCATTTGATGGCGGTCAAACGGATTCTAAGATACCTTGTTCTCACTCCTACTCTCGGGCTTTGGTATCCAAAGGGGTCAACCTTTGCACTCATTGGCTACTCAGATTCCGATTGGGCCGGTGATAAGGTTGACCGGAAGTCTACCTCCGGGGCTTGCCAATTTATTGGCCGGTCATTGGTGAGTTGGTCATCCAAGAAACAAAACTCCACCGCTTTATCCACCGCCGAAGCCGAATATATATCCGCGGCATCTTGTTGCACTCAATTGTTATGGATGAAGCAAACCTAGAAAGACTATGGTGTGTCTCTTGGTACGGTGCCTCTTCTATGTGACAATGAAAGTGCAATAAAGATCGCCAATAACCCGGTTCAACATTGTCGCACCAAACACATTGACATTCTCCATCACTTCCTACGTGACCATTTTGCCAATGGGGACATTGATCTCAGTCATGTGGGGACAACATACCAATTGGCGGATATTTTCACGAAGCCTTTGGATGAAGCCCGGTTTGTTAACTTGAGAGGAGAACTTGGTATTCTTGATCCTAAAAACTTAGATTGAATAACTTCTTGCACTATATTCTTGCATTTATCTTGATATCTAGCTCAGAGGCACATCACATATGGGGATAGTCATCTTACCATGTCTTGGTATGATGCATACCTATGTGTGCAACATAAATAGACCCAATGTCATTATATGGACCCAAGCATGTCTCTTCGAGGTCTCATGACATTTGCGCTTTCACATAGGGGGAGTAATCCCCCGCCCCTCATTAAGCCTCAATTGCAACTTGATTTGACTATATAAGGCTAAATGATCTTATTGCAAAAATCACTTAAAAATTGACTTATGATTCTTGATATATATTTCGAATCATGCCCATTGTTGCTATTTACATCTTGTTTGGATTTTCGCTCCAATGGGTATGCCTAGAGAACTTTGTGTTTCCAACCCCATGTCTATGCTCATATCATCATCATCTATCTATCTATATGTACATGTCATCATCTGAGCATTCATACACATTTACACAAAGAATAGGGGCAAAACGAGGCAAAACAAGACAAAACTGGGCAGAATAACCTTGGCCGGTCTCTGGCCCGGTTGTACCGGACTCTGCGCCGAGCCAGCCGACGCCAGGCCCGGTCGACCGGGCGGCAAACCGGCTGTGCGGCTGGTTATGTTAGGGGAGGTTACCCCTTGGGGGTCTTCTTCCTCACTCCCCCTCCACCATACACACCATTGCCGCCGCCTCCACCATCCCCACCTCTTCCTAGGGCCTTCCCACCACTAGAAACCTCTCAAACTTCACCAAATCATAGATCGGGCCCTTTGCATCATTTCCACCAAGGGATTTTGTCCCTCTCAAGCTACTTTGGGAGACATTGGGGATTTGGCTCTCAAGCCCTACCTAGGTGTTCTTCTTGTTCCCTCGAGCAAGGAGGACCATGTCTTCGGGTAAATTGTTCTTCCTTTCCCTCTTTCTCTAAGTTTCCCTCACACATTGCATCTTTCTTGAGGAAAAATTGAGAAACCTAGGGTTAGGGTTTGTAAGTCCTCATGCCATTAGAGTGTCTCACAGTACTATGCACATATTCCACTCTATTGCTATAGTCTATGTTCAAGTTTATGAGTTTTTGCATGATTTTGTGGTGGAAATTCTGGGCAACACCTCACAATTCGACAGACCCGGTCATAGGCCTGGTCAACCGGCCTCTCAACCGGCCGGTCCGGCACGTGGCCCGGTCAACCGGATGGGAAACCGGCCAGCCCGGTCTCTCGTCCGGTTGGACCGGACCATACGCCGGGTCGCCCAGTTTTCGCACAACTCTGTCAAAACACTTGAATATATACTATGCTTTTTGGCTTCCCTATTTACTGATGACATGTACATTACCCCACTGCTATCCTCGCTCTATTTACTCATTCACAGATAGTTGGAGTGGTGAAGAACGTGGCAATCTGCCAAGAGAGGAAGGCCTACGGTGCCTCCACCACGCCATTCGAGCGGCCGCATGCCTTCTAAAGCACCACAGACTACTGGCACTGGCAGCTCCACTCAGGGAACAAGCAAGACAGTTGGCGCTAAGAGGAAAGATAAACATGCAGCCCAAGATGAGGATGAAATAGTGCCAGATTACAATGTGGGCACAACACATCTTGGTGATTGGCAAAGTGTGAGGAAGGAAAATCTGTATCGCTTTGTGCAACGGACTTACACTGGTGGGGACAGGTTCTTCTGGACCAAGACTCAAGCAAGCCTATGGGAAGATTTCTACAACACTAGAGAGTGTATGAAGAATGGTGCCATTGTGATGCCCAAGGCCATCAACACTGAAGAGCTTGCATTGCATGAAGCCACCAAGTACCGCTTTGTGGTTGATACCTTGAAGGGTTTGGGACTGTATGATCTTGTGTGCCTGAAGCCCGATGATGACCAAAGAGAAGGCACCTATTGTCCCCTTCTAGTCCGTCAATTCCATTGCACCGTATTCTTCCATGATGATGATGATCACACTATGACTTGGATGACTGGCAAAGAGAAGAACTCATGCACCTATACTCAGTTCTGTGAAGCCATGGGTTTTGGTGGTGGCCGTGCTCAAGGGTTCAAGATTCATTCTCGGCCTAAGCTCGTTAAAGGTGACATTTCCTTTTGCTATCCCCCGAACCCTACAGCTGGGCCTCCCACTATCTCTGGGGTGTACTACTCCTATCTTGTTCTTGCCAAGATGTTCCGTGAGAGTCTCATCACCAAGTCAGGCGACATCAGTGAAGTCAGGAACTATCACCTGAATCTGATGTACTATTGCCATCCTGACAACATAAGCCAAATTGATGGCTGTGATCTCCTTCACTATGAACTGAAGCGTTCTGTTCTGGGCCGCATGACTCCCAACTATGCTCAGTATGTTCAGCGGCTCATCAACCACATGGTACCTCCTCCCAACAACACACTAGATCAAAGGATCACGATGGAACCATTCAAGTTCCCCACTCAGGACACTCGTCCGGAAGTCCCTGCCATGATGCCCTCTGAGCGCCGTTCCAAGGAACGACATGATCATGCAGCTAGCTCCAGCTACTCTCGGTGCCCCAAGCACGGTGCCGCTCGCTTCTTGTCCAGCTTGTGGCAAATGTGCAAGAACACCAATGATGTCGCACATCAGAGTCTTGCTTTGAACCAGGAGACCCGGAGGCGACAGAATGAGTTCATGGCTGCAAGGAATGTCCTTGTTCCCCCTTCTGGCCCTGAGATGGAGCCTGTGGTTGCACCTGCTTGGGAGATACCTCCCATTACTGATGAGATGTTCCAGAACTTCGACCTCTCCATGTATGCTCATGGTGGCCTTCCTCCTAGGACTGCTCGTGCCCCTGCTGATGCTGATGATGATGAAGAGGATGAAGGTGATGAGGATGAGGATGATGATGGCGAGGGTTCATATTCCACTGGGCATGAGTTCTACTGATGGGTGCGCTAGCATCTCTCCTCTTTTCTTCGCCTTTTTTGGTGTTCTGATGCCAAAGGGGGAGAAGAGAGTAGAGTCTAGGATCACGGGGTTCTTTGGTTGTTACAAGCCATGGGTGTTGCTTTATTTGATTCTTATATGGCATGTGCTTATTTGCTTTGCTTTCTCAAGAATCATTTGCTACTTTAAATAATTCGTGTATGGACGAGTATTTGCATGCTTAATCACTCTATTAGGATGATCATGCTTTATGCTTATATATCTTGATATACATGTCCATACCATGCTTGTTTCCTAAAGATATTGGGGGAGCTTCTCATATTCCACAAATGGTGCACTTTCATTCAAACGCAAATTCTCCAAGTGCACACATTATGGGGGAGCTGTCGTAATATCTTATATGGAATCAAGGTTTATAGCTTATCATAATATCTATATGTGACTCTAGCTCGGTTTGTCATCGTATACCAAAAAGGGGGAGACTGTAAGGGTATTTTACCTTTATCCATTATTTTGGTAACAATGACACCGTGCTAGAGTATTTGGCCTAATACATGTTTGTAAGGATAATCTCAGGTATTAGCCAAAGAGGCATAAATGGTGTATCAAAGGAAGAAGAAGGCTAAGGGAGACCCCCCACTTCGACAACAATCAAAAGGGGGTATACAGCAGGCAGCCGGTCATAGGCCCGGTTGGACCGGCCCGTGCGCCGGCAGGCTCCGGTCTGCCGCCCGGTGGACCGGGCGCTGGGCTGGGCGCTCTGGCGCCAACCGGCCCCTGCGCTGACGCCTTCTGGGTGACGTACTGGAAGACACAGAGTTGCCCCCGGTCGGGGTTCGGTCTACCGCCCGGTTTGGACCGGCGGGTCCGGTCCCTGGCCCGGTCCGACCGGGCTCTCGACCGGGTGCCCCGGTGCCAACCGGGCTCTACGCTGGCTGCAACCGGAGGGAGTACCGCGCGACATTTCGAGGCTCCGGTTGGGGTCCGGTCTGCCGCCCGGTTTGGACCGGCGGGTCCGGTCCCTGGTCCGGTCCGACCGGCCCCTGCGCCGGACGCTCCGGTCTGTGGTCCGGTTGACCGGGATTCTCGGGAGAAAGCTGAGTTGGCAAGTGACCAACGGCCATATTTCAAGTGACACTATAAATACCCCTTCTCCTACCTCTGAAGGTGTAGGCACTACACTACAAGCTGTTCTGGAGCTCACTCTCTCATACTCCATTGCTAGAAACACAAAAAGCCTCAGATCTCCCTCCTCCACCCAAACTCAAATCCCTCCGGGGAAATGATAGAGGAGGACCCTATCTGCTATTCTACCAAGACAAATCTCATTCCCCCTTGTATTCATCAAGAAGCTTGCTCTCTAGGGTTCCTTGGAAACCCTAGGTGGGCAAGAGTGGTCCGGAAGCATCCGGGCTGTGGATTTGCTCCTGACAAGATTGTGAAGGTTTGGAGGCTACCTCAAAGTCTACCACAAGTGAGAGAGCTATTCCTTCGTGGGATAGGCTCCGGAGAATAGGGTGAGCCTTCGTGGCGTGGGGAATCCTTCGTGGGACCTCCACCCCTCCAAACGTGACGTACCTTATTGCAAAGGAAGGGAACACGGGAATACATCCTCGTCTCCGCGTGCTATCGGTTATCTCTAACCAAACTCTTTACTTGTGATTTAACTGCCTGTGAGAGCCTTCGTGCTCGAGCTAGTTGTATCCTCATATAGGTTGTTTCACCTAGTTCGCATTAGGCTCACCTTTATATTCCGCAAAGCCTAATATTGCAAAGAAAGAATTAAAATCTGTAGAAACCTATTCACCCCCCCTCTAGGTTTACCTTCTCTGAACTTTACGTTGTTGCCAAAGAAGATCTTGGATGATCGTACGATCATTGAACCATTCCTTGAGATCAGTAACTGCACAAGCATCTGCTGGCTCTAGACCGAAGTGACGGGGAGGATGGTTATACAGTACTTCAAAAGGAGTTTTGTTCAGAGCAGAGTGCCAGTTAGTGTTGTACCAATAATCAGCCAAGGATAACCACTGCGCCCATTTCTGTGGACATGCCTGGGCAAAGCAACGCGGATATGCCTCGAGGGATTGGTTCACTCGTTCAGTTGCCCCATCTATCTGGGGATGATAGGAGGAACTGAGACGTAGCTTGGTACCCGCTAGGCGAAACAATTCCTTCCAGAAAGCACTAGTGAAGATGCGATCTCTATCGGAAATAATTGACAGTGGCATACTATGCAGTTTGAATATGTTGTCAAGGTACAGGCGTGCAATGCTGGCAGCTGTATATGGATGCACAATTGGGATGAAATGTGCATACCGGGAAAATTTGTCGACCACAACTAGCACTCCATCATAACGGCCAGAGCGAGGAAAGCCTTCGACGAAATCCATAGATACTACTTCCCACGCATGTTTTGGTACTAGAAGTGGCTGCAATAACCCAGGGTAACGCACAAGCTCAGGTTTTGCTTTCTGGCAGATGAGACATTCTTGTACCACACGGCGCACGAATTGTTTCATCAGTGGCCAGGTAAATATGGACTTGATACGTCTGTAGGTAACAGGAAAACCCGAGTGCCCCCAAGTAGGACTGGCATGCATTGCTTCAGTCACGCGAAGATGCAATTCAGAGTTACAGCCCAACTAGATTTTGCCCTTTTTGCGGATAATTCCATCAGTTAGAGTGTAGCCGTCCTCACCAGATGGGTTCACAGCCAATTGTGCCAGGAGTGCTTGTGCTTTTGGGTCATTCTGGTACCCGGTAATGATGTCTGTAAGCCATGCTGGCACAACTGATGAGATAGCAGCCAGTTGACCATGAACTTCCTGTGGACGACGCGACAAAGCATCTGCTGTTGTGTTCTCGCTGCCTTTTCTATACACAATAGTATACTGCAACCCAAGCATTTTAGTTAAGGCCTTGTGTTGCCACTATGTATGGAGATTCTGGTCATTTAGGTGACCTAGGCTGCGCTGGTCAATTACTATCTGAAATTCTCCACTCTGCAAATAGGGGCACCACTGATCCACTGCAAGGAGAATAGCCAGGTATTCTTTTTCATAGGTCGACAGTCCTCTGGTACACAGTCCGAGAGCTCTACTGACAAAAGCAATAGGTTGTTTGTCTTGGAGAAGTACATCACCAATACCAATGTCAAATGCATCAGTCTCGACCACAAACGGTTTAGAGAAATCAGGCAATGCTAATACTGGAGCAGTGAACAATGCTTGCTTCAATGAATGAAAAGTTGTATCAGTTTCGACAGTCTATACATAGGGTACTCCTTTCCTGAGAAAATTGGTGAGAGTCTTGGATATAATCCCATAATTTTTGACAAATTTTCTATAATATCCGGATAGACCCAAGAAACTTCTGAGCTCCTTGACATTAACTGGTGCTGGCCAGTCACGGACTGTGTCAATTTTGGACTGATCAGTAGAAACTCCAGCCGCAGAGATGATATGCCCAAGGTAGGCAATGCTCTGCTATGAAAACTCACATTTGGACATCTTCACTTGCCAGTGGTGATCTTGTAGACGCTGCAGCACTAGAGTAATATGATGCAGATGCTCAGTGTAGCTAGTGCTGTAGATTAGGATGTCATCGAAGAATACCAGCACAAATTTGCGTAGATAATCACTCAATGTGTCATTCATAGCACTGAGGAAAGTTGCGGGGGCTCCAGTAAGTCCAAATGCCATAACAGTGAACTCAAATTGTCCATGGTGAGTCTGAAAGGACGTCTTGAACTCTTCTCCAGGAGCCATGAGAATTTGATGATAACCCGTTCTTAGATCTAGCTTGGAGAACCAGCTTGCCCCAGCTAGTTCATCCAATAGCTCATCAATAACAGGGACATGATATATGCTTTTAATTGTGAGAGCGTTTAAGTGGCGATAATCCACCACTATGCTCCAGGAACCATCCTTCTTGCGCACCAGAATAATGGGTGAGGAGAAAGCACTGTTGCTGATGCGTATAACTCCACTGGCCAACATTTCAGCTATCTGTTTCTCAATTTCCGTCTTCAATTGCGGTGTGTATCGATAAGGTTTCTTGTTGACAGGTTGTGCACCAGGGATCAGAGGTATGGAATGATCGCACAATCTCCTTGGAGGTAAACCCACTGGTTCCTCGAATACAGACTGAAACTGCTTGAGAATTTGCGTCACTTCGACAGGACTGTAAGTAGAATCATGCAGTAGTAACAATTCCACCACTGCACAGGAAAACTGTTTTGGCTGGTGACCTTGTAAGGTGATAGTAGAACCATGATGATCAAACGACATCCACTGTTCTTCCCAATCCACCTTCATTGGACTATGCATAGCTGAATTGGTGTCCTTCACAAGTCCATGGACAATCCAGAAGTGTTTGATTGCACTGCAGCTGTTCACCATTAGCAACCTTGACACGCATAGTAACCTGCATTGGAACCACACCAGACAGCTGAGGAATAAAGGTGTTGTTGAGGAATGAATGTGTACTCCCTGAATCAGCCAGGAATTGGATGTGTTGATCTTGAATCACCCCAGTCAGTTTGAAAGTCAATGTGCTTGGATCCTTGATAGTAGTTTCCTTGACCATGAGATGAAGTTCAGCTTGAGTGCCAGAGCTCGAAGCTTGATCATGGTCCACAGCTTCAATACTGAACAATTCCAGAACTTCTTGTAAGATATGTAACTGGACAGTCCCTTTGCTCTGATGTTCCCTCGGGCACGTCTGTAATTGTGCAACGCAATCCACTTGGCCTCTACCGACTGACTTCCAGATCCATTTGCTTCTGCCATGGGTTGTTTGTATGTCTGTGGTGGAAACTTTGTTGTTGGAGGAGTAGGAAGTGGCAATGGTCGTCTTGGTGGAGCAGGCAATGCCAGTACCGGTGTTGGAGCAGGTAATTGCAATTACCTATGATGATGCTGCATTGGTTGCTCACCCACCTCTTCCTGTAACAGAGCAAGAGAATAAGCAGTATCGAGGTCGAGAGGAGATTGTATTGCTACTGCAGCTCTAATATGATGGCGTAAACCATCCTGGAATCTAGTAACATAGTGCAAACTAGGTACATTGTGTTCATAAGCTGATAATTGATCAACTAGTTCAGCAAATCTCTCTACATATTCTATAACAGTTGTACTCTGCTGCATGTGGTAAAGCTAACGGAGAAAAGCCTGATACTGATTCCTACCAAAACGAGTAACTATCCACGAACAAAATTCATCCCATGATGTATCAGGTAGTTTATGTTGAACAGAATGAAGCCAACGAGCGGCTGCTCCTTCAAACTGCATCGTGGCGACGGTAATCCACATCGAGCGATGGGTACCGTATAGGGAGAAGTAGTCCTCACATCTCTGTTTCCAGAGCTTAGGGCATGATCCATCAAATTTGGGGAAGTGAATTTTCGGCAGGGAGCGGTGATCGACGTGGGGATCGTGATCTCGATGGTGCGTATGAGAAAATTAATCATGACTGCGGGACTGGAGTAATTCATCAGTAGAAGAAGGATGGGGCGGTCGAGCGAATTGCGCACCTCTTGCCGGAGGAGGCACATAGACACCGGCGGTATCATGAGCCTTGCCCCGAGCAGTTTTGTCATCGCTGTGCCCGATTTGGCTGAGATCGCCCCCGCGCGGGGTCGGCGGTGGAGAGGCGGACTTGATCGTCGAGGGCGACGGTGGTGGGGCGCCGCGCTCCATCCGCAACTGGATGTCGCCGATATCCTCGTGGATCTCCTTGAGCGCGTCGAGCATGGAGCGATGCTGCTCCTGCATCATGCCCTGCTGCTCCGCGAACGCCGACGTGGTCTCGGCCTTCTGGTCGTTGACGAACATGTACAGCGTATCGAAGATCTGCTGCTTGGTGAATCCTTTGACCTCCATGGCTCAATTTCTGGTGAATTGGCGCGTGCGGTGGTGGGTGGGAGGGGGAAAAATCGATCCAGATCTGCGGATCGTGGGCTCTGATACCAGATTGTTAGGTGCTAATCTACGGAGGAACTGGAATCGATATATATTCACGAACTCATGGATTCATAGCGAAATTCTAGTTTGATTCGACAACCACACGAGTATCAGATCGGCAGAGCCGTCTGTCCAAGCCTAACCTATTACAGCAGCCGTTCTCCGCTTATATCAGCGACGGGGAATGGTCTGATCAGTCACGTAGACGGGCCGGAACTTGGCGGGCCCTAGTACTCCTCCTTAGCGTAGCTAGGCTTGTAGCTGGGCCTGCGCGTGGGTCGCTAACAACCCGCTGCTTCATGGAGAGAAGGACCGGCAGCGATTGCTTTTTATCTTTCTGTTCAAGGTTCTTTTTATAAAATTTCGGACCTATTTGTAAATTACTTAATTTTTGTAAAACGGTGAATGGGGCTGAGCTCAACTTGGCGCTCAGCAAAAATCTCAGCTCAGCTCATGTAAGACCATCTCTAGTCGCGTCCCCCAAAGCGTCCCCCTAACCGCACCGGATTGAGCGTTTGGGGGACATGTTTTGTTCGTGCCGCCTTTGGGGGACGTCGCTCCCCAGCCGCGTCCCCCAAACGCCGCCCCCAAACATTTAAAATACTTCTTTTTAACACAGAACCATTTATCAAATATAGCATATGAATAAAAATGTTTGCGAGGATTGTTTTCAAATTAAATTACAACAAAAACTAAAACAAGTAAACAAATATAATAAATAGGGGTAGCTGCTACATCAAGGTGCCACGGTATTTCCTTTGATCCTCCACAAATGCTCAACGAGATCAGCTTGAAGTTGCTCATGCACATTGCTGTCACGGATCTCTGCGTGCATGGCGAGAAAATCAGCAAAATCTGCAGGCAACTCATGATCAACCTCCGCAAGAGGGCCTTCACACTCATAGGGATCAACATGTGACCTAGCATGATTCTTGCGGTCATCCTCGATGATCATGTTGTGCATGATCACACAAGCCTGCATCACCTCCCACATTTGGTCATGAGATCAGCTTAGAGCAGGGTACCGGACAATGGCAAATTGTGCTTGAAGCACACCAAATGCCCGCTCGACATCCTTCCTGCAAGCCTCCTGTCGCGTAGCAAAGTGAGGATTCTTCAGACCTGATGGATTCGAGATTGTTTTGACAAAAGTGGCCCATTTTGGATATATACCATCGGCTAGATAATAGCCTTTGGTATATTCGTGACCATTGATCTCATAGTTGCATGGTGGAGCATGCCCTTCCACTAGTCTGCTGAACACCGGAGACTGCTGCAACACGTTGATGTCATTGTGTGATCCCGCCATGCCAAAGAAAGAATGCCAAATCCACAGGTCATAATTTGCCACAGCTTCAAGCACCACACTGCAATATCCATGACGGCCTTTGTATATATCTTGCCAAGCAAACGGGCATTTCTTCCATGCCCAGTGCATGCAATCGATGCTTCCAAGCATTCCAGGAAATCCTCTGGCAGCATTTTGTGCCATGATCCTTGCAGTCTCTTCCTCAGTTGGCCCTCTCAAATAGTATTTGCCAAACTTTCCCACCACAGCTCGGCAAAACTTGTACATGCACTCAATGGCAGTAGACTCACTCATGCGAAGGTAGTCGTCATGTGTATCGGCAGGTGCTCCGTATGCAAGCATCCTCATGGCGGCGGTGCACTTCTGAATCGACGAGAACCCGAGAACGCCTACAGCGTCGAGCTTGAGCTTGAAGTAGGGGTCGAACTCTCGAACGCCGTGGAGGATATTCATGAACAACCCCTTGCTCATCCTGTACCGGCACCGAATATTGTCGGCATGTGTTGCCTCGTCGGCGAAGTAGTCGTTGTGCAGCATGGCATGCCCCTCCATCCTATGCCAGGGCTTCGACTTCCTTCTTCCCGGCCTTGATCCTCCGCGGCGCGGCCTCTTCCTCTTCTCCGCCTCAGCGTCAAGCATGTCCTGGAGGGACGCGATGATCAGCAAATGCTCCCGCAGGTCGTTGTCGAAAGCTTGCTCGTCCTCCAGCAGCAGGGTAACCATCTCATCGTCGATGTCCATGGCTAAAGCAAAATCAATGGTTAAAATTGCGCCGAGGCAGACGACGCAACAAACAGCGGCCAATCGCGCCTACCTGGCAAGTCGTCGAGCACCTTCTGTGCGCGGAGGTGGGGCGGATTTGATGGCGCGTTCTGGGACGCGCTGGCGACGCGGCGGCGGCGGCACGACCGGCGGGAGCCCCAGCCGCGACAACGGTGCCGACTCTCAGCAGAGATCAGACGCCCAAACGGCCGGGAAATCCAGCGCCGGCGGTGGGGTGGGAGGCGCGGGAAGGAAGGAGCGACGAGAAAAGAGGCGCGAACGAACGGTTTATGCAAATAGTCGCCGACATGTGGGAGCCCGCCTCGTTTTTCGTTGTGTCCGGCGTCCCCGGTGCGTCCCCTGTGGGACGGGGACGGGCTCGGGGCGCCGGACACCATATCGGGCCGCGCCGAACAAAAATGGGCTTTGGAGGACGCGGCTGGAACGCATTTTTTGTCCGGCGCGCCCCAAATCCCTTTGGGGGACGCTTTGGGGGACGCGGCTGGAGATGCTCTAAGCTCAGCTTGTTTCAGTTGGGAAAGTCTTTCTGCCCCTGAATGATGGACGATGAGGTGTTGTGACTGATCACGTGAAGCAAGCTAGCCGACAAGGATATCGTCAGTGATGCAGTGGAACGAATTCGGTCCGACAAGAACAGATCGATCATTCATCTATCTCTTTCATCCCGGAGAAGAGATGAGTATATATATATATATATGCAGTGCGTTGCTGCCATCCATTCATGCGTATGCCCTGCCCACACAGTAGTAACCGGCACACTGGAGTGCTAATAGTATGGCAGCAATGTTGTCGGGCTCACGTGCTCTAATTGTTGCGTCTAATTGTGCAAAACATGTTCCATCCATCCTGACAATTACACACGTTTGGGCAGGCAGGCAAACACGGCTCCACATCTTGCATTATATTCAAGTTTAACAACGGATGCATCATCAAACAAAAGGCAAACGGTTCGCAGACTATGTCATTGAAGCATTGCAGGCCGATGAGGGACACTTCAAGGTGCAAACATACACCAACAAAATAAATCAGTTGTACGCGAAGAACCCGATCGAGCTCCAGCCACACCAACGTCTCCTTCAGGATGATAGGTCGGTCCCATTCTCCAGCCATCTGGCCTCAGACGATCTGCATCCACGGTCTCTTATTACATGGGTCATCAGGGTCGATGCAGTGACCCGATGCGCTGCATTGCAGAGAAATGCAAGCTCCTCGGATACTAGCTGCACACAGACATTGAAAAAAAACCCAGTTCCTTGTACTTTTTTCAGGTCTGTGATTACTGATGGTACTTCCTAAAAAACAGAAGAGCCTGCAAATACAAGCTCAATGTCCCTTACAGCTACAATTAAGTGATCAGACCTGGCCCGCCGACTAGGTTGCCTCCTCATTGCTAATGTGACAATCGATACCTTCCAATCCTTGAAGCATGTTGATAACTTTCGCTATCTGAGGCCTTCTCGTGCCGTCAGGGTTCACGCAGATCAAACCTACCTCGACGCATCGTTTTATTTGTTCACAATTTGTTTTCACGGATCCATATCGTGGTGATCTCTTCAACTCGTTTTTCCATTTTCCAAGTATCTGTGCAATCATAAAGATTTAAAGTGTCAGAATGCAAATGTAAAGTGTTGCATTGTCTCGGGACCTCCATCCTTAAACGTGAAAGGAAATTTCCTTACAAGCTTGACAAAATCATCTGAAGATGTTCCAGCAACATATGGGTAGTCCCTGTGCCCTGTTATTATCTCCATCATTATTACACCCAAACTGAATATGTCTGACTTGGGTGTAATTGTGCCTCCACGCAGAAACTCTGGTGCCATGTAACCACTGAATCACAGCATGAGTAGAATTCTAAGTGTTAAAGAGAGAGAGAAGAAAACACAGTCTTGATCATGGCTAACAAGTAAGGGAGGAAGATGTGCATTAACTCACAATGTTCCATCACGAGATGTAGTACAAATAGTTTGCTGTTGATCAAGTAGTCTTGACAGACCGAAGTCTGTGATTTTTGGTACCATACCATCATCGAGCAATATGTTAGCGGGCTTAAGGTCCAAGTGAATTATAGGTTTACCATTTTCCTCATGAAGGTGACGCAAACCATAGCAGATCCCCTCAATTATTTTATAGCGTGTGCTCCAATCAAGTCCAGAAGATTCATCTGCATTTCCAACCAAAATTAGAACCTTAGAGAGATGTTAGCTAAAATGTGTTGGTGTGCTCTAGATAAGGCACGAAGGGGCTACAAAATAGCGTATGCTCTCGTTTCCCCTTTATACACTCATCATCATATCACAGTATAAGATATTGATCAGTTGTAGGAATTAGTAGCATATGTGATCAAAAAATAGTGTTTACGAGCGATGTTCCAATTGCAAAAACTAAAACTCAAATAAAGATGAAATTGAGAAACAACGTGCCATATTGAGTGTTATACCTGATATATACCTATCTAGACTTCCATTGGGCATATACTCCAAGCAAAGTAACCTTTCAGCCATCTCTGCAAAAACGTATTTCCCATTGTACTCTAAACACGCATTCTTTATTTCGTAGCAGTAGCCTACACATCGCACTATATTGGTGTGATTAAGCATCATACGATGGTACACCTCGCTCTCAAATTGCTTCTGTAGGCCTGGCATTAACGATGAGACGATCTTCTTCACAGCAATTATTTCTCCATTTGGCAACACTCCCTGTTCAATTAAAAGTCTCTGTCTTACTATTTTGGATATGGGTTTTCGAATCCTGTGTACCAAAAATAACGACAGCATACGAGAAATGATTAATTACCTTGTATACCACGCCAGAACCACCCTTGCCAAGTATTCGTTCGTCGGAGAAGTTACCTGTGATGTCTTTTAGATGTTGCAATGGTATGTCGTGTGGTCTTGAGCTCTGATCAGGCAGTATGCTTACAAGATGATTTGTGATGGAGGTGCCCTCTTCAACATTGATCGGTGACCCCGCTGGCGCAGCTACGGGAGCCGTAGTTGGGAGGCCCGGGTGGTTAGTATCGACAATGCTCCGCAAGATTGACTGATATATCTGACCCCGACGTAACTTGCCCATGAGACCAACGGCCTACAGCTCCTGGATCAGTGAAAAATCAGACAATGTGTCTGAATCATCAATGCGACAGCTCGTCCAAGTCACAAAACGTAACAATAAAGCGAGTTAGATTTGCTCACCAACAATGAATCGATCCAATGTCCGGATGCTCAAGGTCCAGTAGAGATGGCCGAGTGACGACTGTGACCGGATCTGGGTGGTCTAGAGGAGAGTAGCAGCAGAAGAGACACTTCAGTCGTTGACCCACCAACCCTATCACAGCGGATGGCAGGGTGTTTGCCCTAAACGGATTTGCTGACGGGCTGCACAAATTAAATGGTCCCCAAATTAAACGGCCTTTACGGACACAGCCCGCTAGGTCCGCGTATCCTGCGACTGTAGTTGGGGAGCCCCTGTACAACGCTTGAAGCGATGTTTTCGTTCGCTTCCGCTTAAGGACTCAGTTGTTCCGATCTAAGATGGGCTCGGCCCATGTGTATGTACGTAACCCTGTCATCACGTAAAGCTTCATCGTTTCTTTTCTTCTTTTGTTTAGATTTTAGAAATGTTTAAATTTAATAATTGTTGAAATTCGAAAAAGTTCAATATGAAAATTGCTTGACCTTGAAAATGTTCAGATTAGAGATTATTAAAATTAAAAAACCAAATTTAAAAAGTTCAATTTCAAAAAATATTCAATTTAAAATTTGTTCAAATTCAAAAAATTCGAATAAAAAAATGTTCGAATCTGAAAAATGTTCAAATCTGAAAAATGTTCAAATTTGAAAAGGTTTAAATGTGAAAAAATCAAAATTTGAAAAGGTTCATGTTTTAAAAAAGTTTGTATTAAAAAATGTTTAGATTTCCAATATGTTCGAAACTATAAATGTTTGAATTTGAAAATTTCATGTTGTAAAAAAGTTCATGAAAAGCTGACCGAATATCAGAAGAAAAAACCGAAAAACCTGAGAAAAACGAAAAGAGAAATCCAGCAAAAAAGAAGAAAACCGGACAAAAAGGAAGAAAACTAACTAACCCGTTAATGGGCCTGGCCCAACCTATTCCGCCCTGTGCGGAGCGCTAGATAGCGCCCGCGTTGGGCGGAGAATAGGGTTTGCGGGCAAACAGGAGCTCCCGACCTGGTCGGCATATAGGAATCCACGCTCGGTCCACTGTATCCCGTTTCAGTAGTAACATCTCTAAAGGCCAGGCTGCAATTCAGCCCGCCATATACTGGGCCAAGGAGTAGTAGCTACACCGGGTCTGGTTGTGCCTACCTGAGCATACGGCCCACGTAGTATTATACATACACCGCGCGGTGAAAACGAAGCGCAGCACACCACGGGTGCTCCTATACATCGCTTTAAGCGATGCAAGGGACCGAATCGCTTAAGGACCCACGACCTGGGCCGGCCCATTTGGGTTCGCTGTCGCTAGACCTATGGTTGTTCGGGATTCAAATCCCTGATTTCTATCTTTATGGTTTTCTATGGTTTTTTTTTATATTCAAATTTTAAATAAATGTTCGAATTTAGAAATTGTTCAGATTTTGAAAATGTTCAAACTAGAAAATTGTTCAGATTTGAAAATTGTTTATTTTTTGAAAACTAAGAATTTTAAATTGAACAAAATTCATATTTGAACAAATTTCAAATTTGAACAAATTTATAATATGAAAATTTTAAAATCAAAACAGAAAACAAATCTGAAAATTGTTCAAACGCAAAAAATGTTCATATCTAAAAGTGTTCAAAATAAAAATTGTTTAAACTTAAAAATTTATTCAAATTTAAAAAAGTTTAAATCTAAAAATATTCAAACTTAATAAACGTTCAAATTTTAAAAAGTTCAAAATTTGGAAAGTTCAGAAAAAACCAATCAGCAAAACAAAAAACTGTAGGCAAAAAACAAGCAGAACCAAATGAAAAACAAGTAAAAAATAAGAAAACTGAAGAAAAAAGCGAAGGAAAACCAATTCCGTCGCTAATGGGCCGGCCCAACTCGATCCCGCTCTGAGCGGAGCAACTGCTCGCTCCCGCTTTGAGCGGAGAATGGGGATCCGCCTGTAGTTGGGCCACCCAGCACCAAGAAACCGAGCACGATAGGCCACGCTGTGATCGGCTTGGATTGTGTCTTTTCTATATTCGTTTTTATAATTTCAAAACGAATATAAATGCTGTCCAATGTGAATGTGAGGCGGATGTTACTCGAATATGGATGGATTGGATGTTTTTCAATTCAAAACGGATACGAATAAGGAAATAATAGACTTGTTATTCTTATTGAACCATTAGGGATAAATTATTTATATGATACACAATAATATCAAGTTCAATCATAGAAATTTTTTTGACCACTTTCTTAGTTTTTTATGCTAAGATAATTGGCATATCTGGTTAGAATTACTAAAATATACAAACATAATTTTATTTGGATATGGATATATACATTTTCATATCCATATTTGCTTCAAAATTCATAACACGTTTGTATCTGTAAAAAGGAATCTGGCTATTTGCCACATCTATTTTTATTTCGTACAGATATGGACATTATCATGACCATTTTCAATTTCTCGTATACAAAATGTAGGATAAAATGGACTATCCACTACCCTGACTTTTTTTTCCGAAATGGGGTACACCCCGACCTCATCCACTACGCTGACTGTCGTGCACCTCGCTCGTCACTGCTCATCGACTTCCCCTCTAGCTCTACGCCTGCGCCACCCCGCCACCCTTGCCTCTCCCAATAGAGTCCCGATAAGGTTTAACTTCCTTATTTCCAAATCCTCCCAACTCCGGGGGGAGGGCGGGTATGCCTATACTGATACAAATCACGCGGTAAAAAAATTAAAAATTACATGTAATAAAACAATAATTAAGTTGACTATAAGTGTTGTTGTCACGTCCGCTGTATCCCCCTATTTTGATAGAAAATGAATGACATTGTGGTTATATGATATAATTTAGGTTGATGAATATTGGACACGGCGTTTCGGCTCATATGACCAGATGATCATATTATCTCGACCGTCCAGTATTGTGTGGGGATCTGTTCCGTCAGGTTTTGTCAGGAGAGGTCGTCACTTTGAAAATAACCTATACGAGTAAAGGGGGCGCACTGTTCGTCGGTACGTAGACCAATAAATGATGTGGGTGAGCTCCTTAGTCCATAAGGTAACGACGATTTTCTTGAGCCGGTGGAGCAGGAAATTGGAAGAAAATCTGGACTACCGGTCCAAGATTTCGTCTTGCGTTTAGTTTCTACTTAGAGTAGATGTAAGGTGTTAAAAACGAGTGAGCAGCTGGCAAAATTTTGGCGACCGCGTCGGCGGAGCAACGTCGCCGCCTACTACTGGAGGTTGGAGCCATGGATTTCCCTACGAATCCGGTAGAAAGGTTAGCAGATCTTGCGCCTAAGGGCATCTCCACCGGCGTGATGCATTTCGGACGTTGAAACGGACACGGCGTGTCCGTTTGCGTTGGGCCAAATGGTCGAAACCGTGTGGGTGTCCGTTTGCGTCGGGGGTGGCTCCAGCGGTACAACGCATTTTTTTTATTCATACGCCATAATTTTACATGAGATAAAAAGGACATAAAAGCGTGCTAAAATACGCGATGTCTACTGATCGTCGTCGCTGACGAGGTCAATCAGCTGCGGCGTCGGCCATGTAAGCTTGTACGCCGGCGGTGGAGGAGGTACCGCCGCACGGGCTGGAGGCTGTGGCCAGGGATCCCACGCAGGAGCAGCAGGCGGAGCGCGGACATTGGAAGTCAGCCGCTGCACACGCCCACCAACACCGACCCCGACCAACACCGACACGAGGCTCGAGGACGAACGCCGAAGTCAGCCGCTGCACACGCCCACCAACACGCCGCCGCTGCCCGGGGTCGTCGCCCCGGCATCACATCAGAACCCCTCGCAGCCCCCAGGAACACCTCGTCGCGGCCACCGCCACTGCCCGGGGGCACCGCCCCGGCACTCCACCACCCAGCTGTAGCAGCATGCCGCATCACCTCCACGGCCAGGGGGCCCCACGCCGGCCAGCCGCCGCGCCGCCCCTAGCCGGCCCGCCCGGCCCAGATCTGGCCCAGCCGCCCACGACCGCCGGAGCCCTCTCGCGCGGCCGGCCAGCGGCCGCGCCCGCCCGCAAAGATGAAACGCCGAAGCCCGGAGATCTCCCGTGCGCCGCTCCCCGCGCCCGTCCTGGCCACCAAACGCTGGCGACGGCACGCCTCCACCGTGCCGCCAGGGGCCAGAAGCACCTCCGCGCCCGCCGCACGCTGCCGCGCCCCAAGCACGCCGCCGCGCCGGCCGCACGCCGCTGCACCCGCCGTCCTTGAGCCACGCCCGAGCGAGCTCCCTCTCTCCATGGACGCGGGACGGGAAGAAACGCCCCACCGCCACCTTCCTTCGGGAGCGCGCGGCTTTGCCGCCCCCCCTCCGGCGGCGGCGAGGGAAGGGAGGAAGGTGGGGAGCCTGGGGCGGCGGCTAGGGTTTCCCCCTGGTCGCCAGAGGAGGGCGACACAGGGGGCTCGAGATGTCTTTACTTTCAACTCATTTTTTATAGCATTATTAGCATGCTATCATATATTAATTCATATTCAACAGCAACAACATATAAGTAATTTATAAGATGTTACACACTTATTTGTACTTGGATGCAATGTCAGGTTGTACATAGGAAAAAAATTGCAACTGTACATGAAAAATGGGAATTGGATAGTGAAATTGACTATTTCGATTCCATTCTAGCTAAATTACTCACTAATCTACCACGTGCAGTGGATTAAAAGTTAGAGAACTGATCTCGTACAAAGTGAGTCTGTAAATTTCATGACCAACATTAATAATGAACAACATAGATGACAATGGAGAAAGTTGAACCACTGTGGTGTAGTGTCACAGAATACATCCTTTCACCCTATCACCTACATTAAGTAAACCATGTCCTTTTCTCCCTTTACTTGCAAAGAGAGTGCAAAATATCAGTGAATAAAACACTGTATTCTGGAAAAATAACAAAAAAATCAATATTGGGCACCTACCAGTAAATGATCATAGGGGCTATTTTCTCACATTTGTGGTTTCTCAATGATCCAGCCTGTGTGGAGCAAGGCGCATAACAAAAGAACACATTCAGTATTACACAAAATAAATAGAGACACTTGGTGAATAATTTCTTAGTGGAAGTTGCAGGCGAAGGAGATCCAGAAGGGGAAGAACCTGTATGCATGCTGCGGAAGAGATGCAAACCGGGAAGGGCCTGTAGGCTGAGCCGCTGAGGAAGCTGCTAGACCAAACGCAGTCCAAACGTTACATGGTTCATGCATCTAATAGTCAACCTTGGAACATAGTTCATAGCTCTTGCCGTCGGCCATGGGATATGGGAAAATCAGAAATTAACCTCAATGATAGAAAAAGTGGAGAGGGTTGAGAAGAGGGAGCAGATATTTGAGATCGGCCGTGGCCAAAAAGATGAATGATAGCAATTGGGTCGATGTGATCCTGGTTTATAAAGGCAAAGCGATTGAGCTGCTCATTTACACCATCAGTTTCTTCCATATCCCTATGCTTGGCTGCTTCGTTCAGTTTCTCTTCCATTACTGCTCGGATGGAGGACGCGAACACGAAAGGCACGGATCAGTGGAGAAGATGAATAGATTATAGCGGAGCAAACCCATAGCTGGGCCTGAACGTCTAGTTGACCCTACCCAAGAAGAAGGAAGGTCGGCAATGCATTGGGAAGGAGCAATAATTGTGAATATTTTTTTGAGAGAAATAACTGTGAGTTGAGAACAAAGGAAATAGAACAAACGAAGAGGCATGGTGAACGTGCATGCCTTGCTGATGTGGTAGAGCTAGATGACGTGGCAGTCTATGATTGCTCAAAGATGCTTAATGAGGTGGATGCTTTGCATGTTAAGAGAAATGCTCTTAGTGGGTTGCTCCTATTTAGATATTATAGATTATAGATGCGTATTTTTAGTGGAGGCGTGCATGCGCCACCGATGTTGCACTTATCAGCGGCGTGGTGACTGGCACACCGTCGATAACCGTTACTGAATACACGCGTGGTGACGAATACACGCGGCTAAGCCACATTTTCCTACCTGCCGCCAGGCATTTTTCCACTGGTGAGAGGATTACTAGCTTAGTTACTGAACCAATACCTCTCAAGAGAAAGTTACGGAGATGTTATGAGAGATCACGTGAAGCAAGCTAGGCGACATGGATCTCGTCCGTGAAGCAATGGAACGAATTCGATCCGACAAGAACAGATCGATCATGCATCTCTCTCTCTCTCTCTCTTTCTGTCATCCCGGAGAGGGAGCTGTATATACAGTGCATAGTTGCCATCCATTCATGCGTATGCTCTGCAGTCTGCACACACCAACAGCAGTGACCTACTGACAGATGCTCGTAGAGTTGTAGTATGGCAGCAATGGCGTTGGGCTCATCTGCTCTACGAGCATTAGAAGTACTGCTCCTTCTCCTCCCGCTACTGTTCTCCGTCGACGTCTGTGCTGCAGGCACAACGACACCACCAACAATACGATCTCAGCGCGGCAAGCCCAACACCAACAGCAAGCAGAAGCAGGGAGCGCCGCCAGCGGCACCGGCAGTGCGCGCCCTGGTGCAGTCCACCTGCAACGCCACCACATACTACGACCTCTGCGTGGCCGCCCTCCTGTCGGACCCGTCCAGCTCCACCGCCGACCTCCGCGGCCTCTGCGCCATCGCCGTCTCCGCAGCTGCCACCAACGCCTCCGCCACAGCAGCCGATCTCACCAACACCACCTCCTCCTCCTCTGCCACCGCAGGCCCAATCTCAACAGGGTCGACGGCCGAGCCGGGTACTGATGGGCGCGTGCGAGTGCCGGCGCCCCTCCTCCAGGTCTGCGCGGCCAAGTACGGCGAGGCACGGGAGGCGCTGCTGGAGGCACGGGAGTCCGTCGGCGAGGAGGCGTACGACTACGCGTTCGTCCACGTGAGCGCGGCGGCCGAGTACCCGGCGGTGTGCCGGACTCTTTTCAGGAGGAAGCGAGTGGCGTACCCCGTGGATCTGGCCAAGAGGGAGGAGGGGCTGGAGCACCTCTGCACCGTCGCCATTGACATCATCACACTCCTCGCCTAGCCTTAGCCCTTAGCTCTCGCGTGAAATTCATGTCTGATAATCTGATGCTTATCGATGTATTGTGTTCCTTGTGTATCAGTGTATGTTATTCTGGCACGCATGGGATCAGTATGCATGCACCATCCACCATGATTAAATGAATGATAATCCAATGCGGCTGGTTTGGTACTCCCTCCTTCACAGTTTGTTAGGCGCGCGCGTGCCCCTAGGTCACAAATTTGATTAAGTTAGCATTAGTTATATGTTATAAAAATTATATCATTAAAAAGTTTAGATGTTCTATTTTCTAATGATGTAATTTTTGTAACATATAACTAGTGCTAACTTGATCAAATTTGCGACCTAGGGTACGCGCGCGCCTAATAAACTGTGAGAGAGGAAAAATTGCAATCATGCACGATCGAGTGTAGAGATAACCTAGTCTTTTTCTTTTCAATAAAAACGCTTTATTACTTAAAAGTTAAGCATTGCATCCAACATCTACATAGCTAAGACGCGCACAACCATTTAAAAACCAAAGTTCGAAAACGTAAAAAAGGACTTGATAGCAGGAAAGACAACCTAGTCCTATATGTGTTAAATCCACGACAATAATATAGATCGGAGGGAGTAACCGTTTTGAGTGAAAAAAACTGAAAATCCATCAAGAAGAAGGGAGACAACGTAATTAATGAAAATAAAAGGCTGGTCACGGACTCTTCTTGCTTGTTTGTGTCCTGTTTTTTTTGTCTCTGCTGCTTGGACGGGAATCATCACACGGAATTGAATCGATTGCATGCATGCATGGTCCCAGGAACTTCAAACAAGGACGAAGCCAACATTGCACTGGTCAGTGGTAGTGGTTACTGAGGCTGAGAATCACAAATGCATGGTCCGGAGCTTGAATCCATTGCGCAACATCAAAGAATGTTGTTACAAAGAATGCTGATAAAAGTTATATAATGCAAAGTTAGCCGGTCTGCTGCGAGAGGAGAAACTCAAATGATATCAATGATCTAAAGCTCAGTTCCTGCTGGAGTGAGATTCGAATACGATCGAGATACTTCCCTAGTGTCGTCAATGATAAACTCATTCATTCTCTTGTTTTGGGCATCTCCAACGGGACGACGCAAACGGACGCTGAGCGACCCTTTGCGTCCGCTGTGACCGAAAATGCGTCTGGACCCTGCTTCAGCGGGGCGACGCAAAGTGACCGGGCCGTTCACGGCGACGCAAACCTGGCCCAAATATGCGCCAGGTTTGCGTCTCCGCGGACGCTGCGCGGTCACGGAAAGTGTCCGCGTTCGTTGCATCCGGGCTCGGTCGGCAGTGACTTGATAAGCAAAATATTTCTTCATGACTATTGATTGGTCAAAAGGACCATCTTTACGGAGATGGTTAGTCGAGTTAACCTAAAACTACAACGGCCGTACCTACTCATCGTCATGCGGCCTACCACGGCCTGGGTTACTCGCAGTCCCGCGTCCTACTACTGGCCGCCGGAGGGGTCAGCGCCATCGTCGAAGCGGGAGCGCTTCACGCATTCAGCGCGCCGCGCACGGCGGCGCCTACGACGTTCGAGGGCCTCGGCCAGAGAGGAGTCCCACATGACTCTCCTGGCCATAGAGTTGTCCTCCGCCTCCGCCTTCGCCGCCTCCACCTAGGCCGCCGCCGCCTCCTCCGCCTGGGCCGCCTCCGCGGCCGCCTCCTGCAATCCCGCCAGCTGGGCGTGGAAGCGGGCCATGTCCCTAGCCGCCTCCGTGACCGCTTCGTCCCTGGCGGCGATGGCGCGCACCAGCTCCCGGTTCTCCTGCTAGACCCGCGCGGGAGAAGGGCCCCTCCGCTGGAGCGAGTCCAGGTCGGAGCACATGTACCCTCGAGCCATGGCGACCGCATAGCTGTCGGCTTCCTCCTCCGCTGCCCAAGCCTGACGACGCAGGGCGTCCCCAGCCAGGGTCTCGAAGGACACGAGCAGAATCCGCTGGTCGCCGGAGCACTCGAAGCGGCCGGGTACGGCGTCGTCCTCATCGGCGATGTCGTGGATGATGGCGTCCGCTGATGGGGCCGCCGGAGGGGCCGCCATCGCCGCACGCGCCTCCGCGAGCGCCGCCCTGGCATCGGCGAGCTCGGCCCTGGCGTCAGCGATTTCCGCCCTGGTCGCCGCGAGGCGCAATTCCGCGCGCTCTACCGCCTCCGCCTCCGCAACCTGCGCCTCCGCCGCCGCCTCCGGGTCCAGTTGGTCGGCCTGAACGGCGGCGGCGACTAGCTCCTCGTCCTCCTCCGGGTGGGCATGGCAGCACATCTGAACTACCTGATCCCAGAGGTTGTGCTCGGCCATGGATGGATGCTAGGGTTTAGCTTTGAGGTGTGCCCGTCACCCCCGCCAGTGTCCAGCATATATAGCCACGGCGGGGCGGGAAACGGCGTTGCCGCGCAGGTCGTTACCCGCGCGCGAATCGCCGACAAAACTTTCCAATGTATTAGGCACGCACGGGAACGACCGTCATCATGTGGGAACAGTTAATCGCCGACGGCAGTCCTCGATGGGACGTAAAACGCCATTAACAACTTTGACGATGTCTCCGCTAAAAAATACACGTCTGCACCGCTAGAGTTACCCCCGATGCA
Organism: Lolium perenne; assembly: GCF_019359855.2. Taxonomy (NCBI): domain Eukaryota; kingdom Viridiplantae; phylum Streptophyta; class Magnoliopsida; order Poales; family Poaceae; genus Lolium; species Lolium perenne. The sequence goes on from NC_067245.2 coordinate 195,224,304, forward strand.
AACGGTTGCCCTGGGTCGCATGGCGTCCGCGGGCCGATGCAAATGGACATTTTAGACGTCCGAAACGCGTCGGCCCATTGGAGATGCCCTTAGAAAGAGGGCACGGTCAAGGGCCATGAGAATTTCAAGTCCTATATTACGTCCTACTATAAAGGACTATTTGGAGCCCCGGAGGAATCCACACTATTATTGGATGAATCCAGAATTGATGATATTCCTCAGGTGTCCCCTCAGGAAAACGCTATTCTTACCGCTTCTTATTTAGAAGAGGAAGTTAAGAAAGTTGTTTTTTAGATGGAACACAATAAGGCAGCTGGAACTGATGGTTTTCTTGCGGAGTTTTTCCAAAACTTCTGGGACATTATTAAAGAGGATTTATTGGAACTTCTTGGTCAGCTGCATGCCGGACAACTTGAGATTTTCCAATTTTGAGGATATTATTCTACTACCAAAAATTAATGATGCGGAAAGAATTCAACAGTACATGCCAATATTCCTTCTTATTGTCTGCTTTAAAATTTTCACTAAGGTAGCCACTATTAAACTCAATTCGGTGGTTGATCATGTGGTGCGACCCACTCAGACTGCTTTTATGCAAGGTAGATATATCCTAGAATGTGTAGTAACCTTGCATGAAACAATCCATGAGTTACACCACAAAGATGAATGGATTAGTCCTCATAAAGGACTTTGAAAAAGCCTATAATAAGATTAAATGATATTTTTTGCAACAAACTCTTAGAATGAAAGTCTTCTCTGAAGAGTAACGCGCATTAATTAATAACTTCGTCTTTGGAGAAAGTGTTGCCATTAAGGAAATGATAATGTTGGTAGATACTTGAAAGGACACGGATGTCGCCAAGAGGGGGGGTGAATAGGCGGTTTAAAACTTTTACGAGATGGGCTTAACAAATGCGGAATAAAACTAGTGTTTACTTTGTCAAGCCCAAAGCCTATACACTATGGTTCACCTATGTGCACCAACAACTTATGCTAAGCAATACAAGCAATTATGTGATAGAAAGATATATATAACTTCAAGCACGACGGCTATCACAAAGTAAAGTGCATAAGTAAAGAACTCGGGTATAGAGATAACCAAGGCACGCAGGAGATGATGATTTATCGCGGAGTTCACATTCTTGCAAGTTCTAATCTCCGTTGGAGAGGTGTGGTGGTTTAGTGCTCCCGAACGCCACAAATGGCCTCACCTTGAGGTGTGGTTTCTCCATTCACACCAACATCACAAAGGTCTCACCCCAAGATGCGGTAGTCACACCACACACCGAGCGCCACAAAGGCGCCTCACCTTATTCTCCGGTGACCCTCGCCACAAAGGATTAGGTCACGGTTCCACTAAGGGATTTCCTTTGAGGCGAAAACCGGGCCTTACACAAAGTTTGTGCACACATCCACAACTTAATTGGAGGCTCCGAATAAATCACCGCAAAGGCCTCAAATCCGTCTAGGGTTCCAAGAACCCAAGAGTAACAACTTTCTTGCTTTCACCTCCACGAATCACCCTGGATATCTCAAATCAATGCACCAAATGAAATGGCAAATCCTTCACTCCCAAATTCCACCAAAGCTACAAAATCTTGTGGGGGAATAAGAGGAGAAGAACAAAGGAAGTTCACAAAGAACTCCAAGATCAAGATCTAGAGGATTGCACTCACAAAGAGAGGGATTTGATTGGTAGAAATGTAGATCTAGATCTCCTCTTACTTTTCCCACAAAAAGATTCAAGAAGCATAGGAAGAGTAGAGGGATATGGCAAACTCTCAAGGTCAACAATGGTGGAGAGCAAATGGAGCCGTTGGAGAATACCAGGCCGGAATTTCCGGCCTAAGTGAGGGCCGGCAATTCCGCCCCCAACCCCCCCATCAGAATTTCCGGCCAAATTTCCGGGGGGGGGGGGGGGTCCAGGGGCTCATTTTCGTAGGTCTTTCGCCGTTTTCGGGGGCCGGAAGAATTTCCGGCACATAAAATCCGGCCTGGAAAAACTGGCAGCAACAACAACACGAGAAAGACCATAACTTGAGCATCCGAATCCCGATTTTGATGACCTTGGGCTCGTTTCGAAGCTAGTAATAATCTCTACAAGATCATACAGGGAACCATCATATTCCATCAAGGAAGGATAGAAATAAATGATGAAAGGTTTAACCTATCTAAAAAAGACATACCGGTAAAACCTCCAACCTCGACAATGCAACAAGTTGTCCGTGCAAAAACCATTCTCGATGAACTAAAGCTTGTCATGAAAATAAGCACAAGCTCTAAAACATTACATGGATAAGATCCAAATAACAAACAAGAAATATGATGCAAGGATGCAAAGGTTTGAGCTCTCCGAAGGATACGATTGAGTTACTCACTCGAGAGCCCTCTTGATAGTACATCGACTAAACTATAAACCGGTCTCCAACTACACCATTAGACCGGTAAGAAAGAAAATCTATCAAGAGCAAACCTTAATCTTGCGCATTTCACTTGAGCTTGATGATGACGGTCTTGACCGCATCAAGATGGAAAGCCTTTCTTGATTGTGCTTGCTTGACGAAGTCTTGTGGATTGCTCCCCCATAATCCATCATGGGAGAGCTTCTTCTTCGGTGCATCTTCACATGTCCATGATCACCATATGGATGTCAAGATTCAAGCAAATGATCTCTTCGAGATGGCTCATCTTGAACTTGCACTTCATTTCTTCATTCTTCAACGTTGATGTATTGAAGTTAAACTTGAGGGCTCACTTCATCTTCAAGACATACTTGACACTTGATCTTCTTCATTTGCTTCTTATTGCAATCTTGAAGTCAACATATGGTTCAAGCATTGCCTATGGACAACTCCTACAAATATAACTCAATGCAAATATTAGTCCATAGGGATTGTCATTAATTACCAAAACCACACATGGGGGCTTCATGTACTTTCAATCTCCCCCATTTTGGTAATTGATGACAATCTCTTTGAGAGGATTTATATAAGAAATTTAAGTAACAAACAAGTTGAATACATAGAGCAAACTCCCCCATAATATATGCATGTGTGAGTGAACTTGAATTTCATTGCATATATTTCATTCAAAACCTAGTGGAGTTTCCTGTAAATATTCAACTATGCAAAGCAACAAGATGCAATGCAAGAAAGGCACATGCTTAAGAAGAAAGCAAAGACTCCAAACTTCTCCCCCATTGGCACCAATTGCCGAAATGGGTGAAAAAATTAGAAGGACAATATAGTGAGAGTTCCTCCATATTGTGTGCATTTCTCATAATTTGAGTGGAATCAAATGCACATATCCAATGACGAATATTCGGAAGGATTTACACTATAGAGAGGATCAAATATTGCAAAAAGATAATAAAGTCAAGAAGCTTCAACAGATGAAGCAAGCAACCAAATGAACCACAAAGAATATACAAAAGGAAAGATAGATATTATGATAGGGTCAAGAAGATTGCTCTAAATAATATGAGGAAGCTCCCCAAGGTTTGTGAACAAAACTAGACAATTTTCATTTGGAGTATAAAGTGCACAAACATGGAATCAGAACTCCCATAATATCATTAAAAACAAAAGATACCAAGTAAATTAAAATATAAGGATCACCACAAAATAGTGCTTTACATAAAATGAGGAAGCTCCCGAAGGTACATGCATAAATTTGATTTTTTGCATTTGAGTACAATATGCCTAACATGGAATCTTCACTCCCTTATTACTATTTAAAACACAAAAATTTGCAATAGATCATAGATAGAAAATTAAGCTTAACACTTGCAACAAACAAATGGTTGAGCAACAAGTAAGAGGCACCATAATAAAAGGCTCAACCAAGAGGATATGTGAAAGGCATGCCAAAGCATATTATAAGACTATTACAAGGATGAGCAAATAGCATCATCATAGTCTTCAATGAATTATATTGCTTAGCATGACCAATCAACACACAACAAATAAATAAGATATCAAATGGAGATGTATCATATCTTATGTGTGTAAGTTTCTCTAAGTGGACAAAATCACGAAGATGTTTATCCACAAAGAAACATGTACACACACAATAGATACACAAGAAATATAACATCATATCCAAGATGAAGTCATGCAATATACCAATAAGAATTTTTGCTTAATAGCATGACCAAACGCTCAATTTTATCTTATTGTACATTCATGAACTTCAACCACAAATACATAAAATACATCAAAAATATCAACAAGGGATATAAGATAGTTGGGATGCTTTGAGAAAGGCAACAAGTATCATAAACGACGATACAAAAAGAAATAACTCAATTTGCACTTTCATCGATATTGCACATTTGGGAGGCTTGAGGAATTGATATGCAATAAAATTGCTAGATAGGCACAGTCGGGATGGATGAATCATGAGCATGATTTTATATACTTCCCAACATATGTGATCATCTCAATTTACTCACATTTGCAATAAAGAGGTTTCATTAAAATCTTTGCAAGAAGCACAATATTTGCAAATCAAGAGATTCATGCCAAGATGCAACCACATGGTTGGATGCTAGAAAAATATGCATGTGTTATCGCCAGAATTTGACCGCATTGGAGTTGGGCCGAGATGAAGATGGGCTTGGAAGATTTATATCTAAGAGGAGTTTCTGAATCGGCCTTGGGGCTAGAATTTGGGCCAGCGTGCCCGTGTATCTGTAAATAATAGTAGTGTACGTGTCGGTTAGGATTAAGAAACAGAGTCTAGCTCGTACACGGTTGGGTTTATGCACACGTTAAACAGTCTACGGACTATAAATATGTATCTAGGGTTTCTGAAATAGAGGACAATCACGTTCACAACAAACACAAACCAGGCGCATCGCCACCCCTTATTTCGAGGGTTTCTTCCGGGTAAGCATCATGCTGCCTAGATCGCATCTTGCGATCTAGGCAGTATACGTTTATTCGTTACCTTGTGTTACTCGTGCTAAAGCGTTATTGATGGCGAGTAGCACTATTTATCGTAGATGTTTTGGGGCTTGCATTGATGCTTTTCTTATGCATATTTGCTTAGCAATGCCGTCCCTCGATATCTAGCTATCCTTACACCTATTCAGGTGTAAGGGCAGCACCTTGCTTGTTCGTTACTTAGTAGATCCAATCTGTTATAGTTGCTCCTTGTTTCAAGGATTAGTTTAATATCTGCATGATTAGGCCTTATGCTGGGGTTGGATGATCCGGTAGTGCGTGAGGTGTTGTTTTACCGTTCCTATAAGGGATGTTCCGGGAATTGACTTAACGTTGGTTTTTAGGCCTCTTTTAGGGATAGTTTCCATCATCTTTCGTATCTGCTAGGCCCAACTACGCGTAGGATGTTCCGATTATGCGGTGAAAACCCTAAACTGTCGTAGATTGGTTTAGCTTTGTTTTGATCAAGCAGGATCCCCATGTCATCGTAAATCCAACGTGAACCATGGGGCAATCGGCTCCTTGAGCCGATCCACAGGGCAACCTGAGAGCCGATCGGGCTCGTATTTAATGTTTACGTGTCTACCATGCAGGAGACTAGTTGAAGCAATCCAACACCTTCCTGATCAGGTATAGGTCAGGTGGCACGCCCTTGCAACCGCCAGGACGTGTGCTGGGACTTTGCGGGACGACGCGAGGCGCCAGGGCCCACTAAGCGGTCTTGGGAGTCTCCCGGCTCTTCGTGTTGCTTAACCACTGCTCGCCGGTGAGTTTTGGCAGGCAACACATTCTGGCACGCCCGGTGGGACACTTTCTACAACAACCACGTCAATATCGGTAGCCAAGATGTCGGACGAACTGATCAAGTACGAGGATCTACCTGCAGAGCATAAGAAGAAATACGATGAGCTGAAGGCCATCTTTGAAGCCGATCTCATCGGCTCTTTTGAGAAGACCCGTTCGCACAGCATCAGGTTCAAAGGATTCACACCTGAAGGCGCGTTCGAGGGATTAGATCTGTCTCTCCCTTCGGAGGAACGTACCAGAGCCCTGCGCCAAGAAATTAACTATGATGTGGCTCATTCTCTACATCGACATTCTGAGAGCCTGGTGAATACGCTTGAACGAGTTGCGCTTCGTGTGGTGCAAGAAATCATGAAACATCAGTATTCTCCGTCAGGACCTGCTTTAGGGACTTATCAGGGAGAGATACCATTCCACACCAGGCCACCACTGCCATTCGCGATGGCAGCTCCACAAAGAACAAGGTTCACCGGCATACGTTGTCTACAAGGTTGGAGGTGATCCCGGCGACTACCGATTCTTGTATGAGCCGCCCAAGGAGATCCCACATGGATACGTGTGCACATACGTGCCGAATCGCAACAACCGGACGCGCGCGATCCAAACTTCGGCAGGAGGAATTGCCGGAGCAGGAGCGATTGTTACGGCAGGAGGGATTGCTGGAGCAGCGGGGAGTTCTGGAGCAGATGCTGAGAAACAGGCGTGGCTAACTAAATATGCCACTACAACGAGTCCGGACAGCTCAACCTCTACAGCTCCTACTGTGGATCAGATCAGCGCAATCCTGAGAGATCAGTTCGGTATCCTGCCGAAGAAGAAAACAATCGGCTATTCCAAGCCGTATCCCAATGAGTATGACCTGATCCCGCTGCCTCCTAAATATCGGCTCCCTGACTTCACAAAATTTAGTGGATCAGAAGGATCTAGCTCCATCGAGCACGTGAGCCGATACTTGGCACAGCTGGGCATGGTTTCAGCATCAGAACCGCTACGTGTGAGGTTCTTTGCCCAATCTCTCACGGGTCCAGCTTTTGGGTGGTACACCTCGCTACCCCCAGATTCAGTTCGGACATGGAAGCAGCTGGAAGAGCAGTTTCACATACAATATCATTCAGAAGCTACCGAAGCGGGCATTGCCGATCTGACGCAGGTTCGGCAAAGGCGAGGAGAGACGGTGTTTGAATACATTCAACGTTTCAGAACTGTCAAGAACCGATGTTATTCGGTTCATTTATCTGAGAAAGAAGCAGTCGAGCTGGCTGTGGCAGGCCTCGCAGCGCCACTCAAGGATCTGACGTTCCAAGTGGAGTACAATTCGTTGGCGCACATGGTCCAGAGACTAACTTCGTATGAACAGCGCCACCCAGAATTGTACCAAGACAAGTTCAAGCGCACGATAGGCCTGGTCGACGCTGAGGAGGATGAAAACCTTGCGGAAGATCAGGAAGTCACCGTGGCTGAATGGACTCGGACGGCAGTTCCCGTGTCCTGCAAATGGGTGAAACAACCAGGGCCTCCAAAAGGGTTTGACTTCGATTTAAGCAAAACTGAGCAGATTTTTGATTTGCTGCTGAAGGAGAAACAGCTGAAGTTACCCGAAGGCCACAAAATTCCTACGTCACAAGAGATGAACGGTAGGCCATACTGCAAATGGCATCACACGTTCACCCACGCCACCAACGACTGCAAAGTGTTGCGCGCACAGATTCAAATGGCGATAGAGTCAGGCCGATTAATCTTCGGACAATTTGCCATGAAAGTAGACACACATCCGTTTCCTGGCGTCAACATGGTGGATCTCAGTCACTTCCTAAGACGCGAGCCAGGTTTCTCTTTTGGTGTCAACATGGCAGGGCTTGGGACCCGCCATGGCAAAGATAAAGGTAGCGCTCACTCCCGTGGCAAGGAGAAAGAGGAGGCCGATCCACGCGACCGGCCCCAACATGATAACAGACGGTACCTGACAGAAGAAGAAGTGAGAAGCGTGCGGTATCAACGACCACTCTCTGCGCATCTCCTTAACAAATATGAGCAGCAGTGTGACCGATGTCGGCGCTACGACGTGGATGACGAAAGATATCGTCGGTCTGATGCAGATGACAGGAGGTATCGTCGATATGATAGAGACGATGAAGGGTACGAGCGTCACGCTAGAGGGAAGTCAAGAGAGCAAGAAGACATGGATAGGCATTGGAACTGTCCTTTCTTTAAACACTGCTGGGACTCAGGAATGAGCCGATTGCCTACAATCAAGAACTGCCCAGAATGTAGACCGCAGAGGAAGGGAACAAATGAAGTTTCAGTGTTCAAGCGTCTCGGGCCTCTCCCACCTCAGAACAAACGAGCTGAGTCGTCTCAAGATGAAGACTTCGAGGAGTCAGATGAAGAAGAGGATAGGTACCACCGGCCAAGGTGGTGCCCTGATGGACTCAGCCATTCGCAGAAGCGTAGGGTGCAGCGGCTACGAAACCTGGAGGAAGCCGAAGCACGCACCAGACACGTTGAGGAAGGCACGGCCCGATCTGGCCGTGAAAGTTCAGCAAACGCTGGAGACAGAGATGCGCCCGCCAAAGAAAGTGTGGCGCCCTAAACAGACAAAAGCCGATGCAGAGGCATCGGCTGATACAAACATGGTGTTTATACTCCCGTCGGAATTTTGTGCTCCCAAGGACGAGGAAGTGTCGGTGGCTCAATTCGACTGCGGCCCACGGCAAGTGATCTTTGAGAAGCCACGAGAGAGGAGCTACAGGCATTTGAAAGCTCTATACCTAAAAGGTTATATCGATGGGCAGCCTGTCAGCAAGATGTTGGTTGACACGGGAGCGGCAGTCAACATAATGCCGTATTCCATGCTACGACGTTTGGGACACTCCAATGACAATCTGATCAAGACCAACGTCACGTTAAGCGATTTCAACGGCCAAGCATCAGAAGCAAAAGGTGTTCTGAATGTAGATCTGACCGTAGGCCGAAAAACCATACCTACCTCATTCTTCATCGTCGACAGCAAAAGCAATTACGCTGTCCTGCTAGGAAGGGATTGGATTCACGCTAACTGTTGTATCCCATCCACAATGCACCAATGCATCATACAGTGGGATGGAGACGAAGTGGAGGTCGTTCAGGCAGATGACTCAATCGAGATCTCACTAGCTACCATGAATATTTGGGATGCAGACGACCAAGAGCCGCTCTCTGGAATCAGTTTGGACGGCTGTGAGCGCATCGAAGCTTCAAAAAACGGGGTGAGGCTGGTCTTATCCACCGGCCTGACGGAGTAGCAAGATCTAAATCAGTAGGTGTACGTGGCAAGGCCGATCCCTGCGATCGGCCCCAAAAAATAAAAAGCACGAATCTCATCTCGAGCATGTCACGTAGCCATAGTAGGAAACCAAGAAGTTGTAGACCCTCATTGAGCATTGCGATGAAAAAGGAGGCCGATTCTAGCAATCGGCCAAAATTATCCTCAACATGCATTTTGCCTGTGTTCAGCATTGATCTAAGAAAGGATGCCTGAAGAGCCGATATCTTCAATCCCTTTGAAAAATCGGCTCGGGGGGCACTTAAACGGATAAGATACGAGGTTACGAAGTATGAAGTGGCTGTCAATGGCCAGCAGCTCAAGATATATTCCTCGAAGATGATGGACATTGGAATACCGGGGCCGATGCATAAGTAGATCGGCCGGAAAAAATATAATTTTTTTAAGCACAGCCGATGTACAGCCATCGACTCTAGAATAAAAAGCCGATGCACAGCCATCGACTCTAGAATTACAAGCACAAACTACCACATGCGCAGGCCCTACTGAAGGAAAGTTTCTAAGGCGCGGAGTGCACCAGCACGGACGTGATCCACCTCTGCGATCTCGGCCTTGTCGTCATCATCCTTGCCTGTCACCAGTTGCTTGTTCAAGGCACGTATCTCTGCCAAGTCAGTTTTCAGTTCAGCCTTGAGGCCTTCTGCTTCCCGTTGGGAGCGAGCAATGGAAGCTTCCTTGTCACAGATGAGCTCTTTGGTGACCCGCACCTTTTCTTCGAGATCCTTCAGCTCCTTTTCGCAAGATCTTAAGCTCAGCAGTGCTGACAGAGGTGTCAGTCTTGGCATCCAAAGCTTCCTTTTTCTCATTAAGCCGTTGACATTTGTCTGCAATATCGGCTTTCAGCGGGAGTTGGGTGTGGCGTAAGTCGATTCTCTGACGAGCCAACTGTACCCTTGACCTGAAGGCAGACAACGTCACGACTGGCCAGAGCTTCAACTGCAGCGTCACTGGGACGTGAGGCTGGATTTCTTCAAGAATGTTCTTCACCTCCTCAGAGTTTTCGACTAATGTCTCAATGGGTGAAGAAAGCAGAGCTTTGAGGCGTTGGAGTTGGTCAGCGATGACGCTGGGGCTCGGTTCATCACGTGCTGTGGAGTGGGCCGGCTCGATAGATTCAGGGTCGAACGACAGCAAGCCTGAGAGATCACAGCCCTGACAAACAACAAAAAGCAGCATAAGTCTGCAGATCAGGGTAAGGGCAAGCCCAACAAAGGGAGCATACCTCTCCTATGACCATGGGAACAGCCGATGACGAAGCAATCGGCTGTGGCGTCTCTGCCTGGGGTTTGGCCAAGGTGGCAACTTGGTCGATGTCACCTTTAGAGGTTGTTACCTCCAGAGTTGTGGAGGGCATCAGAACTTCCTCGACATCCCCACTGGAAGTTTCATCAGTCTGCAAAAAAGATGGTGAGCCGATCTGGGCAGCAAAGCACAAGAACTAAGCTAGGAGGAGTTGGAGAGCCATTACATGTGAAGCTTCTTGGTTCGAGGAAGGGGTTTGCTGATCCTTCCGAGCCCTCTTGGTGCATTGACTCTTTGTGCGTAAGCTTCCTTGCCTTGTTTTGATGGGAGCTTGAAGGGCAGCAGGTTCAGGGGCTGACCTTTTCTTGGAAGCCGATGGTGGCACATCCGGCTGTTTTTGCGTGGTGGTATCCTCAGAGGTGTCCGAGCTTGAGCCTCGTCGGCTGGACTGCGTCTCCTCGCTGGTATTGTCTTCAGTAGAGGTCTGCAAGAGTAGGATTAATGGACACTGACATGCTATAAAAGCCTAGAAGGATGAATGGAACAAGATGGGGTATAGAACAGCTTACATATAAGCTTTCTGGAGTTGGCGCAGGGTTTTTGCCCTTCAAAGTTTTCCTGGCAGCTACTTTTCTCACTGCTGTTCTCGCCCTGACTGAGGCTCGGGGGGCAGCTGGCCCTGAAGAGTGTTTACTCTTGGGAGCCGATTTTATTGGAATCGGCTGGCTCTGCATCACAACCTTTTTAAAAGGTGGTGAGTTCTTGCAGAAGAGGACCACTGGAGCTGGTGGGAGGAATTTGAAGGGGGATCCATCATCATTGACAGGCTCTGGGCCATCTTGTTGCCGCAAAGAAACAGAGCAGGTTATAAAGCATCACTAGAAACTATCGCAAGGAAATTTGCGAGCAAGTGGTACCTGCCTGCAGAAGTATCGCCTTCAGCGTCAAGTTGTTTCAGCAACGGTCCTAGGGCTCTCCTGAAGGCATGGGTCTTCCACATTGTCCACCAGATCTCAAAGTCATCAGTCGAAGAGATGAAGGATAGATTGTGAGGGATTGGGATGACTAGAGCATCAAAAAAGGAGTAACATCTTTGACTGGTGATAACATCAGGCAAGTCAGCCCTGCTCTCAGTTAGATGGTGGAGAAAGAGGTGAGGAGACACCTGCCCAAGACCGAATTGCCGGCCTACTACGACCGGCTGGTAAGATTCATAACCAGGTTTTATGATCCTGTTTGAGGTGCTCATGCCAACTGGGAGGAAGCAGGGACGGATCATGATGGAATATAACTGTCGAGTGCTGTCGTCATCGGCAAAGCTGTCTAACCTGAAGGAGACTGGGTTTTCAAAATTTTCAGACTCCTGATAAGGAAAGAAGAGAGGGTCATCCAGGCCCTGGTAAAAAGTTCTGAACCATCCTGATGCTTCCTTGGGGTTCAGTTTGCTGCCTGGAAGACTGTACAAGGCTTGGCCATAGCTGGTACAGCGATTTGGCTTCCCGTTGGTGTTTGGAAAGGTGCAGGTAGCCAAAGGTGGAAAGTTAGGGATGTGGTTCTGGAAGTACAGTTGAGCCCATAACTGAATAAACCACCAGGGGCCTCCCGTTTTAACTGTCTTTTGGGAGAATAGTTTCACGTACATCGCTTGGAGGTATCGATAGACTTCTCCCAGAAACAGCTTGCCAATGCCAAGTTGGGTGCCTTTGGCAAGTTCATAGGCCAAAGAGAGATAGTTCTTGGTGGGAGCGAGGGAAGGACCACAGAATATGAAATGCTCCAACCAGAAGTTCAAGAAGGCCGTGTGTTCTTTCTCGGTTACAGGGCCCTTGGTTTTCATGTGGCGTCTAAGATAGGCACCCCAGTTAGTGCACTCTTCCTTAGAGGAGAGTTTGAATGGCACTTTTGGCAGCATGAAAGCAGAGGGGCTGGGGGATGAAATGTCTAGGCCAGTGATCATAGCCACGTCCAGCAAGGTTGGCGTCATGGGGCCATGGCCAAACATGAAGCAGTTTAGCGCGTCAGACCAAAAGTAGCCGATGGTTTTCAGGAGATTTTCATGTTTCTCAAGGGGAGACAATGACAAAGACAGAGCATCGGCTATTCCTGTGGTTTCCCATTTGGCTTGGTGAGTTTTGGCTACTCTATTGTACCAAGAAACCCAGTCCTCAGGAGGGTTAGGCCAGGCTCGTAAGCAGTCGGCCCAGGAGGTTAGATCCAGGTTTTGGTTCACGAAGGGAATCCTATTGGCCTCGCAGGAAATCAAATTGGATGGATTTTCGGTGGAACGGAGACCAAGGCAAAGGGAATTTGGAAGAGAAGGATGCGGCAGAAGAATGTCTGAAACCTAAAATTAATGATGAGACCAGGCATTAATTCAGGAGTTTTGCCGTTAAATCTAACATTACGCTCAGGTGACTTGGGGCGGTTAAGGATTACCTTCAGGTCAGAGACCGTGGCGTTGGCGCTGGATGATTCCGCCATTGGGTTCGCTGCGGAGTTTGGTTTTGCGTGTCCAAGATCTAGGGTTCGCGCGACTGCGGTCTGGACCTGTTCGATTGGAAATTTGGGGATCTGAATTTGAGCAAGGTTTGCAGGTTACCGTTTGAGGGGGTGACTAAATTGACCTATCTCGTAATTTATCGTGAGGGACCGATGCGTTGCCATCGGCTCATTGAGCATTGACCAAGTTGACAATCGGCAAAGTCAGTGTGAGGGGAAATCGGCTAAATTCGCATAAAGGAAATCGGCAAAATCAAATTAAAGGAAATTCTTCATTGATAACGGGATTTCTTACATAAAGAGCTGATTGCTCTCAAAAGAAAGTACCAGGGGATACATTGCCCCATCTACTACTACTGATCCTATGCTAAGGATCCTATCTATGGGCCGTCGCTGCCCTCGTCGTCGCCGTCGTCGCCGCTGTCGGCGCTACTCCCGGCTGGCTCGTCGTCGCTGCTGCCGCGGCCGCCGGCAGGGCCCTCGTTGTCCTCGTCCTCCTCATCAGCGTCGTCGTCGCTGTCGAAGTCGCTGAGGTTCCCCGGCCAGGGGCAGAAGCATTTGGCCGGCGGCTCATCGGAGGAGGTGTCGTCCTCCTCCTCCTCCTCCTCCTCGAAGGAGGTGAAGTCGTCCCAGGAGAAGCGATCGTCATCGCTCTCCTCCTCCGTTTCCCCGTCGGCAAGGAAGCGGAGGTCACTTTCCCCGTCGGTCGAGGACTTGTCGTCCTCAGACCAGACGGAGAAGTTGTGACTGGACTCGTCCCCGTCTTCTATGGCGCGGCGAATGTAGGCCTCGTGGGCCTCCTCCGGGTCCCACTCCGGCGTCGGCTCGCGGGAGGGGGAGGACTGGGAGGAAAGACCCGACGAGGCAGAGGAGGAAGAAGACATGGTGGCAGAGGAGGGCTTTTGGAGTGCTAATGCGAAGGGGATGAAGAAGTGAACTGCAGGATGCGGTTGAAATAGAGGCGATATAGTGGAGATGATTCAATGCTGCAGTGGTTCCCGAGGATGTGGTGCCAAAACCATCAGATCATGCGGAGAAGTTGAGAAGGCAAGGTATCATGATGAAGGGATACCGTGGCGGTTCTGTTCTGCCCCGATTTGACACGACGAAGAAAGGGAAAAACAGAGTGGTTTTGGAATTACTATTGCCAAAACCAGGGGGCATGTGTTATCGCCAGAATTTGACCGCATTGGAGTTGGGCCGAGATGAAGATGGGCTTGGAAGATTTATATCTAAGAGGAGTTTCTGAATCGGCCTTGGGGCTAGAATTTGGGCCAGCGTGCCCGTGTATCTGTAAATAATAGTAGTGTACGTGTCAGTTAGGATTAAGAAACAGAGTCTAGCTCATACACGGTTGGGTTTATGCCCACGTTAAACAGTCTACGGACTATAAATATGTATCTAGGGTTTCTGAAATAGAGGACAATCACGTTCACAACAAACACAAACCAGGCGCATCGCCACCCCTTATTTCGAGGGTTTCTTCCGGGTAAGCATCATGCTGCCTAGATCGCATCTTGCGATCTAGGCAGTATACGTTTATTCGTTACCTTGTGTTACTCGTGCTGAAGCGTTGTTGATGGCGAGTAGCACTATTTATCGTAGATGTTTTGGGGCTTGCATTGATGCTTTTCTTATGCATATTTGCTTAGCAATGCCGTCCCTCGATATCTAGCTATCCTTACACCTATTCAGGTGTAAGGGCAGCACCTTGCTTGTTCGTTACTTAGTAGATCCAATCTGTTATAGTTGCTCCTTGTTTCAAGGATTAGTTTAATATCTGCATGATTAGGCCTTATGCTGGGGTTGGATGATCCGGTAGTGCGTGAGGTGTTGTTTTACCGTTCCTATAAGGGATGTTCCGGGAATTGACTTAACGTTGGTTTTTAGGCCTCTTTTAGGGATAGTTTCCATCATCTTTCGTATCTGCTAGGCCCAACTACGCGTAGGATGTTCCGATTATGCGGTGAAAACCCTAAACTGTCGTAGATTGGTTTAGCTTTGTTTTGATCAAGCAGGATCCCCATGTCATCGTAAATCCAACGTGAACCATGGGGCGATCGGCTCCTTGAGCCGATCCACAGGGCAACCTGAGAGCCGATCGGGCTCGTATTTAATGTTTACGTGTCTACCATGCAGGAGACTAGTTGAAGCAATCCAACACCTTCCTGATCAGGTATAGGTCAGGTGGCACGCCCTTGCAACCGCCAGGACGTGTGCTGGGACTTTGCGGGACGACGCGAGGCGCCAGGGCCCACTAAGCGGTCTTGGGAGTCTCCCGGCTCTTCGTGTTGCTTAACCACTGCTCGCCGGTGAGTTTTGGCAGGCAACAGCATGAGAAGATACTTGTTACCGCGATAGCATTGGTGTGGATGTAGTAGATAGGAGTTCGTTGATTATCCTAGCTTGCCTCAAATTACCATTGAGTCACCACTTCTTCCTAAGTGTGAGACAAGAATCCAATGTATCTCCTTGTACCTATAACAAAATTAAGTAAAAAATGGTTCCCAAACTAATTGGGTCCAAAGTAGTTAGACGCACTAAAACATATAGGACAAACTCCACATAACTATGTACATATAGATATGAAATTGACTTTCATGCACATCTTAGCCAAATTAGGATTTGATGGAGTTTACCCTATATATTGAATCAAAGAAAGTAACACATGCCATAAGATATACATATATTAAATATGCATGCACAATACTTTCAAGAACCAAAGGAATATACAATTTGGACAAAACACCAAATAAATCAAGAAACAATGGTGTCCAAATTATATCAAAGAATCAAATGAACACTAGATTGACTCCAAAGACTTATCTCATTATAAGAAGTTAATTAAACCCAAAAACAAAGGAATGAGATAACCAACTCCCATGAGAGTAAGGTTCCCACAAATAAACCAAACCCTCAACAATTTTTATCATGGCACAAAGTACCAACAAGAAAAGGTTTGTCTCCCAAAACCAAATTCTTGATAATGATCAAAAGATGTTAAGCATTCTAACAAATATAGGAGAGCTCCCCCAAGATTAGTGCATTATCTAGGATTTTGCATACAAATATAAAATGCACAAAACTAGGATCATCACGCTACCTATATTTACTAAAAACGCTAAGAAAGTTTAAATAGACAAATTATATCCATAAGATGCAAGGAAGACACATGGGAGTCAAAGCACAACAAATTCATGGCAATAAATAAGGCAATTAAATACAAGAGTCAATGTAAATATGATCAATACATATCTACCTCATAATAGATTGCCAATTGTCCTAGGACAAGAGGCATTAGGAAACATTTCCAGGTGGTAGTTTGCAATTATACGTAAGATCATATTTACAACAAATGAACCATATGGTAAAAGATAAGAGTTAACCATCATGCAAAGAGAGTTTCTTGATAGCTACAATTAGTCATACCAACATGCAAAGAAATTAATAGCATTGATACCAACATGCAAAGCAATTAATAGAATGACTCGAAGCACATGGTTTCCCAAAAGGGTATTGAGGGACACGTTGTGAAAAATCATGCCAAGAAAAACTTTCACAAATAAGATCCACAAAGATATTAGCAATGCAGCCATTTAAACAAAATGGAACTTGTTTGAGCAAACATGCCACATATGAGAGAGATAATTTACAATATCAATTCTATGTGACACAACCTCAAATGTTCACATTTTCTAGGCTTGTAATATGCACAAAACTTATTACTTCCATAATGTGATAAGGAATTTATTTTCACAAGAGGCAAATAAGATCCAACTAGAGATACTAATGGACATTAGAATTTGAATTTCTCATGAAGATGACATACCACATAGAGACTAGATAATCTTGCAATATCAATTCTAAGTGATAATCCTCATGTACACACATTGTTAGGATTGTGAAATTCCCAAAGGAATATCACTCCCCCAAAATGGGATAGTCCATTAATCGCTCATAAGAGCCATATAAGAAACAACAAGATGCAAAGAGGCTCCAACACAAACACAAATACATGGTGTGCAACCCAACATACATAGACTTGATTTCTCAAGAAAAACAAGTAGGAAGCACAACATATATAAACACATGTTAGGAACAAAAACTAACACATGCAAAGGGATGAGTAACTTTAAATATAAATGAGTTGAGCACATGTTACCACAAAGAGGAACATTTGATATATGATAGAGGCAAGATAACCAAAATACTTGGCTTGAGATAATATAAATGAAAAGATCCCTTAATTCTTCATGATGTAGCAAGACTCCAATGCCCTCCAACAAGCACCTATTGATCAAGTTTTGGATTGTTGGTCCCCAACTAAGTTGGGTCCTAAGAGGTTAGTCACAATAGGCTTGTAAACCCAAATGCTTCTTTTCTTGACACCACTTTGAGCACCAACATATTTGGCAGACACATTGCCACCCTCATCCTTATGAAGAGAATAAACATCATCAATAGTGATAGAGTTGGATCAGGTACCAATAGTGCACAAGGAGGAGATGTGGCCCTTCTCACGACATGTGTACCATGTTCTTCTCTTCTCTTTCTTCTCACTAGATTTCTACACAATGGGAGCATTGGCTTGATTCTTCTTGTGAAGTGGCGTTTCTTCAACTTGAGGTTGACTATGAGTTTGAGATTGAGTCTGCTTCCCTTTTTGCTTCTTCTTCAAAGGGCAAGATCTAACATGGTGGCCTTCAATATTGCACTTGAAGCAAACAATCTTGGTCGGGTCTTTGAATTGTACTTGGCCCTTCTTCTTCTTCTTCTTGGCCTTGGACTTGTTCTTGCTGTTGGATTTGAATCCAAATCCACTCTTGTCATTGGGGGATTGTTGCACACTCAACATCGTGTTAAGTTTGCATTTCCCTTCATGACCCTTTACCAAGTCGTTCTTCAAAGAAGTGACTTGGGCCTTGAGCTCTTTGATTTCATTTACATGGTTAGTAACAACACAAGTACAAGAGGAAGTATAACCTTCATTGTTAGAGCAACAAGGCAAGGAAGATAATTCATCACAAGATTTAGCAATACTATGAGTGGATGAATTACTAGGACTAGCACATGGCAATATAGCATTTTGAGTAGTAGTGCTAGTATCCACATGAGGCTCACAAGGTGTTGACTTTGATATGACACTACTAGGAAAAGGGAAATCAGTGGCGCACCACTTTTAGCCATCAATGGCGCACCACTAGTGCGCCACTGCTAACAATTAGTAGTGGCGCACTAGTGGTGCGCCATTGCTACCCTAAGTACCAATGGCGCACTGCCTGGTGCGCCATTGATAACCCATGTGGTGCGCCACTGTTATTTCTAACTAGTGCGCCACTATTGCTCTGAAGCAGTGCGCCACTACTGTCCATGGTTGGTGCGCCACACCTGACTTTTGGGGTGCGCAACTGTTATCTCGAAGGGGTGCGCCATTGTTGTCGTGTGATGGTGCACCACTGCTGGCTCAAATACGTGCGCCATTGCTGACAAATGTGGTGCACCACTGATAGATCCTAATGGCACCACATAGCAGTCCGCCACTGCTGTACATAGTGCGCCACTGCTATTTAGTGGTGGTGCGCCATTGATGAACCCTGGTGCGCCACTATTAGTATTTCGAAATTAAACAATTTATTTGTATTTCTGGTATTTATACAGTTTGTAATATAACACAGTATAACAACACAATACTGGATATATAACGCATATAGACAACAACACAGTATATCAATAGATAGTTCTTCACATTAGCCTCCATGATTCACAAGATTTCAAATATTAGAAAAGTTACGGAGTTACAATTAAGGTCATGAGAGGTTACAAGGTCGATCATCTAAACTACCATCACATAGAAGAGAGCTAGAGTCACTAGTAGCACCACCCCGATGAAAGTGGTCTTCATCCGGTTCCTCCTCCGCTCCCTCCTCTCTCGCGCCAGATAGCGTGCGTATCTGTCTTCGGCCTCCGCTCTAGTGGTGTACCCTTTGTAGCTATTACCGCTAAAACAGTGAACCTGTTTCCGACACTCCTCCCAGTCGTTGTAGACTCCGGGAACCTTGACTTTGTACACGACATACCACGACATCTCTGCATATATGCACAAGCCAATGAAACATTAGTGCATACTCATAGATGTTTGCAACGAATAAGAGCAAACTCACAAGTAGTATGAACTAAATGGCATGCCTCATACATTGTTGGTCTGAACAAATATTAACATTCCGAGAAGGGTTAAGTGAAACCAAGTAGGATGCACAAGAGATTGATATTTGTGTCATCGCACCAGGTTCACTTGCCCCTCCCCGGAGTGTAGTGATCGAACATTCTAATCATCGGCATTTTGAAATACCAAAGCAAATGGAATGACAAGGGCCTCATACATTGTTGGTCAAAACAAATATTAACATTTAGGGAAGGCCTCAGTGAGACCAAGTAGGATGCACAAGAGATTGATATTTGTGCCATCGCACCAGGCTCACTGGCGCCTCCCCCAAGTGTAGTGACCAAACATTCTAATCATCGGCACTCTCTGGAAGAAATACCAAAATAAATGAAGAACACCAACTAGATAGCATGCCTCATACATTGGTTGGTCAAAACAAATATTAAAATTCCGGGATGGCGTCAGCGAGGCCAGGTAGGATGCACAAGAGATTGATATTTGTGCCATCACACCAGGCTCGCTGGCGTCACCCCAGAGTGTACAGGTGACCGAACATTCTAATCATCGATATTCTGAAATACCAAAGCAAATGGAATGACAAGGGCCTCATACATTGTTGGTCAAAACAAATATTCACATTCAAGGACGGCGTAAGCGAGGCCGGTAGGATGCACAAGAGATTGATATTTATGCCATCACACCAGACTCGTTTGCGCCGCCCCCAAAGTGTAGTGACCGAACATTCTAATCATCAGCACTCTCTCGAATAAATACCAAAATAAACGAAGAACACCAACTAGATAGCATGCCTCATATTTTGTTGGTCAAAATAAATATTCACATTCAGGGACGAAGTAAGCGAGGCCGGTAGGATGCACAAGATATTGATATTTGTGCCATCACACCAGGATCGCTTGTGACGCCCCAAAAGTGTAGTGACCGAACATTCTAATCATCGGCATATGCAAATAAAATTAACGACCAAATCAAATGCGGAAAACGACTGTCGAAACTAGAGAGCCATATATATAAGTTCACAAACGTAGCCGAACTGGTAATTAATAGCATCGATTACATATAAGTTCAACGACCGTCAAAACTAATTAAAAAAACATGCAAGTAAAGTACTGGATAAAGTTTATTAAAACACAAGCTCCTCGATAGTTCACAACTACATAACTAGGCTAGCACATCAAGACTTTCTACTCGGCTAAAGGGACGACGGAGCGTGATAAAACCGCCACCTTTCTTCAAGCACATCCATGAGAGGTAGTCGTCACCCTGCATTTGGAGCATTGTATCTATGTCACTGTTTGACGGCTGATAGCCGGCATAGAAATCCCCCGAGCTTCTAATGACATCTTGAAAGATGATTTGACAAAACTCTACTTGGATGCGAAAGAAATCTTGCTTGAGGCCGTCATCCTGGATCCGCGACAAGCCTGTGGCCAAGTCTCTAAGATGGTCAGGTAGCGTAAGCTGCTGCTGGTCCCGTATGAACGCCTACATGTGATGGAGGGCGTAGTAGCCACCCTTCTTACTGGAAGGCGGCTTCTTGACGCAGGGGAACTTTGTTATGTGCTTGAACACGTGCTTCCCGTACCTAGGAGTTAGCCTCTCCATGAGGCCTTTAGCTTTGACGTAGCCATTGAGAGCATCATCAAGTACAGCCTTGACATTCGTGTAGTCCGAGCTTGACTTACTGTCCGCATCGAAGTATGTGGCCATGGAATGTTTTGGGGTTATGGAGATGAGTGTGCAGGTATTGTCTCTGCATAGAACACATAATGTTTAAGAACATGACGATTGAAATCTAAAAAAATCACGTGTTAAGACTGGTGAGGGGATGACTTACTCGGGAAATACAGGCAGGAGGATGTTATACTTCTTCTGGTTCGCTAGAAAGAAGCGTTTGAGGTATTCAGTCGTGACTTGCCGGTCCCCGGCGTTGTCCAAGTGGATGGCACACATGTAGAAGGGGTCGGCTATCGCGATGCTCGGGGTCTTTTCTCTAATGATCTGCATCGCCTTACTGATCGAGTATAGGCGAATGAGGTGTAGTGCAGCGGATAACTGTTCAACATGGCGAAGATGTCATCATACCGCAGGAAGATCTTCTCCGCGAAGGTGCTATCGACAAAGCCATGGCATGAGGGCACCTTGGCCACATACACCGGGTATCCACTAACTTTCTCCCTGAGACGTCTCTCCTCCATATGCCGAACACCGTCCACCAGAGACCGCATAGGACCGGATGCATCATCGTACAATCTTTTAACTAGCATCGGCTCACCCGACACATGCACCCTCCACTCGATATTCTTGGGCACTGGTGGCCCGTCCTGAGCACGGATCGGTGATGGCTGGCTGGTAGACTTGTCCTCCTTCTTCTTTCTTTTCCGTCCCTTCGGATTCGGTTTCATTTCTACTGCATTCTGCTTATCGCAAGCATTCTTTAGTGTGTTAGGGATGATAACACTTTTCACATCGGCTGTCCGCTGAGTCTCGGTGAAGTCGGCAGCTGGAGGCGTATCCTGAGAACTGAATCCGAGGTTTCCGCATGTCCTTCCCCACTGACTAGAATCCGAGGTTGACTCATTCTCGCACTTGACCTTGAAATCAGTGTAGTCTTTCTCGGTGATCAAAGGATTTGCCTCCTTGATCTTCTTGTAACTGTCACCTTTATTAATCATTGCCTTCACTCGGTTAATCCAAGTAGCGAGGGCGGTGCTCATCTTCGTGAGGGCGGCATTGTGCACTTTATTCCGCATGAGATGTTTTTCTGAGCATTCCACCGGGAATGAGTATCTTTCGTGCAGCTTCGTGAAGAGGAGGGAGCGCAAATTCGCTCGGTCAGGATGCCTGAGGTTCTCAGTGTTCATCGGGATCGTGCTCCGGAGGATGCACCCGAGTTGTGACGAGTACCCTTTGACTAATTCCGGGGGCGCCGTTGGAATCCCATTGGCGCCCACTTCGGTGAATGCCTGTTTCACGGTGCTGAGCACATTCAGGTGATGCTCCTTCCGTTGCCTCTTCGGTTGGCCGCCTTCCATGTGTTCGCCGCCATCCGTGGTGGCCTCCTCGGCATTACTATCAGTGGTGTCATCCTCGGCGGCAGCATCGGCTTGGTACTCGGGATCGGTGCCATCATCCTCGCCGTCGTCGCGGCGAGGTTGTGACTCCATCACCTCCATTTCATCGGTTAGCATCCAGAATGGCTTGCTTCCGCTGCCGTCGGCCCTATCGTTGTCGGCCATGTTCGCACTAAGTAGGAAAAAATGCATATAGTTAGCAAAAAAATTCACGAAAAAATTGGGCATGACCTTTGCTAATTTATGGACATATGAGTGCCCAATTTTCACCGAAACGGAAATGAATCAACATTTCGGCGATAATGGGCAACTCATTTGATCCCTACACAAGAATATGACACCATAGGTGACGACAACAGCTAGCAGCACATCTCAGCAGCAGCAACATCAGCCAGCAGCACCAGCCAGCCAGCAGCACACCAGCCACCAGCATCAGCCAACAAGCACCAAGCTAGCATGCAGTAGCTAGCAGCGCCAAGCTAGCACAGCAGCACTTACCAGCAGCAGCAATAACAAACGACGACGCTCCGGGAAGAAGATGACGACGCTCAAGCAAGTCCGGCTCCAAGTCGATGAAGGGTGCTGATGAGGTTGCAGCCACTGGAGCACCTAAAAAAAGAAGCTATGCAGGTTACTACAAGGTATAACCATGTAGATATATCACTGGATAAATAAGAAGTCTTATATTTTGAAACATGGGTAGTAGGTGGTATGGTTTTCTCTTTCTTTGCGAGCTATTCACTCCATTCCTAAATATAAAATGTGAACTTTAAGAACCTAGCAGCACCAGCAAGCAACCTAGCAACTAACAACAACCTAATAGCAACTAACAGCAACCTAACAACCTAGCAGTAGCAGCAAGCAACCTAGCAACTAACAGCAACCTAGTTAACAGCAAGTACCTAGCAACTAACAATAAACTAACAACCTAGCAGTAGCAAGCAACCTAGCAACCTTTGCTTTTGCTCTCTGACTAGGAAATTTTTAGCATCTAAATTATATGCAATAGATGGAAGTAGATGGATCAACTAACAATATATGCAGTAGATGGCAGTAGCAACAACCAAGCTGAAATCAATGCCCCAACACCAAAGCAGCAGCAGCAACCAAGATCAACTAACAGCAGCAGCAACGAAGCAACCTAGCAGCAGCAAGCTAGCAAGCAACCTAGCAGTAGCAAGCTAGCAAGCACCTAGCAGCAGCACTACAGATGTACCATATTGTTTAATTTTCTCTTATCTTCAGTATTTCTGCTTTCTTCTTTCTTGCAGCAGCTAGAGCATGCATTAGCTAGTAGCAGAACCAAGCTACCAACAACAGCAACTAGCAGCAGCAGCAAGCTACCAGTAGCATGCAATAGCCAGTGTAGCAGCAGCAAGCAACAGCTAGGAACCAGAACAACATCAGCAAGCAAGCAACAACATGGTTGAACAACATCATCAAGCAAGCAAAAACTACTGCAAGGGCAAGCAACTTTAAGTTGAATTAACTTGCAGTTTAGTTGAATTAGGATTTAGTTGAATACTACTGCAAAAATTATTAGTAGTGTGCATATTATAAATTCCTTGTAAGTGAAGGAACATCACCCAAATATTGCATTTTGCTACATGTTAATTAAACTGTAAGTGAAGGAACATCACCCAAATATTGCAGAGTACTTGAGCAATTACGGAGGGGGAGCAGAAGTAGCAAGCAACCTAGGGACCTAGCAGCAGCAAGCAGTTAAAACCGAGCAGCAGGAGGAGGAGGGGCATCAGCGGCACTGGCTACCTTGGAAGGATGCGGCATCAGCGGTCGAGGGCGGCGCGGTGTGCTTCTCCACCTGCAGCTCCATGACGCGCGCGTGGCGTGCTGCTCCTCCGCGGCGAGGTTGGGGACGAGGTCGCGGATGAGGTGCTGCTCCTCCGCAGCGAGGTCGAGGACGAGGTCGTAGACGAGGTGGGAGAGGCGGTCGTCGGCGGTAAATCGAGGGGGAGAGGCCATCCCCGACCTCCCTTAGCAATGGCGCACCCTGTCAACACCCGGATTTTTATATCCAGATGCCTATTATGCCATTCATCGCAATCCCAGGAATATTGTTTTTGCGAGACATAACAGATTGATATCACAACACATCATTCATTATAACACATAATCGTCTTACAACAAAGGATCACATGATTCAGTCTTAATACAACATAGGGGATCTAAGGATCCAATTACAAAACACAGAGCGGAAGCGAAGTAGTAGCGGTCGTGGTCCATCTGTTCCATAGGCAACTGTTGACGTCAGGAGTAGTCCTAGTTGTCGTAGACGTCCTGCTGTCCATCTTCCTCGTACTGTTGTTCCTCTTCATAGTCTGGCCATTTGAATAGCCAGGGACAAAGCCATGAGTTCTTTAAAGTACTCGCAAACTAATACTAATGTAAGCACTATCAACTATAGTAAGGGGGTGCTAAGCTCTAGGTTTATTTGCATAAAGCCAATTTTATTTCATAAGCACTTTAGTAATAAAAGACTCTTCATTTGCCTAACTTACTCCAGTGGGAACATTAGTGTCATTCCCACAACTCTGTTGTGATTCAAGTCAAATTCACCCTTCACCTTTCAAGTTCAAGTCACAAGTCATATGTCACATTTTTGAAAAATGGTCTGATGACGGAACAGTATGGCCTTTCCAACCGTCCTTAACCGTGGACGCGACTATTCGAATAGTTCTACACTCTGCAGAGGTTGCACACTTTTGCCACAACATTTGATTACATCCGTCAGGGATAACCCTGAATAACCGTAACTCAATACGCGGATCACCAACCATAACCTTTCACTTACATATCCTAGTATAGGCACCTCTCCCCATGAGCTTGGCCTCCCAGTGAAGACAAACGGTCAGCCTGGGAACTGCACAGGGCTTGGGCCGGACATTCACCTCATCTTTAATGTCGTTTCTTTTGTTGTGGAGGCAGCTTTTGGCATAACCCCGATGACGCTTGTTTAGAGGGAACCCATACTAAGACACATAAAATTCCAGTTAAGCCCTACCCATAATCTGGTATTGTGGGGGTACTTGTAAATTGGAATGGTATCGCATCCAAACCCAACCATCAGTTTTTATCAAATTCATCATGTCATTCAAGTCACATTCACCTTCAAAATCTTTCAAAGTCATTTCATTTCACATGTTCCCATCTAGAGTAGTCAATTTTATTTGTTAGCACTAGCAACTACTCATGAGGGGTGCTAACTAGCTTTGATTGCTCTAGGCTAAATTTGATGCTCTTGTGCTACTGTAGACCAAGTGAATCATGAATCAAAAAGTAACTTTGATAAATCAAATTCAATAAAGCTTGTAAAATAAAAACTTGGGATAGGACCATTAAGCATAAAATAAACTGTGGTGATGCCTTGCTCTTGTAGAGCTTTGCACTTTGCAAGAATATTAGCTTGCAAGAGTAGAGCTTGCATTGGTCTTAGCTTGCCTTGGTTGGTGTATTGATCAGAGTGTTCCTCCTTCTTCTCCGTAGATGTTCTCGTCGTCCTCTTCGTAGCCTTCGGTACTAGCATCTATAAACAGATACGAAGATAACAATCATCAAACAATACTTAGGTAGACTAGTTAGCCCTAATGGCTCACTCAAGATGATCTAGCATCATCATCTACATTACTCAACCTTAGACTAGGGTTTCTTCTTTAGTGTTTAGAAAACAACTATTCTTAATGAAATAGGGATTAGTGTGTCTATTTAGTTCTTTGGAGAAATAATTTCCTCTCATTGAATCTTCTTAAGATTTAATCTCCTCAATTCATAAAGGTGAGATCATGTTGACCAAGGTCAATACTTCACATTTATCATTTGAGAAAAAATGATTTAAATGAGATTCATCATCTCATGTAATTTAAATACTACTTTGATTTAAGATCCTCAAGTGAGCAAGTATGAGACCATGCAACAAGGGTCATCACATTGCTTCATACTACTTGGGAAGATGATTTAAATGAGGTGCTACATCTCATAGATTTAAAATCCTACATTTGAAAATGATTTAAATGGGCTAGTATTAACTACATAGCCAAGTTTTGATTCTAGCCCATGATCATATGAAACACTATGTCATATTTTTCTATAATTAATTAGACAAGATGAAATGTGATTTATGAGTGTTGGAATCAACTCAAAAGCATTTATGGTTGATTTTTAATAATTGTTTGAAATTTGAAAAGTTACTGATTTGTTATTTTTCTACATTAAATATATAGCAAAACTAGGTATGAGACCAGTGTGGTTAGTTAGATACTTTCACAAGATTTCCAGAGATATAAATTTCATGAAATTTAGCCTAGTAGATTTGGAGATATTTAATTTCTAACAACACATCAGTATTTGAATTTGGGTAAAAGAAATAAACGAAAATTTGAATTGTAACGCTGGCGGGAAACGAACTGGGCCGGCCCAGCTGCTGCCCGGGCCGTGCGTGCATGGCGCATGCACGTCGGGCACGCGCGGGAAGCACAGATCGTCGGATGACGATCCGACGGCGCTGGGCCGTCGTCTTCCTCCCGACCCCGTGATCTTGCAATGGCGATATCTCTCACCTCAGGGCACGGTTGGTGGAGGGGTTGGGCGCGTTGGACAGGGCTTTCCAAGGGCTTCAAAACGGTATAGGTGTTGGAGGCTGAGGTGGCGGAAAAAGGCGCGGCTATTGGTGTGGCCGCCAGCGAGCTTCTGGCGTCGGTGAGCTGCGAGGAGGGGAAGAGAGTGGTGCTAGGAGGAAGAGAGGGACGCTGCAAGGTTGTGTGGTGATGTCCAGGTCGCGGAGGGGGGTTTATATAGCTGCCAGAGAAGGGAACGCGACGTGGCCGGCATGGCAGCGACGTCACGGTGCACGTCGTGTGCAGGCCTCTCCGGCACGGCTACAACGTCAGCCAGGGAGGTACTGGTTAGGTGGTGACGCGCGCGTAGTGGAGGGCTTGATGGCGTCGTGTGCAGGGCACATGGGTTCGAGGCCGACGTCGGTGTCCTTGCTTCGTGGAGTCGTCCTGGCGCGTGAGAGGGTCAACGAGCTTGTCTAGCAGGTGCGTGGGAGGGAGAGGAGGCTAGTGGCGCGGTGTGACGCGTTGGTTTGCAGTGTACACGCAGGGAGAAGGTGGTGTCCACGGGTGGTGATCATGGATAATGGCATGATTTGTTGTGGTCATGTTCTTGCTCTCCTCCACCAAGTACTGGTACTAGTAGTTGTAGAGGGTTAAGTACAAGGGGAAAGAAATGGTGAGAGAGAGGGAAAAGGCCAGGGTAGGTAGTGACATGGTGGTGATCATGTGAGTGGTATGGTGTGGCATTGGGTGGTGCAAGTGGGTTTTTGGGGTCAACTCTGGTAGGGTGGTGTTCAGAGGAGTGAGAGACATCTCCTAGACATGGTGGGCATGGTGAGAGAGGTCTAGGGTTGTCACATTTGACTATAGCAAAAGTGTGTGTGACATAGGTCATGTACTTGGCTTGTTTGGTGTCATGTGGATGATGTCAAGACTAGGTGAGGTCATAGGAGTTGGTGTGGTACTAGTGGCACTATAGATGAGCTCAAGGTTGAGAAAGGGTGGTGGTACATAGTGGTTGGAGTAGGTGTACTTCTATGTAAAAAGTGGATTCTCATGTAAAAACCTCATGTGTGGGTAAATTTTTGCTAGGGTTCTTCATGGATGAGTTATAAATGATATTTGGCAGCAATGGGTGGCATTGGTTTGGGATTTGGAAATGATTAGTGAAAATTTTTATAATTTGGGGGAATCTAGAATTTGTTTCAAAGTGGCATTTTGGCTTGACTATTTTGAGCAATGGTCAACGATCTTGTCAAAGTGGTCAACACCAAAGTTTTTCATCTTGATGAGGGCTTGGATGAGGTGCAAAGAGTTGGGAGGATTTGGTTTGAAAATTTCTTAATACAAGGGCTCAAAGTGGGTAAGATATTAAAATTGTCACATATGACCATTATCATATGTAACTAGTTTTTGATTTTTCCTTTGATTTGATTTAAGTTTCTTTGATTCCAAAAGTGTTATTAAGTGTTTAGTAACCTTCTACAAGCAATGACACAAGCCAAATTGGCCTAGGTTAAGATTTTCCAAAAATGGCCATAAGCCATATGTGAGGTGATTTGCAATTTTCCTAATTTCTTCTTTGTTTCTTTTTGCTTCCAAAAGATGTTGTGTGGTGTTATAATGGTATAGAGAGGTGCTTAAGCATTGCAAACCAAAAAGATAGGTCATAGGATTCCTCTTGCAATTTGGCAGAATACTCATATTTAGCTCTATGGAAGATTTTTAATTTCTTTTTGTTTCACTTTGGAATTGAGTTGGTGATTATAGGAAGAGTTTATTAATGTTTTTCAAACCATCTAGCAAAGTAAAACATGGCATAGACATTCATTTTTAAATATAGCCATAGGCTTATATGTGCTTCTCTTTTTATTTTATTTTATTTCTAAATTGTTTCTCTTTGTTTCCTACTTGCATGGTTAGGGATTAGAAACAAATTGAAACACTTCAAACACACATTTATGTCATTAACAAGCATTTCATTCATTCACACACTAGAAAAGGGTTTTGAAATAGAAAAGTTTTTGTTAACCCTCAAAATTGATTAATTGGAAATTGTTTTTATTTGTTTCAAAAAGTTGGGGTGTTACACACCCTCTAGGGGAGGGTGCGCCACAGAGAGACTTAGCAATGGCGCACCTCTAGGGGTGCGCCACTGCCACTTTAGGTTTGGGTCAAAGACGAACCAGGGTTTGGCAGAATCCAATTACTACTGCACTGGCTCTGTCCCCTGGTTGGTTTGCCAAACCTGGCTGGCCAGGTTCGAACCCTGGCGGCCCCAAACTTTTTCCCCATTTTAAATTGATTTAACCATGTGATAAATATCATAATACACCAAAATAAAAGGAATAAATAATTATAATTATGTAGAATATTTAAAATAATATTGAATCTAGAAAATAACCAAAAATATAAATTAAATGTCTATTTTGATCGGTACAATGTGTAGATTAACAATATGAAATGCATTATTCATACAAGAAAATGATACATAATTATCTTTTCACAATCTTCTTGCCCTTATTTCTCGTGGTTGAATAATTTAGCCCCGGAACTCCTTGACTTCTTCTTTTGAATGGCCAGCCTTTATTAGGTAGGGTGGTCATGCTTCTTCTTGTTGTGTATGGTGCTTCATCGTCGTCGTCATCTTCCATCTTCGGGTCGCCGTACTGGTCGAAGTCTAGCTCGTTGGCGGCTCCATCCATTCCGATGATGCTCCTTTTGCCTCTCCTCACGACAACACGTCTGGGCTTTTGCAGGTCGGTAATGAAGAAGCATTGGTCCACTTGGGAAGCTAGTACCCATGGCTCATATTTCGCGGTGACCTTTGCGCCCGCTGTCTTGGATTTGGCTTCGGGTATAACCATGGTGGTGAAATGGCGGTCTTCTTTTACGACGCTCTTGACCCACCTGACACGGAACATCGGCACATTCTCTCTGGCGTAGCTCAGCTCCCAGATCTCCTCGATCTTTCCGTAGTATCTCTGCTTGCTGTCACTGGTGTAGGATTCCATCGTTACCCCGGAGTTTTGATAATCTCTCTTCATGTCCTTTTCCTCGGTGTAGAATGTGTAGCCGTTGATATCGTACGCCTGAAATGTCATCAGGTTGTGTTCGACGCCCTGTGACAAGGCAAATATGAGTTTTTCTTCCGCAGAAGAATCCTCGTCTATAGGGTACGCCAGCATCTTGTCCTTGAACCACCGCGTGAAGGTTGAGTTATGCTCTTTGATTATATCTCCGTTCATCCTCTGTTGGCCCTGATCATTGTACGTCTTTGCGATAAAGTTTTTATGCTCTACCACCCAAGGATCGACCACGTCTATGTGTTGTAGCATGACTAGGTTTGCTCTTTCAAAGTCGGCGATTCCACCCTTTAAGTCGACATGCATTTCGCGGCTACCCTCGCGGTGACCCCATCCAACGAGCTTCCCGAGGTGCCTGTTTACGGGCAGACCAACGGGGTTCTCGATTTCTAGATAACTCGTGCAGAAGGAGATGCACTCTTCGGTCAGATAGCCCTTGGCTATGCTTCCGTCTGGACGTGACCTGTTGCGAACGTACCCTTTGATGACACCATTCATCCTTTCGAACGATATCATGCTGTGTAGGAACATCGACCCCAGTTGGATGGTATCCTCCATGATATGTACCAGCAGATGCACCGTAACGTCGAAGAATGCGGGCGGGAAGTACATCTCAAGCTCGCACAGTATCACCGCGATTTCTTCCTGCAGCCTTTTGAGTTGCCTCACGCCAACAGACTTCCGAGAGATGACGTAGAAAAATTTGCATAGGCCAAAAAGCGTTTCACGGACGTGCGCGTCCATGATCCCACGGATTGCAACCGGAAGTATCTACGTCATCAGTCGTGAGACTTCATCCTGCTGAACCTCTGCTTCGCTTTGTCTAGGTACCTGCTTATCTTTCCCGTGTAACCGTAAGGAAGTTTTACTCCTAGGAGACAGTCGAAAAACTGCTCGATCTCCTTCTGACATAGAGTGAAGCATGCGGGGGCAGTAATATTTGATCTTCTTGGCCTTTTTGCCCTTGCGACGACTTTGCGTGTCCTCCGCCTCATCATCGTCATCATCATCGTCATCATCATTAGGGCGTCCCGCGTGAAGCTCCTCCCTGATCCCAATTGATAGCAAGTCGTACCTTGCTTTCGGCCCATTTTGGTCCTCTCTGGCATGTTGAGGAGGTTACCAAGAAGACTCTCGCACACGTTCTTCGTGATGTGCATGAAATCAAGGCTGTGAGGCACACGGAGGATCTTCCATTACGACAAGTCCCAGAAAACAGACCTCGTCTTCCATACCTTAAGCAGCGGCTTCGGCGCCTTCCGCTTCTTTCCCGGCGGTGGGCACTCTTTCCAATTTTTCAATAGCTCATCTAATTGCCCGCCGCTTCTCGTACTTGGCCGTCTTCGGGGTTCGTCTTCACCATTGAACATATCCTTGCATTTCCTCCATGGGTCATCGTTGCGAAGCCACCTTCGATGTCCCATGAACACCGTTTTCGAGGACCCGGGATCTCTATCTAGCTGGCGGTACGTTGTGTCATCCATGCACCCGACGCGTGCATTGAATCCGTGGACCACCTGCCCCGCGACATACCCGTAACCGAGAAAGTCGTGCACTGTCATGAGCAGCGCGGCTCTCATAAGGAAATATTCTTTCGCGGCGGCGTCCCACATATTGGCAGGCGCGTCCCATAGCATGGCTAGCTCCTCTTTCAGATGCCCCATATACAGATTGATGTCGTTCACTGGTTGTTTCGTCCCTTCAATTAGCATACTCATTTGAATGTACTTCCTCTTCATGCACAACCAGGGGGAGGTTGTACATCAACACAAACACGGGCTAGGTGCTATGCGTGCTGCTCTGGCTGCCAAACGGATTGACTCCATCGGTGCTCGCGCTCAGCCTTATGTTCCTAGGATCGTCCCCAATTTCTGGGTATTCGAGGTTCAACGCATTCCATTGTCTAGCATCCGAAGGGTGTCTCAACATCCTATCCTTTTTCTTTATCTCAGGATCATCTACGTCATCTTCTCGCTTCCTCATCTCTGCGTGCCAGCGCATTAGCTTTGCTTGCTTAGGGTCCGCGAAATACCGCTGCAGATTATGACGATCCCCACGGACGGCACCAATTGACAAGGTATCGACTTGTCAATGCCTACATATTGTAGACTAGGGTTTTCAGGGAAGTAGAGGGCAAGTAGATCTCAAGGGTTCAGTCGGAAAAGTACTCGACTGCTAAAAACTAGGGTTCTGTTGACAACGAAATCGATCCTCTCTTCCTCCCTCGACTCCCCCTTATATAGGAGGTGGAGCCAAGGGTTTCGTGATGTACAAGTTACAAAGATCGGGAGACTCTTTGAGTTCGTCCCGTAATAGTTACAGTTTATTATTCCTAATACAACTCTATCTTTCCAAACTATTTCTTAACTGGCTTTCGGGCTTCATAAACTTCGGGTCGTGGGACTTCAGTAAACCCCGGGTACCATCTTCGGCAGGCCCATTGGGGATGCCTATGTCACCACCTTCCGAGGAGCTTTCTTTCCCTTCTTGTACCGACTGACGCCGCACTCCGGACATATGGTAGCCTCCGCGTGCTCGTCCCGATAAATGATGCAATCATTCAAGCACACATGGTATTTCACGTGCGGTAAATCCAGAGGACACACGATTTTATTGGCCTCCTAGATACTAGTCGGACACGTGTTCCCTTTGGGAAGACGTTCGTGCCAGAATGACATGTTGTCATTGAAGGATGTGTCGGTCATTTTGTGATTTACCTTCATCTCCAGAGCCATGAGCGTTACTTTCAGGCGGGTATCCTCCGGCCTGCATCCTTCATACAATGGAGTAACCGCGTCTATCTCCAGTTGAGCCATCTTGGCTTTCTCTCGGGCGGCAGCTCTTGCGTTTCTCGTCTGCTTGAGAAGCAACTCTTGAAGATAAGGGTCCTGCACCCAGTCCATCGACGATGGTCCATCGTCTTCATCTTCATGATCGTCATGATGACCTCCATCTTGATCTTCCTCATCATCAGGTCCAGGATCTCCTACATTGTGATCATGATCATCTCCGAGATCTTCTACATTCTGATCATGTCCGGGATCTTCTACATTCTGATCATGTCCGGGATCTTCTACATGGTGCTCACCTCCTTCCTTATTTCTTGAAATCCCATGGAAAAATTCATAATCATCTTCATCACCTTCCCACCGATAGCCATCCATGAAACCACGCACGAGAAGGTGGTCCCGCACCATATCAGCTTTAGGGCCCACAAGGCTCGCCAGCTTGCATCTTCGACATGGACGTCTTATCTCCGTTTGGTTATTTTTAATCATCTCGGCCGTCGCAGATTTCAAAAACCTAGCCACAACGCCTTCGCTAATCATGCGGACCATGGTCGCCTGTGGGTATAGATAAAATGGATATCGTAGTATACCAAAAGAAAATTTTGGCATGACCTTCCCTAAAAATATGACATATGTATATGCGTAGTATGCCCATTATTCACCAAAACGGAAATGAATCAACGTTTCGGCAAAATATTGGCAACTCGATCGCATTTGAAATCCCTGCAAATAAAAACATGCAACACATGTGTGGAGGCTTCACATATACAACACATGTGGAGGCTTCACATACAACACACACATTATGCATGCACGTGACGCTTCGCGCATGCGGAACACACATGTGGAGGCTTCGCATAACATATATGCACACACACGTGTGCAAGACAATCGGAACCGGTCACACACAAAGCATAAAACCAACAAAGTTACCGATACGGCGAGACCGGGAGTATTGGATGAGGAAAAAAGTTGAGATTGAGTAGGGTATTGAGCTAGAAAGCTTCGCCCTTACTTACCTATCAAGAAAATTATGTTTACCAACTTAATTTGGGTGAATGAAGAGGTGGAAATGAGGTGGGGAGGAGGGGCAACACGACCAGATCCAGATTTGGTGGGAGGTGGTGGTGGAAGAGTGTTTGGGGAAAGTTGGCACATGTGGGAGAGGGGGGAAAGCAGGAAATGGTCACAGGTTAGCAGTGGCGCACCACCTAGCATTGCGCCATTGCTAGGGTGACATAGCAATGACGCACTGCTAAGTGGTGCGCCACTGCTGACCTGGTACATCACAATCGAATCCTTACCCAACCTAGCAGTGGCACACCTCTACAGTGGTGCGCCATAGCTAGTAGTGGCACACCATGGCAGTGCGCCATTGCTAAGGTGCTTATCTGTAGAGGGCCCCTGGCCACCTCCTAGCAGTGGCGCACCCCGCAACAGTGCGCCATAGCTAGTCAAGACAGCAATGGCGCACTAATACAGGGTGCACCACTACTAAGTTGGGTAAGGAGCTGGGCTCGGGTCGCCCTTTAGTGATGGCACACCACATAAGCAGTGCGCCACTACTATATTTTTATCAGTGGCCCACCACATTTGGGTGCACCATTGCTAAGTAGTAGTGGCGCACTGCTTTTGTGGTGCGCCACTAACACTCATCTTATGGCTAGGTCTTTTCCTAGTAGTGTGATAGACTCATGAGCTAACTTTAGCCTATCATGGGAGGCTAGAAGATCCTCATGGGAGCTAGAAAGGTTTCCATTATTTTCTTCCAATTTCCCATAATTAATTGCTAGTTAGCAATTCAAGTTGATCCCTTAGCTCAACATTATCCTTCAAGATAGATGCTTCACAAGAAGTAGAGTTAGTACCACAAGCATCATCACAAGACATAACAAGAAGAGAGGGTAACATAGCATGCTCTTTTAAATATGAAGCTTGTAGTTGCTCATGTGACTTGGTGAGGATAGAATGTTCGCTCTCCAAGGCCTTGTGGGCCTTGTCTAGATCATTTAGATCCCTAACAAGTTTATCATGACCAACACCAACTTTGGACTTTTCATTTTTAACCATTTTTAATTGAGCTTTAATTAGCATGGTCTCTTTCTTTAGTGAGTTTAGCAAATATTTCATTTTGAGACACCTCAAGGGTTTCAAGTTTCTCCTCAAGAGAGGCTACAGTCTCTTGTTCTTCTTCAAGATCATTTTTTAGGGATGCTACATTATTGGCATACTCTTGTTCAAGAGCACCCATTTTATCAATGGTGTTCTCACGCATCCAAATAAGTTTTTGGCTCTCAATAGCGGTAGTCAAGATTTCCAAGAAGTGAGAGCTAGCAATTTTATCTTTGCAAAGAACCTTGAATACACTCTTACCCTTATCGCGTAGAGAGGAAACCCAATCCTCTTCCTCATACTCATCCTTATCACCACAAGAAATATTAGGTTCCATGATAGGAGATACCGTGGAACCCTTGGCCATAAGGCATATATGAGTACCGTGAGATAAAGATGAGGAGTTACTTGAGGCTCCAACCAAGATCTTGTCTTGACCAATAGAATCTTTGGTTACCTCTACATTGTTAGTCACACAACAACTAGAGGAAATAGAAGCATTTTTTATCATGACCACAAGACAAAGCAAGCATATCATCATGATATTTATTCAAGCAACTTACACATAATATGCAAGGACTATCAACACAAGAATGTAGATGATTTATAGTGCTAGATGTGTTTATGTCCATAGATGAAGCATTGTAATGAGATAGAGATGAAGAATTATCCATAGTAAGATCAATATCAACATTCCAATTTTCATCACCACTCACCATAT
The DNA here is from genome assembly GCF_019359855.2 of Lolium perenne. Lineage (NCBI taxonomy): Eukaryota > Viridiplantae > Streptophyta > Magnoliopsida > Poales > Poaceae > Lolium > Lolium perenne. The sequence continues at coordinate 195,259,651 of NC_067245.2, forward strand.
CATTACCTTGTGTCTTTCCACACATTGGTGAAGTGGATGAAGATGAGAACTCATCACGGCCGGAAGTGGAAGCAATGCAATCTTCCTTAATAATATTGGATACATCATATTTATCTTGAATCTTTGTCCATAACTCATGAGCGCTCCAAAAAGGCAAGTATGGAAAAAGACCTACTTATCTCAAAGCATTCATAAGAACATTAGAAGCTTGAGAATTGAGATATAAATTTTTATCATCCTCTAAAGATAGATTTTTTGAATCCATAGGAGGAGAAAAACCTATATCTACAATTTTCTCCATATGAGGGTCAATGTCCAAAAAATGACTAAGCATGCAAATTTTCCAAACATCATAATTTGTGCCATCTAATCTAAGAGTGTCATCGTGCATTAATACTCTAGCCAACATCTTTACTCTCAAGGCGGTGAAGCCTAAAATGAGAGACCGGGCTCTGATACCAATTGAAAGGACACGGATGTCGCCTAGAGGGGGTGAATAGGCAGTTTAAAACTTTTACGAGATGGGCTTAACAAATGCGGGATAAAACTAGTGTTTACTTTGTCAAGCCCAAAGCCTATATACTATGGTTCACCTATGTGCACCAACAACTTATGCTAAGTAATACAAGCAATTATGTGATAGCAAGATATATATAACTTCAAGCACGATGGCTATCACAAAGTAAAGTGCATAAGTAAAGAGCTCGGGTATAGAGATAACCTAGGCACCCAGGAGACGATGATTTATCCCGAAGTTCACACTCTTGCAAGTGCTAATCTCCGTTGGAGAGGTGCGGTGGATTAGTGCTCCAAAATGCCACAAATGGCCTCACCTTGAGGTGTGGTTGCTCGATGCACACCAACGCCACAAAGGCCTCACCCCAAGATGTGGTAGTCCCACCACACACCAAGTGCCACGAAGGCACCTCACCTTATTCTCCGGTGACCCTCGCCACAAAGGCCTAGGTCACGATTCCACTAAGGGATTTCCTTTGAGGTGGAAACCGGGCCTTACACAAAGTTTGGGGCACACATCCATAACTTAATTGGAGGCTCCCAACAAATCACCACAAAGGTCTCAAATACGTCTAGGGTTCCAGGAACCCAAGAATAACAACTTTCTTGCTTTCACCTCCACGAATCACCGTGGAGAACTCAAACTGATGCACCAAATGCAATGGCAAATCCTTCACTCCCAAATTCCACCAAAGCTACAAAATCTTGTGGGGGAAGAAGAGAGGAAGAACAAATGAAATTCACAAAGAACTCCAAGATCAAGATCTAGAGGATTGCACTCACAAAGAGAGGGATTTGATTGGTAGAAATGTAGATATAGATCTCCTCTTACTTTTCCCTCAAAAAGACTCAAGAAGCATAGGAGGAGTAGAGGGATATGGCAAGCTCTCAAGTTTAACAATGGTGGAGAGAAAATGGGGAAGATATAGCTTCCCAAGGAGGAAGAAGGGGTATTTATACCCCCTTGAAAATAGAGCCGTTGGGGAATACCAGGCCGGAATTTCCGGCCTAAGTGAGGGCCGGAAATTCCACCCCCACCGGAATTTCCGGCCTGGAAAGTGAAATTTCTGGCCAAATTTCCGAGGGGGGTCTAGGAGATCATTTTCGTAGGTCCTTAGTCGTTTTTCGGGGCGGGGGGGGGGTGCGGAAATTCTGCAAATTTCCGGCCTGGAGAAAACGGGCAGCAACAACAACACGAGAAAGACCCATAACTTGAGCATCCGAAACCCGATTTGGATGATCTTGGGCTCGTATCGAAGCTAGTAATAAGCTCTACAAGATCATACAGGGGACCATCATATTCCATCAAGGGAGGATAGAAAGAAATGATGAAAGACTTAACCTATCTAAAAAAGACATACCAGTAAAACCTCCAACCTCGAAAATGCAACAAGTTGCCCGTGTAAAAACCATTCTTGATGAACCAGAGATTGTAATGAGAATAAGAAAAAGATCTAAAACATCACATGGATAAAATCCAAATAGCAACCAAGAAAGATGATGCAAGGATGCAAAGGTTTGAGCTCTCCGAAGGATTCGATCGAGTTACTCACTCGAGAGCCCTCTTGATAGTACAACGACTAAACTATAAACCGGTCTCCAACTACACCATGAGACCGGTAAGAAAGAAACCCTATCAAGAGCAAACCTTAATCTTGCGCATTCCACTTGAGCTCGATGATGACGACCTTGACCGCAATAAGATGGAACGCCTTTCTTGATTGTGCTTGCTTGACGAAGTCTTGTGGATTGCTCCCCCATAATCCATCATGAGAGAGCTTATTCCTCAGCGCATATTCACATATCCATGATCACCATATGGATGGCAAGATTCAAGCAAATTATCTCTTCGAGATGGCTCGTCTTGAACTTGCACTTCATTTCTTCATTCTTCATCGTTGATGTCTTGAAGTTAAACTTGAGGCTCACTTCATCTTTATCTTCAAGACATACTTGACACTTGATCTTCTTGATTTGCTTCTTATTGCAATCTTGAAGCCAACATATGGTTCAAACATTGCCTATGGACAACTCCTACAAATATAACTCAATGCAAACATTAGTCCATAGGGATTGTCATTAATTACCAAAACCACGCATGGGGGATCCATGCACTTTCAATACTTCGAGACCAAAAAGGGCTTAGGCAAGGTGATCCCCTATCTCCCATGTTATTTAACATTGTGGTGGATATGCTGGCCATTATTATTGAGCGTGCTAAAAATGATGGTCAAATTGAAGGAGTGGTCCCCCACTTAGTTGATGGTGGATTGTCTATACTTCAATACATCGACGACACAATCCTCTTTATGGAACAATGACATGGAAAAGGCGAGAAATCTGAAATTAATATTATCAACTTTTGAGCAGTTATCACGTTCCAGAAAAGTGAATTGTTCTGTTTTGGCGAGGACCAAGACAATCCTAACCTATATGCTGAACTTTTCGGATGTGGGTTGGGCAGCTTTCCAATCAGTTATCTGGGCATTTTGATTCATCATTGGAGACTCATGCTTGCTGAATGGAAACTCGTGGAGGAAAGATTGCAAAAACACCTTAGTAGTTGGAAAGGAAAATTACTATCTCTGGGTGGAAGATGAGTACTCATAAATTCAGTACTCACAAATATGTATTTTATATGATCTCCTTCTTCCAACTACCTAAAGGAGTTTTTCATAGATTAGATTATTTCTAATCTAGATTCTTCTGGCAGTGAGATAGTGAAAAGAAGAGATACTGGTTGACAAAATGGAGTTTTATTTGTCATCTAAGAGATCAAGGACTTGGTGTCCATGATCTCGAGGTTAAAAGCAAAGCCTTGCTTCGGAAATGGTTGACTAGGTTGTTTACTGAGGACGGTGTCTGGCAAAATCTGTTGCGGATAAAGTAAAGTATGTTGGCTCAAAAGTGATTTCTGAGGTTATGGAAATCTAGTGATTCTCATTTTTTGTTGGCACTATGGCAACAAAAATGAACTTTTTTTTCAATATGGTTCTTTCTCCATAAGGGATGGGTTGGAGATAAGGTTCTGGGAGGATAAATGGTTAGGAAAAACCACCCTTCAAGAACAACATCCAGTTTTGTATAATATTATACGAGATAAAAGTGATACCTTAGAAAAGGTGATGGAAACATCGCCAACATCTATGACGTTCAGGCGTGATCTCATTGGACCCTGGTTGGCATCTTGGAATGAGCTACTTCAACGGTTAGCTTCAGTCAAGCTGATACAAGGGTCCGATGAATTCCGCTGCAGACTTACCAAGAACGGTGCTTTCTTGGTAAGCTCCATGTACAAAGCGTTAATCAAACCGTTCAACCAGTACTTAATAATAAATTTATTTGGAAGATGAAGATACCATTGAAAACTATGATTTTTTGAAATGGTATCTCAGGTGTGGTGTTATTCTTACTAAAGATAACCTTACCAAACACAACTAGCATGAATGTACTTGTTTTTTATCATGAAGATGAGACAATAAAACCCATTTGATAGGTTTATATGGTCAATTATTCATTTAGGTTCTACCATATATTCGCCACGAAGCATTGCAAATATATTTTGGTAATTGTCGTCTTATGGTCGCTATAGCTATGTAAGAATGACAAGGTTTTTAATGATAAAAAAATTCTCCTATGTAGGTCCTCTACCGGGGGTAAGGCTTTGCTCCGTTCATGATCGTCGCTTCAGCGCATGATGGATCGTGACCTCTTTACGAAGGTATCTACATGGTTGGAGGATACAGCGAATGACTTTATTACCCAACATGGGTGGCTGCATAATCGCAGGATAGCAACTCCTCATGTCTAGTTTACCTTCTATCGTTGTGAACCATTTGTGTTGGCTTTCTGCGTGTTTACGTTTTACTTTGCACATCTTGAACTGTTGTGTGCATCTTAGCTATGTAGAGACTCAGTGTAATGCTTAAACTTTTTAAATAATATAAAGCTTGTTATCGAAAAAAACAAATTAGATAACTGAAACGAAAAGAGCAGCACGTCTGAACGTATGTTTGTATATATAACTAGCACAGTGGCCCGCGTATCATTTTTAAATTATTTAAATAATTTTAAAATGATCCTTAAATATATACAAAATCATGTAGTGTAATCTTCAGTTTAGTTTTTCTAGTTTTACCCATTTTTTAAAATAATTTGGGAACACAATGCATGCATTTTTATAGATATATGCAGAACATATAAACTAGTAAATAGTGAGATAGATACAATTAAAATATACGTGGGAACACTTAGCCAACTTTTATATGGCAAGCCGATGCAAAATGGCATACATATGGGGTTGGGAGAGAAATCATGTATATCTGTCTACAAAAGGATTCTATAAATTTGGAAAATTCTAGTTTCTTCCTCTTAATCTATAACGCGTGTCTGCGAAGGGCTCAAATTCTTTTTTGGCACTATAGCGCTGAGAGAGGAGGTGCCGACCAAACCATCGCGCATTGGAAGACACTGACATGTGTGAAGCATGAACGCTGAACGCACATGCTGAAATATACTCGCTGAAAATTAATCTTCCATAAAACCTGTTTCTAACTTGATCTTGATTCATGTGGTATCTGCTGCTCCAGTGGTTGGGCCGCACATGAAGTTGGGCTCACGGGATTTAGTGGCTGCCACTAGAAATCAGTGTTTAGTTCTCAAAAACGAAAAAAACTAGAAAGCAGGGTTTGACTAGTCTAATCACATCTGATTGTGTAGACATGTGGCCACTGTGTAAGACAACGTAAAGCCCCCGGACAAAATAGATTTTGGGTTAAGAAAAAGGTCAAGAATTTCTAATTGGCTGGCAGCATGCCTACTCTCTTTTATTTGTTTTTTTTTTCTAATGACGCTGATCCATTGACTAGTGACTCTGGACAAACACAACAGGCCTGCATAATTGTGTAGTTAAATAGATGAGTGCATTGATCTAAAGAAAAATAGATGAGTGCATTGATATTACCAAATGCGGAAATTAATCCACTTTTAAACATGGGAGCATATGCTCCTGTTACATAGCAAAAATATTTTAAAATGTTAGAAAAATCTAAACAAAAGTTTGGTGGGTATGTATCAATATTATATGTGCACGCCAAGTTTCGTGAAAAACTGTCATTTTTTGTATCCTACGTAAAAACACCGGACATACAAATTATCGGTTTTCCGTGAAACGACTTTCTAGACACGTATGCTATCGAGATGTACACGTCAATATTTTATTCGAATTTTTTTAACGTTTCCAACTTCGTTTAAAAGACTCCCGGGTGCCAGGACGTCTCATCAAGTGCCAAATACAATTATTTTATAGATCACAAACAAGCAAATTGGTTGGCATTAGGACTTATGTTTTCTTTTATATTTTGCGATGGACTTGGTCAAGTAACGTGCACACATGGTATACGTCTCACATTTTACTATTACAGAAAACTTGACTTGGAGCACCTGCAAGTACATTATTATGAATTCATGATCAAAATAGATGATATAATCATAGAAATGAGGGCAAAAGAGACTAGAGAAAGTTCTGTCACTCAGTGTGACACCCGTTGAGAGAAGAAAGTAGTTGTGTACGCAGTGACGTTCTGCAGAGATAAACCCGACGGCTAAAACCGATGATGTAGTGAGAGAGCTCCTTTTTAGTCCCAGTTATAATATCCTAATGCGACTTCATGACCCTCCACCGTGTATGCGTGGCAGTACTGCGTATATGTTTGACTATTTCTAGAGCGTTGTACTTGGCCAGTACCTCACTACAAATAGCACTTGGGCGATGCACTGAACACACACAAATCATTATCATCAGCATCACAGACGCCATGGCTTCTGCTGCAACTCCGGTGGTTGTGCCGCGCATGAAGCTGGGCTCGCAGGGGCTGGAGGTCTCGGCGCAGGGCCTCGGCTGCATGGGCATGTCAGTCGCCTACGGCGAGCTCAAGCGCGAGCCGGACTTGATCGCGCTCCTTCAGCACGCGGTCGCCGCCGGCGTCACCTTGCTCGACACAGCCGACCTCTACGGGCCTCACACCAACGAGATCCTAATCGGCAAGGTCGTCGCGGTTCTCGGTTGGGTTCTTTTTTGGGTATATGAATGTGCGCTCATGGGGTTCCATGTAATGGCAGGCGCTGCAAGGCGGCGTGAGGCAGAAGGTGGAGCTGGCCACCAAGTTCGGCGTCCTCGTCTTAGCCGACGGCAGCTGGGATGTCCGCGGGGACCCGGCGTACGTGCGGGCGGCATGCGAGGCCAGCCTCGCCCGGCTTGGCGTCGACTGCATCGACCTCTACTATCAGATTCGTATTGACAAGAATGTCCCCGTCGAGATCACGGTCAGAACCTACTTATATGTTCACTTCATTTAAACATTGAGAACTTCATCGTCGAAGACACTGATGAGCCTGATTTCTTGACTTCCGTCGGCAGATGGGTGAGATCAAGAAACTAGTCGAAGAAGGAAAGGTAAAATACGTTGGGTTATCTGAAGCCTCGGCGTCCACGATCAGAAGGGCACACGCAGTTCATCCTATTACTGCCATCCAGCTCGAGTGGTCCCTCTGGTCAAGAGACGTTGAAGAAGATATAATACCCACTTGCAGGTATTTGCAACAATATCTACCTAATCTTGTCCCCATTTTTTTTCCAAGAGTAATTTCACAATACATATCAACTGTTCCTCCTGCTGTATATAATTCTACAAACAACTTCCTAATTAATTGTTTTCCTTCTCAGAGAACTTGGCATTGGAATTGTGGCATACAGTCCACTGGGTAGAGGCTTCTTATCCACTGGACCTAAACTGGTGGACACATTAACAGACAACGATTTTCGCAAGGTGAATGAAGAGCTCTACCCATGATCACCCTACAAGCCGCTAGCTAGCTTACTTCTTTTCTAACAAATATCTCAATGCATTTCCAGTATCTACCACGATTCCAACCCGAGAACATGGAGAAGAACGCCGCCATATTCGAGCATGTGAGCGAGATGGCTGCCAGGAAAGGATGCTCGCCCTCGCAGCTCGCGCTGGCCTGGGTTCACCACCAGGGAGACGATGTGTGCCCCATACCTGGCACCACAAAAATTCAGAATTTCAACCAGAACGTGGGTGCTTTGTCTCTGAAGCTCACGCCCGAGGAGATGGCTGAGCTCGAGTCATTTGCCGCCATGGATGTTGTGCACGGTGATCGCTACCTCAACATTCACCCCAACACCTGGAAGGACTCTGAGACCCCTCCCTTGTCATCATGGAAAGCCACTTAGATATTCCTTATGGGATTTGATGTGTGGACGATTTGTGCCCCTGGTTCAAAACAGTTGCACATGATTAAAATGATTCAATAAGAAGTCTGTTAATCATATAATATGAAGTATTGAGCTAATGGAAGTGGAAGACAATATACTTGGTGTAATTAACATGAAGATCCTACTTATGAAATGATGACATGCACTACAATAAAACCACCACATACCATGGTATGTTACGTGGTAGAAGGGCATTTTTTTCATTGCCAAAACGGGTTCTACCACATGCACGAACTGTACGCAGTTTCGTTTCATAATCAATTAACCTTACTGATTATTTTGTCCCCTTGAGTAGCTTATGCATTGTGTGATACTATAAAAGACGTGCTTCAAATCCTTCATTAACAGATAAGGTACCTGCATTCAGAAAATCTTAAATCAGTAGCAATGTTGTCAGCCATGAGGATTCAAAGAGACTGCCAATTTTATCCGTGCAAAAGAAAACACTTGGCCATCCAAATTGGCTCACACAAATGCATGAACACAAATCCTCAGCAGGACCTATCAAGTTTTTCATCAACTGACGGGGAGTAACAATTCGGGCTCATCAGTTTCAGAGAGCAAGGATATATTAGAAACTAAATGTTCTAGCATCAAGTATATATCATCTCTCTCTGGATGATTCCGGTCTTCCACGAGGAATACATGAACTATATCTTTTAGCTCAATCCAACTGCACCCTGGTTCCTTCTTCATGTCGAGATTCCTCAATCTTGTTCTTACCTTCACAACATCATCCCACTTCCCCAATTTAGCATAGATATTAGACATAGCAACATATGCAGATACATGCTTTGTGCCCATGCAAAGCAACTTTTCAGTAACTTTTTCACCCATCTCCAAGTCCATTGAATACCAGCAGGCAGTGAGTAGGGCTCCCCATACCACCCCATCTGCTGGTACAGGCATTTCAGAAATGAACTTCTCAGCTTCTCTGATACGTCCGGTCCGACCGAGAAGATCGACAACACAGGTATAATGTTCCACAGTTGGAACTAGTCCATAGCTTTCCATGGAGTGGAAGAACCTCATCCCCTTGTTAACTAAACAAGCACGAGCACTGGCCATAAGGAGGCCCAAAAAAGTGATCTCATTGGGATTGATATCCTGCTTCAGCATTCTCCCAAATTCAACTATAGCTTCCAGCCATTGACCATTCTGTGCAAGCCCATTAATGAGTGATGTCCAAGAAGCAACATTTGGCGACATGATGCAACAAAATGCGCTTCGTGCATCACTGACACACCCACATTTCATGTACATATCTACAAGAGCTGTCCCAACATAGCCATTGGACTCAAAAGGAGTCTTGCAGAGGTGAGCATGAACCATTTTGCCTTGCTCGATGGTTCCAACAGTAGCACAGGCCTGCAATAGAGCAGGGAATGTTGACGGGCTGCATGCAATGGATAATCGGCACATGACCACAAATAGTTTTAGAGCTTCTGAAGAATGATCATTTTGAATGTAACCAGAAATCATCGAATTCCATGTTATCGTGTTTCTTTCGTCCTTTATCTGCTCAAACAGCTTTAGCCCCTCCTCCAACTTTCCATTCTGGAGAAGAACTGACATCATGGAGTTTAAGGTCACGATATTTCTCCGAGGCATCTTCTCAAACATCCTCTGGCAATGCTCGAGCCTCCCTTCAATACCATATACTTTAATCATCAGATTGTAGGAACCTGAATCATGCTCTGGCATCTGCGAGAAAACAATCTTTGCTTCCTCCGTCCTGCGCATTGCTACAAGCCCAGCAATTAATGTATTGGATGTGATCAAGGACGGCATTTCCAGGTCACTGTAAACCAGCAAGGCATCACCCACAGCATCAGAACTGCAGTAGAGATCCACAAGAGCACTGGTGATTAACTTGTCAGACCCAAACCCACTTCGAATCAAACAGCCATGAACAGATCTCCCAAAATCCAACGCTCCCATCTTCACACAGGCCCTCAAAACACTGTCGAAAGTGAACTCATTCGGCATCACGCCGTCATCCCCCAACATCCGCACAAACAACCAGATCGCTTTGCGACAGAGCTCACCTGCTCCCCGTGCATGGCCTGATATAACAGCGGTCCACGCAAACACATCGTGGGGCGCAGGCATCCGCTCAAGAAGGTCCAGGGCGTCACTCGGCAGATTGAACCTCACGAGCGCGACTACCATCGGGCTCCACAGTAGCCCGTTCCTCGGATGAAGGGAGTCGAAGAGCATGCGTGACGCGTGCAGGTCGAGACACGAGGAGTAGAAGTCCAGAAGGGAGGCCCCAACGACCTCCACGCTCTCAGACCCGGACTTCACCACCTGGCAGTGCACCTGCGCCCCGAAGCGAAGGTGGCGACCGCGGGCACAGGCGCCAAGCACCGACGCGTAGGTGGCCTCGCTCGGGCTCAGGCCCGAGCGGTGCATCTGCGTGGCTACCTCCAGCGCGTCAAGTGTGTTCCCGCGCCTCGCGTGGCCCGCGACCATCGCGTTCCAGGTGACCACAGTCCGGCGCGGCATATCGTCGAACAGCCTGCGGGCGGCCGCCATGTCGCCGCTGCTGAGCAGAGCTGTGAGCCGCATGTTTTGCGCCGGGATGGATGCATCTTCCTGGGGCTGCGTCGACGAGTGGCGCGGCGGGAGCCTTCTTGCGTGGGTAGCTGGTGGTCTTGGTTTCCAGAAGGCGGAATGTCTGGACCTGGAGAGCATGCAGTAGTCCCGCGGAGGCCGGAAGGGGGCTGCGTGGCGGCGAGGCGGCGAGACGCCGGTGTGCTGGTGGCTAAGCAGTGGCGGAAGAGGGTGACGCTGAGGTGATGACCGCAAGTAGCCGGCCAAGGAATCTGTCGAGCGGCCGGCCGGCGCCGCTCAGGGCGGACACGGCTTGTTTGACTAGTTTCTCGTGAACACGACGATGCTTGCGAATTTAGAATTTGTCAAAAGCATAATGCATTCGGTGTATTTTATAGGTACGGATGTACTTTCTCTGTCTTAAAAAAACTGTTATAAAAGCGCAAGCAAATAACGAATAACGAAACAAAACACACGCAGGGACAACCTGATAAGCTCATCCTCTGCTGATGGTTCACTGTCAAATCTGCCTACAATCTCTATTTCATGACCAACACCATCTTTGCCTGCGCCAAGCCGATCTGGAGGTCCAAGGCTCCCATGAAGTGCAAAATTTTTATGTGGCTCGTGGTACACAAAAGATGTCTCACTGCTGACATTTTGGAGAAGCGCGGATGGCCTCATAATGCGACCTGCACTCTGTGCAATAATGCTAACGAGAGCTGCACCCACTTGTTTGTCCATTGCCGGTTCTCGCATCAGGTGTGGAGCAAAGTGCGGGATTGGGCTAAAGCCGATTTTCCCATCCCAAATGATGACTTTTTGAGTACAGAGGACTGGTGGCTGCAAGCAAGGAAAAAGGCTCCAAAAATTTTGCGGAGGGATTTCGACACGGTGGCCATTCTAGTGCATTGGCGGATCTGGAAGGAACGGAACGCCCGCATTTTTCAGCAGAATTTCTGTACAATTGGGAGGGTTGGAGGGAGGCTGGTTGCATTGAAGCTTTTTAGTGAGTTGTCTCTACCTGTATACGGCTGAGGTTTCTCTTAAAGCCTTCCCTCCATTGTATTGGAGGTCTTTTGTTTCCTTTATTCGGCTACCTCAGCCGAGTTTGTACCAGACTTTGTACCTTCTTTTCTTCTACCTTAATGAAGTTCGGGTCGGCCATAGGCCCTTCGAAAGATTTAACGTGGAAAACCCCTTCCAACACAGAAGGTGAAAAAACCACGGGCGCCAGCCAGCAAAATTTCACTATATCGGGGAGTATTTACAAATGTTGTGGGTTATCTTATAATCTGATAAACCCTAGCCGGCGGCTTACAAGATGTATATATAGGCAATGCCAACGATCCGTACCGTACTAACGAGGATATGAATTTGGTAAACCCTCGCTCCGTTCGTCAGAAGTTAGCCTTCATTTAGTATATGAATTTGGATCACAATACAACAAACTCCACCTTGAGACAAATTCTATCTTGTAGCATGAACTTCAACAATCTCCTGAACAACAAAGAAAAACATTTGTTGGCGCCAACAGCCACTTGGGCTAAACAGTTATACCAACCAAGCTCGAGCAAAACTCAAACTTGGAAACATGAACTGGTTTTGTCATTATATCAGCAGGATTATCATGAGTACTTATCTTGCATACCTTCAGTTTACCTTGAGCAACAATGTCGCGAATATAATGGTACTTGATATCAATGTGCTTTGTCCTCTCATGGAACATTTGATCTTTAGTAAGGTATATTGCACTTTGACTTTCAGAAAACAAGTTAATGCAAGAATCATCTCCACAAAGCTCAGCATACAAACCTTTCAACCAAACAGACTCTTTGCAAGCTTCATTAATTGCAATATATTCTGCTTCGGTCGTAGATTGGGCAACAACAAATTGTAACGTTGCCTTCCAACTTACAGCACATCCACCAACAGTGAACACATAACCTGTGAGGGATTTTCTCTTATCCAAATCGGCAGTAAAATCTGAATCCACATAGCCTACGAGTCTCTCACCGGTCTTGCCAAACTTCAAGCAAGCTTTGGATGTGCCACGAAGGTACCTGAAAATCCACTTAACAGCTTTCCAATGTTCTTTACCAGGATCAGACAGGTATCGACTAACCAAACTCATAGCATATGATAAATCAGGACGAGAACAAACCATGGCATACATCAAGGAACCAACAGCACTAGAATATGAAACTCGAGACATGTATTCAATATCTTCATCAGTAATAGGACATTGCAATGCTGACAATTTGAAGTGAGAAGCAATTGGTGTACTAATAGACCTTGCATCATGCATATTAAAATGATGAATAACTTTCTGAATATAATTTTGCTGACTAAGAAATAACACACTAGATTTTCTATCTCTTGTAATTTCCATACCTAGTATTTTCTTAGCAGCACCAAGATCCTTCATCTCAAACTCACTACTTAACTGTGACTTTAAAGTAGTGATCTCTTTCTTGCTCTTGGCAGCAATCAACATATCATCAACATATAACAGCAAGTATATTGGCGATCCATTAACAAATTTGATATAAACACAACTATCATACTTAAATCTCTTAAACTCATGTGCAAGCATAAACGAATCAAACCTTTTATACCACTGTCTTGGAGACTGTTTCAAACCATAAAGGGATTTTTTCAACTTGCAAACAAGATCCTCCTTAACAGGCACAACAAAACCTTTAGGTTGGTCCATGTATATCTCCTACTCAAGCTCACCATGCAGAAAAGCGGTCTTTACATCTAGCTGCTCAAGCTCAAGATCATACATAGCCACAATACCAAAGAATGCACGAATGGAACTATGCTTCACAACCGGAGAGAATGCATCATTATAATCAATACCTAGAATTTGGCTGAAACCTTTTGCTACTAACCTTGCCTTAAACCTCGGAGGCTCATTAGGAGACAAACCTTCTTTTCTTTTAAATATCCACTTACAGCGGACAACCTTCTTTTGTTTAGGCAAGGGCACAACATCCCATGTGCCATTCTTGTCAAGCGACTGCATCTCCTCTTGCATAGCAGAAATCCACTTCATGCGGTCAACGGATGCAACGGCCTCAGTATATGTAGCAGGTTCAGTATCATGCTCCACCTGTTCAACACTACTCAAAGCATGATGAACAAGATTACATTCTTCAATTAAACGAGGACGTGGAGCTTTGTTACGCCTCGATCTATCAGCAGCAATGGAACTATTTGTTTGCTGCAAAACATGTGGTGAGTGCTGCACAACAGTGTTCTCATTTTCAGCAACATCATTTTCTTTCTCCTCCACGTGCTCCACCTGCACGCTAATCCTCTATTGTTCATCATCAGAATTATCAGAAAAATCAACAGCATCAGTAACATCTGTAGATGAACTCTTATAAAACATGACAGCCTCATTAAAGACAACATTCCTGCTATGCAAAACTTTCTTAGTTTCAAGATTCCATAACTTATATGCCTTAACTCCTGAACCATAACCAAGAAACACACACTTAACAGTCCTGGGCTCTAGCTTTCCATTATCAACATGAGCATAAGCAGTGCAACCGAAAACTCTCAATTGTGAATAATCAGCAGGTGAACCAGACCATACCTCAATAGGAGTTTTCTTATCAAACGGAATGCAAGGTGACCTGTTTATCAAGTAACAAGCGGTGGAGGCTGCTTCAGCCTAGAAACATGTATGTATACCAGCATTGGACAACATGCAGCGAGCCTTGGAGATGATGGTTCTGTTCATCCTCTCTGCCACACCATTCCGCTGAGGAGTATATGGGATGGTGTGGTGCCTGACAATGCCATCGTTGCTGCAATAATCATTGAAAATAGTAGAACAAAACTCCATGCCATTATCAGTACGAAGCAATTTAACTTTCTTTTCTGTTTGCTTTTCTACCATAACTTTCCACTTTCTAAAAGCATCAAACACATCAGATTTATGTTTCAGAAAGAAAGGCCACACTTTTCTGGAGTAATCATCTATGATAGTAAGCATGTAATTTGCACCACCAAGAGAAGTCTTGCGGGAAGGTCCCCACACATCAGCATGCACATAATCTAGAATCCCTTTAGTGGTATGAACGGAAGCATTGAATTTAACTCTTTTATGCTTACCAAAAATGCAGTGTTCACAGAACTCAAACTTACTCAAATTGCAGCCATCTAGCAGGTCTCTCCTGTGCAATTCTGCCATGCCATGTTCACTCATATGTCCAAGACGCATATGCCACAAATTAGTTTTACCAGGTTCATCAGGAATAACAGCAGTAACAATACTAGACAAAGTGCTACCTCTAAGAACATATAATTTTGCAGAATTCATATCACCAATCATGTGAACGAGAGAACCTTTTGATACCTTTAGAACTCCGTGAGAACCGGAGTGTTTGTACCCATCAACATCAAGGGTACTGAGAGAGATCATATTTCTGACCATGCCAGGTATGTGTCTCACATCTGTCAGAGTGTGTGTCATGCAATCATGCATCTTGATCTGAACAGAGCCAATTCCCACGATCTCACGTGGGTTGTTATCTCCCATACGCACAACATATCCACTCTGCACAAACTCATAAGAACTGAACCAATCTTTGTTACAGCAAATATGAAACGAACATGCAGAATCAAGGATCCACTCATCATTACCAGAAACACAAACAACAAACACAACTAGGCAATCGCCATTAGGATTATCACCGGAAACAACAGCAGCCTTACCATCACCCTCAGATTTGTTTTTCGGTTGGTAAGTACCGTTTCTTTTCTCTTTGTTCTGCAACTTCCAGCAATCATCAATATTGTGGCTAGTTTTCTTACAATACTTGCAGAACTTACCATCTTGTCCCTTGGACTTTGAGCGAGCTCTATCGGTCTTGCTCTTATCTTTGTTGTAGTTGTTGTAGTAGTTGTTTCTGTTCTCGGTCCTGCCTGGGACCTGCAGTGTTTCTGCCTTAGATGACGAACCCTCTGCATGCACCATAGATTTCATCTTTTCCCTCTGCTGGAGGGCCTCATAAACTTCGGCAAGGGTTAGTTCATCACGACTGTATAACAAGGTGTCTCAAAAATTCGCAAAAGAATTAGGCAACGGGACTAACAGTATAAGAGCTAGATCCTCATCATCATATTTTACCTCCATGAACAGCAAATCAGAAACGATCTCTTTAAAGATCGATAGGTGATTCATCATTGACGCACCTTCTTGCAGCTTGTGCGAGAACAACTTCATCTTCACGTGCATCTTACTGGTTAGATCTTTGGACATGCAGATCGATTCCAGTTTCAACCACAGCGCCGCTGTGGATTTCTTAGCCAGCACTTCCTGCAAGATATTGTTGGATAGATGAAGCTGAATTAATGAAAAAGCCTTACGATATTTCCTCTTTTCATCGTCGGTCCAGGTCTTGGCATCTTTCTTGCCAAATCCATCAAGAGCTTCATCCAGATCAGAAAATTGGGTAAGGATCGCCCTCATCTTCACTTGCCACATAGAAAATCTCGTGGTGTAATCCAGCTGCGGTAGATTGAACTTCAAGGAAGACATGTCGCAAAACCCTAGATTGAAACACGGGCTCTGATACAACTTATTATAAAAGCGACAAGCAAATAACGAAGAACGAAACAAGAACACACGCATGGGACACAAGATTAACATGAAAAACCCCTTCCAACACAGAAGAGGAAAAAACCACGGGCGCCAGCTGATACGTCTCCGACGTATCGATAATTTCTTATGTTCCATGCCACATTATTGATGATATCTACATGTTTTATGCACACTTTATGTCATATTCGTGCATTTTCTGGAACTAACCTATTAACAAGATGCCGAAGTGCCAGTTGCTGTTTTCTGCTGTTTTTGGTTTCAGAAATCCTAGTAAAGAAATATTCTCGGAATTGGACGAAATCAACGCCCAGGTTCCTATTTTGCCCGGAAGCATCCAGAACACACGAGAACCGCCAGAGAGGGGGCACAGGCCCACCAAACCATAGGCCGGCGTGGCCTAGGGGTGGCCCGCGCCCCCCTATAGTGTCGTCGCCTCGTTGACCTCCTGACGCCGCCTCTTCACCTATTTAAGCCCCCTCCACCTAAAACCTCGATACGAAAAAGCCACGGTACGAGAAACCTTCTAGAGCCGCCGCCATCGCGAAGCCAAGATCTGGGGGACAGGACTCTCTGTTCCGGCACGCCGCCGGGACGGGGAAGTGCCCCCGGAAGGCTTCTCCATCATCACCACCGCCATCTTCATCAACGCTGCTGTCTCCCATGAGGAGGGAGTAGTTCTCCATCGAGGCTCGGGGCTGTACCGGTAGCTATGTGGTTCATCTCTCTCCCTATGTACTTCAATACAATAATCTCATGAGCTGCCTTACATGATTGAGATTCATATGATGATGCTTGTAATCTAGATGTCATTATGCTAGTCAAGTGAATTTTACTTATGTGATCTCCGGAGACTCCTTGTCCCACGTGTGTAAAGGTGACAGTGTGTGCACCGTGTGGGTCTCTTAGGCTATATTTCACAGAATACTTATTCACTATTATGAATGGCATAGTGAAGTGCTTATTTATATCTCTTTATGATTGCAATGTGTTTTGTATCACAATTTATCTACGTGCTACTCTAGTGATGTTATTAAAGTAGTTTTATTCCTCCTGCACGGTGTAATGGTGACAGTGTGTGCATCTGTGTTAGTACTTGGCGTAAGCTATGATTATGATCTCTTGTAGATTATGAAGTTAACTATTGCTATGATGGTATTGATGTGATCTATTCCTCCTACATAGTGTGAAGGTGACAGTGTGCATGCTATGTTAGTACTTGGTTTAGTCGTATTGATCTTTCATGCACTCTAAGGTTATTTAAATATGAACATTGAATTGTGGAGCTTGTTAACTCCGGCATTGAGGGTTCGTGTAATCCTACGCAATGGTGTTCATCATCCAACAAGAGTGTAGAGTATGCATTTATCTATTCTGTTATGTGATCAATGTTGAGAGTGTCCACTAGTGAAAGTCTGATCCCTAGGCCTTGTTCCTAAATATCGCTATCGCTGCTTGTTTCTTGTTTCTTTGCGTTACTACTTTGCTGCGTTACTACCGCTTGTTTCTTGTCCTGGGCAAAGCACTTTTACGTGCCGTTGCCACTGCTCATATATATTCATACCACCTGTATTTCACTATCTCTTCGCCGAACTAGTGCACCTATTAGGTGTGTTGGGGACACAAGAGACTTCTTGCTTTGTGGTTGCAGGGTTGCATGAGAGGGTTATCTTTGACCTCTTCCTCCCTGAGTTCGATAAACCTTGGGTGATCCACTTAAGGGAAAACTTGCTGCTGTCCTACAAACCTCTGCTCTTGGAGGCCCAACACTGTCTACAGGAAAAGGAGGGGGGCATAGACATCAAGCTATTTTCTGGCGCCGTTGCCGGGGAGGAAAGGTAAAAGGCATTCATACTTCGGTCCCAGGTAACAGTACTTTTCTGGCGCCATTGTGTGTGTGCTCGAAGCTATTTCCCTTAGATCCTGCAATTGCATCTTTTTGTTTCTTGTTTTACACTAGTTAGGCATAATGGACAACAATGAGCTTCTTACTTTATTTCCTGATTTAAGACATGGATGGGTTGATCCGAAAATTAAAAAACCCATGGAACATATTAGTATGAACGCAATCACTGCTAATACTATGGATAAGTCTAAGCTTGGGGAAGCTAGTTTATATAAAAAAAAAATCTTTTTTGCTCCTCAGCTTTGGAAGAAATATTTTGCTCTGATAATGCTTTATCTCCCATATGCGATAACTCTAATGATGCTTCTGATATTTTAAATCCACCTGCTGAAAGTATTCCGTATAAAATACCTATGAAAATTATTGAACGTGTTATGGACAACCACTATAAAGGGGATGGAACTGTCCATCCTAGAGATCATTTACTGTTTTTGCACGAATTATGCGGATTATTCAAGTGTGCAGGTATCTCTATGGATGAAGTGAGGAAGAAGCTATTCTCTGTTTATTTGTCAGTAAAGCGGCGCATTGGTATAAATTGTTGGAGAATAGACATTCTCTTGGTTGGGAGGAAATTGCATCTCTCTTTTATTCTAAATTTTATCCTCCTCATGAAGTGCATATTGATAGGAATTATATTTATAACTTTTATCCTCGTGATGGAGAGAGTATTTCTCAAGCGTGGGGGAGACTGAAGTCACTAATGCTCAAATGTCCCATTCATGAGCTCCCCCGTAATGTTATTGTTAACAATTTTTATGCGAGGCTTTCAGGACAACACAAGGACTATCTGGACGCGTGTTCGGAGGGATCTTTCACAAGCAAGGAGGTTGAAGCTAGGTGGGATCTTCTTGATCGGATTAAGGAGAACGCTGAAGGATGGGAGAACAATGAAGGTAAAGAGTCAGGTATAAATTATGATTATGAATGCATTGAAGCTTTTATGGATACCGATAAATTTCGAAATATGAGTGCTACTTATGGTCTTGACTCTCAAGTTGCTGCAAATCTTTATAAAGCCTTTGCTTCTCATTTTGAATTGCCTAAAAAGAATTTTGATAAGTATCATGAACCTTTTAAAGAGGCTTGCATGAAGAATGAAATTGTTGTTAATTATTGCAATAAGCATGCTCAAACTCCTAAGAATGCTATTTCCTATAAGCATGTTAATTTTTGTGGAATACATAGACCTTGTGGAATTAATCAAATCAAAGATGAATATTGTATCCATCATGCTAATGAAAAAACTAGAAAGTGGCTTAGGGCTCTAGATGATCTTGGTAAAAAAGTTTGTGCCCTCTATCCTTTTATTTGTGAAGTTTGCCATGAAGTGGGTCATTTTAATTTTCAATGCTCCTCCAATGATAATTTGAACCCAATGAGTGCTGCAAATTTGTATTGTGATGGTGAAATTACTCCTAATCAGCATGATGAACTTACTTTATTTTTGGGGTGTGAAGAAGCTGTAGAAAAATCTCTTTGTTACATATGAGTGATCTTGATATTGATGATGTCCTGCATGGGTGTTTTTCTTATTGCATTGATAATAGCCATACAAATACTTACATACAAAATATTTTAGAAGATGACACCTTGCCAAAATATGATAGGACCATTTGTGTGTTTTCAACTAATTAATGAAAAGGAGGGATCCTCCCAAGTTTCTTCTATTGTTTCTGAAAGTAAATCAGGTTATGCGGACAAGCCACCCTTCAAGCCTCTTCCTCCTAAAGAAGGGAACGAGGAGAAGGAAGAGAAGAAGAAGAAGAAGAAGAAGGGAACGAAGAAGAAGAAGAAGAAGAAGGAGAATAAAAAGAAAGAGGTAACGGCGTATCCCCGCGTGAATGAGATAACGCTAGGTAACCGTAAGTATGTTGCTGATACGTCTCCGACGTATCGATAATTTCTTATGTTCCATGCCACATTATTGATGTTATCTACATGTTTTATGCACACTTTATGTCATATTCGTGCATTTTCTGGAACTAACCTATTAACAAGATGCCGAAGTGCCGATTCTTTGTTTTATTGTTTTTGGTTTCAGAAATCCTAGTAAGGAAATATTCTCGAATTGGACGAAATCAAAGCCCAGGGGCCTATTTTTCCACGAAGCTTCCGGAAGTCCGAAGACGAAACGAAGAGGGCCACGAGGCAGCCGAGCATAGGGCGGCGCGGCCCCCGCCCGCAGCGCGGCCCTATGGTCTGGGCACCTCGTGCCGCCTCTTGACCTACCCTTCCGCCTACTTAAAGCCTCCGTGACGAAACCCCGATGCGAGAGCCACGATACGGAAAACCTTCCGAGACGCCGCCAACGCCGATCCCATCTCGGGGATCCAGGAGATCGCCTCCGGCACCCTGCCGGAGAGGGGAATCATCTCCCGGAGGACTCTACGCCGCCATGGTCGCCTCCGGTGTGATGTGTGAGTAGTCTACCCCTGGACTATGGGTCCATAGCAGTAGCTAGATGGTTGTCTTCTCCCCATTGTGCTATCATTGTCGGATCTTGTGAGCTGCCTAACATGATCAAGATCATCTATCTGTAATTCTATATGTTGCGTTTGTTGGGATCCGATGAATAGAGAATACTTGTTATGTTGATTATCAAAGTTATATCTACGTGTTGTTTATGATCTTGCATGCTTTCCGTTACTAGTAGATGCTCTGGCCAAGTAGATGCTTGTAACTCCAAGAGGGAGTACTTATGCTCGATAGTGGGTTCATGCCTGCAATGACACAGGACGATGTGAGAAAGTTCTAAGGTTGTGTTGTCTGTTGCCCCTACGGATAAAACATTGATGCTATGTCTAAGGATGTAGTTGTTGATTACATTACGCACCATACTTAATGCAATTGTCTGTTGCTGTGCAACTTAATACTGGAGGGGGGTCGGATGATAACCTGAAGGTGGACTTTTTAGGCATAGATGCAGTTGGATGGCGGTCTATGTACTTTGTCGTAATGCCCAATTAAATCTCACTATACTCATCATGATATGTATGTGCATGTTCATGCTCTCTTTATTTGTCAATTGCCCAACTGTAATTTGTTCACCCAACATGCTGTTCGTCTTATGGGAGAGACACCTCTAGTGAACTGTGGACCCCGGTCCAATTCTCTTTACTGAAATACAATCTACTGCAATACTTGTTCTACTGTTTTCTGCAAACAATCATCTTCCACACAATACGGTTAATCCTTTGTTACAGCAAGCCGGTGAGATTGACAACCTCACTGTTTCGTTGGGGCAAAGTACTTTGGTTGTATTGTGCAGGTTCCACGTTGGCGCCGGAATCCCTGGTGTTGCGCCGCACTACATCTCGCCGCCATCAACCTTCAACGTGCTTCTTGACTCCTACTGGTCCGATTAAACCTTGGTTTCTTACTGAGGGAAACTTGCCGCTGTGCGCATCACACCTTCCTCTTGGGGTTCCCAACGGACGTGCCAACCACACGCATCAAGCAAATTTCTGGCGCCGTTGCCGGGGAGATCAAGACACGCTGCA
Source organism: Lolium perenne (assembly GCF_019359855.2). NCBI lineage: Eukaryota > Viridiplantae > Streptophyta > Magnoliopsida > Poales > Poaceae > Lolium > Lolium perenne. Next base: position 195,281,046 of record NC_067245.2, read on the forward strand.
AGGGGAGTCTCCACTTCTCAATCTCTTTACTTTTTTTTGTCTTGCTTAGTTTTATTTACTACTTTGTTTGCTGCACTAAATCAAAATACAAAAAAATTAGTTGCTAGTTTTACTTTATTTGCTATCTTGTTTGCTATATCAAAAACACAAAAAAATTAGTTTACTTGCATTTACTTTATCTAGTTTGCTTTATTTACTACTACTAAAATGAGTAATCCTGAAGTTGAAGTTCGTACGTTTAAGCAACAAGGGGGAGAATGTTTAAGAGATGCTTGGTATAGAATTAGTAATGCCCATAATAGGTGCACTAAGAAACACTCCACCACTATTTTACTCAGGAATTTTTATGTTGGTATCTCTAGCTGGAATAGGCATGTTCTTAATTGTATCGCAGGAGGTAACTTCTTAAGTACCCCTGCATTAGAAGCTAGCTGCATTATTGAGAGTCTATTTGGAATACCCCCTGTTGATAAAGTTAAAACTGAAATCTCTCTTGAAGATGTTATGAAAGAATTGGAAACCATAGAGAAAAATTTTCCAAGTATTGAAGCTAAATTGGAAGTGTTACTTGATAAAACTGATGAACTTGATAAATCCTTAGTAGGAATTGATGAAAGAATTAGTGTCCTAGGAACTTGTGTTGTCCATGATGATCAAATCAATAGGATTGATGAACTTGAAAAGGCTATGGGAACCTTGGGTTCAACATTTTCATCTCTTAAATATAAGGAGAAAGCTTATGTGGGTAAGGAGCAAAAGTTTATGTATGTCTCTAAAGTGCCTAAACCAAAGAAGTATTATTATAGGCCTAAAATTGACAAAACCCTTAGTACCACTGCGGATGGGGGAGCTCATAATAATGATACACCATCTCTCGATAATACTTGATACACACTTTCTGCGCCTAGCTGAAAGGCGTTAAAGAAAAGCGCTTATGGGAGACAACCCATGTTTTTACCTACAGTATTTTGTTTTTATTTTGTGTCTTGGAAGTTGTTTACTACTGTAGCAACCTCTCCTTATCTTAGTTTTGTGTTTTGTTGTGCCAAGTTAAGCCGTTGATAGAAAAGTAAGTACTAGATTTGGATTACTGCACAGTTCCAGATTTCTTTGCTGTCACGAATCTGGGTCTACCTCCCTGTAGGTAGCTCAGAAAATTAAGCCAATTTACGTGCATGATCCTCAGATATGTACGCAACTTTCATTCAATTTGAGCATTTTCATTTGAGCAAGTCTGGTGCCATTTTAAAATTCGTCAATACGAACTATTCTGTTTTGACAGATTCTGCCTTTTATTTCGCATTGCCTCTTTTGCTATATTGGATGAATTTCTTTGATCCACTAATGTCCAGTAGCATTATGCAATGTCCAGAGGTGTTAAGAATGATTGTGTCACCTCTGAATATGTTAATTTTTATTGTGCACTAACCCTCTAATGAGTTGTTTCGAGTTTGGTGTGGAGGAAGTTTTCAAGGATCAAGAGAGGAGTATGATGCAACATGATCAAGGAGAGTGAAAGCTCTAAGCTTGGGGATGACCCGGTGGTTCACCCCTGCATATATTAAGAAGACTCAAGCGTCTAAGCTTGGGGATGCCCAAGGCATCCCCTTCTTCATCGACAACATTATCAGGTTCCTCCCCTGAAACTATATTTTTATTCCATCACATCTTATGTGCTTTTTCTTGGAGCGTCGGTTTGTTTTTGTTTTTGTTTTGTTTGAATAAAATGGATCCTAGCATTCACTTTATGGGAGAGAGACACACTCCGCTGTAGCATATGGACATGTATGTCCTTGGTTTCTACTCATAGTATTCATGGCGAAGTTTCTCCTTCGTTAAATTGTTATATGGTTGGAATTGGAAAATGATACATGTAGTAATTGCTATTAATGTCTTGGGTAATGTGATACTTGGCAATTGTTGTGCTCATGATTAAGCTCTTGCATCATATGCTTTGCACCCATTAATGAAGAAATACATGGAGCATGCTAAAATTTGGTTTGCATATTTGGTTTCTCTAAGGTCTAGATAATTTCTAGTATTGAGTTTGAACAACAAGGAAGACGGTGTAGAGTCTTATAATGTTTTCAATATGTCTTTTATGTGAGTTTTGCTGCACCGGTTCATCCTTGTGTTTGTTTCAAATAAGCCTTGCTAGCCTAAACCTTGTATCGAGAGGGAATACTTCTCATGCATCCAAAATACTTGAGCCAACCACTATGCCATTTGTGTCCACCATACCTACCTACTACATGGTATTTTCCGCCATTCCAAAGTAAATTGCTTGAGTGCTACCTTTAAAATTCCATCATTCACCTTTGCAATATATAGCTCATGGGACAAATAGCTTAAAAACTATTGTGGTATTGAATATGTAATTATGCACTTTATCTCTTATTAAGTTGCTTGTTGTGCGATAACCATGTTCACTGGGGACGCCATCAACTATTCATTGTTGAATTTCATGTGAGTTGCTATGCATGTCCGTCTTGTCTGAAGTAAGAGAGATCTACCACCTTATGGTTAAGCATGCATATGTTAGAGAAGAACATTGGGCCGCTAACTAAAGCCATGATCCATGGTGGAAGTTTCAGTTTTGGACATATATCCTCAATCTCAAATGAGAAAATTATTAATTGTTGTTACATGCTTATGCATAAAAGAGGAGTCCATTATCTGTTGTCTATGTTGTCCCGGTATGGATGTCTAAGTTGAAGAATAATCAATAGCGAGAAATCCAATGCGAGCTTTCTCCTTAGACCTTTGTACAGGCGGCATAGAGGTACCCCTTTGTGACACTTGGTTAAAACAGTGCATTGTGATGATCCGATAGTCCAAGCTAATTTGGACAAGGTGCAGGCACTATTAGTACACTATGCATGAGGCTTGCAACTTATAAGATATAATTTACATGATGCATATGCTTTATTACTACCGTTGACAAAATTGTTTCATGTTTTCAAAATCAAAGCTCTAGCACAAATATAGCAATCGATGCTTTTCCTCTATGGAGGACCATTCTTTTACTTTCAATGTTGAGTCAGTTCACCTATTTCTCTCCACCTCAAGAAGCAAACACTTGTGTGAACTATGCATTGATTCCTACATACTTGCTTATTGCACTTATTATATTACTCTATGTTGACAATATCCATGAGATATACATGTTACAAGTTGAAAGCAACCGCTGAAACTTAATCTTCTTTTGTGTTGCTTCAATGCCTTTACTTTGAATTATTGCTTTATGAGTTAACTCTTATGCAAGACTTATTGATGCTTGTCTTGAAGTGCTATTCATGAAAAGTCTTTGCTTTATGATTCACTTGTTTACTCATGTCATATACATTGTTTTGATTGCTGCATTCACTACATATGCTTTACAAATAGTATGATCAAGATTATGATGGCATGTCACTCCAGAAATTATCTGTGTTATCGTTTTACCTGCTCGGGACGAGCAGAACTAAGCTCGGGGATGCTGATACGTCTCCGACGTATCGATAATTTCTTATGTTCCATGCCACATTATTGATGTTATCTACATGTTTTATGCACACTTTATGTCATATTCGTGCATTTTCTGGAACTAACCTATTAACAAGATGCCGAAGTGCCGATTCTTGTTTTCTGCTGTTTTTGGTTTCAGAAATCCTAGTAAGGAAATATTCTCGGAATTGGACGAAATCAAAGCCCGGGGGCCTATTTTTCCACGAAGCTTCCGTGAAGTCCGAAGACGAAACGAAGAGGGGCCACGAGGCAGCCAGAGCATAGGGCGGCGCGGCCCCACCCGGCCGCGCGGCCCTATGGTCCTGGGCACCTCGTGCCGCCTCTTGACCTACCCTTCCGCCTACTTAAAGCCTCCGTGAAGAAACCCCCGCATCGAGAGCCACGATACGGAAAACCTTCCGGAGACGCCGCCAACGCCGATCCCATCTCGGGGATCCAGAGATCGCCTCCGGCACCCTGCCGGAGAGGGGAATCATCTCCCGGAGGACTCTACGCCGCCATGGTCGCCTCCGGTGTGATGTGTGAGTAGTCTACCCCTGGACTATGGGTCCATAGCAGTAGCTAGATGGTTGTCTTCTCCCCATTGTGCTATCATTATCGGATCTTGTGAGCTGCCTAACATGATCAAGATCATCTATCTGTAATTCTATATGTTGCGTTTGTTGGGATCCGATGAATAGAGAATACTTGTTATGTTGATTATCAAAGTTATATCTACGTGTTGTTTATGATCTTGCATGCTTTCCGTTACTAGTAGATGCTCTGGCCAAGTAGATGCTTGTAACTCCAAGAGGGAGTACTTATGCTCGATAGTGGGTTCATGCCCGCATTGACACACAGGACGATGACAGAAAGTTCTAAGGTTGTGTTGTGCTGTTGCCACTAGGGATAAAACATTGATGCTATGTCTAAGGATGTAGTTGTTGATTACATTACGCACCATACTTAATGCAATTGTCTGTTGCTTTGCAACTTAATACGGAGGGGTTCGGATGATAACCTTTGAAGGTGGACTTTTTAGGCATAGATGCGGTTGGATGGCGGTCTATGTACTTTGTCGTAATGCCCAATTAAATCTCACTATACTCATCATGATATGTATGTGCATGGTCATGCTCTCTTTATTTGTCAATTGCCCAACTGTAATTTGTTCACCCAACATGCTGTTCGTCTTATGGGAGAGACACCTCTAGTGAACTGTGGACCCCGGTCCAATTCTCTTTACTGAAATACAATCTACTGCAATACTTGTTCTACTGTTTTCTGCAAACAATCATCTTCCACACAATACGGTTAATCCTTTGTTACAGCAAGCCGGTGAGATTGACAACCTCACTGTTTCGTTGGGGCAAAGTACTTTGGTTGTGTTGTGCAGGTTCCACGTTGGCGCCGGAATCCCTGGTGTTGCGCCGCACTACATCTCGCCGCCATCAACCTTCAACGTGCTTCTTGACTCCTACTGGTCCGATTAAACCTTGGTTTCTTACTGAGGGAAACTTGCCGCTGTGCGCATCACACCTTCCTCTTGGGGTTCCCAACGGACGTGCCAACCACACGCATCAGTTGCTCCTAATGATTATTGTGATAATGAATCTGAATACGATGATCTTCCTATGCCCTTTACATACATTAGCAATCATGATTTGAATGAGCACACTACTTTTGATATTGCAAATCACTGGGAAACTAATTCTGAAAATGATGATGACAATAATTGCCATAGTGTCAGTGCTATCCATGCTTCCTCCCATAATGATATAGAAAGCTCTAAGCTTGGGGAAGAGGTGTTTGAAAATCCTTTTGCTACTGGTCATTATGTTCTTGATACATCTCCTTCTAATAACAATGATGGTATGGACACAGATAAACCGACTGTGAAAGATAACTATTATATTTCTTATGATGACACTGTGCCTCCGATCTTTGATGATTATTATAAAGAATGCTATGATATAGGTTATAACTATCCTTATGAAACTTGTCATAGTCATGATTGGATTACCAAAAACAATTCCCTTAATATGCAACTTGTTTACCATGTTCAAATTCTTGATAATAATCTTGCTCCAATTACTATTAATGAGAATAACTTTTCTTATGCCAAATTTAATGATACTTCTATGCATATGAACCATGATAAGAATGTTTTAAGTGATGGGTATATTGTGGATTTCATCAATGATGCTACTGAAAGTTATTATGAGAGAGGGAAATATGGTTATATGCATCTTAATAATATTAAGTTTCCCCTCTTTATGTCGAGAATCTTGAAGTTACTCGTGTTTTATCCTCTTATGCTTGTCACTTTGTTCTTCACGAATTCATTTGTGTACAAGATTCCTCTTCATAGGAAGCATGTTAGACTTAAATTTGTTTTGAATTTGCCTCTTGAAGCTCTCTTTTGCTTCGAATACTATTTCCTGCGAGTGGATCATTAAAACTGCTGAGCCCATCTTAATGGCTATAAAGAAAGAACTTCTTGGGAGATAACCCATGTGTTTATTTTGTTACAGTAATTTTGTTTTATATTTGTGTCTTGGAAGTTGTTACTACTGTAGCAACCTCTCCTTATCTTAGTTTAGTGTTTTGTTGTGCCAAGTAAAGTCGTTGATAGTAAGGTTCATACTAGATTTGGATTACTGTGCAGAAACAGATTTTTTGCTGTCACGAATCTGGGCCTAATTCTCTGTAGGTACCTCAGAAAATTATGCCAATTTACGTGAGTGATCCTCAGATATGTACGCAACTTTCATTCAATTTGAGCATTTTCATCTGAGCAAGTCTGGTGCCATTTTAAAATTCGTCTTTACGGACTGTTCTGTTTTGACAGATTCTGCCTTTTATTTCGCATTGCCGTTTTTGCTATGTTGGATGGATTTCTTTGTTCCATTAACTTCCAGTAGCTTTGGGCAATGTCCAGAAGTGTTAATAATGATTGTGTCACCTCTGAACATGTGAATTTTTGATTATGCACTAACCCTCTAATGAGTTTGTTTTGAGTTTGGTGTGGAGGAAGTTTTCAAGGGTCAAGAGAGGAGGATGATATACTACGATCAAGAAGAGTGAAAAGTCTAAGCTTGGGGATGCCCCGGTGGTTTATCCCTGCATATTTCAAGAAGACTCAAGCATCTAAGCTTGGGGATGCCCAAGGCATCCCCTTCTTCATCGACAACATTATCAGGTTCCTCCCCTGAAACTATATTTTTATTCGGTCACATCTTATGTACTTTACTTGGAGCGTCTGTTGTTTGTTTCTATTTTTGTTTTTGTTTGAATAAATGCTTGTGTGGAAGAGAGACACGCTCCGCTGGTTCATATGAACACATGTGTTCTTAGCTTTTAATGTTCATGGCGAAGGTTGAAGCTGCTTCGTTAATTGTTGTATGGTTGGAATCGGAAAATGATACATGTAGTAATTACTAAAATGTCTTGGGTAATGTGATACTTGGCAATTGTTGTGCTCATGTTTAAGCTCTTGCATCATATGCTTTGCACCCATTAATGAAGAAATACATAGAGCTTGCTAAAATTTGGTTTGCATAATTGGTCTCTCTAAAGTCTAGATAATTTCTAGTAAGGTGTTTGAACAACAAGGAAGACAATGTATAGTATTATAATGCTTGTAATATGTCTTTTATGTAAGTTTTGCTGTACTAGTTCATACTTGTGTTTGTTTCAAATAACCTTGCTAGCCTAAAACCTTGTATCGAGAGGGAATACTTCTCATGCATCCAAAATCCTTGAGCCAACCACTATGCCATTTGTGTCCACCATACCTACCTACTACATGGTATTTCTCCGCCATTCCAAAGTAAATTGCTTGAGTGCTACCTTTAAATTTCCATTCTTCACCTTTACAATATATAGCTCATGGGACAAATAGCCTAAAAACTATTGTGGTATTGAATATGTACTTATGCACTTTATCTCTTATTAAGTTGCTCGTTGTGCGATAACCATGTTCCTGGGGACGCCATCAACTACCTTTTGTTGAATATCATGTGAGTTGCTATGCATGTCCGTCTTGTCTGAAGTAAGAGAGATCTACCACTTTAATGGTTAGAGCATGCATATTGTTAGAGAAGAACATTGGGCCGCTAACTAAAGCCATGATCCATGGTGGAAGTTTCAGTTTTGGACATATATCCTCAATCTCAAATGAGAAAAATTAATTGTTGTTACATGCTTATGCATAAAAGAGGAGTCCATTATCTGTTGTCTATGTTGTCCCGGTATGGATGTCTAAGTTGAGAATAATCAATAGCGAGAAATCCAATGCGAGCTTTCTCCTTAGACCTTTGTACAGGCGGCATAGAGGTACCCCTTTGTGACACTTGGTTAAAACATGTGCATTGCGATGATCCGGTAGTCCAAGCTAATTAGGACAAGGTGCGGGCACTATTAGTATACTATGCATGAGGCTTGCAACTTGTAGGATATAATTTACATGATACATATGCTTTATTACTACCGTTGACAAAATTGTTTCTTGTTTTCAAAATCAAAGCTCTAGCACAAATATAGCAATCGATGCTTTCCTCTTTGAAGGACCATTCTTTTACTTTTATGTTGAGTCAGTTCACCTATTTCTCTCCATCTCAAGAAGCAAACACTTGTGTGAACTGTGCATTGATTCCTACATACTTGCATATTGCATTTGTTATATTACTCTATGTTGACAACTATCCATGAGATATACTTGTTACAAGTTGAAAGCAACCGCTGAAACTTAATCTTCCATTGTGTTGCTTCAATGCTTTACTATGAATTATTGCTTTATGAGTTAACTCTTATGCAAGACTTATTGATGCTTGTCTTTAAGTACTATTCATGAAAAGTCTTTGCTGTATGATTCACTTGTTTACTCATGTCATATACATTGTTTTGATCGCTGCATTCATTACATATGTTTACAATATGATCAAGTTTATGATGGCATGTCACTCCAGAAATTATCTTTGTTATCGTTTACCTGCTCGGGACGAGCAGAAACTAAGCTTGGGGATGCTGATACGTCTCCGACGTATCGATAATTTCTTATGTTCCATGCCACATTATTGATGATATCTACATGTTTTATGCACACTTTATGTCATATTCGTGCATTTTCTGGAACTAACCTATTAACAAGATGCCGAAGTGCCGATTCTTTGTTTCTGCTATTTTTGGTTTCGTAAATCCTAGTAAAGAAATATTCTCGGAATTGGACGAAATCAACGCCCAGGTTCCTATTTTGCCCGGAAGCATCCGTAACACACGAGAACCGCCAGAGAGGGGGCACAGGCCCACCAAACCATAGGCCGGCGCGGCCTAGGGGTGGCCCGCGCCCCCCTATAGTGTCGTCGCCTCGTTGACCTCCTGACGCCGCCTCTTCGCCTATTTAAGCCCCCTCGACCTAAAACCTCGATACGAAAAAGCCACGGTACGAGAAACCTTCCAGAGCCGCCGCCATCGCGAAGCCAAGATCTGGGGGACAGGACTCTCTGTTCCGGCACGCCGCCGGGACGGGGAAGTGCCCCCGGAAGGCTTCTCCATCATCACCACCGCCATCTTCATCAACGCTGCTGTCTCCCATGAGGAGGGAGTAGTTCTCCATCGAGGCTCGGGGCTGTACCGGTAGCTATGTGGTTCATCTCTCTCCCTATGTACTTCAATACAATAATCTCATGAGCTGCCTTACATGATTGAGATTCATATGATGATGCTTGTAATCTAGATGTCATTATGCTAGTCAAGTGAATTTTACTTATGTGATCTCCGGAGACTCCTTGTCCCACATGTGTAAAGGTGACAGTGTGTGCACCGTGTGGGTCTCTTAGGCTATATTTCACAGAATACTTATTCACTGTTATGAATGGCATAGTGAAGTGCTTATTTATATCTCTTTATGATTGCAATGTGTTTTGTATCACAATTTATCTATGTGCTACTCTAGTGATGTTATTAAAGTAGTTTTATTCCTCCTGCACGGTGTAATGGTGACAGTGTGTGCATCCGTGTTAGTACTTGGCGTAAGCTATGATTATGATCTCTTGTAGATTATGAAGTTAACTATTGCTATGATGGTATTGATGTGATCTATTCCTCCTACATAGTGTGAAGGTGACAGTGTGCATGCTATGTTAGTACTTGGTTTAGTCGTATTGATCTTTCATGCACTCTAAGGTTATTTAAATATGAACATTGAATTGTGGAGCTTGTTAACTCCGGCATTGAGGGTTCGTGTAATCCTACGCAATGGTGTTCATCATCCAACAAGAGTGTAGAGTATGCATTTATCTATTATGTTATGTGATCAATGTTGAGAGTGTCCACTAGTGAAAGTCTGATCCCTAGGCCTTGTTCCTAAATACTGCTATCGCTGCTTGTTTCTTGTTTCTTGCGTTACTACTGCTGCGTTACTACGCTTGTTTCTTGTCCTGGGCAAAGCACTTTTCTGGTGCCGTTGCCACTGCTCATATATATTCATACCACCTGTATTTCACTATCTCTTCGCCGAACTAGTGCACCTATTAGGTGTGTTGGGGACACAAGAGACTTCTTGCTTTGTGGTTGCAGGGTTGCATGAGAAGGATATCTTTGACCTCTTCCTCCCTGAGTTCGATAAACCTTGGGTGATCCACTTAAGGGAAAACTTGCTGCTGTCCTACAAACCTCTGCTCTTGGAGGCCCAACACTGTCTACAGGAAAAGGAGGGGGGCGTAGACATCACCAGCCAGCAAAACTTCACTATATCGGGGAGTGTTTACAAACGCCGTGGGTTATCTGATAAACCCTAGCTGACGGCTTACAAGATGTATATATAGGCTGTGCCAACGATCTGTACCGTACCGCAGGTGGCTGCCGCCCCCCCCCCCCCCCCCCCCCGCACCCCCCTTCGCAGGCGTCCCTCGCTCCGCTCGTCAGAAGTTAGCCTCCCTTTAGTATGTGAATTTGGATCACAATACAACAAAAACTGCTCAATATTTTATAGGTACGGATGTATCTATAACTAAAATTATCTATATACCTTCATATCTACATAAAGTTAAGCAGATTTTGTACAAACTATAGAAGTACTAACAAAATTCAGTATATGGATTTTTTGTGTGAAAATAGGATGATCCCAGCCTTTAAATCAATTAATATATATAATCATGTATTACTGATTATTAAATTATGTCAACAAAAAAATAGACCCCCAAAAACCTCAGTGCGTCTCGATCTCACAAAAAGAAAACCTCAGGGCCGCACAATGTCTCTACAAACATGCTAAAAAAACCCAGAGCGACAAATATTTCTCTACTCTTAGACAATGCTACAAACCCTATAACATATCACATATGACAAAGGATTTTCCTACTGTTTACCTTGTTGTTCCTCTCTCAATCTGGAAACTATGAGCATAAGACTTGCAGCCTCTTATTGACAAACTTCATGATAAGTTCTCATGTTGGCATGCAGGTTTGTTGTCCATGGGTGATAACTCGGTGCTTATCAAGTATGTGCTCTCGGCAGCTGACAAGGTATTAACTTGTCAATGCCTACAAGTAGTAGACTAGGGTTTCGTTGGATGTAGAGGGCAAGTAGATCTCGAAGGTTTCAGCCGAAAAGTACTCGACGATGTAAAAACTAAGGTTTATGAGACAATGATCCCCTCCTTTCTTTGTCCCTCGACTCCCCCTTATATAGGAGGTGGAGCCGAGGGATTCATGATACACAAGTTTACAGAGTCCGGGAGGGTTTCTAACCCGTCCCGCAAGATTACAAATGACGACTCCTATTACAACTCTAACCTTCCTTAATAGTATCTCGGGCTTCCGAATCTTCTTATTCTTCGGGTCGTGGGCCTTCAGTAAACCCCGGGTACCATCTTCGGCAGGCCCATTGGGTATGCCTATGTCAGTAGCCCCCGAGATTTTGCTTGAATCACAGAGTCAAGGAAAATCTCCACCTTTATATTTTCTCAATAGCTCTAAACTTTACCATATATCTTTGCATACGAATTTCTATATTGTACAGGGATAGTGGTAATTGGGGCTAGTTCATCTGACGGATCAGGTACTAGTTAACTGCTCTAGTGGCAATCCGCAAAAACCTACTTCAAGATCATGTCCCTGGACATGATCTCGGGATACTGGTGTAAACTTCGACAGGTGCCGCTTAAGGTCTTACCATTCTGTCGAGTCTCAGTCATATTTTATCGGGTACCTAACGCGTCCGTTAGGATTTTTCTTCGTATCTGTTGATATGGAAAAAAGTAGCAAACCGACGTCAGAGACGGCGCCACGCCGCACAGAACGGATCTGGGGTCTTACCTTCGCAAATTTTGCGGCATTCAGAGATTTATTCGCAACTTTGGCGCTCTGAGAATATAGTGTCGAGTGCTTATTCGGCTGTTGGAATAGCACATTTTATTGAGTCAACAGATGACTTATATTGCTCTCCCGATGGGAGTATATGCAGAGTTATTTGCATAACTCGAAATATACTCACTTCCTCTTTCTTTTTCTTTTTTTATAATTTCATCGGGTACGCGAACAGCGTTCCCGATGGGAGTAGCCCCCGAGGCTACAGTCAAGAACTTGTGCTTGAGTGTAGGCTCCACGCCTTATGTCGCTATATTTTTGTCCTGTCGCATAATTTTTCAAATCTATCGGGTGCGCCAACAGCGCTCCCGATGGGAGTAGCCCCCGAGGCTATGAGCAAATACTTGTATTTGATCATAGACTCTCGCCATTTCTATTTTGACTTTCTCAACTTTTTCATTTTTTCCAAAGTAGCCCCCGAGCATTTGGGCAAAAACTTGTATTTATTCAAAAACTCTCGAAACAATCTTATGCCGTCGCCGTTCTTGCAAAGCTTCCTAGCCGAGATTTTCTTTTACCAAGGTGACATCACTGCTGATGACAGCCACGACCAATGTATCGGGAAAACGCGAGAACTGCTATCTCTCTGCCTTGTGGACCCAGAAGTCATGTCAATTTGACACGTTGTGCAAGTGGGGGACACACGTCCTCCGCTTTTCCTGGCGCACGTACTGTAGCTGCTGCACTTTCTTATCTATATGAAATTACGTTTTACCCCTTGTCCACGTGTACACCATCTGTCCCGTACTCTCTCGATCCAACGGCACGACGGTTCACCGTACCTCTATTTAAGGTCATCATCTTCCTCCTCTAATCCTTTCGCTCACGCCGCATCTCTGCTGCTCCGCTGCAAAAATCCTCCATTGCTCTCCCTGCTTCAAGCGCTCAAACACCTACAAGTAGATTCGATTCCCACAGATGGCGCCAATTGACAAGGTATTAACTTGTCAATGCCTACAAGTAGTAGACTAGGGTTTCGTTGGATGTAGAGGGCAAGTAGATCTCGAAGGTTTCAGCCGAAAAGTACTCAACGATGTAAAAACTAAGGTTTATGAGACAATGATCCCCTCCTTCTTTGTCCCTCAACTCCCCCTTATATAGGAGGTGGAGCCGAGGGATTCGTGATACACAAGTTTACAGAGTTCGGGAGGGTTTCTAACCCGTCCCGCAAGATTACAAACGACGACTCCTATTACAACTCTAACCTTCCTTAATAGTATCTCGGGCTTCCGAATCTTCTTATTCTTCGGGTCGTGGGCCTTCAGTAAACCCCGGGTACCATCTTCGGCAGGCCCATTGGGTATGCCTATGTCAGCAGCCCCAATTCATACTATGCTAGCGGCTGACATGCCAAAACTGATTAAGGATGCTATCATCAGAGGGCAGCGCTCCTTCTTCTGTTCGTCAGGTCGAGATAATGGTGGAGGCAGTTGTGATGTTGCCTGGAAAGACGTCTGTCCCCCAGTCGAACATGGTGCCCTGGGTGTTCTTGATTTAAAGCGCATGAGATTGGCTCTACGTGCACGCTGGGCTTGGCTCCGTAGAACTGATGACTCTTGCCCTTGGACCAACTTTCTCATCCATCTTGGTCGCCATGTCGAGAAGCCCTTGTTTATGCATTAACTACCGCCACCCTTGGCAATGGCACTAAGCTACTTTTCTGGTCGGATAGATGGCTTGCTGGGCAGAGTATTACAGATCTTGCCCCTGCCGTGATTGGTGTTGTCAATCCTCGTGTCATCAAACGCCGGTCAGTCGCCGTAGCCTTGCTAGAGAATGCCTGGATCGGGGATATCACTGGCACCCTCTCCACTGAAGCTATCATCCAATTTCTTCACTTAGTGGGCATCATTGCTGAGCAGGTGCTGCATACCGGCTCGTAAGACTGTTGCCTGCCAAAACCCACCGGCGAGCAGCGACGAGCAACACGAAGAGCCGGGAGGCTTCCAAGACGGCTGGTGGGCCCTGGTCCCTCGGTCGACGGCCCGCAATGCTCTAGCACACGTCCTGACGGTCGCAAGGGCGTGCCACCTGACCTATACCTGGTCAGGGAGGTGTTGGATCGCTTCGATTAGTTTCCTGCATGGTAGACACGTAAACATTAAATGAGCCTCGATCGGCTCTCAGGTTACCCTGCTCATCGGCTCAAAGAGCCGATTGACCCATGGTTCATGTTAGATCTTGCAATAACATGGGTATCCTGCTTCATTATATTAAGCTAAATCAATCTACGACAGTTTAGGGTTTTCACCGTATAACCGGAACATCCTACACGTAGTTGAGCCTAGCAGATACGAAAGATGATGGAAAACTAACCCTAAAAGAGGCCTAAAAACCAACATAAAGTCGATTCCCGGAACATCCCTTCTAGGATCGGTAAGCCATACCTAGCGCACTACTGGATCGTTCAACCCGTTTGCAAGGCCTAACCATACGGATATCAAACTAATCCTTGAAGAACAAGGAGCAACTATAACAGATCGAATCTACTAAATAAAGATGAAGCAAGATGCCACCCTTACACCTAAGATAGGTGTAAGGGCGGCTAGACATCGAGGGGCAGCATAGCTAAGCAAGCATATCAAAATAACAACGATGCAAGCCCCAAAACATCTACGATAAGTAGTGTTACTCGCCATCAACAAGGCTTCAGTACGAGTAACACCAGATAACGAATAAACCTGTACTGCCTAGATCGCAAGATGCGATCTAGGCAGCATGATGCTTACCCGGAAGAAACCCTCGAAATAAGGGGTGGCGATGCGCCTAGATTGTGTTTGTTGTGAACGTGGTCGTCCTCCTTTCTCAATAACCCTAGATACATATTTATAGTCCGGGGACTTTCTATCTTTGGAATACACCTAATTGTGTACGAGCTAAACTCTATCTCTTAGTTCTAAACTAAGATGCAATCTATTATAATATACAGATACATGGGCAATCTAGCCCAAACTCTCGTGCAAGGCCGCTTCAGAGACGCTCCACGTGTATATCATCCAAGCCCATCTCAATTACGGCCCATCTCCTGATTTGGCCAAAATCCGGTGATAACACATGCCCCCCTGGTTTTGGTAATGATAATTCCAAAACCACTCTGTTTTTTCTTCGTAGGGTCATGTCGTGGCAGAGCAGAACCGCTTCAGTATCTTTCCATCATGATGCCCTGTCTTCTCAACTTCTGCACGATTGACGGTTTTGGCACCGCGTCCACGAAAACTGCTCAAGCATTAAATCTTCACTATATCCCCCTTATTTAACCGCATCGAGCAGTTCATCTCTTCATTCCCCTGCTCCGTACTAGCCATCGGCAAAAAACCCCCCTCTGCAGCCATGTCTTCCTCTTCCTCCTCTGCCTCTTCCGGCCTTTCCTTCCGCTCCTCCTCCTCCTCCAGCGAGCTAGAGCCGGAAGTCAATCTGATGGCCATATACGAGGCTCTCGCCCCCGAATATTGGGACGCGAGGGATTGGGACTCCTCCATCGAGTCAGAGGGCGACGAGCCCCTCACCGACGGGGAAGAAGACCTCCAGTTCCTCGTTGACGGGGAGCTGGAGGCGGCAAGCGACGACGACCTCTTCTCATGGGAGGCGGACCTCTCCTCCGACGAAGAGGAAGAAGAGGTGGAGGAGGACTCCTCCTCCGAGGAGTACCCACCGGCCAAGCGCTTCCGCGTCGGGTCGGATGACGACGACGACGATGACGAGGAGGATGAAGCCCCTGCCGGCGGCTTCATCAGCAGCGACGAGGACGCCGCCGGCAGCAGCGCCGACAACGGCGAGGACAGCGACGACGAGGGCAGCGACGGCCCTTAGATTAGGGAGTAGTGCAGGGCTGGTAGTGGTAGTGCATTAGGCATCGGATGATCCTTTTGAGAGCCATCAGCTCTTCCTTGTAAAATCTTTCTGTTAATCAATGAAGAATGTTCCTCCAATTTGATTTTCCAATTGTCCAATTCTAATCTTCCGATTGTCAAAGTAGGTCAACGCACCAAGAACCGATAGCAGCGTATTGGTCTTTCACCATCAAACGCCCATAAGGCTAACCCGATAACCAAATTATACAGGTTCAAGCAGACATTCCCAAAATTCAGATGATAACTTGATACCTGCTCATAATATTTTGTAGCTCTAGAGTCGATGTCTGCGCATCGGCTGTTTTATTCTTAAGTCGATGTTTGTGCATCGGCTGTTGCTTTGCACGTATATTTCTTTTTATCGGCCGATTTCATGCATCGGCCCCCATATTCCACTGTCCATCATCCCCATACTTGGGAAGAAAATAAAATAAAAAATTTACTGGCCGATTTCGTGCATCGGCCTCCATATTTTACTGCCCATCATCCCACATACTTGGGAAATACTTCTTGAGATGCTGGCCATTGACAGCCACTGGGAACTTCACACCATCCAACTGCTCGAGCATGTATGCATTACCCTTCAAAACTTGGTCGACTTTGTACGGCCCGTGCCAATTTGGAGACCATTTACCATACGCTTTATCCTTAGTCCCCAACGGCAACACAGCTTCCCATACCAGATCACCAACGTGGAACTCCTTCGGTCTCACCTTCTTATTATATGCGCGAGCTACCTTGGCTTTGTTCTCCTTGATTTTCTCAAGTGACCATAATCTGAGTTCCGTTACATCCTCAATGATGTCACTCATCAGGGCTGCATATTCTTCAGTTGTTAAATCATTCTGAAACGTAGTCCGTCTCGAGCCAGCCGTGATTTCCCAGGGCAACACAGCTTCTTGTCCGTAGACCAGATGGTATGGTGAGGTCTTTATTGCTCCATGACACGACATGCGATAAGCCCACAAAGTCTCTGACAACACCTCGTGCCAACGTCTAGGATACACGTCAATTTTCCTCTTAATCAGCTTGATAAGGCTCTTGTTGGACGCTTCAGCTTGCCCATTTGCTTGAGCATAGTATGGAGACGATCGGATCAGCTTGATTCCCATGTCCTCGCAGAACTTTCTAAACTCCTTAGAAACGAAAACCGAACCTCCATCGGTCGTGATAGTCTGGGGAATCCCGAATCTATGAATGACCTGTTCCTTCACGAAACTGATGACATATTTGGATGCTACTGACTTCATAGGGACGGCCTCCACCCACTTAGTAAAATAATCTGTAATGGCCAGAACCCACTCATGGCCTTTGCTCGATGGAGGATGAATTTTGCCGATCATATCCATGCCCCAACCTCGAAATGGCCAAGGTTTGATGATGGGATTCATCGCTGATGCAGGTACCATCTGAATACTCCCAAACTTCTGACATGCTTGACACCCTTTATAGTACTTAAAACAATCCTCAAGCATGGTGGGCCAATAAAATCCCGATCGCCTGATCAGCCATTTCATCTTATGAGCCGATTGATGCGTTCCACAGGCACCTTCATGTACCTCATGTAAGAGCCGATTGGACTCGGCTGGTCCCAAACATTTGAGAAGTAACCCTTCCAACGTCCTGTAGAACATGTCATCCCCAATTAGGACGTACTTCATGGCCTTGTATCTTATCCATTTAGGTCCCCCCCGAGCCGAATCTTTCAAGTAATTGAAAATATCGGCTCTCCAGTCATCTGGTTCCATGAACTGCACCTGGACATCGGTTCCATCTGCTACATCCTTGTATCCTGATGCCATCTGTGCGAGATCGTTCGCCTCGGTATTCTGCGACCTTGGGATCCAATTGAAATTTATATACCTGAACTGTGTCATCAGCTCACGGCATTGCATCCATAATGGGAAGAGCGACTCTCTCTCACATTTGTATTCCTCCGTGAGTTGGGAAATCACCAATTTGGAGTCTCCAAAAAGTTCCACTGCTTCTGCCCCGGCTTCCAATAGCAACTCCATTCCCTTGCATATTGCTTCATACTCAGCGACGTTGTTGGTGCAAGGGGTAGGTAACCTGATGGAGAAGGAATATGTTGCCCCCCGAGGCGACAC
This sequence comes from Lolium perenne, assembly GCF_019359855.2. Taxonomy (NCBI): domain Eukaryota; kingdom Viridiplantae; phylum Streptophyta; class Magnoliopsida; order Poales; family Poaceae; genus Lolium; species Lolium perenne. Next base: position 195,298,860 of record NC_067245.2, read on the forward strand.
GAGTAGAATGCCGATGACGCAACCATCATCACAAACCGATCCATCGAAGAACATGGCCCATGCACGCACAGTCAGTGCTGCTATATCAGTGTTTATTCGTTCAGCAATAAGATCGGCCAACACCTGTCCCTTGAAGGCTTTCGCAGGCTGATACCGGATATCAAATTCCGATAATGCAAACATCCATTTACCGAGTCGGCCTTTCAACACAGGAGCCGACAACATATGCTTGATGACGTCTGATTTGCATATGACGATAATTTCTACTGACAGCAGAATATGCTGAATCTTGGTGCAGGTGAAAAACAAACAGAGGCACAACTTCTCGATCTCAGGGTACCTCGTTTCTGCATCCAACATTCTTCTGCTGAGGTAGAAAACCACTCTCTCCAGACCATCATAAACTTGCACCACCACTGAGGCGATGGAGGTGTCAGCTACTGACAAGTAAATGTAGAATGGCCTGTCTTGCTGTGGCGGAACCAACACAGGTGGCTTCATTAGATACTCCTTAATCTCGTCAAATGCTTCTTTGTTGCTCGCCCCAAATGAAACTCCTCATCAGCCTTAATTTTCACCAAGCCCATGAATGGCTCGATTCGCCCTGACAGATTGGAGATGAATCGTCTGACGAAGTTGATTTTGCCGATGAGACACTGGAGTTCTTTCTTCGTGGTAGGTGGCTTCATCGTTCGCACTGCCTCTTGGCTTTTCAGGCCGATCTCAATTCCGCGTTCATGAACCAAGAAACCCAAGAATTGACCAGCCGTTACACCAAAAGCACACTTCTTTGGATTCATTCTTAGTCCGAACTTTCTAGTTCGGTCCAGCACGTGTCGCAAATCCTCCAAGTGTCCTTCCACTGCAACAGACTTGACAACCACGTCATCAATGTAAATCTCCACCAATTTGCCGATCAGATCATGAAAGATGTAATTCATGGCTCTTTGGTACGTCGCGCCGACATTTTTCAGCCCAAATGTCATGACTACATACTCAAACAAGCCCACCGAGCCTGGTACTCTGAATGCAGTCTTGTGTATATCTTCTGGAGCCATGAAAATTTGGTTGTAGCCGGCATTGCCATCCATGAAACTTAGAACCTTATGACCAGCAGCTGCATTGATCAACGTCTCTGCTACCGGCATTGGGTACTCATCCTTTGGAGTGGCTCTATTGAGATCCCGAAAATCTATGGCGACGCGCCATCGGCCTTCCTTTTTCTCTACAGGTACGACGTTGGAAATCCACTCAGCATACCTGCATGGCCTGATGAATCCGGCGTTCAGCATTTTCTCGATCTCTTTCTTGACTTCTACCAGAATCTCGGCCTTCATCTGTCGTGCTCGCTGCTGGAACGGCCGAAATCCTTTCTTCAGAGGGAGCCGATGCTCAATGATGCTCCTGTCTAACCCTGGCGTCTCTGTGTAATCCCATGCAAAACAATCTGGGTATTCTTTCAACAAAGCTATCATCAGGCTCCTCAGATGCGGATCTAATTTTTTACTGATAAATGTTGGTCGTGGCTTATCCCCAGGACCAATGTCAATCTCTTCTAGCTCATCAGCTGATGTAAACCCATATCCTAGCTTTCCGTCGCCTGCTAGATCGATGCTGAACACAGGCAAAACATATGGCGAGGATAATATGGGCTGATTGCTGGAATCGGCCTCCTTTTTCATTGCATTGCTCAATGAGGGTTTACAACTTATTGGTTCTCTAGCATGGCTACGTGACGTGCTTGAGGTGAGATTATTGCTTTTTATTTTTTGGGGCCGATCGCAGGGATCGGCCTCGCCACGTACGTCCATTGCCCCTGGTCTTGCTACTCTGTCAGGCCGGTGGATAAGACCAGCCTCACCCCGTTTTTTGAAGCTTCGATGCGCTCACAGCCGTCCAAACTGATTCCAGAGATCGGCTCTTGGTCATCTGCATCCCAAATGTTCATGCCAGCTAGTGAGATCTCGATCGAGTCATCTGCATGAACGACCTCCACTTCATCTCCATCCCACTGTATCAGGCATTGGTGCATCGTAGATGGAATGCAGCAGTTAGCGTGAATCCAATCCCTCCCTAGCAGGACAGCGTAGGTGCTCTTGCTGTCGACGATGAAGAACGATGTAGGGATGGTTTTCTGGCCTACGGTTAGATCTACGTTCAGAACGCCTTGTGCTTCTGATGCTTGGCCGTTGAAATCGCTTAGTGTGACGTTGGTCTTGATCAGATCTTCGTTAGAGCGTCCCAAACGCCGTAGCATGGAGTATGGCATTATATTGACTGCTGCTCCCGTGTCGACCAACATCTTGTTGACAGGCTGCCCATTGATATAACCTCTCAGGTACAGGGCCTTCAAGTGCCTGTAGCTCCTCTCTCGTGGCTTCTCAAAGACAACTGGCCGTGGACCGCAGTCAAACTGTGCTACTGGCACTTCTTCAGTTCTTGGAGCATGAAACTCCGACGGCAGTATGAACACCATATTTATGTCAGCCGATGCCTGTGCATCGGCTTTTGTCTGCTTGGGGCGTCATTCCTTCTTGTGTGGCCGCGCCTCCGTCTCCAATGTCTGCTGAATTTTCATGGCCAGATCGGGCCGTGCTTTCCTCAACGTGTACAGGTATTGCGCTTCGGCTTCCTCTAAGTTACGTAGCCGCTGAACCCTACGCTTCTGGGAATGACTGAGTCCATCAGGGCACCACCTTGGCCGGTGGTACCTATCTTCTTCTTCATCTTCTGACTCCTCGAAGTCTTTATCTCGAGATGACTCAGCTCATCCGCTCTGAGGTGGGAGAGGCCCTAGACGCTTGAACACTGAAACCTCACTTGTGCCCTTCCTCTGCTGTCTACATTCTGGGCAGCTGTCGATTGTAGGCAATCGGCTCATTCCTGAGTCCCAGCAGTGCTTAAAGAAAGGACAATCCCAGTGTCTGTCCATGTCTTCCTGCTCTCTTGATCTCCCTTTAGCGCGGCGTTCGTATCCTTCGTCGTCTCTATCATATCGACGATGTTTTCTGTTGTCTGCACCAGACCGACGATATCTGTCGTCATCGACGTCGTACCGCTGGCGTCGGTCGTACTGGTACTCATATTTGTTAAGGAGATGCGCGGAGAGTGGTCGTTGGTACCGCACACTTCTCACTTCTTCCTCGGTGAGGTACCGTCTGTTATCATATTGGGGCCGGTCGCGTGGATCGGCCTCCTTCTTATCCTTGCCACGGGAGTGACTGCTCTCCTCTTTATCTTTGCCATGGCGGTCTACAGGACCTGCCATGTTGACATCGAAAGAGAAACCCGGCTGACGCTTCGTGGCATGGTTGAGCTCCACCATGTTGACGCCAGGAAACGGTTGCATGTCCACTTTCATGGCAAACTGACCGAAGATTAATCGGCCTTGTTCTATCGCCATTTGGATCTGTCCACGCAACACTTTGCAGTCGTTGGTGGCGTGGGTGAACGTGTGATGCCATTTGCAGTATGGTCTCCCGTTCAACTCTTGCACCGTAGGGATTTTATGGCCTTCGGATAACTTCAGCTGTTTTTCCTTCAGCAGCAAATCGAAAATCTGCTCAGTTTTGCTTATGTCAAAGTCAAACCCTTTTGCAGGCCCTGGTTGTTTCACCCATTTGCAGGACACGGGTACTGCCCTCCGAGCCCATTCAGCCACGGCGACTTCCTGATCTTCTGCAGAGTCTTCAACTTCATCTGCCTCGACCAGGCCTATCGGGCGCTTGAACTTGTCTTGGTACAATTCTGGGTGGCGCTGTTCATATAACGTTAACTTCTGAACCATGTGTGCCAGTGAATTGTACTCCACTTGGAAAGTCAGATCCTTGAGTGGCGCTGCGAGGCCTGCCACTGCCAGCTCGACTGCTTCTTTCTCAGTTAAACGAACCGAATAACATCGGTTCTTGACAGTTCTGAAACGCTGAATATACTCAGACACCGTCTCTCCCCGCCTTTGCCGCACCTGTGTCAGGTCGGCAATGCCAGCTTCGGTAGCTTCTGAGTGGTATTGTACATGAAACTGCTCTTCCAGTTGCTTCCATGTCCGAACTGAATCTGGTGGCAACGAGGTGTACCACCCAAAAGCTGGACCCGTGAGCGATTGCGCAAAGAACCTTACACGTAGCGGGTCTGATGCTGAAACCATGCCCAACTGTGCCAAATATCGGCTCACATGCTCAATTGAGCTAGATCCTTCTGATCCACTGAACTTTGTGAAGTCAGGGAGCCGATACTTGGGCGGCAGCGGGATCACGTCATATTCGTTGGGATACGGCTTGGAATAGCCGATTGTTCTCCTCTTTGGCAGGATACCAAACTGGTCTCTCAGGATTGCACTGATTTGATCCACGGTATGAGCTGCAGGGGTTGAGCTTTCATGACTTGTTCCGGTGGCATATTTAGCTAGCCACGCCTGTTTCTCAGCGTCTGCTCCAGAACTCCCTCCTGCTCCAGCAATCCCTCCTGCTCCAGCAATCCCTCCTGCTGTAATCTGGTTCGTGTGCGCCCAGTTGTTGCAGTCCGGCACGTATGTGCACACGTATCCATGTGGGATTTCTTTGGGCGGCTCATACAGGAATTGGTAATCGCCAGGATCACCTCCAACCTTGTAGACGACGTATGCCGGTGAACCTTGTTGCTGTGGAGCTGCAAGCGTGAATGGCAATTGCGGCCTGGTGTGGAACGGTATCTCTCCCTGGTGAGCCCCTAGGGCAAGTCCTGACGGAGAATACTGATGCTTCATGATCTCCTGAACCACACGAAGCGCAACACGCTCAAAAGCGTTCACCAGGCTCTCAGAATGACGATGTAGAGAATGAGCCACCATATAATTGGTTTCCTGGCGCAGGGCTCTGGTGCGCTCCTCCGAAGGAAGAGACAGATCTACTCCATTGAGCACGCCTTCGGGTGTGAATCCTTTGAACCTAATGCCATGTGAACGGGTTTTTTCGAAAGAGCCGATGAGATCGGCTTCGAAGAGAGCCTTAAGCTCATCATACTTCTTCTTGTGCTCCTCAGGCAGATCTTCGTACTTGACTGGTTCGCCTGACATCTCAGCTGCAGATGTTGACGTGGTTGTTGCAGATGGTCCCACCGGGCGTGCCAGAATGTGTTGCCTGCCAAAACCCACCGGCGAGCAGCGACGAGCAACACGAAGAGCCGGGAGGCTTCCAAGACGGCTGGTGGGCCCTGGTCCCTCGGTCGACGGCACGCAATGCTCTGGCACACGTCCTGACGGTCGCAAGGGCGTGCCACCTGACCTATACCTGGTCAGGGAGGTGTTGGATCGCTTCGATTAGTTTCCTGCATGGTAGACACGTAAACATTAAATGAGCCTCGATCGGCTCTCAGGTTACCCTGCTCATCGGCTCAAAGAGCCGATTGACCCATGGTTCATGTTAGATCTTGCAATAACATGGGTATCCTGCTTCATTATATTAAGCTAAATCAATCTACGACAGTTTAGGGTTTTCACCGTATAACCGGAACATCCTACACGTAGTTGAGCCTAGCAGATACGAAAGATGATGGAAAACTAACCCTAAAAGAGGCCTAAAAACCAACATAAAGTCGATTCCCGGAACATCCCTTCTAGGATCGGTAAGCCATACCTAGCGCACTACTGGATCGTTCAACCCGTTTGCAAGGCCTAACCATACGGATATCAAACTAATCCTTGAAGAACAAGGAGCAACTATAACAGATCGAATCTACTAAATAAAGATGAAGCAAGATGCCACCCTTACACCTAAGATAGGTGTAAGGGCGGCTAGACATCGAGGGGCAGCATAGCTAAGCAAGCATATCAAAATAACAATGATGCAAGCCCCAAAACATCTACGATAAGTAGTGTTACTCGCCATCAACAAGGCTTCAGTACGAGTAACACCAGATAACGAATAAACATGTACTGCCTAGATCGCAACGCATGATGCTTACCCGGAAGAAACCCTCGAAACAAGGGGTGGCGATGCGCCTAGATTGTGTTTGTTGTGAACGTGGTCGTCCTCCTTTCTCAATAACCCTAGATACATATTTATAGTCCGGGGACTTTCTATCTTTGGAATACACCTAATCGTGTACGAGCTAAACTCTATCTCTTAATTCTAAACTAAGATGCAATCTATTATAATATACAGATACACGGGCAATCTAGCCCAAACTCTCGTGCAAGGCCGCTTCAGAGACGCTCCACGTGTATATCATCCAAGCCCATCTCAATTACGGCCCATCTCCTGATTTGGCCAAAATCCGGTGATAACAAAGACACCATAACTTGGAACCTCACCGAGTCTAGCTCATACTCAGCCAAATCTGCTTACAAAGCATTTTTTGAATGCTCCACACTCTCTCCTCATCACAACTCATTCTGGAAATGCTGGAGCCCTCTCAAATGCAAAGTATTTGCCTGGCAGGCCTCGCTTGATCGATGTTGGACAGCAGAAAGGCACAAACGCCATGGCTTCGATGATAATGACACATGTGCTTTATGTGATCAGGAGGTTGAGTCTATATCCTATTTGCTCACTCAATGTTCCTTCTCTATACAGATATGGAATGACATTCTGTCCAAACTTAACCTGTTTGGTTATATGCCTTGATCCGTTGAGAGCTTCAACGATTGGTTTGCTACTGCTGCGAATAATGTCAGCCCTGCAATGCAAAAAGGTGTTAAATCTCTAATTCTGCTAACCCTGGAGGCTCTAGAAAGCTAGGAATGATGCGATCTTTAAGAATACTAGTGGTTGGGGCGCCCCTTGGGGCGCCTCCTCACTGGTCAGTGGCGGTCCAATCTTGTCCAAATCGAGGCACAATTTCATTTCGTGTGAGTCTTTTTTCAGTCTTCACAGTACTTATGGGCAAACTCACATCTTCAAGTTAGCCGCTGCTCCGTTCTCCTTTCTACATAGAAAAATCAAGCGCTCTCCTCTCTACATGGGAAAATCAAGCATGTGTAGAAATTCATCGAGATTCCTTTACACCATGGTATTTGTAAACGTGAAACTATCTTATGTTTCTTCTCTTCTTTCAGTGTGAGGTGCATTTGCAAAGACAAAATATCTGCTTGTATCCGCACTAATATAAATCAGCACCAGTAGAAGATACAAACAGGACTTTTATATATCTGAAGTGAGTTAGACTACACATAATTCACATAAATCCAACATAGAAGCCATAACTGTTGTGATCAATAACATATAATTGTGTAGAGCAACCAAAGGAACAACATGAAGAGAATCCTCAGGTAGTAAAACACAGAGAATGTATTATATATACAACAACAGGAAGGCTCCACATAAAACTGTACGGAACACACTATTTATGTATGTTGACCTATGTTACTCCAATGGCAGATACGAAGAAGCAATTAAAGAGCTCATGCCATGAGATTGATGAACAGACCTGGAGAAAACAGTGTAAATGAAATTTTTAGCAGGCCGAAACAATTTAACCTTTACATATAAAAGCTGTAGATACAAAATCATATCATAGACAGAAAAAAGGGCAACAAACGTTTATTGCAATATAATAGAGCAGAAGGTGGCGCAATCCAGATTATAGACCGGCTTTAGGTACAACCTCAGTACTGCAGTAACTAAACGAAAGTGAGAGGCTATCAGCAATATTGCAGTACTATGTAGGTAGCTTGAGCTCATCAAGTTCTAATATGCATTCCAAATAGTTATGGGTTCTTTCAAATATTGCCCACGGATTCTATAAGAAATATGCACCGTGATGTGAAAATCCCTCCATATAGGTAAGGCTTCACGTCTTGAAACACAATACAAACAAATGAACATATTTACATTGCAACACTTCCATGCTATTGTACCATAGGATTAGCCCGAAATATGTAAAGAAGAGAAGATAGCTGAGCAAACCCACAATATCACACGAATAATCCTTCAAGAAATGCATCGCATGCATGTCGAAAAATATAGAGAGAAAAGAAAGTCCTAGTAATCATAAAGGTTTAACATAATTTGGCCCATCTACTGTATATATCATGAACATCTAACACTACAGGACCAAACACAAAACGCAAAAGTCTCAAATAAAATTCTACAATCTAGCAGCATGACCATGACTATATTTAATTCAACTTTGCGAACCTGCCTTTCATCCACAATAAGATAAAGAAATTGTAGACTGAAAGACACAAAGAGAAAATATATTAAACACTGACCTTTGGCTGCATGGAATTCAACACCCAATGCATAGTAGCCTCCATGGAAAAAGTGGTGTGTTAAAACATGGTACTGAATAGCAAGAACCAACTCTCCAACACTTTTGTGCTACTGTAGAGTAGGTATTATGTGGCAGTTCTGCCCAAGTACATAACTGAACTTCAGGAAAAAGATATTAACCCACGAAGAGGAAATCTCAATTTAACACCCAATTCATACTAAGCTTCCATGGAAAAATTAAGTAGTGCAACAACAGCACCCCGAGAACCATCAGGGGCAGAAGAAGAAAGCAGATCTTGATGGGATAGCAACCTTTCAATATGACAGCTGGACTCCAAGAATTTCCAGTATGTCCAAGATAATTGCTCCATTTTGGCTCCTAATATTTGGGTGCCTTCCAACATAAGTTGGAGCATAAATCAGAACTGTGAACAGTCAACTGTAATTGTTATTAAGGAAGTAGTAGTTAACTCACTTTAATATCTCAAGATTTTATACAAAGCATTAGATAGGTAATACATCTGAAGATTGGCTAGCTCACGAGGGTTGTTTGCTTACAGCTGTTGTGTGGTACTATAAATTAGAGATGCGATTTAGATGGGGCATACATGAAGGTCCATCTTCTAGGCCAGCCGTGTGTCCCTCAAGAACAACTCTTGTCCTTGTCAAGAGAATGCTTCATGGCCAATTCTAGTAATACCCACTGTGAAGGTTCGTACAGCTCATGTTGTAAGGGTAGGTTATGAAATGCAGAGTTTCCAAACAAAGAATGTGTAGCCAACAAATCTAGTCACACAATGTTCAAACAACTCTTAGTAAATAAACAGGCAGATTAAGTAAATATATCATGTGTCTATGCATAGGGTTGATTTTGGGCTCGCCTAGATTGCTGATATAGCAAATGATCCACGATCAGATGGGTTTTTTCAACTGCAATATAAAATGAAAACTGAACATGTGAACTACAAAAGACTAACAATGGGTATATGTACACAAACTGATGGGAATGGATACACCACAACATGATTCAAGAAAGATATTTACTCTGGTTTATTACGAAAAGCAAGAGGCTGATATGAAACCTTTGGCAGCTTCTTAATAAATTTTCTACCATAGCTTCTTCCTCTTCTAAACCTCCGCAGATCTGCACTCATGTCTGGAGAACCAACCAAAAAAATTAAAGTTAAGAGTACCGAATGAGAAGAACACAACGGAAGAACAAATGATCACCATAGATGCACATATGTATAGAATGATATCACCTGAATATTTTTGTACCAATCTTCGTATAGATTCTGAATTTTTATACATTCATAGCTTATACAAAACCTAATGCCTCGAAGGAAAAATAAATAACCACAATCATTCCATCTAATCATTTTTAAGACTAAAGCATGGATTGTACAAACAAATCATCACTGTCGAGATAAAACATTCATTGCACAAACAAATTAAGGAGGACAAAGGAGAGGCAGGAGAAAGATACCACACTTACGGGGTCCTTGTGAATCGTCAGATCGAAGCACCACCAAGCAAGAAATTAACCAAGCCTGTGTAAGAAACAGAAACCAAACATGTACAAAGATTCAATCAAAGAGCATAGCTGGATAAACCTGATATTATATGTGGCAGCACCTTATACCTCCTAGCACTTACATGGAACACAAAGATGCCGCCGCATCAGCCCTGTCGGGCGCTCTCGTGAACCCAGAGCCACCCATCCTCGCCGTCACCGTCGCATTGGGCTCTACCATAAATGAGTGCAAGAGAAATAAGAAAACCGCAAAATTCCAGTTGCAAGAGAGGAACATACATAATGCCAACGAGTACCCACCCCTACTCACTGGCGTGCAGCGGCAGCCCGTCGTCCCCGGCACTGGAGGAGAGAAGCATCAGCAGGTCAGCCTCCATGTTGCGGCCGAGGCACATCTAGGGGCGCATGTCGTCCTTCTCACAGATGACCACCGTAGACGGGTTACGCCGGACCCAACTGGCGATTTCCCGGCTCGATGACACGATTTTGAAATGGTGGGTGACGATGCGGAGGCGGGATGCGTGATAGTGGCCAGCACCGGCGAGGGGCGAGGAAAAGGGGATCTGTTTCCCCTTCATCTCCTTCTCCCGGTGGTGGGGAGGCGGCCGCCCGGGGTGTTGACCTCATCGTCGCGGCGCTACCGGCCGCTCACCGCCGCTAGTCTCCTCGCCCGGTTGCCGATGCCGCTGCGCCGCCGCCAGGAGATTGGGACGGGGTCGGTTGGTTTGAGAGGGTGCTGAGACTGAGATAGGAAAGGTTCAGTCGGTTTTCTTCCTCCCTCGCGTGCCGAACAAAGAAAGGTAGTAGAGTACTCCTGACGAATCACTGGCGAATGAACAGCGAGCAGTGATCCAGCGCGGTGCGACGAAAAGCTGCCTGCGAAGGATTAAAAATTAGCACACAGCGAACAGAAAAAGGAAATCCTTAAAAAGAAGGGTACCAACGCACACGCATCTAAACCAAAGTCGCGAACGAAACGGCAGCAGGTAGAAGATGTTGAGGCGGCGCTATTCTAGTATTCCAGCAGCTGAGGCTGAGCTCGAAGAGGATGAAACGAGAACGAAAACGACCTCTGGTTCTGCGTCTCGGTCAGAACGGCGGCAGAGCCACAGGCCGCGTTGCCTTTGTACACGCAAAGAAACAACACTCCTCCACTGGGTATGTTTTTCAAGTCAAAAGGAGACAGACAAATAGGGCCAGGAAGTTATTAGGTCCACCGGCGGAGACCTACGGTCAGAAGGCTCAAACAGAATGAACAAGCCGGTAGGAACAAATGGTCCTATCCCTGGGCCCACCGGAAACAGAGGGAATCGACCACTACACACAAGACCTCACCCACGTAGAGCATGACATGTAGGACCTAGGCAGCAGATGGCCCGTATGCAGAATCAATCAACGCCAATGCAACATCCGCGTCTGCGCAATTTACGGGAAAAAGGACAATAGCAGGAATCGCGTCCACTCGCGTTGGCAGCGTGTGGGGGCCTTGCGGAAAAAACACAACTACCGAAAAGAACACACGCTCTGAACATGACGGGCGGGCCATGGACAGGATCGGGCCCATGTGCAGTGCATAATGGGTAGAAGCTGTGTCATGTTGGTGCACCCTTCTGTTCGACCCATCCCATCTGTCTGACCCAATCCAGAGCGCAGTGCATGTGGGCTTTTTAAGGCGATTTACACAAAAATAAAAAAAACGCACAAAATGACCTTCCGGGCAAACTATTTCACGCCTCTAACCCTTTTGTGCAAGGGCGCCACACCTGTCTATGTGGCGCCCGTGGGAGCGGCACCACACATTGTCGGCAGACAAGCTCGAGCCGCCACGTATGACAGAATGTGTGGCGCCCTTGCGAAGGGAGCCACACAGAAGGATGTGGCGCCCTTGCGAAAGGCGCCACATAGAAGGGTGTGGCGCCCTTGCGAAGGGAGCCACACAAAAGGGTTAGAAACGTGAAATAGTTCGGTTGGAGGGTCATTTTGTGCTATTCTTACCCAAAAGGGTTATTTCTGTGTAAATCGCCGCTTTTCAAAACACAGAAATTCGCAAAACAGTTAGAGAATGACAGGGGGGCCACAAGTATTAAGGCCCCATCGGCAGTGTGTAAACAGCACGACACCGGCGGTGTTACTCGGTTCCAGCCAACCGCAAAGCACGAGACTGCGATCTGAAGAGCGAAAGTTTCGGCAAACAAAATCGCAAGAATTGGCTATCGTGGAGCGCTCCTACGTAGGGCAACCATACACGCAGTTACTTATTCTCAATCAATCCCATTAGAGAAGACATGGCCATTCTATTCTGGAAGAAGCAATTCGTCGCCTACCTCTGCATTCCAGACCACCTGATGGCGCGGTAGTCGGGGCCCTCCCAGGCTAACAAACGTTAGCCTTGTGTAGTTCTTTGTAGCTTCTTGTTTTGCTTAGCCTTTAGATTTTTTCGCTTTTTCTATTTTAAACATTTGTAGCTTCGCTACGCTGGTGTACCACCCGCTTTCTCTGTGATTTTCTTCTAATACACAAAAACACATGCTTTGGCGTGTGTTCATGAAAAAAAAATCACATATGACTGAGCAACAAAAAATTCTCTACTTGTAGACAAATCCTTCAAATTGTGGGAGGCGAGAAGTGAGGCCTCCTTCCTCGAGGTGAAATAGTGGGAGTGAGACGGCCACATCTTGGAGATTGGGTGAGAAAGCACGCCAAATAGAAGGGAGGTGAATGAGGCAGTGGCGGAGCTAGGAATTGAACTGACCAGATCGGAGAAATAAGCTCTATTTTTTTTTTTTGATAGGAAAGGAAATGTACTCAACCAAAAAGGTTCAAATCGATTCAATTCGCATATTTCATCAAGTACAATTAGAAAATCACTATCAAGAACAAGAACATACAAAATAGAGCTACATTTTAATAAGATACTATCGTATTATCAATATTCCCCATTTTGTCATCAAATCACTGAGCAAATCATCCCCCATTTTGTCTTGAAGATCTGACTTTATAATATTTATTGCCGAAAAAAATATCTCAACAGGCAGTGTCAATGCAAGTGTCATAAGGAGATAGACCAAAGGAAAAGGACTTCTTTTCATCGCATCAATATATATGTCCAATTCATCAACCAAGAGACAACAATCATGTGAAGATAAATCAACAAAGTACATATTTGCAAGCTCGACTAGCTTATCATTATCGAAGCTGCTAATTGAGTCTCTAGGATCAAGGCCAGTGGGGCGTGGCGGCGGTCAGGTGGCGTGGGGGGAGGCGCGATTTTTCGAGTTCGGGATTTAGGGGCGGGGTCTCACGCGACTGGACTCGAGGATCAGGGTTAGACGACTCGGTCCTAAATCTTTTTGTCCCAAACTGAGCCGGGTCGGTCGACCCTCCTCGACCCCCTACTGGCACCACCTGTGGGGACAAGTAGTTCATGGTGTACACAGAAGCCGCCACACACCTTTCGATTGAGTACTTCCATGGCCAATATTTCCAACCCCCGAGCTGCCAAGCAAGACCTAGCTTAGAGCATCTCCAGCCGCGTCCCCCAAAGGGCCTGCCGAAGATGGTACCCGGGGTTTATTGAAGGCCCACGACCCGAAGAACAAGAAGATTCGGAAGCCCAAGATACTGTTAAGGAAAGCTAGAGTTGTATTAGGAAACCATATTTGTAATCTTGCGGGACGGGTCAGAAACCCTCCCGGACTCTGTAAACTTGTGTATTACGAATTCTCGGCTCCACCTCCTATATAAGGGGAGTCGAGGGACAAAGAGAGGATCGAATTTACTGTCAACACAACCCTAATTTCATATTCGTCGAGTACTTTTCGGCTGAAACCTTCGAGATCTACTTGCCCTCTACATCCAACTAAATCCTAGTCTACAATCCGTAGGCATTGACAAGTTAATACCTTGTCAATTGGCGCTGTCTGTGGGATCTAGAGGCGACAAGGAGCTGATCTCGATGGCACGTTCAAGATCGTCGACTTCGTCGATAGCAAGCAACATCATGGACAGAGGTAAACAGATCGAAACTGGTCTCGTTGATTTTGTACCTCACCCGCCCTCCCGTATGTCGAAGCCGGTCAGAACCAGCGATGTCAGAGGCTTTCGACGATGCGGGAAATCCGTATGTCGATCCCGCAGATCTCACGCGAGGTTTGGGAACAAAATATATCGGACCAGGAACACGAGAGATGGTACGATTCCCGCAGGCAGTGTGGGATCGAGTCGCCAGAGCCATCGATGGTACAGAACCAATGACCATTATGGCGACACCTGAGGAGTTACAAGCGTATCAATATAGGCTCGCACGTACCAGAAGAGAGCTCGAGAAGCAGAAAATCGAGTTGGACAGGAGGCAGGAAGCAGCTTCCGCGTCAAGCAGGCGAAGAGCTGAACTAAGCCAACACTCAAGAACTTCGGGAGATAGCCACAGAGAAGCTCGAAGGAGAGCAAGATCTCGGCTGCAAAATATACCCGAAGCAGAAAGAGAGACTCTAATCCAAAACCTCGACATGTCCTTTATGTCAATCGACACGAGGGGGAATATTATTCCAAAAACACCGGAAGCAGGGTACATGGCGACACAAGCTTTCATCCTGGCGTCCAGGCCACCTCCCGGAGATCCAAGAGAAGCGTTGTATAACATGGCCATGGCAGGATGTGGAGCCATGGGAGCAGCGTTCGCAGCTACACCTCCCGAAGGAACTGCAAGGCAAAATAGTCCGAGACCTACCGCAGCAGTGCAAGATCCACCGAGAGCAAGTGGAGTTAGAGACGCAACGACTCAGGCCAGAGTGGATAGAGCGTGACAAGAAAGAAGAGAACATCGGCATTCACCAGAAGTTGCTGAGGAAGATATGTGTGGACTCCCGTGTTTTACGAGACGAGTTCGAAAAACTCGAGTCCTGTCAGGATTCAAGTTACCCGATAGTTTCAAGAAATTCGATGGCCTGCAAGATCCTGAGGATTGGCTAGTCGATTATCTAGAGATGGTGAAATTGATAGGTGGCACCAGGGCAACAGCAATGCAGAGTATTCAGATACACCTGAGCGGAGCCGCAAGATCCTGGATAAAGAAACTTCCTCCGGGATCCATCGACAGCTGGGACAGTTTTGAGGATGTGTTCGTCAAGAACTTCCGATCAACTTGCAAAAAACCAGCATCACTTGAAGAGCTGAGGTCGTGTCGACAAAAACATGATGAATCGATGAGAAAGTACATCCAAAGGTGGAACATCATCAAAAACTCGGCAGAGAACATATCTGACGAGAGAGCAATAGATGCGTTTGTGGCAGGAATTCGGCGAGGAGATTTCGTCGAGGACTTGGGGAGAACTAACCCAAGGACAGTGTCAGCATTGATGGAGATAGCAAACAGATGGCAGACGGAGAAGATGCTGTTCACAATAAGCGACACAGGTCACCAGAGGAGGACCGTAGCCGAAACTTTCAAAATAGAAGGCGATTTTCTCGGCAGTTCTCGAGTTACGATGCTCCTGGCCAAATATCAGCTGGTTTTCGGGGAAACAACGGAGGAAACAATAGAGACGAATATCAAAGAAGTAATGAGCAGCGAGGCGACAACAGAGATGATTCTCGAAATAACAGGCAAAATAGCGGGTCAAGGTTTCAAAGACCTTTCGTAACTCCCGAAGATATGATGAACGGGCCATGCCAGATGCATTTTTATCTCGACAACAATGGAAGAAGGCAGTCAGGACATCTGCAGAAGGACTGCCGTAATTTTCAAGCAATGCTGCGAGTAGCAGGGATAGCCAATGCTCAAGCAGCAAATAGAAACCTTCAAGGGCCTAGGAGTGAGATCCACCTACCACCTCCTCCCGCGATCACGGACGAAAATCGACATCAGCTCAGAATAGCGGCAGCACCACACCCACCTCCATATGTTGATCCTAACTCCAATGGCGCGGTCTCGATGATTCAGAAAGCCAGGCCATCTAACAGGGCTCAGAAGGTAATCTCGCGAGAAGTGTTCATGGCAGAGAAGATGCCTCCACCAACAATACAGTACCTAAATTGGTCGGGACAGGACATCGGCTTCACAATTGCGGATCACCCGCAGCAAGTTCCTCGACCAGGGCAATCAGCACTTATCTTACCAGCGGTGATCGCAGGATTCGACGTATCTCGAGTTTTCATAGATGGAGGCAGCAGTCTAAACCTCATGTATGCAGATACACTGAGGAAAATGAACATATCCCTGGAAAATCTAAAACCAACCGACACGCGTTTCCATGGAATCACACCAGAGAAGCCGAGTTATCCGTTGGGAAGAATTAATCTCGACGTTCAGTTTGGGACCCGAGAAAATTACAGGATAGAAAGGTTGGAGTTTGAAGTTGTGGATTTCCCGTCGCAATATCACGCCTTGTTAGGGCGACCAACATATGCGAGGTTTATGGCGGTACCACATTACACGTATCTGCTATGGAGGTTACCTGGACCTAAGGGACCAATCACAGTTAAAGGAAGCTTCGCGCTAGCCGATAAATGTGACAAGGATTTTCATCGACTATTAGAAACTTTCGGGATGCAAGCAGAGTACGCGGCGTCAAGGCTCATGACTGATTATGATGTGCTGCCAGATGTAGGGAGATTTAACAAGGAATCGACCTTTAACACGACGAAAGACTCCAAGGAAGTGCAGATCCACCCGACAGATCCGAAGAAAACGACGTCCATCGCGACAAATATGGACCTCGCATAGGAAAGCGCGCTCGTCGAGTTCCTCCGTGAGCACTGGAAAATCTTCGCATGGTGTCCAGCTGACATGCCAGGAGTACCCAGGGAACTTGCCGAGCACCACCTAAACTTGGATCCAATAGCGAGACCAATCAAACAACCTTTGCGGCGTTTTTCGGAACCAAACCGCAAAGCCATGCTGTCAGAAATTGATCGACTCAGAGAAGCTGGTTTCATTAAAGAGGTATCTACAGAGGCCACTTGGGTAGCTAACCCAGTGATGGTGCCAAAGAAAAACACGAAAGTCCTTCGCATGTGTGTCGACTTTACGTGCCTCAATAAACATTGTCCAAAGGATCACTTTCCCCTCCCAAGGATCGATCAAATTATCGACTCCACGGCAGGATGCGAACGTCTTTCCTTCTTGGACGCATATTCTGGTTACAACCAGATCAGATTAAAAGAAGATGACGAAGCCAAGACAGCGTTCATCACACCGTATGGCGTGTTTTGTTACAGAACAATGTCTTTCGGTCTGAAAAATGCGGGAGCAACATATCAGCGGATGATGCAGAAGTGCTTAGCAACACAGATTGGGAAAAATGTACAAGTATACATTGACGATGTCGTCATAACATCAAAAAAGGGGGCAACGTTAATCGAGGACTTGAAGGAAACCTTCGACAACCTCGACAAATTTTGTCTCAAACTGAATCCAACGAAGTGTTCTTTCGGCGTCCCTGCGGGAGAACTTCTTGGGTTCCTAGTCTCAGCAAGAGGGATTGAAGCAAATCCCGAAAAAATTCAAGCTATCGTAACAATGAGGAAGCCAACAAAGTTGAAGGAAATACAGCAATTAACTGGGCGAGTCGCAGCTTTAAGCAGATTCGTCGCCAGGCTAGGAGAAAAGGCGCTACCGTTCTACGTCTTAATCAAACAAGGAGAGAAGTTCCAGTGGAACGAAGAGGCAGATAGAGCCTTCGAGGATCTCAAACGGACAATTTCGACACCACCAATCTTGGTGGCACCAAAAGAGAAGGAACCACTCCTGTTGTACATTGCGGCTACACCCCAAGTGGTCAGCACGGCGCTAGTTGTCGAAAGAGAAGAAGAAGGAAAACTCCATGGAGTGCAGAGACCGGTATACTTCATCAGTGAAGTTTTATCGCCTTCAAAACAGCGGTACCCGCAGTACTAGAAACTAGCATACGGAGTGTTAACAACCGCAAGAAAATTGCGGCACTATTTATCGGCGCATCCGATAATAGTGGTCAACGAAGCACCTCTATCCAATATACTAAACAATCCAGAAGCTACAGGTCGTGTCTCCTTTTGGGGAATAGAACTTTCCCCTCGGGGCATCACGTATGAAAAAAGAAAAGCAATAAAATCGCAAATTCTACCAGATTTCATCGCAGAGTGGATGGAGCTGCAAAACACAGGACCCCCAGATTTATCGAGAACCTGGACTATGAACTTCGATGGATCCAAAAGATTAGAAGGAGCTGGAGCAGGCGTGATACTAATATCACCTGAAGGCGACAAATTAAAGTATGTCTTACGGATGACGTTCCCAAACGCGTCTAACAACGAGGCAGAATACGAAGCTCTTATACATGGGATGAAGATGGCGAAGGCTTGTGGTGCAACTCGACTAAAAATCTATGGCAAATCACAATTGGTGGCCCAACAAGTCATGAATCAATGTGATGCAGTCAATGACAGCATGGTGGCGTACAAGGAAATGTATAACGAGCTGGAGAAACTGTTTGATGGATGCGAGATAAACCACATCAGCAGGTTAAGCAATGACGAAGCCGATGTTCTTGCAAACATCGGGTCGTAGTGTCTCGCGATTCCTCCAGGTGTGTTCTGGGAAGAGATAACAGATAGATCCACAAAGCCGAAGAAATCAAAAAAGAAGGAGAAGGATGAAAAATCTTCGGGGGCTGTGCAAGAAACACTGGAAGAAGAAAAGGAACAGGATCTAGTACTGATGGTACAAATCCCATGGATGCAGACGTACATATCATACATCCTAAGGAAAACAATACCCGACGATCCAATTGAAGCAAGGCGAGTTATTAGGCGTTCCAAAGCTTTCACTGTGATCAAAGGAGAGTTATACAAATGAAATATCTCGGGTGTATTACAAAGATGCGTTACACCCGAAGAAGGAAGGGTAATTCTGAAGGAAGTACACGAAGGAGTATGCGGTCATCACGCAAGTAGCCGAGCTATCGCGGCCAAAGTTTTTCGAGCTGGATTTTACTGGTTGACAGCAATTGAGGACGCGGAGGAGATAGTGCGAACTTGCGACGCGTGCCAGAGATTTGCCGCAAAACTTCACTCTCCGGCAGCGGAACTAATGCCAATACCCTTATCTTGGCCCTTTGCTCAGTGGGGTCTCGACATGGTGGGAAAGTTACACAAAGGCTCGCCAGGAGGATACGAGTATATGCTCGTCGCTGTCGACAAATTCACCAAGTGGATAGAAGCGAAGCCGATAAATTCACCAGATGCAGCGTCAGCCATAAAATTCGTGAAGAGCATTGTTTTTCGATTTGGAGTACCTCATAGTATCGTCACGGACAATGGCAGTAACTTCACATCCAAGGAATTCAAGACGTATTGTGCAGAGGTAGGTATCAAATTGCACTTCGCGTCAGTCGCGCATCCTCAAACCAATGGCCAAGTCGAGAAAGCCAATGGTATCATCTGCAATGGCATCAAGAAGCGTTTGTTAGGGCCACTGGAAAAAGCTCGACATACTTGGCCAGAGGAGCTGCCGAGTGTGCTATGGAGCATCCGAACAACACCAAATACAGCGACATAGGAGACTCCGTTTTTCCTGGTCCATGGAGCAGAGGCAGTGCTGCCGATAGAAATAGAGCACGAATCTCCGAGAGTCACGGAATACAATGAAGAAGCTTCCAGGAGAGCATTGGAAGACGACGTCGACGCACTCGACGAAGCTCGAGACGAAGTATTGTCAAGGGTCACTAAATATCAGCAAGACCTGAAAAATTATCACAGTCGACGTTTGCGACCAAGATCCTTTCAGGTTGGAGACTTAGTTCTGCGACTCAATCAAGATCGTACTGAAAAATTCGAGTCGCCATGGCTTGGCCCTTACGTCGTCACAGAAGTAATCGAAGGAGGAGCATACAGGATCAAAGATAAGAAGATAGGGGTTCCCGAGAAAAACCCCTGGAACGTGGCGCAGCTAAGACGTTTCTACGCTTAGTGCCGAAATATAGCCCTCCTTGTAAAAATACAATGTACTGAAACGCCCGCGAGTTTTTAGACGCACTCTTTTCCTTTTTCGGGGCATCGAGTGGGGCTGGAAAAGGTTTTTAATGAGGCGGGCTCGCGGTGCTGCAATATAATAAAGATAGTGGAGATATATATCCTTTTTTCATCGACATGCTCGGGGGTTTACGCCTCGAAGTTACAATATATATACAATATAGATGAATCTAACTGACCAAGATATTTCGCCTTGGTACCAAATACCTCGCTAGATAAAAAGAAGGTACAAAATAGCAATCAAAACAGAGCAACACACTCGGGGGCTAGTACCCGCAAATATAGTATAATCAATAAGAATTCGGTTGCCTTGGTTTAAAACCTCGCATACACAATAAAGAGATCCACCATCGAAACACTCGGGGGCTTGATGAAGAAAAATAAATAAATTTGTTGGCTTTACAATATAGAATATGTTTACAACATACAAGATGCAATTCCTGAGAAAGTTCGACAAGTTACAAGAAGAAATATCAATTCCTGCCTAATATAGTATCTATGGATAGCCCTTTGTTATTTGCAGCAGTTGTCGTATGTTCGGCATAGCTTCCTTTGACAAAGAATTCAGAGTCCATCCGAAGAAGCTCGTCCATCATTTCCTCGGCTACAGGAGTTACAATATCATTGATCTTGTCGATGTTCCTTTTTCTTTTCGACTGCTTGGCCAGGCACTTGGAGACAATCGTCGTCAGGTCTAATTTTCGGTAGCAGATCTGTATCATAATCATGGCGAATCTTGCTCCAGCAGACAGTTGAGCTCGCACAAAGTTATGAATACGAGGAGCATCCCGAAATTTTTCCATCAGACCAAGAAGAGTATCGGGTGCCTCATTCCGAGGAAACATCGTCTTGTAAACCAGGGACAAGGTCCTGGTGCATAAATCAAGGAACTCGCGAACCTAACAGGCGCGGTCTTGAAACCTGACAATCTGTCGGGTACGTTCTGGGGTGGCCCAAAAAAGAGAACCATGGTCAAGAGAAAGGTTAACGAGAAGATTGGTCCTTGTGTTTACCCTTTCGTCTTCGGCAGCAGCGTCGAGAAAGGAACCTATTTGGCGACGGCACAGGAATTTCAACATAAAAGGACATAATAGGAAAACAGAAGAAGTTTTGATTTCAGAAAGCATACCTGACATATCTGCACTGGCTTCATTCATCAAATCGAGCATAAAATTCTCTCGAGTGGTCGCCTTTTCAGCTTCAGAAATGGCGGCTTCCTTAGCAGCTATGGCTTCTCGAGCTTCTTGAAGTGCAATTTTCTCTTTCTCGGATGCCTTGCGAGATTGCTCCATCATTACAAGTGTTTGCTTCTTCGCATACTGAAGCTGCTGACGGAGTTCTTCCAAGTCTTGTGATAAATTCTTACTCGAGGAATCTTCACCAAGTTCAGTATTAACAAGCGCTTTCTTCGGGCGAGAAAAAGTAGGCAAAACATCGGAAGGGGCAGGAGTTGGAGTATAGTTATCGAACGTCAACTGAAAGAAAAGGCTAGGCATCAATCATCAAGCAAGATAGAATTCCATTAATTTCCAGAATATTTACAAGACATTACAATGGAGAAAGCCCTAACAAACTAGTGGGGTAGGCGTTGCCAAGGATACTTTGGCGACAGCATCAAAAGAACAAAAAAGAAAGGGTGATCTACTTGACCTCCGGCTTGGATGCGCTTGGAGCAGGAGTTGGTTTAACACCAAGGAAGGAAAGGATTGGCTTTGAGGGAGGCTTGGCAGTTCTAATTAAAGATTGCCATTTCTTTGTTTCCATCTCCCCTATGTCGCCAACCTTGGTCCAGTCGACGTTTTGCTGGCTATTAGCAATCAGCGCGATGGTGCCTTCAACGCCAATCTTCAGGCCCTCTTGGCGAAGTTTGAGCCCAAGATCTTTTGGCACGTTGAAGGCTTTGGCAAGAGCAACGAAAGTATTGGGATCCTCTTTCTTCGGGAAGAAGTAGGGGAAAAGCTTCGACAGACCTGCCTCAGCGTCGGCAAGGCCTTCGCGTGCTTCATCCCCATGAATTTCAAGAAGAGTCAGCGCGTCGAGCAGCTCGTCGCCTTCAGGACCATCCACTTCATAGTCTTGATGAGTTTTCCCTGAAGACAAACAAAGGGTAGCTCGTAAATAACGTGCTCGGAAAATATGAAGTAACCCGAGAAAAATAGTAGGGATCAAAACACTTACTAACAAAACGTCGACTCTGCGACTCCAAGCGAGTGAGGATTTCTGTCTCTCGAGCAGATTGCTGTTCTATATTCTCGCTCAAAGAGTTTTCCGCGTCATGAAGTCTTTTTCGAAGATCTTCGACAGCGGCATCATCGGCTTCAGCTTTCTTACGGGCCTTTTCGCTCTGCTCCAACTTGGTAGCAAGAGCGTTAGCACGCTTATTGGCTTCCGCAAGCTCTCCTGGCAAAATAAGCGACAATCAAATATTATGACAAAAATAGTGGAATGCATGCAACAAAGGAGGCGGATGAAGATAGTACCTTCCAGCTTCTTGGTATGATCACGATACCCGACGAATTGGGTACCGAGACGGATAAATTCCTTCATTAAAGGCTGAAGAGAGAATCAAAAGAAAAAGAAGTCAATATAGCTAGTCTAGATTCGACAACATATCGCAAGAAACAAAGGAGAGATGAAAGTACTGAAAGGCTCGGAACATGAACAAAAAAGAGAAGACTGAAAAACTTACGTCATCTAATGAAGGTGTCGAAGAGCTACCAGGGAACAGGATGGGTTCCTTGGATGGCTCGACCCTTGCCCTCTTTGGCGAAGAGGCACGGGGGCTTGCAGGTGGAGTCGAATGCTCGACGTTTTGTTGAGGAGGCGAAGTTTTCTCCCCATCACGCTGAGTTTCGGACACAACTAAAGTACGCGACGTACTCGTTCGAGCAGCCGCGTCAATAGGTTGTTCTTCTTCTTCGTCATCACTACAATAAAAATGGCGACAGTATAAGAAGCAAAAAAGCTGAAAAACGTCAAAGAGCACAAAAGTAAGGAGTAAGGAGTAACTTACGAGCTGACGAGGGCATCGGTGTATGGATTGAAAGCTGCCTTCCCATCTGAAGGATCAGCTTCTTCGGTTTTGGAGGTGCCGGAATCTTTAACTTCACTCCTTTTCCTCTTGTTCTTTGGAGAAGTAGGAGGAAGGGAGTGTATCGAAGCAGTGGCTTCAGACTCAGCATCTTTTTCAGAAGAAGCCGCGGATCTGTGAGAACCCGCGACTTCACTGTCAGGGCGCGAGGTGCCTTGGTTGTCATCATCGACAACGGTACGGTCTTCAACTTCTCCACCCTCAGGAAGAGGAGGAAGAGAAGTGAGAGAGGGATGGTTCTGAGAAAAAGAAAGAGTGTCGATAAAAAAAAAGTTATGCAGAAAAGCTAGCAAGATAGTAGTCGACAAATAATAAAACTCGAAGAGACAACATAGCAACCAAAAGGAAAAATTACCTCGGGAAGGGGATTGGCGCCACTGTATGGCGCAACGCGGCAAGAAGTAGGAATGCTGTCCTTCTTGCTAAGCTTTGACATCCTTCGGATCAATTTCTCCAAGTCCTTCACAGGAAGGTCCTTGGAAATTCTCTCGACATCTTCATCACCAGCATACATTCAAAGGGGATTTTTGCGAGCTTGCAGAGGATGCACTCTAATCCTAAGGAAGTACGCTGTGATTTGGATACCCGACAATTCCTTGCCGCGGGTGTTCTGGAGCTCACGGATGCGAGTCATCAGCGCCTCTGTCGCCGATTTCTCTTCTTCGGTAGCTTCAGCATCCCAGGAACGACGGCGAAGAATCTTGATTTTTCCGTCAAAGGGAGCAATGTTGTACTCCACTGAATCAGAGCTCTCTTCATGTATGTAGAGCCATCTCTTGCGCCACCCTTGGACAGAATCGGGGAATTTGACGTCGAAGTATTCGACGTCAGGACGAACACAGATAATGACGCCGCCGATGTTATAAGCGACACCGTGGGCGCCATTACGGCGGATGCAGAAAATGCGCTTCCACAAAGCCCAATTAGGATGGACTCCGAGGAAGCACTCACACAGTGTGATAAAAATCAACACGTGGAGAATGGAATTGGGCGTCAGCTGATGCAGCTGAAGCCCATAAACAAAAAGAAGACCACGGAGAAACTCGTGGATGGGAGGAGAAAGACCGCGGATGAGATGGTCGACAAAATTGACCCGATACTCCATTGGAGGTGATGGGTAGCTTTCTTCCTTGGGGAAGCGCAGCGTGTTCTCCTTCTTGGTGAACCCCAGCTTCTTCAGCAGGTTCATATCTTGATTGGAGATCTTGGATCTCTCCCACTCCAGATCTTCGGCGGCCATCTTTGACTCCGGAGTGTTGTGCCTAGTCAAGCGGAGGCGAGGCGGCATCAATGAGCTTGGCGGCAAAGGGTGTGAGTATGGCTGAGCGCTGGAAGCAATGAGAGCAATGGAGGATCTAGCAGAGGAGAAGCAGAGGTGCGGCGTGAGCGAAAGGACTAGAGGAGGAAGATGACACCTTTATATAGAGGTGCGGTGAACCGTCACGCCGTTGGATTGAAAGATTGCGGGACAGATGGTGTACACGTGGACAAGGGGTAAAAGGTAATTTCATATAGACGAGAAAGCGCAGCAGCTACAGTACGTGCGCCAGGAAAAGCGGAGGACGTGTGTCCCCCACTTGCGCGACGTGTCAAACTGGTACGAAATTTGGGCCCACAAGACAGAGGGAGAGAGGTTCTCGCGTTTTCCCGATACAATAATCGTGGCTATCGTCAGCAATGATGTCACCTTGGTAAGAGAAAATCTCGGATACGACAGTTTGTAAGAATGGCGGCAGCT
The DNA here is from genome assembly GCF_019359855.2 of Lolium perenne. Taxonomy (NCBI): domain Eukaryota; kingdom Viridiplantae; phylum Streptophyta; class Magnoliopsida; order Poales; family Poaceae; genus Lolium; species Lolium perenne. The sequence goes on from NC_067245.2 coordinate 195,323,420, forward strand.
GAAGATTGTTTCGAGAGCTTTTGAACAAATACAAGTTTTTGCCCAAATGCTCGGGGGCTACTTTGGAAAAAAGAAAAAAAATCGAGTATGACAAAATAGAAATATCGAGAGCCTATGACCAAATGCAAGCATTCGTTCATAGCCTCGGGGGCTACTCCCATCGGGAGCGCTGGTCACGCACCCGATAAATATAAAAAGTTCGAGAAAGAATGAAAAAATATTGACATGAGGCAATAAAGTGTTGAGCCTACAACCAAGCACAAGTCCTTGGCTGTAGCCTCGGGGGCTACTCCCATCGGGAACGCTGTTCGCGTGCCCGATGAAATTATAAAAAGAGAGAGAAAGAAGAAAAAAGAAGAAGTGAGCATATTTCGAGTTATACAAATAACTCTACATATACTCCCATCGGGAAGGCAAAATAAGTCATACATTGAATCGACAAAATGTGCTATTCCAGCAGCCGAAAAAGCACTCGACAATATATTCTCAGAGCGCCAAAGTAGCGAATAATCTCTGAATGCCGCAAAACATTGCGAAGGTAAGACCCCAGATCCTTTCTGAGCGGCGTGGCGCCGTCTCTGACGTCGGTTTGCTACTTTTTTCCGTATCAACAGATACGAAGAAAAATCCTAACGGACGCGTTAGGTACCCGATAAAATATGACTGGGACTCGATAGAATGGTAAGACCTTAAGCGGCACCTGTCGAAGTTTACACCAGTATCCCGAGATCATGTCCAGGGACGTGATCTTGAAGTAGGTTTTTGCGGATTGCCACTAGAGCAGTTAACTAGTACCTGATCCGTCAGATGAACTAGCCCCAACTACCATTATCCCTGTACAATAGAGAATTGCATATTTAAAAGATATGTGATAAATTCGGCAGATGTATTGAATGGTTAAAGTTGGAGATTTTCCCTGACTTTGCAATTCAAGCAAAATCTCGGGGGCTACTGACATAGGCATCCCCAATGGGCCTGTCGAAGATGGTACCCGGGGTTTATTGAAGGCCCACGACCCGAAGAACAAGAAGATTCGGAAGCCCAAGATACTGTTAAGGAAAGCTAGAGTTGTATTAGGAAACCATATTTGTAATCTTGCGGGACGGGTCAGAAACCCTCCCGGACTCTGTAAACTTGTGTATTACGAAACCCTCGGCTCCACCTCCTATATAAGGGGGAGTCGAGGGACAAAGAGAGGATCGAATTTACTGTCAACACAACCCTAATTTCATATTCGTCGAGTACTTTTCGGCTGAAACCTTCGAGATCTACTTGCCCTCTACATCCAACTAAACCCTAGTCTACAATCCGTAGGCATTGACAAGTTAATACCTTGTCACCAGCCGCGTCCCCCAAAGGGATTTGGGGGACGCCGGCCAAAAAAACGTTCCAGTCACATGCCCCAAATGGCCGCTTTGATCCGAACGTGCCCTAAATATTCTCTGGCGCCCTAGCTCATCCCCTGTGTATAGAGATTCTATCAGGGACGCCGAACACGACTTTTACACTTGCTTTTTTGTTTGGAGGTCGCGTTTGGGGGACGTGGCTAGAAAAGGGACCTCCTCCAAACGCATATTTGATCCGGATGTCCCCAAATGACCAATCCGGCGTTTTTGTCGGACGTCATTTGGAGGATGCGACTGGAGATGCTCTATCTTATTCCTTTCGAGCTTGTGATGTAGTGATGCTAGAAGGCTCCCAGGAGGAGCGCTCCGACAAGCCGCCCTCACCACAGCATACCTCGCCAGATCAAGATTTCTCATCTTACCTTTTCAAGTTGAAGCAACATGTGTCATTCATATTTTCTGCTTATAATTAATCGTCCTCGTTGTTTCCTTGTAAGCTATTTTTATATCAGCACAGCGTGCGTTGCTACTTTTGGATGCATTCTTGTTCAAAAAAATAACATGAACCTGTATGAACTAAATTCACAAGATAGTGCCTTTTTTGTGCAAGCCTGTTTTAGTCCAAAAAAACCCACTCGTCTTGGTGCAAACTATTTTAGAAAGGCACCCTTTTCAAACTTGCTACCACAAATTTGTGGTTCTCGATCCGGTTGGGCAGCTCACAGAAAGAATGAAAATGCAATTTCTTCAGACAAATCATGAGGATATATGGTCTGCACGAAGGCATATAACGATCAAGGAAACATCTAGCCTACACGGTCATATCACATGAGCAGCCAAACCATTATGCAGCTTATACTTTGGGAGGAAAAGAAATACAAACTACGCGGCAATAAAAAGGCTAGAGAACAGTTAAAAAAAAAGGGTACAGAACTGTAGAGCTCTCGGGTAAGAAGAAATAGGACAACATAAGCCACCCATTTATTACGAAGTGAACTGTTGACCTGAATTCCTAGACTCGTCATGTTAAGTGCAACTATAAGAACAGAAACTGGATCAGTAAAGCTACTACTGTTAGCTGGTGCAAATTCCTAGACTCATCATTGCCTCGTCGCCTATAAGCTTAAACTTGTACGCCGGTAAGGACAACGTGGTGACTGCTAGCTGCCATGATTGAACTGCTATCATCTGCTACATGCTACAGATTCGGAAAGTAAAGGTTGATGAATAGAACCCTTCTTCCTACGCGAGTCAGTTAGTAAATGATCAAGATAAGTCCCACTTGACGACTCCATATTTCTGGAGGTTTCGATATGCCGGTTGGTTTGCTCGATTTGCTGGAGGACATCAATGGCACTAGGCCGGAACACTTTTCTCAAGTATCTGAGAGCCAGCACTGGACCCATTCCCACGGTTACAATCAGCTGGGAAAAGATGGTTCCACAATGTGGTGGACATATAAAATGGTCAGTCCATGGTCAGAGTTATGAAGATTAGTATAGGAAACAGCATGAGACTTACAGCCATGGTGATCCAGTATGACGGTTGATTACACAAGCGCAGCATGACATTGTGCATCTGAAGACTTGGTACCACACTGAGTATTAAGTTGATCACGTAGAAGGCCACAAAGTTTCCCCATACGAGGATGATTTGCGGATAGGTGAATGAGCTAACGAAGCAAAAGATAGTGTCAGTGAAGCACAAGCCGATGAGTTCGTAGCAACACGAGAACTTACTTTGTATCCAGCGTCACAACAAAGGCCTGCAACCAAATGCATCCTGAGAGGGCAACCATGGATAGTTCCTCCATGTCACTTTTCTCATCAGCATATGCATGAACTGTAATTAGGAAAACAGCAAGTGCCTGAAATCACCACAGATCATCATAAAATTATTAAATTTTCAATCGCATGTAAAGTGCATTGGAAGTAAGGTATCCTAGAGTCACGATTATGCACCCATTTACAATAATATACCATTAATAATAAAGTTAACAAATTACTACAAACAACTGGATTAAATGCATTTAGCCTATAAATCAAGATGAAGAAAAACTATTGATCGATGAAGGAAATGCTAGCCTTCGCATCTAATTCACATACTAATAGTGTAAGCTGCATTTGGTTAGCACACTAACTGATGTATGTATCATTCAGTGCATGGTCATGCCGCTTAAAAGAATCACAAAGGTAGCAATCTCACAAACCGAGTCAACAAGAGGTGTGTTGTCCACATAAGATTGCATTAAGAAAGCAAAATATTAGAAAGAACCTTCACTACCAAAGTACAAACGATTTCATCCAAGAGGAACTCATATTGGTACAACATAAAAACAATAAAAGAATAATGTTACTTTACATGGTACAGCGATCGCCCAAACCATCCAGCAAATGTACTTGGGTTTAAGAGCCTGGAAACAAGATGAAACTAATCATACTAGTGATAACCACAAAACAACTACATAGCACGCTTACAAGAAACCATCAACAAATAAAAATGAAGAAGAAAACGTTCTATTTGTACCTCCCAGCTTGAGAATAGAGTAAAATCTGCGGGTATTGCAGAACTGTTGTTTCAGAGATATCCTTGTCAAAAATTATAGTCATAACAGGAAGACTTGTGTAGAAGACATTATAGGCCATCAGGCTAATCGAGTTGAACAGACTAGTTCCAGAAACCCCTGACGAAAAAGAAAACCTAACACAGGACACATGTCAGCATTCCATGTGAAGTAGTAGTTGCTAGTAAATCAGAGATACTGCTAACGGAAAGAGCATATGGGAGCAAGACTCACAGAATCTGTATAAAGCAAATCAACAGTGACTTGTAGAAGGAGTACTGTGAAATAAATGCTGTGCGGTTGTATGAATATCGACCATGGACAAGTATCAACCTTTTGAGAAACTTGAACTCTGCAAAATGTTGAGATAGTAATACATATTCAGAATAAATAAAAATATATGGAGTTTGGAGGTGAAGTGCAACAAAATGACACGGATTCTCAGTGCATCCATGCACATTTTTTCTCAGATGAGATACCGGCTCATATGGATAAATAAAGTAAAAAATATCACAAACTCTGGCTGCACTAGTTTGGAATCTGTTAACGTGCAGTATGCGGGGTTCAGAAGGTGGATGGTCACAGCTACTATGTACAAAGTTTTTTTGGTGGCTCTTACTGCTGGTGACTGGGGAAAAGCCCATGGAACACATAGACAGCAGACAGGGATGGAGCTGGCACAGTGGCACCGAGATCAGCTGATACCAATGGAAGTTAGAGAAATTTCCATTACTACTAGTACTGACTACTATGTATTTGTAGAAGATGATCCATAGGGACTTCTTGAAGCTAGACCCATGAACCTAGAGTGGGTTTTCCCTCCCTAAAACAATTTATAATCCCTGGCTGTATGAGCACAAGTACTATAAGCATGCAAAATGTTATTTATTGTGTCTAGCTTTAAACAATGCAATAGTAAGAAAAGGACCTCAGGGGTCAACAATGCAAAGGCAGCACCGACATACACACTGCACAGCAACAGCGAAATCAGAAAGCTGCGCGAAATTTATAAAAGATGCATACTTCCAATGCTATAATCAGCAGCTCTTGCAGCTTGCAGACCCTCCCTACCACTAATCCCTACTCCAACATTAGCCTCTTGAATCATTCTTACATCATTACCACCATCACCAATTGCTAGAGTTAGAGAACCAGAAGACTTCAGGATCCCAACAAGCTGCATGAATGCAAAAAATATTACTGTTAACTGACCAGCAGCTAATAGCGACAGCAGATTGAGCTTTTAGTAGAATCATGATAACAACATCCAAATTCCAGGCTATCAGGATCAACATTCTAATTCATTAAGTTAGTTATAAATAAAAGTCCAGTTGCATACAATGGGTTCATTTGACATTGAGGTGGATTACGATGATCCTATTGGATTGAACTGCTTTTAGGAAAGTGATGTCAGTCACCTACTTACCATCATAACCAATCTTCAAATGCACATACCTATACATTGCAGAACATACAAGATGAAATGTGAAAGTTTAATCACTAGTCAACTGGATTTATCTACGCTTAATTTTATTCATAAAGAATAGCAACATATTTTTGCGAATAGCTATCTGCAGTAGCTTAAAAATATGCACAGCGCGTCATAGTTCAACAATCGCAAACTGAGATGTAAGAGAAGAAACACAAACTAAGACTACATGTAGTGACATCCCTCATCCCAACATCATTATTTTAAGTCAAAGACGACATTAGCTTATCTCATTGAGTTTTCTTAAACATCAATTTACATGTCAAAAGGTAAAGAAGCTATTGGTAGAAACAGCAAAGGGGGAAACATCAATTTATATTTCAAAAGGTAAGAAAGCTATTGGTACAAACATCAAAAGGGGAACCTGCGCTTTCTGCAGAGGTGTCATTCGACAGCATATTGCTGTGGTTGACAGCATGGCCAGTCTAGTGAAAGACTCCAGAGAACGCTTTAGAATTATTTCGAGTGCACATCCATCCAAAACAAATGCAAGATCCTGCATACAAATATTTGACATGATGTGCTCCAATGAAACTAAACCAACAATAAACTTATTCAGAAGGGACACATTTTAAGTTTGTTAAATGTGCATGGAGTAGCACTCTAAAGAATATGACAGCAAATATAATCTGATAGTTCAAGTTGAATATACAAAATGGAACAAACCCTAAAGAGGTCACACATGTCAAATATGAAGTAAAGGCATTCCAAGTAATATATCGTATCGTTTGAACATCTGAAGAATCAATGTAAAGAATAACTTCAGTTGTGTGTGTAAATTATTTATAAAATCTAATACACTCATATAAGGCACACATATGGAATCCAAAACAAGTACCTTTCTTTCCGGACTAGTCTTCATAACTACCAATGCCTTGTCTAAGCTCCGTAATATGTCATCTTCGGTTTTTCCATTGATAGACAACAATTGACCATTGGACTCTGATGGAAATGTGACAGTTGCAGTGATTATTTTGGCAGCAGGTTGATAAATAAAAGCAGCTTATATTGCTGTGATGATAGCTACAGTATGAACTCCATGGTAAACCACATACTTATTTATAAAAAGGTTGATCACCAAAGGGAACACAAGAAGATATGCTTTCTTTATTACTAATTGTTATGCAGTCTGTAAGAACTGCAAATATCTTTGCATTCCTGTTTACCATAAATACATCATGGTCCAAAAAAAGGAATAAAAAGGTAATGCCAGCAATATGGTTTTGCAAAGGTTATTAAAAAATTCGCCCTTTTAACAGTCATGTAGTTGAAGTCCTATGAAAACTACTTTGCATCTAATTTAATGTGTTTTTTTTTTAATTCTTGAGATGATTGCAGTAAGTTGCCATTTTTGTACGTACTTCTGCTTTGACTAAATAAAGCTTTTCAATTTGCAGGTACAAACAGGATGATACACATGTACTCCTGGCAAATCTTCTAGCCGTAACTTAGGAGTAATCACTACGATGCCGTACTGGCAAGAATGAACTAAGATCACCTTATACTGAAAAGAGATTAAGATAGCAGACACTAGAAAGACCACCCATGAAACTTTTGATGCTTTAAGAGACAATGAAGAACTGGTAAACGACAATAGTAACTCAACTGATAAAATCACCAATCAAATAACAAAAGATGGAAGAGCCTTGGTGATTATCAATCCTGCTCTAGGACATGATCATGATTTTGCTAAATGATAAGATTGTACTACGGAAAATAAATCTTTCTTTTCATTGCAACAGAGACCAGTTTCACGGAACATTTGCATGGCCAAATTTACTGGATAATTAATTTCGGATGATAATAGAGTACCAGGTGTTATTAGGTTACAAAGAAGTCCAATCTGAATTGCTGTATTTTGCTTATCACCGGTTAGCATCCACACACTTATTCCAGCATTCCTTAGCAATTTAATGGTTTCAGGAACACCATCCTGCCAAGCCACAACAATCTATAAGTCGGAGGAGGGCAAGCATTAACTTGCACAAGCAATTCCACTCATTGTTAGAAAAAACAATAAACAAATAATGTATACCTGGAGACGGTCCTCTATGGCAGTGATGCCAAGAATGTGAATGTCTTTCTCTAAACTGTGACAGACTTCGGTGATTTTATTCTGTACATCAGGAAGCTTGTAATATATACCTCAAAAGTAAAAAAGTTACAAGCCTAGTTGAAACATAAGTAGTTGTTAAGACCAGGAACAACTTACCTCCCTGTTGTCCAGTGAGCAGCTGGCATCTTGAAATTTTTTAGACCACTCCTTGTATTCACCTTCTTCTAAGTCACGCCATCCCAAGCATAATGTTCGCAATCCCAAATGAGAGTACATTTCTACTGCCTCTTGATAGGTCTTTATTTCTTGTCCTGTCATTTATGTACTAGAAAAATTAACCTCAATTATTGTTTTTTATAACAAAACTCAGGTGTTTGATCATTTGCCACACTCCCTTAATATCATGCCCTATTGTTATGGAAACCCTTTTGATATTGATTGGTGCCCCAAGTCGTAAGCTGATTGAATGAGTCCATCAAAACAGGTGATTGCATATTGTTGTCATATCTAAAATAGAGTCGATACATACAGTTACACCTAAAACAAGCACAGGCAAAGAGCCTGACCCCGCTTGATTGATCGGGAAACACTGCATGTTTGCATCTTTGACGCTGAGATGCCTATCACCAACGTGAAGCTTCAGGCTATATTCCCAGGGGTGGACTAGTCATGCGTTTGTAACTATATACCATTTATTTCTATCAATGCAGACACAAAATTTTGCTTATTCTGAAGAGAAGTAATTCTGACAGCCTTTTAGGCTGGGTCAGGGATAGCTTATAGAGCAGCTTATGGTCCAAAGAAGCCCCAAGCTATCCCTAACCCAAAGCTTTTGAGGGGCTTAATTCCGCCGCACCTTGTTTTTCTGAAGGTAACACGAAGCCTCCAAAGAGAATTTTCCCAAGCTTCTTCATGAACCCTTTCACCCTATTCCTAGCCTTACCCTTAAAGTTGGCAAAAATTAGACCAAATGTGCCACGGAAAATATAATGTCCAGTTCCTTCACGAATTTTCTCATCTCCCCAATCGTCTCCCACATTCCCGTCTCATGTCTCAAGCAATGCGCAGACAACGCGTCCGCTCATGTTCCAGTGCCTCCCCTCCCTCCAGCGACCAGTCGGACCTCCACACCTCCACCCACGTTGCACCAGGCTGCTACCTCTACCTTCCGCTCCCCTGAGGGACCTGCCGCTGCCAGTATTGGCCGCCGCACACTGTTGTCGTGCCGGACTGGACCCATCACGGAACCTGTAATGGAGATCGCCGTCCAGCTCCCCGTTCAAGCTCGCCTCAAACCCTCCTCCGGCCCCAATTCGCTGCTGAAGAGGTAGTTATGTTTGGTTGCTTGTGGTGCAGATATATTTTCTCCAAAATAAATGACTGTATGCGCGCATGGATTTGTTGGGCATCTCAAATTCTGGATGCTAGAGTTTTTTGTTGTGTTTAATTTGCGGTGGATGTTATAAGATTCTAGATGAACCAAATGAACAAGAGTCAAAGGGTATTTTGGACTTCACATCATTCACCATGCGGAACAAGCTGCTCTCTACAAGCCATTCCTAACCCACAACAAAAACTTCCCTAGCTTATTATTACCATAGCTTATGGTGAGCTTAACTCAACAGCCAGCTTATGCACAAACTCCAGCTGTTCCTAACCCACTGTTAATCTAGCAGAGGACAGGACTGGAAGTTGGAGCCCAAACTTCAGTTCTTGCCTCACAACACTCAATAAATCAAAAAATAAAGGCATCCAAGAATTTATCCAATTTCAAGCATAAAAAGAGAGTACAACATAAGCATAGTGACAAAATGAGCTTCATATACTGCTAAACCATGTACCTGGACAGGAACGAGGAAAAATAGCTTCATCAGCACCTTTCGAGAGAAGAAGAAACTTCCCACTCCCACTCTCCTTTACCACAATAGACATTCTCTTGCGATCAGAAGTGAACTCAAGAACATCCAATAGCTCATAGTAAAATTTAGAGCCATTGAAACAAATCTCTGTAGAATTGTTAGACAGAACTCAATCAAGCAAATAAGTAAAGGAAAGCCTATATAGAGTAAATGATGATCCTCTTATCAGATTCAGTCAAGCAATTACTAACCAACACTGCTGCTGTCTTTATTTGTAAGCACCATATTCAGGTTTGATGCAGCATTGACCAAAGCTTCCTCATCTTGAGATTGCGCTTTGTATGAGATAGTGCCATCATTGCTGAAATTACGAAAGGTATAAGGAACAAATAAATCGCACATAGACACGACATTCATAATTGCTTTTTCCTCCAATAAATTGCCGTATACTTGCCTTTTGATAGGAACAACTGTATTGCAAAGAGCCATCACCATCAGAAATTTCACTACATTAGGATCATTACTTGAGACAGCATTTAGAAGTCCAACATCTAATAAGAGAAAAAAAACATCATTCAGGGATTAAAAAAGACAAGTAAATTCATGTTTTTAGAAAAAATAACATTATCAATCATGGATGGTAATACGATGTATTGGGAACGTTTACAACAAATCCATAAGAAGACTGTCCAGCATAGTGCCTAATGCCCAAAACTGTTGGCTGTGTACAAACATCAACTTTTCTAAACTGGAATCACCTAGGGAAGTCTGAAATTTAAGTTATTGATGCTAAACATGAAATAATTCAGCTGAATCACCCTCTACCCACGGCCCCTTGTACAGTCCATGCACTCTTTATCCAATTTTAATTATATAAAAATGGATTTGCTAGTTTTCAGCTAGCTGAGAACCAGTCAAGTCCTACACCGTCTGATTGCATCGCTAATCGTGCTATATGAGTTCAAGTTGGATTGCGACTTAGTTTTTTCAGTTGCAAGTGGGGTTGCAATTGAGATTTTTCAGTTGCAAGTGGGGTTGCAACTAAGAAAAATAATCCGGACCGTTAATTTTGCTTTGTGATTCACGCTAGTCAGGAGTTGCAACTAAGATTTGATGAAAATCATCTGACTGAGAACTAAGTTAATTCTCAGACGACTGTAGACACAACCATAAAAGGTATGCATTAACCTCTTTGTTTCAGAAATGAAGCTATTCCACCTACTTTTTACATAGCAAAATGGTACTCCATAGAAGGATGGTTTTTTCACCTACTTCTTAGAAATATAAATTAACATAATTTATCTAACACTATATAAGGGAATATCTCCAAAGCCAGTGTGAGTAATCCTTGGCATCTGCCCATATGCAGTGACTAAAAACGAAGAATAGTGGAAATTAGAAGTATTTAGAACTTTCAGAAATGTATGATATCGGTTTTGCGGCTTACAAGTTCAAGTTAAGACCTCATAGATGTAAACACATGAAAATGCACATACTTTGCATCTAGTTCAAAGAAGTGTTTGATATTTGATATTCCAACGAAGAGCTTCAGGTACAGTACATGAGTACTTTGTAGTTTTGTGCAAACAAGTAACATGTTTCTAATCAAGCCCTACTAGATAAGAGAAAAACACGCCTACTAGGATGGGAAGAACATGACGAGCAAGAATAACCTTTTAAAGCATCTCCATTGTTGTCTCCATATAGAGTATCACTTATGCAACATCTTCGGAAGATCATCTTATTCTCCGTCAATGTCCCAGTTTTGTCGCTTAATATATACTCAACCTGACCAAGATCTTCGCTAATAGCTGTGCTGGAAGAGACACATACATAAGCTCTAAGATATAAAATAACAAGGGTCTGATGAACATCTAAATCCATATAACCAGATAAATCATATCACATACTTAGCTGAGTGAGCAGGCGTACTTGTTTCCCAATCAAACATTTGATCATCGCAATCAATAAACTTTGCATATACACTTTTAGCCAAATCAAGAGTAACCTACAAGCACTAACTAGATTAGGAAATGGAACTATTTACTATAACACTCAACCAGAGCACACTCAGAATAGTTAGTGGTAAACTCTTCACATGGAACTCTCTACTGTTGAAGAATCTGACATTTAAAACCACTGTAGTCATCAATGAACACAATATCAAAGACATAACAATGCAGAATGAAGATGTGGTATTATTAAAAAATGATGGTACCTAATAAATGAGGTTTTTTTCCTTTTTTTTTAGAATACCACGTGTCATTCATATAGCAACGAAGGGGGTACAACAGACGCAGTACAGAAGATCCCAAAAACACACAGGTGTCCCAGACCAAATGCAAAACGGACACCAGAAAACACAAAATAACACATAAGCCCTTTTAGGTCCCTTCACATCATGCCAACGATGCTCGCCGAAGCCCAGAATGGGAGGAGGAAAAGGAGCGCCCATCACACCCAGCAGATCCGTCAAACACCATTGTGGACCGCGCCGCGGAATGGCAAAGCCGAGTCCTTGGGGCTCGTCGGCCAGGCTGTGACCGTGCTCACCGGATCTCGGATCAGTACTCTTCAGTCGACGAAGTCGATGGAGAGGAGCCGATCCGCTAACCGCCATCCATAACTAAAGAACTGAAAGCCCTGGCCTTCTGAGAACTGCCGCTGCACGCTTGGCCTTCTGAGAACTGCCGCTTACGCCGCCCCAGATGCAGGTGACAAGCGCCGGTCGCAGAGCTTCTGTACAGGTCCACTGGATCACCCAGCAGTGCTGGAGGAGGAGCCGCCGCGAAGCAGATGAGACCAGATGATCAAAAGTTCCAAGGGGGGTTGCCGCCGCTGCCAAACCGGCCACCCCAGGAAAACCTGATGTGTCCAGATCTGTCACCAACCACACTGGGAAAGGACCAGAAGCACACTTATTCACCGCCACCGGAGCAGAATCGCCAGACGGCCGAAACCCTAGACTACAGAGACCTAAATCTACTGCTGTACATGGTCCGCATGCCTGGTTCTGCTGATGTCAGGCAGTAAGAACCTGACGATCAGAGGCGAACATCGTTCGCGCCACAAGTCGCTCACAGGTGCCATAGATTTCCAGATGGACGTCTCAGATGGAGCTAACGGCTACTTTTGAATTGCTCTTCTTTTTCTTTCCATCAGCTACATTCCTACCTCCTCCATCGCTTGGCACGACATGAGCTTGGCTATTTTAGCTCTGATCCAAGCCTATAATCCCAGCTTTTCCATAGGCCGTCAGGGGAGAGAGGCTACCAGAAACCAGCGCCGGAGAGCCCGGTACCTTGAGCATAGGTGAGGCTGCCCCTCTCTGTGGAGAAACAGGGGAACCGGCTCACGTCTCTGAAAGTCTCTCTTGGCGGTAAGTTTTTTTTCAGAATCAATGGAGTTTGCAATTGAACATTAGTATTTAAAAAAATAAGTATGTATAAAAATGAACAAGCCAATGGTTACCATGATGATGGCAGTGTAGGTTTGCCCATTGTGAGGGAATCATTCAATTGGTCATAAAAATCTAGACTAGCGTATAATAGTCATAAAAATCTAGACTAGCGTATAATAGTCATAAAAATCTAGACTAGCGTATAATAGTATCATGTAATTTCGAGCCTGTGAGGTAAGGTTTTGCAAACTGGGCTTCCAGGCATGTGAGATAAGTCATGGAACTAGAGAAAAAAATCCAATGGCAGGTGCTGCGCTCAGGTCATCAGCTCTGTATCTCCAATCAAGAATGAAAACCCGGCAATTGCATAGAAACATCTTAGTTGTTATTATTTTATGTACACACTACATGAACGTGAAGGATGGATGCAAACGAACTGTTGCTAAGTTCTACAAATAAAGTGGCAATCAGTACAGACCTATGCACTGCATATTTATTTATAAGATATATATGTTAGACCTATAATCTTGTCATGGTGTGACCTGCACACATAGGTTGTGTGCAGGCTACAGTGTGTGAACATCAGACATAGCTTGTGTGCTGGTTGTGTGTGAACAGAACACATTAATTGTGTCCTGTGCATGAGTGAACACTGCACATAGGTTGTGTACTGATTGATAGGCATACTGTAGTGTGTTTGCAGCTGTGTCCAGGTTGGGCTTGCGGCTTGCCAGGTTTGCAGGCTGCGAGCTGACAAGTAAACGAACAAGTTGGTTTTGACTTGCTCCAGAATTCAGTGAACTTACTAAGTCGGTTCATGGAGCAAGCTAACTTGTGAATAAATAGTTCCTAGCATAGGTTTCTGTGGGCAAGAATTGGTTGCCAAGTCAAGTAGGCATTAGTTGCTGCAAAAGCTAATAGAAAGGGCATCTGTTGCCTGAGACTTTTTTGTGTTTCCTCTGTAGTCCTAGTCCTTCATTTTCTGATTTTTATGAGAGAGGGAGCACTAACAAGATAGCGAAGTTCTTCAAACAAGCAGCACGAGAAGGGAAATACCAATTAAACATGGAACCATACCTTTATCGAAATAGGAATCATTATCGAACACAATAGTTCAAAGCGCAACGGGATAACCAAGAACCCATACCATGGTCCTTCCGGAGGATACATGAGATACCATTGCTACATCAAGTAAGACAAGAAAAAAATTAATCAGATCAAAGGTAAAACTGGCATAAAAATTCATTTTACAGATCCAGATTAGAAAGCAGGAAGAAGTCTACATATGTTTCATCAACTATTAGTTCACTTTAATGTATAACCTGAATGTCAATACTGTTTAATTTTAACCTTCTACCAAAACTATTTGAAATAGGTCATACATCCGCTTTCCTTGGCACTTTAGGATGTTAAGGCTGATATTTCCTAGGATCATCAATATTTGCCACCTCATCTTCACATGTCGTAGATAAGAAACTGTAAAAGTCCCTTTTCTCCATGTCCTATCCTCTCCAATCTCTCTGTTTTCCTGCGTCCAGCCACCCAACTCCTGTCTCCCGTGAACACTGGACAAGGAGTTTTGTGCCCCATGGCATGCCTAGTTTGGCGCCCATGATGGTCTTACATATGGTTTTGAGAACCCTGCCCTTTTTAGCTCCAATTAGACAACCAAAGGGTATCAAGAAGTTGGGTGCAGTCCGAGGGTATGAGGTTGGGAGCTGAAACTAGGTGTGTCGCGACCAAGAAGCTGCATCGCATACTAGGAAACTTCAGCCATAAGCAAGCTCAGCCACATTACCGCATCCAGGCCTCCTAGCCTGCTCAAATGTTGATAACAATGCCCATTCATGAGAAGAGGCTACATGGTGGTGTTAGGTGGTGAACGCGACAACTAGCTGGGCCGTAAGGTTTGCCCCCTAAAGATAGACTTGGCCAGATGCCTGAAGGCAAAGGGAGAGATAAGAGGAGAAAAGGGAAGGAAGAAAAGATAAAAAAGAACAGATGACAAGTAAGTTCAAACAGATTTTGTTTTGGTTTGTTTCTGTTTTTGGTGAAGATGAGACAGAAGGTTTTCTGGGCGCTTTTTTTTTGTTTGCTCATGTGTGCCAGAGCGGACATGCATGAGTCCAATGCCATATCGGCCAGAACCACCATGGTATTCAGCCAGGAAGGTATATGCACCAGTATACAGCGTTAGGGGCAAACTAAACGGTACTCCCTCCAATCGAAATTAATTGACTCAACTTTGTCTAGATACGCATGTATCTAGAGCTAAAATACGTCTAGATACATCCTTATCTAGACAAAGGCGAGTCAATTAATTTGGATCGGAGGGAGCACTAAATTGGAGCTCCAAATTAAACCATGGCAAAAAAAAAATTGCTTTGGAAGGAGCAAATGTATGAGTTTTAGCTACAAAAGTGTAACAACATGCATGAAAGTAGTAGTGATTTTTTTGCAAAAGGGCACTGCTTGTCAGAGAAAAATTATTACCTTGCGACCATGACTGTTCTTCCAGATATTGCCAGCAAAACCCAGCACAAGAACGACAACAATTTGAAAAACAAATATTGCAACTGTCAGTTTGTCAATCATTGAATCAGCAGAAGTAAGCTTTGGCTCAGCAGTTCCTCTGCTCATTCCTGACTTGGTTTCATTGCCTGACACAAATGATTCAAACAGCAAAGAAGGTGTGACACAACATTTGTTTTGTCAGCTAAGTGCAAAACAAAAGTTTCGAAATATATTCTTTGGTGTAGTATAAATCAAGAACAGCCAAGACAAAGCATGATACCATCACATGCTATCTTTACCTGTGTATACTGCAACTCCACATGCCCATTCTGAGTACCGTAAGTAACATGACTGAAGAAGAGTATTACTGATAGTTAAGGGACATTTTTCATTATCAGTGGTAGGAGGGAACAAGCGCATGTTAGCATCGAATCTTCTTATGTCATTATCTGGGTTAGGGCACTCAACTACACCCTGCTCAATCCAGAGAGGTGCAATCAGAGAAGGCATGAAAAAAATCCAAGAATGTACAAGTACAAGAAGGCTCACCTTGATTTTTCCCAATTGCTCTGGTGACAGGTTAGCACAAATTGAAGGAATAATTCGTGTTTTCAAATCAGTTTCACCATCTAAAGCAGCAGTCTGAAGTAAAAGTATAAATATTGGCATGAGCTACAGTCACAACAACCAGAATAATTTTTCTATCCAAATTCTCGCAACAGTAGGTAACATGATAGATTTGGAGCTGCACATTATATCTATAACTCATCGTCAACCAATCACCAAAGCAAAACAGATATTCCGGATATTGATCGAAGAGAAAGACTAATATATGTATCCTTCCAGTAATTATAGTTTAGGTCCGAAGGAGAGTACAAAAGGACTCAAGATACTGAAACTGAACAGACTATTTTGTATACACATTAAAAGAGAGCACTCCAGCACAATTCTCTTAAGGTATACTACCTCCGTCCCAAGGAATAAGGCGCACGCGTATTCCAAGGCGAACTTTGACCATAAAAATTAAGCAACAAAATCTTAGTTATATTATATGTAATTAGTATCGTTGGATTCGTATTGAAAAACACTTTCTAATGATGTTAATTTTATACAAACAATCTTTATATATTTGAAGTAATTCTTAGTCAAACGAAAAGCGCGTAAAACGAGGACGCCTTATTCCTTGAATCGGAGGTAGTAGTCCATACCAAAAAAAAAAAAAACAGAAACTTAGTTTCGTCTATGCCATGTTTCGATATAATCAGGACTGTGGCAGAGGGGCTTCATGGGAACAGTTGGGCCAGGGACATCCAAGGTGTCCTTGGAGTTCATGAAATCGGGCAATACCTTCAGCTATGGCACCTGGTCCATGCCACCACACTCAGCAACACCCCTGACAGGCTGCTTTGGAAATGGACAGCTTCTGGAACCTACACTGCTAGCTCATGCTACCTAGCCACCTTCCATGGATCAACAACTTGTTACTCCTGGAAGCTCATCTGGAGAACATGGGCGCCGCCGAAAGTGAAGTTCTTCCATTGGCTGGCTAACCAAGACAGGTGCTGGACCGCCGAGCGCCTTGCTAGACATGGACTTCCTCACCATCCCAGATGTCTGCTCTGTGACCAGGCACCGGAATCTATGCACCATCTCATGCTGGAATGTCCCTTTACTAGGCAGGTATGGCATGAGATCCTGGCATGGTTAAGAATGACGGCAGCAGCCCCTGACAGCGAACCCACCATCATGGATTGGTGGCACCAAGCCAAACTAGACACTCCCAAGCCGCTTCGCAAGGGCCTCGCTTCTGCTACTCTTCTTATCCCCTGGATGACATGGAAGCATAGGAACTCGTGTGTTTTTGAGGGTGCCCAGCCATCCATCCCACTCCTGCTCTCCAACATCAAAGAAGAGGTCTTTTCATGGGCAAAGGCTGGGGCAAAGGGGCTACGAGTAGTTCTGCCATCCACCTGGGATGTGCACTGATCTTTTTGTACCAAACAATGTATCCCACCTCCTAGGAGGTTGTAAACCTTATTCTATATTTTCAATGAAATGAAGCGCAAAGGTCCTTTGCGTTTTCTCGAAAAATAATCAGAGTAATAAAGAGGGAATTCTGCATACAAATAGCAACCGTGCACATGCAAAGCAGGTTCGGCTAACAAGATCAAAACATAGAAAAGATACAGTTCTCTTGACATCTTTTCTAACCTCCAATATTGCTAATGTGAATGAAGGATGTAAGTAACATGCAATTTTTTGAACGCTAAAAAGGCTAGTATATCTTAAAACAAAACTTCAAACGTTTATACTAACTACTAATAAAAGTACAAGTTGTGTCAGAATACTGATAACCTTAATCATCCATCAAACTTGATAAATGGCTGTAAAATAGGTGAAAATTTCTCAGGTTGCTATTATGTGGCTATCATGATTGGTGTTAATCAATCCAAGTGGTTAACATGAAAAATAGAAATCCCGAATAGGAATTGAAGGAAAAACAACCACATACTTAGTTTTTCGTTTTGAATTTTTTGTTTGATTTAAAATAAAAATCTCTCAAAGAACTGCCTCAGCGTCTCTCATAACCTTTCCTATGTTTCCTCATCAACACACTTCAGTGCTAATTTAAAGAATTTTTTTGGCAAGGATGGTTTTGGAAGAGCAATCTTTTCCAACACTGTAATATTCATTCAAGCATGGCCATGGCCATCCGAGTGGCTTCTATCATACATCCCATGTAGCAGGAATAGCAAATAAACACACTATCTAATGTTGGTTAGTACACTCATTTACCTCAACATAACAGATGCCTTGAGGATCAGAAGTTCCAATAAGAACAAGATCACATGGAATCTCATCATTCTCATGGAGCCACACTATATTTCCGACATGTATCTCCTGTGCTTTTGCCTACGAGAACATAAATAACTCAGTATTACAGTCAGGTATTCCAAGTAAATCCCCAAGCAAAGAACAACTAAAAATAGGACAACGCAAAATCAACAATCAAATAAGGACACTACAGGAATCATGGTCATTAGCTACAAAAAGTGAGCACATTAAAATATTGTTAGTTTGAAATTTACGAAGATAAGATTTGTGGAAGTCATATATTGAAGATAATTTTGACAATTAGCCAACCAAACCTGACAGTAAAATTTATCCAATAATTGCTATTAAGCCTTTGATTGAAGTATTTAGTTAATAGGGCATCTCCTGGACCCTGCTCTCTCCTAAATTTTTTAAAAAAATCAAAGGACATAGCATGCTGTGCTAGATGACCATAATTATTGATTTCATGATGTTAATTAGAGAACTGTTGTTTGTTGTCCTCAGCAAACGTCATATTTTTCAGTGTCCCAGAGCTAATTGTTTTCCTTAAGTATAACTTCGTGCATTTAGCCAAACATGAAAGATACAGTGATATTGATGATCCATATGGTACAAATAACCATGCCGGTCCTGATACTGCTAGGTCTTTACAATAGACTAATGGACATACAAAGTTCCAACACAAGCGAATAAGCAAATTATAAGTGAATGCAACCTTAGGATTCATACTTTATAATGGAAAACTAAGAAAGTGCAGTCTTAAGTAATGAGGATGGTGCCAAAGGGCTGATTATAAAACTGAGTCCCAGATTAGATTATTTTGGTTCTGCAAAGTAGATGTGTCTAGAAAGAACAAAGTATGTCATTCATAATGAGTGTTCTCATTTCTTCAACTAACGATTGCTCGGCGTGTTGCGTCCGTGCTCGGACTTGTACATAAACTCTTCTTTATCTATCAATGCATCGAAACGCAAGGCTTTTGCGTTTTCGCGAAAAAAACTAACGATTGCTACAAAACTAGAGCACCTTTAAGAAGTATATGGATTTTTGGTACAGAGTGCCGAATTAATAAAGATATCACATTATGGCTGACAAAGAGAAGTAATAATGAATTCAAAATATTGATCACAACAGACTCAGGAGGAAAATGTTCTCACTCCACCGAAAGAAAAGCAAATGTTGGTGGAGGGAAGGGGAAAAAAACCTGTCTACGGACGCCATCCTTTACCACCAAGATTCTCCTTTCATTTGCTTTCTTGTCTGAAAGATATCTATTGTAATCATCCCAAGCCTCTTTTGAAGCAGAAACAATGAAGATTATGGCAAGTGGACCCCATGTAGTTGCAGGACTTACAGGGGTAATAGTTGACCACAACTGAAGGCAAGCGATTAGCAGAAAATACTGATTCATGACACGCCTGGAATATTTATAGCAGTGAATATAGAAGAAATATACATTATGCACAAATATATCTGAAATTAAAATTCATGAGAAAAAGAAAAGGTATGGTTCTTTAGTGTTATTGACAAATAGCTAAAGAAGAGCACAGGCATCTTATTGCAGATCAGAGCACTATATCTTAACGGTGATGAGTAACTGAGATTACCAAACAGTATAAAATGAGTCAGAAAGCTGACCTGAATTGCTCACATAGGTTCTTGGGGATAAAATTCCAGAATGTGTATTTGGTATTGGTGATTCGATTGTCATGGTAGAAATCCCTGCTGGACTCGTCATTGAAATAGACAAAACGTTTCATATTTGCACTGCACCTTGGTCACTCTGATAGAAAGAGACAGTTAAACATATGAACATAAATAAAAGGGATACTGTCATACTGATAACGATTTTAGAAGGAATAGTACAAAGTCCTAAGGTTAAAAAAATGCGTTTAAAATTTTCCTATATAGTATAGATTTAAGGCTGCTGAAGAGAAAACAACAAGAATCTTGTGAATTCTTGCGGCAGCGGCTAATCACTTCTGTACATGATTTTTTCTTGGGCTCTTCTACCTAAACAAGGCAACAAAACGTACAGCTATATATGGATGCTCCTATAAGAGAAGAGCAAAGTATGCATAAAGCATTATGCGCGGCTTCAGGTTTTTACAGTAGAACTTCCCCGCAAAAAAAAAGATTTTTCTAAGCAGTCTGCTAACGAGCGGAGCAAGTGGGAAAAAAGCCCCAATATTGTTAAAACATATGAACATAAAAGGGATACTGATAACGATTGTAGAAGGAGTAGTACAAATTCCTAAGGAAAAAAATGCGTTTTAAATTTTCTTATATATTATAGATTTAAGGCTGCTGAAGGAAAAACAACAAGAATCTTGCGAATTCTTGCGGCACTGGCTAATCACTTCTCTACATGTTCTTTCTTGGGCTCTTCTACCTAAACAAGGCAACAGAACGTACAGCTATGTATGGATGCTCCCATAGGAGCAAAGTATGCATAAGCATTATCCGCGGCCTCAGATTTTTACAGTAGAACTTCCCCGCAAAAAAAGAAAGATTTTTACAATAGAATTGAGCAGTCTGCTAACGAGCGGAGCAAGTGGGAAAAAAAAGCCCCAATATTCTTAAGAACGGAATCACATTATCCCAATCCTGGAGAACGGGAGTCGAATCGGCGAGAGAAACTCACCACACATCGCATTCCACTTCACGTGCCCGCGTACGCCGTCGTCCGGTCCTCGGCGGCGGCGGCGGCGATGGGGGGTTCCGTCTTCAAGCCGGCGTCCTAGGGGATCGCCGCACCTTAGTGAAGATGACTTTGAGCGGTGGCCGAGATGAGGGGTGGTCAACGAGGAGGGTGAAGCTGCAGAAGAATCGGGTGCTGGTGAGGTTGCCGTTGGTGCTCTAACCGGAGTCTGTAGAGTCTAGAGGAAGACGGCGACCCAAGGAAGAGTAAGGAAGGAAAACAGCATATGCCGTTCCGCTTCCGCGCCACGCTGCCGTGTGTGCGTGGCGGATCGTCTACGTGCCCGTGTTCCACGTTTCGAAACACAATATCCTGACTTTGACTTTGGACCGCTTCAGGATTGGTACCCATTCAATATCTGATCCCTCTACCAATTCCACAAGTTGTTGTTAGGCCATTTTCAAGACCGTCATCAAAATTGAACACCTTTCATATTCGATTTCAGTCATTTATTCTGCTTGCCACCTTCCCTTGCGCTACCATAGCTGGGTGTGCATCGGCTCACTGGTTGGCGATAGCAATCATTTGGCCGAGTTCCGTCGGCTTTTTCCTTTGAAGTTGGGCCGCGCTGACCGTCGGTCGGCTGACCAAAATCCCCAAATCGGTTGCTTCTCCCACCGTACGATGCGATTACATGAACCGTTGGATCGTGGCAACCAGAAAAGAAAAAAAACAAACAAACCATCGCTCGGGGCGAGTGAGCCTCGTCGCTCTCGCGAAAGCCAGGATGCGCGGGGCGAGGCTGGAGCGGCCGCCGGCGACGGGAGACGGCGCCTCCCGGCCTCCTCCACCCCAATCTGGCCATGGCTCACCTCCTCCACGACATCCTCTTCCCTAGAAGAGCTCCGACGGCAGGATCGAACCAACCTCCACGAGCACCACCTCCACCCCCGCGGTAAGCAACTTCCGATCCGTCTACTCCGGCCAGTCATAGAGCTCCGACGGGGTTCCAGAACCCTGAAGTTGTATTCGCAACATCTGCGCATGGATCCACTGGAGGCCAGCAGGTACTAGCTCAATTCCCTTCACAAACCCTAGGATTTGACTGTTAATATTGTTTACAACATTAATTTGTTATGTTAGCAACAAAACCAAATGTTGTTAGTCACACTGGAAATTCTTGTGTATGATATCCTGAAAAAATGCTGTTGATGCCCTGGAAAATGTTGTTGATGCCCTGTAAATTGTTGTTCTACATTTGGACGAAATTGACTACATGTGATGTGTAATTGTTGTGTATGAGATTGTTGTGTATGCAAGAAAACTGTGAGTAAATTAACAATGTTAACAATGTAAAATCAATAAGTTTACAACATTAATTTGTTATGGTAGCAACAAAACCAAATGTTGTTAGGCACACTGAATATTGTTGTGTATGATACCCTGAAAATTGGTGTTCATACCTTGAAAATTGATGTTGATTCCCTGGAAATTGTTGTTCTACATTTTGGACGAAATTCACTACATATGATGTGTAATTGTTGTGTATGAGATTGTTGTGTATGCAAGAGAACTGTAAGTAAAAATAACAATGTTAACAATGTAAAATTTATAAGCTTGCAACATTTGTTTTTTGTGTTAGCAACAAAACCAGATGTGAACTAACCGATCATTCAAAAAATAACAGGAAATTGCGGATGATGAGGCTGAATCAGGTGCGGGCTTTTTCGACCTTAACCAGCCGCTTGACTCAGATGATGAAGATGACACCCATGAGCCGATCCAGGAAAATGGAGAAAGTGGTGGTGAAGGCAACTTTGATGAAGATGTATCGTCACAGCCTATTGTCCCATTTGTTGGCATGCAGTTTGATAATGAAGATGTTGCACTCAAAGTATACAATGAATATGCATACAAGATGGGCTTCGGTACTAGGATTTGTAGCTCCAAGTACAGCCGCAAGAGGGGATGTGAACAAGTGCTAATAAACAGGGTGTTCGAGTGTGTGCACGCTAGAAAGGGAGCAGCAGCTGCAGCTACACTTGGAAGTACATCAGAGAGCGCTGCAAGAAAGCAATGTTCTGCAACAGATATGAGCAGCGGGAGCAAAAACACTAGCCACCAGTCTGCTAGTGCCTCAATGGAAATGTCAGATTCTAGGCAGTGAAACAGGGTGGTTCGTCACAATTGCAAAGCTCACATGATCATTTCATTGAGGGAGGGATCATTCACTGTTACAACATTCACCAGTGAGCACACACATGCACTTGTCAAAGAGCTTGGACGTCGTAGGTACTACCGGTCTCATCGCAAGATCCCGGAAGAAGACCTCGAATTCTTGGAACTAATGCATAACCGAAATCTGAAAACATCTGATATTATGGGTATGCTGGGTGATGTACATGGAGGCGACATACGAACTTTGGGGTATGTCAAGAGGGATGTTACAAATGAGAGATCCAAGATGAGGGAAAAATTGTTGTTTCGGGACATGGACCTAACATTGGAATACTTCAAGAAGCGACAAGATGAGAACCCAAACTTCTATTATGCAAAAGATGTCGATGAAGATAATGTTGTTCGAGCGCTATTTTGGGTTGATGGAAGGACCAGATTGTTGTACCCCAAGTACAAAGATTGTGTATTTTTCGATACAACATTCTGCACCAACCGCTACAATATGCCCTTTGCACCAATTGTTGGAATCAACAACCATCTGCAGACAGTGGTGCTAGGCTGTGCTTTGCTTGCCAATGAGACCAAAGATGGTTTCAGGTGGGTGTTTGAAAGGTGGCTTGAAGCAATGGATGGAGTGCAACCGGACCACATAATGACCGACCAAGATCAAGCAATGGGAAAGGCCATTTCAGAAGTATTCTATGATGCAATCCACCGAAACTGCTTTTGGCACGTGATCCGGATCGCGAAAACAAAGGTTGGGAAGCCAATGCAACAAGGAGAGCCTTTTGCACAAGCATTTTGGGCATGCATCTTTGACACAGATACCGTTGAGCAGTTTGAAGCTAGTTGGAAACATGTGATGACTTGGTTCCAAATGGAACAAAATAAGCATCTGAAAAACATGTGGGACTCGAGGAAAAAGTGGGCTCCCATATATTTTAGGAGGAACTTTTTCCCTTTCACGAGTACAACGGGCAGGTCTGAGGGGCTCAACTCTTACTTCAAAACTTTGGTTCACCCGTCTGACTCGGTGTTCACGTTTGTGAGGCAGTTTGAACTATGCCAAGACATGATGCTCGATAGAGAAGACAATGCAGGGTTCATTATTGAGACAACAGAACCACCATTGTGGGGCAGGTGAGGTGTTGTTGTTGTTACAAATTTAATTCTGTGTTAACAACAAGCAATAATAGTGTTAACAACAATAAAATAAAGTGTTAACAACAAGTTTTGTAACAATGAAAAAGGAAGTGGTAGGTTTGTAACATTATTTTCCTTTGTGAACAACATCTAGTAACTTTGTGAACAACAATTATTAGCAGTGTTTACAACAACAATTTTAACAAATGGAAATTGTAGAAGTAGTTTTGTAACATTTGTTTCCTCCTTGTTCTATAAGTACTAACAGTGTTAACAACAATTTTTTTGAGCAGGCTCAACATTGAGAAGCAAGCATCTGTCTTCTACACTAGAGAAGTATTTGACCGATTCCAGAAACTTATTTCTGAGAACACTGCCTTTACCCTTGAGCAGCAACAAAATGATGCTAGTCTACGCTTTTCCCTGGTTGCTAGTGATAGGAGAGACACTAGAACATACCAAGTTGAAGCTGATGTTGCAAATGGATTATATGATTGCAGCTGCAACATGTTTGATATGTGTGGACTAATTTGTCCCCACATAATCAGGGTCATGGTGCACTTGAATATCCAGATGATACCAGATAGGTACTTGTTAGAACGGTGGTCTCAAGCAGCTAGTAAAGGTGCTCCAGTTCCTGATGCCAACACCCGTCCTCACATGTTTGGCATCCCTGGAACAAACACTCTGAGGTACAATAGGCTATGCCGCAAGATGAATCGCCTGGCATCCGATGCGTGCTTTAGTGATGAAACTTATGAGTTGGTGTCTGCAGCAATTGATAGTGTTAGTGCAGTTGTTGATGCAAAGAGAAGAGGTGGCGACACACAACAAGAAGGTGAGCCTGATGTGGTTCAGGTGCAAGCGCAACAACAAACAGCACAAGGAGAGTTGCGAAACCCACCATGGCAACAACCTAAGGGCCACCCGAGAGAATCGGAGAAGCGAAAGAAGCCTCTACTTGAACAACGTGAAGATGCTGCAAAGAAGAAGAAGAAAGGGAAGAAAGATGAAGAGACAAACATGGCGGAAAAGACGAGCACGACCGCCAAAAGAGGCACGACTTCTAAAAAGAAGAAGATGTCGGGAACAAAGGTGACGAAGTGTCCATTCTGCTTAGGGGATCACCATTTGGTTGATTTTCTTGTCATGAAAATGAAAATATCTGCTGCGCAAGAAGCTCAGGGAGCTGCGACACAACAAGATGAAAATGTGCCCGAAGTGGAACTTGGTCTCAAGCTGTAGTTTTGTTAGTATTGTTACCTACATATAGCTCTCAAACTTATGTTGCCCCTTTATAGTAGAAAACTTTGATATGGTTGTGTTATATGTTGTTAATGAAGTCTACTTGTTCCTGATTATTCGTAACCTTCAATAAGTTGTATATTTCTGTGGAAAACCTAACAACATGAAACAAAAGAAAAGAATTTGGAAACCTGACATCAAATTATTGTTATGTTGTCAACAGATTTTTCGTGTATTTACAACATACAAAAAAGGAACATATATTGCCAACAAAAAATACCTGGTTACAAAATTTTGTTGAGTTTACAATGGAACTATCATGTATTTACAACATACATAATAGAACATATGTTGACAACAAAAAGTTCACCTGGTTACAAATTATTGTTGAGTTTACAATGGAACTTTCATGTATTTACAACATATATAATAGAACATATGTATTTACTTTTTTTTGCGATGATGAACATATGTATTTACAACATAAATTATATTAGTTACAACAATGAAGTATGGAAAAGAAGAATTTGGACTTGGGCAAAGTTTTCTGCAAAAACCTGAATAGAAATTATTGTCATGTTTACAACAGAATTTTCATCTATTTATAACATTAAAAATGGAACAGTTGTTGTGTGCAAGTTGTTGTATTCAGGTTCCTGATTACAAAACTTTATGTAGTTTACAATAGGAAATAAATGTATTTACAACATATTGAACCAAAAACAAACTGTTGTGTAAACAAACAAGTGAAATCACATGCATGTTGAACATTCATATAAATCCATAGCAACAAAGTTATCATTCATGGGGGGAAATGTGCTTCCCATTACAAAAGTAACCAACCAACCAACCATACACACAAGTTCCATTCGTTCAGCCATAGACATAAGTTTCATTGGTTCGACACAAACTACATTGCACCAAAATACATATCCTTCCAACAACTATCCTAGCTACTCATATGTCTCCTCCTCAAAGATCTTCTCATAATCTTCTGTGTTCGTGGGGTGTGTGATCAAATCTGTAGCGAGAATCATGCGAAAATAAGGGATGCCATTCTCGTCGAAGTTCTCCATGACCTTCCCATCAAACTTCTCCATGTAGAGTATCACAAAGAAACCACAATCAAAGCTGAAATGACAAAAGGAGAATGTATTAGCATTGGGAAAAAGGACTAGCAATATAAGAGAGAAAAATGTAGACGTATTTACTCACTGGTTGGCTGCTGTGGGTAGTCAGTAGGTCCTCCATGTTTGAATTTAGTGATGTCAAAACTGAAGGCTTGAGTCTCTTTAGCAAGAACATCAAAGTTTGTGATCTGAAAAAAAAGTGCATGAAATAGTTACATAATCCAGTAGTGTTAGTCACAAAAATTATGAAGTAAGACAACATTAGTTTTATGATTTGTCACTTGGTTACAGATAAGAACACAACAACACATGTAAAACCAATAGTTACATAATCCAGTAGTGTTAGTCACAAAAATTATGAAGTAAGACAACATTAGTTTTATGATTTGTCACTTGGTTACAGATAAGAACACAACAACACATGTAAAACCAATAGTTACATAATCCAGTAGTGTTAGTCACAAAAATTATGAAGTAAGACAACATTAGTTTTATGATTTGTCACTTGGTTACAGATAAGAACACAACAACACATGTAAAATCAATAGTTACATAATCCAGTAGTGTTAGTCACAAAATTTATGAAGTAAGACAGCAAAAACATATGATTGGAAACTGAAAATGTAATGTATAGGTGCAAGGTCATAGTGCAACAAACCAGGTTGTTCATGGCAGACTCCATGGAACCTCCTTTCTTTGATGGTTTGATAGAATCAAACGAGTTGATTTGCGAGTGCAGAAGATTTATGCAACAAGTGGCCCAGTGCTTCTCATGTACAATTGGGAACCAAAGCTGCGGATGCAAAAAAGTTATAAAAACACAGCCTTGCATGGAAAAAATAAATTACACAACATTATGAACTACTAACCAGATCCATTTTTGATATCTTGTATTTTTCACAAGCAATCTTGAACTCTTGGATAACATCCTTTGTTTGGAACTTGGCAGGATCCTTGATAAGTTCAGACTGCGATGAAAGGGTACGACAATAGAAATGTTGGTACTAGAAACATGAGTGCAAACTTGAAACTATTTAAACAAGGAACACCAAGGTAGCATTGTACTTACAGTCATATGCACAGAAAATGCGAACTTCTTACGACACCTTTTGTTGGTAGAGGCTTGCAATTTATTCTCGATGTTGAACTTCCAAACATAAAGGGACATGACTTGATTGTCCATGTGCTGGCGTGGCTTGAACACGGCTTGAAACTTTTTGTATGAGCCAAAGAAGTTACCAATATGAACAAAGGGTTTACTGCAATGAACCAAAAATGTTGTGTTACTACACAAAGATGACAGATAGAAAACAACAACAAAAATGAAATGAAGTTACAAAATTCAGTAAAGTTAGTCACAAATTGAAATGAGTAATACAACATTAGGCAGATGAATAGGAGTACATTGCTAGAAAAGGAGATAGAAAACAACAACAAAAATGAAATGAAGTTACAAAATTCAGTAAAGTTAGTCACAAATTGAAATGAGTAATACAACATTAGGAAGATGAATAGGAGTACATTGCTAGAAAAGGAGATAGAAAACAACAACAAAAATGAAATGAAGTTAAAAAATTCAGTAAAGTTAGTCACAAATTGAAATGAGTAATACAACATTAGGCAGAGGAATAGGAGTACATTGCTAGAAAGGAGATAGAAAAACAACAACAAAAGGACAGATGACTCACGGATGAACACCCTTCTTCGGTGGCCTCAATGAGTGTCTGAAAGTTTCATCTTCTTCACCTTGGGAGGTTTATCAATGTCCTTTGCAGCCCTCTTTTGGCATTGCTTCTTATCATGTGTGTCTGGACCACTAGAAGCATTTCCTTTGGCTTCCTGGAGAGTAGATGCTGCAAACCAAAAACGAGTGAAAAACAGAAAAAGCAAGTAAGAATCCGAATGTATGGACAACCAACATACAAAAGACTAGGAAAAAATGTAGAGAAATATACCAGCAGGTACGATGGGTTGTGGCACGTCCTCTTTGCGCACCGGTGTCACGACAACACAAGAACCTCCACTTGTAGCTGCAACATCAGGAATTATAGCAAAGAACTTTGCCTCCTCAGATCCATCAGGAAACAAATCCATTTTTGGAACATCATCCCAAAAAGCCAGCCGGGTATTTGCTTGGAGATTTAATTCTGGGCGACTCATCACCACTTGATGGGCTTTGCACATGAGAAATGTTTTGTGGAGAAGGCACCAGGGTAGCAGCACAACTGGGGAACGGAGAAGGCACACTAGTGCGCACCGGAGAAGGCACAGAAGAAGTAACCGGGCAAGCCTCATGAGTGTGCTCCGGAGAAGGAACTGGAGAAGGCTCGGTAGAGTGCTCTGGAGAAGGCACTGGAGAAGTCTTGTTAGAAACCACGCCAATATCCATCGCATCATCATTCACAACATTGTGAGTCCGATCTTCCTCAACCATGATTGGGCTTGGCTCCTTTGCATGTACATCAGGAGCTGCAGGGCATGGGATAGTGAAGCTGCTGGATGCAACATTAGCAGCATGAACATCCACCAGCAATGCTGCCATACGCTTTGCATTTGAAGCCTTCAAAAACTCCCCAAAGTTGTGCAATCCAGCAGCCACATCAGTTGCATAAAGAGCATTGTGCTTGTTGTACAGTCCTTGCAAATGTTCGGGCACCTAAAAAAGCATGGGTAACATTAGTTACAAAAACCATGTGTAATAGACACAACAATTATTGAGTAATACAACATTAGCTACAGGAACTGTGACTTCATTGCATATTACTGTGACCACATAGTAGATATGAAATACAACAACATAAGTAAATAAAAGTTACAAAAACCATGTGTAATAGACACAACAATTATTGAGTAATACAACATTAGCTACAGGAATTGTGACTTCATTGCATATTACTGTGACCACATAGTAGATATGAAATACAACAACATAAGTAAATAAAAGTTACAAAAACCATGTGTAATAGACACAACAATTATTGAGTAATACAACATTAGCTTGTGACTTCATTGGAGATTGCAGATAGGAAAACAACAATATAGGTAAACTAATGTTACAAAAACAAGGAATAACAGACACAAAAACTATTGACTAATACAACATAACATGGCAAAAGCGACATACCTGCAGCTCTTCGCTGCTTGCAAACCCTTTTTCAAGCCACTCATTCAGTGATGCTGAGGGGTTAACATCAACCTCCTCACTGCCCAAGCCATCATCCCCTACTACACCAGGATCAGCATGAGGCAGATTTCCATCGGTGGGAGCTACCACAGCATACAAAGTTTGTGATAAATGCAAGAGCTGCACATATAAACAAAAAGGACAGCAACATTAGTACAAACCATGGGTTACTACTAACGAAGAAAAAAAAGGGAAAAGTAGATAGATGCATGTAATGGAAATTTACTTACTGGTCGAACCCCAAAACCTGCCGGGTCAAGACTCAGCTTGTTCTTATCAATGTCAACAACAAGCCGGAAATCGTCATCACACACGTGGCAAAATCTAGGGATGCTACGGTTGATGGTGTGCTCTTTAGGGGCCAAAGGTGGGAAGCTAAGGAAGTACATGTATATGGTCTGCATAGAATGAAACAAGACACGGTATTAGATGAGGAATATCCACATTAAAAATATGCATTTACAACATAAAAAACAGTAACAAGTTATAGGAATAGGAGTTATACCGCGAGCATGGGAAGGCACATCGCAATCCACACAATCTGCGAAGGATCAAGTTTGGAACGATTCAACAGCTTCTCTTTGAACAACCCAACCTCGCCCATCGTCTCTTTAAGTATATGCTCATCAATGGCATACTGGCCAATCTCATTGGCATCCATCAAAATACCCAAATACTCACATTTGATCAAGTTACCGGTGCCAGGACAAAGCACAGTGGCAAAAGCTATGAGACCAAAGCTCTGAACAACAAGTGCCTCATTTGTATCTTCACAATTCTCCAACACCTCAATGGCTTTAGCAATTGTCGCACGTCCCTTCTCGTTCTTGAACATATCCCGAAGGTCAGATTGTTGAGTCCTCTTTAGATATACCATGTCCCTATTACCGGAAGGCACGCCAAGAACCTTAACCACCATCTCCCTTGTGAACAAAATACTCTTGTTCTTGTGCCTGAACTCCCTTAGCTTGGGATTTGTGTGCTTCACCACATACTCAATGAGCTCCATTGGAGGTGCTGCAAATGAAGCCACATTGAGCAATGGCTTGAAAGCAGTCTTGGCGATGATAGCTCTCTTGACATCATTCATGTTTTTTTGAACAACTTTCGCAAGCCGCTTTGCTCCAAAACGCATTTGAAACATAGCCTCTTTCGGAGCTTCTTTCGGTGCCATATTGTCAAATTGCAAAGGGAGAGAAACAACAATTACTACATAAAAAGTTACAAGTGATTAACAACATTTGTAGGTACAAGGAACCACAAAAATGAACAATATTTCACAAAAATAGTTGCATGGTTTCCAAATGATACAACAACAAATAATGTATAATGTTAAGAACATAAATTTGCAGGGTTAACAACAAAAAAAATAATGTGAACTAACATAATTCATGGTGCAAGTACAGGGAACAACAAATGTGAAACCTACTTAGTCACAAAGAAATTCATGGAAAACTACAATTCCATACTACAAAAACTCAGCCCATAACCTACAGAACAACAACAACCTAACAAACCCCAACCCCTAAAATAGCAATCCTACACACATAGATGAAATACAACATATAGATACATGAATTACAACATAAAATCTTCTAAATCACACCTTAATCTCCTAGAAAATCAACAATGAAACCCTAGATATGGATTTGGATTGAAGCAACCAGTACTCCGGCCAATCTCGCGAGGGAGCAGGGAGGAGTACCGCACCACGGGGAGGAGAGAGGAGGGACCAGATAGGAGGAGAGGCGCCGCTAGAGGCGCGGCGGTACCCCGGCCGTACTCGGGAGGGAGCAAGGAGGAGAACCACCACGGGGGAGGAGAGAGGAGGGCCCGGAAACGTACCTTGCAGGAGGAGAGGAGCAGCTGGCGGCGTGGCCGCGGCGCTCCGTGACGTCGCCGGCGTTGCACGCCGCCCGAATCGCCGCCCCAGTCGCCGCCCAAATCGCCACCCCAGTCGCCGCCCGAGTGACCTCCGCTCTGTTTCGTCTGGTCTGGTCGGGGTCTGGTCCAGATTGTGTGGCGCGCGAGGTGGTGACGTGGACGAACGAGGAGCGTCCATCGCGGGCCGATCCTACGGCGCGGACCACGACCGATCGCCGCGCTCGATCGGTCGCCCGAAACAGAGCGTTTTCCTTTGAAGTTTACGCTGTAAGGTACTTCCTCGATGAGTCCATGAACAAATGCACTTATAGGCGTCTCACCAGAGACACTTTCACACCCGTTTTTTATGGTGATTCATAGGGATAGGAAACCCATGGAAGACTAGTCCTTTAGCTGAATGTAGTGTTGAAGATCTACACTCGTATGCGGGCGTTTGTATGTGCCGGCAAAATTTCTAGTAAAACTTCATTCATATCATTCCAGCTGTTTGTTAACTTTTTAGGCAGAGTGCCAGTCTAAGCCCTAGCTATTCCCATGAACATAATCGGGAGATATCTGTGACTGCGACTAAGCCATTTTCATTGGCAAGTTCGATGGCGTTGGTATAGTCTTGGAGCCAGGTGTTTGGTTTGGCTACATTGTTATAGGTCTGTATATATCTTAGTCAAACAGAACTTAGACAAGTATTCCTATCTTGCGGACATCCAGACCATGACATTGAGATCCACTATATTTCTCGTCCTAGATCCAACAAACTAACTAGAAAGCAAACTATCAACTAGTCCTAGATATATTGAGCTTCTCTCTATTATGCACAAGTTATAGATCATGTTGGTGTTAACTAATCTACATCCTATCATTCGAAAGCTAGATGAAGACATCATCATCACTGCACATCTGCATGTCATCTTGCACACACTAAAGCTAATGACCTGTGCGTCGATGGAACACAAATGATTAATAAGGAAATAGAAGAACAAGCATACGGATCCAGATGAACAAGATGCAACAGGATGTGTGATAGGATAGAGATCAAACATGCAGATAAGAAGACAAAAGAACAAGCATACAAATACATATTCGGCGCGTCTTAGAGATCTGCGCGAGATCTGGTGCGGCTTCACAGCGTGCAGTTCGCTTACTAAGTAATAGAGGAGTGTTAAGAAAATATGGTTGAGTGGAGATAGACCGTGAAAGTAGGAGGTAGGGCTAGGATTCCCTCTCTATTATATATAGAGTGGGTGTGTGGCAGATACAAGTTAGTTCTTTACTTCCTTGGTCCTTTTGAGCAATTCTGGTCTAGCTATGTGGCTGCACTTGGTAAGAGGGTCCATAATATGTAGTCGGCGACGGGTTGGCTGAGTTCCACCTTTATAAAACTGAAAGCTCAAAGTGATTTGGATCAAAGCGGATTTGGCGCACATTATTATCAGTGAATTTTTATAAACTTGCAAAATTTAAATTATCCGTGTATAACATAAAACATTATTAGTTCTGGGATACAACTAACATTATTAGTTATACTTAGCTATCAATACGCATGAAACACAAAACAATATTGCAAATGTCCCAAACCTACAATATCCAAGTGGTGGTTCAGACTAGTCAGTGAGACAAGGTTGACCAGGCAACACGTTGCACACGATCCAAGTTGCACTACCATGTGCCGCCCTTAATCTACTACAACATTATGTGGTGTTGGGCTTGCCTAGCGATGGCCACGGCGTAATTTTTCGCTGGCATGGCATATAGCATGGTGAAATTCTGTGTGTCGGTCTTGCTCGGCGGGAGGAAGGCCATCTATTGGCCGAAATATCTTTGGAGGCGATTGCACTATGTGCCATCCAAAAAATCCGTCGGGAGAGTGGGGGGGCTTTCTGTAGTGCATACTGATTCTTTCACTGGTGATTCTATATATAACCCAAAGGATTTTCGCTGACGATTTAGGATGAATAAGTAATTATTCATGACAATACTGCATGGTGTCAGAGATTTTTTTAGCTAATTCGTGATGAAGAAAGAGTGCACTGGTATCCATGGTTTCTCATCAATTCAGAGATACACTGCGACAATGAAGATATTTTCATACTAAGCTCATGGAAATGAAAAATGTGAGTACCTACCATGTTTGAGTCTAGAGCTTAGAAATCCATGTACAAATTCAAGAGGCTAGTGGTCGGGAAGTTTGGACGTCACTATTTGAGAGGGCCAAATAAAGATGAGATAGCTCACATAATGGCACAAAATGAAGCAATAGCATTTTCTGAAAAATGCTCATAAGCATCGATTGCATGTATTGGCCATGGAAGAATTGTCCATTTGTCTCACAAGATTTATATAGAGGGCATCATGGATATTTTCGTGTGGTACTTGAAGTTGCTGCGGAATACTATGACTTCTTGATTTGGCATGTTTTTTCTAGCATGACGGGTTCTCACAATGACACCAACATGCTACAACGGTCATCGTTGTTTGCTAGACTTGTTGATGGTCATGCTACACGTTGCAAATATGAGATAAATGACCACCATTATTGAAAGGAAACGAATGTCGCCTAGAGGGGAGGGTGAATAGGTGATTTAAAACTTTTACGAGATGGGCTTAACAAATGCGGAATTAAACTAGTCTTTACTTTGTCAAGTCCAAAACCTATATAATATGGTTTACCTATGTGCACTAACAACTTATGCTAAGCAATACAAGCAACTAAGTGATAGCAAGATGTATATAACTTCAAGCACGAAGGCTATCATAAAGTAAAGTGCATAAGTAAAGAACTTGGTTATAGACATAACCGAGTGATGCGATA
The DNA here is from genome assembly GCF_019359855.2 of Lolium perenne. Taxonomy (NCBI): domain Eukaryota; kingdom Viridiplantae; phylum Streptophyta; class Magnoliopsida; order Poales; family Poaceae; genus Lolium; species Lolium perenne. Next base: position 195,357,696 of record NC_067245.2, read on the forward strand.
CGTTGCAAATGTATCTATAATTTTTGATGCTCCATGCTTGTTTTACACCAATTTTTATATGTTTTTTTACACTTCGTGGTATTTTTATGCATTTTTTGGAACTAACCTATTAACAAGATGTCACAGTATCAGTTCTTGTTTTCTGCTGTTTTTGTATTTCAGAAAAGTTGTTCTGAAACTATTTGTATCTAGTCACCAATGAAGAGAGCATAGTTGTCATTCTGAGTATAATATGCATAGTCCCAAAATTTATTAATGATTGATTCATGATTATGTTATTGCTTGTTCTCAAACTATTTGTATCTAGTCACCCTTTGAACTTTAAAGGTGTCCTGGCATTTATGTTTTTCTATTTCATGAAGGACAAGCTGAATACCACTTTGTTATGTTTTTTCTATGCTCGAAACAAACAAATAGTTTTCAATGCATTATTATTCATGATCTTTTGTTTGTGCTACTTTTCATGTTGCAGTTGCTAAGTTACATTGTTAGAATTTTATCCATCATGCCTATGTTTAGAGTACTTTGATCTCAGCTTGCAATGCTTTTACAATAACTTGATCAAGATTGTTTTGGTTGCATGTCACCTCAAAATTTATTTTGTTATCACTTACCTACTCGAGGATGAGCAGGAGTTAAGCTTGAGGATGTTGATACATTGCAAACGTATCTATAATTTTTGATGCTCCATGCTTGTTTTACACCAATTGATATATATTTTATTTACACTTTGTGATATTTTTATGCATTTTTTGGAACTAGCCTATTAACAAGATTCCCTAGTGCCAGTTCCTGTTTTCTGTTGTTTTTGTATTTCAGAAAAGTTGTTCTGAAAATATTCTCGGAATTGGAAAAAACAAAAACTGAAGTTTCTATTTTTCTATCACGGAGACGGAGTCCAAAGGGGAGACGGGGAAGCGCTGGGAGGCGGCCACACCAACCCCTAGGCGCAGGCCCCCTGGTCGCTCCTAGGCATGGTGTGGGCTCCCCGAGCGGCCACCGACATCACCCTTTCACCTATATATTGCTCCCGACGCGAAAACCCTAAAAGAATCAGCCTCCATCCACGAGAAGTTCCGTAGCTCCGCTGCCATCGAAGATAAGTTTTGGGGGACAGAAGTCTCTATTCCGGTACCCTGTCGGGACGGGGAATTTCCCCCGGAGCCATCTCCATCGACTCCACCGCCATCTTCATCGTTGTTGTTGACTCACCTGATGAGGAGGGAGTAGTTCTCCCCTGAGGCCGAGGGCTTTACCGGTAGCTATGTGGTCTATCTCTCTCTTCCATGGTGCGATATTTATGTGATCATGAGCTTTGTAATCTAGTTGAATAAGTAGATGTTACTCTTCATGCATTATGCTACTCAAGTGGTTTTATTATTGTGATATCCGGAGACACCTTTTCCCACGGTGTGAAGGTGACAGTGTGCGCACCGTGTGTGTCCCTTAGGCAAAAGATTACAGAAATACTTATCATGAGTTATAATTTGAGTTGGATGTCTCTATGAAATTGTGGTGTTTGTTAGTACTATCTTTGGATGCTCAAAGTGACAGAGTGGGGTGTCGCTAGGTTTGGAACTTGAAATTTAAGGAGTGCTTTTGCAGTCCTATGCGGTGAATTGGTGTTCGTTATCCAACTGGAGAGTGGTTCAGATTAGCATAGTGAAGAGATGATATTTATGTATTCAATTATGATATCATTAATGGGAGTGTCCACTAGTGAAAACAAGATCCATAGGCCTTGTTTCTAAGCATTGAAACACCGTTTACAACCAGTTCTGCTACATGTTTGCTTGCTGCCATTTTTATTTCAGATTGCAACAACCACTTATAATCATCCATATTACTTGTATTTCACTATATCTTCGTTGAACTAGTTCACCTATAAACCTGACAAGTGTATTGGGTGTGTTGGGGACACAAGAGACTTCTTGTATCTTAATTGCAGGGTTGCTTGAGAGGGATATCTTTGACCTCTACCTCCTTGAGTTCGATAAACCTTGGGTGATTCACTTAAAGGAAACTTGTTGCTGTTCTACAAACATTTGCACTTGGAGGCCCAACACTGTCTACAAGAACAGAAGCGTGCGTAGACATCACTGAGGCACGTGGAAGACACTGATTTATCCCAAAGTTCACATTCTTGCGAGTGCTAATCTCCGTTGGAGAGGTGCGGTGGCTTAGTGCTCCCGAACGCTACAAGAGGCCTCACCTTGAGGTGTGGTTACTCAATGCACACCAACGCCACAAAGGTCTCACCTCAAGATGCGGTAGTCACACCACACACACCGAGCGCCACGAAGGCCGCACCTTATTCTCCGGTGACCCTTGCCACAAAGGCCTAGGTCATGGTTCCACTTAGGGATTTCCTTCGAGGCGGAAAATCGGGTCTTACACAAAGGTTGGGGCACACATCCACAATTTAATTGGGGGCTCCCAACAAATCGCCACAAAGGCCTCCAATCTGTCCAGGGTTCCAAGAACCCAAGAGTAACAACTTTCTAGCTTTCACTTCCACGAATCACCGTGGAGAGCTCAAACTGATGCACCAAATGCAATGGAAATAACACCACAAAGAAGATCAAGTCACTCTCTCAAATTCCAATAAAGCTACAAAAGCTACTGGGGGAATAAGAGAGTAAGAACAAATAAAAAATCCACAAAGAACTCCAAGATCTAGATCTAGAGTGTCACTACTAGGAAAAGGATTACCGCCGGCACACCAAAAAGGGCTATCCTCGGCGGTTTGCAAACCGCCGGCGGTAGTATCGCCGGTGGTAAATAGCTACCGCCGGTGGTTTGCAAACCGCCGGGGGTAACCGAGTTTAGCGCCAGCGGTTTTGATCAAAACGCCGGGGATAAGTTCTTTCGCAAATAAAAAAAGACATGGACGGTGGCGGCGGTCGGCCACCGCGTCCCATCGGCGCCCCATGGCCGTCTTGGTGCGCGCCAGCTGCTGGAGCACGGCTGCGCCGATGGTGGCCGCCTCGGCGCCCATGCCCAGGAATCGACGATCTCCGCTGCAGCATCGAGGGAGTCGAGGCTGTCATTGAGGAGGCCGAAGCGGCAGGCCGCGGCACCGGCGAGGCGGAGGGCGCGCGCGACGGGGAGCGACCAGCCGCCGTGGGACTCCTGCAGGGGGCGAGCGCCTTGAGGGCGATGTCGAGGGCCTCCTGGTGGTCGCTCGAGGCCTCTTTGCGCTCGGCGGCCTCGAGGGAGGCGAGGGCGGTGGGCTGCGCTGTCGGCGCCGCGTCGTGAGTAGGTGGCGGCGAGGAAAAACTCGCGCGAGAGATCGCTGCCTTCACGCGTGTGCAGAGATAGCTGCCTTCACATGTGAGCAGAGCACCTTCACGTGTGTGTGCAGAGATCGTGTGCTAGTAGGTCTTGGGCATAGCTAGGTTCTAGGTTGTGTTTCTTTTGGTCAGAGCTGGGTCGTTGGATGGTTAGATATAGATGGTTGAGATGAAGTACGATGGGGTGATTCGTGTGCGGCTAGTGTATGTCATGTCAGCTATCCACGCGCATCAAATACCCCCGGCGGTTTGGGTTTGAACCGCCCGCGGTAACTGCTGTTATCCCCGACAGTTTGTGTTTGAAACGCCGATGGTAATTTTAGCCCAACCAGAGGGTCCGCGTCCCATTTTACCCCCGACGGCCAAATTTCTGCGCCGCCGGCGCTAATGGGATTACCCCTGGAAATTCTGGGCCAAACCGCCGGCGGTAAATGTTGCTCTGCCCATCTGGGATTACCCCCGGCGAAAAAAATTATAAACTGCAGGCGGTAAGCCGTGCGGCTATAAGCCTTTTCCTAGTAGTGTGTTCCTCTCACTTAGAGAGGATATTGATTGGTGAAAATGTAGATATAGATATCCTCCCTCTTTTCCCACAAGAATATGCAAGAATCATGGGAAGAATCAAAAACTATGGCAAGCTTTGAAGGTCAACAATGGATGGGAGAGATGTGGAAGAGCTAGCTGCCCAAGGAGGAAGAAGGGTGTCTTAAATACCGCCTCCCATGAAAATATGATCATTTGGGTCCTCTCAGGCCGGAATATCCGGGGCTGGATTATTGCAAAAAGCCGGCCCCCCAAAACGGCTAAGGATCAGAAAAAAGATGCCCCTGGATGGGGGCGGAAATTTGGCCTGATTATTCGTTCGGCCGGCCCCCAACTTGGGCCAGAATAACAGCCCCACAAAAAACTGGCAGAATCATTAAACCGAGCATAACTTTAGCATCTGGACTCCGATTTTGATGATCTTGGACTTGTTTTGAAGCTAGGAACAAGATCTACAAGATCATGCAAGAAAACATCATAGTACAACACGGGAGGATAGAAAAAAATGGGGCAAGGTTTAACCTATCTATAAGAGATAAACCGGTAACACCTCCAATATCGAAAACACAACAAGTATTTCATGCGAAGTCCGTTTTTGATGAACTAGAGCTTGTCATGAGAATAAACACAAGATCTAAAACACCACATGGATAATATACAAATAACAACCAAGAAAGATGATACAAGGATGCGTTTGAGCTCTCTCCGAACAATACGATCTAGTTAATCACTCGAGAGCCCTCTTAAAAGTACGGCCACTATCCTATAAAACGGTCTCCAACTAAATCATGAGACCGGTAATAAAGAATCCCTTTCAAGAGAAAACCTTAACCTTGCGCATTCCACTTGAGCTCGATGATGACGGTCTTGACCGCAACAAAGATGGAACGTCTTTCTTGATTGTGTTTTCTTGATGAAGTCTTGCGAATTGCTCCCCCATACTCCACTATGGGAGAGCTTCTTTTTCGGCGCATCTTCACATATCCATGATCACCATATGGATGGCAAGCTTCAAGCATATGATCACTTCAAGTTGGCTCATCTTGAACTTGCACTTTATTTCTTCATTTTTCATCATATTGATGTCTTGAAGTTAACTTTGAGGGTTCACTTCATCTTCATCTTCAAGACATATTTGACACTTGATAATCTTCATCAATTTCTTCTTATTGCAACCTTGAAGTCAACATATGATTCAAGCATTGCCTATGGACAACTCCTATAAATATAACTTAATGCAAACATTAGTTTGAGATTGTCATCAATTACCAAAACCATACATGGGCGCTCCATGCACTTTCAAATATACCAAAAGGTACTAACTAGTGGATGTCATCTTTCCAAGATGGTCGTCATTTGTGAAAACAATTGTGAGCCTCTAGATCAGAAGAAGTGCCACTTTTCTTCACGGCTGGGGTGTTAAAAGAAGGATGTGGAGCGGATATTTAGTGTGCTACAGGCTTGATTTTCTATTGTCGGGTATCCTGCTCTTACTTGGTCAAGAATAGATGTGAGAGGTGATGGATGCTTGCAAGATCTTGCACAACATGATAATCGAGAGTGAGCGCAAGAATCCAACTATTGATGACCACCGTATGATAACCAAAGTTCTCTTGTTGAGCTTGATCATCAGGTGCGTGCCGATTTTCCTGATTTTCTCACCATGCATGCGCAAATCCGTGACACATGCACCCATGTGCAACTACAAAATGATCTTTCAAATGATTTTTAAAAAAATGTATGAATTATTTATTTCTTTCAATTTTGCTTATTGTAAAACTATTTTTTGTGTGTTAAACTATTTATTCAAGTGTTTTAAACTTTAGTAGCTTACTTAGAAACATGGTTAAAAAATAAAAATTACTTCTATAAATGTTCAAAGACTACCCTCTCAACCAGGCCATCTGAAAGGGGCAAATCAATCCTGGTCGCACGTTTGTGAAACCCACCTCCCACTTTCTTCCTCAACCGTCCGATGTGGTGAATTTTTTCTCACCAGTTGCTTCTCTGGATGAGTCTATGACGCCTGGGGCCAGCTACGTGCGGGGGCCAACGGTTAGAGACAGCCACGTACACTCGTTCGGGTCACCTTCCGTCTCCATCCGCGGGACAGGGAAAACCTAGATCGAGGCATCCAAAGCCGCGACCCAATCCCCGCCCCTCCTCTCGTCTCACCTCCTCCCCAATCAGCGGAGGCCAGCGGCGCGCCGCCTCTCCCCCGAATCCGCGGCGCCGGAGAAGGAGCAGCCAGCCCGAGCAGCTTGGGCGGCCCATTCAGGTGGCGACATCGGTGGCGGCGGGCGGAGACAGGCTGGCGCGGGGCGGATCCTCGGCAGCGGCGAACGGAGGCGTCGGGCGCGGCCGGAGACGGTCCGGCGCGTGACGGAACCGCGGCGGCTTCGACTGGAGGCGCCGGGCCTCGGCCGCGGCGCGGAGGCCGGGACTGAGATCCAGGCTCGCGCGCGTCCTGCTCGTCGACAAGGTGGACTACCTCCAGTGGATCGGCACCGCCGCGGCCTTCTTCTTCGTCACCATCCTCGTTGCAGTGACGCAGGTGACCTCCACCCTTTCTTTAGACGGATCCGTAGTGACCCCTCCCTGATCTGTCCATTCCCGTCAAGATAACTAAGATCACATCTACTTTGTGGGCTAGAGACGTTCTTTGGATGGCTGCAGCCTGCAGACGCGCGCTGGATCTGGAACAACCGAGTATGTAACTCGCCATGACTGGTTTGTTTGTTCTGTTCGATTTGTTCCCTCACTGGTAGCTTGGGTAAGTATGCCTCGTATTTCTTATCTATGAATTGAATAAATCTTCTTTTGGTATTTGTTTATGTCATGGTGTCAAATCTGGGGAATACATTATATATGTGTGTGCTTGGTAAAAAATTCCTCGCTGAGATCCGGAGTTTTGGTTTTGGAGCATTGCGTATCTTTTGCCCAGATTTGATTGCAATTACCAGACATTTTTTCCGGATATTTTCAAGGTTTACTGAGTGGCAAGGCTAGCGAGTGCGCAGCCAGCCCACCTGGGTTTGAACCCCGACCTAGCGGTATTTTACCTGGGAGGGGCGGACTTTAAACAGGATTATCATCCTAGCGTCCATTCGCGAGGAGAGTTTCATCCTATCTAACTAACAACATATAGCCAAGGGAGGGAGGTATCATTCCCCTGTTGGTCAACGTTTTTTAGGTTTACCACGAGCATGCACATGAGGTAAAGCACTCCTTATGTCAATTCAACCTTGAGCAGGTACATGCCTAAATTTTCCTATTTGGATGGGTGCCATGGCAGCGGCCAATAGCAATGTTGTACTGGAGGTTAACTCGAGTTACAGTACCATTCCCGATGCAGTACATTGTTTGAGATAATTCTCTATTTTTTATAAGCTTTATGCTCTGATCATAATCAGCTTGCTACTATGTTTAGTATTTGGATATTCATGACATTTTAAGGATGCACAAAATGCTAGATTGTTAACCTTTGCCTTCATTCTTTTCAAAAATGTTTATTAGTAGTTGCATATTCTTGAAATTTTGACATGCCTGAGTTTTATTGTTGTTGTTTTAGGTCGAGGAGACAAACCAACATCATATCTGACAGGAAAATCAGAGGCAAGAACATGAAGGTAACCCTACGAAGCATGCATGGCATTAACATTTTGACGCGCCAGTTTCAAACATGGCTCGCTTGAATTGCATTGTCAAGTGTCAACTGAATAATGGACTTATTTCAGCTAAATTTCATTCACTGACCTGACCAAGAGCAAAGGCCAGCTGTAGGTCATCGACCCCTTTTACAACTGGGCCGGAGGCTACATGTCCTTTCCGGCGACCTCGCCATCTCCATCCCATCCATAGGCTTACAACAGCTCCAACATGTCATTTTTCTATGCAACCGACTCTTTGGTTTATGCTAGGTGGTGTGCAATGTGGTTGATTACTTCCTAATCCAAGCATTAGTCTTTACTTGCTAATCCAAACTATGCATGAAAATATTATGTTGTAACATGTAACCTTATTGTGTCACTCTTGCAGCTGGTCATGGATGTGTGATGCTATTCCGCTGGTGAGCATGAAAGTAAATCATGAAGATATGATTCACACTTGGAACACAGGTGCTCCCATTGGTGAACACTCGTCCGATCCCATTAACAAAAGTCTCATGTTTTATCTAGATAGGTCTAACATTTGTGCTGCTGGCTCATTACTTCATGAGTAAACACTCCTGATGTTTATTGGAAAATACTTCTTGGGGAAGAAAAGGCTCAACCGTTGATAATTTCTCTTGCCTATAGTAGGTCAAATTACAAGGTCAAGAAGTTCAAGATGAATGTCACTAGGAGGAAGCTCTCATAAAACAATGCAGGTATGTACCGAACCATGTTACCATTTCATATACTCCATATGTGCATGCATTCAAGTGTTCCGAACTTTCCATGTAAAGTCGCTACGCTTCTTCCGTCACTTATAATTTTGCTTTATCTGTTCACTTTCGTTTTACCTGAATTACCAGCACTCCAACACTAACGAGTTACTTGGAATTAACAGTTCCAACTTTTGGTGAGCTTCAACATTTAGTGTTTCTGCTACTTCCGGTGGTTCTGAGTTATTTCATTCGGTTAGTTGGATTTTCTCGTAGATTATTTGCTGACTAGGATTTTCTGTGAGATCATTCTGAATCATTTGATTGTCCTTGCAGATTGGTACATTAGAACTTTTTTTAGGATTTGGCAACTTTTTTGGGATTTTGATATCCAGATCATTCATTTGATCTCGTGATCTTGGGCTCACTCATATCTGTGTAGGACTGAACAACTATATTTGCTAGATTCTATTATAGGGTCAAACGATTAGTTTTCAGCGCTACTCAAATCCATAATAGCATGCATTGTGCAAGTTCAAGTCTGAGTATATCTTTAATCGCTTATTACTGTAGGGATATATCCACACCACTAGATGTGAACATCCTCTCCACATTACCACCAATAAAATAGATTCATTAAAGAGGGTAAGAACTAGATTTAGCATTATTGATAGGTCAGCAATTGTCATGTTGCAAGTAGTCGGTAGTTGACATTACACAATGGTATGGATACACAATTGTGGCTTCCAACATGGAAGTGCTAGAACTGTCGTCCTTAAGAAGGGATTTCAACAACTATTGCAACACCATCTAAGAAATTTATAAAATTAGTTTAGAAAGTTCAGACTTTTTTTGATCATGCTGTAATTTTCACTGAAATAATTTATGTAAATAGTCAAAGTGGGAGGAATAGAGACGTGTTTATTTTCTTCATAAACTGCAAGCCTTTTTGTGTATTCGTAAAATTTGGCTAAGAGGCCAGCCACTCTATTTCTTGCCATATGTAAATTTCGCTAAAATGTTGTCAAGAAATGAGATGGCTCAATAGAAAACTGACATTACATGACTTCTCAAATGCATCGTCTCTGCCTATGATAATGACGGTGTAGATATTCAGATTTGCTTGAATGCAGCTCCTTTCATTTGTGGTTTTTGTTCACGATTTGTTTTAAGCCATGAAGTGGAACGAATTGTTCTTTTGAATACAGCTACCAAATTGGCTGTTTCATGGCAACAAATTCCTTTTCAAATTTACGGTTTGGATAAATTTCAAGGCATATTTATTCTCGAGACATTAAATTTGGAGCACTAGGCATTTGATTTGAAAGTTATGAAATCGTTGATACTCATGTAATAACGCTTCTTTCGATCCACTATGGAATCACTTGGTTCATGTATATATGTAAGTACTTTTTAGTTCAATTCTGCATCTTCACATTTCAGTTTGTTTTCCACTTTTAATCGCCATCATGAATTTATTTTATGCTTTCTAACCGTATTTGTCCGAATTGTGTTACGGTAAAGTTCTTAGATTTTTGACTTGTGTAATTAATCACATATAATCTGATGGACCCATCATTTATTTTCTGTCTGCATTTGCAAATTGCAGAGATAGGGGAGGAGGATGAGGGCCTGAAGGGTTACTAGAAAGGGCACTATTTCACAGGTTCTTGATATTGTAGTGCAGTGGAAAATTTTCCGTATGGAATTTACAAGGTCCTAACTACTGGCTACCATAATTCACATATTTTACATGGGATTGTGAGACAAGTCTCATGAGCTTTTTTATTTTGCAATGCACCAGCTTTGAATTAAAAATGTACATGGACAAAGGATATTGCACATTTAATTATCTGCTACATTTTCAAGCTATATTCGATAAAAGGTGCTTTATTATTCAAAAGTTAGTATTGCAATGATATAATTTCTAACTATGTTTTGAAGATATGTGCTTGGTGCTTGTGGATGCATGACATTGAAGTTCTCTAACTGATCTGTTCGTTTTGTTTTGCAATTGGGATAATTTGCTTTCTATTATTATATAATCACTTTCATCATTTAATGTTGGTGCTACTGACCAACACTTACGTACAAGTTTTTTAAGAAGAGAGCTTTTTCATAAGTTGTGTAAAAATATTATGGGAATGAATTTGCCAACTGGATAATCCAATGGTGTCTACAAGTGCTATATTTTCCGAATTGATTTATTTGTTCACTTCTAGAGAATGGTACAAGCCATAGAGCCAAAATAATTTGTCAAAGGACATTTCACTTCAAATTAATAGAACTATTACAATTACGAGCACTCATTTCAAATTTTTGGTCAGTATAGACAATACGGCCCGCATGATATCTTTGGGTTGTGGTAGGTTTTCTTGGCGAATTCTTTAGCTTAACTGTTGTGTGATCGTTATAATTTTCAAGAGCAACTGTATCACGTATTCCATATGCCGTTCTGAGCCCTCTTTTCTGTTTGACTATTTACTTCTAACTAATTGATATATTTGATTTGTATCTTCTACTAGGAAATGCAGTTCTGTAGTTTTTGCATTTAAGACCCAGCATATCACTTACATGTGCAGTTATGTCATCCCGATTCTCCATTTTCTTTGCTTAATATATATGTTCAGATCATGCTCCAGTCTGTGTTACAAAAATATGTATGACTGTTACATGCTAGATCAATATGGTCTGGCCGTAGCGAGGTATCATAGTTGTTTTATCTCCTTTCTCGATCCTCCATTTCTGGATGCACCATTTTGAAGTGCCCCTGAGATATTGTGATGCCTTCACAATCTAAGAATGATATTTTTTTTTGTAGTTAAAGCGGAAACACAGCAGAGTAGATAATGAGGTAGCTGAATGAAAAATAACAGGCTTGGTGTTAACTATAGTATTTGTGAATTTAGATTGGCATATATAGCTAAATCTACTTTTTGCCCGTCATTCTATTTTAATAGCATTTGTCCATGCTTTTACATTTTGCTTTGTATCACTATGATCTTTTTTGAGACTGACATATGTTTCTTTGAATAGAGTCAAGGTTGTGTCTGCTTTCTTATGTTACTATTGTGAAAATGTAGGCATGAGTTTGCCATACTTGATAAGGAAGAGAATATATGAAGCTAGGCCAAAGTTAGGGTGAACACTTCTATTTCTCTTATTGAACTTTCTTGGCTTATTTGGTTCTTCCCGATGTGTCGCCTAGGTTGAAAAAATTCCTTATCGTGCACTCATTCTTATGTCTTAGGACCGACACTACTGCTAGCTCATGTGGAACGGGCAACAAACCAAACCAGAAGTTGGTCTGATGTATCTGCAAATGGTGTATGTGTATAAGGTAGAACCTACTTACTTTGTGTATACACTTTTATGATCTTTGATACTGCTATCTTGAAATAGTTCTGTTTCTATGTCGTTCCTTTTTTCACGGGACTCTTTTGCTTCCGAGTACCAAGACACTATAATGGTTCTTTGTTCTTTGTTCTTTTCTCTGTTTACCAGGTCATGTTCTGTACAGCCATATCTTCATGACGGGCTCGGCTGCAGGGCTAGGTGAGAGCTCATCAAGATATGTTAGTAATGCTCACTACCTCGGCGTCCACTGGTACTTGGTGCGACTTCCATACATCATCAAGCTAGCGAGATGGGCTCACCGCCTTGACAGCATCAAGCTAATGTGATGCCCTTATTATTTGCCTATATGCTTCCGCTGGATGTGTCTTCTATGCTGCGGCATTGACCTGCTGTGGTAGCTACGTAGATAGGGCTATGTAAAAGTTATTTTGTGTAAGTGCAGTACATCCTCTGGCTGATTGGGAGGCTTGTAAGACAATCCTTCATCCAGACCCTATGTTGAGAATACGGGCTTAGCTTTATATGCTCTTTAACTACTCCTATGCATGACACGAACTGTTGCCCAGGAAGAATTTTTGTTGATACACTTTCCGTCTGCTTTCTCCTTCGCAGTCGTGATATTGCTTATTTTGTCTTCTGTGGTAATTGTGATAAATCATGCTGTCTTGGCCTTACATTTTGGACAGCAGTGGCTGCTGCTCCAATTTGTTGTTAGAACTTAATTAGCACCTCTAGGGTGCACAATTAAGGGGAATATATAGTAGTTTTCAGTGTCCTGAAGAGGTATGAGATACACTTCCGTGGTTTTTTCGCCATCGAAACTATAACCCGTAAGGTAATGTGATTATCATATGCATGTCATCCCAGTAACCACTCAAGCTCATTAATCCACACCATGCATATAATATTGTAAGAGATCTTTCATGGCCTTCACAACATTTTGGTGCCCTGTGAGTGTGAGTCTCACAGTACGTTACATTCCAATTATGTGTTGGTTGGTCAGTTGAACCGATCCGGTGTAACTACTACCAGTTCAAAATTGCTGTGGCAGGGGCAGGGCATGCGGCGGCGGGCCGAGCGCGAGGTGCGACAGGAGTTCCTGTTGTGGTTGCCTGCCGCGGGCAGACAAACTGCCGGAATTCCTGCCGTGGCAGCCTGCCGCGGCAGAGAAAACGCCGAATTCTCTGCCGCGGTAGAGGACCCGGCTGGGCGAGGCGGTGTCGAGGCGGGGGCGCTCGAGGCCGGGGCGGGCGCACTTGGGCTGGCGCTAGGGTGCGCGGGGCCGGTGCAAGAGCTCGCGTTGGCGGCACGGGCGGCGTGCCGAAGAGGTCGTCGAGTCCGCGCGGCGCAGGAGGCGCAAGCGCGGATGACGAAGCTGCATGCTGAACAGGAAAAACCTTCTCATCGAAGACAGCATGTCGCGAGACGAGTATTCTTCCAATGACAGGGTTAAAGCAGCGGTAACTCCGATGGTTAGAGGGATACCCAAGAAAGACACATGCCATGGAACGAGCACTAAGCTTATGTGGAGCGGTGGACGCGATTTTAGGATAACAAAGACAACCGAAGACACGAAGATCAATGTATGAGGGAGGACGACCGTGGAGGCATGTGTACGGAACCTGGGACTTTATGGTTGTACTAGGACAACGATTAAGCAGGTATGTGGCAGTAGCGAGCGTCAGCCCGCAGAGGAGCTGGAATGTGAGCCTGGAACATAATGGTGTGCATAGTATCATTAATGGTACGAATGGCACGCCGGCTTTACCGTTCTGCTGGGAAGTGCATGGGCATAATAGTCGCAGGCGGTGCCGTGGGTGGTGAGGAGATTATCAACAGTCTAGATAAGGAACTCGGAACCGTTATCTGTCTAGAGGGAGTGAATAGTGACACCAAACTGCGTGCGCGAAATCTAATTTTTTTTCCGAGAGTACGTGGGCAACTTATTAGTTGGGCAACTTGTTAAAGCGGCGTCTTTCTAGAAATTATTTCAAACTTATTAAAACGCCGTGCATAGGTACACTTAAACATTGCGATGAGAGACAAATGTGCAAGTAACGAAATAAGAAATCGCAGCCACTTTCCGGTGATGGCAACTGCATTGCCCAAAGGAAAGTGGAAGAGACACCGAGAGCATTACCCAAATGAGAGTACAAGGGCCGTCGAGGGCGTTTCCTCCAACGAAACACGCTGAATACTACTATAGCTCACCATGGGACGGCCATCGAAAGAGCTACACGCTCCCGAGCCTCCAGTATTGAAATAAACCAACGGTTACGATGAGCAACGCGGTAACACGCCCCGTCGGATACTATTGTACTCGATGCAAGAGCTCTGCTCCAACCCTCGGTACAAAAAATAAGCCAAACCCTATGGTTAGCCTCCGCCATTTGCGCGATAGCGCAACGGGTATTATTTGAAAGTTATTAAAACGCCGTGCATAGGTACACTTAAACATTGCGATGAAAGACAAATGTGCAAGTGATGAAATAAGAAATCGCAGCCACTTAACCATAATATTCCCGTGATAGCAACTGGATTACGCAAAGGAAAGTGGAAGAGATATCGAGAGCATTACCCACATGAAAGTATAAGGGTCGTCGAGCAATGCGATAACACGCACGTCGGATACTATTGTACTCGATGGAAGATCTCTGCTCCAACCTTCGGTACTAAAATAAGCGAAACCCTATGGTTAGCCTCCGTCATTGCGCGATAGCGCAACGGGTCATCTAGTAAATTGAAAAACGTGTAGAGTTGGCCGGTTCAGGCGCTGGACAGAGACGCCCTCCAAAAACGGCAACCTACGCCGATGGCCCTAATCAATCTGTCCAACGTGTATACCGAACGTCCTCTAAGGAATGCCCCCAATGCGAAGTAGGTTAAGCTTTGTCTATTTTACTATGCTATTATTAAGGGAAATGTTTTTGTACTTACACGCATGAGCATAGGTGCTTCGGTCGCTGTCTAATTTTGCTTTGAGATTCGGATAAAACTAGAAGAGAGGAATGAATCTTTCCATCTACCAAGACGGATGGAAATCTCGAAAAATAAATCGACGATCCATAACACACTTACACTAAGCGCGTGTACAAAATTCACTCTCATTATTAAGCTTGGTACGGTACGTTTGAACCTTAGTTTTCTTTGTGCGGATTAAAAAAATGAGCTTTAAATCACGTGTGTATGAGATTCTTAAAACATTCAGACAACCAACAATAAAGTACTCCCTCCTATCTAAAGTAGGTTGTATATAAAGTTTGATCAAAGTTTTTTCTAAAATTTAATCATATATATAGACAAAATTATGAATATATACAATGAAAAATTACTATTTTTAAATTGTCATAACATTTATTTCATATGCATTTCGTGTAGTAGATCTTCATATTACTATCTATCACCGGTGGAAAAAGGGCCTTTGGTCGCGGTTCGCAACTGCCATTAGTCGCGGTTGCGCAACCGCGACCAAATAAGCGCGACTAAAGGCCCCCCCCTTTAGTCGCGGTTGCTTACGAACTGCGTGACGTGGGCACTACCCTTCGGGTAACCGGCATTGCTCTATCCTATATTGACTAATTGAAGGCCCATGAAGACACCCGAAGGCGAGATGGGCCATCTGGATGGCGCACCAGAGGAATCCTTGGCGAACAAGACAAGGAGGCAGCCGAACAAGGAAAGATTGGATCTAAAACTACTGTAAACCTAGTCGTACTCGGTGAGACCTCTTGAGACCTGGCCTCCTATATAAAAGCCAGGAGAGGGGCTGCCGAGGGACACGATCGATCTTAGCAATCTTAGCCAGCAAAAGCTTAAAGATAGGTCACCTTAGCAGTAGTAATCTCGACGAGATCTCAGCCGAACTATTCGGCACCCCATTGTAACCCATTGTCATCATAATCAAGAACAGACAGGCAGGACGTAAGGGTTTTACCTCATCGAGGGCCCCAAACCTGGGTAAATCGCTCTTCCCGCTTGTCTGTGAACCGATGTCTCGTGTCAGCTTGCAGGATTCCATCAACCCTAAGCCCCTATCGGAGGGCATTGGCGAGGAGTACCCTCGACAATTGGCGCCGTCTGTGGGAAGCCTGTCGGCACAAGGCAAGTCATCGGCAGTACCAGTCACGTCTGCAGCGTTCTTACTCGAATCACCGACGCCGACAGAGTCAAGAGATCCGATCCGCTGCGGGTCCTTCGAGTTCATACCGCGCCACGAAGCACTTCACTCAAACTCTATGGCATCGTCTCACGACGCAGAAGCTATTTTCGGTGGCGTCCACTTCGTCATCGATTCCGGAGGTTTCCTTCGCCTTCCCAGGGCCGGTGCGTCCGACTCAAAGGCCGTACCTCCGGAGGGTGTCCCTTCAGCGACAACCCTAAAAATTTCGCCCAGAAGCATACAAGAGAGCGTCCGAGGGGATCTCGACACCACGGCTGGGCAAAGAAAGAAACGAAGAAGCTCACACCGTGAGGAGGAAGGCAGAACAGCAGTTCACCCTCGATAGTTCAAGCAAGGATGCCATGACACATCGTCAATCAGGGGCCGCACCCGTTCTCCGTACCTTTCGGCTACAGAGCAACTCGAGGCGCCATGTTACCTCCACTCCTACTTTGATCCAAAAGATGGTCGGGAGAAGTCCAGTCATTTGTTGAGGAACTGCCGACACTTCCTGGAAATTCGACAGTTCTGTGATGATCTTAGAGCCGAAGCTATATCAAGGGTCCACATGATGGAGGAGAAGGCAAGGTCCTACGACCACCCGTCAGAACCGTATGTACCAGAACCATACGAGCCAATGGAAAAAGATGAATATGTACCAGCCGAAGTATACCCAGCGCTACGAGGACAGATCAACATGATCCATAAAACCAACTTTTCGAAGAGAGAAATCAAGAAGTTCTCCCGAGAAGTAAAATATGCGGAAGTCGCCATGGTTGACACGCCGGATTTCATCGATTGGTCAGAACAAAGCATCACCTTCAGCAGGGCGGATCACCCGAAAGCTGTCCCAAGGCCCGGTCACGCGGCCCTTGTCCTTGAAGCGCAGATTGGAGGGTACAATATGGGCAAAGTATTCATGGATGGAGGAAGTGGCTTGAACCTGTTATTCGCCAGCACAATGAGAGCAATGGGTTTAACAGTCGATATGCTAAGAGAATCTGACACCGGGTTCCACGGCATTATACCAACTCGACCCGCTTACTCGCTCGGCAAAACATCGCTGGATGTAGTCTTCGGCACGCCCAGTAATTTCAGGAAAGAAAAGATTGAGTTCGAGGTAGTCGATTGGGAATCTCAGTACCACGCCATCCTCGGCAGGCCTGCGTTTGCTAAATTCATGGCCGTGCCCCATTATGCATACCTGAAACTTAAGATGCATGGCAACAACGGGACCCCAATAACCGTTCACGGCAGCTTTGCTCGATCAGACAACTGCGATAGGGAATTCCAGAAGATCGCTTCGAAGTTTGGAGCAAAGGAAGAACTCAACGCGATCGATACCGTCACAGACCACACACAACCACCAGCCGACAATCGAAACGTGAGATCCGATGAGTTCGACGCTGCAAAGGAAACTAAGAAGCTGCAGGTGCACCCTACTGATTCGAAGAAGACAGTCAATACTTTGGCTGACCTCACTGACGCATAGGAAAGCGCGCTCATCGAGTTCCTCCGTGAGCGCTGGGAGATATTTGCATGGGAACCATCCGACATGCCAGGTATCCCCAGGGAACTCGCTTAGCACGCCCTAAATGTTGACCCGACAGCCAAACCAGTACAGCAATCAATGCGACGATTTTCTGAACCAAAGAGAAGAGCAATTGGCGAAGAAGTTAATCAGCTCCGCAAGGCAGGATTCATTCGGGAGCTTAAGGAATCTGAGTGGGTGGCCAATACCGTCATGGTGCCAAAGAAGGACACAACCGCCCTCCGCATGTGCATCGATTACACCAGCCTTAACAAGCACTGCCCGAAAGATCATTTCCCACTGCCTCGAATAGACCAAATAGTTGACTCCACGACCGGGTGCGACCGTCTCTCTTTTCTCGATGCATACTCCGGGTATAATCAGATTAAGCTGAAGAAGGAAGACCAGGAGCTAACCGCGTTCATCACTCCGCACGGCGTTTTTTGCTACAACGTCATGACCTTCGGGTTGAAAAATGCAGGAGCCACTTACCAACGCTGCATGCAAGCTTGCCTTGCGGAGCAGATTGGAAGAAATATTGAAGTTTACATCGACGACATCGTGGTGAAAACGAAGCACGCAGCCACACTTATCGATGACTTACGGGAAACCTTCGACAATCTGGACAGATACAAAATTAAGTTGAATCCCAAAAAGTGCTTCTTCGGAGTGCTAGGAGGACAAGTACTCGGGTACTTCATATCAGCCAGGGGAATCGAAGCCAATCCCTTAAAGATCAAAGCTATTCTTGATATCGAGCCGCCAAAGAATCTGCACCAAGTGCAGCAGTTGGCAGGCCGGCTAGCAGCGCTCAGCAGGTTCATCACGAAGCTAGGGGAGAAAGCTTTGCCCTTCTACAACTTGATGAAAAAGTCGGAAAAGTTCGAGTGGACAAAGGAGGCACAGGAATCCTTCGACAACTTGAAGAAAATCTTATCGACCTCTCCAGTGCTTGTGACTCCACACGAGAAGGAGACGTTGCTCATGTACATAGCCGCAACAACACAAGTCTTCAGCAGCGTTTTAGTCGTCGAACGAGAGGAAGCAGGGAGAGTTCATGGTGTGCAGAGGCCCGTTTATTACCTCAGCGAAGTGCTCAGTCCTGCAAGGCAGAGGTATCCCCATCACCAGAAGCTGGCGTATGCAGTATGGAGGTTGGCTCGCAAGTTGCGGCACTACTTCACGGAGCACCCGATTAAAGTTGTAAGTGAAGCACCCCTGAAGAGCATAATGACCAATCCGGAAGCCACGGGTCGAGTGTCCCAATGGGCTATCGAACTAGCGCCACATGACATAACTTACGTTAATCGGACGGCGATAAAATCCCAAATCCTCCCGGATTTCGTGGCAGATTGGATCCAATCACAGACACCAGCAGCACCCGATATGTCGGGGTCATGGATAATGTATTTCGATGGGTCAAAATGGAGTACAGGTGCAGGAGCAGGAGTGGTGTTGATATCACCACAGGGAGATAAGATGAAGTATATACTACGTATGAACTTCTCTCTGCCGATGAACAACGAAGCTGAATACGAAGCACTGTTGCACGGAATGAAAATGGCAAAGGCGTGTGGTGCTACTCGCCTAGAAATCTATGGAGACTCAAACTTGGTGGTACAGCAGTCGATGAACCTGTGTGACGCAGTCAGCGACAACATGATCGCCTACCGGCAGCTGTATCAGAATATGGAAGCTAAATTCGAAGGATGCGAGCTCAAACATATCGACAGAGCCAGTAATGAGGAAGCCGACACTTTGGCAAACATCGGGTCTACATGCTCCCCCATCCCAGACGGAGTGTTTTACGAAGTGATCGCTCAACGATCAATAAAAGAAAAGACGTCGGCACCTCCAAAACCATCGACTAGTGAATCAGAGGCAAGCTCACAACAAACTCCTTCAGCCGAAGAATCTCTAACTCCTCCTGCCGAACAAGTCCTCCTCCTCGAGCCACTATGGACCAAGCCATTCCTAGCATATTTGACAAAGCAAGAGCTGCCAGAGGACTCTGTGGAAGCTAGGCGAATCGTCAGACGTTCAAAAGCCTTCGCCGTGATAAATGGTGAGCTTTACAAGCGTAGCATCTCAGGGATCTTTCAAAGGTGCATCGCCATTGACGATGGAAAAGCACTGTTGCGCGAGATACACGAAGGAACCTGCGGGCATCACGCAGGGAGCAGGGCCCTTGTGGCAAAAGCCTTTAGGGCAGGATTTTACTGGCCAACGGCAGCGTCGGATGCTAGGGATCTAGTCATGAAGTGCGATCCCTGCCAACGTTTTTCACCAAAACCACACGCTCCTGCAACAGACCTAATGACAATACCCTTGGCATGGCCTTTCGCTCAATGGGGACTCGATCAACTTGGACCGCTTCCAAGATCGTCACCCGGAGGACACACGTACTTATTGGTTGCAGTCGACAAATTCACTAAGTGGATCGAGGCAGTACCTGTGCGAAACCAAAAAGCTGAAACAACGGTTCAATTCTTCAAGGGAATAACTTGTCGATTTGGCATGCCCCACAGCATCGTCACAGACAACGGCTCCAACTTTGATTCCGAGGAGTTCAGAAAATTTTGTGATGATGGAGGAATCAAATTGAAATTCGCATCAGTCTCTCACCCCCCAGACCAATGGCCAGGTGGAAAGGATCAATGGTCTAATAGGAGATGGCCTCAAGAAACGCCTTAAAGGCGCAGCCGGAGCCTGGGTCGAAGAGTTGCCATCTGTACTCTGGAGTTTGCGTACTACACCCAACAGGTCGACTCAATATACTCCATTCTTCTTGGTGCACGGAGCCGAAGCAGTCCTACCAGCTGACGTCCGATTTGAAGCTCCTCGAGTGACGGCATACACAGAGTCCTCCTCCAACATCGCGCTACAAGATGCAGTCGATCTCCTTGACGAAGCACGAGATATCGCCTTGGCAAGAACAACGGTGTACCAGCAAGTGCTGAGAAACTACCACAGCCGACGAATACGCAGTCGAAGTTTCAATGTTGGGGATATGGTACTGCGGTTGAAGCAAAAAAGACCCCTGAAGCTAGAATCTCCATGGGAAGGACCATACATCATCACCGAAGTGATACTAGGAGGAGCCTATCGGCTCAAAAATCCAGCCTCAGGGAAAGACGTCGAGAATCCATGGAACATCGCGCAATTGCGACGGTTCTATACATAGGACACGATTGTTTTGTCAACGGCCTATAAGGTTGCTTTTACATTATGAATAAAGATCTAATCAGATTTTCTACCTTTTTTCTTGCTTCAGGCTTTGGCATCCGAACATAACGTTTGGAGCCCCTACCGTCGGCTCTAACTCCCATCGGGAGCGTTGGCCCAAAAGAAATATGCTTACACAGTGTCATTAGTTAAATACTCTCAGCGAGAGCTAAGATTAATGACACACAAAAACAACCAATCCAAGCCTCGAAAAATACGCGAGTGCTGCAGTCGATGGTTACATTATCACAAGATAAGGCTCAAACCGGTGCACCGCGTGACGAAGCCAAGCTCTCGAATAAATTACATATCGACTTCGCAATAATATTGCATAAAATTCAACGAAGTCGTCGAGAAAGCAGGTTGAACTGATCACTCAGCCGCACTCGACAATAAAATATCAATCAAACTAACATAGCGTGCAGCGTACGCAGTAAACAATCTTATGCAGATACAAGGTTATTACATTTATAATCGGGTTCCCCGGTCCCAGTGGGCCTTCAGTTCCTTTTCAAGGCACGATTCCATCCGAGAAACGACGGTGTAAGCAGGACCTCTAGCAACATCATAGTACTGGCCTAAATCCCTTTCAGTGTTTGCTACGGCTATCAAGTCTAAAGATGGATGGCACGCCAATATTGAAGCAAAGGCAAGCTCAGCACCAGCCAGAAGCTCTTTCCGCACCAGCTGTCGAATCCTCTCAGGAGACTTGAATCGGGTGAACAAGCCAGACAAGGTTTCGGGTGCTTGGTCCAGAGGAAACAAGGTGTTCCAAACCATCGTGAGATGGGCATAGTACTTATCAAAGTAATAATGCGCCTTCATCACCCGGTACTTAAACTTCGCCATGACGACAGCCTTCGGACAATGCAGCCATAGACCATGCGTTGGATGCGCGACATCGGTCATCGCCTCGACTTCTTCATGAATTTTTTTGTCCTCTTCAGCCGCATCCGAAGCTACAACTGGAAAAGGAATGAATGTCAGATAAAAGAACATTCAAGCTATGCCAGAAATCAGAAGACAGGCCAATACTTACAGCCCAAACTTTCGGTAGCAACATGAAGACCATCGAGAGCGTATTGTTCGACAGCAGTCGCTATCTCTCCCTTTTTCTTCACCAAGGCAGCCATCGCACGAAGAGAGGTGATGTCTTTATTTAGACAAGACACGTGATCACGTAAACGACGAACAAGGTCTGATTCGTCATTACTCGAAGGGTTCGGAAAGAGCTCGGCACGGGAAGAAGATGAAGGAATCTGCAGTACAGTCCTCAGTTCAGACCAAGCATTAATATAAAAACTCCCATCGGGAGCATTGAGCACACATCATACATACAAAAGGATGTTTAAATTGGCAACAGAGCCGAATTTTTCGAGTTACGGATGATCTTATGTACAACAAGTCAAATAACAGTTCAAGGAATTGCCGACGATGAACCAGGGGCAGTTTCAGGAACAGGCTCGGCTTGTGCTTCATCCACCAGCTTCAGAAGTCGGTTGGCACAAGTTATTGCCGATCTCTCGAAAGGCTCAAGATCAAACAGATGGTTTTCATCATCAATAGGCAGTGCCTTAGAAAACTCCTCCAATTCCGACCCCATCCCATGGCCCATAAGCAACTGAAAAGTAAGAACCGCTCCAATCAAGCGGCTGCGGCGTTTCAGTACCTCCACAGGCTCGGAAGGATCGACAAGGAAAGCTTCCACCATCTCGTCGAGAGTCTTGTCCAACTTCATCTTTGGGAAGATCATCGAGTATAGCTTCGACAGTGCTCCCTTGGACTTTTGCAGTAGTTTAAGGACCTGGATATTAGACTCGGCGGCAAGTGACAAAGCGTCGGCTGTGGAATCCTCCCGGAGCTGATGGCGTCGGCTGACAGTTATGTTGGCGGCCTCTGAAAGAAAGACATATCAGCAATCAATGAAGAAACATCAAGAAAGAAGCGGAATACCATGAGGATTTTTACCCAATAAATTCTTGATGGATTCACGGAGGACACCTTCCTTCTCATCGACTGCAGCCGCCGCCGCACGCCTGGCATCTTGATCATCCTTCATCTGACGCTTTAGCCTCTTCACTTCTTCCTTCAACAAGGCGTTCTCATTCTTGGCATCGGTAGCAAGCCTGTTGGCTTCAACCACCTGATCAGCCGAAGATTTGACGGCCTTCCGAAGTTGGGAGTTTTCGGCCTCAAGGCGATTGAATTGCTCAGCAAAGTCCGCCACGGCGTCGACTGTAGCGTAAATCGGCTGCAGCCAGAAAAAATCAGGAGGAGTCAGACGATAAAAATTCGACAAAGCTAGATAGATTAAGTACTTACATGATCACGGCCAGCTGACGGAGTGGGAGCATCATCAGGAGGAATGACTCTCGATACTGGGACCTTCTCCACACCCGTTCGAGAGGGAGGTGTTGACTTGGCAGGAGAAGGATTTGACTCCTTAGCTGATGCTACTCTCTCAGAGGCTAGCTTGGCCCTCTTCGCGAGAGGAACATCGTCATCAAAGCTACTTAAGTACAGTGCACAGTTAGCGTGCAGGATGACAAGAAATAAATTAAAAAGAAAAAGAGAGAGTATAGATGCTCACAGGTCCAGATCATCTTCGTCCACGAAGAAGCTTGTTGAACTCTTCTTAGCAGGAGGAGGCGAAGCAGCTTCGTCGGCATCATTATCTCCTCCTCTAGGACTTCATTCAGCCGATGTGATAAGGTCATCGTGTACCTGCTTACGACACCTGCTCCTGAGGAAGGCGTCATCTTCGGCAGCTTCCTCCTCTTGGACATCGCTGTCCTCAAGAACGTGCTGAACGTCCTCGGTTCCCTCAGAGTCATCATCATCATCCTCCAGTACTACGCCGCTCTCGGGTGAGGGAGGATAACATTGGGCGACAGCTGGAGCCTGTAGAAGGAGAGAAACTTGTAAGGCACAAACAGAAAAAGAAGTAATAACAGAAAACGAGGAACGGTAAGGTTACCTCGGACGGGAGGTGTTTGAGATCATAAGGAGGACGCGCCGATGTCAAGACAATGGTGTCCTTCGTACTAAGGCATGTTAGGCGACGAACTTCGTCTCGAAGCTCATCTGCCGATAAATCGGCAGAGCTGATCCTTGACTTGTCGCTTTTGCCAGTATAAAGCCACAACTGGTGAGGGCGGGACATCAGCGGCTGCACTCGACGTTGTAGGAACACCGAAACTACTTCAGTGCCGCACATCGTCAGGCCTCCCGTATTCTTCAAAGTGACTATCTGCTCAAATAATTCATCGGCTGTCGCCTTTTCTTCGGGAAAAAGGGCGTTCTGCCAAGACTTGTTCTTATGAGCTACCAAGACGTCATCAAAAAGAGGGAGATTCGAACGCCGCCCAGGAATGACGGGATCGCGCAGGTAGAACCACTTGTTGCGCCAGCCCTGGACGGATTCCTTCATCGGATAGTCGAAATAGTCAACCTCCTTTCTGACGACGAAGCCGACGCCACCGACGACGGGGGGGCCATTACTGTCGTTGTGACGTTTCACATAGAAGATTTTCCTCCAAAGGCCCCAGTGAGGCTCAATGCCGAGGAAGGCCTCGCAGACGGTAATAAAAATGGAAAGATGAAGGATGGAATTTGGGGTCAGCTGCCAGAGCTAAATCCCATAGAAGAAAAGGAGGGAGCGAAGAAACTCGTGGGCCGGAAGAGAGAGGCCACGAAACAGGAAAGCGGCGAACATGGCAGTGAAGCCCTTCGGGGGCTTTGGGCGAGAAACCGAACCTGGGAGACGAATGTCATCCTCAGATGCGGAGATGAAGCCGAGAGCGCGAAGTCTGCTGACGTCGCGGTTGGAAATGGCGGAGGCGCTCCAATCGCGGCTAACTTTGCCCGCCTCCGAGGTACTGCCGCTCTTCTTCTTGCCCATGGTGAACGGAGCTTCTGGTGAAGAGGCAGAGGAACAGGGAGGTTTGAGGGAGAAGATGAGCAGTAAACGGGGTAAAAGATAAAAAGAGAAGAGGCCCCCTATTTATCTTGTAAGAATTCGTGTTCAATCGTGGCCATAACTCCACAAAGCATCGTGGGGAGTGGAGCGGATCTAACTGTACACGTGGCGCTTGAAGAAGGAGTGGAACCGGCGGCCCATTATTCCCACATCGTGCGAAAATCGAGGAGACGCCTCGATCACCACGCGTGCATTGGTCAAGCCCTAAAAACTGCCCGCGCAGAGCTAGGGTGGGCCCGTCAGGTCAAGTCCCGTCAATCAGCCCACAGCAGTTACACGTCAACAGTGACGTCATAAAAAAAACACCTTGAAGCATTCGAAAGAAAAATGAAAAGTTATCGGATGAAGGACTTGAGTCTACGCACGAATTGCAAGCATCCGTACCTAGACTCGGGGGCTACTCCCATCGGGAGCGCTGACGCGCACCCGATAAAATGAAGACTCGACAGAATGAGCAGTCGAAGGAAGAAGGTTTGAGTCTGCACTCGGTTACAAGCGCTTGCACCCAGACACTCGGGGGCTATACTCCCATCGGGAGCGCGTGATGCACACCCGATAGAAGTTTTTTGCACTCCAGGATCATGCCCGGGGACTTGATTCTGTGTAGGGTAACATTGTTTTGCCATCGGCAGTTAACCAACAAAAGTTGGGCACGTTACTCATTATCCTTTGCATAAAGAAAATATATCGGATGACCTATGAAGACCTGTGGAAAACATCGACAGAAGAGAATATTCGAGTGGTACAACTTGAGTCTATGCACGGATTGCAAGCATCCGTACCTAGACTCGGGGGCTACTCCCATCGGGAGCGCTGACGCGCACCCGATAAAATGAAGACGGAGCAAATTCAAGATGAACAAGGACAATGAAGGAGAAGACATGTTTTAGTCTCTACCCAAACAATCTTCGGCTAGACACTCGGGGGCTACTGACGTGGGCACTACCCTTCGGGTAACCGGCATTGCTCTATCCTATATTGACTAATTGAAGGCCCATGAAGACACCCGAAGGCGAGATGGGCCATCTGGATGGCGCACCAGAGGAATCCTTGGCGAACAAGACAAGGAGGCAGCCGAACAAGGAAAGATTGGATCTAAAACTACTGTAAACCTAGTCGTACTCAGTGAGACCTCTTGAGACCTGGCCTCCTATATAAAGGCCAGGAGAGGGGCTGCCGAGGGACACGATCGATCTTAGCAATCTTAGCCATTAAAAGCTTAAAGCTAGGTCACCTTAGCAGTAGCAATCTCGACGAGATCTCAGCCGAACTATTCGGCACCCCATTGTAACCCATTGTCATCATAATCAAGAACAGACAGGCAGGACGTAAGGGTTTTACCTCATCGAGGGCCCCGAACCTGGGTAAATCGCTCTCCCCGCTTGTATGTGAACCGATGTCTCGTGTCAGCTTGCAGGATTCCATCAACCCTAAGCCCCTATCGGAGGGCATTGGCGAGGAGTACCCTCGACACCGCGACTAAAGGCCCGTCCACGTGGGCGCCAGGCGACCGTCGGGGCGGAGGACCTTTAGTCGCGGTTCTTCTGGCCAACCGCGACTAAAGGCCGCCGCAGGTTTAGGGTTTTAGCCCCCCCTAAACCTGTTTTCTTTTTAATTTATATTGTTTTATTTCTTTTGTGTTTTATTTTAATTTTGAAGGAGTTTCACATATTCTACGGTACTACATACATGCATATGAATGTACAATTTCAAACAAATTTGAAATTAGAACCAAAAAGAATTCAAGAGGAATATACCATATATATATATATATATATTCAATATCATCGGATGACCATATACAATTTTGAATAAGTTTCCATACATAATTTAATGCATATGAAGTTCTACGTCCTCGTAATAGTGTTCTCCTTTAGGATGGAGGACTTCCCTCGTGAACCATCCAGCTAGTTCCTCTTGAAGTGGTCGGAAGCGAGCTTCTGGACTAAGCATCTTCCGGAGGTTATTCCTCTTCTCATTGTTATCACTCGGAACCCGCTCAGAGGTGTATCTCCGGATCATCTCACAGACATAGTATCCACATAGATTGGTCCCCGCTGGCTGAATATCGCCACCATTCTTAGCCATTGACCGCATGAAATGTAGCTCTTTTTTGAGATCACCGACCCTTTCATCTGAGAACCGTCTCCAAACCCTACGAGGCAAAGAAAATTAAATGAACAAGAGAGTTATTAGTTACTTGATATTAGGAAATGAACGAAATAGGCCGATCGATATAGAGCGCAAATGAATGAAAATAATTACTTCTGCAACATTCTTCTCATGTCGCCCCAAAGCTTTGCTTCCAGATTCAGAGAGTCGTGGACGAGACATGTGGAGGTGTCAAATTTAATTACTAGCAGAATCCAGTGGAACCTGCGGATACGATACATGCACAGTCATGCATAACTCATCGATTAGTCGGCCACATACCATGCATGGAGTAAACAAAAGAGAATGTGCTCAAGACAGAAACACTCACCCAAAATGGTAAGGAAATAGAATATCACTTTTGAGTTCCTGCTTTGTAAAAAACTGCCACAGGTCTTCCTCCACGTCGGCGGGGTGATGCTCTAACACATATCCATTAACGATGTGTGGGTCAATGAACCCAACATCAAGGATGTTCCTTACTCTGCATTCCTTAATCTTCATTCTGCATATATAATAGCGTACACAACAATATAGTTAGGACATATATATAGTGCAGGCAATATGAACGAGATGGGGTAGAAATAAATCACTTACAGAACGTAGCAACTGATGATAGATTTGTCGAGCTCGCGCAGATTGAAAAGCTGGAACAATTCACTCAGATGAATTTGTACATAGTAATGTTTGAAGTGATGCTCATATCTAACTTCCGCATAAATATATTCTTTGGCGTTTTTATTTTTTATGTAACCCCTGTACCATTTCAGCAGACTTGTCATTTGTGGAGGTAGATCCTCTTCCTGCGCAGGCTCGACGAGAGGCCCATTCGGCACATATGTAATTACTACCTCCTTCACTGGCGCCTCATCAAGGCCTAACAGTTCACGAAGAGTCATACCTAAGTTGGCCGCTTGTTCTCTGGCACTCGTTACCGTCAATCCCTGTGCTGCCGCAGCTTCTATGATATCGGGGGCATCCAGACCGGCGGCTTTCACTATGAGCGGGGCAATCGATTGTTTACTTTGTTCCCCGAGCTGGGCAACTCGTTTCCCGTTTTTTTACTTTCTAATTCTTTCTCGGCCTCCTCCAAGGCTTTCTTCTCCTGCTTCTCCGCCCGCTCTTTCTTCTCCTTCAACATGAGTGCCTGCCTACGAAGTTCACGTGCATAGTCGTCAGGAAGATTCTTCGCGGCTTGGGACGGTGTGCTCAAAAATGACTTAGCCCACTTCTTTTGCTCATCAGAAAATACTGGCTTGGGCTCGGGCTCTCTTTTCTTCTTGCAGTCCGCCTTCCATTTCTCATAATCAGCAGTCGCGGCCGCGTCGACTTCCTCGGCACTACGTTCCCAAGGCCTCGTGGAGAGAGGCTTCAGTGATGGCTCCGGTACCTTTGTGGTCTTAGGTACATAAGGGTCCAGGTTAATACTCCAGGACTGCTTCTGCTTCTTCGCCGGAGGTGGATTGGGGGGCCGCGTCTGCTTACCCGCCCGGGGCGGACTGGGGGGCGGCGACTGCTTACCCACCGGAGGTGAATTGGGGGGCGGCGTCGGCTGACGTGAAGGAGGTGTAGGTGAAGCACCACCACCACCACCACCACCACCGCCACCGCCACCACCACCGTAGGGGGTGGACTTGTTGGCCTTGGCGCCTCGCCTGGAAACTTGATAAACTTCTTTTGCCATAGAATGAAATGGCGCTTGACATCTCCAAGTCTTCTCTCCCCTTCAGGTGTAGCAATGTCAATCTCCAGGTCCTCAAACCCTTGTACCATGTCCTCCACCGTGACACGAGCATAGCCATCTTGAATGGGCTTGTTGTGGTGGAGTGCTCCAGGTTCACATGGTAAAGCACTGCCGATGGCTACCTTCATGGACATGTTCCCGATTGGATAATACAGATGACATTCTTTCATCTCCTTTACATCGTCCACGGGGTAGCGAGGAGGCTCCGGTGCAGTAATTTCGATCACCGGAGGCTCCGGTGCAGTAATTTCGATCGTCGGTGCATGTGCACCAGCCGGTGGGGCCTCCGTGGAAGCCACGCTGCTTCTCCGCTGCTGGCTTCCGAGATCCGCTGGATGATCTTCATGCTGCGTCCGAGCTGCATCTCTTTCTTGTACTAGTACATTCACGGTTTTCTTCATCTCATCCATTTCCGATGCCAACCGCGCCACAACATCTGCATCCCGATCCATCTTTCTCTTACGGCTTCTGTAACCGTACGGGTCATCGTTCTGGGAGAACCCTATTTTCCACGGAATGTTCCCCATGCCTCGTACACGTCCTCCGTGTTCAGGATTCCCGAGGGCTTTTGTCAGCGCGTCGTTCTCTTTGTTGAACTTGATCTTCCCCTCTTGAGCATCCCTCATTGCGTTAATAAGGGCTTGGGTGGGTTTAAACATTTTGCCCCGGTAAACACACTCCCCTGTCTCCGGGTGTAGCGTTCCCCCATGCCCGTACCACCAGCTTTTGGCCCTTGGGTCCCATCCCTCCGTACCTGGACGGATTCCTCGCGCCCTCAGCTCGTTCTCCATCTTCTCCCACCTAGGCTCCCAAAGGCGATACCCTCCTGGCCCCATAATATGATTGTACTCCTTCTTTGCCGCATTTTCCTTATTTTTTTCGATATTTGAATGAACTGCTCCGATTTCTTTTGCTTCACAAATTCTGGCCAATCTTGTTTCAGTTTCTCATATTGTCCTTTGAAATCCGGAGTCTTGTTCTCGTTGACATAGTCACGGGCTAGATTTTGCTTGAATTTCCGGAATGCGTCGGCCATCTTATGAAGAGCGAACTGTTTGACTAGCCTCCTCCTCTCCTTGTTTTCCTCAATCTTGTTACCCTCCTCATCGAATTTGTTGTATTCCGGAGGTAGAACGAAATGTTGCATAAGCTTTTTCAAAAAATCTTTTTTTTGTTCTCTTATCGACAAAAGTGAAACCAAGACGTGCCTTCTTTGGCTCATTCCACTCCTGGACGGTGATCGAGACGTTGTCTCTAACAACGGCTCTGCATTGGTTGATAAACTTGGTGGCGTTCTTGTGGGGCTCCAGCGGCTTGCCGGTTGCACTGTCGACAACCTCGATGGTACATGTTTCTCCTTGTTTCATCGTCTTGGTTGCGCCACGCTTTGACGACGTACTCGATTGTTTCGACGATCCGGCCGAGGGCTAAAATAAGAAAGAGAGTCGCGCGCGTTAGTACACACATATTTATTTAAATCAGTTAGTTTGTATCACCAGAGGCTCAATGTATATATATACCTCGGCGCCGGAGGTGGTTGCTACTTCCAATTGAAGATCGTCGTTTATCGACGTTTGTTCGGCATCATCTTGCTGACGGCCTTCATCTTCACCGTCAAGGTTCAGATAAGAAGAGATCTCTTCTTCATCTTGATTGGTCGGCACATAAAGAATATCGCCATTTATGAGGCCAAATATATGTTCTTCAGCTTCCGGATCATAGTTGGCCATAATCGGGTCAGCTCTATCGTCCGCCATATGTCAGTCCTGAAAACATGTTGTAAAAACAAATTAATTGTGTATATGCATTATCACATCTCTTCTACATATAAAGAGAGAGGGCGACGAGGGAGGCGAGAGGGGGGACGCAGTGACCGCGTGACCGAGAGACCGGTGGCGGTGGCGAAAGGGCGGTGGCGGTGCCGAGGACACATAACCCTCGCCGCCCTCTCTCGATCCCAAAAAAAAACACCGCGCGTATACGGAGGGGGCGACTAGCGCTGCCCCCTCCGTATACGCGCGGTGGTTAAGTAAAATTTTAGTTAAGTCAAAAAATTTAAGACAAAATTTATAAGTCAAATTTTGAGTTCTTTTAAAAGTGACAAACTTTTGTTAAGTTATTTTGACAAACTTTTGTTAAGTTATTTTTGTTATTTCGAAAATTTATTTCATTTTTTTGACAAAATTTTGTTAAGCTATTTTTGTTAAATTTTGTTAAGTTATTTCTTGTTAATTTAAAATTTTGTTATATATGTTAAAGTTTTTGTGAAGTTCAAATTTTGTTAAGTTACTGTTTCTGTGAAGTTCAATTTTTTTGTTAAGTTAATTAAAGTTTTTATGAAGTTAATTTTTTTGTTAATTAAAAAAAAATGGGAGATGGAGGGGCCGGGGCCGGGCGCCGCCCTACTGTGCGTGTGTGTTGGCGCGCGCCCCCGGCCGGCCGCCGGCCTCCCTCTCCCTGTGTGTGTGGCGCGCTGCAGCGCCGGCGCCGGCGGGGAAGACGACCGCCGGGAAAAGATCGAGCACGCCGGCGGGGGAGCGTCGGCATATGGTGCGCAGCACGTACGGTGGCGCGCGTGCGTGTGTGGCGACGGCGTCGAGGAAGCGCGCGCGGCGGGGCAAATGGCGAGGGCGGTGGTCGGCGAGGGGCCCTGGTGGCGGTCGGCGAGGGCGGCGGTCGGCGAGCAGCCTGACGGCGTCCTGCAGAGAGAAGTCGCGCGCGGAACGATCGAGGAAGAAGAGATGGGGCAGCGGCTGTTCGGGCGCGGCATTTATACTGGGCGACCTTTGGTCGCGGTTGGGGACCCCAACCGCGACTAAAGGGGTACCTTTAGTCACGGTTGGCGACCCCAACCGCGACTAAAGGGTATTATTCGCCGGGTTTTCGTTTCCCGCGGAAAATACCCTTTAGTCGCGGTTGGCGGGTTGGCGAGGCCAACCGCGACTAAAGGTATTTTTCAAATTTCTTTTCTTTTTCAAAATGTTAAAATTACATATAATATATCAATAAATTCAGAAAAATAAAACTAATTCATTTCTAAATGTTAAAAATACAAATAATATATCAAAAAATTCAGAAAAATTAAACTAATTCATTTAAAAATCTGAAAAATACAAATAATATATCAAAAAATTCAGAAAAATAAAACTAATTCATTTCAAAATCTTTCCGCCTCCCTCTCCCACCAGTTCTTCCCACCAGTTCTTCCCGGCCGCCTCTGTCTTTCCTCCGGCCCCCTCTTCCCGCCTCTGTCTTTCCGTCAGCCCCCTCTTCCCGCCTCTATCTTTCCGGCCCCCTCTTCCCGCCAGTTCTTCCCTGTCTTCCCGCCTCTTTCTTCCCGCCATTTCTTCCCTGTCTTCCCGCCAATTTCTTCCCGCCTCTTTCTTCCCGCCACTTTCTTCCCGCCTCATGTCTTTCCGCTCCCATTTTTCCCGCCATTTCTCACTACATATATGTAGCCCGGCTTGGCCAGCATTATCACATCTCTACAATCTCTCATCACTCTCTCATGGCTTCCACCGCACCCACTCTAACCTACCAGCAGGTGGAGGAGCTTTGCGCCTCGAACTACCCTTGCCCACCAGGCTACCGCGTCCCCGCCGGCTGGAGCCTAAGCGCCGGCGGCGTGCCGGTCCCTCCCGTCCCTCAGGGTACTGCATGCCGGGCGGCCATCACGAACCACTACTACCTCGACCTCACGCCGGAGCAGCGGATGAATCCCCGCTGGCATCCCGATAACCAGCATACTTGGGACGTCTTCGTCATCAATCGGCGTGAGAGGGCGCTCGCCAGGTATGAGGAGGACGGTCTGCCTCCTGGGAACTTCCACGAGGCCGGACGTCGGCTATGGTGGTACGGCCGGACTCTGCAGAGCGTCATGGACTACATCACGGCCGGCGATATCCCCCGCCTGCGCTACCCTCAGTTCGAGCCACGAGCGCCGCCTGACGATAGCGACGATAAGAGCGACGGCATTTACGGCGGCAACTTAGAAGGCGACGACTACCAGTACAACGGCGGCGGCTATGAAGACTACGAGTATGCATATTATACGCCTAGGCAGGAGTATGACTAAATCACTCCAAATTTCATGTATCATCAGTGGTATCTCGAATCATTCGAAAATGGACACCAAACACATCACGGGTAATATAATTCACATGATCCATTCAACAAAGTTTGGTACAATAAATTATTACACATCATTTCTTTCCTTGTGTCCCTGCTTGCTTACGATTGTGCCGTATCCATGGAGCATCCTCATCATTTAACTTAATGCTTGGATCGGTGTTCACTTTGAATGGCGGAATTTCAGTAAACATATTATAATCTTCTGACATATCTGTCTTGTCCTCCACTCCCACGATGTTTCTTTTCCCTGAAAGAACAATGTGGCGCTTTGGATCATCGCATGATGTACTGATCGTTTTCTTATCTTTCCGTTTCCTCGGTTTGCTACTCATGTCCTTCACATAGAAAACCTGAGCGACATCTTTCGCTAGGACGAATGGTTCATCAAGGTAACCAAGATTGTTGAAATCCACCATTGTCATTCCGTATTGCTGGTCCACCTTTACCCCACCTCCATGAAAGTATCACCGAAATGATCAAGATAGTTTTCATCGATGAAATCATCCCCTTCTTCATCTTCTTCCATTATAACCCCTCTTTCTCCATGCTTGGTCCAACAATTATAGCTTGGCATGAAACCGTGCCGAAGCAGGTGCAGGTGAACTTCTCTTGAGGAAGAGTAACCCTTCTGATTCTTACAGTCAACACATGGACAGATAACAAAACCCTTCTGCTTGTTCGCATTAGCCACTACGAGGAAATCTTTCAAACCCGTAGTGAACTCGCCGGAGAGTCGGTTAC
Source organism: Lolium perenne (assembly GCF_019359855.2). Lineage (NCBI taxonomy): Eukaryota > Viridiplantae > Streptophyta > Magnoliopsida > Poales > Poaceae > Lolium > Lolium perenne. The sequence continues at coordinate 195,390,916 of NC_067245.2, forward strand.
CGTACATCCATTGCCGATTCATATGCATTACTATAATATAAAATATATAATTAATCATCATGCATTTGTTAAACTAACTAGCTATAAACAATAGAAATTAAACAATGAACTACACACATGCATATTTTATCAATGACACATATGAAAGGTTCAAGTTGCAAACTGCGATCGCGGAGGAAAAAATAAATGAGGAAGCTCAAGTGTGGCTCCGACACTTCATATCATGTTTGTTTCATGCTCTTGGGGCATTTCCTCAAACACCTTGTGTGCATAAGAGGAACCAAAAGTAAACCTACACCCCCTTGTGAAGCTTGTGAAGAGAAGTGGCACCAAATGGCTAAGTGCTGTGAGCCGAGGTCCTTTAGTCCCGGTTGGCTCAGGCCAACCGGGACTAAAGGCCTTCGGGCCAGGCCTGGCCAACCGCGACTAAAGCCCCTCCCGTCCACCAGCTAGCCACCGAGAGCGCTGGGCCCAGGTCTTAGTCGCGGTTCGCCACCCGAACCCGACTAAAGACCCCATTAGTCGCGGTTCCTATATTTTGGCGACTAATGGGACTGGACGGAAGGCCATTTTTCTACCAGTGTATATACTTGATCAAAGTTTAACTTTTATGAAAAATTACGTGTAACATAATATAGACATGAGGGAGTAAGAAGTTAACAAAAGCGCTCGAATATGCGTATCATCTTATTGTGATTAGTAGGGAGCAAGCCAGTTAGTACAACACTCGTACTAACACGATGCCTTTTGGTGATAACCGGTGCAGCCGCTAACCAACATATTGGGTAACGCACGTGACAATCTTTACACTGGTGGAAAAAACAGTTCATTTGGCTGCCTAAAACCAGTTGGGAAAAAAGCAGTCAACAGCGTGTGTCTGCCCCATCATTTGCAGCCAAAGTTCGTTAGTGAATGTTGCATCAGTTTAAACCAAAAGTTGCACCAATAAAGTAGGCCTGCACTGCCCAACCAGAAACTGAACTTTGCCTCCGTTTATAAGTTGGTGGTCCTAGCCAAACCACCAGTAGCGAAGGATAAAAATAAGGACACTGCTGAGAATCCTCCGGAGGATAAACTCCTTCCATCCCTGATCGACACGTGTCCACTTTCATCCAAAATCCTGATGATGCTTCGTCGCAGCAAAAAATATCTCGCTTTTGCTTTATTGAAGCACAAAAACGAATCGCCTAAAAAATTCCAGCCTCCTGCTTCCCTGATCGACACGTGTCCACTTTCAGCCAAAACCCTGACGATGCTTCGTCGCAGCAAAAAAATTCCGCTTTTGCTTCATTGAAGCACAAAACGATTCGCCTAAAAAAAGAAAAAGACACGAGGAGCTCGCTGGAGACTTCGCCGAAGACCTCGCTGGAGACATTGAAGCACAAATAATGTAGTAAAGAAGCAGAGCCACGAAACATTTACAGCACTGCCATTGAACATTTGCAGCACCTCCCCAACCTCACCGGAGACTCGCCGGAGCCCTCACCGGAGACTCGCCGGAGACATTGAAGCACAGATAATGTAGTAAAATAGCAGAGCCACAAAACATTTACAACACCACCGTTGAACATTTGCAGCACCTCCCCGACCTCGCCGGAGCCCTCGCCGGAGACATTGAAGCACAAAATAATGTAGTAAAGAAGAAGAGCCACGGAATATTTACAGCACCGCCGTTGAACATTTGCAGCACCTCCCCCGACCTCGCCAAGAAACACAATTGTCTTGCTGCAATGCAGCCCAAATTTCATAGTAATGAAGCTAAAAAAGTGTAGTAATGCAGCCCAAAATAAAACTTAGGAAGCACGGTCACAAAAAAAGATGCATCTATCCAACAAATAAAGTAATGCAGCCCAAATTTAACAATAATGAAGCTAAAAATATGTAGTAATGCAGCCAAAAAAATAAACTAAGGAAGCACAGTCATGGCTCCGGCGAGACGCTCATAACAAAATTGGGATTGCAGCACCATCGATGCCCTTTGCAGCTCCGCCGCTGCGGTTGCAGCAGCGCCGCCGCCGGTTGCAGCTCCGGCCACAGGCGCCTGCAACAGGGGCAGCGTCGCATGGGATGGAGGCGGCGGAAGGAGTCGGCGCCGCGCGAGATGGTGGCCTGCTGGCTGCTGCTGCTGTTGTGGGGGAAGGAGGCAGCGGCGCGCTCCCTCGAGGCCGGCAGCCTGGAGCAAACCACGGAAGGCCAAGCCGTTCGTGGATGGGCGAGACCTGGGCGGCGGCCGACGAGGTCGTACTTCTCGAGGAGGTGGAAGACGAGGTGGTCGGGCGGCGGCCGGCGAGGTCGGTGGAGCACTGGTCGATGAGGTGCAGGTCAGCGGCGGCGCCCGTTTATAGGATGGCGCAGTGGAGGTCGGCGGCGAGGCGCTCGTGGAGGTGGAAGCAGCGTAGCCCTTTATTTGTAGCACCGCCGCCCACAACAAGCAGCACCGCCGCCCCGAGTTTGCAACACCCCCGCGAGTAGCACCTCCGGCCATGGCTGCAGACGGCGTTCGGTGGAGGTCAGCGGCGGCGGGTCAGCTTGCGGAGGTAGAGAGCCACGGCGGGGCAGCTTGAGGAGGTGGAGGCCATGGAGGATCCCCGTGGGGCAGCTCGCTCGCGGAGGTGGAAACCGGCGGCGAGGCACTCGTGGAGGTGGAAGCCGGCGGAGAGGCGCTCGCGGAGGTGGATGCCGGCGGCGGGTGCGGCCTCAGGCCGTGCGAGGCGAGGACGCGGAGGTGATAAGAACGAAGGTACGGGAGAGGAAGAAGACGATTTACGACTCGCCGGTGGGTCCTAGTGGACGCGTGTCGTGCTAAGAACCCGGAGGTTGCCAACCCGCGTGCCTCTGCCTGATAATAAGCATTTTCCTAAAAATAATCTAAGGTAAGATGAGCTTTTATAAAATAAATAATGCGAAGATTAAAATAATCCTCCGATATATTTGATTCTAACATAATCATTTAGAACAACAAACATAGAAACATATTTAATTATAAGTAGAACCTATAAAGTATTACATTCTTTTGAAAGTCTTCCGTAATTCTATGGATCAAAGACTTCTGAATATCTCTCGCTCGATGTGTAATTCCGTCTTGATGATCTTTATCGTCGAAATATTCATTTTTTTCAATTGTTGTCGTTGGCACTGATAAAAGAAACGCCAACTCAATGAAGTGATAACATCATCGAAAGAAACATGCATGATGTGCCTTTCAAATATTTCGACGATATTTTTAAAGTCTCAAATTCTCCGCCTGTGACTAATGAATAGCTCAAGGTTATCTTGTATATAGTAAGATCAATGATAAATTTATGTAAGACTAGCAATTTCATTCACACTGAACCTGAGTCTATACTTTCGGTTCCTAGTTCATGTTTTCAGTTTGAAGTTGGTTTTGAGCACTGTTCACTAAAACAAGCTCAACAAGCAATTGCACAGTGCAAGACTTACAAATTTAATTTTGAAGTATAACATTCTAAAAAGCATATTGGAATTTCATGAACATGTGAAAGTCATTGTCAAAACTAAATATTAGCAGTGATGTGTTAGAACAAATTAAACTTTCCATTTTAGACAAAAGTAAACATAATCGTAGAAGATCAAGTCACACCAATAAACACTAGGCCATGTGAACCCACGGCTTTTACGAATAGTCATCATACTGATGCACTTCTTAATGCACCGATTCCTGATGTTGGAGATGTTGACGCTGAAAACTCTGCAGGACCAACACACAGGTTCAGTATCATAAATCTAGTTGGGACCACCTGCCAGATATTGGATTTTTTTTGTAAGGCATATACTGGATATTTGTCACTCATTTTTTTAACACAGGATTTTTGTTTGTTACTCAATGTCTCCTCTTATCGTGGCGAGGAAGATCGCTTAGCGTCGCCAGTGTACAGAGAAATACAGGTCGATCCTACCACGACCTCGAGCATTATGTGAAGACCACACCGGCTCCTTGGCCGTGGCAAGAAACTGCTGAAGCGTCACCATTGTTATGGTTTTCAGTCTGCATTCATGACCAAGTTATCATGAAATATAAATAGTGATCGTTCAAGTGTCAGGGTTCGTTTGGAATGATTGAGTTTCTTTCAAGTTCCAGTTACAGCCATCTCTTTGTCCCAACTGTCCCGCAACAACCAATGCCAGTCTGCTTTCCTTTCTAATTGTTGTCTCACCACAAATTTAGAGCAACACTTGGAGGGGCCATCAAGCAAAGACAGGTATAACCAACCAAATGGGGTACTGAGAACTGGCCAGTACCAAAGTAGCCACATCACCGTTTATAAAATGCTGCTCCGAGCTCCCGAAGCTCTACTCCAGTCGTAAGACATTGCCAAACACAAATACCGATCCAGAGTGACACAGAATGGGCAGGAAGGCGTGCATCTCTCTTCTGATGCTCCTCGGCGTCGCGCTTGCGCTCGCCGGCCCTGCCACCGCCGACATGAAGGCGCCATATAGTATTGACGCGGCGGTGCGGGAGCTGATGTCGCCCCCACCGTCGTCATCGTCGTCGAAGCTGGAGGACGGCGTTGCCCCGGAGTTCACCGCTGATATGGAGGTGCACCGCCGCGTCCTCGCCGGCATCAGCCCGGGGTCCCTCAACCGCAACAGGCAGGCCTGCCTCGGGTCGTGCCCGGCGCGCGGAGGGTCGTACACCAACCGGGGATGCCAGAGCAGGTTCCGGTGCCGTGGCTGAATGGAACCGCAGAACGCTCTGGCCGGCGACCAACCTCTTGTACGCGCGTTCCATAGTCGTTTATTTTCATTTGGCAGTGCAGTAACGTCCTTGCTAGTCTTGCTGGAACTCTCGTCTTCGGATCGGCCTCACCACAGTAAATGGTGTTTTCCTTTGTGTGAAACCACATGGTCTTGTCTTTGTTTTTTCTTAACGTTGGGATGTGCGCATGTTATGCAGAGGCCACGTATTCGAAGTTGAGGGTCACTAAAATTACTACTTTAATAAAAAGTAAGAAAAATCAGCCCGTCAAAGTATATTCAATAATCAGCTGAAGGCGACAGCGAAGGCTTACAAAACTAGAGTGCTACAATTTTGGTACTGTCTAACCATCATATAGCTGATTTTCCAGTTAGCCACAAGTCAGCTTTTGGGTTCAGTATATTCATTATTTGAGTCTGGTATATTTCCTGGTTTTTCAACCGGACTTGAACCAAAGGCTTCCGAATATTTCAGCTTTTTTAAAGCATCTCTAGCTGCATATTAATTCGCAAAGCGAAATCTATAGTTTAGATCAAAAATCTGCTCCGAATAGATCTGCATAGTGGTTTGACCCGTAAATATTTTTTTAACAACCCCCCAAATAATCCTCTTGTACTCTACACATGCGGCATTCTGACCAAAATGTAAGGTAAACCACAAGGATTTGGGGTATCAAAACTTTTATCAGTCGACTGCTAATAGTGGAAGTAACATAACTAGTAACATCACACATCTCAAGGCATTTTGGTGACATGGCATGCTAATAAATGAAGAAAGAGAGTGAGGTGGTAACTAGCTATGTTACATAACATCACACACCTCAAGACAAGATGACTCTACAACATAATAAATGATACAATGCATAACACCACATATAAATTACTATCCACTATGAAGGTAGTAACCTAAACTAGTAACATGACATATGTTACTAGTCTAAGTTACTCCCCACTATGACCAGCCTCAACGATCGTCGAAGCTATACTACTCCACCCAAATTCCACCGCACGTCCTCTGGTCTGGCCAAATCGATGCAGTACTACGACAAAAGCAACTTATTCTGGCCGATATTCCGGTGAAAAACATGGCTAATTCTGACCTATTCTGACCGATTCTAGCGATGTCTACGTGAGACGGAGCTAGGCGACCAGGGCTCGGGAAAAAGCCATGGAGACCAGAGCTCTGGGAGAAGTCGGGCAGCGGGCTAGCACACACGCGCAACGCTGCTAGCACGCTGACTAGCACGTAGCAAGCAGCTAGCAAGCTAGCTTGCCCGTGCGACTAGTACAACGCTAGCACCCAACACATCAGTAGTAGGCCAGGTACCCACACGCATGGGCCAGTGGGTCCTAAAGTTAAGGCGTGAGCTCGGTCGAAGTGTCTCCTGGTCTGTGTTTGTCGAAGGAAGAAGACGATGGAATATTCTCGAAATATTCTTTTTTAGGGTTTGAGGATGCAGGATATGTTCAGCCACGACATTTTTCGCACAGGAAAAACTTGATCCGGTTAACCACATATGCATCTTGCGGTTTGTCTATTTGGCCTATCCGCTAGAGATGCTCTTAAATAATGAATCGGAAACTGTGCCTTCTGCATATGGCCACATCTGGCAACTTTCAGGCCTTACAAAAAGAATATGAAAGTTGGGCCTTAGATTCATGACGATGAGGAGATCATCCTGAATGATCACCTAACCGGCGAGGGGGAAGCTAGCTGCTGGCCAGAGATCCACCTGTTTGGATGCCGGTCTGATGCCTCGTCCTCGTCTTCCGCCATGGCCATGGCCACGACCTCCACCATGGCCACGATGGCGCGAGAATGCGTCATCGCCGTCCTGAAGGTTTGTTTCTTTTCTTTTCCATGTTTATCTTATATTTACATCGCAATCTACTATAAGCACATGTGTTTTTGTTGTCAAGATTGGATTATATTGTGATTTAGATCTATGTTTTAATCATTAGTTAGATTCATTAGTTTCCTTAGTGTAGATTTACTAATGTATTAGTTAGATCCATTAGTTTGCGTAGTTTAGATGTAGTAATGTCTTAGCGTAGATCCAATATATATTTATTGGGTCTTGATTATGTTATAATGTCGATGATTAAAATGTTAGCGATCTCGCTGACTGTATGAGCCACATACATTGTTTGCTCATTCTTTTAATATTCTAATGTTTAGCCATAGCTAACTCCATATCTCTTCTATACACTTGGTTATAGGGATCTTATTTTGGTAATTCTGCATAAGATAAAGGAAAGAAAATGTGTACCACGTCCTGTTCGTGTTCGTGATCCGTTTGCCTCCGCGTTCCGACATATGGTGACTAATCATTTGGACTTTAAATCATTGATAATGATTTTGTTGTTAGAATTTTTTGACATTTTTTTTAATTTTTTGCAGGACATACAATTGCACGGTCGCATCAGCATTGAAGGAACTTAGTTGCAAAACAACTTCACCATGCATATCTTCGCAAGGATAAATGGAGGATTCTCCTATTCTTTCTGGAAACATTTCGCGAGGATAAGTGGAGAACTCTAGTATCCTCATGAAGATGTAGAATGGAAAGGAATTTCCACCTTCCTTTCCTCACGGAGACAAAGACATGTAACCAAGAAATGCTGTATCTATTGCTAATGTATGCATACAAATGATGTATCAGATGTGCAATATAATTGAAACTTGGTACTGTATTTGCACGAGCATTCAACTGGGCATGCAAATGCTAGTATCATGGTTCTACAGCTACAACGATCTCGTTCCAAAATCGTTTGTGATGTTTTTATAAAGCTCACGATTCACGTAAACATATTATTTCCGATTGCCAGAAACAAGTGCTCAATGTGTTACAGCCGGTATGCCAAGGGTGGCCCTCAACAAACAACGATCGATAATGTCGAACGTGGCACTCGACATACAACATGTGCCAACAACTCCCAGGTGTTGCCACGTTGCCTCCGTTTCTGACAGCATGGCCATCGGCATACAAATCAATGCTGCGAAACATACAACGATGGTACTTCTTTTGCCGAGCACTAACTTTTGCCCAGGAATGCTATATGCCTTCGTAAAACATGTGTATGCCGAGGGCTTTTGATTTTGCTGTGTGCTAGCATGTATATGTCGTTCGAGAGGGGGATATGCGCTGAGGACATCCGTCGGCATAATTTTTTGCCATGGGTTTACAGCTCTTTGCCAAGGGTTTGGGGCCCTCAGCATACTACCTGAAATCTTTAGTGGCTCCGTGGCTTGTGGCACCATCCCATGGTTTCCAGCGACACTATTCCGTGACTGCTGACGGTGCAAGAGCTTGGCATCGGCGTGGCTGAGGAGAGGGGACCTAGGATGCCACGGTATGGTTCATCAGGGAGATCGGCCTTCCTCCACCCCGAAAGGATCTGTCTGGCTCGTCGTCGAGCACTCCGGTTGGCACATGCACTGATCTACACCTGGCTCGTTGCTGCTGGTTTATTTTAGATGGATATTGATTGAATCCGAGATGCGAGTGCAAGTGAAACTTAAATCATGACTAGTTCATGATGTTTCCTTTTTTAGTTTTTTTTTCATGGATCTTCAGCCTTTTGATATTGAAACATGCATGGTAAAAAATCGGTATCTAGTTCATGTGTTTCTTTTTTGAAACATGAACGCCGTTGTATGGATCTTTATTTAAACTTCTATGGATTATGTTGTGAGATGCGCTATATAAATCTCCTATGAAACTTACATATTTCGTAGATACCTTGAGAAGTCTCCTATCAAATCATGTCTTTCCAATGTACTAATCATCTATGAAACTGCGTTGTTTCCTGACACATCTACGTATACGTGTGATTGTTTTTCGTGCAGTTTCTGCACTGGCTTTCAGATCAAAATACGGTGGGAACATTTAAGAAAGCTGACTTCATTTGACTATTCTGTGAAAATTCTATAAACCAATTTTTTGTATAAATATTATGCTAAATTGTATGAAATAAACATGCATAAATACTGAACAAAACTTGAATGATTTTTTTGAGAGCAACAACGTACTTCATTAATAAAAGAAATCAAGTTACATGAGTAAACAAACGTGGAAACTACCAGACAGACTAGGAGAAAACAGTTGTCCTGAAAACTTTGCAGAAAAAAATCTAAAGGACAAAAATATACGAAACTATCCCTAAGATTTCCTACATTCGCCGAAGCCAGTGGCCGCCACCAAACTCCAACGTCGCCTAGACGCGCGTTGGAAGAGACGCCGATCCTCCACCATTGCCAGATCTAAAAGAGCATCATCGCTAATGAGACTTTGTGAGTCGATGAATAGGCCCGCTGCAAGCAGCGAGGCACATGTCGTTGTGGCACGCCGACCGGGGGATGTCTCCGTGCTATCTTGGGCCAAGATCCGTCGCATCTCATCGACGAAGTCGAGGAATAACAACAAATCCACCATCCTCAGACCAACATCCTTAATTCAGAGCATCCACCTCACCCCGGCCCCCAACACCGTCGTGGACAACAACATACGCAACGACACGTCGAGAAACAGATCTCGCCAGGTCTGAAGAACGGCGAGAAGACCAAGCTGCCGACCTGAAAGATCGACAAGCACACATTGCCAACAACTCCGAGACGCCACCAAGGTCGCCGCCGGTGTGGGGTTGGAGTTGAGGCAGATTTATTTTTCCGGTCGCCACTCCCACCACCCCAACGACGCACCACGGAAGACAAGCCCTAACTACAAAGTGGGGAACGAGGCCCTCTCCCCCTCCTACCGCCGGAGTGGCAAGCGGAGGGAGAGGGGCCCAAGGCTGCTGCCCGTGAAGATGGGATCTGGCTGCCTGCCGCCCACCGCCTAAGAAAACCTTGAATGATTTTGAAAGTTACATAATGCTTAAGAAAACTTTGCTTTTGACAGAAAGAAAACGTGAATCCGTCCATGAATTACGTAAAAGTAATTGCTTCGGAAGAGAACACGGTTAAAATATTTCCTGAAGAAGCTAAATGTTAGTATCATGAGGGATCAATAATTTTAGTATTTTTGGGCTAGTGTAGTATTAGTGTTGTCAGTTCAAACTAGCCAAACAAGTGATGGAAACATTGGATACCATATGCCATGTTTCGTTCACATGCGCACGCGACTATTGGCAGGGACTCAGACATTCGATTCCACGTATGATGGAAATGAATACAGTATAAAATAACACCATTAATTATGGGAAGATAATATGGGTGTCTCGTGCGTGCACGTGGATTTGTACTCCTGATCGTTGCCTTCCGCAGAAAAGAAAAGCCTCCATTCCATCTATAAATAGGGACTGCCTTTGGGCAAAGCTGATCACTACTCAACAATCAGTTCTCGCAGCTTTATACAAGTGTATCTTCGTGTGTGTGTTTTTGAGAGAGTGCCAACGCGATCAATGGCTGCGGCGGACGGAGAGGGACACACGAGCGGCAGGATGATTGCTCAGGGCTACAGGGTGCTTGATGAGCGACGGCACGCGGTGGACTACCGCCGAAGCGTGTGGGGGGACTACTTCATCCAAAACCCTACGCTGCCCCATACCCACGAGGTACATGTTCGCGTGCTAAAAGTATATCGCTCATTCATTGTCAGATGTTTTTTTTTTGAAAAGGGAAAAACCCGGCTTCTGCATCGTGATGATGCACACAACCTTTTATTAAGAAACCAGTAATCGTTGTTCAGTACTTATTACATCTCAAGAATCGCCTAAAGTCGATACAAAAATCAACCAACGAAAAAAGGAAAATAGCAGGAGCCGACTATGCATCCTCTAGTCGACTAATATGCTGCCAGCCAGCCCGGCACAAGATATCCTGAGCGACCGTCTGGAGCCGTGTGCATCCAGAAGCCATGACATCCCGTTGCTCTGGTGGTGAGAGGAGAGCCCAGAGTTGGATCCAATGCACCATGCAGAAGATAACCTGTAAAAAATTGAAATTTTTCTTGTTGTTAAAGATTATATCATTGCGGCATCTCCATATTGACCAACATAAGGCTGATACACCAATGCGTATTAAAACCTTGGATTGTTTGTCAACTCCTTTTAACCAATTTCCAAACATATTTGTAATATTGGTTGGTGGAGGGAGATTATGAGTAAAATTAACAGTTCGCCATATTAGTTTAGCAAATGGGCATGTTAGGAATAAGTGTTCTACCGTCTCTTGTTCTCTGCAAAAAACACATTTAGTACACCCAGTCCATTGTCTCTTTGCTAAATTGTCTTTTGTCAATAGTACCTTATTACTCAGGAACCACATAAAAATTTTAATTTTTAGGGGGATTTTCATTTTCCAAAGATATTTCCACAAGTATGTTGTATGATCATTCATAAGATCCTCATACATAGATTTAACTGTAAACAACCCATTAGTTGTTAGTTTCCACATAAAACAGTCCAGTTCATTATTTAAATTGACCATCATTAATCTTTGGCATAAGTGTAGCCACGCCGTCCATTTATTACCAGATAGCACACGTCTGAAACCAATGTTTAGTGGTGCTTGTGCCAATACATGAGCCACTAACACATTCTTATGGTTCACAATATTATATAAAGATGGGTATTGAGTAGCTAATGAGGATTCTCCTAACCAAATATCTTCCCAAAATCTTGTCGTAGCACCATTTCCAATTTTAAAATATCCTTTACGAAAAAAATCGTCTTTTACCCGCATGAGTCCCTTCCAAAAAGGGGAATCAGTCGGTTTTGCCTGCACCTCAGCAAGGGTTTTTTGGCTGAGGTATTTATTATGTAGCAACTCTTGCCACACCCCTTCCTCATTTAGTAGTTTAAAGAGCCATTTACTCAATAAACATCTATTTTTGAGTTCAAGAACCTCAATACCTAAACCTCCTTGATCTTTTGGTCGGCAGATTATGTTCCATATTGTGAGTCTATATTTTCTCTTAGCTTCATCTGACTGCCAGAAGAATCTAGACCTATAAAAATCAAGACGCTTCCTCACCCCAACGGGTATTTCCAGCATCCCAATTTACCTTCAAATCTGGTCTCCACTGGATACCAATCTGAATTTTTAAGCTTCCTAAAATGAATTGGAATTCCTAAGTATCTAAAAGGTAACTCCCCAATATCACATCCAAAAATTTGTTTGTAATGTTGCTCTTCCTCCTTGGATTTTCCGAAACAGAAAATCTCACTTTTATGAAAATTAATCTTGAGGCCCGATAATTCTTCAAACAAACATAGAATTAGCTTCATATTTACCGCTTTCTGCAAGTCATGTTCTAAAAACAAAATTGTATCATCAGCATATTGTAGGATAGACAGTCCTCCCTCGACAAGATGAGGAATAAGACCTCCCACTTGGCCATCCTCCTTTGCTCTTTCGATTAAAATAGCAAGCATATCTGCTATTATGTTAAAAAGCATTGGAGATAATGGGTCACCCTGTCTGACTCCTTTTTTTGTTTGAAAATAGCGACCAATGTCGTCATTTACTTTAACACCAACACTTCCTCCTTGCATAAAAGATTCAATTAACTTACACCATCCATTATCAAAACCTTTCATTCTCATGGACTGTTGCAAAAAGGACCACTTGACCTTGTCATATGCCTTCTCAAAATCAATTTTTAAAAGAACACCATCCATTTTCTTACTATGTAATTCATGAATTGTTTCATGCAAAATTACCACCCCCTCTAGAATGTTACGACCCGGCATAAATGCCGACTGAGTAGGTTTTATCACTTTTGGGGCAATCCCCGTAATGCGATTTGTCGCTACCTTAGTGAATATTTTGAAACAAACATTTAGAAGGCAAATAGGCCTATATTGCTGAATCTGAAATGCGTCCTGTATCTTTGGAAGTAAAGTAATAACACCAAAATTCAGTTTGTACAGGGGCAAATCCCCTGAAACAAGTTGATCAAATAGTGCCATAATGTCAATTTTAATTACTTCCCAGAACATTTGATAAAACTCCGCCGGAAAACCATCCGGGCCAGGAGCTTTATTGTGTTCCATCTGTGAAATTGCATCGTACACCTCCTTCTCAGTAAAAGGAGTTGTTAGGATCACATTTTCCTCAGAAGATAATTGTGGAATATCATGTACATAATCCTCCATCAAAGATACATTAGTCGACTCCGGAGGTCCGAATAATTTTTTGTAGAACTCAGTAATATAAATTTTTAGATTCTCCTGGCCAACAATGGTTCCCTCTTGTTGTTCTAATTGAAATTTTTTCTTTTTCCTATGCTTTCCATTAGCAATTAAGTGAAAATACCTAGTATTATTCCCCCCTTCTTGAATATGCTTTACTTTAGCTCTCTGAGCCCATTTTGTTTCCTCATCTCTTCGTAATTTCCTAATGCTGTCATTTGCCTTGTTAAGTGCCTCTCGTTCAACAACATTTAGCGGTTGTTTTTCAGCTTTTAAATCTAAACTATCAATTATAGAGAGCAACCTCTCTTTTTCCTTTTTATATTTTCCGCTCAAGTTCTTTGCCCACCCTTTCAGGAATCGCCTAATATGACGCAATTTATTTAGCCATCTATCCATTGGAGAGATTCCAGTCATTACCGAGTTCCATTCTTTCTCGATCATCTCATAGAAACCTTCTTGTCGTAACCAATACAATTCAAAGAAAAAATCAGCCTTATTTCCCAAGTGTGCCTTTACACCTGAATCAATAAGAATTGGAGTATGATCTGATTCAGCTCTAGATAGGGCTCTAACCGTAACCAAGGGAAACTTCTGTTCCCAAGAAGTACTCGCAAGAACTCTATCTAGTTTCTCATATGTAGGCGTGTCCCTACGATTAGCCCAAGTGAATTGTCTCCCCGAGAGATCAATTTCTCTCAGATTGAGATGTTCAATGATAGCATTAAAAACAAAGGGCCAGCGGGCATTGAAATTATCATTATTTTTTTCCTCTCTTTTCCTAATAATATTGAAATCACCTCCTACCAACATAGGGAGTGGTTCATGTTCACATGTCCGAACCAATTCGGCCAGAAAATCTGACTTGTGCATCTCTTGGGCAGCCCTATATACAGGCACAAAAATCCATTCAAAACCATCATTCTTACATTTAATATGCAACTTGACACAATAGTCACCATTGCTCACTTTTAGCACCTGCAAAGTATCTGAGTTTACACCCACTAGTATACCTCCAGATCGACCATGAGGTGGTAAACAGAACCAACTGAAATTAAAGCCAGCGGCTAACTGATTTAAAAAGGGTATGGAAAAATTGGATCTCCCTGTCTCCAACAAGGCAATGAAATCCAATTTATGTTCTCGAATAGCCTCTTTAACAAATAAGTGTTTAGCCGTATCTTTGAAACCCTCACTATTCCAATTTAAACCTTTGATATTTTGCATTAAGAATATTGTTTTTTGATAATTTTTCTTGTACTCTTACGGACATTGGAGAGATCATAAACCTTCTTTCTCCTCTTTTTTTTTTCTTTATTAATCGGTGTTGGCTGTTTAACATGATCTACCAGATTTGCATGTATTTCTTCATCATCTATAAGATCTTCACATAAATTGGATGCTTTTGAAACAATAAGTGAGGCGGGGCCTTCATTTGAAATTTCATCAGCGTTTTTTTTCAGAATTAATAAAGTTCGTTCACCCTCGCGGTTCTTTATCCCATTTATACTACTCGCAACTTCATCAAACGATTTTCCTAAAGAGATTCCCATGCGGTCCGCTCTTTCCTTAATTTCTATATCAGGGATAGATAAAATAGAGAATTTAGGTACATGATTACCTGAGTTGACAGAATTACGCATTTGAGTATTCTTCATTGCACGCTCCATCCTTGTCAAGTCCGCATCCGATTGGGCACCAATACGCTTGCTAATCCGCACCTCATTTGCATGAGGACACGGTATTCCTCCAAAAGCTATCACTTCCTCGACGGATGGCTTTGATGAAACTGACACAAGCATATTATTTGTTACTTCAACAGTAACATTAGAATTCTTTGGCGCCAAATCAGAAATTGCATGAGACATACCAGAGTGGATGTGTTTGTTGATATCAGCATCATTCTCCTGACTTTTGAATAGGGTCGTTACTTGAGTTGCTGTCACTTGAGTTGCTGCCACATTTGAAATATGCCCTGTATGAGTAGTAAGCTGCCCAGCTTGTTTTATTTCTTCATCTAGCGATATATGTCCAGCCCCATTTATCTGCACCATATTTTGAAGCAAAGAAGCGGGGCTCAGTATATCAAATGATGATTGCCTCATAGTATGCATGAGAGTGGATTTGGTACACACATGGGTAGCTACGCACGTGTACATTACCGTTTGATCTGCGCTGAGATTCGTACTCATTTAGCTACCTTTGACCGTATCCCAGGCAGTGTACAGTAACCTAAGTAGCTAATCCCCATCACAAATCCTGGAAAAAAATCCCCACAGACGCATTCCGCTCACGACCGCTCCTAGCCAACCCGTCCTACGCCGCCGCTGCCGGGACAAATGTGCTCCGTCCTGCTCCGGCCCCCTCCGCTTGACTGCTCCTCGCCGCCGCCAAGCCGTCCTCGTCCGGGCGCGGCTCCTAGCTCCTCGACAGGGGCCACCAATGCCGTCCAAGTCGAGGACCCTGCGCGTGAAGTCGCCCTCGTCTGCTGCCCGCTCCAACCCGGCCTCCTCTGCTGCCGCCGGACCACGCCGGAGCGGCACAAATCGGGGCGTAACTCGCCGCCGCGCTACCATGGAGCAACGGGGGAGGACGCCGCTGGGGAGCACGGGCCGCCGGGGAGGCCGCCGCTCTCACCGCCGAGTGCTGGCAGCCGGGGACGCCGCCACGGGGAGCACGGGCCGCCGGGGAGGCCGCCGCTCTCACCACCGAGTGCTGGCAGCCGGGGAGGCCGACGGCGGCGCTGGTGTTCGAGCGCGGCGGGCCGTCGTCGGGGAGGAAGCGGATGAATATTTTCTCTCTGGGGCAGCACGGTTCACCGAGTCCGATTCGCCCCAAATCTCGTCCGGAATCGAAGCTGAGGGTGGCTGCGGCGGCGCCATCGAATCCTGGTCACTAAACGTTGAATCCTGGTCGTGAGCTGGCCAGGGCTCCTGCGACGAGCGGTTGGGAGAGATTGGGAGAGATGACAGATGAGAGAGAGAGAGGTGTTCCCACCTTAATCACTAATTAACCGCTAAACCTGATACAGTAATAGGTGGGATGGGGTAATGAGGTTTGATCAAAGTGGACAGGTGTCAAATGTCGAAGGGGTGCGCAGCTACCCATCTGGTTACCAAGTTTCATCCGTAGTATGCATATCATATTCATTTCTTACCTTATCCCTAGTCATATGCAATGATGACGTAGAGTCAGGCACTATATGTAGTGGCTCATCTTCCACACCCATGCACTTGACAGTTTCAGTGGCTGTCATTGGCGTTGAATGAGTTGAAACAGCCATTGGCGTCAGCGGAGACTTCGCAGCGAAAGATTCAGTTTCGGCCATGTCATTTCCTGTGTGCCCCATCTCAATCGATAGGGACTGTAGACACTCCTCCTGAGCAACATCAGGGTTCTCCGAAACCCTCTTCGCATCACTACCAAAAATTTTGGGCAGTACCAAAACAGTATCCAAATCTGCAATGCAAAGCATCATAGATTCAGCATCAAGTAATTGCTTTTGTACATGCAATATATGTATTTCATCAGTATTGTTATGTGAAACAACAGAGGCGGGAACTTTAGTACATGAGAGTTTTACTTGAGACACAAAAGTCCCAAATTTAAACTCCATATCAGACCGTTCCAGGGCAACTTGTTTCCCCTTATGCCCTTCATTTTCATTGATTTCCATAGTACTAGAGTCCTCCTTGTCTGTGTGCCCATTTGCTCCATCCATGTCCATCTCATTGCCCTTCCCATCATTGTCCTCTTCTTTGTCTTTCTTCGCCCCATCTGAACCATCATCATCTTTCCGACCCCCATTGGATTCGATCATATCAGCGTCTTGCTCTCCAGTTCCCATCTCTACCTCAAAATGCAATTTAAAGAAACCTCTCTTAATAAAGAGATCAGAGTCTTGAGGAATAAGAGATGGATTAATACAACCAATCTTGATTCTCAACACCTTGTTCTTCCGAGTAAAAGCCATGTCCACTTCTACTGTCTTTCCAAACATAGAACCCACACCCCATAGCGTCAGAAAATCAGTCCTAATATCTGATGGGATTCCAGAAACCCTCATCCAAACCTCTGGCAACATATAGTGGCTCTTCTAAAGCTGACCAGTAATCAAAAATCATCTCAGATGGCCTACCAGGACATATATAAATACCGAAATTTTTCAATCTCTGGACTTCATTT
Organism: Lolium perenne; assembly: GCF_019359855.2. NCBI lineage: Eukaryota > Viridiplantae > Streptophyta > Magnoliopsida > Poales > Poaceae > Lolium > Lolium perenne. Next base: position 195,407,956 of record NC_067245.2, read on the forward strand.
CTGTTTGGGCATTTAACCCTGTAAATATTGTTCTGAAAATGATACACTTCCCAGTTGAAATTATCATATGGCACTATTCGCTTCAGATTTTCTATTATGTCCGGTATTGTCATCGTTTCACCCTCAACCGTAACCTTTGCAAGCCTTGGGTTCTCCACCTTTGGCTTGTATGTCCCTGCGCATGCAAGTTCAAAGAACATCAATTCTTCACAATCATAGCCATGTAGAGTTACAGACGGTTTCGGAGCCTTCAGCAACTGACATTCCGCTGACTCGTGATTAATGGATTCACAATACAGACAGTAAGGTATAGCGCAATCATCAATCAAGTGCCCCGGCTTTTTGCATCTAAAACATCCGTTTTTGTCGATCTTCTTCTTTTTTGCTGGACCAGCCCCCTCCACATCCTTTTGGTTGGGTACATCAGCCTGTAGTATTTTCTCCTGAGCTTGAGCTTGAGGCTCCACAGGTTGCATCACAGGCTCAGCATTCAAATCACCACCTTGAGGCACCACTCCAGATGGTGCACTTTCAGGATTTGCATTTGATACATCTCCCCGGACCACCGACGCAGGCTGAGGAAAAAAAACCCGGTGGCTTTTGAGCAGCAGTAACCGCTGCCACAACAGCTGCTACTGTCTTATGTAAAAAAGCATCATCCACCCCACTGCTTCCTCGGACATTAGCCCCTGTGTTACCACTGGCTCTATTATAATTTGCACTCCCATTGTTCCCATTAAAAGCACTTCTTCCATCCGCAAAACGACCATTGTATCCATTAGAACGCAGATTGTTGTTGCCATTATAAAGCCTCCCGCTTTGATTCCCAGCATAACCAGTGGTATTTCTGAAATTATTATTTGAATTGGAACCACGACGAAAATTGGGCAGATTACCTCCACGACTTTCTTGGAAATCGCCTCCCCCAAAATCATCTCGATTCCCAACCGTGCCACTTGATTCTCCCTGGAAGAAACCTGACCTGTTGTTGTTGCCGGTGAAGCGACCTCCACTTGGACCAGAGCCTCCACCACCGCCTCCAGGTGGAAAACGTCCACGGCCAGCACCTCGACCAGCATACGCTGGATTGAAGTTCCTGCCCTGGTAGCCACGACCTTGGTTAAAACCACCACGCCCGCCATCGCCATTCATGCCGGAGCTCCGCTGGTCTGTGACGAAACTCTGCCCAGATCGAATCCTCGACCAAGCAAACCCTAGCAGGTGCCGAAAGGCTTGTCCAGCGACAATGTTCGGCAGGGGTTTAGGGGTAAACGTACGATCGGAATCGCTGGAGGTTCTTGAGTCCAGGTTTGTCATGCGTGTAGACCCAATGGCCTGCAGCCCATGACGGCCCAACTCTCCTCGATTGTTTGAAATCTGCGTGATTTTCGGATCCAGCGATCGCCACGCGATACCTTTCCTTTTGTTGATCATCGACGACCAGCGCCGCCGACGAACAACCGTCCAAGGACCACTCAAATCATCTGGGAAAATTGTAGGCTCCAGAACAGGAAGAAACTGTTGGTCTTTCGATTTTGCAATCTCTGGTTTCTCTTTTTGTATCTCACGACAAGCATAAGACTTACCTTCTGGTGATACGGACGTCGAAGAAGAAAACGCTAGCGCCGCCTGCCGTTGCAGCCGTTGCCTCTCGATCCTCCGCTGTGCACGACGAGCGAGCTCGAGCGGCTCCTCCGAAATATCTCTCGTGCTTACCGGAGACGGCGAGCGACAGAGGTATCTCAGGGATCTGTCGCTGCAGCAACTCGTGGGCGGTAGTTCCTCACCATCGACACCATCTTCATCTTCGTCTGACTCCAGAACCCAGAAACGACTCAAAGGAACCTTCTGTGGATTTCCTTTGTTGACGGCGGCCGGCGAGATCACCTCCGACGTTGGAGAGCCCAGATCGGTCTCACCATCGCCAGTCGCCTTCCCTGTCGCCTCTCCAACGGCCATCTCTCTTATAACCCTCACCATCGCCAGTCGATTTTAGGTTTTCTTGAGAAAGGATGTTTTGGTTTTAAAACTGTTGACACATGATTTTACTAGGACGCATGAAAATTTATTAACCTTCCGTTTGCATACATGGTAGACGAATGGTAGATTAGTCATAGTAGTAATAATATGCAAATATATACTACCTTTGTTTATAACAATAAGTGACTCAGTTTTGTTTAAATATGAATGTATATAGAGGTATTTAGAAAAAAATTAAGTCACTTGTTCTAAAAAGAAGGAAATATATATGGGGATGTAAACATCCATCTTTGACTAGAGCAGAAACCGATGGCCAGAAGAATTGATGTTCCAATTTGATGGCTTTGACAGAACTCCATTGATTGGATGACTGAAAGACGCGACAAACTGATACTGGAGACAAGGGAGATGTTCCTCGGCTTGCAGGATCCAGCAGCTGAAATGAAGATGATCGATGCACTTCAGCGTCTTGGAGTTCGGTACCATTTCAAAGAAGAAATCGACTTGAAACTGCAAAAGCTTTCCTCCCAAAAGTTTGGTAACGAAAATCTCCACGATATTTCCCTTCAGTTTAGGCTGCTGAGGCAAGACCGGTTCTACATGTCTTGCGGTATAAATTCTGCATCTCTCTCTCTCTCTATCCCCCCCTCCCCCCCCCCCCCCCCCCCCTCTCCTTGAACTGATCAACAAATTTTGATTTTTCCTTTTTTGTATCTTTCAATTTATATAATATTTTGATTTGATTTTTTTGCAAGTCACTCAAAAATAACAAATAGAATGGAGGAAACGAGTAAGGATTTTTTTTGCAATTTTAAATTTTAAAATATTTCACAATTCGAAATAAATTCTTGAAAAATATATTTACATAATGACATAAAAAAAATAGAAATATTTTTCCTGCATTCTAGTTGTTATGTTAAGTGATCTCCAAAATGTCAAGTTCAAAGATAGTGTGGTGTGAGAAGATACAAAAATAAGAAGTTGTTTTAGAGCGGAAAAAAACTAGCATGGATCTTGACGCGGTATCAACAATGTAGATAGGATGTGCGCTGAGCACTTGCTCTGAAAATCCCCTCACATTTTAAATTTTGATAAAAATATGCAGACACAAGTACTCAGTTACTATCACAGCGTGCGCAGACGCAAACATATTTTAACCTTAACTGGACGGATCACAGAATTCCTATGGGAAATTAATGTTCATACAAAAAAAGAAAATTCAAGCTGTGTTAAATTATTTAAAGAAATATTTCTCACTCTTGAACTAAGGAAACTTGTCTTGCACACGCATTAACTGAAGTTTCTGCCAGTCATTTTGACGACATGGTTAAACTAACCTATTACTCGCATAGAAGTTCTTGGATACTTAACTGACTACGTTCGTTGTCCAATTCTTAATGCATAACCGTGTTGTATTTTGGATATTTCAATCTACTGAATTAAATCTCACAGCTGTCACAGTTATTTGCTTCTGAAATTAATTACAAATAACATGTCGAACTTGGAATATCTATATAGTTAGCACTATCAACTGATTGCTTGCATGTTACCAGATGTATTCCAGAGCTTCATAGACAACCAAGAATACCTCAATGCTAAGTTGCAAAATGACGTACGTGCATTGCTTGCACTCTACGAGGCCGCTCACCTTGGCACACCAAATGAACAATTTCTAAAAGATTCCCGAAGGCAAACTACGAGTCTCCTAAAAACATTGGTCAGACATCTTGAAAAGCCACTGTCAGGTAAAGTAAAGCATGCTCTCGAGACGCCATCTTTCCGTAGGATGAAGAGACTGGAGGCTAGGCTCTATATCCCTCTGTACGAGGAGGATAAGGAGGAGTGCAACCAGATCATACTTGAACTCGCGAAGCTAGATTTTTATTTGCTCCAACGCACTCACCGTCAAGAAGTCACGGAAGTGTGCAAGTAAGTAGATAATATTAAACTACATTCTTTTTAATGCAACCACGTTCAAAGAAATAAAATGTATTGTATCCTTGTTCAGAGAGTTCTGGTTTATTTTTCTAAATATCTAGACATATATGGTTAGCTTAATTAGTATTTTTCTGAAAGAGGGTTGAAATTAGCAAACTTTGTTTCTCATGAAGGTGGTATTATGGACTGGAATCCCCACGCAAATTATTCTATGCAAGGCATAGACCAGTAGAGGCATACTTTTGGGCACTGGGAGTATATTACGAACCCCAATATGCCAAGTCCAGAAAGTTGCTAGCAAAATTTATATCAACAATTACACCATATGATGACACCGTTGACAACCATGGCATATGGGAAGAGCTGCAACCCTTTGCCGATGTGATGCAAAGGTACTATATTATTTTCCACTCTATATCCGATAGATGATGTTTTACACAATGACGCATATGTATATATTTCACCAATAACATTTATTTTTTATTTTAATTTTGACCGGAGACAATAATTTTCTTACCTAAGTGCTGGTGGAAATTATGAAATGTTATATTATGAAAACATTTTTATTGACAAATCTAATGATACAAGTTTCATATTTTCAAATTACTCAATATGTTTTTATACATGTGGTCAAAATTAGAGTAGTTTGTATGCACACTTTCCAGGGAATCATGTATTTACAAACGAATTGAGCATTTATAAGGATAAAAATACAAATTAATAATATATGACTGTATTTTTTTAACTATTGTGATAAATGTGTTTTATATGTTATTGAATAAATTGGAATTATTCTTTTAGGTGGGATATGAAGGAAGTTGAACAACTTGGAGAATACTACAAAGACTATGCAAAATTTATGTTTGGCACCATGATTGAAATAGAGAACGCACTTCCGAAAGAAATATCAAAAATCAATGTCAACTTTATCAAAGATATCGTAGGAGTTCCAACTCTATCTTTGTTCCATTTAATTTTCATTACGCAGAATTTATTCAATATGAATGTTTTTTGGTGTTAAATAGAGTGTGCTAAATAGTATTTAATTCCACATTTCTACAACCATAGCATTTTTAATTCGTAATGGTAAGATGAACATTTCCAAATGTTATTAGTATTAAACCTCTCGAGAGTTCACGAAGAGATGGAATTTTATACATACATTCAATGAAACTATTTTTTAGGTAAATCACTTTATATTATATACTTAAATATCATACATATTTGTCTCCAAAAAATACTTCCATATTGTTATCGTTTGCTTGGTAACAAAGTTGTAGCCAAAGTTACATCTTGAAATCCACGTCAACGTAAAAATGATGTATTTTTTGTGTGTTGTAGGGACTAAGAAGTTAACATTATAATCTAATAAGGGCATCATTTATATGTGTTATATACTATATGGGATCTATAGTTATATCTATTCTAATGATTAGATATATTGTAATACACAAGCTGAACGATTTTAATGCCAACTATAATGCATGCATATTTCATTCCTTGTCCAAATATATGTAGTACGATTACTCACCCAAAACTTATATAGTGTGTATTTCCATATCACTATTGATATGATATATAGTCATTATATATGTGGTATTCTTCATATTCTACAAAATTGTCCTTTCTTGTAGTGAAGAAATTCCTTCATAAATGATACAGTATATATTATGGCATCATTTTTGTAGTTCAACAAGAGAATCCTAAATTCTCCATATTCATATTCCTACTCCTGGGTGTAGTTATATTAATTTTAGTATTACCACAGTTAAAGTTGTCATGAAATGGTTCAAATATATACACAATTTTTTTAATATATCATAAATTCTCCATTAAATATAGAATTTATATTACCAAAACATATATATGTTCTATTTCTTTGGAACTTAAGAGAAAAATTTGAGAAACAATTAACAATCTAGGTGTAAGTACGAAGGTGTTTCCCAACAATCTAATATATGCAATAAATATATTTTTGTAGCCCTAGGCATCGACTTCAACCGATGACTAGCTCACAACTAAGCTACTTTTACTACCATCTAGAGCACCAAGTTTGAGTTAAAGGATATTTTATTCTTTCGTTGCGACTTGCAATTCTTGTTTATAATTGACCCATAATTTGTTTTACTGTAGACAAATGAAGTATGCAAAGGTTACATGACTGAAATTATCTGGAGAGATAGCAAATATGTTCCTCCCATGGAGGAGCATTTGAATGTCACACTAATTATATGCTTCTACTGGGCTATTTGTTGCACTGCTTTTGTTGTCTTCGAAGAAGACGTTACATATGGGGTTCTTAAATGGATGTCAAAGTTTCCTCAGGTTGTGAAGGATTCTTGTATTATATGTCGACTAATGGATGACATTGTTGCACATGCGGTAATTCTCTACTTCATAATTTTGTATGAAACAATGTGTATGCATTTAATTTTATCTTCCCATTTTTAGCTCATATAATCCTAAATAAGTAGTATAACCACATTAATTTCAACATAGACTAAACGGTTATCAGCCGATTTCCAAACACCATTACTTCAAATAAAATTTATCTCATGCATAAATGTATGTCATATATGCACTATGAATTCCAAGTAAATTAGTATCCATTTTTACTTAATATTTATGTTGAGTCAAACATTTTGAAAGAAAAATTGAATGAACTACACGCATAAGTATATACACAACAATTTGATGTTTTTTTGGTGATTTTTACAATGTGCATATTATAGTTTGAAACAGAAAGAAAAAATGTTGCCACTGCTGTAACATGCTACATGAAAGAGTATGGAACAACAGAAGAGGTGGCAACTGAAGCGCTCTGGAACATGGTAGAGAATGCATGGACTGATATGAACAAGGAGTATCTCACTATGACGTCAATACCATCTACCTTGATTCTTCATGTCATAAATCTTTCACGAATGATGGAGACAATGTTTAGGGAAATTGATGGGTATACAGACTCAGCAATACTGGAAAAACATATATCTTTGTTGGTTGAGAAGCCAATCACTTTCTAAGGTACCATTGCAAATCAAATAATGTTATTTTCCTCAAGCCAGATGATTAGGTGGCAAGACCTACTATGTATGTTTTCCAATAAAGTTCAAGATTGTTGTTAAGGCTTGCTAAATGTCATGGATAGTGCCCTAGAGGTGACACTATTTCCGCCTTGTACTCATAAGTTAAGTCTATGCATGAACTATTGCACTTGTGGCTGAATACATCATTATGTGTTGGAACCTTGTGCTTAATTAGTTAATGCAATTTATTTCTTAGTCGCTTGAGATTGTGCTTGTCACACATTACCGAGACTAAATGTAAGGAGGTAGGTTTCACCTGTTCGTGGGCATGGAGATGCTACCAGACTAACACTAACTATGTCAAAGAGTTGGTTTGGCCAGACTGCCCAAAGATCAAGTCGCCACATGTGAGGTGTCGTGTAGTTTTCTTGAGCAATGGAATCCTTAGCCCTGAGATGGTCACATAATCGAGTTTGTGGATTGGTCGGCTTTAAGTTCTCCAAATGATGTTTGTAACTTGAAGTTATAAAGGTGGCACTTAGGCCGACTAAGAAGCATGCCACGTGATTTGGATACACTAAGACGGAATTTTCCCTCCAATTCGGAAATATATTCTCTAGACCTTCTTATATGATCTACTTCAAATAAATGATCATACATAATTTAATTAAATTTTAATAAATAATTCCTTACTAAGTAGTAGTCGAACAAAATCAACCGCGAATACCATAGTAGGTTCTAGTGTCGTGGATGAATGGAACCATATAGAGATCTGTACGGCAACCAACCTCTTTTACTTCCGTTTCTCTGGCGTTAATTTTCATTTCGCATTTGAGCAACGTCATTGCAGCTCTAATGATAGATGGTTAATCACATGTGCATCTGGGTTCGCTGTTAGAGGCAGTACTGCGTAGAGTTCTATTTAATATTCTATTTCAATTTTCCACTGTATATTTCTCGACCGATTTCTCAATTTTCTTTTATGCTATATTTGTTTCCAAGTTGTACAAAGCTAATTTCCTGTATATGTTGTGCATTCTTGGGGAAACTCTCTCATTGTTGGTAATTGCAAATCATAAGGTAATTTATCATAATTTAGGTAGTGCACATACAAATATAGATATTCCGGGAATCAAGTATGGATAATAACTTAATTACTTCATCTGCATTTAAAGAGTTTTGGGAGAGTTTATATAAAGAAATACAAATTTATATTGTACATTACTCATATTCTTAGATAGTTAACAATTTTAATACTAGACTCTTTTTATGTAATAAGTCCTTTACATTGACATTTTTTTTAATAAATGGTTGTGTGCATCGATTGATGCAGAGGCCGGAACTATGCTCCCATATCTAAAAAAAACAATTTTAGTTATTGGACAGCGCTATTTTTGCATACTATTTTCTATTTCAGATGCTGGTCTCTTTCTTTATAGTTGTATGGTTCACTAATACTCCAAAACATATGCACTGCTATTAGTATAAACTAAAAATTTTAATTCTACAATTTACAGGATAAGATTAAATATGTAAACCCCACTGTAAACAATAGCCAATTTGTACCGATTGTTTGCATAGTGTCAAGCCTACACATTTAATTTCCAAATATAGCATAGTACTGAAATTAGCATTTTGATCTGTATGAACGTGTGAAATTCATAGATGAAAGTATAAATAAATTTTGAATGGGTTAAACTAAATTCAACTTTCGTGTTTTGAAAAAAACCATTCCCACTAAAAAAAATAAAAAGAACCGTAGAAGACAAAGTCACACCAATAAGCACTAGCCCGTGAGGGCTTGACGACTAGTTATTGCAACGAGGGAGTTCTTGATGCACTGATTCCTGATATTGATGTTAAAGGCGCGGAAATCTTTGCACGGCCAATCGAAGGGTCATATGGCCTACCTTTTTGTTACAAGAAAAGAATTGGCTAGTTTCCGACTAAATGGAACCACAATATTTTTTAGTTTTGTCAGTCAATGCATTTTCCCATCCTATCGATGAAGATTGCCACGTCGTTAGCATAAAGAGAAATGCTGGTGAATCCATGTTGTACGGTGATTTGAGAGATGCAAGTAGGATCCCGCCAATGTTTCACTTATAGTTTATTTGTAATTTTTAGTTGAAGTTTTAGTCCAAAATTTGAACTTGAAAATTTCAAATGAACTATAAGTGAGATATTAATTAGCGAGATCCCATATGACACCTTACATGACTTCACATTTTTTAAGGGCTACACCGCTCCGTGGCGATGTCCAGAGAGTTGCTTTAAGTGTCAGCGTTGTTATGATTGTAGTCTGCAGTCCCGAATCCTGAATTCCTGATATAATAAATATCTTTATTTTTAGATCATATATATAATGAAATATCAATAGTGATAGTTCAAGTGTGGGTTCGTTCGAATGATCTGGGAATTTCTTCGGGGCAGAACCACAACCATCTCAACATTTGCCACAATGTTCCTGGACAACGGACACTAGGCTACTTTTTATTGTTGTTGTTGTGCTGAACTGTATTCCTTGTTACGCGAGATCTCATTAGAAATTCAGAGCACCATTTTCGAGATGCCAAGTTTGAGTGCCGTTTTAGACTAGTCACAATGGGGAGTATCATATAGTAGTATCATGCATATATATCATGTAGGAGTAGTATCATATGTTACACGTATTTAATGATTTGTAGAATCTCAATACAAAAGTGTGTACAAGATTTGTTTAGCATTAATTTTTTTAGTTCTACGTGCTATGATACGGTATCTATCTATGATACCACTATCATCTCTTTCATCATTAATTGATATGACACATCAGCTTTTTGCATGCATGTAGTGTATGATACTAGCTATGATACTCTCATTATGAGTAGTCTTATAGTCTTTCAGTACACACTGGTCACATTAACCTGTGTGAATCTATCTGAACTTTTTTATGGAAGCTCTTTGCGCCGTAGTGTTGGTCGAGATAATGGTCAGAAGTGTGCTTGCAAGTCCCATGCATGATCAGTAGTTAGTTCTGTGCGCACCACATCGATCGACTCCATATTTCTATACGGTCAAAGCGTGAAGCTGGTACAGGGGAATAAAGCTTTGGAAATCAAGCAAAGACAGACATAACTATAGCCCAAATGGGGCCATGAGAACTGCCCAATACCAAAGTAACCTGACCACCGGTTATAAGTTGATGCCCCTAACTCGCCAAGCTCTCCTCCATGCTCCATTCCGCTGGGGACTCGTAAAAAATGGTGTATATTTGGTAGATTTCATGTACAAAGCTTTAATCAAATCCATATCCATTCAATGGGTAGTTAATAATAAATCTATTTAAAAGATGAAGATACCTTTCAAAACAATGTTTTAGCGTGGTATCTTTGTCGAGAAGTTATTCGTACTAAAATAATCTTGTAAAACGTAACTGACATAGATGTACCAAATGTGTTTTTTCTCCCGTTGTGGAGACAATCAAACACCTTTTCTTCTAGTATCAGTTTGCTAGATCTATATGGTCAATCATTCAAATAAATTTTACCTTATACCCGACACGGAGCATTGCAAATATTTTTGGTAATTGGCTAAACGGGATGGATCATAGGTACAAAGTTACTTATCAGGGTGGAAGTGGGAGCAGTTGCCGTTATATGGTCACTTTTTGGCTACGTAGGAATGACAAGGTTTCTAATATAAAAAATGTTTTTTTGTTGCTTCATCGCACGGAGGATCGCGACCTTTTTACGGATGTGTCTGCATAGTTCGAGTTTATAGCCAAGGAATTTAGTATCCAACATAGGTGGCTGCATAATCGTAGGATTGTGGCTCCTTTGATCTAGTTGACGTGGGCACTACCCTTCGAGTAACCGACGTTGCCCTATCCTGTATTGACTAATTGGAGGCCCATGAAGACACCCGAAGGCTAGATGGGCCACCTGGACAGCGCACCGGAAGAAACCTTGGCGGGCAAGACAAGGAAGCGGTCAACAAGGAAAGATTAGATCTAAAAGTACTGTAAACCTAGTCGTACTCGGTTAGGACCCTTGAGACCTGGCCTCCTATATAAAGGCCAGGAGAGGGGCTGCCGTGGGACACAATCAATTTTAGCAATCTTAGCCAGGAAAAGCTTAGACCTAGGTAACCCTAGCAATAGCAATCTCGACTAGATCTCAGCCGAACTATTCGGCACCCCACTGTAACCCATTGTCTTCATAATCAAAGAACAGACAGGCAGGACGTAAGGGTTTTACCTTATCGAGGGCCCCGAACCTGGGTAAATCGCTCTCCCCGCTTGTCTGTGAACCGATGTCTCGTGTCAGCCTACAGGATTTCATCAACCCTAAGCCCCTATCGGAGGGCATTGGCGAGGAGTACCCTCGACAATTGGCGCCGTCTGTGAGGAATCTATCGGCACAAGGCAGGTCATCGGCAGCACCAGTTACGTCCGCGGCGTTCTTACTCGAGTCACCGACACCAGCAAAGTCAAGAGATCCGATCCGCTGCGGATCCTACGAGTTTGTGCCGCGCCGCGAAGAACTTCACCCGAATTCTATGGCATCGTCTCACAACACGGAAGCTGTTTTCAGTGGCGTCCACTTCGTCATCGACTCTGGAGGTTTTCTTCGCCTCCCCGGGGCCGGCGTGTCCGACTCAAAGGTCGTGCCACAGGAGGGTTTCCCTTCGGCAACAGCCCTAAAAATTTCTCCCAGAAGCATACGAGAGAGCAACCGAGAAAATCTCGACGCCGCAGCTGGACAAAGGAAGAGACGAAGGAGCTCACACCGTGAAGAGGAAGGTAGAACAGCAGTCCACTCTCGATGCTATGACATGTCGTCAATCAGAGGCCGCACCCGTTCGCCACACCTCTCAGCTACCGAGCAGCTTGAGGCGCCATGTTATCTCCACTCTTACTTTGATCCTAAAGATGGCCGGGAAAAGTCCAGCCATCTGTTAAGGAACTGCCGACACTTCCTAGAGATTCGATAGTTCTGCGACGACCTTAGAGCTGAAGCCACATCAAGAGTTCGCATGATGGAAGAGAAAGAGAGGTCCTATGACCATCGGCCAGAACCATATGTACCAGAACCGTACGAGCCAATGGAAAAAGATGAATATGTACCAGTCGAGGTATTCCCAGCGCTGCGTGGACAAATCAACATGATCCACAAAACCAGCTTTTCGAAAAGAGAAATCAAAAAGTTCTCCCGAGAAGTAAAGTACGCGGAAGTTGCCATGGTTGATACGCCGGATTTTATCGATTGGTCAGATCAGAGCATCACCTTCAGCAGGGCGGACCACCCGAAGGCCGTCCCAAGGCCCGGTCACGCGGCCCTTGTCCTGGAAGCACAGATTGGAGGATACAATATGGGCAAAGTATTTATGGACGGCGGAAGCGGCTTGAACCTATTATTCGCCAGCACAATGAGGGCAATGGGTTTAACAGTCGACATGCTAAAAGAATCCGACACAGGGTTCCACGGCATTATACCGACTCGACCCGCCTACTCGCTGGGCAAGACATCATTGGACGTAGTCTTCGGCACGCCCAGTAATTTCAGGAAAGAAAGGGTCGAGTTCGAGGTAGTCGACTGGGAATCTCAGTACCACGCCATCCTCGGCAGACCTGCGTTTGCCAAATTCATGGCCGTGCCTCATTATGCATACCTGAAACTAAAGATGCCAGGCAACAACGGGACCCCAATAACCGTTCACGGCAGCTTCGCTCGATCAGACAAGTGCGACAGGGAATTTCAGAAGATCGCCTTGAAGTTTGGAGCTAAAGAAGAACTCAACGCGATCGACGCCATCACAGATCACACACAGCCACCAGCCGACAATCGAAACGCAAGATCCGATGAGTTCGATACTGCAAAGGAAACCAAGAAGCTGTAGGTACACCCTACTGATCCGAAGAAAATGGTCAACACCTCGGCTGACCTAGCTGTCGCGTAGGAAAGCGCGCTCATCGAGTTCCTCCGTGAGCGCTGGAAGATATTTGCATGGGAACCATCCGACATGCCAGGTATCCCCAGGGAACTCGCTGAGCACGCCCTAAATGTTGACCCGACGGCCAAACCAGTACAGCAGTCGATGCGGCGATTCTACGAACCTAAAAGAAGAGCAATCGGTGAAGAAGTTAATCGACTCCGCAAGGCGGGATTTATCCGAGAGCTTAAGGAATCTGAATGGGTGGCTAATCCAGTCATGGTGCCGAAGAAGGACACAACCGCCCTCCGCATGTGCATCGATTACACTAGCCTTAACAAGCACTGCCCGAAAGATCATTTCCCACTGCCTCGAATAGATCAGATAGTCGATTCTACAGCCGGGTGCGATCGTCTCTCTTTCCTCGATGCGTACTCCGGGTACAACCAGATCAAACTGAAGAAGGAAGACCAGGAGCTAACCGCGTTCATCACTCCACACGACGTTTTCTGTTACAACGTCATGACCTTCGGGTTGAAAAATGCAGGAGCTACCTACCAACGCTGCATGCAAGCCTGCCTTGCGGAGCAGATTGGAAGGAACATTGAAGTCTACATCGACGATATCGTGGTGAAAACAAAGCACGCAGCCACACTCATCGATGACTTGCGGGAAACCTTCGACAATCTGGACAGATACAAAATCAAGCTAAATCCGAAGAAATGCTTTTTTGGAGTGCCAGGAGGACAAGTACTCGGGTACTTCATATCAGCCAGAGGAATCGAGGCTAACCCCTTGAAGATCAAAGCTATTCTCGACATGGAGCCGCCAAAGAATCTGCACCAAGTGCAGCAGTTGGCAGGCCGATTAGCAGCGCTTAGCAGGTTCATCGCAAAGCTGGGGGAGAAAGCTTTGCCCTTCTACAACCTGATGAAAAAGTCAGAAAAGTTCGAGTGGACAAAGGAAGCACAAGACTCTTTCGACAACTTGAAGAAAATCTTATCGACCTCCCCGGTGCTTGTGACTCCGCGTGAAAAGGAGACACTGCTAATGTACATAGCCGCTACAGCTCAAGTCTTCAGCAGCGTTTTGGTTGTCGAACGAGAAGAAGCAGGGAGAGTTCATGGTGTGCAGAGACCCGTTTACTAACTCAGTGAAGTACTTACCCCCGCAAGGCAGAGGTATCCTCATCACCAGAAGTTGGCATATGCAGTGTGGAGGTCGGCTCGCAAGCTGAGGCACTACTTGAAGGAGATATGCCCTAGAGGCAATAATAAAGTGGTTATTATTTATATCTTTATGTTTATGATAAATGTTTATATATCATGCTAGAATTGTATTAACCGAAACATTAGTACATGTGTGATATGTAGACAAACAAGAAGTCCCTAGTATGCCTCTTAAACTAGCTTGTTGATTAATGGATGATTAGTTTCATAATCATGAACATTGGATGTTATTAATAACAAGGTTATGTCATTGTGTGAATGATGTAATGGACACACCCAATTAAGCGTAGCATAAGATCTCGTCATTAAGTTATTTGCTATAAGCTTTCGATACATAGTTACCTAGTCCTTATGACCATGAGATCATGTAAATCACTTATACCGGAAAGGTACTTTGATTACACCAAACACCACTGCGTAAATGGGTGGCTATAAAGGTGGGATTAAGTATCCGGAAAGTATGAGTTGAGGCATATGGATCAACAGTGGGATTTGTCCATCCCGATGACGGATAGATATACTCTGGGCCCTCTCGGTGGAATGTCGTCTAAATGTCTTGCAAGCATATGAATGAGTTCATAAGAGACCACATACCACGGCATTTAGTAAAGAGTACTTGTCAGGAGACGAGGTTGAACAAGGTATAGAGTGATACCGAAGATCAAACCTCGGACAAGTAAAATATCGTGAGACAAAGGGAATTGGTAATATATGTGTATGGTTCATTCGATCACTAAAGTCATCGTTGAATATGTGGGAGCCATTATGGATCTCCAGATCCCGCTATTGGTTATTGGTCGGAGTGAGTACTCAACCATGTCCGCATAGTTCTCGAACCGTAGGGTGACACACTTAAAGTTGGATGTTGAAATGGTAGTTCTTGAATTATGGAATGAAGTTCGAATATTTGTTCGGAGTCCCGGATGAGATCCCGGACATCACGAGGAGTTCCGGAATGGTCCGGAGAATAAGATTCATATATAGGATGTCATTTTATGTGAAATAAAATGTCGCGGAAGGTTCTATGGAAGGTTCTAGAAGGTTCTAGAAAAGTCCGGAAGAAACCACCAAGGAAGGTGGAGTCCACAAGGGACTCCACCTCCATGGCCGGCCAGCCCTAGTGGGGGTGGAGTCCCAAGTGGACTCCACCATAGGGGGCCGGCCACCCCCACATGGGAGGTGGGAATCCCACCTTTGGGTGGGAGTCCTAGTTGGGCTAGGTTTGCCCCCTCCTATGGAAGGTTTTGGTTTCGGGTCTTATTCGAAGACTTGGACACCAACACTTGGGATCCACCTATATAATGAGGGGCCAAGGGAGGGGGCCGGCCACCCCAAGACCATAGCTTGGCCGCCCCCCCTTGAGTGGCCGGCCACCCCCTCCCAAACCCTAGCTTTGCTCCTCCACTTCATATTGTCCGGTTTGCTTAGCGAAGCTCCGCCGGACTTCTACACCGCCACCGACACCACGCCGTCGTGCTGTCGGATTCAAGAGGAGCTACTACTTCCGCTGCCCGCTGGAACGGGAGGTGGACGTCGTCTTCATCAACAACCGAACGTGTGACCGAGTACGGAGGTGCTGCCCGTTCGTGGCGCCGGAACCGATCGTGATCAAGATCTTCTACGCGCTTTTGCAAGCGGCAAGTGATCGTCTACCGCAGCAACAAGAGCCTCATCTTGTAGGCTTTGGAATCTCTTCAAGGGTGAGACTCGATACCCCCTCGTTGCTACCGTCTTCTAGATTGCATCTTGGCTTGGATTGCGTGTTCGCGGTAGGAAAATTTTTGTTTTCTATGCAACGTTATCCTACAGTGGTATCAGAGCCGTGTCTATGCATAGATGGTTGCACGAGTAGAACACAATGGTTTGTGGGCGTTGATGCTCTTGTTATCTTTAGTTTGAGTACTTTGCATCTTTATGGCATAGTGGGATGAAGCGGCTCGGACTAACTTTACATGACCGCGTTCATGAGACTTGTTCCTCGTTCGACATGCAACTTGTATTGCATAAGAGGCTTTGCGGGTGTCTGTCTCTCCTACTATAGTAAAGATTCAATTTACTCTTCTATTGAAAACATTAGTATCAACGTTGTGGTTCATGTTCGTAGGTAGATTAGATCTCTCTCGAAAACCCTAAACCACGTAAAATATGCAAACCAAATTAGAGACGTCTAACTTGTTTTTGCAGGGTTTGGTGATGTGATATGGCCATGATATGATGATGAATATGTATGAGATGATCATTATTGTATTGTGGCAACTGGCAGGAGCCTTATGGTTGTCTTTAAATTTCATGTTGAGTAGTATTTCAAAGTAGTTGTAATAGTTGCTACATGGAGGACAAACATGAAGACGGTGCCATTGACCTTGGTGCTACGCCGACGATGATGGAGATCATGCCCGAAGATGATGGAGATCATATCCGTGCTTTGGAGATGAAGATCAAAGGCACAAGAACAAAAGGGCCATATCATATCACATATGAACTGCATGTGATGTTAATCCTTTTTATGCATCTTATTTTGCTTAGATCGCGACGGTAGCATTATAAGATGATCCCTCACTAAAATCTCAAGATAATAAAGTGTTCATCCTTAGTAGCACCGTTATTAAGTCTTATCGTTTCAAGCATCTCGTGATGATCGGGTGTGATAGATTCGATAAGTACATACAACGGGTGCAAGACAGTTTTGCACATGCGGATACTAAGGTGGCCTTGACGAGCCTAGCATGTACGTACATGGTCTCGGAACACGTGATACCGAAAGGTAGAGCATGAATCATATGGTTGATATGATGAACACTATGAGTGTTCGCCATTGAAATCACACCTTTTCTCGTGATGATCGGGTTTAGGTGCGGTGGATTTGGTTCGTGTGATCACTAAGACAATGCGAGGGATATTGTTTTGAGTGGGAGTTCACCTAGGGTTTTAATTATGTTGAATTAAAATTTGAACTCAATTTGTCATAAACTTAGTCTAAACTATTGCAAATATATGTTGTAGAGATGGCGTCCTCAATCAATTTTAATCAGTTCCTAGAGAAAGAGAAACTTAAGAGCAACGGTAGCAACTTCACCGATCGGTTCCGTCATGTGAGGATCTTCCTCTCGGCGGAAATCTGCAATTTGTGCTTGATGCACCGCTAGGTGACCCTCCTGCAGAAGATGAATCCGATGAAGTAAAAGCTGTTTACGCAACTCGGAAAACTCGGTACTCTCAAGTTCAGTGTGCCATCCTGTGCAGTCTGGAATCCGATCTTCAAAAACGTTTTGAGCACCATGATCCTCATGAGTTGATGAATGAGCTGAAAGCTATATTCGAGACTCATGCGGCAGTGGAATGCTATGAAGCATCGAAACATTTCTTCAGCTGTATGATGGAAGAAGGCAGCTCCGTTAGTGAGCACATGCTCGCCATGACCGGGCATGCGAAGAAACTCGGTGACTTGGGAATAGTGATTCCTAACAGATCGGGATTAATCGTGTCCTTCAATCACCGCCACCAAGTTACAAGAACTTTGTGATGAACTACAATATGCGTAACATGAACAAGGAGTTACCTGAACTCTTTGGCATGCTAAAAGCTGCTGAGATTGAGATCAAGAAAGAGCACCAAGTGTTGATGGTCAACAAGACCACCAGCTTTCAAGAAACAGGGCAAGTCTAAGGGAAAATTCAAGAAGGGTGGCAAGAAAGCTGCCACGCCTCCTATGAAACCTAAGAACGGCCCTAAGCCTGATGCTGAGTGCTATTACTGCAAGGAGAAGGGACACTGGAAGCGTAATTGCTCCAAGTATCTGGCTGATCTAAAGAGCGGCCTTGTCAAGAAGAAGAAAGAAGGTATATCTGATATACATGTTATAGATGTTTATCTCACTAGTTCTCGTTCTAGTACCTGGGTATTTGATACTGGTTCGGTTGCTCATATTTGTAACTCGAAACAGAACTAAAGAATAAACGACAACTGCTGAAAGATGAAGTGACGATGCGCGTTGGAAACGGATCCAAGGTCAATGTGATCGCAATGACACTTCCTCTACATCTACCTTCGGGATTAGTTTTAAGCCTAAATAATTGTTATTATGTACCTGCGTTGAGCATGAACATTATATCTGGATCTTGTTTAATGCAAGACGGTTATTCATTCAAGTCTGAGAATAATGGTTGTTCTATTTTTATGAATAATATCTTTTATGGTCGAGCACCACAAAAGAATGGCTTATTTCGTTAGATCTCGATAGTAGTGATACACATATACATAACATTGATGCTAAGCGAATTAAACTAAATGATAATTCTACTTATATGTGGCACTCGCTGCCTTGGTCATATTGGAGTGAAACGCATGAAGAAACTCCATACTGATGGATTACTTGAATCACTTGACTTTGAGTCACTTGATAGATGCGAAGCATGTCTAATGGGAAAAATGACAAAGACTCCATTCTCTGGTATGATGGAGCGAGCTACTGACTTATTGGAAATCATACATACCGATGTATGTGGACCAATGAGCGTAGCATCGCGCGGTGGTTATCGTTATGTTCTAACCTTCACAGATGATCTGAGTAGATATGGGTATATCTATTTCATGAAACATAAATCCGAAACTTTCGAGAAGTTTAAGGAATTTCAAAGTGAAGTAGAAAATCAACGTAACAAGAAGATCAAATTTCTACGATCTGATCGTGGAGGTGAATATCTGAGTTATGAGTTTGGCATGCATTTAAAGAAATGCGGAATACTTTCACAATTGACACCGCCGGGAACACCTCAACGAAACGGTGTGTCCGAACGTCGTAATCGAACTCTCTTAGATATGGTTCGTAGTATGATGTCTCTTACTGATTTGCCGTTATCATTTTGGAGTTATGCATTAGAGACAGCCGCATTCACTTTAAATAGAGCACCATCAAAATCCGTAGAAACGACACCGTATGAATTATGGTTTAATAAGAAACCTAAGCTGTCGTTCCTGAAAGTTTGGGGTTGCGAAGCCTATGTAAAGAAGTTACAACCGGACAAGCTAGAACCCAAAGCGGAGAAATGCGTCTTCATAGGTTATCCTAAGGAAACTATAGGATACACTTTCTATCACAGATCCGAAGGCAAAATCTTTGTTGCTAAGAACGGAACCTTTCTTGAGAAAGAATTTCTCACTAAAGAAGTGACTGGAAGAAAAGTAGAACTCGATGAGATTGATGAATCTATACTCGTTGATCGAGTAGCGCAGACGGAAGTTGTACTGCATCGCCTACACCGGCAATGAGGAAGCTAATGATAATGATCATGAAACTTCGAACGAGGAAACTACTGAACCTCGCAGATCGACAAGGGAACGTGCCACTCCTGATTGGTATGATCCTTGTCTAAATGTCATGGTTGTGGATAACAATGATGAGGACCCTGCGACGTATGAAGAAGCGATGATGAGCCCAGATTCCAACAAATGGCAAGAAGCCATGAAATCCGAAATGGGATCCATGTATGATAACAAAGTATGGACTTTGGTAGACTTACCTGATAGCCGAAAGGCTATCGAAAATAAATGGATCTTCAAGAGAAAAACAGATGCTGATGGTAATATTACTGTCTATAAAGCTCGACTTGTCGCAAAGGGTTTCCGACAAATTCAAGGAGTTGACTACGATGAGACTTTCTCACCTGTAGCGAAGCTGAAATCTGTGAGGATTTTGTTAGCAATAGCTGCATTTTTCGATTATGAGATTTGGCGTATGGATGTCAAAACGGCGTTCCTTAATGGAGACATTGAGGAAGAGTTGTATATGGTACAACCCAAAGGTTTTGTCGATCCTAAAAATGTTGACAAAGTATGCAAACTTCAGCGTTCAATCTATGGACTGAAGCAAGCATCGAGAAGTTGGAACCGACGCTTTGATAAGGTGATCAAAGACTTCGGGTTTATACAGTGTCATGGAGAGGCCTGTATTTACAAGAAAGTGAGTGGGAGCTCTGTAGCATTCCTGATATTATATGTAGATGACATATTATTGATCGGGAATGATATAGAACTTTTAAGCAGTGTTAAGGGTTATTTGAATAATAGTTTTTCAATGAAAGACCTTGGTGAAGCATCGTATATATTAGGCATCAAGATTTATAGAGATAGATCAAGACGTCTAATAGGGCTATCACAGAGTACATATCTGGACAAGATTCTAAAGAAGTTTAGAATGGACGAAAGTAAGAAAGGGTTCTTACCTATGTTACTGTGCAAGGTATTGAGTAAAACTCAAGGACCGGCTACGCAGAAGAAAGAGAAAGGATGTGTAACATCCCCTATGCCTCGGCAGTAGGATCTATCATGTATGCCATGCTATGTACTAGACCGGATATAGCACATGCTGTTAGTTTGACTAGCAGATATCAAAATGATCCAGGAATGGAACACTGGACAGCGGTCAAGAATATCCTGAAGTACTTGAAAAGAACTAAGGATATGTTTCTTTGTTATGGAGGTGACCAAGAGCTCGTTGTAAACGGTTACACCGATGCAAGTTGGAACACTGATCCCGATGACTCTAAGTCACAATCTGGGTACGTGTTTATATTGAATGGTGCTGCAGATGGTCGGGCAAGCTCGAAGCGAAGGCACGGTGGCGAAGTCTTCAACAGAATCAGAGTACATAGCGGCTTCCGCAGGCTTCATCGAAGCGGTATGGATGAAGAGGTTCATTGTAGAGCTCGGTGTGGTTCCGAGTGCATTGGACCCATTAATCATTTACTGTGATAACATGGGTGCCATCGCCAATGCACAAGAGCCAAGGTCACACAAGAGGCTGAAGCATATCAAGCTGCGTTACCACTCGATTCGCGAGTACATCGAAGATGGAGAAGTAAAGATTTGCAAAGTACACACTGATCTGAATGTAGCAGATCCGTTGACTAAAGCTCTCCCTAGGGCAAAGCATGACCAACACCAGAATGCCATGGGTGTTAGGTATATTACAATGTAATCTAGATTATTGACTCTAGTGCAAGTGGGAGACTGAAGGAGATATGCCCTAGAGGCAATAATAAAGTGGTTATTATTTATATCTTTATGTTTATGATAAATGTTTATATATCATGCTAGAATTGTATTAACCGAAACATTAGTACATGTGTGATATGTAGACAAACAAGAAGTCCCTAGTATGCCTCTTAAACTAGCTTGTTGATTAATGGATGATTAGTTTCATAATCATGAACATTGGATGTTATTAATAACAAGGTTATGTCATTGTGTGAATGATGTAATGGACACACCCAATTAAGCGTAGCATAAGATCTCGTCATTAAGTTATTTGCTATAAGCTTTCGATACATAGTTACCTAGTCCTTATGACCATGAGATCATGTAAATCACTTATACCGAAAGGTACTTTGATTACACCAAACACCACTGCGTAACTGGTTGGCTATAAAGGTGGGATTAAGTATCCGGAAAGTATGAGTTGAGTCATATGGATCAAAAGTGGGATTTGTCCATCCCGATGACGGATAGATATACTCTGGGCCCTCTCGGTGGAATGTCGTCTAAATGTCTTGCAAGCATATGAATGAGTTCATAAGAGACCACATACCACGGTACGAGTAAAGAGTACTTGTCAGGAGACGAGGTTGAACAAGGTATAGAGTGATACCGAAGATCAAACCTCGGACAAGTAAAATATCGTGAGACAAAGGGAATTGGTAATATATGTGTATGGTTCATTCGATCACTAAAGTCATCGTTGAATATGTGGGAGCCATTATGGATCTCCAGATCCCGCTATTGGTTATTGGTCGGAGTGAGTACTCAACCATGTCCGCATAGTTCTCGAACCGTAGGGTGACACACTTAAAGTTGGATGTTGAAATGGTAGTTCTTGAATTATGGAATGAAGTTCGAATATTTGTTCGGAGTCCCGGATGAGATCCCGGACATCACGAGGAGTTCCGGAATGGTCCGGAGAATAAGATTCATATATAGGATGTCATTTTATGTGAAATAAAATGTCGCGGAAGGTTCTATGGAAGGTTCTAGAAGGTTCTAGAAAAGTCCGGAAGAAACCACCAAGGAAGGTGGAGTCCACAAGGGACTCCACCTCCATGGCCGGCCAGCCCTAGTGGGGGTGGAGTCCCAAGTGGACTCCACCATAGGGGGCCGGCCACCCCCCCACATGGGAGGTGGGAATCCCACCTTTGGGTGGGAGTCCTAGTTGGGCTAGGTTTGCCCCCTCCTATGGAAGGTTTTGGTTTCGGGTCTTATTCGAAGACTTGGACACCAACACTTGGGATCCACCTATATAATGAGGGGCCAAGGGAGGGGGCCGGCCACCCCAAGACCATAGCTTGGCCGCCCCCCTTGAGTGGCCGGCCACCCCCTCCCAAACCCTAGCTTTGCTCCTCCACTTCATATTGTCCGGTTTGCTTAGCGAAGCTCCGCCGGACTTCTACACCGCCACCGACACCACGCCGTCGTGCTGTCGGATTCAAGAGGAGCTACTACTTCCGCTGCCCGCTGGAACGGGGAGGTGGACGTCGTCTTCATCAACAACCGAACGTGTGACCGAGTACGGAGGTGCTGCCCGTTCGTGGCGCCGGAACCGATCGTGATCAAGATCTTCTACGCGCTTTTGCAAGCGGCAAGTGATCGTCTACCGCAGCAACAAGAGCCTCATCTTGTAGGCTTTGGAATCTCTTCAAGGGTGAGACTCGATACCCCCTCGTTGCTACCGTCTTCTAGATTGCATCTTGGCTTGGATTGCGTGTTCGCGGTAGGAAAATTTTTGTTTTCTATGCAACGTTATCCTACACTACTTCACGGAGCACCCGATCAAAGTTGTGAGCGAAGCACCCCTAAAGAGCATAATGACTAATCCGGAAGCCACAGGTCGAGTGTCTCAATGGGCCATCGAGTTAGCACCACACGACATAACTTACGTCAACCGAACGGCGGTAAAATCCCAAATCCTCCCAGATTTTGTGGCAGATTGGATCCAGTCATAGACACCAGCAACACCCGATATGTCAGGGTCATGGGTAATGTACTTTGATGGGTCAAAACGGAGTACAGGTGCAGGGGCAGGAGTGGTGCTGATATCACCACAGGGAGATAAGATGAAGTATATACTACGCATGAATTTCTCCCCGCCGACAAACAACGAAGCAGAATACGAAGCGCTGCTACACGGAATGAAAATGGCGAAGGCGTGTGGCGCTACGCGCCTAGAAATCTACGGAGACTCGAACCTGGTGGTCCAGCAGTCAATGAACCTGTGCGATGCAGTCAGTGACAACATGGTTGCTTATCGGCAGCTGTATCAGAACATGGAGGCTAAATTCGAAGGATGCGAGCTTAAGCACATCGGCAGAGCCAGTAACGAGGAAGCCGACACTTTGGCAAACATCGGGTCCACGTGCTCCCCTATTCCAGATGGAGTTTTTTACGAAGTGATCGCTCAAAGATCAATTAAAGAAAAGCCGTCTGCAAAACCATCGGCTGAAGAATTGGAGAAAAGCTCACTACAAAAACCTTCGACTGAAGAATCTCCAGGCCTTCCTGCCGAACAAGTTCTCCTCCTCGAGCCACTATGGACCGAACCATTCCTAGCGTACCTGTAGAAACAAGAGCTGCCAGAAGACCCTGTGGAAGCTAAGCGAATCGTCAGACGATCAAAGGCTTTCACAGTGATAAATGGTGAGCTTTACAAGCGTAGCATCTCAGGGATCTTCCAAAGGTGCATCGCCATTGACGATGGAAAAGCACTGTTGCGCGAGATACATGAAGGAACCTGTGGGCATCATGCAGGAAGCAGAGCCCTTGTGGCGAAAGCCTTTAGGGCATGATTTTATTGGCCAATGGCAGCGTCGGATGCCAGGGATCTAGTCATGAAGTGCGATGCGTGCCAACGTTTCTCGTCAAAACCACACGCTCCTGCAACGGATTTAATGACAATACCCTTGGCGTGGCCGTTCGCTCAATGGGGACTCGATCAAGTTGGACCGTTGCCAAGATCGTCACCCGGAGGACACACGTACTTACTGGTTGCAGTCGACAAATTCACTAAGTGGATCGAGGCAGTACCAGTGCGAAACCAAAAGGCTGAAACGGCGGTTCAATTCTTCAAAGGAATAACCTGTCGATTCGGTATGCCCCACAGCATCGTCACAGACAACGGCTCCAACTTTGATTCCGAGGAGTTCAGGAAATTTTGTGATGATGGAGGAATCAAACTGAACTTCGCATCAGTCTCCCACCCCCAGACCAATGGCCAGGTGGAAAGGATCAATGGTTTAATAGGGGATGGTTTAAAGAAACGCCTTAAAGGCGCAGCCGGAGCCTGGGTTGACGAGTTACCATCTGTGCTATGGAGTTTACGTACCACCCCCAACAGGTCGACTCAATACACTCCATTCTTCTTGGTGTACGGAGCCGAAGCAGTCCTACCAGCCGACGTCCGGTTTGAAGCGCCTCGAGTAACAGCGTACACAGAGTCCTCCTCCAATATCGCGCTACAAGATGATGTCAATCTCCTTGACGAAGCACGAGATATCGCCTTGGCAAGAACAACGGTCTACCAACAAGCGCTGAGAAATTATCACATCCGACGAATACGCAGTCGAAATTTCAGTGTTGGAGATATGGTACTTCGGTTGAAGCAAAAAAGACCCTTGAAGCTAGAATCCCCATGGGAAGGACCATACATCATCACCGAAGTGATACCAGGAGGAGCTTATCGGCTCAAAAATCCAGCCTCAGGAAAAGATGTCGAGAATCCGTGGAACATCGCGCAATTGCGACGGTTTTATACATAGGATACGATTGTTTTTTCATTTAACGGCCTACAAGGTTGCTTTACATTATGAATAAAGATCTAATCAGATTTCTGTTACCCTTTTTCTTGCTTCAGGCTTTGGCACCCGAACGTAACGTTCGGAACCTTTTTCATCGGCTCTAACTCCCATCGGGAGCATTGGCCCAGAAAAAACGTGTTTACACGATGACATTAATTAAATACTCTCAGCGAGAGCTAAGATTAATGACACACAAAAACAACCAATCCAAGCCTCGAAAAATACGCGAGTGCTGCAGTCGATGGTTACATTAAGATAAGGCTCAAACCGGTGCACCGTGTGACGAAGCCGAGCTTTCGCATAAAATACATATCGACTTCGCTTTGCATAAAATACAACGAAGTCGTCGAGCAAGCAGGTTGAACTGATCACTCAGCCGCACTCGACAACAAAATATCAATCAAAATAACATAAGCGTGCAACGTACGCAGTAAACAATCTTATGCGAATACAAGGTTATTACAGTTATAATCGGGATCCCCGGTCCCAGTGGGCCTTCAGTTCCTTTTCGAGGCATCATTCCATCCGAGAAACAATGGTGTGAGCAGGACCTCTAGCAACATCATAATATTGGTCTAAATCCCTTTCAGTGTTTGCCACGGCTCTTAAATCTAAAGATGGATGACATGCCAATATTGAAGCAAAGGCAAGCTCAGCACCAGCTAGAAGCTCTTTCCGCACTAGCAGCCGAATCCTCACGGGAGACTTGAATCGGGTGAACAAGCCAGACAAAGTTTCGGGTGCCTGATCCAAAGAAAACAAGCTGCATCCGAAGCCACGACTGGAAAAGGAATGAATGTTAGAGCATTCAAGCTATACCCGGAATCAGAAGACAGGCTAATACTCACAGCTCAAACTTTCGGTAGCAACATGAAGACCATCAAAAGCATATTGTTCGACGGCAGTCGCTATTTCTCCCTTCTTCTTCACCAAGGCAGCCATCGCACGAAGGGAAGTAATGTCTTTATTGAGACTAGACACCTGGTCACGTAACTGACGAACAAGGCCTGACTCATCATTTCCCGAAGAATTCAAAAAAAGCTCGGCACGGGAAGAAGATGAAGGAATCTGCAGTACGTCCTCAGTTCAGACCAAGCATTAATATAAAAACTCCCATTGGGAGTATTGAGTGCGCATCATACAGGCAAAAGGATGTTTGGCAACAGAGCCGAATTTAAAATAGTTACGATAATCTTATGAACAACAAATCAAATAACAGTTCAAGGATTCGCCGACGTTGAACCAGGGGCTGACTCAGGAACATGCTCGGCTTGAGCTTCATCCACAAACTTCAGAAGCCGGTTGGCGCAAGTTATTGACGATCTCTTGAAAGGCTCAAGGTTGACTAGACGATTTTCATCATCAACAGGCCGAGAACTCTTCCAATTCCGACCCCATCCCGTGGCCCATAAGCAACTGGAAAGTAAGAACCGCACCCATCAAGCGGCTGCGACGTTTCAGTACCTCTACAGGCTCGGAAGGATCGACAAGGAAAGCTTCCGCCATCTCGTCGAGAGTCTTGTCCAGCTTCGCCTTGGGGAAGATCAT
This sequence comes from Lolium perenne, assembly GCF_019359855.2. Taxonomy (NCBI): domain Eukaryota; kingdom Viridiplantae; phylum Streptophyta; class Magnoliopsida; order Poales; family Poaceae; genus Lolium; species Lolium perenne. Next base: position 195,434,431 of record NC_067245.2, read on the forward strand.
TGAGTATAACTTCGACAGTGCCCCCTTGGACTTCTGCAGTAATCTGAGGATCTGGACATTTGACTCAGCAGCAAGTGACAAAGTATCGGCTGTGGAATCCTCCCGAAGCTGATGGCTGATACGTCTCCGACGTATCGATAATTTCTTATGTTCCATGCCACATTATTGATGTTATCTACATGTTTTATGCACACTTTATGTCATATTCGTGCATTTTCTGGAACTAACCTATTAACAAGATGCCGAAGTGCCGCTTGTCAAGTTTCTGCTGTTTTTGGTTTCAGAAATCCTAGTAACGAAATATTCTCGGAATTGGACGAAATCAACGCCCAGGGTCCTATTTTTGCCACGAAGCTTCCAGAAGTCCGAAGAGGAGACGAAGAGGGGCCACAAGGGGGCCACACCCTAGGGCGGCGCGGCCCCCCCTTGGCCGCGTGGCCCTGTGGTGTGGGGCCCCCGTGCCGCCTCTTGACCTGCCCTTCCGCCTACAAATAGCCTCCATCGCGAAACCCCCAGTACCGAGAGCCACGATACGGAAAACCTTCCAGAGACGCCGCCGCCGCCGATCCCATCTCGGGGGATCCAGGAGATCGCCTTCGGCACCCTGCCGGAGAGGGGAATCATCTCCCGGAGGACTCTACGCCGCCATGGTCGCCTCCGGAGTGATGTGTGAGTAGTCTACCCCTGGACTATGGGTCCATAGCAGTAGCTAGATGGTTGTCTTCTCCCCATTGTGCTATCATTGTCGGATCTTGTGAGCTGCCTAACATGATCAAGATCATCTATCTGTAATTCTATATGTTGCGTTTGTTGGGATCCGATGAATAGAGAATACTTGTTATGTTGATTATCAAAGTTATGTCTATGTGTTGTTTATGATCTTGCATGCTCTCCGTTACTAGTAGATGCTCTGGCCAAGTAGATGCTTGTAACTCCAAGAGGGAGTATTTATGCTCGATAGTGGGTTCATGCCTGCATTGACACCGGGACGATGTGACGAAAGTTCTAAGGTTGTGTTGTTCTGTTGCCACTAGGGATAAAACATTGATGCTATGTCTAAGGATGTAGTTGTTGATTACATTACGCACCATACTTAATGCAATTGTCTGTTGCTTTGCAACTTAATACTGGAGGGGGTTCGGATGATAACCTGAAGGTGGACTTTTTAGGCATAGATGCAGTTGGATGGCGGTCTATGTACTTTGTCGTAATGCCCAATTAAATCTCACTATACTCATCATGATATGTATGTGCATGGTCATGCCCTCTTTATTTGTCAATTGCCCAACTGTAATTTGTTCACCCAACATGCTGTTTATCTTATGGGAGAGACACCTCTACTGAACTGTGGACCCCGGTCCAATTCTCTTTACTGAAATACAATCTACTGCAATACTTGTTCTACTGTTTTCTGCAAACAATCATCTTCCACACAATACGGTTAATCCTTTGTTACAGCAAGCCGGTGAGATTGACAACCTCACTGTTTCGTTGGGGCAAAGTACTTTGGTTGTGTTGTGCAGGTTCCACGTTGGCGCCGGAATCCCTGGTGTTGCGCCGCACTACATCTCGCCGCCATCAACCTTCAACGTGCTTCTTGGCTCCTACTGGTTCGATAACCTTGGTTTCATACTGAGGGAAACTTGCCGCTGTACGCATCACACCTTCCTCTTGGGGTTCCCAACGGACGCGTGTTGAACGCGTATCAAGCAGCTTTTTCTGGCGCCGTTGCCGGGGAGATCAAGACACGCTGCAAGGGGAGTCTCCACTTCTCAATCTCTTTACTTTGTTTTTGTCTTGCTTAGTTTTATTTACTACTTTGTTTGCTGCACTAAATCAAAATACAAAAAAAATTAGTTGCTAGTTTTACTTTATTTGCTATCTTGTTTGCTATATCAAAAACACAAAAAAATTAGTTACTTGCATTTACTTTATCTAGTTTGCTTTATCTACTATTGCTAAAATGAGTAATCCTGAAGTTGAAGTTCGTTCGTTTAAGCAACAAGGGGGAGAATGTTTAAGAGATGCTTGGTATAGAATTAGTAATGCCCATAATAGGTGCACTAAGAAACACTCCACCACTATTTTACTCAGGAATTTTTATGTTGGTATCTCTAGCTGGAATAGGTATGTTCTTGATTGTCTCGCAGGAGGTAACTTCTTAAATACTCCTGCATTAGAAGCTAGCTGCATTATTGAAAGTCTATTTGGAATACCCCCTGTTGATGAAGTTAAAACTGAAATCTCTCTTGAAGATGTTATAAAAAAATTGGAAACCATAGAGAAAAATTTTCCAAGTGTTGAAACTAAATTGGAAATGTTACTTGATAAAACTGATGAACTTGATAAATCCTTAGGAGGAATTGATGAAAGAATTAGTGTCCTAGGAACTTGTGTTGTCCATGATGATCAAATTAATAGGATTGACGAACTTGAAAAAGCTATGGGAACCTTGGGTTCAACATTTTCTTCTCTTAAATATAAGGAGAAAGCTTATGTGGGTAAGGAGCAAAAGTTTATGTATGTCTCTAAAGTGCCTAAACCAAAGAAATATTACTATAGACCTAAAATTGATAAAGCCCTTAGTACCACCACGGATGGGGGAGCTTGTGATAATGATACTTCGTCTCTTGATAGTACTTGATACACACTTTCTGCGCCTAGTTGAAAGGCGTTAAAGAAAAGCGCTTATGGGAGACAACCCATGTTTTTACCTACAGTACTTTGTTTTTATTTTGTGTCTTGGAAGTTGTCTACTACTGTAGCAACCTCTCCTTATCTTAGTTTAGTGTTTCATTGTGCCAAGTTAAGCCGTTGATAGAAAAGTAAGTACTAGATTTGGATTACTGCGCAGTTCCAGATTTCTTTGCTGTCACGAATCTGGGTCTACCTCCCTGTAGGTAGCTCAGAAAATTAAGCCAATTTACGTGCATGATCCTCAGATATGTACGCAACTTTCATTCAATTTGGGCATTTTCATTTGAGCAAGTCTGGTGCCATTTTAAAATTCGTCAATACGAACTGTTCTGTTTTGACAGATTCTGCCTTTTATTTCGCATTGCCTCTTTCGCTATGTTGGATGAATTTCTTTGATCCATTAATGTCCAGTAGCTTTATGCAATGTCCAGAAGTGTTAAGAATGATTGTGTCACCTCTGAATATGTTAATTTTTATTGTGCACTAACCCTCTAATGAGTTGTTTCGAGTTTGGTGTGGAGGAAGTTTTCAAGGATCAAGAGAGGAGTATGATGCAACATGATCAAGGAGAGTGAAAGCTCTAAGCTTGGGGATGCCCCGGTGGTTCACCCCTGCATATTCTAAGAAGACTCAAGCATCTAAGCTTGGGGATGCCCAAGGCATCCCCTTCTTCATCGACAACATTATCAGGTTCCTCCCCTGAAACTATATTTTTATTCCATCACATCTTATGTGCTTGTCTTGGAGCGTCGGTTTGTTTTTTGTTTTTGTTTTGTTTGAATAAAATGGATCCTAGCATTCACTTTATGGGAGAGAGACACGCTCCGCTGTAGCATATGGATAAGTATGTCCTTAGTTTCTACTCATAGTATTCATGGCGAAGTTTCTCCTTCGTTAAATTGTTATATGGTTGGAATTGTAAAATGATACATGTAGTAATTGCTATAAATGTCTTGGGTAATGTGATACTTGGCAATTGTTGTGCTCATGATTAAGCTCTTGCATCATATGCTTTGCACCCATTAATGAAGAAATACATAGAGCATGCTAAAATTTGGTTTGCATATTTGGTCTCTCTAAGGTCTAGATAATTTCTAGTATTGAGTTTGAACAACAAGGAAGACGGTGTAGAGTCTTATAATGTTTTCAATATGTCTTTTATGTGAGTTTTGCTGCACCGGTTCATCCTTGTGTTTGTTTCAAATAAGCCTTGCTAGCCTAAACCTTGTATCGAGAGGGAATACTTCTCATGCATCCAAAATACTTGAGCCAACCACTATGCCATTTGTGTCCACCATACCTACCTACTACATGGTATTTTCCGCCATTCCAAAGTAAATTGCTTGAGTGCTACCTTTAAAATTCCATCATTCACCTTTGCAATATATAGCTCATGGGACAAATAGCTTAAAAACTATTGTGGTATTGAATATGTAATTATGCACTTTATCTCTTATTAAGTTGCTTGTTGTGCGATAACCATGTTCACTGGGGACGCCATCAACTACTCTTTGTTGAATTTCATTTGAGTTGCTATGCATGTCCGTCTTGTCTGAAGTAAGAGAGATCTACCACCTTATGGTTAAGCATGCATATTGTTAGAGAAGAACATTGGGCCGCTAACTAAAGCCATGATCCATGGTGGAAGTTTCAGTTTTGGACATATATCCTCAATCTCAAATGAGAAAATTATTAATTGTTGTTACATGCTTATGCATAAAAGAGGAGTCCATTATCTGTTGTCTATGTTGTCCCGGTATGGATGTCTAAGTTGAAGAATAATCAATAGCGAGAAATCCAATGCGAGCTTTCTCCTTAGACCTTTGTACAGGCGGCATAGAGGTACCCCTTTGTGACACTTGGTTAAAACATGTGCATTGTGATGATCCGGTAGTCCAAGCTAATTAGGACAAGGTGCGGGCACTATTAGTATACTATGCATGAGGCTTGCAACTTATAAGATATAATTTACATGATACATATGCTTTATTACTACCGTTGACAAAATTGTTTCATGTTTTCAAAATCAAAGCTCTAGCACAAATATAGCAATCGATGCTTTTCCTCTATGGAGGACCATTCTTTTACTTTCAATGTTGAGTCAGTTCACCTATTTCTCTCCACCTCAAGAAGCAAACACTTGTGTGAACTGTGCATTGATTCCTACATACTTGCTTATTGCACTTATTATATTACTCTATGTTGACAATATCCATGAGATATACATGTTATGAGTTGAAAGCAACCGCTGAAACTTAATCTTTCTTTGTGTTGCTTCAATGCTTTTATTTTGAATTATTGCTTTATGACTTAACTCTTATGCAAGACTTATTGATGCTTGTCTTGAAGTGCTATTCATGAAAAGTCTTTGCTATATGATTCACTTGTTTACTCATGTCATATACATTGTTTTGATCGTTGCATTCACTACATATGCTTTACAAATAGTATGATCAAGATTATGATGGCATGTCACTCCAGAAATTATCTGTGTTATCGTTTTACCTGCTCGGGACGAGCAGAACTAAGCTTGGGGATGCTGATACGTCTCCGACGTATCGATAATTTCTTATGTTCCATGCCACATTATTGATGTTATCTACATGTTTTATGCACACTTTATGTCATATTCGTGCATTTTCTGGAACTAACCTATTAACAAGATGCCGAAGTGCCGATTCTTTGTTTCTGCTGTTTTTGGTTTCAGAAATCCTAGTAACGAAATATTCTCGGAATTGGACGAAATCAACGCCCAGGGTCCTATTTTGCCACGAAGCTTCCAGAAGTCCGAAGAGGAGACGAAGAGGGGCCACAAGGGGGCCACACCCTAGGGCGGCGCGGCCCCCCCCCCTTGGCCGCGCGGCCCTATGGTGTGGGGCCCCCGTGCCGCCTCTTGACCTGCCCTTCCGCCTACAAATAGCCTCCGTCGCGAAACCCCCAGGACCGAGAGCCACGATACGGAAAACCTTCCAGAGACGCCGCCGCCGCCGATCCCATCTCGGGGGATCCAGGAGATCGCCTCCGGCACCCTGCCGGAGAGGGGAATCATCTCCCGGAGGACTCTACGCCGCCATGGTCGCCTCCGGAGTGATGTGTGAGTAGTCTACCCCTGGACTATGGGTCCATAGCAGTAGCTAGATGGTTGTCTTCTCCCCATTGTGCTATCATTGTCGGATCTTGTGAGCTGCCTAACATGATCAAGATCATCTATCTGTAATTCTATATGTTGCGTTTGTTGGGATCCGATGAATAGAGAATACTTGTTATGTTGATTATCAAAGTTATATCTATGTGTTTTTTATGATCTTGCATGCTCTCCGTTACTAGTAGATGCTCTGGCCAAGTAGATGCTTGTAACTCCAAGAGGGAGTATTTATGCTCGATAGTGGGTTCATGCCTGCATTGACACCTGGGACAAGGATGTAAAGTTCTAAGGTTGTGTTGTGCTGTTGCCACTAGGGATAAAACATTGATGCTATGTCTAAGGATGTAGTTGTTGATTACATTACGCACCATACTTAATGCAATTGTCTGTTGCTTTGCAACTTAATACTGGAGGGGGTTCGGATGATAACCTGAAGGTGGACTTTTTAGGCATAGATGCAGTTGGATGGCGGTCTATGTACTTTGTCGTAATGCCCAATTAAATCTCACTATACTCATCATGATATGTATGTGCATGGTCATGCTCTCTTTATTTGTCAATTGCCCAACTGTAATTTGTTCACCCAACATGCTGTTTATCTTATGGGAGAGACACCTCTACTGAACTGTGGACCCCGGTCCAATTCTCTTTACTGAAATACAATCTACTGCAATACTTGTTCTACTGTTTTCTGCAAACAATCATCTTCCACACAATACGGTTAATCCTTTGTTACAGCAAGCCGGTGAGATTGACAACCTCACTGTTTCGTTGGGGCAAAGTACTTTGGTTGTGTTGTGCAGGTTCCACGTTGGCGCCGGAATCCCTGGTGTTGCGCCGCACTACATCTCGCCGCCATCAACCTTCAACGTGCTTCTTGGCTCCTACTGGTTCGATAACCTTGGTTTCATACTGAGGGAAACTTGCCGCTGTACGCATCACACCTTCCTCTTGGGGTTCCCAACGGACGCGTGTTGAACGCGTATCAATGGCGTCAGCTGACAGTTAAATTGGCGGCCTCTGAAAAAGAGACGGTTCAGTAATCAATGGAGAAAGCATCAAGAAAGGAGCGGAACACCATAAGGATTTTTACCCAATAAATTCTTGATGGATTCACGGAGGACACCATCCTTCTCATCAATTGCAGCCGCCGCTGCACGCCTGGGATCCTGATCATCCTTCATCTGACGCTTCAGCCTCTTTACTTCTTCCTTCAGCAAGGCGTTCTCACTCTTGGCATCGGCAGCGAGCCTGTTGGCTTCGACCGCCTGATCAGCCGAAGATTTGACGGCCTTCCGAAGTTGGGAGCTTTCGGCCTCAGGGCGAGTACATTGTTCAGCAAAGTCCGCCACAGCATCGACTGTAGCGTAAATTCGCTGTAGCCAGGAAAAATCAAGAGGAGTCAGGTGATGGAAATTCAGCAAAGCCAGACAGATTAAGTACTTACGTGATCGCGGCCAGCTGGCGGGGTGGAAGCATCATCGGGAGGAATAACTCTCGATAATGGGACCTTCTCTACACCCGTTCGGGATGGAGGTGTTGACTTGGCAGGAGAAGGGTTCGATTCCTTTGCCGATGCTGCTCTCTCAGAAGCTAGTTTAGCCCTCTTTGCGAGAGGAACATCGTCATCGTCATCGACAGAGCTATTTAAGTACAGTGTGCAGTTAGCATACAAGGTGGCAAGAAATACAAATAAAAAGAGTATAAATGCTCACAGGTCCAGATCATCTTCGTCCACGAAGAAGCTTGTTGAACCCTTCTTAGCAGGAGGAGGCGAAGCAGCTTCGTCGGCATCATTATCTCCTCCTCTAGGACTCGATTCAGCCGATGTGATAAGATCATCATGTACCTGCTTACGACGTCTGCTCTTGAGAAAGGCGTCATTTTCGGCAGCTTCCTCCTCTTGGACATCGCTGTCCTCAAGGACGTGCTGAGCATCCTCGGTTCCCTCAGAATCGTCGTCGTCATCCTCTAATACCACACCGCTCTCGGGTGAGGGAGGATAACATTGGGCGACAGCGGGAGCCTGTGGAAGGATAGAAAACATGTAAGGCATAAACAGAAAGAAGAAGTAATGACAGTAAACGAAGTATGATAAGGTTACCTCGGACGGAAGATGCTTGAGATCATAAGGAGGGCGCGCTGATGTCAAGACAATGGTGTCCTTGGTGCTGAGGCATGTTAGGCGACGAACTTCGTTCTGGAGCTCCTCTGCCGATAGGTCGGCAGAGTTGACCCTCGACTTGTCGTTTTTGCCAGTGTAAAGCCACAACTGGTGAGGGCGAGACATCAGTGGCTGCACTCGACGTTGTAGGAACACTGAAACTACTTCAGTGCCGCACATCGTCAGGCCTCCTGTATTCTTCAAGGTGACTATTTGCTCGAATAGCTCATCGGCTGTCGCCTTTTCTTCGGGAGAAAGGGCGTTGTTCCAAGACTTCTTCTTATGAGCTACCAAGACATCGTCAAAAAGAGGGAGATTTGAATGCCGCCCAGGAACAGCAGGGTCCCGAAGATAGAACCACTTGTTGCGCCAGCCCTGGACGGATTCCTTCATCGGATAGTCGAAGTAGTCGACCTCCTTCCTAACAACGAAGCCAACGCCGCCGACAACGGGGGGGCCGTTGCTATCGTTATGATGCTTCACATAGAAGATCTTCCTCCAAAGGCCCCAGTGAGGCTCAATGCCGAGGAAGGCTTCACAGACGGTGATAAAAATGGAAAGGTGGAGGATGGAATTTGGGGTCAGCTGCCAGAGCTTAATCCCATAGAAGAAAAGGAGGGAGCGAAGAAACTCGTGCGCCGGAAGAGAGAGGCCACGGAACAGAAAAGCGACAAACATGACGGTGAAGACCTTTGGAGGATTTGGGCGAGAAACCGAACCTGGGAGACGAATGTCATCCTCAGATGCGGAGATGAAGCCGAGGGCGCGAAGTTTGTTGATGTCGCGGTTGGTAATGGCAGAGGCGTTCCAGTCGCAACTAACTTTGGCCATCTCCGATGTGCTGCCACTCTTCTTTTTGCCCATGGTGAACGAAGCTTCTGATGGAGAAGCAGAGGAACAGGAGGCTTGAAGGAGAAGATGAGCAGTGAACGGGGTAAAATTAAGGCAAAAAAGAAAGGAGGCTCCCTATTTATCCCGTAAGAACTTGAGCCCAGTCGTGGCCATAACTCCACAAAGCATCGTGGGGGGTGGAGCAGATCTGACTGTACACGTGGCGCTTGAAGAAGGAGTGGAACCGGCGGCCCATTATTCCCACGTCGCGCGAAAATTGAGGAGACGCCTCGATCGCCGCGCGTGCACTAGTCAAGACCTAAAAACTGCCTGCGCAGAACTAGGGTGGGCCCGTCAGGTCAAGTCCTATCAATTGGTCCATAGCAGTTACACGTCAAGTCAAATCCCGTCAATCGGCCCACAACTATGACGTCATAAAAAAAACTAGAGGCACTCGAAGGAAACATGAAAAGTCATCGGATGAAGGACTTGAGTCTACGCACGGATTACAAGCATCCGAACCTAGACTCGGGGGCTACTCCCATCGGGAGCGTTGACGCGCACCCGATAAAAAAAAGACTTGACAGAATGAGCAGTCGAAGGAAAAAGGGTTGAGTCTGCACTCGGTTACAAGCGATTGCACCCAGACACTCCCATCGGGAGTACATGATGTACACCCAATAAAAGTTTTTTTTTTGCACTCCAGGATCATGCCCGGGGACTTGATTCTGTGTAGGGTAACGTTGTTTTGCCATCGGCAGTTAACCAACAAAAGTTGGGCACGTTACTCATTATCCTTTGTATAAAGAAAATATATCGGATGAAGACATGTGAAAAACATTGACAGAGGAGAATATTCGAGTGGTACAACTTGAGTCTACGCACGGATTACAAGCATCCGTACCTAGACTCGGGGGCTACTCCCATCGGGAGCGCTGACGCGCACCCGATAAAAGAAAGGCGGAGCGAATCCAAGATAAACAAAGAACATCAGGGGAAGAACATCAGGAGAAGACACACATTAGTCTCTACCCGAACTATTTTCGGCTAGACACTCGGGGGCTACTGACGTGGGCACTACCCTTCGAGTAACCGACGTTGCCCTATCCTGTATTGACTAATTGGAGGCCCATGAAGACACCCGAAGGCTAGATGGGCCACCTGGACAGCGCACCGGAAGAAACCTTGGCGGGCAAGACAAGGAAGCGGTCAACAAGGAAAGATTAGATCTAAAAGTACTGTAAACCTAGTCGTACTCGGTTAGGACCCTTGAGACCTGGCCTCCTATATAAAGGCCAGGAGAGGGGCTGCCGAGGGACACAATCAATCTTAGCAATCTTAGCCAGGAAAAGCTTAGAGCTAGGTAACCCTAGCAATAGCAATCTCGACTAGATCTCAGCCGAACTATTCGGCACCCCATTGTAACCCATTGTCTTCATAATCAAAGAACAGACAGGCAGGACGTAAGGGTTTTACCTCATCGAGGGCCCCGAACCTGGGTAAATCGCTCTCCCCGCTTGTCTGTGAACCGATGTCTCGTGTCAGCCTACAGGATTCCATCAACCCTAAGCCCCTATCGGAGGGCATTGGCGAGGAGTACCCTCGACACTAGTCTTTTTTTTATAGACTTTGGTTATTCTTTCTGTACAGACACTTTTATGTGCTATATGTTCTTAGACGACTCTGTGTATCTCACCTATGTAGAGGCCGGGTGTAATGCTTAAAACTTTTAAGTAATAAAGCGCCGTTTATCGAAAAAAGACACAAAAACACCTAGGAAGCTAGAAATCCAGAGCGCCAAAGAATGGGCAGAATGGTGAGCACCCCTCTTTTGATCCTCCTCGGCGTCACACTTGCGCTCGCCGGCCCGGTTGCCGGTGACATGCAGGCTGCCTACAGTGTTGACCCGGAGGTGCAGTGATGTCGGCACCTCCGTCGTTATGCATGTTGGAGGACAGCGTTGCCCCAGCGTTCACTGTTGATATGGACAGTAGCGGAACTACATCACAATTGTTGAGCGGGCCAGCTCAAAGAAGGCAATATATTTTTGTATTTTTGGGCCAATTTTTCTTCCAACTCTTCAGTGTTTTGGGCTAAGCTGGGCAGACCATGGCCCAGTTTTGTTTCAACATAGGTCCACCACTGGATATGGAGGTGCACCGCCTCGTCTCTTTCGGTACAATAACCATAATTTGGTGGGAAAGCTTATACAAAAGCATAAAAGCTGGAAAAAAAGTGTGAAATTGTACTAAATTGTCATATCTTGCTACAGCACCTCGATAGAATGGTGTGTATGCAAGATACCAAAGCTGCTAAATTACAGGCTAATTCTTAATATTAAAATAGGCTAAAACTTATGTTTTAAATTCTGACTTGATTGTGCTATTTGCGCGGTAGCGCAACGGGTCATTTAGCACACAGATATGCACGCGGATCCAGGTTGTACCGTGATTTCGCGTTATGTTAGGGCCATACCGCTCCGTTGTTCCGAGAAAAGCAGAACGATCTCATTTTCCCCCATGCTGAACTGACGCCAGGCAACTCTTCTTTTGCTGAACAATATTCATTGTTCCGCGAGAACTAATCAGAGATTTAGAGGAGCATATTTTGAGTGCCCATTTATACTATCTCGATACACAGCAGTACTAGTCATATTCGAGTTCAGTTGTGTGAATCTATCTGAGCTTTCGATCGAAGCTCTTTGCGGCCGTAGCTTTGTCGAGAAAAGGCGCAAAAGTGTGTATGCCAGTCCCATCATTGGCGACACAATAATGAGTAGTTGGTTGGTTTGTGCGCACTATACCGACTTCATATTTCTATACGACTAAAAAGTGATGCTAGTTGAGCTGTGCAGGGGCATAAAGCTTTTTGAATCAAGCAAGGGCAGATATAACTAACCCAAACGGGGACATGAGAACTGCCCAATACGACCACCGTTTATAAGCTGGAGCTCCTAAGCTCGCGAGGCTCTCCTCCAGTTCGAAACCATTGCCAAGCACGAGAACATCTCTTGCAAGCAAGCTACAAAGCCAGAGTGACGGAGAATGGGCAGAAAGGTGAGCACCACTCTTCTGATCCTCCTCGGCGTCGCGCTTGCGCTCGCCGGCCCGGCCGCCAGCGACATGCAGGCGGCCTACAGCATCGACGCGGCGGTGCAGCAGCTGATGTCGCCGCCTCCGTCATTGTCCATGCTGGAGGACAGCGTTGCCCCGGAGTTCACTGTTGATATGGAGGTGCACCGCCGGGTCCTGGCCGGCATCGGCACGGGAGCCCTGAACAAGAACAAGGCGGCCTGCAACGGGCCGTGCCCGGCGCGCGGAGGTTCCTACACCAATCGGGGATGCAACAGCAAGTACCAGTGCCGTGGTGGCTGAGAATGCATCAGCTAGCAGAGCACTTACTCTTGCACGCGCGTAAGACCGACGTTTATTTTCATGTCGCATTTCCAGTAACTTTGATTCTACTCCTGAGTCTTGGTCTCGTGTCGCAGTCTTGTTGGAACAACTGTGTGAAGTGATACCAAATTATCGATTGTGTTGTATCAAGTACCATCGTCAACCTGATGAATGGTTCCTCAAGAATCGTTGGTAATTGTGTCCTTAGCTTCGAATTTATAAAAAGAAGTCAAACGGTGCATTCTATTTCACATCTACTTGAGCTCAAATAAATAAATATTTATTTATTTTTATGTACTTCTCCTTCGCTTGGCATAAGAACACTGTATTTGGACAATGGAGTAGTTGAACAATGGTCGACAATGGAGTTGTTGAACTGTGGATAAGATTAGTTGAATTGTAGAGGAATGTGTCGGCAAAATCTTAGGGGGGACAACTTGGGTAGGATCTTGCTACAGATAGGATTTATGAGATCGATTTTTTTTAACATAAGAAACATGTTTAAATATTCTGAAAAAAAATGGCAACACTCATCTGTGTTATATATGAAACACCAAAAAATTGCGGCTTCAAATTCGGCCTACACTCAGAGATCCAAAAAAGATAAGTTTGGGAGTCAATAGTGTGAAATACTATTCAGCCTAGGTTGATACTATTCACAGCAGCATTTATCTTTTTTATTTCTCTGAACGTAGATAGAGTTTTGAGGTAATTTTTTTGGAGTTGTAAATACAGACTATAGGTATGTTGTAAACTTTTTTTCCCGATTTTTTCTTCTTTTATAAATATGATTTTTATAAATTGATCCTATGATCTCACCTAAGGAGCTGATCCTATACAAGTCTTCCCCAAATCTTAGGTAGGGATGCCCGCCTGAATAGCCAATGCCATCTGACCAGATTCCGAATAGTAGCTGCCCACGCATTCCATGCCTTGTTTGCTGCCGTATTCACACAACTTTTGAGATAGATGGCCACTGTCGTGGATGTAACCACGGCAGATGCTACGGGGGGTAGCACTTCATTGATGCGAGGGGAAGGGAACATTGCCATCTACGGGTCGAGGTGCAAGAGACGCAAGGGTTTTACCCAGGTTCAGCCCCTCCGGAGAGTAAAAGGCCTACGTCCTGCTAGATCTTTATTGCTCAGTGGAGAATTACAATGGGGGGGGCTCAGTCGGCGGCTACGCCGAGAGCTTACAGGGGGAGATTGGATCTCAAGTAAGGTGTCCTCTAGGGTTTAAGCTCGGGGGTTTATATAAGCACCCCCGATCTAGGGTTACATGGAGATAACTCCGAATCATATCAGTTGCTACTAATCCGGGATCCGCTATCCCCCTCGCAAGTAATCTTCTTGTCCAGCCGTGTGGACCTCCTCCTTGGGATCACGGCCCAGTCGCCTTAGGGCCCAGTCGCTTAGGCGACTGGCGATCCACCCGAGCCTCTATCTTCATGGCGACTGGGACTGGCGACCCACCCCCTATGGGCATATCCCCATCAGTAGTCCCCAAGCGCGGTGGTGATGAAGCGCGGATCTGGAGCAAGTCTTGGAGAGGCGCGGTGATGGATCAAGATGAGTCGCCGCCGGGCTTCCAAAGATAAAGTCGCGGGTGCGGTGGCAGTCTTAGTCGCCAGAATTTGATCAGTCAGTCGGCGTGTGACAGTCGGCTCTGGCCAGTCGCCGTTTGCCAGTCGACGCGTAGTCATCATAGAGACACGTGGAGAGGCCAACGGCTAGATTTCACGTTGACCGAGGCGCACACCGTTTGCATGTTGTTGACCGTTGGGCTCGACGTGACCGCTAACGGCTAGTTTAACGGCTATTCAGCCGGTGACGGCGCAGATCTCGACCGTTGATTGCGGGGCGGCGATTCCGGGACGATTCAACGAACAGATTTCATCCTCAATCTGAGCGAGTGCGGGCGGTATAAAGGGTCGCCCCTAGGATTAGGGTTCAACACTCCTCCGCATTCATCCCCCATCTTCTCTTCATCTCATCTTCATTCCAAACTCCACACACATCCATGGCGGCGAAGGGTTGGGGCAAGTCGAAGGTCACGCGGGAGTCTCTCCTCCCGTACGTCGCCTCCGGGGTCATCCCGGAGTTTAACCAAGAGCGATGGCGGGTTCCGCCGGCGAACGAGACGGAGCCCCTCCCACGGCCCGGGGAGTTCGTGATCTTCATGAGCTTCCTCGATCGCGGGTTCGCTCTCCCCACCTCCGATTTCCTCCGGCAGTTGCTGGCCTTCTACAGCATCAAGGTTTCCGACCTCGGGCCGCACAGCGTCCAGCAGATTTCTCTGTTCGTGGCGCTGTGCGAATGCTACTTGGGCTGTCCGCCCTACTTCCCGCTGTGGGTGTCCATCTTCCATGGGCGGGCGACTCGGGCCAGCAAGAACAGCGAAGCACTCATCCCAAACGGGGGGATCACCTTCCAGGTGAAGTCCGGGAAAGCTTCATCGACATGGCGCTCCCCAAGAAGGCGCAGTCGCTGTGGCGTCGTTTCTGGTTCTACGCCAAGGAGTACACTCCCCCGGGCGAGGTATGCATTCCCCAATACAGTCCCGAGCCGAGCGTCCCGCGGCGCCTCAATGTCCGGTCGCTGCCGCGCGAGCAGGAGAAGGTGGTGAAGGATATGCGCCAAGCGATCCAGGCGCTAAAAGATGACGGCCTGACGGCGGTCGACATGTACAACTGTTGGCTTGGCCGGCGGCTGATCCCCCTGCGGTGCCGAGCTCACCCCATGTGGGAGTACCGGGGACAGAATGACCGCACCCGGTCGACGGCGACCGAGTGGGACGAGGGCGAGTACCGGAAGGCGCTTGCCAAGATCACTACTGCCACCTTCACTTCCTTCGAAGACGGCTTGCAGCCCTACACCGAAGACACCCCAGCGCCTCAGGTAATGCTTCGCATGGCGACTTCGCACGGCCTGGCCGCGCTTCTTCCTTTCTGACTTGTCCCTTTGATTCGATTACAGCGTTGGCAGAAGATCGCGGACCACCTCCCTCCTCTCGCCGGGAAGGAACCACCGGAGATGACCGAGGGCGAGGAGGAAGAGGTCGACGAGGAGGAGGAGCGCACCGAGTCGGAGTCGGAGGCGCGGGACTTCATCGGACTCCCGCGGGTCGAAGAGGGGTGCCGAGTCCTCGTCCCAGGGCGCGGCTGAAGAGGAGGCGACCTCTCGCCCGGAGGACAAGGCGGAGCCCTCCAAGGAAGGGGCTGAGCCGCTATCGAAGCGACTGCGCCCCACTCTCCTGGAAGGGTCCATGAGGCTTCAGCGTCCTTTGAAGGACGCGATCGATGCGGGAGCTCGGGCTGGTCCGGGCGTAAGAGCGATTCCCACGGTGAAGTAAGTACTTCTTGTCGGATTTGTCCTTCTTGCGGCGGACTGGGTGACGACTCACCACCCCTCCTTGTAGGTCCAACAAGAAGACCTGGGCGAAGCCGCCCGCGGCCGGGGTGGCGGCCACGAGGGCGGCCGAGGCAAAGAAAAAGCCGCGGAGAGGAAGGCGGCGCCGTCCGACCTTGGGGCGCGGGGTCGGCTCCGGAAGAGCCTGCCGCCGGGAGCCAAGCGGAGAAGGAGAGCACTAGCCGCGTCGAGCCCACCGCCAACGTCTTTCCTCTACCCAGCATGGCTCGCGGGGGCATGGCGAGTGCAGCGACGGGTCCGAACGTTACTCCGCCCGTGGTGGAGGAGGAGTCGGCCGACGTTGGATCGACCGAGGGGCGAAGGCACCCGAGGTTGAAGAGGACATCGTCGAGGAGGGCGGTCTGTCGAGCCACCGAAAGAGTGCCGGTCCAAGGCCGCCGGGGACCGAGCCCCGCCCGATGACGCCGACACCCGGACGGGCGAAGTTCCATCGACTGAGGCGGTGATGCGAGCGGACGGGGCGACCGAGTCGCGTCATCCGCCGCCGTCTTCATTGACCTTCACCGAGCTCCACACGGCGCTTGGCGAGGCGCATGTGGTAAGTGTCGCTGAACACGTGGCCTAGTCACCCCCAGTCCCCGAGGGTCGACTTGGTCTGAAAGGGCGAGTCGAGTCTCTTCTGATTTTCGTTTGTTGACCTTGGCATTTTTTGTTTGGTTTTCGCAGGCGGAGATTAAGCGGCTGACCGCGCTTGTGGAGGAGGCGGCGCAGAAGAACCGGAAGCTGATTGCCCTGGGCAGTAAGTCAGGCCCGCTCGCCGTCCTCATTCAGTGTCACTGGCCCTGGCGTTCGTTCTCACCGTTTCCTTTTCTTGTAGCAGAGGCGCAGGCAAAGGCTCTTGCCGAGGCTCGGGAAGGGTTCGTCAAGGAGTCCTTCTACCGTGAAGCCGAGTTCCGGGCGCAGCAGGCCGAAGAGGCCCGGAAAAGGGCAAAAGCGGAGGTGGCGGAATTTGACGAAGGTCCTGGAGCAGAAGGGCCGGGAGCTGGAGGACGTCATCGCCGAATACAAGGTGAAGCTGGAGGCCGCGACTGACGCGCGGGACTCTGCTCGTGGGGCTGCCGCGTCTCTGCGGGAGGAGGTGGCGGCCTTAAAGCAGCAGCACGCCAAAGAACTTGCTGCGGAGAAGGAGGCGTCCGAGGGCATCGTCTGGCGGTGCAGGCCGAGAAGACCAACTTCGAGGCGTTCGTCAGAGAGATGTCGCGGCAGATTCTTGGTAAGTTCTTGTCGTCGCACTTCTTGTTTATTTGCCGGGGGTTCGAGCATCTGAACACGGCGAGTCGGCCTCGGGGGTCAGTCCCCGAGCGTGGCGAGTCGGCTCCGGGGCCGATCCCCGAGCGTGGCGAGTCGGCTCGGGGGCGGTCCGAGCGTGGCGAGTCGGCTCGGGGCCGATCCCCGAGCGTGGCGAAGTCGGCTCGGGGCCGATCCCCGAGCGTGGCGTGTCGGCTGGGGGGGCCAGTCCCCGAGCGTGGCGAGTCGGCTCGGGGGCCGCTTGGCGTTGAAGGGGAAGTTCTCATTTTCCCTTTTCCTTGTGTTGTTGACTGCAGTACGTGCGACTTCGTGGAGACGGCGACTCCGCGGGAATGCCTGTCGACCGCGACCGCGCGTATCATCGCTGCGCGGGGAGATACTCGCCGCGCTCCAGTACCTAAGCCCGCGGGAGGTGATTCCGCGGGACACGCCATCCGTCTTCAAGGCGGTGTCCAACATTCCGGCTGTTGTTGGCTGGCTTCGCCGCTCTTCTGCCGCGTTGGCATTACCATGGCTCGAGTATGGTGCTGGCGCATTACTGCGAAGGGTTCGACGTGGAGGAGGTCACCGCTGGCTTCCCCTCGGAGGCGGCGAGTTCGATGTTGCCGAAGTGCTGCGGCTGATGGATGCGGTGCGCCCCTTCGCCGACCGAGTGCGGCGACCGCGGACTTGGAGACTCATATCCCCAGCCAAGCGGCACCTGGTGACGCGGAGAAAGAGCCGGGCCCGGTGGACTACCCCGCGGAGCGCCTCTTCCATGCCGCTGCCGCCGGCTCGTTGTCGACATATCCGGTCGTGGTGTACACGCCGAAATTTCGTCACGGCGATGATGGCGTCGAGCCTGTCGTAGAGGGGGCTCCGGGGTCGTCCTCGTAGTTTCCTGAGTACCTGTGTAGGAAGTGGCTGGATTTCCCGCGAGCGGGAGTTAGTTGTAAATAAAATGATGACTTTTGCTTAAATATGATTCGGTGGTTGCTTTTGCATTATTTTGAGGCGGCGATGCATTGGAGTTGGTTCCGACTATCCATGGCCTTCGGGCCGATCGCCTTGCGACCCCAATGAAGGCTATCGACTTGACTGTTTTCCTTTTCGAGCTGGGCGTCCCCGATCGCGATGCGTAGTCATTATAGTACGAATAGCAGCCTCATGGGTGGAGTAGTGGTGAGTTGTATTTTGCGCTGTTCGGATGTAGCGCGCCACTCGTCGTGGCTCGGTGAGCCGATCGCTAGGCGACTCCAAAGGGGATCATTGCGGGCGTATTTTCCTTGGCGAGCCGCGGGTCCGTTTTGCGGAGTCCCTAGTCGAAGTACTTAGCCGCACAATTCGCCAACCTAAGGTAGAGGAGGGCATTGGTGTGCTTTATAGCGTAGCACAAGGCGGTCGCCGAGGCCCGTGGGGCTGGCCGAGCGTGCGGCCCCTGCTGTGGGTTCCGATCGCCGTTTTCACCCGACGGCGTTAGAGATGGTGGGTGACCGGGCCTGGTGTTGCGCCTCGGTTACGCCGCCATCCCGTGTTAGCCCGGCTACTTGGCCGATCGTGGACTTCTCTCTTCCAGCAG
Source organism: Lolium perenne (assembly GCF_019359855.2). NCBI lineage: Eukaryota > Viridiplantae > Streptophyta > Magnoliopsida > Poales > Poaceae > Lolium > Lolium perenne. The sequence goes on from NC_067245.2 coordinate 195,452,900, forward strand.
CGGCGACCGGAGGTCTCTCAGCACCTAGTCGCTTGTTGCGGCGACTAAGCCGGTGTGTACCGGGATGAGAGATGGCGATATCTGGCGGGTGAAGGAGAGGTAGTCGGAGCTTGAGATCAAAAAAAATGGTCGGCGATTTTTATTAACCTCTGAATTTTCGGATTACATTTTTTCCTTAGGTATAGAACCGCCGGAGAAGGTTGATGTTCCAGGGGCGCTCCACCTCTTTAGTGAGCGGCTCGCCTTTGTCGTCCTTGCGGACGTCGATGAGATAGTAGGAGTCGTTGCCGAGTACGCGGCTGACGGCGAATGGTCCGTCCCTGGCGGGGACAGCTTGTGCATCCCTTTCTTGTCCTGGAGTAGCCGGAGTACCAGGACGCCGACTGGGAAGGAGCGACTCCGAACGCGGCGACTGTGGTCACGACGGAGGTCCTGCTGGTACCTGGCGGTTCGGGAGCGTGCGAGGTCTCGGGCCTCATCGAGAGATCGATGTCGTCTTGGCGAGCTCGCTCGTTGTCTTCTTCGGCGTAGTTGGCGACCCGAGGCGAGTCGTAGGCGATGTCCGTGGGCATGACGGCTTCGGCGCCATATACCAGGAAGAAAGGCGTGAAGCCGGTTGACCTGTTAGGCGTTGTGCGGATGCCCCATAGTGCGAAGAGAGCTCCTCTGCCCAGCAACCGGCTGCGCGCTCTAGGGGCACGACCAGGCGTGGTTTGAGTCCGTGCGGGATGCTCTGGTTTGCCCTTTCGCTTGGCCGTTCGACTCGGGGTGGGCGGCGAGGCGAGATCGAGTCGGATGCCCTTTTCTTCGCAAAAGTCAGCCATCTCCCCTTTGGCGAAGTTGGTGCCGTTGTCGGTTATGATACTGTGAGGGTAGCCGTACCGATAGATGAGCTCGCGTAGGAACTTTGTAGCCGTCTTCCCGTCGCACTTCTTTATGGGCTTTGCTTCTACCCACTTGGTGAACTTGTCCACCGCTACCAGGAGGTGAGTATATCCGCCGGGGGCCGTTTTGAATTTTCCCACCATGTCCATGCCCCATACGGCGAAGGGCCAGGTGAGGGGGATGGTCTTCAATGCCGATCCTGGCATGTGCGGCGCTTGCATACTTTTGGCACCCGGCGCATGAACGGACAAGGGCGATTGCGTCTTCGTGGGCTGTTGGCCAGTAGAAGCCGTGACGAAAGGCCTTGGCGACGATTGAACGCGCGCCTGCGTGGTGGCCGCAGTCCCCTGCGTGGATGTCGCGCAGAATGTTACGCCCTTCCGCCGTGGTGACGCATCGTTGGAACACTCCCGAGACACTGCGCTTGTATAGCTCATTGTTGATGATGGTGAAGGACTTGCATCTGCGCACGATGGCGCGTGCTTTGGTTTCATCCATCGGCAGTGCCTGGCTCTCGAGGTAGCTTATGTATGGCTCGGTCCAATCGGTGCTGTCGACGGCGAGTGCGACTAAGGTGGAGTCGGGAGCAGGTGGCTCGGCAATGTCCAGCTCGCGCGGTGCGCGCACCGAGGGGTGGCTGAGGATGTCCAGGACGACGCCCGGAGGAGGTTGAAGTCGCTTGGACCCGATTCTGGCTAGCGCGTCGGCTTCTTCGTTCTTGCGCCTGTCAACCCACTCGACGACGTGACCGGCGAAGCCAGCGCCGGCTTGGTCGACGGCGCGTTTGTATGCGATCATGTTGGCGTCTGTGGCGTCGCAGGTGCCGGAAGTTTGGCTGGCGACTAGGTCGGAATCGCCGAGGCAGCGCAGCCGTGTTGCGCCCATCTCTTTTGCGACTCGCATGCCGTGCAGGAGCGCCTCGTACTCGGCCATGTTGTTGGTGCATGGCTCGAATCTGAGTTGCAGGACGTACTTCACTGTGTCGCCCTTTGGTGATGTGAGGACGACTCCCGCGCCTGCTCCTTCGAGGTTTTTAGAACCGTCGAAGTGCAACGTCCAATGTTTGAGGTCCGCGGGGGAGCTTGGCTGCTGGGCCTCTTCCCAGTCGGCGAGGAAGTCGGCGAGTGCTTGAGATTTGATGGCGTGGCGTGACTCGTAGGTGATGTTGTGGACGCCGAGCTCGACTGCCCACTTGGCGATCCGGCCAGTTGCGTCGCGGTTGCGGATGATGTCGGCGAGTGGTGTTGAGGCGACTACCTTGATGGGGTGCTCGTGGAAGTAAGGGGCCAGTCGCCGCTGGGCCCTGAGGACGGCGTACACCAGCTTCTGGTAGTGTGGATACCGTTGCTTGGATTCGATTAAGGCTTCGCTGATGTAGTAGACCGGGCGTTGTACCAGTTGCTCCCTTCCTTCCTCCTTCCGTTCGACGACCATGACTGCGCTTATAGCGCGGTTCGACGCGGCGACGTATAGGAGCATGGTTTCTTTTGGCAGCGGGGCCGCGAGGATAGGGGCATTCGAGAGAAGGAAGGGAGAGCTTACAAGCATTGACCCCACTGTCTGGATCGACTCGTACCCTCTCACTGTCTGGATTGAAGTCGGGCTGCTGCAGATAGAGCCGGAGCCCACCGCCAACGTCTTTCCTCTACCCAGCATGGCTCGCGGGGGCATGGCGAGTGCAGCGACGGGTCCAGACGTTACTCCGCCCGTGGTGGAGGAGGAGTCGACTGACGTTGGATCGACCGAGGGGCAGAAGGCACCCGAGGTTGAAGAGGACATCGTCGAGGAGGGCGGTCTGTCAGAGCCACTGAAAGAGTGCCGGTCCAAGGCCGCCAGGGACCGAGCCCCGCCCAGTGACGCCGACACGCGGACGGGCGAAGTTCCATCGACTGAGGCGGTGATGCGAGCGGACGGGGCGACCGAGTCGCGTCATCCGCCGCCGTCTTCATTGACCTTCACCGAGCTCCACACGGCGCTTGGCGAGGCGCATGTGGTAAGTGTCGCTGAACACGTGGCCTAGTCACCCCCAGTCCCCGAGGGTCGACTTGGTCTGAAAGGGCGAGTCGAGTCTCTTCTGATTTTCGTTTGTTGACCTTGGCATTTTTGTTTGGTTTTCGCAGGCGGAGATTAAGCGGCTGACCGCGCTTGTGGAGGAGGCGGCGCAGAAGAACCGGAAGCTGATTGCCCTGGGCAGTAAGTCAGGCCCGCTCGCCGTCCTCATTCAGTGTCACTGGCCCTGGCGTTCGTTCTCACCGTTTCCTTTTCTTGTAGCAGAGGCGCAGGCAAAGGCTCTTGCCGAGGCTCGGGAAGGGTTCGTCAAGGAGTCCTTCTACCGTGAAGCCGAGTTCCGGGCGCAGCAGGCCGAAGAGGCCCGGAAAAGGGCAAAAGCGGAGGTGGCGGAATTGACGAAGGTCCTGGAGCAGAAGGGCCGGGAGCTGGAGGACGTCATCGCCGAATACAAGGTGAAGCTGGAGGCCGCGACTGACGCGCGGGACTCTGCTCGTGGGGCTGCCGCGTCTCTGCGGGAGGAGGTGGCGGCCTTAAAGCAGCAGCACGCCAAAGAACTTGCTGCGGAGAAGGAGGCGTCCGAGGGCATCGTCCTGGCGGTGCAGGCCGAGAAGACCAACTTCGAGGCGTTCGTCAGAGAGATGTCGCGGCAGATTCTTGGTAAGTTCTTGTCGTCGCACTTCTTGTTTATTTGCCGGGGGTTCGAGCATCTGAACACGGCGAGTCGGCCTCGGGGTCAGTCCCCGAGCGTGGCGAGTCGGCTCGGGGGCCATCCCCGAGCGTGGCGAAGTCGGCTCCGGGGGCCAGTCCCCGAGCGTGGCGAGTCGGCTCGGGGGCGATCCCCGAGCGTGGCGAAGTCGGCTCCGGGGCCAGTCCCCGAGCGTGGCGAAGTCGGCTCGGGGCCAGTCCCCGAGCGTGGCGAGTCGGCTCCGGGGGCCAGTTGGCGTTGAAGGGGAAGTTCTCATTTTTCCCTTTTCCTTGTGTTGTTGACTGCAGGTACGTGCGACTTCGTGGAGACGGCGACTCCGCGGGAATGCCTGTCGACCGCGACCGCGCGTATCATCGCCTGCGCGGGGGAGATACTCGCCGCGCTCCAGTACCTAAGCCCGCGGGAGGTGATTCCGCGGGACACGCCATCCGTCTTCAAGGCGGTGTCCAACATTCCGGCTGTTGTTGACTGGCTTCGCCGCTCTTCCTGCCGCGTTGGCATTACCATGGCTCTGAGTATGGTGCTGGCGCATTACTACGAAGGGTTCGACGTGGAGGAGGTCACCGCTGGCTTCCCCTCGGAGACTGGCGAGTTCGATGTTGCCGAAGTGCTGCGGCTGATGGATGCGGTGCGCCCCTTCGCCGACCGAGTACTGGCGACCGCGGACTTGGAGACTCATATCCCCAGCCAAGCGGCACCTGGTGACGCGGAGAAAGAGCCGGGCCCGGTGGACTACCCCGCGGAGCGCCTCTTCCATGCCGCTGCCGCCGGCTCGTTGTCGACATATCCGGTCGTGGTGTACACGCCGAAATTTCGTCACGGCGATGATGGCGTCGAGCCTGTCGTAGAGGGGGCTCCGGGGTCGTCCTCGTAGTTTCCTGAGTACCTGTGTAGGAAGTGGCTGGATTTCCCGCGAGCGGGAGTTAGTTGTAAATAAAATGATGACTTTTGCTTAAATATGATTCGGTGGTTGCTTTTGCATTATTTTGAGGCGGCGATGCATTGGAGTTGGTTCCGACTATCCATGGCCTTCAGGCCAGTCGCCTTGCGACCACAATGAAGGCAATCGACTTGACAGTTTTCCTTTTCGAGCTGGGCGTCCCCGATCGCGATGCGTAGTCATTATAGTACGAATAGCAGCCTCATGGGTGGAGTAGTGGTGAGTTGTATTTTGCGCTGTTCGGATGTAGCGCGCCACTCGTCGTGGCTCGGTGAGCCAGTCGCTAGGCGACTCCAAAGGGGATCATTGCGGGCGTATTTTCCTTGGCGAGCCGCGGGTCCGTTTTGCGGAGTCCCTAGTCGAAGTACTTAGCCGCACAATTCGCCAACCTAAGGTAGAGGAGGGCATTGGTGTGCTTTATAGCGTAGCACAAGGCGGTCGCCGAGGCCCGTGGGGCTGGCCGAGCGTGCGGCCCTGCTGTGGGTTCCAGTCGCCGTTTTCACCCGACGGCGTTAGAGATGGTGGGTGACCGGGCCTGGTGTTGCGCCTCGGTTACGCCGCCATCCCGTGTTAGCCCGGCTACTTGGCCGATCGTGGACTTCTCTCTTCCAGCAGCGGCGACCGGAGGTCTCTCAGCACCTAGTCGCTTGTTGCGGCGACTAAGCCGGTGTGTACCGGGATGAGAGATGGCGATATCTGGCGGGTGAAGGAGAGGTAGTCGGAGCTTGAGATCAAAAAAAATGGTCGGCGATTTTTATTAACCTCTGAATTTTCGGATTACATTTTTTCCTTAGGTATAGAACCGCCGGAGAAGGTTGATGTTCCAGGGGCGCTCCACCTCTTTAGTGAGCGGCTCGCCTTTGTCGTCCTTGCGGACGTCGATGAGATAGTAGGAGTCGTTGCCGAGTACGCGGCTGACGGCGAATGGTCCTTCCCAGGGCGGGGACAGCTTGTGCATCCCTTTCTTGTCCTGGATTAGCCGGAGTACCAGGTCGCCGACTTGGAAGGAGCGACTCCGAACGCGGCGACTGTGGTAACGACGGAGGTCCTGCTGGTAAATGGCGGTTCTGGAGAGTGCGAGGTCTCTGGCCTCATCGAGGAGATCGATGTCGTCTTGGCGAGCTCGCTCGTTGTCTTCTTCGGCGTAGTTGGCGACCCGAGGCGAGTCGTAGGCGATGTCCGTGGGCATGACGGCTTCGGCGCCATATACCAGGAAGAAAGGCGTGAAGCCGGTTGACTGTTAGGCGTTGTGCGGATGCCCCATAGTACCGAAGAGAGCTCCTACGCCCAGCAACCGGCTGCGCGCTCTAGGGGCACGACCAGGCGTGGTTTGAGTCCGTGCAGGATGCTCTGGTTTGCCCTTTCTGCTTGGCCGTTCGACTCGGGGTGGGCGACTGAGGCGAGATCGAGTCGGATGCCCTTTTCTTCGCAAAAGTCAGCCATCTCCCCTTTGGCGAAGTTGGTGCCGTTGTCGGTTATGATACTGTGAGGGTAGCCGTACCGATAGATGAGCTCGCGTAGGAACTTTGTAGCCGTCTTCCCGTCGCACTTCTTTATGGGCTTTGCTTCTACCCACTTGGTGAACTTGTCCACCGCTACCAGGAGGTGAGTATATCCGCCGGGGGCCGTTTTGAATTTTCCCACCATGTCCATGCCCCATACGGCGAAGGGCCAGGTGAGGGGGATGGTCTTCAATGCCGATCCTGGCATGTGCGACTGGCTTGCATACTTTTGGCACCCGGCGCATGAACGGACAAAGGGCGATTGCGTCTTCGTGGGCTGTTGGCCAGTAGAAGCCGTGACGAAAGGCCTTGGCGACGATTGAACGCGCGCCTGCGTGGTGGCCGCAGTCCCCTGCGTGGATGTCGCGCAGAATGTTACGCCCTTCCGCCGTGGTGACGCATCGTTGGAACACTCCCGAGACACTGCGCTTGTATAGCTCATTGTTGATGATGGTGAAGGACTTGCATCTGCGCACGATGGCGCGTGCTTTGGTTTCATCCATCGGCAGTGCCTGGCTCTCGAGGTAGCTTATGTATGGCTCGGTCCAATCGGTCTTGTCGACGGCGAGTGCGACTAAGGTGGAGTCGGGAGCAGGTGGCTCGGCAATGTCCAGCTCGCGCGGTGCGCGCACCGAGGTGGCTGAGGATGTCCGGGGACGACGCCGGAGGAGGTTGAAGTCGCTTGGACCCGATTCTGGCTAGCGCGTCGGCTTCTTCGTTCTTGCGCTGTCAACCCACTCGACGACGTGACCGGCGAAGCCAGCGCCGGCTTGGTCGACGGCGCGTTTGTATGCGATCATGTTGGCGTACGTGGCGTCGCAGTGCCGGAAGTTTGGCTGGCGACTAGGTCGGAATCGCCGAGGCAGCGCGGGCGTGTTGCGCCAATCTCTTTTGCGACTCGCTTGCCGTGCTGGAGCGCCTCGTACTCGGCCATGTTGTTGGTGCATGGCTCGAATCTGAGTTGCAGGACGTACTTCACTGTGTCGCCCTTTGGTGATGTGAGGACGACTCCCGCGCCTGCTCCTTCGAGGTTTTTAGAACCGTCGAAGTGCAACGTCCAATGTTTGAGGTCCGCGGGGGAGCTTGGCTGCTGGGCCTCTTCCCAGTCGGCGAGGAAGTCGGCGAGTGCTTGAGATTTGATGGCGTGGCGTGACTCGTAGGTGATGTTGTGGACGCCGAGCTCGACTGCCCACTTGGCGATCCGGCCAGTTGCGTCGCGGTTGCGGATGATGTCGGCGAGTGGTGTTGAGGCGACTACCTTGATGGGGTGCTCGTGGAAGTAAGGGGCCGTCGCCGCTGGGCCCTGAGGACGGCGTACACCAGCTTCTGGTAGTGTGGATACCGTTGCTTGGATTCGATTAAGGCTTCGCTGATGTAGTAGACCGGGCGTTGTACCAGTTGCTCCCTTCCTTCCTCCTTCCGTTCGACGACCATGACTGCGCTTATAGCGCGGTTCGACGCGGCGACGTATAGGAGCATGGTTTCTTTTGGCAGCGGGGCCGCGAGGATAGGGGCATTCGAGAGAGCATGCTGGAGTTCCTCTAGGGCCCGCTGCGCCTCGTCTGTCCACCGGAATGATTCCGACTTCTTGAGCAAGCGGTATAGTGGCATGGCCTTGTCTCCGAGCCGGGGTATGAAGCGACTGAGGGCGGCGACTCGACCGGCGGTTTCTGCGTCGACTAGGCATGCTGGCTGCTTGGTGCGCATGACCGCCAGTGTCTTCTCCGGGTTAGGTTCGATGCCTCGCTTGGAGACGACGTAGCCTAGCAGCTGTCCTGATGGAACCCCGAAGGTGCACTTCAAAGGGTTGAGCTTGATCTTGTACCGCCGTAAGTTGGCGAATGTTTCGGCGAGGTCGCTGACGAGGTCGGTCTGTCGAGTCGATTTGACCACCACGTCGTCGATGTAGACATGCACATTGCGGCCGATCTGGCTTTCCAAGCAGCTGTTCATGCACCGCTGGTACGTTGCTCCGGCGTTCTTGAGGCCGAAGGTCATGGACGTGTAGCGATGGCGCCTAGGGGTGTGATGAATGCAGTCTTCTCTTGGTCTTCCTTGGCCATCTTTATTTGATTGTACCCGGAGTATGCATCCAGGAAACATAGCGACTCGGACCCGGCGACCGCGTCGATAATCTGGTCGATTCGCGGTAGGACGAATGGGTCCTTGGGGCACGCGCTGTTGAGGCTTGTGTAATCGATACACATTCGCCACGTCTTGTTCTTCTTTAGCACTAGGACTGGGTTTGCCAGCCATTTCGGGTGCTTGATTTCTATGATGAAGCCGGCAGCGAGTAGCCGGTTTACTTCTTCGGCGATTGCGCGTCGCCGTTCTTCTCCCACAGGGCGCATTGCCTGCCTAACGGGTCGCGCGGTGGGATCGACATGTAATTTGTGCTCAGCAAGTTCTCTCGGGACACCTGGCATGTCAGATGGTTTCCATGCAAAGATATCTCGATTCTCACGGAGGAACTTGATGAGCGCGCTTTCCTATTGGGCGGACAGGCCCGTCCCAATGGTAACTTGCCTACTTGGATCGTTTTCTACAAGATCTACTTGGCGAGTGCCTGCTGCGGCCTTGAAGGTTGCTGCGGACGAGTCGAGCTCGGTTGGCTTCTCCAGGATGGCGGGGTCGTTGCGGTCGGCGGGTACTTGGCGAGCTCGGCGGAGTTGTCTTGTTCGTCGGCGATGACGGCGTCGGCAGCTTGGCGCTGTCGTCCTCGCATTCCAATGCCATCTCCGGGTCGCCGTGGATGGTGATGACGCCTCGAGGCCCTGGCATCTTCATCATGTTGTACGCGTAGTGTGGGGTCGCCATGAAGCGGGCGAACGCTTGTCGGCCGAGTACGCAATGGTAAGAGCTTCGGAAGTTCACCACCTCGAACGTTATCCGCTCGGTGCGGTAGTTCACGGGCGTGCCGAAGGTGACTGGCAGCGTCACCTTGCCGATCGGGAAGGCCTTCCGCCGGGGGCGGGTGCCGGGGAAGGTGACCTGGGTGTTCTCATGGGGTGAGTCCGGCAGACCAAGCCGGCTGGAAGGTGTCGTAGTACATGATGTTGATGGAGCTTCCCCCGTCCATCGGGGTTTTGGTAGCCGATGGTCGGCGACCTTGGGCCTGACGACTAGCGCCACTCGCCGGGGTACTCGATGCGGGGGCGTGATCTTCGCGGCTCCGGGTGATGCTTTGCTCGGACCGGTTGAGCCACCGGGGTACGTCGGAAAGTATGACTGCGTGTACCGCCATCGCCCTTGCGAGGACCTTCTGTCCGTCGGTCGCCGACCCCGGTGAAGGTGTGGAGCGAGCCGGCGCTGCGACCGAAGCCCTCTCCCTTGTGCTGGTCTTGATCTTTGGCGCGCTCTTTGTGCTGGTTGCCGCCGTCGTTTTCCTTGGCGCGGCGAGCTCTTTCTATCTGCTTCGAGGAGTAGCAATTTCCCGTCGTGTGGTTGGCGGGCTTGCCCTCCTTGCTGTGATAGATGCATGGTGCATCTAGGAGGCTGCGGGCGTCGAAGCGCTTGGGCTGAGGCCGATCCTCCCGAGGTGCACGAGTGTCGCGCCGAAACGATTTTGGCTCGCGCTGCTCGTAATCGGTGGTAGCGACTAGCTCGTTGTGTCCTCCCTCTCCGCGGCGCTTGCCGTTGTTAGACCGGCCGGCGAACCGGTAGTCGCCACGCCGAGGCTCCGTGTGCGCAGGGCGGCGATTGCGTCGTTGACCGTACTCGTCGTCCGAGTCGACTGTAGGGTCTTCATCGGCGTAGCGGGTGGCGATGTCGAAGAGCTCGGAGATTGAGATATTGTCCCTGCTGACGCGACGGAGCTTGGCGCTTAGCGGTTCATACCGGCAGCAGCGTCGGAAGCGATGATTGCCGTGTCCGTGCGATGCCGCTGGAGGTCGTCCACATGTCCTGCCGGCGCTGCACCCACCGGCGGGTCGACTCGCGCGGGCCTTGGACGCAGCGATCTAGGTCTTCTATGGTTGTGGCACGGGTGTATGCGCTGGCGAAGTGCTGGATGAACGCGGCGCGGGCTTCTTCCCGGAGTCGATGCTGTTGACGGTGAGGGTATTGAACCAATGGCGATTGACGCCGTCCATCATGAGGGGCAGGTACCGCGCTGCGAGTAACTCGGGTGGCCCTGGATCCCCATTGCCATGGCGTACGAGTCGATCCGGACGGTGGGGTCAATGCTTGTATCGTACTTTTCGATGTCGCGGGGTCCTTTGAACCCTACGGGATACGGCTCGCCTCTAATCATCGGCCCGAAGCAAGCGGGGCCGATTCGGGTGAACGCGCTGCGGCGCGGAGCTTCATCGGCGTGGCGGTCGTTCAATCGATTGCGCGCCCGCCATTCTTGGTCGTTGACGATGTGGGTTCGGGCGTCAACTGGCTGCCCGTTAGCGGCGACCATCATCCGCGCGGGCGCGGCTCGGCTCGGTTGTTAGACGAGTGGGCCGCGCGTGGTGCTGGCGGCGGGCCGTTGTTGGCGTTGACGATTGCGCGGTTTGCCGCGTCGACGACGCCAGCGCGCGGCAGCGGATGTGCGCGAATAGAGTCGCCCCTGCGAGTCGGCTGCGGCGTGCTGCTGCTCCAATGCCTTGGCTACCAAAGCCTTGGCGTGTGGACGAGGATCGCGCCGTCTCCCGTTTCGGGGATTCTTGCGAGGACGGCCTGCGCAGCTGCCACGTTATCGGCTGGAGACGAGTGCGGTGGTAGGCCGTTGGCGTCGACCTCTGCCCGAGGAACTTCGGGCGGTGGTGGTGGGGGTGGCGGGGGTGCTCCGCGCGCTGCTCTATCTGCAGCAGCCCGACTTCCTTCCGGGATGTCGGGGTTTGGACTCGGGCGACCCGGATTTCTCCGTGCGGGTCGTCGAAGTTAAGGCGTGCGCTGGGAAAGTCGTTCGCGCGGCGCGCTCCATGCGCCGGCGGTTTCGCTGCGACGATAGTGGGACACGGCCCTTACTTCATCTTGCTCGAGGCGGAATTTCTGCCTTTCGGCGAGCTCCTTTTCCTCTGCTCCTCGAGGGCCGCCCGGTGCGCCTCGATCTCGGTTGCGGTGGCGGTTGCGGGGAGGAGTGGTGAAGGCGTCGGCGGGAGCTCTTCTTCACCCCCGCCATGAAGACTGCGGTCGGGTAGCGGTAACGCGGGGCCTCGGCGAGTCCGAGTCGTAGTCGCTGCCGAAGAGGGAGAGGATGGAGTCATCCTCGAAGCCACCTTCGAAGTCGCTCGGGTGGGAGACCGGGGAGATAGAGTCCTTGGTTGATCTTTGTGGCGATGGAGCGGGCAGTCGGGGACGCAGCGGTGGATCCCGCAACCGACGTTGCAGCGATGATGTCGGTGAAGTCGGCGTCGATCGCAGCGATGACGGAGTCGATGGCCGGGATGGTGTCGGCGGAATCGGCGGCTGGAGCGGTGTCGGCGGTGTCGGCGGCTGCCAAGGCAACGGTGGAGTTGGCGGTCGGTGCCACGACCGCCGACTCGGCATCGTCTTCCGGGGGCCGCCTCGGCCTCCGCGTATACCTCGCCGGTGACCGGGCGAGTAGCGGTGAGGAGCTGCCCGGGCGCGAAGGGGTCGTGCGGCGGCGGGGCGAGGCTCGAGGGGTCGCCGACGCCGGCGAGCCCAACGAAGAGGTTGATGGAGCCGATCGGCACCATCCGGGCGTGCTTGAGAGGCGACGAGGCGGGCCGGTAGGTGCTTGGCTGGATGTGGAAGAAATTGCCGGTGGCGATCATCCTGCCGGAAGCAACCGGCCGCCGTATTGGCGAGTAGGGCCTCGCCGTAGCTCGAAGGCTTGATGTCCCATGCCCCACGGTGGGCGCCACTGTCGTGGATGTAACCACGGCAGATGCTACGGGGGGTAGCACTTCATTGATGCGAGGGGAAGGGAACATTGCCATCTACGGGTCGAGGTGCAAGAGACGCAAGGGTTTTACCCAGGTTCAGCCCCTCCGGAGAGTAAAAGGCCTACGTCCTGCTAGATCTTTATTGCTCAGTGGAGAATTACAATGGGGGGGGCTCAGTCGGCGGCTACGCCGAGAGCTTACAGGGGGAGATTGGATCTCAAGTAAGGTGTCCTCTAGGGTTTAAGCTCGGGGGTTTATATAAGCACCCCCGATCTAGGGTTACATGGAGATAACTCCGAATCATATCAGTTGCTACTAATCCGGGATCCGCTATCCCCCTCGCAAGTAATCTTCTTGTCCAGCCGTGTGGACCTCCTCCTTGGGATCACGGCCCAGTCGCCTTAGGGCCCAGTCGCTTAGGCGACTGGCGATCCACCCGAGCCTCTATCTTCATGGCGACTGGGACTGGCGACCCACCCCCTATGGGCATATCCCCATCAGTTACTGATGGGGATACGCCCTAGGGGGCCCATCACCAACCTCACTCGCCAGATGAAGAGAGCCGAAGGCGGTTCCAGTCGGCGGGCGACTGGGTCATGCGCCCTAGCGACTGAAGCCCAGAGCGACTGAAGCCCGGAGCGACTGGATCTACAGAAGGCCCATGAAGCGTAGCGGCCCAAATAGCCTTATACCTGTAAACCCTAACTGGCTGCCTATATAAAGCCACCAGGGGCACCCCTTAGAGGGGGCATCTCATCATACATGTAATCTCAGATTAGATACAATCTCCCTCCCCCGCCTCCGGCGGCTACCACAAAGCAAGTCGCCTAACGCTGGCGACACTATGATCATAGTAGATTTCTAGCAGGACGTAGCGATCCTCCACCGAGGGGACGTGAACCTGGGTACATCGTGTGCCAATCTCGTTCCCGGAATCTCCAACGCCGCCTTGCTCTACACCTCTCATGTGCTACCCCGTAGCATCTGCCGTGGTCAAAACCTCGACAGTGGCGCCCACCGTGGGGCATGCGGTGCTTGGAGTGGTGATCCGGGCGGGATCCCTCATCATCAACAAGCATATCGATCTCATCTGGGCGAATCATCCAATTCAACCTCACGCGCAGCGGTATGGAATTTGTCGTTCATGTTATTAGATCTAATCTATCAGTGCAGCCGCCAGCCGCTGCAGTCCGCGGACGTACGGCCGTCATGTGGCGGCGGCGAATCCGTTCGGCCTGCACAAGACTTCGCGTCGTGAGGAGGAAAGATTACTGGTTCCGTGCCTCTGCACTGCAAGGCTAACATGCACGCACCATTGATCGGTTTACATTCAACTAATCATCTCTCTCCTTGTTACATAATCAATTGATTATTACACCTAGTAGATCGGTTTTCTATACTTCATCTCGTTATCTCTTTCACTGATCATCTAGTCGATTGATTATTTTATTAAGGCTACGTCTGATCCTCTAATACCCGCATGCTTTTCCATACGTATGCCTCCTGGACACGAACGAGAAATCAATATCTGGGGAATCTTCATCAACACCGGCCAGATCAACGTCAACAAACAGCAGCCATATCGCATCCGTCGGCCGCTGCACAAGGGATGGCATCGCGCGGACTCGCGTATGCTCTCCATGGCGCACGGCGGCGCATGCGCGCGCGGCTGGATCGGCCGCATCTTTCGATGCATACGCTTCTCGATTATTGCTGTGCCGAGGCATGCAGGAATTCTCCACTCGTTCACCCGTGAAAGCTAAGATCGCATCTTCACTTTCCTTTTATTTAATTACGAAGAAAGCAAATATCTATGTGTATGATCACCCCACTTTTAGCTGATCGTCTTTCGTTTGGCGTTTCTGAATTGGTCTAATATACTACTCTATTGTATTATCATTGATGAATACATGTACGAGGCAGCCGTGGCCGTCCGACTGCGATCAACGCTCCGACTCGCCCAACGCCGGCTCGCCTAAACGCGAGCTCGCCCAGCCCGGACTTGCCAGGGTGGACCCGTCGTCGCGCACTCGCCTGCCGCCTACTCGCCAGGCTCAGGGCCTCGTTCGCCGTGGACTCGTCGCCACCGGCTCGTCATGCCTGGCGACTCGCCTTCGCGGAATCGCTGCGCTCGGCGACTCGCCCACCACGTCGACTCTACCAGCGTTTAACAGCTAAGTTCATTTACATATTCGTGTATGATGTACAAGTTTAAAACATATCCGCCTGACGGTTCAATCTCCAAAGCCGACCACGCAGTCGCATACAACCCTCACTGGGACATAACCATAATTGAGATCAGTTTCGGTTTTGTATGATGTTTATTCGCGTCCGTCGAAGTAGTGAGTCTGGGTACCAAAAGGCCGACCTTGTCTCCGGGTTCAACGGCTGGCATCGCGTCCCTGTTACCCGGCAAGCGTTTGATGCTGGAGGTCTGCCTACTCATGAAAAGATCCGCATAAACCTTTCATACTGCTAACTGATCCATTTAACAACGCGTGATTTATCTACAAGTTGCGCGTCTTTACAAGTGTTCAATATATTTCATAAATACGCCTTATTGCAGTTGTATTTGTTTCTCCTTCTCAGCAAATGGCATGGCGTCTTTCTCGCCGCTCGGCACGCTCGGGGACTCGGCGCGCTCCTGACAGCGCCACTCGCCGGTCGCCCGAGCTCGCCACTCGCCACGCTTGGGGACTCGGCGCGCTCCAGACAGCGCCACTCACCGGTCGCCTGAGCTCGCCATCCGCCACGCTCGGGGACTCGGTGTGCTCTTGACAGCGCCGCTCGCCGGTCGCCCGAGCTCGCCATCCGCCACGCTCGGGGACTCGGCGCGCTCCGGACAGCGCCGCTCGCCGGTCGCCGAGCTCGCCATCCACCACGCTCGGGGACTCGGCGCGCTCCAGGACAGCGCCTCTCGCCGGTCGCCTGAGCTCGCCGATCGCCACGCTCGGGGACTCGGCGCTCAGGACAGCGCCTCTCGCCGGTCACCCGAGCTCGACACTCGCCACGCTCGGGGACTCGACGCGCTCCAGACAGCGCCGCCCGCCGTTCGCCCGAGCTCGCCACTTGCCACGCTCGGGGACTCGGCGCGCTACAGACAGCGCTACTCGCCAGTCGCCCGACCTCGCCGCTCGCCACAACACAACTTTGTCCACAGCGTCGACCCGGTGTCCGCTGCGTCGACTGCGCCACAGCGCGCCTCAGTCCGCCGCGTTGAGCATGACTCCGCCGCGCCGACTTCGCCCAGAGCGACCGCTTCCACAGCGTCGACCCCGTGTCCGCTATGCCGACCGCGCCACAGCGCGCCCCAGTCCGCCGCGTAGACCATGTCCGCCGCGTCGACCTCGCCAACTCCGAGTCGCCAAAGAGAGCTCTGCGTCATGCTGCGCACCTCACCACTGGGTGTCCTCTTCCTTCGGGATGAAATTTCAATTGCCGTCATCAACCTTTGGCAGAGAAGCCCGAACTGGCTAAGTAGTGCGAGCTCCGGCTCGACCACTACGACGCCAGGGGAAGGACCTCCATTGGAGTCGCACGCTCGACTGGCCTTACGGGCCAAGATGACCGGCTCGGCTCTGCCTCCGGGCACCCATGTCCCTCTCTACCTTGGACAGAGCGACCTGAAAAGCTAAGTACTGCGCTAGCGAGGTCGCCACAGCGGCCCAACGCGTCCAGGAAAAACGCCGAGTACGGAGCCCTCCTTGGGGTCGCTAAGCGACTGGCCTCCCGGGCCACGAGATGCGACTCGCCTCCGCAATCATCAGGCAAACAAATCGCCCTCCTCTACCTTAGGCAGGTGACTTGAACGGCTAAGTACTTCGACTAGGGACCCCGCAAAACGGACCCGCGGCTCGCCAAGGAAAACACGCCAAATCAAGAACCCCTTTGGAGTCGCCACGCGACTGGCCCCACGGGCCACGACGAGAGGCACGCTATAAGATACAGCGTCAAATAAACGCCACCCATGAGGCTGCTACTCGCGCTATATGACTACGTACTACGACCGGGGACGCCCGGCTCGGCAAGGAAAACAGTCAAGCGGTAGCCTTCATCGGGATCGCCTAAGCGACTGGAAACCACAGCGACATGCATAAAATTATTTAGTCGCCACAGCGACATTGCTCATTACATTTCTTACAAATTCAAGGCCCTAACATTGGCCCATACAAAACAATTGTTTTATTTTCCTTCCGCAGGAACAGCAGCAGCAGTGGCGACCCACTCGCCATCCTTGCCATCAGCATCGCCCGCACCTTCGCCACGCTTGGGGACTGGCCGGACGCCGGTCTCCGGGATTCATCCTCGCCACGCTCGGGGACTGGTCGCATGCCGGTCTCCGGGATTCGTCTTCACCATGCTCGGGGACTGGACGGACGCCGGTCTCCGGGATTCGTCCTCGCCACGCTCGGGGACTCGCCCGTCGCCAGTCTCCCGGACTTGCCCTCGCCGTGCTCGGGGACTCGCCGGTCTCCGTGGCTCGCCACTCGCTGCTCTCCGCAGCTCGTCACTCGCCGCACTTGCGGACTAATTTCGCTTGGGTGACACGCCGAGATATCAAGGAGAATAAGACTCAAGCCGCCTTCATCGAAGCCGACTCGAGCCTCGGGGACTACACCCACTGGATACACTGAGCGTCGTTCCAGCGGCTTGACATCTCGTTGTGTTCTATCTTCATCAACAGCTCATCGTGCATTGCGACCCCAAGGTGCACCAGACACGTCACACGTACTGCCGCCCGTCTATATCAACCACTTCACCGACATCGTCGATCGTCACACAAAATTCAAGCACGAGGCTCGACGTCAAGAATGCCCCGTTCGCTGTTGCAGAGACAATTCATCGTTGTTTAACTGCCGGCATCTGAAGCCAACTCGAGTGCCCCACTAGTACTCACGTGAATCAGCCAATCAAGCTTGCTAGTCGCATGGATTTTAACGGCCAGACCGTCAGTTACATGCATGAGAAGAATTCTATACTAGTCAAGACAGCTCCTGCAGACTGGTTCGATTACAACATCTTGTCGCAATGTTCAGACTTCATCTCCGCTGCGGCCGGTCTACTTCAACATCTGTCCGTCTCTACCGCTGCATCAACAATCTCTCCTACGACTACATCATACATCATTGCAGAGAAATGCACATGCTGGAGGGCTCAACACCAACATCGCTCGTCTACGCGTCTCCATGCCAGGAGTACCAAGGCACGTAGCAGTCCAAGTGATATAAGGTTTAAGCAAAGTGCGCTGCACGCATGATTGGACAACTTAGCTCGGGAGCTTCTCTGGTTCTGATGCTCCAAAACATGAAGACCACACTAGCTCAATGATCAGCGGTCAGTTACGGCATCAAGTCCGGAAGACGCTGCTACTCCATCGTCGTGAATTCGTTCGGATCGGCCAACTTCATCTTTGCACCGTCTGATATCAGTGCCGAGTACACCAGCACCATCTAACATGGCTTGGTCGCCTCACCATCAACTTGGCGACTTCACCGACTTCTTCACCTACAATAACACTGCTCCGACAGCTACAATCTACTTCAGCACCTGCACTCCATCCACGCCGACTGGCTCTGACACCGACTGGCTCTCGCCGACTGGTTCACGTCGACTGGTTCACGCCGATTGGCCTACGCCGACTGGCTCGTTTCGACGGCCTCCTGTTTCACGATTGTTTCCTCTATTTCAGGAGCCCGTCGCCGATTCACCTCGACCCATCGCCAAGCCTCTTCGCGCCCTGCCTCAAGCCCGCGCCGAATCCACGACGCGCTCGGGGACTACTGATGGGGATACGCCCTAGGGGGCCCATCACCAACCTCACTCGCCAGATGAAGAGAGCCGAAGGCGGTTCCAGTCGGCGGGCGACTGGGTCATGCGCCCTAGCGACTGAAGCCCAGAGCGACTGAAGCCCGGAGCGACTGGATCTACAGAAGGCCCATGAAGCGTAGCGGCCCAAATAGCCTTATACCTGTAAACCCTAACTGGCTGCCTATATAAAGCCACCAGGGGCACCCCTTAGAGGGGGCATCTCATCATACATGTAATCTCAGATTAGATACAATCTCCCTCCCCCGCCTCCGGCGGCTACCACAAAGCAAGTCGCCTAACGCTGGCGACACTATGATCATAGTAGATTTCTAGCAGGACGTAGCGATCCTCCACCGAGGGGACGTGAACCTGGGTACATCGTGTGCCAATCTCGTTCCCGGAATCTCCAACGCCGCCTTGCTCTACACCTCTCATGTGCTACCCCGTAGCATCTGCCGTGGTCAAAACCTCGACAGTGGCGCCCACCGTGGCGTTGGAGATATGCCCACTGATGGTGGGTGACCGGGCCTGGTGTTGCAGTCGGAGGAAGGGCCTGGTGACCGGACGGCGTAACTCCACTGATGGCTCGCCAGTCCCAGTCCTTCTTCGGCCGTTAGGGGCTGAAGCCTCATGGACCCTTCCAGGAGAGTGGGGCGCAGTCGCTTCGATAGCGGCTCAGCCCCTTCCTTGGAGGGCTCCGCCTTGTCCTCCGGGCGAGAGGTCGCCTCCTCTTCAGCCGCGCCCTGGGACGAGGACTCGGCACCCCTCTTCGACCCGCGCGGGAGTCTGATGAAGTCCCGCGCCTCCGACTCCGACTCGGTGCGCTCCTCCTCCTCGTCGACCTCTTCCTCCTCGCCCTCGGTCATCTCCGGTGGTTCCTTCCCGGCGAGAGGAGGGAGGTGGTCCGCGATCTTCTGCCAACGCTGTAATCGAATCAAAGGGACAAGTCAGAAAGGAAGAAGCGCGGCCAGGCCGTGCGAAGTCGCCATGCGAAGCATTACCTGAGGCGCTGGGGTGTCTTCGGTGTAGGGCTGCAAGCCGTCTTCGAAGGAAGTGAAGGTGGCAGTAGTGATCTTGGCAAGCGCCTTCCGGTACTCGCCCTCGTCCCACTCGGTCGCCGTCGACCGGGTGCGGTCATTCTGTCCCCGGTACTCCCACATGGGGTGAGCTCGGCACCGCAGGGGGATCAGCCGCCGGCCAAGCCAACAGTTGTACATGTCGACCGCCGTCAGGCCGTCATCTTTTAGCGCCTGGATCGCTTGGCGCATATCCTTCACCACCTTCTCCTGCTCGCGCGGCAGCGACCGGACATTGAGGCGCCGCGGGACGCTCGGCTCGGGACTGTATTGGGGAATGCATACCTCGCCCGGGGGAGTGTACTCCTTGGCGTAGAACCAGAAACGACGCCACAGCGGCTCGCGCCTTCTTGGGGCGCGCCATGTCGATGAAGCTTTCCCCGGACTTCACCTGGAAGGTGATCCCCCCGGTTGGGATGAGTGCTTCGCTGTTCTTGCTGGCCCGAGTCGCCCGCCCATGGAAGATGGACACCCACAGCGGGAAGTAGGGCGGACAGCCCAAGTAGCATTCGCACAGCGCCACGAACAGAGAAATCTGCTGGACGCTGTGCGGCCCGAGGTCGGAAACCTTGATGCTGTAGAAGGCCAGCAACTGCCGGAGGAAATCGGAGGTGGGGAGAGCGAACCCGCGATCGAGGAAGCTCATGAAGATCACGAACTCCCCGGGCCGTGGGAGGGGCTCCGTCTCGTTCGCCGGCGGAACCCGCCATCGCTGTGGGTTAAACTCCGGGATGACCGCGGTGGCGACGTAGGGGAGGAGCGACTCCCGCGTGACCTTCGACTCTGCCCCAACCCTTCGCCGCCATGGATGTGTGTGGAGTTTGGAATGAAGATGAGATGAAGAGAAGATGGGGGATGAATGCGGAGGAGTGTTGAACCCTAATCCTAGGGGCGACCCTTTATACCGCCCGCACTCGCTCAGATTGAGGATGAAATCTGTTCGTTGAATCGTCCCGGAATCGCCGCCCCGCAATCAACGGTCGAGATCTGCGCCGTCACCGGCTGAATAGCCGTTAAACTAGCCGTTAGCGGTCACGTCGAGCCCAACGGTCAACAACATGCAAACGGTGTGCGCCTCGGTTAACATGAAATCTAGCCGTTGGCCTCTCCACGTGTCTCTATGATGACTACGCGTCGACTGGCAAACGGCGACTGGCCAGAGCCGACTGTCACACGCCGACTGACTGATCAAATTCTGGCGACTAAGACTGCCACCGCACCCGCGACTTTATCTTTGGAAGCCCGGCGGCGACTCATCTTGATCCATCACCGCGCCTCTCCAAGACTTGCTCCAGATCCGCGCTTCATCACCACCGCGCTTGGGGACTACTGATGGGGATATGCCCATAGGGGGTGGGTCGCCAGTCCCAGTCGCCATGAAGATAGAGGCTCGGGTGGATCGCCAGTCGCCTAAGCGACTGGGCCCTAAGGCGACTGGGCCGTGATCCCAAGGAGGAGGTCCACACGGCTGGACAAGAAGATTACTTGCGAGGGGGATAGCGGATCCCGGATTAGTAGCAACTGATATGATTCGGAGTTATCTCCATGTAACCCTAGATCGGGGGTGCTTATATAAACCCCCGAGCTTAAACCCTAGAGGACACCTTACTTGAGATCCAATCTCCCCCTGTAAGCTCTCGGCGTAGCCGCCGACTGAGCCCCCCCCATTGTAATTCTCCACTGAGCAATAAAGATCTAGCAGGACGTAGGCCTTTTACTCTCCGGAGGGGCTGAACCTGGGTAAAACCCTTGCGTCTCTTGCACCTCGACCCGTAGATGGCAATGTTCCGTACCAGGCCTTTTACTGTCGTGGATGTAACCACGGCAGATGCTCCCTCTTCGGCAGCGACTACGACTCGGACTCTGTCGAGGCCCCGCGTTACCGCTACCCGACCGCAGTCTTCATGGCAGGGGGTGAAGAAGAGCTCCCAGTCGACGCCTTCACCACTCCCCTCCCCGCAACCGCCACCGCAACCGAGATCGAGGCGCACCGGGCGGCCCTCGAGGAGCAGAGGAAAAAGGAGCTCGCCGAAAGGCAGAAATTCCGCCTCGAGCAAGATGAAGTAAGGGCCGTGTCCCACTATCGTCAGCAGCGAAACCGCCGGCGCATGGAGCGCGCCCGCGCGAACGACTTTCCCAGCGCACGCCTTAACTTCGACGACTGCCTGGTACTCCGGCTCTATCCCCACTCTATCTGCAGCAGCCCGACTTCCTTCCGGGATGTCAGGGTTTTGGACTCGGGCGACCCGGATTTCTCCGTCTGGGTCGTCGAAGTTAAGGCGTGCGCTGGGAAAGTCGTTCGCGCGGGCGCGCTCCATGCGCCGGCGGTTTCGCTGCTGACGATAGTGGGACACGGCCCTTACTTCATCTTGCTCGAGGCGGAATTTCTGCCTTTCGGCGAGCTCCTTTTTCCTCTGCTCCTCGAGGGCCGCCCGGTGCGCCTCGATCTCGGTTGCGGTGGCGGTTGCGGGGAGGGGAGTGGTGAAGGCGTCGACTGGGAGCTCTTCTTCACCCCCTGCCATGAAGACTGCGGTCGGGTAGCGGTAACGCGGGGCCTCGACAGAGTCCGAGTCGTAGTCGCTGCCGAAGAGGGAGAGGATGGAGTCATCCTCGAAGCCACCTTCGAAGTCGCTCGGGTGGGAGACCAGGGAGATAGAGTCCTTGGTTGATGCTGTGGCGATGGAGCGGGCAGTCGGGGACGCAGCGGTGGATCCCGCAACCGACGTTGCAGCGATGATGTCGGTGAAGTCGGCGTCGATCGCAGCGATGACGGAGTCGATGGCCGGGATGGTGTCGGCGGAATCGGCGGCTGGAGCGGTGTCGGCGGTGTCGGCGACTGCCAAGGCAACAGTGGAGTTGGCGGTCGGTGCCACGACCGCCGACTCGGCATCGTCTTCCAGGGCCGCCTCGGCCTCCGCGTATACCTCGCCGGTGACCGGGCGAGTAGCAGTGAGGAGCTGCCCGGGCGCGAAGGGGTCGTGCGAGCGACTGGGGCGAGGCTCAGAGGGGTCGCTGACGCCGGCGAGCCCAACGAAGAGGTTGATGGAGCCGATCGGCACCATCCAGGCGTGCTTGAGAGGCGACGAGGCGGGCCGGTAGGTGCTTGGCTGGATGTGGAAGAAATTGCCGGTGGCGATCATCCTGCCGGAAGCAACCGGCCGCCGTATTGGCGAGTAGGGCCTCGCCGTAGCTCGAAGGCTTGATGTCCCATGCCCCACGGTGGGCGCCACTGTCGTGGATGTAACCACGGCAGATGCTACGGGGGGTAGCACTTCATTGATGCGAGGGGAAGGGAACATTGCCATCTACGGGTCGAGGTGCAAGAGACGCAAGGGTTTTACCCAGGTTCAGCCCCTCCGGAGAGTAAAAGGCCTACGTCCTGCTAGATCTTTATTGCTCAGTGGAGAATTACAATGGGGGGGGCTCAGTCGGCGGCTACGCCGAGAGCTTACAGGGGGAGATTGGATCTCAAGTAAGGTGTCCTCTAGGGTTTAAGCTCGGGGGTTTATATAAGCACCCCCGATCTAGGGTTACATGGAGATAACTCCGAATCATATCAGTTGCTACTAATCCGGGATCCGCTATCCCCCTCGCAAGTAATCTTCTTGTCCAGCCGTGTGGACCTCCTCCTTGGGATCACGGCCCAGTCGCCTTAGGGCCCAGTCGCTTAGGCGACTGGCGATCCACCCGAGCCTCTATCTTCATGGCGACTGGGACTGGCGACCCACCCCCTATGGGCATATCCCCATCAGCCACCAACTGGCCAGCAAGCCGTTGGGAACAACCAAAAAGCAATCCAAGGAAGTGGACGCTTATTATTGAAGGCCTTGTTAACTTTTCTTATATTTCCGCACCAAGGGGTTTGGGATGGTGGAGGGGATAGTTTTTAATCTATCCAAAAGTGAGTAAAGGCTCCGCGTTATCACCTTTTTTCGATGATTGATTCATATATCGACTCTGTGTTACCTATCATGTAATCTTTTCTTGAGTTTAATTGGGTATTTTTCAGAGGAATTTCATGGTACCCTGGTACTCCAAAACTATGCGATGGAGTACCAGGGTGATGTGGCCGTCTGTGATGGGGGATAAGTACATAATATACTTTTCTGGGAGTGCTAGAAGATCAATTTGCACTTTCACCCTCCACCCCCCATGACGATATTACAGGAGCAGAGTAGCGCCGCCTCCCTTCTCCCTGTTCTCTGCCCCCGTCTGTGATGGGGAAACTATTACAAGAATGGATGTAAAGGAGCCATGCAAGGGCAAAAAATGATAATATGGAAACAACACTGACATACTTTGAAGTTTCTGCAGTGGTAGCCTGTGGGACATTAGTACACACAAAATATTCAGTGGCATCAACAAACATATATCTAGCATCAATATGAATTTTTGGGAAAAAGGACCACCTCCACGAGTGAATTGTCAAAAAGACCACCTCCGAGTGAAATTGACAAAAAAGACCACCTGCGACGTGGCGGCAAGCTCGCCAAGCGACACGTGGCACCTGCGATTGTGTTAGATTGTGTTAGCTATAACTAGGTGCTCTGTACTTCTTGGTCGACAATACCCTGGTGACTACCCCTGTGACTGTGATGTGTGTGTTAGTCACCCTGTGTGTGAGGTGCTTGGTTGTGAGGGGCTAAGTCACTGTGGATCAGCTCGGCAAAGTGATGTTTATCACGGGTGTGAATTAATTTTGTAATGACACTTGCATTTCCAAGTTGTATTTATGTTTGTGACTTGTTTGCAGGAAATCAGAGCAATGGAAAGGAAAATGAAGAGAATAATTAATACTAGTAGTTAGGTTTTAGTCTAGGTGTTATTTCTGTTTTGGCAAAGCCTTGTAATTTCCTTCTATTGATTTATTGTAATATAGCCAGAATTTTGTAATAAAAATGTAATGTGTTTGATTATTAATAAAGCTCTTATTTTTCTTAGGTGAAAATGTTGTAATTATTATTCAAAGTGTATATTGAAATACAAGTTGAATATTTCCTAATTATTGAAATGTGGATTCAAATGGTACATTCAAATACCAATTCAGTTGCCCTAGTCATTTGAACTTAACATATAATTTGGACTTCAATTCAAATGTTTACTTTCCCTCCAAACCTAAGTGCAAAGAGGCCATGTCAAAATCTATCCCACTCTCACCACAACTACACCCTAGTTCATAGCGAGAGAGTGAGACATCGATGCCCCTAGGTTTTATGCATTTAGGCGCGAAAAATATTCCCGTTTTTTTTGATGAAATGCACATCCCTTTTTCTAAATCTACCCCTCGTTTTTCCTAAAACCTGGGTTATTACAATGAGGCAGCGAGGAAGAGGACATAGTACGACTACCTTCCCCGATCTAATTCATTGAATTCCGCAACTACGCATACTTCATCGAGAGGCACACTATAATGGTAATCATGTGATCTATGACTACATTAATCGTGATTTACGTGGTAGAAACTTTTAATTACTGTTGGCTACCTGGCACCTTTTTTTGGTAGGCTACTTTTTATCATAATGTTAGCTTTGAGTAAACTACGGACTGCATGCATTTATCGATGCGGATGCCAAACCAAGGAAAATGAAAGAAGGACCTAGAGGCGACTAGGTCCCGAACATCGTACCGGTAATAATGCCCCCCTCCCCCCCACACCCACCCAATACACACAGACACACAAAACACATGGAAGTTCGAACATGTGTAGCACATTTGGATTGTAATGAATTTCACTTCATTTTTAAATCCTTCAATATAAACAGTGTAGTGAAACATCCAATATTTTGTAAGATAGTAACATATTTACAACATAAATTTAAATACATGGGCAGAGGGAGATTTTTAATTTTGGTTTTGTAATGTCCACTACTAAAATCATTGAATTTCAGCGATTTCGGGTTGAATTTTGGCCAAAGGGCGGGAATTTTCTCTCTAATTAAATTCATCCCTTTTTTATTAATTCATGCGCACTAATGAAATGTTTGAAATATTTAGATAGAAATTTCATTATTTTGACTCGTGTACTGAAATCACTAAATTTTTGTGAATCTTGACAAATTTCTCAATGGAAGGCATTTCCATCTAGAGGCGAGTGGAATCCACCACCAAGTAGAATCACCTGAAAAAACTCAACCAAACCGTAAGAGTGAAGAGAGTCGCCGTGGCTAAGTCCCCGAATTTACAAGTTGCTATTTCTAAAAAAATGATGCTTTTGTAAGGTAGGAGAATGTATAGGTAACATTGCCCAGGACCGCCCCTATCTTCCGTCGGCCCATCTTTAGGATAGGGATCAAGACATTGACCTTGTCAGGCCTGCTGTTGATGCCGCAATGAAAGCTGATAGCGCCACAGCGCAGGCATCAACATACGACCTTGCCAACATCCTTTGCAGCACGTCCAAGAGATCCGACGCCGCCGACGCGGTAGATGAAATTCCGATCCACTAGAAGAGACCTCCAGCATCACATGTTACAAAACGATGCCCCACAAGAGGGAGAGCGACACTTATAGTGCCGCCATCGCCCGATCTGGGAGATCCAGATCTAGGATTTCTCTAGAAACATATCGGGAGGAGGTGGCAGATAGCAGCAACGACACCCCCCAACAAGGTAACAACGACCGAGGACCCCGCCATCATTAGCCCAAGGATGCCCCATCCCACGCAATAGCCATAGGTTCCGCGTTGTTCGCCATCGATCTCCCCGCAGAGGCCACGACGCCATATGACATGCTGTCGCCGAAGCAACCACGCCATGATGCGCGGCGGCCGAGCGACTCCCAAGCCCTAGGGCGTCGTCCTGGGACGATTCCTTCGGCCGTGGTTGCAAGATGAGACCTCAGCACCGTCAACGCTAACGCTGGCTAGGCTTAGCCATACCGGACCCTATGGTGACGGTGGGAGAGGAGGGATGGACATGGCAGGGGCTATGGGCGCTGAGATTTTAGCCCCCCCCAGCCCCCACCTATCAAACGCGCGAGGGAGATGAGAGGCTATCCCAATTAGATTGGTTATGATCAAGGATCCCTCCATATTTGTTTCAATGGAATATATTAATATCACGAAGATACCATCAGCCTCTGCACCACTAAGATCTCTAAAGACATCAAGGTTGCACACATCCAAGAAAAAAATAAAAAAAGAGAAAAAACCACGTCGCAATGATGAAACACTCGCAACATCAACACTTTAACCACCACCTGACACAACACCCGGACTACAAAAAAATATTCTCCAAAAGCAACGCCTCCAAGAAGGAAACAATATACAAGCGTTGTTGTTGCCCGATCGAGGATCTTGGGTTTTCACCCTGAATAAAGTCCAATTTCACAAAACAATGCCTTCAGCAAGATCACTACCAGGTACAACCAATGGAAGCTAGACCTTGGACTTTCACCTTGGAAATCGCGACTCGGTACTCGAAGAGCACCACCAAAAATAAATGCAGTCCGCACATGTGCTTCCACCCCCTCTTGCCAAGGCTGCTCCTACAAGTCATCAAACACCCAACACAAAGGAAGAACATGTGCAAGTCTTCATCACAACCAATACACCTCTCCACTATTGCAAACCTCCGATCCCGGACACCATACCTTTCTCCACCTCTATCAATATCATGGAAATATATACTGAGACATGTCCCATGGCACCGACAAGAAAGGGAAGCTACACTCCATGCCCTGATGAATCCACACTGGCTGAAGATAAGAGCGCGCAAGGCCAGAGCAATTTCGATCTAGCTATCCAGCGGCTCCATGTACCAAAGTATAGAAATCTTCGAGATGAAGACCGGAACACGTCGGCGTCCAGATCGAGAAGGCCGACATGAAGAAGATCGACGACTTGGTGCACGAAGAACATTAGGGCCAGGCCTCTTCTATTCTTTCATGCGGCAAGCAGCCCCCACTAAGCCATTCACCACCCAACGGGTCCTTTCGCCCGATCTTCCCTGTCGGCAACCTAGGAGGTCGTAATCAGCAGAGGAGAAGATGACCCGCGCCACCCACAATCTGCGCCAAGGGGCTGCCCAAACCACAACAGGCCGACGATGCGACCACCGCCACGCCATCATTGGAGAAGACGCTCGCTTGCACCACCTCCACATAACCTCGCTTCCGCGCCTAGCCGAGCGTCGCATCCCCGCCAGCCGTCATGTCCCGCGCCGCCTACCTTCGAACAAGGAGGTGCCGGAGCCCTGCCGCCACCGATCAGGCTTCGCTCGACGATGCACCCCAACGGCGGTGGATTGGTGGGGACAAGGGGAGGGCTTAGAGGGACGCGGACAAAGGAGGATTCCAGGTGGCTCATGGAACCGTGCGGAAACCCTATCATCCCATCATATATTGAGCTCAAGTCTATCTCTAATAGTACATAGTACATATCTGCTCTTTTAATTTAAAATGCACCGTTGCGCTCATGACAACACAAAACAATAACCTCTTTACCTGTTCCTGGCTAATCATAAGTGGAGCACAAAAGCGCCAATATCTGGAACTTGGCTTACGATTGAAAAGATGTCATTCACACTTTCTTAATTATTATCTTATTAATCGCTAATCTTTACTACTGCCGTGTGATGAGAAGCCTCAATTGAAATTGGAAACTTGCATACATGGTGATGACAGACTGCGATAATAACAGATAAGAGAGTACACCAAGTAAACTGTAATCATAGTCAAACATCAAGTGGGTATTAATTTAGAAATGGTGTTTTCTAATTGCATATTCAAGAGCTATCTAGTCCCTGTTCAAATCCTTCGTGCCCAAGTCAAATGGCTTTGCGAATGTGCCTTATATACGTACACATCTGCACGTTACCAAGTCTGATATGTTCTTAAGCTCGCCTCTTTTTTGCCTCCGGCAGGTCAAGCTTCAGTGAAACGTGGCATTAGTTTCTCTAGCTTTGGAAGCGCGGAGTCCTACAAGCGCTTTGATCAGCAACAACCGAGAGGGCAGCGGCGCAGCAGCGTAACACCAGAGCACTTCCATTCTCGTACGGACTCAGTTGGTGATGAGATGCCACCGCTGATGGATGATCCCCCAGTACAACCTGCTGTTGATGATCTAGGCCAGAAGACAGTATATGCAGATTCCGATGGTGTAGAAGCGCCAACCCCGAAGGAGGTGGAGTCCAGGCTTGCAGCTAGGGTCGATGCCATGTTGGTTGAACAAGGGTGCGATGCACAATAGATAAATACCCTAGCAGGGACAGATGCATCAATGCCAATCATCCAGTTTCCCGATGAGGAAGGACACGGCATCGATAATGGTCAGGCCAGCCACATCCATGTTGGCATGACAGCTGATATGCTGACGCAGATGCAGCGTCTGCAAGGCCGGCAGGGGGCAGGTTCGGTATGCAGTAGCTGGGAGCATGGACCGCGGGCCAGTGACATGATCCCTGGCCTCCAGGGCTTATCTAATCTGCAGGTTTCATTTGGATCCATGAGTGATACCTCGATGTTACCAGCTGATACAATCCTTGGGAAGAGGGGAGCAGAGGAGCAGGAAGTGCAAGGCGGGCATCTGGAGCTCTCCTTAGGGCTGGACTATAAAGGCAAAGAAGATGGTGGAAAACCGAAGAAGGGGAAGACACAAGGCCAAGAGAAGGGGCATGCTGAGAGGCGCCATGCTGAAGTGATGTACATCAGGAGGTCCAAGAAACTGACGGCAACCGGGCATACGCCTACCGGTACACTGACGAGACCTAATGGCGGGTCTCGTCAGGGGCAATGAATTGCATATCTTTCAACTATCAGGGAGCTGGGAATAAACCGACAGTTCGTGAACTTGCTACTATTTCCCAAGTCTGGAGTCCGTGTTTACTCTTTTTATGTGAAACTAGGAAAAGTAAGAATAAGATGCGCTTGCGTCATAGGCTAGGTTTAGGAGGTTTTACAGGTTTTAGTAGTGATGGTTTGAGTGGTGGTTTATCCTTGTTTTGGCATGATCAAATAAGTGTAGAGGTCCAAGAAGTTAATAAAAGATATATTGATGTGTATGTGCGTGAGTCACCGGGTGCCCCTCAATGGTGCCTTACTTGTGTTTATGGTGAACCGAGGGTGGAGGATACATCGTATGTGGGACAAAATAAGAAACCTAAAATATGCATCTAACCTTCCTTGGCGTGTAATTGGAGACTTTAATGAAGCGCTTTGGCAAGAGGAGCATCTCTCTAATACCCCACGATCTGTAAATCAAATGGATGCTTTTCGAGAAGTTTTATATGAATGTGATTTAACAGACCTTGGCTTTTCAGGTGTGCCGTATAAATATGATAATAAAAGAAGCGGAAGAGCGAATGTCCGGGTGCGTCTCGACCGAGCAGTGGCATGCCCTGCGTGGAGGGATCGTCTCTCTGATACGAGGGTGCAGCACCTGTCATCCCGGTATCAGACCACTGCCTAATTCTTGTCCAGATGGAACGAGAGGTGAAAATCCCGAGCCGACAGCCAAGACGCCAGTATGAAATCATGTGGGAGCGGGAGTCGGACCTGACTGAACGAGTTGCAGCAGCCTGGAAGGAAGCAGTGCAGAAGCATGATTTAGCCGATGTAATGCATGGGCTTGACCAGGTAATGAAGATGCTACAGACCTGGTGTAAGAAACGTTTTGGGAATATTCTACGGGAATTAAGCAAAGCCAGAAGTGAATTGGAAATGCTCAAAGTAAATAACGCAGACCAAGCTGATATACGTAGGGCTACAGACCACATGCAAGAGCTGCTGTACAAAGAAGAATTGTTATGGCTACAAAGATCGCGGGTCACATGGCTTAAGGAGAGCGATAGAAACACATGTTTTTTTTCATCAGAAAGCTGTTTGGCGAGCAAGGCGAAATAAGATAAAGAGATTAAAAGATAGTGAAGGAGCATGTACAGAAGTACCAAGTGATTGGAACCTCGTATGACAACATCATACTCTAAGGAGCTCTTTACCCCTGATTCTGCACTTAATTCTAAGGCTCTAATAGCAATAACAAAGGAGAGGGTAACGAATGACATGAACGTTGATATGTGCAAGGAATTTACTGATGAAGAGATGAGGGATGCTATGTTTCAAATAGGGCCTCTCAAGGCATCTGGCGTGGATGGATTTCCAGCCCGGTTTTATCAGCGCAACTGGAGAACAATTAAAGAGAAAGTAATCAATGCAGTTAAACTGTTATTTGTCACAGGGAGTATCCCTGATGGGGTTAATGATACGGCCATCGTCTTAATACCCAAGGTTGATCAACCAGAAACTCTCAAGGATTTTAGACCTATCAGCCTATGTACGGTAATTTATAAAGTTATAGCGAAGTGTATGGTTAATAGGCTCCGGCCTATCCTGGGTGAAATTGTTTCCATCAACCAAAGCGCATTTGTGCCAGGACGGCTGATCACTGATAATGCATTGGTCTCTTTTGAATTCTTGCATTTTATTGAACATAACTCAAATTCGAATAATTATTTTTGCGCCTACAAACTGGACCTTTC
Organism: Lolium perenne; assembly: GCF_019359855.2. NCBI lineage: Eukaryota > Viridiplantae > Streptophyta > Magnoliopsida > Poales > Poaceae > Lolium > Lolium perenne. The sequence continues at coordinate 195,483,138 of NC_067245.2, forward strand.
CAAGGCTTATGACATAGTGGATTGGGATTTTTTTGAAGAAGGTGATGCAAAGGATGGGTTTCTCGCATCGATGGGTGGACTGGATAATGTCACGTGTCACATCGGTGCAGTACAAGGTCAAATTCAATGGGAATCTTCTGGATTCATTTTCTTCTTCTCGGGGCCTCCGACAAGGTGATCCTCCCTCTCCATTCTTGTTCTTTTTTTGTCACAAACGGGTTATCTACACTCTTACAAGATGCAGTAGACAATCACACTATAGAACCACTCAAGGTATGCCGAACTGCCCCAGGGGTCTCTCATCTTTTATTCGCTGACGACAGCTTGCTATTTTTTAAGGCACAGGAATTACAGGCCCAAAGAGTCAAGGATATACTAGACACGTATGCATCTAGAACGGGATAGCTTATTAATCCTGGCAAATGTTCCATCATGTTTGGCGATGCATGCCCGCAGGCCAGGCGCATAGAGGTTAAGCAAATGCTACAATTTGAACAAGAAACTTTTGAATCCAAATACCTTGGACTACCCACACCTGATGGTAGGATGAGCAGGGACAAGTTCCAAAGCCTCCAAGCAAAGCTAGACAAGTGCTTAGTGGAATGGGATGACACCCATAAGTCCCAAGCAGCAAAAGAGATCTTGATTAAAGTTGTTGCATAGAAAATTCCAGTATATGTGATGAGCGTGTTCAAATTGCCGTTTGGTCTCTGTGATGAGTTGACGAAGATGATTCGTAGCTACTGGTGGGAAGCGGAGAATGGAAAGCGGAAAACCCATTGGGTGGCATGGGATATCATGCTACGGCCTGAAGACTATGGTGGCATGGGATTCCGAGACATGCGACTCTTCAACCAGGCCTTGCTAGCTCGTCAAGCATGGCGCCTTTTGTAGCACCCCAATACCCTGTGTGCGCAAATTCTTAAAGCTAAGTACTATCCTAATGACTTCCTCCTAGATATTGTCTTCTCAGGTAATGGATCCTCCACTTGGCATTCCAACGAGTACGGTCTTGAACTGCTCAAGGAAGGCGTAATTTGGCACGTTGGTAATGACGCAAAGATACGAGTATGGCGTGACCCCTGGATTCCGAGGGAGTCGGATCACCACCCAACAACTGACCAGGGAAGATGCGTATATCGGTGGGTGTCTGACTTCATCATGCCAAATGGAGCATGGGATATGCAGTGCCTCCAACAATATTTCAACCAAGAGGACATTCAGGCAATTGTCCAGATTAAACCGTTGACGAGGCATGAGGAAGATTTTGTTGCATAGTTCCCTGATAAACGGGGCATGTTCACGATTAGGGGTGCATACCGACTGGGCCTTGATTGAGCGATGATGAAGCAGGACCGAGGAGCTAATAGTGCCAGACCGAATGGGAGGCAGCCTACATGGAAGCTAATTTGCACTAGTAGGAAAAGGGCTAACTGTGGCGCACCATTTCCTCTTTCTGTGGCGCACGAGGCCGTCGCCACAGTTGCCACGCGACTAGTATTAGAATTCTATGGCGCAGCACCGGGTGCGCCACAGAAGTTTGGAATTCTGTGGCGCATGCGCACCAGTGCGCCACAAAATCTTTGAGAATTCTGTGGCGCACCTGCACACATGCGCCACAGAATTTGGCTGTAGATTTTGTGGCGCATCTGCTTTCGTGCGCCACAGAATATTTATAAGTTTTTATGGCGCACTACCATTGCATGCGCCACAGAATGTTAATTTTTGGATTTTCGAATTTTTCCCATTTCTGCAGTATATACTGGTATTTGACAGGAAATATACAGGAAATACATAGCACAATCCAGAAATAACAGAAATACTCACAAATGACATGATACACACAAATCTTCATCATTACATCATTTAGATCCAAATTATTACACAAGTACAAATGTGTTCATCGTCGCATACACATGCATCGTCACCGGCCACCTAGACTAAAGTAAAGTATAGTACAACCGCGGTGGCGGTGAGTAAGAGGGGGACCAAGAACTTCAGCCGGTTCTTCTTCTTCCCCACGTGTGCCCTCCACTGTGCTACCGCCTCCTCTCTAGTCGCGTATCCCTTGTAGCTGTTCCCGCTGAACTTGTGCACCTGTTCGAGACAGTCCTGCCACTCCTCGTAGACACCTGGAACCCGACCCTTGTACACAACATACGTCGGCATCTCTATTGACAAGGCATATTAGTATATCATATTAGTACATCACGCATATATATATATGTTGATAAATATTAGAGCAAAGCATATAGTAAAGTTGAACACGTCAACAATAAGTTTGCGAGGCGCACACACAAGACGACGTCCATCGATACACCTAAACCGATGAACATAATACTTAAGAGTTTAATTACGACCCACACAAAAGACGACGTCCATCAATATATACAAACTAACCGATGAAGATAGCTAGTACTTAGAGTTTATGATCCACACACACTAAGTCAAGGCTCGCAGGGCTCCGGGAACAACTTGTACAGATCTTTCGTATTCCACGTCCTCCTGTCACCCTGCGCTTTGAGGCGTTGTTCGATGTCCCTCTTGCATAACGCTCTACCCTGGTGTAAGAGCCCTCCCCCTGTGATGACGTCTTCAATGATGATATGTGATAACTTGACCTGGGTAGCATGGAAGTCTTCTCTGAGGTCATCATCATTGATCCGCGCCAACTTTTCGGACCATCCTCGGAGAGCAGATGGCAGCAACAAGTTCTGGCTATCCCGGACAAACCCTTTTAGGTGATGCATGACATAGAAGGCCTCCAGAGTGCTGTTTTCAGGCTGCTTGACACAGGGGAACTCGAACACGTGCTTGAACTTGTGTTTACCATCATCCCTGAAACATTCCGCCTTTTCTTTGAAGGCGCCTCCCTTTTTGAAGTAGCCCTCGAGAGCATCATCTAGCACACCCCTTATTCTAGTGTAGTTCTTCTTTTTCGCACTTCCCGAGTCGAAATAGGTGGCAAGAGAATACTTCGGGGCGATGGAGATGAGTACGCAGTACGTGTCTCTGCGCAACACAAATTTGGAACAAGATCGATGTTGGAAATGAGCAATTGAAAAGAAATTTATTACAGGGCTAGCGGGATGTGTACTTACTCGGGAAAGTAAACCAAAAGGATGTTGTCCTTCCTCTTGTTGTCCAAGAAGCACTTCTGTAGGTACAACGAAGCCCGGACCCGCACCACTGATAAGGCCAACTGGCTTTCACGCATGTAGTAGGGATCCGCTATCGCGACGTCCGGGGTACTCTCTCTCTTGATCTTCATCGCCAGATTGAGCGTGAATAGGCGGACCAAGTTATAGTCCAGCCTTCTCGAGTGGAATAGCTTGAAGATGTCCTCGTACGCTATAAAGAATATATCCGCGGGGGCATCAGTGACAAAGCCCACATCTCTTGGCACCCTGACCGTGAAGACCGGGTAATTTGGATCTTTGTCCTTAAGAAGGACACTCTCTAGGTGAAGGACACTGTCCTGCAGACGCAGCATATCTCCGGAAGCGAGGTGGCGCAGCTCCGGACCCATTATTGGTTTGCCAGCTTCATGCATTCTGGTCAAGCCATCCTTGCTGGGAGGTACAATGGAGTCCCGATAACAGATCGTCGGAGGTGGCTGGCTCGCAGACTTGTCCTTGTTCTTACTAGGTCTTTTACGGGGCTTCTTCGGAGCAACGGCCCCTGACGCTTCAAACTGCTCGTTGACCTTCTTGATTAGCGTATTAGGGCTGAAGATGTTTGCGGTGGATGGCTCTTGTGTATCGGCGGCCGGAGGCGTCTCTTCAGAGAAGCCGCGGAACACCAGGCGCTGTTTGGTTGCCTTGGGTGGGCCAGCTTCTTCGTCGCGAGCGCGGAATGGTTCTTCATCCACGCCCGCCATGTACAAATCGTCTATGTCGGCGCCGGTGTTGAGGTAGGCATCGACGTCGACCAGCCCATCATCATCATCGATGTCATCTTCCTGGGGTGGTGGGATGGGCGATAGCGGTGCAGCGGCCTTGCCTTTAGGCTCCGCCGGTGGCGGTTGAGGTGTAGACGCTCCCAGCAGTTTCTTGTGGCGGCTTGTTGTGGCAGCGAGGACGGGAGGAGCTGCCCTCCGAGGAGGCGGCCGGACGATCGGCTGTCGGGCGATCGAGGAGGCGCCGGTGGAGCGACCCCCAAGACGGATCTGGGTCTTTGGCCATACCATGGTATAGCCATGGCAGTTCTCAAGTGTCAGGCGCTCGTCGGCTCCCTCGGGTTGTATTGGGGGGTCCATGTCTTCGCACCCCGGCAACACCCGACCCAAAGTGACCTTCAGGATGTTAGCGTCCATAGCCACGGTGTGCAACGTGGTGCTCTTCGGTTGTATGATCATGCCCGTGGCAACATCCTTCAACTTGCCGCCGGGCGCACAATGAAGGAGCACGCATGGAGTGTCCTGAGAATGTTGGGCATCATTAATTAGATCGCCGGGTATCAAAACGCATGAAGGAGATGGCATGGAATAACTAATTAGTTAACTACCTTGGTGATGGCGTTGAGCTCTGCTAATGTCGAGACAGGGGCGGCCGGCCGATCAATCTTCTGCGGCTCGGGTGCATTATGAAGCACCACCGCCGCCGGTTGCCCCTTGGTAGCCTTGACAGGAGGGGGCACCGGTTCATCCAACTCCATCGGCTGCCCCGCGGCGATGGTGGGCGGCGGGGTAACCACATCCGGAGATGGCGACACGTTGAAGGTCGAGTTGCTGCCCCCGGCGCTAGGCACTTGTATCTGCCCCACCTGACCGGCCGCATTCCACGCAGCTATCCCCTCGATGAGCTGAGGGGGTAGGAAATCGCGGAGCTTCTTCTCAAACAGCTTGTCTACCTCTTCTTTATCCATCGAGGTTGCCTGTTTTGCCTCCAGCATGGAGACCTTCTGCCTCAGCTCTTCCACCTCGGCTTTATCGCTCCTCCTCTCCCTTCTCTTCTTGTTGTCCTCTTTGTAGTACTCGCGAAACTTCATGCTTGTACCAAAGCCGCAGACACGGCCAGCCGACGTCGGCGGCTCGGACAATGGCCTCTTCTTGTAGGAATTCAACGCCCTGTTGAAAGGCGTGTCCCACGGCTCCGTCGAGCCCTGGGATGATGATTCGTCCTCGGGGCGATCGGCCGCCGCCAACTGCTCGTTCTGCAGACAAGGATATGGTGAACACATTTAGGGCATTGCCTTCACCTCATATATGTAATATGTGCAGCAATGGACCGCGCGGGTAAATTCCCTTACCAGCTTTTCCTCAAACTTCTTCACTTCTTTATCCTCGGTAACGAATTCCATGGTCTTCCTGTCCAGAGTGTAGCGGGCCCGTACAAAGTACCTCACCTGCAAGTTGGTCATTTTCAACCATGGGTTCGGTTTCCCAGCACGTGCAAGGTCTTCGTCCTCCTTTTCCCAAATGGGAATCTTTCCTCTATAACCGCCGCTTCCAAGGTGATGTGCTCCTAAGTTGAGCTCATGCATTTGCCTACCCCACTCTGTCCATGCTTTGGCATCATCGCTTTCCACCTGCGCCTTGAATATCGTGAACTCCGCTTCATCGAGCATCGGCTCACCCTTCTTAATAGTCTCCCAGCTTTCACCTTTGTCGATCTTAGCCTTCACCTGGCTTTTCCAGCTGCTCAGGGCGTTGCTCATCTTCGTGATGGCCAATTTATTCACCGGGTTGGATGTTGACAAGGTATTGTATGGCGCCGGGAACGTGTACCGTCGGTGAAGCTTCCGAAGGCAGAGCTCGACCAATTTCTCCTTGCCTTCACCTCGGAGGTTCACCGTGTTGATCGACATGCTTTCCCGGACAATGCACCCGAGTTGCATGCCGTACCCAGCGGCAACATCCATAGGCTCCAAGGGCTGCCCACTTTCGGAGACCAATGTGATCTCGCTGGTGGTGTTGGCGAGCACCGTCGGCTTCCGATCCTTCCGCGGCTTCTTCTTCTTCTTAGCAGCCGGGTTGCCGCTGCCGTCATCCTCCGTGTGGTCGGCACACTCGGTGGAGTCACCCCCCGTGTGGTCGCCGCCGTCGGTGGTGGTGGGTTCATACTCCTCCTCCTCCTCCCCGGCTTCAGTCATCTGTCGGTCAGGTCCGACTTCCTCCGCCGCCATGTCCACCTCCTCCTCCTCTTGTCGATGGGAGGGGCCGACTTCCCAGAACGCGACGTTCGCCGCTCTGGCTTCCTCTTCGAGGCTCATGGCGGCCTTAGAAGTGCCGGCCACGTTGTCATTGGCCGACATGTTTGCACTTTCTATAAACAAGAGGAAGAAATCTATTAGTACAATTGTCGGCCGGAAAATTCGGCATGACCTTTGCTAATTTTTGGACATAGGAGCCCCATTTCTCAACCGAAACGGAAGTGAATCAACGTTTCGGGAGAAATGGGCAGCTCATTTGAAATCCCTGCAACATTTCACATAAAAATATACCACTAGGTCCATACACAACACCAATTCACATAAAAAAATGCCACCAACAGCAGCAACCAAGCAACAGCACCAGCATGCAGGCAAGCAACAACAACATCAGCAGCCACCAACAGCACCAGCATGCAGCAGCACCAACAGCACCAGCATGCATACCACCAGCAACAACAGCAGCCACCAACAGCATGCAGCAGCCAAGCAACAACACCAACATGCAGCAGCCAAGCAACAACAACAGCAGTTTGGTTTATAATTTCTTGCAAAGCTGAATCAAAGAATGACAAAGGCACTGACTTCACAAGTCCTCAAGTCTGAACATTCTATATGCTGAATAGCTCTAGTATACAAGTATAACCAGTAAGCAAGCTCATACCAACAGATAAATGAATAAAATTGATAAACCAATATAACCAGTATACAAATATATATAATTTACCTAGCTACTGCCAGTACTGCCAATATAACCAACATGAAATGGATTTACCTAGCTACTGCATGCCACTACTGCCTTGAATTTATCAACATGAAATGGATTCAAGAACTAGATAGGAGTGACACTAAACCAACAGTATGCAACAATTAAACACTAGTGGAAATTTAGTAGAGCATATAATTTATGTACATCAATTTAGTCAGATAAATTCTCTGACTTGAATTTATCTACAAGAACAGCACTAGTGGAAATTTGACCTGCTTGTGGAGGGGGAGAGGGAAGGGGAAGAGAGGGGAGAGGGAGAGAAGCTCACCAGGGGCGGGCGTAGGGCAAGGCGAGGGCGCGGTGGTCGTCGGCGAGGCGAGGGCGTGGTGGTCGTCGACGAGGCGACGGTGCGGGCAGCGGGCGGCGCTCCTCCTGCTCCTCCGGGCGTGTGGGAGGCGCTCCTCCTAGCTACTCCCTCTAGGCGCGGGCGGCGGGCGGCGGGCGGCGGGCGCGGGTGGGCGAGCGCGGCGGTTGGGCGACAGCGCTAGGGTTGGGCGGTGTGTTGGGGAAGAAGTGAGCAGGGACGCGAGGAGAAAGCGGTATATGGCTAAGTGTTGGAATTCTGTGGCGCACCAAGCCCCATATGCGCCACAAAATTTCAACTTTCTGTGGCGCACTAGGCCGCATATGCGCCTCAGAAGTTTTTTCGACGGAACTATGGAGGAGGCTTTGGCTTCCCATAATATGGCTAAGTGTGAAACTTCTGTGGCGCATATCGTGTCTGGTGCGCCACAGAAGTTATTTTCCTTATAAAATTTATTTCTCCCCTGCATTATATGTTCCTAATATAGATAATTCAAAAAAATCACATCACACACATATACACACTTGTGTTTTTGCCAAAGAACATATATGTCTGCATTAGAGTAAACAAAAAAACCACATCACACACATGCATGGTGCTTGTGTCATACACACACATGTACACACATGTGTTTTTGCCAAAGTACATATATGTGTGAATTAGAGTAAAAAAAAAAGGCACAATGAACTTCTCGGTTCCGATTGGTGGCTAGCTAGCGTTTCTTGACAATGTTCTTGCCCTTCTTCATCGCGGCCGTTGTTGAATACTTTAGCCCGGCCACCTTGAGATTTCTTCTCGTGTACGGGCAACCTTTAGCCGGTAGGGTGGTCTTCCTTCTTACTTTCGAATAAGTAGTAGGCTTGTCGAAGTACTTGTCAAATTCCTCTTCGATCTTCGGATCGCCGTTCTTGTCGATGTCTTGCTTGTCGGCGTCTCCTTCCATTCCGATGATGCTCCTCTTGCCCCTCCTCACGACCACACGGCTGGGCTTTGACAGGTCGGTAATGAAGAAGCATTGGTCAACTTGGCTAGCGAGCACCCACGGCTCATTTTTCGCGGAGGGGGTCTTCGATTTGGCATCGGGTATAACCATGGTGGTGAAATACAGTCCATCTTTTTCGACGCTCTTGGCCCATCTCACACGGAACATCGGCATCGTCTCTCCAACATAGTCGAGTTCCCAAATCTCCTCGATCCTTCCGTAGAATCTTTCCTTGACATCAGTCTTGTCATCGGTGTAGGATAGCATAGTTACTCCTGAGTTTTGATATTCGCTATTCTTGTCCTTCTCCTCGGTGTAGAATCTATAGCCGTTGATGTCGTACGACTGATAGGTCCTTACGTTGTGCCCGGGTCCCTGTGACAGGGAGAATATGAGTTTCTGCTCTTCAGTACAAGGCGTCGGTGTGGGACTTTCCAGTAGCCTTTTCTTGAACCACCCCGTGAAGCTGGAGTTGTGCTCTTTCGTAACGTCTCCCATTTTCCTCGGCCGGCCTAGGTCGATGAACTCCTGCTCGATTAAGCTTTTGTGCTTATCCACCCAAGGGCTGACCAATTCTATGTGTTGTAGCGCGACTCGGTGTGCCCTGTCAAAGTCGGCGCGTCGACCAGCGATGCTGACATGCATTGCGCGGTAGCCCTCGCGGTGACCAAACCCTTCTAGCCTGCCGACGTGCTTCCTGGTGGGCAGACCGACATCCTCGTTCTCGGTGCTTAGGTAGTTACGCGAGAAGGAGATGCACTCGTAGGTGAGAAAGCCCTTGGCTATGCTTCCATCTGGACGGGCCCTGTTGCGAACGAATCCTTTGATGACACCATTCAACCTTTCGAATGGCATCATGTTGTGCAGGAATGTCGGCCCGAGGTGGATGATGTCATCCACTACATGGACAAGCAGATGCACCATGATGTCGAAGAACGCGGGCGGGAAGTAAATCTCGAGCTCGCATAGTATCTCGACGATCTCTTCTTGTAGCCTGTTGAGCTGCTTAACGCCGATGGACTTCCTAGAGATGACGTCGAAGAAGTTGCAGAGGCCAAACAGCGTCTCGCGGACGTGGTCGTCCATTATCCCTCGCATCGCAACGGGAAGTATCTGCGTCATCAGCACGTGACAGTCATGAGACTTCATCCCGCTAAACCTCTTCTTCGCTACGTCCAGATATCTGCTTATTTTCCCAGAGTAACCGTGAGGAACTTTGACTCCTAGGAGGCACTCGAAAAACCTCTCGAGCTCCTCATCGCTCAGAGTGAAGCAGGCAGGTTTAAGCACCACCACCTCATTTATCTTAGCCCTTTTGTGGCGACCCTGAGTCGTTTCCGTCTGTTCATCATCATCATCATCACTATCGGTGGGAATCGAAGTTCTTTCTTGAGGCCAAGCAATTTCAGGTCGGTTCTTGCTTTCGGGCCATCCTTGGTCCTCTCTGGCATGTTCATCAGAGTGCCAAGTAGGCTCTCGGTAACGTTTTTCGTGATGTGCATGACATCGAGGCTATGGGGCGTGTGGAGGACCTTCCAGTACGGCAGGTCCCAGAAAACGGACCTCGCTTTCCATACGCCTAGCAACGGCGATTCTCTCGGTCGCTTCTTTCCCGGCGCGGGGCAATCTTCCCAATTTTCCAAAAGCTCGGATATTTCTTCGCCGCTCCTCGGTCGTGGGGCTCTTTCGAACTCCTCTTCGCCATTGAACAGATCCTTGCGTTTTCTCCACGGGTGATCGAAGCGAAGCCACATTCGAGTCCCTTGGAACACAGTTTTAGAAGACCCGGGCACCTTCGGCAGCTGCAGATGCGGGGTCTTATCCATGCACTTGACACATGCGTTGAATCCGTGGTTCACTTGGCACGCTACATATGCGTAACCAGGATAGTCCTGCACTGTCGTTAGCAATGCGGCTCTGAGAGGGAAATAATCTCTTTTGTACGCGTCCCAAGTACGGGCCGGCGTCTCCCATAGCGTGGCTAACTCCTCTTTGAATAGACTGAGATACAGATGCATGTCCACACCCGGTTGTTTCGGCCCCTGAATAAGAATACTCATGTGTACGTACCGCTGCTTTGTGCACAGCCAGGGGGGGAGGTTGTATGGCCATACAAACACGGGCCAGGTGCTATGCGTGCTACTCTGGTTTCCAAAGGGATTGAGTCCGTCGGTGCTCATGCCCAAACGAACGTTCCTCGGTTCGCTCCCGAACTCATCTGCGAACTCAATGTCCAACGCATTCCACTGGCTAGCGTCTGCAGGGTGTGTCAGGATCTTGCCCTTCTCCGGATCATCTGTGGGCTTCTCCCTTTCCGCGTGCCATTGCATGAGCTTTGCTTCCTTAGGATCTACGAAATACCGCTGCAGACGGGGAGTGATAGGAAAGTACCAGACAACTTTCAGAGGAACTTTCTTGTTCCCTCTCTTGTACCGTCCGTGCCCGCACACTGGACATGTGGTTCTGTCCTTGTACTCATCCCGGAAAAGTGCACAATCATTGATGCATGCGTGGTACTTTACGTGCGGTAGGTCGAGTGGGCAAACTATTTTCTTGGCCTCGTCGATACTTGTTGGCAATGTGTTGTCCTTGGGAAGACGAGCATGCCAGGATTTCATGTTATCGCTGAAGCTGCTGTCGGTCCATTTGTGTTCCGCCTTCATCTCCAGACACTCGAGCGTTACACTCAAGCGTGTATCCTCGGGCCGACACCCTGGATACAATGGAGTCATCCCGTCTACCTCCATTTGCGCCAGCTTGGCTTCAGGTTTGGCGTTGCCCGTGTCCTTCAGGAGCAGCTCTTGAACATGAGGGTCCCGCAAGGCCGACGTTAGCGGCGTCTGCGTGCTCTCGGCTTCTCCACCACCATCTACTCCGGCATCATCATCTCCTTCATCGGCCTCATGATGAACACCATGTTCGGGAGACTCTTCGTCTTCTCGCCCGATGTCGTCCTCTTCTTCATGACCAACATTTGCCGCCGGCTCCTCATTGAAGCCGAGCATGAAACCGCGCCTGAGCAGGTGTTCCTCCAGTTGTCCAGAATCAGGGTCGATCCACTGCCGGAGTCCGCATTTTCGACACGGACATCTTATCAGGGTCATGTTGTTCCTAACCATGTCGGCCTTCGCGTTCACCTTGTATCTAACCACTTGGCCTTCCCTCATATGGATGACCATGGTTCACTGCGCGTCATACATAGAGCAAAAGAGAGTTAATTAGAACCACACACATCATGCACAAACACACATGCATGCATGATCGCCGGAAAATTTCGGCATGACCTATCCTAAAAGTAGGACATATGGCTAGTGCAAAAATTTGCCGAAATGGAAATGAATCAACATTTCGGCAAACATCCATGCACCACACGCCGGCACAAACCAACAACACCAACAACACAAATAAGCTTCTTCGCAAGCAAACATTCAACCACAACACAAAGCTCAACAAGTATAAACATCATCGTCTCGCCATCGCAAACCGTCCGGGAGCGCGATAATCTTCACCTACAAAACATCCATACATACAAAACATGCATCCAATAGTACTCAACCTCTCACAAATCTACCAATCATGGTGGAGCAAGAGGATGGGGTGGTGGAGAGAAAGCAATGGACCATGCAAGAGGGAAAATGGAGGAGGGAAAGAGAATTGTGGTTTTTAGTACCCTCTACAAGTTGGAGTGGCTTCCCCTTACAAATATGCCCACAAAATAGGCTTAGAGCTATCAACAATGGAGGAAAGTATGACTAAAATGGAGTGAAAGAGAGGAGCAACACGAGCTGGTTAGAGTAGACAAGAATGGAAAGTGTGGTGGGTGGAAGAGAAGAGGGAAAAGCCTAGATCTACTGTGCTCATTCTGTGGCGCATATGGTGATATGCGCCACAGAATGTTTGACTTCTGTGGCGCATACCAGCACATGCGCCACAGAATCTTGGTGGCATGAGCCGGGGGGTGGTCCCCGCTGGATGTTCTGTGGCGCATGGAGCAATGTGCGCCACAGAAGTTTAAATTTCTGTGGCGCACATTGCTCCATGCGCCACAGAATATCCTTCGCCCATGTGCAGTGTTGGACCCCGCGTGGGCCCCACTAACTTTCTGTGGCGCACTGGCCATAGTGCGCCACAGAATGTCCACTTTCTGTGGCGCATGCGCTGACCGTGCGCCACAGAAGTTGCTCCATTTTTGTGGCGCATAGAGCTTGGTGCGCCACAGAAATTGTTTTGTGGCGCATGGTTAATATGCTGCGCCACAGTTGTTGTTTCTACCTATAATGGTTTTCCTACTAGTGTTGGCACTACCCGGTACCACCTAAGGTGATAACCCTAGCATGGAAAATCAGCCATAATGCCCTTGCCACCCAGCTCAACCTGAAACGTAGAGGGATAGTGACTTCTGGCATGTGCCTTGAGTGCGGTAAGGAGGATGAGGACACATTCCATACCTTCATGCGATGCCCACACCCTCGGAATCTCTGGAACGCCATGAAAGAGGTTTGGGACCTCCCACCTGACAGCTTGTTGGAACCAACTGGGTTGGACTGGCTAATCCACCTCCTCAGCGCCATCCCTGAAAACCAATGAGCTATGACCTTGATGACACTCTGGAGAATCTGGCATCCTCATAATGAGATAACACATGATAAGTCGTGCCCCTAGATCAAAGGTTCTCGTAGGTTCTTGGTGAGTTATTTGAATTCCCTTCTCATAATTAAACAGTTTCTTGATGCAGACATTACCAAGGGGAAGATGACCATTGATCATATCCAGGGATTTATGAAGCAAGTCAAGCTCGTGGATGTCCGAAAGAAGGTGTGCAAGAGATGGGAGCCACCGGGAGCAGATACAACAAAGATCAATGTGGATGACGCCTTCTCACGAGATGACTGCGCATGTATTGGCATCATCGTACGCGATCAGCAGGGTGCAGTGTTGTTTGATGCATGCCGGCCACTAGAGTCTGTCAGGATGCTACGGAAGCGTAAATCATGGCGATTGAGGAAGGAGTCAAGCTCGCTCTACAATGAACGTAGATGCGGTTCAGCGTGGAGTTGGATTGCTCTGAGACAGTGGAAATGATCAATGAAGCTGCACCAAATTTGTCAGCCTCTGCATTTAGGATAAATGCCATTCGTGAGCTGCTGAGGTAAAGGGAGAGAGAGTAGTTTAGTTAAAATAAACAGAGACGCTAATAGAAGACCATTCCAACTTCCAAGAGACCCGCCGCCGCCGACGCGGTAGATGAAATTCCGATCCACTAGAAAACCATTCCAAGCATCACATGTTACAAAGCGATGCCCCACAAGTGTGAGAGCGACACTTATAGTGCCGCCACCGTCCAATCCGGGAGATCTAGATCTAGGATTTCCATAGAAACATCTCGGGAGGAGGTGGCAGATAGTAGCAATGACACCCCCAACAAGGTAACAATGACCGAGGACCCCGCCATCGTTGGCCCAAGGATGCCCCCATCCCACGCAATAGCCATAGGGGCCGCATCGTTCGCCATCGATCTCCCCGCAGAGGCCGCAACGCCATATGTCATGTTGTCGCCGAAGCAACCACGCCGTGATGCGCGGCGGCCGAGCCACTCCCAAGCCCTAGGACGTCGTCCTGGGCCGATTTCTTCGGGCGTGGGGGCGAGATGAGACCTCAGCACGGTCGCGCCGACGCTGACTAGGATTAGCCGTACCGGAACCTATGGTGACGGTGGGAGAGGAAGGATGGACATGTCAGGGGCTATGGGCGTTGAAATTTTAGCCTCCCCCAGTCCCCACCTATCGAACGCGCGAGGGAGATGAGAGGCTATCCCAATTAGATTGGTTATGATCAAGGATCCCTCCATATTTGTTTCAATAAAGGAAATATATTAGTGTCACAAAGATACCATCAACCTCTGCACCACTAAGATCTCTAAAGACATCAAGGCTGCACACACCCAAGAAAAAATAAAAAGAAAGAAAAAAACCACGTTGCAATGATGAAACACTCGCAACATAACACTTTAACCACCACCTAAAAAAACACCCGGACTACAAAAGATAATCTCCGAAAGCAACTCCCCCAAGAAGGAAACAATATAAAAGCGTGTTGTCGTTGCCCAATCGAGGATCTTGGGTTTCCACCCTGAGAAAAGCCCAATTTCACAAAATAATGCCTTCAGGAAGACCACTGCCAGGTACAACCAATGAAGGCTAGACCTTGGACTTTCACCTTTGAAATCGTGACTCGGTACTCGAAGAGCACCACCAAAAATGTAGTCCGCACATGTGCTTCCATCCCCTCTTGCCAAGGCTGCTGCTACAAGTCATCAAACACCCAACAGAAAGGAAGAACATCTGCAAGTCTTCATCACAACCAATACACCTCTCCGCTATTGCAAACCTCCGATCCAAGACACCATACCTTTCTCCACATCTATCAATATTATGGAAATATATATTGAGACATGTCCCATGGCACCGACAAGAAAGGGAAGCTTCACGCCATGCCCTGATGAATCCACACTGGCTGAAGATAAGGGCGCGCAAGGCCAGAGCAATTTCGATCTAGCTATCTAGCGGCTCCATGTACGAAAGTACAGAAATCTCCGAGTTTTTTTCTTCGAAATGGGGAAAAATCGCCCCAGCTTCTGCATCCAAGGGATGCACACGACTTTTTTATTAGATTATTCGCAACATCTTAGAAGAGCAATACAAAGATCAAACTCGAAGCCACCTCGCTAAACCTAGAGAGGGATGAAGGGGGTGAAAATACACCAACTCACATCATCCAAACAACCAAATGCCTTCCCAAGCCGCCCAATAGCAGGTGAGAAGCACATCCAGTCAAGCAGACTCTCAGCGCATGCCAACATACACGCCACAGAAACCGCTACCGCCGTCTTTCTCGCACCCATCTTCAAGAGGGATCACCCCATTGACCTTGCCAGACCTGCCGTCGATGTCACCATGATGCCAGACAGCTCCACCATCCTGCATGTGTCCTGCGGTCCGCGCCTGTCTTCGATACCCTGCAGCTCCACGCCGCCGAGAATCATCAACGTCAACGTGGTAGATGAACACCACTCCACCAAATATCTACCTCCATCTAGCCGCTGCTCAAAAATGATGCCCCAAGGGGTAGAACGACGCAAGAAGCGCCATCATCATCCGATCCGGGAGACCCGGATCTAGGGTTTCCCCCGGAGCAGCACGAGTGAGTAGCCGCAGACTGCGACGATGATGCCTTCAAGAAGGAAGCGAAGCTTAACACCGCCATCGCCCACCAATCGTGGCACAGTTTTCACTGACAACCGCTAGTCCCCAACTCGGCAAGAGCGAGCGTAGAGGCCAGCAAAGTTGATGCCTTCGCAAGGGAACGACGCCAATAGCCGCCGCCATCATCCGCCAAGAACGATGTCAAGGCGCGGTTTTCACTGGTGGACCCTTCACCGCTAGCTCGTCGTCGACTAGATCTTCATCGTCGGAGTAGACGGATTTCGTGATCGGCCACCCCAAGCAACCAGCCGACCACCTCCGGCGAAGGAGGAGGCCGCCACCACCATGCCAAGGACAGTCGCCCATGGCGTACTCCAGCCTCGGAACGAACCCAGAAACCTGCACGAAGCCGGCATCATTGTGACCGCAGCAGTAAGATCGCAGCCCACCTGAGCCCGCCAGGACCCAGATCGGACCCGAACCACCGTCGCCGCCCGCCAAACGATGGAGATCATATCCCTCCTCTGGTCGCCGCAGCTCCATGGCACCACCGTTGAAAGTCCGATGCGGATCGCCACCGCCGGACACCCGAACCCGCGCCCCCATGGATGCCGTGGCCGAGGAAGTCCGCCGCCGCCACGCCTCCAGGGCTTTGCCCGGTGGCGGTGGTGGGAGGAGGGGAGCCGCTGGGGAGGAGGAGGAGGGGAGTCGCTGGTGGGCGCCTGGGGCGGCACGGTGCCGCCGCGCGGGTGCGGGAGGAGAAATCTCTGAGATGAAGACCGGAACACGTCGGCGTCCAGATCGAGAAGGCCGACATGAAGAAGATCGACGACTTGGTGCACGAAGAACAATAGGGCCAGTCCTCTTCTATTCTTCGATGCAGCAAGCAAGCCCCCACTACGCCATTCACCACCCAACGGGTCCATTCGCCCGATCTTCCCTATCGGCAACCTAGGAGGTTGTAATCAGCAAAGGAGAAGATGACCCGCTAATACGTCTCCGACGTATCGATAATTTCTTATGTTCCATGCCACATTATTGATGATATCTACATGTTTTATGTATACTTTATGTCATATTTATGCATTTTCCGGCACTAACCTATTAACGAGATGCCGAAGAGCCAGTTGCTGTTTTCTGCTGTTTTTGGTTTCAGAAATCCTAGTAAGGAAATATCCTCGGAATTGGACGAAATCAACGCCCAGGGGCCTATTTTGCCACGAAGCTTCCAGAAGTCCGAGGGAGTGACGAAGTGGGGCCACGGGGCGCCGCCACACTAGGGCGGCGCGGCCTACAGGGGGCCCGCGTGGCCCTAGCGTGTGGGGCCCCCGTGACGCCTCCTGACCTGCTCCTCCGCCTACTTAAAGCCTTCATCGCAAAACCCCCAGTACCGAGAGCCACGATACGGAAAACCTTCCAGAGACGCCGCCGCCGCCAATCCCATCTCGGGGGATTCAGGAGATCGCCTCCGGCACCCTGCCGGAGAGGGGAATCATCTCCCGGAGGACTCTTCACCGCCATAGTCGCCTCCGGAGTGATGAGTGAGTAGTTCACCCCTGGACTATGGGTCCATAGTAGTAGCTAGATGGTCGTCTTCTCTTAATTGTGCTTCATTGTCGGGTCTTGTGAGCTTCCTAGCATGATCAAGATCATCTATCTGTAATGCTATATGTTGTGTTTGTTGGGATCCGATGGATAGAGAATACTATGCTATGTTGATTATCAATCTATTATCTATGTGTTGTTTATGATCTTGCATGCTCTCCGTTATTAATAGAGGCGCTGGCCAAGTTTTTGCTAGTAACTCCAAGAGGGAGTATTTATGCTCGATAGTGGGTTCATGCCTCCATTAAATCTGGGACAGTGACAGAAAGTTCTAAGGTTGTGGATGTGATGTTGCCACTAGGGATAAAACACCGATGCTATGTCTAAGGATGTAGTTGTTGATTACATTACGCACCATACTTAATGCAATTGTCTGTTGTTTGCAACTTAATACTGGAAGGGGTTCGGATGATAACTTGAAGGTGGACTTTTTAGGCATAGATGCATGCTGGATAGCGGTCTATGTACTTTGTCGTAATGCCCAATTAAATCTCACAATACTCATCATATCATGTATGTGCATGGTCATGCCCTCTTTATTTATCAATTGCCCAACTGTAATGTTCACCCAACATGCTTATTCTTATCGGAGAGACGCCTCTAGTGAACTGTGGACCCCGGTCCATTCTTTTAATCGAGTACAATCTACTGCAATACTTGTTCTACTATTTTCTGCAAACAATCATCATCCACACTATACATCTAATCCTTTGTTACAACAAGCCGGTGAGATTGACAACCTCACTGTTACGTTGGGACAAAGTACTTTGGTTGTGTTGTGCAGGTTCTACGTTGGCGCCGAAATCCCTGGTGTTGCGCCGCACTACACTTCGCCGCCATCAACCTTCAGCGTGCTTCTTGGCTCCTACTGGTTCGATAAACCTTGGTTTCTTACTGAGGGAAAACTTGCCGTTGTACGCATCACACCTTCCGCTTGGGGTTCCCAACGGTCGCGTGCTGTACGCGTATCAAGACTGTTTTCTGGCGCCGTTGCCGGGGAGATCAAGACACGCTGCAAGGGGAGTCTCCACCTCCAATCTCTTTACTTTGTTTTTGTCTTGCTTTACTTTTATTTACTACTTTGTTTGCTGCATTATATCAAAATACAAAAAAATTAGTTGCTAGTTTTACTTTACTTGCTATCTTGTTTGCTATATCAAAAACACAAAAAAATTAGTTACTTGTATTTATTTTATCTAGTTTGCTTTATTTACTATTGCTAAAATGGGTACTCCTGAATACTAAGTTGTGTGACTTCACAACCACAAATAATAATGATTTCTTATGCACACCTATTGCTCCACCTACTACTACAGCGGAATTCTTTGAAATTAAACCTGCTTTACTAAATCTTGTTATGAGAGAGCAATTTTCTGGTGTTAGTTCTGATGATGCTGCTACCCATCTCAATAATTTTGTTGAATTATGTGAAATGCAAAAGTATAAGGATGTAGATGGTGACATTATAAAATTAAAATTGTTTCCTTTCTCATTAAGAGGAAGAGCAAAAGATTGGTTGCTATCTCTGCCTAAGAATAGTATTGATTCATGGACTAAATGCAAGGATGCTTTTATTGGTAGATATTATCCCCCTGCTAAAATTATATCTTTGAGAAGTAGCATAATGAATTTTAAACAATTGGATAATGAGCATGTTGCCCAAGCATGGGAAAGAATGAAATCTTTGGTTAAAAATTGCCCAACCCATGGACTGACTACTTGGATGATCATCCAAACCTTTTATGCAGGACTGAATTTTTCTTCGCGGAACCTATTGGATTCAGCTGCTGGAGGTACCTTTATGTCCATCACTCTAGGCGACACAATAAAGCTTCTTGATAATATGATGATTAATTACTCTGAATGGCACACGGAAAGAGCTCCACAAGGTAAGAAGGTAAATTCTGTCGAAGAAACCTCTTCCTTGAGTGATAAGATTGATGCTATTATGTCTATGCTTGTGAATGGTAGGACTAATGTTGATCCTAATAATGTTCCGTTAGCTTCATTGGTTGCTCAAGAAGAACATGTTGATGTGAACTTCATTAAAAATAATAATTTCAACAACAATGCTTACCGGAACAATTCTAGTAACAACTATAGGCTATATCCTTATAATAATGGCAACGACTATGGTAATTCTTATGGGAATTCTTACAACAATAATAGGAATACACCCCCTGGACTTGAAGCTATGCTTAAGGAATTTATTAGTACACAAACTGCTTTTAACAAATCTGTTGAAGAAAAGCTTGGGAAAATTGATATACTTGCTTCTAAAGTCGATAGTCTTGCTGCTGATGTTGATCTTTTGAAATCGAAAATTATGCCTAATGAAAATAATAATAATAAAATTGTTACTACAGCAAATGCCATCCAAGTTAGAATTAATGAGAATATAAGATTGATAGCCGAATTGCGTGCTAGGTGGGAAAAAGAAGAAAATGCTAAAGAAGATAATATAGCTAAAGTTTGGACTATTACCATCACTAGTAATGCTAATGCTCCACATGTTGCTGCACCTCCTACTATTAATGGTAAAATAATTGGTGTTGGCAATGTTTCCACTTCTAATGCAAAGCGTGAAAAACTGCCTGAAACTGCTAAAACTGCTGAAACTGCCTGTGATAAAACTGCTGAAATTTTTTCCAACATTGGGGACAATGATCCCATTGCTTTAGATTATAATGGTTTGGATTTTGAAGATTGCCACATCTCTGAAGTTATAAAGTTCTTACAAAAACTTGCTAAGAGTCCTAATGCTAGTGCTATAAATTTGGCTTTCACGAAACATATTACAAATGCTCTCATAAAAGCTAGAGAAGAGAAATTAAATCGCGAAACTTCTATTCCTAGGAAGTTAGAGGATGGTTGGGAGCCCATCATTAAGATGAAGGTCAATGACTTTTATTGTAATTCTTTATGTGTTCTTGGTGCAAGTATTTCCGTTATGCCTAAGAAAATCTATAACATGCTTGACTTGCCACCATTGCGAAATTGTTATTTGGATGTTTATCTTGCTGATAATTCTACAAAGAAACCTTTGGGGAGAGTTGATAATGTTCGCATTACCGTTAACACTAACCTTGTCCCCGTTGATTTTGTTGTCTTGGATATTGAATGCAATGCATCTTGTCCCATTATATTGGGAAGACCTTTTCTTCGAACTGTTGGTGCTATCATTGATATGAAGGAAGGTAATATTAAATATCAATTTCCTCTCAAGAAAGGTATGGAACACTTCCCTAGAAAGAGAATGAAGTTACATTTTGATTCTATCATTAGAACAAATTATGATGTTGATGCTTCGTCTCTTGATAATACTTGATACACACTTTCTGCGCCTAGCTGAAATGCGTTAAAGAAAAGCGCTTATGGGAGACAACCCATGATTTTACTACTGCACTTTTATTTTATATTTGAGTCTTGGAAGTTGTTACTACTGTAGCAACCTCTCCTTATATTAGTTTTGTTGCATTGTTGTGCCGAGTAAAGTCTTTGATAGTAAGGTTCATACTAGATTTGGATTACTGCGCAGAAACAGATTTCTTTGCTGTCACGAATCTGGGCCTAATTCTCTGTAGGTAACTCAGAAAATTATGCCAATTTACATGAGTGATCCCCAGATATGTACTCAACTTTCATTTAATTTGAGCATTTTCATTTGAGCAAGTCTGATGCCTCTTAGAAATTCGTCTTTACGGACTGTTCTGTTTTGACAGATTCTGCCTTTTATTTCGCATTGCCTGTTTTGCTATGCTTGATGGATTTTTCTATTCCATTAACTTTCAGTAGCTTTGTGCAATGTCCAGAAGTGTTAAGAATGATTATGTCACCTCTTAACATGTGAATTTTGATTGTGCACTAACCCTCTAATGAGTTGTTTTGAGTTTGGTGTGAAGGAAGTTTTCAAGGATCAAGAGAGGGAGATGATACAATATGATCAAGGAGAGTGAAAGCTCTAAGCTTGGGGATGCCCCGGTGGTTCACCCCTGCATATTTCAAGAAGACTCAAGCGTCTAAGCTTGGGGATGCCCAAGGCATCCCCTTCTTCATCGACAACATTATCAGGTTCCTCTATTGAAACTATATTTTTATTCCATCATATCTTATGTACTTTGCTTGGAGCGTCTGTTTGTTTTTGTTTTGTTTGAATAAAATGGATCCTAGAATTCATTGTGTGGGAGAGAGACACGCTCCGCTGTTGCATATGGACACATATGTCCTTAGGCTTTACTCATAGTATTCATGGCGAAGGTTGAATCTTCTTCGTTAAATTGTTATATGGTTGGAAACGGAAAATGCTACATGTAGTGATTGGTAAAATGTCTTGGATAATGTGATAATTGGCAATTGTTGTGCTCATGTTTAAGCTCTTGCATCATATACTTTGCACCAATTAATGAAGAAATACATAGAGCTTGCTAAAATTTGGTTTGCATAATTGGTCTCTCTAAGGTCTAGATAATTTCTAGTAAAGAGTTTGAACAACAAGGAAGATGGTGTAGAAGTCTTATAATGTTTACAATATGTCTTTTATGTGAGTTTTGCTGTACCGCTTCATACTTGTGTTTGTTTCAAAGAACCTTGCTAGCCTAAACCTTGTATCGAGAGGGAATACTTCTCATGCATCCAAAATCCTTGAGCCAACCACTATGCCATTTGTGTCCACCATACCTACCTACTACAAGGTATTTCTCCGCCATTCCAAAGTAAATTGCTTGAGTGCTACCTTTAAACAATTCAAAATTTATTACCTCTGATTTGTGTCAATATTTTATAGCTCATGAGGAAGTATGTGGTGTTTATCTTTCATTCTTGTTGGGCAACTTTCACCAATGGACTAGTGGCTTCATCCGCTCATCCAATAATTTTGCAAAAAGAGCTGGCAATGGGATTCCCAGTCCCAAATTAATTAACAAAAAAATAGACACTCCTCCATGGTATGTGATTGTTGGACGGCACCCGAAGGATTCGGTTAGCCATGGCTTGAGAAAGCAAAGGTGGGGAGGAGTGTCATCATAATAAAACTTAAATAAAAAGGCACTCCTTCATGGTATGTGATTGTTGGCAGGCACCCGAGGATTCGGTTAGCCATGGTTTGTGAAAGAAAGATTGGAAGGAGAGCCACACAAAAATAAAATAAAATGGGAGCCGCTCTTTGAAGGTTTGTCTGGCAAGGGGGTTAGAGTGCCCACTACCATTCGTTGACAACAACAAACACCTCTCAAAATTTTACTTTTATGCTCTCTATATGTTTTCAAAATCAAAGCTCTAGCACAAATATAGCAATCAATGCTTCCCTCTGCGAAGGGCCTTTCTTTTACTTTTATGTTGAGTCAGTTCACCTATCTCTCTCCACCTCAAGAAGCAAACACTTATGTGAACTGTGCATTGATTCCTACATACTTGCATATTGCACTTGTTATATTACTTTACATTGACAACTATCCATGAGATATACATGTTACAAGTTGAAAGCAACCGCTGAAACTCAATCTTCCTTTGTGTTGCTTCAATGCCTTTACTTTGAATTTATTGCTTTATGAGTTAACTCTTATGCAAGACTTATTTATGCTTGTCTTGAAAGTACTATTCATGAAAAGTCTTTGCTATATGATTCATTTGTTTACTCATGTCATTTACCATTGTTTTGATCGCTGCATTCATTACATGTGCTTACAATAGTATGATCAAGGTTATGATGGCATGTCACTCCAGAAATTATCTTTGTTATCGTTTACCTGCTCGGGACGAGCAGGAACTAAGCTTGGGGATGCTGATACGTCTCTGACGTATCGATAATTTCTTATGTTCCATGCCACATTATTGATGATATCTACATGTTTTATGCATACTTTATGTCATATTTATGCATTTTCCGGCACTAACCTATTAACGAGATGCCGAAGAGCCAGTTGCTGTTTTCTGCTGTTTTTGGTTTCAGAAATCCTAGTAAGGAAATATTCTCGGAATTGGACGAAATCAACGCCCAGGGGCCTATTTTGCCACGAAGCTTCCAGAAGTCCGAGGGAGAGACGAAGTGGGGCCACGGGGCGCCGCCACACTAGGGCGGCGCGGCCTACAGGGGGCCCGCGCGGCCCTAGCGTGTGGGGCCCCCGTGACGCCTCCTGACCTGCTCCTCCGCCTACTTAAAGCCTTCGTCGCGAAACCCCCAGTACCGAGAGCCACGATACGGAAAACCTTCCAGAGACGCCGCCGCCGCCAATCCCATCTCGGGGGATTCAGGAGATCGTCTCCGGCACCCTCACGGAGAGGGGAATCATCTCCCGGAGGACTCTTCACCGCCATGGTCGCCTCCGGAGTGATGAGTGAGTAGTTCACCCCTGGACTATGTGTCCATAGCAGTAGCTAGATGGTCGTCTTCTCTTAATTGTGCTTCATTGTCGGGTCTTGTGAGCTGCCTAACATGATCAAGATCATCTATCTGTAATGCTATATGTTGTGTTTGTTGGGATCCGATGGATAGAGAATACTATGCTATGTTGATTATCAATCTATTATCTATGTGTTGTTTATGATCTTGCATGCTCTCCGTTATTAGTAGAGGCTCTGGCCAAGTTTTTGCTAGTAACTCCAAGAGGGAGTATTTATGCTCGATAGTGGGTTCATGCCTCCATTAAATCTGGGACAGTGATAGAAAGTTCTAAGGTTGTGGATGTGCTGTTGCCACTAGGGATAAAACATCGATGCTATGTCTAAGGATGTAGTTGTTGATTACATTATGCACCATACTTAATGCAATTGTCTGTTGTTTGCAACTTAATACTGGAAGGGGTTCGGATGATAACCTGAAGGTGGACTTTTTAGGCATAGATGCATGCTGGATAGCGGTCTATGTACTTTGTCGTAATGCCAATTAAATCTCACAATACGCATCATATCATGTATGTGCATGGTCATGCCCTCTTTATTTGTCAATTGCCCAACTGTAATTTGTTCACCCAACATGCTTATTCTTATCGGAGAGACGCCTCTAGTGAACTGTGGACCCCGGTCCATTCTTTTAATCGAATACAATCTACTGCAATACTTGTTCTACTGTTTTCTGCAAACAATCATCATCCACACTATACATCTAATTCTTTGTTACAGCAAGCCGGTGAGATTGACAACCTCACTGTTACGTTGGGACAAAGTACTTTGGTTGTGTTGTGCAGGTTCCACGTTGGCGCCGGAATCCCTGGTGTTGCGCCGCACTACACTTCGCCGCCATCAACCTTCAAACGTGCTTCTTGGCTCCTACTGGTTCGATAAACCTTGGTTTCTTACTGGGGAAAAACTTGCCGCTGTACGCATCACACCTTCCTCTTGGGGTTCCCAACGGTCGCGTGCTGTACGCGTATCACCCGCGCCACCCACAATCTTTGCCAAGGGGCCGCCAAAACCACAACAGGTCAACGATGCAACCACCACCACGCCATCAATGGAGAAGACGCTCGCTGGCACCACCTCCACATAACCTCACTTCCGCGCCTAGCCGAGCGTCGCATCCCCGCCAGCCATCATGTCCCGTGCTACTCACCTTTGAACAAGGAGGGGCGGGAGCCCTGCCGCCATGCACCGATACCGTCTAGGCTTCGCCCGACGATGCACCCCAGCGGCGGTGGATTGGAGGGGGCAAGGGGAGGGCTTAGTGGGAAGCGGCCGGAGGAGGATTCCAGGTGGCTCATGGAACCGTGCAGAAACCCTATCATCCCATCATATATTGAGCTCAAGTCTATCTCTAATAGTACATATATAGTACATATCTGCTCTTTTAATTTAAAGTGCACCGTTGCGCTCATGACAACACAAAACAATAACCTCGTTACCTGTTCCTGGCTAATCATAAGTGGATCCCAAAAGTGCCAATATCTGGAACTTGGCTTACGAATTGAAAAGATGTCGTTCACACTTTCTTAATTATTATCTTATTAATCGCTAATCTTTACTACTGGCGTCTGATGAGAAGCCTCAGTTGAAATTGGAAACTTACATACATGGTGATGACAGACTGCGATAATAACAGATAAGAGAGTACACCAAGTAAACTGTAATCATAGTCAAACATCAAATGGGTATTAATTAGAAGTGGTGTTTTCTAATTGCATATTCAAGAGCTATCTAGTCCCTGTTCAAATCCTTCGTGCCCAAGTCAAATGGCTTTGCGAATGTTCCTTATATACGTACACATCTGCACGTTACCAAGTCTGATATGTTCTTAAGCTCGCCTCTCCGCCAACTACACCCAAAAAGTAGACGACCCACATCTAGCTCAAGATTATGGCCACCGCGGGAATCAAGCCATCCACCATGCGCGCTGTCCAGTACAGCCGCTACGGTGGCGGCGGGGCGTCTCTGAAGGTGACCTTAGTTTGTACGACTAGTTTGTTTCTATCTTATAGCTCTTTCAGAGTGATGATGTTGGTAACCCCTTTTTGTGGATCATCATGCGCAGTTTCTGCACAAATTTTTTTTCCCCCAAATAAGGCCTAAGCATTTCTTGATGCTCATCTATTTTTATCAAGTGGAGCCATACGGACATGTATTGTTGGTTTTGCTACGGCGATGAAATTTGCGAATTAATCAGAGATTCAGGTCAGGGTGTGTTAGATGGTTGCTTCCAAGAAGAAACTGGTCGTGAAAGGGGATGTGGGGTGACAGCCTGGAAATGCAAAGAAAAAAAAAGTTGACTTTAATAATATTATATATGTACAATGTCCATTACGTATTTTTGTGCCTCCAGCTAACTTGTGGAATTTAATAATTTGTAAGGTCCCATTTTGCAACTCTGAGAAGCAATAGTTTTGGTTTAACACAACAATTGGCTATTTTTTTTGCGTTTTGCTGAAACAATTGGATGGAAATTGAGTTAGTTAAAGTGCTATGACTTATGAATACCCATCCTTTTGCTGAAACAAAATTAGGTCAGAAAAATTTAATAAAAAAGTGTATCTTTACTTCAGTTTGTGGAGATCCCCGTGCCGTCACTGAAGAAGGATCAAGTTCTTATAAAAGTAGAAGCGGCAAGCCTGAATCCGGCGGATTCTAAGGTTCAGCGAGGGCTGTTGCGTCCTTTTGTCCCAAGATTTCCATTTATTCCAGGTATTTATTCATTTGAACCACAGACTAGAGTTATTAAACAGAAGCTAATTTACCTGTACACCATGCGTTAGCTCCTGCACAGTAGATGTTTTCAATGCTACAAACAGAATGATGCATGAGTCACTTGAGGAAATGCACAATTTGTTCTTGATTATCAAAATGACAGTGCCTCTGCCTTGTGAAACAGTTACTGATGTAGCTGGAGAGATCGCGGAGGTCGGCTCTGCAGTAAGCGAGTTCAAAGTTGGTGATAAAGTTGTGGCTGCACTGAAATTCTGGGTAACTTCAAACAGGCAGATCTTTATCGTTCATTCAGTTTAAAATGAACATGCTCTGCATCATTCATGAGAGAGGATTTGAAAATTGCAGAAAGCTGGTGGACTCGCCGAGTATGTAGCAGCATCCGTGAGCCTCACCGTGCTACGCCCGGACGGCGTGTCAGCCGCCGAAGCCGCCGGGCTGCCCATGGCCGGTCTCACGGCTCTCCAGGCCCTGAAAGTGATTGGGACACAGTTCAACGGCACGGGCATCGGCAGCAACATCCTGATCACGGCGGCGTCCGGTGGCACCGGCACTTACGCCGTCCAGCTCGCCAAGCTCGGGAACCACCACGTCACGGCCACCTGCGGCGCGCGCAACGTGGAGCTCGTCGCGAGCATCGGCGCCGACGAGGTGCTCGACTACAAGACCCCCGAAGGCGCCGCACTAAAGAACTCCTCCGGCAAGAAGTATGACTACATCGTCAACGGCACGAAAGACGGCAAGTGGTCGGCGTTCAAGCCTAGCCTCAGCAGCCGTGGCAAAGTCGTGGACTTGGCTCCCAACTTTGGAAACGTTATTGCGTGGATTCTGACGAAGTTCACCAAGAAGAAAATGTCCGTTTTCCTGATGTCTCTGACGATGGGGGAACTGAGGTTTCTGCTTGAGCTGGTGAAGGAAGGGAAGCTCAAGACGGTGTTCGACTCACGGCATCCATTCGAGAAGGCGGCGGACGCATGGGACAAGTGCTTGAGCGGCCACGCGACGGGGAAGGTTATAGTTGAGATTTGATCATGTGAGGTGCAATGTTCGTTCCTGCATTTGTCTCCGACATGTGAGTGTCACGGATGTACTAAGTTTATACTTCAGTGTTGATTTCTGTTGTTATGGCTGTCATGTACTTTATTGCTTTTGTACTGTATACGGAAAACAAGGATCGCCTTCTTTCTGAGAAGTGATATTTCTTCTGAAATGAAAAGATTTTTTTCTTTTTTTGGAAATATGCTACCTATTTGTTCTTGTAATTTAACAGCACCTTCTTCGTCCTGAATTCAATTAAGATATTGCTGGTAGGTGAGCTGGCTGAAATACTTGGCCACAAGTAACAGGAGCCTCTTTTAACCAAACACATAGCAAGAGCAAGAGCAGAACACTGAACACAAGTTCAATTGTTGGAGAATAAGCGAGGAACTCATACAGGAACTGTTTGCGGTACACAAATGATGATCTCCTGGGAATTAGAGGCGTCAGAGAACCAAGCGCTGGCTTGGTGGCTAGAGCTCAGGGTCTATTTAGGTTTGAGTTGGAGCGGTAGCACGCTAGGACTAAACAGGATGTTATCTGCCTAAAAAGTTGTTAGAGAGATCTTATCTACCTAACAATGTGACAGTTAAGGAAGAGATCGTTCCTGCATGTTGGTCACAACATTTTAGAGGCAGCAGGAATTTGGAAAGAAGCTCTGCTTAGCAACAATGCATACGTGTACGAGCATTCGGCCTCGATGGGGCAGTACTAGGGATATTATAATTAGGACAAGAAGGATAATTATACATTTTAAACAATTTTCAACTTTATATAATCTCTTTGATTTTTCCATGTTCACTTGTATCTGGGCTTGTAGATATTTGTTTTTAGCACAATTCTTTGCCAGAGGCCATCATGAGTATCCAACTTCCACCACCATTTGGTTAGAAGGCTAATAGTTTGCTTTCTAAGATCTTTCATCATGTCCCCTTTCTCTTTGGATCTACAAACCATTTTCCATTTTACCATACAAAAAGACTTTTTTTCTTTCCATATCAAAATAATCTTCTTCTATGCTTACCCAACCTTTCAATAAAGGTCTTGTTTAATAGAAACATTGCCATATAAAAGGATGGGATTATTGAGAGACAAGAATCCAAAAGGGTAAGTCTAGCACGAGAGGAAGCTGAATCACAAATCTGGGCATCCAACTTCTTAACCATCTTTTTGCATCCAAGAGTTCCCAATCAATATTCTTTAGGTTGGAAAAATTTACAGGAACCCCTAAGTATTTCATAGGAAGCTTACCAACTTGACAGTTAAGCAACTCAGAATAGGATTCCATAGTGTAATTATCTCCACCAATGACTACTATTTCACATTTCCATTAGTTAATTTTCATGCTTGACATCATCTCAAACATATACAATAAAGGGTTCAGTTAATAGGTTGTTCCTCATCATATTTGATACAGGAGATTGTGTCATCTGCATATTGCAACACAACCACACCCTTATCAATTAGATCATCAGCAAAGCCTGTAATCAAGTTATTTTCCTGAGCTTTAAGCACCATCTTGGTAAGGCATTCAACAACCATGTTAAAAAGGGGTGGTGAGAAAGGATCAACTTGTCTCACCCCCTTTGCACTCTGAAAATAGGGACCACTCATATTGTTCAACTTAACACTAACTGTCAAATTATGCAAAATTATTTCTAGACCACATGCACCATTGTTCAGAGAAACCTCTAGCTATATGACAATCTATCAGAAATTTCCAATTCACCTTATCATAAGCATTTTAGAAGTAAATATTGAAAATAACCCCCACATATTTATTAACTATTGGGAATTCGTAGCAGAAAAAAAATCTAACTAATGGTTGCTCAGATCTATCTAGGAGTAATGCTGTCACGGAAAAGATATCGGTGAACGTACCCTCGTAGACCGATAGAGGTTAACGTCCACCATAACATGGACGATGTAGTCGAACAGGCGATAGACAATGAGATCCAGTGACTTGATCTAAGAGAAGTTACCATTTGATTTTACCTACATGAGCCATCTAATTAAGATCCAATGCACGGTTGATCCAAAATATGAAGTCAAAATTTAAGATGCTCAGAAAAACTGAAAGCATTACAGTAAGACATCCCTTGAGTATGGCAAAGATCAATCTATTTGAAAATTTGGTTTAATTTCAAGCTTAAAATCTGGATGAACCGTGTGCGTTGCATCTTGATCGAATGACTCACGTATGTAAAGTCGCATGGTGACTTCTCTTACTAAAGTCACTGAATCTCAGTCCCTCCAGCTCCTCCCACTCGCCACCGCCAGCCCTGGCCCATCCCTGATACGTCTAAAACGTATCTATAATTTTTGATGCTCCATGCTTGTTTTACACCAATTCATATATGTTTTGCTTACACTTCGTTGTACTTTATATATTTTTCGGTACTAACCTATTGACAAGATGCCACAGTGCCAGTTCCCTGTTTCCACATGTTTTTGTATTTCAGAAAAGTTGTACAGAAAATATTTTCAGAATTGGATGAAAGAAAACCCGAAGTCAATATTTTACCGAAACGAAGACGAAGTCCAAAGGGGGGTCGAAGAGTTGCCACAGGGCGGCCAGACCTGCCCTTGGCGCAGCCTGGCCTTGGCCAGCGCAATGGGGGGGCACCTAGGCACCCTACCGGCCTAAATCCTCCGCCTATTTATACATATTCTCGGGAAAACCCAGGATATCCGAGCCTCCATCCACGAAAAGTTCCACCGCGGCCGCCATCGCAGAACCCATCTCGAGGGGTTCTGAAGCTCTTCCCGGCACCCTGCCGAAGAAGGAAATCATCGACAGAGGCATCTACATCGCCATGCCCACCTCCGAAGTGATGCGTGAGTAGTTCATCCCTGACTATGGGTCCATAGCAGTAGCTAGATGGTTGCCTTCTCCACTTTGTGCTTCATGTATAGATCTTGTGAGCTACCCTACATGATCAATATCATCTTTATGTAATCCTACATGTTGTGTTTGCTGGGATCTGATGAATATTGTATACTATGTTGAGAACTTGAGATCGATTATATATTCATTTCATATGTTATTTGTGATCTTGCATGCTCTCCGTTGCTAGTGGATACTCTGGCCAAGTAGATACTTGTGACTCCAAGTGGGGGTATTTATGCTCGATAGTAGGTTCATGCCTCTAGTTTTCTGGGAGAGTGACAATAACATCTAAGATTGTAGATGTGCGGTTGCTACTAGGGAGAAAACAATAATGTTTTATCCAAGGGTAATTCTATTGTTTACTTTACACATATTGCTTAATTCTATAATCCGTTGCTTGCAACTTAATACTGAAAGGGGTTCGGACGATAACCGGAAGGTGGATTATTAGTCATAGCCGTAGTTGGATACGTCTAATTCTTTGTGTTCAACAAACCGGTGAGGTTGACAACCTCACTGCAAGTTGGGGCAAAGTACTTTGGTTGTGTTGTGTGCAGGTTCCACGTTGTTGCTGATGCATGTAGTGCGCCCTGCCACTAGTCAGCCAGCAACACCTTCAGAAGTCACGCCTTTCTTCTACTGGTCGATTAAACTTTGGTTTCGTACTGAGGAAAAACTTGCTGCTGTGTTCATCACACATTCCTCTTGGGGTTTCCCAACCGCTTCCACAACAACTGCCAACATGATTATCTGGCGTCATCACCGGAGCACCATCAAGATTTTCTGGCGCCGTACATTACCGGGGAGAAAGAGGATTTCTGCAAGGGGAGTCTCTCATCTCCAATGTCTTTACTTTGTTATTGTTTGCTTAGTTTATTTTATTTTGTCCTTTTTTGCTTTAGCATATCAAAAATAAAAAAATTAGTTTCTTTTATTGTTTTTTTTATATCAAAAACACAAAAAAAATTAGTTTCTATAGCTGTTATTTCTGTTGCTTAGTTTTAATTTGCTAAAATGGGTTCTGCTGAAAATACTAAGTTGTGTGACTTTACTAGCACCAACAACAATGATTTTATTTGTACACCTATTGCTCCAGCTGCTCCCGAAGCAACTTTCTATAAAATTAAACCTGCTTTATTAAATCATGTTATGAAAGAGAAATTTTCTGGTGTTAGTACTGAAGATGCCGGTTCTCACCATAATAATTTTATTGAACTTTGTGAGATGCAAAATTATAAAGATATAGATGGTGACATTATTTAAAATGAAATTGTTTCCTTTCTCTTTGAGAGGTAGAGCTAAAGATTGGTTGCTACCTTTGCCTAGAAATAGTATTGATTCTTGGGTTAAATGCAAAGATGATTTTATTGGACAATATTATCCTCCTGCTAAGATTATATCTTTGAGAAGCGACATAATGAAGTTTAGACAGATTGATAATGAACATGTTGCTCAAGCTTGGGAAAGAATGAAATCTTTGGTAAAGAATTGTCCCACTTATGGACTGACTACTTAGATGATCATCCAAACTTTTTATGCATGACTAAATGTTTCTTGAAGAAATCTCCTGGATTCAGCTGCTGGAGGTACCTTTATGTCCATTACTTTGGGGGCTGCAACAAAATTACTTTATTATATGATGATAAATTATTCTGAATGGCACAGTGAGAGAGCTCCACAAGGTAAAAAGGTAAATTCTGTCGTATAATCCTCATCCTTGAGTGATAAGATTGATACTATTATGTCTATGCTTGTTAATGTTAAAATGCATGTTGATCCAAATAATATTTCGTTAGCTTCTTTGGTTTCTCAAGAAGAGCATGTTGATGTGAATTTCATTAAAAACAATAATTTCAACAACAATGCTTATAGGAATAATTTTGGTAGCAACAATTATAGGGCATATCCTTCTAATAATGGTAATGCTTATGGCAATTCTTATGTTAATTCCTACAAAAACAATAAAAGTGCACCCTCTGATCCTGAAGTCATTCTTAAGGAATTTATTAGTAAACAAACTGCTTTCAATAAAACTGTTGAGGAAAAACTTGGCAAAATTGATATTATTGCTTCTAAAGTTGATAGCCTTGCTCATGATTTTGATTTACTTAAATTAAAAGTTTTGCGTCATGATGTTAAATAAAGTAAAACTTTGAACGCCATTCAAGTTAGAATTGGTGAAAATGTTAGGATGTTGGCGGAATTGCGTGCTAGGTGGGAAAGAGAAGATGAAATTGCTAGAAATAATAATTCGACTAAAATTTGTACCATCACCACCACTAGTAGTAATGAAGTTTCAAATGCTAGACACTCTCCTACTATTAATGGTAAAGTAATTGGTGTAGGAAAAGTCCCCGCTGCTTCTACAAAATTGCCAAAAACCACTGAAACTGCTCCTGATAAGTTTGTTGAAATTTTTTGGAGTATGGGAGACAAGAGTCCTTTTACCTTTGATAAAAATGGCTTTTATTTTTATGATTGCAATATCTCTGAAGTAATTAAGTTCTTACAAAAGCTTTCTAGAAGTCCTAATGCTAGTGCTATAAATATGGCTTTTACAAAGCACATTACAAATGCTCTTATGCAAATTAGAGAGGAGAAATTAAAACGCGAAACCTCTATTACTAAAAAGTTAGAAGATAGCTGGGAGCACATCATTAAGATGAAAATAGATGGCTTTGATTGCAATGATTTATGTGATCTTGGTGCAAGTATTTATGTTATCCCTAGAAAAATCTATGATATGCTTGAATTGCCACCGTTGGAAAAATGTTATTTGGATGTTCATCTTGTTGATATTGCTGCAAAGAAACCTTTGGGGAAAGTTGATAATGTTCTTATTGTGGTTAATAATAACCTGGTCCCTGTTGATTTTTTTGTTTTGGATATTGAATGCAATGCTTCATTTCCAATTATTTTGGGAAGACCGTTTCTTAGAACTGTTGGTGCTGCTATTGATATGAGAGATGAGATTATTAAATATCAATTTACACTCAATCAAAGGTATGGAACACTTCCCTCAAAAAATAAAGAAGTCATCTTATGACTCTTCATTAGAATAAATTATGATGTTGATGCTTCTTCACTTGATAATACTTGATGCTCGCATTTTTTCTACGCCTAGCTGGAAGGCGTTAAAGAAAAGCACTCTTGGGAGATAACCCATGTTTATTTTCTGTAATTTTTCTTTTTGTTGAGTGTTGGAAGTTATTACCTCTGTAATAACCTCTTCTTATCATTTTTATTTCATTTTTGTGCCAAGAATAGCCTCTAATAGGAAGAAAGTAGGATTTGGGGAAGTTGCTATCCTGAAAACCGATTTTGTGTTGTTACCTTAAAAATTCGTAAAAATAGCCAGATCGTAATTTTGAGCTCTCATTTTTACGAATATGCCCCAGGTTATTATCTAACTTTCGGTAGTTGACCACTTTTCGAGATGAGCAACAGAGAATTTTCTAAAAAATCGATCTTTACCTGCTGTTCTGTTTTAACAGATTTCTGCACTATTTGCATTTGCCTCTTAAATCACTTTCTTTTTGAGTTATTTTGATCAAAGGGATTTTTCAAAGGTTGATACATTATATAATTCTTTAATATATGTTTGATCTATTTTAGTACTGAATCAAAGTGGATTTATTTATTTTGATTGTACTAATGCTGCTAATAAAGAATTGTGTGAAGTTTTATATGAAGGAAGTTTTCAAGTGTAGGGAGAGAAGAATGATTTGACGAGATGAAGAATGGACAAAAGCTCAAGCTTGGATATTCCCCTGCACCCAAGACATATTCAAGAGGTACAAGCGTCAAAGCTTGGGCATCCCCTCTTCATCAGCAAAGCAACAGGTCATCTCTTTATGCGCTATATTTTTATTGCTTCATACGCTATGCGTTGTTCTTGGAGCGTCTTTTTTTTTGTTTTGTTTTTTTTCTGTAGAATATGTTGGATCCCGGCACATTTGTTTTGGAGAAAGACCCTCTCCTTTTTAATTGCATAGAACGCTCTAGTTTTCGATGTTATTGTTCTGCGAGTGTTCTAGTTTTCTGGTACTGCGTTTAGCTCTTGTTCTTTCACTTGAATTTTGTTCAGATCTCGTTAGTATTTTTTATTTGTGTATGATTAGCTCTCTGGTCCATAATGTATTTCATCTCTGAGAGTTATTTCAAATAAGTTGATTGGTGTTGGATACGAATAAAATAGGGATTTCTATTTTCGTGCCCTTAGTTGTACTCAGTTTTCCCCAGCCCCTTAGTTTTTCCACAGTTTTCCCCAAGCCTATGTCTGAAACCTGCAGAAGGAGCTCAGACGGAAGGAATCCGTCTATTTGGACGTTCTGTGCTGACGTGTTGCGCCGCGTCGTCTGTGGGGCCGCGTGGGGCCGCGTCGCGTGGGGCTAGTAGAAAGGGACCGCGTGGGACAGGACGAGAAGCGTTTGGTTGCACGTGAGCAGGAGCTGGGTTTTGTCTCTCTCGGCCCAAATTGGCATTTTGAAGAGCACCTTTTCCCCTCTTTCTCTCTCTGTCTTTTTCACCAAATTAGTATCAAATCTAGAGAAGCTTCTATTTCTGTCTTTCTTCAATATGGCAACAAATCTAGTAGCAAATCTATGGGGTTATTTATTCCTTTTGGCCCTCGTTTTTTCCCAATATGGCAGCAAATCTAGAAGCTAGTATATGATAAATTCACAACAGCATAATTAGAAAAATAAGTATAATACATAAACTGCATACAGCAGCCAAAAGCAGCCAATAACGTTGTTAATGTTCACGACAAACTAAGCTGAAAAATATACAAGACGCACGCAATGTATGGACAACAAGAAGATTAGGATACCCCAAGATGAATGAATTTGTTCTTCATTCCTCCTCATATATTTCTTCGTCGCTCCATTCGTGCATTACCCCAAGGAAATATTGGTTGAACTCGTTCCGTCTGCAGTGTGCGGCCAATACATCCTCCAGACGGTATGGCCTGTGTTCATTTTTCATACCGTAGTTTCCTATTCTATCCACACGTAGTGGCCACTCATCCCATGCCTTTGTATCATGAGAGTACTCTCTGATATAACCCAAATCCGTGTAGTAGATGCAGCCAGGTCGAAGTGTCGGGTGCACTCTAGTGTCGATGGAGATAGACCGGATATGATTCACGAAGAAGGCATTACTGCCAATGCTACTGACCGGATGGAGAGAGCGGCTCTGAGTGTCCACACGGTACACCAATGGTTTGCCCGCCAAAGCCCGGTTGACCAACAACACAAGCAGCAGATCACCATCCGACTTCACAAGGTAGAACTTCTGACGTCCAAGTTCTGGAAATGAAATTAGTGTCTCCATCTTGATAGTGCTCGCGCGCTGCTAAACTATACATTGGTGCACACTATTCTTCCGATCTCAAAATTGTCCGCAGCTACTGCATACAGTTTACCATTGAATGGGGTAATGCAACGCAGAC
This sequence comes from Lolium perenne, assembly GCF_019359855.2. Lineage (NCBI taxonomy): Eukaryota > Viridiplantae > Streptophyta > Magnoliopsida > Poales > Poaceae > Lolium > Lolium perenne. The sequence goes on from NC_067245.2 coordinate 195,518,659, forward strand.
AATGGTTCTCGATCGAAAATCTTTCTTCTCCCCAATCTTCATATATATCCTTAGTTGGAGTGCTCTCATCGACCCAACCAATTTCCGGCGGGAATTGTGCGGCAACGAAGACCATAGTCGGGGATTTGATTACAGCGACTGAATCCAGAAAAACAGATGGCATCTGCGCCTCAAACATAGTGTTCGATGCCTTTGTGAGTGGGTTCGGAAGCCGTATCTTGTGCGGCGGGTTCTTCTGGGCGATGACGCCACGGCAAAAGCCGACGAAGTAGTATCTAAAATATATAGATGAAGATAACATTCAGCACTAAGATGTTCAAGATTGAAAATAAAAAGGTAGATATGGAGGAATTTGAACCTTGTATGAACTTCCGATAGATCTATGGTGACGGAGCGTGTTGTGGCGAGTTGGAGGAAGGTGAACTCAGCGACGCGTGGAAGGGCGTGGTCTAGCATGATCCATTCGTCCAGGTGCACGTCGGGCTCAGGCAAACCTGAGCGCCAATTTCTACAGACTTGCCTCATAGTAGAGTAGGTGTCGGCGTACTCCTCGTTCGCCAGTAAGCATTCACCGATCTTGTGAAGTGGTCCATCAGCCGAGAGAGAGGCCTAGTTCACGGAGGCGCCGCGCTTGTATGCGCCGCCCTCGGTGGCGACGCGCTCGGTGGCGATGGGCTCGGCGGCGATGGGCTCGGCGGCGACGGGCGCGGAGGCGACGGGCTCGGAGGCGACGGCCGCCGGCGCATTCTTCTTCTCCATCGCCGGCAGGGTAGCGTGCGTAGAGCGGTTGGGGTTTTTCCGATTTGGAGAAGTTGATGGGACGTGAGAGGGGTGGTTTCGTGCGTGAGTGAGAATGAGACGACTGTGTGCAGAGGGAGGGAAGGAGGGGCTTACGCGTCCTAAATGCGACCCGCGTCCTACGCGTCCACTATTTGCACGTCTGCACCGCGACACGCGTCAACAATGGCACGTCTTCCACTTCTGCACCGCAACACGCGTCCTCGGGTCTAACCCTGGAAATTTAGATATACTCAGGTATACCCTCGAGTCATATACTAGCATTTTTTGTATGCTCAGTTTTCCCCTTGGGTGCTAATACTGGCTAGTGCAATATACTCAGTTTTACCCTCAAGTGGCTGGTCAACAGAGAGTCAACAAATGGGATTAACCAGTTAAATGAGTTATTTAATGTGCAAAAATTCCGAAAAAGAGTGGCACTTACTCATGGAGTCTTTACCACAAGTTGCCACTTCTCAAATCATAGATAAATCAAGTTTTACCACAAATTGCCACTTCTCAAATCACCTAGTAGCTATGAAGGTGCATGGTTTTCCACAATAAGCCCTACCCAAAACAGCTTTTCCCAAAACATACTTTGTCTGAATAAGGCCATAATTTTCACACTCATGTATATTTGTATTGCAAATAGTTTGAGGTAGGCCAAGATGGGTTTCATTGTACAAAACATGCATTTTCCATTTTTTAAATCTCATATTTGAATCCCTTAGTCTGTTTACTACTCACTTGCCCTTGGTTTCTTGATACTACTCAGTTATGCCCTCTCCCTTCACAAACTCTCACAGACGCCCAACATTGCCCGGATTGGTCTAGCCCATGTCACGCGGATCGTGCCCGCCGACCGTTGATCGTATGATCTAACGGGCAGGATAACCCCTATCTCTCTCTGGTCGGGGCCACCACCCTCTCTCTCTGTCGTCGGTTAGCTTCACGCAAAGTTTGGTTTTCTGCATTATTTTTCACGAGCTAAATTATAAACTCTTTTTAGGCATTACGTTTCACGCAAAAAATGATAAACCATCACCGATTTGTTGTAGCCATTACTTTTCACGCAAAAAAATGATACACCATCACCGATTTGTTGTAGCCATTACTTTTCACGCAAAAAACGACAAACCATCACCGATTTTGTTGTAGCCATTACTTTTCACGCAAAATGATACACCATCACCCATTTCTTGTAGCCATTACTTTTCACGCAAAAAAACGATAAACCATCACCGATTTTGTTGTAGACATTACTTTTCACGCAAAAAATGATACACCATCACCCATTTCTTGTAGCCATTACTTTTCACGCAAAAAACGATAAACCATCACCGATTTTGTTGTAGCCATTACTTTTCACGCAAAAAATGATACACCATCACCCATTTCTTGTAGCCATTACTTTTCACACAAAAAATGATAAACCATCAACGATTTGTTGTAGCCATTACGGTAAATGATAAACTATCACGAATTACCATTTATTTTAGGCATTACTTTTCATGGTAAAATGATAAACTATATCACGAAGTTCCATTTCCGTCAAGATAGTCCGCATTACTTTTTTGTTGAGATATATACCCCCACAACGGTCGTCTCCTCCTTAATTTATTGTGTAAACCCCCACAACGGTCATCTCCTCCTTAATTTATTGTGTAAACCCCCACCAACGTTCACCTCCTCCTTATTTTATTGTGTAAACCCCTACAACGGTCATCTCTCCCTTATAAACACCCACACGGCCATCCCTTGTGTCAATAGGTTCTGCCTCTCTCTTCTTCGTTCACATACACTTGATCCATTGCCATGGCTTCCACGTCTCGGACGCGGACCGGAAGGGGAAGGGGAAGGGGATCATCATCATTGTCACCACCACCGTCAACACTGCCATTGATCATAGAGGAGTTCTTCATCGTCGTCTATGAAGACCCTTTGGTCAAGAAGGTACGTACGCGTTCCCACATATATGATGCATGTGATTAATTATGGGCATGTTCTAAAAAACCTTTAATTTCAAACGATCGGCACTCGATCTCTTTGCAGGCTCTCCCAAAAAAGTTTGCGGACTATCTTGACGGCCAGGAGCCAGCTAAGGTGTATCTGCGAGCAGCTGACTGTGGTCCTCGTCTCTAGACCGTGGAGGTCCTATTTGACGGTCAAGGCCGGATGTACCTCGACAAGGGCTGGGAGAAATTCGCCATCGCGCACGGTGTGGATTTCGGCTGCTTCGTACACTTCAAATATGAAGGCGATGATGTGCTCACAGTGAAGGTGTTCGACGGAACAATGTGCAGGAAGTACTACTACTCGGACGACGAAGATACTGACTATGAAAGCGACGACAACGTGAAGCCATGCATCCATCCCCTTTAGATAAGGGGATTATGACCAAGAATATATATGTAGCTTCATATGCATCGATTTAGAGATCTAACTATTTCTATATATTATGCATGTAAAAGATAATATCGCATTTCCACTATTATTCGAGCACGACATCCTCCAAACGATGCCGATGCCGATGCCGATATCGGCATGGTCAGAACGGCTATGCTCGCCGCCACTGCTAGATCAACGTCGGGATGCACAATGTTTAGCATAAGAGTCACCTGCCACAGCGGTCATTGGCTGCGGAGGCCCCACAGAGCGGCAATATAATTTTCTATAAATAAATAGACGACCCACTGGTCATTGGCTGCGGCAGCCCCATAGAGCGGCCCCATTTGTCATTGGCAGCACCGCGTATACAATCAGTAAATAAAACGGCCCACGCGTCAGCGGTAGATGGATGGCTACCCGTCAGCACGAGACGGTCAGAAAGGAACTGCCCTCTATGCAGCCCCACCTCTGTGCAGCCCCACCCGTCAGATTAACGGTAACGGTAAGGCCTCTGACCTGACGGCAACCCGCGTCTTCGAGGGGTGATACGTCTCCGACGTATCGATAATTTCTTATGTTCCATGCCACATTATTGATGATATCTACATGTTTTATGCACACTTTATGTCATATTCGTGCATTTTCTGGAACTAACCTATTAACAAGATGCCGAAGTGGCGATTCTTTGTCATTGTTTTTGGTTTCAGAAATCCTAGTAAGGAAATATTCTCGGAATTGGACGAAATCAACGCCTAGGGTCCTATTTTGCCACGAAGCTTCCAGAAGACCGAAGAGTCAACGAAGTGGGGCCACGAGGTGGCCAGGAGGGTAGGTGGCGCGGCCCCACCCTTGGCCGCGCCGACCTGTCTCCTGAGCCCCTCGCGACGCCCCCTGACCTACCCTTCCGCCTACAAATAGCCTTCGTCGCGAAACCCCCAGTACCGAGAGCCACGATACGGAAAACCTTCCACAGACGGCGCCGCCGCCAATCCCATCTCGGGGGATTCAGGAGATCGCCTCCGGCACCCTGCCGGAGAGGGGAATCATCTCCCGGAGGACTCTACGCCGCCATGGTCGCCTCCGGAGTGATGTGTGAGTAGTCTACCCCTGGACTATTGGTCCATAGCAGTAGCTAGATGGTTGTCTTCTCCTCATTGTGCTTAATTGTCGGGTCTTGTGAGCTGCCGAACATGATCAAGATCATCTATCTGTAATTCTATATGTTGTGTTTGTTGGGATCCGATGAATAGAGAATACCATGTTATGTTGATTATCAATTTATATCTATGTGTTGTTTATGATCTTGCATGCTCTCCGTTATTAGTAGAGGCTCTGGCCAAGTTTTTACTGTTAACTCCAAGAGGGGGTATTTATGCTCGATAGTGGGTTCATGTCTCCGTGAATCTGGGGAAGTGACAGAAATCTCTAAGATTATAGATGTGCTGTTGCCACTAGGGATAAAACATTGATGCTATGTCCGAGGATGTAGTTATTAATTACATTACGCGCAATACTTAATGCAATTGTCTGTTGTTAGCAACTTAATACTGGAGGGGGTTCGGATGATAACCTGAAGGTGGACTTTTTAGGCATAGATGCATGCTGGATAGCGGTCTATGTACTCTGTCGTAATGCCCAATTAAATCTCACTATACTCATCATAATATGTATGTGCATGGTCATGCCCTCTTTATTTGTCAATTGCCCAACTGTAATTTGTTCACCCAACATGCTGTTTATCTTATGGGAGAGATACCTCTAGTGAACTGTGGACCCCGGTCCAATTCTCTATACTGAAATACAATCTACTGCAATACTGTTCTACTGTTTTCCGCAAACAATCATCTTCCACACTATACATCTAATCCTTTGTTACAGCAAGCCGGTGAGATTGACAACCTCGCTGTTTCGTTGGGGCAAAGTACTTGGTTTGTGTTGTGCAGGTTCCACGTTGGCGCCGAAATCTCTGGTGTTGCGCCGCACTACATCTCGCCGCCATCAACCTTCACGTGCTTCTTGACTCCTACTGGTTCGATAAACCTTGGTTTCTTCTGAGGGAAACTTGCCGATGTGCGCATCACACCTTCCTCTTTGGGTTCCCAACGGACGCGTGTCGATCGGAAAGACAACACGTCAACCACGCGCATCAAGCAAAATTTCTGGCGCCGTTGCCGGGGAGATCAAGACACGCTGCAAGGGGAGTCTCCACATCCCAATCTCTTTACTTTGTTTTTGTCTTGCTTAGTTTTATTTACTACTTTGTTTGCTGCACTAAATCAAAATACAAAAAAATTAGTTGCTAGTTTTACTTTATTTGCTATCTTGTTTGCTATATCAAAAACACAAAAAAATTAGTTACTTGCATTTACTTTATCTAGTTTGCTTTATTTACTATTGCTAAAATGAGTAATCCTGAAGTTGAAGTTCGTTTATTTAAGCAACAAGGGGGAGAATGTTTAAGAGATGCTTGGTATAGAATTAGTGATGCCCATAATAGGTGCATTAAGAAACACTCCACCACTATCTTACTCAGGAATTTTTATGTTGGTATCTCTAGCTGGAATAGGTATGTTCTTGATTGTCTCGCAGGAGGTAACTTCCTAAGTACTCCTGCTTTAGAAGCTAGTTGCATTATTGAGAGTCTATTTGGAATATCACCTGTTAATGAAGTTAAAATTGAAACCTCTCTTGAAGATGTCATGAAAAAGTTGGAAACCATCGAGAAATTTTTTCCAAGTGTTGAAACTAAATTGGAAATGTTACTTGATAAAACTGATGAACTTGACAAATCCTTAGGAGGAATTGATGAAAGAATTAGTGTCCTAGGAACTTGTGTTGTCCATGATGATCAAATCAATAGGATTGGCGAACTTGAAAAACCTATGGGAACCTTGGGTTCAACTTTTTCTTCTGTTAAACATAAGGAGAAAGCTTATGTGGGTAAGGAGCAAAAATTTATGTATGTCTCTAAAGTTCCTAAACCAAAAAAATATTATTATAGGCCTAAAATTGACAAAGTCCTTAGTACCACTACAGATGGGGGAGCTTATGGTATCGATGCTTCATCTTTCGATAATACTTGATACACACTTTCTGCGCCTAGCTGAAAGGCGTTAAAGAAAAGCGCTTATGGGAGACAACCCATGTTTTTACTACAGCACTTTAATTTTATTTTGAGTCTTGGAAGTTGTTTACTACTGTAGCAACCTCTCCTTATCTTAGTTTTGTGCATTGTTGTGCCAAGTAAAGTCATTGATAGTAAGGTTCATACTAGATTTGGATTACTGCGCAGAAACAGATTTCTTTGCTGTCACGAATCTGGGAAAAATTCTCTGTAGGTAACTCAGAAACTTATGCCAATTTACGTGAGTGATCCTTAGATATGTACGCAACTTTCATTCAATTTGAGCATTTTCATTTGAGCAAGTATGGTGCCTCAATAAAATTCGTCAATACGAACTGTTCTGATTTTGACAGATTCTGCCTTTTATTTCGCATTGCCTGTTTTGTTATGTTCGATGGATATTTCGATTCCATTGACTTTCAGTAGCTTTGTGCAATGTCCAGAAGTGTTAAGAATGATTATGTCACCTCTGAACATGTATATTTTGATTGTGCACTAACTCTCTAATGAGTTGTTTTGAGTTTGGTGTGGAGGAAGTTTTCAAGGATCAAGAGAGGGAGATGATACAACATGATCAAGGAGAGTGAAAGCTCTAAGCTTGGGGATGCCCCGGTGGTTCACCCCTGCATATATCAAGAAGACTCAAGCGTCTAAGCTTGGGGATGCCCAAGGCATCCCCTTCTTCATCGACAACATTATCAGGTTCCTCCCCTGAAACTATATTTTTATTCCATCACATCTTATGTGCTTTGCTTGGAGCGTCGGTTTGTTTTTGTTTTTGTTTTGTTTGAATAAAATGGATCCTAGCATTCATTGTGTGGGAGATAAACACGCTCCGCTGTAGCATATGGACAATTATGTCCTTAGGCTCTACTCATAATATTCATGGCGAAGTTTCTTCTTCGTTAAATTGTTATATGGTTGGAATTGGAAAATGATACATGTAGTAATTGCTATAATGTCTTGGGTAATGTGATACTTAGCAATTGTTGTGCTCATGTTTAAACTCTTGCACCATATTCTTTGCACCTATTAATGAAAAAATACATAGAGCATGCTAAATTTTGGTTTGCATATTTGGTCTCTCTAAAGTCTAGATAATTTCTAGTAATGAGTTTGAACAACAAGGAAGACGGTGTAGAGTCTTATAATGTTTACAATATGTCTTTTATGTGAGTTTTGCTGCACCGCTTCATCCTTGTGTTTGTTTCAAATAGCCTTGCTAGCCTAAACCTTGTATCGAGAGGGAATACTTCTCATGCATCCAAAATACTTGAGCCAACCACTATGCCATTTGTGTCCACCATACCTACCTACTACATGGTATTTCTCCGCCATTCCAAAGTAAATTGCTTGAGTGCTACCTTTAAAATTTCTATCCTCTACCTTTGCAATATATAGCTCATGGGACAAATAGCCTAAAAACTATTGTGGTATTGAATATGTACTTATGCACTTTATCTCTTATTAAGTTGCTTGTTGTGCGATAACCATGTTCCTGGGGACGCCATCAACTACTCTTTGTTGAATATCATGTGAGTTTCTATGCATGTTCGTCTTGTCTGAAGTAAGGGAGATTTACCACCTTTATGGTTAGAGCATGCATGTTGTTAGATAAGAACATTGGGCCGCTAACTAAAGCCATGATCCATGGTGGAAGTTTCAGTTTTGGACATATATCCTCAATCTCATATGAGAAAATTAATTGTTGCTACATGCTTATGCATAAAAGAGGAGTCCATTATCTGTTGTCTATGTTGTCCCGGTATGGATGTCTAAGTTGAGAATAATCAATAGCGAGAAATCCAATGCGAGCTTTCTCTTTAGACCTTTGTACAGGCGACATAGAGGTACCCCTTTGTGACACTTGGTTAAAACATGTGCATTGCGATAATCCCGGTAATCCAAGCTAATTAGGACAAGGTGCGGGCACTATTAGTATACTATGCATGAGGCTTGCAACTTGTAAGATATAATTTACATAACACATATGCTTTATTACTACCGTTGACAAAATTGTTTCTTGTTTTCAAAATCAAAGCTCTAGCACAAATATAGCAATCGATGCTTTCCTCTTTGAAGGACCTTTCTTTTACTTTTATGTTGAGTCAGTTCACCTATCTCTCTCCACCTCAAGAAGCAAACACTTGTGTGAACTGTGCATTGATTCGTACATACTTGCATATTGCACTTGTTATATTACTTTACATTGACAATATCCATGAGATATACATGTTATAAGTTGAAAGCAACCGCTGAAACTTCATCTTCCTTTGTGTTGCTTCAATGCCTTTACTTTGAATTATTGCTTTATGAGTTAACTCTTATGCAAGACTTATTGATGCTTGTCTTGAAGTACTATTCATGAAAAGTCTTTGCTTTATGATTCAGTTGTTTACTCATGTCATATACATTGTTTTGATCGCTGCATTCATTACATATGCTTACAATAGTATGATCAAGGTTATGATGGCATGTCACTCCAGAAATTATCTTTGTTTATCGTTTACCTACTCGGGACGAGCAGAAACTAAGCTTGGGGATGCTGATACGTCTCCGACGTATCGATAATTTCTTATGTTCCATGCCACATTATTGATGATATCTACATGTTTTATGCACACTTTATGTCATATTCGTGCATTTTCTGGAACTAACCTATTAACAAGATGCTGAAGTGCCGATTGTCGTTTTACGCTATTTTTGGTTTCAGAAATCCTAGTAAGGAAATATTCTCGGAATTGGACGAAATCAACGCCCAGGGTCCTATTTTGCCACGAAGCTTCCAGAAGACCGAAGATCAACGAAGTGGGGCCACGAGGTGGCCAGGAGGGTAGGCGGCGCGGCCCCACCCTTGGCCGCGCCGACCTGTCTCCTGAGCCCCTCGCGACGCCCCCTGACCTACCCTTCCGCCTACAAATAGCCTTCGTCGCGAAACCCCCAGTACCGAGAGCCACGATACGGAAAACCTTCCACAGACGCCGCCGCCGCCAATCCCATCTCGGGGGATTCAGGAGATCGCCTCCGGCACCCTGCCGGAGAGGGGAATCATCTCCCGGAGGACTCTACGCCGCCATGGTCGCCTCCGGAGTGATGTGTGAGCAGTCTACCCCTGGACTATGGGTCCATAGCAGTAGCTAGATGGTTGTCTTCTCCTCATTGTGCTTAATTGTCGGGTCTTGTGAGCTGCCGAACATGATCAAGATCATCTATCTGTAATTCTATATGTTGTGTTTGTTGGGATCCGATGAATAGAGAATACCATGTTATGTTGATTATCAATTTATATCTATGTGTTGTTTATGATCTTGCATGCTCTCCGTTATTAGTAGAGGCTCTGGCCAAGTTTTTACTCTTAACTCCAAGAGGGGGTATTTATGCTCGATAGTGGGTTCATGTCTCCGTGAATCTGGGGAAGTGACAGAAATCTCTAAGATTATGGATGTGCTGTTGCCACTAGGGATAAAACATTGATGCTATGTTCGAGGATGTAGTTATTGATTACATTACGCGCAATACTTAATGCAATTGTCTGTTGTTAGCAACTTAATACTGGAGGGGGTTCGGATGATAACCTGAAGGTGGACTTTTTTGGCATAGATGCATGCTGGATAGCGGTCTATGTACTTTGTCGTAATGCCCAATTAAATCTCACTATACTCATCATAATATGTATGTGCATGGTCATGCCCTCTTTATTTGTCAATTGCCCAACTGTAATTTGTTCACCCAACATGCTGTTTATCTTATGGGAGAGACACCTCTAGTGAACTGTGGACCCCGGTCCAATTCTCTATACTGAAATACAATCTACTGCAATCGTTCTCTTGTTTTCTGCAAACAATCATCTTCCACACTATACATCTAATCCTTTGTTACAGCAAGCCGGTGAGATTGACAACCTCGCTGTTTCGTTGGGGCAAAGTACTTGGTTTGTGTTGTGCAGGTTCCACGTTGGCGCCGGAATCCCTGGTGTTGCGCCGCACTACATCTCGCCGCCATCAACCTTCACGTGCTTCTTGACTCCTACTGGTTCGATAAACCTTGGTTTCTTACTGAGGGAAACTTGCCGCTGTGCGCATCACACCTTCCTCTTGGGGTTCCCAATGGACGCGTGTCGAACGGAAAGACAACACGTCAACCACGCGCATCAAGGGGTTTCAAACTAGAGGGAGGGGAAAGCTGAGGAAAAACTAACGAGCTGGGGAAACTGAGTACAACTAACGAAGCAGGGGCACGAAAATAGAAATCCCAATAAAATATGCCATGCCTATAGAATTGCAAAAAGGAGTTTGTCTAGACTGTGGTATGGACCTTGGCATGTCATGTTGGATGTTATTCTTGTTATATGCTTAGTATTTATTGTTGTAGCATGACTTGTTTCAAATGGCTGAGATTGCATAATGTGTTATTGAAAGAATCATGTGTTGTTTCTATCATAAAAGCATAATATTGTGGTATTCTCCTTTGATGCTTTATTGGGTTGACTTTGCGCATGCTTATACCATGTTATGACTATAACCAGTCAACTAAAGCCTCTATGATCATTTAGTTTTTGACTTGTAATATCACTTTATCCTTTGATTGATAATGTTTTGTCGTTATGCATGATTATGGCAATTATTGCTCTCTTAGTTGGTCGCTCCCAGTTTTTTGCTAGCCTTCGCCTGTGCTGAGTATGAACTCTACTCATGCATCCAACCACCATTAAAAAAAGTTTGCCAATTGTGTCCACCATATCTACCTAGTAGCATTAAATTTTGGCATGAGAAAATTAGTCAGTAAAGCTCTCACGAACTTGATGGAACATTTACTTTCTTGCACTTAATAAACTTGATCATTGTGTCTATCTTATGAAGTTTATATGTTTGCAAATTTTGAATAGTTCCGTCGCGGCCGCAATCGCAGAACCCATCTCGGGGGTTCTAAAGCTCTTCCCGGCACCCTGCCGGAGGGAGAAATCATGAACAGAGGCATCTATATCGCCATGCCCGCCTCCGAAGTGATGCGTGATTAGTTCATCCCCTGGACTATGGGTCCATAGCAGTAGCTAGATGGTTGTCTTCTCCACTTTGTGCTTCATGTATAGATCTTGTGAGCTGCACTACATGATCAAGTTCAACTTTATGTAATCCTACATGTTGTGTTTGCTGGGATCTGATGAATATTGTATACTATGTTGAGATCGATTATATATTCATGGCATATGTTATTTGTGATCTTGCATGCTCTCCGGTGCTAGTGGATACTCTGGCCAAGAAGATACTTGTGACTCTAAGAGGGGGTATTTATGCTCGATAGTAGGTTCATGCGTCTAGTTTTCTGGGAGAGTGACAATAACTTATAAGATTGTAGATGTGTTGTTGCTACTAGGGAGAAAACAACAATGTTTTATCCAAGGGTAATTCTATTGTTTACTTTACACACATTGCTTAATGCGATAATCTGTTGCTTGCAACTTAATACTGAAAGGTGTTCAGACGATAACCGGAAGGTGGATTATTAATCATAGACGCAGTTGGATTACGGTCTATGTATTATGTTGTAATGGCCAATCAAATCTCATAGTAATCATCTTGTCATGTATGGTCGATATTCTGTCAATTGCCCAGCTATAATTTATTCACCCAACATGCTATTTATCTTTATGGAGAGGCACCTCAAGTAAACTGTGGACCCCGGTCCTGTTTCCTTTACACTGATAAATTCATCTACTGCAATCTTGTTCTGTTTACTTTATGCAAACATCTCTTTCCACTTGATACGTCTAATCCTTTGTGTTCAACAAACTGGTGAGATTGAGAACCTCACTGCAAGTTGGGGCAAAGTACTTTGGTTGTGTTGTGTGCAGGTTCCACGTTGTTACTGACGCCGGTAGTGCGCCCTGCCACTAGTCAGCCAGCAACCCTTTAGAAGTCACGCCTTTCTCCTACTGGTCGATTAAACCTTGGTTTCGTACAGAGGAAAACTTGCAGTTGTGCTCATCACACCTTAATCTTGAGGTTTCCCAACCGCTTTCACAACAACTGCCAACAAGATTGTCTGGCGCCATCATCGGAACACCATCAATCCCTCCTGGACAACGGCCTCGCCCCAACGCACCTCTCGTCGTACGTCCTGGCCATGAAACGGGGAAGGAAAGGAGGATGTGGGTGAATTCAATGGGATGGAGGAGTCCACTTCCACGTTGGTGATGCAGGAGTGGTGCGAGCTTTGGTGAGGCTTCGCATGCGGTGGAGAAAGAGGGGAGACGGCGGAAGACCAAGCCATCCTCGCGACCAAGCCCTGCCCGTGATGGTTCTAGATCATGGAGGGTAGAAAGGGACTTGGCCCTAGCGGAGTCGAGGGGAAGATGGTGGTGGGGAGGGCAGCGTATTGGGAGGTGGAGGTATCCACGATGCTGGAGGTCGGGGAGAAAGAACATGCGAGAGGGGACTCTCGGCAGGCGTTGTGTAGATGATAGATGCCATCAAACATCGTGCACTCGAGGGAGTGACGGTGGTCGGCGCACGGTCAAGAGGGGTTGATGATGGCCGACTGACAAGATATAGACTTGTCAATGCCTACAAGTTGTAGACTAGGGTTTTGTCGGAAGTAGAGGGCAAGTAGACCTCGAGGGTTTCAGCCGGAAGAGTACTCGACTGCTATGAAAACTAGGGTTGTGTTGATAATGATTCGATCCTTTCTTCGTCCCTCGACTCCCCCTTATATAGGAGGCGGAGCCGAGGGTTTCGTATTACACAAGTTTACAGATTCTGGGAGACTCTTTGAATTCAACCCGTAAAGTTACAAATCTCTTTATTCCTAATACAACTCTATCTTTCCTTAACAACTAATTGGGCTTCCGAATTTCATATTCTTCGACTCGTGGGCATTCAGTAAACCCCAGGTATCGTCTTTGGCAGGCCCATCAGGAATGCCTATGCCAGTAGCCCCCGAGATTTTGCTTGAATCGGAGAATCAGGTAAAAATCTCCAACTTTACAATTATCATATAACTTCTTCGAGTTAACATATAACCCTTAGTAAAACAGTTGTATATTGTACAGGGATAATGGTAATTGGGGCTAGTTCATCTGACGAATCAGGTACTAGTTAACTGCTCTTGTGGCAATCCGCAAAAACCTACTTCAAAATCATGTCCCTGGACATGATCTCGGGATACTGGCGTAACTCGACATGTGCCGCAAGGTCTTACCATATGCCGAGTTCCAATCATGTTTTATCAGGTACCTAACGCGTCCGTTAGGATTTTTCTTCGTATCTGTTGATACGGAAAAAAGTAGCAAACCGCCGTCAGAGACGGTGCCACGCCGCACAGGACGGATCCGGGGACTTACCTTCGCAAAGTTTTGCGGCATTCAGAGATTATTCGCGACTGAGGCGCTCTGAGAATATATTGTCGAGTGCCTTTTTCGACTGATGGAATAGCACATTTATTGGAGTCAGTGGATGACTTGTATATTTTATCTTGTCTTCCCGATGGGAGTATATGAAGAGTTATTTATATAACTCGAAATATGCTCATCATGCTGTTTCTAAATTCATCGGGCACGCGAACAGCGTTCCCGATGGGAGTAGCCCCCGAGGATACAACCAAGTGCTTGTAATTGGTTGTAGGCTTACCGTTTTAACATCCTTGTCGCTATATTGTTCCCTTCTCGAATTCTTCCACCTTTATCGGGTGCGCGACCAGCGCTCCCGATGGGAGTAGCCCCCGAGGCTACAGTCGAGTATTTATACTTGGCTGTAGGCTCAACTTGCATTACTGAAGAACTCTACGTTTATCTCTTATCAGAAGTATAAACAATGCTTCTGATAAGAGTAGCCCCCGAGCATATGAACAAATGCTTGTATTTGATCATAGGCTCTCATCATTTTTTTTATGCTGTCTGAAATTTCCTTTGTCGATATTATTGATAAAATTCTTCATGAAGTAGCCCCCGAGCATTTGAACAAAAACTTGTGTTTGGTCAAAAGCTCTCGAGATTACCACTATTCCATTGCTTTCGCCAATCTTCATATACCGCAGCAGAGATTTTTTCGTTGTAAAGTGACTTCAGTGCTGACGATAGCCACGACCACTGTATCGGGAAAACGCGAGTTCTATCCTGTCACTGACCTGTGGACCCAAAGTCTGCGGCACTTTGACACGTTGCACAAGTGGGGGACACGCGTCCTCCACTTTTTCTGGCACGCGCGCTGTAGCGCCTGTCCAGTTCCTTCACAGTAAAAATACCTTTTTACCCCTTGAGCCACGTGTAAAGAATCAAGTCCATTCTCATATCATCCAACGGTGCGGCGCTTCGACTGACTTTCTATAAATACTCATCTTCTTCCTCCTTCAATCCCCTTCGTCGCGCCGTTCTCACATCTTCTCTGCCAAAATCTCCCTTGCAACCACAAAGCTCCAGCACTCACGCATTGCCCTACATCCTCCAACGCCATTGTTGATGCCACCGCGGCCAGGGCTCACCAGGCACATCACTCCCGACGCAAGCATGGCGGTGCAAGATCTATGAGTTTCGGAGTGCGGGAGATCCAAGATCTCGAACCAGGATGTAAACCTGATGAAGAAGCTTGGCCTGATGAAGAAGAAGGACGCGCTGCGCTTCCCCAGCGAGGAGAGCTACCCGACTCCCCCTATGGAATATCGGGTTAGCTTCGTTGACCATCTTATTCGTGGCCTCTCCGCTCCCATCCACGATTTTCTTCGTGGGTTGCTTTTCGTGTATGGGTTGCAGCTTCATCAGCTGACTCCCAATTCCATCCTCCACATTTCTATTTTTATCACACTTTGCGAGTGCTTCCTCGGGGTCCAACCTAATTGGGCTTTGTGGAAGCGCTTCTTCTGCCTCCACCGCAATGGCTCCCACAACATCACCTACAACATAGGTGGTGTTGTTATTTGCGTTCGCCCTGATGTCGAATATTTCGACTACAAATTTCCCGACTCCGTCCAAGGGTGGCGCAAAAGATGGTTGTACATCCGCGAGGAATGTCCCGACTCGCTGGAATATAACATCGCCCCCTTTGACGGTAGCGCCAAAATTCTTTGCCGCCGATCCTGGGACATAGAGGCCACCGAAGAAGAAAGAACGGCGACATAAGCGCTGATGACCCGTATCCACGAGCTCCAGAATACCCACGGCAAAGAGCTGTCGGGTATCCAAATTACAGCGTATTTCCTTAGGATCAGGGTGCAGCCTCTACAGGCTCGCAAGAACCCTCTCTGGATGTATGTTGGCGACAAAGACGTGGACCGCATATCGAAGGATCTTTCGGTAAAAGACCTGGAAAGGCTTGTCCGAAGAATTTCTTCGCTGAGAAAAAAGGATGCCGTTCCAACCTCATGTCGCGTGGAGCCGTATAGCGGCGCCAACGCCCTCCCCAAGGTGAACTATATTTGTCTTCCTGAAGTTTAACATTGTCGACTACTATTTTTTGCTGAATTTATTGGTGTAACTTATCGTCGACATATCTTTGTATCCTGTAGAAACACCAAGTCCTATCTTCTCTTCCTCCCTTACCTGAAGGTGGGGAAGTCGAGGAACGGACCGTCGTTACCGATGACAACCAGGGTACTTCTCGCCCTGATAGTGAAGTTGCGGGTTCTCACAAATCCGCGGCTTCCTCTGAAAGAGAAGTCGAATCTAAAGCTTCCGAGTCAACGCGTTCTCTCCCTTCTACTGCTTTCCCGAATAACAAGAGGAAAAGGGATGAGATCGCAGACTCTGGCACCTCCAAAGCGGGTAAATCTCCTGTCGAAGAGACATCACCCGAAGAAGAGGGGAAAGCCTTCAACCCTTACGACGATGCTCTTGTTAGCGCGTAAGTTCATGTCGCCTTTTGTATCTTTGCTATATTGCTTTTTCTTAGTATTCTCATACTATCTTTGATGCGCAGTGGCGACGAAGAAGAAGACCCCATTGTTAATGTGATTGCTCCCACGAGCACGTCACATACCTTGGTGCTTTCCGAGACTCGCCCTGCTACCGAAGAAATCTCGCCTCCTCGGCGGGATATAGGGAACCCGACTCCTCCCGGCAGCCCCGTGCCCCTTCGCCGAAGAGAGCGAGGTTGAACTTGGCGGAGGGTCTGGGAGTTCGTCGACTCCTTCTATGGATGATGTAAAGATTCTTCCCTCATTTTTATTACTGTCGAACATTTTCTTTTCCTGGCTTCCTTACCCATGTTCTTTTTTTCTTTTTTTTTTAGCCTCTGGTGCAGGAATTTATTCGTCTTGGTACTCAATTTTATTGGGTACCGCGACCATGCAAATAGTTTGAAAGGTACAGCTCTTATCTCTTCCTTGTCAAACAATTTTTCCTTTGCTACTTTGTTGTAACTTTTGTCGCTGTCTTTTGCTAGAGGCTCTCACCATAGCTAATAACCGCGCTGGTGATCTTACTCTCGAGCTGGCGAAGAGCGAGAAAGCTCGTGAAAAGGCTGAACTAGACGCTGCCTCAGTTGAGGGTCTTCGAAAAAAACTCCATGACGCTGAAAACGCCTTAAGTGAGCACACAACCCAACAGCTCGCTCGTGAAGGTGAAATCACCGCTCGCTTGGAGTCGCAGAATCGACGCTTTGTCAGTAAGTGCCAGTCACTTTCCTCGAGTTGTCTCTAGCATTAATTTTTGCGTATACTTGTTAGTAACCTGGAGTTTGCTTCAGCAGGGAAGACGAGCCAGGAATATGAACTTGAAAAGCCCGATGATGACCGTCTCCTCGACGCCCTTTCTCTCCTAAAAATTTATGGAGATGAAGTGCGCCAGAGCATCTCTGATGCCAGGGCAACATTTTCGCGGCTTTTCCCCTACTTCTTCCCAAAGACAGACGAGCCCAACACCTTTGTTGCGCTTACAAAGTGCTTCAACCCGAAGGAGGATCTTGGGCTAGCTCTTCGGCAAGAAAATCTGAAGATTGGCATTGAAGGAACCATTGCTTTGGTTGCCGAGAGCCAACAAAGCATCGACTGGACGAAGGTTGGTGACGTGAAGAAGATGGAGACGAAAAGGTGGCAATCTTTGATTAAGGCTGCCAAGCCGAGCTCGAAGAAAATCCTCTCCTTCCTCGGCTACAAACCAACTCCTTCCCCTAGTTCTGCAAAGCCGAAGGTCAAGTAGACCATCTTGTCCCTGCTTTTTCCTTTATTCTTCCTCTTTTGTTACTGTCGCCTGTAGTAGCTTTTGGGACAGCGTATCACTGGTTCACTAGGAACCCTCTATTTTGTAATGCTGATGTAAATATCCACATGAATCAATGGAGTGCTATTTTGCTAAATTATGGATGTCGATATTTTCTTTCCAGTTGGTTTTTTGACAACTATACCGCGGCTCCTTGTTCCTCAAATGCCTTGCCCGCATCTTCTTTCTCGAGGAAAACTTCCGTTGATAATCTCAACGAGGATTCTTCCAGTGCTGATCTAGGACAGGACTAGAACGAACTGCGACAGCAGCTACAGGCGATGAAAAAACAAGCACTTATAATTATGGATCAATCTCGGAAGTCATCCGAAAAAGAAAAACTGGCGTTTCACCAAGCCCAGGAAGCCTTGGCTCTGAAGGAGGCCGCAGTCGCCGAAGCTGCACAAGCTGCTGCTCGAGAGAATTATATGCTCGAGTTGATGACTGATGCGAGCCTAGATATGGCGGGTACGCTTCCTGTCTTCGAGGCTCTTCCCTTCTATTTGCTTCTTGTTTCTTATCTATGTGCTTCCGTTGAATAGGCTCTTTTTTAGATACTGCTGCCGAAGACCAACGTGTGGAAGCAAGATCCACTCATCTTATTAGGCTTGCCCAGGAGCATGGTTCCAGTTTTTGCGCCACGCCGGACCGTACCCGAGGAATCGTCAGATTTCAAGATCGCATAGGTCAAGTTCGTGACTACCTTGATTTCTGTGCGAGGACATTGGCCCTGGTTTACAACACCATGTTTCCTCGAAACACCCAACCGAAGACTCTTCCTGATTTGATGAACAAGTTCAGGGATGCTCCTTGCATCCATGAATTTGTGAAAGCCCAATTAACTGCGGGAGCCCGATTTGCTATGATCATGCTGCAAGTCGTCTATCCAAAATTGGATATGACTAAAATCGTTGAATTGTGCCATGCTAAACCGAAGAGACGAAGGAGGAATATCGAAAAAATCAACGAGATTGTCACGCCTGTAGCCGAAGAAATGATGGATGATTTGCTTCGGATGGATGCTGAGTTCTTCGTGAAGGGTAACTATGCTGAACATATGAGTGCCTCCGCTGATGATGAAAGGGTTAACATAGATGACCTGATGGGTCATGAATAGTTAGTTTTACTGTCGACAATTTTTTTGTATAAAAGGACCCTGTATGTTTTCTTGTAAGACATTTCGTATGTTTTCTTTCCCTCTAGCCCCCGCGCGTTTGTCGGCAACTATACTCTTTTTATGTTGATTGGTTTGCGAGGTTTTTTAGGCCAAGGCAAAATAACTTTGAAATTTATATATTTTAAACTTGAGTATATATATTGTATTTTGCGGGTTGCAAGCCCCCGAGCCTATCAAAGAAAGAGATGTATATCACCAATATCTTTATTATATTGCAGCACCGCGAGTCCGCCTCATTAAAAACCTTCCATCTCCACTCGGTGCCCTGAAAGGAAAAGAGTGTGTCTGAAAACTCGCGGGCGTTTCAGTACATTGTATGTTTACACAGAGGACTATATTTCGACTTGGGCGTAAAAACGCCTAAGCTGCGCCACGTTCCACGGATTTGACTCATCGATCCCTGTCTTCTTGTCCTTTATCCTGTATGCTCCTCCTTCAATAACTTCTGTGACGATGTATGGGCCTACCCATGGCGACTCAAGTTTTTCATGGCTGTTTTGCGTAAGCCGAAGAACCAGGTCGCCAAGCTGAAAAGACCTTGGTCGCAAACGTCGACTGTGGTAGTTTTTCATATCTTGTTGGTACTTGGTGACCCTTGATAATACCTCGTCCCGAGCTTCGTCGAAAGCATCAACATCATCTTCCAATGCCTTTCTCGAAGTTTCTTCAATGAATTCCGCCACTCTCGGGGAATTGTGTTCTATTTCTATCGGCAGCACTACCTCAGCTCCGTGTACCAGGAAGAATGGAGTTTCTTGTGTTGCTGTGTTTGGTGTTGTTCATATACTCCATAGCACGCTAGGCAACTCCTCTGGCCAGGTATGTCGAGCTTTTTCCAATGGTGTAAGCAGGCGCTTCTTGATGCCATTGCAGATAATGCCGTTTGCTTTTTTGACTTGACCATTGGTTTGCGGGTGCGCCACCGAGGCAAATTGCAATTTGATGCCTACCTCTGCGCAATATGCCTTGAACTCTTTGGAGGTAAAGTTGATGCCATTGTCTGTGACTATGCTATGAGGAACTCCAAATCGAAAAACAATGCTCTTGATGAATTTGATTGCTGATGCTGCATCTGGTGAGTTTATCGGCTTTGCCTCAATCCACTTTGTGAACTTGTCGACAGCTATGAGCATATATTTGTATCCTCCTTGCCATGCCTTGTGTAATTTGCCCACCATATCAAGACCCCATTGAGCAAAGGGCCATGACAATGGTATTGGCATCAACTCTGCTGCCGTAGAATGAGGTTTTGCAGCAAACCTTTGACAGGCATCGCAGGTACGCACCATGTCCTTTGCATCTTCTATTGCTGTTAGCCAGTAGAATCCTGCTCTGAAAACCTTGGCTGCTATAGCTCGACTACTCGCGTGGTGTCCACACACTCCTTCGTGCACATCCTTTAACAGCAATCGACCTTCCTCGGGTGTGACACACCGCTGCAAGACTCCAGATATGCTCTTCTTACAAAGCTCGCCTTTAACCACGGTGAAGGCTTTGGATCTTCGAATAACTCGCCTTGCTTCTACTGGATCCTCGGGTATTTCTTTCCTTAAGATATACCAGATGTAAACCTGCATCCAGGGGATTTGCAATACGATCACCTCATGTGATTCTTCGTCATCCCCTGATATGCTTGCTTCCGATGCTGCCGGAGCCCCCGAGTCTTTCCCAACCTTGTCCTTCTTCTTTGCTTGTTTCTTTACCTTAGTCGACCTTTCATTTATTTCCTCCCAAAACACACCTGGTGGTATTGCCAAGCACTATGATCCGATGTTTGCGAGAACATCAGCTTCATCGTTGCTAAGTCTACTGACATGATTCACTTCACATCCGTCAAAGAGCTTCTCGAGTTCATTGTACACCTCTTTGTATGCTATCATACTATCATTGACTGCGTCACACTGATTCATCACTTGTTGAGCCACCAGTTGGGAGTCGCCGAAGATTTTTAATCGGGTTGCGCCACAAGCTTTCGCCATCATCATCCCATGTATCAGTGCTTCGTACTCTGCTTCATTGTTTGATGCATTGGGGAACGTCATCCGCAGCACATACTTCATTTTGTCTCCTTGAGGTGAGACCAATATCACACCTGCTCCAGCTCCTTCTAACCTTTTGGACCCGTCAAAATTCATAGTCCAAGTTCTCGACAAATCTGGGGGTCTCGTATTTTGCAGCTCCATCCACTCTGCGACGAAGTCTGGCAAGATCTGCGACTTTATTGCTTTTCGTTTTTCATATGTGATATCCCGAGGGGAAAGCTCTATTCCCCAAAGGGAGACACGACCCGTAGCTTCAGGGTTATTCAATATATTGGACAAAGGCGCCTCATTGACCACTATGATCGGATGTGCCGAAAAATAGTGAAGCAATTTTCTTGCGGTTGTGAATACTCCATATGCTAACTTTTGGTACTGCGGGTACCTTTGTTTTGAAGGCGATAAAACTTCACTGATGAAGTATACCGGTCGCTGGACTCCATGGAGTTTTCCTTCTTCTTCTCGCTCCACCACAAGTACTGTGCTGACCACCTGAGGTGTGGCCGCGATATATGATAGGAGAGGTTCCTTTTCCTTGGGCGCCACCGATATTGGTGGTGTCGAAATTGTGTGTTTGAGATCTTCAAAAGCTCTGTCTGCTTCTTTGTTCCACTCGAACTTTTCGCCCTGTTTGATCAAAGCATATAACGGCAACGCCTTTTCTTCCAACCTGGCGACGAACCTGCTCAAAGCTGCGACTCGACCGGTTAGCTGTTGTATTTCTTTGAGCTTTGTTGGCTTCCTCATTGTCACGATGGCCTGGATTTTCTCCGGGTTGGCCTCGATCCCTCTTGCTGACACCAAAAAACCGAGAAGTTCTCCCGCAGGAACGCCAAAAGAGCACTTCGTCGGTTCAGCTTGAGGCAGAACTTGTCGAGATTGTCGAAATTTTCTTTGAGATCATCGATCAGGGTTGACCCTTCCTTTGTCGTTATCACGACATCCACTTGAACATTTTTGCCAATCTGAGTGGCGAGGCACTTCTACATCATCCGTTGATATGTTGCTCTCGTGTTTTTCAACCCGAAAGGCATTGTTCTATAGCAAAACACGCCATATGGTGTTATAAAAGCTGTTTTGACCTCATCTTCTTCTTTTAAACGGATTTGGTTGTAACCAGAATACGCGTCCAGGAAGGAAAGACGTTCACAACCTGCCGTAGAGTCGATAATTTGATCGATCCTTGGGAGGGGAAAGTGATCCTTTGGACAATGTTTATTGAGACATGTGAAGTCGATGCACATGCGAAGGATTTATGTATTTTTCTTCGGGACCAACACTGGGTTAGCTACCCAGGTGGCCTCTGTGTGCAACTCTTTGATGAACCAAGCTTCTCTGAGCCGATTTATTTCTGATAGCATAGCTTTGCGATTTGGTTCTGAAAAACGTCGCAAAGGTTGTCTGATGGTCCTAGCCAATGGATCCAAGTTTAGCGGGTGCTCGGCAAGTTCACTAGGTACTCCTGGCATGTCTGCTGGACACCATGCGAAGATTTCCCAGCGCTCACGGAGGAACTCGATGAGCGCGCTTTCCTATGCGAGGTCCATGTTTGTTGCGATAGCTGTCGTTTTCTTGGGATCCGTCGGGTGAATCTGTACTTCCTTTGAATTTTTGGTTGTGTCAAAGGTTGGCTCCTTTAGCGGCCTCCCTGCATCCGGTAACACATCATAATCAGTTGTGAGTCTTGAAGCCATGTACTCTGCCTGCATCCCGAAAGTTTCTGACAACCAATGAAAATCTTTGTCGCATTTATCCGCTAGTGCAAAACTGCCCTTCACCGTAATTGGGCCTCTGGGTACAGGGAGTCTCCACAACAAGTATGTGTAATGTGGAACTGCCATAAACCTGGCATACGCGGGTCGTCCCAGTAGAGCATGGTACTGTGATGGGAAATCCACGACTTCAAACTCCAACCTTTCTATCCTGTAATTTTCTCGAGTTCCAAACTGGACGTCGAGATTGATCTTCCCTAGCGGATAACTCGGCTTGTCTGGTGTGATGCCATGGAAACGTGTGTCGGTTGGTTTTAAATTCGCCAAAGATATGTTCATCTTCCTCAATGTATCTGCGTACATGAGGTTTAAACTGCTGCCTCCATCTATGAATACTCGCGAGACATCAAACCCTGTGATCACCGCTGGTAAGATCAAAGCTGATTGCCCTGGTCGAGGGACTTGTTGCGGGTGATCTGCAATGGTGAAGCCAATATCCTGTCCCGACCAATTCAAGTACTCAGTTGTTGGTGGAGGCATCTTCTCTGCCATAAAGACATGTCGCGAAATTACTTTTTGAGCTCTATTTGATGGCCTGGCCTTCTGAATCATCGACACCGCGCCGTTGGTGTCAATATAAGGAGGCGGTTGTGGTGCTGCCGCTATTTGTAAATGATGTCGATTTGCATCCGTAATTGCGGGTGGAGGTGGAAGGTGGATCTCACTCCTTGGCCCCTGGGGTTTCTTTGTGCTGCCTGCGCATTAGCGTGCCCTGCATATTTGTTCAATGCTTGGAAAGTCCGACAATACTTCTTTAGATGTCCCGACTGTCTCTTCCCATTATTGTCGAGATAAAAATGCATTTGACATGGTCCGTTCATCATATCTTCAGGAGATATATATGGCCTCTGGAACCTTGGACCATTATTTTGTCTATTTGGACGGGAGCCGTCCTTGTAGTCGCTGTGCTGCTCGCCGCTTTTTTGATAATCATCGCGATTGTTTCCTCCACTATTTTCTCGAAATCCAGCCGATATTTGGTCGGGAGCATTATAATCTGAGAACTGTCGATGAAATCGTCATCTATTTTGAATGTTTCGGCTGCGGTCTTCCTCAGGCGACATGTGCTGTTTGTTGTGAACAGCGTCTTCTCCATCCGCCCACCTATTCGCTATTTCCATGAGTGTTGCTATTGTCTTTGGGTTGGTTCCTCCCAAATCCTCGATGAAGTCCCTCCTTCGAATAGCAGCAACGAATGCATCTATCGCTCTCTCGTCAGATATATTTTCTGCCGAGTTTTTGATGATGTTCCACCTCTGGATATATGTTCTCATTGACTCGTCTTATTTCTGCCTGCAAGCCCTCAATTGCTCCAATGATGCAGGTTTCTTGCACATGGATCGAAAATTCTTTACAAATATATCCTCGAAACTTTCCCAGTTGTCGATAGACCCAGGAGACAACTTCTTTATCCACGACCGTGCGACACCACTCAAGTGTACTTGAATGCTCTGCATGGCTGTTGCTCTAGTTCCACCAACTAACTTTACCGTCTCGAGATAATCAATTAACCAATCCTCGGGATCTTGTGATCCATCGAATTTTTTGTAATTATCTGGTAGCTTAAACCCTGATGGAACTCGAGTTCTGCGGACTCGTCTCGTAAAGCACGGGAGTCCGCACATATCTTCTTCATCAACCTCTGGTGAGTGCCGACGTTCCCTTCTTTCCTGTCGCGCTCTGTCCACTCTAGCTTGCGTTGATGTGTCTCTTGCCCCACTTGTTCTCACAGGATCTTGCACCGATGCAGCAGGTCGTGGACTATTTTGCCTTGCAGATCCTTCGGGAGGCGTGTTTGCGAACGTTGTTCCCATGGCTCCAACTCCTGCCATGGCCATGTTATACAACGCTTCTCTTGGATCTCCGGGAGGTGGCCTGGATGCTAGGATGAAAGCTTGTGTCGTCATGTATCCAGCTTCTGGTGTTTTGGGAATAATATTCCCCCTCGTGTCAATCGACATAAAGGACATGTCGAGGTTTTGAACTAAATTCTCCCTGTCAGCCTCAGGTATATTTTGCAGCCGAGATCTTGCTCTATTTCGAGCTGCTCTGTGACTATCTCCCGAAGTACCTGATTGTCGGCTCAACTCCGCCCTTCGCCTGCTTGACGCGGAATCCGCGGCTTGCCTCCTATCCAGCTCAATTTTCTATTTTTCGAGCTCCCGCCTCGCACGGGCGAGTCTATATTGATATGCTTGTAACTCTTCAGCTGTCGCCATTACAGTCATTGGCTCTGTGCCATCAATAGCTCTTGCAACTCTATCCCATACAGCCTGCGGAAATTGCACCATCTCTCGTGTTCCAGGTCCAACATATTTGGTTCCCAAACCTCGCGTAAGATCCGCGGGATCGACGTATGGATTTCCCGCGTTATCGGAGTTCTCTGATATCTCCTCCTGTGGGCGACTTGTATCTCCAATTGCATAGATTTGATGGTATTTTGAACTTTGATCTTTGTCGGGATTGGTGACACCGTCATATAGATCGGTGAAGACCTCTCCAACAATAGTGGATCTGTCGATGAAGTTGAAGTTGTCGATGATGTCCGAGTCGCTGCTTATATCGGAGTCCGCAGACGACTCGAAGGACATGTCACCGAAGATCTTGCCGTAGTTTTGATGAAGCGTGGCGGCGAAACCTCCTCATCGCCTGTCTCGAACGATGACGATGAATCCAAAAAATCGGAATCGACCGCCGACAATCCCGACGAAATCGGAACCTCGAGACGATACGATCCTTCTTTCTTGACGTGGAAGTGGAACCTTCCGAACGCCATCTCCATAGGCTCCTCCAGATACGCATATGCATCCAAACGGGAGAGCGGGTGAGGAACAAAATCGACTAGATCAGTTTCGATCCGTTTACCTTTATCCATCGCGTTGCTTGCTACCGAAGAAGTTGACGATCTTGAACGTGCCATCGAGATCAGCTCCTTGCCGCCTCTAATCCCCACGGTCGGCACCAATTGACAAGGTATAGACTTGTCAATGCCTACAAGTTGTAGACTAGGGTTTTGTCGGAAATAGAGGGCAATTAGACCTCGAGGGTTTCAGCCAGAAAAGTACTCGACTGCTATGAAAACTAGGGTTGTGTTGATAATGATTCGATCCTTTCTTCGTCCCTCGACTCCCCCTTATATAGGAGGCGGAGCCGAGAGTTTCGTATTACACAAGTTTACAGATTCCGGGAGACTCTTTGAATTCAACCTGTAAAGTTACAAATCTTTTTATTCCTAATACAACTCTATCTTTCCTTAACAACTAATTGGGCTTCCGAATTTCATATTCTTCGACTCGTGGGCCTTCAGTAAACCCCGGGTATCGTCTTTGGCAGGCCCATCAGGGATGCCTATGTCACCGACGGCATTGGCTAGTAGAGTGGTTGGATTTAGTGTGGGGCGGCATGGAGGCCTGCAGGGTCGACGGCCGGCAATGGGAATCTGGGTGGAGCATCATGGGGGAGGAAAATAAAAAGAAGGAAAGGGAAGGGGAGGACGATGTGAATTTGGTATGCAGCAGAAAGAAAAAAATCTAACGGAGTTAAACTATTTTTGGTAATGTAGTGAAAATTTCTATATAGGGCGATCAGATGGCGATGTTCCCATGCGCCCGTGGGCACCCCACTGCTTCATAATATATGTATGTATGGAATCATACATATATCTTAGAGCTCCTTTGGTATCCAGGAATTGGCCTCGGAATCGTGGAATTCATTTGGTAATTCCAGGGTGCGTTATGATGTTTGGTTGCCAGGGAATTCATGCTATTTTTTTTTTTTTTTTTTTTTTTTTTTTTTTTTTGCGGGGAATTCATGGTAGATCTTTCTGAAATGACAATAAAATTGTGGAAACGTGCTACCTATTTGTTATTGTAATTTAACCGTAACTTATTAGCTCCTCAATTCAAATAAGATTGTGCCCAATACTAAAAAGGTACTTCTGGTAGGTGAGCTGTAAATGACTGAGATACTTGGCCACAGGTAACAGGGGTCTCTTTTAACTAGACAGGTAACAAGAGTAGAACGGTGAACGCAAGTTCGATTGTTGCGGAATAAAGCGAGGAACCTATGCATAAACTGTTTGGGGTTTACGAATGATAGGATCACCTGGAAAGTAGAGGTGTCATGAATTTTGAAAGAAGCCATGCTCAGCAACACTCATGATTGTACTTATTCACGCTCAACTGGGCAGTATAAATAGAGTACACGAGGGACACTATCTTAGAACCACCGTGCGAGGAAGGCTATTTATACCACTGGTCTGGAACGGAGATGACAAGTCGGTTCTATTCCCTCCTTTTGCCCCTCTCTACTCCTTATGAATCAGCAAGAAAGCGAATAACCTTTTCGTTTACTTATTCCACTTGATTGCATTTGTTTTCTCTACCTTGTACATTGCAACTATTTCCTTAGAAAAATATGTTATCTTTCTACCATTTCATAAACATATGCCACGATTTACTATAATTTGATGGTATAGAGAGGCATTCCGGAATGGACGCAAAAAAATTGGTGTTTATATATATCTTGATAAAATTGGATAGTCCACTTCGAGGCGATACAAGCAAACAATGTTACACCCGGACTCTACATTACCAAGATCACACAACCCAACAAATTTTAAAATAATGTTCGCTATATGCACTTAAACATGCGAAAAATAGAGATGAAGAACCAAGGCAACAAAGGACAAATGTGAGAGGCTGGTGCTTATATATTTGTCCAGGGAATATACTTATATGAGAGATTGTTATCTCTATTGTTGTGTAGATTGCTATGTACATGGGATATGGAAACAAATTAAACATATGACAAACGGCCATCTCTATGGCCGGTTTAAACCGCCTAAGTGAGACTTTTCCACATGCTGATGCTCCAAAAAAAAAATCCCCTATGGGTGCACGTAATCACTTACGAATAATATCAGAAAAAAATGACCGAGACAACTACACTTTTTTCAACAAAAGAAATATATTGATACCACGAAGGTACCAATTACACCCAACCTCTGCAACAACACGATAGCCTAATGGTAGTACGGATGCACACATCCAAAAAAGAAGAAGAAGCTAAAATGGAAAAATTCTCGTTATAGTATTCTAGTTTTTGCGGCAGCAGTATAACAATGAAAACACTTAGAGTCTAACTTCTCTAAAATCGACACCTCCACTAAGGAAGCAGTGCACAAGAACCATTGTCATCCCATCATAGATCTTATGTTCTTGATGACTAATGAGCGTAGATTTCACACCGTTGGGAACCCCAAGAGGAAGGTATGATGAGCACAGTAGCAAGTTTTTCCTCAGTAAAAAATCAAGGTTTAATCGACCAATAGGAGAAATGCGTTACTTTTAAAGGTGTTACTAGCTAACTTGTAGCAGGGTGCACTACCAGAGTCAGCAACAACGTGGAACCTGCACACAACACAACCAAAATACTCTACCCTAACTTACAGTGAGGTTGTCAATCTCACCTGGTTTGCTGAACACAAAGAATTAAATGTATAGTGTGGAAAGATGATGATTGTTTGCAGTGGAATTAAAGAGAATATTGATTGCAGTAAGTAAACAAAACATGATGATTTTATCAGTGTAAAAGAAAGGACTGGGATCCACAGTTCATGAGAGGTGTCTCTACATAAAGATAAATAACATGTTGGGTGAACAAATTACAGCTGGACAATTGACAGAATAAAGACCATACATGACAAGGTGATTACTATGAGATTCGTTTGGGCATTACAACATAATACATAGACCGTAGTCCAACTACGTCTATGACTAATAATTCACCTTCCGGTTATCGTCTGAACCCCTTCCAGTATTAAGTTGCAAGCAACATATTATCACATTAACCAATGTGTGTAAAATAAACAATAGAATTATCCTTAGACAAAACATTGTTGTTTTCTCCCTAGTAGCAACATCACATCTACAATCATAGAAGTTATTGTCACTCTTCCAGAAAACTAGAGGCATGAACCTACTATCAAGCATAAATACTACCTCTTGGAGTCACAAGCATTTACTTGGCCAGAGAAACCACTAGCAACGGAGAGCATGCAAGATCACAAATAACATATGACAAGTATAAAATCGATCTCAGCACAGTATTCAATATTCATCGGATCCCAGCAAACACTAGATGTAGCATTACATAAAGATGATCTTGATCATGATAGTCAGCTCACAAGATCTAAACATGAGGCACAAATTGGAGAAGACAACCATCTAGCTACTGCTATGGACCCGTAGTCCAGGGATAAACTACTCACGCATCACTTTGGAGGCGGGCATGTCGATGTAGAGGTCTCCGGTGATGATCTCCCTCTCCGGCAGGGTGTCGAGAAGAGCTTCAGAACTCTCCCGACCTAGGGTCTGCAATGGCGACCGCGACGGAACTTTTCGTGGATGGAGGCTCAGGTGTTTAAGTTTTCCCGAGATCGTGAATAAATAGGCGGAAGGGTGGTGTCGGTGGAGGCCTGGGGGCCCCACACCACCCCTTGGTGCGGGCCCACCCTTGGTCGTGCCATGGGGTGGTATGGCTGCCCTGTGACGCCTCTTCGCCCCCCCCCCTCTGGACTTCATCTTCGTTACAGTAAAATATTGACTTCGGCTTTTGTTTCGTCAAATTACGAGAATATTAGTTGTACAACTTTCCTGAAATACAAAACAACAGAAAACAGGAAACAGACACTGTGACATCTTGTCAATAGGTTAGTGCCGAAAAATGGATAAAAGTGCAACAAAGTGTAAGCAAAACATATATAAATTGGTGTAAAACAACCATGGAGCATCAAAAATTATAGATACGTTTGCAACGTATCAGCATCCCCAAGCTTAACTCCTGCTCATCCTCGAGTAGGTAAGTGATAATAAAAATAATTTTTGAGGTGACATGAAGCCAACACAATCTTGATCAAGTTATTGTAAAAGCATTGTGAGCTGGAATCGATGTACTCTAAACATAGGCATGATAGATATAATTCTAATAATAGAACTTAGCAACTATGATATAATATGAGAAGTAACTCAAACAAAGGATCATGAATAATTGTGGATTGAAAGCAACTGATTGTTTATGAGCATAGAGAAAACAAAGCAAAGTGGTACTCAGCATGTCGTATGTTAGTTGAAGATGTTCACTTACTACACATTTTTTATTTGAAATGTTAATCTTAGTTTGTTGTGCATATTTCAGTGATGCCTCACAGGGAAATATTCAAAATGTTGTATACATCGATGTTATTTGTTCACCCTAAAAAAATACGTTGTGTCTATAACTAAAATATATCCATATACCTTACTATCTAAACAAAGTTAAGCAGATTTTTTTAGAACGGTGTGAGATGTTTATTTAAGGGGGACATTCAATTGTGAAGTTGTGTATAGGAGAAGAAAACACGTTCTCTTATTGTGCTTGGGGTAAAAAAGGAGACATGCGATATTCATCAAATAAGATGATGCCGGATATACGAAGATGATGACCGATATCGAGAAATGATTATATTCATCAAATAAGATGACGCCGGATATATGAAGATGATGACCACTATTTTTTTTATATCCGTAGCAACACACATGCATTTAACTAGTTGTTGTAAGTAATGTGTTGGTGTTGACGTGACAAATGAGACAAGTCATCCTTACGTTTGTGCTCGACAAACGTTAATCGCCATCCCCGGCTGAATTTATAACACCATTCCATATTCAAAATTTCACATGCATTTGCACCTGGATCCAGCGTTCTAGTCTGTCGATTAGCTAGAACATGCACGAACTGAACGAAACACACACATGGTTCACCAAGCTACCTTCCTTCCCTTAATAGCCAATATTTTTTGGCTATTACCTTATCGCCAACTCAATGAGATTTCGTCTCATAGATATGCAGTGTTACATCTGGTATTAGATTGTGTGATCGCCACATCGTCTCTGTCCTGGCGCAACTCAACCAGCAGAGGTAATTAGTAGACATGTTGCTCGTCGCTAAGTTGCACACAATGCGGCTCGCCAAGCAAGACGGCATCAAAGAAAAGGACGATTCGGTAGAGCCGTGGAGGAGCTTAAGTTCGCGCCCCTCGACATAACAGCATGGGAGGCACCCATCTCTGTGCTCCAAGATGCTCCGGCGAGCTCGGTGATGCCACCGCTACTGGATCTAGGCGAGCTTGTGGACTTGTGGTGCCTCTACGCAAGCCCCCACCCAGGCTCAATTCCCGAGCTCTCCGGGCAGTATGTGGCCTTGATGTCGCATCCATCGAAATCTTCGCAATCTCATCGAAGCTGATGAGTGATGATGGGAGACTGCCAGCATTCCTTTGTGTCGCTGGTCTTTTTACCTTCCTTCTTGGCGCATAACCATGCACGTAGCTGGTCCCCGCAGAGAGACTTGAAGGATTCTTCTGCCGCGTGATGCTCCTGCTTTCTCAGATTACACCGACGCGATGGATTCCTCTACCATGATATGCTCATTCAAGTCCTTCACCTACTACTTGTCATTCTTATCTGCTAAACCACCGCCTCTATAGAAGGGAGGGCAACAACTCCATAAAAGGGGCTTCTTCGGCTGGATCTCTCCCAACCATTCCCTAGATCACATCTAGATCTCGGCGACAGCTAAAGCTAGAGCTTTGTAAAACCCTATTGCACCTCGCGAGCCTTTGTGGTGCAATACAAACAAGGCAGGAGTAGGGGTGTTACCTCCTCATGCGGCCCCTCAACCTGGGTAAGATCGTTTTTCCCTCTCTGTCGTGATCACTCACCCGTTCGCCACGTGGATGTTGTCGCCGAGGTCCTCGTGAAGCTTGGAAGCTGTGTTCGACACCTTTTTTGGGTTCCTCACGAGTACCCATATTACTTGGGACACGAATCTCTGACAGTTCGAGACTAGCACGAGCCTCCTTATTACCACGAAGAATGGTATACACATGTCCCATCTCACGCAACCACTAGTACAAAGTAGCATACCGCTCCTATGTGGAATTTGACTACCAGTCGCGGGCTCCCACCCGCGACTGGCAACTTGCTATTGTTAAGGTTCTACTAGTCGAGTGCGTACCAGATATGCAACTAGTAGGACATGTACTAGTCGTGTTCGTACCCGGATCGAAGCTAATAAAGTATTAGTGACGTCTGCTACTCTGGCCCGCTACTAGTGTGCTCTTTTTGTAAATAAAAAAAGATGGGACCGGTGCCTAGCTGTCGAAATGATTTAAAAAAACACCCTAAAACAAGAAAAAAGCAATCGTGTCCATGTCGCCTCTTTGTGGCATTGATGAGAGGATAGGACCAGTAGCAGATCAACGGATCAAGGCATTGTCGGTGGTAGAGAAGGGCGTCGGAGGTAGGCGTCGGAGCAGGTAGTCGGTGGTGGTGGAGCAGAGCATCAGAGCATGTAGTCGGCGGTGGCGGAGCATGGAATCAAAGGTGGTCGCCATCATTGGTGAGGAGGTTGTTGCCGTTCCTCTCGAGAGGAGATGTACTTGTCTCTGGAGAGGAGGTGGTCGCCGGAGGTGGTTGTAACCTTTGGGGAGAAGGTGTAGAAGTGGACGACGAGGAGGGAAAGAAGGTGGAGAAGGGGAATAGGAGGAGGGGGAAGAGAATGAAGAAAAGAAGGTGGAGAAGGGGAACATGAGGAGGGGACAATGTGAAGAAGGGGAAGAGGAGGGAGAAGGTGTAGAGGAGGAGGGGAAAGTAAGAAAGTATATAGAGAGAGAAATATGTTTGAATTTTTTTCAGAAAAGTAATTTTTGCATCGAATCTAAAACGTTCGAAAAAAAATTATTTCCACTCTATTTTCCTTTTTATTTTTTGGATTTAAAAATTGGTAAATGTCCATAGTCCATTTAAATCGGATGTAACTTTAGATACATTTTCATATAAAACAAATTTTCATTGAAGGACGTATGCAAAATCCAGAGCTGTTTACCCAAACATGGCGCCATTTTGCCAAATAGGTCAAAACTCATTTTTTTAATATTCCTAAGATCTAGATCACATAATATATGGACATCTCGAGTGATTTTCAAATTTGAAATTTCTATCATTTTTTTTGAAAAAATTCGAAACTCAAAAGGCGATCCACCGGGGGTGCAAATTTTCTGTTATTATTAGTCGCGGGCAGAAATGTGTGCCCTACTAATAAGTGGATACTTGTCATGTGTGCTTGTACGGCGCGCTGCTAGTATTTTGTCCTCATCCACGCCCCGCCAGCAAAATATATGGGAAGTGGGCGGGCAAAGGGACACATAGCCGGTATGGACACAGCTGTCGCGTGCCTCCATTGGCGCGCGCTGCAGGATGTTTCTAGACTAGAGTCCAGTGGGGGCCCACCTAGTAGTCACGTACCCTACTCTCCTCTCTGCATTCGCGTGCGCATTTCCCGCCCGTAGCAAATAAAAGCATTCGCTTGCGTTCAGATGGGTGCGCTTCCCGTGAGCATGCCCCTACAACGTTTTCCCTACTAGTGAATAAAAAAAATATTCATAATCATCATCATCATTACTCTCACCATTAGAAGAGGTGTTGGGATTCAAAGTTGGAGTTACCTTTTATTCCTTTACTATAAGGCACATGTGCAAAGCAGGGGTTGATGATGATTCATTTGGAGGAGAAGAAACTTCACTATCAAGAGTAGGGCAACATTTTGCAAGATGATCATTCTCATAGCATTCATAGCACGTCCTTCTCTTGATGATGAACTTCTTTGTTATTCTAGCAATTTGCTGGTCAATGATGTGTGCCAATTTTGTCTTAATTGTCTCTACATGATTATTCATGCAACAAATAGAGGAAAAAGAGGCATTTTGATCATGGCCACAACTAGAAATAAGCATATCATCAAAAAACTTAATCAAGCAAATTCTAGGAGATATGCAAGAACCTTTATCACAAGAGTGTGTGAAAATTTATTCCAATAAGTGTTTAAGTCCAAGCTCTATACACCATTAGAAATTATAAAACAAGAATGAACGGTGTAAAGAGAAACTTACCATTATCACATATGATTTATCCACTCGCAGTGTCGTGACCATGTGACTTGTCACATGTAAGTGAAGTGGAAGAAAATTTAATATGCATCGCGACTGGAGGTGGAATCAAATTGGAGCTCTTCATGATTTGAAGGAGAGATAGCTCCTCACATGTACAACTACCCTCATGAAACATGGCCACACCAAAGGTTTTTCAAGCTTGATCCACATATCACAAGAAGACTATGAGCAAATGAGCTTTTGGGCCCAAAGAGGAACAAAATTCATTAGATAGTTGAGATTTGATGTGTAATTTTTTTCTCATCCTCAAAAGAAAGAACTTGAGGACCCGTCAGAGGATAAAATCCTACATCTAAAAATCGCTCTACATTTGGACACGAAGTCCAAAGATTACAAAGAATGTGATTTCTGCACAAAACATGATTTGTGCCATCAAAGGTAATGTTGTCATTGTGCATTATATTACTAGCCGATATCTCTAATCTCAAGGCGGTGAAGCATAAACAAGGAGAGACCTTGCTTTCATACCAATTAAAACAATGAGATGTCGCATAGGAATTTTAAAAATTATTTGAGATTTGTCTTGTAAGAATGCGAAATTAAAAAATGCTTAATTAACAAGAAAAAAACCTAAATATAATAGGCTCAACTAAGTGCACCAATAATAAGTTAAGCTAAAAAAGATAGGCACAAGATATATATAGCAAAAGTCATTAGCAAGATATAAGTACTTCAACCTCGATGGCTATCGCAAGGAAAGTAAACTCGGGTATATAGATAACCGAGACATGCTGAGACGAAGATATTCGCGTGTTTCCTCACACGAAGTGAGGTACGTCACGTTGGATAAATGCGGGCTACCACGAAGGTCTCCCAAGCCCCACGCAGGCTCATATTCTTCTCCAATCCAATACCACGACGGAAAAAGTCCCTTTTATAATGGCTAGCTTTTCCACCACCGCGGAGATTGCAATCTCCACAACCACTTCACTAGCTCCACGAAGGAGAAGCCCAGGCCTCTTCACAATCTTCCACGAAGAGGTCACCGGAGCACCAACCGCCAAGTGAACTAGAAAGTTCACCCTCAAAGAGTAACAATCACATGGTCTCTCACTCAAACTAATCGTAATGGAAAGATTAATACTGATGCAAGGATTTAAAAGCATGAATATCAAGGGTGTTCAAATCCTTCACGCTCAAATCCCACCAAAGCAACAAATGTTATGGAGGAACTAGAGAGCAAGGACAATGGAGGAAATCAACAAATGACTCTAAGATCTATATGCCAAGAGTTTCCATCACATAGAGTAGGAATTGATTGGTGGAGATTGTAGATCTAGATCTCCTCTTACAGATCCCTCAAGAAGATGCAAGAATCATAGTAGGGGAAGGAGAGGAAGCAGGCTTTTGAGGTTCAACAATGGAGTATGAGAGAGAGAGAGAAAATGGAATGATTGACCTTACCTCCTGAAGAAGGAAGAAGGGCTATTTATAATTCAAGGAAGAAAATTAGCCATTTTGAGAATTCCTGCAATCCAGCCCGGCGGCAAGCACACCGACGTCTGTCCTCCCACCAGAAAGGTCTGGCAAGCAAGCCAGCAAACCCGAACCCTCGCTAGTTTTCAACCAGCGCACACGGCTGATCCAGTTCCAAACTGGCACGTCATATCCCTCGCCGCGAGCCGGAACGAGTTTGCCGGCCGCCGGAATCGCACTCGACCTAGCCTTTCGGCACATACCAGAGAATTCTGGTGGCTGCTGACTGATTTTGGGGGTGATCCTTGCATGGCTGGTTTCGTATAAATTCCTCAAACTGTAGTTTTCTCGAAAGAACTAAACTTTCACAAAGTTCCTGAACTCCAATTAATATAAAATCAATTTTGTTGGAAAGATAACGGTAAATAGAAACCCAACAAAAACCTCTCCAACCAATGAACCGGTAAAAACGTCCAATCGCAAAAAAAAACAATAGAAGATGCATATGAATACCGTTTTTGATGAACTTGAGCTTGTTGAAAAGCAAGCAACAAGCTCAAGAACCTCACAAAGAGAAACAAGAATAAACAACAAGAATATGGGGTGCAAATTATGCGAAGGATTGAGCTCCCTAAGAAGATGTAATCAAGTTACCAGACCAAAAACCCCTCTTAATAGTGCGGGTATCTATTATATAAGCCCGTCTCCCAACAACCACCTTGAGACCAGTAAAAGGAAAACCTAGTAAGGCCATACCTTTTCCTTGTGCATCCCGCTTGCCTTGATGACAACACGTCAAGCTCATTTCAAGCTGAAATGCTTCACTAGGTCATGTTGCTTCGTGAAGATTTATAATTTGCTTTCCCATACACTAGTATGTGATAGCTTCATTAAGTCACATTTTCACATGTTCATTATCAACAAATGGACAACAATTTTCAAGCATATGATCTTCTCAAGATGCTCATCTTGAACTTGCCTTTATGACGAACACCACTTTATGTCATCCTCTAATGGGCTATATGAGATCTTGCTTTTGATGCATGTCATGGAAGTAAACCTAAACCACATAGATAACACAAATGAACACATAATTGAAAAGTCTTACCATGCTAGAAGATCATCCATTGATTAACACATAATGTAGAGCATGACTAAAATAAGTTCCACACAAGAACTCAATCACATTTTTTTATTCTTGATCATATCATATTCTTCTCTTCAAATCAATGATGTTGATACCATTACTGAAGATATATCATTATCTTTAAAGCATCTACACTTGAATCCAACACATGGACTACAAGAGTTACATGTGGAATATTTGTTCTTATAAACTCAAGGAAAATATTAGTCTATCGGAATTGCCATTAATTACCAAAACCACACATAGAGGCAATGTACCCTTACATATGGTACAAAAATGATATATTTTTCTTGACTAGATACATTACTTGAACTTTTTGACAGTTTTCTAATAAAACATTAACAAGATAGACTCTAAATACTAGATTTCTAGAAACAATCATTTGAAATAAAAAGAGCCATGAGTTTAAACTATGGTCATGTAAGATATATCATGTCTGGCGATATTTTTGAAACTACTATATTTGCTTCTTGA
Organism: Lolium perenne; assembly: GCF_019359855.2. Taxonomy (NCBI): domain Eukaryota; kingdom Viridiplantae; phylum Streptophyta; class Magnoliopsida; order Poales; family Poaceae; genus Lolium; species Lolium perenne. Next base: position 195,555,208 of record NC_067245.2, read on the forward strand.
ATTTCTGTATATATATTATTATTGTCGTATTCACATTCTCATGTGACGCACACATGCCTAATTACGGGTCACCGAATCTCGGCCTTCATGCATATATTGTGCTTGATATATCACTCCCTCTTATTTGATGCCAAAAGTCTTAATAGGCTATGAATGATATCTCGAGTGTTTTCCTTGGACTTGTTACGAGAGTTAGCTTGCCTCGATTTTTCTTGCCATGCATTATTCGTATACTCTTGATTTATATTATTAGCCAACAAAAATTTCCAGCTTCAATTATAGAGTTTTCGTACACTTCAATTTAGGGGTGTTTGTTTGGGCTTTTTTCAGCTTTCCAGGGAAAAAAAGAAGGCAACCGAAACAAACAACAAACAGGGTGCTTTGAAAACTGAATTTGCCAAAGCCAAAGCAGTCTATAGGTAGATACCGCAAAGCACGTTTTGAGGTGCTTCCACCAACTTCCCGCAGCTTTCCCCTTACCAGCCGAACCGTTACTTGCATTTGCCCATTTCGCTCGTGATATTTACGAAAGTTTGCCACTCGCTCCCTTGGACCAAATCGTTTCCCCCTTGTTCTCTGGGCGCAAATATATATCTCATTTCCTCCCTAACACTAACGGCCACCCACGCAGTACGCTGCCGCCGCCGGCGAGCTTCTGCGCCGTCCGCCGCTGTCCTCCCTCCGTCTCCATTCGATTCCCACTGTCCTCGATGCATTCCCGCCGCTCAGGCCGCTCCTTCCCTCCCAGATCGACCGAGTCCCTGCCGGCAGACGTGCGCCGCCCGCCATCATGTAGCCGTAGACGATGAGCAGCCGAGCAGGTCGAGCTCCCAGCTGGTTGTCTGCGAACTCCGCCTCTCCCCGTACACAGGCGAGCGACATGGCTCCGAGCCTACTATCGCATGTTCCTTGCTTTGGTTTTGTCCGTCCGTGCGCCCCTGATTCATCATTTGTTTGTAGGAGTGTACCGCGTATATATGTACATGATACTCTCTGCGATATTTGCATCAGTTGTTCATACAATTCTTAGACCACCTAGCTATTTTAAAACGGATACCATTAAATGATATTGGCACTTAATTTTATAGATGGCCATAGCACGCACCCTTGGACCAATTTTAATTTTGCAAAACATAAGTGATCAATTTATGTGAATATTTTTGTGTGTATATTCCTATGTACTCATGACGATACATGTGAAACAATCAGCACAAATACATCTTCTCGGAATTTTGGGTATTTTAGACAATTCATCTGTTCACAGCCAAACAACTAGCCAAGTACCAATCAGTGAAACTCAGAATAGCAGTTTTACCTGCACATCAGCTTTTTCTGCACAGCTGCTTTCCTGCACAGCCAGCCAGCCACAGCCTAAACAAACAGGCCCTTACTCGGGAAGAGACTTTAACTCATCTTTTTTTGGACCCGCTTTTTTGCCTTCACATCTAATGCTCCGACTTTGTCTGCCTCCAAAGACACAAAACCGGCCCTTTCAGTCCATGATTACAGCGGACGCTACCACAGTTCAAGAGGAAGGTGGATCGGATAGACATGTCGAACGGCTGATTTTGAATCGCACAGGGAAGCCAAAAGGATGGCGTTCCTCCTCACGAGACCTCCAACCAAAATCGCTCACCTAGCTCTATCTCCGATATTGGTCTGTGTTGATAGAAGGTGGGTGGATGGCACAAAACAAAGATTCATTAGAAAATCGTACTTTGCCGTCTCGTGAAAGAAATAAACGGTTGTGCTATAACAACATTTTTTAATTTTGAGAAGTGGCTGGATTTGTTAGCTTTCATAGGCAGCCAATGACCGAATTGCATTTTTCACGGAAACTGAAATCTTGAAAAGAACCTGAGTCATTTCGAGATTTATTTGCATGTGCAGTGCAGCCGAGCAAATACTTTCAATTTACCGCCTAGTAGTATAACTGAAATTGTTGTTGTGGTGGTAACTCATTTGTACAACACTGGTTATGTACGTAGTATGGCGTAGTTAGTATGTATATCACTATCGACAATCCGATAACCAGCCATAGACTGAATTCAAGCAATAGGACTAGGGCAGTACTACAGCTTTCTTAATGGCGTCCATCCAATAACCCAATCTGGTAACTAATGCAGTTTTGAAAATAGAGCATATAAAAATTAGGAAGGTGGTCGATTAATAAACCAAAATAGATAAGCTCCATATTACAATCATCATGTCCGAAGCATGCACCAAAAAACAATTAAGTGTTCCGGCGACAACGAAGAGCTGCAGACACACAATGCTTAACCTCCAGCAGGAACATCGGAATAATTAAGACGATGAAGATTCTGAAATTTTTGACAAACTAAAACAAGTAGAATGATGATTGAACTGACGTGGTTCTTCTGCAGAACCAACATACTTGCGATTATACCCGCAACTGACAAGACCTGGTTAGAGAGAATACATTAGATGGTATGAACAATAGTTACAGTATGGTAACAAAATATGCATTCAGGATGTTTTTCTTATAAATATCACAGTTGAACATGAGGATGTTAATCTAAACTATAGCAAATCCATGGAAATGAACTTGTTCGGTCGCAAAAACTAGCCAATGAAAATTTTCACTCGGTCGTCGCGTCGGGTTTTTCCCCGTTACGAAAAAATCTTGGCAAATATCTTCATCGGAGTATCTTATACAAGAATACATGATGCAAGGTATCCCTACCAAAATCAGTTCTCTATACATTTTGTTTTTATTTTTCTACCGGATGCTACCAAATACTTCAAACAATGACACTCCTCAGTCTGCCCCGCTATTCTACCCTTTAAATAACAGAAGCTCATCATGAATGTGGAGAACACCACAAAGATAGCAAATGGTTTTCACTTTCAAATGTAACGTACCCACGAAAATAGCATGAACATACTATATATATGCTGATCATCTATTCTCGTCAAAATACATTTGAGTATGTACAAAGATGGAACACCACATATCCAAGTCGCATCAAATGAAGATGACCCAAGTAGCAACGACAATGGATAGTTCCACCTAAAGACCATGTCATGTTAAATTTATTTGTAGTTCTATGAAACAATAAAAAATTCTAACTCTCACATATAGTAAATATTATTATTTCCAAACAACCTTTTCTTCTGTTTAGATAAAAGGGGAGCAGTGTCCCTATTATATTATTATTTTCATCTACTTTTCTATGAGCGTCAAGAAACGTATAGCAAAAACAAAAAATTGCAGCAACACATGGGGTATTATCTAGCTTATTTAGGAGTGCCTGACCTAGGCCATCCAAAAATACCAAACAACAAGGCTGCTACATTAAAAAAAAAAATCGTCCATCCAAATATTTAAGAATCTTGAACTTTGACACACCTGAATTCATCCATTTGCCGGGGCTAATGTTTGCACGCTTTGTCAGGCTCGAGTGGAAGCTCCTGGTTAAAAAAATAGAGATACAATCTTAACTTCTATAACTAAGAATATATAAATTATAATTACAACATGCTCATCGCGCTAAGGCTACTTCCACTATCTCGTCAGGAGGATAAGACTCATGCATAAACCTCCCTTGAAATTTGGCAAGGAAGAAAGAGAACTAATTAGACTGAGTGATTACCTCCGGTGTTGCTACCATAATCGCCTTCTTCATGTGATATCCCCATGGTTCCCGGAATTGCATGTCCTGATGCAATGTTCATTTCAGCTCCGATGTTTGTTGACTGGCTACCATCTTCCAAGCTAGCAGGATACTTCTGCACAGTTGGAGGCAGAGCCTTACACACGGGAGAAGGCCGATTAAGACTATGAGCAACCCACACCGGGTTAGCTGTGTTGCTTCCTCCTTGTCCATGCCCAATACCAAGACTATGGCTTCCAGTAAAATTGTTCGACAGTTAGGATTGTATAGCCTAGCTTCTAGAAGATTTGATCAACCGGTTTGTCTAGATAAGATAGCTACGGTTGGTTAGTATCTAGGAGTTTGTTACTTGTAAATCTTTTGTAAACCCTAGGCCCCTGGCCACTATATATACATGCGATGATCGGCCCCTGGAGGTCATCGCCTTCCCTCATCTCTCTCCCTTGTCCATCTAGGTTTTCATGGTATCAGAGCCACATCGACCAATGTCTTCCTCCACCGCCGCCGCCGCTTCTCACCCCATGGCTGTCACCGCCTCCGTCACCGTACGGCTCAACCACGGCAACTACATGCTGTGGCGCGCACAGATGATCACCCATCTCCGCAGCCATCCACACCTCCTCGGCCATGTCGATGGAACCACCAAAGCCCCAGCTGACACCATCGAGCAAACCACCGGTACTGGCGCCGATGCGATCACGGCCATCATCACCAACCCGGACTACGCAACCTGGTACGTCCGCGATCAGACGGTCCTGAGCGGTTTCTTCGCCACCGTCACTGAAGAGGTCCTCGCCACCATCATGGGGGCCGCCACTGCGCACGACGCGTGGCTCGTGCTGGAGAGCATGTTCGCCTCCAGGTCCAAGGCGCGGATCATCCAGATCCGTACCCAGCTCACCGCCGCCAAGAAGAAGGGCACGCCGGCGGCTGACTACTTCCGCCACATGAAGAGCCTGGCGGACACGCTGGCGGCCATCGGCAAGCCGCTGCGTGAAGAGGAGACCATCTCCTACATCCTTGCGGGACTCGGGCCAGACTACGACCCGCTGGTGACCTCCCTCACCACACGCAACGACGACATCACCCTGGACGAGGTCTACTCCCACCTCCTCGCCTTCGAGCATCGTCACGAGCAGCACGACGCCGAGATCCAGCTCGCACCTGGAGGTCACGCCGTCAACTTCACCGGGCGTCAGGGTGGCGGTGATCGCCAGCATGGAGGAGGCCAAGGTGGAGGCCGTGGACATGGTGGGCGTGGCCGTGGACGCAACGGCCGCGGTGGTGGTCGTGGAGCACCACTCCAGGGCCGTGGAGGCTACGGTCCCCAGGGCCAAACTGGCGGCCAGAACCAGCACGGAGGAGGCCGCCCGCAGTGCCAGATCTGCAACAAGGCGGGTCACACCGCCATGCGGTGCTACAACCGCTACAACCATGCCTACAACGACGACGACCCCTCTGCGCCGCTTCCTCACGCCGGCTACAACGTCAACGTCGACCCCGCCTGGTACCTGGACACCGGAGCAACCGACCACATCACCGCTGATCTCGATCGCCTTGCTGTGAGGGAAACCTACAACGGCAACGAGCGCGTCCACGTCGGCAATGGCGCAGGTTTGCACATCTCTCATGTCGGTCATGGTACCTTAAATACTACTGCCAAACCCCTTGCTCTTCATAACATCCTTCATGTCCCCAATATCACAAAGAATCTTCTTTCCGCACACAAACTTTCCAAAGATAATTCTGTCTTTATTGAAATTCATCCTTTCCATTTTGTTGTTAAGGATCGGGACTCGAGGAGAAGGGTGCTCCAAGGCAAGTGTGATTCCTCCGGGCTATATCCAATTCATCCATCAAGAATAAACGCCGGCAAGTGTGCCATGCTCTCCGCTTCCTCGGCCACGACTAGCAAGGAGCAATGGCATCGGCGATTAGGGCATCCATCTTTACAAGTAGTCAATTCTATTTTGCGAATCAACAATCTCAAGTTTTGTAATAATTCAGCGCATGCACATGTGTGCAATGCTTGCCAAATGGCCAAGAGCCATCAACTGTCTTTCCCTATTTCGAATCATGTTTCCACAGCTCCTCTAGAGCTAATTTTTACCGATGTTTGGGGCCCGGCTATCCCTTCTGCTAGTGGTTTTAAATACTACGTTAGCTTCATAGATGATTTCACAAAATTCACCTGGACCTATTTTCTCCATGCCAAATCTGAAGTTGAACACACCTTTCTTCGCTTCCAAAAACACGTCGAACTTCTTCTCAACATCAAAATTAAAAGTGTGCAATCAGATTGGGGCGGAGAGTATCGACGACTCCACAAATATTTTCTCGATCATGGCATTATCCATTATATTTCATGTCCACATACCCACCAGCAAAATGGATCCGCCGAGCGGAAACATCGACATATTGTAGAAACCGGCTTAGCTCTTCTAGCTCACTCTTCCATGCCCTTAACCTTCTGGGATGAAGCCTTTGCCACAGCTGTTCACCTTATCAACCGAATGCCCACACGAGTCATAGACAATGCCACACCTCTTGAACGCCTTCTAGGAAACAAAGCTAAACCCAACTATGATCTTCTCAAAACCTTTGGTTGTGCTTGCTGGCCCTTCCTTCGTCCCTATAATGCACGCAAACTCACTTTTCGTTCCAAAGAATGCGTGTTCATCGGCTATAGCAACCACCACAAGGGATATAAATGTCTTGATGTTTCAACCGGGCGTGTTTACATCTCACGCAATGTCATCTTTGACGAAAATGTGTTTCCTTTCGCCCGGAATTCTTCCTCTGGCAGTAGTGTTTATAGTGCTACTGACCTTCTGACTGATGTGCATGTGCAGCCTATTCCTCTTGTGGTTCCATGTGCAGGAAATCCAGATGGAGGTGCCGACGACGATCGCCATGCAGGTGACGTTGATCGTCGCGCAGGGGAGTCCGATTCTGACTCTGGACCCTCGCATTCGGGTTCGGCGTCTGGCTCCGCATCACCCGCGCCGGGTTCGGCGTCTGGCTCCGCATCCGCGCCTTCTTCGCCGGCCCATGCGTCTACGACATCGTCGCCGAATCAATCTGGCTCGGACCACCAGCCCACGCCACCTCCTGCGCATCCAATGCGCACTCGTCTTCGCTCCGGGATCACGCAGCCAAAACAGCGCACCGACGGCACCGTCACCTACACGGCCTCCCGTGCTGCTGATTTTGAACCTGACTCCGTTGCTGCTGCCTTGCAAGACCCTCGGTGGAAAGCTGCCATGGACGCTGAGCTAGCTGCTCTTCATCGCAATGAGACGTGGCGCCTTGTCCCTGCACCTCCTGGCATCAATCTCATTGACAGCCGCTGGGTGTTTAAGGTTAAACACAATCCTGATGGCACCGTCGAGCGCTACAAAGCTCGTCTCGTCGCTAAAGGCTTCAAACAGCGTCACGGCATCGACTACGACGACACTTTCAGCCCGGTGGTTAAACCAACCACGATCCGTGTCATCCTCTCGCTTGCTGTGACGCAGGGGTGGCATATGAGGCAACTCGACGTCGACAATGCTTTTCTCCATGGCTATCTTGAGGAGGAGGTTTATATGGTACAGCCGCCTGGATTTGTGGATCCTCACCAACCGCGTCATGTCTGCAAGCTTGCTAAATCTCTTTATGGCCTGAAACAGGCGCCTCGAGCGTGGTTTGCTCGTCTCAGCGGCAAGCTTCAGGAGCTAGGATTTGTTCCATCCAGAGCAGATGTGTCGCTGTTTATTCTTAACACCAAAACAGTCACCATCTTCATGCTCGTGTACGTCGATGACATTATCGTTGTGAGCTCCACGGTGTCTGCAGCTGATCAGCTCCTACAACAACTTCGTGCAGAATTTCCTGTCAAAGATCTCGGCAGTTTGAGCTATTTCCTTGGCATAGAGGTGAAACCCAGTCAGGATGGCATAGTTCTTTCACAGAACAAGTATATTGGAGATCTGTTGACACGAACTAACATGCAGCTAGCAAAGGGAGCTTCCACGCCTATGGCTTCTACAGAAAAGCTATCTAGACAAGATGGAGTTGCACTGACACCTGCTGAAGCTACACGATACAGAAGTGCAGTCGGGGGATTGCAATACCTCACTCTGACGCGCCCAGATATTTCCTTCAGTGTAAACAAGGTTTGCCAATTCCTGTCCGCTCCAACTGATGTACATTGGACTGCAGTAAAACGGATTTTGCGATATCTGAAACAAACACAGTCAATTGGGCTCCTGCTGCAAAAGTCATCGTCATTGCTGCTGAGTGGTTTTGCAGATGCAGACTGGGCAGGTTGTCCAGATGATCGACGTTCTACGGGAGGACACGCCATCTTCCTTGGATCAAACCTTGTCTCCTGGAGCTCAAGGAAGCAGCCCACAGTGTCACGATCAAGCACCGAAGCTGAGTACAAATCAGTAGCAAACGCCACTGCTGAAATCATGTGGATACAAGGACTACTGAAGGAACTCGGGGTATTTCTGAGGAGAGCTCCAAGCTTATGGTGTGATAATCTCAGTGCGACGTATCTGGCAGCTAATCCTATTTTTCATGCCAGAATGAAGCATATAGAAGTGGACTACCACTTTGTTCGAGAAAGGGTGGCTCGCAAAGCGTTGGATGTGCGATTCGTCTCTACACATGATCAGTTAGCTGATGTGCTAACAAAGCCTCTGGCTATACCTTCCTTTGTGAAATTTAGGAACAATCTGAACATGGTAATGCTACCACGTTGAGATTGAGGGAGGCTGTTCGACAGTTAGGATTGTATAGCCTAGCTTCTAGAAGATTTGATCAACCGGTTTGTCTAGATAAGATAGCTACGGTTGGTTAGTATCTAGGAGTTTGTTACTTGTAAATCTTTTGTAAACCCTAGGCCCCTGGCCACTATATATACATGCGATGATCGGCCCCTGGAGGTCATCGCCTTCCCTCATCTCTCTCCCTTGTCCATCTAGGTTTTCAAAAATTATTCTTATTCTTTTCCTTCTCTTGGGGAGCTGTTTGGTTAGCTGAAGTGTTGCTTCTCCCCCCGTGTCCATGCCCACATCCACGCCCACGGCCTCTTCCAGTAAATTTATTCTTATTCTTTTCCTTCTTTTGGGGAGCTGTTTGGTTAGCTGAAGTGTTGCTTCTCCCCCCGTGTCCATGCCCACATCCACGCCCACGGCCTCGCTTGCTCACTGTTGTTCTATCAATTCCCTCACTGGTCTCTGCGTACTTTTTGTTAGGTATCAACAAACGCTTGGGTCGCTCGACGCGTCCTTGTTGGCCTTGGCTCATGTTGTTGTGGCTTGGCGTAGGGGTGGCTGCAGGTGGTGTCTTAATATTCTCTTCCCCTTGATCCTGCATTTTCTCGCTAGGAGCGTAAGGCGCAAGAACCCCTCCTGTCTTCTCCAAAGGGGTAGGTTCATTGAGTGTCGCTGTCTTGCCACTTCCTTCCACTGATGCTAGTCCTTTGCTGACATTGGCACTAACCTTTACCACCTGGGAAACCGAATTGTACGAGCAGAGACCTGACTTCTCGTGGCTCAAGGAAGAAGAGCTGACCAGGGGAGTAGGGTTGGACCTGGGAGGAGCTCTGATGGCTTCCATTATTCTTTCCTCTAATCCCCTGGCGATCTGGACCGGCGAGACACCAATGTTTTCCATTGCGTCGGCCTTCCTCTTGAGGGTCATACCGCCAGAGCCATCAGCAGCAGCGCGGCCCCCTTTCTTAACCATCTCCCCAACTGGCTGGTTGCCCTGCTGTCCTACTGGGATGGAACGGGTGGCCACGGTGAGCGGCGTGTTAGCATGCGTCTCCTGGCTAGGCACTGCGCGGTCGGGCTTCTTCGGTGGCATGGAAGAAGAGCTGAACGACCGGGAAGTAGGGCTGAAGCTGAAACCGGGAGTAATTAGGGTGTCTGCTACCATTCTTTCCTCCAATGCCCCCGAGATCTGGACCGGCGAGACGCCAAGGTTTTCCACAGCGTCGGCCTTCCTCTTGAGAGTTACACCGCCGGAGCCATCAGCAGCAGCGCGAGCCCCGTCGTTAACCATCTCCCCAACTCGCTGCTCGCCCTGCTCCTGGCAAGGGCCGGTGATCTCCGTGGCAGCATGCATCTCCTGGCTAGGCACGGTGATCACCGTGTCAGCATGCATCTCCTGGCTAGCCACCCCATCGCGCTCAGCATGCTTCAGCGGCGCATGGATCTTGGAGAACGACGCCTTCAGCTTGGCCTCGGTTTCTTCGATGATCATCGCCATGGATGCGTACAGATCCTCTCCCTGCCTCCTTCGCAGCGCTTGCAGCTTGTCCAGCACCGCGTCGAGGTGCGCGGACAACTCGTCTTGTTTCTTTTCCCCCGCCTCGTGGATCTTGGCCACCGCTGACCTAATGAGGGCACGGGCCTCGTCTTCAGCGATTCTCAACTGGCGAGCAGAATCCTCCTCGGCCTCCGCAATGGACGCCCGGCCGCGGAGGTCCTCTTGAGCTTGGACCTTCCTCAGCGCGTCGGCGAGAGTCGCCTTAAGCTGCGCCTCGGCCTGAGCGGCCCTGCTCTCGCGGGCCCTAAGCACGCGAGCCACTGCGTCGAAATCAGCCTTCAGGTGTGTGGTAGCGAGTAGTTGCACGAGCTGCTCGGGGGAGTAGCTCGCGAGCTCCGCGTCTCGGAGAGGTGCGGCGTTGGAAGCCATGGACGGCGGCGCCGGCGGGTGAGGGGTGAGGGGTGAGGGGTGAGAGAGACTAAGCGAAACGTTGGGCGAAATGGAAACCCTAGAGATCAGGCGCAACGTACGGGCTTCGGTCTGCGGGCCTTTTGTCTGGTGGTCTGGTGGTCTGGTGGAGCGCGGTCCCCGACTCGCTGTACGTATGTTTCAGGAATACAGTTGGGGTACTATACCAGTACGACTGCACTGAACCGCTGCACCGTATATGAGAGCTAGCTGTCAGGTTATTGGCTTGGACTCCCTAAAAAAACGTTACCGGCCGGCTTGGGGATACCCAAGGCTATCACTACTTGCTGTAGAAATGAGTGATCTGCATCTAGTTTGGACATAGGTAGAGGTATATATTGCGTTGGACATGTATATAAAACCATATGTTCCACTTAACGCCGTGCTTAGCTTATAGCTAGGAGAAACAATTTGATGAGGATGACAGTGATTGCATCGAAAGCTGAAAACGCTTTTGAACTTAATTAGTTTTTGGTTGTGGTGGATATGGCGAATTCTTCAGTGAAACCCGATTTGCGGAAAAAAAAATTGCGAGAAATCCACCGATCTGTTAATAATCATCAATAGTAGTACAAATAACCCAAAAAGTAAAGAAAATTACAAATTGGTTCTCGGACCACCTAGCGACGACTACAAACAGTAGCATGAGACGAAGGCGCGCCGCTGCCCTTGCCCCTCCATCGCCGGAGTTATGCAAAGCTTGTCGTAGTAGAGCTTGTTGTAGTAGACAGACGGGAAGTCGTCGTGCTAAGGTCCCAAAGGACCAGCGCACCAGAGCAGCAACCATCGCCAATGATGACAACCATAGATCGGAAGAGACTATCATGAAACCACACCAATAAACACGAAAACCGACCGGATCCCAGGAGATCCGACTGGCACACAACTCCACGCGCCCTCCGTCAGCACTAGATGCACCACCGGAGCGAGGATAGGACGGGGAGGACCTTATTCTGACTTCAGGATGTAGCCGCCGCCTCACCATCCCAAAAAAGAGACTGAAAAGCAAACTAAATTAAGAACGGAAACTCCCCGCCGATGAGGGACCGTGGTCCGCCACACCTCCAAGGCTCCAAGGCCACCGGAGGAGGAGTGGACCGGCGGTATCGCCGGCGAGGAGGACGGAACCCTAGATGGGTTTTTTGGCTTCTTTCCGCCGCCTCCTACCTTCGCACGTACCGGTTGGGCTCGCGATTTGATGAACTTAATTAATGTGCTATATATTTGTTTTGGTTTTTTTGCTTAGCTCAAAGTCCATGAAATCTCAAAATGATAATGAACTAAGGAAATGATGCACCAAATTTGTAAAAACTTTCACCCAAAATGAATCATCTGATGTTGAGGTAGATTAGTTCTTGTCAACTTATTAAGGGGCTGCAGTTGACTTTGTCAGATACAGAAATGAGTGCTATTGAGATATTTGAGTTTGTTAAAAAAAAAGTCTGGACTGCACTATCCAAATGTTTTAGTTGTTTCACAAATCTTATCTACTATACCCGTGGTTGTACCTTTAGCTGAGAGAAGTTTGTCGAAGTTAAATAATTGAATAACAAATTGAGCTCGTCCATGTCACATGAAAGATTAAATTAATGGTTTGGACACGTTACGTATTGATTGATAAGGCTATGCTCGATGAGATAGATGTTGACAATTTTATTTATGATTATGCATCTACAAATGTGATTAGAAGTTCCTTCCTTTGGTAACTGATCGTAGCTCTTCTTGTTTTTATTTACATGTGGGAGATGGTGGCTCACACTAGTAGAAGATAGGGCTTCCGTTCGGAGGCTACCCTCATATTAGTCTCGGTTCAAATGGTTAGGACGCCGCACGGGGAAGGGCCAGCATCAGCCCCGTTCGAAAGGGCCTTTAGTCCCGGTTGGAGACACCAACCAGGACTAAATCCAACAGGGACTAAAGGTTCATGTTCCTATATATATCCCCTAGCCCGAACTTGTGTGTGAGCTAGTTTGTTTTACTCATCTTATGCACAAGTGGTGTATGCTTCTTTGTTTTTTCTCTCTATGCACAAGAGGTGCTCGATGAAATGCATGAGAGCATGATGCTACTTGAATTCACACTAAACAAACATGATATGAAGTGTCTGAGCCACACTTAAACTTTCTCCTCTTTCTTTCCTCCTCGATCGAGGTTAGCAACTTTATCCTTTCATCTATAATTGATACAATTAATGCATGTGTCGATTTACAGTGGTCATTTCTCTAGATGTTATGTAATTGTTTTTGATAAATTAATTATATAATGCAGATGAACCGGCAATGGATGTACCGTGACCTATGCGCTCCCGAATTCATTACGGACCTGCATAATTTTATCGGTGTGGCCGATAAAACATTCTGAATTGTTTTATGTGTTGTGTATCAGAATAAGAAGGATTGCTCTTCCACGAGGACCCTTCACACCCACATGATTTGGTCCGGTTTCATGCCCAACTATAATTGTTGGACCAAGCACAGAGAAAGAGGGGTTATGATGGAAAACAATGAAGAAGAAGAGGATGATGAAAACTATCCTATGTTTTCTGAATACGGTGATACTGCAACGGGGGAAGCTGAAGATCAATAGGCATCATATGAGCATGCTAATGATCTTGGTTGGGTCATTGTTGACGCAAAGAGACGCTGCAAAACTGACAAGGTGAGGTTAAAGTTCGAGCAGATGTTAGAGGATCAGAAAAAATTATTGTACCCAAATTGCCAAGATGGCTAGAAAAAGCTGGGTAGCACACTGAAATTATTGCAATGGAAGGCGAAGAAAGGTTTATCTGACAAGGAATTTGAGAAGTAACTGAAAATAATGAAGAAGGTGCTTCCAAAGGATAATGAATTGCCAGCCAGTACGTACGAAGCAAAGAAGGTTTTCTGCCCTCTAGGATTAGAGGTACAGAAGATACATGCATTCCCTAATGACTGCATCCTCTACTACGGTGAAAAGTACGAGAATTTGGATGCGTGTCTATTATGGACTGCATTGCGATATAAGATCATACCAGATGGCCCTGGTGATATTGAAGGCGAGCACCTTATAAAGAGGTTTCCTACCCCAGTTGAAACGTTTTTTCAGAAACAAAGAGCATGTCAGTGTCAGGTGACATAGGCATCCCCAATGGGTCTGCCGAAGATGGTACCCGTGGTTTACTGAAGGCCCACGACCCGAAGGATAAGAAGAATCGGAAGCCCAAGTTGCTATTAAGGAAAGTTAGAATTGTATTAGGAGAGAACACTTGTAATATTAGAGGATGAGTTGGAAACCTTCCCGGACTCTGTAACTTGTACATCACGAATCCCTCGGCTCCACATCCTATATAAGGGGGAGTCGAGGGACAAAGAAAGTATCGATTCATTATCTCACAAACCCTAGTTTTCATATCGTCGAGCACTTTTCGGCTGAAACCTTCGAGATCTACTTGCCCTCTACTTCTAACTAAACCCTAGTCTACAATCCGTAGGCATTGACAAGTTAATCCCTTGTCCATTGGCGCCGTCTGTGGGAATTAGAGGCGTCAAGGATCTGATCTTGATGGCACGTTCAAGATCGTCGACTTCGTCAATGATGCGCGTGGTTGACGTTTTGTCTTTCCGTTCGACACGCGTCCGTTGGGAACCCCAAGAGGAAGGTGTGATGCGCACAGCGGCAACTTTCCCTCAGTAAGAAACCAAGGTTTATCGAACCAGTAGGAGTCAAGAAGCACGCGAAGGTTGATGGCGGCGAGATGTAGTGCGGCACAACACCAGAGATTCCGGCGCCAACGTGGAACCTGCACAACACAAACCAAGTACTTTGCCCCAACGAAACAGCGAGGTTGTCAATCTCACCGGCTTGCTGTAACAAAGGATTAGATGTATAGTGTGGAAGATGATTGTTTGCAGAAAACAGTAGAACAAGTATTGCAGTAGATTGTATTTCAGTATAGAGAATTGGACCGGGGTCCACAGTTCACTAGAGGTGTCTCTCCCATAAGATAAATAGCATGTTGGGTGAACAAATTATAGATGGGCAATTGACAAATAGAGAGGGCATGACCATGCACATACATATTATGATGAGTATAGTGAGATTTAATTGGGTATGACGACAAAGTACATAGACCGCTATCCAGCATGCATCTATGCCTAAAAAGTCCACCTTCAGGTTATCATCCGAACCCCTTCCAGTATTAAGTTGCTAACAACAGACAATTGCATTAAGTATTGCGCGTAATGTAATCAATAACTACATCCTCGGACATAGCATCAATGTTTTATCCCTAGTGGCAACAGCACATCCATAACCTTAGGGGTTCTTGTCACTCCCCCAGATTCACGGAGACATGAACCCACTATCGAGCATAAATACTCCCTCTTGGAGTTACAAGCATCAACTTGGCCAGAGCATCTACTAGTAACGGAGAGCATGCAAGATCATAAACAACACATAGATATAAATTGATAATCAACATAACATGGTATTCTCTATTCATCGGATCCCAACAAACACAACATATAGCATTACAGATAGATGATCTTGATCATGTTAGGCAGCTCACAAGACCCGACAATTAAGCACAATGAGGAGAAGACAACCATCTAGCTACTGCTATGGACCCATAGTCCAGGGGTAGACTACTCACACATCACTCCGGAGGCGACTATGGCGGCGTAGAGTCCTTCGGGAGATGATTCCCCTCTCCGGCAGGGTGCCGGAGGCGATCTCCTAAATCCCCCGAGATGGGATTGGCGGCGGCGGCGTCTCTGGAAGGTTTTCCGTATCGTGGCTCTCGGTACTGGGGGTTTCGCGACGAAGGCTATTTGTAGGCGGAAGGGTAGGTCAGGGGGCGTCACGAGGGGCCCAGGAGACAGGTCGGCGCGGCCAAGGGCTGGGCTGCGCCGCCCTAGCCTCTGGCTGCCTCGTGGCCCCACTTCGTTGACTCTCCGGTCTTCTGGAAGCTTCGTGTGAAAATAGGCCCCTGGTCGTTGATTTCGTCCAATTCCGAGAATATTTCCTTACTAGGATTTCTGAAACCAAAAACAGCAGAAAACAGCAACTGGCTCTTCGGCATCTTGTTAATAGGTTAGTTCCAGAAAATGCATAAATATGACATAAAGTGTGCATAAAACATGTAGATATCATCAATAATGTGGCATGGAACATAAGAAATTATCGATACGTCGGAGACGTATCAGCATCCCCAAGCTTAGTTTCTGCTCGTCCCGAGCAGGTAAACGATAAATAAAGATAATTTCTGGAGTGACATGCCATCATAACCTTGATCATACTATTGTAAGCATATGTAATGAATGCAGCGATCAAAACAATGTATATGACATGAGTAAACAAATGAATCATAAAGCAAAGACTTTTCATGAATAGTACTTCAAGACAAGCATCAATAAGTCTTGCATAAAAGTTAACTCATAAAGCAATAATTCAAAGTAAAGATATTGAAGCAACACAAAGGAAGATGAAGTTTCAGCGGTTGCTTTCAACTTATAACATGTATATCTCATGGATATTGTCAATGTAAAGTAATATAACAAGTGCAATATGCAAGTATGTAGGAATCAATGCACAGTTCACACAAGTGTTTGCTTCTTGAGATGGGAAAGAGATAGGTGAACTGACTCAACAATAAAAGTAAAAGAATGGTCCTTCAAAGAGGAAAGCATCGATTGCTATATTTGTGCTAGAGCTTTGGTTTTGAAAACATAAAGAGAGCATAAAAGTAAAATTTTGAGAGGTGTTTGTTGTTGTCAACGAATGGTAGTGGGCACTCTAACCCCCTTGCCAGACAAACCTTCAAAGTGCGGCTCCCATTTTATTTTATTTTTGTGTGGCACTCCTTCCAACCTTTCTTTCACAAACCATGGCTAACCGAATCCTTCGGGTGCCTGCCAACAATCTCATACCATGAAGGAGTGCCTTTTTATTTTAGTTTTATTATGATGACACTCCTCCCCACCTTTGCTTTCTCAAGCCATGGCTAACCGAATCCTTCGGGTGCCGTCCAACAATCACATACCATGGAGGAGTGTCTATTTTTATTAATTAATTTGGGACTGGGAAAACCATTGCCAGCTCTTTTTGCAAAATTATTGGATAAGCGGATGAAGCCACTAGTCCATTGGTGAAAGTTGCCCAACAAGATTGAAAGATAAATGATGGCGTGTATTTCACACGTTCGTTGGGCAACCCCAAGAGGAAGGTATGATGCGCACAGCAGCAAGTTTTCCCTCAGAAAGAAACCAAGGTTTATCGAACCAGGAGGAGCCAAGAAGCACGTTGAAGGTTGATGGCGGCGGGATGTAGTGCGGCGCAACACCAGGGATTCCGGCGCCAACGTGGAACCTGCACAACACAACCAAAGTACTTTGCCCCAACGAAACAGTGAGGTTGTCAATCTCACCGGCTTGCTGTAACAAAGGATTAAACGTATTGTGTGGAAGATGATTGTTTGCAGAAAACGAGAACAAAGATTGCGATGGGTGTATTTCAGTAAAGAGAATTGGACCGGGGTCCACAGTTCACTAGAGGTGTCTCTCCCATAAGACAAACAGCATGTTGGGTGAACAAATTACAGTTGGGCAATTGACAAATAAAGAGAGCATGACCATGCACATACATATCATGATGAGTATAGTGAGATTTAATTGGGCATTACGACAAAGTACATAGACCGCCATCCAACTGCATCTATGCCTAAAAAGTCCACCTTCAGGTTATCATCCGAACCCCCTCCAGTATTAAGTTGCAAAGCAACAGACAATTGCATTAAGTATGGTGCGTAATGTAATCAACAACTACATCCTTAGACATAGCATCAATGTTTTATCCCTAGTGGCAACAGCACAACACAACCTTAGAACTTTCTCATCCTTGTCCTGTGTCAATGCAGGCATGAACCCACTATCGAGCATAAGTACTCCCTCTTGGAGTTACAAGCATCTACTTGGCCAGAGCATCTACTAGTAACGGAAAGCATGCAAGATCATAAACAACACATAAGCATAGCTTTGATAATCAACATAACAAGTATTCTCTATTCATCGGATCCCAACAAACGCAACATATAGAATTACATATAGATGATCTTGATCATGTTAGGCAGCTCACAAGATCCGACAATGATAGCACAATGGGGAGAAGACAACCATCTAGCTACTGCTATGGACCCATAGTCCAGGGGTAGACTACTCACACATCACACCGGAGGCGACCATGGCGGCGTAGAGTCCTCCGGGAGATGATTCCCCTCTCCGGCAGGGTGCCGGAGGCGATCTCTGGATCCCCCGAGATGGGATCGGCGGCGGCGGCGTCTCTGGAAGGTTTTCCGTATCGTGGTTCTCGATGCTGGGGTTTTCGTCACGGAGACTTTTTATAGGCGAAAGGGCAGGTCAAGAGGCGGCACGGGGCCCCACACCACGTGGCCGCGCGGCCAAGGGGGGGGCCGCGCCGCCCTAGGGTGTGGCCCCTCCGTGGCCCCTCTTCGTCTCTCCTTCGGACTTCTGGAAGCTTCGTGAGAAAATAGGCCCCTAGGCTTTGATTTCGTCCAATTCCGAGAATATTTCCTTACTAGGATTTCTGAAACCAAAAACAGCAAAACAAGAATCGGCACTTCGGCATCTTGTTAATAGGTTAGTTCCAGAAAATGCACGAATATTACATAAAGTTTGCATAAAACTTGTAGATAACATCAATAATGTGGAATGGAACATAAGAAATTATCGATACGTCGGAGACGTATCAGCATCCCAAAGCTTAGTTACGCTCGTCCCGAGCGAGGTAAAACGATAACACGAGATAATTTACGGAGTGACATGCCATCATAATCTTGATCATACTATTTGTAAAGCATATGAGCTGAGATCAAATCATTCAAAGCAAGTATCTATATTGACATAAGAGATGATAATGCAAGAGTTAGACAAGCTAAAAGTTTTCATGAACTATTGCTTTAAAGACATGCAACCGTACAAAGTTCATTAAAGATGTATTAAGTATTCAGCATAGAAGTTCTATCCTTCATTCCAAGCATCAAGTAAATTTTCACAACATAAGAAGGATTCAGTCAAGTAAACATAAACATGAACATCATGAATCAACTGTTTCGAAGTCTACTCAACCGGTGAGCGCAAGCATTTGGTATTAGCACCAGGATGTTATGGCATAAAGAACGTTAATGGGGGTTTGGAAGGCCAAATGGAAGAAAGGCTTGCAAAGCTGTAAATGACCATTAGACAAGAGGAAACCTTATGATCGAAGCTATGCAAGGAGTAGTGATTGCCATGCAACGGATGCACATAGAGCTATATGTATATGAAAGCTCTCCAATGGAACTAGTGGGGGTGCATCCAACTTGGTTGCTCACGAAGACCTAGAGCACTTTTGAGGAGGCTCATCATTGGAATATACAACCCAAGTTCTATAGTGTAAATTCCCCACATAGTTATACTAGTAAAACATGAAAACTCTCTCATATGAATGTAGGTGCTGAACATGAGCACAAATGATGACTATGAATAATGCTGGTGCTAAAACATGAGCACAAGTGTGGATAAAAGATAGTAATGCTGCCCCCTTTTTCTTTATTCTCTTTTTTTCTTTTTTTCTTTTTTTTTCTTTTTCTTTTTTTCTTTCTTTTCATTTTTTTCTTTCTTCTCTTTTTCTTTTCTTTTTGATGGCCTCCACGGCTCTTTCCATTTTTAGGGGCAACATCCTAATATGACAACACACTTTTTGGTACAAATAACTCATAATGAATGAAACATGATGTATGAAGCTGTATGCCTCTGCCCGGTGTAGCAGGATGTGCAATGATCTAGCGTAACATGGGTAAACCACACATCAGCTGTATATGATCATGCAAAGCAATATATAAATAATAAATGACAACATGGCATGTAATGTAAAAATGGATGTTGCATGGCAATATATCTCGGAACAGCTATGGAAATGCTGTGGTAGGTAGGTATGGTGGATGTTTTGAGGAGATGTATGGGCTTATGTGTAGGAGAACAAGAGAAAGTTCTCCCACGGGTTTGGATGTACCGGCGAAGTATGCACAATTCTCAATGTGAGCAAAAGGCAATGCACAGTACCGAAGAGGCTAGCAAATTTGGATGGTGGAAGTGCCAAAAACCGTAGCTTAACATTAGTCAAAAAGAACTCACAAGCTTATTGCAAACAACTAGCAGGTTCATCATTAAGAGCATGATTAAAATTTACTCCAAGGAGGGCCGTTCACGGTGGCACAAGTACCCCGCTAGCTCCCTCGACCTTCAGCACAACTTAGTTATTACGATGAACTCTCAGACATGGAAAGCTATCAAGTCCAACTACGCCTTCAACTATTTAAATAGAGTTTGTAGTACGGCACAAGCTTAAAGACAACAATTCACTACTAATTTTAACTCATTTATCCAGCAAGCCTTACCATCTAAATATCTCAAAACATTTGCAAAGAATCAAGTTATCAAAGCTCAATGTTCTACAAGTATTTTATTATACACTACCACATGCAACATTTCCCGTTTCCAACCATACAACAATTTAACGAAGAAGAAACTTTGCCATGAATATTATGAGTAAAGCCTAAGGACATACTTGTCCATATGCTACAGCGGAGCGTGTCTCTCTCCCATAAAGTGAATGCTAGGATCCATTTTATTCAAACAAAACAAAAAAACAAAAACAAACCGACGCTCCAAGAAAAAGCACATAAGATGTGATGGAATAAAAATATAGTTTCAGGGGAGGAACCTGATAATGTTGTCGATGAAGAAGGGGATGCCTTGGGCATCCCCAAGCTTAGACGCTTGAGTCTTCTTGATATATGCAGGGGTGAACCACCGGGTGCATCCCCAAGCTTAGAGCTTTCACTCTCCTTGATCATGTTGCATCATACTCCTCTCTTGATCCTTGAAAACTTCCTCCACACCAAACTCGAAACAACTCATTAGAGGGTTAGTGCACATTATAAATTGACATATTCAGAGGTGACACAATCATTCTTAACACTTCTGGACATTGCATAATGCTACTGGACATTAGTGGATCAAAGAAATTCATCCAACTTAGCGAAAGAGGCAATGCGAAATAAAAGGCAGAATCTGTCAAAACAGAACAGTTCGTATTGACGAATTTTAAAATGGCACCAGACTTGCTCAAATGAAAATGCTCAAATTGAATGAAAGTTGCGTACATATCTGAGGATCATGCACGTAAATTGGCATAATTTTCTGAGCTACCTACAGGGAGGTGGACCCAGATTCGTGACAGCAAAGAAATCTGGAACTGTGCAGTAATCCAAATCTAGTACTTACTTTTCTATCAACGGCTTAACTTGGCACAACAAAACACAAAACTAAGATAAGAAGAGGTTGCTACAGTAGTAAACAACTTCCAAGACACAAAATAAAAACAAAGTACTGTAGGTAAAAACATGGGTTGTCTCCCATAAGCGCTTTTCTTTAACGCCTTTCAGCTAGGCGCAGAAAGTGTGTATCAAGTATTATCAAGAGATGGTGCATTCTCAGCGGGGTGTGGAGTTTTCTCAACTATGCATACTATCTTTTCTATGTGAGTTTCAGAGGCTCCCTTTTCATTAGTCTTGGGCTTGCTACTCTCATCAAACAAATCTTCAGGAACAATCCAATCAAAATTCTTTTCTAGTGCCTCACACATTCCCAAGAGCTTGCAAGGTATTGATGTTTTAATATCCCCCTCATAATTAATTTCATTAGTGTACTTTTGTCTATCCTTTTCTATCTTCTCAAGGGTACTAGCAAAGTTGGTATAAGAGCCTAGCATATTATATTTAGTGAAAACTTTTCTAGCTTCTCTCGCTATTCCCCCAAATTCTTTAAGAAGGGTTTCTAATACAAAATCTTTCTTTTCCCCTTCTTCCATATCGCCAAGTGTGAAGAACATGTGTTGGATTATAGGATTAAGATTAACAAATTTAGTTTCCAACAAGCGAACTAAATGTGCAGCAGCAATTTCATAAGTAGGCGCAAGGTCTACCAAGTGTCTATCTTCAAAATTTTCAATAGTACTAACATGATTGAAAAATTCTTCTATATTATTTCTCCCAACTATAGACCCACGTCCTACCGGTATGTCTTTTGTGGTAAAATTAAAAGGAAACATGATGAAATAAGTAAAGTAAATGCAAGTAAACTAATTTTTTTGTGTTTTTGATATAGCAAACAAGATAGCAAATAAAGTAAAACTAGCAACTAATTTTTTTGTATTTTGATTTAGTGCAGCAAACAAAGTAGTAAATAAAACTAAGCAAGACAAAAACAAAGTAAAGAGATTGAGAAGTGGAGACTCCCCTTGCAGCGTGTCTTGATCTCCCCGGCAACGGCGCCAGAAAATATGCTTGATGGCGTGTATTTCACACGTTCGTTGGGCAACCCCAAGAGGAAGGTATGATGCGCACAGCAGCAAGTTTTCCCTCAGAAAGAAACCAAGGTTTATCGAACCAGGAGGAGCCAAGAAGCACGTTGAAGGTTGATGGCGGCGGGATGTAGTGCGGCGCAACACCAGGGATTCCGGCGCCAACGTGGAACCTGCACAACACAACCAAAGTACTTTGCCCCAACAAAACAGTGAGGTTGTCAATCTCACCGGCTTGCTGTAACAAAGGATTAAACGTATTGTGTGGAAGATGATTGTTTGCAGAAAACAGTAGAACAGTATTGCAGTAGATTGTATTTCAGTAAAGAGAATTGGACCGGGGTCCACAGTTCACTAGAGGTGTCTCTCCCATAAGACAAACAGCATGTTGGGTGAACAAATTACAGTTGGGCAATTGACAAATAAAGAGAGCATGACCATGCACATACATATCATGATGAGTATAGTGAGATTTAATTGGGCATTACGACAAAGTACATAGACCGCCATCCAACTGCATCTATGCCTAAAAAGTCCACCTTCAGGTTATCATCCGAACCCCCTCCAGTATTAAGTTGCAAAGCAACAGACAATTGCATTAAGTATGGTGCGTAATGTAATCAACAACTACATCCTTAGACATAGCATCAATGTTTTATCCCTAGTGGCAACAGCACAACACAACCTTAGAACTTTCTCACATTGTCCGAGGTGTCAATGCGGGCATGAACCCACTCTCGAGCCTAAGTACTCCCTCCGCGAGTGACAAGCATCGACTTGGCCCGAGCATCTACTAGTAACGGAAAGCATGCAAGATCATAAACAACACATAAGCATAGCTTTGATAATCAACATAACAAGTATTCTCTATTCATCGGATCCCAACAAACGCAACATATAGAATTACATATAGATGATCTTGATCATGTTAGGCAGCTCACAAGATCCGACAATGATAGCACAATGGGGAGAAGACAACCATCTAGCTACTGCTATGGACCCATAGTCCAGGGGTAGACTACTCACACATCACACCGGAGGCGACCATGGCGGCGTAGAGTCCTCCGGGAGATGATTCCCCTCTCCGGCAGGGTGCCGGAGGCGATCTCCTGGATCCCCCGAGATGGGATCGGCGGCGGCGGCGTCTCTGGAAGGTTTTCCGTATCGTGGTTCTCGATCGGGGTTTTCGTCACGGAGACTTTTTATAGGCGAAAGGGCAGGTCAAGAGGCGGCACGGGGGCCCCACACCACAGGGCCGCGCGGCCAAGGGGGGGGCCGCGCCGCCCTAGGGTGTGGCCCCTCCGTGGCCCCTCTTCGTCTCTCCTTCGGACTTCTGGAAGCTTCGTGAGAAAATAGGCCCCTGGGCTTTGATTTCGTCCAATTCCGAGAATATTTCCTTACTAGGATTTCTGAAACCAAAAACAGCAGAAACAAAGAATCGGCACTTCGGCATCTTGTTAATAGGTTAGTTCCAGAAAATGCACGAATATGACATAAAGTGTGCATAAAACATGTAGATAACATCAATAATGTGGCATGGAACATAAGAAATTATCGATACGTCGGAGACGTATCAATAAACACCACATACTTCCTCATGAGCTATAAAACATTGACACAAATCAGAGGTGATAAATTTTGAATTGTTTAAAGGTAGCACTCAAGCAATTTACTTTGGAATGGTGGGGAAATACCATGTAGTAGGTAGGTATGGTGGACACAAATGGCATAGTGGTTGGCTCAAGTATTTTGGATGCATGAGAAGTATTCCCTCTCGATACAAGGCTTAGGCTAGCAAGGCTATTTGAAACAAACACAAGGATGAAGCGGTGCAGCAAAACTCACATAAAAGACATATTGTAAATATTATAAGACTCTACACCGTCTTCCTTGTTGTTCAAACTCAATAATAGAAATTATCTAGACTTTAGAGAGACCAATTATGCAAACCAGATTTTAGCATGCTCTATGTATTTCTTCATTAATAAGTGCAAAGTATATGATGCAAGAGCTTAAACATGAGCACAACAATTGCCAAGTATCACATTATCCAAGACATTTTAGCAATTACTACATGTATCATTTTCCAATTCCAACCATATAACAATTTAACGAAGAAGAAACTTCGCCATGAATATTATGAATAAAGCTTAAGGACATATTTGTCCATATGCTACAGCGGAGCGTGTCTCTCTCCCACACAAAGAATGCTAGGATCCATTTTATTCAAACAAAACAAAAAACAAAAACAAACCGACGCTCCAAGCAAAGCACATAAGATGTGATGGAATAAAAATATAGTTTCAGGGGAGGAACCTGATAGTGTTGTCGATGAAGAAGGGGATGCCTTGGGCATCCCCAAGCTTAGACGCTTGAGTCTTCTTGATATATGCAGGGGTGAACCACCGGGGCATCCCCAAGCTTAGAGCTTTCACTCTCCTTGATCATGTTGTATCATCTCCCTCTCTTGATCTTTGAAAACTTCCTCCACACCAAACTCAAAACAACTCATTAGAGAGTTAGTGCACAATCAAAATATACATGTTCAGAGGTGACATAATCATTCTTAACACTTCTGGATATTGCACAAAGCTACTGAAAGTCAATGGAATCGAAAAATCCATCGAACATATCAAAACAGGCAATGCGAAATAAAAGGCAGAATCTGTCAAAACAGAACAGTTCGTAATGACGAATTTTATTGAGGCACCAGACTTGCTCAAATGAAAATGCTCAAATCTAATGAAAGTTGCGTACATATCTGAGGATCACTCACGTAAATTGGCATAATTTTCTGAGTTACCTACAGAGAATTAGGCCCAGATTCGTGACAGCAAAGAAATCTGTTTCTGCGCAGTAATGCAAATCTAGTATGAACCTTACTATCAATGACTTTACTTGGCACAACAAAACACTAAACTAAGATAAGGAGAGGTTGCTACAGTAGTAAAAAACTTCCAAGACATAAATATAAAATAAAATTACTGTAGTAAAAACATGGGTTGTCTCCCATAAGCGCTTTTCTTTAACGTCTTTCAGCTAGGCGCAGAAAGTGTGTATCAAGTATTATCGAAGGGTGGTGCATCTACAGCGGGGTTTGGAGTTTTCTCAACCATGCATAGTATATTGGATACATAAGTTTTAGCGGCTCCCTTTTCATTAGTCTTGGGCTTGCTACTCTCATCAAACAAATTTTCAGGAACAAGCCAAGCATAGTTATTTTCTAGTGCGTCATTCATCGCTAGGAGCTTACATGGTATTGGTGCTTTGATCTCCCCACAATCATTAATATTATTAGTGTACCTTATTCTCTCCATGTCCATCTTTTCAAGGAGACTAACAAAATTGGTATAAAAACCAAGCATCTTATATTTAATAAAGACCTTTCTAGCCTCTCTTGCTATACCACCAAATTCTCTAAGAAGGGTTTCTAAAACAAAATCTTTCTTTTCCCCTTCTTCCATATCACCAAGTGTAAGAAACATGTGTTGGATTATAGGATTGAGATTAACAAATTTAGTTTCCAACATGCGAACTAAAGCAGCAGCAGCAATTTCATAAGTAGGAGCAAGTTCTACCAAGTGTCTATCTTCAAAATCTTCAACGGTACTAACATGATTGAAAATTTCTTCTATATTATTTCTACCAATTATAGACCCACGTCCTACCGGCATGTCTTTTACGGTAAAATTAAAAGGAAACATAATGAAATAAGTAAAGCAAATATAAGTAACTAATTTTTTGTGTGTTTTTAATATAGCAAACAAGATAGCAAATAAAGTAAAACTAGCAACTAATTTTTTTGTATTTTGATTTAGTGCAGCAAACAAAGTAGTAAATAAAATAAAGCAAGACAAAAACAAAGTAAAGAGATTGGGATGTGGAGACTCCCCTTGCAGCGTGTCTTGATCTCCCCGGCAACGGCGCCAGAAATTTGCTTGATGCGCGTGGTTGACGTTTTGTCTTTCCGTTCGACACGCGTCCGTTGGGAACCCCAAGAGGAAGGTGTGATGCGCACAGCGGCAAGTTTCCCTCAGTAAGAAACCAATGTTTATCGAACCAGTAGGAGTCAAGAAGCACGTGAAGGTTGATGGCGGCGAGATGTAGTGCGGCGCAACACCAGAGATTCCGGCGCCAACGTGGAACCTGCACAACACAAACCAAGTACTTTGCCCCAACGAAACAACGAGGTTATCAATCTCACCGGCTTGCTGTAACAAAGGATTAGATGTATAGTGTGGAAGATGATTGTTTGCAGAAAACAGTAGAACAAGTATTGCAGTAGATTGTATTTCAGTATAGAGAATTGGACCGGGGTCCACAGTTCACTAGAGGTGTCTCTCCCATAAGATAAATAGCATGTTGGGTGAACAAATTACAGTTGGGCAATTGACAAATAGAGAGGGCATGACCATGCACATACATATTATGATGAGTATAGTGAGATTTAATTGGGCATTACGACAAAGTACATAGACCGCTATCCAGCATGCATCTATGCCTAAAAAGTCCACCTTCAGGTTATCATCCGAACCCCTTCCAGTATTAAGTTGCTAACAACAGACAATTGCATTAAGTATTGCGCGTAATGTAATCAATAACTACATCCTCGGACATAGCATCAATGTTTTATCCCTAGTGGCAACAGCACATCCATAACCTTAGGGGTTCTTGTCACTCCCCCAGATTCACGGAGACATGAACCCACTATCGAGCATAAATACTCCCTCTTGGAGTTACAAGCATCAACTTGGCCAGAGCATCTACTAGTAACGGAGAGCATGCAAGATCATAAACAACTGATGTCTACTTCCCCCTCCTTTTCCTGTAGACAGTGTTGGGCCTCCAAGAGCAGAGGTTTGTAGAACAGCAGCAAGTTTTCCCTTAAGTGGATCACCCAAGGTTTATCGAACTCAGGGAGGAAGAGGTCAAAGATATCCCTCTCATGCAACCCTGCAACCACAAAGCAAGAAGTCTCTTGTGTCCCCAACACACCAAATAGGTGCACTAGTTCGGCGAAGAGATAGTGAAATACAGGTGGTATGAATATATGAGCAGTAGCAACGGTGCCAGAAAATAGCTTGCTGGCGTGTAGTTGATGGTGGTAGTATTGCAGCAGTAGTAACACAGTGAAACAGTAAACAAGCAGTAGTAACGCAGCAGTATTTAGGAACAAGGCCTAGGGATTACACTTTCACTAGTGGACACTCTCAACATTGATCACATAACAGAATAGATAAATGCATACTCTACACTTTTGTTGGATG
Source organism: Lolium perenne (assembly GCF_019359855.2). Lineage (NCBI taxonomy): Eukaryota > Viridiplantae > Streptophyta > Magnoliopsida > Poales > Poaceae > Lolium > Lolium perenne. Next base: position 195,582,239 of record NC_067245.2, read on the forward strand.
ATGAACACATTGCGTAGGATTACACGAACCCTCAATGCCGGAGTTAACAAGCTCCACAATACTGTTCATGTTTTAGTAACCTTATAGTGTAAGATAGATCAAAAGACTAAACCAAGTACTAACATAGCATGCACACTGTCACCTTCATGCATATGTAGGAGGAATAGATCACATCAATATTATCATAGCAATAGTTAACTTCGCAATCTACAAGAGATCATGATCATAGCATAAACCAAGTACTAACACGGTGCACACACTGTCACCTTTACACACGTGCAGGAGGAATAGAACTACTTTAATAACTTTGCTAGAGTAGCACATAGATAAATTGTGATACAAACTCATATGAATCTCAATCATGTAAAGCAGCTCATGAGATCATTGTATTGAAGTACATAGGAGAGAGATGAACCACATAGCTACCGGTACAGCCCCGAGCCTCGATGGAGAACTACTCCCTCCTCATGGGAGCAGCAGCGGTGATGAAGATGGCGGTGGAGATGGCAGCGGTGTCGATGGAGAAGCCTTCCGGGGGCACTTCCCCGCTCCGGCGGCGTGCCGGAACAGAGACTCCTGTCCCCCAGATCTTGGCTTCGCGATGGCGGCGGCTCTGGAAGGTTTCTGTGGTTTTCGCCAATCGTATCAGGGTTTTCGATCCAGGGGCTTTATATAGGCGAAGAGGCGGCGCAGGAGGGTCGAAGGGGCGACGACACCATAGGGCGGCGCGGCCAGGGCCTGGGCCGCGCCGGCCTATGGTCTGGGGGCCCAGTGCCCCCCCTCTGGTCCTTCCCGGGTGTTCTGGATGCTTCTGGTGAAAATAGGAACCTGGGCGTTGATTTCGTCCGATTCCGAGAATATTTCGTTACTAGGATTTCTGAAACCAAAAACAGCAGAAAACAGGAACTGGCACTTCAGCATCTTGTTAATAGGTTAGTTCCAGAAAATGCACGAATATGACATAAAGTGTGCATAAAACATGTAGATAACATCAATAATGTGGCATGGAACATAAGAAATTATCGATACGTCGGAGACGTATCAGCATCCCCAAGCTTAGTTCTGCTCGTCCCGAGCAGGTAAAACGATAACACAGATAATTTCTGGAGTGACATGCCATCATAACCTTGATCATACTATTTGTAAAGCATATGTAGGGAATGCAGCGATCAAAGCAATGTATATGACATGAGTAAACAAGTAAATCATATAGCAAAGGCTTTTCATGAATAGTACTTCAAGACAAGCATCAATGAGCCTTGCATAAGAGTTAACTCATAAAGCAATAATTCAAAGTAAAGGCATTGAAGCAACACAATGGAAGATTAAGTTTCAGCGGTTGCTTTCAACTCATAACATGTATATCTCATGGATATTGTCAACATAGAGTAATATAATAAGTGCAATAAGCAAATATGTAGGAATCAATGCACAGTTCACACAAGTGTTTGCTTCTTGAGGTGGAGAGAAATAGGTGAATTGACTCAACATTGAAAGTAAAAGAATGGTCCTCCATAGAGGAAAAGCATCGATTGCTATATTTGTGCTAGAGCTTTGATTTTGAAAACATGAAACAATTTTGTCAACGGTAGTAATAAAGCATATGTATCATGTAAATTATATCTTATAAGTTGCAAGCCTCATGCATAGTGTACTAATAGTGCCTGCACCTTGTACTAATTAGCTTGGACTACCGGATCATCACAATGCACATGTTTTGACCAAGTGTCACAAAGGGGTACCTCTATGCCGCCTGTACAAAGGTCTAAGGAGAAAGCTCGCATTGGATTTCTCGCTATTGATTATTCTTCAACTTAGACATCCATACCGGGACAACATAGACAACAGATAATGGACTCCTCTTTTATGCATAAGCATGTAACAACAATTAATAATTTTCTCATTTGAGATTGAGGATATATGTCCAAAACTGAAACTTCCACCATGGATCATGGCTTTAGTTAGCGGCCCAATGTTCTTCTCTAACAATATGCATGCTTAACCATAGGGTGGTAGATCGCTCTTACTTCAGACAAGACGGACATGTATAGCAACTCACATGAAATTCAACAATGAATAGTTGATGGCGTCCCCAGTGAACATGGTTATCGCACAACAAGCAACTTATTAAGAGATAAAGTGCATAATTACATATTCAATACCACAATAGTTTTTAAGCTATTTGTCCCATGAGCTATATATTGCAAAGGTGAATGATGGAATTTTAAAGGTAGCACTCAAGCAATTTACTTTGGAATGGCGGAAAATACCATGTAGTAGGTAGGTATGGTGGACACAAATGGCATAGTGGTTGGCTCAAGTATTTTGGATGCATGAGAAGTATTCCCTCTCGATACAAGGTTTAGGCTAGCAAGGCTTATTTGAAACAAACACAAGGATGAACCGGTGCAGCAAAACTCACATAAAAGACATATTGAAAACATTATAAGACTCTACACCGTCTTCCTTGTTGTTCAAACTCAATACTAGAAATTATCTAGACCTTAGAGAAACCAAATATGCAAACCAAATTTTAGCATGCTCTATGTATTTCTTCATTAATGGGTGCAAAGCATATGATGCAAGAGCTTAATCATGAGCACAACAATTGCCAAGTATCACATTACCCAAGACATTAATAGCAATTACTACATGTATCATTTTCCAATTCCAACCATATAACAATTTAACGAAGGAGAAACTTCGCCATGAATACTATGAGTAGAAACCAAGGACATACTTGTCCATATGCTACAGCGGAGCGTGTCTCTCTCCCATAAAGTGAATTCTAGGATCCATTTTATTCAAACAAAAAAAAAACGAAAACAAACCGACGCTCCAAGAAAAAGCACATAAGATGTGATGGAATAAAAATATAGTTTCAGGGGAGGAACCTGATAATGTTGTTGATGAAGAAGGGGATGCCTTGGGCATCCCCAAGCTTAGACGCTTGAGTCTACTTGATATATGCAGGGGTGAACCACCGGGGCATCCCCAAGCTTAGAGCTTTCACTCTCCTTGATCATGTTGCATCATACTCCTCTCTTGATCCTTGAAAACTTCCTCCACACCAAACTCGAAACAACTCATTAGAGGGTTAGTGCACAATAAAAATTAACATATTCAGAGGTGACACAATCATTCTTAACACTTCTGGACATTGCATAATGCTACTGGACATTAATGGATCAAAGAAATTCATCCAACATAGCAAAAGAGGCAATGCGAAATAAAAGGCAGAGTCTGTCAAAACAGAACAGTTCGTATTGACGAATTTTAAAATGGCACCAGACTTGCTCAAATGAAAATGCTCAAATTGAATGAAAGTTGCGTACATATCTGAGGATCACTCACGTAAATTGGCATAATTTTCTGAGTTACCTACAGGGGAAAACAGCCAGATTCGTGACAGCAAAGAAATCTGTCTCTGCGCAGTAATCCAAATCTAGTACTTACTTTTCTATCAACGGCTTAACTTGGCACAACAAAACACAAATCTAAGATAAGGAGAGGTTGCTACAGTAGTAAACAACTTCCAAGACACAAAATAAAAACAAAGTACTGTAGCAAAATAACACATGGGTTATCTCCCAAGAAGTTCTTTTCTTTATAGCCATTAAGATGGGCTCAGCAGTTTTAATGATGCACTCGCAAGAAATTGTATTTGAAGCAAAAGAGAGCATCAAGAGGCAAATTCAAAACACATTTAAGTCTAACATGCTTCCTATGCATAGGAATCTTGTAAATAAATAAGTTCATGAAGAGCAAAGTAACAAGCATAGGAAGATAAAACAAGTATAGCTTCAAAAATTTCAGCACATAGAGAGGCATTTTAGTAACATGAAAATTTCTACAACCATATTTTCCTCTCTCATAATAACTTTCAGTAGTATCATGAGCAAACTCAACAATATAACTATCACATAAAGCATTCTTATCATGAGTCTCATGCATAAAATTATTACTCTCCACATAAGCATAATCAATTTTATTAGTTGTAGTGGGAGCAAATTCAACAAAGTAGCTATCATTATTATTATCATCAAGTATAGGAGGCATAGTATAATCACAACAAAATTTACTCTCCATAGTAGGTGGCACCAAAAGACCAATATCATTATAATCATCATAAATAGGAGGTAAAGTATCATCAAAGAAAATTTTCTCCTCAATGCTTGGGGGACTAAAAAGATCATGAAAACCAGCTTCCCCAAGCTTAGAACTTTCTATATCATTATCAACAATGGTGTTCAAAGCGTTCATACTAATATTACTACCAGCATGCAAATAAGATTCCATAGGATTTTTAATTTTCGCATCAAACAATCCATGTTTTAAATCAGGAAATAGAGTAAAAAGCTCATTGTTGTCCATTATGCCAAACTAGTGTAAACAAGAAACAAAAAGATGAAATTGCAGGATCTAAAGGAAATAGCTTTGAGTACTTACAACGGCGGAAAATAGCTTGGTAGCCGAGGTCCGGAGTGTGAGTACCTTTTACCTTTCCTCCCCGGCAACGGCGCCAGAAAATAGCTTGATGTCTACTTCCCCCTCCTTTTCCTGTAGACAGTGTTGGGCCTCCAAGAGCAGAGGTTTGTAGAACAGCAGCAAGTTTTCCCTTAAGTGGATCACCCAAGGTTTATCGAACTCAGGGAGGAAGAGGTCAAAGATATCCCTCTCATACAACCCTGCAACCACAAAGCAAGAAGTCTCTTGTGTCCCCAACACACCAAATAGGTGCACTAGTTCGACGAAGAGATAGTGAAATACAGGTGGTATGAATATATATGAGCAGTAGCAACGGTGCCAGAAAATAGCTTGCTGGCGTGTAGTTGATGGTGGTAGTATTGCAGCAGTAGTAACACAGTGAAACAGTAAACAAGCAGTAGTAACGCAGCAGTATTTAGGAACAAGGCCTAGGGATTACACTTTCACTAGTGGACACTCTCAACATTGATCACATAACAGAATAGATAAATGCATACTCTACACTTTTGTTGGATGATGAACACATTGCGTAGGATTACACGAACCCTCAATGCCGGAGTTAACAAGCTCCACAATACTGTTCATGTTTTAGTAACCTTATAGTGTAAGATAGATCAAAAGACTAAACCAAGTACTAACATAGCATGCACACTGTCACCTTCATGCATATGTAGGAGGAATAGATCACATCAATATTATCATAGCAATAGTTAACTTCGCAATCTACAAGAGATCATGATCATAGCATAAACCAAGTACTAACACGGTGCACACACTGTCACCTTTACACACGTGCAGGAGGAATAGAACTACTTTAATAACTTTGCTAGAGTAGCACATAGATAAATTGTGATACAAACTCATATGAATCTCAATCATGTAAAGCAGCTCATGAGATCATTGTATTGAAGTACATAGGAGAGAGATGAACCACATAGCTACCGGTACAGCCCCGAGCCTCGATGGAGAACTACTCCCTCCTCATGGGAGCAGCAGCGGTGATGAAGATGGCGGTGGAGATGGCAGCGGTGTCGATGGAGAAGCCTTCCGGGGGCACTTCCCCGCTCCGGCGGCGTGCCGGAACAGAGACTCCTGTCCCCCAGATCTTGGCCTCGCGATGGCGGCGGCTCTGGAAGGTTTCTGTGGTTTTCGCCAATCGTATCAGGATTTTCGATCCAGGGGCTTTATATAGGCGAAGAGGCGGCGCAGGAGGGTCGAAGGGGCGATGACACCATAGGGCGGCGCGGCCAGGGCCTGGGCCGTGCCGGCCTATGGTCTGGGGGCCCAGTGCCCCCCCTCTGGTCCTTCCCGGGTGTTCTGGATGCTTCTGGTGAAAATAGGAACCTGGGCGTTGATTTCGTCCGATTCCGAGAATATTTCGTTACTAGGATTTCTGAAACCAAAAACAGCAGAAAACAGGAACTGGCACTTCGGCATCTTGTTAATAGGTTAGTTCCAGAAAATGCACGAATATGACATAAAGTGTGCATAAAACATGTAGATAACATCAATAATGTGGCATGGAACATAAGAAATTATCGATACGTCGGAGACGTATCAACAACACATAGATATAAATTGATAATCAACATAACATGGTATTCTCTATTCATCGGATCCCAACAAACACAACATATAGCATTACAGATAGATGATCTTGATCATGTTAGGCAGCTCACAAGACCCGACAATTAAGCACAATGAGGAGAAGACAACCATCTAGCTACTGCTATGGACCCATAGTCCAGGGGTAGACTACTCACACATCACTCCGGAGGCGACCATGGCGGCGTAGAGTCCTCCGGGAGATGATTCCCCTCTCCGGCAGGGTGCCGGAGGCGATCTCCTGAATCCCCCGAGATGGGATTGGCGGCGGCGGCGTCTCTGGAAGGTTTTCCGTATCGTGGCTCTCGGTACTGGGGGTTTCGCGACGAAGGCTATTTGTAGGCGGAAGGGTAGGTCAGGGGGCGTCACGAGGGGCCCAGGAGACAGGTCGGCGCGGCCAAGGGCTGGGCCGCGCCGCCCTAGCCTCTGGCTGCTTTGTGGCCCCACTTCGTTGACTCTCCGATCTTCTGGAAGCTTCGTGTGAAAATAGGCCCCTGGGAGTTGATTTCGTCCAATTCCGAGAATATTTCCTTACTAGGATTTCTGAAACCAAAAACAGCAGAAAACAGCAACTGGCTCTTCGGCATCTTGTTAATAGGTTAGTTCCAGAAAATGCATAAATATGACATAAAGTGTGCATAAAATATGTAGATATCATCAATAATGTGGCATGGAACATAAGAAATTATCGATACGTCGGAGACGTATCAGTCAACAGCAAGTAACGCGATGGATCGAGGTAAACAGATCGCGACTGGTCCTGTCGATTTTGTTCCTCACCCGCCCTCCCGTTTGGATGCATATGCGTATCTGGAGGAGCCTATGGAGATGACGTTCGGAAGGTTCCACTTTCGCGTCGAGAAGGAGGGAGCGTATCGTCTCGAAACTCCGATCTCGTCGGGATTATGGGCGGTCGATTCCGATTTTTCGAACTCCACATCGTCAATCGAGTCAGGCAAAGAAGAGACTTCATCGCCACGCTTCATCAGCACCAGGGCAAGCGAAAAGCTCGCCAAGATCTTCAGCGACATGTCCTTCGAGTCATCTGCGGACTCAGATATAAGCGATGACTCGAATAGCTTCGACAGCTTCAACTTCATCGATAGATCCACTACCATTGGCAAGGTCTTCACCAATCTCTATGATGGTGTCACCAAACCCAACATGGTTCAGTATCCAAAATATCATCAGATCTATGCAATCGTAGATCCGAGTCGCCCACAAGAGGAGACATCAGAGAACTTCGACGAGGCAGGGAATCCATATGTCGATCCTGCAGATCTCACGAGAGGTCTAGGGACAAAATATATCAGACCAGGGACACGAGAGATGGTGCGATTTCCACAAGAAGTGTGGGATCGAGTCGCAAGAGCTATTAATGGTACATAGCCAATGACTGTTAACGGTGACACCTGAGGAGTTACAAGCATATCAATACAGGCTTGCACGTACCAGGCGGGAGCTCGAGAAGCAGAAAATCGAGTTGGATAGAAGGCAGGAAGCAGCCTCTGCATCAAGCAGACGAAGGGCAGAGTTAAGTCGACATTCAGGACCTTCGGGAGATAGCCACACGGAAGCTCGGAACAGAGCAAGATCAAGGCTGCAAAACATACCTGAGGGAGAAAGAGAGTACTTGGTTCAAAACCTCGACATGTCTTTTATGTCGATAGACACGAGAGGGAACATTATCCCCAAGACACCAGAAGCTGGGTGATACGTCTCCGACGTATTGATAATTTCTTATGTTCCATGCCACATTATTGATGATATCTACATGTTTTATGCATACTTTATGTCATATTTATGCATTTTCCGGCACTAACCTATTAACGAGATGCCGAAGAGCCAGTTGCTGTTTTCTGCTGTTTTTGGTTTCAGAAATCCTAGTAAGGAAATATTCTCGGAATTGGACGAAATCAACGCCCAGGGGCCTATTTTTCCACGAAGCTTCCAGAAGACCGAAGAGGAGACGAAGTGGGGCCACGAGGTGGCCAGACACCAGGGCGGCACGGCCCAAGCCCTGGCCGCACCGGCCTATCGTCTGGGCCCCTCGTGTGGCCCCCTGACCTGCCCTTCCGTCTACAAATAGCCTTCGTCGCGAAACCCCCAGTACCGAGAGCCACAATACGGAAAACCTTCCAGAGATGCCGCCGCCGCCAATCCCATCTCGGGGGATTCAGGAGATCGCCTCCGGCACCCTGCCGGAGAGGGGAATCATCTCCCGGAGGACTCTTCACCGCCATGGTCGCCTCCGGAGTGATGAGTGAGTAGTTCACCCCTGGACTATCGGTCCATAGCAGTAGCTAGATGGTTGTCTTCTCCTTATGTGCTTCATTGTCGGGTCTTGTGAGCTGCCTAACATGATCAAGATCATCTATCTGTAATGCTATATGTTGTGTTTGTTGGGATCCGATGGATAGAGAATACTATGTTATGTTGATTATCAATCTATTACCTATGTGTTGTTTATGATCTTGCATGCTCTCCGTTGTTAGTAGAGGCTCTGGCCAAGTTTTTGCTAGTAACTCCAAGAGGGAGTATTTATGCTCGATAGTGGGTTCATGCCTCCATTAAATCTGGGATAGTGACAGAAAGTTCTAAGGTTGTGGATGTGCTGTTGCCACTAGGGATAAAACATTGATGCTATGTCCGAGGATGTAGTTATTGATTACATTACGCACCATACTTAATGCAATTGTCTGTTGTTTGCAACTTAATACTGGAAGGGGTTCGGATGATAACCTGAAGGTGGACTTTTTAGGCATAGATGCATGCTGGATAGCGGTCTATGTACTTTGTCGTAATGCCCAATTAAATCTCACTATACTCATCATATCATGTATGTGCATGGTCATGCCCTCTCTATTTGTCAATTGCCCAACTGTAATTTGTTCACCCAACATGCTATTTATCTTATGGGAGAGACACCACTAGTGAACTGTGGACCCCGGTACATTCTTTTACATTGAATACAATCTACTGCAATACTTGTTCTACTGTTTTCTGCAAACAATCATCATCCACACTATACATCTAATCCTTTGTTACAGCAAGCCGGTGAGATTGGCAACCTCGCTGTTTCGTTGGGGCAAAGTACTTTGGTTGTGTTGTGCAGGTTCCACGTTGGCGCCGGAATCCCTGGTGTTGCGCCGCACTACATCTCGCCGCCGTCAACCTTCAACGTGCTTCTTGGCTCCTACTGGTTCGATAAACCTTGGTTTCTTACTGAGGGAAAACTTGCTGTTGTACGCATCACACCTTCCTCTTGGGGTTCCCAACGGACGCGTGCTGTACGCGTATCAAGCTCTTTTTCTGGCGCCGTTGCCGGGGAACTGAAGAAAAGTTACACCACAAAGATTTCTACCTCCCACGTCAACTGCACGCCACTGGGTATATGGCGACACAAGCTTTTATCCTTGCATCCAGGCCACCTCCCGGAGATCCAAGGGAGGCATTGTACAACTTGGCGATGGCAGGAGTCGGGGCCATGGGAACAGCGTTTGCAGCAACACCTCCCGAAGGAACAGCAAGGCAAAATAGTCCGCGGCCTGCGGCAGCAGCAACAGTTCCTGAGAGAACGAGTGGAGCAAGAGACACAGCAGCGCAAGCGAGGGTGGACAGAGCACGACAAAATAGAAGGACGTGATGTTGAGACACTCCGCTGATGGGTCACAGTGGAGAAAAATAGAGAGAGAGAGAGAGAGAGAGAGAGAGAGAGAGAGAGAGAGAGAGAGAGAGAGAATTCTCGTACTTTGCAGATGATTCAAGGAACTTAAGATTTGGTCTAAATACAACTGGCATGAATTCTTTTGGAGAGCAGAGCTGCAGTCATAGCACCTGGCATGTGACTCTATCTATCTATAATCTTCCTCCTTTTTTCATGAAGCGGAAGTTCATTATGATGTGAGTGCTCATCCACGGCCCGAAACAACCCGACAAACAACATTGATGTGTATCTAAAGCCATTAGTTGAAGAACTTCTACAGTCGTGGGACATAAAAGGTGTATGTGGGTGGGATGAGCACAAACAAGAGGAATTTTACCTACAAGCGTTGTTGTTCGTAACCATTAATGATTGGTCTGCTCTTAGTAACCTTTTAGGACATACAAACAAGGGATACAATGCATGCACACATTGTTTAAATGAACTGAAGGTACATATTTGGATAAATGTAAAAAATTTGTGTACCTGGGGAATCAACAACTTCTTCTGAACATGCATCCCGTAAGAAAGGAAAAAGCATTTTATAGGTGAGGCAGATCATCGGATGAAGCCTATCCACCGTACCGGTGATGCTGTATTTGGTATGTGTTAAAGGATCTCAAATTAATCTTTGGAAAGGGTCCTAGCGGTCAATATGTTCCGAATGATGCTACCGGACACGCGCCCATGTAAAAGAAGAAATCTATATTTTGTGAGCTACCATATTGGGAAGTCCTAGAGGTCCACTCTGCAATCGACGTGATGCACGTGACAAAAAATCTTTGCGTGAAACTGCTATGCTTAATGGGCGTGTATGAGAAGTCAGAAGATATACCGGAAGCACGACATGGCCAACAATATATGAAAGAACCAGACATCATGTATCCAAAGAATGGGACGTCAATATATGAAAGAAAGAGACAACATGCATCCAGAGAACGAGACAACATGCTCCTTTCGAATGCCTGAGCAGTGCCAACGACATGTATAGCTTTCTCGTCAAATGTAAAGGGAATAATAAATATGGCAGAGAAAAAAATTCCAGAACCTAAAGTCTCATGGATGTCACGTGATAATGACGCAATTGCTTCCTATTGCATTGAGGGGACTTTTACCAGAAAATGTTCGAGTGCCCAACAATCTGCATTCATCAATGCAATTTCTCAAAAGGTAATCAGTCTAGAAATTCGACCAAGCTTGCAGAATCATGTCGCCCAATGTCTTGTTAGTTTTAAATTATTGTTCCCACCATCCTTCTTCAATATTATGACGCATCTCCTAGTTCACCTAGTTGAAGAGATTTCCATTTCGGATCATGTATTTCTACACAATATGTTTCCCTTTGAGAGTTTCATGGGAGTCTTAAATAAATATGTTCATAACCGTAATAGGCTAGAAGGAAGCATCTCCAAAGGCTATGGAACATAGGAGCTCATCGAGTTATGTGTTTACTTTATTCCTGTCCTTAAGCCGGTTGGTGTTCCTCAATCGCGGCATGAAGGGAGACTGAATGGAAAAGGCATGCTAGAAAACAAAGGAACAATAACTACATACGAACATTCTTTCACTCACTACGAAAAATATATTCTTTGTCGAGTGCGCAAAATATTCAGCAAAGAGAAACAAGACTCGGCAAATATCTGAGTGTATAGACCCAGTAAATAGTACTTGGCAAAGAATCCCTCGGAAAATTGCTGAATTTAGAAATTTTAGAAATCGGCACTTGCAGAGTGTATTTAGGGCTCACTTGGTAAAATAAAGTGACTTGATGGTCATCCCCATCTAAAGGAATTGCTACGTGGCAACTAACTTGTTGAGTGTCACCACTATAGCATGGGCCTTTTAAGACCCTCATACATAATACAATTATTGATTTTTCAGGCGGCTATCTCGGACATTTTATAATTCTTTGATTGTGTGTAGTGTTTTTCTGCATATTTCCGACTTATTTGGAGGATGAGCACACTCTAGCGGCTCCTAACACTTAATTATCAACGTTAGAGGAGTTGCTAAGTCTTAACTCAGACCAGAAGAATGGCATGGAGGTCGGCCGTGCGGGAATGCGCAAGGCCGCGTGGGAATCTTAGAAACTTTATGCATCGTCGTGCTCCGGCCACCCTTTCGGCATCGCTGACGAAGTATCATGCTTCGGAGAGGGCGTAGCTACCGATAATGCAGAAGAATCATAACCCGAAAATGGTGTCACCGACCATGACGAGTTAATCCGCATATCTAGAAATGGCGTAGCGCAAGCAATTAGTGGATGGAAAACGTTAGTGATGTTGTTGCCTAGCAAACCCTCCCAACACCAACGAAAAGTGGTCGTACAGTAGTCTGCGATGCCAGCTCTTAATTATTTTTCTGGACATAAGCTAATTATTTGTAATTTTTATTTTTGCACACAGTTCCTCATAAATTAAACGTCACCAAGGTAACCATGACACACCAGTCTCGCATTTAGGGCAGTTGTGGTTGCCCGACTTTCCTACAAAGTGGAATGGATAAAAAAACACTAGTATCCCTTTTATCCTATTTGGACTCTCCCCATCTTCTCTTCTCTATTCAACCGGCGAAGATCATTCCATATATCGACTACGTGACCCTCAGATCGGCAACACAAGGTTACCTATAATTGCTCTGGTTAACTATCATTGCTCTATTTTCAGCTAGTATTAGATCCTCTTTTACATAAAATAACATGTAGCATTTATGAGATTCTAGGGGATTAATTATGTGGAAGTCCAGATGAAGCTATATCTATACAAATCTGCAATACCTGTATCCAGTTTTGGATGGATATTAATCTCCCACACAAAAGCTTACCTGATTAAATAGTGTTTTGTTGGTATAGCTGGCCTTGTTAGTAGGATTTTCATTTGTTAAAATGTTAGTAGGATTTCATCATTCACTTTGAAATTGTAGGTTTTAAAAGGATCATGGTGGTGATCATATCATCATTACCAGTGGTAGGATGACAAGCGTCATTTTCCATCAAGAGTTAGACAACCAAAACGAATCAAACCTGATCATCGATGTTTCAATTATTAATCCACTTTGTTACTTTATATACTAGCTTAATTATTTACTATACATTCTCCCAATGTTTAGTATATTCTTAATGCTTGTATATCATATTTAGGCCCTTATCAAAGAGCGAAAAAAAATTATGAGCCTCATTGCGTATGGGCCATGCTATAGAGATGTCTAGGTCAAAATTTAATTGTATTAGGAGGCGCGCCCATGAAGGTATTTGCCACGGGTGCGTTTGCGGACACCGGGGATTAGACCACCCCCCTTGTAGGTTTGTAGTAAAGAGGCAAGGCAATCCGAACAATCTCACACAACATGGCAAACTCACAGTGGATTTACCCAGGTTTAGGATGCTAGCAAACTCTAGCGACATATATCCTGCTGGTCTTATCTTGTTAATTTTGTTCTTGAGGGATTACAATGTCAAACTGGCTTGACGGGGAGAGCCCCACAAGGACGTTCGAGAACCGAAAGAGCTACGGTGAGAAGACTCTCTATGTAGTCCCTGGTATCACTAGAATCTAACCGCCTCCATCGATTCCATGGTCTCCTATTTATTGGGTGGAAAACCTAGCTACATGCTGGAGAAGCGTCCACCCACACGTCGGAGGCTTTCGATACCTGGCATTATCTTGCTTCCCCCGGTTGTCCTTTTGGAGAAGGCAGCGGTCCCATGGTTGTCGGGCCCTCCCTCTCTGTACCAATGCAATCTCCTTGATGGGTGTCTTGTGAGAAACCCGCCAGTGTGGCTAGTGCCTTTCCGTGGGGTCGTGGGGACCCGGATTCCCACTGCACTAACACTAGCCCCTGGCATGGGCGTAGTAGTGGAACGGCTGTCCCTACTAGGGTAGTGACCTTACATGGGTGATGGCCACTAGAGAAGCCCCTTACTCACTTCGCCTTCCTAAAGTACTCCTAAAATGTGTGGACGCGCCGCGTCCTCTCCCTGTGTTCTTGGAATATTCGGGGGATCAACCTACCCATGTGGACCTCCGGGAGAAACTCCACGTGACGATTGTAGAGGCACCTTGCTTTGAGGCTGCATGTTTGCTACGCCTTCAACCCCACTAGGATGTAGATCGACACCACCTTAATCTTGCGCACCGAGTGGAGAGGAGAGACACATTGACATTGCGTTGTCAGTTTACCGCATTTTTCTACCAAGATATGATAGTGCAAATCTGAACCACCTTGACCTCCCGAAGATATACACCACTGCCACGCTTATACGGATGTTGTCGACTGCCGGATCCACGATCATCGAGAGAGGCGGAGGAGAGGCATATCGCTCTCTCCCATGTCCGAACCGTAGTCGTCGCAGGAGATGAGCGGCCACATGATCACCATCCCAGGGACTCGAAGGTATTTTATACCAGTCGTTGTTCCAATGAGCTAAAGTTTTTATACATGTGTTTTTCTATGATTACTTGTAAATTTATTATTTGTTCACATTATATAGAATGAACTTAGTAGTATAGTTGTTTTTAAGTAGTTACTCAATACCTACTTACTATAATTTAGTATTTTTTATCATTTCAATGTTATAATTTGGGTACTCCTACTTAGAACCAGTTAATGTGTTGTGCAGTTCTATGACTTTAAATTGCTGGCTTGTCCATATTGTATAGAATAAACTCATTAAACTTCTTTATTTCTACATTTGTCCACATTTCCATGTTATAATGGAGTAGATAGTTACCATCCATATCATTTTACTGTTAGTGTTGAGGAACTGAATTTATTAACTCATGCAGTTAGTTTTCGGAGACATTTTATGCCGCTCATTATGTTGATATTACCACGTTGATATTTTTTTCGCCATGTCCTTTCTTCTTCATTGTTCCAAATTTTTTGTTGCTAAGTCAGAAGTCTTGATAGCAGAACCATATTTTGGTGATATTGTCCAACACGACTGTATTTCCTTATTGAGAACATGCATTTGTATATAAATAGGGAAGCCAGTGGAAGGCTATTTTTGTTCCAGCAAGTTGCTATTGTGACGTTTTTGTGCACTATACATAACATTTTTCAAAGTAACAATGTCTTGTATAGTGTCACCGAAATGTCAGACAGAGGTAACTATGTTATACTTTGGTGACATTGTACGAATAACAGACCCGAGACAAAGGCGAGAAACTATCTTTCATAATCTCAGAACTTAGTTTAGATCTTGGCGCAGAAGATTCATTCATGAGGCCACTTTGCATGTGCATAGGGTCAAGGACAAGCATACCAAAGTTTTCACATCATGGATTGAAATTTGTTGTAGCCTTTTTCTTTTCTTGTTTTATTTATATCTTTTGAACTTATGTAAAGGGGTGGATATTTAGTAAAATATTAGGGGGTTCTGCCTCACAATCTCTTTGTCAAAAAGGCGACAAGTTAACACCTTATCCAATGATTTGGATGCACCTTGCCTTAAGGGTCTTCGAATGATCATATGAGCATATGCATAGGTAGGTTACTATGTAAATGCGGCAAAATTAAGTTTTCTTATAATTAGCATATTTCTTAATATTGTTACTTTTTTTTTACAAGATCTCATTTATACCCAGAAGAATCAGCTAAACCAGTCTTGCGAAAGCAATCCTCTTAGATGTCTCTAACAATGTCACTTTCCAACTTTGTCGATTTAAACATGTGTTACATCAAACTATATATGAGTGCATGTATTGTCAACCTTAAAAAAGAAGTTGACACTGCAGCAGGAACTTCATTAGCATGGTTTTACAGGGAATACTGTTAGCATCAAGCAGTAGATCTCGGCCGCGGACCAGTGGTTATTCCGGACCTTCCAAGATCCCTAGGAAATATTGACAGGTACCAAAAAGTAATAATCGTCATAAGCTGAAGGTGCCTAAACTGGTTAACTGTATATTTGAGGCAAAATGAACTTTAATAAGTACATTATTTTTTCAGGTAATTTTGAAGGTTCCTCAAATGGTTAACTATTTGATGCACTTTTGGTTGATGCATGAAATGGTTATTCTTTTGAGGCACAATTTATAAACTGCCCGTAAAACTAACAATTAGAGGCATGCAGTTCCAAAATAGAGCCCAAAGTGGCTCCAACTTTGGGATGTGGTGTAGTGAAAGACAATCATCTAGTTATCTATACGAAAAAGGTTCTAATCTTCTACCTAGAGTCATGATCATCAGAAATTGAAAGCCGCAAGATCGCATATTATTACAAGAAAGGGTTTTTTATTACAATTTGGCATCACACACAATATTTTTGGGCAGGAAAGGAGCCATGAATGAAGTATAAGGGGGACAATCTTAGTATGAGGGGGATAGAACTAGCTAAAATCACACAAATAAGAAGCTGACATGGCTTGAGTTCAAAGAAAAATCATGAGCATAGGGGGGCTGTGCCCCCCGCCCTCGTCCCCCCTTGTCTCCGTCCCTGTTTTTGGGTCATTGTGAGGGTGCACTTTGCACATTGTGCGGGAGGATCACTGATGCACATAAATGTGCAGCAAAAAGGTAATGGATTCGATTTATAAATTAAACCGTGAGGTGACGCTGTTGGCCGTCGCCCGCGCCACTAGCACTCCAGCGTCAGCAGCCTGGTATGCTAGCCCACCATCGTTGAGGACAAGTCCATGGTCAGTCGATAGGGTCAGCATTGTCATTGATCGATCCAGGGGACGACACGAAGAGGCGGCGAGATGAGATGGATATTTTCTATCACAACCTAATGTCAGGCACACTGAGGTACAACCAACATATATTTGCAACCGTGTGCTAAATTTTGTTAAGATATAAATAGAAAACCATGTAATGTAAATTAACCAACCACACACCATATATACACGGCTTCGACTGACCGTGCTCGATCGGGCTACTGGCTTATCGTTTGCCGGAGCTCACAAGCACGATAGCATGCTAGGCAGTGGAGAGCATCCACCCCTTTGATCTCTTGAAAGCCATGGTGCAGTACGTATGAAAAACAAAATCCAGAGCCGCTGGACAATGGAATTGCTGAAGGAAGTCTCGTGTGCCACAGAGACCAGACCACGCGCCCCGAGGATTGGGCCGTTGCACAGGTCATCAGGTGCTCGGCAGCACAAGCACTGCGGAGTGCGGACTGACCGATTGGCCCCGCACCTGTATTCCTTTCTACAGCAGACTGACGGCCCACAGACCGAAGTCATTGTCTGTCTCTAGGGTTTCCCTTCCCCTCCTCACTCTCTCCCCCAACGGTTCAGCCGTCGGCCGCCGGCGATGGCCTCCAGCCACGAAGCCCGCCTCGACGCCTAGTTCACGGCCGGGACAGAGCGCCCAGCAGCTCGTCGGCTACCTCGGGGACAGGAGCCCCAGCAACGCCCACTACGACTCGATCTCTGCTGCGGGGCGACGCCGACGAGCAGGCAGAGAATTCTGCACGCCATCCGACAATCGCGAAAGAGTCTGCACCTTCCGAGATCCACGTTGCGTGCGTGGCGCCCGGTGAGACAGAGCCCGAGGATCTAGGGATCGCCACCCTATCCAGTACTAGGAGGAGTATCCAGGCTCCTCCGGCTACAGCAGCAAGAGCAGCGGGTCGTGGAGGAGAAGGAGCCGGAGGAGAGTCTGCAGATGGACCTGTGGAGGAATTCTGCACGCCTGCCAACAATCGCGGAAGAGCCCGAGGCCGAGGACGATGAGACAGAGCTCGCAGATCTAGGGATCGCCACCCTATCCAGTAGGTACATCCACGCTCCTCCGGTACCGGTACAGCAGCCGGTCGTGGAGGAAAGCCTGAAGATGGTCCTGCGGGAGAAGGATCTTCCGTTCAAGAAGAGGAAGCGGGCCATGGTCCAAGATCAAGATGGCAACGAAATTGCCCCGCTCCCGACGGTCAAGGTCAGTAAAGTTTCTCCTCCAAGAATTTGCGACGAACCTGCTGGTCCATCTCAGCCGACCAAGGATTCTTGTCTCATGCAGGACGACGAGGTACATCTTCCTAATGCTTCCCCCGTTCCTCTCAAGAGGAAGAAGGCACAAGATATTTCTCCAGTCCAAATGAAGAGGAAGAAATGGGCTACGGTCAAGGTCAGTAAAGCTTCTCCTCCAAGAATTTGCAACGAACCTCCTGGTCCATCTCAGCCGACCAAGGATTCTTGTCTCGTGCAGGACGACGAGGTACATCTTCCTAATGCTTCCCCCGTTCCTCTCAAGAGGAAGAAGGCACAAGATATTCCTCCAGTCCAAATGAAGAGGAAGAAATGGGCTGCCCCCTTCTGCGTGGTCCACCGCGAAATTGTCCCTGTCCTTCCGACCCAGAACACTCGTTCGGAGGACAACAAAGAGAAGGCAGAGATTGGTCTGACAAGCGAGGCGACACCCTTTGCACCCACTCGTTTGGAGGAGAACCGAGAGATGGCCGAGATTGGCCTGCCAAGCGAGGTGACGCAGGAGGAGGCCGAGGAGCCTGCACATCTGGGGATTGTGAGTCCAGCCCCAACCATTGTGCTGCAGCAGGAGGATAAGCAGGTAATCATGGAGGAAGCAGAAAACAGTCAAACACCCATTGCACCCACTGGTTTGGAGGAGAACCAAGAGAAGGGCGAGACTGCTAGTCTTCTAATCGAGGTAACGCAGGAGGAGGCTGAGGAGAGTGCTCATCTGGGGATTGTGAGTCCAGAGGTAATCATGGAGGAAGCAGGAAACAGTCAGACACCCGTTGCACCCACCCGTTTGGAGGAGAACCGAGAGAAGGGAGAGACTGATGGCCTTCCAATCGAGGCGATGCAGGAGGAGACCGAGGAGAGTGCTCATCTGGGGATTGTGAGTACGGCCCTAACCACGGTGCAGGTGCAAGTTCAGGGGGGCAGCAATGAAATCATGGAGGAACAGGAGATTGGCGTGGAAGTCTTGTACTCTGGCCATTCATTGATGGTTGACACTCCCAACATTGATGGAGTAAGTGGACGTGGACGCGGACGTGGACGTGGACGTGGACGTGGACGCGGACGCGGACGTGGAGGCAATAAGGAGAAACAAACGGAAAAGGAGGATGCTGGGGAAAGCAGCCATAGCCGCGGTCGTGGCCGTGGCCGTGGCCGTGGCCGTGGCCGTGGCCGTGGCCGTGGACGTGGGCGTGGGCGTGGGCGTGGACGCAGCACTGCGGATATGCCGGAGAAGGCTGCTTCGAGCTCAGAAGATTGTCGGGTGTGGCTGATAAATTCAGAAACTTTTCAATTGCCTCACGAGGACAATTGGCTACAACGATTGACACGAGTTGAAACAAATTATGTGGATGGCCACGATAGAAGTACAACATCAGCATTGACTCTCCTCACTATTGGTGCTTCAATGGACATAGACGATAGTGGTACAAGAAATCATAATTTGACTCGCGAAGAATTTGCAAGAACAAATCTGACAATAGGGATGGGCGTCAACATCAATGGTGAAGGGACTTCACATGATGGAGGCGATGGTGTGGACAGAAATTGCACAGGAAGGTACGTCACTACTTGAAATGAAATGATTAAATATGTATAAATAATAACAATAATAATTCATAGCACCATACTCTTTTTCGGTAACTAGGAGCTTCTCACAGAACTGATAAACTTCAAGTACTGTAGACAGCCCGAAATAGGATACATCATACAGGTGTGTGTGTTCAATTTCACTACTAAAGACCCTCGTATGTGATGTGATTGTTATTTTATGCGTCTTAGAGGAGCACTCGACGGATTTCGCCCTTTTGTCGTAATCACGTTTTGAGTGTTGGGTGTCCCAACCTTGTTTTAGGCTTGTAATGTAAACTTCTTTTCTATCAATGAATCGAAACGCAAAGCTTTTTGCGTTTTCACGAGAAAAAAATTATGCATATGGATTCTAAACTAGTGTTGCCTCTCACTTTCGGTTCAATCTTGTGTTGTGCAACTTCTTTCAAAAAGTTTACAATACTAGTATTTTTCAAAGAGCGTAACACTCGGCAAATATGTTGCTGAGTATCCATAGCCGAATAACATGTTGCCCGAGTATCCATAACCGAACATGTTTGATACTTGGCAAAGCCATATTTTCCAGTAGTGACTCAATCACACCATTTTTCTGAAGAAAAAAAAATAAGCTGAATTGTTATTCTTCTACGCTGATCCTCATTCTGTGATTATGACAGCTATATATATTGTGGAGTATTTTTCCAACCATGTCTAAAGTTTGTCTTTGGTTTTCCTATAGGCTTCACATGCATGTGGACTAACGAATGGATTATTTCACCTTTGTTACTGTTACTTGCCTCTCACATGCTTATCTTATTGAGTATATTTTTTCTAATTTCAGGATAAAGCACAACTGAAAAATTATGGACAACTGAGGTAATTCTCTACTTCCACGCTCGCTTTATATTTCGTTAATGATGCAAAGAAATTGATGATTTACAATACTAGGTTAACTAATTTCGAACTCATTCCCATGTTATACATCGCTGCCTTAGCATATATATTCTTCAATGCTCCATTTAATTAAAGTAAACAATTTCATCAAAGTTTTTATGTTATGTTGTTTGACCTTTTAGTTGACCATGTTGTGGGGACATGGGGTAAAATGCATCCGAGGGTGCAAACTAACTAATATTCAGAAATTTATTTGATTCGGTGATCCGTCTGAGCTCAACTACATGTTGAAGTGGTTACTGTAATTTCACATAGTCTTACTAAGATTACTATATTTCTATATTGGCATACTTTCACGTGAATTTTTTGTTCAAAAAGCATTGCTTATCTACCTTTTTCAAGTTCTGTAGCATGTTCCCTAGTGTCGATTAATTAGGAGTCTGTTAAAAAAATAAAAATTTGACAGTTGACATATATGTTAGATGTTGGCAAACATCAATTTTTATGTTATCAATTTTACTAACCATGACTAATACTTCACACTTGAACCCGAGCACACATGCTTCTGCTCCAATAAAAAATGCAAAAAACATAATAATATCTTCTAACTGCAAGCAAAATTTTGGTGGGAAATGACATGACGCAAAAACAACAAAATATTGTGTTGCTGTCAGCATTTAGATTTGTTACATACAACACGCATATCTGTCCTTTTTTGCTCAGACCATTACATGTATCTTTTCTCGACAGATTTTTGCATGCTATTAAAACACATGTTCATGTTCATTGTATAAAAAATTATATCTATTTTATTTGCTTTTTGTTGTTGGAGAAGGAGCATATCAGCTCGGGGAGCAAAAAAAACATGACATGACTAATAGCCTTAGTCTCTGTTTAGAGAAACCTTTTTTTTTGCGGGATGTTTAAACCAAGTTTTTACATGCACATGAACATCACAATAGTATACTTGGGATAGGAGAGTATCCTTCACAACAAATGCATATGACCTGAATACACATTTCTTTGCATAGCTAACTATACATCACTATGCTAGTACATGAGGCAATATGGCTGGTTAATGTACATAGACTGATATTTTGATGTCCTCGGATTTGCATATACAAAGTATTCATTTGTTCAGTTGTTTCCGCAAAAATGAATATTCAGAAATGATTTTTGTTTTTTTTTCAGGTTTTGATATGGAAATCTCCTTGACGAGAGTAAATGGAAACTCAGAACATGTCCTCGTGGACACCGATAGTTGAACAATATATAATTGTATTTTTGGTGTAATTTTATGAATTTGTACAATCAAATATTTTGTTTAAAATATGTGGTATTGCAGTCTTCATTGTCACTTTTGATGATAAACACAGGTTGAAGGATGATGTATGTGTGTGTGTTAAATAACTAGATGATACCCGACGCGTTGCTGCGGAAAATTGCTGTGTTAAATAACCATGAACATCAATTACAGATAAAGAACTATTTTTTGCTGCTGCAAAGCTCGATTGCTGAAAAAAGAGGAAACAATTTCCTGCAATTCACCTGAGCCTTAGATTTCTTTGATGGATGTATAGTTAGCAGTAGTTTATACAGTTTTTTTGCGTATCTAACTTTTGAGTTTCCATCAAAAGAAAGTGCAGAGGACCATGAAAATACTCTGGATAAAAAATAATACTTGCCAGCCATAGAATATTGTGGTGGTTAAGTACAAAGACAACAAAAGGAGGATTAGGAAGGGATTGTCATGTGACGTAGGTGACTGGGCCGCGGCAACAGATTCATCCTTTCCAGCATGCGGGACAGCAGTAGGCGATAAACCTGAAGCACGTGTGTGGAGCTTGAAAACAATCCTACAGATTAGCTTTCCAAACTTCCAACTTCCAAGGGAGGAATCCTACGAATCAAATAATATCTCAGCATAAAGAGAGATGCCGTAGAGAAGGTGGACAAGGGAAGGGCCGACTCACCGAGCTATTGATAGTCGAAGAAAGTCCACTTTTCGTCCTTCAATTTTACTAAGAGTTTACTTTTAGTCCTAAAACTATTTTTTGGTCTAAAATAGACCTTAAACTTCTTAAATTGATCACTTCAACAAATTTGTTGATTTTGTGTCAACATGACCTCGGTTGCTAAACACCAACAAACCGGTTCAAGTGTTAAACGGTCCACATGAAAAAAAAAACGATCCACATCTGATCGCTCTCGATCATGAAGTCGTGGTCCTCTCGTCTCCCTCCCACGCGCCTTGCAGTGTCGCACGCTGCCGAACTCCCTCCCATGCAGCAAAAGAGAAGGAGAGCCGTTTCTGTCATGTCCTGCAAAGGAGGAGCACAAGAGTTATGCACACGAGCATGGCGTTAAATAGCACGAGAGAACACATGGGATGCATTGCAGTTGAGCGCCAAATCTGCTCGAGAATGAGAGGGTTATTTTGACCTCAAATTTATGGATTTTAGATCGATCCATCGGTCCAGACAGACGGATTCGGCCCGGTTCAGGCTAATTGGATCAATATTTGGTTTTTAGAAAGAAAAAAAGTCGAAAAACCATTGTATTGAACAATTATGAAAGTTCAAGGTCTAATTTGAATCAGATAAAACTTTTAGGGCTAAATGTGAACTTTCAGCAAAGTTGGAGGACTAAAAGTAGACTTTCTTCTTGATAGTCCGATCGGATAAGGGTCGCGGGCACGCATGATCCAATCAAGGCGGGGCTTGCGCGGGCATAACCCACAATCCAATCAAAATCCAATGAAATCGGGTGGGTGTGAGCAAATTGTCGACAAGGTGGAGAAGAGAAGGGGCGACTCACCGGGCTGTTGACAGTCCGATCGGATGAGGGTCGTGGCCATGATCTAGTCAAAATCCAATGAAATCTGGTGGGTGCAAGCAATCTGTAAAATTGAGAGACGTATGTTAAGGGATTGAAAAATAAAAGGGAGAAACAAATTGGGAGCGGCCAGCCATCAGAATGGTGGCAGAGACGGCGCGCGAGGACGCGGCCGCGCTTGATGTCGACCGATGGAGCACATGTGGGTTTTTAACGGCAGCTCTGTTTTAAATAGCCCGCTATAGCATGGCCGTGATGCCCGCGGCTATGGCTAAAGACTTTAAAGGCTAAATAAAAATAGCGGCTAATAGTCCGGCTATTCTTTTCGCTCAACGGGCCCAAAATAATTTCACTATATCATGAATTGCTACTACTTAATGATGTTGTAATATTTGGATATAACTATGTCCTTAACTATCTATGAACTATGTTTTTGACATCACTATATGTAAACTATGTTTTGGTTATACGTATCTATTATGTTACTATGGTATCCGTGAATATTTGATCATATAGATGATTTATATGATGTCGTAATATTGAATTTTCCCTATTATTCAACAAATCGGATATATGGTGATCTTAGCCTGCTATAGCCTTTTATAGCTTCAGAAATCTCCGCGGCTATAGGCTATTACCCACTATTTTAAATAGATATGTGCTGCCCAAGGAATACCAGGATATTTCATAAGACTTTATTGAGAGAATCGCTTAGTGACATAGGCATCTCAATGGGCCCGCCGAAGATAGTACTCAGGGTTTACTGAAGGCCCACGACCCTAAGTTTATGAAGCCCGGAAGCCCAATTAAGAGATAGTTGGAAAAGATAGAGTTGTAATAGGAATAATGGCTTGTAACTTTACGGGTTGAACTCAAAGAGTTTCCCGGAATATGTAACCGTGTGTAATACGAAACCGTCGACTCCACCTCCTATATAAAGGGGAGTCGAGGGACGAAGAGGGGATCGATTTCATTGTCAACACAACCCTAGTTTTCTAACAGTCGAGTACTTTTCCGGCTGAACCTTCGAGATCTACTTGCCCTCTACTCTTTACGAAAACCCTAGTCTACAATCTGTAGGCATTGACAAGTCGATACCTTGTCAATTGGCACCGACCGTGGGGATTTGAGGCGTTAATGATCTGATCTCGATGGCACGTTCAACATCGTCAACATCTTCAGTACCAAGCAACGCGATGGACAGAGGTAAACAGATCGAAACTGGTCTAGTCGATTTTGTTCCTCACTCACCCTCCCGTTTGGATGCATATGCATATCTGGAGGAGCCTATGGAGATGACGTTCGGGAGGTTCTACTTCCGCGTCGGAAAAGAGGGATCACATCGTCTCGAGGTTCCGGTTTCGTCGGGATCGCCGGCGGTTGATTCCGATCTTTCGGACTCATCATCATCGTTTGAGTCAGGTGCTGAGGAGATCTCGCCGCCACGCTTCGTCAAGATTGCGACAAGCGAACAACTCGTCAAACTCTTCGGCAACATATCCTTCCAGTCGTCTGCGGACTCCAGTATAAGCAGCGACTCAGATAGCATCGACAGCTTCGACTTCATCGACAAGTCTACTTCTGTTCGGGAGGTCTTCGCCGATCTTAACGACGGTGTCACCAACTTCGAAAAAAGCCAAAATCTAAAAAATCACCAAGTCTATGTAATTGGAGAAACAAGTCACCCGCAGCAGGAGACGTCAGAAGCTTTCGATGATGTGGGTAATCCATACATCGATCCCGCTGATCTCACGCGAGGTTTAGGCACCAAATATGTGGAACCTGCAACACGTCAGATGGTGCAGCTTCCGCATGCAGCCTGGGATAGAGCTGCAAAAGCTATCGATGGCACGGAGCCAATGACTACGACTGATACAGCCGAAGAATTACAAGCATACCAATATAAACTCGCCCGTGCTGGTCGAGAACTCGAAAAATAGAGAGCCGAGCTTGATAGGAGAAGGGATGCAGCTTCCGCATCAAGTAGGCAAAGGGATGATCTAATTTAACAATCAGGTGCTTTGGAAGGAAACAGTCACAGAGCAGCCCACAACAGAGCAAGATCTCGGTTGCAGCACATACCTGAAGCCGAGAGGGAGAACCTAGTCCAGAACATCGACATGTCATTTATGTCGATAGACACAAGGGGAAATATTATTCCCAAAACACCGGAGGCAGGATATATGGCGACTCAAGCTTTCATATTGGCATCCAGGCCACCTCCTGGCGACCCGAGAGAAGCATTATACAATATGGCGATGGCAGGAGTTGGAGCTATGGGAACAACTTTTGCAAGTATAAGCACACCTCCGGAAGGTGCGGCAAGACAAAACAGTCCACGACCCACAATGGTAGTACAAGGTCCTCCAAGATCAAGTGGTGCAAGAGATACAGCAACACAGACGCGAGTTGATAGAGCACGGCAAGAAAGGAGAGAACGTCGGCATTCACCTGAGGTTGATGAGGAGGATATGTGCGGACTCCCTTGTTTAACCCGAAGAGTTCGTAAAACTCGGGTTCCATCTGGGTTTAAATTGCTTGACAATTACAAGAAGTTCGATGGCCTACAAGATCCTGAGGATTGGTTAATCGACTACTTGGAAACGGTGAAGTTGATAGGTGGAACTAAAGCAACGGCCATGCAGAGCATCTAGGTGCACTTGAGCGGAGCAGCAAGATCATGGATAAACAAGCTACCGCCTGGATCTATCGATAGCTGGGAAAATTTCGTGGAGGTATTTTTGAAGAATTTCCTATCCACGTGCAGGAAACCCGCGTCATTGTAGCAACTAAGGGCTTGCAGACAGAAGTATGATGAATCTATGAGTGCATATATCCAGAGGTGGAACATCATAAAAAAACTCGGCAGAAAACATATCTGACGAGAGAGCAATAGACGCGTTTGTTGCTGGAATCCGAAGAAAGGACTTGGTAGAAGTTTTGGGAAGGACCAATCCAAAAACAATAGCAGCACTTTTGGAAATAGCGAATCGCTGGGCGGATGGAGAAGATGTTGTTCATAATAAGCGGCACAGGTCGCCTGAGGAGGACCGCAACCGAAATAATCAAAATAGACTACGTTTCTCTCGACGGTTTTCTGATTATGACACTCCTGGCCCAATATCGGCTGGTTTCCGAACAACTGGCGGCAGTAACAATAGAGATGATTACTAGCGAAGTAATGAGCAACGAGGCGATCAGCGGGACGGTCCCCGTCCAAATAAACAAAATAATGGGCCTAGGTTCCAGAGGCCATACGTATCACCCGAAGATCTCCTAAACGGACCATGCCAAATGCACTTCTACGTTGATAATAACGGGAAGAGGCAGTCAGGACATTTGCAGAAGGATTGTCGAACTTTCCTAGCATTACATAGATATGTGGGGCATACCAGTACGCAGGCAGTACAAAGGAACCCTCAAGGGCCGAGGAGTGAGATCCACCTCCCACCTCCACCCGTAATTACAGACGAAAATCGACACCAGTTACAAATAGCGGCATCTCCAAGCAATGGTCCTTATATAGACACCAATGGTGCGGTCTCGATGATTCAGGAGGGCAGGCCCTCCAATAGAGCTCAGAAAGTAATTTCGCGACAAGTCTTTATGGCAGAGAAGATGCCTCCACCAACAATCGAGTATTTGAATTGGTCAAGGCAAGATATCGGCTTTACTATAGCGGACCATCCGCAGCAAGTCCCGCGGCCAGGACAATCTTCTTTGATCCTGCCAGTGGTAATCGCAGGATTTGACGTCTCGAGAGTGTTCATAGATGGAGGCAGCAGTTTAAACCTTATGTATGCAGATACATTGAGGAAGATGAACATTTCATTGGCAAACTTACTGCCAACTGACACGCGCTTTCATGTTATCACACCAGAGAAGCCAAGTTATCCATTGGGGAAGATCAATCTCGACGTTCAGTTTGGAACCCGAGAAAACTACAGAAGAGAGAAGTTGGAGTTTGAGGTTGTGGATTTCCCATCGCAGTATCATGCTTTGTTAGGGCGACCCGCCTATGCCAGGTTCATGGCAGTACCACATTACACATATCTGTTATGGAGGCTCCCTGGACCCAAGGGCCCAATTACAGTTGTTGTGCGTATACTTCATGGGTGTACCATCGACAGTGCCTAGATCCGGCAAGCCCGGGTGGCCCACAGATGGTGGTGAGGCATATGGCCCATCGGGCGGCCCAGTTGTTGTTGATCATGAAGGATGAAGTCCAGCCCAGGATCAGGAAGCCGGATCCTAACCGACTTTCGGAGGAGGACGGATCCGTGAAGGCCCATGAGGAACCCGGATCCAGCATGACGTAGATGGAAGGCGGGTCCTTGACGTACACGGCAAGATATTGAACCATAGTTAGCAACCTGTAATCCGGCTAGGACTCTCCATGTAAACCCTAGATTCGTGCGCCTTTATAAGCCGGATCCCGGGAGCCCTAGAGGCACAATCACAACCACAACTCATTGTAACAACGCGAAAGCGCCCAGATAATTCCAGACAAGCAGCAGTAGGCCCTGTCTTCGAGCAGGTGTTCCGAAGTTACGTAAATCGCGTACCAGCGTCCCGAGGACTCTCCGCCCTATGGCCCCTACTTCTTCTCCCCCTCCATGAGGATCTCTCCTTGATGACCCACAAGTATAGGGGATCACAACAGTCTTCGAGGGAAGTAAAACCCAATTTATTGATTCGACACAAGGGGAGCCAAAGAATATTTGTAAGCCTTAACAGCGGAGTTGTCAATTCAGCTACACCTGGAAAAAAATTTGCTCGCAAGAGTTTATCAGTAGCAACAGTTTTATAGCAGTAGCAGTAGTGGAATATAAGCAGCAGTGTAATAAAGACAGCAGTAGTGATTATAGTGAACAGCAGGATTAAAATACTATAGGCACAGGGATGGATGAACGGGCGCTGCATGGATAAGAGAACTCATGTAACAATCAAGGCAGTGCATTTGCAGATAGTAATAAAACAGTATCCAAGTACTAAACAACCATAGGCATGTGTTTCGTATATAGTCGTACGTGCTCGCAATGAGAAACTTGCATAACATCTTTTGTCCTACCAGCCGGTGGCAGCCGGGCCTCTAGGGAATCTACTGGTAATTAAGGTACTCCTTTTAATAGAGTACCGGAGCAAAGCATTAACACTCCGTGAACACATGTGATCCTCATATCACAGCCTTCCCCTCCGGTTGTCCCAATTTCTGTCACTTTGGGGCCTCGGGTTCCGGACAGCAATATGTGTATACAACTTGCAGGTAAAATCATAAAACAATGAATATCATCATGAATCAATAACATGTTCAGATCTGAAATCATGTCACTCGGGCCGTAGTGACAAGCATTAAGCATAACAAGTTGCAACAATATCATAAAAGTACCAACAACAGATACTAGGCACTATGCCCTAACAATCTTATGCTATTACATGAACAATCTCATCCAATCCCTACCATCCCCTTCAGCCCACAGCGGGGGAATTACTCACACATGGATGGGGGAAGCATGGATGGTTGATGGAGAGGCGTCGGTGTTGATGATGGCGATGATTCCTCCAATTCCCCGTCCCGGCAGGGTGCCAGAACGGAGTTTCTGGTCCCGAGACGGAGTTTCGCGATGGCGGCGGAGTTCTGGATGTCTTCTGGCAAATTGGTCGAACCCCCTCGCGTTTTTAGGTCAGAGGCCTTAAGTAGTACAGAGGGGAGCGTCGGAGGCTGGCCGAGGCGTCGCCACCATAGGGCGGCGCGGCCCAGGGGCCCACCGCGCCGCCTGGTGGTGTGGGCGCCTCGTGGCCCTCCTCTGTCTCGTCTTCTGGCTCCGTTAATCTTCTGTGAAAATAGGCCCAATGCGATTATTTCCGGGGATTTTCCTGAAAGTTGAGTTTCTGCACAAAAATAGGACACCAGGGCAATTCTGCTGAAAACAGCGTTAGTCCGTGTTAGTTGTATCCAAAATACACAAATTAGAGGCAAAACAATAGCAAAAGTGTTTGGGAAAGTAGATACGTTTTGGACGTATCACCTCCCCGCAAGCTTAGCTTATTGCTCGTCCTCAAGCAATTCAGTTAACAACTGAGTGCGATAAAAGAACTTTCACGAACACATTTGTTCATATGATGTAAATATTCTCATGATATGGACAAGTAATTAGGCAATTCATAATAAGATACATGCAAATAAAGTCATCTAATAGTTATGTCAATCATGAAAAAGATATCAACAAATTAATAATAAGCATCATGAATCATGTCTATCAGCAGGATTGCAATGTTCATAAAAAGATGTGGTAAAGTGGTATCTCGCTTGCCCATATTTGTACAGCAAAACATAAATGCCCAGGCACCTTTGAATTTCATGGAAAGACTGGAAGTAGAGATTATCAAAGATAAAAGCATCAAAGTTATACCACAGTTAATCATATTCTGGGACAAGCAGACAATTATGCTCTCAAGAAGGTGCTCAAAGAAAGGATGGTGACTCAAAGTAAAAGTAAAAGATTGGCCCTTCGCAGAGGGAAGCAGGGATTAACATGTGCTAGAGCTTTTCATTTTTTAAACAGAAGTAAAATTGTTTTGAGAGGTGTTTGTTGTTGTCAACGAATGGTAATGGGCACTCTAACTACCTCGTCAACCAGACTTTCAAGAGTGGCTCCCATGAAGGACGTTATCTCTACCAGCAAGGTAAATCATCCCTCTTCTCTTTTTGTTTACACATGTATTTTAGTTTCATTATGGATGACACTCCCCCCAATCTTTGCTTACACAAGCCATGGCTAACCGAATCCTCAGGTGCCTTCCAACATTCACATACCATGGGGGAGTGACTATTTGCAAATTAAGTTGCTTACTGATAAATCAGGGCAAAACATGTGAAGAGAATTATTGATGAAAGTTAATTAATTGGGGCTGGGCACCCCGTTGCCAGCTCTTTTTGCAAAATTATTGGATAAGCGGATGTGCCACTAGTCCATTGGTGAAAGTATGTCAGGAGTAAATGACAAGGTTGAAAGATAAAACACCACATACTTCCTCATGAGCTATAAAACATCGACACAAATTGAGAAGTACTTTGAAGGTTTAAAGATAGCACATGAGAATTTACTTAGAATGTTTTGAAATGCCATGCATAGGTATTTATGGTGGACACTTTGGAATAACTTGGTTTTCAGGGATTTGGAAGCACGAGCAACATTCCCGCTCAGTACAAGTGAAGGCTAGCAATAGACTGGGAAGCGACAACCAAGAGAGCAATAACTGTCATAATCATGCTTGCGACAAAATAAATTAACGGAGGCATAAAAGTGATACAAGAACTCTGAGGCAAAGTAAATCATCGAGGCTTAATTGACTTTTGTTCAGTCATATGCATGCGTGAGCATGTGCCAAGTCGATTCAAATGAATTATTCAGAGGAGGATACCACAATGTCATACCTATCTATGAATAAAACAATGCAAGCAAATATTTATGACATGCTACTCATATTAATAAATTGGAGCTAAACATGAGAGATCATGAACTACTAGACTTTCATTAAATGACATATACCTCACATGAACCAACTAAGAATGCTCACATGGATGAGCATATGTACAAAAATGAAAACAAATAGAGTTCATACCAGCCTCTCACCACAGTCGAGTTGTCGTAAATCGTCATTATTGCCTTTCACTTGTGTAGCTTGAATAATATGGAATGAAAACCAAGCTCCAACCACCGAATACCGCTGAACTCCATAATAAACTTTACAAAACCAAAGAAGAACAACAAATATTTTTGGTGTTTTCGAATTGGAAACAAAAACGAAAGGAAACAGGCAAACAAAGCAAAATCTTTTTGGATTTTCTCATAGCAAACCAACGATAGTAAATAAAGCAAAATAGGAACAAGAAACCAAAATAAACAAATGGTAAAGAGAAACAACAGAAATATTTTTGGTCTTTTTGTGTTTTAGGAAAGAAACAAAGCAAAAACAAGAAAATGAAAACTAAAGGAGTCACATAAACACAAAGTAGCAGAAATCCGTCAAACTTGACAGCAGTACAGTAATCATTTTTTACGAAAATCTTCTGCTGTTCAACTCGAAAAGTGCTCAACTAATTAAAGTTAGATAATAACCTGGGGAACATGCAAAAAAATTGGCTTCTCAAAATAACGTTCTGGCTGTTTTTAGGAATTTTTTTTAGTATCAGTACAGAATCTGTTTTTACACAGCACTTCCCCAAATATCATCTTCCTCATATTAGAAACAACCATAAGAGGCGAAACAAGTATGTACAAGTATCTGGCAAATGTAATATGCAATGAATGAGTGATGCCGGCATACCTCCCCCCAAGCTTAGGCTTTTGGCCTAGGTGGAGATCAATCCCACGGTGCCCATGAGGTGGCACCTCCATAGTAAGATGAAGAAGGATCATGTCCTTGGTACGTGCTGGAAGACGCACCAGGATACGTGACGGTGTACCCGTCGGAGGGCTCGGCGTCCTCGGAGTCGTGCTGCTGGTGGAAACCACATATCATCGGCTGCTCATCCACCTCCTCCTTGGAGCGCGACCACGGTCTCCTGCGAACACTGAGCAAATCGGCCTGCGGCAAAGGGATTTCCCTCTCATCCCCGTCAATAAACAACATTCTATAGACAATATTTTCTAAATTAGAGTTAGTTGTGACAAAGTGGTGACTCTTCATAGCAGCAATATCAAGCTTAATAGGAGTTAGTTTCTCATCACTAGGATCAATAGAAAAACCTAAATACGCAACAATACGTGAGGCAATAATTCCTCCATAAATAGGTCCCTTACTATCTAAGCGACGAGCAATAAGAGCACCAAGATGATAAGGTGTACTTCCAGTAAGTGCAGCAACCAGAAAAGCAAGATGATAACTAGAAATGTTTCTAGTGTTCTCCCTACCAAGATTGCTAGTAGCAAGATAGTAAGTGAAATATCTAATGGCAGGGAGTTGAATGTTCCTTATCTTGCCGCGCTGAATGGTGTGGCTATCATCATTGGTAACTTCTCGATAGAGTTCCGTCAAAGCTTTGGGGAGGTTCTCGATCTTCTTCGCTGTACCTATAGGAGTAATATCCAATGCAGCACAAAAATCCTTCAACTTCATAGTAATAGGCATGTCATAAATCCTAAATTTAACTGATGGTGAGAAGGCTGAGTTGCTGAATTTAAAGCTTTCAACAAAGATTTTAGTTAGCCTGTAAAATTGATCACTCTCATCTTCCATATAAGTAGATAAGCCCACACTATTGATGAGAAACAAGAAGTCATCAAGTAGCCCTGCATTACGCAAAAAGTCAAAGCATGGAAAGGATGAAGCATTAGGAACTCCATTATCCTCTTCAACTTCGAAGCTAGGTGCAATGACATCCTCATCATAGGATCACCTAACTCGAGTGGCTGCCCTTGAGGGCCTTCCCGCTCTTGTCGTATCCCTTTCGAACACTTCTCCAAAGGTGTGGTTATGCATCGTCCTTTTCTGAAATTTTTCAACAATCATTATAAAAGTTGATTTTGAGACATATAAATGAGGGCAACTACTATAGGAACTTGGTAGAGTACTAAACATGCATCAAAACTAATTTTTACAACTTAGAACAAGCATGCAAGCTCACTTAACATGTCACATACAATAGCAAAATACTCAAGATATACTCAACCAAACAAAATTCTATTTGGATAATCGGAGGAGTCACATACCGGAGAGAAAATGTGCCAAATTTAAGACATAAATCTGGGCTGAGCAAAGAGACCGAGAAATCCTGAGCTCTTGGTAGAAAACGCGAGTGAGAAAAAACTGGTACGAGTTTTTTCGGGAGAGAGAGTAGAATGAGTGGAAGGGATGAATGAGTGGGGTCAGGAGGGGACCTCACCACAGGGTGGCACGCCCCCCTTGCTGGCCGCGCCGGCACATGGGTTGCAGCCCTGGGGTGCCCCACTGGTCAGCCCTAGGCACTCCCAAGTTGCATTTCGAAAAATAGGACCAGCGGTATAATTTTTGTAAATTCTTGAAAACTTCGAAAAAATGCACATTTCTGGGTGTTAAAGTAACTATTACAGAGCAGCAAAAGATTTTCAAACCTCTAAACAACTAAAGCATCTTGCAAAACAAGTAGTACTACAGCAAGTAAAACAAGTGCGGAGAAAGAAAGAAATGTTGTTTAGCTCTTCCATGCATGTAAAATGTACTTGTTAATAAGGTTGATCAAGTCTTGCCACCAAATAAATTTTACATGACATAAGAAGAAATAAACCTCAAATCAATCATGTTACCTTGTATTGTATTGATATTGATCCAATCATAATATTTTGATATCCTTGTTTAGGCTCATATATAGGACAATCAATAACTCCCACTTTGATAGTTCTCAAATTAGAAATTGTATTAACTCCACAGACTTTATCAATCCTCTTGGGAAAATAAACAGTATGCTCCTTGTCATCAACATTGAAAGTAACTTTTCCTTTATTGCAATCAATAACAACCCCTGCAGTGTTAATAAAAGGTCTTCCAAGAATAATAGACATATTGTCATCTCCAGGCATTTCCAACACAACAAAATTAGTTAATATTAAGCAATTATTAGTAACTTGAACAGGAACATCCTCACATATACCAACATGAATAGCAGTAGATTTATCAGCCATTTGCAAAGATATATCAGTTGGTATCAACTTATCTAAATAAAGTCTCTTGTAAAGAGAAAAAGGCATAACACTAACTCCTGCTCCCAAATCACATAGAGCAGTTCTAACATAATTATTCTTGATGGAACAAAGGATAGTCAGTATACCTGGGTCTCCCAGCTTCTTTGGAACTTTGCCATTGAAAGAGTAATTAGCAAGCATAGTGGAAATCTCCTCATTAGGAATTTTCCTTTTGTTAGAGACAATATCTTTCATATACTTTGAATAAGGAGGCAATTTAATAGCATCAGTCAAAGGGATTTGCATGAACAAAGGTTTCATCCAATCACAAAATTTATTATAGTGTTCTTCTTCCTTTGATTTTAGTTTCTTAACAGGAAAAGGTATTTGCTTTTGAACCCAAGGTTCTCTTTCATTACCATGTTTCTTAGCAATAAAATCTTCTTTAGTACACTTTTTATTTTTAGCATGCTTTTCAGGTTTATCTTCAACCTCTTCTTTATCACAAACATCATTCTTATCATTATCTTTATCATGTTCATTACCACTTTCAGTTTCAGCATCAGAAATAGAAATACTATTAGGATCATTAACAGGCTTAGAGTATTCTACAACAGTTTTATGTTTCTTCTTCTTTTTCTTAGAAGAAGCACTAATTTCTTTAGTTTGTTGAGAATGTTGTTCAACTCTTTTGGGATGCCCCTCAGGATAAAGAGGATCTTGAGTAGAAACACCACCTCTAGTTGTTACTTCATAAGCATGTTTTTCATTAGAAGTATTTTTAACAAGTCATTTTGCACTTTAGTGAGTTGATCAATTTGAGTTTGAACCATATAAAATGTTTAACAAGCATCTTAACATCATTGGAGGTTCTCTCCACAATATCATGCAATTTACTAATAGCTTGAGAATTTTCCATTAAATGATTCTCTACTCTCATATTAAAATTATCTTGCTTAAAAACATAATTATCAAACTCATCTAAACATTGATCAGGAGGTTTTGAGTATGGAATATCTTCTTTATCAAAGCGTTGAAGAGAATGTACCTCAATCGTGGATGAAGGGGGAGTTATCTTACATAAATATTCTATGGGGGGTAAATTCTTCACATCTTCAGGTTTAATACCTTTCTCCTTAAGAGATTTCTTGGCTTCCCTCATATCTTCATCATTTAATTTAATCATACCCCTCTTCTTCAATATTGGTGTTGGGGTTGGTTCAGGTGTAGTCCAATCATCATGATTTCGGATTATTCTAGCCATTAATTCTTCAGCTTCGTCTGGAGTTCTTTTCCTAAAAACACAACCAGCACAACTATCTAGGTATGCCCTAGACTCAATGGTTAGCCCACTATAAAATATATCAAGTAGGTCATGCTTTTCCAAATCATGTCCAGGCCGAGCTCTGATAAGAGAGCAAAACCTTGCCCAAACTTCAGGCAATTTCTCTCCATCTTCCTGGTCAAAACTATAAATTTTCTGCAAAGCAATATGTTGAGCACTAGCAGGAAAATATTTTCGAAAGAGAACATCAAGCAAACCACTTGGACTATCAATAGAATCAGGAGGCAAACTATTATACCAAGTTTTAGTATCATCCTTTAATGAGAAAGGAAAATTTTTAGCAACAAAATAAGTACGCTTCTTGATATCATCAGAAAACAAGCTACTCAAAGTGGAAAGCTCATTCATGTGCTCCACAACACTTTCTTTTTCAGTACCACAAAAAGGTGTTTTCTCAACAAAAGATATATGAGATAAATAAAGAGAAAAATCATAATCCTTATCCTTAATGTTTATAGGAGATGTGGCACATTTAGGATCAGGAGACAGTTTATATCTAACAGCACGTTGTGCAAGAAGCTTTTTAATGTTACTTGTATCAGTAGTAGCATTACATTTATCAATAAAATCATCATCAAGTTCCACATAATCTTCATCAAGATCATCACTAGAGTATTCAACAGACTCAGGTGAATTAACAGGTGTAACAGTATTTTCATTAGGAATTTTAGTATTTTCAATTTGTCTAGACCTAGCAATTGTAGCATCTAGAAAAGGACCTAATGAACCATTATCATCAATCACAGTAGAAGCATCATCAAAATTGTAAGAAGAATTTTTAGGTTCAGCAAAAGTACCAACACGTGAAGCTTGTGGTGGTGAAACAAGTTGACTTATCACAGATGGTGAATCAAGAGCAGCAGAGGTACTCAGAGTTGTACCTTTTCTTGTAGTGGATGGTAATATGGCAATTTTAGCATCGCGAGGTTTACCCATGATGATGGATTTGCAGCGAACAATATCAATCAAGGTGAACTTGCAAATAAAGCTATGCTCCCCGGAAACAGCGCCAGAAAATAGTCTTGATGACCCACAAGTATAGGGGATCGCAATAGTCTTCGAGGGAAGTAAAACCCAATTTATTGATTCGACACAAGGGGAGCCAAAGAATATTCGTAAGCCTTAACAGCGGAGTTGTCAATTCAGCTGCACCTGGAAACAGACTTGCTCGCAAGAGTTTATCAGTAGCAACAGTTTTATAGCAGTAGCAGTAGTGGAATATAAGCAGCAGTGTAATAAAGACAGCAGTAGTGATTATAGTGAACAGCAGGATTAAAATACTGTAGGCACAGGGATGGATGAACGGGCGCTGCATGGATAAGAGAACTCATGTAACAATCAACGCAGGGCATTTGCAGATAGTAATAAAACAGTATCCAAGTACTAAACAACCATAGGCATGTGTTCCGTATATAGTCGTACGTGCTCGCAATGAGAAACTTGCACAACATCTTTTGTCCTACCAGCCGGTGGCAGCCGGGCCTCTAGGGAATCTACTGGTAATTAAGGTACTCCTTTTAATAGAGTACCGGAGCAAAGCATTAACACTCCGTGAACACATGTGATCCTCATATCACAACATTCCCCTCCGGTTGTCCCAATTTCTGTCACTTTGGGGAATCGGGTTCCGGACAGCAATATGTGTATACAACTTGCAGGTAAGATCATAAAACAATGAATATCATCATGAATCAATAACATGTTCAGATCTGAAATCATGGCACTCGGGACCTAGTGACAAGCATTAAGCATAACAAGTTGCAACAATATCATAAAAGTACCAACAACGGATACTAGGCACTATGCCCTAACAATCTTATGCTATTACATGAACAATATCTTCCAATCCCTACCATCCCTTTCAGCCTACAGCGGGGGAATTACTCACACATGGATGGCGGAAGCATGGATGGTTGATGGAGAGGCGTCGGTGTTGATGATGGCGATGATCTCCTCCAATTCCACGTCCCGGCAGGGTGCCAAAACGGAGTTTTTGGTCCCAAGACAGAGTTTCGCGATGGCGGCGGAGTTCTGGATGTCTTCTGGCAAATTGGTCGAACCCCCTCGCGTTTTTAGGTCAGAGGCCTTAAGTAGTCTAGAGGGGAGCGTCGGAGGCTGGCCGAGGCGTCGCCACCATAGGGCGGCGTGGCCCAGGGGCCCACCGCGCCGCCTGGTGGTGTGGGCGCCTCGTGGCCCCCCTCCGTCTCGTCTTCTGGATCCGTCAATCTTCTGTGAAAATAGGCCCATTGCGATTATTTCCGGGGATTTTCCTGAAAATTGAGTTTCTGCACAAAAATAGGGCATCAGGGCAATTCTGCTGAAAACAGCATTAGTCCGTGTTAGTTGTATCGGAAATACACAAATTAGAGGAAAAACAATAGCAAAAGTGTTCGGGAAAGTAGATACGTTTTGGACGTATCACTCCTCTGGAGTACCGTCGAATAGGCAACGACAGTTGGCGCCCACCGTGGGGCCAGCGGCGTCTGGAGGCCGGAACCGGGAGGGTTCCGGCATGGGAAGCTACGACGAATCCATCGCTATGGGGCGTGTCCTTTACGCCGGAAACTTTCCGATCGTCCCTGAGGACGAGTGCTAGATTCCGGCTAGGACCAACCCCGTCAAGCTCTCCATCATCCCGATTGGCGGCATTCACATCTTCATCGGCGAAACCGTTGATTCCAATGGAAATGCCCTGGTAAGTAACGCTGACGCGACCGCCGCTGAGCAGGACGCAGTCGCGAAGATCCGATCTGAGATGCAGGAACTTCCTAGCGAAAGTTCCGCCTTAGATCTGGAAATTTCAAAACCCACCCAATCCGCCCCTGAGCAGGAAACAATGGTGGAAGACCAATGCAGATCCACCTGGGTCTCCCAGGTGTTAGAAAAGCAAAGGTGCCACGTCGTGCACTTCCTCGCACACACCGCTGGAACCGCTCCTCCTCCGGAAGACACGGGACCCATGCAGGTTGACGATGCCGGAAACGACGACGCCCCGGAACAGCATGAAGCTGCCGGAGATAGCAGCGCACCGGATCAGCAAGAGGAGGCCGGAGACATAGAAGAATCAATCCTGGGCAACCTCAGTCCAACTTCCGACTATGATTTGTCCATGAACACGGAGGAATGCGACCAAGCTTTGAAGGACCTAGAAGGCGAAAAGGAAGCTGACGCGGAATCTGCCTCGCCTAAGAAGGTCCTAGCGACCATAACTGGGTTAGGCGAAGACGCTGACGAAGAAACTCCCGCTGCAGCAGCCCTCCCGATAGAGTCCAATTCGGATACCCCGCCATCGCGACCTCATCGCCGTGCTGCGTCAGAATCCGGAGAAGACAACTTTTCTGGGTACAATGATTACCTGACCCTGGACAAGCTCATGGAGCAAGCTGGCAGAGGAGCCTTAGGACATACAGAATTCCTGAACAAGCCTATAACTCCGGAGGAAGCCGCAGATCCAGTAGCTCTAGAAGCAACAAGAAGGGAGATGCTGGCTACAGCCAAGAAAATCTCCACCACCGCAGCTGCGATGTTGGAAGAAAGGCAAGAAGCTCAAGAAGTAATGGATAACTTTCTCCAAAGAGAGCGTGAAGCCGTTGACTCCTTGCAAAATGCCAAAAAACTCCGAGAACATTGGGAGGCCCAAATAAAGGAAGCTGATAGAATCCGGCGGGAAGCCATTGGCCCCCGCAAGATCACCTTCGCAACGCCCTCCAATCTGCAGCCGCTCACGACTCCGAAGGAGAACATGCAGAAGGCTGCGGAGATTCTGAACAAAAAAAATGAGGAAATCGACTACCTTCGCACGCTCGTCGCTTCAGCGGTACAGTAGCAGAGCAAGGCAGACTCTTCGCGCAAGTTGGAATCTAACCCAGATCTCTGCATATCCACTGCGCAAAAGGAGGCCTCCAGAAGCAAACACCGCGACGACGAATCACGCACCGGATCTTCGGAGCGCAGGAGGAGAACCAGAGAACACCCAAATCCAATCCCTATACCATCAAAGACACCTCCGTCGGATCCGAGGAAGGGAAAGGATGCGTTGTACACTGGTAGAGACAAGTACCGGAATCCGTCACCTCCGCCCAACGGGTACCCGCGTCCTCCACCTCGCCACCGTAGTCCAGCCGGAAACGCCAGACCCCACGGGCCTGGTGGAATCAACATCCGCGACAATGCGGTTCCTCAGAGGAACGGGACTAGAGAACGTACGCCGGAACCACGTCGGAGCCGGAACGACGAGCGTGACCCGGAGCCCCGCAGAAGCCGGAATGACAGAGGCGACCACCACCATGGTGAAGGTAGCCATCGAAGCCGGAGTCAGCACCGTGAAGGAAGAGGAGAATCTGAAGGCGGAAGCAAGAGGTCGCATCGAGCCCCTCGCAGATCTCCCTCCCCGCCACCTAGCGGTGGAGGCGGAGGTGGAGGCGGAGGCGATGGCCGGAGGACTCGCTCGCGCTCAAAATCCTTCCGCAATGGTTCGCGTGACGCGCGGGAACGTCTCAATGAATACAGATCTAACTACATTGGCCCAAAGTGCTTTGGCAGGATGATTCGAGAGGAACCAAAGCCAAGAATGAACCTCAAGCTACCCGGAAACCTGAAGAACTATGATGGCACCGAAAGGCCGGATACCTGGATCGAGGATTACTACAATGCAGTAACTTTCGCCGGAGGAACCCCTAATATCGCCTGCCGCATGCTTCAGCTGTACCTTGTAGGTCCAGCCCGGATCTGGCTCAGTGACCTCGAGAAGAACTCCATCTTTTGCTGGTTCGACCTGAAAAACGCCTTCGAGAAGCACTTCAGGGGCACCTACAAGAGACCTGCCACGACAAGCGACCTGCAAGCATGTATCCAGAAGAAGGGTGAAACATCAAGGAACTTCCTCACCTGATGGTTGGCAACCAGGAACGAGTGCGAGAACGTTGATAATCGCACAGCTATGCACGCCTTCATAGGTGGACTGCGGAGGGGAGGACTGCTGCGGCACAAGCTCACTTGCTTGGTCAACGCAAACAAACTGACTTTGGATGACATGATCACCATCGCCAGCGATCACACTGCCGCCGATGACGACGCAGGCGGAGATCTCGCAGCTACAACAATACCCCTGACATAGGCATCCCCAATGGGCCTGCCGAAGATAGTTCCCGGGGTTTACTGAAGGCCCACTACCCGAAGAATAAGAAGATTCGGAAGCCCAAGATATTATTAAGGAAAGTTAGAGTTGTAATAGGAAGCATTATTTGTAATCTTGCGGGATGAGTTAGAAACCTTCCCGGACTCTGTAACTTGTACAATACGAACCCCTCGGCTCCGCCTCCTATATAAGGGGGAGTCGAGGGACAAAGAAAGCATCGACTCATTGTTTCTCAAACCCTAGTTTCATAATCGTCGAGTACTTTTCGGCTGAAACCTTCGAGATCTACTTGCCCTCTACTTCCAACTAAACCCTAGTCTACAACCCGTAGGCATTGACAAGTTAATACCTAGTCAATTGGCGCCGTCTGTGGGGACTAGAGGCGTCAAGGATCCGATCTCGATGGCACGTTCAAGATCATCGACTTCATCAACCGCAAGCAACGCGATGGATCGAGGTAAACAGATCGCAGCTGGTCTTGTCGATTTTGTTCCTCACCCGCCCTCCCGTTTGGATGCATATGCGTATCTGGAGGAGCCTATGGAGATGAAGTTCGGAAGGTTTCACTTTCGCGTCGAGAAAGAGGGATCGTATCATGTCGAAATTCCGATTTCGTTGGGATCGTCGGCAGTCGATTCCGATTTTTCAAGCTATACATCATCAACCGAACCAGGAGAGGAAGAAACT
Organism: Lolium perenne; assembly: GCF_019359855.2. Lineage (NCBI taxonomy): Eukaryota > Viridiplantae > Streptophyta > Magnoliopsida > Poales > Poaceae > Lolium > Lolium perenne. Next base: position 195,623,070 of record NC_067245.2, read on the forward strand.
TCGTCGTCACGCTTCATCAGCACCAGGGCAAGAGAAAAACTTGCCAAGATCTTCAGCGACATGTCGTTTGAGTCATCTGCGGACTCCTATATAAGCGATGGCTCAAGCAGTGTCGACAGTTACGACTTCATCGACAAATCTATTACAGTGGGCAAGGTCTTCGCCAATCTTCATGATGGTGTCACCAAACCCAACATAGATCTGAATACAGAGTATCATCAGATTTATGTCATCGGAGAGCCAAGTCGTGATCAGGAGGAAACATCTAAGGCTTTCGACGATTTGGGAAATCCATACGTCGATCCCTCTGATTTGCGACGAGGCCTAGGCAATAAATATATCGGGCCACAGCCGCGAGACAGAGTCCAACTCCCGCAAACAGCATGGGATAGAGCCGCAAGGGCTATGGATGGCTCAGAACCAATGGCCACCACGGCCACGCCAGAAGAATTACAAGCCTATCAATACAGGCTCGTACGAGCTGCAAGGGAATGGGAAAAACAGACAGCTGAGCTAAACAGAAGAAAGGAGGCAGCCTCTGCATCAAGTAGGCGAAGGGCATAGCTGAGTCGACAATCTAGAACTTCGGGTGATAGCCACAGGGAAGCTCGGAACAGAGCAAGATCAAGGTTGCAGAACGTACCTGAAGGAGAAAGAGAGCACTTGGTTCAAAACCTCGACATGTCTTTTATGTCGATAGACACGAGAGGGAACATCATCCCCAAAACACCAGAAGCTGGGTATATGGTGACACAAGCTTTCATCCTTGCATCCATGCCACCACCAGGAGATCCAAGGGAGGCATTGTATAACATGGCAATGGCAGGAGTTGGAGCCATGGGGACGGCGTTTGTATCAACACCTCCCGAAGGAACAGCAAGGCAAAATAGTCCACGACCTGCGGCAGCAACAGCAGCAGCTCCCGAAGGACCAAGTGGAGCAAGGGACACGGCAGCACAAGCAAGGGTCGACAGAGCGCGACAAAGCAGAAGGGAACATCGGCAGTCCCCAGAGTTAAACGACGAGGATATGTGTGGTTTGCCATGCTTCACAAGGAGAGTTCGAAAAACTCGAGTCCCTTCGGGATTCAAGTTACCTGATAACTTCAAGAAATTCGACGGCCTCCAAGATCCAGAGGATTGGCTAGTTGATTCTCTCGAGACAGTGAGGCTCACAGGAGGAACCAGAGCAACAGCTATGCAAAGCATCCAGGTGCACTTGAGTGGAGCCGCACGATCTTGGATAAAGAAACTTCCTCCAGGATCTATCGACAGCTGGGATAGCTTCGAGGAAGTGTTCATCAAGAACTTTCGGTCCACATGTAAAAAACCTGCGTCATTAGAGGAGCTGAGAGCGTGCCGACAAAAGCCAGACGAGCCAATGAGAAAATATATCCAAAGGTGGAATATCATCAAAAACTCGGCAGAAAATATATCTGACGAGAGAGCAATAGATGCGTTTGTCGCAGGGATCAGGCGTGGAGATTTTGTCGATGATTTGGGAGGACCAATCCAAAGACAGTATCCGCGTTAATGGAAATAGCAAACAGATGGGCAGATGGAGAAGATGTTGTTCACAACAAACGGCATAGGTCGCCAGAGGAAGACCGCGGTCGAAATTATCAACCAAGGCGACGATTTCCTCAGCAGTACTCGAGCTATGATGTTCCAGGACAAATCTCGGCTGGTTTCCGAGCAAGCGCAGGAGGAAACAACAGAGATGAGTACCAGAGAAGCAACGAGCAACGAGGCGACAATAGAGATGACTCTCGAAACAATAGGCAAAATAGTGGGCCAAGGTTCCAGAGACCCTTCGTATCTCCCGAAGAGATGATGAACGGGCCGTGTCAGATGCATTTTTTCCTCAACAGCAACGGAAAAAGATAGTCAGGACATCTGCAGAAGGATTGTCGAAATTTCCAGACAATGCTAAGGTATGCAGGGCATGCTAATGCTCAGGCAGCACAGAGAAATCCTCGAGAACCCAGGAGTGAGATTCACTTGCCACCTCCTCCCGCGATTACGGACGACAATCGACATCAGCTCAGAATAGCGGCAGCACCTCCACCACCGCCTTACGTTGATCCTAACTCTAACGGAGCGGTCTCGATGATTCAGAAGGGAAGGCCATCCAATAGAGCTCAGAAAGTAATCTCGCGGCAGGTGTTCATGGCAGAAAAAATGCCTGCACCAACAGTCGAGTATCTTAATTGGTCAGGGCAGGACATTGGCTTCACCATAGCGGATCATCCACAGCAAGTTCCTCGACCAGGGCAGTCAGCACTTATCCTACCAGCAGTCATCGCAGGGTTCGACGTCTCTCGCGTGTTTATAGATGGCGGCAGTAGCTTAAACCTTATGTACGCAGATACATTAAGGAAGATGAACATATCCCTAGCAAACTTGGAGCCAACAGACACGAGATTCCACGGTATCACACCAGAGAAGCCAAGCTATCCGCTGGGGAAGATTAATCTCGACGTTCAGTTTGGGACCCGAGAAAATTACAGAATCGAGAAGTTGGAGTTTGAAGTCGTAGATTTCCCGTCTCAGTACCACGCTCTGTTGGGACGACCAGCATATGCTAGATTTATGGCAGTACCACATTACACGTACCTGTTGTGGAGGATGCCTGGACCTAAGGGGCCAAGCACAGTCAAAGGAAGCTTCGCCCTAGCCGATAAATGTGATAAGGACTTCCATCGAATATCAGAAACTTTCGGGATGCAAGCTGAGTATTTGGCGTCAAGGCTCATGACTGACTACGACATGCTGCCAGACGTTGGAAGGCCAAATAAAGAATCAACTTTCAATACTGAGAAAAATTCTAAGGAGGTGCAGATTCACCCGACAGACCCAAAAAAGACGACGTCCATCGCAAACGACATGGACCTCGCATAGGAAAGCGCGCTCGTCGAGTTCCTCCGTGAGAACTGGAAAATCTTCGCATGGTGTCCAGCTGACATGCCAGGAGTACCCAGGGAACTGGCCGAGCACCACCTAAACTTGGATCCACTAGCGAGACCAATCAAACAACATTTGCGACGTTTTTCGGAACCAAACCGCAAGGCTATGCTGTCAGAAATTGATCGACTAAGAGAAGCTGGTTTTATCAAGGAGCTGCACACAGAGGCCACATGGGTAGCAAATCCAGTGTTGGTGCCGAAGAAAAACACTAAGGTCCTTCGCATGTGCGTCGACTTTACGTGTCTCAATAAACATTGTCCAAAGGATCATTTTCCCCTCCCGAGGATCGACCAAATTATCGACTCCACGGCAGGATGTGAACGTCTTTCCTTTTTGGACGCATATTCTGGCTATAACCAGATCAGATTAAAAGAAGAAGACGAAGTAAAAACAGCGTTCATCACACCTTACGGCGTGTTTTGCTATAGAACAATGCCTTTTGGTTTGAAAAACGCGGGAGCAACATATCAAAGGATGATGCAGAAGTGTTTGGCGACACAGATTGGAAAAAATGTGCAAGTGTACATCGATGATGTCGTCATAACATCAAAAAAGGGGACGACGCTGATCGAGGATCTCAAGGAAACCTTTGACAACCTCGACAAATTCTTCCTCAAGCTGAACCCGACGAAGTGCTCCTTCGGCGTCCCAGCAGGAGAACTTCTTGGGTTCCTAGTTTCAGCAAGAGGGATTGAAGCAAATCCCGACAAAATACAAGCCATCGTAACAATGAGGAAGCCAACAAAGTTGAAAGAAATACAGCAACTAACTGGGCGAGTCGCAGCTTTAAGCAGATTCATCGCCAGGCTGGGAGAAAAAGCGTTACCGTTCTACGCTTTAATAAAGCAAGGGGAGAAATTACAGTGGAACGAAGAAGTCGACAGAGCTTTCGAGGATCTGAAACGCACAATCTCGACACCACCAATCTTGGTGGCGCCGAAGGAAAAAGAACCTCTTCTGTTGTACATTGCAGCCACACCACAGGTGGTTAGCACGGTGTTAGTCGTTGAAAGAGAAGAAGAAGGAAAACTCCATGGAGTGCAAAGGCCGGTATATTTCATCAGTGAAGTTTTATCACCTTCCAAACAGCGGTACCCGCAGTACCAGAATTTAGCATATGGAGTGATTACAACGGCAAGAAAGTTGCGCCACTATTTTTCGGCACACCCGATAATAGTAGTCAATGAAGCACCTCTTTCAAATATACTGAACAATCCAGAAGCTACAGGGCGTGTCTCCCTTTGGGAAATAGAACTTTCCCCTCGGGACATCACGTATGAAAAAAGAAAGGCAATCAAGTCACTAGTTTTGCCAGATTTCATTGCAGAGTGGATGGAGCTGCAAAACACGGGACCCCCAGATTTGTCGAGAACTTGGACTATAAACTTTGATGGATCCAAGAGAGTAGAAGGAGCTGGCGCAGGAGTGATATTGATATCACCCGAAGGCGACAAGTTAAAGTATGTCCTACGGATGACGTTCCCAAACGCATCCAACAATGAAGCAGAATACGAAGCCCTCATACACGGGATGAAGATGGCGAAAGCTTGCGGCGCAACTCGACTAAAAATCTTTGGCGACTCACAGTTGGTGGCTCAGCAAGTTATGAACCAATGTGATGCAGTCAATGATAGCATGATAGCATACAAGGAGGTGTACAATGAGCTTGAGAAGCTGTTTGACGGATGCGAGGTAAATCACATCAGTAGGTTGAGCAATGATGAAGCCGACGTTCTCGCAAACATTGGGTCGCAGTGCCTTCCAATCCCGCCAGGTGTATTTTGGGAAGAAATAGTGGAGAGATCCACAAAGCCGAACAAGGCGCAGAAAAAAGCAAAGGAAGAAAAAACTTCGGCGCCCCTCAAAGAAGCCGTGGAGGACGAAGAGGACCAAAAGCTTGTGATGATGGTAGAAGTTCCTTGGATGCAAGCGTACATATCGTATATCCTTCGGAAAGAAATACCCGACGATCCAGTTGTGGCAAGGCGAATTATTCCACGGTCCAAAGCTTTCACAGTGGTCAAAGGGGAGTTATACAAGCGAAGTATTTCAGGCGTCCTACAAAGGTGCGTCACACCCGAAGAAGGAAGGATAATCCTAAAGGATGTGCATGAAGGAATATGTGGTCACCACGCGAGCAGCCGAGCTATTGCAGCCAAGGTTTTTCGGGCAGGATTTTACTGGTTGATAGCAATCGAGGACGCAAAAGAGATAGTACGAACCTGCGACGCATGCCAGAGATTCGCCGCAAAACCTCACTCTCCGGTGGCAGAGCTGATGCCAATACCATTGTCGTGGCCCTTTGCCCAATGGGGACTCGATATGGTGGGCAAGTTGCACAAAGCTTCGCCAGGAGGATATGCGTACCTGTTGGTTGCTGTCGACAAATTCACAAAATGGGTAGAAGCGAAGCCAATAAATTCACCAGATGCAGCGTCGGCAATAAAGTTTGTGAAAGGCCTCGTTTTTCGGTTCGGAGTGCCTCATAGCATTGTCACAGACAATGGTACCAACTTTACAGCTAAGGAGTTCAAGGCATACTGCGCAGAAGTAGGCATTAAATTGCACTTTGCGTCAGTAGGACATCCACAAACCAATGGCCAAGTCGAAAAAGCCAATGGTATTATCTGCAACGGCATTAAAAAACGTCTGCTAGGACCGCTTGAAAAAGCTCGACATACCTGGCCAGAAGAATTGCCAAGTGTTTTATGGAGTATCCGAACAACACCAAATATGGCGACACAAGAAACTCCGTTTTTCATCGTCCACGGAGCCGAAGCAGTACTACCAATTGAAATAGAGCATGATTCTCCAAGAGTAACAGAGTATGACGAGGAAACATCACGAAAAGCTCGGGAGGACGATATGGATGCACTCGATGAAGCTCGAGATGAAGTACTATCACGAGTTACCAAGTACCAGCAGGACCTGAAAAACTACCACAGTCGACGATTGCGGCCCAGATCTTTCCAGGTCGGTGATTTGGTCTTACGGCTTCACCAGCAAAGTACTGAAAAGCTCGAGTCACCATGGCTGGGACCTTACGTCGTCACGGAAGTCATCGACGGAGGAGCATACAGGATCAAGGACAAGAAGACAGGGGTTCCCGAGAAAAACCCCTGGAACGTGGCACAGCTCAGGCGATTTTACGCTTAGAGTCGAAATATAGTCCTCCTATGTAAAAATACAATGTACTGAAACGCCCGCAAGTTTTCAGACGCACTCATTTCCTTTTTGGGGCACCGAGTGGGGCCGGAAAGGTTTTTAATGAGGCGGGCTCGCGGTGCTGCAATATAATAAAGATAGTGGAGATCTACTTCTTATTCTTCGACACGCTCGGGGGCTCAACGCCTTCAAATTACAAAATACACACAATATAGAGAAATTAGTCTTACCAAAATAGTTCGCCTTGGTACAAGAATACCTCGCCAAATAAAATATCGGGAGCTAATAACTATAAATATAGTGTACTCGTCAAAATTTTACTGCTTTGGTCTGAAAACCTCGCAACAAAAATATAGAACGTCACCACCAAGACACTCGGGGGCTCGTACCCATCGACAGCAAAATATGTATATCTTCTTGCAACAAGAGAAAAATCTTCGGGATAACAAAACAGTACAAACTCCAGCCAAAGGCTCGGGGGCTCAACGACCAAAATAGAAACAATACATATTTATAGAGTTGGCAGCTTTACAATATAGATCATGTTTACAAATACACAAAGACGTATCAATGGTGAAACTACAGCAAGAAAAAGGAAAAAATCCTCAGCGGATACCTAGCACATGGTCTATGGTTATTCGCTCATTGGAAGGACGAGTACTATGCTCGGCATAGCTACCCTTCACAAAAAACTCGGCATCCATCCGAAGAAGTTCATCCATCATATCTTCGGCTACAGGAGTCACAAGATCATCAATCTTGCCCATGTTTCTCTTTTTCTTTGACATCTTAGCCAGGCACGTGGGAACAATTTGATCCATGGGCAATTTTGGATAGCAAATCTTTATCATCATCATAGCAAATCTTGCGCCAGCAGAGAGTTGAGCCCGCACAAAGCCATGGATTCGAGGAGCATCTTGAAATTTTTCCATTAAAGCGGGAAGAGTTTCTGGCATCTTGTTGCGAGGGAACATGGTTCCATAAACTAAAAACAAAGTCTTCGTACAGAAGTCAAGGAAGTCACGGACCTGAGCCGCGTGATCTTGGAATCTGACAATTTGGCGGGTACGCTCAGGAGTATCCCAAAAATTAGAACCATGTTGTGCAGCCAGTCTGAGCAGAACATTGGCTCAACCTTCAACACGTTGATCTTCGGCAGCAGTATCCAAAAATGAGCCTGGTACAGCAAATAAATTGTCAAGGAAGGAAAAATAGCAAAAACAACATCCAGCATGGTTATGAACATGAAACATACCTGTCATGTCCAGGCTGGCGTCAGTCATTAGCTGAAGCATATAATTTTCTCGAGAAGAAGCTTCGGTAGCCTCAGCAACAGTAGCATCCTCTGCAGCAATGGCTTCTTTCGCCTGTTGAAGAGCAATTTTCTCTCTCTCGGATGCTTGTCGAGATTGCTCCATCATCGCAAGAGTTTGTTTCTTCATGGATTGGAGTTGTTGGCGAAGTTTTTGCAAATCTTGCGACAAATGTTTACTGGAAAAATCTTCGATAAGGGTTTTCTTCGAGAATGAAGAAGCAGGCGAAGTATCGGCAGAACAAGGATTGGCGGAGTAGTTATCAAATATCAACTGGAAAAGAAAATTTCAATATCAAATGATTGCAAAAGACAGAATTCCATTGATCTTTGGGAAATTTACATGGATATTACAGAAGGAGTTCTTCAAAAGGACCACTAAGGTAGTTGTCGCCAAAGCTAATATGGCGACAATAGCTAAAGAAACAGAAAAAAATAAAAAGAAGGAGCATTCAACTAGACCTCCGGCTTTGATGAGCTAGGAGTTGAAGATGGCTTGATTCCGAGATAGGCGAGGATTTTCTTCGTGTTGGGCTTTGCCGCCTTGATCAGCAATCGCCATTTTGTTTGCTCTATCTGCTCTGTGTCGCCTACTTTCGCCCAGTCGATAGTTTGTTGGCTATCAGCGACCAAGGCAACAGTGCTTTCGACAGCAATCTTCATGTTTTCTTGGCACATCTTCACTCCAAGATCCTCTGGTTGGTTGAAGTCCTTGGCAAGAGCAAGGAAAGTCTTGGGTTCCGCTTTCTTCGGGAAGAAGTAGGGGAACAGCCGTGACAATCCTGCGTCAGCCTGTTCAATGCCTTCGCGAGCTTCGGTTCCATTAAGCTCAAGGACAGAGAGCGTGTCAAGAAGAAGATCGTTGTCGGGATCTTCAAGCTCAAATTCTTGGTTTGTTTTACCTATCGAAGAAAATATATGTTGGTCGACAGTAAGTAAAGAAAAGCAAGTCTAAGAAAAATAGAATGGATCGACAAAATTACCGACAAAGTGCCGAATCTGCGTGTTCAAGCGCTTGATGATCGAATTTTCACGAGTAGCCTGCGCGGCTTTGTGCTCGGTCAAAGCAGTTTCGGCATCATCAAGTCTTTTTTGCAGATCTTCGACACCAGCAGCTTCTGCCTTGGCCTTATCAGCCTCCGCTTTAGCTTTGCTAGCATCAAGTTCAGCCTTCTTGCGAGCCGCTTCACTTTGCTCTAATTTCTGAGAAAGCGTGTCGACAAGCTTGTTGGCTTCCGCAAGTTTTTCTGCCAAAATAGTTAAGAATCGTCAAAATTGCGACAAAACAGGAGCAAGAAGTTATAAACAAGGGCCAGCAAAGAATTATTACCTTCAGTCTTGCTGGCATACTCACGGTACCCAATGAATTGGGCACCGATGCGAACAAGCTCTTTGATCATAGGCTGTCAAAGAAGGACAAAGAAAGAAAATGTCGGTATGGGAAAAATATGATGGCATAAAGAAGCAAGCAGAGGAAATATAGACAGTGACAAGAAAATTAAGAACTTACATCATCCAAGAGAGGGCTAGAGGAGCTGCCCAATTGGAGGGTAGGCTCCGGGATTGTTTCAACCCTTGTCCTTTTTGGTGAAGGGACAAGAGGGCTTGAAGGAGGAGTAGGAGCGCCGACGTTTTGTTGAGGAGGCGAGGATTCCTCTCCTCCGACTGGCGTCTCCGAAACAACTAGAGTATGTGACGTACTCGTTCGAGCAGCCACATCAAAAGCTGGTACTTCTTCCTCTTCATCACTGTGATTAAACGTCGGCAGCTGATAACCCACAAGTATAGGGGATCGCGGCAGTCTTCGAGGGTAGTATAACCCAAATTTATTGATTCGACACAAGGGGAGGTAAAGAATACTTATAAGCCTTAACAACTGAGTTGTCAATTCAGCTGCACCTGGAAAAGCACTAGCAACAGGGGTGATGTGAAAGTAGCAGTAATATGAGAGCAGTAGTAACAGTAACACAACAGCAGTAATAGCAATATGAGAGCGATGGCACCAGAGAATAGTTGATACTACTTCCAATGACATAGAGAACAAGTATATTATGATGAAAGATGGACCGGGGTTCCCAGCGATCTACACTAGTGGTAACTCTCCAATAGGTGACAAGTGTTGGGTGAACAAATTACAGTTGGGCAATTGATAGGAATCAAAGCATTAAGCTAGAACATCAGGCTTATTAATTATGTAGGCATGTTTTCCAATTATAGTCGTACGTGCTCGCAATGAGAAACTTGCACAACATCTTTTGTCCTACCAGCCGGTGGCAGCTGGGCCTCAAGGGAAACTACTGGATATTAAGGTACTCCTTTTAATAGAGCACCGGAGCAAAGCATTAACACACCATGAAAACATGTGATCCTCACACCACCGCCATCCCCTCCGGTTGTCCCGATTTCTGTCACTTCGGGGCCTTTGGTTCCGGACAGTGACATGTGCATACAACTTGTAGATACAATCTAAGCAATAATATAGAGCTTAAATCTAAGATCATGCCACTCAGGCCCTAGTGACAAGCATTAAGCATAACAAGATTGCAGCAACAATAACTTCACAAACTTTATAGATAGACTAATCATAATGTATCATCCATCGGATCCCAACAAACACAACACCGATTACATCAGATGAATCTCAATCATGTAAGGCAGCTCATGAGACCATTGTATTGAAGTACATGGGGGAGAGTATACCGACATAGCTACTGCTAGAACCCGTAGTCCATGGGGGGACTACTCACGGAGCATGATGGAGGCGGTGGCGTTGATGGAGATGGCTTCCGGGGGCACTTCCCCGTTCCGGCAGGGTGCCGGAACAGAGTTCTGTCCCCCGAATTGGAGTTTCGCAATGGTGGCGGCGCCCCTGGAGTCTTTCTGGAGTTTCGTCAATTGGTACGGTGTTTTTAGGTCGAAAGGGATTTTATAGGCGAAGAGGCAGCGCAGGGGGGCACCTGGGGGCGCCACACCCTAGGCCGGCGCGGCCAGGGTCTGGCCCACGCCGCCATGTGGTGTGGTGGCCCCCTGGCCCCTCTCCGACTCTTCTTCGGTGTTCTGGAGCCTTCCGGGAAAAATAGGAGGTTTGGCGTTGATTTCGTCCAATTCCGAGAATATTGCCCGAACAGCCTTTCTGGAACCAAAAATAGCAGAAAACAGGAACTGGCACTGTGGCATCTTGTTAATAGGTTAGTTCCGGAAAACGCATAAAAACATTATAAAGTGCAAGCAAAACATGTAAGTATTGTCATAAAACAAGCATGGAGCGACAGAAATTATGGATACGTCGGGGACGTATCAGCATCCCCAAGCTTAGTTCCTGCTCGTCCCGAGCAGGTAAACGATAAAAAGAATAATTTCTGTAGTGACATGCTACTTACATAACCTTGATCATACTATTACAAAGCATATGAAATGAATGAAGTGACTCAAGGCAATGATCTATAGTTGCTAACAAATAGATAACATATAGCAAAACTTTTCATGAATAGTACTTTCAAGACAAGCATCAAAAGTCTTGCACAAGAGTTAACTCATAAAGCAATAAATTCAAAGTAAATGCATCGAAGCAACACAAAGGAAGATATAAGTTTCGGCGGTTGCTTTCAACTTTCAACATGCATATCTCGTGGATAATTGTCAACACAAAGTAATATGATGAATGCAAATATGCAAGTATGTAAGAATCAATGCACAGTTGACACAAGTGTTTGCTTCTAAGGTGGAAGGAAGTAGGTAACTGACTCAACATAAAGTAAAAGAATGGTCCTTCAAAGAGGAAAGCATCGATTGCTATATTTGTGCTAGAGCTTTGGTTTTGAAAACATAAAGAGAGCATAAAAAGTAAAATTTTGAGAGGTGTATGATGTTGTCAACGAATGGTAATGGGTACACTAACTACCTTGCCAACCGGACTTTCAAGAGCGGCTCCCATGAATTATTTGCTTGTTTATGTGGCACTCCTTCCAACCTTTCTTACACAAACCATGGCTAACAGAATCCTCGGGTGCCTGCCAACAATCTCATACCATGAAGGAGTGCCTTTTTATTTTAGTTTTATTATGATGATGACACTCCCCCCAACCTTTGCTTACACAAGCCATGGCTAACCGAATCCTTCGGGTGCCGTCCAACAATCACAAACCATGGAGGAGTGTCTATTTAAGTTAATTAATTTGGGACTGGGAATCCCATTGCCAGCTCTTTTTGCAAAATTATTGGATAAGCGGATGTGCCACTAGTCCATATGAGAGTCCGTCAAAAGTAAATGACAAGGTTGAAAGCTAAACACCACATACTTCCTCATGAGCTATAAAACATTGACACAAATTGAGAAGCATTTTGAATTGTTTAAATGTAGCACTCAAGCAATTTACTTTGGAATGGCAGGAAATACCACATAGTAGGTAGGTATGGTGGACACAAATGGCATAGTGGTTGGCTCAAGTATTTTGGATGCATGAGAAGTATTCCCTCTCGATACAAGGTTTAGGCTAGCAAGGTTGTTTGAAGCAAACACAAGTATGAACCGGTACAGCAAAACTTACATAAAAACATATTGCAAGCATTATAATACTCTACACTGTCTTCCTTGTTGCTCAAACACTTTACCAGAAAATATCTAGACCTTAAGAGAGATCAATTATGCAAACCAATTTTAACAAGCTTTACGGTAGTTCTCCACTAATAGGTTTAAACTACATGCAAAAACTTATGATCTACTTGAAAGCTCAAAACAATTACCAAGTATCAAATTATCCAAGACATATGAGGCATTTTCTTTTTCCAACCAAATAACCATAAGTATTGTAGCTTCCAACTTTTATCATTGAACATTAAAAGTAAAAACGAAGAACAAGTGTTCATATGAAAAAGCGGAGCGTGTCTCTCTCCCAATCAAGGATTGCTAGGATCCGATCTTATTCAAACAAAAACAAAAATAAAAGCACACAGACGCTCCAAGTAAAGCACATATGATGTGACCGAATAAAAATATAGTTTCAGGGGAGGAACCTGATAAGTTGATGAAGAAGGGGATGCCTTGGGCATCCCCAAGCTTAGACGCTTGAGTCTTCTTGAAATATGCAGGGATTAACCACGGGGGCATCCCCAAGCTTAGACTTTTCACTCTTCTTGATCATATATCATCCTCCTGTCTTGACCCTTGAAAACTTCCTTCACAACAAACTTCTCATAAACTTCATTAGAGGGGTTAGTACTCAAAAAATTTTGAATCCACCTTGGTCCTGTAGTGGCACATTGCAAGAACTCAATAAAACATTAGCTACAGCTCTCTATGTCTAGAAAAGCTCGCTTAAAGTCCACAAGAGACAATGCAAAAAACAGAGACAGAATCTGCCAAAACAGAACAGCCAGTAAAGACGAATTTTAATAAAATACTTCCGTTGCTCAAATCAGAAAACTCAAAACTAATGAAAGTTGTGTACATATCTGAGGAACATGCACGTAAATTGGCATATTTTTCTGATTTTCCTACAGAGAAAACAGCCCAGATTCCTGACAGATAGAAATCTGTTTCTGCGCAGAAATCCAAATCTAGTATCAACCTTCGATTAGAGGCTTCACTTGGCACAAAAAAACACAAAACTAAGATAAGGAGAGGTTGCTACAGTAGTAAACAACTTCCAAGACACAAATATAAAATAAAGTACTGTAGCAAAATAACACATGGGTTATCTCCCAAGAAGTTGCTTTCTTTATAGCCATTAAGATGGGCTCAGCAGTTTTAATGATGCACTCGCAAGAAATAGTATTTAAAACAAAAAAGAGCATCAAGAGGCAAATCCATAACACATTTAAGTCTAACATGCTTCCTATGCAAAGGAATCTTGTAAATAAACAAATTCATGAAAAGCAAAGTAACAAGCATAGGAAGATAAAACAAGCGTAGCTTCAAAATTTTAAGCATATAGAGAGGTGTTTTAGTACCATGCAAATTTCTACAACCATATTTTCCTCTCTCATAATAATTTTCAGTAGCTTCATGAACAAACTCAACAATATAACTATCACATGCAGCATACTTTTCATGATCCACAAACATATAATTTTTATCAAGTTCAAGAATAGTGGAATTAAAACTTTCAAATTTTCTTTTATTAATAATATAACAAGGTAGTTGATCAATCTCAAGAGATATGAGACTCATAGAATAAGTCAAGAACTTTCCAATCCCATTTTCATTAGTAGTACAATTAATTTTATCAAGTAACATAGGACCATCATCTAGAGCTTTATCATAGACATTTGCTAAGCAAAATTCTTTAGTACCATGCATTTCGTCATCAGGCACAAACAAAGCATTATCATAAGATTTATCAAAGTAGCATGGATTATCATATATAACAGTAGCATAATTATTCTCACAAGTATTACTCATAGGTACTATTTCAAGAGAATCCACAGGAACATAACATTCAACCTCTTTCGGTAAGCATGGAGGACAATAAAATAGTGTAAGAGATAAAGAGTTACTCTCATTAGAAGGTTGGCATGGGTAGCTAATCCATTCTTCCTCCTTTTGTTCGTCGCTCTCCTCTTCTTTTTCATCCAATGAGCTTTCAGGTTCATCAATTTCCTCCTCTTTTTCATCCAATGAGCTTTCAGGTTCATCAGTTTCTTCTTCCACAGGTTCCTGCAAATTGTGAGTGCATTCTTGTGCATTAATGTGTCTCTCTTTATAATCAAGGATATAAGGATTCCTATTGTAGCATTCTATGCAAGAATTAAGGATAGTAGAGACATAATCTTTAAGGTCCTTACAAATAGCACAAGTTTCATAATTCTCAACCATGAAGGATTCTATCTCGGAGGCTCCCATAAATAAGACAAATTGTTCTACCTCTTCGAACCCATAATGAATATAGCAATTCCGATTATAGTTCTTAATTAAAAATTCCTCACTAAAGCCACATTGAAATTTAAGATGTTTATCCTGTTGAGAGCAACAGTTTATATCATGGCGTCTAAGCAAGATTCTAGCCATTGTATTCAATTTTCTATCATAGCACTCATTATTTTACCAGTTCTTGATTCTCTATAATTATTATAACATTCTATAAGCTCCAAGTAGGTTGTTGGTTCTCCCATAACAGCAGTTTTTAATTTTTTGGTTTTTCAAATTTTTATGGATTTTTGGGTATATGAGACAAATAAAACAAGACAAAAATAAACTAAGCAAAAGTAAACTACGCAAACTAATACTAGACAGAAATAAACTAAGCACAAATAAACTAGGCGAAAGTAAACTAAGCAAAACAAAATAAAATAAAACAGAGAGAGAGGTAGGGTGTACTCCCCAGGTGAACTTATGAGTAGAGCTATGCCTCCCCGGCAACGGCGCCAGAAAACAGTCTTGATAACCCACAAGTATAGGGGATCGCGGCAGTCTTCGAGGGTAGTATAACCCAAATTTATTGATTCGACACAAGGGGAGGTAAAGAATACTTATAAGCCTTAACAACTGAGTTGTCAATTCAGCTGCACCTGGAAAAGCACTAGCAATAGGGGTGATGTGAAAGTAGCAGTAATATGAGAGCAGTAGTAACAGTAACACAACAGCAGTAATAGCAATATGAGAGCGATGGCACCAGAGAATAGTTGATACTACTTCCAATGACATAGAGAACAAGTATATTATGATGAAAGATGGACCGGGGTTCCCAGCGATCTACACTAGTGGTAACTCTCCAATAGGTGACAAGTGTTGGGTGAACAAATTACAGTTGGGCAATTGATAGGAATCAAAGCATTAAGCTAGAACATCAGGCTTATTAATTATATAGGCATGTTTTCCAATTATAGTCGTACGTGCTCGCAATGAGAAACTTGCACAACATCTTTTGTCCTACCAGCCGGTGGCAGCCGGGCCTCAAGGGAAACTACTGGATATTAAGGTACTCCTTTTAATAGAGCACCGGAGCAAAGCATTAACACACCGTGAAAACATGTGATCCTCACACCACCGCCATCCCCTCCGGTTGTCCCGATTTCTGTCACTCCGGGGCCTTTGGTTCCGGACAGTGACATGTGCATACAACTTGTAGATACAATCTAAGCAATAATATAGAGCTTAAATCTAAGATCATGCCACTCGGGCCCTAGTGACAAGCATTAAGCATAACAAGATTGTAGCAACAATAACTTCACAAACTTTATAGATAGACTAATCATAATGTATCATCCATCGGATCCCAACAAACACAACACCGATTACATCAGATGAATCTCAATCATGTAAGGCAGCTCATGAGACCATTGTATTGAAGTACATGGGGGAGAGTATACCGACATAGCTACTGCTAGAACCCGTAGTCCATGGGGGGACTACTCACGGAGCATGATGGAGGCGGTGGCGTTGATGGAGATGGCTTCCGGGGGCACTTCCCCGTTCCGGCAGGGTGCCGGAACAGAGTTCTGTCCCCCGAATTGGAGTTTCGCGATGGTGGCGGCGCCCCTGGAGTCTTTCTGGAGTTTCGTCAATTGGTACGGTGTTTTTAGGTCGAAAGGGATTTTATAGGCGAAGAGGCGGCGCAGGGGGGCACCTGGGGGCGCCACACCCTAGGCCGGCGCGGCCAGGGTCTGGCCCGCGCCGCCATGTGGTGTGGTGGCCCCCTGGCCCCTCTCCGACTCTTCTTCGGTGTTCTGGAGCCTTCCGGGAAAAATAGGAGGTTTGGCGTTGATTTCGTCCAATTCCGAGAATATTGCCCGAACAGCCTTTCTGGAACCAAAAACAGCAGAAAACAGGAACTGGCACTGTGGCATCTTGTTAATAGGTTAGTTCCGGAAAACGCGTAAAAACATTATAAAGTGCAAGCAAAACATGTAAGTATTGTCATAAAACAAGCATGGAGCGACAGAAATTATGGATACGTCGGGGACGTATCAGCAGCATAAAAAGAAAGATAGACAAAAATCTTCGAGTACAAAAACAAAGGGAAATAAAAGGTAACTTACGAGCTGATGAGGGCCTCAAGGTATGGATCATAAGCTACCTTCTGGCGTGAAGGAGCAGCTTCTTCGGCTTTGGAGGTACCGGAATCTTCGACATCATCCCTTTTCCTTTTGTTCCTTGGAGAAACAGCAGGAGGAGGGGATTGTGCCGATGCAGTGCCTTCAGAAGATCCCGCAGATTTTTGAGAATCTACGGGTTCATTCACAAAAGAGGGGGAATCTTGGTTATCGTCGGAACAGAAGGCAACAGTGCTTTCGACAGCAATCTTCATGTTTTCTTGGCGCATCTTCAGTCCAAGATCCTCTGGTGGGTTGAAGTCCTTGGCAAGAGCAAGGAAAGTCTTGGGTTCCGCTTTCTTCGGGAAGAAGTAGGGGAACAGCCGTGGCAATCCTGCGTCAGCCTGTTCAATGCCTTCGCGAGCTTCGGTTCCATTAAGCTCAAGGACAGAGAGCGTGTCAAGAAGAAGATCGTTGTCGGGATCTTCAAGCTCAAATTCTTGGTTTGTTTTACCTATCGCAGAAAATATATGTTGGTCGACAGTAAGTAAAGAAAAGCAAGTCTAAGAAAAATAGAATGGATCGACAAAATTATCGACAAAGCGCCGAATCTGTGTGTTCAAGCGCTTGATGATCGAATTTTCATGAGTAGCCTGCGCGGCTTTGTGCTCGGTCAAAGCAGTTTCGGCATCATCAAGTCTTTTTTGCAGATCTTCGACACCAGCAGCTTCTGCCTTGGCCTTATCAGCCTCCGCTTTAGCTTTGCTAGCATCAAGTTCAGCCTTCTTGCGAGCCGCTTCACTTTGCTCTAATTTCTGAGCAAGCGTGTCGACAAGCTTGTTGGATTCCGCAAGTTTTTCTGCCAAAATAGTTAAGAATCGTCAAAATTGCGACAAAACAGGAGCAAGAAGTTATAAACAAGGGCCAGCAAAGAATTATTACCTTCAGTCTTGCTGGCATACTCACGGTACCCAATGAATTGGGCACCGATGCGAACAAGCTCTTTGATCATAGGCTGTCAAAGAAGGACAAAGAAAGAAAATGTCGGTATGGGAAAAATATGATGGCATAAAGAAGCAAGCAGAGGAAATATAGACAGTGACAAGAAAATTAAGAACTTACATCATCCAAGAGAGGGCTAGAGGAGCTGCCCAATTGGAGGGTAGGCTCCGGGATTGTTTCAACCCTTGTCCTTTTTGGTGAAGGGACAAGAGGGCTTGAAGGAGGAGTAGGAGCGCCGACCTTTTGTTGAGGAGGCGAGGATTCCTCTCCTCCGACTGGCGTCTCCGAAACAACTAGAGTATGTGACGTACTCGTTCGAGCAGCCACATCAAAAGCTGGTACTTCTTCCTCTTCATCACTGTGATTAAACGTCGGCAGCATAAAAAGAAAGATAGACAAAAATCTTCAAGTACAAAAACAAAGGGAAATAAATGGTAACTTACGAGCTGATGAGGGCCTCAAGGTATGGATCATAAGCTGCCTTCTGGCGTGAAGGAGCAGCTTCTTCGGCTTTGGAGGTACCGGAATCTTCGACATCATCCCTTTTCCTTTTGTTCCTTGGAGAAATAGCATGAGGAGGGGATTGTGCCGATGCAGTGCCTTCAGAAGATCCCGCAGATTTTTGAGAATCTACGGGTTCATTCACAAAAGAGGGGGCATCTTGGTTGTCGTCGGTGACAACGGCCCTTTCATCGACTTCTCCACCTTCAGGAAGGGGAGGAAGCGAGACAAGATTTGGATGGTTCTATATAAAAAACAGGGGAAGATGTCAAAAAAGGAGTTACAAAAAAGATAGCAAGGCAATAACAAAATCAATCGACAAAGTTTACCTTGGGAAGCGCATTGGTGGCGCTGTACGGTTTTACACGACAAGAAGAAGGGACAGGATCTTTTTTGCTGAGGGAGGAGATTTTTCGGACAAGCTTTTCTAAGTCCTTGACCTCTAAATCCGCCGACAACCGATCTGCGTCCTTGTCGCCAGCGTACTTCCAGAGAGGGTATTTGCGAGCTTGAAGAGGCTGCACCCTTGTTCTAAGAAAATACGCTGTGATCTGAATACCTGACAGCTCTTTGCCGCGAGTATTTTGCAACTCATGGATGCGAGTCATCAGGGCCTCTGTCGACATTTTTTCTTCCTCGGTAGCCTCTGCATCCCAGGAGCGGCGGCGAAGGATTTTCTCGGCACCATCGAAAGGAGGGATGTTGTCTTCAGCACATCCATGGTTCTCCTCCTGAATGTACAACCACTTCTTGCGCCACCCTTGAACAGAGTCAGGGAGTTTGACGTCGAAGTAATCGACTGTGGGGCGAACGGAAATAACAACACCGCCTATATTATAGGCGACATTGGGAGAGCCACAAAAGAAAATGCGCTTCCATAGCGCCCAGTTAGGCTGGACGCCAAGGAAGGCCTCGCAGAGGGTGATGAAAATGGAGATATGGAGGATAGAATTGGGCGTGAGGTGGTGAAGTTGCAGACCATAAACAAAAAGCAGTCCGCGGAGGAAAGGATGAATGGGGGCGGAAAGACCGCGGATGAGATGGTCAACGAAACTTACCCGATACCCCATTGGAGGGGTTGGGTAGCTTTCTTCACTAGGGAAGCACAGCGCTTTCGGCTTCTTGCTGATCCCCAGCTTCTTCAAGAGATTGATGTCCTGGGTGGAAATTTTTGACCTTTCCCACTCCGCGCTTCCCAGATCTACGGCAGCCATTGATGATTCAGGCGTGCTGTGCTTGATAAACCGACGCGGTGGCATCAACAATGGCGCAGGAATGCAGCTTGGAGAAGATGAGCTTAGGGAGTTGTGGGGCGCAGGAGGAAGTTTTACAGAGGAGAGCAGGAGAACGGCGCGAGCGGAAGTGCTCGAGGAAGAAGAAGGAGATCTTATATAGAGGTGCGGCGAAGCGGCGGACCGTTGGATGGAAAAATTGTGTGGCAGATGATAACCACGTGGAATAGGGGTAAGAAAGTATTTTAACATTGGAGAAGTTACGGTACGTGCGCCAGCAAAAGCGGAGGACGTGTGTCCCCCACCTGCACGACGTGTCAAGATAATGGATAAATTGGGTCCGCAAGGCAGTGGGAAAGGACTTCTCGCGATTTTCGGACTTGCAAATCGTGGCTATCGTCAGCAATAACGTCACTTTAGCAGGAGAAAAATTCGACTCAACAGCTGCATAAAAAGGCGACATGCAAAAATATTGGAGAGCCTTTGATCAAATACAAGTTTTTGATCAAATGCTCGGAGGCTACTTTGAAAAAATGAAAAGATCAAGAAAGGCAAAATAGAAATGGCGTGAGCCTATGATCAAATACAAATATTTGCTCATAGCCTCGGGGGCTACTCCCATCGGGAGCGCTGTTCGCGCACCCGAGAAATTGTAAAACTTCGGGAGAGAAAGAAAATATAGCGGCATAAGACGTGGAGCCTACAGCCAAGCACAAGTCCTTGGTTGTAGCCTCGGGGGCTACTCCCATCGGGAACGCTGTTCGCGTGCCCGATGAAATTATAAAAAAGAAAGAAAGAACGAGAAGAAGAAAGATATAAGAGCAAAAGAGTATATTTCGAGTTATAAATAACTCTGCATATACTCCCATCGGGAGAGTAATATAAGTCATCTTTGACTCAATAAAATGTGCCATTCCAACAGCCGAATAAGCACTCGACAATATATTCTCAGAACGCCAAAGTTGCGATCAATTTCTGAATGCCGCAAATTTGCGAAGGTAAGACCCCAGATCCGTTCTGTGTGGCGTGGCGCCGTCTCTGACGTCGGTTTGCTACTTTTATCCGTATCAACAGATACGAAGAAAAATCCTAACGGACGCGTTAGGTACCCGATAAATTTGACTGGGACTCGACAGAATGGTAAGACCTTAAGCGGCACCTGTCGAAGTTTACACCAGTATCCCGAGATCATGTCCAGGGACGTGATCTTGAAGTAGGTTTTTGCGGATTGCCACTAGAGCAGTTAACTAGTACCTGATCCGTCAGATGAACTAGCCCCAACTACCATTATCCCTGTACAATATAGAAATTTGTATGAAGAAATATAGAAAAGTTTTAAGTTGTCGAGTAAAAATAAACAGTGGAGATTTTCCCTGACTCTACGATTCAAGCAAAATCTCGGGGGCTACTGACATAGGCATCCCCAATGGGCCTGCCGAAGATAGTACCCGGGGTTTACTGAAGGCCCACTACCCGAAGAATAAGAAGATTCGGAAGCCCAAGATATTATTAAGGAAAGTTAGAGTTGTAATAGGAAGCATTATTTGTAATCTTGCGGGATGAGTTAGAAACCTTCCCGGACTCTGTAACTTGTACAATACGAATCCCTCGGCTCCGCCTCCTATATAAGGGGGAGTCGAGGGACAAAGAAAGCATCGAATCATTGTTTCTCAAACCCTAGTTTCATAATCGTCGAGTACTTTTCGGCTGAAACCTTCGAGATCTACTTGCCCTCTACTTCCAACTGAACGCCAGTCTACAACCCGTAGGCATTGACAAGTTAATACCTTGTCAACCCCTGCATCAGCAAAAGAAGAACCGTGATAAGGGTTACAGCGGCGGCAGCAAGCGGAAAAATCCCGATGACCAAAAAAGTGGTGGATCCGACATGGTCACCATGGCTTTCCAGCGCGGAGGTCAAGGAGGCGGAAGAGGCCGCGGTCGTGGAGGCGGAGCCGACAGGGGCCAGCAGCGTGGTGACGAAGTCACCATTGCCGGAACCCGCGCTCCCCAAACATATGAAGAGTACAGAGACATGCCTTGCTTAGCCCATATTGATCCGGCTACTGGCAAGTCCTCTCACACCAATCGTAACTGCAAGTGGGTCAATGATTTCAAAACTTACCTGGAAGCACTATACAAACGAGCCCGCAAGCACCGCCCACGCGGCAAAGGAGGCAAGGGCAAGAACAAGGACAAGGAGGAAGACAGTTCCGAGGCAATGGATGAGGATGACGCTTCGCCGGATCCCAAGGAAGGATCCGCAGCTAAATCCAACCCCTTCGTCATAAATAGCGTGGGCGCGTACCACACCTTTCTCGGAACCCCAACAGTCCGTGCCAACAAATCAGCTATCCGGATCCTGAACGCCACAGTTCCGGCTGTGCCGCAGTATGTCAGGTGGTCGGAAACTCCGTGTACGTTTGATAGGCAGGATCATCCTACTATCATTCCGAAAGAGTGCTACGCCTTGGTCGTGAGTCCCCGCATCGACGGCTATGACTTCTCCAAGTGCCTCATGGACGGCGGTGCCAGCCTGAACATCATGTACCTGGAGACTCTGGAGAGGATGAACCTTACCAAGGAACAACTCAACACAACACCACTGAATTTCATGGTGTAGTTCCGGGTAAAAAGGAGAACTCCCTTGGCAACATCAGACTCCCGTGGCCTTCGGCGATATCAATAATTTCCACGAAGAGATGATCACGTTTGAAGTCGTGCCCTTTAAGAGCTCCTACCACGTCATCTTCGGCAGGCCTGCCTACCACAAGTTTCACTCAAAAGAGTGCTACATCTACAACAAGCTCAAGATTCCGGGTCCTAACGGTATGATTACCGTATCCGGAGATTACAAGAAAGCTAGAGAGTGCGAGATTGGCGAAGCCACCTTCGTAGAATCTGTGATATCTGGAGAGGAGCTGCAAGGCTACAGAGCCGCGGTGGATCCAAAAGAGATGCATACCAGCAAGAAGCAGTTCTCCGAACAGAAAAATTCGTTCAAGGCCGCGATCGATACAAAGAAAGTCGACCTCAAGGTAGGAGACGACTCCAAGCAGGTGTCAGACGGAGCCAATATGGACCCCAAATAGGAAGACACGCTCGACGAGTTCCTCCGCGCTAACATGGATATCTTTGCATGGCAACCTTCTGACATGTCCGGAGTACCAAGGGAACTCGCCGAGCACTACCTCAACATAAATCTGGGGGCTAAACCGGTGAAGCAAGCTATGCGACGCTTTGGAGATAAGAAGTGCCGCTCCATAGGAATGGAATTAGCAAAGTTATTAGAGGCAGGTTTTGTAGTAGAAGTTATCCATACTGAGTGGGTCACAAACCCCGTGCTTGTACCCAAAAAGAATTCTGAAATACTAAGAATGTGCATCGATTACTCCGGCTTGAATAAGTGTTGTTCGAAGGATCCGTTCCCCTTGCCGCGCATTGACCAAGTCATTGATTGGACGGCAGGGGCGGAACTTCTGTGTTTTCTTGACGCATATTCCGGGTATCATCAGATCCGGATGAAGAAGTCCGACCAAAAGGCGACCTCGTTCATCACACCGTTTGGCACTTACTGCTATGTCACCATGCCTTTTGGTTTGAAAAATGCAGGTGCCACCTACCAACGTACGATGCATCGGTGCCTGAAGGACCAAATTGGCCAAAACGTGCACGCTTACATCGACGACATCGCGGTCATGACCCGGAAAAGCTCCGACTTGATCAGCGACCTCACAGAAACCTTCAAGAATCTCCGACGGTACAGGATGATGTTGAATCCGCTGAAGTGCGTCTTTGGCGTTCCAGCTGGAAAACTCCTTGGCTTCATTGTCTCCCACAGAGGCATTGAAGTTAACCCGGAAAAAATCAAGGCAATCCTGTGCATTAAAAAGCCAACTTGTCTCAAAGATGTGCAACGACTAACTGGTTGTGTTGCAGCAATCAGTAGGTTTGTTAGCCGTCTTGGTGAGAAGGCACTACCTTTGTACAAACTGCTGAAGAAAACATACAAGTTTGTCTTGGATGACACAGCAGATGCAACACTTCAGGGGTTGAAGGAAATACTCACCTCCTCGCCTATCCTAGCTGCTCCAGAAGAGTCTGAGCCTATGCTCCTTTACCTGGCAGCCTCCAACAAAGTCATCAGTCTGGTCATCGTGGTGGAGAGAAAGGAAGAAGGTCACGAGTACGAAGTCCAAAGGCCAGTCTATTACATTAGCGAGGTACTGACGGAATCCAAACAAAGATATCCTAATTTTCAGAAGCTAGCCTACGGTGTGTTCCTAGGTAGCAAGAAGCTCAGGCACTACTTCCAAGAGCATCCGGTAACAGTCGTGAGCAAAGCTCCGCTGTCAACGATTCTTAATAATGCTGACGCAACAGGACGCACAGCAAAATGGGGCATCGAATTATCTGCTTTCGACATCAATTACAAAGCCAGGACTGCGATCAAATCCCAGATCTTGGCGGACTTTGTCCCAGCTTGGACAGAAGCTCTGGATGCAAATCTGGAGCCGGAACCGAAAACATGGGTCATGCACTTTGACGGATCCAAGCAGCATCAAGGCTCAGGAGCCGGAGTCACCCTGAAGTCCCCTACCGGAAAAGAACTTCGAAGCTACAAACAACATGGCATAATACGAGGCTCTACTACATGGTCTGCGCATTGCTAAGGAAATTGGGATCAAGCACATCATCTGTTGCGAAGATTCCGACCTGGTGGCACAAGTAGCCGGAACCTGGAATGCCAGAAACTCCGTCATGGCGGCTTACAGAGACGAAGTTGACGAGATCGCCAAATGCTTCCTCGGATACGAAGTCAAGTACGTCAGGAGAGACAATAACACAGCGGTAGATATGCTATCCAAGCTCGGATCCGACAGGAAACCAATTCCGCCTGGTATTTTCCTTGAGCACTTACGGATACCCTCGGTAAAGGAAGCTAACCCAAAAAACCTGAAAATGGCAGTATCTCCGACTAGGGAAGTGATGGCTATCATTCCGGCCTGGACACAGTCGTTCCTGGACTACCTCATCGATCAAAAGTTGCCAGAGGACGAGGTCCTCGCACGACAGATCATCAGACGAGCAAGATCCTACACAATCGTTGATGGACAGCTCTACAAACGAAGCGCAACCGGGGTATTTCTTAAATGTGTTTCTAATCAAGATGGCATTGAAATCCTTAGAGAGATACATGTAGGGGATTGCGGGCATCATGCTGCCCCCATGTCCCTTGTTGCAAAAGCTTTTCGGCTCGGATTTTACTGGCTCACAGCGAAAGTTAAAGAAATCATCTCCTGGCGGTTTTGAGTACATCTTGGTCGCTATTGACAAGTTCAGTAAGTGGATCGAGGCAAAGCCAATGAGAAAAGCCGACGGTGCCACGGCACTCAAATTCGTCTGCAGCCTCGTAGTGAGATACGGCATCCCACACAGCATAATCACAGACAACAGCACAAACTTCGCCCAGGGAGAGTTAAAATATTACTGTTATGATTTAGGGATCAGACTTCTACTTGAGAGCTAAACTAGGCGGAATAAGACTAAGTGTTTACTAGTTTAGCTCAAAGCCTATCAACTAAGGGTTTGCCTAAGAGCACCAACAACATATGCTAGCATGATGAGCAACAAGGTGATAACAAGCCAGGTATAGCATCAATCATGGTAGATATCACAATGTAAAGCGCATAGGTAAAGGAGCTTGGGTTGAGAAGTAACCGGTGCACTAGGAGACGACGATGTATCCCGAAGTTCACACCCAAGGGTGCTACGTCTCCGTTGGAGCGGTGTGGAGGCACAAGGCACTCCAATGAGCCACTAGGGCCACCGTATTCTCCTCGAGCCTTTCCTCCAAGGGGGAAAGCCTCGATCCACTAAGGGACCCTTGAGGGTGGTCACCGACCCGTACAAGCTTGGGCAAACTCCCAAGTATCAAGCTTGAGGCAACTCCACAACACAGAGGCTCTCAAGTACAAGGCCACAAGAGGCTACAACACGCCACACCGGCAACAAAGCCACCAAGACACCAACGCGCCACAACTGGCTCCAAAACCACAAAGGCAACAACACCACTAAGGATGCAACGCCACAAAGAAGACAATGCCACAAAAGGCTACAAGGCCACAAAAGGCTACAAGGCCACGAAAGGCTACAAGAACACCACTAAGGTCAAACATGCCCTCTACGAGACCGAAACCCCGGAGAGAACCCAAACCAATGCACCTAATGCAATGGAAAAGAACACCACTAAGATGCCCAAGTTCTTCTCTCCCAAATTCCAATAAAGCTACAAAAGCTATTGGGGGAATAAGGGAGGAAGAACAAATATGTGAAGAAACACCAAATAACTCCAAGACCTAGATCTAGCAAGATCCCCTCACTTGGAGAGGGATTCAATTGGTGAAGCTCTAGATCCAGATCTCCTCTCTCCTTTCCCCCAAAAATATGCAAGAAATAGTGGGGGGATCAAGAGGAGGAAGAAAACCTTCAAGGTCAACAATGGAGGAGAGAGAATGAAGGGGAAGAAGTGTTTGGGTCGGAGGTGGAAGAGAGGTATAAATAGGGGGCTCCAAAATATGTCCGTTGGGCTGGAAAAACGGTCAGATCCACGCCCGAGCGGTACTACCGCTTGTCAAAGCGGTACTACCGCTCACGCGCGAACTGCGCAGAAAACGGATGAAAAACGGCCCAAATCGGTAGTACCGCTGTGCAAAAGCGGTACTACGGCTTTGTGTCTAAATCTGAGAAAAAACAGATGCCAAGAGAGAGAGAGGGAGCAGCAGCGCAGCGGGACAAGCGTGGCAGCAGCGCATGCAGCGGCCAAGGTGTGCCCGCGTGTGTGAACGTGTGAGCCAGCAAAAGCAGTGCGGTGGGGCCGGGAGCAAGGCGCAGGCGCGGGAATCCCGCGTGGGATCGAGCGCCGGCTTCTCCCGTGAGCGAGCGGCAGCGGTCAACGCGGGCGGGAGCAGATGCGAGCAGGCGTGGGGTCACGCGGGATCGAGCTGCTCTCCCACGCTCGCGTGGAGAGCGAGCGGAAGCGAGCTGGTCCAGGGGTGCGGGGCTGGGCTGGGGGCGGCCGCCCATGCGGGCTGTGGAGGCGCGGGGTGGGCCGTATGGATGGCTGCGGCCCACGGCGGAAGGAGAAGGCAACAAGAAAAAAAACGGGCCGGTAGTACCGGGCCCGGTACCGGCCTCGTACCGTAATTAGGTTACGGTACTACCGGGCCGGTACCGGACTGGTACCGCTTCAGGTCTAGTAAGCAAAACCGCGCGTGCGGTACTTTGACCGGTACCGCCCACGGTAGTACCGCCCGGCCCAAAAGGCTTTTTCTTTTTCTTTTTCTTTTTAAATATGAAGCAACCGTAAAATCCATAACTTGAGGTAGGAAACTCGGAATGACATGAAACCAATTTTTCCGGAAAGAGGACGACGAGAGCTATCACTACACAAGGTGAAAACATGGAAAAGAGAGAGTGATAATTTTATCATGGTCATAGAGGTGTAACCTCTCAATATGGTATATCGGGAAAATCATCACCCTCGCACATGCAACATGCGATGCATCCGGAATCCGTTTCCGATGAGCTAGATCTTGTCATGAGAAGGAACACAAGCTCTAACTCATCTCATGGATAAGAACCAAGAACAACCAAGAAACACGATGCAATGCATGCAAGGTTTGAGCTCTCTCCGATGATGCGATCCACTATCCTATCGAGCACAAACCTTGTCCTTGTGCATTCCTCTCGAGTCGGCAAGCTCCGTCTTCATCTTCTTCAACCTTGTACATGTCACCGTCTTCCTCCAACATACACGCCACCATCTTCTTCGATCTTGTATGCACGCCACCGTCTTCATCCATCTTCTACGCCGTCTTCATCTTCAACACGGTCTTCGTCTCTCTTCGACACCGTCTTCGTCATTATACTCCATCTTCTCCACCTTGCAACCTTGAGTCCAACACATGGATATGGACTTGACGTAAGATTGATTCTCAATGCAACCGTTAGTCCATAGGGATTGTCATCAATTACCAAAACCACACGGGGCAATGGACATGTTCTTACAGACTTGACCTAGCATCTGTGGCACATCCACAGTCCAATGGACAGGTGGAGCGGCCAATGGTCTCATACTAACCGGAATCAAGCCTCGCCTTTAAGAACCACTGCGTCGTGCAGCTGGAGCTTGGGCTGATGAGCTAGACTCTGTTTTGTGGAGTTTACGAACTACCCCTTCTTCCTAGTATACGGATCTGAAGCAGTTCTTCCCTCTGACATTATTCATGACTCACCGCGAGTTTCCACCTATAATGAAGAAACTGCTGACGAGGCCAGACAGCTATCGGTGGACCTGATTGCAGAAGCTTGGAATCTAGCAGACCAGCGCTCCACCATCTACCAGCAGAAACTCCGACGGTATCACAGCCATCGAGTTCGGAACCGCTCGTTCATGGCCGAAGACCTGGTCCTCTGCCTTCGTCAGGTGAAAGATCACAAGTTGCAATCTCCATGGAAAGGACCTTTCGTCATCAGCAAAGTGCTTCATAACGGATCATACTACCTTGTCGATTTCCGGGAATTGAAAGATAGACCTGCCAATTGGCATTGGAAACGAAAACGAGAGGATCCGGGTGACATATATGATGAGACAGATCGTCCTTAGAACATTGCACAACTACGTCCTTTCCACACTTAGCAATTCTTTCCACATTACATACTTTGTAATAGTTATACATGATCAATGAAATAAAGCATATGGTTCACTCTTTGAGTCTTTTACCTCCTTTACTTGTTCATTTTTAGATCGTGTATGTTTTCCGACTAAAACCGCAGAGCTGGATATTTCCGCCTAGGCGTGTATGAAAGTTGTGCTTTTTCAAAATCATCCTTTAGGACGTAAGCTTAAGTCTTCTGGTGGAAAAAATTTCTGTTGCGAACTCATGGATTCCTGGTAGCGACTTCCGGCACCTTGGCTGGGGGCTTGTTTCCGCGGTTATTGACGGATCACTATTGGGCTTCGTCGCCGTAGGCGAGCGTTTCTGGCTAAAGGTCTTCTGGCTCGTGGAAGGTCAAGTGAGTAAGCCGGAAAATTTGGAAACTAGCACTTACTTTCAACAAACGAAACATGCAAATAATTCAAACGGATAGCGGGATAAGTCTTTTCCGCCCATGCATGAGTGTTTCGTCCCTAGCTACTTAAGAATTTAAGTTATATTACAAACCCACTCCGGGGCCAAAATGATGCCTTTTCATTGTTTTCAGGAACTACTCGGAGAGGTGATCTTCATCCTCCGAGGCCACGTACGCGGAAGCATCGCCAGAGTCTTCACCGGAATCTTCGTCGGATTGATCCGCACTGGAGCCTAAGCCTTCCTCGACCTATTCGTCTTCTTCTTTGTCCTCCTCTTCGGAGAAACCTGCGGGAAGATCGTACTTGTTGTACCAGAACGAGTGATTCACTTGCTCGGCTAGCAATCGATCATACCCTTGGGTCTCCGCGAGGGCGAGCTTGACGTTGGTGCCCTTGGGAACTCCGCGCGCGATTTCCGCCAAATCCATTTCCGGGAAGTGAGCTTTGCATGTTGCCAAGGTAAGAGAGGCGACCCCGCAGGGGGAAGATGCTTGCCAATCTTTGATAAGATCAGGCACCATGTGCATCAGCTTTGTCATGCGATCGATCACGGTGGTTCCGGCTCTCTTCAAGCTCAGAGACTTGGGGATACCGCGGCAGGCTTCGAAGAGATCGGTGATGGAGTTCCGCGCATCTTCATAAGCTTCCATCCTGGTGGCGGTCTCCGGGTTCCATTCGAATCCAAGAGACGCTGTGAAATAGAACTGTTAGTTTACTCCGCGGTAAAAGCAGAATTAAGGTGGAGAAGCTGGAAAACAGCAATAAGTCCTTACGGAAGATCAGCTTGTCAATATACTCTGCCTCCGACTCGACAGTTTTTGCTTTGGCGACCAACGTTTTAATCCGCGCGTTGCTCTTCTTCAGCTTGTCGTTCAGCTCCGCGATGGCCTGAGCATGTTTCTCTTCTCGCTCCTTTTTCTCCCTTGTCTCTTTTTCAGTGGATTCCTTGAGGAACTCCTGGAGAGAATCATGCTCGGCTTTGAGCACTTCAAGCTCAGCGGAAAGCTCGTCGACGGATGGCTTTTTGGCAAGTTGTTCTGATGAGGACATCCCTACTACACCACTACCTCCGTCATTGATAAATGAAGATGAACCTACTATGAAGCTCAAGTCCAATGAAGTTAGGATTGGACCAATTACAAGGGCTCATGCAAAGCTACTTAAACAACAGGTGAACTTGTTTCTAAACGATACTTTGATTGATGAGAACTTTATACTACCTAAGTCATGTTACTTATGTATCATCAGGTATCAAGAGAAGACGCGCATCACACGAGGAGTAGAGGAGCAGCTGGACGTGAAGACGGACGTCAAGATCGACGTGGAGCTGGACATGAAGAAATCTCATGGACGCGCAAGGGAGGAGCGGGAGGCATGCACGAGAGAAGAAGAAGTCGTCCAGGCCGGCCCAGCGCCCGGTCAGACCGGCCGCCAGACCGGCGCGCCCGGTCCCCGGCCCGGTTCAATCGGGCGGCACGCCGGATCCACCCCGGCGCCAACCGAGCGTCGTACTGGGGCCAAATGGAAGGGCATCTGCGAAACTTCCGGTTGCCGCCCGGTCCCTGGCCCGGTCTAGACCGGCCAGCCCAGCCCAGCACCCGGTCAACCGGGTTCCAGACCGTCCTAGTCCGAGTCTGTCTCGACCAGATCTATTCTGGGTCGGTTATTTTTGTATCTTGTCGACCAGAACTCGTCCCGGACGCCTATATAAGTGCCTTGGACGACCCCCTAGCTGCTTTAGACCACGTTTAAGATAAACCCTAGTTCATAGTTGTTTGCTAAGCAAAACTATTATTCCCCAACTCTCCAATTCGTTGCGATCTAGAGTTTTATGCTACTGAAAGTTTGTGTGATCTGCTGTTCCATTGGGGATTAGAAGATTGCAATCTACCGCTTCGTGGTCGGCGGCTACGTGCGCAAGTGTGTGGAGTTACGAATATCTTGCAGGGTTGAGAGCTGTTGCGTTGGCATCAGGAATCAATCAAGAGACTTCGTCGCATCATACAAGTTATCCTCCTCATCATCACCAATTTCATCCGCTGCTACCATCATGTGTTCATCAACACCCATCGCTTACTGAGAAGATCGGGCAACCCCTTATCATCTTGGTATCAGATTCTCGGGTTTCCTCGGTAAGCCATCCACAATCCACCCCATAGTTGAGTTGTGAGTGTTTTCCTATCCAGAAAAAAGCCATAAAAAGTTAGGGTTAGGGTTTGCCATAGCCTTAGATTGCACTAATTTCGAGTTTTAGTTGCTTTTCGTAGTTGTTTTTGTATATCTTTGTCTTCTATCTAGTATTTTTAGGGTTTGAGTCTATACTATCATCTTGTGTTTGCATATCAAGTGTTGTCAGTTTTTATTACTCCGAGTCCACATAGCTTACAGTGTGCTTGTTCCCAACCATAGACACAACCTTTCGATATAAGTGACTAGGAACTTCCCAGAAGACACTAGTTTTTCCGCTCGACAGGCTGCTCTTTAGGTTGCTTTGCAATTTCTGTTGGCCGTGTTAGAAGGAACAAAAAAAAAATCCAGTGAAGGCTCTTTAGTTTTACTGTAGCTACAGTACCCGTGCTACAGTACTCATGAAAAAAAACGAAAATTGTTGTGCTAGTTGAATCCACTGAAGGCCTAAGTTTACTTTACTGCACCCGTAGTTGAGCAATC
The DNA here is from genome assembly GCF_019359855.2 of Lolium perenne. Taxonomy (NCBI): domain Eukaryota; kingdom Viridiplantae; phylum Streptophyta; class Magnoliopsida; order Poales; family Poaceae; genus Lolium; species Lolium perenne. The sequence continues at coordinate 195,654,024 of NC_067245.2, forward strand.
TTGTGCCTGTCTCGTTGAGCTTTGCTAGCGTCTCTCTAGTGCATTGCAACCTTTCATCCATATAGTTGCATTGCCCCATTTATCACCTTGTGTGAGTATCATTGGTTGTCTACGGTCAGCGCTAGAGCTTGTTATTGGTGCAAATAGGTAGCCCACCTACAGCCCCACATATATCCTGCTTTGTCGTGTGATTTGTTCTTATACCCTTGATATTCGCTTCGCTACATCCGTGCACTAGTCCGTGAATCCAAGTTGGTAAGCAATACTAATTCACTTTGGAGCGGTAAGATTTACCTTTCTTATCAGTTTTGAGTGAGTTGAGAGAGTGCCACCAAAGATTTTTGTTTAGTGCACTAACCTACTAATCATGTCTTCTGAGGATGTTGATGTGATGCAGAAAAAGGACGCCGCAACAATAGTTACTTGGCGTGAATTTGAGGCACTTCGTGATCATAGCAACGTCAAATACGAGTTGCTAATGACGTGTTGGATAAAGATATTCAGAGTGTTCACTTGAAGGTCGATGAGGCTACTACAGCGGTTAGCACCATTCAAACATCCATGACGACTCTTCAAACATCTATACAAACTTTGACCAATGCCGTTGGTGAGATACGTACTATGGTGCAACCACAATAACCTCTGCATGATGACGATGGCAGTGTGCAAGGTGACACTGCTGAAGCTGCTGATGCTCAAGGGCGTGGTATGGTTCGTGGTATTGGTCGTGGTGTTGGTGATGGTCTCCGTGGTCGTGGTTTTGTCCCCGTCGGAGCCCAACGTATTCCACAACAACAAGAAGATGGTTTGGGTAAGCCAGTTCTCAATTCCCAGATTTGAAGGAGGTACTGATGTTGAAGAATATCTTACATGGGAGCTGAAGATTGAGAGATTATGGCGTTTACATCCTGATTATACTGAAGATAGGAAGATCAAGCTTGCTTCCTCTGAATTTGATGGCTATGCATTGCGTTGGTGGGATGGACTTGTTCGTGCTCGAGAAGAAGATGGTGAGCTTCCCATAATCACATGGCGTGCTATGAAGGCGGCAATGAGAGCTCGTTTTGTGCCTACCAATTACTTGCGTTCTGTCTTTGACAAGTTGACCCAATTGAAACAAGGTGTGTTGACAGTTGATGCTTACTACATGGAGATGGAGATGCTTATGCAGCATGCCCGTGTCCGTGAATCTCTTGAGATGACACTACAACGATTTCTGAATGGTCTCAGATTTACTATCAAGGGCATTGTGTGTCATCACACTTACGCTACTATGAATGAGTTGCTACATCATGCAAGAGAAGCTGAGTCACAGTTGGCTGAAGAACAGCAAATGAAGGGCCGTGCTGCAGACGCTAGGCGTTACACACCCCGCGCGTCGCCCTCCATGGTGCCATCTTCGCGCCCTGCGGATGTTCCTACTTCGTCTAGCAAGCCGGTCTCCAATGTGTCCAACACAAAAGAAGCCCATCCCTGCAGCAAGTGGAACTAGTTCTAACATCTCGACAGCGCGCAGCCGCGATATGGCTTGTCATACATGTGGTGGCAAGGGTCACTTCAAGCGAGATTGTCCTAATCGCAAAGTTATGATCATAAATGAGGACAATGAGTATGAAACTGGAGATGATGTTGATCCCAATGCTCCAGATGAGGATGATTATGACAGTGATAGTTTTGATGCTTATCCTTCTAAAGCTCAAACTATTGTTGTCTCGCAGTGTGTTCTTAATGTGCATCCCAGTGCATCTACACAACGCTGTAATTTGTTCCAAACAAAGGCACTAGTTGGTCCTGACAAGGCTTGCAAGGTCATTATTGATGGCGGGAGTTGTCGCAATCTAGCAAGCAAAGAGTTATGTGCCAAGTTGAAACTGAAGTATCTACCGCACCCGCATCCATATTATATTCAGTGGTTGAGCAATAATGGTGAGATGAAGGTGAGCCACATGGTGCGTGTTGATTTTGAGATTGGACCGTATAAGGATTCCATTGACTTTGATGTGGTTCCTATGATGGTGTGTCACCTGCTGTTGGGCCGGCCATGGCTCTTTGACCGTTCTGTGCAACACAATGGCCGCGCCAATATATATCACTTGGAGTTCAAGGGCAAGAAAATTAACTTACAGCCTATGTCACCGCAGCAAATTTTCAATGAGTATCGTCAGAAGATTGAAGTAAACTTGGAGGATGCATCTATAGATAGGCGAGAGAATTGTAATGCCATGAGTGATATAACGAAAAGTGAGAGAGTGAATTCCTTAGTTTCATTAGCCACCAAACAAGACATGAGAGAATTTAGTGAGGATCCTACAGCCATGCCTCTTGTGCTCATGTACAGGGGTACGGTTTTGGTTTCTAACGACATGACCCCTCTTCCTCTTGGTGTTTCTAATGTTTTGCAGGAATTCCATGACGTGTTTCCGGAGGAGGTAACCACGGGACTACCACCATTGCGTGGTATTGAGCATCAAATTGACTTGATTCCCGGTGCTTCGCTGCCCAATAGGGCGCCATATAGGATGAATCCCGAACAGACGAAGGAGATACATAAGCAAGTACAAGCGCTACTCGACAAAGGTTATATCCGCATAAGCCTTAGTCGTTGTGTTATTCCTGTTATTCTTGTTCCTAAGAAAGACGGTACATGGCGTATGTGCGTAGATTGTAGAGCGATAAACAACATTACTATTCGATATCGTCATCCTATTCCCCGTTTAGAGGATATGCTAGATGAGTTGAGTGGTGCTGCTGTTTTCACTAAAATTGATTTGCGTAGTGATTATCATCAAATTAGGATGAAAGAAGGGGATGAGTGGAAAACCGCCTTTAAAACAACATTTGGTTTATATGAGTGGTTAGTAATGCCTTTTGGTTTAACTAATGCACCTAGCACTTTCATGAGACTGATGAACCATGTTTTGCGTGATTTTATTGGCAAGTTTGTGGTTGTGTATTTTGATGACATATTAATCTACAGCCGCAATGAATCTGATCATATTATACATATTAGACATGTTTTGCAAGTGTTGCTGATAGTAAACTCTATGGTAATCTTGAGAAGTGCACATTTTGCAAAGATAAGGTCATATTTCTAGGTTATGTTGTCTCTAAGCATGGAGTAGAAGTAGATGTGTCTAAGATTGAAGCTATTCAAAATTGGCCTACTCCCATAAATGTGAGTCAAGTAAGAAGTTTTCATGGTCTACCTGGGTTTTATCGCCGTTTTGTGCCCAACTTTAGTACTATTGCTGCACCTTTGAATGAATTGACTAAAAAGGGTGTTGTATTTGAGTGGGGCGTTGCCCAAGATCATCCTTTTGATGAACTGAAACGATTTTTAACTTCTGCACCGTTGCTTGCACTTCCTGATTTCAATAAGAAATTTGAGATTGAATGTGATGCTAGTGGTATTGGAATTGGTGGTGTGTTGATGCAAGAGGGTCGCCCAATTGCATATTTTTCTGAGAAACTTTCTGGTGCTAAGTTGACCTATCCTATATATGATAAAGAATTGTATGCTTTAATTAGAGTTCTTGAGGTTTGGTAACATTATTTGTGGCCAAAAGAATTTATCATACATTCTGATCATGAAGCTTTGAAATATCTGAAAGCCCAATCTACTTTGCATAGGCGTCTTGCTAAGTGGGTTGAGTTCATTGAGTCTTTTCCATACATTATTAAGCATAAAAAGGGAAAAGATAATATTGTTGTTGATGCTCTATCTAGGAAGACTATGCTATTAACCCATCTTGATGTTAAAATACCTGGATTAGAGGTGCTATGTGATTTATATGCGACTGATCATGATTTTGCTGAACCATACCGCTTGTGTGTTATTGGTAAAGCATGGGAAAAGTATCACATACACGATGGGTTCTTGTTTAGAGCTAACAAACTATGTGTTCCAGAATCGTCTGTGCGTTTGCTCTTATTGCAGGAATCACATGCTGGAGGTTTGATGGGTCACTTTGGGCGTGATCACTTTTATTGGCCAAAAATGAGGCGGGATGTGGACAGGTATGTGAAGAGATGCATTACTTGCAACAAGTCCAAGTCTAAGCTAAAGCCTCATGGTTTGTATACTCCTTTACCGGCACCTACTACACCTTGGGAGGATATTAATATGGATTTTGTGTTGGGTTTTGATAACCCACAAGTATAGGGGATCGCAACAGTCTTCGAGGGAAGTAAAACCCAAATTTATTGATTCGACACAAGGGGAGGTAAAGAATACTTATAAGCCTTAACAACTGAGTTGTCAATCCAGCTGCACCTGGAAAAGTACTAGTAACAGGGGTGATGTGAAAGCAGCAGTAATATGAGAGCAATACTAACAGTAACACAGCAGCAGTAATAGTAACACAGAGGCAATGGCACCACAAAATAGTTGATACTACTTCCAATGTCATATAGGAACGAGTATATGATGATAAAAGATGGACCGGGGTTCCCAGCGATCTACACTAGTGGTATCTCTCCAATAAAAGTGACAAGTGTTGGGTGAACAAATTACAGTTGGGCAATTGATAGGATTGAAATAGCATTAAGACAGAACATCAAGATTATTAATCATGTAGGCATGTTTTCCATATATAGTCATACGTTGTCGCAATGAGAAACTTGCATAACATCTTTTGTCCTACCAGCCGGTGGCAGCCGGGCCTCAAGGGAATCTACTGGCAATTAAGGTACTCCTTTTAATAGAGCACCGGAGCAAAGCATTAACACTTGGTGAAAACATGTGATCCTCATATCACAGCCTTCCCCTCCGGTTGTCCCAATTTCTGTCACTTTGGGGCCTCGGGTTCCGGACAGCAATATGTGCAAACAACTTGTAGATACAATCTAAGCAATAAGTATAGAGCTTAAATCTAAGATCATGCCACTCGTGCACTAGTGACAAGCATTAAACACAATAAGATTGCAGCAACAATAACTTCATAAACTTTATAGATAGACTAATCATAATGTATCATCCATTGGATCCCAACAAACACAACACCGATTACATCAGATGAATCTCAATCATGTAAGGCAGCTCATGAGATCATTGTATTGAAGTACATGGGAGAGAGAGTACCAACTAGCTACTGCTAGAACCCGTAGTCCATGGGGGAACTACTCACGGATCATGATGGAGGCGATGGCGTTGATGGAGATGGCTTCCGGGGGCACTTCCCTGTCCCGGCGGCGTGCCGGAACAGAGATTTTGTCCCCCGAATTGGAGTTTCGCGATGGCGGCGGCGCCCCTGGAGTCTTTCTGGAGTTTCGTCAATTCGTATCGGGGTTTTAGGTCACGAGGGCTTATATAGGTGAAGAGACGGAGTCGAAGGGGCCAGGGGGCCCCCTCCCCATAGGCTGGCGCGGCCAGGGGGCCACCCGCGCCGCCTTATGGTGTGGGTCCCCTGCCACCCTTCCTCGTCTCCCCTTCGGACTTCTAGAACCTTCCCGAGAAAATAAGGTGTTTGGTCTTTGTTTCGTCGAATTCCGAGAATATTGCCCGAACAGCCTTTCTGGAACCAAAAACAGCAGAAAACAGGAACTGGCACTTTGGCCTCTTGTTAATAGGTTAGTTCCGGAAAATGCATGAAATCATTATAAAGTGTGAGCAAAACATGTAGGTATTGTCATAAAACTAGCATGGAACATCAGAAATTATAGATACGTTGGAGACGTATCAAGCATCCCCAAGCTTAGTTCCTACTCGCCCTCGAGTAGGTAAACGACAAAAATAATAATTTCTGTAGTGACATGCTACTTACATAACCTTGATCATACTATTGTAAAGCATATGAGATGAATGAAGTGACTCAAGGCAACGATCTATATTTGCTAACAAATAGATAACATATAGCAAAACTTTTCATCAATAGTACTTTCAAGACAAGCATCAAAAGTCTTGCATAAGAGTTAACTCATAAAACAATAAATTCAAAGTAAAGGCATCGAAGCAACACAAAGGAAGATATAAGTTTCAGCAATTGCTTTCAACTTTCAACATACATATCTCATGGATAATTGTCAACACAAAGTAATATGATGAATGCAAATAAGCAAGTATGTAAGAATCAATGCACAGTTGACACAAGTGTTTGCTTCTAAGATGGAAGGAAGTAGGTAAACTGACTCAACATAAAGTAGAAGAAAGGCCCTTCGCAGAGGGAAGCAGGGATTAAATCATGTGGTAGAGCTTTTCAAGTTTTGAAATCATATAGAGAGCATAAAAGTAAAGTTTTGAGAGGTGTTTGTTGTTGTCAACGAATGGTAGTGGGCACTCTAACCCCCTCATCAAACACACTTTCAAAGAGCGGCTCCCATGAAGGACGTTATTTCTACCAGCAAGGTAGATCATCCCTCTTCTCTTTTGTTTACACATGTACTTTAGTTTTATTTATGGATGATACTCCTCCCAACCTTTTGCTTTCACAAGCCATGGCTAACCAAATCCTCGGGTGCCTTCCAACATTTCACATACCATGGAGGAGTGTCTATTTGCAAAATTAAATTGCTTACTGATGAATCAGGGCAAAACATGTGAAGAGAATTTTTAATGAAAGTTAATTAATTGGGGCTGGGAACCCCATTGCCAGCTCTTTTTGCAAAATTATTGGATAAGCGGATGAAGCCACTAGTCCATTGGTGAGAGTCTGCCCAACAAGATTGAAAGATAAAACAAGACATACTTCCTCATGAGCCATAAAACATTGACACAAATAAGAGATAATAACTTTTGAATTGTTTAAAGGTAGCACATGAAGTATTTACTTGGAATGGCAGAGAAATACCACATAGTAGGTAGTTATGGTGGACACACATGCTATAGGTTTTGGCTCAAGGTTTTGGATGCACGAGAAGCATTCCCTCTCAGTACAAGGCTTTGGCTAGCAAGGTTGTTTGAAGCAAACACAAGTATGAACCGGTACAGCAAAACTCACATAAGAACATATTGCAAGCATTATAAGACTCTACACTGTCTTCCTTGTTGCTCAAACACTTTTACCAGAAAATATCTAGACCTTAGAGAGATCAATCATGCAAACCAATTTCAACAAGCTCTACGGTAGTTCTCCACTAATAGGTTCAAACTACATGGTGCAAGAGTTTAATCATGATCTACTTGAGAGCTCAAAACAATTGCCAAGTATCAAATTATCCACGACAATATGAGGCATTTTCTCTTTCCAATCAAATAACAATAAGTGCAGTAGCTTCCAACTTTTGTCATGAACGTTAAAAGTAAAACGAAGAACACCAGTGTTCATATGAAAAAGCAGAGCGTGTCTCTCTCCCACACAAGGATTGCTAGGATCCGAATTTATTCAAACAAAAATAAAACGAAAATAAACACACAGACGCTCCAAGTAAAGCACATAAGATGTGACCGAATAAAAATATAGTTTCACTAGAAGTGACCTGATAAGTTGTTGATTAAGAAGGGGATGCCTTGGGCATCCCCAATCTTAGACGCTTGAGTCTTCTTGAAATATGCAGGGATGAACCACGGGGGAATCCCCAAGCTTAGACTTTTCACTCTTCTTGATCATATATCATCCTCCTCTCTTGACCCTTGAAAACTTCCTTCACACCAAACTTCTCATAAACTTCATTAGAGGGGTTAGTACTCAAAAAAACTTTAATCCACTTTAGTCCTGTAGTGACACATTGCAAGAACTCAATAAAACATTAGCTACAGATCTCCATATCTAGAAAGCCTTGCTTAAAGTCCACAAGAGACAATGCAAAAAACAGAGACATAATCTGTCAAAACAGAACAGTCAGTAAAGACGAATTTTTAAGAGGTACTTCCGTTGCTCAAATCAGAAAACTCAAAACTAATGAAAGTTGCGTACATATCTGAGGAACACGCATGAAAATTGGCAGATTTTTCTGAGTTTTCTACAGAGAGACCTACTCAAATTCGTGACAGATAGAAATCTGTTTTTGCGCAGAAATCCAAATCTAGTATCAACCTTCTATAAGAGACTTCACTTGGCACAACAATGCAATAAAATAAATACAAGGAGAGGTTGCTACAGTAGTAACAACTTCCAAGACACAACAAAACAGTAGCAAAATAAAACATGGGTTATCTTCCAAGAAGTGCTTTCTTTATAGCCATTAAGATGGGCTCAGTAATTTTAATGATGCTCACATAAGAAATAAGAGTTGAAGCAAAAGGAGCATCAAGAAGAATTTCGAAACACATTTAAGTCTAACCCGCTTCCTATGCATACGAATCTTGTACACAAATAAATTCATGAAGAACAAAGTGACAAGCATAAGAAGATAAAACAAGAGTAACCTCAAAGTTTTCAGCATATAGAGAGGTGTTTTAGTACCATGCAAATTTCTACAACCATATTTTCCTCTCTCATAATAATTTTCAGTAGCTTCACGAATAAACTCAACAATATAACTATCACATAAAGCATGTTTTTCATGATCCACAAACACATAATTTTTATCAAGCTCAAAAATAATGGGATTAAAACTTTCAAACCCACTTTTATCAATAATGTGACAAGATGATTGATCAATCTCAAAAGATCTGGGACTCCTACATAAAGTCAAGACCTCTCCAATCCCATTTTCATTAGTAGTACAATTAATATTATCAAGTAACATAGGACCATCATCTAGAGCTTTATCATAAACATTTGCTACGCAAAATTCTTTAGTACCATGCATTTCGATATCAGGCACAAACAAAGCATTATCATAAGATTTATCAAAGTAGCATGGATTATCATAGATAACACTAGCATAATTATTCTCACGAGTTTTACTCATAGGTAATATTTCAAGAGAATCCACAGGAACATAACATTCATCCTCCTTTGGTAAGCATGGAGGACAATCAAATAGTGTAAGAGATAAAGAGTTACTCTCATTAGAAGGTTGGCATGGGTAGCAAATCCATTCTTCCTCCTTTTGTTCATCACTCTCCTCCTCTTTTTCATCCAATGAGCTTTCAGGTTCATCAATTTCCTCCTCTTTTTCATCCAATGAGCTTTCAGGTTCATCAATTTCTTCTTCCACAGGTTCCAGGTGAACTTATGAGTAGAGCTATGCCTACCCGGCAACGGCGCCAGAAAATAGTCTTGATAACCCACAAGTATAGGGGATCGCAACAGTCTTCGAGGGAAGTAAAACCCAAATTTATTGATTCGACACAAGGGGAGGTAAAGAATACTTATAAGCCTTTACAACTGAGTTGTCAATTCAGCTGCACCTGGAAAAGCACTAGTAACAGGGGTGATGTGAAAGCAGCAGTAATATGAGAGCAATAGTAACAGTAACACAACAGCAGTAATAGTAACACAGAGGCAATGGCACCAGAAAATAGTTGATACTACTTCCAATGTCATATAGGAACGAGTATATGATGATGAAAGATGGACCGGTGTTCCCAGCGATCTACACTAGTGGTAACTCTCCAATAACAAGTGACAAGTTTTGGGTGAACAAATTATAGTTGGGCAATTGATAGGATTGAAATAGCATTAAGACAGAACATCAAGATTATTAATCATGTAGGCATGTTTTCCATATATAGTCATACGTGCTCGCAATGAGAAACTTGCATAACATCTTTTGTCCTACCAACCGGTGGCAGCCGGGCCTCAAGGGAATCTACTGGCAATTAAGGTACTCCTTTTAATAGATCACCGGAGCAAAGCATTAACACTTGGTGAAAACATGTGATCCTCATGTCACAGCCTTCCCATCCGGTTGTCCCAATTTCTGTCACTTTGGGGCCTCGGGTTCCGGACAGCAATATGTGCAAACAACTTGTAGATACAATCTAAGCAATAAGTATAGAGCTTAAATCTAAGATCATGCCACTCGTGCACTAGTGACAAGCATTAAACACAACAAGATTGCAGCAACAATAACTTCACAAAGTTTATAGATAGACTAATCATAATGTATCATCCATCGGATCCCAACAAACACAACACCAATTACATTAGATGAATCTCAATCATGTAAGGTAGCTCATGAGATCATTGTATTGAAGTACATGGGAGAGAGAGTACCAACTAGCTACTGCTAGAACCCGTAGTCCATGGGGGAACTACTCACGGAGCATGATGGAGGCGATGGTGTTGATGGAGATGGCTTCCGGGGGCACTTCCCCGTCCCGGTGGCGTGCCGGAACAGAGATTCTGTCCCCCGAATTGGAGTTTCGCGATGGCGGCGGCGCCCCTGGAGTCTTTCTGGAGTTTCGTCAATTCGTATCTGGGTTTTAGGTCACGAGGGCTTATATAGGCGAAGAGACGGAGTCGGAGGGGCCAAGGGGCCCCCTCTCCATAGGCTGGCACGGCCAGAGGGCCACCCGCGCCGCCTTATGGTGTGGGTTCCCTGCTGCCCTTCCTCGCCTCCCCTTCGGACTTCTGGAACCTTCCCGGGAAAATAAGGTGTTTGGTCTTTGTTTCGTCGAATTCCGAGAATATTGCCCGAACAGCCTTTCTGGAACCAAAAACAGCAAAAAACAGGAACTGGCACTTCGGCATCTTGTTAATAGGTTAGTTCCGGAAAATGCATGAAATCATTATAAAGTGTGAGCAAAACATGTAGGTATTGTCATAAAACTAGCATGGAACATCAGAAATTATAGATACGTTGGAGACGTATCAGGTTTGCCGCGTACTAAGAGAGGCCATGATTCTATATTTGTGATAGTTGATAGATTTTCTAAAATGTCACACTTTATTGCTTGCCACAAGAGCGACGATGCGTCGTGACACGTCCATTTTGCATCACTATTTTATATCATAATTTACTGTTATTCATTGATATATTTCATATTTAGAGATGATACTTATGTTATTTCACCTATTTTGCATGTTTCATGAGTATTGGAGAATCGCTCACCGGAGTCAGGATTCTGCTGGAGAAAGCACCGTCGGAATGCAATATTTCTGAAGATCAACAATTGACGGAAATTACACCGAAGTTCTTATTTTTCCCGAAGAAGAAGCCAGCCAAAAGGAGGGACCAGGGAGGGCCGCCATGGGCCCCCCATAGGCCGGCGCGGGCCCTGCCCTAGCCGCGCCGCATTGTGGGGAGGGGGCCCACAGCCCCCCTCGGCTGCCTCTCCTTCGCGTACTTCTTCTACCCGAAAACCTAAGGTGCTGAGAATAATTGCGAAGAGTCATAGCCGCCTCTGCGGGGCGGAAAACACCAGAGAGAAAAGAGCTCCCCGGCAGGCTGAGATCCACCGGGGAAATTCCCTCCCGTAGGGGGAAATCGTCGCCATCGTCACCGTCATCAAGCTGGACTTCATTGGGATCATCATCACCATCATCTCCACCACCATCACCCTCATCTCCACCGCTGCACCTCGTCACCGCTGTAACATCTAGGGTTGAATCTTGATTGTTTCATAGGGGAAACTCTCCCGGTATTGATTACTCCTTGTTATTGATGCTATTGAGTGAAACCATTGAACCTAGGTTTATGTTCAGATTGTTATTCATCATCATATCACCTCTGATCATGTTCCATATGATGTCTCGTGAGTAGTTCGTTTAATTCTTGAGGACATGGGTGAAGTCTAAATGTTAGTAGTGAACTATGTTGAGTAATATTCAATGGTTTGATATTTAAGTTGTGGTGTTATTCTTCTAGTGGTGTCATGTGAACGTCGACTACATGATACTTCACCTTTATGGGCCTAGGGGAATACATCTTGTATTCGTTTGCTAATTGTGGGGTTGCCGGAGTGACAGCAACCTGAGCCCCCGTTGGTATATCGATGCAGGAGGGATAGCGGGATCTCAGAGTTTAAGGCTGTGGTTAGATTTATCTTAATTACTTTCTTGTATTTGCGGATGCTTGCAAGGGGTATAATCACAAGTATGTATTAGTCCTAGGAAGTACATTAGCATAGGTTCACCCACACAACACTTATCAAAACAATGAAGATTAATCAACTATATGAAGCGAAAGCACTAGACTAAATTCCCGTGTGTCCTCAAGAACGTTTGTTCATTATAAGTAAACAAACCGGCTTGTCCTTTGTGGTAAAAAGGATTGGGCCACTCGCTGCAATTATTACTCTCGCATTTTACTTACTTGTACTTTATTTATCTGCTACATCAAAACCCCCTGAATACTTGTCTGTGAGCATTTACAGTGAATCCTTCATCGAAGCTGCTTGTCAACACCTTCTGCTCCTCGTTGGGTTCGACACTCTTATTTATCGAAAGTACTACGATACACCCCCTATACTTGTGGGTCATCACGTCACATATTGCTAACCTGTTTTTCAGGGAGATTGTACGACTACATGGAGTCCCGAAGACTATTGTTTCTGATCGTGATGTGAAGTTCATGAGCTACTTCTGGAAGACACTTTGGGGGAAGCTGGGGACAAAGCTACTTTTCAGTACTACTTGTCATCCCCAAACTGATGGTCAAACTGAAGTGGTGAATAGAACATTTTCACAACTGTTGAGATCCATGATCAAGAAGAACCTGAAGGAGTGGGAAGAGTGTTTGCCGCATGTGGAGTCTGCTTACAACAGGGCGGTACATTCTACCACGAAGCTGTGTCCTTTTGAGGTGGTGTATGGTTTCAAACCCATTACTCCACTTGACTTGTTGCCTTTGCCCATACATGAGAGAGTTAATATGGAGGCATCCAAGAGAGCAGATTTTGTGCGTAAAATCCATGTGAAGACTAAAGAGTTGATAGAAAAGAAAGGCAAGACAAAATGCTACAAGGATGAACAAGAAGCGCAAAGAGATGTTGTTTAAGCCTGGTGATATGGTCTGGGTACATTTTCGCAAGGATAGGTTCCCGAAGCTACGGAAGTCCAAGTTGCTTCCTCGTGGTGCTGGTCCTTACAAAGTGCTTGCCAAGATCAATGATAATGCGTACTCGATAGATCTTCCAACAGATGAGTTTGGTGTCAGTACTTCTTTCAATGTTGTTGATTTGACACCATATGATGGAGAGGACCTTGGAGCGTCGAGGTCGACGCCTTTTGAAGGGGGGAGATGATGAGGACATCCCTACTACACCACTACCTCCGTCATTGATAAATGAAGATGAACCTGCTGTGAAGCTCAAGTCCAATGAAGTTAGGATTGGACCAATTACAAGGGCTCGTGCGAAACTACTTAAACAACAGGTGAACTTGTTTCTACACGATACTTTGATTGATGAGAACTTTATACTGCCTAAGTCATGTTACTTATGTATCATCAGGTATCAAGAGGAGACGAGCATCGCACGAGGAGTAGAGGAGCAGCTGGACGTGAAGACGGACGTCAAGATCGACGTGGAGCTAGACATGGAGCTGGACATGAAGAAATCTCATGGACGCGCGAGGGAGGAGCGGGAGGCATGCGCGAGAGGAGAAGAAGTCATCCAGGCCGGCCCAGCGCCCGGTCAGACCGGCCGCCAGACCGACGCGCCCGGTCCCCGGCCCGGTTCAACCGAGCGGCACGTCGGATCCACCCCGACGCCAACCGGGCATCGTACTGGGGCCAACCGGAAGGGCATATGCGACACTTTCGGTTGCCGCCCGGTCCCTGGCCCGGTCTAGACCGCCAGCCCGGCCCAGCACCCGGTCAACCGGGTTCCAGACTGGCCTAGTCCGAGTCTGTGTCGACCAGATCTATTCTGGGTCGGTTATTTTTGTATCTTTTCGACCAGAACTCGTCCCAGACGCCTATATAAGTGCCTTGGACGACCCCCTAGCTGCTTTAGACCACGTTTAAGATAAACCCTAGTTCATAGTTGTTTGCTAAGCAAAACTATTGTTCCCCAACTCTCCAATTCATTGCGATCTGGAGTTTTATGCTACTGAAAGTTTGTGTGATCTGTTGTTCCATTGGGGATTAGAAGATTGCAATCTACCGCTTCGTGGTCGGCGGCTACGTGCGCAAGTGTGTAGAGTTGCGAATATCTTGCAGGGTTGAGAGCCGTTGCATTGGCATCAGGAATAAATCGAGAGACTTCGTCGCGTCATACAAGTTATCCTCCTCATCATCATCGATTTCATCCACTGCTACCATCACGTGTTCATCAACACCCTTCGCTTACTGAGAAGATCGGGCAACCCCTTATCATGTTCTGAAAGGCGGAAATAAAAAGACATAGTTAGTTCAAGCAAATAGTCGCATCGCAGAACCTGGGGGCTAAGCCGGAATCATTACCTTCATAATTCTTGAGGCGGACTTCCAGGGTCGCAATGGACTTCTGGCTTTCCGCGTCCCTATTCTGCAACATCTTGATCTCTGTCTTCTGTTCCAGCACATGGGTGCGCAGATCTTCATGCAACTTCAGCATGTTCTGAGTAGCAGGTAAAAAGTTAGTCGGAAATTCAAAATTTTGGGGACTTGGAAGCGAGGCTAAAAATCCTTAGTGTTGGAAAATTTTGAATTTCCGCTAAGGTACACAGTTAAAGACATTGGCTCGCACATGTTATCCGGAAAATGTACAAACCAATGCTTGGGGGCTGGTGTTACCTGGCGCACGTTCTTGTGCTGGGCGAAAAAGACTTTGAGCTCGCCTTCGAGGTCGTTCAGCTCTTGTCGTTCCATGTCCGCGGGACCCCACACTTTGTCCATCATGGTGGAGATCTCCGCGTGGCGCTGTGAGAGGGGGGTTTTCTGCAGGACATGAAAAAGATGAGGATGCGTCTGGGGCGTGCCTGTGGCACGACTTAGGAGTAACTTCTTTTCGGCATCATCAGCCGGAGCTTCAGCCGAGTTAACAGTGGGTTGTTCAGGCGGAGGTACAGGCGAGGACGCGCCCTTGCGGGAACCGCCTTTGCCGGATTCAGCGGTTGGTTCTTCTGGGACATCATCAAGGTTGATGACATCCTTGGGATCCGGCTTGGCGGAGGAAGAGGCCTTGGGCGGAACCTCCACTTCCGGTGTAACATGCACAGAAGCCGGAGATGGCTTAGCCTTTTTCTTGGGGTTCTTGGAGAGCTTGCTTCTGGAAGTTTTGCTTCATACAAGTGAAGGTTTAACACTTGACAAATGCTTGGTTAAATGCTAGCAAAGGAATTCTAGTAGGAATTTAAGTACTCACGAAGACGTCATGAAAAATTAGTCGATGTTTGGCTGCAGCTTCTTGCTGGTGTCGATTTGCTTGAGGCGCTATTTTTCCTTTTCTGCCCTCTGGGTAGCCGTGGCACTTGCTGTCTCGCGGGCGCGTTTTGGGGAAGGGCCGGAAGGAGCAGGTTGTTTCCGCTTGGCGGGGCCTGACGTTTCAGGAATCTCCGCGTCGGAGGCAGCCTCGGGGTCGTTGGTGCCGGAGTGAGGGATCCGGATTAAAGTTCCGAGATCCTTTTCCTCAAGGTCCTCCAGCTGAGCATGCAAGCACTTAGAAAAATTTACAGAAAGTGGTAAAGGAGTTGGCAGCAAAGCAAGAAACGTACAACGATCCCGGATCCGTTGACATGGATGTCCTTGTTGCACACATGAATCCGAAGATCACGCGGAATCTTGATCAGAAGTCGGATCCGCTTGTCGATGGCGTCGGCAGAAAGATTGTCCTTGGTGGCGCGCATAAGATCATCGTGCCCCGTGTATTGGAACATCAAGTGGTCCCGATGCTGAAGGGGCTGGATCCGCTTGGTGAACCAGGACATTGTGAGGTCCTTCCCTGACAAGCCGTCCTCCGTCAACTTGCAGATCTGCCTAACTGCACGAGTCAATTGAGGTGACTCGGAGAGATGAGGGCATTGCGTCCAGGCCGGAGTCTCGCTGGCGGGGCTGTTTTTGAAGGCTCGCAACACCCTCGCGCTCGCCGGGTTGGAAACGCCCTTCAGATAGAAGAAGCCTCCGGACCCGTATCGCGCGGATTCGTGGCGGTCGGTGGGAGGATAGACGCGGCCGGGGTGGAGCTTGAAGGTGATAGATCCGCAGGTGGCAAGCTCCGAAGTTTGCGGAACTTTCTCCTTCTTGACGAAGAAAAAGTATTGAAAGAGGGAGAGCTCTGGGGTTACCCGGAGGTGGCCTTCGCACAGCACCATATGGTTGCTGATGGCCAGTATGTTGTTCGGAGCAATGTTGTGCGGCAGCAGCCCGTACGCCCTTAGAATTTCGGAGAAGAAATTGCTAGGTGGAAAGGAGAAGCCACGCTCGATGAGTGCCTTGGTCACCACCATTTCTCCGGCTTCGGGAGCTGGAGTAAACGAACCCGGAATCGTCCGCCAGGAACCGGGCTTCAGGAATCCTTCCGCCTCGAGGTTGCGGAGCTCGGTTAACGTGGTGGTGCAGGGCCACCACTTTCCCTTGGCCTTGTTGTCCCTCGCGCGGGCCTTGGATTTTTTGGCGGCAGCCTCCTCCGCTTTCTTCTCCATTTATTCTACCCCCTTGGTTTCTTCCGGGTTGGCAGATGTTCCCTCGATGTTTTTGCCGGAATCCTTTGAGGGCTCCAGCTGAACGGGGATGAAAGGGGGAGAGGCGGAGGAGATAGGCGTCGCCATGATCGGCTCGAAGGAGGGAGGCAGAGTTGAAGAAGACATCTAAAAAGAGAATGCGAAGATAGCTAATCTTAGCCAGATCCAACGTTGATACCCTAGTCGTCCCTACCAAGTACGGCCAGAAGTTCGGGCTCGGAGGACTATTTCTTTTTCTTTACTCCCGCCACGACACCGTCCGCGCGGGAAACTTTCCCGCCACGATGCCACGCGTGGGAGAAAAAAAGGCGGGAAAGAAAGGGCGGGAATAAAAATTTATTACGATTGAACTCGAATTAAAAGTACATAGCTCAATTGAAAATTAAGATACATGGCCAGATTCAACTGTTGGAGTCATTCAGTCATACTCGTGCCTAGCCCTATAGTAGTCGCCACTGTAGTCGTCGTAGTCGTCGTCATCATCGTCGCTGGCATCGGGGTCGCGGTAGTCGAACGTCGGCGGGTGAGCACGCATGGGCTGGGACTGAGGGTAGCGCAGACGGGGGCCATGGTAGGCCATGACGCGCTGGAGAGTCCAGCCGCGCCACCACAGCCGATGGCCGGCCACGTTGAAGTTCGAAGGAGGCGGGCCGCCCTCCTCGTGCCTGGCAAGCGCCCTCTCACACCGATTGATGAAGAAGCTTTCCCAAGTCGGGTTGTAGTCGGGATGCCACTGGGGATTCCTCCACTGCTCTGGCGTGAGCTCTAAGTAATAGTGGTTCGTCATGGCCATCTCGCGCACCACACCTACAGGGACAGGAGGGACCGGTACGCCTCCGACGCAAAGCAACCAGCCGGTCGGGACGCGGTAGCCCGGCGGGCAGGGGTAGTTCGAGGCGCAAAGCGCCTCCGCCTCCCGGGGGGTTAGAGATACGATGGAAGCCATGGGAGAGAACGATGGAAGCCGGGGAGCTAGATGTGATATGTAAATGGAGGCCAAGCCTACATATATATAGTGAAAAAATGGCGGGATGACGGAGGCGGGAAGACAGAGGCGGGAACCGGTGGAAAGCGCGGGAAGAAAATAGGCGGGAACGCAATGGCGCGGCAAACCTTTAGTAGCGGCTGGTGGGTGCAACCGGTACTAAAGGTGGTTTTCTGTCATGTAACAAAACTGTCGGTGGGATAAGGACGCGTGGGTAACCTCTAGTACCGGCTGGTGGGTGCAACCGGTACTAAAGGTGGTTTTCTGTCATGTAACAAAACTGTCGGTGGGATAAGGACACGTGGGTAACCTCTAGTACCGGCTGGTGGGTGCAACCGGTACTAAAGCTGTCGGCAGGATAAGGACGCCCTGCTCGATGAGATAAAGCATGTAGCGCACGACGCCCTGTCGGAGGAAGAAGACAAAGTAGAAGCGGCGCCGTGCATATAAAAGGAGCATCGATACGCCATGGCAAGCAGCTCAACAAGCCAACATGGATGGAGAGTTTCATCCCCATGGATGGAGGAAAGGGTTGGGAAATCTCCCGTGGCGGAACTTGTCGAAGATGCCCTTGGTGCACACGCCCTATGGCATCTTCGGAAGTTCCGCCTCGGAAAAATTTCCCTGCAAGCCCGTGAAAGACTCCATCTCCTCTAACAATGTTGGGGAAAGGCTTGGGAAATCTCCCGTGACGGAACTTCTCGAATATACCCTTGGTGCACATGCCCTATATATGGCATATTTGGAATTCCGCCTCGGAAAAATTTCCCTACAAGCCAACCATCTCCATTGTTAATATCTTACATACAATAACATCACTACTCAAAAGTGATTCCATATTGAGATACACAAGTTATGATCCCTATCTAGCTACTCTTCTGAGTTTTCTTCGTCTGTTTCCATTTCTTCTGACTGCGATGCAACCACTGACAATCTTCATTATTTAAGATGATGCTTGGGTCAGTTTTTACCTTGAAGGGAGGAATATCATCAAACTTATTATAATCTTCTGACATGTCTGTCTTGTCCTCTACTCCCACGATGTTTCTTTTTCCTGAAAGAACTATGTGCCGCTTTGGCTCATCGTATGATGTGTCCTCTTGCCTTTCTTTTCTTTTTTCAGCTTGCTAGACATGTCCTTCACATAAAAAACCTGAGCCACTTCACTGGCTAGGACGAATGGTTCGGTGTCGTACCCTAGATTCTTGAGATCCACTGTAGTCATTCCGTACTGCGGGTCTACATGTACCCCGTCTTTCAGGTTGAACCATATGCACCGGAACAAAGGGACCTTGAAATTAGGTCCATAGTCAAGTTCCCATATCTCCTCTATGTACCCATAATATGTGACCTTGTTCCCATTGCCATCTTCTGCATCAAAGCGGACACCACTGCTTTCGTTGGTGCTCTTTTTGTCTTGGGCGAAAGTGTAAAATGTGTTCCCATTAATCTCGTACCCTTGAAAAGTTGATATAGTCGAAGATGGTTGCTTGGCCAACAAGTACAGCTGCTCGTCATCAGTGACATTCATGAGACATGTTTGCAACCAACCGCCGAAAGTTTTCATGTGTTCTCCATCAATCCAATCTTCATGTTGCTCCGGGTATTTAGAGCGTAAGATATCCTTCTGTTCCTCTTTGTACGGAGCCACCAAGATGGAATTATGTAGAACTGTGTAGTGTGCTTGAGTGAAAGAATGTCCGTCCATACACGTTGTTGCTTTCTTTCCTAGCGTGCCTTTTCCACGCAGTCTCCCCTCATAGCGCGATTCAGGAACACCGATCGGCTTAAGGTCAGGAATAAAGTCAACACAAAACTCAATGACCTCATCTGTTCCATAGCCCTTGGAGATGCTTCCTTCTGGCCTAGCACGGTTATGAACGTACTTCTTTAAGACTCCCATGAATCTCTCAAAGGGGAACATGTTGTGTAGAAATACAGGACCGAGAACACCAATCTCTTCAACCAGGTGAACTAGGAGATGTGTCATAATATTGAAGAAGGATGGTGGGAACACCAACTCGAAGCTGACTAGACATTCTACCACATCCTTCTGTAAATTTTGTAGAGTAAGTGGATTGATCACCTTCTGAGAAATTGCATTGAGGAACGCACATAGCTTCACAATGGGTACTCGAACATTTTCTGGCAGAAGCCCCCTCAATGCAACCGGAAGTAATTGTGTCATAATCACGTGGCAGTCATGAGACTTTAGGTTTTGAAACTTTTTCTCTGACATGTTTATTGTTCCCTTTATATTCAACGAGAAGCCAGACGGGACCTTGATGCTACTCAGGACTTCAAAAAAGATCTCCTTCTCCTCTTTGGTAAGAGCGTAGCTAGCAGGACCTTGATACTTCTCTGGATTCAGGTTTTTTCCTTCGTGCATACTTTGTTGGTCCTGCCGTGCATCCGGTGTATCTTTTGTCTTCCCATACACGCCCAAGAAGTTTAGCAGGTTCACACAAAGATTTTTCGTCACGTTCATCACGTCGATTGCAGAGTGAACCTCTAAGAATTTCCAGTAGGGTAGCACCCAAAATATCGACTTCTTCTTCCACATGGGTACGTGTCCGTCAACATCATGCGGAACAGATTGTCCACCAGGACCCTTTCCAAAGATCACTTTAAAATCCTTGACCATATCATATATAACTTCCCCAGTAGGGCGGGTAGGCTTCGTTCGGTTATCTGCCTCACCTCCGAAATGCTTTCCTCTCTTTCTTACGTGATGTTGTTTTGGAAGAAATCAACGATGCCCCAGGTACACATTCTTGTTTACCAAATATTCACTGTCAGTCTCACCTAAACAATGTGTGCATGCATTGTATCCCTTGTTTGACTGCCCTGAAATGTTACCAAGAGCAGACCAACCATTGATGGTTACAAATAACAACGCTCGTAGGTTAAATTCCTTTTGTTCGTGCTCATCCCACACAGGTACACCTTCTTCACGCCACAACTCTAAAAGTTCTTCAACCAATGGCCTCAGGTACACATCAATGTCGTTGCCGGGTTGCTTCGGGCCCTGGATGAGCACTGGCATCATAATGAACTTTCGCTTCATGCACAACCAAGGAGGAAGGTTATAGATACATAGAGTCACTGGCCAGGTGCTATGACTAGAGCTCTGCTCCCCGAAAGGATTAAAGTCATCTGTACTTAGACCAAATCTTAAGTTATTTGCGTCATCTGAAAATGACTTGAACTCTCTGTCAATTTTTCTCCACTGTGATCCGTCAGCAGGATGTCTCAGCATCACATCTTTCTTACGGTCCTCTTTGTGCCATCGCAACAACTTGGCATGCTCTTTGTTCTGGAACAAACGTTTCAACCGTGGTATTACAGGAGCATACCACATCACCTTCGCAGGAACCCTCTTCCTGGGGTTGGACTCACCCTCAACATCGCCAGGGTCATCTCGCCTGATCTTATACCTCGATGCACTACATACCGGGCATGCATTCAAATTCTCGTACTCCTTGCGGTAGAGGATGCAGTCATTGATGCATGCATGTATCTTCTGCACCTCTAATCCTAGAGGGCAGACAACCTTCTTTGCTTTGTACATACTAGAGGGCAATACGTTCTCCCCTGGAAGCATCTTCTTTATTATTTTCAGCAACTTTTCAAATCCCTTGTCAGAAGTACCATTCTCTGCCTTCCATTGCAGCAATTCAAGTGTGGTACCCAGCTTTTTCTGGCCATTTTCGCAATTTGGGTACAACAGTTTGTTGTGATCCTCTAAGATTTTCTCCAACTTCACCCTCTCATTTGTACTTCCGCAGTTCATCTTCGCATCAAGAATGGCCCGACCCAAATCGTCATCCGGGTCATCAAAAATCGGCTCATCAAAAATGGGCTCTTCTTCAGCGTCGTCTTCCCCCATTCTACTATCACCGTCTTCAGTGAATATAGGATATTTGTCACTATCCTCTTCTTCTTCGTTGTCTTCCAATATAACCCCTCTTTCTCCATGCTTGGTCCAGCAATTATAGCTGGGCATGAAACCGTTCTCCAGCAGGTGGACGTGAATGGTCTTTGAGGTAGAGAAATCCTTCATATTCTTACAGGAACTACATGGACAATAGATGAAACCACTCGACCGCCTGTTTGCCTCAGCCACGTTGAGAAAATAATGCATGCCATTAATGAACTCGGGATGGCACCGGCCAACGTACATCCATTGTCGACTCATCTGCATTATATATGTATATCAAAAATCATTAATTACACAACATCGTGGATATATGAGTGACCAACTTAATTAATATTCAAGTTCATCACATAAAACTAAATATTTTTTATAAAAAAGAAGAGGCTCACCGAGGTGGTACGGTGCCGGCTAGGGGACGACGCTGGCGATCGACGGCGGTGAGGACGGGGATGATACTAATTAAAACCTACCAAACATACCATAATTTCAGCTCAAATTGCATATAAAAAATAAAATCCCTAACTTAGGCATTTCATCGAACACCTTGCTAGCACTAGAAAAATAGTACGAGTTAAAACTACCAAAGAAATGAGCTAAATTAGGAACGCCGGAAGAAAGGATGATATTGCTAACCCTTGGATAGATGTATGCCCTTAATCTTGTTAAAATGGTGGAGAAAAAATAGAGATTTGTTGGAGTGTGAGAGGTGCAAAAAAAATTAGAGTGTGAGAGGAAGAAGAGAAAAATGAGAGCCAGGGGCCAGGGACGGGGCGGGCGATGTGATATAGCTGGGCACCCTTTGGTACCGGTTCGTGTTACGAACCGGTACCAAAGGTCCATCCCTGGCCCCACACGCGCCTGAAGTGCGGGCCGAAGACCTTTCATACCGGTTCGTAACACGAACCGGTAGGAAAGCCCCTAACGAACCGGTATTGATGCTCCTCGTCCACCTGGACGCACAAACCGGTACAAATGACGTCTTTAATACCGGTTTGTAAGGGAACCGGTATTAAAGGCTTAGACGATTGGCCTATTTTCTATTAGTGTATGTGGACTGGATACCTTTAGCACAATGGAGTCGGTATCATTTGTAGAGCCAACTAAGGTGTGCAAAGCTAGAGTCAGTGTTTGTGGGTAAATCTTCTTATTGTGGTCGGTTTTACATCAAAAAATTGTATAAGGTTCGGGGAATCTTCCCAGCCAGTTTTGGGCAGCCTCCCAAATATGATAGAGTATTAACTTCAGATCACGCCTCATGGAGGTGTACATAACTGATTCAGAGCATGTTCGAGAAACAGATATAAACACTACTAGCTAAATACCCGTGCGTTGCTACGGGTAATAATAGAATAGTGGTATTTATTTGAATGTTGTTCTATTTTATGTGATGACTGATAATTGACAAGCTTATCTTTCATAGTTTGATAAGCTTATCTTTCACGGTTTGATGACAAACGACGATATCTTTTATGGATACCCCTTATCTATAGTCGCCTTGCTATACATGCATATTAGCTCAAATAAACATGCCTTTCTTTTAAATGATAATAATTTAACAGCTTCATATTGCTACAATAGTTGATGTGTTCTTGTACAACACATATTTAATAAACACAACACATATGCCATTGGGTGGCTATGGGATTTTTTGTAGCCCTTAAATAATTCCACTATTGAAGAGACGATCATCAAAGTTATATCAGAAAATAAAACAAAACATAAAAAAATACGAACATAGAATTAGCAACCCTAACCTAGAAATAAGAAAACACTCCTTTCATTTCGAAGTCAAGTGGGTCATCCCACATATTGCCACCAATGTCATCACTTGTAGTAAATGAAGAGATAAAGTAAGCAAACAAATATTTCATGTCCCATTTGTAAAGAAAAAGTCAATGTTTGTATGAAGCAACATGTCCTGAACTCATAAACAACTCATAAGTGCAACTTACCAGCCAACGAGGACATGAGCTAGGCAATATTTTCCAACTTATACAGTTGATCCGTTGTAGGAGCAAGAGATATGGTCATGGCCATACATCATCACCTTGCAGTCGGCGTATACAGCTAATACGTGGTATGAGGAGCAACAATGATTCACGACCATGTGCAGAATCAGTAGATACTTGTGGCGCAACCAGGATGGCTGTAGTATGCCCTCGCGAATAGCGGCGCACCATCACCTCCAGGCGGCGTGGAGTAGGAGGCAACGGTGTGGGGAGGATCTGGGATAATTATTTCATCTAACAGTGATGGTGGATGGCTGATCGGGTCAGTGATGGTGGATGGTTGATCGGGTCGTCGCATTGATAGATTTTGTATGGTGTTGAAGGTTGAATCGCAGACCACGGGCTTCCGGCCGTGTACCATGGGCATCTTGCTGTGGTGTTTCTATGACTGGAGGAGAGGTGACCAAAGAGGAGAAGCCATGCGTCCGCCTAATCGATCGATCGATTTGTGTCTGGCGTGTAGCTCTCTCCACACAACGTGTAGGTCTTCTGTCTCCCTCCATTGTCCCTCCATTGTTGTACCAGATAATTTCTATTGGGAGTTGATACCCCAGAGAACGTGCGACGTGCAGCCCTCTGCAAGCAATACGAGAGGGTCGCGAGGATAGGTATCGGTGCGACGGATGAAAAAATGCATGAACGAAACCAAACGCTCCACTGATGATGCAATACACGTTTATAATCTTCAGCAGTACATAAAGCTGTTGGTGAAAAGCTGAAAAAAATGCTCGCCCGTCATGGGTGATCCAGGGACTGTGGTTCAATTTCGGGAAGCAGAACAGTGCACGCCCTGCCGCCCATATCTGGGTGATTGGAGGATGGGGCGGCGCAGGACATATCGACAAACACGTTCAGGGCGCCAAATCACATTGACAAAACAAAAAAAAAATGGTGTACTTTTTCAAGTGTTCCCTGCATCAAATCTGAACATCACAAACATATTAAATACAGAAGATAGAGATAGCATGAGAGATTGAGAGAGTGGAGATGCAGCAACACCAAATCCACGAGAGCAGCAGGCCAGCAGCACACGCAAGGGACAGAGAGCCCATCAGCCATCTCGTGACCTCCTCCACTGCTCCATGTCCACGGCATCCCGCCCGTCCAGCTCCAACTCATGCTATCTGATGTTGAATGAGTACTGCTCGAGCCCGGGTAAGGTTGCCTCCCATGCTTCTCCTCCACTATCTCGTTAAAGCTGCGTCTCACCAGGTCCTCGCCTCCACAATCCGGAGCTCGCTGGGAGGACGCATACAGCGTGGAGAATGAGCTCTTCCTGGAGAGGAGGCAATAATTCTAGTGGAGGAGCTCGGACTGTAGCCGAGTTCGTGCTTGAAGTGCTCGGGCTGGAGGCGGGTCATCCGCTTGGAGGAGTAGACGCCGAGCTTGGTTCTTGAGAGGAGGCCGTCCGGCGGGGTGCTAGAGCACTTTCCACATTAGTTAGTTCGATTTGAGCTCGGGGATCGGCCGAGATTGGGGAATTTTTCTGTTTTTCAGGGGAAAATATCGAACCAGTATGTCACACTTGGCGGTGGCAAATTCTGTAAATATATTTCCTAACTCCGGTTCGCTACGTGGTCCGGTTTTTTTAGCCTAGGACGGACGACAGGGTTGGTTTTTCTGAATTACAATGGACGACGGGGTGGATTAACAGTTGGAAAGTACTGGGCGTCCCCCGGGGGATTTGATTTCCCAGCCCCCGGGTCCCCATGCTGACACGTGTCCTTTTTGCTGCCGGGTAGCAAAAAAAATCCCGCTTTTGCTTCAGTGTAGCAAAAAACGGTTCACCTATGAAATAAAAGAAAACGTTGAGCTCGCCGGAACACCACCGGAGACTCGCCGGAGACCTCGCCGGAGACCTCGTAGCAAAAATAAGTGTGCTATTGTAGCAAAAATGATTATCGTTGGATACATCGATGGGGAACTCGCCGGGGAACTCACCGGAGACCTCGCCGGAGACTCACCGAAGACCTCGCTGGAGACCTCGTAGCAAAAATATTTTGCAATTGTAGCAACATAGCAAAAAAAAGGTAGCAAAAAAATAATTCCTATGTTGCAAATCCACGAAACATATGGCCGCAAAATCCCCAAAAAACACAATCCCGCACGTAGCAACACATAACACCATTGGAAGCAACCCCGACCACAGTTGGTAGCATCGCCATGTGTCGTTTGCAGCACCCCACACCATCGACCAATGTAGCAACGTCGCCAACCTATAGTAGCACCATCGTCGACCTAGGGTAGCACCGCGAGTCTTCATACGTAGCATCACATGAAAAAGAAAAAAAAAAGAGATGGACGTCATCATCAATGAAAAGCCATGGCCACCGTGCTCTTCCTGCGCGTTTGTTGACGTCCCTAGCCGCACGCAGGGAAGGCGGAGCTCGGTGTGGGCGGCTGCAAGAGGAGGGGATTGAGGGAGGAGGCAGCCACATGCAGGGGAGGTGGGTGGCCGCGCGTAGGGAGCCGGAGCTCGGCGTGGTGTGCGACAAAGAGGGCGAGGCCGTTCTCCGCGTGGGCGCCGACGAGGATGCGGCGGCGCGACTGTAGAAGGAGGAGGTCAGGGGAGGCGGCGAACCCGCGCATGGGGCGGAGCTCGGCGTGGGGGCGACGAAGACGCACAAGCTGCAGGGGAGGCCCAGCACGGCTTGGGCGCCGTCGAGGACGCGACGGCGCAAATGCAGAAGTTGGAGGTCAAGGGAGGCGACGGCCGGACGCAGAGAAGCGGAGCTCGACGTGGAGGGAGACGGCGGCGCGCAAGCTGCGGCGGAGCCGGCCGGAGACGGCGCCGCGCAAGCTACGGCGGAGCCGGCCGGAGATGGCGCCACGGCGGTAGCAGTGCGATTTGGGGAGGAGATAAGGTTGGGGACGTTGAAAACGTGGGTGGGGTCCACGCACGTGAAGCTGTCGCTGGGAGTTGTCGCTGGGAATTCACGTCCGTGCGATCGGTCTCATCTAACGGCCCCGCACCCGGAGGTTGCGCCGCGCCCGATCCCCCGGGGGAGGACAATCATTTTCCTTAACAGTTTGACCCTACGGGTTTTTCGTGTACAACATCGATCGGGACGATTGATATGGTCTTTTTGACGTACCAAATCGGTTTATTTACGTACGGACACCACCTATTGCAAACTAATAGTTAAGATTATAAAGATATATTAAGGGTACCCTCCCCCTATCAAAAATGGTAGAAACAAACCACATTATATTGGGATACTGACATTGGCCACGGAGAAAATCACAGAATCATGAGTATTGGCAAATGTTCTATTTGTCCGCTTCCGATGTTGACCTTTACACACACAAAGATTTATCAATATTTGTTGCTCATGTTTCATGACATCAAATATCACCCGGTAACCCTCAAAAGAAAAAGAAAAACTAACGTGTGGCATGGTCGTGGTGCTCATATGGACAGTCAGGTCTCTCATGCCTTGTTTTTGTTCAGCTCGAGAGTGCATCTAGATCGAGTGGGAGGGCACAACGGCTCTTCCTTATCCTATTCAGCCAGATATTTTGGCATCTAGGAGGTGGACCATGAGGCAAGAAAGAAAAGGTGCAGAGAGATGTGTATGGTAGTGGAGGAGGAGTCCATGTGGCATTGGTAAGTTCCCAAGGAGAAGTTGAGCAACTCGATGAATATGAGGCCAAAATCGACATGGACCCAGACCTCCAACCGACTCCAAGGAATATATTCTTCTGATACTGGCTATTATGTCTATGCACTATGGTTTATATATCTAGGGATAAGTAGTTCTTGATAGTATCCTTGTTGTTAGTTCATAATAGAAATGTTCCATTTTGTTATGTGTGCTTTTTTTGAATCAATGCTTTGTTTGTACATCAAAATTGAATTGATTATAAATTAAATTAATTAGCAAGGGAAAAGTGCATGCACTAACAATTTCAGATTCTGAACTAAAACTTATATATCACTGCAATTACATATTTTCAGGTACTACTGCAGTACTACATCAGACAAAGCAGATGCTATATGCCCCATATACGCTGATACATCCAGATTTACATACATCACTGCCACTATGTACAGAAAAGAAACTAATCGAGGCATAGTCTCACTTCAGAGAAAGCATACAGAAATTCAGCGAGTGGATATGTTGTGACCAACTACGAAGGAGAACCAACAGACCAATTTATGTTGGTACAGGATAAGTATTAGCACACAAAGCAGACGAAGGTGCAGTTTGGAGCTGAGCTCTCAGCTGGACTAAACTAATATGCATGTGTTCAGGGCGATCATCAGATGAGCTGGATGCAGACATACAGCAGGCCAATGCATTGCTCATTCAGTTAAAAATGGGTAGAAATGGTACAGTTTACAGAGAAGTGTTGGCTGCTACATCCTCGATGCTACAGAGCTGGGTAGAAAATTACCATGAAAATGCCACAGCTGGGGATTCATGCATATATGAAAATTGCCATGAACTGCTGACTGATCTACTAAGACACGCAAAACAAGGACTGTAACAAGATTCGGGAAAATCACTTATTTTGAAATGGAGGGTGCGACCCCCGGTCTCTACATCGAATAGATGCATGCAACCTTTATTGCTTGTTGTTAAGATAGTAACCAAAGAACTGACAAAAACATACATCACAAAATTCGAAGCCACCACACAACACTTAGAAACTCGGCAATGGACAAAAATCGTGTCAACCAGGCCTCTCTGTGACCGGGAAGACAACAAAATCACTCCACCAGCTAAGGATCGGGAAAATCGCATACCCTAAGACACCCTCTAGGCGAAATCAGAGCATACATCCGGACTAGCAGACTCTTAGCGAGCACCTCATGCACACGCTACAGAAGCCTTCACCGCCATCGAATCTCGGAGAAATCTGCATAGTTAATATCCGCATAAACTTTGTCGGTCCTACCGCCGACGTCACCATGACACCAAACACCCCCCCCCCCCCCCCCCCCCCCCTCCATGTGCACGTACATCATCCGCATCCGCCGGTAGTACCCTGCTGCACCACGCCGCCGAGACCCGTCGTCATTGACGCAGTAGAAACACGCCGCTCCACCAGTCCACCTCCAGAACATTACCAATCGACCGCTGCTCCAAAAAACGATGCCCTCAACAAGGGTAATAACACCGAGCGCCGCCATCGTCCGATCTAGGAGACCTAGATCTGGGGTTACCCGCAGAGCAGCCCGAGTGAAGTGATGGGACCAGCAAAGACGATGCCTTTGATAAGGTAATGACGTCAAGCGACGCTGCCATCGCCCGTCAATACCAAGGTCGACGCATGATTTTCACTGGTTGGCACGTCACCCCAAGCTCGTCACCGAATAGATCTTCACCGCCGAAGACACTAGTAGAAAAACGCTTATAGGTGGAGCTTAGTTCTGTGGCGCACCGTTACAAATGCGCCACAGAAAGTTATTTTGTGGCGCACCAGTGCGCCACAGAAATAGCTTAATTTTGTGGCGCACCAGGGAACCGTGCGCCACAAAAACTTAGTGGGGCCCACACCCTGTCACCCTCAATCATTGGTTTTACTATTTCTATGGCGCACTGACCCAAGTGCACCACATAAATTGGTTATTCTGTGGCGCAGGTCCGCGGTGCGCCACAAAAATAAGCTATTCTGTGGCGCAGTTTGCCTGGTGCGCCACAGAAATAAGGTATTTTGTGGCGCACTGTGCTCGGTGCGCCACAGAATTAGCGAACCAGATATACAAAAGTGAGCCAACCTCCCACCTACCACACTACACAAGCCATTCTTCTTCCTCCATCTAGCTCGTCCCCCCCTTCTCTCTCATACCATTTTGGCTCTACTTTTCACTTGCTTGGGTATTTATTGCACTTACTTTGGTTGATACATAATTGGAGTTGAGGAGAAGGCTCTCCATACTCTCTTCTCCTCTCAAACTCATCGATCGCGGTCTCGTCTCGGTATCGAATCTACAAGGTGAGTAGTTGGAGGAGACATACATATGCTTGGAGGAGACATGCATATGCTTGTAGATCTTGTGTGGCCGTCGTGTGTATGGATGCTTGTTGCGTGTATGGATGCTTGTTGCAGGTGAAGCGCTTGTGTGTGTGTGTGTGTGCCGGTGTGGTGCACGGATGTTTGCCGAAATGTTGATTCATTTCCGTTTCGGCAAATTTTTGCACTACCCATAAGTCCTACCTTGAGGAGAGGTCATGCCAAATATTTCCGCTACATGTAATACCTTGAGGAGAGGTACGGCCCATGCATGTGTGTGCATGTGTTGCGGTTCTAATTTCCTGTTATATGTATACCATTTGCAGGCAAGCATGGTACTCTCGATGAGTTCCGCTCGAATCTCTAGATACAAGATAGACACGAAGGAGGACATGATTCGGAACAATAGGCGCCAGATAAGATGTCCATGTCGATCATGCAAACTCGAGCGCTGGATCAACCCTGATTCCGGACAACTGGAGGAGCACCTGCTGAGGCGCGGTTTCATGCAAGACAACCAGGCGCGGCCGGCCCCATCAAATGGTGCGCATGAAGACCATGTCGAGCGACATGACTATCATCATGAAGAAGACTATCATCATGTCGACGGGGACTATCATCATGAAGAAGAAGTCGGCGGAGAAGATCATCATGAAGAAGAAGATGCCGGCGGAGAAGATCATCATGATGAAGAAGAAGATTCCGGCGCGACCCCGCTAATTTCCGCCCTGCGGGACTCTCATGTTCAAGATATGCTCCTCCAGGAGACGAGCAACGATAGAGTTGCAGCTAGAGAGAGAGCCAAGCTGTCGCAAATGGTGAAAGACGGGATGACTCCGATCTTTCCTGGGTGCCGTCCGCAGGATACGCGCTTGCATGTAATGCTTGATTACCTGCAGATGAAGACGCAGAACAAGTGGACCGATTCCAGCTTCAGCAAGAACTTGAAATTCTGGCACGATCGTCTCCCGGAGGGGAACACATTGCCAAGTAGTATCGAGGAGGCCAAGAAAGTCGTGTGCCCCCTTGACCTACTGATACGTCTCCAACGTATCGATAATTTCTTATGTTCCATGCCACATTATTGATGTTATCTACATGTTTTATGCACACTTTATGTCATATTCGTGCATTTTCTGGAACTAACCTATTAACAAGATGCCGAAGTGCCAGTTGCCGTTTTCTGCTGTTTTTGGTTTCAGAAAACCTAGTAAGGAAATATTCTCGGAATTGGACGAAATCAACGCCCAGGGTCCTATTTTGCCACGAAGCTTCCAGAAGACCGAAGAGGAGACAAAGTGGGGCCACGAGGTGGCCACACCCTAGGGCGGCGCGGCCCCCCCTTGGCCGCGCGGCCCTGTGGTGTGGGCCCCTCGTGCCGCCTCCTGACCTGCCCTTCCGCCTACTTAAAGCCTCCGTTGCGAAACCCCCAGTACCGAGAGCCACGATACGGAAAACCTTCCAGAGACGCCGCCGCCGCCGATCCCATCTCGGGGGATCCAGGAGATCGCCTCCGGCACCCTGCCGGAGAGGGGAATCATCTCCCGGAGGACTCTACGCCGCCATGGTCGCCTCCGGAGTGATGTGTGAGTAGTCTACCCCTGGACTATGGGTCCATAGCAGTAGCTAGATGGTTGTCTTCTCCCCATTGTGCTATCATTGTCGGATCTTGTGAGCTGCCTAACATGATCAAGATCATCTATCTGTAATTCTATATGTTGCGTTTGTTGGGATCCGATGAATAGAGAATACTTGTTATGTTGATTATCAAAGTTATGTCTATGTGTTGTTTATGATCTTGCATGCTCTCCGTTACTAGTAGATGTTCTGGCCAAGTAGATGCTTGTAACTCCAAGAGGGAGTATTTATGCTCGATAGTGGGTTCATGCCTCCATTGATATCTGGGACAGTGACAGAAAGTTCTAAGGTTGTGGATGTGCTGTTGCCACTAGGGATAAAACATTAGTGCTATGTTCAAGGATGTAGTTACTGATTACATTACGCGCAATACTTAATGCAATTGTCTGTTGTTAGCAACTTAATACTGGAGGGGGTTCGGATGATAACCTGAAGGTGGACTTTTTAGGCATAGATGCATGCTGGATGGCGGTCTATGTACTTTGTCGTAATGCCCAATTAAATCTCACTATACTCATCATAATATGTATGTGCATGGTCATGCCCTCTTTATTTGTCAATTGCCCAACTGTAATTTGTTCACCCAACATGCTGTTTATCTTATGGGAGAGACACCTCTAGTGAACTGTGGACCCCGGTCCAATTCTCTATACTGAAATACAATCTACTGCAATCCTTGTTCTACTGTTTTCTGCAAACAATCATCTTCCACACAATACGGTTAATCCTTTGTTACAGCAAGCCGGTGAGATTGACAACCTCACTGTTTCGTTGGGGCAAAGTACTTTGGTTGTGTTGTGCAGGTTCCACGTTGGCGCCGGAATCCCTGGTGTTGCGCTGCACTACATCCCGCCGCCATCAACCTTCAACGTGCTTCTTGGCTCCTCCTGGTTCGATAAACCTTGGTTTCTTTCTGAGGGAAAACTTGCTGCTGTGCGCATCATACCTTCCTCTTGGGGTTCCCAACGAACGTGTGAGTTACACGCCATCATTAGTTGCTAGTTTTACTTTATTTGCTATCTTGTTTGCTATATCAAAAACACAAAAAAATTAGTTACTTGCATTTACTTTACTTAATTCATCATGTTTCCTTTTAATTTTACCACGAAAGACATACCGGTAGGACGTGGGTCTATAGTTGGGAGAAATAATATAGAGGAATTTTTCAACCATGTTAGTACCATTGACGATTTTGAGGATAGACACATGGTAGACCTTGCCCCTACTTATGAAATTGCTGCTGCTGCTTTAGTTCGCATGTTGGAAACTAATTTTGTTAATCTCAATCCTATAATCCAACACATGTTTCTCACACTTGGTGATATGGAAGAAGGGGAAAAGAAAGATTTTGTTTTAGAAACCCTTCTTAGAGAATTTGGTGGTATAGCAAGAGAGGCTAGAAAGGTCTTTGCTAAATTTAATATGCTTGGTTCTTATACCAATTTTGTTAGTATCCTTGAAAAGATGGATATGGATAGAATAAAGTACACTAATAATATTAATGATGGTGGGGAGATCAAAGCACCAATACCATGTAAGCTCCTAGCGATGAATGATGCACTAGAAAATAATTATGCTTGGCTTGTTCCTGAAAATTTGTTTGATGAGAGTAGCACGCCTAAGACTAATGAAAAGGGAGATGCTAAAACTTATGTATCTAATATACTATGCCTGGTTGAGAAAACTCCACATCCCGCTGTAGGAGTACCACCCTTCGATAATACTTGATACACACTTTCTGCGCCTAGCTGAAAGGCGTTAAAGAAAAGCGCTTATGGGAGACAACCCATGTTTTTTTACCTACAGTACTTTGTTTTTATTTTGTGTCTTGGAAGTTGTTTACTACTGTAGCAACCTCTCCTTATCTTAGTTTAGTGTTTTGTTGTGCCAAGTAAAGTCGTTGATAGAAAAGTTCATACTAGATTTGGATTACTGCGCAGAAACAGATTTCTTTGCTGTCACGAATCTGGGCTGTTTTCTCTGTAGGTAACTCAGAAAATTATGCCAATTTACGTGAGTGATCCTCAGATATGTACGCAACTTTCATTCAATTTGAGCATTTTCATTTGAGCAAGTCTGGTGCCTCGATAAAATTCGTCAATACGAACTGTTCTGTTTTGACAGATTCTGCCTTTTATTTCGCATTGCCTCTTTTGCTATGTTGGATGAATTTCTTTGATCCATTAATGTCCAGTAGCTTTATGCAATGTCCAGAAGTGTTAAGAATGATTGTGTCACCTCTGAACATGTTAATTTTTATTGTCGCTAACCCTCTAATGAGTTATTCTAAGTTTGGTGTGGAGGAAGTTTTCAAGGATCAAGAGAGGAGTATGATGCAACATGATCAAGGAGAGTGAAAGCTCTAAGCTTGGGGATGCCCCGGTGGTTCACCCCTGCATATTCTAAGAAGACTCAAGTGTCTAAGCTTGGGGATGCCCAAGGCATCCCCTTCTTCATCGACAACATTATCAGGTTCCTCCCCTGAAACTATATTTTTATTCCATCACATCTTATGTGCTTTTCTTGGAGCGTCGGTTTGTTTTTGTTTTTTGTTTTGTTTGAATAAAATGGATCCTAGCATTCACTTTATGGGAGAGAGACACGCTCCGCTGTAGCATATGGACAAGTATGTCCTTAGGCTCTACTCATAGTATTCATGGCGAAGTTTCTTCTTCGTTAAATTGTTATATGGTTGGAATTGGAAAAAGATACATGTAGTAATTGCTATAATGTCTTGGGTAATGTGATACTTGGCAATTGTTGTGCTCATGTTTAAGCTCTTGCATCATATGCTTTGCACCCATTAATGAAGAAATACATAGAGCATGCTAAAATTTGGTTTGCATATTTGGTTTCTCTAAGGTCTAGATAATTTCTAGTATTGAGTTTGAACAACAAGGAAGACGGTGTAGAATCTTATAATGTTTACAATATGTCTTTTATGTGAGTTTTGCTGCACCGGTTCATCCTTGTGTTTGTTTCAAATAGCCTTGCTAGCCTAAACCTTGTATCGAGAGGGATTACTTCTCATGCATCCAAAATACTTGAGCCAACCACTATGCCATTTGTGTCCACCATACCTACTTACTACATGGTATTTTCCGCCATTCCAAAGTAAATTGCTTGAGTGCTACCTTTAAAATTCCATCATTCACCTTTGCAATATATAGCTCATGGGACAAATAGCTTAAAAACTATTGTGGTATTGAATATGTAATTATGCACTTTATCTCTTATTAAGTTGCTTGTTGTGCGATAACCATGTTCACTGGGGACGCCATCAACTACTCTTTGTTGAATTTCATGTGAATTGCTATGCATGTTCGTCTTGTCTGAAGTAAGAGCGATCTACCACCTTATGATTAAGCATGCATATTGTTAGAGAAGAACATTGGGCCGCTAACTAAAGCCATGATCCATGGTGGAAGTTTCAGTTTTGGACATATATCCTCAATCTCATATGAGAAAATTATTAATTATTGTTACATGCTTATGCATAAAAGAGGAGTCCATTATCTGTTGTCTATGTTGTCCCGGTATGGATGTCTAAGTTGAGAATAATCAATAGCGAGAAATCCAATGCGAGCTTTCTCCTTAGACCTTTGTACAGGCGGTATAGAGGTACCCCTTTGTGACACTTGGTTAAAACATGTGCATTGTGATGATCCGGTAGTCCAAGCTAATTAGGACAAGGTGCGGGCACTATTAGTATACTATGCATGAGGCTTGCAACTTGTAAGATATAATTTACATGATACATATGCTTTATTACTACCGTTGACAAAATTGTTTCATGTTTTCAAAATCAAAGCTCTAGCACAAATATAGCAATCGATGCTTTTCCTCTATGGAGGACAATTCTTTTACTTTCATTGTTGAGTCAGTTCACCTATTTCTCTCCACCTCAAGAAGCAAACACTTGTGTGAACTGTGCATTGATTCCTACATACTTGCTTATTGCACTTATTATATTACTCTATGTTGACAATATCCATGAGATATACATGTTACAAGTTGAAAGCAACCGCTGAAACTTAATCTTCCTTTGTGTTGCTTCAATGCCTTTACTTTGATTTATTGCTTTATGAGTTAACTCTTATGCAAGACTTATTGATACTTGTCTTGAAGTGCTATTCATGAAAAGTCTTTGCTTTATGATTCACTTGTTTACTCATGTCATATACATTGTTTTGATCGCTGCATTCACTACATATGCTTTACAAATAGTATGATCAAGGTTATGATGGCATGTCACTCCAGAAATTATCTTTGTTATCGTTTTACCTGCTCGGGACGAGCAGAACTAAGCTTGGGGATGCTGATACGTCTCCAACGTATCGATAATTTCTTATGTTCCATGCCACATTATTGATGTTATCTACATGTTTTATGCACACTTTATGTCATATTCGTGCATTTTCTGGAACTAACCTATTAACAAGATGCCGAAGTGCCGATTCTTTGTTTTACTGCTGTTTTTGGTTTCAGAAATCCTAGTAAGGAAATATTCTCGGAATTGGACGAAATCAACGCCCGGGGTCCTATTTTGCCACGAAGCTTCCGTAAGACCGAAGAGGAGACGAAGTGGGGCCACGAGGTGGCCACACCCTAGGGCGGCGCGGCCCCCTTGGCCGCGCGGCCCTGTGGTGTGGGCCCCTCGTGCCGCCTCCCCGACCTGCCCTTCCGCCTACTTAAAGCCTCCATTGCGAAACCCCAGTGCGAGAGCCACGATACGGAAAACCTTCCAGAGACGCCGCCGCCGCCGAACCCATCTCGGGGATCCAGAGATCGCCTCCGGCACCCTGCCGGAGAGGGGAATCATCTCCCGGAGGACTCTACGCCGCCATGGTCGCCTCCGGAGTGATGTGTGAGTAGTCTACCCCTGGACTATGGGTCCATAGCAGTAGCTAGATGGTTGTCTTCTCCCCATTGTGCTATCATTGTCGGATCTTGTGAGCTGCCTAACATGATCAAGATCATCTATCTGTAATTCTATATGTTGCGTTTGTTGGGATCCGATGAATAGAGAATACTTGTTATGTTGATTATCAAAGTTATGTCTATGTGTTGTTTATGATCTTGCATGCTCTCCGTTACTAGTAGATGCTCTGGCCAAGTAGATGCTTGTAACTCCAAGAGGGAGTATTTATGCTCGATAGTGGGTTCATGCCTCCATTGATATCTGGGACAGTGACAGAAAGTTCTAAGGTTGTGGATGTGCTGTTGCCACTAGGGATAAAACATTAGTGCTATGTTCAAGGATGTAGTTACTGATTACATTACGCGCAATACTTAATGCAATTGTCTGTTGTTAGCAACTTAATACTGGACGGGGTTCGGATGATAACCTGAAGGTGGACTTTTTAGGCATAGATGCATGCTGGATGGCGGTCTATGTACTTTGTCGTAATGCCCAATTAAATCTCACTATACTCATCATAATATGTATGTGCATGGTCATGCCCTCTTTATTTGTCAATTGCCCAACTGTAATTTGTTCACCCAACATGCTGTTTATCTTATGGGAGAGACACCTCTAGTGAACTGTGGACCCCGGTCCAATTTTCTATACTGAAATACAATCTACTGCAATCTTGTTCTCTTGTTTTACGCAAACAATCATCTTCCACACAATACGGTTAATCCTTTGTTACAGCAAGCCGGTGAGATTGACAACCTCACTGTTTCGTTGGGGCAAAGTACTTTGGTTGTGTTGTGCAGGTTCCACGTTGGCGCCGGAATCCCTGGTGTTGCGCCGCACTACATCCCGCCGCCATCAACCTTCAACGTGCTTCTTGGCTCCTCCTGGTTCGATAAACCTTGGTTTCTTTCTGAGGGAAAACTTGCTGCTGTGCGCATCATACCTTCCTCTTGGGGTTCCCAACGAACGTGTGAGTTACACGCCATCACCTACCGCACGAAAAATACCACGCCTGCATTAATGATTGTGTGATTTATAGGTGCGAGTATAAGGACAGAACCACATGTCCGGTGTGCGGCCACGGACGGTACAAGGTTGGGAACAAGAAGGTACCTCGAAAAGTGGTATGGTACTTTCCTATCACTCCCCGTCTGCAGAGGTATTTTATGGACCCTAAGGAAGCAAAGCTCATGCAATGGCACGCGGAAAGGCAGAAGCCCGAAGAAGATCTGGAGATGGGCTATGTGCTGACACACCCTTCAGACGCTGGACAGTGGGAAGCATTGGACATCGCCTTCCCTGCTAGGTTCGGGGGCGACGCAAGGAACATCAGGCTGGGTATGAGCACTGATGGACTCAATCCGTTCGGCAACCAGAGTAGCACGCATAGCACCTGGTCTGTGTTTGTATGGCCTTACAACCTACCCCCTGGCTGTGCACCAAGAAAAGGTACATACACCTGAGTATTCTCATTCAGGGGCCGAAACAACTAGGTGTCGACATGCATTTGTATCTCGGGCTGCTGAAAGAGGAGTTAGACACGTTGTGGAAGACGCCACCCCGTACGTGGGACGCCTACACTAGAACTTATTTCGATATGAGAGCCGCGTTGATCACGACGGTCACGGACTATCCTGGTTACGCATATGTATCTGCCCAGGTTCTCCACGGGTTCAACGGCTGTGTGAAGTGCATGGACGAGACCCCGCATCTACAGCTACCAAGGGATCCAGGGTCCTCGAAAATCGTGTACCCAGGTGCTCGAAGGTGGCTTCGCTTGGATCACTCGTGGAGAAAACACGGTGACCTGTTCAATGGTAAAGATGAGCCCGATGGACCCCCACGCCCGAGGAGCGATGCAGAAATCGATGATCTTCTGAAAAATTGGAAGGAGTGCCCTGCGCCGGGAAAGAAGCGACCAAAGCCAGAGCCGCTGCTCGGTGTATGGAAAGCGAGGTCTGTTTTCCACGACTTGGAGTACTGGAAGGTCATCCACACGCCCCACAGCCTCGATGTCTTGCAAATTACGAAGAACGTTACCGAGAGTCTACTTGGCACTCTTTGCAACTCAGAAAAGTCTAAGGATGGACCGAAAGCAAGATACGATCTGAAACATTTTGGCATCAGGAAAGATCTTCAAGCCCCCGATACTGACGACGACGATGATGAGAATGATGATCAGACGGAAGGGACTCAACGGCTCCGCAAAAGGGCTAACAAGAACGCGATGCTGCTTCCCGCTGCCTGCTTCACAACGAGTCCGGAGGAGCTCGAGCAGTTTTTCAGGTGCCTCCTAGGAGTGAAAGTTCCTCATGGTTACTCGGGGAATATAAGCAGATATCTGGACGTAGCGAAGAAGAGGTTCACCGGGATGAAGTCTCACGATTGCCACGTGCTCATGACGCAGATACTTCCCGTTGCGATCCGAGGCATAATGGACGAGCACGTCCGTGATACGCTGTTTGGCCTTTCCAACTTTTTTGACGTTATCACCAGGAAGTCGATCGGCGTGAGGCAGCTCAAGATGCTACAGGATGAGATTGTGGTGATACTATGTGAGCTTGAGATTTACTTCCCGCCCGCATTCTGTGATATATGCGTCCATCTCCTTCTCCATGTCGTTGAAGACATCAAGCAGCTCGGCCCGACGTTCCTCCACAACATGATGCCTTTCGAAAGGCAGAACGGTGTCATGAAAGGATACGTTCGCAATAGGGCCCGTCCAGACGCAAGCATGGCCAAGGGGTTTCTAACCTACGAGTGCATCTCTTTCTGCCAGAATTATCTAAGCACCGAGGACGACGAGGATCATGTTGGTCTACCCCCCAGGACACACCTCGGCAGGTTGGCTGGAGTCGGTCACCGCGAGGGCTACCGCTCAGTCCATGTCGGCATTGCCAATCGACGCGATGACTTTGACAGGGCTCACCGGGTCGCGCTACAACACTTAAAACTGATCGAACCTTTCGTGCAAGAGCACAAAAGCATGATCGAGCAGAATTACATCGATATGGGACGGCCGAGGAAGATGGGTGACGTAACCAAAGAGCACAACTCCAGCTTCACGCGTTGGTTCAAGCAAACTCAACTGGTTGAAGCACAGAGAAAAAGGCCTTCTACCGAAGATGAAAAACTCATATACACCTTATCACAGGGCCCCGGGCATAACGTAAGGACCTATCAGGGGTACGACATCAACGGTTACAGATTCTACACCGAGGAAAAGGACAAAAATAGTGAAAATCAAAACTCAGGAGTAACTATGTTGTCATACGCCGATGACGAGACTAATGTCAAGGAATGATTTTTTTGGAAGGATCGAGGAGATATGGGAGCTCAATTACTGTGGAGAGACGGTGTCAATGTTTCGTGTGAGATGGGCCAAGAAGGTCGAAAAAGACGGCCGATATTTCACCACCATGATTATACCCGATGCAAAACGGAAGAACGCATCCGCGAAAAATGAACCATGTGTACTCGGTAGCCAAGTTGACCAATGCTTCTTCATCACCGATCCGTTGAGGCCTAGCCGTGTTGTCGTGAGGAGGGGCAAGAGGAGCATCATAGGAATGCAAGGAGACGCCAACGAGGAAGACTTGGACAAGAACGGTGACCTGAAGATCGAGGAGGAATTCGACAGGCACTTCGACATGCCTACTACTAGTAAAGTAAGAAGGAAGACCTCCCTACCCTCTAAAGGTTGTCCGTTCACGCGAAGAAATCTCAAGGTGGCCGGCATAAAGAATTCAACCGCCAACAACCGAAAGGGCGAGAAGATTGCGAAGAGACGCTAGAGCTTGAAGCCGGGACAAAGAAGATCTTTTTTTGGTCTATCACATGTGTGTGAGTGTGTGTGTTAGACAAGTACATGCATGTGTGTGAGAGAAACAAGAATATGTTTGTATGAGACAAGTAATTTATAATTCCCTGCTAATTACTAAATAATGTTGTGTTATTTATTGAAATGTAACTAAAATATGAAAAAAAGAATAAATATTGTGTGGCAGCCAGGGTTCGAACCTGGCTACAAACTGCCTAACATTGGCCTTAACCACTAGACTAGTGCTATGTATGTGTCAGGACACAGCAGTAAACCGTTTTGTTTTGCTGAGTGTCTAAATTATGTGGCGCACGCCCCTTTAGGTGCACCACAGAACTAAGAATTCTGTGGCGCATGTCAGAGCTGATGCACCATAGAATTCCTTAGTTCTGTGGTGCACTTAGAGGGGTGCGCCACAGAATTTAGACACTTGGTGAAATAACTCGATCGGCCCTTTCTTCCCCGCTCAACAGCAGTTTCTTCCCCACTCACAACCCTAGCGCCACTGCTCTCTCGCAACCACCACCACCGCCAAGCGCCGGCACCTAGCGCCGCTGCCGCCGAGGAGGAGGAGGACCGCCAAGCCAGCACCGAGCAGGACGCCCAAGCCCGAGCCCCCGCCGCAGATCGAGGAGGAGGACGCGCGAGAGCGAGCCCGAGCCGCCGCCGCAGAGGAGGAGGAGGACCACGCCATCACCACCGTAGCCCTGCCACCGCCGTCGTTCGGTGAGAGCCCCTCTCCCCCTCCCCACTCCCTTGTCCCCCTCCCCACACTGTCCTGTGCCCGGCCCGTCCCCAATCCGCTGTGCTCCCCACTTCCCAAACCTATGAATGCCTATGATCCTATAGCAGCCCAATTTTGCTTGCCTATGAATGCCTATAGCAGTACAATTTTGCCAATTCGGTGTTTGTTCAGTGTTTCTTCTTCTCTGGTTCTTCACCAAAATAAATGTTGTCAAGAATAATGCAAAATAAATGATGTCAA
The DNA here is from genome assembly GCF_019359855.2 of Lolium perenne. Classification (NCBI taxonomy): domain Eukaryota; kingdom Viridiplantae; phylum Streptophyta; class Magnoliopsida; order Poales; family Poaceae; genus Lolium; species Lolium perenne. Next base: position 195,694,650 of record NC_067245.2, read on the forward strand.
GCTTGCCATTTGATCATCATCAGTGCCATGTTTGCATATAATTCATCACTGTCCGAGGAGGAAGGATGATGTTTTAGTTGATCACCATTGGTCTGCTTAACTGCTTTTAGTTGTATAGATTTGATCAGGTCTAACAATGGGCGCAGGGTGTCTAGCTTGGCGTTATGTTAATGTAATTTCCGGTGAACACATGCAGCACTACTTGGATATGCTTAACTACTTTTAGTTGTAGAGGTCTGATGGCTTGTAATTAAACATTCCTTGGATATGCTTGCTCTATGCACATGCTATTAGCTTGTAGTAGTAGGGCAGTTTTTGAACTTTTAGTTTTGTGTACACTATCAGCACTACTTTATTTGTTTGTATTTGGGATAGTGTTATGACTGTTAGATACCTATTTTATGGGATGCTTATCTGATTCGAACCCCTCGTGAATCAACAACAACCCGAGGATTTATTTTTTGAAGCATTTGAGTAGATAAGAGGGACGACCTGCACCAGTTTTTTTTATTTCAAAGGCAAGGGTTCAAACAACTACAGTAGTCGAGATAGAGAAGGATTGTCATTGTTCATTGCTTTTATCTACTGGTACAAAATGAACAGATAATTGCCATACAAATATCTACTGGTACTAAGTGTCACAACTTTGTTTAGATTGTATCTAGACCCATTTTAATGTGCAGATACATTTGTAAGTAGAGATAAAAGCTACTGCCTACTATTTTAATGAACAAACTACTGCCTACTCAGGTAATTAAAATGCAATACCCATGAAGTAGTTCATAAAAATTGGTTGCAAATGGTTCATATATAAAAATTGGTTGCAAATGGTTCATATATAAAAATTGCTAGGAGATGGTTTGAATTGGCAGATGCTTTATTGCAGTATGCTTGTCCATTATATTGGTAGTTTGAAATGACCATGCTCATGCTCTCTGGTTGCAAGATGAGAATGCATAGATGGTTTTAGTTCACCTCTGGCCACCTCTGCCCTAGGAAGAATAATCATGAACCAAAAATGCCTCTGCCTAGCAAGAACCATCAGTACATTGTCTCTGATCTTGACCAAATATGACACATTTTGAAGAATATTCCTGAACCAAAAATGGACAGTCTCTCCTGACCCATTTTGGGGAATATTCCCAATGGCTTGTCTCTGACCCATTTTGGAGAATATTCTCCCTCTTGTGGATTGACATCACAATTCAAAAAAAAAAACTGATGGCATTGTCCTATGTAACACAACTGTTCAGCTTGTGTTCTCATACCCTCTGTGCATGCCCTCCATCCTATATAAATGCCTAGTGTAGTGAACCAGAAAACCACACCAAACATGGACAACCTGTCCTGGAGTGCAAAGAGGAGGAGCACTGGCTCCAGTGGTGCCTCTGGCTCTAGGGATGCCACTCTTTCCAAGACTTTTTCTATGGGTAGGGCAGACAAGGAGTTGCTAGTGTATCGTAGGAGAAGTGTGCAAGAGAGGGAAGCTTCTGCTGCCAGGTTCAGGGAAGAAGAAGCAACAGATGGCTTGAACCAGCTAGGTGTGTTCACGTACACTACACAAGTTCTCCCAGTTCCAAAATCCAGACCTAAGCCCATTCCCAAACTGAAAAAGTAGAAGCATCAGTTGAGGGAAGGAGGACCCACAGAGGTGTTGCCCTACTATGTAGAACCAAATCTTGAAGAAAAGATTAAAGCTGGAGTTATCTTGTGCTGGCTGAGGAAGGGCATGAAAAAAAATCAAAGATTTGGTATCCTAGTTTGTTGTAGTTTGTTGTCGTTTTAGCCATCTAGTTTTAGTGTGTCCTAGTTTGTCTGAATAATTATGTAATGTAAGGGTTGATGTAATGCTTCCATGCAATGATGAATTAAAGGGTTTATGTAATGCTTCCATGCAATGATGAATAAAAGGGTTTATGTAATGCTTCTATGCAGATGCTAGGAAATAAATTATGCTCATGGTCACATGTTGGCAGTAGCTACTGGTTGGCTTGCTCTATAAGCTTGTATGCTTGTTTATGCTCTATAACCAACTTGCATAGTACATGAAATGCTTGGCAGTAGCTTGTATGCTTGTTTATGCTCTATAACCAAGTGCTGCTGGTTATGAAGAAGCATATAATGCTACTAGTACATGAAATGCTACTGTTTGAATTCATTTATGAAATGATCATGCTCATGCTCATGCTCATGCTCATTATCTTGTATATGATTTTGTGCAGTTCTCTATATGTTGTACCAATGCTACTGCCCATATATAATGAATTCATGTTAGTTAAAAACTTGAAGTGCAGTTCTCTGGTTTTTGTAGTGCTGCAGGTTGTGTAGTGCTCCAGGTTGTAGTGGATATGTTGGATATATGGTGAATAAGCTGAAATAGATGCTCCGGGTTAAGAAGGTCATTGTTGTTGTACTGCTCCAGGTTAAAAAATATGCTGAAATAGATGCTCTAGGTTTATGTTGGCTTTTGTTTGATGTATTGTAGATGGGAAACTTTGTATGGTGGATATATGGTGGATATGTTGGATATATGGTGTATATGGTGGATATTTTTGCAGGGATTTCATTGAGTTGCCCATTTCTCCCGAAGCGTTGATTAACTTCCGTTTCGGTTGAGAAATGGGCACTCCTACGTAGAAAAATTAGCAAAGGTCATGCCGAATTTTTTGGTTGACTTTTGTACTAACTTTTTGCCTCTTTTTAATGAAGTAAAAATAAACATGTCGGGCAGCACTTCTAAGCCCAGGAGCCGGAACGAAGAAGCGAGAGAGGCCAACAAGGACTTCTGGGAGGGCCATGAGCGGCCCCGGAAGGCCGCCGCCGAGTCGACCGGCGATGAGGAAGAGGGCCGGGACGCCTCCTCCGAGGGAGAGGGCCGGGGGGCCGCCGACGACACCGACGAGGGCCAGGACGCCGCCTCCGAGGGATAGGGCCGGGGGGCCACCGCCGACACCAGCGACGATGACGATACCTGGGACGACGCCGCCGAGACCGGTGAAGAGAATGCTGCTAACCGCACGGAAGGTGATAGCGGCGGAAACCCTCAGGAGGGTAAGAAGAAGAGGACGGCGAGGAGGCCAAGGAGGGATCGGAGGCCGCAAGTGCTCGCCAACGTCACCGATGCTTTCACGGTAGTCTCCAAAAGTGGCCTACCGATGGAGCCTTCGTGGGTTGCCAAAGGGTACGGCATGCAACTAGGGTGCATCGTCCGTGAAACCGTGCCGATCCTAACTCAGGACCTCAGAAGCAAGGAGAACGCGGCTATCGCCCAATCCCTCCTCCAGAAGCTTCACCAACGATACACGTTCCCGGAGCCGTTCAATAAGAAGGTGGACTCCTTAGCTCTCACGAAGATGAGCACCGCCTTGAGCAGCTGGAAGAACCGGCTGAAGAACAAGATCGAGGCCGGTGAAAGCTGGGAGAGGATAAGTAGCAAAGACCCGTCGCTCTCCTTAGAAGACTTTAATGCATTCAAGTGTAATATCCCAGGTAATGGGGTTACAAAAATAGAGGAAACAGATGTGTGCATTGCATTCATGCATAGAAAATCTGGGGAATTTTCGCGCTTTAAAGTAAAACAGTCCACGATGGCGAAGTTTCACTTGACCTTGGTGGAATTGAAGTAGCTCATCAAGTCAAGCGCTATAAACCTCAATGTGACTTTGCCAAAACTTTGTTTTGGGTAGATATGATTTGATCTAAGGGGTTAGATCAAATGGAACTAATAATCAACACAACAATACCTTACTCAATGATCAACTACTTGATCTTATAAAAGATTATAATATGGTAATCCTTGTCACAATATATGAACATCCATTTAATTGGAAATCAAGTAACAATAATTGGAGTAACTATTCCTAACTTATCTTTTCCATGTCTTAAACTAATCCTTGACCTTACCATGAACCTCATGGTATTCAGACTATTTCAATCTTGGAAACAAAACAAGGAGATCAACTCAAGAAGTATATATTCTTCTACATTCCAAATTTTTATACATCAAACCTAGAGAAGTGGGAGTTCTATGTTACTTACTAGAGGATCAATGATGAACCTTGAACTGAACCTTGGATATACATCCAAGTATTCAAACCATCATCTTTAAGAGGAACACCAGGATATTATTCAAGACAATTCCTAGAGAGAGAACCTAATTATGTTAAACCTAGATATAGATAATCACATCAACCTCTAGGGAGCCTAACCTTAGGTTATCATTGAATTCCTTCCCAAATGAGAGAGATCAATCTATGGAGCTACACTCAAGTTAATGAGGCAACACTTGGACTTGGGGAAGAGAACTATCTAACCAGATGATTATATCACCATTAATTAAGTAGAACCCTAACATAATATCTCAGGCATCCTCCTGGGATATAAACTTCAGAGGCAACCATAGTAGTCCCATTCAAGAAGGTAAATTAGAGGTACTATACCCTATTTGATCAAGACAATGCTTGATCATGGAAGTGAGAAACCTATTTAATGAGTGATACCTTAGGAAGCCAAACATTGATCATTATAAATTGAGTGATGATCATAAACCCCAAGAACTTGAGGAAAAGATATTAAGAACAAGTTGATCATGCCTAATCCATGATCCTGCTCTTGAGGTATGTGAGGATAAGTTAATCCTAATAAGATAAGCAGGTATCATTCACCACATGAAATCATCGGGAGATCACTAGTAAGCAACCCTAGACTTATATCCCAACCTTTACTTGTGAACCACTTGGTGATCACAATTAGAATCCTACCATATTTATATTTCATAAATTAATGTACCTAAGAAAACCTTTAGAGTCAAACTCTATATTTTATATGGTGAGAAACCGTTCATCCATATAACCAAAGTTAACTATAAAAAGAACCATAACTACTTTAGTTATTTAACAATAGACTAAGAATAATAGTAGAAACCTATTGGTAGAAGATAAAAGCAATTCTCAAAATATCTTAATAACTAAAGGAGAACATAAAATGTTAATTAAGCCACCACCTTATCATGGTTAGGGGAGATTAACCCTAGCACATGCACTATGGTGTCATCCCATAGCTACAACCTAGAATTATATCTCAACCTAGATTGTATATCACATGGGTGATCACAAATAAAACCTAAACCACAATTAAGATTCAACCCATGTGTCATTAGGTAAATAGCATTGGAACCCTAGATTTGCACATCAAATAAATCTTATGCTTCAATTCTTGAACATAAGCAAAATCTTGTGCTACACTTTATAATTGAAACCATATGTATGGTGATCAACCACTTAACCTATTAACCAAGATCAAACCATGATGAGAGTAGAATTACTCTAAGTATTTCAAGGTACTAGTAAAATACAATATCAGTGATAACCTTGACATAGAGTGATAATCAAAATTACAAGATCTTAATAAATAGAGGATCACATAAAATCATATGCAGGGACCTAATTTCTCAATTAAGAGCTCAAACCCTAATGATAAATTCTAAAACACTTAGAGTAGAAATTATCAACCCTAATAATAATAATAGATTTGATTACACAAGAAAAAAGGAAATTAAAATGAGTGCATAAAATCATGATTAATTACAATTTGTAATAAAGCCCACATATGTGAAATGTTTAATCAAAACAATTGAGTATTACAATAATACTTTTATTAGTCTTCATAAAAGACCAATTGTTTAACACCTGCAAAATAGAAAATAGTTAAAACATGAATTATAAATAGAATTCAAAACAATGAATAAAACAGAAAATAAAAAGAAAACAGGAAAGAAAAGAGAATGGGGCTTACCTGGACATACCTGGCCGTGTAGCCCACCAGCAGCCCATGGTGCAGCCCAGCACCACAGTCCACCACCAGCCAAACACAACCCACCAGCAGCCCACTTACCAGCCCACCATACATGTTCGCAAAATATCAACGAAGGGGGGCTTCGTCCTCATCCTCTCCTTCAGCATGGAGGACAGCACGACAACGTGCTCTCCTTCTCCCTCGCGCTGGCGCCTTCTCCTGCCTCGATGTCGTGACGAGGCTCGCCCTTGAGACGTATAAAGCCTGGACGAACCCTAGCCCGACCTTCTTTCTCCTCTGCTCGATTTCTTTCCCATACCGAAACCCTAACCTGCTCCGGCACCTATCACCGCCGTCGATTGGGGAAGCCCCGAGCCCCGCCGTGACCACCACTGTGACCACCGTCCTCGACTCAGTCACCGTGCACAAGGAATCAAGCTGAAATGCCCTCAATCGACCGTGCCAGGTCGTCTTCTCCAGCGCCGGCATCGAGCAATTCCGGCGACCTAGACCACCAGAGACCTCGCCGCCAAGCTCATCGTACTCCTGGTGAGCCGCTGAACCTCCAGAGCATCATAGCTCTCTCTCTAGCCCCTGCAACGCCACAGCACCGTTGGTCCGGGAGCTTTGCCGCTCGGCCTCGCCGGCGAGCAAGCTCCGGCGACCTTTTAGGAGCGGCGCCGCCACCATTGGGTTCGCCTCGGCGCCCTCTTTCCAACGAGCCCGCGCGTGACCCCGCGGGAACCCGGGAACGCCGCCGTCGTCGGCAACTGGCCGCCGGCCAGCAGCTTCTCTTGCCACATCAGCGCCACGAGGGCACTGACGTGGAGACTGGCCCACTAGTCAGTGTCATGCGGGTAGAGTAGCCGGGTACTGTTAGTAATTCTTCTGTTTTTATTTCAAATTCAATAATTGCTGAAACTTTGCAAATATTTAGGAAATGCATCATAAATTCGGAAAAATACATATGAGATATCAAAATGATCCTAAAAATAAAATTTATCCAATAAAAATATAATATGAAATTTTTATTTTTAATAAAAATTCAGTTATTTAATACTTGTTAATTAAGCCTTTAATTTTAATTCTAAATTCAAATAAAATTCAATAATTAAGAAAAACTTCTAAATTTAATAAAAACCAGTATGTCAATCAGGAAAATATTAAAACTAATTTTCATTTATTTATTACTTATTAAATCCTTAATAGGAGGATTTAAACCCTAATTAATAATTACCTTAATTATTAAATTATTTAAAAATAATAAAATATCAAATACAATATTATTTTTATTTCCAAGTTACTAACAACTTCAACTTTACCATGAAGTTATTAATCATAGAATTAAATTGTAAATAGCAAACCCTAAATTCCACATGGAATGATATTACAACCCTATCATTTCATGTGACTCCTAAAACCCTAAATTAATTAGGAAACCCTAGTTCCATTAATACATGTGAAACCTAAATTGTTTCTAACCTAAACCCTAGGTTAGAACATGTGATCATGGTACCTTCTTCCAAACCATAAGAATTATAGTAGCAACTAAATACTTGTCTTGGCCACATAAAATGTAGAAGACCTATCATTAATTTATGGGTATCCCATGTGTTTATCAGACCAAGATAATCCAGTAGGGTTAACCAAGTATAAACCCTAGATCCTATTACCAAAACATCATCCTTATTCATTCCTATTTAGCGTCACACCGTTGTGATGAACCCTAACAGCAACCATACCTACTATTTTACTTTACAGAACCCTGTTCCACTAAACCCTACTAGTGTTGGATACTTATCCACCATCCTACTTAGGAGCCAATTATTCCTTACTTAATAGAACCAATAGTACAACCCAAACCACCTCAACCCTAATTGCTATACTTCTTATTACTTAAGAAGTATGTTCTTCAAAAGTTATTCTTTTGAAGAAAATAAGGAATCATCATCAACCATGCTTATAAGGTGTTATCACCAGAATTTGACCAGGTCAGAGGTGGGCCACGATCAAGATGGGCTTGAAGATTATATACGAAGAAAATACGTAGATCGGCCTTATATGCAAAGTTGGGCTAGATTGCCCATATATCTGTATTATAGTAGATTGCATCTTAGATTAGAAGATAGAATTTTACCCGTGCACGGTTAGGTGCACGCCTAAATTAGAAAGTCCCCTGGACTATAAATATGTATCTAGGGTTTATGGAATAAACAACAACCAACGTTCAACCAACAAATCAATCTCGGCGCATCGCCAACTCCTTCGTCTCGAGGGTTTCTATCGGTAAGCAACATGCTGCCTAGATCGCATCTTGCGATCTAGGCAGCACAAGCTCCACGTTGTTCATGCGTTGCTCGTACTGAAGCCTTGTTGATGGCGAGCAGCGTAGTTATCATAGATGTGTTAGGGTTAGCATAGTTCTTCGCGTAACATGCTATCGTAGTGCAACCCTTGCATGTCTAGCCGCCCTCACACCTATCTTAGGTGTGGGGGCGGCACCCCGCTTGATCATTGTTTAGTAGATCTGATCCGTTACGATTGCTCCTTGTTCTGCAAGGATTAGTTTAATATCTGCAATAGTTAGGCCTTACAAAGGGGTGGAGGATCCAGCGGCACGTAGGGTGTCGTTCGCTGGCCCTAAACAGGATGTTCCGGGGATCAACCTTGTGTTGGTTTTTAGGCCTTGTTTAGGATCGGCTTACGATCACCGTGTGTGGCCGCGAGGCCCAACCGTGAGTAGGATGATCCGATTATGCGGTGAAAACCCTAAATCATCGTAGATCTCATTAGCTTTATCTTGATCAAGCAGGACCACCATATATTCGTGCACCTCGTACGAATCATGGGTGGATCGGCTCCCTGAGCCGATTCACAGGATAACCTGAGAGCCGATCGAGGCTCGTATTTAATGTTTACGTGTATGCCATGCAGGAAACTAAGCGAGGCATCTCCATCACCTTCCTGACCAGGTATAGGTCAGGTGGCACGCCCTTGCATCAGCATCGGACGTGTGACCAGAAGGCTTTGCGGGCCGTCGCTCGGAGGGACCTCAGCCAGCCGCAGCTCTAGGTTGTTCCCAGCTCTACGGTGTTGCCCGTCGCTGCCCGCCGGTGGGTTTCTGACGACAACACATTCTGGCACGCCCGGTGGGACCAGCTTCTACATCAACCACATCGCCATCTACATCTGAGATGGCGGACGGCACGCCAGTCACGTACGAGGATCTGACGGACGAGCTCAAGAAGAAGTATGACGAGATCAAAGTCATCCTCGAAGCCGACCTCATCGGCTCATATCACAGAACCCGTTCACATGGCGTCAGGTGGAAGGGGTTCTCACCGGAAGGCGCACTCGATGGAGTGGACCTATCTGTCCCGTCGGAGGAACGCACCAGGGCCGTGCGCCAGGAGATTAGTGGCATGGTGACTCACTCGTTGCATCGCCATTCTGAGAGCCTGGTGAATACTCTGGAGCATGTCGCCGTTCGGATGATCAAGGAGGTCATGAAGAATCAGCACTTGCTATTAGAACCAGCTCTCGGGACCTACCGAGGAAAAGTGCCACTTCAGTCCCGTCCACCATCATCATTCACATCGGCGGCACCAGAAGTGCCTAATTCACCGTCGTGCGCCGTTGACAGGGTTAACGACACTCACCCTGGGAGGTGCCGATACTCGTTCAACATCAACATGATAGAACTGGGGCACCCCCCTGATGAGGATGGAGGCGAGGGCAACTGCTCTCATAGCGAAGATAAGGAAGAAGCTGCTCCACGCGATCGGCTCCGACACTGCCGAAAGATCCTGGTGATGATCAAGATGGAAGCCGATTCTAGCGATCGGCCTGTATCATCCGTACCACCTGCTCTCCCGGTATATGGCGTCGACCTCACAGGGGACGGAAAGCTAGGGTATGGGTTTACATCGGCTGACGAGCTGGAGGAAGTCGACATTGGTCCTGGGGATAAGCCGCGACCGACTTTTATCAGCAAGAAGCTAGATCCACAGCTCAGGGGACAGATGATAGCTCTGTTAAAAGAATACCCAGATTGCTTTGCATGGGATTACACGGAGATGCCTGGGTTGGACAGGAGCATCATTGAGCATCGGCTCCCCCTTAAGAAAGGATTTCGGCCGTTCCAACAACGAGCACGTCAGATGAGGGCCGAAATTCTGGAAGAAGTCAAGAAAGAGATCGAGAAAATGTTGGCCGCCGGATTCATCAGGCCATGCAGGTATGCTGAGTGGATCTCCAGTATCGTTCCTGTGGAAAAGAAGGACGGCCGATGGCGCGTGGCCATCGATTTCCGAGATCTTAACAGAGCCACTCCAAAGGACGAATATCCAATGCCCGTGGCAGAAACGTTGATAAACGCCGCTGCTGGCCACAAGGTGTTGAGCTTCATGGATGGCAACGCCGGTTATAACCAGATTTTCATGGCTCCGGAAGATATACACAAGACCGCATTCAGGGTACCAGGGGCAGTAGGCTTGTTCGAGTACGTGGTCATGACCTTTGGGTTGAAGAATGCTGGTGCAACGTACCAACGAGCCATGAATTATATATTTCATGATCTGATCGGCAAGTTGGTGGAGATCTATATCGACGACGTGGTAGTCAAATCAGTCTCCATGGAGGGACACTTGGACGATCTACGGCGCGTCCTGGACCGAACTCGGAAATTCGGGCTGAGAATGAATCCGAAGAAGTGCGCTTTCGGCGTGGCGGCTGGTCAATTCCTGGGATTTCTGGTTCATGAACGGGGAATTGAGATCGGCCTGAAAAGTCAGGAGGCGGTGCGTACCATGCAGCCGCCGACCACGAAAAAGGAGCTCCAACGCCTCATCGGCAAAATCAATTTTGTCCGACGATTCATCTCTAACCTGTCAGGACGAATCGAGCCGTTCATGGCGCTGGTGAAGACTAAATCTGATGACGAGTTTCACTGGGGGGCAGAACAGCAACAGGCGTTTGATGAGATTAAGCGGTATCTGACGACACCGCCTGTGCTAGTTCCGCCCCAGCAAGACAGGCCGTTCTACATCTACTTGTCAGTAGCTGACACGTCCATCGCTTCGGTGGTGGTGCAACTCTACGATGGCGTTGAGAAGGTCGTTTTCTACCTCAGCAGAAGGATGCTGGACGCGGAGACAAGATATCCTGAGGTCGAGAAACTTTGCCTCTGCCTGTTCTTTACCTGCACCAAGCTTCATCACATCCTTTTGACGGCAGAGATCATCGTCATATGCAAGTCGGATGTTGTCAAGCACATGTTGTCGGCCCCTGTTTTGAAAGGCCGACTTGGTAAGTGGATGTTTGCGTTGTCAGAATTTGATCTCCGGTATCAGCCTGCGAAAGCAGTCAAGGGACAAGCGTTGGCCGATCTTATCGCTGAACGGATCGGTACCAATATAGCAGCACTATCTATACGTGCATGGGCTATGTTCTTCGATGGATCGGTTTGTGACGATGGTTGTGGCATCGGCATTCTGCTCGTGTCGCCTCGGGGGGCAGAATACTCCTTCTCCATCAGATTATCTACCCCTTGCACCAACAACGTAGCAGAATATGAGGCAATACGTAAGGGAATGGAGTTGCTATTGGAAGCCGGAGCTGAAGCAGTAGAGCTTTTTGGAGACTCAAAGTTGGTGATTAACCAGCTCACGGATGAATATAAGTGCGAAAGTGAATCGCTTTTCCCATATTGGGTGGAATGCCGTGAGTTGATGACACAGTTTCGATACATCAACTTTAATTGGGTCCCAAGATCCCAAAATGCTGAGGCCAACAATCTCGCACAAATGGCGTCAGGCTACATAGATACAGCTGACGGATCAGAAGTTCAGATACAATTCCTGGAACAGGATGATTGGAGAGCCGAAATCTTCAATTATTTAAAAGATTCGGCTCGGGGGGCACCTAAACGGATAAGATACAAAGCCATGAAGTATGTCCTTTTAGGAGACGACATGTTCTACAGGACGTTGGAAGGGTTGCTACTCAAGTGCCTGGGACCGACTGAGTCTAATCGGCTCTTACATGAGGTGCATGAAGGCGCCTGTGGAACGCATCAGTTGGCTCATAAGATGAAGTGGTTGATCAGACGATCAGGGTTTTATTGGCCCACCATGCTTGAAGATTGCTTCAATTATTACAAGGGGTGCCAAGCGTGTCAGATGTTCGGGAAGGTTCAGATGGTACCAGCATCAGCGATGAACCCCATCATCAAGCCTTGGCCATTTCGGGGGTGGGGCATGGATATGATCGGCAAAATCCATCCGGCGTCGAGCAAAAAACACAAATGGATTTTGGTCATCACAGATTACTTCACCAAGTGGGTGGAAGCCGTCCCTATGAAGAAGGTGAAATCGGAAGATGTGATCAAATTTGTGAAAGAACACGTCATTCATAGATTCGGAATTCCCCAAACGATCACGACCGATGGAGGTTCGGTCTTTGTTTCTAAAGAATTCAGGACGTTCTGCGATGACATGGGGATTAAACTGATCCGCTCATCCCCATACTATGCTCAAGCTAATGGATAGGCCGAAGCGTCCAATCAGAGTCTAATCAAGCTGATCAAGAGGAAAATTGACGAGAACCCTAGGGATTGGCATGAGAAGTTGTCAGAAGCATTATGGGCCTACCGCATGTCGTGCCATGGAGCTATAAAGACTTCGCCGTACCAGCTCGTCTATGGACAGGAAGCCGTATTGCCTTGGGAAATTACGGCTGGATCAAGACGCGTCACGTTTCAGAATGATTTGACAGCTGAAGATTATGCAGCTTTGATGAGCGACACTATTGAGGACGCAACAGAGCTTAGGCTTTGGTCGTTGGAGAAGATTAAGGAAAACAAAGCCAGGGTGGCTCGTGCCTACAATAAAAAGGTTAGACCAAAGGAGTTCCAAGTTGGTGATCTAGTATGGGAAGCTGTGTTGCCATTAGGAACCAGGGACAAGGTATATGGCAAATGGTCTCCTATTTGGCACGGTCCGTACAAAGTTGTCCAGGCCTTGAAGGGTAATGCATACATGCTGGAGGAGTTGAGCGGCGAAAAGTTCCCAGTGGCTGTCAATGGTCAACACCTCAAGAAATATTTCCCAAGCATGTGGGACGATGGGCAGTAAGATGTGGGGGCCGATTTAAAAATCGGCCAGTAAAAAAAAAATCACAGCCGGTGCGCAGACATCGACTTGAGAAAACGTATGGAGATAACAGTATGCAAATGCAGCCGATGCACGGGCATCGACTTCAGAAAAACAGAGCCGATACACTGATATCGACTCTAGAGGAATAAGCTCAGATTAGCAAGTTAACGGGATCGGTTCAAGCCAGAAATCATGATATGAGAGACGAATCTCCTAATGGTTGCTGAGGGATTCAATCTGATGGTTTGGGCGAGAATTAGGCCTGTTGAGGTGTTTAGGCAACAGCTTGGCCTCGGATAGCAATATGAGCCGATGTTCTGCTATCGGCTCCCTGTACGACAGCGCCATTCGACAATCGGCAAGGTTAACAAGGAAGCGAAATTAATTAAGGGATTTTTCTTCATTAATAGGGGGATTCCTTACAAAGAAAGAGCCGATGGCTCAAGGGAGAAGAGGGCAAAAGCCAACTACTACTACTGATCCCTAATCTAGGGGCCATTGCTACCCTCGTCGTCGCTGCCTCCGGCGCAGCTGCTGAGAGGCTCCTCATCGGAGCTTCCGTAGCCTTCTATGGGGGCTTCATCTTCCTCATCGTCGTCCTCGCTGTCGTCGTCCCACCAGGTGCGGAGGCGCTTCGCTGGTGGGTAACCTTCAAGGGAGTCGTCGTCGTCGCCCTCCTCCTCCGCCTCTTCCTCGGAAGAGGTGAAATCGTCCCAGGAGAAGCGGTCGTCTTCGCTCTCCGCCTCTTCTTCCCCTTCGACGAGGAATTGAAGGTCGCCCTCTCCGTCGGTCAGGGATTTGTCATCCTCAGACCAGATGGAGGAATCGTGTTCCTCCTTGTCCCACGTCGTCGGGGCGAGAATGCCGTGTGCCGCCAACGAGCCCCACTCCGGCGTCGGCTCGCGGGAGGGGGAGGAGTCATAAAGGATCGACGAGGAAGAGGAGGAAGAGGAAGACATGGCTATGGGAGATTGGGGGTTTTTTGGGTGCCGATGGCCAGAACAGAGCAGGATGATGAAGTGGCAAACTGCTCAGAGCGGTTAAATAAAGGGGCTATGGTAAAAAAAAATTCAATGCCACAGCAGTTTCCGAGGAGGCGGTGCCCAAAGACAACGGTCAAATCACGCGGAATAGTTGAGAAGACAGGGCATCATGATGAAGAATGCTGCGACGGTTCTGCTCTGCCATGACATGACCCGACGAAGAAAAAACGGAGTGATTTTGGAATTGATAATTCCAAAACCAGGGGGGCATGTGTTATCACCAGAATTTGACCAAGTCAGAGGTGGGCCACGATCAAGATGGGCTTGAAGATTATATACGAAGAAAATACGTAGATCGGCCTTATATGCAAAGTTGGGCTAGATTGCCCATATATCTGTATTATAGTAGATTGCATCTTAGATTAGAAGATAGAATTTTACCCGTGCACGGTTAGGTGCACGCCTAAATTAGAAAGTCCCCTGGACTATAAATATGTATCTAGGGTTTATGGAATAAACAACAACCAACGTTCAACCAACAAATCAATCTCGGCGCATCGCCAACTCCTTCGTCTCGAGGGTTTCTATCGGTAAGCAACATGCTGCCTAGATCGCATCTTGCGATCTAGGCAGCACAAGCTCCACGTTGTTCATGCGTTGCTCGTACTGAAGCCTTGTTGATGGCGAGTAGCGTAGTTATCATAGATGTGTTAGGGTTAGCATAGTTCTTCGCGTAACATGCTATCGTAGTGCAACCCTTGCATGTCTAGCCGCCCTCACACCTATCTTAGGTGTGGGGGCGGCACCCCGCTTGATCATTGTTTAGTAGATCTGATCCGTTACGATTGCTCCTTGTTCTGCAAGGATTAGTTTAATATCTGCAATAGTTAGGCCTTACAAAGGGGTGGAGGATCCAGCGGCACGTAGGGTGTCGTTCGCTGGCCCTAAACAGGATGTTCCGGGGATCAACCTTGTGTTGGTTTTTAGGCCTTGTTTAGGATCGACTTATGATCACCGTGCGTGGCCGCGAGGCCCAACCGTGAGTAGGATGATCCGATTATGCGGTGAAAACCCTAAATCGTCGTAGATCTCATTAGCTTTATCTTGATCAAGCAGGACCACCATATATTCGTGCACCTCGTACGAATCATGGGTGGATCGGCTCCCTGAGCCGATTCACAGGATAACCTGAGAGCCGATCGAGGCTCGTATTTAATGTTTACGTGTATGCCATGCAGGAAACTAAGCGAGGCATCTCCATCACCTTCCTGACCAGGTATAGGTCAGGTGGCACGCCCTTGCATCAGCATCGGACGTGTGACCAGAAGGCTTTGCGGGCCGTCGCTCGGAGGGACCTCAGCCAGCCGCAGCTCTAGGTTGTTCCCGGCTCTACGGTGTTGCCCGTCGCTGCCCGCCGGTGGGTTTCTGACGACAACATAAGGACCTATAAACCCTAGCCAGCTATCACCAACAAGGTATACCACCTTGATAGCAACTATAGGTAATTAAGATGTTTAGGCTTAATTCAACAATACAAGCCTAGTAGCTGATGAATCCAACTAGGTTGTGATCCATTTACCACTTACTCCAGAAACCAATTAGAACCATAGTTAACCATAGAACCCCACCAACCTAGTTAGCATACTTGTTCTTTATCACAGAACATGTTCTTCAAAAGTTATTCTTTTAAAGTATATGATAATCAATCATTAACCATGCCATATAGTACTAAAACTGACCACTGTTCTTTACTTAATAACATTATGCAAATTATCATTATTTGTGTGCTCAATTGATTATTATGCTTTAGTATATATCTACCTGTTTATAATACCAAGTAATCACACCTGAATAAGAACCTTGTATGTGAATCACTCTAAAAGTGCAACACACCCTAAACCAATCATGACAACTCACTGATCCTAAATCATCGGGGTTAGGTCACGCTTAGAGCGATTGCATCTCATACTTATGCATTATTGCATCCTTGCCAATCTTTTAAACATCATCCTTACCGGACGATGATGCTATTCCAGAAATTGGAGTTATTACGCATCGAAGACCCTGTCTGCATAATCTTGCAGCCAAGAAAGGCAAGTTCATCACTTGCTCATGTCATTTGAGTATTTCTATCAAATTACTTGCAAAGTACCATGGTTATCACTATTGCATAAAAACCAAAACCACTACTTTCATAACTATGAATATGACTATGTGGTGGGCAATGGAACCATGGATTGTGTTGATATGGTGGAGGTTCCATTGCAAGGGTTTATATCCATCTAGGATTAAACAACAAATGTCGCTAGTGATTCTTGTGCCGTAATACCCGTGTTAACCATAAGATCCGGAGTGGGACGGAGTAGTCAAAAGTGTTTCCACCTCTCGTTCATCAACGGATGCGCTTTACCGTAGACACTTGTATCTGTCAGGGCAAGCGGTTGGCTCGGGAAGCCTTAAGTCCCCACGCCATAGTCCGTAGACACTTGTCGCTCGAAGAGCAAGCGGTTGGCTGGGGAAGCCTTAAGTCCCCACGGTATTGCGGTCTATGATGGGTTGCAGCTACCGGCGAAGGAGTTTGGTTAACGAGTCCCAAACTGTTGTCGTGGTCGGGGTCCACCCGTGAGTGGGAATAATGGGACCGGCGAGGACCCAGGGTCGGGGCATGCAACAAAGGGTGGGTGTTCGAGGTAGCGGAGGAACATGATTGGCTAGACCTTATACCGGGCCTCACACCATAAGAAGTGTGGACAAGCCTGCAGCTTGGTTGGCACCAAGGTTAAGATCTCTTATGGGTAAAGCAACACACCTCTGCAGAGTGTAAAGAACCGTGACCTGTCACTCCCTGTTCCGGGATATGAAACTGCGAACGCGGCCGGAAAGGAGCTCCATGAAGTTCTAGTAAACCGGTGAAGGCTGACGGACATAGTTCTTCTGAATAAAAGCAACCTTTTGAAGAAATGGTTATGAAAACCTGCATTGGTATTAGACTTTCTGGTCTAATGCTGTAGCTAGTGCATTAAACACCTCTTTCCTATAATGAACTTGTTGAGTACGCTCGTACTCATCCCACTCTTAAATCCCCTGCTTAGATATGGAGGCATCAAGAGAGGATCTACAGTGCAACTCGAAGGCCGAGGAGTCAACAACTACCTCAAGAGACAAGACCCTGTCAGAGGAGTCAGATACCACATCCAACAAGGAGAAAACCTAGTATAGCCATAGAAGGGAACTGGCTTCCTAAACCTAGCTCCTATTTAGCTAGAATCTGTTCATAGCCTCTATAGCTAATTAAATACCCTACAAGTAGAGTTCGTGATAAGACTAGTCTACGAGTCGTTCTTCTGGAGTTATTTGCAGTTTTACCTCATTGTAAAGTAGGAGGCTGTGCTGATCTTATGTAACAGAGTCAATGTTGTAATTCTATAGACATGCCTTGGACCCGCATATGTTTCTGTTGTACCACTCTGAGCGATATAATACTAGTGGAATGGTGTTTCATTGGTGTTATATCAGACTTGCATACTACACCATGCAGTGGTATGCCGGGTCACCACATCAAGTCTTACTTAGAGACTGACACTGTTAAAAAATGGACCGCCTGGGGGAAGAAAATGCGGGATTTGAACTTAGGGACCCACCATTGCGGAAGTGGCGGTTACCGAGGAAAAGAGCCCACTTGGGACATGGAGGATGCCGAGATGGTAAGTCTGGGGAAAGAAAACCCTGGCACAAAATCGAGGATGTACAGGCTAGGAACTTTGTCCGGTCCCGCTACTACTTAGACTGGAAGATGGGGGAATTTATTACGGATCACAAAGACGTGAAGAATTTCGAGAAGTACCTGGTAAGGATAGTCTATATTATTTCGCTCATCTCATTAGGCAATGAAGCCAAATGGGATAACCATAACTTCCTTTGTCTGAAGGATGATGAGTTGAAAGCTAGTTGTAGGGCTGGCCCGTCGTCCCAGGGGTCGACGGAACCGTGGGACACGCCTTTCAACAGGGCAACGAACAAATAAAAGGAGAGGGAGCTGGACAAGCCACCGACGTCGGGTGGCCATGTGTCCGGCTTTGGCACAAGTATGAAGCTATCCGAGTACTACGGATCGGATGCCAAGACGAGAAAGCTGGAGAGGAGGTCGTCGGCTAAGGATAAATCCGAGGTTCAGGAGCTAAAGAAGAAGGTGGAGTCACTAGAGAAGCTAGTGGCCGAAAAGCCTGTGGAGAACACGGAGATGATGAACAAGTTATTGGACGAGAAGATCCGGCAGATCATCCCCCCTGGGTTGATGGAGGGGTTAGCTGCTTGGAATGCGGGAGGTCAAGTGGGGCCGATACATGTGCCCAGCATCAGCGGCAGCAACTCAAGCTTCCACGTGTCGCCGACGCTGCCGCTCCACCCGACGACGGCGTCGGGTGCCTCGACGCCGGCGTCGGGGCTACACCTGACGCCGCCGCTCCACCCGACGCCGCAGCTTCAACCGCCGCCGCAGCTCCAACTGGTCGCATCGACGCCCCCAACCGCCGCCCTTGTATCAAAAGTAGCCGAGATCGACGCCATCCAGAAGGTAAACTCATTAGTTACTCCTACGTGTCATCTTCTTTAACTATATATGCCTTTCGTGACTGCCATCTCACGATGCCCAACATGGCGCCCCTGACTCGGAATGAACAGTGCATACTTCTACAAATGGTGGAGACCGGTGGCAAGTTGGTGGCAGTTGCTAGCGGCATCGTCATGGCTTCCCGCGTTATGCACGGCAATGCATTGGCGGAAAACGTGGTGAAGGTAAAGTTGGTAATGGTAGTGCCGGAGTACCGCTACGCCATCCCCCCTTTCAACCTCCGGGCATAGACGAGGGCGACGTTTTGTCCCTTGGGGATTGCACCTCATGGCTTATGAAATGGCCGAAGAACCAGATTCGTCTGGGGGGGGTCTTCCGAGTGCTAAGAAAAGCACCGGCGCCACATCCCCTATCATCCGGCCCAAGATCGCCAGCGCCGACGACACCCTTAACGAAACGGCGGTCGCCGCCCCCACTACCCTGAAGGAACCGGCGGTCGCCGCCGCCACCACCACAAGCCACAAACAGTTGTTGGGAGCGCTACCGGAACGACCGTCGACCAGACGCAAGGTACGCCAAGAGGCGGCATCGCAACAGCCGCCACCTAAGGTCCAGGACATGGCGCCACTTGATGGCAACGATGTAGATGATGATGATGACATCGATGCCTACATCAACACTGGCGCATGCAGCCAAGATATGTACATGCCTCCTATGGATGAACAAGCCTTCCGCACTCACGGCGATCATCTTGGTCGTCCCACTACAGTCACGAAGCAGCGACTGGTCTTCACGGGTTTTTCTCAAGACACTCCTCCGGAGGCTAGCAATCCAGCTCAAGTCAAGCCTGCTACCGTTTTCAGCCCTAACACGCTGCGTAAGATGATCATCGGGGAGCCATCCAAATCAACACCAGCAACCTCAGAAGCACCACCAGCACCGACCCCAGCAGCACCCGAAGCACCACCATCAGCACCACCAACACCCCCAGTAGGTCAGGTGAAGAAGGCAAGGAAGAGAGGAGCCAAGAAGGGCGCATCTTTGAGCCAGCCTGCTCCTAAGAGGATCCGGGCCGACAACATGGTACCACCTACACCGGATGGCTTGCCCCGGTGTCATGAAGCTGGTAAACCGATACTGCCTCCGGACATGGAACACCTCGCAAGTGGACCAATGCTCCCTTTGCAGCACTCTATTAATTATCTAGAGAGCGTCGTTCTTAAAGAAAAGGATCCAAATTACCCGGTGTTCTCGGTCAAGGTGTCATCCGACTAGAACTTCGTCCATGAAGACCCCGCGGATATCTTCTTCATAGCGTTCGAGGACGTCTTCAATCTATTTCACTCGAAACGGCTCGACTATAACTTGGTCCGCCTATACGCGATCAATCTTGAGATGAAGATCAACAAAGAGAGACCCCGCCACATCGCGATAGCGGATCCCTACTACATGCGCGATAGCCAGCTCCAGGACGACTCAAGGACACGGACCAAGGCGGTGCGGTACCTCCAGAACTTCATGCGCATGTACAAAGAGAGCAACACCATTCTTCTGCCTGTCTTTCCCGAGTAAGTACACATCCGCTCACGACCGTCGTAACTTATGCTTTCTTATATATTTCTTCCATTTCCGATCATTTCCAACATTCCATTTCAATTGCATGTGTTGAGCAGGGACAAATACCGCACACTCATCATCCTAGAACCGAAGTGGTCACTAGCCCAGTATTTCGACTCGTCGAGTACGACGATGAAGAAAGACTACAAGAGAATAAGGGGTGTTCTCGATGAGGCTATCCTTGGCTACTCCAAAAATGGAGGCACCTTCGACAAGAATGGGCAATATATCAGGCCGGACACTAAAAAGCTCGGGTTCAAGGACGTGATCGACTTCCCTTGTATCAAGCAGCCAGCTGGCAGCATTAAGGAGGCCTTCTATGTCCTCCATCACCTTAAAGGGTTTGTCGAGGATGCAGAGATGATGTCTCTACCACCTAGTAAGAGAGACCCCATTAAAATGTCGAGGCAAATCAATGATGATGATCATAGAGAAGACTTCCATCGCTTCCAAGTAAAGCTCTCGGAAATTATCTTACAAGATGTATCCAACGCATCGGGGCTCTTACACCAACTCAGAGGGTTGTCTAAGAGGGATATCGAAGAACGCCTACATAGGCAGGGTGATGGAAGGACGTGGAAGACGAAGGACTTGTTCAAGCCGTTCCCGGAGCCGCTCAAGAAGACGTCTCGTTGACCGAGGCCGGTGTGCCTAGCATTACTTTGAATCGATGGACAATTTGTACCGTGTTGTAAACTAAACTTGCTTAATTTGCTTGAAACGGTGGTCGTCGTTGTTGGACTTCAATTACTACTGTAGTCATTATCGTTGAACCATATTACTTATGTGATACCGATGCTATATGTCTTTTAGGTTTATTATTATTTCCTTGCTTTAATTCTTGTGAATATGTATGCATGTGAACCCTCTAACTCTTTCCATTGCGTTATATACTAATATGCCTTGTGTCCATAGAGATGATGTACTACGTCGTGTTCGAGGGGCGGGTTCCAGGTGACATAGGCATCCCCAATGGGCCTGCCGAAGATGGTACCCGGGGTTTACTGAAGGCCCACAACCCGAAGGATAAGAAGAATCGGAAGCCCAACTTGCTAGTTAAGGAAAGATAGAGTTGTATTAGGAGATAGCGCTTGTAATATTGCGGGATGAGTTGGAAACCCTCCCGGACTCTGTAACTTGTGTATTACGAATCCCTCGGCTCCACCTCCTATATAAGGGGGAGTCGAGGGACAAAGAAAGCATCGATTCATTGTCTCACAAACCCTAGTTTTCATATCGTCGAGCACTTTTCGGCTGAAACCTTCGAGATCTACTTGCCCTCTACTTCTAACTAAAACCCTAGTCTACAACCCGTAGGCATTGACAAGTTAATCCCTTGTCAATTGGCGCCGTCCATGGGAATTAGAGGCGTCAAGGATCTGATCTCGATGGCACGTTCAAGATCGTCGACTTCGTCAACAGCAAGCAACGCGATGGATCGAGGTAAACAGATCGAAACTGGTCTAGTCGATTTTGTTCCTCACCCGCCCTCCCGTTTGGATGCATATGCGTATCTGGAGGAGCCCATGGAGATGACGTTCGGAAAGTTCCACTTCCGCGTCGAGAAAGAAGAAGCGTATCGTCTCGAAATTCCGATCTCGTCGGGATTATCGGCGGTCGATTCCGATCTTTCGAACTCAACATCGTCAATCGAGTCAGGCGAAGAGGAGACTTCATCACCACGCTTCATCAGTACTAGGGCAAGTGAAAAGCTTGCCAAGATCTTCAGCGACATGTCCTTCGAGTCATCTGCGGACTCCGATATAAGCGATAACTCGAGCAGCATCGACAGCTTCAACTTCATCGACAGATCCACTACTGTGGGCAAGGTCTTCACCAATCTCTATGATGGTGTCACCAAACCCAGCAAGGATCTTAATTCAAAATATCATCAGATTTATGCCATCGGAGAAACAAGTCGCGATCAGGAGGAAACATCAGAGGCTTTCGACGAGTTGGGAAATCCATACGTCGATCCCTCCGACCTAAGGTGAGGTCTAGGCAATAAATATGTTGGGCCTACACCACGTGTTAGAGTTCAACTTCCACAAGCAGCATGGGATAGAGCCGCAAGAGCTATGGATGGTTCAGAACCAATGGCCACAACCGCTACGACGGAAGAGTTGCAAGCATATCAATATAGGCTCGCTCGAGCTGGAAGGGAATTGGAAAAACAGAGAGCTGCTCTGAACAGGAGAAGGGAGGCAGCTTCCGCATCAAGCAGGCAACGGGCGGAGTTAAGTCGACATTCAGGAACTTCGGGAGATAGCCACAGAGAAGCTCGGAACAGAGCAAGATCTAGGCTGCAAAACATACCTGAGGCTGATAGGGAAAACTTGGTTCAAAACCTCGACATGTCCTTTATGTCGATAGACACGAGAGGGAACATTATCCCTAAGACACCGGAAGCTGGGTATATGGCGACGCAAGCCTTTATCCTCGCATCCCAGCCACCTCCCGGAGATCCAAGGGAAGCATTGTACAATATGGCTATGGCAGGAGTTGGGGCCATGGGAACGGCGTTTGTAACAACGCCTCCCGAAGGTTCAGCAAGGCAAAATAGTCCACGACCTGCGGCAGCAGCACCAGTTCCCGAGAGAACAGGTGGAGCAAGAGACACAGTAGCGCAAGCAAGGGTGGACAGAGCACGACAAAATAGAAGGGAACATCGGCACTCCCCAGAGATAGACGACGAGGATATGTGCGGGCTACCGTGCTTCACAAGGAGGGTCCGAAAAACTCGAGTTCCTTCAGGGTTTAAATTACCCGATAACTTCAAAAAATTCGACGGCATGCAAGATCCAGAGGACTGGCTAGTTGATTATCTCGAGACAGTGAAGCTGATAGGAGGAACCAGAGCAACAGCTATGCAGAGCATCCAAGTACACCTGAGTGGAGCTGCCAGGTCTTGGATAAAGAAGCTTCCTCTGGGTTCCATCGATAGCTGGGACAGTTTCGAGGACGTGTTTGTGATGTCTACGGGAGCTTCTATTCTTGTAGACAGTGTTGGGCCTCCAAGAGCAGAAGTTTGTAGAACAGCAGCAACTTTCCCTTAAGTGGATCACCCAAGGTTTATCGATCTCAGGGAGGAAGAGGTCAAAGATATCCCTCTCAAGCAACCCTGCAACCACAAAGCAAGAAGTCTCTTGTGTCCCCAACACACCTAATACAATAGGTGCACTAGTTCGGCGAAGAGATAGTGAGATGCAAGTAATATGGATGAGTATGAGTGGTAATAGCAATCTGAATAAAATATGGCAGCGAGTAAACATGCAACAAAACAGTAAACAAACGGAGATTCGATGCTTGGAAGCAAGGCCTAGGGATCCTGCTTTCACTAGTGGACACTCTCAACAATGATCACATAATAGGACTACTCTACACCCTCTTGTTGGATGATGAACACCACTAACTGTGTAGGATTACACGAACCCTAAATGCCAGAGTTAACAAGCTCCACAATATTCAATGTTCATATTTAAATAACCTTAGAGTGTAAGATAGATCGACACAATTACACCGAGAACTAACATAGCATGCACACTGTCACCATCACACTATGAAGGAGGCATAGATCACATCAATACTATCATAGCAATAGTTAACTTCATAATCTACGAGAGATTACAATCATACCCCACGCCAAGTACTACACGATGCACACACCGTCACCATTACACCGTGCAGGAGGAATAGAATACTTTAATAACATCACTAGAGTAGCACATAGATGATATTCAACTAGATCACATAAAGAGAGAGATGAACCACATAGCTACAGCGGAGCCCTCAGCCCCGGGGGTGAATTACTCCCTCCTCATCATGGAGACAGCGATGGCGGTGAAGATGGCGGTGGAGACGGCGGTGGAGATGACTCCGGGGGCAATTCCCCGTCCCGGCGGCGTGCCGGAACAGAGACTTCTGTCCCCCGAATTGGAGTTTCGCGATGGCGGCGGCTCTGGATGGTTTTCTCTGGTTTCGTCAAACTGGGTCGAGGTTTTAGGTCAGGGACGACTAAATAGGCGAAGAGTCGGAGTCGGAGGGGCCACAGGGGGCCCACAAACTAGGGGGCGCCCCCCCTTGGCCGCGCCGCCCTGTGGGGTGGGGCCCTCCAGGCTCCCCTCTGGCCTTTCTCCGGTGCTCTGGAAGCTTCCGGGAATTTTAAGATCTTCGGTGTTCATTTCGTCCGATTCCAAAAATATTTCCTTACTAGGATTTCTGAAACCAAAAACAGCAGAAAACAGCAACTGGCCCTTCGGCATCTCGTCAATAGGTTAGTTCCGGAAAATGCATAAAAACGATATAAAGTGTGCATAAAACATGTAGATATCATCAATAATGTGGCATGGAACATAAGAAATTATCGATACGTCGGAGACGTATCAGCATCCCCAAGCTTAGTTCCTGCTCGTGCCGAGTAGGTAAACGATAACAAAGATAATTTCTGGAGTGACATGCCATCATAATCTTGATCATACTATTGTAAGCACATGTAATGAATGCAGCGATCCAAAACAATGGTAAATGACATGAGTAAACAAATGAATCATATAGCAAAGACTTTTCATGAATAGTACTTCAAGACAAGCATCAATAAGTCTTGCATAAGAGTTAACTCATAAAGCAATAATTCAAAGTAAAGGTATTTGAAGCAACATAAAGGAAGATGAAGTTTCAGCGGTTGCTTTCAACTTGTAACATGTATATCTCATGGATATTGTCAACATAGAGTAATATAACAAATGCAATATGCAAGTATGTAGGAATCAATGCACAGTTCACACAAGTGTTTGCTTCTTGAGATGGAGAGAAATAGGTGAACTGACTCAACATAAAAGTAAAAGAATGGCCCTTCGCAGTGGGAAGCATTGATTGCTATATTTGTGCTAGAGCTTTGATTTTGAAAACAAGAAACAATTTTGTCAACGGTAGTAATAAAGCATATGTGTTATGTAAATTATATCTTACAAGTTGCAAGCCTCGTGCATAGTATACTAATAGTGCCCGCACCTTGTCCTAATTAGCTCGGATTCCCTGGATTATCATCGCAATGCATATGTTTTAACCAAGTGTCACAAAGGGGTACCTCTATGCCGCCTGTACAAAGGTCTAAGGAGAAAGCTCGCATCGGATTTCTCGCTATTGATTAATCTCAACTTAGACATCCATACCGGGACAACATAGACAACAGATAATGGACTCCTCTTTTATGCATAAGCATTCAACGACAGTTAATTTTCTCATATGAGATTGAGGATATTTGTCCAAAACTGAAACTTCCACCATGGATCATGGATTTAGTTAGCGGCCCAATGTTCTTCTCTAACATTATGCATGCTCTAGCCATTCTAGCGGTAAATCTCCCTTACTTCAGACAAGACGGACATGCATAGCAACTCACATGATATTCAACAAAGAGTAGTTGATGGCGTCCCCAGGAACATGGTTATCGCACAACAAGCAACTTAATAAGAGATAAAGTGCATAAGTACATATTCAATACCACAATAGTTTTTAGGCTATTTGTCCCATGAGCTATATATTGCAAAGGTAGAGGATAGAAATTTAAAGGTAGCACTCAAGAAATTTACTTTGGAATGGCGGAGAAATACCATGTAGTAGGTAGGTATGGTGGACACAAATGGCATAGTGGTTGGCTCAAGGATTTTGGATGCATGAGAAGTATTCCCTCTCGATACAAGGTTTAGGCTAGCAAAGTTTATTTGAAACAAACACAAGGATGAAGCGGTGCAGCAAAACTCACATAAAAGACATATTGTAAACATTATAAGACTCTACACCGTCTTCCTTGTTGTTCAAACTCAATACTAGAAATTATCTAGACCTTAGAGAGACCAATTATGCAAACCAAATTTTAGCAAGCTCAATGTATTTCTTTATTAATAGGTGCAAAGTATATGATGCAAGAGCTTAAACATGAGCACAACAATTACCAAGTATCACATTATCCAAGACATTTTACCAATTACTACATGTATCGTTTTCCGATTCCAACCATATAACAATTTAACGAAGCAGTTTCAACCTTCGCCATGAAAATTAAAAGCTAAGAACACATGTGTTCATATGAACCAGCGGAGCGTGTCTCTCTCCCACACAAGCATTTATTCAAACAAAAACAAAAACAAAAGCACACAGACGCTCCAAGTAAAGTACATAAGATGTGACCGAATAAAAATATAGTTTCAAGAGAAGGAACCTGATAATTTGTCGATGAAGAAGGGGATGCCTTGGGCATCCCCAAGCTTAGATGCTTGAGTCTTCTTGAAATATGCAGGGATGAACCACCGGGGCATCCCCAAGCTTAGACTTTTCACCCTTCTTGATCGTAGTATATCATCCTCCTCTCTTGACCCTTGAAAACTTCCTCCACACCAAACTCAAAACAACTCATTAGAGGGTTAGTGCATAATCAAAAACTCACATGTTCAGAGGTGAAACAATCATTCTTAACACTTCTGGACATTGCCCAAAGCCACTGGAAGTCAATGGAACAAAGAAATCCATCCAACATAGCAAAAGAAGCAATGCGAAATAAAAGGCAGAATCTGTCAAAACAGAACAGTCCGTAAAGACGAATTTTATTGAGGCACCAGACTTGCTCAAATGAAAATGCTCAAATTTAATTAAAGTTGCGTACATACCTGAGGATCACTCACGTAAATTGGCAGAATTTTCTGAGTTACCTACAGAGAATTCATCCCAGATTCGTGACAGCAAGAAATCTGTTTCTGCGCAGTAATCCAAATCTAGTATGAACCTTACTATCAAAGACTTTACTTGGCACAACAATGCAACAAAATTAATATAAGGAGAGGTTGCTACAGTAGTAACAACTTCCAAGACACAAATATAAAACAAAATTACTGTAGCAAAATAAACACATGGGTTATCTCCCAAGAAGTTCTTTCTTTATAGCCATTAAGATGGGCTCAGCAGTTTTAATGATGCACTCGCAAGAAATAGTATTTGAAGCAAAAAGAGAGCATCAAGAGGCAAATTCAAAACACATTTAAGTCTAACCCACTTCCTATGCAAAGGAATCTTATACACAAATGAATTCATGAAGAACAAAGTGACAAGCATAAGAGGATAAAACACGAGTAACTTCAAGATTCTCAACATAAAGAGGGGAAACTTAATATTATTAAGATGCATATAACCATGTTTCCCTCTCTCATAATAACTTTCAGTAGCATCATTGATGAAATCCACAATATACCCATCACTTAAAACATTCTTGTCATGGTTCATATGCATAGAAGTATCATTAATTTTGGCATAAGAAGAGTTCTTCTCATTAATAGTAATTAGAGCAAGATTATTATCAAGAATTTGAACATGGTAAACAAGTTGCATATTAAGGGAATTGTTTTTGGCAATCCAATCATAAATATGACAAGTTTCATAAGGATAGTTATAACTTATATCATAGCATTCTTTATAATAATCATCAAAGGTCGGAGGCACAGTGTCATCATAAGAAATAGAATAGTTATCTTGCACAGTCAGTTTATCTGTGACCATGCCATCATTGTTATTAGAAGGAGATGTATCAAACACATAATGATCAGTAGAAAAAGGATTTTCAAACACTTCTTCCCCAAGCTTAGAGCTTTCTATATCATTATGGGAGGAAGCATGGATAGCACTGATACTATGGCAATTATTATCATCATTTTCAGAATTAGTTTCCCAGAGATTTGCAATATCAAAAGTAGTGTGCTCATTCAAATCATGATCACTAATGTATGTAAAGGGTATAGGAAGATCATTGTATTCAGATTCATTATCATAATAATCATTAGGAGCAACATACTTACGGTTACCTAGCGTTATCTCATTCACGCGGGGATATGCCGTTACCTCTTTCTCTTTATTCTCCTTCTTCTTCTTCTTCTTCTTCTTCGTTCCCTTCTTCTTCTTCTTCTCTTCCTTCTCCTTGTTCCCTTCTTTAGGAGGAAGAGGCTTGAAGGGTGGCTTGTCCGCATAACCTGATTTACTTTCAGAAACAATAGAAGAAACTTGGGAGGATTCCTCCTTTTCATTAATTAGTTCAAAACACACAGCGGTCCTATCATATTTTAGCAAGGTGTCATCTTCTAAAATATTTTGTATGTAAGTATTTGTATGGCTATTATCAATGCAATAAGAAAAACACCCATGCAGGACGTCATCAATATCAAGATCACTCATATGTAACAAAGAGATTTTTCTTGAGAGCTCTTCACACCACAAAAATAAAGTAAGTTCATCATGCTGATTAGGAGTAATTTCATCATCACAACACCAATTTGTAGCACTCATGGGGTTCAAATTATCATTGGAGGAGCATTGAAAATTAAAATGACCCACTCCATGGCAAAGTTCACAAATAAAAGGATACAGGGCACACACTTTTTTACCAAGATCATCTAGAGCCCTAAACCACTTTCTAGTTTTTTCGTTAATATGATGGATACAATATTCATCTTTGATTTGATTAATTCCACAAGGTCTATGCATTCCACAAAAATTAACATGCTTATAGGAAATAGCATTCTTAGGAGTTTGAGCATGCTTATTGCAATCATTAACAACAATTGTCGTGGTATCGTCACGGCATATGCCATAGGGTGGCTAATCGAAGTGGTTCCTGAGGGATCTCACGGCGGTATCCGGATGCGGGTATGGGCACGAGCGACACGGCGACGTACCCAGGTTCGAGGCCCTCCGATGGAGGTAAAACCTCTACTCCTGCTATGAGTGTATATGATGATCACACAGTACAATGGTGCTCCTAGAGCTGTGTCCGGCTGCTCCTGAGAGGCTAAGGGAGATGATGGTCTCTCTCACAGGGCAGCTCTGTAGGTAGGTGAAAGCAATAAATGATCGATCCCCTGCACGAGAGGGGGTAGTGCGGCTTATATAGGCACCGGCACTTTACATATAAGACCCTATAGTTTACTGGCCGGCTTGGCCGGCTCCGGCTCCCGCTCCTTCCCGAGGCGGTGACGTCAGGAGTGGTTGAGGCATCGTGGCCTGTCCCATCCGGCTGCCACGGTCAGCGGTATGGAGAGGAGGTGTCCCTGTCTCTGTCAGCCACTGTAGCCAGTACGGATCGTCGTAAGCCCTGACGGCCTGTCCGGCGCGTGGCACTATTGCTCCACAGTGCCCCGCGCTTTACGGAAGATGAAGTCAGCGTGGACTTAAGGAACCCGGACCACCGACCCGGTTCCTTCCAGTGCAAGACTCGCCAGCCTCGAATCGGTCTGAGGTACAAACCCCAGTCGGATATGGCTTGTAGAAGCCGGCCCAGCTACAGCATTGGTGGCCGTAGCCAGGCCGACTAGAACCTAGAGCCTGCCGGCTTCCGTACCAGCCGGCCACGGCGCCAGCCGGCTGCTCCTCAGCCGGCCTGAGCCGCGAGCCGGCCAGTGGCCAGCCGGCAGCTCCGCGTCCATTGCCCTACCCGGGGTCTTCCCCCCGACATTAGCCCCCGAAGCTGGCAAGGTCCTGCGTTTGGAAGGACCTAGGCAGGTTTTCCTGGCTTCTCGAATATATTAAACGGCGCTTGGAGGGGCCGACTGAGAATTTCCATTCAGCCGGCTGCGCCCTCATCCGGCTCGTTCCTGCCGGCTGCTTCTAGCCGGCCACTTTTTACACTTGTACAGTTTTTGCTTTCTCGCAAGATCTGATGGCGCCTCCGCCTTGCTGATGAATTTTGGCTCGAGTGGAACTTATTGTCCGGCTCCGGCTTGCGGCGCGCCGGAGTCTCCGCCGCCTCGGGCCCTGCGCCCGACTTGACTGGTCTGACGCCTGGCCTGGCGGTCGGTTCGTCTGGTCACATCAATGTCCCTCCGGATCCGGTGCGGTAGTGGGCGACGTGGTGTGGCCGTTTCTGGTAACGGTAGCGGTCGTGGGAGGAGTTACGGCGCAGTAAATCCGGAGACGTGGCCCACGTCGGCCACTTGGAGGCCAACCGCCCGCCGCGGTCGGCTATAAATGCCGCGGGGGCGGTACCGAGGCGGCACTTGCCCCTTTCTTCCTCCTCGCGCTCCTGCCTCGCTCCTTCTCTTCACCCGAGCTCTTCGCTGCTCCGCCGCCGTTCCTCTTCCGTTCTTCTGGCGAACCTCAGCGAGCGGTTGCCCCGACGATCCTCCGCCGAGCCGCCGCCGCAAACCCGCCAATCCGGCGCCACGGGGCCACGCGCATCGACGGCGCGCCCTTCTCCACCGCGATCTCCTCCGGCGAGGAGCGGCTCTTCTTCGCCCTTCCGCCTCTCCTGGTCCTCCTCTTCTTCTTCGTCCTCGATGGCCCAGCCGAGCGGCTCCTGGAAGGGTTCCTATATGCAGGACGACGACATTGCCCGGCTCGTGCGCCTCCGCCGCATCCCGGCGGGGGTGATCACCAGGGCGCCGGGCGCGGAGAAGGAGCCTCTGCCGGAGCCCGGCGAACGCGTGGTCTTCGGCGCGCATCTCGACCGCGGATTGGGTCTGCCGGCTTCCAACTTCTTCCGCCGGTTTCTCGACCACTTCGGCCTGCAGCCGCATCACCTGCCGGCCAACGCCATGATCCTCCTCAGCTGCTACGTGGCCTTCATGGAGGGCTACGCCGGCTTGTGGCCGGACGTGGAG
The DNA here is from genome assembly GCF_019359855.2 of Lolium perenne. Classification (NCBI taxonomy): domain Eukaryota; kingdom Viridiplantae; phylum Streptophyta; class Magnoliopsida; order Poales; family Poaceae; genus Lolium; species Lolium perenne. Next base: position 195,725,404 of record NC_067245.2, read on the forward strand.
TTTTGGAGCCGGCTCTTCTACATCAAGGCGCAGACGACCGAAGGCCGCCTGAGGACCTGCGGCGCCGCCTCCATCTATCCTCGCACGGGTACGTCCTTCCCGCGGATTCCGACTGTCGATTCTGTAAAGAATTGGCAGATGTCTTTCTTTTACGTGCGGAACGAGAGCCCGGCCTTCGACCATCTCAACCTGCCGGAATACAACCCGGCCCCGCCAGTCGGCCGGATCAACTGGGGCTTCAATGCCAAGTCCTCGGACCCGGACGCGGAGGTGAACCTCCTGTGGGACTTCCTGGGCCAGTGCGTCGCGGAGGGCCGGCTGAGTGCCGAGGACCTTCTCTGCACCTACATCTCGCGCCGGGTCATACCGCTTCAGTGGCGCGTCCACAAGATCGGCCATATGTCCGGCCGGCTCGACCCGACACGGACATCGAAGGTGGAGCTCTCCAAGTCCCAGGTGGCTCACCGGGTGAACAACATCACCAAGGCCAACATGCCGGACAACTGGAATTGGGGGCTGCCGCCTTACAACCGGGAGCAGCCGCCTGAACTGGTAAGTTTAACGTTTTTGCCGTCTTCCGGCTTGCGGCTGCGTGGCCGACTTGATATTTATCTTGTTGTTTTCAGCTTTTCACCCGCCAAGGCATCGAGGATGGCGACTTGGCGACGAAGGTCTGGATGCCGGATCACATCGACCCGGCTGACCTAGCCGGCGACCAAGCCGGTGACGACGATCTGCCGGTGGTGCAGGATCAGGGCGGCCAGGGGGAGCATAACCCGCCGCCTTCGCCTGAGCATGAGCAGGAGCAGGAGCAGGAGCAGGAGCCGGCCCAATCCGGCACGGGGCCCATCCCGGCGGTGCCTCTGCGCGCGGCGCCGCCTACGAACACGGCGACTTCTGCGCCGAAGGGGAGGAAGCGGGCCGGCGTCGGGTCTACGGCCGCTTCGGAGGCGAGGGCCAAGAAACAGCGCCGGCTGGCGCCCAAGAAGGTCCCGGAGAAAGCCGGGTGAGTTCTTTTTCCTTTGTTGTTTGATTCCTTTTCTTTCCTTCCTCTCTGTACTTATCTTTTCTTGCTTGTTCAACTAGGGCCGCGATTAAGTTTACCCAGGGAGGCGGCTCTCGGCAGGCTCCTCCCGTCACGTCGCCGCTTCAGCGGCAGAGGAGGGAGCCAACCCCGCAACCTTCGGCACGCGCGCGCACGCCGCCGGCTGCTAACGTGCCGCCTGCGGCCACGCCGCCTTCTGCGGGGGCGTCTTCTTCTGCCGCGCCTGGCGGCGGAGACCAGGGTCAGTCGGCGCGCCGGCCGACCCTAGACGACATGTTCCCGCGCCGCGCCCCGTTTGTGGAGCAGGCGGCCGGAGCTGGCAGGGGCATGCCATCTGCGGCTGGAGCTGGAGCTGGTGGGGCTGCGCCGCCTTCGACCGGAGTCGGCGGGCCCGCGCCCAACGTCGTGGTGCTGGAGAGCTCTCCGGAAGGAGCGCCTCAAGCGCCGGATGCGACGGCTCCCACCGGGCCGACTGCTTCGACCGCGCCGCCTCCAGCTTCGGAGCCGACGAGGAGGGAGCCGACCGGGAAGGAGCCGGCGAGGGAGGAGCCAGCGCGCTCGAAGGACGCCGACTCCCGGGCGCTGGTGAGGACGAAGGGCCCGCCGGGCCCAACTGAGGGCCTTCATGTGGCCAAGGGGGCCCGGCTGCTGCATGTGCCGTCTGCCTCTGACTCCAGCCTTGGCTCGGCTGGAACCATGGAGGCTGCGTGGCACAAGGCGGATACTTGCGAGGTGTTCAGCCGGGAGGGACAGCCTGGTGCGGCGCCCATGAAGGTGGTCTTCTCCGGCTACCGGGCCAGCCTTAAGAACAAGGCCGCCGAGGCCCTTGCCCAGCTAGCAACGCTGGAGGATGCTGACAAGGTAGGTGTCTTCTTGTTTTTGCAATTTTGTTATTATCCTGGTAGCCCTCCGAGGCATGGTCCGGCTGCTTGGAGCCGGTCCGGGTTTCGTCTGGATATCTGATTGTTTCTTTCAGGCGGTTACGGAGCGACGCACCGTCTTGTACAACAAGGTGGTGACTAGTTACCACAAGGCCAAGATCGAGCGAGCCGGCTTGGCTCGCGAGCTGGAGGCTGTCAAGGGTGAGGCCTTCTCTCTTTTGACTTGCTTTTCCTGTGAGTTTCTTTTTTACTGACGGCCCATTTTTGCCGGCTTGCAGCTGAGGCCGCCCGGATCCCACAGCTGGAGTCGGACCTCCGGGTTGCCCGCGCTCAATGCGCCACAAGTGAGGAGGCGAACCGGGCTGCTGCCGCCAAGCTGAAGGTGGCTGACGGGGAGCTGAAACGGCTGCGCCTTCTTGAGGCTAACCATCTCAAGGAACTTGCCGCCCTCAAGAAGGAGCAGGAGGAAAAGCTGGAGGGTCTGAGCAAGCGGTTGGAGGAGGTGGAGCGGCAACGGCTTTCGCTTCAGCAGGAGGTGACCACCAAGTCCAACGAGCTGTCGGCCACCGCCAAGCGGTGGTTGGGGGAACTTAGCGCGCTCGACCGCGGCTTGGCGGGTGAGTTTTGTCTTATGCCTTCCCTTTTGCCGGCTTTCGGCCGTCGGCTGCCGGCTTAGGTTGGCAGCCGGCGGCAGAAACTTGATTTTTTCGATATCTCCATCTTCGGGCTGGGGGCAGTCGGTTTTTGCCGGCTGCCGCCAGGCTTTAGAGCTTCGGAATCTCCATCTTCAGGCTGGGGGCAGTCGGATCTTGCCGGCTGCCGCCAGGCTTACTTTAGGACTTCGAAAATTTGCATTTTTCAGCTTATTTCGGCTTTGATGGCTTCTGACATGCTTTTCTTCTTTGCAGCGGCCTTCCCTGAGGCGCAGGAGGAGGCGTTAGCGGCAGTTGGCAGGGCGCGGGAGGATCGCCGGCAGGCCACTGGGGAGCAGAGCTCCGACTGCTTCACCATGGACGACTATCTGGCGTCCATCGCCGCCCGCGTGGAGCCGGTCACCAAGCTTGGCTGGGAGCTGCGGAAGGCGGCGGAGGAGCTGATCCGACTGCTGTGGCCGACGGAGACGCTGCCGGAAGATCTCTCCAATCTCATCGCTTGGCTGGAGAGGGCTCCCGACCGCTTCTTGGACTGGAAGGAGTCGGCCACGCGCGCCGGAGCCGATATGGCGCTATCTTTTGTGCTTTCCTGGTATAACGAGGTTAGCCTCGACCAGCTGGAGTGCCGGCGCGCCGGCGTGGAGGACAAGCTCCCGGCGGAGAACAAGGCTGCTCGGCTTGCCCGCGCCTGCGCCATTGCCGACTTCGTCGACAAGTCCGTCTTCATCGCGGACCCGAATCCGCCGTCTGACGACGAGGAGGAGGAGGCTGAGGACGAAGAGGCGGACGACGTGCCCGAGGATGACCCGGCAGCCGGCTCCGCTGATGCCCCTCCGGCTTAGATTTCCTGCTTTCCAGTTGTTCTTTTGCCAAGACAATTTATTAAATCCCCGGGATGCCGGGTGCAGATGTATGAATATTATCGCTCTTTAATTATGTCACACTTTAATGTGTTTGTTAATCATTTGTGTGCCGAGTTGCTTTCGTTCGACTCGTTCGCTTTTTCCCATCCGCCCCACTCTTTGGCTGTGCTCTTGCCGGTCGTACGTCCGACTTGCGATCCGTCGCCGGATCAAGAGCGGGCATTGGGTGAGGCCGACAGTATTTCAGTCGAACGGGCTGAATTCGGCAATCCGGCACTTTTATGAAAAGTTGCAAGTCAACTCGCTTTTACTCTTTCCCTTAGTCGTTTTTCGCGTGCCGGCTCCCTAGGCCTTACTCCCGCCAGCCGGACAGCCGGGTTGCGGTCTGTAGCTGGATCGGAAGCCGGCTGTCGGAAACCGGATCACGTTACTGAGCCGACCGCGTGAGAGGGTTCAAGCCAATTGGCGAAACAAGGTAAAGTACGCGAAAAACTTGTCGGAAACGGCGCTCTTGGCGCAAGCTTTTTCATAACTCACAAAAGGGATACAAGGGATACATACATTCCTGCTCTCATGTGTAAAATGGGCGGAGTAACCTGACATTCCAGGGACGTTTAGTCTCCTCGTCAGCCTTGTCCGGCTTGTTTTCTCTAGCCTCTTGGGCATCTATGAGATAGTAGGAATCATTGCCTACCGCCTTGCTCACGATGAAGGGACCCTCCCATGGGGATGATAGTTTATGCTGTCCGGCTGTCCTCTGGATCAGCCGGAGCACTAGGTCTCCTTCTCGGAATGCTAAGGGCTGGACCTTCCGGCTGTGATAGCGTCGGAGGCTTTGCTGGTAGATAGTAGATCTAGACTCAGCCAGCAGCCGGGCCTCTTCGACCAGGTCAACTCCATCTTCGCGAGCTTCTTTGGCTTCGGCTTCTGTGTAGAGCTTGATCCTTGGCGCATCATGCTCGATATCAGTCGGCAGGACGGCTTCGGCCCCGTATACGAGGAAAAATGGTGTGAAGCCGACTGAGCGGTTTGTCGTTGTGCGCAGGCTCCACAGCACATTGGGCAGTTCTTCGATCCAGCAGCCGGCTGCTCGCTCGAGCGGCTCCACCAGTCGGGGCCGGATGCCGGCTAGGACTAAGCCGTTAGCCTTCTCCACTTGTCCGTTGGACTCTGGGTGTGCCACAGAAGATAGGGCCATCCGGATCCCCATTTCCCCGCAATAGCGAGAGAAGATGCCTTGGGAGAAGTTGGTGCCGTTGTCGGTGATGATGGTGTGGGGGTAGCCGAATCTCACAATGATTTCCTTGAGGAATGTGATGGCTGTGGACCCGTCCAGTTTCTTGATTGGCTTGGCTTCGATCCACTTGGTGAATTTGTCAATCATCACCAAGAGATGTGTCATGCCGCCTCACGCTGTTCTGAATGGGCCTACCATATCCAAGCCCCATACGGCAAATGGCCATGTGATGGGGATGGTTTTCAAGGCGGAAGCCGGCTGGTGTCTACGCTGCGAAGCGACAGCCGTTGCACTTCGTCACCACATCGTCTGCGACGCTGAGCGCAGTCGGCCAGTAAAAACCGTGCCGGAAGGCTTTGGCCACTATGGCTCTGGATGAGGCGTGATGTTCGCACTCTCCTTGATGGATTTCCCGTAGGAGTTCAATCCCTTCAGCCGGCTCGACGCACCGCTGGAACACCCCACTTACGCTGCGTTTGTACAGCTGGTGGTTGATGATGGTATAGGCCTTGGCCCTTCTCTCAATCTGCCTGGCCTGGACTCTATCATCAGGCAGCACACCATTGGTGAGGTAGGAGAGGAATTCTTGTGCCCATGAAGGTACGCATCTTATCTCGAATACGCTAACCAACAGGGCCTCCTGCGTGGGAGCTTCCGGGTTCGACTGCATGGTCGCCGGGTTCGGCTTGCTAGCCGGCGGGTTCGGCTTGCTAGCCCCCGAGTTTGGCGATGAAGCCCCGGGTTGGACTGAGAAGTCCGCGGGTTCGGCTTGGTAGCCGGCGGGTTGGGCTGGTTTGCCCCCGAATTGGGCGTTGAAGCCCCGGGTTCGGCTGAGCAGCCCCCGGGTCAGCCGGCACGAATATTGAATCCGAGTCCGGTGACGGTATGATGGACGGCTTCTTGAGAACCGCCAAGGCGACACCCGGCGGAATAGCTTGCCGGGTTGAGCCAATCTTGGATAAGGCATCAGCCGCCTCGTTGTTTGCTCGTGGCACGTGGTGGAATTCGCAGCCGTCGAAGAAGCCGGATAACTGTTGGACATGGAAGCGGTATGAGGCCATGTTGGCGTCCTTCGCGTCCCAGTCGCCAGATGCTTGCTGTATGACCAAGTCGGAGTCGCCGAAGCAGAGTATGCGACGCACGCCAATCTCCTTGGCCAGCTTCAGCCCATGAATGAGCGCTTCATACTCCGCCACATTGTTGGATGCGGCGAAGTGGATCTGCAGGACGTAGTCCAGCCGGTCTCCCTTGGGAGAGGTGATGACGATGCCGGCTCCCAGGCCATTGCGCATCTTCGAGCCGTCGAAGTGCATCTTCCAGTGTGTGGAATCCGGCACAGGCGGCAGGTACTGCATCTCAGCCCAGTCGACGAAGAAGTCGGCTAGGATCTGCGACTTGATGGCTGTGCGTGGCTCGTAGAGGATGGTGTGGGCGGCTAGCTCCAGGGCCCACTTGGCAACCCGGCCGTTGGCATCCTTGCTGCCGATGATTTCCGCCAAAGGCGCTGTGGCAACCACCCTGATGGGGTGCTCTTGGAAGTAGTGCTTGAGCTTCTTGGCCGCCATGTACACGCCGTAGGTGACCTTCTGGTAGTGGGGGTAGTTTTGCTTCGACTGGGAGAGCACTTCGCTGAGGTAATAGACTGGGCGCTGGACCAGCTGCTCTCTGTTTTCGGCTTCTTTGCGCTCCACCACCAGGACGACGCTAACCACTCGGTTGGTGGCTGCGATGTACAACAGCATCGGCTCCATTGAAGCCGGCGTTGCAAGGATTGGCGCGGTTGAGAGCACGCGCTTCAAGTCACGGAAAGCTTCATCCGCCTGCGGTGACCAGACGAATTTGTCCGCCTTCCTCATCAATTGATACAGGGGCAGTGCCTTCTCCCCCAGCCGGCTGACGAAGCGGCTCAAGGAAGCCAGGCAGCCAGCAAACTTCTGGACGTCCTTGAGGCACTGCGGCAGTTCCATCTTCTCCAGGGCACTGATCTTGTCCGGGTTGGCTTCGATCCCTCGCTGAGAGACGAGGTAGCCAAGGAGCTGGCCAGACGGCACGCCGAATGTGCACTTGGCCGGGTTGAGCTTCATCCGGAATCTTCTCAGATTGGTGAAGGTTTCTCTCAGGTCATCAAGGAGGGTAGTCGTCTCCTTGGTCTTTACAACGACATCATCCACATATGCGTGAACGTTTCTGCCGATTTGATCCTGCAAGCATTTTTGCATGCACCTTTGGTAGGTGGCGCCTGCATTTTTCAAGCCGAACGGCATAGTCGTGTAGCAGTAAGCCCCGTACGGGGTAATGAACGAAGTCTTTATTTGATCAGCCGGATTCAAAGGAATCTGGTGGTAGCCTGAATAGGCATCTAGGAAAGACAACAGTTCACAGCCGGCAGTCGAGTCTATAACTTGATCTATGCGCGGCAGGGGAAAGGGATCCTTTGGGCACGCCTTGTTCAGGCTGGTGTAGTCGATACACATGCGCCAGGAGCCGTTCTTCTTCAAAACCAGGACCGGGTTCGCCAACCAGTCCGGGTGCAGCACTTCCATGATGAAGCCGGCAGCTAGGAGCCGGGCGATTTCTTCACCGATGGCCTTCCTTCGTTCTTCGGCGAAGCGCCTGAGAGGCTGCTTCACCGGCTTGGCTTCAGGCCGGACGTGGAGGTGGTGCTCAGCCAACTCCCTCGGCACACCCGGCATGTCTCTTGGAGTCCATGCGAAGATGTCCCGATTCTCACGGAGGAAGCTGGTGAGCTCGCTTTCCTATTTCTTGTTCAAGCCGGCACCGATGGTGACGAACTTGTCCGGCTGCGCCGGGTCCAGCAGGATCTTCTTGGTGTTGTCGGCCGGCTGGAAGTGAGTCGTCCCAGCCGGGTTGCCCGCAGCCGGCATGTCTGTCTGCGCGGCTTTGGCGAGGGCGACGGCGTCGTGGATGAGCTGCTTCTCGGTGGCGATGACCAGCGTCTGGGCCATCTTGGAGCTCTGCGTGGCGCAGTCCATGGAGCGGCGATAGTCGCCGGCTACGGTGATGACCCCCTTGGGGCCAGGCAGCTTCATCTTCAGGTACCCATAGTGGGGCACCGCCATGAACTTGGTCAGGGCCGGCCTGCCCAGGAGCGCGTGGTAGGGACTCACGAGGTCCACCACCTCGAACTCGATTCTCTCTGTGCGGAAGTGGTCCGGCTGCCCGAACATCACCTCCAGCGTGATCCGGCCGATCGGCTGGCAGCAATGGCCTGGCACGATGCCATGGAAGACGGTGGGGGTGGGGCGCAACTCGGCCTCCTGGATGCCCAGCTTGCGGGCGGTGTCGCGGTAGAGGATGTTGATGCTGCTGCCGCCGTCGATGAGGACGCGCGAAAAACGCACGCTGCGCCGGGTTGTGCCGATGGTGGGGTCGAGGACCATGGCGTAGCTGCCCGGCTTCGGCAGGACAGCCGGTGTGTCGCGGCGATCAAAAGTGATGGCCTGCTCTGACCAGTTTAGGTACTGGGGGACCGGCGGTATGACCGCGTTGACCTCGAGGGAACGGCGCTCTTGGCTCGTCCTGTCCTCGGGCTCGGAGGTGAAGACGATGTAGGTGGCGTCTTCGGCCAGATATCGGCCGCCATGGTGCACTTGGTTAGCCTCGTGGTGCTCGAGGTTGGCGTTCTCTGCGCCGGCTTGGCCACCCGGCCCGCCGGCTGGTGGGGGCGGGGGGGGAGGCGGTAGAGGTTCACCGCTTGTCAGCCGCTTCATGAAGTGGCAGTCGCGGGTGGTGTGGTTGGAGGGGTTCTTGCCGCTGTGGTATTTGCACGGCGAGTCGAGCATTTGCTCAAAGGTGTACTTCGGCTTCCACTGCCGGTCTTGCTTCTGGCGGCGGCTGCCGCCTGCCGCGTTGTCTGCCACGGCGGCTACGTGGGCGGAGCCGTACCGGCGGTCCGGCTGGTCGCTGTGACGCTTGCCGCGGTAGTTGTCCCGCCGGCTGCCATGCGAGCCGCCCTCGGCCGGCTTGTGCTCAGCCGGCCTGTTGTTGTCCCGCCTTGCTGGAGCTGGTGAAATATCAGCCGGCGCCTTGCCGGCTTCCTCTGCCAGCGCGTATTTGTCGGCGATGGCCATCAAGGCGGCCATCGACTTGGGGTCACTGCGGCGCAACTTGTGCCACAGCATGGTGTTGGGCCGACAGCCTCCCATGAAGAAGCTGATGGCCTGCATCTCGTGCACGCCCTCGCAAGAGTTGCGCATCTCGCACCAACGCGTCAGGTACGCGCGATCCGTCTCGTCGGGGCCCTGCTTGCACATCTCGAGCTGCTGGGGGCGACCCGGCCGGCGATAAGTGCCGGTGAAGTTGCTGATGAAGGCGGCTTCGAAGTCCAGCCAGCCGTTTATGCTGCCGGCTGGCAGGTTGTTGAGCCACGTGCGGGCGGAGCCGAGTAGCATCAGGGGGGAGTAGCGCACAGCCCAGCGCTTGTTGCCTTTGGCGATGCCGACTGCGGTGGAGTAGTCCTGCAGCCAGTCCTCCGGCTTGGCGGTGCAGTCGTACTTGGGGGTGTCGCGCGGGAGCTGGAAGCCGTCGACCATGGGCTCGTTGAGGATCCGCGGCCCGAAGCACTTTGGGCCGGCTGGCCCCTCTTCTTCCGCGATGCGGGATTGAACCAGCCGGTCGAGGCGGTCCCGGGCGTCGGTGGGCTCGATGCGCGGGCCCAGCCGGGAGTGTGCCGGCTGGCGCGCGCCGCTTGCTTCTGGAGCCGGCCGGTGATGACGGCGGGGCCCGGAGTCTTGCTCCTGGTTCCGGCTTGGAGGGGCCCGGCTGCGGCTGCTGCCGCTCGGCTGGTGGCTTGGCCGGCCCGAGCTGTGCGTGGCCCGGGAGTCATGGCGCCGGCTTGGTGTTGGGGAGGCGGATTCGGCCGTGTCCCTGGCGCCTTCCCTGTCGTTGCCTGCAGCTCCACGAGCGTGAGAAGCTCTGGGGGCATTGACATACCTGGGGTCGGCGATCTGTCTGTTGGCTGCGTTGAGCAGCTCAGTCACCCGCTTGGTCTGGCGGCGTAACTCTTCGCCTTCGAGGCGGTTCAGCTCTTCCGCGGCGGCTTCTGCCGCGCGCACGTTCTTGTCGGGGGTGTTGTAGACGGGGAGCTCCGCGGACGGAGCCGGCGAAGGAGCGCCGTCGCGGGCGATCTCAGCGCCAAGGTCGCGGCCCCTGCGGCGGATATGGCCGGCTCGGCTTGGCTCGTCGCCGCCTGGAGTGAGGCCGTGGGCGCGGCTGTATTCGCGCTGGGTGATCTCCATCTGGCGCTTAGCGGCAGCCAGTTCTTCGGTTTGCTTGAGGAGGAGCTGGCGGTGCGCCTCCAAGTCCGCCTCGATGGCGGTGGGGTCTGCACCAGGCGTGAGCGGGGTGCTCAGTTTTGCCCGGACTGCATCCAGCCGGGACGGTGGTGGTGGCGCTTTCGGGCCCGAGCCGGAGGCGTTGGGGTCGATGTTGCGCTCCAGGTCGGGGCCGCGCATGCGCGGGTTCTTGGTGGGGAGCTCGTCGCCAGCCATCATGACTTGCACGACGGCGGGGCTGGCGGAAGCGCTGCTGCCGGCTCGCGGAGGAGGGCTAGCGCAGCGCAGCACCTGCCGCGGGTAGCGCGGCGGTGCGACGGTGGCGACGTAGACGTCGAAGCTGCCGAAGGAGATGACGCTGCCGCCGGCTGGGAAGGGGCGGTCTGCGAAGCAGCCAGCGTTGTCGCTGACGCAGTTGAGGGAGCCGAATCTCCAGATCAAGCCTGAAGCGACTCGCTCGCCGGTGGTGATGGTGAGGCCCGTCCGGATGAAGACACCGGCCGAGGATGCTGAAGGCCCCACGGTGGGCGCCAAATGTCGTGGTATCGTCACGGCATATGCCATAGGGTGGCTAATCGAAGTGGTTCCTGAGGGATCTCACGGCGGTATCCGGATGCGGGTATGGGCACGAGCGACACGGCGACGTACCCAGGTTCGAGGCCCTCCGATGGAGGTAAAACCTCTACTCCTGCTATGAGTGTATATGATGATCACACAGTACAATGGTGCTCCTAGAGCTGTGTCCGGCTGCTCCTGAGAGGCTAAGGGAGATGATGGTCTCTCTCACAGGGCAGCTCTGTAGGTAGGTGAAAGCAATAAATGATCGATCCCCTGCACGAGAGGGGGTAGTGCGGCTTATATAGGCACCGGCACTTTACATATAAGACCCTATAGTTTACTGGCCGGCTTGGCCGGCTCCGGCTCCCGCTCCTTCCCGAGGCGGTGACGTCAGGAGTGGTTGAGGCATCGTGGCCTGTCCCATCCGGCTGCCACGGTCAGCGGTATGGAGAGGAGGTGTCCCTGTCTCTGTCAGCCACTGTAGCCAGTACGGATCGTCGTAAGCCCTGACGGCCTGTCCGGCGCGTGGCACTATTGCTCCACAGTGCCCGCGCTTTACGGAAGATGAAGTCAGCGTGGACTTAAGGAACCCGGACCACCGACCCGGTTCCTTCCAGTGCAAGACTCGCCAGCCTCGAATCGGTCTGAGGTACAAACCCCAGTCGGATATGGCTTGTAGAAGCCGGCCCAGCTACAGCATTGGTGGCCGTAGCCAGGCCGACTAGGACCTAGAGCCTGCCGGCTTCCGTACCAGCCGGCCACGGCGCCAGCCGGCTGCTCCTCAGCCGGCCTGAGCCGCGAGCCGGCCAGTGGCCAGCCGGCAGCTCCGCGTCCATTGCCCTACCCGGGGTCTTCCCCCCGACAACAATGCAAGCCTCTTTAAAAGGTTCATGAAACTTATCAAAATTCTTCTTAGGCAATTCAAAATGAGAAGCAAAGGCTTTATAAAGATTTGCAGCAATTTGAGAGTCAAGACCATAAGTAGCACTCATATCTCGAAATTTATCAGTATCCATAAAAGCTTCAATGCATTCATAATCATAATTTATACCTGACTCTTCACCTTTGTTGTTCTCCCATCCTTCAGTGTTGTCCTCAATCCGATCAAGAAGATCCCATTTAGCTTCAACCTCCTTGCTTGTGAAAGATCCCTCCGAACAGGCATCTAGATAGTCATTGTGATGTCCTGAAAGCCTCGCATAAAAATTGTTAACAATAACATTACGGGGGAGCTCATGAATGGGACATTTGAGCATTAGTGACTTCAATCTCCCCCACGCTTGAGAAATACTCTCTCCATCACGAGGATAAAAGTTATAAATATAATTCCTATCAATATGCACTTCATAAGGAGGATAAAATTTAGAGTAAAAGAGAGATACAATTTCCTCCCAACCAAGAGAATGACTATTCTTCAACAATTTATACCAATGTGCCGCTTTACCAGACAGCGAAACAGAGAATAGCTTCTTCCTCACTTCATCCATAGAGATACCTGCACACTTGAATAACCCGCATAATTCATGCAAAAACAGTAAATGATCTCCAGGATGGACAGTTCCATCCCCTTCATAGCGGTTATCAATAACACATTCAATAATTTTCATGGGTATCTTGAAAGCAGTGCTTGCAGTTGGTGGATTTAAAATATCACAAGCATCATTAGAGTTATCGCATATGGGAGATAAAGCATTATCAGAACAAATTTTCTCCCCTAAAGATGGGAAGCTAAAAAGATCACAAAAACTAGCTTCCCCAAGCTTAGACTTATCCATAGCATTAGCAGTGATTGCGTTCATACTAATAACATTGCTACTAGCATGCAATCGAGGCTCCATAGGTTCTTTAATTTTCGCATCACACAATTCATGTCTTAACTTAGGAAATAAATTAAAAAGCTCATAGTTGTATTCCATTATGCCTAACTAGTGTAAAACAAGAAACAAAATGATGCAATTGCAGGATCTAAAGGAAATAGCTTCGAGCACACACACAATGGTGCCAGAAAAGTACTTAGTTACCTGGAACCGGAGTATGAGTGCCTTTTACCTTTCCTCCCCGGCAACGGCGCCAGAAAAGTGCTTGATGTCTACGGGAGCTTCTATTCTTGTAGACAGTGTTGGGCCTCCAAGAGCAGAGGTTTGTAGAACAGCAGCAAGTTTCCCTTAAGTGGATCACCCAAGGTTTATCGATCTCAGGGAGGAAGAGGTCAAAGATATCCCTCTCAAGCAACCCTGCAACCAGAAAGCAAGAAGTCTCTTGTGTCCCCAACACACCTAATACAATAGGTGCACTAGTTCGGCGAAGAGATAGTGAGATGCAAGTAATATGGATGAGTATGAGTGGTAATAGCAATCTGAATAAAATATGGCAGCGAGTAAACATGCAACAAAACAGTAAACAAATGGAGATTCGATGCTTGGAAGCAAGGCCTAGGGATCCTGCTTTCACTAGTGGACACTCTCAACAATGATCACATAATAGGACTACTCTACACCCTCTTGTTGGATGATGAACACCACTAACTGTGTAGGATTACACGAACCCTCAATGCCGGAGTTAACAAGCTCCACAATATTCAATGTTCATATTTAAATAACCTTAGAGTGTAAGATAGATCGACACAATTACACCGAGAACTAACATAGCATGCACACTGTCACCATCACACTATGAAGGAGGCATAGATCACATCAATACTATCATAGCAATAGTTAACTTCATAATCTACGAGAGATTACAATCATACCCCACGCCAAGTACTACACGATGCACACACCGTCACCATTACACCGTGCAGGAGGAATAGAATACTTTAATAACATCACTAGAGTAGCACATAGATGATATTCAACTAGATCACATAAAGAGAGAGATGAACCACATAGCTACAGCGGAGCCCTCAGCCCCGGGGGTGAATTACTCCCTCCTCATCATGGAGACAGCGATGGCGATGAAGATGGCGGTGGAGACGGCGGTGGAGACGACTCCGGGGGCAATTCCCCGTCCCGGCGGTGTGCCGGAACAGAGACTTCTGTCCCCCGAATTGGAGTTTCGCGATGGCGGCGGCTCTGGATGGTTTTCTCTGGTTTCGTCGAACTGGGTCGAGGTTTTAGGTCAGGGACGACTAAATAGGCGAAGAGTCGGAGTCGGAGGGGCCACAGGGGGCCCACACACTAGGGGGGCGCGCCCCCCCTTGGCCGCGCCACCCTGTGGGGTGGGGCCCTCCTGGCTCCCCTCTGGCCTTTCTCCGGTGCTCTGGAAGCTTCCGGGAATTTTAAGATCTTCGGTGTTGATTTCGTCCGATTCCGAAAATATTTCCTTACTAGGATTTCTGAAACCAAAAACAGCAGAAAACAGCAACTGGCCCTTCGGCATCTCGTCAATAGGTTAGTTCCGGAAAATGCATAAAAACGATATAAAGTGTGCATAAAACATGTAGATATCATCAATAATGTGGCATGGAACATAAGAAATTATCGATACGTCGGAGACGTATAAGTTTGTCAAGAACTTTCGATCTACCTGCAAAAAACCTGCGTCGTTGGAAGAGTTGAAAGCGTGTCGACAAAAGCAGGATGAATCAATGAGAAAGTATATCCAAAGGTGGAATATCATTAAAAATTCGGCAGAGAACATATCTAACGAGAGAGCGATATATGCGTTTGTCGCGGGAATCCGACGAGGAGATTTTGTCGAGGACTTGGGGAGAACCAACCCAAAGACAGTATCAGCATTGATGGAGATAGCAAACAGGTGGGCAGATGGAGAAGATGCTGTTCACAACAAACGGCATAGGTCACCAGAGGAGGACCGTGGTCGAAATTATCAAAATAGACGTCGATTTTCTCGGCAATTCTCGAATTATGATGCTCCTGGCCAAATCTCGGCTGGATTTCGAGCAAGTGCTGGAGGAAGCAATAGAGATGACTATCAAAGGAGCAACGAGCAGCGATGTGACAATAGAGATGACTCCCGGAACAACAGGCAAAATAGTGGGCTAAGGTTCCAGAGACCTTTCATGTCTCCCGAGGATATGATGAATGGGCCGTGTCAGATGCACTTCTATCTCGACATCAACGGAAAGAGACAGTCAGGACACCTGCAGAAGGACTGTCTAAATTTTCAGGCAATGCTAAGGTACACAGGGCACGCCAACGCCCAGGCGACAAATAGAAACCCTCAAGGGCCCAGGAGTGAGATTCACTTGCCACCTCCTCCCGCAATTACGGACGAAAATCGATACCAGCTCAGAATAGCGGTAGCACCTCAACCACCACCTTACGTTGATCCCAATTCCAACGGAGCGGTCTCGATGATTCAGAAAGGTAGGCCGTCTAATAGAGCTCAGAAAGTAATCTCGCGACAAGTATTCATGGCAGAGAAGATGCCTCCACCAACGATTGAGTACCTAAATTGGTCAGGGCAAGACATTAGCTTCACAATAGCTGATCATCCGCAGCAAGTTCCTCGAACAGGACAGTCAGCACTTATCTTACCAGCAGTAATCGCAGGATTTGACGTATCTCGAGTATTCATAGATGGAGGCAGCAGTCTAAATCTTATGTACGCAGATACACTAAGGAAGATGAACATATCTTTAGCAAATCTGAAACCAACCGACACACGTTTCCATGGCATCACGCCAGAGAAGCCGAGTTATCCGTTGGGGAAGATCAATCTCGACGTTCAGTTTGGGACCCGAGAGAACTACAGAATATAAAGATTGGAGTTTGAAGTCGTGGATTTCCCGTCACAGTATCACGCCTTGTTGGGACGACCAGCATATGCCAGGTTTATGGCGGTACCACATTACACATACTTGTTATGGAGGATGCCTGGACCTAAGGGACCAATCACAGTCAAAGGAAGCTTCGCGTTAGCCGATAAATGTGACAAGGATTTTCATCGACTGTCAGAAACCTTCGGGATGCAAGCAGAATACATGGCGTCAAGGCTCACGACTGATTATGATGTGCTGCCAGATGTAGGAAGGCCTAACAAAGAATCAACCTTTAATACTGCGAAAAATTCCAAGGAGGTGCAGATTCACCCGACAGATCCAAAGAAGACGACGTCCATCGCGACAGACATGGACCTCGCATAGGAAAGCGTGCTCGTCGAGTTCCTCCGTGAGCACTGGAAAATCTTCGCATGGTGTCCAGCTGACATGCCAGGAGTACCCAGGGAACTTGCCGAGCACCACCTAAACTTGGATCCAATTGCGAGACCAATTAAACAACCTTTGCGGCGTTTTTCGGAGCCAAACAGCAAAGCTATTCTATCAGAGATTGATCGACTAAGAGAAGCTGGTTTCATTAAGGAGCTGCATACAGAGGCCACGTGGGTAGCAAACCCAGTGTTGGTTCCGAAGAAAAACACTAAAGTCCTTCGCACATTTGTCGACTTTACGTGTCTCAACAAACACTGTCCAAAGGATCACTTTCCCCTCCCGAGGATCGATCAAATCATCGACTCCACGGCAGGATGCGAACGTCTTTCCTTCCTGGATGCATATTCTGGTTATAACCAGATCAGATTGAAAGAAGAGGACGAGGTCAAAACAGCGTTCATTACACATTACGGCGTGTTTTGATATAGAACAATGCCTTTTGGTCTGAAAAACGCGGGAGCAACATATCAACGAATGATGCAGAAGTGCTTAGCAACACAGATTGGAAAAAACGTACAAGTGTACATTGATGATGTCGTCATAACGTCAAAAAAGGGAGCAACACTAATCGAGGACCTGAAGGAAACTTTCGACAACCTCGACAAGTTTTGCCTCAAGCTGAACCCGACGAAGTGTTCTTTCGGCGTCCCTGCGGGAGAACTTTTCGGGTTCCTAGTCTCAGCTAGAGGGATTGAAGCTAATCCCGAAAAAATCCAAGCTATCATAACAATGAGGAAGCCAACAAAGTTGAAAGAAATACAGCAGTTAACTAGGCGAGTCGCGGCTTTAAGCAGATTCGTCGCCAGGCTGGGAGAAAAGGCGTTACCGTTCTACGCTTTAATCAAGCAAGGAGACAAGTTCCAGTGGAACGAAGAGGCAGATAGAGCCTTCGAGGATCTTAAACGCACAATTTCGGCACCACCAATCTTGGTGGCGCCGAAAGAGAAGGAACCCCTCCTGTTATACATTGCAGCCACACCTCAGGTGGTCAGCACGGCGCTAGTTGTCGAAAGAGAGGAAGAAGGAAAACTCCATGGAGTGCAGAGGCCGGTATATTTCATCAATGAAGTTTTATCGCTTTCAAAACAGCGGTACCCGCAGTACCAGAAGCTAGCATATGGAGTGTTCACAACCGCAAGAAAATTGCGGCACTATTTTTCGGCACACCCGATAATAGTAGTCAATGAAGCACCTCTATCAAATATACTAAAAAATCCAGAAGCTACAGGTCGTGTCTCCCTTTGGGGAATAGAACTTTCTCCTCGGGACATCACGTATGACAAAAGAAAAGCAATAAAGTCGCAAATTCTGCCAGATTTCATCGCAGAGTGTATGGAGCTGCAAAACACAGGACCCCCGGATTTATCGAGAACTTGGATTATGAACTTTGACGGGTCCAAGAGGGTAGAAGGAGCTGGAGCAGGCGTGATACTTATATCACCTGAAGGCGACAAACTGAAGTATGTCTTACGGATGACGTTCCCAAACACATCTAACAATGAGGCAGAATATGAAGCTCTTATACACGGGATGAAGATGGCGAAAGCTTGTGGTGCAACTCGATTAAAAATCTTTGGCGACTCACAATTGGTGGCTCAGCAAGTCATGAACCAGTGTGACGCAGTCAATGATAGCATGGTGGCATACAAGGAAGTGTACAATGAGCTCGAGAAGTTATTTGATGGATGCGAAGTAAATCACATCAGCCGGCTGAGCAATGATGAAGCCGATGTTCTTGCAAACATCGGGTCGCAGTGCCTCGCAATTCCACCAGGTGTGTTTTGGGAAGAGATAACCGAGAGATCCACAAAGCCAAAGAAGGCGCAGAAGAAGCAGAAGGAGGAGAAAACCTCGACGGCTCCCAAAAAAGCACCAGAAGAAGAAGAGGACCAGGAACTAGTGATGATGGTGCAGGTCCCATGGATGCAAGCATACATATCATACATCTTAAGAAAAGAAATACCCGGCAACCCAGTTGAAGCAAGGCGAGTTATTCGACGATCCAAAGCCTTTACAGTAACTTTACATCCAAGGAATTCAAGGCATACTGCGCGGAAGTAGGCATCAAATTGCACTTCGCGTCAGTTGGGCACCCGCAAACCAACGGTCAAGTCGAGAAAGCCAATGGTATCATCTGCAATGGTATCAAGAAGCGCCTGTTAGGACCGCTGGAAAAAGCTCGATATACTTGGCCAGAAGAGTTGCCAAGTGTATTGTGGAGTATTCGAACAACGCCAAATACAGCGACACAGGAAACTCCGTTTTTTCTGGTCCACGGAGCTGAGGCAGTACTACCGATAGAAATAGAGCATGACTCCCCAAGAGTCACAGAGTATGATGAAGAAACTTCCAGAAGAGCATTAGAGGACGATGTCGATGCACTTGACGAAGCTCGAGATGAAGTATTATCACGGGTCACCAAGTACCAGCAAGACTTGAAAAACTACCATAGTCGAAGATTGCGGCCAAGGTCTTTTCAGGTCGGAGATTTAGTTCTACGGCTCAATCAAAACAGTACTGAAAAACTCGAGTCGCCATGGCTTGGTGATACGTCTCCGACGTATCGATAATTTCTTATGTTCCATGCCACATTATTGATGTTATCTACATGTTTTATGCACACTCTATGTCATATTCGTGCATTTTCTGGAACTAACCTATTAACAAGATGCCGAAGTGCCGATTCTTTGTTTCTGCTGTTTTTGGTTTCAGAAATCCTAGTAACGAAATATTCTCGGAATTGGACGAAATCAACGCCCAGGGTCCTATTTTGCCACGAAGCTTCCAGAAGTCCGAAGAGGAGACGAAGTGGGGCCACGAGGTGCCCAGACCCTAGGGCGGCGCGGCCCCCCCCCTTGGCCGCGCGGCCCTGTGGTGTGGGGCCCTCGTGCCACCTCCTGACCTGCCCTTCCGCCTACTTAAAGCCTCCGTTGCGAAACCCCCAGTACCGAGAGCCACGACACGGAAAACCTTCCAGAGACGCCGCCGCCGCCGATCCCATCTCGGGGGATCCAGGTGATCGCCTCCGGCACCCTGCCGGAGAGGGGAATCATCTCCCGGAGGACTCTACGCCGCCATGGTCGCCTCCGGAGTGATGTGTGAGTAGTCTACCCCTGGACTATGGGTCCATAGCAGTAGCTAGATGGTTGTCTTCTCCCCATTGTGCTTCATTGTCGGATCTTGTGAGCTGCCTAACATGATCAAGATCATCTATCTGTAATTCTATATGTTGCGTTTGTTGGGATCCGATGAATAGAGAATACTTGTTATGTTGATTATCAAAGTTATGTCTATGTGTTGTTTATGATCTTGCATGCTCTCCGTTACTAGTAGATGCTCTGGCCAAGTAGATGCTTGTAACTCCAAGAGGGAGTATTTATGCTCGATAGTGGGTTCATGCCTCCATTGATATACGGGACAGTGTGACGAAAGTTCTAAGGTTGTGGATGTGCTGTTGCCACTAGGGATAAAACATTAGTGCTATGTTCAAGGATGTAGTTACTAGTTACATTACGCGCAATACTTAATGCAATTGTCTGTTGTTAGCAACTTAATACTGGAGGGGGTTCGGATGATAACCTGAAGGTGGACTTTTTAGGCATAGATGCATGCTGGATGGCGGTCTATGTACCTTGTTGTAATGCCCAATTAAATCTCACTATACTCATCATAATATGTATGTGCATGGTCATGCCCTCTTTATTTGTCAATTGCCCAACTGTAATTTGTTCACCCAACATGCTGTTTATCTTATGGGAGAGACACCTCTAGTGAACTGTGGACCCCGGTGCAATTCTCTATACTGAAATACAATCTACTGCAATACTTGTTCTACTGTTTTCTGCAAACAATCATCTTCCACACAATACGGTTAATCCTTTGTTACAGCAAGCTGGTGAGATTGACAACCTCACTGTTTCGTTGGGGCAAAGTACTTTGGTTGTGTTGTGCAGGTTCCACGTTGGCGCCGGAATCTCTGGTGTTGCACCGCACTACATCCCGCCGCCATCAACCTTCAACGTGCTTCTTGACTCCTACTGGTTCGATTAAACCTTGGTTTCTTACTGAGGGAAACTTGCCGCTGTGCGCATCACACCTTCCTCTTGGGGTTCCCAACGGACGTGTCAACCACACGCATCAAGCAAATTTCTGGTGCCGTTGCCGGGGAGATCAAGACACGCTGCAAGGGGAGTCTCCACTTCTCAATCTCTTTACTTTGTTTTTGTCTTGCTTAGTTTTATTTACTACTTTGTTTGCTGCACTAAATCAAAATACAAAAAAATTAGTTGCTAGTTTTACTTTATTTGCTATCTTGTTTGCTATATCAAAAACACAAAAAAATTAGTTACTTGCATTTACTTTATCTAGTTTGCTTTATTTACTGTTGCTAAAATGGCCAACCCTGAAAATACTAAGTTGTGTGACTTCACAACCACAAATAATAATGATTTCTTATGCACGCCTATTGCTCCACCTGCTACTACAGCAGAATTCTTTGAAATTAAACCTGCTTTACTGAATCTTGTTATGCGAGAGCAATTTTCTGGTATTAGTTCTGATGATGCTGCTGCCCATCTTAATAATTTTGTTGAACTATGTGAAATGCAAAAATATAAAGATGTAGATGGTGACATTATAAAATTAAAATTGTTCCCTTTCTCATTAAGAGGAAGAGCTAAAGATTGGTTGCTATCTCTGCCTAAGAATAATATTGATTCATGGACTAAATGCAAGGATGCTTTTATTGGTAGATATTATCCCCCTGCTAAAATTATATCTTTGAGGAGTAGCATAATGAATTTTAAACAATTAGATACTGAACATGTTGCTCAAGCTTGGGAAAGAATGAAATCTCTGGTTAAAAATTGCCCAACCCATGGACTGACTACTTGGATGATCATCCAAACCTTCTATGCAGGACTAAATTTTTCTTCGCGGAATTTATTGGATTCAGCTGCTGGAGGTACCTTTATGTCCATTACTCTTGGTGAAGCAACAAAGCTTCTTGATAATATGATGATCAACTACTCTGAATGGCACACGGAAAGAGCTCCACAAGGTAAGAAGGTAAATTCTGTCGAAGAAACCTCTTCCTTGAGTGATAAGATTGATGCTATTATGTCTATGCTTGTGAATGATAGGACTAATATTGATCCTAATAATGTTCCGTTAGCTTCATTGGTTGCACAAGAAGAACATGTTGATGTAAACTTCATTAAAAGTAATAATTTCAACAACAATGCTTACCGGAACAATTCTAGTAACAACTATAGGCCATATCCTTATAATAATGGCAACGGCTATGGTAATTCTTATGGGAATTCTTACAATAATAATAGGAGTTCACCCCCTGGACTTGAAGCCATGCTTAAAGAATTTATTAGTACACAAACTACTTTTAACAAATCTGTTGAAGAAAAGCTTGGGAAAATTGATATACTTGCTTCTAAAGTCGATAGTCTTGTCTCTGATGTTGATCTCTTGAAATCGAAAGTTATGCCTAATAGGGATATTGAAAATAAAATTGTTACTACAGCAAATGCCATCCAAGTTAGAATTAATGAGAATATAAGATTAATGGCTGAATTGCGTGCTAGGTGGGATAGAGAAGAAAATGAAAAACTAGCTAAAGAGAAGAATGTAGCTAAAGTTTGGACTATTACCACCACTAGTAATGCTAATGCTACACATGTTGCTGCACCTCCTACTATTAATAATAAAAGAATTGGTGTTAGCAATGTTTCCACTTCTAATGCAAAGCGAGAAACTGCTGAAATCGCTAAAACTGCTGAAAGCTCGTGATAAAACTGCTGAAATTTTTTCCAACATTGGGGATGATGATCCCATTGCTTTAGATTATAATGGTTTGAATTTTGATGATTGCCACATCTCTGAAGTTATAAAGTTCTTGCAAAAACTTGCTAAAAGTCCTAATGCTAGTGTTATAAATTTGGCTTTCACGCAACATATTACAAATGCTCTCATAAAAGCTAGAGAAGAGAAACTAGAGCGCGAAGCCTCTATTCCTAGAAAGCTAGAGGATGGTTGGGAGCCCATCATTAAGATGAAGGTTAAAGATTTTGATTGTAATGCCTTATGTGATCTTGGTGCAAGTATTTCTGTTATGCCTAAGAAAATTTATAATATGCTTGACTTGCCACCGCTGAAAAATTGTTATTTGGATGTTAATCTTGCTGATCATTCTACAAAGAAACCTTTGGGGAAAGTTGATAATGTTCGCATTACCGTTAAAAATAACCTTTTCCCCGTTGATTTTGTTGTCTTGGATATTGAATGCAATGCATCTTGCCCCATTATATTGGGAAGACCTTTTCTTCGAACTGTTGGTGCTATCATTGATATGAAGGAAGGTAATATAAAATATCAATTTCCTCTCAAGAAAGGTATGGAACACTTCCCTAGAAAGAGAATGAAGTTACCTTTTGATTCTATTATGAGAACAAATTATGATGTTGACACTTCGTCTCTTGATAATACTTGATACACACTTTCTGCGCCTAGCTGAAAGGCGTTAAAGAAAAGCGCTTATGGGAGACAACCCATGGTTTTTACCTACAGTACTTTGTTTTTATTTTGTGTCTTGGAAGTTGTTTACTACTGTAGCAACCTCTCCTTATCTTAGTTTAGTGTTTTGTTGTGCCAAGTAAAGTCGTTGATAGAAAAGTTCATACTAGATTTGGATTACTGCGCAGAAACAGATTTCTTTGCTGTCACGAATCTGGGCTGTTTTCCCTGTAGGTAACTCAGAAAATTATGCCAATTTACGTGAGTAATCCTCAGATATGTACTCAACTTTCATTAAATTTGAGCATTTTCATTTGAGCAAGTCTGGTGCCTCGATAAAATTCGTCAATACGAACTGTTCTGTTTTGACAGATTCTGCCTTTTATTTCGCATTGCCTCTTTTGCTATGTTGGATGAATTTCTTTGATCCATTAATGTCCAGTAGCTTTATGCAATGTCCAGAAGTGTTAAGAATGATTGTGTCACCTCTGAACATGTTAATTTTTATTGTCGCTAACCCTCTAATGAGTTGTTCTAAGTTTGGTGTGGAGGAAGTTTTCAAGGATCAAGAGAGGAGTATGATGCAACATGATCAAGGAGAGTGAAAGCTCTAAGCTTGGGGATGCCCCGGTGGTTCACCCCTGCATATATCAAGAAGACTCAAGCGTCTAAGCTTGGGGATGCCCAAGGCATCCCCTTCTTCATCGACAACATTATCAGGTTCCTCCCCTGAAACTATATTTTTATTCCATCACATCTTATGTGCTTTTCTTGGAGCGTTGGTTTGTTTTTGTTTTTTGTTTTGTTTGAATAAAATGGATCCTAGCATTCACTTTATGGGAGAGAGACACGCTCCGCTGTAGCATATGGACAAGTATGTCCTTAGTTTCTACTCATAGTATTCATGGCGAAGTTTCTCCTTCGTTAAATTGTTATATGGTTGGAATTGGAAAATGATACATGTAGTAATTGCTATTAATGTCTTGGGTAATGTGATACTTGGCAATTGTTGTGCTCATGTTTAAGCTCTTGCATCATATGCTTTGCACCCATTAATGAAGAAATACATAGAGCATGCTAAAATTTGGTTTGCATATTTGGTTTCTCTAAGGTCTAGATAATTTCTAGTATTGAGTTTGAACAACAAGGAAGACGGTGTAGAGTCTTATAATGTTTTCAATATGTCTTTTATGTGAGTTTTGCTGCACCGGTTCATCCTTGTGTTTGTTTCAAATAAGCCTTGCTAGCCTAAACCTTGTATCGAGAGGGAATACTTCTCATGCATCCAAAATACTTGAGCCAACCACTATGCCATTTGTGTCCACCATACCTACCTACTACATGGTATTTTCCGCCATTCCAAAGTAAATTGCTTGAGTGCTACCTTTAAAATTCCATCATTCACCTTTGCAATATATAGCTCATGGGACAAATAGCTTAAAAACTATTGTGGTATTGAATATGTAATTATGCACTTTATCTCTTATTAAGTTGCTTGTTGTGCGATAACCATGTTCACCTGGGACGCCATCAACTACTCTTTGTTGAATTTCATGTGAGTTGCTATGCATGTTCGTCTTGTCTGAAGTAAGAGAGATCTACCACCTTATGGTTAAGCATGCATATTGTTAGAGAAGAACATTGGGCCGCTAACTAAAGCCATGATCCATGGTGGAAGTTTCAGTTTTGGACATATATCCTCAATCTCATATGAGAAAATTATTAATTGTTGTTACATACTTATGCATAAAAGAGGAGTCCATTATCTGTTGTCTATGTTGTCCCGGTATGGATGTCTAAGTTGAGAATAATCAATAGCGAGAAATCCAATGCGAGCTTTCTCCTTAGACCTTTGTACAGGCGGCATAGAGGTACCCCTTTGTGACACTTGGTTAAAACATGTGCATTGTGATGATCCGGTAGTCCAAGCTAATTAGGACAAGGTGCGGGCACTATTAGTACACTATGCATGAGGCTTGCAACTTGTAAGATATAATTTACATGATACATATGCTTTGTTACTACCGTTGACAAAATTGTTTCATGTTTTCAAAATCAAAGCTCTAGCACAAATATAGCAATCGATGCTTTTCCTCTATGGAGGACCATTCTTTTACTTTCATTGTTGAGTCAGTTCACCTATTTCTCTCCACCTCAAGAAGCAAACACTTGTGTGAACTGTGCATTGATTCCTACATACTTGCTTATTGCACTTATTATATTACTCTATGTTGACAAATATCCATGAGATATACATGTTACAAGTTGAAAGCAACCGCTGAAACTTAATCTTCCTTTGTGTTGCTTCAATGCCTTTACTTTGAATTATTGCTTTATGAGTTAACTCTTATGCGAGACTTATTGATGCTTGTCTCGAAGTGCTATTCATGAAAAGTCTTTGCTTTATCATTCACTTGTTTACTCATGTCATATACATTGTTTTGATCGCTGCATTCACTACATATGCTTTACAAATAGTATGATCAAGGTTATGATGGCATGTCACTCCAGAAATTATCTGTGTTATCGTTTTACCTGCTCGGGACGAGCAGAACTAAGCTTGGGGATGCTGATACGTCTCCGATGTATCGATAATTTCTTATGTTCCATGCCACATTATTGATGTTATCTACATGTTTTATGCACACTTTATGTCATATTCGTGCATTTTAGTCAACTCACCTATTAACAAGATGCCGAAGTGCCGATTCTTGTTTTCTGCTGTTTTTGGTTTCAGAAATCCTAGTAACGAAATATTCTCGGAATTGGACGAAATCAACGCCCAGGGTCCTATTTTGCCACGAAGCTTCCAGAAGTCCGAAGAGGAGACGAAGTGGGGCCACGAGGTGCCCAGACCCTAGGGCGGCGCGGCCCCCCCCTTGGCCGCGCGGCCCTGTGGTGTGGGGCCCTCGTGCCACCTCCTGACCTGCCCTTCCGCCTACTTAAAGCCTCCGTTGCGAAACCCCCAGTACCGAGAGCAACGATACGGAAAACCTTCCAGAGACGCCGCCGCCGCCGATCCCATCTTGGGGGATCCAGGAGATCGCCTCCGGCACCCTGCCGGAGAGGGGAATCATCTCCCGGAGGACTCTACGCCGCCATGGTCGCCTCCGGAGTGATGTGTGAGTAGTCTACCCCTGGACTATGGGTCCATAGCAGTAGCTAGATGGTTGTCTTCTCCCCATTGTGCTTCATTGTCGGATCTTGTGAGCTGCCTAACATGATCAAGATCATCTATCTGTAATTCTATATGTTGCGTTTGTTGGGATCCGATGAATAGAGAATACTTGTTATGTTGATTATCAAAGTTATTTCTATGTGTTGTTTATGATCTTGCATGCTCTCCGTTACTAGTAGATGCTCTGGCCAAGTAGATGCTTGTAACTCCAAGAGGGAGTATTTATGCTCGATAGTGGGTTCATGCCTCCATTGATATCTGGGACAGTGACAGAAAGTTCTAAGGTTGTGGATGTGCTGTTGCCACTAGGGATAAAACATTAGTGCTATGTTCAAGGATGTAGTTACTAGTTACATTACGCGCAATACTTAATGCAATTGTCTGTTGTTAGCAACTTAATACTGGAGGGGGTTCGGATGATAACCTGAAGGTGGACTTTTTAGGCATAGATGCATGCTGGATGGCGGTCTATGTACTTTGTCGTAATGCCCAATTAAATCTCACTATACTCATCATAATATGTATGTGCATGGTCATGCCCTCTTTATTTGTCAATTGCCCAACTGTAATTTGTTCACCCAACATGCTGTTTATCTTATGGGAGAGACACCTCTAGTGAACTGTGGACCCCGGTCCAATTCTCTATACTGAAATACAATCTACTGCAATACTTGTTCTACTGTTTTCTGCAAACAATCATCTTCCACACAATACGGTTAATCCTTTGTTACAACAAGCCGGTGAGATTGACAACCTCACTGTTTCGTTGGGGCAAAGTACTTTGGTTGTGTTGTGCAGGTTCCACGTTGGCGCCGGAATCTCTGGTGTTGCGCCGCACTACATCCCGCCGCCATCAACCTTCAACGTGCTTCTTGACTCCTACTGGTTCGATTAAACCTTGGTTTCTTACTGAGGGAAACTTGCCGCTGTGCGCATCACACCTTCCTCTTGGGGTTCCCAACGGACGTGTCAACCACACGCATCACTTGGCCCTTACATCGTCACGGAAGTAATCGAAGGAGGATCGTACAGGATCAAGGACAAGAAGACGGGGGTTCCCGAGAAAAACCCCTAGAACGTGGCGCAACTCAGGCGGTTCTACGCTTAGAGTCGAAATATAGTCCTCCTTTGTAAAAATACAATGTACTGAAACACCCGCGATTTTTCAGACGCACTCTTTTCCTTTTCAGGGCACCGAGTGGGGCTGAAAAGGTTTTTTTAATGAGGCGGGCTCGCGGTGCTGCAATATAGTAAAAGATATTGGTGATATACATCTTTCTTCATCGATAGGCTCGGGGGCTCCTAAACCCACGACAGCAAAATATATATACTCTCGCAAAATAGTAAATTCATCGAGACGCAAAAAATAGTTTGAGCTCCAGCCAAAGGCTCGGGGGCTTCGCAATATAGATCATACTTTACAATATAGACAACTTCATTATCACGAAGAATTCGACACAAAAATATATATGATTTCCCCCAATATAGTACAACTCAGTTAATGCCTAATATACTATCTATGAATATACCTTTGTTATTTGCAGCAGTGGTCGTACGTTCAGCATAGCTCCCTTTGACAAAGAATTCAGAATCCATCTGAAGAAGTTCGTCCATCATTTCTTCGGCTACAGGAGTTACAACATCATTGATTTTGTCGATGTTCCTTTTTCGCTTCGACTACTTGGCCAGACACTTGGAGACAATCTTCGTCAGGTCTAATTTTCGGTAGCAGATCTGTATCATAATAATGGCAAATCTTGCTCCAGCAGACAGTTGAGCTCGCACAAAGTTATGGATACGAGGGGCATCCGAAATTTTTCCATCAGACCAAGAAGAGTGTCTGGTTTCTCGTTCCGAGGAAACATTGTACTATAAACCAAGGACAAGGTTCTGGTACAGAAATCAAGGAACTCACGAACCTGACAGGCGCGGTCTTGAAACCTAACAATCTGTCGGGTACGTTCTGGAGTGGCCCAGAACAGAGAACCATGGTCAAGTGAGAGGTTAACTAGGAGATTTGTCCTGGCGTCTACCCTTTGGTCTTCAGCAGCAGTGTCTAGAAAGGAACCTATTTGGCGACAGCACAATAATTTCAAGGCAGGAAACAGCGAAAAAATAGAAGAAGTTTTGGGTCGCAAAAGCATATCTGACATATCCAAACTGGCTTCATTCATCAACTCGAGCATAAAATTCTCTCGAGTGGTAGCTTTTGCAGCTTCAGAAACGGCGGCTTCCTTGGCAGCTATGGCTTCTTGAGCTTGCTGCAGTGCAACCTTCTCTTTTTCGGATGACTTTCGAGATTGCTCCATCATCACAAGTGTTTGCTTCTTCGCATACTGAAGCTGCTGACGAAGTTCCTCCAAGTCTTGCGCTGAACCCTTACTCGAGGAATCTTCACCAAGCTCACTATTAATAGGTGTTTTTCTCGAGCGAGAGGAAGTAGGAAAAACATCGGAGGGACGAGGAGTTGGAGTGTAGTTATCAAATGTCAACTGAAACAAAAGGTTCGACATCAATCATCAAGCAAAATAGAATTCCATTGATTTTCAGAATATTTACAAGACATTACAATGGAGGACGCCCTAACAAACTAATGGGGTAAGTGTCGCCAAAGCTACTTTGGCGACAGCTTCAAAAGGAAAAAAGGAAAAAAAATAAGAAAGATAGGGTGGTCTACTTGACCTCCGGCTTGGATGAACTTGGAGCAGGAGTTGGTTTGCAACCAAGGAAGGCAAGGATCGGCTTTGAGGGTGGCTTGGCAGCTCTAATTAAAGATTGCCATTTCTTCGTTTCCATCTCCTTTATGTCGCCAACTTTAGCCCAGTCGACGTCTTGTTGGCTATCAGCAATCAGAGCGATGGTACCTTCAACGCCAATCTTCAGGCCTTCTTGGCGAAGTTTGAGCCCAAGATCTTCTGGCACGTTGAAGCTTTTGGCGAGAGCAGTAAAAGTGTTGGGCTCCTCTTTCTTCGGGAAGAAATAGGGGAAAAGCTGCGACAGACCTGCTTCGGCGTCAGCAAGGCCATCACGTGCTTCATCCCCATGGATTTCAAGGAGAGAAAGCGCGTCGATCAGCTCATCGCCTTCAGGACATTCCAGTTCATACTCTTGATGTGTTCTCCCTGAAAATAAGCAAAAGGAAGCTCGTCAATAAATACGCTAGAAAAAGTGAAGTAACCTGAAGAAATGCACAAGGATCTGAGTGCTTACTAACAAAACGTCGAATCTGCGACTGCAAGCGACTGAGGATTTCTTTTTCTCGAGCAGCTTGCTCGGTCACCTTGTCGCTTAAAGCAGTTTTTGTGTCATGAAGTCTCTTCTGAAGATCTTCGACAGCAGTGGCATCTGCCTTGGCCTTCTTGGCATCTGTTTCAGCCTTCTTACAAGCCTTTTCACTTTGCTCCAGTTTTCGAGCAAGTGCATCGGCACGCTTGTTGGCTTCCGCAAGATTTTCTGCCAAAATAGTCGAAATCAATGAAAATCATGACAAGAAAGGAGGGAGAGGTCAGTTACCAGAAGAAGTGGCAAAGTATTGCCTTCGGCTTTGTTAGCACGATTACGGTACCCGACGAACTGGGTACCGAAACGGATGAACTCCTTAATCAAAGGCTGGTAAAGAAAGATAGAGAAAGAAAGCGTCAATATAGAAAAAAGTTCGACAGCAAAAAGTACAAAAGGAGCAAACAACAAAGAAGTTGATAGCATCGAAAAGTACTTTGCACAAAAGAGAATAAGGAACTTACATCATCCAGAGGAGGACTTGTGGAGCCACCAAGTTGTAGGGCAGGCTCCGTGACTAACTCGACCCTTGCCCTTTTTGGTGAAGGGGCACGGGGGCTTGCAGGTGGAGTTGGGTGCTCGGTGTTTTGCTGAGGAGGCGAAGATTCATCTCCATCAGCTTGCGCTTCAGAAACAACTAAAGTACGCGATGTACCCGTTCGAGCAGTTGCGTCGATAGGTTGTGCTTCTTCCTCGTCACCACTGCAATAAAATGGCGACAATATAAGAATCAAGATAGACAAGAACATCGAGAGCAAAACAACAAAGAAGCAATAGAGAACTTACAAGCTGACGAGGGCATCATCATAAGGGTTAAACGTTGTTTTCCTTTCGGAAGGACCAACTTCTTCGGCTTTGGAGGTGCCGGAATCGGTGACTTCATCCCTTTTCCTCTTGTTCCTTGGAGAAACAGCGGAAGGAAGGGAGCGTGTCGAGGCAGTGGCCTCAGAATCGGCGTCTTTTTCAGAGGAAGCCACGGATTTTTGAGAACCCGCAACTTCACTTTCAGGGCGAGAAGTGCCCTGGTTGTCATCATCGACAACGGTACATTCTTCGACCTCTCCACCTTCAGGAAGAGGAGGAAGAGAAGCCAGAACAAGATGCTTCTGTGAAAAATAAAAAGTGTCGGCAACAAGTTATGCAAAAATTGATAGCAAGATAGTAATCGACAAATAGAAGACAATATAGTAGACAAGAGGAAAAATTACCTCGGGAAGGGGATTGGCGCAACTATATGGCGTAATGCGGCAAGAGGATGGGATAGTATCCTTCTTGCTGAGCGATGAGATTCTTCGGATAAGCTTTTTCCAAATCCTTCAAAGGAAGGTCTTTGGAGAGCCTGTCGACGTCTTCTTCACCAGCATACCTCCAGAGGGGATTTTTGCGAGCCTGGAGAGGTGATAGGTCTCCAACGTATCGATAATTTCTTATGTTCCATGCTTGTTTTATGACAATACCTACATGTTTTATACATACTTTATGTCATATTTATGCATTTTCCGGCACTAACCTATTAACGAGATGCTGAAGAGCCAGTTGCTGTTTTCTGCTGTTTTTGGTTTCAGAAATCCTAGTAAGGAAATATTCTCGGAATTGGACGAAATCAACGCCCAGGATCTTATTTTTCCACGAAGCTTCCAGAAGTCCGGAGGAGATACGAAGTGGCGCGACGAGGCGCCCACACAACAGGGCGGCGCGGCCCAGGTGCTGGCCGCGCGGTCCTGGCGTGTGGGGCCCTCGTGGCGCCCCCTGACCTACCCTTCCGCTTACTTAAGCCTTCGTCGATAATAGTTCCAGAACCGAGAGCCACGATACGGAAAACCTTCCAGAGACGCTGCCGCCGCCAATCGCATCTCGGGGGATTCAGGAGATCGCCTCCGGCACCCTGCCGGAGAGGGGAATCATCTCCCGGAGGACTCTTCACCACCATGGTCACCTCCGGAGTGATGTGTGAGTAGTTCACCCCTGGACTATGGGTCCATAGCAGTAGCTAGATGGTCGTCTTCTCCTAATTGTGCTATCATTGTTGGATCTTGTGAGCTGCCTAACATGATCAAGATCATCTATCTGTAATGCTACATGTTGCGTTTGTTGGGATCCGATGAATAATGAATGCTATGTTATGTTGATTATCAGTCTATCATCTATGTGTTGTTTATGATCTTGCATGCTCTCCGTTGCTAGTAGAGGCTCTGGCCAAGTTGATACTTGTAACTCCAAGAGGGAGTATTTATGCTCGATAGTGGGTTCATGTCTCCATTAAATCTGGGGGAGTGACAGCAACCCCTAAGGTTGTGGATGTGCTGTTGCCACTAGGGATAAAACATCAATGCTTTGTCTAATGATATTTGTGTTGATTACATTACGCACCATACTTAATGCAATTGTCTGTTGTTTGCAACTTAATACTGGAGGGGGTTCGGATGATAACCTGAAGGTGGACTTTTTAGGCATAGATGCATGCTGGATAGCGGTCTATGTACTTTGTCGTAATGCCCAATTGAATTTCACACTACTCATCATAACATGTATGTGCATGGTCATGCCCTTTTTATTTGTCAATTGCCCAACTGTAATTTGTTCACCCAACATGCTATTTATCTTATGGGAGAGACACCACTAGTGAACTGTGGACCCCGGTCCATTCTTTTACATCGAATACAATCTACTGCAATACTCGTTCTACTGTTTTCTGCAAACATCATCATCCACACTATACATCTAATCCTTTGTTACAGCAAGCCGGTGAGATTGACAACCTCACTGTTAAGTTGGGGCAAAGTATTCTGGTTGTGTTGTGCAGGTTCCACGTTGGCGCCGGAATCCCTGGTGTTGCGCCGCACTACACTCCGCCGCCATCAACCTTCAACGTGCTTCTTGACTCCTACTGGTTCGATAACCTTGGTTTCTTACTGAGGGAAAAACTTGCTGTTGTACGCATCATACCTTCCTCTTGGGGTTCCCAACGGACGTGTGCTTTACCGTCACAAGCAGCAAAGCTTTTTCTGGCGCCGTTGCCAGGGAGATCAAGACACGCTGCAAGGGGAGTCTCCACTTCCAATCTCTTTACTTTGTTTTTGTCTTGCTTTATTTTATTTACTTCTTTGTTTGCTGCATTATATCAAAACACTAAAAAATTAGTTGCTAGCTTTACTTTATTTACTATCTTGTTTGCAATCTCTATATTAAAAACACAAAAAAAATTAGTTACTTGCATTTACTTTATCTAGTTTACTTTATTTACTGTTGCTAAAATGGGTACTCCTGAAAATACTAAGTTGTGTGACTTCACAAACACAGATAATAATGATTTCTTATGCACACCTATTGCTCCACCTGCTACTGCAGCAGAATTCTTTGAAATTAAACCTGCTTTACTGAATCTTGTTATGAGAGAGCAATTTTCTAGTGTTAGTTCTGATGATGATGCTGCCCATCTTAATAATTTTGTTGAACTATGTGAAATGCAAAAGTATAAGGATGTAGATGGTGACATTATAAAATTAAAATTGTTTCCTTTCTCATTAAGAGGAAGAGCTAAAGATTGGTTGCTATCTCTGCCTAAGAATAGTATTGATTCATGGACTAAATGTAAGGATGCTTTCATTGGTAGATATTATCCTCCTGCTAAAACTATATCTTTGAGAAGTAGCATAATTAATTTTAAACAATTGGATAATGAGCATGTTGCCCAAGCATGGGAAAGAATGAAATCTTTGGTTAAAAATTGCCCAACCCATGGACTGACTACTTGGATGATCATCCAAACCTTCTTGCAGGATTGAATTTTTCTTCGCGGAACCTATTGGATTCAGCTGCTGGAGATACTTTTATGTCCATCACTCTAGGTGCTGCAACAAAGCTCCTTGATAATATGATGATTAATTACTCTGAATGGCACACGGAAAGAGCTCCACAAGGTAAGAAGGTAAATTCTGTCGAAGAAACCTCCTCCTTGAGTGATAAGATTGATGCTATTATATCTATGCTTGTGAATGGTAGATCTAATGTTGATCCTAATAATGTTCCGTTAGCTTCATTGGTTGCCCAAGAAGAACATGTTGATGTGAACTTCATTAAAAATAATAATTTCAACAACAATGCTAATAGGAATAATTTGGGTAACAACTATAGGCCATATCTTGCTAGTGGTAATGATTATGGTAATTCTTATGGTAGATATGAGGAAAAGATGCTAGAAATTGAAAGATCTACTAAGAGATTTATGCAATCACAATATGAGCAAAATCAATTGTTTACTAAAACTATGAATGAACAATCTACCTTTTTGAAAAATATAGGAAATCAACTTGAAAATTTGAATTTGGAGATTTCGGGTTTGCAAACTAAGATTTCAAATGCTGAAAACCGAATCTCATATATGTGTGTGTCACAATCTTCCTTAATTAATAAAATGGCTGCTAAACCTGAGGATATTGATAATAAAATTGTTACTACAGCAAACGCCATCCAAGTTAGAATTAATGAGAATATAAGATTGATGGCCGAATTGCGTGCTAGGTGGGAGAAAGAAGAAAATGCTAAAGATAACAATGTAGCTAAAGTTTGGACTATTACCACCACTAGCAATGCTAATGCTTCACATGTTGCTGCACCTCCTACTATTAATGGTAAAATAATTGGTGTTGGCAATGTTTCCACTTCTAATGCAAAGCCCGCAAAACTGTCGGAACCTGCTAAAACTGCTAAAATTGCGTGTGATAAAACTGCTAAAAAAATTTCTAATGTTGGGGATAATGATCCCATTGCTTTAGATCATAATGGTTTAGATTTTGATGATTGTCACATCTCTGAAGTTATAAAGTTCTTACAAAAACTTGCTAAAAGTCCTAATGCTAGTGCTATAAATTTGGCCTTTACAAAACATATTACAAATGCTCTCATAAAAGCTAGAGAAGAGAAATTAA
This sequence comes from Lolium perenne, assembly GCF_019359855.2. Classification (NCBI taxonomy): domain Eukaryota; kingdom Viridiplantae; phylum Streptophyta; class Magnoliopsida; order Poales; family Poaceae; genus Lolium; species Lolium perenne. The sequence continues at coordinate 195,759,018 of NC_067245.2, forward strand.
AACTTGAAACTTCTATTCCTAGGAAGTTAGAGGATGGTTGGGAGCCCATCATTAAGATGAAGGTCAATGACTTTGATTGTAATGCTTTATGTGATCTTGGTGCAAGTATTTCTGTTATGCCTAGGAAAATCTATAATATGCTTGACTTGCCACCATTGAAAAATTGTTATTTGGATGTTAATCTTGCTGATAACTCTACAAAGAAACCTTTGGGGAGGATTGATAATGTACGCATTACGGTTAACAATAACCTTGTCCCCGTTGATTTTGTTGTCTTGGATATTGAATGCAATGCATCTTGTCCCATTATATTGGGAAGACCTTTTCTTCGAACTGTTGGTGCTATTATTGATATGAAGAAAGGTAATATTAAATATAAATTTCCTCTCAAGAAAGGTATGGAACACTTCCCTAGAAAGAGAATGAAGTTACCTTTTGATTCTATCATTATAACAAATAATGATGTTGATGCTTCGTTTCTTGATGTTACTTGACACACACTTTCTGCGCCTAGCTGAAAGGCGTTAAAGAAAAGCGATTATGGGAGACAACCCATGATTTTACTACAGTACTTTTGTTTTAAATTTGAGTCTTGGAAGTTGTTACTACTGTAGCAACCTCTCCTTATCTTAATTTTGCTGCATTGTTGTGCCAAGTAAAGTCTTTGATAGTAAGGTTCATACTAGATTTGGATTGCTGCGCAGAAACAGATTTCTTGCTGTCACGAATTTGAGCAGTAGTCTCTGTAGGTACCTCAGAAAATTCTGCCAATTTACGTGAGTGATCCTCAGATATGTACGCAACTTTCATTCAATATGAGCATTTTCATCTGAGCAAGTCTGGTGCACCTAAAAAATTCGTCTTTACGGACTGTTCTGTTTTGACAGATTCTGCCTTTTATTTCTCATTGCCTGTTTTGCTATGTTTGATGGATTTCTTTGTTCCATTAACTTTCAGTAGCTTTGTGCAATGTCCAGAAGTGTTAAGAATGATTATGTCACCTCTGAACATGTGAATTTTGATTATGCACTAACCCTCTAATGAGTTGTTTTGAGGTTGGTGTGGAGGAAGTTTTCAAGGATCAAGAGAGGAGGATGATACAATATGATCAAGGAGAGTGAAAGCATCTAAGCTTGGGGATGCCCAAGGCATCCCCTTCTTCATCGACAACATTATCAGGTTCCTCTAGTGAAACTATATTTTTATTCCATCACATCTTATGTGCTTTACTTGGAGCGTCTGTATGTTTTTGTTTTGTTTTGTTTGAATAAAGATGGATCCTAGCATTCATTGTGTGGGAGAGAGACACGCTCCGCTGTTGCATATGGACAAATATGTCCTTAGGCTTTACTCATAATGTTCATGGCGAAGGTTGAAACTGCTTCGTTAATTGTTATATGGTTGGAAACGGGAAATGCTACATGTGGTAATTGGTAGAATGTCTTGGATAATTTGATACTTGGCAATTGTTGTGCTCATGTTTAAGCTCTTGCATCATATACTTTGCACCTATTAGTGAAGAAATACATAGAGCTTGCTAAAATTTGGTTTGCATGATTGGTCTCTCTAAGGTCTAGATATTTTCTAGTAAGGGTCGAACAACAAGGAAGACGGTGTAGAGTCTTATAATGCCTGCAATATGTTTTTATGTGAGTTTTGCTGTACCGGTTCATACTTGTATTTGTTTCAAATAACCTTGCTAGCCTAAGCCTTGTATTGAGAGGGATTACTTCTCATGCATCCAAAATTCTTGAGCCAATAACTATGCCATTTGTGTCCACCATACCTACCTACTACATGGTATTTCTCTGCCATTCCAAAGTAAATTGCTTGAGTGCTACCTTTAAATTTCTATCATTTATCTTTGCAATATATAGCTCATGGGACAAATAGCCTAAAAACTATTGTGGTATTGAATATGTACTTATGTATCTTATTTCTTATTAAGTTGCTTGTTGTGCGATAACCATGTTCCTGGGGACGCCATCAACTACCCTTTGTTGAATATCATATGAGTTGCTATGCATGTTCGTCTTGTCTGAAGTAAGGGTGATTTATCATGAGTTGAATGGTTTGAGTATGCATATTGTTAGAGAAGAACATTGGGCCGCTAACTAAAGCCATGATCCATGGTGGAAGTTCCAGTTTTGGACAACAATCCTCAATCTCTTATGAGAATATTATTTGTTGTTGAATGCTTATGCATTAAAGAGGAGTCCATTATATGTTGTATATGTTGTCCCGGTATGGATGTCTAAGTTGAGAATAATCAAAAGCGAGAAATCCAATGCGAGCTTTCTCCTTAGACCTTTGTACAGGCGGCATAGAGGTACCCCTTTGTGATACTTGGTTAAAACATATGTATTGCGATGATAATCCATGTAAATCCGAGCTAATTAGGACAAGGTGCGGGCACTATTGGTAATCTATGCATGAGGCTTGCAACTTGTAGGATATAATTTACATAATGCATATGCTTTATTACTACCGTTGACAAAATTGTTTCTTGTTTTCAAAATAAAAGCTCTAGCACAAATATAGCAATCGATGCTTCCCTCTGCGAAGGGCCTTTCTTCTACTTTTATGTTGAGTCAGTTTACCTACTTCCTTCCATCTCAAGAAGCAAACACTTGTGTTAACTGTGCATTGATTCTTACATACTTGCATATTGCACTTATTATATTACTTTATGTTGACAATATCCATGAAGTATACATGTTACATGTTGAAAGCAACCGCTGAAACTTAATCTTCCTTTGTGTTGCTTCAATGCCTTTACTATGAATTTATTGATTTATGAGTTAACTCTTATGCAAGACTTATTGATGCTTGTCTTGAAAGTATTATTCATGAAAAGTCTTTGCTATATGATTCAATTGTTTAACCATTGTCTTTACCATTGCTTTGGATCGTTGCATTCATTACATGTGCTTACAATAGTATTGATCAAGATTATGATGGCATGTCACTTCAGAAATTATCTTTGTTATTGTTTACCTACTCGGGACGAGTAGGAACTAAGCTTGGGGATGCTGATATGTCTCCAACGTATCGATAATTTCTTATGTTCCATGCTTGTTTTATGACAATACCTACATGTTTTATACATACTTTATGTCATATTTATGCATTTTCCGGCACTAACCTATTAACGAGATGCCGAAGAGCCAGTTGCTGTTTTCTGCTGTTTTTGGTTTCAGAAATCCTAGTAAGGAAATATTCTCGGAATTGGACGAAATAAACGCCCAGGATCTTATTTTTCCACGAAGCTTCTAGAAGTCCGGAGGAGATACGAAGTGGGGCGACGAGGCACCCACACAACAGGGCGGTGCGGCCCAGGTGCTGTCCGCGCGGCCCTGGCGTGTGGGGCCCTCGTGGCGCCCCCTGACCTACCCTTCCGCCTACTTAAGCCTTCGTCGATAATAGTTCCAGAACCGAGAGCCACGATACGGAAAACCTTCCAGAGACGCCGCCGCCGCCAATCCCATCTCGGGGGATTCAGGAGATCGCCTCCGGCACCCTGCCGGAGAGGGGAATCATCTCCCGGAGGACTCTTCACCGCCATGGTCGCCTCCGGAGTGATGTGTGAGTAGTTCACCCCTGGACTATGGGTCCATAGCAGTAGCTAGATGGTCGTCTTCTCCTAATTGTGCTATCATTGTTGGATCTTGTGAGCTGCCTAACATGATCAAGATCATCTATCTGTAATGCTACATGTTGCGTTTGTTGGGATCCGATGAATAATGAATGCTATGTTATGTTAATTATCAATCTATCATCTATGTGTTGTTTATGATCTTGCATGCTCTCCGTTGCTAGTAGAGGCTCTGGCCAAGTTGATACTTGTAACTCCAAGAGGGAGTATTTATGCTCGATAGTGGGTTCATGTCTCCATTAAATCTGGGGGAGTGACAGCAACCCCTAAGGTTGTGGATGTGTTGTTGCCACTAGGGATAAAACATCAATGCTTTGTCTAATGATATTTGTGTTGATTACATTACGCACCATACTTAATGCAATTGTCTGTTGTTTGCAACTTAATACTGGAGGGGGTTCGGATGATAACCTGAAGGTGGACTTTTTAGGCATAGATGCATGCTGGATAGCGGTCTATGTACTTTGTCGTAATGCCCAATTGAATTTCACACTACTCATCATAACATGTATGTGCATGGTCATGCCCTTTTTATTTGTCAATTGCCCAACTGTAATTTGTTCACCAAACATGCTATTTATCTTATGGGAGAGACACCACTAGTGAACTGTGGACCCCGGTCCATTCTTTTACATCGAATACAATCTACTGCAATACTCGTTCTACTGTTTTCTGCAAACATCATCATCCACACTATACATCTAATACTTTGTTACAGCAAGCCGGTGAGATTGACAACCTCACTGTTAAGTTGGGGCAAAGTATTCTGGTTGTGTTGTGCAGGTTCCACGTTGGCGCCGGAATCCCTGGTGTTGCGCCGCACTACACTCCGCCGCCATCAACCTTCAACGTGCTTCTTGACTCCAACTGGTTCGATAACCTTGGTTTCTTACTGAGGGAAAAACTTGCCGCTGTACGCATCATACCTTCCTCTTGTGGTTCCCAACGGACGTGTGCTTTACCGTCACAAGCAGCAAGAGGCTGCACTCTAATCCTAAGGAAATAGGCTGTGATCTCAATACCCGACAGTTCCTTGCCGTGGGTGTTCTATAGCTCGTGGATGCGAGTCATCAGCGCTTCTGTCGCCAATTTCTCAGCTTCGGTAGCTTCAGCATCCCAGGAACGGCGGCGAAGAATTTTGGCTCCTCCGTCAAAAGGGGCGATGTTGTCCTCCACTGAATTGGAGCTTTCTTCGTGTACATACAGCCACCTCTTGCGCCACCCTTGACGTCGAAATATTTGACGTCAGAACGAACACAGATAACAACGCCGCCAATGTTGTAGGCGACGTTATGGGAGCCATTACGGCGGAGGCAGAAGATACGCTTCCACAGATCCCAATTAGGTTGGACTCCGAGGAAGCACTCACACAATGTGATAAAAATCGACACGTGGAGCATGGACTTGGGCGTCAGCTGATGCAGCTGAAGCCCATAGACAAAAAGAAGACCTCGAAGAAATTCATGGATAGGGTGAGAAAGACCGCGGATGAGGTGGTCAACGAAACTGACCCGATACTCGATTGGAGGCGAAGGGTAGCTCTCCTCCTTGGGGAAGCGGAGCGCGTCTCCTTCTTGGTGCACCCCAGCTTCTTCAGCAGGTTCATGTCCTGGTTTGAGATCTTGGATCTCTCCCACTCCAGATCTTCGGCGGCCATCTTGGACTCCGTAGTGCTATGTCTGGTCAAACGGGCGCGAGGTGGCATCAATGAGTGTGGAGGAGAAAGGTGTGAGTGTGGTTGAGCGCTTGAAGCAATGGGAGCAATGGAGGATTTTGCAGAGGAGAAGCAGAGGTGCGGCGCGAGCGAAAGGACTGAAGGAGGAAGACGATGACTTTATATAGAGATGCGGTGAATCGACGCACCGTTGGATGAAGAAATTGTGGAATAGATGGTGTACACGTGGACAAGGGGTAAAAAGTAATTTCAGCGAGACGAGAAAGAACGGGAGCTACAGTACGTGCGCCAGGAAAAGTGGAGGACGTGTGTCCCCCACTTGCACGACGTGTCAATTTGATGAGTAATTTGGGCCCGCAAGGCATAGGGAGAGCAGTTCTCGCGTTTTCCCGATACAGCGGTCGTGGCTATCATCAGCAATAACATCACCTTGGTAAGAGAAAAATTCGGCTAAGCAGCTTCATAAGAATGACGACAGCAGAAGATTGTGGATTATTTCGAGAGCCTTTGATCAAATACAAGTTTTTGATCAAATGCTCGGGGGCTACTTTGGAAAAATGAAAAACTCGAGAATGACAAAATAGAAATGGCGAGAGCCTATGATCAAATACAAGTATTTGCTCATAGCCTCGGGGGCTACTCCCATCGGGAGCGCTGTTCGCGCACCCGACAGATATGAAAACTTCGAGAAAGAAGAAAAATATAGCAGCATAAGGCGTTGAGCCTACACCCAAGCACAAGTCCTTGGCTGTAGCCTCGGGGGCTACTCCCATCGGGAACGCTGTTCGCGTGCCCGATGAAATTAAAAAAAGAAGAAGAAGAAGAAGAAGAAGAAGAAGAAGAAGAAGAAGAAGAAGTGAGCATATTTCGAGTTATATAAATAACTCAACATATACTCCCATCGGGAAAACAATATAAGTCATCCGTTGACTCAATAAAATGTGCTATTCCAACAACCGAAAAAGCACTCGACAATATATTCTCAGAACGCCAAAGTTGCGAACAATTTCTGAATGCCGCAAAACTTTACGAAGGTAAGACCCCAGATCCGTTATGTGTGGTGTGGCGCCGTCTCTGACGTCGGTTTGCTACTTTTTTCCGTATCAACAGATACGAAGAAAAATCCTAACGGACGCGTTAGGTACCCGATAAAATATGACTGGGACTCGACAGAATGGTAAGACCTTAAGCGGCACCTGTCGAAGTTTACACCAGTATCCCGAGATCATGTCCAGGGACGTGATCTTGAAGTAGGTTTTTGCGGATTGCCACTAAAGCAGTTAACTAGTACCTGACCCGTCAGATGAACTAGCCCCAACTACCATTATCCCTGCACAATATATAATCTCGTATCCGAAGATATGTGTTAAAGTTCAGAGCTACTAACTAAATATAAAGTTGGAGATTTTCCCTGACTCTGCGATTCAAGCAAAATCTCGGGGGCTACTGACATAGGCATCCCCAATGGGCCTGCCGAAGATGGTACCCGGGGTTTACTGAAGGCCCACAACCCGAAGGATAAGAAGAATCGGAAGCCCAACTTGCTAGTTAAGGAAAGATAGAGTTGTATTAGGAGATAGCGCTTGTAATATTGCGGGATGAGTTGGAAACCCTCCCGGACTCTGTAACTTGTGTATTACGAATCCCTCGGCTCCACCTCCTATATAAGGGGGAGTAGACGGAAAAAGAAAGCATCGATTCATTGTCTCACAAACCCTAGTTTTCATATTGTCGAGCACTTTTCGGCTGAAACCTTCGAGATCTACTTGCCCTCTACTTCTAACTAAAACCCTAGTCTACAACCCGTAGGCATTGACAAGTTAATCCCTTGTCACCAGGAGTGTACGAGGAGTGGGAGGAGTGCAAGAAACAGGTGCACAAGTTCAGCGGCAACTGCTACAAAGGGTACCCGACTAGACACGAGGCGGTTGCCAAGTGGAGGAAGCACCAAGCGAACAAGAGCAAGATGAAGACCTTCCTTGTGCTCTCGCTCTTGCTCACCACCGTCGCGGCGGTACTCTATTTCATCCTAGTGTAGGCGGCGGCCGGTGTCACTTCATTTGTATCTAGAGATGATGAACTTAATTAATTTGCATAGATTATGAGTTGTATGGAGCTATATGTATAACTCGATCGGGCTTGTTGGGGGGTGACCCCTGGTATGCCAAAGGCATGCCAAAACTGGATGGTTTAGACCATCAAAGTACCGGTTTAAAGTTTAATCCGGATAGTACAAGTTGGTTCAGAGAATCATACCGGTATCCCAAGGAGGGGATACCGGAACTTGTTGAGAGCGTACCGGAATAACCGGAACAGGCTGCACTGTAGCACGTCGGCAGAGACCAGTCAAAGATGCTCTCCAGAGCTAGAAGACAAAGATGAGCGAAGCACTTCAACTTTAATCGAAGCCATGACGACAAAGACAGAGGATGACATAAAAGGTGCCGGAGGATGTCACGGCTTCGATTAAAGGCAAACCGGCATCACCGGTAGCTAAAGTAGCTTTGTAAAGTAGTTTGTCTAGTCAAAGATCCCATTAGGGTTTCTGGGGTTTCCTTCCCTTGTAAGCCACCCTCTCCCCTATATAAGCAGAGGGGGCATAGCCCTTCGCGGGCATGAGAGAGATGATCTTGCATTAGACCTCTTGTACACACAAACTTGTAAGCACTGGTGATGAAAAAATAGATAGATCTTGTGTTGTTCTTGTTCTTGTGTTCATCATCTTCTTCCTTCGGCCAAGGCCAAGTTCTTGAGGAATCCATCCGGAAACCTCTCCATCCATAACACAAACCCTCCCCCGAATCCTCTAGCGTCCATTCGGCCCCAACTTAAGCCATCCCATGGCATCTGTCTGTTCACCACGACGATAGTTGGCGCCCACCGTAGGGCGAGAAGCGGCGCTTGCTGGAGTTCATATTCGGGCGGGCCTCCTCACCGTCGGCGGCGAGCGTGTCGTCACCGCGCTCGTCGACCGCATCCGCGACATGCGCTTCATCAATGACAACACGGGCTGCTTCGCCAATGGAGGTAAGTTCCCCAAGAACGGCCGCGTCATCGAGTTCGGCAGCATCCCCGTCTACTACGGCACCATCCCCGAGCGCCAGTGCCCTCGCCGGTGCTGGTGGCTCCGGACCCGCCGAAATCTGCACTTCGCAGCGGCCGCGTCGCCGGCAGCGTCGAGGTGCTGGTAGTTGGCGCGGACGACGCCGGCAAGGGAGCTGCGGCGGAAGGCGTTGGCCGGACGAAGTCCACGCGCACGGCCAAGCCACCCACCGAGCGCGACCAGGAAGTTGCGGGAGCTTCTGCACCACCACCGGAGACTCCGCTCCAAGCGGCCATGAGCGTCCTCGCCACGCCCATCACGCAGAACATCGACCCAGCAGCAGCTCAGGCGGAGCTGGAGGCGCAGCGCCAGACACTGCTCGCGAACGGAGCCAACATCGTCCAGGCGCAGCGCGAGCTGAACCTAACCCTACGTGAGTATAATGCTGCACATGGCTTTGCTTCTGTTGGTGCTCAGGCCGCCAGGATACCGGAAAACCGGCTTAGAGATCGCAACCTAGATCAGGATTTGCGTAAGGAGATTCTTACCGGAAGGATCACTTCTGCATCGTTGAGCATGGTAGAGAAACCTAAGTATAGCAGTGAGGATAAAACCATAAAAGCTGCTAAGGCTGCAGTAGAGCTGTGTGAATCGCTTTCCGGAGATGCTTTGGCAAAACAGCAAGATGAAGGAGATATGCCCTAGAGGCAATAATAAAGTGGTTATTATTTATATCTTTATGTTTATGATAAATGTTTATATATCATGCTATAATTGTATTAACCGAAACATTGATACATGTGTGATATGTAAACAACAAAGAGTCCCTAGTGTGCCTCTTAACTAGCTTGTTGATTAATGGATGATTAGTTTCATAATCATGAACATTGGATGTTATTAATAACAATGTTATATCATTGTATGAATGATGTAATGGACACACCCAATTAAGCATAGCATAAGATCACGTCATTAAGTTATTTGCTATAAGCTTTCGATACATAGTTACCTAGTCCTTATGACCATGAGATCATGTAAATCACTTATGCCGGAAAGGTACTTTGATTACACCAAACTCCACTGCGTAAATGGGTGGTTATAAAGGTGGGATTAAGTATCTGGAAAGTATGAGTTGAGACATATGGATCAACAGTGGGATTTGTCCATCCCGATGACGGATAGATATACTCTGGGCCCTCTCGGTGGAATGTCGTCTAATGTCTTGCAAGCATATGAATGAGTTCATAAGAGACCACATACCACGGTACGAGTAAAGAGTACTTGTCAGGAGACGAGGTTGAACAAGGTATAGAGTGATACCAAAGATCAAACCTCGGACAAGTAAAATATCGCGTGACAAAGGGAATTGGTATCGTATGTGAATGGTTCATTCGATCACTAAAGCCATCGTTGAATATGTGGGAGCCATTATGGATCTCCAGATCCCGCTATTGGTTATTGGTCGGAGTGAGTACTCAACCATGTCCGCATAGTTCACAAACCGTAGGGTGACACACTTAAAGTTGGATGTTGAAATGGTAGAATTTGAATATGGAATGGAGTTCGAATATTTGTTCGGAGTCCCAGATAAGATCCCGGACATCATGAGGAGTTCCGGAATGGTCCGGTGAATAAGATTCATATATAGGATGTCATTTTATGTGAATTAAAATGATCCGGAAGGTTCTACGGAAGGTTCTAGAAGGTTCTAGAAAAGTCCGGAAGAAATAAGGATGGAAGGTGGAGTCCCAGAGGGACTCCACCCACCTTGGCCGGCCAACCTAAGGGAGGAGGAGTCCCAAGTGGACTCCCCACCATGGTGGCCGGCCACCCCACCAAGGAAAGGGGGGAGTCCCACTCCCCCTAGGTTTGGACACTTGGAAGGTTTTGTTGGGGTCTTATTCGGACTCTTTGACCTAAACCTTGGGGCCTCCACCTATATAAAGAGGGGGAGAGAGGGGCTGGCCGGCCACTCAAGCCACCACCATGGCCGCACCCCTCAAGGGTGCCCTAGCCGGCGCCCCTCTCCCCAAAACCCTAGCGGTCTCTCTCCTCCACCACATCCCGCACGCTTAAGCGAAGCTCCGCCGGATTTCTCCACCACCACCGACACCACGCCGTCGTGCTGTCGGATTCAAGAGGAGCTACTACTTCCGCTGCCTGCTGGAACGGGAGGTGGACGTCGTCTTCATCAACAACCGAACGTGTGACCGAGTACGGAGGTGCTGCCCGTTCGTGGCACCGGTGATCAAGATCTTCTACGCGCTTTTGCAAGCGGCAAGTGATCGTCTACCACAGCAACAAGAGCCTCATCTTGTAGGCTTTGGAATCTCTTCAAGGGTTAGTCTTGATCATCCCCTCGTTGCTCCCGTCTTCTAGATTGCATCTTGGCTTGGATTGCGTTCTCGCGGTAGGAAAATTTTTGTTTTCTATGCAACGAATCCCTACAGTGGTATCAGAGCCGTGTATATGCATAGATGGTTGCACGAGTAGAACACAATGGTTTTGTGGGCGTTGATGCTCTTGTTATCTTTAGTTTGAGTACTTTGCATCTTTGTGGCATAGTGGGATGAAGCGGCTCGGACTAACTTTACATGACCACATTCATGAGACTTGTTCCTCGCTCGACATGCAACTTGTATTGCATAAGAGGCTTTGCGGGTGTCTGTCTCTCCTACTATAGTGAAGATTCAATTTACTCTTCTATTGACAACATTAGTATCACCGTTGTGGTTCATGTTCGTAGGTAGATTAGATCTCTCTCGAAAACCCTAAACCACGTAAAATATGCAAACCAAATTAGAGACGTCTAACTTGTTTTTGCAGGGTTTGGTGATGTGATATGGCCATAATGTGATGATGAATATGTATGAGATGATCATTATTGTATTGTGGCAACCGGCAGGAGCCTTATGGTTGTCTTTAAATTTCATGTTGAGTAGTATTTCAAAGTAGTTGTAATAGTTGCTACATGAGGTGAACAACCATGAAGACGGCGCCATGAACCTTGACGCTATGCCAACGATGATGGAGATCATGCCCGTTGATGATGGAGATCATGTCCGTGCTTTGGAGATGAAGATCGAAGGCACAAAGACAAAAGGGCCATATCATATCACATATGAACTGCATGTGATGTTAATCCTTTTATGCATCTTATTTTGCTTAGATCGCGACGGTAGCATTATAAGATTATCCCTCACATTAATATCAAGATAATAAAGTGTTCTCCCCTCGTATGCACCGTTGCATTGTTTGACATTTTGAAGCATCTCGTGATGATCGGGTGTGATAAACTCAACATACAACGGGTGTAAGCCATGTTGCACACGCGGAATACTTGGGTTTGCTTGACGAGCCTAGCATGTACAGACATGGCCTCGGGACAACGGAAACCGAAAGGTTGAACATGAGTCATATGGATGATATGATCAACATGTTGATGTTCACCATTGAAGCTACATCATCTCACGTGATGATCGGTTTTGGTGTAGTGGATTTGGATCGTGTACCACTTAACAACTATGAGGGATGTTGTATTAAGTGGAAGTTCATTAGTAATTAGATTAAAACATGAACTAATTATCATAAACATAGTCTGAGTAGTATTTTGAATTAATTTTGTAGTATTGGCATCCGTTTTCTACCATGCACTAGTCTTGTTATTGAGATAGAAATACTGTTAAAATCTGACAAGAAACTTTACGGATTAGTACCATATTGTTAAAGAATCAAGAATTGATTAAGTCCTATTGCAAACTTTTAGTAAACCTCACATTGTTGATTCAAAGAGCTAAGGTTTCAATTAGTACCTAAAGTTATCTTGTCTCCGTCAAACTTGAAGTTCAAATTTGTTTGAAAAGTAAGGAGCTGAAAATTTAGTTTTCAGAAATAATCAAGGTATGAGATATATGTGATATCTAAGACCTTATTGCAAGATGATAGAATATATTTTGGTGAGACTACATAAACTCATAAGTTTTATGAGAATGTATGAAGGTTGAAGATGCCAGGCGTCACAATCCTCCAACTATTGGGGCACTAACGATATTCGCATATCCATAAAGTTATCATCCTTAGAATGCACCGTTGCTAAGACTCGTCGTATCGAAGCATCACGTAATGATCGGGTGTTATAGATTCTACGTGTGCTTACAACGGGTGCAAGCCAGATTTGCACATGCGAATACTGAGGTTAAACTTTATGAGCCTAGCATGTACAGACATGGTCTCAAAAAGTTGTCATGAACTGATGGATAAAATTATGAGTGAAATTGTTCATCGTATTACAAAGTTACTAATAAGTGAAATCTAGAACACTTTTCATATGATGATCAACTTCAAAGTAAGAACCTCAAGGTTATTGGTATTTGACCAACAAACCTAGAAGTTATTGATGTTGAAGTGTTTTTCTGAATAATGAGGAAAACTAAAAGAGAAACTGCAAAAGATATTTTGGCAAAAAGAAAAGACTAGAAAGTCTAGCTCAGGTGTATATAAATGATATACATGTTATGGTTGTATTCCTAGTTAAGTCACACAATGAAATTCTTGGGTATTAGTACCATATTGGTTGGTATGAAGTGTCATACAAAACAACGCAATATAAGAATACAATGGCCTAAGTGACTGACAAGGAATATGATAGGAATGCACATCTGGAACAAAATAAAGTGTTACTGTGTTCGTCACTGGCATTCTATCTAGCCCTTAGAATTTATAATAAAGAACCTAATAATTGTTATTTTGCTCTGGTCAAATGAAAACAATGAGTTGTTCAAATTATGAAATTACTCCATGTACGATGGATAAGTTATTATAAATCTTAATGGTGAAACACACATACATAAAACTGATGCTAAAATGCCATAAGGCAAATGATTTGAATTCCACTTATTTGTGGAACCGCCATTTAGGTCATGTTAGAAAGGAACGCATGAAGGAACTCCATGCAAATGGATTTTTGGAGTCATTTGATTTTTGAATCATTTGGCGCTTGCAAATCTTTTCTAAAAGAGAATGATTAAAATAACGTTCATAGGCCAAGAGTTGAACGGGTAACAAACTTAGTGCAAAAATACATAATGATGTATATGGTTCACTGAGCATAGTTGTGTGCGGGAGATTCTTCTACTTCATGAAAACTTTCAACAATGAATTGAGTATATATATGTGGATATATTCGATAAAGAAGAAGTTTGAAACATTTGAATGGGTTCAAATAAATTTCAACATGAAGTGGAAATCATCGTAATAGAAAAGTCAAATATCTATGATTGGATCATGGTGGAAATATTTGAATTACGAGTTTTAGCGAACATCTAAGAGAGTTATGAAATTGTTCTACAACTCACATTTCTTGGAGTATCATAATGATGATATAGTATCTGAAATATGTATCCAAACCTTGTTGGATCAATGATGAGATAAAATATTGAGGCCATTATATTTTTGTGGATTATGCTTTAGTGACTACCGCTTTTACACTGAATAGAGCATCATCATGATCCGATGAAATGACACCATACAAGTTATGGCATGGGTATAAAACCCTAATAGTCTTTTCTTGAAATTTTGGTCTAAGAGTTTACAACCAAAATCGGATAAATATCTTTGTTGGTTATCCCAGAGATTTAATTGGGAATTCTTCCCACAAGACAAAGACAAAAGTGTTTGTCAATGTTTCTTATTTCGAGAAATTGTTTCTAGTGAAGTATTTGAGTGGGAGGACAATATAATTTGATAAGGTTTATGAACCTGAGCATAATGATCAGAGTAGCGCAGCATCGGAATTGGTTTCGGAAGTGGCCACAACGATCATGGCTCCCATGACTACAAAGTGTTTTAGCCATGGAGATCGAAGTACATATTGAACCTTGTAGGTATGGTTTACTTTGTGATCAAATAAATGATTTGTGGACAAAGGATTGATTTTGAACAATGATAAACCAACTACAAACAAAGAAGTTATGATGGGCCCTGACTCTGTTAAAATGGCTATATGCCATGAAATCCAAGATAGATAAATACTTTTTGAAAGTAAATGGATCCATAAAATTGATGGACTTGGATGGAATATCCTTGAAGAAGCTTGACTTGTCGAAAAGTTGTTTACGACAAAGTTCAAAGAGTTGACTATGATAAAGATTAGATCTTCCGTAGCAATGCTTATAGTCTATGTGGATTATTCTAGTAATCACTACATATTTCTTTTATGAGATATGTTAGTAGGATGGCAAAATACATTACTTATTAGAAGTGTGTACTAAAGGTGTATACAAGATACAACCAAGAGTTTTGCTGATCCATGGAATACTAGATAAGTATACAAACTTCAAATTGGATGAAGTGAGTATCGCGGAGTTGGAATCTTCACCAGATGAAATAGTCAAAGAGTTTTTTGATTTCATCAAGAGACGATGAAGAGGCTTGCATTTGCAAGAAATTAAGTGGGAGCGCTGAGACATATTTATAATACTTTATGTAGATGACATATAGTTGGTTATAAATGATGTAATTATATACTTGATTAAAAAAGGTTCCATTGAAAAATTAACTTCAATGAAAAGATATGGACTGAAACAAATTTAGTGTCAAGATCTATGAAGATAGATTGAAACACAAAATAAGTTTAAGTCAAAGTACATAGAATGGATATTGAAATAGTTCAATATAGAAATATTAAGAAGATGTTCTTGTCATGTGAAGTTTTAACAAGACTTGAGTGTATCTGACACTCAATGAGTAAAAACACATGAGTGATTATAGATCACGAATAATATGTACACAATCAGATGTCCTATGCTCTAAAAGTGTTATGAGCATGTACCAGAATGATTCATGTGATGATCACTGAAAAACAGTAAGAATATTCTTGAGTACTTAAGAAGAACCAAGTATATATATATAGTTTTATATGGAGAAATGACAAAACAAATCGCTGTAAGGTGTTGCACCGACATTAGTTTTGTCACATATGAAAATAAAATTTCAAATCTCAAATTAGACTAAGTGTTGTTTAAAAGGTAGCACAATGAGCTAGAAGTTGTCTATGCTAGATTTAGAAGAGTACTAAATATTGTGACGGATTCTACAAAAGAAGGCAGAGTATGTCATTGTTTTGACAATGACAAAGGATGTTAAGTCAAGAGGTTCTTTGAGAACTTGGTGTAGTTCCGACAGAGTCAGAACTTTGAAGCTATATTGTGTGTGATAATATTAGTGACATATTTCAGACCGCGGAATTAAGGTTCCACCAGAAGACCAAACATATTTAAATGCCGACTCATTTGGAAATGAGTGATGCGTTGAGACGCAAATGAATTACAAAATACATACGTTTCTGAGCGTGTCAGATCCGTTGACTAAAACCTCTCCCGTGAGCAAAACATGATAAAGCACCAGAAGGCCAAGGTGTTATATCTTTACAAATGTAAACTAGATTATTGACTCTAGTGCAAGTGGGAGACTGAAGGAGATATGCCCTAGAGGCAATAATAAAGTGGTTATTATATATATCTTTATGTTTATGATAAATGTTTATATATCATGCTATAATTGTATTAACCGAAACATTGATACATGTGTGATATGTAAACAACAAAGAGTCCCTAGTGTGATTCTTAACTAGCTTGTTGATTAATGGATGATTAGTTTCATAATCATGAACATTGGATGTCATTAATAACAATGTTATATCATTGTATGAATGATGTAATGGACACACCCAATTAAGCATAGCATAAGATCACGTCATTAAGTTATTTGCTATAAGCTTTCTGTGATGACCCAGCGTACCACTGCATGGTGTAGTACACAAGTCGTTGACATAACACAAGTGAAACACCGTTCCACTCATATTACATCTCTTAGAGTGGTACAACAGAAACATATGCGAGTCCAAGGTATGTCTATAGAAGTACACACGAACTGTTTACATAAGATCCACAGCCTCCTACTTTACAGTGAGGTAAAACTTCAAATAAAGCTCCAGAAGAACAACTCATAGTCTAACTTGTTGCTAACTCAAGCTTAAGAGCTACTTGGCTTACTATAGAATTATAGCTACTTAGGTGCTAGGATTAGGGAAAGGTTCCCTTCTATTACTAGTCTAAGTTTCCACTCTAGCCGATGCAGAAGTTGACTCCATTGACTTCTTTGATTGGATTATTCATCTTTTTGTTGTTGACTCCTTTGTCTTTGAGTTCCACGGTAGTTTCTCCTTCAATGCCTTTATCTAAGAAGCGGGTTCAAACGAGATAGAATGAGTACGAGCGTACTCAGCAAGTTCATATTAGGAAATAAGTGTATCATGCACTAGCTACAGCCATAGACCAGAAAGTCATAGGCCGATGCAAGTTTTCACAAACATTTCTTCAAAAGATTTATTTTATTCTGAAAACTATGCCCGTCAGTCTTCACAGGTTGACTAGAACTTCATGGAGTTCCTTTCCTGCCGCGTTCGCAGTTCCCTTCCCGGAACAGGGAGTGACAGTCACAATTCAGTATCCTCTGCAGAGGTGCGTTACTTTTCCCATAAGAGACCTTATCCTTGTTGCCAACCAGGTGCAAGCTTTCCCGTCCACACTTCCTTTGGTGTGAGGCTAGGTGTAAGATCCAAGCCCACACCGCCTTCTCCGTGACTGCAAACCCACCCTTTTGTCCAACCGTACACCCCCAGTAGACTTCCCCCGATAATACGGCTTTACTCACGGTGTACTCCGGACAATCCCTCATAGATGGTAGAGCTTATCATCACTAATGGATGGGGATTTAAAAGGATATCCCAACCTATTGCGGCAGTGCCTCCAACACCCCACCGGCTCTACCAATCCGTTGGCGTGCAGAAGGGAAAAGATACGGCTGGCTTCCCCAGAGCCATTATAGATCTCATGGTCAACGCGGTTTGTACGGCGCTAGAATCACTGGACGGCATTGGTAATTAATCCTAGGGTGATATAACCCATGCAATGGAACCTCCACCATATCAACACATACCATGGTTCCATTGCCCACCACATAGTCATATTCATAATTGTAAAATAATACTTTGCTTTTCAATGCATGAGTGATAAGTATAATACTTTGCATATAGTTTGATACAAATACTGAAATGACATGAGCAAGCGATGAACTTGCCTTTCTTGACTGCAAGATTATGCAGGCAAAAGCTTCGATACGTGAGAACTCCAAATGCTGTAATACCATCATCGTCCGATAAGGACAATGTTTAAAGAACTGGCAAAGATGCTATAATGCATAGTATGAGATGCAGTCGTCCCGCGCGTAACCTAACCTCGATGATTTAAGATGGATGAGTTGTAAAGATTTCTTTAGGGTTGGTTGCACTTTTAGAATGGTTCTCAAACAAGGTTCTTATTAGGGTTTGGTTATATTAGCATCATAATCAAGTGATATATGACATCATAACAATCATACACATAAAGAATAGTGGTGGAATAATATGTAAAGAACAGTTGTCCATTTTTAAGTTCTACAGAACATGGTTGATGATTACTTGTATTATACTTCAAAAGAATAACTTTTGAAGAACATGTTGATTAATAAAGAGTAAGTACTTCAAATAAGAACTATGGTTTCTATGGTTTGATTGATAGTTGTACTTCAAATGAATAACTTTTGAAGAACAGATTAATAAGAATAAGAACTACTTTAAATGGGAGCTAAGTGCTATTAGGGTTTACTAGTAGGGCTAGTTGGTTCTTAAGTAAAGTGATCTACATGAAGCAAGTATTAGTAGGTTTATTACTATGGTTTCTCCTAAGCATCATATCAAAGGATGGTTATCAAGATGGTTCTATAAGTTAGCTATTAGGGTCTACTATGGTTTCACATTTTCTTCACTAAGTAACCTCTAATAACTTCTAAACTAGGTGGATTACCATTTCCTAAGTAGGGTTTAGTTGGATAGGAGCATGTGATGTGAATTGCTACACAAGATTGGTATTAGGGTTCATCATTATGGTTCTACTAGGGTTTGCTGGTTGAGGTTGATTATAATGGTGTGGTATATATGAGTGGTGATCAATGGCACTACCTTAATTACAAGCTAGGGTTTACATCTAGGTGGCACTAGTGGATCATATAGGTGTTACCCAAAAATTAAGACATGAAATGATGGTCTCATGTGAATTGTACCTAGTTTTATTTTTGTGAATCATGAGTATGCACTCATTGGTTGTTTATTAAGGTTCTACATGTAAAGGTGAAGTGGATATGATTGTATGGGCTAAACCCCTAGGGTTTCAGGGTTGCACTAATTTAGGAGGGTCACATGAAATAATGGGATCAAGGTCTAACTTATAATAAAACTAGGGTTTCTGAATTATGATCCAATTCTGAAAGTAATACTTGGTACTAGAATTAATGTGTTTAAGTACTTGAGATAAAGTTATTAATAATTTTAACATGCTATTAAATTTTTTTAGAGGTTTAAGAATTAAACTAATTACTAGTTAGGGTTTAATTAGAAATCAGGGTTTCCTAATTATGGTTAGGTTTTAGAATAATAACTTGTTAACTAAAATTGCTTAAGTACATAATTGTTGGGCTATTAAAATAATATTGGCTTATAATATTTTCTTGAGTTATTACTATTTAAAAAAAAATAGAAAATGGTAATATGCAAATTAGAGTTTATGAATTATCAATAATATTTAAGTGAATGCAATTATGATAAAGAAAATTAATCTTAACATTTTATTTAATTACTGAATAGTTAAAATTTAATTTTTGGAACTTAATTATTTATTGAATTCAATTTGCATTTTAAACAATTGAAAAAGACATAATTAATAAAGATAAAAATAAGTGAATTTTTATTTTGACACACATTTTTGTTTTACATTTTATTTGAATAGAGTTTATTTTTGTGAGCATTTTGATATATTATTCATATTTTTCTGAGTTGAAATGAATTTAATCTATTTCTGTAAAGTTTCAGCTATTTAGTGGGTTTTTAAATTAAAACGAAAATACTAAATGTACCGTGACAGATCTACCTCTACTCACTGACTGGTGGGGTACATGTCCACGCTGGCTGCCACGCAAGCAAGGACCGGTCAAAGTTGACCAGGACCTTTGACCTCACCGACGGTTAAACGCCGGCGGTCAGCAGCTGGTGGCGCCGCCGATTTACGGCCTCCCGGGATGCGCGGCTAGGCTCTATCGAACGAGTACAACGAGACAAAGTGAATGGTGGTGATGGTTTTGCGAGGGGATCACCGGAGCATCACCGACGATGAGCTCTGCGGCGGTGCTACTCCGGCGAGATTCGAATCAGAGGCTACAGGCGATGCTAGGAAGCAAGAGTAGGTGCTATAGACGCGTATGCTCACCCTGAAGCTCAAGGTGTGGTCGGCTCCGGCGATGGTTGACGGAGACGACGGCGATTGGAGATTTCCCGGCGATGTGCTGCAGAAGGGAACGCCGAAATTAAGCCGCTTCCTTGCTCCCCGGGATGCTCTGCTCCTCCAGGGTGCTCCTTGAGTCCAGGCGCTCCTCCTGGACCACACGCCGGAGGCTGGGGTGACCTCCTCCGTCGGCTTCGTCTTCGACTCCGGCGACAGAGAGTGGATGAATTTGAGAGATAGGGAGCGTCTGAGAAGATTTGAAGTGGCGGAGGCGAGCAAGGCGTGCACGGCGATACCCTCCACCTATTTATAGGCCAAGGGAAGCTCTGAGGCCTCGACACGACGACGGCAATGGTGGAGAGGTGGCGGTCTCTGGAAGCTTCTAGCTGGCAAGGATGTTCTCGTCCGCGGATAAGCTCGGACGCGAATCGAGTTGGGCGCGGTTCTGAGAGGTCTGGCGACGTCCGGGCAAGCTTATCGACGAGGACGTCGTGGCCTACTGGCGTTGCAGCGCTGTCATGCACGGAGACGAGGACGACGACGTGTTTTATTCTCGCACGATTTTTAAAGCCACCGAATCGGTATTTGGCTTGGGCTGGGCTGCTCCTGGTCCTTCACTGGGCTGTTGCTGGGTTGTAGAGGTGGTGCTGGTCCTGGGGCTCTTCTTTGAGGCTGCGCGGCCAGGTGAGCTTTCTCTCTTTTTCTCTCTTTTCTATTTTCTGTTTTTATTTTCTGTTTTGAATTTGTTAGTTGAATTCAAATTTGAATTCTGTTTTGTTTTTGCAAGTTCTAAAACATTTGAATTTCCATATCACTTGATAATAGTGGTTACTGCATTGTTTTATTTTAAAACAAATATTTAATCTTTTATTAGTTTTGTGTTTTAGTGAGGTGCATTTGAAAATAGATATGGCTTAAGGGTTTGTCTCAATTTATTTTTATTTAGAAACCAAACCTATTTTAATTGGTTTGAAATTTAGAACATGTGCATGGTGAACACAGTTTATTTTTCTAGTGCTTAACCATAGTGATCATTCACATATAATTTAATTATGACTAGGGTTTAACAGATGGTAAAGGAAATGGAATTGGTTCATGATTTTATGTGAATGATATTTCTTAAGGTTTAAGAAGATGATTTGGATATTTGTTTCACTCTACTCACCAAATGATATTTAGTCCTAAGTACATATGGCTTAGTTTATACTTGTGATCCATGATGCACAAGTTAGGACATATTATTTTATGTGAATTGAATCTTATGTGAAAAGGTTTAGGGTTTTGGTAATGCTCACTAGTTGAAGTATAAATAGGCATGAGGCATGGCAGGGTTCTACTTATAATCCAAAGTGATACTTGGATTGAAATATGGGCTAGGGTTACTCCTCCATACAAGACATGAGGATTGGTGCAGGGTTAACTACTAGTGATATACTTAATATTTTATGTGATAGATGAGATCTAGTGATCATATGATTTAACTTATCATTTATATCTACAAGGTATAATCATGCATTAGACAAGATCCACTCATTACTCACTAATTCCCTCTTTAATATTCCTCTCATCACACTCATCCTAGATTCTTAGGGTTTATAATTTATACCAAGTTGTGATGATTATGGAATTGGTTTCCTAAGGTCCTACTCAAGAGATGATGATATGATCCTCTAAATATATGATTTGCCTAGGAATTCTACCTTGGTATCTTCTGTAGCTTGTTCTTCAGGAAATCTGATAAACCTTCTTCTTGTGGTATGCCTCCACCTCCTAGCTTCTTCATCTTGATCCTAGCTAATGCATATGGAGTGGCTCTATGTGTTTGTTCCCATGTATCATGCTACAAGATGATGAAATGGATGAAGGGTGTGGCTCTATTTATAGGCTTGGGCAAGCTCTAGTATCATGACACATAGGTGGTGACTCTTGTGTTGGTTTGATGAGTAAGGTGCTTGGTTGTCATGCTCTCATCCATAGCAATCCTTTGAGCATGAGGTGGCAAGGCTTGGAAAGCAAGTCATGTAGATATTTTCATCCCATGTGGCAAGATCATTATCCTCTCATGTGATTTATTTTTGGATAGCCAAGTGGCATTTGCTACTAAATATCTTGTGGATGGTTTTATTATTGTTGATGAGTCACTATATCATATTGGATTGGATTTATAATATTGGTGAAAAGGTTAAAATTGAAGGTTATTCCTCAAATTTGGATAGTTGTTGTTTGATTTCACCAAGGCATGGTCATATGAGTTTCAAAGTACTCATAGTTAATTTTATTCAAATAGTTTGAACTATAATTCGTAATGTAAATGGATTTAGTTTTATGATATTCCATATACTTAATAAATTATGATTTAAATAAGAATGTGTGGCTTTTATGCACTTTAGACCCTGTGGTTTACCTTATTTGGTAATAAGTTTAGAAGTGAATTAATTTACACACAAAGGTAGTTGCTAACTTTTAAGTGTTAATAAGTTAGGGTTTGATTCTTAAAGAATGTGTTGTTATAAATATAATTCCATTTGATCTAATCCATAGATCAAGTCATCTCTACCCAAAACAAGGTTTTAACAAAGATCACAGTGAAGTTTATAGCGCTTGACTTGATGATCTACTTCAATTCTAGCAAGTCAAGTGAAACTTCAATTACTGTGGTAAGTTTTATTTGAAAGCGCGAAAATTCTCCGGATTTTCTATGCATGAATGCAATGCACACTTTGGTGTTCTCTCATTTTATTGCCTCTAAACCTGGGATATTACAGCCTCTCCCCCTTAAACTGAACTTCGTCCCGAAGTTCGAACGCTCTCATGTTTCGGAATGTTGAAATATCTTGAACAGATCACCATCCTTCAACTCCATGGTGATCACACTAGATATAGTTGGATATATCCCTTGTCCAGATCCTTCCTGGAGTCTTCTGATGTCTGGCACTGATACTTCCTTCAATTCTATGATTTCTTCCACACTCTAAGCTTATAGGCTTACTCTCCAAAGATTCTTGGATTAAGACATCTTCTTATGCTAATGGACTTTACTAATGGTTGTGTTGATAGCTTCCTATATGGGTACTCAAAGCTTGGTTCTACCAGCTGCGGTAATCCAGCTGCGGTGCCCAAACCTTAAGTCTAAAGAATTTGTTTAAGGTAGGGTATTGTTTTCCCTTACTACCATAACAAAGTAATGGTACTTAGTAAGGTATTTACAATATGCATGGTCCTGGTTGTTTTAGTCCTACGAATGGATTAGACTCATTTAGTCCATCCAATCATGGCTTCTAGTTTATGCTAGTTATCCTTCTTTTGGTTCCTTTAGGTTCCATGAAAGGAATCTTTCTAATAATCATCAGTTTTGGTATGGTCAAACCCTTCGGTCTTTTATTTTCTTAGGCTTTGATTGTTCTCCGATATCTTCTTCATCCAACATCATTATCTTAGACTTACTTGAGCTCTTCTGCTTCTGAGTAATTATCAATTACCCACTCAAGTTAAGGTATAATCCTTACTTCCTCGAGATATGAACCTCGGCTTCTGGTCTGACAACCTCCTGAGAGTACTATTATATGGATACTTCCACCAATCTTATGAAAATAGGATCGAACTTCCTCTCAGTTCAGACATTCTTCTTCGTCTTTCATACTCCAAATCATATCTTAATACTTCTCATTCAGCCTTCCTCTCCCCCTTGGAGTTTACTAATGATCTTTAAACTTCCTTTCTTCTAATCATTAAACTCCAAGGTTAAGTAATTGGTCTAAGTCTAGTTTATATTTTGTACCTTTCTAAAGTCTCACGAAGAATTATTTGTGGTGTATCCACTCAGTTGTGGGTATCCGATGTGAATCCTCCGACTAAATGGTTACTAGCTACGGAATACCAGCTACGGAATTCCTCTTTCTTTTAGAGTGAAAGAACGATTAAACTATGGACTATTTGTTACCAGCTGCAGACTATCTAACACGAAATGTGGCTTATTGGATACCAGTTGTGGGCTATGTTATGGTTTTAGTCAATATCTACCTACCAGCTGTGGCTTCTTATATAGTTTTAGTTAAGATATACCTCACTTCACATACTTTCTCTTCATGATTATCCTATATCAGCTGCGGTCTTATTATGCCAGCTGCGACTTCACTTGTCTATTTTCCTTCTTCTAGGTTTGTTTTGCAAGATAACCACTTGTTGATACTATGAAAATAGTATTGTAAGTGACTTCACTTGCATTACCTTCTTCCATAATGAATATGGCTCCACTTCTACTGCTCCATATTCACTATTTTTCTCCCTTCCATGGTACTTCCATGTTGAAGTACTCCTTGATTAAGGATAGAAGTGAGTTTTGATTAGTCCTTCCTTTAGAGTATTTTGGTTGCTTCCCACAATTTTAATTCCTTCTTCAAGTGAACCTTCATCTTATCTTCAAAATCTTCAGAATTCATCACTTCCTCACACGAATACCTTTACCCTCTAGACCTATAACATCAAGTAAGAGCTTGATATTGCAACATGCCTTTGCATATCAAAGTCAAACTTCATGTATGGATCTAGTCAGTCAATGAAAATCCAATAAAATCCAAGAAGATTCAGCTTTGTGCTTATAATACACATCCTTATATGCCTGAATATTATAGTTGGGTAAGACATCCCTAAACATCAGGCTCAGATGTGTAGTATATAACACCACATAAGATAGGTTTAGGTCGTGATACTTAGCACGAATACGTGAATTTCTACTATTTGTCTCAACATTTATCTCAATTGCACATTTGCAATGAGACAATTTGAAGCAAAATGGCCTGGGATAGTTGAAGTTAACCTAGTTTTCTTTGGAAGTACTAACAAAATAGGATACCATATATATGTGCTATTGAGGACTACTTCCGGTAATACAATTAGTTCTAACATGTCTACTCTAAACACATGAGTGTTTAGAATATACCACCTAACTCTAGGATTTCTCTATGTGGTATGCTGTAAATAAGCCTTCTTTAAATTAAGGACTATGGTTCTAGAATACTTGGTACAGTTATTAGGATTTTAAGGCCTAAGCTTTCGAACTATTCCTTAAATCCTACTCCTCGTCATACTTTTGTTAACTCACTTATGATGTTCTACTCCCTCACATCATGATACTCAAGTGAATCATATATGAGTACCTAGTTTATTATTGAAAGTAGACTCATATAACTCCTATCACTCTTCCTTACCTCCCATGATTGACTCATCATAGGTCTAAGCTTCCTTGTATGAATTACCTTCCTCATTTATACTGGTCATTTGACATTTTAAACGACTCTTACTTAACTATAACTTGCATTGGTATACTTCTTCCAATAGGATATCTTCCTTGTGGTTGTATCCTCTCTTTGGACTACCATGTATTGTATACCAATTGTGGTCGATTACCACCCATTATCTTAGGCTCCAATGGTTGGTGTTCTAGTTATTTGGAATGAAGCAAGATCACTAACTAATTTTACTTAAGAAAAATAGATAAGAAAGATTGACTCAAGTGTGTCAGGATTATTCTCAAGTGAATACCCATCTCAAGTCAGAAGAATAGTTGGTTTGGCTAAGACAACTTCCTATAGACACTACCAAACCTAAAGGTCTCCTTTAAAGGGTTTTAATCCTAGGGTCAAAGCATTTTCTCTGATACCAGCTGTGATGACCCAGCGTACCACTGCATGGTGTAGTACACAAGTCGTTGACATAACACAAGTGAAACACCGTTCCACTCATATTACATCTCTCAGAGTGGTACAACAGAAACATATGCGAGTCCAAGGTATGTCTATAGAAGTACACACGAACTGTTTACATAAGATCCACAGCCTCCTACTTTACAGTGAGGTAAAACTTCAAATAAAGCTCCAGAAGAATGACTCATAGTCTAACTTGTTGCTAACTCAAGCTTAAGAGCTACTTGGCTTACTATAGAATTATAGCTACTTAGGTGCTAGGATTAGGGAAAGGTTCCCTTCTATTACTAGTCTAAGTTTCCACTCTAGCCGATGCAGAAGTTGACTCCATTGACTTCTTTGATTGGATTATTCATCTTTTTGTTGTTGACTCCTTTGTCTTTGAGTTCCACGGTAGTTTCTCCTTCAATGCCTTTATCTAAGAAGCGGGTTCAAACGAGATAGAATGAGTACGAGCGTACTCAGCAAGTTCATATTAGGAAATAAGTGTATCATGCACTAGCTACAGCCATAGACCAGAAAGTCATAGGCCGATGCAAGTTTTCACAAACATTTCTTCAAAAGATTTATTTTATTCTGAAAACTATGCCCGTCAGTCTTCACAGGTTGACTAGAACTTCATGGAGTTCCTTTCCTGCCGCGTTCGCAGTTCCCTTCCCGGAACAGGGAGTGACAGTCACAATTCAGTATCCTCTGCAGAGGTGCGTTACTTTTCCCATAAGAGACCTTATCCTTGTTGCCAACCAGGTGCAAGCTTTCCCGTCCACACTTCCTTTGGTGTGAGGCTAGGTGTAAGATCCAAGCCCACACCGCCTTCTCCGTGACTGCAAACCCACCCTTTTGTCCAACCGTACACCCCCAGTAGACTTCCCCCGATAATACGGCTTTACTCACGGTGTACTCCGGACAATCCCTCATAGATGGTAGAGCTTATCATCACTAATGGATGGGGATTTAAAAGGATATCCCAACCTATTGCGGCAGTGCCTCCAACACCCCACCGGCTCTACCAATCCGTTGGCGTGCAGAAGGGAAAAGATACGGCTGGCTTCCCCAGAGCCATTATAGATCTCATGGTCAACGCGGTTTGTACGGCGCTAGAATCACTGGACGGCATTGGTAATTAATCCTAGGGTGATATAACCCATGCAATGGAACCTCCACCATATCAACACATACCATGGTTCCATTGCCCACCACATAGTCATATTCATAATTGTAAAATAATACTTTGCTTTTCAATGCATGAGTGATAAGTATAATACTTTGCATATAGTTTGATACAAATACTCAAATGACATGAGCAAGCGATGAACTTGCCTTTCTTGACTGCAAGATTATGCAGGCAAAAGCTTCGATACGTGAGAACTCCAAATGCTGAAATACCATCATCGTCCGGTAAGGACAATGTTTAAAGAACTGGCAAAGATGCTATAATGCATAGTATGAGATGCAATCGTCCCGCGCGTAACCTAACCTCGATGATTTAAGATGGATGAGTTGTAAAGATTTCTTTAGGGTTGGTTGCACTTTTAGAATGGTTCTCAAACAAGGTTCTTATTAGGGTTTGGTTATATTAGCATCATAATCAAGTGATATATGACATCATAACAATCATACACATAAAGAATAGTGGTGGAATAATATGTAAAGAACAGTTGTCCATTTTTAAGTTCTACAGAACATGGTTGATGATTACTTGTATTATACTTCAAAAGAATAACTTTTGAAGAACATGTTGATTAATAAAGAGTAAGTACTTCAAATAAGAACTATGGTTTCTATGGTTTGATTGATAGTTGTACTTCAAAAGAATAACTTTTGAAGAACAGATTAATAAGAATAAGAACTACTTTAAATGGGAGCTAAGTGCTATTAGGGTTTACTAGTAGGGCTAGTTGGTTCTTAAGTAAAGTGATCTACATGAAGCAAGTATTAGTAGGTTTATTACTATGGTTTCTCCTAAGCATCATATCAAAGGATGGTTATCAAGATGGTTCTATAAGTTAGCTATTAGGGTCTACTATGGTTTCACATTTTCTTCACTAAGTAACCTCTAATAACTTCTAAACTAGGTGGCTTACCATTTCCTAAGTAGGGTTTAGTTGGATAGGAGCATGTGATGTGAATTGCTACACAAGATTGGTATTAGGGTTCATCATTATGGTTCTACTAGGGTTTGCTAGTTGAGGTTGATTATAATGGTGTGGTATATATGAGTGGTGATCAATGGCACTACCTTAATTACAAGCTAGGGTTTACATCTAGGTGGCACTAGTGGATCATATAGGTGTTACCCAAAAATTAAGACATGAAATGATGGTCTCATGTGAATTGTACCTAGTTTTATTTTTGTGAATCATGAGTATGCACTCATTGGTTGTTTATTAAGGTTCTACATGTAAAGGTGAAGTGGATATGATTGTATGGGCTAAACCCCTAGGGTTTCAGGGTTGCACTAATTTAGGAGGGTCACATGAAATAATGGGATCAAGGTCTAACTTATAATAAAACTAGGGTTTCTGAATTATGATCCAATTCTGAAAGTAATATTTGGTACTAGAATTAATGTGTTTAAGTACTTGAGATAAAGTTATTAATAATTTTAACATGCTATTAATTTTTTTAGAGGTTTAAGAATTAAACTAATTACTAGTTAGGGTTTAATTAGAAATCAGGGTTTCCTAATTATGGTTAGGTTTTAGAATAATAACTTGTTAACTAAAATTGCTTAAGTACATAATTGTTGGGCTATTAAAATAATATTGGCTTATAATATTTTCTTGAGTTATTACTATTTAAAAAAAATAGAAAATGGTAATATGCAAATTAGAGTTTATGAATTATCAATAATATTTAAGTGAATGCAATTATGATAAAGAAAATTAATCTTAACATTTTATTTAATTACTGAATAGTTAAAATTTAATTTTTGGAACTTAATTATTTATTGAATTCAATTTGCATTTTAAACAATTGAAAAAGACATAATTAATAAAGATAAAAATAAGTGAATTTTTATTTATGCACACATTTTTGTTTTACATTTTATTTGAATAGAGTTTATTTTTGTGAGCATTTTGATATATTATTCATATTTTTCTGAGTTGAAATGAATTTAATCTATTTCTGTAAAGTTTCAGCTATTTAGTGGGTTTTTAAATTAAAACGAAAATACTAAATGTACCGTGACAGATCTACCTCTACTCACTGACTGGTGGGGTACATGTCCACGCTGG
This sequence comes from Lolium perenne, assembly GCF_019359855.2. NCBI lineage: Eukaryota > Viridiplantae > Streptophyta > Magnoliopsida > Poales > Poaceae > Lolium > Lolium perenne. Next base: position 195,787,704 of record NC_067245.2, read on the forward strand.
CTGCCACACAAGCAAGGACCGGTCAAAGTTGACCAGGACCTTTGACCTCACCGACGGTTAAACGCCGGCGGTCAGCAGCTGGTGGCGCCGCCGATTTACGGCCTCCCGGGATGCGCGGCTAGGCTCTATCGAACGAGTACAACGAGACAAAGCGAATGGTGGTGATGGTTTTGCGAGGGGATCACCGGAGCATCACCGACGATGAGCTCTGCGGCGGTGCTACTCCGGCGAGATTCGAATCAGAGGCTACAGGCGATGCTAGGAAGCAAGAGTAGGTGCTATAGACGCGTATGCTCACCCTGAAGCTCAAGGTGTGGTCGGCTCCGGCGATGGTTGACGGAGACGACGGCGATTGGAAATTTCCCGGCGATGTGCTGCAGAAGGAAACGCCGAAATTAAGCCGCTTCCTTGCTCCCCGGGATGCTCTGCTCCTCCAGGGTGCTCCTTGAGTCCAGGCCCTCCTCCTGGACCACACGCCGGAGGCTGGGGTGACCTCCTCCGTCGGCTTCGTCTTCGACTCCGGCGACAGAGAGTGGATGAATTTGAGAGATAGGGAGCGTCTGAGAAGATTTGAAGTGGCGGAGGCGAGCAAGGCGTGCACGGCGATACCCTCCACCTATTTATAGGCCAAGGGAAGCTCTGAGGCCTCGACACGACAACGGCAATGGTGGAGAGGTGGCGGTCTCTGGAAGCTTCTAGCTGGCAAGGATGTTCTCGTCCGCGGATAAGCTCGGACGCGAATCGAGTTGGGCGCGGTTCTGAGAGGTCTGGTGACGTTCGGGCAAGCTTATCGACGAGGACGTCGTGGCCTACTGGCGTTGCAGCGCTGTCGTGCACGGAGACGAGGACGACGACGTGTTTTATTCTCGCACGATTTCTAAAGCCACCGAATCGGTATTTGGCTTGGGCTGGGCTGCTCCTGGTCCTTTCTTTGGGCTGTTCTTTGGGCTGTAGAGGTGGTGCTGGTCTGGGCTCTTCTTTGGGCTGCGCGGCCAGGTGAGCTTTCTCTCTTTTTCTCTCTTTTCTATTTTCTGTTTTTATTTTCTGTTTTGAATTTGTTAGTTGAATTCAAATTTGAATTCTGTTTTGTTTTTGCAAGTTCTAAAACATTTGAATTTCCATATCACTTGATAATAGTGGTTACTGCATTGTTTTATTTTAAAACAAATATTTAATCTTTTATTAGTTTTGTGTTTTAGTGAGGTGCATTTGAAAATAGATATGGCTTAAGGGTTTGTCTCAATTTATTTTTATTTAGAAACCAAACCTATTTTAATTGGTTTGAAATTTAGAACATGTGCATGGTGAACACAGTTTATTTTTCTAGTGCTTAACCATAGTGATCATTCACATATAATTTAATTATGACTAGGGTTTAACAGATGGTAAAGGAAATGGAATTGGTTCATGATTTTATGTGAATGATATTTCTTAAGGTTTAAGAAGATGATTTGGATATTTGTTTCACTCTACTCACCAAATGATATTTAGTCCTAAGTACATATGGCTTAGTTTATACTTGTGATCCATGATGCACAAGTTAGGACATATTATTTTATGTGAATTGAATCTTATGTGAAAAGGTTTAGGGTTTTGGTAATGCTCACTAGTTGAAGTATAAATAGGCATGAGGCATGGCAGGGTTCTACTTATAATCCAAAGTGATACTTGGATTGAAATATGGGCTAGGGTTACTCCTCCATACAAGACATGAGGATTGGTCTGGGGTTAACTACTAGTGATATACTTAATATTTTATGTGATAGATGAGATCTAGTGATCATATGATTTAACTTATCATTTATATCTACAAGGTATAATCATGCATTAGACAAGATCCACTCATTACTCACTAATTCCCTCTTTAATATTCCTCTCATCACACTCATCCTAGATTCTTAGGGTTTATAATTTATACCAAGTTGTGATGATTATGGAATTGGTTTCCTAAGGTCCTACTCAAGAGATGATGATATGATCCTCTAAATATATGATTTGCCTAGGAATTCTACCTTGGTATCTTCTGTAGCTTGTTCTTCAGGAAATCTGATAAACCTTCTTCTTGTGGTATGCCTCCACCTCCTAGCTTCTTCATCTTGATCCTAGCTAATGCATATGGAGTGGCTCTATGTGTTTGTTCCAATGTATCATGCTACAAGATGATGAAATGGATGAAGGGTGTGGCTCTATTTATAGGCTTGGGCAAGCTCTAGTATCATGACACATAGGTGGTGACTCTTGTGTTGGTTTGATGAGTAAGGTGCTTGGTTGTCATGCTCTCATCCATAGCAATCCTTTGAGCATGAGGTGGCAAGGCTTGGAAAGCAAGTCATGTAGATATTTTCATCCCATGTGGCAAGATCATTATCCTCTCATGTGATTTATTTTTGGATAGCCAAGTGGCATTTGCTACTAAATATCTTGTGGATGGTTTTATTATTGTTGATGAGTCACTATATCATATTGGATTGGATTTATAATATTGGTGAAAAGGTTAAAATTGAAGGTTATTCCTCAAATTTGGATAGCTGTTGTTTGATTTCACCAAGGCATGGTCATATGAGTTTCAAAGTACTCATAGTTAATTTTATTCAAATAGTTTGAACTATAATTCGTAATGTAAATGGATTTAGTTTTATGATATTCCATATACTTAATAAATTATGATTTAAATAAGAATGTGTGGCTTTTATGCACTTTAGACCCTGTGGTTTACCTTATTTGGTAATAAGTTTAGAAGTGAATTAATTTACACACAAAGGTAGTTGCTAACTTTTAAGTGTTAATAAGTTAGGGTTTGATTCTTAAAGAATGTGTTGTTGTAAATATAATTCCATTTGATCTAATCCATAGATCAAGTCATCTCTACCCAAAACAAGGTTTTAACAAAGATCACAGTGAAGTTTATAGCGCTTGACTTGATGATCTACTTCAATTCCAGCAAGTCAAGTTAAACTTCAATTACTGTGGTAAGTTTTATTTGAAAGCGCGAAAATTCCCCGGATTTTCTATGCATGAATGCAATGCACACTTTGGTGTTCTCTCATTTTATTGCCTCTAAACCTGGGATATTACACTTTCGATACATAGTTACCTAGTCCTTATGACCATGAGATCATGTAAATCACTTATGCCGGAAAGGTACTTTGATTACACCAAACGCCACTGCGTAAATGGGTGGTTATAAAGGTGGGATTAAGTATCTGGAAAGTATGAGTTGAGACATATGGATCAACAGTGGGATTTGTCCATCCCGATGACGGATAGATATACTCTGGGCCCTCTCGGTGGAATGTCGTCTAATGTCTTGCAAGCATATGAATGAGTTCATAAGAGACCACATACCACGGTACGAGTAAAGAGTACTTGTCAGGAGACGAGGTTGAACAAGGTATAGAGTGATACCGAAGATCAAACCTCGGACAAGTAAAATATCGTGTGACAAAGGGAATTGGTATCGTATGTGAATGGTTCATTCGATCACTAAAGTCATCGTTGAATATGTGGGAGCCATTATGGATCTCCAGATCCCGCTATTGGTTATTGGTCGGAGTGAGTACTCAACCATGTCCGCATAGTTCACGAACCGTAGGGTGACACACTTAAAGTTGGATGTTGAAATGGTAGAATTTGAATATGGAATGGAGTTCGAATATTTGTTCGGAGTCCCGGATAAGATCCCGGACATCACGAGGAGTTCCGGAATGGTCCGGAGAATAAGATTCATATATAGGATGTCATTTTATGTAAATTAAAATGATCCGGAAGGTTCTACAGAAGGTTCTAGAAGGTTCTAGAAAAGTCCGGAAGAAATAAGGATGGAAGGTGGAGTCCCAGAGGGACTCCACCCACCTTGGCCGGCCAACCTAAGGGAGGAGGAGTCCCAAGTGGACTCCCCACCATGGTGGCCGGCCACCCCACCAAGGAAAGGGGGAGTCCCACTCCCCCTAGGTTTGGACACTTGGAAGGTTTTGTTGGGGTCTTATTCGGACTCTTTGACCTAAACCTTGGGTCCTCCACCTATATAAAGAGGGGGAGAGAGGGGCTGGCCGGCCACTCAAGCCACCACCATGGCCGCACCCCTCAAGGTGAAAGGATCGTATGCCGCACCTAGAGGGGGGGTGAATAGGTGCTAACCAATTTTTAGTTCTTTTTCAATTTAGGCTTGACACAAAAGGTAAATTCTCTAGATATGCAACTAAGTGAATTTACCTATATGACAAGGCAAACAACTAAGCAAGATATAGCTAAGCAATACAGAGATAGAATAGGATAGAGGTAACCGAGAGTGGAGCACGCGATGACACGGAGATGATTCCCGTAGTTCCCTTCCTTTGCAAGAAAGTACGTCTACGTTTGGAGGAGTGTGGTTGCTACGAAAGCCAAACCAACAGCCACGAAGGCTTCACTCAGATCTCCGGTGAGCAACGCCACGAAGGCCTAGCCCACTTCCACTAAGGGATTTCCTCGAGGCGGAAACCGGGCCTTTACAAGGTTCTTGGGGCACACATCCACAACCAAATTGGAGGCTCCCAAATCTGTTACAACACAACAATCAACAACAATACATCAACACAAATCAACTAGGGAACCAAATAGGAACACTAGCATGAGATCCCTCAAACAAGAGAGGGGGAAATGAAGAACGCTTCGGTGAGGATGTAGATCGGTGTCTTCTCCTTCGAATCCCCAAAGATCAAGAGCTTTGGTTGGGGGAGGAAGGAGATCTTGCAAATCTTGTGTTCTTGAGGTGGCTCTAATGGTGGTGAAGCTTGGCAGATTTTTCTTGCAATGATTGAGCAACTTGTCCCTATGGAGAAGAGAGCTATTTATATGGGTGGAGCTTTCAGATCTGACCGTTGGGGACGAATTCCACTTACACCGGAAGTTCCGGCCAGGATGGCCGGAAGTTCCGACTTCCACCGGAAGTACCGGCCATTCGGGCCGGAACTTCCGCCCTTGATAAAATACCTGCAAAGCAAAAGAAGGGGCGGAACTTGGGCGGAACTTCCGGCGGCCGGAAGTTCCGGCCAAGTTCCGGCTAAGTTCCGGAAACTTGCGAAAACCTTCTTTGGACTATCTTGAGCCACAAACACGGAATTCCGGAACTTGCCCGGAAGTTGGGCGGAAGTTCCGCTGACCGGAACTTCCGGCCAGCTCCACCGGAACTTCCGGTCCTGAAGAGAAAACCTGAGCACAGACGTCGCTGAGAAGCTTCTGCTGAAAAAGTCAGGCCGGAACTTCCGCCAGATTAGGCCGGAACTTCCGCGAGATACAGAAAACCTGCAGAACTTCAGAACAGCTAAACCAATACACCGATCCAACATAATTTTTGATGGCTTGTACCTGTCTACATCAACACACATAAAAATATACATAGTGTTGACGTCAAACACACAAAACCCAAAAGGGCGGGAAATGTTCTTTCAATCTCCCCCTTTTTGGTGTTTGATGACAACACAAGTATTTGCAAGGAATAGATAATGTAAACAACAATGTGAGAGATATAGAGGAGCTCCCCCTAGATATGAGCAATGGTACATAAGAAGCTCCCCCTATATCTTGCATCCGTCTTCCAAGGGTTAGCAATACAACATAGTGATAAGCATATGGATAATAAGATCATGCACACATAGATAACCAAGGAAGACTCACATACGGAGTTTACCATACACAAATAAGGTTCCAAGCACATAGATAGAGTTTACAAACCAAATAGCTAAGACATAGTTCGACACCATAAAGATAACTAGAATCACAAGCAATAAAAACCAAAGCCAACAAGAGCTTGTGACTCCCCCATGCAAATACCCACCGAAGAGCAACCTAACAAGGTCTCACTCTCCCCCTTTGGCACCAAAGCACCAAAAAGGAAAAAGAGAATCTACGCGCCCCAAGGGTCGGCGTTAGCCCAGCCGGGAGGGAGGTTCGATGAAGCGCCGGGATAGGGAGGAGTGTGAGGAGGAGACTCGATCTCAAGGCCATCCGGAGGAAGAGGAACACCATAACGAGAGACCCACTCAGCTTCCGGAGTGACATCCTCCTCGGATCCGGGGGGAGACACTTCCACCTCAAGTGCCCTCATGATGCTCTTCTGACGAACCCTTGACTTCTTGGCTTCAACATGCTGCTGATACTGACGTTGGTTGACTGCAGAGGTGAGGCAAAAGATCTGTCTCATGTGGCGTGCTAGCTTGGAAGCCCAACTCGGTGGCTTCTCATCCATGGGATTAACATCTTCAAGAGGAGAGTTGTGGCGCTTGGCCCTCAATGACTTCACTTCATGGGATGTGAGAGTGAGTGGAATGGACTGAACGAGTCTAGCATTGCAAGTATCCATCCAAGTGTCCTCAATGAGCTTCATAATGTACGGAGCAAAGGCGGGAAGCTTCTTCTCATATACACATGACCACATCTCATGATAGATGTAGTCCATCACATCAATCTTCTCACCGGTGCCCTTCTTAGCAAAAGAGTTCGCCATAAGATCCACTTCATAAAGATGTAGCTCATCAAGGTTGCCACCCTTTGGTCCAATGGTTTCCCGGTAGACTCTAAGCATAATATCCCAAGTGGGGAGAAGATCCGCACTCTTGCCCGGAACACCCCAACCGGGGATGTAGAGGTGCTCCAAGACTTCCCTTGTTTGAGCCCATGAGCTATCATGGCACCTCCAACCATTTGCATTAACACCCGGGTAGCGAGGGTATCCAAGGGCGGCTCCAAACTTTGCCAAGTTAGACTCAAGGAGCCTCTCATGAGTCATCCACCGAAATGTTCTTGCTTCATCTTGCTCAAAGTGGACGGTGGCATAGAACTGTTGAATCAACCCAACATCATAGTCCTTGTTGAGCTCCATAATGGGATAGAGCCCAAACTCTCCACACATAGTATAAGCTTCTTCAAAGTACTTGTTAGCGGCCATCTTCCCGGTGTCAATAGCATGTTGAGGGGCTACCCCCTTCTTGAATGGAATGTAGATCTCATAGAATATCTCCTCTTGGGACTTGTTGTGGAACCGCTTATCCCCAACCCTATTGTTCCGAGGGGTGAGGTAAGGGTTCATGTCACGGAGCTCCTTGTACTCATTATATTTCATGCTCTTCACGGATATATGTATGTTCTTCCCACGAACAGCCGGTGACTTGAGCCTCTGAGCAGCTGCAGCTTGCTGGCGAGCGGTGAGCTTGGATGGTCGGGTTTGCTCGAGTTCTTCCTCAACCTCATCCACATGATCCTTGCCTCTCTTCTTGGAACCACCTGATAACAGAATCAAGATGATAGGAATGATGAAAGAGAACACATAAGCAAGGAGGCCAAACACCAGAGCATGCACAGGATATCGGGTAACAGCAGAAAAATCGCCAGGCCGGAAGTTCCGGTGAGAACCGGCGGAAGTTCCGCCCCGGGCGGAAGTTCCGCCCCGGGCGGAAGTTCCGGCGTGAAGGGCCGGAACTTCCGGCTGTTCGAAAACAGCGGCAGTTTCTCACCAGATCTGAGGCAATGGCTAAGAGAACCGCATTACCACGACATCCTAAGCACGATCTAGTAGAGGAAAGGCATCTAGAGGATTTCTACCATAGCTTTGCCTAGAGTATGCCCTATATTTCATCTAGTGAGGTCTACCCACACATAGAGAGGGAGAGGGCACAAACCGGGGGGAGCCATGGAGGAGAAGAGGGAGAGGATGCCGATCCACGGAGACGATCTGGCGGGGAGCGCCGGAGGAGGGAGATCCGGCCGGAGGAGCAGCAGCCGTCACAGGGGAGGAGCACCACCAAATAGATCTTGGAAAGGGGAAAAGTGAGGAAGATGGAACTGCTCACCCGTTCGGCCCAGTTATATAGTGGCCACTGAAGGCCGGAAGTTCCGCTCGTTGGAGCCGGAACTTCCGGTCTCTCAGGAACCACCCAGGCTGGACACGAACAGGGCTGAACTGGCGAAAAGGATACCGGCCGGAAGTACCGGTCGAAACGACCGGAACTTCCGGTGGAACAGGAAACTGTGCCCAAAAACAGGATTTTGACACGAACAAGGTGCACTTGGAGAAGGTGAAGGATATGTCTTAGATGAGATAGGCTTAGGACAGATACGCCAAACTGTGAGATGGTACATGATCACTCATTTTTGCAAATAAATCAAATGAAGGCCAAAAATGAGTGATTTCCCATAAACAAGGAGATGTCAATAAAATCCAATGAAGATCTAAACAACTCCAACTCTTCACGAAGAAGAGTGCGGTGGCCTAGGCCACCATATATGAGTGCTATGATATGGCACCGCGAAGATATATCTTGGGTCCAAACCAATACTCATCATTTAAGCTCACATATCAACATATGATATAACGAGAATGAAATCTTTAATGTTGGAATTATGGGGGGAGGGATAGCTCAATAATTTAAACCGCACTCCCCCTATCTCCATGCCCACATCTAAACCAAATAAAGTTTTGAGACGAAGGTGTGTTTGCAAGATGATCAAGCTATACTCCTTGAATCGATGATATTTAGCTCATTCCTCAAATAAGTGAACCTTGCTTCATCAAGAGGCTTCGTGAATATATCGGCAAGTTGATCTTTGGTAGGAACATAGATGAGTTCAATATCACCACGGGCAACATGATCCCTAATGAAATGATTCCGGATCTCAATATGCTTCGTTCTTGAATGTTGCACCGGATTATAGGCAATCTTGATAGCACTTTCATTGTCACATAATAGAGGCACTTTGTCACAAATGACACCGTATTCCTTTAAAGTTTGCCTCATCCATAACAATTGAGTGCATCCACTTGCGGCGGCAACATATTCGGCTTCGGCGGTGGAGAGAGATATACAATTTTGCTTCTTAGATGACCAACACACCAAGGACCTACCAAGAAATTGGCAAGCCCTGGAGGTTGATTTCCTATCATCCTTGTCTCCCGCCCAATCCGCATCGGTGTACCCATTGAGAATAAAACTTGAGCCTTTGGGGTACCAAATACCATATCTTGGGGTATCAACCAAATATCGAAAGATTCTCTTGAGAGCTATCATGTGGCTCTCCTTAGGAGAAGCTTGATACCTTGCACACACACCAACACTCAACACTATGTCCGGTCTAGATGCACAAAGGTAAAGCAAGGATCCAATCATGGAGCGATATACCTTTTGATCCACCTCTTTACCATTGGGATCAAGTGCAAGATGACATTTGGTAACCATAGGAGTGGCAACACCTTTCATCTCGGTCATCTTGAACCTCTTGAGCATGTCTTGGAGATATTTTGCTTGGTTGATGAAGGTTCCTCCTCTCAATTGCTTGATCTCAAAACCAAGGAAGAACTTCATCTCTCCCATCATAGACATCTCAAACCTATCGGTCATAAGCTTTGAGAATTCATCATTGAAAGCTTTGTTAGTAGAGCCAAAGATAATATCATCAACATATAATTGGCAAACGAAAAGCTCCCCATTGACCCTCTTAGTAAAAAGAGTGGGATCGATTAGCCCAACATCAAACCCACGGTCTAACAATAATTCCTTAAGGTGCTCATACCAAGCTCTAGGAGCTTGTTTGAGACCATAAAGAGCTTTATCGAGCTTGTAGACATGGTTAGGGAAGTTGAGATCCTCGAACCCCGGGGGTTGCTTAACATAAACCTCTTCATGTATAGGACCATTAAGAAATGCACTTTTCACATCCATTTGTTGTAACTTGAAGTTATGATGTGATGCATAAGCAAGAAGGATACGGATGGACTCAAGACGAGCCACGGGAGCATAGGTTTCACCAAAGTCAATTCCCTCAACTTGAGAGAACCCTTGAGCCACCAATCTTGCCTTGTTCCTCACAACATTTCCAAACTCATCTTGCTTGTTCTTGAATATCCATTTAGTGCCAATAACATTGCGGCATCCCTTTGGCTTCTCTACTAATGTCCACACTTTGTTGCGCTTGAAGTTGTTGAGTTCTTCGTGCATAGCTTCCAACCAATCCGAATCTTCAAGGGCTTCAAATACTTTCTTGGGTTCCACTAAGGAGATATAAGCATGATGGTTGCTAAAATTAGCCAATTGCCTTCTTGTGGAAACCTTTGCCCTTATATCACCAAGAACCTTATCATGAGTGTGATCACGAAGCTCAAGGTTCCTTTCTCTTCTTGCTAGACGACGGGCCTCGATCTCCTCCTTGGTTCTTCTTGGCCTTGGAGGTATCACTTGATCAACTTGATCTTTTGGGTCCCCGTCTTGACCTTCAACTTGAGCAACTACAATCTCTTGTGAGTGCTCAACATCATGTGCTTGATCTTGGACATCATTTGGTGCGGAGCAAATATCAAATGGATACTCGTCGGAACCATCATGAATTCTTGGTTGATCATGACCTTGATCTTGTCCTTGATCTTGTCCTTGATCTTGTCCTTGATCTTGTCCACTAGAGGGAGGGTTTTGTTCTTGTTCTTGGGTTGGTGCATCATTTGCTTCACTTGATGGGGTTTGTTGATGTTGAGAAGATGAGGGCTCCACCGTGGTAGAGCATAGTCCTTCCCGAGACGCCACACCGTGTCCCTCAATGGGGCGGAAAAATCCCACACCCATTCTTACTATGGCATCTTGAGGTATTTCATCACCTGCACAAACATCAACTTGCCCCACTTGGGAGCCATCATTTTCTTCGAACTTCACACTACAAGATTCAATGATAATCCCTGAGGATACATCAAAGATTCTATAAGTGTGAGATTCAGCACCGTAACCAACAAATATACCCTCCAAAGCTTTAGGAGCAAATTTAGACAAACGAACCCCTTTGATTTTGTAGAAACACTTACACCCGAACACCTTGAAGTATGAGATATTAGGCTTGTTCCCGGTGAGTATTTCATATGGAGTCTTGTTCAAGCCCTTGCGGAGATAGAGCCGGTTAGAGGAGTGGCAAGCGGTGGAGATGGCTTCCGCCCAAAAGTTATAGCGGGATTTATACTCCGCCATCATAGATCTTGCCATATCCATAAGAGTCCGGTTCTTCCTCTCCGCAACACCATTTTGTTGAGGGGTGTAAGCAGCGGAATATTGATGTCGAATCCCCTCATCACTAAGAAAATCATTGAGTGTATAGTTCTTGAACTCGGAGCCGTTGTCACTTCTTATTGCCATAATGAGGAGGTTGTGTTGGCGTTGCACCTCGGTAGCAAAGTCAATGAATATTTGTTGAGTCTCATCTTTCGTCTTGAGAAAGTAGACCCAAGTGTATCTTGAGTAATCATCAACTATCACCAAGCAATGTTTCTTCGCACCAAGACTTGCATGAGTAACGGGACCAAAGAGATCCACATGAAGAAGCTCCAAGATCCTCTTGGAAGAGATGATAGTCTTGCTTGAATGCGGAGAGTCATGCATTTTGCCTTCAACACAAGCCCTACAAACACGATCTTTGGCAAAAGACACATTTTCCATTAGTCCCACAATATGGTTCCCCTTGTGAAGACTTTGCAAAGTTCTCATGTTGACATGGGCTAGGCGGCGATGCCACAACCAACCCACGTCCGCCTTTCCGAATAGGCACATCGCACTTGTCGTGGTGGTCCCCGAAAAGTCCACCACATACAAGTTGTGTTCGCGATACCCAACGAATGCGACTTTTAGAGTCTTGCTCCACAAGAGGACCACAATATCTTTATCAATAAAGACGGCGAAACCCATCTTGCCAAGGGCGGAAACGGAAAGCAAATTGTAACCAAGGGTTTTGACAAGCATGACATCCACAAGAGTAATGTTGTGTGCAACCACAACCTTGCCAAACCCCAATACCTCGGATGTAGAATTATCGCCAAAGGAGACGGTGATATTATTTATGTTGGGCCTCAACTCCTTGACGAGGTTCTTGCCGCCGGTCATATGACTAGTACATCCACTATCAAGTGCCCATTTGGAACCTCCGGCGGCATAGTCCTACATGAGATCAATTCTTGGATTTAGGTACCCATTTTTCAATGGGTCCTCTTTTGTTAGCAACAAGGGTCTTTGGAACCCAAATAGACCAAGCAACATAACCATCATATGGACCAACATATTTAGCATAAACATCACCATAATAATCTTTAAAGAGAACATAGTGAGGGTTATCTATTCCCGCACCATCATCATTAATGGTGTTGCCCTTTCGGGGTTCACCATTAGCTTTCTCGTGTGCGGGCTTGGTCTTTTTCTTGTTAGCCTTTTTTAGCCTTGGTATTAAAACCAAGTCCCTCCTTCCCATTGTTTGACCTTTGCTTACTCAAAAGATCATCCAGGGAAAGTTTACTTTGGGGAGAGGAGGTCCTAGCAAGTTCATCTTTCAACCTAGCATTTTCCTCAATTATATTTGCATGATCACATGAAGGAGTAGAGGTACTAGGTATCTCATATGAAGCAAGCCTAATTTGAAGTTGCTCATAAGACTCGGAGAGGATAGAGTATTCACTCTTCAAGGCTTTGTGAGCCTTGTCTAGTTCATCTAGATCCTTCACAAGTTTCTCATGATCAACACCAAATTTGGCCTTTTCCTTTATAAGCACTTTAGTCTTAGCTCTAGCAAGATCTCTAGCTTTAGTGAGCTTGTTCATTTTATCTTGAGGCTCTTCAAGAGTTTCTAGCCTCTCCTCAAGAGAAGCTATAGTTTCTTGACATTCCTCAAGAGCATTTTTAAGGGCATGGATTTCAAGAGAGTCTTCTCTCTCTATTTGACCCTTTTTCTCAAGCATATCACTTTGTTGAGCTATACGAACCATGAGGCTTGAAACATGCTTCTTAGTGTTACCTTGTAGGTTACTAATGAACTCATCAAACTCTAGCATCTCTTGTTTCACTTTTAGACTAGCGGGGTCAACCCCTAGATCATTAGCAATGTTAGGCATAGAGGGGTTAGGCGATGATACCTCGGAAGATTTAGCCATAAGGCAACTTTCTTCATCCACATGAATGACCTCATTGGGGGATTCACTTGGTGATGAAGAGTTAGTGGAGAGGGAGGCAAGAGCGACCAATCCATTAGAGGTTGCATCTTCTTCATCATCAACATCGTCATCTCCGGAGGTATACTCTTCTTGAGTTGATAGCACAATAGGTGTGTCCAAGGAGGACCTTGCCATGAAGCAATGTGCATTCTTGATATGAGGGTTCTCATTGGGAGATTCAAAGAGAGATGAAGAGGGTATGTTGGTGGTGACGATGGCGGCCAATTCCTTTGAGCTTTCTTCATCTTCATCACCACTAGAACTTTCAACTTCATCGGATGAATATTCTTCCCTTGTTACTAACACAACTCTTGAGGGCCTCTTGCCCTTCTTGGTCTTGTTGTTGTAGAACTTCTTGTTGAGGGGCTTTGAATATTTGCCCTTTGAGTCTTTGCTCTTGTCCTTGGGAATGAGCCTCCCATTATGAAGCTCTCTATTCTCATAGGGGCATTCGGCAATGAAGTGGCGCTTGTCATCACAATTGTAGCATGATCTTGTCTTTGGACCAAAGCTAGTGAACCCACTTTTGTTGTTCCTCTTGATGTTGTCTTCCTTGGCCTTGGAGGGATCAACCCAAAAGGATTTTGCATGGAAGGCCATGTGATCATGGTAGTGGCATTGCAAATCTTCCGGATAGGACATACTCCAAGATGCCCTATAAGATTCTTGAGGAATCACTTCTTCAACGGAGTTGACCACCAAGGCAAGGTTGGAACCTTTTGCCATCCCAAGAGCACGATTGCGAGAATCATGAGAGGTTTCCTCAAGCACCTTGAGAGCTTGCATCTCGTGCACGACTTGTTGAGAGGTGAGAGAGGAATAGCATTCCCTTCCCACAAGAGTCTTGACATCAATGGGTACAAATGGCATCATGCATTCAATGTACTTCTCCTTGATCCAAGAGTCATTGATGTGGGTGGCACTAATAAGCCGGAAGGCATCGGCAACGGTGAGAAGTCTTCCATACATGTCTTCATGATCTTAATCCGGTAGCCTCATGAACCCTTCGGCTTTATTCTTAAGAGCATTATACTTGTTCCTCCTTGTGCTCTCACTTCCAATGCAACTAGCGGTCAAACCATCCCAAGCTTCCTTGGCGTTGGTGTAGTTCCGGACACGATGCAATTCCTTTGTCCCCACACTAGTTTGAATCATGTGCAAGGCAGTGTTGTTGAGTTGACTATCAACTGCTTCTCTTCTAGTCAACTTGTCGGGGTTGTATGGCTTGAAGCCCTCCAAGATGATTCTCCATAATTCATTGGAGGCACTACAAACATGAGAGCAGAACTCAAATTGCCAAGTATCGAAATTATCAATAGAAAACTTAGGTGGGTCGCCTCGAATGTTCAAATGGGGATGGGGAACCAGTATATCGGGAGATAGGAAAGGTGGAGGTACTCGATTGTAGCTCTCACTTCCACTAGTTCCCTTGGGAGATGCAATGGGGGGTTTGTCAGTGTTTGAGTTATCACCATCCATGGGTGTGGTAGCGGAGGGTAATACCGAAGTATCACCCTCTACAACCGCATCCGTGATATTAACCTCTACGGTGGGAGCCACGGGACGGGGAGGCGTCAAAAGCTCGGAAATCATTTTTCTCATGCTTTCCGTTTGAGCATCCATGTATGACTTCAACGAGTTGATATCATCCATGGTGACCGGCCTAGTCTCCCCTTCCGATGGTCCATCGTCCGGCATACTCTTAGGCGGTTAAGCCCGAAATAAGAGCCGAGGCTCTGATACCAATTGAAAGGATCGTATGCCGCACCTAGAGGGGGGGTGAATAGGTGCTAACCAATTTTTAGTTCTTTTTCAATTTAGGCTTGACACAAAAGGTAAATTCTCTAGATATGCAACTAAGTGAATTTACCTATACGACAAGGCAAACAACTAAGCAAGATATAGCTAAGCAATATAGAGATAGAATAGGATAGAGGTAACCGAGAGTGGAGCATGCGATGACACGGAGATGATTCCCGTAGTTCCCTTCCTTTGCAAGAAGGTACGTCTACGTTTGGAGGAGTGTGGTTGCTACGAAAGCCAAACCAACAGCCACGAAGGCTTCACTCAGATCTCCGGTGAGCAACGCCACGAAGGCCTAGCCCACTTCCACTAAGGGATTTCCTCGAGGCGGAAACCGGGCCTTTACAAGGTTCTTGGGGCACACATCCACAACCAAATTGGAGGCTCCCAAATCTGTTACAACACAACAATCAACAACAATACATCAACACAAATCAACTAGGGAACCAAATAGGAACACTAGCATGAGATCCCTCAAACAAGAGAGGGGGAAATGAAGAACGCTTCGGTGAGGATGTAGATCGGTGTCTTCTCCTTCGAATCCCCAAAGATCAAGAGCTTTGGTTGGGGGAGGAAGGAAGATCTTGCAAATCTTGTGTTCTTGAGGTGGCTCTAATGGTGGTGAAGCTTGGCAGATTTTTCTTGCAATGATTGAGCAACTTGTCCCTATGGAGAAGAGAGCTATTTATATGGGTGGAGCATTCAGATCTGACCGTTGGGGACGAATTCCACTTAAACCGGAAGTTCCGGCCAGGATGGCCGGAAGTTCCGGCTTCCACCGGAAGTACCGGCCATTCGGGCCGGAACTTCCGCCCTTGATAAAATACCTGCAAAGCAAAAGAAGGGGCGGAACTTGGGCGGAACTTCCGGCGGCCGGAAGTTCCGGCCAAGTTCCGGCTAAGTTCCAGAAACTTGCGAAAACCTTACTGGACTATACTGAGCCACAAACACGAAATTCCGGAACTTGCCCGGAAGTTGGGCGGAAGTTCCGCTGACCGGAACTTCCGGCCAACTCCACCGGAACTTCCGGTCCTGAAGAGAAAACCTGAGCACAGACGTCGCTGAGAAGCTTCTGCTGAAAAAGTCAGGCCGGAACTTCCGCCAGATTAGGCCGGAACTTCCGCGAGATACAGAAAACCTGCAGAACTTCAGAACAGCTAAACCAATACACCGATCCAACATAATTTTTGATGGCTTGTACCTGTCTACATCAACACACATAAAAATATACATAGTGTTGATGTCAAACACACAAAACCCAAAAGGGCGGGAAATGTTCTTTCACAAGGGTGCCCTAGCCGGCGCCCCTCTCCCCAAAACCCTAGCGGTCTCTCTCCTCCACCACATCCCGCACGCTTAAGCGAAGCTCCGCCGGATTTCTCCACCACCACCGACACCACGCCGTCGTGCTGTCGGATTCAAGAGGAGCTACTACTTCCGCTGCCCGCTGGAACGGGAGGTGGACGTCGTCTTCATCAACAACCGAACGTGTGACCGAGTACGGAGGTGTTGCCCGTTCATGGCACCGGTGATCAAGATCTTCTACGCGCTTTTGCAAGCGGCAAGTGATCGTCTACCGCAGCAACAAGAGCCTCACCTTGTAGGCTTTGGAATCTCTTCAAGGGTTAGTCTTGATCATCCCCTCGTTGCTCCCGTCTTCTAGATTGCATCTTGGCTTGGATTGCGTTCTCGCGGTAGGAAAATTTTTGTTTTCTATGCAACGAATCCCTACACAAGAGCATGTCAGGGAGCTGCTTGATACCATCGAGCAGCAAAATGCTGAGCTGCTAGCGAAGTTGAACAGGGCTGCAGCTTCAAAATCTGTGCATTCAACAAAGAATGCCGGAAGCAAGTCCCATGGGCAGGCATCGTCCCCCCATCCGGACAAGAGAAAAGAAAAAGAGGTGAATGCACAGCAGATGACTGTGTATGATCCGGTTCTTCCCGGAAAACAACAAGACGGGCGACAAGAGGCTGGTAGAAAAAGCCAAGGGGCAGATCGTGGCTACGCCAGATACGGCAACGCCAGAGATGAGTATGCCGGTAGAGGTGAGACCGGGCAAAATTATCGTGTACCAAGAGCTGCTTACGCAGAGGAGGAAATGTCTCCGCCAAGGTACCGGCAGGCAAGGGCCGCGGTACCGGAAAGATATGATGAAGTCGATTCAGCTACCGAAAGAGTCGGCAGCTACCGGAACCCTTTGGGGAAAGGTTGGGAGAAAGAAGCCTACCAGACCGGGATGCGAGGCACAAGCTGGATAGGATGTACTTGTCGGAAAAGGTTGAGGCAGAAGGTCCTCCGGGTCCCAAGTGTTTTGGCCCGCGGATCATGAAAGAAGAACCACCGGTTCGCAACTTCACATTGCCCCGTGACACGAAAACGTACGATGGTAGCACTAAACCGGAAGACTGGCTCGCGGATTACATGACCGCAGTTTACGTTGCCGGCGGCAGAGGAACTGTCGCTGGCGGAAGAAACCGGCGTTGGGCCGTGAGAATTGTACCGTCCTTCCTAGTAGGGCCAGCACGCATCTGGCTGAATAACTTGCCGGCAGGAAGCATAAACGGCTGGTTGGACTTTGAGGAAGCTTTTGTAAGCAACTTCAGCAGTACCTACCGGAGGCCAAACAGGCCGCAGCAGCTTGCTTTATGCACGCAGCATCCAAACAAAACAGACCGGGATTACCTAACCTGGTGGAACTCCACGAGGAACTCTTGTGAAGGGGTAATCGAAGCGCAAGCCATAGCTTGGTTTTGCAATGGGTGCAGAAGAGGTTCACCTTTGTGGCAAAAGCTGCAGAGGAACATGCCGACAACGTTGGCAAAAATGATACGTGTGGCGGATAGCTATGCATTGGGAGACCCAATGCAGCCGGCAGTGCAGGTAGAGCCAGCACAAATAAGCCAGCCATGCCAAGATCAATACCGGGATAACCGGCACAACAAAAGAAGGAAAGATTTCCCGAATCGAAGGTACGGTTCGCAGCAAGTTGCTGCTGTACAAGAGAATTCTGGTGCTAGTGGCAGCCAGAGGCAGAAAACCGGATCGCAGCCGTGGGCGGGTCCTAAGAAACAATGGGTTAAAAAGGAACCCTGGGGCCAGAAAAAGAACTGGCAAGAACATCCAAAGTACACCATGGAAGCTGCCATGGACCAACCTTGCCGGTGGCAAACACCAAATCCGGCTAATCCGTCAAACCATTTGACGAAGAATTGTTCCTAGACCAAGTACTTGATGCTAAAAGGTGCGGTAAAAGACGCGCAAGCACAAGGCTGTACCACGATACTACCACCGTCGCAAGTGCTGCATCAGTATCCCTTGCCACCACCACCACCGCTTACCGGAGCAAATGCTATACCGGTGCAGCCTCAGCCAAACCGGCAACAGCATCAGCAAGTTCATCAGGTGGCTGATGGCAATGGCCAACCGCCGCCACCGGCACCTTTGTGCCGGAATGTATACCAGGACCCGGACATGTGCTGTGTTGTGTTCGTTACTGAGCCGACTGACAAGCAAAGCTTATACCGTCGCTCCATGGAAGTGAATGCGGTGATGCCGGCAGTACCAAGGTACATGCTGTGGTCAGATCAGGAGATCACCTGGTCGTTCAAGGATCATCTAAAAGTCATGCCTAATCCGGGTGGTTATGCTCTTGTTGTGGACCCAATCATGCATGGGCCTACAGCTCGAGTGCGGTTCAGCAAGGTGCTGATTGACAATGGAAGCAGCATAAACATTATGTACCGGTGATACGTCCATTTTGCATCACTATTTTATATCATAATTTGTTGTTATTCATTGATATATTTCATATTTGGAGATGATACTTATGTTATTTCATCTATTTTGCAAGTTTCATGATTATTGGAGGATCCCGCACCGGAGTCAGGATTCTGCTGGAAAAAGCGCCGTCAGAATGCAATATTTCGGAAGATCAACAATTGACGGAATTTATATGAAAAATCCTATTTTTCCAGAAGACGAAGGGAGCCAGAAGGAGGAGCCGAGGAGTGCCGCCGTGGGCCCACCTCACAGGCCAGTGCGGGCCAAGGCCTGGCCGCGCCGCCTTGTGGGGAGGGGGCCCACAGCCCCCTCTGGCCTCCTCTCCTTCGCGTACATCTTCATCCCGAAAACCTGAGCCCCAGGGGATAGTCGCGAAGAGTCACAGCCGCCTCTGCGGTGCGGAGAACACCAGAGAGAAAAGAGCTCTCCGGCAGGCTGAGATCCGCTGGGGAAATTCCCTCCCGGAGGGGGAAATCGACGCCATCATCACCGTCATCGAGCGGGACATCATCTCCATCACCATCGTCATCATCATCATCATCATCACCGCCATCTCCACCGCTGCACCTCGTCACCGCTGTAACGATTTGGGTTGGATCTTGATTGTTTGATAGGGGAAACTCTCCCGGTATTGATTTCTACTTGTTATTGATGCTATTGAGTGAAACCATTGAACCAAGGTTTATGTTCAGATTGTTATTCATCATCATATCACCTCTGATCATGTTCAATATGATGTCTCGTGAGTAGTTCGTTTAGTTCTTGAGGACATGGGTGAAGTCTAAATGTTAGTAGTTAATTATGGTTGAGTAATATTCAATGTTATGATATTTAAGTTGTGGTGTTATTCTTCTAGTGGTGTCATGTGAACGTCGACTACATGATACTTCACCTTTATGGGCCTAGGGGAATACATCTTGTATTCGTTTGCTAATTGCGGGGTTGCCGGAGTGACAGAAACCTAAACCCCCGTTGGTATATCGATGCAGGAGGGATAGCAGGATCTCAGAGTTTAAGGCTGTGGTTAGATTTATCTTAATTACTTTCTTGTAGTTGCGGATGCTTGCAAGGGGTATAATCATAAGTATGTATTAGTCCTAGGAAGGGCGGTGCATTAGCATAGGTTCACCCACACAACACTTATCAAAACAATGAAGATTAATCGGCTATATGTAGCGAAAGCACTAGACTAAAATCCCGTGTGTCCTCAAGAACGTTTGGTCATTATAAGTAAACAAACCGGCTTGTCCTTTGTGCTAAAAAGGATTGGGCCACTCGCTGCAATTGTTACTCTCGCACTTTACTTACTCGTACTTTATTCATCTGCTACATCAAAACCCCCTGAATACTTGTCTGTGAGCATTTACAATGAATCCTTCATCGAAACTGCTTGTCAACACCTTCTGCTCCTCGTTGGGATCGACATTCTTACTTATCGAAAATACTACGATACACCCCGTATACTTGTGGGTCATCAATACTATTTTCTGGCGCCGTTTCCGGGGAGTGAAGCGCTATTGGTAAGTGGAATTGGTAAGGGAAACTTTTACTGTTTGTGCTGATTTTATTTCTGCCTGCTGCCATAATTCATTATGGAGAGATCTTCTCTTGAATTTTTATTTGGAAAATCTACTACTACTGCAAAGGTAGTGTATGAGGCGCCAGGTGAGGAAGAAATACTATACAAAATACCTATGAAAATTATTGAACGTGTTGTGGATAACCGTTATACAGGGGATGGAACTGTCCATCCTGGAGATCATTTACTGTTCTTACATGAATTATGCGGTTTATTCAAGTGTGCAGGTATTGCTATGGATGAAGTGAGGAAGAAATTATTATCTATATCGTTGTCTGGTAAAGCGGCGCATTGGTATAAATTACTGGATAATGGAGATTCTCTTGAATGGAATGATATTGTGCCCCGATTTTATTCTAAGTTCTATCCTCCAAGTGAAATTCACAAGGACCGGAACCGCATATATAATTTTTGGCCTCATGATAGATAGAGTATTTCCCAACCGTGGGGGAGATTGAAGTCTTTAATGCTCAAATCCCCATTCATGAGCTTCCTGGTAATATTATTATTGATAATTTCTATGCAAGACTTTCTTTTCAAGACAAGACCTTGCTGGATACCTCTTGTTCTGGATCATTTACACGCAACAAAGAAGAGCTTAAAAGGGACCTTCTTAATCGGATCCAGGAGAATACTGAAGGATGGGAGAACGACAAAGATAGAGAATCAGGTATAAATTATGATTATAAATGCATTGAAACTTTTATGGATACTGATAAATTTCGTAATATGAGTGCTACTTATGGTCTTGATTCTCAAGTCGTTGCAAATCTTTATAAAGCTTTTGCCTCTCATTATGAATTGCCTAAGAAGAATTTTGATATGTATCATGAACCGTATAAAGATAAAATTGATTCATCTATAAATAAATGCGTTGTAGTTGAAACTGTTGATCATGTTATTCCTGAAGCTTATATTGAAAAAACTCCTTTCCCTGCTAAAATGAAGGAGTACTCTGTTATAAATAGGCGGTTCATAAAAGTGAAAAGAAACCTATAGAACCTGAAGAGCAAATAAAAGTTTAACCTGCTATTGCAATTGTTAAAGATCTTGTGACTGAAAATGTGGAAGATGGTCATATTATTTTCTGTGAAGATGCTTCTAATATTGTTTCACATCCTAATAAGTCTAGGAAAGCTAGTGTTCCTATGCTATCTGTTAGAATTGGTGATCATTGTTATTATGGTTTATGTGATATTGGTGCAAGTATTAGTGCTATACCTTATGAGCTTTACACGGAGATTATGCACAAAATTGGTTCTTGTGAACTTGAAGATATTGATGTGGTTATTCGGCTAGCTAATAGAGAAACTATCTCTCCAATTGGTATTGTTCGAGATGTGGAAGTTCTATGCGGTAAGATTAAATATCCTGCTGACTTTTTGGTACTTGGTTCTGCTGCTAGTAAGTATTGTCCTATCATTTTTGGTAGACCTTTTCTAAATACTTGTGGAGCTGTTATAGATTGCAAGAAAGAGAAAATTTTGACTAAATTTGCTGGTGAATCTTATGAGTTTAATTTCTCTAAATTTGCCAAAACTCCTTATAAAGCTGATTCGCCTAATAATGATTTTAGAGTTGAACAGTGTGCATCTATTGCCGGTAGAAGATCTGGGTACAACACCACCACCAAAGGAAGATCCTATCTTTGAATTAAAACCATTGCCTGATAATCTTAAATATGCTCATATTGATGATAAGAAAATATATCCTGTTATTATTAGTTCTAAGCTTTCAGAGTTTGAAGAAGAAAGGTTATTGGAAATACTGAAGAAACACCGAGGAGCTATTGGCTACACTCTTGATGACTTGAAGGGGATTTCTCCCTCTATTTGCCAACATGCCATTAATATGGAAGATGATGCAAAGCCTGTTGTTGAACATCAGCGTCGTCTAATTCCTAAGATGAAGGATGTGGTAAGAAATGAGGTATTAAAACTTCTTGAAGCTGGTATTATATATCCTATTGCTGATAGTAGATGGGTTAGTCCTGTGCATTGTGTTCCTAAGAAAGGAGGAATGACTGTTGTGCCTAATGATAATGATGAGCTCATACCTCAAAGAGTAGTTGTAGGGTATAGAATGTGCATTGATTATCGAAAAGTTAATAAAGTTACTAAGAAAGATCATTACCCTTTACCTTTTATCGATCAAATGTTAGAAAGGTTATCTAAAAATACTCATTTTTGCTTTCTTGATGGTTATTCTGGGTTTTCACAAATTGCTATTAAAACTAAGGATCAAGAGAAAACCACTTTCACTTGTCCCTATGGAACTTATGCTTATAGACGTATGCCTTTTGGTTTATGTAATGCTCCTGCTACTTTTCAAAGATGCATGTCTGCTATTTTTCATGGCTTTTGCAAGAATATTGTAGAGGTATTCATGGATGATTTTTCTGTCTATGGGAATTCTTTTGATAATTGCTTGCGAAATCTTGATAAAGTTTTGCAGAGATGTGAAGAAACTAACCTTGTTCTTAATTGGGAGAAATGCCACTTTATGGTTAATGAAGGAATTGTATTGGGACATAAAATTTCCGAGAGAGGTATTGAAGTTGATAGAGCTAAAGTTGGAGCAATTGAGAAGATGCCCTATCCTAGGGATGTTAAAGGTATTCGTAGTGTTCTTGGTCATGCTGGGTTTTATAGGAGGTTTATTAAAGACTTCTCCAAGATTTCAAAGCCTCTTACTAATCTTCTTCAAAAAGATGTACCTTTTGTTTTTGATGATGATTGTAAGGAAGCTTTTGAAACTCTAAAGAAAGCCTTAACAACTGCTCCTATAGTTGAACCTCCTGATTGGAATTTACCTTTTGAAATTATGTGTGATGCTAGTGATTTTGCTGTAGGCGCTGTTCTTGGACAGCGAGTAGATAAAAAATTGAATGTTATTCATTATGCTAGTAAAACCCTTGATGCTGCTCAAAGAAATTATGCTACTACTGAAAAGGAATTGTTAGCTGTAGTCTTTGCTTGTGATAAGTTTAGATCTTATATTGTTGATTCTAAAGTTACAATTCATACTGATCATGCTGCAATTAGATATCTTATGCAAAAGAAAGATGCTAAGCCAAGGCTTATTAGATGGGTGCTTCAGTTGCAAGAATTTGATTTGCATATTGTAGATAGGAAAGGTGCTGATAATCATGTTGCTGATAATTTGTCTAGATTGGAAAATATTGCTTATGATCATGTTCCTGTTAATGATAGTTTTCCAAATGAACAATTGGCTGTAATAAAGGTGAGCTCGCGAGATAGCCCTTGGTATGCTGATTATGCTAACTTTATTGTTTCCAAGTACTTGCCTCCAACCTTTTCAGCCCAGCAAAGGAGGAAATTCTTTTATGACTTGAGGCATTATTTCTGGGATGACCCACACTTATATAAAGAAGGAGTGGATGGTATTCTGCGAAGATGTGTTCCCGAATATGAACAACAAGAGATATTGAGTAAATGTCATGGTAGTGCTTATGGAGGACATCACGCCGGAGATAGAACCGCGCAAAAGGTTCTACAATCAGGTTTTTATTGGCCAACTCTCTTCAAAGATGCAAGGAAGTTTATTTTATCTTGTGATGAATGCCAAAGGGTTGGTAATATCTCCAGACGCAATGAAATGCCTATGAATTATACTCTTGTTATTGAACCATTTGATTGTTGGGGATTTGACTTCATGGGACCTTTTCCCTCTTCAGAAGGTAACACTCATATACTTATTGCTGTTGATTATGTTACTAAATGGGTGGAAGCCATACCCACAAAAAGTGCTGATGGTGAGACCTCTTTAAAAATGCTTCTAGATATTATTTTTCCTCGATTTGGAGTTCCTAGATATATTATGACTGATGGGGGTTCTCATTTTATTCATGGTGGTTTTAGAAAAACTCTTGCTAAATATGGTATTAATCATAGAATTGCTTCTGCTTATCATCCTCAAACTAGTGGGCGAGTAGAACTATCAAATAGAGAGATTAAATCTATCTTGGAAAAGACTGTTAATAAAACTAGAAAGAATTGGGCTAGTAAATTGAAGGAAGCACTATGGGCTTATAGAAATGCTTATAAAAATCCCATGGGTATGTCAACTTATAAAATGGTTTATGGAAAAGCTTCTCATTTACCTTTAGAACTAGAGCACAAAGCTTATTAGGCTGTAAGAGAACTAAATAAAGATCCTAAACTTGCCGGTAAGAAGAGATTGCTACAATTGAGTTCTCTAGATGAATGGAGAAGTGAAGCCCATGAAAATGCTAAACTCTTTAAAGAGAAAGTTAAGAAATGGCACGATAGAAGAATTATCAAAAGAGAATTTAATATTGGGGATAAAGTCCTATTGTATCGGTCTCGTCTCAGATTCTTTGCAGGGAAATTACTCTCGAAATGGGAAGGACCATATGTCGTTGAGGAGGTGTATCGTTCAGGAGCAATTAAAATTAGCTCTCTCCAAGGCGATGCCTCACAAGTGGTGAATGGACAAAGACTCAAGCATTATATCTCAGGTGATTCTTATAACGAAGATGTTGATGTTATTCGAGTGGAAACACCGGAAGCTTTCATCAAAGGTCAAATTGACAGTCCGCCAGAGTTCGACTTTGAATAGGTAACAGTACTGGTAATAAAAAGTTCGCGATTTACTTTTCGAACAATGTTTTTGCTGTTTTTGGAAAATATGAAAAATTACGAGATCGAAACGGAGTGGAGGAGACGCATGAGGGCGTGCCCCCATAGGCCGGCGCGGACCCCAGCCTGGCCGCGCCGCCCTATGAGGTGGCCACCTCGTCGCCCCTCTCTGACTCTGGTTCGACCTGGTACTTTCCTTGTGTCGTAAAAATTCCTGCTATATAATCCCCCGGACCCCTGGAGGTCCGTATATCGTTTTCTCGACGTGTTTTGTTTCGAGCTGTTTCTGCCAGGATCTATCCTTGATCTAGGAGCACCATGGCCACCAACGACAAGGGCAAGGGGCTTTCGGAGGAAGAAGTGAAGAGGGTGTCATCAAAACAAGAGCAACAAGCCGTTGGGAGTAAGCAAATCTTGGTGGGATCTGTTGACACTCGGCGTTCTTTCTCTCATAACTTGCAGGGACCCTTACCACCTGCTCTTAGCCTCGACTCTTTCCCTGAGTTGGAAGAAGCTCTACGGGTTACCGATGAGTTTTGTGATCAATACCGTGCTCTGAGAAGGGAAGTGGGGATACTTCAGGAGGAGAACAGCCAACTTCGTAGAATGCTGGAATATTACTCGATTCCCATCACGAGGCTGCCACCGCCACCTTCAGATAACAATGAATCTCTTCGAGTCTTAGTGCAGAACTGCCAAACTGAGAAGCTGAAGCTGAAGGAGATCTGTAAGAATCGCGGGAAGGATTCATCACCACCACCGCCGAGGGAGTAATTCATCATCGGTATTGGCATCCCCTTGGTTTGTTCCAAGCTTGGGGGAGTGCCGCGGTATCACATCATCACTATCTTTTACTTTTTACTATCAAGTAGTGTCATATCATGAGTAGGGAAGTTATCATATAAGATGGGTTGCAGTATGGAAGTATCTTTCCTTTAGTTGGTTGTCTATGTATCCCTTGGTGTGAGTTATCGTTATGAAATATTAATGAGAAGTCTTATCATTTACATATTGCACATCTTATTTTAGTTTGCAATCTCTATTATATGATTGATCTTGTTATTAGTATTGGTATCACTTTGGGAGCATTGAGTTAATCTATTTGGTTTTGGCAAACTTAGCATTGGTCAATAGCAACAACACTTTGAGATTTAAGTAGAAAAGAGAAATACATGTAGTTGCTTCATTGTCTTCCTTTCTTGTTAGCTCATAGCTTATTATTCTGAAGTTAAAATTGTTTGTGCTTACAAGGAAGATGCATGATTGTTTCTATCACATGTATATTTGTTTGTTTCCCTCAACTCTTGTGCTTGCTAATTAACCTTGCTAGCCAAAGACCTGTACTGAGAGGGAATGCTTCTCGTGCATCCAAACCTTAACCCAAACCTATGCCATTTGTGTCCACCATAACTACCTACTACATGGTATTTCCTGCCATTCCAAGTAAATACTTCGTGTGCTACCTTTAAACAATTCAAAATTTACTATCTCTTATTTGTGTCAATGTTTTATAGCTCATGAGGAAGTATGTCGTGTTTTATCTTTCAATCTTGTTGGGCAACTTTCACCAATGGACTAGTGGCTTCATCCGCTTATCCAATAATTTTGCAAAAAGAGCTGGCAATGGGATTCCCAGCCCCGATTAATTAACCTTCATAATTTTACAAATAAACACTCCTCCATGGTATGTGATTGTTGGAAGGCACCCGAGGATTCGGTTAGCCATGGCTTGAGAAAGCAAAGGAGGGTAGGAGTGTCATCTAAATAAAATTAAAATAAAAAGGCACTCCTTCATGGTATGAGATTGTTGGCAGGCACCCGAGGATTCGGTTAGCCATGGTTTGTGAAAGCAAAGGTTGGGAGGAGTGCCAACCTAAAATAAAACTTTATGGGAGCCGCTCTTCGAGAGTTTGTCTAGCAAGGGGGTTAGAGTGCCCGCTACCATTCGTTGACAACAACAAACACCTCTCAAAATGTTACTTTTATTCTCTTTATATGATTTCAAAACTGAAAAAGCTCTAGCACATGATTTAATCCCTGCTTCCTCTGCGAAGGGCCTGTGTTTTACTTTATGTTGAGTCAGTAAACCTATTTCTCTCCATCTTAAGCAAGCATTTGAGTTGTTGTGATCAAACCATCTATATTGTGTTTTACTTCATCATGTCTTTTACTCTTCCTTGTTTAGTACAAGTTTATCCGAATGAATATAGCTTTGAAAGTTATCAAATGATTATGAGGAGATTATTATGATTGAGTATGCAAGTTGTGCCATATAAACTTTAACATGAGAGCGCTGCTCAATAGATAAGTATAACCTGTTAATTGTTCTCTGACCAAGAACGAAGTTTGCCATCACCAATTATGATTTCTTATGCACCTTTATTTGTGATTACCTTCTACTTGTTTCAAGTTGAATTATATGAGGAAGTTGTTCACTAGAATGGCTTGTGTGAATGAATATGATGCTTCTTGTCCGTATTTTATTTATCGACTCTTCACTCCATAAACATGTGGTCATGTTTACCGAGTTCAGTTTCGCTTGGGGACAAGCGAAGTCTAAGCTTGGGGGGAGTTGATACGTCCATTTTGCATCACTATTTTATATCATAATTTGCTGTTATTCATTGATATATTTCATATTTGGAGATGATACTTATGTTATTTCATCTATTTTGCATGTTTCATGATTATTGGAGGATCGCGCACCGGAGTCAGGATTCTGCTGGAAAAAGCGCCGTCAGAATGCAATATTTCGGAAGATCAACAATTGACGGAATTTATATGAAAAATCCTATTTTTCCAGAAGACGAAGGGAGCCAGAAGGAGGAGCCGAGGAGGGCCGCTATGGGCCCACCTCACAGGCCGGCGCGGGCCAAGGCCTGGCCGCGCCGCCTTGTGGGGAGGGGTCCCACAGCCCCCTCTGGCCTCCTCTCCTTCGCGTACATCTTCGTCCCGACAACCTAAGCCCCAGGGGATAGTCGCGAAGAGTCACAGCCACCTCTGCGGGGCGGAGGAACACCAGAGAGAAAAGAGCTCTCCGGCAGGCTGAGATCCGCCGGGGAAATTCCCTCCCGGAGGGGGAAATCGACGCCATCGTCACCGTCATCGAGCGGGACATCATCTCCATCACCATCGTCATCATCATCATCATCATCACCGCCGTCTCCACCGCTGCACCTCGTCACCGCTGTAACGATTTGGGTTGAATCTTGATTGTTTGATAGGGAAACTCTCCCGGTATTGATTTCTACTTGTTATTGATGCTATTGAGTGAAGGGATTTCTATTTTCGTGCCCTCGGGTCCTTAGTTGTACTCAGTTTTCCCCAGCTCCTTAGTTTTTCCTCAGTTTTCCCCAAGCCCTTGTCTGTAACCCGCAGAAAGAGCTCGGACGGAAGGAATCCCGTTTAGTTGACGTTGGTTGGTGCTGGCAAGTGGGGCCGCTGTTGGTGCCCCGCAGTGGACACGTCTCCACTTATCCAGATCATCGTGGGACCCACAACTTGTCCACGTTAGTGCGCCGGACCCACAGCTTACCCAGGTGACCGTTGCAAAATGGGAGCCCGAGCCAGCCCCGCGCCCGTGCCCGTGCCATTGCTTCCCCTTTCTTTCTCCGCGCCCCATTGTTCTTCTTCTCCGCCAGCGGCAGCCCTTCTCCGGCAGGCGGGTGATGTCTAGTTTCTCTTCGACCTCCCGTTCTTCATGGCCGCAGTATGGACCCGTGCCTTTGACAAGATGCCCTGACTGCCCACGCCAGGAGCCTCTGAAGCGGTCGATCTGTAAGATGGACGAGAACGGCAACCGTGGACGTGAGTTCGTTGCATGCGAGAGCTTGCTATATAGAGAGGGGGATAAGGTTAGATCTCGCTCCAATTTTTCTGTTTTCTCTCGATTTTCTTGTTATTCCCTCGAATTTGGGATTTAGGGTTCACGTTGTTGTTTTCAGATCTTGAAGAAATGCAGGCATTTCGAGTGGATCGATGTGTACATTCAGAGGCTTCAGTTGCAGGAATCAATTGGCGCTATTGGGGGCGCAATTTGGGAGGGGGGGACTTGCTGTAGAGAATGCGGCGGAGAGAGGAGCCGTTCGATTATGCCTAATGCTCCCAATGCAGAGCGGGTGGAAGTGAAGGGAGAAGCGAAGAAAATGAACAAGCGATTAAGGCGGTGATCGAGTTGAAGAAGCAAGCTAACTTTGATGGCTGGTTTTTTTTGTATAATTACGATCGGATTCTTATCAGTGCTCACCAGGCGCTAGAAGTTGTTACAAGGGATACCTTACAAATCCATTATTCAGTTACATGTACTTGTAGTTGTTTTCAAAGTTAGTGTGTGCATTCACGAAATTACCAACTATATTCCCTAAAGAAAAGGAAAGCTAAAGATAGTTGATAATTGTTAGAGGGGTGACAAATAATGCAATCACCGAAATCCGCAAATATGTATGCCTCGTGTTTATACCAAAATTATACCACTTTTAGGCCGTTTCAAAATACCAATACCATATCCCAAACTATATTCCCTAAAAGAAAAGGACAGCTAAAGATAGTTGATAATTGTTAGAGGGGTGACAAATAATGCAATCACCGAAATCCGCAAATATGTATGCCTCATGTTTATAACAAAATTATACCACTTTTAGGCCGTTTCAAAATGGGATCCCTTTCAAAATAGGGTCCCTTCAAAATACCAATACAATATCCCAAACTATATTCCCTAAAAGAAAAGGACAGCTAAAGATAGTTGATAATTGTTAGAGGGGTGACAAATAATGCAATCACCGAAATCCGCAAATATGTATGCCTCATGTTTATAACAAAATTATACCACTTTTAGGCCGTTTCAAAATACCAATACTATATCCCAAACTATATTCCCTAAAAGAAAAGGACAGCTAAAGATAGTTGATAGCAATCACCGAAATCCGCAAATATGTATGCCTCATGTTTATAACAAAATTATACCACTTTTAGGCCGTTTCAAAATACCAATACTATATCCCAAACTATATTCCCTAAAAGAAAAGGACAGCTAAAGATAGTTGATAATTGTTAGAGGGGTGACAAATAATGCAATCACCGAAATCCGCAAATATGTATGCCTCATGTTTATACCAATACTATATCCCAAACTATATTAAGTGGCAAACTCGTTATTGCACATAAATAGAGGGGTGGGATTCTCCACCGACAGAGAGAGAGAGGGGTGGCCACGAAGAGAGAGAGAGAGAGAGAGAGAGAGAGAGAGAGAGAGAGAGAGAGAGAGAGGTTGCCATGAAGAGACGGATAGGGGTATACTGCCCGTTAGATCAGTGGATCAACGGTTCGTGGAGTCGATCCGTGTGACAACGGCTCAACCAATCAGGATAAGTTTGGGCTTCTCAGAGCATTTGTGATAGTACTTGAGGGCAAAACTGAGTAGTACTAAGAATCCAAGGGCACATAAATAGTAAATAGACTAAGGGATTCAAACAAAAGAATTACAAAATGAAAAATGTGTGTTTTGTACAATATAATTCATATTGGGCTACATCAAATTATTTGCAATTCAAATATACATGAGTGTGACAATTATGGCATCATTTAGACAAACTATGTTTTGGGAAAGATGTTTTGCAAAGGGGTTTGGGTGGAAAACCAATCATCTTCATAGCTACACTAGTGATTCTGAGAAGTGGCAATTTGTGGTAAAACTTGATTTATATATGTTTGTTAAGGTTTTCTAGGTGGCAGGTTGCATAGGAAAACTCCATGAGTAGTTGCCACTATGTTTTTATTTTTTGGGATTTTTTTGCGCATGAAATGACTCAATTAGCTATGTTAATCTCATTTGTTGACTCTCTGTTGACCAGCTACTTGAGGGTAAAACTGAGTATATTGCACTTGCCGGTCTAAGTCCTCGAGGGGAAAACTGAGTACAGATAAAATTTCTGTATAAGGCCTGAGGTTATAACTGAGTACACCAAACGTCCCAGGGTTAGACTCGTGTAGCGGTGCACGCTGCAGCCGTGCATAGAGGACGCGTGTTGCGGTACACGCCACCTTCGTCTTTATAGAGCCCCTCTTTCTCTCCCTCGACGCACGTTCTCACTGGCTCACTGCAACCACCTCTCATGTCCCATCATCTCCTCCACAACCGAAGAAAAAACCCCGAAGAAAACCGCCGGCGATGGAGAAGAATGAGATGCCCATTGTCGGCACATCAGCCGCCGCCCCCGTCCAGGCCCCTGTCGCTGCTTCCAACGTAGCAGCCGGCGCATCGGCCGCCGCCCCCGTCCAGGCCCCTGTCGCTGCTTCCAACGTAGCAGCCGGCGGATCGGCCGCCGCCCCCGTCCAGGCCCCTGTCCCTGCTTCCAACGTAGCAGCCGGCGGATCGGCCGCCGCCCCCGTCCAGGCCCCTGTCGCTGCTTCCAATGTAGCAGCCGGCGCATCGGCCGCCGCCACCGTCCAGTCCCCCGTCGCTTGGGACCCATACGAACCAGTGCAATACGACGCGCCGGAGAACCCCTACGACACCAACATCGTCGACAACGAGCCGGAGGTAACCCTTTGTTCCCTTGTTCTTATCTCATTTCAATCATTTTGTGTTAGATCTAGCGTTATTACGGTTAAATGCTGTTCCTAGTTCAATCCTTTTGTGTTAGATCTTGCGTTATTCTGTTAAATACTGTTCCTAGTTCGATCCTTTTGTGTTAGATCTTGCGTTATTAGTGTTTGTGATTTGCTTTTGTTTAAGATTTGTGCCGATGATGATGAATATTTGGGCATAAATTGATTCAGGTTTAGTCGATGAAACAATTGGTGTGTACAAATTTGTTGTGCATGATCTTTGGTTTCTTGACTCAAATCCTGGATATAAGTGTGTCCAATGTAACTTGAGGCTACCTCTTTTTCGAGCCCATATTATCATGCATGATTTTTTGTTCACTCTCTGTTCCATCATCGTTGCAATTGACTCCGTTTTTTGCACGATCTTTGGTGCTACATGACGGGTGCGAGCAGCGGCGACGTCGGCGACGGCCGAGTCCTTCCACACCAAGACTCGTCACGTCCTCGGGAGGCTGCAGTCCGGCCATTACGATGGCCCCTTTGCTCGAGGCATTTACAAGTGCCCCTTACGCAGGGAAGCTCCGCGCCACCAACTTCAACTCCCTGGTGAACCATGCTGAATCCATTGGCAGATGTGGCGCTAGAGTTGGAAGGACCGTGAACGTGCATGCGTACATGGCCAAACACAAAGCACTTGGGATTCACCTGCGCAACCTCCAAGCGAGTCACACGCGCTACCTGGAGGCGTTGAACGTGCCTACTGCACTCTCTGTATGTGACTGCTCTATCTGTAGACCAGCTTAAATTCATGTAAAATGTAGCTTATGTTGGATCTATCGGTACTACTTTTGGATCTGTCCTGAATATATCTATGCTATGTTGGTTGCTGTATGCAGCTTATCCTATATTTTCTCTCTGGATTTGTGCCCTAGATTTCCTACCTGATTGGGTAAAAAAGAAGGCATAAAGAAATGAATGGCGTTAAAAAACAGAAGGACAAGCTGCTCTAGATTTGCTACCAATTTGGGCTATCAAATATGAATGAGATCGAGCGAGAGAGAGGAAAAAGGTACATTGAAAACTGCTAATCTGGGCGAAAGAGACAGAAACCACTCGTGCTCCCGTCCCGGACCCACACGGCTCCACACGCTACGGCCCCACAAACATGGTCTCGTCCTGTCCCACGCGGTCCCTTCCTACCAGCCCCACACGACGCGGTCCCACACGACGCGACCCCACAAACGACACGACCCCACTCGTCAGCACAGAACGGTCAACTTAACGGATTCCTTCCATCCGAGCTCCTTCTGCGGGTTCAGACAAGGGCTTGGGGAAAACTGAGGAAAAACTAAGGAGCTGGGGAAAACTGAGTACAACTAAGGACCCGAGGGCACGAAAATAGAAATCCCTTGAGTGAAACCATTGAACCAAGGTTTATGTTCAGATTGTTATTCATCATCATATCACCTCTGATCATGTTCAATATGATGTCTCGTGAGTAGTTCGTTTAGTTCTTGAGGACATGGGTGAAGTCTAAATGTTAGTAGTGAATTATGGTTGAGTAATATTCAATGTTATGATATTTAAGTTGTGGTGTTATTCTTCTAGTGGTGTCATGTGAACGTCGACTACATGATACTTCACCTTTATGGGCCTAGGGGAATACATCTTGTATTCGTTTGCTAATTGCGGGGTTGCCGGAGTGACAGAAACCTGAACCCCCGTTGGTATATCGATGCAGGAGGGATAGCAGGATCTCAGAGTTTAAGGCTGTGGTTAGATTTATCTTAATTACTTTCTTGTAGTTGTGGATGCTTGCAAGGGGTATAATCACAAGTATGTATTAGTCCTAGGAAGGGAGGTGCATTAGCATAGGTTCACCCACACAACACTTATCAAAACAATGAAGATTAATCGGCTATATGTAGCGAAAGCACTAGACTAAAATCCCGTGTGTCCTCAAGAACGTTTGGTCATTATAAGTAAACAAACCGGCTTGTCCTTTGTGCTAAAAAGGATTGGGCCACTCGCTGCAATTGTTACTCTCGCACTTTACTTACTTGTACTTTATTCATCTGCTACATCAAAACCCCCTGAATACTTGTCTGTGAGCATTTACAGTGAATCCTTCATCGAAACTGCTTGTCAACACCTTCTGCTCCTCGTTGGGATCGACATTCTTACTTATCGAAAATACTACGATACACCCCCTATACTTGTGGGTCATCAACCGGCACACCATGCGTACGCTGGGAATCACCGAAAACATGCTGCAACCAACCCACACTACGTTCCATGGGATCGTTCCGGGTCTGTCCTGCTCGCCCATGGGAAAAGTCCGGGTGGATGTGTCCTTTGGAGGACGTGGCAACTGCCGGGTAGAGAATGTCTTGTTCGAAGTGGTGGACCTAAATAGTCCTTACCATGCGCTGCTGGGGAGACTGGCGTTGGCCTCATTCATGGCTTCAACTCATACGGCGTATCTCTAGATGAAGATGCCGGCACCATCTGGACCCCTGACCGTTGTGGGAAATTACAAAATCTCACTGGAAACCGCTTCCGCCGGATCAAATCTGGCCGAATCACTGGTAATCGCGGAGGAAAAAAGGAGAATGCAAACTGCGGTCGCGCTGGCTCAATCCTCACAGTTGAGCTTAGCTGCAATGAGTGCCAACCTAGGCGCACCAACATTCAAGCCAACCAAGGTGACAAAAGACATCGTGCTGGACCCGGCTTACCCTGAGCGCACCGTTCGTATCGGTGCCGGTCTCAGTGAGGCATAGGAAAGCGTGCTCGTCAACTTCCTCCGTGAGAATCGGAATATCTTTGCCTGGTCTACTGATGCCTTGGGAGGTGTTCCGAGGGAGTTGGCTGAGCACTCTCTAAACGTCCGGAAGGATGCGAAGCCGGTAAGGCAGCCGCTGCGCCGGTTTGCTGAAGACAGGAGAAAGATTATCGGAGAAGAGGTGACAAAGTTGTTGGTTGCTGGTTTCATCGTGGAGGTACTGCATACTGAGTGGCTAGCCAATCCGGTGCTGGTCGAGAAGAAAAAAGAGGAGAACCTTGAGGCAAAAGCTCCAAAGGTGTGGCGCATGTGCATCGACTACACCAACTTGAACAAGGCTTGTCCGAAAGATCCTTTCCCTTTACCCCGGATCGATCAAGTGATTGATTCCACCGCTGGATGTGAACTGTTGTCGTTCCTGGATGCCTATTCCGGCTTCCACTAGATTCCCTTGAAAAAGGAAGATCAAATAAAAACTGTGTTTATCACCCCGCACGGGGCTTATCGCTATGTTACTATGCCTTTCGGTTTGCGCAACGCTGGTGCAACGTACCAGCGCTGCATGCAAAAGTGTTTGTTTGATCAAATCGGTAAGAACGTGCAAGTCTATGTGGATGACATTGTGATAAAAACAAAGGTCAAGGAAACCTTGATCGATGATTTTAGGCAAACGTTTGATAACCTAAGAAGGTTCCGGATGAAACTCAACCCGGCAAAATGCACCTTCGGTGTGCCATCCGGCAAGTTGCTTGGCTTTCTCGTGTCCAGCCGGGGCATTGGGGTTAATCCGGTAAAAATCCGGGCCATAGAAAGAATGGCAGTACCGCAAGAGCTCAAAGATGTGCAAAAGTTTACCGGGAGCTTGGCGTCGCCAAGCCGGTTCATAAGCAGGTTAGGAGAAAAGGCCCTGCCGCTCTATGCTTTGATGAAAAAATCCGATACTTTTGTCTGGACCCCTCAGGCAGACGCAGCGTTCAAAGAGCTGAAAACGATGCTGGCCACTGCGCCGGTATTGGCTTCACCTCTAGAAAGGGAGCCCATGTTGTTGTATATAGCAGCAACAAACCGGGTTGTGAGTGTGGTAGTTGTGGTTGAAAGAGAAGAGGAAGGAAAAACCGTGCAGAGACCGGTATACTACCTGAGCGAGGTGCTCTCCCTCTCAAAACAAAACTACCCTCACTTCCAGAAAATGACTTACGGAGTGTACATGGCCGCCACAAAGCTCAAGCACTACTTTGAAGAGAATCCCATGAAAGTAGTGAGCGAGGCACCCATTTCTGATATCATGGGAAACAAAGATGCTAGTGGCAGAATTGCCAAGTGGGCAATTCAGGTATCACCATACATACCGGACTACGAAAGAAGGGACGCCATAAAATCACAAGCTTTAGCTGATTTCTTGGTTGATTGGGCGGAAATGCAACACAAACCGCCAGAACACAAAGTAGAGTACTGGAAGATGCACTTTGATGGATCCAAGCTCAAGGAGGGTCTGGGCGCCAGTGTGGTGCTCACTTCGCCTAAGGGAGATCATCTCCGGTATGTTTTACAAGTGCACTTCCGAGCATCGAACAATGTTGCTGAGTACGAAGCTTTGATCCATGGGCTCAAGGTCGCAAAAGAAATTGGTGCGCACCGGATCATTTGCTATGGTGATTCAGATCTTGTGGTGCAGCAGTGTTCCGGAGATTGGGACGCAAAAGATGCCAACATGGCCTCATACTGGTTTCACGTGCAAAAGATTGCCGGATTCTTCGAAGGTTGTGAGTTTCACCATGTGCCTGATACGTCCAAAACGTATCTACTTTCCCGAACACTTTTGCTATTGTTTTGCCTCTAATTTGTGTATTTTGGATGCAACTAACACGGACTAACGCTGTTTTCAGCAGAACTGTTCTGGTGTCTCGTTTTTGTGCAGAAATCCAACTTTCGGGAAAATCCTCGGAATTTATGCAGAAGGCCCTATTTTCCCGAAAAGCGACGGAGCCAGAAGGACGGGTCAGGTGGAGGCCCGAGGGCCCCACACCATAGGGCGGCGCGGCCCAGGGGGGCCCGCGCGGCCATGTGGTGTGGCTCCCTCGGCCGGCCTCCAACGCCCTCCTTCGGACTATTTATCGGCCTCGACCTAAAAACGCACGGAGAGAAGTCGAAGTCGCCAGAAACCCTCCAGAACGCCGCCACATCGCGAAACTCCGTCGCGGGAGCCAGAAGTCTCCGTTCTGGCACTCCGTCGGGACGGGGAATTGGAGGAGATCATCGCCATCATCACCGCCAACGCCTCTACATCAACCAGCCATGTTTCCCCCATCGATGTGTGAGTAATTCCCCCGTTGTAGGCCGAAGGGGATGGTAGGGATTGGATGAGATTGGTCATGTAATAGCATAAGATTGTTAGGGCATAGTGTCTAGTGTCCGTAATTGGTACTTTGATGATATTGTTGCAACTTGTTATGCTTAATGCTTGTCACTAGGGCCCGAGTGCCATGATCTCAGATCTGAACATGTTATTGTTTCATCATGATATTCATTGTTTATTGATCTTACCTGCAAGTTGTATACACATGTCGCTGTCCGGAACCGATGGCCCCGAAGTGACAGAAATCGGGACAACCGGAGGGAATGGTAGCGATGTGAGGATCACATGTGTTCACGGAGTGTTAATGCTTTGCTCCGGTACTCTATTAAAAGGAGTACCTTAATATCCGATAGTTTCCCTTGAGGCCGGCTGCCAAGCTGGTAGGACAAAAGATGTTGTGCAAGTTTCTCATTGCGAGCACGTACGACTATAATTGGAACACATGCCTATTGATTGCTTTGTACTTGGACACCGTTTTATTATTATCTGCAAATGCCCTGCTATGATTGTTACATGAGTTTCTCTCATCCATGCAACGCCCGTCATCCGTCCCCGTGCCTACAGTATTTTAATCCTGCTGTTTACTAAAATCACTACTGCTGTCTTTGTTACTCTGCTGCTGTTATTTCACTCTATACTGCTATAAAGCTGTTACTCTTGATAAACTCTTGCGAGCAAGTCTGTTTCCAGTGCAGCTGAATTGACAACTCCATTTGTTAAGGCTTCCAAGTGTTCTTTGTCTCCCCTTGTGTCGAATCAATAAATTGGGTTTTACTTCCCTCGAAGACTGTTGCGATCGACTATACTTGAGTGTCATCTAGACTATTTTCTGGCACCGTTGCCGAGGAGCAGAGCTTTATTTGGAAGTTCACTTGGATTAATATTGTTCGCTGCAAATTCTCCATCATGGGTAAACCTCGCGATTCTAAGATCGCCATATTACCATCCACTACAAGAAAAGGTACAATTCTGAGTACCTCCGCTACACTTGATTCACCATTTGTGATTGATAAACTTGTTTCACCGCCGCATGCTTCACATGCGGGTACTTCTGCTGAATCTGAAAACTCTCATAATATTGATAATATTTCTGCTGTGCTTGATGATAGTGGTTCATTGGGATCCTTTCTAGATGCTACGATTGCTAGGTCTAGACAAATTGAAAATACTGAAACTCCTAATGCTACTACACCTGTTAATTCACCTGAACTTGATTATTTTAGTGATGATCCTGATGAAGATTATGTGGAGCTTAATGATGATTTTATTGAAAAATGCAATGCTACTACTGATGCAAGAAAAATTAAAAAGTTGCTTGCAGAACATGTTGTTAGATATAAACTGTCTCCTGATCCTAAGTTTGCTACATCTCCTATAAACATTAAGGATAAGGATTATGATTTTTCTCTTGATTTATCTCATATAGCTATTGTTGAGAAAACCCCCTTTTGTGGTACTGAAAAAGAAAGTGTTGTTAAACACATGATTGAGTTATCTACTCTAAGTAGCTTGTTTTCTGATGATGTCAAGATGCGTACTTACTTTGTTGCTAAAATCTTTCCATTCTCATTAAAGGATGACGCTAAAACTTGGTATAATAGTTTGCCACCTAATTCTATTAAAAGTCCAAAAGAATTGCTTGATGTTTTCTTCCGTAAATACTTTCCTGCTAGTGCTCAACATATTGCTTTGCAGAGAATTTATAATTTTAACCAGGAAGATGGAGAGAAATTGCCTGAGGCTTGGGCGAGATTTTGCTCTCTTATTAGAGCTCGGCCTGACCATGATTTGGAAAAGCATGATTTACTTGATATATTTTATAGTGGACTAACCATTGAGTCTAGGGCATACCTGGATAGTTGTGCTGGTTGTGTTTTCAGGAAAAGAACTCAGGGCAATATTTGAAGAATTATTGGCTAAAATAGGCCGGAATCATGATGATTGGACTACGCCTGAACCAACTCCAACGCCAATATTAAAGAAGAGGGGTTTGATTAAATTAAATGATGAAGATATGAGGGAAGCCAAGAAGTCTCTCAAGGAGAAAGGTATTAAATCTGAAGATGTGAAGAATCTTCCTCCCATAGAAGATATATGTGAGATAATTCCCCCTTCATCCATGATTGAGGTAAACTCCCTTCAACGCTTTACTAGGGAAGATATTCCGTATTCGAAACCTCCTGCACAATGCTTAGATGAGTTTGATAATTATATTGTTAAGCAAGAAAATTTTAATATGAGAGTAGAGAATCATTTAATGGAAAATTCTCGAGCTATTAGTGAATTGCATGATATTGTAGAGAGAACCTCCAATGATGTTAAGATGCTTGTTAAACATTTCATATGGTTCAAACTCAAATTGATCAACTCACTAAAGTGCAAAATGACTTGTTGGGGAATAATTCTAAAGAGAAACATGCTTATGAAGTAACAACTAGAGGTGGTGTCTCTACCCAGGATCCTCTATATCCTGAAGGGCATCCCAAAAGAATTGAACAAGATTCTCAACGCATTGAACCTAGTGCTCCTTCTAAGAAGAAAAAGAAGAAGAAACATAAAAATGTTGTAGAATCCTCTAAACCTGCTAATGATCCTAATAGTATTTCTATTTCTGATGCTGAAACTGAAAGTGGTAATGAACATGATAAAGATAATGATAAGAATGATGCTTCTGATAAAGAAAAGGTAGAAGATGAACCTGAAAAGCATGCTAAAAATAAAAAGTACACTAAAGAAGATTTTATTGCTGAGAAACATGGTAATGAAAGAGAACCTTGGGTGCAAAAGCAAATGCCTTTTCCTGCAAAGAAACTAAAATCAAAGGAAGAAGAACACTATAATAAATTTTGCGATTGGATGAAACCTTTATTCTTGCAAATCCCTTTGACTGACGCTATTAAATTGCCTCCTTATTCAAAGTATATGAAAGATATTGTTACTAACAAAAGGAAAATCCCCAATGAGGAAATTTCCACTATGCTTGCTAATTACTCTTTCAATGGCAAAGTTCCAAAGAAGTTGGGCGACCCAGGTATACCTACTATTCCTTGCTCTATTAAGAATAATTATGTTAAAACTGCTCTATGTGACTTGGGAGCCGGTGTTAGTGTTATGCCTTTTTCTCTTTATAAGAGACTTTATTTAGATAAGTTGATACCTACTGATATATCTTTGCAAATGGCTGATAAATCTACTGCTATTCCTGTTGGTATATGTGAGGATGTTCCTGTTCAAGTTACTACTAACTGCTTGATATTAACTGATTTTGTTGTGTTGGAAATGCACGAAGATGATAATATGTCTATTATTCTTGGGAGACCTTTTCTTAACACCGCAGGGGCTGTTATT
This sequence comes from Lolium perenne, assembly GCF_019359855.2. Lineage (NCBI taxonomy): Eukaryota > Viridiplantae > Streptophyta > Magnoliopsida > Poales > Poaceae > Lolium > Lolium perenne. Next base: position 195,827,509 of record NC_067245.2, read on the forward strand.
GATTGCAATAAAGGGAAGGTTACTTTTAATGTTGATGATAAGGAGCATACCGTCTATTTCCCCAAGAAGATTGATAAAGTATGTGGAGTCAATACTATTTTTAATGTGAGAACTATCAAAGTGGGAACTATTGATTGTCCTATATATGAGCCTAAAGAAGAATATCAAACTCTCGTGATTGGATCCATATCAATACAATTCAAGGTAACATGATTGATTTGAGGTTTATTTCTTCTTATGCTATGTAAAATTTATTTGGTGGCAAGACCTGATCAACCTTGTTAACAAATACTTTTTATATGCATAGAGGAGGTAAACAACATCTCTTTCTTCCTCCACTTGCTCTAGTTGCTGTAGCACTTTTAATTTGCAAAGTTCCTTAGTTAATTGGAGATTTCAAAAAATTTCCTGGCCAGTAATAATAAACTAAATACCCAGAAATGTGCATTTTTCAAAGTTTTCAAAAATTCACAAAAATTATACCGTTGGTCCTATTTTTCGACGAGGCACCTGGGAGCACCAGAGGATGACATGTGGGGCACCACAGGGTGCCACACCACAGGCCGGCGCGGCCAAGGAGGGGGGCGCGCCACCCTGTGGTGTGGGCCCCTCCTTGCCCCACTATCTCATCTCTTTCTCCCAGCATCTTCTCTCTCCCGAAAAAACTCGCACCAGGTTCCTCTCACTCGTGTTTTTGCTCAAGAACTCCAGATTTTTCGATCTCTTTGCTCAGCCCAGATTTCTGTCTGAAATTTGGCACATTTGCTTTTCGGTATGTGGCTCCTCCGCCTATCCAAGTAGAATTTTGTTTGGTTGAGTATATCTTGAATATTTTGCTGCTGTAGGTAACATGTTTAGTGAGCTTGCATGCTTGTTCTAAGTTGTATAAACTAGTTTTGATGCATGATTAGTACTCTAGCAAGTTCCTATAGTAGTTCCCCTTGATTATATGTCACCAAATCAAATTTTTATATTGTTTGTTGAAAATTTCAGAAAATGGAGTGGAATAGATATCAATTGAACCAACAAGAATTGGAGGTCCAACAAGTTATGAGAGTGAATCGTGAAGAGGGAGTATACCCCTCTTACTACCCGTGCGCGGATTTCATGAGAAGCGCGGGAATATTGGAAGACGTTCGGAGTCTAATCTCTCGAGCAGGGCTGAGTGATTTTGTTGAAGGAGAGCCAAGACAATATGCAAAATTAACTATGTCTTTTGTGCAGGACTTTAAGTTCAATTGGTCGCGATCTAACCCCACGGTTCAGTATAAAATTTACAATAAAGCTGTCAACTTGCCATTCAGTGATTTTTGTGCAGCAATTAGAGTACCGCAATGGGGATCATGCGAGAAGATAAGGGGATCGCCGCAAGAACTCTTAAGCCTCTTCAAGATGATTTGCTATGGAAGGAGTTTCTCAGAGGATAGTGGTAAAATCACTAGCATTCAGCTCCCGGCTATCCGCTACTTTGCCTATTTCATTACTAAATGCGTTCTTGCTAGAAAGATTGGTGGTAAACTTTCTATCCCGGATTTAGCTTTTCTAGCTGCGGCACTGCAAGGTAGTAGGACTTATAATTTGGGGGCATTGATAGCTTATAGACTTGCTACTAACCGTGAGAAAGGTGGAATTTGTGGAGGTCTCATCGCCTCTCGTTTACTAGCTTTTCATAATGTAGAACCTCATCATCTTGATATTCCATTCCCCATAGAAAAACTTGACATAGCCTCTATGATTAAACATGAATTTGTTTCTGATTCCTCCAACTTGGGTAACCTGTTTTACAAGATGACATTTTATAAGAAAGTCTGGAGAATAACTAAGAAAACTGAGAAACTAGTAAGATTGTCTGCGCCTGTTCTGTCTAACCTTGATTCCAGGGGAGATTGGTCGGTCACAGAAGGTGCACTGGATGCACACATAGAGGGAGGAGGCCATCATGCAAGAGACGACACGGAGGTCGAGGAGCACCTCGACTCATCATCCGATGCAGCAAGTTCCTCGCATCAACATGTTGGACATGCGGAGCCTCCACGCTTTTCTTCTGCACAGGAACTTTACTATGACTACTCCATGAATTATCCACCGGCGAGAAACAGCGATCCTCGTTGGGGTTGAACTCCACTTAGGCCAAAAGCCTAAGCTTGGGGGGAGGTATACCGGCATCACTCATTCTTTGCATATTTTGATTGCTGGATACTTGAACATATTTGTTTTGTTCGTTTGAGTGGTTTTCTAATGAGAGGAAGATGATATTTGGGGAAGTGCTGCCTGAAAACAGATTCTGGACTGTTACTAGAAAAATTCGTGCGCACAGCCAGAACGTTATTTTGAGCTGCCAATTTTTGTGCAGGTTCCCCAGGTTGTTATCTAACTTTCATTAGTTGAACACTTTTCGAGCTGAGCAACGTAAGATTTTTGTAAAAATCGATTTCTGTACTGCTGTCAGGATTTGGCAGATTTCTGCCATCTCGCTTTTCTGTGTTCCTTTTAGTTTGCTATTTCTTGTTTCCGCTTTGTTTCCTTCCCAAAACATAAAAAGACCAAAAATATTTCTGTTGTTTCTCTTCACCATTTGTTTGCTTTGGTTTCTTGCATTTGTTTCGCTTTATTTGTTGTTGCTAGTTTGCTATAAGAAAACCCAAAAAGATTTTGCTTTATTTGCTTGTTTCCTTTTGTTCTTGTTTGCAATTCGAAAACACCAAAAATATTTGCTGTTCCTCTTTGGTTTGTAAAGTTCATCTTGAGTTCAATGGTCTTCGGTGGCTGGAGCGTGGTTTTCATTTCATATTATCCAAGCTACACAAGTGAAAGGCAATAATGATGATCTACGACAATCTGATTGTGGTGAGAGGCTGGTATGAACTCTATTTATTTTCATTTTTGTACATATACTCATCCATGTGAGCATGCTTAGTTGGTTCATGTGAGGTATATGTTATTTGAGAAAGTCTAGTAGTTCATGATCTCTCATGTTTAGCTCCAATTTATTAATATGAGTAGCATGTCATGGATGTTTGCTTGCATTGTTTTATTCATAAGTAAGTATGGCATTGTGGTATCCTCCTCTGAATAATTCATTTATATCGACTTGGCACATGCTCACGCATGCATATGACTGAACAAAAAGTCAATTAAGCCTCGATGATCTATATTGCTTCAGAGTTCTTGTATCACTTTTATGCCTCCGTTAATTTATTTTGCCGCAAGCATGATTATGACAGTTACTGCTATCTTGATTTGTCGCTCCCTAGTCTATTGCTAGCCTCCACTTGTACTGAGCGGGAACGCTGCTCGTGCTTCCAAACACATGAAAACCAAGTTATCCCAGAGTGTCCACCATAAATACCTATGCATGACATTTCAAACCATTCCAAGTAAATTCTCATGCGCTACCTTTAAAACCTTCAAAATGCTTCTCAATTTGTGTTTATGTTTCATAGCTCATGAGGAAGTATGTGGTGTTTAGCTTTCAACCTTGTCATTTACTTTTGACGGACTCTCATATGGACTAGTGGCACATCCGCTTATCCAATAATTTTGCAAAAAGAGCTGGCAATGGGATTCGCAGTCCCGAATTAATTAACTTAATAGACACTCCTCCATGGTTTGTGATTGATGGACGGCACCCGAAGGATTCGGTTAGCCATGGCTTGTGTAAGCAAAGGTTGGGGGGAGTGTCATCATCATAATAAAACTAAAATAAAAAGGCACTCCTTCATGGTATGAGATTGTTGGCAGGCACCCGAGGATTCGGTTAGCCATGGTTTGTGTAAGAAAGGTTGGAAGGAGTGCCAAATAAATATGCAATAATTCATGGGAGCCGCTCTTGAAAGTCCGGTTGGCGAGGTAGTTGGTGTACCCATTACCAGTCGTTGACAACAACAAACACCTCTCAAAATGATTCTACTCCTGATTTCAAAAATGAAAAGCTCTAGCGCATGTTAATCCCTGCTTCCCTCTGTGAAGGGTTAATCTTTTACTTTTATGTTGTGTCTCCATTATTTCTTTGAGCACTATCTTGAGAGCACAACTGTCATTCTTAGTATAATATGCTTGTCTCAAAATATGATTGATTTTGGTATAACTTTGATGTTTTTATCTTTGACAATCACTACTTCTAGTCTTTCTATGAACTCCAGAGGTGCCCGGGCATTTATGTTTTGCCAATCAAATACAGGCAAGCGAGATACCACTTTATCATACTCTCTTATGAATATTGCAATCCTGCTTATATACATGATTCATGATGCTTATTATTAATTGTTGGTACCTCTCCATGATTGACATAGCTGTTAGATAATCTTATTTGCATGTATCTCATTATGAACTGCTTAAGTATTAGCCATAGCATGAGAATATATACATCATATGAGCAAATGTGTTCGTGAAAGTTCTTTTATCGCTCAGTTGTTAACTGAATTGCTTGAGGACAAGCAATAAGCTAAGCTTGGGGGGAGTTGATACGTCCAAAACGTATCTACTTTCCCGAACACTTTTGCTATTGTTTTGCCTCTAATTTGTGTATTTTGGATGCAACTAACACGGACTAACGCTGTTTTCAGCAGAACTGTTCTGGTGTCTCGTTTTTGTGCAGAAATCCAACTTTCGGGAAAATCCTCGGAATTTATGCAGAAGGCCCTATTTTCCCAGAAAACTGACGGAGCCAGAAGGACAGGTCAGGTGGAGGCCCGAGGGCCCCACACCATAGGGCGGCGCGGCCCGGGGGGGCCGCGCGGCCATGTGGTGTGGCCCCCTCGGCCGGCCTCCGACGCCCTCCTTCGGACTATTTATCGGCCTCGACCTAAAAACGCACGGAGAGAAGTCGAAGTCGCCAGAAACCCTCCAGAACGCCGCCACATCGCGAAACTCCGTCGCGGGAGCCAGAAGTCTCCGTTCTGGCACTCCGCCGGGACGGGGAATTGGAGGAGATCATCGCCATCATCACCGCCAACGCCTCTACATCAACCAGCCATGTTTCCCCCATCGATGTGTGAGTAATTCCCCCGCTGTAGGCCGAAGGGGATGGTAGGGATTGGATGAGATTGGTCATGTAATAGCATAAGATTGTTAGGGCATAGTGTCTAGTGTCCGTAATTGGTACTTTGATGATATTGTTGCAACTTGTTATGCTTAATGCTTGTCACTAGGGCCCGAGTGCCATGATCTCAGATCTGAACATGTTATTGTTTCATCATGATATTCATTGTTTATTGATCTTACCTGCAAGTTGTATACACATGTCATTGTCTCTGGAACCGATGGCCCCGAAGTGACAGAAATCGGGACAACCGGAGGGAATGGTAGCGATGTGAGGATCACATGTGTTCACGGAGTGTTAATGCTTTGCTCCGGTACTCTATTAAAAGGAGTACCTTAATATCCAGTAGTTTCCCTTGAGGCCCGGCTGCCACCGGCTGGTAGGACAAAAGATGTTGTGCAAGTTTCTCATTGCGAGCACGTACGACTATAATTGGAACACATGCCTATTGATTGCTTTGTACTTGGACACCATTTTATTATTATCTGCAAATGCCCTGCTATGATTGTTACATGAGTTTCTCTCATCCATGCAACGCCCGTCATCCGTCCCCGTGCCTACAGTATTTTAATCCTGCTGTTTACTAAAATCACTACTGCTGTCTTTGTTACTCGTCTTTGTTATTTCACTACTCTTTGCTATAAAACTGTTACTACTGATAAACTCTTGCGAGCAAGTCTGTTTCCAGGTGCAGCTGAATTGACAACTCCGCTGTTAAGGCTTCCAAGTGTTCTTTGTCTCTCCTTGTGTCGAATCAATAAATTGGGTTTTACTTCCCTCGAAGACTGTTGCGATCCCCTAAACTTGTGGGTCATCAGTGCCGCGCGCAGAGAACGAAGCTGCGGATACTCTCTCCAAGCTAGGCTCCTCCCGGCAGGAAATTCCTCCCGGAGTAGCTTTGGCTCACCTAAGGACTCCGTCAATCAAACCAAGTCCGGAATCAGAATCGATTTTTGTACCGGAATCACATGTTGTACCAATGGATATTGACGAAGGGAACCCGGGGACTATTCCGGTAAACTCGGGGACTGTTTCGGTAGACCCGGGGACTACAGTGTCTAAGCCGGAAGAAGTTATGCTGGTGGACAATATGGAGATAGATGTACCGGTATTTCTAGTCCGGGAAACGCCAACATGGGTTGAACCTATTAAGGAATTCCTGATCAACGGCACCTTGCCGGTTGACGAAAATGAGTCGAGAAGGATCCAGAGAAGGTCAAAGGCGTACACTATCATTAATGGAGAGGTGTACAAAAGGAGTGTTACCGGTGTCCTCCAGAGATGTGTGGAACCGGAAGTGGGAAAAGAAATGTTGGTGGAAATTCACCAAGGAGAGTGTGGGCACCATGCCTCTTCAAGGGCCTTAGTGGCAAAAGTGTTCCGGCATGGGTTCTATTGGCCCACCGCTCTAAAAACGCTGAAGACTTGGTACGAAAATGCAACGGCTGCCAGCGGTACGCCAAGCAAAATCATACCCCAGCGTCTGGCCTCAAAACTATACCATTGACATGGCCATTCGCTGTTTGGTGCCTTGATATGGTAGGTCCATTTAAAACCGCAAGGGGCAACATGACACATGTGCTGGTAATGGTGGATAAGTTCACCAAATGGTTGGAGGTGAAGCCTATCGCAAAGTGTGATGGGCATACGGCTGTGAAATTCTTAAAAGATGTGATCTTGCGGTATGGATACCCACATAGCATCATCACTGACAATGGCACAAACTTTGCTCAAGGTGAGTTCAAAAGGTTCTGTGAGGATAACAATATCCGGTTGGACTTGTGCTCCGTTGCACACCCGCAAGGCAATGTCCAGGTGGAAAGAACAAATGCTCTGGTGCTTTCCGCTATCAAGCCAAGGCTGATTGAACCGTTGGGAAAGTCACCAGGGTGTTGGCTAGATGAGCTACCATCTGTGCTGTGGAGCATCCGGACGACACCGAATCGGTCTACCGGATACACTCCATTTTTCATGGTTTATGGAGCAGAAGCTGTAATCCCAACCGATATCATTCATGATTCACCAAGGGTTCAACTCTATACCGAAGAAGAGGTAAAAGAGGCCCGAGAAAATGATGTGGACTTGCTAGAAGAAGCAAGGGAGCTGGCTTTGGCAAGAACAGCCATATACCAGCAGAACCTCAGACGCTATCATAGCCGGAAGGTTAACCCAAGGGTGTTCCGGGAGGGAGATCTGGTGTTACGCCTAGTGCAGCGCACTAAGGGATGCCACAAGCTCTCACCCCCATGGGAAGGACCTTTCATTGTGAGCAAGGCTCTGCACAATGACGCCTACTACTTAATCGACGCACAGGAATCGAAGAAAAGCAAGGCGGACAGGTCTGGAGAAGAAACCAAACGCCCATGGAACATAGCACTACTGCGTCCTTTCTATTCCTGAAGTTGTGCTGTAAGAGATTCCTTTTTGTACCTTAAGTACTATGTAATGTGTTTATTTTTTCATTTTACCGGTTGCTTGGTGAACATTTTTTCTTTTCGGTTTAGTAACGTGCTAAACCTACCGGAGTCTTCGACTATGCTGTTGTCCTCAGACCGGCTTCATGGCAAGCAAGATAAACCGATAGGAACTAAGCACGTGAAACATGAAGAGGATGAATGAGAACAATCAATCCGGAAAAATTTAACTAACCCCGGTTATACCGGTTTTTTGTGAAAAATTTTGAATTTTTTTCTAAGTTCAAGAAAATGCTTGCTTGGCAAAAGAACTTTGTGACTCATACGCCAAAAAACCCAGAGAGGTAGGCAGAGGCAAGGCAAAAGAACCAAGTGTGCATCAGATTGGATGCCGAAAAATTCCGGAATCTTCACAGTGCAAGATCAAGGCAAACAATATGCAAAATGCTAAGTTAGCACATAAAACTTAATTTAAATGCTTACCGGTAAACAGATACCGGCATAAGCATAATTGTTGTAACACCAAGCAAAAGAACTGCTAAGTTTTATCTTACATCATAAACCCCGGCATACCGGGGTAGAATTTAACAAGTTTGAAATTTCAAGGCAACAGGGCAAAGGGCACGAGATAGCAAGTTCAGGCGATAGGAGGCTGCTCGTCAGCCGCAGGAGCTTCCGGAGGAGCGTCACCTTCTTCCGGATTCGCTGCGCCCTCTTCAGCATCCTCATCCTCCTCGTCCTCGACGATTTCCTCGTCATCTGAAATAGCATCCTTGACGTCGGGAGGAGGAGGGATGAAGGTGCGTGATACGTCTCCAACGTACCCATAATTTCTGATGTTCCATGCTTGTTTTATGACAATACTTACATGTTTTGCTCGCACTTTATAATGTTTTCATGCATTTTCCGGAACTAACCTATTAACAAGATGCCACAGTGCGAGATCCTATTTTCTGCTGTTTTTGGTTCCAGAAAGGCTGTTCGGGCAATATTCTCGGAATTCGACGAAACAAAGACCAAACATCATAATTCACTGAGACGGACCAGGACACCGAAGGGGAGTCAGAGGGGAGGCCTGGGGCCCCCACACTATAGGGCCGTGCCGGCCTATGGGGAGGGCACCCTGTTGCCCCTCCTGCGCCGCCTCTTCGCCTATATAAGCCCTTTCGACCTAAAAACGCGATACCTTTTGACGAAGCTCTATACTTATTGCTTAGATTGTATCTACAAGTTGTATGCACATGTCGTTGTCCGGAACCAAAGGCCCCGAAGTGACAGAAATCGAGACAACCGGAGGGGATGGCGGTGATGTGAGGATCACATGTTTTCACCAAGTGTTAATGCTTTGCTCCGGTGCTCTATTAAAAGGAGTACCTTAATATCCAGTAGATTCCCTAGAGGCCCGGCTGCCACCGGCTGGTAGGACAAAAGATGTTGTGCAAGTTTCTCATTGCGAGCACGTACGACTATATATGGAAAACATGCCTACATGATTAATGAATTGATGTTCTTTCTTAATGCTTTATCAATCCTATCAATTGCCCAACTGTAATTTGTTCACCCAACACTTGTCACTTGTTATTGGAGAGTTACCACTAGTGTAGATCGCTGGGAACCCCGGTCCATCTCTCATCATCATATACTCGTTCTATATGTCATTGGAAGTAGTATCAACTATTTTCCGGTGCCATTGCTCCTGTGTTACTGCTGCTGTGTTACTATTGCTCTCATATTACTGCTACTTTCACATCACCCCTGTTACTAGTGCTTTTCTAGGTGCAGCTGAATTGACAACTCAGTTGTTAAGGCTTATAAGTATTCTTTACCTCCCCTTGTGTCGAATCAATAAATTTGGGTTTTACTTCCCTCGAAGACTGCCGCGATCCCCTATACTTGTGGGTTATCAAGACTGTTTTCTGGTGCCGTTGCCGGGGAGGCATAGCTCTACTCATAAGTTCACCTGGGGAGTACACTCTACCTCTCTCTGTGTTTTTATTTTGTTTTATTTTGTTTTGCTTAGTTTACTTCTATCTAATTTATTTGTGCTTAGTTTATTTCTGTCTAGTATTATTTTTCTTAGTTTACTTTTGCTTAGTTTCTTTTTGTTTTGCTTTATTTTTCTCATATACCCAAAAATCCATAAAAATTTGAAAAACCTAAAAATTAAAAACTATTGTTATGGAAGAACGCATAACCATGTTGGAGCTTATAGAATATTATAATAATTATAGAGAATCAAGAACGGGTAAAGTCATGAGTGCTGTGATAGAAAAATTGAATATAATCGCTAAAATCTTGCTTAAACGCCATGATATAAATTGTTGCTCTAAAGAGGATACTAAACATCTGAAATTTCAATGTGGCTTTAGTGAAGAAGTTTTAATTAAGAACTATAATTGGAATAACTATATTCATCTTGGGTTCGAAGAGGTAGAACAATTTGTCTTATTTATGGGAGCCTCTGAGATAGAATCCTTCATGGTTAAAAATTATGAAACTTGTGTTGTTTGTAAGGACCTTAAAGATTATGTCTCTTCTATCCTTAATTTTTGCAATGAAAGTTACAGTGATAATCCTTATATCATTGATTATAAAGAGAGACTCATTAATGCACAAGAATGCACTCACAATTTGCAGGAACCTGTGGAAGAAGAAGTTGATGAACCTGAAAGCTCATTGGATGAAAAAGAGGAGGAAATTGATGAATATGAAAGCTCATTGGATGAAAAATAAGAGGAGAGTGATGAACAAAAGGAGGAAGAATGGATTAGCTACCCATGCCAACCTTCTAATGAGAGTAACTCTTTATCTCTTACACTATTTGATTGTCCTCCATGCTTACCAAAGGAGGTTGAATGTTATGTTCCTGTGGATTCTCTTGAAATATTTCCTATGAGTAATACTTGTGAGAATAATTATGCTACTGTTATTTATGATAATCCATGCTACTTTGATAAATCTTATGATAATGCTTTGTTTGTGCCTGATGTCGAAATGCATGGTACTAAAGAGTTTTGCGTAGCAAATGTTTATGATAAAGCTCTAGATGATGGTCCTATGCTACTTGATAATATTAATTGTACTACTAATGAAAATTGGATTGGAGAAGTCTTCACTTTATCTATGTGTCCCACATCTCTTGAGATTGATCAATCATCATGTTATATTATTGATAAAAGTGGGTTTGAAGGTTTTAATCGCACTATTTTTGAGCTTGATAAAAATTATGTGTTTATGGATCATGAGAAACATGTTTTATGTGATAGTTATATTGTTGAGTTTGTTCATGAAGCTACTAAAAATTATTATGAGAGAGGAAAATATGGTTGTAGAAATTTTCATGGTACTAAAACACCTCTCTATATGCTGAAGTTTTTGAAGTTACACTTGTTTTATCTTCTTATGCTTGTCACTTTGTTATTCATGAATTTATTTGTGTACAAGATTCCTATGCATAGGAAGTGGGTTAGACTTAAATGTGTTTTGAATTTGCTTTTTGATGCTCTCTTTTGCTTCAATTCTTATTTTTTGCGAGTGCATCATTAAAACTGTTGAGCCCATCTTAATGGCTATAAAGAAAGAAATTCTTGGGAGATAACCCATGTGTTTATTTTGCTACTGTTTTGTTGTGTTTTGGAAGTTGTTACTACTGTAGCAAGCTCTCCTTATCTTTATTTTATTGCATTGTTGTGCCAAGTGAAGCCTCTAATCAAAGGTTTATACTAGATTTGGATTTCTGCGCAGAAACAGATTTCTATCTGTCACGAATCTGGGCTGTTTTCTCTGTAGGTAACTCAGAAAAATCTGCCAATTTACGTGCGTGTTCCTCAGATATGTACGCAACTTTCATTAGTTTTGAGTTTTCTGATTTGAGCAACGGAAGTACCTCTTTAAAATTCGTCTTTACTGGCTGTTCTGTTTTGGCAGATTCTGTCTCTGTTTTTTGCATTGTCTCTTGTGGACTTTAAGCAAGGCTTTCTAGACGTGGAGAGCTGTAGCTAATGTTTTATTGAGTTCTTGCAATGTGTCACTACAGGACCAAGGTGGATTCAAGTTTTTTGAGTACTAACCCCTCTAATGAAGTTTATGAGAAGTTTGGTGTGAAGGAAGTTTTCAAGGGTCAAGAGAGGAGGATGATATATGATCAAGAAGAGTGAAAAGTCTAACCTTGGGGATGCCCCGTGGTTCATCCCTGCATATTTCAAGAAGACTCAAGCGTCTAAGCTTGGGGATGCCCAAGGCATCCCCTTCTTCATCAACTTATCAGGTTTCTTCTATTGAAACTATATTTTTATTCGGTCACATCTTATGTGCTTTACTTGGAGCATCTGTGTACTTTTATTTTCGTTTGTTTTTGTTTGAATAAATATGGATCCTAGCAATCCTTGTGTGGGAGAGAGACACGCTCCGCTTTTTCATATGAACACTTGTGTTCTTCGTTTTACTTTTAATGTTCAATGACAAAACTTGGAAGCTACATCACTTATGGTTATTTGGTTGGAAACAGAAAATGCATCATATTGTCTTGAATAATTTGACACTTGGCAATTATTTTGAGCTCTCAAGTAGATTATGATTAAGTTTTTTTTCATGTAGTTTAAACCTATTAGTGGAGAACTACCGTAGAGCTTGTTAAAATTGGTTTGCATGATTGGTCTCTCTTAAGGTCTAGATATTTTCTGGTAAAAGTGTTTGAGCAACAAGGAAGACAGTGTAGAGTATTATAATGCTTGCAATATGTTTTTATGTAAGTTTTGTTGTACCGGTTCATACTTGTGTTTGCTTCAAATAACCTTGCTAGCCTAAGCCTTGTACTGAGAGGGAATGCTTCTCATGCATCCAAAATCCTTGAGCCAAACACTATGCCATTTGTGTCCACCATACCTACCTACTACATGGTATTTCTCCACCATTCCAAAGTAAATTGCTTGAGTGCTACCTTTAAACAATTCAAAATTTATTACCTCTGATTTGTGTCAATGTTTTATAGCTCATGAGGAAGTATGTGGTGTTTATCTTTCAATCTTGTTGGGCAACTTTCACCAATGGACTAGTGGCTTCATCCGCTTATCCAATAATTTTGCAAAAAAGAGCTGGCAATGGGATTCCCAGTCCCAAATTAATTAACAAAAATAGACACTCCTCCATGGTATGTGATTGTTGGACGGCACCCGAAGGATTCGGTTAGCCATGGCTTGAGAAAGCAAAGGTGGGGAGGAGTGTCATCTAAATAAAACTAAAATAAAAAGGCACTCCTTCATGGTATGAGATTGTTGGCAGGCACCCGAGGATTCGGTTAGCCATGGTTTGTGAAAGAAAGGTTGGAAGGAGTGCCACCCAAAAATAAAATAAAATGGGAGCCGCTCTTTGAAGGTTTGTCTGGCGAGGGGGTTAGAGTGCCCACTACCATTCGTTGACAACAACAAACACCTCTCAAAACTTTACTTTTATGCTCTCTTTATGTTTTCAAAACCAAAGCTCTAGCACAAATATAGAAATCAATGCTTCCCTCTGCGAAGGGCCTTTCTTTTACTTTATGTTGAGTCAGTTTACCTACTTCCTTCCATCTTAGAAGCAAACACTTGTGTCAACTGTGCATTGATTCTTACATACTTGCTTATTTGCATTCATCATATTACTTTGTGTTGACAATTATCCATGAGATATGCATGTTGAAAGTTGAAAGAAACCGCTGAAACTTAATCTTCCTTTGTGTTGCTTCAATGCCTTTACTTTGAATTTATTGCTTTATGAGTTAACTCTTATGCAAGACTTTTGATACTTGTCTTGAAAGTATTATTCATGAAAAGTTTTGCTATATGTTATCTATTTGTCAGCAACTATAGATCATTGCCTTGAGTCACTTCATTCATCTCTTATGCTTTATAATAGTATGATCAAGGTTATGTAAGTAGCATGTCACTACAGAAATTATTCTTTTTATCGTTTACCTACTCGAGGACGAGTAGGAACTAAGCTTGGGGATGCTGATACGTCTCCAACGTATCCATAATTTCTGATGTTCCATGCTTGTTTTATGACAATACTTACATGTTTTGCTCGCACTTTATAATGTTTTCATGCATTTTCCGGAACTAACCTATTAACAAGATGCCACAGTGCCAGATCCTGTTTTCTGCTGTTTTTGGTTCCAGAAAGGCTGTTCGGGCAATAGTCTCGGAATTCGACGAAACGAAGACCAAACATCATAATTCACTGAGACGGACCAGGACACCGAAGGGGAGTCAGAGGGGAGGCCTGGGGCCCCCACACCATAGGGCCGCGCGGGCCAGCCCCTGGCCGCGCCGGCCTATGGGGAGGGCACCCTGTTGCCCCTCCTGCGCCGCCTCTTCGCCTATATAAGCCCTTTCGACCTAAAAACGCGATACCTTTTGACGAAACTCCGGAAAGACTCCAGGGGCGCCGCCGCCATCGTGAAACTCCAATTCGGGGGACAGAAGTCTCTGTTCCGGCACCCTGCCGGGACGGGGAAGTGCCCCCGGAAGCCATCTCCATCGACGCCACCGCCTCCATCATGCTCCGTGAGTAGTTCCCCCATGGACTACGGGTTCTAGCAGTAGCTAGTTGGTATTCTCTCCTCCATGTACTTCAATACAATGATCTCATGAGCTGCCTTACATGATTGAGATTCATCTGATGTAATCGGTGTTGTGTTTGTTGGGATCTGATGGATGATACATTATGATTAGTCTATCTATAAAGTTTGTGAAGTTATTGTTGCTGCAATCTTGTTATGTTTAATGCTTGTCACTAGGGCCCGAGTGGCATGATCTTAGATTTAAGCTCTATACTTATTGCTTAGATTGTATCTACAAGTTGTATGCACATGTCGCTGTCCGGAACCAAAGGCCCCGAAGTGACAGAAATCGGGACAATCGGAGGGGATGGCGGTGATGTGAGGATCACATGTTTTCACCAAGTGTTAATGCTTTGCTCCGGTGCTCTATTAAAAGGAGTACCTTAATATCCAGTAGATTCCCTAGAGGCCCGGCTGCCACCGGCTGGTAGGACAAAAGATGTTGTGCAAGTTTCTCATTGCGAGCACGTACGACTATATATGGAAAACATGCCTACATGATTAATGAATTGATGTTCTTTCTTAATGCTTTATCAATCCTATCAATTGCCCAACTGTAATTTGTTCACCCAACACTTGTCACTTGTTATTGGAGAGTTACCACTAGTGTAGATCGCTGGGAACCCCGGTCCATCTCTCATCATCATATACTCGTTCTATATGTCATTGGAAGTAGTATCAACTATTTTCCGGTGCCATTGCTCCTGTGTTACTGCTGCTGTGTTACTATTTCTCTCATATTACTGCTAGTTTCACATCACCCCTGTTACTAGTGCTTTTCCAGGTGCAGCTGAATTGACAACTCAGTTGTTAAGGCTTATAAGTATTCTTTACCTCCCCTTGTGTCGAATCAATAAATTTGGGTTTTACTTCCCTCGAAGACTGCCGCGATCCCCTATACTTGTGGGTTATCAGTGCGCATGTGAGCGAATTCGGCGATGTGGTAGGCGCAGTCTTGACGCTTGGCAACGCGGACCGGATCTTTCTCCCAGGGAGAGTCAACACGAAGGGCGTGGAAGGCGTCCAGATCCAGGTCGTCGTACCAGGAGCATGCGATGCGCAGCGCCGCATCCGCTCCGGCACGAGCAGCTGAGCACTTCCACTCGCGGATCCTCCGGCCTGCGTCCTTCAAGCGCTCAGCAACCAGCGTGACGTTGTCGGGCACTGGCTCCCCAGGCCACAGCACCTTGAAGATTTGGAGCGCAGCGTCCGGGAGGTCCTTCATGTGCCGGTTGACGGAGCGCGCGTGCCGGAATCGAGCAGAGAGCGCGACCAGATAGTCGTAGCCATCCCAGGGCGCATCCGGGCTTGGCAAAGTTTGCTTGGCCCTGTGCTCAGTGACCTTGGCAATCGCGTGCTTCTGGGAGTCCGGGAAGCTCTCTGCAGAAAAAGGGAAAAGCAACTGGTCTAAGTATATACCGGTATGAACTAACAGTCCTAAACAAGAGAAAAAAGGGAAGGTATCACTTACTGCAGGCAAGGGCATCAATCTGCATTAGCATCTTGTTATAGTCGGCCTGGTCAGCGGTGAGCTGGACGATCTTGTCCTGCGTAGCTTTCCATGCGGCAGCCTCCTCCTCCAGTTTCTTCCGCAGCCCAGCAGTGGAGTCAGTATACTCCTTCAGAGTTTCATCCAATTTGGCTTCTGCTGTGGCTTTGGCCTTTTGGAGCTCGCGCGAGTGCCGCAGCTCAACATTCATGGCATGCTCCTTCATCTCGCGATGCACGGTGGTGAGCTGCTCCTTTTCGGCTGCAATCCGGAAGAACATTATTAACAAAGAGAAACCCGGTAGGATGAGACATGCAAAGGAAGTAAAGCAAGAGACGGTACCCTTCAGCGCGGCAAGCTCGGCAGAGAGAGCCTCGAGCGAAACTTCCGGAAGCGCTAGAGTGCAAAAAGTTAGCAAATGCTGAAAAGGAAAACCAACCGGTAAAAAGAAACCGGATGAGCAAGGACTAACCTTGGCACTTGGTGTGCGCTTCGGACAGCTTCTGGTGCTCCCACAGAAGCTCCTCAAAGAGCTCCTTCCGGGCATCCACCGTGCTCTGTTCAAGTTGAAAAGGTTTTCGGTGAGAAAGATGCCGGCAAGAAGAAAAGTTTCGCGCTAAGAGCTGCATTCTCAACCCGAAACTCGGGTACTGGCTATGCCGGGTTTTCACATTTTTAGCGAAGTTTCGCGCTGAGAGCTGCGCTCTCAACCCGAAACTCGGGGACTGGGAGGATATACACAATCTCCAGATTTTGGAAAGAAAATATTTTGGCAAAAATGTAAGAAAGATGAGGTTGTGTGACTTACCGTCACGTTGCTGCTAGCGTCATGCCAAGCGTTGTCAAACTCCTTGGCCGTGCACCGCAGCCGGCTAAAATGTTGGACGGTGCTGCGGGGGCCGGAAGGATCGACCATCGGGAGCTTGTCCTTGCCAAGGCCCCGCGTCGCCGGCGTCAGATCCGCCCGATTCCACTTCTCAGCGTAATCGAGCAGATGGCCCAGCTCGGTTCCTTGCCGTCGGAACTCCGTTATCCGGCCAAGCTGGGCGGAGGCCGCCTCGGAGGCCACCACGGCGGCACGCCCAGTGTGCAGAACCATCGTCCGCGAACCGGAAGATGGATCCGTGGCTGCAGTTTCTGGCGGCGTGGGCTTGGCAGAAGCCGGCTATCCGATGGAGGTTGCCAGAGGAGGAGTTGGCTTGGACTTGGCAGGCTCAGGAGCTTCCGAAGCGTCCTTTGCCGGAGAGCTAGCTGGTCCGGAAGATTCCGGCACGGCCTTGGAGGGGGAGGAAGAGTCCTTCTGCTTCGAGGCGGGAGGAACCAGAGGTTCCGTCCGCCCGGCTTCTTCAGTGTCGGCGCCGGTGTTGATGGCGCCGGTATCTTGGGTTTCTGGAGGGGAGACGAAGTCCTCCTCCGCGCGGTGATCAGGAGATTTTGGGGCCGCGCGCCCCGAACTTGTGTTGCCCCCCACGAGGGAGGCAAAGAGTTTGCCGGCACCAGATGGTGCCGGACTTTGCCGAGGAGGAGGGGAGCCCTTGGCGGTGTCCCCTGAGGCCTCCGGCTGCATGACAGGGCCGCTCTTGGAGATCTTCAAGGGAGGCCTGGAAAGGTGAAAAAGGAGAAAGGTTCAGAAGGGCGACCGGAAAAGGAGAATCCGAAAAAGAAAGAAAATCGAGAAGCAAAAAGACTTCAGATTCAAAAGAAATAAAAACAGAAACTCACCCGGTAGCCACCGGCATCTCCCGTTTCCGGTAGCGCTTGACAGTCATCGGCTTCCCAGCGATCTCAACCCGGGAGCGCTTCGCCGGAGGAATCTCGCTGGAGCCGGCCTCAGGCGTGGGCGCCTTCTTCTTGCGGCTCTCGGAGGCAAGCTTCTCCATAAATTCGGCCCCGCACTCGGCCTGAAGCGGGGTGGCGCGCTCCACGACCTGTGGGTTGGCGTCGGTTGAAGGAGTGGCTACAAAAAAGCGTGATACATGAGAGAACGGAAAAGGAAAGATACCTCCAGTATCGTAACCTCATCGTCAGAACCGGAGTCCTGGCCAGGAAAGTTACCGGGACGCGAGGTCTGGGAGCGGCTCATCTTGCTCTTGGTCCAGATCACGTAGGGACCCGGATCAACCTTGTCCAGATCGTGCCTCTGGAAAGGAGCGCGCACCTCCTCAGCGATGCGAGGGAAGCGGTCGCAGGCCTGAAAACGAGAAGAACCGGTTAGTTATGCGTTGAGAAGTTACCGGTAAATGACCCGGATTACTTGAGTTCTTACTTCAGCTGTTGGAGGGTTCATGGCACAAAGAGGAACGAGGCCCCATTTCCAGTCCAAGGGCATGTCCGTATTACAGATTTTCCTGGCCTTGAGCGCTACATCCTCTGTGCTCAAGGTCAAGCCGGTGATTTTAGTAGGGTCACGGGGGCCGCACATTTGGCTCATCTTGTGAGCTCGGCGCTGGAGAGGAAGCACCTGGCGTGAGATGAACGCCCGGATGATATCGTCGGAGCAGATCCTCGTGTCCTTCTTGAGGCTCTCCAGGAACCGGACTATCCGGTTAGTCTCGATATGGTTGGTCCCCGGATGGAAGCCCCAGTTGATCTTGGTGGGCGTCGCCGGGTCAAAAGCCGGCAGGTTGATGAAGTCTGAGGAACCTTTGTTCCTCACATAGAAGAAAGTTTCCTGCCAGGCCCGGCAAGAATCCAGGCCGGAGAACTTGAAGAAAGGGCTCCCTTGGCGGGCACCCACGATGCAGAACCCGCACTACAGGTTTGGGCTTGGGGATGTTTTTGCCTTGGACCGAGTTGATCCGAAGGCAGAAGAAGCGAGCAAAAGTTTCTTTGGTGGGAAGGAGGCCAACATAGGCCTCCATAAAAGAAACATAGCAAGAGAGGTAGAAGATGGTGTTGCCAGGAAGATGCTGGGGTTGGAGTTTGTAAAAGTCAAGGAACTGACGGAAAAAATCGGAGGCAGGAAGGCCGAAGCCGCGCTCAAAATGAGAAACAAAAACAACGAACTCTCCGGGTTCGGGCTCGGGTTCCACCTCATCGCGTGGAATCCGACAAGTGCCGGTATCCTCCGGGAGCGGTACAGCCAATCTATATCTTTCTGGGTCACATCGGAGCCTTTCCAAGCTCCCCGAGTAATGTTGGTCAGATCCACACCGGAGTCTTGGCGGGAGCTGCTAGCTTCTTGGCCTCGCTTGGAGCTAGAATCCGGAACGGATGAGGAAGCTCCCATCCGGTCTGGTTCAGCTTCAAGCTTACCGGAAGATTGATTCTGGCGGCTGCTTCCGGAAGATTCGGTAAGGTAAAGCTCGGTTGACATCTGAATAAAGATGCCGAATGCTACTCGCAAACAACTTTCCCGAATCCTAGCCTCGTGCGGAGATCTACGAAAGGGGGAAAAAGCAAGAAAAAGCGGGGATAAATATCCTAGCGCCCCAAGAACTGAAATGCCAAGACAAGTAAGAAGACGTTGGGATCTAGAGACTAACCAGAAGCGGTGGAGGCGATGGCGAAGATGTTTGCCGGAGGAGCGACGGGCTCGAGGTCGTCGGAGAAGGCCGGCGGCGAAGGCGTGCAAAGGGAGCCTGCGGGAACCCGAGGCTACGGCAGGCGAAGACCTTCGAGGAACCTCGCTACGGAGGAGGATCCCCTGTGCGGCACGAGCAGCGGCTGGACCTCGTCAGAGCAGTGCTTCGGCGGAGAACGGCGACGACGGAAGCACGGGCGGCAGGAAGCTAAGAGCGCAAGAAGGGCGCGAATGCGAGAAGAAGAAGAAGAAGGAGGAACCGCTTCCCCCTTAAATAGGGAAAGCGCGTACTGGGCCAAAAACCGCTGGGCCGCGGAGGTTCGGTTCTTGGACCGCCACGTGGCGCGTGGATACACGCGCGGAAAAAGGAAAACACAGGGAGGGCCACACTGATCCGGAACGGCCACGCGGATCCGGTGCGGCGCCATAAATGTTGGCACAGAAGACGAACCGAAGTGACCACTGACACTGTCGCGCGCCAGGCACAGTGCGCATGTCACTGATAGGCACGGTACTCGAGATATTCTCGACTTCGTCGAGGAGAGGATTAATGACAAGAGATGCCGGAGAAAACCGGTATAGAAGCACAAGTTCGGCAAGAACGCTGAAGAGTTTGATCCGGATTCCGGAAGAGTTAAACCGGTACCTTGAGAAAGGAAAACCTGGCATGGTCTGTTGGATAGGATCCACCGGACTATACCAGCTTTGGGGACTAATGTTGGGGGGATGACCCCCGGTATGCCAAAGGCATGGCAAAACCGGATGGTTTAGACCATCAAAGTACCGGTTTAAAGTTTAATCCGGATAGTACAAGTTGGTTCAGAGAATCATACCGGTATCCCAAGGAGGGGATACCGGAACTTGTTGAGAGCGTACCGGAATAACCGGAACAGGCTGCACTGTAGCACGTCGGCAGAGACCAGTCAAAGATGCTCTCCAGAGCTAGAAGACAAAGATGAGCGAAGCACTTCAACTTTAATCGAAGCCATGACGACAAAGACAGAGGATGACATAAAAGGTGCAGGAGGATGTCACGGCTTCGATTAAAGGCAAACCGGCATCACCGGTAGCTAAAGTAGCTTTGTAAAGTAGTTTGTCTAGTCAAAGATCCCATTAGGGTCTCTGGGGTTTCCTTCCCTTGTAAGCCACCCTCTCCCCTATATAAGGAGAGGGGGCATAGCCCTTCGCGGGCACGAGAGAGATGATCTTGCATTAGACCTCTTGTACACAGAAACTTGTAAGCAGTGGTGATGAAGAAATAGATAGATCTTGTGTTGTTCTTGTTCTTGTGTTTATCATCTTCTTCCTTCGGCCAAGGCCAAGTTCTTGAGGAATCCATCCGGAAACCTCTCCATCCATAACACAAACCCTCCCCCGAATCCTCTAGCGTCCGTTCGGCCCCAACTTAAGCCATCCCATGGCATCTGTCTATTCACCACGACGACAGGGCTCTAAGTAATGTGATGATGATGTGATGATTATATATGTCCATATTATATCTGTCTATATTATATCAGTATATAACCTATATACGGTGTATAAAACAAGTATAAAACCTGTATAATACACCAGGGAGCACAAAATCGAGTATACCTGTAGATTGTTCTGTGGCGCACCAAAACATAATTCTGTGGCGCACGGCCAGGTGCGCCACAGAAACCTTATTTTTGTGGCGGCGTTTCTGTGGCGCACCTCCCATGCGCCACAGAATCTCATTTTCGTGCGCCACTGATGAGGCTTTTCCTACTAGTGAGATCGGTGTTGGATCCCCAGATCCCCAACCCTAGATCCCAACGAGGCATCCACCTTCGGAGGAGGAGGAGTTCGCCGCCCCGGCTTCCATGTGATGCGGGCGGAGCAACCCGTCGCACACAGGAGTAGGCGCAGCTGATGCGACCGCATCCAGGCCCAAAGGCCCATATCAGGCCACGCCGCCACCGCCTCGCCTTCCGACTGCCGGTGCCGCGCACCACTACAACAGATGGGGAGATCAAGGCACTGCCTTCGCACACCAAGATCACACCCGGTGGAAGCCCTCCGCCCATGTCGTGTAGGCTTTTCCCAGTGACCCTCCAGCGATGGCGGGGGAGGGGAGGGTGGCCTGAAGGAGGGGCGACGATGGGCTCCCCGGAGTGGCGCAACGCCGCCACACGGGGAAGGAGTGTTAGGTCGGGGGAGGAAGGCTGGTGTTCTCCCATTTATGTTGAATATACCTATCTCAGAGGGTCTATCTAATGGTTGTTAGATAACATTCAACATGGGAAAGGGAGGAAGTGAATGGTGGAGGCAGGAGGCTAGTAATCTCATCTTGATTGGCTAGCTAGCGGTTGTGTTGGGAAGGTGATGAAGTCAACCGGGATGGCGAGCTGGACAAACTGGAGAAGAACGAGACGGCGACCGGGATGGCTATCTACACAACAACCCCGGCGACGATGAGCTACGTGGATCGAGAAGATGACGAGCTGGACGACAACTGAGAGGCGGACCAGGAGAGGGATGGTGCAAGTGGAAGACAACGATGCCACTGCGATGACAAAGATGGGTGGGGTGGCAATTAGGGCATACCGAGCTGGCCCAAATAAAAAAGAAATCGCGGCTGACCGTGCGCCCCAATAGCCCCAGACTTCTTCACACGGCGACCATCGTCGGCGGTGACGCGCCCGGAGGTGCGCCGCGGGCTGGAAACCACGCCGTGCCGGAACGCTAAGTTTTCACACGAAACGAGCTCACACCATCGGCCACGAAAGCATCGTGTACCGCCCACACCCACACGTCAACGGGCCTTCTAGAACCTACTCGATCCATACGGATACGCCCAACCATCCACGGACGAGGTGGGCCCACGCGTCAAAATCTAGGATTCCTCGTCGTGCCAGCGCGTTGTATATAGACAGGTCGTGTACCCCAAGAATTACAAAGACAACCATATCCCCCGGCCACGCATCAGCAAGAACCGCCCTCGACAGTCACGATACTCTCAAGGCTTCCCCTCCGTGCGCTCTCTTCTTTCCCCATGGCGGCCACCGCAGCGACGACGCCGGCCAAGATGCGGGCCCTGCAGTACGAAGCCTACGGCCAAGGCGCCGCCGGCCTCAAGGTAAGAAGAACGCATCCCGCAGCGCACTAGTTTTGTACGGCCGAGCTGGGGATAGCCCCGCTGAGCTTGTGAGATTGCTTTCTACTTTGGTCGGCGAGATTGGCATGTTCAGTGCTGAGGATGGTATGGCTAGTTAGCTGGTGGATAAAATCGGCTAGTTCACCCGCCTAATTTGTTGGATCCTAACTAGTAGTATCAAACTACTCCTTCCCTAGAGGCCTAGACACGCCGCCGCTCGGTGGAGATCGCTCTTGGTTCACATGAACCTTTTCTTCAGTTTCAGAGCTCTTGCAGGCTTACTCAAGTGAAGTTTCAGTGTTAGTGCTCGTCTGCTATATAATTGGTGGTGGGTACTAGTCTACTAGAGTAGTATGTAAGACTGGTTAGCTAGGTGTTTCAGTGAAATTAATTAAATTGTTCCCTAAAACAAGTTAATTGCTGTCACATGGTGGTGCTAGATGCTTGAAAAGGCACTGCACATTGTTTTTGCGTCCTGGCTTCCCTAGCTAGAACTCCTGAATCCTAATAATATTCAGATGACCAAGTCAGTTGTGTGGGTTTTGACATCTGAGTCAATTGGAGATTACTTATAATAGTGGTTGGCACATGACTGGTGTTAGATGCTTGGAAAAGCATACTGGAGGTACTTTTTGTGTCCTGGCTCCCGAGCCAGCACTCCTAATCCTAATAATAGTTAGAAGATGAAGTCAGCTGTGTGAGTGCTTGACTTATCAGTCAATTGCTTGACACCATGAGACTAATTTAGGGTATCCTTTTTCCCCACAGTCAAGAGAATAATTTAAGGGGATGCCAAGTGAGTTTGTTTTCTGAAAAAAATTGTAAACATCAAGGTGTCTTCTTCTTTGAAGAAATTAGAACTGTAATTATTTAAACCTTGTAAACATGTAATTTTGAAATCACTGTAATTGCAGCATGTGGAGGTTCCCGTCCCGTCAGCAAAAAAGAACGAGGTACTGTTGAAACTACAAGCAGCAACCGTCAATCCAGTTGACTGGAAGATACAGAAAGGGGATTTGCGGCCTCTGCTGCCTCGTAAATTGCCTTTTATCCCAGGTAACTAACTGTCTTCATACATAGTGTCACTGTGTCAATGTTAACTCCATACATCTGTTTGCTGGTTTCCTAGATAGAGAGCAAAATAGCAACAGTAGAACGTTGCTGATCGTGTCGTCTGTATTCAGTTTTAGCTGTCAGTTCTTCTATTTCATGCTGTGTCTGTCATGTGTTGTCTTGTGAGCAGATAGTGGATATGTTATTTGGACGTTTGGCTCATCACTATTTGAACAAATTTCTCCTATGTTCTAACTGGCAATACTGATGCTCTAAGTTTGGAGCACATACTTTTGTTTGTCGTTGTAAGATGGGCATATATTTTCTGTATTGAGATAAGTTTAGAGCATATAATTTGCTTTTTCATTATACGGCTGTTCCCAACCATGACATCCAACATAGAATAATATAATGGCCATAAACACCAGCTTACCTTCTACATATTTACTTGTTTGCAACCATCCACGGTGTCTCTTACCTGATATCCATAGTTTGTACTTGTTACTAGATTCATCAAACAACTTCTAATAGCTTCATCTCTACTCCTTTTCCTGCAGTGACCGACGTTGCAGGAGAAGTTGTTGCTGTTGGTCCTGGAGTGGAAGATCTCGCAGCAGGAGATCAAGTTGTTGCCATGTTGAACTCTCTTGTACGTGAACTTCATTCCTGGCAACATCTTTCTATGTTTGTCATCTTCACACAAGAAGATGGTGTCATACTTCTTTTTGAATATACTCATTGATGCGAACATTACTTTTGCTGTTATAGAATGGAGGTGGACTAGCTGAGTATGCTGTAGCACCTGCAAACCTGACTGTTAAAAGGCCATCTGCGGTTTCTGCAGCTGAGGGTGCTGGTCTCCCCATTGCTGCTGGCACCGCGCTCCAGTCACTGAGGTCCATTGGTGCCAAGTTTGACGGAACCGGGAAGCCTTTAAACGTGTTGATCACAGCAGCCTCTGGTGGCGTTGGCCTGTATGCTGTGCAGCTTGCAAAACTGGCAAACCTCCACGTCACTGCTACCTGTGGCACCCGTAACATTGATCTCGTGAAGAGCTTGGGTGCAGACGAGGTGATGGACTACAGGACCCCAGAGGGGGCTAGCTTGCAGAGCCCATCTGGCAAGAAGTATGATGGCGTTGTTCACTGCACCGTCGGTGTCAGTTGGTCGACGTTCAAGCCATTGCTTAGCAGCAGCGGGAGAGTGATCGACATAACCCCCAACTTCTCTGCCATCCTTGCTGGTGGTCTGCACAAGGTAACATTCGCAAAGAAGCGCCTCGTGCCTCTGCTTCTATGGCCCAACAAGGCGGACCTAGAGTTCTTGGTCGGGTTGCTGGAGAAGGGCAAGCTGAAGACTGTGATCGACTCGAGGTTCCCGCTGAGCGACGCGGGCAAGGCATGGCAAAGCAGCATTGATGGCCACGCCACAGGAAAGATCATCATTGAGATGGAGAGCTAATCATCGTTTGTGCTGCTTTCACCAACAGACTTCCATAGACGGTGGAGAGATATACTTAGATGTAAACATACAGACTAGTCATTTGTGCGTTTGTTTTATTCTGATGGTGTTCGTTTTTCTTCAGCTTGTGTTCAAGAATCTTCAGAGTGTGAGTTGCAAAAAAAATATCGATTAGATGTAAATCAGTAAAATGGTACAGTTGTGCTGTCAACAATATAGTTTGCTCATGCTTTGTGGATTATGCAAGTCTAAATAATATCTGCCAGAATACAAATCCTTATAATTGGTTTCTCTATCTGGACAGTAGGCGAGAACCACACGGAAGTTGCCTCTCTTGCAGTTATGGTGTATAAAGAAGTTGCCTCTCTTGCAGTAGGTTGAACAAAATTAGGACGTTTAACAGTAACTGATACAGCACAACTCCGAAGCAGGAGACAATGGTCGGTGATACCATCGATAGGTTCAGACTAATTTCAGCAACTCAAAACTATTGTTCCACAACAGTCAACAAAAATTGTACCTATCTGCACAGCAAATCAACCAGAGCACTAAAGTATAGTAGATACGTGATCCTAACAGGTTACCACCTGTACTTGATTTTTTCTGGCGAAAAATGGCCAGGACAAGCCCTGAGGCTTTCCGCCGGACCAATCGCCATCAACGAAGTTGAATCAAAGGTGGACTTGCAAGGCGAAGTTCGATGCAAGGCAAGAGAGGGTAGGGGAACAGGGCAGCTCGACACGATTCCCGAAATTTAAATACTCCCTCTCTCATAGTTTATTAGGCGTGCGCGTACCCTTGGATCGCAAATTTGATCAAGTTAGCATTAGTGATATGTTATAAAAATTATATCACTAGAAAGTTTAGATATTCTATTCTCTAATAATATAATTTTTAATTATATAATTTAAACTATATAGGTTAAATTGGTAACCTAGGGATGCAGGGAAGACTAGTAAACTGAGACGGACGAATAGACAGTAAAAAGGAAAAAAAAATGTCGTTATTTTTGACTTATATGCCGTTTCGGCAGGAACCGCACGATCGTGATCGGACGCGTAAGAGAGGCGAGCACCGGCGGGAGACAGCCCGGTGCCAGCAAGAAATAAAAATTGGATTTAAGCAGTTGGTGGAGACGCCAAGCTTTTCACTTTCCTCACCAAACGAGCTCACATCCGCACCCGCACCCACCCGATAGTCGATGAATACGTCCCAACCACTGCCGACGAAGTGGCGCCAGTGCCTTTTTTGTGTGTGTATATATAAGGTTCGTGTACATCGAGAATTAGAAAGCCAACCAACAAACCAGAGCATCAGCAAAAGACACGCACATCCGCCCTCGATACTCTCAAGCTTTCTCCATGGCGACCACCGGAACGACGCCGCCGGCCAAGATGCGGGCTCTGCAGTACGACTCCTGCGGCGAAGGCGCCGCCGGCCTCAAGGTAAAATACGCATCCCACAGCCAGCAGTTATGTACGGTAGAGCGGGGAGCGGACCAGTTTGCTTGGTACTTTGACCGGCGACATTCGTATGTTTAGGGCTGTGGATGGTATGGTTGGTTAGCTGGTGCGTAAATCAGCCAATTCAGTGGCCAATTGGTTTGTAAGTGTTTCAGTATTAATCGTTTCTTCGGCACACCCGCTCGGCGGAGATTGTAGTCAGCTCGCACGAATCCTTTCTCAAGATTTGGAGCTCTGGCGCCTTGGCGGCATCCATGGCCCGCATGACAAGGCTAATGCTTTGATCTCTGTTGTAGAGATGGGTTCGCGGCAGATGACGGGTAGTGTGCATACAGCACGAGTTCAGTGTTTATTGGACAGGTGTCCCAATCTTAGATGATGTATGTAGATGTGTGAAGGTATATGGCCCTGATCATGGTCACTTCCTTCAAACATCTCTAGCTGAACCCTAACAAGCATTAGTGGAGCAAAAGATTATGTTTTGCTGCTCCAATGCATACCTTGCCGAATTGCTATAACGCTTAGAGTATCTTTAGTACCACAAAACAACCAAAAACGTAAAAATTCAGGGTTTGCCCAAAAAGGCAGATCCCAAATAGATCCCGTATAACAGTCCGACACGGTAAATATTTTTGCCGCAAACCCCAAAAGAATCCTCTCGTACTCTATACATGCGGGATTTCTGCCAAAATTTTAAGGTGAACGGCAAAGATTTGGTGTACCAAAACTTTGGTAAACGCTCGCCAGAGCGGTACTACTTCGACGAAATTCCGCCACGCTACATGTAGTCTGGCCAAATCGAGGTCGTACTCCGACGAAATCGACCTATTCTAGTTGATTTCGATGACAAACGTGGTTGATTCTGACCTATTTCGGCCGATTACGGCGATGTCCATGTGAGACGGAGCTAGTTGGATGGAGCTTAGGGAGAAGCCGGGGCGGCCAACTAGCTAGCACGCACGCTAGCACGCAACAAGCAACCGACAAGCTAGGAGCAGGCGGCCAGGCACGCACATGCGCGCGGCGGTGGGCGGCAAGGGTGGGGGCACGAGCTCCGTCGAGTGCTTCCCGATCTGCGTTTGTCGGAGGAAGAAGATGATCGAATATTCCGGGTATATTATTTTTTAGTATTCGAGGATGCGGGATTTGTTCCGTCACGACACTTTTTGCAAAGAAAAAACTTGATGCAGTTAACCACATACATGTTTGCGGTTTGGCTCTCTAACAGATACCCCATCCGGGCCAAACCTGGATAAGAACGGCTAGTTTGCGGTACCGGGTCGAAAAATGACCCACGTAGATGCGGCAACAAAGTCTGGACCTAGATTTTTTTTGCAGCAAACCCTCATCGCGGCTCGATATGATGGATATACAATTTTGTGTTTTCCCCATAGCGGCGATTCACCCGCACCTGAACATTCAGCTTGGTTATGTGCAGAACCCTCGCGCTGCCTCCGCTTCCAGCCCTAGATCCCGCACACTCCGGCCCCACCGTGCCACGGCGAAGCATACCCGCCGCCATTCGTTCCCCGATTGCTGGAGCTAATATGCGCTTCATATTTCACCCTAAACCCTTTAAATTTGACAATGTTGCCAATCGTGTTAAACCCACTAGAAATTCTAATCGGATCAAACCATTTCTCAAGACATACAAGCTGATTGAGGGGAGCGACAAGCATTTGCACCTGCGATAAGATCTTGTCAAGCATCACTAGCAACTACTTGGCCACTAGTTATTTTTTTCCTCATTTAACTCTCAATTTGTGTGAAACTATGTTATTTGTTTCACTAGGTATACTACTTTAATATTATTATACTACAATTTAATGTTACAAATTTGTCTTCTTTATATTTTCCAAAATACAACGGGATTTTTTTGCATACACTCCTACTATACATATAACATATATATATATATGTTTAACACCATAGTTTTTAGAGATACGGAAGTGTGAGATTTTAAAAAAAATAAAAATCTAAAATTAGAGGGAACACTTATGCTAATGTGTCAAAGTCAATGAAAAAAATAGCGCGCTAACACAAATAGCGTGAGCTTCGAAAAAACGCTATAGACGCTATAGCGTGCTATTTTTCAAAACAGCGTTTAACAAAAAATAAGAAAATTCAGGATTTCAGCATATATATAATAATAGATATAGCACTTTGCAGCTATAAAATCTCGGATATGATATTTTGCAGCCAAACATCAACCAGAGATAGTTCACATAGTCCATAACTTGATATGACATAGCCTCAAAATCACAAACCATAGTTCGCATTCACATTGTCCTGAACTAGAAGGATTGAAGGAGGGGAACAGAGGCACGGGGTGAAGGCGTGAAGGTGAAGCTAGGCGTGGCCGCTTACCACCGATTGACAGAGGAGAAGGGGGGCGGAGCTGTGCCGCCACGTCTTCGCCTGCCGGGCAAGCAGGTGACAAGGAGTTGGGGAGTGTGCGATCTAAGTTTCTTAGTCTAGGGTTGCCTGGATTAGGGATTTAGGATACGCAAGTGGGTCAAAATATGGAATGAGCTACTAAAAAACTACTCTGCAAAATATAGCGAATAGCGCCAAATAGCGTGAAATAGCGCGTCTTTAGCGCGTGTAGCGTCATAGCGTGCCTAGAATGCATAGCGTGGCGTTCAACTCGCAAATACGCTATAGCGCCGCTATTAGCTATTAGCGTGAAATAGCGTTTTTTTTCCGTTGGTCAGAGTACACCTAGGCAAAACTCGGGCCAGGCCGGGTTTTGGACCAAACCCGAAAAAGCCCGAACCTAAAATGTCAAGCCCGAGCCCGATACGGCCCGACGTTCAAACTGAAAATTCAAGCCCGAGCCCGATCCGAAATGTAAGCCCAACTCGGCCTGGTCCAGAATTTTCGGGCCGGGTCGTCCGGGCCGGGCTGCCCATGCCCAGCTGCCCATGCCCAGCTGTGTGTCAAAGACATTTTTTGGCCTCCTCCTCTCCTATTTTTATTTTACTCGGTCGCGACCACCGCTAAACAAGAATATTCCGCCTCGCGTTCAAACCTTCGCCACTGCGCCGCCTATTTCCGCGGTCGTTCACTCCGGCGACCACCTATCGCGCCGCCACTGCCTTTCCCGGCCTCCCTCGGCCCTCCCTCGCCGGGAGACCTTGCCCCCGCCGCCGACCGCCCAGTTGCTCGCCGAAAAATCTCGAATCCGCGCGGAAAATCTCGAGTTCTCGCCGACAGAGGTTGCGGTGCTCGATTTCGTGCTCTCGAGCGCATTCGAGCACCGTACTGTGAGTCCGTGGCGTGGGCGCGCGCTTGGCCTTGGTAGCCCGCAAAATCCTGCGGGTCGAGGTGCCGTCTGCTCGCCTCCATAAGAGCCTCGGTGACGGCGGCGTCGGGGCCGCGTTGATGCGGCCGATTCCGGTCTCGATTGGAAGGCGAGGTGCGGACGCGCGGTGTAGACTCGATGACGAGGGCGAAGGAGCAGAGGTAGAAGAGGCGGCCGTGGTACTGGCTCCCGATTCCGGTCCCAGCGGGGGCTGATGTTGTTCTCATTTTTTGGGGGCGCTCGGTTGCTTGCACTTGCAGAGCTGGTGTTGATGCTGGGCGAGGGAGTCGGCCGTCCGAAGGACATTGTGAAGGCGGCGAGAGCGGACGAGCAGATGGAGGTCTGCAGGTCCGGTGACGTGCTCTGTTCCGTTTCTCTTAAGAAATTGCCGTGTCCCATGTTGATTTGTCGTGTCTTGGTTGCCGTTCGTAATTTATTACAACATAGGCAGAGAGAAATTTTTGCTCTGCTGTTTGTAGAAGATAGAGCTCTGCTGTTTGTATAATTTACAACATAGACAGAGAGAAATTCACGAAAACGAGCTGATGGAACTCTGCTGTTTGTAGAAGATAGAGAGAGATGTTCGGGGTGATGTAGAAGATAGGCAGAGAGAAATTTGGCTAGCCAGAGAGATGGGCACCATCGTCGTCGCGGCAATGTATGAGCCAATTATAAGTTTTGTGGAGTTAAGTTTAGGGGATTTGCTACAAACGACTAAAGTTTAGAGGAACAAATATAGTAAGTTAAGGGATATGGAGGCTTTTACTCCTCTAACATATAGGAGTTCGGCTAGAGATGCTCTTAGGTGTTGCGACTCTTATCGCCAAGAAGGTTGCTTCCGGTTGTTCAATGTGTTTTCTTGTAAGTTTTAGTGAATAATTAATAAATAAATGTTGTGTGCATCATTTTGATGCAGAGGCCGGTTACAGACCTCTATTTCGAAAAAGAAAAAAATGACCATGCCTTCATGATTTAATCTTGAGGATAGCATTGGCATCAATCAGAAAGAAGGTATCACGGATCAACTATTCTGCCATCTTCCTTGATCATCAAGCAATTCAGAAACTCAATTTATACGACGATATTCTTTGGGTGAGAATCTTACCATTCGAAATTCTGGGCAGCCAGCTATCTGCCAAATCCGAATGCTTTCACCGTTCTCTACGCGCCACACTAGGCCCTTTTTCAACAGTTCGAGTCCATAGGCGAAGGCCTTCCAGGTGGAGGACGGGTTCCCGGTGAAATTAGTTAAGTAGAACCCTTTAAAAAAAATTATAAGTTGGCACACTCCTGGTGTTAGATGCTTGAAAAGGCACTGTAGATACTTTTTGTGTTCCAACTCCAAAGTCAACACTCCTATCCTAATAGCATTCAGATGATGAATTCAGTCGTGTCATCGTGTAAGTATTGACATATGAGGCAACTATAATTTAGTTAAAATAGTTGGCACATGCCTGGTGTTAGATGCTTGGAAAAACATACTGGAGATAGTTTCTGTGTCCTGACTCCCGGGTCAGCAATCCTAAATCCTAATCATATTAAGATGCAAAGTCAGCTATGTGAGTGCTGACTTGCCAGTGAATTGGTTGGCCCGGCATTCCTTTTCCTTTTGCGACACAGTCTTGTTGCTGACGCCGTTTGCCACTTAAGAAGATTTCCCTCTTTTTGCTTGGAGAGAAATATGTCAAGTGTGGAGTTCCTTTTATGAAAAGAAAATTTGTAAACATCAAGATGTCCACTTTCAAGAAAACGAACCTGTACCTACTATAAACCTATATAAAACTTGTACTTTTGAAATCTCTCGAATGCAGCATGTGGAAGTTCCCGTCCCGACAGCAAAGAAGAATGAGGTACTGTTGAAACTGCAAGCAGCAACCGTCAATCCAGTTGACTGGAAGATACAGAAAGGGGACATGCGGCCTCTGCTACCTCGTAGATTGCCCTTTATCCCAGGTAACTGTCTTCATACATAGTGTCACCGTGTGAATTTAGCTATTTTGTGTCAATCATATATTTTGTTTGCGGTTTACCATATAGAGAGCAAAATAGCACCGATAGGACATTACTCGATTGTGTCTGTATTCAGTTTTAGCTGTCAGTGCTTCTCATGTGTTAGCTATTCTTTGACATGTGTAATTGGCAGACCGTGTATACGATTATGTTATTTGCCGGTCAGTATCTGAACAAATTTCTCCCATATTCCAACTGGCAATCCTGATGCTTAAGTTTAGAGCACATAAATTCCTTTCTCGTTGTTAAATGGTTCACACGAGCATATATTTTCAGTATCAAGATAAGTTTAGAGCACATAATTTGCTTTCTCATTTTGCGGTTGTTCCCAACCATCCCATCCAACATAGAATGGCCATAAACATTAGCTTTCCTTCTACATATTTACGAGTGGATATTTGGTACACATGTGCGCTAGTGATTCCTTTTTTAAAAGAAAATCAAAAATCATATTTCTTAGTTTCAAAAAATTCTGAAAAAGATCAGGATGTAGCCAGTGAAGTATATCACAAACTTGCAAACTATCAGTTGGAAATAATGTGTATTTTAAGCTACACAAAAAGACAAAAGTGTGAATCTTAGTATCACGTTTCCAAATCTCCCAAGAAAAATATCCGATTGTGTCATTTTTGTGTAGCACTGTAGCCCACAATAAAAAGAATTTCACATTGTGATTTTTCTTGCTTGTAGGATATATCAATGACAAAGTCCAGAATTGTTTTTGAATTTTTCTGAAACTTATAAATATGAAAAAGAAATTGTATATAGAGGGATCACTGGAGCCCATGTACCGGAAGAACTTTTCGCATATCCATGGTGTCTCTTATGTACTTGTTACTATTTTGATAAAGGGAGATTTATTACTCGAAAGATTGTATCATGATGATACAATTCATTAGAGCTTACACCCGGCCTTTGCATAGTTAGGATACACAGCCGCAAAGATCCAGCAAAAGATTAAAAAATAAAAAAAAAGGCGATACAAAGCTCAAAAGGCTATCAAAGCAGGCCTAAGGTGTTGCTGGTGGACCAATCCGTAGATCACGCTGGCAACCATGTGGGATAAAAACATCTCTAGCCGTGCTTTGCCAGATTCATGAAACAACTTGCTAATAGCTTCATCTCTACTTCTCCTTTTCGTGCAGTGACCGATGTCGCAGGAGAAGTTGTTGATGTTGGTCCTGGAGTGAAAGATCTCGCAGCAGGAGATCAAGTTGTTGCCATGTTAAACTCTCTTGTAAGTGAACTTCATTCCTGGCAACATCTTTCTATGTTTGCCATCTTCACACAAGAAGCTGATGTCAGAGTCTTTCGGATTTAACAGTAAAGCTCATTCATGCAAACATTATCTTGGCTGTTACAGAATGGAGGTGGACTAGCTGAGTACGTTGTAGCACCCGCAAACATGACTGTCAAAAGGCCATCTGCGGTATCTGCAGCTGAGGGTGCTGGCATTCCCATTGCTGCTGGCAGTGCGCTCAAGTCACTGAGATCCATTGGTGCCAAGTTTGATGGCACCGGCAAGCCTTTGAACGTGTTGATCACTGCCGCCTCTGGTGGCGTTGGCCTGTACGCTGTGCAGCTTGCGAAGCTGGCGAACCTCCACGTCACGGCCACCTGCGGGGCCGGGAACATGGATCTTGTGAGGAGCTTGGGTGCAGACGAGGTGATGGACTACAAGACCCCAGAGGGTGCTAGCCTGCAGAGCCCCTCCGGCAAGAAGTACGATGGCGTGGTTCACTGCACCGTCGGCGTCAGCTGGTCGACATTCAGGCCATTGCTGAGCAGCCGCGGGAAAGTGGTGGACTTAACCCCCAACTTATCTGCCATCCTCACCTCTGGCCTCCACAAGGTCACATTCGCAAAGAAGAGTGTCGTGCCCCTGTTTCTGCGGCTCAACAAGGCAGACCTGGAGTTCTTGGTCGGGTTGCTGGAGGAGGGCAAGCTGAAGACGGTGATCGACTCGAGGTTCCCGCTGAGCGAGGCAAGCAAGGCATGGCAGACCAGCATCGATGGCCACCCCACTGGCAAGATCGTCGTTGAGATGGAGGGCTGACCGTCGTTAGTGCTGCTATTACCGACGGACTTCCATAGAAAGTAGAGAGAAATGCCGAAAAGTGCTCTCGCTCAGTTAAAAAAATTGAAAATTGTTTTTACAAGTTATAAAAAATTATGAAAATAATTCTGTAGATTACCAATGATACATCCCACAATCATGGAAAATCCCAATCCAAAATTATTTTTATTTTGACCTGGACAAAAATGACAAATTCTGATATGTTTTGGAGATTTGAAAATGACTACTCAGATCTACAATTTTGTCATTTTTGTGTAGCTCAAAATATTAAGTATTTGAAATTGATTTTTTGCCCGTTTGTGGGATACATCATTGACTATGTATGCATTTTTTTCCAGAATTTTTTACAGCTCAAAACTATAATTTTTAATTTTTTTAAAAAACGAGATCACTGGTGCCCATGTGCACCAAATCTGTGTCCGAGAAATGCAGACTAGTCACTTGTGCGCTTGTTTTCTTCTGATGATGTTCGTTTTTCTTCAGCTTGTGTTTAGAGTCTTCAGAGGTGTGACCGTGTGAGCGTTGCATAAATATATCGATTATAGATGTAAATTAGCAAAATTGTAGTTATGCTGTCAAGAATATGCTCGCAATTATATTTCTGGGATGATTGTTTTCTTGATCGGGACAACATACGAGCATTGACCTGTAAATTAAAAAACCTGCTGAACATCGGGCATCTCTCTTGCAATAGGATGAAGCAAATTCAGGAGTTAACAGCTATTGATACAGCACAATTCAAAGCACGAAACATAAACGCTGATACAGTCGACTGGTTTCCGGATCAAGCAGCTTCCTTGACTAAGAGCACCTCCAGCCGTCGACGAGGAGGCTCCCGGCATCCTTTTTTCTCGTACGGCCTTATTCGGTCCAGCTCGTTTTTCTCCGAAAAAAGGCCTAAATCAATCCGTAAAGCCCAGGCCACCCCTGACCTCCCAGCTGCCTTCGGGGAGTCCGGACGAGAGAAAAGCGGAGACTAGCCCACTCTGTCGGCGAGAAAACACGCAAACCCCACCACTTTCTCGCCGCAAATCCCCCTCCCCCTCGTAGCTCTCTCGCCGTCGCCGTCGGCACCACCCCTCGCTAATCCGTCGGCTGGTTGCCTATATTCCGCCGTCCCTCCTCCCACCAAACTACTTGTTGAGGGTCATACTCCGCCGGTTGACTTTGTGATCAATGGTCGGCACTATAACAAGGGATACTATCTTGCAGACGGTATCTATTTAAAGTGGGCAACTTTTGTGAAGACTATCTCAAGCCCCCGTCCTCCCGAAGCATGCGGAGTTTGTCAAGGAGCAAGAAGATTACCGAAAGGACGTCGAGCGTGTATTTGGTATCCTCCAGTAGAGATTTGTTGTAGTTCGATTCTTCGCTATGACTTGGTCCAAACATCAGATGTGGGAGGTGATTAACTGTTGTGTGCGCTTACACAACATGATTATTGAGAATGAGCAAAAGTATCCAGGATCCTCTTGCACAGCCTAATCATCAGGTGCTGGCATCGTGAGCTTCGTTCATGCTATGCGTCAGAAGATTCGAGACTTCACAATGCATCAAAGCTTTGAGGCAATATCAACTAGTTTCTATTTGATTTGTTTCAGAACTTTTAAATTATTTGCTTATTTTGTTGAACTATAACCTTTATTTATGAAAATAGGCCAAATATTGGCCAAAATTTGCCAAATATGCCGACTATAACATTTATTTGTGAAAATAGGCTAAATATTAGCCAAAATTTGTCAAATACGCCGAAATGTAAGTTTATTTATGAAAATAAAGTCAAATACGCCGATCGTCGGGCGTCTAGTTGGAGAACGCCAAACTTTCATCCAATCCGGTGGTGACGTGGGCGCCAAAAATTGTCAAATACCCGAACCGTGAGTTTTGAGCCGTTGGCGCTCTAATTTCTGTAACTCGAAACAAGTGGTACACAACAGCCAACAAAAAAAGTGCCTATCGACACAGCAAATCAACCTAAGCAGTAAAATACTACTGTACATACCTGCCAAATTACTCACCTGGTCATGATTATACGATGTAATCAGCCGAGTACTTTTTTTTCTTGGCAAAAAGCAGTGAGCGCACTAGTTTCACTATGGTACAGAAAGTAGAACAAAAAATATGGTACGGAAAGTAGAACACGTCGCCAGCTCAAAAAAATGCCAAAACTTACTACGACTTCCATCTGAATAGACGTAATGTTCTACAATTAGTAACCAATATCACCACTGCTTTCCTTGCCACAAAACAAGGAGAGCATCAATTTATGACCCAGCTCACGATACACTCTTTTTGTGAATCTTAGTAAGTCCAACAACAATGAAATAGCAAACTTCTACCAACGCATAGCTAACAAACTCACTTCGCAGCTGCCCGAGCACCACCACGACCACCGGTGCTGGAGTGATCGACCCGCTGGTAGCCAACTTCGCCACCTCCACGAGCTGAGCCACCTCTACCCCCGCCTCTGCCTCCGTATTCAGATCGATAGTTGAAATCACCCCTTCCGTAGCCTCTCCCGCCAGTGTAACTACCACGGCCTCTCATCCCTTCACCTCGGAAGTTACCACCTCTACCCGGTGGAAACCTTCCTCTGCTACTGCCTGAAACCAGAAAAAAAACACATGTATCATCAACTGATGAGAAAGAGATGTGGCAGACACGCATCATTTTCCAAGGCATACAGTAGAAATTGTGCCATGAATTGTATCATACACAGTTCCATAAATTACAAGCGAAATTGTTGTTTAAGTAACAGAATCAGAGTTAATCTATATGTGTATGTCAAAAAATGATTTAACTTCATATCTGTGCATCATGTCCATCACAGAAATGTAATTGGTCAGCAATGAACAAAAACATGGAAGAGCAAAACAGCAGGTGGCAGACCAGAGTAATGTTTAAAAAAACATGTCAAAAATGATTTAACTTCATATCTGTGCATCATGTCCATCACAGAAATGTAATTAGTCAGCAATGCACAAAAACATGGAAGAGCAAAACAGCAGGTGGTAGACCGGAGTAATGTTAAAAAATTGGCACAGATAACAGCGTTAATAGTACTGTGTGTTGGCCAAAATATGAACCATTTCACTAGTCAAACGATGAAACTTCGAATATAAGCTACCTCCCTCCGTCATGTATAAGATGTTATTACAACATATAGATAGGCTTAATATGTTGTAATAACATCTTATATTACGGGGCGGAGGGAGTACATTACAGTTCATGGATTGATCATTATTCACTGTCATTTTCACCTTCAGATAGAAAACTTAGAAACATATCTGCAACAAGACCCAAAACTTGTAGAGTAATAATATGTACAAAAGGCCAGGAATGCTATAGAAATGGCAGGGTAGGGGTGATGGAACGAAATAACTTCCTTTTTCAGGGCATACAGCCAGATAGAAACTCCTGGATGGCTAGGCTAAAGTCAGATTTCTTGCTCCTAATTCATAGGACTAAAGATACGCTTCACCCTTTTATTAACTCTTTCCTGAACACTTTCTAAACCTCTAGTCTTTTAGGTGCTGAGGTACACCATTTGTCCCTATGTAATTATGTAAGCTGTACCTTGGGTGTTCTATGAAATGAAAAGACAGTAGGAGCGTTTCCTACCGTCAGAAGGTTAAAACAAGGATAAGGTTCAGTGTTTAAGTTTTAGAACATACCACGTGAACCAGGGGTTCTTTTTTCTTCGACGTGACATGGCCGGTCATCTATCGTCACAGGAGAAGCCTTCAGAGTAACAGATTAATGAGATCAAGAAGCAAAAGTTAGTGTGGAGCTTATCAAATTGATTTGGGCTGTAGTAGAGGTTAATTCATGAAGATTAAAATGCAGAAGCAAAACAAACAATCCAGGATAAAGAGAGTAAGACAAGTAAACAACAAGTGGAAGCTACAAATTAAATGTCAGTCAGTAGTCATGCGACTAAAACTAACTATCAAACCAAGAAAACTAAAACAAGATAAATTCATCAAGAACCTTGTAAATGGAATCAGAGAGCATTGAAGAACCTTCTCTACAGATAGTATGGGCATGCATGCGTTAGGGGGCTGAGAATAACGTTTGAATATCTCCAGACCCCAGATTCTCTTGTTAAACTGTAGCACTACTTTTTATTTATAAGGGGAATAACAAAAATGTGATAAAAGAAATATCACTAGCCTATAACTCTATGCATCCATCCTTCCTCATATAATGAAAGGAAGGAAATAAATGAAAACATCCCTGCTGCTCTGCACTTTCCATCATCCTTTAGACAAGAAATCTAGGCGGCAAGTATATGAACACAATGAACTTGCTTTGCTTTTAGTTGCTTGGTTAAAACGAAATCCAAATATCAGAGCATCAAGGGAACTCACAGAAAGAAAAAATAATTAAGCTATGCACATGATTAATTGATTATACGATTCCACACACATCTACATCCCTCAAAACGAAGCCTTCAGCTTCAAACATGATGCAACTATCATGAAATGAACTGACTCAGTGACAACTGACAAGCCATTTGTAATTTGTAAATAGAAGAAAAAATGGCACGGGTCCTTCAATAACAGAGAACAATCAAAT
The DNA here is from genome assembly GCF_019359855.2 of Lolium perenne. Taxonomy (NCBI): domain Eukaryota; kingdom Viridiplantae; phylum Streptophyta; class Magnoliopsida; order Poales; family Poaceae; genus Lolium; species Lolium perenne. Next base: position 195,865,635 of record NC_067245.2, read on the forward strand.
GATTTAATAGCTGGACTAAAAATTACCGCTAGTGCGCTTTGAACTGAGCTTGCATCCTCAAACTCGATAAAGCCGTAACAGAATCCCTGAATCTGCGATTTGAAATGGAAACGTAAGAACAGGTGTTCAGAGTTTGGTTTACAGAAATCATATGTTGAGCAAAGAAAACGCACCTTGTGGCTTCTAACTTGGATCCCGTCAGGTTTAATAGTGCCAAATGTCTTGAACGCTTCTTCTAATTGGCTGGGTGTGGCGTGCAAGGGCAGATTCTTTACGTATACCGCAAGAGCATCAACTATAGAGAAGATCATGAATCATTTCAGGCAGAGGATAATGGAATCATAAGGTTTAGAATTCAGTCTTGGATTTAGATAGTACCTTCTGGATCCTGAATGGTGCTGCTCTCAGGGTTGGGACTGAAAGCTGGAGCATCAACGACTGGAGCTGGAGCAGGAGGAGCTTGCTTCTCGGGTTTCGGTGGAGCAGGCCTGTAAGGAACAGCGGAATTTGGTGGTAGGACTGCCTTCATGACTTTGACCTGGAACACAAGGAGAATGCAATAATACTGAGTTACTGACAGTCTCAAAAAAGTAAAAGCACATGCACACAGATTGACCAGTTAATTTAAGTATCATTCACAACACAAACAAGCATAAAAAAAAGTCCATCAAAGGCACCAGCACTGTTATACCAATAGACAATCATAAAGTAACATAAGATACTACATATTTTCACTCATGTTCCCCGTGAAAAGTAAAATACAAAGAAGAACCCCTGTTAACATTAGTATCAGCATTTCATAATCAGTTTATGCAACAATAACCCTGAAAGTGAGAAGTCAGAAGCATCATGTGAACATAAACCCTCCAGATTTTAGAACATTTATTAAACCTCCATAAATTATCTATCTATTGGTTAACCATGTCGATTAAAATATGCACAGGTTAAAATATCAGACATAAATGTGATTTCGAGCATTGTAGATGAAAATAAGAGGTTCCCAAAACGTACAATCGACGCGTAGGACTTCTTAGGGGCCTCCTCCTGCGGTACAGGGGGAGCGGAAACCGGCACGGAGGCTGGCACCACATTGTTTGGCACCTCATCTATGACCTCAGCCACCGGTATCTCCTCGACAACTGGCACCTCGACTTCATTGGGTGGGTTGTACACCTCCTCCTTGGGATCCTCCTCCTCGTGAGGCGCGGGCTCGGTCAGATCCGGCTCTGGCTGCGGCTGCGCATCTGCAGACGGAGTATTATTATGCGAGAGTTAACAAAGGGATGGTTCACAGGAAAGTAAGATGCGAGAAGGCAACGCACCCAGGTCGCGAGTGGCAGTCTCTGCAGGCGCGTCAACGGTGCCGTTGGGCAGAACTGCAGCAGCAGGCGCAGCCGCGGCTTCGAACTCCGGCGCCGTCTGCTGAGGCGGCAGCGCCGGGGTGGTGGCGGCTGCGGGCTCCCCCTGTCCGACGTAGCGCAGTATGTCGTTGAGCACGAAGTAGCCCTTCTCCTGCGGCGCGAGGAAGAAGGACTGCACGAACTCGCGGCAGACGTCGTCCTTGCCGGTGAGGTGTCCCGTGACGAGCACGGTGACGCCGCCGCAGAGCGAGTCCTGCGCGTCGACGCCCTTGATCTCGGCCCGCGCGATGTCCATGGACGTGATCTTCTCGTTGATGGCCTGGGGCGTGGAGGGGAGGGGGAGCGGGTGAGAAATGTTGGAGGCGGGCGGGCGCGGAGGGCCAGATCTGGGGCGAGGGGGGTGAGAGGGGGGTGGGGGGGTGGGGTTTACGTACCTCCATGGTGGTGACGGTGTCGAGGTCGGCGCCGGCGGTGGCGGGGCGGCCGATGTGGCTGGCCTCCTGGTAGAAGCGGAAGACGAGCTCCGGGGACTGGTGCAGGATGTTGTAGTACTGCGTGACGAAGGCGTTGCCGACCTGTGGAGGAGAGGAGAAGAGGGGGGACCGTGCGTACGGCGGGCGCGGGCGGAGTCAGCGCAGATCCAGGCAGGTCGGGGAGGGACGGATCGGGAGGGAGAGAGTGGGATGGCGGGCTTACCACTTGCGCGGGCGGCGTGGGTCCTGCGGCGGCGGCGGCGGCGGCGGGCGGAGGAGGCGGCGCGGCCATGGTAGGAGGAGGGTTTTGGTAGGGGTAGGGGGAGGGGGAGGAGGGTTTGGGCGTGTGGCGTCGCGCTTCCCGCAGAAAAATGGGCGAGGAGGAAGAGAGAGGGGGAGGAGCGGCGGCGGCTGCTGGGGGTTATACGGGAGGAGGGAGGAAGGAAGAGAGTGTGGGAGTGGGGTGAGGCGAGTCGAGGGCTGGCGCGCGGCCGTTGGAGATTCGGACGGCTGCGATGGGACGGAGCTGTGCGGGTGAGAGTGCGTGTGTTGTGTGTTCCTCTGCTGTGGTTTTTTGCTGGTTTCGGCGAGTGACAGACAGTGAGCTGTGATCTGCTGCTCCAGCCGGCCGCCGCTCCGTCCACCGGTGGAGACGCTGGATGCGGATGTGATCTGATGTGCGCGCGCGCCGTGCTTTCGGTTGCGGCGATCGTGAGATCTGCCGCAGCCACGGGCGTTACGTGTCAGCCTACGATTCGGGTTACATCTTCTTGCCCAATCCCAAATCCCAACTCGTACATGGTGGAGCCTCTCTCGGGGCATTTCTCTTCCTCGCAAAGTCTTTTTTTGTATCAAATCGCCCCTTTGGTCCTGCATCATACCTTGTTTGAAGGAGCCTAGAATCTACACGGGGAGGTACGTTTGAATCGGCCGTTTCTGACGAGGCTACCTCTTTGCGTGCTCGCTGGCGAAATATTGCGTCGAGCTCGTGCGAGAGAGGGGAGGTGGGAGCTCGCGGGAAGAATTCGGTCACCTCCCACCGATTCGCATCCTCTATTTAAACCACTCCGCCTCACCGCCAAATATCGCATCGCAATTTTTCCTATGTGAGCACTCCGTCCAGGGACACTTCTTCATCGACCACCATTTTAGCCACCCCATCTTCCCCGGCCCGTGGACCTTCACCGCTACAGGTCATCTACCACCGCCTCACCGACATATCGTCTTCCTCGTCTACCTGCCAAACCGTTCTGACTACAATTAAACCCTACCAACAGTAGCTTAGATCTGGTGGTTGTATGGTTGATTTTGCAACTCTAGTTTCATGATATGTTGGTACAGACTTGGGGAAGAGGTAAATCAATGGTTTGTGGGTGTGTTCGTTGCGTTGATTGATCTTCATTGGTGTGCGGTCCATGTATAAGCGTAAGGGTTGGTACGAGAATTGGTTCTACAATGTGTAGTTATTGTCCTTGTACCAACTCTACGCTTACACATGGCAGCAAGAAACGAAGGGCGGCTAACAAGTTACATTGTCTGTCATTGTTCTTCTTCACAGAGCTTGTTTGAAGGTTAGGTGATGCTTACTTACCACTATTTTGTACTATGGTACTCTGATTTCTCTTGTAGGACAACAAAAACTCCGCCTAATTTATCGGGGAACTCAATGTTGATGGCTTTGCCGCTACAGTATATGTGGTGTCTGATAGGTACTGCCCAGTTAAGAAGAAGAACATGATGACATGGTCTGCGGCTTTGTCCACCTTCTTCCTAAGTAGGGTATGCGAGTTCATCAAGAATAGAGTCCCAATGGATCAGGGATTCAGGATGAAGGACCTTAAAGTTGTTATAGAGGTTGTTCTCAAATTATGTTGGCGTGAAGTTCACTCGGAGCAGATCTACAGCCATTTGGGGCATTGGCACTACTAGGAATTGGCCTACCGCCAGTGCACCAGAAACCCTTACCGTCGGCGCCTTCGAGTTCGCCGGTGGTAAGCCCTTATCGTCGGCGCCTCCCAATTCGCCGGTGGTAAGTGGCAGTTATCGCCGGCGCTTTGCTCAACTCACCAGCGGTACTGCGTTAGCGTCGGCGCCTTCCCTATTCGCCGGGGGTAATGCGTTGTACCGTTGGCGATTCCAGTTTCGCCAGGGGTAGTATTTAGGAGCGCCAGTGGTATTGATAACAGGATTTAAAAAATAAATCTTGAAATGTATTGTATATACACCATAATACACAGTACATACACAGGAAGATACACATCAATCAGTAACACAGTTATTACTAGAATTACAGCCAGATACACAGTTATATAGAAAGTCCCAAATATTCATAACATGCATGCATCAATAACACAAGTGTAGATAGTAGCTAGATGAACATATGGTTCAAACATCGTGACTCGAAGTAGCACATATTACACAAATACATATAAGTTCAGTCGACGACCTAGCTAAACAACAATGACATAGCAGACTAGAGAGGCGGTGGCGGCAAGCATCATCATGACGAAAGGGGTCCTCCACATCTCCCTCCTCTGCCGCGCTCGAAAGTTGGCGTATCGAGTTTCCACCTCCTCCAAAGTGGTGTACCCCTTGTAGTTGTTGCCGCTGAAACGGTGGACCTACCTCCTACAGTCTTCCCAGTCCTCGTAGACTCCGGGAACCCTGTCGTGATACACGACATATTACGTCATCTATGCAAACACACAACAAAGAAATGTAAGTTGTTAGTACATTCATAGAGAGAGATATAACATATAGGAGTGCAAAGAAAAAACATGAAAAATACTTAAGTAATTTTATGACTAACATTTGCATGAGACAAAAGTTTTTGACTCAAGTTGGCTTCGACGGGAAGGGACGGACGCCCTCGAGCGTGTTGAATGTTCTCTCGTCACATCCATCTTCTAATCGGCCTTCCACCTCGCTATTAGGCAGTACGGGGCCATAGTGGAACACGCCACCACCAGTGAAGACATCCCTCCAGAGTATTGTGCTAATGGTCCGCCAGATGGCACGGAACTCGGCTCTCACGTTTGCATCGGTGGTGTCCAACATGTTCACGAACATCCTCCGAAGACCAGCTGGCAACAAGAGATCATTCTCAGACCTTACAATCGCCCTCATCTGTAGGATGGCAAACCAGGCCTCCATCCCATTGTCATCCGCCGATTGCTTGAGGCAGGGGAAATTGGTTATGTGGTTGCACACATAGCAACCTTTAACTTTCTTCTCATGCATGAGTTTGTCGATGCCAACCTCGGCTATGAAGCCTTTGAGGGCTTTATCAAGTGTAGTCCTAATGTCGGTGTAGTCTTTCCCCTTATCAGTCCCGGAGTCGAGATAAGCGACATGAGAATGATACGGGTGAAAGAGGATGAGGGTGCAGTACTTCAGTCTGCGAAAAAAGGAAATAAACCATCATACTGAGCTATTAAGAAAATTCACGAAAGAATGTAATAGATGGTACTTTAGTAACCAAATACTTACTCACAGAAATATGGTATGGCAAAGCATTTTTTATCCTTGTTTAACACCAAGAAATCCTTGATATAGTTTGCGAGAAACGCTTGTTCGTTCTGGGTGGTAGCTGGAGTCATGTAGAAGGGGTCCATGATAGCGATGTGTGATGTGTTCTCCATGGCGATATCGTGCGCCATGCTGAGCGATAGGAGGCGGACCAAGTTTCGGTCTAGCTGTTGCATGTGGAAGAGCCTGAAGATGTCTTCATACCGAATGAACATCAAGTCCGGGGGGGCATAGACAAGCTGCTTCCGGTGGGATGGATGCTCGCTCCCGCTTAAGGGCTTGTTTGGTTGCAGGCTTTCCCGAGGGATTCCCCGTATTTTTCCGAGCCAAATTAACCCTAGGACGAGTTGGCCCGGGTTAGTCCACCGGGCCATTTGGTTGTCTGTGACGTGTGGGTTCCCCGTCGTTTCCGCGTTCGTCCCCAGGAGTGCGTTCCACGACTCCACAGGTGGGGAACAAGATCAGCGACTCGCTTGCGAGATAGGGAGGCGAGGCGGCGACCCTCTTCCTCCGGCGACCGGAGCCTCTCTCGCCTCTCCCCTCTCCCCTCTCCCTCATCGGATCATCCTCCCTCTGCCTCAATCGTCTGCACATAGAGAGGCGCGTCGGGTGCGACCTCTACCTAGGAGCGGTGGCTCCGTCTCTCTCCAGCGATCGGAGCGGCGCTTCTGCCTCCCTCCGGCGAGGATCGTTGTGTCTAAGCATCCAAGATTCCACTCTTCCCTCCGGCAACAGCGACATCCTGGCAGTCATTCTTCTCCTGCCCCCAAGATCTGCTTAGCTTGTTCCCTTCCGTTCCCGTCATTTGCTGTCCAAATGGCAAAGCTAATTTACCCTAGCGGGAGGGGAAACCGAGGGTTTCCTCGTGCCCAAGAAATTCATGTCGGTGGATTTTGTTCCCTGGGATATGCTCCCCGTGCATCCAAACGAGGCCTAAAGCGGGCAATAGGAGCTCCCCGCGGGACCTGTGCGGGATCGAGCCAAGCTCTCCCGCGGTCAACGCTGACGAGTGAGTGTTGCGCACGTGCGGGTGGGACAACCGGCGGTGGCCCAAGCTGGGGGAAAGGCGCGGCGCGGGATGGGCTATCGCGGTGAAGGGTGCGGCGGCCTAGTGCGGGGCTGGGCGAGCAAGGGTTGGCTGGGTCGCGGCGGGAGGCGAGCTGGGCCAGGCAGGGCAGCTTCGGCCCAAGAGCATGAGAAGATGCTGCGGGGAAGGTGACCGGGCCGGCCGGTAAGTGAAGTGACCCAGCATACCACTGCATGTTGTACTATACAAGTCGTTGATATGATCTTCATGAAGGGACTTCTTCACAAATATCACATCCCTCAGAGTGGTACAACAGAAACATTGCAGGTCATAACACTCCAGATATTATTACAAACATTTCCTTAACAAGTTGGTATTCTCACAGGTCCGATGAGAACACCCTAAGATATTACTTAAGTACTATTACAACTCCACATATAGATAAGAGAGAGCTCAGCAACTTATTTAAGTATGCCACTCCGCTGCTCGGCTCTAAGATAGCTAGGGTACACTACTGCTCCTCCGTATCATTGTTGTCAGATCTGTAGACTATCCCATAGTCTACGCCTTCCACTCCCCCAGACAGATCAGGTTCCTCATAAACCAGCTCGTAGTTTCCTTCCGGTGCTCCATCGGTGATGGCCTCCACTTCAGTATCACAGTCTAGCAAGGGTGTCGAAAGAAAGTGAGTACGGAGGTACTCAGCAAGTTCAAAAGAGTAAAAGGTGTTTGATGCACTAGCTACAACCATCGATCAGAAAATCTTAGGTCAATGCATGTTTTGAAAACATTTCTTCAAAAGGTTGATTTTATTCTGAAAACTATGCCCGTCAGTCTTCACAGGGTGACTAGAACTTCATGGAGTTCCTTTCCTATCGCGTTCGTAGTTCCCTTCCCGGAACAAGGAGTGACAGCCACAATTTGATACACTCTGCAGAGGTGCGTTACTTTTCCCATAAGAGACCTCATCCTTTTTGCCAACCGTAGGAACGTGTTCCTATTCACACTTCCTTGGTGTGAGGCTAGGAAATAAGATCCAAGCCCACACCGCCTTCTTCGCGACCCTGCAAACCCACCCTTTTGTCTATCCGTACACCCCCGGTAGACATCTTCCGATCATACGGCTTTACCCATGGTGTACTACGGACAATCCTTCATAGACGGTAGAGCCTCTCATCCACACGGATGGGGATTTAAAAGGATTTCCCAACCTACGGCGGTGTTATCCCAACACCCCGCCAGGCTCTATCAAGTCTGTTGGTGTGCAGGAGGGAAAAGATACAGCTGGCTTCCCCAGAGCCATTATAGATCTTATGGTTAACGCGATATGTACGGCGCTAGAATCACTGGACGGCATTGGTACTTAATCCTAGGTTAATAAAACCCATGCAATGGAACCTCCACCATATCAACACATACCATGGTTCCATTGCCAGCCACATAGTCACATTCATAATTGGAAAAGTAACATTTTATTTTCAATGCACGAATGATAAGTACATAGCTTTGCGGTAAATTGATAGAAAATACTCAAAATGACTGATACGTCTCCAACGTATCTATAATTTCTTATGTTCCATGCTTGTTTTATGACAATACCTACATGTTTTATTCATACTTTACATCATTTTTATGCATTTTCCGGGACTAACCTATTAACAAGATGTCGCGGTGCCAGTTCCAGTTTTCTGCTGTTTTTGGTTTCAGAAATTCTACACAGGAAATATTCTCGGAATTGGACGAAACAAAAGCCCCACAGTCTTATTTTCCACGGAGTCTTCTAGAACACCTAAGAGGAGACGAAGAGGGACCACGAGGCGGCCACACCATAGGGGGGCGCGGCCCCACCCCTGGCCGTGCCGCCATATGGGGTGGGCCCCTCGAGCGTCCCCCGACTCTGCCCCTTCGCCTATATAATCCTTCCGTCGCGAAAACCCTATCATCGAGAGCCACGATACGAGAAAAGTTCCAGAGACGCCGCCCCCGTCAACCCTATCTCGGGGGGTTCAGAAGATCGCCTCCGGCACCCTGCCGGAGAGGGGAATCATCACCGGAGGGCTCTACATCACCATGCCCGCCTCCGGACTGATGCGTGAGTAGTTCATCCTTGGACTATGGGTCCATAGCAGTAGCTAGATGGTTGTCTTCTCCTCTTGTGCTATCATGTTTAGATCTTGTGAGCTGCCTATCATGATCAAGATCATCTATTTGTAATGCTACATGTTGTGTTTGTTGGGATCCGATGAATATGGAATACTATGTCAAGTTGATTATTGATCTATCATATATGTTATTTATGTTCTTACATGCTCTCCGTTGCTAGTAGAGGCTCTGGCCAAGTTGATACTTGTGACTCCAAGAGGGAGTATTTATGCTCGATAGTGGGTTCATGTCTCCATTGAATCTGGGGGAGTGACAGCAACCCCTAAGGTTGTGGATGTGCTGTTGCCACTAGGGATAAAACATCAATGCTTTGTCTAAGGATATTTGTATTGTTTACATTACGCACAGTACTTAATGCAATTGTCTGTTGTTTGCAACTTAATACTGGAAGGGTGCGGATGCTAACCCGAAGGTGGACTTTTTAGGCAAAGATGCATGCTGGATGGCGGTCATGTTCTTTGTCGTAATGCCCTAAGTAAATCTCATAGTAGTCATCATGATATGTATGTGCATTGGTATGCCCTCTCTATTTGTCAATTGTCCAACTGTAATTTGTTCACCCAACATGTTATTTATCTTATTGGAGAGACACCACTAGTGAACTGTGGACCCCGGTCCATTCTTTTACATATGAAATACAACCTACTGCAATCATTGTTCTCTTTTGTTTTCTGCAAGCAAACATAATTCTCCACACCATACGTTTAATCCTTTGTTTTCAGCAAGCCGGTGAGATTGACAACCTCACTGTTAAGTTGGGGCAAAGTAGTTTGATTGTGTTGTGCAGGTTCCACGTTGGCGCCGGAATCAATGGTGTTGCGCCGCACTACACTCCTTCACCAACAACCTTCACGTGGCCTTCATCTCCTACTGGTTCGATAAACCTTGGTTTCTTACTGAGGGAAAACTTGCTGTTGTGCTCATCATACCTTCCTCTTGGGGTTCCCAACGGACGTGTGCTTTACCGTCACAAGGAGCTACCACTGGCGTTTTACACCCCAGGGATTTCTAACTCCCTACACGCCAAAGACCTACTTTTTCGCGCTCTTGTCGGGAGATCAAGACACGCTGCAAGGGGAGTCTCTCACACCCAATCTCTTTACTTTGTTTATTGTCTTGCTTTATTTTATTTTCTGTCTTGTTTGCTTTCTTTATATAAAAAACACACAAAAATTTAGTTACTTGTTTTACTTTATTTAATTCGGTTTGCTTTATTACTGTTAAAATGAATACTCCTGAGAACACTAAGTTGTGTGACTTCACTAGCACAAATAATAATGATTTCATATGCATTCCTATTGCTCCACCTGCTACTACAGCAGAATTCTATGAAATTAAACCTGCTTTACTAAATCTTGTTATGAGAGAGCAATTTTCTGGTGCTAGTACTGATGATGCTGCTGCCCATCTTAATAATTTTGTTGAACTTTGTGAAATGCAAAAGTATAAGGATATAGATGGGGATATTATAAAACTGAAATTGTTTCCTTTCTCCTTAAGAGGAAGAGCTAAATATTGGTTGCTATCTTTGCCTAAAAATAGTATTGATTCATGGACTAAATGTAAAGATGCTTTTATTGGAAAATATTATCCTCCTGCTAAAATTATATCTTTGAGAAGTAGCATTATGAATTTTAAGCAATTGGATAATGAACATGTTGCCCAAGCATGGGAGAGAATGAAATCTTTGGTAAAGAATTGCCCTACCCATGGACTAACTACTTGGATGATCATCCAAACCTTTTATGCAGGATTAAATTTTTCTTCAAGGAACCTATTGGATTCAGCTGCTGGAGGTACTTTTATGTCAATCACTTTGGGTGCTGCAACTAAGCTTCTTGATGATATGATGATCAACTAATCTGAATGGCACACTGAAAAACTCCTCAAGGTAAGAAGGTAAATTCTGTTGAAGAAACCTCTTCCTTGAGTGATAAGATTGATGTTATTATGTCTATGCTTGTTAATGGTAGGTCTAATGTTGATCCTAATAATGTTCCTTTAGCTTCATTGGTTGCTCAAGAAGAGCATGTTGATGTGAATTTCATTAAAAATAATAATTTCAACAACAATGCTTATAGGAATAATTTTGGTAACAACAACTATAGGCCATATCCTTCTAATAATGGTAATTCTTATGGTAATTCTTACAACAATAGTAGGAGAGTACCCTCTGATCTTGAAGTCATGCTTAAAGAATTTATTAGTACACAAACTGCTTTTAACAAATCTGTTGAGGAAAAGTTTGGTAAAATTGATGTTCTTGCTTCTAAGGTTGATAGTCTTGCTCTTGATGTTGATCTTTTGAAACTGAAAGTTATGCCTAATGAAGTTAAAGATACTAAGTCATTTTCTAAAATAAATTCTATCCAAGTTCGAATTAATGACAATATTAGGATGTTGGCTGAATTGCATGCTAGGTGGGAAAGAGAAGAAAAACTTGCTAAAGAGAATAATATAGCTAAAGTTTGGACTATTACCACCACTAGTAATGTTGATGCTCCACATGTTGCTAAATATCCTACTATCAATGGTAAAATAATTGGTGTTGGCAATGTTTCTACTTCTACTACAAAGTGTGCAAAACTGCCTGAAACTGCTGAAACTGTTTGTGATAAAAGTGCTGAAATTTTTCAGAATGTTGGGGACAATGGTTCCATTGTTGTAGATCATAATGGTTTTGATTTTGTTAATTGTCATATTTCTGAAGTTATTAAGTTCTTGCAAAAACTTGCTAGAAGTCCTAATGCTAGTGCTATAAACTTGGCCTTTACAAAACATATTACAAATGCTCTCATTAAAGCTAGAGAAGAGAAATTAAAACTTGAACCTTCTATCCCTAGGAAGTTGGAAGATGGTTGGGAGACCATCATTAAAATGAAGGTCAATGATTTTGATTGCAATGCTTTATGTGATCTTAGTGCAAGTATTTCTGTTATGCCTGAGAAACTTTATGATATGCTTGACTTGCCACCTCTGTAATATTGTTATTTGGATGTTAATCTTGCTGATAATTCTATAAAGAAACCTTTGGGGAGAATTGACAATGTTCACATTATGGTTAACAATAACCTTGTCCCCGTTGATTTTGTTGTTTTGGATATTGAATGCAATGCATCTTGTCCTATTGTTTTGGGAAGACCCTTTCTTCGAACCGTTGGTGCTATTATTGATATGAAAGAAGGAAATATTAAGTATCAATTCCCTCTTAAGAAAGGTATGGAACACTTCTCTAGAAAGAGAATGAAGATGCCTTTTGATTCTATTGTTAGAGCAAATTATGATGTTGATGCTTCTTCTCTTGATATTACTTGATTTGCACTTTCTGCGCCTAGCTGAAAGGCGTTAAAGAAAAGCACTTCTTGGGAGATAACCCATGTTTTTATTTTGCTACTGTTTTGTTGTGTCTTGGAAGTTGTTACTACTATAGCAACATCTCCTTATCATGTTTATTTCGTTTTTGTGCCAAGTAAAGTCTTTGATAGAAAAGTTGATACTAGATTTGGATTCCTGCGCAGAAACAGATTTTTAGCTGTCACGAATTTGAGTTGATCTCTCTGTAAGAAACTCGTAAAATGCTGAAAAAATTCATGCGTGATCCTCAGATATGTACACAACTTTCGTTCAACTGGAGATTTTACATCTGAGCCTGCTAAGTGCCTCGAAAAAATTCGTCTTTACGGACTGTTCTGTTTTGATAGATTCTGCCTTTTATTTCGCATTGCCTCTATTACTGTGTTAAGTGGATTTCTTTGCTCCATTAAATTTCAGTAGCCTTGGGTAATGTCCAGAAGTGTTGGGAATGACGGTGTCCTTGCTGAACATGTGAATTTTTGATTATGCACTAACCCTCTAATGAGAATGCTTTGAGTCTGGTGTGAAGGAAGTTTTCAAGGATCAAGAGAGGAGGATGATATGATATGATCAAGAAGAGTGAAAAGTCTAAGCTTGGGGATGCCCCCGTGGTTCAACCCTGCATATTTCAAGAAGACTCAAGCGTCTAAGCTTGGGGATGCCCAAGGCATCCCCTTCTTCATCAACAACTTATCAGGTCACCTCTAGTGAAACTATATTTTAATTCCGTCACATCTTATGTGCTTTACTTTGAGCGTCTGTTTGTTTTTATTTTTGTTTATGTTTAAATAAAATCGGATCCTAGCAATCCTTGTGTTGGAGAGAGACACGCTCCGCTTTTTCATTTGAACACTTGTGTTCTTCGTTTTTAATGTTCATGGCGAAAGCTGAAAGCCGTAGCACTTATTGTTATTTTGTTGGAAACATAAAATGCTTCATATGGTAATTGGTATATTGCCTTGAATAATTTGATACTTGGCAATTGTTTTGAGCTCTCAAGTAGATCATCTTTAAGCTCTTGCATCATGTAGTTTAAATCTATTAATGGAGAACTACCGTAGAGCTTGTTGAAATTTGGTTTGCATGATTGGTCTCTCTAAGGTCTAGATATTTTCTAGTAAAAGTGTTTGAACAATAAGGAAGACATTGTAGAGTCTTATAATGCTTGCAATATGTTCTTATGTAAGTTTTGCTGTACCGGTTTATACTTGTGTTTGCTTCAAACAACCTTGCTAGCCTAAGCCTTGTACTGAGAGGGAATACTTCTCGTGCATCCAAAACCTTGAGCCAAAACCTATGCCATTTGTGTCCACCATAACTACCTACTATGTGGTATTTTTCTGCCATTCCAAAGTAAATTGCTTGCGTGCTACCTTTAAAAATTCATTCCTTGTCTTTGCCATACATAGCTCATGGGAAAGTAGCCTAAAAACTATTGTGGTAATGAATATGTCGGTTATGTATCTTAGTTCTTATAAGTTGCTTGTTGAGCGGTAACCATGTTTCTGGGGACGCCATCAACCTGTCACACCTTTGTTGAATATCATGTGAGTTGCTATGCATGTTCGTCTTGTCTGAAGTAAGGGAGATTTCTCATGATTAAATGGTTTGAGTATGCATGTTGTTAGAGAAGAACATTGGGCCGTGATACGTCTCCGACGTATCGATAATTTCTTATGTTCCATGCCACATTATTGATGTTATCTACATGTTTTATGCACACTTTATGTCATATTTGTGCATTTTCTGGAACTAACCTATTAACAAGATGCCGAAGTGCCAGTTCCTGTTTTCTGCTGTTTTTGGTTTCAGAAATCCTAGTAACGAAATATTCTCGGAATCGGACAAAATCAACGCCCAGGTTCCTATTTTCACCGGAAGCATCCAGAACACACGAGAAGGACCAGAGGGGGGGCACTGGGCCCCCAGACCATAGGCCGGCGCGGCCCAGGCCCTGGCCACGCCGCCATATGGTGTGGTCGCCCCTTCGACCCTCTGACGCCGCCTCTTCGCCTATATAAAGCCCCTGGATCGAAAACCCTGATACGTTCGACGAAACCCACAGAAACCTTCTAGAGCCGCCGCCATCGCGAAGCCAAGATCTGGGGGACAGGAGTCTCTGTTCCGGCACGCTGCCGGGACGGGGAAGTGCCCCCGGAAGGCTTCTCCATCGACACCGCTGCCATCTCCACCGCCATCTTCATCACCGCTGCTGCTCCCATGAGGAGGGAGTAGTTCTCCATCGAGGCTCGGGGCTGTACCGGTAGCTATGTGGTTCATATCTCTCCTATGTACTTCAATACAATAATCTCATGAGCTGCCTTACATGATTGAGATTCATATGATGATGCTTGTAATCTAGATGTCGTTATGCTAGTCAAGTGAGTTTTACTTATGTGATCTCCAGAGACTCCTTGTCCCACGTGTGTAAAGGTGACAGTGTGTGCACCGTGTGGGTCTCTTAGGCTATATTTCACAGAATACTTATTCACTGATGAATGGCATAGTGAGGTGCTTATTTATATCTCTTTATGATTGCAATGTATTTGTATCACAATTTATCTATGTGCTACTCTAGCAATGTTATTAAAGTAGTTTTATTCCTCCTGCACGATGTAATGGTGACAGTGTGTGCATCCATGTTAGTACTTGGTTTATGCTATGATCATGATCTCTTGTAGATTGCGAAGTTAACTATTGCTATGATAGTATTGATGTGTACTATTCCTCCTACATAAGCATGAAGGTGACAGTGTGCATGCTATGTTAGTACTTGGTTAGTCGAATTGATCTTTCATGCACTCTAAGGTTATTTAAATATGAACATTGAATTGTGGAGCTTGTTAACTCCGGCATTGAGGGTTCGTGTAATCCTACGCAATGTGTTCATCATCCAACAAGAGTGTAGAGTATGCATTTATCTATTCTGTTATGTGATCAATGTTGAGAGTGTCCACTAGTGAAAGTGTAATCCCTAGGCCTTGTTCCTAAATACTGCTATCGCTGCTTGTTTCTTGCTTTTCTTTGCGTTACTACTCTTGCAATACTACCACCATCAACTACACGCCAGCAAGCTATTTTTACGCTGCCGTTACTCTTTAGCTCATACTTATTCATACCACCTGTATTTCACTATCTCTTCGCCGAACTAGTACACCTATTAGGTGTGTTGGGGACACAAGAGACTTCTTACTTTGTGATTGCAGGGTTGCATGAGAGGGATATCTTTGACCTCTTCCTCCCTGAGTTCGATAAACCTTGGGTGATCCACTTAAGGGAAACTTGCTGCTGTTCTACAAACCTCTGCTCTTGGAGGCCCAACACTGTCTACAGGAAAAGGAGGGGGCGTAGACATCAAGCTATTTTCTGGCGCCGTTGCCGGGGAGGAAAGGTAAAAGGTACTCACACTCCGGATCTCGGCTACTAAGCTATTTCCCGGCGCCGTAAGTACTCGAAGCTATTTCCTTTAGATCCTGCAATTGCATCTTTTTGTTTCTTGTTTACACTAGTTTGGCATAATGGACAAGAATGATCTTCTTATTCTATTTCCTGATTTAAAACATGGATTGTTTGATGCGAAAATTAAAAAACCTATGGAATCTTATTTGCATGCTGGTAGTAATATTAGTATGAACGCTTTGAACACCATTGTTGATAATAATATAGAAAGTTCTAAGCTTGGGGAAGCTGGTTTTCATGATCTTTTTAGTCCCCCAAGCATTGAGGAGAAAATTTTCTTTGATGATACTTTGCCTCCCATATATGATGATTATAATGATAGTAGTCTTTCGTTGCCACCTACTATGGAGAGTAAATTTGATTATGATTACAATATGCCTCCCATATTTGATAGCTACTTTGTTGAATTTGCTCCCACTACTACTAATAAAATTGACTATGCTTATGTGGAGAGTAATAATTTTATGCATGAGACTCATGATAAGAATGCTTTATGTGATAGTTATATTGTTGATTTTGCTCATGACACTACTGAAAGTTATTATGAGAGAGGAAAATATGGTTGTAGAAATTTTCATGTTACTAAAATGCCTCTCTATGTGCTGAAATTTTTGAAGCTACACTTGTTTTATCTTCCTGATCTTGTCATTTTGCTCTTCATGAATTTATTTGTGTACAAGATTTCTTTTCATAGGAAGCATGTTAGACTTAAATGTGTTATGGATTTGCCTCTTGATGCTCTGTTTTGCCTCAAATACTATTTCTTGCGAGTGCATCATTAAAACTGCTGAGCCCATCTTAATGGCTATAAAGAAAAGAACTTCTTGGGAGATAACCCATGTGTTATTTTGCTACAGTACTTTGTTTTTATTTTGTGTCTTGGAAGTTGTTTACTACTGTAGCAACCTCTCCTTATCTTAGTTTTGTGTTTGGTTGTGCCAAGTGAAGCCTCTAATCGAAGGTTGATACTAGATTTGGATTTCTGCGCAGAAACAGATTTCTATCTGTCACGAATCTGGGCTGTTTTCTCTGTAGAAAAATCATAAAAATATGCCAATTTACGTGCGTGTTCCTCAAATATGTACGCAACTTTCATTAGTTTTGAGTTTTCTGATCTGAGCAACGGAAGTATTTATTAAAAATTCGTCTTTATAGACTGTTCTGTTTTGACAGATTCTGCCTTTTATTTCGCATTGCTTCTTTCGCTGTGTTGGGTGGATTTCTTTGTTCCATTACTTTCCAGTAGCTTTGAGCAATGTCCAGAAGTGTTAAGAATGATTGTGTCACCTCTGAACATGTGAGTTTTTGATTATGTACTAACCCCTCTAATGAAGTTTATGAGAAGTTTGGTGTGAAGGAAGTTTTCAAGGGTCAAGAGAGGAGGATGATATACTATGATCAAGAAGAGTGAAAGCTCTAAGCTTGGGGATGCCCCGGTGGTTCACCCCTTCATATATCAAGAAGACTCAAGCGTCTAAGCTTGGGGATGCCCAAGGCATCCCCTTCTTCATCGACAACATTATCAGGTTCCTCCCCTGAAACTATATTTTTATTCCATCACATCTTATGTGCTTTTCTTGGAGCGTCGGTTTGTTTTTATTTTTTGTTTTGTTTGAATAAAATGGATCCTAGCATTCACTATATGGGAGAAAGACACGCTCCGCTGTAGCATATGGACAAGTATGTCCTTAGTTTCTACTCATAGTATTCATGGCGAAGTTTCTCCTTCGTTAAATTGTTATATGGTTGGAACTGGGAAATGATACATGTAGTAATTGCTATTAATGTCTTGGGTAATGTGATACTTGGCAATTGTTGTGCTCATGTTTAAGCTCTTGCATCATATACTTTGCACCTATTCGTGAAGAAATACATAGAGCATGCTAAAATTTGGTTTGCATAATTGGTCTCTCTAAGGTCTAGATAATTTCTAGTAAGGTGTTTGAACAATAAGGAAGACGATGTATAGTCTTATAATGCTTGTAATATGTCTTTTATGTGAGTTTTGCTGTACTAGTTCATCCTTGTGTTTGCTTCAAACAACCTTGCTAGCCTAAGCCTTGTATCGAGAGGGAATACTTCTCATGCATCCAAATCCTTGAGCCAAACAACACTATGCCATTTGTGTCCACCATACCTACCTACTACATGGTATTTTCCGCCATTCCAAAGTAAGTTGCTTGAGTGCTACCTTTAAATTTCCATTCTTCACCTTTACAATATATAGCTCATGGAACAAATAGCTTAAAAACTATTGTGGTATTGAATATGTACTTATGCACTTTATCTCTTATTAAGTTGCTCGTTGTGCGATAACCATGTTCCTGGGGACGCCATCAACTACTCTTTGTTGAATATCATGTGAGTTGCTATGCATGTTCGTCTTGTCTGAAGTAAGGGAGATCTACCACCTTATGGTTAAGCATGCATATTGTTAGAGAAGAACATTGGGCCGCTAACTAAAGCCATGATCCATGGTGGAAGTTTCAGTTTTGGACATATATCCTCAATCTCATATGAGAAAATTATTAATTGTTGCTACATGCTTATGCATAAAAGAGGAGTCCATTATCTGTTGTCTATGTTGTCCCGGTATGGATGTCTAAGTTGAGAATAATCAATAGCGAGAAATCCAATGCGAGCTTTCTCCTTAGACCTTTGTACAGGCGGCATAGAGGTACCCCTTTGTGACACTTGGTTAAAACATGTGCATTGTGATGATCCGGTAGTCCAAGCTAATTAGGACAAGGTGCGGGCACTATTAGTATACTATGCATGAGGCTTGCAACTTGTAAGATATAATTTACATGATACATATGCTTTATTACTACCGTTGACAAAATTGTTTCATGTTTTCAAAATCAAAGCTCTAGCACAAATATAGCAATCGATGCTTTTCCTCTATGGAGGACCATTCTTTTACTTTTATTGTTGAGTCAGTTCACCTATTTCTCTCCACCTCAAGAAGCAAACACTTGTGTGAATTGTGCATTGATTCCTACATATTTGCATATTGCACTTGTTATATTACTCTATGTTGACAATATCCATGAGATATACATGTTATAAGTTGAAAGCAACCGCTGAAACTTAATCTTCCTTTGTGTTGCTTCAATGCTTTTACTATGAATTATTGCTTTATGAGTTAACTCTTATGCAAGACTTATTGATGCTTGTCTTGAAGTGCTATTCATGAAAAGTCTTTGCTTTATGATTCACTTGTTTACTCATGTCATTACCATTGTTTTGATCGCTGCATTCATTACATATGTTTACAAATAGTATGATCAAGGTTATGATGGCATGTCACTCCAGAAATTATCTTTGTTATCGTTTTACCTGCTCGGGACGAGCAGAACTAAGCTTGGGGATGCTGATACGTCTCCGACGTATCGATAATTTCTTATGTTCCATGCCACATTATTGATGTTATCTACATGTTTTATGCACACTTTATGTCATATTTGTGCATTTTCTGGAACTAACCTATTAACAAGATGCCGAAGTGCCGGTTCTGTTTCTGTTTTTGGTTTCGTAAATCCTAGTAACGAAATATTCTCGGAATCGGACGAAATCAACGCCCAGGTTCCTATTTTCACCGGAAGCATCCAGAACACACGAGAAGGACCAGAGGGGGGGCACTGGGCCCCCAGACCATAGGCCGGCGCGGCCCAGGCCCTGGCCGTGACGCCATATGGTGTGGTCGCCCCTTCGACCCTCTGACGCCGCCTCTTCGCCTATATAAAGCCCCTGGATCGAAAACCCTGATACGTTCGACGAAACCCACAGAAACCTTCCAGAGCCGCCGCCATCGCGAAGCCAAGATCTGGGGGACAGGATTCTCTGTTCCGGCACGCTGCCGGGACGGGGAAGTGCCCCCGGAAGGCTTCTCCATCGACACCGCTGCCATCTCCACCGCCATCTTCATCACCGCTGCTGCTCCCATGAGGAGGGAGTAGTTCTCCATCGAGGCTCGGGGCTGTACCGGTAGCTATGTGGTTCATCTCTCTCCTATGTACTTCAATACAATAATCTCATGAGCTGCCTTACATGATTGAGATTCATATGATGGTGCTTGTAATCTAGATGTCGTTATGCTAGTCAAGTGAGTTTTACTTATGTGATCTCCGGAGACTCCTTGTCCCACGTGTGTAAAGGTGACAGTGTGTGCACCGTGTGGGTCTCTTAGGCTATATTTCACAGAATACTTATTCACTGATGAATGGCATAGTGAGGTGCTTATTTATATCTCTTTATGATTGCAATGTATTTGTATCACAATTTATCTATGTGCTACTCTAGCAATGTTATTAAAGTAGTTTTATTCCTCCTGCACGATGTAATGGTGACAGTGTGTGCATCCGTGTTAGTACTTGGTTTATGCTATGATCATGATCTCTTGTAGATTGCGAAGTTAACTATTGCTATGATAGTATTGATGTGTACTATTCCTCCTACATAAGCATGAAGGTGACAGTGTGCATGCTATGTTAGTACTTGGTTAGTCGAATTGATCTTTCATGCACTCTAAGGTTATTTAAATATGAACATTGAATTGTGGAGCTTGTTAACTCCGGCATTGAGGGTTCGTGTAATCCTACGCAATGTGTTCATCATCCAACAAGAGTGTAGAGTATGCATTTATCTATTCTGTTATGTGATCAATGTTGAGAGTGTCCACTAGTGAAAGTGTAATCCCTAGGCCTTGTTCCTAAATATCGCTATCGTCGCTTGTTTACTTGTTTCTTTGCGTTACCTCTTCTTTGCAATACTACCACCATCAACTACACGCCAGCAAGCTATTTTCTGGCACCGTTGCTACTGCTCATACTTATTCATACCACCTGTATTTCACTATCTCTTCGCCAAACTAGTACACCTATTAGGTGTGTTGGGGACACAAGAGACTTCTTGCTTTGTGGTTGCAGGGTTGCATGAGAGGGATATCTTTGACCTCTTCCTCCCTGAGTTCGATAAACCTTGGGTGATCCACTTAAGGGAAACTTGCTGCTGTTCTACAAACCTCTGCTCTTGGAGGCCCAACACTGTCTACAGGAAAAGGAGGGGGCGTAGACATCAGGCCGCCAACCAAAGCCATGTATCATGGTGCAAGTTTCAGCTTGGACATTAATCCTCAGAATCTCTTATGAGAATATTATTGTTGTTGAATGCTTAAAGCATAAAAGAGGAGTCCATTATCTGTTCTCTATGTTGTCCCAGTATGGATGTCCTCAAGTTGAGATCTATCAAAATCGAGAAATCAAATACGATTTATCTCCTTGGACCTTTGTACAGGTGGCATAGAGGTACCCCTTTGTGATACTTGGTTGAAACATATGTAATGCAATGATAATCCATGGAAATCCGAGCTAATTAGGACAAGGTGTGGGAACTATTAGTATTCGATGCATGAGGCTTGCAACTTATAGGAAGTTTTATGCATAACACATATGAATTATTACTACTGTTGACACAATTGTTTCCATGTTTTCAAAATAAAAAGCTCTAACACATGAGTAATCCCTGCTTCCCTCTGCGAAGGGCCTTTCTTTTACTTTATGTTGAGTCAGTTTACCTACTTCTTTCTATCTTAGAAGCAAACACTTGTGTCAACTGTGTGCACCGATTCTTACATGTTTACTTATTGCACTTGTTATATTACTTTATGTTGACAACAATCCCTGAGATATACATGTTACAAGTTGAAAGCAATTGCTGAAACTTAAATCTTCCTTTGTGTTGCTTCAAAACCTCTTATTAAGAATCTATTGGTTTATGAGTTAACTCTTATGCAAGACTTTTTGATGCTTGTCTTGAAAGTACTATTCATGAAAAGTTTTTGCTATATGATTCAGTTGTTTAGTCATTATCTTTTTGTTAGCAAACTATAGACCATTGCTTCGGGTCACTTCATTCATCTCATATGCTTTACAAATAGTATTGATCAAAATTATGTTGGTACCATGTCACTTAAGAAATTATTCTTTTTATCGTTTACCTACTCGAGGGCGAGTAGAAACTAAGCTTGGGGATGCTTGATACGTCTCCAACGTATCTATAATTTCTTATGTTCCATGCTTGTTTTATGACAATACCTACATGTTTTATTCATACTTTATATCATTTTTATGCATTTTCTGGGACTAACGTATTAACAAGATGCCGCAGTGCCAGTTCCTGTTTTGTGCTGTTTTTGGTTTCAGAAATTCTACACAGGAAATATTCTCGGAATTGGACGAAACAAAAGCCCACGGTCTTATTTTCCACGGAGTCTTCCAGAACACCGAAGAGGAGACGAAGAGGGACCACGAGGCGGCCACACCATAGGGGGCGCGGCCCCACCCCTGGCCGCGCCGCCATATGGGGTGGGCCCCTCGAGCGTCCCCGACTCTGCCCCTTCACCTATATAATCCTTCCGTCGCGAAAACCCTATCACCGAGAGCCACGATAAGAGAAAAGTTCCAGAGACGCCGCCGCCGTCAACCCTACCTCGGGGGGTTCAGAAGATCGCCTCCGGCACCCTGCCGGAGAGAGGAATCATCACCGGAGGGCTCTACATCACCATGCCCGCCTCCGTACTGATGCGTGAGTAGTTCATCCTTGGACTATGGGTCCATAGCAGTAGCTAGATGGTTGTCTTATCCTCTTGTGCTATCATGTTTAGATCTTGTGAGCTGCCTATCATGATCAAGATCATCTATTTGTAATGCTACATGTTGTGTTTGTTGGGATCCGATGAATATGGAATACTATGTCAAGTTGATTATTGATCTATCATATATGTTATTTATGTTCTTGCATGCTCTCCGTTGCTAGTAGAGGCTCTGGCCAAGTTGATACTTCTGACTCCAAGAGGGAGTATTTATGCTCGATAGTGGGTCCATGTCTCCATTGAATCTAGGGGAGTGACAGCAACCCCTAAGGTTGTGGATGTGCTGTTGCCACTAGGGATAAAACATCAATGCTTTGTCTAAGGATATTTGTATTGTTTGATGGGGTTCGTAGCATAGAAAACAAAAAAATTCCTACCGCAAGACGAATAAATCCAAGATCTAATCTATGGAACACCAAGATCTAATCTACAAGATCGGAGCAACGAGATTGATATGAGACTAACCCTCGAAGATTTCCAAAGCCTACGAGATTAGATCTCGTTGTTGGTGTAGACGATCATCCCCTGTGCTGCAATCCGGCAGCACTTTCGTAGTCGGTCGCGCATACGGTGTCGATGAAGCCCTTCCTCTCCCCGTTCCAGCTGGCAGTGGAGGTGTGGTAGATCTCCTCCAAGTTCCAGCAGCACGACGGCGTGGTGGTGGTGGTGGAGGAAGAAAAGCTGCAGGGCTTCGCCTAAGCCGAGCAGCGTATGGTGGAGGAGAGAGGCGGCCAGAGGAGGAGACAATGGGGTGGGATGGCCGGCCACCCCCTCCCCTCTTTATATAGGGGGCCAGGTCGGCTGGGGTGGCCCCCTTTCCCATCTAGGGTTAGGGGACGGCGGCCAAGTGGGGGGAAGAGGGAATTCTCCCCCCCCCCCCCAAGTTGATCCCCCCTAGGGTTTTGGGGAAACCCTAGGGGTTTGGCCGGCTGGGCCTTTAGGGGCATGTGCCCCTGGCCCATTAGGCTAGGGAGCACCCCCTCGGCCCATGCTAGGCCTCCTAGGGTCGTGGGCCCACTGGTGGGACCCCTGGAACCTTCTAGAACCTTCCCGGTCATTCACCGGAAAAATCCCGAACTTTTCTGAAACCTAGAAATCAACTTCCCTTATATGAATCTTATTCTCCGGACTATTCCGGACCTCCTCGTGACGTCCTGGATCCCATCCGAGACTCCGAACAAACTTCTTCTCCATACCATATTCAAATCTACTTATGCGACATCGAACCTTAAGCGCGTCACCCTACGGTTCGTGAACTATGTAGACATGGTCGAGACTCTTCTCCGAGCAATAACCAATAGCGGGATCCGGAGATCCATAATGGCTCCCAGATATTCAACGATGACTTAGTGATCGATTGAACCATTTACATACGATGCCGATTCCCTTTGTCACGCGATATTTTACTTGTCCGAGGTTCGATCATCGGTATGTCCATACCTTGTTCAACCTCGTTACCGACAAGTACTCTTTACTCGTACCGCGGTATGTCATCTCTTATGATCCAATCATATGCTTGCAAGCTAATCAGACGACATTCCACCGAGAGGGCCCAGAGTATATCTATCCGTCATCAGGATGGACAAATCCCACTATTGATCCATATGCCTCAACTCACACTTTCCGAATACTTAATACCATCTTTATAACCACCCATTTACGCAATGGCGTTTGATGTAATCAAAGTACCCTTCCGGTGTAAGTGATTTACATGATCTCATGGTCGAAGGACTTAGGCAACTATGTATCAAAAGCTTATAGCAAATTGAACTTAATGACTTGATCTTATGCTATGCTTATTTGGGTGTGTGTCCATTATATAATTCACCTAATGACATAACCTTGTTATTAATAACATCCAATGTTCATGATCACGAAACCATGATCATCCATTAATCAACAAGCTAGTTATACAAGAGGCTTACTAGGGACTCCTTGTTGTTTACATAACACACATGTATCAATGTTTCAGTTGATACAATTATAGCATGGGATGTAAACATTTATCATGAACACTAAGATATAACAATAACTAATTTATTATTGCCTCTTGGGCATATCTCCAACAGTCTCCCACTTGCACTAGAGTCAATAATCTTGTTTACATTTGAAAAGATATAACACCTTGGCCTTCTGGTGCTTATCATGTTTTGCTCACGGGAGAGGTTTTAGTCAACGGATCTGACACGCTCAGAAACGTATGTATTTTGCAATTCATTTGCGTCTCAACGCATCACTCATTTTCCAAACGAGTCGGCATTAATTGTATATGCTTAGTCCTCTGGTGGAACCTTAATTCCGCGGTCTGAAATAAGTCACTAATATTGTCATACACAATATAGCTTCAAAGTTCTGACACTATCGGAACTACACCAAGTTCTCAAAGAACTCCTCGACTTAACATCCTCAGTCATTGTCAAAACAATGACATACTCTGCCTTCGTTTGTAGAATCCGTCACAATATTTAGAACTTTTCTAAATCAAGCATTGTGCTACCTTTTAAACAACACTTAGCCTAATTGAGATTGAATTTTATATATGACCAAACCAATATCGGTGCAACACCTTACAGCGATTTGTTTGTCATTACCTCATACAAAACTATATATATATATATCCTTGGTTCTTCTAAAGTACTCAAGGATATTCTTACTGTTGTCCAATGATCATCACATGAATCATTTTGGTACATGCTCATAACAATTTAGAGCACAGGACATCTGATTTTGTACATATTATTCGTGATCTAAAATCACTCATGTGTTTTTACTCATCGAGTGTCAAATACACTCAAGTCTTGTTAAACCTTCACATGAAAAGAACACCTTCTTAATATTTCTATATTGAACTACTTCAATATCCATTCTATGTACTTTGACTTAAACTTATTATGTGTTTCAATCTATCTTCATAGATCTTGACACTAAATATGTTTCAGTCCATATCCTTTCATTGAAGTTAATTCTCAATGAAACCTTTTAATCAAATATATATAACTACATCATTTATAACCAACTATATGTCATCTACATAAAGTATTATAAATATGTCTCAGCGCTCCCACTTAATTTCTTGCAAATACAAGCATCTTCATCGTTTCTGATGAAATCAAAAACTCTTTGATTATTTCATCCGGTGAAGATTCCAACTCCGCGATACTCACTTCATCCAATTGAAGTTCGTATACCTATCTAGTATTCCACGGACTAGCAAAACTCTTGGTTTGTATCTTGTATACACCTTTAATACACACTTCTGTTAAGTAATGTATTTTGCCATCCTACTAGCATATCTCATAAAATAAATATGTAGCGATTACTAGAATAATCCACATAGACTATAAGCATTGCTACGGAAGATCTAATCTTATCGCAGTCAACTCTTTGAACTTTGTCGTAAACAACTTTTCGACAAGTCAAGCTTCTTCAAGGATATTATATCCAAGTCCATCAATTTCATAGATCCATTTACTTTAAAAAAGTATTCATCTATCTTGGATTTCATGGCGCATAGCCATTTTAATAGAGTCAGGGCCCATCATAACTTCTTTGTTTATAGTTGGTTTATCATTGTTCAAAAACAATCCTTTGTCCACAAATCATTTATTTGATCACAAAGTAAATCATACCTACAAGGTTCAATAGGTACTTTGATCTCCATGGCTAAAACATTTTGTAGACATGGGAGCCATGATCTTCGTAGCTGCTTCCGGAACCATTTCCGATGCTGTGCTACTCTGATCATCATGCTCAAGTTCATGAACCTTATCAAGTTCCATTGTCCTCCCACTCAAATAGTTCGCTAGAAACAATTTCTTTGAAATAAGTAAGAAACATTGACAAACACTTTTGTCTTTGTCTCCATAGTGGAAAGAATTCCCAATCCATTCTCTTGGGATAACAAACAAAGACATTCATCCGGTTTTGGTTGTGAACTCATTTACTTATGCTATGCATACCAAAATTTAAGAAAGGACTATTTAGGGTTCATACCCATGCCATAACTCGTATGGTGTCATTTCAACGGATCATGATGATGCTCTATTCAGTGTAAAAGCGGTAATCTCTAAAGCATAATCCACAAAAATATAATGGCGTCATTTTATATTATCTCATCATTAATCCAACAAGTTTTGGATACGTCTCTCAGATACTCCATCATCACTATGATACTCCAAGAAACGTGAGGTTGTAAAACGATTTCATAACTCTCTTAGATGTTCGCTAAAACTCGTAATTCAAATATTTCCACCATGATCCAATCATAGATATTTGACTTTCTATTACGATGATTTTTACTTCATGCTGAAATTTATTTGAATCTATTCAAATGTCTCAAACTTCTTCCTTATCGAATATATCCACATATATATACTCAATTCATTGTCAGAAGTTTTCATGAAGTAGAAGAATCTCCCGCACACAACTATGCCCAGTGAACCATATACATCACTATGTATGTTTCCACTAAGTTAGTTGCCCGTTCAACTCTTGGCCTATGAATGGTATTTAAGTCATTTCCTTTTAGAAGAGATTTGCAAGCGCCAAATGATTCAAAAATCATATGACTCCAAAATTCCATTCAAATAGAGTTCCTTCATGCGTTCCTTTCTAACATGACCTAAATGGCGGTTCCACTAATGAGTGGAATTCAAATCATTTGCCTTATGGCATTTTAGCGTCAGTGTTATGTATGTGTGTTTCACCATTAAGATTTATAATAACTTATCCATCGTACATGGAGCAATGTCATAATTTGAATAACTTATTGTTTTCATTTGACCAGAGCAAAATAACAATTTATTAAGTTCTTTATTATAAATTCTAAGGGCTAGGTAGAATGCCAACGACAAACATAATAACACTTTATTATGTTCCAGATGTGCATTATTACCATATTCCTTATCAGTCACTTAGGCCATCGTATTCTTGTATTGCGTTGTATTGTATGACATCTCATACCAACCAATCTGGTACAAATACCCAAGAATTTTATTACGTGACCAAACAAGGAATACATCCATATCATGTATATCATCTATATACACCTGAGCTAGACTTTCTAGTCTTTTTCTTTCTTTCTGCCAAAATATCTTTGTGGTTTCTCTTTTAGCTTTCCCCATTCTCAGAAAACACTTCACCTTCAATAACTTTTAGGTCCATTGGTCAAATACCAATAACCTCGAGGTTCTGACTTTGAAGTTGATCATCACATGACAAGTGTTCCAGATTTCACTATTAGTAACCTTTTAATGTGATGAACAATTTCACTCATAATTTTATCCATCAAATCATGATGACTTTCCGAGACCATGTATGTACATGCTAGGCTCATAAAGTTTAACCTTAGTATTCGCATGTGCAAATCTGGCTTGCACCCGTTGTATGCACACGTAGAATCTATAACACCCGATCATCACGTGATGCTTCGAAACGACGAGTCTTAGCAACGGTGCATACTAAGGACGATCACTTCATGGATATGCGAATATCGTTAGTGCCCAACTAGTTGGAGGATCGGGACGCCTAGCGTCTTCAACCTTCGTACATTCCCATAAAACTTATGAGTTTATGTAGTCTCACTAGATTATATTCTATCATCTTGCAATAGGGTCTGAGATATCACACAAATCTCATACCTTGCTTATTTCTGAAAACAAAATTTCCAGCTCCTTACTTTTCAAACGGATTTGAACTTCAAGTTTCACGGAGACAAGATGATTTGGTACTAATTGAAACCATTGCTCTTTGAATCATTAATGTGAGGTTTACTAAAAATTTGCATTAGGACTTAATCATATCTTGATTCTTTAACAATACGGTACCAGTCCGTAAAGTTACTTGTCAGACTTAACAGTATTTCTATCTCAATTACAAGACTAGCGCATGGTAGAAAACGGATGCCAATTCTACAAACTTTAATTCAAAATACTATTCAGACTATGTTCATGATAATTAGTTCATGTTTTAATCTAATTACTAATGAACTCCCACTTAATACAACATCCCTCATGGTTGTTAAGTGGTACACGATCCAAATCCACTACACCAAAACCGATCATCACGTGAGATGATGTAGCTTCAATGGTGAACATCAACATGTTGATCATATCATCCATATGACTCGTGTTCAACCTTTCGGTTTCCTGTGTCTCGAGGCCATGTCTGTACATGCTAGGCTCGCCAAGCAAACCCAAGTATTCCGTGTGTGCAAACATGGCTTACACCCGTTGTATGTGAACGTAGAATCTATCACATCCGATCATCACGAGATGCTTCAAAACGACGAACTGTAGCAACGGTGCATACGAGGGGAGAACACTTTATTATCTTGATATTAATGTGAGGGATCATCTTATAATGCTACCGTCGCGATCTAAGCAAGATAAGATGCATAAAGGATTAACATCACATGCAATTCATAATATGTGATATGATATGGACTTTCTTCTTGTGCTTTTGATCTCCATCTCCAAACACACGAGCATGATCTCCATCATCACCAGCATTGCACCAAGGTCCATGGCACCGCTTCATGGTTGTCCATCACTTATAGCTACTATAACAACTACTTGAAATAAAGCTATTACATGATGAATAGACACGTAGGTCTTAACAAATTTAAAGACAACCATTAGGCTCCTGCCGGTTGCCATAATACAATAATGAATATCTCATACATCAAATATAATCATTATCACATCATGGCCATATCACATCACCAAACCCTGCAAAAACAAGTTAGACGCCTCTAATTTGGTTTGCATATTTTACGTGGTTTAGGGTTTTCGAGTAAGATCCAATCTATCTACGAACATGAACCACAACGGTGATACTAGTGTTGTCAATAGAAAGAGTAAATTGGATCTTCACTATGGTGGGAGAGACAGACACCCGCAAAGCCACTTATGCAATACAAGTTGCATGTCAAGCGTGGAGCAAGTCTCATGAGACGCGGTCATGTAAAGTTAGCCCGGGCCGCTTCATCCCACCATCCCGCAAGATGCAAAGTACACAAACTAAGGCAACAAGAGCATCACCGCCCAGAAAACCATTGTGTTCTACTCGTGCAACAGATCTATGCATAGACATGGCTCTGATACCACTGATGGGGTTCGTAGCATAGAAAACAAAAAATTTCCTACCACAAGACGAATAAATCCAAGATCTAATCTATGGAACACCCAAGATCTAATCTACAAGATCGGAGCAACGAGATTGATATGAGACTAACCCTCAAAGATTTCCAAAGCCTACGAGATTAGATCTCGTTGTTGGTGTAGACGATCATCCCCAGTGCTGCAATCCGGCAGCACTCCCGTACTCGGTCGCGCGTACGGTGTCGATGAAGCCCTTCCTCTCCCCGTTCCAGCAGGCAGCGGAGGTGTGGTAGATCTCCTCCAAGTTCCAGCAGCACGACGGTGTGGTGGTGGTGGAGGAGGAAGAAAAGCTGCAGGGCTTCGCCTAAGCCGGAGCAGCGTATGGTGGAGGAGAGAGGCGGCCAGAGGAGGAGACAATGGGGTGGGATGGCCGGCCACCCCCTCCCCTCTTTATATAGGGGGCCAGGTCGGCTGGGGTGGCCCCCTTTCCCATCTAGGGTTAGGGGGGCGGCGGCCAAGTGGGGGGAAGAGGGATTTCTTCCCCCCCAAGTTGATCCCCCCTAGGGTTTTGGGGAAACCCTAGGGGTTTGGCCGGCTGGGCCTTGAGGGGCAAGTGCCCCTGGCCCATTAGGCTAGGGAGCACCCCCTCGGCCCATGCTAGGCCTCCTAGGGTCGTGGGCCCACTGGTGGGACCCCCGGAACCTTGTAGAACCTTCCCGGTCATTCACCGGAAAAATCCGGAACTTTTCCGAAACCTAGAAATCAACTTCCCTTATATGAATCTTATTCTCCGGGCTATTACGGACCTCCTCGTGACGTCCTGGATCCCATCCGAGACTCCGAACAAACTTCGTCTCCATACCATATTCAAATCTACTTATGCGACATCGAACCTTAAGCGCGTCACCCTACGGTTCGTGAACTATGTGGACATGGTCGAGACTCTTCTCCGAGCAATAACCAATAGCGGGATCTGGAGATCCATAATGGCTCCCACATATTCAACGATGACTTAGTGATCAATTGAACCATTTACATACGATGCCGATTCTCTTTGTCACGCGATATTTTACTTGTCCGAGGTTCGATCATCGGTATCTCCATACCTTGTTCAACCTCGTTACCGACAAGTACTCTTTACTCGTACCGCGGTATGTCATATCTTATGATCCAATCATATGCTTGCAAGCTAATCAGATGACATTCCACCGAGAGGGCCCAGAGTATATCTATCCGTCATCAGGATGGACAAATCCCACTATTGATCCATATGCCTCAACTCACACTTTCCGAATACTTAATCCCATCTTTATAACCACCCGTTTACGCAATGGCGTTTGATGTAATCAAAGTACCCTTCCGGTGTAAGTGATTTACATGATCTCATGGTCGAAGGACTTAGGCAACTATGTATCCAAAGCTTATAGCAAATTGAACTTAATGACTTGATCTTATGCTATGCTTATTTGGGTGTGTGTCCATTATATCATTCACCTAATGACATAACCTTGTTATTAATAACATCCAATGTTCATGATCACAAAACCATGATCATCCATTAATCAACAAGCTAGTTATACAAGAGGCTTACTAGGGACTCCTTGTTGTTTACATAACACACATGTATCAATGTTTTGGTTGATACAATTATAGCATGGGATGTAAACATTTATCATGAACACTAAGATATAACAATAAATAATTTATTATTGCCTCTTGGGCATATCTCCAACATTGTTTACATTACGCACAATACTTAATGCAATTGTCTGTTGTTTGCAACTTAATACTGGAAGGGGTGCGGATGCTAACCCGAAGGTGGACTTTTTAGGCATAGATGCATGCTGGATGGCGGTCTATGTTCTTTGTCGTAATGCCCTAAGTAAATCTCATAGTAGTCATCATGATACGTTTAATCCTTTGTTTTCAGCAAGCCGGTGAGATTGACAACCTCACTATTAAGTTGGGGCAAAGTAGTTTGATTGTGTTGTGCAGGTTCCACGTTGGCGCCGGAATCCCTGGTGTTGCGCCGCACTACACTCCTTCACCAACAACCTTCACATGATCTTCATCTCCTACTGGTTCGATAACCTTGGTTTCTTACTGAGGGAAAACTCGCTGGTGTACTCATCATACCTTCCTCTTGGGGTTCCCAACGGACGTGTGCTTTACCGTCACAAGCAGCTACTTTTCTAGTGCCGTTGCCGGGGAGATCAAGACACGCTGCAAGGGGAGTCTCTCACATCCAATCTCTTTACTTTGTTTATTGTCTTGCTTTATTTTATTTTCTGTCTTGTTTGCTTTCTTTATATCAAAAACACAAAAAAACTAGTTACTTGCATTTAATTTATTTTGTTATCATGACTAGTCCTGTACTTGTTACTCTGTCACCTGAGGAATTGATCTTTACTTTTAAACAAGGGGATGAGGAGAGTTTTAAAGAAGCTTGGTCTAGAATTTTTGATTCTTATGGTAAAACTGAACCTAAAATGACTCTAAGCCTGCTTCTTAGTAACTTTTATTTTGGGATTATTCTTCGCTATAGATATGCTTTGGATGTTGTAGTGGGAGGAGATTTCCTTCACTGTGATGGGGATCAAGCTTTTAATGCCATAAAAAAATGGTTGCATCATCTAGCTCAGCGAATAAATTTGATTCATCTCTTGCTAGCATTCATGATAGATTAAACACTCTCGAGACAAATATATCTTGTTTAAAAGAAGGGTATAATCAGATTCGTGAATATTATGATTATGTTCCAGTAAACTTTGAACCTTCAATGTGGGTCCCTACTATTAAGTTGCTATTTGTGGTGAAACTTTTTATGCCCATTGTGATATTATGTCTGAATTTTGCCTTATGCCTAAAAGTATTTATGAATATTTGAAACTTTGGGGACTTACTGAAGGTAGAGAAGGAATAACTCTTGCTGATAATTATGTTATAATTCCTAAGGGGATAGCTGAAGGTGTGTTCACAACCTGTCTTGGAAGAACGGTATCCACTGATTATCTCGTTATTGAATGTGTAGGGACGGGACAAATCACACTTGGAAGATCCCTGCTGAAACTCTTGGGAGCAACCGTAGATGTGGGAAAAGGCAATCTAAATTTTACCTCTACACCCGGATGCGGTCATGTATTCCCTAGACCAAAGAATAAGAATAAGAGTAAGAGGGGTAGGTGTAAAGCCCTTGGTAATAATGTTAATGCTTCTTCTCTTGATGTTACTTGATTTTCACTTTCTGCCCCTAGCTGAAAGGCGTTAAAGAAAAGCGCTTATGGGAGACAACCCATTATTTTATTTCTACCATTTTTGTCTTATATTTGAGTCAAGGTGCTTGTTACTACTGTAGCAATACCTTTGTATCTTTATTTTCTTGCATTGTTGTGCCAAGTAAAGTCTTTGATAGAAAGTTGATACTAGATTTGGATTTCTGCGCAGAAACAGATTTTTAGCTGTCACGAATTTGAGCTTTTCTCTCTGTAGAAAACTCGTAAAATCCTGAAAAAATTCATGAGTAATCCTCAGATATGTATGCAACTTTCGTTCAACTGGAGCTTTTCCATCTGAGCATGTTAAGTGCCTCGAAAAAATACTTCTTTACAGATTGTTCTGTTTTTGATAGATTCTGCCTTCTATTTCGCATTGCCTCTTTTACTGTGTTTGAGTGGATTTCTTTGCTCCATTAAATTTCAGTAGCCTTGGGTAATGTCCAGAAGTGTTGGGAATGATTGTGTCCTTGCTGAACATGTGAATTTTTGATTATGCACTAACCCTCTAATGAGATTGCTTTGAGTTTGGTGTGAAGGAAGTTTTCAAGGATCAAGAGAGGAGGATGATATAATATGATCAAGAAGAGTGAAAAGTTTAAGCTTGGGGATGCCCCCGTGGTTCATCCCTGCATATTTCAAGAAGACTCAAGCGTCTAAGCTTGGGGATGCCCAAGGCATACCCTTCTTCATCAACAACTTATCAGGTCACCTCTAGTGAAACTATATTTTAATTCCGTCACATCTTATGTGCTTTACTTGGAGCGTCTGTGTGCTTTTATTCTCGTTTGTTATTTTAAGTTTTCTTAATAAATCGGATCCTAACATGCTTGTGTGGGAGAGAGACACGCTCCGCTTTTTCATTTGAACACTTGTGTTCTTCGTTTTATTTTTCATGCTCATGGCGGAAGCTGAAAGCCGCAGCACTTATTGATATTTTGTTGGAAACAGAAAATGCTTCATGTGGTAATTGGTATATTGTCTTGAATAATTTGATACTTGGAAATTGTTTTGAGCTCTCAAGTAGATCATGTTTAAGCTCTTGCATCATGTAGTTTAAACCTATTAGTGGAGAACTACCGTAGAGCTTGTTGAAATTTGGTTTGCATGATTGGTCTCTCTAAGGTCTAGATATTTTCTGGTAAAAGTGTTTGAGCAACAAGGAAGACAGTGTAGAGTCTTATAATGCTTGCAATATGTTCTTATGTAAGTTTTGCTGTACCGGTTTATACTTGTGTTTGCTTCAAACAACCTTGCTAGCCAAAGCCTTGTACTGAGAGGGAATGCTTCTCGTGCATCCAAAACCTTGAGCCAAAACCTATGTCATTTGTGTCCACCATAACTACCTACTATGTGGTATTTTTCTGCCATTCCAAGTAAATACTTCATGTGCTACCTTTAAACAATTCAAAACTTTATTACTCCTTATTTGTGTCAATGTTTTATAGCTCATGAGGAAGTATGTGGTGTTTTATCTTTCAATCTTGTTGGGCAGACTTTCACCAATGGACTAGTGGCATATACATCCGCTTATCCGATAATTTTACAAAAAGAGCTGGCAACGGGGTGCCCAGCCCCAATTAATTAACTTTCATTAATAATTCTCTTCACATGTTTTGCCTTGATTTATCAGTAAGCAACTTAATTTTGCAATAGACACTCCTCCGTGGTATGAGAAATGTTGGAAGGCACCCGAGGATTCGGTTAGCCATGGATTGTGAAAGCAAAAGGTTGGGAGGAGTGTCATCTATAAATAAAACTAAAATACATGTGCAAACAAAAGAGAAGAGGGATGATCTACCTTGCTGGTAGAGATAACGTCCTTCATGGGAGCCGCTCTTTGAAAGTTTGTTTGACAAGGGGGTTAGAGTGCCCACTACCATTCGTTGACAACAACAAACACCTCTCAAAACTTTATTTTTTATGCTCTCTATATGATTTCAAAACTTGAAAAGCTCTAGCACATGATTTAATCCCCGCTTCCCTCTGCGAAAGGGCCTTTCTTTTACTTTATGTTGAGTCAGTTTACCTACTTCTTTCTATCTTAGAAGCAAACACTTGTGTCAACTGTTTGCACTGATTCTTACATGCTTACTTATTGCACTTATTATATTACTTTCTGTTAACAATTATCCATGAGATATGCATGTTGAAAGTTGAAAGCAATTGCTGAAACTTAAATCTTCCTTTGTGTTGCTTCAAAACCTCTTATTAAGAATCTATTGCTTTATGAGTTAACTCTTATGCAAGACTTTTTGATGCTTGTCTTGAAAGTACTATTCATGAAAAGTTTTTGCTATATGATTCAGTTGTTTAGTCATTATATTTTTGTTAGCAAACTATAGACCATTGCTTTGAGTCACTTCATTCATCTCATATGCTTTACAATAGTATTGATCAAGATTATGTTGGTAGCATGTCACTTCAGAAATTATTCTTTTTATCGTTTACCTACTTGAGGGCGAGTAGGAAATAAGCTTCGGGGTGCTTGATACGTCTCCAACGTATCTATAATTTCTTATGTTCCATGCTAGTTTTATGACAATACCTACATGTTGTATTCATACTTTATAATGTTTTTATGCATTTTCTGGGACTAACCTATTAACAAGATGCCACAGTGCCAGTTCCTGTTTTCTGCTGTAATTTGATTTCAGAAAAGCTAGTTTACAAATATTTTCGGAATTGGACGAAACAAAAGTCCACGACCCTATTTTCCACAGAGTGTTCCATAAGACCGAAGAAGAGTCGAGGAAGGCCAGCAGGGGGCCCACACCATAGGGCAGCGCGGCAGTGGGGCCCCCCGCACCGACATGTGGGGAGGGAGCCCCCTGGCTCCCCCAACGCTGTCCCTTCGCCTATTTATTCCTTCGTCCCCGAAAACCCTAACATGGAGAGCAAAAATACCAAAACAGTTCCAGAGACGCCACCGCCGTCAACCCTATCTCGGGGGGGGGGGGGGGGTTCAGAAGATCTCCTCCGGCACCCTGCCGGAGAGGGGAATCATCACCGGAGGGCTCTACATCACCATGCCCTCCTCCGGACTAATGCGTGAGTAGTTCATCCTTGGACGACGGGTCCATAGCAGTAGCTAGATGGTTGTCTTCTCCTATTGTGCCATCATGTTTAGATCTTGTGAGCTGCCTATCATGATCAAGATCATCTATTTGTAATGCTACATGTTGTTTTTGTTGGGATCCGATGAATATGGAATACTATGTCAAGTTGATTATTGATCTATCATATATGTGTTATTTATGATCTTGCATGCTCTCCGTTGCTAGTAGAGGCTCTGGCCAAGTTGATACTTGTGACTCCAAGAGGGATTATTTATGCTAGATAGTGGGTTCATGTCTCCATTGAATCTGGGGGAGTGACAGCAACCCCTAAGGTTGTGGATGTGTTGTTGCCACTAGGGATAAAACATCAATGCTTTGTCTAAGGATATTTGTATTGTTTACATTACGCATTGTACTTAATGCAATTGTCTGTTGTTTGCAACTTAATACTGGAAGGGGTGCAGATGCTAACCCGAAGGTGGACTTTTTAGGCATAGATGCATACTGGATGGAGGTCTATGTTCTTTGTCGTAATGCCCTAAGTAAATCTCATAGTAGTCATCATGATATGTATGTGCATTGTTATGCCCTCTCTATTTGTCAATTGCCCAACTGTAATTTGTTCACCCAACATGTTATTTATCTTATTGGAGAGACACCCCTAGTGAACTATGGACCCCGGTCCATTCTTTTACATCTTAAGTACAACCTACTGCAATCATTGTTCTCTTTTGTTTTCTGCAAGCAAACATCATTTTCCACACCATACGTTTAATCCTTTGTTTTCAGCATGCCGGTGAGATTGACAACCTCACTGTTAAGTTGGGGCAAAGTAGTTTGATTGTGTTGTGCAGGTTCCACGTTGGCGCCGGAATCCCTGGTCTTGCGCCGCACTACACTCCTTCACCAACAACCTTCACGTGATCTTCATCTCCTACTTGTTCGATAACCTTGGTTTCTTACTGAGGGAAAACTCGCTGTTGTACTCATCATACCTTCCTCTTGGGGTTCCCAACGGACGTGTGCTTTACCGTCACAAGCAGTCACCATGCTTATCTGGTTGATTGCTTGATGGTTTTGGATGGATGGTTGGGTTCTGTGATGGTTGGTGCTGTTCTTGAGCAAGAACAGGATGAACTCTATCCTATTTCACTCTCTGGTTTCCTGGTGAATGTTTATCTATCGACTGTGTATCATTTCTAGGGTTTGTGCTCTTTTTATACCCCTGATACTTCTTCTCTGGCCATGCCACACAAGCCTGGCTTGGCCTGGTGACTAGGCTTTGCCTTGCCTTGCTGTTGGTTGCACAACAACTCATGAGTTGTGTGCTCATATGGTGAAACTTGAGCCCCTGGGTGTGCTCAGGTTTGGTCTGCTTCATCTTATCCTTGTGTTGTCCATGGTTTTGGACAAGCACAAGTGTCAATGACACTTGGTTCCTTCCAAAACTGAATACTGGCTTACTATTTAACCCTTGCATAGCATTTCTCTCTGATCTTGCAGGTTTTGAAGGTGAATATGACTACAGAAGCATTTCTTCCAAGTCATAAACTTAGTATTTTAGTTTAGGATCAAATGATGTAATCTTCTTTTTTATTTTTGTTTATTTTTTTCATTAAATTCTTGTATCAAGAATATTGTGAAGACAATGTATGTGTGTATGTTTATCAATAAAGCTCAAGGTTTCTCTATGAGCTTATTTGTATTTGTAATAATTCTATTTTTAAATGTTTGTTGTATTTATATTTCAATTTGAAATTCAAAGTCTTTTGAATTATGAGTTGTATTTAAATTATGAATTCATATTTCATATTCACTGTTGCTTATTGTTTATTCTTTGAGTTACCAATTCAATATATATTGTTATATGAAATCAAATCCCAAAATCAACAAGATACAAAAGAGTTCATGTCAAATTTCATATCTCAACTTGCCTAACCCTAATTGCAATTGAGAGAGAACCTCGATCCCTCTTAGGTTTAGTTGCAATAAGGCGTGAAAATTTCCCCCATTTTGCGATGAAATGCACATCCCATTCCTAAATCTACCCTTCGATGTTCCTATGTTCTGGGTTATTACAGCCTCTCCCCCCTTAATAGAAACTTCGTCCCGAAGTTAAGATTGGTACCTGAATAGCTCGGGGTAAAACTTCCTGAGCTCTGCTTCCGTCTCCCAGGTTGCTTCTCGCTCAGGGTGATGTTGCCATTGAATCTTGCAATATTTGATTGCTCTATTTCTTAACTTCTTCCATTGTACCTCCAATATCTTTTCAGGCTTCTCCACGTAGGTTAGGTCTGATTGCAACTCTAGTTCTTCATGTGAGACTGGATCATCTGGTGCCTTCAAACACTTTCTGAGTTGTGATACATGGAATACATTGTGAATCAGACTTAGTTGCTTAGGTAATTCCAATTCAAAAGTTGTTCCTCGGTTCTGACTGAGTATTTTGAATGGTCCTATGGTATCGAGGACTTAATTTTCCTTTTACTCCGAACCTCTTGAGTCCTTTCATTGGGCTAACTTTCAGATATACCATGTCTCCCACTTTTGGTTCACAAACTCTTCTTTTCTGGTCGGCATAACTCTTTTGTCGACTCTGAGCTATCTTGAGTCTATCCCGGATAACCTCGATGACTCCTTGTCTCTCCTTGATGTAGTCCGGTGTAAACTCCTTGTTCTCCCATGTTTCAAACCAACAGATTGGAGATCTACACTTCCTCCCGTACAATGCTTCATACGGTGCCATTTGTATGCTACTCTGATAGCTATTGTTGTATGAGAATTCTGCTAATGGTAGATGGTCCTCCCATGAGCCTCCAAAATCTAGAGCACAAGCTCTAAGCATGTCTTCCAGTATTTGATTGGTTCTTTTGGTTTGTCCTCCGGTTTGTGGGTGATATGCGGTGCTAAAATCAAACTTGGATCCCAAAACTTCTTGGAGTTGTTTCCAAAATGCTGATGTGAAGATCGAACCTCTATCTGAGACTATCTTCTTTGGTACTCCATGTTTGCTAACTATCTCCTTGACATAAATATCCACAAGCTTCTCAGAATTATCTTTCTGGTTTACTGCTATGAAATGAGCACTCTTGGTAAGTCTATCTACTATTACCCATATCATATCCTTCTTTTTACTAGTCATTGGTAGACTAGTAACAAAATCCATTCCAATTTCATCCCATTTCCACTCTGGTATCTCTAAAGGTTTTAGTAATCCAGCAGGACTCTGATGTTCTGCTTTCACTCGCTAACATGTATGACATTTCGAAACATATTGAGCTATCTCTCTCTTCATGTTGTTCCACCAAAACATTTCTTTCAAATCCATGTACATTTTAGTACTTCCCGGATGTATTGAATAAGGGTTTCATGTCCTTCCTTCAATATGATTGCCTTCACTTCCGGATCATCCGGTACACACATCCTCTTCTGAAAGTATAAAGAATCAAACTCTCCGAGATTGAAGTCTGATGGTTTACCTTCTCCTATCCTCTTGATCTTTTATTGAATGAATTGATCATCAACTTGCTTTGGGATGATCTCATACTTTAAATCAGAATACATCTCATCCATGATCCTCATGGTTGCTATATTTCCCACTGTATCACCTTGGATGAGTAAGATCTGGGCTTCTTCTAGCTCTTTCCGAAGTTCCATTGGAATTTCCCATTTCGTAGGTTGATTCTCGGTACTCTTTCTATTTAAAGCATATGCTACTTGATGTCTACGTGTGCTTCTATTCTTGTAGACAGTGTTGGGCCTCCAAGAGCAGAGGTTTGTAGAATAGCATCAAGTTTCCCTTAAGTGAATCACCCAAGGTTTATCAAACTCAGGGAGGTAGAGGTCA
This sequence comes from Lolium perenne, assembly GCF_019359855.2. Taxonomy (NCBI): domain Eukaryota; kingdom Viridiplantae; phylum Streptophyta; class Magnoliopsida; order Poales; family Poaceae; genus Lolium; species Lolium perenne. Next base: position 195,904,930 of record NC_067245.2, read on the forward strand.
GAGATATCCCTCTCAAGCAACCCTGCAATTAAGATACAAGAAGTCTCTTGTGTCCCCAACACACCTAATACACTTTTCAGATGTATAGGTGCACTAGTTCGGCGAAGAGATAGTGAAATACAAGTAATATGGATGATTATAAGTAGTAATTGCAATCTGAAATAAAAATGGCAGTAAGCGAACATGTAGCAGAACTTGTTGGAAACGGTGTTTCAATGCTTAGAAACAAGGCCTAGGGATCATACTTTCACTAGTGGACACTCTCAACAATGATCACATAATTGAATAAATAAATGCTACTCTCAAACACTCTCTTGTTGGATGACAAACACCATTCATTGTGTAGGGCTACAAAAGCACACCTCAAGCCGGAGTAAACAAGCTCCACAACGTCATAAAGGAATCACACACGATGCGCACACTGTCACCATCACACCGTGGAGAGTGACTCCGGAGTTCATATTAAAGTAACCTCTAGAGTGCATAATAGACAAGAGTAACATCTACATATTCAACTAGATCACAAAGCTCATGATCACATAAAGATCACACCATGGGAGATAGAGATGAACCACATAGCTACCGGTAGAGCCCTCAGCCTCGGGGGAGAACTACTCCCTCCTCATCATGGGAGACAGCAACGGTGATGAAGATGGCGGTGGTGTCGATGGAGATGACTCCGGGGGCAATTCCCCGTCCCGGCGGCGTGCCAGAACAGAGATTCTGTCCCCCGAAACTTGTCTTCGCGATGGCGGCGGCTACGGAACTCTTCGTGGAATATGACTGATTATTTTAGGGTTTTCGCGACGGGGAGAATATATAGGCGGAAGGGCGGCCTCGGAGGGGCACCAGGGTGCCCTCTCCACCTGGTGGCGCGGCCAGGGGTGTGCCCGCGCTTAGGTATGGTGTGGGAGCCCCTTGTCCCCCCTCTGGCTCTCCGGATCCGTCTCGTCAAAGTATTGACTTCTGTCTTCGTTGGGTCCAATTCCGAGAATATTTCCTGTGTAGAATTTCTGAAACCAAAAACAGCAGAAAACAGGAAGTGGCACTTCGGCATCTTGTTAATAGGTTAGTACCGGAAAATGCATCAAAATGATATAAAGTGTGAGAAAAACATGTAGGTATTGTCATAAAACTAGCATGGAACATAAGAAATTATAGATACGTTGGAGACGTATCAAGCATCCCCAAGCTTAGTTCCTACTCGCCCTCGAGTAGTTAAACGATAAAAAGAATAATTTCTGAAGTGACATCCTACTATCGTTATCTTGATCAATACTATTGTAAAGTATATGAGATGAATGAAGTGATTCAAAGCAATGGTAAAGATGATGATTAAACAACTGCATCATATAGCAAAGACTTTTCATGAATAGTACTTTCAAGACAAGCATCAAAAAGTCTTGCATAAGAGTTAACTCATAAAGCAATAGATTCTTAATAGAAGGTTTTGAAACAACACAAAGGAAGATTTAAGTTTCAGCAATTGCTTTCAACTTTCAACATGTATATCTCATGGATAATTGTCAATACAAAGTAATATGATGAGTGCAAATAAGCAAGTATGTAAGAATCAATGCACACAGTTGACACAAGTGTTTGCTTCTAAGATAGAAGGAAGTAGGTAAACTGACTCAACACAAAGTAAAAGAAAGGCCCTTCGCAGAGGGAAGCAGGGATTACTCATGTGCTAGAGCTTTTTATTTTGAAAACATGGAAACAATTTTGTCAACGGTAGTAATAATTCATATGTGTTATGCATAAAACCTCCTATAAGTTGCAAGCCTCATGCATCGAATACCAATAGTGCCCGCACCTTGTCCTAATTAGCTCGGACTTACATGGATTATCATTGCATTACATATGTTTCAACCAAGTGTCACAAAGGGGTACCTCTATGCCACATGTACAAAGGTCCAAGGAGATAGATCGCATTTGATTTCTTAGTTTTGATAAATCTCAACTTGAGGACATCCATATCGGGACAACATAGAAAACAGATAATGGACTCCTCTTTTATGCTTTAAGCATTCAACAACAGATAATATTCTCATAAGATATTTGAGGATTAATGTCCAAGCTGAAACTTCCACCATGATAAATGGCTTTGGTTGGCGGCCCAATGTTCTTCTCTAACAATATGCATACTCAAACCATTTAATCATGAGAAATCTCCCTTACTTCAAACAAGACGAACATGCATAGCAACTCACATGATATTCAACAAAGGTGTAACAGGTTGATGGCGTCCCCAGAAACATGGTTACCGCTCAACAAGCAACTTATAAGAACTAAGATACGTAAGCAACATATTCATTACCACAATAGTTTTTAGGCTACTTTCCCATGAGCTATGTATTGCAAAGACAAGGAATGAAATTTTTAAAGGTAGCACGCAAGCAATTTACTTTGGAATGGCAGAAAAATACCACATAGTAGGTAGTTATGGTGGACACAAATGGCATAAGTTTTGGCTCAAGGTTTTGGATGCACGAGAAGCATTCCCTCTCAGTACAAGGCTTTGGCTAGCAAGGTTGTTTGAAGCAAACACAAGTATGAACCGGTACAACAAAACTTACATAAGAACATATTGCAAGCATTATAAGACTCTACACTGGCTTCGTTGTTGCTCAAACACTTTTACCAGAAAATATCTAGACTTTAGAGAGACCAATCATGCAAACCAAATTTCAACAAGCTCTACAGTAGTTCTCCACTAATAGGTAAACTGACTCAACATAAATTAAAAGAAAGGCCCTTTCGCAGAGGGAAGCAGGGATTAAATCATGTGCTAGAGCTTTTCAAGTTTTGAAATCATATAGAGAGCATAAAAAATAAAGTTTTGAGAGGTGTTTGTTGTTGTCAACGAATGGTAGTAGGCACTCTAACCCCCTTGTCAAACAGACTTTCAAAGAGCGGCTCCCATGAAGGACGTTATCTCTACCAGCAAGGTAGATCATCCCTCTTCTCTTTTGTTTACACATGTATTTTAGTTTTATTTATAGATGACACTCCTCCCAACCTTTTGCTTTCACAATCCATGGCTAACCGAATCCTCGGGTGCCTTCCAACATTTCTCATACCATGGAGGAGTGTCTATTGCAAAATTAAGTTGCTTACTGATAAATCAGGGCAAAACATGTGAAGAGAATTATTAATGAAAGTTAATTAATTGGGGCTGGGCACCCTGTTGCCAGCTCTTTTTGTAAAATTATTGGATAAGCGGATGTATATGCCACTAGTCCATTGGTGAAAGTCTGCCCAACAAGATTGAAAGATAAAACACCACATACTTCCTCATGAGCTATAAAACATTGACACAAATAAGGAGTAATAAAGTTTTGAATTGTTTAAAGGTAGCACATGAAGTATTTACTTGGAATGGCAGAAAAATACCACATAGTAGGTAGTTATGGTGGACACAAATGGCATAGGTTTTGGCTCAAGGTTTTGGATGCACGAGAAGCATTCCCTCTCAGTACAAGGCTTTGGCTAGCAAGGTTGTTTGAAGCAAACACAAGTATGAACCGATGCAAAGAAACTTACATAAGAACATATTGCAAGCATTATAAGACTCTACACTGGCTTCGTTGTTGCTCAAACACTTTTACCAGAAAATATCTAGACTTTAGAGAGACCAATCATGCAAACCAAATTTCAACAAGCTCTACAGTAGTTCTCCACTAATAGGTTTAAACTACATGATGCAAAAGCTTAAACATGATCTACTTGAGAGCTCAAAATAATTACCAAGTATCAAATTATTCAAGACAATATACCAATTACCACATGAAGCATTTTCTGTTTCCAACCAAATAGCAATAAATGAAGCGACTTTCAGCTTTCGCCATGAACATTAAAAACGAAGAACACAAGTGTTCATATGAAAAAGCGGAGCGTGTCTTTCTCCCACACAATGAATGCTAGGATCCGATTTTATTCAAACACAAACAAAAATAAAAACAAACAGACGCTCCAAGTAAAGAACATAAGATGTGACGGAATAAAAATATAGTTTCACTAGAAAATATCTAGACCTTAGAGAGACCAATCATGCAAACCAAATTTCAACAAGCTCTACAGTAGTTCTCCACTAATATATTTAAATTACATGATGCAAGAGATTAAACATGATCCATGAGAGCTCAAAACAATTGCCAAGTATCAAATTATTCAAGACAATATACCAATTACCACATGAAGCATTTTCTGTTTCCAACAAAATAACAATAAGTGCTGCGGCTTTTAACTTTAGCCATGAATATTAAAGTAAAAGCGAAGAACACTAGTGTTCATATGAAAAAGCGGAGCGTGTCTCTCTCCCACACAAGGATTGCTAGGATCCGAATTTATTCAAAAACAAACAAAAATAAAAACAAACAGACGCTCCAAGTAAAGCACATAAGATGTGACGGAATAAAAATATAGTTTCACTAGAGGTGACCTGATAAGTTGTTGATGAAGAAGGGGGATGCCTTGGGCATCCCCAAGCTTAGATGCTTGAGTCTTCTTGAAATATGCAGGGATGAACCACGGGGGCATCCCCAAGCTTAGACTTTTCACTCTTCTTGATCATATCATATCATCCTCCTCTCTTGACCCTTGAAAACTTCCTCCACACCAGACTCAAAACAATCTCATTAGAGGGTTAGTGCATAATCAAAAAATCACATGTTCAGAGAGGACACAATCATTCTTAACGCTTCTGGACATTACCCAAGGCTACTGAAAGTTAATGGAACAAAGAAATCCACTCAACACAGTAAAAGAGGCAATGCGAAATAAAAGGCAGAATCTGTCAAAACAGAACAGTCCGTAAAGACGAATTTTTTCGAGGCACTTAACATGCTCAAATGAAAAATCTCAAATTGAACGAAAGTTGCGTACATATCTGAGGATCACGCATGAATTTTTTCAGCATTTTACGAGTTTCCTACAGAGAGATCTACTCAAATTCGTGACAGGTAAAAATCTGTTTCTGCGCAGGAATCCAAATCTAGTATCAACTTTACTATCAAAGACTTTACTTGGCACAACAACGAAATAAACATGATAAGGAGAGGTTGCTACAGTAGTAACAACTTCCAAGACACAACAAAACAGTAGCAAAATAAAAACATGGGTTATCTCCCAAGAAGTGTTTTCTTTATAGCCATTAAGATGGGCTCAATAATTTTAATGATGCTCGCGCAAGAAATAAGAGTTGAAGCAAAAGAGAGCATCAAAAGCAAATAAGAAACACTTTTAAGTCTAGCCCACTTCCTATGAAAAGGAATCTTGTAAATAAACAAGTCATGTAAGCATAATGCAACAATCATAGAAAGGCAACACAAGCACAACAACTTCAAGATTCTCAACATAAAGAGGGGAAACTTAATATTATTAAGATGCATATAACCATGTTTCCCTCTCTCATAATAACTTTCAGTAGCATCATGAACAAACTCAACAATATAACTATCACATGAAACATTCTTATCATGAGCTACATGCATAAAATTATTACTCTCCACATAAGCATAGTCATTACTATTAATTGTAGTGGGAGCAAATTCAATAAAATAGCTATCATTATTATTCTCATCACCATAATCATCATATATAGGAGGCATATTGTAATCATAATTAATCTTCTCCTCAATAGTAGGTGGACCGAAAATATGATAGTCATCATTGTAATCATCATATATCGGAGGTAAAGTATCACCAAAATAAATTTTCTCCTCCATGCTTGGGGGACTAAAAATATCATGCTCATCAAAACCAGCTTCCCCAAGCTTAGAACTTTCTATATCATTATGGAAATAAACATGGATAGTACTAATACTATGACAATTATTAACATCATCATTTTCAGAATTAGTGTCCCAGAGATCTTCAATATCAAAAGTAGTGTGCTCTTCCAAATCATGATCACTAATATAGGTAAATGGCATAGGAAGATCATTGTACTCAGATTCATTATCATAATAATCATTAGGAGCAACATACTTACGGTTACCTATCGTTATCTCATACACGCGAGGATATGCCGTTGCCTCTTTCTTTTTATTCCCCCTCTTCTTCCTCTTCTTCGTTCCCTTCTTCTTCTTCTTTTCCTTCTCCTCGTTCCCTTCTTTAGGAGGAAGAGGCTTGAAGGGAGGCTTCTCCACATAACCTGATTTATTTCCAGAAACAATAGAAGAAACTTGGGAGGATTCCTCCTTTTCATTAATAAGTTTGAAACACACATCAGTCCTATCATATTTTGGCAAAGTGTCTTCTTCTAAAATATTTTGTATGTAAGTATTTGTGTGGCAATTATCAATGCAATAAGAAAGACACCCATGCAGGACACTATTAATATCAAGAGCACTCATATCCACCAAAGAAGTTTTTCTCAATAACTCTTCACACCCCAAAAATAAAGTAAGTTCATCATGCTGATTAGGAGTGATTTCATCATCACAATACAAATTTGCAGCACTCATAAGGTTCGAATTATCATTGGAGGAGCATTGAAAATTAAAATGACCCACTCTATGGCAAAGTTCACAAATAAAAGGATAGAGGGCACAAACTTTTTCACCAAGATCATCTAGAGCCCTAGACCACTTTCTAGTTTTTTCATTCCTATGATGGATACAATATTCTTCTTCAATTTTATTCTTTACACAAGGTCTATGAACTCCACAAAAATTAACATGCTTATAGGAAATATCATTTTCAGAAGTTTGAGCATGTTTATTGCAATCATTAACAACAATTTCATTTTCCATGCAAGTGTCTTTAAAAGGTTCATGAGACATGTACCAATTTTCTTTAGGAACATTAATATGAGAAGCAAAGGCTCTATAGCAATCGACCATAATTTGAGGCTCAAGACCATATTTAGCACTAAGCTCTTGAAAATCAGCAGTTTGAGCGAAAGACTTAATGCAATCATACTCGTAGTTTATACCTGATTCCTTACCTTTGTCATTCTCCCAATCTTCAGTATTGCTTTGAATTCTTTCAAGAAGATCCCATCTAGCTTCAACCTCCTTGCTTGTGAAAGATCCCTCCAAACAGGCATCTAGATAGTCCTTGTGGTGTCCTGAAAGCCTTGCATAAAAATTATTAGTAATAACATTACGGGGGAGCTCATGAATGGGACATTTGAACATTAGTGACTTCAATCTCCCCCATGCTTGGGAAATACTCTCTCCATCACGAGGATAAAAGTTATAAATGTAATTCCTATCAACATGCACTTCATGAGGAGGATAAAATTTAGAATAAAAGAGAGGTACAATTTCCTCCCAACCAATAGATCGACCGTTCTTCAGCATCTTATACCATTCTGCAGCTCTGCCCTTCAGAGATATAGAGAATAGCTTCCTCTTAACTTGGTCCTTTGAAATACCTGCACTCTCGAACAACTCGCATAATTCATGTATAAAGAGTAAATGATCACTAGGATGGACAGTCCCATCTCCAAAATAGCAATTGTTCATAGCAAGTTTAACAATTTTCATAGGTATCTTGAAAGGAATACTTTCAGTAGGTGGATTTAAAATATCACAAGCATCATTAGAGTTATCGCATATGGGAGATAAAGTATTATCAGAGCAAATTTTCTCCCCTAAAGCTGGGAAGCTAAAAAGATCATGAAAACTAGCTTCCCCAAGCTTAGACTTTTCCATAGCATTAGCAGTAATTGCGTTCATACTAATAACATTGCTACTAGCATGCAAATAAGGTTCCATAGGTTTTTAATTTTCGCATCAAACAATTCATGTCTTAACTCAGGAAAAAGATTAAAAAGCTCACTAAATTTGTTGTTTTCCATTATGCCTAACTAGTGAAAAATAAAAACAAGAGACAAAAAGATAAAATTGCAGAATCTAAAGGAGATAGCTTCGAGCACTCACACACCGGCAACAGTGCTAGGAAATAGCTTAGTAGTCGGAGGATGTGAATACCTTTTACCTTACCTCCCCGGCAACGGCGCCAGAAAATAGCTTGATGTCTACGTGTGCTTCTATTCTTGTAGACAGTGTTGGGCCTCCAAGAGCAGAGGTTTGTAGAACAGCAGCAAGTTTCCCTTAAGTGAATCACCCAAGGTTTATCGAACTCAGGGAGGTAGAGTTCAGAGATATCCCTCTCAAGCAACCCTGCAATTAAGATACAAGAAGTCTCTTGTGTCCCCAACACACCTAATACACTTGTCAGATGTATAGGTGCACTAGTTTGGCGAAGAGATAGTGAAATACAAGTAATATGGATGATTATAAGTAGTAGTTGCAATCTGAAATAAAAATGGCAGCAAGCGAACATGTAGCAGAACTTGTTGGAAACGGTGTTTCAATGCTTAGAAACAAGGCCTAGGGATCATACTTTCACTAGTGGACAGTCTCAACAATGATCACATAATTTAATAAATAAATGCTACTCTCAAACACTCTCTTGTTGGATGACAAACACCATTCATTGTGGAGGGCTACAAAAGCACACCTCAAGCCGGAGTAAACAAGCTCCACAATGTCATAAAGGAATCACACACGATGTGCACACTGTCACCATCACACCGTGGAGAGTGACTCCGGAGTTCATATTAAAGTAACCTCTAGAGTGCATAATAGACAAGAGTAACATCTACATATTCAACTAGATCACAAAGCTCATGATCACATAAAGATCACACCATGGGAGAGAGAGATGAACCACATAGCTACCGGTAGAGCCCTCAGCCTCGGGGGAGAACTACTCCCTCCTCATCATGGGAGACAGCAACGGCGATGAAGATGGCGGTGGTGTCGATGGAGATGACTCCGGGGGCAATTCCCCGTCCCGACGGCGTGCCGGAACAGAGATTCCGTCCCCCGAAACTTGTCTTCGCGATGGCGGCGGCTACGAAACTCTTCGTGGAATATGACTGATTATTTTAGGGTTTTCGCGACGGGGAGAATATATAGGCGGAAGGGCGGCCTCGGAGGGGCACCAGGGTGCCCTCCCCACCTGGTGGCGCGGCCAGGGGTGGGCCCGCGCCCAAGTATGGTGTGGGAGCCCCTTGGCCCCCCTCTGGCCCCTCTCTGGCTCTCTGGATCCGTCTCATCAAAGTATTGACTTCTGTCTTCGTTGGGTCCAATTCCGAGAATATTTCCTGTGTAGAATTTCTGAAACCAAAAACAGCAGAAAACAGGAACTGGCACTTAAACATCTTGTTAATAGGTTAGTACCGGAAAATGCATCAAAATGATATAAAGTGTGAGAAAAACATGTAGGTATTGTCATAAAACTAGCATGGAACATAAGAAATTATAGATACGTTGGAGACGTATCACTACTACATTAGCTTTGCCTGGTGTATAGTTGATTGTCAGTTCATAGTCCTTAATCAACTCTAACCATCTCTTTTGTCTCATGTTTAATTCCTTTTAGGTAAAGAAATACTTCAAACTTTTATGATCTGTATATAACTCACATTTGGATTCATAAAGAAATTGTCTCCAACTCTTCAAAGCATACACAACTACCGCCAACTCTAAGTCATGTACTGGCTAGTTATGTTCATGTGGCTTTAGTTGTCTTGATCCATAAGCTATCACTTTACGATCCTGCATTAGAACACATCCAAGTCCAGTCTTGGAAGCATCACAATACACCGTGTAATCCTTTCCGGGTTCAGGAACTGCTAACACTGGTGTTGTGGTTAAATTCTCCTTGAGTGTCTGAAAACTTGCTTCACACTCATCAGTCCACACAAATGGGGTTTTTTTTCTTGAGTAACTTGGTCATTGGTCCTGCAATCTTTGAAAATCCCTCAATGAATCTTTGATAATAGCCTGCCATTCCAAGAAATCCTCTTATTTCCTTAGCATTTTTGGGTGACTTCCAATCCAATACTGACTGAACCTTGCTTGGATTCACCGCTATTCCTTCTTTGGTTATGACATGTCCAAGAAATTCAACACTATCTAACCAAAACTTGCACTTGCTGAACTTTTCATACAGTTGATGTTCTCTCAAAATCTGCAAAACTATCTTCAAATGCTTGGCATGTTCTGCTTTATCTTTGGAATAGATCAAAATGTCGTCAATGAACACTATCACGAACTTGTCCAGGTATTTCATGAATATTTTGTTCATCAAATTCATGAAAATAGTTGGTGCATTAGTTAGTCCGAATGGTACAACCAAGTATTCATGATGTCCATACCTTGATACGAACGCTGTTTTTGGAACATCTTCCTTTTTGATCTTAATTTGATGGTATCCTGACCTTAAATCTATCTTTGAGAAGACTCCAGCTCCTTGAACTTGATAAAAAAGATCTTGTATCCTAGGTAAAGGGTACTTGTTCTTGATTATTACATTGTTAAGATTCCTGTAATCTCCACACATTCTCTTAACTCCATCTCTTTTATCCACAAAAATAACTGGTGTACCCCATGGTGAAACACTTTCTTGGATAAATCCCTTCTGTTCCAGCTCATCGATCCGAGCTTTCAGTTCCACAAGCTCCTTTGGTCCCATCTTATATGGTGGTTGAGCTATTGGTGTTGTGCCTGGGATTAGGTCTATTGTAAACTCTATCTCTATATCGGGTGGCATTCCCAGTAGTTCCTTAGGAAATACATCTAGAAACTCATTTACTACAGGGATGTCTTCAATCTTCACCTCCTTCAGACTGTTAAGCTCTAATCCTATCTCCAACTGAGTATACTTATCTCCTTGGAACACTATCTGACCTCCCATGGAATTGCGAAGTGATACTGTTTTGTCTCCACAGTTAATCACTGCTCCATTCTCCGTCAACCAGTCCATTCCTAAGATGACTGATATATCCTTCATGGGAATGATGAATAGGTCCGCGAAATATACACAGTCACTTATGGTTATGACCTGTGCTTCTTTCACGTGGGTTACTAAGATCGTTCCCCCCGCAGATAAGACAGTTATGGGGTATTCTAACTTAGAACATCTAAGCCCGAAATTTTCCACAAACTCCCGTGCAAAAAAATGATGTGGTTGCCCCAGTATCAAATAAGACTTTGCCAGGATGAGTAAGAATGCTGAGCGTACCTAAGACTGCTTGATCTGACTCTCCCACTTGCTCCAAGGTTGTGCAATTCAGCTTTCCATATGGTTTGCCCCTCTTGTTGTTGTAGTAGTTGCGGTTGTTGTTGTTGTTATTGTTTGCACCTAAAACTCGTCGTCCCCCCGAGTTCTGTCTGCTCCATGATGCCTTGTTCGGACACTCTGGCTTGATGTGTCCCTCTTTCCCACAACCATAACATATGATCCTGGGCTTCTGACAGTCCTTCTGCACATGTCCCTTCTGTCCACAACTGTGACAGATAATCTGGTTCTTGGTTCTGATTCTGACCTCCCTGGTTTATTGATTACCAGTAGGTCGGAATCAGGGTTTGAAACTCCGGTCTGGTGTTGGTTTACTGACTGGGTACTTCCTTGGCTCGATACGAGCCCTCTTCCTCATATCCTCCTGGACCTGCCTGTAGTAATCCTCGAAAGTGATTGCCGAGTCAATCAGTTCCTGGAATTCTGCAGTCCGTGCCAACCTCAGTTGCATCTTCATGTATGGATTCATGCCTTTCATGAATCGCTTCTTTCTTTTCTCATCTGAGTCAACCTCCTCAGGTGCATATCTTGACAGCCTGTTGAAATCACGAACATACTGCATGATTGGTGCAGTGTTTTGATGTAGTTCGTCAAACTCCCTCTTCTTTAACTCCACCACGCTCTCCGGAACATGAGCATCCCAAAACTTCTTCTTGAATTCCTCCCAGGTGAACACCTTTTCTGGAGGGTGTACTGCCACAAGGTTCTCCCACCATGATGCCGCTGGTCCTGACAACAGATAAGTGGCATACCAAATCTTCTCCTCATCGTTGCATCCAACGGTCTTCAACTTCCTTTCTGTATCCATGAGCCAGTCTTCTGCATCCATTGGTTCTGGAGCTGATGCAAAAGGTAGTGGTCTTGCATTTTGAAAGTCTGATAGGGTTACTCCTTTGCCTTCATTACCCATGTCGTTAATGACATGAGTAAAGAAGTCCTGCATATTCTTGTTTTGGTTTTCCTGGTACCTCCTCCTATCTTCCTCCATTGCTCTCATGTATTGTTGGAAATCTGGATGCATCACTGGGTGTGGTGGTGGTGGTGCATTCTCCTCTCTAGCTGATGCATCTGCTTCCTCTTTTTTCTCTCGCCTCCCGCTCTCTTTGAGCATCTTCGGTTTCAACTAACGCCATGTTCCCCCTAGTCCTGTAACAAAGAGTGATTACTCATAATTACACCATGCAAATGTTTTCTGAGCTCAACTCATTGCCCAGAACTAGTCACACAATGAAATCAATAAGCAAATCCAAAGCAAACATTTATTATGTATATACACTGTATATAACATAACATTACACACATATATTACATGTGGTATATATAACCACTTATTTGGCTCAAAGCCCAAGCCAACGGAATTTTAAAAATATGTTCTAGTACAATACCACCTATACTACATTCTTCTTCTCCAGAGTTCTACTCCTCATCGTCTTCATTCACCTCCGCGTACATTCCTGGAGTCCATCCGGTACATTGGTTGGTCTTCCGGACACCGTCCGGAACAAATGTCCTTCCAGTAGGGATGTAGTCTGAATCGGATGAAGTACCGAGACAGATATCTGTCATGCCAAAGTAACTGGACAATGACTCGTATGTATCCCCAGTAGGATACACACCTCCCTCACTCGCCATCAATGAAGGGTTTCTATCCACCTGCCCCCTCATCTTCTTCGATCTTCCTCTTCTTCACTCCAGAACTCTCACCTACCTCGTACTGAGATGTTTTGGATACCCCCATCTCCAAGTCTAAAGAAATGGAGTCAGTACCTTTCTCTTCCTATCCATAGTTTTGGTTAATATTTTGGTTAACCTCGCCCCCTTCATCATCTGTATCACAAGTGATGGGTTATCCTTCATCCCCAAATTGTTCCCCGAAACGCCAGCCAGTCGAGTTCTCGATTGGTGACTCCGGGCAGTTTAGGTTTCTGGAATCATCTCCCCTATTTCCCGAGCCATATGATGCTGACACTTGTGGATAGTGTGGAACGAAGTTGGGTGTGAGTGGTTCTCTTTTCGGCTCCTGGTCACTCAAATCTACAAAACTGTTTAGCTTAAAGAAAGGTGTGGTGTGTTGTGGTTGTGCCCTAAGTTCATGCATTCGAGCCTGGACTTTGTCAGGGTATGTGAACTCATCTAGCTTGTGGGTGACCTCCTCCACCATCTTCATGTGCAGTAGGTACATAGAAGTCAATAAAGACTTACAGTTATCCATGTGTTGGGCTGCTACCTCAGGATGTTTGTGTGCCATAACCAGGTGGTTCAAGGAAGGATCCTCATCTTCCTCGGCATGAGGCACATGTGAATATGGTGAACACAACAGCTCCACAGATTTGTGTTGCATGATTTCGAGTATTGCTTTGAAAATACCCATATGGTATGCCGTGGTAAGTGTCTTGGCTTCTCCATACGGCATGATTCGACTCATCAACAGTGTGTCAGGAAGTTGTACATAGACTTGATGACGCGTGAAGCACACGTCCGTTGGGAACCCCAAGAGGAAGGTGTGATGCGTACAGCAGCAAGTTTTCCCTCAGTAAGAAACCAAGGTTATCGAACCAGTAGGAGATGAAGGCCACGTGAAGGTTGTTGGTGAAGGAGTATAGTGCGGCGCAACACCAGGGATTCCGGCGCCAACGTGGAACCTGCACAACACAATCAAAATACTTTGCCCCAACTTAACAGTGTGGTTGTCAATCTCACCGGCTTGCTGTAAACAAAGGATTAAACGTATGGTGTGGAGAATGATGTTTGTTTGCAAAGAACAACAGAGAACAATGATTGCAGTAGGTTGTATTTCAGATGTAAAAGAATGGACCGGGGTCCACAATTCACTAGTGGTGTCTCTCCAATAAGATAAATAGCATGTTGGGTGAACAAATTACAGTTGGGCAATTGACAAATAGAGAGGGCATAACAATGCACATAAATATCATGATGACTACTATGAGATTTACTTAGGGCATTACGACAAAGAACATAGACCGCTATCCAGCATGCATCTATGCCTAAAAAGTCCACCTTCGGGTTAGCATCCGCACCCCTTCCATTATTAAGTTGCAAACAACAGACAATTGCATTAAGTACTGTGCGTAATGTAAACAATACAAATATCCTTAGACAAAGCATTGATGTTTTATCCCTAGTGGCAACAGCACATCCACAACCTTAGAACTTTCTGTCACTGTCCCAGATTCAATGGAGGCACGAACCCACTATCGAGCATAAATACTCCCTCTTGGAGTCACAATTATCAACTTGGCCAGAGCCTCTACTAGCAACGGAGAGCATGCAAGAACATAAATAACACATATATGATAGATCGATAATCAACTTGACATAGTATTCCATATTCATCGGATCCCAACAAACACAACATGTAGCATTACAAATAGATGATCTTGATCATGATAGGCAGCTCACAAGATCTAAACATGATAGCACAAGAGGAGAAGACAACCATCTAGCTACTGCTATGGACCCATAGTGCAAGGATGAACTACTCACGCATTAGTCCGGAGGCGGGCATGGAGATGTAGAGCCCTCCGGTGATGATTCCCCTCTCCGGCAGGGTGTCGGAGGCGATCTTCAGAACCCCCCGAGGTAGGGTTGACGGCGGCGGCGTCTCTGGAACTTTTCTCGTATCGTGGCTCTCGGTACTAGGGTTTTCACGATGGAAGGAATAAATAGGCGAAGGGGCAGAGTCGGGGGGCGCCCAAGGGGCCCACCCCATAGGCCGACGCGGCCAGGGGCCCCACCGTGCCGCCATGTGGGGTGGCCGCATCGTGGCCCCTCTTCATCTCCTCTTCGGTGTTCTTGAAGGCTCCATGGAAAATAAGACTGTGGGATTTTGTTTCGTCCAATTCCGAGAATATTTCATGTGTAGGATTTTTGAAACCAAAAACAACAGAAAATAGGAACTTGCGCTTCGGCATCTTGTTAATAGGTTAGTACCGGAAAATGCATCAAAATGATGTAAAGTGTATATAGAACATGTGAGTATTGTCATAAAACTAGCATGGAACATAAGAAATTATAGATACATTTGAGACGTATCAAGCATCCCCAAGCTTAGTTCCTACCCGCCCTCGAGTAGGTAAACGATAACAAGGATAATTTCTGAAGTGACATGCTACTATCATAATCTTGATCAATACTATTGTAAAGCATATGAGATGAATGAAGTGATTCGAAGCAATGGTCTATAGTTTGTTAACAAATAGATAATGACTAAACAACTGAATCATATAGCAAAGACTTTTCATGAATAGTACTTTCAAGACAAGCATCAATAAGTCTTGCATAAGAGTTAACTCATAAATCAATAGATTCTTAATAGAAGGTTTTGAAGCAACACAAAGGATGATTAAAGTTTCAGCAATTGCTTTCAACTTGTAACATGTATATCTCATGGATAATTGTCAACATAAAGTAATATAACAAGTGCAATAAGTAAACATGTAAGAATCAATGCACACAGTTGACACAAGTGTTTGCTTCTAAGATAGAAAGAAGTAGGTATACTAACTCAACATAAAGTAAAAGAAAGGCCCTTCGCAGAGGGAAGCAGAGATTACTCATGTGCTAGAGCTTTTTATTTTGAAAACATGGAAACAATTTTGTCAACGGTAGTAATAATTCATATGTGTTATGCATAAAACCTCCTATAAGTTGCAAGCCTCATGCATCGAATACCAATAGTGCCCGCACCTTGTCATGATTAGCTCAGATTTCTATGGATTATCATTGCATTACGTATGTTTCAACCAAGTGTCACAAAGGGGTACCTCTATGCCACCTGTACAAAGGTCCAAGGAGATAGATCACATTTGATTTCTCAATTTTGATAGATCTCAACTTGAGGACATCCATACCGGGACAACATAGAAAACAGATAATGGACTCCTCTTTTATGGTTTAAGCATTCAACAACAGATAATATTCTCATAAGAGATTTGAGGATTAATGTCCAAGCTGAAACTTCCACCATGATACATGGTTTTGGTTGGCGGCCCAATGTTCTTCTCTAACAATATGCATACTCAAACCATTTAATCATGAGAAATCTCCCTTACTTCAGACAAGATGAACATGCATAGCAACTGATGTCTACGCACGCTTCTATTCCTGTAGACAGTGTTGGGCCTCCAAGAGCAGAGGTTTGTAGAACAGCAGCAAGTTTCCCTTAAGTGGATCACCCAAGGTTTATCAAACTCAGGGAGGAAGAGGTCAAAGATATTCCTCTCAAGCAACCCTGCAATCACGATACAAGAAGTCTCTTGTGTCCCCAACACACCTAATACACTTGTCAGATGTATAGGTGCACTAGTTCGGCGAAGAGATAGTGAAATACAAGTAGTATGGATGTATATGAGTGGTAATAGCAATCTGAATAAAATATGGCAGCGAGTAAACATGCAACAAAACAGTAAATAAACGGAGATTCGATGTTTGGAAACAAGGCCTAGGGATCATACTTTCACTAGTGGACACTCTCAACATTGATCACATAATAAAACCACTCTACACTCTCTTGTTGGATGAAAAACACCATTAGTTGTGTAGGGCTACAAGAGCACCTCAATGCCGGAGTTAACAAGCTCCACAACATTCGATGTTCATATTTAAATAACCTTAGAGTGCATGATAGACCAACGCAATTACACCGAGTACTAACATAGCATGCACACTGTCAACATCAGCTATGAAAGGGGGAATAGATCACATCAATACCGTCATAGTAATAGTTAACTTCATAATCTACAAGAGATCACAATCATAACCTACACCAAGTACTTCATGATGCACACACTGTCAACATTACATCATGGAGGAGGAATAGACTACTTTAATAACATCACCAGAGTAACACAACTAGATCACAAAGAGAGAGATGAACCACATAGCTACGGTAGAGCCCTCAGCCCCAGGGGAGAACTACTCCCTCCTCATCATGGAGACGGCGATGGCGGTGGAGATGGCTTCCGGGGGCAATTCCCCATCCCGGCAGGGTGCCGAAACAGAGACTTCTGTCCCCCAAATTTGAGTTTCGCGATGGCGGCGGCTCTGGAAGGTTTTCGGGTGTTTCGTCAATCGGTGTCGAAGATTTAGGTCAGGACGGCTTTAATAGGCGAAGAGGCGGCCTCGGAGGAGCCAGGGGGTGGCCCCCCCATAGGCTAGCGCGCCCAGGGTCCAGGCCGCGCCGCCCTGTGGGGTGGGGCCCCCAGGGCTCCCCTCTGGTGCCTCTCTGACTCTCTGGATGCTTCCGGGGAAAATAAGGTCCTGGGCGTTGATTTCGTCCAATTCCGAGAATATTTCCTTACTAGGATTTCTGAAACCAAAAACAGCAGAAAACAGGAACTGGCACTTCGGCATCTCGTCAATAGGTTAGTTCCGGAAAACGCATCAAAACGATATAAAGTGTGAACAAAACATGTAGGTATTGTCATAAAACTAGCATGGAACATAAGAAATTATAGATACGTTTGAGACGTATCAAGCATCCCCAAGCTTAGTTCCTACTCGTCCTCGAGTAGGTAAACGATAACAATGATAATTTCTTAAGTGACATGCTACCAACATAATCTTGATCAACATTATTGTAAAGCATATGAGATGAATGCAGCGATTCGAAGCAATGATGAAGACAATGAGTAAACAAATGAATCATATAGCAGAGACTTTTCATGAATAATACTTTCAAGACAAGCATCAATAGGACTTGCATAAGAGTTACTCATAAAGCAATAGATTCAAAGTAGAAGGCACTGAAGCAACACAAAGGAAGATTAAGTTTCAGCGGTTGCTTTCAACTTGTAACATGTATATCTCATGGATAGTTGTCAATGCAAAGCAATATAACAAGTGCAATAAGCAAGCATGTAAGAATCAATTCACAGTTAACACAAGTGTTTGCTTTTAAGATAGAGAGAAATGGGTAAACTGACTCAACATAAAAGTAGAAGAATGGCCCTTCGCAGAGGGAAGCATTGATTGCTATATTTGTGCTAGAGCTTTGGTTTTGAAAACAAGAAACAATTTTGTCAACGGTAGTAATAAAGCATATGCATTATGTAAATTATATCCTACAAGTTGCAAGCCTCATGCATAGTATACTAATAGTGCCCGCACCTTGTCCTAATTAGCTCGGATTACCTGGATTATCATCGCAATACATATGTTTTAACCAAGTGTCACAAAGGGGTACCTCTATGCCGCCTGTACAAAGGTCTAAGGAGAAAGCTCGCATTGGATTTCTCGCTTTTGATTATTCTCAACTTAGACATCCATACCGGGACAACATAGACAACAGATAATGGACTCCTCTTTAATGCATAAGCAATTAGCAACAATTAATGTTCTCATATGAGATTGAGGATATTTGTCCAAAACTGAAACTTCCACCATGATTCATGGCTTTAGTTAGCGGCCCAATGTTCTTCTCTAACAGTATGCATGCTCTAACCATTCAACTAGTGGTAAATCTCCCTTACTTCAGACAAGACGGACATGCATAACAACTCACATGATATTCAACAAAGTGTTGATGGCGTCCCCAGAAACATGGTTATCGCACAACAAGCAACTTAATCTATACCTAATAATAAAGGGAAAAGTGTTTCCGTGGTTTGGTTTGGTACGTCGCGAAATCACGGCCGTCCATCTCATGGCGCAACTAGGATCCACCAATCTATCAGCGTAGACCATACACAGGGACTCGGTTCAGTCTGCGTCCGCACCGGACACGTAGCAACGAGGGCACCAGATTAATTTTTGGTACGTCAAAAAGATCGCCATCGATCGATTAAAAAGATCTCCGGCCTTCAAGAAAAAAAGGTTTGTTCTGTATACTTTCGTTCGTCCTTCTTTGTCCCATAGCCATAGCAGTTGTAATCTAACAGGAGTCTGTCCCCATCCCGTCCCACTCAAATATAAACCACGGCGTGCGAGTGCGATGACGGTTCAATCGATCTGCAAGAAAAGAAGACGTCGTAACCGCCCCACTTCTCCTATCCATACCTCTCAGGGGCGCTGGCATGGTAGGTCGACAACCCGTGGCTCGGCCTTCGCAATAGGTGACGATGGCAGGGTCGGAGACTCGGGGTCGACGATCATGGGCGCACCAGCGCCGATCCAATGAGCCTGGCCATCCTCAACGGCGGCCTATGCAATGTGGACGGAGATGCTAGGGTCAGAGTTGACGATCATGGACTCACTAGCGGCCAGCGCCGATCCGGTTGCCTGGCGGCGCGGCCACGGTAATCGTCGACGTGTAGGGGACCTCCACCAGCCAGCACCTGATGCCCTGATCAGTTGCCCCAATTACCTATCTGATGGTCGTCTCTCTCGTTTCAACATTCAAGTCGAGGCAGTACGTGGCCCGTGGCCGGGAGCCGTGTGGAAAGGAAAAGTTCTTGTAAGCAGGCCGCCGGCCAATACTGTCGAATCGAAGGACGAAGCTAGCAATAATTGAGAACAAGCAAGTGCGTGTATGTTTGCCCTATCCCAGGACGCTCCACGATAGCCAACTGGCGCTCTTCATCGTGAGTCGTTCGATCTAGGAGCGCAGCCCGCGTCAATCCCCGCCGTTCGTGCACTCCCAGTTCCCCTCAACGCGGGGTAAAACCCTAGCCCCGAGCCGCCGCCAGCCTCATTCTCTTCCTCGTTTGTTCCTCTCTCCCACGACCCGCGTTGTTGTCCTCCTTCCATTGCGATGCCACCCCGACCTGCCTCCATGGAACGCCCCACCTCTCCTCCTCCATCCTTCTCCCTCGATGAGCTCGCACTACCCCCTCGCTCTGCCTCTCCTTCGTGCTCGGTGGGCCGAACACACGTGGCCGTGGCGGTAAGCTAAGCTTTGTCTGTAGCAGCTCTAAGTTTCTTTCTCTTTTACTTCTTCCTTTGAATATCCCGTTTCTCTTGTTTCCAGACCAGTGGAGGAGAACAACTAACCAACTAGAAAAGCAGCAGGACCGGCAGCGACAAATATTCCTTCACGGCACCGCAGCAGTCAGGTGATTCCCCAAATCTCATCTCCTAGAACGTCTTTTCTCCGAATTTTCCATTTCAGCGTTCGATCTGTTTTTCTTTGTTTTCCCCTCTCCTCAATCCTTTACACAACCTGATTTGTGCATCGTTTCAGCAGGATCAGAAGGTTGTTTTACTTGATGGAGGTGCACACCGTTCAGACTTCAGAGTATGCAGACAACTAGACAAGACAAGCAATGAACTTCAATTTTATTTTCCCACGTGGGTGCTCCAGTGACCATGATAAGTTGTGTTTAGCCTGCTACGTCCTGGGTACAGTGTGTACAGGAAATTAATCTTTAGACCGACTGATTTCACACAAATAATTGATGCAAAAAATCTTTGGCATATAATTTTTGTGTTAGGGCCCTCTACATGTTTGTTGTTATGCTTCATACAGCTGAATCTATTTGCTTGATGTTTTTTTGACTGCCTACACATGCTCATATACAGCGCACGTCACTGGCGAGCAAATGCAATCGTGGCCCATTGGTGCACTTGGGTGGTCATTGTGGTGAGCTCTCTGTCTCTCCCTCTTATTCAATTTTCTTTTCAGCCATGGCTTAAGTGACATTTAGTTGTTAATTAAAATTTATGATTGATTTGTGACTTTGTTAGAGCGTTTTTCCCTCCTGGCAGTATAATTAGACAGCCTGAGTAATCACGCAAAATATTTTGTCGCTTATGATGTCGTTGAATCTTTTTTGCTTGCTTAACCGTACAAACAAATAATTGTCCAGAAGCTCTAAAATACTGAAATGTGTGGCATCATCACTTTGTAGAACTTCAAGTTTGGTTCACTTTGTAGGTTGGCTGCGGAGCATCAGTGAAGTGTAAAATTTCCAGATAAGACAATAGATAATGAGCTATCTTCAGAAATCTGTAGAAAAGCAATATCTGAGCTCGAAGAAACCAATTGGCATGAACGGATAAAATTTAAAACTAGGTAAGATGATGGTTCCATTTGTTTTTATGTCCGATGCAAAAAAAAAAGTGAACCAATCAGGATACACCTTGGATTTCATATTTCATTCACTGTATCATAATTCGCAAAAAAAAAAAAAATCACTGTATCATATTCCACATGTTGCCATAGGCATTCATGCATTGGCCGTCCGTGTAAGGAGTATCATATGCCTCATACACTGTCTGAATTTGTTAAAAAAACATATACTTACACAGATGATGTTCACAAACTCGACCTCATGATTTCTCTGCATCTAGACCTAGCTGAAACTTGATGAGATCTGCATGACAGAAATATGTGTAGCAAAGTTTGGATGAGAATGTTCAATTAGTTGGAATTCAGGTGGCTCCCTATGTGGGAATTGAGGTAATTAATTTAAAAGATTTACATGTTATTTTCATGAAAATTTGGTCAAATATTTTCTCTATTTGCATACTGTTCTAGGACTGTCTGCTTTATTTGCTTCCCACAATAAATAAATTTGTTAACCTGCCACCATGAAATTTTTGTTCTGGTAAGAATCTAACCTTTTGTTCTTTTGCAGGTGATCAGAAGTTCATGAAAATTTTAAGAAATGGGTTTGGATGATGTAAGCTTCCCTGTTCATTGCCAACCCACCTGATCCTCCAGAAATGATTACAGACCAGACAAGGTATTCTTACATACTATTTTCTTGCAACGTACAATCTACCTGTCTTATTTTGCTTCTTCAGTTCTTCTTGAACAATCATGTTGATCATGGTCCACGTTTTCTATTATAGCTCATAATTAGGGGTAACAATAAATAGGTCAGGGTACTATGACTTTATAGTGGTAGCATTTTCCTTTTTCTCCATTTGAAGGAATGCATACAATGTTGTTATTCCATAACTTCTTGATTCATACGACACAAAGAACAAAATTTAGATATGGCCAAAGATCATCCTAGGAGTGGTGGGGCACTCCAAATTGTTTTGAGTTCATCTAATTGCTTATTGACCGGGGTTTCTTCAAACATTTTGCTTCTGTTCATACATCGATTCTGGGATAATCAGGTCTGGAGAAACTAACTTCTGCACCACTATTAACTCTATTAAATTTGTGCGTCTGCTCCTATATATCTAATAATGCCAAGATTGTCTTGTCATGTCCATCAGATACTTGACATAGTTCCAATCGCGTGTGTACGTCTTCCTTAAATGGTTTTTTTCGAAGAAGTTCAGGTAAATTATTGTTCATGTGAGAACGGTGTAGGTACCTTGGTGCACTGCTCTGCTGCTCTAAACATTTTTTATTCTTCCATTGACAGAATGCCATATATAGTATAGGTACATTGGTACAACGACATTCCTTCCAATTTATTGTAATTCTTGCTACGATATGTTTTAGCAGTATTGTTAAAAGATTATATGATAATCTATTTCAGAGAGACTCTAATGCATACTAATGATACATTTTTCATCTTAGGGTGTATCCATAGCATTTATCTCTATTGTAGAAAATGTTTGGGGTAGTTACATTCCTAAGTATTTAGAGATAAATAAGACGCTGCAAGATTGTTGCCTCTACCCGATATAGGTTATGAACACTAGGACAATTGGATGGTAGAGGTCAGACTAGAGTATAATGAAGTTTCTAAAAAAGAAAAGGAATGTGAGCTCCTACCTGCTTCATCATAAAATTCCCTTGTACTAACTTTCTTAAGTTAGTCTTGCACCATATTCATTTTCTACAATGCCTTTCGGCCTTCTCTTTTTTAGGTTGGAGATAGATTTGATGTATTTTCCATCTCTCCATAGTCTGCCAACGGGTGTCGTATTTGGGGCGATGATTAGCCCTTCATAAGTCTAATTATTCTAGGTAATAGGATGAAGTAAGGATCTATGTTCACCATGGTGCCATACATAATTTAGCACCGCATTTCATTATTTTTATGTAAGGTACTTCATCTTTCATGATGCGCAGACTTGAGTTGATTTACCTTCTTGGGCCGAAAAAACCACATTGTTCTATTATTGAAGAATGTTATGTGAACTGAATGAACTTGTTTTCCTCTATTGCTCATTATGTTTTAATATCCGCATTGAGTTGGGTTCAACTCTCTTTTGCATTCTAATTTCTGTTAGAAAGGGTTACACCTATTTTGAGGTTAAACAAAACTTTTGCACATGCTTATCGTCATGTTAGTTATTTATATAGCTCATTTAGGATGAATTATTTCATTGATGAAACTATTATCATGCTTATTGCCTACTCATTTTATTATTATTTCGGTCGTAATTAGAGATCACACCATTTACAGAGGCCTTTCTCTTTTCCCTTTTTTGGCAGAATTAATCGATGATGATAGGATGACATGACAGTTCCTGGTAAGACGACCATGCGGATTTGCATGCCAAGGTCCAAGACATGTACCTCCCATGACTCGATGAAGCATCTGACTGAGAGCTTTCACATCGAAAACTGGACAGGAGCAGCATGCCAACAGGAAAATTGTGAACAAAGAGAACTGCGACGGTCCCTCAGAAGAATTGATCGAAGCATACGGCAAAAAGGAACCAACAGAAAATGAAATTGGACAGTGATTGGGATGATGAGATTGGGCTGCTACCGTATGGCAAGGAGGACGGTTTGCTGGTACCAGATACTACTTAAGGTAGATTTAGATTAATCCACGTTCATTAAAAAGACTCCAGCTAAGCTGTGTGTAGCTGTGTAGGGGTGTATATGGGTGTATGAGTTGTAACCTAGCCACTAGAAGAAAAATCATGGACAGGGGATGTAACATGTAACGTTTGCTTTTCGTACAGCCTGATTGACTATTGCTTTTCCCGTAACCTGTATTTTTTCGTATTGACGAGGCATTTGGGCAGCGTTTGGGGGAGTGGTGAAAAAACAAACAAACATACTATAAAATAAAATATGACTGCTATTGGAACGGGATTGGACAGCCACCGTACGGTGAGGAGGCGCCCCATGGGGCGCCCCAACCACTAGTACATATCGTTTCCGTGAGTAGGCAGATGCAGGTCCCGACATTACATGGCTGGTAATTAATTGATCTTGCTTATCAGCATATGGGTTAGCCTTAACATGCCTGCTGCACGTTTGGTTCGGCCCGTACATCTCTGTAGCTCTGTCGGCAGTTGTCCCGGTGGCAAGCGGCGCCGTCGCTGACGGCTGAAACCAGCCATGGGTAGCTCTGCTGACTTTTTCTCCCTAGCAGGGCACAACGAACAACCTCACTCTTCCTCCCAGAGATTCACCACACGGGAAGGTACTAACAAAATTTCGAGATGTGAAAAAAGATGGTGGCAAGCACATGCAACTAGCTGTATGCCTGCATCCTACGGGAGATAAGTACTAATTCGTTCGTGAATGCTACTAGCACTCATATTGTCTTGCCGGATAAATAATAGCAATATCTAGCTTCACAAGATCACTTCGTGTGTAAAGAGAGCATGCTTATGAGTTGCTTGGTTTAAGAAGTTTGATGGTATCTATTTTGAGATTTCGCGTCGGGTCACTGAGCAAACACAAGGTACTCTGCATCGTACATCAGTATTCTGCAAGATTAAGTTAGTGATAAAATACTGCATAATGTGAGATTGCAAATGAAGAAACCGATTAATTATTCATGGAGCTAGACCTATATTTATTCAGCCGTAGCAACGCACGGGTTTTGTGCTAGTAAGAGATAAAGTGCATAAGTACATATTCAATACCACAATAGTTTTTAGGCTATTTGTCCCATGAGCTATATATTGCAAAGATAAAGAATAGAAATTTAAAGGTAGCACTCAAGCAATTTACTTTGGAATGGCGGAGAAATACCATGCAGTAGGTAGGTATGGTGGACACAAGTGGCATAGTGTTTGGCTCAAAGATTTGGATGCACGAGAAGTATTCCCTCTCAATACAAGGCTTAGGCTAGCAAGGTTATTTGAAACAAACACAAGCATGAACTGGTACAGCAAAACTCACATAAGAACATATTGCAAGCATTATAAGACTATACATTGTCTTCCTTGTTCAAACACCTTTACCAAAAAATATCTAGACTCTAGAGAGACCACTCATGCAAACCAAATTTTAAAAAGCTCTATCTATTTCTTCACTAATAGGTGCAAAGTATATGATGCAAGAGCTTAATCATGAGCACAACAATTGCCAAGTATCAAGTTATTCAAGACATCATACCAATTACTACATGTAGTATTTCCCGTTTCCAACCATATAACAATTAACGAAGCAGTTTCAACCTTCGCCATGAAAATTAAAAGCTAAGAACACATGTGTTCATATGAACCAGCGGAGCATGTCTCTCTCCCACACAAGCATTTATTCAAACAAAAACAGAAACAAAAACAAACAGACGCTCCAAGTAAAGTACATAAGATGTGACCGAATAAAAATATAGTTTCAAGAGAAGGAACCTGATAATTTTGTCGATGAAGAAGGGGATGCCTTGGGCATCCCCAAGCTTAGACGCTTGAGTCTTCTTGAAATATGCAGGGATGAACCACCGGGGCATCCCCAAGCTTAGACTTTTCACTCTTCTTGATCATAGTATATCATCCTCCTCTCTTGACCCTTGAAAACTTCCTCCACACCAAACTCAAAACAACTCATTAGAGGGTTAGTGCATAATCAAAAACTCACATGTTCAGAGGTGACACAATCATTCTTTACACTTCTGGACATTGCCCAAAGCTACTGGAAGTTAATGGAACAAAGAAATCCATCCCACATAGCAAAAGAGGCAATGCGAAATAAAAGGCAGAATCTGTCAAAACAGAACAGTCCGTAAAGACGAATTTTAAAGAGGCACCAGACTTGCTCAAATGAAAATGCTCAAATTGAATGAAAGTTGCGTACATATCTGACGATCACACACAAAAATTGGCAGATTTTTCTGAGTTACATACAGAGAACTCTGCCCAAATTCGTGACAGACAGAAATCTGTTTCTGCGCAGTAATCCAAATCTAGTATCAACCTTTCTATCAAAGACTTTACTTGGCACAACAATGCAACAAAACTAAGATAAGAGAGGTTGCTACAGTAGTAACAACTTCCAAGACACAAATATAAAACAAAGCTACTGTAGCAAAACAAACACATGGGTTATCTCCCAAGAAGTTCTTTCTTTATAGCCATTAAGATGGGCTCAGCAGTTTTAATGATGCACTCGCAAGAAATAGTATTTGAAGCAAAAGTGAGCATCAAGAGGCAAATTCAAAACAAATTTAAGCCTAACATGCTTCCTATGAAAAGGAATCTTGTACACAAATGAATTAATGAAGAACAAAGTGACAAGCATAAGAGGATAAAACACTTGTAACTTCAAGATTCTCAACATAAAGAGGGGAAACTTAATATTATTAAGATGCATATAACCATGTTTCCCTCTCTCATAATAACTTTCAGTAGCATCATTGACGAAATCCACAATATACCCATCACTTAAAATATTCTTATCATGGTTCATATGCATAGAAGTATCATTAATTTTGGCATAAGAAGAGTTCTTCTCATTAATAGTAATTGGAGCAAGATTATTATCAAGAATTTGAACATGGTAAACAAGTTGCATATTAAGGGAATTGTTTTTGGCAATCCAATCATAACTATGACACGTTTCATAAGGATAGTTATAACCTATATCATAGCATTCTTTATAATAATCATTAAAGGTCGGAGGCACAGTGTCATCATAAGAAATAGAATAGTTATCTTTCACAGTCGGTTTATCTGTGACCATACCATCATTGTTATTAGAAGGAGATGTATCAAACACATAATTATCAATAGCAAAAGGATTTTCAAACACCTCTTCCCCAAGCTTAGAGCTTTCTATATCATTATGGGAGGAAGCATGGATAGTACTGATACTATGGTAATTATTAACATCATTATTTTCAGAATTAGTTTCCCAGAGATTTGCAATATCAAAATTAGTGTGCTCTTTCAAATCATGATCACTAATGTATGTAAAGGGCATAGGAAGATCATTGTATTCAGATTCATTATCATAATAATCATTAGGAGCAACATACTTACGGTTACCTAGCGTTATCTCATTCACGCGGGGATATGCCGTTACCTCTTTCTCTTTACTCTCCTTCTTTTTCTTCTTCTTCTTCGTTCACTTCTTCTTCTTCTTCTTCTTCTTCTTCTTCTTCTCTTCATTCTCCTCGTTCCCTTCTTTAGGAGGAAGAGGCTTGAAGGGAGGCTTCTCCACATAACCTGATTTATTTCCAGAAACAATAGAAGAAACTTTGGGGGATTCCTCCTTTTCATTAATAAGTTCGAAACACACAGCGGTCCTATCATATTTTGGCAAAGTGTCATCTTCTAAAATATTTTGTATGTAAGTATTTGTATGGCTATTATCAATGCAATAAGAAAAACACCCATGCAGGACATCATCAATATCAAGATCACTCATATGTAACAAAGAGATTTTCCTTGATAACTCTTCACACCACAAAAATAAAGCAAGTTCATCATGCTGATTAGGAGTAATTTTATCATCACAATACAAATTTGCAGCACTCATGGGGTTCAAATTATCATTGGAGGAGCATTGAAAATTAAAATGTCCCACTCCATGGCAAAGTTCACAAATAAAAGGATAGAGGGCACAAACTTTTTTACCAAGATCATCTAGAGCCCTAAACCACTTTCTAGTTTTTTCATTAATATGATGGATGCAATATTCATCTTTGATTTGATTAATTCCACAAGGTCTATGCATTCCACAAAAATTAACATGCTTATAGGAAATAGCATTTTTAGGAGTTTGAGCATGCTTATTGTAATCATTAACAACAATTTCATTCTTCATGCAAGCCTCTTTAAAAGGTTCATGATACTTATCGAAATTCTTCTTAGGCAATTCGAAATGAGAGGCAAAAGATTTATAAAGATTTGCAGCAACTTGAGAGTCAAGACCATAAGTAGCACTCATATTTTGGAATTTATCAGTATCCATAAAAGTTTCAATGCATTCATAATCATAATTTATACCTGACTCTTTACCTTTGTCGTTCTCCCAATCTTCAGCGTTCTCCTGAATCCGATTAAGAAGGTCCCATTTAAACTCTTCTTTATTGCGCGTGAATGATCCAGAACAAGCAGTATCCAGCAAGGTTTTATCTTGAAAAGAAAGTCTTGCATAGAAATTATCAATGATGATATTACCAGGAAGCTCATGATTGGGGCATTTGAGCATTAAAGACTTCAATCTCTCCCATGATTGAGCAATACTCTCTCCATCATGAGGCCAGAAATTATATATGCGGTTTCGGTCTTTGTGAATTTCACTTGGAGGGTAGAATTTAGAATAAAATAGAGGCACAATATCCTTCCAATCAAGAGAATGCTCATCCTTCAGCAGTTTATACCAATGCGCCGCTTTACCAGACAACGACATAGAGAATAATTTCTTCTTCACTTCATCCATAGAGATACCTGCACACTTGAATAACCCGCATAATTCATGCAAAAAGAGTAAATGATCTCCAGGATGGACAGTTCCATCCCCTTCATAGCGGTTATCCACAACACGTTCAATAATTTTCATAGAGATTTTATATGGAATACTTTCAGTAGGTGCATTTAAAATATCACAGGCATCATTAGAGTTATCGCATATGGGAGATAAAGTATTATCAGAACAAATTTTCCCCCCTAAAGATGGGAAGCTAAAAATATCACAAAAACAAGCTTCCCCAAGCTTAGACTTCTCCATAGCATTAGCAGTAATTGCATTCATACTAATAACATCGCTACTAGCATGCAAATAAGGTTCCATAGGTTTTTTAATTTTCGCATCAAACAATTCTAAATTAGGAAAAAGATTAAAAAGCTCACCAATTTTTTTGTTGTTTTCCATTATACCTAACTAGTGAAAATAAAAAAAAGAAACAAAAAGATGCAATTGCAGTATCTAAAGGAAATAGCTTCGAGCACTCACACACCGGCAACAATACTAGGAAATAGCTTAGTAGTCGGAGGATGTGAATACCTTTTACCTTACCTCCCCGGCAATGGTGCCAGAAAAGTGCTTGATGTCTACGCACGCTTCTATTCCTGTAGACAGTGTTGGGCCTCCAAGAGCAGAGGTTTGTAGAACAGCAGCAAGTTTCCCTTAAGTGGATCACCCAAGGTTTATCAAACTCAGGGAGGAAGAGGTCAAAGATATTCCTCTCAAGCAACCCTGCAATCACGATACAAGAAGTCTCTTGTGTCCCCAACACACCTAATACACTTGTCAGATGTATAGGTGCACTAGTTCGGCGAAGAGATAGTGAAATACAAGTAGTATGGATGTATATGAGTGGTAATAGCAATCTGAATAAAATATGGCAGCGAGTAAACATGCAACAAAACAGTAAATAAACGGAGATTCGATGTTTGGAAACAAGGCCTAGGGATCATACTTTCACTAGTGGACACTCTCAACATTGATCACATAATAAAACCACTCTACACTCTCTTGTTGGATGACAAACACCATTAGTTGTGTAGGGCTACAAGAGCACCTCAATGCCGGAGTTAACAAGCTCCACAACATTCGATGTTCATATTTAAATAACCTTAGAGTGCATGATAGACCAACGCAATTACACCGAGTACTAACATAGCATGCACACTGTCAACATCAGCTATGAAAGGGGGAATAGATCACATCAATACCATCATAGTAATAGTTAACTTCATAATCTACAAGAGATCACAATCATAACCTACACCAAGTACTTCATGATGCACACACTGTCAACATTACATCATGGAGGAGGAATAGACTACTTTAATAACATCACCAGAGTAACACAACTAGATCACAAAGAGAGAGATGAACCACATAGCTACGGTAGAGCCCTCAGCCCCAGGGGAGAACTACTCCCTCCTCATCATGGAGACGGCGATGGCGGTGGAGATGGCTTCCGGGGGCAATTCCCCATCCCGGCAGGGTGCCGGAACAGAGACTTCTGTCCCCCGAATTGGAGTTTCGCGATGGCGGCGGCTCTGGAAGGTTTTCGGGTGTTTCGTCAATCGGTGTCGAAGATTTAGGTCAGGACGGATTTAATAGGCGAAGAGGCGGCCTCGGAGGAGCCAGGGGGTGGCCCCCCATAGGCTGGCGCGCCCAGGGTCCAGGCCGCGCCGCCCTGTGGGGTGGGGCCCCCAGGGCTCCCCTCTGGTGCCTCTCTGACTCTCTGGATGCTTCCGGGGAAAATAAGGTCCTGGGCGTTGATTTCGTCCAATTCCGAGAATATTTCCTTACTAGGATTTCTGAAACCAAAAACAGCAGAAAACAGGAACTGGCACTTCGGCATCTCGTCAATAGGTTAGTTCCAGAAAACGCATCAAAACGATATAAAGTGTGAACAAAACATGTAGGTATTGTCATAAAACTAGCATGGAACATAAGAAATTATAGATACGTTGGAGACGTATGAGCAACTCACATGATATTCAACAAAGGTGTAACAGATTGATGGCGTCCCCAGAAACATGGTTACCGCTCAACAAGCAACTTATAAGAACTAAGATACATAAGCGACATATTCATTACCACAATAGTTTTTAGGCTACTTTCCCATGAGCTATGTATTGCAAAGACAAGGAATGAAATTTTTAAAGGTAGCACGCAAGTAATTTACTTTGCAATGGCAGAAAAATACCACATAGTAGGTAGTTATGGTGGACACAAATGGCATAAGTTTTGGCTCAAGGTTTTGGATGCACGAGAAGCATTCCCTCTCAGTACAAGGCTTTGGCTAGCAAGGTTGTTTGAAGCAAACACAAGTATGAACCGGTACAACAAAACTTACATAAGAACATATTGCAAGCATTATAATACTCTACACTGGCTTCCTTGTTGCTCAAACACTTTTACCAGAAAATATCTAGACTTTAGAGAGACCAATCATGCAAACCAAATTTCAACAAGCTCTACAGTAGTTCTCCACTAATAGGTTTAAACTACATGATGCAAAAGCTTAAACATGATCTACTTGAGAGCTTAAAACAATTACCAAGTATCAAATTATTCAAGACAATATACCAATTACCACATGAAGCATTTTCTGTTTCCAACCAAATAGCAATAAATGAAGCGACTTTCAGCTTTCGCCATGAACATTAAAAACGAAGAACACAAGCGTTCATATGAAAAAGCGGAGCGTGTCTTTCTCCCACACAATGAATTCTAGGATCCGATTTTATTCAAACACAAACAAAAATAAAAACAAACAGACGCTCCAAGTAAAGAACATAAGATGTGACGGAATAAAAATATAGTTTCACTAGAGGTGACCTGATAAGTTGTTGATGAAGAAGGGGATGCCTTGGGCATCCCCAAGCTTAGATGCTTGAGTCTTCTTGAAATATGCAGGGATGAACCACGGGGGCATCCCCAAGCTTATACTTTTCACTCTTCTTGATCATATCATATCATCCTCCTCTGTTGATCCTTGAAAACTTCCTTCACACCAGACTCAAAACAATCTCATTAGAGGGTTAGTGCATAATAAAAAATTCACATGTTCAGCGAGGACACAATCATTTCCAACACTTCTGGACATTACCCAAGGCTACTGAAAGTTAATGGAACAAAGAAATCCACTCAACACAATAAAAGAGGCAGTGCGAAATAAAAGTCAGAATCTGTCAAAACAGAACAGTCCGTAAAGACGATTTTTTTTGAGGCACTTAACATGCTCAGATGAAGAAGCTCAAATTTAACGAAAGTTGCGTACATATCTGAGGATCACGCATGAATTTTTTCAGGATTTTACGAGTTTCCTACAAAGAGATAACTCAAATTCGTGACAGCTAAAAATCTGTTTCTGCGCAGGAATCCAAATCTAGTATCAACTTTACTATCAAATACTTTACTTGGCACAACAACGAAATAAACATGATAAGGAGAGGTTGGTACAGTAGTAACAACTTCCAAGACACAAGAAAACAGTAGCAAAATAAAAAACAACATGGGTTATCTCCCAAGAAGTGCTTTTCTTTAACGCCTTTCAGCTAGGCGCAGAAAGTGTAAATCAAGTATTATCAAGAGAAGAAGCATCAACATCATAATTTGTTCTAATAATAGAATCAAAAGGCAACTTCATTCTCTTTTTAGGGAAGTGTTCCATACCTTTCTTAAGAGGGAATTGATATTTAATATTTCCTTCTTTCATATCAATAATAGCACCAACAGTTCGAAGAAAGGATCTTCCCAAAATAATAGGACAAGATGCATTGCATTCAATATCCAAGACAACAAAATCAACGGGGACAAGGTTATTGTTAACCGTAATGTGAACATTATCAATCCTCCCCAAAGGTTTCTTCTTACCTTGAGGAGTCCTTTCAGTGTGCCATTCAGAGTAGTTGATCATCATATCATCAAGAAGCTTTGTTGCAGCACCCAAAGTGATGGACATAAAAGTACCTCCAGCAGCTGAATCCAATAGGTTCCTTGAAGAAAAATTTAATCCTGCATAGAAGGTTTGGATGATCATCCAAGTAGTTAGTCCATGGGTAGGGCAATTCTTTACCAAAGATTTCATTCTTTTCCATGCTTGGGCAACATGTTCATTATCCAATCTATCTATTATATAATTAAAGTACAAGACAAGGAACGGTTAGGATTAACTAGGCATAAGCAATAAACAAAGGACGCCCCAGATTTAAAATAATCTGATCTAAAGTAATTAATTAGAAAAATAGAAAAGGTATATCATCTCACGTAGAAGAGATCCTGGCACGTTAAGAGAAAGTCGATCATGTGCATGTGTTCAGGTCGGATTGAAGTACTAGAAAAGATGACGTATCCTAATTGATTTACACATAACTAACAACCGTGTTTGGTGCTCAGATAAAATAGACGGAAAGAGTTTGGATGCAGCACGCATGGCTGATGGAACGCTCAAGATTAAAGGGATACTTATCAGGTTACAGATGCCGTGGCGATGCCTCATGCCTGCTCGGCATAACGAGATCCTAACAAGATTGCCTTTGACTTTTTTTATCTTCTCCGCTCGCGTCTATAATCTACCTTAGATCCATCCCTGGGCTGCCGCCGGTTTACTTCCGACTGCAGCTCACCGTCTCATGATGCACATCGCAGGAAACAGAGCTCTCGCAGTTTCCTCTCAAATAGTTGTTGTGCATGCAGCTGTCGTATTCTGCGGCACCCTCCTGATACACCCGGCCGGCGCCCGCTACTCCCTTCCGGTCGGCTATAAACTCAGTCGTCACACGCCGTAAGAGAAGCAGGTAGGGGCACCTCCATCCCCGGCGGGTTTGTTCTGAAGGATCGGAAAAACTTGGCTTTGAGGACGTACCGTCTAGGGTTTTCTGCTTTTTTTTACGGGGATGGGTGGCATTTCTTTGCGGCGAGAGAGTTAAGGGATCATGTTGAGCGCCCATCGCAGCAAGGTGAGCAAGGTTTCACGCATACTAGCAGAGGGCGGCATCACAAGTACATACTATTGTTGCTTAAAACAGTGGTTGAGCATGGTGTTATGTGTTTATTACGAACAAAAAACTAACACATGGTCTACTGCAAGCAGAAATAGAAATTAGCTGAATGTATTCTGATCTTCTTCTATCATATCATTTCAAGTATAAATCGACTAAGTTGTGAAAGGAAGAGAAACTGATGCATTGGAAAGGGACACAACAATCAACCAAACCTTCAAACGGGTACTTAATCTGCTTCAGACCTTTATAACTGGTTCCTGCAGACATCGATTTGCATAAGAATATTTAATTTTAAAAACATGTTATAATTTCACCATATAGTTTGTGAAATATACATAAGAACTCAAGGTATTAACGAACTTTTAATTGTACCATAGTTAGTCGCAAGCCCTCCACAAATTGTTTAATAAACTTTCTTTACCAATCATTTCATGAGTGTCATGCATTTATTCTACATTCTCGGAAGATAATTTTTGGAGCATACACAAAGAGTTCAAATATTGTGTGGCTTGGAAGCTCGACCCAAGTACATTTCAACCATAGAGAACAATAAATTGGTATCACATATTCTTATGCATTGATCTTTGATCATCAGACCCCTCATATTTTTACCAGGAGAAATAGTCAAGTTTACTACTGTTGGTTTACTTCTTTCCAACTTTTAGGAGCCATCTGGTGCAATACGTCCCTTATACTCTTTATTAAGCTTATCAGATAACTGGTATCTCCTCTCATAAATCCATGATAACATCTTTTTAAAACTTCTCCATTATTTACCTGACATTTTGGTGAAAATTAAAAGGTGGTATGTCAGAAAAATACACACTACTGAACTGGAGATGTGCCTTACACATACTACTCAACCGGAGGTGTGCCTTATAGTTCTGAAAAATAACACCGTGGATCATGGCATTTGAGTTCATGACATTAAAAGTAGATACTCCAATAACGCTCATTTGCTATAAGGATTGCTCAACCATCCTCCAAGCAGGAGACATATTGTTCTAATAGGCTCCCTCCCCAATGTGTTTAATGCTTCTACATCCCCAATCTGGTACCAAAGATCAACAAGTAAAATAAAAAAATGTCGTAAGTTAATTAAGATTCACATGTAGAGATCACATAGTATTTCGGTACTCACAAGTGCAGAACAGTTGAAATAATTGTATGGCTGGCAAGGAGGCGTTTTCGATGTTTCTAATGATTTCACGTAAGAACCATCACTCTAGATTATCTTTAGCTATAAGTAATACTACCTCCATCTCAAAGCTTAAGGCTTATATTATTTTTAGAAAGTTAAACTATGTCAAGTTTGACTTTGTTATTACGAAAAATCATTGACATGCAAAATACAATTTCAATATCATTAGATAGATAATGAAATATATTTTCATATGGTATCTACAGAATATCATATTTTTTGATAGATTCTCCTAAAAATTTGGTCAAACTTTATTTGATTTGACTTAAAAAAACAGCCTTAAACATTGGGATGGAGGTAGTATATAACAATGTATATCACCAACAAATCTGCAGGCATAACAACTGGCCCTAGGATGAGAGATTTCATAGAGATGATCTGACCAAAGGCTATTTACACGCCTTACAATATTATTGGCATGGATCTTGGGTCCTACTTACAACCATGACATGGAGATTAGGATGGAGGGAGGATGATATTCCAAGAGCACCAAAACAGCACAGGAAGGGATGAATAAACGCGCCTAGAGGCAAATTGGTTCTCATGCAGAACGATGAGGATGCAAATTTTCACTGAAGGTATTGTTGTTCTAGATAGCTCTTTTGTAACAATTCACACAGTCCAACATGTGAATCGATGTAATCTAAATCTCTATTGTAAATGGTGACAGTATGTGCATAGAAGTAATCTAAATCCTCTTGTCAATATACCCACCAGTGCCCCCTTGCGCGCCTTATCCCCTTCTCAGGAGCAGCGTCTCGTGCTCGTCTTCATCCTCCTTCGAACCTGCCGCTCGGTCGTCCGCCGCCACGCCTGAACTCTCGTGAAACTGAAGCACTCCGTAGCATCCACGCCTCTTCATCCGTAATCAAAGAAATATGTGGCTACACACCAATAAAATACCAAAATGCTTCCAACCCCAACGGCATCGTTGTGGCTGACCGGCGTCCATTGAACCAAGCCCCAAAGCTAACCTGCCACATCAGGAATACATGAGCTATGAACACACCGTTAACGGCATCAATAATCCAGGATTCATCTCTAATCCAGGAAGAAACAAAACAACTAAGGTACACATCGCACATCCTAACACTTCAGCCAAAGCAAGCATGCATCTTGCACCCAACAAAACCCAGAAAATCATCAAACCCAACCAAAGAAATAAGTACAAGAACAAACCCATCCTACATACATATTGGGCTCCCGTTCCCATAGCCTGTGGTACTTGCTCACGACCAAGCAAGTGAACGCTAATCTGTAGCTATACTAACAAATAAAATTAGCGCGTCAATCTTCCATACACAAACATATCACTGCAAAAGTATGCATTTTTTCCATCCAAGATGAAGCAATAAATCCGCATTTTAAACTTGTGCTAGCTAAAACTGATACTCAATCTGTCATACGCAAAAATATATCTGCAAAAGCACCAAACTTGTCCCATCCAAGCTGAATTACTAAATCTGCATATTAAGCCTGAGCCATCTTAAATCGATTCACAATGAAACAGCCATGAACCACCGCCACAATACCCAAATAGAAATCCATGGACGCATCCACTGGCGAAGCTTCAGTGAAAAGCATGGGTGAACTGGGGTAAATGATTTGTGCTGATTATCTAATGTTAATGGATTGGAGTACTGGTTAACATAAAACCCAAGAACCATATAACTAAATGCAATACTCGGTCTGGTTTTAGTCATTTGTGACCCAAACTTCTCAACCTAAATCTACACTCAAGTGCGGCAAGATCTAAGAGCAAAACTCTAACCAAATCGAAAACCTCCGAAACAAACATAGATCAATGCAGGCATTACACACGCAAGAGCACTTCGCGTACAGGGCGCTGCCAGGACAGACCTGCATCCAAATCCAAAGAGCTTGATCCTAAAACGTGCATTGTGCACTCCAAGCATGGCCGCACGCGCCACACAAACAGTGAACCTGATATTATCTGGCTGAAAAGCATAGAAAAATAGTTAGGGGGCAGAGACTGGACCTGGTATTGCGTGGTCTTGTTACAGCCGATCGCCGGATCTATCAATGCCAAGTGGTTGACGACTACTTGGAAACCGGATCATGGAAGTGGCTTGCAGAGGAGGACGAATAGTTCACCTCCAACCTGCGCTTCGCACCTCGCTGCTTTGTCTCATTTGAGGAAAGAAAGAAGGCAGGAGAGGGCCATCGATGGAGATGAGCTCGCTTAAAGGAGAGCGGACAACGACGGTGAGGTTGCCCCCCAGATCTGGCGTCCCCAAGATCGGCGCATCGCTGAACCCATCCCCGTGTGCTCCTCCTTGCCGCCTTCGACGGAAAATCGACATCGGCGGCAATGGCGCCGAAGACGGAGCGGTGACGCTCGATCTGCACCTCGCGCGATTAATGGGGCAGGTTTGGAGGAGACGAAGTGCATCATCCGATTGTTACTCATATCGCCGTTCGTGGCTCTCCGCCGGCTGTCAATCTCCACGGCGGAACCTCTGGGACGAATCAGTGCATATGGATGTGTCGGCGGTGCGGCGGCTCCTCTCAACCAGCATTCCTACACGTCTTTCTGGTTTATTAGGATGAGCACCCTTTGACGGTTTGACCCCAAAGAACCGACTCTGGAAAATCTAGCCTGACACGTACGCCCATTCGTGGCAGCGACGCTCATGCAAGTAGGACCAACGAAAGCGATGCTTCGATCAACCACAAAGGCTCGGAACCGTGGGAGCTTAGTGCTCTTAGAGGATGATGTCCTCGAAGGCGGATGCGCACAGAAGACAGATTGGGTTGCCGGGCCAGCCAAGTTCAAATGTTCAATGAGAACGTCCACGGGTTTGGATGTCGTATAAGCCGAAGAATTTCGAGAGAAAAGATGAGACGTGTGAACTACATACGAAAGCAAGCTCTGAATTGGTTGGAACATACCAATTGCCTCATTGTTTTTTTTAGACGGAAGGCTCGAAATGAGCCCGGCTTTGAATTAACAAAGCCATCAACCGGCTAGGAGTTACACCGAGAGTTACAACACACACGTGCCAAGCGCACACCACATATCACAACAAAGGACAACACAGAGAGGAAAGCCGAAGCACCCTTTGATCCATGAAGAGGGAGCCTTGTCGTTTGTTGCACCGGAGCGATCGCGACCATGTCCACGCCAACGCACCTCCACCGCACCAAGAAATGCACACAAGGGGAACTCAACGACGGGCCGGCCATCTAGCAGAGCTTGAGGAACCAAAGGAGGGGGGGGTCTTGCGGCGACGCCTCCAAGAAGGTGAATGGCGCAAAATTGCATCATCGTCGTCGGCAGAGATAGAAGACCTGCAAAGTTTTCACCCAGACCCGAGAACCACCACCCATGGAGCTCGGGCTAGGTCCAGACCAAACATACAACATCATCCCCTGGCGTTGGGATAGACACACCGGCAACAGCTGCGACCAGACGCCGACCTAGCCGAGCCCCCCAAGGCGCTAGGAACGAAGTCAGCTACCGCAGCGAACCGTGTAAAAGTAGCCAAGCCGACGTTGCAAGAGGGCTGCGACACCAGCGAGAGGACACACGGTGCTCCACAGGACACTGCTAGAGAAGCTTACACGAAGCGAGGCCTCCAAGGGGCAGACTGAGGCGGAGGGACGAAATCCATCATTTCAATCAGGGGGGCCATCGTCGGGACGCCTTCAACAAGGGAACGACACCCGCAGGTGACGCCGTCACCGGCGCAGGCTAGAGCCATGCGCAACTTTCGCCGAGGTCCAAACCTAGATAGAAATTCCGGACGCCGTCGCGAGGACGTAGAATGAACAAGGCGGAGATCACAACCGCGCCTCCAACCTAAGTCGCGCCATGAGCTAGCCCCAGCTAGATTCATCCGCAGGAAACACGTGCTGGCTGGCAGAATCCGGCCAAACCCAGATCTAGGCGTCCAAGAGCCTAGATTGGCGGCACCACGATGCACCATCCCCAACGCGCGAGCACACCTGCACAAGCACGACCAAATTGGTCGGAGGGAGAACAGACCACAGCCGCCGGAGTAGCTGCAGTACTGAGCCGGCCCAAGGACCACGTCCCAGATAGCTAGCAAGGACATCGCCCCAGCGACTCCAGAACGTCGCCCACAACGACGAACGACAGCCGGCGAGAGGCAGTGGAGGTGGCGCACTGGACACACAGCCGCGCACCCCAGGCCACCCTCAGATCGAGAGGATCTGGCCGGACCCTACCAGGCCCAGATCTGGCCTCCGGCCATCCCGGGAGACCGGATCTAGCCGCGCCGACACCACCATCGACAACCGCCGTGCGAGCACACCAGAACGCGCCGGAGGTCCCGATGGGGAAGACACCTGTGTGGGAGCAGCTAGGCCCGCCCGGCCCAGACCTAGGCCCGCCGGCCCAGATCTGGCCGCCCACAGCAGCGTGCCAAGCAGCACCGGCGGACAGGGGCGGAGGAGCCACCCCGCGTCCCACCACCGCGCGGCCATCCGCGGCCGGAGCCGCGACGGCCGTGGCCGGAGCCGGCGCCTTCCACCGCCGCCAAATCGAGCCCGCCCCGACGGGTCTTCTCGTGCGCGCGAGGGAGAGGGAGGCCGCCGCCGCCAGCACCGCCCGGGGCTTTGCCCGGCGGCTCCCGCCGGCGGCGGCGACGAGGGAGGGAGGAGGAGGAGGAGGGGCCGCGCGGGCGTGGGTGGCGGCGCCCCGGCCGCCCTCGGGGAGGCGACGGGAGCGGGGGTGCTAGCCTCTTAGACTAACGCCCCAATTGCCTCATTGTTGCACCGCCTTCTTTGTTTTTCTCTTCCATTTAAGACGTACTCCAGTATACTCATCTTAAATCAAATGAGCTGAGATCGATGGAGCAGGCTTCCAATCCGCAAGCAAAAAGCAGGCGTGAAGAGGATGTTCATGCACCAGAATTTTGCACAGATGCCAAAGAGGATATCTAAGTCCATCTTTCAGTTGAATGCTGTGACGCCAAGACGAGAATCCCAAATGCTGCAATCCGTGATCATTCATGGGAAAGATCAATAAAAGATAGCGAACAAATCAGCCATCATAATTCATAACTGTTGCACCTCTGTGAGATGCTAGGGACGCTGATTTGTTGACACTAGATTTAAATGTGCGCCTTGGCGCACGACCCCGTGGAGCTCATGCCGATGTAACGATAAAATTGTTAAAAGTGATAATTATTAAATAGTAGTTGTGGAGAAAATTTGAAGAGCCCCATTTACAAAAAAAAAACAGTTTCAAGCTAACTAAATTACGATACAGCCATCTATTCAATTTCATGGTAGCATAAGATTGTTTCATAGCACTATATTGATACCAACAGTAATCTCCTAAGCAAAATACAGTATTTGTGATGGCCAAAGTAAATAAGGTAGATGGTCTTACTCATACAGGAAATTAAAACCTGGAAATAATTAACCTCTGCGTTATTGCCTTGTGTCTATATTAAGGCGGAAGTCTGAAATTATGGCATGAAAATCGAAAGATCCAATATTAAATAAAATGTAATACATGCAGCCATACTGATTATATCCCCATATTACTCCTGTATCCTTTTGTACCCATTTTCTAAATCTAAAACTTACCACATTGCTTTCTTTCCTGTGTATAGGTGTAAGACAGAATATATCAAAGCATACACCTAAAGCCTTGTAGTATCTATAATGGGAACTTTCTTATTCATAAACGAAAAAACCAGGATAAGTAGAAAGTGTGCTCTGAAGCAAGAAACAAAAATGACAATCACACAGTAAATTAGCGCAAGCTAGGTAGTACAAAATAAGTAGACAACAAGTTAAGTAAAATAACAAGCAATAAATACCTGATTGTATGTCCACTCAAACATTCGTAGCATAAAGGGAAAAATAAAAACCTTGATCCATTTTATATCTCTACTCCATCTGATATTCATGGGGTGTTACCGAATCCGAGTGTAAACAAAATAGGCCGGAAACACAACACGCAAAATATTCAGGTTTAAACCAAAGGCAGACTTTAAGAGGTTTGAAGTTTCAACGTCTAGGAAATGAAATCAATATCGTCATTGAGGAACACATATTCTACCTTCTAATTGGTCTCAGCCAGTAAGTGAAAACACACAGGACCTAGTCATTCCAAAAGGAAGTTCAAAAGACAAAAGTTCTTTCGGATTGATAAGCTTTTTTGTAAAATGGTGTATTAATCAAGCTCAGAGAATAGGCTACAGAAGAATTCAGCAGCAAAGTAAAGCAAGATAATATATATAAGGTGCAACTTGTACACTGAGATTGTCTTAAACATAATAACTTGAACCAGTATGAAATTCACACATATTAGTCCAATCTATTAGAGACTGGGGGCGAGAAAACATGGTGGTGTCAAAAGCAACCAGATTTCTCTGGTGAAGCTCCTATCTGAAGTAGCAATGCAAAGTCATTCCCTGAATCTGGAACAGGGTCTTCCCTAGCACCCTTCAGGTGAAATTTTCCAAAACACCAATTCAAATTACTCCGATCCAATAAAGAGCATAACAGAGAAGAAATGGAGCATCTTCGCACACCCTCGAATGTGCTAGTAAACAACAACAAATCCTAAAAGAGTCTATCAAAGTTATAAAGAGGAGAAACAGTTTTCAAGAGGGATCTCAAAAAAACTGCCATGAGCCGCACTGATTGAACTACTCGACTGTAAATTTGGTGCTATTTACCAAAATGGAACTTTGCAGATCATGCATGTGAAAAAATATATGCAGGGAACACATGCAAACCTGTTCAGCTACAATATTCTACAACGTCGCCAAAAGAATTAACTACCATATCTGAATGCTAGCAGAAGAACTACATCCATGTGAAGAAACTACATTATAATTCTGCAATATGAATATGAGTTCTGTATAAGTTGGCTTTGCAAACCAGTGAATATTCTGGCCCATATATTATACAACCTTGTCCAACAAATATATACTCTAGATTGGCAATTACTAATAACTCACTAATACAGAGTACAATGACACACTTAAATATCAGAAGCAACCAACTTTGGTATGTTGCTTCACCTCACTGAACTATAGAAGGCAACATTCTTTAGATGACACATGACCGAAGTTGCTTGTAAGCTTTACCACAAAAACACATGTGAAGAAGCAAGTTTGCCTTCTGGCTCAACTTGCCTTTGGCACTATATAAGACAGTATTTAACAAATGACTGATTCTTTTTGTAATATTTACAGAAAAATATGCCGAAAATCAGATATTCTGAATGAAATGCTAACAAAATATATGAGGATGTGAACCAAATTAGCGAGCTCTTCCTCCGGTGTATAAAAAAGTATCCTACAATCTTGACATAAACTACTAAACACCAAAGAATGGCCTATGATCACCAAGCGAAAATTGATAATTTCCCTACAATCGCTTTTCCATTCCCTCGCAACCACGACAGAGGCATGCCATAGGACCATAATCACAGTACGACCAGATCGCAAAACATCCTGGGTAAGACACAGAAGGGACACAACGTAAAGTGAGAATAAAACTGAAAACAGTGAATGCTCTCTTCAGTGTACCGCAGACTGGACAAAGAGCTATGAAGCACCGATACAGCAAGACGGATATGGCGATACGGAAACAGAATATGAGATTTTAAAAATGACTTGGATTAGTTTCCCCATTTGTGGTTCGACCTGCAAAAAGTGAATCTAAGAATCTCAAACAACACCGAAATCCTCATTTGTGAGTTAGCCCTCTAAGAATCTGAATTAGCTTCAAATT
Organism: Lolium perenne; assembly: GCF_019359855.2. Taxonomy (NCBI): domain Eukaryota; kingdom Viridiplantae; phylum Streptophyta; class Magnoliopsida; order Poales; family Poaceae; genus Lolium; species Lolium perenne. The sequence continues at coordinate 195,947,441 of NC_067245.2, forward strand.
AATATGTTTTGTTTGTTTGTATACGCTGTACAGGTTCTCTAAGAAATTTCGAAAATAAGATAGAAATTAGTGAACCATCTATTATAATATGTGTTTCAGCCTTTAGTAAATAAAATAGAAGTTGTTAGGAAACCAGCTTTCATAATTTGCTGCTCAAGTTTTAGATATCTGAATATATATGACCATTGAAAAATGAACTAAATTTCATAAACAGACTGCTTTACTATGCAAGCAAGTACCAGCTCGTGTTTAGTGCTATCATAGTAGTATAACAGATGCTGAGATGCAACCATGGGATGAACGAAAGTGAATGCAGTGTCCATTGGTTCAAAAAATCTGATTTGACATTTCCATGACTTTCTAATCGCTCTGTCCCTACATATATTTCCAGACAACACTTTCAAAAACAAAATGAGATTCAAATTTTTTTGTGAACTTAGAAAACGTAGATATGAATTAGACCCACTTTTTTTTTGGAACTTCTAGAGCAACTTAAAGATTCCTCAACAAACATATGAAGCCACTCCGAACAGAAAATTTTCTGGAGAAAAGAGATACTAACATAGTAGTATTGATATATAACATATTCAGCAGTTCCATAAACCATGGAAATTAAGTTCAGAACATACCATGTGAAACACGGGAGTGCCTTCACTCCCATCATCTCCTGCTTGTCCCGAGCTGTAAATTTGGTGCATTAATAGAAAATCAGGCAATTAGCCATTGTACTATAAATTGTAGAAATAACCATGAAGAAGCACATCATTACATTAGTTATTTTCAACTTCTATTTTTCCTATATCCATTTATGCAGCAAATACAAAAATAAACAATCTGATATTGATCACCGTCTTACTTTCGTGTTGCAGCAAGGAAAAAAAATACTGGAGGTTATAGCAAATACGGGTAGTTCAACCAACTAAATAATTTGTGCATAGGAAAGGAGAAATATTCAGGTGAGGTAAGACTGAAACCAAGAAATAGTAAACCAGATATGATTCTTTAGAAAAGAAAAGGTCTTGCCATGCATCAGAATCACGACAATAAGATCTGAATATGAACTGGCTATCACCTCGCAAAGATCTTGCGTAGCGTTACTTTTTTCATGTAGGTTTAACAGTTGATGTATCTAGTTTGGACTTGCCATAGGTGGCCAGTGATGAATCTCAAGCCATCACCTCTCTATACTGAAATGACCGCCTCCTGAAAAGAACAACAGGCTTAACTCATAAATGCAGACATCAACTAATAATAATCAAAATCTGTACAATTGGACCAATGCGTGTCTCAAAATTTCAGATTTGACACCATACAGAAAGGCTGATATATGGTGATAGATTGCATATATGCACGTCACATAGTTGAGAGAGCTAACATAATGTACTGGCTGTAGCTTTAAGAAAAAAAAACTATTAAGTATATGGCGATTCTTGTAGGTTAATCATTAAACTTGCATAATTTGAACATGTATAATTAGGATCACATAATTGAGATAAGTGATTTGCATAAGATCAAAATTTTATCACCTCTCTCACAGGCACATCATTAACCATGTATAATTAGTCATGTTGTATTAGCAGGTCATCCAGCTGTTGCTGAGTGCCAATCTATACATGCTCAGTACCAATCTGTACATATACAGCAATGGAAGGCTACATTTGGCCATATTTGCAACACAAGCACTCAGAAAATTGAGGAATTGAGTATTCATAGAACAAATCTTTAACAGTCAATAATATATATATATGTGCAATAGCCACACAAGCAAAGCATGGATTCATCCATTAGAGGAAGGATGATCTGTTGTTACCTCTCGATCTGCTTTTCCATGAAAATCATTGAGAAGTTGTTGACGGAGTAGGCCTGATCCCCGACTACACGTCACCGAGTACTTTTATTTGTGCCCATCTCCATCACTAGCATCAACTCACCACTGATAACGTGCAAAATAAAGCCCAAATGAACAACTACAGGCCACACACACATATCATCATACAGTTGGCCTGCATAATTTTTCTACATCAAAACATACGAACTGGGAGAAAGAGAGGAGATGAACCTGCCAGATGAAGAATATGTGTAGAAGGGCATGTATATGCTCTGCCAGCCGGAACCATTTGTTAGGATGCGCTTTGATGTCCTCCTTCTTGGTCAAGGATGGAGAGCAGCACTCCGCTCAACTCCCGTTGAGTACTGTCGCGCTCCTGCCGGCGACGAGACAAACGACGTGCAGTGCTGCTCCATCCCGCCCATCCATTGTCTCCTCTTCTACTTCCTTCATCCCTTATTTCTACCCTTCCCATCTTCCTCACTAGGAACAGCGAATCACCCACACACAACAGCTGGTTGCACAAGAGAAAATAGCCTCAAAATTTAGGAAAAACCGTGCCAAGAAAATTCAGTTGGGAGAAGAAAAAACTCACGGCCTGGACCTCTCCCGCGGTGCAGCGGCGGCCCTTCCTCTGGTGCGGCTTGGCGGCAGCCTGGCGGTGGCTCGAGCTCCTCTCCGCTGAAGACGACGGTGCCGCAGCATCCGTCTCGCCGGCCTCCGGACGATCTGCGCTCCACTCCTCTAAGGAAGCGCCCCTGGTGGCGTCTCCTACTGAGCACGCAGCACGTCGTGCTCCACCGGCTAAGGCCAAGGAAGAAGCAGGCCGGAGGAGAGAGGAGCGACAGAGGCGAGGAGGAGGAGAGGTGCGCGGCGGCGGAGAAGAGGAGAGACACGCATCACGTCGTCCTCCTCCTGCTGAGCTCAGGGAGGAGGCAAGCCGGCGGAGAGGAGGCACGACGGCGGCGAGGAGGAGGAGAGGCGCACAGCGGGGCAGAGACGAGCGAGGAGGGGATTGGGGGAGACGAGCGAGTGGGGATTGGGGACGAACGAGCTGTGGCGGCTAGGGTTTCTCGCCGTTGGGGCTTCCTTTTATACGGACGCGGTGAAAAAAATGGATGGCTGAGATGCACAGATGGGTTGATCCGACGGCCGAGAAGCTCTAAACGCTGTGAGGCCCCCGTGGGGGGGGCATCATATATACCCCTGGACTAGATTTAGATGTGCGCCTTGGCGCACGATCCCGTGAAATTACCACCAATTTACACTATAAAACAACGTAAAAAACACTTGAGTAAATGATAATACGTTTTTATGTTTTGCAAAATAAAGTCAATAAGATATAATTAGGATAAAATACATAAAATCATGAACCAAGTAGTGAAAGAATGTACAATCAGGAAAATAGAGAAATATATTAGAATAACTAATACACTTGTTTTTGCAAGACCTCGTCATCTGCACTCATAAATAGGTGGTAAAATGCATCAAACATTTATACATATCGATTATAATAGTCAGAAAATAAGTCTATCAATCTGCACGCCACCAAGCCTTTCGCACAGTCAATCGTTTGGTAAAATATTTTGTGTATCTGTAGTATCACAACATGAGAGTTTACAATACAAACCAGATGAAAATATAGCGTACCTCCTTTTTAGCTAAACAATAATTTAATAGCTCTCTCAACAGGCAGCCACATTTAACATAATTACTTTTGAATGTAATTACTTTTGAAAGTAATTATGTTAAATGTGGCTGGTTAAATTATTATATAGCTCCAAGTTACTTTGGAGCCATATAATAATTAAACCAATTGCTGACACCAATATGATATTAATCATACAGTAGTAAATAGCATGCATTCTAGCACAGCTACTAACATTGTGAGCTGACAACATAATGAATCAGTAAAGACGAAATTCCATAGAGCATCTCTGTATTTCAACTGCAAATATGCAAAAGGCATTTCTCATGGCTGCTAAGAATTCTCATGCTTACTGTAGATATAGTATGCACAATCTTCTCTTCAAGTTTAAATGATCTGGAAAGGCATTCCTTTCCTTTCTTAATTTCTTTTGTAGAGAAGGAAATGGTTTCATATTGTAGAGTGTATATTTTGACATTAAAATTATTAATCCCATTATTAATCAAAACCCAATTCTTATATCCTACAAAAAGCACCCCCAACACATATATTATTATGTCAACTGGATTGTACAGTGAGAAATATACTGGGAAGTAAGGACGAATTTCAAAGCAATTATAATATAATCATTTCTATCAATTTAGCTGTATTATTAACTTGGAGCTATATAATACTAACATTGTGAGCTGACAACAGAATGAATCAGTAAATACGAAATTCCATAGATCATCCCTGTATTTCAACTGTAAATATGTAAAATGTCTCATAGGCTGCTGCGAGTATCATACTGAAGAAAATAATACTGTGAACTCATGTCTGTTGATTTTTTTACATTTCTCCATCATCAAGTTGCTACATGCCCCTGTGTTGCTCCCTTGGTGCACTCATTCTGTAAATAGCTAGCCTACATGAGATATGAGATGTGTTATTCTGAACCTCCTTCAGCTAATAATTCATACTAACCCTGAATAAGGAAGAGCTCCTCAGTGGTAGATTAAAAAAGACTAATCTTTGACCACATTGCAGAGCTCATATGACATAAGTACATGATTTTCATTCGTAGCTATAATAACCACCCCAAATATATTTTTTGGCCTATAATTAAAATATGATGAGAATCAGAGAAGAAAATTAGTTTCAAAGTGAAAGCACTACTTCGGAGCTAGGATGACGATGAAACTATTTACTGATTCCTATTTCCACTGCATAACCAGATAGAAGGTAAATAGTAATCTTTCTGATATAGCTAGTAGGAAAATTTCATGCTACTGTGTGCTAGGGCAATTTTGAGCAGATCTATGGAAGCATAATTTTTTTTCCTAATTAATTTAGAAGCAAAGAGTGATGTATGAAAAGCACCATTTTTCATGTAGGGAGGAAGATGAGCAACGGTCCAGGCATCAAGAATTCACCCAAGAGATTACAAGCATAACACTGGAAGTGAATTGGCCAGACTGGGATCGATCCTCTCAACTCAGTTGTATTAAACCAATGCGTAGCTCCTCCTAGGTATCACCCTATGGTAATGGTTCGGGCATCCAGCAAGGACGAAGACCATTATAGTATGGAACTGAAAGTATGATTATAATAAAGAGGAAAAAATTCAAGTCATTATTAGATATATAAAGAAGTAACATGAGTAAACAGAGCCATTATAGTTTGTGAAGAGCAATGAGAAATATGTCGTGTTTCTTTTAAATTTTAGTGTGTGATGCATAGTTCACCGGAGAAACAAATGGCGAGGCTTGCACTAAACACAAAATTAGCCACGCTACCATTCAATTATGCATGTATTATCCATATATACATTACTACATCCATGATCCATTCAGCATCAATATTAGGTACAATCAGTTTGGAGCATATTTGTGTATTGAGGGATTCTAGAATTTTCTCCAGCATCAAGTTATTCACCCACCCAGGTGGTACGCCAGAGGATGCTAGAACTTTCCTACCTAGAAGTCTTATGGTGTGCATTATCAAGTGTGTGGCGTGCCTCTACCCAAGCAAGCTAACTTTCAGGAAATAAACACAAAAATCACACAAGAGCTACTAAAAAAAGCCACTTCCACTCTAAATTAATGTAGTAACCCAACACGTACAAGAGGAAATAAAACACTAAGTTGGGAACTGATACAATGAACTGGACATCAAAGTAAACATTTCAAGTAAGAAACAATATGTTTTGTGTATAATAATGATTATTAGCGAAGAGGTAAAAAGGCACCACACTGAACATTTCAAGGGATTAATTACATCCAAGGCATATACAATAATAATAAAAAATCCCACACAGAACTGTTGCCACTGCTATTGTTAACATCCTTCAAACCAGAGATCAGCTGAATTTGAACCGTTCAATTTACAGCTCATATACTGGTACAATCACACTGAATGCAAAAAATAGACGTATTCTTACTTCTTATAACTCTAAACATTGAAAAAGTGATCACAAAATAGATAGTATAAACAAGCAGTACAAAAGAAGCAACTGCAGCTACATGTATACATACAGAAAATCCCACCTCCTAAGTAGAACATACTGAATAGATATTACAAAATTATCCTTTAATGTCATTATTAAAACCAACTTGGATATTAAGCAACTTCTATGAAACACAAAACTTAGATCTGAAATGACACCAATAAAATAGTAGCTGAAGCAAAAGTCTGCTTCCTGTCATATGCAAGGTGAGGTGGCAGGAAGCTATTTTACCTAAATTCTTCTCATTTGATGGTTATGAAAGGAGTAATTGCTGCATATATTTTAGCTGGTAGATGCAAATAAAGTACTTACATGCCGAGTATAATTTTTTTTCAAATCTCTGAATATGGCAGCCCATTATGCAATGCTTGACATGAACAAATAACAAAGGAATGTATTACGAAAAGTATGTATCTCCCGAATCAGAAATTCCATGAATTAAAGTTAAATAAGAACCCTTATACCCTAACCATATGCACAAGCAAGTCAAAATGTCAAAAGTTGTAATTTGTCTCTAACGATGTCAACTACAATCTTTGGATGTGCGGGGGCGGTGATACCTCAGAGACAAATGACTCTGGATGAGCGGTTGCGGCGGCGAAACGCTGACAAGTCGGAGGTGGCCCAGCAGCGCTCATATCGTTCCAACTACTCCAATCGCAGCCTCGCTCGCCCACGCTGCCGGGCGCTACAGTTCGTGTGCCATCAGCAGCGGGTGCATCAATGTGCATCTTCCTGGAGATATCTCTCAAAGCGACACAGCATGCATGTACCTCCGAACATTTACATATGCATGTAAAAAGACAATATAGTGTGCACTTCCAGGTTTGCAGGGTGCCAGGCCTATGATAATTTCATTGTCAGACTGCTTTGCAGGCATATGCTAATAAAAAAGTTACACTTGTCTCCACTAAGTAAAAGAATCTATGATCAGTACATGTATCCGTTGCTTGGTGCGGAAATTGATATTCTGCTAAGTAACTTCCACATATGACAGTAAACTCAATACATTTTTTTGGAATAAAACCAGAGACAAGTTTAGGGCTGGAAAAAAGCTTTCTTTTCAATGAAAAGCCTTTCTAATATGTAAAGCTAACCAAAAATCATTTTTATTAGTACATGCAAGGCAGAGTTCAGAGGAAAAATGAGGCTCAAATGCAGACTACTATGTATGTGAATTAAATGTTGCTGAAAGTGTAACGTAAACTGAGAAATTTGACCGTGAGAATTACTTGCTTAAACTGAGAAGTTTGACAGTGAGAACTACTTGAAGCTCAAAGTGTCACTTAAATTGAGAAGCTTGGCAGCATGTATAATGTAAGACAGTGTAATGTGTTGATAATGCAAAGCAGTGTTCGGAGGCAAAAAGAAGCTAAAAGACAGGTGATTATGTGTGAGAATTACTTGCTGCTGAAAGTATGGCTTAATTTGAGAAGCTCGACAGTGTGTATAATGCCAGACAAATTTATATGCAGATATATAGATTTCGATAGTAGAAAATGAACAGGCCATAACCCAATGGCTTAATTTGAGAAGCTCGACAGTGTGTATAGTGTCAGACAAATTTATATGCAGATATATAGATTTCGATAGTAGAAAATCAACAGGCCATAACCCAAAAGTGTGAGTTGGAAGGTATTCTGTATCCTTCTGAACTTTTAGTGGTATAGAACAAACTCAAGCACATAGCAAGCTGCTTTTGCTCCATAAAATCAGGGGATTAGGGAAGCAAATTCATACCTACACGAGAGCATGCAGAGATGCCAGTCTAGCACACACAAGCTCATCTTCACCATCCTCCAGCTTTCCCACCACTGAGCTCGAGCGCAGTTGCGCTCCTCCTCTTCCTCTTGTTGGACACTCAACGGGAAGAACACAGTCCGAGAGGTGGTCATAGAGCCACAACCAGCATCACATCTTACAGCGAAAAAACTGAGGAGATGCATCCGTTCGTCCATCTCCAGGAATCGGGGCTCTAGTGCAATATTCAATATGAGGCCCTAATATAAACTTACTTATCACATGGATGTAGTCCCATCTGGCAAAAAAATTCCCTATTTAATGCTAAAAAGTAAAAGAATCAGTTAGCATAATTTAGAAAACCATCCAAGTCAACTCTTCAGGTATAAATTGGATGATTGGGTATATCAATTCCATCAAGAGCTTAACTCCACAGCAGCATACATACATACAATAAATCCAGAATAACTTTTAACAATCTAAAACATATCAAACACAGAATGGAGAAGATGCAAACCCGACATATAAAGGCCTAGTTTTACTTGAATTCACTATTATGCTAAATAACCAAGAGTGTGAGTTTTAGCCATGCCACTGCATTTTGTAGACAATGTGAAACATCTGATTTTCTATTCAAGTTCATGCTCTAAAGAAAAATCAGAAAGCCAACAAGAACATTTAAGAAATCTTACCAACCACATATAACTAACACGACTTGCAGCGCAATGCCCGCCAACACGGTCGATGACTCATTTTCAGTAATCATTCAAGCCTAGTCAAAATAAAAATATTCATACAAACCGTTAGCACTGACAGGAACTATTTTTTGCTCCTCCTACTTAGATAAATATAAATGGATCACATGAATATAACACAACTGAAACATCACCCGCGGAGTGAAAATACATGGCCAACAGAGTTCCGCGCGGGTGGTCACCAGACTCGCTGCCACACCGATTCTTAACGCTCATGTCATCCTAGAGTCACTGTTAAGCTCCTATGGCTGGCCTCTGCCGCCATAGCACACATCAGTAGCGACGTTGCCAATCCATGTTCAGCAACGGCACGCCAGGCTGTGTGGAAGCAGCAGCCATCAAGCATGATTATAAGATACTCCAACAGCCTTATCCATTTAACTGAATGGAGAAGAAAAAAACTTCTCACCATTGAATGGTGTTGCAAGATTGCAAAAGGGATAGAAGTATAAATCTCTCTCCTGAACATCCTAGTACCATAATTACAAGATTGCAAGCAGTTAGATGGAGCATAAATATAGACCAATATTATCTAGGAATTTCATCAAACACCTGCTAAGCATATATAAAACAATCTGCACAAGAGATAAGATGTTCCAGGGGTAAAACTAAAGAGGGGGAGTTTAACTCTACTTTTGTCTCAACCTCCATGAAGGAGGGGCAGCTGAACCACCTCAACCTCCGTCTCTGCAGCTTCTACCGGCTCCTACGTTGCGTAGTCGAATCCCATTCGAACCCAAGAATCGCCGAAGTCGAATCACACACATACTACTCCATAGTGCGCTGTAGCAAAATTTGGGAAGTCAAGAAATAGGTTGGGTAAAATCAAAGAACCTGGTGGATCGGCGGGTACATGGAGTTGATGCAGACGGGGCACTCGAGCAGCTCGTGCACGCTTCTTCCCGACGCGACCATGCCTCCCGTGCCGCCGCCACCACGGCCGCCCTTGGGGTTGGGGAACGCGGCGGCCCTGGAGGAGGCATCGAGGTGCGGGTGGATGGTGGCGAAGCCGACGTCGTCCGCCGTGTCCATGGTGGCAGATCTCGGCGTTGCGGCGGCTAGGGTCCGTGCACCTCCTGCCGTCCAGTACGAGCGACGTGGCAGAGGAGAAGGATATTGGGTGGAGTAGACGGAGTTCGGCGACGAGCCGGAGCTGGAGAGGAGGCAGCGAAGGTGAGAGGACGCACGACAGGGTGTCGTCTCTGCGGAGAGCGCCGGCGGCGGATCGAGAGAGGAGATGAGGGGCAGGTGAGATGCGGGAGGGGATTGGGAGGAGAGACACGGAGGGGATTGGATGAAGGAGATATTTTCTCAGCTGAGCCAATCACGCGACGCCACGTGGCCAACCGCTGGAGGAAAAATGAGGCCGATGCCCAGCCCTTGCGTGCCTGGTGGCATGTCGTGGATGGCCTGTGAGGCCCCCTATGGGGGGCATCGTTTATATCTTTAGATACTACAGTCGGACACAACCCAGTCAGTTGCACAATTTGGCAGGCATTGAGCTCTCGATTCATTCAAGTTTAGTTAACATCTAATTAATGTGTGCATGAAAATCCTATTCTACAAGTATGAATCGCTTATTTTGTTTACCCGTTGAGTTGATTCATACTGTATATGTCACCCGTCCAAACAAAAATATCTACTATCTCTATATGAATTCTATGATTATCTAAATTTTGAATAAATTTCATATGAGAGTTGGTATATAAAAAATCTTATCAACAACTAAAACATAAGATAAAAGTTGAAACATAAGTTTTTATTTCATTTGTTGGCATGTGTTTGTTCAAATGACCCACGCATAGCCTTGAATGGGTTTTGTATCAACATGCATTGATTCGGCAACCAGAATGCACAACGAGAAGAGTGGAATTTCATGATGGCTAGAAGCCAATGTAGAGGTGGAAAATTGATAATATTATTTTGGAAAACTCTTGTTTGTCATGACGTGCAATTTTTTCGTGGTAAAAAAATAATACCGGCGGCACGATACCAGTTTCCGGAAATACTTGCTCGAGATTTGTCAAACAAATTTCTATTTTTGTTTAAAATTTATGAAACATCTTTAAATTTTTGTTTCGTTGGGTAATTTTTTTCTGGTGGTAACTGGAATAATCGGTTTTTGGCGAGATTTGGGAGATCTCGGGTGAGAAAAAAAAATACGTGCGATATAGCAGAGGCGTGCATGAATTAGTTATATAATTAACGAATAGCACGGCAACTATAACCAATGAAGAGGATTTGTAAACTAGGGTTTAGGAAGAATCTCAACATGCAAATATATGACCTTTCGAATCAATCTCTTTAACTCAGTAGCTCGGAGATGCTCATACGGGTAAGGTGGGTAAGGTGTACGTGACATTTGTACTACGTTTCGCAATAAAATATATAATAAATCTAGCCGCGCTATTGCGCGGGTCACTCAGCTAGTTGCTTAAAATTCATAATGCTACTTCTTAAAGATATAATTTTAGCAGGAGGATAATATCTTCCAATGAAAGCATCTTTACATTTAGTCCATGAATCAATACTATTCTTAGGCAAAGATAGCAACCAATCTTTAGCTCTTCCTCTTAAGGAGAAAGGAAACAATTTCAGTTTTATTATATCCCCATCTACATCCTTATACTTTTGCATTTCACAAAGTTCAACAAAATTATTAAGATGGGCAGCAACATCATAAGTACTAACACCAGGAAATTGCTCTCTCATAACAAGATTTAGTAAAGCAGGTTTAATTTCATAAAATTCTGCTGTAGTGGCAGGTGGAGCAATAGGAGTGCATATGAAATCATTATTATTGGTGCTAGTGAAGTCACACAACTTAGTGTTCTCGGGAGTATTCATTTTAGCAGTAATAAAGCAAACCAAATTAAATAAAGTAAAACAAGTAACTAATTTTTTGTGTGTTTTTGATATAAAGAAAGCAAACAAGACAGAAAGTAAAATAAAGCAAGACAATAAACAAAGTAAAGAGATTGGGTGTGAGAGACTCCCCTTGCAGCGTGTCTTGATCTCCCCGGCAACGGCGCCACAAAATATGCTGTTGCCGTGGGAGTTGGAAATCCCTGGGGTGTAACTTTTCTTCATATCCCCGGCAACGGCGCCATAAAATATGCTTGATGACGCGTGAAGCACACGTCCGTTGGGAACCCCAAGAGGAAGGTGTGATGCGTACAGCAGCAAGTTTTCCCTCAGTAAGAAACCAATGTTATCGAACCAGTAGGAGATGAAGGCCACGTGAAGGTTGTTGGTGAAGGAGTGTAGTCACTACAAGAAATGTGCCATAATATGACGTTTTTTTTATGACTGGAAATCAAAATGTCATAGCTTTATGACGTTCCTAGCTTTGACCGTCCTTGGCCACTCCGGGGGGGCAAAACCCTAGAAAATCGTGACGTTATTGGGCAAAAACGTCATTGGCAATTTAGGTCAAAACGTCATTAGCAAAATTAAGTGGCCTACGACGTTTTTCCAATGCCGATTGCGACAAATCAATAGCGTCATTGGCATTTGGCTCAATACAATGGTATGTGTTTGGCTGCCATGTCATCCATTTTGCCTATGTGTCCCTTTTCGGGTCCCACGCGCCTCACACGTGTCACTGGAAGCAACTGGCTTGAACTAACTGACATGTAGGACCAACTGATACTTGTGGGACAAAGGCGTCTTGTTATTTTTTTTCTCTGTGCCGTCCACCATTTTAATGGGCTGCTGGTGATATCCTCCTCTTTTGGGCTGTCCTCTACTAGGCTGCTGGCTGCTGGCCTACCCCACGGCGGCCCATCCGGGGGTTGAATTGCTGGCCCGACGGCCCATCCGGGGGTTGAATTGCTGGCCCGACGGCCCATCCGGGGTTGGAGTGGCTCCCGATGGAAATAACTGGCAAAAATTGCGCTTGCGGGGACTCGAACCCTCGACCATGCTGCCGCACTACCACTCCCTACCGCTTTGCTACAATAGTGTTGTTGACACAAGTATGGTTGTCCATGTATATAGACATGATAGACTAATCAGTTGTCTTAAAAATCCCTCCACCTCGACCAAAATCCCTCCGACCAGGTGCATCTAGCTAGGGTTCCTCCTCCGACCAAAATCCCTCCGACCAGGTGCATCTGTTGCATGGCGGCGCAGTTCCCAGCCTGCTCGGGCAGTTCTTCTAGGTCAGGAGCGTCGTCGCGTCGCCGCCGGCGGCCGGGCACGCCCATCCCGTATCGGCAGCGGCCATTCGATTATGAGCCCGCCGACGTATGTGACTGTGGCGAGAAGATGCCGCAATGGATTTCTTGGAGTGATCCGAATCCTGGGAGAAGATACCGGAACTGCAAAATTCGCTCGGTTAGTCTTCGAGCACGCCCCCCCGCCCCCATTCTGAATTTCGCCCGCCGTCTTCTGAAGTTTCTTTTCTACTATGGCTTACTTATCCTCTTTTGTTCTTCATCTGTCAGATTGCTGGTGGAATAGGGTGTAAAGTGTTTAAGTGGATTGATGATCCGCTGGATGCACGTCACAAAGAGTTAGTTCGTGATCTGCGTGATGCTGTTTGGGATCGAGATGAAGAAATTGAGAGGCTCCAGGTAGAAATTGAGAGGCTCCAGGAAGAAAAGTTTCTGCTTGCTGCAAGGAAACAGAGCAACCCTGAACCAAAGAAAATGGGAGGCTTCATGGTTTGGGTGCTATCTGTAGCTTTTGTCATCTGTTGTACCTGGGTGATGTGTAGGAACTGAAATTAGGGTGAATTCAGTGCTCTCGTGGTCAGGAGGAGAAGAAGCTAGAGTATATGCTAGAGTTATTGTGTTGTAATTCCAACCATTTGTCTGTTCGTGCCACAATGTTTAGTTCCTGAATTTGAACCATGTCTATGTATGTGTGCAATTCTGTTCAGTTGAAAATGTGTTCTGTTGAAAATGAGTTCTGTTGAAAATGTGTAGCAGCTACTTTTGCACGGCGGCGCCGCCCATATATGGTCGCCGGCGTCAGCCATGCACGGCGGCGCCGCCCATATATGGTCGCCGGCGTCCGCCATGTATTGAAAAAATTGGGCATGGATTCCCCTAAAAATTGGGCATGGAGTCCCCAAAAAATTGGGCACAAATTCTGGGAACAAATAGCTGACATATTCAACATAAATTCTGGGAATATTGAACATAAAAATTGGGCACAAATTCTGGGAACAAATAGCTGACATATTCTGGGAACAAATAGCTGACATATTCAACATAAATTCTGGGAACAAATAGCTGACATATTCAACACAAATTCTGGGAACAAATAGCTGACAAATTCTGGGAACAAATAGCTGACATATTCAACACAAACTGCTACTCATCTTCTTCGAAAACTTGACGCTTCCTAGTCCTATTTCCTCCATCATCATCATCATCATCCTCATCGCTGCAATATTGGTACATTGTCTGATCAACCTCCTCGATTTCTTCGGGCACAACCTCTTTGCTATGTTTCTTCAGTTTGTCCACAATGACTTTTTCAAGTAGCACACGTTCCTGGTCACTTCTCGTCCTACTCCATGCAGTGCCTTCTTTTTCTTGCACAGGAACTTGACTGGAATCTTCATCTTGATATGATAGTACAGCAACACCGGGTCCCTGTTCATTTTCTTTTACACTCCATAGATGTCTATGGTGAAATTTCTGCACAACTTGCCATTTTCCTTTCAACTTGGTGTCTGGCACATAAAAGACCTTGGTTGCTTGTGATGTCAGAAGGAAAGGATCAGTCTTGTACCAAAACTTTTCTGTGTTAACACTCTTGAAGTGTCCATCATCGTCGAGCCCGGGTTTCCTACCACCAAGGTCAAACCAGTCCACCGGAAGAGGACAACCGACCGATGGACGCCACCGCTGGAGTTGTATTGCAATCGATGATGGATTTGAGCTGACCAAAGAAGTCAATGCTGTTGCCATCATGATCTCCTTAGAAACGATTCCACTATTTTGTGTCTTCCTGTTCTTCTCGCGGTCAACGCATGGTACCGAACACTGTCAACAACACATGCCGAATATAGTCTCACTCTAAAATCTGGTTTGCACGCCAAAGCATAGAGATCAGGACAGACATCATTTCGCATTTTTCCAATCTGCAAAAAATCAACCGGGGGTGAGTAACACACACAGCAAAATTATATCATGAACTTTTCCAATCTTCAGAAATAAACCAGCTAAAGATCTCACATGAGTCTGAAACCATCTAGCAAAGTTCTTGGCAAGCCATCTATCAACATTGATCTGACCACCTTGTTGGTTCAACTCTTGTTTGCACAGGCTGGAATGGCAACAGAAAATAGATCCTAATTATTATTTGGAGAGGCTGCAATAACCTATCTATATAAGGGGATGAAGAGAAACGTACTCGATGTATGGATCAACCTCAGGGCAACTTCGGAGCACATACCACACCATGTTGTCATAGTCCTCACCAGCAAACACATATTGAGAGGCTCCAATAAATTTCACACCGTGTTTGAAAACAGACACATCACCAATATGTGAATCATCCCGCTCCGGATTTCTGCTTGGACGGTTGAATCTTGTTTCAACATCGTCGAAGTATCTCGAGCAAAATGTCGCACTCATCAACAATATATGCTTCGGCAATCGATCCCTCCGGCCTGGCATTGTTCCGGACATAACGCTTCAATGTTAGCAACCTTCTTTCGACTTGGGTACATCCAACCGTAATGCACTGGGCCTCTAAGCCTTGCCTCTTTTGGTAAATGGATGGCCAAATGCACCATCACGTCGAAGAAAGATGGGGAAGATCTTCTCAAGTTTGCAAAGAATAACTACGATTTCCTTTTCAAGTCTGTCCGTAACGTCTCTCTTCGTTGTTTTGCAAAGACAGCTCTCTGAAGAAATTTCCAAGTTCAGCAACCGCTTCATATATGTCTTCATGGATTGTTCCTCGAAGGCCAGCCGGTAAGATCCTTTGAAGCAATATATGACAGTCATGGGTCTTCAGCCCTTGAAGCTTGCACTTATCAGCAGCAACACACTTGGATATGTTAGACGCGTACCCATCTGGAAACCTCACAGCTTTTATGAATTCACAAAAAGCAATTTTTTCTTGTTTACTCATTGTATACCACGCCTGTGGCATCTCAAAAGAGTCAGCTGAAACAGGCTGCAAATGCAAGTCACCTCTTATGCCCATGTCTTCCAAATCAAGCCTTGAATTCAGTTGTCTTTGGTCTTGCCTTGTATGTTCATGAAAGTACCAAGCAAATTGTCACAGATGTTTTTCTCGATGTGCATTACATCGAGATTATGCCTCAGCTTTAGATCTTCCCAGTATGGCAAGTCCCACAAACATGATCTACGGCTCCAACACTGACCGTCCTCACGTTTCCTTTTCTTCTGAAGCTTGCCTGGTATCACATCTCTAACCCTATCAAGCTATTGCTTCAGCTCTTCTGGAGTGAATTCCGCTGGCTTCTCACGGCTTTCAGAAGCACCATCGAATTCTTTGCTATTTCTCCAAGGATGGTGCCGAGGTAGCCAACGGCGGTGCCCAATAAAGCAGATTTTGTTCCTTAATTTCTTGGAGCAATTCTCTTTGTCACAACGCACACATGCCTGGTAACCAGCTGTGGCCCTCCCTGACAATGTGTGCAGTGCCGGATAATCATGAATACACCATAAGATTGCAGCACGGAGATCAAACTTGTCTGGACTATTGGCATCATACGATTTTACACCTTTCCAGAGCTCCTGCAGCTCTTCCATCAAAGGCTCCATGAAGACATCAAAATCTTTTCCCGGAGAGGATGGACCAGGGATTAGCAATGCAAGCATGAAGTTGGACTGATCCATACATGCCCACGGCGGAAGGTTGTATGGCACCACGAATACAGGCCACATGCTGTAGGAGTTGCTCATATTCCCGTAGGGATTAAAACCATCCGTGGCAAGTCCAAGCCTTATGTTCCTGGCATCAGCGGCAAAGTCTTTATGAATATTGTCAAAATCCTTCCATGCATCCCCGTCTGCTGGATGACTGAGATCATTCTCCACGTCTTGCCGCTTCAGTTTGTGCCACTGTACTTCCTTTGATTGCTCCTTTGAAAGAAACATTCTTTGCAGCCTTGGAATCAATGGGAAGTGCCTTAGCACCTTCTCTGGGATCTTTCTCCTACCATCAGCATCTTTCCATCTGGAGGCTTTGCACTTGGGGCAATTATTCTCCTTGGCATAATCCTTCGGAACAATACACGATTATTCGGGCACACATGGATACTCTCATAACCAAGTCCCAACCTGCCGACTATGCTAAGTGCCTCCTCGTATGACTTTGGTATTGAGCTATTAGGGTATTGCAAGGCCAAAATCAGGAGTATCGCGTTGAATGCAACGTTGCTAATCCGGTAGTACGACTTGGCCTGAAGTAACTTGACTGTGAGTGAAAACCTTGACATTGTACCCCCATCGCTGGCTGCGCGCTTGGCTTCCTCTATCAACTCAGCAAATATAGTGTCCTTTCCAGCACCTTGCGGTTCTGAGTTGTACAAATCAGCAAGCAGATCAGGAATTCTATCATCTTCGTAACCATCTTCCTCTTGCAAACCATAATAGTGTGCCTCTGCATCACCTCCACCAACATGGTGTGCCCCTGCATCACCTCCATGTCCAGCCTCAGGTTCACCTCCATGTCCAGCCTCAGGTTCACCTCCATGTCCATGTCCGGCTTCAGGTGCACCTCCTTGTCCTCCATGTCCAGCTTCAGGTACAGGATGTAATGGTTCTCCATGGAAGACCCATCGGTCATAAGTGCTTGCCATCCCAAAAAGAAGCAAATGAGACTCTACTACATCTAGAGGTTTTGTGCACCGGTTGAGACAGCTACGACATGGGCACAGCACCTGATCAACATTGGCAGCATTCAAGCGAACAAACTGCATAAACTCTGCCACTCCCTTTGTGTGTTCAGGGGAAAGCCTTCTAATTCTTGTTGTAATCCAGCGTCTGTCCATCTGCGGAAGAACAAAATGATGCAATTAGCACACACCTAACTGCACAGCAGTTCCAATTTCAAGCAATGCACAGCAGTTCAATTCGATTTTGTGAACTGATGAAGAAGAACAGATCGAGAGGGGAGAGATGAGAGGGGTGCAGACCGGGAGATGCGGAGGGGCTCGTCCTGGAGAGGGCGAGGGCTCGTCTGGAGAGGGCGAGGGCTCGTCGTCGGCCGAGGCAGATGGACAGCAGATCCCTTGCTCGGACGCAGCGCCGGCACACCCACCACCGCCGTCACCTCGGACTCGGTACTTTAGTCCTAGTAACAGCACATATTGGATCACAGAGATTCGATATTGTGAACTGACGAAGAAGAACAGATCGAGAGGGGAGAGGTGAGAGGGGTGCAGACCGGGAGATGCGGAGGGGCTCGTCGTCGGAGAGGGCCGGGGCTCGTCGTCGGAGAGGGACGGGGCTCGTCGTCGGAGAGGGACGGGGCCGCCACCGCCGCCGCCGCCGCCGCTCGTCGTCGGAGATTCGAATTTCTGCTAGGTTATCGGAGGGAGTTGGATTCGGAAGGGATATTTGGGCTTCTCCTGGGCGCCAAAAAAAATCAAAAAGAGTGAGGGCTGGGACTCGAACCCAGCACCTCTAGATGTGTCAACGTGCCAGTTAACCAGTGGAGCTATTGGAGAGATCTTGTCAGCTTACCATCCTTTATCCTTTACATAGTGGAACTAAGGCAACTTTTTTTTTTTATAGTTATGGATATGATCTTGTTACATAATCTATCAGAGGGGATACTGATTTAGGACAACGGTTAATTTGTACAAGAGCATTAGCTAAGCAACAGGCTAATATATGACTAATAATTAATTACGGCTAGCAAACTATATATATCTATATATACTCCAGCATATATAGACCACCAAAAGCACATTATATTACACATATATAGTGCCAGCCTTGAGCTCAATAACATAGTACCAAAAGGACACGTTAATTATAGATACTACCGAGGAGGTTCAACGCTCATTTACTTGAGCACATTACATAGACCAACAGGCCATTAGATAGTACCAGATCGATCGATAAGAGGTTCAACGCTCATATTAGTTGAGCTCATACACACATATATATAGTACTACTAGCTTAATTAGAGAGGTTCAGCCTGCTAGCTCATTTCTCGAGCTTCCTGACATACAACTTGAGACCGCCCCGGGCGCGAATGCGGAACCAAAACACAAAGATATCATTTGCCTTCATCTTGCTCTTCCGCACCACAGCACTCCAGTTTGTTGTGATCACTGCACCGTCAAACTTCCCTTTGCCCTGGAAAATCCTCACTTTCACACCATGTCTCTCACTGTAAGAGACAAGAAAGTCATTATCTGGAAGCTGCATATTCGTCGAGATGTACTTCTTGGTAAACTTCCGGTTGAAGTACTGCAGATTATAAGATGCAAAACTTCGTTCAGATGAAGTAATTGTCAACATATAAAGATGCAAAAACATCCTTGATCGAGATGGAGTAATTATATTTACCATTCTGGAACAGCCTTCCACGGTACTTGCACTCTTTATAGTGCACACATAAAAAGGAATTGCGGGGCGCTTTTGGTCAACAAGATATCTCAGGGTATCAACTTGTGTAGGATTCATTTCCACTAGATTGGGATACATGCAAAAGTCATCCCATTCCTCACCTGCCTCTATCCTGGGACCTACATATATAAGGAAACCAGGGAATAAGGCCTAGTTTAAAGTTTTCCTAAAACTGAAGTATATCAAACCAACAGTATTTATAGAAACTGAAGTATTCCTTGAATGCTACAAATTGACTAGCTATTATGCCAAACCGAGACTAATTAAGCATTTGACCTATATCCTGCATCTATAACTACTATATATATTTTTTACCTCGACGAGTCAGATGGACATCAGCAGGAGGAGGAGGAGCAACTTCCTCATGCTCAGCTGCACAATCCATTGCTGCAGCATCATCAGCTTTCTCTTGCTTGACGTGAACCCTATCTAGAGCACCATCCTCACCTTCGGAGGATGAGCTGATGTCGATGGTCTCAACGGCCTTCTTGGATGGGACCAAAATGGCAACTTCATAGTCATAGGGGTCCATGGTGTCGACCTAATAACAAGCAGTGAACAATTTGAGAACTATGAAACTATTAATTACACATTAATTAAAACTAAGTTGGGATGTTTAGGTTCAGATTGACATTCGCACTAGCAGCACTAGCACATGTTTTGAATCAATCTAAACCAGGAAAATCTACTCTAGCACTAGAATCTACTTTGAATCGATCAAACCCTAGGAAAATCGCCGCTCGGACAAAAAAACCCCAATTAAAATCCCCCGAGATTAAGTACGGCAAACCCTAGAAAATCCCCCGCTCATCCCCCAAATTAACCTGAGCTTCGGCCGACGGAGGCAGTGGAGCTTCGGCCGACAGAGCTTGACGGAGCTGCTTGACGGAGCTTCGGCCGACGGAGTTGGGAGAGGAAGAGGCGGCAGTGGCGGCTGGGTGAGAGAGAGTGAGACAGGGGAGAAAGTTGCTTTTGGTATAGGACATTTTGGGGTGGGTGGGGCAAATGGCACCCACTGACGTGTGGGGCCATCTAGCAGTAGATACCACTGGGTTGGGCCATTTCCGGTAATTTTATGTGGATTAGGGGCCAGCAGGTAAAATGGAACCCTCATTCTCTGTTTTTACTAATTATAATAAATCAGAAATTCCCTCCTCCGCCTCTCCGCTTCTTGACGGTTCCACTCCGCTTCTTGCCGGTTCCACTCCCACTAGACGGAAAACCCTCCTCCGCGCCAAGACGCTTCTGCCTCGCCGCTTCTGCCTCCTCCGCTCCGCTTCCTCCTCCGCCGCTTCTGCCTCCTCCGCGCCATGGACGCTGCTTCTTCTTCCTCTTCCTCTGTTCCGCAACCGCTTCTGCCTCCTCCGCCGTCAGCAATGCAGGCCATTACTCAGATCAGGACCTTCACCGTCCATGGCGGCAAGGAGATCGATGTTGTCTACACAAACGAGGAGGAGACGATGAGCAAGTACCTGAAGATGTACGCGCAGTGGTATGCGGAAGAAGAAGAGAACAAGTTTGTAGGATTGGATCTCGAGTACACTCGGGAGGACCCCAACCACGAAGAAGACAACTACCTCGCCGTCGCTCAACTGTGCATGAGGAACCACGTCCTCGTCTGCCACTTTTCCTGGTTTGTAGACCTTAATCTTGCTCTGATTTACTTAATCTTGCTCTGATTTTGTTAATCTTGCTCAGATTTTAGTTAATCGCTAGTGCATGATGAACCAAGTCACCCTCGAGTGCTCTGTTTTAGTTAATCTTGATCTGTTTTAGTTAATCTCGAGTGCAACAAATTAAACTACAAACCGTGCTAGCTGCAAAACTAGTTTTGTTTCTGTGTTTTGTGTAACAAAAGCCACAAAGCATGGTGTGCTGATCTTGCAGATTGAATCTATCCATATGCTCATCTAGCATGTACTGGATTTCATTATACCAAATTAATTATCACAAAGCAAATTTCCGGAGTCCTGATCTTGCATTTAATAGACTTTTGTTAGTTTCAAAATTATATGATGCAAAATGATATTTCAATGACTAAAAAATTTGCACTTGCACATTTCATAAAAGTGTTGGTCATGCATTCTTTTAGTACCAAATGGATTATGACTAGATAATTTTCAGACTCTTGATCATGCACTTACTAAACTTATGTCAATTTTATTCAAGTTATGAGATTGCATAGACTAAACATTCGTATTCCCAAATTTTATTCAAGTGTTGATCTCGCAAGTACTAAATTTTTGCATCAAATTGAATCTATCCATATGCTCATCTAGCGTGTCCTGGATTTCATTATACCAAATTAATTATGACAAGCAAATTTCCGGAGTCTTGATCTTGCATTTAATAGAATTTTGTTAGTTTCAAAATTATATGATGCAAAATGAAATTTCAATGACTAAACAATTGCACTTACACATTTCATAAAAGTGTTGTTCATGCATTCTATTAGTACCAAATGAATTATGACTAGATAATTTTCAGATCGTTGATCATGAACTTACTAAACTTATGTAGTTTCAAATTTTATATTCAAGCTATGAGATTGCATATAGACTAGCTTCGTAGTCCCAAATTTTATTCAAGTGTTGATCTCGCAAGTACTAAATTTTTGCTTTCAGGACCAACGGGGAATGTCCGGCGCTGCGCTCATTCCTTCAAGATCAAGGAATTGTGTTCTGCAGCGTTGACAAGACAGCAGATTTTATAAAGTTATATTACGAGAAGATTATAATTCCTAGGGAGAACTGGATCGATATCCAGGAAATTGTCAACGTCAAAGGTCTCAACGAGAGAGGAAAATTAATGAGGGATGGAATGGCTAGTCTTGCAACTAGCATCATCGACGAGTCGTACAGCCAGATGAAGAGCAAATTCCCTCCAGAGAGGCACAATTACTGGGAAGAGCAGCCGTTGTCTGATTTAAACCTGGAGTATGCAGCTAAAGATGCTTACGTGAGCTACCAGCTCTACGTTAAGATATGGTTCTTCCTGCGTTACCTTGTGTTTTGCCCCGGTTGCAAGAAGGAAGACGAGCTGAGGGGACGTCTGTGTCGCAAATGCAAGGCAGCAGAGATCGAAGCTGAACATGCACAGAGAAATGCTGCAGCTGAAATAGCAAGGTTAAATGCTGAACTTGCAAGCGCGCTGGCTGAACTAGCAATCTTGAAGGCACCAGCTTCCTGCAGCGACAACACCCAGCAGACAAGTCCCCCTCATGGCAAACGGACGAAGATGAATGATGAGCAGTGGCTGGAGCGTAGTGATGCGCCGAAGAGTAGTGATTATTGGCAGAACCTGAGGAAGAAGTCGTGGACTGGTGCTGATCAGAAGAGTGATGATCCGTGGACGACGGAGATGAGTGATCAGCAGAGCCCGAAGAGTGATAATCCGTGGCGGACGAAGCCAGGCAATTACTGACGACTTCTCCAAGATCCATGCCTAGTTAATTATTTGTATTTGCTTGTCAAGAAACTTTGCTTCTATCGTCTCAGATTATCAGAGAAATCATACTTTTCCTGATGTGAATAGTACTGTCAGATCTGGTTGAATATTCACACCCAGATTTATATATCTTTTTTGTTTCTCTAAGTGTATGTCGAATTTGAATTTGAAGTTACATGTACATCTCCATAATATATGTGTATGCCTCAAGTTTCACGAGAAATCTAGGGGGGTAGACCCGCCGGGGCACACGTTCCGCTGTTTTGGGGGAAGGAGGGGGAGAACGACCGCCGGAGCACCGCAACACCACGAACGCTTGCATTTGGGCCTCTGATATGTGGTAATGTGTGGTGCCAGTACAAAAGGTGCTAAAGTAGATCGCCTAAGCCCTAAACCCTAAAGCGGGAGGCTTCGAGCACTAAAACCCCTCTAAAACCCTAAACCACGACACCGGAGCTGCAGAACCATGCATCATAAACCCTAACCCTAACCCTATACCCTAAACATATACCTAACCATAAATACTTACCTTTAACCTAAACCCTAGCCCTACCCCCTAAACCCTAGCCCTAACCCTACACCAAACCCTAACCAGTAGATCAGGCACACCCTCGATCGTGTGATAATGGCTCTAGCTGCGGGTATATGTGCCAAAGGGTCCCAATCTTGGTTCTCCATGTGTATATGTCCTAAACAAACCTAAAAGAATGAAAAGTTACATTGGTGCACCCTCGCGCGGAGAAATCTAGGGGGGCAGACCCGCCGGGGCACACGTTCCGCTGTTTTGGGGGAAGGAGTAGGAAACGGCCCGTTTCACCACATAGTTTGTCGGAACGAGGCCATATTTGGCACGTGCGTGGACCTTAGGATGGGAAGCAAGGCCCGTGTCGCGGATTTCCAATCCGAACCACGGGCGACGGTTTTTCCATTTTCGGGGTGCCGGAAGGGCTTTTTTTGTGAAGGGGCTACATGGTGCGCATTTTAGTATTGCGCGAGACCTCCGCGCAGCGGTAGGATACCTCCTACGCACCACCTATCACATGCCGTATGCGCGCGGTAGCCATCTGGGAATCCCTCCCGCTTCCTGCGGTGTCCCGCCGAATCCGCTGGAAACTGACCGGATCTGAACTGGGGCCACACTTTCCTTTGCTCAATAAATGGAGGGAAAAATGTTTTTAGGTCTAGGACGTGTCATTTTATCTGCTAAATGTTTTCCGTTTCGCGCGTTGGCGGACGGGTGCACGCGCGCTCCGGGTACGGCCATACCGCATGTCCCGACGGCCCCGTTTTGCGCAGTTGGCAAATTAAACGGAGCCAAAAAATCGAGCGGAGCCGCGTGGCGTCATTTTATGTGTCTTGGTAACCACTTCAAAAGACGGAATTGGGATACGGCAATTATCTTGAAAAACCCTTCACGAATAGGGCTATCACGTCCGGAGTTCTATGGCTTTTAGGGGAAATGAGTAGGAAACGGCCCGTTTCACCACATAGTTTGTCGGAACGAGGCCATATTTGGCACGTGCGTGGACCTTAGGATGGGAAGCAAGGCCCGTGTCGCGGATTTCCAATCCGAACCACGGGCGACAGTTTTTCCATTTTCGGGGTGCCGGAAGGGCTTTTTTTTGTGAAGGGGCTACATGGTGCGCATTTTAGTATTGCGCGAGACCTCCGCGCAGCGGTAGGATACCTCCTACGCACCACCTATCACATGCCGTATGCACGCGGTAGCCATCTGGGAATCCCTCCCGCTTCCTGCGGTGTCCCGCCGAATCCGCTGGAAACTGACCGGATCTGAACTGGGGCCACACTTTCCTTTGCTCAATAAATGGAGGGAAAAATGTTTTTAGGTCTAGGACGCGTCATTTTATGTGCTAAATGTTTTCCGTTTCGCGCGTTGGCGGACGGGTGCACGCGCGCTCCCGGTACGGCCATACCGCATGTCCCGACGGCCCCGTTTTGCGCAGTTGGCAAATTAAACGGAGCCAAAAAATCGAGTGGAGCCGCGTGGCGTCATTTTATGTGTCCTGGTAACCACTTCAAAAGACGGAATTGGGATACGGCAATTATCTTGAAAAACCCTTCACGAATAGGGCTATCACGCCCGGAGTTCTATGGCTTTTAGGGGAAATGAGGAGGAAACGGCCCGTTTCACCACATAGTTTGTCGGAACGAGGCCATATTTGGCACGTGCGTGGACCTTAGGATGGGAAGCAAGGCCCGTGTCGCGGATTTCCAATCCGAACCACGGGCGACGGTTTTTCCATTTTCGGGGTGCCGGAAGGGCTTTTTTTGTGAAGGGGCTACATGGTGCGCATTTTAGTATTGCGCGAGACCTCCGCGCAGCGGTAGGATACCTCCTACGCACCACCTATCACATGCCGTATGCGCGCGGTAGCCATCTGGGAATCCCTCCCGCTTCCTGCGGTGTCCCGCCGAATCCGCTGGAAACTGACCGGATCTCGAACCGGGGCCACACTTTCCTTTGCTCAATAAATGGAGGGAAAAATGTTTTTAGGTCTAGGACGCGTCATTTTATGTGCTAAATGTTTTCCGTTTCGCGCGTTGGCGGACGGGTGCACGCGCGCTCCCGGTACGGCCATACCGCATGTCCCGACGGCCCCGTTTTGCGCAGTTGGCAAATTAAACGGAGCCAAAAAATCGAGCGGAGCCGCGTGGCGTCATTTTATGTGTCCTGGTAACCACTTCAAAAGACGGAATTGGGATACGGCAATTATCTTGAAAAACCCTTCACGAATAGGGCTATCACGCCCGGAGTTCTATGGCTTTTAGGGGAAATGAGTAGGAAACGGCCCGTTTCACCACATAGTTTGTCGGAACGAGGCCATATTTGGCACGTGCGTGGACCTTAGGATGGGAAGCAAGGCCCGTGTCGCGGATTTCCAATCTGAACCACGGGCGACGGTTTTTCCATTTTCGGGGTGCCGGAAGGGCTTTTTTTGTGAAGGGGCTACATGGTGCGCATTTTAGTATTGCGCGAGACCTCCGCGCAGCGGTAGGATACCTCCTACGCACCACCTATCACATGCCGTATGCGCGCGGTAGCCATCTGGGAATCCCTCCCGCTTCCTGCGGTGTCCTGCCGAATCCGCTGGAAACTGACCGGATCTGAACTGGGGCCACACTTTCCTTTGCTCAATAAATGGAGGGAAAAATGTTTTTAGGTCTAGGACGCGTCATTTTATGTGCTAAATGTTTTCCGTTTCGCGCGTTGGCGGACGGGTGCACGCGCGCTCCGGGTACGGCCATACCGCATGTCCCGACGGCCCCGTTTTGCGCAGTTGGCAAATTAAACGGAGCCAAAAAATCGAGCGGAGCCGCGTGGCGTCATTTTATGTGTCCTGGTAACCACTTCAAAAGACGGAATTGGGATACGGCAATTATCTTGAAAAACCCTTCACGAATAGGGCTATCACGTCCGGAGTTCTATGGCTTTTAGGGGAAATGAGGAGGAAACGGCCCGTTTCACCACATAGTTTGTCGGAACGAGGCCATATTTGGCACGTGCGTGGACCTTAGGATGGGAAGCAAGGCCCGTGTCGCGGATTTCCAATCCGAACCACGGGCGACGGTTTTTCCATTTTCGGGGTGCCGGAAGGGCTTTTTTTGTGAAGGGGCTACATGGTGCGCATTTTAGTATTGCGCGAGACCTCCGCGCAGCGGTAGGATACCTCCTACGCACCACCTATCACATGCCGTATGCGCGCGGTAGCCATCTGGGAATCCCTCCCGCTTCCTGCGGTGTCCCGCCGAATCCGCTGGAAACTGACCGGATCTGAACTGGGGCCACACTTTCCTTTGCTCAATAAATGGAGGGAAAAATGTTTTTAGGTCTAGGACGCGTCATTTTATGTGCTAAATGTTTTCCGTTTCGCGCGTTGGCGGACGGGTGCACGCGCGCTCCCGGTACGGCCATACCGCATGTCCCGACGGCCCCGTTTTGCGCAGTTGGCAAATTAAACGGAGCCAAAAAATCGAGCGGAGCCGCGTGGCGTCATTTTATGTGTCCTGGTAACCACTTCAAAAGACGGAATTGGGATACGGCAATTATCTTGAAAAACCCTTCACGAATAGGGCTATCACGCCCGGAGTTCTATGGCTTTTAGGGGAAATGAGTAGGAAACGGCCCGTTTCACCACATAGTTTGTCGGAACGAGGCCATATTTGGCACGTGCGTGGACCTTAGGATGGGAAGCAAGGCCCGTGTCGCGGATTTCCAATCTGAACCACGGGCGACGGTTTTTCCATTTTCGGGGTGCCGGAAGGGCTTTTTTTTGTGAAGGGGCTACATGGTGCGCATTTTAGTATTGCGCGAGACCTCCGCGCAGCGGTAGGATACCTCCTACGCACCACCTATCACATGCCGTATGCGCGCGGTAGCCATCTGGGAATCCCTCCCGCTTCCTGCGGTGTCCTGCCGAATCCGTTGGAAACTGACCGGATCTGAACTGGGGCCACACTTTCCTTTGCTCAATAAATGGAGGGAAAAATGTTTTTAGGTCTAGGACGCATCATTTTATGTGCTAAATGTTTTCCGTTTTGCGCGTTGGCGGACGGGTGCACGCGCGCTCCGGGTACGGCCATACCGCATGTCCCGACGGCCCCGTTTTGCGCAGTTGGCAAATTTAACGGAGCCAAAAAATCGAGCGGAGCCGCGTGGCGTCATTTTATGTGTCTTGGTAACCACTTCAAAAGACGGAATTGGGATACGGCAATTATCTTGAAAAACCCTTCACGAATAGGGCTATCACGTCCGGAGTTCTATGGCTTTTAGGGGAAATGAGTAGGAAACGGCCCGTTTCACCACATAGTTTGTCGGAACGAGGCCATATTTGGCACGTGCGTGGGCCTTAGGATGGGAAGCAAGGCCCGTGTCGCGGATTTCCAATCCGAACCACGGGCGACGGTTTTTCCATTTTCGGGGTGCCGGAAGGGCTTTTTTTTGTGAAGGGGCTACATGGTGCGCATTTTAGTATTGCGCGAGACCTCCGCGCAGCGGTAGGATACCTCCTACGCACCACCTATCACATGCCGTATGCGCGCGGTAGCCATCTGGGAATCCCTCCCGCTTCCTGCGGTGTCCCGCCGAATCCGCTGGAAACTGACCGGATCTGAACTGGGGCCACACTTTCCTTTGCTCAATAAATGGAGGGAAAAATGTTTTTAGGTCTAGGACGCGTCATTTTATGTGCTAAATGTTTTCCGTTTCGCGTGTTGGCGGACGGGTGCACGCGCGCTCCCGGTACGGCCATACCGCATGTCCCGACGGCCCCGTTTTGCGCAGTTGGCAAATTAAACGGAGCCAAAAAATCGAGCGGAGCCGCGTGGCATCATTTTATGTGTCCTGGTAACCACTTCAAAAGACGGAATTGGGATACGGCAATTATCTTGAAAAACCCTTCACGAATAGGGCTATCACGCCCGGAGTTCTATGGCTTTTAGGGGAAATGAGTAGGAAACGGCCCGTTTCACCACATAGTTTGTCGGAACGAGGCCATATTTGGCACGTGCGTGGACCTTAGGATGGGAAGCAAGGCCCGTGTCGCGGATTTCCAATCCGAACCACGGGCGACGGTTTTTCCATTTTCGGGGTGCCGGAAGGGCTTTTTTTGTGAAGGGGCTACATGGTGCGCATTTTAGTATTGCGCGAGACCTCCGCGCAGCGGTAGGATACCTCCTACGCACCACCTATCACATGCCGTATGCGCGCGGTAGCCATCTGGGAATCCCTCCCGCTTCCTGCGGTGTCCCGCCGAATCCGTTGGAAACTGACCGGATCTGAACTGGGGCCACACTTTCCTTTGCTCAATAAATGGAGGGAAAAATGTTTTTAGGTCTAGGACGCGTCATTTTATGTGCTAAATGTTTTCCGTTTCGCGCGTTGGCGGACGGGTGCACGCGCGCTCCTGGTACGGCCATACCGCATGTCCCGACGGCCCCGTTTTGCGCAGTTGGCAAATTAAACGGAGCCAAAAAATCGAGCGGAGCCGCGTGGCATCATTTTATGTGTCCTGGTAACCACTTCAAAAGACGGAATTGGGATACGGCAATTATCTTGAAAAACCCTTCACGAATAGGGCTATCACGCCCGGAGTTCTATGGCTTTTAGGGGAAATGAGTAGGAAACGGCCCGTTTCACCACATAGTTTGTCGGAACGAGGCCATATTTGGCACGTGCGTGGGCCTTAGGATGGGAAGCAAGGCCCGTGTCGCGGATTTCCAATCCGAACCACGGGCGACGGTTTTTCCATTTTCGGGGTGCGGGAAGGGCTTTTTTTTGTGAAGGGGCTACATGGTGCGCATTTTAGTATTGCGCGAGACCTCCGCGCAGCGGTAGGATACCTCCTACGCACCACCTATCACATGCCGTATGCGCGCGGTAGCCATCTGGGAATCCCTCCCGCTTCCTGCGGTGTCCCGCCGAATCCGCTGGAAACTGACCGGATCTGAACTGGGGCCACACTTTCCTTTGCTCAATAAATGGAGGGAAAAATGTTTTTAGGTCTAGGACGCGTCATTTTATGTGCTAAATGTTTTCCGTTTCGCGTGTTGGCGGACGGGTGCACGCGCGCTCCCGGTACGGCCATACCGCATGTCCCGACGGCCCCGTTTTGCGCAGTTGGCAAATTAAACGGAGCCAAAAAATCGAGCGGAGCCGCGTGGCGTCATTTTATGTGTCCTGGTAACCACTTCAAAAGACGGAATTGGGATACGGCAATTATCTTGAAAAACCCTTCACGAATAGGGCTATCACGCCCGGAGTTCTATGGCTTTTAGGGGAAATGAGTAGGAAACGGCCCGTTTCACCACATAGTTTGTCGGAACGAGGCCATATTTGGCACGTGCGTGGACCTTAGGATGGGAAGCAAGGCCCGTGTCGCGGATTTCCAATCCGAACCACGGGCGACGGTTTTTCCATTTTCGGGGTGCCGGAAGGGCTTTTTTTGTGAAGGGGCTACATGGTGCGCATTTTAGTATTGCGCGAGACCTCGCGCAGCGGTAGGATACCTCCTACGCACCACCTATCACATGCCGTATGCGCGCGGTAGCCATCTCGGGAATCCCTCCCGCTTCTGCGGTGTCCCGCCGAATCCGTTGGAAATCGACCGGATCTGAACTGGGGCCACACTTTCCTTTGCTCAATAAATGGAGGGAAAAATGTTTTTAGGTCTAGGACGCGTCATTTTATGTGCTAAATGTTTTCCGTTTCGCGCGTTGGCGGACGGGTGCACGCGCGCTCCTGGTACGGCCATACCGCATGTCCCGACGGCCCCGTTTTGCGCAGTTGGCAAATTAAACGGAGCCAAAAAATCGAGCGGAGCCGCGTGGCATCATTTTATGTGTCCTGGTAACCACTTCAAAAGACGGAATTGGGATACGGCAATTATCTTGAAAAACCCTTCACGAATAGGGCTATCACGCCCGGAGTTCTATGGCTTTTAGGGGAAATGAGTAGGAAACGGCCCGTTTCACCACATAGTTTGTCGGAACGAGGCCATATTTGGCACGTGCGTGGACCTTAGGATGGGAAGCAAGGCCCGTGTCGCGGATTTCCAATCCGAACCACGGGCGACGGTTTTTCCATTTTCGGGGTGCCGGAAGGGCTTTTTTTGTGAAGGGGCTACATGGTGCGCATTTTAGTATTGCGCGAGACCTCCGCGCAGCGGTAGGATACCTCCTACGCACCACCTATCACATGCCGTATGCGCGCGGTAGCCATCTGGGAATCCCTCCCGCTTCCTGCGGTGTCCCGCCGAATCCGCTGGAAACTGACCGGATCTGAACTGGGGCCACACTTTCCTTTGCTCAATAAATGGAGGGAAAAATGTTTTTAGGTCTAGGACGCATCATTTTATGTGCTAAATGTTTTCCGTTTCGCGCGTTGGCGGACGGGTGCACGCGCGCTCCGGGTACGGCCATACCGCATGTCCCGACGGCCCCTTTTGCGCAGTTGGCAAATTAAACGGAGCCAAAAAATCGAGCGGAGCCGCGTGGCGTCATTTTATGTGTCCTGGTAACCACTTCAAAAGACAGAATTGGGATACGGCAATTATCTTGAAAAACCCTTCACGAATAGGGCTATCACGTCCGGAGTTCTATGGCTTTTAGGGGAAATGAGTAGGAAACGGCCCGTTTCACCACATAGTTTGTCGGAACGAGGCCATATTTGGCACGTGCGTGGACCTTAGGATGGGAAGCAAGGCCCGTGTCGCGGATTTCCAATCCGAACCACGGGCGACGGTTTTTCCATTTTCGGGGTGCCGGAAGGGCTTTTTTTGTGAAGGGGCTACATGGTGCGCATTTTAGTATTGCGCGAGACCTCCGTGCAGCGGTAGGATACCTCCTACGCACCACCTATCACATGCCGTATG
This sequence comes from Lolium perenne, assembly GCF_019359855.2. Lineage (NCBI taxonomy): Eukaryota > Viridiplantae > Streptophyta > Magnoliopsida > Poales > Poaceae > Lolium > Lolium perenne. The sequence continues at coordinate 195,978,308 of NC_067245.2, forward strand.
CGCGCGGTAGCCATCTGGGAATCCCTCCCGCTTCCTGCGGTGTCCCGCCGAATCCGCTGGAAACTGACCGGATCTGAACTGGGGCCACACTTTCCTTTGCTCAATAAATGGAGGGAAAAATGTTTTTAGGTCTAGGACGCGTCATTTTATGTGCTAAATGTTTTCCGTTTCGCGCGTTGGCGGACGGGTGCACGCGCGCTACCGATGCACGGCCATACCGCATGTCCCGACGGCCCCGTTTTGCGCAGTTGGCAAATTAAACGGAGCCAAAAAATCGAGCGGAGCCGCGTGGCGTCATTTTATGTGTCCTGGTAACCACTTCAAAAGACGGAATTGGGATACGGCAATTATCTTGAAAAACCCTTCACGAATAGGGCTATCACGCCCGGAGTTCTATGGCTTTTAGGGGAAATGAGTAGGAAACGGCCCGTTTCACCACATAGTTTGTCGGAACGAGGCCATATTTGGCACGTGCGTGGACCTTAGGATGGGAAGCAAGGCCCGTGTCGCGGATTTCCAATCCGAACCACGGGCGATGGTTTTTCCATTTTCGGGGTGCCGGAAGGGCTTTTTTTGTGAAGGGGCTACATGGTGCGCATTTTAGTATTGCGCGAGACCTCCGCGCAGCGGTAGGATACCTCCTACGCACCACCTATCACATGCCGTATGCGCGCGGTAGCCATCTGGGAATCCCTCCCGCTTCCTGCGGTGTCCCGCCGAATCCGCTAGAAACTGACCGGATCTGAACTGGGGCCACACTTTCCTTTGCTCCATAAATGGAGGGAAAAATGTTTTTAGGTCTAGGACGCGTCATTTTATGTGCTAAATGTTTTCCGTTTCGCGCGTTGGCGGACGGGTGCACGCGCGCTCCGGGTACGGCCATACCGCATGTCCCGACGGCCCCGTTTTGCGCAGTTGGCAAATTAAACGGAGCCAAAAAATCGAGCGGAGCCGCGTGGCGTAATTTTATGTGTCTTGGTAACCACTTCAAAAGACGGAATTGGGATACGGCAATTATCTTGAAAAACCCTTCACGAATAGGGCTATCACGTCCGGAGTTCTATGGCTTTTAGGGGAAATGAGTAGGAAACGGCCCGTTTCACCACATAGTTTGTCGGAACGAGGCCATATTTGGTACGTGCGTGGACCTTAGGATGGGAAGCAAGGCCCGTGTCGCGGATTTCCAATCCGAACCACGGGCGACGGTTTTTCCATTTTCGGGGTGCCGGAAGGGCTTTTTTTTGTGAAGGGGCTACATGGTGCGCATTTTAGTATTGCGCGAGACCTCCGCGCAGCGGTAGGATACCTCCTACGCACCACCTATCACATGCCGTATGCGCGCGGTAGCTATCTGGGAATCCCTCCCGCTTCCTGCGGTGTCCCGCCGAATCCGCTGGAAACTGACCGGATCTGAACTGGGGCCACACTTTCCTTTGCTCAATAAATGGAGGGAAAAATGTTTTTAGGTCTAGGACACGTCATTTTATGTGCTAAATGTTTTCCGTTTCGCGCGTTGGCGGACGGGTGCACGCGCGCTCCCGGTACGGCCATACCGCATGTCCCGACGGCCCCGTTTTGCGCAGTTGGCAAATTAAACGGAGCCAAAAAATCGAGCGGAGCCGCGTGGCGTCATTTTATGTGTCCTGGTAACCACTTCAAAAGACGGAATTGGGATACGGCAATTATCTTGAAAAACCCTTCACGAATAGGGCTATCACGCCCGGAGTTCTATGGCTTTTAGGGGAAATGAGTAGGAAACGGCCCGTTTCACCACTTAGTTTGTCGGAACGAGGCCATATTTGGCACGTGCGTGGACCTTAGGATGGGAAGCAAGGCCCGTGTCGCGGATTTCCAATCCGAACCACGGGCGACGGTTTTTCCATTTTCGGGGTGCCGGAAGGGCTTTTTTTTGTGAAGGGGCTACATGGTGCGCATTTTAGTATTGCGCGAGACCTCCGCGCAGCGGTAGGATACCTCCTACGCACCACCTATCACATGCCGTATGCGCGCGGTAGCCATCTGGGAATCCCTCCCGCTTCCTGCGGTGTCCCGCCGAATCCGCTGGAAACTGACCGGATCTGAACTGGGGCCACACTTTCCTTTGCTCCATAAATGGAGGGAAAAATGTTTTTAGGTCTAGGACGCGTCATTTTATGTGCTAAATGTTTTCCGTTTCGCGCGTTGGCGGACGGGTGCACGCGCGCTCCGGGTACGGCCATACCGCATGTCCCGACGGCCCCGTTTTGCGCAGTTGGCAAATTAAACGGAGCCAAAAAATCGAGCGGAGCCGCGTGGCGTAATTTTATGTGTCTTGGTAACCACTTCAAAAGACGGAATTGGGATACGGCAATTATCTTGAAAAACCCTTCACGAATAGGGCTATCACGTCCGGAGTTCTATGGCTTTTAGGGGAAATGAGTAGGAAACGGCCCGTTTCACCACATAGTTTGTCGGAACGAGGCCATATTTGGCACGTGCGTGGACCTTAGGATGGGAAGCAAGGCCCGTGTCGCGGATTTCCAATCCGAACCACGGGCGACGGTTTTTCCATTTTCGGGGTGCCGGAAGGGCTTTTTTTTGTGAAGGGGCTACATGGTGCGCATTTTAGTATTGCGCGAGACCTCCGCGCAGCGGTAGGATACCTCCTACGCACCACCTATCACATGCCGTATGCGCACGGTAGCCATCTGGGAATCCCTCCCGCTTCCTGCGGTGTCCCGCCGAATCCGTTGGTAAATTACCGGTTCTGATCTGGGGCCACACTTTCCTTTGCTCAATAAATGGAGGGAAAAATGTTTTTAGGTCTAGGACACGTCATTTTATGTGCTAAATGTTTTCCGTTTCGCGCGTTGGCGGACGGGTGCACGCGCGCTCCCGGTACGGCCATACCGCATGTCCCAACGGCCCCGTTTTGCGCAGTTGGCAAATTAAACGGAGCCAAAAAATCGAGCGGAGCCGCGTGGCGTCATTTTATGTGTCCTGGTAACCACTTCAAAAGACGGAATTGGGATACGGCAATTATCTTGAAAAACCCTTCACGAATAGGGCTATCACGCCCGGAGTTCTATGGCTTTTAGGGGAAATGAGTAGGAAACGGCCCGTTTCACCACTTAGTTTGTCGGAACGAGGCCATATTTGGCACGTGCGTGGACCTTAGGATGGGAAGCAAGGCCCGTGTCGCGGATTTCCAATCCGAACCACGGGCGACGGTTTTTCCATTTTCGGGGTGCCGGAAGGGCGTGGGTTTGTGAAGGGGCTACATGGTGCGCATTTTAGTATTGCGCGAGACCTCCGCGCAGCGGTAGGATACCTCCTACGCACCACCTATCACATGCCGTATGCGCGCGGTAGCCATCTGGGAATCCCTCCCGCTTCCTGCGGTGTCCCGCCGAATCCGCTGGAAACTGACCGGATCTGAACTGGGGCCACACTTTCCTTTGCTCCATAAATGGAGGGAAAAATGTTTTTAGGTCTAGGACGCATCATTTTATGTGCTAAATGTTTTCCGTTTCGCGCGTTGGCGGATGGGTGCACGCGCGCTCCGGGTACGGCCATACCGCATGTCCCGACGGCCCCGTTTTGCGCAGTTGGCAAATTAAACGGAGCCAAAAAATCGAGCGGAGCCGCGTGGCGTAATTTTATGTGTCCTGGTAACCACTTCAAAAGACGGAATTGGGATACGGCAATTATCTTGAAAAACCCTTCACGAATAGGGCTATCACGTCCGGAGTTCTATGGCTTTTAGGGGAAATGAGTAGGAAACGGCCCGTTTCACCACATAGTTTGTCGGAACGAGGCCATATTTGGCACGTGCGTGGACCTTAGGATGGGAAGCAAGGCCCGTGTCGCGGATTTCCAATCCGAACCACGGGCGACGGTTTTTCCATTTTCGGGGTGCCGGAAGGGCTTTTTTTTGTGAAGGGGCTACATGGTGCGCATTTTAGTATTGCGCGAGACCTCCGCGCAGCGGTAGGATACCTCCTACGCACCACCTATCACATGCCGTATGCGCACGGTAGCCATCTGGGAATCCCTCCCGCTTCCTGCGGTGTCCCGCCGAATCCGCTGGAAACTGACCGGATCTGAACTGGGGCCACACTTTCCTTTGCTCAATAAATGGAGGGAAAAATGTTTTTAGGTCTAGGACACGTCATTTTATGTGCTAAATGTTTTCCGTTTCGCGCGTTGGCGGACGGGTGCACGCGCGCTCCCGGTACGGCCATACCGCATGTCCCAACGGCCCCGTTTTGCGCAGTTGGCAAATTAAACGGAGCCAAAAAATCGAGCGGAGCCGCGTGGCGTCATTTTATGTGTCCTGGTAACCACTTCAAAAGACGGAATTGGGATACGGCAATTATCTTGAAAAACCCTTCACGAATAGGGCTATCACGCCCGGAGTTCTATGGCTTTTAGGGGAAATGAGTAGGAAACGGCCCGTTTCACCACTTAGTTTGTCGGAACGAGGCCATATTTGGCACGTGCGTGGACCTTAGGATGGGAAGCAAGGCCCGTGTCGCGGATTTCCAATCCGAACCACGGGCGACGGTTTTTCCATTTTCGGGGTGCCGGAAGGGCTTTTTTTTGTGAAGGGGCTACATGGTGCGCATTTTAGTATTGCGCGAGACCTCCGCGCAGCGGTAGGATACCTCCTACGCACCACCTATCACATGCCGTATGCACGCGGTAGCCATCTGGGAATCCCTCCCGCTTCCTGCGGTGTCCCGCCGAATCCGCTGGAAACTGACCGGATCTGAACTGGGGCCACACTTTCCTTTGCTCAATAAATGGAGGGAAAAATGTTTTTAGGTCTAGGACGCGTCATTTTATGTGCTAAATGTTTTCCGTTTCGCGCGTTGGCGGACGGGTGCACGCGCGCTCCGGGTACGGCCATACCGCATGTCCCGACGGCCCCGTTTTGCGCAGTTGGCAAATTAAACGGAGCCAAAGAATCGAGCGGAGCCGCGTGGCGTCATTTTATGTGTCCTGGTAACCACTTCAAAAGACGGAATTGGGATACGGCAATTATCTTGAAAAACCCTTCACGAATAGGGCTATCACGTCCGGAGTTCTATGGCTTTTAGGGGAAATGAGTAGGAAACGGCCCGTTTCACCACATAGTTTGTCGGAACGAGGCCATATTTGGCACGTGCGTGGACCTTAGGATGGGAAGCAAGGCCCGTGTCGCGGATTTCCAATCCGAACCACGGGCGACGGTTTTTCCATTTTCGGGGTGCCGGAAGGGCTTTTTTTTGTGAAGGGGCTACATGGTGCGCATTTTAGTATTGCGCAAGACCTCTGCGCAGCGGTAGGATACCTCCTACGCACCACCTATCACATGCCGTATGTGCGCGGTAGCCATCTGGGAATCCCTCCCGCTTCCTGCGGTGTCCCGCCGAATCCGCTGGAAACTGACCGGATCTGAACTGGGGCCACACTTTGCTTTGCTCAATAAATGGAGGGAAAAATGTTTTTAGGTCTAGGACGCGTCATTTTATGTGCTAAATGTTTTCCGTTTCGCGCGTTGGCGGACGGGTGCACGCGCGCTCCCGGTACGGCCATACCGCATGTCCCGACGGCCCCGTTTTGCGCAGTTGGCAAATTAAACGGAGCCAAAAAATCGAGCGGAGCCGCGTGGCGTCATTTTATGTGTCCTGGTAACCACTTCAAAAGACGGAATTGGGATACGGCAATTATCTTGAAAAACCCTTCACGAATAGGGCTATCACGCCCGGAGTTCTATGGCTTTTAGGGGAAATGAGTAGGAAACGGCCCGTTTCACCACATAGTTTGTCGGAACGAGGCCATATTTGGCACGTGCGTGGACCTTAGGATGGGAAGCAAGGCCCGTGTCGCGGATTTCCAATCCGAACCACGGGCGATGGTTTTTCCATTTTCGGGGTGCCGGAAGGGCTTTTTTTTGTGAAGGGGCTACATGGTGCGCATTTTAGTATTGCGCGAGACCTCCGCGCAGCGGTAGGATACCTCCTACGCACCACCTATCACATGCCGTATGCGCGCGGTAGCCATCTGGGAATCCCTCCCGCTTCCTGCGGTGTCCCGCCGAATCCGCCTGAAACCGACCGGAGGATTTGAACTGGGGCCACACTTTCCTTGGCTCAATAAATGGAGGGAAACATGTTTTTAGGTCTAGGACGCGTCATTTTATGTGCTAAATGTTTTCCGTTTCGCGCGTTGGCGGACGGGTGCATGCGCGCGCCCGGTACGGCCATACCGCATGTCCCGGCGGCCCCGTTTTGCGCAGTTGGCAAATTAAACGGAGCCAAAAAATCGAGCGGAGACGACATTCTAGCTAGGAGAATCCTTCACGATCGAACTGCCACGTTCGGAATCTTGATGTATATAGAATGGGATAAAGCTTGCATATGCCTTATGATAAGCATATAATTAGTGTGTGCAAGAGACATATATTATTTGACCTAATTAACCAAACATTTTCTGATTTTTTTTATATAATTTAATTATTAAGGATTCTAGGAGTTTCATATATCCCTATATTATTATCATTAAAGGAATGAAGGTGACACACGTTTAATTACATGATATTCTGTTTTTAAAAATATTTTAACCTACACCAAATTATATGCATTATTGCGCATTTAATTATTATTGTTTTGCACAAAAAAGCCCCAAAAATTCCCTCCAAAACCCCAAAACCCCAAAACCCTCCAAAACCCCAAAACTCTCCCGCCCAGCTTCTCCCGCCACTCTCCAGCGAAATGTTTTGAATCCGCCCGCCACTAACCTAAGCTGGAAAGGAGGGCAAATGTCCGAAACGCCACTAACCTAAGCTGGAAAGGAGGGACATTTCAGTCAAATCCCGTACGAGCTCCCTCAATTCCCCAATTCCCCTCCCACTCCGGTGCGATGCGAACCCCAATTCCCCTCCCACTCCGCTCATCCCCACCCGCCGACGGCCACCGACGAGCGGCGCTCCGACGAGCGGACGAGCGGAGAGCTACCCGCCGACGACGGCCGCGCGTGCGTAGACGCTCGCCACAAGATCTTCAGGCGAGTTCCCTCCTCAACCCGACCCCTTGCCCCCACTTCTATGGCCTTTTCTTGGCCTGCTTAGGGTTTCGTCGGCCATGGCTAGGGTTATGGTTTGCTTGGCATGGCATGGTTAGGGTTAGGGATTTCGTGGCATGGCTTCTTTCCTTGGCTTGTCCAGGGTTAGGGTTGCTCGGCCTATCATGGTTCTTGCTGCAACCAGTCCATGGTTGCTTCGGATCTTGCTTGGCATGTTCTTGCAGCAACCGATCGATGATTGTCATGCGGATCTTGCACAGCTCAGGCTCTGTAGATTTTAGATTTGGTTTTCTGCAGTACCTATATGATTACCTGCTGCCGATCTTGCTTGCTATATGCAAGCAGTCCATGTTTGCTTCGGATCTTGATTGGCATGTGTCTTGCTGCAACCAGTCGATGATTGCTGCGGATCTTGCTTGGCTCAGGCTCTGTAGAATTTAGATGCGGTTTCTGCAGTCCCTATATGATTACCTCGTCGCCGATCTTGCTTGCTGTATCCAACCAATCAATTAGTGATGCGGATCTTGCCTCGCGTGGATCTCGCCGCAACCGATCCATGATTGTTGGGGGATTTTACTTGGCTTGGGCTCAGAGATTGTACATCTAGTTTACTGCAGTCCATATATGATTAGCTGCTACAGATCTTTCTTGCTGCAACTAGTACATAATATGATTACCTGCTGCGGATCTTGCTTGGTACAGATCTTTACCAAGGCATGCCCTTTTATATTTCGTCGATGAACATTTATATTGCCCTTTTATCCTGTGTTGATGAAACTTCTCCCAAACAAAGTTTGGGAGCCCTGTTTATCTGTACATGCCTACAGCTTTTTCTGTGTACATGTCTATTGTTGTATTAAGGGATATGTCTAATGATTATAACCTGTTATCTTCTTAGGTAATACTATCAAGGTCTGACCTACTTCAAGGAGCAAGGTGAACCAGGTGATTGTTGATCCACATGAACCTATGTTGCTTGGTTCTTTAATTGCATCCATATGTTGTATCTGCTGTCACTAATTGTTATTCTTTTCGTGCCAGCACATATCCAACCCATCAACATCAGGCATGGCAAAGACTGGGAAGAAGCAATTTGGCTGGTATGCGGCTTCATCCTAACATCATTGTGTCTAATTGATGCTTTTAATTGGGTGCTGGGGTTTTTGGCTCTGTACAATATTTCTGTACCCTAGGATTAAATGAAACTAAAAGTTGAAAATTGCTATGATTAAACAATTTACCTTAGTTGTTCGAGTTGGCTTGCTTCTATGCATTTCAACCATCAATCTAATGGTTACATATTTTTCTCATACATGTAAAGAAGCGCCCCTCACCGAGATAGAGAAGGACAGGGCTAGGACAATGATGCGGAACAACCGTGTCTTACAATCCCTGGGTATCCCCGCTGTAGTGTCAATTTTTAGGAAGTCACATGGTGGTCGAGGTGGAGGTCGTTCCACACTTTCAAATGATGAGTCATCTGCCATAACACAAGGCGAGAGCTCAGATTATCATCCGAGCAATGACCAATTGGTTGACCAGGAGGATGGGGAGGTTGAAGGGAGTATAGGGGAACACATTGAGAAGGTGCATTATGCTTATCATCTTTGGAGCGCTGGCATTATTTGTATCTGTTTTCTTATTTCTGTTTTGCTATAACCTGTGATGTAATGCCATTTTGTTTTGCTATTTTTGCGAGGCATTGAAGGATCCCAAGAGTAGAAAGAAAAAGGCTTCTGTTAGAAAGACAAGCCCAGGGAGGAGGAGTAAGAGGTTGCAAAAGGAACAAAGTTCAATGCCTCCTGTTAGAGTGTTTGCTGATGCTCCAGGAGGGGGAAAGAGGCATCTGGAACCTGTTGCTGAAGTTCCTTCCAAAAGAGTCACCAGGAGGACATCAAGTGAAGCGTCTGCAACCAACAATGAAGATACTCCGCCCCGCAACAATCGCAGTAGCTCACCGCAGATTGATGAAAGGATCGATGAAGCAAGCAAGCATTCGCGGGGACACGGGTCCTACCGCATCTGATGTCATGGTCCATCAAGACTTTGATTCGATGGTTTTCTTGATCCCGAGGATGATGAAGGCAAGTTTTTGTTGGACAGCTGTCCACACTATCTACTGCCTTTTTTGTTTATCTTTATAAACTCTTTTGGTTGTGGGTGCTGCTTTACGACATGATCTTTGTATGTATGCTATTCAGGTGGAACCACTGCTGCAGGTGGCCGTAAAAGGAAGGGCACCGGGCTGGAGCGGATTTGCAAGGGGATGGGAGTCAAGCTTACCATTGAGATTCCTCCAGGGCTGAAACGTCCTGAGAAGCCTTTGCCTGCTGCCAAGTTTGCATCGGAGGGTGGAATGCTTGCAAGAGGCCAGATGCCGCTCCTTCCGCATTTCAAGTTGTACAAGAGGGATGAGAATTTGTTGGCCGACTTCGTTGGAAAGATGGGGGTAATCTTCTTCATCACCAGTTCATTTGTTAGATGATAGGAGTGCTTGCTTGATTGTTCATAGTTCATGATAACTAACCTCGTCCTTGCCCTTGTTTGCTTTGTAGGCAAATTTCAACATGGACACAGTCGGAAGACATCCGTAAGGCTTGCTATGACGTCTTTGCGGAAAGTGTCGAAGAACAGGCGCTACATCCTGAAAAGGGACTACTTCGACAAAGTACCAGCAAATGAAGTCAGCATCAAGTCCCCTGTTAAGGATGTCTCAGATGAAGAATGGGAAGCTCTAACTGCTCTGTGGGTAACCCCAAGACACAGGTCTGTTCTTTGCTTCGATTGCTCATTAGTGCTTGCATGGTAGACATGATGCTCATCGTTATAGTGTGCACATTGCTGAATATCATGATTGTGCCCTTCTGCAGAACACATGTACCAAGAACAAGGACAGTCGTGCTGCGGTCAAATTTGGCCAAAAGACTGGCTCTCGTAGCTATGCTGCTCATCTGTATGCAACTGTAAGAACACTCTTACAGAATTTCCTTTTGCATCTTACTCTTGTCTCCACAAGCTTATGTTCTGATTCTTGGTGAACATCATTTCCAGAGGGAGGAGCGCAGAGGTGAAGAGCTAGATGCAGTCGACATCTTTAAGGCGACCCATCACAGCAAGAAGGATGGTTTCTCTGAGGAAGCTCTAGCTGCAATAGTAAGTGACTTGTTCATTTCACTTTTGTGAACCATTCTTGGACCTGCGCGTTTCCTGAATTGATGAATCTTTTGGAAATGGATCTCCAGGGTGATATGGAAGCTGAGATGGCTATTCCTGTGCCAGAAGGTGCACCGCCAAGGTCTGCAGTCGCTGTTGTTGCAAAGGTTCTTAGCAAGGAAGCCAAGCACAGCACTTTCCTGAAGAATGCTGGACTTCAGCCCAGTTCCACTGTCAAGCTCAACAAGCCCACCGCAGCTGCTGTATCGGCGCATGTTCATGACCTGGAAGCACAGCTGAAGAGGTCCCAGGAGGAAGCTGAACAGATGAAGCAGCAGTTTGCTGCCATCATGGAAGAAGCTGCTGCCCAGAAGGAGAAGCAAGCGGCAAATGAAGCCGCACAAGCTCAGCGTGACAAGGACTACATGGAGCTCCTCAAGCGGACTGAGGAAAGTGATAGGAGGCTTGCTCACATGATGTCCATCTTCGGAGCATCTGCGAATTAGCTCCTGCTGCTGGTCGTATCCCTTTTTTGTGTCCCGCCATGGAACTTGGTCATATCCTGGCAGCGTGACAATAACTTGGTCATATCTGTGAACTTCTTACTGTGAATCTGTGAACTTTCTTGACATGTTGGTGAATCTGTGAACCTGGTCATTTTGCTGCTGTCACTCTGCTGTGAAATTTGCAGATTTGAAATGTTGTCTTTTATATTTTGCTGTTGAATTTCCTAATTTAATATATGCACTGTTGGGCTATTGTGGGCTCTTAAAAGGCCAAGGCCCAAAGTAGCCTAGAAATATATGGGCTCTTAAAAGGCTAGAGCCCAACAAATAATTAATTGCATTTTCGAAAAATGGGAGTTGAAAAGGCCAAAAAAGGCCGAAGCCCAAAAAACTTGCAGGACCGTAAAAAGGCCAAAGCCCATAACTTTTATGGACCCAAAAAGGCCAAGGCCCAATATCTTTATGGACCCCAAAAAGGCTGTGGCCCAAAACCTTTGTGGACCCTATAAAGGCCTAGGCCCAAAATCTTAATGGACCCTAAAAGGCCAAGGCCCAAAACCATATTGGACCCTAAAAAGGCCAAGGCCCAAAACTGTAATGGGCCCTAAAAAGGCCACGGCCCAAAACTGTAATGGGTCCTAAAAAGGCCACGGCCCAAAACTGTAATGGGTCCTAAAAAGGCCACGGCCCAATGGAAATTGGCCCAGGCCCAGTAAGTACAGCAGCTAAAAAGGTCGTTGAAAAAAAAATAAGCTAAAAAGGCCGAGGTAATTGGGCCAGTTACGGGCCAAGGCCCAACAAAGCCGAAAAAAATAATCAGAACTAATGGGCTCAGCCCACATAAGGAGCTGAATGGACCGGGCTGAATTCAAATAACGACGTTTCTAATTCGTCACAATTTTGCCACGTCGGATTGCCACGCTGGACTCGGGGGCAGGTGCCCATGACATTTTGGGAACGTCATGCAGTCAGTGACATTTTAAAACGTCACAAAGCTCTACGACGTTTTCAAGTGGAACGTCTTAAGCACTCACTGCTGACTCCCAGCTTTCGACGTTTTGAAAGTTGTCACAATAACGTCACAAGTAGCCATTAGTGACGTTTCAGTGACACCTTTATTTCGTCAACTTATGGCAGATTTCTTGTAGTGAGTGCGGCGCAACACCAGGGATTCCGGCGCCAACGTGGAACCTGCACAACACAATCAAAATACTTTGCCCCAACTTAACAGTGAGGTTGTCAATCTCACCGGCTTGCTGTAAACAAAGGATTAAACGTATGGTGTTGAGAATGATGTTTGTTTGCAAAGAACAATAGAGAACAATGATTGCAGTAGGTTGTATTTCAGATGTAAAAGAATGGACCGAGGTCCACAATTCACTAGTGGTGTCTCTCCAATAAGATAAATAGCATGTTGGGTGAACAAATTACAGTTGGGAAATTGACAAATAGAGAGGGCATAACAATGCACATACATATCATGATGACTACTATGAGATTTACTTAGGGCATTACGACAAAGAACATAGACCGCTATCCAGCATGCATCTATGCCTAAAAAGTCCACCTTCGGGTTAGCATCCGCACCCCTTCCAGTATTAAGTTGCAAACAACAGACAATTGCATTAAGTACTGTGCGTAATGTAAACAATACAAATATCCTTAGACAAAGCATTGATGTTTTATCCCTAGTGGCAACAGCACATCCACAACCTTAGAACTTTCTGTCATTGTCCCAGATTCAATGGAGGCATGAACCCACTATCGAGCATAAATACTCCCTCTTGGAGTCACAAGTATCAACTTGGCCAGAGCCTCTACTAGCAACGGAGAGCATGCAAGAACATAAATAACACATATATGATTGATCGATAATCAACTTGACATAGTATTCCATATTCATCGGATCCCAACATACACAACATGTAGCATTACAAATAGATGATCTTGATCATGATAGGCAGCTCACAAGATCTAAACATGATAGCACAAGAGGAGAAGACAACCATCTAGCTACTGCTATGGATCCATAGTCCAAGGATGAACTACTCACGCATCAGTCCGGAGGCGGGCATGGTGATGTAGAGCCCTCCGGTGACGATTCCTGATGTCTACGCACGCTTCTATTCCTGTAGACAGTGTTGGGCCTCCAAGAGCAGAGGTTTGTAGAACAGCAGCAAGTTTCCCTTAAGTGAATCACCCAAGGTTTATCGAACTCATGGAGGTAGAGGTCAGAGATATTCCTCTCAAGCAACCCAGCAATTAAGATACAAGAAGTCTCTTGTGTCCTGATACGTCTCCGACGTATCGATAATTTCTTATGTTCCATGCCATATTATTGATGATTTCTACATGTTATATGCACATTTTATGTCATATTTATGCGTTTTCTGGAACTAACCTATTAACAAGATGCCGAAGTGCCAGTTGCTGTTTTCTGCTGTTTTTGGTTTCAGAAATCCTAGTAAAGAAATATTCTCGGAATTGGACGAAATCAACGCCCAGGTTCCTATTTTGCCCGGAAGCATCCAGAACACACGAGAACCGCCAGAGAGGGGGCACAGGGCCACCAAACCCTAGGCCGGCGCGGCCAAGGGGGGGGGCCGCTCCGCCCTATAGTGTGGGCCCCCCAGAAGTCCACCGACCTTGCCCTTCCGCCTATTTAAAGCCTCCGTCGCGAAAACCCTGATACGTTCGACGAAACCCACAGAAACCTTCCAGAGCCGCCGCCATCGCGAAGCCAAGATCTGGGGGACAGGAGTCTCTGTTTCGGCACGCCGCCGGGACGGGGAAGTGCCCCCGGAAGGCTTCTCCATCAACACCACCGCCATCTTCATCACCGCTGCTGCTCCCATGAGGAGGGAGTAGTTCTCCATCGAGGCTCGGGGCTGTACCGGTAGCTATGTGGTTCATCTCTCTCCTATGTACTTCAATACAATAATCTCATGAGCTGCCTTACATGATTGAGATTCATATGATGATGCTTGTAATCTAGATGTCATTATGCTAGTCAAGTGAATTTTACTTATGTGATCTCCGGAGACTCCTTGTCCCACGTGTGTAAAGGTGACAGTGTGTGCACCGTGTGGGTCTCTTAGGCTATATTTCACAGAATACTTATTCACTGTTATGAATGGCATAGTGAAGTGCTTATTTATATCTCTTTATGATTGCAATGTGTTTTGTATCACAATTTATCTATGTGCTACTCTAGTGATGTTATTAAAGTAGTTTTATTCCTCCTGCACGGTGTAATGGTGAAAGTGTGTGCATCCGTGTTAGTACTTGGCGTATGCTACGATTATGATCTCTTGTAGATTATGAAGTTAACTATTGCTATGATAGTATTGATGTGATCTATTCCTCCTACATAGCGTGAAGGTGACAGTGTGCATGCTATGTTAGTACTTGGTTTAGTCGAGTTGATCTTCATGCACTCTAAGGTTATTTAAATATGAACATTGAATTGTGGAGCTTGTTAACTCCGGCATTGAGGGTTCGTGTAATCCTACGCAATGGTGTTCATCATCCAACAAGAGTGTAGAGTATGCATTTATCTATTCTGTTATGTGATCAATGTTGAGAGTGTCCACTAGTGAAAGTCTGATCCCTAGGCCTTGTTCCTAAATACTGCTATCGCTGCTTGTTTACTGTTTTACTGCATTACTACTGCTTGTTTACTGTCCTAGGCAAAGCACTTTTCTGGTGCCGTTGCCACTGCTCATATATATTCATACCACCTGTATTTCACTATCTCTTCGCCGAACTAGTGCACCTATTTGGTGTGTTGGGGACACAAGAGACTTCTTGCTTTGTGGTTGCAGGGTTGCATGAGAGGGATATCTTTGACCTCTTCCTCCCTGAGTTCGATAAACCTTGGGTGATCCACTTAAGGGAAACTTGCTGCTGTTCTACAAACCTCTGCTCTTGGAGGCCCAACACTGTCTACAGGAAAAGGAGGGGGCGTAGACATCAAGCTATTTTCTAGCGCCGTTGCCGGGGAGGAAAGGTAAAAGGCACTCATACTCCGGTCCCAGGTTAAGTACTTTTCTGGCGCCATTGTGTTTGTGCTCGAAGCTATTTCCTTTAGATCCTGCAATTGCATCTTTTTGTTTCTTGTTTACACTAGTAAGGCATAATGGAAAACAACAAAAATATGAGAGATCTTTATGAACTTTATCTTGAATTAGGACATGATGTGTTTGAAGAGAAAATTAAAAAACCCATGGAACTTTATATGCATACTAATGGGAATGTTATTGATATGAATGCTTTGAACACTATTGTTGCTAATGCTATGGAAAATTCTAAGCTTGGGGAAGCTGGTTTTGATGAGCATGATCTTTTTAGTCCCCCAAGCATTGAGGAGAAAAATTACTTTGATGATACTTTGCCTCCTATTTATGATGATTATAATGATATTGGTCTTTTAGTACTGCCTGTTATGGAGGATAAATTTAATTATGATTACAATATGCCTCCTATATTTGATGATGAGAATAATAATGATAGCTACTTTGTTGAATTTGCACCCACTACAACTAATAAAATTGACTATGCTTATGTGGAGAGTAATAATTTTATGCATGAGACTCATGATAAGAATGCTTTATGTGATAGTTATATTGTTGAGTTTGCTCATGATACTACTGAAAGTTATTATGAGAGAGGAAAATATGGTTGTAGAAATTTTCATGTTACTAAAATGCCTCTCTATGTGCTGAAATTTTTGAAGCTACACTTGTTCTATCTTCCTATGCTTGTGGCTTTGCTCTTCATGAACTTGTTTATTTACAAGATTCCTATGCATAGGAAGCATGTTAGACTTAAATGTGTTTTGAATTTGCCTCTTGATGCTCTCTTTTGCTTCAAATATTATTTCTTGCGAGTGCATCATCAAAACTGCTGAGCCCATCTTAATGGCTATAAAGAAAGAACTTCTTGGGAGATAACCCATGTGTTATTTTGCTACAGTAATTTGTTTTATATTTGTGTCTTGGAAGTTGTTTACTACTGTAGCAACCTCTCCTTATCTTAGTTTTGTGTTTTGTTGTGCCAAGTAAAGTCGTTGATAGAAAAGTTCATACTAGATTTGGATTACTGCGCAGTTACAGATTTCTTTGCTGTCACGAATCTGGGCCTAATTCTCTGTAGGTAACTCAGAAAATTATGCCAATTTACGTGAGTGATCCTCAGATATGTACGCAACTTTCATTCAATTTGAGCATTTTCATCTGAGCAAGTCTGGTGCCATTTTAAAATTCGTCTTTACGGACTGTTCTGTTTTGACAGATTCTGCCTTTTATTTCGCATTGCTTCTTTCGCTGTGTTGGGTGGATTTCTTTGTTCCATTACCTTCCAGTAGCTTTGAGAAATGTCCAGAAGTGTTAAGAATGATTGTGTCACCTCTGAACATGTGAGTTTTTGATTATGCACTAACCCTCTAATGAGTTTGTTTCGAGTTTGGTGTGGAGGAAGTTTTCAAGGGTCAAGAGAGGAGGATGATATATTATGATCAAGAAGAGTGAAAGGTCTAAGCTTGGGGATGCCCCGGTGGTTCACCCCTGCATATATCAAGAAGACTCAAGCGTCTAAGCTTGGGGATGCCCAAGGCATCCCCTTCTTCATCGACAAATTATCAGGTTCCTTCTCTTGAAACTATATTTTTATTCCATCACATCTTATGTGCTTTTCTTGGAGCGTCGGTTTGTTTTTGTTTTTGTTTTTGTTTGAATAAAATGGATCCTAGCATTCATTTTGTGGGAGAGAGACACGCTCCGCTGTTGCATATGGACAAGTATGTCCTTAGTTTCTACTCGTAGTATTCATGGCGAAGTTTCTTCTTCGTTAAATTGTTATATGGTTGGAATTGGAAAATGATACATGTAGTAATTGCTATAATGTCTTGGGTAATGTGATACTTGGCAATTGTTGTGCTCATGTTTAAGCTCTTGCATCATATACTTTGCACCTATTAATGAAGAAATACATAGAGCATGCTAAAATTTGGTTTGCATATTTGGTCTCTCTAAAGTCTAGATAATTTCTAGTATTGAGTTTGAACAACAAGGAAGACGGTGCACAGTCTTATAATGTTTTCAATATGTCTTTTATGTGAGTTTTGCTGCACCGCTTCATCCTTGTGTTTGTTTCAAATAGCCTTGCTAGCCTAAACCTTGTATCGAGAGGGATTACTTCTCATGCATCCAAAATACTTGAGCCAACCACTATGCCATTTGTGTCCACCATACCTACCTACTATATGGTATTTCTCCGCCATTCCAAAGTAAATTGCTTGAGTGCTACCTTTAAAATCTCCATCATTCGCCTTTGCAATATATAGCTCATGGGACAAAATAGCCTTAAAAACTATTGTGGTATTGAATATGTACTTATGCACTTTATCTCTTATTAAGTTTCTTGTTGTGCGATAACCATGCTCCTGGGGACGCCATCAACTTTTTATCTTTGTTGAATATCATGTGAGTTGCTATGCATGTTCGTCTTGTCTGAAGTAAGGGCGGTTTTCACAATCAAATGGTTTGAGTATGCATACTGTTAGAGAAGAACATTGGGCCGCTAACTAAAGCCATGAATCATGGTGGAAGTTTCAGTTTGGACATAAAACCTCAATCTCTTATGAGAATATTAACTGTTGAATGCTTAAGCATTAAAAGAGGAGTCCATTATCTGTTGTCTATGTTGTCCCGGTATGGGTGTCTAAGTTGAAGAATGATCAAAAGCGAGAAGTCCAATGCAAACTTTCTCCTTAGACCCTTGTACAGGCGGCATAGAGGTACCCCTTTGTGACACTTGGTTGAAACATATGTCATGCAATGATAATCCGTGTTAATCCAAGCTAATTAGGACAAGGTGCGGGCACTACTAGTATACTATGCATGAGGCTTGCAACTTGTAAGATATAATTTACATGATACATATGCTTTATTACTACCGTTGACAAAATTGTTCCTTGTTTTCAAAATCAAAGCTCTAGCACAAATATAGCAATCGATGCTTTCCTCTTTGAAGGACCATTCTTTTACTTTTATGTTGAGTCAGTTCACCTATCTCTCTCCACCTCAAGAAGCAAACACTTGTGTGAACTGTGCATTGATTCCTACATACTTGCATATTGCATTTGTTATATTACTCTATGTTGACAACTATCCATGAGATATACTTGTTACAAGTTGAAAGCAACCACTGAAACTTAATCTTCCATTGTGTTGCTTCAATGCTTTACTATGAATTATTGCTTTATGAGTTAACTCTTATGCAAGACTTATTGATGCTTGTCTTTAAGTACTATTCATGAAAAGTCTTTGCTGTATGATTCACTTGTTTACTTATGTCATCTACCATTGTTTTGATCGCTGCATTTATTACATATGTTTACAATATGATCAAGTTTATGATGGCATGTCACTCCAGAAATTATCTTTATTATCGTTTTACCTGCTCGGGACGAGCAGAACTAAGCTTGGGGATGCTGATACGTCTCCGACGTATCGATAATTTCTTATGTTCCATGCCACATTATTGATGATTTCTACATGTTATATGCACATTTTATGTCATATTTATGCGTTTTCTGGAACTAACCTATTAACAAGATGCCGAAGTGCCAGTTGCTGTTTTCTGCTATTTTTGGTTTCAGAAATCCTAGTAAAGAAATATTCTCGGAATTGGACGAAATCAACGCCCAGGTTCCTATTTTGCCCGGAAGCATCCAGAACACACGAGAACCGCCAGAGAGGGGGCACAGGGCCACCAAACCCTAGGCCAGCGCGGCCAAGGGGGGGCCGCGCCGCCCTATAGTGTGGGCCCCCCAGAAGTCCACCGACCTTGCCCTTCCGCCTATTTAAAGCCTCCGTCGCGAAAACCCTGATACGTTCGACGAAACCCACAGAAACCTTCCAGAGCCGCCGCCATCGCGAAGCCAAGATCTGGGGGACAGGAGTCTCTGTTCCGGCACGCCGCCGGGACGGGGAAGTGCCCCCGGAAGGCTTCTCCATCAACACCACCGCCATCTTCATCACCGCTGCTGCTCCCATGAGGAGGGAGTAGTTCTCCATCGAGGCTCGGGGCTGTACCGGTAGCTATGTGGTTCATCTCTCTCCTATGTACTTCAATACAATAATCTCATGAGCTGCCTTACATGATTGAGATTCATATGATGATGCTTGTAATCTAGATGTCATTATGCTAGTCAAGTGAATTTTACTTATGTGATCTCCGGAGACTCCTTGTCCCACGTGTGTAAAGGTGACAGTGTGTGCACCGTGTGGGTCTCTTAGGCTATATTTCACAGAATACTTATTCACTGTTATGAATGGCATAGTGAAGTGCTTATTTATATCTCTTTATGATTGCAATGTGTTTTGTATCACAATTTATCTATGTGCTACTCTAGTGATGTTATTAAAGTAGTTTTATTCCTCCTGCACGGTGTAATGGTGACAGTGTGTGCATCCGTGTTAGTACTTGGCGTATGCTACGATTATGATCTCTTGTAGATTATGAAGTTAACTATTGCTATGATAGTATTGATGTGATCTATTCCTCCTACATAGCGTGAAGGTGACAGTGTGCATGCTATGTTAGTACTTGGTTTAGTCGAGTTGATCTTCATGCACTCTAAGGTTATTTAAATATGAACATTGAATTGTGGAGCTTGTTAACTCCGGCATTGAGGGTTCGTGTAATCCTACGCAATGGTGTTCATCATCCAACAAGAGTGTAGAGTATGCATTTATCTATTCTGTTATGTGATCAATGTTGAGAGTGTCCACTAGTGAAAGTCTGATCCCTAGGCCTTGTTCCTAAATACTGCTATCGCTGCTTGTTTACTGTTTTACTGCATTACTACTGCTTGTTTACTGTCCTGGGCAAAGCACTTTTCTGGTGCCGTTGCCACTGCTCATATATATTCATACCACCTGTATTTCACTATCTCTTCGCCGAACTAGTGCACCTATTTGGTGTGTTGGGGACACAAGAGACTTCTTGCTTTGTGGTTGGAGGGTTGCATGAGAGGGATATCTTTGACCTCTTCCTCCCTGAGTTCGATAAACCTTGGGTGATCCACTTAAGGGAAACTTGCTGCTGTTCTACAAACCTCTGCTCTTGGAGGCCCAACACTGTCTACAGGAAAAGGAGGGGGTGATACGTCCAATTTGCATCACTATTTTATATCATAATTTGCTGTTATTCATTGATATATTTCATATTGGGACACATTACTTATGTTATTTCATCTATTTTGCATGTTTCATCGTTATTGGAGGATCGAACACCGGAGCCAGGATTCTGCTGGAAAAAGCACCGTCAGAACGCAATATTTTGGAAGATCAACTCTGGAAGGAAATTATACCAAAAATCCTATTTTTCAAGATGACGAAGGAAGCCAGAAGGAGGAGCCAGGAGCAGCCAGGGTGGGCCCACACCCTAGGGCGGCGCGGCCCAGGCCCTGGCCGCGCCGGCCTGTGGTGTGGAGGGCCCACGACCCTTTTCGCCTCCTTTTCTTCGCCAAACCCTTCGTCCCGAAGACCTAAGCCACAGAGGGTACCTCGCGAAGAGTGACAGCCGCCTCTGCGGGGCGGAGAACACCAGAGAGAAAAGAGCTCTCCGGCGGGCAGGAATCCGCCGGGGAAATTCCCTCCGGGAGGGGGAAATCGACGCCATCGTCACCGTCATCGAGCTGGACATCATCACCATCACCATCATCATCATCTCCACCATCATCACCGCCGTCATCACCGCTGGACACCGTCACCGCCATAGCAATTTGGGTTTGATCTTGATTGTTTGATAGGGGAAACTCTCCCGGTATCTATTTCTACTTGTTGTTGATGCTATTGAGTGAAACCATTGAACCAAGTTTATGTTCAGATTGTTATTCATCATCATATCACCTCTGATCATGTTCCGTATGATGTCTCGTGAGTAGTTCGTTTAGTTCTTGAGGACATGGGTGAAGTCTAAATGTTAGTAGTGAACTATGGATGAGTAATATTCAATGGTGTGATATTTAAGTTGTGGTGTTATTCTTCTAGTGGTGTCATGTGAACGTCGACTACATGACACTTCACCATTTATGGGCCTAGGGGAATGCATCTTGTATTCGTTTGCCAATTGCGGGGTTGCCGGAGTGACAGAAACCTAAACCCCCGTTGGTATATCGATGCAGGAGGGATCGCAGGATCTCAGAGTTTAAGGCTGTGGTTAGATTTATTTCTTAATTACTTTCTTGTAGTTGCGGATGCTTGCAAGGGGTATAATCACAAGTATGTATTAGTCCTAGGAAGGGCGGTACATTAGCATAGGTTCACCCACACAACACTTATCACAACAATGAAGATTATTTAGCCGTATGTAGCGAAAGCACTAGACTAAAATCCCGTGTGTCCTCGAGAACGTTTGGTCATTATAAGTAAACAAACCGGCTTGTCCTTTGTGCTAAAAAGGATTGGGCCACTCGCTGCAATTGTTACTCTCGCACTTTACATACTCGTACTTTATTCAACTCGTTACATCAAACCCCCGAATACTTGTCTCGTGAGCATTTACAGGTGAATCCTTCATCGAAACAGCTTATCCACACCTACTGCTCCTCGTCGGGATCGACATTCTTACTTATCGAAGATACTACGATACACCCCTATACTTGTGGGTCATCAAGACTATTTTCTCGGCGCCGTTGCCGGGGAGTGAAGCGCTATTGGTAAGTGGAATTGGTAAGGAAAACCTTTACTGTTGTGCTGATTTTATTTCTGCCTGCTGCTATAAGTCATTATGGAGAGATCTTCTCTTCAATTTTTATTTGGGAAATCTACTACTACTGCAATGGTAGTGGATGAGGCGCCAGGTGAGGAAGAGATACCATATAAAATACCTATGAAAATTATTGAACGTGTTATGGATAACCGCTATGAAGGGGATGGAACTGTCCACCCCGGTGATCATTTACTGTTTTTGCATGAATTATGCGGTTTATTCAAATGTGCAGGTATTGCTATGGATGAAGTGAGGAAGAAACTATTCTCTTTATCGCTGTCTGGTAAAGCGGCGCATTGGTATAAATTACTGGATAATGGGGATTCTCTTGAATGGAATGATATTGTGCCCCGGTTTTATTCTAAGTTCTATCCTCCAAGTGAAATTCATAAGGATCGGAATCGCATATATAATTTTTGGCCTCATGATGGAGAGAGTATTGCCCAAGCTTGGGGAGATTGAAGTCTTTAATGCTCAAATGCCCCATTCATGAGCTTCCTGGTAATGTTATTATTGATAATTTCTATGCAAGACTTTCTTTTCAAGACAAGACCTTGCTGGATACTTCTTGTTCTGGATCATTTACACGCAACAAAGAAGAGTTTAAAAGGGACCTTCTTGATCGAATCCAAGAAAATACTGAAGGATGGGAGAACGACAAAGATCGAGAATCAGGTATAATTTATGATTATAAATGCATTGAAGCTTTTATGGATACTGATAAATTTCGTAATATGAGTGCTACATATGGTCTTGATTCTCAAGTTGTCTGTAAATCTTTATAAAGCTTTTGCCTCTCATTATGAATTGCCAAAGAAGAACTTTGATAAGTATCATGAACCATATAAAGATAAAATTGATTCATCTATTAATAAATGTGTTGTAGTTGAAAGCTATGATCATGTTATTCCTGAAGCTTATATTGAAAAAACTCCTTTCCCTGCTAAAATGAAGGAGTACTCTGTTATAAATAGTGCGGTTCATAAAAGTGAAAAGAAACCTGTAGAACCCGAAGAACAAATAAAAGTTGAACCTTCTTGTTGCAATAGTTAAAGATCTTGTGACTGAAAATGTGGAGGATGGTCATATTATTTTCTGTGAAGATGCTTCTAATATTGTTTCACATCCTAATAAACCCAAACAAGCTAGTGTTCCTATGCTATCTGTTAGAATTGGTGATCATTGCTATTATGGATTATGTGATATTGGTGCAAGTGTTAGTGCTATTCCGTATGAGCTTTACACGGAGATTATGCACGAAATTGATTCTTGTGAACTTGAAGATATTGATGTGGTTATTCAGCTGGCTAATAGAGAAACTATTTCACCAATTGGTATTGTTCGAGATGTGGAAGTTTTATGCGGTAAGATTAAATATCCTGCTGACTTTTTGGTACTTGGTTCTGCTGCTAGTGATTATTGTCCTATTATTTTTGGTAGACCTTTTCTAAATACTTGTGGAGCTATTATAGATTGCAAGAAAGAGAAAATCTTGACTAAATTCGCTGGTGAATCTTATGAGTTTAACTTCTCTGAATTTACTAAAACTCCTTATAAAGCTGATTTGCCTAGTAATGATTTTAGAATGGAGCAATGTGCATCTATTGTTCTTGTTCCTAATAATCCTTTGCAGCAACATTTGGAGGATAGCGAGAGCGAAATTTTTAGGAAAGAAAGAGATGAGCTTGAGGAAATTTTTCTTCGTCAACCTATTCTCAAGCATGATTTACCGGTGGAAGATTTGGGTACAACACCGCCACCAAAGGAAGATCCTGTTTTTGATTTAAAGCCTTTACCTGATAATCTTAAATATGCTCATATTGATGATAAGAAAATATATCCTGTTATTATTAGTTCTAAGCTTTCAGAGATTGAGGAAGAAAGGTTATTGGAAATATTGAAGAAGCATCGAGGCGCTATTGGCTACACTCTTGATGATTTGAAAGGGATTTCTCCTTCTATTTGCCAACATGCTATTAATATGGAAGATGATGCAAAGCCTGTTGTTGAACCTCAGCGTCGTCTAATTCCAAAGATGAAAGAAGTGGTAAGGAATGAGGTACTACGACTCCTTGAAGCTGGTATTATATATCCTATTGCTGATAGTAGATGGGTTAGTCCTGTGCACTGTGTTCCCAAGAAAGGAGGTATGACTGTTGTGCCTAATGATAATGATGAGCTCATTCCTCAAAGAGTAGTTGTAGGGTATAGAATGTGCATTGATTATCGAAAAGTTAATAAAGTTACTAAGAAAGATCATTACCCTTTACCTTTTATCGATCAAATGTTAGAAAGGTTATCTAAAAATACTCATTTTTGCTTTCTTGATGGTTATTCTGGGTTTTCACAAATTGCTATTAAAACTAAGGATCAAGAGAAAACCACTTTCACTTGTCCCTATGGAACTTATGCTTATAGACGTATGCCTTTTGGTTTATGTAATGCTCCTGCTACTTTTCAAAGATGCATGTCTGCTATTTTTCATGGCTTTTGCAAGAATATTGTAGAGGTATTCATGGATGATTTTTCTGTCTATGGGAATTCTTTTGATAATTGCTTGCGAAATCTTGATAAAGTTTTGCAGAGATGTGAAGAAACTAACCTTGTTCTTAATTGGGAGAAATGCCACTTTATGGTTAATGAAGGAATTGTATTGGGACATAAAATTTCCGAGAGAGGTATTGAAGTTGATAGAGCTAAAGTTGGAGCAATTGAGAAGATGCCCTATCCTAGGGATGTTAAAGGTATTCGTAGTGTTCTTGGTCATGCTGGGTTTTATAGGAGGTTTATTAAAGACTTCTCCAAGATTTCAAAGCCTCTTACTAATCTTCTTCAAAAAGATGTACCTTTTGTTTTTGATGATGATTGTAAGGAAGCTTTTGAAACTCTAAAGAAAGCCTTAACAACTGCTCCTATAGTTGAACCTCCTGATTGGAATTTACCTTTTGAAATTATGTGTGATGCTAGTGATTTTGCTGTAGGCGCTGTTCTTGGACAGCGAGTAGATAAAAAACTGAATGTTATTCATTATGCTAGTAAAACTCTTGATGCTGCTCAAAGAAATTATGCTACAACTGAAAAAGAATTATTAGCTGTAGTTTTTGCTTGTGATAAATTTAGATCTTATATTGTTGATTCAAAAGTTACTATTCATACTGATCATGCTGCAATTAGATACCTAATGACAAAGAAAGATGCTAAGCCAAGGCTTATTAGATGGGTACTTCTTTTGCAAGAATTTGATTTACATATTGTAGATAGGAAAGGTGCTGATAATCCTGTTGCTGATAATTTGTCTAGATTGGAAAATATTGCTTATGATCCTGTTCCTGTTAATGATAGTTTTCCAAATGAACAATTGGCTGTAATAAAGGTGAGCTCGCGAGACAGTCCTTGGTATGCTGATTATGCTAACTTTATTGTTTCCAAGTACTTGCCTCCAACCTTTTCAGCTCAGCAAAGGAGGAAATTCTTTTATGATTTGAGGCATTATTTCTGGGATGACCCACACTTATATAAAGAAGGAGTGGATGGTATTATGCGAAGATGTGTCCCCGAATATGAACAACAGGAGATATTGAGTAAATGTCATGGTAGTGCTTATGGAGGACATCACGCCGGAGAAAGAACCGCGCAAAAGGTTCTACAATCAGGTTTTTATTGGCCAACTCTCTTCAAGGATGCGAGAAAGTTTATTTTATCTTGTGATGAATGCCAAAGGGTTGGTAATATCTCCAGACGCAATGAAAT
Source organism: Lolium perenne (assembly GCF_019359855.2). Lineage (NCBI taxonomy): Eukaryota > Viridiplantae > Streptophyta > Magnoliopsida > Poales > Poaceae > Lolium > Lolium perenne. Next base: position 196,003,543 of record NC_067245.2, read on the forward strand.
GCCTATGAATTATACTCTTGTTATTGAACCGTTTGATTGTTGGGGATTTGACTTCATGGGACCTTTTCCGTCTTCAGAAGGTAACACTCATATACTTGTTGCTGTTGATTATGTTACTAAATGGGTGGAGGCTATACCTACAAAAAGTGCTGATGGTGAGACCTCTTTAAGAATGCTCTTAGATATTATTTTTCCTAGATTTGGAGTACCTAGATATATTATGACTGATGGAGGTTCTCATTTTATTCATGGAGGTTTTAGAAAAACTCTTGCTAGGTATGGTATTAATCATAGAATTGCTTCTGCTTATCATCCTCAAACTAGTGGTCAAGTAGAATTATCAAATAGAGAGATTAAATCTATTTTGGGAAAGACCGTTAATAAAACTAGAAAGAATTGGGCTAGTAAATTGAAGGATGCACTTTGGGCTTATAGAACTGCTTATAAAAATCCCATGGGAATGTCACCTTATAAAATGGTTTATGGGAAAGCTTGTCATTTACCTTTAGAACTAGAGCACAAAGCTTATTGGGCTGTTAGAGAATTAAATAAAGATCCTAAACTTGCCGGTGATAAGAGGTTGTTGCAATTGAGCTCTCTAGATGAATGGAGAAGTGAAGCTTATGAAAATGCTAAACTCTTTAAAGAGAAAGTTAAAAAATGGCATGATAGGAGGATTATCAAAAGAGAATTTAATATTGGGGATAAAGTCCTATTGTATCGGTCTCGTCTCAGATTCTTTGCAGGGAAATTACTCTCGAAATGGGAAGGGCCATATGTTGTCGAGGAGGTGTATCGCTCAGGAGCAATCAAAATTAGCTCTCTCCAAGGCAATGCTACGCAAGTGGTGAATGGACAAAGACTCAAGCATTATATCTCAGGTGATTCCTATAATGTTGATGTCGATATTATTCAAGTGGAGACACCGGAAGATTTCATCAAAGGGCAAATTGACAGTCCGCCAGAACTCGACTTTGAATAGGTAACAGTACTGGTAATGAAAAGTACGCAATTTACCTTCCGAACTATATTTTTGCTGTTTTTGGAAAATATGAGAAATTACGAGTTCGAAACGGAGTGGAAAGGACGCACGAGGGGTGCCACCATAGGGCGGCGCGGCCGACTGGGCCCGCGCCGGCCTATGGTTTGGCCGCCCCGTCGCTCCTTTCCGACTCTGGTTCGATCTGGTATTTTCCTTATTTCGCGAAAATATTTGCTATATAATCTCCCGGACCCCTGGAGGTCCGTATATCGTGTTTTCGACGTGTTTTGTTTCGAGCTGTTTCTGCCAGGATCTGTTTTCGGTTTAGAAGCACCATGGTTTCCAAGAACAAGGGCAAGGAGTTTCCGGATGAAGATGATCGAGATCTTGGGTGGAAAGAGGAAGTCAAGGACGTCAAGGAAGAAGATGAAGAAGAGGTGGAGGAAGACTCGCGCGCAAGCCCGCGTGCTACCATCGCAAGCATCAAGGTGATGGACAACCCTTTTAGTGCAAACAAGAGCGCAAGAATTCGCACTGGAGGAGCGGTTCCACGTCATTACCTAGCTCCGAGAACATCTCCATCAGGCACTCATCACCCCTTCCACAATCTAATTTTCAATAATCAAATTGAAGGGACTCCCAAGGCAGCATTGCCTAGCCAGTGGGATATAGATCGCTCTAACACTGCAGGAGAGAAGGAGCCTGAAGCTGAAGAGTGGGGAAATAACTCCAAGAGCTGGGACTCGCCATCAGACAGACTCTTTAACCGCGTCGAGCACAACTCAGAGATGATTCGCAATCTCATACACAGGATTGACGAGCTTCAGGAGCTTATTGAGAAGCTTGTCAGGAATTCATCACCACCATCGCCGAAGGAGTAATTCATCATCGGTATTGGCATCCCCTTGGTTTGTTCCAAGCTTGGGGGAGTGCCGCGGTATCACATTATCACTACCTTTTACTTTTATTGTCAAGTAGTGTCATATCATGAGTAGGGAAGTTATCATATAAGATGGGTTGCGTTTGGAAGTATCTCTCCTTTAGTTGGTTGTCTATGTATCCCTTGGTGTGAGTTATCGTTATGGAATATTAATGAGAAGTCTTATCATTTACATATTGCACATCCTATTTTAGTTTGCAATCTTTACTATATGATTCACCTTGTTGTTAGTATTGGTATCACTTTGGGAGCATTGAATAAATCTATTTGGTTTTGGCAAACTTAGCATTGGTCAATAGCAACAACACTTTAAGGTTTAAATAGAAAAGAGAAATACATGTAGATGTTTCATTGTCTTTCTTGTTAGCTCATAGCTTATTATTCTGAAGTTAAAATTGTTTGTGCTTACAAGGAAGATGCATGATTGTTTCTACCACATGTATATTTGTTTGTTTCCCTCGACTCTTATGCTTGCTAATTAACCTTGCTAGCCAAAGACCTGTACTGAGAGGGAATACTTCTCGTGCATCCAAACCTTAACCCAAACCTATGCCATTTGTGTCCACCATACCTACCTACTATATGGTATTTTCTGCCATTCCAAGTAAATACTTCATGTGCTACCTTTAAACAATTCAAAACTTAGTATCTCTTATTTGTGTTAATGTTTCATAGCTCATGAGGAAGTATGTGGTGTTTTATCTTTCAATCTTGTTGGGCAACTTTCACCAATGGACTAGTGGCTACATCCGCTTATCCAATAATTCTGCAAAAAGAGCTGGCAATGGGATTCCCAGTCCCAAATTAATTAAATTAAATAGACACTCCTCCATGGTATGTGATTGATGGACGGCACCCGAAGGATTCGGTTAGCCATGTCTTGTGTAAGCAAAGGTTGGGAGGAGTGTCATCATAATAAAACTAAAATAAAAAGGCACTCCTTCATGGTATGAGATTGTTGGCAGGCACCCGAGGATTCGGTTAGCCATGGTTTGTGAAAGAAAGGTTGGAAGGAGTGCCACACAAAATGAAAATAATATGGGAGCCGCTCTTAGGAGGTTGTCTGGCAAGGGGGTTAGAGTACCCGCTACGGTCGTTGACAACAACAAACACTTCTCAAAATGTTACTTTTATTCTCTTTATATGATTGCAAAACTGAAAAAGCTCTAGCACATGATTTAATCCCTGCTTCCCTCTGCGAAGGGCCTGTCTTTTACTTTATGTTGAGTCAGTAAACCTATTTCCCTCCATCTCAAGCAAGCATTTGAGTAGTTGTGATCAAACCATAATATTGTGATTTGCTACATCATGTCTTTTATTCTTCCTTGTTTAGTACAAGTTTTATCTGAATGAATATAGCTTTGCAAGTTATCAATGACCATGAGAAGACCATTATGATTGAGTATGCAAGTTGTGCCTTATAAATGAGAGCGCTGCTCAATAAGATAAATATAATCTGTTAGTTGTTCTCTGACCAAGAACGAAGTTTGCCATCACCAATCATGATTTCTCATGCACCTTTACTTGTGATTACCCTATACTTGTTTCAATATGAGTTATAAGAGGTTGTCTACTATAATGTCCTGTGTGAATGAATATGATGCTTCTTGTCCGTATTTTATTTATCGACTCTTCACTCCATAAACATGTGGTCATGTCTATCGAGCTCAGTTTCGATTGGGGACAAGCGAAGTCTAAGCTTGGGGGGAGTTGATACGTCCAATTTGCATCACTATTTTATATCATAATTTGCTGTTATTCATTGATATATTTCATATTGGGACACATTACTTATGTTATTTCATCTATTTTGCATGTTTCATCGTTATTGGAGGATCGAACACCGGAGCCGTGGATTCTGCTGGAAAAAGCACCGTCAGAACGCAATATTTTGGAAGATCAACTCTGGAAGGAAATTATACCAAAAATCCTATTTTTCAAGATGACGAAGGAAGCCAGAAGGAGGAGCCAGGAGCAGCCAGGGTGGGCCCACACCCTAGGGCGGCGCGGCCCAGGCCCTGGCCGCGCCGGCCTGTGGTGTGGAGGGCCCACGACCCTTTTCGCCTCCTTTTCTTCGCCAAACCCTTCGTCCCGAAGACCTAAGCCACAGAGGGTACCTCGCGAAGAGTGACAGCCGCCTCTGCGGGGCGGAGAACACCAGAGAGAACAGAGCTCTCCGGCGGGCAGGAATCCGGGGAAATTCCCTCCGGGAGGGGGAAATCGACGCCATCGTCACCGTCATCGAGCTGGACATCATCGCCATCACCATCATCATCATCTCCACCATCATCACCGCCGTCATCACCGCTGGACACCGTCACCGCCATAGCAATTTGGTTTTGATCTTGATTGTTTGATAGGGGAAACTCTCCCGGTATCGATTTCTACTTGTTGTTGATGCTATTGAGTGAAACCATTGAACCAAGTTTATGTTCAGATTGTTATTCATCATCATATCACCTCTGATCATGTTCCGTATGATGTCTCGTGAGTAGTTCGTTTAGTTCTTGAGGACATGGGTGAAGTCTAAATGTTAGTAGTGAACTATGGATGAGTAATATTCAATGGTGTGATATTTAAGTTGTGGTGTTATTCTTCTAGTGGTGTCATGTGAACGTCGACTACATGACACTTCACCATTTATGGGCCTAGGGGAATGCATCTTGTATTCGTTTGCCAATTGCGGGGTTGCCGGAGTGACAGAAACCTAAACCCCCGTTGGTATATCGATGCAGGAGGGATCGCAGGATCTCAGAGTTTAAGGCTGCGGTTAGATTTATTTCTTAATTACTTTCTTGTAGTTGCGGATGCTTGCAAGGGGTATAATCACAAGTATGTATTAGTCCTAGGAAGGGCGGTACATTAGCATAGGTTCACCCACACAACACTTATCACAACAATGAAGATTATTTAGCCGTATGTAGCGAAAGCACTAGACTAAAATCCCATGTGTCCTCGAGAACGTTTGGTCATTATAAGTAAACAAACCGGCTTGTCCTTTGTCCTAAAAAGGATTGGGCCACTCGCTGCAATTGTTACTCTCGCACTTTACATACTCGTACTTTATTCAACTGTTACATCAAACCCCCCTGAATACTTGTCTGTGAGCATTTACAGTGAATCCTTCATCGAAACTGCTTATCAACACCTTCTGCTCCTCGTTGGGATCGACATTCTTACTTATCGAAGATACTACGATACACCCCCTATACTTGTGGGTCATCAGGGGGCGTAGACATCATGTCCCCAACACACCTAATACACTTGTCAGATGTATAGGTGCACTAGTTCGGCGAAGAGATAGTGAAATACAAGTAATATGGATGATTATAAGTAGTAATAACAATCTGAAATAAATATGGCAGCAAGCAAACATGTAGCAAAACTTGTAGGAAACGGTGTTTCAATACTTAGAAACAAGGCCTAGGGATCATACTTTCACTAGTGGACACTCTCAACATTGCAATCATAATTGAATATAAATAAGCACTTCATCATGCTATTCTGAACTACTCTCTGGCGGGATAACGAACACTAATTCACCGTGTAGGGCTGCAAAAGCAAACCTTAAAGATGTATTCCCAAGTACTAATAAACACCCCACGCTGTCACTGTGAGCATTCATAGGAGGTACTAACACACCACAATTTCATAGAGACATCCAACTCAAATCATAACCCAGTGAACAAGTATTCTGTGAAATATAGCCTAAGAGACCCACACGGTGCACACACTGTCACCTTTACACACGTGGGACAAGGAGTCTCCGGAGATCACATAAGTAAAATCCACTTGAATAGCATAACGACATCTAGATTACAAATCTCATCATATGGATCTCAATCATGTAAGGTAGCTCATGAGATCATTGTATTGAAGTACATGGGAGAGAGAGATGAACCACATAGCTACCGGTAGAGCCCTTAGCCTCAGGGGAGAACTACTCCCTCCTCATCATGGGAGACAGCAGCGGCGATGAAGATGGCGGTGGTGTCGATGGAGATGGCTTCCGGGGGCAATTCCCCGTCCCGGCAGCATGCCGGAACAGAGACTTCTGTCCCCCGAACTTGGCTTCGCGATGGCGGTGGCTGCGTAACTTTTCTCGTCTCGTGGCTTATCTTATTAGGGTTTTCGCGTCGGGGAGATTTTATAGGCGGAAGGGCAGCCTCGGAGGGGTCCCAGGGGACTCACACCATAGGCCCCCCTTGGCCGCGCCGCCATGTGGGGTGGGGCCCCCTTGGCTCCCCTCTGGCCCCTCTTCGGTGCTCTGGAATCTTCCGTGAAATATAAGATCGTGGGCTTTTGTTTCGTCCAATTCCGAGAATATTTCCTGTGTAAAATTTCTGAAACCAAAAACAGCAGAAAACAGGAACTGGCGCTTCGGCATCTTGTTAATAGGTTAGTTCTGGAAAATGCATATAAATGATGTAAAGTGTGAATAAAACATGTGAGTATTGTCATCAAACTAGCATGGAACATAAGAAATTATAGATACGTTTGAGATGTATCAATTCCCCTCTCCGGCAGGGTGCCAGAGGCGATCTTCAGAAGCCCCCGAGGTAGGGTTGACAGCGGCGGCGTCTCTGGAACTTTTCTCGTATCGTGGCTCTCGGTACTAGGGTTTTCGCGACGGAAGGAATAAATAGGCGAAGGGGTAGAGTCGGGGGCCGCCCGAGGGGCCCACCCCATAGGCTGGCACGGCCAGGGGCCCCACCGCGCCGCCATGTCGGGTGGCCACCTCGTGGCCCCTCTTCGTCTCCTCTTCGGTGTTCTGGAAGGCTTCGTGGAAAATAAGACCGTGGACTTTTGTTTCGTCCAACTCCGAGAATATATCCTGTGTAGGATTTCTGAAACCAAAAACAGCAGAAAAACAGGAACTGGCGCTTCGGCATCTTGTTAATAGGTTAGTACCGGAAAATGCATCAAAATGATGTAAAGTGTATATAGAACATGTGAGTATTGTCATAAAACTAGCATGAAACATAAGAAATTATAGATACGTTTGAGACGTATCAAGACTCTGCATTTAACCACGATCTCTCCATCATAAAAGATGTATTTGAGAACAGGTATCCTGGTCTCACAATGGAGTTCCTTTAGCATCCCACGCAGGAGATCTGTAAGACTTCCATTGTAATCACCAAGCCAGCCTTCAACTTTCCTTAAAGTCCTCTTGGGAAATGTGTACGCCATTATGGCTGTATACAAGAATAGAATATTAGTAGTGAGAATGTAACTATGATGTGATGATAACACGACAATAATGTGGTGATGAGGTAGTTATGATGTGACAATGATGTATCATAATAGTTATAATAAAGAATTATCGCACTAAAAGATATGATTATGCCATTCTCAAGTGAATAAGCACCATATTTCTAGAGAATTCTTTACTATTTCTACTTGACTCCTACAGGTTTCTTCCCTATACTAGGTTTTTCCAACCTAAGGTCGCAACATTTGCTCTGATACCAGCTGCGGTGACCCAGCATACCACTGCATGTTGTACTATACAAGTCGTTGATATGATCTTCATGAAGGGACTTCTTCACAAATATCACATCCCTCAGAGTGGTACAACAGAAACATTGCAGGTCATAACACTCCAGATATTATTACAAACATTTCCTTAACAAGTTGGTATTCTCACAGGTCCGATGAGAACACCCTAAGATATTACTTAAGTACTATTACAACTCCATATATAGATAAGAGAGAGCTCAGCAACTTATTTAAGTATGCCACTACGCTGCTCGGCTCTAAGATAACTAGGGTACACTACTGCTCCTCCGTATCATTGTTGTCAGATCCGTAGACTATGCCATAGTCTACGCCTTCCACTCCCCCGGATAGATCAGATTGCTCGTAACCAGCTCGTAGTCTCCTTCCGGTGCTCCATCATTGATGGCCTCCACTTCGGTATCACAATCTAGCAAGGGTGTCGAAAGAAAGTGAGTACAGAGGTACTCAACAAGTTCAAAAGAGTAAAAGGTGTTTGATGCACTAGCTATGACCATCGATCAGAAAATCTTAGGTCAATGCATGTTTCGGAAACATTTCTTCAAAATGTTTATTTTATTCTTAAAACTATGCCCGTCAGTCTTCACAGGGTGACTAGAACTTCACGGAGTTCCTTTCCTGGCGCGTTCGTAGTTCCCTTCTAGGAACAAGAGACCTCATCCTTTTTGTCAACCGCAGGAACTTGTCCCTGTTCACACTTCCTTGGTGTGAGGCCAGGAAATAAGATCCAAGCCCACACCGCCTTCTCCGCGACCCTGCAAACCCACCCTTTTGTCCATCCGTACACCCCCGGTAGACATCTCCCGATCATACGGCTTTACCCACAGTGTACTACAGACAATCCTTCATAGACGGTAGAGCCTCTCATCCACACAGATGGGGATTTAAAAGGATTTCCCAACCTACATCGGTGTTATCCCAACACCCCGTCAGGCTCTATCAAGTCCGTTGGCGTGCAGGAGGGAAAAGATACAACAGTCTTCCCTAGAGCCATTATAGATCTTATGGTTAACGCGATATGTACAGCGCTTGAATCACCGGACGACATTGGTACTTAATCCTAGGTTAATAAAACCCGTGCAATGGAACCTCCACCATATCAACACATACCATGGTTCCATTGCCAGCCACATAGTCACATTCATAATTGGAAAAGTAACATTTTATTTTCAATGCAGGAATGATAAGTATATAGCTTTGCGGTAAATTGATAGAAAATACTCAAGATGACATGAGCAAGAGTGAACTTGCCTGTGGAATGCGAGATATTGCAGTTCAATGCAGTGGATGGAACCTGTACTTCGGGTTCTGTAAAGAAGCATCATTGTCCGGTAAGGACAATGTTATAAAATCCAAATAATGCATGCATGGATGTATTATTTATGTTGAATCCCTTACCCCAATATGAATTTTTAAGATTTAGGGTTAAGTTAAGTATTTGTGCCTTTGGCAGTAATTTGCAATTACTTTTAAGTTATAACATCACTTTCTTCTTTAAAAAGAACAAAATTTAAAAGTAATAAAAATTTCCCTTTGGAAAATATTTATTTCAAAAATAATTTTAAATAATAGAGTTTTCTCTATATTTTAAGAATAAAAGAAATAAGAATAATAGAATATTTTCCTTTGGAAAATATTTTTCTTAAAAGAAATGACTTGGAATAATAGATTTCCTTTTGAAAATATTTCAAAATAAATATTTGAATTCATTTTAAATTTTTCCTTGATTTTTAAATACAAGGAAAATTACAAGTTTTAAAATTCCAAGTTTGAATTCAAATTCAAAAATTCCAAAATTTGAATTTGCTTTAAATTTATTTCTTATTTTATTCTTGTTAAGAATATTTTTTTCATTCACTAATCCAATTTTTATTGGATTTTTAGAGGAATATTTTATTATTTAAAATTTGGTTAAATTCTAGGGTTATTTTAAAGGGATTTCTATTTTCGTGCCCTCGGGTCCTTAGTTGTGCTCAGTTTTCCCCAGCTCCTTAGTTTTTCCTCAGTTTTACCCAAGCGTTTGTCTGAAACCATCACACGTGATGTAACGCCCGGTTGCCCGACGGTTGACCGTTATCTTCTGACTAGTGGGGCCACGTAGAGCCTGCAAAGACACGTTAGACCATCCATCTTTGTTTGACCGTAAGCATCGCTGTATCCCTGACCAAAACGCGAACGAGTGGGGCTTCGCTATATCAAATGACAAGTGGGGCCATGGCGCTGATACAAGGGGCAATACACGGGTAGGATTAGATTTTTAAACGGAGCTCTACAGCGATGGCACGGAGGAGGTGGCCTGCGGAGTGCCGAGATGAGATCGACGTCCACAAAGAACTGCATGAGGCGAGACCAGACGCATTAGATAGATATGAACTAGACGCGTTTAACCATGCAAAGAAGAGAAGAAATGGTCAACGACATCGACGACTACCTCAAAACTTTGACTGACCGTGTCCGACACGAACGCGAGCAATGTAGAGAAAACTAGTGTCTCTCCTTTCTGGCGTGTATAGATGGGTGCTAGAAGAGTGTGGTGGCGAAGGGAAAGACCTCGCGGTGGTCTGTGGCGTCCAACATAGCGGGGCGGCGTGGCCGTGCCCACATCGGCGTGGATGCATGTTCGGCATTGGCATCAGCATGTACGTTCGGCATTGGCCTCGGTGGTATCTCTGGTGTGTCAGTGATCGAATGAGGGGACGGGATTGAGGGTGCATATCCCGACGGTGACCTAGCAAAGGCGTCGAGCATAGCCGTTCGACCATGCCGATATCGGCATCGGCAAAGTTTGGAGGCTGTGGTGCTCGAATCAAGGAGGGATTTGTTTCTTGTACGCCAAAAGTGATTTGAAACAAGTTTCGTGTTGAAGGTTAGGTAACGAAAGTTTGTAAGTAAGCCCAAAATTATACTAGCGCCATGGTGAGGTTCTTTTTGATAGAGCTATACGGTTGGGCAAACTTTTTTGACACTTTTTAGATAGGGTTCCTTGTTGTTACACGTATGGCATCATGTATGGCAAATTTGGGATCATTTGGAGATGTTCGAAAAAATCACTTTGCTTAAACGCATGCCGTTTCGTCTCACTGAAACCAGCTTTTCTAACAAGGTGATTTATTCTACCTCCTCTAAATGACCTCAAATTTCATACAGCTGATCTTCTATACATAGATAGATAGATTGTTTCGTTTTTATATTTTTTGAACTTTTTATTTCCCTTTATAATATCCAATTGATTTTCAGGTCAAAACCTCGAAAAACAGCATCATGTATGGCATCATTTTCGCCATAAATTTCAAATTTTGTGAAACTTTCCCTTTTAGATATTCCTTGTTGTTATAGATATGGCATAATGTATGCCAAATTTGGTTAGGTCTCACTGAAACCAGCTTTTGTAACAAGTTAGGTTTTTTCGACCTTCTCAAAAGGGATTTTTTTCTACCTTCTCTAAATGACCTCAAAAATCATACGTGACGATCTTCTATACAAAGATAGGTAGATTGTTTCGTTTTTACATTTTTTGAACTTTTATTTCCCTTTATAATACCCATTTGTTTTCAGATCAAAACCTCGAAAGTTAACATAACTAGATGGTGAACCCTTCCAAACTTCAAATACAGAGATAGATAGATTGGTTCGTTTATCATTTTTACCGTGAATAGTAATGGCTACAAGAAATCGGTGATGGTCTATCATTTTTTGCGTGAAAAGTAATGGCTACAACAAATCGGTGATGGTTTATCATTTGGGATTTTCGTGAAAATTAATGGCTACAACAAATCGGTGACGGTTTATCATTTTTTGCGTGAAAATTTATGGCTACAACAAATCGGTGATGGTTTATCATTTTTTGCGTGAAAAGTAATGCCTAAAAGAGTTTATAATTTTTAGCGCGTGAAAATAAATACAGAAAACCGCCATTTAGCAAACTTAGAGAGTGGAAGGTAACCGCCGACAGAGAGAGGGAGGGGTTATCCTGCCCGTTAGATCATACGATCAACGGTCGGCGGGCACGATCCGCGTGACATGGGCTAGACCAATCAGGGCAATGTTGCACGTGTGAGAGAATTTGTGGAGGGAGAGGGCAAAACTGAGTAGTATCAAGAAACCAAGGGCACCTATGTAATAAACAGACTAAGGGATTCAAATATGAGATTTAAAAAATGAAAAATGCGTGTTTTGTAGAATAAAACCCATCTTGGCCTATCTCAAACTATTTGCAATACAAATATACATGAGTGTGAGAATTGTGGCCTCATTTAGACAAAGTATGTTTTGGGGAAAGCTGTTTTGGGAAGGGCTTATTGTGGAAAACCATGCACCTTCATAGCTACTAGGTGATTTGAGAAGGCCTTTGAGAAGTGGCAATTTGTGGTAAAACTTGATTTATCTATGACTTATCTATGTTTTGAGAACTGGAAATTTGTGGTAAAGACTCCATGAGTATGTGCCACTATTTTTCGGAATTTTTTGCACATTAAATGACTCATTTAACTAGTTAATCCCATTTGTTGACTGTCTGTTGACCAGCTACTTGAGGGTAAAACTGAGCATATTGCACTAGCCAGTACTAGCACTCAAGGGGAAAACTGAGCACACAAAAAATGCTAGTATAATGCTCGAGGTTATAACTGAGTATATCTAAATTTTCAGGGTTAGACTCGAGGACGCGTGTTGCGGTGCAGAAATGAAAGACGTGCAATATTTGACGCGTAGACGCCGGTCGCGGTGCAGAAGTCGAAGACGTGCAATCGTGGACGCGTGGCGCATTGCAGAAGTCCAAGACGTGCAGACGTGCAGCGGTGGACGCGTAGGACGCGGGTCGCATTAACCACCACTAGCCTTTATAGACGCCTCCTCCCACTATCTCTGTCACTCTCACTCGCCTACGCAACGCCGCCTCTCTCACGTCCCATCATCTTCTCCAAAGCAAAAAACCCTCTCCCTCTCCCTCTCCTCTGCCGGCGAGATGGACAAGGAGAATGCCGTCCCCTCAACGGACGTCGCCGCCGTCCCCTCAACGGACGTCGCCGCCGCCTCCGCCGGTGCATCGGAGGCTGCTGCCGCCGGTCGCGGTCAGATCCCACCGGGATGGGACCCCTACGAGCCGGTGCCGTACGTCCCGCCCCCGAACCGCTACGACACCTCCATAGAGGACCCATGGAACGAGGTAATAACTACGGTTTGCTTCCTTTTTTGTTCCCCATTCCTTTTTGAACCCTATTTGTGCTGGTGTAGATGGATCTGTGGATGGATGAGTATTGGGCTAATATTTGCGCCGATTTTATTCCATTTTGCTTTGATCCCTCCTTGATTTCGTTCAAGATTTGGGTTTCGGCCATTCGGTTAATTTATGCAAGTAATAATGGGATCTCAATCAGTTAATTTATGCAAGTAATCATAGGATCTCAATCAGTTATTTTATGCACGAATCAAAAGATATCAACCGTTTAATTTTGCAAATAATCTGGAATGTGTTCAAGTTCAGATCTGGAATCTGTTTCTTTGCCTATGATGAATCGGTGGGCACAGATTTTTACAGGGAGGGTTCAGCGAACCATTTCTGTGTACAAATCTGTTGTGCATGAGCTTTGGTTCGCTTACACCGTCCCTGTAGACATATAATCGTGTCCACTCTAACTGAGGCTGCCTCTGTTTTTCCTAACTTTGTTATCATGCACGTTTGCAACTCATTCACTAATAAATTCCCGTTTGATATGGATCAGTTGTCTGGCAGCGACGTCGGCAGCGACGACGAGCACCATGACGTCAAGACTCGCCAGGTGCTGCGGAGGCTGCAGGTCGGCCAGTATGTCTCCTACCTCGACGTCGCCAAGGGTGTCTACAGGTGCCCCTTCTGCACTAGGAGGCTCGGCGGCACTGACTTCAACTGCGTCCTCACGCATGCCGAGAACATCGGCCACACCAACCCCAAGGTCGGCGCGTCGGTGAACCCCAACTCCTTCCGCGCCAAGCACTTGGCGCTCGGCATGCACCTCCGCAGCATCCAGCGGGTGGAGATCTCCGGCGGGCGCATGCCTCCGCTCAAGCCCAAGGCTCCCAAGGGGAGCAACAAGTGGAGGCAGAGGCAGATGGGGTAGGCGGAGTCCTGGACGTGTGCTGCTGCTGCCTCCTCCATTTTGTTGTTGGGATCCCTTTGTTGTTAGTTAGGGATCCCTCGTTGTTATGTTGTTAGTATGATGGTGCTGTACTGCTGTGAAGAACCTCGAACCCTACTATGTTTGGCTGCTGAATGCAGCTTATTATCTATATTATCTATCCCTATTCTACTATATGACCTTGTGAATTTATCGTACATTCCCTGTAGATTTGCTTCTAGATTTAACTACATACATATGGACCAGATGGAGTACTAGATTGGGCTCCCTACTAGATTTGCTGCCATATTGGGAAAACAACCAGGGCCAAAAGGCACAAATAATAATTGAAGAAAGACAGAAATGCAAGCTTCTCTAGATTTGATACTAATTATGTGAAAAAAGGCAGAGAGAAGGAGTGCGTAAAAGGTACTCTTAAAAGGGAAATGCCAATGGCCGAGAGAGACAAAACCCAGCTCCTGCTCACGTGCAACCAAACGCAATCTCGTCCTGTCCCACGCGGTCCCTTTCTACCAGCCCCACGCGACGCGGGCCCACACGACGCGGCCCCACACGTCAGAACGGAGCGGTCAACTTAACGGGAATCCTGCCGTCTGAGCTGCCTTCTGCGGGTTTCAAACAAGGACTTGGGGAAAAGTGAGGAAAAACTAAGGGGCTGGGGAAAACTGAGTACAACTAAGGAACCGAGGGCACGAAAATAGAAATCCCTATTTTAAAATAGAAAAGGACCAAAATACCCCCTGGCCCAATTGGGCCAACCCACTTACTTGGCCCATTTGGACAGCCCGTTAAGGCCTGTCCAAATCGGTTCGGTGGGAACCGACTTGGCCACCTCTCTCACTCACTCGCTCACTTCTCTCTCGCTCGAACCCTAATCGCCCGAGGCGATTCGCGTGGTGACCTTGTCGCCGCCATGGTCGCCGCCGTGCTCCGGTTAGCTCCGGCCGAACCAGGGAATGCCATGGTGCTTGAACGACTCAGCGCGCGACGGTGCGTCTGTGTAACATCCCAAATTTCAAGTCAATGAAGAATGAGAATTCCAAATACTCAAAATTTAGAACCAACAAAAACTTTTATTTGCATATAGTGCCATGCATAGGAATTGTGCATATTGTGTGTTATTACTATGATGTTTACTTATGTGCTATTGTGTTCCAACTCAAAACCCTAAATTGATCATGAGAAGATCATCAAATAAATAAAAGAAAAAGAAAAGGAATAAATTAGAAAATTCACAAAACCCTCACATATGGTTTATGCCAATTTTGCAAATCTTTAACCTAGACCATTTTGGCTTGCATCATTAGTTGTATTACGTTACTAAACCTTTTTTTTTTGCTTTTGGAATCAAAGAAAATCAAATCAAATTAAATCTTGAAATCAAATTGTGCTCACATGCACTAATGGTCAAATCTGCCAATTTCAGTCTGATCACTACTTTGAGCCTCTGTATTTTGAGATTTTCAAACCAAACAATTCCATTTCTTTGCACCTCATCCAAGTACACCTCAAGGTGAACAACTTTGGTAAATACCACCAGTACAAATTCATCTTGGATCAAAAACTATGCTCAAGCAAAGTTGGGACTTTTTAACAAATTCAACATCCCACCCACTATGAGATTTTGCTTTTCTTTTTATTTTTAAATGCTACCACCACCTTTGTGTGTCTTTGGTCTTTTGCAACAAGTCCAACCAATCCAAGTTCAAATTTTGGAATTGCATTGCATAGGCAAATTTGACAAAAACTAGGAATTCAAATCTACCCAAATCCCAAAATCACTATTCCTAATAGTGTTGGCCAACCCTACTCCACACCCTTGTGCCCTACTTGTTCCCTGGTTCCCTCTTAACCTCAACTTGGCATAGCAACCCTAGAGGAGGGCCAAACATGGCCAAGCCATGGCCATGCCGGCCATGCTCACCATGCATGCACCCTCTCCTCTCTCCTCTAAACCCTAGCCCTGGCTACCTTGTCCCCCTCATCCCCCTTGGTCCCCTGAGCACCCTGGTGGCCGCCATTGCCGGAGAGGAAGGCCACAGAGGAGGCACGCGTCGCGCCCACGACGCCTAGGGCCATGCCAATGATGACGTGGGCACGCCCACGGGCACGCACGACACACACGTCACCTCGACGTTCTGCGCCACCCCTAGCCCCGTTTTTTTCTCCTGGAGCATCACCGCAGCACCGCGAGACCGCCAGACACGCTCGCGACGCCGACCCACGCCCGACGTTGCCGGGGACGGTGACCAAACCCCGCCTCGGGCGCGCAGTACCTCGCGATCACCCGACCAATTTAGGCACCGCCTAACCTAGCCGTCGCCGCCCAGAGGATCGCCTGGATACGCGGCACAGTGCCCAACCCTCGCCTAGCTCGATAGCTCCCCAGAGAGCCCGCGCCATTGTCGACTTGCCACAGCACCCGCGGCACCCTTCCGCGCCTATAAAAGGAGGCCTCCCCTCGACGATTTCTGCACCCCATCACCATCCCCACTCTTCCCTCGATCTCCTCGACCACCTCCCCTTCTCGATTCGCCACCAGAGCTCGCCAATTTCACCACCGGAGCCCGCCAGTACCGTAGCTCGCCACCGTCGATTGGAGCCACCCCCGGAGCTGCCGCCGGTACCTGGAGCTTCGCCGTCGACTACAACTTCAGCGTGCACACTGCCCACCCTTGCTGGAGCCACGGTGAGCCCTCCGACCCCCTGCCTTGCCGCACCAGTAGCTCGTTCTCGCCGACGACGACGACGAACGAGAGCCGTTCGATCGTGTTCTAATGCAACGCCCCGCGGCCCCCGTACCGCTTCGCGTAGTAAAGAGAGGCTGACGGGTGGCCCCTCACCTGTCAGGCAGCCCGCGCGTCGTGGATGCGTGGTGGGCTGGCCTTGCGCCGTTTAAATGAAATCGGCCCAGTAGCTTTCCCGCCAGGCCCATTTGAGTTCAAATTTTGAATTTTTGTTAAATCAAAAACCATACTGGCCCTGTTTTCAAAATGGAATAGAATTAGTTTGGCTCAGCCAAATTTGGTGAATTTCATATTGATAAAAAGCTAGGGAAAAGATCTACACAACCCCACTGGTCTCATCTTGAGATTTGTTGTAGAATTAAAGTGACAAAAATAACAAGTCAGGGACTTTTGCAACTTCAAACAATTATGAAAAATCAAAATAAAAAGGTTTTGAGTTGATTCCAACTCCCATAAATCACATTTCACTTACACTAATTGTTTCTGTAAAAATATGACATGGTAACTTTGTATGATCATGGCCTAGTTTAAATAAAGGGCTCTATGGCTATTTCTAGTCAATTGATATTGTCCAAACCTATTTAATAAATCATATGAGAGGTTTTCCCTCATTTAAATCTTGTCCCAAGTAACTTAATATGAGGTAGTGACCATGGTCTATACCATCCCATGTTAAATTATTTGGTGACATTAAATCATGAGTATGTAGTATTAAAGTGCATGAGGGACTATACCTCATTTAAATCATTTTCCCCAAATGATGATTATGAATGGTTGACCTTGGTCAACAAGGGTTCATATATTATCTATTGGAGGAATTTTAATCTTAACAAGATTCAATGAGAGGAAATTATTTCCTCAGAGAACTAAAGAGAAGCACTAGTTAATAATTGTACTGAGAGGAAATTATTTTTCTTCAAGTAAGAAAAACAAATTCAACCCACATGATATGTATGTGATGATACTAGGATAGTTTGTGTGAACCCCTTGTGTGTTTAGACTAGCTCTTAAGAATGGTTTGGTGATTGTATGTATCGTATTCGTTTTTAGACGCTAGTACCAAGGAGTATCAAGAGGAGGAGGAGGTCTACTTCCAAGGAGAGGAAGACCATTTTGATCAGTACACCAACCAAGGCAAGCTAATATTCTTGCAAGGGCAAAGCTCTCTTGAGCTAGGCACCCCTCCACTTTACCTTATGTTCAATGATCCTATCCCAAAGTTTATACCTTGCAAAT
Organism: Lolium perenne; assembly: GCF_019359855.2. Taxonomy (NCBI): domain Eukaryota; kingdom Viridiplantae; phylum Streptophyta; class Magnoliopsida; order Poales; family Poaceae; genus Lolium; species Lolium perenne. Next base: position 196,021,081 of record NC_067245.2, read on the forward strand.
CTTTGCTTTGTTTATTTAAAAGCTTACTTTTATAGTTAACTTTGGTCTAAGTATAGAGTAGATCAAGAGTATCAAACTTAGCCTAAGAAGCTTATGAGTTAAGTAGCACCCCTCATGACTAGTTGCTAGTGCTAACAAATAAAAATGACTACTCTAGATGGGAACATGTGAAATGAAATGACTTGAAAGATTTTGAAGGTGAATATGACTTGAATGACATGATGAACTTGATAAAAAAAACTGATGATTGGGTTTGAATGTGATACCGTTCCAATTTACAAGTACCCCCACAATACCTGATTATGGGTAGGGCTTAACTAGGATATGTAAGTGAAAGGTTATGGTTGATGATCCGCGTACTGAGTTACGATTATTCAGGGTTATCCCTGACGGATGTAATTAAATGTTGTGGCACAAGTGTGCAACCTCTGCAGAGTGTAAATCTATTCGAATAGCCGTGTCCACGGTTACGGACAATTGGAAAGGCCATACTGTTCCGTTGTCAGATATTTTATGAACTAAATGGTGAAATGAATGGTGACATTAATGGTGAACTTGAATTAAATCACAACTGAGTTGTGGGAATGACACTAATGTTCCCACTTGAGTTAGTTAGCAATTGATGAGTCTAATACTAAATGCTTATGAAATAAAATTGGCTTTATGCAAATAAACCTATAGCTTAGAACCCCTTGAATAGAATTGATGAGTAATTACCTTAGTGTTAGTTTGCGAGTACTTTAAAAAGTACTCACGGCTGTGTCCCTGGCTATTCAAATGGCCAGACTATGAAGAGGAGCAGCAGTACGAGGATGACGGTCAGCAGGATGTCTACCACAACTAGGAGTTCTTCTAACGTCAAGCGTTGGCCTGTGGATTAGATAGTCCACTACTACTATGCTTCCGCTATGTATTTGTGATGTTCGTTGATCAATAGATCAACTATTATTGTAATGTTGGATCATGTGATCTATTTTTGTAAGACGATTATGGTTTGTAATGAATGATGACTTATGATATCAACTGTTATGTCTCGCAACAACAATATTCATGAGATTGCGATGAATGGCATAATAGGCATCTGGACCTAAAAATCCGGGTGTTGACAAGTTGGTATCAGAGCCATTGTTTGACCTTAGGAGACCCTAGTTAGAATGGACGTCTGAAAAACTTAGTTTCAAAACCAAATGAAGCGAATACTTATGAAAAAAATTATTCACACTCTTTTCCTTGAGGTCTTTTCAAATTGATAAGTCATGCTCTTCCTTATTAATCCACATAAAAGTTTGACACACTTGTTCACTCTCTAACTTACTCATCCAATTCACTTTCAGATGTAGCCCATGATGCGTGCAGTTAACACACGTCCGTTGGGAACCCCAAGAGGAAGGTGTGATGCGTACAGTAGCAAGTTTTCCCTCAGTAAGAAACCAAGGTTTATCGAACCAGTAGGAGTCAAGGATCACGTGAAGGTCGTTGGTGACGGAGTGTAGTGCGGCGCAACACCAGGGATTCCGCCGCCAACGTGGAACCTGCACAACACAATCAAAGTACTTTGCCCCAACGTAACAGTGAGGTTGTCAATCTCACCGGCTTGCTGTAAACAAAGGATTAACCGTATAGTGTGGAAGACGATGTTTGTTTGCGAAGAACAGTAAAGAACAATTGCAGTAGATTGTATTTCAGATGTAAAGAATGGACCGGGGTCCACAGTTCACTAGTGGTGTCTCTCCCATAAGATAAATAGCATGTTGGGTGAACGAATTACAGTTGGGCAATTGACAAATAAAGAAGGCATAACAATGCACATACATATATCATGATGAGTACTATGAGATTTAATCAGGGCATTATGACAAAGTACATAGACCGCTATCCAGCATGCATCTATGCCTAAAAAATCCACTTTCAGGTTATCATCCGAACCCCTTCCGGTATTAAGTTGCAAACAACAGACAATTGCATTAAGTATGGTGCGTAATGTAATCAACACAAATATCCTTAGACAAAGCATTGATGTTTTATCCCTAGTGGCAACAGCACATCCACAACCTTAGAACTTTCTCACACCGTCCTGCATTCAATGGAGGCATGAACCCACTATCGAGCATAAATACTCCCTCTTGGAGTTACAAGTATCAACTTGGCCAGAGCCTCTACTAGCAACGGAGAGCATGCAAGAACATAAACAACATATATGATAGATTGATAATCAACTTGACATAGTATTCAATATTCATCGGATCCCAACAAACACAACATGTAGCATTACAAATAGATGATCTTGATCATGATAGGCAGCTCACAAGATCTAACATGATAGCACAATGAGGAGAAGACAACCATCTAGCTACTGCTATGGACCCATAGTCCAGGGGTGAACTACTCACACATCGATCCGGAGGCAATCATGGCGATGAAGAGACCTCCGGGAGATGATTCCCCTCTCCGGCAGGGTGCCGGAGGCGATCTCCTGAATCCCCTGAGATGGGATTGGCGGCGTTGGCGTCTGTGGAAGGTTTTCCGTATCGTGGCTCTCGGTACTGGGGGTTTCGCGACGAAGGCTTTAAGTAGGCGGAAGGGTAGGTTTAGGGGCGGCACGAGGGCCCCACACGCCAGGGCCGCACGGCCAAGGCCTGGGCCGCGCCGCCCAGTTGTGTCGGCGCCTCGTCGCCCCACTTCGTTTCCCTTTCGGTCTTCTGGAAGCTTCGTGGAAAAATAAGACCCTGGGCGTTGATTTTGTCCAATTCCGAGAATATTTCCTTTGTAGGATTTCTGAAACCAAAAACAGCAGAAAACAAAGAATCGGCTCTTCGGCATCTCGTCAATAGGTTAGTGCCGGAAAATGCATAATAATGACATAAAGTGTGTATAAAACATGTGAGTATCATCATAAAAGTAGCATGGAACATCAGAAATTATAGATACGTTTGAGACGTATCAACCATCCCCAAGCTTAGTTCCTACTCGCCCTCGAGTAGGTAAACGATAACAAGGATAATTTCTGAAGTGACATGCTATCATAATCTTGATCAATACTATTGTAATGCATATGAGATGAATGCAGCGATTCGAAGCAATGATGAAGACAATGAGTAAACAAATGAATCATATAGAAAAGACTTTTCATGAATAATACTTTCAAGACAAGCATCAACAGACTTGCATAAGAGTTACTCATAAAGCAATAAATTCTTAGTAGAAAGCTTTGAAACAACACAAAGGAAGATATAAGTTTCAGCGGTTGCTTTCAACTTCAACATGTTTATCTCATGGATAATTGTCAACACAAAGTAATATAACAAGTGCAATAGGTAAACATGTAGGAATCAATGCACACAGTTTACACAAGTGTTTGCTTCTGAGATAGAAAGAATAGGTAAACTAACTCAACAATAAAGTAGAAGAATGGCCCTTCGCAGAGGGAATCATGGATTACTATTTTTGTGCTAGAGCTTTTCATTTTGAAAACATAGAAACAATTTTGTCAACAGTAGTAATAAATCATATGTGTTATGTATAAGATATCCTATAAGTTGCAAGCCTCATGCATAGTATACCAATAGTGCTCGCACCTTGTCCTAATTAGCTTGGATTAACATGGATTATCATTGCATAACATATGTTTCAACCAAGTGTCACAAAGGGGTACCTCTATGCCGCCTGTACAGAGGTCTAAGGAGAAAGTTCGCATTGGATTTCTCGCTTTTGATTATTCTCAACTTAGACATCCATACCGGGACAACATAGACAACAGATAATGGACTCCTCTTTTAATTCTTAAGCATTCAACAACAGATAATATTCTCATAAGAGATTGAGGATTTGTGTCCAAACTGAAACTTCCACCATGATTCATGGTTTTAGTTAGCGGCCCAATGTTCTTCTCTAACAATATGCATACTCAAACCATTTGATCATGAAAATCGCCCTTACTTCAGACAAGACGAACATGCATAGCAACTCACATGATATTCAACAAAGGTGTAAAAGTTGATGGCGTCCCCAGAAACATGGTTACCGCTCAACAAGCAACTTATTAAGAAATAAGATACATAAGTACATATTCTTCACCACAATAGTTTTTAAGGCTATTTTCCCATGAGCTATGTATTGTAAAGGCAAAGAATAGAATTCTAAAGGTAGCACTCAAGTAATGTACTTTGGAATGACAGAGAAATACCATGTAGTAGGTAGGTATGGTGGACACAAATGGCATAGTTTTTGGCTCAAGGATTTGGATGCACGAGAAGAATTCCTCTCAATACAAGGCTAGGCTAGCAAAGTTGTTTGAAGCAAACTCAAGTATAAAATGGTGCAGCAAGACTCACATATGGACATATTGTAAGCATTATAAGACTTTACATCGTCTCCTTGTTGTTCAAACACCTTAACCAGAAAATATCTAGACTCTAGAGACCAATCATGCAAACCAAATTTTAACAAGCTCTATGTAGTTCTTCATTAATGGGTGCAAAGTACATGATGCAAGAGCTTAAACATGATCTATATGAGCACAACAATTGCCAAGTATCAAAATATTCAAGACATTATACCAATTACCACATGCAGCATTTTCCGTTTCCAACAATATATCAATGAACGAAGTAGTTCAACCTTCGCAATGAACATTAAGAATAAAGCTAAGAACACATGTGTTCATATGCAACAGCGGAGCATGTCTCTCTCCCACACAAAGAATGCTAGGATCCGATTTTGTTCAAACAAAACAAAAACAAACAGACGCTCCAACTAAAGCACATAAGATGTGACTGAATAAAAATATAGTTTCACTAGAGGTGACCTGATAAGTTGTCGATGAAGAAGGGGATGCCTTGGGCATCCCCAAGCTTAGATGCTTGAGTCTTCTTGAAATATGCAGGGATGAACCACGGGGGCATCCCCAAGCTTATACTTTTCACTCTTCTTGATCATATTGTATCATCCTCCTCTCTTGACCCTTGAAAACTTCCTCCACACCAAACTCGAAACAAACTCATTAGAGGGTTAGTGCATAATTGAAAATTCATATATTCGGAGCTGACATAATCATTCTTAACACTTCTGGACATTGCACAAAGCTACTGAAAGTTAATGAAACAAAGAAATCCATCAAACTTAGCAAAACAGGCAATGTGAAATAAAAGGCAGAATCTGTCAAAACAGAACAGTCCGTAAAGACGAATTTTTCTGGGGCACTTAACTTGCTCAGATGAAAATGCTCAAATTGAATGAAAGTTGCGTACGTATCTGAGGACCCAGCACGTAAATTGGCAGATTTTTCTGAGTTACCTACAGAGAATTCTACTCAAATTCGTGGCAGCAAGAAATCTGTTTCTGCGCAGTAATCCAAATCTAGTATTGACTTTACTATCAAAGACTTTACTTGGCACAACAATGCAATAAAATAAAGATAAGGAGAGGTTGCTACAGTAGTAACAACTTCCAAGACTCAAATATAAAACAAAAGTGCTGTAGTAAAATAATGGGTTGTCTCCCATAAGCGCTTTTCTTTAACGCCTTTCAGCTAGGCGCAGAAAGTGTGAATCAAGTAACATCAAGAGATGAAGCATCGACATCATAATTTTCCTTACAAACACAACTTGTTGCAGAGGGTACCTTAGATGCTCCATTATCTAAATTTCCCATAGTGGTACTAAGGGTTTTATCAGCTTTAGGCTTATAATAATTCTTTGGCTTAGGCACCTTAGAGACATACATGAATTTTTGCTCCTTGCCCACATAAGCTTTCTCCTTAAATTTAAGAGAAGAAAAAGTTGAACCCAATGTTCCCATAGCTTCTTCAAGTTTACCAATCCTATGGGTTTGATTATCATGGATAGCACAAGTTTCTAAAATAGCAATTCTTTCATTAATTCCTCCTAGGGATTTATCAAGTTTATCAGTATTATCAAGTAATATTCCCAGTTTAGTATCAACACTTGGAAGATTTTTTCTCTATGGCTTCCAACTTTTTCATGACATCCTCAAGAGAGATTTCAATTTTAGTTTCATTAATAGGTGGTATTCCAACTAGGCTCTCAATGATGCAACTAGCTTCTAAAGCAGGAGTACCTAGGAAATTACCCCCCGAAAGAGTATCAAGAACATACCGATTCCAGCTAGATATACCAACATAAAAGTTCCTAAGTAGGATAATAGTGGAGTGTTTCTTAGTGCACCTATGATGAGCATCACTAATTCTATATCAAGCATCTTTAAAGCTTTCTCCACCTTGTTGCTTAAACGAACGAACTTCAACTTCAGGATTACTCATTTTTAGCAGTAGTAAATAAAGTAAACTAAATGAAGTAAATGCAAGTAACTATTTTTTTTGTGTGTTTTTAGTATGGAGAACAAGACAGTAAATAAAGTAAAACTAGCAACTATTTTTTTTTGTATTTTTGATACAAAGAGCAAACAAAGCGGTAAATAAAGTAAAGTAAAGCAAGACAAAAACAAAGTAAAGAGATTGGAAGTGAGAGACTCCCCTTGCAGCGTGTCTTGATCTCCCCGGCAACGGCACCAGAAAAAGTGCTGTTGACGTGGGAGTTGAAAATCTTTGTGGTGTAATTTTTCTTCGTTCCCCGGCAACGGTGCCAGAAAAAGTGCTTGATGCGTGCAGTTAACACACGTCCGTTGGGAACCCCAAGAGGAAGGTGTGATGCGTACAGTAGCAAGTTTTCCCTCAGTAAGAAACCAAGGTTTATCGAACTAGTAGGAGTCAAGGATCACGTGAAGGTCGTTGGTGACGGAGTGTAGTGCGGCGCAACACCAGGGATTCCGGCGCCAACGTGGAACCTGCACAACACAATCAAAGTACTTTGCCCCAACGTAACAGTGAGGTTGTCAATCTCACCGGCTTGCTCTAAACAAAGGATTAACCGTATAGTGTGGAAGATGATGTTTGTTTGCGAAGAACAGTAAGAACAATTGCAGTAGATTGTATTTCAGATGTAAAGAATGGACCGGGGTCCACAGTTCACTAGTGGTGTCTCTCCCATAAGATAAATAGCATGTTGGGTGAACGAATTACAGTTGGGCAATTGACAAATAAAGAAGGCATAACAATGCACATACATATATCATGATGAGTACTATGAGATTTAATCAGGGCATTACGACAAAGTACATAGACCGCTATCCAGCATGCATCTATGCCTAAAAAGTCCACTTTCAGGTTATCATCCGAACCCCTTCCGGTATTAAGTTGCAAACAATAGACAATTGCATTAAGTATGGTGCGTAATGTAATCAACACAAATATCCTTAGACAAAGCATTGATGTTTTATCCCTAGTGGCAACAGCACATCCACAACCTTAGAACTTTCTGTCACATCGTCCCGCATTCAATGGAGGCATGAACCCACTATTGAGCATAAATACTCCCTCTTGGAGTTACAAGTATCAACTTGGCCAGAGCCTCTACTAGCAACGGAGAGCATGCAAGAACATAAACAACATATATGATAGATTGATAATCAACTTGACATAGTATTCAATATTCATCGGATCCCAACAAACACAACATGTAGCATTACAAATAGATGATCTTGATCATGATAGGCAGCTCACAAGATCTAACATGATAGCACAATGAGGAGAAGACAACCATCTAGCTACTGCTATGGACCCATAGTCCAGGGGTGAACTACTCACACATCGATCCGGAGGCGATCATGGCGATGAAGAGACCTCTGGGAGATGATTCCCCTCTCCGGCAGGGTGCCGGAGGCGATCTCCTGAATCCCCCGAGAAGGGATTGGCGGCGGCGGCGTCTCCGGAAGGTTTTTTGTATCGTGGCTCTCGGTACTGGGGGTTTCGCGACGAAGGCTTTAAGTAGGCGGAAGGGTAGGTTTAGGGGCAGCACGAGGGCCCCACACGCCAGGGCCGTGCGGCCAAGGCCTGGGCCGCGCCGCCCTGTTGTGTCGGCGCCTCGTCGCCCCACTTCGTTTCCCTTTCGGTCTTTTGGAAGCTTCGTGGAAAAATAAGACCATGGGCATTGATTTCGTCCAATTCCGAGAATATTTACTTTGTAGGATTTCTGAAACCAAAAACAACAGAAAACATCAACTGGCTCTTCGGCATCTCGTCAATAGGTTAGTGCCGGAAAATGCATAATAATGACATAAAGTGTGTATAAAACATGTGAGTATCATCATAAAAGTAGCATGGAACATAAGAAATTATAGATACGTTTGAGACGTATCAGCCCACCAACGTCAAGTTTTAACAGCTTGGGAATGGCGGAGACTTGATCTTCGAGAGGGACCTTGATGCCCTATCGGAGTACCTTGGACGCCCGCACCCGGAGTTTCACGGAGTCGAGGTCAACGACCAGGCCGGAGGGGAACTTCAGTGGGTTATCACCGCTGATCTGAGGGGCAAGATGGAGCCTCCTACCTCTGAGAGGATCCTCTTCTCCTTCAGGGAAAGCAACTGGCTGGACGGACTCACTCGTGCTCTTCAGGAAGCACTTGCCCGTCTGTGCGGGCAGAATGTGGTGGTGATACTCGCGACTCGCTTTGCTAACCTCGCAAGGCATGATGCCATGGGAGTACCCATGGAACTGCAGCCCCACCCCGAGCTGAGGCACCACGTGGATCATCTGGACTTTATGCTGTTTCAGACTCAGAAGGAGCTGGACAACTCCCGTGCGTACGCTAACCAGACCCACGCTGCACTAACGTATCACGCCGATGCTATCAAGATGCTGGCCAAGGATCGCAAGACACTTCGCCTGCAGTGTGCCAAGAAGGACGCTACCATTACGCGCCTCCGCGCAAAGATAGCATCCTTGGAGGCCACTGTCAAGGCCCAGGAGGATCAGCTGATGGAGATGGAAGAGGAAGGAGAAGACATTCAGGGAGGAGGAGCCTTCCTGAGTGATGACGATGACTTCAAGGAGGACGAGTACACTGATGTTGAGGACTATGAGTTCCTGGAGGCCGGAGTAGATGACTTCGTCCCTATCGATGTGGAGTAGTTGCACTTGATCACTTATGTAGGTGTGAGTTGTATCCCGTCCCTTGTATCGTAGCGCGAGAAAATGGTTCTTAAAACCATGGATATGTTAGCTTGTAATATGTGATGTTGGAATGAATGAATGTGTGTTTGTGTTGCATATCAAAAGAATTCAAGTTTTAAATTTTTGAACTTACCCAAAAACAAGCCCTAGAAAAATTCCCTCTTATCTCATGATCTATCTCAATGTTCAGATGGCCCCTCCCACTCGCAACACCAGCCAAGAAGCCATGATGCAACTGCTGCAGACCTTGATGGAAGATCGAGAGAATGAAAGAGCTGAAAGACAGGCCAACATAGCTGCACTACAACAGATCGCCAACAACAACCAAGGCCATGGGAACCATGATCACCCAGGGTCAAAACTCAAGAACTTCCAGAACACCAACCCACCTATTTTCAGCAAGACCGAAGAGCCACTCGATGCCGATGACTGGCTCCAGACCATGGAGAACAACTTAGAAGTAGAGGGAGTCGAAGCCGCAGAGAAGGTCTTGCTTGCCACCCACTACCTTGCGGGACCAGCCCGAGCCTGGTGGATCAGCACCCGCGCCATGAGTGCAGGACAGATCATGACTTGGGCAGATTTCAAGCTCAAGTTCAGCAAGTACCACGTGCCCCCGGGTCTAATCAAGAAGATGAGAGACGAGTTCAGAGAACTCAAGCAAGGCAGAATGTCGGTGGTAGAATACCGCGACCGGTTCCTCACCTTGTCAAGGTATGCCCCCGATGAGACCGACACAAATGAGAAGAGGAAGGAGAGATTTCTGAACGGACTGCATGACGAGATGCAGACTGTGCTAATCAACATCCCCTTTGCCGACCTTGAAGCCCTGGTGGACTCCGCTATCCAGATGGAGGGAAAGCTCCACCAAGCCAACGAGAACCGCAAACGCCGCATGATGCACCAGAGTGGGCCCAGCAATACCCCAAGGTATCGCCCTAGCTCAAGCGGAGGTTTTGCCCCCAGAAACAACAAGCCCCAGATGCAGACTTCACGTCCGGGTTTTCAGAACCAGAGTGGAGGAAACCCCAGGCCAGGAGGCCACAACAACAACAACCACAACTACCATGCCAGCACCAACAACTTCAACCGCGCCCCGATGAGAGCCCCCGGCAACAACAACCCCAATAATACCAACACCGCTCCGAGGACTGGGAGCAACGCTATCCCAGTTGCCACCAAGGACAAGGCCACCATCACATGCTATGAATGTGGAGTGGTGGGACACTACTCCAATGAGTGCCCCAAAAGGTTAGCCAAGAATGCCGCCAACACCGCTGCCCCTGCTCAGCAGCAACGCCGCGTCTCCACCGGCAAGAAGTTCGCCCCCAACAAACGCAACAACCGCAATAGCCGCCTCTTTCACATGAATGCTGAAGAAGCCCAGGAAGCACCATATGTTGTACTGGGTATGTTTTCTGTTAACTCAGTTCCTGCCAGAGTGTTGTTTGATTCTGGAGCATCGCATTTGTTTGTCACTGAAGATTTTGCATGCACAAGTAAAATTCAACCAATCAGTTTGAAACATGTCATGATAGTTCAAATACCGGGTTCAACAACAAAAGCTATAAAATTTTGCAAAGATGTGCCTATCAGAATACATGAACTAGATTTTTATGCAAATTTGATTGTTCTGGGAACAAAAGGATTGGAAGTAGTACTGGGTATGGATAGGATGGCCAAACATCATGGATTGATTGACTGTGCCAAGAAAGCCATCACCGTGACTAGTAGCACCGGTGTGTTAGTAGAACATGTGTCTGAGAGACTACCCAGAAAGTTTACTTGCAACCAGAGTGTAGCCAAGCCAACCTTGGATCAGATCAGGGTCGTCTGTCGATACCCTGATGTGTTTCCTGATGATCTACCCGGTATGCCCCCAGATCGGGATATCGAGTTTATCATTGAGTTAATACCTGGAACAGGACCTATAGCCCAGAGAGCCTATAGGATGAACCCAGCAGAGTTAGTGGAACTGAAGAAGCAACTGGATGATTTGTTAGCCAAAGGTCTGATTCGACCAAGTGCGTCGCCTTGGAGATCACCAGTTTTGTTTGTGGATAAGAAGGATGGTGCCAATCGTTTGTGTACGGATTATCGTAAGCTTAACGATGTCACCATCAAAAACAAATACCCCTTGCCAAAGATAGAAGACCTGTTTGACCAGCTGACCGGTGCCAAAATATTCTCTAAGATTGATCTTAGGACTGGTTACCATCAACTGAAGATTCGTGCATCGGATATTCCCAAAACTGCCTTTACCACCAGATATGGATTGTATGAGTACAATGTCATGTCATTTGGATTAACCAATGCCCCCGCTTATTTCATGAATCTCATGAATAAGATCTTTATGAACTTTCTGGATAAGTTTGTCGTTGTTTTCATCGATGACATCCTAATCTACTCCAAGTCAGAAGAAGAACATGAGCAACATCTGGAAGTGGTCCTAGATACCCTTAGGGAGCATCAGCTGTATGCCAAGTTTAGCAAATGTGAGTTTTGGCTGAAGGAAGTAGGATTCCTGGGACATATCTTGTCTGCAGGAGGAATTGCCGTAGATCCCGCCAAGATCAAGACTGTTACAGAATGGAAAGCCCCAACCACTCAGACTGGAGTCCGTGCATTTCTCGAATTAGCAGGATATTACCGTAGGTTTGTTGAAGGATTTTCCAGCATAGCCAGACCAATGACCCAACTGTTGAAGAAGGACAAGAAGTTTGAATGGACTGATAAATGTGCAGAGAGTTTCCAGCAGCTCAAGAGCAGATTGACATCAGCCCCAATATTGATCATGCAGGACATCACCAAGCCATTTGACGTCTACTGCGACGCCTCCAAGATTGGTCTTGGATGTGTGTTGATGCAAGAAGGCAAGGTGATATCTTATCTGTCTAGGCAACTGAAACAACATGAGCAGAATTATCCAACCCATGACCTAGAACTTGCAGCTGTAGTTTTAGCACTGAAGGTATGGCGTCACTACCTCATGGGTAATCGACGCGAGATCTATTCGGATCACAAGAGCCTGAAGTACATTTTCACACAGAAGGAGCTGAATATGAGGCAGAGAAGATGGTTAGACTTAATCAAGGATTACGACATGGAAATTCACTACCACCCCGGCAAGGCCAATGTGGTGGCGGATGCCCTGAGTAGACTGCCGTGTCAGTTGAACTCCATGATAGCAGAAGAACAACCTAGCCTATACCAAGAGTTTGAGCAGTTTAGAATGGAACTAGTTAGTGAAGGATTCCTAGCCAGCATAGAGCTTCAGCCCACCTTGATTGGTCAGATCAAAGAAGCACAGAAAGGAAATGCCAGCATTGACGGAATCAAGAGCCAAATAGCTGCAGGGAAAGCACCAGGATTCACCGAAGATGAAGAAGGAGTTCTTTGGTACAACGAACGCCTATGTGGGCCATCAGACTCAGAGTTGAAGCAAGTTATTCTGAAGGAAGCCCACGACACCCTTTACTCCATTCATCCCGGAGGAACCAAGATGTATCAAGATTTGAAGGAACAATTCTGGTGGCATGGAATGAAGAGGGAGATTGGAAGCTACATCGCCAAGTGTGATATCTGTCAAAGAGTCAAGGCGGAACATCAGCGACCCGCAGGATTGCTGCAGCCACTACAGATTCCAGAATGGAAGTGGGACTCAGTAGGAATGGACTTTATCACAGGTTTGCCCAAATCCAGCAAAGGAAATGATTCTATTTGGGTAGTGGTCGATAGATTGACCAAGGTAGCTCACTTTATCCCCGTCAAGACGACATATCAAGGCCCGAAATTAGCTGAGTTATACATCTCCAGAATAGTCACCCTGCATGGAACCCCGAAGTCAATTGTATCAGATAGAGGATCCCAATTCACCTCAAGATTGTGGCAGAAAGTACATGAAGGACTAGGAACCCGGCTGAATTTCAGCACCGCATATCACCCGCAGACTGATGGACAGACTGAAAGAGTCAACCAGATTCTTGAAGACATGTTGAGAGCCTATGTACTGGAGTATGGATCTAAGTGGGAAGACTGTCTGCCTTACGCAGAATTCTCGTACAACAACAGTTACCAAGCCAGTTTAGAAATGGCCCCCTTCGAAGCCCTGTACGGAAGGAAGTGCCGTACCCCTCTAAATTGGTCGGAAGTCGGAGAAAGCCAAGTCTTTGGATCAGATGTTCTCCGAGAAGCTAAAGAGAAGGTGCACAAGATTCGCGAGTACCTCAAGACTGCTCAGTCAAGACAGAAGAGTTACGCCGACAAGAGACGCCGAGAGATGACCTTCAAGATCGGAGATTTTGTCTATCTTAAAGTATCCCCCCTTAAAGGAATGCAGAGATTCCAGCACAAAGGCAAGCTTGCACCCCGATATGTCGGACCCTTCAAATTTCTGAGTCGCCGAGGAGAAGTATCTTATCAACTGGAACTACCGGAAGAAATGTCGGCTGTGCACGACGTGTTTCACATCTCACTACTCCGGAAGTGCCTAGAAGTGCCCGAGAAGACCGAAGTTGTCAAGAACATCGATCACAGATCGGTGGATATCAACAAGGACTTGACGTATCGCGAAGTGCCTATTCGCATACTGGAAGAAGCTTTCAAAACCACTCGCACCCGGAGTATCAAGTTCCTGAAGATTCAGTGGAGCAACCATACCGAAGATGAAGCAACTTGGGAGCGAGAAGACTATATGAAGAAGGAGTACCCAGATATCTTTAGTACCTAATTTTTCTTTAATATCTCGGGACGAGATCTTTTGTAAGGGGGAAGGGTTTGTAACATCCCAAATTTCAAGTCAATGAAGAATGAGAATTCCAAATACTCAAAATTTAGAACCAACAAAAACTTTTATTTGCATATAGTGCCATGCATAGGAATTGTGCATATTGTGTGTTATTACTATGATGTTTACTTATGTGCTATTGTGTTCCAACTCAAAACCCTAAATTGATCATGAGAAGATCATCAAACAAATCAAAGAATCGAAAAAGAAAAGGAATAAATTAGAAAATTCACAAAACCCTCACATATGGTTTATGCCAATTTTGCAAATCTTTAACCTAGACCATTTTGGCTTGCATCATTAGTTGTATTACGTTACTAAACCTTTTTTTGCTTTTGGAATCAAAGAAACTCAAATCAAATCAAATCTTGAAATCAAATTGTGCTCACATGCACTAATGGTCAAATCTGCCAATTTCAGTCTGATCACTACTTTGAGCCTCTGTATTTTGAGATTTTCAAACCAAACAATTCCATTTCTTTGCACCTCATCCAAGTACACCTCAAGGTGAACAACTTTGGTAAAAACCACCAGTACAAATTCATCTTGGATCAAAAACTATGGTCAAGCAAAGTTGGGACTTTTTAACAAATTCAACATCCCACCCACTATGAGATTTTGCTTTTATTTTTATTTTTAAATGCCACCACCACCTTTGTGTGACTCTGGTCTTTTGCAACAAGTCCAACCAATCCAAGTTCAAATTTTGGAATTGCATTGCATAGGGCAAATTTGACAAAAACTTGGAATTCAAATCTACCCAAATCCCAAAATCACTATTCCTAATAGTGTTGGCCAACCCTACTCCACCCCCTTGTGCCCTACTTGTTCCTTGGTTCCCTCTCAACCTCAACTTGGCATAGCAACCCTAGAGGAGGGCCAAACATGGCCAAGCCATGGCCATGCCGGCCATGCTCACCATGCATGCACCCTTCCCTCTCTCCTCTCAACCCTAGCCCTGGCTACCTTGTCCCCCTCATCCCCCTTGGTCCCCTGAGCACCCTGGTGGCCGCCATTGCCGGAGAGGAAGGCCACAGAGGCGGCACGCGTCGCGCCCACGATGCCCAGGGCCATGCCAATGACGGCGTGGGCACGCCCACGGGCACACACGACACACACGTCGCCTCGATGTTCTGCGCCACCCCTGGCCCCCTTTTTTCTCCTGGAGCATCAACGCAACACCGCGAGACCGCCAGACACGCTCGCGACGCCGACCCGCGCCCGCCGTTGTCAGGGACGGCGACCAAACCCCGCCTCGGGCGCGCAGTACCTCACGATCGCCCGACCAATTTAGGCACCGCCTAACCTAGCCGTCGCCACCCAGAGGATCGCCTGGATACGCGGCACAATGCCCAGCCCTCGCCTAGCTCGATAGCTCGCCGGAGAGCCCGCGCCATTGTCGACTTGCCACAGCACCCGCGACACCCTTCCGCGCCTATAAAAGGAGGTCTCCCCTCGACGATTTCTGCACCCCATCACCATCCCCACTCTTCCCTCGATCTCCTCGACCACCTCCCCTTCTTGATTCACCACTAGAGCTCGCCAATTTCACCGCCAGAGCCCGCCAGTACCGCAGCTCGCCGCCGTCGATTGGAGCCACCCCGGAGCTGCTGCCGGTACCTGGAGCTTCGGCGTCGACTACAACTTCACCGCGCACACTGCCCACCCTTGCTGGAGCCACGGTGAGCCCTCCGACCCCCCTGCCTCGCTGCGCCAGTAGCTCGTTCTCGCCGGCGATGACGACGAACGAGAGCCGTTCGATCGTGTTCTAATCCAACGCCCGCAGCCCCCGTACCGCTTCGCGTAGTAAAGAGAGGCTGACGGGTGGCCCCTCACCTGTCAGGCAGCCCGCGCGTCGTGGATGCGTGGTGGGCTTGCCTTGCGCCGTTTAAATGAAATCGGCCCAGTAGCTTTCCCGCCAGGCCCATTTGAGTTCAAATTTCGAATTTTTGTTAAATCAAAAACCATACTAGCCCTGTTTTCAAAATGGAATAGAATTAGTTTGGCTCAGCCAAATTTAGTGAATTTCATATTGATAAAAAACTAGGGAAAAGATCTACACAACCCCACTGGTCTCATCTTGAGATTTGTTGTAGAATTAAAGTGACAAAAATAACAAGTCATGGACTTTTGCAACTTCAAACAATTATTAAAAATCAACCAAAAATGGTTTTGAGTTGATTCCAACTCCCATAAATCACATTTTACTTACACTAATTGTTTCTGTAAAAATATGACATGGTAACTTTGTATGATCATGGCCTAGTTTAAATAAAGGGCTCTATGGCTATTTCTAGTCAATTGATATTGTCCAAAACTATTTAATAAATCATATGGGAGGTTTTCCCTCATTTAAATCTTGTCCCAAGTAACTTAATATGAGGTAGTGACCATGGTCTATACCATCCCATGTTAAATTATTTGGTGACATTAAATCATGAGTATGTAGTATTAAAGTGCATGAGGGACTATACCTCATTTAAATCATTTTCCCCAAATGATGATTATGAATGGTTGACCTTGGTCAACAAGGGTTCATATATTATATATTGGAGGAATTTAAATCTTAACAAGATTCAATGAGAGGAAATTATTTCCTCAAAGAACTAAAGAGAAGCACTAGTTAATAATTGTAATGAGAGGAAATTATTTTTCTTCAAGTAAGAAAAACAAATTCAACCCACATGATATGTATGTGATGATACTAGGATAGTTTGTGTGAACCCCTTGTGTGTTTAGACTAGCTCTTAAGAATGGTTTGGTGATTGTATGTATCGTATTCGTTTTTAGACGCTAGTACCGAGGAGTATCAAGAGGAGGAGGAGGTCTACTTCCAAGGAGAGGAAGACCATTTTGATCAGTACACCAACCAAGGCAAGCTAATATTATTGCAAGGGCAAAGCTCTCTTGAGCAAGGCACCCCTCCACTTTACCTTATGTTCAATGATCCTATCCCGAAGTTTATACCTTGCAAATCTTTGCTTTGTTTATTTAAAAGCTTACTTTTATAGTTAACTTTGGTCTAAGTATAGAGTAGATCAAGAGTATCAAACTTAGCCTAAGAAGTTTATGAGTTAAGTAGCACCCCTCATGACTAGTTGCTAGTGCTAACAAATAAAAATGACTACTCTAGATGGGAACATGTGA
Source organism: Lolium perenne (assembly GCF_019359855.2). NCBI lineage: Eukaryota > Viridiplantae > Streptophyta > Magnoliopsida > Poales > Poaceae > Lolium > Lolium perenne. Next base: position 196,038,043 of record NC_067245.2, read on the forward strand.
AATGAAATGACTTGAAAGATTTTGAAGGTGAATATGACTTGAATGACATGATGAACTTCATAAAAAAAACTGATGATTGGGTTTGAATGCGATACCGTTCCAATTTACAAGTACCCCCACAATACCTGATTATGGGTAGGGCTTAACTAGGATATGTAAGTGAAAGGTTATGGTTGATGATCCACGTACTGAGTTACGATTATTCAGGGTTATCCCTGACGGATGTAATCAAATGTTGTGGCACAAGTGTGCAACCTCTGCAGAGTGTAAATCTATTCGAATAGCCGTGTCCACGGTTACGGACAATTGGAAAGGCCATACTGCTCCGTTGTCAGATATTTTATGAACTGAATGGTGAAATGAATGGTGACATGAATGGTGAATTTGAATTAAATCACAACTGAGTTGTGTTAATGACACTAATGTTCCCACTTGAGTTAGTTAGCAATTGATGAGTCTAATACTAAATGCTTATGAAATAAAATTGGCTTTATGCAAATAAACCTATAGCTTAGAACCCCTTGAATAGAATTGATGAGTAATTACCTTAGTGTTAGTTTGCGAGTACTTTAAAAAGTACTCACGGCTGTGTCCCTGGCTATTCAAATGGCCAGACTATGAAGAGGAGCAGCAGTACGAGGATGACGGTCAGCAGGATGTCTACCACAACTAGGAGTTCTTCTAACGTCAAGCGTTGGCCTGTGGATTAGATAGTCCACTACTACTATGCTTCCGCTATGTATTTGTGATGTTCGTTGATCAATAGATCAACTATTATTGTAATGTTGGATCATGTGATCTATTTTTGTAAGATGATTATGGTTTGTAATGAATGATGACTTATGATATCAACTGTTATGTCTCGCAACAACAATATTCCTGGGATTGCGATGAATGGCATAATAGGCATCTGGACCTAAAAATCCAGGTGTTGACAGTCTGCTCATACGCTGTGGTGCTCGAATGAGCTCTATTGCGTATGCTGCTGCGCTGCTGCTGTGTGGCTCTACTGCTGTTCTTGCCTGCCTGTGCTGTGTTGTGATGCTACTGCGTATGCTATGCCCTATCCTATGCTTTCTGATGCCATTCCTATGCCTACTGGCTGTCTGTGCTGTGGTCAAACCATGGATTCATGTCGATATGCTGTGTAATTGGTCACTGGTCCTTGTGTATATGCCTAATGGCCTTGCTCATATGCTTGCTGACTTGTTCATAGGCTTACTAGTTGATTCATGTGTTCAATGAATTGTTTCTTGGCCTAGGTTTGCTTCACTGACACTTGTGGTGTCAGTGATGCTCATCCATGCTCTGTGTAGGCTTCAGTTGATCCATTTCTTGGATCACTGCGGTTCTCTGATGCTATGCTATGCCTTGTGCTTGATCTAATTGATCCATTTGATTAATTAAATGCTAGTGGCTGGTTACTGATGGATTCCCTTGCTAAATGAATGGTTTGATTGCTAATGCCGCTACTCATGCATGCTTATGCTCCTGTGTGTGTGTGTGTGCTGCTGCTATCCATAGCTCCCTGGACTTGATCCAGTAGCTAGGATGCAATGGTACATGCTTGTTTGCCTCACATTGATGCTACTATACAATTAATGCATGGATTTGTTATGTATTCCTGCCTGGATGGATTAATATTTGATGAACTGCTTATGCAGTGTTGATTGAATGACTTGATATGCATGATTTGATATTTCCATGATCAATTTGGAAATAAATGAAGTCTAAATCCATTACTGGATAGTGATGACTTATTGTCTTGCTTTAATTGGATGGATTTGTGTTTGTTGTGACCTCAGTAGCATTGCTACTGACTGGTTGCTCACATAGTTGGCTAGATCTTGTTGGCTACTCATCTTTGTTTGCATAATTGGGAATCATAATTACTATGAAAGCCATTATGCTTGCATGTGAAGAAAATCTAGGTTTCCTGATGGTTATTTGCTTAGGGTTTCACTGGGTGGTTCTTGGTAGCTGCTATTCCTAGCAAATCATCTACTGGTGCTATCTGTGCATGTGTGCTTGCTTGTGTGCCCATCTGTGCATGTGTTCTAGTTTATATGCACAGGATTTGTATCTGGATGATTCTAGATCTAGTGGTTTCCCCTTCTGCCAGTGATCCTTGGTAAAGCCAAGTGATGATCACCCCTTGAGCATCTTCTCAATCCCATGACCTGTGTCATGCATAAATGATGGATTGGATCCATTGGATCCATTCCAGGAACTTGGTATACCATGTTCCAGCTCCTAGAAAGAAATATTATGTTGATGTAGTGCTTCTGGTTGGTTTCTGTTCACAGCCCTTCACCTCCTAGCTCCTGGTTGATCTCCTCCTTAGGTCTTGATTGCTTGATGGTTTTGGATGGATGGTTGGGTTCTGTGATGGTTGGTGTTGTTCTTGAGCAAGAACAGGATGAACTCTATCCTATTTCAGTCTCTGGTTTCCTATTGAATGTTTATCTCTCGACTGTGTATCATTTCTAGGGTTTGTGCTCTTTTTATACCCCTGATACTTCTTCTCTGGCCATGCCACACAAGCCTGGCTTGGCCTGGTGACTAGGCTTTGCCTTGCCTTGCTGTTGGTTGCACAACAACTCATGAGCCGTGTGCTCATATGGTGAAATTTGAGCCCCTGAGTGTGCTCAGGTTTGGTCTGCTTCATCTTATCCTTGTGATGTCCATGGTTTTGGACAAGCACAAGTGTCAATGACACTTGGTTCCTTCCAAAACTGAATACTGGCTTACTATTTAACCCTTGCATAGCATTTCTCTCTGATCTTGCAGGTTTTGAAGGTGAATATGACTATAGAAGCATTTCTTCCAAGTCATAAACTTAGTATTTTTGTTTAGGATCAAATGATGTAATCTTCTTTTTTATTTCTGTTTATTTTTTATATTAAATTCTTGTATCAAGAATATTGTAAAGACAATGTATGTGTGTATGTTTATCAATAAAGCTCAAGGTTTCTCTATGTGCTTATTTGTATTTGTAATAATTCTATTTTTAAATGTTTGTTGTATTTATATTTCAATTTGAAATTCAAAGTCTATTGAATTATGAGTTGTATTTAAATTATGAATTCACATTTCATATTCACTTTTGCTTATTGGTTATTCTTTGAGTTATCAATTCAATATATATTGTTATATGAAATCAAATCCCAAAATCAACAAGATACAAAAGAGTTCATGTCAAATTTCATATCTCAACTTGCCTAACCCTAATTGCAATTGAGAGAGAACCTCGATCCCTCTTAGGTTTAGTTGCAATAAGGCGCAAAAATTCCTCCGTTTTGCGATGAAATGCACATCCCATTCCTAAATCTACCCTTCGATGTTCCTATGTTCTGGGTTATTACAGTAAGGCCTTGCCGGTACTGGGCTGGTACTGCGCGCGGTAGTACCGCGGTCCACATGATTTTCTCTGTTTTATTTTTCAAACAATATGCAACCCGAGAAATGCAATAACAGGAGTTTGAAAATTCCGATTGAGGTGAAACCAATTTTGCTGGAAAGAGGACGATAAAAGATACCTCCACACAAGGTGAAAATATGGGAAAGAGTGGAGGATGATTTTATATGCATTTCGAGGAGCAACCTCTCAATATGGTAAACCGGGAAAAACATCTAACTCGAACACGCAACATGAGATGCATCCGGAATCCGTTTCCGATGAGCTAGAGCTTGTCATGAGAATGAACACAAGCTCTAGAACATCTCATGGATAAGAACCAACAACAACCAAGAAATACGATGCAATTCATGCAAGGTTTGAGCTCTCTCCGATGATGCGACCAACTATCATACCAATCACAAACCTTGTCCTTGCGCGTTCCACTCGAGTCGGCAAGCTCCGTCTTCACCCTCTTCATCATTGTACATGCCACCATCTTCTTCCAACACACAAGCCACCGTCTTCATCTCTTCTTTATTGCACTCGATATTCTTCATCTTGCAACCTTGAGACCGATCATATGGCTATGGACACATCCTAAGATAGATTCTTAATACAACCATTAGTCCCTAGGGTTATCATCAATTATCAAAACCACACAGGGGAGCTCCATGTCCTTTCAACATCTCTCTTATACTCCTCAAGAAAGGGAAAACTCAAGCAATCTTGAATTAAGAATCAACAGAGTATAACCTTACACTACTAGGAAAAGGCCTAGCCGTAAGGTTGACTTCAGTGGCGCACCATGATGGCCGTGCGCCACTACTACTTAGCAGTGGCGCACCACAAAATGGTGGGCCACCGTTACAAATGTAGTAGTGGCGCACCTTGTTTGTGGTGCGCCATTACTAATTCCTGGCAGGAGGCCAGCTCCTACCCAAAACTAATAGTGGCGCACGTCTCCATGGTGCGCCACTGCTACTTTGCTTACTTATGGCGCATGGCGTAGTGGTGCGCCACTGCTAGGAGGTGGCCAGGGCCCTTTAGAGATGAGGGCTTTAGCAATGGCGCACTGCCGTGGTGCGCCACTACTAGCTATGGCGCACCGCCGACATGGTGCGCCACTGCTAAGTTGGGCAGGGGCGTGGGTTGCAGGTACCAGGTGAGCAGTGGCGCACCACTTAGCAGTGCGCCATTGCTATGTCACCCTAGCAGTGGCGCACGGCTATGTGGTGCGCCACTGCTAACCTGGGACCATTTCCTGCTTTTCACCCTCCACTCACATGTGCCACCCACTTTCCCCAAACACTCTTCCACCACCACCTCCCACCAAATCTGGATCTGGTCGTGTTGCCCCTCCTTCCCACCTCATTTTCACCTCTTCATTCACCAAAATTAAGTTGGTAAACTTAATTTTCTTCATAGGTAAGTAATGGTGAAGCTTTCTTAGCTCAATACCCTACTCAATCTCAACTTTTTACCTCATCCAACACTCTAGGTCTCGCCGTATCGGTAACTTTGTTGGTTTTATTCGTCTTGCACACACACGTGTGTGTGCACATATGTTATGCGAAGCTCATGTGTTGTGCGCATGCGCGAAAAGCGTCTCGATCACGTGCATGTGTGTTGTATGCGAAGCCTCCACATGTGTTGTATATGCAAAGCCTCCGATCCACACATGTGTTGCATGTGTTTGTTTGCAGGGATTTGAAATGCGATGGAGTTGACAATATTTTGCCGAAACGTTGATTCATTTCCGTTTCGGCGAATAGTGGGCATACTACGCATATACATATGTCCTATTTTTAGGGAAGGTCATGCCAAAATTTTCTTTTGGTATGCTAAGATATCCATTTTCTCTATACCCGCAGGCGACCATGGTCCGCATGATGAGCGAAGGCATTGTGGCTAGGTTTTTGAAAGCCGCGACAGCCGAGATGATTAGAAATAACCAAAAGGAGATAAGATGTCCGTGTCGAAGATGCAAGCTGACGAGCCTTATGGACCCTAAAGCCGATATGGTGCGGGACCACCTTCTCATGCGTGGTTTCATGGATGGCTATCGGTGGGAAGGCGACGAAGATGATTATGAATTTGTCCATGGGATTTCAACAAGAAATAAGGAAGGAGGTGATCAGGATGTAGAAGATCTCGGACATGATCAGGATGTAGAAGATCCCGGAGATGATCATGATCACAATGTAGGAGATCCTGGACCTGATGATGAGGAAGATCAAGATGGAGGTCATCATGACGATCATGAAGATGAAGACGATGGACCATCGTCGATGGACTGGGTGCAGGACCCTTATCTTCAAGAGCTGCTTCTCAAGCAGACGAGTAACGCAAGAGCTGCCGCCCGAGAGAAAGCCAAGATGGATCAACTGGAGGTAGACGCGGTTACTCCATTGTATGAAGGATGCAGGCCGGAGGATACCCGCCTGAAAGTAACGCTCATGGCTCTGGAGATGAAGGTAAAGCACAAAATGACCGACACATCCTTCAACGACAACATGTCATTCTGGCAGGAACGTCTTCCCAAAGGTAACACGTGTCCGACTAGTATCGAGGAGGCCAAGAAAATCGTGTGTCCTCTGGATTTACCGCATGTGAAATATCATGTGTGCTTGAACGATTGCATCATTTATTGGAACGAGCACGTGGCGTGTACCATATGTCCGGTGTGCGGCATCAGTCGGTACAAGAAGGGGAAGAAAGCTCCTCAGAAGGTGGTGTGGTACTTTCCGATCACTCCTCGTCTGCAGCGGTATTTCGCGGATCCTAAGCAAGCAAAGCTAATGCGCTGGCACGCGGAGATGAGGAAGGTAGAAGATGACGCAGATGATCCGGACAAAAAGAAAAAGGACAGGATGTTGAGACACCCTTCGGATGCTAGCCAGTGGAATGCGTTGAACCTCGAGTACCCAGAATTTGGGGACGATCCTAGGAACATAAGGCTGGGCACGAGCACCGATGGAGTCAATCCGTTTGGCAGCCAGAGCAGCACGCATAGCACCTGGCCCGTGTTTGTGTGGATGTACAACCTCCCCCCTAGTTGTGCATGAAGAGGAAGTACATTCAAATGAGTATGCTAATTGAAGGGCCGAAACAACCAGGGAACGACATCAATCTGTATATGGGGCTTCTGAAAGAGGAGCTAGCCACGCTATGGGACACGCCTGCCAATACGTGGGACGCCGCCGCGGAAGAATATTTCCCTATGAGAGCCGCACTGCTCACGACGGTGCACGACTTTCTCGGTTACGGATATGTCGCGGGGCAGGTGGTCCACGGATTCAATGCATGCGTCAGGTGCATGGACGACACAACGTACCGCCAGCTAGATAGAGATCCCGGGTCCTCGAAAATGGTGTTCATGGGACATCGAAGGTGGCTTCGCGAGGATGACGCATGGAGGAAACGCAAGGATCTGTTCGATGGTCAAGACGAACCCCGAAGACGGCCACGTACGAGAAGCGGCGAGCAAATAGACGAGCTATTGAAAAATTGAAAAGAGTGCCCACCGCCGGGAAAGAAGCGAAAGGCGCCAGAGCCGCTGCTTAAGGTATGGAAGACGAGGTCTGTTTTCTGGGACTTGCCGTACTGGAAGATCCTCCGTGTGCCTCACAGCCTTGATGTCATGCACATCATGAAGAACGTGTGCGAGAGTCTGCTTGGTACCCTCCTCAACATGCCAGAGAAGACCAAAGATGGGCCGAAAGCAAGGTACGACTTGCAATCAATTGGGATCAGGGAGGAGCTTCACGCGGGACGCCCTAATGATGATGATGATGATGACGATGACGATGATGAGGCGGAGGACACACAAAGTCGTCGCAAGGGCAAAAATGCCAAAAAGATTGAATATTACTGCCCCCCCGCGTGCTTCACTCTAAGTCAGAAGGAGATCGAGCAGTTTTTCGACTGTCTCCTAGGAGTAAAACTTCCCTACGGTTACGCGGGGAAGATAAGCAGGTACCTAGACAAAGCGAAGCAGAGGTTCAGCGGGATGAAGTCTCACGACTGTCACGTGCTGATGACGCAGATACTTCCGGTTGCAATCCGTGGGATCATGGACGCGCGCGTCCGTGAAACGCTTTTTGGCCTATGCAACTTTTTCGACGTCATCTCTCGGAAGTCTGTTGGCGTGAGGCAACTTAGAAGGCTACAGGAAGAGATCGTGGTGATACTGTGCGAGCTTGAGATGTACTTCCCGCCCGCATTCTTCGATGTTATGGTGCATCTGCTGGTACATATCGTGGAGGATATCATCCAACTGGGGCCAACGTTCCTGCACAGCATGATGCCGTTCGAAAGGATGAATGGTGTCATCAAAGGGTACGTTCGCAACAGGGCACGTCCAGACGGAAGCATAGCCAAGGGCTTTCTGACCGAAGAGTGCATCTCCTTCTGCACGAGTTATCTAGAAATCGAGAACCCCGTTGGCCTGCCCGTAAACAGGCATCTCGGGAAGCTCGCTGGATGGGGTCACCGCGACGGTAGCCGCGAAATGCATGTCGACTTCAAGGGTCGAATAGCCGACTTTGAAAGAGCAAACCTAGTCGCGCTACAACACATAGACGTGGTCGATCCTTGGGTGGTAGAGCACAAAACCTTCATCGCAAAGACGTACAGTGATCAGGGCCAACAGAGGACGGACGGAGATATAATCAAAGAGCACAACTCAACCTTCACGCGGTGGTTCAAGGACAAGATGCTGACGTACCCTATAGACGAGGATTCTTCTGCGGAAGAAAAACTCATATTCGCCTTGTCACAGGGCGTCGAACACAACCTGATGACATTTCAGGCGTACGATATCAACGGCTACACATTCTACACCGAGGAAAAGGACATGAAGAGCGATTATCAGAACTCCGGGGTAACGATGGAGTCCTACACCGGTGACGTCAAGCAGAGATACTACGGAAAGATCGAGGAGATCTGGGAGCTGAGCTACGCCGGAGAGAATGTGCCGATGTTCCGTGTTAGGTGGGCCATGAACGTCATAAAAGAAGACCGGCATTTCACCACCATGGTTATACCCGAAGCCAAATCCAAGACAGCGGGCGCAAAGGTCACCGCGAAATATGAGCCATGGGTACTAGCTTCCCAAGTGGACCAATGCTTCTTCATTACCGACCCGCAAAAGCCCAGCCGTGTTGTCGTGAGGAGAGGCAAAAGGAGCATCATCGGAATGGATGGAGCCGCCAACGAGCTAGACTTTGACCAGTACGGCGATCCGAAGATGGAAGATGACGACGACGATGATGAAGAACCATACACAACAAGAAGAAGCAGGACCACCCTACCTAAAGGCCGTCCATTCAAGAGAAGAAGTCAAGGAGTTCCGGGGCTAAATTATTCAACCGCGAGAAAGAAGGGCAAGAAGATTGTGAAAAGATAATTATGTATCATTTTCTTGTATGAATAATGGATGTCATATTGTTAATCTACACATTGTATCGATCAAAATAGACATATAATTTATATTTTTGGATATTTTCTAGATTCTATAGTATTTTAAATATTCTACATAATTATAATTATTTATGCCTTTTATTTTGGTGTATTATGCTATTTTGGATATTTATTATAGTGTTAAATCAATTTAAAAAAAAAGGAAAAAAATTTGGGGCCGCCAGGGTTCGAACCTGGCCGGCAGGGGTTTGGCACAAACCAACCAGGGACAGAGCCAGTGCGGTACTAAGCAGGATATGTCAACCCCCCCCCCCCCCCCGCGTTACTCTTTTGACCCAGACATAAAGAGGCAGTGGCGCACCCCAAGAGGTGCGCCATTGCTAAGCCTCATAGTGGCGCGCCCCGAGATGTGCGCTATTGCTAAGGCGTCAGGGGACTTAGTGAAATTTCCCCTTCTTCCCCGTCCCGACCAGATCCCACGCACCACTGCCTCCTCTCCTCTCCGACGACGCCGCCACCTCCCCTGAGCGACGCGAGCGATCCCGGCGGACGCCACTCGATCTCGATTCACCGGCGCCCCCTCTCCGACGCCACCTCCCACCGGCCGCCCCTCCCCTGAGCGACGCGAGCGACCACAGACTCCGGCGGCATCGCGCAGGTACGTCCCCCTCGATTCACCTCCTCGCCGGCGGCCACCTCCCTCCTCGATTCAGCTCGATCCCCACCCGCCTCACGTTCTCTCCCCCGCGCAGATCCTCTCAAGCTCCCCCTCGATTTACCGTCGGCGACTGCCTCTCCCACCTTGTCTGTGACCTCGTCCCCGACCTCGCCGCGGAGGAGCAGCACGCCACGCGCGTCTCGTGGAGCAGCAGCTGCCGAAGCACGTCGCGCCGCCCTCGACCGTTGAAGCCGCCGTAGAGGACCGCCGCCCCACTTGCAGACAGGTAGCCCCCGATGCCCCTCCTCCTCCTCTAGTGCTGCTGCTTGCTGGTGCTACCTAGGCTGCTTGATGTTTGAGCCAGTGCTGCTGCTGCTTGATGTTTGAAATGCTGCTTGCAAAAGCCTATTGGTTGGTGCCCTTGCTGTTTGATGTTTGAGCCAGTGCTGCTGCTGCTTGAAATGCTTGAAATGCTGCTTGCAAAAGCCTCTAGTTTGAGCCAGTGCTGCTGCTGCTTGCTAATTTGGTGATATAGAAATAGCTAGGATTTGTTACTGCTAGGATTTGTTAGCAGTTTCATTTAGTTTAGGTGGCAGTAGCAAATTTAGGTTTAGGAAATTTAGGTTTAGGTGGCAGTAGCAAATTTAGGTTTAGGAAATTTAGGTTTAGGTGGCAGTAGCAAATTTAGGTTTAGGAAATTTAGGTTTAGGTGGCAGTAGCAAATTTAGGTTTAGGTGGCAGTAGCAAATTTAGGTTTAGGAAATTTAGGTTTAGCTGCTATTTTGGGAAGTCTATGGTTTTCCCTTACATGTTTATTCAACACAACTGTACTTAAAGCTGTTTCTAGTTTTCTAGCACACTAATTAGGGGAAGCAATAAATATTGGACTTGGTTATTTTGTTCTAGCTATGTGAAAATGGTGTGTGAAATGGTCTGGTCCTAGCTAGCTATGGCAGAGCATGTGCAAATTTTCTGAAAGGAGCATCAAATCTGCCATGTTGTTCCTAGTATTCTGCATACCAGGACACCTAAAATTTCCACTAAAATAGAGAGAACACCAAGTTAAAAACAATTTGAGATTTTTAAACCTGGGACACCTAAAGGACTATTTTTGCTGATGATGTGTGTTTTGATTCCAGCCTCTGTACAAGTAACACCACAATTGTTTTCACTGAAATGAATAACCACCATTTTGTACTGTACATGTACACTCAAATATGAATAACCACCATTTTATTTGCTAGGTTGATTGTTGCTGCTGCTAGGTTCTTAAAGTTACTGATTTGTTACTGATTTTTCTGTTCATTTAATAGTTTACATCATCTTTCACAGCCCTGGAACAAGAGCACCTGACCGTCGCTGCCGCATCTTCCTCGACCCGGAGCAACAACTCACCTCTCGGAGACTCCACGCGACTCACGGTGAGCAACACCTCACCTCTCCTGGTCCTGATGGTGCTGATGGTGCTTGCTGCTGGTGCTCCTGGTGCTTGCTGCTACTAGTGCTTGCTACCGGTGCTGATGGTGCTTGCTGTTGGTGCTCCTGGTGCTTGCTGCTGGTGCTACTAGTGCTTGCTGCTGGTGCTACTAGTGCTGATGGTGCTTGCTGTTGGTGCTGATGGTGCTTGTTGCTGCTTGCTGCTGCTTGCTACTGCTGCTGGCTGCTAGCTGCTAGCTGCTTGCTGCTTGCTGCTTTCTGCTTGATGATGCTTGCTGCTTGTTGTACTGCCCATGGTTAGCTGATGCATATGGTGTATATGGAGGAACAATTGTGTATGTGCCATGGTGCTCAGCTGGTGGATTGTTTTCCTGGTGTATTTGTGTCATTTTCTTGTGCAGGGATTGACAGAGTTGCCCATTATCGCCGAAATGTTGATTCATTTCCGTTTCGGCGAAAATGGGGCACTCATATGTCCATAAATTAGCATAGGTCATGCCCAATTTTTCCGTGAAATCTTGCGCTAACTTTATGCATTTTTTCCTACTTAGTTCGAACATGGCCAACAACGAAGAGGCCGGCGGCAGCGGCAGCAAGCCATTCTGGATGCTAACCGATGAAATGGAGGTGATGGAGTCACAACCTCGCCGCGACGACGGCGAGGATGATGGCACCGATCCAGAGTACCGAGCGGACGATGCCGCCGAGGATGACACCACTGATGGTGCCGGCGAGGATGACACCACGGATGGTGCCGGCGAGGATGACACCGGCGCACCGAAGAAGCTACGGAGGGAGCGTCGCCCGAATGTGCTCAGCACCGTGAAGCAGGCATTCACCGAAGAGAACGCCAGTGGGATTCCAACGGCGCCCCCTGATTTAGTCAAAGGGTACGCTGCCCAACTCGGGTGCATCCTCCGGAGCACGGTCTCGATCAACACCGAGAACCTCAGGCATCCTGACCGAGCGAATTTGCGCACCCTCCTCTTCAAGAAGCTGCACGAACGATACGAGTTCCCGGTGGACTGCTCAGAAAAGCGTCTCATGCGGAACAAAGTGCACAATGCCGCCCTCACGAAGATGAGCACCGCCCTCGCTAGTTGGAGGAACCGAGTGAAGAAAATGATTAATAGTGGTGAGAGTTACGAGAAGATCAAGGAGTCAAATCCCTCGATCACCGAGCAAGACTACGCTGATTTCAAGATCAAGTGCGAGAGCGAGTCAACGTCGGATTCTAGTCAGTGGGGGAAGGACATGCGAAAACTGAACTTAGGCACCCACAAACTTGGTCCTGGCGGTTTTAGGGTGGCGCAACCGAAATGGGACGCCGCGGATGAGGAGCGTGTGAAGAACGGCCTCGAGCCCCTCTTCCTGCAATACAAAAACAAGCAAACCAGGAACTTTCTCCTGGCCCGGTACCGTATTGACCCGGAAACAAAGGAGCTCACCACCACTCCGGATGTGAAGCAGTTTGAGGCTCTTCTGGTAAGGAATGCACCCGCTTAATTAGCTCCTTTATGGTTGCATTCTTATTGATGAATCCAAATTTCTAAATGGTTCATGCATGTTCCTCCCGTAGGCTAAGGAGGTTGCTGCGGAAAGTGAAAAGGAAGCTAGTAGCGGCGCGGGGTCCACGAGCTCCTCGCAGTGTGCCCCTTGGGACAACCCTTTAAATAGGGCGTTGAATGCCCACAAGAAGAGGGATCCATTGAGTAAGCCGATGTCGGCTGGTCGTGTGGTCGGCGAAGGATGCTCTATGAAATGGTCAGAATACTATAAGTCGAGGAAAAAGGAGAAAAAGGACACCACCGATGAGAAGGAGGTCGCACAGCTCAAGGCACAAGTTGCGCAGATCCCGACATTGGTCGAGGAGCAAGTGCGGCACAAGTGCAACAAATCGTGGAGACCCAACAGAGGACGCAACGACATCAAGTGGAGGACCAAGTGGGCACGACGCTTAGCTCCCTCATCCCTACCTTGGTTGCCGGTCTGGACACGTGGTATAAGGGAGGACAAAAGGGGGAACCCCCGGTTCCCAGTTTCGCGGGCAGCAACTCCCACAACGTGGAGCCATCGGTGAGTCCGCAGGCGGCAACAATGGTGTCTCCGGCGGCGCCAACCTTGGTGGCTCCCGCGGCGCCAACCGTGGTGGCTCCCGCGGCGCCAACCTTGGTGGCTCCCGCGGCGCCATTACTTCAGCTCAATGCACCCGTCGCTGCGGATAATACGCCGCCCGGCACCGCGCCAACAAGCGGCCACTCCATCAGTTGCATGCCCGCCGCCGGCGGTGCCTCGACCTTAGCCGAGCTGGACGCCATCACGGTAACCAACCCTTGGCCAATGACTTCCATATCCTTGCCTTTGACTAGCTAGCCATCCCTAACGCCCTACATGTTTTTCGTAGAGCTCCGCCGTCGACGTCCCATGCACTCTCCTGCAGTTTGTGAACGGCGAGTTGATCGATGTTGCCAAGGCCAAAATCGTTCAACCGAGCAACCGTCAGTTACACGGTAGACCCATGCAACCCGACGTGTATAGGATTCAACTGGTTCGAGTGCTTAGCGGCTACGACGACGTGCTACCTCCCTTTCAACCCCATGGTGCCGACGAAGATGAGGTCCTTACCCTCCAGCATTGCTTCAATTGGTCCATGGTTTGGCCAAAGAGCCAGATTCGTTTGGGGGCGAGGGACACCACCCCACAGACAGCACCCCCAGCCGTGCCGGCGCCAAGCCATGGCAAGACCACCCCAACGGTGCCGCCATCAGTTGATGTGGACATGCAGATGGCACAGGATCCGAACGATGGTCCGGACGAGGACAGTACGTTCGCCAACCTGGACTGCAACTTCGATTTTGGGGTGATGGACTACGATCTCAGTAGCCAACCCTCTCAAGCTGCCGCCGAGGGGAAAAACTATTGCAACAAGCGGCGCCTATTCTGTTCTCAGGAGACGCCTCCAGCTGCCGACTTCACCGAGACTCAGCCGATAGCCGAGGTGAGAAGTGTTATCAGTCCTAACACACTGAAGAAGGCTTGCGAAGAGGAGAATGCAGTCCCAGTAAATACGAAGCCGAAGGGACGGAAAAGAAAGAAGAAGGATGACAAGTCTGCCAGCCAGCCGGCACCTATCCGTGCTCAGGACGGGCCACCAGTGCCCAAGAATATAGAGGCGAGGGTGCATGTGTCGGGTGAGCGGATGCTAATTCAAAGATTGTACGATGTTGCACCCGGTCCTATGCGATCTCTGGTTGACGGTGTTACGTTTATGGAGGAGCGGCGTCTCAGGGAGAAAGATCATGGATACCCAGTGTATGTTGCCAAGGTGCCCTCGGGCCATGGCTTTGTCGATAGTGGCTTCGCGGAGAAGATCTTCGTGCGGTATGATGACATCTTCGCCATGCTGAACAGTTATCCGCTGCACTACACCTTCATTCGCCTATACTCGCTCAGCAAGGCGATGCGGATCATTAGACACAACATCCCGGACATCGCGATAGCCGACCCCTTCTACATGCGTGCCGTCCACTTGGCCACCGCCGGAGACCGGGCAGTCGCGAGTGGATACCTCAAAGACTTCTTTCTAGCGAACCAGAAGAAGTGTAACATCCTCCTGCCTGTATTTCCCGAGTAAGTCACCCCCTCACCGTACCGGTCTTAACTCGTGATTTTTTTAGATTTCAATCGTCATGTTCTAAAACATTATGTGTTCTACGCAGAGACAAAACCTGCACACTCATCTCCATAACCCCGAAACATTTCGTGGCCACATACCTCGATGCGGACGGTAAGTCAACCACGGACTACACGAATGTCAAGGCCGTACTTGATGATGCTCTCAATGGCTACGTCAAAGCGAAAGGCAACATGCAGAGGCCAAATGTTAGGTACGGGAAGCATGTGTTCAAGCACCAAACAAAGTTTCCCTGCGTCAAGAAGCCGCCTTCTAGTAACAAGGATGCCTACTACGCCCTTTATCACATGGATAAGTTCATACGGGACCAGCAGCAGCTTACGCTACCTGAGCATCTCAGAGACTGGGCCAACAAATTGTCGCGGGTCCCTGACGACGGCATCAAGCAAGACTTCTTCCGCATCCAAGTAGAGTTTTGTGAAATCATCCATCAAGATGTCGTTAGAAGCGCGGGGGAGTTCTACGCCGGCTATCAGCCGTCAAACAGTGACATAGACACAATGCTCCAAATGCAGGGTGACGACTACCGCTCATGGATGTGCTTGAAGAAAGGCGGCGGTTTTATCCACGCTCCGAGAAAGTCTTGATGTGCGAGCCTAGTTATGTAGTTGTGAACTAAAGACGAGCTTCTGTTGTAATAAACTTTATCCAGCACTTTACTTGCTATTAATTACTAGTTCGGCTATGTTTGTGAACCTATATATATGGCTCTGTCGTTTTCCGCACTTGATTTGGTCGTTAATTTTGTTTGCATATGCCGATGATTAGAATGGTTGGTCACTTGTACACTCGGGGGTGGAGCAAGCGAGCCTGGTGTGATGGCACAAATATCCATGTCTTGTGCATCCTACCTGGCCTCGCTCACTCCATCCCTGAATGTTAAAATTTGTTTTGACCAACAATGTATGAGGCATTCCATTTAGTTCATAGTAGCTACTTATCTCTTGTTTGAGTTGACACTTCTTAATTGCATTTGGCCGATGATTAGAATGGTTGGTCACTTGTACACTCCGTGGTGACGTAAGCGAGCCTGGTGTGATGGCACAAATATCCATGTCTTGTGCATCCTACCTGGCCTCGCTGACGCCATCACGGAATGTTAATATTTGTTTTGACCGACAAAGTATGAGGCATTCTATTTAGTTCATACTAGCTACTTATCTCTTGTTTGAGTTGGCACTTCTTAATTGCATTTGGCCGATGATTAGAATGGTTGGTCACTTGTACACTCCGTGGTGACGTAAGCGAGCCTGGTGTGATGGCACAAATATCCATGTCTTGTGCATCCTACCTGGTCTCGCTTACTCCATCACGGAATGTTAATATTTGTTTTGACCGACAAAGTATGAGGCCCTTGTCATTCTTCCATTTGCTTTCGTATTTCAAAATGCCGATGATTAGAATGTTTGGTCACTTGTACACTCGGGGGAGGGGCTAGTGAACCTGGTGCGATGACACAATTATCAATCTCTTGTGCATCCTACTTGGTTTCACTAACCCCTTCTCTGAATGTTAATATTTGTTCCGACCAATAATGTATGAGGCATATGCTATTTAGTTGATACCACTTGGCTCTTTCTTCCATTTTAGTGCCGATGATTAGAATGTTCGGTCAACTGTACACTCCGGGGTGTCGCTAGTGAGCCTGGTGTGATGGCACAAATATCAATCTCTTGTGCATCCTACCTGGCCTCACTAACGCCATCCCGGGATGTTCATATTTGTTTCGACCAACAATGTATGTGGCCCTTGTCATTCCATTTGCTTTGGTATCTCAAAATGCCGATGATTAGAATGTTTGGTCACCTATACACTTGGGGGAGGGGTCAGTGAACCTGGTGCAATGACACAAGTATCAATCTCTTGTGCATCCTACTTGGTTTCACTGACCCCTTCCCTAAATGTTAATATTTGTTCCGACCAACAATGTATGAGGCATGCCTTTTAGTTCATACTACTTGGATCGTTTTTGAGTTTGCTCTTATTCGTTGCAAACATCTATGAGCGTGAACTAATGTTTCTTTGGCTTGTTCATATATGTGCAGATATGACGTGGTATGTCGTGTACAAGGGCAAGGTCCCCGGAGTCTACAACGACTGGGAGGAGTGTAGGAGACAGGTTCACCGTTTTAGCGGTAACAGCTACAAAGGGTACACCACTAGAGCGGAGGCCGAAGATAGATACGCACGCTATTTGGCGGGAGAGAGGAGGGAGCGGAGGAGGAACCGGATGAAGACCACTATCACCTGGATGATGCTAGTAGTGACTCTAGCTCTCTTCTATGTGATTGTACTTTAGATGATCGATCTTGTGTAACCACTAGCTCATTTGCGACTTTGTAACCCCGTAACTTGCATTGTAACCTCGTAACTTCTCTAATGTGAAATCTTGTGAATCATGTGGGGCTAATGTGAAGAACTATGTATGGATAAGTTGTGCTGTTGTTTATATGTGTTATATATCCTGTATTGTGCTATTGTACTGTGATATACAACCTGTATAAATACCTGCCAGGATACAAAAAAAAATTCGAAATCGTAGCAGTGGCGCACTAGTGGCCCATCAGTGGCGCACGTCGACTAAGTAGCAGTGGCGCACTGCACTGGATCCAGTGGCGCACTGCCCTGTGATCCCCTCCGAGACTAGCAGTGGCGCACCAGGAACCTCAGCTGTGGCGCACATCCTGGAGACAGCAGTGGCGCACGTCCACACGCAGCAGTGGCGCACCACCTCGCTGAAACAGTGGCGCACGCAAAACGGTAGCAGTGGCGCACCTCGTCTAGACAGTGGTGGCGCACTGCCACTGACCAACAGTGGCGCACCACTTTGGAGTAATAGTGGCGCACTGCTGGACCTATCAATGGCGCACCACGCAGTGCGCCACTGGTATCCAGGCTAGTAGTGGCGCACCCCTAGTGCGCCACTACTAGGAGTTAGCAGTGGCTTGATAGCAGTGGCGCACCACTAGTGCGCCACTGAAGGCTATATGTGGTGCGCCACTGATTGCCTTTTTCCTAGTAGTGTTGGGTCATTTGACATAATGTTTGAATCACAAATATGCTACCTTGACTAAACAATAGTATCTAGCTATCACACGATAATTATAGCACGCGAATTCACTTTATCCCTCGTGAGGGAGCAAAATAAAAGTAAATACCATAGTAGATCTTCAATCTGTTGTCACTATTCAATCACAACCACCATGCTACTCCATCTAATACAGACTTCTTCCCACACATGCTCTTGCATACAAGTTAGATCAGAGCAAGTACTTAATAACATAGTACATGTTATACATAATAGGTTCCAATCTCATATATCAAATCATAGAATAAAGATCTACCACATAGGAATTACATTTATGACCATAATCATGTTGAGCAACTCATATGGTACTAGATCTATGAAGAACAAGAGAGAAATAGATCAAGTTACTACCACAAACCCATAGTCTCGAGGTGGACTACTCCCTCTTCATCATGGTGATATGATGGTGGAGGCGTTGGAGAAGGTAGAAATCCCTCCACCGGTGGCTCCTGCGGAGTTTCCCCCTCCAATTTTCGCTGGTTGTAGCTCTGTTTTGGTGTTTTTGTTGCGCTCTCCTCGGGTTGTCCTTTATATACAGGTTATTAGGTCAGACAAAGTCCGCGTGCAAAAGAATAAAGCGAATCAGACGTCTGAGGAGGGAAAGGGCATGGGTGACACGCCCACCCCAACTGGACGCACCACACGGCCTCTTTTGGCCCTCCTAGCCCTTCTCGTGAGGTCCAAGTGATCCAGATGCTTCTCTTGACGAAATATTGACATCCACGGAATCCTAGCTCCGTTTAACTTCGTTTAGGCCCGTGAACGAAATATTTTTCCCCGAAATCATTTTTGTGCGAAAACAGACATAAAGAAGACTTTGCAAAAACAACGGCAGATTCAGTAGTTTCTGTTCAAGTTCCAGTATGGTGAAATTTCTATGCAAAATATTGAGCAAAGTAGTTGAAAAAGTAGATGCATTTTGGATGCATGAGCGACCTGCGCAACGACCAACCAGCCGGACGGTTTTCAAGATCTGGCCCATTTGAGTTTTTGTTCCAGACAAACCGATGTGTGAATTAACCAAACTTTGACATGTTGTATTTGGTGACGTGAAGTGCATTGGTGACCTATAGGTACGAATGCAGTACTAGTTTCGAAATATAAAAAAAATCTCTTTTTATTATCCCCTCTAATTTATATTACTTGATGCTAATGTAGATGTATCTAGATATATTTTAATTATCGATATATCTACTTTAACATCGGACAGGAGGGAGTAGTAGTTTTGTATTTTTATTTCCGAAACCTCTCTAGGGGTTAGCTAAATTTTTCTTTTAGACATGCAGCCAGATCTTTTTTTCTGACATGGTAGCCACTAGCCAGATTTCTTTTGGCACGGCGGCACGAATTAATTTTTGGAGTTAAACCGATATTATTTACGTGCCAGCTAACGTTCGAAAATATTTATTTGTTCCTGATTTCCTCAGTGACCACATTAAACGGCAGCACTAGCTGGCTGCCGAAACCCGGGCCCACTTTCCTCTTTCTGCATGCGCTGCGGGCGCCGTTCGAGCGAACGTGGAGGAGCCGTCCGACGGTTCTTCGATTCCCTACTCCTCCCACCCCCAAACCAAACCAAACCAATTCCCGTTCCCTCCCCGGCCCGGCCCCCAATCCGCCCGCGCCCTCATCGTCGGCGCGCGCGCGCGACAGCCTCCGCGCCGCCGGCGACGGGACACGTGCGGCAAATCCACAGCCGCCACCTTTCGCCGAATCTCCTCTCGTCGTGGGGGCGGGGGCGGCGGCGGCGGCTGCTCTGTCAGGGTTTGGATCGGTTTCGCCTTTTTCTCGGTAAGGAACCCTAGCTTGCTTCTACGGGTTGCTCCAAGGATCTTGCTCGACATTTTCGGTTTTTTCTGCTGCGGGGCTGCGACCAATTTTTCGAACCCAAATCGTCCTCTGGCTCACTCCGTCTAGTTGAGATTGCGTACGTACTACTCGAGAGCGCAAACCGATCTCGATCGGTGTCAGTTACTGCAGGTTATTTTCCGAACGTTCTGGGGTTCAACTGAACCCCCGCGTGCACACGCGCTAGATCCACTCCCAGTGGAAAGTACCCGTGAATCACGTGAGCCGTACTGTGGTTCGAAGAAACCGATGAAACAGACGAATCATATTCCTCACGATTTCTCCGTGCTTCCATTCTTACTCAACACTTGGAATCTCGTTGTCATAGTTTGTACTAGGTGGTACAACTAAGGTTCAGCCAGTTAGTTACCTGCTCTTTTATATAATTATTATTACTTCTTTCTCTTGTACCATCGCATGAGTAGTGGGTTCGTCATCCATATACTGTGCATTACGTATGCACTTCTTCACCTTGCTTGCAACGTTCAGCACAGAAATTTGGTTGAACAGTGGTTCTCAGCCAGTTAGTTATCTCTTCTTTATACAATTACTTCCTTCTCCTGTACTCTTGCATGAGTAGGGGGTCTGTCATCCATATACTGTGCATTATGTATGTACTTCTTTACTTTAGTTGCAACGTTCAGCACAAGAAATTTGGTTTGCTCCTCTTGATCAGTTACACCGTTGTACATATTAAAGTCATTTCATTCTGTCTTTATGCACAACAGTTTTTTATGTTTGCACTTTCCTGTTTGCATGTAGGAGTTGCTCTTTGGCGCGATATATATGTAAGCTGGAGCTGCCATTTTATCCCATTACTCCGCTGAAATAAGGAAAAACTGGGACACTTTTACTCTTCAGGAGTTCCTTCAGGTTCCCTATCAGTGCAGGTCGCTCATTGTTCTTGTACTGGCACTTTATTGTTACAATTTTTCGGATGGTCGAATTTCTAGTTCTTTCACTTGCAACATTTCAATTACGATTTCTTGGATGCATACCTGATGATTCTCATCATGTTCATCTATGTTTCTGTAGGGACCTGTTCCTGAATATTCAGTAAAAAGCAACCCAAGGTCCTAGTGTTCCAGTGAATAAGTTGAATTCGAACATTTATAAGTGGTTTACTAAATGTCAATCCATTTCGTATGTAGGATAGGTATTGGATATTGTAGGTGACTGAAAATACTGTCAAACATGGTGATGTCTCTGGACAATTTGAGGGGCTTCGCATTAGCCACATCATCAAGTGCTTTTATTGGATCAAGCTTTGTGATCAAGAAGATTGGGCTGAAGAAAGCTGGGGATGCTGGGGTAAGAGCAGGTTGTGCCTCCCACCTGTATCTTTTTTATTTTTTTTTGTACCGCATACAAGGTGATTTAAGAATGTTTAAATCCCTCACGCTACTATAGTGCTTCAGTATTCCTTTCCAAAGGTTAATGTTTCGATATTTCTTCTGCATTCAATCCATTTGTAATTAATTAGTGCTTTTTGGCCGCATGATTTATAGGTTCTGGAGGCTACTCATACTTGTATGAACCGTTATGGTGGATAGGAATGGTAACTAGTAAGTATCACTTACATTTTGCTGTTTTTAGATGTGGGTGGTGTTACAGCGAAGGCACTCAGTACATACACTAATCCAATTTTGTTTTGTTGTCTTTTTTTCTTGGGGCATCTCCCCCCAAAACAGGACTATTGTTGCTAAACTTAAATTTATTCACAAACATAAGTAGTGTGGTAGTTTTTACATTGAAATTAGATATCATAGAAGAAATAGTGCCCCAGTGCTTGTACCATTGTGAAAGATTACAAGAGTAAATCACCTTATTTAATAGAAAACCTACTAATACTTCATTTCGAACGAACAATATATTCTAATAATTAGATGTAAGCTCAAAATGTTGTTTATCTCTCTGCATCTTCTTTTGCAGTGATTCTGGGCGAGGTGGCAAACTTCGCAGCATATGCATTTGCTCCTGCAATACTTGTTACTCCTCTGGGAGCATTGAGCATCATTTTTAGGTTTTACACAGATCTTCCTTTCTGTTCCAAAATTCTGCTGAAATGATAGTACAATGTCTCCATAATTCACTTTTATTCATGCAGCGCAGTGCTAGCACATTTCATTTTGAATGAGAGGTTGCATATGTTTGGTGTGGTTGGTTGTGCATTGTGTGTTGTTGGCTCAGTTGATATAGTTTTGCATGCCCCCAAGGAAAAAAAGATTGATTCAGTTAGCGAAATATGGCAGCTCGCAACTGAACCAGGTAGCTCCTTTTCTCAAATTCCGTAATGTTTCTAGCTGCCATTTCTCATAGTTTTCCGTGGAGAATATTAATTTTTTTATTTTCAGTACTACAAGTTTCTCTGTTAGTTTACCATCAGTGCTAGTCTGAAATGCGTTAGATCCGTAAATAACAGATGCAGTAATATTTGTAACTCTCAGCAGAGTTTTCTGGTCAGTTTTATAATTTTCATTCTGAAGTATATTGGGATCACGAATATTCTTGGCTTGATAATTCTATGAAAGATCTACCCTCATATTAGCTGCTCCTTTTGTGACCTAAGATGTTTCCCTTTAGTGTTTATTTATTGTTCATTCTTTGAATGGATGGCCAGAGCTACTGCCTTGCTTTAAAAAAAAAACGAAAACACTACAGGCAGGCATCTTTTCTACGTTATCAATGTCAATTATTCTTCTTGTTTTTGTGGAAAGACAGGGAGTTAATACCATCTATGTTTGTATGCACTATATTGGCACACAATATGTGGGAATACTTCCATAAAAGAAGTATGTAGTTAATACCCAAAAAGTATCTGAAGGAATGTTGTTTTCCTTTATGCAGAAGCATTCTTTTGCTTGGGTTATGTACTTATGTTTCCTATCCCGCTTTATCAGTAATATTTATGCCATCAAATCCGTTTTGACATGCACTCGAATCTGTGCTGGCAGGTTTCATAGTGTATTCTTGCTTGGCTGTAGCACTTGCACTTGTTTTAATGTTCTGGGTTGTTCATCATACTGAACAAAGGAAAATGCTCGCATATATTGCAATATGTTCACTATTCGGGTCTCTTACGGTATGTTCACAATACATCATACCAAACATGAGTTGTTCAAACAAATTTATTGAAAAGCTCTGATGAATTGGTATATTTGGGACAGGTTATCAGTGTAAAAGCAGTGGCTATTGCCTTAAAGCTCTCATTTAATGGAGTGAACCAATTTGTCTATGTCCAGACGTGGTTCTTCATCGCTGTTGTAATTATATGCTGTTTAGTTCAGCTGAATTATTTGAACAAGGTAAGCTTTTGCATTATTTTTTGAATTTTGGAAGTATACTGCCATACAAGATATGGAATTGCTAATATTATTCTTGTCAATAGAACAACTAAATGGAAACTACCTGAATATGCTATGGTTGTAATTCCTGTGTTAATTGGTCTGTTAACAAATTATTTGCCAATTTGCCATTCAGCCAGGACATTTTGTGAAAAAATGTTCGATGATTAGCAAAATTTTCAAATTTTATAAGCCTATATATAATCTTAGACACCGGTTTTGGAGTTTTGGGAAGTGCTATGGTACTGATGAGTGATAACTATTGCGCAACTAGTTCACATATTATATGCCCCAAAATTGAGAATCTTGTATTATGTGGCAACAATTTGATGACAAATCTCTGAATGGTATGTGCAATGTACAGGTCTGACCTGCTCTGTGCTCATCACAAACTGCAATTGAACTGAGTTTTCTAACACTGAAGATTCTAAACTTCTGTTGCATAAATTGAGATGAAATAAGTATTGAACTTACTGATTTAAGATAAAGCTTGAATTGAGAACCCAGATCAATCTTCATAGGTGTCTTTAGCACATTTGATGAAAGAGGCTTAGCGCTTCTCTAAGAATCTCTGAGAAGTTCGTACTTGCTTTAGTTTTACATTTGGTGATCTGGGTTTCTGTTTGTTATTTTCAGGCCTTGGATTCATTCAATACAGCTGTGGTTGCCCCTGTATATTATGTGATGTTCACCATTCTTACTATTTTCGCGAACATGATCATGTACAAGGTAATGCATATTAGTTCTTTCATGAACGTGATATACCAAGCCATTTCCCATTTCATGAAGACAAGATTTGAAACTTTCACATGATTTTTTTTGTTTGACTTTATTTGCTGCTACACTACATAATCATTCTGAAATGCAGAAGTATTTTTGTTGCTCTTGTTTGAAATTGGCATGTCTCTCGTGTCCAACAAGATGAGAAAATTTAATGCTCACCACTTAAGCAAACTCTGCCCTTATCTCTTTAGTTTGATAGTTTGAAAAGGAATGCAGTGTCTATATTCTTATTTAATAAACTCCAATATTTTGTTATAGAACTATGGTATTGACTTGAGTTTCATTCTAAATCTTCTATTCCTAATCAGAAATTGTTGGTAGCGATTTAAGAATGCAACAGAGATATCATATGACTGTTGCTGCTTTACTTTATTGCAGGACTGGGACTCTCAGAATGCAACACAGATAGCAAGCGAGGTATGTGGTTTTGTGACAATTGTTGCTGGAACATTCCTTCTGCACAAGACCAGAGATATGGGGAACACACAACCTAACCCAGATTCTCTGAGAGCGGATTGTGAACTCCAGAATCATAGCTAGTCACTGTAACATATCAAAACACATACCCTTGTTCAACATCTAACATATACCGGAGCATTTGGGATCTCAGACCACATGCATTGCAGCTTTACTTCAGCAGTTAGTGATTTAGCACATCGGGAGTTAAGGATCTATATATAGGCATTTCTATATGCTTCATAGGAATATTTGTTTTTTGTTAAATTGCGGCAAAATTTACGTTTCTTCAGTTTAGGGAAACAGTCATGTTCCATTGTAAATATAGTTGATGATATTTGACTGTAATGTGTGCTGCTAAAATTAAGTTGTTTACACTGGGGCAGAACTTCATTTATGGAGGAACAGGCACGAGCTAAGCAGAGTCTACCTAAACCCTACCAGCCAACAGGACATGTGTATAGTCATGTGCCACTGGATATACCCAAACCTGACCCATTTGCTCCCTTGCGTATTTGATTTAATAGTTCTCCCACATTAAGCCGCAGCAACATGGAGTCAGTGAAAATGATAGGGCGCGTTTGGTAGCCTGGGTCCAATTCGCGGCTCAGTGGTGCAAGGGCACCTATACGTTCGAACTTCGGAACGATCTACGGGTCGGAATTGGCCTGTTGTTTGGTAGATTGGGGTCAGAATTGGCCTGCTGTTTGGTAGATTGGGCTGTATGGTTTGGGCCAAAAAGACATTTTTTGCTTGTTTGCCTGCAGTCAACCCCAAATCTCGACGGAGATGATATTACGCCTGTTTGGTACCATCTAGGCATGCCTAAGATCACCTATTCTCTACAATTGGTAGCCTTACCATACTATCACCTCCCATGACACATAAATCTCAGTTCATGATAGATGCAGACTTACGAAGCTAGCAACTCACGAAATCAGCCCTAGCTACTACGAATGGTAGTTCATAACGATGCTCCCTAGCTATTACAAATGGCAGTTTATCATCACGAGGTAGTTCAACATACAAGGATTAAACTGGGGTTCGAGAAATAGGGGATCAAAGGGGTTCTTCTTATTCTTCACTGCTTCACATCACTTCTTCACTTGTTCTTCACCTTCTCAAATGGTGGTGTTGCCTCTGGCTTCTCACATTGCGTTTGCCCACTCTTGCCTCTTCTCTTTCCAGGCATCATTGTTGCCTGCCTCCACGCCATGTCCGGTCTCTACTTCATCAAAAGTGACAACCCCTTGGAAGAAGTCATCCTTGCCCCAACTTAGGATCTAGTTGTGAAGAATGCAGCAAGCAAGGACTAGCTTTACTTGAGTGTCAAAAGTGTGAAACAATTGCTGGTCAAGGACCTTGAACCTGTTCTTCAATGCAACAAAGACCCTCTCAATGGTGACTGTAAGGCTTGAGTATCTCAGATTGAACAACTCTTTCGCATTCCGAGATCGGTTCCTGGGAGAGAACTCGTTGAGATGGTACCTTGTTTTCCTGAAGGGAGGTAGATACAAGGTCGACATGCATATCCAGCATCTCCAAGGTAGAACTTACCCTCAGGGATTTGTAACCCATCAGGCCTGGTCAAGCTGTCGTCCAGGATGGTCGCATCATTAGCTGAACCCTCCCACCTAGCAAGCACGTATGTGAACCTCATATCGAAATCCACAGCTGCTAGCACGTTCTAGCCGGTGTAGTGCTTCCTCCTGCGGAATGTTGCAAATATTGATCTCGGTACCTTTTGTAGTCACATGAGTACCATCAATAGCCCCAACGCAATCATGTCAAACAATTAGCACACGTCATGTTTTTGACAGTACCACACATCTGATAAGTAAAACGAACATGATTTTGTACTCACCCTGAAATACGGGAACCACCTGTAGCTGTTCTTGATCTTGGAAGTTGTGTTCGATGATGTTGGCTTGATCATTTCACCTCGGAGCTCCCCAATTGCGTACAACACCTGCTGGAAGTACCAAGAGATAGTCTCCGTGGATCGCCTGTATGTGCTATGGATGACTCTGAACCTCTGGTTATGACCCACGACATGAAGAAATATTGCGACTTGTTCTTCGACAGAGGTGTGGATGCTATCAACCAGAAGTCCTCTAGACCTGAACTTTTTCACAATTGCATAGAAATGGGTTCTTCTCATCCGAAGCATCTAGATAGCCTCTACATCGTTGCAGTTGTAGATGTAGTTTAGGTTGGCAATCCTCTCTTGATCTCGTTGTAACATAGGACCGTAACTGAAAGGAGGAAAAGCAGCACACCTAACTACTCTCTTGTGCACCATCAGGATCCAGGCTTGTATGCAAATGATGAGTGATGCGGCGTGATGCACAAGCTAGAGCTGGTCGGTCTACTCAAACAAGAACTATGCATTACGAACGGTCTTATCGAACCCAACTAGTTCTACCAGTAGAGCAGAGACGTTTCCCCCTTACCTCCGTCATGGCAGATGATGGACACGGATGAAGGCGCCGCAAATGTGCGCAGGTTTCGCCGCGGCTGGAAACGACGAACTTGCTCCAGCGCCGGAGACCGAAGGGAGATGCGCGCTGCCAGATTTGGGTCGCCGCAGCCACTGCCAGTGCGAAAATTGGGGAGAGGGAAAATTTTGGAGGGAGCTAACGGAGAGGGTAACAGAAGAGGGCTCGGATTTCGCCTTCTCCCGCCATGCCGAGGCGGAGCACCCGCGCGAATGGCGTTATCAGTTTTCTTCTCCCTAGGGCATGTCCCTGGAAAAACTGTCAAATTGGACGTTCCTCCCGGGCCTGTCCCGGAGGTACTTTAAGAACCGTGCGGTGCGACAACGCGGAGGAGGCCAGGAAACCAAACGGCCCAAAAACCGCGAGGCACATGCGAGCCAAAGAACACCCGCCTCTCTCCATAGTCAAAATCAGTGAGATTAATTGAATCTTTTTTGTTCTCTAAAATAAAATTTGTACCTTTGTAGCGATCTATTTAGTTTGAACTGTTCCCCACTTTAGCGGGCTTATGCGGGATGTGCACTTGCATCTATATATCTAACAGATGTCAAATCATAAGTTTCAACAAACACTTAAACATTTCAGCCTACTAAGGTAAATGCGATGTTGAATTTGATCCGAAAAGAGTGCATAGGAGGCAGTAGAGGATGCCCTAGTTCGAACCATACTTTTTAGAAAGCAAGTTTTCTTGTTTTGTTGAAGAAGGCGAAGGACATGTTTTGGCGAACCATAAACAGATGAACCGCGCTTAGCACTGCCAAATTAGCATTATGTAATACATTTGACGTAGGATTTCGAGTTATCCTTTCGGGACTGAACAATTTCCTATTTTGATATGATGGAGGGATTGAGCGCCGTAAGAGATAATACTATTTTTTCGGTCAAATGTCATTCCGATCAAAATGCTCCTTGCGGAAACATCTTTAGTACAGGGGGAGTACATTATAACTCCACTTTCTATCATATTGCCTTTTTGAGATAGTTGGCTCCTAGGTAACATGGTAATGCACCATGAGGATACTTAATCCCTCTCATTGCTCACCTTCGTTGCCTCACTCTCCTTTCATTGTCAATTTAAACCAGTGTCGCTCCTCACCTTCCCCTTCCTTCTCCACCCATGTCACTAAGCCCGCCTTCGAGAACTCAAAGGTAGGATGCCTTTGGAGCATATTTGGACAGTAGTATGGCACCCTCCGTAAGTGTGGGGAGATGAATGGCTATGTTATCTAGTCTCCACAGTGCTCTTACTCTCATTTAGCGTATAGATATATTCAAATTAGACAAATCCGTGACATTACTTTTAGGACGGAGGGAGTATATGTGATTTACTAAATTCATATGTCTCAAGGGACACAATATGAGGCAACTGGTTTATTAGAAGTTGGAATTTATGTATCAAAGCTCGTAAATTAGAAATGCACTTTTTTTAGGTGGAATCTGTGGCTGAATTTCAGAAAACTTAATGGGAGGTTGTCTCAGAAAACTTAGGGGGTTCTTTCGAAATCCGAAGAGGAACCCCTAACAATCATGCACATAATTTTTCCTTCCACTATTATTTCAAAACGTATTCACAAAATTTCTAGTGCTCCCTCGTCTCATGAAATACATCTTAACTTCACACAAAGTTAGGTTAAGACATGTTTCATGGTACGAAGGAAGTAGTACAAACTGCTAGTGTGGTCACGTGTCCAAAACAAAAGATACAACGTTGTATAACAACACTGTATATTTATATCATGTTTTTGATCACATATGATCATCTTTTTATCCACTCATTTGTATGTTTAACTAACTTACTTCCTCCGCCCCAAATTAATAGACGTAGCACAGTGATTTTGTAAAGTATTTGTAGAATCTTAGGAACCCACAAAAAAAAAGAATTGGACATGCACGTTCATATTACACTCTCCAGGTAAACGAATTAAGAGACTTTCAAATCGCACACCACTAGGACATATACCATTGGCATTTTTTTCTTATACAAGTGCAATGTGAAGAATTTTACTTGTAGTTTACATGTGAGAGAAAGAAGTATGTGCCTATGTCTCAGTCACCTCAGAAAAGTGCAATTGTAGTTCAAAGAAAAGTGCAACTCGATCGAGTTGCACATCTCTGGTAGTAATGTGCAACAAGAATTTTTTTTGTACGTGACTTAGACTTTAAAAAAAAATCTCAATTGACTGAGACATATAGCAAAACCAGAGAAAAAAAGAGAGCTAGTAACCAATTTGTGCATTATCCTACTTTAGCGTGTGCCTCTCTGTATTCTGAAACGAGTTCACTCGAGAGCAGAGCAAGGAGGAAACCACCCAAGTTCACACCACCACCAGTCCACCGACTCGACAGTCAATAGGAGTGCTCCAAAGCCCACACAGGAACGCGCACAAGCACACACGCACGTAGCGCTCAGTTCCCGGCCGGCCATGGAGCATCCGACGGTGCGCGACGTGCTGGCCTTCCACCGCGTGGACCGCGCCGCCTACGAGCGCCTCCTCTCGCTGGGCGCCGGCCCGCAGCCCGCCCGCGACGCGGTGGCGCTCCTGATGTGGCTGGACCGCAGCGTGGGCGCCGACGCCGTGGCCAGCGTGTGCGCCCAGGTCCGCGCCCCGCCCGACGCCGCGCGGCTCGTCTCCGACGCGCTCGCCGTCCTCCACGGCGTCGCCTGGCCGCGCGGCCTCCAGGCGCAGGCGTCGGTGTGCGGCGGGTGCGGAGGCGCGGTCGCGCGCCGGTTCCTGGACCTCGTCCCGCGCGGCGCCGACCCTAGGCGCGGCGTCGCGGACGTGCTCGAGGGCGTCGGCGCGCTGGTGTTCGACGACCGGCTGCACGCGCTGCTGCGGCGGTACGAGGAGGACGGTGGTGCCGAGCTCCCGGCTGAGCTGGCCGCGCCTTACCGAGTGCGTCGCGACGGCGCGGCGGCGGCGGAGGAGGAGGATGACGAGGACGGTGGCGGCGGGCGGTCGCTGTTCATCACGTTCTCCAAGGGGTTCCCATTAACGCGCGACGAGATCGAGGGCTACTTCACAGAGTACGTAGCACCCTAATCCCAAAGCAAATTAGTACGTACTCCTACATGCAGGCCCGATAAATTAACACTTTGACCATGAGCTTAAACCCTAGTAGTATAGGATTAGTACTCGGTTGTTGACACACTTTGGTAGTAATAGTATCTCCAAAGGAGTTCCTCACAGTCGGTCGTCGTCTCGTCTTGGTCGTGTTATTGTTTCTTGGGCGACCCGTTGGATTCCTCTGCGGCCTCTGTTGGACTTTTTTCCCATTTTTCAATCAAAAAGCAGCAAGATTTCCCTTTTCCTTTCGCGCCCGCTGTCTCTGGCATTGCCCCTTGTACGTGCTTTGAACAAGGCCAGAGCCCACAAGAGCCAAAACAAACTTGTCGCGGAGCCGATGAGTTTCGTATCGTCCTATCCTACTTTTATTCCGTTTCCGATTCTGGGCGTCTTCTTCCGCTGCTTTCGGAGCCCTGACTTCCTTTCTTCCGGTCTCGGTCTCGGTCAGCCTGCCGCGGCAGCGCCAGCACATGCGTTTCTGCTTCTCGATATCACAGACTAGCAAAAATAGGCGCGGCGGCACGCCGCGCCCGGCCTAGAGTTAAAGAGTAAAGAATGCTTCAAATCATATTAAATTACAGCTATGGTGTGGAGTTCTGATAGTAAATGGATGATAAGAAATGTGTTAAAATGAAAGATCTAAGGCGTGGAACTGATCATCTTATTTTCACAAACAATGGGTACAATAGGGACTTGGTTATGGATTTTATGAAGTTTGGCACCTACGAAAACAGCTACCATAATTGCCTCCTTTCCTTTTAATAGAGTTCCTCAGCGCCTCTTGTCATCGTCCTTATTGTCGGGTGATAGCTCCTTATTGTCGGATGATAGAACAATAATTTCCTGGCGCTTGACAGGAAGGCATAGGCTGGTGTGGCATGTGTTCTCCTGGAGGAGAGCCCTGGCTCGTCGCGGCTGCCAATACCGGAGAAGGTATATCTCAGGCACCACTGAAGTGGACTATCAGAGCATTTCTTTCCACAAAATTGCATTCAAATTTTTTTGCAACTAATAACCATGCTTCTAATTTTTTTATTGATTCCTTCAAAGCGATCGAAAGTGGTGCTTGTTGTCTATTTCAAAAGTTGCTAACATAATTACAGGATACATCAAAATAACCATGCAATACAGACTATGTTCTAAGAGTATTGCATCTCTGCATAATCATCAAACCTTAGAAGGAATGACCGCCAAAAATCCAAATTAAGCAATCAAATCAAAAGGGGTTCTCTACACATTTACATGATTTGTTCTAAACCTACAAAAATACATCACATGAGTTCCCATGGTCCCCGTTCACTAAATAGATTCCTATGCATTAAGAGGAAAAAAAAATTATACCTAAAGGAGAGTATATATGTACTAAATGAAATAGCATGTATAATATACATGAAATTCTGTGGCACTCAAAGAGCTCCCAAATAAACATACTGCTTAGCTTTAGAACCAGATATACATAAATTTTTCTTTACTATATGCGGACCAATTGAAAACTTAATAACTAATCTCCAGCTAGCCGTAAGGCCCCAGTTAATGAAGAAGTTGTGATATCATCAGCTCAGGTGGGACCGTTTGCTTCAAAGAAGTTGCGCTTAGTGATGCCTACAACAATAAGTGTGTACTAAAACATTTCCATTTTCTTCAGTACCAATAATGAAATATGACGAAATTCGTGGGGTATGACGATGTACTGAACTTCAAGCTACTTGTACATTCTTCCTCTTTAATCACATTAAGAAAATACTCAATTGAACGAAATTTGAACAACTGAGCTCTCCGAGAAGAAACAAAAATCACCTTGATACCTCTATAAATTTTTCTTATTAATGCCTCGATGCCTTCGTTGTCCAAGCCACAAAGCTTCAGTTCCTAGGGAGAAGTTCTCATATACTCTGATATGTACAGGCAATATATGCACGCTCATGATCTATGTACTGAAATGGCTGAACATGAATGCACTCACCCAACATGCTATCTCACTTCCATTTCAAAGTTCAAACTCTTCAGTTGTATGTTAAATGGAATACAATATGAGCATAACAAATTTTAGTATTTATTTGTGCCGAAATAGCACATAATGTACTACTCCCTCCATTCCACAATATGAGCCATTTTGACAAACTATTTTAGTTTGCCAAAAAAAAGTTTATATTATGGAACAGAGTGATATCTCAGTTTCATTTCAAAGTTTAAACTCGTTAGTTGCATGTTCAATTAAATACAATAAGATCACAAAGAACTTTAATGATACTATGCACCTGAATTTAAATAACTTCTCATCGGAAGTGAACATGAGAGGGATACTGAGCTGCTGTCGTCACCCTGGCCCAGTATCGCACCTCCGATATTTAATTGTATGAACTAATAGCATGTGCCGCAATAAAAAGTTTAAGCAGAATACATATGTTGCATATTTTGAACATTACAAAATATGCAATGGTTCAGATCAAAAAGGACTTGTCCCTCCACACCATAACAGACATGCACATAATGCAAGAACCTTTTTCTCATAAAAACATTCAAAATCAACTCATTTATGATATCCCTTGCCTAAGATTTGATTTGCTTCAAGATTAATTGAACAAACGAAAAATTACATGGCATGAACCAATATAGAATCTCACTCAGTATCATACTATCTTGAAGCATTAGGAAGAACATACAAGGCCACACTTTTCAGACCCCCGCATGGAAAACCTGCATGTACCCAAGGCTGAAGCCTACAAGAAAAACAAAGCTAAGACGCATCCATACCTGAAATGATTTTTTATGTAATCCCACAGATACTTCATAGCATTGTCCTGAGGCTCCTAAAACACCAAATGAATTTGGCTAGTGCATCAGAAACAACCACATATAGTGGATTAACAGTAGGCATTTGTTGAGGAGTTTATTGGGCAACTTAATTTTTTTTTGCTTCCCCACCTTGATGTACTGCAATGTCCAAATAATATATTTGAGAATTCTGAAAATTAAAAGTAGATTCAGCTAACCATTATTATGCAAGTGCAGATAATAGGAAACACAAGCAGGTGCTTTAAGTCAAGAGAAGGTATGTGGTTAACCAATAACTTGTTCATCTTAAATATGCCAACAGCGTCAGTTCCGAAGACAAAGTGAAGTTTATCATTGCAAATGATCTTCCTTTTATAATCAGGATCCTGAGGGTTATTCTGTCTGGTATATGCCCATAACTGCTTCACAACCTGAGTGAAGATTACAATGTTAAATATACAGAAGTGGATCATGGAAGAAATTAGTAAAATGGGAGAAATCAGATGTTATCTTCTCATCTAAGCTAGTGAAGAAATTGAAAGTACCTGAGTTATCTAAATAGTAGCAGTCTTTCCAACAACAGCCTGAAGTTGAGATGAAATTACACATAAAAATTTAACCCACCAAGCCCACCTATTTTCCACTTAGTGGCACTACAAAGAGAAATAAAGATATCACACCAATCGGTTTACATGCATGGGCGAATTCCATAATAGAACTACTATGTATTCTGACCAGGATGATGAAAAGAAAACTGAGTGCTGGTCGTGAGACCATTACATTCTTTTTGCGGGTCCATTACATGAATCCAACGACTCAGCAGTCGGTCAATATATTCCTGAATCCGAATAGACGACTAAACCAGGTCCGTTAGCAGAATACATAACTCCTAATACTGCCTACGTTTCAAGTGAGCGAAAAATATTGACACGCAAGTCCAAAGAATAAAAGTAAGGGGTACGATTAGATTTTACTAAAGATAATCTGTCATGTACATGAAAAGCTGCTACCGTAAGTATACTGTATAAAGACATTAAAAAACTGAAGTAAATCTGTTATATTTTTCTTGCTGTACTCTGACAAATCCCTCCCTTGTGCATACATTCTGAACAGCACGCTACTGAAGTGAATCCGAATGAGCACAACCAGATTAGCCACAGAATTAGTGACTCTAATCAAATTAATCGACCAGCTAAATGTCCAAGTACCTAGGTTTCAGTCCGCAGTGTATCAATCAACTTGATTTGGAGAACAAAACCAGGCCGGTGGTGCAGCTGTTGGGGAAGCCATGCCCCTGACCCTAGGGGCCCGGCTGCTGGAAGGAGAAGCTCCCACCAGTGGTGATACCGCCCAGGGCGTTGGTGTAGCGGAAGGCGAGAGGTAGCGGTGGGTAGAAGGCCATGGCCGGCCGGCGGAAAGGAGACCGCGGCAGCGTTGGTCCTTGAGACGATGGGGAGCTGGGGCATGGTCTGCAAGATATACTATGACTGAATCGCTACGAACTGTTGCTGCATCTCGAGCAGAACTTGGAGAGGCTGAGAGTGCGGAAGTGGAGAGCCGGAGAGCGATCTGGGAGTTGGCCGTCGGCTGCTGGAGGGGGATTCGAAAAAGAGGTCCCTCTGGTGGCGGATGTAGGGCGCCTTGTGGGAGAGATTG
Organism: Lolium perenne; assembly: GCF_019359855.2. Lineage (NCBI taxonomy): Eukaryota > Viridiplantae > Streptophyta > Magnoliopsida > Poales > Poaceae > Lolium > Lolium perenne. The sequence goes on from NC_067245.2 coordinate 196,072,166, forward strand.
ACGCCGAGCTGGGCCTGCGCCCAACCTCCTCCTCTGCAACGTCAGAAGAACAACCTCCATCGCACAGTGGCCCGAAGCATGACCTCCATGGCGCTCTCGTCCCGCGCCTCCGCCACATCATCGCCGGCAGACCAACCACGACCACGCGGGCTCCCCACACCTCCACCGTGTGCAAACCAACCACCACATCCCCGCCCCCTCAACCGTGCGGTCGCCGGCAGACCCACCTCCACGGCCTCCTGCTCCTTCTCCATCACGCCGAGCCGCTGGCGTCGCTGCTGGGGACGTGGTCGAGGCCGCTGTCTCCGTCCTCACCGCCTGTGCCACTTGAGAGCGAGGAGGGATGAGATCAGAGAGAGAAAATAGAGGATCTCATTGCGTTGTGGATGAGCCTTGACGGCGGTGATGGGGACTGGACTGTTGGCACGGAACATGGATCCGCTATGAAGTGGGAACTCGGTTTGGTGGCGCGTGGGAGTCTCGGCCGGCAGCCGGCGCTGGGAGTCCCAACCGGCGGTAGCAGCGCGCCGGAGACCAGGTCGGTGGCGGGCAGCGCAGCGCAGTAAAGGAGATCCTAGGCAAGAAATAAGTGGGAAGAGAGGAAAATAGGAGGACATAAACGAAGCGCGGTGGAGCGGTGGTGGGATTACGCAGTAGCGCAGCACCGCTTTGACTTACTGACACAACATGTGAAGAAATACAGGGATAAACCTGACACTCACTCAGGATGGACCACCATAGACAGAACATTGAAATGGCTACATCCACCCAGTTAGAAGAAAATCTAGAAGAGACCACATAAAAGGACCAACGAAAAGTGCAGGAGGACACCAGAAATGTACACAAGAGGAATGAAGCATAAAACTACCTACGTGTCATCCTATCATTAATCCCAAAAATAATTCAAAATTTGGAGAAAAAAGAACTTTGTTACCAAATAGTATAGTACTTATTCACAGCAAGAAGATGTATATTCCACATGGTATTATATCCTGTCGTAACATTGCTTGATTCTGCGTGTGTGTGCAGGAGGTGGGGCGAGGGGTGCGTGGAGAACGTGATGATCGAGAGGACGCCGCCGGCGGGGGAGGCGCCCAGGTACGGCAGGGTGGCGTTCCGGACCGCCTCCGTCGCGGCGGCGGTGCTCGGCGGGCGGCGCCTCGTCAAGCTCTTCGTCAACGGCCGCCAACTCTGGGCGCGCAAGTACGTCCACAAGCCACAGCAGCAGCAGCAGCAGCAATAAGCTACCTCCACGGGACAACACGTTCAGCACCCCGGACCAACACATGCTGGCACACGAACGCAGCAACACGTATTATTCACCTCGGTTTTTTGAAACTCCACAACACGTGCTACACTACTGAGTTCTCCATAGTAGTAGTTGGTATCTGCTCATCTATGAACTATGATTCTACGAACCTTTATCTTACTACTACTAGTAAGTTGCAATGGATACACCTGTCTCTTGGCCTACACCGACAGTGATGTGTGCAAGCTTACTCAGTTACTGGGAATGGACACAACTTGAAATTCCAGCGAAAACTACTGAATTGCAATGTCTACTAATTAAACATGTATTTTGGCTGACAGTGGGTGTGTAAACTTATATACTGAGTTGCTAGACATTCAAGTCATGATCCTTAATTTGATAGTATGAAGAGGCACAACAAGATACTTTTAATCCTGCAATGTAAACCACCTGTCGAAACAGCGAAACTTACAATAACTGTACAGCGGCTCCAAATCCACAAATCTGAATGTATCCTCAACTTGCACAGACTGGTTTCTTTGACAGAAACTCAACCTCCAGAAACTCTGAGACCAACGAAATATCCGAACAGCAATGTACAAGGAATTCCATTGAGGCCTGTACAACTGAAAAGCTACCTATCCTTCTCATTCTAACAATGGCATCCGTATATATGTTTCACCCAGAGCAATGTATAAGGATCACTGTTTAGCCTGACCTCAGCTACACCTATCTTCACAATCATCAGCTACTGCTTTTCTGGCCTGTTGCTTCTTTACGCGATTTTAAATCTCCGTACCTGTACGTCCGGGGATTGTACGCCCTGTTCTGTAGCCATGAAACGATAGCCTGAACATCGTCCATGCTCGCAGCCGATGAAGACGATGAAGACGCTTCTGGAGCCTCGGGGGCGAAGTTGGCAGGTCTTCTCCTTTGGCCTGGTGTCGATCGGATGAATGTATCCCACAGCCGATCAGTCATCTCCTCGCACATTTTCTCGCCGTCAAACGACTCCAGCTTGTCCATGATCTCCGTCATGGCCACATCAAAACCCTCGGCCTGCAAAAAGATGCTGTGAGCCTCGTCAACCAGGTTGTCGTTCCGCATCAGAGATATGGCCGCGTCTGCCACCCCCTCCCGAACAAATCTGCTCCAGTTCTCCTGGGCCTCGCAGAGGCTGGCGAGCGCCCTCGCCACAGTCCTCTTCACACTAATGTCTCCTACCAGGAGCAGCTCCATCAGCGGAGCAAAGCCTCCAAGCTCACCAATCTTGATCTTATTGTAGTAGTTGTCAGCCAGTAGCCCAAGGATCTGAGCACACTTGGCTCTAGTTGGCACAGGCCCTAGCAATGCCCTTGCAATCAGCACAGGTATGGCGTATCGATCGTCTCCAAGAACCTCCTTGTTGGGGCTGTAGGAAGCTGCCTTCGCAAATATTTCCAGGATAATGTTGTCCAGTTCAGGGTAAGGCTCCAGGCATGTCTCTGGCAGGACGCAGGCAAGTTTTGATATTGTCCCTGGGCTGCGGCCAAGCAGATGCAGGAATGAGCACTGCTCCAGAAGGCGCAAGATAGCTTCATAATCTTCTTTAGAGTTGCTTGGGGAGTGAGCCAACACGGTGGCTTCCTTGAACTGGGCTTCCTCCTCAGGAGAGATAGCGGGTGGATCAGTAGATGCTGTCAGATCACTAATCCTGTTTGCGGCACGCCATCGCGAAATGCACCGCGCAATGAGGACATCAGGGATGAAGATGCTGTGGTTGAGAACCTCGCCGGTAACTGGACAGATGCGTTTGTGTTTGTTCCACCATTTCTCCAGTTCGGAACGATCAACAGTCTGAAGCCACACAAAAGAAGCATGCAATCAGGCAGATGAAACATACTAGTACAAGGAATAAAATCATAAAGAAGATCTCGAGATAACGCAGCTGTTCGGTTATTGTTCAATTGCTGTCCCGATAAGAAAACTAAAGAAAATGCAATAGACAAAAGAATTAAGTTCTCGGAATAAAACAAGCTAATAAAACATACTTCTAGGTACTTTCTCTGATCCATATTATTTGATGCTAAAATGGATGTATCTACAACTAAAATATGTCTAGGTACATCTATATTAGCATCAAGTAATATGAATCGGAGTAAAAGAACTTGGGTTTCCATATATTAATGCATCAACCCCTGAACTAATAAAACACTCCGCTTTCAGAAACACTTTGAAAAGATTATATTATCCACTGTATCCCAACCAAGACAATTTTTATATCCTTATTGGAACCAAACACGTCCAGTTGCCTGTATATCTGCGGCGTCCTATGATCCAAAGGGACACACAAAAAATTATTCAGAAACAAACTCTAGGCGCTAGCAAGTAAAGCAAACATCTATGCAAAGGATCAACTGACCCTTTCATAACAACCTAACAAGATTGGTAGCGAGAATTGATGATAACTACCCACTTGTCATGGCCCTAGACAGAAAGAGAGTTTCTGAACATTTAGGAAGCATTACAGATTTCTGTGGCTGTACTGCTATGTCCAGAGATAAAATTTTCTTGCTAAAGGAAGTCTGAACTTCTCAATAACATATGATTCCTGAAACGGGCTTTCAAGATGAATGCAATGCACATCTAACAGTACTAGATAAGTAAAATTTGTCAAGAGCAATAGTTACAACAACCAATGCATCATTTATCCCAAACAAGAGAAGTTGACTGAGATTTTTAAGAGAATAACTGAAAGCGAATATAGATAGCAAGGTGTTCATCAGACCGATCAAGCAGTCTGCAACACAGTGAATTTCCAGCCACAAATAAATCCACTTGCTACTCACTTGATTAGAAATAATTTCAGGGATCTTATGGGATCAAATTCAGGTGCTAAGTTTAACTTTTTACATATCAATTTGAACAGATTCTCCTATCTACTAAAGTATCACATACTTGATTCAAAATGCTTCTATATCAACTACACAAATTAAAGTATATCCGATCCTCAGCGACATCTTATGATCCAAAGAGGCATACAGGAAATTCACATCCTATAATCTGAAGGATCATGCCACGAACAAGATTCAAGAGAATTAAGCAACAATGTAACCAGAGAAGCTCAATTGAGCCTTGAACAATAAAAACAGAATTTCACAGAGTGCCATACACGAAATTCACATCCTATAATCTAAAGCATCATGCCACGAACAAAGATTCAAGATAATTATTAAGCAACAATGTAACCAGAGAAACTCAACTGAGCCTTGACACAGAGGTAAGTATATATCATGCTAACTGAAAAAGTGATGAGAGCAAAACGTGAAATCAGGACCCTGGAACATTTCGATCAGTTAGGATTCCCAAAATGGTCTTGCAGGAAGAATACAGTGCCCATGTAACACAAGGAAATAGGTAGAGCACCCATTGCATCAGTTGGTCTCAAATAAGAGTACTAGATAAGTTAAAAAAATGTCAAGAAGAACAATCGCAACAACCAATGCAACATTTTATCCCAAACAAGAGAAGTCAACTGAGATTTTTAAGAGAACAACTGAAAGAGAATATCGATATTAAGGTGTTCATCACAACGATCAAGCAATCTGAAACACAATGAATTTCTAGCCACAAATAAATCCACTGCAGGACACCTTAATATCGATATGGGATCAAATTCAGGTGCTAAGTTTAACTTTTTACAGATCAATTTGAACAGATTCTCCTATCTAGAAGTATCCCAACTAGTATCAGATAAATGACTCAAAATGCTGCTATATCAACTACACAAATTATCATTTATCTGATCATCGGCAACATCTTATGATCCAAAGAGCCATACACGAAATTCACATCCTATAATCTAAAGTATCATGCCACGAACAAGATTCAAGAGAAGTAAGCAACAGTGTAACCAGAGAAACTCAATTGAGCCTTGAACAATAATAACATAATTTCACAGAGGTAAGTATATATATCATGCTAACTGAAAAGTGATGAGAGCAAAATGTGAAATCAGGACCCTGAAACATTTCGATCAGTTAGGATTCCCAAAATGGTCTTGCAGGATGAATACAATGGCCATTTAACACACAAGGAAATAGGTAGAGCACCCATTGCATGCATCAGTTGGTCTCAAACAAGCCATGCATCAGCGTAACAGTGAAATCGTAAGAGGCCGGTGAAAGATCTGACGCACCTTTCCAGAGGTGACGACGACGGGGTCCTCCATGACCTTGTTGGAGAGAGGGCACAGGAAGAAGTCCAGCACGGCCACGGGACCGATCCAGAACCTCCTGGCGTCGGCGCCAGCGCGGTGGAGCTCATCGGAGGAGGCGGCCTCGAGCGCCCGGAACGCGCACTCGAAGAGCTCGAGCGGGGGCGCCTCGGAACCCTCGTGGGAGCACAGGTCCGTGAACCACGCGAGCTCGGCGAGCGCCTCCGCCTTCCGCAGCCACCGCTCGAGCCCCGCCACGTCGACCACCCTCCGGCCGAGGAGGAGCTCCTTCTTGATCGCCTCCGTCCTGGGCCCCGCGGTGGCGCCCATCGTCGCCTCCAAGAACTGGGCGGCGAACTGGCCAAGAACGTCCGCCGCGTCGACGACGCTGGGCGGCGCATCGATCGGGGGGAAGGAGAACTGATCCCGTTCCGCCGGCACGCCCTCCTCCTTGTCCTCTTCTGCTCGGCCTGCTGTGATGGAAGCGGAGGCCGCTGTGGCGTCCGGCGGCGGGGTGAGCCTCGGCCTCGCGCTCCGGTCTCTCATCCAGGAGACGGTGTACTCCAGGTCGTCGGGGGCGTCCGCGTCGTCGTAGGAACCTCCCGTGGAAGCACCTGCGTCGTCGCGAGAACCGGCACCGCCCGCGGCCGCGAGGCGGACACTCGGCGCCCTCGGGGACCTCCGCGTCCGCACGGAGCGGGGGACGGGCCTGTCCCCGAAACTCCTGCTCGACCCGAGGCCCGGCGGAGAAGAGGGCGACCCCGACCCCGACCCCGAGGATCCGAAAGGGCGGCGGAGACCGGGCGAAGACAGCGACCTCGAACTGGAGATCCTGATGGGCTCGTCGTGATCGGGCGACGAAGACGGCGTCCGCGCGCTCCGGCCCCGCCTCAGCAGGCCGGGGTCCTCGTCCTCCTCGATCCCCTCCTCCGACCAGTCGTAGACGCCGGCCATGGATGGATGTGGCGGCGCCGTCTCTCGCGTTCTTGGCCTCTTCGAAGTGTTCTTGGCAAGGAGAATGTGGGTGGGAGAGGCGGAGAGAGGGAAGGGGTTTGGGGAAATTGGCTTTTGGCGGCAAGAATGCGGATGTGAAACGGAGTGGAAGGTTCCAGGCCTCCTCTTAACGGCCCAGGGCAGCACCGGTTGATTCAGATCAGGACTCAAGATTCGTTCTGGTGAATTGTACCGACTCTTTTAAGTACTGTAACTGCTTTGCCGTTGCAAGATGACAGCAAAAACTTGCGGTATACGGTTACAAGCTTAATTCGTACCATAGTTTGCAGCTTTCTTCGACTCACCTAGCTGAACGTGACAAGAAGGGGCGAATAGTTTGTGTGCGACACAGCTGAGGGAAATGGACTGAAACACGATGACATTGGCCGAAATGGCCGAAATGTTCGTTTGCTCAGAACGGGCCATTAGTTCAGTTTGGGACCCACAACTTAACCAATTCAGCGTGGGACCGACGACTTATGATCCACAACTTAACCAGCTCAGAGTGGGACCGACGACTTGCTAACTCAGCACGGATCCCACACCACTCGTGCAGCTCACCTTTGGTGGAGATGGAGCCCGAGCGAGCCCGTGCCCACCATTGCTTACCATCTCGTCGTCCCCTAGCTTTTCTTTGGGCCCCCTTTTCTTCTTCTCCGGTGAGTCATCTGCGTCACCGTCCGGCGAGAGATGCGGGCAGAGATGCATAGCTGACCCGCTGCCCTGATTGCCCCCCCCCCCCCTCGAGTTAAGCCTCAATTGTGTTTCCCATTTTAATTTTGGATCTAGGGTTCATGTTGAAATTGGGGAAATTTGCAGAATCTGAAGCATTGCAGCCATTTAAATTTGAAATTCTCTAAATATTTGAAATAAATTAGCATTGAATGTTATGAATTCGAATAAATTAGCTTTGAATGTTTGCACATTCAAACGAAATTTTGCCGTGTCTGACTCAAATATTTTTTTGTTGGCTCAAATATTGTTGGATTAAAAAGAAATTTCGTGGTTGTGGTGTTGTGATGGATCAATATGCAGTCATTTCATAAAAGTAAAATTTGAAACTCTCTAAATATTTGAAATATTTTGTTCGGATATTGGCTTAACCATGACGCCCAAATCATTATCATTTGTTATGCAATATTTGTAATAATCCAAGCCCTTTAGCTAGGGTAAACATCTACAGCAAGCAACCGGTTGTCCAAAATGAGCTAAAAAGAGCCCTAAAGGTAGCCCAAACAGTTCCATTTTTAATCTAAATATTTTTTCGACCTCATCCAAATGATCTCAAACTATAGGGTTAGCATCTAGTGCACTATGTGTGAACATGTATGCATATGTGTGCTATAACTTGTATGTCTTTCAAATTTGAACCAAATTTGAATAAGTTTGAAATATTTAAATGGGGCTTTTGGCTTAACCGTAACATGTAATGCCACATTTACTATATGTTATACTCGTTTTGAATCAAATTAGAATAAGTTTTAAATATTTGAAATAACGCTTTTGGCTTAACCGTGAACAATCTCCAACAAGCAACCGATCGTTCAAAATGAGCTAGAAAAGAGCCCCAAAGGTAGCCCAAACATCCCCATTTCTAACCTAAACAGGATTTTTCTAGTTTGAATATGTCTAGACTTTGTTTATCAACTTGAATACTTACTATATGACATAAAATACTATGTGCTTTGGTTTTACATTTTTTTTTGATTTTTGTTGAATTTTTATGCCCATTTGAATCTTGGTCAAATCCTAGGTTTGACCAAGATTTAAACAAGTTTAAAACATGAAAAAGAAAAAGTAAGCCTGGATCCTTGTTAGTCACTCCAAAATGAAACTTTTGGGAGGTTTTTGAAATTTCCATGTTTGAAACCCAAAACCACTTCTCTTCATGCTTGACTTCATAAGACATAGTTTAGGGTTAGGGGGTAGATACATGATTTTTCTGGTTTGAATATATCTAGACCTTGTTTATCAACTTGAATGCTTAATATATGACATAATAAGACTATGTGCTTTGGTTTTTCATTTTTTGATTTTTTTGAATTTTTTATGCCCATTTGAATCTTGGTTAAATTCTAGGTTTGATCAAGGTTTAAACAAGTTTAAAACATGAAAATGAAAAAGTAAGCCTAGATCCTTCTTAGTCACTCCAAAATGAAGCTTTTGGGAGGTTTTTAAAATTTCTGTGTTTGAAACCCCACTTCTCTACATGCTTAACTTCATCAGACAGAAGTTTAGCGTTATGGGTAGATACTTGATTTTTCTGGTTTGAATATGTCTAGACCTTATTTATCAACTTGAATGCTTACTATATGACATAAGAAAACTATGTGCTTTGTTTTTTCATTTTTTGATTTTTTTGAATTTTTTTATGCCCATTTGAATCTTAGTCAAATCCTAGGTTTGACCAAGATTTAAACAAGTTTAAAACATGAAAATGAAAAAAGTAAGCCTCGATCCTTCTTAGTCACTCCAAAATGAAGTTTTGGGGAGTTTTTTGAAATTTCCATGTTTGAAACTCAAAACCATTTCTCTTCATGCTTGACTTCATACGACAGAGTTTAGGGTTAGGGGATAGATACATGATTTTTCTGGTTGAAATATGTCCAGACCTTGTTTATCAACTTGAATGATTACTATATGACATAAGAAGACTATGTGCTTTGGTTTTTCTTTTTTTTTTTGAATTTTTTATGTCATTTGAATCTTGATCAAATCCTAGGTTTGACCAATATTTGAACATGTTTAAAACATGAAAATGAAAACGTAAGCCTGGACCCTTCTTAGTCACTCCAAAACAACATTGACATGCCAAAACCCCTCAAAACCCCGTTCGTTGACCAGGCTAACCCTAAAGACAAATGTCAACCGTCGATATAATCCTAACAACCAACCCTGTCCGTGTGACAAGGTATTAACTTGTCAATGCCTATGGATTGTAGGCTAGGGTTTAGTTGGAAGTAGAGGGCAAGTAGATCTCGAAGGTTTCAGCCGAAAAGTACTCGACGATTATGAAAACTAGGGTTTGTAAACAATGATTCGATGCCTTCCTCGTCCCTCGACTCCCCCTTTATATAGGAGGAGGAGCCGAGGGATTCGTGTTGTACAAGTTACAGAGTCCGGGATGGTTTCTAACTCATCCCGCAAGATTACAAATAACGCTTCCTATTACAACTCTAGCTTTCCTTAATAATACTAGATGACCCGGTGCGCCCCGGCGCACAGGCAAATGCAAGACAGTACTGTAACCATATGTTTTATGTTGTTGATGTTTCTTTAGTTGTCCAAGAATTTGGTAAGTCTTTGAGAGCCCTTAAACCTATATAGGCAATCTTTTTTGAAGAAAATAAAAACATAAGTTTTAGTCGGCTGATGTCTGTTTAGTTTTCCAAGAATTCATATCTTTGAGGGCCCTTAAGCCTATATAGGCAATCCTTTTAAAAGAAAATAAAAACTTTTAAGCAATTGTCTAACACATGTACAACACAGGAGCAACATTTGTTGCATCCAACCATTTGTTCATAGCAAAGAGAAATAAATGTGTATAAATATCATATTTTTTAGGGTGCCATCAACACATACATTAAGTACAATTGAAGTAGTGTCATTTCCTTCAATAAGAATCAAAGAACAAATGGGCACAGGCCAGACCAAGTGGTCTTGATCACACTTGCATACCAAGATCACTATACATCATCATGCCATGTCTATTAAAATATAGAGACTCTTAGTATATACTATGTTAAATGAACATAGGAGTAATTTATATTTTCCAATGAATGTTGATAACTTGTGAAACATGCTGCTATGTGTCTGCTTTGAATTGCCTGCATATTTACATATGTGCATTCTTTGGTGGCACCGTGTCTCCTTTGATTTATCTAATGCATCAAGAATTCCGGTAACCTCACTAAAAGTCCTTTAGGACTTTCCAGCACATCTAAGAAAGGATCACCTAAGAGAATTCGCCCCGGCGCCGAGGCAAAAGCGAAACAGATCAGTAATCATAAATTTTAATAGTCTGATGTTTATTTAATTGTCTAAGAATTTAGTCGGCCTCTGCAAGCCCTTAGTGCCGTATAAGCATCATTTTTCAAGGAAAAGTCAACATTTCAAGTAATAATATATAAAGATAATATAAAAATAATACATGTATAGTGCAACAATTATTTTTTGTGCATCCAACCATTTGTTCATAGCAATTAGAAATAAATTATATAATAAAGCATCCTGATTTTTTTATAGGTCAACACACTAAATAAGTACATATGTAGTGCTATTTATTTCAATGAAAATACACAAGGATCATCACTAAGAAGCAGAGAACAAATTGTACAATCGATTCTCTAGGTTAGTCCATGATGCTTCTTTTCCATCTCATCTTTCTTGGAAGAATCATTCAGCCGAATTACAACAAAAAAATAGACCGATGAATTTTTCTTATGCATAATCACATATTAAAAAAAATGGGGAAGCCCCATCCTCTACACCAATGACCCTTTATTAAATACATATTTAACTTGTAGATTATTGAAAAATCTTATTATCACCTACTACCCTAATATCAATTCTTTGAACCGCCAAATGGCAAGAAAATGCTGGCAATATCTAATAGTCTGATTGTACACTACTACACAACAATTACATTACTCATCAAGTAATTACTGTACACAACATGGATCACTGAAACCATGTGTTGAATCCCTTATAGATTGTAACTCTGCAAAACTCTTTGACAACAAAACTCAGTTATTTGCCCCAATTTCAGGGCATAAACAGGTACTGACATATTTTTGATAGGTTACTAACAAATCTTTATACTATCAGGAGACCACTTAATCACCTCTGCCTCAATGATGCAGTCAACCACCATATCCAACAGAAGTTCAGAACACCACCCAAAAAATATACGATCTAGCCTAGCACACAACTTATAGCAGAGTGGACAATGGATATGCTCAAGTTCTGTTGTAACATACTTGATGGCGTAATGATGAAATTTAGTATCATCAAGGTCTATTGCCTTCCCTTCAGAGCCTCCTAAAGAAGCTAGTCAACCAAACTGAAATGCGAATGTTCTTTTTGTCAAGACATAACAAGTGCTCTACAAAGTATTTTGATTGATTCCTACACAAAGTAAAAAAAAAACATAAGAGAGGACACATTTCTGGTGATGAAAGCTTCAGTTCTGCTAAAGAGATAGAAAACAGGTAATGCCTTAGTGAAAGTATCGAAGTGTAGACTTTAGACGGTAGTGCAGATTTGCTATAAGTACCTGAAACAGAACATGTGCAACCTCTTCAAATCCTTGTTCGAAATGTACATAACCAGATCAGCTAAATCTTCTACAACACAGATTCATTGTAATGCAGTGGATTATCATCAATAGCACAAAATGATACCTTCAAAATCCTACACTGTAGGAAATTAGAAGTATCATTCTAATTTCAGACATTAGCAAAAAAAGCTTTCTTAGATGGGTAATTTGCTGATACGCCAGAACAGCATTGAATCCAGAAAGAGTTCCATAAAAAGTGGTGGATTATATTAGGACATGCATGAAAGGATGTTGTTACACAAATTTGTATAATAAGACAAAATAAAGAGCAGTTGCGGAGCAAATTAAAATAGGAGGGCAGTAATAGCGGAAAGTTAATACGATTGTAAGAAGAATCCTATATCACCTTATAAGTAGCTCATGGGTGCACAAAAGAATTAGTTTTTGACTTCAGAACTAACTCACATAGACATGGGTACTACAAATTCAAGAACACATATCTCTGTAAGAGGGGAGGGGCACAAAGAAAGCAGACAATGACAATCAAGCCATACCTATCCTCTTGAATCTGGAGATGCTTAATCCGTAGTTGTAGAGCTAATGAGCTGGAACAGTAGTTTTCTTTTCATTAATTCTCGCTGCCTTCAGATCCTATATACAGAGAGCAGTTGCAGAATTGCATGTGAAATGCATTAAATCCTATGATCCAATGAGTTGGTTATAGTAATAACACAAACCATTTTTGAGATCAAATACTCAAACCAGAGATGACTCGAACCAGAACACGTATACTGCTTTATTTTTGTTATCAAATACTGCAACTTTATTTAAACACTGACACCCTCATGAACACATATTACTGCTACATCAGGAGAAATACAGGGCTGAACTAAATTATGTTATATATAAAAGCTAAAAAGCATTCTTCTGCAATTCCATTTCCAAAACAAATGATTAGTCATACCTAATATTACATATTTTTTACTTTGGTACGACCACACTTTATATATCAGCAGTATAAAACACAACACTATCTGAAGGATAGCAGTATAAAACACGGGAGTATAAAACATGGATGATTAATATTACCTTGGTGTCTTGATACTTCTTCTACATCATGTTCAAAAATCACATCAGGTAGCTAGCAGAGAGAATAGGAGCAATGTTTGGGGAAAAGATTCACCTGGCACCGCGGCCAGGGTCAGCCGCTCTCCGCGCCGTAGAGCGTGTGCACGAAATTTGCGTCTCGTGCGCCGCGAATGGTGGCGGCGCTCACGGCGGCTGCAGTGGGCGGCGTCGGGCCGCCCCCGGGCCGCATTGGCGGCGGGTGGCTGGCGCTGACCATCTGCTCTCCTTCTGCTGCGGCGCCCATGCCGGGCCACCTCGCCAAGGTGTCTCGCTTCTCCAAGATGACCGGCCGCAGCTTCCTGCCGCGCCACTGCAGGGGCAACCTGTTGTACGTGTCCGACACGCCGCCGCCGGTGTGCTAGGTCGAGAAGGAGAGGCGCGATGACGCGGCGGCTCTCCGTCCGGCGGCACCAGTTCTGAGGCTGCGACCAGGCTGCAGCCTACTGCCGAGGGATCGGCGGAGGCTGGCCACGACGGCGACTTCTCCCCGGCCGCGGCCGGCCATTTCTTCTCTATGGCGGACGACTGCCGTTTCTTCTCCACGGCGGACAGCGGCCCTTTTTTCTCCTTGAACGGCAGGTTTCTTCTCCTCGGCGGCGGCCGGCCGTCTCTTCTCCACAGCGGACCATTCTTCTCCTCGAACGGCAAGTTTCTTCCTCGGTACGGCCGGCCGTTTCTTCTCCGTGGCGGACGATGGCTGTTTCTTCTCCACGGCGGACGACGACTGTTTCTTCTCCTCGAACGGCAGCTTTCTTCTCCGTGGCAGATGATAGCCGTTTCTTCTCCATGCCGGACGACGGTGTGAGGAGAAGCGGGGCTTCATGTTCCTGGTGGTGTGGCCGCGGATCGCTAATTTTGTCCCTTTCTACAGCAATTATGTACTTGAGCGCTCAAACAGTGCAAAACAGACTACACTGTCGGACCAGCCCGCACCAGACCGGCCAATCATCTCCTATCTAAACGGTCTAAACCAGACCAATCCAAAGTAAACTGTGGCATACGGTTTGGTTTAAGGAACCAGCAGAACCCAGATCAAACCGGGAATGCACAGGCTGAGATATTGAGCACTTCAAAAGACATCCCAGCTCAACAAAAAAGCTAGAGCCTACATGTTTCCTCAACATGTCGATTACCATAGTGGCCCATATTCACCGATGACAGCTAAATGACTATTTGAAGATCAGGTAACTAATATCAAATCTTAAGTTACATTAAAATGACGAATCCTGATGCCAAACAAAGCATGCTGGACAAAGAACATCAGGTAACTAATATCAAATCTGAAGTTCCTTTAAAATTAACCACTGCTTATTATCTGCAAAATGAAATAACAGCAGGGAAGATAAAGTGGGTTTTATCACCTCAACTTTACGCCCATGAGTACATAAGAGGAACTGTTCCCTAAATTAGTTTATTTAAGTGAATAGATACATGAAAAATAACACAAGATTGTATGCCCTTTTCAATGTGTGAACCATAATGCTGACTTGTTTAATCAACCACAAATAAATCATACACCATGCTATAAAAAACAATGAACCCTACAGAAGAACAATTTGGGTAAAACATTTATGTTAATCTCTAGCAAATTGTTACATGCATGATCGAGCAAGGTGTCTGGTTCCCTTTTGAGCAGTTTATGCAAGTGTCTGGCACTGGTGCTTTACTTAGCAAGGACCAAGCAACATCATCAAACAAAAAATGGAAAAACATGGTGACAATATTCAGTAAGAAATACAAAATCTAGAAACACTTCAATATCAAAAAGCAAATCGGTAGCAAATAACTGGATGCAATGAAATTGATACACCATTCTTCTATCGGATCGGAACACAACAAAAACAAAGAACCTTACAACTGCATTACCATTGATGCAATAAAAGTACAGACCGCAGACCATTTTCTACTACTGTCTAGCTTCTTCAACGATTGATAGCTAGAAGGTGTAAACCTTGTAATAAACTTTTTTATCATAGAATATTAGATTAGATGTTAAGTGTGCACACATGATGGGCTAATGACTATAGAAATAGTCATCGATCATTATCTTAATCCAGTCACTGCAAGGCATGATCTCGGGAAAATAAAAAAATATCCGCAACTTTCTCAAGTAATCCAGTGCAAATGTGAACTGGAGATACCAAAAGCCCATGATGTCACAGTAGATGGTATTCTAATAGCTAAATCCAATGACTATCTAATTGTTGCAAGCTAAGCAAAATAAAGAATGTATACCGAGTAGCAGAATAGGACAGACTGAAAGGGATCACCTCAAGCAGCCAAACAAAGGGCATGATCTGGAAGCACTGTCTGCGCTAAAGGATCTCCTATTTTCTTATAATGATTGCATTAATTTAGACAACAACAAAGAATGAAATTTACACCAGTTGACTCAAAATAGGAAAACAAAGGCATTACCTAGAGGATCGAGATACCAATTGTTATCTTACATGTATCTTCAAAATAGGAAAACAAAGGCATTACCAGGTGTCTCGCTTCTCCAAGATGACAGGCCGCAGCTTCCTCAAAATAGGAAAACAAAGGCCTTTCACCAATCCGGAATAGGAGCTTCAAAAAACAGGGCAAAAAATAAGGAATGCTATGCACGGGCTCATAGCCTTCTCCCCAATCCTTGCTTCTCACAAAGAGACAGTAAGGAAGAAACGAGCAACAGCTAGTAGCACAATAGAACCAACAACACAAGAAAACTGCACAATACCAGCAAATCGACGAGAGACGGAAAGAGAGGAAGTAGGAGCTCACCTGCCTAACGGAGACGAGAATGCTCCGAGGAGGAGGGGCGTTGGCAGGCATCTCTCACCATTTTATGAGCCCATCATCTACACAAAAATTACCAGAAAAGTAATGAAAGAAAGGACCAGACCTAGAAAATAAAAGAGGCACCAATAAGTCAACATATAATAATTTGTTTTTCATTCGCCTTTGTTACAGGTTCAGTTGAATGTGTTAATTACAAAGGCACATAATCACATGAAGGTCTATCAAAAGAAATATCTCACATGATCACAAAGGCACATAATTGCAGTCAACAACTTTTATGGGAACATTAAAGAAATGTAATTATACATGTGAGGGCAAAGAGATTGCTCCTTTTCTATTGGATTGTTCCTTTTCTCTTCTTTCTTGAATCTATATCGTGTTCAGATAAACAATATATTAGAAAACTGAAATCAGACATAAGAATCAATAGGGAAAAGAGAGAGGGGCACCTAATATGGATTATCTGTGGGTTGCTTTATAAAGGGAGGAATCCAATGAGGAAGGCATCACTATGAATTAACACGGCCGAGGATGGACCTTCAAAGTATATACATATGTCTCAACTCTGTCTTATCATGGTACCAGTAAGCACAACTGGGGCATTCTCTGCATGGTAAGTAACAACATAAATAGTTTTAGTCACCAAAAGTTGTTTACAAGTGGCATTTCAATTGCTCACTCACATGCATATCTATGCTTGCAAATATTCATCTTTTGTGCAACAAAATCTTAAAATCACAAGAAAATTTCTGGTTTTGTGCCACAAGAGATCATTAGTGCCACAAGAGAGATGCATTAGTGCCACAAGAGAGATTCATCTTTAAATAACCGATTATTTAAGGAAATTTAAAAATATAGGCATGCATTAGTGCCACAAGAGAGATGCAGTTGCTTTTGTGCAAAAAAAAATGCATATATAAAATAGAACATCTTGGGAAAGACCTACTGATTATGCTTGATGAACCATGATTTACATGAAATATTAATATCATAGTAATGGTAAGATTATTTAAGGAAAATTTAAAAGTGAGGCAAAAATAAATTAATGCTACAACCGGATGCAAGAACATAAGAACAGAAGAGGGGCTTGAAGACCTCCCCTCTAAGAAAACAAATAGAGAGACTGCGTGTGTGAGATACTTGGGGCTTGAAGTCCTCATCTAAGAGCGCCTAACAGAAGAACTGAGAGGGCAACCTGGAGCAAAACCAGAAAACAAAAGATGGGATACTAAAGTGATCTGAACAATTAGTAGCAGTCAGTAAACTACTTAAAAGCATATCTAACCGCAGATCTTCTTTCTCAAATGATATAATCATGCACCCTAATCTCTCCTCCCGCGCCGGCGCCGCCCCGCGCTGGGCGGCCACCGCTCCTCCCTCCCTCAACCTCACCTTCCTCAACCTCCTCTCCCACTGCCCTCGCCTAGGGTGTCGCCGGGCAAAGCCCTAGTGGCGTGGTGGCGGACTTCCTCGACGTGACTTGGTACGGGGGCGCGGATCTCGCGCCATCAGCGGCATCGCACCAGTAGCACAAGAATTTACATAATTATGAAAAGAAAGAAGCATGAATATGAAACTATTGGCAGATACTTTCTATACTCATCACAACCAACATAAAAGGTGCTCGAAGGCCTCACCTCAGATCGATCAAGCAGAGGGATGTGGAGCACACCTCGGAGCAAAGAAGACCAGCAATGAACCTGCAAAGAGCACGCCTAAAAATCTGAACAAATAGTACAGGTTGCTTTCTTCAGAATTATTATGCAGCAAGATCCAGTTTAGCATCTTCCACTTCACAGTGTAGTTAATTGGTAAGACTGATTAGCTAAACACAAGATAAGAAATTATTCTAGAACATGCTTTGAACTCATACCATTTTGGGAACTTCTCACCGTTTTGCTCAATGAGCCGAGGAACATCACACCAGCGCATGAGAATCCTAAGTAAAATGGGAGTGCAAGGAGGTCACCATGTAAGCGAAATAGGTAAAATCAACCTTCACAATGATGAAAAAGAAAATTACTGTTTGGAAAAGATGTATTTGGGAGCTTCCCACCACTCAATGAACTGTCCGACATTGACGTGAATCATCATCTAAAACATTATGAACTGATCGTTATGGCTAACTCAGAAGAGAATTGAAGTAAATAGCGCATTTAGTAGCCAAATTATAAGGTGCAGTCCAAAACAAAACAAACTGTACTCCATATCAGAGATGACTAAACTAAAAATACACTAAAGAAAACTGTATCACCTCTTCCAACGAATAAACACTCTCCTTGACATCCATATGGCTTGACATGTGAACATGTGAGAGGACAGCAACAAGGAGTGTTTCATCCGTGTCTGCAATACTCACAGATTCATCTGTGTCTGCACTAACAGGCCTGCAAATGAGAACTTGATTCGGTTAAAGACAAAATGAATATTGATGGTTTCTGACATTTCTTGCAATGGAGGTCACCAGACAGCAAAAAAAATGCCCTTCATAAAAATTACAACGTCTGCCGCCGGCAAGTCAAATAACGGTTCATACTTTTCCCCGTCTGTCCAGCCCGCACCAAAAAGAAACTCTTCTCGACCATACCCTGTTCACGCCACGCACCAGCAGTTCAACACAGCTATCTGAACCAAAATGAGCTTTGCCATTAGATAACAAATTATAACCTAGCAGATACTAAAAGAGGAGGAGAAATATATTACCATAAGAAAAAATGCTGGGAAGCAAGCTTGGAAAGCATGAACCATCGGAAGAGCAGATCATGGGCTTGCATCAACCATTGCAGAATATGTACCCAAAAATAATTCCCGGTACAAACCAAAGCACACAAAATCTACAGTTAGTGGCACAAAGAGTTAGACAAGGATAATAAGGAGACAAAAATCGTAGAGGATCTGAAACAAAATGGAGCAGACGGGGGGAGAGATAATTAATTAATTATATAAATGTTGTAGTGTTGCATTTGTTTTCTGATTTCTGTTACCCTAGTGCCAAAAAGGTAACACTGCATCCATGTCTGGGAAATCTTAGCATCTGTGAAATGATAGTAACTATTCATTCAATCACCCTTTGAGTGAGAAATATTCTCTGTACATTGAAATACAGCAGTTACAGCATGAAGCTTATACTACCATTGGTTTATACTGCATAATTGCAGACATGTCTACCTAGAATGATACACAAATGGTATAAAATCAAGGTGCTATATTGAATTTTTTTTAAATCAAATGTTTGAGTTACAGCCATATTTTTTCCAAACAAAAGGAACCCTTTTTTCCAAGAGCTGGGCAATGATTAATAGAGATGAACAAAAATGCATGTAAATAGGAGTGGAGAAGTTGATCATATACCTCCATGTTCACCAAAACCAGTCAGCCTGCAAATTAAACAACAGCCGTTGGCAAATCTTGAGGAAAAGATGTAGCGTGAAGTGATTTGAGGAAGCCTCGTCCGCCCTGCGTGCTGGCTGCCTCGTCCGCCCTGCGTGCTGGCTGCCTCGTCCGCCCACCCTGGCCGTGCCATGCCCCAAGCTATCCCCCCTCCACCTCCTCCCTGCGGCGCATCGGCCCGCGTTCAGCCGCGCTGCGCCATGCCCGCGTCCGGCAGGCTCCGACCCGTGCCATCAGCTCCACCGCGCGGTCACCTTGCGCTGCTGCAGCTCGCACCCGCACCGCGGCGCACCTGGCCTCCCGCAGCACGGCGAGGAGCTCCCAGGGAGCCCGCCCGCTTCCGCGCCGCCTCCTCCCGCCAGACCTTGGCCAGGAGCGCCTCCTCCTCCTCCGCTTCCATCGAGGACAGCACTGCCGCCGCCACGCCCTGCACACGCATGCCCACGCCAAGGCCGGCGCCGCTCGCGCTTGACTCATCCACCGCCAACCCATGCTCTGTTGCGCACCGGCCTCACGCGGGGCTGGAGCAAAGGTGAGATCTGATGGGGGAGAAGGAGATCGCCATTGGGGAGGAGAGGGGCGGGGAGGATTGGGGGTCGTCATGGCTCCATGCCGATCTAAGTTTTCACCGTCTCCCGCGGTAGGAGACAGAAGGCGACGCGAATGAGCACCCTAGGCTGCCTCTGATGGCCGGGTCCCAAACGAAGCTGGCCCCAGCCGTCATGGGCTCGGTGGGACACAGAAGAAGTGAGAAAAAAAATTACCGATCGAACGGCTGTAGTGAAAAGCGGGATTGGCTCTGGTGGAATGGACGACCAGGATTGATGTGCCCCTCTCAGGTGCCTTGGATGGCCGGGTCTTCTTGGGACTTTTATAGGAGGAATTTCTATATATATCATAGAGTTTGTTAACACACTGGTATACACAAGTACTGGTGTAACTATTTGTCAAACTATGTAATGTGAAAACTATCTGTCGCCCCGCATCCCTCGAGTCTGCGCTGGTGCTCAATTTCACACAGGAGAATCTAACAATTTTATGTATTTATAGGAGTATAAGACCCTAAGAAAATTACCAAATTTCTTGCTGCGCAAAAAAAACAAAACATGGAAGGAAGTCATCCAATAGAAGAAAAGATAAAGATACTTAATGGTCGCAAACTACTATTTATGATTGTCAACACCCGGATTTTTAAGTCCGAATGCCTATTATGTCATACATCGCAATCCCAGGAATATTGTTGTTGCGAGGCATAATAGTTAAGTATCACAGTCATCATTCATTACAAACCATAAGTCTTACAAATTGGAATCACATGATCCATATTACACGAATAGTTGATCTGTTGATCAACGGACAACACAAGTTCATAGTTCAACATAGCGGAAGCGTAAGATACAAGGACTCTCTAGTCCACAGGCCAACGCTTGACGTCGGAAAGCGCTTAGTTGTTGTAGGCGTCCTGCTGGTCATCTCCTTGTTCATCTTCATACTCTGGCCATTTGAATAGCCAGGGACAAAGCCGTGAGTACGTTGAGTACTCGCAAACTAATTCAAGAAAAAGTGCTAGACATTCTAGTAGGGTTTGCTAAGCTCTAGTTTATTTGCATAAAGCTAGTTTTGGTTCACAAAGTTTTGAGAAAAACTTATTCAAGTGCTAACTAACCCAAGGGGGAACATTAGTGTCATTCCCACCATTCAAGTGGTGATTTCAATTCAATTCACCACAAGTCAATTCACCATCACCTTTCAACATCATTTTCAAAGATATGACATTGGAAACTGTATGGCCTTTCCAACCGTCCGTAACCGTGGACGCGGCTATTCGAATAGGTTTACACTCTGCAGAGGTTGCACACTTGTGCCACAACATTTGATTTCATCCGTCGGGATTTCCCCGAATAATCGTAACACAGTACGCGGATCATCAACCATAACCTTTCACTTACGAACCCTAGTATGAGCACCTCTCCCCATGAGCTTGGCCTCCCAAAGAAGACCAACCGTCAACCCGGGAACCGCACAGGCTTGGGCCGGACATTCACCTCATTTCGCATCATATCGTATCGTTTCTTTTGTGGTAGAGGCAGCTTTCGGCATAACCCCGATGACGCTTGTTTAGAGGGAACCCATACTAAGACGCATAAACTTCCAGTTAAGCCCTACCCATAATCAGGTATTGTGGGGGTACTTGAGAATTGGAAAGGTATCGCATTCAAACCAACATCATGTTTTATCAAAAATCACCATCTTCTCTTGGTCATATTCACCTTCAAAAATCATTCAATGGAATGCATCTTCATTCCAAGGTTTCAAATTCCTTTCAAAATCACAAAGTTCCCATCTAGAGTAGTCAAGTTTAGTTGATTAGCACTAGCTCTAAGTCATGAGGGGTGCTACCTTGCTTTGCTTGGAAGAGACTAACTCGCTACTCTAGTATCCAACTTGTACTTTGACCAAAGTTAACTATAAAAGTAAAATCATTTAGAAAACAAGTAAAAACTTGGGATGGGTTCTTATAAGAAAAGATAAGAAACATGGTGCCATGCCCCAAGGGGCTTTGCACTTTGCAAGAGTAAAAGCTTGCATAGTAATTTAGCTTGCCTTGGTAGTTCTCAAACTGTTCCTCCTCTTCCTCCTGGTAGCAACCTTCTTCTTCGGCGTACTCTCCGGTGCTACCGTCTAAATTTGAATACGAGTATAATTACTCACTAATTCAATGGCTATTCCACACATCACAAATAAACACACAACTACTCTATGCACACACATAAATAAACTAGGGTGCATGGGTGGTGGGATTTAAATAGGGTTTGTATTCTATATGTAAATGATAGTTTCCATAGGGTTCTTGAGAAATAATTTCCTCTCATGGAAATCTTCTTAAGATTTAATTTCTCCAACAATCATGGATGAACTCATCTTGACCTAGATCAAATGTTCATCATCATCATCATTTGGTAGAATGATTTAAATGAGGTGGAACACCTCATTCCATTTAAATAACACTATATTTGATTTAAATCTCAAGAAATTCATATAAGAGAGTTTGGAACCAGGGGTCCAAACATCCCATGAATTCATGTGAGACAAGTTTAAATGAAGTGTAAGACTTCACACAATTTAACTTTAATAGTTTTGGATAATATCAACTAGTTAACTAGTCAAAATATCCATTCACAAAACCATGGCATGATCATGCAAAGTGACCACACCATTTTATTGCATAAACAATTAGTGTAAGTCAAATGTGAGCTATTAGAGTTGGAAATAACTTAATATCTATTTTGGTTGATTTTTAAGAATTATTTGAATAGGGAAAAGTCCCTGGCTTGTTATTTTTGTCACATTAATTCTACAAAGAATTTGACCAAGAGGCCAGTGGCATTGGATAGAGAATTTCAGTGGCTTTCCAACAATGTCAAATTCACTAAATTTGGTTTAGCCAATTGGAAACTATTTAATTTCAAAGTTTGGGCAGTATTGAAAATGTTTGGAAAATGTTTAAAACGAATTTGAATTAAACAGGCCGGCGGGAAAAGCTAACGGGCTGAAATAGTTTAAACAGGCCCAAGGCCAGCCCACCACGCGTCTGTGCCCGCGTGGGCTGCCTGACAGGGGGTCCCGCATGTCAGCGGCGTTTAAACGCCGAAGCGGTACGAGGCGACGTGGAGCGTAGGATTAGAGAGGGATCTAACGGCTGAGGTGCATCGTCTTCTCCGGCGAGATGCCGAGGTTCTGGCGGCGAGCCTAGGGGGTGGGAGAGCTAACCAGGGCTCCCGCGGTGGCTGGCAGTGTGCGTGATGTCGATGTGGACGACGGCGAAGCTCCTGGCACCGGCGGCGTCTCCTGGATCGGCTCCAATCGACGGCGGCGAGGTGCGGTACTGGCGGGCTCCGACCTTCCAATTGGAGCAACTCCGGTGACAATCGAGTGAGTGGTTGGGTGGAGGAGAAGCAGTGGAGGATGGTGAACGTGGTGGTGTGCTCAGCTTCGTCCAGGGAACGCGGTATTTATAGATGGCCAAGGGTGCGGCTTGGCCGTGAAGAAGTCGACCGAGGTGCGGCGGTTCCGGCGAGGTGTTGGGCTAGGCGAGGGTGCTACGGTGTTCTCCTCGTCCAGGCGAATCTGTAGGTGGCGATGGCGCGGTCGGGCGGCGTCTGTGGGCGAGGCATTGTTTCCGTGTCTGCCGTGCTGGTCGCGGGATCGCGTTGTCGTCTCCGGCGACGGCGGGCACGGGTCGGGGTCGAGGGCATGTCTAGTGACTGCGTGGCGACGCGGCGATGCTCAACGGCTGGTCAGCGAGTCCAGGGCGTGCTCGTGGTGACGGCGCGGCGCGTGGCCAGTGTGTGCCCGCGGCGTGCACACGCGCGACGTGAGCGGCGTCCAGGGCGTCGTGGACGCGCGCTGGTCTGGGCGTTGTCGAGCTCCTCCTCGACCAGGGCTGATGCTAGGCGACTCAGTAGAGTGAGGTGGAGTGCAGGGACATGGTGGCCAGGGTCGGCGATGAAGGAGAGAGGGGGAGGTGCGGCATGGCCGGCATGTGGCCGGCATGGCCATGCCATGCATGTTCTCTCTCTCTCCCTAGGGTTTCTATGCTGGGGTTAGTGAGAGAGGGGACAGGGGAACCATTTGGTGCAAGTTGGGGTAGATTTTCTTGAGTAGATCACTATTTGCTATAGTGTATGCATAGTGTTCAAATTTGGAAAATTCAAAAATATCAAAAATGGAAATAATTCAAATGGTGAATGTTTTTGAAAAGTGAAAGTTGAGATAAGTTGTACTTGACCAGAGATGAGTGGAGGTGGTGGTGGAAAAATTGGATTTCAAAAATGGCCCAAAATGGCTAAGTGAAGATTGTTGAACTCATTATAAAGTTGCCACTTTGGATGAGCATAGCTAGTGATCAAAGATGAATTTGGCAGGGTGGTCTTCATCAAAGTTGTTCACCTTGATGTTGACTTTGAAATGGTGCAAGGAGTTAGCAAAGAATGGTTTGGGAAAATTGAATTGCAGGGGCTCAAAGTGGTGATCAGACTGAAATTGGCAGATTTGGTCATCATCACATGTGAGTGGGAAAAGTGTTGGAAATTCATTTGAATGGTGAACCCTTGATTCCAAAAGTTGTAATAAGTGTTTCACAACATTATTCAACTAATGGTGAAGACCAAATAGGTCTAGGGTTAAAATTTCGAAAAATGCCATAGAGCATATGTGAGGGTTTTTAGGGTTTTGCCCTTTTATTTGATTTTCTTCCTCTTTGATTTATTTGGTTGGTGATCTTCACATGATCACTCTAGGGTTTTAGAGCATATCAAGAACAAGTAATAACAATCATCATGGCATATCACTCAAATGCACAAGTCCTATGCATGGTACTATATGCAAAAGAAAAGTTTTTGTTGATTTGAAATTTTGTATTTCTGGAATTCTCTAACTTTCTTTTTCATTGAAATTTGGGGTGTTACAAACCCTTCCCCCTTACAAAAGATCTCGTCCCGAGATCAAAAAGAAAGTTAGGTACTAAAGAGATCTGGGTACTCCTTCTTCATGAAGTCTTCGCGTTCCCAGGTGGCTTCATCCTGGGTATGATTGCTCCATTGGATCTTTAGAAACTTGATGCTTCGGGTGCGGGTGGTTCTGTATGCTTCTTCTAGGATGCGAATCGGCACTTCGCGGTAAGTCAGATCCTTGTTGATATCCACCGATCGGTGATCGATGTTCTTGAACACTTCGGTCTTCTCAGGGACTTCAAGACATTTCCGGAGAAGTGAGATGTGAAAAACGTCGTGCACAGCCGACATTTCTTCAGGCAACTCCAGTTGATAAGATACTTCACCTCGGCGGCTGAGGACTTGGAAAGGTCCCACGTAGCGAGGTGCAAGCTTTCCTTTCAGCTGAAACCTTTGCATCCCTTTCAAGGGGGATACTTTGAGATAGACAAAATCTCCGATCTCAAAGGTCATCTCCCGACGTCTCTTGTCGGCGTAGCTCTTCTGTCTGGATTGCGCAGTCTTGAGGTACTCACGGATCTTGTGAACCTTCTCTTCGGCTTCACGAAGAACGTCTGGGCCGAAAACTTGACTCTCTCCGACTTCTGACCAGTTCAGGGGGGTACGGCACTTCCTTCCGTACAAGGCTTCAAAGGGGGCCATCTGTAGGCTGGCTTGATAACTATTGTTGTATGAGAATTCTGCGTAAGGTAGGCAGTCTTCCCACTTGGATCCGTATTCCAGTACGCATGCTCTAAGCATGTCTTCCAGTATCTGGTTTACTCTCTCAGTCTGTCCGTCGGTCTGAGGGTGATAGGCGGTGCTGAAATTTAGGCGAGTGCCTAGTCCTTCATGCACTTTCTGCCAGAACCTTGAGGTGAACTGTGATCCTCTATCTGACACTATCGATTTGGGGGTTCCATGCAAAGCGACTATTCTGGAGATGTAGAGTTCAGCTAACTTGGGGCCTTGATAGGTGGTTTTGACGGCGATGAAATGGGCGACTTTGGTCAATCTATCGACCACTACCCATATGGAATCATTGCCTTTGCTGGATTTGGGCAGTCCGGTGATAAAGTCCATTCCTACGGAGTCCCATTTCCATTCTGGAATCTGAAGGGGTTGCAACAGTCCGGCGGGTCTCTCGGTGTTCTGCCTTATCTCGCTGGCAGATGTCACACTTAGCGATATAGCTACCGATCTCTCTCTTCATTCCGTGCCACCAAAATTGTTCTTTCAGGTCCTGGTACATCTTGGTACCTCCGGGGTGGATTGAGTAAAGGGTGTCATGGGCTTCTTGCAGGATGACTTGTTTCAGGTCAGAGTCCGATGGTACGCAGAGGCGTTCTTTGTACCAAAGCACTCCGGCTTCGTCAATGGTGAATCCGGGGGCTTTTCCTGCGGCTATCTGTTTCTTGATTCCATCAATGCTAGCGTTGTCCTTCTGGGCTTCCTTGATCTGACCAATCAAGGTGGGTTGCAGTTCGATGCTGGCTAGGAATCCTTCACTCACAAGTTCAAGTCTGAACTGTTCAAACTCTTGGTGCAAACTAGGCTGTTCGGTTGCGAGCATGGAGTTCCACGGGCACGCCAGTCGACTCAAAGCATCCGCTACCACATTGGCCTTGCCGGGGTGGTAGTGAATCTCCATGTCGTAATCCTTGATCAATTCGATCCATCGGCGTTGTCTCATGTTTAACTCCTTCTGGGTGAAAATGTATTTGAGGCTTTTGTGGTCGGAGTAAATCTCGCATCGATTACCCATGAGGTAATGACGCCAAACTTTCAAGGCTAAGACCACGGCTGCAAGCTCGAGGTCGTGGGTTGGGTAGTTCTGCTCATGTTGCTTGAGTTGTCGAGAAAGGTAGGATACAACCTTTCCTTCTTGCATAAGCACGCATCCAAGTCCAGTCTTGGAGGCGTCGCAATATACGTCAAAGGGCTTTGCGATATCTGGCATGATCAGGATTGGGGCTGTTGTCAGTCTACTCTTGAGCTGTTGAAAGCTCTCTTCACACTTGTCGGTCCACTCAAACTTTCTGTCCTTTTTCAGCAGTTGGGTCATTGGTCGAGCGATGCTCGAAAATCCTTCTACAAATCTGCGGTAATATCCGGCTAATCCAAGAAAAGCACGGACCTCAGTTTGTGTGGTCGGAGCTTTCCATTCCATAACAGTTTTGATCTTGGCGGGATCTACGGCAATTCCTCCTGCAGACAAGATGTGTCCGAGGAATCCAACTTCTTCCAGCCAAAACTCACACTTGCTAAACTTGGCGTACAACTGGTGCTGTCTCAGGGTTTCTAGAACAATCTCCAGATGCTGTTCATGTTCTTCTTCGGACTTGGAGTAGACCAAAATGTCGTCGATGAAAACAGCGACAAATTTGTCCAAGAAGTTCATGAAGATCTTATTCATGAGATTCATGAAATAAGCGGGAGCATTGGTCAGTCCAAATGACATGACGTTGTACTCATACAACCCATATCTGGTGGTAAAGGCAGTTTTTGGAATATCGGTGGCTCGGATTTTCAGTTGGTGGTATCCAGTTCTAAGATCAATTTTCGAGAAAACTCGGGATCCGGTGAGTTGGTCGAACAAGTCTTCGATCTTGGGTAAGGGGTATTTGTTTTTGATGGTGACATCGTTAAGCTTACGATAGTCGGTGCATAAACGATTTGCACCATCCTTCTTGTCGACAAACAAGACGGGGGATCTCCAGGGGGATGCACTTGGTCTGATCAAACCTTTGGCTAACATGTCATCTATTTGCTTCTTCAGCTCCACAAGCTCGGCTGCGTTCATGCTGTAGGCTCTCTGGACGATGGGTCCAGTTCCGGGGATTAACTCGATGATAAACTCGATATCCCGGTCCGGGGGCATACCGGGTAGATCATCCGGAAACACATCAGGGTAGCGACAAACGACCCTGATTTGATCCAGAGTAGGCTTGGATACACTTTGGTTGCGGGTAAATTTTACGGGTAGTTTTTCAGAGACGTGCTCAACTACGATTCCGGTGCTGCTAGTCATGGTTATGGCTTTCTTGGCGCTCTATCAATCCATTGTGTTTGGACATCCAGTCCATTCCTAGGACAACTTCCAAACCTTTGGTTCCAAGTATGATGAGATTTGCAAAGAAATCAACATCATGGATTTTGATTGGCACATTTTTACAAAATTTTCTCGGGCTTTTGGGGGTTGATCCGGGGATTTGAACTATCATAACATGCTTCAAACTGAGGGGTTGACCTTTACTTGTTGATGCAAAATCGTCGGTGACCAAGGAATGCGATGCTCCGGAATCAAACAACACTCTAGCAGCGGTGTGGTTGACAGAAAACATACCCGGTACCACATCCGGGGCTTCCTGGGCTTCTTCGGCGTTCATGTGGTAGAGGCGGCCGTTGCGGTTGTTGGGGTTGTTGGGGCGAACTTCTTGCCGGTGGAGACACGGCGTTGCTGCTGAGCAGGAGCAGCGGTGTTGCCGGCGAGCTTGGCAAGACGCTTGGGACACTCGTTGGAGTAGTGCCCCACTACACCACACTCATAACAAGTGATAGTGCTCTTGTCCTGCTTGTTCGCAACGGGAATGGCATTGCTCCCGGTTCTGGGGTTGGTGTTGGTGTTGGTGTTGTTGGTGTTCGGGGCTCGAGGTGGAGCGCGGTTGTAGTAGTTGTTGTTGTTGTTGGGGTTGTAGCCTCCTGGCTTGGAGTTTCCTCCACTTCGGTTACGATAACCGGGCGAGAGTTCTGCATCGGGGTTTGTTATGTCTCGGATTGAAACCTCCGCTTGAGCTAGGGCGAAACTTTTGGGGTGGCTTGATCCACTCTGATTTGCCATGCGGCGCTTGCGGTTCTCATTGGCTTGGTTCAACTTGCCCTCCATCTGGATGGCGGAGTCAACAAGGGCTTCGAGGTCGGCGAAGGGGATGTTGACGAGGACAGTCTGCATCTCATCATGCAGCCCGTTCAGGAATCTCTCCTTCCTCTTTTCAACGGTGTCCGTCTCATCGGGGCATACCTTGACAAGGTGAGAAACTTGTCGCGGTACTCAACCACCGTCATGCGACCTTGTTTCAGTTCACGGAACTCATCCCTCATCTTCTTGATAAGACCCGGGGTACATGGTACTTGCTGAACTTGAGTTTGAAATCCTCCCAAGTCATGAATTGACCTCCGTTCATGGCACGGGTACTTGTCCACCAAGCGCGAGCTGGTCCAGCGAGGTAGTGAGTGGCGAACAACACCTTCTCGTTGGCTTCCACTCCAGCTACTTCCAGATTGTTCTCCATAGTCTGGAGCCAATCGTCGGCGTCGAGGGGCTCCTCGGTCTTGCTAAACACCGGAGGGTTGGTGTTCTGGAAGTTCTTGAGCTTGGATCCGGGGTGGTCATGATTTCCATGGCCTTGGGCGATGTTCTGCAAGGCGATGATGTTGGCTTGGCGCTCGGCTCTCTCGGTTTCCCGGTCTGCAAGCAGGGTTTGCGTAAGCTGCATCATCGCGTCGTTGGTGCAATTCGGAGGGGCCATCTGAAGGTATAGAAGATCATGAGATAAGAGGGAACATTCTATGGTTCATTTAAGTTTGAAAAACATTTGAAAACTTGTAATCTTTTCATGACAAACATAACATTCATTTATTCATGCAACACATAGTACAAACTACACACATACTCCAATGGTTTTAAGAACCATTCTCATGCTACGATACAAAGGACGGGATACAACTCACACCTACTATAAGTGAAACTAGTGCAACTACTCCTCATCGTCGATATCAATCGGGACGTAGTCATCCCTGTCCGGCCTCCAGAACTCGTAGTCCTCCTCCTCGGTGTTCTCGTCCTCCTCAAAGTCATCGTCATCGCTCAGAAAGGCGTCTCCTCCCTGAATATCGATGCCTTCATCGTCCTCCTCCATGTGACGAATCTGATCCTCCTGGGCCGTGACAGTGGCCTCAAGTGACGCGATCCGGTCGCGAAGGCGGCGAATCGTAGCGTCCTTCTTGGCACGCTGCTGGCGAAGGTTCCTGCGGTCGTTGTTGAGTAGCTTGATCGCCTCACCCTGCTCGATGATGTGAGCATGGGTCTGGTTCGCGTAAGCGCGAGAGGCGTCGAGGTCCCTCGAGTCCGGTAGAGCATGAAGTCCAAGTGATCCACATGGTGCCTCAACCGGGGTGGAGTGGCACATCCATGGGTCTTCCGTCAGAGTTACGCCGTGCGAGATGCGCAAAGCGTTCCTCACGAAGGGCTTCGGTATTCTGTCCGCACAGACGAGCAAGTGCTTCCTGAAGAGCACGTGCAAGCCCGTCGAGCCAGTTGCTTTCCCTGAAAGAGAAAAGGATCCTCTCCGAGGTGGGAGGCTCCAGCTTGCCCCTCAAGTCGGCAGTGATAATCCACTGCAGTTCCCCTCCCGGCTGGTCGTCCACCTGAATCCCGTGAAACTCGGGGTGTGGGCGGCCAAGGTGATCCGACAGGGAGTCGAGGTCATGCTCGAAGATCAAGCTTCCTCCGTTTCCAAGCTGATAAAACTTGGTGTTGAGGGGTTCATTCGGCTCCATCTGAAAGAGAATTGGATGAGTAAGTTAGAGAGTGCAAAGTGTGGCAAGGTTTTAAGTTGATTTAAATAAGATAGAACATGATCAAATTTTGGCAAAGTCTCAAAGACAAGAGTGTAGTAAATTTTCACAAATAAGTCCTTTCATTTGATTTCAAAGTTAAATTTTTCAGAACGCCCATTCTAACTAAGGTCTTCTAAGGTCAAACAATGGCTCTATACCAACTTGTCAACACCCGGATTTTTAAGTCCGAATGCCTATTATGTCATACATCGCAATCCCAGGAATATTGTTGTTGCGAGGCATAATAGTTAAGTATCACAGTCATCATTCATTACAAACCATAAGTCTTACAAATTGGAATCACATGATCCATATTACACGAATAGTTGATCTGTTGATCAACGGACAACACAAGTTCATAGTTCAACATAGCGGAAGCGTAAGATACAAGGACTCTCTAGTCCACAGGCCAACGCTTGACGTCGGAAAGCGCTTAGTTGTTGTAGGCGTCCTGCTGGTCATCTCCTTGTTCATCTTCATACTCTGGCCATTTGAATAGCCAGGGACAAAGCCGTGAGTACGTTGAGTACTCGCAAACTAATTCAAGAAAAAGTGCTAGACATTCTAGTAGGGTTTGCTAAGCTCTAGTTTATTTGCATAAAGCTAGTTTTGGTTCACAAAGTTTTGAGAAAAACTTATTCAAGTGCTAACTAACCCAAGGGGGAACATTAGTGTCATTCCCACCATTCAAGTGGTGATTTCAATTCAATTCACCACAAGTCAATTCACCATCACCTTTCAACATCATTTTCAAAGATATGACATTGGAAACTGTATGGCCTTTCCAACCGTCCGTAACCGTGGACGCGGCTATTCGAATAGGTTTACACTCTGCAGAGGTTGCACACTTGTGCCACAACATTTGATTTCATCCGTCGGGATTTCCCCGAATAATCGTAACACAGTACGCGGATCATCAACCATAACCTTTCACTTACGAACCCTAGTATGAGCACCTCTCCCCATGAGCTTGGCCTCCCAGTGAAGACCAACTGTCAACCTGGGAACTGCACAGGGCTTGGGCCGGACATTCACCTCATTTCGCATCATATCGTATCGTTTCTTTTGTGGTAGAGGCAGCTTTCGGCATAACCCCGATGACGCTTGTTTAGAGGGAACCCATACTAAGACGCATAAACTTCCAGTTAAGCCCTACCCATAATCAGGTATTGTGGGGGTACTTGAGAATTGGAAAGGTATCGCATTCAAACCAACATCATGTTTTATCAAAAATCACCATCTTCTCTTGGTCATATTCACCTTCAAAAATCATTCAATGGAATGCATCTTCATTCCAAGGTTTCAAATTCCTTTCAAAATCACAAAGTTCCCATCTAGAGTAGTCAAGTTTAGTTGATTAGCACTAGCTCTAAGTCATGAGGGGTGCTACCTTGCTTTGCTTGGAAGAGACTAACTCGCTACTCTAGTATCCAACTTGTACTTTGACCAAAGTTAACTATAAAAGTAAAATCATTTAGAAAACAAGTAAAAACTTGGGATGGGTTCTTATAAGAAAAGATAAGAAACATGGTGCCATGCCCCAAGGGGCTTTGCACTTTGCAAGAGTAAAAGCTTGCATAGTAATTTAGCTTGCCTTGGTAGTTCTCAAACTGTTCCTCCTCTTCCTCCTGGTAGCAACCTTCTTCTTCGGCGTACTCTCCGGTGCTACCGTCTAAATTTGAATACGAGTATAATTACTCACTAATTCAATGGCTATTCCACACATCACAAATAAACACACAACTACTCTATGCACACACATAAATAAACTAGGGTGCATGGGTGGTGGGATTTAAATAGGGTTTGTATTCTATATGTAAATGATAGTTTCCATAGGGTTCTTGAGAAATAATTTCCTCTCATGGAAATCTTCTTAAGATTTAATTTCTCCAACAATCATGGATGAACTCATCTTGACCTAGATCAAATGTTCATCATCATCATCATTTGGTAGAATGATTTAAATGAGGTGGAACACCTCATTCCATTTAAATAACACTATATTTGATTTAAATCTCAAGAAATTCATATAAGAGAGTTTGGAACCAGGGGTCCAAACATCCCATGAATTCATGTGAGACAAGTTTAAATGAAGTGTAAGACTTCACACAATTTAACTTTAATAGTTTTGGATAATATCAACTAGTTAACTAGTCAAAATATCCATTCACAAAACCATGGCATGATCATGCAAAGTGACCACACCATTTTATTGCATAAACAATTAGTGTAAGTCAAATGTGAGCTATTAGAGTTGGAAATAACTTAATATCTATTTTGGTTGATTTTTAAGAATTATTTGAATAGGGAAAAGTCCCTGGCTTGTTATTTTTGTCACATTAATTCTACAAAGAATTTGACCAAGAGGCCAGTGGCATTGGATAGAGAATTTCAGTGGCTTTCCAACAATGTCAAATTCACTAAATTTGGTTTAGCCAATTGGAAACTATTTAATTTCAAAGTTTGGGCAGTATTGAAAATGTTTGGAAAATGTTTAAAACGAATTTGAATTAAACAGGCCGGCGGGAAAAGCTAACGGGCTGAAATAGTTTAAACAGGCCCAAGGCCAGCCCACCACGCGTCTGTGCCCGCGTGGGCTGCCTGACAGGGGGTCCCGCATGTCAGCGGCGTTTAAACGCCGAAGCGGTACGAGGCGACGTGGAGCGTAGGATTAGAGAGGGATCTAACGGCTGAGGTGCATCGTCTTCTCCGGCGAGATGCCGAGGTTCTGGCGGCGAGCCTAGGGGTGGGAGAGCTAACCAGGGCTCCCGCGGTGGCTGGCAGTGTGCGTGATGTCGATGTGGACGACGGCGAAGCTCCTGGCACCGGCGGCGTCTCCTGGATCGGCTCCAATCGACGGCGGCGAGGTGCGGTACTGGCGGGCTCCGACCTTCCAATTGGAGCAACTCCGGTGACAATCGAGTGAGTGGTTGGGTGGAGGAGAAGCAGTGGAGGATGGTGAACGTGGTGGTGTGCTCAGCTTCGTCCAGGGAACGCGGTATTTATAGATGGCCAAGGGTGCGGCTTGGCCGTGAAGAAGTCGACCGAGGTGCGGCGGTTCCGGCGAGGTGTTGGGCTAGGCGAGGGTGCTACGGTGTTCTCCTCGTCCAGGCGAATCTGTAGGTGGCGATGGCGCGGTCGGGCGGCGTCTGTGGGCGAGGCATTGTTTCCGTGTCTGCCGTGCTGGTCGCGGGATCGCGTTGTCGTCTCCGGCGACGGCGGGCACGGGTCGGGGTCGAGGGCATGTCTAGTGACTGCGTGGCGACGCGGCGATGCTCAACGGCTGGTCAGCGAGTCCAGGGCGTGCTCGTGGTGACGGCGCGGCGCGTGGCCAGTGTGTGCCCGCGGCGTGCACACGCGCGACGTGAGCGGCGTCCGAGGCGTCGTGGACGCGCGCTGGTCCGGCGTTGTCGAGCTCCTCCTCGACCAGGGCTGATGCTAGGCGACTCAGTAGAGTGAGGTGGAGTGCAGGGACATGGTGGCCAGGGTCGGCGATGAAGGAGAGAGGGGGAGGTGCGGCATGGCCGGCATGTGGCCGGCATGGCCATGCCATGCATGTTCTCTCTCTCTCCCTAGGGTTTCTATGCTGGGGTTAGTGAGAGAGGGGACAGGGGAACCATTTGGTGCAAGTTGGGGTAGATTTTCTTGAGTAGATCACTATTTGCTATAGTGTATGCATAGTGTTCAAATTTGGAAAATTCAAAAATATCAAAAATGGAAATAATTCAAATGGTGAATGTTTTTGAAAAGTGAAAGTTGAGATAAGTTGTACTTGACCAGAGATGAGTGGAGGTGGTGGTGGAAAAATTGGATTTCAAAAATGGCCCAAAATGGCTAAGTGAAGATTGTTGAACTCATTATAAAGTTGCCACTTTGGATGAGCATAGCTAGTGATCAAAGATGAATTTGGCAGGGTGGTCTTCATCAAAGTTGTTCACCTTGATGTTGACTTTGAAATGGTGCAAGGAGTTAGCAAAGAATGGTTTGGGAAAATTGAATTGCAGGGGCTCAAAGTGGTGATCAGACTGAAATTGGCAGATTTGGTCATCATCACATGTGAGTGGGAAAAGTGTTGGAAATTCATTTGAATGGTGAACCCTTGATTCCAAAAGTTGTAATAAGTGTTTCACAACATTATTCAACTAATGGTGAAGACCAAATAGGTCTAGGGTTAAAATTTCGAAAAATGCCATAGAGCATATGTGAGGGTTTTTAGGGTTTTGCCCTTTTATTTGATTTTCTTCCTCTTTGATTTATTTGGTTGGTGATCTTCACATGATCACTCTAGGGTTTTAGAGCATATCAAGAACAAGTAATAACAATCATCATGGCATATCACTCAAATGCACAAGTCCTATGCATGGTACTATATGCAAAAGAAAAGTTTTTGTTGATTTGAAATTTTGTATTTCTGGAATTCTCTAACTTTCTTTTTCATTGAAATTTGGGGTGTTACAATGATCCAATTAATCGAGGTTGTTCTTTCACCAGGTCGCATAAATGCTTGGTCGGTAAGAGTGTTGTGATTAATAAGCAGTTCAACGTACAATAGAAGATAGAGAGGAAACTGAGATAGGGAGAATGGGCATACCTGTAGGCTGCAGCCAACCGTGGAATCAACTAACACAAAATCCTAGCTGCAAAACAAAAATTTGTTCTTTCAAAATTCCAGCCAAAAAAGTCGAGAATACCACAATTACTATAATACACGGCAAGAGACCCAACTCTACCGCTAACACTTTAAATGCTTCAACTATAGAGGCGACCTCTTAGTTACCTAGAACCTAACCAATTGGCGATCATGTAAGAATTCCAGAAATAATAATAATAATAATAACACCTACAGGCATGTCAACGAATAAATAACTTCCGGTTACTGAATCATTCGTGGACTATCATCCTACTTACCATAAATGTACAAATACATCACACAAATGATTAGGGCCAGAGATCCATGGTATAAAACATCTCTACATGAAAATAAAAGCCTTAAAAATGTAAGAGAACCACGCAATTGTATCTCCTCTGGTTGAGAAACAATTTTCAGCTCTAATGATAAACAATAGCAGAAGGGGAAAACAGGACTAAAGCTACCATGCCAGACAATAGCATTCAAGCTGTGTCGAACTGTCCCTATCAATATAAGCAGCTACCAATTTTAACCTGAACACCAAATTATATGGAACGGACATCAGTTACAAATTACAAGATGTGGCGAAGGGAAGGAATTCCTACTAAATAAGGAAGTGTTCCTGGATTCAGTTCAGTAAGATATTTTAAGAGGAAAAAGGCATGCATTCAGGCTACATATGACCTAACACAAAGCATGGATTCAGGCTATATATATGACCTAAACACAAACATGATATCATAGCTAAGCATCTCCACCAGATCTAAGCTAGGAACAGAGTGCATTAGGCTTGTCAGAAGGATTTTAAACAAGCTAGCTTAGCTTCACACCCAAGTCACAAAGTATCACTGGCTTCAGTGTGGACATGAATGCTCTCACTATATTATGTAGCAGCTCTAACCAAACTTCAGAAAGGCTTGACTACACTACTCTTATGAATAGAAACCATATAAGCAACAAACAAATATGCAGCAAGAATAGATTGACTACACTACTCTTATGTTTTTTTATTAGACTCGTGACTGAAACCCAGTAATAAGTACATAAATCCTCTAAGAGCATTTGACAATAGAGATTGTTGAGGACAAACTTACAGAAATGACGATGAGGCAAATGATATAAACAAAAGTGGCATCTAGCACCATGAGTCAGCCCTCTAAATATGGAAACTTCATAACTGGAGTGAACAATTATCCTACAAAAAGAAAACACCAAATCAATTCTAAGGACATTCGCAACTCACAAAATTGAGAAATTAATTAATCACGCGCCATATATAGAAAACAACGGTCAGTATGGCAACATTATTAGTTCTTGAAAGGATAAGAGAGTTAAACAATGGAAAATAAGTACCCTATACAATATTTACTTAAAACCTTATTCAACTAATGCAATCCTTATTCAAGCAACATAAATATAGAAGCTATTAGGAAATGCATATTCACACTCAAGATGAAAAATCAAGGGATGGTTATTATATTAGCATTCATAACAAAATAACCCTATACAATATTTACTTAAAACCTTATTCAACTAATGCAATCCTTATTAAAGCAACATAAATATAGAAGCTATTAGGAAATGCATATGCACACTCAAGATGGAAAATCAAGGAATGGTTATTATATTAGCATTCATAACAAAATAATAAAATAGAGGAAGATTCACCTACATAAGAGATAAGCACTGAATCCTCCTGCACCGATGTTGGTCGTTATCAACAACATCGTAGAAATCTTGGGCCACCCAAACGCAAACCTTCAAAGTAAAACCTCAACATGTGTAAAGCATTCAAGACATCAAGTAGAGAAAAAACATTAGCAAATTTGAAACATATGAGGCAATCTAACATCGTAAATCACCGGCCAGGTCCATTAAAGTGCTGCCAACTCATCTTAGCAAAACGAATCACATCCTAGTATCAGAAGGGAAGAAAGTAAACATCTCAGATCAAGAAGAATCCATCTAAAAATCTAGAAATAAAGAGAAAAAGAAGGGGAGGATAGTATCACGTCCTGGGATAAAAAGGGAAGAACAATAACACAAGGTAACATCTCAGATCAAGACGAATCCATCTAAACATCTAGAAATAAAGAGAAAGAAAGGGGACGATACCTATGGTAGCCATGGAGTTCACGAGTACCAATGGGGGTTGCTTTCCCTGTGGCTGAATCTGCTGGACGACTAAGCCTAGCCGCAAAATAAATTAGGGAGGAAGAGGAATCAGAAAGAGGAGCCCGGTTGCAAGAACGAAACGAAAAAACTTACCCGCTGCAGCCATCGGCAGTCCACCGCCGCCGTCCACGAGACGACCAGCCGTTCCCGTCTGCTCGCTGCCGCCACAGTCCAGTCCGACCGCCGCCGCCATCAGAGCTCCCGGAGTTCCTCCAGATGCGCCGCAAGTTGCTTCCGCTCCTACCGCTCGCCAAGTACGCCCACCTCTGCCGCCATTGGATTGGGGAAGGAGAAGAGGAGAGGGGACACGAGGTGGAGATTGGGTGAGGAGAGGAAGGCGGCGGATTGGGGACGAGAGGACGCCACTGATTGGGGGAGTGGTTTGGGATATTTTCTCCGATCCAGGGTTTCACCCGCAGTCGCCCCCACACAGTAAAAAGAAGACGAAGAAAGACGACACAAGCGGGCACCTGCGCTGTCTCCATTCGTCGGCCCCATGCGCGCCTGGTCCCACTCGGCATAGACATATCCAGAGGAGCAACAAGTGAAAAAAGAAATGACAACATCCAATGGCTGTAATGAAAAGCGGGGGTGAAACCACACTGTAGCTGGCGAATTTAACGGACCAGATGAATGTGCCCCGGCAAGGCCCCTGGCTGGCCGAGTAGCGTTGCATCCTTTATAGGAAGAATCTTGGGCTTCCGAATCTTCTTATTCTTCGGGTAGTGGGCCTTCAGTAAACCCCGGGTACTATCTTCGGCAGGCCCATTTGGGATGCCTATGTCACCGTGCGATCTGTTCTTCTAGAACGATTCCCCACCTGATCTGTGGGTTTCTCTATTTGCAACGTACACCGTTCATCGCTGCTATTAGGCTTAACCTGCGTCGTGCGATCTGGACTTCTAGAAGGTTTTGAGTTCGATCCGCGATAGCCCGTGTTCTTCAACGTGATTGGTCGCTCACATACGGCTGGGTGGAGACATGCATGCGCCATGCAGCGATATACATGCCACTAAATTTCGCGCGAGCCTAGCCCTAGTGGGTACAGCTGGTCGTACACTTTTTTTCTCTAACAGAGCAGTACACACGTCGGTCTGTTGGGTTCATCGAAGACATGCATTCACAGCTGGTCGACGCAGAGGAGCGCAGCGTGGTCGACGCAGAGGAGGACAGTGTGCTCGACGCAGAGGAGGCCAGCCCACCGTGCGGTGCACGCATGAAGGAGACGTCGCATTGTAGCAATTTCTTCAGTGATCGCAGCGTGGCGCGGCTGCCTACGCCTAGCACACGTACGTAGCATCATCTACCACCCATTAATTCACTTCACCTCTCAACTTCCTCGCCTCGGGTTGATAAATAGTGATCATCAACTTCATCGTCTTCATCTTTCCTCAAACCCTCTCCTCAAAACCCCCGGGAACTCAAAAACCATCATCCCGCTGCCATGGCCCCGCCCTACTCCCCATTTAGCACCTCCTTCGACGAGGTTAGCGACGAGGATAACCACCCAGAGAGGTGCCATTGGTAGGAGTGCGCGCCGGAGGAACCTCCTCGCCGCCGAAGGCGCCGGCGACGCATCGTCGCCGACTCCAAAACCCCCGACGAGTCGGTTGACACCTTCGTCCACC
The DNA here is from genome assembly GCF_019359855.2 of Lolium perenne. NCBI lineage: Eukaryota > Viridiplantae > Streptophyta > Magnoliopsida > Poales > Poaceae > Lolium > Lolium perenne. The sequence goes on from NC_067245.2 coordinate 196,110,724, forward strand.
GCCCCGACCCCGACGAGGTCCAGCGGATCAGCATCCTCTCCGACGCGGGCGTCGAGAGATACTTCGCCAAGGCGATGAAGAAGGGGGAGGCTGCCGAGGCGCGGAAGCAGCTAAGGGCGGCGCAGAAGAAGCAGTGAGGCGAGGAAGCATGCCGAGCTGGAGAAGCGGGCGGCAAGGAATGCCCGGGTCAAGGCCAAGCTGGCGAAGATGGCAGCGGTGGCGGAGAGGAAGGCCCGGAAGACGAAGTAGGCTAGGGTTAGATTATAAATAAATGTAGTATTGAATATTATGTGAATATTAGGGTGTCCACTAAATTTGGCCTGCTAATATATTGCATTTAAGGCCCAAACCCATTTGCCCACCTCGACTAATGGCCCTTTTCTGAGCCTAACTAACGAATATCATATATGAGCTATTTCAACTAGCAGACACATCGCATGGGAGCCATTTCAGCCAACGTCGTCGCGTTTCAGTCAATTTCCCTCAACGGTGTCGCACTCGCACAAGAGCTATTCGCCCGACAAGAAGGCGAGTCTGGCATCGAACGTCTGCGAAAAAATTATATCTGAGCTGAATGTATGGTGTGGTGTTGGTGCTCCCTTCTTTTGGGCCTCTAGAGCTGCTTATAGGTTCTTCACCAGAGAAGTCTAAAAGAAATGTCTGCCATCGTTGTGCTTGTTGCTTGTATCGCCGAAGAGGACGAGAAGGGTCAGAAGCTTCCTTAAGCGGCTGTAAAATTGGCTTCAGTTACAGGGATTCAGTGGGGTTGAGAAGAGAATGAAAGTTCCACGGAGATTCTATAAGCTTTTAGGATGAGGACGTCTGTTTTTACAATGCTGCATGATACTCTTGTTCGTGATGTTTAGTAAAGAATCACTAGCACTCTTTCTATGGATGTTCGAGGCACTTGAGTCCAATAGTCAAGCTGCAAATTGTTTTGAGCGTAGCTTGTCTACCATTAGAATAAGTTTCATCATGTTTTAGACTACGTGGACCGTATGGCTGGCGATTACATAGTACCTAATGATCCTACTTTCACCTAAGTTCATGATAAAGTTAAAAATCCTAGATTCTGGCCCTTTTTCAAAGACGTCATTGGAGATATTGATGGAACACACATTCGTGTCATTATTGCCGAGAAGGACATCAAATACACAAACATGAAAGGTTATACAAGTCAGAATGTCTTAGCAATTTGCGATTTTGACATGGGGTTCATATTTGTTGTTAATGGATGGCCTGGATCTGTTCACGACACATGTGTATTGGCTGATGCCCGCCCAAACTTCTCCAATTTTCCACAGCCTCCTCATGGTGATAAATTTCAATATGGAGTATGTACACACTATATTTGCTCATATATATTGTAGTGTTGTTTTTAGTTTTGTCTTAAGCAGGAAAGTTGACTCTCGATATCCTAGCAGAACAGGTTATATATCTATCCCCATTCATAGGAATGCTACCATGTTACAGATTTTCAAGGGGCTCCCCCATAAAACATGCAGGAGAAATTCAACCATCGCCATTCAGCTCTACGAAATGTTATTGAAAGAGCATTTGACGTTCTAAAGATGAAGTGGCGCATTCTACTAGGTATACCACATTATGATCCTCTAACGAAAATGATCACCACATTATGGTCCCGATACGCCAATAATGATGACTACGGTGACATGGAAGTACATGCCGCTTATGGGGTAGATACCAACTGGTATCAGGATTCGGGTGCAACACACCACATCACCGGTGAGCTCAATAATCTGACGCTCCGGGATGCCTATAAGGGTTATGACAAGGTCAACACCGCTAATGGGCAAGGTATGAGTTTTTCACATGTTGGTCACTCTGTAATTCGTAACCCTTCCAAAAAAATTGAGCTTTGTAATGTCCTACATGTTCCGAATGCGTCTAAAAGTTTGCTCTCCGTTCATCGCTTCACATATGATAATCATGTTTTCATAGAGTTTCCCCTTCTTATTTTGATTAAGGATCAGGTCAGCCAGATAATCATCCATAGAGGGAGGTGTGTTGGCGGCCTCTATCCCTTGATTTCGTCCCTGTCATCCTCAAGATCACCAAAGCATGCCTTTTTCGCCGCGAAGCCGTCCTAGTCTCAATGGCACAGTTGTCGAGGTCATCCTTCTCTAGTTATTGTTAGGCAAATTATAATAAAAAATAAACTCCCTTATGTTAGAGATACTAGTAGTACTTCAGTTTGTGATCCCTGTCAACAGGCTAAGAGTCATCAGCTTCCATATCCTATATCTATCAGTGTATCTACACTACCCTTGAAGTTAGTCTTTTCTCATGTATGGGCCCTGCACCTTCTTCTCTGTTGGTTGTCATGACTATTATGTAAGCTTTATCGATTATTATAATAAATTTACTTGGATTTACTTGCTTAAGAAAAAGTCTGATGTCTTTGATGCCTTTGTCAACTTTCAAACACTTGTTGAGCGTAAGTTTGACGGAAAGATCCTTACTGTCCAATCTGACTTGGGAGGTGGATATATCAAATTAAACTCTTTATTCCAAATACAGGGGATATCTCATCATGTTTCTTGTCCACATGCTCACCAACAGAACGGCTCTGCTGAGCGCAAACACCGCCACATTGTTGAGGTTGGCCTTGCTCTTCTTGCACATGCTGGTATGCCCTTAAAATTCTGGGATGAAGCATTTCTTACAGCCACCTATCTCATTAATATGCTCCCTAGCAAATTTATAAATAATGATACTCCAGTTCATTGTGTTATTGGTACACAACCAAATTATTCATCCCTTCGTGTCTTTGGTTGTGCATGTTGGCCTAATCTTCGTCCCTACAACAAGCGCAAACTTGCGTTTCGCTCCAAACAATGTGTTTTTCTTAGCATAGTCCACGTCACAAAGGTGTTAAATGCCTTGAAGTAGCCACCGGTAGAGTTCACATCTCTCATGACGTTGTTTTCGATGAGGCTGTTTTTCCCTTCAAATCCTTACATCCGCCCTGTCCCTATGTCACCTAGGTTGTGGCATCTCCTCCGCGCACACACGCGTCTCGTGGTATTGTTAAACCTCGGGAATACAAGGATATCACTGTACGATGGCTTCTCTCATGCACCACTGTTGAACCAGCTAATCTTCCTTCTGCGTTGGCTGATCCGAATTGGAAGGAGAAATGCATGGATGATGAGTTTGGGGCTCTTATGAACAATAAAACATGGAGGTTGGTACCACCACATGAAGGTAATAATGTTATTGATTGCCGTTGGATCTATAAAATCAAGCGCAAATCAGATGGTTCCATTGATAGATATAAGGCTAGACTTGTAGCCAAAGGATTCAAGCAACGTGATACGTCTCAAACGTATCTATAATTTCTTATGTTCCATGCTAGTTTTATGACAATACCTACATGTTTTGTTCACACTTTATATCGTTTTTATGCATTTTCCGGAACTAACCTATTGACGAGATGCCGAAGTGCCAGTTCCTGTTTTCTGCTGTTTTTGGTTTCAGAAATCCTAGTAAGGAAATATTCTCGGAATTGGACGAAATCAATGCCCAGCATCCTATTTTTCCACGAAGCTTCCAGAACACCCGAGAGCCAGCAGAGGGGGGCCACAGGGCCACCAGACGCTAGGGCGGCGCGGCCTGGACCCTGGGCGCGCCCCCCTACTGTGTTGTCGCCTCGTTAGCCCTCCGACTCCGCCTCTTTGCCTATTTAAGCCTCCCTGACCTAAAACCTCAATACGAAAAGCCACGGTACGAGAAACCTTCCAGAGCCGCCGCCATCGCGAAGCCAAGATCTGGGGGACAGGAGTCTCTGTTCCGGCACGCCGCCGGGACGGGGAAGTGCCCCCGGAAGGCTTCTCCATCAACACCACCGCCATCTTCATCACCGCTGCTGTCTCCCATGAGGAGGGAGTAGTTCTCCATCGAGGCTAAGGGCTGTACCGGTAGCTATGTGGTTAATCTCTCTCTCTGTACCCCAATACAATGATCTCATGAATTGCTTTGCATGATTGAGATCCATATGATGAGCTTTGTATCACTATTCATCTATGTGCTACTCTTGTGATGTTATTAAAGTAGTCTATTCCTCCTTCACGGTGTAATGGTGACAGTGTGTGCATCGTGTAGTACTTGGCGTAGGTTATGATCATAATCTCTTGTAGGTTATGGAGTTAATTATTACTATGATAGTATTGATGTGATTTATTCCCCCTTCATAGTGTAAAGGTGATAGTGTGTATGCTATGTTAGTACTAGGTTTAAGTTGCAAAGATCTATTATGCTCTAAAGGTTACTTAAACATGAATATCGAATGTTGTGAAGCTTGTTAACTCCGGCATTGAGGTGCTCTAGTAGCCCTATGCAACGAATGGTGTTCATTATCAAACAAGAGTATATGTAGCACAAAGGAAGAGAACTTATTTATTTATGTGATCAATGTTGAGAGTGTCTGATACGTCTCCGACGTATCGATAATTTCTTATGTTCCATGCCACATTATTGATGTTATCTACATGTTTTATGCACACTTTATGTCATATTCGTGCATTTTCTGGAACTAACCTATTAACAAGATGCCGAAGTGCCGATTCTTTGTTTCTGCTGTTTTTGGTTTCATAAATCCTAGTAAGGAAATATTCTCGGAATTGGACGAAATCAAAGCCCAGGGGCCTATTTTTCCACGAAGCTTCCAGAAGTCCGAAGGAGAGACGAAGAGGGGCCACGAGGGGGCCACACCCTAGGGCGGCGCGGCCCCCCCTTGGCCGCGCGGCCCTGTGGTGTGGGGCCCCCGTGCCACCTCTTGACCTGCCCTTCCGCCTACAAATAGCATCCGTGACGAAACCCCCAGTACCGAGAACCACGATACGGAAAACCTTCCAGAGACGCCGCCAACGCCGATCCCATCTCGGGGGATCCAGGAGATCGCCTCCGGCACCCTGCCGGAGAGGGGAATCATCTCCCGGAGGACTCTACGCCGCCATGGTCGCCTCCGGTGTGATGTGTGAGTAGTCTACCCCTGGACTATGGGTCCATAGCAGTAGCTAGATGGTTGTCTTCTCCCCATTGTGCTATCATTGTCGGATCTTGTGAGCTGCCTAACATGATCAAGATCATCTATCTGTAATTCTATATGTTGCGTTTGTTGGGATCCGATGAATAGAGAATACTTGTTATGTTGATTATCAAAGTTATACTTATGTGTTGTTTATGATCTTGCATGCTTTCCGTTACTAGTAGATGCTCTGGCCAAGTAGATGCTTGTAACTCCAAGAGGGAGTACTTATGCTCGATAGTGGGTTCATGCTCGCATTGACACCGGGACAAAGGATGTAAAGTTCTAAGATTGTGTTGTGCTGTTGCCACTAGGGATAAAACATTGATGCTATGTCTAAGGATGTAGTTGTTGATTACATTACGCACCATACTTAATGCAATTGTACATTTGCTTTGCAACTTAATACTGGAAGGGGTTCGGATGATAACCTGAAGGTGGACTTTTTAGGCATAGATGCAGTTGGATGGCGGTCTATGTACTTTGTCGTAATGCCCAATTAAATCTCACTATACTCATCATGATATGTATGTGCATTGTCATGCTCTCTTTATTTGTCAATTGCCCAACTGTAATTTGTTCACCCAACATGCTGTTTGTCTTATGGGAGAGACACCTCTAGTGAACTGTGGACCCCGGTCCAATTCTCTTTACTGAAATACAATCTACTGCAATACTTGTTCTACTGTTTTCTGCAAACAATCATCTTCCACACAATACGGTTAATCCTTTGTTACAGCAAGCCGGTGAGATTGACAACCTCACTGTTTCGTTGGGGCAAAGTACTTTGGTTGTGTTGTGCAGGTTCCACGTTGGCGCCGGAATCCCTGGTGTTGCGCCGCACTACATCCCGCCGCCATCAACCTTCAACGTGCTTCTTGGCTCCTCCTGGTTCGATAAACCTTGGTTTCTTTCTGAGGGAAAACTTGCTGCTATGCGCATCATACCTTCCTCTTGGGGTTCCCAACGAACGTGTGAGTTACACGCCATCAAGCATATTTTTCCGGCGCCGTTGCCGGGGAGATCAAGACACGCTGCAAGGGGAGTCTCCACTTCTCAATCTCTTTACTTTGTTTTTGTCTTGCTTAGTTTTATTTACTACTTTGTTTGCTGCACTAAATCAAAATACAAAAAAATTAGTTGCTAGTTTTACTTTACTTGCTATCTTGTTTGCTATATCAAAAACACAAAAAAATTAGTTTACTTGCATTTACTTTATCTAGTTTGTTTTATTTACTGTTGCTAAAATGGCCAACGCTGAAAATACTAAGTTGTGTGACTTCACAACTACAAATAATAATGATTTCTTATGCACACCTATTGCTCCACCTGCTACTACAGCAGAATTCTTTGAAATTAAACCTGCTTTACTGAATCTTGTTATGCGAGAGCAATTTTCTGGTGTTAGTTCTGATGATGCTGCTGCCCATCTTAATAATTTTGTTGAACTATGTGAAATGCAAAAATATAAAGATGTAGATGGTGATATTATTAAACTAAAATTGTTCCCTTTCTCAATAAGAGGAAGAGCTAAAGATTGGTTGCTATCTCTGCCTAAGAATAGTATTGATTCATGGACTAAATGCAAGGATGCTTTTATTGGTAGATATTATCCCCCTGCTAAAATTATATCTTTGAGGAGTAGCATAATGAATTTTAAACAATTAGATACTGAACATGTTGCTCAAGCTTGGGAAAGAATGAAATCTCTGGTTAAAAATTGCCCAACCCATGGACTGACTACTTGGATGATCATCCAAACCTTCTATGCAGGACTAAATTTTTCTTCACGGAATTTATTGGATTCAGCTGCTGGAGGTACCTTTATGTCCATCACTCTTGGTGAAGCAACGAAGCTTCTTGATAATATGATGATCAACTACTCTGAATGGCACACGGAAAGAGCTCCACAAGGTAAGAAGGTAAATTCTGTTGAAGAAACCTCTTCCTTGAGTGATAAGATTGATGCTATTATGTCTATGCTTGTGAATGGTAGACCTAATGTTAATTCTAATAATGTTCCGTTAGCGTCATTGGTTGCTCAAAGAGAATATGTTGATGTGGATTTCATTAAAAATAATGATTCTAGGCCATATCCTCTTAATGGTAATTCTTATGGTAAATATGCTTCACCTAACGAAGAAAAGATGCTAGAAATTGAAAGATCCACCAAGAGCTTTATGCAATCACAATATGAGCAAAATAAATTGTTTACTAAAACTATGAATGAGCAATCTACCTTGTTGAAGAATATAGGGAATCAACTTGAAAATCTGAATAGGGAGATCTCGGGGTTGCAAACTAAACTTGCTAATGCTGAAACCCGAATCTCATACATGTCTGCATCACAATCTTCTTTAATTAATAAAATGGCTGCTAAACCTGAGGATTTAGATGATAAAATTACTACTACAGCAAATGCCATTCAAGGTAGAATTAATGAGAATATAAGATTAATGGCTGAACTGCGTGCTAGGTGGGATAGAGAAGAAAATGAAAAACTAGCTAAAGAGAAGAATGTAGCTAAAGTTTGGACTATTACCACCACTAGTAATGCTAATGCTACACATGTTGCTGCACCTCCTACCATTAATAATAAAAGAATTGGTGTTAGCAATGTTTCCACTTCTAATGCAAAGCGCGAAAAATTGCCTGAAACTGCTAAAACTGCTGAAACTGCCTGTGATAAAGCTGCTGAAATTTTTTCCAACATTGGGGATGATGATCCCATTGCTTTAGATTATAATGGTTTGAATTTTGATGATTGCCACATCTCTGAAGTTATAAAGTTCTTGCAAAAACTTGCTAAAAGTCCTAATGCTAGTGCTATAAATTTGGCTTTCACGCATCATATTACAAATGCTCTCATAAAAGCTAGAGAAGAGAAACTAGAGCGCGAAGCCTCTATTCCTAAAAAGCTAGAGGATGGTTGGGAGCCCATCATTAAGATGAAAGTTAAAGATTTTGATTGTAATGCTTTATGTGATCTTGGTGCAAGTATTTCTGTTATGCCTAAGAAAATTTATAATATGCTTGACTTGCCACCGCTGAAAAATTGTTATTTGGATGTTAATCTTGCTGATCATTCTACAAAGAAACCTTTGGGTAAAGTTGATAATGTTCGCATTACCGTTAACAATAACCTTGTTCCCGTTGATTTTGTTGTCTTGGATATTGAATGCAATGCATCTTGTCCCATTATATTGGGAAGACCTTTTCTTCGAACTGTTGGTGCTACTATTGATATGAAGGAAGGTAATATAAAATATCAATTTCCTCTCAAGAAAGGTATGGAACACTTCCCTAGAAAGAGAATGAAGTACCCTTTTGATTCTATTATGAGAACAAATTATGATGTTGACACTTCGTCTCTTGATAATACTTGATACACACTTTCTGCGCCTAGCTGAAAGGCGTTAAAGAAAAGCGCTTATGGGAGACAACCCATGTTTTTACCTACAGTACTTTGTTTTTATTTTGTGTCTTGGAAGTTGTTTACTACTGTAGCAACCTCTCCTTATCTTAGTTTTGTGTTTTGTTGTGCCAAGTTAAGCCGTTGATAGAAAAGTAAGTACTAGATTTGGATTACTGCACAGTTCCAGATTTCTTTGCTGTCACGAATCTGGGTCCACCTCCCTGTAGGTAACTCAGAAAATTAAGCCAATTTACGTGCATGATCCTCAGATATGTACGCAACTTTCATTCAATTTGAGCATTTTCATTTGAGCAAGTCTGGCGCCATTTTAAAATTCGTCAATACGAACTGTTCTGTTTTGACAGATTCTGCCTTTTATTTCGCATTGCCTCTTTTGCTATGTTGGATGAATTTCTTTGATCCACTAATGTCCAGTAGCATTATGCAATGTCCAGAAGTGTTAAGAATGATTGTGTCACCTCTGAATATGTCAATTTATATTGTGCACTAACCCTCTAATGAGTTGTTTCGAGTTTGGTGTGGAGGAAGTTTTCAAGGATCAAGAGAGGAGTATGATGCAACATGATCAAGGAGAGTGAAAGCTCTAAGCTTGGGGATGCCCCGGTGGTTCACCCCTGCATATATCAAGAAGACTCAAGCGTCTAAGCTTGGGGATGCCCAAGGCATCCCCTTCTTCATCGACAACATTATCAGGTTCCTCCCCTGAAACTATATTTTTATTCCATCACATCTTATGTGCTTTTTCTTGGAGCGTCGGTTTGTTTTTGTTTTTTGTTTTGTTTGAATAAAATGGATCCTAGCATTCACTTTATGGGAGAGAGACACGCTCCGCTGTAGCATATGGACAAGTATGTCCTTGGTTTCTACTCATAGTATTCATGGCGAAGTTTCTCCTTCGTTAAATTGTTATATGGTTGGAATTGGAAAATGATACATGTAGTAATTGCTATAAATGTCTTGGGTAATGTGATACTTGGCAATTGTTGTGCTCATGATTAAGCTCTTGCATCATATGCTTTGCACCCATTAATGAAGAAATACATAGAGCATGCTAAAATTTGGTTTGCATATTTGGTTTCTCTAAGGTCTAGATAATTTCTAGTATTGAGTTTGAACAACAAGGAAGACGGTGTAGAGTCTTATAATGTTTTCAATATGTCTTTTATGTGAGTTTTGCTGCACCGGTTCATCCTTGTGTTTGTTTCAAATAAGCCTTGCTAGCCTAAACCTTGTATCGAGAGGGGATACTTCTCATGCATCCAAAATACTTGAGCCAACCACTATGCCATTTGTGTCCACCATACCTACCTACTACATGGTATTTTCCGCCATTCCAAAGTAAATTGCTTGAGTGCTACCTTTAAAATTCCATCATTCACCTTTGCAATATATAGCTCATGGGACAAATAGCTTAAAAACTATTGTGGTATTGAATATGTAATTATGCACTTTATCTCTTATTAAGTTGCTTGTTGTGCGATAACCATGTTCACTGGGGACGCCATCAACTATTTATTGTTGAATTTCATGTGAGTTGCTATGCATGTCCGTCTTGTCTGAAGTAAGAGAGATCTACCACCTTATGGTTAAGCATGCATATGTTAGAGAAGAACATTGGGCCGCTAACTAAAGCCATGATCCATGGTGGAAGTTTCAGTTTTGGACATATATCCTCAAATCTCAAATGAGAAAATTATTAATTGTTGTTACATGCTTATGCATAAAAGAGGAGTCCATTATCTGTTGTCTATGTTGTCCCGGTATGGATGTCTAAGTTGAAGAATAATCAATAGCGAGAAATCCAATGCGAGCTTTCTCCTTAGACCTTTGTACAGGCGGCATAGAGGTACCCCTTTGTGACACTTGGTAAAAACAATGCATTGTGATGATCCGGTAGTCCAAGCTAATTAGGACAAGGTGCGGGCACTATTGGTACACTATGCATGAGGCTTGCAACTTATAAGATATAATTTACATGATGCATATGCTTTATTACTACCATTGACAAAATTGTTTCATGTTTTCAAAATCAAAGCTCTAGCACAAATATAGCAATCGATGCTTTTCCTCTATGAGGACCATTCTTTTACTTTCAATGTTGAGTCAGTTCACCTATTTCTCTCCACCTCAAGAAGCAAACACTTGTGTGAACTGTGCATTGATTCCTACATACTTGCTTATTGCACTTATTATATTACTCTATGTTGACAATATCCATGAGATATACATGTTACAAGTTGAAAGCAACCGCTGAAACTTAATCTTCTTTTGTGTTGCTTCAATGACTTTACTTTGAATTATTGCTTTATGAGTTAACTCTTATGCAAGACTTATTGATGCTTGTCTTGAAGTGCTATTCATGAAAAGTCTTTGCTTTATGATTCACTTGTTTACTCATGTCATATACATTGTTTTGATCGCTGCATTCACTACATATGCTTTACAAATAGTATGATCAAGATTATGATGGCATGTCACTCCAGAAATTATCCGTGTTATCGTTTTACCTGCTCGGACGAGCAGAACTAAGCAGGGATGCTGATATGTCTCCGACGTATCGATAATTTCTTATGTTCCATGCCACATTATTGATGTTACCTACATGTTTTATGCACACTTTATGTCATATTCGTGCATTTTCTGGAACTAACCTATTAACAAGATGCCGAAGTGCCGATTCTTTGTTTCTGCTGTTTTTGGTTTCAGAAATCCTAGTAAGGAAATATTCTCGGAATTGGACGAAATCAAAGCCCAGGGGCCTATTTTTCCACGAAGCTTCCGTAAGTCCGAAGGAGAGACGAAGAGGGGCCACGAGGGGCCACACCCTAGGCGGCGCGGCCCCCCTTGGCCGCGCGGCCCTGTGGTGTGGGGCCCCCGTGCCGCCTCTTGACCTGCCCTTCCGCCTACAAATAGCCTCCGTGACGAAACCCCCGGTGCAGAGAACCACGATACGGAAAACCTTCCGGAGACGCCGCCAACGCCGATCCCATCTCGGGGATCCAGAGATCGCCTCCGGCACCCTGCCGGAGAGGGGAATCATCTCCCGGAGGACTCTACGCCGCCATGGTCGCCTCCGGTGTGATGTGTGAGTAGTCTACCCCTGGACTATGGGTCCATAGCAGTAGCTAGATGGTTGTCTTCTCCCCATTGTGCTATCATTGTCGGATCTTGTGAGCTGCCTAACATGATCAAGATCATCTATCTGTAATTCTATATGTTGCGTTTGTTGGGATCCGATGAATAGAGAATACTTGTTATGTTGATTATCAAAGTTATACTTATGTGTTGTTTATGATCTTGCATGCTTTCCGTTACTAGTAGATGCTCTGGCCAAGTAGATGCTTGTAACTCCAAGAGGGAGTACTTATGCTCGATAGTGGGTTCATGCCTGCATTGACACCGGGACAAGGATGAGAAAGTTCTAAGGTTGTGTTGTCTTGTTGCCACTAGGGATAAAACATTGATGCTATGTCTAAGGATGTAGTTGTTGATTACATTACGCACCATACTTAATGCAATTGTCTGTTGCTTTGCAACTTAATACTGGAAGGGGTTCGGATGATAACCTGAAGGTGGACTTTTTGGGCATAGATGCAGTTGGATGGCGGTCTATGTACTTTGTCGTAATGCCCAATTAAATCTCACTATACTCATCATGATATGTATGTGCATTGTCATGCTCTCTTTATTTGTCAATTGCCCAACTGTAATTTGTTCACCCAACATGCTGTTTGTCTTATGGGAGAGACACCTCTAGTGAACTGTGGACCCCGGTCCAATTCTCTTTACTGAAATACAATCTACTGCAATACTTGTTCTACTGTTTTCTGCAAACAATCATCTTCCACACAATACGGTTAATCCTTTGTTACAGCAAGCCGGTGAGATTGACAACCTCACTGTTTCGTTGGGGCAAAGTACTTTGGTTGTGTTGTGCAGGTTCCACGTTGGCGCCGGAATCCCTGGTGTTGCGCCGCACTACATCCCGCCGCCATCAACCTTCAACGTGCTTCTTGGCTCCTCCTGGTTCGATAAACCTTGGTTTCTTTCTGAGGGAAAACTTGCTGCTGTGCGCATCATACCTTCCTCTTGGGGTTCCCAACGAACGTGTGAGTTACACGCCATCAGTGTCCACTAGTGAAAGTATGATCCCTAGGCCTTGTTTCCAATACTGCAAACACCGCTCGTTTACTGTTCTACTGCATGTTTACTTCCTGCGATATTACTACCATCAACTGCACGCCAGCAAGCACTTTTCTGGCGCCGTTACTACTGCTCATATTCATTCATACCACTTGTATTTCACTATCTCTTCGCCGAACTAGTGCACCTATACATCTGACAAGTGTATTAGGTGTGTTGGGGACACAAGAGACTTCTTGTATCGTGATTGCAGGGTTGCTTGAGAGGGATATCTTTGACCTCTCCCTCCCTGAGTTCGATAAACCTTGGGTGATCCACTTAAGGGAAACTTGTTGCTGTTCTACAAACCTCTGCTCTTGGAGGCCCAACACTGTCTACAAGAATAGAAGCACCCGTAGACATCAAGCACTTTTCTGGCGCCGTTGCCGGGGAGGAAAGGTAAAAGGCACTCATACTCCGGTCCCAGGTAAAGTACTTTTCTGGCGCCGTTGTGTGTGTGCTCGAAGCTATTTCCTTTAGATCATGCAATTGCATCTTTTTGTTTCTTGTTTTACACTAGTAAGGCTTAATGGAAAACAACAACACAATGAGAGATCTTTATGAACTTTATCTTGAATTAGGACATGATGTGTTTGAAGAGAGAATTAAAAAAACCATGGAACTTTATATGCATGCTAATGGGAATGTTATCAGTATGAATGCTTTGAACACTATTGTTGCTAATGCTATGGAAAATTCTAAGCTTGGGGAGGTCGGTTTTGATGAAAATGATCTCTTTAACCCTCCGGGTATTGAGGAGAAAGTTTATGTTGATTATGATATGCCTCCCATATATGATGATTATAATGATAGTGGTCTTTTGGTACCGCCTACTATGGAGAGTAAATTTTATTATGATTATACTATGCCTCCTACACTTGGTGAGAATAAAAATGATAGCTACTTTGTTGAATTTGCTCCCACTACAACTAATAAAATTGATTATGCTTATGTGGAGAGTAATGATACTTTTATGCATGTGAATAAGAATGCTTTATGTGATACTTATATTGTTGAGTTTGTTCATGATGCCTCTGAAAGTTATTATGAGAGAGGAAAATATGGTTGTAGAAATTTTCATGTTACTAAAACACCTCTCTATATGTTAAAATTTTTGAAGTTACACTGGTTTTATCTTCCTATGCTTGTTACTTTGCTCTTCATGAACTTGTTTATTTACAAGAATCCTATGCATAGGAAGCATGTTAGGCTTAAATGTGTTTTGAATTTGCTTCTTGATGCTCTCTTTTGCTTCAACTCTTATTTCTTGTGAGTGCATCATTAAAATTGCTGAGCCCATCTTAATGGCTATAAAGAAATAACTTCTTGGGAGATAACCCATGTGTTTATTTTACTACAGCACTTTTGTTTTATATTTGAGTCTTGGAAGTTGTTACTACTGTAGCAACCTCTCCTTATCTTATTTTATTGCATTGTTGTGCCAAGTAAAGTCTTTGATAGTAAGGTTGATACTAGATTTGGATTACTGCGCAGAAACAGATTTCTGTCTGTCACGAATTTGGGAAGGGTTCTCTGTAGGTAACTCAGAAAAATCTGCCAATTTACGTTCGTGATCCTCAGATATGTACGCAACTTTCATTCAATTTGGGAATTTTCATCTGAGCAAGTCTGGTGCCACTTTAAAATTCGTCTTTACGGACTGTGCTGTTTTGACAGATTCTGCCTTTTATTTCGCATTGCCTCTTTTGCTGTGTTGGATGGATTTCTTTGTTCCATTAACTTCCAGTAGCTTTGTGCAATGTCCAGAAGTGTTAAGAATGATTGTGTCACCTCTGAACATGTGAAATTTTTTATTATGCACTAACCCTCTAATGAGTTTGTTTCGAGTTTGGTGTGGAGGAAGTTTTCAAGGGTCAAGAGAGGAGGATGATATACTATGATCAAAAAGAGTGAAGAGTCTAAGCTTGGGGATGCCCCGATGGTTCATCCCTGCATATTTCAAGAAGACCCAAGCATCTAAGCTTGGGGATGCCCAAGGCATCCCCTTCTTCATCAACAACATTATCAGGTTTCTTCTCTTGAAACTATATTTTTATTCGGTCACATCTTATGTACTTTACTTGGAGCGTCTATTTGTTTTTGTTTATGTTTGAATAAGTTCATCCTTGTGTGGGAGAGAGACACGCTCCGCTGGTTCGTATGAACACATGTGTTCTTAGCTTTTAACGTTCATGGCGAAGGTTGAAACTGCTTCGTTCATTGTTATATGGTTGGAAACAGAAAATGCTGCATGTGGTAATTGGTATAATGTCTTGAATAATTTGATACTTGGCAATTGTTGTGCTCATATAGATCATGTTTAAGCTCTTGCATCATGTACCTTGTACCCATTAATGAAGAACTACATAGAGCTTGTTAAAATTTGGTTTGCATGATTGTTCTCTAGAGTCTAGATATTTTCTGGTTAAGGTGTTTGAACAACAAGGAAGACGATGTAAAGTCTTATAATGCTTACAATATGTTCATATGTGAGTCTTGCTGCACCATTTTATACTTGAGTTTGCTTCAAACAACCTTGCTAGCCTAGCCTTGTATTGAGAGGAATTCTTCTCGTGCATCCAAATCCTTGAGCCAAAAACTATGCCATTTGTGTCCACCATACCTACCTACTACATGGTATTTCTCTGCCATTCCAAGCAAATACTTCATGTGCTACCTTTAAACAATTCAAAATATATTATCTCTTATTTGTGTCAATGTTTTATAGCTCATCAGGAAGTATGTGGTGTTTTATCTTTCGATCTTGTCATTTACTTCTGACAGACTTTCACAATGGACTAGTGGCTTCATCCGCTTATCCAATAATTTTTGCAAAAAGAGCTGGCGCGGGGTTCCCAGCCCCCAATTAATCAACCTTCATTAATAATTCTCTTCACATGTTTTGCTCTGATTCATCAGTAAGCAACTTAATTTTGCAAATAGACACTCCTCCATGGTATGTGAATGTTGGAAGGCACCCGAGGATTCGGTTAGCCATGGCTTGTGTAAGCAAAAGGTTGGGAGGAGTGTCATCCATTAATAATGAAACTAAAATACATGTGTAAACAAAAGAGAAGAGGGATGATCTACCTTGCTGGTAGAGATAACGTCCTTCATGGGAGCCGCTCTTGAAAGTCTGGTTGATAAGGTAGTTAGAGTACCCATTACCATTCGTTGACAACAACAAACACCTCTCAAAACTTTAATTTTATACTCTCTATATGATTTCAAAACTTAAAAAGCTCTAGCACATGATTTAATCCCTGCTTCCCTCTGCGAAGGGCCATTCTTTTACTTTATGTTGAGTCAGTTTACCCACTTCTTTCTATCTTAGAAGCAAACACTTGTGTCAATTGTGTGCATTGATTCTTACATGTTTACTTATTGCACTTGTTATATTGCTTTATGTTGACAATTATCCATGAGATAAACATGTTGAAGTTGAAAGCAACTGCTGAAACTTAATCATCCTTTGTGTTGCTTCAATGCCTTCTACTAAGAATCTATTGCTTATGAGTAACTCTTATGCAAGTCTTATTGATGCTTGTCTTGAAAGTATTATTCATGAAAAGTCTTTGCTATATGATTCAGTTGTTTACTCATTGTCTTCATCATTGCTTCGAATCGCTGCATTCATCTCATATGCTTTACAATAATGTTGATCAAGATTATGTTGGTAGCATGTCACTTAAGAAATTATCATTGTTATCGTTTACCTACTCGAGGGCGAGTAGGAACTAAGCTTGGGGATGCTTGATACGTCTCAAACGTATCTATAATTTCTTATGTTCCATGCTAGTTTTATGACAATACCTACATGTTTTGTTCACACTTTATATCGTTTTTATGCATTTTCCGGAACTAACCTATTGACGAGATGCCAAAGTGCCAGTTCCTGTTTTCTGCTGTTTTTGGTTTCAGAAATCCTAGTAAGGAAATATTCTCGGAATTGGACGAAATCAATGCCCAGCATCCTATTTTTCCACGAAGCTTCCAGAACACCCGAGAGCCAGCAGAGGGGGGCCACAGGGCCACCAGACGCTAGGGCGGCGCGGCCTGGACCCTGGGCGCGCCCCCCAACTGTGTCGTTGCCTCGTCAGCCCTCCGACTCCGCCTCTTTGCCTATTTAAGCCTCCCTGACCTAAAACCTCGATACGAAAAGCCACGGTACGAGAAACCTTCCAGAGCCGCCGCCATCGCGAAGCCAAGATCTGGGGGACAGGAGTCTCTGTTCCGGCACGCCGCCGGGACGGGGAAGTGCCCCCGGAAGGCTTCTCCATCAACACCACCGCCATCTTCATCACCGCTGCTGTCTCCCATGAGGAGGGAGTAGTTCTCCATCGAGGCTAAGGGCTGTACCAGTAGCTATGTGGTTAATCTCTCTCTCTGTACCCCAATACAATGATCTCATGAATTGCTTTGCATGATTGAGATCCATATGATGAGCTTTGTATCACTATTCATCTATGTGCTACTCTTGTGATGTTATTAAAGTAGTCTATTCCTCCTTCACGGTGTAATGGTGACAGTGTGTGCATCGTGTAGTACTTGGCGTAGGTTATGATCATAATCTCTTGTAGGTTATGGAGTTAATTATTACTATGATAGTATTGATGTGATTTATTCCCCCTTCATAGTGTAAAGGTGACAATGTGTATGCTATGTTAGTACTCGGTTTAAGTTGCAAAGATCTATTATGCTCTAAAGGTTACTTAAACATGAATATCGAATGTTGTGGAGCTTGTTAACTCCGGCATTGAGGTGCTCTAGTAGCCCTACGCAACGAATGGTGTTCATTATCAAACAAGAGTATATGTAGCACAAAGGAAGAGAACTTATTTATTTATGTGATCAATGTTGAGAGTGTCCACTAGTGAAAGTATGATCCCTAGGCCTTGTTTCCAATACTGCAAACACCGCTCGTTTACTGTTCTACTGCATGTTTACTTCCTGCGATATTACTACCATCAACTGCACGCCAGCAAGCACTTTTCTGGCGCCGTTACTACTGCTCATATTCATTCATACCACTTGTATTTCACTATCTCTTCACCGAACTAGTGCACCTATACATCTGACAAGTGTATTAGGTGTGTTGGGGACACAAGAGACTTCTTGTATCGTGATTGCAGGGTTGCTTGCGAGGGATATCTTTGACCTCTTCCTCCCTGAGTTCGATAAACCTTGGGTGATCCACTTAAGGGAAACTTGCTGCTGTTCTACAAACCTCTGCTCTTGGAGGCCCAACACTGTCTACAAGAATAGAATCACCCGTAGACATCACAATGGTATGGGATTGACTATGAGGATATTTTAGTCTTGTTGTTAAAATTGCAGCTCTTCATCTTGTCCTAGCAATTTCTGTTTCTAGAGGATTGAGCTTGTGACAGTTGGATGTCAAGAATGTATTTCTTCATGGCGTTCAGAAAGAGGAGGTCTATATGAAACAATCACCTGGGTATGAAGATACAGCTCACCCAAACTATATTTGCAAACAATGCCCCTCATGAAAAGCTGCGAACATAGCCATGAGGTCTGGTTTGATCACCTCCCAAAAAGACTGATAAAATTCTACCGGGAATCCGTCCGGACCCGGCGCTCTGTATATGCAAACAACTCGACGCCTTGTAACCATATATCCCCACCCATATAAATAAAAAGGGGAGGGGTATGCTGACTCATATCTCATTCATGCCAACCATTATGTCTCATTCACCACCGCCATAGCGCCCTTCAGGCCCTCTCTCGAGTCCGCAGTTGGGCATAAGGAGTTGAGCATAAGGAATAGATCTAGCCACAAACAGAAGGAGGGTTCTCGGGGGCCTAGAACTGTTTCAATCTGCGTCTGAGTGCTCCCATCGGGATTCTCTAAGCGCATCACCCATCCTCTATTGTCGGTAAAAACTCTTGACATCTTGCGACCGAGGGAAGGTCAGAGCAGAGCTCCTGTGTTGGGGAGCCTGATGTCGGACGATGTGGCATCATTGTGGTGTGCAAGAAGGCTAGAGAGGGACCGCAGTGTGAGACAACGAAAGCGTGAAGAGGTAAGGCGGGTGGAGGTCTGACGAGCACACGGGGCCACATGTGGAGGAACAGTGAGTAGTTACGGGATGTGGGAGCGGTAACCGCACCATAAGATGGACGACTCGGGATTTTGGTGGGATCAAATTTATCTGCCAACAACTAAAAATAGGGGCTGCTGCCTGCTGGAGATCCCCATGTACTAGGGTCTCTGGATTTTTTTGGGGAGGATTTGCTTTGGTTGTTGTTTTAGTAGGGGACCTGTTGGAGTTGGTTCATTAGCCTTGGCCTCAAAAACTCATGTTTGAGAGTTCGGTTTAGGGTCCAGCTGGAGTTTCTCCTAGTGAGGTCTCCAGACATTCTAGAGTTCTTTCTGGGTGATCAACATACTTACCACATTTACATGATAAAGATTTAAAATGCTATTTTTTGCATTCAAATACATGAAAATTATGGTTTGTCGTTCTTCCATAAGTCTTTTCTTGTCTTGTTTTTTTATCTAATGCGCTTCTCTAGTCTCCAAAGACACAAAAATGTATATAAAAGCATGGAACTTAAAATTGTAAACTTAACTAACAAATAATCTCATGAGTTGCTGCAGAATAATAATGCTCGGAGAATATTTGAGTGAGAAAAAAGTTGTAAAATCTAACTCAAGGAGAATGATACACCTTCTCTCACGCAATTTCTAACATGGGGACAAAACACCCTGGGTGTTCCTCCTCTGCTCACACAATTTTCTACACCTTTTCTTCTCCCCAAGTTGTCAACTCCATATCTAACTCTACCTCCTAGAAGGCCTTCGGTAATGCCTTCTAGGAAATCATCTTTAGGTCGGAGCATGAAGTTGAACTCTACTAAAAAAAAGAAACACTATGCATGTCAGTATGTCACAAGCTGCTCGAAAAAATCGGATCAATGGCGAGAAAGAGAGGGCAGAGAACGGGACAGCTGGTCCTCCTTGCTTGCACATGGATCCGGTGGTGTGGTGAAAACAGGCCCAGAAGGGGAAGAAGGCGCCCAAGGCCTCTGCTGCAGAGACAGTGCTTCTCAAGGCACTGGGCATTTGCCCTGAGGAGCTGGCCGTGGATGAGGAGCATCTGGCCAGTTTCAACGAGATCTTCGACTCGCCGCTTGGTGACAGACACGTGAGGGTTATGGCGTCCATCTTTGGCAAGATGGTACCCCAGAGTTTCGAGCAGCATGAGGGCTGCAGAGTAGTGGTAGCGGCGCATTAGGCGTCCGGTTGTGTGGAGTGGAGTTTGCGATCTGTGTTTATGGATTGTAATCTAGAGATGTTGTTCTGGAACGTTCGTGGCACAAACGATCCAGCCAAAAGGAGTGCTATTAGGGAGTTCATTGACAGTTTGCATGTGAGCATTGTTTGTATCTCGGAGTCTAAAGTATCGGAGGTGGATGAGTTCTATGTTTCACAGTGTTTGGGCTCGTCTTTTGACGGTTTTGTGTTCTTGCCGGCGGAGGAGACGAGAGGAGGAGTGGTCTTGGCTTGGGACTCCTCGGCGTTACAAATCAACCATGTGAGTTATGATTCCTTTGCCATTACCGGAGAGATCACGAATAGAGATAGATCTAAGTGGTGGCTTACCACTGTGTATGGGCCCCAGACGGCAGAGGAGAAAATCCTGTTTCTGGAGGAATTGTCGGAGAGAAGGACCCTTTGCCCGGGTCCATGGATGGTTGCTGGAGACTTCAATATGATCCTAAATGCTTCAGAGAAAAATAATGAGAATCTGGACAGGAATATGATGCAGCGTTTCAGAGCTTTCGTCCACGAGCACGAGCTCAAGGACCTTTATATGCACGGGAGGACCTACACCTGGAGCAATGAGAGAGAAAGAGCTACCCTCACACGCATTGATAGGGTGCTGGTCTCGGTGGATTGGGACTTACAGCACTTTGACGCAGTGTTGCAAGGTCTCTCTTCGTCGGTTTCGGATCATGCACCACTGCATTTGGCTCTAAACGCGGCTTTTAGGCCGAAGAGGAGGTTTAGGTTCGAGAACTGTTGGCTAAAGCTGGATGGGTTTGATGAGGCGGTCAAGGAGGCTTGGGTTTGTGACCCCGCAATTGTAGACCCTTTCCGGAGGCTAGATGCGCTCTTTAGAAATGCAGCAGAGCACCTACAGTCCTAGGGACAGAAGAGAGTTGGGAACATCAAACTTAACATTGCGATCGCGAATACCCTGATACTACGCTTAGACGTGGCACAGGAGAGGCGAACACTCACCCCGGTGGAGTTCTGGCTAAGGAGGATGCTCAAGCAATCTGTCCTTGGGCTTGCGTCGCTAGAGAGGACGATGGCGAGACAAAGATCGAGGATCCGATGGTTGAGAGAGGGGGACGCCAATACAGCGCTCTTTCATGCTGTTGCCAACGGTAGAAGAGTGAAAAACTACATTGCCTCAGTGAAGGTTGGTGAGGAGCTTGTTACAGATCAAGAGGGGAAAGTGGAGGCTTTCACAGAGGCTTTCTTCCAGTTACTTGGGAGGACGCAACCCAGAGACCATTCCGTTGACCTGGAAGTTCTGGACATACCGGCGGCCGACCTCCAGGATTTAGAGGAGATGTCTTCTGAGGAGGAGATTTGGGGAGTGGTCAAGGACTTGCATCCTGACAGGGCGCCGGGACCAGATGGGTTCAATGGAGCTTTTTACCAGAGAGCGTGGCCAGTAATCAAGGGAGACATTATAGCTGGGCTGCTTAAACTCAGCGTTGGAGATGGTCGTGGCTTTGCCCGCCTAAACAGAGCCCTGATCACGCTGATCCCTAAAAAGCCGTATGCCACGGAGGTTAAGGACTACCGCCCCATCAGTCTGGTGCATAGCTTTGCCAAACTGTTCTCCAAGTTAATGGCAAACAGGCTGCAGAGAAGATTGGGAGATGTGGTGAGCACCAATCAATCAGCGTTTATTCGAGGACGGTCCCTACATGATAATTTTATTCTTGTGAGGCAAGTGGCAAGGAAGATCAACCAACAGAGACAATCAGGTGTGCTGCTGAAACTAGACCTCACGAGAGCTTTCGACTCGATCTCTTGGAGTTTTCTTTTTGAGGTGCTACGGCGCATGGGGTTTGGAGAGCGCTTCCTAAAGTGGGTCTCCGTACTGTTGAATACGGCAAACACCAGAGTCTTAGTGAATGGAGTGCCTGGACGCCGGTTTGTGCATGTCAGGGGCCTGAGACAAGGTGACCCCACATCACCTATGCTGTTTGTAGCGGCGATGGAAGTGCTAACTGCGGCGGTCAAGAAAGCCACGGAGAGTCAGCTCTTCTCCAGGCTAGCGGGGATCACGGAGCTCCAGAGAATCTCGGTCTACGCGGACGATGTGATTATCTTCTGTAAGCCGCTGAGTTTTGAGTTGGAAGCGGTTAAGGCCATTCTCAGAGTGTTCGGCGAGGCCTCCGGGCTTCGAGTAAACTATAGGAAGACCTCGGCCACGCTGATTAGAGGACATGATGGAGATGCCGACAGAGTTGCGGAGACGCTGGGCTGTGAGGTTGTGGGTTTCCCCATCAAGTACCTGGGCATGCAGTTGGCCTTGAGACCGCTGACTAAAGCGGAGTGGCAACCGCTAATCGACCAAGTCATACACTGCGTCCCAGCTTGGCAGAGAGGGCTGATACAGAAATCTGGGAGGCTTATTCTCATTAAATCGGTGATAAGTGCTCGACCGATCCATCAGCTGATGGTCGCTGAGGCGCCAGCTTGGGTGCTTGAGGAGTTGGTCAGATGGATGAGAGCCTTCTTTTGGGCAGGGAAGAGGGAGGTCAATGGAGGACAATGCCTAGTAGCGTGGGACACAATTTGTAGACCGACTCGGTTTGGAGGCCTTGGAGTGAAAGACCTGAGGCTGCAAGGTCTGGCACTCAGGGTGAGATGGTGCTGGTTACGTCGCACAGATCCTTCTAGGCCATGGCAAGGGCTGCCGGCTCTCAACGATCCGGAAGCTAATGAGGTGTTTCAGAGTTTGGCGGTTTTCAATGTGGGGGATGGAAAGAGCACGCTCTTCTGGTCTGACAGGTGGATTAATGGGAGGAACGTAGGGGAGATCGCCCCAGAGGCTGCGGCTCTAGTTCCCACAAGGAGAAGAAACTCTAGGACGGTTAGTGAGGCTTTACATGATGACACCTGGCTCTCAGATGTTGTAGGGGAGCTATCTATAGAGGGATGGATGCAGTGCGCCCTGCTCTGGGAGGAGATGGAGAGAGTACCCCGGGAGGGCGGCAGGCCGGACATGATTACCTGGAAGGGCTCGACGTCTAGTAGGTACTCTACGAGCGCGACTTATGATATGCTTTGCCAAGGGAGAATCACGTGGGCGATGGCAAAACCGATCTGGAGGTCTTTTGCACCGCTCAAGTGTAAAATCTTTGGTTGGCTGGCTTTGAGATATAGGCTCTGGACCTCGGATAGGAGGGCTCGTCACGGGCTGCAGGAACATTCGGATCCATGCGCTACTTGTCTTCAGGAGGAGGATAACGTCGACCACATCCTCTCGCTCTGCCCTTATGCCAAGATGGTGTGGTTTGGATGTTTGAGAAGGCTGGGATCACATCTCCAGGAACCACAGGAGAACACCAATCTAGAGAGATGGTGGACGGAGGCTAGGAAGAGGTTTCGGAGGGAGGACAGGAGAGGCTTTGACATGCTAGTCTTGCTAATTGCCTGGACACTTTGGAAACAAAGGAACGCCAGGGTGTTTGGGAACCTAGAGAGGCAGCTACCCACGGAGCAGATTATAGACACAGTGCTGGAGGAGTTCAGCCTTTGGGAAGCTGCGAGAGGTGGAGAGCGGAGAATCATGCCGCGAGAGTAGGTTCCTAGGCTTAGGTGGTGTGAGTGGGTTGGCCGCGGACAGATGTTTACATCCGCCGCTGGTCTCTTGTAATTTGTTTTGCTACCTTCTATAAAGATTTGGCACGCCTTTCGCGTGCCCGCGAAAAAAAAAACAGGGCCAGAATAGGAGCTAGGCTGGATCATAGGCATGCTTGTGTGGACAAAGTTTGGGAGATAGGAAAAGCGAATCGATCGTGGACCAAAACATGTGGCCATGGTTTGATCCGCTTGCAACAAGTTGACTCGCTAGAATATGGGTTTTGGAATCACATATCGAACTAGTCCTGCAAAAGTAAGTGTTGTATGAACTACTGAAGGAGCAATTGGGGTGTCATGGCATGGACTTCTGCTAAAGTACCCCTACAGAGTTGATAGGTCTGAGATCTGATACGAGTTCTTAGTTTAAATTTGAACTGGGAATATGGATTGAATCACTGAAGAACAAAGTATGAATGGCATCTGAAATTGCTGTGTAATATGGTAATCTCATTTGCCCAATTAGCTTTTGCCTAGACTATCACCCTATATAAAGGCTGAACAGTTTCACGCGCTGAGAGAGCTTAGGGCACTGTAGATGTCACATTTTTCACTTTCCTACCGACGTGGCCAGTTCCTAGCTATACACATGCATGGGCTTGGAGAGGGCTTTTCTAGACCCTGAAAAGCCTACCTATAGCCCTGTAAAACTCGGTTTGACTGGCCCTTCTGGCCTAATTTGACTCTCTTCTGCCCCCATGTGCTATGGTTGGCCACTGGGTACTTCCGGTTACCCCTCATCCACTTTCCTCTCCTGAGAACCACCCAACTCTCCCTCTCTCCTTCCAATGCAAACTGATGGCTTCTCTCTCCAATCAATGTAGGCTGCACCTTTTCTCTTTTATGTACCAGACATCAAACTTTAAAGTCGCACATAGCTGCCTCAAATAGTACGTGATTTTAGATTTTTTTACTAACTTGCCTCCTGCAAATGAAAACAAAAAAAAATAATATCAATTCAAGAAGGTTTTAGTTAGGCTAATAATACTTTTACGTTTTTGTTGCTCGCCTTTTACAAATGAAATTTGAAATAAATAATATCAATTTAAAAAGGTTGTGCTCATGGTAATAATATTTTGATGGAGTAATATTTTTATTTAAAGTCCCATTCTCATTATATCCTAACCTTACACATGACTAAATTTTTGTTATAAAGATGAAGCTAACATCACATAAGGGAGCGAATTTTGGAATATCCATGGTATGCTCCTACGTGCTCGAAAGTTGAAACAGCCACCAACATGTGCATCATGAACCCTCGCTGCCGCTCTATTTCTTTTATCAGCCAATAACCAGATCATACACCAACCAGCTTCATACAACCCAGTTTCCTAGAATATCTGCGTGTGTTTATGTGGTGCTGATGTAATCATCTTAAATGTTAGGCCTAAGTTTACTAAAAAAAAACTTAACTGACAATTATGTGCCTAGGTGATTCACTATGCCAACTGGACTCACATAATGGATAATTTTCAGAGGATTCCTCATTCAAAATATGTTAATCTTACTTTAAATCTTCAAGAAAAGAGGGATTGCAGGACCTATCTTTTGTGTGGGATGCCACTAGAGCAATCTATGTCAAGCAGATACGACTCAGCTTTCTAGAATGTGTGTGTATTCATGTTGTGCTCATGTAATTATCTTTACATGTTATGCTTAAGTTTACTTTAAAAATGACAATTTAACCCAGAGGCATTTGCCTAGGTAGTTCATTATGCTAACTGGAATTAGAGGAGAGATAATTCCTAGAGCATTCCCATCTTCAAGAAAAGAGGGATTGGACCTATCTTTTGTGCTGGATGCCACTACAACAATCTATGTCGAATACCATTTATTCAAGTACATAGATTTGCTTACATGCCTCTTGCATGAAAATGGACATAAAAATTAGCTAGAATTGTAAAAAAGGCAGATAATAGCTAAGCATACGAAATTATTCTGCTTTCCAACAAATATCTACTATTTCTTTTTCCATGATCATTGTGCCAATATTGTACAAAAAACAATCAAAGCAAAATAAGAATGGACACACTTTTAGTCCATGCTCTAATGAGCGAAATATATCTACATATGAACAAGACATCCTCTACCAATAAGAAGACATGCTCCTACCAATTTTGAAAGATGTGTCTACTATAAACTGCTGAAACACTAATGGATGTATGACAACCAACCAAGGAAATAGTTACTTAGGAGTGAAGACAACGTCCTAATCAATGGAAATTGTTCATGAATAGACGCTATGTGCCAAATAGATACTTCCGACTCCGTTGTAAGACAAGATTGGCAGTATCATTATTTGTCGACCAAAATTTTAGATAAAACCAGATCATTTTCTCATGATTTAGAAAGATGTGGATGCAATATGCGTCCTAATTGCTACATCCATATTCACACATACAATCTAATAATAAAAACAAAAAGGCCAAACCAATTCAAGGCATACCTCACTTACAGTGAGGAGGCTGGGCAGCGAAAAGTGTGCACGCCTTGGGCATCTAGACTCCGATGGGTGCCATTGGACGAGCCAGCGCGCGGACAACCCTGCTGTCTGGTTGTGCTACCTGCCGTGCGCTTAACCGCGGGTGGGCACTCCGTACTACCTGGACACACCAGCAAACACGATTTTAATAATGGTAACCTTTTGATTCAGTCGCAACACTAATTTTCTTTACCAAGCTCACCATCATAGACTATAATTTCCTAGTATTTTAATTAAGTAATGAATCAGTTATGCTCATGTTGTAAACTCCTAGCATTTAACTTTGATGACACAAAATAAGACATAGGACAATGAAAATTCAACAGGTAGATGCATCAGTACTATAAAATAGGATAGCCCTGCTCTATGTACCGCATCTCCACTTGCATGCGGGGGAGTCAACATGGAGATAATTGCTAAAAAGTTCCCAGAATAGAAAATCTAAGAGTGCAAATATCTGCTTAACAAGTTCAGCTCTCCAGCATAGTCAGAGTGTTTTGTGTAGATTTACATATTTTAAAAGATTGAACAAAGATATTGTCAAATCAAAGGAGAATAAAAATAGAGCAGCAATGCCACCTCTGAATGAGGACGCTGCTACACAATCATTATTGCAAACATGTGGAGGTAGGCAGGCACAGGAAGACGGCAACATACCTGAAAATTGTGCTCGCCTATGAGTAAATAGATATGGGTGGACTTGCCAATGTTGCTGCTTGCACACACTGCATATGAGAGTGAGGAAGTACGAAGGGCACTACTAGCCCATCGTTCATATACCATGCGGCATGTGTCAGCGCCGTCGCCGAAGCGGCTCCACCATCTGGCCCTTCTACCTCCACAGCCGTGCCACATCTAGCCCTTCTCGACAGAGCAGCATGTTGCACTAACCAGCGCGCCTGGTGACCGGCAAACACAGATAGGATTAGCCACGGCGGCGTGCACGGACAGAATCCCCAAGGAATCGATGGGGGATATGCAGAGGAAGCAAAAGAAAACTCCGTACGACCGGCTGCGGCGCGACAGAGTACAAGGGAGAGCTAGAATCCAGCAGCGGGAGAATTGCTTTTGACCCCCAAAGTTGGCACGCGTTTGATAATAAACCCAGATTTGGGCTCGCCTTGTTCTCAGCCCCCCACCACGCCTAAATTCTCGATGATTGCCCCTATTCCCCTAAGGCTAGCCATAGTGCTAGTATCATAGCTAGTATCATGCATCCTAACCCCACCAAAAATGCTGATGTGGCAGGTAATTATGGATGAGAGAGAAGATTAGAGTATCATAGGTAGATACTGTATCATAGCGCACATCACGAGAAAAGTTGGTATCAAATAAATCTTGTACACAAATTTGTATTGAGATTCTACAAATCAATTAATATAGCAAAACTATGATACTAGTCTATGATACTATGCATTATGGATCTAGTATCATAGAAAAGTATCATATACATGATACTACTATATGATACTACCCACTATAGCCAGCCTAATTAGCTGCTGAATTAACGTTTAATAAAAGAAAACTGTTCTATTTGACTAATATGCCCCCTGCAAGGCACGTACACGGGACAGGGGAGGGCACGCAGCGATTCATTCCAATCGTCCCCCGCTCGCCCATTCTGTACTCCGCCCGAGCCGCTAGGGGAGCTCCAGCCGCCGTCCGCCGCCCTGCTGCCCCGCCGCCCGCCGCCCCACCGCGTTCCCCCGCACAGATCCGCCGCCCTCCATTGCTGCTCACAGGTAAGGCAAGGTTCCCCTTCCTTTTTCCATGGCTATGGCTTGCTTTCTCTCGCACGGTTCGCTAAATCGTAGAAACCCTAAATATTGTGGTAGATTGGCATGGAGATTTGAGTGGGAGGAGCCGGATTTGACAAAAGGTGTGATGGCTGTGCACTAAAGGGTATATATGTCTACTCATATTTCTGTTTGATGGTTATATGCTGATGCATTTGTTAATCATGCCAAAGGGGGGTATGAGCACCATCAACACCAGCTGGGGGGGGGGGGGCTGAGAACCAGAGTGACAAATAATGGGGTATATGATCCAAGTGAGCCCAGCCAGGGGGGGTTATAATCAAATCTCCCTCGAGCAGCTGGGCAGCCGGCAAAAGGGGATCGACAGGGAGGGGAAAGGGGTTCGTCAGATGCAATGGGTGGTTTTTTTATTTTAGTTTTTTCTTTCTTCCTGGGACACAGAAAGATGAAACGGGGAGCTACAATGGAAGAGCCGATCTAGCTGATATGGGCTCATTAGGCCAGAGTATGTAAGGCCGGAAAATCCACTAATAACCTTAATATGAACTGTAAATTTACCTTTTTTTGACTCGCCTATTTGAAAGCTCGATTGGCTACATCTATAAGACAAATGTAATGAGAGCGGACGAATACAGCCCGGGCTTGAGTGATCCGCATATCGTGTGCTGAAGTGTGTGGTGGTGCGGCCATGCACGATCATTTAATGATGCATTGTGTGAAATGGAAAGTAACGCAAATACGTTGTACAATGTCGCATGCATAGTGAGTACGGATTTAATGGGTAGGTTGTTGGCGAGTCTTGCCTATAAATCTGTGTATAGGATGGCACATGTTTGTGTGGAACAGGTACATCATGTGCCGATCAACAATTTATAAAAAATGATGGTCATAAATTGCTATGTTTATTTAGATTAAAACGCTGCGCTTAGGAATCTCCAGCGGGGCGACGCATTTTAGACGATAAAATAGACGTGAAACGTATGTTTGCATCGGGTTGGATGATCGAAACCGATTGCGCGTTCGTTTACGTCTAGGGGTGTCCCAGCGGGCCGACGCATATTTTTTCCCCCATTGATAAACACATAATTGATATTAATAAAAATACATAAAAAGACATAAAAATGGCCAGCAAGGCCACCTAAAACCTAGCTATGGGCTACTGCTCATAGTCGCTGACGAGGTCGATGAACTCGAGCGTCCGCCATGGAAGCTGGTACGCCGGCGGTGGAGGAGGGGAAGGGTAGCCTATAGCAACTACGGCCAGGCCGTCAGCGGCGCAGGAGGTTGTGGTAAAGGTGGCCACGGATCCCAGACGTTGAAGGAGTAGGCGTCGGCGGCCTCCCCTCCGCGAGCGCCAAGTCGCGAAGCTGGATGGCGAACCCGTCCCACATAGAGAGCTCGTCGAGCTCGCTATTGGCCAGTGCCATGGCAATGGCCTCGTCCTTTCTAATGTCCGGCGGCTGGGTCTCCGGATCCCACGCCGGCCCGCCGTTGTCAAGGTCATTGTCTCCTCCTTGGACAGGGCCATCTGGCGAGGTCTCGCAGTCGGCCTCGGCGGCATCTTTATCGTCTTCGTTGTCGTTCTTGTCTTCTTCCGTGACAATCTCGCAGTTGAAGTAGTAGAGGTCGCCGAGGTATCCCGCTTGGTAGCGCGCGTCAAAATCTCACATCCCGAACGAGATCCAGTTGTAGGAGTTGAGCGCGTACGCCGGATCTTCTCGGAGATCAGCCAGCAAGATGGCTCGGTGGCGGCGCACCTCGTCACGGTGCTCTCGGCACCGAGACACATTTTCGGTCCGCGTGATTGCAAACGGACGCTTCATTGAAGATGCCCTTACATTACTCAGAACCAAAGTCAAGTACAAGTCTGTTTTGGATACAATCGGGTGCTACACCAGGCCATACCCTACACATCTTATTCTTGCAGCCCTTCTTCGCCATTCTATGTGCCGCATCATTAGCTTAAAGCCGCACCGATCACACCGAGGATCTTTCAAAGCTTAACATCATTAAACCTTGCCGAAGGACATCCTTCCCCTCCATAATGGCTCTCCACACCCGTGATGGCGTTGAGCCCAGAGCCGCCTCCAAGAAGTCACACGATGGTGAGCGCATTCGCCGGCTGTCTTTTGTCGGCCGGCGAGATGTGCGCCCGCCGCTCGGCGATGAGGGCGCGCGTCTCCGGTCCAGCCGGTGGTGGCGGTGGCACGGCATAGCCGGTGTTGGACAGATGCCACCCGTGCGACAGCTTGAACTGAAACGGCACGGGGATGCGCTGCCAGTAGAGGATGTCGGCCTCGTCGTAGGTCAGTTGCAGCGACCGGAGCCCACCGCCTCCGCCGCTGCCGCCGACCTCGGCATTGTGTGCCATCGCAAGGTGTTTGCGCCGGTGGGTGTGTCGCGCGGCGTCTACGAAATTGGTGGTCGCGACGGCTAGGGTTGGAAGACGGGGGAGAAGAGGACAGGAGTGCGCCAGTGCGGTTTTAAGGACGGCGGCGGACACACATTGAAGGTGCGTGGGGGAGGTGGGTGGTCGCCGCTTGGCCAGTTGCCGTCCTTGTCGCCGCTTCGGTTTCCGAGCGGAGCGGTTGACGCCGATGACCGTCCGGCACACGTCGTTTTTAATGACACCCGTCGCTTCGAGTCGTTGCCAAGACGGCCCCACCCGCGAAAACCATCGTGCCGCGAGGCGCCGGCGTCCCAATTCGCGCCCTCCGCGAAGGGGCCGGTATGGGGTTGCCGGCGTTTCTATTGGGTTCGGAAACTAGCCGGCATTTTTGGGGGTGTGATCCCATTTTGGCCACTATGAGGCGCCCCGCTGGAGATGCTTTGAGATGGTGGAGGAGCGGACTGAGAGAAGGGAACTGTGTCGACGCCGGTGGGGGAGTCGATTGGGAGGATTGGGTTCAAAGTCAGCGTCAGATGGAAGACATGGGAGACGGAGGAGAACATATGGGAGGAGGACTTGCTCGTGTTACAGGTCCACTATGCGCTCTATCCTGACACCGGTACTCTGCACAGCTGATCAGAACTGGACTTGTGCATATAAACTTGGTGGTTGGCGTGCCCAGACTACGTAGTACCCATTGTCTTTACACAGAACTATACGGACAACTATTTGACGTCAGGTAAAAAAACGGTGTTAAGCTTCGTGTACTAGCCACTTGAACCAAAAGTTCGAACTGATGAAAAGGGCTAGGCAATCTACTTTATACACGTCAACACCCTCTCTCACGTGTGACGGGAAGACGAGAAGAGAAGTCAACATGTATAGAGAGGCAAAGAGGCAGCGGAAGGCCGGATACACACGGCAGGAGGCTGCGGGGATTTTTAGAATAAATTGTGAAAGTCAGGATTTGAACTCGAGACCTGGGGCTCTGATACCATATTAAGCTTCATACACTAGCCACTTGAACCAAAAGTCCGAACTGATGGAAAGGGCTAGGCAATCCACATATACATTTCACAACACCCCCACTCGCGTGTGACGGGAGAAGAGAAAGTCAACACGTGAAAGAAGAAGAGCACACCGAAACAAAAATCCGAACTGATGGAAAGGGCTAGGCAATCTACTTTATACACGTCAACAAACGGAAGGCTTGATTACGATTGGATAAAATGAGCACCCAAGCTCGCGCTCACTTCCGAGTTTTCGAAATGTAATTCCAATCTCATTTGAGGTTATTTGGCACGCATTCATGCGATTATTGACCTGATGGGTACCTGGCCAGCTTGGTGTGAGTACTTGCTTACATGTACAAGGGATCACATGTAAATTTTCAGTGAAACACAAATTTGTTGTGCTAAAAGCATGGTGCTTTTAAAATTTATTCGAAAATTCAATTCTCGGGTGCGCACCATATGTATTTTGTACATGGAATTTACAGGAGCATACAATACACAATCATACATACTCCCTCCTTTGCAAAATAAATTACAATACACAATCATACATACTCGCGAGTGTCACTGATTTAGTGTGGATCGGAGAGGGTGCCTATATTTTTTGTTTTTTGTTAAAGTAAAGCTTTTATGAAATTTGACAAAGTATATCACATAAATATAAACATTTAGATATTATATTCAACATCGTTGAATCCATCATGAAATATATTTTCATATTGTATGTATTTATTTACTATTATAGATGTAGGTTTTACATTTTCATCACACGGGCGCAGCGGGTTGCCGCGCCAAAGCCTCCTAGTATTAATGTATGGTGACTCATTTTTCTCAATTTTTGTGGTTATTTTTTCACACCAGATTATCTAAGCACAACAGTTCACACTCTGCCCGTGAGAAATGCATGTCGAGCAGCGGCCGGCACACCATCCCCACACCTCCAAGTTTTTATCTTGAACTGTTCATTTTTTTTTTCAGATGTATCTTAACTGTGTTAAAGCTACGGCTTCATTCGTTCTTAAACTCTAGCTAATATCCTCAGCACGAATATGTCTTTGTGGCTCGTTCGTCTAAACCAGAACTATATTAAACTAGACCATTAGAAGCGCGCTTTGCCGCGTCCGTCCATCTTCACGAAAAACAGCAACAATAATAATATGTGCAAAAACAGAAAAACAAAAATACCTAGAAAAATAAGTACGGTGCAAGAAATCACTAAATATGATGCAATCGGGTAAATAAATTATTCATTTAGTTTTAACTGGAAGAGTTCAAATGGATCACTGATATCGTGTTTACCAGCACTACTGTTAAAAAGTGACGACATAGTGATGCTTCTATCATATGAAAACGACTCATGGCTATCAATTTTCTTATTTCAACGGCTCCTCTTTGTACATTTTTTTTCGAAAAGTGGGAAAAATCGTCCCAGCTTCTGCATCCAAAGGATGCACACGGTTTTTTATTAGATTATTCGCAAACTTTACAAGAAGCAATACAAAAAATCAACCTCGAAGCCACCTCACTAGACCTACAGTGGGATGAAGGGGGTGACAATACACCAACTAACATCATCCAAAAACCAAATGCCTTTCCAAACCGTCCAATAGCAGGTGAGAAGCACATCCAGTCAAGCAGACTCTCCGCGCACGCCAACGCACACGCCACAGAAGTTGCTACCGCCATCTTCCTCGACTCCATCTTCAAGAGAGATCATCGCATTAACCTTGCAAGACCTGTCATCGATGCCACCATGACGCCAGACGGCTCCACCATCCTGCACGCATACATCATCCCGCATCTGTCGTCGATACCTTGCAGCACCATGCCACCGAGCCTCAGCGCCAACAATGTGGTAGATGAATACCACTCCACCGACATCCACCAACATCCAGCAGGTGCTCCAAAAACAATGCCCCAGGAGGTAGAACGACGCAGGGCGTGTCGCCATCGTCCGATCCGGGAGACCCAGATCTAGGGTTTCCCCCGGAGCAGCGCGAGAGTGTAGATGCAGGCTGCGACAACGATGCCTTCAAGAAGGTTACGACGTGTAGCGCCACCATCGCCACCAAGACCGGAGTCGAAGCACGGTTTTCACCGGCAGCCGCGCATCCCCACCTCGCCGAGCGTAGTGCCAAGGCAAGCAAGATGGCGCTGAGCCACCACCGCCGTTCCTCAGATGCTCCGCAGAGGACCAGGCCGCAGTGATCCGCCGCCGGCCCCCCACGCAGCCGCCATCGAGCCACCTTCCTCGCAGAAGTCGTCCGAGCAGCCACCATCGCCCTTGCCGCCACCTGCCCGCGCCGCCCGGAGACGCGCCGCCACCACCGTCGTCCGTCGCATCGCCGCAGCAGGCCATGCCCACGCCGGCGCGCCGTGGCCCCCGACGGAATGCCACACCCTGTCCCGGAGAAGACTGCCCGCGCCCCTCCATCCGAGCCAGAGGACGAGAGGGCCTCGCCGCCGCCTGCGCCAACCGGGCTTTGCCCGGCCGCGCCCTCAGGCAGCGGCGAGGGAGGAGAGGGGAGGGAGGAGGGGAGCCGGGCGGCGGCGCGATCTAGGGTTCCCCTGGTCGCCACGCGGGGGCGACGCAGGGGGTACGCGGGGGAAAAACTCTAGCAAAGTGTTGTACCACTGTCAAAGTGGAATACCTCATCCAAAGGGCTGATCCCTCCACTGCTTGGAAACATGCCTAGTTTGTTTACTCTGTCTGAGATCCACGGCCTTTTGAATTGGCTTGATTGCCTTGCGAAGTCTGTTGCTAAACGGCATCCTTTGATGGACGGAGGGAGTAACATTGTTTTAGAAAGAAAGGAGAGCAATTCCAGAACATGGATGTATTGTTTCCAGTGCATAATCACAATGACTACATGGGAAAGAGATACTATATAAGATGAACAACATATATACTTTGAATAAGAAAATATCATCAGTAACAAAAATAATAGAAAACTAGAAAGCATTGGCGCGGCGGCACGCCGCGCCCGTGGTAGAATCATTTTTTGGTTTTTATATATGTGATAAGTTTTAGTTACTTCAAATTTATGCTTGATGTTTTGGAGGACAGCAATTTGGGGGAGTAACAGTTCATAGATTGATCTTGGTATCTGCTAGAGCTAGAAGAATGACATAGTACAAAAATATAAGTACGTTGTCTCTAGCTCATCAGTGCTTATGGAGATGGTTTATGGAGGTATTGGAAAGGTTTAAGGAGGTGCTGGAATGTAAGAGTAACTTGGGTGGCAAAGTTAGTTGCCTTGCCCTTTTATTGTAACTTTTCACTGTTCATCTGAGCCTTTTATCTAAAACTTTCCACTGCAATATTTACACATCTTGAACTGTGCCGCTCCTTAGGAAAATAATTTACTGCCTAAGGCATTAATGCACTTCATCATATAGTACAACACCCTGAAAGTATATCACAGTGGCAGGTTTCAAAAGACAGTAGGATAACTAAGGTAGCTGTATGTAGATGGCTAAGTACTTAATTTTACAGGCTACTGAAAATAGAACACATAGGTCCATGAGACCATACAAATTATTCTAGTGACTGGAGTCCATGGATTTACTCAAGCTGATGTCATTCTAAAGTTAAGTTCCTTTTTTTGGAAGGAATAGTTTATTGGTTGCTTTCCTTTTTCCATAAGTTGTACTGCAGAGAATAGATAGCAAGTAAGTTTATTGTAGTGTGGTCAGTTATGCCCTAGTGGGATTGATGTGGACATTGTACCTTTTTACCGATGCAGTGGCCGATTCCTGACTTTTGCTGTTGTTGCTTACTGCGTGTGACCTGATATGGAGAAGTGCAGAGTACGCTGTAAAAAAATTCAAACAGTCTACTGCTTGTTGTATTTGTTTACCTTGCCTGAATCTGGATCGGTTGCTTCTATGATTTCTTTGATAGGTCTCTACGTATTTTGTGCATCGGCCACGATAAACATTTGATGCAACTGTTTGACACATAATATGTCCTTGTGTTTCCTGCAATATTGACAAAGGAAAAGAAAAAATATATGTCAACAGCGAATAATATAGCAACCAAGGACTTCTACATGGATTTTCGTAGAAACATGCATATTCTAAAGCGCACACGACATACCTGAGAATGAAATGTGCTAAACTTATAAATAAGTCACCTCTGCGGTGTGTGTCATGTTTGCCTAAAATGACTCGCTGAGACTGAATATTGTGCGAATGCAGAGAACAGGTGCTCGGCTGCACTGGTGTTACTTTTTGCCCATTGTGAATGCAAAGAACCAGGCGCTCGGCTGCACTAATGTTACCTTTTTTCAATAACAATTTTGTACAGCTAAAGATTCTGTAGCGCTAAAAGTGGGGGAGCACATCATGCAAGTTTGAATTTGACTCTGGTAGAAATTAGGCACTTGTGCGAGTAAGCACGGTAATGAGGATGAGAGGAAAAAATCTACACCGTACCTGCTACAATTGGTACCTCTAGGAGAAGATAAGAAAGAGGAACAATAAGTGAACCGACAGAAAGTGGTCTGGTAATTAAAGGATTATGAATTCTGATAATCAGAGATAAATCCGAAATAAAACGATAACCAATGCTCTGCAGCAATAAGTGTGTTAAGTAAACATGCATCATGAAAGTGTGTGTTGGGTATAGTACCTCACAATCAGAAGATGATGAAATCAAATTCATATAGATTTCTGAATCTTTTTCTTCCTAGATGCCCATGACACGCGCAAGGGTCTTACATTGATGGCCTCGCCGCCAGACATCTTTGACCAAAGTTGTCTGCATTGCCATTTGTGACCTAGACACAACCATCTGCTTTAGTACAAAGATAAATATGTCGAGGAGAGGAGAAAAACGACAATCCAAGAGGAACTGAGACTTCTAAATAGGTCATATAGTGTTCATTTTGTTTCATCTAGGACATATTCGATTCATAAGATAAAAATGCAGGAATCATAAAAAGATAACAGAATGGAAATTTGTAGAGTTGAAACTTCTTAATCCTGCATGAATTGTGTCTGTAGGAGCCACAAAAAGATAACTTTCATTCAAGACAAAGAATAACCTGATTTAAAATAAAAGAACTCTAATCTAATATTTATAAGAAGGCACCTCCAAACTGTTGATCTGAACTGCATTGTGAAGAAACTACTGAATATGCACTTTGGAGAAGCATCCAACTCTATCTATTTTTTATAAAAACCAATTTCCCAATATCATTTTTTTGCAAATATAATAATCTCTTAGCAGGAGAGAGCGAGCTGGTAGAAGTCCCACCGCTAGGAGGAATCCCACGTGAAGAGCTCAGCGAGCAGGACTCTTACCGAAGCAGCTGAGGCGCACATACGCCAGGAGGGATGGCTCGTTGGAACTAAGCATGAGCTGCGCCGAGATGGATCCAGCTGCACGTAAGGATGAGATGAACACAATGCAAGGATCATGCAACTGCAGATAGATCGGAAAGAGTAAAAGTTTCATTTATCGCTAAATGACATTGCATACAAACCTGCCCAGTCTCTTATGCAAGTGTGTCCACGAGTACTCACCACATGCCATCACATGCTCCTTCCTCATTGAGAAACTCCAACTGTGAGATGGCCAATTCTGCCTACAAATATGCTAGCTAAATTATCAAACAAAAATATGCGATAAGAGATGATAAATTTCAAGCATATAATCATAGCATCATGGGTGGAACTCAAAAAGCGACAGAATTCCATGGTATATATATTTGGAAAGAAAATATACAAATTGCATAGCAGTGTGACTGAATCAAACTATCAGGACAATGTGTATAAACAGTTGGAAACATACGATGTCTGTTATGCTATGCTGTCCAAGTTGACGAAATTGGCGTTGGCCTTCGACTGGCATATCATGCCCTCCAAATCCAATTGCGGACAGTCTACAGCAAGGGTATCGTGGTCAAGCCTAAGGCGGTGAACTATTAGATTTTATCTGCACATGATACAGCGTGTGTCGACTGAATTGAAAAAATTAAATAGGAGATGGGAGAGATGAGGGAGTCAGGGAGGGGAGGGAAAGGATGAGTTACCTGGCCGTGTCCGTAGTAGCCGGAATATCGACCATGCTCGTGCTCAGCAAGCTCGTCGTTGCTGAGTCGCCAGAAAGCTCTTGTGTGTCGCCCCCGCCGTGTTAGAGCACACCATCGCTCTCGAGGCCGCCCGTGGAAGGGAAAGAAAGAACCGCCATCGCTTCTACCTGCTCGCCGTCCTGTCTCGATGTGACGATGTCAACAGCGTCGGTGCTACCCGACTCCCTCCCGAGGTCACGCGGCGGCCAGATCCGCGCGCGCCGCCACCATGACATGGCCGGCTCCGGGATCTCGGCGCGATACCTCTCCTCCCGGCGTGCTGCTCCTGCCGCTCGCCGACATGGCAAACCGGCGTCCTCCTCCTCCGAGTATCCACCGATACGGCCGCCAGCGCCACTATCCCGTCCAGCCCTGAATTTCTCGCAGGCTGCTGCTCGCCTCGGAGAGAGGACCGAGCTCACCTCGGAGAGCCCGCAAGAACGCCATGGAGAAGCCCACGCGGAGTGGGAAGAGAAGGGAGAGAGAGGACACGTCAATGGGGATCTGATTTGTCGGTTCATGTCAACTCCCCTTTTGGCTTCGTTGCTGTAAGTTGTAACCGACGCAGCCTTAAGCGGTGTGGGTTGTTTATGAAGACACGTAGAATAGAAATAACTATGCCACGTAAGTAAAATGAAGCCACGCGGTGAAAATCTAACAAACAAAAATCTGTAACTGGCTAAAACTGGAGAGAAACCGGGAAGATTGCATGAGGCAACCGGTAACCCAAACAGCGAATGTGAAAGATAATGCAAACAAAAAAAAAGATAACCTAAAACAAAAGGTAAGGACCCACAAAACAAGAGACTCAAAAATTACTGATCTACAGTACCAGAATCAAGCATATGGCGTGAATTTGTCTAACTTTTATATAGTGTATAATATGCAAGTTACCATTATTGTTCTGTAGAGGCAAACTGCAACGTGGTGGTCAGAAGAGAGTATTGTCCATGACCTTAGCACCAAGTTACAACACCATGGTTTCTAAAGAAAACATACTTTACATGATAACATCATAAATCTGCATATCATTGCATTGTTAAATGATGAGTTTGCCACCGGCTTTAACCAAAGGCTCCTTATTGATTTGAGGGCACCTCGTACTTTATTCTCTCTTCAGAAAAGCCGGTTCCAAGAAAATAAGCCAGTGAATCCTTACTAATACAAAATAAATTTCTAATATGAGTCGAACATATATCAACTTGAAGTTAAGGATTTAAGTCAGCTGAAAGGTCGAACACTTTTTCTCAGTAGATGGCGGAGATCATTCCAGTGTACAAGAATACTAAAAGTAGATATATAGAGAAAGGGAAGCAGAACTGATTGGTTTACGGATTCTCGAGGTACTAAAACTACGATGCTCCCAAAAATCCAAAATATAGAAATGCAGATTTTTAATTTTAGTATCCGCAAAAATATAGATTTTCAATTTTAGTACCAGACATACAAATGCAGATTCTCAATTTAGCTGTGGACTGAGTTCATAAGTGGTGCAGCCAAAGGAGCATACATCTTAACAAAGTAAGTACAGAATCTATATTTTCATAGGCATCGCACATTATTATATTTCTCATCAATCGCTTCACAACACCTTGCAAAAATTATTGCAAGTTATTCCCTGCAAGAAAAGGCAACGTCAGGGTGCCAATAAGACATTTGGTTCCTATAAATTTGGAGCTTATTTTTCTCATATGCAGGCTTTGTTATTGCATTTAATAAACAATACAGAAGAGATATGGATCAACATTTATATACTTTGTTTTGGAAAAAAGATGTTATGTGATGCATATGCTTGTTTCTCACCATGCTCAATAACTTGCCTATTGCAATAGTTTACAATGTCTATGATTCTCTATAACACTTTCTATGCAAAATACTAAGAAGATCAGGATATGTAGTTCAGAAAGACTGTGTATCACCCTGTAAAGAAAGAATACTTACAAGATCAGTAGATCTAGTTGA
This sequence comes from Lolium perenne, assembly GCF_019359855.2. NCBI lineage: Eukaryota > Viridiplantae > Streptophyta > Magnoliopsida > Poales > Poaceae > Lolium > Lolium perenne. Next base: position 196,149,987 of record NC_067245.2, read on the forward strand.
TAAAGAATATATATCAACCTATAAGGCAAACATAGTTGATGCTAAATAATCATTTCATTAATTTTCTTTTAAACATACATCATCCAACAGAAACTTCGTATGTTGGTTTATTGCATCAAGTTCTGTTTGACAACTTAGTAACCACTTTACCAGAATAACAGTTACTGTTGACTGTACAAATTAATAAGTAAAGCAAGTTGTTGTCGACAGTTGACACAAAACGATCGAGTAGTAGTGACTTGTAAAAAAAAGAAGTAGTGATTTTTGTTTCCTAGTTTCTACAAGGACAAAGACAACCTTCCGAGTATCCATGGAGAAGTGGCTGATCTGATCCGCACTTGAACTGTGGAACATAACCCCAAAACCTGAAACTGACAGTGACATGTGTGATGCATAATTCAGCAAGGAAACTGGAGTGGCGAATCTAAATAGCTGGGAAGATGGGTAGCACGTGTTCATGGTGTCGGCGACGCAGCTAGGGTATGGCCACGCCGCCGGAAAGGATAAATGGGGGGAATCAGACAGATCGGAAAACGTTATCAAGGAGGTACTTCCTGGCAAACCCTTGAAGCTGACGACTTAGTAACATCCTCGGCCTGGCGGCGAAGTTAGGCACTCCAAAACAGCACCTGGAACCCTTGGCGCATCTTGGTGACCACCGTGCAGGTACCATCGTGGCGGCGCGCAAGGTCAGTGCTCGAAGGGGTGATGGTCGAGCTTTTGAGACAATGGAAAGGGAGGGGCCGTCCCGGAGCACACCCACGTCAAAGGATAGGTGCGAAATAAAGCCGAAATATATAGAGGCAGACATATTGTAACGTAGCAGCAGTTACGGGAGGAAGAAAGCCAAGCTCCGTGGCCATTATTTCGCTGCCGCCAGCTTGATGGAGCACCGAAGAGGAAACGCCGCAGCCGCAGGGCAGCCGAGCGACGCCGGCGGAAGGCCCGCTAAACAAGAGCCGTCCCTTGTGGCCTCACAACCCACTCCGTTTCGGCCGGTTAACCACAATATGGCGAGGACGTTTTCCAGAGTAGTTGCCCTGCAAATTGGGCCTATCGGGACGAGATGGAATAGCATGGTAAAATGACCCAGCTCGTGTACTGGGCGACGGGAAGATCTTGTGCATTAAACGGGTTGATTGATGGTGCAGGATGCCTAATCACTGTAGAGGCTCCTAGGTGGTTCCATTATAATATTAACTAATGGTCACAAATACGAGTATTTCCCCAACGAAAGCATATAAGACGTAGATCCCCAAAGTAGAGACGCGATTCCACTCAAAAACCACCACAGATCCTACCTAAACAACCCATACAAACACCTACAAACCTAGATCCTCGCATCCATATCAAACGCGCAGGAAGAAGATGGGCGGGAGGAGGAAAAATGGGGCGCGTACGGTGAGGTAGATGCCGGGTTGGTCGGAGCTCAAAGAGGGCACCCTCCTAGGTAACGAACTCGTGGATGCACTCGGTTTCGGTAACCGTCACCGATAGAGCATCCGCCCGCCACCCCGCGGCTGCCTGTAATCGTAACTAGGGAAAGAGAGATTGCGCTGTCCAGACGTGCCTCATCGGGTAGGGATCGCTTCATTATATATGAGGTACAAGTACAAAGTTATATACTTATACGTATACAAGTCATACGTATATTCTAACACCCTCCATCAATCTCAACTAGTGAAAGATTAAGATTGCGTTTACAATGCTCAAATAATGGTAACGGGAGAGGTTTAGTAAAAATGTCAGCAACTTGATCCTTTGAAGAGATGAACCGAATCTGAGGTTGCTTCCGAGAAACACGCTCACGGACAAAGTGAAAGTCCACTTCAATATGCTTCGTCCGAGCATGGAAGACTGGATTGGATGACAAATATGTAGCACCAATGTTGTCACACCATAAAACTGGAGGTCGATCTTGAGCAACACCAAGTTCACGAAGCAATGACTGTACCCAAACGAGCTCAGCAGAAGCATTAGCAAGGGCCTTGTACTCGGACTCAGTGTTTGACCTGGAAACTGTAGACTGCTTACGAGCACTCCAGGCAATTATATTTCCTCCATAAAAGATAGCATGTCCCCTGGTGGATCGACGATCATCGATACTGCCAGCCCAGTCAGCATCAGAAAAGGCTGAAAGTAGAGTAGAGGAGGAGGATCGGAGATGCAAACCAGTAACCACAGTATACCACACATAGCGCAGGACACACGCTTGACTGTAGACCAATAAGGTGTACGAGGCTCATGAAGATACTGACACACCTTGTTCACCACAAACGACAGATCAGGATGTGTGACTGTAAGATACTGTAGTCCTCCAATAATGCTACGGTACTTAGTAGCCTCCTCAGAAGAGAGTGGATCACGATCGGTGCTGCATAGACGCTCAGAGGACGCCATAGGAGTAGTCACAGGTGTAAACTTCAACATACCAGCATGTGCAAGAAGATCAGGAGCATACTTGCGCTGTCGAAGAACCAGACTACCAGAAGTAGGCGAAGATACCTCAATCCCAAGAAAATAATACAGAACACCAAGATCCTTAACGGAGAACTCAGACCAAAGTTGACTGATCAGGCGGGAAATAGCAGCCGATATAGAGCTGAGAACAATAATGTCGTCAACATAGACCAAGAGATAGACAATAACATCCTTGCGGCACAGAACAAACAAAGATGTATCAGCCACTGAAGAAGAGAATCCCAGGGAGCCCAACACAGAACTGAGACGAGCATGCCAAGCACGAGGAGCCTGCTTCAGTCCATATAAAGATTTAACAAGCTTGCAGTAATGACCAGGCTTATCAGAATCAACAAAACCAGGAGGTTGTCTCATGTATACCTCCCCATCCAAGAAGCCATTCAGAAAGGCATTCTGGATATCAAGCTGACGAATGTGCCAACGCCGAGAAAGAGCCATAGAGAGCAATAAGCGAATAGTAGCAGGCTTGACCATAGGACTAAAAGTCTCATCACAATCCAGACCATAACGTTGTTTAAAGCCTTTAGTAACTAGTCGTGCCTTGTATCTCTCAACAGAACCATCCGCATGAAGTTTCACCTTGAACACCCACCGTGAATCAATCAAGTTAACACCAGCAATAGGAGGTACAAGATTCCATGAACCATTAGCTTGTAATGCAGAAAACTCAACTTTCATAGCTTCACACCAATGAGGAGTACGCAGAGCTTCCTTGTAGTCACGAGGTTCATGCGTGTGCTTAAGAGCAGCATGAGCAGCGAACACACAAGACCAGGCCACTGTACCATCAGTACGCTGTTTAGGTTGCGAAATACCACGACGCAGATGAGTGACATGACCAATTGGAGGAGCCGGTGGAGGTGGCGGAGGTGCTGATGTTGGTGAAGACGGACCAGATACTGATGGTGTTGGAGAAGGCAAAGCCAGCGGTGAGGCAGTCGGAGCAGGGGACGCAGGCCTGCTCCCGGTCGGAGCAGCAGGGGACAGCAGCACCAACGCGCTGACTGTTGGAGCAGCAGCGGCAGGGGACATCAGCGGTCCCGCGCTGCATGCAGGTGCAGCGGGAGCAGCGTCCGCCACGAGCGAGCGAGGCGAGGTCGGCGTGGCGTCCAAGCCGGGGCCAAAGCCCGAGGTGGAGCCAGCTGGTGGCTCGCTGAGCGGCTCGAGCCGCACAGAGCCCGAGGCAGGAGAAGCAGGAGCCCGCCAGAATGGCTCGCTGCATGGCTACTCGCAGCCCGAGGCGGAGCCATGCACAGCCGCCGCCGGATCGACGTAAACCTCTAGATGACTTCCACATCCGATACCTGCACCATGGTTAGCAAGCAAATGCGAGAAATTTGCAACATCTATAAATTGGTCTGCTAGAAGTAAGGATGACTTCGAAACAGATGGTAGATTATGAGAGTTTGGCATATTAACAAAGGGAAACACATGTTCATCAAAGACGACATCCCTAGAGATATAAACTCGATTAGACGGAACATGTAGACATTTGTATCCCTTGTGAAGAGAGCTATAGCCCAGAAACACACACTTCTTCGAGCGGAAATCAAGTTTATGATTGTTATAGGGTCGAAGGTGTGGCCAGCAAGCGCACCCAAAAACCTTAAAAAAAGGTATAATCAGGTGTTTCATTAAGAAGCCGCTGAAGAGGAGTCTTCATATTAATGGTGCGACTAGGAAGCCTGTTAATGAGAAAACAAGCCGTAGCAAAGGCATCATTCCAATAGCATAGAGGAACAGATGCATGATCAAGCATAGTGAGACCAGTTTCAACAATGTATCGGTGCTTACGTTCGACAGTGCCATTCTCTTGATGTGTGTGAGGACAGGACACACGATGTAAGACTCCCAAATTGTGAAAGAAGGGATGGAGTTTTTCATATTCTCCACCCAAATCAGTTTGGACATGAATAATCTTATGATTTAAGAGGCGTTCAACATGTTTCTGAAACTGAATAAACACATCATAGACATCAGATTTATGTTTGAGCAAGTAGAGCCAAGTAAAATGACAATAAGCATCAACAAAACTGACATAAAAACGATGTCTACTAACAGACATTTGGGAAGGACCCCACACATCAGAATAAATGATCTCTAATGGGAATTTTGTTACACGAGTAGACATGGAAAATGGTAACTGATGGCTCTTTCCCTGTTGACAAGTATCACAAACTGACTCAATTTTATTGAACTCGTGTGTAGATGGTAACTCATGACTACGAAGAACATGTTGAACGACTTGTAATGCTGGATGTCCTAGACGACGATGCCACATATCACGAGACACCTTGACACTCGAAAGGGCTTGCTTGATGGCAGGTGCTTTAATCTCATGGAGACCTCCGCTGCAACGTCCTCTAAGGATGGGTGCTCTCGTGTCCAGGTCCTTAACGAAAAGATCATGAGGATGGAGTTCAATAAAGACATTATTGTCATGTGAAATTTTACTCATAGACAACAAATTACGAGTGGCTTTAGGAACATGAAGGAATTTTTAAGAGCTAGAGACCTAGAAGACGGAGTAGCAAGATTAGCTTGACCAATATTATGAATGTGCATACCTGAACCATTAGCTATGTGAACCTGATCGGTGCCGTGATAGGGCTCACGTGTAGTGAGCTTGTCAAGCTCATGGGTGATGTGATGCGTAGCGCCAGAGTCCGCATACCAAGCTGGATCAACAGTAGTCGAGGTGGTGCCTTGAGGACCATGAGAAGCGGTCATTGTTGGAGATATGCCCAAGAGGCAATAATAAAGTGGTTATTATAATATCTTTGTGTTTATGATAAATGTTTACATGCCATGCTATAATTGTATTAACCGAAACATTGATACATGTGTGTTATGTAAACAACAAGGAGTCCCTAGTAAGCCTCTTGTATAACTAGCTTGTTGATTAATGGATGATCATGGTTTCGTGATCATGAACATTGGATGTTATTAATAACAAGGTTATGTCATTGGTTGAATGATATAATGGACACACACCCAAATGAGCTTAGCATAAGATCAAGTCATTAAGTTCAATTTGCTATAAGCTTTCGATACATAGTTGCCTTAGTCCTTCGACCATGAGATCATGTAAATCACTTACACCGGAAGGGTACTTTGATTACATCAAACGCCATTGCGTAAATGGGTGGTTATAAAGATGGGATTAAGTATTCGGAAAGTGTGAGTTGAGGCATATGGATCAATAGTGGGATTTGTCCATCCTGATGACGGATAGATATACTCTGGGCCCTCTCGGTGGAATGTCGTCTGATTAGCTTGCAAGCATATGATTGGATCATAAGAGATGACATACCGCGGTACGAGTAAAGAGTACTTGTCGGTAACGAGGCTGAACAAGGTATGGAGATACCGATGATCAAACCTCGGACAAGTAGAATATCGTGTGACAAAGGGAATCAGCATCGTATGTAAATGGTTCAATCGATCACTAAAGTCATCGTTGAATATGTGGGAGCCATTATGGATCTCCAGATCCCGCTATTGGTTATTGCTCGGAGAGGAGTCTCGACCATGTCTGCATAGTTCGCGAACCGTAGGGTGGCGCGCTTAAGGTTCGATGTCGCATAAGTAGATTCGGAATATGAGATGGAGTCCGAAGTTTTTGTTCGGAGTCTCAGATAGGATCCAGGACATCACGAGGAGGTCCGGAATGGTCCAGAGAATAAGATTCATATAAGGGAAGTCATTTTCCGGGGTTCTGGAAAAAGTCCGGTGTTTTGACCGGAGCTTCTAGAAGGTTCTAGAGGGTCACCAGTGGGCGCACCACCCCGGGATAGGCCACATAGGCGCCACATGGCATGGTGGGTCATGCGCACTATGACATGTGGGCCCAGGCCGGCCCCCCTTTAGAGATAAGATCTATCTCTAGTTTAAATGGTTTAAATCTAGAGATAGAATCTATCTCTAAAATTAAAGTGTTTAAAATTAGAGATAAAGGGGAACACTTGGGGGAGGGGTTTGCCCCCTTGCGCCGGCCAAGGGGATGGGTGGGTGATGTCTACGTGTGCTTCTATTCTTGTAGACAGTATTGGGCCTCCAAGAGCAGAGGTTTGTAGAACAGCAGCAAGTTTCCCTTAAGTGAATCACCCAAGGTTTATCGAACTCAGGGAGGTAGAGGTCAGAGATATCCCTCTCAAGCAACCCTACAATTAAGATACAAGAAGTCTCTTGTGTCCCCAACACACCTAATACACTTGTCAGATGTATAGGTGCACTAGTTCGGCGAAGAGATAGTAAAACACAGGTGGTATAGATGGTGGTAATATTGCAGGAAGTAAAGATGCAGTAAAACAGTAAACAAGCGATGTTTGCAGTATTTGGAAACAAGGCCTAGGGATCATACTTTCACTAGTGGACACTCTCAACATTGATCACATAACTGAATAAATAAATGCTACACTCTCTTGTTGGATAACAAACACCATTCATTGTGTAGGGCTACAAAAGCACACCTCAAGCCGGAGTTAACAAGCTCCACAACTTCATAAAGGAAACACACACGATGCGCACACTGTCACCGTCACACCATGGAGAGTGAATCCGGAGTTCATATTAAAGTAACCTCTAGAGTGTATAATAGTGCTACTCTGGATAACTCTCCTAATGGAATCACTAATCGTGTAGTGGCTACAAAAGCTCCGCTCAGAGTTCATCAAGTACTTGACAAACACCACTCATAGGGATATCCACGTCAAATCATAAATCCAAGATAATATATTTATCATAGTGATAGTTAACTTCATAATCTACAAGAGATCACAATCATAACCTACGCCAAGTACTACATGATGCACACACTGTCCACATTACATCATGAAGGAGGAATAGACTACTTTAATAACATCACTAGAGTAGCACATAGATGATATTCAACTAGATCACAAAGCTCATGATCACATAAAGATCACATGGGAGAGAGAGATGAACCACATAGCTACCGGTACAACCCTTAGCCTCGAGGGAGAACTACTCCCTCCTCATCATGGGAGACAGCAACGGCGATCAAGATGGCGGTGGTGTCGATGGAGATGCCTTCCGGGGGCAATTCCCCGTCCCGGCGGCGTGCCGGAACAGAGACTTCTGTCCCCGAACTTGACTTCGCAATGGCGGCAGCTGCGTAACTTTTCTCGTCCCGTGGCTTATCTTTTTAGGGTTTTCGAGGCGGAGAGAATATATAGGCGGAAGGGCAGCCTCGGAGGAGCCAGGGGTGGCCCCACATAGGCTGGCGCGCCCCCCCTTGGCCGCGCCGCCATGTGGGGTGGGGCCCCCAGGGCTCCCCTCTGGTCCCTCTCTGGCTCTCTGGAAGCTTCCGTGAAATATAAGATCGTGGGCGTTGATTTCGTCCAATTCCGAGAATATTTCCTTTGTAGGATTTCTGAAACCAAAAACAGCAGAAAACAGGAACTGGCACTTCGGCATCTTGTTAATAGGTTAGTTCCGGAAAATGCATCAAAACGATATAAAGTATGAATAAAACATGTAGGTATTGTCATAAAACTAGCATGGAACATAAGAAATTATAGATACGTTGGAGACGTATCAGTGGGCCCTATGGGAAACCCTAGGCCGACCCCCCACCTATATAAAGAGGGGAGGGGGTGGCCGGCCAAGGCACCCCTCATCCAACCCTAGCCGCCCCCTCTCTTCCTCCTCCATACGCTGTGCAGGCTTAGGCGAAGCCCTGCAGCAATTCTTCTCCACCACCACCACCACGCCGTCGTGCTGCTGGGATTCCGTGGAGATCTACCACACCTCCGCTGCCCGCTGGAACGGGGAGAGGAAGGGGCTTCATCGACACCGTACGCGTGACCGAGTTAGTCTCATCTCCATCTCGTTGTTCAGATCTCATAGATTAGATCTTGGCTTTTCCATAGATTATATCTTGGATTTATTCGTCTTTGCGGTAGGAATATTTTTGTTTTCTATGCAACGAACCCCATCAGTGGTATCAGAGCCATGTCTATGCATAGATCTGTTGCACGAGTAGAACACAATGGTTTTGTGGGCGGTGATGCTTTTGTTGCTTTAGTTTGTGTACTTTGCATCTTGCGGGATGGTGGGATGAAGCGGCCCGGGCTAACTTTACATTACCGCGTCTCATGAGACTTGCTCCACGCTTGACATGCAACTTGTATTACATAAGTGGCTTTGCGGGTGTCTGTCTCTCCCACCATAGTGAAGATTACAATTTGCATTTCTATTGTCAGCACTAGTATCACCGTTGTGGTTCATGTTCGTAGGTAGATTGGATCTTACTCGAAAACCCTAAACCACGTAAAATATGCAAACCAAATTAGAGGCGTCTAACTTGTTTTTGCAGGGTTTGGTGATGTGATATGGCCATAATGTGATGATGATTATATTTGATGTATGAGATGTTCATTGTTGTATTATGGCAACCGGCAGGAGCCTAATGGTTGTCTTTAATTTTTGTTAAAGACATGCGTGTCTATTCATCATGTAATAGCTTTATTTCAAGTAGTTGTTATAGTAGCTATAAGTGATGGACTACCATGAAGCGGCGCCACTGACCTTGACGCCATGCTGGTGATGATGGAGATCATGTCCGTGCTTTGAAGATGGAGATCAAAAGCACAAGAAGAAAGGCCATATCATATCACACATTATGAATTGCATGTGATGTTAATCCTTTTATGCATCTTATTTTGCTTAGATCACGACGGTAGCATTATAAGATGATCCCTCTCACTAAATATCAAGATAATAAAGTGTTCATCCTTAGTATGCACGGTTGCTAAGACTTGTCATTTCGAAGCATCTCGTGATGATCGGGTGTGATAGACTCTACATGTGCATACAACGGGTGCAAGCCAGATTTGCACACGCAGATACTAAGGTTGCCTTGACGAGCCTAGCATGTACAGACATGGTCTCGGAACACGGGATACCGAAAGGTAGAGCATGAGTCTTATGAAGATATGATGAACACTTTTTAGAGTTCGCCTTTGAAGCTACATCTTTTCTCGTGAAGATCGGACTTGGTGTAGTGGATTTGGTTCGTGTAATCACTAAGACAATGCGAGGGATGATGTTTTGAGTGGGAGTTCACCTAGTTAATTTAAGAATTAAAATTGAACTCATTTTATCATAAACTTAGTCTAAACTCTTTGCAAATATGTTGTAGATCATGGCGCCCCCTCCATCAATTTTAACCAGTTCCTAGAGAAAGAAAAACTTAAGGGCAATGGTAGCAACTTCACTGACTGGTTCCATCATGTGAGGATTTTCCTCACTGGTGGAAGCCTGCAATATGTGCTCGATGCACCGCTAGGTCCCCCACCACCTCCTGCAGTATCCAAGGACATAAAGAATGTTTATGAGACTCGGGCAACTCGGTACTCCGAAGTTCAGTGTGCCATCTTGTGCAGCCTAGAGGCAGAGCTCCAAAAGCGTTTTGAGCACCACTACCCGTGTGAGATGATGCGTGAGCTCAAGCTTATCTTTGAAACTCAAGCGGCCGTGGAGAGCTATGAGGCCTCGAAACAGTTCTTTAGTTGTATGATGGAAGAGGGCAGCTCCATTAGTGAGCACATGTTCACCATGTCCGGACATGCGAAGAAGCTCAGTGACATGGGGATGATGATCCCTAACCAGCTGGGTATTCATCGTGTCCTTCAATCACTGCCACCAAGTTACAAGAACTTCGTGATGAACTACAACATGCAGAACATGAATAAAGATTTACCTGAACTCTTTTCCATGCTGAAATCTGCTGAAGTAGAGATAAAGAAGGAGAATCAAGTGTTGATGGTCACCAAGACCACCAGTTTCAAAAAGCAGGGCAAGCCTAACAAGGGTAACTTCAAGAAGGGCGGCAAGAAAGTTGCAGCGCATCCTGAGAAGCCTAAGGCTGGTCCTAAACCTGAGACTGTGTGCTATTACTGCCAGGGGAAGGGGCACTGGAAGCGCAATTGCTCCAAATACTTGGCCGATCTGAAGAGCGGCCACGTCAAAAAGAAAGGTATATTTGATATACATGTTATTGATGTCTATCTTACTGGTTCTCGTAGTAGTGCCTGGGTATTTGATACTGGTTCGGTTGCTCACATTTGTAACTCGAAACAGGAACTGAAACGAAGCCTGGCGAGGGACGAGGTGACGATGCGCGTTGGAAATGGATCCAAGGTCGATGTGATCGCCGTCGGCACGCTCCCTCTACATCTACCTTCGGGATTAGTTTTAAACCTCAATAATTGTTATTTGGTACCTGCGTTGAGCATGAACATTATATCTGGATCTTATTTGATGCAAGACGGTTATTCGTTTAAGTCTGAGAATAATGGTTGTTCGATTTATATGAGTAATGTCTTTTATGGCCATGCATCTGAGATGAATGGTTTATTCTTGTTAAATCTCGATAGTAGTGATACACATGTTCATAACATTGATGCTAAGCGAATTAAATTGAATGATAATTCTACTTATATGTGGCATTGTCGTCTTGGTCATATTGGAGTGAAGCGCATGAAGAAACTCCATTCCGATGGACTTCTTGAGTCACTTGACTTTGAGTTACTTGACAGATGCGAAGCATGTCTAATGGGAAAAATGACTAAGACTCCATTTTCTGGTACAATGGAGCGAGCTACAGACTTATTGGAAATCATACATACCGATGTGTGTGGACCAATGAGTGTAGCATCGCGCGGTGGTTATCGTTATGTTCTAACCTTCACGGATGATCTGAGTAGATATGGATATATTTACTTTATGAAACATAAGTCCGAGACTTTTGAGAAGTTCAAGGAATTCCAAAGTGAAGTAGAAAATCAACGTAACAAGAAGATTAAGTTTCTGCGTTCTGATCACGGAGGCGAATATCTGAGTTATGAGTTTGGCATGCATTTAAAGAAATGCGGAATACTTTCACAGTTGACACCGCCGGGAACACCACAGCGCAATGGTGTGTCCGAACGTCGTAATCGAACTCTCTTAGATATGGTTCGATCTATGATGTCTCTTACCGATTTGTCGTTATCGTTTTGGGGTTATGCATTAGAGACAGCCGCATTCACTTTAAATAGGGCACCATCTAAATCGGTTGAAACGACACCGTATGAATTATGGTTTGGAAGAAACCTAAGCTGTCGTTCCTTAAAGTTTAGGGTTGCGAAGCTTATGTAAAGAAGTTACAACCTGACAAGCTAGAACCCAAAGCGGAGAAATGCGTCTTCATAGGATACCCTAAAGAAACAATTGGGTACACTTTCTATCACAGATCCGAAGGCAAAATCTTTGTTGCCAAGAATGGATCCTTTCTTGAGAAGGAGTTTCTCACTAAAGAAGTGACTGGAAGGAAAGTAGAACTCGACGAGGTTGATGAACCTTCTCTCATAGATCAGAGTAGCGTAGTGCCGGAAGAAGTTTCTGCGCAGCCTACGCCGATAGGAGAGGAAGCAAATGATGATGATCATGAAACTTCGAACGAGGAAGCTACTGAACCTCGCAGATCGACGAGGGAACGTACCACTCTTGATTGGTATGATCCCTGTCTAAATGTAATGATTGTGGACAACAATGATGAGGACCCTGCGACGTATGAAGAAGCAATGGTGAGCCCAGATTCCAACAAATGGCAAGAAGCCATTAAATCCGAAATGGGATCCATGTATGATAACAAAGTATGGACTTTGGTAGACTTACCTGATAGCCGCAAGGCTGTCGAGAATAAATGGATCTTCAAGAGAAAAATAGATGCTGATGGTAATATTACTGTCTATAAAGCTCGACTTGTCGCAAAGGGTTTCCGACAAATTCAAGGAGTTGACTACGATGAGACTTTCTCACCTGTAGCGAAGCTAAAGTCTGTGAGGATTTTGTTAGCAATAGCTGCATTTTTCGATTATGAGATTTGGCAGATGGATGCCAAAACGGCGTTCCTTAATGGTGATATTGAGGAAGAGTTGTATATGGTACAACCCAAAGGTTTTGTCGATCCTAAAAATGCTGACAAGGTATGCACACTTCAGCGTTCCATTTATGGACTGAAGCAAGCATCCCGTAGTTGGAACCTACGCTTGATAGGGTGATCAAAGACTTCGGTTTTATACGGACTCATGTTGAGGCCTGTATTTACAAGAAAGTGAGTGGGAGCTCTATAGCGTTCCTGATATTATATGTAGATGACATATTATTGATTGGGAATGATATAGAACTATTAAGCAGCATTAAAGGTTATTTGAATAAGTCTTTTTCAATGAAAGACCTTGATGAAGCAGCGTACATTTTAGGCATCAAGATTTATAGAGATAGATCAAGATGCCTAATAGGCCTTTCACAGAGTACATACCTGGACAAGATTCTAAAGAAGTTTAGAATGGATGAAAGCAAGAAAAGGTTCTTGCCTATGTTGCCAGGTAAGGTCTTGAGTAAGACTCAAGGTCCGGCTACGGCAGATGAAAGAGAGAGGATGAGCAAGATCCCCTATGCTTCGGCAGTAGGCTCAATCATGTATGCCATGCTGTGTACTAGACCGGATATTGCACATGCTGTTAGTTTGACCAGCAGATATCAAAGTGATCCAGGAATGGAACACTGGACAACGGTCAAGAATATCCTGAAGTACTTAAAAAGGACTAAGGATATGTTTCTTTGTTATGGCAGTGACCAAGAGCTCGTTGTAACCAGTTACACCGATGCAAGTTGGAACACCGATCCTGATGACTCTAAGTCTCAGTCTGGGTACGTGTTTATATTGAATGGTGCGGCAGTAAGCTGGAGCAGTTCCAAGCAGTGCACGGTGGCGAAATCTTCAACAGAATCTGAATATATAGCGGCTTCAGAGGCTTCATCGGAAGCGGTATGGATGAAGAGGTTCATTGTTGAGCTTGGTGTGGTTCCTAGTGCATTGGACCCGTTAGTCATTTATTGTGACAACACGGGTGCCATCGCCAATGCAAAGGAACCAAGGTCACACAAGAAGCTAAAGCATATCAAGATGCGTTTTCATTCGATTCGCGAGTACATCGAAGATGGTGAAGTAGAGATTTGCAAAGTACACACATATCTGAATGTTGCAGTGATGCGCGTATAATTGACACGTTCGTTGGGAACCCCAAGAGGAAGGTGTGATGCGTACAGCAGTAAGTTTTCCCTCAGTAAGAAACCAAGGTTTAATCGAACCAGTAGGAGTCAAGAAGCACGTTGAAGGTTGATGGTGGCGGAATGTAATGCGGCGCAACACCAGGGATTCCGTCGCCAACGTGGAACCTGCACAACACAACCAAAGTACTTTGCCCCAACGAAACAGTGAGGTTGTCAATCTCACCGGCTTTCTGTAACAAAGGATTAACCGTATTGTGTGGAAGATGATTGTTTGCAGAAAATAGTAAAACAAGTATTGCAGCAGATTTGTATTTCAGTATAAAAGAATGGACCGGGGTCCACAGTTCACTAGAGGTGTCTCTCCCATAAGATAAAAGCATGTTGGGTGAACAAATTACAGTCGGGCAATTGACAAATAGAGAGGGCATAACAATGCACATACATGACATGATAAATATAGTGAGATTTAATTGGGCATTACGACAAAGTACATAGACCGCTATCCAGCATGCATCTATGCCTAAAAAGTCCACCTTCATGTTATCATCCGAGCCCCTTCCAGTATTAAGTTGCAAAACAACAGACAATTGCATTAAGTATGGTGCGTAATGTAATCAATAACTACATCCTTAGACATAGCATCAATGTTTTATCCCTAGTGGCAACAGCACATCCACAACCTTAGAACTTTCTGTCACACGTCCTGCATTTAATGGAGGCATGAACCCACTATCGAGCATAAATACTCCCTCTTGGAGTTAAGAGCAAAAACTTGGCCAGAGCCTCTACTAATAACGGAGAGCATGCAAGATCATAAACAACACATAGGTAATAACTTGATAATTAACATAACATAGTATTCTCTATCCATCGGATCCCGACAAACACAACATATAGAATTACAGATAGATGATCTTGATCATGTTAGGCAGCTCACAAGATCCAACAATGAAGCACAATGAGGAGAAGACAACCATCTAGCTACTGCTATGGACCCATAGTCCAGGGGTGAACTACTCACTCATCACTCCGGAGGCGACCATGGCGGTGAAGAGTCCTCCGGGAGATGATTCCCCTCTCCGGCAGGGTGCCGGAGGAGATCTCCAGAATCCCCCGAGATGGGATTGGCGGCGGCGGCGTCTCAGTAAGGTTTTCCGTATCGTGGCTCTCGGTACTGGGGGTTTTGCGACGAAGGCTATTTGTAGGCGGAAGGGCAGGTAAAGAGGCGGCACGAGGGGCCCAGACGACAGGCCGGCACGGCCAGGGCCTGGGCTGCGCCGCCCTGGTGTCTGGCCACCTCGTGGCCCCACTTCGACTCTCCTTCGGTCTTCTGGAAGCTTCGTGGCAAAATAGGACCCTGGGCGTTGATTTCGTCCAATTCCGAGAATATTTCTTTACTAGGATTTCTGAAACCAAAAACAGCAGAAAACAACAACTGGCTCTTCGGCATCTCGGTAATAGGTTAGTTCCAGAAAATGCACGAATATGACATAAAGTGTGCATAAAACATGTAGATATCATCAATAATGTGGCATGGAACATAAGAAATTATCGATACGTCGGAGACGTATCAGCATCCCCAAGCTTAGTTCTGCTCGTCCCGAGCAGGTAAACGATAACAAAGATAATTTCTGGAGTGACATGCCATCATAACCTTGATCATACCATTGTAAACATATGTAATGAATGCAGCGATCAAAACAATGGTAATGACATGACTAAACAACTGAATCATAAAGCAAAGACTTTTCATGAATAGTACTTCAAGACAAGCATCAATAAGTCTTGCATAAGAGTTAACTCATAAAGCAATAAATCAAAGTAAAGGTATTGAAGCAACACAAAGGAAGATTAAGTTTCAGCGGTTGCTTTCAACTTATAACATGTATATCTCATGGATAATTGTCAACATAGAGTAATATAACAAGTGCAATATGCAAGTATGTAGGAATCAATGCACAGTTCACACAAGTGTTTGCTTCTTGAGGTGGAGAGAAATAGGTGAACTGACTCAACATTAAAAGTAAAAGAAAGGTCCTTCAACGAGGAAAGCATCGATTGCTATATTTGTGCTAGAGCTTTTATTTTGAAAACATGAAACAATTTTGTCAACGGTAGTAATAAAGCATATGAGTTATGTAAATTATATCTTACAAGTTGCAATCCTCATGCATAGTATACTAATAGTGCCCGCACCTTGTCCTAATTAGCTTGGACTACCGGATCATCGCAATACACATGTTTTAACCAAGTGTCACAATGGGGTACCTCCATGCCGCTTGTACAAAGGTCTAAGGAGAAAGCTCGCATTTTGGATTTCTCGCTTTTGATTATTCTCAACTTAGACATCCATACCGGAACAACATGGACAACAGATAATGGACTCCTCTTTAATGCATAAGCATGTGGCAACAATTAGTGTTCTCATATGTTGAGGATATATGTCCAAAACTGGAACTTCCACCATGATTCATGGCTTTAGTTAGCGGCCCAATGTTTTTCTCTAACAATATGTATGCTCCAACCATTAAGGTGGTAGATCTCTCTTACTTCAGACAAGACGGACATGCATAGCAACTCACATGATATTCAACAAAGAGTAGTTGATGGCGTCCCCAGAAACATGGTTATCGCACAACAAGCAACTTAATCTATATACCTAATAATAAAGGAGCTAAGATTTCTGCCAAAATTTTCGTCTAACTTTTCGTTGGCCCGTTTTGCCCTCCCACCAAATCGCATAGTACATCAAACTGCCACTACCGGTTCGTGTTTTGTTTTCTTTTTTGGCTTCTCTCCTTTCCTTGCCGCTGAGCGAACGACGCTCTCACCCCACCATGTGGGCCGGCCGAACGGCCCAATTTCCGACCACGGAAAGCACGGAATCCATTGATTTGTTTCGGTCTCGCTTCCTGGTATGTCTCGCGTCTTCTTATTTACATTGTTAGTCCCACCTCGGATCTGTATAGGGAATACCATCGGTTTATATACCACCCAAATTGGCTGGTTATCAGCAAGTTGTCTCCAAATAACTTTCCGATGGATGGATAAGCGTTGTGAAGTTAGCAGAAGTTGCCCCGAAATTGACCGGAATTCAGAGGTGGGAGAAGATTTGACGGAGGCGTGCGAGCACCGCCGGGAAGGCAATGTAAGGTAAGGTGCACTCACTCGTGAGTTGAACGAGAGAGGAGGACGGGACGGCCAGGCACGTACAGCGGAGGAGCTCGGCGCTCTTGGGCGGTGATGGCTGCGCAGAAGCGGGCTCGCCCATAACTCGACGACGGGGAGGCAGTGAGGCAGCAAAGGAAAGAGCCGAGCTCCGTCGGATCGAGGGCGCCTCACGTCGCGTGGCGGCGTGGGGTAGCAAGCTTGCGGCTGGCGGGCATGCGCGTTAGGCAGATAGCGGCCGGGCCTCCAAATCGGAAATTCCCCCATCTGCAAACGGATGAGGACGGGTCGTTAATACACACAGACACAGCTTATCTCTTCGATCCCTTCTTTCAGATTAAGCTTTTGCCAGCAGCGAGAAAATCAGAAAAACAAATATATGTGTGCGTTACCAAAGCTACGACATACCGTAAAATTTATCTGAAAACCATGGGGTTTTAAAAATCACATAATCTATTTTACGGTTTTACCACATCTCAATTAAACACATATATAATTCTAGGTTGCTGCCGAGATTGATCGAGGTAAGAAAAACAAATCATATTAGTTGTTTCATCAAGAATCGAATCGGCCAGCCGCGGATCAGATCCCAAAAACCACCTTTCTGCGAGGTAGTGACTTCACACGATCACACTGATTCCCAAGAATTTTTTTGTTAGACGTGGCGACGACTCTCAATTGAAAAACAACTTATTTTTTTAAAACTTAAAAATTGTGAAAAACGAATCTTATGTTTATTAATATGAGTAACCCTGCTTTACTCTCTCTGTTGGATCACTGTCATCAAATTGGATCATCTACACAACTCCAAAGGGATGACACACAAGGTTTAATACCTCGAGTCTTCTTCCATCTCTACTTTTTTTCACTAAATTCGTTTTCACTATGCAAGTTTAATATGGCTTGCAATTTATCTTGATCCCTTGATGACCAAAAACATAAAAATTTCGTCTGTTTTGCTCAATATATGTATATTACATAGAATTCTGCACTCTAATAGATTAAAAAGTTTTGGAAGATAATTCAATACAATATCATTGTTAGGTTTTGATTCTTTATTTGCATTCAATATATTCCACTGAATTTTATTTTGATAGTTATATGCTCCTACACCTTGGTGGATGTTCTATCCAATGATGTCTTAGTGGAGATTTGCGGGGAAAAAAACATACTTCTAAAATATTGTATAACCAAAATTGAGGATTTATTTTAGTCCCGGTGCAACGCACGGGCAATTTTCCTAGTAAGAGATAAAGTGCATAAGTACATATTCAATACCACAATAGTTTTTAAGCTATTTGTCCCATGAGCTATATATTGCAAAGGTGAATGATGGAAATTTTAAAGGTAGCACTCAAGCAATTTACTTTGGAATGGCGGAGAAATACCATGTAGTAGGTAGATATGGTGGAAACAAATGGCATAGTGGTTGGCTCAAGGATTTTGGATGCATGAGAAGTATTCCCTCTCGATACAAGGTTTAGGCTAGCAAGGTTATTTGAAACAAACACAAGGATGAACCGGTGCAGCAAAACTCACATAAAAGACATATTGTAAACATTATAAGACTCTACACCGTCTTCCTTATTGTTCAAAACTCAATACTAGAAATTATCTAGACTTTAGAGAGACCAAATATGCAAACCAAATTAGCAAGCTCTAAGTGTTTCTTCATTAATGGGTGCAAAGTATATGATGCAAGAGCTTAAACATGAGCACAACAATTGCCAATTATCAAATTATTCAAGACATTTTAGAATTACTACATGTAGCATTTCCCAATTCCAACCATATAACAATTTAACGAAGAAGATTCAACCTTCGCCATGAATACTATGAGTAAAGCCTAAGGACATATTTGTCCATATGCAACAGCGGAGCGTGTCTCTCTCCCACACAATGAATGCTAGGATCCATTTATTCAAACAAAAACAAAAACAAAAACAAATCGACGCTCCAAGCAAAGCACATAAGATGTGACGGAATAAAAATATAGTTTCAGGGGAGGAACCTGATAATGTTGTCGATGAAGAAGGGGATGCCTTGGGCATCCCCAAGCTTAGACGCTTGAGTCTTCTTAGAATATGCAGGGGTGAACCACCGGGGCATCCCCAAGCTTAGAGCTTTCACTCTCCTTAATCATATTGCATCATACTCCTCTCTTGATCCTTGAAAACTTCCTCCACACCAAACTCGAAACAACTCATTAGAGGGTTAGTGGACAATAAAAATTAACATGTTCAGAGGTGACACAATCATTCTTAACACTTCTGGACATTGCATAAAGCTACTGGACATTAATGGATCAAAGAAATTCATCCAACATAGCAAAAGAGGCAATGCGAAATAAAAGGCAGAATCTGTCAAAACAGAACAGTCCGTAAAGATAGATTTTATTGAGGCACCAGACTTGCTCAAATGAAAATGCCCAAATTGAATGAAAGTTGCGTACATATCTGAGGATCACGCACGTAAATTGGCATATTTGTCTGAGTTACCTACAGAGAACACTGCTCAAATTCGTGACAGACAGAAATCTGTTTCTGCGCAGTAATCCAAATCTAGTATCAACCTTACTATCAAAGACTTTACTTGGCACAAGAATGCAATAAAATAAAGATAAGGAGAGGTTTCTACAGTAGTAACAACTTCCAAGACTCAAATAAAAGTGCTGTAGTAAAATAAACACATGGGTTATCTCCCAAGAAGTGCTTTCTTTATAGCCATTAAGATGGGCTCAGTGATTTTAATGATGCACTCCCAAGAAATAAGAGTTGAAGCAAAAGAGAGCATCACAAAGAAAATTCAAAATAAATTTAAGCCTAACCCACTTCCTATGAAAAGGAATCTTGTAAATAAACAAGTTCATGAAGCATAATGCAACAAGCATAGAAAGACTAGACAAGCGCAACTTCAAGATTTTCAGCAAAAAGAGAGGTGCTTTAGTAAGATGAAAGTTTCTACAACCATATTTTCCTCTCTCATAATAATATCCAGTAGCATCATGAGCAAACTCAACAATATAACTATCAAATGAAACATTCTTATCATGAGTCTCATGCATAAAATTATTACTCTCCACATAAGCATAATCAATTTTATTAGTTGTACTGGGAGCAAGTTCAACAAAGTAGCTATCATTATTATTCTCATCAAGTGTAGGAGGCATAGTATAATCATAATAAAATTTACTCTCCATAGTAGGTGGCACCAAAAGACCACTATCATTATAATCATCATAAATAGGAGGCAAAGTATCATCAAAGAAAATTTTCTCCTCAATGCTTGGGGGACTAAAAATATCATGCTCATCAAAACCAGCTTCCCCAAGCTTAGATTCTTCCATAGCTTTAGAAATAATAGTGTTCATACTAATAACATTGCTACTATCATGCAAATAAGGTTCAATAGTTTTTTTTAATTTTCGCATCAAACAATCCATGTCTTAACTCAGGAAATAGCTTCAAAAGCTCACTGTTACTTTCCATTATGCTTAACTAGTGAAATAAAAACACGCATGATATTAAGTAAAGTAAAACAAGTAACTAATTTTTTTGTGTTTTCGATATAATGCAGCAAACAAAGTAGTAAATAAAAGTAAAGCAAGACAAAAACGAAGTAAAGAGATTGGAAGTGGAGACTCCCCTTGCAGCGTGTCTTGATCTCCCCGGCAACGGTGCCAGAAAACAGTTGCTGGCGTGTAGTTGACGTGGGAGTTAGAAATCTTTGTGGTGTAGCTTTTCTTCAGTTCCCCGGCAACGGCGCCAGAAAACAGTCTTGATGCGCGTATAATTGACACGTTCGTTGGGAACCCCAAGAGGAAGGTGCGATGCGCACAGCAGTAAGTTTTCCCTCAGTAAGAAACCAAGGTTTAATCGAACCAGTAGGAGTCAAGAAGCACGTTGAAGGTTGATGGTGGCGGAATGTAATGCGGCGCAACACCAGGGATTCCGTCGCCAACGTGGAACCTGCACAACACAACCAAAGTACTTTGCCCCAACGAAACAGTGAGGTTGTCAATCTCACCGGCTTGCTGTAACAAAGGATTAACCGTATTGTGTGGAAGATGATTGTTTGCAGAAAACAGTAAAACAAGTATTGCAGCAGATTTGTATTTCAGTATAAAAGAATGGACCGGGGTCCACAGTTCACTAGAGGTGTCTCTCCCATAAGATAAAAGCATGTTGGGTGAACAAATTACAGTCGGGCAATTGACAAATAGAGAGGGCATAACAATGCACATACATGACATGATAAATATAGTGAGATTTAATTGGGCATTACGACAAAGTACATAGACCGCTATCCAGCATGCATCTATGCCTAAAAAGTCCACCTTCAGGTTATCATCCGAACCCCTTCCAGTATTAAGTTGCAAAACAACAGACAATTGCATTAAGTATGGTGCGTAATGTAATCAATAACTACATCCTTAGACATAGCATCAATGTTTTATCCCTAGTGGCAACAGCACATCCACAACCTTAGAACTTTCTCACATCGTCCTGATTTAATGGAGGCATGAACCCACTATCGAGCATAAATACTCCCTCTTGGAGTTAAGAGCAAAAACTTGGCCAGAGCCTCTACTAATAACGGAGAGCATGCAAGATCATAAACAACACATAGGTAATAACTTGATAATTAACATAACATAGTATTCTCTATCCATCGGATCCCGACAAACACAACATATAGAATTACAGATAGATGATCTTGATCATGTTAGGCAGCTCACAAGATCCAACAATGAAGCACAATGAGGAGAAGACAACCATCTAGCTACTGCTATGGACCCATAGTCCAGGGGTGAACTACTCACTCATCACTCCGGAGGCGACCATGGCGGTGAACAGTCCTCCGGGAGATGATTCCCCTCTCCGGCAGGGTGCCGGAGGAGATCTCCAGAATCCCCCGAGATGGGATTGGCGGCGGCGACGTCTCAGTAAGGTTTTCCGTATCGTGGCTCTCGGTACTGGGGGTTTCGCGACGAAGGCTATTTGTAGGCGGAAGGGCAGGTAAAGAGGCGGCACGAGGGGCCCAGACGACAGGCCGGCACGGCCAGGGCCTGGGCCGCGCCGCCCTGGTGTCTGGCCACCTCGTGGCCCCACTTCGACTCTCCTTCGGTCTTCTGGAAGCTTCGTGGCAAAATAGGACCCTGGGCGTTGATTTCGTCCAATTCTGAGAATATTTCTTTACTAGGATTTCTGAAACCAAAAACAGCAGAAAACAGCAACTGGCTCTTCGGCATCTCGTTAATAGGTTAGTTCCAGAAAATGCACGAATATGACATAAAGTGTGCATAAAACATGTAGATATCATCAATAATGTGGCATGGAACATAAGAAATTATCGATACGTCGGAGACGTATCATGCAGATCCGTTGACTAAAACTCTCCCTAGGGCAAAGCATGACCAACACCAGAATGCCATGGGTGTTAGGTACATTACAATGTAATCTAGATTATTGACTCTAGTGCAAGTGGGAGACTGTTGTAGATATGCCCAAGAGGAAATAATAAAGTGGTTATTATAATATCTTTGTGTTTATGATAAATGTTTACATACCATGCTATAATTGTATTAACCGAAACATTGATACATGTGTGTTATGTAAACAACAAGGAGTCCATAGTAAGCCTCTTGTATAACTAGCTTGTTGATTAATGGATGATCATGGTTTCGTGATCATGAACATTGGGTGTTATTAATAACAAGGTTATGTCATTGGTGGAATGATATAATGGACACACACCCAAATGAGCGTAGCATAAGATCAAGTCATTAAGTTCAATTTGCTATAAGCTTTCGATACATAGTTGCCTTAGTCCTTCGACCATGAGATCATGTAAATCACTTACACCGGAAGGGTACTTTGATTACATCAAACGCCATTGCGTAAATGGGTGGTTATAAAGATGGGATTAAGTATTCGGAAAGTGTGAGATGAGGCATATGGATCAATAGTGGGATTTGTCCATCCTGATGACGGATAGATATACTCAGGGCCCTCTTGGTGGAATGTCGTCTGATTAGTTTGAAAGCATATGATTGGATCATAAGAGATGACATACCGCGGTACGAGTAAAGAGTACTTGTCGGTAACAAGGCTGAACAAGGTATGGAGATACCGATGATCAAACCTCGGACAAGTAGAATATCGTGTGACAAAGGGAATCAGCATCGTATGTAAATGGTTCAATCGATCACTAAAGTCATCGTTGAATATGTGGGAGCCATTATGGATCTCCAGATCCCTCTATTGGTTATTGCTCAGAGAGGAGTCTCGACCATGTCTGCATAGTTCGCGAACCGTAGGGTGACGCGCTTAAGGTTCGATGTCGCATAAGTAGATTCGGAATATGAGATGGAGTCCGAAGTTTTTGTTCGGAGTCTCAGATAGGATCCAAGACATCACGAGGAGGTCCGGAATGGTCCGGAGAATAAGATTCATATAAGGGAAGTCATTTTCCGGGGTTCTGGAAAAAGTCCAGTGTTTTGATCGGAGCTTCTAGAAGGTTCTAGAGGGTCACCAGTGGGCCCACCACCCCGGGATAGGCCACATAGGCGCCACATGGCATGGTGGGTCCTGCGCACTATGACATGTGGGCCCAGGCCGGCCCCCCTTTAGAGATAAGATCTATCTCTAGTTTAAATGGTTTAAATCTAGAGATAGAATCTATCTCTAAAATTAAAGTGTTTAAAATTAGAGATAAAGGGGAACACTTGGGGGAGGGGTTTGCCCCCCCCATGCGCCGGCCAAGGGGATGGGTGGGTGATGTCTACGTGTGCTTCTATTCTTGTAGACAGTGTTGGGCCTCCAAGAGCAGAGGTTTGTAGAACAGCAGCAAGTTTCCCTTAAGTGAATCACCCAAGGTTTATCGAACTCAGGGAGGTAGAGGTCAGAGATATCCCTCTCAAGCAACCCTGCAATTAAGATACAAGAAGTCTCTTGTGTCCCCAACACACCTAATACACTTGTCAGATGTATAGGTGCACTAGTTCGGCGAAGAGATAGTAAAACACAGGTGGTATAGATGGTGGTAATATTGCAGGAAGTAAAGATGCAGTAAAACAGTAAACAAGCGATGTTTGCAGTATTTGGAAACAAGGCCTAGGGATCATACTTTCACTAGTGGACACTCTCAACATTGATCACATAACTGAATAAATAAATGCTACACTCTCTTGTTGGATAACAAACACCATTCATTGTGTAGGGCTACAAAAGCACACCTCAAGCCGGAGTTAACAAGCTCCACAACTTCATAAAGGAAACACACACGATGCGCACACTGTCACCGTCACATCGTGGAGAGTGAATCCGGAGTTCATATTAAAGTAACCTCTAGAGTGTATAATAGTGCTACTCTGGATAACTCTCCTAATGGAATCACTAATCGTGTAGTGGCTACAAAAGCTCCGCTCAGAGTTCATCAAGTACTTGACAAACACCACTCATAGGGATATCCACGTCAAATCATAAATCCAAGATAATATATTTATCATAGTGATAGTTAACTTCATAATCTACAAGAGATCACAATCATAACCTACGCCAAGTACTACATGATGCACACACTGTCCACATTACATCATGAAGGAGGAATAGACTACTTTAATAACATCACTAGAGTAGCACATAGATGATATTCAACTAGATCACAAAGCTCATGATCACATAAAGATCACATGGGAGAGAGAGATGAACCACATAGCTACCGGTGCAGCCCTTAGCCTCGAGGGAGAACTACTCCCTCCTCATCATGGGAGACATCAACGACGATGAAGATGGCGGTGGTGTCGATGGAGATGCCTTCCGGGGGCAATTCCCCGTCCCGGCGGCGTGCCGGAACAGAGACTTCTGTCCCCCGAACTTGACTTCGCGATGGCGGCGACTGCGTAACTTTTCTCGTCCCGTGGCTTATCTTTTTAGGGTTTTCGAGGCGGAGAGAATATATAGGCGGAAGGGCAGCCTCGGAGAAGCCAGGGGTGGCCCCCCATAGGCTGGCGCGCCCCCCTTGGCCGCGTTGCCATGTGGGGTGGGGGCCCCAGGGCTCCCCTCTGGTCCCTCTCTGGCTCTCTGGAAGCTTCCGTGAAATATAAGATCGTGGGCGTTGATTTCGTCCAATTCCGAGAATATTTCCTTTGTAGGATTTCTGAAACCAAAAACAGCAGAAAACAGGAACTGGCACTTCGGCATCTTGTTAATAGGTTAGTTCCGGAAAATGCATCAAAACGATATAAAGTATGAATAAAACATGTAGGTATTGTCATAAAACTAGCATGGAACATAAGAAATTATAGATACGTTGGAGACGTATCAGTGGGCCCTATGGGAAACCCTAGGCCGACCCCCACCTATATAAAGAGGGGAGGGGGTGGCCGGCCAAGGCACCCCTCATCCAACCCTAGCCGGCCCCCTCTCTTCCTCCTCCATACGCTGTGCAGGCTTAGGCGAAGCCCTGCAGCAATTCTTCTCCACCACCACCACCACACCGTCGTGCTACTGGGATTCCGTGGAGATCTACCACACCTTCGCTGCCCGCTGGAACGGGGAGAGGAAGGGGCTTCATCGACACCGTACGCGCGACCGAGTATGGAAGTGCTGCCGGATTGCAGCACCGGGGACGATCGTCTACACCAACAATGAGATTAATCTCGTAGGCTTTGGAATCTTCGAGGGTTAGTCTCATCTCCATCTCGTTGTTCAGATCTCATAGATTAGATCTTAGCTTTTCCATAGATTAGATCTTGGATTTATTTGTCTTTGAGGTAGGAATATTTTTGTTTTCTATGCAACGAACCCCATCAGTGGTATCAGAGCCATGTCTATGCATAGATCTGTTGCACGAGTAGAACACAATGGTTTTGTGGGCGGTGATGCTTTTGTTGCTTTAGTTTGTGTACTTTGCATCTTGCGGGATGGTGGGATGAAGCGGCCCGGGCTAACTTTACATTACCGCGTCTCATGAGACTTGCTCCACGCTTGACATGCAACTTGTATTGCATAAGTGGCTTTGCGGGTGTCTGTCTCTCCCACCATAGTGAAGATTACAATTTGCATTTCTATTGTCAACACTAGTATCACCGTTGTGGTTCATGTTCGTAGGTAGATTGGATCTTACTCGAAAACCCTAAACCACGTAAAATATGCAAACCAAATTAGAGGCGTCTAACTTGTTTTTGCAGGGTTTGGTGATGTGATATGGCCATAATGTGATGATGATTATAGTTGATGTATGAGATGTTCATTGTTGTATTATGGCAACCGGCAGGAGCCTAATGGTTATCTTTAATTTTTGTTAAAGACATGCGTGTCTATTCATCATGTAATAGCTTTATTTCAAGTAGTTGTTATAGTAGCTATAAGTGATGGACTACCATGAAGCGGCGCCACTGACATTGACGCCATGCTGGTGATGATGGAGATCATGCCCGTGCTTTGAAGATGGAGATCAAAAGCACAAGAAGAAAGGCCATATCATATCACACATTATGAATTGCATGTGATGTTAATCCTTTTATGCATCTTATTTTGCTTAGATCACGACGGTAGCATTATAAGATGATCCCTCTCACTAAATATCAAGATAATAAAGTGTTCATCCTTAGTATGCACGTTTGCTAAGACTTGTCGTTTCGAAGCATCTCGTGATGATCGGGTGTGATAGACTCTACATGTGCATACAACGGGTGCAAGCCAGATTTGCACACGCGGATACTAAGGTTGCCTTGACGAGCCTAGCATGTACAGATATGGTCTCGGAACACGGGATACCGAAAGGTAGAGCATGAGTCTTATGAATGATATGATGAACACTTTTTAGTGTTCGCCTTTGAAGCTACATCTTTTCTCGTGAAGATCGGACTTGGTGTAGTGGATTTGGTTCGTGTAATCACTAAGACAATGCGAGGGATGATGTTTTGAGTGGGAGTTCACCTAGTTAATTTAAGAATTAAAATTGAACTCATTTTATCATAAACTTAGTCTAAACTCTTTGCAAATATGTTGTAGATCATGGCGCCCCCTCCATCAATTTTAACCAGTTCTTAGAGAAAGAAAAGCTTAAGGGCAATGGTAGCAACTTCACTGACTGGTTCCATCATGTGAGGATTTTCCTCACTGGTGGAAGCCTGCAATATGTGCTCGATGCACCGCTAGGTCCCCCACCACCTCCTGCAGTATCCAAGGACATAAAGAATGTTTATGAGACTCGGGCAACTCGGTACTCCGAAGTTCAGTGTGCCATCTTGTGCAGCCTAGAGGCAGAGCTCCAAAAGCGTTTTGAGCACCACTACCCGTGTGATATGATGCGTGAGCTCAAGCTTATCTTTGAAACTCACGCGGCCGTGGAGAGCTATGAGGCCTCGAAACAGTTCTTTAGCTGTATGATGGAAGAGGGCAGCTCCATTAGTGAGCACATGTTCACCATGTCCGGACATGCGAAGAAGCTCAGTGACATGGGGATGATGATCCCTAACCAGCTGGGTATTCATCGTGTCCTTCAATCACTGCCACCAAGTTACAAGAACTTCGTGATGAACTACAACATGCAGAACATGAATAAAGATTTACCTGAACTCTTTTCCATGCTGAAATCTGCTGAAGTAGAGATAAAGAAGGAGAATCAAGTGTTGATGGTCAACAAGACCACCAGTTTCAAAAAGCAGAGCAAGCCTAACAAGGGTAACTTCAAGAAGGGTGGCAAGAAAGTTGCAGCGCATCCTGAGAAGCCTAAGGCTGGTCCTAAACCTGAGACTGTGTGCTATTGCTGCCGGGGAAGGGGCACTGGAAGCGCAATTGCTCCAAATACTTGGCCGATCTGAAGAGCGGCCACGTCAAAAAGAAAGGTATATTTGATATACATGTTATTGATGTCTATCTTACTGGTTCTCGTAGTAGTGCCTGGGTATTTGATACTGGTTTGGTTGCTCACATTTGTAACTCGAAACAGCAACTGCGGAATAAACGAAGCCTGGCGAGGGACGAGGTGACGATGCGCGTTGGAAATGGATCCAAGGTTGATGTGATCGCCGTCGGCACGCTCCCTCTACATCTACCATCGGGATTAGTTTTAAACCTCAATAATTGTTATTTGGTACCTGCGTTGAGCATGAACATTATATCTGGATCTTGTTTGATGCAAGACGGTTATTCGTTTAAGTCTGAGAATAATGGTTGTTCGATTTATATGAGTAATGTCTTTTATGGCCATGCACCTGAGATGAATGGTTTATTCTTGTTAAATCTCGATAGTAGTGATACACATGTTCATAACATTGATGCTAAGCGAATTAAATTGAATGATAATTCTACTTATATGTGGCATTGTCGTCTTGGTCATATTGGAGTGAAGCGCATGAAGAAACTCCATTCCGATGGACTTCTTGAGTCACTTCACTTTGAGTTACTTGACAGATGCGAAGCATGTCTAATGGGAAAAATGACTAAGACTCCATTTTCTGGTACAATGGAGCGAGCTACAGACTTATTGGAAATCATCCATACCAATGTGTGTGGACCAATGAGTGTAGCATCGCGCGGTGGTTATCGTTATGTTCTAACCTTCACGGATGATCTGAGTAGATATGGATATATTTACTTTATGAAACATAAGTCCGAGACTTTTGAGAAGTTCAAGAAATTCCAAAGTGAAGTAGAAAATCAACGTAACAAGAAGATTAAGTTTCTAAGGTTTACGATCGCGGAGGCGAATATCTGAGTTATGAGTTTGGCATGCATTTAAAGAAATGCGGAATACTTTCACAGTTGACACCGCCGGGAACACCACAGCGCAATGGTGTGTCCGAACGGCGTAATCGAACTCTCTTAGATATGGTTCGATCTATGATGTCTCTTACCGATTTGCCGTTATCGTTTTGGGGTTATGCATTAGAGACAGTCGCATTCACTTTAAATAGGGCACCATCTAAATCCGTTGAAACGACACCGTATGAATTATGGTTTGGAAGAAACCTAAGCTGTCATTCCTTAAAGTTTGGGGTTGCGAAGCTTATGTAAAGAAGTTACAACCTGACAAGCTAGAACCCAAAGCGGACAAATGCGTCTTCATAGGATACCCTAAAGAAACAGTTGGGTACACTTTCTATCACAGATCCGAAGGCAAAATCTTTGTTGCCAAGAATGGATCCTTTCTTGAGAAGGAGTTTCTCACTAAAGAAGTGACTGGAAGGAAAGTAGAACTCGACGAGGTTGATGAACCTTCTCTCATAGATCAGAGTAGCGCAGTGCCAGAAGAAGTTTCTGCGCAGCCTACGCCGATAGGAGAGGAAGCAAATGATGATGATCATGAAACTTCGAACGAGGAAGCTACTAAACCTCGCAGATCGACGAGGGAACGTACCACTCTTGATTGGTATGATCCCTGTCTAAATGTCATGATTGTGGACAACAATGATGAGGACCCTGCGACGTATGAAGAAGCAATGGTGAGCCCAGATTCCAACAAATGGCAAGAAGCCATTAAATCCGAAATGGGATCCATGTATGATAACAAAGTATGGACTTTGGTAGACTTACCTGATAGCCGCAAGGCTGTCGAGAATAAATGGATCTTCAAGAGAAAAAAAGATGCTGATGGTAATATTACTGTCTATAAATCTCGACTTGTCGCAAAGGGTTTCCGACAAATTCAAGGAGTTGACTACGATGAGACTTTCTCACCTGTAGCGAAGCTAAAGTCTGTGAGGATTTTGTTAGCAATAGCTGCATTTTTCGATTATGAGATTTGGCAGATGGATGCCAAAACGGCGTTCCTTAATGGTGATATTGAGGAATAGTTGTATATGGTACAACCCAAAGGTTTTGTAGATCCTAAAAATGCTGACAAGGTATGCAAACTTCAGTGTTCCATTTATGGACTGAAGCAAGCATCCCGGAGTTGGAACCTACGCTTGATAGGGTGATCAAAGACTTCGGTTTTATACGGACTCATGGTGAGGCCTGTATTTACAAGAAAGTGAGTGGGAGCTCTGTAGCGTTCCTGATATTATATGTAGATGACATATTATTGATTGGGAATGATATAGAACTATTAAGCAGCATTAAAGGTTATTTGAATAAGTCTTTTTCAATGAAAGACCTTGATGAAGCAGCGTACATTTTAGGCATCAAGATTTATAGAGATAGATCAAGACGCCTAATAGGCCTTTCACAGAGTACATACCTGGACAAGATTCTAAAGAAGTTTAGAATAGATGAAAGCAAGAAAGGGTTCTTGCCTATGTTGCCAGGTAAGGTCTTGAGTAAGACTCAAGGTCCGGCTACGGCAGATGAAAGAGAGAGGATGATCAAGATCCCCTATGCTTCGGCAGTAGGCTCAATCATGTATGCCATGCTGTGTACTAGACCGGATATTGCACATGCTGTTAGTTTGACCAGCAGATATCAAAGTGATCCAGGAGTGGAACACTGGACAACGGTCAAGAATATCCTAAAGTATTTAAAAAGGACTAAGGATATGTTTCTTTGTTATGGCGGTGACCAAGAGCTCGTTGTAACCAGTTACATCGATGCAAGTTGGAACACCGATCCTGATGACTCTAAGTCTCAGTCTGGGTACGTGTTTATATTGAATTGTGCGGCAGTAAGCTGGAGCAGTTCCAAGCAGTGCACGGTGGCGAAATCTTCAACAGAATCTGAATATATAGCGGCTTCAGAGGCTTCATCGGAAGCGGTATGGATGAAGAGGTTCATTGTTGAGCTTGGTGTGGTTCCTAGTGCATTGGACCCGTTAGTCATTTATTGTGACAACACGGGTGCCATCGCCAATGCAAAGGAACCAAGGTCACACAAGAAGCTAAAGCATATCAAGATGCGTTTTCATTCGATTCGCGAGTACATCCACTACAAGAAAAGTTCTGATAGACAACGTCTCAAAATCGTCCGCTAAGGGGTATTTTTCGTCGCCTATGGGCCTAACCCGACGATATGGGTTCTGTTGTCGAAACTGCGTCAGGCAAAGTCCTACGACGATTTTTTCGGTCCGTCGCGCTTGGGCGCCCTTCCGCCACGGAAAATCGGACCGTTGCAGAAGTGTTTCCGGGAGCCCGTTGACTGCTGACGTCATGCAAACTGACACGTGGCAGACGCCGTTAACTGGCGGTAGGCCCACACGAGGCCTACCACGTCTTAAGCGGGCCGGCCCATTAAGTTTGCGGGCCGGGCCAGCTGAATTAGTTTGACCGGTCAACTATATAGCTGGGCTGGTCCATTAGTTACGTGGGCCAAACCTAACCTCTAAGGTTGACTGGTCAAAAGATTAATGGGCCGGCCCACTAAGCATGTGGGCCAGGCCGAATGCACTCGTTTGACCGGTCAACAGGCAAAAGGGCCGGCCCACAAAACATGTGGGACCCATTTCATGTTATCGGGCTGGCCCATTTACCAAGTGGGGTCCACCTTAAAGCAAGTGGGCCAGCCCAAGAAGTTATTGGGCCGGCCCAATTAGCATGTGGGTCCCACTTTCCTGCTATCGGGCCGGCCCATTTAGTGCGTGGTGTCCACATTAGATCAAATGGGCCGGCCCAACAAGCCAGTGGGCCGGGCCAAAAGCACAGGTGGGTCCCACTTTCCTGTTAATGGGCCAGCCCATTTAGTATGTGGGGTCCACCATATAGCAAGTGGGCCGGCCCAACAAGATAGTGGGCCGGGCCAAAAACACAGGTGGGTCCCACTTTCCAGTTAAAGGGCCGGCCCATTTAGTATGTGGGGTCCACCATATAGCAAGTGGGCCGGCCCAACAAGATAGTGGGCCGGGCCAAAAGCATAGGTGGGTCCCACTTTCCAGTTAAAGGGCCGGGCCCAACAAGATAGTGGGCCGGGCCAAAAGCACAGGTGGGTCCCACTTTCCAGTTAAAGGGTCGGCCCATTTAGTATGTGGGGTCCACCATATAGCAAGTGGGCCGGCCCAACACGCTAGTGGGCCGGGCCAAAAACGCAGGTGGGTCCCACTTTCCTCTTAAAGGGCCGGCCCATTTAGTATGTGGGGTCCATCATGTAGCAAGTGGGCCGGCCCAACAAGACAAGGCCGGCCAAAAGCACAGTGGGTCCCACTTTCCTCGTTAACGGGCCGGCCCAAAGAAGTAAGTGAGCCGGCCCAAAATGAAAGTGGGTCCCACACTACTGTTAATGGGCCGGCCCAATCTGTTATAGGGCCCTGGTTGTTTGACTAGTCAACTTGCATTAAATTACATGAGCCTAAAATCTGATATCAATGATACACACAATTACATACACAAATAAAATAACTAGGAAAATTACAAGGCAATTAATGTGCCCAAATAAAAAAATTACATAGAATCATTGAGGACTTCTATTAGCATCATCAATAACACGTTGACATTTGGCAATCGCCTTGATTGAATCTTGTGTACTCTTGGTCAACATATCAGCTTCAGACCTTAAAGCAGCAATACCATGTCTTTTATAAAGTACAGCCTTGAGATGTTCACTGTTTGATGAAAAGAATGGTCTAGGTTGACGGCTATGAGAGGATGCATCAGAACGAAGATCAGAACTTTTTGTGGGCCTC
Source organism: Lolium perenne (assembly GCF_019359855.2). NCBI lineage: Eukaryota > Viridiplantae > Streptophyta > Magnoliopsida > Poales > Poaceae > Lolium > Lolium perenne. The sequence goes on from NC_067245.2 coordinate 196,182,279, forward strand.
TCTTCTAATGAAGATTGCTTCATCAGAACTGCATTCTGATAATAATGCAAAAAGAGTTAAACGATGAACTATGCAAACATGTATTAAGCATTGTCGATATGAGATAGTCACAAGTACTAAGCGCAGACTTACATTATATCGTTGCATAGGCTCACGCCTAACCTTTTTTGCGCTCTATCTTCTACTAAGGACTTCTTCATTACAACCGCATTCTAGTAATATTGCAAACATAGTTACAACAAGAACTATTCAAACATTTATTATGCAATGTAGATATAAGATAATAACAAGTTGCATAAATAAGACAATGTATGGAACTTGTACTAAGCGGACTTACATCATAATGTTGCACAGTGGTCGCTTTGGCGACTATCTTCTAATGATGACTGCTTCATTAAAACCGCATTCTCGTAATATTGCAAAAATAGTTACAACAATTAACTATTCAAACATGTATTACGCAATGTAGAGATCAGATAACAAAGATGTAGCAGAACATACCGGCTCGCAGTCCTTCTCTTGCGTGCACTAGTCATGGTCGACATGCCTGTCATTTTAGGTTCAGCCATCAAGTGAAATGCTAATCCTCCTGCTCCATTGTCCTTAATCTGTGTTTAGATATCACATTTAAGACCAAGTCAGCTGGTTTCAAATAACAAAAAACTTGAGCTGCCAAATGAATAAGCCAATATTTACCAGATATCATATTAAAACCAACTAGATGTTGCTTTGCATGAGATACGAATTTCAGACATTTAGATTTAGAGTAGGGTAATGCCAAGGTTTTCCACATAAAGTAAACTGGCATTAAGAATGACCAAATGTCAGGTTCAAATCACCTTCGCAGTTGCTCCAAGACAAGCATATCAAATAGGCAGAAACATAGTAAAGCATGGATGGCATTGCTATGGCAGGGTTCCAAGTGTTTATCTCTTGCATAAGGAACAATGCACATAGGTTATAGATAATAACGGAAGTAAACTGCCAAAGTTACCAACCAAGAACTCAGATTCCAACCTTCCCTAGCATCCCCGCTGTTAATGTTGGATATTCTAATAAGTGGTTCGCATGATCAATCCCTAGGAAAAATAACATTGACAAGTTAGTCTACGATAATACAAAGACCAGACATGCACGCAACAATAACTATACAAGATGTGCGACAGGAGCATTCATGGAAAAAAATAGCTATAAGCTAAAGATGAGGTATAAGAGCAAGCAGATTGGAAATGCACATAGCATGATTATAAAAGCAGTAAAAGAATAGCAGACACGAGAAAACAGCTAGCGGCTAGCGGTGAGCTAATGACGTGGTATAAGAACAACCAGATTGGAAATGCCCATAGCATGACTATAAAAGGAATAGCATGCAGTACAAAAACAGTTGGCAGCAAATGAATGGGTCCCCTATAAATATGTGGATGCACACAGGTGTCAGTAGAATGAACAGGATGGTAGCGACCGGATAATGCTTTGGTACTGTACAATATTTAAATGAACTTCATGCGAAGTAACACATCAAGAAATTTAATGGCATATGAGATCTTCAAATAACTACACAAAACATGGCTAAAGAAACACCGCGATCTAACGGGCCAGCGTACTAACCAAGCTGCGGCGGGGTGGACGGGGGCGGCAACTTGCATTCCAGCAGTGGCGAACGCGGGAGACGATGAGTCGACCCTGTTTCAGTAGAAGCGGGCGTTAGTGAAGCAGATCTGGTTGGCTGGCAAGGGATTCGGTGAAGTTGATACAGCCGCTGCGCCGAGGTAGTCGGTGGAATAGATCGGCTTCTGTGGAGGGGGGGGCGCGGTGAAGTAGACACGGTTCCGTTGGAGAGGATCCGGTGCGTCGACAGGAAAGGCGTTGATTGCTACGCTGTGGATGAGGTCGGCGGTGAAGTAGATCCGTCGGTGGCGAGGTCGGCGGTGAAGCAGATCCATCGGTGGCGAGGTCAGCGGTGAAGCAGATCCGTCGGTGGAGAGTGATGGCGTGTAACTCACACGTTCGTTGGGAACCCCAAGAGGAAGGTATGATGCGCACAGCAACAAGTTTTCCCTCAGAAAGAAACCAAGGTTTAATCGAACCAGTAGGAGTCAAGAAGCACGTTGAAGGTTGATGGCGGCGGAATGTAGTGCGGCGCAACACCAGAGATTCCGGCGCCAACGTGGAACCTGCACAACACAACCAAAGTACTTTGCCCCAACGAAACAGTGAGGTTGTCAATCTCACCGGCTTGTTGTAACAAAGGATTAACCGTATTGTGTGGAAGATGATTGTTTGCGTAAAACAAGAAACAAAGATTGCAAGAGATTGTATTTCAGTATAGAGAATTGGACCGGGGTCCACATTTCACTAGAGGTGTCTCTCCCATAAGATAAACAGCATGTTGGGTGAACAAATTACAGTTGGGCAATTGACAAATAAAGAGGGCATGACCATGCACATACATATTATGATGAGTATAGTGAGATTTAATTGGGCATTACGACAAAGTACATAGACCGCTATCCAGCATGCATCTATGCCTAAAAAGTTCACCTTCAGGTTATCATCCGAACCCCCTCCAGTATTAAGTTGCTAACAACAGACAATTGCATTAAGTATTGCGCGTAATGTAATCAGTAACTACATCCTTGAACATAGCACCAATGTTTTATCCCTAGTGGCAACAGCACATCCATAATCTTAGAGATTTCTGTCACTTCCCTAGATTCACGGAGACATGAACCCACTATCGAGCATAAATACTCCCTCTTGGAGTTACAAGCATCTACTTGGCCAGAGCATCTACTAGTAATGGAGAGCATGCAAGATCATAAACAACACATAGACATAACTTTGATAATCAACATAACAAGTATTCTCTATTCATCGGATCCCAACAAACGCAACATATAGAATTACAGATAGATGATCTTGATCATGTTAGGCAGCTCACAAGATCCGACAATGAAGCACAATGGGGAGAAGACAACCATCTAGCTACTGCTATGGACCCATAGTCCAGGGGTAGACTACTCACACATCACTCCGGAGGCGACCATGGCGGCGTAGAGTCCTCCGGGAGATGATTCCCCTCTCCGGCAGGGTGCCGGAGGCGATCTCCTGAATCCCCCGAGATGGGATTGGCGTCGGCGGCGTCTCTGGAAGGTTTTCCGTATCGTGGCTCTCGGTACTGGGGGTTTCGCGACGGAGGCTTTAAGTAGGCGGAAGGGCAGGTCAGGAGGCGGCACGAGGGGCCCACACCACAGGGCCGCACAGCCAGGGGCCAGGCCGCGCCGCCCTAGGGTGTGGCCACCTCGTGGCCCCACTTCGTCTCCTCTTCGGTCTTCTGGAAGCTTCGTGGCAAAATAGGACCCTGGGCGTTGATTTCGTCCAATTCCGAGAATATTTCGTTACTAGGATTTCTGAAACCAAAAACAGCAGAAAACAAAGAATCGGCACTTCGGCATCTTGTTAATAGGTTAGTTCCAGAAAATGCACGAATATGACATAAAGTGTGCATAAAACATGTAGATAACATCAATAATGTGGCATGGAACATAAGAAATTATCGATACGTCGGAGACGTATCAACATCCCCAAGCTTAGTTCTGCTCGTCCCGAGCAGGTAAAACGATAACAAAGATAATTTCTGGAGTGACATGCCATCATAACCTTGATCATACTATTTGTAAAGCATATGTAGTGAATGCAGCGATCAAAACAATGTATATGACATGAGTAAACAAGTGAATCATATAGCAAAGACTTTTCATGAATAGTACTTCAAGACAAGCATCAATAAGTCTTGCATAAGAGTTAACTCATAAAGCAATAATTCATAGTAAAGGTATTGAAGCAACACAAAGGAAGATTAAGTTTCAGCGGTTGCTTTCAACTTATAACATGTATATCTCATGGATATTGTCAATATAGAGTAATATAATAAGTGCAATATGCAAATATGTAGGAATCAATGCACAGTTCACACAAGTGTTTGCTTCTTGAGGTGGAGAGAAATAGGTGAACTGACTCAACAATGAAAGTAAAAGAATGGTCCTCCATAGAGGAAAATCATCGATTGCTATATTTGTGCTAGAGCTTTGATTTTGAAAACATGAAACAATTTTGTCAACGGTAGTAATAAAGCATATGTATCATGTAAATTATATCTTACAAGTTGTAAGCCTCATGCATAGTATACTAATAGTGCCCGCACCTTGTCCTAATTAGCTTGGACTACCGGATCATCACAATGCACATGTTTTAACCAAGTGTCACAAAGGGGTACCTCTATGCCGCCTGTACAAAGGTCTAAGGAGAAAGCTCGCATTGGATTTCTCGCTATTGATTATTCTCAACTTAGACATCCATACCGGGACAACATAGACAACAGATAATGGACTCCTCTTTTATGCATAAGCATGTAACAACAATTAATAATTTTCTCATATGAGATTGAGGATATTGTCCAAAACTGAAACTTCCACCATGGATCATGGCTTTAGTTAGCGGCCCAATGTTCTTCTCTAACAATATGCATGCTTAACCATAAGGTGGTAGATCGCTCTTACTTCAGACAAGACGAACATGCATAGCAACTCACATGAAATTCAACAAAGAGTAGTTGATGGCGTCCCCAGTGAACATGGTTATCGCACAACAAGCAACTTAATAAGAGATAAAGTGCATAAGTACATATTCAATACCACAATAGTTTTTAAGCTATTTGTCCCATGAGCTATATATTGCAAAGGTGAATGATGGAATTTTAAAGGTAGCACTCAAGCAATTTACTTTGGAATGGCGGAAAATACCATGTAGTAGGTAGGTATGGTGGACACAAATGGCATAGTGGTTGGCTCAAGGATTTTGGATGCATGAGAAGTATTCCCTCTCGATACAAGGTTTAGGCTAGCAAGGCTTATTTGAAACAAACACAAGGATGAACCGGTGCAGCAAAACTCACATAAAAGACATATTGTAAACATTATAAGACTCTACACCGTCTTCCTTGTTGTTCAAACTCAATACTAGAAATTATCTAGACCTTAGAGAGACCAAATATGCAAACCAAATTTTAGCATGCTCTATGTATTTCTTCATTAATGGGTGCAAAGCATATGATGCACGAGCTTAAACATGAGCACAACAATTGCCAAGTATCACATTACCCAAGACATTATAGCAATTACTACATGTATCATTTTCCAATTCCAACCATATAACAATTTAACGAAGAAGAAATTTCGCCATGAATACTATGAGTAAAGCCTAAGGACATACTTGTCCATATGCTACAGCGGAGCGTGTCTCTCTCCCATAAAGTGAATGCTAGGATCCATTTTATTCAAACAAAACAAAAAACAAAAACAAACCGACGCTCCAAGAAAAGCACATAAGATGTGATGGAATAAAAATATAGTTTCAGGGGAGGAACCTGATAATGTTGTCGATGAAGAAGGGGATGCCTTGGGCATCCCCAAGCTTAGACGCTTGAGTCTTCTTAGAATATGCAGGGGTGAACCACCGAGGCATCCCCAAGCTTAGAGCTTTCACTCTCCTTGATCATGTTGCATCATACTCCTCTCTTGATCCTTGAAAACTTCCTCCACATCAAACTTAGAACAACTCATTAGAGGGTTAGCGACAATAAAAATTAACATGTTCAGAGGTGACACAATCATTCTTAATACTTCTGGACATTGCATAAAGCTACTGGACATTAATGGATCAAAGAAATTCATCCAACATAGCAAAAGAGGCAATGCGAAATAAAAGGCAGAATCTGTCAAAACAGAACAGTTCGTATTGACGAATTTTATCGAGGCACCAGACTTGCTCAAATGAAAATTCTCAAATTGAATGAAAGTTGCGTACATATCTGAGGATCACTCACGTAAATTGGCATAATTTTCTGAGTTACCTACAGAGAAAACATCCCAGATTCGTGACAGCAAAGAAATCTGTTTCTGCGCAGTAATCCAAATCTAGTATGAACTTTACTATCAACGACTTTACTTGGCACAACAAAACACTAAACTAAGATAAGGAGAGGTTGCTACAGTAGTAAACAACTTCCAAGACACAAAATAAAAACAAAGTACTGTAGGTAAAAACCATGGGTTGTCTCCCATAAGCGCTTTTCTTTAACGCCTTTCAGCTAGGCGCAGAAAGTGTGTACAAGTATTATCGGAGGGTGGTTCATCTACAGCGGGGTGTGGAGTTTTCTCAACTATGCATATTATCTTTTCTATGTGAGTTTCAGAGGCTCCCTTTTCATTAGTCTTGGGCTTGCTACTCTCATCAAACAAATCTTCAGGAACAATCCAATCAAAATTCTTTTCTAGTGCCTCACACATTCCCAAGAGCTTGCAAGGTATTGATGTTTTAATATCCCCCTCATAATTAACTTCATTAGTGTACTTTTGTCTATCCTTTTCCATCTTCTCAAGGGTACTGGCAAAGTTGGTATAAGAGCCTAGCATATTATATTTAGTGAAGACTTTTCTAGCTTCTCTCGCTATTCCCCCAAATTCTGTAAGAAGGGTTTCTAATACAAAATCTTTCTTTTCTCCTTCTTCCATATCACTGAGTGTTAGAAACATATGTTGAATCACAGGATTAAGATTAACAAATCTAGCTTCTAACGCGTGTACTAAAGAAGCAACAGCAATTTCATAAGTGGGAGCAAGTTCTACCAAATGTCTATCTTCAAAATCTTTGACCGTACTAATATGAGTGAAAAAATCTTCTATATTGTCTTTCCCAAGGATAGACCCTCGGCCTACCGGTACATCTTTAAGAACAAACTTAGGAGGAAACATGATGAAATAAGTAAAGTAAATGCAAGTAACTAATTTTTTTTTGTGTTTTTGATATAGCAAACAAGATAGCAAATAAAGTAAAACTAGCAACTAATTTTTTTGTATTTTGATTTAGTGCAGCAAACAAAGTAGTAAATAAAACTAAGCAAGACAAAAACAAAGTAAAGAGATTGGGATGTGGAGACTCCCCTTGCAGCGTGTCTTGATCTCCCCGACAACGGCGCCAGAAAAAGAGCTTGATGGCGTGTAACTCACACGTTCGTTGGGAACCCCAAGAGGAAGGTATGATGCGCACAGCAGCAAGTTTTCCCTCAGAAAGAAACCAAGGTTTAATCGAACCAGTAGGAGTCAAGAAGCACGTTGAAGGTTGATGGCGGCGGAATGTAGTCCGGCGCAACACCAGAGATTCCGGCGCCAACGTGGAACCTGCACAACACAACCAAAGTACTTTGCCCCAACGAAACAGTGAGGTTGTCAATCTCACCGGCTTGCTGTAACAAAGGATTAACCGTATTGTGTGGAAGATGATTGTTTGCAGAAAACAGTAAAACAGTATTGCAGTAGATTGTATTTCAGTATAGAGAATTGGACCGGGGTCCACAGTTCACTAGAGGTGTCTCTCCCATAAGATAAACAGCATGTTGGGTGAACAAATTACAGTTGGGCAATTGACAAATAAAGAGGGCATGACCATGCACATACATATTATGATGAGTATAGTGAGATTTAATTGGGCATTACGACAAAGTACATAGACCGCTATCCAGCATGCATCTATGCCTAAAAAGTCCACCTTCAAAGTTATCATCCGAACCCCTCCAGTATTAAGTTGCTAACAACAGACAATTGCATTAAGTATTGCGCGTAATGTAATCAGTAACTACATCCTTGAACATAGCACCAATGTTTTATCCCTAGTGGCAACAAGACATCCATAATCTTAGAGATTTCTGTCACTTCCCAGTTCACGGAGACATGAACCCACTATCGAGCATAAATACTCCCTCTTGGAGTTACAAGCATCTACTTGGCCAGAGCATCTACTAGTAACGGAGAGCATGCAAGATCATAAACAACACATAGACATAACTTTGATAATCAACATAAAAAGTATTCTCTATTCATCGGATCCCAACAAACGCAACATATAGAATTACAGATAGATGATCTTGATCATGTTAGGCAGCTCACAAGATCCGACAATGAAGCACAATGGGGAGAAGACAACCATCTAGCTACTGCTATGGACCCATAGTCCAGGGGTAGACTACTCACACATCACTCCGGAGGCGACCATGGCGGCGTAGAGTCCTCCGGGAGATGATTCCCCTCTCCGGCAGGGTGCCGGAGGCGATCTCCTGAATCCCCCGAGATGGGATTGGCGGCGGCGGCGTCTCTGGAAGGTTTTCCGTATCTTGGCTCTCGGTACTGGGGTTTCGCGACGGAGGCTTTAAGTAGGCGGAAGGGCAGGTCAGGAGGCGGCACGAGGGGCCCACACCACAGGGCCGCGCGGCCAGGGGCCAGGCCGCGCCGCCCTAGGGTGTGGCCACCTCGTGGCCCCACTTCGTCTCCTCTTCGGTCTTCTGGAAGCTTCATGGCAAAATAGGACCCTGGGCGTTGATTTCGTCCAATTCCGAGAATATTTCGTTACTAGGATTTCTGAAACCAAAAACAGCAGTAAAACAAAGAATCGGCACTTCGGCATCTTGTTAATAGGTTAGTTCCAGAAAATGCACGAATATGACATAAAGTGTGCATAAAACATGTAGATAACATCAATAATGTGGCATGGAACATAAGAAATTATCGATACGTCGGAGACGTATCAGAGAGGTCGGCGGTGAAGCAGATCCGTCGGTGGCGAGGGCGGCGGGGGAGCGGATCAGGTGGGTGGACAGCCAACACGATCAAGGCTACGCTGTGGAGGAGTATGCCGACGGCGAAGCAGATCTAGTACTGTAGAGAGTCAGAGCTTTGGCGTGTGAGAGTATTTTTGAGCTAATGGGGCGAATGGTTGGTGGGTGGGTGTGGGCCTGTGGGGAGGGTTCGGGATCTAGGCAAGATATTTCATTGTTACCGAATGAGCCCTCCATGGTCGGTGGGTTGTAGCTTCTGGACCAGGGTTAAAAGGGTAAAACTGGTCATGAGATTTTCGAATGGATGCGGCGGGATGATTTGGGGCGCGGCCGAAATTTTCAGTTTCAAGCTACGAGCAGAACGACAAAAATAATGTTCTTCCCCAGGGAGCTCTCATTTCTTCCTCTTCTCTTTCTCTCTCGAGTCTCTCCCACTCCCCTGGCTCCTCTCCCCCTTCTCTCCGGCAGCCTCGCCAGCCGGAGACGAGGCCGACTTCTCTCTGTATATCGTACACCCTCCGAACTAAATTAATTGATTCAACTTTCCTTAGACATGTATGTATCTCGAGTAAAAACATGTGTGGATACATCCATATTTAGATAAGCAAAGTTGAGTCAGTTAATTTGGATCCGAGGGAGTTCATGTTGTTGTAAGCTTAGATCCAGTGTTTCCCATGAGCAGAATGGCGCAATGGAGTCGGGGATCTCGTCATCGGCTTCAGATCTGGCCTACGGTGAATCTGGCGGATCTTGCCGGCCAAACCCCGATCTGGTGCCATCAAGGTGATGGCGCTAACGGTGAGGCTTGCTTTGGTCAGTGCTTCAGATCTGGCCAATGGGGAAGTCAAGCTGCTAACGTTCACAAGCTCGGGGCGTACGACGGCGTCATCCGTCTTGCCCGTGAACATCTTGGCCTTTCAGCGGCCCTTCTCAGAGCCAATGTGCCGTTGCTGAGGCCCTTCTTCTCCTTCGTCCTGGTGACTACCGGCGACACCGTCCCAAGTGGTGCGTCCCCGGCGATGGAGTTTCTGGAAAGGATGCGGAGCAGAGATCTGATGTGCGGTCCAGAAGGACTCGATTGATTTTCTTCTATATGTTTCAGGGTCCTTTTTGTAAAGTTGCAGGTCCTATTAGTTATTGTCTAGTTCTCTTGGACCTCTATGTAATTTTTTGGACTAGTTTCCATTTGCACCGATAAACTTGAATTTTGACAAGTTCACGGGAAAAAAATTCCTTTGCACATATGGCCTATCATGTATGAACATTCTTGAGTTTTAAACTATATGTAATGGCCAGCACTTGCGCAAGGGGCTCGTCTAGTGCGCACTAGTTTCCATTAGCACCGATAAATTTGAATCTTGACAAGTTCTTGGAAGAAAAAATTGATTCACATATAGCCTATCATGTATGAACATTATTTGGATTCAAACTATACATAGATGGCCAACACGTGTAAGAGGGGGTCCTCTAATGTGCACTAGTTTCCATTAGCACTGATAAATTTGAATCTTTACAAGTTCTCAAAAAAAAATTGCTTCACACATATGCCCTATCATGTATGAACATTATTGGGATTCATATTATATATAGATGGCCAACACTTGTGAGGGGTCCTCTAATTCTTGGGGATTTCAATCTATCTATCTCTCTCGATCTATCGTTAGGGGATTTTAACCCTAACCCTAACCCTAAAACCCTAGCTAGCTAACCCTAAAACCTAAACCCTAATTAAACACTACATATATATATAGGCCAACGACACTTAATTGCGCATCAAGTAGGCGACCAAATAATTAGCGCTGATAAATTAATTAACTTGAATCTTGACAAGTTCTCTCGAATGAAAACACATTTGATTAAGTTGCCTCATAATATATATACAATTAGTGTGCATGCGCGCATGGCATACCATGCACATATCATTCGTGCATATATATATCTCAATATATATCTGAACATATTCTTGGGGATATATATATATATATTTCAATCTCTCTCTCGATCTATATATATCGTTGGTGGCCAAGAAACACACTTATTATATATATACGCATGCACTTTATGCGCAAAGGCGCGGGTGCCTCTAATAATGTGTGTGTGCACTAGCTCGATCGATGATCCCTAAACCTTAAACCCTAAAACCCTAATCCATGATCCCTAATTATACCTTAAACGTACACCCTAAACACTAAACCCTAAACCCTAGACCCTAAGCCCTAAACCCTAAACACTAAACACTAAACCCTAACCCTAGACCCTAATAAACCCTAAACCCTAAACCCTAAACCCTAAATATATTTCAATCTCTCTCTAGATCTATATATCGTTGGTGGCCAAGAAACACACTTATATATACACATGTACTTTATGCGCAAAGGCGCGGGTGCCTCTAATAATGTGTGTGTGCACTAGCTCGATCGATGATATCCCTAAACCTTAAACCCTAAAACCCTAATCCTTGATCCCTGATTATACCCTAAACGGACACCCTAAACACTAAACCCTAAACCCTAGACCCTAAACCCCCCTAAACCCTAAACACTAAACCCTAAACCCTAACCCTAGACCCTAAACGACCCTAAACCCTAAACCCTAAATATATTTCAATCTCTCTATAGATCTATATATCGTTGGTGGCCAAGAATCACACTTATATATATACGCATGCACTTTATGCACAAATTGGCGCGGGTGCCTCTAATAATGTGTGTGTGTGCACTCGATCGATGATCCCTAAACCTTAAACCCTAATCCCTAATTATACCCTAAATGTACACCCTAAACACCCTAAACACTAAACCCTAAACCTTAGACCCTAAACCCTAAACCCTAAACACTAAACACTAAACCCTAAACCCTAAACCCTAACCCTAGACCCTAAACCCTAAACACTAAACCCCAAACCCCAAACCCCAAACCCCAAACCCCAAACCCTAAACCCTAAACCCTAAACCCTAAACCCTAATTAATTAACCTTAACCCCAACCCTACCCCAAAAACCCTAGCTAGCTAATCCTAAATCCTAAACCCTAATTAAACCCTACATATATATATAGGCCAACGACACTAAATTGCGCATCAAGCAGGCGACCAACTAATTAGCGCTGATAAATTAATTAACTTGTTGAATCTTGACAAGTTCTCTCGAATGAAAACACATTTGATTAAGTTGCCTCATAATATATATACAATTAGTGTGCATGCGCGCATGGCATACCTTGCACATATCATTCGTGCATATATTTCAATATATATCTGAACATATTCTTGGGGATAAATATATATATTTCAATCTTTCTCTCTCGATCAATATATATATCGTTGGTGGCCAAAAAACACACTTATATATACGCATGCACTTTATGCTCAAAGGCGTGGGTGCCTCTAATAATGTGTGTGTGCACTCGATCGATGATCCCTAAACCTTAAACCCTAAAACCCTAACCCCTAATTATACCCTAAACGTACACCCTAAACACCCTAAACACTAAACCCTAAACCCTAGACCCTAAACCCTAAACACTACACCCTAAACCCTAGCTAACCCTAGACCCTAAACCCTAAACACTAAACCCCAAACCCCAAACCCTAAACCCTAAACCCTAAACCCTAAACCCTAGACCCTAAACCCTAATTAATTAACCTTAACCCTAACCCTAACCCTAAAACCCTAGCTAGCTAATCCTAAACCCTAAACCCTAATTAAACCCTACATATATATATAGGCCAACGAAACTTAATTGCGCATCAAGCAGGTGACCAACTAATTAGCGCTGATAAATTAATTAACTTGAATCTTGACAAGTTCTCTCGAATGAAAACACATTTGATTAAGTTGCTTCATAATATATATACAATTACTGTGCATGCGCGCATGGCATACCTTGCACATATCATTTGTGCATATATTTCAATATATATCTGAACATATTCTTGGGGATAAATATATATATATTTCAATATTTCTCTCTCGATATATATATATCGTTGGTGGCCAAAAAACACACTTATATATACGCATGCACTTTATGCGCAAAGGCGCGGGTGCCTCTAATAATGTGTGTGTGCACTAGCTCGATCGATGATCCCTAAACCTTAAACCCTAAAACCCTAATCCATGATCCCTAATTATACCTTAAACGTACACCCTAAACACTAAACCCTAAACCCTAGACCCTAAGCCCTAAACCCTAAACACTAAACACTAAACCCTAACCCTAGACCCTAATAAACCCTAAACCCTAAACCCTAAATATATTTCAATCTCTCTCTAGATCTATATATCGTTGGTGGCCAAGAAACACACTTATATATACACATGTACTTTATGCGCAAAGGCGCGGGTGCCTCTAATAATGTGTGTGTGCACTAGCTCGATCGATGATATCCCTAAACCTTAAACCCTAAAACCCTAATCCTTGATCCCTGATTATACCCTAAACGGACACCCTAAACACTAAACCCTAAACCCTAGACCCTAAACCCCCCTAAACCCTAAACACTAAACCCTAAACCCTAACCCTAGACCCTAAACGACCCTAAACCCTAAACCCTAAATATATTTCAATCTCTCTATAGATCTATATATCGTTGGTGGCCAAGAATCACACTTATATATATACGCATGCACTTTATGCACAAATTGGCGCGGGTGCCTCTAATAATGTGTGTGTGCACTCGATCGATGATCCCTAAACCTTAAACCCTAATCCCTAATTATACCCTAAATGTACACCCTAAACACCCTAAACACTAAACCCTAAACCTTAGACCCTAAACCCTAAACCCTAAACACTAAACACTAAACCCTAAACCCTAAACCCTAACCCTAGACCCTAAACCCTAAACACTAAACCCCAAACCCCAAACCCCAAACCCCAAACCCCAAACCCCAAACCCTAAACCCTAAACCCTAAACCCTAATTAATTAACCTTAACCCTAACCCTACCCCAAAAACCCTAGCTAGCTAATCCTAAATCCTAAACCCTAATTAAACCCTACATATATATATAGGCCAACGACACTAAATTGCGCATCAAGCAGGCGACCAACTAATTAGCGCTGATAAATTAATTAACTTGTTGAATCTTGACAAGTTCTCTCGAATGAAAACACATTTGATTAAGTTGCCTCATAATATATATACAATTAGTGTGCATGCGCGCATGGCATACCTTGCACATATCATTCGTGCATATATTTCAATATATATCTGAACATATTCTTGGGGATAAATATATATATTTCAATCTTTCTCTCTCGATCAATATATATATCGTTGGTGGCCAAAAAACACACTTATATATACGCATGCACTTTATGCTCAAAGGCGCGGGTGCCTCTAATAATGTGTGTGTGCACTCGATCGATGATCCCTAAACCTTAAACCCTAAAACCCTAATCCCTAATTATACCCTAAACGTACACCCTAAACACTAAACCCTAAACCCTAGACCCTAAACCCTAAACACTACACCCTAAACCCTAAACCCTAGCTAACCCTAGACCCTAAACCCTAAACACTAAACCCCAAACCCCAAACCCTAAACCCTAAACCCTAAACCCTAAACCCTAGACCCTAAACCCTAATTAATTAACCTTAACCCTAACCCTAACCCTAAAACCCTAGCTAGCTAATCCTAAACCCTAAACCCTAATTAAACCCTACATATATATATAGGCCAACGAAACTTAATTGCGCATCAAGCAGGTGACCAACTAATTAGCGCTGATAAATTAATTAACTTGAATCTTGACAAGTTCTCTCGAATGAAAACACATTTGATTAAGTTGCTTCATAATATATATACAATTACTGTGCATGCGCGCATGGCATACCTTGCACATATCATTTGTGCATATATTTCAATATATATCTGAACATATTCTTGGGGATAAATATATATATTTCAATATTTCTCTCTCGATATATATATATCGTTGGTGGCCAAAAAACACACTTATATATACGCATGCACTTTATGCGCAAAGGCGCGGGTGCCTCTAATAATGTGTGTGTGCACTCGATCGATGATCCCTAAACCTTAAACCCTAAAACCCTAATCCCTAATTATACCCTAAATGTACACCCTAAACACCCTAAACACTAAACCCTAGACCCTAAACCCTAAACACTACACCCTAAACCCTAAACCCTAAACCCTAACCCTAGACCCTAAACCCTAATTAAACACTAAACCCCAAACCCCAAACCCTAAACCCTAAACCATAGACCCTAAACCCTAATTAATTAACCTTAACCCTAACCCTAACCCTAAAACCCTAGCTAGCTAATCCTAAACCCTAAACCCTAATTAAACCCTACATATATATATAGGCCAACGACACTAAATTGCGCATCAAGCAGGCGACCAACTAATTAGCGCTGATAAATTAATTAACTTGTTGAATCTTGACAAGTTCTCTCAAATGAAAACACATTTGATTAAGTTGCCTCATAATATATATACAATTAGTGTGCATGCGCGCATGGCATACCTTGCACATATCATTCGTGCATATATTTCAATATATATCTGAACATATTCTTGGGGATAAATATATATATTTCAATCTTTATCTCTCGATCTATATATATATTGTTGGTGGCCAAAAAACACACTTATATATACGCATGCACTTTATGCTCAAAGGCGCAGGTGCCTCTAATAATGTGTGTGTGCACTCGATCGATGATCCCTAAACCTTAAACCCTAAAACCCTAATCCCTAATCCCTAATTATACCCTAAACGTACACCCTAAACACTAAACCGTAAACCCTAGTCCATAGACCCTAAACACTACACCCTAAACCCTAAACCCTAACCCTAGACCCTAAACCCTAAACACTAAACCCCAAACCCCAAACCCTAAACCCTAAACCCTAAACCCTAGACCCTAAACCCTAATTAATTAACCTTAACCCTAACCCTAACCCTAAAACCCTAGCTAGCTAATCCTAAACCCTAAACCCTAATTAAACCCTACATATATATATAGGCCAAAGACACTTAATTGCGCATCAAGCAGGCAACCAACTAATTAGCGCTGATAAATTAATTAACTTGAATCTTGACAAGTTCTCTCGAATGAAAACACATTTGATTAAGTTGCCTCATAATATATATACAATTACTGTGCATGCGCGCATGGCATACCTTTCACATATCATTTGTGCATATATTTTAATATATATCTGAACATATTCTTGGGGATAAATATATACATTTCAATCTTTCTCTCTCGATCTATATATATATCATTGGTGGCCAAAAAACACACTTATATATACGCATGCACTTTATGCGCAAAGGCGCGGGTGCCTCTAATAATGTGTGTGTGCACTCGATCGATGATCCCTAAACCTTAAACCCTAAAACCCTAATCCCTAATCCCTAATTATACCCTAAACGTACACCCTAAACACCCTAACCACTAAACCCTAAACCCTAGACCCTAAACCCTAAACACTACACCCTAAACCCTAAACCCTAAACCCTAACCCTAGACCCTAAACCCTAATTAAACACTAAACCCCAAACCCCAAACCCTAAACCCTAAACCCTAAACCCTAGACCCTAAACCCTAATTAATTAACCTTAACCCTAACCCTAACCCTAAAACCCTAGCTAGCTAATCCTAAACCCTAAACCCTAATTAAACCCTACATATATATATAGGCCAACGACACTAAATTGCGCATCAAGCAGGCGACCAACTAATTAGCGCTGATAAATTAATTAACTTGTTGAATCTTGACAAGTTCTCTCGAATGAAAACACATTTGATTAAGTTGCCTCATAATATATATACAATTAGTGTGCATGCGTGCATGGCATACCTTGCACATATCATTCGTGCATATATTTCAATATATATCTGAATATATTCTTGGGGATAAATATATATATTTCAATCTTTCTCTCTCGATATATATATATATATCGTTGGTGGCCAAAAAACACACTTATATATACGCATGCACTTTATGCTCAAAGGTGCGGGTGCCTCTAATAATGTGTGTGTGCACTCGATCGATGATCCCTAAACCTTAAACCCTAAAACCCTAATCCCTAATCCCTAATTATACCCTAAACGTACACCCTAAACACTAAACCCTAAACCCTAGACCATAGACCCTAAACACTACACCCTAAACCCTAAACCCTAAACCCTAACCCTAGACCCTAAACCCTAAACACTAAACCCCAAACCCCAAACCCTAAACCCTAAACCCTAAACCCTAAACCCTAAACCCTAGACCCTAAACCCTAATTAATTAACCTTGACCATAACCCTAACCCTAAAACCCTAGCTAGCTAATCCTAAACCCTAAACCCTAATTAAACCCTACATATATATATATATATATGCCAACGACACTTAATTGCGCATCAAGCAGGCGACCAACTAATTAGCGCTGATAAATTAATTAACTTGAATCTTGACAAGTTCTCTCGAATGAAAACACATTTGATTAAGTTGCCTCATAATATATATATAATTAGTGTGCATGAGCGCATGGCATACCTTGCACATATCATTTGTGCATATATTTCAATATATATCTGAACATATTCTTGGGGATAAATTATATATATTTCAATCTTTCTCTCTCGATCTATATATATATCGTTGGTGGCCAAAAAACACACTTATATATACGCATGCACTTTATGCGCAAAGGCGCGTGTGCCTCTAATAATGTATGTGTGCACTCGATCGATGATCCCTAAACCTTAAACCCTAAAACCCTAATCCCTAATTATACCCTAAACGTACACCCTAAATTAACACCCTAAACACTAAACCCTAAACCCCTAGACCCTAAACCCTAAACACTACACCCTAAACCCTAAACCCTAAACCCTAAACCCTAACCCTAAACCCCAACCCCAAACCCTGCTAAACCCTAAACCCTAGGCCCTAAACCCTAATTAATTAACCTTAACCCTAACCCTAAAACCCTAGCTAGCTAACCCTAAACCCTAAACCCTAATTAAACCCTACATATATATATAGGCCAACGACACTTAATTAATTGCAAATCAAGCAGGCGACCAACTAATTAGCTAGCGCGCTGATAAATTAATTAACTTGAATCTTGACAAGTTCTCTCGAATGAAAACACATTTGATTAAGTTGCCTCATAATATATATACAATTAGTGTGCATGCGCGCATGGCATACGTACCTTGCACATATCATTTGTGCATATATTTCAATATATATCTGAACATATTTCTTTGGGATAAATATATATATTTCAATCTTTCTCTCTCGATCTATATATATATCGTTGGTGGCCAAAAAACACACTTATATATATATACGCATGCACTTTATGCGCAAAGGCGCGGGTGCCTCTAATAATGTGTGTGTGCACTCGATCGATGATCCCTAAACCTTAAACCCTAATCCCTAATCCCTAATTATACCCTAAATGTACACCCTAAACACCCTAAATACTAAACCCTAAACTCTAGACCCTAAACCCTAAACACTACACCCTAAACCCTAAACCCTAAACCCTAACCCTAGACCCTAAACCCTAAACACTAAACCCCAAACCCTAAACCCTAAACCCTAAACCCTAAACCCTAGACCCTAAACCCTAATTAATTAACCTTAACCCTAACCCTAACCCTAAAACCCTAGCTAGCTAATCCTAAACCCTAAACCCTAATTAAACCCTACATATATATATAGGCCAACGACACTTAATTGCGCATCAAGCAAGCGACCAACTAATTAGCGCTGATAAATTAATTAACTTGAATCTTGACAAGTTCTCTTGAATGAAAACACATTTGATTAAGTTGCCTCATAATATATATATATATAATTAGTGTGCATGAGCGCATGGCATACCTTGCACATATCATTCGTGCATATATTTCAATATATATCTGAACATATTCTTGGGGATAAATATATATAGTTCAATCTCTCTCTCTCTCGATCTATATATATATCGTTGGTGGCCAAAAAACACACTTATATATACACATGCACTTTATGCGCAAAGGCGCGGGTGCCTCTAATAATGTGTGTGTGCACTCTCGATCGTTGATCCCTAAACCTTAAACCCTAAAACCCTAATCCCTAATTATACCCTAAACGTACACCCTAAACACCCTAAACACTAAACCCTAAACCCTAGACCATAAACAATAATTGTACACCCTAAACACCCTAAACACTAAATCCTAAACCCTAGACCCTAAACCCTAAACCCTAGACCGTAAACCCTAACCCTAAAACCCTAGCTAGCTAACCCTAAACCCTAAACCCTAATTAAACCCTACATATATATATATATAGGCCAATGACACTTGATTGCCCATCAAGTAGGCGACCAACTAATTAGCGCTGATAAATTAATTAACTTGATTTTTGACAAGTTCTCAATCTCGAATGAAAACACATTTGATTAAGTTGTCTCATAATATATATATAATTAGTGTGCATGTGCGCATGGCATACCTTGCATATCATTCGTGCATATATTTCAATACATGTTTGAAGATATTCTTGGGGATATATATATTTCAATCTCTCTCTCTCTCGATCTATATATCGTTGGTGGCCAAGAAACACACTTATATATATACACATGCACTTTAATTTATTTGCCTCACAATATATATAATAAATATGCATGCATGGTCTAACCATGTATGCTTATATATGTGTTTAATTTGGAGATTTCAATCGCTCTCTCGCCGCTCTCTCGTTGGTGGCCAACAACACACACATGCACTTTGTGCGCAAAGGCATGTGCCTCTAATAATGTGTCTTGTGATCGATCGGTCTAGTTTTGATTAATCATAGCACACAAATATAGAAGTTGTATTTGAATCCACACAACCCTAATCTAAAACACATAGCCCCTAACATGGCCTAATTAACTGACCCCTTCTCTCTAGCTAATTAGTGGAAATTGCACAAAATCAAAAGGGGTCCCTCACTAATTATACATATATATCTAGATTGTGATAAACTTTTGCCCCATATTTGGTGGATGGGTGCATCTTGGCATGTAAAACAATTAATGTTTGCAAATGGCGTTGTCAAAATTTATGTACAAATAATTTCTTTCCATCCAAAGTGCATAAAATGGGAGTTTTAATGAAGAAGGTACAAATAAAACAGCTCAACATGACTCCACACCCCGATTTTCACAGGAAGTAGAGCATATTTAAAGGATAATTCCAGAGTTTTACTATTTTTCAAGCAACTTTGCTAATTTCCACCCACTCAAATGACTTTATGTCGATTTAACGAAAATAGGGCGAATTTAAACTACATGGGCGGGATAGTTTGAATTGTGCGCGCGGCAAAGGGAACCGCCTATTCCTCAACCTTGTGCACGGAAAATTACACACGCAACTCCATTAAACACCACCTACCGGGCGGCCCGGCCGCATGACCCCCCACCCACCGCTACACAACTTATCCCCGTCCGTGCGAAGAGCTTCCCCTCCCCGTCCCGTCCGTGCGAAGAAGAAGCTTCCCCTCCCCGTCGTTCTTCTCGAGACGCACCGGCGGTCAAGTTGATCCACGGTAGGGTTGCTATCTCTAGCTCAATCATGCATCGGGCAAGACGGCCTAACGATTTATATTTTCTTGATGCTGCTAAAAAAAATCGTCAGTATGCTCGAACTAATTGGCACTTTATAGTTTTCCGCTCGATTTGTCCTCGATCAATTTGTTCATTTGCATGGGCATATAGAGTCAGTTCTGCACTCGATCCGTTAATTTGCCGAAATGCCATGGCAGAGATTTGTACACGATCTGTTTGCTAAAATGTCGATGGGCATTTTTTGTTTTGTACTCGACATGATTGCTGAAATGCATAATCATGTACTAGTATAGTTTTGTACTCGATGGATATACATTTCCTACTTCGCCTTAAATTAATCACCAACCATTGTATCTCATAATTAAACAGATGGACAGAACTTGGATACTGCATGGACACTTATGTTCCCCTTCATATATAAATGGTGTTCAACCCTTTATGGGGTTTATTAGAGCTCATGAAGGTCACGACCTGGACGTGTATTGCCCGTGCTGCACATGTATGAATGGTGAGAAGAGGCCTCACCATGTAGTGGAAGATCATTTACACATTTTTGGGATGGACCGCACATATGTTAGGTGGGTTTATCATGGTGAACCACATAATGATCCTTCAGCGGGAGAAGCAGATCTTGCTCACACTGTATGTGTGCTGGCATATGTAGTTAATTATTTATATTGATGCTGCCGCTGTTTCGATCAATAGTTTGCATTGCTGTGCAAGGTTCTGTACTCAAATTTAACTTGTTGCAGATGGATGGACGGGAAGGAGAGAAAAAGCGCTTGCTTCAGGAACCGGGTTTCAGCTCTGGGACATGTGCTGTGCCAGATGAGAAGGTAAATATGTAAAACGGCATTTGTTCAGGTTGCATCCCTTAGATGTTTGTCTAATCTGTTGATGTACTAATTGCAGAAGCATAGAGTTGAAGAGGTCTCTCAGTTTGATAGGAGATTTGAAGATGAATCTCAGTTTGATGCACCTGTGGATGGTACTGATGACGGGCCTTTCATAGACGAAGGTCCTGCACCTGAGAATATCCAGCCTACAGAAGGAAGCCGTGGACCGAGTACACAGCTTTGCGTTGAAGTGGATGCACGCCCAGAGATCATCAGTGGCGTCCGGGTAGTCTCAAGACCACCCAGCCCTGATGCACCTGTGGATGGTACTGATGACGAGCCTTTCATAGACGAAGGTCCTGCACCTGAGATTATCCAGCCTACAGAAGGAGGCCGTGGACCGAGTACACAGCTTTGCGTTGAAGCGGATGCACGCCCGGAGATCATCAGGGGCGTCCCGGTAGTCTCAGGACCACCTAGCCCTGATGCAAAATGTTGAGCTACTTTATGATTCGTACTCTTATGTTCTGGTGCTGTAGTATGTACTATCTTTGTTATGATTTGTACGCCTTTGGCGCTAGAACTATAATTAAGCATTCAGTGGATGATCGCGTTGCAAAATTTGACACCCACACAATCAGTTCATCGTATGAGTAGTAGCACAATTACTTCTACAGCCAGTCCTGCCAGCGCATTAATTGGTAGCATGAAACACATTCAGGCACTCCCCTCTGATTCATATTAATTGACTCAATTTTGTCTAGATATGGATGTATCTAGATGCATTTGTTAACTAGACTAACAAACTTGAGTCAGTTAATATGAATCGGTGTAAACCGTCCAAGTCCTCCAGCAGCTAGTTTATTGACTCTGGACTCCAAGCCTCTCGCGGCAAGCCATCGACGAAGCTTTGACCAGATCTTGGCCCGCTTTTTTTTTGCGAATAGCAAAGCTTTGACCAGTTCCTCTCGGGATACAGCACGCCCGTGAGCTTGCACGGTTTCCATGATCACTTTCCGGCGGAACTTCCTCTGCAGCGCCCTCAAGCCGCCGCTGCGAGACAGCACGCAGTGCCTCGAGGTGGACGGAACGGACGAACTCGGGATCTCAGGGCGGGGGGTCCGCCTCGTCCGGGAACAATCTCCAGCGGGTTAACGAGGACATGCATGGCGGCCAGGGGATTTGGTTTTTTTGTTGTTGTTTGAGCTTGGGATTTGGGGTTTTTTCGGATAGGGGAGGAGGAACCGAGGAAGAGGAAGGAACAACCCGCGTGCTTGGCGCGTGGCAGTGTGCTTAAATTTTGAATTTTTGTGAAATGTTTCATTTCCCCGCTACAATTCGGGGGGTTTCTTGACGCGCCAATGCATCCTGCCGTGCAGGTTCAAGTGAATTTGGGGTGCCACACTATGGGCCCCAGTTTCAGTGAGACATGTAATGACTAGTCACATCAGTAAGTTCACTGTGTAATAAAATATGTTACCCCTCCCCTTTATGTAGCCCCCTTTGTCTCTCCCGATCGAGTGCCGACAGCCGACGGATGCAAGCCGCTAGCTCGATCCCCTCCTTTCGCCTCCACTGTCCAGGCATCCAGCTTGGAGGGGCAAGCTGCATCTAGACCAAGCGGATTAGGTAGTACTAGTAATGTTCTTTCCTTTCTCGAGATCGGTTCTTTTTTCCTCACCTCGATATCTTGCGCATCTACTATTTCCTATTCTGGGCGAAGGGGTGTCTTTCTGGTCACCCTCGCGCTGGGAGTGATTGATGGGGGTGGGGGGCGGGGGCTACCTTTGCTTGGATTGGGGTGTTCTTCCTTTATTTGTCGACATTTGCAACCTTTGTAGTTTCTGCAGATCCTCAATGTATCTTTTGTCAGCTTGTACAGGAAAGGAAATACCTCGGTGGTGGTGGGGGGCAATGGAACGTAAGGCCACCACGCATGTGGGCAGTTGGCTGAGCCTGAGCTGCGTCCCCAGCCCCGCAAAGCAGGTACTCCGTTTGCTTATCCACTCTGTCTGTCTGCATCCTCAATCTGTTCCTGTTCTGGAAGATGCTTAAAGTAGCACATGTCTTCAGCTGTTTGTGCATAAAGCCTCTGTGACACCATGCTCTATATTCTCTGTATCAGGTTGGTACCTCCAGGTTCCGTGCTGAGGCTATGGGGAACGAGAATAGCGCCCCACCTGCTGCAAGAGCATGGCCCGATCTGCAGCACAAGAAGCGAAATGCCACTGCCGAGCAGGGCAGGGACCGCCGAGGGGTAATTTTTTAACCAACTTACCATGATGTAGTCTGAATCTGATAATCCCTCAGATCCAAATTAATTGACTCAACTATCTGTAGATACGGATGTATCTAGATGTGTTTTTAGCTCTAGATACTACTACCTCCATCCCAAAGTTTTTTAGAAATTCAAACTAGACCATGTTTGACTAAGCTTTTACCAAAAATCATTAACATGCAAAATACAAAATTAATATCATTAAATAGGTTGTGAAATATATTTTCCTACGGTATCTACACAATATTATATTTGTTGATAGAATGTTCTAGAATTTTGGTCAAACTTTACTTGTTTTGATTTCTCAAAAATAAATAAGCCTTAAGCTTTGGGATGGAGGTATCTAGACAAAGCTAAGTCAACTGGAGTAGTTTTTTTTGTCTTTCCATAGCTAGTGTTCATGGTGCAAAAGGCTAAGAGCATCCACTATATGCATCAGTCTATCTCATACAGTAATTCAATATCACTGCTGAGGTCTGCCTTTTGTTTTGCTATTCATATGCAGACTGAAACTTTAGGGCCTTTACTCAAAAGGAAGATCAAAACTTCGGCTGATCAGGCTGCCAGTATGTTGATGCCGCCCCCATCTTCTAAATGCCTCTACAAGCACAAGGCCACGCGCCCGCTGGATGGTGATCTTTTAATGAATATGGTATATTTTCTTAATCCACAAAACATGCCTTGATTTTTGTCTGTTTATTGTCGGTTTTTTCTAATGCTTGCCAAAAGTTTACAACAACAACAACAACCAAGCCTTTCAGTCCCAAACAAGTTGGGGTAGGCTATAGTTCAAGCCCATAAGATCTCGAAGCCAAAAGTTTAGAAACACCAAATTCGTTTGCTTACAATCATCATACAGTAATGTTCATCTACTCTCCAGTTCCCCTAACCCAACAAAAAATGATGTTAATTACGATTTTTAGATTAAAGGAGCACCATTAGGCGCTGTTAATTACGATTTTGAGATTAAATGTCATTTGCAATTGCTAATTACAATTTTGAGGCAAATGATTAGTTTAACCTTGATCTGTTCCGCTCTCCATTTTCCCAACCGAAAAAATGTAACCATTCCATTCCTCTGAAATGGAACCATTCCATTCCATTCCACGCTGTTTCAGAACCGAACACACCCTTGCATTGTTGTGAACTGTTGTCCATACACAGCCATACCCTTCCACTTACATCCAGCACTATATGCATCGATCTGTCTCGAGTCATTCAATATCACCGCTGAGATCTGTTCCCATTCTTATGCAGGCTGAAATTGCTGCGCCTTTACTCAAGTGGATGCAAAATGAGGCTGATGAGGCTGCTGTGAGGACGATGGTGCCGGCACCATCATCCGAAAACCTCTACAAGCACGAGGCCATGGGCCAGCTGGGTGGTGACCTTTTAATGAATCTGGTATATTTTCTTAATCCACATACATGATTTTATTATTATCTGTTTAATTACTGTTGACTTTGCCTAATGCTTACCAAAAGTTCAGAAACACTGCGTTTGCTTACAATCATCATACACTAATTTTTCACTTTTCAGTCTGTCTCATCCAGTATATAAACTGTTGAGTTCCGTTGGCTTCTTTTGTAATCATTTGCATTGTTGTCAACTGTTGTCTATGCACAACCCTATTCTTCCACTTACATCCCGCACTTTTTGCATCAGTCCATCTCATAGATTTATTAAATATCAATGATGAGTTCTGTTGCTATTCATATGCAGGATGAAGCTTCTGTGCCTCTACTCAAATGGATAAAAAATGATCCTGATGAGGCTGCTGTGAAGATGATGGTGCCGCCACCATCTTCTGAAAACCTCCTGAAGCACAAGGCCACGGGCCAGCTGGGTGTATCCTTTTTAAGCAGGTATATTTTCTTAATCCTCATACATGATTTGATTTGTCTGTTTATTGCCGGCTTTGTCTAATTATGCTTACCAATAGTTCAGAAACACACACAACCCTATTCTTCCACTTACATCCAGCACTATATGCATCAGTGTCTCATAGATTCATTTTATATATCACTGCTGATGTCTGTTGCTCTTCAATTTTCATATGCAGACTGAAACTGCTAAGCCTTCATTGGTCAAAAGGATTGCAACTGCTGCTGATGAGGCATCTGCAGAGGCTGCCACCAAGTTACTGTCAGCCCCACCTTCTGGATGCTTATATAAGCTCAAGTCCAAGGACCAGCCGGGCCGTAACCATCCAAGGGTTCGGGTATATTTTCTTAAGCCACATATACATGCCATGATTTATTTCTGATATTATCACCGGCTCTGTCTACTGCTTCTTGGAATTCGGAAACGCCAAATTAGCATGCTTATATTCATCATACACTAAATTTTGACTGTTCAGTTTGTAACATAGTGTTATGCACTCGCTTGTCAACATTTGCATTGCTCTAAACTATGCACTTTACACAACCTAATTCTTCCACTTACATTCAGCGCTACGCACCAGTAGTACCTCCCATGTTTCCTTCACCATCCCGATGCCGAGCTTGCGGGAATATGGCGGGCCCATGTACATACCCCGCATATAACACCTCCTATGGCTCTATCTACCTTTCTAATAACTCCTTCACAGAGTTACAGGTATGTATTCTCAGTGGTTTAGCATGAATTGGCATATAGTAAAGTCTTGTTTTTAGTCTTCCTGCTTCTTACATTAGTATCAATTTTCACCTGCAGACTGTACCTTGTGAACTTCGTCCAATGATTAACCAGATGTGTCCGCATGAAGGGTCTTTCACTATGCATGGCAATGGCAAATTGATGAACACCTACACGGTCTATGAGGTGTATGTCTACAAGACGCAGGCCATCACATATTTGTATGGACATGATTGGAGAAAGTTTGCTTTTGACTACGGTCTGAAGAAGGGCGACGAGCTGAGGATCAGAAACTCAAACGGGCAGATATACGTAACCGCTTACGTAGTTGGAGACACTTCCAAATATATAATATGTAACTTTTTTGTACTCATATCCTTTGATTAATGCATTCTGAGCAGCTTGTTCTAAACTATTCCCTCCGTTCTAGCTTGCTTTGGGTTTAACATGATCAAAGCTGCAGATCCCCGATGGAACAGAGCGGATGTCACAAAGGGCACCCACACCAGCACCGGCACCGGCTTCCCACTCTCCCGCATCGCACCGGTTCCCTGTACCAGACCGTTTATTGCATCTACCCGCAGGCCCCTACATCAAGCATTGGTTCTGTAGAGGCCCCATATACTACACCTGCTCAAGAGGCTCCTCGCATCAAAGATCGTTCCTCTAGCTGCACCGTTTACTGCACCTGCCCAACAGTCTCCTGCATCAGCACCGGTTCCTCTAGAGGCACCGTTTATTGCACCTGCCCAGCAGTCTCCTGCATCAGCACTAGCTCGTGTACCAGCCCAGGCTCCTGCACCTGCCCCAGCCAGATCACCGAGGTCTCAGCTCATTGCTGTGGCCACCCGTGTGGTGACCAGGACGCATCTGAAGGCTATGTTCGTGAGTATATGACAGCATAACTGCTCTTATCTTGATGTCTTCTCTGCTCAAAGTCTCACATGGTTCAGTCTTCAGTGCATTGGTGCCATTGACTAATTTTTGTTGGTATCTCTTGCTTTGAATCAGAAATTGCCTAAAAGTATCGCCAAGGATCTCAATGCTAGCCGAAGGGGCAAGATTTCCCTCGTCATGGAGAGTGAAGGTCTCACCGTGGAGGGACGGTACTCCGTCAGTCCCACAGATGGCCGCTTGGTTGTTACTTCCAGGTGGAAAAAGTTCATTGACGGTGCCAAACTTCGCATTGGATCAAAGTTGAAGGTCAAGATCTTTCGATGCCGCTGTGACATGCTGGTCATCAAGTTTGCGGTTGTCTAGTTCTACTGTCCCATGAGCCCTTAGCAAATGCATTTGTAGTTATACTTATATAAGGTTATCTTATCTGAACTGCTAATTAATTGTATGGGTGGTAAAACTCTGGCAAGCTTTTGCTCTTAGCAAGTATGTATGTATGATCAGCTATTATGATAACTAATGTTTGTGTTCATCTTAATTTGCATTTCCGTTTTAGAAAAAAACTTAATTTCTATTTTGGCTGACCTGTTAGAGAACTATCAGATTGAATCCACAACATGATTCAAATAGATTCATTACACCAAGCCACATGTCTTGACCTTGCTATACACTAGTTCCATTAATCAGTGCAAGAAGGCTTACCTGAGCTGCCTGAACCACGGCAGATTCGAATCCACCGTAGCTATCTAGCTAGAAATACAACCTTTGCAGAAAGAGGATTTGCAGATGGGAGGCCGACATTGGGGACCCATGAGCCGGCAGTCGTCAACGTTGTAAAGGCGGCAGGAGATCGAAACAAAAAAAGCCAAAAATCAGTTGGTAAACAAAATCCAAGAAATGAAACTTTTACCTTTCTGAGAGGATGACATGCGGGTCCCATGAGGCAGCGAGATCCTCAACTATTCCAAGGCGGCAAGGGATCAAAATAAAAATAGGAAATAGCCAGAAATTAATTAGGGTAAAAAATAAATCTATCAAAGGAAACCTTTATTGTTCATAGAGGATGACATGTGGGACCGACCTGCCAGCTGCGTCGTCATGGTTTCAAAGGGGGCAGGGGATCAAAAGAAAAAGGCAAATAGCCAGAAATTAGGGGTAAAAAATAAATCCAACAAAGGAAACTTTTATTGTTCATAGAGGATGACATGCGGGACCCATGAGCCAGCAGCTTCCTCAACGTTTCAAAGTCGGCATGAGATTGAAATAAAAAGGCAAGTGACCAAATATCAGGAGCCAAAAATAATCCAAGAAAAGAAATTTTATTGTACATAGAGGATGACATGCGGGTCCCATTTTGCAGCAGCGGTCTCAACATTTCCAAGGCGGCACAGGACCAAAAGAAAAATGAAGTAGCCAGAAATCAGGGGGTGAAAAAAATCCAAGAAAAGAAAGATTTCAATTGGGCTGCATCTGGACATCTGGGCCTTCGAACTATCCTGTTGGGCCTTTTGACACGTACAATTTCAGCCCACTCCAAAACAGGAAAGTTCGGATTTTTCTAAAAAAAACAGGAAAGTCCTATGCTTCGCAAAAACACAAAACAAGGAGATTCAACATATAAGTTTGTTTATGTAAAAATAAAGATTTAATTTATCCGTTTGCAATAGCTCAGAGCGAAATACAATGTTTATTGTCTGCAAAATAATCAAGATATCACATGTTTCTTGTACGGGGAGGCTGACATCGGGGACCCATGAGCCGCCAGGCGTCGTCAACGTTTTAAAGGCAGCATGGAAAGAAAAAATAAACCAAAAATCTGTTGGTAAAAAATACAAGAAAAGAAACATTTTCGTTCTGAGAGGATGACATGCGGGACCCATGAGGCAGCAGCATCCTCAGCGTTTATTGTTCATAGAGGTTGACATGTGGGACCCGTGAGCCAGCAGCGCCCTGAACGTTTTAAAGGCTGCAGGAGATCGAAACAAAAAATAAGCCAAAATTCGTTTGGTCAACAAAATCCAAGAAAAGAAACATTTACCGTTCTGAGAGGATGACATGCGGGACCCATGAGGCAGCAGCATCCTCAACGATTCCAAGGCGACAGGGGATCAAAGGAAAAAAGGAAATATCCCGAAATTAATTAGGGGTTCAAAATAAATCCATCAAAGGAAACTTTTATTGTTCACAGAGGATGACATGTGGGACCGACCTGCCAACAGCGTCCTCATCGTTTCAAAGGGGGCAGGAGATCAAAAGAAAAAGGCAAATAACCAGAAATTAGGGGTCAAAAATAACTCCAAGAAAGGAAACTTTTATTGTTCGTAGAGGATGACATGCAGGACCCATGAGCCAGCAGCTTACTCAACGTTTCAAAGGCGGCATGAGATCGAAAGAAAAAGGCAAGTGACAAAATATCTGGAGCCAAAGATAATCCAAGAAAAAAACTTTATTGTACATAGAGGATGACATGCGGGTCCCAATTAGCAGCAGCGGTCTCAACGTTTCAAATGCGGCTTGAGATCAAAAGAAAAAGAAAGTTGATTGTACATAGAGGATGACATGCGGGTCCCATGAGTCAGCAGCTTACTCAACGTTTCCAAGGCGGCAGTGGATCAAAAGAAAAAGGAAATAGCCAAAAATCAGAGGGTGAAAAAAAACCCAAGAAAATAAACTTTTATAGCACATAGAGGATGACATGCGGGTCCCTGAGCCCAGAGGGTCCTCAACGTGGCATGAGATCGAAAGAAAAAGGCAAGTGACCAAATACCAGGAGCCAAAAATAATTCAAGAAAAGAAACTTGATTGTACATAGAGGATGACATGCGGGTCCCAATTAGCAGCAGCGGTATCACCGTTTGAGAAGCGGCAGGGGATCGAAAGAAAAAGGCAAGTGACCAAATATGAGGTGCCAAAAAGAATCCAAGAAAAGAAAGTTTTATAGTACATGGAGGATGACATGCGGGTCCCATGAGCCTGCAGGGTCCTCAACGTGGCATGAGATCGAAAGAAAAATGCAAGTGACCAAATATCAGGAGCCAAAAATAATTCAAGAAAAGAAACTTGATTGTACATAGAGGATGACATGCGGGTCCCATTTAGCAGCAGCGGTATCACCGTTTGAGAGGCTGCACGGGATCGAAAGAAAAAGGCAAGTGACCAAATATCAGGAGCCAAAAATAATTCAAGAAAAGAAACTTGATTGTACATAGAGGATGACATGCGGGTCCCATTTAGCAGCAGCGGTATCACCGTTTGAGAGGCTGCACGGGATCGAAAGAAAAAGGCAAGTGACCAAATGTGAGGTTCCAAAAAAAATCCTAGAAAAGAAAGTTTTATAGTACATAGAGGATGACATGCGGGCCCCATTTAGCAGCAGCGGTCTCACCGTTTGAGAGGCGGCAGGGGATCGAAAGAAAAAGGTAAGTGACCAAATATGAGGTGCCAAAAAAAATCCAAGAAAAGAAAGTTTTATAGTACATAGAGGATGACATGCGGGTCCCATTTAGCAGCATCGGTATCACCGTTTGAGAGGCGGCAGGGGATCGAAAGAAAAAGGCAAGTGACCAAATTTGAGGTGCCAAAAAAAACTCCAAGAAAAGAAAGTTGATTGCTCATAGAGGATGACATGCGGGTCCCATTTAGCAGCAGCGGTGTCAACGTTTCCAAGGCGGCAAGGGATCAAAAGAAAAAGGAAGTAGCCAGAAATCAGGGGGTCAAAAAAATCCAAGAATAGAAAGAATTTTGGTTCATAGAGGATGACATGCGGGACCCATGATCCTGCATCGTAAACGGCTCGATCGGAGAGCGTTGAACGAGATGGCGCGATCGAGAAAAAAAACAATGCCAGAGAGGCTGCCATCTGGGCCCTACATCCCTCGGCGGTGCGGATTTGCGTTGACTCGGCCGGTGAACCCGAGAATTCGAGATGCACCACGTCTCGGGCCACCATACGCAACGTTTTGGCCGTTTTCGTCGGGCTAGGTGGCCTCAAAAACGAGAAAAAAAACGTTTTGACATGCACAACGGACAGACCCAAAATCGTCGGCCATGGTACACCAGCAACCACGGCGCGACTTCAACTTCGTCGGCCATGGCAACTTTTCTTGTAGTGATCGAAGATGGTGAAGTAGAGATTTGCAAAGTACACACATATCTGAATGTTGCAGATCCGTTGATAAAACTCTCCCTAGGGCAAAGCATGACCAACACCAGAATGCCATGGGTGTTATGTACATTACAATGTAATCTAGATTATTGACTCTAGTGCAAGTGGGAGACTGTTGTAGATATGCCCAAGAGGCAATAATAAAGTGGTTATTATAATATCTTTGTGTTTATGATAAATGTTTACATACCATGCTATAATTGTATTAACCGAAACATTGATACATGTGTGTTATGTAAACAACAAGGAGTCCCTTGTAAGCCTCTTGTATAACTAGCTTGTTGATTAATGGATGATCATGGTTTCGTGATCATGAACATTGGATGTTATTAATAACAAGGTTATGTCATTGGTTGAATGATATAATGGACACACACCCAAATGAGCGTAGCATAAGATCAAGTCATTAAGTTCAATTTGCTATAAGCTTTCGATACATAGTTGCCTTAGTCCTTCGACCATGAGATCATGTAAATCACTTACACCGGAAGGGTACTTTGATTACATCAAACTCCATTGCGTAAATGGGTGGTTATAAAGATGGGATTAAGTATTCGGAAAGTGTGAGATGAGGCATATGGATCAATAGTGGGATTTGTCCATCCTGATGACGGATAGATATACTCTGGGCCCTCTCGGTGGAATGTCGTCTGATTAGCTTGCAAGCATATGATTGGATCATAAGAGATGACATACCGCGGTACGAGTAAAGAGTACTTGTCGGTAATGAGGCTGAACAAGGTATGGAGATACCGATGATCAAACCTCGGACAAGTAGAATATCGTGTGACAAAGGGAATCATCATCGTATGTAAATGGTTCAATCGATCACTAAAGTCATCGTTGAATATGTGGGAGCCATTATGGATCTCCAGATCCCGCTATGGGCTATTGCTCGGAGAGGAGTCTCGACCATGTCTGCATAGTTCGCGGACCATAGGGTGACGCGCTTAAGGTTCGATGTCGCATAAGTAGATTCGGAAAATGAGATGGAGTCCGAAGTTTTTGTTCGGAGTCTCAGATAGGATCCAGGACATCACGAGGAGGTCCGGAATGGTCCGGAGAATAAGATTCATATAAGGGAAGGCATTTTCCGGGGTTCTGGAAAAAGTCCGGTGTACCTCGGAGAAGTAAAGATGCAGTAAAACAGTAAACAAGCGATGTTTGCAGTATTTGGAAACAAGGCCTAGGGATCATACTTTCACTAGTGTACACTCTCAACATTGATCAGATAACTGAATAAATAAATGCTACACTCTCTTGTTGGATAACAAACACCATTTATTGTGTAGGGCTACAAAAGCACACCTCAAGCCGGAGTTAACAAGCTCCACAACTTCATAAAGGAAACACACACGATGCGCACACTGTCACCGTCACACCGTGGAGAGTGAATCCGGAGTTCATATTAAAGTAACCTCTAGAGTGTATAATAGTGCTACTCTGGATAACTCTCCTAATGGAATCACTAATCGTGTAGTGGCTACAAAAGCTCCGCTCAGAGTTCATCAAGTACTTGACAAACACCACTCATAGGGATATCCACGTCAAATCATAAATCCAAGATAATATATTTATCACAGTGATAGTTAACTTCATAATCTACAAGAGATCACAATCATAACCTACGCCAAGTACTACATGATGCACACACTGTCCACATTACATCATGAAGGAGGAATAGACTACTTTAATAACATCACTAGAGTAGCACATAGATTAATAGTGATACAAAGCTCATCATATGGATCTCAATCATGTAAAGCAGCTCATGAGATCATTGTATTGAGGTACATGAGAGAGAGATTAACCACATAGCTACCGGTAGAGCCCTTAGCCTCGAGGGAGAACTACTCCCTCGTCATCATGGGAGACAGCAACGGCGATGAAGATGGCTGATACGTCTCCAACGTATATATAATTTCTTATGTTCCATGCTAGTTTTATGACATTACCTACATGTTTTGTTCACACTTTATATCGTTTTGATGCATTTTCCGGAACTAACCTATTAACGAGATGCCGAAGTGCCAGTTCCTGTTTTGTGCTGTTTTTGGTTTCAGAAATCCTACAAAGGAAATATTCTAGGAATTGGACGAAATCAACGCCCAGTATCTTATTTTTCCCGGAAGCTTCTAGAGCACCGAAGAGGGGCCAGAAGGGAGCCAGGGGGCCCCACCCCACAAGGCGGCGTGGCCAAGGGGGGGGCGCCCCCCTATGGTGTGGCCCCACCGGGACTCCTCCGAGGCTGCCCTTCCGCCTATATAAAGCCTCCGTCGCGAAAACCCTAAGGGAAGAAGCCACGATACGAGAAAAGTTCCAGAGCCGCTGCCATCGCAAAGCCAAGATTCGGGGGACAGAAGTCTCTGTTCCGGCACGCCGCCGGGACGGGAAATTGCCCCCGGAAGGCATCTCCATCGACATCACCGCCATCTTCATCGCCGTTGCTGTCTCCCATGATGAGGAGGGAGTAGTTCTCCCTCGAGGCTAAGGGCTCTACCGGTAGCTATGTGGTTAATCTCTCTCTCATGTACCTCAATACAATGATCTCATGAACTTCCTTGCACAATTGAGATCCATATGATGAGCTTTGTATCACTATTAATCTATGTGCTACTCTAGTGATGTTATTAAAGTAGTCTATTCCTCCTTCATGATGTAAAGGTGACGGTGTGTGCATCATGTAGTTCTTGGCGTAGGTTATGATTGTAATCTCTTGTAGATTATGGAGTTAACTATTACTATGATAGTATTGATGTGATCTATTCCCCCTTTCATAGCTTAAAGGTGACGGTGTGTAGGCTATGTTAGTACTCGGTCTAAATTGCAATGATCTATTATGCTCTAGAGGTTACTTAAATATGAACTCCGAATGTTGTGGAGCTTGTTAACTCCGGCTTGAGGGAGCTCTTGTAGCCCTACACAATGAATGGTGTTTGTTATCAAACAAGAGAGTATATGTAGCACAAGCGAGGAGAAGTTATTTATTTGTTATGTGATCAATGTTGAGAGTGTCCACTAGTGAAAGTATGATACCTAGGCCTTGTTTCTAAGCATTGAAACACCGTTTCCAACAAGTTCTGTTACATGTTTACTTGCTGCCATATTTATTTCAGATTGTTATTACCACTCATATTCAACCATAATACTTGTATTTCACTATCTCTTCGCCGAACTAGTGCACCTATACATCTGACAAGTGTATTAGGTGTGTTGGGGACACAAGAGACTTCTTGTATCCTAATTGCAGGGTTGCTTGAGAGGAATATCTCTGACCTCTACCTCCCTGAGTTCGATAAACCTTGGGTGATCCACTTAAGGGAAACTTGCTGCTGTTCTACAAACCTCTGCTCTTGGAGGCCCAACACTATCTACAGGAATAGAAGCGTGCGTAGACATCAAGCTATTTTCTGGCGCCGTTGCCGGGGAGGTAAGGTAAAAGGTATTCACATCCTCCGACTACTAAGCTATTTCCTATCACTATTGCCGGTGTGTGAGTGCTCGAAGGTATTTCCTTTAGATCTTGCAATTATATCTTTTTGTTTCTTGTTTTCACTAGTTAGGCTTAATGGAAAACAACAACAAAATGAGAGATCTTTATGAACTTTATCTTTAATTAGGACATGATGTGTTTGAAGAGAGAATTAAAAAACCCATGGAACTTTATATGCATGCTAATGGGAATGTTATTAGTATGAATGCTTTGAACACCATTGTTGCTAATGCTATGGAAAATTCTAAGCTTGGGGAAGCTGGTTTTGATGAGCATGATATTTTTAGTCCCCCAAGTTTTGAGGAGAAAATTTTCTTTGATGATACTTTACCTCCTATTTATGATGATTATAATGATAGTGGTATTTTGGCGCCACCTACTATGGAGGATAAAG
The DNA here is from genome assembly GCF_019359855.2 of Lolium perenne. NCBI lineage: Eukaryota > Viridiplantae > Streptophyta > Magnoliopsida > Poales > Poaceae > Lolium > Lolium perenne. The sequence continues at coordinate 196,217,212 of NC_067245.2, forward strand.
GTTATTATGATTATACCATGCCTGCAATTTATGATGATTACAATGATGATTATGGTAGTTTTACTTCCACAATTACCAATAAAATTGATTATGCTTATGTGGAGAGTAATAATTTTATGCATGTAGCTCATGATAAGAATGTTTCATGTGATAGTTATATTGTTGAGTTTGTTCATGATGCTACTGAAAGTTATTATGAGAGAGGGAAACATGGTTATATGCATCTTAATAATATTAAGTTTCCCCTCTTTGTGTTGAGAATCTTGAAGTTGCGCTTGTGTTGCCTTCCTACGCTTATTGCATTATGCTTACCTGACTTGTTTATTTACAAGATTCCTTTTCATAGGAAGTGGGTTAGGCTTAAATGTGTTTTGAATTTGCTTCTTGATGCTCTCTTTTACTTCAACTCTTATTTCTTGCGCGAGCATCATTAAAATTGCTGAGACCATCTTAATGGCTATAAAGAAAGCACTTCTTGGGAGATAACCCATGTCTTTATTTTGCTACTGTTTTGTTGTGTCTTGGAAGTTGTTACTACTGTAGCAACCTCTCCTTATCTTTATTTTATTGCATTGTTGTGCCAAGTAAAGTCTTTGATAGTAGGGTTGATACTAGATTTGGATTGCTGCGCAGAAACAGATTTCTTGCTGTCACGAATTTGAGTAGAATTATCTGTAGGTAACTCAGAAAAATCTGCCAATTTACGTGCGTGATCCTCAGATATGTACGCAACTTTCATTCAATATCAGCTTTTTCATCTGAGCAAGTTAAGTGCCCCAGAAAAATTCATCTTTACGGACTGTTCTGTTTTGACAGATTCTGCCTTTTATTTCGCATTGCCTGTTTTGCTATGTTTGATGGATTTCTTTGTTCCATTAACTTCCAGTAGCTTTGGGCAATGTCCAGAAGTGTTAAGAATGATTATGTCACCTCTGAACATGTGAATTTTTGATTATGCACTAACCCTCTAATGAGTTTGTTTTGAGTTTGGTGTGGAGGAAGTTTTCAAGGGTCAAGAGAGGAGGATGATATAATGTGATCAAGAAGAGTGAAAAGTCTAAGCTTGGGGATGCCCCCGTGGTTCATTCCTGCATATTTCAAGAAGACTCAAGCATCTAAGCTTGGGGATGCCCAAGGCATCCCCTTCTTCATCAACAACTTATTAGGTCATCTCTAGTGAAACTATATTTTTATTCCATCACATCTTATGTACTTTACTTGGAGCGTCTGTATGCTTTTATTTTTGTTTTGTTATTTTCATTCTCTGAATAAATTCATGCTTGTGTGGGAGAGAGACACGCTCCGCTTTTTCATATGAACACTGGTGTTCTTAGTTCTATCTTTTAATGTTCATGGCGAAGGTTGAAACTGCTTCGTTCATTGTTATATGGTTGGAAACAGAAAATGCTTCATGTGGTAATCGGTATAATGTCTTGAATAATTTGATACTTGGCAATTTTTGTGCTCATATAGATCATGTTTAAGCTCTTGCATCATGTACTTTGCACCTATTAATGAAGAACTACATAGAGCTTGTTAAAATTTGGTTTGCATGATTGGTCTCTCTAAGTCTAGATATTTTCTGGTTAAGGTGTTTGAACAACAAGGAAGACAGCGTAGAGTCTTATAATGCTTGCAATATGTTATTCTGTAAGTTTTGCTGTACCCTTTTATACTTGAGTTTGCTTCAAACAACCTTGCTAGCCTAAGCCTTGTATTGAGAGGGAATTCTTCTCGTGCATCCAAATCCTTGAGCCAAAAACTATGCCATTTGTGTCCACCATACCTACCTACTACATGGTATTTCTCTGCCATTCCAAAGTACATTACTTGAGTGCTACCTTTAAAATTCTATTCTTTGTCTTTGCAATACATAGCTCATGGGAAAATAGCCTTAAAAACTATTGTGGTATTGAATATGTTGCTATGTATCTTATTTCTTATAAGTTGCCTGTTGAGCGGTAACCATGTTTCTGGGGACGCCATCAACTTTTACACCTTTGTTGAATATAATGTGAGTTGCTATGCATGTTCGTCTTGTCTGAAGTAAGGGCGATTTTCATGATCAAATGGTTTGAGTATGCATATTGTTAGAGAAGAACATTGGGCCGCTAACTAAAACAATGAATCATGGTGGAAGTTTCAGTTTGGACATCAATCCTCAATCTCTTATGAGAATATTATCTGTTGTTGAATGCTTATGCATTAAAGAGGAGTCCATTATTTGTTGTCTATGTTGTCCCGGTATGGATGTCCTAAGTTGAGATCTATCAAAAACGAGAAATCAAATGTGATCTATCTCCTTGGACCTTTGTACATGTGGCATAGAGGTACCCCTTTGTGACACTTGGTTGAAACATATGTTATGCAATGATAATCCGTGTTAATCCAAGCTAATTAGGACAAGGTGCGGGCACTATTGGTATTCTATGCATGAGACTTGCAACTTATAAGATGTATTATGCATAACACATATGAATTATTACTACCGTTGACAAAATTGTTTCCATGTTTTCAAAATAAAATCTCTAGCACAAAAATAGTAATCCATGCTTCCCTCTGCGAAGGGCCATTCTTCTACTTTATGTTGAGTCAGTTTACCCACTTATTTCTATCTTAGAAGCAAACACTTGTGTCAACTGTGTGCATTGATTCTTACATGTTTACTTATTGCACTTGTTATATTACTTTGTGCTGACAATTATCCATGAGATATACATGTTGAAGTTGAAAGCAACCGCTGAAACTTATATCTTCCTTTGTGTTGCTTCAAAACTTTCTACTAAGAATTTATTGCTTTATGAGTTAACTCTTATGCAAGTCTTATTGATGGTTGTCTTGAAAGTACTATTCATGAAAAGTCTTTGATATATTCAGTTGTTTATTCATTATCTTTACCATTGCTTCGAATCACTTCATTCATCTCATATGCTTTACAATAGTATTGATCAAGATCATGTTGGTAGCATGTCACTTAAGAAATTATCCTTGTTATCGTTTACCTACTCGAGGGCGAGTAGGAACTAAGCTTGGGGATGCTTGATACGTCTCCAACGTATCTATAATTTCTTATGTTTCATGCTAGTTTTATGACATTACCTACATGTTTTGTTCACACTTTATATCGTTTTGATGCATTTTCCAGAACTAACCTATTAACGAGATGCCGAAGTGCCAGTTCCTGTTTTGTGCTATTTTTGGTTTCAGAAATCCTACAAAGGAAATATTCTCGGAATTGGACGAAATCAATGCCCAGTATCTTATTTTTCCCGGAAGCTTCCAGAGCACCGAAGAGGGGCCAGAGGGGATCCAGGGGGCCCCACCCCACAAGGCGGCACGACCAAGGGGGGGGCGCCCCCCTATGGTGTGGCCCCACCAGGACTCCTCCGAAGCTGCCCTTCCGCCTATATAAAGCCTCCGTCGCGAAAACCCTAAGGGAAGAAGCCACGATACGAGAAAAGTTCCAGAGCCACCGCCATCGCGAAGCCAAGATTCAGGGGACAGAAGTCTCTGTTCCGGCACGCCGCCGGGACGGGGAATTGCCCCCGGAAGGCATCTCCATCGACATCACCGCCATCTTCATCGCCGTTGCTGTCTCCCATGATGAGGAGGGAGTAGTTCTCCCTCGAGGCTAAGGGCTCTACCAGTAGCTATGTGGTTAATCTCTCTCTCATGTACCTCAATACAATGATCTCATGAACTGCCTTGCACGATTGAGATCCATATGATGAGCTTTGTATCACTATTAATCTATGTGCTACTCTAGTGATGTTATTAAAGTAGTCTATTCCTCCTTCATGATGTAAAGGTGACGGTGTGTGCATCATGTAGTTCTTGGCGTAGGTTATGATTGTAATCTCTTGTAGATTATGGAGTTAACTATTACTATGATAGTATTGATGTGATCTATTCCCCCTTTCATAGCTTAAAGGTGACGGTGTGTAGGCTATGTTAGTACTCGGTCTAAATTGCAATGATCTATTATGCTCTAGAGGTTACTTAAATATGAACTCCGAATGTTGTGGAGCTTGTTAACTCCGGCTTGAGGGAGCTCTTGTAGCCCTACACAATGAATGGTGTTTGTTATCAAACAAGAGAGTATATGTAGCACAAATGAGGAGAAGTTATTTATTTGTTATGTGATCAATGTTGAGAGTGTCCACTAGTGAATGTATGATCCCTAGGCCTTGTTTCTAAGCATTGAAACACCGTTTCCAACAAGTTCTGTTACATGTTTACTTGCTGCCATATTTATTTCAGATTGTTATTACCACTCATATTCATCCATATTACTTGTATTTCACTATCTCTTCGCCGAACTATTGCACCTATACATCTGACAAGTGTATTAGGTGTGTTGGGGACACAAGAGACTTCTTGTATCGTAATTGCAGGGTTGCTTGAGAGGAATATCTCTGACCTCTACCTCCCTGAGTTCGATAAACCTTGGGTGATCCACTTAAGGGAAACTTGCTGCTGTTCTACAAACCTCTGCTCTTGGAGGCCCAACACAGTCTACAGGAATAGAAGCGTGCGTAGACATCAATGGCGGTGGTGTCGATGGAGATGGCTTTCGGGGGCAATTCCCCGTCCCGGCGGCGTGCCGGAACAGAGACTTCTGTCCCCCGAACTTGGCTTCGCGATGGCGGCGGCTGCGTAACTTTTCTCGTCCCGTGGCTTATCTTTTTAGGGTTTTCGAGGCAGAGAGAATATATAGGCGGAAGAGCAGCCTCGGAGGAGCCAGGGGGTGCCCCCATAGGCTGGCGCCCCCCCCCTTGGCCGCGCCGCCATGTGGGGTGGGGCCCCCAGTGCTCCCCTCTGGTCCCTCTCTGGCTCTCTGGAAGCTTCCGTGAAATATAAGATCGTGGGCGTTGATTTCGTCCGATTCCGAGAATATTTCCTTTGTAGGATTTCTGAAACCAAAAACTGCAGAAAACAGGAACTGGCACTTCGGCATCTTGTTAATAGGTTAGTTCCGGAAAATGCATCAAAACGATATAAAGTATGAATAAAACATGTAGGTATTGTCATAAAACTAGCATGGAACATAAGAAATTATAGATACGTTGGAGACGTATCAAGCATCCCCAAGCTTAGTTCCTACTCGCCCTCGAGTAGGTAAACGATAACAAGGATAATTTCTTAAGTGACATGCTACCAACATGATCTTGATCAATACTATTGTAAAGCATATGAGATGAATGAAGTGATTCAAAGCAATAGTAAAGATAATGACTAAACAACTGAATCATATAGCAAAGACTTTTCATGAATAGTACTTTCAAGACAAGCATCAATAAGACTTGCATAGGAGTTAACTCATAAAGAAATAAATTCAAAGTAAAAGGCATTGAAGCAACACAAAGGATGATTAAGTTTCAGCAATTGCTTTCAACTTGTAACATGTATATCTCATGGATAGTTGTCAACATAAAGCAATATAACAAGTGCAATAAGTAAACATGTAAGAATCAATGCACACAGTTGACACAAGTGTTTGCTTCTAAGATAGAAAGAAGTGGGTAAACTGACTCAACATAAAGTAAAAGAAAGGCCCTTCGCAGAGGGAAGCATGGATTACTATTTTTGTGCTAGAGCTTTTTTTTTGAAAACATGGAAACAATTTTGTCAACGGTAGTAATAATTCATATGTGTTATGCATAAGACATCCTATAAGTTGCAAGCCTCATGCATAGAATACCAATAGTGCTCGCACCTTGTCCTAATTAGCTTGCATTTACATGGATTATCATTGCATAACATATGTTTCAACCAAGTGTCACAAAGGGGTACCTCTATGTCGCCTGTACAAAGGTCTAAGGAGAAAGTTCGCATTGGATTTCACGCTTTTGATTATTCTCAACTTAGACATCCATACCGGGACAACATAGAAAACAGATAATGGACTCCTCTTTAATGCATAAGCATTCAACAACAGATAATATTCTCATAGGAGATTGAGGATTAGTGTCCAAACTGAAACTTCCACCATGATTCATGGCTTTAGTTAGCGGCCCAATGTTCTTCTCTAACAATATGCATACTCAAACCGTTTGATCATGATAAATCACCCTTACTTCAGACAAGACGAACATGCATAGCAACTCACATGATATTCAAGAAAGTTGTAAAAAGTTGATGGCGTCCCCAGAAACATGGTTACCGCTCAACAAGCAACTTATAAGAAATAAGATACATAGCAACATATTCAATACCACAATAGTTTTTAAGCTATTTTCCCATGAGCTATATATTGCAAAGACAAGGAATGAAATTTTAAAGGTAGCACTCAAGTAATTTACTTTGGAATGGCAAAGAAATACCACATAGTAGGTCGGTATGGTGGACACAAATGGCATAGGTTTTGGCTCAAGGTTTTGGATGCACGAGAAGTATTCCCTCTCAGTACAAGGCTTTGGCTAGCAAGGTTGTTTGAAGCAAACACAAGTATGAACCGGTACAGCAAAACTTACATAAGAACATATTGCAAGCATTATAAGACTCTACACTGTCTTCCTTGTTGTTCAAACACTTCACCAGAAAATATCTAGACTTTTAGAGAGACCAATCATGCAAATCAAATTTCAACAAGCTCTATGGTAGTTCTTCATTAATAGGTGCAAAGTACATGATGCAAGAGCTTAAACATGATCTATTTGAGCACAACAATTGCCAAGTATCAAATTATTCAAGACAATATACCAATTACCACATGAAGCATTTTCTGTTTCCAACCAAATAGCAATTAACGAAGCGGGTTTCAACTCCGCCATGAACATTAAAAGTAAAGCTAAGAACACCAGTGTTCATATGAAAGAGCGGAGCGTGTCTCTCTCCCACACAAGAATGAATTTATTCAGAGAATGAAAATAACAAAACGAAAATAAAAACACACAGACGCTCCAAGTAAAGTACATAAGATGTGACGGAATAAAAATATAGTTTCACTAGAGGTGACCTGATAAGTTGTCGATGAAGAAGGGGATGCCTTGGGCATCCCCAAGCTTAGATGCTTGAGTCTTCTTGAAATATGCAGGGATGAACCACGGGGGCATCCCCAAGCTTAGACTTTTCACTCTTCTTGATCATAGTATATCATCCTCCTCTCTTGACCCTTGAAAACTTCCTCCACACCAAACTCGAAACAAACTCATTAGAGGGTTAGTGCAAAATCAAAAATTCACATGTTCAGAGGCAACACATCATTCTTGACACTTCTGGACATTGCCTAAAGCTACTGAAAGTTAATGGAACAAAGAAATCCATCAAACATAGCAAAACAGGCAATGCGAAATAAAAGGCAGAATCTGTCAAAACAGAACTGTCCGTAAAGACGAATTTTTCTGGGGCACTTAACTTGCTCAGATGAAAAAGCTCAAATTGAATGAATGTTGCGTACATATCTGAGGATCACGCACGTAAATTGGCAAATTTTTCTGAGTTACCTACAGACGGGGCTGCTCAATTTCGTGACAGTAAGAAATCTGTTTCTGCGCAGTAATCCAAATCTAGTATCAACCTTACTATCAAAGACTTTACTTGGCACAACAATGCAATAAAATAAAGATAAGGAGAGGTTGCTACAGTAGCAACAACTTCCAAGACACAACAAAACAGTAGCAAAATAAAAACATGGGTTATCTCCCAAGAAGTGCTTTCTTTATAGCCATTAAGATGGGCTCAGTAATTTTAATGATGCTTGCGCAAGAAATAAGAGTTGAAGCAAAAGAGAGCATCAAAAGCAAATAAGAAACACTTTTAAGTCTAACCCACTTCCTATGAAAAGGAATCTTGTAAATAAACAAGTCATGTAAGCACAATGCAACAAGCGTAGGAAGGCAATACAAGCGCAACTTCAAGATTCTCAACACAGAGAGGGGATACTTAATATTATTAAGATGCATATAACCATGTTTCCCTCTCTTATAATAACTTTCAGTAGCATCATGAACAAACTCAACAATATAACTATCACATGAAACATTCTTATCATGAGCTACATGCATAAAATTGTTACTCTCCACATAAGCATAATCAATTTTATTAGTTATAGTGGGAGTAAAACTACCATAAGCATCATTGTAATCATCATAAATTCCAGGCATGGTATAATCATAATAACCTTTATCCTCCATAGTAGGTGGCACCAAAATACCACTATCATTATAATCATCATAAATAGGAGGCAAAGTATCATCAAAGTAAATTTTCTCCTCAAAACTTGGGGGACTAAAAATATCATGCTCATCAAAACCAGTTTCCCCAAGCTTAGAATTTTCCATAGCATTAGCAACAATGGTGTTCAAAGCATTCATACTAATAACATTCCCATTAGCATGCATATAAAGTTCCATGAGTTTTTTAATTCTCTCTTCAAACACATCATGTCCTAATTCAAGATAAAGTTCATAAAGATCTCTCATTTTGTTGTTGTTTTCCATTAAGCCTAACTAGTGAAATAAAAACAAGAAACAAAAAGATATAATTGCAGGATCTAAAGGAAATAGCTTCGAGCACTCACACACCGGCAACAGTGCTAGGAAATAGCTTAGTAGTGGGAGGATGTGAATACCTTTCACCTTACCTCCCCGGCAACGGAGCCAGAAAATAGCTTGATGTCTACGTGTGCTTCTATTCTTGTAGACAGTGTTGGGCCTCCAAGAGCAGAGGTTTGTAGAACAACAGCAAATTTCCCTTAAGTGAATCACCCAAGGTTTATCGAACTCAGGGAGGTAGAGGTCAAAGATATTCCTCTCAAGCAACCCTGCAATTACGATACAAGAAGTCTCTTGTGTCCCCAACACACCTAATACACTTGTCAGATGTATAGGTGCACTAGTTCGGCGAAGAGATAGTAAAACATAGGTGGTATAGATGGTGGTAATATTGCAGGAAGTAAAGATGCAGTAAAACAGTAAACAAGCGATGTTTGCAGTATTTGGAAACAAGGCCTAGGGATCATACTTTCACTAGTGGACACTCTCAACATTGATCAGATAACTGAATAAATAAATGCTACACTCTCTTGTTGGATAACAAACACCATTCATTGTGTAGGGCTACAAAAGCACACCTCAAGCCGGAGTTAACAAGCTCCACAACTTCATAAAGGAAACACACACGATGCGCACACTATCACCGTCACACCGTGGAGAGTGAATCCGGAGTTCATATTAAAGTAACCTCTAGACTGTATAATAGTGCTACTCTGGATAACTCTCCTAATGGAATCACTAATCGTGTAGTGGCTACAAAAGCTCCGCTCAAAGTTCATCAAGTACTTGACAAACACCACTCATAGGGATATCCACGTCAAATCATAAATCCAAGATAATATATTTATCATAGTGATAGTTAACTTCATAATCTACAAGAGATCACAATCATAACCTACGCCAAGTACTACATGATGCACACACTGTCCACATTACATCATGAAGGAGGAATATACTACTTTAATAACATCACTAGAGTAGCACATAGATTAATAGTGATACAAAGCTCATCATATGGATCTCAATCATGTAAAGAAGCTCATGAGATCATTGTATTGAGGTACATGAGAGAGAGATTAACCACATAGCTACCGGTAGAGCCCTTAGCCTCGAGGGAGAACTACTCCCTCCTCATCATGGGAGACAGCAACGGCGATGAAGATGGTGGTGGTGTCGATGGAGATGGCTTCCGGGGGCAATTCCCTGTCCTGGCGGCATGCCGGAACAGAGACTTCTGTCCCCCGAACTTGGCTTCGCGATGGCGGCGGCTGCGTAACTTTTCTCGTCCCGTGGCTTATCTTTTAGGGTTTTCGAGGCGGAGAGAATATATATGCGGAAGGGCAGCCTCAGAGGAGCCAGGGGGTGGCCCCCATAGGCTGGCGCGCCCCGCCCCTTGGCCGCGCCGCCATGTGGGGTGGCCCCCCCAGGGCTCCCCTCTGGTCCCTCTCTGGCTCTCTGGAAGCTTCCGTGAAATATAAGATCGTGGGCGTTGATTTCGTCCAATTCCGAGAATATTTCCTTTGTAGGATTTCTGAAACCAAAAACAGCAGAAAACATGAACTGGCACTTCGGCATCTTGTTAATAGGTTAGTTCCGGAAAATGCATCAAAACGATATAAAGTATGAATAAAACATGTAGGTATTGTCATAAAACTAATATGGAACATAAGAAATTATAGATACGTTGGAGACGTATCAGCGACATGGGCAGCAGGGTAGTGCGTCGAATTTCTTGACCGACGTTGGGCCAGTTTCCGCTGTTCCGTTGCCTGAAGTTGGGAGAACAAATCACGGATTGGTATTGGCACAGTGCGATTAGTCACCACTCGGTACAAAGCATGATATTCCTCATCAAGTCCAGCAAGAATATATGAGACAAACTCTGCATCACGCAGAGGCTCGCCAATGCTAGTGAGAGAGTCCGAGAGCGCCTTCATCTGGTGGAAGTATGTGTTGACAGTCTTGGTTCCCTTCTTAAGCTCAGCCATCTCCTGTCGAATAGCAGAGGATCTGGCGGTGGAGGTAGAGGCGAAAGCTCCACTCAAAGTCTCCCAAGCTTCACGAGAGGTGCCGGAGAACATAATCATCCCAAGAACACCTTCAGTCATGGAGGAGACAAACCCTGACAGAATAGCTTGATCCAGTTGTATCCAATGTTGGTGGGCCGGGTTTGGTACATGATGGACACCCCCGGCATAAGGCACATCAACATGAGGGTTAGGTGACAAGGTATCAACTTGTCAATGCCTACGGATTGTAGACTAGGGTTTAGTTAGATGTAGAGGGCAAGTAGATCTCGAAGGTTTCAGCCGAAAAGTACTCGACGAATATAAAACTAGGGTTGTGTTGACAGTAGATTCGATGCTTTCTTTGTCCCTCGACTCCCCCTTATATAGGAGGTGGAACCGAGGGATTTGTATTGTACAAGTTACAGAGTCCGGGAAGGTTTCTAACTCATCCCGCAAGATTACAAACATCCTCTCCTAATACAACTCTAGCTTTCCTTAATAACAACTTGGACTTACGATTCTTCTTATTCTTCGAGTCATGGGCCTTCAGTAAACCCCGGGTACTATCTTCGGCAGGCCCATTGGGGATGCCTATGTCAGTAGCCCCCGAGATTTTGCTTGAATCGCAGAATCAAGGAAAATCTCCACTGTTTATAGCTTTAAACTTCTCTATATTTCTTCATACGAATTTCTATATTTACAGGGATAATGGTGATTGGGGCTAGTTCATCTGACGGATCAGGTACTAGTTAACTGCTCTAGTGGCAATCCGCAAAAACCTACTTCAAGATCACGTCCCTGGACATGATCTCGGGATACTGGTGTAAACTTCGACAGGTGCCACTTAAGGTCTTACCATTCTGTCGAGTCCCAGTCATATTTTATCGGGTACCTAACGCGTCCGTTAGGATTTTTCTTCGTATCTGTTGATACGGATAAAAGTAGCAAACCGACGTCAGAGACGGCGCCACGCCACTCAGAACGGATCTGGGGTCTTACCTTCGCAAAGTTTTGCGGCATTCAGAAATTGTTCGCAACTTTGGTGTTCTGAGAATATATTGTCGAGTGCTTATTCGGCTGTTGGAATGGCACATTTTATTGAGTCAACTGATGACTTATATTGCTTTCCCGATGGGAGTATATGTAGAGTTACTTTAACTCGAAATATACTCTCTTGTTCTTCTATCTTTTTTTTTTTATAATTTCATCGGGCACGCGAACAGTGTTCCCGATGGGAGTAGCCCCCGAGGCTACAGCCAAGGACTTGTGCTTGGGTGTAGGCTCCACATTTTATGCCGCTATATTTTCTTTCTCTTCCGAAATTTTCAAATCTCTCGGGTGCGCGAACAGCGCTCCCGATGGGAGTAGCCCCCGAGGCTATGAGCAAATAATTTGTATTTAATCATAGGCTCACACCATATCTATTTTGTCTTTCTCAAACTTTTCATTTGTTTCAAAGTAGCCCCCGAGCATTTGGGCAAAAACTTGTATTTGATCAAAGGCTCCCGAAATAATCAATAATCTTTTGCTGTCGAAATTTTTTGTCATGCGTCTTTGTCGAAAATTACTCTTGTCAAGGTGACATCATTGCTTACGATAGCCACGATTACTGTATCGGGAATATGCGAGAACCGCTTCTCTCTCTGCCTTGTGGGTCCAATTTTCCTATCCAATTGACACGTCGTGCACGTGGGGGACACATGTCGTCTGTTTTTTCCGGCACACGCACTGTGCCGCCTGTCTCTTCATTTCTCAGTAAAAGTCCGCTTTTACCCTTTGTCCACGTGTAGTCCATCTACCCCGCAATTTCCTTCATCCAACGGTTGCGCCGATTCGCTGCACCTCTAGTTAGGTCCATCTTCTTCTTCCTCTGGCACTTTCGCTCGCGCCGCACCTCTGTTCTTTCTTTTCGAAAATTCTCCGCTGCGCCCAGAGCTCTTTGTGCTCCTTCGCCCTTGCGCTCTTCTACTCCACGCTTGTTGATGCCGCCGCGCAAACTCACCAGGCACAGCACTCCAGAATCACAGATGGCTACGGAAGATCTGGGGAACTTGGAGTGGGAGAGATCCAAAATCTCTCAACAGGATATCAATATGCTGAAGAAGCTTGGCATCAGCGGGAAACAAGACGCGCTGCGCTTCCCCAAGGAAGAAAGCTACCCAGCTCCGCCAATGCAATATCGGGTTAGTTTTGTCGACCACCTTATCCGTGGTCTTTCCACCCCCATCCATGATTTCCTTCGTGGGTTGCTTTTCATGTATGGACTGCAACTTCACCATCTTACTCCCAACTCCATTCTCCACATTTCTATCTTTATCACATTGTGTGAATCTTTCCTTGGGATCCAGCCTAACTGGTCCCTATGGAAACGTATCTTTCTTTGTCACCGTAATGGCTCTCCCAGCGTCGCCTATAACATAGGCGGCGTTGTGATCTGCATCCGCCCTGACGTTGAATACTTCGACGTCAAATTCCTTGACTCAGTTCAAGGGTGGCGCAAAAAATGGCTGTACATCCACGAGGAGAATCATGGCTCTGTTGAAGACAACATCCCTCCTTTTGATGGTGCCGAAAAAATCTGTCGTCGCCGATCCTGGGATACCGAGGCTACCGACGAAGAAAAGACGGCGACAGAGGCATTGATGACCCGTATCCACGATCTGCAAAACACCCGTGGCAAAGAACTGTCGGGTATCCAGATCACAGCGTATTTCCTTAGAATCAGAGTACAGCCTCTTCAGGCTCGCAAAAATCCCCTCTGGAAGTATACTGGCGACGATGATGTGGATCGTTTGTCGGTGGATTTATCGGTTAAAGATTTAGAAAAACTTGTCCGAAAAATCTCTTCCCTCAGCAAGAAAGATCCTGTCCCTTCTTCTTGTCGCGTAAAACCTTACAGCGCCACCAATGCGCTACCCAAGGTAACCTTTGCCGACTTTCTCATATTTGTTTGACATCCTTTTCATAACTCTTTTATTGACATCTCATTTTTTTATAGAATCATCCAAGCCTTGTCTCTCTTCCTCCCCTTCCTGAGGGTGGAGAAGTCGAAGAACGAGCCGTTGTTACTGATGACAACCAAGATGCTCCTTCCTTTGAGAATGAACCCGCAGGTTCTCGAAAATCTGCGGGATCCTCTGAAAAAGAGGCTGCCTCTGATGCTACCGCATCGGCACAATCTCCTCCTCCTGCTGTTTCTCCAAAGAACAAAAGGAAAAGGGCAGACGTCGAAGAAAAAGCAGACGTCGAAAATTCTGGCACTTCCAAAGCCGAAGAACCTGCTCCTTCACGTCAGAAGGCAGCTTTCGATCCATACCTTGATGCCCTCGTCAGTTCGTAAGTTACTCCGTGGCTCTCGCTGTTTTAATTCTTGAAAGTTTTCATCTATATACCTTCTTATACTTCCTCAATGTAATTGTAGTGGTGATGAAGAAGAAGTGCCAGCTATTGATGCGCCTGCTCGAACGAGTACGTCGCATACTCTAGTTATTTCTAAAGTGCCAGTTGAAGGAGAAGAGTCTTCGCCTCCTCAACAAAACATCGACGCACCTATTCCTCCTGCAGGCCCTCTCGTCCCTTCTCCAAAAAGGGCAAGGGTTGAAACAATCATGGATCCTACCTTACAATTGGGTAGCTCTTCGACTCCTCTTTTGGATGATGTAAGTCCTCAACTGCTTTCTGACGTTGTCGATGATTTCTCTAGTTGCTTCTTTTTGATTTTGTGCTATCGCACTTTTTCCCTTACCAACACTTTCTTTCTCTATCTTTCTTTTAACAGCCTTTGATTAAGGAATTCATCCGCTTCGGTGCCCAATTCATTGGATACCGTGATTATGCTAGCAAAGCTGAAGGTAATGTCTTTTCTGCTTCTCTTTACTGTTGCCTTCTCATTCCTTTCTTGTCGTGATTTTAACTAGATTTAACTATCTTGGCAGAAAAACTAGCAGAGGCCAACAAGCGTGCCAACACCCTTGCTCAAAAACTAGAGCAAAGTGAAGAGGCTCGTAAGAAGGCCGAATCAAATGCTAGTAAGGCTAAGGCAGAGGCTGATAAGGCCAAAGCTGACGTTGCTGGTGTCGAAGAACTTAGGAAGAGGCTTCACGATGCCGAGACTTCACTGAGCGAGCATATAACTGCACAATCTGCTCGCGAAGACGCGATTATTAAGCGCCTGAAGTCGCAAAACCGTCGCCTTGTCAGTGAGTACCTGAACCATTTTGTATTCTTTGGACTTGCTTTTCTTTATTCGTTTGTTGACCAATAAATTTCTGTTTCAACAGATACGACATCTCAGGAATTTGAACTTGAAGATCCCGACAATGATCCTCTTCTTGATGCACTTGCGTTCCTTGAGTTTCAAGGGACAGAAACACGTGACGGCATTAATCAGGCCAAGGAAGGACTGTCGCGGCTCTTCCCGTATTTCTTCCCGAAGAAAGAGGAACCCGCGACTTTTCTTGCTCTTGCCAAGTGCTTTAATCCACCAGAGGATCTTGGACTGAAGCTGCGCCAAGAAAATATGAAGGTCGCCGTTGAAAGCATTGTCGCCCTGGTCGCTGACAGCCAGCAAGATATCGACTGGACCAAAGTTGGTGACACACAGGAGATGGAGACCACGAAGTGGCGATCGCTGATCAAGGCTGCGAAGCCCAACACAAAGAAGATCCTTGCTTATCTTGGATTCACGCCTACAGCTGCCCCTAGCTCATCAAAGCCGGAGGTCTAGTAGAATGCCTTATCTTTTTCTATTTTTTATTTTCTTGTTTCTTCTGAAATTGTCGCCATAGTAACTTTGGCTACAACTGTCGTAGTAGTTCTTTTGAAGACTCCTCTTGTAAGATCTGTGTGAATGTCTCGAGAATCAATGGAATTCTTTTTTGCGTGATCATTGATACTGAAATTTTGCTTTTCCAGTTGATATTTGATAACTACTCCGCGAATCCTCATCCTGCCGACGTTTTTCCTGCTTACTCCTTTTCGAAGAAAACGCTTGTTAAGGATGACCTTGTCGAAGATTCTTCGATTAAACACTCCCCACAAGATTTGCAAGAACTTTGCCATCAACTGCAGTCCATGAAAAAGCAGACTCTTGCGGTGATGGAACAATCTCGCAAAGCATCCGAGAGGGAAAGGATTGCCCTTCAACAAGTTAAAGAAGCCATGACTTCCAAGGAAGCTGCTATTTCGGAGGCTGAAAAAGCAACTACTCGAGAAAATTCGATGCTTGATTTGATGATTGAAGCCAGTGCGGACATGTCAGGTATACTTTTGCAAACCCAGACTCCTTCGTTATTTCTTTTTCGAGATTCTTATGCTGTCGCCGAATAGGTTCCTTTATCGACACTGTTACAGAAGACGAAAGGGTAAATGCGAGGACAAATCTCCTTGTTAACCTTTCTCTTGAACACGGTTCTCTTTTCTGGGCCACTCCAGAACGTACCCGACAGATTGTCAGGTTCCAAGACCGTTCGTGCCAAGTTCGGGGATTTCTCGAGTTTTGTTCCAGCACTTTATCCAAGATTTTCAATGCTATGTTTCCTCGGAATGTTCAACCAAAATCTCTTCTCGAACTGATGGAGAAATTTAAGGATGTGCAAAAGATCCATGGCTTTGTAAGGGCTCAACTGATAGCTGGTGCCAAGGTTACCCTTATTATGCTTCAAATCTATCACCCCAAACTTGATATGACAAAGGTGGTGGAGACTGTGCATACTAAGCTGAGGCAACGGCGAAGAGGTGTTGATAAAATCAATGCACGGATCACCCCAGTAGCTGAAGAAAAAATTGATGATCTTCTTCGGATGGACGCCGACTTTTTTTCAGATGGCCATTATGCCGACTTTTTGGGTGCTGCTCCCGAAGAAGCCAAAGTAAATATTGACGACTTGTTGGGTCGCAACTGAGTTTGTATTTTGTCGATAAGAACTATATCTTCGCTGTGCGTACATTGTAAGTTGTATATACTTTTCTTCATTCAAGCCCCCGAGTGTTTCGGTGTTGAATCCTTGTGTTGTGTATGCGAGGTTTTAAACCAAAGCAACCGAGTACTATATTTACGGGTATTAGCCCCCGAGTGTTTTGCTCTATTTTGACTGCTATTTTGTATCTTTGCTTTATCTGGCGAGGTATTTGGTACCAAGGCGAAATAACTTTGTCAGCTAAACTCATCTATATTGTATATATATTGTAACTTCAAGGCGTAAATCCTTGAGCATGTCGACGGAGAAAGATATGTCGTCACTATCTTTATTATATTGTAGCACCGCGAGCCTGCCTCATTAAAAACCTTTCCCGGTCCCACTCGGTGCCCCGAAAAAGGAAAAGAGTGCGTCTGAAAACTCGCGGGCGTTTCAGTACATTTTATTTTTACGAGGACTATATTTTGACACTAAGCGTAAAAACGCCTTAACTGTGCCACGTTCCAGGGGTTTTTCTCGGGAGTCCCTGTCTTCTTGTCCTTAATCATGTATGCTCCTCCTTCGATGACTTCTGTAACGACGTAAGGGCCAAGCCATGGCGACTCGAGTTTTCTGTGCGATCTTGATTGAATCGTAGAACTAGGTCTCCAACCTGAAAGGACATTGGTCGCAATCGTCGACTGTGGTAATTTTTGAGGTCTTGCTGATATTTAGTGACCCTTGACAGTACTTCGTCTCGAGCTTCGTCGAGTGCGTCAACGTCGTCTTCCAATGCTCTTCTGGAAGTTTCTTCATTGTATTCCGTGACTCTCAGAGAGTCGTGCTCTATTTCTATCGGCAGCACTGCCTCTGCCCCATGGACCAGAAAAAACGGAGTCTCCTGTGTCGCTGTATTTGGCGTTGTTCGGATGCTCCATAACACGCTCGGCAGCTCTTCTGGCCAAGTGTGTCGAGCTTTTTCTAGTGGCCCTAACAAACGCTTCTTGATGCCATTACAGATGATGCCGTTGGCTTTCTCGACTTGACCATTGGTTTGAGGATGTGCAACTGACGCGAAGTGCAATTTGATGCCTACCTCTGCACAGTACGCTTTGAATTCCTTGGATGTGAAGTTACTGCCGTTGTCCGTGACGATGCTATGAGGTACTCCAAACCGAAAAACGATGCCCTTCACGAATTTTATTGCTGACGCTGCATCCGGTGAATTTATCGGCTTTGCTTCTATCCACTTGGTAAATTTGTCTACCGCGACGAGCATATACTCGTATCCTCCTGGCGAGGCTTTGTGTAACTTTCCCACCATGTCGAGACCCCACTGAGCAAAGGGCCAAGATAAGGGTATGGACATCAATTCCGCCGCCGGAGAGTGGGGTTTTGCGGCAAATCTTTGGCACGCGTCGCAAGTTCGCACTATTTCCTTTGTCTTCAATTGCTGTCAACCAGTAAAATCTAGCTCGAAAAACCTTGGCCGCGATAGCTCGATTACTTGCGTGATGGCCACACACTCCTTCGTGTACGTCCTTTAGGATTATCCTTCCTTCTTCGGGTGTGACGCACCTTTGTAACACACCCGAAATACTTCGTTTGTACAACTCCCCTTTAACCACTGTGAAAGCTTTGGATCGTCTGATAACTCGCCTTGCTTCAACTGGATCGTCGGGTATTGTTTTCCTTAGGATATATGATATGTACGCCTGCATCCATGGGATTTGCACCATCAGTACTAGATCCTGTTCCTCTTCTTCTTCTTCCAATGTTTCTTTCGCAACCCCCGAGGGTTTCTCGTTCTTCTCCTTCTTTGTTGGTTTCTTCGGCTTTGTGGATCTCTCTGTTATCTCCTCCCAGAATACGCCTGGCGGGATTGCGAGGCACTGTGACCCGATGTTTGCAAGAACGTCGGTTTCATCATTGCTCAACCTACTGATGTGGTTTACTTCGCATCCATCAAACAGCTTCTCCAGCTCATTATACATCTCTTTGTACGCCACCATGCTATCATTGACTGCATCGCATTGGTTCATGACTTGCTGAGCCACCAATTGTGAGTCGCCAAATATTTTTAATCGAGTTGCGCCGCAGGCTTTCGCCATCTTCATCCCATGTATAAGGGCTTCATATTCTGCCTCATTATTAGATGCGTTTGGGAACGTCATCCGCAAGACATATTTCAATTTGTCGCCTTCAGGTGATATGAGTATCACCCTTGCTCCAGCACCCGTCGAAGTTCATAGTCCAGGTTCTCGATAAATCCGGAGGTCCTGTGTTTTTCAACTCCATCCACTCTGCGATGAAGTCTGGTAAAATTTGCAACTTTATTGCCTTTCTTTTTTCATACGTGATGTCCCGAGGAGAAAGTTCTATTCCCCAAAGGGAGACACGGCCTGTAGCTTCCGGATTGTTGAGTATATTGGATAAAGGTGCCTCATTGACCACTATTATCGGATGCGCCGAGAAATAGTGCCGCAATTTTCTTGCGGTTGTAAACACTCCGTATGCTAGCTTCTGGTACTGCGGGTACCGCTGTTTTGAAGGCGATAAAACTTCGCTGATGAAGTATACCGGTCTTTGCACTCCATGGAGTTTTCCTTCTTCTTCTTCTCTTTCGACAACTAGTGCCGTGCTGACCACCTGAGGTGTAGCCGCAATGTATAACAGGAGTGATTCCTTCTCTTTTGGCGCCACTAAGATTGGTGGTGTCGAAATTTTCCGTTTGAGATCCTCGAAGGCCCTATCTGCTTCTTCGTTCCACTGGAGCTTCTCTCCTTGTTTGATTAAAGCGTAGAATGGTAACGCCTTTTCTCCCAGCCTGGCGACGAATCTGCTTAAAGCTGCGACTCGCCCAGTTAGCTGTTGTATTTCTTTCAACTTTGTTGGCTTCCTCATTGTTACGATAGCTTGGATTTTTTCGGGATTAGCTTCGATCCCTCTTGCTGATACTAGGAACCCGAGAAGTTCTCCTGCAGGGACGCCGAAAGAACACTTCGTCGGATTCAACTTGAGACAAAATTTGTCGAGGTTGTCGAAGGTTTCCTTCAAGTCCTCGATTAATGTTGCCCCCTTTTTTGATGTGATGACGACGTCGTCGATGTACACTTGTACATTTTTCCCAGTCTGTGTTGCTAAGCACTTCTGCATCATCCATTGATATGTCGCTCCCGCGTTTTTCAACCCGAAAGGCATTGTCCTGTAACAAAATACGCCATACGGTGTGATGAACGTTGTCTTGGCTTCGTCATCTTCTTTTAATCTGATCTGGTTGTAACCAGAATATGCGTCCAAAAAGGAAAGACGTTCACATCCTGCCGTGGAGTCGATAATTTGATCGATCCTTGGGAGGGGAAAGTGATCCTTTGGACAATGTTTATTGAGGCACGTAAAGTCGACACACATGCGAAGGACGTTCGTATGTTTCTTCGGCACCATCACTGGGTTAGCTACCCAGGTGGCCTCTGTAGATATCTCTTTAATGAAACCAGCTTCTCTGAGTCGATCAATTTCTGACAGCATGGCTTTGCGGTTTGGTTCCGAAAAACGCCGCAAAGGTTGTTTGATTGGTCGCGCTATTGGATCCAAGTTTAGGTGGTGCTCGGCAAGTTCCCTGGGTACTCCTGGCATGTCAGCTGGACACCATGCAAAGATTTTCCAGTGCTCACGGAGGAACTCGACGAGCGCGCTTTCCTATGCGAGGTCCATGTTTGTTGCGATAGATGTCGTTTTCTTCGGATCTGTCGGGTGGATCTGCACTTCCTTAGAATCTTTTGTGGTATTGAAAGTTGACTCCTTGTTGGGTCTCCCTACATCTGGCAGCACATCATAATCAGTCATGAGCCTTGACGCTGCATACTCCGCTTGCATCCCAAAAGTTTCTGATATTCGATGAAAATCCTTGTCACATTTATCGGCTAACGCGAAGCTTCCTTTGACTGTGATTGGCCCCTTGGGCCCAGGCAACCTCCAAAGCAGGTATGTGTAGTGTGGCACCGCCATAAACCTGGCATACGCTGGGCGTCCCAGCAAAGCGTGATACTGCGACGGGAAATCGACAACTTAGAATTCCAACCTTTCTATCCTGTAATTTTCTCGGGTCCCAAACTGAACGTCGAGATTGATCCTCCCCAATGGGTAACTTGGCTTCTCTGGTGTGATGCCGTGGAAACGTGTGTCGGTTGGTTTCAAATTTGCTAAGGAGATGTTCATCTTCCTTAGCGTATCTGCGTACATGAGGTTTAGGCTGCTGCCTCCATCTATAAATACTCGAGGTACGTCGAATCCTGCAATTACTGCTGGTAAGATAAGTGCTAATTGCCCTGGTCGAGGAACTTGCTGCGGGTGATCCGCTATTGTGAAGCCAATGTCTTGCCCCGACCAATTTAGGTACTCATTCGTTGGTGGAGGCATCTTTTCTGCCATAAACACTTGCCGCGAGATTACCTTCTGAACCCTATTAGATGGCCTAGCTTTTTGAATCATCGAGACCGTACCATTATTGTTCGGATCAACATATGGAGGTGGTTGCGGTGCTGCCGCTATTCTGAGCTGATGTCGATTTTCGTCCGTGATCGCGGGAGGAGGTGGCAAGTGGATTTCACTCCTGGGCCCTTGGGGGTTTCTATTTACTGCGTGAGCATTAGCCATCCCTGCGGCCCGCAACATTGCTTGGAAATTGCGGCAATCTTTCTGCAGATGTCCTGATTGTCTTTTCCCATTGTTGTCGAGATAAAAATGCATCTGGCACGGCCCGTTCATCATATCTTCGGGAGTTACGAAAGATCTCTGGAACCTTGATCCGCTATTTTGCCTGTTATCTCTATTATCGCCTTGCTGAACATTACTTCTTTGGTAATCATCTCTATTGTTTCCTCCATTGTTTCCTCGAAAACCAGCCGATATTTGGCCGGGTGCGTCGTAATTTAAGAATTGTCGAGGAAATCGGCGTCTATTTTGAAAATTTCGACTGCGGTCCTCCTCTGGGGACCTATGTCGTTTGTTATGTACTGCATCTTCACCATCTTCCCATCTGTTTGCTATTTCCATTAATGCTGATACTGTCCTTGGGTTTGTCCTTCCCAAGTCCTCCACGAAATCTCCTCATCGAACTCCTGCTACAAACGCATCTATCGCTCTCTCGTCGGATATATTTTCTGCCGAGTTTTTGATGATGTTCCACCTTTGGATGTATTTCCTCATTGATTCATCATGCTTTTGTCGACATGACCTCAGTTCCTCTAGTGTCGCAGGTTTCTTGCAGGTTGACCTGAAATTCTTGATGAACACATCCTCAAAACTTTCCCAGCTGTCGATGGAGCCTGGGGGAAGCTTCTTTATCCACGATCTGGCGGCTCCGCTCAGATGTATTTGAATGCTCTGCATGGCTGTTGCTCTTGTTCCGCCTATCAATTTCACTGTCTCAAGGTAATCGACTAGCCAATCCTCGGGATCTTGCAGGCCATCAAATTTCTTGAAACTATCGGGTAACTTGAATCCTGATGGAACTCGAGTTTTTCTGACCCGTCGTGTAAAACACGGGATTCCACACATATCTTCTTCAGCAAGTTCTGGTGAATGCCGACGTTCCCTTCTTTCTTGTCGCGCTCTATCCACTCTGGCCTGAGTCGTCGTGTCTCTGGCTCCACTCGTTCTCGGTGGATCTTGTACTGCTGCGGTAGGTCTCGGACTATTTTGTCTTGCAGTTCCTTCGGGAGGTGTAGCTGCAAACGCTGCTCCCATGGCGCCACATCCTGCCATGGCCATGTTATACAACGCTTCTCTTGGATCTCCGGGAGGTGGTCTGGACGCCAGGATGTAAGCTTGTGTCGCCATTTACCCTGCTTCTGGTGTTTTTGGGATAATGTTCCCCCTCGTGTCGATTGACATAAAGGACATGTCGAGGTTTTGGATTAAAGTTTCTCTTTCAGCCTCCGGTATATTTTGCAGCCGAGATCTTGCTCTCCTCCGAGCTTCTCTGTGACTATCTCCCGAAGTTCCTGACTGTCGACTTAACTCCGCTCTTCGCCTGCTTGACGCGGAAGCTGCTTCCTTTCTTCTATTAAGAGCAGCTGTCTGTTTTTCCAATTCCCTTCTTTCTCTGGCGAGCCTATATTGATATGTTTTCAGTTCTTCTACCGTGGCAGTTGTTTCCATTGGTTCAGAGCCATCCAAAGCTTTCGCAGCTCTATCCCATGCTGCTTGTGGAAGTTGAACTCTGACAGGTGGTGTGGGACCGACATATTTAGTGCCCAAACCTCTCCTTAGATCTGAGGGATCGACATAGGGGTTTCCTAAATCGTCGAAAGCCTCTGATGTTTCCTCTTGATCGCGACTTGCTTCTCCAATGGCATAAACTTGGTGATATTTTGGAGTTTTCACTTTGCTTGGTTTGGTGACACCATCATAGAGATTGGTGAAGACCTTCCCAATAGAGATGGATTTGTCGATGAAGTCGAAGCTGTCGGTGTCGCTCGAATCATCGCTTATATAGGAGTCCGCAGATGACTCGAAGGACATGTCGCTGAAGATCTTGTCGAGTTTTTCGCTTGCCCTGCTGCCGATGAAGCGTGGCGACGAAATCTCCTCGTCGCTTGACTCGATGGATGATACTGAGTTTGAGAAGTCAGGACCGACCGCCGATAATCCCGACGAGATCGGAACTTCGAGACGATATGCTCCTTCTTTCTCGACGCGGAAGTGGAACTTTCCAAACGTCATCTTCATGGGCTTCTCCAGATACGCATATGCATCCAAACGGGAGGGCGGGTGAGGTATAAAATCAACTAGACCAGTTTCGATCTGTTTACCTCTATCCATGATGTTGCTTGCCACCGATGAAGTCGATGATTTTGAACGTGCCATCGAGATCAGCTCCTTGTCGCCTCTAAATCCCACAGACGACGCCAATTGACAAGGTATCAACTTGTCAATGCCTACGGATTGTAGACTAGGGTTTAGTTAGATGTAGAGGGCAAGTAGATCTTGAAGGTTTCAGCCGAAAAGTACTCGACGAATATAAAACTAGGGTTGTGTTGACAGTAGATTCGATGCTTTCTTTGTCCCTCGACTCCCCCTTATATAGGAGGTGGAACCGAGGGATTCGTATTGTACAAGTTACAGAGTCCGGGAAGGTTTCTAACTCATCCTGCAAGATTACAAACATCCTCTCCTAATACAACTCTAGCTTTCCTTAATAATAACTTGGACTTCTGATTCTTCTTATTCTTCGAGTCATGGGCCTTCAGTAAACCCCGGGTACTATCTTCGGCAGGCCCATTGGGGATGCCTATGTCATTAGGACACACAATGGTACCATCTACATATCCCATCAGAAGATGACTGTGGAGTAGAGGTCCAACTTGCACACGCCAGAACAAATAGTTGTCACTCGTCAGGCGTATAGTAATGGACGAGGCAATGTTCACCACCGGTGGAACTTCATGGCTAGGGAAGAGGCCTTGCTGAGTCGACGGCGTCGGCGTGGACAGCTGCACCGATCCAGACGATGGCGGTGTTGATGACGAGCCATTGACGTCCAGCGGTGGAGCACCGAACCCTGGCAACCCTGGCATGGGATAGCCCGGGTAACCCTGATAGTTGGGGTACCCGTACGTTGGCGGAAAGCCCCCTGCAGCAGCACCGTAGCCACCATATCCACCATAGCCAGGGTAGCCGTATGGCGGCGGTGGAAAACCTCATGTTGTCGGACCGTAGCCAGAGCCAGTCAAGCCGGTCACCATGGTGGAGTCCGTGTGAACTGCGAGGGCGGAGTTGAGCGTGGCCGGATTTGGCAGCGGGGAGAAGCCTGGCGGGGCAGAGCCCGGCGGCACCGCAGCAGGCGGCGGGGAGACCGGAGGTGGTGGTGGCACCAGGGCAGGTGACGCGGAGATCGGTGGCGGGGCGCCACCAGGTGTCGAGGACGCTCCCGTCAAAGCGATTGGGGCGATCGCGGCAGCCGTCGCAGGACCAACCGCCGATGACGCAGGGTCACCCGATGCGGGGAGCGTCGCCATGGCGTTCGACGCCATCAAAGTGGAGGAGTACGCGGAGGCGGAAACCGTCGGAGGCGGAAGCGAGAGGGCGGCGGATCGGCCAACCTAGGTCAAGAGCGGTGCTCTGATACCATGTAATCGTAACTAGGGAAAAAGAGATTGCGCTGGACCCGATGTGAATCGTTTCATTATATATGAGGTACAAGTACAAAGTCCCATACCTATACGTATACAAGTCATACGTATATTCTAACACCGCCACTGCCAGTACCAGCTGCATCTCCGGCCGCCATCTCGCCATGGCTGACTGTTAGAAGCTACTGTGACCGTAGAGGCCCAGTGCCCGCTTCTCAGATTCACGGTTGGGAGGCGATGCGAGGGGAATTTTTTGATCTTTTGCCCCCAATTTTTTTGGAACTTGATGACTTCCGTTTTGAGGATAAGAAGACTAAAACCTTTCGGAGTGGCCGAAATGCCGAATACTCACTTTCTCACCATTTCTCGGGAGCAGCCTTGGTTGGCCCCCGCCGTGGAGGAGTGGAGTGAGGAGGACTTCTTCTCCAGCATCCTCGCCGGGGCCACCCAGCCGCCGCCGTCCTAGCGCCGGTGGCGCCATTCCTCCCACCGTTCCACGCAATCCTCAACACGGCCGCCTTCTCACCGCGGTACATTTTTTTTTGACCAAGACCGCAGTACAGTTCTTATCCCATCTTGCTTTGGCCACTTCGCCGCCGGGATTCGATTCGGTTCTTTGGTTGCATAGCATACTTAGAGCATGTCTAACAGGCCCTGTATTTTTTCGCCCCGTAAAACCCGAGTAGAGGGCCCTGTATTCTGTTTTCACGAACCGAAAACTCGGACGAGCTAGCAGAACCCGTATCACTAAACTATAAAAGGGTATATTCCTAGAATATACCAAATCAATACTTTTTTTCTTTTTTTCCTCTTCTTCCTCCTCCTCCAGCCACTGCCTCTGTCCCTACCACAGATCCTGCCCCGCCTCGGCCGGCCGCCGCCCCTGCCCGCCGCCACCGGCCGTGGGCCGGCCGCCCCTGCCCGCCACGGCGCCCGTCGCGCGACGCTGCCCCGGCGACAAGCTGAGGGCGCGCGAGCACGAGAAGTGTAGAGCAGCAGCCAGGACAGGGCAGCCATCGTCAAGCAGAGAAGAAAAAACATGTGAGAAGCTTCTCTGCGCGCCGTCTATGCTGCGTATTTGCTACGCATGTGCGTACGGCATGGCTATTGCTTGCCAATTTGGCATGGGGGCGTGCCTGCTCTCCGGCCGGTCGACGCGCGAGCACGAGCACGAGCACGAAGGCCAGGCAGGCCAACGCGGACGCGCTGCGGGCGTGGCTGCTCTCCGGCCGGCCGACGCGCGAGCACGAGCAGGCAGGCCAACGCGGAAGCTTTGCGGGCGTGGCTGCTCTCCGGCCGGCCGACGCGCGAGCACGAGCGAAGGCCCAGCTCGCCCAGACGAACGCGGACGCGGAGAAGGCCAAGACGGCGGCTTCGCGCGCTGGTGGGGAGGGAGCTTGATCCGGCGAGCCTGGCACAAGTTGCGATTTTCTGAAAGTTCAGCGTGCCACCAGTGAGGGGTTGGCCCTGTATTCAGCCTGCCACCCCGTAGAAGTAAGGGGCTAGAAGCCACTCCTTAGCCGAAACTGTAAAAATATGATGGGTGAACCTGTTTTACGGGGTCTGCTAGACGGTCGGGTAGAGCTCTACCCCGTATATCAGCGGTTATTTTACGGGGTTGGGCCTTTTAAGGGGTCTGTTAGACATGCTCTTAGAATATTAGTAGTCTGGTCTTTATATGAAAAGTGATCCATGTTTTACATTTGTTAGAGCATGTCTAACAGATCCCCTATTTTTCTGCCCCGTAAAATGCGAGTAGAGGGTCCTACGGGGTCTGCTAGCTCGGACGAGTTTCCAACCCCTCAAAACAGGGTTTTAGACAACAATTTCAGACAATAGTTTCAGATCAAACATAGCACATCCAAAATATGTGATGCATCATAGTTTTTTTACATCACAGCGCGATCAACCCTCAACGAGACCATCACCAGCGCCGCCACCACTCGCCGGAGACTCACCTCGAGGAGCACTTGCATCACGAGCTTGACGTCCGAGCATCTTTCTCGCCATGATGTCCGCCTTGGTCTCCTTCCACCACGCCAGCTGATCCTCGGTGTAGTTCGAGGTGCGTGGCTTCGGCGTCGCGGAAGAACCGGCGGCAGCCGGATCAACCTCAACCACCTCCTCGTCATCGACCGCTTCGTCACCCTCACACTCCTCCTCCTCCTCCTCCTCCTCCTCCTCATCATCATCAATCCCTTCGACATTGTTGTCCCCATCGAACGCATCGATGTCGGCGTCCAAGTCCACCGAGGAATCGTTGAGCATGTCCATGTACGATGTTGTGAACTCAACATCGAACACCTTGTCTACG
The DNA here is from genome assembly GCF_019359855.2 of Lolium perenne. Classification (NCBI taxonomy): domain Eukaryota; kingdom Viridiplantae; phylum Streptophyta; class Magnoliopsida; order Poales; family Poaceae; genus Lolium; species Lolium perenne. The sequence goes on from NC_067245.2 coordinate 196,244,062, forward strand.
TCGATGGACGGTGTCGGCGGCGCGGGCATCGCCGCGGACGGAACGGAGGGAGGAGGGGCCGTGGCCTTGGAGGGCGGTGGAGGCGCGAGGCCGATGCGGCTGACTGCCTTTGTCTTCACCTTGACCGACGGGGCACCCCTCGGCCCGGCCGCCTTCGTGTTCGTCCTGCCCCCTTCTTGGCAGCTGTAGCAGTCACAGCCGGCGGAGCCGCGGCCGCCGCAGGGGCTTCGAAGAACTGCTTCGGGATCCTCTTCCTCTTCAGCGGGATGGTGGCAGAGATCATGGCCGACACGTCGCCAGCGTTTGGCGGACCTTCGATCGGGACATCAACCACCGCGGCCGAAGATGGTGCACCGCCGGCGGTCAGCGGGCCTTGCGGGGGATCCATGGCAGCGAGATCCGGTCGCGTCGTTGCCGGGAAGGGCAGGGCGGAGGAGATCGGGCAGCGGCGGTTGGGTTTCGCTGAAACCCTTCGCGCGCAGTGGAGGGGAGAATACTGGTTTGACCCTCTATTCCCCTTCCCACCCCGTAAAAGTAGGGGGCGAAGAGCTGCCCCGTAGCCAAAATAGAAAAAATTCGATACGGGAGGCTGATTTACGGGGTCTGCTAGATGGTCGGGTAGAACTCTACCCCATATATCGGCGGTTATTTTACGGGATTGGGCCTTTAGATTCCTGAACTTGAAGAACAATTTAAGATTTTTTTTCTGTACGTAGAAGACAGGATGTCTTCAAATCTTTAGACTCCGATGCTAATGGCCTTCAAATGCCTGTATGAAGTATGTCTTAGCACGTGAGTGGCAGAAATGGCAGGATAAAAATAGAATTGTCCGATATATGGAGTTAGTCACGACTACACAGATGCAGATTTGGTGCACATGAGCACCAGTGCTCTCTGTTTTCAAAATATTTAAATACTGTATATCTATGTTTCAAAAATCAGCACATTTATTCCATGAATATATACACATGTCCTCTATATTCGTGCAAAGTTTCGGTGGTAGATATTTGTCAGAACTTTGTGCTTTTTGTATAGCTTAAGATACAACATATCTTTCTTCAAAATTCTTACCGTACCTTCGGAATGTTTATATATATATATGCGTATTTAATTTCAATTTTTATAGAATCCAATAATTTTTAAAAATCAGGAGCACTGATGATCATGTGTCAAAGACAATTTTCGCGATTACACTTGCTATTGCTGTTTTCAAAAGAGGTGGCAGTGTTCGAGAGTTATATTCTGTCGATTATGTTTGACTTGACTGCGAAAATGCCTCGTCTTTTCCACCCTTGAATTTCATTTAGCCCGCTTGACTGCAACTCTGAATCGTCTCCATCATGCACAAATTTGCACGTTGATAAATGTTGAACTTGGCTACCAAGAGGCTTCCCTCTGTTTCCTCCCGGCTTCCTTGTGGAATTTGGCCTCTCAATTGTAACCTATATAATATTGATGAGTTTGATCCTTCCACAAACATGATAAATATGCACTCGCTTCACTTGTAAACACCTATCTTTTGTAGAAGCAAAGTTTGAGGTTTCAGGCATGGTGCCAAACATGGAGGAGCCCCTTGTTGTGGGCAATGTTGAGAAAATAGGAGGGCCAGGAGAAAGCTTGGTAGTGATTGAGGTCAAGAAGCAGATGTACCTTGCTGGGCCTCTCATCGTTGGAAGCCTCCTGCAGAACATCATCCAAATGATATCTGTCATGTTTGTCGGTCATCTTGGTGAGCTCTCTCTCTCGAGTGCCTCCATCGCCACCTCCTTCGCCGCTGTCACTGGCTTCAGCTTGTTGGTATGTTACATGAATTTTATCTCTTACATGTGTTGCAGCTTCCTGAATATTTAACATCAACTTGAACATTTTCTTTTAATCGTCATTTCAGGCTGGCATGTCAACCAGCTTGGACACACTGTGCGGGCAAGCCTTCGGAGCAAAGCAGTACTATCTTCTTGGTATCTACAAGCAGAGGGCAATCCTTGTGCTCACTCCTGTGAGTGTCGTGGTTGCTGTAATCTGGGCATACACCGGCCAGATCCTTCTGTTCTTTGGCCAGGACCCTGAGATTGCCATGGGAGCAGGGAGTTACATCTGGTGGATGATTCCAACACTGTTTGTTTACGGTCCGCTGCAGTGCCATGTCCGTTTCCTGCAGACACAAAATATCGTCCTCCCCGTGATGCTCAGCTCAGGTGTCACAGCACTGAACCATATGTTGGTGTGCTGGTTACTGGTTTACAAGCTTGGTCTGGGCAACAAGGGTGCTGCCTTGGCCAACACAATCTCTTACCTGACCAACCTGTTAATCTTGGCTCTCTACATCAGGATCTCTCCATCATGTAAGAGAACTTGGACAGGGTTGTCAATGGAGGCGTTTCATGACATCGTTAGTTTCTTTAGGCTTGCTGTTCCATCTGCGCTAATGGTTTGGTGAGTTTGAGTTGAGGTCCTCTATATGCAGGTGTGTTTCATATCTAACTGATTTCCACCCTACATTTATACACAGCTTAGAGTGGTGGTCGTTTGAGCTCCTGGTACTTCTTTCTGGATTTCTTCCAAATCCTAAGCTCGAGGCATCGGTACTGTCCATCAGGTGTGCTAACATATTCATGGCTTTTTTCATACTCAGTTTTTTTTTCTGACAGTAACAGTTGAATCTCCTGCAGTTTAAATACTATTTCGTTAGTATTCAGGATCCCATCTGGTCTTAGTGCAGCTATAAGGTGAGACCAATACTGTTTATTGATTATATAATACTACTAGCAATGATATCATTATCTGGCCCTACAAGAAGCTGATATCCTTTATCTCCCCTCTGTAGCACCCGTGTATCAAATGAGCTTGGTGCTGGGCAGCCAAATGCTGCTCGTCTGGCGACCCAGGTGATCATGGTCCTTGGTATTTTGTCAAGCCTATCAGTTGGTCTTCTTATGATTTTGGTGCGCAATTTGTGGGGGTATGCATACAGCAACGAGAAGGAAGTGGTGGATTACATTTCCAGAATTATGCCAATTCTTGCCGTCACATTCTTGTTTGACGACATGCAGTGTATTCTTTCAGGTAAATATAAATACTTCTCAGAAAGCTAATTTGGCGTCCACAATGCGCCCGTTTGAATATTGGAATTCTGTTTAGGATATAGGATGAAACAATATTTGTCTTATCTAGCAAACACCAAGATACTGAATGGAATTGGGGGATATTCGATATTTTTTCAGGTATTGTTAGGGGCTGTGGCTTTCAAAAGATTGGTGCTTATGTCAATCTTAGTGCGTACTACCTTGTCGGCATCCCTGCGGCTTTATGTTTTGCCTTTGTGTACCACCTTGGTGGAGTGGTATTTATTTTCCTACCCTTATCATAAAGAAAAGTTCCAATTTTCTCATTTGATTTGATGAAACCTCTAACGAAGGTGTGTATGAATTGTTAGGGGTTGTGGTCCGGAATAACTTGCGGACTTGTCGTGCAAACGGTGTTGCTCCTGTGCATTACCCTGCGCACCAACTGGGACAAAGAAGTAAGCAAATTAACGAGATATCCTAGCACGTGATCATATTTGTTTTGTTTTTCGCTTCTCAGTGAACTTACTGGATGGCCCATTATCTATATTGTTGCTTTGGTAGGCTTTGAAGGCGAAGGACAGAGTTTTCGGTTCCTCCTTACCCGTAGACTTGGCGACATGAGACACACGAGATGCATTATTTTCTAGAAAAAATTGGCCAGGAAAAGTGCAATGAGATAAGGAACTGATGAAGAATTGCTCACTAAACGAGGTGCTCTGTCTCAGCTGTCACTAGCATTGCGCTTATTCAAGGAAACATCTGGAAATGAGCTTATCCTCTTTGGTAAATGTTTGCCGGGTACAGGAAATAAATTGTCTGGATGAGCCAACACTTCAGAATATAAGATGAGGGAATAAATGTTTCGTGACTAGCATCCACGTTATGCCTTTTTGTTCTCTTATCTTATGAAGTTATGAGTAGAAGATTTTGTGAGGATTTATTAGACTGCTTTTTTTCATTAAAAAAATGGAATGTAAAAAGAAAGGAGATCCATCGTCTGCATTGCATATGCTTGGTTTTGGTAGTGTATTTCTGAAGGACGCTAACTTGCTAACGCTAGCTAGTGGTTAGTTCAGGGCCACTACGAATCTAGATAAGGAGAAAGGTGAAATGTTCATTGGTAACATGGAAAGATTTTTTTTCACTTTGCAGAAATGTTCTTCATTGGGGTGGTGAAAAAAAAATGGTGAGAGCTGGCGATCCATTTATACCTTGAAATTCTGATATCTTTCCTTTCACATCTATGATATCGATCGAGCGAGAGGAAATGACCAAACAGACATAGCATAAGACATCTCAGGGCATATTTAGCAAAACTCACATGGTTTTAAGGGGAAAAAAATCAAATATGTAGAAAATGGAAACAGATATGTGCCTGTAAATTTTGAAATTTAAACATCATTTATCTTTTCTTTATCTTTGACTTGCTAACCATGACTAGTAGCTTGGACTCTGGTTATTGGGTTGACTTGACTTTGGCTATTTATTACCAATTACCATAACAGGTTTGATCACAATTAGATCATAGTATTCACATGCCGCCATACCTGCCGCCCACTGCCGACAACACCAACTTCCTTGTCTTGGTACAGGAGTTCAAGTCAAATGATTACCTATATTATGAAACGATGTATTTTGTGCATTTCATCTGATCTTGATTTCATGTCTTCTACATGCCTCAATTCTTTTTCAAGATTTTGTACATATGCAAATTAAAAGAAGCACTGAAACAAAGTAATTCACCGATGGAAGCCAAATAGTGAGTAGATGGAAAGAGTTTCTGGATGACATTAAATCAGAGATACTTTGTGAAATCCCGGTGTGCCTGTGCCAATAAATGGTTGTCTTCCCACTCGTCTCGATAGCTCTCATGCCGATCGGGCGCCGTGGTTCTTGCCATGATGTATATAAGTTTCCTCCACTCCTCGATCTTCTCCATCCCACATTGCTCCACCAACCAGTCCTCGTACTCAAACTGCAATGTCAAAATAAGTCCAGTAATAAAGTTATAATAACGGTGAGTGGCAAAATAGCTAATTATGAAAAGCATACAGATCAATGAATGTATGTACCATACCGTGCATCTGAGGCCATGAGTGGATCTCTTGGGGCATCCGCGAGCTTCCATGTCTGCGTAAAATGCTGCCACATCATGCATCATGTTTTCTTGTGATGGGAGCTCAATTCTTCCTGATAGAACTCGAGCCACCCAGGTGCTTTGGAGTTGAAACAATGGAAAAAGGATAGACTGGAGAGAAGGAACTTAATTCAAACTCGTGAATGCATAGATCAAACAACTAACTAGTGAACAACAATAGAGCTCAAACGTAGCTAGCTGGCCTAGCTAGCAAAATAAGCTGACCATGAAGGGCAATCCAATGAAGGAGACGTGAGGAGAGCTAGTTGGGGAGGGAACACGTGCTTGTAGAGCGGTCGCACGCAGTTGTCTTCCACATAGGTACCAACGTCATCACCTATGAATGGGAAGTTATACTTGTATCTGCATAATTAGGAACCGATGAAACATAATTCACACAAGATAGTTTTTTTTTTTCATCGCAAGCAGAGGCTCCAGCCACACTGACTAGATTTAGGAAGATGTACTAGTTACTTACCCAGTACAATGCACAATAGCATCCGCTTTGATACGACTGCCATCTTGAAACACAATAGTGCCATCTTCCTCGGCACGCTCAATCTGCAATAAGCATTTGTAATACTGTAGTATTAACCACTTGATGTCGCTAGCTATCTCAATGCGCTGACCGAATTGGTGGATTCGATATGATATTACGTATTCCCTGGATACGAAAATAAGTGACTCAGCTTATTTTAAAACAGTGGCAATATAAGTTACCATGGAATGTAGCCACAAGTTTGAACGATCAGATGTAGGAGTAGTCTGCATTTCACAAGGCGCCGATCGTATGGCAACATGGACCTCTTTGGCGACACCAGCAAGTTCCCTCGAGATATCTATCCCACTGGGATGATATCCTATTATCACCACAACCTAGCTACCCATGCAAATTTAATAAGCTCGCACATACACTACAGGAATGGCTCGCTGCGCCGACGGCCGTGGCGTACGCCGACGGCCAAATGTCGGGGCCGTCGGCGTACGTCCGGTCCATGGCAGCGGCCCATCTAGCCCCTCGGCGTAGACATACCCTCGGCGTAGAGACGGATACGCCGACGGCCACCCTCGGCGTACTAACGGCCGTCGGCGTAGCACGAGCATGTGCTCCGGTCCCGCTCCGGCCGTGACGGCCCGGTCACGGCGTCAGCGAGGCGCCGAGGGCCACCCTCGGCATACATTTTTTTTTCTTTTTTTCTTCTCGGTCATTAACTTTATATTATGTTTGTTTTATTTATGTACTAGTATGAATTATGTAAAAATAGTTACTTTTTTAAAGAAAAAAATGGTAGATGGCTTATGTAGATCCCACGAGTGACGCTCTTCGTAGACGGGTCGACGGGATCCAGTAGGCCCAACATCTGCTATCGATGTACATATGTCCTAAAACAAAGGAAAAAAGTCCATTGCTAACCCTAACTCTAACCCTAACCCTAACCCTAGGGGTAGATTTGCGGGGTCCCCGCCCCCTAGGGTTTCCCTAGATACAAACCACCGGAGCGTCCGAATCGCTGGAAACTCCTGCTACGGCTCATCCGGGGCCTATTTCATTCCAAACCTATGGTTTCCATGTGCATATGTCCTAAACAAAGCAAAAAAATTAAAAAAATCCATTGGTGAACCCTCGCACGAAAAAAGCTATAGGGGTAGATCTGCAACGTCCCCGGCCTAGGGTTTCCCAAGATACAGATCACCGGAGCGTCGGAATCGCTTGAAAACTTGCATTTGTCCCTAACATATGTGTACAAGTGTGATGTAAGGTTTGTCTAACCTTGCATGTACCCCGCGTTGACGATTTCCGCATACATGGGCCGACACTTGGTAAAATCCAGGATTTGTATGTGGAAACTCCTGCTACGGCTCATCCGGGGCCTATTTCATTCCAAACCTATGGTTTCCATGTGCATATGTCCTAAACAAAGCATAGCAAATAAAAAAATCCATTGGTAAACCCTCACACGGAGAAAGCTATAGGGGTAGATCTGCATGGTCCCCGCCCTAGGGTTTCCCAAGATACAGATCACTGGAGCGTCGGAATCGCTTGAAAACTTGCATTTGTCCCTAACATATGTGTACAAGTGTGATGTAAGGTTTGTCTAACCTTGCATGTACCCGGCGTTGACGATTTCCGCATACATGGGCCCACACTTGGTAAAATCCAGGATTTGTATGTGGAAACTCCTGCTACGGCTCATCCGGGGCCTATTTCATTCCAAACCTATGGTTTCCATGTGCATATGTCCTAAACAAAGCAAAGCAAATAAAAAAATCCATTGGTAAACCCTCGCACGGAGAAAGCTATAGGGGTAGATCTGCAGGGTCCCCGCCCTAGGGTTTCCCAAGATACAGATCACCGGAGCGTCGGAATCGCTTGAAAACTTGCATTTGTCCCTAACATATGTGTACAAGTGTGATGTAAGGTTTGTCTAACCTTGCATGTACCCGGCGTTGACGATTTCCGCATACATGGGCTAGCACTTGGTGAAATGCAGGATCTGTATGTGGAAACTCCCGCCACGGCTCAAACAGAGCCTATTTTATGGTAAAGTATGCCCAACCTATGGTTTCCATATACATATGTCCTAAACAAACCAAAGCAAGTAAAAAGTCCATTGGTAAACCCTCACACGGAGAAAGCTATAGGGGTAGATCTGCGGGGTCCCCGCCCTAGGGTTTTTTCAAGACAATGACAAACGGGACGACGGAATCGATGGAAAACTGCCATATGCCCAAAACATATGTGTACAAGTGTGATGTAAGGTTTGGCTAACCTTGGATGTACCCGTTGTTGACGATTTCGCATACATGGGCTAACACTTGGTAAAATCCAGGATCCGTATGTGGAAACTCGCGCCACGGCTCAAATGGAGCCTATTTTATGGTGAAGTATGCCCAACCTATGGTTTCCATGTACATATGTCCTAAATAAACCAAAACAAGTAAAAAATTACATTGGTAAGCTCTCGCACGGAGGGTAGATCTACGGGGTCCCCGCCCTAGGGTTTCCCAAGATACAGATCACCGGAGCATCAGAATTGTTGGAAAACTTGCATCTGCCCCTAACATATATGTACAAGTGTGACGCGTCATTTTATGTGATAAATATTTTCCGTTTCGCGCGTTGGCGGACGGGTGCACGCGCGCGCCCGGTACGGCCATAACAAGATGTCCCGGCGGCCCTGTTTTGCGAGCTTGGCAAAGCAAACGGAGCCAAAAATCGAGCGGAGCCGCGTGGCGTCATTTTATGTGTCCTAGTAACCACTGCAAAAGACGGAACTGGGATACGGCAATTATCTTGGAGAACCCTTCACGAACAGGGCTATCTCGTCCGGAGTTCTATGGCTTTTAGGGGAAATGAGTAGGAAACGGCCCGTTTCACCACATAGTTTGTCGGAACGAGGCCATATTTGGCACGTGCGTGGGCCTTAGGATGGGAAGCAAGGCCCCGGTCGCGGATTTCCAATCCGAACCACGGGCGACGGTTTTTCCATTTTCGGTGCCTAAGGGCTTTTTTTGTGAAGCAGCTACATGGCGCGCATTTCAAGATCGCGCGGGACCTCCGCGCAGTGGTAGGATACCTCCTACGCACCACCTATCACATGCCATATGCGCGCGGAAGCCATCTCGGGAATCCCACCCGCTTCTCGCGGTGCCCCGCCGAATCCGCCGGAAACCGACCGATTTGAACCGGGGCGACACTTTCCTTCGCTCAATAAATGGAGGGAAAATGTTTTTAGGTCTAGGACGCGTCATTTTATGTGCTAAATGTTTTCCGCTTTCGCGTTGGCGGACGGGTGCACGCGCGCGCCTCGGTACGGCCATACCGCATGTCCCGGCGTGTCCCGTTTTGCGCTGTTGGCAAAGCAAACGGAGCCAAAAAATCGAGCGGAGCCGCGTGGCGTCATTTTATGTGTCCTAGTAACCACTGCAAAAGACGGAACTGGGATACGGTAATTATCTTGGAGAACCCTTCACGAACAGTGGCTATCTCGTCCGGAGTTCTAGGGCTTTTAGGGGAAATGAGTAGGAAACGGCCCGTTTCACCACATAGTTTGTCGGAACGAGGCCATATTTGGCACGTGCGTGGGCCTTAGGATGGGAAGCAAGGCCCCGGTCGCGGATTTCCAATCCGAACCACGGGCGACGGTTTTTCCATTTTCGGGGTGCCGGAAGGGCTTTTTTTGTGAAGCAGCTACATGGTGCGCATTTCAGTATCGCGCGGGACCTCCGCGCAGCGGTAGGATACCTCCTACGCACCACCTATCACATGCCATATGCGCGCGGAAGCCATCTGGGAATCCCACCCGCTTCTGCGGTGCCCCGCTGAATCTGCCGAAACCGACCGGATATGAACTGGGGCGACACTTTCCTTCGCTCAATAAATGGAGGGAAAATGTTGTTAGGTCTAGGACGTGTCATTTTATGTGCTAAATGTTTTCCGTTTCGCGTGTTGGCGGACGGGTGCACGCGCGCGCCCGGTACGGCCATACCGCATGTCCCGGCGGCCCCGTTTTGCGCAGCTGGCAAAGCAAACGGAGCCAAAAAATCGAGCGGAGCCGCGTGGCGTCATTTTATGTGTCCTAGTAACCACTGCAAAATACGGAACTGGGATACGGCAATTATCTTGGAGAACCCTTCACGAATGGTGGCTATCTCGTCCGGAGTTCTATGGCTTTTAGGGGAAATGAGTAGGAAACGGCCCGTTTCACCACATAGTTTGCTCGGAACGAGGCCATATTTGGCACGTGCGTGGGCCTTAGGATGGGAAGCAAGGCCCCGGTCGCGGATTTCCAATCCGAACCACGGACGACGGTTTTTCCATTTTCGGGTGCCTAAGGGCTTTTTGTGAAGCAGCTACATGGCGCGCATTTCAAGATCGCGCGGGACCTCCGCGCGGCGGTAGGATACCTCCAACGCACCACCTATCACATGCCATATGCGCGCGGAAGCCATCTGGGAATCCCACCCGCTTCCTGCGGTGCCCCGCCGAATCCGCTGGAAACTGTCCGGATTTGAACTGGGGCGACACTTTCCTTCGCTCAATAAATGGAGGGAAAAATGTTTTTAGGTCTAGGACACGTCATTTTATGTGCTAAATGTTTTCCGTTTCGCGCGTTGGCGGACGGGTGCACGCGCGCGCCCAGTACGGCCATACCGCATGTCCCGGCGGCCCCGTTTTGCGCAGTTGGCAAAGCAAACGGAGCCAAAAAATCGAGCGGGGCCGCGTGGCGTCATTTTATGTGTCCTAGTAACCACTGCAAAAGACGGAACTGGGATACGGCAATTATCTTGGAGAACCCTTCACGAACAGGGCTATCTCGTCCGGAGTTCTATGGCTTTTAGGGGAAATGAGTAGGAAACGGCCCGTTTCACCACATAGTTTGTCGGAACGAGGCCATATTTGGCACGTGCGTGGGCCTTAGGATGGGAAGCAAGGCCCCGGTCGCGGATTTCCAATCCGAACCACGGGCGACGGTTTTTCCATTTTCGGGGTGCCGGAAGGGCTTTTTTTGTGAAGCAGCTACATGGTGCGCATTTCAGTATCACGCGGGACCTCCGCGCAGCGGTAGGATACCTCCTACGCACCACCTATCACATGCCATATGCGCGCGGAAGCCATCTGAGAATCCCACCCGCTTCCTGCGGTGCCCCGCTGAATCCGCTGGAAACTGACCGGATTTGAACTGGGGCGACACTTTCCTTCGCTCAATAAATGGAGGGAAAAATGTTTTTAGGTCTAGGACGCGTCATTTTATGTGCTAAATGTTTTCCGTTTCGCGTGTTGGTGGACGGGTGCACGCGCGCGCCCGGTACGGCCATACCGCATGTCCCGGCGGCCCCGTTTTGCGCAGTTGGCAAAGCAAACGGAGCCAAAAAATCGAGCGGAGCCGCGTGGCGTCATTTTATGTGTCCTAGTAACCACTGCAAAAGACGGAACTGGGATACGGCAATTATCTTTGAGAACCCTTCACGAACAGGGCTATCTCGTCCGGAGTTCTATGGCTTTTAGGGGAAATGAGTAGGAAACGGCCCGTTTCACCACATAGTTTGTCAGAACGAGGCCATATTTGGCACGTGCGTGGGCCTTAGGATGGGAAGCAAGGTCCCGGTCGCGGATTTCCAATCCGAACCACGGACGATGGTTTTTCCATTTTCGGGGTGCCGGAAGGGCTTTTTTTTGTGAAGCAGCTACATGGCGCGCATTTCAGTATCGCGCGGGACCTCCGCGCGGCGGTAGGATACCTCCTACGCACCACCTATCACATGCCATATGCGCGCGGAAGCCATCTGGGAATCCCACCCGCTTCCTGCGGTGCCCCGCCGAATCCGCCGGAAACCGTCCGGATTTGAACCGCGACACTTTCCTTCGCTCAATAAATGGAGGGAAAATGTTTTTAGGTCTAGGACACGTCATTTTATTTGCTAAATGTTTTCCGTTTCAAGCGCGTTGGCGGACGGGTGCACGCGCGCGCCGTACGGCCATACCGCATGTCCCGGCGGCCCCGTTTTGCGCAGTTGGCAAAGCAAACGGAGCCAAAAAATCGAGCGGAGCCGCGTGGCGTCATTTTATGTGTCCTAGTAACCACTGCAAAAGACGGAACTGGGATACGGCAATTATCTTGGAGAACCCTTCACGAACAGGGCTATCTCGTCCGGAGTTCTATGGCTTTTAGGGGAAATGAGTAGGAAACGGCCCGTTTCACCACATAGTTTGTCGGAACGAGGCCATATTTGGCACGTGCGTGGGCCTTAGGATGGGAAGCAAGGCCCCGGTCGCGGATTTCCAATCCGAACCACGGGCGATGGTTTTTCCATTTTCGGGTGCCTAAGGGCTTTTTTTGTGAAGCAGCTACATGGCGCGCATTTCAGTATCGCGCGGGACCTCCGCGCGGCGGTAGGATACCTCCTACGCACCACCTATCACATGCCATATGCGCGCGGAAGCCATCTGGGAATCCCACCCGCTTCCCGCGGTGCCCCGCCGAATCCGCCGGAAACTGTCCGATTTGAATCGGGGCGACACTTTCCTTCGCTCAATAAATGGAGGGAAAAATGTGTTTAGGTCTACGACGCATCATTTTATGTGCTAAATGTTTTCCGTTTCGCGTGTTGGCGGAGGGGTGCACGCGCGCGCCCGAGCACGGCCATACCGCATGTCCCGGCGGCCCCTTTTTGCGCTGTTGGCAAAGAAAACGGAGCCAAAAAATCGAGCGGAGCCGCGTGGCGTCATTTTATGTGTCATAGTAACCACTGCAATAGACGGAACTTGGTTACGGCAATTATCTTGGAGAACCCTTCACGAACAGGGCTCTCTCGTCCGAGGTTCTATGGCTTTTAGGGGAAATGAGTAGGAAACGGCCCGTTTCACCACATAGTTTGTCGAACGAGGCCATATTTGGCACGTGCGTGGGCCTTAGGATGGGAAGCAAGGCCCCGGTCGCGGATTTCCAATCCAGAACCACGGGCGATGGTTTTTCCATTTAAGGGGTGCCAGAAGGGCTTTTTTTTGTGAAGCAGCTACATGGCGCGCATTTCAGAATATCGCGGGACCTCCGAGCGGCGGTAGGAAACCTCCTACGCACCACCAATCACATGCCATATGCGCGCGGAAGCCATCTCGGGAATCCCACCCGCTTCCTGCGGTGCCCCGCCGAATCCGCTGGAAACTGTCCGGATTTGAACTGGGGCGACACTTTCCTTCGCTCAATAAATGGAGGGAAAAATGTTTTTAGGTCTAGGACGCGTCATTTTATGTGCTAAATGTTTTCCGTTTCGCGTGTTGGCGGAGGGGTGCACGCGCGCGCCCGGTACGGCCATACCGCATGTCCCGGCGGCCCCGTTTTGCGCAGTTGGCAAAGCAAACGGAGCCAAAAAATCGAGCGGAGCCGCGTGGCGTCATTTTATGTGTCCTAGTAACCACTGCAAAAGACGGAACTGGCATACGGCAATTATCTTGGAGAACCCTTCACGAACAGGGCTATCTCGTCCGGAGTTCTATGGCTTTTAGGGGAAATGAGTAGGAAACGGCCCGTTTCACCACATAGTTTGTCGGAACGAGGCCATATTTGGCACGTGCGTGGGCCTTAGGATGGGAAGCAAGGCCCCGGTCGCGGATTTCCAATCCGAACCACGGACGACGGTTTTTCCATTTTCGGGGTGCCGGAAGGGCTTTTTTTGTGAAGCAGCTACATGGCGCGCATTTCAGTATCGCGCGGGACCTCCGCGCGGCGGTAGGATACCTCCTACGCACCACCTATCACATGCCATATGCGCGCGGAAGCCATCTGGGAATCCCACCCGCTTCCTGCGGTGCCCCGCCGAATCCGCTGGAAACTGTCCGGATTTGAACTGGGGCGACACTTTCCTTCGCTCAATAAATGGAGGGAAAAATGTTTTTAGGTCTAGGACGCGTCATTTTATGTGCTAAATGTTTTCCGTTTCGCGCGTTGGCGGACGGGTGCACGCGCGCGCCCGGTACGGCCATACCGCATGTCCCGGCGGCCCCGTTTTGCGCAGTTGGCAAAGCAAACGGAGCCAAAAAATCGAGCGGAGCCGCGTGGCGTCAATTTATGTGTCCTAGTAACCACTGCAAAAGACGGAACTGGGATACGGCAATTATCTTGGAGAACCCTTCACGAACAGGGCTATCTCGTCCGGAGTTCTATGGCTTTTAGGGGAAATGAGTAGGAAACGGCCCGTTTCACCACATAGTTTGTCGGAACGAGGCCATATTTGGCACGTGCGTGGGCCTTAGGATGGGAAGCAAGGCCCCGGTTGCGGATTTCCAATCCGAACCATGGGCGACGGTTTTTCCATTTTCGGGGTGCCGGAAGGGCTTTTTTTTGTGAAGCAGCTACATGGCGCGCATTTCAGTATCGCGCGGGACCTCCGCGCGGTGGTAGGATACCTCCTACGCACCACCTATCACATGCCATATGCGCGCGGAAGCCATCTGGGAATCCCACCCGCTTCCTGCGGTGCCCCGCCGAATCCGCTGGAAACTGTCCGGATTTGAACTGGGGCGACACTTCCTTCACTCAATAAATGGAGGAAAAAATGTTTTTAGGTCTAGGACGCGTCATTTTATGTGCTAAATGTTTTCCGTTTCGCGCGTTGGCGGACGGGTGCACGCGCGCGCCCGGTACGGCCATACCGCATGTCCCGGCGGCCCCGTTTTGCGCAGTTGGCAAAGCAAACGGAGCCAAAAAATCGAGCGGAGCCGCGTGGCGTCATTTTATGTGTCCTAGTAACCACTGCAAAAGACGGAACTGGGATACGGCAATTATCTTGGAGAACCCTTCACGAACAGGGCTATCTCGTCCGGAGTTCTATGGCTTTTAGGGGAAATGAGTAGGAAACGGCCCGTTTCACCACATAGTTTGTCGGAACGAGGCCATATTTGGCACGTGCGTGGGCCTTAGGATGGCAAGAAAGGCCCCGGTCACGGATTTCCAATCCGAACCACGGGCGACGGTTTTTCCATTTTCGGGGTGCCGGAAGGGCTTTTTTTGTGAAGCAGCTACATGGTGCGCATTTCAGTATCGCGCGGGACCTCCGCGCGGCGGTAGGATACCTCCTACGCACCACCTATCACATGCCATATGCGCGCGGAAGCCATCTGGGAATCCCACCCGCTTCCTGCGGTGCCCCGCCGAATCCGCTGGAAACTGTCCGGATTTGAACTGGGGCGACACTTTCCTTCGCTCAATAAATGGAGGAAAAAATGTTTTTAGGTCTAGGACGCGTCATTTTATGTGCTAAATGTTTTCCGTTTCGCGCGTTGGCGGACGGGTGCACGCGCGCGCCCGGTACGGCCATACCGCATGTCCCGCGCCCCGTTTTGCTAGCTATGGCAAAGCAAACGGAGCCAAAAAAATCGAGCGGAGCCGCGTGGCGTCATTTTATGTGTCCTAGTTATTAGAAGTCGACGTGGTAAAAAAGGTAATCTGGATAATATATACTAGTATATTATAGTTATTAGATGAAACAATGAAAGAAAAAAAAATTTAAAAAAATACATGTGCCGAGGGGGGCCCTCGGCGTATCCAAACCCTAGCGGGTTGCCCAGGGTCCACCTCAACGGCTAAGCCGACGGTGGCCCTCGGCGTAGGGCACAAGCTGTGCCCGAAAAACACGCGTTTTCGGCCAAGTCCCCGCCCGTGCTCGCGTTTTTCCCCCGCGCCCTCTTTTCCCTGTCGTCCCGCCGCCGCCTCCTACCCGCCGCCGCCGCCGCCGCCTCCTACACGCCGCCGCCGCCGCCTCCTACCCGCCGCCACGCTGCCGCCTTCGCTTCGGCCTCCTCCTCCTCCGCCGCCGCCGCCTCCTCCTCGCCCCGGCCTCCTCCTCCTACCCGCCGCCTCCTACCCGCCGCCGCCTCCTGACCCGCCGCCTCGCTCCTCCTCACCCCGGCCTCCTCCTCTCGCCCGGCCTCCTCCTCGCCCCGGCCTCCTCCTCGCCCCGCCCCCGCTCCTCCTCGCCCCGGCCCCCTCCTCCTCCTCAGCCCCCGCTCCTCCTCACCCCGGCCTCCTCCTCCTCGCCCCGGCCTCCTCCTCCTCGCCCCGGCCTCCTCCTCCTCCTCAGCCGCCGGGAGATGGTAAGCATGGATTGGCAACCTCTTGTAGTTTTTATTTCTTTTGTGTTCATGTTTTTTAGGGAATCTTTTGTGTTCATGTAAACATGCATAGTTGTTATCCTAAGGTGTAATACAATGTTGTCCCACAGTTCCATGGTAAAAAATGAAATACAAACATAGAAATTAATCATTTGGAAGGACAACCAAAGTTATTTGGAAATACAAACATAGATAGTGGGGATAGAAATAGAATAGTGTAAATAGTAGAAAAAAATAGAAATAGGATTGATTTGAAATAGTAATAGAAATAGAATAGTGGACATTTGGAAAGAAATAGAAATGTGTAGTTGAAATTGAAATGCTATGTTTAATAATGTAAATAGAAATGCAAATGTGAATTTCTTCTAATAATATGTATTTGTAATAGGCCAGGCCGTGACCGCCTCGTCTTGAGCACCCCGGCGTGACGATCCCGGATCTTGACGCGCTTCTCGACGGCCGCCGACATCGACACTCGATTGTTCGACTGCTTCCTCTACAGCCGAGGGTGAGCTAAATTTCCAACTTCTTCTCCGCATTTTATTTATGTCACTAGATTCATTTTCCAAGTCAAGTTGCGTAACCTAGGTGTCACTTCCCGTCCTCAAGCGTTACGCGGATAAATATGCATTAGTGGTCGGCATATTTTCAACCGTAACGCTTGCGGCATTTACGGGACAGTCGGCGGATCCGTAGTTGGGTACGTTCTCCATGCTCTGCTCCGGTCCGAGTCAGGATTTCGGCAGCGCCTCACCGTTGTTCTCCGGATGCACATCCTCTTGTCTTTTTGGCGAGACGTGTATCGGGAGAGCAGCGGGGAGGTGCTGCCGAAATTTTGACTCGGACCGGGGTAGAGCATGGAGAACGTACTCAATCTACGGATCCGGCGGCTGCTAGAGCCCACCTAGTAGAGATGTAGGTTGATGCATTCGTTTTGCCTCGTTAAAAAATTAAAATATGATGCATTTTCCTATTTGATATAAATGCTATGCTTGTCGTTTGGCTTCCAATAGAGCAGAGGATGGCTGATAATGGATGGATGTACACCGGCCGTGTTAGTGTGACTAATAAAACAGATGAGTGGATAAGGAAGACTTGGCATTTAGTGAAGGAGTTGGCGCGTGGTACAAAACAGAAGGTTCAGCCACTTTGCCCGTGCAATCGTTGCTTGAAGCATCACCGTCGTGGAAAGGATGACATGTTTAAACACCTTCTGCAATATGGGTATATGCCTCGTTACGTCACGCAGATCGACTTTGATGAGCACGAACGTGACAGAGGTGAGGTGATGCGGCAGCGGCTCAATGGCAATGAGTACGATGGGGTTAGAGACTTTCTAGATGATCTTGTCGATGCCCACATGCCAGAGTCGCCACCTTCACGGGAGGACCCGCCAGAACCGGAGGAACCTCCCGTAACCGGAGGAACCAGAGCCAGCCGCGAAGGCCTTCTATGATATGATAGCCGCTGCTAAGACGCTCTCCGTACGATGGCGCCGAGATTTCTCAGCTCGATGCCATCTCCCAATGTCTAGCCGACAAGACCCGGTACAACACCACCCGTGACGGCTTCAAGCAAGTCTGAAAACAATCGGTAACATGTTGCCCAAAGGGCATTGTCCGCCTAAAAGCCTCGCACGAGACGAGGCAACTCATGTCGGCGCTCAACATGGATTATCAAAGGATAGACTGTTGTGAAAATGGCTGTGTTCTCTTCTCGAAACAGTTTATGGAGGACAAGTACTGTCCCATTTGTAAGGCCTCTAGGTATGAAGAGGTAACGGGAAAGGATGGTCAGGTGAGGCGCCTCAAAGATCGCAAAGTCGATTCTTCGGTATCTCCCATTCATAAAAAGAATCCAGCGGCTTTACTTGACTGAGGAGACCGCCAAACAGATGACGTGGCACAAGATGGGGACTCGAATAAAGGACAATCAGGGGCGGACGAAGATGGGACATCCATCTGATGGCAATGCATGGAAGAACTTTGATAGAAAATACCCCCATAGGGCAGCAGATGCTCGGAATGTCAGAATTGCGATAGCTACAGATGGCTTCAATCCATATGGTATGTCGAATGCCAATTACAGTTGTTGGCCCGTGTTTGTAATTCCGCTCAATCTCCCTCCCGGAGTCCTAATGACGAGGAAGACCATGTTTCGTCGCCGATCATTCCAGTGGCCCCATTACCCGGGGAAGAACTTGAGTGTCTACATGTAGCCGATTGTGGAAGATTTGAACCACTCTTGGCACCACGGGACGTTGACGTACGACCGAGCATCGAAGACAAACTTCTGCATGAAAGTTTGGTTGCAGTATACCATGCATGACATGCCCGGGTACGCCCTAACATGCGGATGGTGTACAACTGGTAAATGGCCATGCCCAGTGTGCAGGCATCGACTTGAGTTCCTTTGGCTAAATAAGGGTCGCAAGTATGTTGCGTTTGACACGAATCGGCAGTACCTCAAACGGAGGCATCCGTTCAGAGAAGACAAAAAGAACTTCAAGAAAGGCAAAGTTGTGCATGAAGTAACAGAGGTGCCAAAGTTCGATGGTATAGCTGTTGATGCCGAGCTACGTGCTCTCGTGCCAGCGGCATCGGAAGCTGGCCATCAATTTGAGGGATATGGTGTAACGCACAACTGGACTCACGAGGCAGCCTTAACGAAGCTCGAGTATTACAAGGACCTCGAACTTCCCCATAACATCGATGTGATGCACACCGTAAAGAATGTCGCGGAGTCCTTATTTCACACGTGCCTAAACATTCCCGGGAAGTCAAAGGATAATGTCAAGGCTAGAGTCGATGTTGAGAAGCTCTGTGATAGGAAGAAATTACACATGCAACGTCCTACTGGCCGTCGAAAGAATTGGTTCAAGCCGCACGCCGACTTCTGCCTTGATTCCATCCAAAAGAAGGAGGCATTCAAGTGGCTAAAATACGTTGTGATGTTCCCTGATGGTTATTGTTCGAATATGAGCAAGGGAGTCAATCTTTCGACGGGAAAGTCACCGGGCTCAAGAGTCACGACTATCATATATGGATTGAGCGGCTGATGCCGGTGATGCTTCGAGGGTATCTCCCCGAGAAAATATGGCGAGTGCTCATGAGTTGAGCCATTTCTTCCGCACGCTCCGTGCTAAGCAGATATGTCCTAAGGTTATTGAGAAGCTGCAAGTTCAAGTGCCGGGAGTTGCTATGCAATTTGGAGATGATCTTTCCGCCAGGCTTCTTTACTCCGATGGCACATCTCATTGTGCACTCGCAAACGAGGCACTATTGGGTGGCCCAAAGGTGCTTCGGTGGCAGTTTTGTATTGAGAGAGAGTTCAAGTATATTCGGAAGATAATCGGAAACAAAGCCAAGATTGAAGCATGCATAGCTGAGGCAACGTGCCTTCGGGAGATGGCAGATGCCGCAACAACGTACTATCCTGATGAAGTTCCCACTCTGCATAACCCGGTCTCTCGTTACAATGTCGACGTGCCCATGAATGACCCCAAGCTTCAACTATTCCAATGTCCCGGTGGCAAGGCTGGTAAAGGACAAAAATATAGATTGGAGAGGGAAGAGAAGGATTGCATAATGCTCTATGTGCTTATGAACATGAAGGAAGTGGTGGGGGGACGACGACGATGGCGGTCACGATTTCATTAGGTAACATGGTGTAATGCTTATTGTATCTAGTTTCGATCACCTACACTCAACTCGGTCTAATGCTTATTGTATCCTTTCAGCGAATTCACGGATGAACAATGGTGGCTTCCGCGCGATCCCACGGGCGCGGAGTTGGAGACTCTACTGAAAGAGGGTGCTCCCGAAGTAAAAATAAACTTTGTGTCTTGGTTCATGAAAAAAGTAATGTCTAAGCTATCCCTCTTACCTACCAATATGTGACTTGTCCCCGTTATTCCACGTAACTAATGCACACAACAAATTTGAACCGTGATTGTAGGGAGCTGATGCAAACGTTGAGATGACAGATGAGTTGAGATGTGTTTCCAAGGTTGTAACCGTGACGTCATGAAGTATGAGAAGTATGACGTGAATGGGTTTCGATTCCATACAGAGACACACCGTAAGGGCCGGGCGAATCCAAAAACGATAAATACTGGTGTCTTCACTAAAGGATCCGATACCTTTGATTACTACGGGAGGTTAGAGAATGTATACGAGCTGACCTTCAATCGTACAAACAAACAACTCAATCTCGTTGTGTTCAAGTGTCATTGGTTTGACCCAAGAGGTGGACAGAGAATTACCAAGTCCATTGGGTTAGTTGAAGTTAAGCCTTCCACCACCTATACCGGAGCCGATGTCTATATTGTTGCTCACCAAGCCAAGCAAGTTTATTATTTGCCGTACCCATGCCGTAAAGCGGCCCTCAACGGCTGGGAAGTCGTGTTCCGTATCGCCACATGGTAACCTACCGATTCCCTCCGAGGACGATTACAACAACATTGACCCTGTAACATACGAGGGAATTTTCTATCAAGAGGAAGAGGACTTCGGGCACTTTGAGTTAGAATGTGTTCTTGAAGAGGACCTCAGGAACGATGCAGAAACTCGTGGTGAGTCAGTGGTGGATCTAAAGGACATAGATATGCTCGAGAAGTTACAAGTGGAAGATGATAGCGATGATGAGCCTCCACCCGTCTATCAAAATCCAACTTACTACTCAAAAGATAGTGATAGTGATAGTGGCAAGGAGAAACAAAATGAGATTGACGATGAGATTGATGACGGCTGGTGAGGGTCTTTTATGTGTTTATATTTCAACATGCTTCTTATTTGTTTAGTATCTTTATGCTTAGTATTTATATTTTTTTCAACATGCTTCTTTATTGTTTAGTATCTTTATGCTTATTATTTATATATTTTTGAACATGCTTCTTAATTGTTTAGTGTCTTTATGCTTACTATTTATATATTTTTCAACATGCTTCTTAATTGTTTTCTCTTTCTCAATGCAGGTGATTGAACAATATGAGCGGCGGCAAGGAGGACTCGTCGAGCTTGCTTAAGAAGATGCAACAACGCAAGAACAATGTTAGAAGGAGTGAGAGGGAACCGCGTCGCAATCCGCGTTACGAGGACGGCGCGGTAGGAGGAGGAGGACGAGGACGAGGACGGGGACGAGGTGGTGGAGCTAGAGGTGGCTTGGGAGGAGGTGGAGGTGGAGGTGGAGGTGGCTGGGGAGGACCGGACTTTGAGCCACCACCCTCGGCTTCAGGCGACGTTGCTTCCGGGTTCTTTTTGGAGGGGACGTCTAGAGAGGAGGCGGAGACGGAGTCTAGAGCCGAGGAGGACTCTAGCCGCGGGTTTGAGACTCCGGAGGAGGATGGGCGGCCGAAGGCACTGAAGATTCGTGGGGAAGCGAGAGTCCCCGACGAGAGGAAGGAGCCTAAGACCCATGAGGCGAAGACCCTTATTATTCCTGCTGGCCCTGAGTAAGTGTACTAATTTGGCAATTTCGATTTTCATGTACTAATGTTTGATTTTCATGTGCTAATGTTTGATTTTCATGTGCAGCAATTGGATATTTCCTCCGGGGGTCAAGGGGCGCCTGCCTAGCAGCATGATTGGAGCTTTGCTTAGGAAGTTCTGGCCGGGCAAGTACTATCCCCTCGGCACTGTCCCAGCTGGCGAGAAGAAGCTAGCCACTACTTGGACGGACTACGAGAGTGCCCCTGGCGTAGGCTTCCCGACGGCTGCTGAGGCCGTGATGAGAAAGTTTTGGGTAAGACATATTTTCTCGAGCTTCGTTCATATTTGATGACCCCAATGTTCTAACTCATGAATCTCACAATTGTTTTTTGCATGATTGAAGTGTTTTTATCGTGTGGCGCCCGAGGTTGAGGAGACGGCCGCGAACAGGACTTTGCGGGCGACTTGTGAGAGGTTGACACCGCAGGTGTGGTACAACCAAAGGATCACGTCCGCGGGTCACTTCTGGGCAGAGAGAGGCGAGAGGGTCCATAAGCCGGACATTGTCGGTAAGAATGCTAAGGCCGAGTACGAGATGACGGTGGAGGACTACATGTCGGTGAGTAAAATGTCAATGAGATTCTACATTGCTACTAAGTTGCGATTGCATTAGATTGAGTTGAGTATTGCATTTTTAGGTTATCCCCGATTGGGCCGAGCCGCATGCCGAGGCATGGGAGGAGATGGTTAGGACGAGGTGGCTCAAGATGGACGAGGACTTTGCAGCCGTGGCGAGGCGGAACGCGGAGAACCGAGGCGACGGTGGCACACACTGTGGGGGAAACCTCAGCTACGAGCGCTACAAGGGGAAGACGGTATGTATACATTTTATTTTCCTTCAGGTTCAAAGTTGGTACTCACAACATTTCCTTTCGCGATGCAGAGGGTCGCGTTAGGACCCGAGGAGGAGATGTCTGACCTCGAGATATACAACAAGATGCGGCTTAAGAAGCCCGATCTCTCGCAGCCTCAGCCCTCGCTCCCTGAGTACTTCGGCACCTACGCCGAGGACGTCGAGAACTACTGCGAGATGGTGAGGCATCGTCACCCGGAGGTGGATGACCCCATGAGCGCGGAGGTCGACGAGGAGTCGTTGGTCCTGTCGTCCGGAGGGTTGCCGCATGGCCGTCTCGCCATGCTGAACAAGGCCGTCAAGCATACCCTCACCACGACCTTCACGCGTCTCAAGGCGGGACTCACCAAGGACAGCCCCCCTCTCCCGCCTCGTCGCCGGGCTTGGCAACAACCCGCATACGACGTAAGTTTCCCTCATTTCCATCCTCTTTCCGACTTTCGTTCATACATTGCTAAGTGCTAACGAGACATGAATTTGTGAAATTGTAGCCTGACTTCGAGGCGGCCTACGTGGCCGCTCATCAAGAATATCAGGTGGCCTTCAACCAGCACCAGCAGCAGTTCATGGAGTACATGGCATATATACATGTAAGTTCCAACCTTTGTTTTCGCAAATGATGACAAGTCCCACTTTCCCCTAGTTTGATGCTTCATTTCTGCAAAGACTGACATGTAAACTATCTTGCAGGCATCGTTTGTGGCCAATCAAACTGGACAGACAGCGGATTTAGGGCCGATGCCTCCCTTTCCGGGGCCGGCGCCAAACATGCCATCGAAGGAAAATTTCGCTGCGGAGTACTATGGGAGAACAACGGTAAGTTCTTCGCCAAACCGAATACTACGGCTTTCCTTTGCCTCGCAAATTGCTAACATCTCGGGAACATGTGTGTAGGGAACGGGATGTTCCGGGAACCAGGGTGGTGGGAGGGACATGACACCGGTTCATCATGGTGGTCCTTCTCCCGGTGCTACACCCGGTACTTCTCCCGGTCCTTCTCCCGGTGGTTCTTCCGCAGCTTCTACCGGAAGGAATCGGCCCGGGCCGGTGTCTAGCGGCGACGAGCTCCTCTAGTTGTCCCATAGTAGCTACTTATGTATCCGCACTATGACACTATGACACTTGTACCTATGTTATGAGACTACGACTATGTATCCGCAACTATGTTATGAGACTTGAACTTCGTGTTATGTCTATTTGCACTTACTCTATTTCGTGTGAATTAATTTGTGATTTAATGTGCTGCTAATCCTGGGAAACAACCAAACCAGCAAAAAAAAAGAAAAAATGGTCATCTCTACGCCGACGGGTTCCCCCTCGGGGTAGCGTCGACATGAACCATATGGCACCCTCTACGCCGACGGCTTCCCCCTCTGGGTAGCGTCGAGTGAAACAGGGGCGCGACGCGTGGCAGTCTACGCCGACGGCCACCCGCTCGGCGTAGGATGCGCCACGGCCCGCCAGGACGCGCCGCGTGGCAGTGTACGCCGACGGCCGCGCCTCGGCGTAGCGTGCAGCGCAGCTCGCCAGGATGCGACGCGTGGTGGGTACGCCGACGGCCGCGCCCCTCGGCGTAGCGTGCAGCGCAGCTCGCCAGGGTGCGACGCGTGGCGCGGTACGCCGACGGCTGCCCCCTCGGCGTAGCCGTAACGGCCGTCAGCTCGACGGCGCCCGTTAGCGTGCTACGCCGAGCGCTAGTACGTCGACGGGTGGCCTGGCCCTCGGCCCTCTCGTTCTACGCCGACGGTCGCTGATACGCCGAGGGCCACATGGCTTCTGCCGAGGCCAACCTTGCCCGAGGAGCTACGCCGAGGGTCCCCAATGTTCATATTTGATGACCCCAATGTTCTAACTCATGAATCTCACAATTGTTTTTTGCATGATTGAAGTGTTTTTATCGTGTGGCGCCCGAGGTTGAGGAGACGGCCGCGAACAGGACTTTGCGGGCGACTTGTGAGAGGTTGACACCGCAGGTGTGGTACAACCAAAGGATCACGTCCGCGGGTCACTTCTGGGCAGAGAGAGGCGAGAGGGTCCATAAGCCGGACATTGTCGGTAAGAATGCTAAGGCCGAGTACGAGATGACGGTGGAGGACTACATGTCGGTGAGTAAAATGTCAATGAGATTCTACATTGCTACTAAGTTGCGATTGCATTAGATTGAGTTGAGTATTGCATTTTCAGGTTATCCCCGATTGGGCCGAGCCGCATGCCGAGGCATGGGAGGAGATGGTTAGGACGAGGTGGCTCAAGATGGACGAGGACTTTGCAGCCGTGGCGAGGCGGAACGCGGAGAACCGAGGCGACGGTGGCACACACTGTGGGGGAAACCTCAGCTACGAGCGCTACAAGGGGAAGACGGTATGTATACATTTTATTTTCCTTCAGGTTCAAAGTTGGTACTCATAACATTTCCTTTCGCGATGCAGAGGGCCGCGTTAGGACCCGAGGAGGAGATGTCTGACCTCGAGATATACAACAAGATGCGCCTTAAGAAGCCCGATCTCTCGCAGCCTCAGCCCTCGCTCCCTGAGTACTTCGGCACCTACGCCGAGGACGTCGAGAACTACTGCGAGATGGTGAGGCATCGTCACCCGGAGGTGGATGACCCCATGAGCGCGGAGGTCGACGAGGAGTCGTTGGTCCTGTCGTCCGGAGGGTTGCCGCATGGCCGTCTCGCCATGCTGAACAAGGCCGTCAAGCATACCCTCACCACGACCTTCACGCGTCTCAAGGCGGGACTCACCAAGGACAGCCCCCCTCTCCCGCCTCGTCGCCGGGCTCGGCAACAACCCGCATACGACGTAAGTTTCCCTCATTTCCATCCTCTTTCCGACTTTCGTTCATACATTGCTAAGTGCTAACGAGACATGAATTTGTGAAATTGTAGCCTGACTTCGAGGCGGCCTACGTGGCCGCTCATCAAGAATATCAGGTGGCCTTCAACCAGCACTAGCAGCAGTTCATGGAGTACATGGCATATATACATGTAAGTTCCAACCTTTGTTTTCGCAAATGATGACAAGTCCCACTTTCCCCTAGTTTGATGCTTCATTTCTGCAAAGACTGACATGTAAACTATCTTGCAGGCGTCGTTTGTGGCCAATCAAACTGGACAGACAGCGGATTTAGGGCCGATGCCTCCCTTTCCGGGGCCGGCGCCAAACATGCCATCGAAGGAAAATTTCGCTGCGGAGTACTATGGGAGAACAACGGTAAGTTCTTCGCCAAACCGAATACTACGGCTTTCCTTTGCCTCGCAAATTGCTAACATCTCAGGAACATGTGTGTAGGGAACGGGATGTTCCGGAAACCAGGGTGGTGGGAGGGACATGACACCGGTTCATCATGGTGGTCCTTCTCCCGGTGCTACACCCGGTACTTCTCCCGGTACTTCTCCCGGTCCTTCTCCCGGTGGTTCTTCCGCAGCTTCTACCGGAAGGAATCGGCCCGGGCCGGTGTCTAGCGGCGACGAGCTCCTCTAGTTGTCCCATAGTAGCTACTTATGTATCCGCACTATGACACTATGACACTTGTACCTATGTTATGAGACTACGACTATGTATCCGCAACTATGTTATGAGACTTGAACTTCGTGTTATGTCTATTTGCACTTACTCTATTTCGTGTGAATTAATTTGTGATTTAATGTGCTGCTAATCCTGGGAAACAACCAAACCAGCAAAAAAAAGAAAAAATGGTCATCTCTACGCCGACGGGTTCCCCCTCGGGGTAGCGTCGACATGAACCATATGGCACCCTCTACGCCGACGGCTTCCCCCTCGGGGTAGCGTCGAGTGAAACAGGGGCGCGACGCGTGGCAGTCTACGCCGACGGCCACCCGCTCGGCGTAGGATGCGCCACGGCCCGCCAGGACGCGCCACGTGGCAGTGTACGCCGACGGCCGCGCCCCTCGGCGTAGCGTGCAGCGCAGCTCGCCAGGATGCGACGCGTGGCGGGGCACGCCGACGGCCGCGCCCCTCGGCGTAGCGTGCAGCGCAGCTCGCCAGGGTGCGACGCGTGGCGCGGTACGCCGACGGCTGCCCCCTCGGCGTAGCCGTAACGGCCGTCAGCTCGACGGCGCCCGTTAGCGTGCTACGCCGAGCGCTAGTACGCCGACGGGTGGCCTGGCCCTCGGCCCTCTCGTTCTACGCCGACGGTCGCTGATACGCCGAGGGCCACGTGGCTTCTGCCGAGGCCAACCTTGCCCGAGGAGCTACGCCGAAGGTCCCCGTCGGCGTACCGTACGCCGAGGGCTAGGCTGTGGTACGCCGAGGGCCGGAGGCCGTCGGCATAGGTAGAGATTCCTGTAGTGATATATAGGACGTCGATTAAGAAGCAATTAGCTAGGGTGGTAAAATGACGTACTTGGCCGTGAAATGGGTCGGGCACACGGTAATTGTAGCTGTGCAACTGTTTGCCGGGCCAACTATCTATGCCTGCAAATCATCTCTCAATTAAGATGCCCACTCTATCGATCATCAAGCAAATTGTGGTACTAATAAGCACTGGCAGCTTCACTTTGCTGACCACGTGTACACGTACATACCGGCGATGTGGGCGAGGCGCGGCTCGGTGAAGTGGCCGTTGCAGATGACGACGGCGTCGAACGCCTCCTCCCCCACCTCTACTTCTTCACTGCCGACGCCGGCGAGCTTGCTCGAGCTATACGCCACCCTCCAGCTCGCCGCGCTCACGTCCCTGTGCACGCGGACCACCTTTGTCCCGAGCCGGACCATCCCGAGGAGGTCGAACCGCCGCGCGAACTCCTGGAGGTACCGGAGCACCTCCTCATGCCCGGGGAACCTGCGCTGGTCGCTATCGGCGCCCTCGACGGCGACGAAGGGGAAGTCGAGGAAGCCCATGATCTCGCGGGGCAGGTTGGTGCGGAGGGAAGCGTAGAGACTCGAGTAGGAACCGCCGGCGCTGAGCGGGTCGGACGAGGCGGCCGGGTCGTAGAGCCAGGTGCCGCCCACGCCGGTGGCGCGCTCGAAGACGACGGGCGCGTGGCCCTCGCGCCTCAGCTCGCGCGCCGCCACCAGCCCGGCGGCTCCCGCGCCGATCACGGCCACGCGCGATGGCATCGGACAAAAGTTTAAAAATTCGTCTCCAGCTGGCTCCTGCTGTTCGTCGTTGCGCTCTGTCTTTTCTACACGCGGAGCAGTTGGCCATATCATTTTTTTTAGTTCTATATAGTGATGATCAATGGTACAAAAGCAAGGTGGCTGCAAAACTCCCCTCACATGTGTGCGCCAGCTACTCATGATGATTGTTAAAATTTTTTTTGACAAAGATGATGATGATTGTAAAATGGAATCTACTCCCTCCCTTCTAGTTCATAGGGCTTACGCGTATCTCTAGGTTGTTAATTTAACCAACATAATATGATTTGCATAATATAAAAATTATATCATTAGAAAGTAGAACATCTAAGTTTTCTAATGATATATATTTTGTAATACATATGTTGCATTAGCATCCTCAAATTTACGACCTAGAGATACGCGTAAGTCCTGTGAACTAGGACGGAGGGAGTACTAAAGTGTTTTTTTAGCAAACCTCCACGACTTCACATCATGTGTGTTAAGCAAAATACAACACAACGAGCACACTCAAACATATACTACTTGCCACGGCACAAACCGTTTTGCCCCTACTCCTCTCTCCCAGGTAGACCTAGCCATGGGCAGCCTGGCCCGAGGCCCGGCACGAAGCCCGGCCCGAAAAACTCGGGCCTGGGCCTAAAAAAGTTGGCCCGATGGTTGGGCTGGGCCGGGCCTGGGTAGCCCAAAAAACATATTTAACACTACGGCCTGGCCTGCGGCCCGACGGCCCGACGGGCTTCATGGGTATTTGGTCGGGCCAGGCCGGACTTGGGCCTGATTTTCCTATGTCGGGCTTTCCTTGGCCCGGCCCGGCCCGCGACATGACCAGATATGCTCCCATGCGGCGGGCGGCCAGATCCCATCTCCATCGGCCTGAGCTCCGGGCCCCTTTCCCTCCGCTTGCCGCTCCAGCGGCAGGAGGGGGATGGGACCTCGTTCCTCCTCCGTTTTGTAGTTAGGTCATGTCTGCTGTGGTGCGTTGTTGGGGTGGTGGGAGCGGCGCCCAGGCAAATAAATCTGCCTCAACTCCACTCCCACACTGGTGGCGACCTTCACGGCGGCGTCTCAAGTTGTTGGCACTGTGTGCTTGTCGATCTTTCAGGCCGGCATCTTGGTCTTCTCGTCGTTCTTCAGATCTGGTGAGATCTGTTTCTCAACGTGCCACTGGCGTTTGTCGTTGTCCACGACGGGGCTGGGGGCCGGGGCGAGGTGGTTCTTCTAGAGCGAAGATATTGGTCCAGAGGTGGTGGATATGCCGATCTTCTCCGACTTCGTCGATGGGAGACGGTGTATCTTGGTCCAAGACAGCACGGGGACGTCCCCCGGTCGACGTGCCACAACAACATGTGCATCGCTGCTAGCAGCAGGCATGTTCATCGACTCACAAAGCCTCGTTAGCGATGGTGCTTTTTTAGATCTAGCAACGGTGGAGGCTCGGCGTCTCTTCTTGCGTTCGTCTCGGCGGTGTTGGATTTGGACGGCGGCCGCTGGCTACAGTGGTTGCAGGATACCCTAGGGATCATTTTGTATTTCTCGATATTTTATGATTTTATCTTCAAATTCAGGATAATCATTTTATCCCGGTTTGTCTTTTAGTTTCCACATGTTTTGCTTCATGTAACTTGGTAATATGTGGTTGCTCTCAAAAAAAGAAACATATACTACCCATGTCGCAAGTTTATCTAAATTTAAATATTACAAGTTTTACAATGATTGGCATTTTTAATAACCGTCTATCCACCTCGATCTAACGGTGGAAAATAGACGGAACCAAACTGACGGAACAAAAAATGTGGGGCTGGAACCAAAATTGGTAGGAACGGAACCTCAAATATATTTTTCCAACATTATAAAAAGAGGAGTATCCTTTTGAGCGGCCCAAACTACACAAATCTTAAAGCAATAATTGAGTATATGTGCACACATCTTAAAGCAATGATCAACTATGGGTCTCTCATCTTCTCTCTCTCTCTCAACCATGCGATGTGTCCCGGCGATCCTGACGGAGCGGAGGGTGCCGCGACGGAGGGAAACGGCAGAGGCGGCGACGTTCCTTTTCAACCTGGATCGGCACAGATAGGCGGCAACGTAGGGGACGTGGCCGGCGATGGGAGGAGCGGTGGCAGCAGCGTTCGGACGTGGCCAGCAAGGGGAGAAGAGGCGGTGACGTTCGAACATGGCTGACGAGGAGGAGCGGCCCCGACATTCGGACGTGATCAACGAGATCACGGTTCAAATTGAACTTCGCGACGAGAGGAGCGATGTCGGCTTGGGTGGCTGTCGGCTGCCGGATCAAAGCGAGTAAGGAGCGGGCGGCGGCGCAACTTCACATCTTCGGTAAGGTTGTCGTCCTCCTCTAGTTCTTTCCCCTTTTCTTGAGTCCAGGCCAAAGGTATATATGATTGGTGTGGCATGATCGTGATGTTACTATAAGCTAATCTATTCTGTGCAAGATTGCTGCACTGGAATCTTTTTTCTTTTATTTTTAAAACTGCGTGAGCAGGGTTTTGAACTTGAAACCTCTTGGCTCTCATACCATGAAAGATTGCTTCACTGGCCAATTGAACCAAAGTCCGAACTGATAGAAGGAGACTAGACAGTGTATTTATATTTAACATTCTGAAGTTGAGATTTGTTCATGAATTTTGTTTAACGAAATGCAGGATAAACAGGGCATAATGCCGTCATGTTTGTTTTAAAACTTGGATTGTGTTGGCATTGTGAACAAGCATCTTTTGTGCGCGAGAGATCCATCACACTGAATGCCGAGAATCTATTTTGTTTACTGTTAAGAAAACAAGAGTTGTCCTTATTAGTAGCATACTATTTTATATGTAGTTCAAAGATTAGATAGCTTTATCAAGAGTTGTCTGTAAAAGGGGTGCAGTCTTCTTGTTTGCAGCATGTGAGCTTCCTTTCTTAGCACTTTTTGATTTTGTAATGATGCCCAGGTTGCTGTTCGCATCATATTTTTATCTCCACTTGGTAGGAATTTTACCCGAAAAAATAGAGTTCTGTAACATGTCTGTTTTCTCTCTGAATGTTCTATTTTGTTTGATGGAGTGTTCTTTTTAGTATTTTTTTTCAAGAATCTGGCAGTAATCCGAGCTTATTACACAGAATGCCAGTACTTACTTAGGCTGAGGCGGTGTTCTGGTTTTACGCCCGTATAGCATAACATTCAACCTAGCATTTTTCAGTTAACTGTCAACTTCTGAATGTTTTGCAGAACATCTATTTGATTATCAGTTTCTTGCTATCTTTCCAATTCGACATGTAGATGCTTGATTTGCTAGGTACCAGAACATCATGCCATTTCTCTTGACTTAGTGGCATTGTTCATCTCCACCATAGGGGCACTGAGCTCAATCTCTGATTAGATTCTGTCCAAACCCTAGTATATTTGCAAGTTCTTCGTACCTGTGATTTTCTGCTTGATGCATCTTCACATGGGCACTGATCTTTTAGCGAGCACACAAATACCACGCAGGTACTTCTCCTTGTTACCCATGACTGTGCTCCTATATTTGCAAGGTATAAAATGAAAAGTGTGTTTGGCACAAGAGCACCGGTGCTGATGCCAAACCTTTATTTCCATGGACATGTATGATCTTCTTTAGATTAGTATTAAAATGATTGTTCTTTGCATAGGACACCGAAGCATCATGCACCAAGGAGGATACACCATCTTCCACAAAACCATCAAAGGCCAGTGCTTCCTCAAAAAGTTCCAGTGCCAATGTATCTCATGTGAGAATTGTTTTTCTTGTTGTGGCTCCCGTCACTACACAACGGCAGAATACCCGTGCCCTCCGCTAGGGACAGGACGACGGCGGAGATGGGGCCACTTGGAGGAGAAGAACATAATTTGGATTCCAGATCTGAAGGGTCAAAACAGAGAAGAATTGAGTTTCTAGGGAGTTTTCTGTAAAAAAATACAATGACTAGATGCTCATGTTCCATGGAACAGAGGGAGTATATACCTTTCTATGCTTTTCACCACGATCCATCCAAACAGAGGGATGAACTGTGTTCTTAGTGACATTTACTTCACTTTTAGTTATCAAAAAAGATTGAACGATTTAAAGCCTTTTTATGTTATCATTTATAATGTGTCCAATGCAGCTTTCCCAGTTTCTCAAACAATGAAATGTAATGCGGAATCTCAATTCCATTGCTTTGTTTCATCACTGAATTTAAACAATACTATTTGTTGCTCCACAATACTATCACACAACAGAATGAACTCCCAAAACGTGTTATATTTAGGAACCGAGCGGTGGGTGTATATTCTAGCAGGAAAGAAAAAGACATGTAGCTTTCCCTTTTGAAACCGAGGGTGCACATTTTAATTCCAAATAAAATAAAATGCAACACGAAATCTCAGCTATACTGTGAGGTACTCCACAACATTCACACAACAAAATGATACATTCAACTAGTAGGAAAGGGAAAGACAGATGGGTGAAGACGAAATTGCTACTCCAGCTTCAATGCAAGCAAAATGTATTGAAAGTACTACTAGAACAGTTCTATGGAAGCAACCACAACCCCTTTCCCTTCTGAAAAGATGTCTATTTCCGGTTCCTTAATCTTTATCTGGAGGAGTTTGTCCAGTTCACCTTTTAATCTCTGTCAAGTAAAAAAATCTCTAGTTACAGAAAACCAGAGCATAAAACAGTTGTGTTGAAGATCTTAGCTACAAAAAATAGCCTATTTTATTCACTAAAATAATTGATAGCCAAAGCATTATAACAAGAGTCAATACAACTTATATGATAACCACAACCTAGCTTACTGTTGTATGAACTTAGGCTCATGTGGAAAAAAGAGAAGCTAGATCAAGCAACATGCACCTGCATTTCAAATTTAACTAATCACAAGACCTTTTTGTTTCAAATTTACTTAACACTACTTTTATTAAAAAAAAAGTTCAAATAAGCTATTGTAACGAAGTTGGCCATACCCGAATCAACTCTATGATACACTTTGGTGTAGAGAAATTAAGATACCCCCAAGCATCTCTATGCTAGCAGTTTTCATTCACCTCAAGGAACTAGATGGAATCATTCAATGAAACACCCTTCTCAACAACCAATATCTTCTCATCATTTACAAAGAACTAAAGAAATTACATGCAGGTTGCAAACGAAATAAATAGCTTTATGGCTTCTCATCATTTACAAAGAAGTAAAGATAAAAAGCTTTATGGCTTCCAAATTCGATTAGGTTCTCTTCGTATGAAGTCCAAACTGCAGTTGATTTACTCAAATTCTCATGTGAATGCAAGTGCTTTCGGAGAAACATCCAGAACTTCTGAACTTCCATAAAGATTTGGCTAGCTTGGAGTTGGCAGCAAAGATATTAGATTTAACGCAGTTTGACAACTTTGGATATTGACAATCAATGATACACCAATTGATTTCCAAGAGAACTATTGGACTAGTGTTGCCTGCCAAAACCCACCGGCGAGCAGCGACGAGCAACACGAAGAGCCGGGAGGCTTCCAAGACGGCTGGTGGGCCCTGGTCCCTCGGTCGACGGCCCGCAATGCTCTGGCACACGTCCTGACGGTCGCAAGGGCGTGCCACCTGACCTATACCTGGTCAGGGAGGTGTTGGATCGCTTCGATCAGTTTCCTGCATGGTAGACACGTAAACATTAAATGAGCCTCGATCGGCTCTCAGGTTACCCTGCTCATCGGCTCAAAGAGCCGATTGACCCATGGTTCATGTTAGATCTTGCAATAACATGGGTATCCTGCTTCATTATATTAAGCTAAATCAATCTACGACAGTTTAGGGTTTTCACCGTATAACCGGAACATCCTACACGTAGTTGAGCCTAGCAGATATGAAAGATGATGGAAAACTAACCCTAAAAGAGGCCTAAAAACCAACATAGATTCGATTCCCGGAACATCCCTTCTAGGATCGGTAAGCCATACCTAGCGCACTACCGGATCGTTCAACCCGTTTGCAAGGCCTAACCATACGGATATCAAACTAATCCTTACAGAACAAGGAGCAACTATAACAGATCGAATCTACTAAATAAAGATGAAGCAAGATGCCACCCTTACACCTAAGATAGGGGTAAGGGCGGCTAGACATCGAGGGGCAGCATAGCTAAGCAAGCATATCAAAATAACAACGATGCAAGCCCCAAAACATCTACGATAAGTAGTGTTACTCGCCATCAACAAGGCTTCAGTACGAGTAACACCAGATAACGAATAAACTTGTACTGCCTAGATCACAAGATGCGATCTAGGCAGCATGATGCTTACCCGAAAGAAACCCTCGAAACAAGGGGTGGCGATGCGCCTAGATTGTGTTTGTTGTGAACGTGGTCGTCCTCCTTTCTCAATAACCCTAGATACATATTTATAGTCCGGGGACTTTCTATCTTTGGAATACACCTAATCGTGTACGAGCTAAACTCTATCTCTTAATTCTAATCTACCATAATGTACAGATACACGGGCAATCTAGCCCAAAATCTCGCGCAAGGCCGCTTCAGAGACGCTCCACGTGTATATCCTCCAATCCCATCTCAATTACGGCCCATCTCCTGATTTGGCCAAAATCCGGTGATAACACATGCCCCCCTGGTTTTGGTAATGATAATTTCAAAGCCACTCCGTTTTTTCTTCGTAGGGTCATGTCGTGGCAGGGCAAAACCGCTTCAGTATCTTTCCATCATGATGCCTTGTCCTCTCAACTTCTGCACGATTGACAGTTTTGGCACCGCGTCCTCGAAAACTGCTCAAGCATTAAATCTCCACTATATCCCCCTTATTTAACCGCATCGAGCAGTTCATCTCTTCATTTCCCTGCTCCGTACTAGCCATCGGCAAAAACCCCCCCTCTGCAGCCATGTCTTCCTCTTCCTCCTCTGCCTCTTCCGGCCTTTCCTTCCACTCCTCCTCCTCTAGCGAGCTAGAGCCAGAAGTCAATCTGATGGCCATATACGAGGCTCTCGCCCCCGAGTATTGGGACGCGAGGGATTGGGACTCCTCCATCGAGTCAGAGGGCGACGAGCCCCTCACCGACGGGGAAGAAGACCTCCAGTTCCTCGTTGACGGGGAGCTGGAGGCGGCAAGCGACGACGACCTCTTCTCATGGGAGGCGGACCTCTCCTCCGACGAAGAGGAAGAAGAAGCGGAGGAGGACTCCTCCTCCGAGGAGTACCCACCGGCCAAGCGCTTCCGCGCTGGGTCAGATGACGACGACGACGACGACGAGGGGATGAAGCCCCTGCCGGTGGCTTCATCAGCAGCGGCGAGGACGGCGACGACGAGGGCAGCGACGGCCCTTAGATTAGGGAGTAGTGCAGGGCTAGTAGTGGTAGTGCATTAGGCATCGGATGATCCTTTTGAGAGCCATCGGCTCTTCCTTGTAAAATCCTTCTGTTAATCAATGAAGAATGTTCCTCCAATTTGATTCTCCAATTGTCCAATTCTAATCTTCCGATTGTCAAAGTAGGTCAACGCACCAAGAACCGATAGCAGCGTACCGGTCTTTCACCATTAGACGCCCATAAGGCCCAAATCAATGACCTAATTAGACAGGTTCAAGCAAACATTCCTCAAATTCAGACTGTAACTTGATACCTGTTCATAATATTTTGTAGCTCTAGAGTCGATGGCTGCGCATCGGCTGTTTTGTTCTTAAGTCGATATCTGTGCATCGGCTGTACCTAGCATCCTGTTGCTTTGCACATATATTTCTTTTTATTGGCCGATTTCATACATCGGCCCCCCACATTCCATTGTTCAATCATCCCCATACTTGGGAAGAAATTAATTTTTTTTTACTGGCCGATTTCGTGCATCGGCCTCCATATTTTACTGCCCATCATCCCACATACTTGGGAAATACTTCTTGAGATGCGGGCCATTGACAGCCACTGGGAACTTCACACCATCCAACTGCTCGAGCATGTATGCATTCCCCTTTAAAACTTGGTCGACTTTGTACGGCCCGTGCCAATTTGGAGACCATTTACCATATGCTTTATCCTTAGTCCCCAACGGCAACACGGCTTCCCATACCAGATCACCAACGTGGAACTCCTTCGGTCTCACCTTCTTATTATATGCGCGAGCTACCTTGGCTTTGTTCTCCTTGATTTTCTCAAGCGACCATAATCTAAGTTCCGTTACATCCTCAATGCTGTCACTCATCAGGGCTGCATATTCTTCAGTTGTTAAATCATTCTGAAACGTAGTCCGTCTCGAGCCAGCCGTGATTTCCCAGGGCAACACAGCTTCTTGTCCGTAGACCAGATGGTATGGCGAGGTCTTTATTGCTCCATGACACGACATGCGATAAGCCCACAAAGCCTCTGACAACACCTCGTGCCAACGTCTAGGATACTCGTCAATTTTCCTCTTAATCAGCTTGATAAGGCTCTTGTTGGACGCTTCAGCTTGCCCATTTGCTTGAGCATAGTATGGAGACGATCGGATCAGCTTGATTCCCATGTCCTCGCAGAACTTTCTAAACTCCTTAGAAACGAAAACCGAACCTCCATCGGTCGTGATAGTCTGGGGAATCCCGAATCTATGAATGACATGCTCCTTCACGAAACTGATGACATCTTTGGATGCTACTGACTTCATAGGGACGGCCTCCACCCACTTAGTAAAATAATCTGTAATGGCCAGAACCCACTCATGGCCTTTGCTCGATGGAGGATGAATTTTGCCGATCATATCCATGCCCCAACCTCGAAATGGCCAAGGTTTGATGATGGGATTCATTGCTGATGCAGGTACCATCTGAATACTCCCAAATTTCTGACATGCTTGACACCCTTTATAGTACTTAAAACAGTCCTCAAGCATGGTGGGCCAATAAAATCCCGATCGCCTGATCAGCCATTTCATCTTATGAGCCGATTGATGCGTTCCACAGGCACCTTCATGTACCTCATGTAAGAGCCGATTGGACTCGGTTGGTCCCAAACATTTGAGAAGTAACCCTTTCAACGTCCTGTAGAACATGTCATCCCTAATTAGGACGTACTTCATGGCCTTGTATCTTATCCGTTTAGGTGCCCCCCGAGCCGAATCTTTCAAGTAATTGAAAATATCGGCTCTCCAGTCATCTAGTTCCATGAACTGCACCTGGACATCGGTTCCATCTGCTACATCCTTGTATCCTGATGCCATCTGTGCAAGATCGTTCGCCTCAGTATTCTGCGACCTTGGGATCCAATTGAAATTTATATACCTGAACTGTGCCATCAGCTCCCGGCATTGCATCCATAATGGGAAGAGCGACTCGCTCTCACATTTGTATTCCTCCGTGAGTTGGGAAATCACCAATTTGGAGTCTCCGAAAATTTCTACTGCTTCTGCCCCAGCTTCAAATAGCGACTCCATTCCCTTGCATATTGCTTCATACTCAGCGACATTGTTGGTGCAAAGGGTAGGTAACCTGATGGAGAAGGAATATGTTGCCCCCCGAGGCGACACGAGTAAAATGCCGATGCCGCAACCATCATCACAAACCGATCCATCGAAGAACATGGCCCATGCACGCACAGTCAGTGCTGCTATATCAGTGTTTATTCGTTCAGCAATAAGATCGGCCAACGCCTGTCCCTTGACTGCTTTCGCAGGCTAATACCGGATATCAAATTCCGATAATGCAAACATCCATTTACCGAGTCGGCCTTTCAACACAGGAGCCGACAACATATGCTTGATGACGTCTGATTTGCATATGACGATAATTTCTGCTGACAGCAAAATATGCTAAATCTTGGTGCAGGTGAAAAACAAACAGAGGCACAACTTCTCGATCTCAGGGTACCTCGTTTCTACATCCAACATCCTTCTGCTGAGGTAGAAAACCACTCTCTCCAGACCATCATGAACCTGCACCACCACTGAGGCGATGGAGGTGTCAGCTACTGACAAGTAAATGTAGAATGGCCTGTCTTGCTGTGGCGGAACCAACACAGGTGGCTTCGTTAGATACTCCTTAATCTCGTCAAATGCTTGCTGTTGCTCTGCCCCCCAGCGAAACTCCTCATCAGCCTTAATTTTCACCAAGCCCATGAATGGCTCGATTCGCCCTGACAGATTGGAGATGAATCGTCTGACGAAGTTGATTTTGCCGATGAGACACTGGAGTTCTTTCTTCGTGGTAGGTGGCTTCATCGTTCGCACTGCCTCTTGACTTTTCAGGCCGATCTCAATTCCACGTTCATGAACCAAGAAACCCAAGAATTGACCGGCCGTTACACCAAAAGCACACTTCTTTAGATTCATTCTTAGTCCGAACTTTCTAGTTCGGTCCAGGACGTGTCGCAAATCCTCCAAGTGCCCTTCCACTGCAACAGACTTGACCACCACGTCATCAATGTAAATCTCCACCAATTTGCCGATCAGATCATGAAAGATGTAATTCATGGCTCTTTGGTACGTCGCGTCGGCATTTTTCAGCCCAAATGTCATGACTACATACTCAAACAAGCTTACCGAGCCTGGTACTCTGAATGCAGTCTTGTGTATATCTTCTGGAGCCATGAAAATTTGGTTGTAGCCGGCGTTGCCATCCATGAAACTCAGAACCTTATGACCAGCAGCTGCATTGATCAACGTCTCTGCTACCGGCATTGGGTACTCATCCTTTGGAGTGGCTCTATTGAGATCCCGAAAATCTATGGCAACGCGCCATCGGCCATCTTTTTTCTCTACAGGTACGACGTTAGAAATCCACTCAACATACCTGCATGGCCTGATGAATCCGGCGTTCAGCATTTTCTCGATCTCTTTCTTGACTTCTACCAGTATTTCGGCCTTCATCTGTCGTGCTCGCTGCTGGAACGGCCGAAATCCTTTCTTCAGAGGGAGCCGATGCTCAATGATGCTCCTGTCTAACCCTGGCATCTCTGTGTAATCCCATGCAAAACAATCTGGGTATTCTTTCAACAAAGCTATCATCAGGCTCCTCAGATGCGGATCTAATTTTTTGCTGATAAATGTTGGTCGTGGCTTATCCCCAGGACCAATGTCAATCTCTTCTAGCTCATCAGCTGATGTAAACCCATATCCTAGCTTTCCGTCGCCTGCTAGATCGGTGCTGAACACAAGCAAAACATATGGTGAGGATAATATTGGCCGATTGCCTGAATCGGCCTCCTTTTCCATTGCATTACTCAATGAGGGTTTACAACTTATTTGTGATCTACGACAACTACGTGACATGCTTGTGGTGAGATCATTGCTTTTTATTTTTTAGGGCCGATCGCAGGGATCGGCCTTGCCACGTACGTCTACTGACTTTGGTCTTGCTACTCTGTCAGGCCGGTGGATAAGACCAGCCTCACCCCGTTTTTTGAAGCTTCGATGCGCTCACAGCCGTCCAAACTGATTCCAGAGATCGGCTCTTGGTCATCTGCATCCCAAATGTTCATGCCAGCTAGTGAGATCTCGATCGAGTCATCTGCATGAACGACCTCCACTTCATCTCCATCCCACTGTACAGGCATTGGTGCATCGTAGAAGGAATGCAGCAGTTAGCGTGAATCCAATCCCTCCCTAGCAGGACAGCGTAGGTGCTCTTGCTATCGACGATGAAGAACGACGTAGGGATGGTTTTCCGGCCTACGGTTAGATCTACGTTCAGAACGCCTTGTGCTTCTGATGCTTGGCCGTTGAAATCGCTTAGTGTGACGTTGGTCTTGATCAGATCTTCGTTAGAGCGTCCCAAACGCCGTAGCATGGAGTATGGCATTATATTGACTGCTGCTCCCGTGTCGACCAACATCTTGTTGACAGGCTGCCCATTGATATAACCTTTTAGATACAGGGCCTTCAAGTGCCTGTAGCTCCTCTCTCGTGGCTTCTCAAAGACTACTGGCCGTGGACCGCAGTCAAACTGTGCTACTGGCACTTCTTCAGTTCTTGGAGCATGAAACTCCGACGGCAGTATGAACACCATATTTGTGTCAGTCGATGCCTCTGCATCGGCTTTTGTCTGCTTAGGGCGCCATTCCTTCTTATGTGGCCGCGCCCCCGTCTCCAATGTTTGCTGAATTTTCACGGCCAGATCGGGCCGTGCTTTCCTCAATGTGTACAGGTACTGCGCTTCGGCTTCCTCCAAATTACGTAGCCGCTGAACCCTACGCTTCTGGGAGTGACTGAGTCCATCAGGGCACCACCTCGGCCGGTGGTACCTATCTTCTTCTTCATCTCCTGACTCCTCGAAGTCTTCATCTCGAGAGGACTCAGCTCGTCTGCTCTGAGGTGGGAGAGGCCCTAGACGCTTGAACACTGAAACCTCACTTGTGCCCTTCCTCTGCTGTCTACATTCTGGGCAGTTGTCGATTGTAGGCAATCGGCTCATTCCTGAGTCCCAGCAGTGCTTAAAGAAAGGACAATCCTAGTGTCTGTCCATGTCTTCCTGCTCTCTTGATCTCCCTTTGGCGCGGCGTTCATATCCTTCGTCGTCTCTATCATATCGACGATGTTTTCTGTTGTCTGCACCAGACCGACGATATCTGTCGTCATCGACGTCGTACCGCTGGCGTCGGTCGTACTGGTACTCATATTTGTTAAGGAGATGCGCGGAGAGTAGTCGTTGGTACCGCACGCTTCTCACTTCTTCCTCAGTGAGGTACCGTCTGTTATCATATTGGGGCCGGTCGCGTGGATCGGCCTCCTTCTTATCCTTGCCACGGGAGTGACTGCTCTCCTCTTTATCTTTACCATGGCGGTCTACAGGCCCTGCCATGTTGATATCGAAAGAGAAACACGGCTGACGCTTCGTGGCATGGTTGAGCTCCACCATGTTGACGCCAGGAAACGGTTGAATGTCCACTTTCATGGCAAACTGACCGAAGATTAATCGGCCTTGTTCTATCGCCATTTGAATCTGTCCATGCAACACTGTGCAGTCGTTGGTGGCGTGGGTGAACGTGTGGTGCCATTTGCAGTATGGTCTCCTGTTCAACTCTTGCACCGTAGGGATTTTATGGCCTTCGGGTAACTTCAGCTGTTTTTCCTTCAACAGCAAATCGAAAATCTGCTCAGTTTTGCTTATATCAAAGTCAAACCCTTTCGAAGGCCCTGGTTGCTTTACCCATTTGCAGGACACGGGGCCTGCCCCCCGAGTCCATTCAGCCACGGCGACTTCCTGATCTTCTGCAAAGTCTTCAACTTCATCTGCCTCGACCAGGCCTATCGGGCGCTTGAACTTGTCTTGGTACAATTCTGGGTGGCGCTGTTCATATAATGTTAACTTCTGAACCATGTGTGCCAGTGAATTGTACTCCACTTGGAAAGTCAGATCCTTGAGTGGCGCTGCGAGGCCTGCCACTGCCAGCTCGACTGCTTCTTTCTCAGTTAAACGAACCGAATAACATCGGTTCTTGACAGTTCTGAAACGCTGAATATACTCAGACACCGTCTCTCCCCGCCTTTGCCGCACCTGCGTCAGATCGGCAATGCCAGCTTCGGTAGCTTCTGAGTGGTATTGTACATGAAACTGCTCTTCCAGTTGCTTCCATGTCCGAACTGAATTTGGTGGCAATGAGGTATACCACCCAAAAGCTAGACCCGTGAGAGATTGCGCAAAGAACCTTACACGTAGCGGGTCTGATGCTGAAACCATGCCCAACTGTGCCAAATATCGGCTCACATGCTCAATTGAGCTAGATCCTTCTGATCCACTGAACTTTGTGAAGTCAGGGAGCCGATACTTGGGCGGCAGCGGGATCAGGTCATATTCGTTGGGATACGGCTTGGAATAGCCGATCGTTCTTCTCTTTGGCAGGATACCAAACCGGTCTCTCAGGATTGCACTGATTTGATCCACGGTATGAGCTGCAGGGGTTGAGCTTTGATGACTTGTTCCGGTGGCATATTTAGCTAGCCACGCCTGTTTCTTAGCGTCTGCTCCAGAACTCCCTCCTGCTCCAGCAATCCCTCCTGCTGTAATCTGGTTCGTGTGCGCCCAGTTGTTGCAGTCCGGCACGTATGTGCACACGTATCCGTGTGGGATCTCTTTGGGCGGCTCATACAAGAATTGGTAATCGCCAGGATCACCTCCAACCTTGTAGACGACGTATGCCGGTGAACCTTGTTGCTGTGGAGCTGCAAGCATGTATGGTAGTTGCGGCCTGGTGTGGAACGGTATTTCTCCCTGGTGAGTCCCTAAGGTAGGTCCTGACGGAGAATACTGATGCTTCATGATTTCCTGAACCACACGAAGCGCAACACGCTCAAAAGCGTTCACCAGGCTCTCAGAATGACGATGTAGAGAATGAGCCACCATATAATTGGTTTCCTGGCGCAGGGCTCTGGTGCGCTCCTCCGAAGGA
Organism: Lolium perenne; assembly: GCF_019359855.2. Classification (NCBI taxonomy): domain Eukaryota; kingdom Viridiplantae; phylum Streptophyta; class Magnoliopsida; order Poales; family Poaceae; genus Lolium; species Lolium perenne. The sequence goes on from NC_067245.2 coordinate 196,285,663, forward strand.
AGAGACAGATCTACTCCATCGAGCACGCCTTCGGGTGTGAATCCTTTGAACCTAATGCCATGTGAACGGGTTTTTTCAAAAGAGCCGATGAGATCGGCTTCGAAGAGAGACTTAAGCTCATCATACTTCTTCTTGTGCTCTTCGGGCAGCTCTTCGTACTTGACTGGTTCGCCTGACATCTCAGCTGCAGATGTTGACGTGGTTGTTGCAGATTGTCCCACCGGGCGTGCCAGAATGTGTTGCCTGCCAAAACCCACCGGCGAGCAGCGACGAGCAACACGAAGAGCCGGGAGGCTTCCAAGACGGCTGGTGGGCCCTGGTCCCTCGGTCGACGGCCCGCAATGCTCTGGCACACGTCCTGACGGTCGCAAGGGCGTGCCACCTGACCTATACCTGGTCAGGGAGGTGTTGGATCGCTTCGATCAGTTTCCTGCATGGTAGACACGTAAACATTAAATGAGCCTCGATCGGCTCTCAGGTTACCCTGCTCATCGGCTCAAAGAGCCGATTGACCCATGGTTCATGTTAGATCTTGCAATAACATGGGTATCCTGCTTCATTATATTAAGCTAAATCAATCTACGACAGTTTAGGGTTTTCACCGTATAACCGGAACATCCTACACGTAGTTGAGCCTAGCAGATATGAAAGATGATGGAAAACTAACCCTAAAAGAGGCCTAAAAACCAACATAGAGTCGATTCCCGAAACATCCCTTCTAGGATCGGTAAGCCATACCTAGCGCACTACCGGATCGTTCAACCCGTTTGCAAGGCCTAACCATACGGATATCAAACTAATCCTTGCAGAACAAGGAGCAACTATAACAGATCGAATCTACTAAATAAAGATGAAGCAAGATGCCACCCTTACACCTAAGATGGGGGTAAGGGCGGCTAGACATCGAGGGGCAGCATAGCTAAGCAAGCATATCAAAATAACAATGATGCAAGCCCCAAAACATCTACGATAAGTAGTGTTACTCGCCATCAACAAGGCTTCAGTACGAGTAACACCAGATAACGAATAAACCTGTACTGCCTAGATCGCAAGATGCGATCTAGGCAGCATGATGCTTACCCGGAAGAAACCCTCGAAACAAGGGGTGGCGATGAGCCTAGATTGTGTTTGTTGTGAACGTGGTCGTCCTCCTTTCTCAATAACCCTAGATACATATTTATAGTCCGGGGATTTTCTATCTTTGGAATACACCTAATCGTGTACGAGCTAAACTCTATCTCTTAATTCTAATCTACCATAATGTACAGATACACGGGCAATCTAGCCCAAACTCTCGCGCAAGGCCGCTTCAGAGACGCTCCACGTGTATATCCTCCAAGCCCATCTCAATTACGGCCCATCTCCTGATTTGACCAAAATCCGGTGATAACAACTGGATGCAGATACAATTGAAGTCTTTAGCAGAGGAAATGCAGGCCATAAACAAAGGTCTCGCAACGCAATTATATTTGAGAATATGATTTAGTATATGTGTAGTGCTTAGATACCAGCATGCTACTTGGCATAAAAGAGTTCCTTTCTGTAGTACTACCACCCTCATGATGCAACTAAACTAAGTGCCTTTTTTACTGACACTCAAGGACTCAATGGTGCAGAAGCTGAAGTTAGGACCTTGACTTCACTTTATTCTAATGTGGTATTTGTATCTCTTTGAGCACTACAAATTTGAGAGTAGTGTTGATGGTCAGACCAAAAGAAAACCAGGCTATAATTCAAAGTGTGAATCAAATCAAATTTAAAATAATCAAACAAAATTAGGTTAACCTTGCGGCATAGGCGGATCTAGCATCCCTTTTGCCCGGGCAGCCACCCAGGCTTCCGGCCGGCCGACAAGCCCATTTTCGTCCCTATTTCATACTCCCTCCGTTCCTATATATAAGCCATATAGTTTTTTGAGAAAAATTCCAGAATATAAGGTTTATTGCGTTGCCCTACTTGTATGGACAATATTTCTGGAGATTTGATTAGGTTTACTTATCTTATGTAAAGTCCTCCATTAGCTCACGACAATTACTTACAGTTAACCCTAGCCAAACATGGTGTAATTCGTCCTAAATATGTGTTTCTTAATATCCGTGCCAGAAATTATATGGCTTATATTTAGCACCGGAGGGAGTATGTATTTGACAAAAAAAATTAGCACACTAAACTGGTTTGCCTAGGCTTCAAAATTTTCTTGGGTCCGCCTATGCCTTGTGGCAGTGGCTTTCGATCACGAGGGCAAGGATGGCGGTGGCCGCAGACTCCGATCCCGCTGTTGAGGCTGGGGGTCCGATCCCGCCGGTGAGGACAACGTCAACGATCCACCGGACTTGGGCGTGGAGGACTGTTGTACGGTCTCGTAGATGAAGGGATGGAGGTGTTTCATCTGGCTGTGGTGGGTGGATCGGAGTGCTGCGGGTGGCAGGCCGGATGACAACGGCGTCGTTAGCAGGTCCGCGGCTTGGGCAGGGGCATCGCTCGTCGGAGAGGAACCTGGGGAGGAGACGTAGGAGGACCTCCAACCTCAGATCTGGGTATCATCAAATTCGCATGAACCCAAAGGACATCCATGAAACTGCCTTTTCCACACATTTGGACCACTATGAATACAAGGTCATGCCTTTTGGGCTTAGCAATGCCCCAGCCACCTTCCAGGACCTCATGAATAGCATTTTTCCCCCTTCTTGAGGAAATTTGTCTTGGTTTTCTTTGATGATATACTCATGTACAACAAATCACTGCAGCAAGCAGTTGTACTGAACATCCTGCACAACCATGACACTCCTGCAGAGGAACAATGCACTGCCATATCTGTATTAATCCTTGCATGGATGGAAGAGGTCATTGATTCATATCAAACTGATGAAGCTTGCATCAAACTACTACAAGAGCTTGCCATCAACAAGGACAGTAATCCCTCCTACTCCCTCCAAGCTGGCATCATAAGGTATAAAGGAAAAATCTATATTGGCAATTCTACTGACCTGAGGACAAAATTATTCCATGCCTTCCATTCTTCGGTCTATGGGGGTCACTCAGGGGCACAGAGTCAGGGTTGCACCGCATACAACAACTTTTTTACTGGCCTGCACTGAAAAAATCCATTGCAACCCTTGTGGCCGAGTGCCCTACTTGCCAAATATCAAAAACTGAGAGAGTCCAGTACCTGGATTATTGCAACCATTGCCCATTCTCAAGCAAAAATGAACTGGCATCAGCATGGACTTCGTGGAGGGGCTGCCTAAATCACGGGGCAAGGATGTCGTACTGGTTCTGGTTGACCGCTTGACCAAGTACGTCCATTTCATACCACTGTCCCATCCATACACGGTACAAACAGTGGCTGGTCGATTTATGGAAAACATAGTCAAGCTCCATGGCCCTCCTGCTAGCATTGTGAGTGACAGGGACACAATATTCACAAGCAAACTCTGGAAAGACCTTTTCAGCTCATTCAATATCTCTCTCAAGTACAACTCAGCTCATCATCATGAGACAGATGGACAAACAAAGCGTGTCAATCAGTGCCGCGAGCAGTACTTGCACTGCATGGCATTCCAGGAACCAAAGAAATGGAGTCAATGGCTACCAGCTGCTGAATGGTGGTAAAACTGTTCTTACCACACAACGATCAAAATGTCGCCATTTGAAGCACTATATGAGTATGCACCACCTCTCCTGCATCACCTATCAGTCCCTTGCAATGTATCAGCTGAAACAAAAGTCAGTCACTCTTCAGGAAAAGGATCATATGGTAAAGACCTTACAGGCCAACCTGCTACAAGCACAAAACCGCATGAAAAAATACACTGACGCCAATAGAACAGAGAGAACATTCCTAGTGGGTGACATGGTATACTTGAAGATGCAACCATATAGAGAAACAGCCATGGGACTGAGAAATGCACTCAAGCTGACCTCAAAATGGTATGGACCCTTCAAGGTTCTCCAGCGTATTGGCAATGTTGCTTACAGGCTTCAACTACCTTCTGGTACACAGATTCATGACGTTTTCCATGTTAATCAACTGGGAAGATCAAGATGGCGCCGCAAGCCCTGCTTCAACGTCGCCAAATCCCTCGCAACGCAGGTGAGTACGATATCACAGTTCCCCAATGGCTGATACACTGGGAAAACATGGAGGAGAACGAGGCTACATGGGAAGACGCGTCGTTCATACAGGCGACGTTCCCTTGGTTCAAGCCCTGATGTCTTGAGTTAAGGAGGGGGCAGTGTTAGGACCCGAAAGCAGTGGCTGTTACTTCTTCAGTTATTGTAGCTATCAACGACAAGCATCAACGGTCCAGATGAACGGGCAGTGACAAGGCGCTATCCAACGGCTACCACAAGGCCACAATGCTTTTACTGTTTTAGGCTAAACCCTGGAAAAGTGTATCTCTCTTGTTGCTAGGGACAATCATGTAATATGCTTGAGCTCGGTTTCCTTCGATATAAAAGAGCGAGTGGGGTGGTTGGGAGGATCAAGCAATACAAAACCCTAATTTACCATGTCTTTAATTACCTTTCTGTACCTAGTTGCCGTAGATATGAGTCCCGAGCGCTCCCCTTCTTCCTCCTTGCTCCAAGGATTATCGTCAGTGATCAACCGTGATCCTGACATCGGGTCGGAGAGGATCAGAGGAGACGTGAGTATGGAATCACTAAATCACATGACTTATTTCCTTACGATCATTATTTCCTTCCAAAATTGATCGACATTATTTTTGACCGCTCGTGTAAATACAATTGAAGCACCGTAACAAATAATGGAGTTATTACTTGATTTAATCAACGGTCATGATAAATCTAATTAGACGGAACCCACACGGAACCTAAGTTCCGTGAAAATCACTGTAAAAGTCTTTAAATATATCTTATATATTTTGGTGTATAGATATATTTAAATTTAGATAAATCTTCAACAACTTTTTATGAACGAAGGGAGTACAGAACTGACCTCAAAACAATGCATTAACGTTCTTCGAAGTCATCATGTGTAACTGTAACTTTGATTTGAAATTCAGCTTTATACCACGAGTTGAACATAAAAATCGCAGAAGATTAAATGCATACAAAACTGACCTCAGAGATACTAAAAGAGCCGTTTGAATCATCCACTCCGATCGGTGAGAACGCAAGGTCGTTCAACACGATGTGGCCATGAACACACCCCTCACATAGAACGACATGACGATCGAAACAAAAGACCATGTGACCAAAATCCACCTCACACTATCATCCTTGCCTAGATATGACAAATGCTCGCACAATGATCGGTATTGTCTGGAGTCGTTGATCCACGGGAATAAAACACCACATGTTCTCGGGTATGTGACCGAAGCCGTGTGTCCTTATTTCTGTATGACACGACATGCACTCAGAACACATGAACATGCCATAGCAAGACGGATGTTAAATATCGATGTTGAGGGCTTTACTGAAAGGTATCTTGAACCCCACAACGGTTGACGGCGTGACGAGTGACTTGTTTGAGTTTACTTCAAACAACATGCATGGTAGTGTAAATGGCTGCGCGGAAAAGCTTATGTCCTTTGCTGGCAAGGAAACCATGGTCAAATCAGTTCTCCGATAAAAAATGACCTATTACATGAGATGTTTTAATTTATTCAATGGGACCCGCAACAAGAAGACGTCTATTATGGTGGTGGTTGCCTCAACAAGAAGTTCATGCACCCGCTAGCGAGGAAAAAGATCGTAGTTCCAGAGCGGCAAAGCAGAATGGACTGCAGAGACATGCCCGCTTTTAACATCACGCTCCTTGGTAAACCGGGTTGGAGATTACTCACATCTTCCAATTCTCTGTTTGCTCGAGTTTTCAGGGTATACTACTTCTGCAATAAAGGGTTTATGGAGGCAATGACGCCCAAAACGGCATCTCAGACTAGGCAAGAGGAATCATCAAGAGGGTAGGCACCGAAGATAGTATTTCCATTTGGGAGGACAGATGGATCCCGAGCTCCAGTACGCTAGGGATTTTGTTCCGGCCATCTGATGCAATGGCAGATAAGGTGAGCGAGCTGATCAACGAAGATATCTATCAGCGGGATATATAGAAGTTAACAAAAAAGTAAGTTCCGTCAACTGCATATAGAGTGTATCATGCAAATTCCTAGCAGCAGAGCAGCATGGGACTGGGATGCTTGGGCGCATGACGATTCTGAAATGTACACGGTCAGATCCGCCTACCATATGCTTGTTTCACAGGTTGGATTTTTTCTTTTAGAAGCATGCATGAGAACTGCATGTTAAATATATAAGAAGAAAGAAGCCAAAAAAGGCAATGTCTTGGGGGCATCAAGCCCTGAAAGAGAACAGGAGAAAAAAAAAAAAAAGGAAAACGACCTACATAACTAAGAAGGCGACCAGCAGTTAGAGGCCTACCCTAGCAGAGGTGTAAAACGGCCGGCACTTGCGACTGCCCAGAGTTTCACTTCCTCCTTGATCTGGACAATGAAGGTTTGAATCGGCGTAGATAAGTTCTCGAAGACTCTGTTGTTTCTTTCCCTCCATATCATCCAGGTGGTGAGCATCACAAGTGAATCCAAGTGGCTTTTATTTGCTCTTGGAATGTTCGATCTCGCAGATTCCCACCATGAACTGAGAGGCTTATCCATGGAGGACACTACCTGATGAAATCCAGCCCAGTTTAGAATTGCTCCCCATATAATGTTTACGACCGCACAACCAATAAAAAGATGTTGAGCATTCTCTGCCATAGAATTGCAGAAAACACAATGCTCAATATGAGGCAGCTCGCGTTTTGCAAGTCTGTCCGCTGTCCACACCCTTCCTTTCATGAATAACCAGACACCAATTTGTGTGGTGATTCATTTTTCTCAACTTTTGTGGCCAATTTTTCACACCAGATTATCTAAGCACAACAATTCACACTCTGTCCGGGAGAAATGCATGTCGAGCGCTGGCACACCATCGCCACACCTCCACGTTTTTTTCTATCTTTAACTGTTATTTTTATAGATCAATATACCTTGAACTGTGTTAAAGCTGGGGCTTCGTTCGTTCTTAAACTCTAGCTAATATCCTCTGCCCGAATATGTCTCTGTGGCTTGTTCGTGGGATTTATCAATGTTAGAGCATCCCAGCCGTCTCCCCGACGAGGCCCCTAGGACCGCGTTTTGTCATCCGGATGGACGAAAACGGTCCAATCACGCCCCCGGTTCCTCGTTTTCGTCCGGATTAGGCCTTTCATCCGTCCGGAGAGCCCAGGCCATCCCCGCCCCCCGGGAGCGCTCGGGGACTCCGGACGAAACGAAAGCGCGGGAAACACCGAGGAAACTTCCCGCGCGCCTGGTTGCCCCAACTTGTCGACGAGAGACACCGACCGTCATCCTCATTGCATCGTCTTCCGCGCGCTGTAAAAGCCTGCCGCCGGTCAGTATTCGCCGGACGCGTAGCTTCCACGCGGCGAGTTAATGCCGTCGCCTCGGTATCACGCACACCTACCTCTATTTATCGCCGAACTACCGCGTCTGCCCCGCATTCACCTCGCTCACCTTCCCCAAATCTTCCCCGATCTCGAACGAACCAGCGGTGATCAAGCAATGGCGAACGACGGCGCGACCAACAGTAGCTTCGGCCGCCGCTCTCTCCAACAATGGGAGGGGCGGCTCCTCCACATGGCGGGCTACTGGCACCGCCGGACTTCCGCGCGCCGGGATGATGGAGACTAAGCGCGGGCGGCGTGCCGACCCTGCCACCACCGATGGGTCGGGCCACCCTGGAGGCGGAGATCGAAGCAGTGCTCGCCACTTTCACTGACGAGCAGCGCGCGGAGCCGCGCTTCTTCCCCGACAACTACGACTCGTGGACCGAGTTCTTCCGGCGCAGGTACGAGCGCGAACTCGCCGCGTATGACGGCCATCCTCCTCCTCCTCCGGCAAGGAACAACGCAGCCGGCCGCTGCCTGTGGTGGAGCGCGCCTGGCCGCACCCTCCCGAATGTGCTCGCACATCGAGGGTGGGAACTACCCCATCCTGGAAATGCCGCCGCCGGAGGCGGCTACCGTGTCGCGCCGTCACGGTAGTTCCTGGATGCCGAGGAGGATGGCGCCGTCCTCCTCCTCGTCTGGGTCGAGGTCGGCGTCCAGGTCCGGCGGATCAACACCGGTCTTCGTCAAGAAGGAGCCGGCGTCTCCGTCGATACCGGCCTTCGTCAAGAAGGAACCGGCATCTCCACCGCCGACCAAAGGGCGCAGCAGCGGCGCCCTCGTCATCCGCGACCAACCCTCCTCTCCGCAGCGCGGGCGGAAGAGGAAGTCGTCGAAGAAAGAGGCCGCCGCGGCCGCCGCCAACCAGCTCGCCGAGGTGGAGGCCAAGCGCGCGAAGGACGCCGCGGTTGCGGAGGCGATCGCCAGGTCACTGAAGGACCTAGTGCCCGTCGACAACAGCCTCCCCATCGACGCCGCACTGGAGTGGTCCAGGCGGGACTAGGAGCGCCAGGAGGCGGAGCAGCAGCGGCGGCTGGACCTGGCCACCGCGCGGCAACTCGCCGCCCGCGCCGCCGCACCAGCCGCGCGAAGGAACGCCGCGCCCAGGGAGGTGATCAAGCTCGAGGAGAGCAGCGACGACGACATCTACCGGCCGACGCCGCCACGCGCCGATGACGCTGGCCAGGGTTCGAGCCGCTGGTACGAGGCGCCGCCGCCCCACGACGCCGGCAACGCGAGCGACGACGACGACGGCAGCGACTACACGGCCTTCTACCGCCATTTCGGCATGTAGAAGGCCGGTTTTTAGTTTAAGTTTAAGTTATCCCATCGCCGAATTCAAATATATGTACGAATTCGCATCTATATGTTAAATATCATTAAATTTCGCTTATGTTTGAACGAGGTTCGCCCAATTTTGTCTGAATTCGCCGTATTACGTCAAAATACTTTCATTCATCCTGAACTCATGGCTGGGAAAATGGGTCTCCCCAGGCCAATTTTTACATCCATCCAGCGCTATTTAGCGCCGGATTTCGGTCTGGGGAGCCCAACGGCTAGAGATGCTCTTATAAATCCAGGCCCTAGGTGCCGTTCTCTAAACCAGAACTAAATTAAATCGTGCACGCTAGTGATCGAGAGATCGCCAAATGGTCACAAATATTTCCCCAACGAAGGCCCCAAAGTAGAGACGCGATTCCAGCTGATCGAGGAAATTGCACATAACACCATATGTTGGGGCATGTTTTGCACAAAACCACAACCATGTCTTGTTTTTGCACAGAACACCATATTTTGTTGTAATTGTTGCACAAAACACCAAATAGGGATATTAGCTCCTTTGACACACAATTAGACTCATAGGTTAGTTATGTGCTGCATGCGGACAGCAACGTGTATGCGCGCGTCCCCTCGGAAAATCCTCGAGCCCGCCCATTAGTGGCCGAGGGAGGTGAGGAGACGCGGGCCCACGCGCACGTACAGATGGCAGCTGGTCTTAATAAATGAAGATCGCGGTCGCGCTCCAATCACTTGTCTTCTCCACGCACATACGCTAGCTGATCTTAATAACCAGGCCTCCGTTTGCGTCGCCTCACACGGTGGTTCGGCGATCCATTCCGGCGGTTGATGCGTCGATCGGTGCGGTTGCCACTCCGGCGGTTGCCCTCCCAGGCAGTTGCTCTGCTTTAATTCGTGTCGGCTCGAGCTAGGCTTGCTGCCAGGTGGCCCGTGGGGGAAGCGAGCGAACGCTCGGCGCGACCGCGCAGCGTCCGCGGATACGCAAACGTGTCGCATATTTGCGCCGCGTTTGCGTCTCCGCGGCCCGGACACGATGCGTCGCCCCGCTGGAGCAGGGTGCATGCGCATTTCCGGCTCGTGTGGACGCAAACGGTCGCGCGATGTCCGTTTGCGTCGCTCCGTTGGAGATGCCCTAATTATGTATCAAACGAGGTGAGGTAAGGACCCTACTTAGTGTTTTGTGCAACAATTACAACAAAATATGGTGTTCTGTGCAAAAACAAGTTATAGTTGTGGTTCCTTGCAAAACATGCCCCAACATATGATGTTATGTGCAATTTCCTCCAGCTGATCCTACCTAAAGAACTCATACAAATCCTCACATCCAAATCAAACGCGCAGGGAAGAAGATGGGCAGGAGGAGGATAAATGGGGCGCGTACGGTGAGGTAGATGCCGGGTTGGTCGGAGCTCCAAGAGGGCGCCCTCCTAGGGCACGAACTCGTGGATGCACTCGGTTTCGGTAACCGTCACCGATAGAGCATCCGCCCGCCACCCCGCGGCCGCCAACAACGCCACTGCCAATACCAGCAGCATCTCCGGCCGCCACCTCGCCATGGCTACATCTTAGTAGAAGCTAGTGTGACCGTAGAGGTCCAGCGCCCCCTGACGTAGAGGTCCAGATTCAGGGTTGGGAGGCGATGCGAGGGGAAATTTTTAATTTTTTTGCCCCCAATTATGTTGGAACTTTTTTTTTGAGATGGATTATGTTGGAACTTTGTGACTTCCGTTTGAGGATAAGAGGACAAAACCTTTCTGAGTGGCCGAATACTCACTTTCTCACCATTTACTCTGGAGCAGCCTTGCTTGGCCCCCGCCGCGGAAGAGTGAGGAGGACTTCTTCTCCCGCTTCCTCGCCGGGGCCACCCCAGCCGCCCGCCGTCCTAGCCCCGCGGCGCCATTCCCCCCGCCGTCCCACGCACTCCTCAACGCGGCCGCCTCCTCACCGAGGTACAGTTCTTATCCTATTTCTTCCGATCTTTATCGGTGTTGCTCTGCTGAAGAGGTTCGCCACTTCGCCGGGATTCGATTCTTTGGTTGTATAGCATACATAGAATATTAGCAGTCTGGTCTTGAGAACAGAGATTCCAGAACTTGGAGAACAGTTTAGGAGCTTTTGTTCTGTACGAAGAAGACGGATTTCTTCAAATCTCTCCCACTTGACTCCGATGCTAATGGTCTTCGATCTTCAAAAAGGCATGTCTGAAGTATGTCGTAGCACGTGAGTGGCAGACATGGCAGGATAAAAAATAGAATGGATGGTCAGATATGTGGAGTTAGTCACGATTACACTTGCTATCGCCCTTTTCAAAAGGGGTGACAGTGACGACAAGTGCACCATAGTTTGTCCGACAGTTATATTCTCTCGATTGTGTTTGAACTTGGCTGCGAAGATGCCTCGTCTTTTCCCCCCTTGAGCATCATTGAGTCCACTTACGCTGAATTGTCTCCATCGTGCACAAATTTACATGTTGAACTTGGCTGCCAAGATACTGCCCTCTGTTTCCTCCCGGTTTCCTTGTGGAATTTGTCCTCTGAATTGTAACCTATATAATATTGATGAGGTTGGTATATCCTTCCACAAACATGATAAATATGCCCTCACTTCACTTGCGAACACCTATCTTTTGCAGAAGCAAAGTTTGAGGTTCCAGGCATGGTGCCAAACATGGAGGAGCCCCTTGTTGGGGGCAACGTTGAGAAGATAGGAGGGCCAGGAGAGAGCTTGGTAGTGATTGAGGTCAAGAAGCAGTTGTACCTTGCTGGGCCTCTCATCGTTGGAAGCCTCCTGCAGAACATCGTCCAAATGATGTCTGTCATGTTTGTCGGTCATCTCGGTGAGCTCTCTCTCTCGAGTGCCTCCATCGCCACCTCCTTCGCCGGTGTCACTGGCTTCAGCTTATTGGTATGTTACATGAATTTTATTTCTTGCATGTGTTACAGCATCCTGAACAATTAACATCAACTTGAATGTTTTCTTTATCATCATTTCAGGCCGGCATGTCGACCAGCTTGGACACACTGTGTGGGCAAGCCTTCGGAGCAAAGCAGTACTATCTTCTTGGTATCTACAAGCAGAGGGCAATCCTTGTGTTCACTCCTGTGAGTGTCGTGGTTGCTGTAATCTGGGTATACACCGGCCAGATCCTTCTGTTCTTTGGCCAGGACCCTGAGATTGCCATGGGAGCAGGGAGCTACATCCGGTGGCTGATTCCAGCACTGTTTGTTTACGGTCCACTGCAGTGCCATGTCCGTTTCCTGCAGACACAAAATATCGTCCTCCCAGTGATGCTCAGCTCAGGTGTCACAGCACTGAACCATATGTTGGTGTGCTGGTTACTGGTTTACAAGCTTGGTCTGGGCAACAAGGGTGCTGCCTTGGCCAACACAATCTCTTACCTGACCAACCTGTTAATCTTGGCTCTCTACATCAGGATCTCTCCATCATGTAAGAGAACTTGGACAGGGTTGTCAATGGAGGCGTTTCGTGACATTGTTAGTTTCTTTAGGCTTGCTGTTCCGTCTGCGCTGATGGTTTGGTGAGTTTGAGTTGAGGTCCTCTATATGCAGGTACAAGTTTTGGTGTTTCATATCTAACTGATTTCCACCCTACATTTATACACAGCTTAGAGTGGTGGTCGTTTGAGCTCCTGGTACTTCTTTCTGGATTTCTTCCAAATCCTAAGCTCGAGGCATCGGTATTGTCCATCAGGTGTGGTAACATATTCATGGCTTTTTTCATATTTTTTTTTTCTGACAGTAACAGTTGAATCTCCTGCAGTTTAAATACTATTTCGTTAGTATTCAGGATCCCATCTGGTCTTAGTGCAGCTATAAGGTGAGACCAATACTGTTTATTGATTATATAATACTACTAGCAATGATATAATTATCTCGCCCTACAAGAAGCTAATATCCTTTATCTCCCCTCTGTAGCACCCGTGTATCAAATGAGCTTGGTGCTGGGCAGCCAAATGCTGCTCGTCTGGCGACCCAGGTGATCATGGTCCTTGGTATTTTGTCAAGCCTATCAGTTGGTCTTCTTATGATTTTGGTGCGCAATTTGTGGGGGTATGCATACAGCAACGAGAAGGAAGTGGTGGAATACATTTCCAGAATTATGCCAATTCTTGCCGTCACATTCTTGTTTGACGACATGCAGTGTATTCTTTCAGGTAAATATAAATACTTCTCAGAAAGAAAATTTGGCACCCACAATGCTCCTGTTTGTATATTGGTATTCTGTTTAGGATATAGGGTGAAACAATATTTGTCTTATCTAGCAAACACCAAGATACTGAATGGAATTGGGGGATATTCGATATTTTTTCAGGTATTGTTAGGGGCTGTGGCTTTCAAAAGATTGGTGCTTATGTCAATCTTAGTGCGTACTACCTTGTCGGCATCCCTGCGGCTTTATGTTTTGCCTTTGTGTACCACCTTGGTGGAGTGGTATTTATTTTCCTACCCTTATCATAAAGAAAAGTTCCAATTTTCTCATTTGATTTGATGAAACCTCTAACGAAGGTGTCTATGAATTGTTAGGGGCTGTGGTCCGGAATAACTTGCGGACTTGTCGTGCAAACGGTGTTGCTCCTGGGCATTACCCTGCGCACTAACTGGGACAAAGAAGTAAGCAAAATAACGAGATATTCTAGCACGCGATCATATTTGTTTTTTTTTTCGCTTCTCAGTGAACTTATTGGATGGCCCATTATCTATATTGTTGCTTTGGTAGGCTTTGAAGGCGAAGGACAGAGTTTTCAGTTCTTCCTTACCCGTAGACTTGGAGACATGAGACACACGAGATGCACTATTTTCTAGGAAAAATTGGCCACGAAAAGTGTAATGAGATAAGGAACTGATGAAGAATTGCTCACTAAATGAGGTGCTCTGTCTCAGCTGTTACTAGCATTGCGCTTATTCAAGGAAACATCTGGAAATGAGCTTATCCTCTTTGGTAAATGTTTGCCGGGTACAGGAAATAAATTGTCTGGATGAGTAGAGGCGCAACACTTTAGAATATAAGATGAGGGAATAAATTTTTCGTGACTAGCATCCACTTTATGCCTTTTTGTTCTCTTATCTTAAGAAGTTATGAGTAGAAGATTTTGTGAGGATTTATTAGACTGCTTTTTTCATTAAAAAAATGGAATGCCAAAGAAAGGAGATTCATCGTCAGCATTGCATATGCTTGGTTTTGGTAGTGTATTTCTGAAGGATGCTAACTTGGTAACGCTAGCTAGTGGTTAGTTCAGGGCCACTACGAATCTAGATAAGGAGAAAAGGTGAAATGTTCATTGGTAACATGGAAAGATTTTTGCACTTTGCAGAAATGTTCTTCATGGGGGTGGTGAAAAAAATGGTGAGAGCTGGCGATCCATTTATACCTTGAAATTATGATATCTTTCCTTTCACATCTATGATGTCGATAGAGCGAGAGGAAATGACCAAACAAACATAGCATAAGACATCTCAGGGCATATTTAGCAAAAATCACATGGTTTTAAGGGGAAAAAATCAAATAGGTAGATAATGGAAACAAATATATGCCTGTAAATTTTGTAATTTAAACATCATTTAGCTTTTCTTTATCTTTGACTTGCTAACCATGACTAGTAGCTTGGACTCTGGTTATTGGGTTGACTTGACTTTGGCTATTTATTACACTTTACCATAACAGGTTTGATCACAATTACATCATAGTATTCCCATGCCGCCATACCTGTCGCCCACTATCGATAACACCAACTTCATTGTCTTGGTACATGAGTTCAAGTCAAATGATTACCTATATTATGAAACGATGTATTTTGGGCATTTCATCTGATCTTGATTTCATGTCTGCTACATGCCTCAATTTTTTTTTTCAAGATTTTGTACATATGCAAATTAAAAGAAGCACTGAAACAAAGTAATTCACCGATGGAAGCCAAATAGTGAGTAGATGGAAAGAGTTTCTGGATGACATTAAATCAGAGATACTTTGTGAAATCCCGCTGTGCCTGTGCCAGTAAATGGTTGTCTTCCCACTCGTCTCGATAGCTCTCATGCCGATCGGGCGCCGTGGTTCTTTCCATGATGTATATAAGTTTCCTCCACTCCTCGATCTTCTCCATCCCACATTGCTCCACCAACCAGTCCTCGTACTCAAACTGCAATGTCAAAATAAGTCCAGTAATAAAGTTATAATAACGGTGAGTGGCGAACTAGCTAATTATGAAAAGCATAAAGATCAATGAATGTATGTACCATACCGTGCATCTGAGGTCATGAGTGGATCTCTTGGGGCATCCGCGAGCTTCCATGTCTGCGTAAAATGCTGCCACATCATGCATCATGTTGTCTTGTGATGGGAGCTCAATTCTTCCTGATAGAACTCGAGCCACCCAGGTGCTTTGGAGTTGAAACAATGGAAAAAGGATAGACTGGAGAGAAGGAACTTAATTCAAACTCGTGAATGCATAGATCAAACAACTAACTAGTGAACAACAATGGAGCTCAAACGTAGCTAGCTGGCCTAGCTAGCAAAATAAGCTGACCGCGAAGGGCAATCCGATGAAGGAGATGTGAGGAGCTAGTTGGGGAGGGAACACGTGCTTGTAGAGCGGTCGCACGCAGTTGTCTTCCACATAGGTACCAATGTCATCACCTATGAACGGGAAGTTATACTTGTATCTGCATAATTAGGAACCGATGAAACATAATTCACACAAGATAGTTTTTTTTTTCATCGCAAGCAGAGGCTCCAGCCACACTGACTAGATTTAGGAAGATGTACTAGTTACTTACCCAGTACAATGCACAATAGCATCCGCTTTGATACGACTGCCATCTTGAAACACAATAGAGCCATCTTCCTCGGCACGCTCAATCTGCAATAAGCATTCGTAATACTGTAGTATTAACCACTTGATGCCGCTAGCTATCTCAATGCGATGACCAAATTGGTGGATTCGATATGATATTACGTATTCCCTGGATACGAAAATAAGTGACTCAGCTTATTTTAAAACAGTGGCAATATAAGTTACCATGGAATGTAGCCACAAGTTGGAACGATCAGTAGTAGGAGTAGTCTGCATTTCACAAGGCGCCGATCGGATGGCAACATGGACCTCTTTGGCGACACCAGCAAGTTCCCTCGAGATATCTATCCCACTGGGATGATATCCTATTATCACCACAACCTAGCTACCCATACAAATTTAATAAGCTCACACATATATAGGACGTCGATTAAGAAGTAATTAGCTAGGGTGGTAAAATGACGTACTTGGCCGTGAAATGGGTCGGGCACACGGTAATTGTAGCTGTGCAACTGTTTGCCGGGCCAACTATCTATGCCTGCAAATCATCTCTCAATTAAGATGCTCACTCTATCGATCACCAAGCAAATTGTAGTACTACTAGTAAGCACTAGCAGCTTCACTTTGCTGACCACGTGTACACGTACATACCGGCGATGTGGGCGAGGCGCGGCTCGCTGAAGTGGCCGTTGCAGACGACGACGGCGTCGAACGCCTCCTCCTCCCCCACCTCTACTTCTTCGCTGCCGACGCCGGCGAGCTTGCTCGAGCTATACGCCACCCTCCAGCTCGCCGCGCTCGCGTCCCTGTGCACGCGGACCACCTCTGTTCCGAGCCGGACCATCCCGAGGAGGTCGAACCGCCGCGCGAACTCCTGGAGGTACCGGAGAACCTCCTCATGCCCGGGGAACCTGCGCTGGTCGCTGTCGGTGCCCTCGACGGCGACGAAGGGGAAGTCGAGGAAGCCCATGATCTCGCGGGGCAGGTTGGTGCGGAGGGAGGCGTAGAGACTCGAGTAGGAACCGCCGGCGCTGAGCGGGTCGGACGAGGCGGCCGGGTCGTAGAGCCAGGTGCCGCCCACGCCGGTGGCGCGCTCGAAGACGACGGGCGCGTGGCCCTCGCGCCTCAGCTCGCGCGCCGCCACCAGCCCGGCGGCTCCCGCGCCGATCACGGCCACGCGCGATGGCATCGGACAAAAGTTTCAAAATTCGTCTCCAGCTGGCTCCTGCTGTTCGTCGTTGCTATCTGTCTTTTCTACACGCGGAGCAGTTGGCCATATCATTTTTTTTTAGTTCTATAGTGATGATCAATGGTACAAAAGCAAGGTGGCTGCAAAACTCCCCTCACATGTGTGCGCCAGCTACTCATGATGATTGTTAAATGTTTTTCGACAAAAATGATGATGATGATGATGATGATTGTTAAATAAAATCTACTTAAGGTTTTTAGCAAACCTTCACGACTTCAGGGCATCTCAGCGACCGTTTTCGTCCGCCGTGACCGGAAATGCGTCTGGCACCACCTCATGCGGGCGACGCAAAGTGATCGGGCCATCCGCGGAGACGCAAACCTGGCCCAAATATGCGCCTCTGATGCGTCTCTGGCGGACACTCGGCGGACGCGGAAAGTGTCCGCTCGCGTCTGGCGGAGGTTTCATCGGGCCTGCCTGGCAGCGACCCTGCGTCGATGCGTCTTCTCAAACGCGCCAGCGACTCGCGCCGCTGCGTCGCTTCGGCAGTCTGCGCCACGTTAATGGCGATGCCTCGGCTGCCGAGCGGCCGCCTACCTCCGCCAACCACGTTAATGGCGACGCCACGCGTCCCGCGGCCACCGCATGCTGCCGGCCTATATAAAGGGGGCACGCGTTCTTCTTCCTCATCCACTCCTCCAAAGAAACCCTAGCCGCCACAAAGCTCGACCGTAGCGCTGCCTAGGTGTTCCTGCGACGCAGCCAGGCCCGCGAGGAAGTCCATGGCCGGTCCTGGTGGCTGGTGAGGCGGTCGAGGCCGCGGCCCTGGGCGCCCCCCGTGGCCGGGGCAGGGGCCGCCGTGGTGGAGCAGCTACGGCCCCACGCTCGCCGTCGCCTGCGCCCTCCTCGTCCTCGCAGGACGAGCGCTGCTTCGAGTTCCTCCTCCGCATCGACGACGACCCACTCGCCATCAAGCGGCTCCCGGACAAGTTCGCCGAGTTTGTCGACGGCGTCGAGCCGGCGCAGTTGCAGCTACGGGAGGCCAGCTGCAACTTCTGCCGCTGGTCCCTGGAGGTCTTGTTCGACGGGCAGGGCAAGATGTACCTGCACACGGGGTGGGACAAGTTCGCCCGTGACCTCGCGCTCGAGCCCGGCTGCCAGCTCACCTTCCTCTACGAGGGGGACGGCGAGATGATCGTCAAGGTGTTCGATGACACAGCCTACCGCCGGCACTACCACACCGGCGAATCCGGCTCAGACACCGATAGTTAGAACGTCGAGTGTTCTTTCTTTGCAGCGAATCTGGTTACGGGCCAGACGAAGCCAGTAGTGGAAGTTTCTGGATGTTCGTCTCATCGGTAGAACCAACAAGGGCACCATCTCCTCCCGCTGGATTTTCCAGTTTGGGTGATTGGGTGTGCCCTCGAATGTTCTTTCTTGGCAGCGAACATACGGAAATCAACACAACTGGTTTCTTTTTTTAAAAAATTTTATATTTGTGTCGACCATGGTTCATACTATGTGTTAGTTTGTGTAAACCATGTTCCAAACTATGTGTTAGTTTGTGTAAAATCATGTTTCAATATGTAATATTTGGAACTATGTTTAAATGGAGAAGAGGAAAAAAAGAAAAAAAATAAATGCGTCGCCCCGCTGGAGCAGCCCCCAGACGCAAACGGACGCGCGGACAAAAACGGTCATTTTAGCGTCCGCAGCGCGACGCAAGCGGACGCTCGCGGACATTAAAATGCGTCGCGCCGCTGGAGATGCCCTCACATCATGTGTTAAGCAAAATACAACACAACGAGACTGAAACAAATCATAAAAGGATGTCGTAAAATGGTAAAAAGATGTCGCAAGTTTGTCTAAATTTAAATGTATCTTGATACATTTTGGTGTATAGGTACATTCAAATTTAGATAAATCTTCATCATTTTTATGTACGAAGGGAGTACAAAACTGACCTCAAAACCATGCAATAATGTTCTTTGAAGTCATCATCTGTAACTGTAAATTCGATTTGAAATTCAGCTTTATACCAATAGTCGAGCATAAATATCGCAGAAGATTAAATGCGTACAAAACTGAACTCAAAGATTTAAAAGAGCCGCGTGAATCATCCACTCCGATCGGTGAGAACACAAGGTCGTTCAACACGATGTTGTCACCCCTCCCATAGAACGAGGTGACGATCGAAACAAAAGAACATGTGGCCAAAATCCACCTCACACTATCATCGTTGCCTAGATATGGCAAATGCTCGCACGATGATCGGTATTGTCTAGTGTCGTTGATCCACGGGAAAAAAACACCACATGTTTTCGGGTATGTGACCAAAGTCGTGTGACTTTATTTCTGTATGACATGACATGCACTCAGAACACATGAACATGCCATAGCAATACGGATGTTAAATATCGATGTTGAGGGCTTTACTGAAAGGTATCTCGGACCCCAGAACGGTCGGTGGCGTGACGAGTGACTTGTTCGAGTTCACTTCTGAAAACATGCATGGTAGTGTAAATGGTTGGGCAGAAAAGCTTATGTCCTTGGCTGGCAAGGAAACCATGATCAAATCAGTTCTCCACTTCTCCAAGCAAAAGTGACCTATTGCGTGAGATGTTTTAATTTATTTAACGAACCCGGAACAAGAAGACGTCTATTATGGTGGTGGTTGCCTCAACAAGAAGTTCATGCACCGGCTAGCGAGGAACAAGATCGTAGTTCCAAAGGGGCAAAGCAGAATGGGCTGCAGAGACATGGCCACTTTTAACATCACGCTCCTTGGTAAACCGGGTTGGAGATTACTCACATCTTCCAATTCTCTGTGTGCTCGAGTTTTCAGGGTACACTACTGCCGTAATAAAGGGTTTATGGAGGCAACGACGCCCAAAACGGCACCTCAGACTTGGCAAGAGGAATCATCAATAGGGTAGGCAACGAAGATAGTATTTCCATTTGGGAGGACAACTCGATCCCGAGCTCCAGTACGCTAGGGCTTTTGTTTTGGCCATCTGATGCAATGGCAGATAATGTAACATCCCAAAATTTCAAATCAATAAAGAGAACCAATTCCCATTATTCAAAATTGTGAGCCAACAAAAACTTAAATTGAATTATATGGTGTGCATAGTGTTCATGCATGACTGTTGTGATTTTTGCCATGATGTTTGTTTGAAGGGTTGGACAATGTTTCTAAACCCTAACCATGCCTAATTGGATCAAAGAGAAACAAGAAAATAAAAGAAAATCAAAAGAGCATCACATATGAGCCTATGGTCACTTTTGTGAAATCTTAACCTAGGCCATTTTACTTTGTGTAAATGGTTTGGAAACATTACTAAACTCAAAATAATAACATTTGAATCAAAGAAATGCAAAACAAATCAAAAGAAAAATCAAAACCAAGTCACATATGATAATGGTCAAAAGTGACAATTATATCAGGGTACCTACTTTGAGCCCCTGTATTAAGCAATTTCTAAACTAAACTTTCTCAACTCTTTGCTCCTCATCCAAGAGCACATCAATTTGATCACATTTGGTGTTGACCAACCATACAAATTCTTTTTCAATTGCTTATTATAAGAATGCAAAGTAGCAACTTTGAATCAGACTTAAGATCATACCCAATTTGATTTTTACCAAAACAACTTCTTTTTGCAAACCAATGCCACCAAGAAGTGCCAAACATTATTTGAATCACATCCATACATCCATAAAAAAGTTTGACAAAATTCAAAATAGAAGTTCATGCGGCCATTGTGTCGAGCACCTGGTGTGCAATAATCTGGAATGATCATACACTCTAATGTCCAGCAGGTTTTAGCCTGAACCCTCACCTCTCTGGTCAACCTCAACTCCCTCTTGCAACCCTTGGACAATGCCAAGCACTTGTACCCCTGTACCTTGATGATTTGGACCAAGACATGGCCATGCCGTGGACACTCATGCCACCACCATGCCATCATCCTCTCCTCTCCCATCTAGCCTACCTCACCATGTCCTTGACACTCCCCTCACTCTCCTGAACCTGCTCGTGCACGCCGTTGGCCAAGGAGAAGCAAGCACTGGGCAACACAGGACACACCCATGTCAGCCAGTGATGCCAGCGCGCGCATGGTCGCGACGCAGAGCGCGCCAGAGCACGTCACCGCCCCATCGTCTCCGTCCTCCCCTTGACTTATGCTTCTGCCCCGAGCATCATCACGCCACCAGCTCCCTCCCAGACACGCCCGATTGGCCCAGAGAGTCTTGTAGCCCTCGCCATCGTCGACGACTTCCGCCGGACCCGTGACAGACGACGACGTCGCCCGAGCCATCCCGTCCACCATTTTCTGTGCAATCAAGCCCGTCCTGCTCGCCATGATGTAGAGAGCAGCATGCCTTCCTCGCCTTGCCCCTTCGCAGCTCAGAGAGCCGTCGCCATGGTCGACCTGCCCGTGCGCCTCGGCACCTCGCGCCCGCTATAAATAGAGCACACCCCGGGCCTCATTCTCCACACCAATATCCTCCTCTCGTCTCACTGAGCCTCCAAGAGCATTCCCTCGCCTCAATTTAGCCTGTAGCCCACCAATTGCTTGCCGGAGTTTGCCGGAGCCGTCGCAGAAGGGGCCGTCGATTGGAGCCACCCGAGGAGCCGCCGCCGGTACCAGGAGCATCGCCGTCGTCGACAACGTCGCTCTGCATCAACGCCAATCATCGACGAACCTCTGGTGAGCCGCCGACCCCCTAGGTTCGCCGCCAATAGCGCTCGTGCTCGCCGTCGACGACGACGAGCGTCGGCCGTTAGATCTCCCTCTAATCATACGGCTCATCGCTAGCATACCGTTTTGGTGTGTTAAGGGCCACTGACAAGCGGGACCCAGTGTCAGGCAGCCCATGCGTGCGAGACGCGCTGCTGGGCCGGCCTTCTCCCTTTTTCTCTCTCTGGCCCGTTAGCATTTCCCGCCAAGCCCGTTAATTCAAATTCGGTTTATTCGTTTTAGCTGAAATTCAATACTGATGTCATATTCGAAATTAAATAAGAAAATATCCACCGAGCCAAAAATTATGAAATAAATATTTCTGGAAATCTTATGAAAATATCTATCCAACCCCACTGGTCTCAACCCTTGATTTATTGTAGAACTCATTGATGTCTACATGTACTTCTATTCTTGTAGACAGTGTTGGGCCTCCAAGAGCAGAGGTTTGTAGAACAGCAGCAAGTTTCCCTTAAGTGAATCACCCAAGGTTTATCGAACTCAGGGAGGTAGAGGTCAGAGATATCCCTCTCAAGCAACCCTGCAATTACGATACAAGAAGTCTCTTGTGTCCCCAACACACCTAATACACTTGTCAGATGTATAGGTGCACTAGTTCGGCGAAGAGATATTAAAACGCAGGTGGTATAGATGGTGGTAAACGGTAATTGCGATCTGAAGTAAATATTGCAGGAAGTAAAGATGCAGTAAAACATTAAATAAGCGATGTTTGCAGTATTTGGAAACAAGGCCTAGGGATCCTACTTTCACTAGTGGCCACTCTCAATATTGCAATCATAATTGAATATAAATACAAGCACTTCATCATACTACTCTCCTGTTGAATAAAGAACTCAAATTCATTGGGCAAGTGTGCAAAAGCACACCTCAAAGGCGTATTCCCAAGTACTAATAAACACCCCACACCGTCACCGTGAGCATTCATAGGAGGTACTAACACACCACAATTCATAAGGGAGTTACACACGGCGCACACACTGTCACCATTACACCGAGGTCACAGTAACTCCAAAGTTCACATAATAAAACACTTGAATAGCATATGACATCTAGATTGCAAAGCCTACGATCACATAGATGAACAAATAAGTACTACTCTCAAACACTCTCTTGTTGGATAACAAACACCATTCATTGTGTAGGGCTACAAGAGCTCCCTCAAGCCAGAGTAAACAAGCTCCACAACATCCGGAGTTCATATTAAAGTAACCTCTAGAGTGCATAATAGACAAGAGTAACATCTACATATTCATAAAGATCACACCATGGGAGAGAGAGATGAACCACATAGCTACCGGTAGAGCCCTCAGCCTCGGGGGAGAACTACTCCCTCCTCATCATAGGAGACAGCAACGGTGATGAAGATGGCGGTGGTGTCGATGGAGATGACTCCGGGGGCAATTCCCCGTCCCGACGGCGTGCCGGAACAGAGACTTCTGTCCCCCGAAACGGAGTTTCGCGATGGCGGTGGCGTCCCTGGAGTCTTTTTGGAGTTTCGTCAATTGGTGTCGGGTTTTCAGGTCGCGAGGGATCTTATAGGCGAAGAGGCGGCGCAAGGGGGTGCCTGGGGGGCCCACCCCATAGGGCGGCGTGCCCCCCCTCTAGGCCGCGCCAGCCTAGGGTGTGGAGGCCCTGGGCCTCCTCTCCAGCTCCCCTTCGCTATTCTGGTCCGTCTCGGTGAAATAAGATGTTTGGCTTTTGTTTCGTCGAATTCCGAGAATATTGCCCGAATAACCTTTTCTGGAACCAAAAATAGCAGAAAACAGAACTGGTGATACGTCTCCAACGTATCCATAATTTCTGATGTTCCATGCTTGTTTTATGACAATACTTACATGTTTTGCTTGCACTTTATGATGATTTTATGCGTTTTCCGGAACTAACCTATTAACGAGATGCCACAGTGCCAGTTCCTGTTTTCTGCTGTTTTTGGTTCCAGAAAGGCTGTTCTGGCAATATTCTCGGAATTGGACGAAATCAACGCCAAACATCCTATTTTTCCCGGAAGCATCCAGAACACCGAAGGAGAGTCGGAGGAGAGCCAGGGGGCCACCACACAGGTGGGCCGCGCGGGCCACACCCTGGCCGTGCCGGCCTGGTTTGGGGCCACCCTGTTGCCCCTCCTGCGCCGCCTCTTCGCCTATTTAAGCCCTTTCGACCTAAAAACGCAGTACCAATTGACGAAACTCCAGAAAGACTCCAGGGGCGCCGCCACCATCGCGAAACTCCGTTTCAGGGGACAGAAGTCTCTGTTCCGGCACCCTGCCGGGACGGGGAAGTGCCCCCGGAAGCCATCTCCATCAACGCCATCGCCTCCATCATGCTCCGTGAGTAGTTCCCCCATGGACTACGGGTTCTAGCTGTAGCTAGTTGGTATTCTCTCCCCCATGTACTTCAATACAATGATCTCATGAGCTGCCTTACATGATTGAGATTCATCTGATGTAATCGGTGTTGTGTTTGTCGGGATCCGATGGATTGTTACGTTATGATTGACTATCCACAAAGTTTGTGAAGTTATTGTTGCTGCAATCTTGTTATGCTTAATGCTTGTCACTAGGGCCCGAGTGGCATGATCTTAGATTTGAGCTCTATACTTATTGCTTAGATTGTATCTACAAGTTGTATGCACATGTCTATGTCCGGAACCAAAGGCCCCAAAGTGACAGAAATTGGGACAACTGGAGGGAAAGGCTTAGATATGAGGATCACATGTTTTCACCGAGTGTTAATGCTTTGCTCCGGTGCTCTATTAAAAGGAGTACCTTAATTTCCAGTAGATTCCCTAGAGGCCCGGCTGCCACCGGCTGGTAGGACAAAAGATGTTGTACAAGTTTCTCATTGCGAGCACGTATGACTATATATGGAAAACATGCCTACATGATTAATGATCTTGATATTCTGTCTTAATGCTATTTCAATCCTATCAATTGCCCGACTGTAATTTGTTCACCCAACACTTGTTATTGGAGAGTTGCCACTAGTGTAGATAGCTGGGAACCCCGGTCCATCTTTCATCATCATATACCCGTTCTACATGTCATTGGAAGTAGTATCAACTATTTTCTGGTGCCATTGCTCTCATATTACTATTACTGCTGCTGTGTTATTCACATCGCTCTCATATCACTGCTACTTTCACATCACCCCTGTTACTAGTGCTTTTCCAGGTGCAGCTGAATTGACAACTCAGTTGTTAAGGCTTATAAGTATTCTTTACCTCCCCTTGTGTCGAATCAATAAATTTGGGTTTTACTACCCGCGAAGACTGCTGCGATCCCTTATACTTGTGGGTTATCAAGACTGTTTTCTGGCGCCGTTGCCGGGGAGGCATAGCTCTACTCATAAGTTCACCTGGGGAGTACACTCTACCTCTATCTCTGTTTTTATTTTATTTTATTTTGTTTTGCTTAGTTTATTTCTGTCTTGTTTTATTTTTCTTAGTTTACTTTTGTCTAGTTTCTTTTTGTCTTGTTTTACTTTTCTCATATACCCAAAAATCCATAAAAATTTGAAAAACCTAAAAATTAAAAACTGCTGTTATGGGAGAACCCATAACCTACTTGGAGCTTATAGAATATTATAATAATTATAGAGAATCAAGAACTGGTAAAGTGATGAGTGCTGTGATAGAAAAATTGAATACAATTGCTAAAATCTTGCTTAAACGCCATGATATAAACTGTTGCTCTCAACAGGACACTAAACATCTTAAATTTCAATGTGGCTTTAGTGAGGAATTTTTAATTAAGAACTATAATCGGAATAGCTATATTCATTTTGGGTTTGAAGAGGTAGAACAATTTGTCATATTTATGGGAGCCTCTGAGATAGAATCCTTCATGGTTAAAAATTATAAAACTTGTGTTGTTTGTAAGGACCTTAAAGATTATGTCTCTTCTATCCTTAATTTTTGCAATGAAAGTTACACTGATAATCCTTATATCATTGATTATAAAGAGAGACTCATTAATGCACAAGAATGCACTCACAATTTGCAGGAACCAGTGGAAGAAGAAATTGATGAACCTGAAAGCTCATTGGATGAAAAAGAGGAGGAAATTGATGAACCTGAAAGCTCATTGGATGAAAAAGAAGAGGAGAGTGATGAACAAAAGGAGGAAGAATGGATTAGCTACCCATGCCAACCTTCTAATGAGAGTAACTCTTTATCTCTTACACTATTTGATTGTCCTCCATGCTTACCGAAGGAGGATGAATGTTATGTTCCTGTGGATTCTCTTGAAATATCCCCTATGAGTAAAACTTGTGAGAATAATTATGCTACTGTTGTCTATGATAATCCATGCTAATTTGATAAACCTTATGATAATGCTTTGTTTGTGCCTGATGTCGATATGCATGGTACTAAAGAGTTTTGCTTGGAAAATGTTTATGATAAATCTCTAGATGATGGTCCTATGTTACTTGATAATATTAATTGTACTACTAATGAAAATGGGATTGGAGATGTCTTGACATTATCTATGAGTTCCATATCTCTTGAGATTGATCAACCATCTTGTTATATTATTGATAAAAGTGTGTTTGGAAGTTTTAATCGCACTATTTTTGAGCTTGATAAAAATTATGTGTTTATGGATCATGAGAAACATGCTTCATGTGATAGTTATATTGTTGAGTTTGTTCATGAAGCTACTGAAAACTATTATGAGAGAGGAAAATATGGTAGTAGAAATTTGCATGGTACTAAAACACCTCTCTATATGCTTAAAATTTTGAAGTTACTCTTGTTTTATCTTCTTATGCTTGTCACTTTGTTCTTCATGAATTTATTTGTGTACAAGATTCCTATGCATAGGAAGTGGGTTAGACTTAAATGTGTTTTGAATTTGCTTTTTGATACTCTCTTTTGCTTCAACTCTTATTTCTTGCGAGTGCATCATTAAAACTGCTGAGCCCATCTTAATGGCTACAAAGAAAGAACTTCTTGGGAGATAACCCATGTGTTTATTTTGCTACAGTACCTCTATTTTATATTTGTGTCTTGGAAGTTGTTACTACTGTAGCAACCTCTCCTTATCTTATTTTTATCGCATTGTTGTGCCAAGTAAAGTCTTTGATAGTAAGGTTCATACTAGATTTGGATTACTGCGTAGAAACAGATTTCTTGCTGTCACGAATCTGGGCCTAATTCTCTGTAGGTAACTCAGAAAATTATGCCAATTTACGTGAGTGATCCTCAGATATGTACGCAACTTTCATTCAATTTGAGAATTTTCATTTGAGCAAGTCTGGTGCCTCTTTAAAATTCGTCTTTACGGACTGTTCTGTTTTGACAGATTCTGCCTTTTATTTCGCATTGCTTCTTTCGCTGTGTTGGGTGGATTTTTTTGTTCCATTACCTTCCAGTAGCTTTGAGCAATGTCCAGAAGTGTTAAGAATGATTGTGTCACCTCTGAACATGTGAGTTTTTGATTATGCACTAACCCTCTAATGAGTTTGTTTCGAGTTTGGTGTGGAGGAAGTTTTCAAGGGTCAAGAGAGGAGGAGGATATACTATGATCAAGAAGAGTGAAGAGTCTAAGCTTGGGGATGCCCCCGTGGTTCATCCCTGCATATTTCAAGAAGACTCAAGCATCTAAGCTTGGGGATGCCCAAGGCATCCCCTTCTTCATCGACAAATTATCAGGTTTCTTCTCTTGAAACTATATTTTTATTCGGTCACATCTTATGTACTTTGCTTGGAGCGTCTGTTTGTTTTTGTTTTTGTTTTTGTTTGAATAAGATCGGATCCTAGCAATCCTTGTTTGGGAGAGAGACACGCTTCGCTTTTTCATATGAACACTTGTTCTTCGCTTTACTTTTAATGTTCAATGATAAAAGTTGGAAGCTACATCACTTATGGTTATTTGGTTGGAATCAGAAAATGCCTCATATTGTCTTGAATAATTTGACACTTGGCAATTGTTTTGAGCTCTCAAGTAGATCATGATTAAGTTTTTTCATGTAGTTTAAACCTATTAGTGGAGAACTACTGTAGAGCTTGTTGAAATTGGTTTGCATGATTGGTCTCTCTTAAGGTCTAGATATTTTCTGGTGAAAGTGTTTGAGCAACAAGGAAGACAGTGTAGAGTATTATAATGCTTGCAATATGTTCTTATGTAAGTTTTGCTGTACCGGTTCATACTTGTGTTTGCTTCAAACAACCTTGCTAGCCAAAGCCTTGTACTGAGAGGAAATGCTTCTCGTGCATCCAAAACCTTGAGCCAACCACTATGCCATTTGTGTCCACCATACCTACCTACTACATGGTATTTCTCCGCCATTCCAAAGTAAATTGCTTGAGTGCTACCTTTAAACAATTCAAAATTTATCACCTCTGATTTGTGTCAATGTTTAATAGCTCATGAGGAAGTATGTGGTGTTTATCTTTCAATCTTGTTGGGCAACTTTCACCAATGGACTAGTGGCTTCATCCGCTTATCCAATAACTTTGCAAAAAGAGCTGGCAATGGGATTCCCAGTCCCAAATTAATTAACAAAAATAGACACTCCTCCATGGTATGTGATTGTTGGACGGCACCCGAAGGATTCGGTTAGCCATGGCTTGTGTAAGCAAAGGTTGGGAGGAGTGTCATCATAATAAAACTAAAATAAAAAGGCACTCTTTCATGGTATGAGATTGTTGGCAGGCACCCGAGGATTCGGTTAGCCATGGTTTGTGAAAGAAAGGTTGGAAGGAGTGCCACCCAAAAATAAAATAAAATGGGAGCCGCTCTTTGAAGGTTTGTCTGGCAAGGGGGTTAGAGTGCCCACTACCATTCGTTGACAACAACAAACACCTCTCAAAACTTTACTTTTATGCTCTCTTTATGTTTTCAAAACCAAAACTCTAGCACAAATATAGCAATCAATGCTTCCCTCTACGAAGGGCCATTCTTTTACTTTATGTTGAGTCAGTTTACCTACTTCCTTCCATCTTAGAAGCAAACACTTGTGTCAACTGTGCATTGATTCTTACATACTTGCTTATTTGCACTTATTATATTACTTTATGTTGACAATTATCCATGAGATATGCATGTTGAAAGTTGAAAGCAACTACTGAAACTTAAATCTTCCTTTGTGTTGCTTCGATGCCTTTACTTTGAATCTATTGCTTTATGAGTTAACTCTTGTGCAAGGCTTTTGATGCTTGTCTTGAAAGTACTCTTCATGAAAAGTTTTGCTATATGTTATCTATTTGTTAGCAACTATAGATTATTGCCTTGAGTCACTTCATTCATCTCATGTGATTTGTAATAGTATGATCAAGGTTATGTAAGTAGCATGTCACTATAGAAATTATTCTTTTTATCGTTTACCTACTCGAGGACGAGTAGGAACTAAGCTTGGGGATGCTGATATGTCTCCAACGTATCCATAATTTCTGATGTTCCATGCTTGTTTTATGACAATACTTACATGTTTTGCTTGCACTTTATGATGATTTTATGCGTTTTCCGGAACTAACCTATTAACGAGATGCCACAGTGCCAGTTCCTGTTTTTTGCTGTTTTTGGTTCCAGAAAGGCTGTTCGGGCAATATTCTCGGAATTGGACGAAATCAACGCCAAACATCCTATTTTTCCCGGAAGCATCCAGAACACCGAAGGAGAGTCGGAGGAGAGCCAGGGGGCCACCACACAGGTGGGCCGCGCGGGCCACACCCTGGCCGCGCCGGCCTGGTGTGGGGCCACCCTGTCGCCCCTCCTGCGCCGCCTCTTCGCCTATTTAAGCCCTTTCGACCTAAAAACGCAGTACCAATTGACGAAACTCCAGAAAGACTCCAGGGGCGCCGCCACCATCGCGAAACTCCGTTTCGGGGGACAGAAGTCTCTGTTCCGGCACCCTGCTGGGACGGGGAAGTGCCCCCGGAAGCCATCTTCATCAACGCCATCGCCTCCATCATGCTCCGTGAGTAGTTCCCCCATGGACTACGGGTTCTAGCTGTAGCTAGTTGGTATTCTCTCCCCCATGTACTTCAATACAATGATCTCATGAGCTGCCTTACATGATTGAGATTCATCTGATGTAATCGGTGTTGTGTTTGTCGGGATCCGATGGATTGTTACGTTATGATTGTCTATCTACAAAGTTTGTGAAGTTATTGTTGCTGCAATCTTGTTATGCTTAATGCTTGTCACTAGGGCCCGAGTGGCATGATCTTAGATTTGAGCTCTATACTTATTGCTTAGATTGTATCTACAAGTTGTATGCACATGTCTATGTCCGGAACCAAAGGCCCCAAAGTGACAGAAATTGGGACAACTGGAGGGAAAGGCTTAGATATGAGGATCACATGTTTTCACCGAGTGTTAATGCTTAGCTCCGGTGCTCTATTAAAAGGAGTACCTTAATTTCCAGTAGATTCCCTAGAGGCCCGGCTGCCACCGGCTGGTAGGACAAAAGATGTTGTACAAGTTTCTCATTGCGAGCACGTATGACTATATATGGAAAACATGCCTACATGATTAATGATCTTGATATTCTGTCTTAATGCTATTTCAATCCTATCAATTGCCCGACTGTAATTTGTTCACCCAACACTTGTTATTGGAGAGTTGCCACTAGTGTAGATAGCTGGGAACCCCGGTCCATCTTTCATCATCATATACTCGTTCTACATGTCATTGGAAGTAGTATCAACTATTTTCTGGTGCCATTGCTCTCATATTACTATTACTGCTGCTGTGTTACTGTTACTACTGCTCTCATATCACTGCTACTTTCACATCACCCCTGTTACTAGTGCTTTTCCAGGTGCAGCTGAATTGACAACTCAGTTGTTAAGGCTTATAAGTATTCTTTACCTCCCCTTGTGTCGAATCAATAAATTTGGGTTTTACTACCCGCGAAGACTGCTGCGATCCCCTATACTTGTGGGTTATCAACTGGCACCTCGGCATCTTGTTAATAGGTTAGTTCCGGAAAATGCATAAAATCATTATAAAGTGTGAGCAAAACATGTAGGTATTGTCATAAAACTAGCATGGAACATCAGAAATTATAGATACGTTGGAGACGTATCAAGCATCCCCAAGCTTAGTTCCTACTCGCCCTTGAGTAGGTAAACGATAAAAAGAATAATTTCTGAAGTGACATGCTACCAACATAATCTTGATCAATACTATTGTAAAGCATATGAGATGAATGAAGTGATTCGAAGCAATGGTAAAGACAATGACTAAACAACTGATCATATAGCAAAGACTTTTCATGAATAGTACTTTCTAGACAAGCATCAATAATCTTGCATAGGAGTTAACTCATAAATCAATAAATTCTTAGTAGAAAGTTTTGAAGCAACACAAAGGAAGATATAAGTTTCAGCAGTTGCTTTCAACTTCAACATGTATATCTCATGGATAATTGTCAACACAAAGTAATATGATGAATGCAAATAAGCAAGTATGTAGGAATCAATGCACACAGTTGACACAAGTGTTTGCTTCTAAGATAGAAAGAGGTAGGTAAACTGACTCAACATAAAGTAAAAGAAAGGCCCTTCACAGAGGGAAGCATGGATTACTATTTTTGTGCTAGAGCTTTTATTTTAAAAACATAGAAACAATTTTGTCAACGGTAGTAATAATTCATATGTGTTATGCATAAGACATCCTATAAGTTGCAAGCCTCATGCATAGAATACCAATAGTGCTCGCACCTTGTCCTAATTAGCTTGGATTTACATGGATTATCATTGCATAACATATGTTTCAACCAAGTGTCACAAAGGGGTACCTCTATGCCGCCTGTACAAAGGTCCAAGGAGATAGATCGCATTTGATTTCTCGTTTTTGATAAATCTCAACTAAGGACATCCATACCGGGACAACATAGAAAACAGATAATGGACTCCTCTTTGATGCATAAGCATTCAACAACAGATAATATTCTCATAAGAGATTGAGGATTAATGTCCAAACTGAAACTTCCACCATGATTCATGGCTTTAGTTAGCGGCCCAATGTTCTTCTCTAACAATATGCATACACAAACCATTTGATCATGATAAATCGCCCTTACTTCAGACAAGACGAACATGCATAGCAACTCACATGATATTCAACAAAGGTGTAATGGTTGATGGCGTCCCCAGAAACATAGTTACCGCTCAACAAGCAACTTATAAGAAATAAGATACATAAGCTACATATTCTTTACCACAATAGTTTTTAAGGCTATTTTCCCATGAGCTATGTATTGCAAAGACAAGGAATGAAATTTTAAAGGTAGCACTCAAGTAGTTTACTTTGGAATGGCAGAGAAATACCACATAGTAGGTAGGTATGGTGGACACAAATGGCATAGGTTTTGGCTCAAGGATTTGGATGCACGGGAAGTATTCCCTCTCAGTACAAGGCTTTGGCTAGCAAGGTTGTTTGAAGCAAACACAAGTATGAACCGGTACATCAAAACTTACATAAGAACATATTGCAAGCATTATAAGACTCTACACTGTCTCCTTGTTGTTCAAACACTTTTACCAGAAAATATCTAGACCTTATAGAGATCCATCATGCAATCCAAATTTCAACAAGCTCTACAGTAGTTCTCCACTAATAGGTTTAAACTACATGATGCAAGAGCTTAAACATGATCTATGAGAGCTCAAAACAATTGCCAAGTATCAAATTATTCAAGATATATACCATTTACCACATGAAGCATTTTCTGTTTCCAACCAAATAGCAATCAACGAAGCGGTTTTCAACTCCGCCATGAACATTAAAAGTAAAAGCGAAGAACACTAGTGTTCATATGAAAAAGCGGAGCGTGTCTCTCTCCCACACAAGGTATGATCCAATTTATTCGGAGAACTAAGATAACAAAATGAAAATAAAAGCACACAGACGCTGCAAGTAAAGTACATAAGATGTGACGGAATAAAAAATATAGTTTCACTAGAGATGACCTGATAAGTTGTCGATGAAGAATGGGATGCCTTGGGCATCCCCAAGCTTAGATGCTTGAGTCTTCTTGAAATATGCAGGGATGAACCACGGGGGCATCCCTAAGCTTAGACTTTTCACTCTTCTTGATCATATTGTATCATCCTTCTCTCTTGACCCTTGAAAACTTCCGCCACACCAAACTTCTCATAAACTTCATTAGAGGGTTAGTGCATAATCAAAAATTCACATATTCAGAGGTGACATAATCATTCTTAACACTTCTGGACATTGCCCAAAGCTACTGAAAGTTAATGGAACAAAGAAATCCATTCAACATAGCAAAAGAGGCAATGCGAAATAAAAGGCAGAATCTGTCAAAACAGAACAGTCCGTAAAGACGAATTTTTTAGAGGCACTTAACAGGCTCAGATGAAAAAGCTCAAAACTAATGAAAGTTGCGTACATATATGAGGATCACGCATGTAAATTGGCAGATTTGTTTGATTCTTCTACAGAGAGATCTACTCAAATTCGTGACAGGTAGAAATCTGTTTCTGCGCAGCAATCCAAATCTAGTATCAACTTTACTATTAGAGACTTTACTTGGCACAACAATACGATAAAATAAAGATAAGGAGAGGTTGCTACAGTAGTAACAACTTCTAAGACACAACAAAACAGTAGCAAAATAAAAACATGGGTTATCTCCCAAGAAGTGCTTTCTTTATAGCCATTAAGATGGGCTCAGTAATTTTAATGATGCTCACATGAAAAATAAGAGTTGAAGCAAAAGGGAGCATCAAGAAGCAAATTCAAAACACATTTAAGCCTAACCCACTTCCTATGAAAAGGAATCTTGTAAATAAACAAGTCATGTAAGCATAATGCAACAAGCATAGAAAGGCAACACAAGCGCAACTTCAATATTCTCAACATAAAGAGGGGAAACTTAATATTATTAAGATGCATATAACCATGTTTTCCTCTCTCATAATAACTTTCAGTAGCATCATTGATGAAATCCACAATATATCCATCACTTAAAACATTCTTATCATGGTTCATGTGCATAAAAGTATCATTATTTTTGGCATAAGAAAAACTCTTCTCATTAATAGTAATTGGAGCAGGATCATTATCAAGAATTTGAACATGGTAAACAAGTTGCATACTAAGGGAATGGTTTTTGGCAATCCCATCATAACTATGACAAGTTTCATAAGGAGAATTATAACATGTGTCATATCCATCTCTATAACGATTATCTAAACCAGAATATATAATATCATCATTTTCACTAAAAGTAAAGGTCTCAAATATAGGATCTTCAAGCACAACATCCCCAAGCTTAGAGCTTTCAATATCAACGTTTGAGGGAACATGAATAGTGCTAACATCATTACTTTCATAATCAGTACCAAAGAGATTTCCAATATTAAAGGTAGTGTGTTCTTCCAAATCATGATCACTAATATGGGTAAAGGGCATAGGAAGATCATTGTACTCAGATTCATTATCATAATAATCATTAGGAGCAACATACTTACGGTTACCTATCGTTATCTCATACACGCGGGGATATGCCGTTACCTCTTTCTTCTTATTCCCCCTCTTCTTCCTCTTCTTCGTTCCCTTCTTCTTCTTCTCCTTCTCCTCGTTCCCTTCTTTAGGAGGAAGAGGCTTGAAGGGAGGCTTCTCCACATAACCTGCTTTATTTCCAGAAACAATGGAAGAAACTTGGGAGGATTCCTCCTTTTCATTAATAAGTTCGAAACACACAGCGGTCCTATCATATTTTGGCAAAGTATCATCTTCTAAAATATTTTGTATGTAAGTATTTGTGTGGCAATTATCAATGCAATAAGAAAGACACCCATGCAGGACACTATTAATATCAAGAGCACTCATATCCACCAAAGAAGTTTTTCTCAATAACTCTTCACACCCCAAAAATAAAGTAAGTTCATCATGCTGATTAGGAATGATTTCATCATCACAATACAAATTTGCAGCACTCATAAGGTTCGAATTATCATTGGAGGAACATTGAAAATTAAAATGACCCACTCTATGGCAAAGTTCACAAATAAAAGGATAGAGGGCACAAACTTTTTCACCAAGATCATCTAGAGCTCTAGACCACTTTCTAGTTTTTTCATTCCTGTGATGGATACAATATTCTTCTTCAATTTTATTCTTTTCACAAGGTCTATGAACTCCACAAAAATTAACATGCTTATAGGAAATAGCATTTTCAGAAGTTTGGGCATGTTTATTGCAATCATTAACAACAATTTCATTTTCCATGCAAGAGTCTTTAAAAGGTTCATGATACATGTACCAATTTTCTTTAGGAACATTAATATGAGAAGCAAAGGCTTTATACCAATCGACCATAATTTGAGGATCAAGACCATATTTAGCACTAAGCTCTTGAAAATCAACAGTTTCAATGAAAGACTTAATGCATTCATATTCATAGTTTATACCTGATTCTTTACCTTTGTCGTTCTCCCAATCTTCAGCGTTCTCCTGAATCCGATCAAGAAGGTCCCATTTAAACTCTTCTTTATTGCGCGTGAATGATCCAGAACAAGTAGTATCCAGCAAGGTTTTATCTTGAAAGGAAAATCTTGCATAGAAATTATCAATGATGATATTACCAGGAAGCTCATGAATGGGGCATTTGAGCATTAAAGACTTCAATCTCCCCCATGCTTGGGCAATACTCTCTCCATCATGAGACCAGAAATTATATATGCGGTTTCGGTCTTTGTGAATTTCACTTGGAGGATAGAATTTAGAATAAAATAGAGGCACAATATCCTTCCAATCAAGAGAATGCCCATCCTTCAGCAGTTTATACCAATGCGCCGCTTTACCAGACAGCGACATAGAGAATAATTTCTTCCTAACTTCATCCATAGAAATACCTGCACACTTGAATACCCCGCATAATTCATGTAAAAACAGTAAATGATCTCCAGGATGAACAGTTCCATCCCCTTCATAGAGGTTATCCACAACACGTTCAATAATTTTCATAGGTATCTTGAAAGGAATATTTTCAATAGGTGGATTTAAAATATCACAAGCATCATTAGAGTTATCGCATATGGGAGATAAAGTATTATCAGAGCAAATTTTCTCCCCTAAAACTGGGAAGCTAAAAGGATCATAAAAACTAGCTTCCCCAAGCTTAGACTTTTCCATAGCATTAGCATTAATTGCGTTCATACTAATAACATTGCTACTAGCATGCAAATAAGGTTCCATAGGTTTTTTAATTTTCGCATCACATAATTCATGTCTTATTTCAGGAAATAGATTAAAAAGCTCACTATTGTTTTCCATTATGCCTAACTAGTGAAAAATAAAAACAAGAAACAAAAAGATGCAATTGCAGGATCTAAAGGAAATAGCTTCGAGCACTCACACACCGGCAACAGTGCTAGGAAATACCTTAGTAGTCGGAGGATGTGAATACCTTTTACCTTACCTCCCCGGCAACGGCGCCAGAAAATAGCTTGGTGTCTACGTGTACTTCTATTCTTGTAGACAGTGTTGGGCCTCTAAGAGCAGAGGTTTGTAGAACAGCAGCAAGTTTCCCTTAAGTGAATCACCCAAGGTTTATCGAACTCAGGGAGGTAGAGGTCAGAGATATCCCTCTCGAGCAACCCTGCAATTATGATACAAGAAGTTTCTTGTTTCCCCAACACACCTAATACACTTGTCAGATGTATAGGTGCACTAGTTCGGCGAAGAGATATTAAAACGCAGGTGGTATAGATGGTGGTAAACGGTAATTGCGATCTGAAGTAAATATTGCAGGAAGTAAAGATGCAGTAAAACAGTAAATAAGCGATGTTTGCAGTATTTGGAAACAAGGCCTAGGGATCCTACTTTCACTAGTGGCCACTCTCAACATTGCAATCATAATTGAATATAAATACAAGCACTTCATCATACTACTCTCCTGTTGAATAAAGAACTCAAATTTATTGGGCAAGTGTGCAAAAGCACACCTCAAAGGCGTATTCCCAAGTACTAATAAACACCCCACACCGTCACCGTGAGCATTCATAGGAGGTACTAACACACCACAATTCATAAGGGAGTTACACACGGCGCACACACTGTCACCATTACACCGAGATCACAGTAACTCCAAAGTTCACATAATAAAACACTTGAATAGCATATGACATCTAGATTGCAAAGCCTACGATCACATAGATGAACAAATAAGTACTACTCTCAAACACTCTCTTGTTGGATAACAAATACCATTCATTGTGTAGGGCTACAAGAGCTCCCTCAAGCCGGAGTAAACAAGCTTCACAACATCCGGAGTTCATATTAAAGTAACCTCTAGAGTGCATAATAGACAAGAGTAACATCTACATATTCATAAAGATCACACCATGGGAGAGAGAGATGAACCACATAGCTACCGGTAGAGCCCTCAGCCTGAGGGGAGAACTACTCCCTCCTCATCATAGGAGACAGCAACGGCGATGAAGATGGCGGTGGTGTCGATGGAGATGACTCCGGGGGCAATTCCCCGTCCCGGCGGCGTGCCGGAACAGAGACTTCTGTCCCCCGAAACGGAGTTTCGCGATGGCGGTGGCATCCCTGGAGTCTTTTTGGAGTTTCGTCAATTGGTGTCGGGTTTTTAGGTCGCGAGGGATCTTATAGGCGAAGAGGCGGCGCAAGGGGGTGCCTGGGGGGC
This sequence comes from Lolium perenne, assembly GCF_019359855.2. Lineage (NCBI taxonomy): Eukaryota > Viridiplantae > Streptophyta > Magnoliopsida > Poales > Poaceae > Lolium > Lolium perenne. The sequence continues at coordinate 196,322,829 of NC_067245.2, forward strand.
CCACCCCATAGGGCGGCGCGCCCCCCCTCTAGGCCGCGCCAGCCTAGGGTGTGGAGGCCCTGGGCCTCCTCTCCGGCTCCCCTTCGGTGTTCTGGTCCGTCTCGGTGAAATAAGATGTTTGGCTTTTGTTTCGTCGAATTCCGAGAATATTGCCCGAACAGCCTTTCTGGAACCAAAAACAGCAGAAAACAGGAACTGGCACCTCGGCATCTTGTTAATAGGTTAGTTCCGGAAAATGCATAAAATCATTGTAAAGTGTGAGCAAAACATGTAGGTATTATCATAAAACTAGCATGGAACATCAGAAATTATAGATACATTGGAGACGTATCACTCATGTAGTAAAAATAACAAGGCAGTACCTTTTAAAACTTCAAACATTTATTAAAAATCAACCATAATTTATTTTGAGTTGATTCCAACTCTCATAATTCACATTTCAAATGCTCTACATGAATATGTAAAAATATAGCATTAGTGTTTACCATGATCATGGGCTAGAGCAAAATAATGGCTATATGGCTATTTCTAGTCCATTTAAATTACCCCAATTTGTTAATTGAATATTATGAGAGGTACCCGGAAAACCAAATCTGATCCCGGGTGCATATGCACCTGGTATGTATAAAACATATTTTCAAAACATAAAAAATTTAGTAAAAAAATTTAGCATATAGAGGGACATGTTCTATGTCTGCACGTAAAGTTTCACATAAAACCAACAATTTTTCTACCCTGTGTAAAAAAGACAAATAATGCCTCAAAAAATAGACTATTTTAGCACCAAAGATTTGTCTTTTTTGCACAAGGCACGAGACATATCGGTTTTTGCTGAAACAACTTTGTAAGCATGTAATATGTCAAGGTATACACGGGGATTTTTTATTTGTATTTTTCTAACATTTTAAAATATGTTTAATATGCATTTCAAATAAAGGGTGCATATGCACCCGGGTGTAGAAACACCCTGTCCGAGAGGTACCCTCTCACTTAAATCAATGTCCCAAGTAATTCAATGTGAGGTAATGACCTTAGTCTATAGAACCTCATATTTTATTACTTAGTGATATTAAATTGTTTCCAAAGTAATGTTTAAATGGTATGAGATGTAGTATCTCATTTAAATCATTTTCCCAAATGATAAATATGAAGTGGTGACTTTGGTCAACATGATCTCATACTTCTTGTTTAAGGATATTATATCTTAGTAATATTCAATGAGAGGAAATTATTTTTCTTAAAAAGAAAACAAAGCCAACCACAATATTAAAAATGGTGTGATGCTAGATTAGCTTGTGTGAGCCACTTGATTGTTAAGTACTTAAGTATTGTTTGGTGATTGTGTACCTCATATTCATTTATAGACGCTAGTACCGAGTGCTACGAGGAAGAAGACGTCTACGAAGAAGAAGAAAACTTTGATCACTACACCAGTCAAGGCAAGCTATACTCTTGCAAGCTACCCTAGTGCAAGCTCTACTAGAGCAAGGCACCATTACAATGTTATTTTGTGTTTAAGGATTCCAATCCCAAGATTTTATCTTGTGAGCTTTTACTATTGGTTATCAAAGTTTATTTTGTTCATAGTTCACTTTGGTCTAGATATGGATTATTACAAGAGTATCAAAGTTAGCCTAGAGAGCTACAAGTTAGTTAGCACCCCTCATGACTAGTTGCTAGTGCTAAAACTAAAATTGACTACTCTAGATGGGACATGTGAATCAAATGACTTTGAAAACCTTAGAATGATGAGTCATTCTATTGAAAGTTTGAAGGTGAATATGATCTCTGAATGACAAGGTGAATTTGATAAAACTGATGATTGGGTTCGGATGCTATACCATTCCAATTTTAGAGTACCCCCACAATACCTGATTATGGGTAGGGCTTAACTGGAAATTTATGCACTTTAGTATGGGTTCCCTCTAAACAAGCGTCATAGGGGTTATGCCGAGGCTGCCTCCGTGAAGTGTGAAATGATGTGAAAATGAGGTGAATGTCTTACCCAAGACCTGTGCAGTTCACAGGATGGCAGATTGCCATCACTGGGAGGCCAAGCTTATGGGGGAGGTGCCTATACTAGGGTATGTAAGTGAAAGGTTAATGGTTGACGATCCGCATACTGAGTATGATTATTCAGGGCTATCCCTGATAGATGTAATCAAAAGTTGTGGCACAAGTGTACAACCTCTGCAGAGTGTTAAACCTATTCGAATAGCCGTGTCCACGGTCATGGACGGTTGGATGGCCATACTGTTCCGTTGTCAAATGTTTTCTAAAAATGAATGGTGACTTGAAAGGTGAATTTGACTCGATCACAACAGAGTTGTGGGAATGACACTAATGTTCCCATTTGAGTATAGTTAGACAAATAAAGAGTCTTTTATTAGTAAGTGCTTATGAAATAAAACTGGCTTTATGCAAATAAACCTAGAGCTTAGAACCCCCTTACTATTGTTGATAGTGCTTACACTAGTATTAGTTTGCGAGTACTTTAAAGTACTCATGGCTGTGTCCCTGGCTATTCAAATGGCCAGACTATGAAGAAGAGCACCAGTACCAAGATGATGGACAACATGATGTCTACGATAACTAGGCTCGTCTCCTGACGTCAAGCGTTGCCTATGGAATAGATGGACCACTACTACTTCGCTTCCGCTATGTGTTTTGTATGTTGATCTGTGATGTCTACTTCCCCCTCCTTTTCCTGTAGACAGTGTTGGGCCTCCAAGAGCAGAGGTTTGTATAACAGCAGCAAGTTTTCCCTTAAGTGGATCACCCAAGGTTTATCGAACTCAGGGAGGAAGAGGTCAAAGATATCCCTCTCATGCAACCCTGCAACCACAAAGCAAGAAGTCTCTTGTGTCCCCAACACACCTAATAGGTGCACTAGTTCGGCGAAGAGATAGTGAAATACAGGTGGTATGAATAAGTATGAGCAGTAGCAACGGTGCCAGAAAATAGCTTGCTGGCGTGTAGTTGATGGGTGTAGTATTGCAGCAGTAGTAACGCAGTAAAACAGTAAACAAGCAGCGATAGCAGTATTTAGGAACAAGGCCTAGGGATTACACTTTCACTAGTGGACACTCTCAACATTGATCACATAACAGAATAGATAAATGCATACTCTACACTCTTGTTGGATGATGAACACATTGCGTAGGATTACACGAACCCTCAATGCCGGAGTTAACAAGCTCCACAATTAATGTTCATATTTTAGTAACCTTATAGTGTAAGATAGATCAATTCGACTAAACCAAGTACTAACATAGCATGCACACTGTCACCTTCATGCATATGTAGGAGGAATAGATCATATCAATACTATCATAGCAATAGTTAACTTCATAATCTACAAGAGATCATAATCATAGCATAGACCAAGTACTAACACGGATGCACACACTGTCACCATTACATCGTGCAGGAGGAATAGAACTACTTTAATAACATTGCTAGAGTAGCACATAGATAAATTGTGATACAAAACTCATATGAATCTCAATCATGTAAAGCAGCTCATGAGATTATTGTATTGAGGTACATGGGAGAGAGATGAACCACATAGCTACCGGTACAGCCCCGAGCCTCGATGGAGAACTACTCCCTCCTCATGGGAGCAGTAGCGGTGATGAAGATGGCGGTGGAGATGGCAGCGGTGTCGATGGAGAAGCCTTCCGGGGGCACTTCCCCGTTCCGGCGGCGTGCCGGAACAGAGACTCCTGTCCCCCAGATCTTGGCCTCGCGATGGCGGCGGCTCTGGAAGGTTTCTGTGGGTTTCGTCGAACATGTCGAAGTTTTAGGTCACGACGGCTTAAATAGGTGAAGAGTCGGAGTCGGAGGGGCCACGGGCTGCCCAAACCATAGGGGGGCGCGCCCCCCCTTGGGCCGCGCCGCCCTAGGGTGTGGGGCCCCCCTGGCACCCCTCTGGCCTTTCTCCGGTGCTCTGGAAGCTTCGCGTATTTCTAAGACTTTCGGTGTTGATTTCGTCCGATTCCGAAAATATTTCCTTACTAGGATTTCTGAAACCAAAAATAGCAGAAAACAGCAACTGGCCTCTCGGCATCTCGTCAATAGGCTAGTTCCGGAAAACGCATAAAAATGATATAAAGTGTGAACAAAACATGTTGGTATTGTCATAAAACAAGCATGGAACATCGGAAATTATAGATACGTTGGAGACGTATCAGCATCCCCAAGCTTAGTTCCTACTCGTCCTCGAGTAGGTAAACGATAAAAGATAATTTCTGAGGTGACATGCTACCAACATAATCTTAATCATACTATTGTAAAGCATATGAGATGAATGCAGCGATTAGAAACAACGTAAATGCAATGAGTAAACAATTGAATCATATAGCAAAGACTTTTCATGAATAGTACTTTCGAGACAAGCATCAACAAGTCTTGCATAAGAGTTACTCATAAAGCAATAAATTCTTAGTAAAGATATTGAAGCAACACAATGGAAGATTAAGTTTCAGCGGTTGCTTTCAACTTGTAACATGTATATCTCATGGATAGTTGTCAATGCAAAGCAATATAACAAATGCAATATGCAAATATATAGGAATCAATGCACAGTTCACACAAATGTTTGCTTCTTGAGGTAGAGAGAGATAGGTGAACTGACTCAACAATAAAAGTAAAAGAATGGTCCTTCAAAGAGGAAAGCATCGATTGCTATATTTGTGCTAGAGCTTTTATTTTGAAAACATGAAACAATTTTGTCAACGGTAGTAATAAAGCATATGTATCATGTAAATTATATCTTACAAGTTGCAAGCCTCATGCATAGTATACTAATAGTGCCCGCACCTTGTCCTAATTAGCTTGGACTACCGGATCATCACAATGCACATGTTTTAACCAAGTGTCATAAAGGGGTACCTCTATGCCGCCTGTACAAAGGTCTAAGGAGAAAGCTCGCATTGGATTTCTCGCTATTGATTATTCTCAACTTAGACATCCATATCGGGACAACATAGACAACAGATAATGGACTCCTCTTTTATGCATAAGCATGTAACAACAATTAATAATTTTCTCATATGAGATTGAGGATGTATGTCCAAAACTGAAACTTCCACCATGGATCATGGCTTTAGTTAGCGGCCCAATGTTCTTCTCTAACAATATGCATGCTTAACCATAGGGTGGTAGATCGCTCTTACTTCAGACAAGATGAACATGCATAGCAACTCACATGAAATTCAACAAAGAGTAGTTGATGGCGTCCCCAGTGAACATGGTTATCGCACAACAAGCAACTTAATAAGAGATAAAGTGCATAAGTACATATTCAATACCACAATAGTTTTTAAGCTATTTGTCCCATGAGCTATATATTGCAAAGGTGAATGATGGAATTTTAAAGGTAGCACTCAAGCAATTTACTTTGGAATGGCAGGAAATACCATGTAGTAGGTAGGTATGGTGGACACAAATGGCATAGTGTTGTTTGGCTCAAGGATTTGGATGCATGAGAAGTATTCCCTCTCGATACAAGTTTTAGGCTAGCAAGGTTATTTGAAACAAACACAAGGATGAACCGGTGCAGCAAAACTTACATAAAAGACATGTTACAAGCATTATAAGACTATACATCGTCTTCCTTGTTGTTCAAACACCTCACTAGAAAATATCTAGACTCTAGAGAAACCACTCATGCAAACCAAATTTTAACAAGCTCTATGTTTTTCTTCACTAATAGGTGCAAGGTATATGATGCAAGAGCTTAAACATGAGCACAAAAATTGCCAAGTATCACATTACCCAAGACATTATAGCAATTACTACATGTATTATTTTCCAATTCCAACCATATAACAATTTAACGAAGAAGAAAACTTCGCCATGAATATTATGAGCTAAGAACACATGTGTTCATACGAACCAGCGGAGCGTGTCTCTCTCCCACACAAGCATTTATTCAACAAAAACAAAAACAAGAAACATACTGACGCTCCAAGAAAAGCACATAAGATGTGACCGAATAAAAATATAGTTTCAAGAGAAGGAACCTGATAATTTGTCGATGAAGAAGGGGATGCCTTGGGCATCCCCAAGCTTAGACGCTTGAGTCTTCTTGAAATATGCAGGGATGAACCACCGGGGCATCCCCAAGCTTAGACTTTTCACTCTTCTTGATCATAGTATATCATCCTCCTCTCTTGACCCTTGAAAACTTCCTTCACACCAAACTTCTCATAAACTTCATTAGAGGGGTTAGTACATAATCAAAAACTCACATGTTCAGAGGTGGCACAATCATTCTTAGCACTTCTGAACATTGCTCAAAGCTACTGGAAGGTAATGGAACAAAGAAATCCACCCAACACAGCGAAAGAAGCAATGCGAAATAAAAGGCAGAATCTGTCAAAACAGAACAGTCCGTAAAGACGAATTTTTAATAAATACTTCCGTTGCTCAGATCAGAAAACTCAAAACTAATAAAAGTTGCGTACATATCTGAGGAACACGCACGTAAATTTGCATATTTTTCTGATTTTTCTACAGAGAAAACAGCCCAGATTCGTGACAGATAGAAATCTGTTTCTGCGCAGAAATCCAAATCTAGTACCAACCTTCGATTAGAGGCTTCACTTGGCACAACAAAACACAAAACTAAGATAAGGAGAGGTTGCTACAGTAGTAAACAACTTCCAAGACACAAAATAAAACAAATTACTGTAGCAAAATAACACAAGGGTTATCTCCCAAGAAGTTCTTTCTTTATAGCCATTAAGATGGGCTCAGCAGTTTTAATAATCCATTCGCGGGAAATAGTATTTGAAGCAAAAGAGAGCTTCAAGAGGCAAATTCAAAACAAATTTAAGTCTAACATGCTTCCTATGAAGAGGAATCTTGTACACGAATGAATTCATGAAGAACAAAGTGACAAGCATAAGAGGATAAAACACGAGTAACTTCAAGATTCTCAACATAAAGAGGGGAAACTTAATATTATTAAGATGCATATAACCATATTTCCCTCTCTCATAATAACTTTAAGTAGCATCATTGATGAAATCCACAATATACCCATCACTTAAAACATTCTTATCATGGTTCATATGCATAGAAGTATCATTAATTTTGGCATAAGAAGAGTTATTCTCATTAATAGTAATTGGAGCAAGATTATTATCAAGAATTTGAACATGGTAAACAAGTTGCATATTAAAAGAATTGTTTTTGGTAATCCAATCATGACTATGACAAGTTTCATAAGGATAATTATAACCTATATCATAGCATTCTTTATAATAATCATCAAAGATCGGAGGCAAAGTGTCATCATAAGAAATAGAATAGTTATCTTTCACAGTCGGTTTATCTATGACCATACCATCATTGTTATTAGAAGGAGATGTATCAAACACATAATGATCAGTGGCAAAAGGATTTTCAAACAACTCTTCCCCAAGCTTACAGCTTTCTATATTATTATGGGAGGAAGCATGGATAGCACTGACACTATGGCAATTATTATCATCATTTTCAGAATTAGTTTCCCAGAGATTTGCAATATCAAAAGTAGTGTGCTCATTCAAATCATGATCACTAATGTATGTAGAGAGCATAGGAAGATCATCGTATTTAGATTCATTATCACAATAATCATTAGGAGCAACATACTTACGGTTACCTAGCGTTATCTCATTCACGCGGGGATACGCCGTTACCTCTTTCTTTTTATTCTCCTTCTTCTTCTTCTTCTTCTTCTTCTTCTTCTTCGTTCCCTTCTTCTTCTTCTTCTTCTCTTCCTTCTCCTCGTTCCCTTCTTTAGGAGGAAGAGGCTTGAAGGGTAGCTTGTCCGCATAACCTGATTTACTTTCAGAAACAATAGAAGAAACTTGGGAGGATCCCTCCTTTTCATTAATTAGTTGAAAACACACAGCGGTCCTATCATATTTTGGCAAGGTGTCATCTTCTAAAATATTTTGTATGTAAGTATTTGTATAGCTATTATCAATACAATAAGAAAAACACCCATGCAGGACATCATCAATATCAAGATCACTCATATGTAACAAAGAGATTTTTCTCGACAATTCTTCACACCCCAAAAATAAAGTAAGTTCATCATGCTGATTAGGAGTAATTTCATCATCACAATACAAATTTGCAGCACTCATTGGGTTCAAATTATCATTGGAGGAGCATTGAAAATTAAAATGACCCACTTCATGGCAAACTTCACAAATAAAAGGATAGAGGGCACAAACTTTTTTACCAAGATCATCTAGAGCCCTAAGCCACTTTCTAGTTTTTTCAGTAGTATGATGGATACAATATTCATCTTTGATTTGATTAATTCCACAAGGTCTATGTATTCCACAAAAATTAACATGCTTATAGGAAATAGCATTCTTAGGAGTTTGAGCATGCTTATTGCAATAATTAACAACAATTTCATTCTTCATGCAAGCCTCTTTAAAAGGTTCATGATACTTATCAAAATTCTTCTTAGGCAATTCAAAATGAGAAGCAAAGGCTTTATAAAGATTTGCAGCAACTTGAGAGTCAAGACCATAAGTAGCACTCATATTTCGAAATTTATCGGTATCCATAAAGGCTTCAATGCATTCATAATCATAATTTATACCTGACTCTTTACCTTTGTCGTCCTCCCATCCTTCAGCGTTGTCCTCAATCCGATCAAGAAGATCCCACCTGGCTTCAACCTCCTTGCTTGTGAAAGATCCCTCCGAACACGCGTCCAGATAGTCCTTGTGTTGTCCTGAAAGCCTCGCATAAAAATTATTAACAATAACATTACGGGGGAGCTCATGAATGGGACATTTGAGCATTAGTGATTTCAATCTCCCCCACGCTTGAGAAATACTCTCTCCATCACGAGGATAAAAGTTATAAATATAATTCCTATCAATATGCACTTCATGCGGAGGATAAAATTTAGAATAAAAGAGAGATGCAATTTCCTCCCAACCAAGAGAATGTCTATTCTCCAACAATTTATACCAATGCGCCGCTTTACCAGACAGCGAAACGGAGAATAGCTTCTTCTTCACTTCATCCATAGAGATACCTGCACACTTGAATAACCCGCATAATTCGTGCAAAAACAGTAAATGATCTCTAGGATGGACAGTTCCATCCCCTTTATAGTGATTGTCCATAACACATTCAATAATTTTCATAGGTATTTTATACGGAATACTTTCAGCAGGTGGATTCAAAATATCAGAAGCATCATTAGAGTTATCGCATATGGGAGATAAAGCATTATCAGAACAAATTTTCTCCCCTAAAGATGGGAAGCTAAAAAGATCACAAAAACTAGCTTCCCCAAGCTTAGACTTCTCCATAGCATTAGCAGTAATTGCATTCATACTAATAACATCGCTACTAACATGCAAATAAGGTTCCATAGGTTTTTTAATTTTTGCATCAAACAATTCTAAATTAGGAAAAAGACTAAAAAGCTCACCAATTTTTTTGTTGTTTTCCATTATGCCTAACTAGTGTAAACAAGAAACAAAAAGTTGCAACTACAGGATCTAAAGGAAATAGCTTCGAGTACTTACAATGGCGGAAAATAGCTTGGTAGCCGAGGTCCGGAGTGTGAGTACCTTTTACCTTTCCTCCCCGGCAACGGCGCCAGAAAATAGCTTGATGTCTACTTCCCCCTCCTTTTCCTCAGACGGTGTTGGGCCTCCAAGAGCAGAGGTTTGTAGAACAGCAGCAAGTTTTCCCTTAAGTGGATCACCCAAGGTTTATCGAACTCAGGGAGGAAGAGGTCAAAGATATCCCTCTCATGCAACCCTGCAACCACAAAGCAAGAAGTCTCTTGTGTCCCCAACACACCTAATAGGTGCACTAGTTCGGCGAAGAGATAGTGAAATACAGGTGGTATGAATAAGTATGAGCAGTAGCAACGGTGCCAGAAAATAGCTTGCTGGCGTGTAGTTGATGGGTGTAGTATTGCAGCAGTAGTAACGCAGTAAAACAGTAAACAAGCAGCGATAGCAGTATTTAGGAACAAGGCCTAGGGATTACACTTTCACTAGTGGACACTCTCAACATTGATCACATAACAGAATAGATAAATGCATACTCTACACTCTTGTTGGATGATGAACACATTGCGTAGGATTACACGAACCCTCAATGCCGGAGTTAACAAGCTCCACAATTAATGTTCATATTTTAGTAACCTTATAGTGTAAGATAGATCAATTCGACTAAACCAAGTACTAACATAGCATGCACACTGTCACCTTCATGCATATGTAGGAGGAATAGATCATATCAATACTATCATAGCAATAGTTAACTTCATAATCTACAAGAGATCATAATCATAGCATAGACCAAGTACTAACACGGATGCACACACTGTCACCATTACATTGTGCAGGAGGAATAGAACTACTTTAATAACATTGCTAGAGTAGCACATAGATAAATTGTGATACAAAACTCATATGAATCTCAATCATGTAAAGCAGCTCATGAGATTATTGTATTGAGGTACATGGGAGAGAGATGAACCACATAGCTACCGGTACAGCCCCGAGCCTCGATGGAGAACTACTCCCTCCTCATGGGAGCAGCAGCGGTGATGAAGATGGCGGTGGAGATGGCAGCGGTGTCGATGGAGAAGCCTTCCGGGGGCACTTCCCCGTTCCGGCGGCGTGCCGGAACAGAGACTCCTGTCCCCCAGATCTTGGCCTCGCGATGGCGGCGGCTCTGGAAGGTTTCTGTGGGTTTCGTCGAACGTGTCGAAGTTTTAGGTCACGACGGCTTAAATAGGCGAAGAGTCGGAGTCGGAGGGGCCACGGGCTGCCCAAACCATAGGGGGGCGCGCCCCCCTTGGGCCGCGCCGCCCTAGGGTGTGGGGCCCCCCTGGCACCCCTCTGGCCTTTCTCCGGTGCTCTGGAAGCTTCGCGTATTTCTAAGACTTTCGGTGTTGATTTCGTCCGATTCCGAAAATATTTCCTTACTAGGATTTCTGAAACCAAAAACAGCAGAAAACAGCAACTGGCCTCTCGGCATCTCGTCAATAGGTTAGTTCTGGAAAACGCATAAAAATGATATAAAGTGTGAACAAAACATGTTGGTATTGTCATAAAACAAGCATGGAACATCGGAAATTATAGATACGTTGGAGACGTATCAATCTGTAGATCAACTGTTGTTGAATATTGGATCATGTGATCCCTTGTTGTAAGACGATTATGGTTTGTAATGAATAATGTTCTGTGATATCAACTGTTATGTCTCGCAAAAACAATCTTCCTGGGATTGCGATGTATGGCATAATAGGCATCTGGAATTAAAAATGCGGGTGTTGACAGATAAGGTGATCGAGCTGATCAACGAAGATATCTATCGGCGGGATATGTAGAAGTTAACAAAAAAGTAAGTTCCGTCAACTGCATATAGAGTGTATCATGCAAATTCCTCTTAGCAGCAGAGCCCTTCTCGATCTGGCCGGAGTGTTGAGTTTCGGAAGGCGCCGCCGACGAATGTAACAGTGCTTTTTTTGCCTGGAGTTTGCTGAATTGGTAGTATTCGGTCGTGCGTACCCATGCTTTTATTCCAACCGTTTGGTTCCGGAGGGAGTGGCGCAAAGCTCTGTTCTGTGTTGGCATCAAGAGACATATTGGTCCATGATGCAATCAGAAGAAGGAAATAACATGAAGGCTGGATTGGAGGACTAGCTAAGGGAGGTTCAAGTCTCCATGTTATTGAGGGACTTGCTTGGTGTTCCGGGCTCCGCATCAGTGGTATGAAAGTGGGGGCGGCAGCACAGGTGAAATTCAGAGTCTTACCTTTTAAGGTGAAAACCCAAGGTCTGACCTTAACTGGTTGTGCCTGGCAATGATCTTATTGGAGGCATTGTTTTGAGAGCGGGGACTATCTTTATGGTGAAAACCTTAGATCTTTGGTCGGACGACGATGGCGCTGGTGCACCATTCCTTTCTTAGAGGCATCTTTTTTGGAGAGTCAGTATTTCAGGTGTTGTCTTGGTGGTGGTTGTATTGTTGTTGCTAGGCCTGAGATGCTTTAGCGGGATTTTTGTTTCTTAATTTTCTTTTCTATTTTTTGTTTGTGTGCATCCGTACTGCCATTAGGGTGTTGCATTGTTGCAGAGGCTATGTGTAATTGGTATCTTTTAATATTAATATATTCCTTTTATCGAAAAAAGCAGAGTAGCATGGGACTGGGATGCTTGGGCCCATGACAATTCTGATATGTACATGGTCAGATCCGCCTACCATATGCTTGTTTCGCAGGTTGGAGATTGGAGAGGAACAAAGTAGGACGACTATTTATTCCTCCCGGAGCCCAGAGGATATGTGGAAGTGAGTGTGGAGCGTGAAGATAGTACCAAAGGTGTCTGCATTTTGGTGGCGGGTTATGCGAGGCATTGTGCCGGACTACTCAACCGCCACACGGAGGCATGTTAGAGAATATAATGCATGTTCGTCTGCATATCCACTTCAAAAACATAGCTCCATGCATTAGCGAATGCTCTCACGAAGTTTTGTTCCGGACAACATCAAGGTATATTATCAAGATTAAGTTACCAAAATTGCACCCCGACACTTGGGCTGCAGATATTAACTATGAACCATGGTGTTCAAAAGAGGAACGAGCCAAGCTGATCAAGGATTTGATCCTAGTGTGGCAGTAAGACGCATGACACAAAGCTGGAACTTGAGCTAGCACCGAAGAATCTTGCCTCTAAGGGGCTCGGCCGAAATGCACCTATTATGGACCAAGCAATGATATCATTAAACATGATGTGGATGGTGTCATTAACGTCCATGAGATGGTGGCTCCGAGCGGAGGCATGTTAAGATATGAATCAGGTGGCTTCAAAGGAGAATGGTGCAAGGCATACTCCGAGATTGTAGATCCTCTCATTTTGGAAGCACTAGACTGCGTGATGTTGTGGTCTTCGCCCAAGCTCAAAACTCCAGTGGCATCACTATTGGGACTGACTATTCCGACCTAGTGATTACTTGGGAAGCTAGGAGTCCGACTGTTCAAACTATGATCGTCATCGTTCAGCTATTTCTGTAGTTTTCAGGTTGGGCAGCAGTACCGCATGTGGCAGAGGTAGTACTTCTTATCCTTTGTTGTAACCTTCGTGACCGGCAATACCGGTCCAGTACCGTGTAAGCACTTTGCACTCTCTGTATTTCCTGCGGTGCTAGGCCGATAGCCCGGTAGTACCGCCTATTGCAAATTTACGTGCAATAGCTGAGACTCGCCATGTAGTACCACTCCATTTTCTTCTTTTTGTGAACCATTGATACGTCTCAAACGTATCCATAATTTCCTATGTTCCATGCTACTTTTATGATGATACTCACATGTTTTATACACACTTTATGTCATTATTATGCATTTTCCGGCACTAACCTATTGACGAGATGCCGAAGAGCCAGTTGCTATTTTCTGCTGTTTTTGGTTTCAGAAATCCTAGTAAGGAAATATTCTCGGAATTGGACGAAATCAACGCCCAGGGGCTTATTTTTCCACGAAGCTTCCAGAAGACCGAAAGGGAAACGAAGTGGGGCGACGAGGCGGCTACACAACAGGGCGGCGCGACCCAGGTGCTGGCCGCGCGGCCCTAGCGTGTGGGCCCCTCGTGAGACCCCCTGACCTACCTCTTCGCCTACTTAAAGTCTTCGTCGCAAAACCCCCAGTACCGAGAGCCACGATACGGAAAACCTTCCAGAGACGCAGCCGCCGCCAATCCCATCTCGGGGGATTCAGGAGATCGCCTCCGGCACCCTGCCGGAGAGGGGAATCATCTCCCGGAGGGCTCTTCATCGCCATGATCGCCTCCGGATCGATGTGTGAGTAGTTCACCCCTGGACTATGGGTCCATAGCAGTAGCTAGATGGTCGTCTTCTCCTCATTGTGCTATCATGTTAGATCTTGTGAGCTGCCTATCATGATCAAGATCATCTATTTGTAATGCTACATGTTGTGTTTGTTGGGATCTGATGAATATTGAATACTATGTCAAGTTGATTATCAATCTATCATATATGTTGTTTATGTTCTTGCATGCTCTCCGTTGCTAGTAGAGGCTCTGGCCAAGTTGATACTTGTGACTCCAAGAGGGAGTATTTATGCTCGATAGTGGGTTCATGCCTCCATTGAATCTGGGACAGTGACAGAAAGTTCTAAGGTTGTGGATGTGCTGTTGCCACTAGGGATAAAACATCGATGCTTTGTCTAAGGATATTTGTGTTGATTACATTACGTACCATACTTAATGCAATTATCTGTTGCTTGCAACTTAATACCAGAAGGGGTTCGGATGATAACCTGAAAGTGGACTTTTTAGGCATAGATGCATGCTGGATAGCGGTCTATGTACTTTGTCATAATGCCCTGATTAAATCTCATTGTACTCATCATGATATTTGTATGTGCATTGTTATGCCTTCTTTATTTGTCAATTGCCCAACTGTAATTTGTTCACCCAACATGCTATTTATCTTATGGGAGAGACACCACTAGTGAACTGTGGACCCCGGTCCTATTCTTTACATCTGAAATACAATCTACTGCAATTGTTCTTTACTGTTCTTCGCAAACATCATCATCCACACTATACGGTTAATCCTTTGTTACAGCAAGCCGGTGAGATTGACAACCTCACTGTTACGTTGGGGCAAAGTACTTTGATTGTGTTGTGCAGGTTCCACGTTGGCGCCGGAATCCCTGGTGTTGCGCCGCACTACATTTCGCCGACATCAACCTTCAACGTGCTTCTTCGCTCCTCCTGGTTCGATAAACCTTGGTTTCTTTCTGAGGGAAAACTTGCTACTGTCTGCATCACACCTTCCTCTTGGGGTTCCCAACAGACGTGTGTTAACTGCACGTATCAAACATATTTTCTGGCGCCGTTGCCGGGAAGATCAAGACACGCTGCAAGGGGAGTCTCCACTTCCAATCTCTTTACTTTGTTTTTGTCTTGCTTTATTTTATTTACTACTTTATTTGCTGCACTAAAACAAAACACAAAAAATTAGTTTCTAGTTTTACTTTATTTACTGTCTTGTTCTCTATATCAAAAACACAAAAAAAATTAGTTACTTGCATTTACTTTATTTACATTTTGTTTATTTCATCATGTTTCCTCCTAAGTACACTCTAAAAGACATACCGGTAGGCCGAGGGTCTATAATTGGAAGAGATAATATAGAAGATTTTTTCACTCATGTTAGTATAGCTGAAGATTTTGAAGATAGACACTTGGTAGAACTTGCTCCTACTTATGAAATTACTGCTGCCTCTTTAGTACACATGTTGGAGACTAAATTTGTTAATCTCAATCCTATAATTCAGCATATGTTTCTCACACTCTCTGATATGGAGGAAGGAGAAAAGAAAGATTTTGTCTTAGAAACCCTTCTTAAAGAATTTGGTGGTGTAGCAAGAGAGGCTAGAAAAGTCTTTATTAAATATAAGATGCTTGGTTCTTACACCAACTTTGCTAGTACCCTTGAAAAGATGGACATTGATAGAATAAAGTACACTAATAATGTTAATGATGGAGGGGATATTAAGACATCAATACCTTGCAAGCTCGTAGAAATGTTCGAGGCACTAGAAAAGAATTATGATTGGATTGTTCCTGAAAATTTGTTTGATGAGAATAGCAAGCCTAAGAGTAATGAAAAAGGAGCCTCTGAAACTTACATAGATAAGATAACATGTATAGTTGAGAAAACTCCAAACTCCTCTGTCGATGCTTCATCTCTTGATAATACTTGATTCACACTTTCTGCGCCTAGCTGAAAGGCGTTAAAGAAAAGCGCTTATGGGAGACAACCCATCATTTTACTTCTGCACTTTTGTTTTATATTTGAGTCTTGGAAGTTGTTACTACTGTAGCAACCTCTCCTTATCTTTATTTTATTGCATTGTTGTGCCAAATAAAGTCTTTGATAGTAAAGTCAATACTAGATTTGGATTACTGCGCAGAAACAGATTTCTTGCTGTCACGAATGTTGGCAGGGTTCTCTGTAGGTAACTCAGAAAAATCTGCCAATTTACGTGCATGATCCTCAGATATGTATGCAACTTTCATTCAATTTGAGCATTTTCATCTGAGCAAGTTAAGTGCCCCTGGAAAATTCATCTTTACGGACTGTTCTGTTTTGACAGATTCTGCCTTTTATTTCGCATTGCCTGTTTTGCTATGTTTGATAGATTTCTTTGTTCCATTAACTTTCAGTAGCTTTGTGCAATGTCCAGAAGTGTTAAGAATGATTATGTCAACTCTGAATGTATGAATTTTCAATTATGCACTAACCCTCTAATGAGTTTGTTTTGAGTTTAGTATGGAGGAAGTTTTCAAGGGTCAAGAGAGGAGGATGATACAATATGATCAAGAAGAGTGAAAAGTCTAAGCTTGGGGATGCCCCCGTGGTTCATCCCTGCATATTTTAAGAAGACTCAAGCATCTAAGCTTGGGGATGCCCAAGGCATCCCCTTCTTCATCGACAACTTATCAGGTCACCTCTAGTGAAACTATATTTTTATTCAGTCACATCTTATGTGCTTTGCTTGGAGCGTCTGTTTGTTTATTTTTTGTTTTCGTTTGAATAAAATCGGATCCTAGCATTCTTTATGTGGGAGAGAGACACGCTCCGCTGTTGCATATGAACACATGTGTTCTTAGCTTTATTCTTAATGTTCATTGCGAAGGTTGAACTACCTCGTTCATTGTTATATGGTTGGAAACGGAAAATGCCGCATGTGGTAAATGGTATAATGTCTTGAATAATTTGATACTTGGCAATTGTTGTGCTCATATAGATCATGTTTAAGCTCTTGCATCATGTACCTTGCACCTATTAATGAAGAACTACATAGAGCTTGTTAAAATTTGGTTTGCATGATTGGTCTCTCTAAGTCTAGATATTTTCTGGTTGAGGTGTTTGAACAACAAGGAGACGATATAAAGTCTTATAATGCTTACAATATGTTTATATGTGAGTCTTGCTGCACCATTTCATACTTGAGTTTGCTTCAAACAACCTTGCTAGCCTAGCCTTGTATTGAGAGGGATTCTTCTCGTGCATCCAAATCCTTGAGCCAAAACTATGCCATTTGTGTCCACCATACCTACCTACCACATGTTATTTCTCCGCCATTCCAAAGTACATTACTTGAGTGCTACCTTTAAACTTCTATTCTTTGCCTTTGCAATATATAGCTCATGGGAAAATAGCCTTAAAAACTATTGTGGTGAAGAATATGTACTTATGTATCTTATTTCTTAATAAGTTGCTTGTTGAGCGGTAACCATGTTTCTGGGGACGCCATCAACTTTTACCTTTGTTGAATATCATGTGAGTTGCTATGCATGTTCGTCTTGTCTGAAGTAAGGGCGATTTTCATGATCAAATGGTTTGAGTATGCATATTGTTAGAGAAGAACATTGGGCCGCTAACTAAAGCCATGAATCATGGTGGAAGTTTCAGTTTGGACACAAATCCTCAATCTCTTATGAGAATATTATCTGTTGTTGAATGCTTAAGCATTAAAAGAGGAGTCCATTATCTGTTGTCTATGTTGTCCCGGTATGGGTGTCTAAGTTGAGAATGATCAAAAGCGAGAAATCCAATGTGAACCTTCTCCTTAGACCCTTGTACAGGCGGCATAGAGGTACCCCTTTGTGACACTTGGTTGAAACATATGTTATGCAATGATAATCCATGTTAATCCAAGCTAATTAGGACAAGGTGCGAGCACTATTAGTATACTATGCATGAGGCTTGCAACTTATAGGATATTTTATACATAACACATATGATTTATTACTACCGTTGACAAAATTGTTTCTTGTTTTCAAAATGAAAAGCTCTAGCACAAAAATAGTAATCCATGCTTCCCTCTGCGAAGGGCCATTCTTCTACTTTATTGTTGAGTCAGTTTACCTATTCTTTCTATCTTAGAAGCAAACACTTGTGTAAACTGTGTGCATTGATTCTTACATGTTTACCTATTGCACTTGTTATATTACTTTGTGTTGATAATTATCCATGAGATATACATGTTGAAGTTGAAAGCAACCGCTGAAACTTATATCTTCCTTTGTGTTGTTTCAAAGCTTTCTACTAAGAATTTATTGCTTATGAGTTAACTGTTATGCAAGACTTATTGATGCTTGTCTTGAAAGTACTATTCATGAAAAGTCTTAATTTGCTATATGATTCATTTGTTTACTCATTGTCTTCATCATTGCTTCGAATCGCTGCATTCATCTCATGTGCTTTACAATAGTATTGATCAAGATTATGATAGCATGTCACTTCAGAAATTATCCTTGTTATCGTTTACCTACTCGAGGGCGAGTAGGAACTAAGCTTGGGGATGCTTGATACGTCTCAAACGTATCCATAATTTCTTATGTTCCATGCTACTTTTATGATGATACTCACATGTTTTATACATACTTTATGTCATTATTATGCATTTTCCGGCACTAACCTATTGACGAGATGCCGAAGAGCCAGTTGTTGTTTTCTGCTGTTTTTGGTTTCAGAAATCCTAGTAAGAAAATATTCTCGGAATTGGACGAAATCAACGCCCAGGGGCTTATTTTTCCACGAAGCTTCCAGAAGACCGAAAGGGAAACGAAGTGGGGCGACGAGGCGGCCACACAACAGGGCGACACGGCCCAGGTGCTGGCCGCGCGGCCCTAGCGTGTGGGCCCCTCGTGACGCCCCCTGACCTACCTCTTCGCCTACTTAAAGTCTTCGTCGCGAAACCCCCAGTACCGAGAGCCACGATACGGAAAACCTTCCAGAGACGCAGCCGCCGCCAATCCCATCTCGGGGGATTCAGGAGATCGCCTCCGGCACCCTGCCGGAGAGGGGAATCATCTCCCGGAGGGCTCTTCATCGCCATGATCGCCTCCGGATCGATGTGTGAGTAGTTCACCCCTGGACTATGGGTCCATAGCAGTAGCTAGATGGTCGTCTTCTCCTCATTGTGCTATCATGTTAGATCTTGTGAGCTGCCTATCATGATCAAGATCATCTATTTGTAATGCTACATGTTGTGTTTGTTGGGATCCGATGAATATTGAATACTATGTCAAGTTGATTATCAATCTATCATATATGTTGTTTATGTTCTTGCATGCTCTCCGTTGCTAGTAGAGGCTCTGGCCAAGTTGATACTTGTGACTCCAAGAGGGAGTATTTATGCTCGATAGTGGGTTCATGCCTCCATTGAATGCAGGACATGTGAGAAAGTTCTAAGGTTGTGGATGTGCTGTTGCCACTAGGGATAAAACATCGATGCTTTGTCTAAGGATATTTGTGTTGATTACATTACACACCATACTTAATGCAATTGTCTGTTGCTTGCAACTTAATACCGGAAGGGGTTCAGATGATAACCTGAAAGTGGACTTTTTAGGCATAGATGCATGATGGATAGCGGTCTATGTACTTTGTCGTAATGCCCAGATTAAATCTCATAGTACTCATCATGATATTTGTATGTGCATTGTTATGCCTTCTTTATTTGTCAATTGCCCAACTGTAATTTGTTCACCCAACATGCTATTTATCTTATGGGAGAGACACCACTAGTGAACTGTGGACCCCGGTCCTATTCTTTACATCTGAAATACAATCTACTGCAATTGTTCTTTACTGTTCTTCGCAAACATCATCATCCACACTATACGGTTAATCCTTTGTTACAGCAAGCCGGTGAGATTGACAACCTCATTGTTACGTTGGGGCAAAGTACTTTGATTATGTTGTGCAGGTTCCACGTTGGCGCCGGAATCCCTGGTGTTGCGCCGCACTACATTTCGCCGCCATCAACCTTCAACGTGCTTCTTGGCTCCTCCTGGTTCGATAAACCTTGGTTTCTTTCTGAGGGAAAACTTGCTACTGTCTGCATCACACCTTCCTCTTGGGGTTCGCAACGGACGTGTGTTAACTGCACGCATCAACCATCGTTTTTAGTTCAGTTTCAACAGGCTAAGGGGGGCTAAGGGGTAGTACCACTTGTAGGAGCAGTACTACCACCGCAGAGGTAGTATGTTTTATAGGAGCGGTACTATCGCTTGTGTCACACAGTCAACGGTAACATTAGAAAATGGGTATAAAAGGGGGTCCTCTTCCTCATTGGTTTTTTAACTTTTCACAACTCTTCTCCCCTTTGTTCTTCACCATTTTTTTAACATCTTGTGAGCTTGCTATCTCTCAATCCCTCCATGATTCTTGCACCTATTTAAGAGACAATAGAGAGGAGATCTAGATCTATAATCCCATAAATCAAAATACCCACTAGTAGGGAAATGGTCATATGTGGCGCACCTAAATCACTATTATGTGGCACATGGGGGTGCGCCACAGGATTCACGCGACAAAAATTTGAATTATGTGGCGCACGGGACCCATGCGCCACAGAAAAGTGACATTCTGTGGTGCACCAGCCAGGTATGCCAAATCAAACTTTCTGTGGCGCACCTAGCGGTGGTGCGCCACAGAATTTTTTTTTTGAATTTCAAAAAAAATGGCGGCCAAATCTAGATCTAGATCTGGGGCCGTCAGATGTTTTTAAAATTTGCTGAAGTTCGTCGGAGGTGGGTGGGTGGTTGGGGTGGGGTGGGTTGAGGTGGGTGGAGGAATAGGAGGAGGAGGAGCTGGCCGGAGGTGGAGGAGGAGGAGGCCGGCCGGAGGTGGGTGGAGGAGGAGGAGGAGGCTGGCCGGAGGTGGGTGGTGGAGGAGGAGGAGGAGGCCGGCCAGAGGAGGAGGGGGTCGCCGGAGAGGAGAGGAGGTCACCGGGTGGAGGAGAGGAGGGGGGAGGAGAAGTGGAGGAGAGGAGGAGAAGTGTAGAAGTGGAGGAGAGGAGGAGAAGTGGAGGTGAAGGGAAAGTGGAAGTGGAAGTGGAGGAGAAGGTGAGGAGGAGAAGTGGAGGAGAGGAGGAGGAGGAGGCGCCACCGAAATTCAAATTTCAGCACTAGAATTCTGTGGCGCTTGTGCACTTGGTGCGCCACGGAATTTCTTTTTTGAATTTTTTGTTTTTGCAGGAACAAATCTTGACTTTGCCGTAACTTTTTACTCTTTTGAAATTTGACGATTCTAAAAATTTGCTAACTAGGTTAACCCGGGTGAATTCGGATGTAGAATTTTATCCCGGTCATTTTGATATATCGTGTGTTTTTTTTTCCGAGTTCGTATGCAACCAGAAATCTAGTTTGATGATTTTGCAACGCAATTTTGAAAAAAAGTCAAAATTCATGTTTGTTAATTTTCATTAAAACTACATGACATAATACATGGGCACCTCAAAGATTTTTTTTTTGAAATTTCTATCTATTTCTTATGTATTTTACAAAGCTAAAAAGGCGATCCAGAGGGGGGGGGGGTGGAGTTGCGTGGAGGGCAGAATGTCTTATTTCTGTGGTGCATTTGACCCAGTGTGCCACAAAATGTGTTATTTCTATGACGCATTTTGCCCAGTGCGCCCCAAAATGTTTTATTTTGTGGTGCACCAAGCAAGGTGCGCCACACAAAGGCTAAATTCTATGGCGCATGTGATTCTGTGCGCCATAAAAATAACGAAACCAATTATTGGGCCTAGTCGGGGGTGGGGCCCACCTTGTTTCTGTGGCGTATGTGTGTGTGGTGCGCCACAGAAATACGCTATTTTAGTGGCGCACCTGGTCTTGTGCGCAAAAAAATAATTTTTGTGGCGCATGCAAAAGAGGTGTGTCACAGAATAGCCTTCCACCTATAGCTAGTTTCCTACTAGTGACCCTCTTTGTGAGGGAATCCATAGATCTAGATCGTGGAGAAATTTATTGTTCTTCTATTTTTTTTCTCCCTCTCTTAATCCCTCAATTGCTTTGTTGGAATTTAAGAGTATAGGATTTAAGAATCTTTGTGGTATTTTTGTAATTGCATTTGGTACATCGGTTTGAGTTCTCCACACTGATACGTGGAGGTGGAAGTTCGCGAGTATATCTCTTCAGGAGCTTGTTCCTCTCGGATCTTTGGACCCTGGACAGTTTTATGATCTTAGTGGTGTTCTTGGAGCATCCAATTAGGGTGTGGAGATTCCTCAAACGTGAGGCCTTTGTAGCGATTTTATGGGAGCCTCAGTTGAGTTGTGGAGATAAAACATGTCAGAGGTAGAGGGAGGCGTTACAGTGTCAACTTGGAGAAAAGAACATGTTCATATGGATAGTTTCAGATGGCAGGGCAGCCTTGTTGCCATGCCCACATATAAGTGTAGCAAAGTTATTGATGAGTTTATTGGCAACTGCTACTCCATTGAAGAATTCAAGAAAATATATGAACATTGCTTAGAACTAGTTTAGGGGGAGAAGAAGTCTCCTATTTCGCAGATTCCAAAGCCACAAGCGTCAGGTTATGTTCGGATGTTTTGTAGATCTAAGAAGAATAACCGAAAGATGGAAGAGGGTGAATCACCCAAAGAAAAGAAAATGAGCAAGCATGGAATGAAAATAAAGTATGGCCTTTGTAACCTGCGTCATAATTGATAGTAGTAGTAACAACGGTCAATAATCATCATCATCATCATCATCATCTTATTGGCTAGTGGTTGTGTATCTCTGGAAAAATGTAGTTCCAGTACGTGCTTATTGGTTGTTTGTTTTTTAAACTATGGAAGAACTCCAGACAGTGAGATTTATTACTTGGCTTCCTTTTTTTTTGTTTTATCTTTTGCTACATTATTTCATTTTGAACAAGCCGAAGCACTCAAAATGCATGCCCGTAATCATCAAGAAATGAGCTCAACTCAGCAGATTTCTGCAAATATTATTTTTGAAAATATGCAACATCTAGATTAGGTAGGCAGCGCCGCGCCGCTGAGCCGCCGCGGTAAGGAGCCCGCCAGTCCTATACACTGACTAGTTCGGTGCCTACCAGGCACCGCACACCCCTGGTCGGGTATTGGGCCATGCCCATTTTGCATTTTTTTGTTTTCTATTTATCTTTCCTTCTGTTTGTTTTTCAGTTTTCTTTTTTGTTTCATTTTTGTTCAAATTTGGAAAATTATTCAAATTTAAAATCGTTCAACTTAAAAAAAATTGAAAATTGGTCATATTCGAAAATTGTTTAAATAAAAAAATTCAAATTTGAAACTTGTTCAAATTTTAAAAAATGTTCATATTCGAAAAAGGAAAATGATTCTATTCCCCCGGGGATCAGACCCGCTGCAACCTCCTGGTTCTTGACCGTTGGATGGCTTGATCGCGTGGACGCGAAGTTTGCTCCTTACCAACTCTTTCTGCCCACACGTTCCCATGGGACCCACCTCAACCTTATCGTCTCTTTTCTTCCCTCAGCTTCTTCCTCTGCACGGAGGCCACGAGTGCGCCGCCGCTGCTCTGACCCACCGAGCGCTGCCGCCGCCGCTGCTCTTACCCACAGAGCGCCGCCGCCGTCGCTGCTCTCACCTACCTAGCGCCGCCGCCGACAAACGAGCCCAACGCGCCGGATTCCACCTGCCGTCGCGGCGCCGCTCCGGCTACAAGTTCATGCCGCCATCTCGATTTGTACGACACTACCGCCTCGGCTCGTTGGTCGCGCCGCCTACTCCCCCGTAGCCCACCTGCTGTTCCAATTTGTTCTGTCCCGGCCACCCAAAAGCGACGCGCCATAGCAGGGCCTGGTTCCCCATCCTGTGGCTAGACGAGATCGGCGCGGCTGGCCGGGTACCTCCGCGTGGTGGTGGAGGAAGGGGCTCAGTGTACTTTCCCTGCTCGGCGCCGGTTGTCCTGGAGGAGGTCGGCGTTGAGGACGACGGAGCTCGCCCGCCGTGCGTGCTCCACACCTGTCTCGAGGACGTACCATCGCTGATGGTACGAGCAAAAAGCACCGATACTCCAACCAGCTATGATTGTTCCCGCAAACCAATGCTCCTCGGCCCGTCCCCCGTGCTGCTGCCGACGCCAGGGAGAGGAGAGCTTTGCCGCCGCTGGTGCTCCGCCGGCCGGAGACGGAGACGGAGACGAGGCTCCTGAGCTCGTCCCTCGCTCGCTCTCCGTCCCGGACTCCGCGCGCCGCCGCGAGGTGTAGCCATGGCGCCGCCGCCGGCGACCTCCGATTCCACCTCTCCGGGAGCCCCGCCCTAGCTCCACTTCGTCGGCCGCCGGTCAAGCTCCACAGCGCCGCCCTGTTTTCCCGGGGGCCTCCGCTGACTTCCACCGGTCGAGCTCCGCCTAGCTCGCGGACGTCCTCGATGTGTGCCCGCACCCACTCACCTCCGGCCAGCTCTGGCTTTCTCCGTGTCTTCCCCATGGCGCCCTCCGCCATGCGCCCATGCCCCACCTCTGCAAGGCAAGCCCATGCCCCACCTCCTCCATGCGGTGTTGCGAGCGGCGGCCGGCGGTGCTACCATGGGCAAGACATGTTGCTGCCGATGGCGGCCCTCGTTGCTGCCGACGGCGGGCCAAGTTGCTACCCACGGCGGCCCTCCTTGCTACCGACGGCTTGCGACATGCATCACGTGGATTTTGCTGTCATATATAGATTTTTTTGCTACAACCGTTCTATGGTTTTGCCATGTTACTATATATATTTTGCTACTAAGTATTTCGGTGACGTATTGGGCGAAGTCTGTTTTGATACAATAGCAATGACCTCGCCAGAGACCTTGTAAAAAATGATGTGATGCCATTTTTTTGCTACAATTGTTTTGTTGTCTTGCTACTTTAGTATAGAATTTTGCTACGAGGTCTCCGGCGAGGGTCTCCGGCGAGGTCTTACTCAATATTTCCGATGATATTGGTTTTTGCTACATTAACACTTTTTTTTGCTGCAATAGCATAATTATTTTGCTACAAACTCTCCGGCGAGGTCTCCGGCGAGTCTCCGGCGAGCTCAGCCTTTTTATTTGATTTCGTGACTGAACCGTTTTTTGCTACAATGTAGTAAAAGCGGGTTATTTATTTGCTGCCGGGAGGTGTTTTTTTGCTACATTCAGTAAAAGCAGATCTGACCGTCCAAGATAACCGATCCGACGGCTGGCAACCCGGGGGCTGGGAAATCAGATCCCCGGGGACGCCCAGCAGTTTCGCCCAGCAGTTTCCTTCGAAAAATGTTTCAAATTCTGCGGTGTGCCGCATGTATGGAACAAAATCCTGCTCCGATCCGGAGTACTCGCGCCGAAACTGGAGCCCGCTCGTCGGCGTGGTGGCCCAACCCATTACGACAGCACTCCATTATCCACGTAGCCGCCTTCCTCTCGCGCGGTGGCCGCTATCTTGGGCCTTTGGCCGAGGAGGATTTCTTCTCGCGCTTCGTCCCCAGAGCCGACCAACCCGCCGCCGCACTGCCGCAGTGCTCTTCCGCCCATGCGATCTTCAGCGCTGGCCCCCGACGCGCCCTCGGTACGGCTCTCTTGATTTTCTTGCTGCATCGCCCATCTGTGAGGTTGGTGGTCTGCCTGAATTTCATTCCATGGTTTTGGGTAACAGTTTGTTTTCCTGAGAAACCTCCACTGATTTTCAAGGCCCGTCTGAAATTTTGTTTCACTTAAATCGAAACCAACACACGTTAGTACAAAATTTCTGTTTAATTCTCGGATTGGCTGGAACAGGCCTCGTTAATTGATTCATCTAATGACGCCACACCTTGGGATATTGCTCCCTTTTATTATATGCCGAAGCACGTGAGTAACAGAGAATAAAACACACGGATACAGTCATACAGAAAAAGGAACTCCACACATGTGCAGGATAGAAAACGATTGGCCGAATCTAGACCTGCTAATCCTATGCATTATTGGTCTGCTCAACAGACAAAATGACAACGATGGGGGTTCCGTGATTGATTTTGTTACCAGGAAATATCAACGCTTTTTTGGTTACTTCACCTGTAGTGCGGACTACAGAGAAAATGACATTATTATCTTGATTGATAGAGCTCGTCTGGCTAACTGCTCCGTCCACTCTTGTACGTTAGATACTCACGTGTGTTGAACTTGGCAGCCAAGGTGCCTCGTTTGTCTCCCATGAGTTCCATACTTCCATTAGAGCAGTCTAAGTGTATGCCAAATTGCATGTTTGGCTTTTGGCATTGGTTCTCTTTATTGTGGGATGCCAAATTTTGCATGGAGTAGGAGCCAAAGCCAAAAGAAGATGTAGTAGGAGCATGTAGTTGCTCCTAATGCCAAATTTTGAATGGAATAAAAAAAATCATTCTTCTTCATGTCATAACATTTTCGGCTGGTTGATTTTGCTTGAAAGTATAGCTTATCTCATACTAGTAGAAAGGAGAGTTCTTTATTTGATTTATGTCAGAGTTGAGCCTACATGTTAGTAAATTTGGCAAATGGCTACATTGTAGACGCTGATGCCAAACCAACGAATTTTGGCACCGATGCCATTGATGGTGACGTGGCCAATTTGGCTTTGCCCACACTGTGGCTGCCCTTACCCTGATTTAGAGTATTCTGAAATTGACTGGCTGAAAATGTTCAACTTGGCTGCCAAGCTAGTGCCTCCTTTTCCTCCTGGTTTCCTTACTGAACATATGTACTCTCAGTTGCCGTCCTATAATAATACTGATGAAGCTGATCAGTACGTTCTTCCACAAACATGATAAATACACCCTCACTTCACCTACCGTTTTCAGAATACAAGGGAGAGGTTTCAAGCATGGTACCAAGCAACATGGAGGAGCCCCTTGTTGGGAGAAACATTGAGAAGACAGGAGGGCCAAAAGAGAGCCGTGTGGTGACTGAGGTCAAGAAGCAGCTGTACCTTGCCGGGCCTCTCATCGCCGGATGCCTCCTGCAGAACGTCGTCCAGATGATATCAGTCATGTTTGTCGGTCATCTCAGTGAGCTCGCTCTCTCGAGTGCCTCCATCGCCACCTCCTTTGCCGGTGTCACTGGCTTCAGCTTGTTGGTATATTATGTGTATTCCATCTCTTACATACTGTATGTTGGACATCCTGAGGAATTAGCACAACTTGAATGCTCTTTCTTGTATCTGTTCATAATCATTTCAGGCTGGCATGGCAAGCAGCTTGGACACACTCTGTGGGCAAGCCTTCGGGGCAAAACAGTACCATCTTCTCGGCATCTACAAGCAGAGGGCTGTACTTGTGCTTACTATGGTGAGCGCTGTGGTCGCGATAGTCTGGTCGTACACCGGGCAGATACTTCTGCTCGTCGGCCAGGACCCGGAGATTGCTATGGGGGCAGGGAGCTACATCCGGTGGTTGATTCCAGCTCTATTTGTTTACGGACTTCTGCAGTGCCATGTCCGGTTCCTGCAGACGCAAAACATAGTTCTCCCGGTGATGATGAGCTCAGTGTTGGATATTTTGGTGATCTAGGCTGCTCTCCTAGGTCAGATCTTTTTGGGTTGCTACAGTAGGACGGTGCTACAGTAGGGCGGTGCTACAGTAAATGGCCACCTATCCTTATGTGTTGTCTTGATCGGAGACATCGATTTTGATCCAACGGTGCTGGTTCCCCTAGTGCATAGTGCTAAACATATAAAAGGGGTCAAATGACCTAGAAGAGGAGAGGTGAAACACAGCTGCTCTCAGCTCTCTCTCTCACTCTCTCTCTCACACAAATTAAGCCACCGATCAGGCTAGCACTAAAGCACTGGGAAGAACCTAGCACAAATTGCTCCATCCTGGTGTGAGCAATTAAACAAGAGGAGGCATGGCATCATCTTCAGACCAAGGTATTTCTGATCTTATTCTTTTGTGGCTCAAACTAGAGCTAGTTGATCCTGCTGGATCCAACAATGGTATCAGAGCATCTAGCTCTTAAGTTTGAGCCCTCTTATGTTAAGATTCATGCTTGATTTATCAAGTTAAGATCAAGATCAAGGGCATATGCACATACCCATGTGTTTATGTTGTCACCAAGTCAAGGCATATGCCCAAGTTGCTTCTGTGAAAGAATTTTATGCTTATGTTTAAAGGCTGTTCTTCCTGGTTATTAATCATGCCTTAAGTTTAAGCCCTGTTTTTTTTCACACTCTAAGCCCTAACAGATTATGTGACACTCTAGGGTTTCAATTTGAGCTATTAACTAAAGGAATTAAAGCCCTTATGTTAAATTCCTATTTCTTTCCAGAAACCCTAGAAATGTTGTCCTCTTTTCCCCTCCTCAATTATGAGCTTCTGGTTTAAGATTGATTAAGATTTAAGGGGAAATAAGTTAATTATGCATAAATCTTGATGTTTTTTCCCAATCCGAAACCCTAAAGGGATGAAATTTTCCCCTATTTTGATGTTTATGGTTTCGGCTAAGTGTGATTTGAAGTGGGGATGGATTGATTTGATGCCGTGATCAACCCTAAAGCAAAATCCCCAATTTACCGAAACCCTAAATCATGAAATTCCCCATTTTGGAGGAACCCTAACCCTAACTTAAGAATCATGGCGGTGGAATTTACCTTATGGGTGTCGTCGCTGTCGCTGGCCACGGCGGCGCCGGTGCCACCATTTAATGATGGCGGTTCTGCCCGGGCATGTACCCAAGCAAACCTGCCGACCACCGCACCGGGCCCTGGCGTTCCTTCCTCGCGCGCACGTCACCGTTGAAGGCCGCCGCGGTGCCGGACTTGCGCTGGCCGTCGACGCCGTTGCGGGGACGCCCGCACGCGCTCGTTCGCCTCGCGCAGGGCACCGCCCGGAACCGCTCGACAGAGCTGCGCGCTGGCCAAAGCTGCACGCAACTCCGGCGAGAGGAACTGGACGACGCCGAAACCCTCCTCTCTGTCGCGCGGTGCTCGTCGCCGTTGCCGTCGCGCTGCGCGCCGTCATCGCCGTCGGGAGAGGAGAGGAGGAAAAGAAACGGGGCTAGGGTTTTCGAGGGAGCCGGGCGACGACGCGCTGGTTTTGTTCCAGCTGCGGTCGTTCCTGGCCGTCGGATTGCATCCGACGGTCCAGGTCGTCCTGGCACGTTGCTAATGGGCCAAGGCCCAGGAGGGGATCAGGGGGAGTTAAACTACTGGGCTGGGCCAATTTCGGCCCAGTTCAGCAGAATTATTATGCAATAAAAAAAAAATTAGGGCTGAAATAAATATCTTTTCAGGGCTATTTTTCTGGATAAATTGATTATGCTTATTATGTTTATTTTAGGCCACAATTTTAATTGTCATGCTTAGTTAATTTACATGTTGATATTACTTTTATTATTTAGTTTATTTATGATTAATGAATTATGGTGATATTTATCACTATAATTATTATGTGATAATGCTTTCGCTGCAAAATAAAGTTTATGGATCCTCAAATAAAGTGTGGTTTTATGCCTTGTCATTCTGACCAAAGTTGTTTGACGGGCATTTTAACTGCAAAATTCTTTTATTGGTCTGTTTCACTTCTGGCCAAAGCTGATGTGAACCGGGTCGGTAAAAGAAAATAATGAATGAGGATCATTAATGTGTGGCTTCTATTTATCAATTTGGCCAAAGCTAATTGATGAATATTTGTCCACAAAATTTTGTTGTTCATTTTCATCTCTGGCCAAAGCTGATTTGAATTTGATCAATAAAATTTAATGATGATTATGATGATGCTTACTAAAGCATTTTTGAATTTTTTTTTCTTTTGCAGCAACTAATGTCTCTAATATTGCTGGAATGCTAAATGGCATCGAACAGCTAAATGGCAGCAATTATGTCACGTGGAAGGAGAAGCTTGAGATCACTATGGCCTTACTCAATATTGATTATGCTCTCCTTAATGATCCTCCTGAGGTGCCTAAAGAAAATAATGAAAATTATGAAGCCCTCAAGAAGGAATATGACATTATTAAGGCTAAGTGGGATGACTCTAATCGCAAGTGCCTTATGATGATAAAGGGCTCCATTACACAGAGTATGAGGGGAGCCCTTCCTGATTGTGAGACAGCAAAAGGGTACTTTGCAAAAATTGAGCATCAATTTAAAGGGTCTTCTAAAGTTTATGCAACAAGTCTTATCAGAAGGCTAATTGATGAAAAATATGATCCCACTGGAAGTCTTCGAGAGCATATTATGAAAAAGTGCAACATGGCTGCCAAACTAAAGTCAATGGAGATGGAAATCTCTAATGGTTTCCTCGTCCATTTTATTATGTCATCTTTGCCTCCCCAATTTGATCCATTTATGATCAACTATAATGCGATGGATGTTAAATGGGAGATTGATGAAATGATGGGGCGATGTGTGCAAGAAGAAGAAAGGCTTAAGGCTGACAGAATTGATCATGTTAATCAGTTTGGTCATTCACAAAAGAAGAAGTATAGAAAATTTGTGAATGAATATGTGAAGCCCAAGCCTTATAAGTTCAAGGAAAAAGGCCAATCCTCAAAAGGATCACAGCAAAAGAAGCCTGAAAAAACGCCTAATGCTGAAGGAAATAATTCCAATGCTTGCCACTTTTGTGGAAAAGGTGGACATAGGCGAAAGGATTGTTTTGGCTTCAAGAGATGGCTCAAAGAAAGAGGTACCGACACTATTACTGTTGTTGAAGAATCCCTTTATGTTAATTATGCCACCAATACTTGGTGGATTGATTCAGGTGCAACAATTCATGTTGTAAATTCGTTGCAGGGATTCAATATGAGGAAGACCCTAAAAAGAGGGGAAAGAACAATTAGAGTTGCTAATGGTGTTGAAGCTTATGCCGAGGCGATTGAAGACTTCACTCTTACACTTCATGGCGGTTTTAAGCTTCAGCTAAATAATGTTCTTTATGTACCCTCGATGAAACGGAATTTAGTTTCCGTCTCATGTTTAGATGATGATAGTTATGAGTGTCACTTTGGGAATAAGCAATGTATAATTATGTATGATAATAATAATGTTGGTCTTGCCTGTCGACAAGACAAACTTTATGTAATTTCCCTTTGTGATGATATAAATAATGTGGGTTCTACCTCAAATATAAATGTCGGTACCAAACGCAAACGCAATGATAATGAGACTTCTTCGAAATTATGGCACTATCGCTTAGGCCATATTTCGAGGGGGAGGATTGAGCGTCTCATTAAAGATCAAGTTCTTCCTTCTCTTGATTTTTCGGATGCGGATGTTGATCATTGTATCGACTGCATCAAAGGAAAATATGCCAAGAAAATTAAGAAAGGTGCAAACCGAAGCACGGGAGTTTTGGAATTAATTCATACGGATATATGTGGTCCGTTTAATGTGAGATCGGTGGACGGTTATAATTCATTCATAACGTTCACTGATGATTTCTCCCGTTATGGATATATTTATCAAATCAAAGAAAAATCAGAGGCATTAGACAAGTTCAAGATTTTCAAAGCTGAGGTTGAAAATCAATGTAATGAAAGAATTAAAGTTGTAAGATCTGATCGTGGTGGTGAATACTACGGCAGACATGCAACTTATGGTCAAATTCCTGGACCATTTGCAAAATTCTTACAGGAAAATGGCATTGCCGCCCAAGATTTTCAAGCAAGACTGGTGAACCTCAGCAAAACGGGGTGGCTGAAAGGAGAAACCGCACACTTATGGATATGGTGCGGAGTATGTTAAGCCACTCCATTTTACCGGTGAATTTATGGATGGAAGCCCTTAAAACAGCAGCACATATTCTTAATAGGGTTCCCAGTAAATCGGTGCCCAAAACACTGTATGAATTATGGACTGGGAAAAAGCCAACCCTGAATTATTTTCATGTATGGGGCTGTCCTGCTGAAGCAAGGATTTTTAATCCGGTTATGGGAAAATTAGACCCCAAGACAGTCAGTTGCCATTTTATTGGTTATCCTGACAAATCTAAAGCATATCGATTTTATTGTCCAAATCAGACAACGAAATTTGTTGAAACAAGACACGCTGTGTTCTTGGAAAGTGATATGATGAGGGGGAGCATGACTCCCAGAGAAATAGTCTTGGAAGAAAAACAGGAATATGTCCCGATGCCTGTAATCCAAGAGCTAGTGTTTCCAGTACATACTGAGACTGCACCTCAAGTTTCAGCTCCTGTAGCTGATGGTGCTCGCAAAACTGGACAACAAAAGGACCAAGGACAGCAATTACGAGTGTATTCAAGAAGGCAACGTGCTGCTAACACAACACCTGCTGATACACCGGTGACTGTCCCAGATGTCACATCTAATGATGCTTTTGTTGAAAATAATCAGCAGTCTCAAACTGTTATTAATGTGCCGAATAATGAGCCTCTTAGAAGGTCACAGCGGGCTAGAAAGCCTGCTATTCCTGATGATTATCTCACCTACATGAGTGAGGATACAAATGAGCCAGTGTTGGATAATGATCCCACCTCATTTAAGGAGGCCATGGAAAGTGAATATTCGTCTAAATGGCTCGATGCTATGAAAGATGAAATGAAGTCCATGAGCACTAATGATGTATGGGACTTAGTAGAAATCCCTAAAGGAGCCAAAACAGTTGGATGCAAATGGGTCTATAAGACCAAACGTGACTCCAAGGGCGATATCGAAAGGTTTAAAGCAAGGCTTGTGGCAAAAGGATTCACTCAAAGAGAAGGGATTGATTATAATGAAACTTTTTCACCCGTCTCTTCGAAGGATTCATTCAGAATAATTATGGCACTCGTAGCTCATTATGATTTAGAGCTACATCAGATGGATGTCAAAACGGCATTTCTAAATGGTGACTTACATGAAGATGTATACATGGCACAACCGGAAGGTTTTGTTGTGGAAGAAAATAAACATTTAGGATGTCATCTGAAGAAATCCATCTATGGTTTGAAACAAGCATCAAGAGAGTGGTATCTCAAATTTGATCAAGTCATAAAGAAATTTGGCTTTAAGGAAAATAAGAAGGACAATTGTGTTTATGTTAAGTTCAGGGGGAGTAATTTTATCTTCCTGATATTATATGTTGATGACATACTCTTGGCCAGCAGTGACAAAAATATGTTGATGGAGACCAAGAGGTTCCTGTCTTCAAAGTTCGATATGAAAGATCTCGGTGAAGCAACTTATGTTTTAGGAATTGAAATTCACCGGGATAGATCCAGAGGGATCTTGGGGCTATCTCAGAGAGCATATATTGAAAAGGTGCGAAAAGTACAATATGTATAAGTGCTCAGCCTCGCCTGCTCCTATTGTTAAGGGCGATAAATTTGGGACTTTCCAGTGCCCAAGAAATAATTATGAATCTGCGCAGATGAAGTCAATTCCTTATGCCTCAATTGTTGGGAGTATTATGTATGCACAAGTGTGCACTCGCCCTGATTTAGCTTTTGTGACCGGGATGCTTGGCAGATATCAGTCCAATCCAGGTCTGGATCACTGGAAGGCTGCTAAAAAGGTCTTGCGTTATTTGCAAGGTACTAAAGGCCTCATGCTTACTTATGAGAAATCTGATAACCTCGAAATAGTGGGTTATTCAGATGCTGATTTTGCGGGGTGTGTTGATACTAAGAAATCCACATCAGGTTATATCTTCACCCTTGCAAAAGGAGCTATATCATGGAAAAGCTCAAAGCAAACTGTTCTTGCATAAATGCGACAATGCATGCAGAATTTGTAGCATGTTATGAGGCAACCGGGCAGGCGGTATGGTTGAAGAATTTTATCCCGGAACTAAGAGTGATTGACAGCATTTCCAGGCCTCTCACTCTATACTGCGATAATCAACCCGCAGTGATCTATGCGAGTAACAACAAGTCAAGTGCAGCTGGCAAATTTATTGACATTAAGTATCTTGTTGTGAAAGATAGAATCCAGGATCAAACAATAGATA
Source organism: Lolium perenne (assembly GCF_019359855.2). Taxonomy (NCBI): domain Eukaryota; kingdom Viridiplantae; phylum Streptophyta; class Magnoliopsida; order Poales; family Poaceae; genus Lolium; species Lolium perenne. Next base: position 196,356,565 of record NC_067245.2, read on the forward strand.
TCAAGTACATTAATACTAAGTTTATGTTAGCGGATCCGCTCACGAAAGGCTTACCACCCAGCGTATTTAGAGAGCATGTTGCCGGCATGGGTTTGGTTGAAAGCTTTTAATCCTGGAGAAATTGGAACTATTATGGCACCATCTCCCCAAAAGGGGCTCATTTTGAGATCGGATGGGAACCATAGTCACTTGGTTTAGCAGTACTTAATTGACTGTTGTAACCTATTGTCTTGGTGTACCATTTTATCAAAAGATGAGTCTGTAATGTTTATGATGTTTATGTAAAGAATTATGTAAATTAAGTTAATATATGATGTGAATAAAGTTTATGGAGCTCATAAATTAAAGAGGTTCATTTTGATATGAAGTAATGTGCTATAGTCACTAGATTAAATGGTACCTAACAGACCATTATAATCTTTTCGTCCTAGTGCATTATTTTTGTTGAAAAAATGAGCTTATAATGATCAGCCTTACGATCAAGGGGGAGAATGTTGGATATTTTGGTGATCTAGGCTGCTCTCCTAGGTCAGATCTTTTTGGGTTGCTACAGTAGGACGGTGCTACAGTAGGGCGGTGCTACAGTAAATGGCCACCTATCCTTATGTGTTGTCTTGATCGGAGACATCGATTTTGATCCAACGGTGCTGGTTCCCCTAGTGCATAGTGCTAAACATATAAAAGGGGTCAAATGACCTAGAAGAGGAGAGGTGAAACACAGCTGCTCTCAGCTCTCTCTCTCACTCTCTCTCTCACACAAATTAAGCCACCGATCAGGCTAGCACTAAAGCACTGGGAAGAACCTAGCACAAATTGCTCCATCCTGGTGTGAGCAATTAAACAAGAGGAGGCATGGCATCATCTTCAGACCAAGGTATTTCTGATCTTATTCTTTTGTGGCTCAAACTAGAGCTAGTTGATCCTGCTGGATCCAACACTCAGGTGTCACAGCGCTGAACCATGTCCTTGTGTGCTGGTTGTTGGTGTACAAGCTTGGGATGGGCAATAAGGGTGCTGCCTTGGCCAATGCCATCTCTTACCTGGCCAATGTGTCCATCTTGGCTATCTATATCAGGGTCTCTCCAACCTGTAAGAACACCTGGATAGGGGTCTCAAAGGAGGCGTTCCGTGACCTTTTTAGCTTCATGAGGCTTGCCGTTCCATCTGCTCTTATGGTTTGGTAAGTTTAATATTGTGCCTCTCATTCTCAAGTGTAGGTAGATTCTTTCGTGCTCCATCTTCAGTTAAGCCTAATCCTACCTGTACACAGCTTGGAGTGGTGGTCATTTGAGCTCCTGGTACTTCTCTCTGGACTTCTCCCGAATCCTAAGCTCGAAGCGTCAGTATTGTCCATCTGGTGAGTTCCATTTTCCTGGGGCATGTCTTTATGTCACATTCTGTTTTCCTTTTCCTGATACTAAATGTCAAAAGTTTTGCAGCCTAAACACCAGTTCGTTAATATTCATGATCCCTTTCGGGCTTGGGGCAGCCATAAGGTAACACTGAACAACTTGAACTCATAAACTTGTGTCATGCCTATATTTAAAATTTTATCATATTGTTACTGTGGTAATGAAATCCTTCATCTTGTCTTTGCAGCACCCGTGTTTCAAACGAGCTTGGTGCTGGGCGGCCGCAAGCTGCCCGTCTGGCTACTCGTGTGACCATGGCTATGGGTCTTGTGACGGGTGTATCATTAGGACTTCTTATGATTTTGGTGCGCAATGTATGGGGGTACTCTTACAGCAATGAGAAGGAAGTTGTGGAATACATTTCCAGAATGATGCCAATTCTGGGCATTGCATTTGTTTTCGATGATCTGCAATGTGTCCTTTCAGGTAAATATTGATGATACTCCACTTGGAAACTATTTCGCCTGTACATATGTTATTGTGTCATAATTCTTGCTAGAACAATGTCTTCTCTTAGCTCTTTTTTTTATTGCTACTGTGTATGCTTGCATATGATGATTAATGAACCATATGTACGATTACAACAAAATACTGTTCTCAAGGTACTGACTGCAATGTGGTATGCTTGATATTCCAGGTGTTGTTAGGGGTTGTGGTTTGCAAAAGATTGGTGCTTGTGTCAATCTCAGTGCATATTACCTTGTCGGAGTTCCAGCAGCATTATGCTTTGCCTTTTTCTACCATTTTGGCGGAACGGTATTAAACCTCACCACCCTTATCGCATACAAAGGTTTTAATTTCACTTACATTTCTGATTCGGAGAAACATCTAACAAACTGCGTCTGAACTTCAGGGACTTTGGTTCGGAATAATGTGTGGACTCGTCGTGCAGATGCTGCTGCTACTGTCCATCACCATGTACACCGACTGGGAGAAAGAAGTATGCAGATCAAGCAAAACTCCTGTCACACATCGCATACTCGTTTTTTTGTTGGTTTCTCAATATCTTGAATTCTCAACATGTGGCCTATAATCCTTTATTGTGCTTCTGCAGGCTTCGAAGGCAAAGGACAGAGTTTTCAGTTCTTCCCTGCCTATAGACATGGCCACATGAACATGCGAGATGCATCTTTGACAGAACACGGTGCAAGGAAAGAAATGGAACTCACGAAGAATTTGTCGCGGAGAAAACTGCTTCGTCTCAATGCCACCAGCATGTCACTTCCTTCAGAGACAGCCGAAGAATGATCTGAATTTGTGATTTTTTGTCGATGGCGTGGGATAAGATATTTTGAAAGCAAAGGCATGGCGCTTGATATTACAAGGCCATAAGGGAATAAAGAGTTTTGTTGAGTAGAGGAAAACGTAGTATGGACATGACATTTCTTTTGAGAATTTAGTAGACTATTTTATTGATTATAAAATCAGACTTTTCTTCTCGGTTGCTGACCTTGATAAGACTTGAAAACTAAATTGTAAGGACTGGTGTTGGGCCTAAACTAGATCTACCGTCCCTGATATGAACTCCTCCTCCTCCTCGAAATAGGCATTCGGCCCGCTTTATAAATAAAGCCGCAACGGCCGAACCGATACATGGTGGAGAGGAGAACCTCTTACAAAGAAGATCAAAGGATAAACAAAAAAGAACAAGGAAAACCAAAACTAGCGACGACATTGGAGCAGACTGAGTCGAGTCGGGGCTCCACAACGACGCCCCCAAGAGGGTAACGACGCATTACGCCGCCGTCGTCGAGACCGCGAGGTCTAGGGTTTTCACCCGGAGCCATACCGCGGGGAGGGTACCCACAACGACACCCCCAAGAGGGTTACGACACCCGCGGGCATCGCCGTCGTTGGCGCCTCGGCGCTGAGCTTTCGCCCGGAAGTAGCCTCACACCACGCCCGAGAACTCAGCCGCCCGCTGCCCCCTAGGAAGGTTCCCAAACCACGATCTGGGAGCTGCCACAGCCGAAGTGCCGCCAACACCAGGATCTCCCGCCGTCCGCTCCACGCCATCCTCATGGCCGAAGAGTGAGACCACCACCACCGCAACGTTGCCCGCCGTAGAGCCAACCGCGCAGTCCACCTTCCAGGGCCGCCGCCCCGGCATCCCACGAACTCGAGCCCATGGCCTAGCCACAACACCGCAAGGCCGGCAGATTGGACAGGGCAGGCCGACACATAGCCAACAGCCATCAGGCCAACGGCAGCCAGGGGAGGGGATCCGCCCTCCGCCACGCGAGGTGACCGTCGTCCGGACGCAGTAGCACTACCAATTAGGCCAAGATCATGCCCAGCCGTCTGCTAGGTCTCAATCAAGTCCCATTAGCTGTGCCGCCACGCTGCTACACCCATGCCGCCTAAGCCATCTATCTGCAGCTCCGCCCCAAACCTAGCCAAGTCGCCCCCAACCTAACTGCAATGTGTTAGCCAGGTACCATGCGCAGCGTCCCCGCGACCTCACTTCCCGCAAGACAGCCATGGCCAAGGCCGCACACCGCCGCAAAGATGCACCCTCGCCGCAACGCCCGGGGACATCACCGCGCCGTTACCGACACCGCCACGCCGCCGATCGAGCCGGTCACTTTGTCGGCATCCAAGATCTCGCCTTTGAATGGCAGCAAGGCATCCCAACGACCTTCCCGGACGAGAGAGGGGTCGGACGCCGCGCTGCCAGGGCCGCCGGATCTGGGCCCGCCTGGCCCAGACCTAGCACGAGCAGCAGTGCAACAAGGGGACCGCCCCGCCGGCTGGCCGTCTCGAGACCCTCCTGGCCCTGGACAAGGCCCGCGGTGCCCAGATCGGAGCCCAACTGGCCCCAATCCGGGCCGCGCCGCCAGCAGGCCCCCTCCGCCGTCTCCCTTCGCTGCCGCCCATGGCCACGCACCGCGCCCGCCACCACCTCCGCCTGGGACCGCCGCCGTCACGCCCTGCAACCACCGCCGGACCGAGCTCTTGAAGCCCCGAGGAGCACCGCCGCCAGCCAAGCCTGCCCCGCGCAGCCTCCCTCGCGCGCGGGTGAGAGAGAACCCACCGCCGCCGGCACCGCGCGGGCTTTGCCCGGCGGCGCTCGCCGGTGGCGGCGGGGGAGGAGGGGAGGAAGAGGGGTGGCAGCGCGGTTGGGGCTAGGGTTCGCCCCGGTCGCCCGCGGGGTCCCTGATATGAACTGAGAGAGGAAGAAAGTAACATATGAACTGAGGAAGAGAGTAAGGAGGGGTGTGACTGAAAAGAATAGAACAATGATTTGTCACATCCGGTCGACTTTGTACCAAGTACTGGAGGCTCCCAACGATGCTCTCGTACTCGGTCGCATCAGTCGTGGGTGTCGTGTTGTGCTTGGACAGCTTGAAGCGCGGCTCCATTGGCACATGGTAGGGGTTGGACCCGACCATCCCCGCCTTCTCCAACAGCTTCAAGGCATAGGCCAACTGCGGGATGTTGATCCCGCGCGACCCTTGTCGCATCTCGATGCCAAGGTAGTAACTCAACAGTCGGAGGTCGAACATGTGGAACATGCCTTTATCTCTAGCTTGAACTTGTCGATGTCGCTGGAGCCGGAGCAGGTGATCACTAAGTCATCAACATAAACTCTAACTAAGAGTCGAGTCGTTGTTGTGCCTCGCACGTACATGCCGTTCTCTGACTCGCATTGCGTGAACTAGAATTTGATGATGGATGCGTCGATCGATCTTGGTGTTCCATTCCCTTGACGTCTGCTTGAGACCGTAGAGCGCCTTGTCGAGTCAGACCACTAAGTGCTCCTTCCCGCTGCAGCGAAGCCGGGTGGCAGTTGCACATACACCTCTTCCTCCAAATCGCCGTTGAAGAAAGCGGACTTCATGTCCATGTGGTGGATTTCCTACCTAGCACTTGCGGCTAGGGCCCGCAGAAGCTGGACTGACTCGAGTTGGGCCACGAGAGCAAAGACTTCGTCGTACTCGATCCCATGCTACTGTGTGTACCCCTTTGCCACGAGGCGGGCCTTGTGCTTAAGGATCAGGCCTTTCGCATCCTTCTTCATCTTGTACACCCGCTTCAGACCGATCGTGAGGTGACCGGGTGGTAAGGTGGTGAGGCATCAAGTCGAGTTCTCCTCGATGGCCTCCATCTCTTACTCCATCGCACGCCTCCAGCTGGCGCTCGACTTCGCCTCACTAAATGAGTTGGGCTCCTCATTAGCGAGGTAGTGCATCTCCTCGTCCGGGTCCGTAGCCAGGCCTATGTTGAGTATGTTCTGCAAGGTGCATAACCGGTACTCGAGCATGGAGTCATATTTTGCACCAAGGTACTTGCATACCTTGATGGTGGCATGACGAACTCTATGCCAGTGACAACCGGAGTCGAGGACTCCGCTATCGGATCCCTTGGTGTCGATGGCGAACTGACTGGGGGTACTTGCTCCCCGATTGTGGAGCTGGTGAAGACGGCAAGTCGGATCCAGGATACACACTCCCGTCGCCTGGAGTCGGCAGCAACTCGAGCACCAACTGCTCAACCGCGAACGCGTCTGGTCCGAAGGTTTTCACCGGCAAACCCGGAGAACACGGAGTTGCAGGTGATGTGGACTCAGGCTGATGATGTACGAATTCGGCCAAGGTATGTATTGTACCCTGGTGATGGCCTCGTGCTTGCCTGACTTGTAGACGAACAAGACCGTCCCTTGCCCGCAGATGTCAATAGTGGAGCCGTCTCCAAACTTGACGTAGCAGGTGTAATGTCCCAGGTTTAGAGACGATCGAGGGGTAGATTTTAGAAAGGGATGTGCATTGCATAGTAAATTCTGGGGAAATTTCGCGCTTTTAAACAAAAACTGCATCGAAGGGGAACAAGTTTCTCTCTCGACACCTTACAGGGTTAGGGTTTCGAGAGTGCGACAAACTTGCATCTCACTCAACTAGTTTAGGGTTTGGAGAAGAGAGGGGAGAGTTTGCATGATTGAATTATTTATAAAGTGACATAGTTGAATTCAAACCAATGTTGAATTTGAATTTCAAATTCAAACATTAAATACTTAACCTAAATAATTCAATTGTGAGGAAATTCAATAAGTATATAATCAATAATAAACAATATGAACAATTATAATAAAGTAAAGCTCATTAGGGGAAACTTTGAGCTTTATTGATTAACACACAAGATACATTGTCTTTACAATATTCATAATGGAAATAAATGAATATTACAACACATTACAAGAATTGGTAATTGAAAAATAAAAGAAAATAAAAAGAAAAGTACAAGGATGTATCCTAGTCTAAATACTACAAGATCATCTTCACTTGATCTTGGATTTGGTGATCTCCATGTCCATTTTGATCAATTGTTGATCCCTGCACAAAATCACAACAAAAAGAAGTTATGCCAAGTGGCATAGCCACTTGGCAGGTTAGAAATCAAATGAAAATATGAAATGAGCAGATAGGACCAAAGTGGCCGAGCTGATCCATGCCATAGTCAAGTTCCAGGTCCAGTGCACGGACATGTCTACACACACACACAGCCTGCTCACAGGGCTGTGTGCATGCAGCACACACACACAGTGAGTCACCAAAGTGACAAGCAAGAGCTGTCGACCATGGATGCAAGGGAGCACCACATATAAGCTTTTCAGAAGCAAACCCTAAGCCATATCCATCGACAGGCTTCACTGGTAAGAACACAAGAACACAAGAACAACCACTGCTGTTCAATCTGCTAACTCACCACAGCACTGAATCAAGCCCCACAAGATCACCAGGAGGAGCAGGGCAAGTAAACCAACCACAAGATCATCACAGAAGCAAAACCTCTACATCAACAAATCATCTAGGAGCTGGAGTGAGGTATAAACAAGATCAACCTGAGCAAAACTCTGTTTTGCTCATAAATAAGCATGTGCATAACATATACACAAGCCAGAGGGTGTGGTTACCCTGTGTGTATCATCATTTGGTGATCAAACCATTTGATGCTGGCAAAAAGGGAATTAAGCCAGAAGAAATCATCCCAGGGAAGAAATGGTCAAACCCACTGTATTAACACTGAGGTAAACCAAAGCATCCAAAGAAGGAAAAGATTCACAGCTAGCCTACCCAACTCACCTAGCACTACATGGTTTGCTAACCATCAGACAGATAGGCCACTTGTGCCTATTCTAGTTTGTCAACAGCAAAGAGCACTGGAAATCCAACAAGGATTGCCAGAGATGTATCCACCAAGCCACAACAAGCCACAGAGGGGAGCTACCCATGACAAGATCAAAGAGCTGCCAGGGCCACCTCAACCCATAACCAAAACCTTAAGCCACCACATCATCACCCAGTAGGGTTCAGTAGAGAGCTAGGGTACCAACCAGTGGTTGTCATCCAACTAGCCCTAGCTAATTCAATTAATATGATCATCATCAGCATAGGCGCTTCACATCATTTATCCATCTAGTAAAGCAAGCTAATACAGATAAATGAACTACACAAGTAATCAAAGCACCAGGACCTTGCAGATGATCCAATGGATCATTGCAAGCATCAGATGATGCTTGAGTAAGCATTAAAACACACCAGCACAAGTATGAGTGTCACATAGACACCAGGTGAAGTACCAGTAAGGCACAGGCAACAAGCAAGTGATGATCCTTTGATCATCAGGGCCTGCTAAAGCATGCCAAGGCAGGCTAGAATCAACCACCAGTATCACACATGAATTCTATGAATTAAACAGCCACAGATCATCAACAATTAGATCACAGATTAGCACATAAACCATTTTTATGGTTGTATCCAAGCATATCATCAAGGAATTGATGTATATGGACAACAATTAAGCCAAGCCAAACCTACGTGAGCCGTAACTCAATAATCATCACATAAATAACACTGCCTCTTGCTAAACAAAGAAGAACCACTCACGATAATGAACCAGGGGAGCTAGGGCTTGTTACGTGATAAGCAAGCAAGCAACAAAGAATGGCTAGTGATGCTCGGATGAACATCTAGCCGGATAATAACATGTATAACCCAGGTGAGCAGAGACATGAATCAAAGGAAGCACACGCCACAAAGACGATTCACACAAGCACATAGACTAGAGCAAGCATGGTCAGTAGATGCAGCGACAAAGATGGCTAGCCCAAAGACAACGCAGCAGCTAGCACAGCACCTGGGCTGGCAAAGCACAAGGCTACAGAAGCGTAGCAGCAGCAGCACTTCGTCAAGGCAAGCATCTCCATAGGGAGAAGTCGGCCAGTGGCCGAGCTAGACGAAGAAGAGGAGAAGAGAAGAAGGTAGAACAGGTAACAGAGGAGGAAAGAGGAGGAGAAACTTACAGGCGAAGCAGATGAGCACGACCGTGGCGGCACGGCGGCACACGCCGGGCGACGGCGGCGCCAGGCCAAGCCAAGCCTGGTCGCCACATCACCGCAACGCCGGCATCTCCACGGCATCACCACGGCGCCGTGGACGCCGATGAACGGCGGACCTTCACGGATCCGTGCGCCGAGGCGCAGATGCGTTGGGAAGAGTCGAGGTGGACACGAGCGTCGGATCGACGCGGACCACCATGTCCGCCGTCGAGAGGTGGTCCGATCCGCACCCGCCTGTCGCGCCGATGATGGCCGAAGGCAGCCGGAGCAAGGCGGCGACGGCGGAGGCGATTTTGGTGTCGCGGGAGCCTGAAAGGGGATTAGGGTTACGGGGAGGAGGACGACGAAGCGACTGGGTCGGTTGGACCGAGCCCACTGGGCTGGTCCAACCTAACCAGCTCGGCCGCCTGACAGGTGGGCCCGAGGGGTATTTTGGACATTTCCAAAATACCCATTTAAATGAGAATTTCCAAGAATTTTATAAAATAAAATACAGCTCTAAAAAAATAAGTAAAAATATGAAAATTAATCAGCATAAAATCCTCTATCTAAATAAAATATCAAAGAGAATTTTTGAAGACAAATAAGAATAAGTCTTCATTTGATGATTTAAATAATCATTTAAATCACCCATATAATTTTCAACAATAAAAATAAGTCCATTAATGCATTTGGATTTTAAAAACACCTTGACAACATTTCAAGGTTGTATTTTACATTAAATCAAGTATCCTCAAACTATTCTTAGTATTAACCTCTTACATGAAATTATAACGACATCGGAAGGGGGGAACAAACCCTAAAAATGGAATCATGCATAACTGCTTCTTTAACCATTGCCCTTATCGGACAATGATGCTATTTTTCAGAGACAGAGGACAAGGGTCAGTCCACACCTTCCAACCGCAAAACTTTGCGGTGTTCGTGCAAGTTCATCACTTGCTCATGTCATTTGAGTATTTTTATCAAATTACTTGCAAAGTATTATGGTTATCACTATTGCACAAAAATCAAAACCACTACTTTCATAACTATGAATATGACTATGTGGTGGGCAATGGAACCATGGATTGTGTTGATATGGTGGAGGTTCCATTGCACGGGTTTATATCCATCTAGGATTAAACAACAAATGTCGCCAAAGGATTCTTGTGCCGTAATATCCGTGTTAACCATAAGATCCGGAGTGGGACGGAGTAGTCAAAAGTGTTTCCACCTCTCGTTCATCAACGGATGCGCTTTACCGTAGTACACTTGTAATCCAAGGGGGCAAGCTGGTGAGGCTGGGGAGTCCTAAGTCCCCACGGCATAGTCCGTAGTACACTTGTCGCCCGAAGGAGCAAGCTGGTGAGGCTGGGGAGTCCTAAGTCCCCACGGTATTGCGGTCTATGATGGGTTGCAGCTACCGGCGAAGGAGTTTGGTTCGATCCTGCACTCGTCATCGTGGTCGGGGTCCACCCTGAAATATATGGGAATAATGGGACCGGCGAGGACCCAGGGTCGGGGCATGCAACAAAGGGTGGGTGTTCGAGGTAGCGGAGGAACATGATTGGCTAGACCTTATACCGGGCCTCACACCGAAGGAAGTGTGGACGGGAAAGCTGCCCGGTTGGCACCAAGGTTAAGATCTCTTATGGGTAAAGCAACACACCTCTGCAGAGTGTAAAGAATCGTGACTGTCACTCCTCGTTCCGGATGAGGAATCGCGAACGCGGCCGGAAAGGAGCTCCATGAAGTTCTAGTAAACCGGTGAAGGCTGACGGACATAGCTCTTTGAAATAAAAGCAATCTCTTGAAGAAACGTTTAACAAAACTTGCATTGGTATTAGACTTTCTGGTCTAATATCGTAGTTAGTGCATTAAACACCTCTTATCTATAATGAACTTGTTGAGTACGCTCGTACTCATACCACTCTTAAATCTCATGCTTAGATTGTCTGAATCGTCTGGAGGAGGACTACGACAAAAATGAAGGAGCCGAGATCATCGGCTACGAGGAACCAGACCTCTCAGGAGGTGTTGAAGGCGTAGACTACCTCATCGTCTACGGATCCGGGGAGGCTTCCGGAGGAGAACAAGCCTAGAGATATCCGATAGTAGTAGTAACCGAGCAGCCCGAACTCTTAGTATTTAGCTGCTCGAGGAAATAAATGTTTAGCTTAATGAGACACTTATATTGTAAGTTAAGTTGGGTTCGCCTCGAACCCAGGAGTATTCCTCTTAGAACCCAAGAGGAGCTCCAAGATGACATGTGTATGATAATTGTAATAATAAGTGAATGAGTTATGGACCTTGCTATGTTCTGTTGTACTACTCTGAGGGATGTAATATTTGCGGAATGGTACTTCGTGAATGGTATATCAACGACTGGCATACTACAACATGCAGTGGTATGCGGTGGTCACCACAGCTTGGTATCGTAGCAAAAGCTTTGACCTTAGGTTGGAACCTAGTAAATGGGACCAAACGTTAGGAGTCAAATAGGACTAGTAAAGAATTCTCTAAAAATATGGTGTATATTCAATTGAGAATACAACAATCATATCTTTTAGTGCGATAATTCTTTATTATCTCTATTATGATGCATTATTACTAATCTTATAATCTTTCTATTTCTACAGCCAACATGGCAAGTTCACGACCGGAAGAAACGTGAATGTTATGGATTCCACATCGAACGAATACCAAGGAGGACTTGCTGATATCCTACGAGCCATGTTACCTGGAATTTGGGTGCGATCCCCGCATTCCTAAAGAAATACATGTTCTATGATGGCCCGGTGTTGGCCAAGTGCGAGTAGGACTGCGACTTCCCGAATCTTTGGGAATGAGCGTAGTCATGCCACTGGGAAGCCAGGACAACCAATACAAACTACCATATAGCTGTTATGAGAGCCATAACCGACATACGGGAACATAAGACGAAGGAGCTTATGGATTCCGAGTTCTCCCATATTCCTCATAACTAGGAGGAAGAAGATCCCATGCTCAACCACTACAAATATGCTAAACGCAAACCCATAGCAGCGGCAAAATATATGGATAATAGCCGTAACTTCATATCATTACTCTTTCAGTTGAACCATCATCTGATAGGAGCAATTGATACGATGCTTGAGGAATTCACTGAACCCAAGGAGGAGAGTAGGGGGAAAGAACCTATGGAGAATGTGGTGCACACACCAGTTTATTCAGCTGGTGACTACATCGCATTGATCCACTTGAGCGTGAACCTACACCGGTTACACACGGCAACTATCCTGGGTAGTTCCTATGGGGGATACGAGGGCGGAGAGGAATCCGGAAACAACCATCGTTCCGAGACTCCTATCGAGAATTCCAGGGGTTGGCGTTGGGGATCGGATACTGGAACTCATAGTACTTCTGTGTATTATGATGGGGAGATGAATGATGACGCAACAACCCAGAACCAGAGCTATCCTAGTAATGAAGGAGTTGATGGAGGGTATCCGACACAGGTTGAGTCGGGTATGAGTTTTGGTAACCCTTATGGTGGGGCTACAGGGGAGTACACCCGATGGGTGGACTATGATGCACTCAACGATCAGTTTGTGAACACTGATTTCTCCTTAGGATCATCATCTGATTCGGATTACAAGCCAACGGAGACCTTATGTTCCAGGGTCTATCGTGAGGACGACACGTTCGACCGGATGGAAGCCTCGGGATGTACCGGGAGTGAAGATCGACTAGAGTCCACCAAGGGAGGCGAGGCTATAATACACAAGTACCACGTGTATTATAGTTTGTAATATTTGTATAAATTTGTACATATACTTTAATAAGTGAGTTTGCATACTCACATCGACTTGAGTATTGTAATAAGACCACTTAAGTATGTATATACAGGGTATATGTTTTATATAATTTGGATTTGCTTCTTGATTTCCATTGCGTGACTAGTTCTGTGCACAAAGTTGAGCTCAGAAAACTTGCGCATGGAGTAATTATGAGTATCATCTTGTGTTGCAGAACTAGGGGGTTATGTCGGGAACGCTAGGAGACGAGACTGAAGCACAGCGCATGGAGCGCGAAGCAAAACAAAAGGAAGAGGCTGAGGGTGCAGCCAGAGATCAGTTTCCACCACCACCACCACCCATGACGCAGCAAAACTTTATCCAGTACATGCAGCTGGTAGAGGAGCGACAGCGTGTAACACTGGAGCAGCAGAACAAATTCTTTCAGGATTTGTTGCAGCAAAACAGGGTGGAGAGACCTGAGAACCCGGGAGTCACATTAGCGGACTTCCAAAACACCAAGCCGATATCTTTCGCATACGCGCCCGAGCCAATGGACGCGGAAGATTGGCTGATGGATACTGAGCGAAAGCTCAACACCGTTGGATGTAACGACCAAGAGAAGGTTCGTTATGCTACCCATCTGCTATGTGGACCTGCCGCATCATGGTGGGACAATATTGTAGCCGTTTATCCGGCTGGAAAGGTATTTACCTGGGAGGAATTTGCAAGGAAATTCAGGGAATCCAATGTCCCTGAAAGTATTGTGGAACTGAAGCGTCGAGAATTTGAAAGTCTCGAGCAGAAGGACAAGGCAATCCTGACCTATGTCAGGGAGTTCTCTAAACTGTCCCGGTACGCTGTTGAAGAAGTCAACACCGAGGACAAGAAGAAGAAGAGATTTCTGAGGGGGTTAAGTCCCCAGTTCAAAGTACAACTCCGTATGATGAGAGCGACGGAATTTCAAGAGTTGGTGGATGCCGCCATCACTCTAGAAGATGATTTCAAGCAATTACAGGAGGAGAAGAGGAAAAAGGCCAAGTTTGAGCCTAAGAGGTTTGTTAGTAACAAGTCTAATACCAGCTTGAGTTTCAAGCCCAGATACAACAACAACAACAACAACAACAACAACAACAGCAACTACTACGGTAGTAGGAAGAACCAAGCATTTCAGACTGCAAACCAAATAGTTTGCCGTGTTTGTGGAATTAAAGGACATACTTCGAAGGACTGTCGCAAACCCAGAATCATCTGTTTCGGGTGTCGCCAGGAGGGGCACATGATGAAAGACTGTCCTAATAAGAAGAATGGAGGAGGTCAATCTGGAGGAGGAGGAAGTCGAGGAGGAAACACCGGAGGCAACTGGAAGAATAAGAAGCCCTTCGGCAAGCTGAACCGGCACTGGGTCTGGAGGAGGTGGTCAACTCTGACCAGGCGATGATAGGTACGCTCCAGATACTCACTCATCCTGGCAAAGTACTTTTTGATACTGGTGCAACTACATCATTCATTTCTCAACAATTCATCACCAAACATGGGATTAGTTGCACTAAGTTAGATACACCCATAACCATACTTTCTGCAGGGGGAACGATAGTAGTAACCCATGCCAAACAAAAACAAGTCATTATGATCAATAAGTGTGCGTTTGACGCGGACCTGTTCATTTTACCGATGAAGGACATTGATGTCATTCTTGGTATGAACTGGTTAGAAGCTAATGGAGCATTGATCGACTGTGTAAACAAGACGGTATCGTTGAAAAGTCCCGATGGAAGTAGAATGATCTACCAAGGCGACAAACATACACAGATTGAAGTTGAGCTACAGCTGAACAGCATGAAGGAGGTGAAGTTAGAAGATATACCTGTAGTAAATGAATTCCAGGATGTGTTTCCTGCGGAATTACCTGGTATGCCACCAGATAGGGAGATAGAATTCACTATCGACCTAATCCCAGGAACAGCTCCGATTGCCAAAGCACCATATAAGATGGGGCCCAAGGAGTTGAAAGAACTTAAGGAGCAACTGGATGACTTGGAACAAAAGGGATTCATTTAGGAGAGTGTTTCACCATGGGGATCACCTGTGATCTTCGTGGATAAAAGAGATGGAGGAAGAAGGATGTGCGGAGACTACAGGAATCTGAACAACGTCACAATCAAGAACAAGTACCCACTTCCAAGAATACAAGATCTATTTGATCAAGTGAGAGGCGCGGGAGTCTTTTCCAAGATTGATCTAAGATCCGGTTATCACCAGATAAAAATCAAGAAGGAAGACGTTCCGAAAACTGCCTTTGTCTCAAGGTATGGACACCATGAATACCTTGTAGTACCTTTTGGATTGACCAATGCCCCAGCAATATTCATGAATCTCATGAATAAGATCTTCATGCCATATCTAGACAAGTTTGTCATCGTATTTATCGATGATATTCTGATATATTCCAAGAACAAGGCTGAACATGCTGAACATTTGAGGTTAGTGTTGCAAACACTAAGGGAACATCAACTCTATGCCAAACTTAGTAAGTGTGAATTTTGGCTAGATCAAGTGGAATTTCTTGGTCATGTTATTAGTAAAGATGGAATAGCTGTTAACCCGAGTAAGGTAGCAGCAGTTCTAGAATGGGAAGCACCCAAGACTGTCAAGGAAATCTGAGGATTCCTAGGAATGGCAGGATATTATCGGAGATTCATTGAAGGATTCTCTAAGATAGCAGGACCAATGACAAAGCTGTTAAGGAAGAACACACCATTCGTGTGGTCAGAGGAGTGTGAAAAGAGTTTTCAAACTCTGAAGGAGAAACTCACCACGGCACCGGTGTTAGCAGTTCCGGAAGTTGGCAAGGATTATACCGTGTACTGTGACGCATCCAAACATGGACTGGGTTGTGTACTCATGCAAGATCGGAAAGTGATATCTTATGGATCAAGGCAACTCAGACCTCATGAAGTAAACTATCCAACACATGACTTGGAATTAGCAGCGGTCGTATTTGCACTCAAAACATGGAGACATTTTCTCTATGGAGCTAAGTGTGAGCTCTATACAGACCATAAAAGCCTCAAATATTTCTTTCACTCAGAAGGAACTCAACATGAGGCAGAAAAGATGGCTAGAATTGATCAAGGATTATGATCTGACAATCAATTACACTCCAGGGAAGGCTAATGTTGTAGCAGATGCCCTGAGTAGGAAGAGCACCGGAGGAGTGGAACAAGAAATATCACCGGAGTTGAGGAAGGAAATAAGTCAAGCCCAAATACAACTTTGGGAGAAGGAAGCTCATGAAGGACTATCAGCTTTACAAGTAGCCGATGAGCTAAATGTCAACCTGAAGAATGAGATAATGATGGGTCAGCTAGACGATCCATTCATCGTGGAGGAGATGAAAAGAATAGATGAGGGAAGACCATCAGAATTTCACCGCGGAGAATCCGGATCATTATGGTTCCAGAAAAGAATTTGCGTTCCGGATATTGCTGAAATTAAGGAAGTAATACTCCGGGAAGCTCATCAAACACCATATTCCATACATCCGGGAAGTACAAAGATGTACATGGACTTAAAGGAACTATTCTGGTGGAATAACATGAAGAGGGAGATAGCACAATACGTGGCGGAATGCCATACCTGCCAGAGAGTGAAGGCTGAACACCAGAGTCCGGCAGGAAAGTTACAACCTTTACCTATTCCAGAGTGGAAATGGGAGGAAATAGGGATGGATTTCATCACCGGACTACCCATGACCAATAAAAAGAAGGACATGATATGGGTAATCGTGGACCGGTTGACGAAGAGCGCCCACTTCTTAGCGGTAAACCAGCAGGATAAAGGAGAGAAACTCATCGATCTTTACATCAAAGAGATCGTGAGTAAGCATGGAGTACCTAAGAAGATCGTGTCAGATCGAGGATCTGTGTTCACATCAGCATTCTGGAAGCAACTACACGAAGCTTTAGGATCCAAGTTGGACTATAGTACCGCTTATCATCCCCAGACCGGTGGACAAACCGAGAGAACCAACCAGATCTTAGAAGATATGCTTAGGGCTTGTGCCCTAGACTTCGGAGGATCATGGGAAGAACACTTACCACTAGCAGAGTTCTCATATAACAATAGTTATCAAAGTAGCATCAAGATGGCACCATTTGAAGCTCTGTATGGAAGGAAGTGTAGATCACCGATATGTTGGTATGAAGCTGGAGCAAGCAAAGAGTTCAACCCTGATTATGTCAAGGAAAAACAACAAATCATTGACATTATCAGAGACAGGCTCAAGATAGCCCAAAGTCGGCAAAAGAGTTATGCCGATCAGAAGAGAAGGACATGGGAACCACAAGTTGGAGACATGGTTTATCTTAAGGTAAGCCCGATGAAAGGACTCCAGAGGTTTGGAGTAAAAGGAAAGCTCAGTCCTAGATATATAGGACCTTTCAAGATACTGAGTCAGAACCGAGGTTTAGCCTTTGAGTTGGATCTACCGGGAAGGCTAGCTCAAGTTCACAATGTATTCTATGTGTCACAACTCCGGAAATGCTTAAAGACCCCAGATGAACCAATATCACATGATGAGCTGGAGTTACAACCAGACTTGACATACATCGAGAAGCCAGCCAAGATTCTCGAGGAGAGCTGGAAACAACTCAGAAATAAAGCTATCAAGTATTGCAAGATACAATGGAAGCATCACCCCGAGAGGGAAGCCACCTGGGAAAAAGAGGAAGACCTGAGGAAAACATACCCCGAGCTGTTCAGGTATTACAACCACAACTTCGGGACGAAGTTTTCTTTAAGGGGGAAAGGCTGTAATGTCCCAGGTTTAGAGACGATCGAGGGGTAGATTTTAGAAAGGGATGTGCATTGCATAGTAAATTCTGGGGAAATTTCGCGCTTTTAAACAAAAACTGCATCGAAGGGGAATAAGTTTCTCTCTCGACACCTTACAGGGTTAGGGTTTCGAGAGTGCGACAAACTTGCATCTCACTCAACTAGTTTAGGGTTTGGAGAAGAGAGGGGAGAGTTTGCATGATTGAATTATTTATAAAGTGACATAGTTGAATTCAAACCAATGTTGAATTTGAATTTCAAATTCAAACATTAAATACTTAACCTAAATAATTCAATTGTGAGGAAATTCAATAAGTATATAATCAATAATAAACAATATGAACAATTATAATAAAGTAAAGCTCATTAGGGGAAACTTTGAGCTTTATTGATTAACACACAAGATACATTGTCTTTACAATATTCATAATGGAAATAAATGAATATTACAACACATTACAAGAATTGGTAATTGAAAAATAAAAGAAAATAAAAAGAAAAGTACAAGGATGTATCCTAGTCTAAATACTACAAGATCATCTTCACTTGATCTTGGATTTGGTGATATCCATGTCCATTTTGATCAATTGTTGATCCCTGCACAAAATCACAACAAAAAGAAGTTATGCCAAGTGGCATAGCCACTTGGCAGGTTAGAAATCAAATGAAAATATGAAATGAGCAGATAGGACCAAAGTGGCCGAGCTGATCCATGCCATAGTCAAGTTCCAGGTCCAGGTGCACAGCACATGTCTACACACACACACAGCCTGCTCACAGGGCTGTGTGCATGCAGCACACACACACAGTGAGTCACCAAAGTGACAAGCAAGAGCTGTCGACCAGGGATGCAAGGGAGCACCACATATAAGCTTTTCAGAAGCAAACCCTAAGCCATATCCATCGACAGGCTTCACTGGTAAGAACACAAGAACACAAGAACACAAGAACAGCCACTGCTGTTCAATCTGCTAACTCACCACAGCACTGAATCAAGCCCCACAAGATCACCAGGAGGAGCAGGGCAAGTAAACCAACCACAAGATCATCACAGAAGCAAAACCTCTACATCAACAAATCATCTAGGAGCTGGAGTGAGGTATAAACAAGATCAACCTGAGCAAAACTCTGTTTTGCTCATAAATAAGCATGTGCATAACATATACACAAGCCGTAGGGTGTGGTTACCCCGTGTGTATCATCATTTGGTGATCAAACCATTTGATCTGGCAAAAAGGGAATTAAGCCGAAGAAATCATCCCAGGAAGAAATGGTCAAACCCACTGTATTAACACTGAGGTAAACCAAAGCATCCAGCAAGGAAAAGATTCACAGCTAGCCTACCCAACTCACCTAGCACTACATGGTTTGCTAACCATCAGACAGATAGGCCACTTATGCCTATTCTAGTTTGTCAACAGCAAAGAGCACTGGAAATCCAACAAGGATTGCCAGAGATGTATCCACCAAGCCACAACAAGCCACAGAGAGGGGGAGCTACCCATGACAGCATCAAAGAGCTGCCAGGGCCACCTCAACCCATAACCAAAACCTTAAGCCACCACATCATCACCCAGTAGGGTTCAGTAGAGGGCTAGGGTACCAACCAGTGGTTGTCATCCAACTAGCCCTAGCTAATTCAATTGATATGATCATCACTGCAAGGCAGTTCACATCATTTATCCATCTAGTAAAGCAAGCTAATACAGATAAATGAACTACACAAGTAATCAAAGCACCAGGACCTTGCAGATGATCCAATGGATCATTGCAAGCATCAGATGATGCTTGACTAAGCATTAAAACACACCAGCACAAGTATGAGTGTCACACAGACACCAGGTGAAGTACCGATGAAGGCACAGCAACAAGCAAGTGATGATCCTTTGATCATCGTGGCCTGCTAAAGCATGCCAAGGCAGGCTAGAATCAACCACCAGTATCACACATGAATTCTATGAATTAAACAGCCACAGATCATCAACAATTAGATCACAGATTAGCACATAAACCATTTTTATGGTTGTATCCAGAAGCATATCATCAAGGAATTGATGTATATGGACAACAATTAAGCCAAGCCAAACCTACTGTGAGCCAGAACTCAATAATCATCACATAAATAACACTGCCTCTTGCTAAACAGCAAGAACCACTCACAGTAATGAACCAGGGGAGCTAGGGCTTGTTACAGCATAAGCAAGCAAGCAACAGCAATGGCTAGTGATGCTCAGATGAACATCTAGCCGGATAATAACATGTATAACCCAGGGTGAGCAGAGACATGAATCAAAGGAAGCACACGCCACAAAGACGATTCACACAAGCACATAGACTAGAGCAAGCATGGTCGTAGCAAGAGCGCAGCAAAGATGGCTAGCCCAAAGACAACGCAACAGCTAGCACAGCACCTGGGCTGGCAAAGCACAAGGCTACAGAAGCGTAGCAGCAGCAGCACTTCGTCAAGGCAAGCATCTCCATAGGGAGAAGTCGGCCAGTGGCCGAGCTAGACGAAGAAGAGGAGAAGAGAAGAAGGTAGAACAGGTAACAGAGGAGGAAAGAGGAGGAGAAACTTACAGCGGCGCATGAGCACGACCGTGGCGGCACGGCGGCACACGCCGGGCGACGGCGGCGCCAGGCCAAGCCAAGCCTGGTCGCCACATCACCGCAACGCCGGCATCTCCACGGCATCACCACGGCGCCAGGGACGCCGATGAACGGCGGACCTTCACGGATCCGTGCGGCCAAGGCGCAGATGCGTTGGGGAAGAGTCGAGGTGGACACGAGCGTCAGATCGACGCGGACCACCATGTCCGCCGTCGAGAGGCGGTCCAGATCCGCACCAGTTCGTCGCCGATGATGGCCGAAGGCGGTCGGAGCAAGGCGGCGACGGCGGAGGCGATTTTGGTGTCGCGGGAGCCCGAAAGGGGATTAGGGTTACGGGGAGGAGGACGACGAAGCGACTGGGTCGGTTGGACCGAGCCCACTGGGCTGGTCCAACCTAACCAGCTCGGCCGCCTGACAGGTGGGCCCGAGGGGTATTTTGGACATTTCCAAAATACCCATTTAAATGAGAATTTCCAAGAATTTTATAAAATAAAATACAGCTCTAAAAAAATAAGTAAAAATATGAAAATTAATTAGCATAAAATCCTCTATCTAAATAAAATATCAAAGAGAAGTTTTGAAGAAAATAAGAATAAGTCTTCATTTGATGATTTAAATAATCATTTAAATCACCCATATAATTTTCAACAATAAAAATAAGTCCATTAATGCATTTGGATTTTAAAAACACCTTGACAACATTTCAAGGTTGTATTTTACATTAAATCAAGTATCCTCAAACTATTCTTAGTATTAACCTCTTACATGAAATTATAACGACATCGGAAGGGGGGAACAAACCCTAAAAATGGAATCATGCATAACTGCTTCTTTAACCATTGCCCTTATCGGACAATGATGCTATTTTTCAGAGACAGAGGACAAGGGTCAGTCCACACCTTCCAACTGCAAAACTTTGCAGTGTTCAGGCAAGTTCATCACTTGCTCATGTCATTTGAGTATTTTTTATCAAATTACTTGCAAAGTATTATGGTTATCACTATTGCACAAAAATCAAAACCACTACTTTCATAACTATGAATATGACTATGTGGTGGGCAATGGAACCATGGATTGTGTTGATATGGTGGAGGTTCCATTGCACGGGTTTATATCCATCTAGGATTAAACAACAAATGTCGCCAGTGATTCTTGTGCCGTAATATCCGTGTTAACCATAAGATCCGGAGTGGGACGGAGTAGTCAAAAGTGTTTCCACCTCTCGTTCATCAACGGATGCGCTTTACCGTAGTACACTTGTAATCCAAGGGGGCAAGCTGGTGAGGCTGGGGAGTCCTAAGTCCCCACGGTATTGCGGTCTATGATGGGTTGCAGCTACCGGCGAAGGAGTTTGGTTCGATCCCAGACTGTCGCCGTGGTCGGGGTCCACCCTGAAATATATGGGAATAATGGGACCGGCGAGGACCCAGGGTCGGGGCATGCAACAAAGGGTGGGTGTTCGAGGTAGCGGAGGAACATGATTGGCTAGACCTTATACCGGGCCTCACACCGAAGGAAGTGTGGACGGGAAAGCTGCCCGGTTGGCACCAAGGTTAAGATCTCTTATGGGTAAAGCAACACACCTCTGCAGAGTGTAAAGAACTGTGACCTGTCACTCCCTGTTCCGGGATGAGGAACTGCGAACGCGGCCGGAAAGGAGCTCCATGAAGTTCTAGTAAACCGGTGAAGGCTGACGGACATAGCTCTTTGAAATAAAAGCAATCTCTTGAAGAAACGTTTAACAAAACTTGCATTGGTATTAGACTTTCTGGTCTAATATCGTAGTTAGTGCATTAAACACCTCTTATCTATAATGAACTTGTTGAGTACGCTCGTACTCATACCACTCTTAAATCTCATGCTTAGATTGTCTGAATCATCTGGAGGAGGACTACGACAAAAATGAAGGAGCCGAGATCATCGGCTACGAGGAACCAGACCTCTCAGGAGGTGTTGAAGGCGTAGACTACCTCATCGTCTATGGATCCGGGGAGGCTTCCGGAGGAGAACAAGCCTAGAGATATCCGATAGTAGTAGTAACCGAGCAGCCCGAACTCTTAGTATTTAGCTGCTCGAGGAAATAAATGTTTAGCTTAATGAGACACTTATATTGTAAGTTAAGTTGGGTTCACCTCGAACCCAGGAGTATTCCTCTTAGAACCCAAGAGGAGCTCCAAGATGACATGTGTATGATAATTGTAATAATAAGTGAATGAGTTATGGACCTTGCTATGTTCTGTTGTACTACTCTGAGGGATGTAATATTTGCGGAATGGTACTTCATGAATGTTATATCAACGACTGGCATACTACAACATGCAGTGGTATGCAGGGTCACCACAGCAGGTGACACTCGTGTCGAGTTCTGCTGATGTGGCGCGGTCACCAGTCATGTAATTGGTCGCACCAAAGTCGAGGTACCAATGCCCTCCTTGGTGTCCCCTATTGTGTCAGGTTGATTTGCACATTCTCCTCCACCCGGAAGAGGGTCGGCTCCGTGTCAGCAAACTTCAGTACCTCCGGCACTTTGAGTCGAGGTGGCTCCGACTCCTCCTGAGTCGGAAGATCCCACTGATCCGGGTGCGCTCCTTTTGAGGAGTCGACTCGCCCTCCGACTCTGCCACCTTTCGAGTCGATGACTTAGCCATGGGGCGAGATGAGGGTGTCTCCTCTGGCGTTCTTGACTCCGCGCTTTGCGATTCGTCACTTGGAGTTGTGGTGTAGACGCCACGATGCACGCCTGCATCATGAGAAGTGTGTCGTCCTCGTCGGCTCCGCCACACACGAGGTGAGCTTCAACACGCTTCATTTTGCGGCAACCCCACGCCCAATGGCCAGAAATTTGACAATACTAACACGCGTCTTTCGATGTGTAGCGGTTCTCGGGGCCTCACACTCTTGGGTTACGTTTATCGTGCATGCGGCATCATGGCTTTCTTCCTACGCGTCTGGACTTGTTGTAAAATTGATGCATGTAAGATACATACATGAACTTTGCACTTTACTAACACATATTCCCACATATTTGCAACATATATGATGTTATTTCCATGTTTTATATAGATTTATGGGATTTACCAATGATCCCCTTTATTTAGGTTATAACTCTGCAGAACAGGAAAACCTTGTTTTGCGTATTTCCCACTTTCAGGGACATATATGGAGTCAAATTGAGCTAGGATTTCGGGGACACCAATATTTCATCAAGAGAAGCAGTTGGAGCACCTGGACCTCACGAGGAAGGGCCTGAGGCCCAAAAGAGAGATGATGGCGCGCCCAGCAAGGGGCGCGCCACCACCTCTCTTTTCGCTGTCGACCGTCCAATTCGCTTCAATCATGCGCCAACAGACTTCATTTGACCTAAAAACCCCTATATATATGACCCCCAAGGTTTCCTCAAGGAGAGCACCGCAGAAACACCGAAACACGAAAATAGAGGCTGGAGCAGGGAAGATTGGAGGGGGAACTCCGCCGGAGCCGCCGCCGAAGGGATCTCCACCATCTCCAACGTCTTCCACATCAACAGAGTGATGAAGGGGGAGTAGTCCACCTCTGGATTCTGGGTTTGTGGCTGTAGCTTGATCTATTTATCTCTTGTTTTCATAGATCTTAGTACCATATGAGCTACCCAACATGATTATGGTCATATATGCAATTCATATGTAGTGGATCTTTATTCTATGATATTGTGATATGAGAATAGATTCTATTATGTGTAAGGTGTATTGATAGATGCATATTATGTACCATGTTCTTAAGTATTGGTTCTGATCTAACTTGTATGCAAAAACATGTGTGGAGATATGTGTGTATTAGATGGAGTAGCATGGTTTTAGTGATTGAACAGTGACAACAAATTCATGATCTATTATGATTTTGCCTTTTCCTTTACTATCTCACAAGGGATAAACTGAATGCATATGCTATGTTTATCATGTGACAAAAGTAATAATCTTGTTTGTTCAATGTAGCATATTTAATATCCAAACATCATGTCAAAATACTTATTGTTATGCTCTGTTAATTTTTAGTACAAGATTGCTAGGATTTTTCCATTTCTTGTGGAGTGTAAGAGAGATGTGTTGCAGCATCTTTATGTTAGGACATGATTCCCATATGAATGCTTATCAAACACATATTGAAGTTCCACCAATATTATCTCATTGATGAATTGTTATTATCCACTAAAACTTTAAAAAAGAGTAGATAAGTGAATCCATGAATCCCAGTCTAATTTTAATCATAAGAAACACATTTCTATTGTATTTTTTTGAAACCTTTACCGTAGGGAATCCCCTACGGTGTACATTTCCATGAGTGCAACTAGCCTACGCGCGCCCTCCACGAACGCGCGTGTGAGGCAACCTCGTCGCCGCTAAGAATTGGTGGCCTCGCATGCACTCCTGGCCGCATGCATGCATTGATTAAGGACGCACATCCATCGCTTCAAACGCAAGTACAAGTAGATAGAGAGAATGAAGAAAAAATTATGGTGCCTGACTACCGCGCTACAAACAAAGACGATGCGCTACGTGAAAAAGGCAGTGCAAATCAGGTAAAAAAGGCAGTGCTCCAATTGTTGATATTATGCACCGCAAAAGAACTAACAGTGCACCGTGAAAAAAAAGCGGTGCAAATCAGCTAACAAAGGCAGTTCCTAAAATTTTAAGATAGGTGCACTACCAGGACCACGAAAAATGCACTGCTAAAAAAGATTGTGCACCACGAAAAATAACAGTGCAAATCAGTTAAGATAGGCAGTTCAGGACCGTGCATTATCAAGACATCGCCTGCTAAAAAGAAATGCAAATCAGCTGTAAAAGGCAATGCATATCCAGTGCACCGCCAAGACACCCGTCGTGCACTATTGCCCGTAGCAGTGCAACACCGTAAAAACGGCAGTGCACTGAACTGCCACGGCACCACGCCATGCATATTGCGACTGACATAGTGCACTGCAGTAAAAAAAAAGGCTATGTATTGTCAGATAACCACGCCCTACACTTATATTGAAGGTAGTGCAATCTAGACATCGAATAAGCAAAAAAAAAACATATTGGCGATGTCAACTATGGACACAGCCATTGTTGGATCAGAATGGCTGCGTGAGCTCTTGATGGACTTCCTGTGGTTGAAAAACCTGTTCCAGCGATCCTTTTGAATTGTGACAATCAAACTGTAATTGTCAAAGTGAACAATTCTAAGGATAACGCGAAGTCATCAAGACATGTAAAGAGACGTTTGAAGTTTGTCAGGAAATTGCAAAACTCTGGAGTAATAAATGTTACGTATATTCAAACATACGAAACCTGGTAGATTCCTTTACAAAGGGCCTATCATGTAATGTGATAGAAAGTGTATCGACGGAGATGGCTTTGAGACCCATTGACGTTATACCTTTATAGATCCCGTGAATTAGGACATGGAAAAAACAAGCTAGCTAGTGGTTTAACTGAGGAGAACATTTTGTAACCACCTCTATGTGAAGATGCACAACTCTCAATGGCTGTAAGGCAGGTTGGCAACATTCCTTAATGTATTTCTGTTAGCTATTTAGCAAAGATGTTGTCCTACAGAGTATCGTTAAAAGAACACACCTACATGAGTCTGATTGTTAAACATCGCAATCTATGAGATTTGGGTGATCTCTAGTAAACACATGAAGAGACTAGAAAGTATGACGTATAAGCTTCACTTGTGGGTAGGCTACTGGCAGCCATGTACTTGTTATGACTTTGTGTGAAACCTGTTCACGCAAAACTTGCAATTCAAGGCCTAGTCCATTGTTCAAGTGTGGATGGATGTAGCTTAAAGATCTAAGTGAAAGTTCAACTTAATAGTCTCTGCTGGAGCACTAGTATATAAACAAGCAGTGAATATTGGTAAATCTCTAAATTGGCATTTGAGATCTGGTGGGAATTGTTGAAATGATGGGATAATGTGTGGGCAATGTAGTATTTCAGATTTGCTATAATTCTCAAAGCCCACATATGTAGCAACCCATGTAAGTTTGAGTCCAAGTTGGTGGCATCTCACAAGGGAGTGAAAAGAGGTGGAAAGTTTAGTCCTACATGGAAAGTTGGGAGTAGGTTAGACCACCTTATAATGATGAGGACATCCCTACTACACCACTACCTCCGTCACTACAAGATGAAGACGATGCTGTTGTGAAGCTCAAATCCAATGAAGTTAGGATTGGACCAATTACAAGAGCTCGTGCGAAGCTACTCAAACAACAGGTGAACTTGTTCTTAATTGATACTTTGATCGATGAGAACTTTATACTGCCTAAGTCCTTTTACTTATGTATGATCAGGTATGAAGAGGGAGCAAGCATCGCACGAGGAGGAGAGGAGCAGCTGGACAAGAAGCTCAACATGGAGCTGGACATGAAGATATTCCATGGACGCGCGAGAGAGGAGAGGGAGGCATGCGCGAAGGAGGAAGAAGTCCAGGCCGGTGCACAACCCGGTCAGACCGGCCGCCAGGCCGGCGCGCCCGGTCCCAGGCCCGGTCCAACCGGACACCAGACCGAACGAGCCCGACGCCGACCGAATTGTCAGCCGAT
Organism: Lolium perenne; assembly: GCF_019359855.2. Taxonomy (NCBI): domain Eukaryota; kingdom Viridiplantae; phylum Streptophyta; class Magnoliopsida; order Poales; family Poaceae; genus Lolium; species Lolium perenne. The sequence goes on from NC_067245.2 coordinate 196,383,082, forward strand.
GCACACCCGGCAACATCCAGGGGCCTTGTACCCTTTGCACGGTCACCACCCGGTGTTAAGCTTCATGCACTAGCCACTTGAACCAAAAGTCCGAACTGATGAAAAGGGCTAGGCAATCTACTTATACACTTCACAACACCCCCACTCGCGTGTGACGGGAGAAGAGAAAGTCAACACGTGAAATAAGAAGAGCACACCGAAACAGCGGTGGCTAAAGAGGGGGGCAACAGCAATTTTTAGGCTTAATTGCGAAAACCGGGACAACAGCAATTTTTAGGCTTAATTGCGAAAACCATGTGAAAGCCAGGATTTGAACTCGAGACCTGGGGCTCTGATACCATGTTAAGCTTCATGCACTAGCCACTTGAACCAAAAGTCCGAACTGATGAAAAGGGCTAGGCAATCTACTTATACACTTCACAACACCAACCAGCTGCGCGGTCCCAGACCCAGTCGACCGGCCCCCTAACCGGCCGTGTCCGATTCTGTCTCGACCAGATCTGATCTAGGTCGGTTTTCTATGTATCTTTTCGACTCCTGGTCGTTCTGAACCCCTATATAAGTGCCCAGGACGTCCCCAAATTAGGTTTAGACCACGTTTAAAATAAACCCTAGTTCATAGTTGATTGCTTTGCAACTCTATCGAATTTCTACACCATATTGCATTGATTTTGTGTATACTCCTGAAAAATCTTGTATGATCTGCTGTTCCACTGGGAATTAGACGGTTGCAACTTACCGCTTCGTGGTCGGTGGCTACGTGCGCAAGTGTGTGGAGTTGCGAATATCTTGCAGGGTTGAGAGCTGTTGCATTGGCAACAGGGACCAATCGAGAGACTTTGTTGCGTCATACAAGTTATCATCCACTTCATCATCGTGTTATCTCTGATGTGTTCATCCCGTGATCATCATCACCTCCGTGCTTACTGAGAAGATCGGGCCACCCCTTATCATCTTGGTATCAGATTTCAGTGTTTCCTCGGTAAGCCATCCACAATCCACCCCATAGTTGAGTTGTGAGTGTTTTCCTATATAGAAAAAGCCATAAAAAATTAGGGTTAGGGTTTATCATAGCCTTAGATTGCACTAATTTCGAGTTTTAGTTGCTTTTCGTAGTTGTTTTTGCGTACCTTTTCTTCCATCTAGTATTGTTAGGGTTTGTGTTTCTGCTATCATCTAGTGTCAGTTTTTGTTGCTCTGAGTCCACATAGCATACAGTTTGCGTGTTCCCAACCATAGACACAGTCTATCGATATAAGTGACTAGGAACTTTCCCAAAAGAGACTAGTTTTACCGCTCGACAGGCTGCTCGTTAGGTTTTTGGTGCTTTGCAATTTCTGTTGGCCGTGTTACAAAGAGTTGAGTAAAAAAAATCAAAAAAAAAAATAGAACAGAAAAGAAGCAAAAAGAGCTACATAGCTGCGTGTGATAAAAAGAAAAAAATCCAAAAAGAAAAAGTGTGAAGTGCTTGTAAGATCAAGCGAAGGCCTAGTTTACTTTTCTGCACCTGTAGTTGAGCAATCTTGTGCCTGTTTCGTTGAGCTTTGCTAGTGTCTCTCCAGAGCATTGCAACCTTTGCATCCATATAGTTGCATTGCCATATTTATCGCCTTGTGTGAGTATCATTGGTTGTCTACGTTCAGCACTAGAGCTTGTTATTGGTGCAAATAGGTAGCCCACCTACAGCCCCACATATATCCTGCTTTGTCGTGTGATTTATTCTTATACCCTTGATATTCGCTTCGCTACATCCCTGCACTAGTTGTCACTACAAGTGGTAAGCAACACTAATTCACTTTGGAGCGGTAAGATTTCCTTTTCTTATCAGTTTTGAGTGAGTTGTGAGAGTACCACCATATATTTTGTTTTAGTGCACTAACCTACTAACCATGTCTTCTAGTGATGAGAAAATTGTTAACCAGAAAAACAAGGATGCCGCTGATGCGATGACATGGAGGGAGTATGAAGCTCTTCGTAATGAGATGCGACGTGAATTCCGCACTCAGGATGATGAACTTAGGGGGACTGTTCAAGAGATCTCCCAGAAGCTGGATGCTACTAGTGAGACCGTCACTACAATGCAAGATCAAATGACGGATATCCAGCGCAGTATTCAAGTTTTGACTCTAGCTGTTGATAATTTGACACAACAACATCAACAAGAAGATGAAGATGCTGAGCTTCAAGATGAAGCACCTGGTGTTGGTCGTGGTGTAGGACACGGTAACCGTGGTCGTGGCTTTGTTGAACTCGGAGCTCGCCGTGTCCCTCCACAACAGCAAGACGATGGTTTGGGTAAGCCCAAGTTCTCCATACCCAAGTTTGAAGGAGGAGCTGATGTTGAAGAATACCTCTTGGGAGCTGAAAATTGAGAAGTTGTGGCGCCTACATGACTATACTGAAGATAGGAAGGTTAAGCTTGCTTCCTCAGAATTCAATGGTTATGCATTGCGTTGGTGGGATGGAGTTACACGTACTCGTCAGGAAGAGAACGAGTTGCCAGTTCGTACATGGCGTGAGATGAAGGACATTATGCAAGCTCGTTTCGTTCCCACTAATTATTTGCGATCAATATATGATAAGTTGACCCTCTTGAGACAAGGTGTGAAGATTGTTGATACTTATTTCATGGAGATGGAGATGCTTATGCAGCGTGGTCGTGTCCGTGAGTCACTTGAGATGACAATGCAACGTTTTCTACATGGTTTGAAGTATGATATCAAAGGCATTGTTCGTCATCACAGTTACACTACTATGAATGAATTGCTACATCATGCAAGAGAAGCTGAAGCACAGTTGGCTGAAGAAGCGCAAATCAAAGGTCCTGCTACGGGAGCTGGGCGCTACACGCCTAGGGCGCCCCCATCTACGGCGCCGGCGCGATCATCGCGCTCCGCACAGTTTCCTACTTCTTCTAGCAAGCCGGTTTCCAATGTGTCCAACACAAAGAAATCCAAACCTGCTGCAAGTACAAGTGATTCTTGCATGTCTAATGCGCGCAACCGTGATATGGCTTGTCATACATGTGGTGGAAAGGGTCACTTCAAGAGAGATTGTCCTAACCGCAAGGCCATGTTTATCAATGAGGACAATGAGTATGAGACTGGAGATGATGCTGATCCATATGCTCCAGAAGATGATGATTATGACAGTGATGGTGTAGATGCTTATCCGTCTGAAGGTCGCACTATTGTTGTGTCTCAGCGTGCTCTTAAAGTGTTGCCAAGTGCATCTACTCAGTCACTCCGGGCGTAAAACCCGAATCCCGAATCCCGAACCCGAATATCCCGATCCCGAATCCGAATATCCCGATCCCGAAAAACCCGAACACGTAATCGGGAAGCATTTTCAGATACCCGAATTTTGTTCAGGAAATTCGGGTTCCAACTCACGAAACCCGAACTGGCCGAATAGCCCGAACTATGTATAAAGCCCAGTCAAAATCCCACCCTGAACAGCCCACAAGGCCCAGTCCCACCACTAACCCTATTTTCATGTGCGTTAGTGCGTACTGCGTACACACCATTCCAATCTCCCTAGTCCCTACCCTATCCAACCCAGCCGCCACACACAGCGCCCAATCCTGAGTGCTGGCTACTCTGCGACGCGACGACACTGTTCTCTACCGGCCGTAGCTCGCTGCCACTGCTTAGTTCTGGTACTGCCTGCTCTCCAAGGCTCGGCGCACCCCTAGCCGCCCACCGCCAGCAAAGCCGCAACCTCCGCTGCTCGCCGCTTCCTACTCGCCTACCATCTTTCCCCGCGACGGCCGACGCGACGCAGTAGCCTCCATCAACCCCGACATGATGCAGGCTCAAGACCGGCGTCCTCCACCTTCCCGTTGCATATACCCCGACGGGACGCAGGCTCGCAAGCGGCGGAGAGAGTAACAGCCTAGCATGCGCAACTAATTGAGGACATCGACGCTATTTTTGTTTTGTGTTCTGTATTTCGGGCAATTCAGGAAATACCCGAACCTGAACCCGAACTTTCGGGTACCCGAATTTTCGGGTAGCTAATTTTACATGTAAATTTCGGGTGTCATTTCCTAGAACCCGAACTATTTCTTTCCCGAATTTCCCGTCCCGAAATTTCGGGTTTTCCCGAACGCCCAGAGTGACTACTCAGCGCTGCAATTTGTTCCAAACGAAGGCTTTAGTTGGTCTTGACAAGGCTTGCAAGGTCATTATTGATGACGGTTGTTGCCGCAATTTAGCAAGCAAGGAGTTGTGTACCAAGCTGAAGTTGAAGTATCTTCCGCACCCACATCCATATTATATTCAGTGGTTGAGCGACAATGGTGAGATGAAGGTAAACCACATGGTGCGTGTTGAGTTTGAGATTGGACCGTATAAGGATTCCATTGATTTTGATGTGGTTCCTATGACGGTGTGTCACCTACTGTTGGGCCGGCCATGGCTCTATGACCGTTCTGTGCAACACAATGGTCGTGCCAATACATATCACTTGGAGTTCAAAGGAAAAAAAAATTAACCTACAACCTATGTCCCCACAGCAAATTGTCAATGAATCTCGTCAGAAAGTTGAAGTAAAATTGGAGGATGCATCTCTATATAGGCGAGAGAATTGTAATGTCGTGAGTGATATAATCAAGAGTGAGAGAGTGAATTCCTTAGTTCTATTAGCCACCAAAGAAGATATGAGAGAGTTTAGTGAGGATCCTACAGCTAGGCCTCTTGTGCTTATGTACAAGGGTGAGGTTTTGGTTTGTAACGACATGACCCCAATTTCTCTTGGTGTTTCTAATGTTTTGCAGGAATTCAGCGACGTGTTTCCGGAGGAGGTACCCGCAGGATTGCCACCATTGCGTGGTATTGAGCATCAAATTGACTTTATCCCCGGTGCCTCGCTGCCCAATAGGGCGCCATATAGGACGAACCCCGAAGAGACGAAGGAGATACAAAAGCAAGTACAAGCGCTACTCGACAAAGGTTATATCCGCATAAGCCTTAGTCCTTGTGTTGTTCCTGTTATTCTAGTTCCTAAGAAAGATGGTACATGGCGCATGTGTGTAGATTGTAGAGCGACAAACAACATTACTATTCGATATCATCATCCTATTCCCCGCTTAGAGGATATGCTAGATGAATTGAGTGGTGTTGCTGTTTTCACTAAAATTGATTTGCGTAGTTGTTATCATCAAATTAGGATGAAAGAGGGGGATGAATGGAAAACAACCTTTAAAACAAAATTTGGTGTATATGAGTGGTTAGTAATGCCTTTTGGTTTAACTAATGCACCTAGCACTTTCATGAGACTAATGAACCATGTTTTGCGTGATTTTATTGGCAAGTTTGTGGCTGTGTGCTTTTATGACATATTAATCTATAGCTGCAATGAATCTGATCATACTATACATATTCGACATGTTTTGCAAGTGTTGCGTGATAGTAAACTCTATGGTAATCTATGTGCACATTTTTGCAAAGATAAGGTCATATTTATGGGTTATGTTGTCTCTAAGCATGGAGTAGAAGTAGATGTGTCTAAAATTGAAGCAATTCAAAATTGGCCCACCCCCATGAATGTGAGTCAAGTAAGAATTTTTCATGGTCTTGCTGGGTTTTATAGAAGACTTGTGCCCAATTTTAGTACTATCGCTGCACCTTTGAATGAATTGACTAAAAAGGGTGTTGTCTTTGAGTGGGGCGCAACCCAAGATCATGCTTTTGATGAACTGAAAAGATTGTTAACTTCTGCACCGTTGCTTGCACTTCCTGATTTCAATAAGCAATTTGAGATTGAATGTGATGCTAGTGGTATTGGAATTGGTGGTGTGTTGATGCAAGAGGGTCGCCCAATTGCATATTTTTCTGAGAAACTTTCTAGTGCTAAGTTGAACTATCCTATATATGATAAAGAATTGTATACTTTAATTAGAGTTCTTGAGGTTTGGCAACATTATTTGTGGCCAAAAGAATTTATCATACATTCTGATCATGAAGCTTTAAAATATCTGAAAGCCCAATCTACATTGCATAGGCGTCTTGCTAAGTGGGTTGAGTTCATTAAGTCTTTTCCATACATTATTAAGCATAAGAAGGGAAAAGATAATATTGTTGCTGAAGCTCTATCTAGGAAAAATATGCTATTAACTCAACTTGTTGTTAAAATTCCTGGATTAGAAGTACTATGTGATTTGTATGCTACTGATCATGATTTTGCTGAACCATATCGCTTGTGTGCTATTGGTAAAGCATGGGAAAAATATCACATACATGATGGGTTCTTCTTTAGAGCTAACAAACTATGTGTTCCAGAATCGTCTGTGCGTTTGCTCTTATTGCAGGAATCACATGTTGGAGGTTTGATGGGTCACTTTGGGCATGAGAAGACGCTACTCATGCTCGCTGACCACTTTTATTGGCCAAAGATGAGGCGGGATGTGGACAGATATGTGAAGAGATGCATTACTTGCAACAAGTCCAAGTCCAAGCTGAAGCCTCACAGTTTGTATACTCCTTTACCGGCACCTACTACACCATGGGAAGACATTAGTATGGATTTTGTGTTGGGTTTTCCGCGTACTAAAAGAGGTCATGATTCTATATTTATGGTAGTGGATAGATTTTCTAAGATGTCACACTTTATTGCCTGCCACAAGAGCGACGATGCGTCGCATATTGCTAACCTGTTTTTCAGGGAGATTGTACGTCTACATGGAGTCCCGAAGACTATTGTTTCTGATCGTGACGTAAAGTTTATGAGCTACTTCTGGAAGACACTTTGGGAAAAGTTGGGGATAAAGCTACTTTTTAGTACTACTTGTCATCCCCAAACTGATGGTTAAACTGAGGTGGTGAATAGAACATTGTCACAGCTGTTGAGATCCATGATCAAGAAGAACCTGAAGGAGTGGGAAGATTGTTTTCCGCATGTGGAGTTTGCTTACAACAGGGCGGCGCATTCTACCACAGAGATGTGCCACTTTGAGGTGGTGTATGGTTTCAAACCCATTACTCCACTTGACTTGTTGCCTCTACCCATACACGAGAGAGTCAATATGGAGGCATCAAAGAAGGTAGATTTTGTGCGCAAGATTCATATGAAGACTAAAGAGTTGATAGAGAAGAAAGGCAAGAACAATGCTGCAAGGGTAAACAAGAAGCGCAAGGAGATGTTGTTCAAGCCTGGTGATATGGTCTGAGTACATTTTCGCAAGGATATGTTCCCGAAGCTATGGAAGTCCAAGTTGCTTCCTCATGGTGTTGGTTCTTACAAAGTGCTTGCCAAGATCAATGATAATGCATACTCTATAGATCTTCCAATTGATGAGTTTGGTGTCAGTAATTCTTTCAATGTGGCTGATTTGACACCATATGACGGAGAAGACCTTGGAGCGTCGAGGTCGACGCCTTTTGAAGGAGGAGGGAGATGATGAGGACATCCCTACTACACTACATCCTCCGTCACTACAAGATGAAGACGATGTTGCTGTGAAGCTCAAGCCCAATGAAGTTAGGATTGGACCAATGACAAGAGCTCGTGCGAAGCTACTCAAACAACAGGTGAACTTGTTCCTAAGTGATACTTTGATCGATGAGAACTTTATACCGCCTAAGTCCTTTTACTTATGTATGATCAGGTACGAAGAGGGAGCAAGCATCGCACGAGGAGGAGAGGAGCAGCTGGACAAGAAGATGAACATGGAGCTAGACATGGAGCTGGACATGAAGATATTCCCTGGACGCGCGAGGGAGGAGAGGGAGGCATACACGAAGGAGGAAGAAGTCCAGGCCGGTGCACAGCCCGGTCAGACCGGCCGCCACGCCGGCGCGCCCGGTCCCAGACCCGGTCCAACCGGACACCAGACCGGACGAGCCCGGCGCCGATCGGATTCTCAGCCGGTACACACCGGGCAACATCTAGGGGCCTTGGACCCTTAGCCCGGTCACCACCCAGTGCCAGGCCCAGTTCCGACCGGCCTGCCCAGTCCTAGACCCGGTCGACCGGCCCCCTGACCGGCCGTGTCCGAGTCTGTCTCGACCAGATCTGATATGGGTCGGTTTTCTATGTATCTTGTCGACTCCTGGTCGTCCTGAACCCCTATATAAGTGCCCAGGACGCCCCCAAATTAGGTTTAGACCATGTTTAAGATAAAACCTAGTTCATAGTTGATTGCTTTGCAACTCTATCGAATTTCTACACCATATTGCATTGATTTGGTGTATACTCCTGAAAAGTCTTGTGTGATCTATTGTTCCATTGGGAATTAGACAGTTGCAACTTACCGCTTCGTGGTCGGCGGCTACGTGCGCAAGTGTATGGAGTTGCGAATATCTTGCAGAGTTGAGAGCTGTTGCATTGGCGACAGGGACCAATCGAGAGACTTTGTTGCGTAATACAAGTTATCATCCACTTCATCATCGTGTTGTCTCCGATGTGTTCATCCCGTGATCATCATCACCTCCGTGCTTACTGAGAAGATCGGGCCACCCCTTATCATATAAGGTGGGTTGTTCCACCACTAGTAAGTGAGTGAGATGAGGAGTGATACGCGCGCGCTCCTCCTTCTCGCTCACTCATCTCGACTCGACACAGCACGTCACGTCACGTCACGATGCACGTGTCGCTCTCGTGTTGAGTGGATTGAGCCTCGATCCGAGACTTTCCTTTGTTTTTTGCAGTTCAGGAAAATGAATAGAGTCATAGTTGGACGCGCCGTGGTTAGTCGGTTCGGGTCGCTCCCGAATCGTGGGCTGTCACCGGCTCGAAACATGCGACGTTGGCATGGCCCAATTGCCTAGGGTTTCATGATCCTATATAATGTTTTGCCCGACTGCCGTAGCAATATCTTTGATATACAAGTTAGGGTTTTTTCCACCTCTCTCTGCTTGCACTGTTATCAATAGCCTACTCTATCCCGCCCGCCGGCGTGCACCGGTGAATGGGAGAGTAGGTCTCCAGAACTGCTTGCCTTTGCGATCCTGTACGGGAGAGGGAGAATTAGGTTTTTGGGAAGCACTATGCGTGATTGATCGAGCTCTTCATCATGGTTCATCTTCCGTCCAAGTCGGACGGTGCTTCCTACCGTTGTCTTCAACGCCGTTTACTTCGACCCGTCTTCACCATGTTGTTATCACCAACGTTACTGCTGCGACGACGATTGCTACACCTCCTCCACCACTTCCACCAGATCGGTATATGCGACATATCCTGAACAGTTTAGTGATGGTTGTTGTATCGTATGCCCTGCTATTGTTCATGTTGATTAATGCATCTAGTATGTTTGAGTTTGACATGTTAGTAGTTGCTAGCGTCATGCTTAATATCCTAGAATTAATCATGGAAATTACACCTAATTATCCAATAGTATCTAGTCCTACAACAACTCTAGAAACATGTTCATGTATCTCTTCAACCGTGGGATCTTCCTCACACGAACATGCGGACCTGCACCAACAATCACATGATGACACAGAGAAATTACCGAGCCGATCTACTACAACTGTATGACTACGACACCTACGAGCCAAGATCATCAGCGAGCACATCTACGGGAAGCAATGTCAACCACACGCCAGGCCGGTGTGGAACACCACTTATCCGAAAGCACAACATGACACCATCATCGCTGCAAGGGATGTCTTGAGATGACCCACTACATCACGTGTGATGCCCCAACACCGGTACCATGAGGATCCCAGCGAATTCACCGAAATCTGCACGTTATCGATTCTGAGACGCCCTCCGACACGACGTGCGCGACGGATCACACACGTGATGTCGAAGGAATTAACACGAGCGGTAACATTACAATAGGATTACAACAGAGCCCACAAGAAACAGATATATTACAACAACGACTCCAGCGATTCAAGAATACAAATAGATACAATACAAAGATCCAAATCAAACAGAAGATCCAAACATCCGAGTACGGAGAAGATACAAATTGGACTAAGAGTCATGAAGATAACCAAGTGGCGTCCATAACCCTGCCCAGGTCAAGCCGGAAGGGTAACCTTGCTAGCGTCATTCTTCCTCGTACCGATCTTCATACCTGCCTGGTTATGTCCCAAAGCAGCAATAAGTACGGGTTCGTACTTAACAAGACTTCAAGACGTATAAGCATTCGTTAACCAGTCGTCCTTTGTACTTGAGGCATGCATGGGACTTAGAGGACGCAAGAAGACGTCATAGGCAATATGGTGGGGTTAAGCGGCAGCGTGCAAGCACTAAAACCTATAGAGACACTCTCACAACTTGCAGGTGCTAGAATAGATAAGAGAGCGCATAATCTTACAGTTCTATACTCTAAAAACATAACCCAGCCGATGCGTTCCCCCCTTTTTTTTGAAAAGGATGCGTTCCCCCCTTCGCAAAGGAAGTACTTGCAAGGTCACTCACACGGTTGACAAGTTTTAACCAGTTATTATTTAAGTTGTTCTATCTTACTACACAAGTTATTAGTAATGGAACATCGGGTGTAAGTTGTCTATGGTCGAGTCATACTGCTCCAAGTCGTCCATAACTGCCGACACGGCTTATCGATAAGATCTAACCCTGCAGGGTGCCCAAATGTGCCCACACACACGATCAACTCCAAAGCCAAATGGCAAAAATGTGGAGCATCACGACTCACACTCTCATTCACGACAACAATGTCCAGGACGCCACCTAACTAAGTTAAACCCGTATCGAAGTTCGGTCATATCTCCGAAGCGGACCTAGCTGTTTGCGACAGCGTACTAGGTGGTTTAACACACACTGGGGCGATAAACCACTTTGCAGCGGCTCCGCGACCTATACGTGCATACCAGAAACAAGGGATACAAGGCACCTAGGGGCTTCCCAAAGATAAATAAGTAGCAGGCTGGCATGCACACAATAATAAATGGTAAAACATTACGAAACTAGTTGTGGCCACTGGACAAAGCTGAAGAAGCAACTGACCCACCGATGCCTCCGCTAACAACTATTAACAATTAAAGTAACCATGATACCCTCAATAGATATATCCATAAACCATGTGCCATGAACTCCCAACAGATAACCCGATAAGATAGCGATAATGGTAACACGATATAAACAGCACTAGCATGCACTACGACTCGCAAGGCAAACCCGATAACCAAACAACAGTTGTAGGAGGGTAGTGGAGGCAATATAGGCTGCTTGAGGTAACAAGTGGATAGGACACGTGACAAGAACGCAACTCAAGGCTAGCATAAGGGAGAAGGAAAAATAAAAGGGATTTTTAATTTCGTGCCCTCGGGTCCTTAGTTGTGCTCAGTTTTCCCCAGCTCCTTAGTTTTTCCTCAGTTTTACCCTAGCCTTTGTCTGAAACCATCACACGTGATGTAACGGCCGGCTGCCCGACGGTTGACCGTTATCTTGTGACTAGTGGGGCCACGTAGAGCCCGCAAAGACACGTCAGACCATCCATCTTTGTTTGACCGTAAGCATCGGTGTATCCCTGACCAAAACGCGCACGAGTGGGGCTTCGGTATATCGAATGACAAGTGGGCCATGGCGCTGATACAATGGGCAATACACGGGCAGGAATAGATTTTTAAACGGAGCTCTACAGCGATGGCACGGAGGAGGTGGCCTGCGGGGTGCCGAGATGAGATCGACGTCCACAAAGAACTGCATGAGGCGAGACCAGACACATTAGATAGATATGAACTAGACGCGTTTAACCATGCAAAGAAGAGAAGGAATGGTCGACGACATCGACGACTACTGATACGTCTCCGACGTATCGATAATTTCTTATGTTCCATGCCACATTATTGATGTTATCTACATGTTTTATGCACACTTTATGTCATATTCGTGCATTTTCTGGAACTAACCTATTAACAAGATGCCGAAGTGCCAGTTGCTGTTTTCTGCTGTTTTTGGTTTCAGAAATCCTCGTAAGGAAATATTCTCGGAATTGGACGAAATCAAAGCCCAGGGGCCTATTTTTCCACGAAGCTTCCAGAAGTCCGAAGGAGAGACGAAGAGGGGCGACGAGGGGGCCACACCCTAGGGCGGCGCGGCCCCCCCCTTGGCCGCGCGGCCCTGTGGTGTGGGGCCCCCGTGCCGCCTCTTGACCTGCCCTTCCGCCTATAAAAAGTCTCCGTGACGCAACCCCCCGTCCCGCGAACCACGATACGGAAAACCTTCCAGAGACGCCGCCGCCGCCGATCCCATCTCGGGGGATCCAGGAGATCGCCTCCGGCACCCTGCCGGAGAGGGGAATCATCTCCCGGAGGACTCTACGCCGCCATGGTCGCCTCCGGTGTGATGAGTGAGTAGTCTACCCCTGGACTATGGGTCCATAGCAGTAGCTAGATGGTTGTCTTCTCCCCATTGTGCTATCATTGTCGGATCTTGTGAGCTGCCTAACATGATCAAGATCATCTATCTGTAATTCTATATGTTGCGTTTGTTGGGATCCGATGAATAGAGAATACTTGTTATGTTGATTATCAAAGTTATGCTTATGTGTTGTTTATGATCTTGCATGCTCTCCGTTACTAGTAGATGCTCTGGCCAAGTAGATGCTTGTAACTCCAAGAGGGAGTACTTATGCTCGATAGTGGGTTCATGCCTCGCATTGACACCGGGACAAGGATGGAAAGTTCTAAGGTTGTGTTGTGCTGTTGCCACTAGGGATAAAACATTAGTGCTATGTTCAAGGATGTAGTCACTAGTTACATTACGCACCATACTTAATGCAATTGTCTCGTTGTTAGCAACTTAATACCGGAGGGGTTCGGATGATAACCTTCGAAGGTGGACTTTTTAGGCATAGATGCGGTTGGATGACGGTCTATGTACTTTGTCGTAATGCCCAATTAAATCTCACAATACTCATCATAATATGTATGTGCATGGTCATGCCCTCTTTATTTGTCAATTGCCCAACCGTAATTTGTTCACCCAACATGCTGTTCGTCTTATGGGAGAGACACCTCTAGTGAACCGTGGACCCCGGTCCAATTCTCTTTCTTGAAATACAATCTCTTTAATCTTTGTTCTCTTGTTTTCTCGCAAACAATCATCTTCCACACAATACGGTTAACTCTTTGTTACAGCAAGCCGGTGAGATTGACAACCTCACTGCTTTCGTTGGGGCAAAGTACTTTGGTTGTGTTGTGCAGGTTCCACGTTGGCGCCGGAATCCCTGGTGTTGCGCCGCACTACATCCCGCCGCCATCAACCTTCAACGTGCTTCTTGGCTCCTCCTGGTTCGATAAACCTTGGTTTCTTTCTGAGGGAAAACTTGCTGCTGTGCGCATCATACCTTCCTCTTGGGGTTGCCCAACGAACGTGTGAAATACACGCCATCAAGCATAGATTTCTGGCGCCGTTGCCGGGAGATCAAGACACGCTCGCAAGGGGAGTCTCCACTTCTCAATCTCTTTACTTTGTTTTTGTCTTGCTTAGTTTTATTTACTACTTTGTTTGCTGCACTAAATCAAAATACAAAAAAATTAGTTGCTAGTTTTACTTTATTTGCTATCTTGTTTGCTATATCTAAAACACAAAAAAATTAGTTTACTTGCATTTACTTTATCTAGTTTGCTTTATTTACTGTTGCTAAAATGGCCAACCCTGAAAATACTAAGTTGTGTGACTTCACAACCACAAATAATAATGATTTCTTATGCACACCTATTGCTCCACCTGCTACTACAGCAGAATTCTTTGAAATTAAACCCGCTTTCTTGAATCTTGTTATGCGAGAGCAATTTTCTGGTGTTAGTTACGATGATCTTTGCTGCCCATCTTAATAATTTTGTTGAATTATGTGAAATGCAAAAATATAAAGATGTAGATGGTGATATTATTAAACTAAAATTGTTCCCTTTCTCATTAAGAGGAAGAGCTAAAGATTGGTTGCTATCTCTACCTAAGAATAGTATTGATTCATGGACTAAATGCAAGGATGCTTTTATTGGTAGATATTATCCCCCTGCTAAAATTATATCTTTGAGGAGTAGCATAATGAATTTTAAACAATTAGATACTGAACATGTTGCTCAAGCTTGGGAAAGAATGAAATCTCTGGTTAAAAATTGCCCAACCCATGGACTGACTACTTGGATGATCATCCAAACCTTCTATGCAGGACTAAATTTTTCTTCACGGAATTTATTGGATTCAGCTGCTGGAGGTACCTTTATGTCCATCACTCTTGGTGAAGCAACAAAGCTTCTTGATAATATGATGATCAACTACTCTGAATGGCACACGGAAAGAGCTCTACAAGGTAAGAAGGTAAATTCCTCGTCGAAGAAACCTCTTCCTTGAGTGATAAGATTGATGCTATTATGTCTATGCTTGTGAATGATAGGACTAATATTGATCCTAATAATGTTCCGTTAGCTTCATTGGTTGCACAAGAAGAACATGTTGATGTAAACTTCATTAAAAATAATAATTTCAACAACAATGCTTACCTAACAATTCTAGTAACAACTATAGACCATATCCTTATAATAATGGCAACGGCTATGGTAATTCTTATGGGAATTCTTACAACAATAATAGGAATTCACCCCCTGGACTTGAAGCCATGCTTAAAGAATTTATTAGTACACAAACCGCTTTTAACAAATCGTTGAAGAAAAGCTTGGGAAAATTGATATACTTGCTTCTAAAGTCGATAGTCTTGCTGCTGATGTTGATCTTTTGAAATCAAAAGTTTTGCCTAATGAGAATCATCATAATAAAATTACTACTACAGCAAATGCCATTCAAGTTAGAATTAATGAGAATATAAGATTAATGGCTGAACTGCGTGCTAGGTGGGATAGAGAAGAAAATGAAAAACTAGCTAAAAAGAAGAATATAGCTAAAGTTTGGACTATTACCACCACTAGTAATGCTAATGCTACACATGTTGCTGCACCTCGTACTAATACTAATAAAATAATTGGTGTTAGCAATGTTTCCACTTCTAATGCAAAGCGAAAAAACTGCTCGAAATCGCTAAAAGCTGCTAAATCATTGTGATAAAGCTGCTGAAATTTTTTCCAACATTGGGGATGATGATCCCATTGCTTTAGATTATAATGGTTTGAATTTTGATGATTGCCACATCTCTGAAGTTATAAAGTTCTTGCAAAAACTTGCTAAAAGTCCTAATGCTAGTGCTATAAATTTGGCTTTTACACATCATATTACAAATGCTCTTATAAAAGCTAGAGAAGAGAAACTAGAGCGTGAAGCCTCTATTCCTAAAAAGTTAGAGGATGGTTGGGAGCCCATCATTAAGATGAAGATTAAAGATTTTGATTGTAATGCTTTATGTGATCTTGGTGCAAGTATTTCTGTTATGCCTAAGAAAATTTATAATATGCTTGACTTGCCACCGCTGAAAAATTGTTATTTGGATGTTAATCTTGCTGATCATTCTACAAAGAAACCTTTGGGGAAAGTTGATAATGTTCGCATTACCGTTAACAATAACCTTGTTCCCGTTGATTTTGTTGTCTTGGATATTGAATGCAATGCATCTTGTCCCATTATATTGGGAAGACCTTTTCTTCGAACTGTTGGTGCTGTTATTGATATGAAGGAAGGTAATATAAAATATCAATTTCCTCTCAAGAAAGGTATGGAACACTTCCCTAGAAAGAGAATGAAGGTACCTTTTGACTCTATTATGAGAACAAATTATGATGTTGACACTTCGTCTCTTGATAATACTTGATACACACTTTCTGCGCCTAGCTGAAAGGCGTTAAAGAAAAGCGCTTATGGGAGACAACCCATGTTTTTACCTACAGTACTTTGTTTTTATTTTGTGTCTTGGAAGTTGTTTACTACTGTAGCAACCTCTCCTTATCTTAGTTTTGTGTTTTGTTGTGCCAAGTTAAGCCGTTGATAGAAAAGTAAGTACTAGATTTGGATTACTGCACAGTTCCAGATTTCTTTGCTGTCACGAATCTGGGTCCACCTCCCTGTAGGTAGCTCAGAAAATTAAGCCAATTTACGTGCATGATCCTCAGATATGTACGCAACTTTCATTCAATTTGAGAATTTTCATTTGAGCAAGTCTGGTGCCATTTTAAAATTCGTCAATACGAACTGTTCTGTTTTGACAGATTCTGCCTTTTATTTCGCATTGCCTCTTTCGCTATGTTGGATGAATTTCTTTGATCCATTAATGTCCAGTAGCATTATGCAATGTTCAGAAGTGTTAAGAATGATTGTGTCACCTCTGAATATGTCAATTTATATTGTGCACTAACCCTCTAATGAGTTGTTTCGAGTTTGGTGTGGAGGAAGTTTTCAAGGATCAAGAGAGGAGTATGATGCAACATGATCAAGGAGAGTGAAAGCTCTAAGCTTGGGGATGCACCCGGTGGTTCACCCCTGCATATATCAAGAAGACTCAAGCGTCTAAGCTTGGGGATGCCCAAGGCATCCCCTTCTTCATCGACAACATTATCAGGTTCCTCCCTGAAACTATATTTTTATTCCATCACATCTTATGTGCTTTTGCTTGGAGCGTCGGTTTGTTTTTGTTTTTTGTTTTGTTTGAATAAAATGGATCCTAGCATTCACTTTATGGGAGAGAGACACGCTCCGCTGTAGCATATGGACAAGTATGTCCTTGGTTTCTACTCATAGTATTCATGGCGAAGTTTCTCCTTCGTTAAATTGTTATATGGTTGGAATTGGAAAATGATACATGTAGTAATTGCTATAAATGTCTTGGGTAATGTGATACTTGGCAATTGTTGTGCTCATGATTAAGCTCTTGCATCATATGCTTTGCACCCATTAATGAAGAAATACATAGAGCATGCTAAAATTTGGTTTGCATATTTGGTTTCTCTAAGGTCTAGATAATTTCTAGTATTGAGTTTGAACAACAAGGAAGACGGTGTAGAGTCTTATAATGTTTTCAATATGT
Source organism: Lolium perenne (assembly GCF_019359855.2). Classification (NCBI taxonomy): domain Eukaryota; kingdom Viridiplantae; phylum Streptophyta; class Magnoliopsida; order Poales; family Poaceae; genus Lolium; species Lolium perenne. The sequence goes on from NC_067245.2 coordinate 196,399,967, forward strand.
CTTTTATGTGAGTTTTGCTGCACCGGTTCATCCTTGTGTTTGTTTCAAATAAGCCTTGCTAGCCTAAACCTTGTATCGAGAGGGAATACTTCTCATGCATCCAAAATACTTGAGCCAACCACTATGCCATTTGTGTCCACCATACCTACCTATACTACATGGTATTTTCCGCCATTCCAAAGTAAATTGCTTGAGTGCTACCTTTAAAATTCCATCATTCACCTTTGCAATATATAGCTCATGGGACAAATAGCTTAAAAACTATTGTGGTATTGAATATGTAATTATGCACTTTATCTCTTATTAAGTTGCTTGTTGTGCGATAACCATGTTTACTGGGGACGCCATCAACTTTTCATTGTTGAATTTCATGTGAGTTGCTATGCATGTCCGTCTTGTCTGAAGTAAGAGAGATCTACCACCATATGGTTAAGCATGCATATGTTAGAGAAGAACATTGGGCCGCTAACTAAAGCCATGCTCCATGGTGGAAGTTTCAGTTTTGGACAACAATCCTCAAATCTCAAATGAGAAAATTATTAATTGTTGTTACATGCTTATGCATAAAAGAGGAGTCCATTATCTGTTGTCTATGTTGTCCCGGTATGGATGTATAAGTTGAAGAATAATCAATAGCGAGAAATCCAATGAGAGCATTCTCCTTAGACCTTTGTACAGTGACATAGAGGTACCCCTTTGTGACACTTGGTAAAAACAATGCATTGTGATGACCCGGTAGTCCAAGCTAATTAGGACAAGGTGCGGGCACTATTAGTACGCTATGCATGAGGCTTGCAACTTATAAGATATAATTTACATGATGCATATGCTTTATTACTACCGTTGACAAAATTGTTTCATGTTTTCAAAATCAAAGCTCTAGCACAAATATAGCAATCGATGCTTTTCCTCTATGGAGGACCATTCTTTTACTTTCAATGTTGAGTCAGTTCACCTATCTCTCTCCACCTCAAGAAGCAAACACTTGTGTGAACTGTGCATTGATTGCTACATATTTGCTTATTGCACTTATTATATTACTCTATGTTGACAATATCCATGAGATATACATGTTACAAGTTGAAAGCAACCGCTGAAACTTAATCTTCTTTTGTGTTGCTTCAATATCTTTACTTTGAATTATTGCTTTATGAGTTAACTCTTATGCAAGACTTATTGATGCTTGTCTTGAAGTGCTATTCATGAAAAGTCTTTGCTATATGATTCACTTGTTTACTCATGTCATATACATTGTTTCGATCGCTGCATTCACTACATATGCTTTACAAATAGTATGATCAAGATTATGATGGCATGTCACTCAGAAATTATCTCGTGTTATCGTTTTACCTGCTCGGGACGAGCAGAACTAAGCTTGGGGATGCTGATACGTCTCCGACGTATCGATAATTTCTTATGTTCCATGCCACATTATTGATGTTATCTACATGTTTTATGCACACTTTATGTCATATTCGTGCATTTTCTGGAACTAACCTATTAACAAGATGCCGAAGTGCCGATTCTTTGTTTTCTGCTGTTTTTGGTTTCAGAAATCCTAGTAAGGAAATATTCTCGGAATTGGACGAAATCAAAGCCCAGGGGCCTATTTTTCCACGAAGCTTCCGAAGTCCGAAGGAGAGACGAAGAGGGGCGACGAGGGGCCACACCCTAGGGCGGCGCGGCCCCCCCCTTGGCCGTGCGGCCCTGTGGTGTGGGGCCCCGTGCCGCCTCTTGACCTGCCCTTCCGCCTATAAAAAGTCTCCGTGACGAAACCCCAGTACCGAGAACCACGATACGGAAAACCTTCCGAGACGCTCGCCGCCGCCGATCCCATCTCGGGGGAGTCCGGAGATCTCCTCCGGCACCCTGCCGGAGAGGGGAATCATCTCCCGGAGGACTCTCGGCCGCCCGGGGCGCCTCCGGCGTGATGAGTGAGTCGTCTACCCCGGGACTAGGGGTCCATAGCAGGAGCTAGATGGTTGTCTTCTCCCCATTGTGCTATCATTGTCGGATCTTGTGAGCTGCCTAACATGATCAAGATCATCTATCTGTAATTCTATATGTTGCGTTTGTTGGGATCCGATGAATAGAGAATACTTGTTATGTTGATTATCAAAGTTATGCTTATGTGTTGTTTATGATCTTGCATGCTCTCCGTTACTAGTAGATGCTCTGGCCAAGTAGATGCTTGTAACTCCAAGAGGGAGTACTTATGCTCGATAGTGGGTTCATGCCTGCATTGACACAGGACAAAGGATGAAAGTTCTAAGGTTGTGTTGTGCTGTTGCCACTAGGGATAAAACATTAGTGCTATGTTCAAGGATGTAGTCACTAGTTACATTACGCACCATACTTAATGCAATTGTCTGTTGTTAGCAACTTAATACTGGAGGGGGTTCGGATGATAACCTGAAGGTGGACTTTTTAGGCATAGATGCAGTTGGATGACGGTCTATGTACTTTGTCGTAATGCCCAATTAAATCTCACAATACTCATCATAATATGTATGTGCATGGTCATGCCCTCTTTATTTGTCAATTGCCCAACTGTAATTTGTTCACCCAACATGTTGTTCGTCTTATGGGAGAGACACCTCTAGTGAACTGTGGACCCCGGTCCAATTCTCTTTACTGAAATACAATCTCTTTGCAATCTTTGTTCTCTGTTTTACGCAAACAATCATCTTCCACACAATACGGTTAACTCTTTGTTACAGCAAGCCGGTGAGATTGACAACCTCACTGTTTCGTTGGGGCAAAGTACTTTGGTTGTGTTGTGCAGGTTCCACGTTGGCGCCGGAATCCCTGGTGTTGCGCCGCACTACATCCCGCCGCCATCAACCTTCAACGTGCTTCTTGGCTCCTCCTGGTTCGATAAACCTTGGTTTCTTTCTGAGGAAAAACTTGCTGCTGTGCGCATCATACCTTCCTCTTGGGGTTGCCCAACGAACGTGTGAAATACACGCCATCAACTACCTCAAAACTTTGACTGACCGTGTCCGACACGAACACGAGCAATGTAGAGAAAACTAGTGTCTCTCCTTTCTGGCGTGTATAGATGGGTGCTAGAAGAGTGTGGTGGCGAAGGGAAAGACCTCGCGGTGGTCTGTGGCGTCCAGCATAGCGGAGCGGCGTGGCCGTGCCCACAGCGGCGTGCATGCATGTTCGGCATTGGCATCAGCATGTACGTTCGGCATTGGCATCAGCATGTACGTTCGGCATTGGCCTCGGCGGTATCTCTGGTGTGTCAGTGATCGAATGAGGGGACGGGATTGACGGTGCATCCCGACGGTGACCTAGCAGTGGCGGCGAGCATAGTCGTTCTGACCATGCCGATATCGACATCGGCATCGTTTGGAGGCTGTGGTGCTCGAATCAAGGTGGGATTTGTTTCTTGTACGCCAAAAGTGATTTGAAACAAGTTTCGTGTTGAAGGTTAGGTAACGAAAGTTTGTAACTAAGCCCAAAATTATACTAGCGCCATGGTGAGGTTCTTTTTGATAGAGCTATACGTTTGGGCAAACTTTTTTGACACTTTTTAGATAGGGTTCCTTGTTGTTACACGTATGACATCATGTATGGCAAATTTGGGGTCATTTGGAGATGTTCGAAAAAATCACTTTGCTTAAACGCATGCCGTTTCGTCTCACTGAAACCAGCTTTTCTAACAAGGTGATTTTTCTACATTCTCTAAATGACCTCAAATTTCATACAGCTGATCTTCTATACATAGATAGATAGATGGTTTCGTTTTTACATTCTTCGAACTTTTTATTTCCCTTTATAATACCCAATTGATTTTCAGATTTTGTAACAAGTAATGGCATCATGTATGGCATCATTTTCACCCTAAATTACAAATTTTGTGAAACTTTCCCTTTTAGATATTCCTTGTTGTTATAGATATGGCAGCATGTACGCCAAATTTGGTTAGGTCTCACTGAAACCAGTTTTTGTAACAAGTTAGATTTTTTCGACCTTCTTAAAGGGATTTTTTTTCTGGGAGCATTTGCTGTGCAATCACCCGTTCCGTGCAATCGTGCAATCTAACTCGCGCGAGACGTCCGATCTAAAATCTGCGGCCCGCTCCAAAGATGCCTGCGTCCACCTCCACTAACTTGCAAGTTTGTGAAAACCCCCCTGCCTTACTCCACAGCTCTCATCTGAGTTTCCTTCTTCCTTAGATAAATTGCTTCAGGTCTCCAGCAAACGACACAGAGTCGGTGAAGGGATCAAGCACACCGCCCAAAAGCCTGCAAGAAGCTCGTCGGGGAAACAGCAAACGACACAGAGTCGAAGACTGGATCAAGCACAACGCCCAAAATCCTGCAAGAAGCTCGTCGGGGAAATTCATCGGAAGGCTTTGCACACTGGACGGCAAAATTGGCGGGTGAGGTCCCCGGCGCACCTTGCGGCAGAGAGATAAGGGAGCAACCAGCCGAGGAGGATGCATGCGGGGCGTGGCCGAAGAGACTCACAGCTAGGTCGCCGCGACAGAAGGGTTCCAGAAATTGACTCACAGCGAGGTTGGCCGAACAGATATTTCCTGGGAGTTCCACCTCGTATGTGTTTCAGAAATTGAGTTATCTTAGTACTTTCTCAAACGGAGGTTGGATTCCTCTGTAGAATCAAATGTTAATGAAGAAAACGTAGAAAGCTAGTACATCAATCTTCCGTCCAAGGATCTGACTTCTGACTACTTAATTAGGAGATTAGAAAAGTTACAACTGAATGCTTCTGTATAAGCAGTCTGAACATTCTAATTATCTGTACCAAGAAAACAAATCAAACTCCCCAAAAATGATGGCCTAAACAATGAAGTAACAGAACAGAACACCATGTCGTAGCGATCAATCTCTCCAAAAATTATAGTAACGTACAAAGTATATGATTCAGAGACAACCAACAGAATAGAACACCCTGTACAAAGACTGAGTGTCTTCATGTCAGATAACCAAACAAAATACTCAAGTTAAATCCATTTTTAAGAACATCATCAGTAGTGCATTTCCATACAAGGGCTAAGACAATATGGCCAAAGAAACTCAAATTACAGTTTGACGCTAACTGAAGTGAAAATATGGAACTGAATCTTATGCTATCTCTGTTGGCGGGTTTTTGTTTAGACACTTGCGGCTATTATGACCAGCTTGCTTGCATTTCCCGCACTTCCGTATCGCCTTTGGTTTCTCACTTTCATTCTTTTTCCCCTTGTCCCCATGTCCCTTTATTCTCTTGCATCTCCCCTTAGTACGGACGTCAGTTGGTGGTAGGACACTAACTTCTGATGGAATGCTACAGCCAAGAAAAGCCTCATGTTCTTCTTGCCTTGTAACTGAAACAGCAGGCCCCAACTTAGATAGATGTTCCTCCATGTTGAGCAAACTAGTTGTAAGGAAGTCAATCCCTTCCTCATAGTTCTTAGCTTTTTGAACCAATGCTTCGAACTTGTTGCGTGCATCTGAAATTTTTCTTCTTTTGGCTGCTTCAACCGGGTCAATGGGCTTCTCTGCAAGTAAGTTACCCTCGCTATCGTATACACTATACCTGCACAAAATGATATTGTCAGCCAGCAACTCAAACAAAATAGCATAATTTACGCTAGTGATATTTACCTTTTGCAATTTTTCTCCCATCTTTTTAGGACATAGGAGCTCAGTTGCTCATTAACGTTTTCAACTTTTGCAGCCCGCAAGAATCGTATGATATGGCGACATGGGATTCCTTTAGACTCAAATAAGATGCAAGAACATTTAGCTATCATGGTTGAAGTATCATATTGTACTTCTCTAACCTTATTAGAGGCATCGCTGATCGCCATTACTTTCATCCCGTCTACCATTTCAGTGCCCTGCACATCACAATGCTCTCTAGCAGCAAGCACCTCTTTTTGGAAATTATCGAACACCTCATGTGTGAATACCTCACTGCCTTGCTTCTCTATTTCCCATGATGTCATGATCTGAGGCGTTGTATGGATGCTTGTGTTGTCAGCTATCAACTCTTCTTGTCGTTGACATTGTAAAGCAGTGTCAAATCTAAGCCAAAACTCGACAAATGCAAGCTTGCGACCAATAAAACGGTTGAAAAATGAATTTGCACTTTCCGATCTTGATGTAGTTCTAAGAATCCCTGCTAGGTGTATGTCCCTGAAGTAGGCTGGAATCCATGACTCGCGGATCTTATACCTAGTAGCCAACCACTCGTTGTCTTCCAACTGAAAATCAGAAATAAAAGAGTTCCATGTCAGCTCAAATTCTTCAGGTGTTTCTGATCCCCATACACACGAGTTCACCCTCTTAAAAAACGCAGGGTCTTCTCTTAAGCTAGGACTGATTTTTTCAGGAAGTTTCTTCATAATATGCCACATGCACAATCTGTGTATAGTGGTTATAAGAACAAATCTCATAGCCTCCCTCATACTAGCATCCTCGTCTGTTATCATAAGTCTCGGCTCTTTACCCCCCATAGCTCTTAAAAAGGCGGCAAACAACCATTTGTATGACGCAATTCTCTCATTTACAACAAAGCCGGCTCCAAAAAACACAGACTGCATATGATGATTGACACCGGTGAAAGGTGCAAAAATCATATTGTAATGGTTTGTTGTGTATGTAGAATCAAAAGAGACCACATCTCCAAAATGGTTGTAATTTTTTCTCGCGGTGGCATCTGCCCAAAACACATGCAACAACCTACCATTTTCATCCACGTCATAATCAAAGAAAAAAGCTGGGTTGAGTTCCTTCATTCTGCCCAGTTGGTCCACAAACATTTGAGCATCACAGTCATTGATTTTATTTTTGAATTCGCAGTAGTAGTTCTGTAAGTCTCTTTTCGTGCATCCCACACCCTCGAAACTACCAGCGCCGACATGAAGCAATCTGAATGCCTGTGATGTGCCTATGCTTGCTTTGTGACATGAGTAAAGTGTCTGTTTTGCCTTCTCATTGACTCGGCGGTTCGATCTGATCAGATGATGCTTACTAGGTGTCACTAGCCCATGATTGTGATTCTCAACTAATGAAGCTATCATATACTTGTTATCACTAGTCCTCTTGACAAAAATACGGGCATCACATCCACATCTCGTTTCCTTCCTTTTACGTTTTTTTGAATTCTTTTTTGTGGTATTGCCAGTCATTGTAGCTTTCTGTGAGGGATTAGTACTAGTTGTACTTTTCTTCAACTTAAATCCTTGTCTGTCACATAAGAAACGCTTCCATATAACTACATCATCCACTAACTTCTTGTGCTGCCCGACACGGACTCCAAATCCAACATGATGTGCATATGACTTATAAAATTTCTCCACAGAGTCCATGTCATCAAATACCATCCCTACTACAGGCTTCAGTTCCTCTTCACACTCAGGGGTGAATGATGAACACTGTAGCAACATAACCATGCTAAGTAAATCTGTTCCACAATGCACATCTATATAAAATTTTAAACTATAGGACATACTATGTTGTCTGACTGACTGGATACTTACACGTAGAGGTATACTTGTTGTTTTCCTGGGTGTACTGAAACCATCATTGTTGCTTCGTGGGCCAATTATGTCTATGGACGATTGGGCGCCAACAAATTCATGTGCAGGCATGCTATTGTTAGCTTCCATGATCTGCAAGGATGGTTTGATCATGGGTTAATACACATCTCAAAACCACCATGCCTATACGTGATCTTGAACTCTATATACTGATACTAAATACAAAAGGATGTGAGTGCAGGGATTGGATCGATGGGTTACTGATGTTATATATCCAACTAGATGTGTATGAGGATTTAACGATATCAAATACAACAGCGATCAGCTACTAGCCCAGCTGCGTGGTAATTAAGAAACAACAAGCTATCAATGCATCTGTGAACAGTAGTGGTACCAGTAAAAAACGAACTTCTGATTGTGATTGACACTTTATCTCTTTGGCGTTGAGGAAAACCTCAGCGGAGTCAGCGCCGTCTGGAACCTGTGTCAGCCGGCGGCCGGAGCCCTAGAGTGATTAACGAAAGAGATAACCTGAGAGATCGAGATCTGTTAGAGAAGAATGAGTTTTCAGTATGGGACAACCGAGATGTTCAGGGTTTTTTTTGACAAACTTGCAAGTTAGTGGAGGTGGGCGCACGTATATTTGGAGCGGGCCACAGATTTTGGATCCGACGTCTCGCGTGAGTTAGATTGCACGATTGCACGAAACAAGTGATTGCACAGCAAATGCTCCCTTTTTTTCTACCTTCTCTAAATGACCTAAAAAAATCATACAGACGATCTTCTATACAAAGATAGGTAGATTTTTTGCGTGAAAAGTAATGGCTACAACAAATCGGTGATGGTTTATCATTTTTTCGTGAAAATTAATGGCTACAACAAATCGGTGATGGTTTATCATTTTTTGCGTAAAAATTAATGGCTACAACAAATCGGTGATGGTTTATCATTTTTTGCGTGAAAATTAATGGCTACAACAAATCGGTGATGGTTTATCATTTTTTGCGTGAAAATTAATGGCTACAACAAATCGGTGATGGTTTATTATTTTTTTCGTGAAAATTAATGGCTACAACAAATCGATGATGGTTTATCATTTTTTGCGTGAAAATTAATGGCTACAATAAATCGGTGATGGTTTATCATTTTTTGCGTGAAAAGTAATGCCTAAAAGAGTTTATAATTTTTAGCGCGTGAAAATGAATACAGAAAACCGCCCTTTAGCATACTTAGAGAGTGGAAGGTAACCGCCGACAGAGAGAGAGAGAGGGATTATCCTGCCCGTTAGATCATACGATCAACGGTCGGCGGGCACGATCCGCGTGACATGGGCTAGACCAATCAGGGCAATGTTGCACGTCTGCGAGAATTTGTGGAGGGAGAGGGCAAAACTGAGTAGTATCAAGAAACCAAGGGCACCTGTGTAATAAACAGACTAAGGGATTCAAATATGAGATTTAAAAAATGGAAAATGTGTGTTTTGTACAATGAAACCCATCTTGGCCTACCTCAAACTATTTGCAATACAAATATACATGAGTGTGAGAATTGTGGCCTCATTTAGACAAAGTATGTTTTGGGGAAAGCTGTTTTGGGAAGGGCTTATTGTGGAAAACCATGCACCTTCATAGCTACTAGGTGATTTGAGAAGGCCTTTGAGAAGTGGCAATTTGTGGTAAAACTTGATTTATCTATGACTTATCTATGTTTTGAGAACTGGAAATTTGTGGTAAAGACTCCATGAGTATGTGCCACTATTTTTCGGAATTTTTTTGCACATTAAATGACTCATTTAACTAGTTAATCCCATTTGTTGACTGTCTGTTGACCAGCCACTTGAGGGTAAAACTGAGCATATTGCACTAGCCAGTATTAGCACTCAAGGGGAAAACTGAGCACACAAAAAATGCTAGTATATGACTCGAGGTTATACCTGAGTATATCTAAATTTCCAGGGTCTGACTCGAGGACGCGTAGACGCGGGTCGCGGTGCAGAAGTCGAAGACGTGCAATCGTGGACGCGTGTCGCATTGCAGAAGTCCAAGACGTGCAGACGTGCAGCGGTGGACGCGTAGGACGCGGGTCGCATTAACCACCCCTCGCCTTTATAGACGCCTCCTCCCACTATCTCTGTCACTCTCACTCGCCCACGCAACGACGCCTCTCTCACGTCACATCATCTTCTCCAAAGCAAAAAACCCTCTCCCTCTCCCTCTCCCTCTCCCTCTCACTCTCCCTCTCCTCTGCCGGCGAGATGGACAAGGAGAATGCCAATCCCATCGTCCACGGCGCCGTCGGCTCCAAGCGCGACGCCTCCCTCTTCGACGCCGTCCCCTCAACGGACGTCGCCGCCGCCTCCGCCGGTGCATCGGAGGCTGCTGCCGCCGGTTGGGGTCAGATCCCACCGGGATATGACCCCTATGAGCCGGTGCCGTACGTCCCGCCCCCGAACCCCTACGACACCTTCCTGGAGGACCCATGGAACGAGGTAACTACGGTTTGCTTCCTTTTTTGTTCCCCATTCCTTTTTGAACCCTATTTTTGCTGGTGTAGATGGATCTGTAGATGGATGAGCATTGGGCTAATATTTGCGCCGATTTTATTCCATTTTGTTTTGATCACTTCTTGATTTCCTTTAAGATTTGGGGTTCGGCCGTTCGGTTAATTTATGCATGTAATAATTGGATCTCAATCAGTTAATTTATGCAAGTAATCATGGGATCTCAATCAGTTATTTTATGCACTAATCGAAAGATATCAACCGTTTAATTTTGCAAATAATCTAGAATGTGTTCAAGTTCAGATCTGGAATCTGTTTCTTTGCCTATGATGAATCGTTGGACACAAATTTTTACAGGGAGGGTTCAGCGAACAATTGCTGTGTACAAATCTGTTCTGCATGAGCTTTGGTTCGCTTACACCTTCCATATAGATATATAATCGTGCCCACTCTAACTGAGGCAGACTCTGTTTTTCCTAACTTTGTTATCATGCACGTTCGTCATCGTTGCAACTCATTCACTCATAGTTTATGTTTGATATGGATTAGATGTCTGGCAGCGACGTCGGCAGCGACGACGAGGAGGAGGACGTCAAGACTCGCTAGGTGCTGCGGAGGCTGCAGGTCGGCCAGTACATCTCCTACTTCGCCAAGGGTGTCTACAGGTGCCCCTTCTGCACTAGGAGACTCGGCGGCACGGACTTCAACTGCCTCATCACGCATGCTGAGAACATCAGCAACACCTTCCCCAAGGTCGGCACGACGGTGAACGTCTACTCCTTCCGCGCCAAGCACAGGGCGCTCGGCATGCACCTCCGCAGCATGCAGCGGGTGGAGATCTCCGCCGGGCGCATGCCTCCGCTCAAGCCCAAGGCTCCCAAGGGGAGCAGCAGCAACAAGTGGAGGGAGAGCCAGATGGGGTAGGCGGAGTCCTGGACGTGTGCTGCTGCTACCTCCCATTTTGTTGTTGGGATCCCTTTGTTGTTAGCTAGGGATCCCTTGTTGTTATGTTGTTAGTATGATGGTGCTGTGAAGAACCTAGAACCTGTTACTATGTTGGCTGCTGTGTATGCAGCTTATTATCTAGGGAGGGATCCCTATTATCTATCCCTATTCTACTATATTTTGTTGGCCCTACTTTGTTTTCTCGATTTACTATGACTGTGAATTTATCGCACATTACCTTGGAGATTTGCTTCTATACGGACCAGAGGGAGTACTAGATTGGGATCCCTACTAGATTTGCTACCATATTGGGCAAACAACGAGGGCCAAAAGGCACAAATAATTGAAGAAAGACAGAAATGCAAACTTCTCTAGATTTGATACTTATTTGGTGAAAAGGACAGAGAGAAAAGAGGGGAAAAAGGTGCTCTTAATAATGCCAATTTGGGGCCGAGAGAGAGACAGAACCCAGCTCCTGCTCATGTGCGCAACCAAACGCGGTCTCGTCCTGTCCCACGCGGTCCCTTTCTACCGGCCCCACAAGACGCGGCCCCACACGTGACAGAACGGTCAACTAAACGGGAATCCTGCCGTCTGAGCTGCTTCTGCGGGTTTCAAACAAGGGCTTGGAGAAAACTGAGGAAAAACTAAGGAGCTGGGGAAAACTGAGTACAACTAAGGACCTGAGGGCACGAAAATAGAAATCCCAAAATAAAACAGGTGAGCGAGTCCTGTAGAGACATGAGTTTTAGGAAATGCTTGCCTATTAAAGCTTGCCGAGGAACATCCGGAGAACTCGTCGTATCTCCGCACCACTTCGTGATCCTATCTGAGAAGAAGCAAATGCTACAACAAACAAAGGATGCAAAACTTACAACTGCGGAAGAAGAATCGGCATGATCAAGATGATATGCATGGCATGGCAACGATGATGCGATGCAACTTATCCAAATTAAGCAGATTCGGAATCCCGAACAAACAATTATATGGTTCAAGTTATTTATCTACCCCGCATATTAAATGATGGTTAGCATGGTATAAGCATGGCATGGATGCGCTACGCAAATTTAAATGGAACCGGAACAAGAGATAAGCAATCCCGCATAATTCCACATTTAATATTAGGTGAATCGCTAGTTACTCGAACCGACAAGATATGCGATGCGATGGAACATGATATGATCGATGAAAAAAGTTATGTAGCACATTTATAAAATAGGTTTGGTTAGGGTTTGGGTCTCACGGTATCGAAACAAAGATGATCACCAGATTGAAAAGGAAGAGATGAAGTCGGTTCGACGAACTTCAGATCCGGGAAGGAGGCCTTGGTGCTCCGGCTTCAATTGTCGGTGGCGAACTTGAGTTGGCGTCGGTGAACTTGTTAACGTTGTTTGGTAGGTGATCATGAGCGTCATGGTGAAGGCAGCACATCATCACAGCCACGACAGGAACCAAACGGGAGCAGCTCTACAAGCTGTTGTTGTTGTGCGTTGCGGAACATGGGGCACGGCTTCGTCTTGGACTTCAGTTGCACGCACAGAGGATCGATGAAGCGATGAGTATGAAGTCTGTGAATCGAACAAGCGTGTGCAACGATGGTGAAACAGGGCAACAACAACGCACGTGAAACTGCAGTTAAACGGAAGTCAGCGAGCGAGAGTCAACAGACCAGCCATCGCACGCGGCTGAAACAGAAGAGGTTGTTGGCTTGGCGATGTGATACTGGCCGACGTGAGCGAGGCCAAGGAGCGCTTGTGTCGGAGCAACCCACGCAGGGACGCAGTGACGAGCTCGTAACGGCCTTGCCCGCGAGGGACATAACAAACTGGCACCAGCAGAGATCAGCGGGTGGCCATGGCCCACGGAGCCAAGGCGAGTAAGGTCACAGGGCGGGGCCGAGAGGAGCAGACGGGGCGACGCTTGGGGACGGGCCGGTGCGCAAGTGGAGGCAGGGACGCGGAGCTGCGTCGCTGAGCTTGCTCGATGGTGGCGGAGAGGAGCTACAGGTGGAGGGGGGTATGAGGCAGGGCCGGGGCGGCGTGGTCCTTGACAGCAGGCGAGGTCGACAGCGGCGGGGACGCGGCCGTGCTGTTGCTGACAGCGAGGCCGGCGGCGCGGGACCAGAGGATTTGACGATGCGGATGGAGGCGAGGTCGACGCGGGGTTGAGCGTCGCGTGCGCGGGCTCCTGGCGGTGGCGGCCGACGCACGAGGACGAGGGGAGGAGGCGAGCCAGGAAGGAGGAGGTCGCGGCGTTGGGGCTCGCCGGCGGAGGCGCGCGGCCGACGGAGCAGCAAGGCGAGGAGGCGCTCAGGACGACAGCGAGCGACTGGCGTCGGTGTCGGGGAGGTTCCCGTGTGGAAGAATGAGAGAGAATCAAAGGAGGGACCCGATTGCTTGGAAAACTTAGGAGGCGAGGATGGGAGTGCAAAACTGTCAGGGGGAGCTGGTGGCCGGTTAGGGTTTGCCACTGGGTGGGCCTTGGGCCAGATTGGGGTGGGACTGAAGGGCTGCCGGCTGGGCTGGGCTTGCCTGGCCAGATGGGAGTCTTCTCCCCTCTTTTTTTTTATAAAATGGTTTTCTTTACTCTTTTGTTGTTAGTTTTAAAATCATTGCTAAATAGATTTTAGTAGTGAAATGAAACAGAGAAAGGATGGATATAATTTCAAATAAAAGAGGAGATTATAAAAGAGATAAAGTAGGGTTTAATAAAATATTTTTGAGGTTGAAAATTGTTATCACCAGAATTTGACCGAGTCAGAGGTGGGCCACGATTGAGATAGACTTGAAGATATACATGGAAGGAAGAACAAGAATTGGCCTTATACACGAAGTTGGGCTGAATTGCCCATGTATCTGTAATATAGTAGATCGCATCTTAGATTAAAAGTTAGAGTTTTACTGCATTGCACCTGGTTAGGTGCACGTCCGAATTAGAAAGTCTGCTGGACTATAAATATGTATCTAGGGTTTATGGAATAAACAACAACTCACGTTCAACCCAAAACAAACCAATCTCGGCGCATCGCCAACTCCTTCATCTCGAGGGTTTCAATCAGGTAAGCGACATGCTGCCTAGATCGCATCTTGCGATCTAGGCAGCACGAGCTCCACGTTGTTCATGCGTTGCTCGTACTGAAGCGTCTTTGATGGCGAGCAACGTAGTTATCATAGATGTGTTAGGGTTAGCATAGTTCTTCGTATAACATGCTTACGTAGTGCAACCCTCGCATGTCTAGCCGCCCTCACGCCTATCTCAGGTGTGGGGGCGGCACCCTGCTTGTTCATCATCTAGTAGATCTGATCCGTTACGATTGCTCCTTGTTCTGCGAGGATTAGTTTAATATCTGCAATAGTTAGGCCTTACAAAGGGGTGGAGGATCCAGCGGCACGTAGGGTGGCGTTCGCAAGTCCTAAACAGGATGTTCCGAGGATCAACGTCATGTTGGTTTTTAGGCCTTGTTTAGGATCGGCTTATGAGCACCGTGCGTGGCCGCGAGGCCCAACCTGGAGTAGGATGATCCGATTATGCGGTGAAAACCCTAAATCGTCGTAGATCTCATTAGCTATATCTTGATCAAGCAGGACCACCAAGTATTCGTGCACCCCGTACGAATCATGGGTGGATCGGCTCTTTGAGCCGATTCACAGGATAACCTGAGAGCCGATCGAGGCTCGGATTTAATGTTTACGTGTATGCCATGCAGGAACTAAGCGAGGCATCCCCATCACCTTCCTGACCAGGTATAGGTCGGTGGCACGCCCTTGCACTTCACATCGCCGCGTGTGACCAGAAGAGCATTGCGGGCCGTCGCTCGGAGGGGTCTCAGCCAGCCGCAGCTCTAGGCTCTTCCCGGCTCTACGAGTGTTGACAGGCCGCTGCCCGCCGGTGGGTTTTTGGCAGTCAACACATTCTGGCACGCCTAGTGGGACGATCGTCTACATCAACCACATCGCCATCTACATCTGAGATGGCGGCGGACGGCACGCCAGTCACCTACGAGGAGCTGCCTGCCGAGCTCAAGAAGAAATATGACGAGATCAAGGTCACCCTCGAAGCCGACCTCATCGGCTCTTTCGAAGAACCCGTTCCCATGGCATCGATGGAAGGGATTCTCACCGCAAGGTGCACTCGATGGGATAGATCTCTCTGCCCCGTCGGAGGAACGCACCGGGGGCCTACGGCGGGAGATCAACTACTTGGTGGCTCACTCACTACACCGCCACTCGAAAACTTGGTCAACGTGTTGGAGCGTCTCGCTCTGCGCGTGATCCGAGAGATCATGAGCCACCGGTACTCGCCGTCGGGACCAGCTCTCGGGACGCATCAAGGAGAGTTGCCGCTCCAGTCCCGTCCACCGCTGCCATACGCGTTGGCGGCACCACTGAAAGTGCCGCTACACCGGCATTCGTCGTCTACAAGATTGGTGGTGATCCTAGTGACTACCGAGCTTCTTGACCGAGGCGCCTAAGGAGATCCCTCAAGGATACGCGTGCACGTACGTGCCGGATTGTGGCAACCGGGCACTCTCAAACCAGGCCACAACATCGGGGACTCCGGCGAAAGCAGGAGAAACGTCGGCAACGTAGCTTGAGAAGCGAGACGTGGCTAACTAAGTACGCCACCCCGACGAAACTCCAGCCCGGCTCCTGCGGTTGGCTCGTAGCTGGAAAAGCAAACATGATCGGCTAAGTACGCCACCCGGTGAATCTTCGTAGTGCAACTTCTGCAGCCGGCCACGGCGGATCAGATCGGTGCCATGCGAGAGACCAGTTCGGCATGGTGCCGAAAAGAAGGGCAATCGGCTATTCCAAGCCGTACCACCGACGAGTACGAGATGATCCCGCCGCCACCTAAATATCGGCTCCCGACTTCTCCAAATTCGGTGGATCAGATGGCTCCGACTCCATCGAGCACGTCGGCCGATATTTGGCGCAACTAGGACCGGCCGGTGTCGGATCAGCTACGCGTGAGGCTCTTTTCACAGTCCCTCACGGGATCGGCTTTTGGATGGTACACCTCTTTGCCGGCAAACTCCATCCGGTCTTGGAAGCAATTGGAAGAACAATTCCATACGCAATACCATTCGTAAGCTTCCGAGTCTAGCATTGCCGATCTAGCACAACTACGTCGAAGCGCGGAGAAACGGTGACAGAGTACATCCGGCGCTTCGGGAATCTTAGGAACCGATGTTATTCGGTTCGTATAAGCGAAAAGGAAGCGATCGAGTTGGCGTATGCCGGCCTTGCAACGCAGCTCAAGGACATGGCCTCCCAAGCGGATTATCCCTCGGCGGCGCACATGGTTCGAAACTATCGAAGCATATGAACAGCGCCACCCGGACCTGTACCAAGACAAGTTCAAGCGTGCGATGAGTCCCGGTCGATGCGAGAGGAAGACGAAGTTCCTGCGGGAGACCAAGAAGTAGCGATGGCTGAGTGGACTCGGGGAGGAGCCCCGTGTCCTGCAAATGGGTAAAGCCACCGGGGCCGCCCGGGGGATTTGATTTTGACGTGACCAAGACTGAACAAATCTTCGACCTCCTGCTCAAGGAGAAACAGCTTGACGATTCCCGAAGGTCTCAAGTTCCCCACGGCGCAAGAGCTAAACGGAAAGCCGTCTTTGCAAATTCCACAACTCGCTCTCCCATGCCACCAACGACCGCAGGGTGTGGCGTCGGCACATCCAAGCGGCGATAGAGAAGGGGCGTCTAATTTTCAACCGCATGCGCCATGAAGGTCGACACCCAACCCTTCCCCGCCGTTAACATGGTGGAAGTCACCTACGAGGGTTGCCGGCCAGTCCCACGTTCGGCATCAACATGGTAGGACCTGGGAACCACTCGGCAAAGATGGAGATGAGGGCAGCTGCTCTCATAGCAAGGACACAGAGGAGGCCGCTCCACGCGATCGGCTCCATCATGATGGCAAGCGCTACGTCACGAGAGGGAGAAGTGAAGAACATAAGATATCAACGACCTCTCTCGATCACCTCCTCAACAAATATGTGAGTCAGTATGACCAACGCCGACGGTCCAACTATGATGATGAAGGAGACTCGTGCGGCTAGAGAAGCCGGAAGACATCGTCGGCGGGATCGCGATGAGGAGGAGCATGAGCGCCGTGCCACGGACACATCAAGGGAGCAAGATGACAACGCCGGACACTGGGACTGCCCTTTCTTCGTACAACTGCTGGGATTCAGGAATGAGCCGATTGCCCACAATCGGCAATTGCCCAGAATGCAACAAGAAGAAGAAGGAGGCAGCCAACGTGTCTGTGTTCGAGCGATTAGGGCCTCTCCCGCCACAGAGCAAACGTGCTGAGTCACCTCGTTGGGCAGATCTTGAGGATTCCGAAGACGAGGGACTAGAAGAAGAAGAAGACAGGTACCACCGTCCAAGGTGGTGCCCTGACGGACTCAGCCGTTCACAAAAACGCAGGGTTCAGCGGTTGCGCGGCCTGGAGGAAGCCGAAAGGTTATACCTGCATACGCTAAGGAAGGCACGGCCTGATCTGGCTGCAAAGGTTCAGCGAGCCCTGGATGAAGAGGGTCGTCCACGGAAAATGGAGTGGCGCCCCAAACAAAGGAGAGCTGATGATGAAACATCGGCTGGCACGAACATGGTGTTCATCCTCCCTTCAGAGTTCAGTGCTCCAGGGTTAGATGAGACATCCGTGGCACAACTTGACTGCGGCCCACGGCCGGTTATCTTTGAGAAGCCACGAGATAGGAGCTACAGGCATCTGAAGGCCCTGTACTTGCGAGGATATATCGATGGGAGGCCTATAAATAAGATGCTGGTGGACACCGGAGCGGCAGTTAACATCATGCCGTACTCCATGCTACGACGGCTGGGACGCTCTAGCTCGGATCTAATCAAGACCAACGTAACATTGAGTGATTTCAACGGCCAAGCGTCTGAGGCACAAGGAGTTCTGAACGTGGATCTGACCGTAGGAAGGAAAACTATCCCTACAACGTTCTTCATCGTTGATAGCACGAGCAGTTATCTTTGTCTTTCTTTGGGAAGAGATTGGATCCACGCCAACCGCTTGTATTCCCTCCACGATGCACCAATGCATAATACAGTGGGATGGAGATGAGGTAGAGGTCGTCCAGGCCGATGACTCAGCCGAAATTTCAACGGCTGGCATGAACGCATGGGAAGCAGCAGGCCAAGAACCCCTCTCAGGCATCAACTTGGACGACTCGAGCGCATCGATGTGACAAAGGGAAGGGTTAAGCTGGTTTTATCCACTGGCCTGACCATGTAGTTGAAGCGAAGCGATGTGCAACTTGGCGAGGCTGATCCTTGTGATCGGCCCCAAAGGTCTATGAAGGGACATTACAGAACCTTCAGTCAGCGCTCCAATCATTATGGAGGCCGATCCCAGCAATCGGCCAAAATTATCCTCACCACATGTTCTGCTTATGTTCGCCCTTGACCCTATCAAGAGCCGACGTGCGAATTACAGAGCCGATATCTGCCATTCTTTGACAGCTTCGGCTCGGGGGGCACCTAAACATGGGAACAGATGCAGGGGTACATGTGTGCAATGAAATACTGGGGGCCGATAGGAGAAAATCGGCCGGTAAAAAAAAAAAAAAATTTCCACCAAATCCAGGCCAACGGTGGTGCCTTCTGTTGCTTCGAGGGAATAAAACAATGGGAATTTCTTCAGCGGCTTCGAGCCGATCCGGGTTTCTGAACCTTTTTGTCGAGGATTTCCAATCTCTGGGGCTAGTTCAGCCGAAACGGAAGATTATCGGCTGTCTGAGGAAGAAAGAGGATCGGCTTTGGCGCATTCTCTCTGACATTCTCGCCTCGAGTGAGGCTCGGGGGGCAGCAGGCTCGAGTAAGGCTCGGGGGGCAGCAGGCCTAGTGGATACTTTGTTTAAAGAACCGATGGGGATACCATCGGCTGATCTTTCATTGCAACCTTCTTCACAATGATGGGTACTGAAAAGGATTATTGGGTTTGGTTGGAAAAGTTTAAAGGTTTTCCTGAAGATCCCCGTGATTTTCTACCAGATTTAGAAAATCATCAGCTGAAGAAGAGAAGGGTGAATTTCAAAGGACCGATGCGGTGCGATCGGCTCATTACGCATTGGCAAAGGGGACGAATCGGCAAGGTCAGTAGAAGAGGGAATCGGCTCAATTAAACTCAGAAGGAATCGGCAAAATCAAAATTGGGGAAAAGTTCTTCATTGATTAGATGAGATTTCTTACATAAAGAGCTAATTGCTCTCAAAAGGGAAATACTAGGGGATCCATTGCCCCATCTACTACTATCGGCCCTATTCTAGAGGCCCTATCTATGGGCCGTCATCGCCTCGTCGTCGCCGTCGCCGCCACTATCGGCGCGGCTCCCGGCGGGCTCGTCGTCGCTCCACTGACCGCCGACCTGGCCCACGTTGTCTTCATCTTCTTCTTCAGCGTGGTCCGCGCCGCTGTCGAAGTCGCTAAGATTGCCCGGCCAAGGGCAGAACCGCTTGGCCGGCGGCTCGTCGGAGGAGCTTTCGTCGTCGTCCTCCTCCTCCTCTTCCTGCTCCTCCTCCCCGGAAGAGGTGAAGTCGCAGGAGAAGCTGTCGTCGTCACTCTCCTCCTCCGTTTCCCCAACGGCGAGGAAGCGGAGGTCGCTCTCCCCGTCCGTCGAGGATTGGTCGTCCTCGGACCAGATGGAGAAGTCGTGGTCTGACTCCTCCCCGGCCGCAATGGCGCGGCGGGTGTTCGCCGCGTGGACCTCTGCCGGGTTGTACTCCGGCGTCGGCTCACGGGATGTGGGGGACTGGCTGGAAGGATCCGATGGAGCAGAGGAGGAAGAAGACATGGTGGCAGGAGGGCTTTTGGAGTGCTAATGCGGAGGAGATGCAGAGGAGAACTGTTCATGGCGGTTAAATAAAAGGGGATATAGTGGAAATTCAATGCCACAGCAGTTTTCGAGGAAGTGGTGCCTAAAGAAAAAAAAAACTGCCAGATCACGCGGAGAAGTTGAGAAGGCAGGACATCATGATGAAGGATACTGCAACAGTTCTGCCACGACATGACCCGACGAAGGAGTGATTTTGGAATTACCAATTCCAAAACCAGGGGGGCATGTGTTATCACCAGAATTTGACCGAGTCAGAGGTGGGCCACGATTGAGATAGACTTGAAGATATACATGGAAGGAAGAACAAGAATTGGCCTTATACACGAAGTTGGGCTGAATTGCCCATGTATCTGTAATATAGTAGATCGCATCTTAGATTAAAAGTTAGAGTTTTACTCGTGCACGGTTAGGTGCACGTACGAATTAGAAAGTCCGCTGGACTATAAATATGTATCTAGGGTTTATGGAATAAACAACCCAAAACATGCTGCCTATCTCACGTTCAACCCAAAACAAACCAATCTCGGCGCATCGCCAACTCCTTCATCTCGAGGGTTTCAATCAGGTAAGCGACATGCTGCCTAGATCGCATCTTGCGATCTAGGCAGCACGAGCTCCACGTTGTTCATGCGTTGCTCGTACTGAAGCGTCTTTGATGGCGAGCAACGTAGTTATCATAGATGTGTTAGGGTTAGCATAGTTCTTCGTATAACATGCTTACGTAGTGCAACCCTCGCATGTCTAGCCGCCCTCACGCCTATCTCAGGTGTGGGGGCGGCACCCTGCTTGTTCATCATCTAGTAGATCTGATCCGTTACGATTGCTCCTTGTTCTGCGAGGATTAGTTTAATATCTGCAATAGTTAGGCCTTACAAAGGGGTGGAGGATCCAGCGGCACGTAGGGTGGTGTTCGCAAGTCCTAAACAGGATGTTCCGAGGATCAACATCATGTTGGTTTTTAGGCCTTGTTTAGGATCGGCTTATGAGCACCGTGCGTGGCCGCGAGGCCCAACCTGGAGTAGGATGATCCGATTATGCGGTGAAAACCCTAAATCGTCGTAGATCTCATTAGCTATATCTTGATCAAGCAGGACCACCAAGTATTCGTGCACCCCGTACGAATCATGGGTGGATCGGCTCTTTGAGCCGATTCACAGGATAACCTGAGAGCCGATCGAGGCTCGGATTTAATGTTTACGTGTATGCCATGCAGGAACTAAGCGAGGCATCCCCATCACCTTCCTGACCAGGTATAGGTCAGGTGGCACGCCCTTGCACTTCACATCGCCGCGTGTGACCAGAAGAGCATTGCGGGCCGTCGCTCGGAGGGGTCTCAGCCAGCCGCAGCTCTAGGCTCTTCCCGGCTCTACGAGTGTTGACAGGCCGCTGCCCGCCGGTGGGTTTTTGGCAGTCAACAAAAATATATGCATGATGCCATGATTATGCATAAAGAAAAGTAACAAACAAAATCTAATAGGGGATTCTCCTGGGTCGCTACAATCGACACCACTAACAAGGAACCTCGCCCCGAGGTTCCACCTCAAGGTACGGGGGAGAGAGAGATGAACTATCAGATCTTCTGGCGACGTGTCGATCTCCTCGACACCACTAACAAGAATTGTTGCTCCAGGTTGATCGGTCGGCACCACTAACAAGGGTTGTTGCTCGCGTCGACGATGAGATGCTTCCGACATAATTCTTCAAAGATCGGACCTATTAGGTTAAGGCAAAGATCGTCCAACCCACATGGAAACCTAAGACTCGGAAAAACTCAGATAAGGGAGAAGACTCAAAACTCGCATAGGTAAGAGGAGAAAGAATATAGGTAAGTGATACGTCCAAAACGTATCTACTTTCCCGAACACTTTTGCTATTGTTTTGCCTCTAATTTGTGTATTTTGGATACGACTAACACGGACTAACGCTGTTTTCAGCAGAATTGCTCTGGTGTCTCGTTTTTGTGCAGAAATCCAACTTTCAGGAAAATCCTCGAAATTTATGCCAAAGGTCTTATTTTTACAGAAGAATTACGGAGCCAGAAGGGCAAGCCAGGTGGAGGCCCGAGGCCCCCACACGCTAGGCCGGCGCGGCCCAGGAGGGGGGCGCGCCGCCCTATTGTGTGGCTGCCTCGGCTGGCCCCCGACGCCCTCCTCTGGACTACTTAACGCCTTCGACCTAAAAACGCACGGGAAGAAGTCGAAGTCGCGAGAAACCATCCAGTACGCCGCCACCATCGCGAAACTCCGTCTCGGGACCAGAAACTCCGTTTTGGCACCTCGCCGGGACGGGGAATTGGAGGAGATCATCGCCATCATCACCACCGACGCCTCTCCATCGACCAGCCATGTTTCCCCCATCCATGTGTGAGTAATTCCCCCGCTGTAGGCTGAAGGGGATGGTAGGGATTGGATGATATTGGTCATGTAATAGTCATAAGATTGTTAGGGCATAGTGCCTAGTATCCATTGTTGGTGCTTTTATGATATTGTTGCAACTTGTTATGCTTAATGCTTGTCACTAGGGCCCGAGTGCCATGATTTCAGATCTGAACATGTTATTGTTTCATGATGATATGCATTGTTTTATGATCTTACCTGCAAGTTGTATACACGTATTGATGTCCGGAACCCGAGGCCCCAAAGTGACAGAAATTGGGATAACCGGAGGGGAAGGCGGTGATATGAGGATCACATGTGTTCACGGAGTGTTAATGCTTTGCTCCGGTGCTCTATTAAAAGGAGTACCTTAATTTCCAGTAGATTCCCTAGAGGCCCGGCTGCCACCGGCTGGTAGGACAAAAGATGTTGTGCAAGTTTCTCATTGCGAGCACGTACGACTAAATATGGAACACATGCCTATTGATTGATTAGTACTTGGATACCGTTTTATTATTATCTGCAAATGCCCTGCTTTGATTGTTACATGAGTTTCTCTCATCCATGCAACGCCCGTCATCCATCCCTGTGCCTATAGTATTTTAATCCTGCTATTTACTATAATCACTATTGCTGTCTCTGTTACTCTACTGCTGTTATTTCACTACTGCTACTGCTATAAAACTGTTACTACTGATAAACTCTTGCGAGCAAGTCTGTTTCCAAGTGCAGCTGAATTGACAACTCCGCTGTTAAGGCTTTCAAGTATTCTTTGTCTCCCCTTGTGTCGAATCAATAAATTGGGTTTTACTTCCCGCGAAGACTGTTGCGATCCCCTATACTTGTGGGTCATCAAGACTATTTTCTGGCGCCGTTGCCGGGGAGCATTGCTTTATTTGGAAGTTCACTTGGATTGATATTGTTCGCTGCAAATTCTCCATCATGGGTAAACCTCGTGATACTAAAGTCGCCATATTACCATCCACTACAAGAAAAGGTACAACTCTGAGTACCTCTGCTGCTCTTGATTCACCATCTGTGATAGATAAACTTGTTTCACCACCACAAACTTCACGTGCTGGTACTTCTGCTGAATCTGAAAATTCCTCTTATAATTTTGATGATGCTTCTGCTGTGCTTGATAATGATGGTTCATTAGGATCTTTTCTAGATGCTACAATTGCTAGGTCTAGACAAATTGAAAATGTTGAAACTCCTAATGAAAATGCCGCTACACCTGTTAATTCACCTGAGTCTGTTGAATACTCTAGTGATGATCTTGATGAAGATTATGTGGAACTTGATGATGATTTTATTGATAAATGCAATGCTACTACTGATGCAAGAAAAATTAAAAAGTTGCTTGCACAACATACTGTTAGATATAAACTGTCTCCTGATCCTAAATTTTCCACATCTCCTATAAACATTAAGGATAAGGATTATGATTTTTCTCTTGATCTATCTCATATAGCTATTGTTGAGAAAACACCCTTTTGTGGTACTGAAAAAGAAAGTGTTGTAGAACACATGATTGAGCTGTCTACTCTGAGTAGCTTGTTTTCTGATGATGTTAAGAAGCGTACTTATTTCGTTGCTAAATTTTTTCCTTTCTCATTAAAGGATGATGCTAAAACTTGGTATAATAGTTTGCCACCTGATTCTATTAATAGTCCAAAAGAATTGCTTGATGTTTTCTTCCGGAAATACTTTCCTGCTAGTACTCAACATATTGCTTTGCAGAGAATTTATAATTTTGATCAGGAAGATGGAGAGAAATTGCCTGAGGCTTGGGCGAGATTTTGCTCTCTTATTAGAGCTCGGCCTGAACATGATTTGGAAAAGCATGATTTACTTGATATATTTTATAGTGGACTAACCATTGAGTCTAGGGCATACCTGGATAGTTGTGCTGGTTGTGTTTTCAGGAAAAGAACTCCAGACGATGCTGAAGAATTATTGGCTAGAATAGGCCGGAATCATGATGATTGGTCTACACCTGAACCAACCCCGACACCAATATTGAAGAAGAGGGGTATGATTAAATTAAATGATGAAGATATGAGGGAAGCCTAGAAGTCTCTTAAGGAGAAAGGTATTAAATCCGAAGATGTGAAGAATTTACCTCCCATAGAAGATTTATGTAAGATAACTCCCCCTTCATCCATGATTGAGGTACACTCTCTTGAACGCTTTACTAGGGAAGATATTCCGTATTCAAAACCTCCTGCTCAATGCTTAGATGAGTTTGATAATTATATTGTTAAGCAAGAAAACTTTAATATGAGAGTAGAGAATCATTTAATGGAAAACTCTCGAGCTATTAGTGAATTGCATGGTATTGTGGAGAGAACCTCCAATGATGTTAAGATGCTTGTTAAACACTTTCATATTGTTCAAACTCAAATTTATCAACTCACTAAAGTGCAAAATGACTTGTTGAAAAATATTTCTAAAGAAAAACATGCTTATGAAGTAACAACTAGAGGTGGTGTTTCTACCCAGGATCCTCTATATCCTGAAGGGCATCCCAAAAGAGTTGAACAAGATTCTCAACGAACTGAAACTAGTGCTCCATCTAAGAAAAAGAAGAAGAAACATAAAAATGTTGTAGAATCCTCTGAACCTGTTAATGATCCTAATAGTATTTCTATTTCTGATGCTGAAACTAAAAGTGGTAATGAACATGATAAAGATAATGATAAGAATGATGCTTCTGATAAAGAAGAGGTTGAAAATGAACCAGAAAAGCATGTTAAGAATAAAAAGTATACTAGAGAAGATTTTATTGCTAAGAAACATGGTAATGAAAGAGAACCTTGGGTTCAAAAGCAAATGCCTTTTCCTGCTAAGAAACTAAAATCAAAGGAAGAAGAACACTATAATAAATTTTATGATTGGATGAAACCATTATTCTTGCAAATCCCTTTGACTGATGCTATTAAACTGCCTCCTTATTCAAAGTATATGAAAGATATTGTCACTAACAAAAGGAAAATTCCTAATGAGGAGATTTCCACTATGCTTGCTAATTACTCTTTCAATGGCAAGGTTCCAAAGAAGCTTGGCGACCCAGGTATACCGACTATTCCTTGTTCTATTAAGAATAATTATGTTAGAACTGCTCTATGTGATTTGGGAGCGGGTGTTAGTGTTATGCCCTTTTCTCTTTATAAGAGACTTTATTTAGATAAGTTGATACCGACTGATATATCTTTGCAAATGGCTGATAAATCAACTGCTATTCCTGTTGGTATATGTGAGGATGTTGCTGTTCAAGTTACTCAAAACTGCTTAATATTAACTGATTTTGTTGTGTTGGAAATGTCTAAAGATGATAATATGTCTATTATTCTTGGGAGACCTTTTCTTAACACCGCAGGGGCTGTTATTGATTGCAATAAAGGAAAAGTTACTTTCAATGTTGATGACAAGGAGCATACCGTGTATTTTCCCAAGAGGATTGAGAAAGCATGTGGAGTTAATACAATTTCTAATGTGAGAACTATCAAAGTGGGAACCATTGATTGTCCTATATATGAGCCTAAAGAAGAATATCAAACTCTTGTGATTGGATCCATATCAATACAATACAAGGTAACATGATTGATTTGAGGTTTAATTCTTCTTATGCTATGTAAAATTGATTTGGTGGCAAGACTTGATCAACCTTGTTAACAAATTCATTTTATATGCATAGAGGAACTAAACAACATCTCTTTCTTCCTCCATTTGATCTACTTGCTGTAGCATTTTTTTTTTGCAAAGTTCTTTAGTTAATTAGAGATTTCAAAATCTTTTTCTGCCCAGTAATAATAAATTTAATACCCAGAAATGTGCATTTTTCAAAGTTTTCAAAAATTCACAAAAATTATACCGTTGGTCTTATTTTTCGAAGAGGCACACAGGAGCACACAGGGATGACCAGTGGGGCACCCCAGGGTGGCATCCCACAGGCCGGCGCGGCCTGGAAGGGGGGCGCGCCACCCTGTTGTGTGGGCCCCTCCTTGCCCCACTTCTTCATCTCTTTCACTCATTGCACTCTCTCTCCCGAAAAAACTCGCACCAGCTTTCTCTCACTCGCGTTTCTGCTCAAGAGCTCAAGATTTCTCGATCTCTTTGCTCAGCCCAGATTTCTGTCCGAAATTTGGCACATTTGCTCTTCGGTATGTGACTCCTCCGATTATCCAAGTAGAATTTTATTTGGTTGAGTATATCTTGAATATTTTGCTGCTGTAGGTAACATGTTTAGTGAGCTTGCATGCTTGTTCTAAGTGGTAAAAATTAGTTTTGATGCATGTTTAGTACTCTAGCAAGTTCCTATAGTAGTTTCCCTCAATTATATGTCACCAAATCAAATTTTATATTGTTTGTTGAAAAATTTCAGAAAATGGAGTGGAGTAGTCATCAACTAAACCAACAAGAATTGGAGGTACAACAGGTTATGAGAGTTAACCGCGAAGAGGGAGTATACCCCTCCTACTACCCGTGCGTTGATTTTATGAGGAATGCAGGAATCCTGCGAGATGTTCAAAGACTGATTTCCAATTCAGGGTTGGAAAATTTTGTTGTTGGTGAACCATATCAATATGCAAAACTAACCATGTCTGTGGTTCAGGATTTTGAATTCAATTGGTCTCAATCTAACCCCATGGTTCGATACAAAATTTATAATAAAACTGTCAACTTGCCATTTGATGATTTTTGTGCAGCAATTACAGTGCCACAATGGGGATCATGCGAGAAGATAAGGGGATCGCCGCAAGAGCTCTTGAATCTCTACAAGATGATTTGTCATGGAAGAAGCTTCTCAGAGGATGGTGGTAAAATCAGTAGTATTCAACTCCCAGCCATTCGTTACTTTACTTATTACATCACCAAGTGCGTTCTTGCTAGAAACAATTCAAGTAAGTTATCTATCCAAGATTTAGCTTTTCTAGCTGCTGCATTACAAAGTGATAGGACTTATAATTTGGGTGCTTTGATAGTCTATAGACTTGCTACTAACCGTGAGAGGGGCGGAATTTGTGGAGGTCTCATCGCTTCTCGCTTATTAGCTATGCACGGTGTAGAACCTCACCATCTTGATATTCAGCTTTCCGTAGAAAAACTTGACATAGTCTCCATGATTAAGCATGAATTTGTTTCTGAATTGTCTAATTTGAGTAACCTGTCTTACAAGATAACATTTTATAAGAAAACTTGGAGAACAACTAAGAAAATTGAAAAACTAGTAGGATTGCCTGCACCTATTCTGTTTAACTTTGATTCCAGGAAGGATTGGTCAGTCACAGAAGGTGAACTGAATGCATACTTGGAGGGAGATGGCCATCATGCAGGGGACGGCACAGAGGAGGCCGAGGAACCCCTTGATTCGTCATCCAATGCAGAGAGCTCCTCACATCAACATTATGGTCATGAGGAGCCTCCACGCTATTCTTCTGCACAAGGACCTTATTATGATCACGCCATGTACGATTCGCCGGCGTGGAACCCTGACCCTCGCTGGGGTTGATCTCCACTTAGGCCAAAAGCCTAAGCTTGGGGGGAGGTATACCGGCATCACTCATTATTTGCATATTTTGGTTGCTGGATACTTGTATATACTTGTTTAGTTTCTTTAAGTGGTTTTCTAATAAGAGGGGGATGATATTTGGGGAAGTGCTGCCTGAAAACAGATTCTGGACTGTTACTAAAAAAATTTGTGCGCACAGCCAGAACGTTATTTTGAGTTGCAAATTTTTGTGCATGTTCCCCAGGTTGTTATCTAACTTTCATTAGTTGAGCACTTTTCGAAATGAGCAACGGAAGATTTTTGTAAAAATCGATTTCTGTACTGATGTCAGGTTTTGGCAGATTTCTGCCATCCTGCTTTTTTGTGTTTCTTCTAGTTTTCATTTTCTTGTTTTTGCTTTGTTTCTTTCCTAAAACACAAAAAGACCAAAAATATTTCTGTTGTTTCTCTTTACCATTTGTTTATTTTGGTTTCTTTCTTTCATTTTGCTTTATTTGCTATCGTTGGTTTGCTATAAGAAAATCCAAAAAGATTTTGCTTTGTTTGCTTGTTTCCTTTTGTTCTTGTTTCCAATTCGAAAACACCAAAAATATTTGCTGTTCTTCTTTGGTTTTGTAAAGTTCATTATGGAGTTCAATGGTTTTCGGTGGATGGAGCGTGGTTTTCATTCCATATTATTCAAGCTACACAAGTGAAAAGGCAATAATGACGATCTACGACAATCCGATTGTGGTGAGAGGCTGGTATGAACTCTATTTGTTTTCATTTTTTGTACATATACTCATCCATGTGAGCATGCTTAGTTGGTTCATGTGAGGTATATGTCATTTAAGAGAGTCTAGTAGTTCATGGTCTCTCATGTTTAGCTCCAATTTATTAATATGAGTAGCATGTCATAAATATTTGCTTGCATTGCTTTATTCATAGATAGATATGACATTGTGGTATCCTCCTCTGAATAATTCACTTGAATCGACTTGGCACATGCTCACGCATGTATATGACTGAACAAGAGTCAATTAAGCCTCGATGATTTACTTCACCTCAGAGTTCTTGTATCACTTTTATGCCTCCGTTAATTTATTTTGCCGCAAGCATGATTATGACAGTTACTGCTCTCTTGATTGTCGCTTCCCAGTCTATTGCTAGCCTTCACTTGTACTGAGCGGGAACGCTGCTCGTGCTTCCAAACCCCTGAAAACTAAGTTATTCCAAAGTGTCCACCATAAATACCTATGCATGTCATTTCAAACCATTCCAAGTAAATTCTCATGTGCTACCTTTAAAACCTTCAAAATGCTTCTCAATTTGTGTTTATGTTTTATAGCTCATGAGGAAGTATGTGGTGTTTATCTTTCAATCTTGTCATTT
Organism: Lolium perenne; assembly: GCF_019359855.2. Classification (NCBI taxonomy): domain Eukaryota; kingdom Viridiplantae; phylum Streptophyta; class Magnoliopsida; order Poales; family Poaceae; genus Lolium; species Lolium perenne. The sequence continues at coordinate 196,429,047 of NC_067245.2, forward strand.
ACTCCGGACGGACTTTCACAATGGACTAGTGGCACATCCGCTTATCCAATAATTTTGCAAAAAGAGCTGGCAACGGGGTTCCCAGCCCCAATTAATTAACTTTCATAAATTTACAAATAGACACTCCTCCATGGTATGTGATTGTTGGTCGGCACCCGAGGATTCGGTTAGCCATGGCTTGAGAAAGCAAAGGTGGGGAGGAGTGTCATCTAAATAAAACTAAAATAAAAGGCACTCCTTCATGGTATGAGATTGTTGGCAGGCACCCGAGGATTCGGTTAGCCATGGTTTGTGAAAGCAAGGTTGGAAGGAGTGCCACCCAAAAATAAAATTTCATGGGAGCCGCTCTTGAAAGTCTGGTTGATGAGGTAGTTAGAGTACCCATTATCATTCGTTGACAACAACAAACACCTCTCAACACCATTTACTTCTGTCTTTAGAAAAATGAAAAGCTCTAGCACATGTTAATCCCTGCTTCCCTCTGCGAAGGGTCAATCTTTTACTTTTACATTGAGTCTCCATCCTTTCTTTGAGTACTTTCTTGAGAGCACAACTGTCATTCTTAGTATAATATGCTTGTCCCAAAATGTGATTAATTGTGGTATAACTTTGATGCTTTTATCTTTGATAAATCTCCACTTCCATTCTTTCCATGAACTTCAAAGGTGCCCGAGCATTTATGTTTTGTTGTACAAATACGGGCAAGCGAGATACCACTTTATCATATCCTTTTATGAACATTGCAATCCTGCTGATAGACATGATTCATGATGCTTATTGTTAATTTGTTGGTACCTTTTCCATGATTGACATAGCTATTAGATGATTTTATTTGCATGTATCTTATTATGAATTGCTTAAGTACTTGCCATATCATGAGAATATTTACATCATATGAGTGAATGTGTTCGTGAAAGTTCTTTTATTGCACTCAGTTGTTAACTGAATTGCTTGAGGACAAGCAATAAGCTAAGCTTGGGGGGAGTTGATACGTTCAAAACGTATCTACTTTCCCGAACACTTTTGCTATTGTTTTGCCTCTAATTTGTGTATTTTGGATACGACTAACACGGACTAACGATGTTTTCAGCAGAATTGCTCTGGTGTCTCGTTTTTGTGCAGAAATCCAACTTCCAGGAAAATCCTCGGAATTTATGCCAAAGGTCTTATTTTTTCAGAAGAATTACGGAGCCAGAAGGGCAAGCCAGGTGGAGGCCCGAGGCCCACACACGCTAGGCCGGCGCGGCCTAGGAGGGGGGTGCGCCGCCCTATTGTGTGGCCGCCTCGGTTGGCCCCCGACGCCCTCCTCTGGACTACTTAACGCCTTCGACCTAAAAACGCACGGGGAGAAGTCGAAGTCGTGAGAAACCATCCAGTACGCCGCCACCATCGCGAAACTCCATCTCGGGACCAGAAACTCCGTTCTGGCACCTCGCCGGGACGGGGAATTGGAGGAGATCATCGCCATCATCACCACCGACGCCTCTCCATCGACCAGCCATGTTTCCCCCATCCATGTGTGAGTAATTCCCCCGCTGTAGACTGAAGGGGATGGTAGGGATTGGATGAGATTGGTCATGTAATAGTCATAAGATTGTTAGGGCATAGTGCCTAGTATCCATTGTTGGTGCTTTTATGATATTGTTGCAACTTGTTATGCTTAATGCTTGTCACTAGGGCCCGAGTGCCATGATTTCAGATCTGAACATGTTATTGTTTCATGATGATATGCATTGTTTTATGATCTTACCTGCAAGTTGTATACACGTATTGCTGTCCGGAACCCGAGGCCCCAAAGTGACAGAAATTGGGATAACCGGAGGGGAAGGCGGTGATATGAGGATCACATGTGTTCACGGAGTGTTAATGCTTTGCTCCGGTGCTCTATTAAAAGGAGTACCTTAATTTCCAGTAGATTCCCTAGAGGCCCGGCTGCCACCGGCTGGTAGGACAAAAGATGTTGTGCAAGTTTCTCATTGCGAGCACGTACGACTAAATATGGAACACATGCCTATTGATTGATTAGTACTTGGATACCGTTTTATTATTATCTGCAAATGCCCTGCTTTGATTGTTACATGAGTTTCTCTCATCCATGCAACGCCCGTCATCCATCCATGTGCCTACAGTATTTTAATCCTGCTGTTTACTATAATCACTATTGCTGTCTCTGTTACTCTGCTGCTGTTATTTCACTACTGCTACTGCTATAAAACTGTTACTACTGATAAACTCTTGCGAGCAAGTGTGTTTCCAGGTGCAGCTGAATTGACAACTCCGCTATTAAGGCTTTCAAGTATTATTTGTCTCCCCTTGTGTCGAATCAATAAATTGGGTTTTACTTCCCGCGAAGACTGTTGCGATCCCCTATACTTGTGGGTCATCAGTAAGGAGAAAAATGCAGAGCTAATCAGATCTATCCAACGAATTTCAGAAAATAGGTTTCGACACTAGACACAACAACGTCCGTTGGCAAGGTTATCCTACAGGCTGGACCAGTGGGGTACCGTCAACCTGAGCTCTCATACAAACTTGTGATGCCCCAAAACCGGTACCATGAGGATCCCAGCGAATACGCCAAAATCCGTGCAATATCGATTCTGAGACGCCCTCTGACACAACGTGCGCGACGGATCACACACGTGATGCCGGAGGAATTAACACGAGCGGTAACATTACAACAAGATTAAAATAGAGCCCACAAGAAATAGATATATTACAACAACGACTCCAATGAGTCAAGAATACAAATAGATACAATACAAAGATCCAAATCATACAGAAGATCAAAACATCCGAGTACGGACAAGATACAAATTGGACTAAGAGTCATGAAGATAACCTAGTGGCGTCCATAACCCTGCCCAGGCCAAGCCAGAAGGGTAACCTCGCTAGCATCGTTCTTCATCATACCGATCTTCATACCTACCCGGTTATGTCCCAAAGCAGCAATAAGTACGGGTTCGTACTTAACAAGACTTCAAGACGTATAAGCATTCGTCAACCAGTCGTCCTTTGTGCTTGAGGCACACAGGGGACTTAGAGGACGCGAGAGGACGTCATAGGAAATATGGTGGGGTTAAGGGGCAGAGCGCAAGCACTAAAACCTATAGAGACACTCTCACAACTTGCAGGTGCTAGAATAGATAAGAGAGCGCATAATCTAACAGTTCTATACTCTAAAAACATAACCCAGCCGATGCGTTCCCCCTTCGCATAGAAAGTAGTTGCAAGGGCACTCACATGGTTGACAAGTTTTAACCAGTTATTATTTAAGTTGTTCTATCTTACTACACAAGTTATTAGTAATGGAACATCAGGTGTAAGTTGTCTATGGTCGAGTCATACAACTCCAAGTCGTCCATAACCGCGGACACGGCTTATCGATAAGATTTAACCCTGCAGGGGTGCCCAAATGTGCCCACACGCACGATCAACTCCAAAGGCAAATGACAAAAAGGTGGAGCATCACGACTCGCACTCTTGTTCAAGACAACAATGTCCAGGAAGCCACCTAACTAAGTTAAACCCGTATCGAAGTTCGGCCGTATCTCCAAAGCGGACCTAGTTGTTTGAGACAACGTACTAGGTGGTTTAACACACACTGGGGTGATAAACCACTTCGCAGCGGCTCCATGACCTATACGTGCATACCAGAAACAAGGGATGCAAGGCACCCAGGGGCTTCCGAAAGATAAATAAGTAGCAGGCTGGCATGCACACAATAACAAATGGTAAAACATTACGAAACTAGTTGTGGCCACTGGACGAAGCTGAAGATTCCGACAGTGGTCGAGGGGAGACCCAATAAACATACCCACGTGTGGTTAGAGCGCTCAATCTCGGAACAGATAACAAGAACTCGGGGTCCTAGATTTTAAAGAAACACAAGTGAGCCATCATAAAACGAGCAACTGACCCACCGATGCCTCCGCTAACAACTATTAACAATTAAAGTAACCACGATACCCTCAATATATATATCCATAAACCATGTGCCATGAACTCCCAACACATAACCCGATAAGATAGCGATAACGGTAACACGATATAAACAACACTAGCATGCACTACGACTCGCAAGGCAGACCCGATAACCAAAAAACAGCTGTAGGAGGGTAGTGGAGGCAATATGGGCTGCTTGAGGTAACAAGTGGATAGGACACGTGACAAGAACGCAACTCAAGGCTAGCATAAGGGAGAAGGCAAAATAAAATAGGTGAGCGACTCCTTCAGAGACAGGATAAAAGGAAAAAATCTTTTTTGTATTTTCGTGAATTGGGATAGAGAGGGAAAAAACGAGAATTGCGACAAAGTAAGGAACTAAAACAAACAAATGAAAAATGAACTAAAACGAAAAGCAAATACAAAGCAAAGTGTTGGAACAAACCAACCCGAGTGTTTCAAAGCTCTCTCAAAGAGCTGGAGTACAAATTTATTCAACATAAATAAAAATGCTTGAGGAACACATCCCCAAGCTTAGGCTTTTGCAAGCCCTCTTCGTGAGCTCATTGTGGTGGAGGATAATTCCCATCGTTTCATTGGTTGCCCCAATGAGTGAACTGGGAGTTGAGTTCGGTGGTGCGGTCTCAAAGGTTGATGGCGAGGTTGCTCATGTTCTCAATGCTTCCTTCGAGCGCGTACATGTCCTGGTAGGTGGTGAAGTCATGGAGTGGCTGCTGCTCATGTTCCGGTCCTTGAGGTTCTTGTTCAACCTCCTGTTCTTCTTCAGGTTCATCTTGTTGTGGGGGTAGATTTGCCTCAACCTGCGCATCATAATGCAAACGCCTTTCCTCGAGAGAGAATAGACCATTAGGCAGAGGGGCAGCATTCAAGTGATCAGCTCCCGGTATATTGAAGTAATATCTACCTTCTATTTTTCTAACCATACCACATGCATTCAGAGTAGTAAAACCAAGGCGGCGAGGGCCTTCCAATGCTTGTAAGTTACTTACATTGATATTAAGCCGTCTTGCCAAGACGGTGATGACTTCACCTCCGCATATAGGGCCACGAGCTTCAAGTGCTTGGTGGTTCAAGTAGAGAACGAGAATGGTGCCCAAGTTTGGGCGGAGGTTGCTTTCTGGGAACACAACCTTTGCGACGATCATCATGTCCTCTTCATTGAGTCTTGTGAAATCACCTCGTGCCTGCAAGGTGTTAGCAATAACATAGTACAAATAGCGAATAGCAAGGCACTCAATAGAATTTCCCCGAGGGAGTGTGCTAGGTATTCTCATCGTAGAAAAATACATGCTAGGTGAGGGGTTCAAAGTAAAGCATGCATAGCGGTTGGCGGTGGCACTGTTCTCAAAGCCAAAGTGGTTGCACCACTCATCTAAAGTCAAATCATACTCACGGTTCATCAGACGGAAGGATATCTGGTCGACTCCTAGTTAATTCTCCTCAGAGGTGTAGTAGTGGTTCACCGTGTGCTTCAGGGTGCGGAGGAACTCGAGTGTCAAGCGGCGATAAGTGGCGTCCTCTTGAAAACAAAAGCCAAGCAAACCAACATTGTTGCAAAGAGTATTGAAATCATTGTGTAGTCCTAGTTGGTCCAGAATATGGGGCATGCCCATCTTTTCGACTTGATCTCGCGGTTCTTGAGACGGTTGAAACGGTTGAGATGACGGCGGTCTTCAAACTCAATACCGAGCGAAGCAGGTGTGTCTTCAACCGGTAGTGCAGCCTGTGCAGCCGCAGCGCGCGAGCGGCTCCTTGTGTTCATCTAGAAGTTAATTAGCAGTTTAGTACCTGAAGCACATCTTTAAAAAGTTTAACAAAAAATAAAAATTTGATCCAATAGAAATAGACATATGATCATCCTCTACACATCTTATAAAAGAATCTCCTCTAAACATTGCAACCTAACATGCTCATTAAGGTGATGAAGTTTATAATATGACCTAAGTCTAGATTGATAATGACAGAAGCTAGAGCATGTATTTGTGGATAAAGAGTTGGGTATCGGAGGAGAAACATACCATAGTTCGATGGAGTGCGAGGAATCGAATAAAAAACGAACAAAACTGGAGATCTAATGGAGTAGGTTTTGATTTTGGAGGAAGAAGAGAGAGAGAATATGAAAATTTGGGTTGCTTACCTCTTCCCTGCGTGTTTAAGTCGTCTGACGCGTGGTATGGGCGCAGGGTACGGGCGCATCCCGCCCGTACCAGGTCAAACACTTTATAACTGAGGCGGTCAACGTGGTACGGTCGGGCAGTACGGCCATATCCCCCTGTACCGTTGGTCATTAAAATTACAGTATGTTTTCGAGAAATTGATGTTTCTGTCGTTGATGCGGTACGGGCGCATGGTACGGTCTGGTCTGCCAGTACCGATGGTCGCCAAAGTTACAGATGGTTTCGATGAAATCTTCAACTTTTCTTTTCCGTGTCCGTGGATGCGGTACAGGTGCGTGGTACGGTCTGGTACGACTGTACCGACGGCCGCAAAAGTTACAGTAACTTGCGAACATCAAAAATTTCTGTGCAAACTTCACGTGCCCTTATGCATCAACATTACCTTGGAAAATGGCTAAGGAAAAAATAGCAGTATATATCAAGAATGCGCAACCGTTAGCATATAAAATAAAAAAAAGTATTGTTGTTTATTTTCTTCTCCTCTTTTCCAAAGGATCTCATGAACACTCTTTATTAAAAACAAAAACAAACAGATAGATAGAACTAAACAAGAACTAGATAGAAAACTTATTGAACATGGGTAGCCTCCCATGAAGCGCTTCTAATTAAGGTCAATTAGCTTGACCAATGTGGAAGACCCACTCCAAAATAATTAGCTTTCAAAGTAATGATCCCATCATCATCATTTATGGTCTTCTTCTTTCTAGGAAAGCGTACTACAAATGGGTCTTTGGATGGTAGTCCAATTCTCACATTTCGTTCATGCAAATTGATCAGATCTTTAATAGTTCTAAGAAATGGCCTTCCTAGGATTATAGAAGCTATTGGATCTTCAGGCATGTCCACAATAATAAGATCAATAAGAGCAGGACATCCTTTAATCTCTACTACAATATTATATTTTATGCCTATAGCTTGTCTATATGTTGAATCAGCTAAGTGCAGTCTTAGATCAGTTGTTCTAAATGGCTCCATTCCTAACTTATCAAATAAGGTCTTTGGAATTGTGGAGACGTTTGCACCAAGATCACAAAGTGCAGCCACCTCGTTCGTTCCAAAATGGATTTTAATAGTGGGCTCAAATATATCATCAAGCTTAGCTGGAAGTTTTTCAGCTAGCTTCTTATATTGTTGTTCTAAATCACAAACTTTGCATGCTACTTCATGAATAAATTGACGGTACCTTTAACCATTACCTTCATCAACTCCGGGGTGTCTTATCGTGACCATCTTTATGAGATCTTCTACGGAGTACTCGGGTGTTGGAGCATTGCTATAGTCCTCTTCTTCAAGTGCTTCTCCACTTCTTTCAATCCTTATCATCTTGAGGTCTTCAATAGGGTTTGGTTCTAGTTTACCTGCAAATATTGCAAGTATAATAGTTTGGCTTTCAGCTATCTTCCCCAGTTGTGTCTCAACGGTCTCCGTCCTTTCCTGTAGAACTTGAACATCATTGTTAAGAGAAATGGTTTGGGTTTGGTTAGATAAATTCCCTAACATAGTGCTATGATTTTCAGTGACCTTTGTAAGGGTACTAGTTTGAGCATGCATAAAACTCTTGAAAGTACTTTCAGTTGAGGTATTACCATTGCTTGCTCCATTACCGTTGGTGAAGTTATTATTTGGAACTCCTGCATTATTATTATATTGTCTAGAAAAATTAGAGCCATAGTTTTGAATCTTCCATGCAGGGTTATAAGGATTTTTTTCTATGAAGTATATGTCCTCAACTTTAGTATTGGTGATGGAATTAACTTGGGTAGTTTCCTTACCCATGAGAATGTGTATAAGCTCATCTACCTTTGAAGTAAGTTATTCATTTTTTTACCTTTGGTGATTGCATTCACCTTTCTTGAGGAGGGCCAGTCTACATGCCATTGGGCATGGTTGCTTTGCATATCATATAGAAGCCTCCTTGCCAATTCAACTGGCTTGCTCATGAATGTTCCTCCTGCTGCAGTATCAAGCATAGACTTTGACATTGGGTTAAGGGCAATATAAAATAAATGTAGGATTAACCAATCCTCCATTCCATGACTTGGACAGTTCATGGTGACTTCCTTCATCCTTTCTCATGCTAGCGCTAGTGGCTCACGGTCTTCTTGTCTAAAACATGTAATGCTAGAACGTAGTAGCATAGTCTTTGCTGGTGGGAAAAATTTAGTCATAAATATATTAGTGCATTCATCCCATAAAGTTATATTATTGCCATTAGGCAAAGCTAGCAAGCAGTCCTTTGCTTTTCCTCTTAATAAAAAAGGAAACAAACATAATTTAATAGCATTTGAATCAACATATTTAATGCGCATCATATCGCATATTTCAATAAATGTGGTTAAGTGCATACATGAATACTCAGCGGCTGGGCCTCCAAATTGGTTCTGCTGAACCAAACTTAAAAGATTAGGCTTAATTTCATAGTTCTCCGCTTCAACAGCGGGCTGACGTATGGGTGCACGAGTAAAATCATCATTGGGGATAGCATATACCCAAGCTTCTTTTCTGCCATAGTGATTATCATTTTGGTATTTTTTTCTATGATTGCTAAAAAGTAAATAACTAATTTTTTTTTGGGTTTTCAAGTAGAGAATAAAATAGTAAACTAATAACACAAAATAAAAACTTAAAACTAAAAATAAGATAACTAACATGGTCTCTAGTAACCTTACCGGAATAGCAAAATTGCTTCCCCGGCAACAGCGCCAGAAAAAGGGTTGATACCTTCGATCCAGATTACGGATTGTAGTATGGTAAGATTTTTCCCTAGAAGACCTTGGTTTAATCGAACCTTGGGAAGCACTGCTAAATGGTGTGAAGGAAACGTCTACAAGACTTGCTAGTGTACTTTATCTTCAGTTTACCAGACCTATCTAGTTTACTTTTAAGGGGGTTGTATTCAATGATGGAAATAGCCTAGGGTTAAGGTTTCACCTTCAGCTATGCATACATATATAAATGAAGCTCATATGTGTAACAAATATAATAGAGATAAGAGATTTGTGAGTAGCATATCCGTAAATACCCTTGCCTCTAAAGCCATAGGTGACAAGAGCCTAATGGTCCAACTATTGTCCTCACAGCCGCATGCAACAATAGTTTTTATGTAAATACAGACCAAAGCTTTAAGGCTAGATGATTGTGCTATGATCCCGAATGAATCACTAAACATGTACCGTTAATTTCCCCTTTCTTTCACTGAGATTTCGCGGTAGCATACCGTTCTCCACTCATCTCACCTCTTCCCTTGATCGACTCGAATGATATGGGTACCTGTAGATCATTAAGACGAGGAAAAGAGACAAGGATACAAGATCGCAAAACTCCTATTCAATCCTTACACATTACATAAGATTAGATACACATGAACGCTGCGAGTATTCACCCCAACCCGCAGCCCGTGAGGACTACTCACACATAATGTCAAGATCAACTACGAAGATAGAAATCATTGTGTAAAATACTTAGATTGAAATCACAATATTCTTACAATGGTCGCCAATTCTCAAGGAGATCTCTATTACAATGGTGATGGCTATGGCTATGGAGGATATGGAAGATGGAATGGATGAACGATGGTGATGGATCTCTTTTGGTGTGGTGCAAATGGATCTGGTGGATGTCGGCTCTATTTGGCGATGAATGGCACTCTTTTCAGCGTCGGTCCCTTCACGACTTTTATAGTGTTTGACCTTGGGAACGCAGCCGCAGGTGGTACGGGCGGGGTGTAACATCCCATTTTTTAGAACCTGCATGTTTTCAAACAACTTGAAAATTTTGAGCCAACAAAAACCTTTAATTAGTATTTGTGATTGAGTGTAGGTTAGATTCTTGCCTAACTTAACTCAACATTTCACTTGGTGTGTTAATTTATGTGATAACACCATCAACTAATCTATGCACCCTTTTTTAATTTATTAGGGTTTGATCCACCTAGACAAATAACACCATCACTAGTAATGCACATTGTCTCACAAAACCCTAACCCTAAATTGAGATCACCACCTCAGGATAAGGGGGAACACTCTCCCCTCTTCACATCGCCACCACCAACTCACCTAGGGTTACACCATCAACACCACCACCACTCCATTTCTTTCTCTTTTTCACCCCAACACTTGTGCACATGCACTTTGGCCACACTTTGGCACATGCACATGGCATGGCCCCCTCTCTCATCACCCCTGCCCCTTTCTCCTTTCTTTCTCTTTTCTTTTGGGTTTTGGCCGGGAGATAAAGAGGAGGGAAAGCCTCCCCCTCTCTTTTTCTTCTTTCCCTTCCCTCTCTTTTCTCCCTGGATTGGGCCGTGGTCGACACCACCACCCCTCTCCCTTGCCCTGACCCAACCCCAGCCGCACCATCCCCTCTAGCCTGGCCCAAAACGCCACCAGTACCCCCTCTCCCGTGCCCAAAACCCTAGCCCTAAAACGCACGCGCGCGCCACGCTGGCAGAGACATGATGGCACGCTGCCTCGCGTCGCCCGCCATCAGCCTCGACTGGCGCCCATCGCCTCGGCTCCCTCCCCCGCTGACGCCACCAGGCCTACGTCACCACGGGCCCAGCGGCTGACGCCAGCCCTTGCACGCCCGTTGGCCACCAGCACCGCCCATTCCACTACCCCCTCCCTCTCTGGCTATAAAACCCCACCGAGAGCCCCTCCGCTCCCCTCAGCTCCCCACTCACCAAGCCGTTAGGCTGCCTCTCCCCCTGCCTGGCTGCTTGAGCAGCAGCCCGAGCCGCTGCTGTGCCGCGCCTAGATGCTCACCGCGGTCACCGCGTGGGTGACGCGCAGGTGGTCACCGCCGCAACGCCATCGATGCCTCCCTCTCTTCTCTGTTGTCACCATCACCTTCTGCAACGCCTAACCCACCTCCCCTTGGCCCTCTGTCGTGCAGATCTGCAGCAGGACCGCGGCGTGGACGACGCGCCGATGACGCTCGTGTTGCAGACGACGCCGCGAGAGGAGGAGGAGCAGCAGCACCTGGACGCCGCCAGGATGACCACAGGCCACACGACCATGCCACCAGCACGTCTGCACGCCACCAAGCCATCGTTGACCGCTGGTAAGCCACCGAGCCGCCCCTTTCTTCTTCTGCGCTGGCGAGCGCCGCGGACGTTGATGACGCGCCGGATCTGGACCGTCGGATCCAGATCGGGCGGGCGCATGGCGCATGCACGGCCACGTCGGCGTGCATGGCCACGTCTGCTGGCTTGGCCCGCCACGGGCCCCCGGCCTTTTTTTTCCTTTTTCTCCGACCGCCGGACAGCCCCACTGGGCCGGCCCATCATCACAGCACCAGCACGGCCCAGAGCCTTTCCCGCCCAAACGAAATGTTTAAAAAAATTTAAACAATAAATAAAAATTGAAATCTTCCAGCGTACTGTTTTGCAAATAACTTGAGTTTGGTAGATCTAAATGAGGTGATTCAAATTGAGTAGAACCAGGATAAAAATATCTATCCAATGCCACTAACCTTGTATTTTTAGGATTTTTTTACGATTTTTAATATATTAAACATGACCACTGTATTCTGGTTAGTATTCTTAATTCTAAAAATCTAAAAATTAATATTTTTGGATGAATCCAATTGGGTTGATCTTGTTTTATCAATGTTCATCTAAGACAAATACTAACAGACACTGTTCATAAAAATTTAACACTGTTTGCTAGTGTATGTGTGACACATACAATGATAGAAATAGAAATCTTATTGTTTTATGCAAACCTTGGCTACCTTTTTATTTCAAAAGTACCCAACCCATCATTTGTTACTACCAAGCAACTCCCCTGCATGTTTTGCAACTTTCATTTATTTTACCCTTGGTTCTTGAGTTGTGTATTGATTGTATGCATCGTTTACTTTTGCGACGCTAGATACGAACGAGGGTGAAGTGGAAGGGGAGGAGTTTGGAGAAGAACTTGAGGAAGACCAGGGACAAGCCAACCAAGGCAAGCCATCTTTGACCTCTGATATGGTGTCTCTTTGGATTCCATTTTGATGCTATCCATAGTCTCTTGTTTCTATGTGTGTTAACCTATCATTTTGATGTCGTGCATGCTTGGATGCAAGCATAGTAACCCTAGTGGTAATTCCCTTTCCATTGTTTTATGTGTTGAGTGCATGGCAACATGGCCGTGCTACTCCCTTCATGAGTAACTTGTATGCTTAGTTTAAGCATGCTTCTTTTTGAGTCACAAGATACACCACACCCCTTCTTATAGTATAGAGGTATCAATGCCATGATCTTGGTGTATTCTCAAAATGAGATGAGTATGCCTATACACCCGAGTACTAATTATTGGTTAATACTTCACTACTTTCAAGTAGGAAGATAGCATCACAAAATCTCAGAGTTAATCCAACATGTAATGTCTTATACATGCTTACCTTAAGCAAGTATGAACCTTTCTTTTATCACTCACACAACCCCTTCAATGGCATGATGATCATCATCTCGGCCATGGTGAACTTAATAGATACTTCTCATGAAACTTTAGGATGGGAACCCCTCAAGGTTTACCTTGTTGTAAATGTTTTAAGAAAACCTTGAGTGAGGTAAGCTTACTCGAGCGTAAGGTTTATGAAAGCAAATGTCTTTGGTAAAGATGTTGGAAAGGTGTTGTATGGTTGTTGGCCAAGTGGAAGTGATGTGAGTTAAAGAGGTTTTAAGAAAACGAGCACTGCGTATAAGTGTTCGCCGGACCAACTTTACTTGCGCAACCACATTACTCAAAGTGGGCACGGGCTTAGTCGGACGTTTGTTGAAATTGGCATGAGCCACCTTCACAACTCTCTAGGAGGGTCACGATGACCTCTGACGCCGGGTTGCGCTCTGGAGGAGGCAATACACTATATTCACTTATAGTCGGACGATTACTGAGGGTCTTATGTCGTGGCACCGGAGATACGCTCAAAAGGAGGTATGATGCCGGGGTGCCAGGAAGGGGTAAGCCCGCAGGGAAGGAACTCATGTCAATGGAGACAAGCGAAAGACTATGACTGACTATCCGAAACGCGCATACTTTCGTATGACGACCCGGGGATGATCCCGGCGGATTTGTTGGTTCTTGTGGGGAAAGTGCGCAAACTCTGCAGAGTATCAATCTATTCGAATAGCTGCGTCCGCGGTCATGGACGGGTTGAAATGGCCAACCTTAACCTGGGCTTGAGTTTTGTTTTGACAAATGTTTTGCAAAGGAAATGTGGTGATGGATGTACCGGAAGGGTACGGGAAAGGCGTGTGTCGACCATATGGAGATGGTCGTGGGAAAATAAAACAAAGTGGGGGACTTTTCCTAATGTTTCATGTAAAGGAACACTTCTTTAACAAAGATATAGAGATGTCATAGGATCACCCGAGTGTCCCCATCACTTGAGATGTTGGGATGCTATATCCACAAGAGAAACTGATTCTCTTATGCATGCTATATCCACAAGAGAAACTATTCTTCCTCTCTTGTCTCCTTTAGTTAGCTTGTGTTAGCACCCTTGTGATGGTTTGCGAGTACAATTCCAAATGTACTCACGGTATTGTCCCTGGCTATTTACTTGGCCAGGCTATGAGGAGGACTATGAAGATGACGGAGGCTACCAGGACGACTATGCGACCTAGGACAATCTCCCAAGTCAGCTGCTTGTAGGTCTAAGGCATGACTTGGGCCCGACGATGTTGACGTGTATCCGCTGCTATGTTTGTGTGAACTTGCCCGAAGTGGAATTTGTGTAAGACTGGGTCATGTGACCCTATTGTTGTAAGACTTTTCATTCGGTACTTGTAATGGATGTTGTAATCTGGATATTCAGTTCAGTTATGTTCTCACGGCAGACTGATCATGGGGTCGTGAGAGGAATACATAACAGGGTATTTTGGACTCTTAGTCCGGGGTCCCCACAGAGCTGGTATCAGAGCCATCCTGACCTTAGGAGACCCTAGTTAGCATGGACGTTAAGGTAGTACAAAAACTATTTTCTATACAAAAACGAGATGCCTATATGCTGAAATAATGCCTAGTCTCTCCCCTAATTTCTCTTAGACTTAATACTACTTGCATTAATCCTTAATGTTTTTACTTTATGCACTTAAAATTTTGCACACTTTGATCATGTTACTAATTAAGAACTTAAAATTTTGTGTAGATGGATCCACCGATATTCACCGAGAGCCTCCAGCTGGGCTATGATCAGCCCCGCTACTTGTTTGAGACCGCCCTCATCGAGGTGTCGCGGGCCGTTGGACGCCTGCTTCCCGAGGTGAAGGGAGGACAGTTGGAGTGCACCAAGGACGGTGAGATGTCCTGGATGGTGGTCTGAACAATCCGTGGCTCTCATGTGAAGCAGCTTAAGGAGATCGAGGTCCAGGTCTTCGACCGCACGTGGGAGGATGGACTTGTGAGGGTGCTACAGGCAGCCCTCTCCCGCCTCGTCTTCCACCACCATGCCGAGTTGGAGGCCAAGAGGCTCCCTCACGCTTTCTTGGGACGCCGCAATGAGGAGGGGATTCCCACTATGATCCCCTACACCTGCCCCCTCGGATGCCAGGCGGCCCAGATGGAGAACTTGATGTACAAGACTCAGCTCAGCCTCGACTCCAACAGAATGGAGAACGAAGTGCTGAAGCACGAGCTTGAGGGACTCAAGATGGACTTGAAGCTGACCAAGCTCAAGCACCGCCGCCAGCAGAAGCAGAAGCTCCGCGTCCGTGAGGCCAACTACATGTTGAAGGTTGATGTCTACGCACTCTTCTATTCCTGTAGACAGTGTTGGGCCTCCAAGAGCAAAGGTTTGTAGAACAGCAGCAAGTTTCCCTTAAGTGGATCACCCAAGGTTTATCGAACTCAGGGAGGTAGAGGTCAAAGATATCCCTCTCAAACAACCCTGCAATTAAGATACAAGAAGTCTCTTGTGTCCCCAACACACCTAATACACTTGTCAGATGTATAGGTGCACTAGTTCGACGAAGAGATATTAAAACGCAGGTGGTATAGATGGTGGTAAACGGTAATTGCGATCTGAAGTAAATATTGCAGGAAGTAAAGATGCAGTAAAACAGTAAATAAGCGATGTTTGCAGTATTTGAAAACAAGGCCTAGGGATCATACTTTCACTAGTGGACACTCTCAACAATGATCACATGATAAATACATAACTTCTCCTCACTTGTGCTACTCTCAAACACTCTCTTGTTGGATAACAAACACCATTCATTGTGTAGGGCTACAAGAGCTCCCTCAAGCCGGAGTAAACAAGCTCCACAACATCCGGAGTTCATATTAGAGTAACCTCTAGAGTGCATAATAGACCGTTGCAATTTAGACCGAGTACTAACATAGCATACACACTGTCAACAATAGCTATGAAAGGGGGAATAGATCACGTCAATACTATCATAGTAATAGTTAACTTCATAATCTACAAGAGATTACAATCATAGCCTACGCCAAGTACTACATGATGCACACACTGTCAACATTACATCATGGAGGAGGAATAGACTACTTTAATAACATCACTAGAGTAGCACATAGATTAATAGTGATACAAAGCTCATGATCACATAAAGATCACACCATGGGAGAGAGAGATGAACCACATAGCTACCGGTAGAGCCCTCAGCCTCGGGGGAGAACTACTCCCTCCTCATCATGGGAGACAGCAATGGCGATGAAGATGGCGGTGGTGTCGATGGAGATGACTTCCGGGGGGCAATTCCCCGTCCCGGCGGTGTGCCAGAACAGAGATTCTGTCCCCCGAAACTTGTCTTCGTGATGGCGGCGGCTACGGAACTCTTCGTGGAATATGACTTGACGATCTAGGGTTTTCGCGACGGAGAGAATATATAGGCGAAGGGGCGATGTCGGTGGAGTCCCGAGGGGCCCACACCCTAGGGGGCGCGCCCCCCCTCGCCAGGTGGTGTGGCCACCTCGTGGCCCTCTCCATCTCTCCTTCGGTGTTCTGGAACCCTCCGAGGAAAATAGGAAGTTCGGCTTTTGTTTCGTCCAATTCCGAGAATATTTCCTGTGTAAGATTTCTGAAACCAAAAACAGCAGAAAACAGGAACTGGCACTTCGGCATCTTGTTAATAGGTTAGTTCCAGAAAATGCATAAAATGATATAAAGTGTGAACAAAACATGTAGGTATTGTCATAAAACTAGCATGGAACATCAGAAATTATAGATACGTTGGAGATGTATCAAGCATCCCCAAGCTTAGTTCCTACTCGCCCTCGAGTAGGTAAACGATAACAAGGATAATTTCTGAAGTGACATGCTACTATCATAATCTTGATCAATACTATTGTAAAGCATATGAGATGAATGAAGTGATTCGAAGCAATGGTAAAGATAATGACTAAACAACTGAATCATATAGCAAAGACTTTTCATGAATAGTACTTTCAAGACAAGTATCAATAAGTCTTGCATAAGAGTTAACTCATCAAGCAATCGATTCTGAATAGAAGGTTTTGAAGCAACACAAAGGAAGATTTAAGTTTCAGCAATTACTTTCAACTTTCAACATGTATATCTCATGGATAATTGTCAACACAAAGTAATATAATAAGTGCAATAAGTAAGCATGTAGGAATCAGTGCACACAGTTGACACAAGTGTTTGCTTCTAAGATAGAAAGAAGTAGGTAAACTGACTCAACATAAAGTAAAAGAAAGGCCCTTCGCAGAGGGAAGCATGGATTACTCATGTGCTAGAGCTTTTTATTTTGAAAACATGGAAACAATTTTGTCAACGGTAGTAATAATTCATATGTGTTATGCATAAAACCTCCTATAAGTTGCAAGCCTCATGCATCGAATACCAATAGTGCCCGCACCTTGTCCTAATTAGCTCGGACTTCCATGGATTATCATTGCATTACATATGTTTCAACCAAGTGTCACAAAGGGGTACCTCTATGCCACCTGTACAAAGGTCCAAGGAGATAGATCGCATTTGATTTCTCAATTTTGATAGATCTCAACTTGAGGACATCCATACCGGGACAACATAGAAAACAGATAATGGACTCCTCTTTTTAATGCTAAGCATTCAACAACAAATAATATTCTCATAAGAGATTCTGAGGATTAATGTCCAAGCTGAAACTTCCACCATGATACATGGCTTTGGTTGGCGGCCCAATGTTCTTCTCTAACAATATGCATACTCAAACCATTTAATCATGAGAAATCTCCCTTACTTCAGACAAGACGAACATGCATAGCAACTCACATGATATTCAACAAAGTAAAAAAAGTTGATGGCGTCCCCAGAAACATGGTTACCGCTCAACAAGCAACTTATAAGAAATAAGATACATAAGCAACATATTCAATACCACAATAGTTTTTAAGCTATTTTCCCATGAGCTATGTATTGCAAAGACAAGGAATGAAATTTTAAAGGTAGCACACAAGCAATTTACTTTGGAATGGTAGAAAAATACCACATATAGGTAGTTATGGTGGACACAAATGGCATAGTTTTGGCTCAAGGTTTTGGATGCACAAGAAGCATTCCCTCTCAGTACAAGGCTTTGGCTAGCAAGGTTGTTTGAAGCAAACACAAGTATGAACCGGTACAGCAAAACTTACATAAGAACATATTGCAAGCATTATAAGACTCTACACTGTCTTCCTTGTTGCTCAAACACTTTTACCAGAAAATATCTAGACCTTAGAGAGACCAATCATGCAAACCAAATTTCAACAAGCTCTATAGTAGTTCTCCACTAATAGGTTTAAACTACATGATGCAAGAGCTTAAACATGATCTATGAGAGCTCAAAACAATTGCCAAGTATCAAATTATTCAAGACATATACCATTTACCACATGAAGCATTTTCTGTTTCCAACCAAATAGCAATCAACGAAGCGGTTTTCAACTCCGCCATGAACATTAAAGATAGAGCTAAGAACACCAGTGTTCATATGAAAAAGTGGAGCGTGTCTTTCTCCCACATAAGGAATGCTAGGATCCGATTTATTCAGATAACTAAGATAACAAAACGAAAATAAAAGCACACAAACGCTCCAAGTAAAGTACATAAGATGTGACGAAATAAAAATATAGTTTCACTAGAGGTGACCTGATAAGTTGTTGATGAAGAAGGGGATGCCTTGGGCATCCCCAAGCTTAGACGCTTGAGTCTTCTTGAAATATGCAGGGATGAACCACGGGGGCATCCCCAAGCTTAGACTTTTCACTCTTCTTGATCATATCATATCATCATCCTCTCTTGACCCTTGAAAACTTCCGCCACACCAAACTTCTCATAAACTTCATTAGAGGGTTAGTGCATAATCAAAAATTCACATGTTCAGCAAGGACACAATCATTCCCAACACTTCTGGACATTACCCAAGGCTACTGAATGTTAATGGAGCAAAGAAATCCACTCAACACAGTAAAAGAGGCAATGCGAAATAAAAGGCAGAATCTGTCAAAATAGAACAGTCCGTAAAGACGAATTGTTTCGAGGCACTTAACTTGCTCATATCAGAAAACTCAAAACTAATGAAAGTTGCGTCCATATCTGAGGATCACGCATGAATTTTTGCAGCATTTTACGAGTTTCCTACAGAGAGATCTACTCAAATTCGTGACAGGTAAAAATCTGTTTCTGCGCAGGAATCCAAATCTAGTATCAACTTTCTATTAGAGACTTTACTTGGCACAACATTGCAATAAAATAAAGATAAGGAGAGGTTGCTACAGTAGTAACAACTTCCAAGACACAACAAAACAGTAGCAAAATAAAAACATGGGTTATCTCCCAAGAAGTGCTTTCTTTATAGCCATTAAGATGGGCTTAGTAATTTTAATGATGCTCGCGCAAGAAATAAGAGTTGAAGCAAAAGAGAGCATCAAGAAGCAAATTCAAAACACATTTAAACCTAACCCACTTCCTATGAAAAGGAATCTTGTAAATAAACAAGTCATGTAAGCATAATGCAACAAGCATAGAAAGGCAACACAAGCGCAACTTCAAGATTCTCAACATAAAGAGGGGAAACTTAATATTATTAAGATGCATATAACCATGTTTCCCTGTCTCATAATAACTTTCAGTAGCATCATGAACAAACTCAACAATATAACTATCACATGAAACATTCTTATCATGAGCTACATGCATAAAATTATGGGATTTCTATTTTCGTGCCCCTGGTTCGTTAGTTGTACTCAGTTTTCCCCAGTCCCTTAGTTTTTCCTCAGTTTTCCCCTCCTCTAGTTTGAAACACGCACAAGTGCTGGAACGGCCGGTAGCCGTCAGGTCAGAGGCCTTGACCGTTAGTCTGACCGGGTGGGGCCGCACAGGGGCAGCTCCTCCCTGACCGTCTCGTGCTGACGGGTAGGGTGAGGAGACACGTCGGAGCAGCCATCCATCTATCGCTGACGTGTGGGCCGTTTTATTTCATGATTTTATACGCGGTGCTACCAATGACAAATGGGGCTGCTCTATAGGGCTGCCGCAGCCAATGACCAGTGGGGTCGTCTATTTTTCAGGAAAAGACATATATTGCCGCTCTGTGGGGCTGCCGCAGCCAATGACCAGTGGGGTCGTCTATTTTTCAGGAAAAGACATATATTGCCGCTCTGTGGGGCTGCCGCAGCCAATGACCAGTGGGGTCGTCTATTTATTTAGAGAAAATCATATATTGCCGCTCTGTGGGGCCTCCGCAGCCAATGACCAGTGGGGTCGTCTATTTTTCAGGAAAAGACACATATTGTCGCTCTGTGTGGCTGCCGCAGCCAATGACCAGTGGGATCGTCTACTTATTTAGAGAGAGAAAATCATATATTGCCGCTCTGTGGGGCCTGCGCAGCCAATGACCAGTGGGTCGTCTATTTTTCAGGAAAACTCACATATTGCCGCTCTGATATATGTCTTTAGAGAATATCATAGAGAGAAGCAACAAGTTCGCTAATTAATTATTCTTAAGCTAGACCGGAGAACCGCTGGCAGCTCGTTCCCCACCGTCGGACAGAGCAGCCATCGCCGGCGCCTCGTCGCGCCGCCGGCTCTGTCCCCCGGCGGCGTCGGACGAACTGCGGCCATGCACATCAACCACGGCTCCAGACTTGTTTCGTCCGAAAGCATTGTACACACCGAAGGAAAGTCCGCCGCAAGCGAGATCCGCCGCCCACGACGACCGGGATTTGTTCCGCGCACCAATTGGTATAGCTTGGTAAGACCTCCGCTTCTGCCTCCCCCCCCCTAATCGATTCGGTTCCCGTAATTTATTGGAGTTTGCAGGTACGAAATAGTCCTCAATGTCTGGTCGTAGCGGGTACACCGGCGAGGGTGGGGATTCGATCATGTCGTGGCCACGTTCTACTTCTCCTACCTCGTCGGAAGTGCAGGTATCTAGCTTCAGCTCTCTGTACTACCGTTGAATTTGAAGTTCCGCCATGGCCTGTTGGGGTGATTTCAGTTGTTCTTTTTTCCATTATTGTTACAGTTAGCCAGGCAAGCCGATGATCCATGGTACATTGCATACCAAGATGAATCAACCCAGTGGTGTAGCCAGAGGATGGATTTGGAGGAGAAGGTGGCCAATTTAGGTGATGAATTGGCCCGTAAAAACCTGATGATATTCGAGCTGAAGCGTATTGTGGAGGAAGAAAAGAAGAATTCAGAGCTTATTCGCAAGGAGAAGTTGAGAGTTGAGACAGATCTTGCCGTATTTGATCAAGTGGTAGAAAATCTAGAACATGAACTTAAAGTGATGGGAGAGGAGAAAAGTAGATTCATCTGTGCAGTTTTATTAGGTGTCATCCCTGTCCTAGCAGTTATGTGGTTCTGGTAGACGATTTAGTATAGAATTGTTATTCAGTAGATGGCTCTAACCACTGTATTTTGTTGTGGCTCTAAGCACTGTATTTTGGTGTACAATTTCCTACTTGTGCTAAGTAATGTGCACGATAATTTTAGAATGCATGAACATTTTATAAAAGTGAAGGGATCCCAAAAGTGAAAGCATGTACCAACCTCCGGATCAAATACATATCAATATCTTCCCAATCAAGTTGGGATAGAATTCAAATCATACATACGGATGTACATGGACACATCAAGAATGTGGAGAAGCTTTTTTTGAGACGGAGGTAGTAGTTCGAACAATTTTATCCCATTTGGAAATTGAAAAATACAAATTTATCATAATTTATCCCAATTTGCGGCGTCGAACACGGTCATCTGCGCCATCAAACGTTGAAGCGATGTTATCGGCGATGGCTTCAATGTTCGTGGCATCGATGACCAGTGTCGGAACCGCCGCTGTCTTGGTGTACTTCATCAGCGACGGATCTGCGGAGGGCTGGATCGGCGGCTTTGCAGCGCGGTTGTAGACGATGGCTTCAATCGTCTTGGCATCGATTCGCACTCTCGGCACCGGAAGTGAGACATCAACAGGCTCCGACATTGAAGGCTGGGTCTGCGCCGTCGAAGCGATGTTGTAGGCGATGGCTTCAATGTTCGTGGCATCGATGACCACTGTCGGCACGGCCGCCGTCTTGGTGTTCTTCATCATTCAACATATCTGAGAATAGAATCCTCACCGGTTAGAGACAGAGAGAGACAGAGAGAGACATTTCAACTATTTCTGACGGTTAGATCCTCACCGGCACTCTTAGATCCACGGCGCACGCACGGTTAGATCCGCGCCGCCGCACGCCGCCGCACGCACGGTTAGATCCACGCCGCCGCACGCCACCGCACGCACGGTTAGATCCGCGCCGCCGCACGCACGGTTAGATCCGCGCCGCCGCACGCCGCCGCACGCACGGTTAGATCCGCGCCGCCGCAACCGCCGTAGTAAGAGAGGAAATATGAGAGAGGAGGATGCGACTGGAATATGCGACTACCAGGGTTGGTAGGTATGTGCTCTGCTCTTGTCTCCGTATGCGTCCATCGTGGTAGAGAGAGAGATACAGGCCGTCCGATCATAAATGATCGAACGGTGCAAGCGTTCGTTGAGCTTTCAACTAACCAAGATCCGTGTGACATACATCTCGACCAATCAGAGATCAGCCAGTGAGTACAAGTTAGGAAAACTGAGTAGAACTAAGAGGGGGAAAAGTGAGGAAATGTTTATCGGAAGGGCAAAACTGAGTATGACTGAGTAAATCAAGTGGGCCCGGAGGGGGAAAACTGAGTAACACTAAGTAAAACAGGGGCACCCAAATAATAAACGGACTAAGGGAAATTGAAGCTTTTGGCATAAAAATTGTAAAATTGTGTTATTTGAACAATATATTACATTTTGGCCGACTAGATATTGTTTGCTACTCAAAGATACACAGGTGTGACGAATTTGGACTCATTTGGACAAAGTTTGTAAGCATAGTGGGTATTTGGGAGGTGCATTGAGCAGAAAGCCCTGCATCTTCATATCTAGTAGCTCATGGACTAGGAAGTGGTTTTGAAGCTTTTGGCATAAAAACTTCATATCTCTATATTTCCTTTTCCATTATTATTTCTCTAGGTTGTAGGTAACATAACAAGGCTCCATGGGAAGGTTCCACCATGTTTTGAAATATTTTGAATTGAACCCTAAAACCCTAAAACCCTAAAATGATAAATGTGGCTTAAATGTGGCATACAAATTGTTCATACAAATTCAAATTGTTCAACACAAAGGGATCCCCAATACAAAGGGAACCACAATACAAATTGTTCATACAAATTCAAATTGTTCAACACAAAGGCATCCCCAATACAAATTGTTCAACACAAAGGGATCCCCAATACAAAGGGAACCACAATACAAATTGTTCATACAAATTCAAATTAGTTGTTCAGAATAAAATCTTTCTCTTGCTCCTGGTGTGACTCGCCGGGGCCACCACCTTACTCCGGGTAACCCTACCAGGGATATTACCGGTGTCTACCTTCCTTTTGCCCTCTTTCTTGTTCTTCTTCTTCTGCAAAGCTTGTGCTTTTTCTTCTGCCATGTACTCTTCGAAGTTAGCTTCTATCATGGCCTTACTACTTTCGAGGCATTCTCGACTATACTGTTCCCTCTCCTCTAGACTCATCGGTTGAAGCCATTCTACATCCATCTGTTCCCTCTGCTCTCGATCCATCGGTTCAATCTCCTCATGTTCAATTGCTGCTTCAATCTCCTCTGCATTTGCTGCTTCAATCTCCTCATGTTGAACTGCTGCTTCAATCTCCTCTGCATTTGCTGCTTCAATCTCCTCATGTTGAACTGCTGCTTCAATCTCCTCTGCATTTGCTGCTTCAATCTCCTCATGTTGAACTGCTGCTTCAATCTCCTCTGCATTTGCTGATTCAATCACCTCATGTTGAACTGCTGCTTCAATCTCAAGTTGAATTGCTGCTTCATTCTCCTCTGCATTTTCTGCTCCCGCCTGATCTTCCATTCCAAAAGCTGGGTCAACTCCATTTTTACAAAGCCTAGCAATGTGTCCAGGGATTCCACAACGTTTGCACTTACGTTTTCGAATCGGTGCACCACCCTCTGCACTAGCTCTGATCCTATTCTTCCTCGGCCTACCTGCCGGTCTAGTCAATACTGGAGAGTACAGTTTGAAGCCTGGATCGACTTTCATCCATTGGTCTTTTCCCAACAAGGTAGGAACATTCATAGCATATGCAGCCCTAAATTTGGCAACAGAGAAATACTCTGACACATACTGATCAACTTCACCATCTTCACCCCCTATAACACTCATGAAAAACAATGCGTGTATGCAGGGTATCCCACGGATCTGCCATCCCCTACAATGGCATGTCCTATCAACCAAACTCACTGGATACCTCCACTGCCTGTTTTCTTTGTCAGTGTAGGTTACCTCAGCCTCCATTCCTTTTCTGACGCATTGCATCCTCAATTGTTTTGCCCTGGCATGCAAAGACTTAATCAAAGATGGGAGCATGAGATGGCCAACATAATTTGTGGATGCAATTCTTTGACGCAGATCGATCTTTATCATGATCATCTGCCTAATCTTATCAAATATTTGCCACAGCATAAGCCCTTTCAATGACTTGACCTTTGAATTGAAACTCTCCGCAAGGTTACTTGTTACATAGTCTACCTTGCAAATTTCATTGAATTGGCTTCTTGACCACACCCTACCATGATGTTCATCCAAGTACTCCTT
This sequence comes from Lolium perenne, assembly GCF_019359855.2. Taxonomy (NCBI): domain Eukaryota; kingdom Viridiplantae; phylum Streptophyta; class Magnoliopsida; order Poales; family Poaceae; genus Lolium; species Lolium perenne. Next base: position 196,453,321 of record NC_067245.2, read on the forward strand.
CACTCCAGGTTTTTGTTTATACAACACATCCAAATGAAACAGATGCTTCCTAGAGCTGCATGTGTATGAAGCTGGCCATAGGTTGTCAGTAAAAACTTTACCCTTGAATTTCTTTGTAAAATTCTATACCAAGTGTCGCATACATTCCCTATGCTCCACTCCAGGGAATACTGCTTTTACCGCAGTCTCCAAACCTTTGCAAGCGTCTGTGTGGATAACAAGTCCTGGTGGATGACCTATAAGGTCGCGCAAATTCTGCAGAAACCAAGTCCAACTTTCCTGTGACTCAACCTCCAAAACCCCATAAGCAACAGGGAACATCCAATTATGTCCATCAACTGCAGTAGCAGCAACTAGCTGTCCTTTAAACCTGCCATGAAGAGCTGATGCATCCACGGCCAAATAAGGCCTGCAACCGTCCAAAAAGCCTTTCCAGCACGCTTTGAAACAAACAAAAGCCCTTCTAAAACATTCCTTGTGCATTACCTTCCTGCTTTTCAATTTGTAGGGAACTGTATGCTTGTCTATCGCTACAACACTGCCTGGACTAGCCATCTCCACTTCAGCTTTGAAAGTGTAAAGCAACTGAAAGCTTTCATTCCATAGACCATTGATCTTGTCAAGAGCCATTTCCTTTGCATAGAACATCCTCATGTAAGGTACTTCCATTTTATACTTCTCAACCACCTTTTTTACGAGTGCTGTTGGACCAAGTGAAGGATCTTCTCTCAGCCAATCTAGGATTATATCTGCCAACCACCTAGTCTTCGCTAGCTTTGTTTTCAGCTCTGGCTCTCCCCCTAGAGGTGGACACCTATGGATCTCCTTATTCTTCTTTATCTGAAACATAATGATAAGGGATGTCAGTAATAGATAACAAATTTTACACCGTGATCTAAATACACAACTGGTTGGCGTAGTACCTGAACCAAGCTGCTTCTGCGCATTGTGGATGCATGCAGCCTAAACCTACACCTTGGGTATGGGCATTTAATTGTGAACCTACCTGGCTCACTTTTAATAACCTCAAAATTATTCTTAGTGAGAATGTGATATGTAGTAATTGCATTACGGCAGTCCATCATCGTTTGAAACACGGTGCCTTCTACAAGCTGGGGATTCTCCCTGTTCCACTCAATTGTTGGCAAGTCTTCACCTTCGTAATCGGCTAAAATGAGGCTGTTATCATTCTCATTCTTCTCTTCATCATCAGTGTCATCAAATCTGGCACCAAAAGCCATATCTTCCATGTATTGATCCTCCATTGCCTGCTTACTGCATCAATCTACCAATTCAGGAAACATCAACTCATCCTCATCATCTTGAGGAGGCTGATCCTCAATGTCTGCATCGTCCTCCACATCGACCGTACGAACGATCTGGCTACCACTAGCACTGGGGACAGATGGTGCTGCTGTGGACCTACAAGGAGCGCCACGGCGCACACTATTAGCAGAGGCAGCAGCAGTAGAGAGACATGATGCCCGACCACCTGATGATGCCCCAGCACCAGAGAGAGATGATGCCTGGCCCCTGTCCACATGGATACGAATTTTACCGAACCGGCAAGAAGCATTCAAAGCAAAAAGAAATCCCAGATCGTCTTCGGAAATTAGTGGAACAAATCTTCCCTCCGAGCTGTTGAAATATTCGAAATGAACTGCATCGAGAGAGCTCCAGGTGTAGTTATCGTAGATGTTAGCTTTGAAATCCGTTAACGAGATGGTGGTTGCAACCACCGCAGGGAAGTTAAACCCAGTCTTACAGCGTTTAGAATCACGCGTAAAGCTAGAATCCAGCCTAACCACCAGCCGAAAAGCCAGCGCTGGATCCATCCTATTCGAAAAGCAACGCAGTTAGTTGAGCAACAACGATTGGCGCTCAAAAACTGCCTACTGTTAATTCACATAGGCAGATGATGCTTACCCAGATGGAATCCATGCGTTAGATCCCTCCGATTCCCAATCTTCTCCACGGCTGGCGGCAATAGTCGGCACACCTGACGGAATTACAAAGAGGACAGGGGTAGATCCAGATCTGGTGGAGGCGGAGCCTGGGGTTGGTGGTGGGGGCGGGGCCGGCTCGGCGGCGGACGATGCCATAAGGTAGGTGGGCAGGATGGCGTGGCGGCGGAGGGGCGGTGTGTGAGCTCCTCCAGTCTCGGGCGGAGGGGAAAGCTTTGGGTCAGCTCTTCCAGTCAATAGTCAACACATTTCGAAAGCAACGGTCAAGTCAAAACCACCGCGGCTCCCTAGCCGTCACCGGTAACGGAAGGCCTCTGAACAGACGGCAACCCTCCCGTCCGAGCCTCTGCGAGGGGTTTCAAACTAGAGGGAGGGGAAAACTGAGGAAAAGTTAAGAGGCTGGGGAAAACTGAGTACAACTAACGAACCAGGGGCACGAAAATAGAAATCCCTAAAATTATTACTCTCCACATAAGCATAGTCATTACTATTAATTGTAGTGAGAGCAAATTCAATAAGATAGCTATCATTATTATTCTCATCACCATAATCATCATATATAGGAGGCATATTGTAATCATAATTAATTTTCTCCTCAATAGGTGGACTGAAAATATGATAGTCATCATTGTAATCATCATATATAGGAGGTAAAGTATCATCAAAGTAAATTTTCTCCTCCATGCTTGGGGGACTAAAAATATCATGCTCCTCAAAACCAGCTTCCCCAAGCTTAGAATTTTCCATAGCATTAGCAACAATGGTGTTCAAAGCATTCATACTAATAACATTGCCATTAGCATGCATATAAAGTTCCATAGGTTTTTTAATTTTCTTTTCAAACACCTCATGTCCTAACTCAATATAAATTTCATAAAGATCTCTAATTTTGTTGTTGTTTTCCATTAAGCCTAACTAGTGAAAATAAAAACAAGAAACAAAAAGATATAGTTGCAGGATCTAAAGGAGATAGCTTCGAGCACTCACACACTGGCAACAGTGCTAGGAAATAGCTTAGTAGTCGGAGGATGTGAATACCTTTTACCTTACCTCCCCGGCAACGGCGCCAGAAAATAGCTTGATGTCTACGCACGCTTCTATTCCTGTAGACAGTGTTGGGCCTCCAAGAGCAGAGGTTTGTAGAACAGCAGCAAGTTTCCCTTAAGCGGATCACCCAAGGTTTATCGAACTCAGGGAGGTAGAGGTCAAAGATATCCCTCTCAAGCAACCCTGCAATTAAGATACAAGAAGTCTCTTGTGTCCCCAACACACCTAATACACTTGTCAGATGTATAGGTGCACTAGTTCGGCGAAGAGATATTAAAACGCAGGTGGTATAGATGGTGGTAAACGGTAATTGCGATCTGAAGTAAATATTGCAGGAAGTAAAGATGCAGTAAAACAGTAAATAAGCGATGTTTGCAGTATTTGGAAACAAGGCCTAGGGATCAAACTTTCACTAGTGGACACTCTCAACAATGATCACATGATAAATAAATAACTTCTCCTCACTTGTGCTACTCTCAAATACTCTCTTGTTGGATAACAAACACCATTCATTGTGTAGGGCTACAAGAGATCCCTCAAGCCGGAGTAAACAAGCTCCACAACATCCGGAGTTCATATTAGAGTAACCTCTAGAGTGCATAATAAACCGTTGCAATTTAGACCGAGTACTAACATAGCATACACACTGTCAACAATAGCTATGAAAGGGGGAATAGATCGCGTCAATACTATCATAGTAATAGTTAACTTCATAATCTACAAGAGATTACAATCATAACCTACGCCAAGTACTACATGATGCACACACTGTCAACATTACATCATGGAGGAGGAATAGTCTACTTTAATAACATCACTAGAGTAGCACATAGATTAATAGTGATACAAAGCTCATGATCACATAAAGATCACACCATGGGAGAGAGAGATGAACCACATAGCTACCGGTAGAGCCCTCAGCCTCGGGCGAGAACTACTCCCTCCTCATCATGGGAGACAGCAATGGCGATGAAGATGGCGGTGGTGTCGATGGAGATGACTTCCGGGGGCAATTCCCCGTCCCGGCGGCGTGCCGGAACAGAGATTTTGTCCCCCGAAACTTGTCTTCGCGATGGCGGCGGCTACGGAACTCTTCGTGGAATATGACTTGACGATCTAGGGTTTTCGCGACGGAGAGAATATATAGGTGAAGGGGCGATGTCGGTGGAGTCCCGAGGGGCCCACACCCTAGGGGGGCGCGCCCCTCCTCTTGGCCGCGCCGCCAGGTGGTGTGGCCACCTCGTGGGCCCTCTCCGTCTCTCCTTCGGTGTTCTGGAACCCTCCGAGGAAAATAGGAAGTTCGGCTTTTGTTTCGTCCAATTCCGAGAATATTTCCTGTGTAAGATTTCTGAAACCAAAAACAGCAGAAAACAGGAACTGGCACTTCGGCATCTTGTTAATAGGTTAGTTCCAGAAAATGCATAAAAATGATATAAAGTGTGAACAAAACATGTAGGTATTGTCATAAAACTAGCATGGAACATCAGAAATTATAGATACGTTGGAGACGTATCAAAGGTCAAGGTCATGCACCTCAAGGCCGCCCTCCGTGACGCCGAGGACAAGCTTGAGACCCTCCAGGATGACGGCGAAGATATCCGCAAGGAGGACACCGCCCTCATCAGCGATGATGATGACTTCATGGAGGAGGAGGGACTCATAGGGGACGGGCATGATGATGATGAGGACGATGATGACCGGGCCTTCATCAACGACGCGCTCGAGAACCCCGAGCCTCTTCACACCATCGAGGCCACTCCGGATGATGAGGAGGAAGACCCCGAGGAGCCCCCGCTTGATGGCCTTTCCACCCCTCTCGACGATTTTTAGATGTGCACCCCGAGACTTGTCTTATGTTATGTTGTCCCGCATGTTGCGACGTACTATGTTGGTCCTTATGTGACCGTGTGATGGTTGTGAACTATGACCTCTTTTGGTAGTATGGATGTTTGGTTTATGGTTGTTTCTTTGAATGTCTTGTTTTGCTTCTTCAACTTTCGCTTAAAATTTCCCTTGCATGCATACACCTTCCCTAACCCCCTTGGAGAGACCTTGTCTACCGAAGTTATTCCGTTATCTCATACCTTGTTTCCTCAGATGGTTGACACCCGCCGAAACCCAAACCCTCCGCCACCACCACCCCCGGATCCCGACATGGCCCAGATCCTGCGCCTCTTGCTGGAGGACCGTCAGCGTACTCGCCAAGAGAGTGAAGCTAACATCGCCGCCCTTCGGCAGATTGCTCAAGCCGCCGCGGGAAACCGTGACAATGAAGACGGAGAAGGACATGGCGAGGAAGCTCCAAGGTCACGCCTTAGGGACTTCCAGAACACCAACCCACCCGTGTTCTCCAAGTGCACCTCTCCCCTCGACGCGGACGACTGGCTCTGCACCATCGAGAACAACCTTGAAGTCGCTGCCGTTGGAGAGCATGAGAAGGTTCTTCTTGCCACTCACTTTCTCTCCGGACCCACAAGAGCATGGTGGGAGAACGTCAAGGCTATGCAAGCCGCGGACCATGTCATCAACTGGGAGGAATTCACCACCAAGTTCCGTAAGGCTCACATTCCCACGGGATTAATCAAGATGAAGCGTGATGAGTTTTTCAACCTGAAGCAAAACAACTCCAACGTGGTTGAGTATCTCGACAAGTTTAACACCTTGGTGAGGTATGCCCCTCAGGACACCGATACTGATGAGAAGAAGCGTGACCGTTTCCTGAATGGTCTGCACGAGGAAATCCAGAGTATCCTCGTGGTTGTACCCTACCCTGACTTGGAAGCGCTAGTGGATGCCGCCATTATGGTGGAGTCCAAGCGCAAGGCTGCTTATGAAACCAGGAGGTGCAAGATGCAACAGCAACAGAGTGGACCCAGCAACCTCAAGTACCGCAGTCCACCCCCGTCAAGACCATCCAGCCAACCTCAGAGGACCCCCGCTTCAGCTCCAGCTTATCGCCCCAGCAACTACAACCCCACTCGTTTAGCTCCACAGTACCGTTCCGGAGGAGGAGGTTACAACAACAACCCCCGTCCTAATCCCCCAGCTTGTACCCCCGGAGATGGGTGTTTCACTTGTGGGAAGCCGGGACACTTCTCTCGCGAGTGTCCTACCAAGATGAACGCACCTCAGCACACCAATGCCCCCAGGCCCAATCAAGCTCAGGCTAGGACGACATCTGGAAAGAAGCCTATGGTCAAGAAGCAGGCCAACATCGCTAGGGGACATCTGAACCACGCCAATGTAGAAGAAGCCGAGGAAGCTCCTGATATCGTGATGGGTATGTTCCTAGTCCACTCCACTCCCGCCCGAGTTTTATTTGATTCTGGAGCATCGCATTCTTTCGTTACCGAACCCTTCGTTAAGAAAAGTGGGATGACACCCACTAACCTAAGACGACCCATGCTAGTTCAAATTCCCGGATCAACCGCTAAAACCCGCTTATCATGCAAAAATGTCCCAATCATTATACAAGGAGTATCCTTCCAAGCTGAACTCATAGTACTAGGAGCCCAAGGATTAGCAGTGATACTTGGAATGGACTGGATGACCAAGTATAAGGGACACATAGATTGCGCCCAAAAATCCATCACCCTATCTAATGATCAAGGTTTGCCAGTAAAATACACCGCCACTATACACTCATCCAACGCCTACTGCAAGAAGAGTATCTCCGGACCAACCTTAGATCAAGTCCCAATCGTCTGTGAATATCCGGACGTGTTTCCTGAAGAGTTGCCCGGTATGCCCCCAGATCGGGATATCGAGTTCATCATTGAGTTAATCCCGGGTACCGCACCTATAGCCCAGAGACCATACCGTATGAACCCTCAAGAGCTGATCGAGTTGAAGAAACAATTAGATGACATGTTGAGCGAAGGTCTGATCCGACCTAGTGCTTCGCCCTGGGGATCACCCGTGATCTTCATGGACAAGCGAGATGGTACCATTCGCCTATGTGTGGACTACCGAAAGCTCAACGATGTTACAATCAAAAACAAATATCCCCTTCCCAAGATCGATGACCTGTTCGATCAGATGAATGGAGCCAAAGTTTTCTCCAAAATAGATCTCCGTACCGGATACCACCAACTCAAGGTTCGGGAATCGGACATTCCCAAGACTGCCTTCACTACCCGTTACGGACTGTATGAGTACACCGTAATGTCCTTCGGACTTACCAACGCCCCTGCCTACTTCATGAACCTCATGAACAAAGTCTTCATGGAGTACCTCGACAAGTTTGTCGTGGTGTTTATCGATGACATCCTCGTCTATTCCAAGACTGAAGAAGAGCATGAAGAACATGTGAGACTTGTTCTGGGAATCCTTAGGAAGCATCAACTCTATGCCAAGTTCAGCAAATGCCAGTTTTGGCTCGAAGAAGTTGGATTCCTTGGTGACGTCTTATCAGCCGGAGGACTTTCTGTCGACCCCTCCCTAATCAAATGCATCATGGAGCGCCAACCTCCTACCAACCCAACCGAGGTGAGATCCTTTCTCGGATTGGCCGGTTATTACCGCAAGTTTGTAGAAGGATTCTCTAGCATCGCCAAACCCCTGACTCTATTGCTCAAGAAAGATAAGAAGTTTGAATGGACGGACAAGTGCGAGGAAAGTTTTCAGGAACTCAAAAAGCGACTTGTCTCAGCCCCAATCTTAACCATGCCTGACGTCACCAAAGATTTCTTGATTTACTGCGACGCATCCAAGCTTGGTCTGGGAAGTGTCTTAATGCAAGAAGGCAAAGTGATTTCCTATCTCTCCCGACAACTCAAACCCCATGAGGTGAACTACCCAACTCATGATCTCGAGTTAGCCGCCATAGTTCATGCTCTCAAAACATGGCGTCACTACCTCATTGGTAATCGATGCGACATCTACACCGATCACAAAAGCCTCAAGTACATCTTCACTCAGAGGGAGTTAAATATGCGTCAGAGAAGATGGATCGAGTTGATAAAGGACTATGATCTCAGAATCCATTACCATCCTGGAAAGGCGAATGTAGTCGCCGATGCCCTCAGTAGAGAACCTTGCTCTCTCAATGCCTGCCTAAAAATCGAGCAACCCTTGTTGTACCAAGAGTTTGAGGAATTCGGATTAGAGCTGGTTAGTCACGGATTCTTAGCCGCAATGGAGGCCAGACCTACCCTACACGACCAGATTAAGGAAGCACAAGCTGGTCATGAAAGTATTGAAGGAATCAAGCGCCGGATGGGCAAAGAAGAAGTGGCTGGATTTTCCATTGACTAATAGGGAAATCTGTGGTATAATAGACGTCTTAGCGTTCCTAGCATCCCTGCCTTAAAGAACCTGATCATGGAGGAAGCTCACAATACCCCTTACTCTATTCACCCTGGAGGAACCAAGATGTACCAAGATTTGAAATAAACCTTTTGGTGGCACGGAATGAAACGGGCATCGCATTCTTTATCGCTAGATGTGATATTTGTCAGAAGGTTAAAGCAGAGCACCAACGCCCGGCTAGACTTCTACAACCCTTGAAGGTTCCTGTATGGAAATGGGACGAAGTGGGAATGGACTTTATCACTGGTCCTCCCAGATCTAGTCGGGGACATAACTCCATATGGGTAATCGTGGACCGACTCACGAAGGTCGCCCATTTCTTGCCAGTCAACACCACCGATCGTGTGAGTAAGTTGGCAGATCTCTACATTTCTCGAATAGTTAGTCTTCATGGAGTTCCCAAGATCATCGTCTTTGATCGAGGCTCTCAATTCACTTCCCGTTTCTGGCAAAAACTTCATGAAGCCATGGGCACCAAGTTATCCTTCAGTACTGCGTATCATCCCCAGACCGGAGGATAGACTGAGCGAGTAAACCAGATCCTAGAAGATATGCTCCGTTCTTGTGTTCTTGCTTATGGGACCAAATGGGAAGATTGCCTACCCTTCGCCGAGTTCTCGTACAATAATAGCTATCAGGCTAGTCTGCAGATGGCACCTTTTGATGCTCTATATGGAAGAAAGTGCCGCACCCCTCTCAACTGGTCGGAAGTAGGAGAAAGTCAAGTGTTTGGACCCGACATACTCCGAGAAGCGGAAGAACAAGTTCAACTCATCCGTGACCGTTTGAAAGCCGCCCAGTCTCGACAGAAGAGCTACACCAACACCAAGCGTCGAGAAGTGACTTTCAGTGTCGGAGATTTTTCCTATCTTCGAGTAACACCCCTTAAAGGAATGAAGTGTTTTCATGTCAAGGGTAAGCTAGCGCCAAGATACATCGGACCCTTCAAGATAATAGGCTGAAGAGGAGAAGTGTCTTATCAACTAGAGTTGCCCCAGGAATTATCTGAGTTCCATGAAGTCTTTCACATCTCCCAACTTCGAAGATGTCTCCAAGTAACCGACAAGCCAGAAACCTTCAATGACATTGACTACCGCGCTATCGATCTGAATCATGACTTAACCTACCGGGGAACCCCATTCGCATCTTGGAGGAAGCCGTAAGAGTTACCCGTCGGAGGAAGATTAAGTTCTTCAAAGTACAGTGGAGTAACCACTCGGAAGATGAAGCCACCTGGGAACGAGAGGATTACCTCAGGAAGGAGTTTCCATACTTGTTCAAGCTCTTAGCCTCTGAATCTCGGGACGAGATTCTTTTAAGGGGGGAAGGTCTATAACACCCCATTTTTCAAAACCTGCATATTTTCAAACAACTTGAAAATTTTGAGCCAACAAAAACCTTTATTTAGTATTTGTGATTGAGTGTAGGTTAGATTCTTGCCTAACTGAACTCAACATTTCACTTGGTGTGTTAATTTATGTGATAACACCATCAACTAATATATGCACCCTTCTTTAATTTATTAGGGTTTGATCCACCTAGACAAATAACACCATCACTAGTAATGCACATTGTCTCACAAAACCCTAACCCTAAATTGAGATCACCACCTCAGGATAAGGGGGAACACTCTCCCCTCTTCACATCACCACCACCAACTCACCTAGGGTTACACCATCAACAACACCACCACTCCATTTCTTTCTCTTTTTCACCCCAACACTTGTGCACATGCACTTTGGCCACACTTTGGCACATGCACATGGCATGGCCCCCTCTCTCATCACCCCTGCCCCTTTCTCTTTTCTTTTGGGTTTTGGCCGAGAGACAAAGAGGAGAGAAAGCCTCCCCCTCTCTTTTTCTTCTTCCCCTTCCCTCTCTTTTCTCCCTGGATTGGGCCGTGGTCGACACCACCACCCCTCTCCCTTGCCCTGGCCCAACCCCAGCCGCACCATCCCCTCTCCCATGGCCCAAAACGCCACCAGTACCCCCTCTCCCGTGCCCAAAACCCTAGCCCTAAAATGCACGCGCGCGCCACGCTGGCAGAGACATGATGGCACGCTGCCTCGCGTCGCCCGCCATCAGCCTCGACTGGCGCCCATCGCCTCAGCTCCCTCCCCCGCTGACGCCACCAAGCCTACGTCACCACGGGCCCAGCGGCTGACGCCAGCCCTTGCACGCCCGTTGGCCACCAGCACTGCCCACTCCACTACCCCTCCCTCTCTGGCTATAAAACCCCACCGAGAGCCCCTCCGCTCCCCTCAGCTCCCCACTCACCACGCCGTTAGGCTGCCTCTCCCCCTTCCTAGCTTCTCGAGCAGCAGCCCGAGTCGCTGCTGTGTCGCGCCTAGACACTCACCGAGGTCACCGCGTGGGTGACGTGCAGGTGGTCACCGCCGCGACGCCATCGACGCCTCCGTCTCTTCTCTCTCGTCGCCATCACCTTCTGCAACGCCTAACCCACCTCCCCTTGGCCCTTTGTCGCGCAGATCTGCAGCAGGACCGCGGCGTGGACGACGCGCCGATGACGCCCGTGTTGCAGACGACGCCGCGAGAGGAGGAGCAGCAGCACCTGGATGCCGCCAGGACGACCACAGGCCGCACGACCACGCCACCAGCACGTCTTCACGCCACCAAGCCGTCGTTGACCGCTGGTAAGCCGCCGAGCCGCCCCTTTCTTCTTCTGTGACGGCGAGCGCCGCGGACGTCCACGACGCGCCGGATCTGGACCGTCGGATCCAGATCGGGCTGGCGCATGCACGGCCACGTCGGCGTGCATGCCACGTCTGCTGGCCTGGCCGCCACGGGCCCCCGGCCTTTTTATTTTTTTTTCCTTTTTCTCCGACCACCGGAGAGCCCCACTGGGCTGGCCCATCATCACAGCACCAGCATGGCCCAGAGCCTTTCCCGCCCAAACGAAATGTTTAAATTTTTTTAAACAATAAATAAAAATTGAAATCTGCCAGTGTACTGTTTTGCAAATAACTTGAGTTTGGTAGATCTAAATGAGGTGATTCAAATTGCAGTTGAACCAGGATACAAATATCTTTAGGATTTTTTTTACGATTTTTAATATATTAACATGACCACTGTATTCTGGTTAGTATTTTTAATTCTAAAAATCGAAAAATTAATATTTTTGGATGAATCCAATTGTGTTGATCTTGTATTATCAATGTTCATCTAAAAAAAATACTAACATACACTGTTCATAAAAATTTAACACTGTTTGCTAGTGTATGTGTGACACATGCAATGATAGAAATAGAAATCTTATTGTTTTATGCAAACCTTGGTTACCTTTTTATTTCAAAAATACCCAACCCATCATTTGTTACTACCAAGCAACTCCCCTGCATGTTTTGCAACTTTCATTTATTTTACCCTTGGTTCTTGAGTTGTGTATTGATTGTATGCATCGTTTACTTTTGCGACGGTAGATACGAACGAGGGTGAAGTGGAAGGGGAGGAGTTTGGAGAAGAACTTGAGGAAGACCAGGGACAAGCCAACCAAGGCAAGCCATCTTTGACCTCTGATATGGTGTCTCTTTGGATACCATTTTGATAATATCCATAGTCTCTTGTTTCTATGTGTGTTACTCTATCATTTTGATGTCGTGCATGCTTGGATGCAAGCATAGTAACTCTAGTGGTTATTCCCTTTCCATTGTTTTATGTGTTGAGTGCATGGCAACATGGCCGTGCTACCCCCTTCATGAGTAACTTGTATGCTTAGTTTAAGCATGCTTCATTTTGAGTCACAAGATACACCACACCCCTTCTTATAGTATAGAGGTATCAATGCCATGATTTTGGTGTATTCTCAAAATGAGATGAGTATGCCTATACACCCGAGTACTAATGATATGTTAATACTACACTACTTTCAAGTAGGAAGATAGCATCACAAAATCTCAGAGTTAATCCAACATGTAATGTCTTATACATGCTTACCTTAAGCAAGTATGAACCTTTCTTTTATCACTCACACAACCCCCTCAATGGCATGATGATCATCATCTCGGCCATGGTGAACTTAATAGATACTTCTCATGAAACTTTAGGATGGGAACCCCTCAAGGTTTACCTTGTTGTAAATGTTTTAAGAAAACCTTGAGTGAGATAAGCTTACTCGAGCGTAAGGTTTATGAAAGCAAATGTCTTTGGTAAAGATGTTGGAAAGGTGTTGTATGGTTGTTGGCCAAGTGGAAGTGATGTGAGTTAAAGAGGTTTTAAGAAAACGAGCACTGTGTATAAGTGTTCGCCGGACCAACTTTACTTGCACAACCACATTACTGAAAGTGGGCACGGGCTTAGTTGGACGTTTGTTAAAATTGGCATGAGCCACCTTCACAACTCTCTAGGAGGGTCACGATGACCTCTGACGCCGGGTTGCGCTCTGGAGGAGGCAATACACTGTATTCACTTATAGCCGGACGATTACTAAGGGTCTTCTGTCGTGGTGCCGGAGATAGGCTCAAAAGGTGGTATGCTGCCGGGGTGCCAAGAAGGGGTAAGCCCGCAATGAAGGAACTCATGTCAATGGAGACAAGCGAAAGACTATGACTGACTATCCGAAACTCGCATACTTTCGTATGACGACCCGGGGATGATCCCGGCGGATTTGTTGGTTCTTGTGGGGAAAGTGCGCAAACTCTGCAGAGTATCAATCTATTCGAATAGCCGCGTTCGCGGTCATGGACGTGTTGAAATGGCCAACCTTAACCTGGGCTTGAGTTTTGTTTTGACAAATGTTTTGCAAAGGAAATGTGGTGATGGATGTACCGGAAGGGTACGGGAAAGGTGTGTGTCGACCATATGGAGATGGTCGTGGGAAAATAAAACAAAGTGGGGGACTTTTCCTAATGTTTCATGTAAAGGAACACTTCTTTAACAAAGATATAGAGATGTCATAGGATCACCCGAGTGTCCCCATCACTTGAGATGTCGGGATGCTACATCCACAAGAGAAACTGATTCTCTTATGCATGCTAGATTCACAAGAGAAACTGATTCTCTTATGCATGCTATATCCACAAGAGAAACTATTCTTCCTCTATTGTCTCCTTTAGTTAGCTTGTGTTAGCACCCTTGTGATGGTTTGCGAGTACAATTCCAAAGGTACTCACGGCTTTGTCCCTGGCTATTTACTTGGCCAGACTATGAGGAGGACTATGAAGATGACAGAGGCTACCAGGACGACTATGATACCTAGGAAAATCTCCAAGTCAGCTGCCTGTATGTCTAAGAAATGACTTGGGCCCGACGTTGTTGACGTGTATCCGCTGCTATGTTTGTGTGAACTTGCCTGAAGTGGCATTTGTGTAAGACTGGGTCATGTGACCCTATTGTTGTCGTAAGACTTTTTATTCGGTACTTGTAATGGATGTTGTAATCTGGATATTCAGTTCGGTTATGTTCTCACGGCAGACTGATCATGGGGTCGTGAGAGGAATACATAACAGGGTATTTCAGACTCTTAGTCCGGGGTCCCCACATGGGGCTTGCCCGTACCGATGCCTGTTAAAGCCACAGGAACCGCCTTTCCAAGCGTAGTCAACTTTTCCATGCTCCTGACATGATTTTCTTCAGTAATTGCAGGTCCATTCGCCATTATGACGTGATTCCCCGCACAACATCCATAAATAAAAGATATTGCAAATCTTTGCATTGATTAGGTATTAGTGGCAAGTTGAGAGGTAAACTTAGTCAATTTATTGACTCATCTAAGGGTTTAAACATAAGAAAATATGGCGTATTTCACAGCCATCACATAGGAAGAAAATTAGACTTCGTTATTACTTTGTTGCATGTTTCATGTTATGTGCTAATGTGCTTTCAAGCGATAAATATATTTATCGGTATGATCACACCATGGCACCCTGGCATCTTGTTGTCATATATTACTTTTAATAATGAGAAGGAAATTATCAAGAAGCATCACTCCTACAAGATCAATGCTCCTTGAAACAAGTAAGTAAGCCTAGCTATATAGCTATAAAGAAAGCGTTTTACGGGAGGCAACCCGAGATGTTATTAGTTTTGTTTTACATGATTGTTATAGCATGTTAGTTTTATTTTATTTTAAATCTCTTTTTTTTTAAATAAAGTATCAAGTTTTTACCTATTTGGATATTTAAATTTGCAAACATAATAGTATGGAGTTGCTGTTTTCTGCGCTGCACTTTTTAGTGCACACTTTTTCTGATTTTTTCGTAACTCCTAAAATCTTGATAAATTCACTGTATTTGTAAATTTTCATCCTCTATATGCTGGAATATTGGATAAAATTTCTGGCGTGTCTAAGTCGTGCTAAAAATTCAGTTTTTCTGCAGCAAAAATTCTGGACAGATTCTGCCTTTCAATGTTAGATCCATTTTTTTGGGTATCAAAATGATTTTTTCTTGGGAGTTTTCATATGCTAGAATGAGTAGAGCATTATGTTCTCTCTGGTTCATGAATATATAATTTTATTTATGATTAGAACAGCATCAAGCATGATTTCTATGTACCTCTAATGTCACTCCATAGAAAAGAATGGGAAGAAAAGTTTGTGTTGAAGTTTTTCACAGGGAATGGAGGAATATCACACTAAGATCATTAAAGTATGGTGAATATCATAATCTTGGGGATGCACATGATAACCCACTGGAGTCATTCTAAAACTTCTAGTTTGAGCACCTCTAAACTCTTTTTTTTAGCAACATAGAATTTTCGCAAAAACTTGAAGCGTCCTTGTTTTATTTGTGTCTAGTTTTATTTTTTAAATGAAAGGACCATCATATTGAGTGTTAATAATGCATATGAATGAGCTACTGGACCAAACTCACTATGTCTGAATGGTTAAAGTAAATTAAGCCGCATGATTTTAAAAGAAAAAGGAGGAATGCCTAAGCTGAAATTTATTTTGTGTATAGTATTTTTAGGTTCACATGCTCTATTGTGTGATGATTTGCTATGTGACTAATTTAGTGCTACTTCTTGCTAGTATACATAGATTTTTAATCTTAAGTATCATTTTTTATGATGAATTAATAGCTCTATGGATATTATTGCATGCTTTTAGACCTCTTGCTAGCCAAAAAATTGAGTTCTTACACAAGCATAGACTTGTTTCCAAGCTCAACTCAAATCCAATGTCTATCATACCTACCTGTATAGAACTTCCTATTCCAAGTATAATGTGTGTTTTGTGCCTCCAACCTTTTCAAAATATATTTTTTGTGTAATTTAAATCTCATAAGAAAGTACGGTTTGGAAGGAAAATACCACTATGCATGTTGTGGGTTTGGCTGATTATGATTAATGAGCTAGACCATAACCACGCTTACTGGGATGTCGTCTTTCAACATTGCACCATCAGGGTATTGCACCATGTGTTGATCACTATTTCTTTTGTTTTGTTGATGGCTATCTGTAGCGGAATAAGTGGAGGTTATAAAGAGTAAGTATGAATGCATTGTTAGAGAAGAGCAATGGGCCGCTAACCGAAGCCATGCTTTTAATCATGGTGAAAGTTTCAGCAAAGAGCATCCTTAATAGGAAGAGTGAACAAAATTATTAAAAGAAAACGAGTTAGTGAAAAGAGAGAGAGAGAGAGAGAGAGAGAGAGAGAGAGGGGGGGGGGGAGAAAGAAAACGAAAGAAAAAAGAGTTAGAGAAAAAAGTGAGAGAGAGTTAGAGAGGATGCTCAATGTCTATTGTTCATGTTGTCCCGGTATGGATGGCCTATAGTATATATACCCATCTCATTTGGTCCTTTGTACAGGCGGCATGAAGGTACCCCATTGCAATACTTGGTTGAAACATGTGTGTTGAAAAGTCTTAACCCGGAGCTGAGTAACAAGAGTGTAGTCCTTAGCAATCACGAAAATGAGGCAACATTTACTCATAAGAGGTCAAACACATGACACATAGAGATTCATGGTACCCCATCCTTATTATTATTGTTGACATGAATTCCATATCTCAAAACCTTGTTTTAATATCTCTACTTTTTATTTTGTTGGAGGTTTAGCACATATATTCCTGCTAACTTTCTTGTGTTCAAGAGTCAAAAGAAATATTCAAGAAAAGAGAGGACAAAGAGTCTTCCAACAATTTTATAGGATTCTCCTAAGCATGCTTTATGATTCATACTACTTATCATTCATGTTTCTTACAATGCTATTTACTAGTATGCATGCAATGTAGAATGTAAGAGTTATCACTTTATGAGTTCATATTACTTATTGTCATTATTTATTGACTAAACCTTGTGATACTTTGCATGATTATTTAGAAGCTATATATAATAAACTCCAAAGTTCATGTTAGTTTTACCACCTTTATGCTCGGGACGAGCATAGGTTAAGCTTGGGGATGTTGATGCATGTAAAATGCATACATGAACTTTGTCCTTTTATCATATTGAATTCCCACATATTTGCAACATATAGGATGATAATATCTTGTTTTACATTGATTTACGGGAATTTACCAATGATCACCTTTATTTGGTTTATAACTCTGCAGAACAGGAAATCCCTGTTTCGCGTATTTTTCACTTTCAGAGACCTAGACGGAGTCAAATTGACCTGAGATTTTTGGAGCGTCACTTTTTCATCGGGAGAAGCACCCTATAGCTTGGAAGCATACCTGGATGGGCCTGAGGCCCAAAAGAGGTGAGGTGGCGCGCCCAAGCATGGTGGGCGTGCACCCACCCTCTTTCAGCTGTTGATCATCCAATTGACCCGATTCTTTCGCCCACCGATGTATTTTGACCTAAAAATCAATATATATATATATGGCTCCGAAGAGTTCTCGGGAGAAGAGCGCCGCAGAAGATAGAAACATGAAAACAGAGACTGCAGCAGCGAAGATTGGAGGAGGAAACTCTGTTGGGATCACCGCTGGAGGGATCTCCACCTTCTCCAACATCTTCATCATCATCACCATGATCAAGGGGGAGTAGTCCACCTCTAGACTACGTGTTTGTGGCAGTAGCTTGACCTATTTCTCATGTTCTTCATAGTTCTTAGCGCCATATGAGCTTTCCTACATGATTATGGCCATATGTGTAATACCTACGTGGTGGATCCTTATTCTACGACATTGTGCTATGAGATCTGATCATATTATGTGCAAGATGTATTGATAGATGCATATTATGTATCCCATTCTTAACTATTTGTTCTGATCCAACATGTATGCAAGAGCGTGTGGTGGGGTGATGTGTGTATTAGATGGAGTAGCATGGTTTTAGTGATTGGATACTGACAACAAATTCATGATCTATTATGGTTTTGCCTTTTCTTTTGCTACCTTACTAGGGATAAAGTGAATGCATGTGCTATGTTCGTCACGTGACAGAAGTGATGATCTTGTTTGTTCAAGGTAGCATATTTGATATTCAAAGATCATGTCAAAGTACTTATGGCTATGCTCTGTTAATTCTTAATACAAGATTGCATGGAGTTTTCTCTTTCTTGTGGAGTATAACAGAGATGTGTTGCATCATCTCTATGTTAATATCTTTCACATGTTATTGTTTTGCATCCTTATATCTCATTAATGAATTGCTATTATACAACTTAAAAGAGAGAATAGTCAAGTGAACCTGTGAACCCCCGTCCACTTTTTTATCATAAGAAACACCTTAATCTTGCTTTAATCTTGTTTTCTATTTGCTGCATGATACGTCCAATTTGCATCACTATTTTATATCATAATTTGCTGTTATTCATTGATATATTCCATATTTGTAGATGATACTTATGTTATTTCATCTATTTTGCATGTTTCATGATTATTTGGGGATCGCGCACCGGAGCCAGGATTCTGCTGGAAAAAGCACCGTCAGAATGCAATATTTCGGAAGATCAACAGTTGAAGGAAATTATACGAAAATTCCTATTTTTCCAGATGACGAAGGGAGCCAGAAGGGGGAGAAGAGGGGACCCGAGGTGGGCCCACCCCATAGGCCGGCGCGGCCCAAGGCCTGGCCGCGCCGCCCTGTGAGGAGGGGGGCCCACATCCCCTCTCGCCTCCTTTTCTTCGCGTATGCCTTCGTCCCGAAAACCTAAGCCAGAGGGGTACGTCGAACAGAGCCACAGCCGCCTCTGCGGGGCGGAGAACACCAGAGAGAAAAGAGCTCTCCGGCGGGCATGAATCCGCCGGGGAAATTCCCTCCCGGAGGGGGAAATCGACGCCATCGTCACCGTCATCAAGCTGGACATCATCTCCATCACCATCACCATCATCTTCATCATCATCACCACCGTCTCCACCGCTGCACCTCGTCACCGATGTAGCAATTTGGGTTTGATCTTGATTGTTTGATAGGGGAAACTCTCCCGGTGTTGATTTCTACTTGTTATTGATGCTATTGAGTGAAACCGTTGAACCAAGGTTTATGTTCAGATTGTTATTCATTATCATATCACCTCTGATCATGTTCCATATGATGTCTCGTGAGTAGTTCGTTTAGTTCTTGAGGACATGGGTGAAGTCTAAATGTTAGTAGTGAAGTATGGTTGAGTAATATTCAATGTTATGATATTTAAGTTGTGGTGTTATTCTTCTAGTGGTGTCGTGTGAACGTCGACTACACGATACTTCACCTTTATGGGCCTAGGGGAATGCATCTTGTACTCGTTTGCCAATTGCGGGGTTGCCGGAGTGACAGAAACCTGAGCCCCCGTTGGTATATCGATGCAGGAGGGATCGCAGGATCCCAGAGTTTAAGGCTGTGGTTAGATTTATCTTAATTACTTTCTTGTAGTTGCGGATGCTTGCAAGGGGTATAATCACAAGTATGTATTAGTCCTAGGAAGGGCGGTACATTAGCATAGGTTCACCCACACAACACTTATCAAAACAATGAAGATTAATTAGCCGTATGTAGCGAAAGCACTAGACTAAAATCCCGTGTGTCCTCGAGAATGTTTGGTTAATATAAGTAAACAAACCGGCTTGTCCTTTGTGCTAAAAAGGATTGGGCCACTCGCTGCAATTATTACTCTCGCACTTTACTTACTCGTACTTTATTCATCTGTTACATCAAAACCCCCTGAATACTTGTCTGTGAGCATTTACAGTGAATCCTTCATCGAAACTGCTTGTCAACACCTTCTGCTCCTCGTTGGGATCGACATTCTTACTTATCGAAGATACTGCGATACACCCCCTATACTTGTGGGTCATCAAGACTATTTTCTAGCGCCGTTGCCGGGGAGTGAAGCGCTATTGGTAAGTGGAATTGGTAAGGGAAATTTCTACTGTTTGTGCTGATTTTATTTCTGCCTGCTGCTGTAATTCATTATGGAGAGATCTTCTCTTGAGTGTTTATTTGGGAAATCTACTACTACTGCAAAGGTAGTGGATGAGGCGCCAGGTAAGGAAGAAATACCATACAAAATACCTATGAAAATTATTGAACGTGTAGTGGGTAACCCTTATATAGGGGATGGAACTGTCCACCCTGGAGATCATTTACTGTTCTTACATGAATTATGCGGTTTATTCAAGTGTGCAGGTATTGCTATGGATGAAGTGAGGAAGAAACTATTCTCTGTATCGATGTCTGGTAAAGCGGCGCATTGGTATAAATTACTGGATAATGGGGATTCTCTTGAATGGAATGATATTGTGCCCCGGTTTTATTCTAAGTTCTATCCTCCAAGTGAGATTCACAAAGATCGGAATCGCATATATAATTTTTGGCCTCATGAAGGAGAGAGTATTGCCCAAGCTTGGGGGAGATTGAAGTCTTTAATGCTCAAATGCCCCATTCATGAGCTTCCTGGTAATATTATTATTGATAATTTCTATGCAAGACTTTCTTTTCAAGACAAGACCTTGCTGGATACTTCTTGTTCTAGATCATTTACACGCAACAAGGAAGAGTTTAAAAGGGACCTTCTTAATCGGATCCAAGAAAATACTGAAGGATGGGAGAATGACAAGGATAGAGAATCAGGTATAAATTATGATTATAAATGCATTGAAGCTTTTATGGATACTGATAAATTTCGTAATATGAGTGCTACTTATGGTCTTGATTCTCAAGTTGCTGCAAATCTTTATAAGGCTTTTGCTTCTCATTATGAATTGCCTAAGAAGAACTTTGATAAGTATCATGAACCATATAAAGATAAAATTGATTCATCTATAAATAAATGTGTTGTAGTTGAAACTGTTGATCATGTTATTCCTGAAGCTTATATTGAAAAAACTCCTTTCCCTGCTAAAATGAAGGAGTACTCTGTTATAAGTAGTGCGGTTCATAAAAGTGAAAAGAAACCTATAGAACCTGAAGAACAAATAAAAGTTGAACCTGCTATTGCAATTGTTAAAGATCTTGTGACTGAAAATGTGGAAGATGGTCATATTATTTTCTGTGAAGATGCTTCTAATATTGTTTCGCATCCTAATAAGTCTAGGAAAGCTAGTGTTCCTATGCTATCTGTTAGAATTGGTGATCATTGTTATTATGGTTTATGTGATATTGGTGCAAGTATTAGTGCTATTCCTTATGAGCTTTACACGGAGATTATGCACGAAATTGGTTCTTGTGAACTTGAAGATATTGATGTGGTTATTCGGCTGGCTAATAGAGAAACTATCTCTCCAATTGGTATTATTCGAGATGTGGAAGTTTTATGTGGTAAGATTAAATATCATGCTGACTTTTTGGTACTTGGTTCTGCTGCTAGTAAATATTGTCCTATCATTTTTGGTAGACCTTTTCTAAATACTTGTGGAGCTATTATAGATTGCAAGGAAGAGAAAATTTTGACTAAATTTGCTGGAGAATCTTATGAGTTTAACTTCTCTAAATTTACCAAAACTCCTTATAAAATTGATTCGCCTAATAGTGATTTTAAAGTTGAACAGTGTGCATCTATTGCTCTTGCTCCTAGTAATCCTTTGCAGCAACATTTGGAGAATAGTGAGAGTGAAGTTTTCAGGGAAGAAAGAGATGAACTTGATGAAATTTTCCTTCGTCAACCTATTCTTAAGCATGATTTACCGGTGGAAGATTTGGGTACAACACCACCACCAAAGGAAGATCCTGTCTTTGATTTGAAACCATTGCCTGATAATCTTAAATATGCTCATATTGATGATAAGAAAATATATCCTGTTATTATTAGTTCTAAGCTTTCAGAGTTTGAAGAAGAAAGGTTATTGGAAATATTGAAGAAACACCGATGTGCTATTGGCTACACTCTTGATGACTTGAAGGGGATTTCTCCCTCTATTTGCCAACACGCCATTAATATGGAAGATGATGCGAAGCCTGTTGTTGAACCTCAGCGTCGTCTAATTCCGAAGATGAAGGATGTGGTAAGAAATGAGGTATTAAGACTCCTTGAAGCTGGTATTATATATCCTATTGCTGATAGTAGATGGGTTAGTCCTGTGCATTGTGTTCCTAAGAAAGGAGGAATGACTGTTGTGCCTAATGATAATGATGAGCTCATCCCTCAAAGAGTATTTGTAGGTTATAGAATGTGCATTGATTATCGAAAAGTTAATAAGGTTACTAAGAAAGATCATTACCCTTTACCATTTATTGATCAAATGTTAGAAAGGTTATCTAAAAATACTCATTTTTGCTTTCTTGATGGTTATTCTGGGTTTTCACAAATTGCTGTTAAAACTAAAGATCAAGAGAAAACCACTTTCACTTGTCCCTATGGAACTTATGCTTATAGGCGTATGCCTTTTGGTTTATGTAATGCTCCTGCTACTTTTCAAAGATGCATGTCCGCTATTTTTCATGGCTTTTGTGAGAGTATTGTAGAGGTATTCATGGACGATTTTTCCGTCTATGGAAATTCTTTTGATAATTGCTTGCGGAATCTTGATAAAGTTTTGCAGAGATGTGAAGAAACTAACCTTGTTCTTAATTGGGAGAAATGCCACTTTATGGTTAATGAAGGAATTGTATTAGGACATAAAATTTCTGATAGAGGTATTGAAGTTGATAGAGCTAAAGTTGAAGCAATTGAGAAGATGCCCTATCCTAGGGATGTTAAAGGTATTCGTAGTGTTCTTGGTCATGCTGGGTTTTATAGGAGATTTATTAAAGACTTCTCCAAGATTTCAAAGCCTCTTACTAATCTTCTTCAAAAAGATGTACCTTTTGTTTTTGATGATGATTGTAAGGAAGCTTTTGAAACTCTAAAGAAAGCATTAACAACTGCTCCTATAGTTGAACCTCCTGATTGGAACTTACCATTTGAAATTATGTGTGATGCTAGTGATTTTCTTTGTAGTATTGTTCTTGGACAGCGAGTAGATAAAAAACTGAATGTTATTCATTATGCTAGTAAAACTCTTGATGCTGCTCAAAGAAATTATGCTACAACTGAAAAAGAATTGTTAGCTGTAGTCTTTGCTTGTGATAAGTTTAGATCTTATATTGTTGATTCAAAAGTTACAATTCATACTGATCATGCTGCAATTAGATATCTTATGACAAAGAAAGATGCTAAGCCAAGGCTTATTAGATGGGTACTTCTTTTGCAAGAATTTGATTTACATATTGTAGATAGGAAAGGTGCTGATAATCCTGTTGCTGATAATTTGTCTAGATTGGAAAATATTGCTTATGATCCTGTTCCTGTTAATGATAGTTTTCCAAATGAACAATTGGCTGTAATAAAGGTGAGCTCGCGAGACAGTCCTTGGTACGCTGATTATGCTAACTTTATTGTTTCCAAGTACTTGCCTCCAACCTTTTCAGCTCAGCAAAGGAGGAAATTCTTTTATGACTTAAGGCATTATTTTTGGGATGACCCACACTTATATAAAGAAGGAGTGGATGGTATTCTGCGAAGGTGTGTTCCCGAATATGAACAACAAGAGATATTGAGTAAGTGTCATGGTAGTGCTTATGGAGGACATCACGCCGGAGATAGAACTGTGCAAAAGGTTCTACAATCAGGTTTTTATTGGCCAACTCTCTTCAAAGATGCAAGGAAGTTTATTTTATCTTGTGATGAATGTCAAAGGGTTGGTAATATCTCCAGACGCAATGAAATGCCTATGAATTATACTCTTGTTATTGAACCGTTTGATTGTTGGGGATTTGACTTCATGGGACCTTTTCCCTCTTCAGAAGGTAACACTCATATACTTGTTGCTGTTGATTATGTTACTAAATGGGTGGAAGCCATACCTACAAAAAGTGCTGATGGCGAGACCTCTTTAAAAATGCTTTTAGACATTATTTTTCCTAGATTTGGAGTTCCTAGATATATTATGACAGATGGAGGTTCTCATTTTATTCATGGTGGTTTTAGAAAAACTCTTGCTAAATATGGTATTAATCATAGAATTGCTTCCGCTTATCATCCTCAAACTAGTGGGCAAGTAGAACTATCAAATAGAGAAATTAAATCTATCTTGCAAAAGACTGTTAATAAAACTAGAAAGAATTGGGCTAGTAAATTGAAGGAAGCACTATGGGCTTATAGAACTGCTTATAAAAACCCCATGGGAATGTCACCTTATAAAATGGTTTATGGAATAGCTTGTCATTTACCTTTAGAACTAGAGCACAAAGCTTATTGGGCTGTTAGAGAACTAAATAAAGATCCTAAACTAGCCGGTAATAAGAGGTTGTGGCAATTAAGTTCTCTAGATGAATGGAGAAGTGAAGCTTATGAAAATGCTAAACTCTTTAAAGAGAAAGTTAAGAAATGGCATGATAGAAGGATTATCAAAAGAGAATTTAATATTGGGGATAAAGTCCTATTGTATCGGTCTCGTCTCAGATTCTTTGCAGGGAAATTACTCTCGAAATGGGAAGGACCATATGTTGTTGAGGAGGTGTATCGTTCAGGAGCAATTAAAATTAGTTCTCTCCAAGGCAATGCCACACAAGTGGTGAATGGACAAAGACTCAAGCACTATATCTCAGGTGATTCTTATAATGTAGATGTTGATGTTATTCGAGTGGAAACACCGGAGGCTTTCATCAAAGGTCAAATTGACAGTCCGCCAGAACCCGACTTTGAATAGGTAACAGTACAGGTAATAAAAAGTTCGCGATTTACTTTCCGAACAATGTTTTTGCTGTTTTTGGAAAATATGAAAAATTACGAGATCGAAACGGAGTGGAGGAGACGCACGAGGGCGTGTCCCCATAGGCCGGCGCGGGCCCCAGCCTGGCCGCGCTGCCCTATGAGTACACCGCCTCGTCGCCCCTCTCCGACTCTGGTTCGACCTGGTACTTTCTGTTTGTTGTGAATTTTTTATTATATAATCCCCCGGACCCCTGGAGGTCCGTATATCGTTTTCTCGATGTGTTTTGTTTCGAGCTGTTTCTGCCAGGATTTGCTTCGGATCTAGAGGTGTCATGTCTTCGTCAGAAACTCCGAAGGACAGCTCTTGCAAGGACTTTGACAACTTGTACTTGGACGAGCTGAGGATGCATCCCAAGGAGTTGCTGCTCGTTGATGGGGAGCTGCAGATCAAAGATGTCCAGGGTCCTAAAGGAGAAGGAAGCTTGGAAGATAGGATGGAGAAGCTAGAGCAAGAGGTTTTCAACTACAAGAAGATGGCCGAGCGTGAAGTGGATATCTTCCACAAGATTGTGTCTGAACTCATTGCTGAACACGAGAAGGAAACTGCAAAGCTATGGGGCAACATCCTCTCGCTTCACGACACCACCAACAAACTCCAAGCTCAACTCTATGACGTTCAGAATCATAATTGTGAGTATGAAAACAGATTTAAACACATAAGCCATGCTGCTAGTTTCAGGATTCCCGAGACCAAGATGTCGTTTGTTGATGGAGAGCCTCTTCCTTGGAAGTCTGAAGACGGGGGTTCATCGCCGCCAAAGGAGTAATTCACCATCGGTATTGGCATCCCCTTGGTTTGTTCCAAGCTTGGGGGAGTGCCGCGGTATCACATCATCATTACCTTTTACTTTTTACTATCAAGTAGTGTCATATCATGAGTAGGGAAGTTATCATATAAGATGGGTTGCAGTATGGAAGTATCTCTCCTTTAGTTGGTTGTCTATGTATCCCTTGGTGTGAGTTATCGTTATGAAATATTAATGAGAAGTCTTATCATTTACATATTGCACATCTTATTTTAGTTTGCAATTTCTAGTATATGATTGATCTTGATTTTAGTATTGGTACCACTTTGGGAGCATTGAGTAAATCTATTTGGTTTTGGCAAACTTAGCACTGGTCAATAGCAACAACACCTTGAGGTTTAAGTAGAAAAGAGAAATACATATAGTTGTTTCATTGTCTTCCTTTCTTGTTAGCTCATAGCTTATTATTCTGAAGCTAAAATTGTTTGTGCTTGCAAGAAAGATGCATGATTATGTCTATCACATGTATATTTGTTTGTTTCCCTCAACTCTTATGCTTGCTAATTAACCTTGCTAGCCAAAGACCTGTACTGAGAGGGAATGCTTCTCGTACATCCAAACCTAAACCCAAACCTATGCCATTTGTGTCCACCATATCTACCTACTGCATGGTATTTTCTGCCATTCCAAGTAAATACTTCATGTGCTACCTTTAAACAATTCAAAATTTATTACTTCTTATTTGTGTCAATGTTTTATAGCTCATGAGGAAGTATGTGGTGTTTTATCTTTCAGTCTTGTTAGGCAGCTTCCACTAATGGACTAGTGGTTTCATCCACTTATCCTATAATTTTGCAAAAAGAGCTGGCAACGGGGTTCCCAACCCCAATTAATCAACTTTCATTAATAATTCTCTTCACATGTTTTGCCCTGATTCATCAGTAAGCAACTTAATTTTGCAATAGACACTCCTCCATGGTATGAGATTGTTGGAAGGCACCCGAGGATTCGGTTAGCCATGGCTTGTGTAAGCAAAGGTTGGGGGGAGTGTCATCCTTAAATAAACTAAAGTACATGTGTAAACAAAAGAGAAGAGGGATGATCTACCTTGCTGGTAGAGATGACGTCCTTCATGGGAGCCGCTCTTTGGAGGTCTGTTTGGCAAGGGGGTTAGAGTACCCGCTACCAGTCGTTGACAACAACAAACACCTCTCAAAACTTTACTTTTATTCTCTCTATATGATTTCAAAACTGAAAAAGCTCTAGCACATGATTTAATCCCTGCTTCCCTCTGCGAAGGGCCTGTCTTTTACTTTATGTTGAGTCAGTACACCTATTTCCATCCATCTCAAGCAAGCATTTGAGTTGTTGTGATCAAACTATTATATTGTGATTTGCTTCATCATGTCTTTACTCTTCCTTGTTTAGTACAAGTTTTATCTGAATGAATGTAGCTTTGAAAGTTATCAATGATCATTATGATTGAGTATGCAAGTTTACCATAAGCTTTAACATGAGAGCGCTGCTCAATAGATAAGTGTAATTTGTTAACTGTTCTCTGACCAAGAACGAAGTTTGCCATCACCAACTATGATTTCTTATGCACCTTTATTTGTGATTACCTTATACTTGTTTCAAGTTGAATTATATGAGGAAGTTGTTTACTAGAATGTCTTGTGTGAATGAATATGATGCTTCTTGTCCGTATTTTATTTATCGACTCTTCACTCCATAAACATGTGGTCCTATTTACCGAGTTCAGTTTCGCTTGGGGACAAGCGAAGTCTAAGCTTGGGGGGAGTTGATACGTCCAATTTGCATCACTATTTTATATCATAATTTGCTATTATTCATTGATATATTTCATATTTGTAGATGATACTTATGTTATTTCATCTATTTTGCATGTTTCATGATTATTTGGGGATCGCGCACCGGAGCCAGGATTCTGCTGGAAAAAGCACCGTCAGAATGCAATATTTTGGAAGATCAACAGTTGAAGGAAATTATACGAAAATTCCTATTTTTCCAGATGACGAAGGGAGCCAGAAAGGGGAGAAGAGGGGACCCGAGGTGGGCCCACCCCATAGGCCGGCGCGGCCCAAGGCCTGGTCGCGCCGCCCTGTGAGGAGGGGGGCCCACAGCCCCTCTCGCCTCCTTTTCTTCGCGTATGCCTTCGTCCCGAAAACCTAAGCCAGAGGGGTACATCGAACAGAGCCACAGCCGCCTCTGCGGGGCGGAGAACACCAGAGAGAAAAGAGCTCTCCGGCGGGCAGGAATCCGCCGGGGAAATTCCCTCCCGGAGGGGGAAATCGATGCCATCGTCACCGTCATCAAGCTGGACATCATCTCCATCACCATCACCATCATCTTCATCATCATCACCGCCGTCTCCACCGCTGCACCTCGTCACCGCTGTAGCAATTTGGGTTTGATCTTGATTGTTTGATAGGGGAAACGCTCCCGGTGTTGATTTCTACTTGTTATTGATGCTATTGAGTGAAACCGTTGAACCAAGGTTTATGTTCAGATTGTTATTCATTATCATATCACCTCTGATCATGTTCCATATGATGTCTCGTGAGTAGTTCGTTTAGTTCTTGAGGACATGGGTGAAGTCTAAATGTTAGTAGTGAAGTATGGTTGAGTAATATTCAATGTTATGATATTTAAGTTGTGGTGTTATTCTTCTAGTGGTGTCGTGTGAACGTCGACTACACGATACTTCACCTTTATGGGCCTAGGGGAATGCATCTTGTACTCGTTTGCCAATTGCGGGGTTGCCGGAGTGACAGAAACCTGAGCCCCCGTTGGTATATCGATGCAGGAGGGATCGCAGGATCTCAGAGTTTAAGGCTGTGGTTAGATTTATCTTAATTACTTTCTTGTAGTTGCGGATGCTTGCAAGGGGTATAATCACAAGTATGTATTAGTCCTAGGAAGGGCGGTACATTAGCATAGGTTCACCCACACAACACTTATCAAAACAATGAAGATTAATTAGCCGTATGTAGCGAAAGCACTAGACTAAAATCCCGTGTGTCCTCGAGAACGTTTGGTTAATATAAGTAAACAAACCGGCTTATCCTTTGTGCTAAAAAGGATTGGGCCACTCGCTGCAATTATTACTCTCGCACTTTACTTACTCGTACTTTATTCATCTGTTACATCAAAACCCCCTGAATACTTGTCTGTGAGCATTTACAGTGAATCCTTCATCGAAACTGCTTGTCAACACCTTCTGCTCCTCGTTGGGATCGACATTCTTACTTATCGAAGATACTGAGATACACCCCCTATACTTGTGGGTCATCACTGCACTATTTTAATTCGAAAATACAAAAATATTTACTTTTCTTATTTGCATCCAAAACACCCAAAACAATCAACCCCTTTACTGATTTTACTTAGTTGATTTATTTTATCTAGTTTTACTCGCTTTATTATTACTTGTGTTTTATTTACTTACCCGAAACCTTGTGCTTGAAAACCACACGGTGGAGTTGGGGACACAAGGCTTTATTTTACTTTGCAGGATTGCTAGAAAAAGAGAGGGAGAGACAACTCTTTGCTCAGTTTCCTGAGAGTTCGATATAAACCCTCGAGTTGCCCTTGTGAAGAAAATTGCTTCCTGGACTACACACTCTGCACTTGGAGTCCCAACGTTTTAAGAGATTTTGCTGGTGTTCTAAGCGCCATCACTATCATATAAATTAAAATTTTCATATCTATCATCGAAATCTTTTTCTGGGACTTCAACTTTTTCTGAACTTTTCGTAATTTTAACTTCTGAGAGTAAACCATCTAAAAAAAACATAAGCATGGCAGGCCAGCACATTCATGAGGGCTCTCCCACACTCTTTATTTAAAAATTATAGATGTGTTTGTCAACCCATTATAGAATATAAACATAAGCATCCAATATCTTAGACCGTGCTCGGTACCATAAGCAAGTCCCCTAAATCTTTCTGAAGCTGATACTGGCAATTCATTTTTAGTTTGCTTAAACAAAATAATAATTGCTCTAAGGTGACTTACGATCTCTGATGAACCAAACCTCTCTAAAAAATAGCTTTAAAATTGAACCAAGAGCTAAAGTTTCCAGGTGGCCATTTTAATACCCAATTAAAAGATTTACCAGCAAATGAGTAACGGAAAAAAGTTTAACCTTAATGATATTATTATTAGTATTTATTATCTTGAAATATTTACAACCTAAACACTTTTTTCGATAAAGAGAATATATTAATATCAAAAGATACCAATTACACCCAGCCTCTGCAACAACACACCACCCTAATGGCAGTATGAATGCACATAGCTAAAAAAACTAAGAAACAGAAGCCCCGCTACAGTATCCCAGGCCTAGAAACAACAATACATCCACCACCAAGACAACACCTAAAAAACAGACTCTTCAAAAGTGATGCCTCCAAGAAGGGAACAGTGCTCCAACACCGTCGTCGCTCGACCAAAGATCTTAGGTTTTCACCCTGAAAATAGTCCCCGCTCTCAAAACAATGCCTCCAACAAGGTCATTGCCAGGCACAACCAGTTAAGGCTAGACCTTGTGTTTTCACCCTGAAAGGTAGGACTCTGAACTTCACCTGTGCTATCTCCCCCGCTTTCATACCGCTGTTGTGAAGCCCGGAATACCGAGCAAGTCCCTCAACAATGCGGAGACTTGAACCTCCCTTAGCTAGTCCTCCCATCCGGCCTTCATGATATTCTCTTCTTCTGACTTTCATCATGGATCCAATGTCACTTGATGTCAACACAGAACAGAGCTTCGCGCAGCTCCCTCCAGAACCAAGCGGTCGGAATAAAAGCATGGGTGCGCACGACCAAATACCACCGATCCAGCAAACTCCAGGCAATAGAAGCACTGTTACATTCGCCGGCGGCGCCTTCCGGAACTCAACACTCCGGCCAGATCGAGAAGGGCAGGCCTCATGCAAGTCTTCATCTTCGTCCAAGAGAGACCCTTGGACCGCCGCCTTTATTCAGGTCGGGCCCCCACGCCGGCGACCATCCCAGGCTGGCCAAGGTTGCCGCCGGAGACACCAAGCGCAGATCGCGTAGTCCAGAGACACCGCTCACGCCTGGGCACCGCCGCAGCCGAAACACCAACCCTCCACCACCGGTCGCCAAGAGGCGAGGAGAAGAGGACCTAGGGTTCCCCCTGCAGCCCACCCCCACCCATCCCTCTGCCGCCGGCAGGGCTCACCACCACCTCGTCGTCCGTCGTGCCACAGCCGAGCCGAGCCCGAGTGCCGCCACTGAGGCCCCCGACGAGAGGGCCACGCCCTGGCTCGAGGAGGAAGTCCCGCGTCCACCCCCCGCGCGCGAGAGGACGAGGAGTCCCCGCCGCCGCGCCCCCTGACGGCGGCGAGGGAGGAGAGGGGGGTAGCGGCGGTGGCGCGGTAGGTTTTCTCCTGGCCGCCACGCGGGGGCGACACGGGAGGAGAGGGGTATCCTACAGCCTAAACACTGGTTGTTAGTATTCATGATCCTTTCGGGCTTGGACCAGCCATAAGGTAACACTGAACAACTCAAACTCATAAACATTTTCTATGCCTATATTGAAAACTCCAAAACATGGTACTCCTTTTTTCTTCCATGCAAACTCCAGAATAACCACTACTGATTAGGAATATATTATGAGCTATAACCGTTTACTTCTATAAGGGCGTCTGAGAATTCGTTCAATTTAGATCCAAACCAACTCTGATTTTTTCTGCTTAGTCTACGATTGGTTAATTGATTCGCCGATGGCGGCGCGTCTTGTGATATTGCCCTTTTTATATGGGTCATGAAGTTAGTAGGCCGTAGCACGTGAGAATAAAACATAGTGATACAGAAAAAGGAATGCAGCTTCAGACAGGTGCAACTAGGAAAAGATTGGCCGAATCTACACACGCTAGCTAATTCTATACATTCTTGGTCTGCTCAAACATTATGACGAAGTGACAACTAGATGATTCCGTGATTCACTTTGTTACCAGGAAAATATCTACGCTTTTAGCTTTCTTTATTAGTAATATAAGCCACAGAGATAATACATTATATTATTGTCCTGATCGACCATGGATTGCTAACTTTGTTTGTCAGATAATGTATTATGTTAGGTACTCAATGTGCTGAACTTGGCAGCCAAGCCGCCTCCATTTCTTTATCGAAAAAGCCACCTCCATTTGTCTCCCGTGAGTTTCTTTACTCCACCTGACTTAAGCATGCTGAAGTTGCCTGGTTGAGCAATGTTCAACTTGGGTGCCAAGCTAATGCCTTCTTTTCCTCCCAGTTTCCTTACTGAATATATGTACACCGAGGTGCTGGTCTACAGTAATATTAATGAAGCTGACTGGTACGTTCTTCCACAAACAGGATAAATACACCCTCACTTCACTTGTAAACACATACCGTTTTCAGAATACAAGTGAGGTTTCAAGCATGGTACCAAGCAACATGGAGGAGCCCCTTGTTGGGAGCAACATCCAGAAGACAGGAGGGCCGAAAGAGAGCCTTGTGGTGACTGAAGTCAAGAAGCAGTTGTACCTTGCCGGGCCTCTCATTGCTGGATGCCTCCTGCAGAACGTCGTCCAGATGATATCAGTCATGTTTGTCGGTCATCTCGGTGAGCTCGCTCTCTCGAGTGCCTCCATCGCCACCTCCTTTGCCGGTGTCACTGGCTTCAGCTTGTTGGTATATTATGTGAATCCCATCTCTTACATGCTGTATCTTGGATCTTCTGAGCAATTAGCAGAACTTGAATGCCTTTTCTTGTGTATGTTCATAATCATTTTAGTCTGGCATGGCGAGCAGCTTGGACACACTTTGTGGGCAAGCCTTCGGGGCAAAACAGTACCATCTTCTCGGCATCTACAAGCAGAGGGCAATCCTTGTGCTTACTTTGGTGAGCGTTGTGGTAGCCATGGTCTGGGCGTACACCGGGCAGATCCTCCTGCTCGTCGGCCAGGACGCGGAGATTGCTATGGGGGCTGGGAGCTACATCCGGTGGTTGATCCCAGCATTATTTGTTTACGGACTGCTGCAGTGCCATGTGCGGTTCCTGCAGACTCAAAACATAGTTCTTCCAGTGATGATGAGCGCAGGTGTCACGGCTCTGAGCCATGTGCCTGTCTGCTGGTTGCTGGTGTACAAGCTTGGGCTGGGCAACAAGGGTGCTGCCTTGGCCAATGCCATCTCATACCTGGCCAATGTATCCATCCTGGCTGTCTACATCAGGGTCTCTCCTTCCTGTAAGAGCACTTGGACAGGGGTCTCAAAGGAGGCGTTCCACGACCTTTTTATCTTCATGAGGCTTGCCATTCCATCTGCTCTTATGCTTTGGTGAGTTTAGTATTGCGCCCTCAAATTGTAGGCAGATACTTTCATACTTTCATGTTCCATCTTCAATTAAGCCAGTTTCTACATATACACAGTCTGGAGTGGTGGTCATTTGAACTCCTGGTACTTCTCTCCGGACTTCTCCCAAATCCTAAGCTCGAAGCATCAGTATTGTCCATCAGGTGAGTTACATCTTCATGGGGCATGTCACATTCTGTTTGACTTCTCTGATAGAAAATTTGGAAATTCTTGCAGCCTAAACACAGGTTCGTTAGTATTCATGATCCCGTTCGGGCTTGGGGCAGCCATAAGGTAAGACTGAACAACTCAAACACATAAAAGTTTGTCATGCCTATATTGATTATTTTTATATTATAGTTACTGTGTTAATTTAATCATTCATATTGTCAATCTAGCACCCGTGTCTCAAACGAGCTTGGTGCTGGGCAGCCACAAGCTGCCCGTCTGGCTACTCGTGTGACCATGGTTCTGGGTCTCGTGGCGGGTGTATCATTAGGTCTTGTTATGATTTTGGTGCGGAATGTATGGGGGTATGCTTACAGCAACGAGAAGGAAGTTGTGGAATACATTTCCAGAATGATGCCAATTCTGGGCATGGCATTTGTTTTCGATGATATGCAATGTGTTCTTTCAGGTAATTATGGATTGTGGTTCACGTATTGTACATATGTTCTTGACTCTTAATTCTTGCTGGAACATTGTCTTGCTACTATGTCTAGCTACTTGCATATGATGATTAATGAACGATATGTACGATTACAACAAATACTGTTTTCAAGGTACTGACTGCAATGTGGTATGCTTGATATTCCAGGTGTTATTAGGGGCTGTGGTTTGCAAAAGATTGGTGCTTGTGTCAACCTCGGTGCATACTATCTTGTCGGTGTTCCCGCAGCGTTATGTTTTGCCTTTTTCTACCATTTTGGAGGAATGGTATTAAATTCACCACCCTTACCACATGAAACAGTTTTAATTTCACTTATAGTTCTGATTCCAAGAAACATCTAACAAAATGCGTCTGAAATTCAGGGATTGTGGTTCGGAATAATTTGTGGACTTGCTGTACAAATGCTGTTGCTGCTTTCCATTACCCTGTGCACTAACTGGGAGAAAGAAGTAAGTAAATCAGCCAAATCTCTTGTCACGCATCGCATACTCATTGTTTTGTTGGCTTCTCAATCTCTTGAATTCTCAATGTGCGGCCTATAATTTTTCATTCTGCTTCCATAGGCTTCGAAGGCAAAGGACAGAGTTTTCAGTTCTTCCCTGCATGTTGACATGACGACATGAGCATGCAAGATGTATCTAGGCCAGCACGCGGTTCAAGGAGATATAGAACTCAGGAAGAATTTTTCGCGAAGAAAACTGCTTCGTCTTGATATCAGCAGCATGCCACTTCCTCCAGAGGCGTCAGCCGATAAAATGATCTGCTTTGGCGATTTTATGTCGATGGAGTGGGATAAGATATTTGAAAAGCAAGTGCATGTCACTTGATATGATAATGCCATACGGGAATAAAGTGTCAATGTTAACTAGAAAATCCGCAGTATGGATGAAACATTTCTTTTGGAAATTTAGTGAACGCATGATGCAGTCACTGCTTTCTTTTTTATATATCTAATTTAAGGGAGAGAAATTTTACATTGCAAGTTTTCTTTGTCTTGGTTGTTTATCCTAAAATTCTAGAAAACTTTATGTGCTCTTTGAGTTGTTTATGTGCTGGGAAAAATAATTCCACTATGATCTAAACAGATTTTGGTTTTCAGTGCAACTGCTTCGGAGGGTGCATGCTGTCTTTTTTCACATATTCAGACCAAAACCGCCACTATCAGCAGAAGAGGACACTTTCACCTGGCGCTTGACTTCAAACGGCAACTACTCTGCTTCTTCTGCATACTCTGCGTTCTTCCTCATGGTTTGTAATCACGGTGGAAGATACAACTGCACTATGGAAAAAATGGGCACCTTTGAAAGAATTTGTTTTCGCCTCACTTGTTATGAGTGGTCTCTGTTGGACAGCTGATAGAATGTCGCGATGTGGACTTGAAGCCTCCTGAAGATGCATCCTAACTATGTGATCAGGAACATGAAAGCATTGATCACCTAATGGTGCAATAATCTGCTGTTTCTCCCGGGATTTCAGGTTTGGTTTTAGTACTCAAAGCGTGGCGGGTTTTAGCTTCGTCGCAAGATTTAGTCAAGGAGCTGGTGGTGCTTTAGAGTTTTCCGCTGTCCTCCGAGGAGAAGAGTTAAAGGAGGCAACAGTGTTCGCCATTGCAGGGAGATGGTGAATCTGGCTAGAGAGGAAGACTCGAACTTTTGAGCGACAGAAGTAAGGCAAGTCAAGAACTGCAAACTTGGGATGCAGGCATGCGAGAAGACCAACAGCGAGGGCAGAGGAGCACAACATCTTATGAAACCCTCCTTAATTTCAATCTTAATAATGAAATGACAGGCAAACATTGGTTACATGTACCTGAGAAAAGGAAAGAAAAGAAAAAAGATAACGATTACATACCATTATTTTTGGGTAGCGTAATTCTGTTTTTCCTACAGTATGCGGTTCCATACTCCATGCCAGCCATGCTGACAATGCTGTCCTGATAGAAGACGGGACACATAGGCGCGCCTTTGGCATTGCTGGCTACTGTATGCAGCTTCTTGGTGCTGGGGTCGTAGAGGTGCGCCTTCCGCAGCGTGGTGGCGAGCAGGATCTTCCTGGTCTCGCCGTCGTCCATGATGTAGCAGAGTGGAACAACGACCCGCGGCAGCTTCAGAAGATCGCTGACTAGGTCTATGGTGTAGTCCAGCGACCATGACCCGGTGGACCCCGCGTGCAGCTTCCAAACCTCCAGCGTGTCCATGGCGTCGGTGCGGCGGTCACGCACCATGCAGAGACTCCCGTCGAGCTCGGCCAACGTCGTCCCGGCCGGAGCCTTCACCTCCTGGCTGTCTTCGGCGGCGTCGGGGTCGGGCTTGAGGTGGTCCTTGCTGTACTTGACGGCGTCGGCGGCTGCGAAAGGCGGCGGCGGGATGCGGCTGAAGGACTCGCCGCCGAGCGAGAAGGAGAGGATTCCCTGAGGCTCGTCGCGGAGCCAGTACTTGGGTGACAGCATGAAGTGGAGGCAACCGTCGGCGAACACCGGGTCGGTGCCTGTTGGGACGACCACGTCGCGTATGGCGGCGCTTCTCTTGCCGCGAGGCGCCCGCCAGCTTCTCCGACGGGCTCCGACAGTCAGCACGTGGCCCTGCAGATTCGGGGCCGACACCGACTGCCCCTCCGCGTGCTCGAGCAGCAGCACCTTGTGCTCCCCGGTGGCCGCGTGGTACCCGAGGCTGGCGCTGTGGATGTAGCACGCCGGGCGGCGCGGCGGGAGGCGCAGCAGGCCGCCCGTCGAAGGGTTGCACAGGAAGAATAGCCCGTTAGACGGCATGCCGAGGAGAAACACGCCGAGGCAGGGCTTGCCGGCGGTGGCGACGCCAGGAGAGTGCGCGGGATAGGCTTTGACGATCGAGCACCAGGACGGAGTGTCGCAGCGTCGTTCGTTGGATTCTGGATCCGCCGGGACGAAGACGAATCTTGGAACGGCATTAGCGGCAGCCGCGGCCACGGCGGCAGCGTCATGGTATTGTTGCTTGAACCCGTTGGAAGAGATGAGATCCCTCCAGGCGGGGGAGACGCAGCGGAACCTGGTGACCGCTTTAGGCGGCAGCCGCAAGAGCACCTCGATGGCCATGTCGTCCGACATCAACGAGCCGACCGGCATTAATGCCGTGGAGGTGGTGGTGGTGGTGGAAGCGTTCTCCTTCCTCTTCTTGGCATTGCCGGCGATGGTCTTCTTGTGGCGGCGCTTTGCCATCGTGGACGACGGTTCTATCTGTTTGAGAATGATTCCCAATTTGAACTGATTTACATCCACGCTAGGGATCGGATCCCGATCCTAGCGTTTCATCGGACTGCTCCGCTACCGTTCGATAGAAGTCCCATGCGTGGTTGGATTGGTAACCAGAAAGCGTGAACTAAGGGTAGTTACTTTTCCTGATTTGCTTCCTTTTTTTTTTGAACGAGTTCCTGATTTGCTTCCTAATAATAACTACCTGCATTGATCACGTTTAATCTCAACCACTCCGGAATCCAGGTCAAAAAATATCGGAGTCAGCGCTGGATGGATTGTGTGGCATTGGTGATGGATATACGTAGGTGTCATGCATCCATCTGATTATAGAAAATTAAAAAAAAAATCGTGTGAAACACTATCCAATCTTGATTTTTTACCTTTGTAAATTTCCTTCCTTAGTGGAAAATTCTGTTTCCAGTGCTATGTAATTATGCTTCCAATACAATTACAGTTAATATTTGATTCAATTACAATTAATAATTGATTTCATCTAAGAGAATATTTACAACGCAACGATTTGTTGTCTAAACATAAGATTGACTCCATCAGGTGAAAATTTTGGTTTATAATGACTAGTTTGCTTCCAAGATACCACAAGTTAGTTTCCATCGACTAGATAATTGGTTGAAACAAAATGAGAACTTGGTGCCATCCAAACAGAAATATATATTCGCGTTTACCGATTACATATAAGTTTCAAACTACATATGGATTTTCTTCCAAGTTATAGGAAATCTGCTTCCAAGGAAATGAACATTTGCTTTCACCAACAACACACCGATGGACTGCTTCCGAATGAATAGATGTGTGCTTCAGAACGAATGAAAGCCTGTTTCCACCGAGTTCTGAAACAAAAAATGCCATAACATGTTTTAGTAGTAGACGAATCAGGCTGGACCTCCTTCATGGTGGCAAAAGGGTGGACTGAAAAAAGGAAAAAAAAAATCCAAATAGGATGTTATGTAGTATGAACATCCCAATTTTCATAATTTTTACAATTAAATATTTAATTAAGCAACATGTATGTGCCATCCACAATAAAAAAGGATAATTCATAGATGTGATAACAGACATAATTTGGAACACATATGAGAAATATTGGGACCATGTGGCAGTATTAAAAGTCCCAAAAACAGTATACAAATATGCAAACTTAGGAGGCTGGCTGCATTGCATCTTACTCAGGAAGCGTGTGTTGGAGATATAGGAAGCATGGATACAAAATTATGAAGCATTGCCGTAGTGCCAATTAATCTAGATGCGAGAAACACATATTGCATATATATGAAGCACCGGATCTCTGTAGCAGGTAAATATTGCTAGACTTAGCGGAAGAATATAAATTTAGAAACGAAAAATACAATGCCGCTGCAAATATGTAGGTGATCAAAACTGTGACTAAACAACAAGAGAATATTCGTGAGCCTAAGTCATATGCACAAAATACAGTGAATCAAGTGGTATGTTTGTAGGCTTGTACTTGAAACCATAGGAACTGAAATATAGAGTTACTTGGGAACCCGATATTAGTTGGTGTAGCTTGCTAGACCTGCTGCCGCTGGTTCCCAGATGCCGCCCGTTTGACACATATTAATAGGGCATAGCCGCAAATGCTGCATCATTCGAATCTTAACTTTCTATCTGTTTGAGAATGATTCCAATCTTAACTGATTTACTCTCATGTGAGGCTAGCGCTCCATTTTAGTTGTTGGATTTTGCAGGGTAAGGGGCACGGTGGCACATTGCCTTGTAAATAGTTTGAAGTGAGATCTGCATATTCCGTTCCATTCAAATCTCCCGAGGGATAAGATGAGAAGCGCAAAGCAGCGAGCGGGCTCTGCCCACATCGAGAAGATATCTAGTGCTAGGTGTTAAGTTAGGTAGTATCCTAACCATTGTACGTATCTGTGAGCTGGACAGATTAGATTAGATAGATACGATCGGTTGTCAAACCGTGTATAGCTTACTAGCAACCTCAAGATTTATATCTATCCTGTACACACGGCATGCTATATGTATGAGATGAACCGGTGATCAGTTGATCATCGCAGCCTAAACTTCCTCTCTCTCCCTTTACTTTTACATGGTATCAGAGCGCATCTCACCCATGTCGCTTGTTCCTCACACCGCTGCTCCTTCCAACCCCATGGCGATCACCTCCGCCGTCACCGTCCGCCTCAGCCACGGCAACTTCATGCTGTGGAAGGCGCAGATGCTCACCCACCTCCGCAGAAACTCCCTACTCGGCTACATCGACGGCAGCATCGTCGCCCCGGACGCCGACATCACCACCACCACCGGCGAGGGCGCCGATCGGCAGACGGTCACCACCGTCAACCCGGAATACGCCACCTGGTATGTGCGTGACCAGACAGTGCTGAGTGGCTTTCTCGCCACCGTCACCAAGGAAGTGCTTGCCCACATTATGGCGGCAGCCACGGCGCGTGATGCCTGGCTCACCCTGGAGAGGATGTTTGCCTCTAGGACTCGTGCGCGTGCTATTCAAGTACGTGCACAGCTCACTGCTGCCAAGAAGAAAGGGACTTCGGCTGCAGACTACTTCAGGCAGATGAAGACGCTGGCGGACACTCTCGCCGCGATCGGTCAGCCCCTGCGCGAGGACGACATCATCGCGTACATCCTCGCCGGCCTCGGGCCGGACTTCGACAGCCTCGTCACCACCCTCACCATCAAGAACGACGACCTCACGCTGGATGAGGTATATGCCCACCTCCTCGCCTATGAACATCGTCATGATCTGCATGATTCAGACTACGGGCTCGGCGGAAACTCCTCCGCCAACTTCACTCGCCGCGCTAGTGGCGGTAACTAATCTGGTGGCGGCGGCAACCAATCTGGTGGTGGCGGCAACCAATCTGGTGGCCGCGGCTATGGAGGTGGGCGTGGGCGCGGCCAAGGCCGCAATGGAGGAGGTGGTCGTGGCCAAGGACATGGCCGCGGCAACGGCAACACGGGCGGCAGCAACTCCAGGGGCAATGATGCCCCACTCCTAGTGTGCCAAATCTGCAACAAGGTTGGGCATGTGGCCCTTCGCTGCTACAGCCGCTTCGACCACGCCTTCACCGGAGAGGAGCACTCCGCGAACGCTGCATCGACCTCCTACCACGTCGACCCCAACTGGTACACCGACAGCGGAGCAACAGATCACATCACAAGTGATCTCGATCGCCTGACCCTTCGTGAGCGCTACAACGGCAACGAGCATGTGCACATTGGCAACGGCGCAGGTTTGCAAATTTCCCATATTGGTCAAAGTACTATTAATACCCGTTGCCAATCCCTTGATCCTTCGAGATATATTGCATGTTCCACACATCACCAAAAATTTACTTTCCGTGCACAAACTCACCAAAGACAACAATGTGTTTATTGAATTCCACCCATGGTATTTTGTTGTTAAGGATCAGGTGTCGAAGGCAAAGCTCCTGCTAGGGAGGTGTGAAGCCGGTCTCTACCCCATCAACCCATCCGCAATAAACGTCG
This sequence comes from Lolium perenne, assembly GCF_019359855.2. Lineage (NCBI taxonomy): Eukaryota > Viridiplantae > Streptophyta > Magnoliopsida > Poales > Poaceae > Lolium > Lolium perenne. Next base: position 196,493,237 of record NC_067245.2, read on the forward strand.
CAAGATGTGCCATGCTCTCAGCTAGAGCAAGCAAGGAGCAATGGCATCGACGATTAGGTCATCCATCGTCTCAAGTGGTTAATTCGATCTTGAGTTTGAATAAAATTCCCTTTTGTAATTCCGAGCATGCAAGTGTTTGCAATGCATGTCAATTAGCAAAGAGCCATCAGCTCCCATTTCCCTTATCAACTCATGTTTCAACATCTCCTTTGGAACTTATTTATACGGATGTTTGGGGTCCCGCCACACTTTCTGTTGGTGGTTTTAAATACTATGTGAGTTTTGTCGATGATTTTAGTAAGTTCACATGGATTTATCTTCTTCATGCCAAGTCGGATGTTGAGTCCATCTTCTATAAATTCCAAAACACGTTGAACTTCTTGACAAGAAAATTAAGTGTGTTCAATCCGATTGGGGCGGTGAATATCGCCGACTCCATAAATATTTCGAAAATACAGGGATCACACACCATATTTCCTGCCCACACACCCACCAACAAAATGGCTCTATTGAGCGCAAACATCGACATATTGTCGAAACAGGACTATCACTCCTAGCCCAATCTTGCATGCCCATCACCTTTTGGGATGAGGCTTTCCTCACCGCAACCTTCTTGATAAAAAGCCTCCCTACTAGAGTCATTGATAATGCCACACCCACGGAACGCCTTCTTGGTGACAAGGCCAAACCAAATTACACAATGCTCAAATCCTTTGGTTGCGCGTGTTTCCCGCATCTCCGTCCATACAATGCAAAGAAACTCACTTTCCGCTCCAAGGAGTGTGTGTTCATTGGGTATAGTGCTAATCACAAAGGGTACAAATGTTTGGATCCATCAACAGGACGTGTTTATATTTCACGTGACGTCATTTTTGACGAAAATACCTTTCCATTCTCACGGAAATTTCAGTCCTCCCTTGCACCACCAAACTATACCCAGCTTCTACCTAATGGCAACGATATTTTTAGTACTGATGTCCCTACGGGAGCCTTGCAACCTTGTGTTGTTTTTGTCCCTGCAGGAGATCGGACGCCACCAACAGCAAAGAGATCAGGAGATCACGTCCATGGGGCGAGCACCGGCGCCATGCAAGGCCATGCAGCCTCCGATCATGGGCCATCTGGGTCGTCTTCGGCCACTCGGTCCTGCTCGGATATGGAGCCTGTGTCACCCTCTACTCCTCACGAGCCTGCGTCGCCAACGACGGACTCCAGCGCTACTGCATCGGCGTCCCCTTCCAGGACGTCTGACACTGAAGCCACTGCTTCACCGGCGCCTCCGCCTCCAGATCATCCTCACCAGATGGTCACACGTCTCCGTGACCAGACGTGGAAACCCCTCAAGCGCATTGATGGCACCGTGACATACACGGCGGCGCGTTCAGAGCCAGCTGAACCAACATCAGTAGCTGCTGCACTTCAGCAGCCACCTGGAAGGCTGCTATGGATGCAGAATTCTCTGCACTTCGGCACAATCAGACATGGCGTCTTGTGCCTCCTCGCCGTGGCATCAACCTCATCGACAGCCGTTGGGTTTTTAAACTCAAATATCGACCCGACGGCACCATCGACCGCTACAAGGCTCGCCTCGTCGCCAAGGGGTTTAAGCAGCGTCACGGCGTCGACTACGATGACACATACAGCCCCGTCGTCAAGCCTACCACAATCTGTGTCATTCTCTCGCTGGCCGTGATGCAGGGGTGGCATATGCGGCAACTCGACGTCGACAACGCCTTCTTGCATGGCTTTCTCGATGAGGAGGTTTACATGGTGCAGCCACCTGGGTATGTTGATCCTCGCTATCCGCATCACATTTGCAAATTGGAGAAGTCCCTTTATGGTCTTAAACAGGCACCGCGAGCATGGTTTGCTCGGCATAGTAGCAAGCTACAAGCACTGGGATTTGCACCATCCAAGGCCGATGTTTCTCTCTTCATCTACAAGGATGGTTCAGTCACGATGTACATATTGGTCTACGTCGATGACATAATAGTGGTGAGTTCTACCATTAGTGTTGCTGATCACTTGCTCAAGCAACTGCGGTGTGATTTTCCTGTCAAAGATCTTGGTGTGCTCGGATATTTCCTTGGCATTGAGGTTAAGCACACAAAGGATGGGATGCTACTGTTTCAGCAGAAGTACGTGAATGATCTCCTGAAGAAAACAAATATGCTTCAAGCTAAGCCAGTGCACACTCCTATGGCCGTGACAGACAAACTTTCCCGTCATGATGGTGACCCCTTATCACCAACAGATGCAACACAGTACCGCAGCGTGGTTGGAGCTTTGCAGTACTTAACAGTCAGACGGCCGGACATATCGTTCAGTGTAAATAAAGTCTGTCAATTTCTTCAGACCCTCACTGAAGTGCATTGGACTGCAGTAAAGCGGATCTTGCGCTACTTAAAGCATACACCATCACTTGGACTGCAAATTCAGAGATCAAGTGCTTCATCTCTTCTCCTTAGTGGCTTTGCAGATGCTGATTGGGCGGGATGTCCCGATGACTGCCGCTCTACAGGAGGACATGCTATTTTCCTTGGAGGGAACCTTGTTGCGTGGAGTTCCCGGAAACAGCCTACTGTCTCTCGATCGAGCACCGAGGCGGAGTATAAATCTGTGGCCAATGCTACTGCAGAAATTATGTGGATACAAGGATTGCTGCAAGAACTGGGTGTCTTCCTCAGCAGGGCACCGTGTCTGTGGTGCGACAACTTGGGTGCTACCTATCTGACAGTTAACCCAATCTTTCATGCCAGGATGAAGCACATAGAGGTGGACTATCACTTCGTTCGAGAGCGTGTCGCACAGAAGGCACTTCATGTTCGGTTCATCTCAACACATGACCAGCTTGCCGATGTTCTTACAAAGCCCCTCTCAACACAGCTGTTTATCAAATTCCATAACAATCTCAACATGGCTTTGCCACGTCCAGATTGAGGGGGGATGTTAAGTTAGGTAGTATCCTAACCATTGTACGTATCTGTGAGCTGGACAGATTAGATTAGATAGATACGATCGGTTGTCAAACCGTGTATAGCTTACTAACAACCTCAAGATTCGTATCTATCCTGTACACACGGCATGCTATATATATGAGATGAGGCGGTGATCAGTTGATCATCGCAGCCTAAACTTCCTCTCTCTCCCTTTACTTTTACACTAGGCAAGCATTGGGTGCTACTTGATTCAGGGCAACCTGGACTGTTCGATTTGGTTCAACCGACATGATTGAACATGGACCAGGATCACCCTCCCACCATGGAACATATGCACACTAGACCCTACATATTTTCAGACTGTGGCACAAAACAAATCAGAATCGTATCGTCCGCTCAACATGTGGTCGTCCCAAACTCGTGCATCTAGTTGTGCACTCCTGTTAACTTAAAAATAAAAGCTTTGCACTCTTGTTATGCACAATCGGGAATTTGGATGCATAATGTACTTTGGGCGGAATTTCTGTTTCTGATTTTCCTTTTTTAACATAGAAAGAATCTATCTCTTTCTCTAATTTGAGATTTACATTTTTGTAAATGAAGTGAGCTTGTAATGTACAAATGCATCAGCCTAATTTATTGTGCTCAAATAAAGCTACCTTATACACTAGTAGAAAAAGGGGCAACCGTACCGGTTCCAGAGGGGATTTTGCACCGGTTGAGCAACCGGTATAAAAGATCCGGTACAAAAGCCCCCCCCCCCTTTCGTATCGGTTCCTTACGAACCGGTATTAAAGGAGCCTCCATGTGGGCCACCAGGAGAGCTCAGGGCCAGGGAGCTTTGGTACCGGTTTGTAATACGAACCGGTATCAAAGGTTGGCACCCGCGGCAGAGAAAGTGCATAAATCTCTGCCGTGGCAGGGAATTCAGGGTTTAGGGTTTTTGGAGGGGTTTAGGGGTATCAGACCGTTTCATATCGCGTCGATGCAACAGAAACGCGTTTGGATTTAGGTAGTACATGAAGATCAAGGTGATGCATATCAACTTGGTGCATATAATATAACACATGTAATTGCATAAGATCGCGAATTAAGTAGTACATGCATGCATGGAGATCGATCTTCATGCATATATATAGTGGTACTCTTCGAGGCATACTATATATCTATTACATGTAGCATAGTGGTACTCTCCGAGTCAAACTATATGTTACATGTAGATCTTTATGCATAGTGGTACTCTCCGAATGGTGGTATGACGTCCCGAAGGAAAAATCCCGCCAATTCCTCGCCAATTGCTTTGAAGCGCTCCTCGATTGTGATCTTGTCCCGCTTTCTTGCCAACTGTAAAAGAATAAGATACAAATGAATACATGAGCTATATATGTGTGTGTATATATATATCAAATCACAATCAAACAATTATTACTGAAACTCAGCACAACTTATGGTAACAAAATAAATTTGTGAATATTGTTTTCGTACATCTTTATTTTTTTGATTATTCGTTTCTCGCTGACAATTCTGTGGATGTACTCGCAAACGTAGTATCCACATAGATTAGTCCCCGGTGGTTGTTTCGCGCATTTCTGTACAAGAATATAATTCAATCAAACAATAATCAAGTATGATAAAGGTGTGTGTACCTAGGTAGTACTACTTACTTTGTTCGCACGCCATGTCAGCTTCGGTTTCCATTCATGGGACTGATCTTCCTGGATGAAAGTTTCCCATACGCTGCCCGACAAAAGAAAATGCATAAAAGAGTTATCAATCAGTTGATATCAGGAAATTAACGAAAAAACCCGATAAGAATTAAAATTACCTTTTGAGCATAAGAAAACAAGACTTGTATATTATAGGCGCTTTGGTTAGTGAGTCAAAGTCTTCAACTTCTCCTTCGTACATTTTAATGACGATAAGCATAAAGTGAAACATGTGCACGTTTAAATATGTAGTGTCATATATATAAGTCATCAGTTAATATTTTAACATATGGTGAGCAAAATAGAATGTGTTATAAGACAGTAACACTCACTGGAAGTTGTAAGGTCAAAGTATTGTCCTTTTGTCACGTTGTTGCTTCAAAAACCTTAGAAAAGTCTCCGGTGTATCCTTGTTATAGAGGGGATCTTCTATGGTTCTAACATGCATTGTGTCCGGGTCAATGAACCCAATGTCCGTGATTTCATCCCTTTTGCATTCGAGCATCTTCGATCTGCATAATATAGCGCACAAAAGATTATAATTTGCAGATAATAAAGGAGCTGAGCTAAAGACTTCTCAAATTATATAAATAAATCACTTACAGACAATAGCAACTGACGATTGATTTGTCGAGGGCCCGGAGATTGTATAACTAGAAAAGCTCGCAGAAGTCAACGCTCACAGAGTATTCTTGGAAGTAGTACTCTTCCTTAACTCGCACCATGATAGTCTCGATCCCTCTCTTTGTGGCATTATTGTACCACGTATGCAAGTTACGCATACTTGTTGGTAGCTTCCTGAGATTCTCGACCAAATCTTTCCCTTGAACAAATTTATATACTACCTTAGCGATGGGGTAATCGGTTGTGTTTTGTCGAGAACTTTCAACGGCCTTCTCGTCAAACACCTTGAGAGGGGGGACCGATTGAACGGGTTGTTCTCCGAGCTGGTAGACTTGTTGTTTCCTTTTTGATGCCGTGACACCCGATTGAGTGGGTTTTTTCGCCTCCAGCATATCGTCATACGACCTTTCAATAGAACGCCTATAGTCAGATGGCGGCGATGGTACAGGGTCATATAGATTCTCGACGGTACTATAAACTTTCACCGGATCTAGTGTCTTCTCAAAAGGTATCTCTGACACTTTCTTAGCAAAAAAGTCTCTCAGCTCGGACTCAACGGTTTCCTTGTTTTCCTCGATAGTTTTTTCCCAAGGTAACTTCTCAATAGGGGGCAGTGGTTTCTCCTTTCTAGATCTCTTCCTAGGCGGCGTACCGTTCCGCTTAACGGGCGCTGTCTTATGCGGAGGATCTCGAGGTGGTGGACTCACGTTGGGTCCCTCTCAGGTAGGTGTGGACTTTGCTGCTCATGTGGACTGCTAGGAGGAGGAGTCGAAGGCCTTTGATGCTCATGTGGACTGCTACGAGGAGTCGGTGGCCTTTGCAGAAGGACGATGTATTTCTTGGGCCATAGGGTGAAACCGTGCTTGACATCGGCAAGTGTCTTCTCATCGTCACCTCTAGGAAAATCAAGCTCCACTGTTTCAAAAGCCGGAACAACTTCATCCACCCTGACACGAACACAGCCATGTGGAGTTGGCATATGGTGGTGCGTTGCTCCATCTCCACTTGGGTAAACATAGCCGACCGCCACCTTAACGGACGCGTTCCTGAATAACATATAGAGCTCGCAATCTGTCTTCTATGTGACATAATCCACGGGGTAGCTTCCTCCACATCCGTCAAGATGCGAGAAACCCACACTGTTTCTTCGCTGAGATGGGGCGGCATCGGCTTGAGGATCCTGTAGAAACAGTGGCTGATCAGGTGCCCTCTGATTTTTCTCAAGCGCCTCCACCCTATTTAACAATTCTGTTAACATGTCTGACTCCTTCTTCTTCTTTCGCGAACGGCTTCTATAAGTGTCAGCGCACTTCGGGAACGCTTCCTTCATGGTGAGACCTAGGCGAGCTCGTACCCGTCCAACGTGTTCAGGATTCCCCAGAGCGAGTGTCAGCTCGTCATTCTCTCTAACGGGAATGTACTCTCCCTTTCGAACCTTTTCAATTGCATCTACAAGCTTGGGTACGATTTCCTCAATTTTTTCCTTCCATTTTCCTCAATCGTCGTCTTCTTTTAACAAACCCTAGTTTTCATATTCGTCGAGTACTTTTCGGCTGAAACCTTCGAGATCTACTTGCCCTCTACATCCAACTAAACCCTAGTCTACAATCTGTAGGCATTGACAAGTTAATACCTTGTCAATTGGCGCCGTCTGTGAGATCTAGAGGCGACAAGGAGCTGATCTCGATGGCACGTTCAAGATCGTCGACTTCATCAGTAGCAAGCAACATCATGGAGAGAGGTAAACAGATCGAAACTGGTCTCGTTGATTTTATTCCTCACCCGCCCTCCCGTTTGGATGCATATGCGTATCTGGAGGAGCCCATGAAGATGACGTTTTGAAAATTCCACTTCCACGTCGAGAAAGAAGGATCGTATCGTCTCGAAGTTCCGATTTCGTCGGGATTATCGGCGGATGGTTTTGACCTCTCAAACTCAGTATCATCCGTCGAGTCAAGCGACAAGGAGATTTCGTCGCCACGCTTCATCGGCAGCAGGGCAAGTGAAAAACTCGCCAAAATCTTCAGCGACATGTCCTTCGAGTCATCGGCGGACTCCTATATAAGCGATGATTCAAGCGACACCGATAGCTTCGACTTCATCGACAAATCCATCTCTATTGGGAAGGTCTTCACCAATCTCTATGATGGTGTCACCGAACCAGGCAAAGCGAAAACTCCAAAATATCACCAAGTTTATGCCATCGGAGAAGCAAGTCGCGATCAAGAGGAAACATCAGAGGCTTTCGACGATTTGGGAAACCCCTATGTCGATCCCTCAGATCTAAGGAGAGGTTTGGGCACTAAATATGTCAGGCCCACACCGCGTGCTAGAGTTCAACTTCCACAAGCAGCCTGGGATAGAGCTGCGAAAGCTTTGGATGGCTCTGAACCAATGGAGACAACTGCTACAGTCGAAGAACTGCAAGCTTATCAATATAGACTCGCCAGAGCTGGAAGAGAGTTAGAAAAATAGACAGCTGCTTTGAACAGAAGAAGGGAGGCAGCTTCCGCATCAAGCAGGCGACGAGCGGAATTAAGTCAACATTCAGAAACTTCGGGAGATAGTCATAGAGAAGCTCGGAGGAGAGCAAGATCTCGGTTGCAAAATATACCGGAAGCTGAAAGAGAAACTCTAATCCAAAACCTCGACATGTCCTATCGACACGAGGGGGAATATTATCCCAAAAACACCGGAAGCAGGGTACATGGCGACACAAGCCTTCATCTTAGCGTCCAGGCCACCTCCCGGAGATCCAAGGGAAGCGCTGTACAACATGGCCATGGCAGGATGTGGAGCCATGGGAGCAGCGTTCACAGCCACACCTCCCGAAGGAACCGCAAGGCAAAATAGTCCGAGACCTACCGCAGCAGTGCAAGATCCACCAAGAGCAAGTGGAGCCAGGGACACAACAACTCAAGCCAGAGTTGATAGAGCGCGACAAGAAAGAAGGGAACGTCGGCATTCACCAAAACTTGCTGAAGAGGACATGTGTGGACTCCCATGCTTCACACGACGGGTCCGAAAAACTCGAGTTCCATCAGGATTCAAGCTACCCGATAGTTTCAAGAAATTCCATGGCCTGCAAGACCCTGAGGATTGGCTTGTGGATTATCTCGAGATAGTAAAATTGATAAGCTTCCCCCAGGTTCCATCGACAGCTGGGAAAGTTTCGAGGACGTGTTTATCAAGAATTTCCGATCAACCTGCAAGAAACCTGCAACACTAGAGGAGTTGAGGTCATTTCGACAAAAGCATGATGAATCAATGAGGAAGTACATTCAAAGGTGGAACATCATCAAAAACTCGGCAGAAAATATATCTGACGAAAGAGCGATAGATGCATTTGTTGCAGGAGTTCGACGAGGAGATTTCGTAGAGGACTTGGGGAGGACAAACCCAAGAACAGTATCAGCTTTAATGGAGATAGCAAACAGATGGGCAGATGGCGAAGATGCGGTACATAACAAACAACATAGGTCCCCAGAGGAAGATCGCAGTCGAAATTTTCAAAATAGACGTCGATTCCCTCGTCAATTTTCAAGTTACGATGCACCTGGCCAAATATCGGCTGGCTTTCGGGGAAACAACGGAGGAAACAGTAGAGATGACTACCAGAGAAGTAATGCACATCAAGGCGACAATAGAGATAACAGGCAAAATAGCGGGCCAAGGTTCCAGAGACCTTTTGTGTCTCCCGAAGAGATGATGAACGGGCCGTGTCAGATGCATTTCTTTCTCGATAGCAATGGAAAAAGACAGTCAGGACACTTGCAAAAGGATTGCCGAAATTTCCAGGCAATGTTAAGATGGGCAGGACATGCAAATGCTCAGGCAGCACATAGAAATCCTCAAGGACCTAGGAGCGAGATTCACTTGCCACCTCCTCCCGCGGTTACGGATGAAAATCGACATCAGCTCAGAATAGCGGCAGCACCTGCTCCACCACCCTACGTCGATCCTAACTCTAACGGAGCGGTCTCGATGATTCAGAAAGGCAGGCCATCCAATAGAGCTCAGAAAGTAATCTCGCGACAGGTGTTTATGGCAGAAAAGATGCCACCACCAACAGTCGAGTACCTTAACTGGTCAGGGCAAGATATTGGCTTCACAATAGCTGATCATCCACAGCAAGTTCCTCGACCAGGGCAGTCAGCACTGATCTTACCAGCAGTAATTGCAGGATTCGATGTATCTCGAGTATTCATAGATGGCGGCAGCAGTCTAAACCTTATGTACGCAGACACGCTAAGAAAGATGAATATTTCCCTCGCAAATTTGAAACCAACCGACACACGTTTCCACGGCATCACACCAGAGAAGCCAAGTTACCCACTGGGGAAGATCAATCTCGACGTTCAGTTTGGGACTCGAGAAAACTACAGGATAGAGAGGTTGGAATTCGAAGTTGTAGATTTCCCGTCGCAATATCATGCTTTGTTGGGGCGACCAGCATACGCCAGATTTATGGCAGTACCAGATTACACGTACTTGCTTTGGAGGTTACCTGGACCTAAGGGACCAATCACAGTCAAAGGAAGCTTCGAGCTAGCCGATAAATGCGACAAAGATTTCCATCGACTATCAGAAACTTTCGGGATGCAGGCAGAGTACGCAGCGTTAAGGCTCATGACTGATTATGATGTGCTGCCAGACGTAGGGAGGCCCAACAAGGAATCAACTTTCAATACAGCAAAAGATTCTAAGGAAGTGCAGATTCACCCGACAGATCCGAAGAAAACGACGTCCATCGCAACGAACATGGAACTCGCATAGGAAAGTGATACGTCTCCAACGTATCTATAATTTCCGATGTTCCATGCTTGTTTTATGACAATACCAACATGTTTTGTTCACACTTTATATCATTTTCATGCATTTTCCGGAACTAACCTATTAACAAGATGCCACAGTGCCAGTTCCTGTTTTCTGCTGTTTTTGGTTCCAGAAAGGCTGTTCGGGCAATATTCTCGGAATTGGACGAAATCAACGCCAAACCTCCTATTTTTCCCGGAAGCGTCCAGAACACCGAAGAAGAGTCGGAGAGGGGCCAGGGGGCCACCACACCACATGGCGGCGCGGGCCAGGCCTTGGCCGCGCCGGCCTAGGGTGTGGCGCCCCCAGGTGCCCCCCCTGCGCCGCCTCTTCGCCTATAAAAGCCCTTTCGACCTAAAAACGCAGTACCAATTGACGAAACTCCAGAAAGACTCCAGGGGCGCCGCCGCCATCGCGAAACTCCAATTCGGGGGACAGAACTCTCTGTTCCGGCACCCTGCCGGACGGGGAATTGCCCCCGGAGCCATCTCCACCGCCGTCTTCACCGCCGTCTTCACCGCCATCGCTGCTTCCATGATGAGGAGGGAGTAATCCACCCCCGAGGCTGAGGGCTCCGCTGTAGCTATGTGGTTCATCTCTCTCCCATGTACCTCAATACAATAATCTCATGAGCTGCTTTACATGATTGAGATTCATATGAGTTTGTATCACAATTTATCTATGTGCTACTCTAGCAAAGTTATTAAAGTAGTTCTATTCCTCCTGCACGTGTGTAAAGGTGACAGTGTGTGCACCGTGTTAGTACTTGGTTTATGCTATGATCATGATCTCTTGTAGATTGCGAAGTTAACTATTGCTATGATAATATTGATGTGATCTATTCCTCCTACATATGCATGAAGGTGACAGTGTGCATGCTATGTTAGTACTTGGTTTAGTCTGTTGATCTATCTTACACTATAAGGTTACTTAAATATGAGCATTATTGTGGAGCTTGTTAACTCCGGCATTGAGGGTTCGTGTAATCCTACGCAATGTGTTCATCATCCAACAAAAGTGTAGAGTATGCATTTATCTATTCTGTTATGTGATCAATGTTGAGAGTGTCCACTAGTGAAAGTGTAATCCCTAGGCCTTGTTCCTAAATACTGCTGCGTTACTACTGCTTGTTTCTTGTTTCTTTGCGTTACTACTGCTGCAATACTACCACCATCAACTACACGCCAGCAAGCTATTTTCTGGCACCGTTGCTACTGCTCATATATATTCATACCACCTGTATTTCACTATCTCTTCGCCGAACTAGTGCACCTATTAGGTGTGTTGGGGACACAAGAGACTTCTTGCTTTGTCGTTGCAGGGTTGCATGAGAGGGATATCTTTGACCTCTTCCTCCCTGAGTTCGATAAACCTTGGGTATCCACTTAAGGGAAAACTTGCTGCTGTTCTACAAACCTCTGCTCTTGGAGGCCCAACACTGTCTACAGGAAAGGAGGGGGAACGTAGACATCAGAAAGCGCGCTCGTCGAGTTCCTCCGTGAGCACTGGAAAATCTTCGCATGGTGTCCAGCAGACATGCCAGGAGTACCCAGGGAACTTGCCGAGCACCACCTAAATTTGGATCCTATTGCGAGACCAATCAAGCAACCTTTGCGGCGTTTTTCGGAACCAAACCGCAAAGCCATGCTGTCAGAGATTGATCAACTTAGAGAAGCTGGTTTCATCAAAGAGATATCTACTGAGGCCACTTGGGTAGCTAACCCAGTGATGGTGCCGAAGAAAAACACGAAAGTCCTTCGCATGTGTGTCGACTTTACGTGCCTCAATAAACATTGTCCAAAGGATCACTTTCCCCTCCCAAGGATCAATCAGATTATCGACTCCACGGCAGGATGTGAACGTCTTTCTTTCTTGGACGCATATTCTGGTTACAATCAGATCAGATTAAAAGAAGACGACGAAGCTAAAACAGCGTTCATCACACCGTACGGCGTATTTTGTTACAAAACAATGCCCTTCGGGTTGAAAAACGCGGGAGCAACATATCAACGGATGATGCAGAAGTGCCTAGCAACACAGATCGGGAAAAATGTACAAGTGTACATCGACGACGTCGTCATCACATCAAAAAAGGGGGCAACATTAATCGAGGACTTGAAGGAAACTTTCGACAACCTCGACAAATTTTGTCTCAAGTTGAACCCGACGAAATGTTCTTTCGGCGTCCCTGCAGGAGAACTTCTCGGTTTCCTAGTTTCAGCGAGGGGAATTGAAGCAAATCCTGAAAAAATCCAAGCTATCGTAACAATGAGGAAGCCAACAAAGTTGAAGGAAATACAACAGCTAACTGGGCGAGTCGCAGCTTTAAGCAGATTCGTCGCCAGGCTGGGAGAAAAGGCGTTACCATTCTACGCCTTAATCAAACAAGGAGAGAAGTTCCAATGGAACGAAGATGCAGATAGGGCCTTCGAGGACCTCAAGCGGAAAATTTCGACACCACCAATTCTAGTAGCGCCAAAAGAGAAAGAACCGCTCCTGTTATATATTGCGGCTACACCTCAGGTGGTCAGCACAGCTAGTTGTCGAAAGAGAAGAAAAAGGGAAACTCCATGGAGTGCAGAGGCCAGTATATTTCATCAGCGAAGTATTATCGCCTTCAAAACAGAGGTACCCGCAGTACCAAAAGCTAGCATATGGAGTATTCACAACCGCAAGAAAGTTGTGCCACTATTTTTCGGCGCATCCGATAATAGTGGTCAATGAGGCGCCTTTATCCAACATACTCAACAATCCAGAAGCCACAGGCCGTGTCTCCCTTTGGGGAATAGAACTTTCTCCTCGGGACATCACGTATGAAAAAAGAAAGGCAATAAAGTCACAAATTCTACCAGACTTCATCGCAGAGTGGATGGAGTTGCAAAATACAGGACCTCCGGATTTATCGAGAACCTGGACTATGAACTTCGACGGGTCCAAAAGGTTAGAAGGAGCTGGAGCAGGGGTAATACTCATATCACCTGAAGGCGACAAATTGAAGTACGTCCTGCGGATGACGTTCCCAAACGCATCTAATAATGAGGCAGAATATGAAGCCCTCATACACGGGATGAAGATGGCCAAAGCCTGCGGCGCAACTCGACTAAAAATATTTGGCCACTCACAATTGGTAGCTCAGCAAGTCATGAACCAATGCGATGCGGTCAATGATAGCATGGTGGCGTACAAAGAGATGTATAATGAGCTGGAGAAACTGTTTGATGGATGCGAGGTAAACCATATCAGCAGGTTGAGCAATGATGAAGCCGACGTTCTCGCAAACATCGGGTCGCAGTGCCTCGCAATTCCCCCAGGTGTGTTCTGGGAAGAAATAACAGAGAGGTCCACGAAGCCGAAGAAACCAACAAAGAAGGAGAAGAGCGAGAAACCCTCGGGGGCTGTGAAAGAAGCATTGGAAGAAGAAGGCGAGGAACGGGATCTAGTACTGATGGTACAAATCCCATGGATGCAAGCGTACATATCATACATCCTAAGAAAGATAATACCCGATGATCCAGTTGAAGCAAGGCGAATTATCAGGCGATCCAAAGCTTTCACGGTGGTCAAAGGAGAGTTGTACAAACGCAGTATCTCGGGTGTGTTACAACGATGCGTCACACCCGAAGAAGGAAGGATAATTCTAAAGGATGTACACGAAGGAGTATGTGGCCACCACGCGAGCAGTCGCGCTATTGCAGCCAAAGTTTTTCGAGCAGGATTCTACTGGTTGACAGCAATTGAGGATGCGAAGGAGATAGTACGAACTTGTGACGCATGTCAGAGATTTGCCTCAAAACCTCACTCTCCGGCAGCAGAATTAATGCCAATACCCTTATCTTGGCCTTTCGCTCAATGGGGGCTCGATATGGTGGGAAAATTACACAAAGCTTCGCCAGGAGGATACGAGTACATGTTGGTTGCTGTCGACAAATTCACCAAGTGGATAGAAGCAAAGCCGATAAATTCACCAGATGCAGCATCAGCAATAAAATTCGTGAAGGGCATCGTTTTTCGATTTGGAGTACCTCATAGCATCGTCACAGACAATGGCAGCAACTTTACGTCAAAGGAGTTCAAGGCGTACTGTGCAGAGGTAGGCATCAAATTGCACTTCGCGTCAGTTGCACATCCTCAAACCAATGGTCAAGTCGAGAAAGCCAATGGCATCATCTGCAATGGCATCAAGAAACGCTTGTTAGGACCACTGGAAAAAGCTCGACACACCTGGCCAGAAGAATTACCAAGTGTGTTATGGAGCATCCGAACAACACCAAATACAGCGACACAGGAGACCCCGTTCTTCCTTGTCCATGGAGCAGAGGCAGTACTGCCGATAGAAATAGAGCACGACTCCCCCAGAGTCACAGAGTATAATGAAGAAGCTTCCAGGAAAGCATTGGAAGACGACGTCGACGCACTCGACGAAGCTCGAGACGAAGTATTATCAAGGGTAACCAAATATCAGCAGGACCTGAAAAATTACCACAGTCGACGTTTGCGACCAAGATCTTTTCAAGTCGGAGACTTAGTTTTGCGACTCAATCAAGAGCGCACTGAAAAACTCGAGTCGCCATGGCTTGGCCCCTACGTCATAACGGAAGTAATTGAAGGAGGAGCGTACAGGATAAAAGACAAGAAGACAGGGGTTCCCGAGAAAAACCCCTGGAACGTGGCACAGCTCAGGCGGTTCTACGCTTAGAGTCGATATATAGTCCTCCTCTGTAAAAATACAATGCACTAAAACGCTCGCGAGTTTTCAGACGCACTCTTTTACTTTTCGGGGCACCGAGTGGGGCCGGAAAGGTTTTTAATGAGGCGGGCTCGCGGTGCTGCAATATAATAAAGATAGTGGATATATACTTCCTATTCTTCGACACGCTCGGGGGCTCAACGCCTTCAAGTCTCAAAATACGTACAATATAGACAAACTAGACTTACCGAAATATTTCGCCTTGGTACACTAATACCTCGCCAAATATAAACATCGGAAGCTAAAAATTATAAATATAGTGTACTCGTCAAAATCTTATTGCTTTGGTCCAAGAACCTCGCAACAAAAAATATAGAACTTCGACACTACGAAACTCGGGGGCTTCTAACCCATCAATGAAAAAACAAAGATATCTTATTACGACAGGAGGGAAAATCTTCGAGATAGCAAAACAGTATAAACTCCAGCCAAAGGCTCGGGGGCTCGGTGATCAAAAATAGAAAAAATACAGAGTTGACAGCTTTACAATATAGATTGTGTTTACAAATACACACAGATGTATCAATGATGGAAATACAGCAAGAAGAGGAAAAAGTCTTCAAGGGAAACCTAGTACATGGTCTATGGTTATTCGTTCAGTAGAAGGACGAGTACTATGCTCAGCATAGCTTCCCTTCACGAAGAACTCAGAATCCATCCGAAGAAGTTCATCCATCATATCTTCGGCAACAGGAGTCACCAAATCATCAATCTTGCCCATATTTCTCTTTTTCTTTGCCATCTTCGCCAGGCAAGTAGGAACAATTTGATCTATGGGCAATTTTGGATGGCAAATTTTTATCATCATCATGGCAAATCTTGCGCCAGCAGAAAGTTGAGCCCGCACAAAGCCATGGATTCGAGGAGCATCTCAAAATTTTTCCATTAAAGCTGGAAGGGTCTCTGGCATCTTGTTCCGAGGGAACATGGTTCCATAAACTAAGAATAAAGTCTTCGTACAGAAGTCAAGGAAGTCACGGACCTGAGCCGCGCGATCTTGAAATCTGACGATTTGACGGGTGCGTTCAGGAGTAACCCAAAAGTTAGATCCATGTTGCGCTGCCAGTCTCAACAAAATAGTGGCTCGAGCTTCAACACGTTGGTCTTCGATAGCAGTATCCAGAAACGAGCCTGGCACAGCAAACAAAATATCAAGGAACGAATAGCAAAGAACAAACATCCAACACGGTTATGAGCAGGAAACATACCTGTCATGTCCAAACTGGCGTCACTCATTAGCTGAAGCATATAATTCTCGCGAGAAGAAGTTTCAACAGCCTCAGCAACAGCAGCATCCTTCGCAGCGATGGCTTCTTTTGCCTGTTGAAGAGCAATTTTCTCTCTCTCGGACGCTTGTCGAGATTGTTCCATCATCGCAAGAGTTTGTTTCTTCATGGATTGAAGTTGTTGTCGAAGTTCTTGCAAATCTTCCGACAAATGTTTGCTTGAAGAACCTTCGAGGGGGTTATCATCGATTAGCATTTTCTTCGAGAAGGAAGAAGCAGGTGAAGCATCGGCAGAGCAAGGATTGGTCGAATAGTTATCAAATATTAACTGGAAAAGAAAAGTCCCAGGATCAATGATAGTGCCAGGAGGAATTTCATTGATTTCTAGAAAATTTACATGGACATTACAAAAGAAGTTCTCCAAAAGGACTACCAGGATAATTGTCGCCAAAGCTAAGGTGGCGACAAGGGCAAAAGGAATAAAAAGAGCAAAGAAAAAATAAAAAGAAGGGACATTCAACTAGACCTCCGGCCTTGATGAGCTAGGAGTCGAAGATGGTTTGATCCCGAGATAGGACAGGATTTTCTTCGTGTTGGGCTTTGCCGCCTTGATCAACGATCGCCATTTTTTCTGCTCTACCTGTTCTGTGTCGCCTACCTTCGCCCAGTCGATAGTTTGTTGGCTATCAGCGACCAAAGCAACAGTGCTTTCAACAACAACCTTCATATTTTCCTGGCGCATTTTCAGCCCAAGATCTTCAGGAGGATTAAAGCACTTGGCAAGAGTAAGGAAAGTTGCGGGTTCCTCTTTCTTCGGGAAGAAATAGGGGAAGAGTCGCGACAGCCCTGCTTTCGCTTGATCAATGCCCTCGCGTGCTTCTGTTCCATGAAACTCCAGGAACGAAATGGCGTCAAGGAGAGGATCATTGTCGGGGTCTTCAAGTTCAAATTCTTGAGATGTTTTACCTGTCAAGATAAAAAATAATTGATCAACAAACAAGAGAAGGAAAGAAAGTCGAAAGGATGCGAAGTGGTTCAGATACTTACTGACAAAGCGACGGTTTTGCGACCTTACGCGCTTAATGATCGCTTCCTCGCGAGCAGATTGTGCGGCTATATGCTCGCTCAGCGAAGTCTCGGCATCGTGAAGTCTCTTCCTAAGATCTTCGACACCAGCAGCATAGGTCTTGGCCTTGTCAGCCTCTGCTCTAGCTTGGATAGCATCTGATTCGGCCTTCTTACGAGCCTCTTCGCTTTGCTCTAATTGTTGAGCAAGTGTACTGGCACGATCGTTGACCTCCGCCAGTTTTTCTGCCAAGAAAGTTAAATATAGTCAAAAACATCGACAACAAAGGAGTAAGAAAGCAAGGGCAAAAAGAAGCAGCAAGGCATTACCTTCAGTCTTACTCGCATACTCATGATACCCAATGAATTGGGCACCGATACGAATAAGCTCTTTGATCATAGGCTGTCAAAGAAGGACAAAGAAAGAAAATATCGGTATGGGAAAAATATGATGACATAAAGAAGCAAAATGGAGGAAATATAGACAGTGACAAGAAAATTAAGAACTTACATCATCCAAGAGAGGGTTAGAGGAGTTACTGCATTGAAGAGTAGGCTCCGGGATTGTTTCAACCCTTGCCCTTTTTGGTGAAGGGACAAGGGGGCTTGAAGGAGCAGTAGAAGTGCCGAAGTTCTGTTGAGGAGGCGAGGATTCCTCTCCTTCAACTGGCATCTCCGAAACAACTAGAGTATGTGACGTACTCGTTCGAGCAGCCACATCAACAGTTGGTACTTCTTCCTCATCATCACTGCGATTAAATGTTGGCAGCATAAAAAGCAAGATAGGAAAAAATCTTCGAGGACAAAAATAAAAAAAAAGGGGGGAAAGAAAAAAGTGACTTACGAACTGATGAGGGCCTCAAGGTATGGATCATAAGCTGCCTTCTGATGTGGAGGAATAGCTTCTTCGGCTTTGGAGGTGCCGGAATCTTCGACATCATTCCTTTTCCTTTTGTTCTTTGGAGAAACAGCAGGAGGAGGAGATTGTGCTGATGCAGTGCCTTCAGAGGCAGCTTCCTTTTCAACAGATCCCGCAGATTTTCGAGAATCTGCGGGTTCATTCACAAAAGAGGGGGCATCTTGGTTGTCGTCGGTAACAACGGCCCTTTCCTCGACTTCTCCATCTTCAGGAAGGGGAGGAAGCGAGACAAGATTTGGATGGTTCTATATAAAACAGGGGAAGATGTCAATAAAAAGGAATTACAGGAAAATAGCAAGGCAATAACAAATCAACCGACAAAAATTACCTCGGGAAGCGCATTGGTGGCGCTGTATGGTTTTACACGACATGATGAAGGGACAGAATCTTTTTTGCTGAGAGAAGAGATTTTTCGGACAAGCTTTTCTAAATCCTTGACCTCCAAATCCACTGACAGCCGATCTACGTCCTCGTCGCCAGCATACTTCCAGAGAGGATTTTTGCGAGCCTGAAGCGGCTGCACTCTAGTCCTAAGAAAATAAGCCGTGATTTGGATACCAGACAACTCTTTGCCGCGAGTATTTTGCAACTCGTGGATACGAGCCATCAAGGTTTCTGTCGATGCCTTTTCTTCTTCGGTAGCCTCTGCGTCCCAGGAGTGGCGGCGAAGGATTTTTTCGGCGCCATCAAAAGGAGGGATGTTGTCTTCAGCACATCCGTGGTTCTCCTCCTGAATATACAGCCACTTCTTGCGCCACCCTTGAACTGAGTCAGGAAGTTTGACATCGAAGTAGTCAACAGTGGGCCGAACAGAAATTACAACGCCGCCTATATTATAGGCGACATTGGGCGAGCCATTACGGCGGCAGAAGAAAATGCGCTTCCATAACGCCCAGTTAGGCTGGACGCCAAGGAAGGCCTCGCAGAGGGTGATGAAAATGGAGATATGGAGGATTGAATTTGGCGTGAGGTGGTGGAGTTGCAAACCATAGATAAAGAGCAGTCCGCGGAGAAAAGGATGAATGGGGGCGGAAAGACCGCGGATGAGGTGGTCGACAAAACTTACCCGGTACCCCATTGGAGGGGTTGGGTAGCTCTCCTCACTGGGGAAGCACAGAGCTTTGGGCTTCTTGCTAATCCCCAGTTTCTTCAGCATGTTGATGTCTTGGGTGGAAATCTTCGATCTTTCCCACTCCGCCGTCCCCAGATCCACGAAGGCCATGGAGGACTCCGGCGTGTTGTGCCTTGTCAATCGACGCGGTGGCAACAACAATGGCGCAGGGTTTGCAGCTTGGAGACGAGGAGCTTAGGTGGTTGTGGGTCGCAGGAGCAAATTTGCAGATGAGAGCAGGAGAACGGCGCGAGCGGAAGTGCTCGAGGAGGAAGAAGAAGATCTTATATAAAGGTGCGGTCAAGCGGCGGACCGTTGGATAAGAAAAATGTGTGGCAGATGGTAGCCACGTGGACACGAGGGTAAAAAAGTAATTCAACATTAAAGAAATTACGGTACGTGCGCCAGAAAAAGCGGAGGACGTGTGTCCCCCACTTGCACGACGTGTCAAGATAGTGGATCAATTGGGCCCGCAAGGCAGCGGGAGAAGACTTCTCGAAATTTTTTGACTAGCAATCGTGGCTATCGTCAGCAATAACGTCACCTTGGCAGAAGGAAAAATTCGACTCAACAGCTTCATAAAAGGCGACATGGAAAAATAATGCTGAGCCTTTGATCAAATACAAGTTTTTGATCAAATGCTCGGGGGCTACTTTGGAAAAATGAAAAGATCAAGAAAAGCAAAATAGAAATGGCATGAGCCTATGATCAAATACAAATATTTGATCATAGCCTCGGGGGCTACTCCCATCGGGAGCGCTGTTCGCGCACCCGAGAAATTATAAAACTTCGGGAGAGAAAAAATATAGCGGCATAGAGCATGGAGCCTACAACCAAGCACAAGTCCTTGGCTATAGCCTCGGGGGCTACTCCCATCGGGAACGCTGTTCGCGTGCCCGATGAAATCATAAAAAACAAGAAAAAAAGAGGAGAGAAAGAAAAAGAAAGAATGCAAAGAAGAAAGATAGAAAAGCCAAAGAGTATATTTCGAGTTATAAATAACTCTGCATATACTCCCATCGGGAAAAAAATATAAGTCATCTTTGACTCAATAAAATGTGCCATTCCAACAGCCGAATAAGCACTCGACAATATATTCTCAGAACGCCAAAGTTGCGATCAATTTCTGAATGCCGCAGAACTTTGCGAAGGTAAGACCCCAGATCCGTTCTGTGAGGCGTGGCGTCGTCTCTGACGTCGGTTTGCTACTTTTATCCGTATCAACAGATACGAAGAAAAATCCTAACGGACGCGTTAGGTACCCGATAAATATAACTGGGACTCGACAGAATGGTAAGACCTTAAGCGGCACCTGTCAAAGTTTGCACCAGTATCCCGAGATCATGTCCAGGGACGTGATTTTGATGTAGGTTTTTGCGGATTGCCACTAGAGCAGTTAACTAGTACCTGATCCATCAGATGAACTAGCCCCAACTACCATTATCCCTGCACAATATAGAAACTTATGTGAAGAAATATAGAAAGTTTTTTGAATTGTCGAGTAAAAATAAACAGTGGAGATTTTCCCTGACTCTACGATTCAAGCAAAATCTCGGGGGCTACTGACATAGGCATCCCCAATGGGCCTGCCGATGATGGTACCCGGGGTTTACTGAAGGCCCACTACTCGAAGAATAAGAAGGTTCGGAAGCCCAAGATATTGTTAAGGAAAGCTAGAGTTGTAATAGGAAGCATTATTTGTAATCTTGCGGGAGGAGTTAGAAACCTACCCGGACTCTGTAACTTGTACGATACGAAACCCTCGGCTCCGCCTCCCATATAAGGGGGAGTCGAGGGACGCAGAAAGCATCGAATCATTATTTAACAAACCCTAGTTTTCATATTCGTCGAGTACTTTTCGGCTGAAACCTTCGAGATCTACTTGCCCTCTACATCCAACTAAACCCTAGTCTACAATCTGTAGGCATTGACAAGTTAATACCTTGTCACCTGCCCCATGCACGAACAACCAGAACTTGGACCGGTCGGGCCAGTCCCATGTCTGTGGAGTGATTCCTGCATCCATCAGTTCATTTTCAAACGATGTCCACTTCGGAATGGCAGTCTTGTAGCCACCTGACCCCAAATGATGCCAAAGTTTCTTCTTTGAAGCATTTTTCGTATTTGTGACCGATCGGGACACAAAAGTAGACGATTGCTTATACCTCTTAAATGCGGGCCAGTGATCTTTTATCTTCACTAGATTATCCTCGAATACTGGATCTTCATTCTTATATTTGTCCCATAAATTATTCTTCCAGGTCTGGAATTGTATGGCCATCTTCTTGAGAGTCCATTCCTTGACTTTATTCTTCTGGCCTTCCGTCATGTCTTCCGGTAGGCTGAAGCGTGTCAGTAGACTTTCCCAAAAAAAAAAAATTCAGCGCGTCGTTGACATAACTAGCTTCAGTCTCCGCGTTCTTTGGCTTATGTCACACTTGAATGCTGATCGATACATGATCCCTAACAAGAACTCCAGCTAGATTTGTAAATTTGCGGCAGTGCTCATTGGGATGCACCGGTTCACCATTATCCTTAAATACGGTGAGGGCTAACCTACCCTCACCCTTTAGAAGTTGCGTCGGGCCTCGTTTTGTTTTAACAGACTTGCTCGATGATCCAGAAGGCTAAAAGAAAAATGATTCGTTAATAAGTGCAATACAAATAAATGAATGTATCTAGTGATGAACATAGACTTGATACATAAATATACACCTCGCCGGAGTTTGTTATGGACACTTCGTTGTCTCTTCTAATTTCTTCAGACTCAAGTCCCTCACCGAAATCGTTCAGAAAGTCTGGGAAGTCATAGTCATCTCCATCAGGCCCACGGGCACTCTCAAATTTCAATTTCTGCACCGCTTCTTCTTGATCCTCATCTCGGATGAAGCTGCCGTCCGCCATAGCTCAATGTCACTACAAAATTAAGAAAGCAATTATTTCATTCATCATGTCATGATCATATAACAGATTGCTAGATGGATAACAATTGAAATGAAGAAAGCAAAAACCCTAACACTCGGCGCTCCTCCTCTCGCTCTTCTCTCTATGTCGCTGCGGCACCGCCATGGACTCGGCATCGCTACGGACCCTAACACTCGGCGCTCCTCCTCTCACTCTTCTCTCTATGTCGCGGAGGCACCACCACAGACTCGGCGCTCCTCCTCTCGCTGTTCTCTCTATGTCGGTGCTGATACCCTCGCCCCACGGAGCTTCGCGATGACCTTCTCCCTGGACGCCCACGAGTGCGAGAACTGCCACGACTTCTCGGGCTTGGCCGCCGCCGCCGGGGACGTCGTGCGTGTGGGCGCTGCCGGGCTCGCTCCTGCCATGGCGGTGGTGTTCGCGGTCACCGGCGAGCGCTTCGAGCTCAGCGACGGCGATGACCCGGGCGCCACCCTCCTCGACTTCCTCCGCTCCCGCATCCGCTTCAACGGCCCCAAGCTCGGCTTCACCGGCCCCAAGCTCAGCTGTGGACGCCGCTATGGTCGAGGCCAAGCTCCGCCAGCCACCCACCACCAGCTCCTTCCCGAGCTCCACGTTGCCGCCGTGCACCCTGCACGCGTTTGATGCGTGCAATTAACACACGTCCGTTGGGAACCCCAAGAGGAAGGTGTGATGCAGACAGTAGCAAGTTTTCCCTCAGAAAGAAACCAAGGTTTATCGAACCAGGAGGAGCCAAGAAGCACGTTGAAGGTTGATGGCGGCGAAGTGTAGTGCGGCGCAACACCAGGGATTCCGGCGCCAACGTGGAACCTGCACAACACAACCAAAGTACTTTGCCCCAACGTAACAGTGAGGTTGTCAATCTCACCGGCTTGCTGTGAACAAAGAATTAACCGTATTGTGTGGAAGATGATTGTTTGCGAAGAACAGTAACGAACAAGTATTGCAGTAGATTGTATTTCAGATGTAAAGAATAGACCGGGGTCCACAGTTCACTAGCGGTGTCTCTCCCATAAGATAAATAGCATGTTGGGTGAACAAATTACAGTTGGGCAATTGAAAAATAAAGAAGGCATAACAATGCACATACATATATCATGATGAGTACTATGAGATTTAATCAGGGCATTACGACGAAGTACATAGACCGCCATCCAGCATGCATCTATGCCTAAAAAGTCCACTTTCAGGTTATCATCCGAACCCCTTCCGGTATTAAGTTGCAAGCAACAGACAATTAGATTAAGTATGGTGCGTAATGTAATCAACACAAATATCCTTAGACAAAGCATCGATGTTTTATCCCTAGTGGCAACAGCACATCCACAACCTTAGAACTTTCTGTCACTGTCCCAGATTTAATGGAGGCATGAACCCACTATCGAGCATAAATACTCCCTCTTGGAGTCACAAGTATCAACTTGGCCAGAGCCTCTACTAGCAACGGAGAGCATGCAAGAACATAAACAACATATATGATAGATTGATAATCAACTTGACATAGTATTAAATATCCATCGGATCCCAACAAACACAACATGTAGGATTACAAAGAAACGATCTTGATCATGATAGGCAGCTCACAAGATCGAGCATGATAGCACAATTAGGAGAAGACGACCATCTAGCTACTGCTATGGACCCATGGTCCAGGGGTGAACTACTCACACATCAATCCGGAGGCGATCATGGCGATGAAGAGTCCTCCGGGAGATGATTCCCCTCTCCGGCAGGGTGCCGGAGGCGATCTCCTGAATCCCCCGAGATGGGATTGGCGGCGGCTGCGTCTCTGGAAGGTTTTCCGTATCGTGGCTCTCGGTACTGGGGGTTTCGCGACGGAAGCTTTAAGTAGGCGGAAGGGCAGGTCGGGGGGCCACACGAGGGACCCACACAATAGGCCGGCGCGGCCCAAGCCCTGGCTGCGCCGCCTTGTTGTGTCATCGCCTCGTGGCCCCACTTCGTTTCTCCCTCGGTCTTCTGGAAGCTTCGTGGAAAAATAGGCCCCTGGGCGTTGATTTCGTCCAATTCCGAGAATATTTCCTTACTAGGATTTCTGAAACCAAAAACAGCAGAAAACAGCAACTGGCTCTTCGGCATCTTGTCAATAGGTTAGTGCCGGAAAATGCATAATAACGACATATAATGTGTATAAAACATGTGAGTATCATCATAAAAGTAGCATGGAACATAAGAAATTATAGATACGTTTGGGACGTATCAAGCATCCCCAAGCTTAGTTCCTACTCGCCCTCGAGTAGGTAAACGATAACAAAGATAATTTCTGAAGTGACATGCTATCATAATCTTGATCAATACTATTGTAAAGCACATGAGATGAATGCAGCGATTCGAAGCAATGATGAAGATAATGAGTAAACAAATGAATCATATAGCAAAGACTTTTCATGAATAGTACTTTCAAGACAAGCATCAATAAGTCTTGCATAACAGTTAACTCATAAGCAATAAATTCTTAGTAGAAAGCTTTGAAACAACACAAAGGAAGATATAAGTTCCAGCGGTTGCTTTCAACTTCAACATGTATATCTCATGGATAATTGTCAACACAAAGTAATATAACAAGTGCAATAGGTAAACATGTAAGAATCAATGCACACAGTTTACACAAGTGTTTGCTTCTAAGATAGAAAGAATAGGTAAACTGACTCAACAATAAAGTAGAGGAAAGGCCCTTCGCAGAAGGAAGCATGGATTACTATTTTTGTGCTAGAGCTTTTATTTTGAAAACAAGAAACAATTTTGTCAACGGTAGTAATAAAGCATATGAGTTATGTATAAGACATCTTATAAGTTGCAAGCCTCATGCATAGTATACTAATAGTGCTCGCACCTTGTCCTAATTAGCTTGGGTTAACACGGATTATCATTGCATAACATATGCTTCAACCAAGTGTCACAAAGGGGTACCTCTATGCCGCCTGTACAAGAGTCTAAGGAGAAGGTTCGCATTGGATTTCTCGCTTTTGATCATTCTCAACTTAGACACCCATACCGGGACAACATAGACAACAGATAATGGACTCCTCTTTTAATGCTTAAGCATTCAACAACAGTTAATATTCTCATAAGAGATTGAGGTTTTATGTCCAAACTGAAACTTCCACCACGAATCATGGCTTTAGTTAGCGGCCCAATGTTCTTCTCTAACAGTATGCATACTCAACCCATTTGATTGTGAAAACCGCCCTTACTTCAGACAAGACGAACATGCATAGCAACTCACATGATATTCAACAAAGGTAAAAGTTGATGGCGTCCCCAGAAAACATGGTTACCGCTCAACAAGCAACTTACTAAGAAATAAGACACATAAGTACATATTCTTCACCACGATAGTTTTTAAGCTATTTTGTCCCATGAGCTATGTATTGTAAAGGCAAAGAATAGAAATTTTAAAGGTAGCACTCAAGTAATGTACTTTGGAATGGCGGAGAAATACCATGTGGTAGGTAGGTATGGTGGACACAAATGGCATGGTTATTGGCTCAAGGATTTGGATGCACGAGAAGAATCCCTCTCAATACAAGGCTAGGCTAGCAAGGTTGTTTGAAGCAAACTCAAGTATAAAATGGTGCAGCAAGACTCACATATAAACATATTGTAAGCATTATACGACTTTACATCGTCTCCTTGTTGTTCAAACACCTCAACCAGAAAATATCTAGACTTAGAGAGAACAATCATGCAAACCAAATTTTAACATGCTCTATGTAGTTATTCATTAATGGGTACAAGGTACATGATGCAAGAGCTTAAACAAGATCTATATGAGCACAACAATTGCCAAGTATCACATTATTCAAGACATTATACCATTTACCACATGCAGCATTTTCCGTTTCCAACCATATATCAATGAATGAGGTAGTTCAACTTTCGCAATGAACATTAAAGATAAAGCTAAGAACACATGTGTTCATACGAAACAGCGGAGCGTAATATCTCCAATATAAAGAATGCTAGGATCCGACTTTATTCAAACAAAACAAAAACTAAAACAAACAGACGCTCCAAGTAAAGCACATAAGATGTGACGGAATAAAAATATAGTTTCACTAGAGGAACCTGATAATGTTGTCGATGAAGAAGGGGATGCCTTGGGCATCCCCAAGCTTAGATGCTTGAGTCTTCTTGAAATATGCAGGGATGAACCACGGGGGCATCCCCAAGCTTAGACTTTTCACTCTTCTTGATCATATTGTATCATCCTCCTCTCTTGACCCTTGAAAACTTCCTCCACACCAAACTCGAAACAAACTCATTAGAGGGTTAGTGCATATTTGAAAATTCACATATTCAGAGGTGACATAATCATTCTTAATACTTCTGGACATTGCACAAAGCTACTGAAAGTTAATGGAACAAAGAAATCCATCGAACATAGCAAAACAGGCAATGCGAAATAAAAGGCAGAATCTGTCAAAACAGAACAGTCCGTAAAGACGAATTTTAAAGTGGCACCAGACTTGCTCAGATGAAAATTCTCAAATTGAATGAAAGTTGTGTACATATCTGGGGATCACGCACGTAAATTTTCAGATTTTTCTGAGTTACCTACAGAGAGTTCTGCCCAGATTCGTGATAGCAAGAAATCTGTTTCTGCGCAGTAATCCAAATCTAGTATTGACTTTACTATCAAAGACTTTACTTGGCACAACAATGCAATAAAATAAAGATAAGGAGAGGTTGCTACAGTAGTAAACAACTTCCAAGACTCAAATATAAAACAAAGTACTGTAGTAAAAACAAAAACATCATGGGTTATCTCCCAAGAAGTGCTTTCTTTATAGCCATTAAGATGGGCTCAGTAATTTTAATGATGCACTCGCAAGAAATAAGAGTTAAAGCAAAAGAGAGCATCAAGAAGAAAATTCAAAACACATTTAAGCCTAACCCACTTCCTATGAAAAGGAATCTTGTAAATAAACAAGTCATGTAAGCATAATGCAACAAGCATAGGAAGGCAATACAAGCGCAACTTCAATATTCTCAACATAAAGAGGGGAAACTTATTATTATTAAGATGCATATAACCATGTTTCCCTCTCTCATAATAACTTTCAGTAGCATCATGAACAAACTCAACAATATAACTACCACATAAAGCATTCTTATCATGAGCTACATGCATAAAATTATTACTCTCCACATAAGCATAATCATTACTATTAATTGTAGTGGGAGCAAATTCAATAAAATAGCTATCATTACTATTCTCATCACCATAATCATCATATATAGGAGGTAAAGTATCATCAAAGTAATTTTTCTCCTCCATGCTTGGGGGACTAAAAATATCATGCTCATCAAAACCAGCTTCCCCAAGCTTAGAATTTTCCATAGCATTAGCAACAATGGCGTTCAAAGCATTCATATTAATAACATTCCCATTAGCATGCATATAAAGTTCCATGGGTTTTTTAATTCTCTCTTCAAACACATCATGTCCTAATTCAAGATAAAGTTCATAAAGATCTCTCATTTTGTTGTTGTTTTCCATTAAGCCTAACTAGTGAAGTCACACAACTTAGTGTTTTCAGGAGTATTCATTTTAACAGTAGTAAATAAAGCAAACTAGATAAAGTAAATGCAAGTAACTAATTTTTTTGTGTTTTTGATATAGAGAACAAGACAGTAAATAAAGTAAAGCTAGCAACTAATTTTTTTGTGTTTTGTTTAAGTGCAGCAAACAAAGTAGTAAATAAAATAAAGCAAGACAAAACAAAGTAAAGAGATTGGAAGTGGAGACTCCCCTTGCAGCGTGTCTTGATCTTCCCGGCAACGGCGCCAGAAAAAGAGCTTGATGCGTGAAATTAACACACGTCCGTTGGGAACCCCAAGAGGAAGGTGTGATGCAGACAGTAGCAAGTTTTCCCTCAGAAAGAAACCAAGGTTTATCGAACCAGGAGGAGCCAAGAAGCACGTTGAAGGTTGATGGCGGCGAAGTGTAGTGCGGCGCAACACCAGGGATTCCGGCGCCAACGTGGAACCTGCACAACACAACCAAAGTACTTTGCCCCAATGTAACAGTGAGGTTGTCAATCTCACCGGCTTGCTGTGAACAAAGAATTAACCGTATTGTGTGGAAGATGATTGTTTGCGAAGAACAGTAACGAACAAGTATTGCAGTAGATTGTATTTCAGATGTAAAGAATAGACCGGGGTCCACAGTTCACTAGCGGTGTCTCTCCCATAAGATAAATAGCATGTTGGGTGAACAAATTACAGTTGGGCAATTGACAAATAAAGAAGGCATAACAATGCACATACATATATCATGATGAGTACTATGAGATTTAATCAGGGCATTACGACGAAGTACATAGACCGCCATCCAGCATGCATCTATGCCTAAAAATTCCACTTTCAGGTTATCATCCGAACCCCTTCCGGTATTAAGTTGCAAGCAACAGACAATTGCATTAAGTATGGTGCGTAATGTAATCAACACAAATATCCTTAGACAAAGCATCGATGTTTTATCCCTAGTGGCAACAGCACATCCACAACCTTAGAACTTTCTATCGCTGTCCCAGATTTAATGGAGGCATGAACCCACTATCGAGCATAAATACTCCCTCTTGGAGTCACAAGTATCAACTTGGCCAGAGCCTCTACTAGCAACGGAGAGCATGCAAGAACATAAACAACATATATGATAGATTGATAATCAACTTGACATAGTATTCAATATCCATCGGATCCCAACAAACACAACATGTAGGATTACAAAGAAACAATCTTGATCATGATAGGCAGCTCACAAGATCGAGCATGATAGCACAATTAGGAGAAGGCGACCATCTAGCTACTGCTATGGACCCATGGTCCAGGGGTGAACTACTCACACATCAATCCGGAGGCGATCATGGCGATGAAGAGTCCTCCGAGAGATGATTCCCCTCTCCGGCAGGGTGCCAGAGGCGATCTCCTGAATCCCCCGAGGTGGGATTGGCGGCGGCTGTGTCTCTGGAAGGTTTTCTGTATCGTGGCTCTCGGTACTGGGGGTTTCGCGACGGAAGCTTTAAGTAGGCGGAAGGGCAGGTCAGGGGGCCACACGAGGGACCCACACAATAGGCCGGCGCGGCCCAAGCCCTGGCCATGCCGCCTTGTTGTGTCGTCGCCTCGTGGCCCCACTTTGTTTCTCCCTCGGTCTTCTAGAAGCTTCGTGGAAAAATAGGCCCCTGGGCATTGATTTCGTCCAATTCCGAGAATATTTCCTAACTAGGATTTCTGAAACCAAAAACAGCAGAAAACAGCAACTGGCTCTTCGGCATCTTGTCAATAGGTTAGTGCCGGAAAATGCATAATAACGACATATAATGTGTATAAAACATGTGAGTATCATCATAAAAGTAGCATGGAACATAAGAAATTATAGATACGTTTGGGACGTATCACGTTCAGCAGCGCGCCCAACACGTACATGCCCACGTTGAAGTAGGCGATGCGCTGCAGGAGCTTCATCCGCCGAGTGGCGAACATGGCGTTGTTGCGGGAGAAGAAGATCTCCACGGACCCCGTCGCCCACCGGAGCACCTGGCGGAGACGGTCGGTGAGGTTGATCGGTGCCGTGCCCCGGAACGCGTCGCGGCGGGTGACGCAGTACACCGACCGCCACCCGCGGTTGTGCATCCGGTACCCGGTCACCACGTCCTCTGTCACCGGGATCGACGACACGAACATCCCCGAGCTGCTGAACCGCTTGGGCATCAGCGTGGATGACTCGATGTCGCTGAGCTGGTTGTGGTCGTCGTCCTCCATGGGCAGCAGCATGGACTCGTGCTCGCCGTGGTGCTCCGTGGCGCGCGGCGGGCTGAACCCGTACAACATCGTGCGGCGGAAGATGCAGCCCGTGCCGACGTACATGGGGCCCTGCAGCCCGTCCATGGTGACACCCAACATGTACGAGCTCCGTCGAACACCGGGCGACGGGCGCCGTCCACACTGACGCGATGGGCGCCGTCCACACCGTCGAAGATGCAGCCCAACACGGGACGGGCGTCCGGTGCGGCATTCCGTCGAACACCGGACGCGCGCGTCGTCCACCTGGCCGGCCCTGGCGTGGGCGGTGGGGAGCGAGGCTGCAGGCGCCGTCGAAGCCGCGGCGCGCGGAGGCGAGATGGCCGCGGGCCGCGTAGGCGTGGAGGAGCGCAGCGGCATCGACGGCGGAGGTGGGCAGAGCGGCGGCGACGACGGGCTCCCATGCTCGCAGAGAGGAGAAAGGGGAGGGAAAGAAGGAGGAGGAGAAAGGGGGAGGTTACCTGCGGCGCCGGGGAGCGGGCGGTGGCGGACGGCGAGGCTGCGTGGCGTGGCTGCGTCGGCGGCGGAGTGCGGGAAACTTTCCCGCCACGACGCCGCGCGTGGGAGGAAAAGGGCGGGAAATAATGGGCGAGAATAAAAATTTATTACGATTGAACTCGAATTAAAAGTACATAGCTCAACTGAAAATTAAGATACATGGCCAGATTCGAATGTTGGAGTCATTCCGTCATAGTCGTGCCTAGTCCTATAAATGTCGCCACTGTAGTGACGTAGTCGCCGATGTCATCGTCGCTGGCATCGGGGTCGCGGTAGTCGAACCTCGGCGGGTGAGCACGCGTGGGCTGGGACTAAGGGTAGCGCAGGCGGGGGCCACGGTAGGCCATGACGCTCTGGAGAGTCCGGTCGTGCCACCACAGCCGACGGCCGGCCTCGTTGAAGTTCGAACGAGGCGGGCCGTCCTCCTCGTGTCTGGCAAGTGCACTCTCACTCCGATTGATGAAGAAGCTTTCCCAAGTCGGGCTTTAGTCGGGATGCCACTGGGGATTCCTCCGCTGCTCTGGCGTGAGCTCGAAGTAGTAGTGGTTCGTGATGGCCATCTCGCGCGCCACACCTAGAGGGACAGGAGGAACCGGTACGCCTCCGACGCTCAGCAACCAGCTGGTCGGGACGAGGTAGCCCGGCGGGCAGGGGTAGTTCGAGGCGCAAAGCGCCTCCGCCTCCCGGGGGTTATAGATACGATGGAAGCCATGAGAGAGAGAGTGATGAGAGGTTTGCAGCTGTAAGTCTAGATGTGTGATGTAAATGGAAGCCAAGCCTACATATATATAGTGATAAAATGGCGGGAAGACGGAGGCGGGAAGATGGAGGCGGGAACCGTTGGAAAGCGCGGGAAGATGGGGGGTCTTATCTGGGGGAGGCTTATCTGGGAGGGCCTTATCTGGGGCGTTTAGTACCGACTGGTGGGTGCAACCGGGACTAAAGCTGTCGGCAGGATAGGGACGCGTGGGTAACCATTAGTACCGGCTCGTGGTGCAACCGGGACTAAAGCTGTCGGCAGGATAAAGACGCGTGGGTAACCTTTAGTACCGGCTGGTGGGTGCAACCGGGACTAAAGCTATCGACAGGATAAGGACGCGTGGGTAACCATTAGTACCGGCTCGTGGGTGTAACCGGGACTAAAGCTGTCGGCAGGATAAGGACGTGTGGGTAACCTTTAATAGCGGCTCGTGGGTGCAACCGGGACTAAAGCTGTCGGCAGGATAAGGACGCGTGGGTAACCATTAGTACCGGCTGGTGGGTGCAACCAGGACTAAAGTTGTCGGCAGGATAAGGACGCGTGGGTAACCTTTAGTACCGGCTGGTGGGTGCAACCGGGACCAAAGCTGTCGACAGGATAAGGACACGTGGGTGGACGCACTGCTCGATGAGATAAAGCATGTAGCGCACGACGCCCTGTCGGAGGAACAAGACAAAGCAGAAGCGGTGCCGTGCCTAAAAAGGAACACCGATACGCCTTGGCAAGCAGATGAACAAGCAGATCAACAAGGAGGTAGGGAGAGTTTCATCCCCATGGATGGAGGAAAGGGTTGGGAAATCTCCCATGGCGCAGCTTATCGAAGATGTCGTTGGTGCACACGCCCTACGTCATCTTTGGAAGCTGCTGACAAGGTATTAACTTGTCAATGCCTACAGATTGTAAACTAGGGTTTAGTTGGATGTAGAGGGCAAGTAGATCTCGAAGGTTTCAGCCGAAAAGTACTCGACGAATATGAAAACTAGGGTTTGTTAAACAATGATTCGATGCTTTCTGCGTCCCTCGACTCCCCCTTATATAGGAGGCGGAGCCGAGGGTTTCGTATCGTACAAGTTACAGAGTCCGGGTAGGTTTCTAACTCCTCCCGCAAGATTACAAATAATGCTTCCTATTACAACTCTAGCTTTCCTTAACAATATCTTGGGCTTCCGAACCTTCTTATTCTTCGAGTAGTGGGCCTTCAGTAAACCCCGGGTACCATCATCGGCAGGCCCATTGGGGATGCCTATGTCAGTAGCCCCCGAGATTTTGCTTGAATCGTAGAGTCAGGGAAAATCTCCACTGTTTATTTTTACTCGACAATTCAAAAACCTTTCTATATTTCTTCACATAAGTTTCTATATTGTGCAGGGATAATGGTAGTTGGGGCTAGTTCATCTGACGGATCAGGTACTAGTTAACTGCTCTAGTGGCAATCCGCAAAAACCTACTTCAAAATCACGTCCCTGGACATGATCTCGGGATACTGGTGCAAACTTCGACAGGTGCCGATTAAGGTCTTACCATTCTGTCGAGTCCCAGTTATATTTATCGGGTACCTAACGCGTCCGTTAGGATTTTTCTTCGTATCTGTTGATACAGATAAAAGTAGCAAACCGACGTCAGAGACGGTGCCACGCCTCACAGAACGGATCTGGGGTCTTACCTACGCAAAGTTCTGCGGCATTCAGAAATTGATCGCAACTTTGGCGTTCTGAGAATATATTGTCGAGTGCTTATTTGGCTGTTGGAATGGCACATTTTATTGAGTCAAAGATGACTTATATTTTTTCCCGATGGGAGTATATGCAGAGTTATTTATAACTCGAAATATACTCTTTGGCTTTTCTATCTTTCTTCTTTGCATTCTTTCTTTTTCTTTCTCTCCTCTTTTTTTCTTGTTTTTTATGATTTCATCGGGCACGCGAACAGCGTTCCCGATGGGAGTAGCCCCCGAGGCTACAACCAAGGACTTGTGCTTGGTTGTAGGCTCCATGCTCTATGCCGCTATATTTTTTCTCTCCCGAAGTTTTATAATTTCTCGGGTGCGCGAACAGCGCTCCCGATGGGAGTAGCCCCCGAGGCTATGATCAAATATTTGTATTTGATCATAGGCTCATGCCATTTCTATTTTGCTTTTCTTGATCTTTTCATTTTTCCAAAGTAGCCCCCGAGCATTTGATCAAAAACTTGTATTTGATCAAAGGCTCAGCATTATTTTTCCATGTCGCCTTTTATGAAGCTGTTGAGTCGAATTTTTCCTTCTGCCAAGGTGACGTTATTGCTGATGATAGCCACGATTGATAGTCAAAAATTTTCGAGAAGTCTTCTCCCGCTGCCTTGCGGGCCCAATTGATCCACTATCTTGACACGTCGTGCAAGTGGGGGACACACGTCCTCCGCTTTTTCTGGCGCACGTACCGTAATTTCTTTAATGTTGAATGACTTTTTTACCCTCGTGTCCACGTGGCTACCATCTACCACACATTTTTCTTATCCAACGGTCCGCCGCTTGAGCGCACCTTTATATAAGATCTTCTTCTTCCTCCTCGAGCACTTCCGCTCGCGCCGTTCTCCTGCTCTCATCTGCAAATTTGCTCCTGCGACCCACAACCACCTAAGCTCCTCGTCTCCAAGCTGCAAACCCTGCGCCATTGTTGATGCCACCGCGTCGATTGACAAGACACAACACGCCGGAGTCCTCCATGGCCGCCGTGGATCTGGGGACGGCGGAGTGGGAAAGATCGAAGATTTCCACCCAAGACATCAACATGCTGAAGAAACTGGGGATCAGCAAGAAGCCCAAAGCTCTGTGCTTCCCCAGTGAGGAGAGCTACCCAACCCCTCCAATGGGGTACCGGGTAAGTTTTGTCGACCACCTCATCCGCGGTCTTTCCGCCCCCATTCATCCTTTTCTCCGCGGACTGCTCTTTATCTATGGTTTGCAACTCCACCACCTCACACCAAATTCAATCCTCCATATCTCCATTTTCATCACCCTCTGCGAGGCCTTCCTTGGCGTCCAGCCTAACTGGGCATTATGGAAGCGCATTTTCTTCTGCCGCCGTAATGGCTCGCCCAATGTCGCCTATAATATAGGCGGCATTGTAATTTCTATTCGGCCCACTGTCGACTACTTCGACGTCAAACTTCATGACTCAGTTCAAGGGTGGCACAAGAAGTGGCTGTATATTCAGGAGGAGAACCACGGATGTGCTGAAGACAACATCCCTCCTTTTGATGGCGCCGAAAAAATCCTTCGCCGCCGCTCCTGGGACGCAGAGGCTACCGAAGAAGAAAAGGCATCGATAGAAACCTTGATGGCTCGTATCCACGAGTTGCAAAATACTCGCAGCAAAGAGCTGTCTGGTATCCAAATCACGGCTTATTTTCTTAGGACTAGAGTGCAGCCGCTTCAGGCTCGCAAAAATCCTCTCTGGAAGTATGCTGGCGACTAGGACGTAGATCAGCTGTCGGTGGATTTGGAGGTCAAGGATTTAGAAAAGCTTGTCCGAAAAATCTCTTCTCTCAGCAAAAAAGATTCTGTCCCTTCATCCTGTCGTGTAAAACCATACAGCGCCACCAATGCGCTTCCCGAGGTAATTTTTGTCGGTTGATTTGTTATTGCCTTGCTATTTTCCTGTAATTCCTTTTTATTGACATCTTCCCCTGTTTTATATAGAACCATCCAAATCTTGTCTCGCTTCCTCCCCTTCCTGAAGATGGAGAAGTCGAGGAAAGGGCCGTTGTTACCGACGACAACCAAGATGCCCCCTCTTTTGTGAATGAACCCGCAGATTCTCGAAAATCTGCGGGATCTGTTGAAAAGGAAGCTGCCTCTGAAGGCACTGCATCAGCACAATCTCCTCCTCCTGCTGTTTCTCCAAAGAACAAAAGGAAAAGGAATGATGTCGAAGATTCCGGCACCTCCAAAGCCGAAGAAGCTATTCCTCCACATCAGAAGGCAGCTTATGATCCATACCTTGAGGCCCTCATCAGTTCGTAAGTCACTTTTTTATTTCCCCCCTTTTTTTTATTTTTGTCCTCAAAGATTTTTTCCTATCTTGCTTTTTATGCTGCCAACATTTAATCGCAGTGATGATGAGGAAGAAGTACCAACTGTTGATGTGGCTGCTCGAACGAGTACGTCACATACTCTAGTTGTTTCGGAGATGCCAGTTGAAGGAGAGGAATCCTCGCCTCCTCAACAGAACTTCGGCACTTCTACTGCTCCTTCAAGCCCCCTTGTCCCTTCACCAAAAAGGGCAAGGGTTGAAACAATCCCGGAGCCTATTCTTCAATGCAGTAACTCCTCTAACCCTCTCTTGGATGATGTAAGTTCTTAATTTTCTTATCACTGTCTATATTTCCTCCATTTTGCTTCTTTATGTCATCATATTTTTTCCATACCGATATTTTCTTTCTTTGTCCTTCTTTGACAGCCTATGATCAAAGAGCTTATTCGTATCGGTGCCCAATTCATTGGGTATCGTGAGTATGCGAGTAAGACTGAAGGTAATGCCTTGCTGCTTCTTTTTGCCCTTGCTTTCTTACTCCTTTGTTGTCGATGTTTTTGACTATATTTAACTTTCTTGGCAGAAAAACTGGCGGAGGTCAACGATTGTGCCAGTACACTTGCTCAACAATTAGAGCAAAGCGAAGAGGCTCGTAAGAAGCCGAATCAGATGCTATCCAAGCTAGAGCAGAGGCTGACAAGGCCAAGACCGATGCTGCTGGTGTCGAAGATCTTAGGAAGAGACTTCACGATGCCAAGACTTCGCTGAGCGAGCATATAGCCGCACAATCTGCTCACGAGGAAGCGATCATTAAGCGCGTAAGGTCGCAAAACCGTCGCTTTGTCAGTAAGTATCTGAACCACTTCGCATCCTTTCGACTTTCTTTCCTTCTCTTGTTTGTTGATCAATTATTTTTTATCTTGACAGGTAAAACATCTCAAGAATTTGAACTTGAAGACCCCGACAATGATCCTCTCCTTGACGCCATTTCGTTCCTGGAGTTTCATGGAACAGAAGCACGCGAGGGCATTGATCAAGCGAAAGCAGGGCTGTTGCGACTCTTCCCCTATTTCTTCCCGAAGAAAGAGGAACCCGCAACTTTCCTTACTCTTGCCAAGTGCTTTAATCCTCCTGAAGATCTTGGGCTGAAAATGCGCCAGGAAAATATGAAGGTTGCTGTTGAAAGCACTGTTGCTTTGGTCGCTGATAGCCAACAAACTATCGACTGGGCGAAGGTAGGCGACACAGAACAGGTAGAGCAGAAAAAATGGCGATCGTTGATCAAGGCGGCAAAGCCCAACACGAAGAAAATCCTGTCCTATCTCGGGATCAAACCATCTTCGACTCCTAGCTCATCAAGGCCGGAGGTCTAGTTGAATGTCCCTTCTTTTTATTTTTTCTTTGCTCTTTTTATTCCTTTTGCCCTTGTCGCCACCTTAGCTTTGGTGACAATTATCCTGGTAGTCCTTTTGGAGAACTTCTTTTGTAATGTCCATGTAAATTTTCTAGAAATCAATGAAATTCCTCCTGGCACTATCATTGATCCTGGGACTTTTCTTTTCCAGTTAATATTTGATAACTATTCGACCAATCCTTGCTCTGCCGATGCTTCGCCTGCTTCTTCCTTCTCGAAGAAAATGCTAATCGATGATAACCCCCTCGAAGGTTCTTCAAGCAAACATTTGTCGGAAGATTTACAAGAACTTCGACAACAACTTCAATCCATGAAGAAACAAACTCTTGCGATGATGGAACAATCTCGACAAGCGTCCGAGAGAGAGAAAATTGCTCTTCAACAGGCAAAAGAAGCCATCGCTGCGAAGGATGCTGCTGTTGCTGAGGCTGTTGAAACTTCTTCTCGCGAGAATTATATGCTTCAGCTAATGACTGACGCCAGTTTGGACATGACAGGTATGTTTCCTGCTCATAACCGTGTTGGATGTTTGTTCTTTGCTATTCGTTCCTTCATATTTTGTTTGCTGTGCCAGGCTCGTTTCTGGATACTGCTGCCGAAGACCAACGTGTTGAAGCTCGAGCCACTGTTTTGTTGAGACTGGCAGCGCAACATGGATCTAACTTTTGGGTTACTCCTGAACGCACCCGCCAAATCGTCAGATTTCAAGATCGCGCGGCTCAGGTCCGTGACTTCCTTGACTTCTGTACGAAGACTTTATTCTTAGTTTATGGAACCATGTTCCCTCGGAACAAGATGCCAGAGACCCTTCCAGCTTTAATGGAAAAATTTCGAGATGCTCCTCGAATCCATGGCTTTGTGCGGGCTCAACTTTCTGCTGGCGCAAGATTTGCCATGATGATGATAAAAATTTGCCATCCAAAATTGCCCATAGATCAAATTGTTCCTACTTGCCTGGCGAAGATGGAAAAGAAAAAGAGAAATATGGGCAAGATTGATGATTTGGTGACTCCTGTTGCCGAAGATATGATGGATGAACTTCTTCGGATGGATTCTGAGTTCTTCGTGAAGGGAAGCTATGCTGAGCATAGTACTCGTCCTTCTACTGAACGAATAACCATAGACCATGTACTAGGTTTCCCTTGAAGACTTTTTCCTCTTCTTGCTGTATTTCCATCATTGATACATATGTGTGTATTTGTAAACACAATCTATATTGTAAAGCTGTCAACTCTGTATTTTTTCTATTTTTGATCACCGAGCCCCCGAGCCTTTGGCTGGAGTTTATACTGTTTTGCTATCTCGAAGATTTTCCCTCCTGTCGTAATAAGATATCTTTGTTTTTTCATTGATGGGTTAGAAGCCCCCGAGTTTCGTAGTGTCGAAGTTCTATATTTTTTGTTGCGAGGTTCTTGGACCAAAGCAATAAGATTTTGACGAGTACACTATATTTATAATTTTTAGCTTCCGATGTTTATATTTGGCGAGGTATTAGTGTACCAAGGCGAAATATTTCGGTAAGTCTAGTTTGTCTATATTGTACGTATTTTGAGACTTGAAGGCGTTGAGCCCCCGAGCGTGTCGAAGAATAGGAAGTATATATCCACTATCTTTATTATATTGCAGCACCGTGAGCCCGCCTCATTAAAAACCTTTCCGGCCCCACTCGGTGCCCCGAAAAGGAAAAGAGTGCGTCTGAAAACTCGCGGGCGTTTTAGTGCATTGTATTTTTACAGAGGAGGACTATATTTCGACTCTAAGCGTAGAACCGCCTGAGCTATGCCACGTTCCAGGGGTTTTTCTCGGGAACCCCTGTCTTCTTGTCTTTTATCCTGTACGCTCCTCCTTCAATTACTTCCGTTATGACGTAGGGGCCAAGCCATGGCGACTCGAGTTTTTCAGTGCGCTCTTGATTGAGTCGCAAAACTAAGTCTCCGACTTGAAAAGATCTTGGTCGCAAACGTCGACTGTGGTAATTTTTCAGGTCCTGCTGATATTTGGTTACCCTTGATAATACTTCGTCTCGAGCTTCGTCGAGTGCGTCGACGTCGTCTTCCAATGCTTTCCTGGAAGCTTCTTCATTATACTCTGTGACTCTGGGGGAGTCGTGTGATACGTCTCCAACGTATCTATAATTTCCGATGTTCCATGCTTGTTTTATGACAATACCAACATGTTTTGTTCACACTTTATATCATTTTCATGCATTTTCCGGAACTAACCTATTAACAAGATGCCACAGTGCCAGTTCCTGTTTTCTGCTGTTTTTGGTTCCAGAAAGGCTGTTCGGGCAATATTCTCGGAATTGGACGAAATCAACGCCAAACCTCCTATTTTTCCCGGAAGCGTCCAGAACACCGAAGAAGAGTCGGAGAGGGGCCAGGGGGCCACCACACCACATGGCGGCGCGGGCCAGGCCTAGGCCGCGCCGGCCTAGGGTGTGGCGCCCCCAGGTGCCCCCCTGCGCCGCCTCTTCGCCTATAAAAGCCCTTTTGACCTAAAAACGCAGTACCAATTGACGAAACTCCAGAAAGACTCCAGGGGCGCCGCCGCCATCGCGAAACTCCAATTCGGGGGACAGAACTCTCTGTTCCGGCACCCTGCCGGACGGGGAATTGCCCCCGGAGCCATCTCCACCGCCGTCTTCACCGCCATCTTCACCGCCATCGCTGCCTCCATGATGAGGAGGGAGTAATCCACCCCCGAGGCTGAGGGCTCTGCTGTAGCTATGTGGTTCATCTCTCTCCCATGTACCTCAATACAATAATCTCATGAGCTGCTTTACATGATTGAGATTCATATGAGTTTGTATCACAATTTATCTATGTGCTACTCTAGCAATGTTATTAAAGTAGTTCTATTCCTCCTGCACGTGTGTAAAGGTGACAGTGTGTGCACCGTGTTAGTACTTGGTTTATGCTATGATCATGATCTCTTGTAGATTGCGAAGTTAACTATTGCTATGATAATATTGATGTGATCTATTCCTCCTACATATGCATGAAGGTGACAGTGTGCATGCTATGCTAGTACTTGGTTTAATCTGTTGATCTATCTTACACTAAAGGTTACTAAAATATGAGCATTATTGTGGAGCTTGTTAACTCCGGCATTGAGGGTTCGTGTAATCCTACGCAATGTGTTCATCATCCAACAAAAGTGTAGAGTATGCATTTATCTATTCTGTTACGTGATCAATGTTGAGAGTGTCCACTAGTGAAAGTCTAATCCCTAGGCCTTGTTCCTAAATACTGCTATCGCTGCTTGTTTACTGTTTTACTGCGTTACTACTGCTGCAATACTACCACCATCAACTACACGCCAGCAAGCTATTTTTAGGCACCGTTGCTACTGCTCATATATATTCATACCACCTGTATTTCACTATCTCTTCGCCGAACTAGTGCACCTATTAGGTGTGTTGGGGACACAAGAGACTTCTTGCTTTGTGGTTGCAGGGTTGCATGAGAGGGATATCTTTGACCTCTTCCTCCCTGAGTTCGATAAACCTTGGGTGATCCACTTAAGGGAAAACTTGCTGATGTTCTACAAACCTCTGCTCTTGGAGGCCCAACACTGTCTACAGGAAAGGAGGGGGAACGTAGACATCAAGCACTTTTCTGGCGCCGTTGCCGGGGACCAGAAAGCTACACAACAGGAATTTCCTCCCTCGCCAACCTCGCGCCAGTCCTGGACAGCATCAAGCACTTTTCTGGCGCCGTTGCCGGGGAGGAAAGGTAAAAGGCACTCATACTCCGGTTCCAGGTAAAGTACTTTTCTGGCGCCATTGTGTTTGTGCTCGAAGCTATTTCCTTTAGATCCTGCAATTGCATCTTTTTGTTTCTTGTTTACACTAGTAAGGCATAATGGACAACATCTGTGAGCTTTTTATTCTATTTCCTGAGTCAAGACATGAATGGTTTAATGCGAAAATTAAAAAACCTATGGAATCTTATTTGCATGCTAGTAGCAATGATATTAGTATGAACGCTTTGAACACCATTGTTGCTAATGATATGGAAAATTCTAAGCTTGGGGAAGCTGGCTTTGATGAGCATGATATTTTTAGTCCCCCAAGCATTGAGGAGAAAATTTTCTTTGATGATACTTTGCCTCCTATTTATGATGATTATAATGATAGTGGTCTTTTGGTGCCACCTACTATGGATTATACTATGCCTCCAACACTTGATGAGAATAATAATGATAGCTACTTTGTTGAATTTGCTCCCACTATTACTAATAAAATTGATTATGCTTATGTGGAGAGTAATAATTTTATGCATGAGACTCATGATAAGAATGCTTTATGTGATGGTTATATTGTTGAGTTTGCTCATGATGCCTCTGAAAGTTATTATGAGAGAGGAAAATATGGTTGTAGAAATTTTCATGTTACTAAAATACCTCTCTATGTGCTGAAATTTTTCAAGCTACACTTGTTCTATCTTCCTATGCTTGTTACTTTGCTCTTCATGAACTTGTTTATTTACAAGATTCCTATGCATAGGAAGCATGTTAGACTTAAATGTGTTTTGTATTTGCCTCTTGATGCTCTCTTTTGCTTCAAATACTATTTCTTGCGAGTGCATCATTAAAACTGCTGAGCCCATCTTAATGGCTATAAAGAAAAGAACTTCTTGGGAGATAACCCATGTGTTATTTGCTACAGTACTTTGTTTTATATTTGTGTCTTGGAAGTTGTTTACTACTGTAGCAACCTCTCCTTATCTTAGTTTTGTGTTTTGTTGTGCCAAGTAAAGCCGTTGATAGAAAAGTAAGTACTAGATTTGGATTACTGCGCAGTTCCAGATTTCTTTGCTGTCACGAATCTGGGTCCACCTCCCTGTAGGTAGCTCAGAAAATTAAGCCAATTTACGTGCATGATCCTCAGATATGTACGCAACTTTCATTCAATTTGAGCATTTTCATTTGAGCAAGTCTTGTGCCATTTTAAAATTCGTCAATACGAACTGTTCTGTTTTGACAGATTCTGCCTTTTATTTCGCATTGCCTCTTTTGCTATGTTGGATGAATTTCTTTGATCCATTAATGTCCAGTAGCATTATGCAATGTCCAGAAGTGTTAAGAATGATTGTGTCATCTCCGAATATGTTAATTTTATTGTGCACTAACCCTCTAATGAGTTGTTTCGAGTTTGGTGTGGAGGAAGTTTTCAAGGGTCAAGAAAGGAGGATGATATACTATGATCAAGAAGAGTGAAAGCTCTAAGCTTGGGGATGCCCCGGTGGTTCACCCCTGCATATTTCAAGAAGACTCAAGCGTCTAAGCTTGGGGATGCCCAAGGCATCCCCTTCTTCATCGACAAATTATCAGGTTCCTTCTCTTGAAACTATATTTTTATTCGGTCACATCTTATGCACTTTACTTGGAGCGTCTGTATGCTTTTGTTTTTGTTTGTGTTTGAATAAATGCTTGTGTGGGAGAGAGACACGCTCCGCTGGTTCGTATGAACACATGTGTTCTTAGCTCATAATATTCATGGCGAAGGTTGAAACTGCTTCGTTAAATTATTATATGGTTGGATTTGGAAAATGATACATGTAGTAATTGCTATTAATGTCTTGGGTAATGTGATACTTGGCAATTGTTGTGCTCATGATTAAGCTCTTGCATCATATGCTTTGCACCCATTAATGAAGAAATACATAGAGCATGCTAAAATTTGGTTTGCATATTTGGTCTCTCTAAGGTCTAGATAATTTCTAGTATTGAGTTTGAACAACAAGGAAGACGGTGTAGAGTCTTATAATGTTTACAATATGTCATTTATGTGAGTTTTGCTGCACCGGTTCATCCTTGTGTTTGTTTCAAATAAGCCTTGCTAGCCTAAACCTTGTATCGAGAGGGAATACTTCTCATGCATCCAAAATACTTGAGCCAACCACTATGCCATTTGTGTCCACCATACCTACCTACTACATGGTATTTTCCGCCATTCCAAAGTAAATTGCTTGAGTGCTACCTTTAAAATTCCATCATTCACCTTTGCAATATATAGCTCATGGGACAAATAGCTTAAAAACTATTGTGGTATTGAATATGTAATTATGCACTTTATCTCTTATTAAGTTGCTTGTTGTGCGATAACCATGTTCACTGGGGACGCCATCAACTATTCATTGTTGAATTTCATGTGAGTTGCTATGCATGTCCGTCTTATCTGAAGTAAGAGAGATCTACCACCCTATGGTTAAGCATGCATATTGTTAGAGAAGAACATTGGGCCGCTAACTAAAGCCATGATCCATGGTGGAAGTTTCAGTTTTGGACATATATCCTCAATCTCATATGAGAAAATTATTAATTGTTGTTACATGCTTATGCATAAAAGAGGAGTCCATTATCTGTTGTCTATGTTGT
This sequence comes from Lolium perenne, assembly GCF_019359855.2. NCBI lineage: Eukaryota > Viridiplantae > Streptophyta > Magnoliopsida > Poales > Poaceae > Lolium > Lolium perenne. The sequence continues at coordinate 196,536,228 of NC_067245.2, forward strand.
CCCGGTATGGATGTCTAAGTTGAGAATAATCAATAGCGAGAAATCCAATGCGAGCTTTCTCCTTAGACCTTTGTACAGGCGGCATAGAGGTACCCCTTTGTGACACTTGGTTAAAACATGTGCATTGTGATGATCCGGTAGTCCAAGCTAATTAGGACAAGGTGCGGGCACTATTAGTATACTATGCATGAGGCTTGCAACTTGTAAGATATAATTTACATGATACATATGCTTTATTACTACCGTTGACAAAATTGTTTCATGTTTTCAAAATAAAAGCTCTAGCACAAATATAGCAATCGATGCTTTCCTCTTTGAAGGACCATTCTTTTACTTTTATTGTTGAGTCAGTTCACCTATCTTTCTCCACCTCAAGAAGCAAACATTTGTGTGAACTGTGCATTGATTCTTATATACTTGCTTATTGCATTTGTTATATTGCTTTGCATTGACAACTATCCATGAGATATACATGTTACAAGTTGAAAGCAACCGCTGAAACTTAATCTTCCATTGTGTTGCTTCAATGTCTCTACTATGAATTTATTGCTTTATGAGTAACTCTTATGCAAGACTTATTGATGCTTGTCTCGAAAGTACTATTCATGAAAAGTCTTTGCTATATGATTCACTTGTTTACTCATTGCATTTACATTGTTTCGAATCGCTGCATTCATCTCATATGCTTTACAATGGTATGATTAAGATTATGTTGGTAGCATGTCACCTCAGAAATTATCTTTTATCGTTTACCTACTCGAGGACGAGTAGGAACTAAGCTTGGGGATGCTGATACGTCTCCAACGTATCTATAATTTCCGATGTTCCATGCTTGTTTTATGACAATACCAACATGTTTTGTTCACACTTTATATCATTTTCATGCATTTTCCGGAACTAACCTATTAACAAGATGCCACAGTGCCAGTTCTGTTTTCTGCTGTTTTTGGTTCCGTAAAGGCTGTTCGGGCAATATTCTCAGAATTGGACGAAATCAACGCCAAACCTCCTATTTTTCCCGGAAGCGTCCAGAACACCGAAGAAGAGTCGGAGAGGGGCCAGGGGGCCACCACACCACATGGCGGCGCGGGCCAGGCCTAGGCCGCGCCGGCCTTGGGTGTGGCGCCCCCAGGTGCCCCCCTGCGCCGCCTCTTCGCCTATAAAAGCCCTTTCGACCTAAAAACGCAGTACCAATTGACGAAACTCCAGAAAGACTCCAGGGGCGCCGCCGCCATCGCGAAACTCCAATTCGGGGGACAGAACTCTCTGTTCCGGCACCCTGCCGGACGGGGAATTGCCCCCGGAGCCATCTCCACCGCCGTCTTCACCGCCATCTTCACCGCCATCTTCACCGCCATCGCTGCCTCCATGATGAGGAGGGAGTAATCCACCCCCGAGGCTGAGGGCTCCGCTGTAGCTATGTGGTTCATCTCTCTCCCATGTACCTCAATACAATAATCTCATGAGCTGCTTTACATGATTGAGATTCATATGAGTTTGTATCACAATTTATCTATGTGCTACTCTAGCAATGTTATTAAAGTAGTTCTATTCCTCCTGCACGTGTGTAAAGGTGACAGTGTGTGCACCGTGTTAGTACTTGGTTTATGCTATGATCATGATCTCTTGTAGATTGCGAAGTTAACTATTGCTATGATAATATTGATGTGATCTATTCCTCCTACATATGCATGAAGGTGACAGTGTGCATGCTATGCTAGTACTTGGTTTAATCTGTTGATCTATCTTACACTAAAGGTTACTAAAATATGAGCATTATTGTGGAGCTTGTTAACTCCGGCATTGAGGGTTCGTGTAATCCTACGCAATGTGTTCATCATCCAACAAAAGTGTAGAGTATGCATTTATCTATTCTGTTACGTGATCAATGTTGAGAGTGTCCACTAGTGAAAGTCTAATCCCTAGGCCTTGTTCCTAAATACTGCTATCGCTGCTTGTTTACTGTTTTACTGCGTTACTACTGCTGCAATACTACCACCATCAACTACACGCCAGCAAGCTATTTTCTGGCACCGTTGCTACTGCTCATATATATTCATACCACCTGTATTTCACTATCTCTTCGCCGAACTAGTGCACCTATTAGGTGTGTTGGGGACACAAGAGACTTTTTGCTTTGTGGTTGCAGGGTTGCATGAGAGGGATATCTTTGACCTCTTCCTCCCTGAGTTCGATAAACCTTGGGTGATCCACTTAAGGGAAAACTTGCTGCTGTTCTACAAACCTCTGCTCTTGGAGGCCTAACACTGTCTACAGGAAAGGAGGGGGAACGTAGACATCATCGTGCTCTATTTCTATCTGCAGTACTGCCTCTGCTCCATGGACAAGGAAGAACGGGGTCTCCTGTGTCGCTGTATTTGGTGTTGTTCGGATGCTCCATAACACACTTGGTAATTCTTCTGGCCAGGTGTGTCGAGCTTTTTCCAGTGGTCCTAACAAGCGTTTCTTGATGCCATTGCAGATGATGCCATTGGCTTTCTCGACTTGACCATTGGTTTGAGGATGTGCAACTGACGCGAAGTGCAGTTTGATGCCTACCTCTGCACAGTACGCCTTGAACTCCTTTGACGTAAAGTTGCTGCCATTGTCTGTGACGATGCTATGAGGTACTCCAAATCGAAAAATGATGTCCTTCACGAATTTTATTGCTGATGCTGCATCTGGTGAATTTATCGGCTTTGCTTCTATCCACTTGGTGAATTTGTCGACAGCAACCAACATGTACTCGTATCCTCCTGGCGAAGCTTTGTGTAATTTTCCCACCATATCGAGCCCCCATTGAGCGAAAGGCCAAGATAAGGGTATTGGCATTAATTCTGCTGCCGGAGAGTGAGGTTTTGAGGCAAATCTCTGACATGCGTCACAAGTTCGTACTATCTCCTTCGCATCCTCAATTGCTGTCAACCAGTAGAATCCTGCTCGAAAAACTTTGGCTGCAATAGCGCGACTGCTCGCGTGGTGGCCACATACTCCTTCGTGTACGTCCTTCAGAATTATCCTTCCTTCTTCGGGTGTGACGCATCGTTGTAACACACCCGAGATACTGCGTTTGTACAACTCTCCTTTGACCACCGTGAAAGCTTTGGATCGCCTGATAATTCGCCTTGCTTCAACTGGATCATCGGTTATTATCTTTCTTAGGATGTATGATATGTACGCTTGCATCCATGGGATTTGTACCATCAGTACTAGATCCTGTTCCTCGCCTTCTTCTTCCAATGCTTCTTTCACAGCCCCCGAGGGTTTCTCGCTCTTCTCCTTCTTTGTTGGTTTCTTCGGCTTCGTGGACCTCTCTGTTATTTCTTCCCAGAACACACCTGGGGGAATTGCGAGGCACTGCGACCCGATGTTTGCGAGAACGTCGGCTTCATCATTGCTCAACCTGCTGATATGGTTTACCTCGCATCCATCAAATAGTTTCTCCAGCTCATTATACATCTCTTTGTACGCCACCATGCTATCATTGACCGCATCGCATTGGTTCATGACTTGCTGAGCTACCAATTGTGAGTGGCCAAATATTTTTAGTCGAGTTGCGCCGCAGGCTTTGGCCATCTTCATCCCGTGTATGAGGGCTTCATATTCTGCCTCATTATTAGATGCGTTTGGGAACGTCATCCGCAGGACGTACTTCAATTTGTCGCCTTCAGGTGATATGAGTATTACCCCTGCTCCAGCTCCTTCTAACCTTTTGGACCCGTCGAAGTTCATAGTCCAGGTTCTCGATAAATCCGGAGGTCCTGTATTTTGCAACTCCATCCACTCTGCGATGAAGTCTGGTAGAATTTGTGACTTTATTGCCTTTCTTTTTTCATACGTGATGTCCCGAGGAGAAAGTTCTATTCCCCGAAGGGAGACACGGCCTGTGGCTTCTGGATTGTTGAGTATGTTGGATAAAGGCGCCTCATTGACCACTATTATCGGATGCGCCGAAAAATAGTGGCGCAACTTTCTTGCGGTTGTGAATACTCCATATGCTAGCTTTTGGTACTGCGGGTACCTCTGTTTTGAAGGCGATAATACTTCGCTGATGAAATATACTGGCCTCTGCACTCCATGGAGTTTCCCTTTTTCTTCTCTTTCGACAACTAGCGCTGTGCTGACCACCTGAGGTGTAGCCGCAATATATAACAGGAGCGGTTCTTTCTCTTTTGGCGCTACTAGAATTGGTGGTGTCGAAATTTTCCGCTTGAGGTCCTCGAAGGCCCTATCTGCATCTTCGTTCCATTGGAACTTCTCTCCTTGTTTGATTAAGGCGTAGAATGGTAACGCCTTTTCTCCCAGCCTGGCGACGAATCTGCTTAAAGCTGCGACTCGCCCAGTTAGCTGCTGTATTTCCTTCAACTTTGTTGGCTTCCTCATTGTTACGATAGCTTGGATTTTTTCAGGATTTGCTTCAATTCCCCTCGCTGAAACTAGGAAACCGAGAAGTTCTCCTGCAGGGACGCCAAAAGAACATTTCGTCGGGTTCAACTTGAGGCAAAATTTGTCGAGGTTGTCGAAAGTTTCCTTCAAGTCCTCGATTAATGTTGCCCCCTTTTTTGATGTGATGACGACGTCGTCGATGTACACTTGTACATTTTTCCCGATCTGTGTTGCTAGGCACTTCTGCATCATCCGTTGATATGTTGCTCCCGCGTTTTTCAACCCGAAGGGCATTGTTTTGTAACAAAATACGCCGTACGGTGTGATGAACGCTGTTTTAGCTTCGTCGTCTTCTTTTAATCTGATATGATTGTAACCAGAATATGCGTCCAAGAAGGAAAGACGTTCACATCCTGCCGTGGAGTCGATAATCTGATCGATCCTTGGGAGGGGAAAGTGATCCTTTGGACAATGTTTATTGAGGCACGTAAAGTTGACACACATGCGAAGGACTTTCGTGTTTTTCTTCGGCACCATCACTGGGTTAGCTACCCAAGTGGCCTCAGTAGAAATCTCTTTGATGAAACCAGCTTCTCTAAGTCAATCAATCTCTGACAGCATGGCTTTGCGGTTTGGTTCCGAAAAACGCCGCAAAGGTTGCTTGATTGGTCTCGCAATAGGATCCAAATTTAGGTGGTGCTCGGCAAGTTCCCTGGGTACTCCTGGCATGTCTGCTGGACACCATGCGAAGATTTTCCAGTGCTCACTGAGGAACTCAACGAGCGCGCTTTCCTATGCGAGGTCCATGTTCGTTGCGATGGACGTCGTTTTCTTCGGATCTGTCGGGTGAATCTGCACTTCCTTAGAATCTTTTGCTGTATTGAAAGTTGATTCCTTGTTGGGCCTCCCTACGTCTGGCAGCACATCATAATCAGTCATGAGCCTTGACGCTGCGTACTCTGCCTGCATCCCGAAAGTTTCTGATAGTCGATGGAAATCTTTGTCGCATTTATCGGCTAGCGCGAAGCTTCCTTTGACTGTGATTGGTCCCTTGGGTCCAAGTAACCTCCAAAGCAAGTACGTGTAATGTGGTACTACCATAAATCTGGCGTATGCTGGTCGCCCCAACAAAGCGTGATATTGCGACGGGAAATCTACAACTTCGAATTCCAACCTCTCTATCCTGTAGTTTTCTCGGGTCCCAAACTGAACGTCGAGATTGATCTTCCCCAGTGGGTAACTTGGCTTCTCTGGTATGATGCCGTGGAAACGTGTGTCGGTTGGTTTCAAATTTGCGAGGGAAATATTCATCTTTCTTAGCGTGTCTGCGTACATAAGGTTTAGACTGCTGCCGCCATCTATGAATACTCGAGATACATCGAATCCTGCAATTACTGCTGGTAAGATCAGTGCTGACTGCTGATACGTCTCCGACGTATCGATAATTTCTTGTGTTCCATGCCACATTATTGATGATATCTACATGTTTTATGCACACTTTATGTCATATTCGTGCATTTTCTGGAACTAACCTATTAACAAGATGCCGAAGTGCCAGTTCCTGTTTTCTGCTGTTTTTGGTTTCAGAAATCCTAGTAAAGAAATATTCTCGGAATTGGACGAAATCAACGCCCAGGTTCCTATTTTGCCCGGAAGCATCCAGAACACACGAGAACCGCCAGAGAGGGGGCACAGGGCCACCAAACCCTAGGCCGGCGCGGCCAAGGGGGGGCCGCGCCCCCCTATAGTGTGGGCCCCCCAGAAGTCCACCGACCTTGCCCTTCCGCCTATTTAAAGCCTCCGTCGCGAAAACCCTGATACGTTCGACGAAACCAGAGAAAACCTTCCAGAGCCGCCGCCATCGCGAAACCAAGATCTGGGGGACACGAGTCTCTGTTCCGGCACGCCGCCGGGACGGGGAAGTGCCCCCGGAAGGCTCCTCCATCGACACCACCGCCATCTCCATCAACGCTGCTGTCTCCCATGAGGAGGGAGTAGTTCTCCATCGAGGCTCGGGGCTGTACCGGTAGCTATGTGGTTCATCTCTCTCCTATGTACTTCAATACAATAATCTCATGAGCTGCCTTACATGATTGAGATTCATATGATGATGCTTGTAATCTAGATGTCATTATGCTAGTCAAGTGAGTTTTACTTATGTGATTTCCGGAGACTCCTTGTCCCACGTGTGTAAAGGTGACAGTGTGTGCACCGTGTGGGTCTCTTAGGCTATATTTCACAGAATACTTATTCACTGTTATGAATGGCATAGTGAAGTGCTTATTTATATCTCTTTATGATTGCAATGTGTTTTGTATCACAATTTATCTATGTGCTACTCTAGTGATGTTATTAAAGTAGTTTATTCCTCCTGCACGGTGTAATGGTGACAGTGTGTGCATCCGTGTTAGTACTTGGCGTATGCTATGATTATGATCTCTTGTAGATTATGAAGTTAACTATTGCTATGATGGTATTTATGTGATCTATTCATCCTACATAGTGTGAAGGTGACAGTGTGCATACTATGTTAGTACTTGGTTTAGTCGAATTGATCTTTCATGCACTCTAAGGTTATTTAAATATGAACATTGAATTGTGGAGCTTGTTAACTCCGGCATTGAGGGTTCGTGTAATCCTACGCAATGGTGTTCATCATCCAACAAGAGTGTAGAGTATGCATTTATCTATTCTGTTATGTGATCAAAGTTGAGAGTGTCCACTAGTGAAAGTCTAATCCCTAGGCCTTGTTCCTAAATACTGCTATCGCTGCTTGTTTCTTGTTTTTTACTGCGTTACTACTGCTGCGTTACTACGCTTGTTTCTTGTCCTGGGCAAAGCACTTTTAAGTGCCGTTGCCACTTTGCTCATATATATTCATACCACCTGTATTTCACTATCTCTTCGCCGAACTAGTGCACCTATTAGGTGTGTTGGGGACACAAGAGACTTCTTGCTTTGTGGTTGCAGGGTTGCATGAGAGGGATATCTTTGACCTCTTCCTCCCTGAGTTCGATAAACCTTGGGTGATCCACTTAAGGGAAAACTTGCTGCTGTTCTACAAACCTCTGCTCTTGGAGGCCCAACACTGTCTACAGGAAAAGGAGGGGGCGTAGACATCAAGCTATTTTCTGGCGCCATTGCCGGGGAACGAATCAAGACACTCCACCAAGCCCGTCAACCGCCATTAAACCTCCCACGTCAACTACGCGCCAGTTGTGGACAGCAAGCTAATTTCTGGCGCCGTTGCCGGGGAGGAAAGGTAAAAGGTACTCACACTCCGGATCTCGGCTACTAAGCTATTTTCCAGCGCCGTAAGTACTCAAAGCTATTTCCTTTAGATCCCGCAATTGCAACTTTTTGTTTCTTGTTTACACTAGTTAGGCATAATGGAAAACAACAAAAATATGAGAGATCTTTATGAACTTTATCTTGAATTAGGACATGATGTGTTTGAAGAGAGAATTAAAAAACCCATGGAACTTTATATGCATGCTAATGGGAATGTTATTAATATGAATGCTTTGAACACTATTGTTGCTAATGCTATGGAAAATTCTAAGCTTGGGGAAGCTGGTTATGATGAGCATGATCTTTTTAGTCCCCCAAGCATTAAGGAGAAAATTTACTTTGATGATACTTTACCTCCTATTTATGATGATTATAATGATAGTGATCTTTTGGTGCCACCTACTATGGAGAGTACATTTTCTTATGATTACAATATGCCTCCTATATTTGATGATGAGAATAATAATGATAGCTACTTTGTTGAATTTTCTCCCACTACAACTAATAAAATTGATTATGCTTATGTGGAGAGTAATAATTTTATGCATGAGACTCATGATAAGAATGCTTTATGTGATAGTTATATTGTTGCATTTGCTCATGATGCTACTGAAAGTTATTATGAGAGAGGAAAATATGGTTGTAGAAATTTTCATGTTACTAAAATGCCTCTCTATGTGCTGAAATTTTTGAAGCTACACTTGTTTTATCTTCCTATGCTTGTCACTTTGCTCTTCATGAACTTGTTTATTTACAAGATTCCTTTGCATAGGAAGCATGTTAGACTTAAATGTGTTTTGAATTTGCCTCTTGATGCTCTCTTTTGCTTCAACTACTATTTCTTGCGAGTGCATCATTAAAACTGCTGAGCCCATCTTAATGGCTATAAAGAAAGAACTTCTTGGGAGATAACCCATGTGTTATTTTGCTACAGTACTTTGTTTTATATTTGTGTCTTGGAAGTTGTTTACTACTGTAGCAACCTCTCCTTATCTTAGTTTAGTGCTTTGTTGTGCCAAGTAAAGTCGTTGATAGTAAGGTTCATACTAGATTTGGATTACTGCGCAGAAACAGATTTCTTTGCTGTCACGAATCTGGGCAAAATTTTCTGTAGGTAACTCAGAAAAATATGCCAATTTACGTGAGTGATCCTCAGATATGTACGCAACTTTCATTCAATTTGGGCATTTTCATCTGAGCAAGTCTGGTGCCATTTTAAAATTCGTCTTTACGGACTGTTCTGTTTTGACAGATTCTGCCTTTTATTTCGCATAGCCTCTTTTGCTATGTTTGATGGATTTCTTTGTTCCATTAACTTTCAGAAGCTTTGTGCAATGTCCAGAAGTGTTAAGAATGATTGTGTCACCTCTGAACATGTGAAATTTTGATTATGCACTAACCCTCTAATGAGTTGTTCTAAGTTTGGTGTGGAGGAAGTTTTCAAGGGTCAAGAGAGGAGGATGATATACTATGATCAAGAAGAGTGAAAAGTCTAAGCTTGGGGATGCCCCCATGGTTCATCCCTGCATATTTCAAGAAGACTCAAGCATCTAAGCTTGGGGATGCCCAAGGTATCCCCTTCTTCATCGACAACATTATCAGGTTCCTCCCCTGAAACTATATTTTTATTCCATCACATCTTATGTGCTTTTCTTGGAGCGTCGGTTTGTTTTTGTTTTTGTTTTTGTTTGAATAAATGGATCCTAGCATTCACTTTGTGGGAGAGAGACACGCTCCGCTGTAGCATATGGACAAATATGTCCTTAGGCTTTACTCATAGTATTCATGGCGAAGTTTCTTCTTCGTTAAATTGTTATATGGTTGGAATTGGAAAATGATACATGTAGTAATTGCTATAATGTCTTGGATAATGTGATACTTGGCAATTGTTGTGCTCATGTTTAAGCTCTTGCATCATATACTTTGCACCCATTAATGAAGAAATACATAGAGCATGCTAAAATTTGGTTTGCATATTTGGTCTCTCTAAAGTCTAGATAATATCTAGTATTGAGTTTTGAACAACAAGGAAGCCGGTGTAGATTCTTATAATGTTTACAATATGTCTTTTATGTGAGTTTTGCTGCACCGGTTCATCCTTGTGTTTGTTTCAAATAGCCTTGCTAGCCTAAACCTTGTATCGAGAGGGATTACTTCTCATGCATCCAAAATACTTGAGCCAACCACTATGCCATTTGTGTCCACCATACCTACCTACTACATGGTATTTCTCCGCCATTCCAAAGTAAATTGCTTGAGTGCTACCTTTAAATTCCATCATTCACCTTTGCAATATATAGCTCATGGGACAAATAGTTTAAAAACTATTGTGGTATTGAATATGTACTTATGCACTTTATCTCTTATTAAGTTGCTTGTTGTGCGATAACCATGTTCACTGGGGACGCCATCAACTATTCTTTGTTGAATATCATGTGAGTTGCTATGCATGTCCGTCTTGTCTGAAGTAAGAGAGATCTACCACCTTATGGTTAAGCATGCATATTGTTAGAGAAGAACATTGGGCCGCTAACTAAAGCCATGATTCATGGTGGAAGTTTCAGTTTTGGACATATATCCTCAATCTCATATGAGAAAATTAATTGTTGTTACATGCTTATGCATAAAAGAGGAGTCCATTATCTGTTGTCCATGTTGTCCCGGTATGGATGTCTAAGTTGAGAATAATCAAAAGCGAGAAATCCAAAATGCGAGCTTTCTCCTTGGACCTTTGTACAGGCGGCATGGAGGTACCCCATTGTGACACTTGGTTAAAACATGTGCATTGCGATGATCCGGTAGTCCAAGCTAATTAGGACAAGGTGCGGGCACTATTAGTATACTATGCATGAGGCTTGCAACTTGTAAGATATAATTTACATAACTCATATGCTTTATTACTACCGTTGATAAAATTGTTTCTTGTTTTCAAAATCAAAGCTCTAGCACAAATATAGCAATCGATGCTTTCCTCTTTGAAGGACCATTTTTTTACTTTTATGTTGAGTCAGTTCACCTATTTCTCTCCACCTCAAGAAGCAAACACTTGTGTGAACTGTGCATTGATTCCAACATACTTGCATATTGCACTTATTATATTACTCTATGTTGACAATTATCCATGAGATATACATGTTATAAGTTGAAAGCAACCGCTGAAACGTAATCTTCCTTTGTGTTGCTTCAATACCTTTACTTTGATTTATTGCTTTATGAGTTAACTCTTATGCAAGACTTATTGATGCTTGTCTTGAAGTGCTATTCATGAAAAGTCTTTGCTTTATGATTCACTTGTTTACTCATGTCATTACCATTGTTTTGATCGCTGCATTCATTACATATGTTTACAAATAGTATGATCAAGGTTATGATGGCATGTCACTCCAGAAATTATCTTTGTTATCATTTTACCTGCTCGGGACGAGCAGAACTAAGCTTGGGGATGCTGATACGTCTCCGACGTATCGATAATTTCTTGTGTTCCATGCCACATTATTGATGATATCTACATGTTTTATGCACACTTTATGTCATATTCGTGCATTTTCTGGAACTAACCTATTAACAAGATGCTGAAGTGCCAGTTCCTGTTTTCTGCTGTTTTTGGTTTCAGAAATCCTAGTAAAGAAATATTCTCGGAATTGGACGAAATCAACGCCCAGGTTCCTATTTTGCCCGGAAGCATCCAGAACACACGAGAACCGCCAGAGAGGGGGCACAGGGCCACCAAACCCTAGGCCGGCGCGGCCAAGGGGGGGCGCACCCCCCTATAGTGTGGGCCCCCCAGAAGTCCACCGACCTTGCCCTTCCGCCTATTTAAAGCCTCCGTCGCGAAAACCCTGATACGTTCGACGAAACCAGAGAAAACCTTCCAGAGCCACCGCCATCGCGAAGCCAAGATCTGGGGGACAGGAGTCTCTGTTCCGGCACGCCGCCGGGACGGGGAAGTGCCCCCGGAAGGCTCCTCCATCGACACCACCGCCATCTCCATCAACGCTGCTGTCTCCCATGAGGAGGGAGTAGTTCTCCATCGAGGCTCGGGGCTGTACCGGTAGCTATGTGGTTCATCTCTCTCCTATGTACTTCAATACAATAATCTCATGAGCTGCCTTACATGATTGAGGTTCATATGATGATGCTTGTAATCTAGATGTCATTATGCTAGTCAAGTGAGTTTTACTTATGTGATTTCCGGAGACTCCTTGTCCCACGTGTGTAAAGGTGACAGTGTGTGCACCGTGTGGGTCTCTTAGGCTATATTTCACAGAATACTTATTCACTGTTATGAATGGCATAGTGAAGTGCTTATTTATATCTCTTTATGATTGCAATGTGTTTTGTATCACAATTTATCTATGTGCTACTCTAGTGATGTTATTAAAGTAGTTTATTCCTCCTGCACGGTGTAATGGTGACAGTGTGTGCATCCGTGTTAGTACTTGGCGTATGCTATGATTATGATCTCTTGTAGATTATGAAGTTAACTATTGCTATGATGGTATTGATGTGATCTATTCCTCCTACATAGTGTGAAGGTGACAGTGTGCATACTATGTTAGTACTTGGTTTAGTCGAATTGATCTTTCATGCACTCTAAGGTTATTTAAATATGAACATTGAATTGTGGAGCTTGTTAACTCCGGCATTGAGGGTTCGTGTAATCCTACGCAATGGTGTTCATCATCCAACAAGAGTGTAGAGTATGCATTTATCTATTCTGTTATGTGATCAAAGTTGAGAGTGTCCACTAGTGAAAGTCTAATCCCTAGGCCTTGTTCCTAAATCGCTATCGCCGCTTGTTTCTTGTTTTCTTGCATTACTACTGCTGCGTTACTACTGCTTGTTTACTGTCCTGGGCAAAGCACTTTTCTGGTGCCGTTGCCACTGCTCATATATATTCATACCACCTGTATTTCACTATCTCTTCGCCGAACTAGTGCACCTATTAGGTGTGTTGGGGACACAAGAGACTTCTTGCTTTGTGGTTGCAGGGTTGCATGAGAGGGATATCTTTGACCTCTTCCTCCCTGAGTTCGATAAACCTTGGGTGATCCACTTAAGGGAAAACTTGCTGCTGTTCTACAAACCTCTGCTCTTGGAGGCCCAACACTGTCTACAGGAAAAGGAGGGGGCGTAGACCTCAAGCTATTTTCTGGCGCCGTTGCCGGGGAACGAATCAAGACACTCCACCAAGCCCGTCAACTGCCATTAAACCTCCCACGTCAACTACGCGCCAGTTGTGGACAGCAACTACCCTGGTCGAGGAACTTGCTGTGGATGATCAGCTATTGTGAAGCCAATATCTTGCCCTGACCAGTTAAGGTACTCGACTGTTGGTGGTGGCATCTTTTCTGCCATAAACACCTGTCGCGAGATTACTTTCTGAGCTCTATTGGATGGCCTGCCTTTCTGAATCATCGAGACCGCTCCGTTAGAGTTAGGATCGACGTAGGGTGGTGGAGCAGGTGCTGCCGCTATTCTGAGCTGATGTCGATTTTCATCCGTAACCGCGGGAGGAGGTGGCAAGTGAATCTCGCTCCTAGGTCCTTGAGGATTTCTGTGTGCTGCCTGAGCATTTGCATGTCCTGCCCATCTTAACATTGCCTGGAAATTTCGGCAATCCTTTTGCAAGTGTCCTGACTGTCTTTTTTCATTGCTATCGAGAAAGAAATGCATCTGACACGGCCCGTTCATCATCTCTTCGGGAGACACAAAAGGTCTCTGGAACCTTGGCCCGCTATTTTGCCTGTTATCTCTATTGTCGCCTTGATGTGCATTACTTCTCTGGTAGTCATCTCTACTGTTTCCTCCATTGTTTCCCCGAAAGCCAGCCGATATTTGGCCAGGTGCATCGTAACTTGAAAATTGACGAGGGAATCGACGTCTATTTTGAAAATTTCGACTGCGATCTTCCTCTGGGGACCTATGTCGTTTGTTATGTACCGCATCTTCGCCATCTGCCCATCTGTTTGCTATCTCCATTAAAGCTGATACTGTTCTTGGGTTTGTCCCCCCCAAGTCCTCTACGAAATCTCCTCGTCGAACTCCTGCAACAAATGCATCTATCGCTCTTTCGTCAGATATATTTTCTGCCAAGTTTTTGATGATGTTCCACCTTTTAATGTACTTCCTCATTGATTCATCATGCTTTTATCGACATGACCTCAACTCCTCTAGTGTTGCAGGTTTCTTGCAGGTTGATCGGAAATTCTTGATAAACACGTCCTCGAAACTTTCCCAGCTGTCGATGGAACCTGGGGGAAGCTTTTTTATCCATGATCTGGCTGCTCCGCTTAGATGTATCTGGATGCTCTGCATGGCTGTTGCTCTGGTCCCGCCTATCAATTTTACTGTCTTGAGATAATCCACAAGCCAATCCTCAGGGTCTTGCAGGCCATCGAATTTCTTGAAACTATCGGGTAGCTTGAATCCTGATGGAACTCGAGTTTTTCGGACCCGTCGTGTGAAGCATGGGAGTCCACACATGTCCTCTTCAGCAAGTTCTGGTGAATGCCGACGTTCCCTTCTTTCTTGTCGCGCACTATCAACTCTGGCTTGAGTTGTTGTGTCCCTGGCTCCACTTGCTCTTGGTGGATCTTGCACTGCTGCGGTAGGTCTCGGACTATTTTGCCTTGCGGTTCCTTCGGGAGGTGTGGCTGTGAATGCTGCTCCCATGGCTCCACATCCTGCCATGGCCATGTTGTACAGCGCTTCCATTGGATCTCCGGGAGGTGGCCTGGACGCTAAGATGAAGGCTTGTGTCGCCATGTACCCTGCTTCCGGTGTTTTTGGGATAATATTCCCCCTTGTGTCGATTGACATAAAGGACATGTCGAGGTTTTGGATTAGAGTTTCTCTTTCAGCTTCCGGTATATTTTGCAACCGAGATCTTGCTCTCCTCCGAGCTTCTCTATGACTATCTCCCGAAGTTTCTGAATGTCGACTTAATTCCGCTCATCGCCTGCTTGATGCAGAAGCTGCCTCCCTTCTTCTGTTCAAAGCAGCTGTCTGTTTTTCTAACTCTCTTCCAGCTCTGGCGAGTCTATATTGATAAGCTTGCAGTTCTTCGACTGTAGCAGTTGTCTCCATTGGTTCAGAGCCATCCAAAGCTTTCGCAGCTCTATCCCAGGCTGCTTGTGGAAGTTGAACTCTAGCACGCGGTGTGGGCCCGACATATTTAGTGCCCAAACCTCTCCTTAGATCTGAGGGATCGACATAGGGGTTTCCCAAATCGTCGAAAGCCTCTGATGTTTCCTCTTGATCGCGACTTGCTTCTCCGATGGCATAAACTTGGTGATATTTTGGAGTTTTCGCTTTGCCTGGTTCGGTGACACCATCATAGAGATTGGTGAAGACCTTCCCAATAGAGATGGATTTGTCGATGAAGTCGAAGCTATCGGTGTCGCTTGAATCATCGCTTATATAGGAGTCCACCGATGACTCGAAGGACATGTCGCTGAAGATTTTGGCGAGTTTTTCACTTGCCCTGCTGCCGATGAAGCGTGGCAACGAAATCTCCTTGTCGCTTGACTCGACGGATGATACTGAGTTTGAGAGGTCAAAACCATCCGCCGATAATCCCGACGAAATCGGAACTTCGAGACGATACGATCCTTCTTTCTCGACGTGGAAGTGGAATTTTCCAAACGTCATCTTCATGGGCTCCTCCAGATACGCATATGCATCCAAACGGGAGGGCGGGTGAGGAATAAAATCAACGAGACCAGTTTCGATCTGTTTACCTCTCTCCATGATGTTGCTTGCTACTGATGAAGTCGATGATCTTGAACGTGCCATCGAGATCAGCTCCTTGTCGCCTCTAGATCCCACAGACGGCGCCAATTGACAAGGTATTAACTTGTCAATGCCTACAGATTGTAGACTAGGGTTTAGTTGGATGTAGAGGGCAAGTAGATCTCGAAGGTTTCAGCCGAAAAGTACTCGACGAATATGAAAACTAGGGTTTGTTAAACAATGATTCGATGCTTTCTGCGTCCCTCGACTCCCCCTTATATAGGAGGCGGAGCCGAGGGTTTCGTATCGTACAAGTTACAGAGTCCGGGTAGGTTTCTAACTCCTCCCGCAAGATTACAAATAATGCTTCCTATTACAACTCTAGCTTTCCTTAACAATATCTTGGGCTTCCGAACCTTCTTATTCTTCGAGTAGTGGGCCTTCAGTAAACCCCGGGTACCATCATCGGCAGGCCCATTGGGGATGCCTATGTCAGCTGCGCCTCGGAAAAATTTCCCTGCAAGCCCGTGAAAGACTCCATCTACTCTAACAGTAATGGGGAAAGGGTTGGGAAATCTCCCGTGGCGCAGTTTCTCGAAGATGTCGTTGGTGCACACGCCCTACGGCATCTTCGGAAGCTGCGTGATACGTCCAAAACGTATCTACTTTCCCGAACACTTTTGCTATTGTTTTGCCTCTAATTTGTGTGTTTTGGATGCAACTAACACGGACTAACGCTGTTTTCAGCAGAACTGCTCTGGTGTCTCGTTTTTGTGCAGAAATCCAACTTTCGGGAAAAACCTCGGAATTTATGCAGAAGGCCCTATTTTCCCAGGAAACTAACGGAGCCAGAAGGGCAATTGAAGTGGAGGCCCGAGGGCCCCACACCATAGGGCGGCGCGGCCCAGGGGGGGCCGCGCGGCCTGTGGTGTGGCCCCTCGGCCGGCCTCCGACGCCCTCCTTCGGACTATTTATCGGCCTCGACCTAAAAACGCACGGGGAGAAGTCGAAGTCGCGAAACCCTCCGTAACGCCGCCACATCGCGAAACTCCGTCGCGGGAGCCGAGAAGTCTCCGTTCGGCACTCCGCCGGACGGGGAATTGGAGGAGATCATCGCCGCCATCACCGCCAATGCCTCTACATCAACCAGCCATGTTTCCCCCATCCATGTGTGAGTAATTCCCCCGCTGTAGGCCGAAGGGGATGGTAGGGATTGGATGAGATTGGTCATGTAATAGCATAAGATTGTTAGGGCATAGTGCCTAGTGTCCGTAGTTGGTACTTTGATGATATTGTTGCAACTTGTTATGCTTAATGCTTGTCACTAGGGCCCGAGTGCCATGATCTCAGATCTGAACATGTTATTGTTTCATCAAGATAATCATTGTTTATGGTCTTACCTATAAGTTGTATACACATGTCGCTGTCCGGAACCGATGGCCCCGAAGTGACAGAAATCGGGACAACCGGAGGGAATGGTAGCGATGTGAGGATCACATGTGTTCACGGAGTGTTAATGCTTTGCTCCGGTACTCTATTAAAAGGAGTACCTTAATATCCAATAGTTTCCCTTGAGGCCCGGCTGCCACCGGCTGGTAGGACAAAAGATGTTGTGCAAGTTTCTCATTGCGAGCACGCACGACTATATATGGAACACATGCCTATTGATTGCTTTGTACTTGGACACCGTTTTATTATTATCTGCAAATGCCCTGCTATGATTGTTACATGAGTTTCTCTCATCCATGCAACGCCCGTCATCCGTCCCCGTGCCTACAGTATTTTAATCCTGCTGTTTACTAAAATCACTACTGCTGTCTCTGTTACTCTGTTATTTGTTATTTCACTATCGCTATCGCTATAAACACATTACTACTTGATAAACCCTTGCGAGCAAGTCTGTTTCCAGGTGCAACTGAATTGACAACTCCGTTGTTAAGGCTTCCAAGTGTTCTTTGTCTCCCCTTGTGTCGAATCAATAAATTGGGTTTTACTTCCCTCGAAGACTGTTGCGATCCCCTATACTTGTGGGTCATCAAGACTATTTTCTGGCGCCGTTGCCGGGGAGCATAGCTTTATTTGGAAGTTCACTTGGATTAATATTGTTCGCTGCAAATTCTCCATCATGGGTAAACCTCGCGATACTAAGATCGCCATATTGCCATCTACTACAAGAAAAGGTACAATTCTGAATACCTCTGCTGCTCTTGATTCACCATCTGTGATTGATAAACTTGTTTCACCGCCACATGCTTCGCATGCGGGTACATCTGCTGAATCTGAACACTCTCATAATATTGATAATGTTTCTGCTGTGCTTGATGATACTGGTTCATTGGGATCTTTTCTAGATGCTACAATTGCTAGGTCTAGACAAATTGAAAATACTGAAACTCCTAATGCTACTACACCTGTTAGTTCACCTGAACTTGGTTATTTTAGTGATGATCCTGAGGAAGATTATGTGGAGCTTAATGATGATTTTATTGAAAAATGCAATGCTACTACTGATGCAAGAAAAATTAAAAAGTTGCTTGCGTAACATGCCGTTAGATATAAACCGTCTCCTGATCCTAAGTTTGCCACATCTCCTATAAACATTAGGGATAAAGATTATGATTTTTCTCTTGATCTATCTCATATAGCTATTGTTGAGAAAACACCCTTTTGTGGTACTGAAAAAGAAAGTGTTGTTGAACACATGACTGAGCTATCTACTCTTAGTAGCTTGTTTTCTGATGATGTTAAGATGCGTACTTACTTTGTTGCTAAAATATTTCCATTCTCATTAAAGGATGACGCTAAAACTTGGTATAATAATTTGCCACCTAATTCTATTAAAAGTCCGAAAGAATTGCTTGATGTTTTCTTCCGCAAATACTTTCCTGCTAGTGCTCAACATATTGCTTTGCAGAGAATTTATAATTTTAATCGTGGAGATGAAGAGAAATTGCACGAGGCTTGGTCGAGATTCTCGCTCTCTTATTAGAGCTCGACCTGAGCATGATTTGGAAAAGCATGATTTACTTGATATATTTTATAGTGGACTAACCATTGAGTCTAGGGCATACCTGGATAGTTGTGCTGGTTGTGTTTTCAGAAAAGAACTCCAGGGCACGCTGAAGAATTATTGGCTAAAATAAGCCGGAATCATGATGATTGGACTACGCCTGAACCGACTCCAACATTGAAGAAGCGGGGTTTAATTAAATTGAATGATGAAGATATGAGGGAAGCCAAGAAGTCTCTCAAGGAGAAAGGTATTAAATCTGAAGATGTGAAGAATCTACCTCCTATTGAAAATATATGTGAGATAATTCCCCCTTCATCCATGATTGAGGTAAACTCCCTTCAACGCTTTACTAGGGAAGATATTCCGTATTTGAAACCTCCTGCACAATGCTTAGATGAGTTTGATAATTATATTGTTAAGCAAGAAAATTTTAATATGAGAGTAGAGAATCATTTAATGGAAAATTCTCAAGCTATTAGTGAATTGCATGATATTGTGGAGAGAACCTCCAATGATGTTAAGATGCTTGTTAAACATTTTCAAATGATTCAAACTCAAATTGATCAACTCACTAAAGTGCAAAATGACTTGTTAGGGAATAATTCTAAAGAGAAACATGCTTATGAAGTAACAACTAGAGGTGGTGTCTCTACCCAGGATCCTCTATATCCTGAAGGGCATCCCAAAAGAGTTGAACAAGATTCTCAACGCATTGAACCTAGTGCTCATTCTAGGAAGAAAAAGAAGAAGAAACATAAAAATGTTGTAGAATCCTCTGAACCTGTTAATGATCCTAATAGTATTTCTATTTCGATGCTGAACCGAAAGTGGTAATGAACATGATAATGATAATGATAATGATAAGAATGATACTCCGATAAAGAAGAGGTTGAAGAAGAACTGAAAAGCATGCTAAAAATAAAAAGTACACTAAAGAAGATTTTATTGCTGAGAAACATGGTAATGAAAGAGAACCTTGGGTGCAGAAGCAAATGCCTTTTCCTGCTAAGAAATTAAAATCAAAGGAAGAAGAACACTATAATAAATTTTGCGATTGGATGAAACCTTTATTCTTGCAAATCCCTTTGGTCGATGCTATTAAATTGCCACCTTATTCAAAGTATATGAAAGATATTGTTACTAACAAAAGGAAAATCCCCAATGAGGAAATTTCCACTATGCTTGCTAATTACTCTTTCAATGGCAAAATTCCAAAGAAGTTGGGCGACCTGTATACCTACTATTCCTTGTTCTATTAAGAATAATTATGTTAAAACTGCTCTATGTGACTTGGGAGCCGGTGTTAGTGTTATGCCTTTTTCTCTTTATAAGAGACTTTACTTAGATAAGTTGATACCTACTGATATATCTTTGCAAATGGCTGATAAATCTACTGCTATTCCTGTTGGTATATGTGAGAATGTTCCTGTTCAAGTTACTACTAACTGCTTAATATTAACTGATTTTGTTGTGTTGGAAATGCTCGAAGATGATAATATGTCTATTATTCTTGGGAGACCTTTTCTTAACACCATGAGGCTGTTATTGCTTGCAATAAAGGAAAGGTTACTTTCAATGTTGATGATAGGGAGCATACCGTTTATTTTCCTAAGAAGATTGAGAAAGCGTGTGGAGTTAATACTATTTCTAATGTGAGAACTATCAAAGTGGGAACTATTGATTGTCCTATATATGAGCCTAAGGAAGAATATCAAATTCTCGTGATTGGATCCATATCAATACAATTCAAGGTAACATGATTGATTTGAGGTTTATTTCTTCTTATGCTATGTAAAATTTATTTGGTGACAAGACTTGATCAACCTTGTTAATCGGATACTTTTTATATGCATAGAGGAGGTAAACAACATATCTTTCTTCCTCCACTTGCTCTAGTTGCTGTAGCACTTTTAATTTGCAAAGTTCTTTAGTTATTTGAAGATTTCGAAATTTTTCCTGGCCAGTAATAATAAACTAAATACCCAGAAATGTGCGTTTTTCAAAGTTTTCAAAAATTCACAAAAATTATACCGTTGGTCCTATTTTTCGACGAGGCACACAGGAACACCAGAGGATGACCTGTGGGGCACCAGAGGGCGCCAGACCACAGGCCGGCACGGCCAAGGAGGTGGCCGCGCCACCATGTGGTGTGGGCCCCCCTCTGCCCCACTTTGTCATCTCTTTCGCCCAGAACAGTCTCTCTCCCGAAAAACTCGTACCAAGTTCCTCTCACTCGCGTTTTTGCTCCAGAGCTCCGGATTTTTCGATCTCTTTGCTCAGCCCAGATTTCTGTCTGAAATTTGGCACATTTGCTCTTCGGTATGTGACTCCTCCACCCATCCAAGTGGAATTTCGTTTGGTTGAGTACATCTTGAATATTTTGCTGCTGTAGGTAACATGTTTAGTGAGCTTGCATGCTTGTTCTAAGTGGTAGAAACTAGTTTTGATGCATGATTAGTACTCTAGCAAGTTCCTATGGTAGTTTCCCTCAATTATATGTCACCAAATCAAATTTTTATGTCATTTGTTGAAAATTTCAGAGAAGCTATGAAGAAGTTTAGCTTTGGAGAGTTGTTCAAGAAGGGGACAACCAGCACCGGGAGGCCTTCTAGGGCCGCCACCCGGATTAGGCAATCATATAATGAAGATATCCTCGCGCCTAGCTTCGCGCCTGAAGAGGACAACGGTCCTCCTAATGCTTCTACTTTTCCATGTTATGATTTTCTAAGGAATGCAGGGATACTGGAGGATTTCTTAACCCTTGTCAACAGGGCAGGGTTAACCACTTATATGGGCGATGAAAGGGAGCAATACTACTTGCTCACCAAAATCTTCGTCGAGAGTTTCCAGTTCAACAACAAACACTATGAGCCAACAGTTGCGTTCAGGATTTATGGTAATACTGTAACTATGCCATTGAAGGATTTTTGTTGTGCCTTGGATATTGCCCCTGTAGGTACAGCAAGTAGGATTGATGACAACCCCCGGGACTTGCTGGAGCTCTACCGTGGGATCACCGACGATGATTGTCGCACCATTCAGCGGGGCAAGATAAGGAACATTCAACTCCCCACCATTAAATATTTTGCATACTACATTGCTACTAGCATTCTTGGTAGGGAGAACACTAGTAATATCTCTAGCTACCATCTTGCTTTCCTGAATATTACACTTACTGGTCAAACCTCCTATCACCTTGGTGCTCTTATTGCTCGCCGCCTGAATACCAGGGGGCCTATTTTTGGAGGAACCATTGCAATGCGCGTTTTAACATATCTTAATCTTCCTATTGATCCTAATGATGTGCCATTGGCCCCTAGGAGACTTGATATTACTGCTATGAAGAGTCATCATTTTGTTACTACTGACTCTACTTTAGATAGTATGGTGTATAGAATGTTGTTTTCTGACGGGGAGGAGAAGGAAATCCCTCTTCCCCAACCTAGTTTGTTGAGTATTGACAGGCAGTCATGGTCGTGTACTAAGGAGGAGGTGGATGAACATTTGAAGATAAGAGACTTCCACCAGCAACATGACTCCGAGGACGTCGGGACCTCCTACGACCACACCGTCACATATCCGGGTGCTTCTTCTAGCACATACCCGGAATACGACCCATCTTCATATTACGGAGACACTACTTCATGGGATCGATGGGATTGAACTCCACTTAGGCCAAAAGCCTAAGCTTGGGGGGAGGTATACCAGCATCACTCATTCTTTGCATATTATGGTTGCTGGATACTTGTACATACTTGTTTTGTTCGATTGAGTGGTTTTCTAATGAGAGGAAGATGATATTTGGGGAAGTGCTGCCTGAAAACAGATTCTGGAACGTTACCGTAAAAATCGTCAAAAATAGCCAGAGCGTCATTTTGAGCTGCAAATTTTTGTGTAGGTTCCCCAGGTTGTTATCTAACTTTCATTAGTTGAACACTTTTCGATCTGAGCAACGTAAGATTTTTGTTAAAATCGATTTCTGTACTGCTGTCAGGTTTTGGCAGATTTCTGCCATTTCGCTTTTCTGTGTTTCTTTTAGTTTGCTATTTCTTGATTTCGCTTTGTTTCCTTCCCAAAACACAAAAATACCAAAAATATTTCTGTTATTTCTCTTCACCATTTGTTTGCTTTAGTTTCTTGCATTTGTTTCACTTTATTTGCTATTGCTAGTTTGCTATAAGAAAACCCAAAAGATTTTGCTTTGTTTGTTTGTTTCCTCTTGTTCTTATTTGCAATTTGAAAACACCAAAAATATTTGCTGTTCTTCTCTGGTTTGTAAAGTTCTTTATGAGTTCAATGGTCTTCGGTGGCTGGAGCGTGGTTTTCATTTCATATTATCCAAGCTGCACAAGTGAAAAGGCAATAATGACGATCTACGACAATCTGATTGTGGTGAGAGGCTGGTATGAACTCTATTTGTTTTCATTTTTGTACATATACTCATCCATGTGAGCATGCTTAGTTGGTTCATGTGAGGTATATGTTATTTGGGAAAGTCTAGTAGTTCATGACCTCTCATGTTTAGCTCCAATTTATTAATATGAGTAGCATGTCATGTATGTTTGTTTGCATTGTTTTATTCATAAGTAAGTATGGCATTGTGGTATCCTCCTCTGAATAATTCATTTATATCGACTTGGCACATGCTCACGCATGCATATGACTGAACAAAAAGTCAATTAAGCCTCGATGATTTATATTGCTTCAGAGTTCTTGTATCACTTTTATGCCTCCGTTAATTTATTTTGCCGCAAGCATGATTATGACAGATTCGCTCTCTTGATTTGTCGCTCCCTAGTCTATTGCTAGCCTTCACTTGTACTGAGCGGGAACGCTGCTCGTGCTTCCAAACACCTGAAAACCAAGTTGTTCCAAAAGTGTCCACCATAAATACCTATGCATGGCATTTCAAACCATTCCAAGTAAATTCTCATGCGCTACCTTTAAAACCTTCAAAATGCTTCTCAATTTGTGTTTATGTTTCATAGCTCATGAGGAAGTATGTGGTGTTTAGCTTTCAACCTTGTCATTTACTTTTGACGGACTCTCATATGGACTAGTGGCACATCCGCTTATCCAATAATTTTGCAAAAAGAGCTGGCAATGGGATTCCCAGTCCCGAATTAATTAACTTAATTAGACACTCCTCCATGGTTTGTGATTGTTGGACGGCACCCGAAGGATTCGGTTAGCCATGGCTTGTGTAAGCAAAGGTTGGGGGGAGTGTCATCATCATAATAAAACCAAAATAAAAAAGGCACTCCTTCATGGTATGAGATTGTTGGCAGTGCACCCGAGGATTCGGTTAGCCATGGTTTGTGAAAGAAAGGTTGGAAGGAGTGCCAAATAAATATGCAATAATTCATGGGAGCCGCTCTTGAAAGTCCGGTTGGCGAGGTAGTTAGTGTACCCATTACCATTCGTTGACAACAACAAACACCTCTCAAAATAATTTTACTCCTGTCTTTATAAAAATGAAAAGCTCTAGCGCATGTTAATCCTCGCTTCCCTCTGCGAAGGGTCAATCTTTTACTTTTATGTTGTGTCTCCATTATTTCTTTGAGCACTATCTTGAGAGCACAACTGTCATTCTTAGTACAATATGCTTGTCTCAAAATATGATTGATTGTGGTATAACTTTGATGCATTTATCTTTTGACAATCACTACTTCTAGTCTTTCTATGAACTCCAGAGGTGCCCGGGCATTTATGTTTTGCCAACCAAATACAGGCCAGCGAGATACCACTTTATCATACTCTCTTATGAACATTGCAATCTTGCTTATACACATGATTCATGATGCTTCTTATTAATTGTTGGTACCTCTCCATGATTGACATAGCTGTTAGATGATCTTATTTGCATATATCTCATTATGAACTGCTCGAGTATTAGCCATAGCATGAGAATATATACATCATATGAGCAAATGTGTTCGTGAAAGTTCTTTTATCGCTCAGTTGTTAATCGAATTGCTTGAGGACAAGCAATAAGCTAAGCTTGGGGGGAGTTGATACGTCCAAAACGTATCTACTTTCCCGAACACTTTTGCTATTGTTTTGCCTCTAATTTGTGTGTTTTGGATGCAACTAACACGGACTAACGCTGTTTTCAGCAGAACTGCTCTGGTGTCTCGTTTTTGTGCAGAAATCCAACTTTCGGGAAAAACCTCGGAATTTATGCGAAGGCCCTATTTTCCCAGGAAACTAACGGAGCCGTAAGGGCAATTGAAGTGGAGGCCCGAGGGCCCCACACCATAGGGCGGCGCGGCCCGGGGGGGCCCGCGCGGCCTGTGGTGTGGCCCCCTCGGCCGGCCTCCGACGCCCTCCTTCGGACTATTTATCGGCCTCGACCTAAAAACGCACGGGAGAAGTCGAAGTCGCCGAAACCCTCCGTAACGCCGCCACATCGCGAAACTCCGTCGCGGGAGCCGAAGTCTCCGTTCGGCACTCCGCCGGACGGGGAATTGGAGGAGATCATCGCCGCCATCACCGCCAACGCCTCTACATCAACCAGCCATGTTTCCCCCATCCATGTGTGAGTAATTCCCCCGCTGTAGGCCGAAGGGGATGGTAGGGATTGGATGAGATTGGTCATGTAATAGCATAAGATTGTTAGGGCATAGTGCCTAGTGTCCGTAGTTGGTACTTTGATGATATTGTTGCAACTTGTTATGCTTAATGCTTGTCACTAGGGCCCGAGTGCCATGATCTCAGATCTGAACATGTTATTGTTTCATCAAGATAATCATTGTTTATGGTCTTACCTATAAGTTGTATACACATGTCGCTGTCCGAAACCGATGGCCCCGAAGTGACAGAAATCGGGACAACCGGAGGGAATGGTAGCGATGTGAGGATCACATGTGTTCACGGAGTGTTAATGCTTTGCTCCGGTACTCTATTAAAAGGAGTACCTTAATATCCAGTAGTTTCCCTTGAGGCCCGGCTGCCACCGGCTGGTAGGACAAAAGATGTTGTGCAAGTTTCTCATTGCGAGCACGCACGACTATATATGGAACACATGCCTATTGATTGCTTTGTACTTGGACACCGTTTTATTATTATCTGCAAATGCCCTGCTATGATTGTTACATGAGTTTCTCTCATCCATGCAACGCCCGTCATCCGTCCCCGTGCCTACAGTATTTTAATCCTGCTGTTTACTAAAATCACTACTGCTGTCTCTGTTACTCTGCTGCTGTTATTTCACTATCGCTATCGCTATAAACCTGTTACTACTGATAAACCCTTGCGAGCAAGTCTGTTTCCAGGTGCAACTGAATTGACAACTCCGTTGTTAAGGCTTCCAAGTGTTCTTTGTCTCCCCTTGTGTCGAATCAATAAATTGGGTTTTACTTCCCTCGAAGACTGTTGCGATCCCCTATACTTGTGGGTCATCACTGCGCCTCGGAAAAATTTCCCTACAAGCCCGTGAAAGAGTCCATCTCCATTGTTAATATCTTACATACAATAACATCATTACACAGAAGTGATTTCCATATTGAGATACACAAGTTATGATCCCTATCTAGTCTTCTGAGTTTTCTTCGTGTGTTTCCCTTTCTTCTGATTGCGACGCAACCATGGACAATCTTCATTATTTAAGATGATGCTTGGGTCAGTTTTTACCTTGAAGGGTGGAATATCATCAAACTTATTATAATCTTCTGGCATGTCTGTCTTGTCCTCTACTCCAACGATGTTTCTTTTTCCTGAAAGAACTATGTGGCGCTTTGGCTCATCGTAGTCATTCCGTACTGCGGGTCTACCTGTACCCCGTCTTTCAGGTTGAACCATTTGCACCGGGACAAAGGGACCTTGAAATTAGGTCCATAGTCAAGTTCTCATATCTCCTCTATGTACCCATAATATGTGACCTTCTTCCCATTGTCATCTGGTGCATCAAAGCGGACACCACTGTTTTGGTTGGTGCTCTTTTTATCTTGGGCGAACGTGTAAAATGTATTCCCATTAATCTCGTACCCTTGAAAAGTCGATATAGTCGAAGATGGTTGCTTGGCCAAGAAGTATAGCTGCTCGTCATCGGTGACATTCATGAGACGTGTTTGCAACCAACCGCCAAAAGTCTTCATGTGTTCTCCATCAACCCAATCTTCACGTTGCTCCGGGTATTCAGAGCGTAAGATATCCTTGTGTTCCTCTTTGTATGGAGCCACAAAGATGGAATTATGTAGAACTGTGTAGTGTGCTTGAGTGAAAAAATGTCCGTTCATACACATTGTTGCTTTATTTCCTAGCTTGCCTTTTCCACGCAGTCTCCCCTCATAGCGCGATTCAGGAACACCGATCGGCTTAAGGTCTGGAATAAAGTCAACACAAAACTCAATGACCTCCTCTGTTCCATAGCCCTTGGAGATGCTTCCTTCTGGCCTAGCACGGTTATGAACGTACTTCTTTAAGACTCCCATGAATCTCTCAAAGGGGAACATGTTGTGTAGAAATACAGGACCGAGAACGTCAATCTCTTCGACCAGGTGAACTAGGAGATGTGTCATAATATTGAAGAAGGATGGTGGGAACACCAACTCGAAGCTGATTAGACATTGCACCACATCCTTCTGTAAATTTTGTAGAGTTAGTGGATTGATCACCTTCTGAGAAACTGCATTGAGGAACGCACATAGCTTCACAATGGGTACTCGAACATTTTCCGGCAGAAGTCCCCTCAATGCAACCGGAAGTAATTGTGTCATAATCACGTGACAGTCATGAGACTTTAGGTTTTGAAACTTTTTCTCTGACATGTTTATTATTCCCTTTATATTCGATGAGAAGCTAGACGGGACCTTGATGCTACTCAGGACTTCAAAAAAGATCTCCTTCTCTTCTTTGGTAAGAGCGTAGCCGGCAGGACCTTGATACTTTCAGGTTGTTTCCTTCGTGGATACTCTGCTGGTCCTGCCGTGCATCCGGTGTATCTTTTGTCTTTCCATACACGCCCAAGAAGTTTAGCAGGTTCACACAAAGATTTTTTGGCGCGTGCATCACGTCGATTGCAGAGTGAACCTCTAGGAATTTCCAGTAGGGTAGCTCCCAAAATATAGACTTCTTCTTCCACATGGGTACGTGTCCGTCAACATCATGCGGAACAGATTGTCCGCCATGACCCTTTCCAAAGATCACTTTTAAATCCTTGACCATATCATATATAACATCCCCAGTAGGGCGGGTAGGCTTCGTTCAGTTATCTACCTCACCTCTGAAATGCGTTCCTCTCTTTCTTACGTGATGTTGTTTTGGAAGAAATCGACGATGCCCCACGTACACATTCTTGTTTCCCAAATATATACTGTGAGTCTCACCTAAACAGTGTGTGCATGCATTGTATTCCTTGTTTGACTGCCCTGCAATGATACTAAGAGCAGGCCAATCATTGATGGTTACAAACAACAACGCTCGTAGGTTAAATTCCTTTTGTTCGTGCTCATCCCACACAGGTACACCTTCGTCACGCCACAACTGTAAAAGTTCTTCAACCAATGGCCTCAGGTACACATCAATGTCACTGTCGGGTTGCCTCGGGCCCTGGATGAGCACTGGCATCATAATGAACATCCGCTCCATGCACAACCAAGGAGGAATGTTATAGATACATAGAGTCACTGGCCAGGTGCTATGACTGAAGCTCTGCTCCCCGGAAGGATTAAAGACATCTGTACTTAGACCAAATCTTAAATTCCTTGCGTCATCTGAAAATGACTTGAACTCTCTATCGATTTTTCTCCACTGCGACCCGTCAGCGGGGTGTCTCAGCATCACATCTTTCTTACGGTCCTCTTTGTGCCATCGCAACAACTTGGTATGCTCTTTGTTTTGGAACAAACGTTTCAACCGTGGTATTATAGGAGCATACCACATCACCTTCGTAGGAACCTTCTTCCTGGGGGGTGGACTCGCCCTCAACATCGCCAGGGTCATCTCGCCTGATCTTATACCTCAATGCACTACATACCGGTCATGCATTCAAATTCTCGTACTCCTCGCGGTAGAGGATGCAGTCATTGATGCATGCATGTATCTTCTGCACCTCTAATCCTAGAGGGCAGACAACCTTCTTTACTTCGTACGTACTACAGGGCAATACGTTCTCCCCTAGAAGCATCTTCTTTATTATTTTCAGCAACTTTTCAAATCTCTTGTCAGACGTACCATTATCTGCATTCCATTGCAGCAATTCCAGCGTGGTACCCAGCTTTTTCTAGCCATCTTCACAATTTGGGTACAATAGTTTGTTGTGATCCTCTAACATTTTCTCCAACTTTAACCTCTCCTTTTCACTTCCGCAGTTTATCTTCGCATCACGAATGGCCCGATCCAAATCATCATCGGGGTCATCAAAAATCGGCTCATCAAAAATGGGCTCTTCTTCAGCTTCGTCTTCCCCCATTCTACTATCACCGTCTTCAGTGAACATAGGATAGTTGCCACTATCCTCTTCTTCTTCGTTGTCTTCCAATATAACCCCTCTTTCTCCGTGCTTGGTCCAACAATTATAGCTGGGCATGAAACCATTCTCCAGCAGGTGGACGTGAAGGGTCTTTGAGGTAGAGTAATCCTTCATATTCTTACAGGAACTACATGGACAATAGATGAAACCATTCGACCGCCTGTTTGCCCCAGCCACGTTGAGAAAATAATGCATGCCATTAATGAAGTCGGGATGGCACCGGTCACCGTACATCCATTGTCGACTCATATAGAGGCGACCTTTGGTACCGGTTTGTTAGATGAACCGGTACCAAAGGTCATTAGCCCCACCCCGCGCCTGAAATTCGGCCGAAGACCTTTCGTACCGGTTCCTAACACGAACCGGTACGAATGCTCCTCGCCTGCCTGAGGGAACCGGTATTAAAGGCTTACACGGTTGCCCTTTTTCTACTAGTGATACATGTGGACTTAATTGCAGAGTTCTCGGGAGGATTATCAGGTTGTTCACTCAAGTAATCAAACAGCCATATACTGTGATATGTCGCAAGTTTCGAACTAAATAACATTTCTTGAATGTACACTTTTATGAAGATTTTTTTACTGTAAGAACCCATCTGTATTAGTGAGAATCTGAGATGGTCCAGCAATATAAGTAGTCTCCATCGGCTCCAGACAGTCTAGCAATACATAATTTTATGACGCCTTCATCATTCAGATATGGTGCTTTTGCACTCAGGAACATATGCTCCTAATTTTTTTAATGCATTCTAAACATATTTTAAGAGGTTAAAAAGATTTGATAAAATATGTAGCATGTACATCTTGATGTTCAAAGTTGATCACGAAAAAATGATATCTTTATGTCATACGTAAAAAAGACTCTTCGTGAGATATTTATTTATGTATTTTTTGCATTGGACACAAAACAAATTGATTGTCCGCAAAACTTGATGTGTGCACATAGAATGCAAACTTTTCGTTTGAAACATTTTTCACATTTTAAAATATTTTTTGTGGTGGCAGAAGCATATGCACATGGGCTTAAAAGTGCATTTCGGTAATCTATATTGTTTGTTGGCGTATGGCAGGAGCATATGCACATGGGTTCAAATATGTCATGTACATAAAGAAAACGAGTTTTATGTTGTTTATATGTGATGCTACCTTACCCATTTTGATCATGTAGTTGTTGGTTGGTACTGCTCCATCAATAGCATGGCCATGACCTGCTCGCTTAGTATATAAAAATCCGATTTCTGGTGCTAATGAAGTACGGAGTATATGATATAAAAGTCTCCAATAATTCACAATCCGCTGAGAGCTTAAATTACACTTGTGCCAAACAAGGTCTGAGTGTTCATTTAAGCAGCAGCTCCTCTGCTCATACCTCATAGTACTTCATACAACTTCCAAGAAAGCATATCGAGATATGGGCAGCAACGAGCAGACGGGAAGAGTCGCCGCGGACCATGTCCGGATCATATCTCGGCGCATGATCAAGCCGCCGTCGGACTCGGAGGAGGCTGTGAACATCCACCTCACGCCCTGGGACCTCTGCCTCCTCACCATAGACTATGTTCAGAAGGGTATACTCCTGCCCAAGCCGCCCGCCGGCGCAGCCGGGGAGCGTCTCGTCGACACCCTCGCGTCCTCTTTCGCGCGCGCCCTGGGCAAGTTCTACCCCTTCGCCGGCCGGCTAGTCGCGGAGCCTCACGACGGCGGGACTGTCGGTGTGCTGTTGCGGTGCACGGGAGAAGGCGCTGAGTTCATCCACGCGGTGGCGCCCCGCGTCGCCGTCGCGGACATCATCGGCTCGTTACACATCTCTTTTGTGGTCTGCGAACTCTTCCCGCTCAACCATGTGCTCAGTGCGGACGCCGCGACGGAGTCGCTTCCTGTGCTATCAGCGCAGGTCACCGAGCTCGCCGACGGCGTCTTCATCAGCATGTCGATGAACCACTCCGTAGGCGACGGCACCGCCTTCTGGGAGTTCTTCAACACCTGGTCAGAGATCAACCGAGGCGGCGTCGATCTGCAAGAGGTACGTACGCCGGCACCGGCGCACCAGCGGTTTTTCATCGACACCAGCCCCGTGCCGATCCGCCTGCCGGTCAGCAAGCTGCAGGACGTCGTCCGGCGGTTCGAGCGCCCGACGGTACAAGAATGCTTCTTCACCTTCTCCTCTGCGAGCATCCAGAAGCTCAAGGCCAGGGCGAACAGCGAGACGGACGCCACCGTCGTCGCAATCTCCTCGCTCCATGCCCTGCTCGCGCACGTCTGGCGGGCGGTGTCCCGTGCTCGGCGCCTCCCACCGGGGCAGGAGACGTCTCACTCTCTGCTCATCGGATGCCGGGGACGTGTGAAGGGCATACCAGAGGGTTACTTGGGCAACGCAGCGGTGTTCGGCAAGGCGAGCTCCACCGTCGGCGAGATCCTAGACAAGGGGCTAGGCTGGACGGCGTGGCAGCTGAGTCGCGTGGTGGCGTCGTTCGACGAGGCTGCCATGGCGGACTGGGTGGATCGCTGGACCCGGGAGCCGAATTTCGTCTACGCGGGGGATAAGTCGGTCGGAGGTGCAGGTGCTGCCGTCGCGACTAGGAGCTCACCGCGTTTCGACGTGTTTGGGAACGACTTCGGATGGGGAAAGCCGGTTGCCGTGAGGAGCGGCCCCGGCAACAAGACGGACGGGAAGGTGACAGTGTTTGAGGGGGGTGAGCATGGAGGGAGCATGTCGCTGGAGGTGTGCATCGCGCCGGATGCGCTGCAGAGGCTTCTCGTCGACGAGGAGTTCATGGACGTTGTGACCGTGAGCATGCCGTATGTGGTCAGCTCATCATAAGCGATATTTTTAGTCATGGATCGACTTTCCCTAGAAAAGGTGCACTATTTTACGACGCACGAAAAATGTTTTCTGTGAATTTTAAAAATTCCGAATTTTTATTTTCTGTTGTTCCGAAAAAACATTGCATATAGTAATAGATGCAGCTATGTGTACACGAATTGTTTCGTAAAAAAAAAGGTACGTGTGCACGAATTTTGATGCTTAAATATGAGTATGTCTGGTCTATATAGAAAAGATAAGAATACAATCTCAGACTATGCAATTAAGTTTCAAAAATTGTAACTTGATATGTAACTTAACGGCACATATAGAGCATGATTGGTTGCCTCGCCCAACTTCGAAATTCCTAGGGGCAAGTGATGGAATGGGGGCGTGTCCACCGAGAAATGTGATTTGAGTCATATTCTTCACTTTGTTTGTCTGGCTGGCTTGCATCGGCGGGTATCCAGGTGTCGCTTGGATGAGACACTGTTTAGCGAGGAACTTGTGGAAGGCTTGGGCTATCCTCGTATCCTTAGGGCGTGTTTGGTAGGCTGCATGTTCCTTGCATCGGTCCAGCTTTTTTTGGCCCGTTTGGTTACCTAGTCGACGCCGCGTTCTTGTAGGAACCGGTTCTCAAAGCACCCTCGGGCCAGGCTCTGGAGGAACGCCCGGTTCGGCCGTTTCTAGCGGGCCACCCCCATTTCCGTAGAAATTGGAGAACGCGCCGTCCTCGCAGAGCCACCGCGGGAGATGGCGGGAGCTCGCGCGGGACGGCAAAATCTTGGCGCCATGAATTCGGTCACCGCGCTTGAATTTTCGCCACCGTATATAGGGGTGGCTCTCTCACCGGCAAATCCAAATCCCATATTTCCACCCATTTTGAGCTCATCCACCATCCCCGATCTAGCGATATGGCCGGCTCTACCTCACCCGCACGGTCGGCGAGGCTTGCGGCGGCGACGGCGGCTGTGGCGGCGGCTACTGGCCGCGGAGGATGGTCGTCTTGTTCATCTGCGTTGATGACTTCGGTTGTGGTAAGCTTCTGCAAACCCTAGCCTTAGATCTACATCTTATGGGTACACAACCGGGGTCTGAACGAATCCATTGTAGGACATTCCTTCGTCGCTGGTGGAGATTGTGGAGGTTTTCCAGGTTCCATCTGACTCTACGATGGGGACGGTGGTGCTGCCTGCATCTTCCACTGGGACGGTGGTGCTGCCTGCATCTTCGCCAGGGTCCCCTGCTTCCCCTACATCGGTGCTGCATGTGGTTCCTTTGACTGTAAGACCGATCTTACCTACCTCGATGTTCTTTGATGTGGTACTGGTAGTTCATAGATCTGCTAGTGCTTAAGGATGTCCATGTGGTAGTTCATTGATCTGCTAGTGTTTGTCATGTAGGCCATCATACCTTTGGGCACCCCTGATCTGTTTGCACCAACTGTGAATGATAGTCATCTCTGATAGCAAGCAAACCAGGCATGGTTTGGAAACCTGAGCTATCAGAGTTTGTGCTGAACCGGTTGGTTCAGCTCGTCCGTTGCGGCGTCTGCTTCAACATGGGAATCAAAGAGCAGCAGATGAAGAAGGTAGCCGCGGATGTTCTTGCATTCGCCGGCGTACATGTCACCACTCTTCAGCTGTACAAGCACATCAGAAACTGGAAGACGAAGTGGAGCGTGATCATGAAGATGAAATCCGATCGCATTCTGGACTGGAGCGAAGATGGTTGCTGCTTCTACGGCGGTGATGAAGGGGCGGCGGACGAGTACATCATGGTACGAATCCTCATTGAGCTCCTGCATTGATCTGAAAGTATATACATGTCAATGTCGTCCGCACTAACATGTGTTCCTTGCCGATTGTGCAGCGGTACCCGAAGCACCGTCAGTACGTCCGCACCCCGATCACCAACTACGCTCAGATGAAGACGATCTTCACTCCCCGGTTCGTCTGCAAGGCGTAGCTGTTCCAGCCTAACTTGCTGGTCAGGGCTATCGACTTCATTGCAGACAATGAAGCCGAGTATGCCGTCTACCGTAAGCTGCAGCCACTGGAGAGGAGGAGTTGGCTTAGGACCTGGCTCCGCAACTAGTTTTCTGCCTAGTGCTTCTCCTTCCTTCTCATGATCCGCTGATTTTGGGAGGTGATCGTGTATCCCTCCATTAGCTAGGACTTGCTACAACCTGATCCCCAGTTTGTAATGATGAACTTGTTTGAGGTGGTATATACTAACCCCTCGTGACGAACCTGTGATGCATGATGAAGTAGTTGCTTCGTTCGTGATGCATCGCCCACTAAGTACTAGTTGTTGTGTATTACCAGCATCTTTTCTGATGAACTGAATCTCATGTGTGATGTTATTCAGTACTGGGTAACCTCACCACTCTAAGTGAAGGGGTTACCATGTCACTGAGCTATCTGCAACCAAACAGGCTATGGGTTGCACGACCTGGGAAGAATGGGCTGGAAACGGGCAACCAGACGATGGGGCATGGGTTCCTTCTCCGGCGCGCAAAAGGCCGCACAGGCTACCAAACGACCCGCCAAAAGTGGAACATGGCCCGTTCACGACGCGCAATGCCTCCCATCTCGCTGGCGCAGGCATGCAGGAATTCGGTCCAGGCAACCAAACGCGCCCTTACTCTTTGGTACTTACTCATTATTATTATGCGGCAATCATATGTTTGGTTGCATACGAGCTCAGCTTTATCATCACCTCTTTTCCACATGGTGATCTTATCACTCACCTCCAACCTACCACAATATGCTCCCACACCACCATCCACGAAGCCAGGCACCACGCCGACACTCCGAAATAACACTACATGCTGCGGTCGCTGATGGTGACCAAGGTGGTTACACTGCCTACATGCAAGACACCTCTCACACTTGAGAAAACGACCTCAGATTTTCTAAAACTAGAAGGATACCTCGTGCGTTACATCGGGAATTTCTTTCATAACTCTATTTTGTAAAAAAACAAAAGGATAAAAGTTGATTGGAATAGGATGTTACCTGTAGGAACATGCAGGATTCAATTGGCGTAAATAGTCAAGAGGCTAACTTAAAAAACTGACTTGAAATGGTTATGTAGTTGGCTACTAAAAACTGATAATATGGATAATTAGATGGCTTAAAAAATCGATGATGTGGCTTGCATGTAGAGTATTAGTGAATGTTAGTGAGGGGTGACATGGACAATTGGATGGCTAATAGAATGGATGATGTGGATAGCTTACATGTTGAGATAGATAACTTAAATAACCCTCCAGTGGGGTTTTGCTTTTTAAGAGATATAGGTTTGACCTAAATTGTGGGTAAATTAAAACTTGAGAACCTAAATTTTTGTTTTCAGTGTGAAAACTTTCTGTGATAATAACCTTAACCCAAATCAACACACTTTCTAAGTTTTTGAATTAAAAATTGAGGTTTGACCTTGGTCAACTTTGATTAAAATTATTTGAATCAAAAACCTAAGTCTTTGATTCAAATATTCCTGAATAACTACCTCATGCTATAATACACATTCTCAAACTTGAACTCAATAATGATCGTATAAAACACTCTCAAAAATGAGTTTGGAGAAAATGCTAAGTTCCTATTCAGAGGTGCGGATGAGAATGACCTTGAGGTCCCGACCCCTATATAGAAACCTTCCCTTCTGGCATTTTATGAAGGAGAGGTGCCGGTGAGAATGACCTTGAGGTCCCGACCCCTATATAGAAACCTTCCCTCCTAGCATTTTATGAAGGCTCAGAATTTTCGGCCGCGCTGGCTTTCGTAGTATCGAAAGAAACACATACTCGTATAAATGCAGGTCTACAAGTCTCTCAAACTCACATGGTCGGACGCACCGCACACCTAGAAAGTATCCTTGTTCCCCTATTCTTCCGTTTTTTTCTTAATGTTGGTAGCTTGGGAGCATTTTTATTTCCCTCGAACTTGTGGAAATTTTTGCACCATGTTGGAGGCTGAATTTCCCTTGGTCCTATAGTGTGTTATCTTCTTCGCATGCCTTCTTTTCAATGTCTAGAGATCCAATTAGACTCTCAACAGATAACTCATGCCTCATGTATTTCAGAGAAGTAAATAAAAAGTTCATACATGTAGAAGGAAGCTTGGTCATAATGCATCCCATGAAAAAACTTGATCGGCGGTACACACTTAAGAAACTGTTGAGTTACTTAGCCATAATCTATATCTCATGAAGCTTTTGTACCACAACTAGATTGACAACAATCTTGTAGTCCATCAACTTCTCATAGGAACCAAACTAGGAGTCTAGTGCATCAAATAGTTCTTTGGAATCGCAAATATGCATATACACATCAACCAAAATGTCTCCAAGCACGCTTATAACAACACCCACAACGACTATATTAGCCTACATAAACATGTTACCATGTTCATGAGTAAGTGGACCTCTGGAAGTGACATTTGCGACCGAGTGCATGTTCGTAGCCATGAACTACATGATGGTTTTGGCCTTATATCTCTTAAAGTGAGCACCCGTAAACAAGCTCAGTTTCATAGCACCATTTTATCCAAACAACAACAAAAATCTTAAAGAAATAAGGTATTGGATTGTTGGAATATTAAACAATTTCCATGTGAGTGGAATTAGCGAACACGAATCCACATATCCACTAGTAAATCTAATCACATATAATAAACTAGGAATATCTAGAAGATCTACATATGGACCAAATACTAATGCAAACAAACAAATGAGAAGCACATATGTGTTGTCCATGAATACCACCACCACAACATCACCGTTGTCGTTATCGGCCATGTTGGTGAAGAGGTTGTATCCAAATGTCAGATTCATAGACGAAGTAATCATGTAGTTGGTGCAAATGTAGTCAAACAAAACCAAGAAGTCATGCCGAGATGGTAGCAAAAAAAACTCAATGCGGGATATCAAGGGGCGGGGTTTTAGATGGTCGTTGATGTCTACGCCCCCTCCTTTTCCTGTAGACAGTGTTGGGCCTCCAAGAGCAGAGGTTTGTAGAACAGCAGCAAGTTTTCCCTTAAGTGGATCACCCAAGGTTTATCGAACTCAGGGAGGAAGAGGTCAAAGATATCCCTCTCATGCAACCCTGCAACCACAAAGCAAGAAGTCTCTTGTGTCCCCAACACACCTAATAGGTGCACTAGTTCGGCGAAGAGATAGTGAAATACAGGTGGTATGAATAAGTATGAGCAGTAGCAACGGTGCCAGAAAATAGCTTGCTGGCGTGTAGTTGATGGTGGTAGTATTGCAGCAAAGAGTAACGCAAAGAAAACAGTAAACAAGCAGCGATAGCAGTATTTAGGAACAAGGCCTAGGGATTAGACTTTCACTAGTGGACACTCTCAACTTTGATCACATAACAGATTAGATAAATGCATACTCTACACTCTTGTTGGATGATGAACACATTGCGTAGGATTACACGAACCCTCAATGCCGGAGTTAACAAGCTCCACAATTCAATGTTCATATTTAAATAACCTTAGAGTGCATGAAAGATCAATTCGACTAAACCAAGTACTAACATAGTATGCACACTGTCACCTTCACACTATGTAGGAGGAATAGATCACATCAATACCATCATAGCAATAATTAACTTCATAATCTACAAGAGATCATAATCATAGCATACGCCAAGTACTAACACGGATGCACACACTGTCACCATTACACCGTGCAGGAGGAATAAAACTACTTTAATAACATCACTAGAGTAGCACATAGATAAATTGTGATACAAAACACATTGCAATCATAAAGAGATATAAATAAGCACTTCACTATGCCATTCATAACAGTGAATAAGTATTCTGTGAAATATAGCCTAAGAGACCCACACGGTGCACACACTGTCACCTTTACACACGTGGGACAAGGAGTCTCCGGAGATCGCATAAGTAAAACTCACTTGACTAGCATAACGACATCTAGATTACAAGCATCATCATATGAATCTCAATCATGTAAGGCAGCTCATGAGATTATTGTATTGAAGTACATAGGAAGAGAGATGAACCACATAGCTACCGGTACAGCCCCGAGCCTCGATGGAGAACTACTCCCTCCTCATGGGAGCAGCAGCGGTGATGAAGATGGCGGTGGAGATGGCAGCGGTGTCGATGGAGAAGCCTTCCGGGGGCACTTCCCCGTTCCGGTGGCGTGCCGGAACAGAGACTCCTGTCCCCCAGATCTTGGCTTCGCGATGGCGGCGGCTCGAAGGTTTACGTGGGTTTCGTCGAACGTCATAGGGTTTTCGCGACGGAGGCTTTAAATAGGCGGAAGGGCAGCCTCGGAGGGGCTGGGGCCACCACACCATAGGGCGGCGCGGCCCCCTCCGGCCGCGCTGCAGTGGTGTGGGGCCCCTGTGGCTTCCTCCGCGGCTCTCGGGTGTTCTGGATGCTTCCGGTGAAAATAGGAACCTGGGCGTTGATTTCGTCCGATTCCGAGAATATTTCTTTACTAGGATTTCTGAAACCAAAAACAGCAGAAAACAGGAACTGGCACTTCGGCATCTTGTTAATAGGTTAGTTCCAGAAAATGCACGAATATGACATAAAGTGTGCATAAAACATGTAGATAACATCAATAATGTGGCATGGAACATAAGAAATTATCGATACGTTGGAGACGTATCAGCATCCCCAAGCTTAGTTCTGCTCGTCCCGAGCAGGTAAAACGATAACAAAGATAATTTCTGGAGTGACATGCCATCATAACCTTGATCATACTATTTGTAAAGCATATGTAGTGAATGCAGCGATCAAAACAATGTATATGACATGAGTAAACAAGTGAATCATATAGCAAAGACTTTTCATGAATAGCACTTCAAGACAAGCATCAATAAGTCTTGCATAAGAGTTAACTCATAAAGCAATAATTCAAAGTAAAGGTATCGAAGCAACACAAAAGAAGATTAAGTTTCAGCGGTTGCTTTCAACTTGTAACATGTATATCTCATGGATATTGTCAACATAGAGTAATATAACAAGTGCAATATGCAAGTATGTAAGAATCAATGCACAGTTCACACAAGTGTTTGCTTCTTGAGGTGGAGAGAAATAGGTGAACTGACTCAACAATGAAAGTAAAAGAATGGTCATCCATAGAGGAAAAGCATCGATTGCTATATTTGTGCTAGAGCTTTTATTTTGAAAATATAAAGAGAGCATAAAAATAAAGTTTTGAGAGGTGTATGTTGTTGTCAACGAATGGTAACGGGTACTCTAACCCCCTTGCCAGACAAACCTTCAAAGAGCGGCTCCCATTTTATTTTATTTTTGTGTGGCACTCCTTCCAACCTTTCTTTCACAAACCATGGCTAACCGAATCCTCGGGTGCCTGCCAACAATCTCATACCATGAAGGAGTACCTTTTTATTTTAGTTTTATTATGATGACACTCCTCCCAACCTTTGCTTACACAAGCCATGGCTAACCGAATCCTTCGGGTGCCGTCCAACAATCACATACCATGGAGGAGTGTCTATTTTTGTTAATTAATTTGGGACTGTGAATCCCATTGCCAGCTCTTTTTGCAAAATTATTGGATAAGCGGATGAAGCCACTAGTCCATTGGTGAAAGTTGCCCAACAAGATTGAAAGATAAACACCACATACTTCCTCATGAGCTATAAAACATTGACACAAATCAGAGGTGATAAATTTTGAATTGTTTAAAGGTAGCACTCAAGCAATTTACTTTGGAATGGCAGGAAATACCATGTAGTAGGTAGGTATGGTGGACACAAATGGCATAGTGGTTGGCTCAAGTATTTTGGATGCATGAGAAGTATTCCCTCTCGATACAAGGTTTAGGCTAGCAAGGTTATTTGAAACAAACACAAGGATGAACGGCGCAGCAAAACTCACATAAAAGACATATTGTAAACATTATAAGACCCTACACCGTCTTCCTTGTTGTTCAAAACTCAATACTAGAAATTATCTAGACCTTAGAGAGACCAATTATGCAAACCAAATTTTAGCATGCTCTATGTATTTCTTCACTAATAGGTGCAAAGTATATGATGCAAGAGCTTAAACATGAGCACAACAATTGCCAAGTATCACATTACCCAAGACATTATAGCAATTACTACATGTAGCATTTTCCAATTCCAACCATATAATAATTTAACGAAGAGGAAACTTCGCCATGAATATTATGAGCTAAGAACACATGTGTTCATACGAACCAGCGGAGCTTGTCTCTCTCCCACACAAGCATGATGTAATCCAATTTATTCAAACACAAACAAAAACAAAAGCACACAGACGCTCCAAGTAAAGTACATAAGATGTGACCGAATAAAAATATAGTTTCAGGGGAGGAACCTGATAATGTTGTCGATGAAGAAGGGGATGCCTTGGGCATCCCCAAGCTTAGATGCTTGAGTCTTCTTGAAATATGCAGGGGTGAACCACCGGGGCATCCCCAAGCTTAGACTCTTCACTCTTCTTGATCATAGTATATCATCCTCCTCTCTTGACCCTTGAAAACTTCCTCCACACCAAACTCGAAACAAACTCATTAGAGGGTTAGTGCATAATAAAAATTCACATGTTCAGAGGTGACACAATCATTCTTAACACTTCTGGACATTGCCCAAAGCTACTGGAAGGTAATGGAACAAAGAAATTCATCCAACATAGCAAAAGAGGCAATGCGAAATAAAAGACAGAATCTGTCAAAACAGAACAGTTCGTATTGACGAATTTTATCAAGGCACCAGACTTGCTCAAATGAAAATGCTCAAATTGAATGAAAGTTGCGTACATATCTGAGGATCACTCACGTAAATTGGCATAATTTTCTGAGTTACCTACAGAGAATTTTGCCCAGATTCGTGACAGCAAAGAAAACAGTTTCTGCGCAGTAATCCAAATCTAGTATTCACTTTACTATCAAAGACTTTACTTGGCACAACAAAACACAAAACTAAGATAAGGAGAGGTTGCTACAGTAGTAAACAACTTCCAAGACACAAATATAAAACAAAGTACTGTAGCAAAATAACACATGGGTTATCTCCCAAGAAGTTCTTTCTTTATAGCCATTAAGATGGGCTCAGCAGTTTTAATGATGCACTTGCAAGAAATAGTATTTGAAGCAAAAGAGAGCATCAAGAAGCAAATCCAAAACATATTTAAGTCTAACATGCTTCCTATGAAAAGGAACCTTATACACAAATAAATTCATGAATAGCAAAATGACAAGATCAGGAAGATAAAACAAGTGTAGCTTCAAAAATTTCAGCACATAGAGAGGCATTTTAGTAACATGAAAATTTCTACAACCATATTTTCCTCTCTCATAATAGCTTTCAGTAGCATCATGAGCAAACTCAACAATATAACTATCACATAAAGCATTCTTATCATGAGTCTCATGCATAAAATTATTACTCTCCACATAAGCATAATCAATTTTATTAGTTGTAGTGGGAGCAAATTCAACAAAGTAGCTATCATATATAGGAGGCATATTGTAATCATAATCAAATTTCTCCTCCATAACAGGTGGTAACAAAAGACTACTATCATTATCATAAATAGGAGGCAAAGTATCATCAAAGTAAATTTTCTCCTCAATGCTTGGGGGACTAAAAAGATCATGAAAACCAGCTTCCCCAAGCTTAGAACTTTCTATATCATTATCAACAATGGTGTTCAAAGCATTCATACTAATATTACTACCAGCATGCAAATAAGATTCCATAGGTTTTTTAATTTTCGCATCAAACAATCCATGTTTTAAATCAGGAAATAGAATAAGAAGATCATTCTTGTCCATTATGCCAAACTAGTGTAAACAAGAGACAAAAAGATGCAATTGCAGGATCTAAAGGAAATAGCTTCGAGTACTTACAACGGCGAAAATAGCTTAGTAGCCGAGATCCGGAGTGTGAGTACCTTTTACCTTTCCTCCCCGGCAACGGCGCCAGAAAATAGCTTGATGTCTACACCCCCTTCTTTTCCTGTAGACAGTGTTGGGCCTCCAAGAGCAGAGGTTTGTAGAACAGCAGCAAGTTTTCCCTTAAGTGGATCACCCAAGGTTTATCGAACTCAGGGAGGAAGAGGTCAAAGATATCCCTCTCATGCAACCCTGCAACCACAAAGCAAGAAGTCTCTTGTGTCCCCAACACACCTAATAGGTGCACTAGTTCGGTGAAGAGATAGTGAAATACAGGTGGTATGAATAAGTATGAGCAGTAGCAACGGTGCCAGAAAATAGCTTGCTGGCGTGTAGTTGATGGTGGTAGTATTGCAGCAGTAGTAACGCAGTAAAACAGTAAACAAGCAGCGATAGCAGTATTTAGGAACAAGGCCTAGGGATTAGACTTTCACTAGTGGACACTCTCAACTTTGATCACATAACAGAATAGATAAATGCATACTCTACACTCTTGTTGGATGATGAACACATTGCGTAGGATTACACGAATCCTCAATGCCGGAGTTAACAAGCTCCACAATTCAATGTTCATATTTAAATAACCTTAGAGTGCATGAAAGATCAATTCGACTAAACCAAGTACTAACATAGTATGCACACTGTCACCTTCACACTATGTAGGAGGAATAGATCACATCAATACCATCATAGCAATAATTAACTTCATAATCTACAAGAGATCATAATCATAGCATACGCCAAGTACTAACACGGATGCACACACTGTCACCATTACACCGTGCAGGAGGAATAAAACTACTTTAATAACATCACTAGAGTAGCACATAGATAAATTGTGATACAAAACACATTGCAATCATAAAGAGATATAAATAAGCACTTCACTATGCCATTCATAACAGTGAATAAGTATTCTGTGAAATATAGCCTAAGAGACCCACACGGTGCACACACTGTCACCTTTACACACGTGGGACAAGGAGTCTCCGGAGATCGCATAAGTAAAACTCACTTGACTAGCATAACGACATCTAGATTACAAGCATCATCATATGAATCTCAATCATGTAAGGCAGCTCATGAGATTATTGTATTGAAGTATATAGGAAGAGAGATGAACCACATAGCTACCGGTACAGCCCCGAGCCTCGATGGAGAACTACTCCCTCCTCATGGGAGCAGCAGCGGTGATGAAGATGGCGGTGGAGATGGCAGCGGTGTCGATGGAGAAGCCTTCCGGGGGCACTTCCCCGTTCCGGCGGCGTGCCGGAACAGAGACTCCTGTCCCCCAGATCTTGGCTTCGCGATGGCGGCGGCTCTGGAAGGTTTCTGTGGGTTTCGTCGAACGTCATAGGGTTTTCGCGACGGAGGCTTTAAATAGGCGGAAGGGCAGCCTCGGAGGGGGCCTGGGGCCACCACACCATAGGGCGGTGCGGCCCCCCCTCTGGCCGCGCCAGGGTGTGGTGTGGGGCCCCCAGGGCTTCCCTCTGGCGGCTCTCGGGTGTTCTGGATGCTTCCGGTGAAAATAGGAACCTGGGCGTTGATTTCGTCCGATTCCGAGAATATTTCTTTACTAGGATTTCTGAAACCAAAAACAGCAGAAAACAGGAACTGGCACTTCGGCATCTTGTTAATAGGTTAGTTCCAGAAAATGCACGAATATGACATAAAGTGTGCATAAAACATGTAGATAACATCAATAATGTGGCATGGAACATAAGAAATTATCGATACGTTGGAGACGTATCAGTCGTGCAAGGGTCGCCAGGATGGGGAAGTGTGGAAGAATCACATGAAAAGGAATATGGCAAATGGAGAGAGAGAGAGGGAGTGAGTGAGTGAGTGAGTGAGTGAGTGAGTGAGAGAGAGAGTGACTTGTGAAGTTCTAGATCCATCATCTGAACTATATAGTCTGTTACATGCAGAGAATACAAGTGTGAAAGAACGAGATATCACCTGGAAGGGGGAATAGGCATTTTGAAAACAATTATGGATTAGCCTTGTAAAAATGCAGAATTAAACTAATGTTTATTATATAGACACAAAACCTAAATAAGTTGGGATCAACTAAGTTCACCAACAACAACTTAAGCTAAGCAAGATAGCACAAGATATACATCACAAATGACAAATAAGATATAAGTACTTCAAACACAAAGTCTATCGTAAGAAATTAAAATTGGGTATATAGATAACCGACGCACATGGGGACGAAGATGTATCCTGATGTTCACTTACATGAAGTAAGCGAATCATCTTTAGATAAGTACAGGTTACCACGAAGGAGCCCCGAATGTCACGACGGCTCACCTTTTTGTCCAAGCCCCCTCACGAAGATAAGGTCCCTTTCCTTATGGTAGCTTTTTTTTCACTCCGGAGATGGCAGGCTCCACAATCACTTAACAAATCCCATGAAGAGGAAAGTTGTGGCCTCTTCACAATCCTCCATGAAGAGTCCAGTGGAGCACTGAAAGGAAATGGGTGTCGCCTAGAGGGGGTGAATAGGCGGTTTAAAACTTTTACGAGATGGGCTTAACAAATGCGGAATAAAACTAGCGTTTACTTTGTCAAGACCAAAGCCTATATACTATGGTTCACCTATGTGCACCAACAACTTATGCTAAGCAATATAAGCAACTAGGTTATAGAAAGATATATAACTTCAAGCACGATGTCTATCACATAGTAAAGTGCATAAGTAAAGAGCTCGGGTATAGGAATAACCGAAGTGACGCAGAGACAACGATGTATCCCGAAGCTCACACTCTTGCGAGTGCTACTCTCCGTTGGAGCGGTGTGGAGGACAAGTCACTCCAAATGCACGAGGGCCACCGTATTCTCCTCGAGAATTTCCACCAAAAGGGATGTCCTCAATCCACTATGGAACCTTAGGGAGGTCACCGAACCCGCACAAAGCTTGGGGCTATCTCCACAACTTAATTGGAGGCTCCCAATAAATTGCCACTAAGGCCTTGCCCTTGAAGAATCTCCACAACTTAATTGGAGTCCCCAAGAACACCACAAAGATGCC
The DNA here is from genome assembly GCF_019359855.2 of Lolium perenne. Taxonomy (NCBI): domain Eukaryota; kingdom Viridiplantae; phylum Streptophyta; class Magnoliopsida; order Poales; family Poaceae; genus Lolium; species Lolium perenne. Next base: position 196,580,898 of record NC_067245.2, read on the forward strand.
ACAAAGGCCTTACCCTTGAAGAATCTCCACAACTTAATTGGAGTCCCCAAGAACACCACAAAGACCACTAAGCCGACTAGGGTCCAAAGACCCAAGAGTAACAAGCTCCGGAAACAAGCTCCCGAAGAGAATATCTCACGAACTTTCACCTCCACGTATCACCACGGAGAAGTCAAACCGATGAACCAAATGCAATGGCAAGAACACCACAAAGATGCTCAAGTCCTCTCTCAAATTCCAACAAAGCTACAAAAGCTATTGGGGGAATAAGAGAGGAAGAACAAATAAGAGGAGGAACACCAAATTTCTCCAAGATCTAGATCTAGTGGATTTTCCTCACAAAGAGAGGGATTTGATTGGTAGAAATGTAGATCTAGATCTCCTCTTCCTTTTCCCTCAAAAAGATTCAAGAAGCATAGGAGGAGTAGAGGGATATGGCAAGCTCTCAAGGTCAACAATGGTGGAGAGCAGATGGGGAAAGAGGTAGCAGCCCAAGGAGGAAGAAGGGGGCTTAAATACCCCCTCCCATCGAAATATGACCGTTTGGGTAGGCTCAGGCCGGATTATCCGGGGCCAGATATTTGCAAAAATTCGGCCCCCAAAAAACGGCTAAGGACCAGAAAAAACGTGCCCCTGGATGGGGGCCGGATATTTGGCCGGATATTTTGTTTCGGCCGGATAATCCGCCCCCCAAAACTGCAGAAACACCAAAACGAGAATGATCATAACTTGAGCATCCGGATTCCGATTTTGATGATCTTGGGCTTGTTTCGAAGCTAGTAACAAGCTCTACAAGATCATGCAGGGAACCATCATAGTCCAGCAATGTAGGATAGAAACAAATGATTAAAGGTTTGACCTATCTAAAAAAGACATACCGGTAAAACCTTCAACCTTGAAAATGCAACAAGTTGCCCGTGCAAAAACCATTCTCGATGAACTAGAGCTTGTCATGAGAATAAGCACAAGCTCTAAAACATCACATGGATAATACCCAAATAACAACCAAGAAAGATGATGCAAGGATGCAAAGGTTTGAGCTCTCCGAAGGATACGATCGAGTTACTCACTCGAGAGCCCTCTTGATAGTATGGCAACTAAACTATAAATCGGTCTCCAACTACACCATGATACCGGTGAGAAAGAAACCCTATCAAGATCAAACCTTAACCTTGCGCATTCCACTTGAGCTTGATGATGACGGTCTTAACCGCAACAAGATGGAACGCCTTTCTTGATTGTGCTTGCTTGATGAAGTCATGCGAAATGCTCCCCCATACTCCACTATGAGAAAGCTTCTTCTTCGGCGCATCTTCACATATCCATGATCACCATATAGATGGCAAGCTTCAAGCATATGATCTCTTAGAGTTTGGCTCATCTTGAACTTGCACTTCATTTTTTCATTCTTCATCATGTTGATGTCTTGAAATAACTTGAGGGATCACTTCATCTTCATCTTCAAGACATACTTGACACTTGATATCCTTCATCAATTTCTTCTTATTGTAACCTTGAAGCCAACATATGGTTCAAGCATTGCCTATGTAAAACTCCTACAAATATAACTCAATGCAAACATTAGTCCATAGGTATTGTCATTAATTACCAAAACCACACATGGGGGCTCCATGCACTTTCAATCTCCTCCATTTTGGTAATTGATGACAATCTCTTTAAGAGGGTTTATATAAGGAATTTAAGTAACAAACAAGTTGAATACATAGAGCAAACTCCCCCATAATATATCCACGTGTGAATGAACTGGAATTTCATTGCATACATTTGCATTCAAAGCCCAGTAGAGTTTTCTCTAAATATTCAACTATGTAAAGCAACAAGATGCAATGCACGAAAGGCAGACAAGCTTAAGCACAAAGCAAAGACATGACCAAATTCCCTTAAACCCTTCAAACTTCTCCCCCATTGGCACCAATTGCTGAAATGGGTGAAAAATTAATGTTTAACTTGATAAGCACAAAACCTACAAACGAAGGTTCACCTATGTGCATCAATAACTTATTCTAAACAAGACAAGCAACAAGGCCATAGCAAGATATAGAACTTCAAGAACGAAAAATATAGCAAAGTGAAGTGCATAAGTAAAGAAACTGGGGTTAAAAAATAACCGAGACACGCGGAGACGACGATGTATCTCAATGTTCAAATCCTCTGCGAGAGTTACTCTCCGTTGGAGCGAAGGCACAAGGCACTTTAAATACCATAATGGCGCACTGTATTCTCCTCGATCCTTTCCACGAAAAGAGAAATCCTCGACCCAGAACCGATTGTTGCTACCGCCAACTGGTAAATAGATTTTTCCAACAAAAAATAGACAAAAACAACGAGATCAGCGTGAATCTCTGCATAAAGTCTAATGGCTATACGTTTGACCGAGACTTAACAACTCCCAGTCAATTGAAAGTTAGCAAATCCAATAAACAAATCGCGCGTCAGTTTCTAAACGGTGTAGAGCAAGATGTAAGCACCTTTTTTCATCTCCATCTGTCCCAACTTGCGTATATAAAAAAAATACAGGACGGTGAATAATGTAAAGAAATATACAAGGGCATGAATCACGATTCACGAGTTAGCTAGTACAAAAAAATGACAATTCTAAGATTACCCATAATAAGAGTATCATAGGTAGTACTACCTTCATCCTATGGCTTAAGGCTTATAATATTTTTAGAAAGTCAAACTATGTTAAATTTGACTAAGTTTACCAAAATCATTGACATCTAAAATACAAAATTAATATCATTAAATAAATAATGAAATACATTTTCGTATGAGGTATCTACAAAATATTATATTTGTTAATAGATTGTTCTAAAAGTTTGGTCAAACTTTACTTGGTTTGACTTTTAAAAAAAATCTTAGGCTTTGAGATGGAGGTAGTATCATGCATGCAAAATGCTGATGTGCTGTGCAATTAAGGACGAGAGAGATGATACTAGTATCATAGGTAGATACCAAATCATAGCACATACTACTAAAAAAAATTAGTATCAAGTAAATCTTATACATATATTTGCATTGAGATTATACAAATTAATTAATATAATGTATTATGAAGATAGTACCATGCAGTAGTATCATACCCATGATTCTTGTATATGATACTATGCATTTAGTCTAAACTTTGTCCCATATAACGCGGGTATACGGTAGTATTAAAAATGGCAAGATCTACATGAGCGAGTGCGTTCATTTGAGCAGCAGCTCTGCTCATACAACTCCCAAGAAAGCAGATCGAGATGGGCAGCGAGCAGACGGGAGCAGGCGGCGCAGACCCTGTTCGGATCATCTCTCGGCGCATGATCAAGCCGCCGCCGTCGCCGTCGGACTCGGGGGAGGCTGTGAACATCCACCTCACGCCCTGGGACCTCCGCCTCATCACCATTGACTACATCCAGAAGGGCATACTCCTGCCCAAGCCTCCCGCCGGCGGAGTTGGAGAGCGGCTCGTCGACACCCTCGCGTCCTCTTTTGAGCGCGCCCTGTGCAAGTTCTACCCCTTCGCCGGCCGGCTCGTCGTGGAGCCTCACGACGGCGGGACCGTCGCCGTACTGTTGCGGTGCACGGGAGAAGGCGCCGAGTTCATCCACGCGGTGGCGCCCGGTGTCGCCGTCGCGGACATCGTTGGGTCATTACACATCCCCTCGGTTGTCTGGGCGTTCTTCCCGCTCAACTATGTTCTCGGTGCGGACGCCGCCACGGAGTCGCTTCCTGTGCTGTCGGCGCAGGTGACCGAGCTCGCCGACGGCGTCTTCATCGGCATGTCGATGAACCACTCCGCAGGCGACGGCACCGCCTTCTGGGAGTTCTTCAACACCTGGTCAGAGATCAACCGAGGTGGAGCTACCGGCGTTGACCTGCGCGAGCTATCGACGGCGGCACCGGTGCCCCAGAGGTTTTTCCTCGATACCTGCCCCGTACCGGTCCGCCTGCCGTTCAGCAAACTGCGGGACGTCGTCCGGCGGTTCGAGCGCCGGCCGGTGGAGGAATGCTTCTTCACCTTCTCCGCAGCGAGCATCCAGAAGCTCAAGGCCAGGGCGAACAGCGAAACGGCCGCCACCGTCACAATCTCCTCGCTCCAGGCCCTGCTGGCGCACGTTTGGCGGGCGGTGTCCCGCGCTCGGCGCCTCCCGCCGGAGCAGGAGACGTCTTATTCTCTGATGATCGGATGCCGGGGACGTGTGAAGGGCATAACACGAGGTTACATGGGCAACGCCGTTGTGCTCGCCAAGGCGAGCTCCACCGTCGGCGGGATCCTAGACAAGGGGCTAGGCTGGACGGCGTTGCAGCTGAACCACGTGGTGGCGTCATTCGACGAGGCTGCCATGGTGGAGTGGCTGGATCGCTGGACCCGGGAGCCGGATTTCCTCTACGTGGGGAACCTATCGTCGAGAGGGGCATCAGTTGTGACTGGGAGTTCACCACGTTTCGACGTGTTTGGGAACAACTTCGGTTGGGGGGCGCCGGTTGCCGTGAGAAGCGGCCCCGGCAACAAGGTGGACGGGAAGCTGACGGTGTTTGAGGGACCCGAGCGGGGAGGGAGCATGTCCATGGAGGTTTGCATCGCGCCGGAAGCGCTTGAGAGGCTTATCGCCGATGAGGAGTTCATGGACGCCGTGAGTGTGCCCATGTGAGATCAGCTCAGAAACTAGTCCTATGAGCCATACATTTGTATAAGGTGAATTCTCATAAAGACGCAATATTCATTCAGTGAGAGGTGGCGTTTTCATCGACAGTGAGGCGTCTGTGATGACTTCGTCAATTTCAAGATCTCATCTGTCGGCTCAGTTTTTTAGAGGTACTCATAGGAGTAATGTGTGCTTGTGTGTATTTCATAGGGATGAGTGTATGCGCGTGTATGTGAGCGTTTACATTTGTACTGTGTTTCTTAAAATAAATCATGGTTACGTCCCTCCTCATATTTTGTTTATTTCATATTGATATGACATATCTTTGAATTCTATTTGATTTATGAAATCTTTATTTTAGAAACATTCTTCATAGATGCCATAGATATTTGGATAATTTCAATGTTTTTCAATCAAGCTACAGTTAAACTCGGATGGTAAAAAAGTTACAAATTTTTTATTATGGTTTCCTATGAATATCAACGGCTTGCTATGTGGATGTGAAACAAGCCATACATGACGAGAGGCCCGATAAATCAAACGAGCGGACCCCGAGAGGCCAAGCATGAATCACAAGGGAACTTGAACGGTAGTACTATTTCGTTTTACAGGTAGATAGAGGTTCTGCTAGAAATGCATTTCGTTCATTTGAATCAATGTATTCATGCATCCTCTGTGATTTCACTTTTACCTTGCCGCGACCGCGCTTTTGACAATAAAAAAGGTGTGCTATCTGATTTCTGCACATGATTCCTGTTCCACTATAGAGTGGAGTCCCGTCCTGTCGTGTGTGAGCGCAGGGTTGGGCCTTTTGTTTCGTTATCACACTCTATAGTAGTAGTGGGGTCTTGTTTTCAGGATTTTCTTGAAAGTAACACATTGGTCCAAACGATTTTGTGTTACGCCCTATTTAGATGCCATATAGTTTAGCTTCTCTCGGCATTGTAGTAATTAATTTTTTGCACAAACACAAGCTACTTTCCCCCTCCTCAGCTCTCCCTCGTGTACAATACCCTTGAGGGTTTCCAGCCGTTGACCTGGCCTCCGAGTGCCACTCCGCTGGAATAGCTGGCTAGGGTTGGTCTTGGATGGACGCTGGAGTAGTTTAGGTTTAGATCTAGTAGTTTCTTTGTTGGTTTTCGTCTCCATGCCGAGTTTTGGGCGTATGCCCTATAGTGGAGGTGGTGCCCTCGATCGCCGCCAGATCCATGGCTTTGTACGGCTGTTGTTGTTTCTGCTCGGGCTCCTCTGGTTGGAGCTGAGTGGGAGGAGGAGCAGCGCCACCTTCTTCAATAACTTGGTGGCGACGGATCTCTTCGGGTGGCCTGGAGGCCAAGAAGAGGACGTTCTCCGGTCGGCCGTGGCGGCGAGGAGGAGAACAGAGAAGTCTTGGTGAGCATGGCTGCTTTCCTTCTCCCGGTCGGCCTTGGTGGCGAGGGGGGGTATGGAAGTAGCTGGCTGCTCTCTGCTCCGACGAGATCCAGGTTCATCGGCGAGTAATGTCGGTTGGGGTTGATTTGCAGGTTCTCTTCCTCTCTGTCTGGTCGTGGAGGTGTTGGGAGAGGAGACGATAATGCGGTGACCTTCAGACGGTGTTGGTCGTTGCCTAAGTGGCGCTATGTCAACGAGATCAACCACGCAAGAGTCGTGGCAGGGCTTCTGCCAGCAGGGCGGTGAATCCTCAACCTCCGTTGTGGAGGCCTTCTTCGAATCGGATGCTGGAGCTCGGCGCCTTCTCTTCATCAAGTGGTGCATCCCCGGTGGACTGAAGGTGACCAACGGCTTCGATTCTTCGTCGAAAATGGGGCTTTCGAGCATACTGCTTTGGATCCTCGGCGGCGACACCTTGAGGACCCCGGTGACCGGTGGCTGAGACACCAGTGGACTGAATTGCTTTTTATTTTTCCTTTTTAGGTGTTTTGTTACAATTTGAAAGGCCCTATCTTCAAATAGTTGGTTCTGTAGGGCTAGTGATGCCTAGGCCTTTCTGCGAAATGTTCTTGCCGCCTGTGTGTTGATCTGAATATATCGGGCTCCTTCTAGACCCCTTTTCTTGTTAAAAAAGTAATTTTTATGTTGCATTGACTCGCTTCTAGTTTTGCCAAATATATTTTTATTGCCGCGTCAATGGCTTTGCACAACCCACTTTTTTTGCTTGTTGTACAGTGTTTATGTTCTTTTTGAAGAAAGCTTTTTATAGCGGTATCAGAAATTTAATTCGGCTTCTAGGTGCATAGACCAATTGACAAAGTAGCATCAAAAGGTTTATTGACCAAAGCAATGCATGAGTAAATTTATCGGAGCACTATCTTTATTAGGCCTTGTTTGATGCTATAATTTTTGGAGGATATTCCCACCAAACCCCAAATTTTCACTTATTAGTAAAAGTGTGTTTGGTTCTAGTGTATTGGTTTGTTTAATCTTCACTTTTTCTACTTCTTTAGTGTATTTCTCATAATCCTTAATGCACTACCCCTGCTTAGTGGATTGGGCTTTTATGGGACTTAAGGTGATTGGATGAGTGTTGTGGTTTCTGCTTAGACTAGTCACAACAAGAAGTAGGTAGTATTATATGATAGTATCAAGCATTATGATACTATCTTCATGATGCGTAGTAGTATCATATGTTAACTATATTTAGTGATTCGTAGAATCTCAATTCAATACAAAATGTGTGCAAGGTTTATTTGACATTAATTTTCTAGTTCTGCAATTGATGTAACACATCAGCTTTTTTGCATGCAGGTAATGCATGATACTAGCCCCGATACTTTTATTGTGGGTGGTCCAATCCCCATAGAGATTATTATCCCCTCTAATACCAAACAGGGCCATAAGGTCTTACTTAATAGGTCTGTACCAAACTATCTAGCAAAGATTATTATCCCTCTAATACCAAACAAGACCTTAAGGTCTTAGTTAATAGGTTTGTACCAAACTATCTAGCAAAGCTCTAGATTGTCTGCCACGGAAAGCTATTGAGCTGCAAAGCTCTAGATAGTCTGCCACGGAAAGCTATTGAGCTGCAAAGCTCTAGATAGTCTGCCACGGAAAGCTATTGAGCTGCAAAGCTCTAGATAGTCTGCCACGGAAAGCTATTGAGTTGCAATAATATTACAATCGAGAATCAACACTGAAGAAAGGAAGAAGAAGAGCATGACACATGAGAGGATTAGAGGAGGAAGGAGACTGCAACCTGCGGCTGCTAGAGACTAGAGAGGAGGAATCGTGGAAGGAGGCGATGAGCTCCTGCCGGCGAGGCGGAAACGTAGCCAGGTCGCTGCCGGCTGCTTCATGTAGATCGAGTAGCGCCGGCTCAACATGGACTGGGAATTGGGAAGCAAACATGTTTTTCTAGTTTTGTATAAGTGGCATCTCTTTTGAGTCACAAGGAGTCGCCAAAAATTTGTTAAGCAGAATTGCAATTTCGCATAATTTTCTTTCGAATTAGCATGTGCACTACTCAACAGAAACATTTAGCAAACTGCAAAATATATGATGTTTGGAGAAACACAGTACAAATATAGATGCTCACATACACGCGTATACACTCATCTCTATGAACGCACACACGCACACCCTACCTTTATGAGCACCTTCAGAAGACTGAGCTGCGGATTGAATCTTGAGCATCTCGTTCTCAGTTGAGTTTCAGTGTGATCAGTGTATCATTGCTTGCGTTCACTTTTAACAATGTTGCATTTACTTGCTTCCTAGGCACTTGAAGCATCAATACAGCAATACCATTGCCACAACCAGCAAACCACAGTGATACCGCCGTGATGCATGGATTTCAAGTAGATGAGTTGTTCTTGGAACAGCTACTCACAGACTAGTCATGACTAGTCAAGACTCATTTCAACTTGTCAAGACTCATGTTTAATACTCCCTCCGATTCATATTAATTGACTTCAATATGGATGCATCTAGAACTAAAATGTGTCTAGATACATCCATATTAGAGTCAATTAATATGAACCGGAGGGAGTACTAATATGTAACATGTAATATATTATAAAGCCACGGGCAGGAGAGTGGGGTAAAACCTAGGCAATTCCATACAATGTCCAAGGGCTTCATCTAGGTTTTGGGTTTAATGAGGAAAGGGGAGGCAATATTGGAAAAATAATATGACAAGTGGGATTGTTTATAATTGGATGACTCAAAAGCCTTGACTAGTCAAGATTAGTCAAATGAGTCGAGTTGAGACATTGAGTCAACCTTTCAATTGTGACTCGTAGACTAGTCGCTCGACTCAAAATCCATGCCATCATGTCTTGCTCGTCACCACCAACTTGCATGACATACTACCATTCCAAGGAGAAGGCTAGAAGCCAAACTTGTCACCGAGCAACATTGACATGCAGTTGATGGCCCGTGCCCTAGCACTCAGCTAAAGCGGGAAGGTCCAGCGCAACAAGCTTGTTGCTTGCAGCAACTCATCTTCTGTGAGTTAGGTGGTACACCGCACCAAGCCACTGGCGGTGTGGCAGCTGCAGGACCTGAATGACATGCTCATGCGGTGCACTAGTCGAGGCTCTTCGGAGGAACATCGGAGATGGGATGAAGCGCACTAGTCGAGGCTCTTCGGAGGAACCTCGGAGATGGGATGAAGCACTGAGCATGTTAGTGATGCTCCAAGAACGCACTGAGATACATGGAAGGAGCACCGCGCGGCACGGTGTTGCTGCTCAAGGGCAAGGTGAACTGATTCAGAGGCAGAGTAGGCAATAATGATCTACACATGCTTATGCAGATTGTTTATCATAGGAATATCTGTATCCAAACAGTATCGGTAATGAGTATCAATACTATGTAAAATAAACAGAGGAGGAAGGAGACTGCAACCTGTGGCTGCTAGAGACTAGAGAGGAGGAATCGTGGAAGGAGGCGATGAGCTCCTGCCGGTGAGGCGGAAACGTAGCCAGGTCGCTGCCGGCTGCTTCATGTAGATCGAGTGGCGCCGGCTCAAGATGGACTGGGAATTGGGAAGCAAACATGTTTTTCTAGTTTTGTATAAGTGGCATCTCTTTTGAGTCACAAGGAGTCGCCAAAAATTTGTTAAGCAGAATTGCAATTTCGCATAATTTTCTTTTGAATTAGCATGTGCACTACTCAACAGAAACATTTAGCAAACTGCAAAATATATGATGTTTGGAGAAACACAGTACAAATATAGATGCTCACATACACGCGTATACACTCATCTCTATGAACGCACACACGCACACCCTACCTTTATGAGCACCTTCAGAAGATCGAGCCGCTGGATTGAATCTTGAGCATCTCGTTCTCGCTGAGTTTCGGTGTGATCAGTGTATCATTGCTTGCGTTCACTTTTAACAATGTTGCATTTACTTGCTTCCTAGGCACTTGAAGCATCAATACAGCAATACCATTGCCACAACCAGCAAACCACAGTGATACCGCCGTGATGCATGGATTTCAAGTAGATGAGTTGTTCTTGGAACAACTACTCACAGACTAGTCATGACTAGTCAAGACTCATTTCAACTTGTCAAGACTCATGTTTATACTAATATGTAACATGTAATATATTATAAAGCCACGGGCAGGAGAGTGGGGTAAAACCTAGCAATTCCATACAATGTCCAAGGGCTTCATCTAGGTTTTGGGTTTAATGAGGAAAGGGGAGGCAATATTGGAAAAATAATATGACAAGTGGGATTGTTTATAATTGCATGACTCAAAAGCCTTGACTAGTCAAGATTAGTCAAATGAGTCGAGTTGAGACATTGAGTCAACCTTTCAATTGTGACTCGTAGACTAGTCGCTCGACTCAAAATCCATGCCATCATGTCTTGCTCGTCACCACCAACTTGCATGCCATACTACCATTCCAAGGAGAAGGCTAGAAGCCAAACTTGTCACCGAGCAACATTGACATGCAGTTGATGGCCCGTGCCCTAGCACTCAGCTAAAGCGGGAAGGTCCAGCGCAACAAGCTTGTTGCTTGCAGCAACTCATCTTCTGTGAGTTAGGTGGTACACCGCACCAAGCCACTGGCGGTGTGGCAGCTGCAGGACCTGAATGACATGCTCATGAGGTGCACTAGTCGAGGCTCTTCGGAGGAACATCGGAGATGGGATGAAGCGCACCAGTCGAGGCTCTTCGGAGGAACCTCGGAGATGGGATGAAGCACTGAGCATGTTAGTGATGCTCCAAGAACGCACTGAGATACATGGAAGGAGCACCGCGCAGCACGGTGTTGCTGCTCAAGGGCAAGGTGAACTGATTCAGAGGCAGAGTAGGCAATAATGATCTACACATGCTTATGCAGATTGTTTATCATAGGAATATCTGTATCCAAACAGTATCGGTAATGAGTATCAATACTATGTAAAATAATTTGATGGTCTGTGTAGTGTTCTGATACCAGAACGAGCTTTAGAGTATCAATACTATGTAAAAATAATCGCTGGGATTCTTTTGATGGTAATGGAAGAGTGAGGATTGGGGTGACGTAGTGTAGTTAACCAAAACTACTGCATGGTTTGTTCCTAGGGTTTATAGGGGGATATAAACCTAGCTTTCAAGCCTATTTCTCTACCGACCATGGGATCAGCACAAGTTGGATCAACAAAATTTTGCTGTTATCACTACAGCCCAAAATAATCGAGGCTAGGTACTCCAATATTGGCAGTAGGACCACGACACACATCCATGGAGGAGTCATGGACTAAGCAACCAGATTAGCTCTCAAGCAGGATAATTCATATCCTACACTGCAAACAACCTACAAAAGCCAATACTGCCAAAGCTCAAACAACCTAGTAGTGTAACACCAGATGCAAAAACAGTCAAACCCTAAATCCACAATCAGATGAACAGGAAACTGATAAAGTACTAGAATAACAATCACACACAAACATCGACAAGCAGGTATAACCCAGACATAGAGTTAATAAGCAAACGTTGACATCTCATAGAGTAGATCAAATACATTGTACTTAGGTGACGGTGCAGTCCGCACAGAACATAAAATTCGGGCAACTTCTGGGCAAAACTTAACCAGTGAAGCATACTCTTATAACCTAAGCCTTGATAGCATACTTCCTCATCGGGAAGTACTTCTCCCGCTTCTTCTCCCTCTCGGTCTTCAAAGAGAGCTGCACATCACACAAATGCAAATTAGTACAACCAACAGGATAGTTGAATGAGACTGATAACAAATGCAAATTAGTACAGAGATATATAGTTGAATGAGACTGATATGCAGAGCACAAGCATTGGTTAAGACCATCTCCTTGAAAGGAAAACATGGATTTTATCAGCTAACTAGTACACAAAGCATCACATAAGATTTTATAACGAGGCAACGTAAATAAATGTTCTTCCAGGAGGGCACAAATGAATAGACATAATACAGTTAAAACGACACAAGTATTCCTAATAGAACAGGAACAAAAAAGGCTAAAGGCAATTAAAACCTAACATGACAACAGCCAAAAGAACAGGTCCTCGAAGTGCAATCATAGATAACAGAAAGTAAACAAACATCAGAGCTCAGAAGTAGCAGTTGCACTAACAAAAAATGTAAAGTATGGATTTCAACACTATATATTCATTACACTAGATACTCTTCTACCTTGCAGTACTATCACAGCAACATGAAACCTTAAACGTGAAAAGAAAAACCTATACTATTACTACCATACAGCTTCACAGCAACTATAACTTCAGGCATAGCAATGACAATTCACCCAACAAGGGCAGAAAGATTTCGCAAACTCAACAACGTCCAAACGACGATTAGGCATACCATATGACCTACAGTGTATCACTACAATCGTAGCAAGTTTATCTAAGAACAAATTTTAGTAGACATATATTGAAGGCATCTTACAAACGAACAGGTAAATAATTTAAGATGAACGGCAGGAATTAGATTAATCTAAGCATCAAACAAAATACAATTTGAATATTGATTTAACATAACAAAGAGCTCGACCATGTAACAAATAGCAACACGTGTAGATAGACAGGAAGGAAAAAAGGTTCTACCTGGTGCTTGGTCAGACGCCTGCGGATGGCGCGGGTCTTCTTGGGGCGCAGGTCGAGCGGGAGCCGCTTGTTCTTGTAGGCCTCACGCAGAGCAGACTTCTGCTTCTGCGAGATCACCGTGTGCACCCTCGCGATGGAGGTGCGGACCACCTTGCTGCGGCACAAGAAAACAAGAACAGGTGAGCATTAACGAACCGTAAGGCACGGGCTAAGTTACGCGGGACAGAAAGGAAGGAGGGAGGCACATACATCTTGGAGAGCTTGTTGGGGGCGCCGCCGGTGACCTTGGCGACGCGGAGGAGGGAGAGCTCCGCCTTGAGGTCCTTGAGCTGACCCTGGAGGTCGGCCTTGTTCTTCCCCCGCAGCTCGTGCACCTTGATGCGGGCTGCCAGAATTGGTCATGGTAATGTCAGATCCGGGAGATAGTGGAGAATCAAATCAATCAGAGACGGCGGCGGAAAAATCCTCGGCGGCTTACCCATTGCGGTCGGCGAGCTGGTCTAGCGGCGGCGGCGGCGGGGAAGAGAGGAAAATGAGGCTCTGAGGAGAGAGGGGGACGGCTGCGTCCGGGTTATATATATGGTGGCGAGATAAAACCCCGTGAGACGGAGCAAACCCTAGAACTATGGTGGGCTTTTGGGCCTTTTGGGGCTTTTGGGGCTTTTTGGGCTTACTCTGTGATTACCGACAGCTGGGCCAAACAAAACATTTGGAAGTCAATTTTGGAACGTAGGTATCTAAAAAAATGGATCTGCTCAAAGCATACGTCCTTGTGCATCCTGATAAAAGTGCAGAAATTTCGATACTGGATGTTGCATGATAAAGAGACGTTGAAAAGAACTACTCCGTAGCATATTATACATGGGAAGCTCAAAGGTATTTGTAACACAAGATTATAACTCCTGCTAGCATTTCTCCAAAATAAAATTCATCTTAATCAATCCAACAATCCAAAAATCTCCAATCCGAACTTCTACTTTGGATTAGATTCTCCAAAACTTATTTCTTCGAAGGAGGCCCAAAGAGTCACTGGCGTTTTACAGACAGAAGCAGTACTATAAGCACCAACGCAGATATTTTAAACACTCCAGTACTACTAGTACATGGTTTTCCATGAACATTTTACAAAGCTCAGGGTAGAAAGAGAGCTACAACTCTGCGACGTTTCTGACACTATGGATGGGGAGACATACAACGCCCTGACAAAGCCATCAAACCTATATCAAACTATGCAGTTCTCCGAAGCACGGCAGCTAACGTTCTTCCTCTTTGAGTTTACTGAGTGCTCGTAATCGTTCTCGCTGACCAAACACCATCTCCTCTCGCTCTCGTTTCTTCGCCAACGCCTCCTCATCCAGCACTTGGATAGGTGACCAGTCGGGTACAGTAAACCATTCTTTCATACTTGCCGATAAATGCTCTTTCCAATCATGCCACTGAGGGCTTAGCTTCATTGCGGCATAGTCCATTGCAGTACCAGCAACAGCTAGGGTGACTGCATATTTCACTGCTCCAAAGTGGCCACCTGCAGTTACGATCAGTTAGGGTAAAAGGAAATGGTGAGGTGTAGATGTAGATGTGCTTAGGCCTTAAGGGCATATACATACAGGAAAATAAAACTTTCTCCATTTTTTTCCAGACAATAGAGCAGAAGGCCTTGAAACTTTCTTTGTTTGAATATTCAAGAATCTTAATGCTCACAATGTGCATGTACCAGTAAAAATGATCGGACTGGCCGCACACTTTCAACTATAGGTACATCTAAAGAGGTCTGGACTTTAAATCCCCAAAATGAATTCCCCATAGTCAAAGTTGCATAGTAGTACCGATGGACAAACAAAGGTACACAAATAAATTTGTGCAGCGGCAATTGATCAGACAGTCTAAGATATGAAACTTAAACCCCGTACAATAAAAATTACTCCACCTGATTTCGTTTTGAGGTTAAAATTTTGTTTCAACTAACCCAATCTGGGCCTCTCTTGTGAGGCGTTGGTTTCATGGGCATGGGATAGGAGGAAGCAAGAGTAGTGTTTAGGCCAACGATGATAAGTTGGTAACACCCAATTAATCCAACGTGGGAGGATCACGTTTGAGCTACCGAAATTAAAATGAATACAACAGCACCTCTCTCCAGTCATATCAAACTGAACAATATTAAAATTGAGATTGTTTATCCATAAGTTGCTTGACTTTTTCTTAAAGCCATTGGATCAACACCCAATCTTCCTTCTGACCTTATAGAACTGATCTAAAATTTAAATATGTCACGGCATTTAAGAAATTGATAAAGCCTTTCTGAAACTGAAAATACAGATGATAATCTAAGTTAGAAAAAGGACTGAGGAGTATGAACCCTCACTGAAACTGAGGACTGCAGTAACTTTGTACTAAATATTCCACATACTTGGAATACAGTTTTTAGGTTTAATATTTTGTATTTTGAGATGATTGATATTAATAAACATTTGAGGCACCTGACAATTACCAAAACCGAATGAAATTTGCACTAGATCACTGACTAATCCCAAATGCCAATGAGAAACCATGGTCAAATATCTTTAGATATTGAACTAGAGTATAGTTAGAATGGTTGTAGACATGCAGATAAATCAGAAAAGTTAAGACAAAAAGGCTAAAAAAAATCCTATATTCTTGAGGCTTGGGAAGTGACAGATTTATTTAAAACATTTTTGAATTCAGATCACAAGATCCCAGATGTGGATATACAAAGTAAATACAAGCCAGGTGGCATCTCACTAAATATGGGAGTACAGACAAGTCTGGTAATAGTGAACTTGCTAGCTGCTACTAGCCTACTACCCCCATGGGCACACACGCCCCATGATTATGGTAACCCTAAAGTGTCGTTTGAATACAACCTGCCATATTTGGATATGGATGCATTTCTGCATCTGAAAAAACATTGCGCCTGTTTGAAAATAAAAGGGCCTTAATTACACTAGAAGGTCAGGAGCCAAAAAAAATGATGTCCGAAATTGACAAATTGGCACTGTATCTAGCTTGCAAGCACTTGCACAAGCTTTACCCGAATGCACACGACTGACCACAAGCACATGTTTCCGTGAACTCCAATCTGTAATTTAATTTAATATATATCTTGAATCTGCTAGTATGTGTGTAAGTGTGTTATCATTAGCATAATTCATCCCAATATAAAAGTTTGCTGGTGCACTGTGTGGTAACCAAATCCATAAGAACATTGGGGAATTGAGCACTACAGTCAAATTCGACTCGAAGAAAACTGTAGATGCGCTAGTTCTACCAAAAGATGTTAAATGCATAAATAAAAAAATCAATATGTGATTGTGCAATATAATTACCAACCTTGTATTCGGCCAAGAACAGCTCCACTTGCTAGCCCACCAACAACAGAATTCATGAGGTCATCAGTTGTTGTAGCTCGAGCATCTCGTGCAAGTTCACGTGCCCCTAAGTATCAAATAACTATGTTACCTTGATTCATTCACATGAGCAAACTAACATTTCAAAAGAAGGGAAAGTAAGACACGGAACTGTGGAAGCATGCATGACCACAAAAGTTGGCTATGAGTATCCTCTTTGCTGTTTAAATTAGCCTTTAGCTATATGTTAAAATTGCGTCCTTAAATGGAAATTCATTATCAAGCCAGCAGGTGAAACTTGTACACCAAACAAAAGATCAAGACATCAACCATATTCAGTGCCGTGAAAACAATGGAAGCTAAGCCCGCGAAAACTACATTGTTCCAAAACACACACACACACACACACACACACACACACACAAGGCCGCATCTGCATCCTAGTTCAGCATCTAACCAGTAAGTTACACAAATCTCAGTGATATTGAGCAGTAAATTCCTGGACGCACTCTTTTACTAATCAAGTGATGGCAGTAACAATAACATCCTGTTATGAGCTATGTGTTGCAAGGTTATAGCTGTCAGACAGCCACATTGTATATGTCATTACTAATGAGAGAAGACCATAAATCTCGTGATCAAAATATTGGAGAACATTCTAATGAAATATGACATGCGCTTTGGTGCTGTGTTCAAGAATTTTTTTGAAGAACACAAGAATGATTTGAAGACCACAAACACAAGAATCCAGTATGTCAAATGGTGCACCAGAAACAGGAAACATTTACAGTTTCCACCGCCACATCACGGTACCAACTAAACTGAATGTGTTCCACGCAGCAAATGAGGGCATATCAAACAAGTAGATTCAGTTCATCTCAGAGTCACAGACTAGGCAACAAATCTGATGCCTCCGTGTTAGAGATACCTTACCTCCGTAGCATCCCGCGACGATGGAGAGGTTGGCCGCATAGGTGGCAGCAGCGCGGAGGGCGCCGAGGCGCGCCCTGTGCCGCGAGAGAAGCCCGAACCCAGCTCCGACAACACCTGCGAATCAACCAGGTCAACGAACTCAACGGATCAGAGCTGTCCCCCGAAACTTAGAGAAAGCCACGACGAGTTCCTGACTCCACCGAGGCGGGGGAGGAATAGGGGGACAGGTGAGGGAGGCTCACCAGCGGCCGCGACGGGGACCAAGATCCGCTCCTTCCAGTCGGCGGAGAATGGCGCCGCTGCTTCCGGCGTCCCTGCGCCGGCCGCCTCGCCGGCCGGAGTAGACATGCTGGTGGTGATGGTGGTCGGGCCTCGCGTCCCGGTGACTGAGCACGGCTCGGGCCTCGGGCTGAGGACAAGATTGGCCGCATTGCGTTGTTGACAAGGGCCCTTTCGGTTGCTGGGCTCTTGGGCTTCTTAGGGTGTCTAAAATATTCCCATCTTATATATAAGAGTAAACTGCATGGGCGGTCCTAATTCTTTTCGTGCGCCTTCACTTTGGTCTCTATTCTATAAAATTGAACATCTAGGTCCTAAATCTTTCATAACTGATTCACGCGAGGTCCTAAATTGGTTTGACCCACGTTGACTAGCGCCACGTCGACAATGGGTCCCGGCCAGACATGTATATTTGCTAAAAGGATCCTGAATTGTATTCCTTCCAAACCGCATGTCCCTATGTACCAGCGATGGTGCGGGGCAGGGGCCAGTGGCTAGGGAGACCTCTCAAGGAGCCTGCTGTACCGGCCGGAGCTTGCTATGCGCCGCTCCTAGCTCGCCTCAGTCTGTCCCTCCTCCCAAGCTCACACCGACACGCACGCCCATGGCCGCAGCCGCCGGTCGCACGCGGCCGCACCCACCATGGCCACCGCCACTCACGCATGCCCCTGGCTGACGCCACGCGTACACGCCATGGCCGCCGCCAAAGCTCGCGCGAGCCCACCTCTGGTTGTGGCGGCCCTGGCCGTTGGCGCCGTTCGCACTTGCCCGCCCCTAACCGCTACCACCTTCACCAGGCCGCCGCCACAGCTCGTGCATGGACACGTCTGGTCATCGAAGCATGTCGAGCGGGCCCTCCTCTAGCTGACAACCTCGTTCTCGCGCGCTCGCTCGTCCTCGTCTTGGCCCGCGCGTGTTGAAGATCTGAAGTGGGGACAAAAAGGGACCATGCTTTGAAAGAAATACAAAATAGTGAGCCTTTTTGCAAAATTGCTAGTCCAGCCAGGGCTCCACTGTCGACGTGGCAGTGGTCAAACGCCACACAGACAGGTCAACATTGGTTAGACCGATTTAGGACCTCCGATGAATCACTTACAAAAGATTTAGGACCTGGATGTTCAATTTTAAATAATAGGGACTAAAGTGAAGGGGCGAGAAAAGAATTGGGACCGCCAGTGCGGTTTACTCTATATATAACCTAGCTAGCTGAGACTGGCTTTTCAGAATCTAGGTGTATGTGAACCTATTTTTTCAAAAGTGCAATGTAAAAACATGTTTTAAAAATCGAAACACAAAATGAATGTAAAGGTGATCTCAAACATGTTCCCTGGACACGAGTTTCGTGACGAAAAAACCTTTTATTTTGCCTCGGCAAAAAAGTGAATTTTTGCAGAACTATATAGCAGTATATATGTGACGTATTTTGTCTTTTTTAGATTCTGAAATAAAAAGTGATTTCTCCGCGAAAACTTTCTACGCACACATGAAACATGCATACGTACCCCGTTATTTTTATTTCAGAATTTTTTAACATTTGGAAAATGCATTTCCACTTGGGTTCACGTGCACCCAGGTTCAACTGGGACTTTTCCTAGCTAAATTGACTATTTGTCACTTGTTAGCCTGGATCGGTTCATCTCAGAGTTCATATCAAAAAGGCCTTTCAGTTATGTTAGAATGAGAAGCTCAAATCGAGCTTCGCAAGTTACACAGGCTGAGTAAACTGTCAAAACATTGTAGCAGGCCACCTGCCCCCACCAGACCCCCACCCCCTCTCCTCATTCCCCCAACCATCCTCCTCTCGTTCCCGCTACCCGTTGCTGCCCTCCTCCTGGAGCGTCACCACCGCATCCTCCCTCTACGCACCTGCAACCTCCTCCTCCACACCTGGACGCGTCGGCGACCTCCTCGCCTGGAGCGCCACGGGGGCGAGTCTCGTGAAGGTGGGACGGTGCATAGCCGCCCGTGGATCATTGGCTGCTGCTTGAGTGGAGAGCGGGTAGGTTTGAGCTGCTACGATGGCTAGCTGAGGTGTCTAGGGCCTTGAGTCCACCGACATGTAGGACATATCAAGATCTTTCACCAAATTTTGCCTTTCATTTTCGAGGATGGCACTCAATCGAGAGCCGACCCTCCTCGGTTGTCCACCTGCTCTGGCACATGTGTTTCCTATAGCTTTATATTGCGCCCGCCGAAGACTCGACTCGTCGGCTGCTCTCTTTCGCTCGTCGAGTTGTCGCTTCATCTTGATCAATTCACGCTTCTGTTGATGGAGTAGGTAGTGGTATGCCATAAGCTCTTCTCGGATGTGTCTGCTGCCATAGGAACCGCGCCGCTCATGGATTTCCTCGCCTTGTCCCAGGCTTCTTGCGGGATCCGAACTTGGATCCCGGTTTTTTTTTGCGTGGGTCAACGGTTTCACGATTTCCCCATGGTTGCCTTCGGCTTCACGATCCTCGTTGCGATCACCTTCGGGTGGGATACGTCACCCCTACCTCTGTTCATGGCGATGTCTTTGGGGTTAGCTAGGGGGTTGCCAAGGTAATCATATTCTTCTGATGCTTCATATGCACCCGCGATGATCGTGCATACCTGATGACGTGTTTGGTGGAAATTATTAGTGCAAAAGTCACGGTACGAGTCAACTTTCCTGATCCATAGTTGATGTTGTAATCGAGTTCTTTGTCGATGACGTCCATCGAGTCCGCATCTAAGTGTCGAAGCCGATGGCATCTCGCTTTCATAGTCAGAGGAGACACCATCGAAAAGATCAACGAGATCCCCCCCCCCCCCCCCCCCCAACTATATGGCAGGAAAACGGGCAGTAGAGATGTGGACTAAATAGGAATGCAACAAAATAACTGAAGATATGAAACGATTTGAGGATCTGACCAGCAAGCACCGATGAATTGTCATTTTTGAAGATGTGTTTCCTAGGCCTTCTGTGGTATGTGCAATTTTTTAAGAAAATAACTTCTGCCTACGTGCGACTTCGTTTGCGAAACATGGTCGTTCAGTATGATCTCGAAAAAAGCATGGTTGTTCAGTGAAGATACCCCATTGTTTTTCTCCTCTTTTCCTTTGGATTGGATAAAGTAAAACACTTTAACCTTGTCCCTCCACGGGTCGTATATCTGCCCCGCCTGCTTCACGCGGCATGAGGTAGAGTCGCCCCTGTCAGCCGATTTCGACAGTATACACATTCAACGCCTGGTGTGCATGCGTAATGCCTTGTTCTCGGATACCCAACATCAGTCCAGTGCCATCACCACCGCCACCTGTGCAAGCTATGAGCACACCAGTGGCCGGAGGTAGTCGACAGTTCTAGCGATGGGAAGCAGCAGAGGGTAAACCCTTCTTGGATTGGATGTAAAAAAGTGTGCAATGGTATTTAATTCAACTTGGAGCTAAACAACGGTGCCCATCTTGCTTTGAGATAACGCCTGTTACCTTCTATCTTAGGTAAATTGAAATAGGATCGATGGAAATGGAACACAGTTCAAGAAAAACCGCTGGAGACAGAGCACAGATCTCAACTTCCTCACACATGATTTATTCCACATTGTATTACAAAGCACGAAAGAGAAACTAAATCTAAAGCCAAAATTGTTCGGTGCACAATACATAAAACATGACGCTAGGTGGAGCAAATATCAACCTCCATCAAGGTTGCTCAACCGCTTTACATTACCATCCCACCATCAATGGTAAGCACCTGCAAATGATGGTTGTGGCCGGAGAGAGATAGTTCAAATAACAAACCTATAAAGCTCAGATATAACTAAAAGGAACAAACAGTTGTCAAAAGTTACACGAACCTGTCCGGTGATGTAGCTGGCAGCAGGATTTAGGGCCAGGAACTCAACCAATCCAGCAACTTCCTCTGGCTGGCCATATCTCCCTGCGGAGTTGAATGAAGCATTAGTGCCGACTGAAAACATTCGCTTCGTAGATATAGTGCACATAAGCACAGCTATGCATGACGCAGTTTTCCCAAACAGTTTATTTTGTTACACCTAGGATCTGCGAAATGATAGTGTAGAAAGTGAATAACGCATACCCAAGGGAATAGTCGACAAGATTTTCTTCTCAATCTCCGGTCCAAGTTCAGCAGTCATGTCTGATGCGATGAATCCAGGTGCAATTGCATTCACCTGAGTATTTAGAACTGTTCAGAAGGTGTACTATGCTTTTAAGTTTTATGTGAGCTAACAATGAAAAGACGGAGGGTGCACATTAATATTCCTGCTTGCATATTCTCTAGCAACTGTTTTCGTGAAGCCAATGACTCCAGCCTTGGCAGCACTGTAATTCGCTTGACCAGCATTGCCAGTAATACCAACAACTGACGCTATGTTAATAACTCTTCCCTGCATTCAAACATAAATAAGCATCTTATAGCCAATAACAGCAAATATGATCAGGTGATTTGTGAACAGAGCTTATTTTATGTCAGAGCAAGGCAAACAGTATCCTAAATGAAACAAACAACTACTACTTTGCAATTGTAGGTCTCTTTGCAGGCCTACACCGCTCATGGTAATGCTTATGAACTAGTAACATGGTAAGGACTTGTAAATTTTTCACTTTCAGCTCCATGTAATTTCAGAAACAAAATAAATCAATGTAAAGAGGCATTTTTTCGTCCTTCAGCTAGGAAGTAGAGAATCCTGAACCAAGCTGCAAGCTTGTAACTAAGGAGAGGGGTCTGAAAGTCGATGGAGACTCTAGCTATTACGAAACCTGACAGAACGCAAGGATAGTAGAAGGCTATTATGAAATTACCATGCTACATAACATACCTTTGTCATACTCCCTTTGTTCTATAAAATAGATGACACTTTAGAAAGCATGCAGACAAAATAATCTATCTTTGAAAAATATTAAAAAAACTATTTAGGTTATATAGGTGGCAACGGTACCATTATATGTGACAATGTATTCTTTTTGTAATCTATTGCTTACATAGTCATATAGAAAGGGAAAAGTTGCATACTGGAGACTGCGCAAAGTAAAAAAGTTCATCTATTTATGAATGGTAGAAGGATACCATATGTAATCGCAGTATAAGTTTAAATAGGACCAATAGCTAATGCATACCTAATAAAAAAAAAATTAGCTAATGCATACCTAATAAATTAAACTCCAATAAGTTACTAAGCAAACCAATTCAAAGAATGCAACATTTCTTTTACCTTTTTCTTCTTCATCATTACTTTAGTGGCAGCCTGTAAAAAATGTGTATCTGTAAAATACACAAACATTCGAGTTGCAAATTTGCCAAAAAAAAAAAGAACAATGAAGGGACGGGAACCTACCTGTGTACATAAGAAAACACCAGTAAGATTAAGGTCTATTACATCTTGCCACTGAGATTTCTTCATCCTCATCAACAATGTGTCTCGCGTTATCCCTGATTACAAAGAGTTATTTCACATGCAGAAATAAATCAACAGAACAGGAAGCTAAAAAAAGGTGCAAACTAGTGTCGGCACCTACCTGCATTATTTACCAGGATGTCAATGGTTCCCCATTTATCAATAGCCTGGTTGAATCCATACACGAATCATAACCAAGTTCACATAATCTGATCGATATATAGGTGAAAAAAACTATTTTCTTTCCATAAACAAACTGCACTTACTGCTTTCATCATAGCATCTACATCATCTTCTTTTGAAACATCCCCCCCAAAGGTAATAGCCTGACCACCAGATGCTTCAATCTGCAAAATGTCATTATATTATGAACATATGAATGCTTGAGCATCTAGGCTAAGCGGGAAAAAACTAAAAAAAAAAAACAGTGATTCACAAACAAACAAAAAAACTAAATGCCTCACCAGAAACTAACAATGTTTTTGCATAATGGTACCAATATATTTCTAGGTAGATAAGTATCCCCAAATTTCAGTAATGTGAACTCAAATAACAATATTTTTTCATTCTACAAAAAGGAGATGTGGTGATATTGTTGTATCAACATCAGAAAGTTATATTTCATTTCTTGAGCCTTTGTAAACTAGTATTGTTACTATGTAAATAGTCTAAAACACAAAGCTACAATGCACTGATGAAATTACCAAAGCTAATGCCAGATAGAGTAACACAATTCACATTACATTGATGACTTCTGAAACATAAGATAAAGGTGCTGTCTACTGGATCATAAATGGCAACAAGAATGCAGCACAACTGTGTTGTTGCTTATTCAGATTGGATGTCAGAAATGATAACAGTTGTACTCATTCCTGTACAAACCATGAAAGAACAGTGCAGACTAAAATATCCAGTGTTGCTAAGAAAATTTCTGCAAAGCATATATTTGCAATCTAGTGGCGACCGAAACAATTAATTAATAGTATTTATGGAAATGCACCATTACAGACTGTTTTTGTATTGTCCACTTGTTGTAACTGTATGATGTGAACTGACAAACACCAAAATAATAACAAACAATATATATCTGCAAATATCATGTTATAATCAACCAGCTCACCTCTTTGGAGACTTCTTCAGCCTCTTTGGAGGACCGTGCATAGTTCACTAGGACCTGCAGGTCAAGTCAGAGTCAGGTCAGCACCAAAAAAATACAAGGGAAAAACAGGCACACGCACAAAGAAACAGACTCCTTTTGCATGCATAGAACTATTACTCAATACAGAATGAATATTTCAGACAGATGAATAGCTCACCTTGCAGCCAGCTTTTCCAAGAGCTAACGCAACGGCCTTGCCAATCCCTCTGGAAGCACCTGTAACAACAACAACTGGACCTTCCAGCTCTGCAGTAGCCTGCACAACTACTTGTTCAACGGCAGCAACATGGGTGCGCACACCTACAGAAAGCGATGTTTAGTACTGCAAAATAGTACACCTCCAAAAACAGAATTTAGCCCTGAATTTCTGACCAACGGCCTCCACAATGCAAGGTGCTCGGCACTGTCAGCTCCAATGCTTAACAAAATTATACAGGTGCTTAAAACGAGCATCTACTTTAACACTCAGCTTATGCGGCAAAGCAAACTGGAGAACTTCCTAGACGTTGCATTCATCCGGCGCATCCAACATGGCAACCAAAAAATGCAGGTTCTTTAATTTTAAGTGAGCTCTTGTGTAAACACCTCCATTTTACATGCTCGATACTGTAATTTCCAAACCTGAGCTCACTGTACAAGAGTACCATTTTTTTCACGAAATTTAAGCGGACGTTACAGTCGATGTGCAACTTATAAAGATGACAATGCACCAGCAGTAGCCAGTAGTGTACTACTGCTTACTCCCATGCCCATGCTCCCATACTCGCATTAGAACCCCCAGATTTAACGAGCAAACAAACAAACTAAACCGCGACGCTAGACTGCTAACAGCGCCACCCTACAGCAGCTAGATCTCGGAATCCAGGCGCTCTAACCGACCCAGCACGACGACAACCGACGAGAGAGAGAGAGGGCCGTTACCGGAGGATAAGCCGCGAGCGGCGGCGCCGAGGCGGTCGGATCGGAGCGCGGCCGGGCGGGCGGCAGCCCCGGCGAAGGTGACGAACCCGCGTCGCGCCGCGGCGCGGTGCGAGGGGGCGGCGACCGCCGGGGACGAGACGGCGGCTCCGGTGGCGGCGGCGGCGGCCATGAGGGACCGGAGGGACTTGGAGGCGGCGGAGAGGCGGGAAGCCAGAGGGGGCAGCGTGGCGTGCGAGGTGGAGGCGGCGTATTTGTAGCTGCGGCGGCGGGCGGCGGCTTTGGAAGCTCAACAAAGAGCGGGGCGGGGCGCGTCGCGATCGAGGCGGAGCGCACGAGGAGGGAGGGCGAGCTAACCGATGATGAATGATGATGGAGCGATAGCGGAGGGCCTGCTTGCAGGGCCATTTCTGGGCCTCCCCAAAGTAGGACCATGTGTCAAAACGGCGCCGCATACCTTGCATGGATACTGGGCCTGGCCCATTTTTATCCGAGATACTCCTATTTCGTTTTGACAACTTGACCAAAAAAAAAAAGGAAAAAAATTCTTTTTGACATTAAATATCATCAATATCACATTATTAGGTGACAGTAAAACTCAACCACTTAGGAGCCTTCCTAGCGTTTTGACGTCCCGGTCCATCTGATTCGACCGTCGAACATCTCAAATCGTTTGCTCGCATCTTTGCCCCTTTTACCACGCCACACGCCTGTCTCAATCGTCCCATCGTTACAGGGTTGCTTCTCCCAAAGTTGACCAAGGAAATCTCTGATTAACTAGGCCAACTAGGCCTTTCATGTCATGTGTGAGGAGGGTTCGTTTCTGGGTTGCGCTTGCCTCTTCGTTGCCAGTCGGTATATGACTGATTGGACGGGCGATGTGACGGCCTACGGGGCAAGGATGGGAGGCAGCTCGGCCTCCCAAACCTGGACGTGCTCGGGTGGCGACGGCGGGAGTGGTGGTGGCGGTGAAGTTCCTCCTTCTTGCAGGTTAACTCTGAGGCAACACTCAATCGGTCTCGTTTCCCCTCTCTATCTTCCACTTCCCCCGCAGCTGGCGGTGATCAAGCTTGAACTTTGGAGATTATGATAAAGAGGAGGAGGAGGATGCGTCGGCGGTTTCAGCAACGGTGCTCATTAGGGCCCTGAGTCCGTGCCAACAATAGAGGAGTTTATGTCCAATCTCTTCGCAGTTGGCACGTCTCCACCATGGCAACCACACTTTCTAGAGGTGACACAAGCCATGAGGTGCTAGAGGTTGGCAAACCGGTTTTTATGGCCACTACAACTCATTGACTTATTAGGGCTTCAGATAGAGCAATAGCTTCTCATCCATTGGTGTTGTTGAAACAGTATGCTGATCCAACAATAAGGAATCTAAGACTGTTATTCTCCAGAGCTCACTTCACCCAGAACTTCTTCAGCCGGTAGGAATGCAGTGGCATCATCAGGCACCCATACACAGTGAACAAATAACTCACTCTAGTGGAGTCGATATGACAATGTGAGAAATTGTTGCCTCCTTGTGGAGGAAGCGTGACGAAAGAATATCCAGGGACATCCAGTTGACATGTCAATCCATTTTGCAACCCACACAAACAAAAATTCTCATGTGCTCAACTATAATACTGAGGTTGAGCTCCTTGCATGCTTTGAAGGGCTACGCATAACGGAGACTAAGTGCCGAGGTCCGGGAATCCTGGAGTCCGGCTCTGCTAATGTCATAGCAGCGTTACAACCGAAACGAGAGATGCACTCTACCCTTTGGTGTGTGACAGCGGAGACACTTGCAGTCTTACTGATGGGTTCGTTGCATGAAAAACAAAAAAATTCTACCGCGAATAAGAACAAATCCAAGATCCAATCTAGGAGAAGGCAAGATCTAATCTATGAAGACCGAGGCAACGAGATGTATGTGAGACTAACCCTCGAAGATTCCAAAACCTACGAGATTAAATCTCGTTGTTGATGTAGTCGATCATCATGTGCTGCAATTCGGCAGCACTTCCGTACTCGGTCGTGCGTACGGTGTCGATGAAGCCCGTCCTCTCCCCGTTCCAGCGGGCAGCGTAGGTGTGGTAGATCCCCTCGGAATCTCAGCAGCACGACGGCGTGGTGGTGGTGGTGGAGGAGAAAAGTTGCAGGGCTTCGCCAAGCCGGAGCAGACTTGCGGTGGAGGAGAGAGGGGCGGCCAGGGTTAGGGTATGAAGGGTGTGCGCCCCTGCCCCTCCCCTCTTTATATAGGGGGGGGTCGGTTTGGGTGGACCCCCAACGCCCGAAACCCATCTAGGGCCGGCGGCTGATACGTCTCGAACGTATCGATAATTTCTTATGTTCCATGCTTGTTTTATGACGGTACCTACATGTTTTATACATACTTTATGTCATATTTATGCATTTTCCGGCACTAACCTATTAACAAGATGCCGAAGAGCCAGTTGTTGTTTTCTGCTATTTTTGGTTTCAGAAATCTTAGTAAGGAAATATTATCGGAATTGGACGAAATCAACGCTTAGGGTCTTATTTTTTCACGAAGCTTCCAGAAGTCCGAAAGGGAAACGAAGTGGGGCGACGAGGCGCCGACACAACAGGGCGACGCGGCCCAGGCCTTGGCCGCGCGGCCCTGGCGTGTGGGGCCCTCGCGTCGCCCCCTGACCTACCCTTCCGCCTACATACAGTCTTCGTCGCGAATACCCCAGTACCGAGAGCCACGATACGGAAAACCTTCCAGAGACGCCGCCGCCGCCAATCCCATCTCGGGGGATTCAGGAGATCGCCTCCGGCACCCTGCCGGAGAGGGGAATCATCTCCCGGAGGACTCTTCACCGCCATGGTCGCCTCCGGAGTGATGTGTGAGTAGTTCACCCTTGGACTATGGGTCCATAGCAGTAGCTAGATGGTTGTTTTCTCCTCATTGTGCTATCATTGTCGGATCTTGTGAGCTGCCTAACATGATCAAGATCATCTATTTGTAATGCTACATGTTGTGTTTGTTGGGATCCGATGAATATGGAATGCTATGTTATGTTGATTATCAATCTATCATCTATGATTAACAAGATACCGAAGCGCTAGTTCCTGTTTTCTGCTGTTTTTGGTTTCAGAAATCCTACACAGGAAATATTCTCAGAATTGGACGAAACAAAAGCCCAGGGTCTTATTTTCCACGGAGCCTTCCAGAAGTCCGAAGAGGAAACGAAGAAGAGCCGAGATGGCCCCACACCACCTGGCGGCGCGGCCAAGAGGGGGGCGCGCCGCCCTAGGGTGTGGGCCCCTCGAGCCTCTCCCGACTCTGCCCCTTCGCCTATTTATTCTCTCCGTGACGAAAACCCTATCACCGAGAGCCACGATACGAGAAAAGTTCCAGAGACGCCGCCGCCGCCAATCCCATCTCGGGGGATTCAGGAGATCGCCTCCGGCACCCTGCCGAAGAGGGGAATCATCACCCGGAGGACTCTACATCACCATGATCGCCTCAGGAGGGGAATTTTGATTGTTGATTTTAGAAGTAAAATATCTGAAATACCTATAAGTGCTGAAGATGTGGTATACATGTTGTTTTGAAAAAATTGGGTATTTCTCGCTATTTTCACATAATTAGCATGTTTAAGAGTTGATTTTCATCAATTCACCCGTAGATAGTAAACACACTTTTTATCGGGATGATTTTTTTTTACTGTTTGGTTAGGCTTTATGTTGGATTTTGGCTCAATATGGTTTTTGTACCAATTGTAATAAACAATAAACAATATAAAAGCTTTATCCATATTATATAACATAAACTCCTATTCTGAATCAGATCAATTATGCAGATCAAAGTAACTCAATTAGCAATATTATATCAATTCTGCAGATCGGCAACAACTAAATGAACAACAACCCGCCAAATAAACAGACCAAATTAACACAGAAAGAGGGGAATTTCTGCAGCAGGTCTGAGAAGTTGTAAGCTGAATCGCCGGAGCTCACGGGGACGAAGGCGGCCAAGAAACAGTGAGGCGCGACGGCTCAAGATCCTATCACTGGCGGCGGGGGCGGGCGCTGGCGGCGGTGCGGGAGCTGGCGGCGGGGTCGGCCGCTCCAACCCTAACCTATCGAGAGGACGGGGAGGGGGAAAAGATGACCGGGCGGTCGCTCGATTCAGGTTTGCACACAGGCCAGATTTCCTTATATACAGTGGCAACTCTTCTGTAAATAATTCGATGTGTTGAGGATAGTTTGGTCACTACCAACTCGGGAAGCAGGCAGAATCGCGGGAAGCACCTCTCGGGCTGCTTTTCGGCTGGGGGGCTCGCGCAGTGTATTTTGCTGCATCTCTTTTGTACCACGCTTTTCAATAGTTGGTTGTTTGTTTGGGCTTTCACTTTTAGACCTCAAAAGCAGCATAAGCCCAAACAAACGGAGCCTCAAACCAGACGACATTGCACCAGATACAAGCATCATGCTCATTTCCCTCATGCCTCTGATCGTC
This sequence comes from Lolium perenne, assembly GCF_019359855.2. Taxonomy (NCBI): domain Eukaryota; kingdom Viridiplantae; phylum Streptophyta; class Magnoliopsida; order Poales; family Poaceae; genus Lolium; species Lolium perenne. The sequence goes on from NC_067245.2 coordinate 196,610,075, forward strand.
ATGGGGACTAGTTGTGTGATCAGCAGTGCCTAAAGCATGGGGTGCAGAAGTCGAAGGATCAACTCCTTGAGTGTCCATGGCAATAGCAACCAGATTATCTGCTCCACACCGCAGGGCTTCTTCTTTCCTAGTGTATCCCATTCCTATATCGAGTGCTTGATCAAGTTATCTGTCACCTTGTGAACATATAGCGACGAAATAAAATGTGAGAATGGATGCGATGGTGATGCCATGGAAAAGTTGTCACTTTATATACCAAGTAGTTGATGTACATAACTACCACATGCATTTATTATACCACGATATTTACATAGCAGGTGTACTCCTTTTTTTTAAGACCGCATTTGTTTTGTTATGCCACGTTAATTTAAAAAACTTCTTCTAGCTCATTTCTTTGTTGTCCAAAGCATGTATGCTTAAATCCTTCTGCTTCATAGTGTGCTTGGGCTATCATTTTAGTTAGTACTACTATATCATTAGTCTAATTAAATCCAGTACCACTGAATCAATGGTTGTTACCGTGCTGAAGGAGATGGAACACCATCACGTTAACCCACTCGATGCTCCTTGTGGCCGCCTCCGGTGGGTAGTCCATGGCGGCTGACGTGTGCCCAAGAGGTGGTTGGAGAAGTAGACGTGGTGGTGCGAAGGAACCACATGGGTGTTTTGGAGCGCCACTCGGCTAGGAGGAACTCGAAGCTGGCCCACCTCCAACGAGCTTAACAATGAGAACTGAGAAATGACGAGAATTGGCTTAATGCCATGGTGTATTATTGTAATATCCCAGGTATTGGGGTTACAAAAATAGAGGAAACAGATGTGTGTATTGCATTCATGCATAGAAAATCTGGGGAATTTTCGCGCTTTAAAGTAAAACAGTCACAGTAACTGAAGTTTCACTTGACCTTGGTGGAATTGAAGTAGCTCATCAAATCAAACGCTATAAAACTCAATGTGACTTTGCTAAAACCTTGTTTTGGGCAGAGATGATTTGATCTAAGGGGTTAGATCAAATGGAACTAGTAATCAACACAACAACACTTTACTCAATGATCAAATGCTTGATCTTATAAAAGAATATAATATGGTAATCCTTACCATAACATATGAACATACATCTATTTGGAAATCAAGTAACAATAAATGGATAAACCATTCTTCACTTATCTTTTCCATGTCTTAAACTAATCCATGATCCTACCATGAAACCTCATGGTATTCATTCCACTTCAACAATGGAATTATAACAAGGAGATCCACTCAAGAAGTATATATTCTTCTACATTCCAAATTATTATACATCAAACCTAGAGAGGTGAGAGTTTTATATTATTTATTAGAGAAGCAATGACAAACCTTGAGATAAATCTTAGATATACATCCATGTAATCAAAACATCATCCTAAGACCATAACCTTGGGATAATATTCAAGTCCTTCCTAAATGAGAGTGACCATTCATACTAATCCAAGCTTTACCTATTTAAGAATAAAGGACAACATTTGAACTAAAGGATTAGGAGTTAAAACCATTTCATCTGGGAGTGATGAGATAACCAAATACCAAGTGGAATAAGAGTATATCCATGAATTAGTGAAATAAGGATTGGACTACTCCAACTAAGTTAGACAATTGAATCTTTAGCTCAGCTACCTAAATAAATATTAGGAGTATACCATAAACCCTAGAATAACTATTCCTGTATGAGAAAACTCAAGCTATGGTGTTACCCTCAAGTTAGTTGAGGACACACTTGGATTCAAGGGAGAGACCTATTATATATTCAAGTGGTTAAACCATCAATCCTTGAGAGAACTCTAAGTAATTACCTCAGGAATTCTCCTGGGATATAATTTATTGAGACAACCATAGCCATGTCCACTCAAGATAGTATAGAAGAAGTACTATACCTAGTTGATAAAGACAATGCTTGATCATGGAAGTGAGAAACCTATTTAATGAGAGATACCTTAGGAAGCCATACCTGGATCATTATAAATTAAGTGATGATCATAAACCCTAAGAATTTTAGGTAAAGATATTAAGAACAAGTTGATCATGCCTAATCCATGATCATGCTCTTGAGGTATGTGAGGAGAAGTTAAACCCTACTAGGATAAGTATATTCCATTTCCACATGAAATCATGGGGAGATCACTAGTAAGCAATCCTAGACTTATATCCCAATCTTCATTTGTGAACCACTTGGTAATCACAAATAGAATCCTACCATATCCATACTTCAGAAACTAAACCACCTAAGAAAACCTTAGAGTTAAACTCTATGCTTTATCTGGTGAGAAACCATATATCCATATGACCAAAGTTAACTATAAAAAGAACTATAACCAGTGTAGTTAGTTTAATGATAAAATTGGAAATAATAATAGAAGATAATTGGTAGAAGATAAAAACCAATTCTCAAATCCTTAGTGATTAAAGAAGCACATAAGATATAAAGCAAGTAACCATATTATCATGGTTAGGGGAGAATAACCTAGCACATGCAATATGGTGTCATTTCATCTCTATAACCTAGAAATATAACTCAAACCTAAATCTGTGCATCACTTGGGTGATCACAACTAAAACCTAAGTCATAATTAAGATTCAAACCATGTGTCATTAGGTAAATATCATTCGAACCCTAATGGTTCATTAATTAAATCCAATGTTTCAATTATATAACATAAGAGCCACCTAATGCTAAGTTCTATAATTAAACCATATGTGTAGTGATCAACCATTTATCTTTGTAAACAAGATAAACCATGATGGAAACAATCCCTACTGAGATACTTTCAAATGTAGTGATAGTATTAACCTTAACGAGGGGGTTATACTAGAAATGATAAAACATTAATAAATATGTGCTCACATAAAATCATATGCAAATGATTAATTCCCTAAATAGAAAACAAGACATAACCAAAACTTCTGAAATACTTTGAGAAGAAAGTAGTAACTCTTAGATTTCTAAATTGAATGGAATTCATAACAAAAAGGAAAATGAAGTGAAAATATCAATTCATGTCTAATTGCTATTTTGAATAAGACACCAACATGCAATATAATCTAATACCAAATAATTATTTCAAATGAAATAGTGGTGAAATAGTCATTGCATTACATCTTCATTGAATTAACATAATTGAGACACCTGAAATTAAAAATTTGGATTAAAAGCAGAATACAAAATAGGAAATATAAAGAAAAACAGAAAATAAATAAGAGAAAAGGAGAGAAGCTTACCTGGACCTGGCCAGCCGAAGGAGCCCAGCAGCAGCCTGGCTGTGGCAGCCCAGGAGCAGCCCATGGTCCATCTCCAAACCATGGCCCAAACCAGCCCGATACCCCTTCGTAAAAAAAATACCGATGAGGAGCTCATCCTCATCCTCTCGACGCGCACGGACGCCAGCACATAGGCGTGCTCCTCTTCTTCGCTCGCTGTCGCCTTCTCCTTCCCCGACGTCGTGACGAGGACCGCACTCGAGCCGTATAAAAGCCCAGCGAAGCACAGCAGCTCGGGATTTCTTCCTCCTCTCCAATTTTCTCCAATGGCCGAAACCCTAGCCGCAGACATCCGTTCACCGCCGGCGATAGAGGAAGCCCCAGGCCTCGCCATGACCACCGTTAGAACCGCCATGCTCGACTTGCTCCTCCTGCAAAAGGAATCGAGCAGGGGCAGCCCGTAGCGCCGTCGCCAAGCTCAGCTCTCCGGCGGCCGGCGCCATGAAATCCGGCGAGCCAGACCTCCATCGACCACGCCGTCAAGCGCTACGTGCTCCTGGTGAGCTATTGAATTCCATGGTGTACTTAGTTCGCTCGATTACGTCCCGAAACATGCTTAGCATCGTTGATCCGTGATATCTGCCGCTCGGCCTCACCGGCATGCGAGCTCCGGCGACCATTAGATGGCGGCGCTGCCAGCACTAGCCTCGCCTCGGCGTTCTCTTTCCAGTAAGCACCAGCACACCCTCGCGGGACCACGGGAACGCCGGCGATCGCCGCCACTGGCCGCCGGTGACACACAGGGTGGCCACCTCGACGCCACCGTGGCTGCCAGCGTGGCACTGGCCCACTTGTCTGTGTCTGTGGGTAGCACAGACACGTGTGTGTTTAGTAAATTTAGTTTAATTCAAATTCCAGAAAATACTGAAACTTTGCAAATAAATAGAAAATCCATTTTAATTCAGAAAAATACAAATTAGATATTAAAATGTTCCTAAAAATGAAATCTATCAAACAAAAATATAAAATGAATTTTTATTTTTAATAAAAAATTAATTATTTAAACCTATTTAATTAAGTCTTTAATTTTAATTCCGAATTTAATTAAAATTCAATAATTAAGAGAAACTTCTAAAATTAATAAAAACCAGTAAGCAAATAAGAAAAATATTAAAACTAATTTTCATTTGTCTATAATTTATTAAATCCTTAATAGGAGGATTTGAAACCTAATTAATAATTACCTTAATTTTAAATTGTTTAAAAATAATAAAATGCCAAATTCAATATTATTTTTATTCCCAAGTTATTAATAACTTCAACTTTAAAATGAAGTTATTAATCATAGAACCATAGGGTAAATAGCAAACCCTAATTCATTATGAAATGATATTACAACCCTATCATTTCATGTGAAACCCAAAACCCTAATTCAATTAGGAACCCCAAATCCATTACTTCATATGAACCCTAAAAATTGTTTCCAAACCTAAAACCCTAAGTAACATGTGATCATGTTACTTCATTAGTAATCATAGACTCATATTTAACAACTCAATGCTTGTTCCAATCCACATAAGATATGGGAACCCTATCACTACTAATTAGCATCCCATGTGTTCATTTAAATCAAACCTAATTCTTATTACCAAGGATCTTATCCTTACTCCTCCATGCTTAGCATCACACCATTGTGATGAACTCCAATAGTATCTATACCCAATGTCTACCATTAAATAGCCATAGTCCACTGAACCCTACAAGTAGTTCATAATTATGAACCATCTTACTTAGGAACCAATTATTCCTTACTTAGTGAATCCAATAAGCAAACCCTAGACAACCTCAACCCTAATTGCAATACTTCTTATTACCTAAGAAGTATGTTCTTCAAAAGTTATTCTTTTGAAGAAAATAAAGAATCATCATCAACCCTGCTTATAAGAACCTATAAACCCTAGCTAGCTATCACCAAATGATAAATTAACCTTGATAGCAACCTTGTATGAATAATTGCTTAGGATGCCTAGGCTTATCTCAACCTTACAAGCCCTAGTTGCTGACGAATCCAACTATGTTGTGATCCATCTTATACTTACTCCAGAAACTACTCGGAACCAGAATAAATTATAGCAACCCACAAACCTAATTACCATACTTGTTCTTTATCAAATTACATGTTCTTCAAAAGTTATTCTTTTAAAGTATAGGATAATCAATCATTAACCATGCCATATAGTACTAAAACTGACCACTGTTCCTTACTTGCTAACATTATGCCAATTGTCATTCTTTATGTGCTCAATTGATTACTATGCCTTATTGTCTACCTGTTTATAATACCAAGTAATCACACCTGAATAATAACCTTGTATGTAAACCACTCTAAAAGTGCAACACACCCTACACCAATCATTACCATTCATTAATCCTAAATCATCGGGGTTAGGACACGCTTAGAGCGATTGCATCTCATTCTTATGCATTATTGCATCCTTGTCAATCTTTTAAACATCGTCCTTACCGGACGATGATGCTATTTCAGAATTTGGAGTTATTGCGTATCGAAGACCTTGCCTGCATAATCTTGCAGTCAAGAAAGGCAAGTTCATCACTTGCTCATGTCATTTGAGTATCTTTATCAAATTACTTGCAAAGTACTATGGATATCACTATTGCATAAAAATCAAAACCACTACTTTCATAACTATGAATATGACTATGTGGTGGGCAATGGAACCATGGATTGTGTTGATATGGTGGAGGTTCCATTGCAAGGGTTTATATCCATCTAGGATTAAACAACAAATGTCGCCAGTGATTCTTGTGCCGTAATACCCGTGTTAACCATAAGATCCGGAGTGGGACGGAGTAGTCAAAAGTGTTTCCACCTCTCGTTCATCAACGGATGCGCTTTACCGTAGACACTTGTATCTGTCAGGGCAAGCGGTTGGCTGGGGAAGCCTTAAGTCCCCACGGCATAGTCCGTAGACACTTGTCGCTCGAAGTGCAAGCGGTTGGCTAGGGAAGCCTTAAGTGCCCACGGTATTGCGGTCTATGATGGGTTGCAGCTACCGGCGAAGGAGTTTGGTTAACGAGTCCCAAACTGTTGTCGTGGTCGGGGTCCACCCGTGAGTGGGAATAATGGGACCGGCGAGGACCCAGGGTCGGGGCATGCAACAACGGGTGGGTGTTCGAGGTAGCGGAGGAACATGATTGGCTAGACCTTATACCGGGCCTCACACCAAAGGAAGTGTGGACAGGTTGCGCGCCCGGTTGGCACCAAGGTTAAGATCTCTTATGGGTAAAGCAACACACCTCTGCAGAGTGTAAAGAACCGTGACCTGTCACTCCCTGTTCCGGGATATGGAACTGCGAACGCGGCCGGAAAGGAGCTCCATGAAGTTCTAGTAAACCGGTGAAGGCTGACGGACATAGTTCTTCTGAATAAAAGCAATCTTTTGAAGAAATGGTTACGAAAACTTGCATTGGTATTAGACTTTCTGGTCTAATGATGTAGCTAGTGCATTAAACACCTCTTTCCTATATTGAACTTGTTGAGTACGCTCGTACTCATCCCACTCTTAAATCCCCTGCTTAGATATGGAAGCATCAAAGGAGGATCTACAGTGCAACTCGAAGACCGAGGAGTCAACAACTACTTCACGAGACGGGACCCTGTCAGAGGAGTGATACGTCCAAAACGTATCTACTTTCCCGAACACTTTTGCTATTGTTTTGCCTCTAATTTGTGTATTTTGGATGCAACTAACACGGACTAACGCTGTTTTCAGCAGAACTGCTCTGGTGTCTCGTTTTTGTGCAGAAATCCAACTTTCGGGAAAATCCTCGGAATTTATGCAGAAGGCCCTATTTTCCCAGGAAACTAACGGAGCCAGAAGGACAATTGAAGTGGAGGCCCGAGGGCCCCACACCATAGGGCGGCGCGGCCCAGGGGGGGGCCCGCGCGGCCCTGTGGTGTGGCCCCCTCGGCCGGCCTCCGACGCCCTCCTTCGGACTACTTATCGGCCTCGACCTAAAAACGCCTGGAGAGAAGTCGAAGTCGCCAGAAACCCTCCAGAACGCCGCCACATCGCGAAACTCCGTCGCGGGAGCCAGAAGTCTCCGTTCTGGCACTCCGCCGGGACGGGGAATTGGAGGAGATCATCACCGCCATCACCGCCAACGCCTCTACATCAACCAGCCATGTTTCCCCCATCCATGTGTGAGTAATTCCCCCGCTGTAGGCCGAAGGGGATGGTAGGGATTGGATGAGATTGGTCATGTAATAGCATAAGATTGTTAGGGCATAGTGCCTAGTGTCCGTAATTGGTACTTTGATGATATTGTTGCAACTTGTTATGCTTAATGCTTGTCACTAGGGCCCGAGTGCCATGATCTCAGATCTGAACATGTTATTGTTTCATCAAGATAATCATTGTTTATGGTCTTACCTATAAGTTGTATACACATGTCGCTGTCCGGAACCGATGGCCCCGAAGTGACAGAAATCGGGACAACCGGAGGGAATGGTAGCGATGTGAGGATCACATGTGTTCACGGAGTGTTAATGCTTTGCTCCGGTACTCTATTAAAAGGAGTACCTTAATATCCAGTAGTTTCCCTTGAGGCCCGGCTGCCACCGGCTGGTAGGACAAAAGATGTTGTGCAAGTTTCTCATTGCGAGCACGCACGACTATATATGGAACACATGCCTATTGATTGCTTTGTACTTGGACACCGTTTTATTATTATCTGCAAATGCCCTGCTATGATTGTTACATGAGTTTCTCTCATCCATGCAACGCCCGTCATCCGTCCCCGTGCCTACAGTATTTTAATCCTGCTGTTTACTAAAATCACTACTGCTGTCTCTGTTACTTTGTCTTTGTTATTTCACTATCACTACTGCTATAAAACTGTTACTATCGATAAATTCTTGCGAGCAAGTCTGTTTCCAGGTGCAGCTGAATTGACAACTCCGCTGTTAAGGCTTCCAAGTGTTCTTTGTCTCCCCTTGTGTCGAATCAATAAATTGGGTTTTACTTCCCTCGAAGACTGTTACGATCCCCTATACTTGTGGGTCATCAAGACTATTTTCTGGCGCCGTTGCCGGGGAGCATAGCTTTATTTGGAAGTTCACTTGGATTAATATTGTTCGCTGCAAATTCTCCATCATGGGTAAACCTCGCGATACAAAGATCGCCATATTACCATCCACTACAAGAAAAGGTACAATTCTGAATACCTCTGCTGCTCTTGATTCACCATCTGTGATTGATAAACTTGTTTCACCTCCACATGCTTCGCATGTGGGTACATCTGCTGAATCTGAACACTCTCATAATATTGATAATGTTTCTGCTGTGCTTGATGATAGTGGTTCATTGGGATCTTTTCTAGATGCTACAATTGCTAGGTCTAGACAAATTGAAAATACTGAAACTCCTAATGCTACTACACCTGTTAGTTCACCTGAACTTGATTATTTTAGTGATGATCCTGAGGAAGATTATGTGGAGCTTAATGATGATTTTATTGAAAAATGCAATGCTACTACGGATGCACGACAAATTAAAAAGTTGCTTGCAGAACATGCTGTTAGATATAAACTGTCTCCTGATCCTAAGTTTGCTACATCTCCTATAAACATTAGGGATAAAGATTATGATTTTTCTCTTGATCTATCTCATATAGCTATTGTTGAGAAAACACCCTTTTGTGGTACTGAAAAAGAAAGTGCTGTTGAACACATGACTGAGTTATCTACTCTAAGTAGCTTGTTTTCTGATGATGTCAAGATGCGTACTTACTTTGTTGCTAAAATCTTTCCATTCTCATTAAAGGATGACGCTAAAACTTGGTATAATAATTTGCCACCAAATTCTATTAAAAGTCTGAAAGAATTGCTTGATGTTTTCTTCCGCAAATACTTTCCTGCTAGTGCTCAACATATTGCCTTGCAGAGAATTTATAATTTTGAACAGGGAGATGAAGAGAAATTGCCTGAAGCTTGGTCGAGATTTTGCTCTCTTATTAGAGCTCGGCCTGAGCATGATCTGGAAAAGCATGATTTACTTGATATATTTTATAGTGGACTCACCATTGAGTCTAGGGCATACCTGGATAGTTGTGCTGGTTGTGTTTTCAGGAAAAGAACTCCAGACGACGCTGAAGAATTATTGGCTAAAATAAGCCGGAATCATGATGATTGGACTACGCCTGAACCAACTCCAACTCCAATATTGAAGAAGAGGGGTTTAATTAAATTGAATGATGAAGATATGAGGGAAGCCAAGAAGTCTCTCAAGGAGAAAGGTATTAAATCTGAAGATGTGAAGAATCTACCTCCTATAGAAGATATATGTGAGATAATTCCCCCTTCATCCATGATTGAGGTAAACTCCCTTCAACGCTTTACTAGGGAAGATATTCCATATTCGAAACCTCCTGCACAATGCTTAGATGAGTTTGATAATTATATTGTTAAGCAAGAAAATTTTAATATGAGAGTAGAGAATCATTTAATGGAAAATTCTCGAGCTATTAGTGAATTGCATGATATTGTGGAGAGAACCTCCAATGATGTTAAGATGCTTGTTAAACATTTTCAAATGATTCAAACTCAAATTGATCAACTCACTAAAGTGCAAAATGACTTGTTAGGGAGCAATTCTAAAGAGAAACATGCTTATGAAGTAACAACTAGAGGTGGTGTCTCTACCCAGGATCCTCTATATCCTGAAGGGCATCCCAAAAGAATTGAACAAGATTCTCAACGCATTGAACCTAGTGCTCATTCTAGGAAGAAAAAGAAGAAGAAACATAAAAATGTTGTAGAATCATCTGAACCTGTTAATGATCCTAATAGTATTTCTATTTCTGATGCTGAAACTGAAAGTGGTAATGAACATGATAATGAACATGATAATGATAAGAATGATACTCCTGATAAAGAAGAGGTTGAAGAAGAACCTGAAAAGCATGCTAAAAATAAAAAGTATACTAAAGAAGACTTTATTGCTGAGAAACATGGTAATGAAAGGGAACCTTGGGTGCAAAAGCAAATGCCTTTTCCTGCTAAGAAACTAAAATCAAAGGAAGAAGAACACTATAATAAATTCTGTGATTGGATGAAACCTTTATTCTTGCAAATCCCTTTGACTGATGCTATTAAATTGCCTCCTTATTCAAAGTATATGAAAGATATTGTTACTAACAAAAGGAAAATCCCCAATGAGGAAATTTCCACTATGCTTGCTAATTACTCTTTCAATGGCAAAATTCCAAAGAAGTTGGGCGACCCAGGTATACCTACTATTCCTTGTTCTATCAAGAATAATTATGTTAAAACTGCTCTATGTGACTTGGGAGCCGGTGTTAGTGTTATGCCTTTTTCTCTTTATAAGAGACTTTACTTAGATAAATTGATACCTACTGATATATCTTTGCAAATGGCCGATAAATCTACTGCTATTCCTGTTGGTATATGTGAGAATGTTCCTGTTCAAGTTACTACTAACTGCTTGATATTAACTGATTTTGTTGTGTTGGAAATGCCTGAAGATGATAATATGTCCATTATTCTTGGGAGACCTTTTCTTAACACCGCAGGGGCTGTTATTGATTGCAATAAAGGAAAGGTTACTTTCAATGTTGATGATAGGGAGCATACCGTTTATTTTCCCAAGAGGATTGAGAAAGCGTGTGGAGTTAATACTATTTCTAATGTGAGAACTATCAAAGTGGGAACTATTGATTGTCCTATATATGAGCCTAAGGAAGAATATCAAACTCTTGTGATTGGATCCATATCAATACAATTCAAGGTAACATGATTGATTTGAGGTTTATTTCTTCTTATGCTATGTAAAATTTATTTGGTGACAAGACTTGATCAACCTTGTTAACGGATACTTTTTATATGCATAGAGGAGGTAAACAACATATCTTTCTTCCTCCACTTGCTCTAGTTGCTGTAGCATTTTTAATTTGCAAAGTTCTTTAGTTATTTGAAGATTTCAAAAAATTTCCTGGCTAGTAATACTAAACTAAATACCCAGAAATGTGCATTTTTCAAAGTTTTCAAAAATTCACAAAAATTATACCGTTGGTCCTATTTTTCGACGAGGCACCTGGGAGCACCAGAGGATGACCTGTGGGGCACCATAGGGCGCCAGACCACAGGCCGGCGCGGCCAAGGAGGTGGCCGCGCCACCATGTGGTGTGGGCCCCCCTCTGCCCCACTTTGTCATCTCTTTCTCCCAGAACAGTCTCTCTCCCGAAAAAACTCGTACCAAGTTCCTCTCTCTCGCGTTTTTGCTCCAGAGCTCCAGATTTCTCGATCTCTTTGCTCAGCCCAGATTTCCTGCTGAAATTTGGCACATTTGCTCTTCGGTATGTGACTCCTCCACCCATCCAAGTAGAATTTCGTTTGGTTGAGTATATCTTGAATATTTTGCTGCTGTAGGTAACATGTTTAGTGAGTTTGCATGCTTGTTCTAAGTGGTAGAAACTAGTTTTGATGCATGATTAGTACTCTAGCAAGTTCCTATGGTAGTTCCCCTCAATTATATGTCACCAAATCAAATTTTTATGTCATTTGTTGAAAATTTCAGAGAAGCTATGAAGAAGTTTAGCTTTGGAGAGTTGTTCAAGAAGGGGACAACCAGCACCGGGAGGCCTTCTAGGGCCGCCACCCGGATTAGGCGATCATACAATGAAGACATCATCGCGCCTAGCTTCGCGCCCGAAGAGGACAACGGGCCTCCTAATGCTTCTACTTTTCCATGCTATGATTTTCTAAGGAATGCAGGGATACTGGAGGATTTCTTAACCCTTGTCAACAGGGCAGGGTTAACCACTTATATGGGCGATGAAAGGGAGCAATACTACATGCCCACCAAGATCTTCGTCGAGAGTTTCCAGTTCAACAACAAACAATATCAGCCAACGGTTGCATTCAGGATTTATGGTAATCCTGTGACTATGCCATTGAAGGATTTTTGTTGTGCCTTGGATATTGCCCCTGTAGGTACAGCAAGTAGGATTGATGACAACCCCCGGGACTTGCTGGAGCTCTACCGAGGGATCACCGACGATGATTGTCGCACCATTCAGCGGGGCAAGATAAGGAACATTCAACTCCCCGCCATTAAATATTTTGCATACTACATTGCTACTAGCATTCTTGGTAGGGAGAACACTAGTAATATTTCTAGCTACCATCTTGCTTTCTTGAACATTGCACTTACTGGTCAAACATCCTATCACCTTGGTGCTCTTATTGCTCGCCGCCTGACTACCAGGGGGCCTATTTTTGGAGGAACTATTGCGCTGCGTGTTTTAACTTATCTAAATCTTCCTCTTGATCCTAATGATGTGCCATTGGCCCCTAGGAGACTTGATATTGCTGCTATGAAGAGTCACCATTTTGTTACCACTGACTCTACTTTAGATAATATGATGTATAGAATGTTGTTTTCTGACGGGGAGGAGAAGGAAATCCCTCTTCCCCAACCAGGTTTGTTCAGTATTGACAGGCAGTCGTGGTCGTGCACTAAGGAGGAGGTGGATGAACATATGAAGATACAAGACTTCCACCAGCAACATGACTCTGAGGACGTCGAGCCCTCCTATGATTACACCATCACATATCCGGGTGCTTCTTCTAGCACATACCCGGAATACGACCCATCTTCGTCATATTACGGAGACACTACTTCATGGGATCGATGGGATTGAACTCCACTTAGGCCAAAAGCCTAAGCTTGGGGGGAGGTATACCGGCATCACTCGTTCTTTGCATATTATGATTGCTGGATACTTGCACATACTTGCTTTGTTCGTTTGAGTGGTTTTCTAATGAGAGGAAGATGATATTTGGGGAAGTGCTGCCTGAAAACAGATTCTGGAACGTTACCGTAAAAATTCTCAAAAATAGCCAGAGCGTCATTTTGAGCTGCCAATTTTTGTGCAGGTTCCCCAGGTTGTTATCTAACTTTCATTAGTTGAACACTTTTCGATCTGAGCAACGTAAGATTTTTGTAAAAATCGATTTCTGTACTGCTGTCAGGTTTTGGCAGATTTCTGTCATCCTGCTTTTCTGCGTTTCTTTTAGTTTGCTATTTCTTGTTTTCGTTTTGTTTCTTTCCCAAAACACAAAAAGACCAAAAATATTTCTGTTGTTTCTCTTCACCATTTGTTTGCTTTGGTTTCTTGCATTTGTTTCGCTTTATTTGCTATTGTTAGTTTGCTATAAGAAAACCCAAAAAGATTTTGCTTTGTTTGCTTGTTTCCTTTTGTTCTTGTCTCTAATTCGAAAACACCAAAAATATTTGCTGTTATTCTCTGGTTTGTAAAGTTCTTTATGAGTTCAATGGTCTTCGGTGGCTGGAGCGTGGTTTTCATTTCATATTATCCAAGCTACACAAGTGAAAAGGTAATAATGACGATCTACGACAATCTGATTGTGGTGAGAGGCTGGTATGAACTCTATTTGTTTTCATTTTTGTACATATACTCATCCATGTGAGCATGCTTAGTTGGTTCATGTGAGGTATATGTTATTTGAGAAAGTCTAGTAGTTCATGCTCTCTCATGTTTAGCTCCAATTTATTAATATGAGTAGCATGTCATGGATGTTTGCTTGCATTGTTTTATTCATAAGTAAGTATGGCATTGTGGTATCCTCCTCTGAATAATTCATTTATATCGACTTGGCACATGCTCACGCATGCATATGACTGAACAAAAGTCAATTAAGCCTCGATGATCTATATTGCTTCAGAGTTCTTGTATCACTTTTATGCCTCCGTTAATTTATTTTGCCGCAAGCATGATTATGACAAGCATCGCTCTCTTGATTTGTCGCTCCCTAGTCTTTTGCTAGCCTTCACTTGTACTGAGCGGGAACGCTGCTCGTGCTTCCAAACACATGAAAACCAAGTTATTCCAGCGTGTCCACCATAAATACCTATGCATGGCATTTCAAACCATTCCAAGTAAATTCTCATGCGCTACCTTTAAAACCTTCAAAATGCTTCTCAATTTGTGTTTATGTTTCATAGCTCATGAGGAAGTATGTGGTGTTTAGCTTTCAACCTTGTCATTTACTTTTGATGGACTCTCATATGGACTAGTGGCACATCCGCTTATCCAATAATTTTGCAAAAAGAGCTGGCAATGGGATTCCCAGTCCCGAATTAATTAACTTAAATAGACACTCCTCCATGGTTTGTGATTGTTGGACGGCACCCGAAGGATTCGGTTAGCCATGGCTTGTGTAAGCAAAGGTTGGGGGAGTGTCATCATCATAATAAAACTAAAATAAAAAGGCACTCCTTCATGGTATGAGATTGTTGGCAGGCACCCGAGGATTCGGTTAGCCATGGTTTGTGCAAGAAAGGTTGGAAGGAGTGCCAAATAAATATGCAATAATTCATGGGAGCCGCTCTTGAAAGTCCGGTTGGCGAGGTAGTTGGTGAACCCATTACCATTCGTTGACAACAACAAACACCTCTCAAAATAATTTTACTCCTGATTTATAAAAATGAAAAGCTCTAGCGCATGTCAATCCCTGCTTCCCTCTGCGAAGGGTCAATCTTTTACTTTTATGTTGTGTCTCCATTATTTCTTTGAGCACTATCTTGAGAGCACAACTGTCATTCTTAGTATAATATGCTTGTCTCAAAATATGATTGATTGTGGTATAACTTTGATGCATTTATCTTTTGACAATCACTACTTCTAGTCTTTCTATGAACTCCAGAGGTGCCCGGGCATTTATGTTTTGCCAATCAAATACAGGCAAGCGAGATACCACTTTATCATACTCTCTTATGAACATTGCAATCCTGCTTATATACATGATTCATGATGCTTATTATTAATTGTTGGTACCTCTCCATGATTGACATAGCTGTTAGATGATCTTATTTGCATGTATCTCATTATGAATTGCTTAAGTATTAGCCATAGCATGAGAATATATACATCATATGAGCAAATGTGTTCGTGAAAGTTCTTTTATCGCTCAGTTGTTAACTGAATTGCTTGAGGACAAGCAATAAGCTAAGCTTGGGGGGAGTTGATACGTCCAAAACGTATCTACTTTCCCGAACACTTTTGCTATTGTTTTGCCTCTAATTTGTGTATTTTGGATGCAACTAACACGGACTAACGCTGTTTTCAGCAGAACTGCTCTGGTGTCTCGTTTTTGTGCAGAAATCCAACTTTCGGGAAAATCCTCGGAATTTATGCAGAAGGCCCTATTTTCCCAGGAAACTAACGGAGCCAGAAGGACAATTGAAGTGGAGGCCCGAGGGCCCCACACCATAGGGCGGCGCGGCCCAGGGAGGCCCGCGCGGCCCTGTGGTGTGGCCCCCTCGGCCGGCCTCCGACGCCCTCCTTCGGACTACTTATCGGCCTCGACCTAAAAACGCCTGGAGAGAAGTCGAAGTCGCCAGAAACCCTCCAGAACGCCGCCACATCGCGAAACTCCGTCGCGGGAGCCGAAGTCTCCGTTCCGGCACTCCGCCGGACGGGGAATTGGAGGAGATCATCACCGCCATCACCGCCAACGCCTCTACATCAACCAGCCATGTTTCCCCATCCATGTGTGAGTAATTCCCCCGCTGTAGGCCGAAGGGGATGGTAGGGATTGGATGAGATTGGTCATGTAATAGCATAAGATTGTTAGGGCATAGTGCCTAGTGTCCGTAATTGGTACTTTGATGATATTGTTGCAACTTGTTATGCTTAATGCTTGTCACTAGGGCCCGAGTGCCATGATCTCAGATCTGAACATGTTATTGTTTCATCAAGATAATCATTGTTTATGGTCTTACCTATAAGTTGTATACACATGTCGCTGTCCGGAACCGATGGCCCCGAAGTGACAGAAATCGGGACAACCGGAGGGAATGGTAGCGATGTGAGGATCACATGTGTTCACGGAGTGTTAATGCTTTGCTCCGGTACTCTATTAAAAGGAGTACCTTAATATCCAGTAGTTTCCCTTGAGGCCCGGCTGCCACCGGCTGGTAGGACAAAAGATGTTGTGCAAGTTTCTCATTGCGAGCACGCACGACTATATATGGAACACATGCCTATTGATTGCTTTGTACTTGGACACCGTTTTATTATTATCTGCAAATGCCCTGCTATGATTGTTACATGAGTTTCTCTCATCCATGCAACGCCCGTCATCCGTCCCCGTGCCTACAGTATTTTAATCCTGCTGTTTACTAAAATCACTACTGCTGTCTCTGTTACTTTGCTGCTGTTATTTCACTACTGCTACTGCTATAAAACTGTTACTACTGATAAATTCTTGCGAGCAAGTCTGTTTCCAGGTGCAGCTAAATTGACAACTCCGCTGTTAAGGCTTCCAAGTGTTCTTTGTCTCCCCTTGTGTCGAATCAATAAATTGGGTTTTACTTCCCTCGAAGACTGTTACGATCCCCTATACTTGTGGGTCATCAAGGAGTCAGATACCACATCCAACAAGGAGAAAACCTAGTTTAGCCATAGAAGGGAACTAGCTTCCTAAACCTAGCTCCTATTTAGCTAGAGTCTATTCTTAGCCTCTGTAGTTAGTGAAATACTCTACAAATAGAGTTCGTGATAAGACTAGACTACGAGTCGTTCTTCTGGAGTTTAGTTGCAGTTTTACCTCATTGTTAAGTAGGAGGCTGTGATGATCTTATGTAACAGAGTCGATGATGTAATTCTATAGACATGCCTTGGACCCTCATATGTTTCTGTTGTACCACTCTGAGCGATATAATACTAGTGGAACGGTGTTTCATTGGTGTTGTATCAGACTTGCATACTACACCATGCAGTGGTATGCCGGGTCACCACAGTTGGTATCAGAGCAAATGCTTTGACCCTAGGATTAAAACCCTTTAAAGGAGACCTATATGATTGATAGTGTCTATAGGAAGTTGTCCTAGGTAAACCAAATACTTTTTATGACTTGAGATGGATATTCACTTGAGAATAATCCTGACACACTTGAGTCAACATTTCTTATCTAGCTTACCAAGATAAAATAAAGTTAGTTAGATAATCCCAAACATGTAGTACACCATGAAGCCCTTAAACAATAGATGAGTAGACCTCAGTTGGTATACAATACATGGTAGTCCAAAGAGAGGATACAACCATAAGGAAGATATCCTATTGGAAGATGTGTACCAACAAATGTTATGGTTAAGTAAGAATTATCCAGACTTGAAATAGGAGTGATATCAAGTAATAAAGATAAGTAAAGTAGGAAGATAGCATACTAGAATAGGTATACCAAGACAAGTAATAGGAAGGTAAAATTCACCCAACTTGTGAAAACAACTAATAGCAAGTGATAAATATAATTTATATGAGGTAGTGTAGACCATGATGAGTTAATCATGGGAGGTAAGAATAAAATTTGTCTACTTACATGGTAGAGTTGCTAATCATATATGATTCACCTGAGAATCGTTATGTGATGGACTAGAACCTTATAATTAATTAAGAGCAGTACAATAAGAAGCCAAGTGCAAAACAATAGTGCAAGATTTGTGTTCCAAAACCATGGGAACTGTGTCAAGTACATCAGAACCCTAGTTATATGGTAAGAACATATGGAAGTATATGAGCTATATTTCCATAGTTATGTGTTTAGTGTAGCAATGTTAGAACCTAGACATATCATGTGAGATAGTCCTCAATAAAATGAAGGTAAGTAGTACTTCCAAGGAAAATTAGGTTCACCTTAACCATCCCAAACCACTTTGTGTCAAGTTTATCTCATTGCAATTGTGCAATTAAGGTAAACGTTGAGACAAATAGTAGAATCCACATATTCGTGCCAAGTATCACGATATAAACCTATCTTATGTGGTGTTATATACTACACATCAGAGCCTGATGTTTAGAGATGTCATACTCAACTATTATATTCTGGCTTATGATGGTGTGTATTATAAACACAAAGCTGAATCTTCTTGGATTTTATTGGATTTTCATTGTTTGACTAGATCCATACATAAAGTTTGACTTTGATATGCAAATGCATGTTGCAATATCAAGTTCTTACTTGATGCTATAGATCTAGAGGGTAATGGTATTCATGTGAGGAAGTGACGAATTCTAAAGATTCTAAAGACAAGATGAAGGTTCATCAAAAGAAGGAAGTAAAATTGTGGGAAGAAACCATAATACTCTGAAGGAAGTACAATTAGAAACTCATGCTTACCTCAACAGAGGAGTACTTTAGTATGAAAGAAGCATGAAGGTGAGAAATATAATGATTATGGTGAAGCTGAAGCAGATCCATAGTTAATATAGAAGAGGGAATGCATGGGAAATCACTCAGGATACTATATTCATAGTGCCAGCTAGTGGTTTTCTTGCAAAATAAACCCTGAAGAAAGGAAGATGACCTATGAAACCATAGCAGATATAAGAAGACCATAGTTGATATCAGATGACCACAATTGGTATAGGATCAATACTGCGAGATAAAGTAGAAGATGTCTCGTTCAGTTGATCAGAACCTATAATAGAATCCATTTTAGATAACAAATAGCTACAATTGGTATCAAGTAGTCCACCATTGGATTATTTGTACCAAGAAATTGTGAACAAATAAAAAAACTTTGTTTGCCAAAAAACACTGACCTATAATCATTTAGTCGAAGGATTCATGTTGGATGTCCACAATTGAGTGGATACACCACAAGGATTCTTCATAAGACCTTAGAAGAATATAAACCATAAGCTACACCTAGACCAATATTCTAACCATCAATCCAATGGTTGGAATAAAAGGAGTTGAAGAACATAAGTAAACTCTAAGGGGTAGAGTAAAGATTGAGTTGGATGTACAATAACTCAATATTTTGAGCAAGATAGAAGAAGAAGGTCTGAACTGAGAGGAAGTTCAATCTTATTTTCATAAGATTGTTGAACAAAACTTTCAGAAGGATGTCAGACCAGAAGCCGAGGTTCATACCTCGAGGAAATAATAATTGGACTATAACTTGAGAAAGTGAGTAATAGTTACTCAGAAGTACGGAAGCTCAAGTAAACTAAGGTTAATAAATTTGAATGAAGGAAATACCATAGACCAAATACAGTTCAAAAAGGCCAAAGACCAAAGAAGATTGAACATACCAATACCAAAGACTAATAGAATGATTCCTTTCATGGAACCTAAATAACTCAAAATAGTTATAGGTATCAACTATAAACCATGATTGGATGAACTAAATGAGTCTAATCCATTCTTAGGAAAATAAACCATCATGACCATTTCCATGGTCAGTACCTTACCAAGTACCATTATTGCAGTTTTGGTAGTAAGGGAAAACAAAGACCTATTTTATCAAATAGGAGAATGTTATCCAATTAGTCCTCAATTAAGACACGAAACAAGCCTATAGAGTTGGAAGAAATCAAAGAATTAAAGTAAGAACCATGGTTCAGAGACAAACCCTAATGGATTCCAGGAAGAATCTGGACAAGGGATATATTCAATTATATCTAGTGAGATCAATACGGAGTTCGAGAAAAGTTGTAGTCTGCACAAGTCAGATCCACACTTCGGAAACGTGAGAGAGATCAAACTTCGAGGACGAAGTTTAGTTTAAGGGGTAGAGACTGTAATATCCCAGGTATTGGGGTTACAAAAATAGAGGAAACAGATGTGTGCATTGCATTCATGCATAGAAAATCTGGGGAATTTTCGCGCTTTAAAGTAAAACAGTCACAGTAACTGAAGTTTCACTTGACCTTGGTGGAATTGAAGTAGCTCATCAAGTCAAACGCTATAAACCTCAATGTGACTTTGCTAAAACCTTGTTTTGGGCAGAGATGATTTGATCTAAGGGGTTAGATCAAATGGAACTAATAATCAACACAACAACACTTTACTCAATGATCAAATGCTTGATCTTATAAAAGAATATAATATGGTAATCCTTACCATAACATATGAACATACATCTATTTGGAAATCAAGTAACAATAAATGGAGAAACCATTCTTCACTTATCTTTTCCATGTCTTAAACTAATCCATGATCCTACCATGAAACCTCATGGTATTCATTCCACTTCAACAATGGAATTATAACAAGGAGATCCACTCAAGAAGTATATATTATTCTACATTCCAAATTATTATACATCAAACCTAGAGAGGTGAGAGTTTTATATTATTTATTAGAGAAGCAATGACAAACCTTGAGATAAATCTTAGATATACATCCATGTAATCAAAACATCATCCTAAGACCATAACCTTGGGATAATATTCAAGTCCTTCCTAAATGAGAGTGACCATTCATACTAATCCAAGCTTTACCTATTTAAGAATAAAGGACAACATTTGAACTAAAGGATTAGGAGTTAAAACCATTTCATCTGGGAGTGATGAGATAACCAAATACCAAGTGGAATAAGACTATATCCATGAATTAGTGAAATAAGGATTGGACTACTCCAACTAAGTTAGACAATTGAATCTTTAGCTCAGGTACCTAAATAAATATTAGGAGTATACCATAAACCCTAGAATAACTATTCCTGTATGAGAAAACTCAAGCTATGGTGTTTGATGCGTGTGGTTGACACGTCCGTTGGGAACCCCAAGAGGAAGGTGTGATGCGCACAGCGGCAAGTTTCCCTCAGTAAGAAACCAAGGTTTAATCGAACCAGTAGGAGTCAAGAAGCACGTTGAAGGTTGATGGCTGCGGGATGTAGTGCGGCGCAACACCAGAGATTCCGGCGCCAACGTGGAACCTGCACAACACAACCAAAGTACTTTGCCCCAACGAAACAGTGAGGTTGTCAATCTCACCGGCTTGCTGTAACAAAGGATTAACCGTATTGTGTGGAAGATGATTGTTTGCAGAAAACAAGAGAACAAAGATTGCAAGTAGATTGTATTTCAGTATAGAGAATTGGACCGGGGTCCACAGTTCACTAGAGGTGTCTCTCCCATAAGATAAACAGCATGTTGGGTGAACAAATTACAGTTGGGCAATTGACAAATAAAGAGGGCATGACCATGCACATACATATTATGATGAGTATTGTGAGATTTAATTGGGCATTACGACAAAGTACATAGACCGCTATCCAGCATGCATCTATGCCTAAAAAGTCCACCTTCAGGTTATCATCCGAACCCCCTCCAGTATTAAGTTGCTAACAACAGACAATTGCATTAAGTATTGCGCGTAATGTAATTAGTGACTATATCCTCGAACATAGCACTAATGTTTTATCCCTAGTGGCAACAGCACATCCATAATCTTAGAGATTTCTGTCACTTCCCCAGATTCACGGAGACATGAACCCACTATCGAGCATAAATACTCCCTCTTGGAGTTACAAGCATCTACTTGGCCAGAGCATCTACTAGTAACGGAGAGCATGCAAAATCATAAACAACACATAGACATAACTTTGATAATCAACATAACAAGTATTCTCTATTCATCGGATCCCAACAAACGCAACATATAGAATTACAGATAGATGATCTTGATCATGTTAGGCAGCTCACAAGATCCGACAATGAAGCACAATGGGGAGAAGATAACCATCTAGCTACTGCTATGGACCCATAGTCCAGGGGTAGACTACTCACTCATCACTTCGGAGGCGACCATGGCGGCGTAGAGTCCTCCGGGAGATGATTCCCCTCTCTGGCAGGGTGCCGGAGGCGATCTCCTGAATCCCCCGAGATGGGATCGGCGGCGGCGGCGTCTCTGGAAGGTTTTCCGTATCGTGGCTCTCGGTACTGGGGGTTTCGCGACAGAGGCTTTAAGTAGGCGGAAGGGCAGGTCAGGAGGCGGCACGAGGGGCCCACACCATAGGGCCACGCGGCCAGGGGCCAGGCCGCGCCGCCCTAGGGTGTCGCCACCTCGTGGCCCCACTTCGTCTCCTCTTCGGACTTCTGGAAGCTTCGTGGCAAAATAGGACCCTGGGCGTTGATTTCGTCCAATTCCGAGAATATTTCCTTACTAGGATTTCTGAAACCAAAAACAGCAGAAAACAAAGAATCGGCACTTCGGCATCTTGTTAATAGGTTAGTTCCAGAAAATGCACGAATATGACATAAAGTGTGCATAAAACATGTAGATAACATCAATAATGTGGCATGGAACATAAGAAGTTATCGATACGTTGGAGACGTATCAGCATCCCCAAGCTTAGTTCTGCTCGTCTCGAGCAGGTAAAACGATAACAAAGATAATTTCTGGAGTGACATGCCATCATAACCTTGATCATACTATTTGTAAAGCATATGTAGTGAATGCAGCGATCAAAACAATGTATATGACATGAGTAAACAAGTGAATCATAAAGCAAAGACTTTTCATGAATAGCACTTCAAGACAAGCATCAATAAGTCTTGCATAAGAGTTAACTCATAAAGCAATAATTCAAAGTAAAGGCATTGAAGCAACACAAAGGAAGATTAAGTTTCAGCGGTTGCTTTCAACTTGTAACATGTATATCTCATGGATAATTGTCAACATAGAGTAATATAATAAGTGCAATAAGCAAGTATGTAGGAATCAATGCACAGTTCACACAAGTGTTTGCTTCTTGAGGTGGAGAGAAATAGGTGAACTGACTCAACAATGAAAGTAAAAGAATGGTCCTCCATAGAGGAAAAGCATCGATTGCTATATTTGTGCTAGAGCTTTGATTTTGAAAACATGAAACAATTTTGTCAACGGTAGTAATAAAGCATATGTATCATGTAAATTATATCTTACAAGTTGCAAGCCTCATGCATAGTATACTAATAGTGCCCGCACCTTGTCCTAATTAGCTTGGACTACCGGATCATCACAATGCACATGTTTTAACCAAGTGTCACAAAGGGGTACCTCTATGCCGCCTGTACAAAGGTCTAAGGAGAAAGCTCGCATTGGATTTCTCGCTATTGATTATTCTCAACTTAGACATCCATACCGGGACAACATAGACAACAGATAATGGACTCCTCTTTTATGCATAAGCATGTAACAACAATTAATAATTTTCCCATATGAGATTGAGGATATTGTCCAAAACTGAAACTTCCACCATGGATCATGGCTTTAGTTAGCGGCCCAATGTTCTTCTCTAACAATATGCATGCTTAACCATAAGGTGGTAGATCGCTCTTACTTCAGACAAGACGAACATGCATAGCAACTCACATGAAATTCAACAAAGAGTAGTTGATGGCGTCCCCAGTGAACATGGTTATCGCACAACAAGCAACTTAATAAGAGATAAAGTGCATAATTACATATTCAATACCACAATAGTTTTTAAGCTATTTGTCCCATGAGCTATATATTGCAAAGGTGAATGATGGAATTTTAAAGGTAGCACTCAAGCAATTTACTTTGGAATGGCGGAAAATACCATGTAGTAGGTAGGTATGGTGGACACAAATGGCATAGTGGTTGGCTCAAGTATTTTGGATGCATGAGAGGTATTCCCTCTCGATACAAGGTTTAGGCTAGCAAGGCTTTATTTGAAACAAACACAAGGATGAACCGGTGCAGCAAAACTCACATAAAAGTCATATTGTAAACATTATAAGACTCTACACCGTCTTCCTTGTTGTTCAAACTCAATAGTAGAAATTATCTAGACCTTAGAGAAACCAAATATGCAAACCAAATTTTAGCATGCTCTATGTATTTCTTCATTAATGGGTGCAAAGTATATGATGCAAGAGCTTAAACATGAGCACAACAATTGCCAAGTATCACATTATCCAAGATATTATAGCAAATTACTACATGTATCATTTTCCAATTCCAACCATATAACAATTTAACGAAGAAGAAACTTCGCCGTGAATACTATGAGTAGAGCTAAGGACATACTTGTCCATATGCTACAGCGGAGCGTGTCTCTCTCCCACAAAGTGAATGCTAGGATCCATTTTATTCAAACAAAACAAAAAACAAAAACAAACCGACGCTCCAAGCAAAGCACATAAGATGTGATGGAATAAAAATATAGTTTCAGGGGAGGAACCTGATAATGTTGTCGATGAAGAAGGGGATGCCTTGGGCATCCCCAAGCTTAGACGCTTGAGTCTTCTTGATATATGCAGGGGTGAACCACCGGGGCATCCCCAAGCTTAGAGCTTTCACTCTCCTTGATCATGTTGCATCATACTCCTCTCTTGATCCTTGAAAACTTCCTCCACACCAAACTTAGAACAACTCATTAGAGGGTTAGCGACAATAAAAATTAACATGTTCAGAGGTGACACAATCATTCTTAACACTTCTGGACATTGCATAAAGCTACTGGACATTAATGGATCAAAGAAATTCATCCAACATAGCAAAAGAGGCAATGCGAAATAAAAGGCAGAATCTGTCAAAACAGAACAGTTCGTATTGACGAATTTTATCGAGGCACCAGACTTGCTCAAATAAAAATGCTCAAATTGAATGAAAGTTGCGTACATATCTGAGGATCACTCACGTAAATTGGCATAATTTTCTGAGTTACCTACAGAGAAAACAGCCCAGATTCGTGACAGCAAAGAAATCTGTTTCTGCGCAGTAATCCAAATCTAGTATGAACTTTTCTATCCACGACTTTACTTGGCACAACAAAACACTAAACTAAGATAAGGAGAGGTTGCTACAGTAGTAAACAACTTCCAAGACACAAAATAAAAACAAAGTACTGTAGGTAAAAACATGGGTTGTCTCCCATAAGCGCTTTTCTTTAACGCCTTTCAGCTAGGCGCAGAAAGTGTGTATCAAGTATTATCGGAGGGTGGTGCATCGTTATCATGAGCTCCCCCATCCGTAGTGGTACTAAGGGCTTTGTCAATTTTAGGCCTATAATAATACTTCTTTGGTTTAGGCACTTTAGAGACATACATAAACTTTTGCTCCTTACCCACATAAGCTTTCTCCTTATATTTAAGAGAAGAAAATGTTGAACCCAAGGTTCCCATAGCTTTTTCAAGTTCTTCAATCCTATTGATTTGATCATCATGGACAACACAAGTTCCTAGGACACTAATTCTTTCATCAATTCCTCCTAAGGATTTATCAAGTTCATCAGTTTTATCAAGTAACATTTCCAATTTAGCTTCAATACTTGGAAAAAATTTCTCTATGGTTTCCAATTTTTTCATAACATCTTCAAGAGAGATTTCAGTTTTAACTTCATCGACAGGAGGTATTCCAAATAGACTCTCAATAATGCAGCTAGCTTCTAATGCAGGAGTACTTAGGAAATTACCTTTTGCAAGACTATCAAGAACATACCTATTCCAGCTAGAGATACCAACATAAAAATTCCTGAGTAAGATAGTGGTGGAGTGTTTCTTATTGCACCTATTATGGGCATCACTAATTCTATACCAAGCATCTCTTAAACATTCTCCCCCTCGTTGCTTAAACGTACGAACTTCAACTTCAGGATTACTCATTTTAGCAGTAGTAAATAAAGCAAACTAGATAAAGTAAATGCAAGTAACTAATTTTTTGTGTGTTTTTGATATAGCAAACAAGATAGTAAATAAAGTAAAACTAGCAACTAATTTTTTTGTATTTTGATTTAGTGCAGCAAACAAAGTAGTAAATAAAACTAAGCAAGACAAAAACAAAGTAAAGAGATTGGGATGTGGAGACTCCCCTTGCAGCGTGTCTTGATCTCCCCGGCAACGGCGCCAGAAATTTGCTTGATGCGTGTGGTTGACACGTCCGTTGGGAACCCCAAGAGGAAGGTGTGATGCGCACAGCGGCAAGTTTCCCTCAGTAAGAAACCAAGGTTTAATCGAACCAGTAGGAGTCAAGAAGCACGTTGAAGGTTGATGGCGGCGGGATGTAGTGCGGCGCAACACCAGAGATTCCGGCGCCAACGTGGAACCTGCACAACACAACCAAAGTACTTTGCCCCAACGAAACAGTGAGGTTGTCAATCTCACCGGCTTGCTGTAACAAAGGATTAACCGTATTGTGTGGAAGATGATTGTTTGCAGAAAACAAGAGAACAAGATTGCAAGAGATTGTAATTCCAGATAGAGAATTGGACCGGGGTCCACAGTTCACTAGAGGTGTCTCTCCCATAAGATAAACAGCATGTTGGGTGAACAAATTACAGTTGGGCAATTGACAAATAAAGAGGGCATGACCATGCACATACATATTATGATGAGTATTGTGAGATTTAATTGGGCATTACGACAAAGTACATAGACCGCTATCCAGCATGCATCTATGCCTAAAAAGTCCACCTTCAGGTTATCATCCGAACCCCCTCCAGTATTAAGTTGCTAACAACAGACAATTGCATTAAGTATTGCGCGTAATGTAATTAGTGACTATATCCTCGAACATAGCACTAATGTTTTATCCCTAGTGGCAACAGCACATCCATAATCTTAGAGATTTCTGTCACTTCCCCAGATTTACGGAGACATGAACCCACTATCGAGCATAAATACTCCCTCTTGGAGTTACAAGCATCTACTTGGCCAGAGCATCTACTAGTAACGGAGAGCATGCAAGATCATAAACAACACATAGACATAACTTTGATAATCAACATAACAAGTATTCTCTATTCATCGGATCCCAACAAACGCAACATATAGAATTACAGATAGATGATCTTGATCATGTTAGGCAGCTCACAAGATCCGACAATGAAGCACAATGGGGAGAAGACAACCATCTAGCTACTGCTATGGACCCATAGTCCAGGGGTAGACTACTCACTCATCACTCCGGAGGCGACCATGGCGGCGTAGAGTCCTCCGGGAGATGATTCCCCTCTCCGGCAGGGTGCCGGAGGCGATCTCCTGAATCCCCCGAGATGGGATCGGCGGCGGCGGCGTCTCTGGAAGGTTTTCCGTATCGTGGCTCTCGGTACTGGGGGTTTCGCGACGGAGGCTTTAAGTAGGCGGAAGGGCAGGTCAGGAGGCGGCACGAGGGGCCCACACCATAGGGCCGCGCGGCCAGGGGCCAGGCCGCGCCGCCCTAGGGTGTCGCCACCTCGTGGCCCCACTTCGTCTCCTCTTCGGACTTCTGGAAGCTTCGTGGCAAAATAGGACCCTGGGCGTTGATTTCGTTCAATTCCGAGAATATTTCCTTACTAGGATTTCTGAAACCAAAAACAGCAGAAAACAGCAACTGGCACTTCGGCATCTTGTTAATAGGTTAGTTCCAGAAAATGCACGAATATGACATAAAGTGTGCATAAAACATGTAGATAACATCAATAATGTGGCATGGAACATAAGAAATTATCGATACGTTGGAGACGTATCAGTGTTACCCTCAAGTTAGTTGAGGACACACTTGGATTCAAGGGAGAGACCTATTATATATTCAAGTGGTTAAACCATCAATCCTTGAGAGAACTCTAAGTAATTACCTCATGAATTCTCCTGGGATATAATTTATTGAGACAACCATAGCCATGTCCACTCAAGATAGTATAGAAGAAGTACTATACCTAGTTGATAAAGACAATGCTTGATCATGGAAGTGAGAAACCTATTTAATGAGAGATACCTTAGGAAGCCAAACCTGGATCATTATAAATTAACTGATGATCATAAACCCTAAGAATTTTAGGTAAAGATATTAAGAACAAGTTGATCATGCCTAATCCATGATCATGCTCTTGAGGTATGTGAGGAGAAGTTAAACCCTACTAGGATAAGTATATTCCATTTCCACATGAAATCATGGGGAGATCACTAGTAAGCAATCCTAGACTTATATCCCAATCTTCATTTGTGAACCACTTGGTAATCACAAATAGAATCCTACCATATCCATACTTCAGAAACTAAACCACCTAAGAAAACCTTAGAGTTAAACTCTATGCTTTATCTGGTGAGAAACCATATATCCATATGACCAAAGTTAACTATAAAAAGAACTATAACCAGTGTAGTTAGTTTAATGATAAAATTGGAAATAATAATAGAAGATAATTGGTAGAAGATAAAAACCAATTCTCAAATCCTTAGTGATTAAAGAAGCACATAAGATATAAAGCAAGTAACCATATTATCATGGTTAGGGGAGAATAACCTAGCACATGCAATATGGTGTCATTTCATCTCTATAACCTAGAAATATAACTCAAACCTAAATCTGTGCATCACTTGGGTGATCACAACTAAAACCTAAGTCATAATTAAGATTCAAACCATGTGTCATTAGGTAAATATCATTGGAACCCTAATGGTTCATTAATTAAATCCAATGTTTCAATTATATAACATAAGAGCCACCTAATGCTAAGTTCTATAATTAAACCATATGTGTAGTGATCAACAATTTATCTTTGTAAACAAGATAAACCATGATGGAAACAATCCCTACTGAGATACTTTCAAATGTAGTGATAGTATTAACCTTAACAAGGGGGTTATACTAGAAATGATAAAACATTAATAAATATGTGCTCACATAAAATCATATGCAAATGATTAATTCCCTAAATAGAAAACAAGACATAACCAAAACTTCTGAAATACTTTGAGAAGAAAGTAGTAACTCTTAGATTTCTAAATTGAATGGAATTCATAACAAAAAGGAAAATGAAGTGAAAATATCAATTCATGTCTAATTGCTATTTTGAATAAGACACCAACATGCAATATAATCTAATACCAAATAATTATTTCAAATGAAATAGTGGTGAAATAGTCATTGCATTACATCTTCATTGAATTAACATAATTGAGACACCTGAAATTAAAAATTTGGATTAAAAGCAGAATACAAAATAGGAAATATAAAGAAAAACAGAAAATAAATAAGAGAAAAGGAGAGAAGCTTACCTGGACCTGGCCAGCCGAAGGAGCCCAGCAGCAGCCTGGCTGTGGCAGCCCAGGAGCAGCCCATGGTCCATCTCCAAACCATGGCCCAAACCAGCTCGATACCCCTTCGTAAAAAAAATACCGATGAGGAGCTCATCCCCATCCTCTCGACGCGCATGGACGCCAGCACAGAGGCGTGCTCCTCTTCTTCGCTCGCTGTCGCCTTCTCCTTCCCCGACGTCGTGACGAGGACCGCACTCGAGCCGTATAAAAGCCCAGCGAAGCACAGCAGCTCGGGATTTCTTCCTCCTCTCCAATTTTCTCCAATGGCCGAAACCCTAGCCGCAGACATCCGTTCACCGCCGACGATAGAGGAAGCCCCAGGCCTCGCCATGACCACCGTTAGAACCGCCATGCTCGACTTGCTCCTCCTGCAAAAGGAATCGAGCAGGGGCAGCCCGTAGCGCCGTCGCCAAGCTCAGCTCTCCGGCGGCCGGTGCCATGAAATCCGGCGAGCCAGACCTCCATCGACCACGCCGTCAAGCGCTACGTGCTCCTGGTGAGCTATTGAATTCCATGGTGTACTTAGTTCGCTCGATTACGTCCCGAAACATGCTTAGCATCGTTGATCCGTG
The DNA here is from genome assembly GCF_019359855.2 of Lolium perenne. NCBI lineage: Eukaryota > Viridiplantae > Streptophyta > Magnoliopsida > Poales > Poaceae > Lolium > Lolium perenne. The sequence goes on from NC_067245.2 coordinate 196,639,762, forward strand.
ATATCTGCCGCTCGGCCTCGCCGGCGTGCGAGCTCCGGCGACCATTAGATGGCGGCGCTGCCAGCACTAGCCTCGCCTCGGCGTTCTCTTTCCAGTAAGCACCAGCACACCCTCGCGGGACCACGGGAACGCCGGCGATCGCCGCCACTGGCCGCCGGTGACACACAGGGTGGCCACCTCGACGCCACCGTGGCTGCCAGCGTGGCACTGGCCCACTTGTCTGTGTCTGTGGGTAGCACAGACACGTGTGTGTTTAGTAAATTTAGTTTAATTCAAATTCCAGAAAATACTGAAACTTTGCAAATAAATAGAAAATCCATTTTAATTCAGAAAAATACAAATGAGATATTAAAATGTTCCTAAAAATGAAATCTATCAAACAAAAATATAAAATGAATTTTTATTTTTAATAAAAAATTAATTATTTAAACCTATTTAATTAAGTCTTTAATTTTAATTCTGAATTTAATTAAAATTCAATAATTAAGAGAAACTTCTAAAATTAATAAAAACCAGTAAGCAAATAAGAAAAATATTAAAACTAATTTTCATTTGTCTATAATTTATTAAATCCTTAATAGGAGGATTTGAAACCTAATTAATAATTACCTTAATTTTAAATTGTTTAAAAATAATAAAATGCCAAATTCAATATTATTTTTATTCCCAAGTTATTAATAACTTCAACTTTAAAATGAAGTTATTAATCATAGAACCATAGGGTAAATAGCAAACCCTAATTCATTATGAAATAATATTACAACCCTATCATTTCATGTGAAACCCAAAACCCTAATTCAATTAGGAACCCCAAATCCATTACTTCATATGAACCCTAAAAATTGTTTCCAAACCTAAAACCCTAAGTAACATGTGATCATGTTACTTCATTAGTAATCATAGACTCATATTTAACAACTCAATGCTTGTTCCAATCCACATAAGATATGGGAACCCTATCACTACTAATTAGCATCCCATGTGTTCATTTAAATCAAACCTAATTCTTATTACCAAGGATCTTATCCTTACTCCTCCATGCTTAGCATCACACCATTGTGATGAACTCCAATAGTATCTATACCCAATGTCTACCATTAAATAGCCATAGTCCACTGAACCCTACAAGTAGTTCATAATTATGAACCATCTTACTTAGGAACCAATTATTCCTTACTTAGTGAATCCAATAAGCAAACCCTAGACAACCTCAACCCTAATTGCAATACTTCTTATTACCTAAGAAGTATGTTCTTCAAAAGTTATTCTTTTGAAGAAAATAAAGAATCATCATCAACCCTGCTTATAAGAACCTATAAACCCTAGCTAGCTATCACCAGCCAGATAAATTAACCTTGATAGCAACCTTGTATGAATAATTGCTTAGGATGCCTAGGCTTATCTCAACCTTACAAGCCCTAGTTGCTGACGAATCCAACTATGTTGTGATCCATCTTATACTTACTCCAGAAACTACTCGGAACCAGAATAAATTATAGCAACCCACAAACCTAATTACCATACTTGTTCTTTATCAAATTACATGTTCTTCAAAAGTTATTCTTTTAAAGTATAGGATAATCAATCATTAACCATGCCATATAGTACTAAAACTGACCACTGTTCCTTACTTGTTAACATTATGCCAATTATCATTCTTTATGTGCTCAATTGATTACTATGCCTTATTATCTACCTGTTTATAATACGAAGTAATCACACCTGAATAATAACCTTGTATGTAAACCACTCTAAAAGTGCAACACACCCTACACCAATCATTACCATTCATTAATCCTAAATCATCGGGGTTAGGACACGCTTAGAGCGATTGCATCTCATTCTTATGCATTATTGCATCCTTGTCAATCTTTTAAACATCGTCCTTACCGGACGATGATGCTATTTCAGAATTTGGAGTTATTGCGTATCGAAGACCTTACCTGCATAATCTTGCAGTCAAGAAAGGCAAGTTCATCACTTGCTCATGTCATTTGAGTATCTTTATCAAATTACTTGCAAAGTACTATGGATATCACTATTGCATAAAAATCAAAACCACTACTTTCATAACTATGAATATGACTATGTGGTGGGCAATGGAACCATGGATTGTGTTGATATGGTGGAGGTTCCATTGCAAGGGTTTATATCCATCTAGGATTAAACAACAAATGTCGCCAGTGATTCTTGTGCCGTAATACCCGTGTTAACCATAAGATCCGGAGTGGGACGGAGTAGTCAAAAGTGTTTCCACCTCTCGTTCATCAACGGATGCGCTTTACCGTAGACACTTGTATCTGTCAGGGCAAGCGGTTGGCTGGGGAAGCCTTAAGTCCCCACGGCATAGTCCGTAGACACTTGTCGCTCGAAGTGCAAGCGGTTGGCTGGGGAAGCCTTAAGTCCCCACGGTATTGCGGTCTATGATGGGTTGCAGCTACCGGCGAAGGAGTTTGGTTAACGAGTCCCAAACTGTTGTCGTGGTCGGGGTCCACCCGTGAGTGGGAATAATGGGACCGGCGAGGACCCAGGGTCGGGGCATGCAACAACGGGTGGGTGTTCGAGGTAGCGGAGGAACATGATTGGCTAGACCTTATACCGGGCCTCACACCAAAGGAAGTGTGGACAGGTTCCGCGCCCGGTTGGCACCAAGGTTAAGATCTCTTATGGGTAAAGCAACACACCTCTGCAGAGTGTAAAGAACCGTGACCTGTCACTCCCTGTTCCGGGATATGGAACTGCGAACGCGGCCGGAAAGGAGCTCCATGAAGTTCTAGTAAACCGGTGAAGGCTGACGGACATAGTTCTTCTGAATAAAAGCAATCTTTTGAAAAAATGGTTACGAAAACTTGCATTGGTATTAGATTTTCTGGTCTAATGCTGTAGCTAGTGCATTAAACACCTCTTTCCTATATTGAACTTGTTGAGTACGCTCGTACTCATCCCACTCTTAAATCCCCTGCTTAGATATGGAGGCATCGAAGGAGGATCTACAGTGCAACTCGAAGACCGAGGAGTCAACAACTACTTCACGAGACGGGACCCTGTCAGAGGAGTCAGATACCACATCCAACAAGGAGAAAACCTAGTTTAGCCATAGAAGGGAACTAGCTTCCTAAACCTAGCTCCTATTTAGCTAGAGTCTATTCTTAGCCTCTGTAGTTAGTGAAATACTCTACAAATAGAGTTCGTGATAAGACTAGACTACGAGTCGTTCTTCTGGAGTTTAGTTGCAGTTTTACCTCATTGTTAAGTAGGAGGCTGTGATGATCTTATGTAACAGAGTCGATGATGTAATTCTATAGACATGCCTTGGACCCTCATATGTTTCTGTTGTACCACTCTGAGCGATATAATACTAGTGGAACGGTGTTTCATTGGTGTTGTATCAGACTTGCATACTACACCATGCAGTGGTATGCCGGGTCACCACAATTATTTAGTCAGCGAGTATACAAAAAATGTGTTGAGATAAACTTTGACTACAAGACAAATTAGGAACAAATGAAATCTCGACTCTATCTTTTTTCATAACGGAATATACCATACTCTAACAAGAAACACCATGTGGCGTTTCTGCCGCACCATCCCACCAGCCCGCGATACCGGGTTTGTGTGGTCCTTACATGCCACGCCGGTGGTGATAGATAGGAAGGTCCTGACACCTGAGCTTGGGCTATCCCTTGAGGTCGGTGTAGCTCCATAGGGGAAGGGGTTGAGGGCCGCGAGCTGCTGGAGGTGGGAGTCGGCAGGGAAGTGTAATGTCGGCCCTCACCTTCCTTGTCGTGGCCGGCCTGTACTTGTTGGGTGGTGTCAAGAGGTGGCGCAAAGAGATGAAGCGGCAAGGCAGATCACGACTGAGCTGCCGGTGTAGAGCAGTGTGGTGTCACTACAGGAATCGAGTGTTGCGCCGATGGTAGGGAACCCTCGGCGTAAGGAAAGTATGCCATTCCTGGAGACGGGGAGTGGGAGAAGAGCAATCATTGTTTAATTGTTAAGTTAGGGATAAGGGTAATCTTGCTAGTGCATGGTTTTTGTTTACCTCAAGCAACTTTATAAATTAACGTAAGTTACATCCTGGTCAACTTTATCACTATTGTACTGTCATCTTCTAAAATAATTGATCACCCACACGGCCACCACACATGGAGTACGTGGATGACCAAGACCAGCTAGGAGAGCATGGCCAGGAGACGACGCACGGGTGATGACTGCCCAAACGAAATCCTATTGTGTACAACATTATTTGCTATTTCTTATTTTCCCTTTTCTGCTGCATCCCATTTCTATACCATGGCACAGTTGGATATATCACTCGTTTGCACGATAACAACTCTGTTTATGGATCAACTCGATGCAAATGAGTGACAAGTGATTGCTAAATATGTTACTCAAACTGCCCGCATGTGGTGCGGGGACAAAATAAAACAATGGGCGCAGCGGACGGTGGTTTCCTAGATAACTGGTCAACTTTTATAGTGATTGGGTATTTGGCTGATAGTACCAAGTGATTTTGCTAAGATATTTATGTTGCATAGCATAGCTCGCTTTATGGTCATTTTATATGTGTCTTTAATCTAACTATAGTACTACAGAAACATTGGTTATCCTGATAAACTGCACATGTATATTTGTTGTACAGTAGTATGTGGTAGAACACAACCCAGGGCTGCCGCCACAAAAGCTTTGTGAATCATTAACAATTAGGCTTGACAAAATTCAAAAAAAAAAAGGCTTGAGGCCAAAAAGGTGTAATCCTTCACAAAAATACTACTAGTATGCAACCCGTCCCTCTCCAATTCCACGAACCTCGTACATTCAAAATTTCTATATATACAAATAAATTTGTCAGGACAAGTCTCTGGGGGTTCCTCTTTCTCGAGATCTCCTCCCCTTCTATGCCCCTTGAGAGTCGCTCCTGTCAGGCCGGGCCGATCTGATGGCCTTCATGGCGGCGCTGCTGGCCGGAAGGTTCAGATGAGAGGCGCCAGAACTAGAGTTGTACATATTAGGTCCAATAAAAGTTTCCCTAGTTGGGTGTCTTGGATTTATGCCGGTCGTCGGCTTCATGACGTGGAGGTGGTGCTGGATCTTCTTGGACTGATCTGGTGATGGCTGATGTTTCTGCATCTTGTGGTGGTGCTCCCATGGTCGGAGCCGTATGCGATGAGAAGCATGGACATCAGCAACTCCTTCAATAAGGTCCACTTTGGCAACTTGAATTCGGCTGTGGAGGCGGTTTTGCAGATTTCCTCTGGTCGCATCGGAGACGCTGGGGAAGTGGCAAGCTGGCGTCTAGAGCGCCGTAGGAGAGTTGTCTTGAAGCTTTGATACCTTCTTGTGGAGAACAACCTCCGTGGCCTTTGTTTGCCGACCGACTTTGATGGCCATCTGGTGGCTGCGCTGCTTGCCTGTGATGTTTCCCGGCGATCGTTCAACCTCCATGCAGAGGCCCTTGGTGAGGCTTGTTGTGGTGCCCCCCGTCTTATCGGAATCAAGTGGTTTCGTCCCCGATGCAGTTGAAGACGGACACGACGCGAGCGCTCTGATCCGTGGTGGTGGAGGAGGACCTGATTGCCTTTTGCATTTTCTTTGCAAGGTCTTCTTTGTAAAAGTGAGGGGTCTCGTTTTATTTCCTGTTTTTCTGTTGGCTCCTGCTGTAACTGTACCCACCACTTTTGCTAATGGTATCCATGCCTTCGGGCCTCTCCATTGTTTTTAAAAAATTGTCAAAAAAGACTAGAATGTAGGTATTTTTCTCTTCTTGCGCGGAAAGTGATGAGATGAAGGATGTGATGCACTCTGAAGAAATCGTGTTGTGATCAACCACACACTGGAGGACCCATAGAAGGAGTTGTGCCTATGATTCTTCCTTACATGAGCATTATTGCCGCCTTCAGTCTCCAACTTTCCATTGTTGCTATGATGTTTTTGTGATTATGTCTATGTTGGCTCAGTTATATGAAATCTAAGACTGTTATTCTCTAGAGCAGAATTCATGCAAAACATCTTCGGCCTGTAGTAAGGCAGTGGCATCATCAGGCATCCATACACAACGAACAACTAACTCACTCATGTGGAGGAAGCGTGACAAAAGGATATCCAGGGACATCCAGTTGGCATGTTAAGCCATTTTGCAACCCACACAAATAGCAACTTATGTGTTCTCATGTGCTCAATTATAACACTGAGATTGGTATACTCTTATCTGAATGTATACTACCTTAATAGAGTTTTTAATGGTTTATAACATCTTGCCATCATAATTCCGAAGGGTTGCAAAGAGTTGTATATACTTGAGGAATCATCCTCCTATGTGTTGATAATAGTAATAATCTAGAAAAGTTTTATTTTTCAGGAATGCATTAATTGAGCATAATATTGTCTACAGTGGGAATGGTATCTTATACTCCTACAATCATACTATGTGCCCTCATATTAGGTGATGCGTTTAATTCTATATTTTCAATGCGTCATAGTTTATGATGTTACCATATTGTGTGGTAATTATGTTCAAATTTTATTTACAAATACTTATCATCCTGCTTACGAAAAAATGTGCATCTACCTTCATGAGGATGGATAGGTGCGGCAACACACACTTTCATGATCTAATATATCTAAAAGGTGTGACTAGTTTTCGGTCTATTAAGAACTAACATCGTTCTCAATATAATGTATAATGATGTCATCGAACTGTTGCAGCCACCATTAGCACGAATAATAGAGCAAATCTACCGGTTCAATGACATTTTTCAAGTTGCAAACTCACTTGCAACAGAAAAAGTTAAGTTGCAACCTCACTTGCCACCAAAAAATCTTAGTTGCAACTTAAATGCACGAATCACGATGCAAATCCAACGTTGCAGAGCACGAGCTTTGTTCTCATTCTACTGAGAACTAGCAATTTGGATATTTTAAATCTCTTTTGTTTGTTCGAGATCAACCAAGAATAAAGTTATTTCTAAATTGACTCTAGAACTGATAGATTTGCATCGTGATTTATGCAAATTAGAATTGCACATCTTTTTTCACGGTTACACATGAAATCGGGTGATCAAAAAATAAGTTAGTTCTAAATCAACCGAGAATTATTCAACAATACATGTTAGAGATACATGTGATCTGCCTCGAGCGATTATAAACTGAAATTTAAAAGAAACGAGCAAATTTTTGAGGTCTTCAAACTCTTTCTTCTAGTTTCTTGTATCCTCTAGGCGGCGCACTAATCGGCATGGCCCGGCTTTCTATTTCACTGTTTATGTGTTGCGTGTTTGGCTTTTACATTTTCATTTTATGATTTTCTCGTGGTTTTTAATTTTCCTTTTCTATTTTTTTGCTCTTTTTTCCTTTTTACTTTCTTTTTATGTTCTTTTATTCTTTTTCTTTCTCATTTTCTTTTCCTTTTTTATGTTTGTTTTCACGCTAAATTTGTTTACGTAGTTTAAAAAGATTCGAGGTTTTAAAATGTTTATGAATTGAAAAAGTAGGTCCAGAATTCGAAAAAATGTTCACGAGGTTTAAAATTTTGTTCATGGGGTTAAAAACTTGCATAGCAAAGAGAAGCCATTTCATTTGTGCATAATGCTGTCACTGGGAAGACATTGGCTACACAGAGCAAATCTGACAACTGCAAAGTGATTTACAAGTCTGTTCTCTTGTTGATGTGAACTCTCTACTTTTTCTGAACCAAAAAATCCTATCGAAAACTTGGAGCTGCTCCTATGCTACACCTAAACGGAATCAGAACACAAACATGTGAGATCCTTACTCGGTCGATGTCGGAACTATTGCTGCTGATGTAAGAAGAGAATTAGAACAGCGAAATGCAGGTGCGCATCAAGCTTGTTCCTGCACAGCCACGAGAACGACGCAGACGTCGGCACGGGCACCGGTGCTGATGCTGGTGCGGTAGAGCGGAGAGCCGGCGGCAGCTCAAGTGGCGCCTTCCTTTGCCGGACGCCGGTGGCGTTCCTCAAATCCGACGAAACTCTGCTCTGCTCCCAGACCTCTGACGCTGAAATGGACATTGGGTCAGGTGGTTCAGCAATCAGTCTTCACACGCCGATGCAGCACTCAGCAGTAATCGAAATGTGACAACAAGTGAGGTGACTGACCTCTCCTGGACACCGTGAGGTTGGCATCGTCGTAGTTCACCGGCCACAGGAAGTAGCCGAGCAGGCCGCGCCGCGCGGCGAAACCCTCAGCGCCATTTGCTTCTCTTGCCATACCTGATTGAGAAGGTTGACAATATGTGGAGGTACAACTTTTGGTCTCTGATTAGCAGGCAAAGCAAGATTATTAAAACAATGCTTATATGCATTTTTGGAAGAACATACACCTGAAGGAGTTAGTTTCCAAACAAGAGTATCTTTGCCTTCAGAATTAATAATGGGAGTCTCAAGAATAGCAGTAGCAGTTTCAGGCGTGAACAAAGAATTTATTAAATGCACATTCCATTTTTTCTGGTTCGGAATCCAAAGATCCTTAACTGTGGCAGGATAAACAAAGGGGCCTGGCTAAATTATAAGATTATCATATATATGTTGCCACATGGAGAACCACGGGGCACTCCAAATAGAACTACTCAGGGGCGGACCTAGGTTCAGCCTGCAGGTGTCACAGGACACCGGGTCCAAATCAAATTTCTTTGTATATTACATCTATTCTTAGTGAGTGACACCCCTACTTAAAATGAAAAATTGTGTGTGATGTATTGGATGACACCGGGTCATTTTGGCTCTAGGTCCGCCCCTGGAACTACTGCCATCCACAATCTGATTGAACGAGACTAAAATTAAGAGAGGTCCTCACCTTGAGAATGGCTGTCCAAAATGCAGATTTTGCAATGTTCATTTTTGCTCTCCAAATGGATGTGTCACTGTGATACTTTGCCTTAAGTATGAGTGCCAAGTGGCTTTGTGGTTCCTTCGCTAATCTCCAGGCTGCAAAAAGAATCAGTCCTTGATTTATAGCTTGCATATTTCTAACACCAAGTCCTCCTATTTTCTTTTCAACACAAATGTCCGCCCATGCCCTAAGACACAGGCTTCTTGTAGTTTGCTCCTCCTTGATACCTGTCCACCAGAAATTCCTAATAATAGTTGTGAGTTTTGTTAAGAATTTCTTTGAGAAGAGAATATTTGACATATAGTAGACTGGGATTGAGGAAAAGACAGATTTTACGAGGGTTAGTCTTGCTGCGTGTGACAATCTATTAGCTTTGCAGGCACTTAGTTTTGATTTGAATTTGTCGTAGACGAAGTTGTAAGCCCTTGATCTGTCTTTCGCTGGAAGAATGAGAGGGTGTCCCAAATGGATGGTGTTGTTGTCAATGTCCAGGACTGGGAAAATTTGCTTGATGCCTTGTCTAACCTGCAAGTTAACTTTTTTACTAAACATTATACCTGATTTGTTCCAATTTGGAAGCTGACCTAATTGATGACAAAATTGTTGCAAGACATGGGATATGGCATTTGCTTCCTGCTCATTAGCTTTTCCACATACCAAAAGATCATTTGCGAACATAAGAGAATGAATAGGAGGACAATTCGGTCCAAGTGAAATACCAGTGAGGTGATTTGCCTCAAGTGCATCCTGTAGTGCGATTGAAAGCTCATTTACGGCAAGGACAAAAAGAGAAGGAGACAATGGACATCCTTGCCTTATTCCTCTGGTACTTTTGAAATGGGCAAAGGATTGACCGTTAATAATAACTGAAAACGTTGGAGAAGAAATGCATGCATAGATTAAATTTATGAAATGCTCATGCAACCATTTACGTGCAAGGGCAGACACAATGAAATTCCATTCTAATCTGTCAAACGCTTTGGCTAAATCTATATTTTACCATGAAATCAGTACCATCCCAAGAATTAAGAGAGAAGGAGTTGGCGATTTCTTGAGCTACAATGATATTATTACTAATATGCCTACCTTCGATAAAAGCTTGTTGTGAGGGATGAGTGTAATCTGGTAAGTGAGATTTCAACCTATTCGCCAAGGATTTAGCAATTATTTTGTAAACCACGTTACAAATGCTGATGGGTCTGAAGTCTGAAGGAACATAGCAAACTAACTTTTTTTTGGAATGAGTGCAATTTGAGTTTCATTTAGACGAGGAGGAAGGATACCTGTGATGTAGAAATTTCTTACGAGATTAGTAACGTCTTCTCCAATCCAACTCCTTCCTGGCACATTTTGACGTCCTGGTTCATCTGATTCGATGGCCGAACGTCTCAAATAGTTTGCTCGCGTCTTTGCCCTTTTTACCACGCCACACGCCCATCTTAGTCGTTCCATCTCATTATAGGGTTGCTTCTCCCAAAGTTGACCAAAGAAATCTCTGATTAACTAGGCAAACTAAGCCTTTCGTGTCAGATGTGAGGAGGGTTCGTCTCCGGGTTGTGCTTGCCTCTTCGTTGCCAGCCGGTATATGACTGATTGGATGGGCGATGTGACGGCCAGCGGGGCAAAGAAGGAGGCACTCCGCCTCCCAACCCTAGACGTGCTCTGGTGGCGACGGCGGGAGTGCTGGTGTCGATGAAGTTCCTCCTTCTTGCAGGTTAACTATGAGGCAACACTCAATCGGTCTCGTTTCCCCTCTCTATCTTCCACTTTCCCCGCAGCTGGCGGTGATCAAGCTTCAACTTTGGCGGTTATGATAAAGAGGAGGAGGATGCGTCGGCGGTTTCAGCAACGGTGCTCATTAGGGCCCTGAGTCCATGGTAACAATACAGGAGTTTCTGTCCAATCTCTTCGCAGCTGGCACGTCTCCACCATGGCAACCACACTTCCTAGAGGTGACACAAACCATGAGGTGCTAGAGGTTGGCAAACCGGCTTTTATGACCACTACAACTCATTGACTTATTGGTGCTTCAAATAGAGCAATAGCTTCTCATCCATTGGTGTTGTTGAAAGAGTATGCTATCCCAACACCAACAGTAAGGAATCTAAGTCTGTTATTCTCCAGAGCTCACTTCACCCAAAACATCTTCAGCCAGTAGGAATGCAGTGGCATCAGGCACCCATACACACTGAACAACTAACTCACTCTAGTGGAGTCGATATGACAATGTGAGAAATTGTTGCCTCCTTGTGGAGGAAGCGTGACGAAAGAATATCCAGGGACATCCAGTTGGCATGTCAAGCCATTTTACAACCCACACAAATAACAACTTATGTGTTCTCATGTGCTCAACTATAATACTGAGGTTGAGCTCCTTGCATGCTTTGAAGGGCTACGCATAACGGAGACTAAGTGCCGAGGTCCGGGAATCCTGGAGTCCGACTGTGCTAATGTCATAGCAGCGTTACAAGCAAAACGAGAGACGCACTCTACCCTTTGGTGTGTGACAGCGGAGACACTTGCAGTCTTACGAGGTAGGCCTGATATCGAGCTTCGGAAGATCAACCGGTCGAGTAATAAGGTGGAACATAGTTTAGCGCAGTTAGGCAAACGTGAATGTGGTGTGTTAGATGAAGCCGGTCCGCCATGTGTGGCGACTTTGCTCATAGATGATTGTATAAACATTGTTCCACCTTGATTCAATAAAGCTCACTAGTTCTCCTAAAAAACTATAATACTAAGGTTGGTATACTATTATCTGAATGTTTACTCCCTTAATAGAGTTTCTTGAGGTTTATAACGTCTTGCAATCGTAATTTTGAAGGGTTGTAAATAGTTGCATGTACTTGAGGAATGACCCTTCTATGTGTTGATCATAATAATCTAGAAAAGTTGTGATTTTATTTTTTTAGAATGCACTAATTGAGCATAATATTCTCTACAGTGGGAATGGTATCTTAAACTCTTACAATAGTATTACGTGCTCTCATATTAGGTGATGCATGTAATTCTAAATTATCAATGCGTCATAGTTTATGATGTTACCATATTTGTGTGGTAATTATGTTCAAATTTTATTTTTAGATCCTTATCATGTTGCTTACTAAAAAATGTACATCCACCTTCCTGAAGATAGATAGGTGCGGCAACGCGCACTTTCACGATCTAGTATATCTAAAGAGCCTGACTAGTCTACTGAGAATTAATTTCATTCTAAGTTGATATCATCGAATCTCAGTTGCAACCCATATTGTAACTCACCATTAGCATGGATAATAGAGCAAATCTAACGGTTGAGGGATATTTTCCAACTAAAAAGTTTCAGTTTGCAACCAACTTGCAACTGAAAAAACTAAGTTGCAACCCCAATTGTAACTCAAGTGCACGAATGACAATGCAAATTCAATATTGTAGGAGTCTACTGAGTACAAGCTTTATTCTCAGCTGAAAACTATAGTAATTTCAATATCAAAAATCTCTTTTGCTAGTTCTAGATTAACCGAGAATTAAGTTAGTTCTAGATTGGCTCTAGATCTGTTAGATTTTCATTGGGATTTGTGCAAATTAGAATTGCACATGTGTTTTGCACATCTTTTTTCACAGTTTCACATGAATTAGACATAAAATCGCGTGATCAAGAATTAAGTTAGATCTAGATCAACCGAGAATTAGTCAATAATACATGTTAGAGATACATGAGCCGAGGTGCCTAGAGCGTTAATAAAATGAAATTTAAAATAAACGAGCAATACTTGAAGGCTTCAAACTCTTTATTGTAGTTTCTTGTATCCTTTATGGGACGCACTCATGGCTCGTACTGTTTGACTGCTTTGTGTGTTGCCTCGTTTGGCTTTTCTAGTTTCAGTTTCCGACGGTTTTTAATTTTCTTTATCTATTTTTGCCTCCTTTCTTTTATTTTTTACTTCCTTTTTATTATTTTTCTTCCTCATTTTTGTTTCCTTCTTATGTTTTTTTTCACGTTAAATTTGTTTACGTAGTTTAAAAAGATTTGAGGTTTTAAAAATGTTTATGAATCGAAAAATAGGTTTGGGAATTTGATAAAATATTCAGGAGGTTTAAAATTTTGTTCATGGGGTTAAATAGTTACATAGCAAAGAGAAACCATTTCATTTGTGCATAATGCTAAGACATTGGCTACACAGAGCAAATCTGACAACTGCAAAGTGATTTACAAGGCTGTTCTCTTGTTGATGTGAACTCTCTACTTTTTCTGAACTAAAATCCTATCGAAAACATGTAGCTGCTCCTGCTACACCTAAACGGGATCAGAACACAAACATGTGAGATCCTTACTCGGTCGATGTGGTAACTATTGCTGCTGATGTAAGAGGAGAATTAGGACAGCGAAATGCAGGTGCGCATCAAGCTTGTTCCATGAGAACGAGGCAGACATCGGCACGGGCACCGGTGCTGATGCTGGTGCGGTAGAACGGAGAGCCGGCGGCAGCTCAAGTGGCGCCTTCCCTTGCCGGACGCCGGTGGCGTTCCTCAAATCCGACGAAACTCTGCTCTGCTCCCAGACCTCTGACGCTGAAATGGACATTGGATCAGGTGGTTCAGTAACCAGTACACTCACACGACGATGCAACAGTAGCCGAAATGTGACAAGAAGTGAGGTGACTGACCTCTCCTGGACACCGTGAGGTTGGCATCGTCGTAGTTCACCGGCCACAGGAAGTAGCCGAGCAGGCCGCGCCGCGCGGCGAAACCCAGCTTCTCGGCGACAACGGCCGCGCCGTCGAAGGCGACCCAGACGTCGCCCACCGCCAGGTACGAGGACACGGACGCGTTGTCGTACGACGTCATCACCGGCGCGCGTCCAGCACCGGTCGCGGCGAGCGCCTGGACCTCGGCGTAGGACATAGCCCCCGTCGTGTTGGTCCCTCTTTGCTTCGGTCCCGCGGCTACGACCGGCGCGCCGACGCCGCTGTTGGCCTTGTTGCGCAGGAACCACGAGCGGCCGTAGAGCGGGAGCCCCATCACCACCTTGCCCGCCGGCACGCCCGCGTCGAGCCAGGACACGACGCCGTAGCTCGCGGAGAAGTGCGACGCCGCGTCATACAGCGGCGCGTCGAAGGCCGTGAAGCTGGCCGATCCCGGCCCCGCGCCGGCCGGATGGAGCCCGAACGCCATCACGCTGACCCAGTCGAGGCTCCCCGCGAGCGCCTCCGACGGGTAGTCCGCGCCGGCGCCGAAGACGTGGTTGGAGAAGTAGACGGTGGTGGTGAGGAGGAACCCCGGGGGCGCTGCGGCGCGGAAGTCGGAGACGAGGAACCCGAAGTCGGCCATCTCAATCGCTGACGCCGGGAACCGCCACGCGACGTCGATCCCGTCGAAGCCGTTCTCTCGCGCCGCCTGGACGGCCGTGTCGACGAACGCGGCCCGCGACGCCGGGTCGGCAGCCATGGCGGCGAACGCGGGGTCCGGAGCTGCGGCGCCAGCGGTGGCGGCGTCGGTCCCGGCGGTGGCGACGGAGAGCAGGGTCCTCAGCGCCGGGTTCTTGGCCTTGAGCGACCGGGAGAAGGTGGCGAGGAGGCGCGCCTGGGCCGGGTCGGCGGGGAGCTGGAGCGTGCGCCGCGTGGGGTGCACGGCGAGGGAGGAGTAGCAGAGGTGGGTGTAGAGGGAGGCATCGAGGTGCGCCAGGGGCTGGAGGCTGGCGTCGGCGGCGAAGTAGTAGCCGGCGCGCACCGTCGTCGTCGTCGGTGCTTGTTGGGTGGTGCCAGGAGGTGGAGCAAGAGCTGTAGCGGCTAGGCAGACTGAGATTGCAGTGCAGAGGAGAAGATTGGGGTGCGCCATTGCTGCGAATCAGGAGGCGATGGCTGGGGAGTGAGCATGTTCTTTTTCCTTATGGGAGGGAGCACAAGGGGAATCTTGCATTCCTGCTCGTGTTGCTATGCGAATGTTTGCTTCTGGATTTTTAAGCTCGAACAACTTTATCAGATAATGATAGTTGGGGAGGCACAACGAGATCCGATGGAGCGTCTGACGCAAGACGATGCTGGGGATGATATACCCTTGGTTTCATTTCTGAGACGATATATCCTGCAAGCGGCCTATGTTGATCGAGTACACAGATGAACACGACAGCACAGCCAGCAGGATGAACCCGAGTCGTCCCTAGCAAAGACGATCCAGAGACATATTCTCATTGTTGACCACCAGACGTAACAATTGCACTATCATATTTTTTCCTACTGCATCCCATTCCTATTTCAGAGTGACCGATAAAACTGTTGCTCACCTTGTGAGGACAGCAAGGGAACACGATATTATGATCATGGTGCTGCGATGGTGCTACTGTCGTAGAAAACTGGCCATATATGTAAGCAGGTATATTTATTATGCCCCAACATCAGCTATTCAGTTTTATTACCGCACCAGCATCAGCACCATGATCACCTTAGCTCTCATGGTTTTGTGCCATCTACAGCTGATACTTCACTGTTCCTTTTATTCTTTTTCTTTCTCATTTTTTATTTTATTGTCCGGAAATTTAGTTTGGCTCCCGGGTGCGTATGCTCCCTATACCAAAAAACTTATATTTCCGGTTGTAAAAAAAAAAATTGACAAAAAATCTACTTATATATCTCCATAATATATGTGCATTTGTTGACCTGAAGTATTCAGTAAGTTAAGATTGCATCTATATCCTATGAACAACGGAAGCGGCAATGGTTTAGTGAAGATATCAGCAAGTTGATCCTTAGATGAGATAAACTTGATCTGCAGGAGCTTCTGTACAACTCGTTCTCTCACAAAATAATAGTCAACTTCGATGTGTTTCGTTCGGGCATGAAATACTGGGTTTGAGGACAAGTATGTAGCACCGATGTTGTCACACCAAAGGACCGGTGGCTGTTTCTCGACAGTCTTCAACTCACGCAACAAAGATTGAACCCAAATGAGCTCCGCGGTAGCATTGGCAATAGCCTTGTATTCATCTTGCTTGCGTGCACTCCAGGCGATAAAGTTAGGACGAAAGAATATTGCATGACCCCCCGTTGATCGCCGGTCATCTAGGTTACCAGCCCAATCCGCATCACTGAAGGCCGAGAGCACAGCTGAAGGTGTCGGCCAGAGGTGAAGTCCAAATGTGAGAGTGGAACGAACATAGTGCAGGATGCGCTTGACAGCAGACCAATGAGTATCCCGTGGTGCATGAAGATACTGACAGATACGATTAACTGCATAGGAAACATCAGGCCGAGTGATGGTGAGGTACTGAAGGCCCCCAACAACACCTATGTACCCAGTAGCATCATTAGTAGACAACAGAGTACCATCAGTGGCAAACAGAGTGCCAGTGGAAGACATAGGCGTAGTAGCAGCCTTGCACTCAAGCATGCCAGCACGCCGTAGCAGATCCTGAGAGTACTTCTGCTGTGAGAGAGCGAGGCCATCACCAGGATACGTGACCTCCAGCCCAAGGAAAGAGTGTAGCTTAGCCAGATCCTTGATAGCAAAATCAGAACCGAGAGCCACAATGAGACGATCTGTAGCTGCAGCAGAGGAGCTAACCAGAATAATATCATCAACATAAACCAGAAGATACATGGTAAACTCTAGACGCTGAAGAAGGAACAGTGAAGTATCAGCTGTAGATGGCACAAAACCATGAGAGCTAAGGGAACCACCAAGCCGTGCATGCTATGCACGAGGAGCCTGTTTCAGGCCATAGAGCGCCTTCACCAAGCGACATAGATGTTGAGGACGAGCAGGATCAACAAATCCAGGAGGCTGGCGCATGTAGACCTCTTCCTCCAAAACACCATGGAGAAAAGCATTCTGAGCATCCATCTGACGAAGATACCAGCCCCGAGTAACATCAAGTGAGAGAAGCAGCCGAATAGTTGTGGGTTTGATTACGGGACTGAAAGTATCCTCATAGTCGAGCCCATACCTTTGCTTGAAGACTTTTGCAACCAGCAGAGCTTTGTACCGCTCAATAGAGCCATCAGTGTGCTTCTTGACTTTAAAAATCCACTTGGAGTCAATGACGCTGACACCAGAACGGGGAGGAACCAGCTGCTAGGTGCCATTCTGACGAAGAGCCTGAAACTCAAGGTCCATAGCAGCGCGCCAGTGCGGGATGCTCATCGCATCCTGGTAGTGATGAGGCTCAGCAGAAGGATCAGACAGCGCTTGAGCTAAGCAGGCAACAATCCAGGCGACAGTGTCGTCAGTGCGTTCCTTGGGCCGGTGAACACCGTTGTGACTGCGAGTGTGGGGATGCAGCACAACAGTGGCAGGAGGCGGCGGTGCAGGAACATCGCTCGATGTAGACGGCGGCAATGACGTAGCCGGTGGCAGTGGATCAGCGTTAGGTTGCATGACAGAACGCTCGAGCGACGCTGACGGTGGCCCAGGCGAAGGTGGCCCAGCTGGGGCGGAGCGCGTAGGCGACACGCAGGGAAACGCGCTGGGCAGCTCGACCCAACAGGAGGTAGGTAAGAGGGCAGCGACCCATGTCGGGGCGACGTAAGCGGCGGCCCACCCGCAGGCGGATGCGAGGGAGACCGCGCGGTAGGCTTGCCGGTCGGCCCAGTGAGCAGGGCGAGGGTGGCCTGGAGGCCAGAGGCGGCAACGGGGGCGCCTAGGGGCGCGGCGCGGGTGCATGCGTCATGTACCGATCGACGTGGACATCGACAGAGGCATCCAGGACCTCCAGACGGGCTCCACGACCAGTACCTACACCGTGGTTATGCAATAATATAGGAGAATATGCAGCATCATCAAATTGGCCAGGACTAACAAGAGTGTAATTTGTGGGTGGCACAAAAGGAGACAATGGCATATTTGAGAAAGGAAACAGATTCTCATCGAAGACAACGTCACGAGATATATAAACACGATTAGTAGGAACGTGTAGGCACTTGTAGCCTTTGTGGAGAGCACTGTACTCAAGAAAGACACACTTTTTGAAATGAAATTCAAGCTTACGATTATTATAGGGCCTAAGATGAGGCCAACAAGCACAACCAAAAACTTTGAAAAACGTATAATCAGGAACTCCCTTAAACAAAATTTCAAGAGGTGTCTTTTTGGTTAGTACTCTAGTGGGAGTTCTGTTAATTAAGAAGCAAGAAGTGGAAAAAGCATCACTCCAAACTCGAAAAGGTACAGATGCATGAGCAAGAAGTGTTAGGATAGTTTCAACTATGTGACGGTGCTTGCGCTTGACCACACCGTTCTGCCGATGTTATGTGGAGAAGAAACACGATGCGAAATCCCAAGTTTATTAAAGAAGGTGTTAAGATTGCGATTTTCTCCCCCCCCCCCCCCCCCCCCAATCCGACTGACCATGAATGATCTTATGCTTGAGAAGACGCTCGACATACAATTGAAATTGCAAGAAAACATTAAACACATCAGCTTTGCTCTTAAGTAAATACAACCAAGTAAATCGGTTGTAGGCATCAATGAAACTGACATAATACTTATGAACACTAACAGAGGTTTGGGCAGGGCCCCATACATCCGAATAAACAAGCTCAAGCGGTACTTAACAATAAGAGTGGAACAGACTGCTAAGTTTTATTACTAGACGAGGTAGGAAGCTCATGACGATGGAGTACATGGATGACTATAGGGGACGCACGATGACCAAGCCGCGCATGCCAATGAGACGGCGACACGCGCACACCGCTGAAGACCTCCGGGTCCGGTGACCCAGACGGCGGCGCCTCCAGCGCATACATGCCCTGATGGACCCGACCTCTAAGTAGA
Organism: Lolium perenne; assembly: GCF_019359855.2. Lineage (NCBI taxonomy): Eukaryota > Viridiplantae > Streptophyta > Magnoliopsida > Poales > Poaceae > Lolium > Lolium perenne. The sequence goes on from NC_067245.2 coordinate 196,658,359, forward strand.
ATCTCGCGTGTGACTCGGTCCTTAATGAGAAGATGAAAATGATGAAACTCACAAAAAACATAATTATCATAAGTAAACTTACGAATAGATAATAAATCGCGAGTAACGTGTGGAACACAGAGAACATTACGAAGGTGGAGTCTACGAGAGGTGCTAGAAAGGAGAGACGCCTGGCCAACATGAGTGATGGACATACCTGAACCATCAGCGGTGCTGACCTTGTCATGCCCATGGTAGGGCTCCTGCGAGTTGAGCTTGGCCACCTCACTAGTCATGTGATCTGTTGCACCGGTGTCGAAGTACCATGTGGGATCAACTGAGTAAGATGGCTGATAACGCGTGAAGCACATGTCCGTTGGGAACCCCAAGAGGAAGGTGTGATGCGTACAGCAGCAAGTTTTCCCTCAGTAAGAAACCAAGGTTATCGAACCAATAGGAGTCAAAGGCCACGTGAAGGTTGTTGGTGGAGGAGTGTAGTGCGGCGCAACACCAGGGATTCCGGCGCCAACGTGGAACCTACACAACACAATCAAAATACTTTGCCCCAACTTAACAGTGAGGTTTTCAAACTCAACGGCTTGTCAGTAAACAAAGGATTAAATGTATGGTGTGGAAAATGATGTTTGTTTGCAATGAGCAGCAGAGAACAATGATTGCAGTAGATTGTATTCAGATGTAAAAGAATGGACCGGGATCCACAGTTCACTAGTGGTGTCTCTTCAATAAGAAATAGCATGTTGGGTGAACAAATTACAGTTGGGCAATTGACAAATAGAGAGGGCATAACAATGCACATACATATCATGATGACTAATATGAGATTTACTTAGGGAATTACGACAAAGTACATAGACCGCTATCCAGCATGCATCTATGCCTAAAAAGTCCACCTTCGGGTTAGCATCCGCACCCCTTCCAGTATTAAGTTGCAAACAACAGACAATTGCATTAAGTATGGTGCGTAATGTAATCAACACAAATATCCTTAGACAAAGCATTGATGTTTTATCCCTAGTGGCAACAGCACATCCACAACCTTAGAACTTTCTGTCACTGTCCCAGATTCAATGGAGGCATGAACCCACTATCGAGCATAAATACTCCCTCTTGGAGTCACAAGTATCAACTTGGCCAGAGCCTCTACTAGCAACGGAGAGCATGCAAGATCATAAACAACACATATATGATAGATTGATAATCAACTTAACATAGTATTTCATATTCATCGGATCCCAACAAACACAACATGTAGCATTACAAATAGATGATCTTGATCACGATAGGCAGCTCACAAGATCTAACATGATAGCACAATGAGGAGAAGACAACCATCTAGCTACTGCTATGGACCCATAGTCCAAGGATGAACTACTCACACATCAGTCCAGAGGCGATCATGGTGATGTAGAGTCCTCCGGGTGATGATTCCCCTCTCCGGCAGGGTGCCGGAGGCGATCTCCTGAATCCCCTGAGATGGGATTGGCGGCGGCGGCGTCTCTGGAACTTTTTCCGTATCATGGCTCTCGGTAATAGGGTTTTCGCGACGGAGAGTATAAGTAGGCGGAAGGGCAGAGTCGGAGGAGGCACAGGGGCCCCACACCATAGGCCGGTGCGGGCCCCTCCTTGGCCGCGCCGCCCTATGGTTAGGGCGCCTCGTGGCCCCACTTCGTATCCTCTTCGGTCTTCTGGAAGCTCCGTGGAAAAATAAGACCCTGGGCGTTTGTTTCGTCCAATTCCGAGAATATTTCCTGTGTAGGATTTCTGAAACCAAAAACAGCACAAAACAGGAACTGGCGCTTCGGCATCTTGTTAATAGGTTAGTGCCGGAAAATGCATATAAATGATGTAAAGTGTGTATAAAACATGTGAGTATTGTCATAAAACTAGCATGGAACATAAGAAATTATAGATACGTTTGAGACGTATCAAGCATCCCCAAGCTTAGTTCCTACTCGCCCTCGAGTAGGTAAACGATAACAAGGATAATTTCTAAAGTGGCATGCTATCATAATCTTGATCAATACTATTGTAAAGCATATGAGATGAATGAAGTGATTCGAAGCAATGATAAAGACAATGATTAAACAACTGAATCATATAGCAAAGACTTTTCATGAATAGTACTTTCAAGACAAGCACCAATAATCCTTGCATAGGAGTTAACTCATAAAGCAATAGATTCTTAGTAGAAAGTTTTGAAGCAACACAAAGGAAGATATAAGTTTCAGCAATTGCTTTCAACTTCAACATGTATATCTCATGGATAATTGTCAACACAAAGTAATATAATGAATGCAAATAAGCAAGTATGTAGGAATCAATGCACACAGTTGACACAAGTGTTTGCTTCTAAGATAGAAAGAAGTAGGTAAACTGACTCAGCATAAAGTAAAAGAAAGGCCCTTCGCAGAGGGAAGCATGGATTACTATTTTTGTGCTAGAGCTTTTATTTTGAAAACATAGAAACAATTTTGTCAACGGTAGTAATAATTCATATGTGTTATGCATAAGACATCCTATAAGTTGCAAGCCTCATGCATAGAATACCAATAGTGCTCGCACTTTATCCTAATTAGCTTGGATTTACATAGATTATCATTGCATAACATATGTTTCAACCAAGTGTCACAAAGGGGTACCTCTATGTCGCCTGTACAAAGGTCCAAGGAGATAGATCGCATTTGATTTCTCGTTTTTGATAGATCTCAACTAAGGACATCCATACCGGGTCAACATAGAAAACAGATAATGGACTCCTCTTTAATGCATAAGCATTCAACAACAGATAATATTCTCATAAGAGATTGAGGATTAATGTCCAAACTGAAACTTCCACCATGATACATGGCTTTAGTTAGCGGCCCAATGTTCTTCTCTAACAATATGCATACTCAAACCATTTGATCATGATAAATCACCCTTACTTCAGACAAAACGAACATGCATAGAAACTCACATGATATTCAACAAAGGTGTAATAGTTGATGGCGTCCCCAGAAACATGGTTACCACTCAACAAGCAACTTATAAGAAATAAGATACATAAGCTACATATTCTTTACCACAATAGTTTTTAAGGCTATCTTCCCATGAGCTATATATTGCAAAGACAAGGAATGAAATTTTAAAGGTAGCACTCAAGAAATTTACTTTGGAATGGCAGAGAAATACCACATAGTAGGTAGGTATGGTGGACACAAATGCCATAAGTTTTTGGCTCAAGGATTTGGATGCACGAGAAGAATTCCCTCTCAGTACAAGGCTTTGGCTAGCAAGGTTGTTTGAAGCAAACACAAGTATGAACCGGTACAGCAAAACTTACATAAGAACATATTGCAAGCATTATAAGACTCTACATTGTCTTCCTTGTTGTTCAAACACCTCACCAGAAAATATCTAGACTTTAGAGAGACCAATCATGCAAACCAAATTTCAACAAGCTCTATGGTAATTCTTCATTAATGGGTGCAAAGTACATGATGCAAGAGCTTAAACATGATCTATTTGAGCAAAACAATTGCCAAGTATCAAATTATTCAAGACAATATACCAATTACCACATAAAGCATTTTCTGTTTCCAACCAAATAACAATGAACGAAGCAGTTTCAACCTTCGCCATGAAAATTAAAAGTAAAGCTAAGAATACCAGTGTTCATATGAACGAGCGGAGCGTGTCTTTCTCCCACACAAGGAATGCTAGGATCCAATTTTATTCAAAGAAAAATAAAAACATACAGACGCTCCAAGTAAAGCACATAAGATGTGACGGAATAAAAATATAGTTTCACTAGAGGTGACATGATAAGTTGTCGATGAAGAAGGGGATGCATTGGGCATCCCCAAGCTTAGATGCTTGAGTCTTCTTGAAATAGGCAGGGATGAACCACGGGGGCATCCCCAAGCTTAGACTTTTCACTCTTCTTGATCATATTGTATCATCCTCCTCTCTTGACCCTTGAAAACTTCCTCCACACCAAACTCAAAACAAACTCATTAGAGGGTTAGTGCATAATCAAAAATTCACATATTCAGAGGTGACATAATCATTCTTAACACTTCTGGACATTGCTCAAATCTACTGAAAGTTAATGGAACAAAGAAATCCATCCAACATAGTAAAACAGGCAATGTGAAATAAAAGGCAGAATCTGTCAAAACAGAACAGTCCGTAAAGACGAATTTTTTAGAGGCCCTTAACTTGCTCAGATGAAAAAGCTCAAATTGAATGAAAGTTGCGTACATATCTGAGGATCATACATGAATATTAGAAGATTTTTCTGAGTTACCTACAGAGAGACCTACTCAAATTCGTGACAGTAAGAAATCTGTTTCTGTGCAGTAATCCAAATCTAGTATCAACCTTACTACCAAAGACTTTACTTGGCACAACAATGCAATAAAATAAAGATAAGGAGAGGTTGCTACAGTAGTAACAACTTCCAAGACTCAAATAAAAAACAAAATTGCTGTAGTAAAATAATGGGTTGTCTCCCATAAGCGCTTTTCTTTAACGCCTTCCAGCTAGGCGCAGAAAGTGTAAATCAAGTATTATCAAGAGATGAAGCATCAACATCATAATTTGTTCTAATAATGGAATCAAAAGGTAACTTCATTCTCTTTCTTGGGAAGTGTACCATACCTTTCTTGAGAGGAAATTGATTATTAATATTTCCTTCCTTCATATCAATAATAGCACCAGCAGTTCGAAGAAAAGGTCTTCCCAGAATAATGGGACAAGATGCATTGCATTCAATATCCAAGACAACAAAATCAACGGGGGCAAGGTTATTGTTAATCGTAATGCGAACATTATAAATCCTCCCCAAAGGTTTATTTATAGAATTATCAGCAAGATTAACATCCAAATAACAATTTTTCAATGGTGGCAAGTCAAGCATATCATAGAGTTTCTTAGGCATAACAGAAATACTTGCACCAAGATCACATAAAGCATTACAATCAAAATCATTGACCTTCATCTTAATGATGGGCTCCCAACCATCTTCCAACTTCCTAGGAATAGAAGTTTCAAGTTTTAATTTCTCTTCTCTAGCTTTAATGAGAGCATTTGTAATATGCTTTGTAAAGGCCAAATTTATAGCACTAGCATTAGGACTTCTAGCAAGTTTTTGTAAGAACTTAATAACTTCAGAGATATGACAATCATCAAAATCTAAACCATTATGATCTACAGTAATGGGATCATTGTCCCCAATATTTTGAAAAAATTCAGCAGTTTTATCACAAGCAATTTCAGCAGTTTTAGCAGTTTTAGGCTGTTTTGCACGCTTTGCATTAGGAGTAGAAACATTGCCAACACCAATTATTTTACTATTGATAATAGGAGGTTTAGCAACATGTGAAGCATCAACATTACTAGTGGTGGTAATAGTCCAAACTTTAGCTACATTATTCTCTTTAGCAAATTTTCCTTCTCTTTCCCACCCAGAATGCAATTCAGCCATCAATCTAATATTTTCATTAATTCGAACTTGGATAGCGTTTGCTGTAGCAAATGACTTAATATCCTTAGTTTCATTAGGCATAGTTTTCAATTTTAAAAGATCAACATCAGCAGCAAGACTATCAACCTTAGAAGCAAGAACATCAATTTTACCAAGCTTTTCTTCAACAGATTTGTTAAAAGCAGTTTGTGTACTAATAAATTCTTTAAGCATGGCTTCAAGACCAGAGGGTACACTCCTATTATTTTTGTAAGAATTACCATAAGAATTACCATAACCATTACTATTATTAGAAGGATAAAGCCTATAGTTGTTACCAAAATTATTCCTATAAGCATTGTTGTTGAAATTATTATTTTTAATGAAGTTCACATCAACATGCTCTTCTTGAGCAACCAATGAAGCTAAAGGAACATTATTAGGATCAACATTAGATCTACCATTAGCAAGCATAGACATAATAACATCAATCTTATCACTCAAGGAGGAGGTTTCTTCAACAGAATTTACCTTCTTACCTTGTGGAGCCCTTTCAGTGTGCCATTCAGAGTAATTGATCATCATATTATCAAGAAGCTTTGTTGCGGCGCCTAAGGTGATGGACATAAAAGTACCTCCAGCAGCTGAATCCAATAGGTTCCGCGAAGAAAAATTCAATCCTGCATAAAAGGTTTGGATGATCATCCAAGTAGTCAGTCCCTGGGTAGGGCAATTCTTGACCAAAGATTTCATTCTTTCCCATGCTTGGGCAACATGCTCATTATCCAATTGCTTAAAATTCATTATGCTACTTCTCAAAGATATAATTTTAGCGGGAGGATAATATCTACCAATGAAAGCATCTTTACATTTAGTCCATGAATCAATACTATTCTTAGGCAAAGATTGCAACCAATCTTTAGCTATTCCTCTTAAGGAGAAAGGAAACAATTTTAATTTTATAATGTCACCATCTACATCCTTATACTTTTTCATTTCACAAAGTTTAACAAAATTATTAAGATGGGCAGCAGCATCATTAGAACTAACACCAGAAAATTGCTCTCTCATAACCAGATTCAGTAAAGCATGTTTAATTTCATAAAATTCTGCTGTAGCAGCAGGTGGAGCAATAGGTGTGCATAAGAAATCATTATTATTTGTGCTTGTGAAGTCACACAACTTAGTGTTCTCAGGAGTACCCATTTTAGCAATAGTAAATAAAGCAAACAAAATAAAGTAAATGCAAGTAACTAATTTTTTTGTGTTTTTAATATAGAGAACGCAAACAAGACAGTAAATAGAGTAAAGCAAGTAACTAATTTTTTTGTATTTTTGATATAAAGAAAGCAAACAAAACAGAAAATAAAATAAAGTAAAGCAAGACAATAACAAAGTAAAGAGATTGGATGTGAGAGACTCCCCTTGCAGCGTGTCTTTATCTCCCCGGCAACGGCGCCAGAAAAAGAGCTTGATAACGCGTGAAGCACACGTCCGTTGGGAACCCCAAGAGGAAGGTGTGATGCGTACAGCAACAAGTTTTCCTCAGTAAGAAACCAAGGTTATCGAACCAGTAGGAGTCAAAGGCCACGTGAAGGTTGTTGGTGGAAGAGTGTAGTGCGGCGCAACACCAGGGATTCCGGTGCCAACGTGGAACCTGCACAACACAATCAAAATACTTTGGACCAACTTAACAGTGAGGTTGTCAATCTCACCGGCTTGCTGTAAATAAAGGATTAAATGTATGGTGTGAAAAATGATGTTTATTTGCAATGAGCAGCAGAGAACAATGATTGCAGTAGATTGTATTCAGATGTAAAAGAATGGACCATGGTCCATAGTTCACTAGTGGTGTCTCTCCAATAAGAAAGAGCATGTTGGGTGAATAAATTACAGTTGGGCAATTGACAAATAGAGAGGGCATAACAATGCACATACATATCATGATGACTAATATGAGATTTACTTAGGGCATTACGACAAAGTACATAGACCGCTATCCAGCATGCATCTATGCCTAAAAAGTCCACCTTCGGGTTAGCATCCGCACCCCTTCCAGTATTAAGTTGCAAACAATAGACAATTGCATTAAGTATGGTGCTTAATGTAATCAACACAAATATCCTTAGAAAAAGCATTGATGTTTTATCCCTAGTGGCAACAGCACATCCACAACCTTAGAACTTTCTATCACAGTCCCAGATTCAATGGAGGCATGAACCCACTATCGAGCATAAATACTCCCTCTTGGAGTCACAAGTATCAACTTGGCCAGAGCCTCTACTAGAAACGGAGAGCATGCAAGATCATAAACAACACATATATGATAGATTGATAATAAACTTGACATAGTATTCCATATTCATCGGATCCCAATAAACACAACATGTAGCATTACAAATAGATGATCTTGATCACGATAGGTGATGTCAACGTTCCCCCTCCTTTCCTGTAGACAGTGTTGGGCCTCCAAGAGCAGAGGTTTGTAGAACAGCAGCAAGTTTTCCCTTAAGTGGATCACCCAAGGTTTATCGAACTCAAGGAGGAAGAGGTCAAAGATATCCCTCTCATGCAACCCTGCAACCACAAAGCAAGAAGTCTCTTGTGTCCCCAACACACCTAATAGGTGCACTAGTTCGGCGAAGAGATAGTGAAATACAGGTGGTATGAATAAGTATGAGCAGTAGCAACGGTGCCAGAAAATAGCTTGCTGGCGTGTAGTTGATGGTGGTAGTATTGCAGCAGTAGTAACACAAGAAAACGATTAAACAAGCAGCGATAGCAGTATTTAGGAACAAGGCCTAGGGATTACACTTTCACTAGTGGACACTCTCAACATTGATCACATAACAGAATAGATAAATGCATACTCTACACTTTTGTTGGATGATGAACACATTGCGTAGGATTACACGAACCCTCAATGCCGGAGTTAACAAGCTCCACAATTACTGTTCATATTTTAGTAACCTTGTAGTGTAAGATAGATCAACAGACTAAACCAAGTACTAACATAGCATGCACACTGTCACCTTCATGCATATGTAGGAGAAATAGATCACATCAATATTATCATAGCAATAGTTAACTTCGCAATCTACAAGAGATCATGATCATAGCATAAACCAAGTACTAACACGGTGCACACACTGTCACCTTTACACACGTGCAGGAGGAATAGAACTACTTTAATAACTTTGCTAGAGTAGCACATAGATAGTAGTGATACAAAACTCATATGAATCTCAATCATGTAAAGCAGCTCATGAGATTATTGTATTGAGGTACATGGGAGAGAGATGAACCACATAGCTATAGCGGAGCCCTCAGCCTCGGGGGTGAACTACTCCCTCCTCATGGGAGCAGCAGCGGTGATGAAGATGGCGGTGGAGATGGCAGCGGTGTCGATGGAGAAGCCTTCCGGGGGCACTTCCCTGCTCCGGCAGCGTGCCGGAACAGAGACTCCTGTCCCCCAGATCTTGGCCTCGCGATGGCGGTGGCTCTGGAAGGTTTCTGTGGTTTTCGTCGAACGTATCAGGGTTTTCGATCCAGGGGCTTTATATAGGCGAAGAGGCGGCGCAGGAGGGTCGAAGGGGCGATGACACCATAGGGCGGCGCGGCCAGGGCCTGGGCCGCGCCGGCCTATGGTCTGGGGGCCCAGTGCCCCACCTCTGGTCCTTCCCGGGCGTTCTGGATGCTTCCGGTGAAAATAGGAACTTGGGCGTTGATTTCGTCCGATTCCGAGAATATTTCGTTACTAGGATTTCTGAAACCAAAAACAGCAGAAAACAGGAACTGGCACTTCGGCATCTTGTTAATAGGTTAGTTCCAGAAAATGCACGAATATGACATAAAGTGTGCATAAAACATGTAGATAACATCAATAATGTGGCATGGAACATAAGAAGTTATCGATACGTTGGAGACGTATCAGCATCCCCAAGCTTAGTTCTGCTCGTCCCGAGCAGGTAAAATGATAACACAGATAATTTCTGGAGTGACATGCCATCATAATCTTGATCATACTATTTGTAAAGCATATGTAGTGAATGCAGCGATCAAAACAATGTATATGACATGAGTAAACAAGTGAATCATAAAGCAAAGACTTTTCATGAATAGCACTTCAAGACAAGCATCAATAAGTCTTGCATAAGAGTTAACTCATAAAGCAATAATTCAAAGTAAAGGCATTGAAGCAACATAAAAGAAGATTAAGTTTCAGCGGTTGCTTTCAACTTGTAACATGTATATCCCATGGATATTGTCAACATAGAGTAATATAATAAGTGCAATAAGCAAGTATGTAGGAATCAATGCACAGTTCACACAAGTGTTTGCTTCTTGAGGTGGAGAGAAATAGGTGAACTGACTCAACATTGAAAGTAAAAGAATGGTCCTCCATAGAGGAAAAGCATCGATTGCTATATTTGTGCTAGAGCTTTGATTTTGAAAACATGAAACAATTTTGTCAACGGTAGTAATAAAGCATATGCATCATGTAAATTATATCTTATAAGTTGCAAGCCTCATGCATAGTGTACTAATAGTGCCCGCACCTTGTCCTAATTAGCTTGGACTACCTGGATTATCACCGCAATACATATGCTTTCACCAAGTATCACAAAGGGGTACCTCTATGCCGCCTGTATAAAGGTCTAAGGAGAAAGCTCGCATTTGGATTTCTCGCTTTTGATTATTCTCAACTTAGACATCCATACCGGGACAACATAGACAACAGATAATGGACTCCTCTTTTAATGCTTTAAGCATTCAACAACAATTAATTCTTTTCTCATTAGAGATTTGAGGATGTTTGTCCAAAACTGAAACTTCCACCATGGATCATGGCTTTAGTTAGCGGCCCAATGTTCTTCTCTAACAATATGCATGCTCAAACCATTCAACTCAGTGTAGATCGCCCTTACTTCAGACAAGACGAATATGCATAGCAACTCACATGAAATTCAACAATGAAAAGTTGATGGCGTCCCCAGTGAACATGGTTATCGCACAACGAGCAACTTAATAAGCGATAAAGTGCATAATTACATATTCAATACCACAATAGTTTTTAAGCTATTTGTCCCATGAGCTATATATTGCAAAGGTGAATGATGGAATTTTAAAGGTAGCACTCAAGCAATTTACTTTGGAATGGCGGAAAATACCATGTAGTAGGTAGGTATAGTGGACACAAATGGCATAGTGGTTGGCTCAAGTATTTTGGATGCATGAGAAGTATTCCCTCTCGATACAAGGTTTAGGCTAGCAAGGTTATTTGAAACAAACACAAGGATGAACGGTGCAGCAAAACTCACATAAAAGACATATTGTAAACATTATAAGACTCTACACCGTCTTCCTTGTTGTTCAAACTCAATATTAGAAATTATCTAGACCTTAGAGAGACCAAATATGCAAACCAAATTTTAGCATGCTCTATGTATTTCTTCATTAATGGGTGCAAAGCATATGATGCAAGAGCTTAATCATGAGCACAACAATTGCCAAGTATCACATTACCCAAGACATTTATAGCAATTACTACATGTATCATTTTCCAATTCCAACCATATAACAATTTAACGAAGAAGAAACTTCGCCATGAATATTATGAGCTAAGAACACATGTGTTCATACGAACCAGCGGAGCGTGTCTCTCTCCCACACAAGCATGATGTAATCCAATTTATTCAAACACAAACAAAAACAAAAGCACACAGACGCTCCAAGAAAAAGCACATAAGATGTGACCGAATAAAAATATAGTTTCAAGAGAAGGAACCTGATAATTTGTCGATGAAGAAGGGGATGCCTTGGGCATCCCCAAGCTTAGACGCTTGAGTCTTCTTGATATATGCAGGGGTGAACCACCGGGGCATCCCCAAGCTTAGAGCTTTCACTCTTCTTGATCATGGTATATCATCTCCTCTCTTGACCCTTGAAAACTTCCTTCACACCAAACTTCTCATAAACTTCATTAGAGGGGTTAGTACATAATCAAAAACTCACATGTTCAGAGGTGACACAATCATTCTTAACACTTCTGGACATTGCTCAAAGCTACTGGAGTTTAATGGAACAAAGAAATCCATCCCACATAGCAAAAGAGGCAATGCGAAATAAAAGGCAGAATCTGTCAAAACAGAACAGTCCGTAAAGACGAATTTCTAATAAATACTTCCGTTGCTCAAATCAGAAAACTCAAAACTAATGAAAGTTGCGTACATATCTGAGGAACACGCACGTAAATTGGTATATTTTTATGATTTTTCTACAGAGAGAAAATCCCAGATTCGTGACAGATAGAAATCTGTTTCTGCGCAGAAATCCAAATCTAGTATCAACCTTCGATTAGAGGCTTCACTTGGCACAACAAAACACAAAACTAAGATTAGGAGAGGTTGCTACAGTAGTAAACAACTTCCAAGACACAAATATAAAACAAAGTACTGTAGCAAAATAACACATGGGTTATCTCCCAAGAAGTTCTTTTCTTTATAGCCATTAAGATGGGCTCAGCAGTTTTAATGATGCACTCGCAAGAAATAGTATTTGAAGCAAAAGAGAGCATCAAGAGGCAAATACAAAACACATTTAAGTCTAACATGCTTCCTATGCATAGGAATCTTGTAAATAAACAAGTTCATGAAGAGCAAAGTAACAAGCATAAGAAGATAAAACAAGTGTAGCTTCAAAAATTTCAGCACATAGAGAGGTGTTTTAGTAACATGAAAATTTCTACAACCATATTTTCCTCTCTCATAATAACTTTCAGTAGCAACATTAGCAAACTCAACAATATAACTATCACATAAAGCATTCTTATCATGAGTCTCATGCATAAAATTATTACTACTCCCAACATAAGCATAGTCAATTTTATTAGTTGTAGTGGGAGCAAATTCAACAAAGTAGCTATCATTATTATTCTCATCAAGTGTAGGAGGCATAGTATTATCATCATAAAAATTACTCTCCATAGTAGGCGGCACTAAAAGACCAATATCATTATAATCATCATATATGGGAGGCAAAGTATCATCAAAGAAAATTTTCTCCTCAATGCTTGGGGGACTAAAAAGATCATGCTCATCAAAACCAGCTTCCCCAAGCTTAGAATTTTCCATATCATTAGCAACAATGGTATTCAAAGTATTCATACTAATATGTTCCATGGGTTTTTTAATTTTCGGATCAAACCATCCATGTCTTAAATCAGGAAATAGAGTAAAAAGCTCATTGTTGTCCATTATGCCTTACTAGTGTAAACAAGAAACAGAAAGATGCAATTGCAGGATCTAAAGGAAATAGCTTCGAGTACTTACAGCGCCGGGAAATAGCTTAGTAGCCGAGATCCGGAGTGTGAGTACCTTTTACCTTTCCTCCCCGGCAACGGCGCCAGAAAATAGCTTGATGTCTATGTTCCCCCTCCTTTCCTGTAGACAGTGTTGGGCCTCCAAGAGCAGAGGTTTGTAGAACAGCAGCAAGTTTTCCCTTAAGTGGATCACCCAAGGTTTATCGAACTCAGGGAGGAAGAGGTCAAAGATACCCCTCTCATGCAACCCTGCAACCACAAAGCAAGAAGTCTCTTGTGTCCCCAACACACCTAATAGGTGCACTAGTTCGGCGAAGAGATAGTGAAATACAGGTGGTATGAATAAGTATGAGCAGTAGCAACGGTGCCAGAAAATAGCTTGCTGGCGTGTAGTTGATGGTGGTAGTATTGCAGCAGTAGTAACACAGTAAAACAGTAAACAAGCAGCGATAGCAGTATTTAGGAACAAGGCCTAGGGATTACACTTTCACTAGTGGACACTCTCAACATTGATCACATAACAGAATAGATAAATGCATACTCTACACTTTTGTTGGATGATGAACACATTGCGTAGGATTACACGAACCCTCAATGCCGGAGTTAACAAGCTCCACAATTACTGTTCATATTTTAGTAACCTTGTAGTGTAAGATAGATCAACAGACTAAACCAAGTACTAACATAGCATGCACACTGTCACCTTCATGCATATGTAGGAGGAATAGATCACATCAATATTATCATAGCAATAGTTAACTTCGCAATCTACAAGAGATCATGATCATAGCATAAACCAAGTACTAACACGGTGCACACACTGTCACCTTTACACACGTGCAGGAGGAATAGAACTACTTTAATAACTTTGCTAGAGTAGCACATAGATAGTAGTGATACAAAACTCATATGAATCTCAATCATGTAAAGCAGCTCATGAGATTATTGTATTGAGGTACATGGGAGAGAGATGAACCACATAGCTACAGCGGAGCCCTCAGCCTCGGGGGTGAACTACTCCCTCCTCATGGGAGCAGCAGCGGTGATGAAGATGGCGGTGGAGATGGCAGCGGTGTCGATGGAGAAGCCTTCCGGGGGCACTTCCCCGCTCCGGCAGCGTGCTGGAACATAGACTCCTGTCCCCCAGATCTTGGCCTCGCGATGGCGGCGGCTCTGGAAGGTTTCTGTGGTTTTCGTCGAACGTATCAGGGTTTTCGATCCAGGGGCTTTATATAGGCGAAGAGGCGGCGCAGGAGGGTCGAAGGGGCGATGACACCATAGGGCGGCGCGGCCAGGGCCTGGGCCACGCCGGCCTATGGTCTGGGGGCCCAGTGCCCCCCCTCTGGTCCTTCCCGGGCGTTCTGGATGCTTCCGGTGAAAATAGGAACTTGGGCGTTGATTTCGTCCGATTCCGAGAATATTTCGTTACTAGGATTTCTAAAACCAAAAACAGCAGAAAACAGGAACTGGCACTTCGGCATCTTGTTAATAGGTTAGTTCCAGAAAATGCACGAATATGACATAAAGTGTGCATAAAACATGTAGATAACATCAATAATGTGGCATGGAACATAAGAAATTATCGATACGTCGGAGACGTATCAATAGGCAGCTCACAAGATCTAACATGATAGCACAATGAGGAGAAGACAACCATCTAGCTACTGCTATGGACCCATAGTCCAAGGATGAACTACTCACACATCAGTCCGGAGGCGATCATGGTGATGTAGAGTCCTCCGGGTGATGATTCCCCTCTCCGGCAGGGTGCCGGAGGCGATCTCCTGAATCCCCCGAGATGGGATTGGCGGCGGCGGCGTCTCTGGAACTTTTTCCGTATCGTGGCTCTCGGTAATAGGGTTTTCGCGACGGAGAGTATAAGTAGACGGAAGGGCAGAGTCGGAGGAGGCACAGGGGCCCCATGATACGCGTACAGCACGCGTCCGTTGGGAACCCCAAGAGGAAGGTGTGATGCGTACAGCAGCAAGTTTTCCCTCAGTAAGAAACCAAGGTTTATCGAAGCAGTAGGAGCCAAGAAGCACGTTGAAGGTTGATGGTGGCGGAGTGTAGTGCGGCGCAACACCAGGGATTCCGGCGCCAACGTGGAACCTGCACAACACAACCAAAGTACTTTGCCCCAACGTAACAGTGAGGTTGTCAATCTCACCGGCTTGCTGTAACAAAGGATTATATGTATAGTGTGGATGATGATGTTTGCAAAGAACAGTAAAAACAAGTATTGAATTAGATTGTATTTGATGTAAAAGAATGGACCGGGGTCCACAGTTCACTAGTGGTGTCTCTCCAATAAGAAATAGCATGTTGGGTGAACAAATTACAGTTGGGCAATTGACAAATAAAGAGGGCATAACAATGCACATACATATTATGATGAGTAGTGTGAAATTCAATTGGGCATTACGACAAAGTACATAGACCGCTATCTAGCATGCATCTATGCCTAAAAAGTCCACCTTCAGGTTAGCATCCGCACCCCTTCCAGTATTAAGTTGCAAAGAACAGACAATTGCATTAAGTATGGTGTGTAATGTAATCAACACAAATATCCTTAAACGAGGTAGGAAGCTCATGACGATGGAGTACATGGATGACTATAGGGGACGCATGATGACCAAGCCGCGCATGCCAATGAGACGGCGACACGCGCACACCGCTGAAGACCTCCGGGTCCGGTGACCCAGACGGCGGCGCCTCCAGCGCATACATGCCCTGATGGACCCGACCTCTAAGTAGAATCTCGCGTGTGACTCGGTCCTTAATGAGAAGATGAAAATGATGAAACTCACAAAAAACATAATTATCATAAGTAAACTTACGAATAGATAATAAATCGCGAGTAACGTGTGGAACACAGAGAACATTACGAAGGTGGAGTCTACGAGAGGTGCTAGAAAGGAGAGACGCCTGGCCAACATGAGTGATGGACATACCTGAACCATCAGCGGTGCTGACCTTGTCATGCCCATGGTAGGGCTCCTGCGAGTTGAGCTTGGCCACCTCACTAGTCATGTGATCTGTTGCACCGGTGTCGAAGTACCATGTGGGATCAACTGAGTAAGATGGCTGATAACGCGTGAAGCACATGTCCGTTGGGAACCCCAAGAGGAAGGTGTGATGCGTACAGCAGCAAGTTTTCCCTCAGTAAGAAACCAAGGTTATCAAACCAATAGGAGTCAAAGGCCACGTGAAGGTTGTTGGTGGAGGAGTGTAGTGCGGCGCAACACCAGGGATTCCGGCGCCAACGTGGAACCTACACAACACAATCAAAATACTTTGCCCCAACTTAACAGTGAGGTTGTCAATCTCACCGGCTTGCTGTAAACAAAGGATTAAATGTATGGTGTGGAAAATGATGTTTGTTTGCAATGAGCAGCAGAGAACAATGATTGCAGTAGATTGTATTCAGATGTAAAAGAATGGACCGGGATCCACAGTTCACTAGTGGTGTCTCTTCAATAAGAAATAGCATGTTGGGTGAACAAATTACAGTTGGGCAATTGACAAATAGAGAGGGCATAACAATGCACATACATATCATGATGACTAATATGAGATTTACTTAGGGAATTACGACAAAGTACATAGACCGCTATCCAGCATGCATCTATGCCTAAAAAGTCCACCTTCGGGTTAGCATCCGCACCCCTTCCAGTATTAAGTTGCAAACAACAGACAATTGCATTAAGTATGGTGCGTAATGTAATCAACACAAATATCCTTAGACAAAGCATTGATGTTTTATCCCTAGTGGCAACAACACATCCACAACCTTAGGGGTTGCTGTCACTCCCCCAGATTTAATGGAGACATGAACCCACTATCGAGCATAAATACTCCCTCTTGGAGTCACAAGTATCAACTTGGCCAGAGCCTCTACTAGCAACGGAGAGCATGCAAGATCATAAAAAACACATATATAGATTGATAATCAACATAACATAGTATTCCATATTCATCGGATCCCAACAAACGCAACATGTAGCATTACAAATAGATGATCTTGATCATGTTAGGCAGCTCACAAGATCGAACAATGATAGCACAATGAGGAGAAGACAACCATCTAGCTACTGCTATGGACCCATAGTCCAGGGGTGAACTACTCATTCATCAATCCGGAGGCGATCATGGCGATGAAGAGTCCTCCGGGAGATGATTCCCCTCTCCGGCAGGGTGCCGGAGGCGATCTCCTGAATCCCCCGAGATGGGATTGGCGGCGGCGGCGTCTCTGGAAGGTTTTTCATATCGTGGCTCTTGGTACTGGGGTTTTCTCGACGAAGGCTTTAAGTAGGCGGAAGGGTAGGTCAGGGGGCGACGTGAGGGGCCCACACAACAAGGCGGAGTGGCCCCAGCCCTGGCCGCGCGGCCCTGGCGTGGCGTCGCCTCGTCGCCCCACTTCGTTTCCCTTTCGGTCTTCTGGAAGCTTCATGGAAAAATAAGACCCTGGGCGTTGATTTCGTCAAATTCCGAGAATATTTCCTTTGTAGGATTTCTGAAACCAAAAACAGCAGAAAACAGCAACTGGCTCTTCGGCGGGCCACCCCTTATCATCTTGGTATCAGATTTCAGCGTTTCCTCGGTAAGCCATCCACAATCCACCCCATAGTTGAGTTGTGAGTGTTTCCTATCCAGAAAAAGTTAAAAATATTAGGGTTAGGGTTTGCCATAGCTTTAGATTGCACTAATTTTGAGTTTTTAGTTGCTTTTCGTAGTTGTTTTTGCGTCTCTTTTTCTTCCATCTAGTATTGTTAGGGTTTGTGTTTCCGCTTTCATCTAGAGTCAGTTTTTGTTGCTCCGAGTCCACATAGCATACAGTGTGTTTGTCCAAACCATAGCCACAGCCTTTCGATATACGTGACTAGGAACTTCCCCAGAAGAGACTAGTTTTACCGCTCGACAGGCTGCTTATTAGGGTTTTGGTGCTTTGCATTATCTGTTGGCCGTGTTATGAAGGAGTTGAGTCATAAGATCAAAAAAATAAATAGAAAAGAAGCAAAAAGAGCTACATAGCTGAGTGTGTTACACAAAGAAAATAAAAGAAAAAGTGTGAAGTGCTAGTAAGATCAAGTGAAGCCTATTTTACTTTTCCGCACCTGTAGTTGAGCAATCTTGTGCCTGTTTTGTTGAGCTTTGCTAGTGTATCTCGAGTGCATTGCAACCTTTCATCCATATAGTTGCATTGCCACATTTCTCGCCTTGTGTGAGTATCATTGGTTGTCTACGGTCAGCGCTAGAGCTTGTTATTGGTGCAAATAGGTAGCCTACCTACAGGCCCATATATCCTGCTTTGCCGTGTGATTTGTTCTTATACCCTTGATATTCGCTTCGCTACATCCGTGCACTAGTTGTCCCTACAAGTGGTAAGCAATACTAATTCACTTTGGAGCGTTAAGATTTCCTTTTCTTATCAGTTTTGAGTGAGTTGTGAGAGTACCACCATATCCTTTTTGATTTAGTGCACTAACCTACTAACCATGTCTGCTAGTGATGAGAAAATTGTTAACCAGAAAAACAAGAATTCTACGGATGTGATGACATGGAGGGAGTATGAAGCTCTTCGTAATGAGATGCGACATGAATTCCGCATTCAGGATGATGAGCTTATGGGGACGGTCCAAGGGATTTCCCAGAAGCTGGATGCTACTAGTGAGACTGTCACTACAATGAAAGATCAAATGACGGATATCCAGCGCAGTCTTCAAGTTTTGCAACTGGCTGTTGACAATATTACACAACAACAACAAGAAGCAGAAGACCCTGATCTTCAGGATGAAGCACCTGGCATTGGTCATGGTGCTGGACGTGGTAACCGCGCTCGTGGTTTCGTTGAACTCGGATGCCATGGTCGTGGGTTTGAGGAAGAAGATGGTTTGGGTAAGCGCAAGTTCTCCATACCCCAAGTTTGAAGGAGGAGCTGATGTTGAAGAATACCTCACTTGGGAGTTGAAGATTGAGAAGTTATGGCGCTTACATGAGTATACTGAAGATAGGAAGATCAAGCTTGCTTCTTCAGAATTCGATGGCTATGCTTTGCGTTGGTGGGATGGAGTTACACGTACTCGTCAAGAAGATAACGAGCTACCAGTTCGTACATGCCGTGAGATGAAGGCCATTATGCAAGCTCATTTTGTGCCCACTAATTATTTGCGTACAATATATGATAAGTTGACTCTATTGAGACAAGGTGTGAAGACTGTTGATGAATATTTCATGGAGATGGAGATGCTTATGCAGCGTGGCCGTGTCCATGAGTCACTTCAGATGACAATGCAGCGTTTCCTACACGGTTTGAAGTATGATATCAAAGACATTGTTCGTCATCACAGTTACACTACAATGAATGAGTTGCTACATCATGTAAGAGAAGCTGAAACACAGTTGGCTGAAGAAGCGCAAATCAAAGGTCGTGCTACGGGAGCTGGGCGCTACACGCCTAGGGCGCCTCCATCTACGGCGCCAGTGTCATCATCGCGCCCCGCACAGTTTCCCACTTCATCTAGCAAGCCGGTGTCCAATGTGTCCAACACAAAAAGGTCCGAACCTACTGCAAGTTCAAGTGGTTCTAGCATGTCTACTGCGCGCAACCGTGATATGGCTTATAATACATGTGGTGGCAAGGGTCACTTCAAGAGAGATTGTTCTAACCGCAAAGTCATGATTATCAATGAGGACAATTAGTATGAGACTGGAGATGATGTTGATCCATATGCTCCAGAAGATGATGACTATGACACTGATGGTGTAGATGCATATCCGGCTGATGCTCGCACTATTGTTGTGTCTCAGCGTGCTCTTATTGTGTTGCCTAGTGCATCTACTCAGCGCTGCAATTTGTTCCAAACAAAGGCTTTAGTTGGTCCTGTGTCGAGGGTACTCCTCGCCAATGCCCTCCGATAGGGGCTTAGGGTTGATGGAATCCTGTAGGCTGACACGAGACATCGGTTCACAGACAAGCGGGGAGAGCGATTTACCCAGGTTCGGGGCCCTCGATGAGGTAAAACCCTTACGTCCTGCCTGTCTGTTCTTTGATTATGAAAACAATGGGTTACAATGGGGTGCTGAATAGATCGGCTGAGATCTAGGCGAGATTGCTGTTGCTAGGGTTACCTAGCTCTAAGCTTTTCCTGGCTAAGATTGCTAAGGTTGTTCGTGTCCTTCGGCAGCCCCTCTCCTGGCCTTTATATAGGAGGCCAGGTCTCAAGAGGTCTAACCGAATACGACTAGATTTACAGTAGTTTAGATCCAATCTTTCCTTGTTTGTTCGCATCCTTATCTTGCTCGTCAAGGAATCCTATGGTGCACCGACCTTGTGGCCCATCTAGTCTTCGGGTGTCTTCATGGGCCTCCAGTTGGTCAATACAGGATAGGGCAACGCTGGTTACCCGAAGGGTAATGCCCACGTCAGTAGCCCCCGAGTGTCTAGCCGAAAATAATTCGGGTAGAGACTAATGCATGTCCTCTCATGATATTCTTCTCCTTCATTGTTCTTGTTCATCTTGATTATGCTTCATCTTCCTTTTATCGGGTGCGCGTCAGCGCTCCCGATGGGAGTAGCCCCCGAGTCTAGGTACGGATGCTTGCAATCCGTGCGTAGACTCAAGTTGTACTACTCAAATACTTTCCTCTGCCGAGTTTTTCGCAAGTCTTCATAGGTCATCCAATATATTTTCTTCACGCAAAGGATAATGAGCAACGTGCCCAACTTTTGTTGGTTAACTGCCGATGGCAAAACAACATTACTCTACACAGAATCAAGTCCCCGAGCATGATCCTGGAGTGCAAAAAACTTTTACTGGATGTACATCATACGCTCCCGATGGGAGTGTCTGGGTTTAATCGCTTGAGTGCAGACTAAATCCTTTTTCCTTCGACTGCTCATTCTGTCGAGTCTTCCTTTTATCGGGTGCGCGTCAGCGCTCCCGATGGGAGTAGCCCCCGAGTCCAGGTTCGGATGCTTGCAATCCGTGCGTGGACTCAAATCCTTCATCCGATGACTTTTTATGTTTCCTTCGAATGCTTCCAAATTATGACGTCATTGCTGACGTGTTCTTTGCGAGCTGATTTGACAGGTCCATCATGACGAGCTAGCCCTAGCCCTGTTCAATCAGTGTTTTAGGGCTTGACCACTGTACCCGTAACGACCGAGGTGGCTCCTCGATTTTCGCGCAATCGTGGGCGTAGTGGGCCGTCAGTTCCTTCCCTTCCTCAGGCGCCACGTACTTACTTACCCCTTAACTTCTCCTTAAAATCTCCAAAGGTAAAAAAATTCTCAATCTTTTCCACGGTTCCCGCAGCATCTCCTCGTTCTCCCTTCTTTCGCCTTTGTCGCGCCGCCGCCACAGTTTCAATCTTCCTCAGATCCCACGATGGTGAAGAAGAAGAACACTGCCGCCGCTAGCTCCACCAGCGGAGGTGCTGCTGCCAAGTCCTCCTCTTCTCTTCCGAAGGGGAGCGCTCCGAGCGCCCCTCCCCGGCTCCCGGCGCCACCCGGCTCGTCGGGCTCGACGGTCAAACCTGGGGACTGGGTAGCTTCAACCGTCACCAAGCGTGACGAGAAGAGGTCCCGAAGCTTAGGATTGATATCCTCCGACACGGGTGATGTGATCCTTCCAGGTGCGATTTCTCGGCCTGATCCTCCCGCGGGATTTTCTGTGATGTTCTTATCTTTTCTTCATCGAGGCCTTTCACTCCCCTCTCATGGATTCCTCCTCCATCTCTTGCGGACGTACGAGATCCAACTATGGCAACTTACCCCCAACTCAATCCTCCATGTTGACGTGTTCATCACCCTTTGCGAGGCATTTTTGGGTATTGAACCTCATTTCGGACTGTGGAAGAAGATCTTCTATGTGAAGAGATACAGCAGTAGTAATGGATACTTTGTCACCGGAGGGGTAGGTTTCGTTGCCCGCTCAGAAGTTAATTACTTCAATTTCCCAATGAGAGAGTCTGTGCAAGGATGGAGGCTGAAATGGTTTTACGTCAAAGATTCCTCGTCATCCGAGTGTCGACTCCCCTGCTATGCCGATGTTTCTGAAGCCAAGCCTAAGGACTCTTGGAAGAACATCCTCTCAGCCGACGAAAGGGCTTCAGCCGAAGAATTGTTTGCCAAATTCCTTCGAATCAAAGAGGCTGACGGCCAAACTATGATTGGTACGGAGGTGGCAGCAGTTTTCCTGAAGCGTCGAATCCAGCCAGTCATGGCCAGAGTTCACCCGATGTGGTTGTACTCAGGTCCAAAGGATGAGACCAGGATTAATGCTGCCGATCTATCAAAAAAGGAGTTGCTTGATGAAGTTCGTCGTCTTACTTCCTTCAACCAGGAAGATTCGATCCCGCTAATCTCTTCTTATGCTCCCCTTGACGTTGATCATCCACCATCAGGGGTATTTTCCTTTCTTCACATCTTTACTATAGCTTCTTGCTCAGCCGACATGATTACCTTTGTTCTTACTTTGTCATTTTTCTTTGCCAGATCCCTATGGCTTCTGAAAATACACGTGATTCACCGGATGATACTTCCGAGGGGAGAGGCTCCTCAATCCCCGTAGATTTTCACACCACCGATGAAACAGGTCTAGAGGATGAATATAACGGTCCAATGAATCTTGAAGTTGCCCACGCTGATCTTCGCCCCTCAGCCGATAACACTTGTATCGCAGATGGATCAGTGCATAACGTCGACACTGATCATGATACTTTTGTTGATGCAGCTGCTGATGGGGCCAGAGCTTCTCCTGCGAAGAGATCAACCGGCGGCTTTGCCGATGAAGATGATCTCTTCGATATGTAAGTAGTTCTTCTCTGAAAGTTATACTGTGCCTTTTTTACCTTTCATACTCCTGTTATAATCACAGCCGACCGTTTTCTTTCACAGTGATGAGGGCTTTATCGAGCCTCCTCCTAAAAAGGCCAAGTCTGATGCCGTTTCGCCGGTCGTGGTGGCTTCCGAAGCTTCGGCACCTAAGGCTGCCCCCATGGCTCAAGCATCGACTGCGTCTTCCCTTTCCAAAGGGAAGGATATTTCTCCAACTGCTGCTACTGCGGCTCCTTTTTCTGTAAGTCCTCTTCTGATCTTAGTACAGATTTCTTGGAGCGTGCCTTGTTTAATTGTTTTTCTTTCTCTCTTAAGGACCTGCGTGGCGTTATCTCTTCTCTGGAGGTTTTCGCCTCCCGATTCACTTCTCTAGAGGCTGACAAAGTTCGGCTGCAAGAGGAAGTCGAATCTTCCTCCTCAAAACTAGATGGCGCAGTCAAGATAGCTGCCGCGGCTCGCCAAGAGATTGATTCTCTGAAGGAGGAGCTGGCCAGACTGAAAGGGAAACTGAAGGAGGAGGAAGCATCCAGGCTGGTGGCTGAGGCTCGAGCAGCCGAAAAGGATGAAGTCCTTCGCCAATCTTCTTTGGCCTTGCTTGGTAATTTCTAACATACTTCTGTCGAGTGACATTCTTATGGATTTAAACTTTTTGTCAATGACTGAATTTTCTCCTTCCTTTCTACTGCAGAGGCAGCAAACATTCCTGTCGATGCCCTGGAAAGAGTTCCAAATAACTCCCCAGCGAATGATGTGTCAACGATTCTTGCTTCTCACCAGCTTACACAAGAGCTTCTTGTGAAGGGGAAGGGTGCTCTGGCGCGGATGCACTCGATGATCTTTCCCAAGATCAAGCAAGAGAAGACCCTGGGACAGCTGATCGATACCTTCGCGGTTGATACCAAGGAGGTCATCGAGGTATTCAAGCGTACATCACGCACTTTTGGTGCTGTCCTTGCCTTCCAACTTATGATGGGTTACGGATTTAAGGGTGACATCGAAGAAATGACTAAGGGGCTTCCAAAAGAGCAAGACGGGCAGCCTGTTGATTTGAGCACCTTTAAGGCTTCTGCTCTTACTTGCGCCCGTCAGCTTCTTGAGCTGGTTTCATCAAGGAAATCGTCGACTGGCCCTAGTTCATCGACTCAAACTCAGCTCCCTTGATTCTTGTAACAAACTTGTGCCTTGAGCTGATGCAAAACATTGTTCTGTCGCACAACTTATGCTTTGTAATAAACTCCGTGCTAGCATTGCTGTTAGCACACTTTTGTTATGATATCACTTTCTTGCACTTCTCCCGATGGGAGTTATTTTGGATGTTTGGCTGTACCATATCCATCACTTCTTTGTAACCAGTATTTTTTGCAGGTCTTCCCAGTACCCTCGTTTGCAGACGACTCGTCGGGTGCTCTTCCTGAAAGCGATCGGATCCAGCGCATGAAAGACCGGATCACGCAGATGGAAAAGGATTTACGCAGCACTTATGCTTTAGCTGCCATCATCAACAAAAAGAGCGAGATTGCAGCCGACGTGGAGCGGTATACTCTTGGTGAACTGCATAAGGCTACCGAAAGTTTAAACTGTAAGTTTCCTGATCCCTTTGCCTGTTTGCTAGCACCTTCTTGTCTGAGTCTTTACTAACTATTTTGGCAGTCATAGCGTTGAACCATGCGGAAGAGAACAAACGGATACACGAGCGGGTGCACGCTTTGACTCAGCTGTCCTCATCCGAAGAAATTTTCTGGCTGGAACACTCGAAGCCTCGGCTGTCGTCAAATTTCAGGATCGAGTGCACCAGGTCCACCAGTTCTTCGACAAGTGCTACAAGGCTATGAGGGTAGTTTGGAAAACAATGTTTCCTCTGAATGCAGTTCCACCTACCCTCTTGACTTTGATGTCTGAATTTGGGAGCGCCAAGAAGGTTCGGGAGCTGGTAAGATCTCAAGTCTTTGCAGGGGCCAAGTGCACGCTTGCCCTTGTGCTTGCTTGTTATCCTTCGGCTTGCTTGTTGTCTATCGCCAATGCAACTGGTGATCTCGAGGAGTTGTACCCGAAGGTTTTAGCACCTGCTCATATAATTGTCGACAGGCTTGAGGAGATGTCAAAGGTACCTGAGGAAAAGGAAACTCCGCAAGGGTGATGTAAAGGTGTAAAATTACTTTTGTAAATTGTTTTGGCTAGTTCTTCCGAGTGTTCGGATTTTTGAGCCGCAACTTTTTTGTCTGGTTGATACATGAATATGTACTTTTACCATGCCGTTGGCAAATACTCAAAGGGGCGAAGCTTAATTGCCCGTTGGATGTATGTGTACTAGTTGGTTAGCAAATCATTATGAGTGATCAGCTCGTGTTGCAGGTTTTGCTAAACCTGTTGTATGCGCAACTTTGCTTTCAACTGTTTGTAAATTTCGACAGTCATTCCCGAATTTTTCGGGTGTAATGATTCTGCCGATGAGCCCGTTGCTCTCTGATATTTCCATAAGTGAAATATCAAGCGTGGGTTGTGTGTAAGTTTTTCAAACTCTTGCTTTGTACGGCACTCATAGAGGCATCTGAAGCAGCGGAGTGGATTGATGTCCTTATTCTTCTTTGCAGTGCCCGTAAAGGTTTTTGTCCTGGGCGCTATCTTCTGCCGCACGTTAAATTATGCCGCTACTTGACGGCAGCACGGTCATAGATGCTTTAGATTACTGCAATACTTTAACAAGAATCGGAACTTAAGTACTTATTAATAGGGTAAATATGAAACTGGAGGGCGAAAACAAGAGGCCCTGTGTAAAGTAAAAGGGAAAAAAATTTAAAAACTAAGGGAGTGTTTAATCAAGAAAGGGGTTCTTCTCTTCCTCAGAAGGATCTTCTGATTTCTTCGTCATGCTGGTGGTCGCGACAGTGCTGTTGATTTCGCCAGATGCTTGAGCAGCAATTGTTAGTATCTTGCCGCCTCCTGCATCTTCTGCCGAAACTTTTTCTGCCGATGCTATTGCTGCTGGGCCTTCGGGAGCTGGCTTCTTCTTAATTTCCCTGTCGAGTTTTTCCTCCTTGATTTCTTGTATCGTCAGCTTGGGCGGGGGGGTCGACAGTATCTCGCCGTGGCCCAAATTTAGCAGCAATCCTTTGGAAGTCACGGTCACAATTGTCCGAGCGTGAAAAGCTCCCATAGACTGTGATGTTTGTTCCATTGTTCCCTGGCATCTTCAGCTTGAGGTATGCGTAGGTGCGGCACGGCCATGAACTTGGCGTAAGCTGGTCTCCCGAGTATGGCGTGGTACTGTGATTCCCAGTTCACGACTTCGAACTCGATCTTCTCCTTCCTGAAGTTGTCGGGTTTACCAAAAACAACGTTCAAGTAAGCTTTGCCAAGAGAATGCACTGGTGAAGTAGGGAGTATCCCATGGAAGCGAGTATCTGAGTCTTCCAGCATTCTCATGGTGATCCCCATACTTTGAATTGTGTCAAGGAATATCAAGTTGAGTCCACTTCCTCCATCCATGAAGACTTTGCTCATCTTGAACCCTCCTATCTGTGCTTCGACCACTAGGGCGGCGTGCCCTGGCTTTGGTATGGTCATCGGGTGATCCATTCGACTGAACGTGATTTCCTGAGACGACCATTCGACATATTCAGGAATGTTTGCCATGACGCTTTCTGCCAGGTTGATTTCTCGGGTGAGCTTCTTCATCTCTCTCCTTGAAACACCTGTCTTGTGAATCATGTTCATTTGCCCACGTGGCGGAGGAAACGCCTCGTTGGGTTGATGAGGTTGAGCTTGCTGGACTTGATGCTGTGGCGGGGGTGGTGGTGGCGGTAGCTGTTTCTGGCCTGCCTGCTGGATGAGTTCATGCATATCGAGGAACTGCCGACAATCCCTGAGCAGGTGGCTAGATTTTACTTTTCCATCCTTAGAATCGGTATAAGAATGTAGGTAGCAAGGGGCGTTGATCTGTTCAGCGTAAGGCAATTTGGGAGTTCGCTGAGGTCGTGGTTTATAGTTGCCACGGTTCCCAGAGTCGTTCCGATTACCGTCCTGCCGATCGTCTCGCCTATTGTCGTACCGATCATCCTGTCGATCAGAGTAACCTGCGGCCACCAAGTTGTTGTCATCATAACTGCGGTTCTTCCTTCTCTTATTCTGGTCCCTTCGACCACCCGAATCATTCTTCGGCTGGTCATCCTCTTCGTCGTCGCTGCGCTGCCGTGGTTTTCGGACATTGTCTTCACCATCGGCCCAGCTGTTGGCGATTTCCATTAGCTTGGTTATGGTCTTCGGCTTCTTGCGCCCAAGCTCTTCTATATAGCTTTCACGTCGGATGCCATCGCTGAAGGCGTCAATTGCCCTATCGACAGATACGTCTTCCGCAGCATTTAGGAGTTTGGTGAACCTCCGGATGTACGCGCGCATCGACTCCTTCTGCTTCTGTTGGCAGTGCCGTAACTCCTCGATCCCGACGGGCCTCTTGTAGGTTGCTTGAAAGTTAGCAACAAAAGCTTCTACTAAGTCATCCCATGACTTGATGGAACCCTTTGGCAGCCCTCTGAGCCAGGCTCGTGCTGAGTCCTTTAGGTAAAGCTGTAGACATTGCATTGCTGCTATCTGATTCCCTTTTTGCGAGTGCATCGTCTGCAGATAGTCCTCTATCCAGGATCTTGGCTCCTGCTGCCCATCGTATTTGGCAGCGTCGGTAGGTGTAGGTTTGAACTTCTTGGGTGGCATCGCCTCCCGAATTTTGTAGCTCAGACAATCGGCTCCTCTAAGCTCGCCGTCGTTCTCCTGGGTCTCGTCCGAAGAATCACTGTCAAGTTCTTCTCTCATGGCGCGTCGTCGCCTAGCTTTGTCAATCCTGCTCTGCGTGATTTCGTCCCGAGCGTCTCTTGCGCGATGTTTTGACCCGCTGGCCTGCAGGGTCCTCTCTTTCGGCGGGACTAGATTATGTCCTAATATCGCAAGACTCTCCAAAGCACCGCGGTGGGCCTGAGCCATGGATCCTTCGGGACGCTGGTTAATGAGGTAGGCTGCAAGATTGGCTGTTGCTCCTGCGACGGTTTTTGGCCGTGGCATGCCTGCGGTGTCCGTGGTCATAAAGGACTTGGTCAAGTTTGATGTTATCTCCCTTGCATCATCTTCCGAAAGCCTGGACATCCTCGATCGATGTTTGCCCCCTCCATGGGTACTTCGGGAGGCACTCCCCTGCGAGGCCCTCCGTCGCTCGCTGGACCGGTCTGCCGCAGATAGTCGTTTCTCGAGGGTGGCTTGCTCCTTAGACAGGCGCTCCCGATTTTTTTCTAATATGGAGCGGTAAGCGTTGAGCGTACCAACCGTGGTTCCCGCCGAAAGCGGTGTGTTGTTGAGCACGGCTGCCTTGGCTGCTGCCCACTCTTCTTCTGTAATGGTGTGGTCGCTATTGTTATTGCTGGCGCTATCTCCGAAACTAGCCCGCCTGCTGGAACGGGGGGTGCGTTCTCCATCTCCCCTATTAGCGACGTAGACTTGGAGGGGCGCCACTCTTCGGGTGTCTCCTCGGACGACGCTACCGATGCTATCCTCTCCCGACAAATAATAGGCGTTGCAGATGAATGGCGTGTCGCTTGACCCTAGTCCATGCCTGGTGTCGCAGTTTATGCAGTAGTACGAGGTCATCTCCGAGGGCACGGGGTCATCAGATCCAACCGACATGGAGGATGCCGAGCGAGGAGTCGATGGCGCGGACGGACTCGACGGGTTTTCCTGGCCAGCCGAAAGGTCGGGTGTCGATGACGCACTTGGGCTTATCGATCTGGAGATAGGGGATTCCAGTAGCCGGAGAATTCCCTCTGAGTTGACGTTGTAGTGGACGCTCCCGAACGCCATGTCCATGTTGCCTTGCAGACCAGAGAAGGTGGAGCGAGATGATTCGCTGTGCGGGGTGAATTCGTAGGAGCCGAAACGGGTCGGGCTTCCCAGATGAGACGATGATGGTGCTGATGAAGCTGCTGATGACATGACGGGTTCAGCCGATGTCCGATCTTGTGCCGACAGGGTTCCCACAGACGGCGCCAATTGTCGAGGGTACTCCTCGCCAATGCCCTCCGATAGGGGCTTAGGGTTGATGGAATCCTGTAGGCTGATGGCGTGTAACTCACACGTTCGTTGGGAACCCCAAGAGGAAGGTATGATGCGCACAGCAGCAAGTTTTCCCTCAGAAAGAAACCAAGGTTTATCGAACCAGGAGGAGCCAAGAAGCACGTTGAAGGTTGATGGCGGCGGGATGTAGTGCGGCGCAACACCAGAGATTCCGGTACCAACGTGGAACCTGCACAACACAACCAAAGTACTTTGCCCCAACGAAACAGTGAGGTTGTCAATCTCACCGGCTTGCTGTAACAAAGGATTAACCGTATTGTGTGGAAGATGATTGTTTGCAGAAAACAGTAAAACAAGTATTGCAGTAGATTGTATTTCAGTAAAGAGAATTGGACCGGGGTCCACAGTTCACTAGAGGTGTCTCTCCCATAAGACAAGCAGCATGTTGGGTGAACAAATTACAGTTGGGCAATTGACAAATAAAGAGAGCATGACCATGCACATACATATCATGATGAGTATAGTGAGATTTAATTGGGCATTACGACAAAGTACATAGACCGCCATCCAACTGCATCTATGCCTAAAAAGTCCACCTTCAGGTTATCATCCGAACCCCCTCCAGTATTAAGTTGCAAAGCAACAGACAATTGCATTAAGTATGGTGCGTAATGTAATCAACAACTACATCCTTAGACATAGCATCAATGTTTTATCCCTAGTGGCAACAGCACAACACAACCTTAGAACTTTCTGTCACCTTTGTCCCTGTGTCAATGCGGGCATGAACCCACTATCGAGCATAAGTACTCCCTCTTGGAGTTACAAGCATCTACTTGGCCAGAGCATCTACTAGTAACGGAAAGCATGCAAGATCATAAACAACACGTAGATATAACTTTGATAATCAACATAACAAGTATTCTCTATTCATCGGATCCCAACAAACGCAACATATAGAATTACAGATAGATGATCTTGATCATGTTAGGCAGCTCACAAGATCCGACAATGATAGCACAATGGGGAGAAGACAACCATCTAGCTACTGCTATGGACCCATAGTCCAGGGGTAGACTACTCACACATCACACCGGAGGCGACCATGGCGGCGTAGAGTCCTCCGGGAGATGATTCCCCTCTCCGGCAGGGTGCCGGAGGCGATCTCTGGATCCCGAGATGGGATCGGCGTTGGCGGCGTCTCTGGAAGGTTTTCCGTATCGTGGCTCTCGGCATCGGGGTTTCGTCACGGAGGCTTTAAGTAGGCGGAAGGGCAAGTCAAGAGGGGGCACAGGGCCCCAGATGACAGCGGCGCGGCCAAGGGGGGGGCCGCGCCGCCTAGGGTTTGGGCACCACGTGGCCCCACTTCGCTTCGTCTTCGGACTTCCGAAGCTTCGTGGAAAAATAGGCCCCTGGGCTTTGATTTCGTCCAATTCCGAGAATATTTCCTTACTAGGATTTCTGAAACCAAAAACAGCAGTAAAACAAAGAATCGGCACTTTGGCATCTTGTTAATAGGTTAGTTCCAGAAAATGCACGAATATGACATAAAGTGTGCATAAAACATGTAGATAACATCAATAATGTGGCATGGAACATAAGAAATTATCGATACGTTGGAGACGTATCAGCATCCCTGCTTAGTTCTGCTCGTCCCAGCAGGTAAAACGATAACACGAGATAATTTCTGAAGTGACATGCCATCATAATCTTGATCATACTATTTGTAAAGCATATGTAGTGAATGCAGCGATCAAAACAATGTATATGACATGAGTAAACAAGTGAATCATAAAGCAAAGACTTTTCATGAATAGCACTTCAAGACAAGCATCAATAAGTCTTGCATAAGAGTTAACTCATAAAGCAATAATTCAAAGTAAAGGTATTGAAGCAACACAAAAGAAGATTAAGTTTCAGCGGTTGCTTTCAACTTGTAACATGTATATCTCATGGATATTGTCAACATAGAGTAATATAATAAGTGCAATAAGCAAGTATGTAGGAATCAATGCACAGTTCACACAAGTGTTTGCTTCTTGAGGTGGAGAGAAATAGGTGAACCGACTCAACATTGAAAGTAAAAGAATGGTCCTCCATAGAGGAAAAGCATCGATTGCTATATTTGTGCTAGAGCTTTGATTTTGAAAACATGAAACAATTTTGTCAACGGTAGTAATAAAGCATATGCATCATGTAAATTATATCTTATAAGTTGCAAGCCTCATGCATAGTGTACTAATAGTGCCCGCACCTTGTCCTAATTAGCTTGGACTACCTGGATTATCACCGCAATACATATGCTTTAACCAAGTATCACAAAGGGGTACCTCTATGCCGCCGTACAAAGGTCTAAGGAGAAAGCTCGCATTTGGATTTCTCGCTTTTGATTATTCTCAACTTAGACATCCATACCGGGACAACATAGACAACAGATAATGGACTCCTCTTTTAATGCTTTAAGCATTCAACAACAATTAATTCTTTTCTCATTAGAGATTTGAGGATGTTTGTCCAAAACTGAAACTTCCACCATGGATCATGGCTTTAGTTAGCGGCCCAATGTTCTTCTCTAACAATATGCATGCTCAAACCATTCAACTCAGTGTAGATCGCCCTTACTTCAGACAAGACGAACATGCATAGCAACTCACATGAAATTCAACAATGAAAAGTTGATGGCGTCCCCAGTAAACATGGTTATCGCACAACAAGCAACTTAATAAGAGATAAAGTGCATAATTACATATTCAATACCACAATAGTTTTTAAGCTATTTGTCCCATGAGCTATATATTGCAAAGGTGAATGATGGAATTTTTAAAGGTAGCACTCAAGCAATTTACTTTGGAATGGCGGAAAATACCATGTAGTAGGTAGGTATGGTGGACACAAATGGCATAGTGGTTGGCTCAAGTATTTTGGATGCATGAGAAGTATTCCCTCTCAATACAAGGTTTAGGCTAGCAAGGCTTATTTGAAACAAACACAAGGATGAACCGGTGCAGCAAAACTCACATAAAAGACATATTGAAAACATTATAAGACTCTACACCGTCTTCCTTGTTGTTCAAACTCAATACTAGAAATTATCTAGACCTTAGAGAAACAAAATATGCAAACCAAATTTTAGCATGCTCTATGTATTTCTTCATTAATGGGTGCAAAGCATATGATGCAAGAGCTTAAACATGAGCACAACAATTGCCAAGTATCACATTACCCAAGACATTAATAGCAATTACTACATGTATCATTTTCCAATTCCAACCATATAACAATTTAACGAAGGAGAAACTTCGCCATGAATACTATGAGTAGAAACCAAGGACATACTTGTCCATATGCTACAGCGGAGCGTGTCTCTCTCCCATAAAGTGAATGTTAGGATCCATTTTATTCAAACAAAACAAAAAACAAAAACAAACCGACGCTCCAAGAAAAAGCACATAAGATGTGATGGAATAAAAATATAGTTTCAGGGGAGGAACCTGATAATGTTGTCGATGAAGAAGGGGATGCCTTGGGCATCCCCAAGCTTAGACGCTTGAGTCTTCTTGATATATGCAGGGGTGAACCACCGGGGCATCCCCAAGCTTAGAGCTTTCACTCTCCGATCATGTTGCATCATACTCCTCTCTTGATCCTTGAAAACTTCCTCCACACCAAACTCGAAACAACTCATTAGAGGGTTAGTGCACAATAAAAATTAACATATTCAGAGGTGACACAATCATTCTTAACACTTCTGGACATTGCATAATGCTACTGGACATTAGTGGATCAAAGAAATTCATCCAACATAGCAAAAGAGGCAATGCGAAATAAAAGGCAGAATCTGTCAAAACAGAACAGTTCGTATTGACGAATTTTAAAATGGCACCAGACTTGCTCAGATGAAAATGCTCAAATTTAATGAAAGTTGCGTACATATCTGAGGATCATGCACGTAAATTGGCTTAATTTTCTGAGCTACCTACAGGGAGGTGGACCCAGATTCGTGACAGCAAAGAAATCTGGAACTGCGCAGTAATCCAAATCTAGTACTTACTTTTCTATCAACGGCTTAACTTGGCACAACAAAACACAAAACTAAGATAAGGAGAGGTTGCTACAGTAGTAAACAACTTCCAAGACACAAAATAAAAACAAAGTACTGTAGGTAAAAACATGGGTTGTCTCCCATAAGCGCTTTTCTTTAACGCCTTTCAGCTAGGCGCAGAAAGTGTGTATCAAGTATTATCAAAGGGTGGTGCATTCTCAGCGGGGTGTGGGGTTTTCTCAACTATGCATATTATCTTTTCTATGTGAGTTTCAGAGGCTCCCTTTTCATTAGTCTTGGGCTTGCTACTCTCATCAAACAAATCTTCAGGAACAATCCAATCAAAATTCTTTTCTAGTGCCTCACACATTCCCAAGAGTTTGCAAGGTATTGATGTTTTAATATCCCCCTCATAATTAACTTTATTAGTGTACTTTTGTCTATCCTTTTCCATCTTCTCAAGGGTACTGGCAAAGTTGGTATAAGAACCTAGCATATTATATTTAGTGAAAACTTTTCTAGCTTCTCTCGCTATTCCCCCAAATTCTTTAAGAAGGGTTTCTAAAACAAAATCTTTCTTTTCCCCTTCTTCCATATCACCAAGTGTGAGAAACATGTGTTGGATTATAGGATTAAGATTAACAAATTTAGTCTCCAACAGGCGAACTAAATGCGCAGCAGCAATTTCATAAGTAGGCGCAAGGTCTACCAAGTGTCTATCTTCAAAATTTTCAATGGTACTAACATGATTGAAAATTCTTCTATATTATTTCTCCCAACTATAGACCCATGTCCTACCGGTATGTCTTTTGTGGTAAAATTAAAAGGAAACATGATGAAATAAGTAAAGTAAATGCAAGTAACTAATTTTTTTGTGTTTTTGATATAGCAAACAAGATAGCAAGTAAAGTAAAACTAGCAACTAATTTTTTTTGTATTTTGATTTAGTGCAGCAAACAAAGTAGTAAATAAAACTAAGCAAGACAAAAACAAAGTAAAGAGATTGAGAAGTGGAGACTCCCCTTGCAGCGTGTCTTGATCTCCCCGGCAACGGCGCCAGAAAAAGAGCTTGATGGCGTGTAACTCACACGTTCGTTGGGAACCCCAAGAGGAAGGTATGATGCGCACAGCAGCAAGTTTTCCCTCAGAAAGAACCAAGGTTTATCGAACCAGGAGGAGCCAAGAAGCACGTTGAAGGTTGATGGCGGCGGGATGTAGTGCGGCGCAACACCAGAGATTCCGGTGCCAACGTGGAACCTGCACAACACAACCAAAGTACTTTGCCCCAACGAAACAGTGAGGTTGTCAATCTCACCGGCTTGCTGTAACAAAGGATTAACCGTATTGTGTGGAAGATGATTGTTTGCAGAAAACAAGAAACAAGTATTGCAAAGTAGATTGTATTTCAGTAAAGAGAATTGGACCGGGGTCCACAGTTCACTAGAGGTGTCTCTCCCATAAGACAAGCAGCATGTTGGGTGAACAAATTACAGTTGGGCAATTGACAAATAAAGAGAGCATGACCATGCACATACATATCATGATGAGTATAGTGAGATTTAATTGGGCATTACGACAAAGTACATAGACCGCCATCCAACTGCATCTATGCCTAAAAAGTCCACCTTCAGGTTATCATCCGAACCCCCTCCAGTATTAAGTTGCAAAGCAACAGACAATTGCATTAAGTATGGTGCGTGATGTAATCAACAACTACATCCTTAGACATAGCATCAATGTTTTATCCCTAGTGGCAACAGCACAACACAACCTTAGAACTTTCTCACACTGTCCCGTGTGTCAATGCAGGCATGAACCCACTATCGAGCATAAGTACTCCCTCTTGGAGTTACAAGCATCTACTTGGCCAGAGCATCTACTAGTAACGGAAAGCATGCAAGATCATAAACAACACGTAGATATAACTTTGATAATCAACATAACAAGTATTCTCTATTCATCGGATCCCAACAAACGCAACATATAGAATTACAGATAGATGATCTTGATCATGTTAGGCAGCTCACAAGATCCGACAATGATAGCACAATGGGGAGAAGACAACCATCTAGCTACTGCTATGGACCCATAGTCCAGGGGTAGACTACTCACACATCACACCGGAGGCGACCATGGCGGCGTAGAGTCCTCCGGGAGATGATTCCCCTCTCCGGCAGGGTGCCGGAGGCGATCTCCTGGATCCCCCGAGATGGGATCGGCGTTGGCGGCGTCTCTGGAAGGTTTTCCGTATCGTGGCTCTCGGTACTGGGGGTTTCGTCACGGAGGCTTTAAGTAGGCGGAAGGGCAAGTCAGGAGGGGGCACAGGGGCCCCAGATGACAGGGCGGCGCGGCCAAGGGGGGGGGCCGCGCCGCCCTAGGGTTTGGGCACCCTGTGGCCCCACTTCGTTTCGTCTTCGGACTTCTGGAAGCTTCGTGGAAAAATAGGCCCCTGGGCTTTGATTTCGTCCAATTCCGAGAATATTTCCTTACTAGGATTTCTGAAACCAAAAACAGCAGAAAACAACAACTGGCACTTCGGCATCTTGTTAATAGGTTAGTTCCAGAAAATGCACGAATATGACATAAAGTGTGCATAAAACATGTAGATAACATCAATAATGTGGCATGGAACATAAGAAATTATCGATACGTTGGAGACGTATCATAGGCTGACACGAGACATCGGTTCACAGACAAGCGGGGAGAGCGATTTACCCAGGTTCGGGGCCCTCGATGAGGTAAAACCCTTACGTCCTGCCTGTCTGTTCTTTGATTATGAAAACAATGGGTTACAATGGGGTGCCGAATAGATCGGCTGAGATCTAGGCGAGATTGCTGTTGCTAGGGTTACCTAGCTCTAAGCTTTTCCTGGCTAAGATTGCTAAGGTTGTTCGTGTCCTTCGGCAGCCCCTCTCCTGGCCTTTATATAGGAGGCCAGGTCTCAAGAGGTCTAACCGAATACGACTAGATTTACAGTAGTTTAGATCCAATCTTTCCTTGTTTGTTCGCATCCTTATCTTGCTCGTCAAGGAATCCTATGGTGCGCCGACCTTGTGGCCCATCTAGTCTTCGGGTGTCTTCATGGGCCTCCAGTTGGTCAATACAGGATAGGGCAACGCTGGTTACCCGAAGGGTAATGCCCACGTCATCCTGACAAGGCTTGCAAGGTTATTATTGATGGCGGGAGTTGCCGCAATTTAGCAAGCAAGGAGTTATGTACCAAGCTGAAGTTGAAGTATCTACCGCACCCGCATCCATACTATATTCAGTGGTTGAGCGACAATGGTGAGATGAAGGTAAACCACATGGTGCGTGTTGAGTTTGAGATTGGAACGTATAAGGATTCCATTGATTTTGATGTGGTTCCTATGACGGTGTGGCACCTACTATTGGGTTGGCCTTGGCTCTATGACCGTTCTGTGCAACACAATGGCCGTGCCAATACATATCACTTGGAGTTCAAGGGCAAGAAAATCAACTTACAGCCTATGTCACCACAACAAATTGTCAATGAATCTCGTCAGAAAGTTGAAGTAAACTTGGAGGATGCACCTATAGATAGGCGAGAGAATTGTAATGTCGTGAGTGATATAACGAAAAGTGAACGAGTGAATTCCTTAGTGCTTTTAGCCACCAAAGAAGATATGAGAGAATTTAGTGAGGATCCTACAGCTATGCCTCTTGTGCTCTTGCACAAGGGTACGGTTTTGGTTTCTAACGACATGACCCCTATTCCTCTTGGTGTTTCTAATGTATTGCAGGAATTCAGCGATGTGTTTCTGGAGGAGGTACCCGCAGGACTACTACCATTGCGTGGTATTGAGCATCAAATTGACTTGATCCCTGGAGCTTCGCTGCCCAATAGGGCGCCATATAGGACGAACCCCGAAGAGACGAAGGAGATACAGAAGCAAGTACAAGCACTACTCGACAAAGGTTATATCCGCATAAGCCTTAGTCCTTGTGTTGTTCCTGTTATTTTAGTTCCTAAGAAAGATGGTACATGGCGTATGTACGTAGATTGCAGAGCGATAAACAACATTACTATTCGATATCGTCATCCTATTCCCCGTTTAGAGGATATGCTAGATGAATTGAGTGGTGTTGCTGTTTTCTTTAAAATTGATTTGGGTAGTGGTTATCATCAAATTAGGATGAAAGAGGGGGATGGATGAAAAACGGCCTTTAAAACAAAATTTGGTTTATATGAGTGGTTAGTAATGCCTTTTGGTTTAACTAATGCACCTAGCACTTTCATGACACTGATGAACCATGTTCTGCGTAATTTTATTGGCAAGTTTGTGGTTGTGTATTTTGATGATATATTAATCTACAGCCGCAATGAATCTGATCATACTATACATATTCAACATGTTTTGCAAGTGTTGCATGATAATAAACTCTATGGTAATCTTGAGAAGTGCATATTTTGCAAAGATAAGGTCATATTTCTGGGTTATGTTGTCTCTACGCATGGAGTAGAAGTACATGTGTCTAAAATTGAAGCAATTCAAAATTGGCCTACTCCCATGAATGCGAGTCAAGTAAGAAGTTTTCATGGTCTAACTGGGTTTTATAGAAGATTTGTGCCCAACTTTAATACTATTGTTGCACCTTTGAATGATTTGACTAAAAAAGGTGTTGTCTTTGAGTGGGGCGCAGCCCAATATCATGCTTTTGATGAACTGAAAAGATTGTTAACTTCTGCACCGTTGCTTGCACTTCCTGATTTCAATAAACAATTTTAGATTGAATGTGATGCTAGTGGTATTGGAATTGGTGGTGTGTTGATGTAAGAGGGTCTCCCAATTGCATATTTTTCTGAGAAACTTTCTGGTGCTAAGTTAAACTATCCTATATATGATAAAGAATTGTATGCTTTAATTAGAGTTCTTGAGATTTGGAAATATTACTTGTGGCCAAAAGAATTTATCATACATTCTGATCATGAAGCTTTCAAATATCTGAAAGCTCAATCTACTTTGCATAAGCGTCTTGCTAAGTGGGTTGAGTTCATTGAGTCTTTTCCATACATTATTAAGCATAAGAAGGGAAAATATTGTTGCTAATGCTCTATCTAGGAAGAATATGCTATTAACTCAACTTGATGTTAAAATTCCTGGATTAGAGATACTATCTGATTTGTATGCTACTGATCATGATTTTGTTGAACCATATCGCTTGTGTGCTCTTGGTAAAGCATGGGAAAAATATCACATACATGATGGGTTCTTGTTTAGAGCTAATAAACTATGTGTTCTAGAATCGTCTGTGCGTTTGCTCTTATTGCAGGAATCACATGCTGGAGGTTTGATGGGTCACTTTGGGCGTGAGAAGACGCTACTCATGTTAGCTGACCATTTTTATTGGCCAAAGATGAGGCGGGATGTGGATAGGTATGTAAAGAGATGCATTACTTGCAACAAGTCCAAGTCCAAGCTGAAGCCTCACGGTTTGTATACTCCTTTACCGGCACCTACTACACCTTGGGAAGACATTAGTATGGATTTTGTGTTGGGTTTGCCGCGTGCTAAGAGAGGCCATGATTCTATATTTGTGGTAGTGGATAGATTCTCTAAAATGTCACATTTTATTGCCTGCCACAAGAGTGACGATGCGTCGCATATTGCTAACCTGTTTTTCAGGGAGATTGTACGTCTACATGGAGTCCCGAAGACTATTGTTTCTGATCGTGACGTGAAGTTTATGAGCTACTTCTGGAAGACACTTTGGAGAAAGCTGGGGACGAAGCTGCTTTTCAGCACTACTTGTCATCCCCAAACTGATGGTCAAACTGAAGTGGTGAACAGAACATTGTCACAACTGTCGAGATCCATGATCAAGAAGAATCTGAAGGAGTGGGAAGATTGTTTGCCGCATGTGAAGTTTGCTTATAACATGGCGGTACATTCTACCACAGAGCTATGTCCCTTTGAAGTGGTGTATGGTTTCAAACCCATTACTCCGCTTGATTTGTTGCCTCTACCCATACATGAGAGAGAGTCAATATGGAGGCATCCAAGAGGGCAGATTTTGTGCGAAAGATTCATGTGAAGACTAAAGAGTTGATAGAGAAGAAAGGCAAGAGCAATGCTACAAGGATGAACAACAAGCGCAAGGAGATTTTGTTCAAGCCTAGTGATATGGTCTGGGTACATTTTCGCATGGATAGGTTCCCGAAGCTACGGAAGTCCAAGTTGCTTCCTCGTGGTGCTGGTCCTTACAAAGTGCTTGCCAAGATCAATGATAATGCATACTCTATAGATCTTCTGATTGATGAGTTTGGTGTCAGCAATTTTTTCAGTGTGGCTGATTTGACACCATATGACGGAGAAGACCTTGGAGCGTCGACGTCGACGCCTTTTGAAGGGGGGAGATGATGAGAATATCCCTACCACACTACTACCTCCGTTATTCCAAGATGAAGACAATGCTGCTGTGAAGCTCAAGTCCAATGAAGTCAGGATTGGACCAATGACACGAGCTCGTGCGAAGCTACTTAAACAACATGTGAACTTGTTCCTAAGTGATACTTTGATCGATGAGAACTTTATACTGCCTAAGTCGTATTAATTATGTATGATCAGGTATGAAGAGGAACCAAGCATCGCACGAGGAGGAGAGGAGCAGCTGGACAAGAAGATGGACGTGAAGCTGGACATGGAGCTGGACATGAAGACATTCCATGGACGCGCGAGGGAGGAGCGGGAGGAATGCGCGAGAGGAGGAGATGCAGTCTAGACCGGCGCCAAGTCCAGTCAGACCGGCCATGCCGCCGGACCACCCGGTCCCAGGCCCGGTCCGATCGGCTCCCACGCTTGATCCGTCCGGTCCAAACCGGACGTGACGCTTGTGCCAGCCTGGCACTATCCAGTATGCCCGGCACCATCGCCCGGTCACCACCCGACGCCAGGCCCGGTTTGAACCGGCTGGCCCGGTCCCAGGCCCGGTCGACCGGCCCCCAGGCCGGCCGAGTCCGAGTCTGTCTCGACCAGATCTATTCTGGGTTGGTTATTTTTGTATCTTTTTTACCTGAGGTCATCCTGAACCCCTATATAAGTGCCCAGGATGCCCGCAAATTAGATTTAGACCACGTTTAAGATAAACCCTAGTTCATAGTTGATTGCTTTGCAACTCTATTGAATCCCAACACCATATTGCATTGATTTGGTGTAGAACCTGAAAAAGTCTTGTGTGTTCTGCTGTGCCATTGGCAATTAGACGGTTGCAACTTACCGCTTCGTGATCGGCGGCTACGTGCGCAACTGTGTGGAGTTGCGAATATCTTGCAGGGTTGAGAGCTGTTGCATTGGCGACAGAGATCAATCGAGAGATCTCGTTGCGTCATACAAGTTATCATCCACTTCATCATCGTGTATCTCCGCTGTGTTCATCCCGTGATCATCATCACCACCGTGCTTACTAAGAACATTGGGCCACCCCTTATCAGAATATATCAACAACAATTCCATATGAGAGCATGCGAATAGCCGCGGAACATTTTTGGTAGGAGGTGAAGCCTAGCGCACCTGTTGCATCGGGCCTGCATTGGAAGTAGGGGTCGTAGTGTCTGACGCCCCGGAGAATGACCATGAAAAGCTCCCTTGACATCCCGTACCGGCGTCGGAACATTTTTTCCTTGAACGCCGGATCGGTGAGGTGGAAGTAGTCCTTGTGGAACCGAGCTGCCCTTCCACTCTGTTGCGCGGCAGGTTTTTTGAGCGGCCCTTGACAAAGCCCCGGTGCACCGTCCCCTCATTTGAAGTGAACTCGTGGATCATGGAGGCCGTAGTAGTTGCCAATGTCCGCGTTGACTGATCGGACTCCTCGTCGGAAGAGGAGTCAACAACCTCCGCGCGGAGCTTCTCCAGCATCTCACATGTCCATCTGCGTGGGTACAAACTGTGGATCAATGGCCGCGCACAATAGCACCGAAAATAGGAGAAGAAACCTACCGGCGCAATTGACCGAACAGGTCGTGGGCGGCACGGAAGGGCCGCGCAACCGACAACGTTTGGCTCCAAACCAGCCGGCAAGTACGCGCCGGAGCCAACCCCGAGTACGATCCTGCTCTCCCGCGCGGCGAGAACCGAGCCGACGGCGAGTACTGCGGCACTGTGGTGGGATGGCGGCGGGTGGGGTTGGGGTGGTGGCGTCGCACTAGGCTAGCAAAGAAGGGGAAAAAGAAGCAAATCGAAGCGGTCGATTTCGCTGTCCCTGACTTGCGGGACCGGGTAGGAAAAGAAGGACGCTCGGCGCGACCGCGGAGCATCCGTGGAGACGCAAACCTGGAGCATATTTGGGCAAGGTTTGAGTCGCCGCGGATGGCCCGGTCACCTTGTGTCGCCCCGCTGGAGGAGGATCCAAACGCATTTCTGGTCACAACGGACGCAAATGGATGCTCAGCGTCTGTTTGCGTCGCCCCATTGGAGATGCCCTAACAAGAAACACCATGTGGCGTTTCTGCCGCACGATCCCACCAGCCCGCGATACCAGGTTTGTGGGGTCCTTACATACCACGCTTGTGGCGATAGATAGGAAGGTCCTGACCCCTGAGCTTGGGCTATCCCTTGAGGTTGGTGTAACCCCGTAGGGGGAGGGGTCGAGGGCCGCGAGGTGCCGGAAGTGGGAGTCGTTGTTGGGTGGTATCAAGGGGTGGTGCAAAGAGCTGAAGCGGCAAGGAAGATCGCGACTGAGCTGCCGTTGTAGAGCAGTGTGGTGCACTACAGGAATTGAGCGTTGCGCCGACGGCAGAGAAGCCTCGGCATAAGGGGAGTATGCCATTCCTGGCGACGGGGAGTGGTAGGAGAGCAAGCATTGTTTAACTGTTAAGTTAGGGACAAGGGTAATCTTGCTAGTGCATGCTTCTGGTTTCTGTTTACCTCAAGCAACTTTATAAATTAACGTAAGTTACATCCTGGTTAACTTTATCACTGTTGTACTGTCAT
This sequence comes from Lolium perenne, assembly GCF_019359855.2. Classification (NCBI taxonomy): domain Eukaryota; kingdom Viridiplantae; phylum Streptophyta; class Magnoliopsida; order Poales; family Poaceae; genus Lolium; species Lolium perenne. The sequence goes on from NC_067245.2 coordinate 196,700,008, forward strand.
CTTCTAAAACAATTGATCGCGCACACGGACACCACGCATGGAGTACGTGGATGAACAAGGTAGACCAGCTAGGAGAGCATCCGAGCATGACCAGGAGACGACGCATGGAGTACGGGTGATGACTGTCCAAACGAAATCCTATTGTGTACCACAGTAACTACCATTTCTTCTTATTTTCCCTTTTCTGCTGCATCCCATTTCTATACCATGGCACAGTTGGATATATCACTCGTTTGCACGATAGCAACTCTGTTTATTGATCAACTCTATGCAAATGAGTGGCAAGTGATTGCTAAATATGTTACTCAAACTGCCCGCGTATGGTGCGCGGGGACAAAATAGAACAATGGGTGCAGGGTGCGGTGGTTTCCTAGATATATAAGTGGTCGACCTTTTATAGTGACTGGGTATTTGGGTGATAGCACTTCATTCAAGTGATTTTGCTAAGATATCTATGTTACATAGCATAGCTCGCTTTATGACCATTTCATTCAGAAACTCAATTCGGCTCCCGGATGAAACATTGGTTACCCTAATAAACTATGTGGCAGAACACAACCCACGGCTGCCGTCGTAAACTTGCCATGCAGGCCAGCGTACTCTACCAACTAATGCTGGAAGTCCCCCGCAAGAAAAAAAAAACTAATGCAGGAAGTGAGTGGACTGTTCTGCAATAGTGCAATATACTCAATTCACCGTTACTTTCCCAAATAATTCTAAAGCTAAATCATGTACATGCGTATTGGTGATGGCTTGCGAGTACGGGGCACCACAGAGCTTCAATTTTCGTTTGGTCACTAGTATAGATCGGACCTTTTAAGGAACACGCGGTACACAGAAGGCTCTATTTGTATATGTGGTAAGAAACAACGCTGACGCCTGAAAACAAGAACCATGTCCCTGGGATCCAGACAGTCCAATGCACGGGCATAAATCACATGGAAGTTGCTACTGAGCTGTTATGAAAATGTCACAAACAGTTTTCCAAAAATAAACGTCGGCGCAAACGAGCTTAACGCTTACGATCAGGAGGGAGGACAATTGTGTGCGAACTTTTTCCGACGTTTTCTTATTTCGACCCGTCTCTTTTTCTTCTCCCGACTTGTTATATATGTATGGTGTGCAAGAGTAATTTTTAACCTAAAAATCGTTTGCGAGATATTCCTTCAACTTTACCATTTTCTGTCGAATTGATTTATCCAAATATCTCAAAAGGCGGGAAAACTACAAACCTGTCTAGCGAGTGTTCGCCAAGTTGCCTTCTAGGTTACTTTTGGACGTGTGTAGCCTCGTGGCCACTCCACAATACTACTCGTTGCCAACGAGGTAGAGCTGCCATCCTCTATATGAAGTTGTGCGCCACGTCGACCCCTCTTGGCATCGAGCTGGGCTCCGAATAACGAGAGTAAATTTGATATGGTTTGCACTAAGCATTCCGCTCACCTTTCGTGCGTCCCGCGGTACCCTGCGGCGCGATCGGTGCCGGCGTCGGTGCCGACGCCGCAACTTGTTGAGCATGCGCCTTCTCCTCCTAGTTTTCCGTCACCGCTAAACCACGACGACGGCTCCTCCACCACGCTCTCCGGCTAGTCCTCCTTGAGCTCTCTGCCGCCGCCAAACCAAGAAGCGGTGGATGACCTTGAGTTCATGGAGGAGCTAAGCCAGGAGTATATGATGGTGGAGCAGTCGTTGGAGTCTCTCCTCAAGCAGCAGCAGCAAGCCAAGAAGATGGAGCAGCCCTCTCCCTGCGGACCTATCTGCGCATTGCGCTGACCGGAATTTCCCGTCGAAAAGTTCGATAAGATTCGGCGCACTTGGAAGCCAGCGCGGCAAGGCGCAAGGCCTTAGAAGACGGAGCATCAAGCTCCCGAAAGGGTGGAGCCGTTGTTGATGATGTCATCGTAATCTCGATGAGGAGGATGCTTAGTGTGTAGTGAGTTCAATGAGCACGTACTCACTAGTACTAAATGTTGAGTAGTATTAATTAATTAAGTAGCGTGCAGTAGGTACTTAATACTAACTTGTAATGTGTAAATTTAGTGATCTTTTGTAATAGGTAGCTAGGGAAACCATGTTTAATTGGATCCCTTCCGGCCTATAACCAAATATTATGAGCTATGTTTCCTTATGCATCATCCAACAAAAGTGTGTGATGCACCACATCACACACAATTGATCCTTAAGCAACCATGTGTGATGCACCACATTACACACAACTGATCCTTAAGCAACCGTGTGCGATGCACCACATCACATGTGATTGATCCTTAAACAACCGTGTGTGAAGTGTCTCATCGCGCACAATTGACTTCTAACATACCGTGTGGAAACATGAAGGCCCATTACAGCCCATCCTGCCTAACCCTGCCCTTTCTATGGTATTAGTTGGACCAGCAGTGCAATCACCACTCCAGTCGACAGCCGCCTCACTTATTTTAGATCTGCCACCCGGAATATCACTTGGTCGGCAAGGCGGAAGAGAGAACTTCTGGGAGGCCTTCGTCGTTGCAATGCCGATGACCTCCCTGACGGCCCTGCAGCAATTGCCTCATGAATCTCGGCGGTCGAACACCAGTCATCCCGGCTCATCATCGCCCTCCACCGTGGCAACCGCCAGCCGTATGGTCTCCGTCGCACTACTAGGAAAAAGGCAATCAGTGGCGCACCACATATAGCCTTCAGTGGCGCACTAGTGGTGCGCCACTGCTATCACGCCACTGCTAACTCCTAGTAGTGGCGCACTAGGGGTGCGCCACTACTAGCCTGGATACCAGTGGCGCACTACGTGGTGCGCCATTGACAGGTCCAGCAGTGCGCCACTATTACTCCAAAGTGGTGCGCCACTGTTGGTCAGTGGCAGTGCGCCACCACTGTCTAGACGAGGTGCGCCACTGCTACCGTTTTGCGTGCGCCACTGTTTCAGCGAGGTGGTGCGCCACTGCTGCGTGTGGACGTGCGCCACTGCTGTCTCCAGGACGTGCGCCACAGCTGAGGTTCCTGGTGCGCCACTGCTAGTCTCGGAGGGGATCACAGGGCAGTGCGCCACTGGATCCAGTGCAGTGCGCCACTGCTACTTAGTCGACGTGCGCCACTGATGGGCCACTAGTGCGCCACTGCTACGATTTCGATTTTTTTTGTATCCTGGCAGGTATTTATACAGGTTGTATATCACAGTACAATAGCACAATACAGGATACATAACACATATAAACAACAGCACAACTTATCCATACATAATTCTTCACATTAGCCCCACATGATTCACAAGATTTCACATTAGAGAAGTTACGAGGTTACAATGCAAGTTACGGGGTTACAAAGTCGCAAATGAGCTAGTGGTTACACAAGATCGATCATCTAAAGTACAATCACATAGAAGAGAGCTAGAGTCACTACTAGCACCATCCCGATAATAGTGGTCTTCATCCGGTTCCTCCTCCGCTCCGTCCTCTCTCCCGCCAGATAGCGTGCGTATCTGTCTTCGGCCTCCGCTCTAGTGGTGTACCCTTTGTAGCTGTTACCGCTAAAACGGTGAACCTGTCTCCGACACCTCCCAGTCGTTGTAGACTCCGGGAACCTTGCCCTTGTACACGACATACCACGTCATATCTGCACATATATGAACAAGCCAAAGAAACTAAGAAGTGCAAACTCAAATAAGAGACAAGTAGCTAGTATGAACTAAATGGAATGCCTCATACATTGTTGGTCCAAACAAATATTAACATTTAGGGAAGGCGTTAGTGAGGCCAGGTAGGATGCACAAGAGATTGATACTTGTGTCATCGCACCAGGCTCACTAGCGCCTCCCCCAAGTGTAGTGACCACAAAATTTAATCATCGGCCAATGCAATTAAGAAGTGCAAACTCAAATAAGAGACAAGTAGCTAGTATGAATTAAATGGAATGCCTCATATTTTGTTGGTCGGAACAAATATGAACATTTAGAGAAGGCGTCAGTGAAACCAAGTAGGATGCACAAGAGATTGATATTTGTGTCATCGCACCAGGTTCACTGGCCCCTCCTCCAAGTGTATAGGTGACCAAACATTCTAATCATCGGCATTCTGAAAAACCAAAGCAAATGGAATGACGATGGCCTCATACATTGTTGGTCCAAACAAATATGAACATCCCGGGATGGCGTAAGTGAGGCCAGGTAGGATGCACAAGAGATTGATACTTGTGCCATCACACCAGGCTCACTTGCGTCACCCCGGGGTGTACAGTTGACCGAACATTCTAATCATCGGCATTCTGAAAAACCAAAGCAAATGGAATGACGAGGGCCTCATACATTGTTGGTCAAAACAAATTTTAACATTCAGGGATGGCGTAAGTGAGACCAAGTCCGATGCACAAGAGATTGATATTTGTGCTATCTTACCAGGCTCACTTACGCCACCTCCAAGTGTACGGTGACCAAACATTTTAATCATCGGCATTTTGAAAATACCAAAGCAAATGGAATGACAAAATGGAATAAGTGCCTCATACATTATTGGTCAACACAAATACTATGGTCAGAAACCATAGTTGCAGTATACATCGCAGTATACTTTGCAGAAGGGCGCCCTTTTCCTGGCCGCCGTTCCATGAACGGGTCCTTGATGACACAACAACGCCGATCTGCCTCTCTGGCGCAGAACCACGGCAGTCCCAGCCGCCTCCCTTGCGGCCACAAGGGAGGCGGCTTGGACTGGCGTGGTTCTGCACCGGAGAGGCAGGTCGGCGTTGTTGTCTCGTCAAGGACTCGTTCACGGAACGGCGGCTGGGGAAAGGGGGGCCCGTCTACAAAGTATATTGCGGCGTATAGGTGACCAAACATTCTAATCATCGGCACTAAAATGGAAGAAAGAGCCAAGTGGTATCTCAACTAGATATCATATGCCTCATACTTTGTTGGTCGAAAGAAATATTAACATTCCGGGATGGGGTCAGTGAGGCCAGGTAGGATGCACAAGAGATTGATATTTGTGCCATCGCACCAGGCTCACTGGCCCCACGCCGGAGTGTACAAGTGACCAAACAATTTAATCATCGGCACTACAATGGAAGAAAGGCCAATGCAATTAAGAAGTAGCTAGTATGAACTAAATGGAATGCCTCATACATTGTTGGTCGAAACAAATATGAACATCCCGGGATGGCGTCAGTGAGGCCAGGTAGGATGCACAAGAGATTGATATTTGTGCCATCACACCAGGCTCACTGGCGTCACCCGGAGTGTACATTGACCAAACATTCTAATCATCGGCATTTTGAGATACCAAAGCAAATGGAATGGCAAGGTAGGATGCACAAGAGATTGATATTTGGACATAACATCATCATACCTAACATCGTAGCTTCATACAATTTAATATAGAATTCAAACAACACGAAGCAACGAAGATAGAGTTGACAACACTCTAAGTTCTAACTATCGGTGTCCGAGCCGGATTCGCCGGCGTGGGGGTAGTGCACACGGCAGGCGGTGTCGTCGAACACCTTGACGATCATCTCGCCGTCCCCCTCGTACAGGAAGGTGAGCTGGCAGCCGGGCTCGAGGTGGAGGTCACGGGCGAACTTGTCCCACCCCGTGTGCAGGTACATCTTGCCCTGCCCGTCGAACAGGACCTCCACGGACCAGCGGCAGAAGTTGCAGCCTGCCTCCCGTAGCTGCAAGTGCGCCGGCTCGACGCCGTCGACGAACTCGGCGAACTTGTCCGGTAGCCTCTTGATGCCGAGTGGGTCGTCGTCGATGCGGAGGAGGAACTCGAAGCAGCGTTCCTCATCCGAAGACGAGGAGGATGCAGGTGATGGTGACCGTGGGGCCCTTGCTGCTCCACCGCGGCGGCCCCTTCCCCGGCCCCGGGGGCGCCCAGGACCGCGGCCTCGACCGCCTCGCCGGCCACCGGGACCGGCCATCCTACATGTTTACATTTTTGAACCATATTACGATCCATTCCACTAACAAAATTGGGCATGACCTATGCTAATTTATGTACATATGAGTGCCCCATTTTCGCCGAAACGGAAATGAATCAACATTTTGGCGATAATGGGCAACTCTGTCGATCCCTGCACAAGAATATGTCACCATATACACCAGCTCAGCACCATGGCACATGCACAATTGTTCCTCATATACACCAGCTGAGCACCATGGACTAGAACTAGTGTTGTAAACATCAAAATAAACACTGTGAGCATCAACCCTTCACTCTGATCCCAAATTATATGCATTTGAATGGAAAAATAGTAAAAAATCAGTATAAAATGTGAACTTGAAGAACCTAGCAGCAGCAGTAATCAACCTAGCAACCTAGCAGCAGCAGCAAGCAAAAAATACACAATTTTACAGCCCTAGCAGCAGCAGCAAGCAAGCAAAATATACCCACAGCTCAATACTGCTTGATATATCAATGTAAAATACCTTAAACAGAGAAATATATTTTACAGGTGAGTATGTAATTTTGGTTTTCGTTGCACAGCTCAATCTGTTGACTTGCAGCTCTGTAGCCACACCTGCGTGACGACCGTGTCTTAAGGAGACACTAACGCGCAACTAAGCCTGACGGCTGATGCCCTGACGTTCGGTAATCCTTATATTTAGCACATGATGCAAAATGCAATGCAAGAGCAAGCAGGTCCATGCTTCCTTCTGCGCCGCCTCGCATACAGACTTGGTCGCTGCATGCGGGTCCCATCCCCAGTAGCAGCAACAGCTACCTTGTTCCTTCCCGGCGAAAACAACCAGGCAGGCAGACACCCTCTGGTCTGTTCGAAACTTTGAATCAATGTTTTATGGTTTAGGGTACACTTCTGCTCCTGCATGCAATTCCAGGAAAGCTCATACTAGTTCGCACCCACTCCTGAACACTGAAGGGGCTAAACCGCTAAACCCAGCTCAAGCCAACTGACTGACTAAATCATGCCACATCCACACACAACACATATTGCTAATAATTGTACCAATAAAACCAGCTAATATGTATTGTTCCTTATTCAAATCAACTAGGAGAAGTGCATTCAAGTCAGAAACATTCAGGAATGTACAGCATTGGAGCAGAGACATTTGTGTGGTTTGCCCAAACTAGTCCAAGAATGTTTATACAGATAGATGAGCTGAGCTAGCACAAATATGAAACTGAACAATGGGTGTGCTTTCTCGCTATGTTGCTCTGAATGTAAACCTAAATTTCCTAAACCTAAATTTGCTACTGCCACCTAAACTAAATGAAACATAAATAACACACAGTAATTCATAGTAGTTTCAAAACAAAAAAATCCCACGAAGTAGAACAGAAAAATCACACACGATGCATCAGATCTGACCAAAATCGAGGCGGGGAAGGCGGAGTCAGGCGGGGGTGACGCTGTACGGCGGAGTTGGGAGGCGCGGTGCCGGGACAGCGGAGGTGCGGTCAGCGCGGGGCCGGCGGGGGCGGCGGCGGCGGCGCAGGAACCCTACCGATGTCGCTCTGTTTGTCGCTACCGAAAAAGAAGACGGCGGGCGGAGGGAGACGTAGGGAAGAGGGAGGAGGTACCTGTCGCCGCCGGGAGGGGAGGGCGTCGCTCGTGTCGGGGTGGCGAGGAGAGGAGGGCGTCGCCGGGGTGGTGAGGGCGTCGCTCGCGTCGGAGAGGAGGCCGCCGTCGTCGGAGAGGATCGATTGGGGAATTAATGGGGAATGGGGAATGGAGATGGTCGGGATTTGGCTAAGTCCCCGACCCCCTAAGCAATGAGCGCATCGCTAGGGGTGCGCCACAGTGACGCTTAGCAATGGCGCACCACTACGGGTGCGCCACTACGATTTTAGGATAGGGTCAAAACGAATTTGGCTCCTACTGTTGACAAGATCCGCATTGTACCGCAGTGGCTAGCTATCTGTCCCCTGTTTGGTTAACCCTGGCCGGCCAGGTTCGAACCCTGGCGGCCCCAATTTTTTTTCCCTTTTTTTAAATTGATTTAATACTATAATAAATAGCATAATACACCAACATAAAAGGCATAAATAATTATAATTATGTAGAATATCCAAAAATATAAATTATATGTCTATTTTGATCGGTACAATGTGTAGATTAACAATATGACATCCATTATTCATACAAGAAAATGATACATAATTGATCTAAAAAAAAAATGATACATAATTATCTTTTCACAATCTTCTTGCCCTTCTTTCTCGCGGTTGAATAATTTAGCCCCGGAACTCCTAGACTTCTTCTCTTGAATGGACGGCCTTTAGGTAGGGTGGTCCTGCTTCTTCTTGTTGTGTATGGTTCTTCATCATCGTCGTCGTCATCTTCCATCATCGGATCGCCGTACTGGTCAAAGTCTAGCTCGTTGGCGGCTCCATCCATTCCGATGATGCTCCTTTTGCCTCTCCTCACGACAACACGGCTGGGCTTTTGCGGGTCGGTAATGAAGAAGCATTGGTCCACTTGGGAAGCTAGTACCCTGATGGCGTGTATTTCACACGTTCGTTGGGCAACCCCAAGAGGAAGGTATGATGCGCACAGCAGCAAGTTTTCCCTCAGAAAGAAACCAAGGTTTATCGAACCAGGAGGAGCCAAGAAGCACGTTGAAGGTTGATGGCGGCGAGATGTAGTGCGGCGCAACACCAGGGATTCCGGCGCCAACGTGGAACCTGCACAACACAACCAAAGTACTTTGCCCCAACGAAACAGTGAGGTTGTCAATCTCACCGGCTTGCTGTAACAAAGAGTTAACCGTATTGTGTGGAAGATGATTGTTTGCAGAAAACAGTAGATCAAGTATTGCAGTAGATTGTATTTCAGTAAAGAGAATTGGACCGGGGTCCACAGTTCACTAGAGGTGTCTCTCCCATAAGACGAACAGCATGTTGGGTGAACAAATTACAGTTGGGCAATTGACAAATAAAGAGAGCATGACAATGCACATACATATCATGATGAGTATAGTGAGATTTAATTGGGCATTACGACAAAGTACATAGACCGCCATCCAACTGCATCTATGCCTAAAAAGTCCACCTTCGAGGTTATCATCCGAACCCCTCCGTATTAAGTTGCAAGCAACAGACAATTGCATTAAGTATGGTGCGTAATGTAATCAACAACTACATCCTTAGACATAGCATCAATGTTTTATCCCTAGTGGCAACAGCACAACACAACCTTAGAACTTTCTGTCACTGTCCCAGGTGTCAATGCAGGCATGAACCCACTATCGAGCATAAGTACTCCCTCTTGGAGTTACAAGCATCTACTTGGCCAGAGCATCTACTAGTAACGGAGAGCATGCAAGATCATAAACAACACATAAGCATAACTTTGATAATCAACATAACAAGTATTCTCTATTCATCGGATCCCAACAAACGCAACATATAGGATTACAGATAGATGATCTTGATCATGTTAGGCAGCTCACAAGATCCGACAATGATAGCACAATGGGGAGAAGACAACCATCTAGCTACTGCTATGGACCCATAGTCCAGGGGTAGACTACTCACACATCACACCGGAGGCGACCATGGCGGCGTAGAGTCCTCCGGGAGATGATTCCCCTCTCCGGCAAGGTGCCGGAGGCGATCTCCTGGATCCCCCGAGATGGGATCGGCGGCGGCGGCGTCTCTGGAAGGTTTTCCGTATCGTGGTTCTCGGTACTGGGGTTTTCGTCACGGAGGCTATTTGTAGGCGGAAGGGCAGAGTCGGGGGCCAGACGAGGGGGCCACACCATAGGGCGGCGCGGGCCCCCCCCTGGGCCGCGCCGCCACGTGGTGTCGCCACCTCGTGGCCCCACTTCGTGTGTTCTTCGGTCTTCTGGAAGCTCCGTGGAAAAATAGGCCCCTGGGCTTTGATTTCGTCCAATTCCGAGAATATTTCCTTACTAGGATTTCTGAAACCAAAAACAGCAGAAAACAAGAATCGGGCACTTCGGCATCTTGTTAATAGGTTAGTTCCAGAAAATGCACGAATATGACATAAAGTGTGCATAAAACATGTAGATAACATCAATAATGTGGCATGGAACATAAGAAATTATCGATACGTCGGAGACGTATCAGCATCCCCAAGCTTAGTTCTGCTCGTCCCGAGCAGGTAAAACGATAACACAGATAATTTCTGGAGTGACATGCCATCATAATCTTGATCATACTATTTGTAAAGCTTATGTAGTGAATGCAGCGATCAAAACAATGTGTATGACATGAGTAAACAAGTGAATCATATAGCAAAGACTTTTCATGAATAGCACTTCAAGACAAGCATCAATAAGTCTTGCATAAGAGTTAACTCATAAAGCAATAATTCAAAGTAAAGGTATTGAAGCAACACAAAAGAAGATTAAGTTTCAGCGGTTGCTTTCAACTTGTAACATGTATATCTCATGGATATTGTCAACATAGAGTAATATAATAAGTGCAATAAGCAAGTATGTAGGAATCAATGCACAGTTCACACAAGTGTTTGCTTCTTGAGGTGGAGAGAAATAGGTGAACTGACTCAACATTGAAAGTAAAAGAATGGTCCTCATAGAGGAAAAGCATCGATTGCTATATTTGTGCTAGAGCTTTGATTTTGAAAACATGAAACAATTTTGTCAACGGTAGTAATAAAGCATATGCATCATGTAAATTATATCTTATAAGTTGCAAGCCTCATGCATAGTGTACTAATAGTGCCCGCACCTTGTCCTAATTAGCTTGGACTACCTGGATTATCACCGCAATACATATGCTTTAACCAAGTATCACAAAGGGGTACCTCTATGCCGCCTGTACAAAGGTCTAAGGAGAAAGCTCGCATTGGATTTCTCGCTTTTGATTATTCTCAACTTAGACATCCATACCGGGACAACATAGACAACAGATAATGGACTCCTCTTTTAATGCTTTAAGCATTCAACAACAATTAATTCTTTTCTCATTAGAGATTTGAGGATGTTTGTCCAAAACTGAAACTTCCACCATGGAACATGGCTTCGGTTAGCGGCCCAATGTTCTTCTCTCACAATATGCATGCTCAAACCATTCAACTCAGAGTAGATCGCCCTTACTTCAGACAAGACGAACATGCATAGCAACTCACATGAAATTCAACAATGAGTTGATGGCGTTCCCCGATAAACATGGTTATCGCACAACAAGCAACTTAATAAGAGATAAAGTGCATAATTACATATTCAATACCACAATAGTTTTTAAGCTATTTGTCCCATGAGCTATATATTGCATAGGTGAATGATGGAATTTTAAAGGTAGCACTCAAGCAATTTACTTTGGAATGGCGGAAAATACCATGTAGCATAGGTAGGTATGGTGGACACAAATGGCATAGTGGTTGGCTCAAGTATTTTGGATGCATGAGAAGTATTCCCTCTCGATACAAGGTTTAGGCTAGCAAGGCTTATTTGAAACAAACACAAGGATGAACCGGTGCAGCAAAACTCACATAAAAGACATATTGTAAACATTATAAGACTCTACACCATCTTCCTTGTTGTTCAAACTCAATACTAGAAATTATCTAGACCTTAGAGAAACCAAATATGCAAACCAAATTTTAGCATGCTCTATGTATTTCTTCATTAATGGGTGCAAAGCATATGATGCAAGAGCTTAATCATGAGCACAACAATTGCCAAGTATCACATTACCCAAGACATTTATAGCAATTACTACATGTATCATTTTCCAATTCCAACCATATAACAATTTAACGAAGGAGAAACTTCGCCATGAATACTATGAGTAGAAACCAAGGACATACTTGTCCATATGCTACAGCGGAGCGTGTATCTCTCCCATAAAGTGAATGCTAGGATCCATTTTATTCAAACAAAACAAAAATAAAAACAAACCGACGCTCCAAGAAAAAGCACATAAGATGTGATGGAATAAAAATATAGTTTCAGGGGAGGAACCTGATAATGTTGTCGATGAAGAAGGGGATGCCTTGGGCATCCCCAAGCTTAGACGCTTGAGTCTTCTTGATATATGCAGGGGTGAACCACCGGGTGCATCCCCAAGCTTAGAGCTTTCACTCTCCTTGATCATGTTGCATCATACTCCTCTCTTGATCCTTGAAAACTTCCTCCACACCAAACTCGAAACAACTCATTAGAGGGTTAGTGCACATTATAAATTGACATATTCAGAGGTGACACAATCATTCTTAACACTTCTGGACATTGCATAATGCTACTGGACATTAGTGGATCAAAGAAATTCATCCAACATAGCGAAAGAGGCAATGCGAAATAAAAGGCAGAATCTGTCAAAACAGAACAGTTCGTATTGACGAATTTTAAAATGGCACCAGACTTGCTCAAATGAAAATGCTCAAATTTAATGAAAGTTGCGTACATATCTGAGGATCATGCACGTAAATTGGCTTAATTTTCTGAGCTACCTACAGGGAGGTGGACCCAGATTCGTGACAGCAAAGAAATCTGGAACTGTGCAGTAATCCAAATCTAGTACTTACTTTTCTATCAACGGCTTAACTTGGCACAACAAAACACAAAACTAAGATAAGGAGAGGTTGCTACAGTAGTAAACAACTTCCAAGACACAAAATAAAAACAAAGTACTGTAGGTAAAAACATGGGTTGTCTCCCATAAGCGCTTTTCTTTGACGCCTTTCAGCTAGGCGCAGAAAGTGTGTATCAAGTATTATCAAGAGATGAAGTGTCAACATCATAATTTGTTCTCATAATAGAATCAAAAGGTACCTTCTTTTTCTTTCTAGGGAAGTGTTCCATACCTTTCTTGAGAGGAAATTGATATTTTATATTACCTTCCTTCATATCAATGGTAGCACCAACAGTTCGAAGAAAAGGTCTTCCCAATATAATGGGACAAGATGCATTGCATTCAATATCCAAGACAACAAAATCAACAGGAACAAGGTTATTGTTAACGGTAATGCGAACATTATCAACTTTACCCAAAGGTTTCTTTGTAGAATGATCAGCAAGATTAACATCCAAATAACAATTTTTCAGCGGTGGCAAGTCAAGCATATTATAAATTTTCTTAGGCATAACAGAAATACTTGCACCAAGATCACATAAAGCATTACAATCAAAATCTTTAACTTTCATCTTAATGATGGGCTCCCAACCATCCTCTAGCTTTTTAGGAATAGAGGCTTCACGCTCTAGTTTCTCTTCTCTAGCTTTTATGAGAGCATTTGTAATATGATGCGTGAAAGCCAAATTTATAGCACTAGCATTAGGACTTTTAGCAAGTTTTTGCAAGAACTTTATAACTTCAGAGATGTGGCAATCATCAAAATTCAAACCATTATAATCTAAAGCAATGGGATCATCATTCCCAATGTTGGAAAAAATTTCAGCAGCTTTATCACAGTGCGATTTAAGATTTAGCAGATTTCGGCAGTTTTTCGCGCTTTGCATTAGAAGTGGAAACATTGCTAACACCAATTCTTTTATTAGTATGAGTAGAAGGTGCAGCAACATGTGTAGCATTAGCATTACTAGTGGTGGTAATAGTCCAAACTTTAGCTATATTCTTCTCTTTAGCTAGTTTTTCATTTTCTTCTCTATCCCACCTAGCACGCAGTTCAGCCATTAATCTTATATTCTCATTAATTCTAACTTGAATGGCATTTGCTGTAGTAATAATTTTATTATGATGATTCTCATTAGGCAAAACTTTTGATTTCAAAAGATCAACATCAGCAACAAGACTATCGACTTTAGAAGCAAGTATATCAATTTTCCCAAGCTTTTCTTCAACAGATTTGTTAAAAGCAGTTTGTGTACTAATAAATTCTTTAAGCATGGCTTCAAGTCCAGGGGGTGAACTCCTATTATTGTTGTAAGAATTTCCATAAGAATTACCATAGCCGTTGCCATTATTATAAGGATATGGCCTATAGTTGTTACTAGAATTGTTCCGGTAAGCATTGTTGTTGAAATTATTATTTTTAATGAAGTTTACATCAACATGTTCTTCTTGTGCAACCAATGAAGCTAATGGAACATTATTAGGATCAATATTAGTCCTATCATTCACAAGCATAGACATAATAGCATCAATCTTATCACTCAAGGAAGAGGTTTCTTCGACAGAATTTACCTTCTTACCTTGTGGAGCTCTCTCCGTGTGCCATTCAGAGTAGTTGATCATCATATTATCAAGAAGCTTTGTTGCTTCACCAAGAGTGATGGACATAAAGGTACCTCCAGCAGCTGAATCCAATAAATTCCGTGAAGAAAAATTTAGTCCTGCATAGAAGGTTTGGATGATCATCCAAGTAGTCAGTCCATGGGTTGGGCAATTTTTAACCAGAGATTTCATTCTTTCCCAAGCTTGAGCAACATGTTCAGTATCTAATTGTTTAAAATTCATTATGCTACTCCTCAAAGATATAATTTTAGCAGGGGGATAATATCTACCAATAAAAGCATCCTTGCATTTAGTCCATGAATCAATACTATTCTTAGGCAGAGATAGCAACCAATCTTTAGCTCTTCCTCTTAATGAGAAAGGGAACAATTTTAGTTTAATAATATCACCATCTACATCTTTATATTTTTGCATTTCACATAGTTCAACAAAATTATTAAGATGGGCAGCAGCATCATCAGAACTAATTCCAGAAAATTGATCTTTCATGACAAGATTCAGTAAAGCAGGTTTAATTTCAAAGAATTCTGCTGTAGTAGCAGGTGGAGCAATAGGTGTGCATAAGAAATCATTATTATTTGTGGTTGTGAAGTCACACAACTTAGTATTTTCAGCGTTGGCCATTTTAGCAACAGTAAATAAAGCAAACTAGATAAAGTAAATGCAAGTAAACTAATTTTTTTGTGTTTTTGATATAGCGAACAAGATAGCAAATAAAGTAAAACTAGCAACTAATTTTTTTGTATTTTGATTTAGTGCAGCAAACAAAGTAGTAAATAAAACTAAGCAAGACAAAAACAAAGTAAAGAGATTGGGAAGTGGAGACTCCCCTTGCAGCGTGTCTTGATCTCCCCGGCACCGGCGCCAGAAAAAGAGCTTGATGGCGTGTATTTCACACGTTCGTTGGGCAACCCCAAGAGGAAGGTATGATGCGCACAGCAGCAAGTTTTCCCTCAGAAAGAAACCAAGGTTTATCGAACTAGGAGGAGCCAAGAAGCACGTTGAAGGTTGATGGCGGCGAGATGTAGTGCGGCGCAACACCAGGGATTCCGGCGCCAACGTGGAACCTGCACAACACAACCAAAGTACTTTGCCCCAACGAAACAGTGAGGTTGTCAATCTCACCGGCTTGCTGTAACAAAGAGTTAACCGTATTGTGTGGAAGATGATTGTTTGCAGAAAACAGTAGAACAAGTATTGCAGTAGATTGTATTTCAGTAAAGAGAATTGGACCGGGGTCCACAGTTCACTAGAGGTGTCTCTCCCATAAGACGAACAGCATGTTGGG
Organism: Lolium perenne; assembly: GCF_019359855.2. Classification (NCBI taxonomy): domain Eukaryota; kingdom Viridiplantae; phylum Streptophyta; class Magnoliopsida; order Poales; family Poaceae; genus Lolium; species Lolium perenne. Next base: position 196,715,431 of record NC_067245.2, read on the forward strand.
TGAACAAATTACAGTTGGGCAATTGACAAATAAAGAGAGCATGACAATGCACATACATATCATGATGAGTATAGTGAGATTTAATTGGGCATTACGACAAAGTACATAGACCGCCATCCAACTGCATCTATGCCTAAAAAGTCCACCTTCGAGTTATCATCCGAACCCCCTCCGGTATTAAGTTGCAAGCAACAGACAATTGCATTAAGTATGGTGCGTAATGTAATCAACAACTACATCCTTAGACATAGCATCAATGTTTTATCCCTAGTGGCAACAAGCACAACACAACCTTAGAACTTTCTCACCGTCCCTGTGTCAATGCGAGCATGAACCCACTATCGAGCATAAGTACTCCCTCTTGGAGTTACAAGCATCTACTTGGCCAGAGCATCTACTAGTAACGGAGAGCATGCAAGATCATAAACAACACATAAGCATAACTTTGATAATCAACATAACAAGTATTCTCTATTCATCGGATCCCAACAAACGCAACATATAGGATTACAGATAGATGATCTTGATCATGTTAGGCAGCTCACAAGATCCGACAATGATAGCACAATGGGGAGAAGACAACCATCTAGCTACTGCTATGGACCCATAGTCCAGGGGTAGACTACTCACACATCACACCGGAGGCGACCATGGCGGCGTAGAGTCCTCCGGGAGATGATTCCCCTCTCCGGCAAGGTGCCGGAGGCGATCTCCTGGATCCCCCGAGATGGGATCGGCGGCGGCGGCGTCTCTGGAAGGTTTTCCGTATCGTGGTTCTCGGATGCGGGGTTTCGTCACGGAGGCTATTTGTAGGCGGAAGGGCGAGTCGGGGGCCGGGACGAGGGGGCCACACCATAGGGCGGCGCGCGGGGCCCCCCCCCGGGGCCGCCCCGCCACGTGGTGTCGCCACCTCGTGGCCCCACTTCGTGTGTTCTTCGGTCTTCTGGAAGCTCCGTGGAAAAATAGGCCCCTGGGCTTTGATTTCGTCCAATTCCGAGAATATTTCCTTACTAGGATTTCTGAAACCAAAAACAGCGTAAAACAAAGCAATCGGCACTTCGGCATCTTGTTAATAGGTTAGTTCCAGAAAATGCACGAATATGACATAAAGTGTGCATAAAACATGTAGATAACATCAATAATGTGGCATGGAACATAAGAAATTATCGATACGTCGGAGACGTATCATACCCATGGCTCATATTTCGCGGTGACCTTTGCGCCCGCTGTCTTGGATTTGGCTTCGGGTATAACCATGGTGGTGAAATGCCGGTCTTCTTTTATGACGTTCTTGGCCCACCTGACACGGAACATCGGCACATTCTCTCCGGCGTAGCTCAGCTCCCAGATCTCCTCGATCTTTCCGTAGTATCTCTGCTTGACGTCACCGGTGTAGGACTCCATCGTTACCCCGGAGTTCTGATAATCGCTCTTCATGTCCTTTTCCTCGGTGTAGAATGTGTAGCCGTTGATATCGTACGCCTGAAATGTCATCAGGTTGTGTTCGGCGCCCTGTGACAAGGCGAATATGAGTTTTTCTTCCGCAGAAGAATCCTCGTCTATAGGGTACGTCAGCATCTTGTCCTTGAACCACCGCGTGAAGGTTGAGTTGTGCTCTTTGATTATATCTCCGTCTGTCCTCTGTTGGCCCTGATCACTGTACGTCTTTGCGATGAAGGTTTTGTGCTCTACCACCCAAGGATCGACCACGTCTATGTGTTGTAGCGCGACTAGGTTTGCTCTTTCAAAGTCGGCGATTCGACCCTTGAAGTCGACATGCATTTCGCGGCTACCGTCGCGGTGACCCCATCCAGCGAGCTTCCCGAGATGCCTGTTTACGGGCAGGCCAACGGGGTTCTCGATTTCTAGATAACTCGTGCAGAAGGAGATGCACTCTTCGGTCAGAAAGCCCTTGGCTACGCTTCCGTCTGGACGTGACCTGTTGCGAACGTACCCTTTGATGACACCATTCATCCTTTCGAACGGCATCATGCTGTGCAGGAACATCGGCCCCAGTTGGATGATATCCTCCACGATATGTACCAGCAGATGCACCATAACGTCGAAGAAAGCGGGCGGGAAGTACATCTCAAGCTCGCACAGTATCACCACGATCTCTTCCTGTAGCCTTCTAAGTTGCCTCACGCCAACAGACTTCCGAGAGATGACGTCGAAAAAGTTGCATAGGCCAAAAAGCGTTTCACGGACGTGCGCGTCCATGATCCCACGGATTGCAACCGGAAGTATCTGCATCATCAGCACGTGACAGTCGTGAGACTTCATCCCGTTGAACCTCTGCTTCGCTTTGTCTAGGTACCTGCTTATCTTCCCCGCGTAACCGTAGGGAAGTTTTACTCCTAGGAGACAGTCGAAAAACTGCTCGATCTCCTTCTGACTTAGAGTGAAGCACGCGGGGGGCAGTAATATTCAATCTTTTTGGCATTTTTGCCCTTGCGACGACTTTGCGTGTCCTCCGCCTCATCATCGTCATCGTCATCATCATCATCATCATTAGGGCGTCCCGCGTGAAGCTCCTCCCTGATCCCAATTGATTGCAAGTCGTACCTTGCTTTCGGCCCATCTTTGGTCTTCTTTGGCATGTTGAGGAGGGTACCAAGCAGACTCTCGCACACGTTCTTCGTGATGTGCATGACATCAAGGCTGTGAGGCACACGGAGGATCTTCCAGTACGGCAAGTCCCAGAAAACAGACCTCGTCTTCCATACCTTAAGCAGCGGCTCTGGCGCCTTTCGCTTCTTTCCCGGCGGTGGGCACTCTTTCCAATTTTTCAATAGCTCGTCTATTTGCTCGCCGCTTCTCGTACGTGGCCGTCTTCGGGGTTCGTCTTGACCATCGAACAGATCCTTGCGTTTCCTCCATGCGTCGTCCTCGCGAAGCCACCTTCGATGTCCCATGAACACCGTTTTCGAGGATCCGGGATCTCTATCTAGCTGGCGGTACGTTGTGTCGTCCATGCACCTGACGCATGCATTGAATCCGTGGACCACCTGCCCCGCGACATATCCGTAACCGAGAAAGTCGTGCACCGTCGTGAGCAGTGCGGCTCTCATAGGGAAATATTCTTCCGCGGCGGCGTCCCACGTATTGGCAGGCGTGTCCCATAGCGTGGCTAGCTCCTCTTTCAGAAGCCCCATATACAGATTGATGTCGTTCCCTGGTTGTTTCGGCCCTTCAATTAGCATACTCATTTGAATGTACTTCCTCTTCATGCACAACCAGGGGGGAGGTTGTACATCCACACAAACACGGGCCAGGTGCTATGCGTGCTGCTCTGGCTGCCAAACGGATTGACTCCATCGGTGCTCGCGCCCAGCCTTATGTTCCTAGGATCGTCCCCAAATTCTGGGTCCTCGAGGTTCAACGCATTCCAGCGGCTAGCATCCGAAGGGTGTCTCAACATCCTGTCCTTTTCCTTTTTGTTCGGATCATCTGCGTCATCTTCTACCTTCCTCATCTCCGCGTGCCAGCGCATTAGCTTTGCTTGCTTAGGATCCGCGAAATACCGCTGCAGACGAGGAGTGATCGGAAAGTACCACACCACCTTCCGAGGAGCTTTCTTCCCCTTCTTGTACCGACTGACGCCGCACACCGGACATATGGTACACGCCGCGTGCTCGTTCCGATAAATGATGCAATCGTTCAAGCACACATGATATTTCACATGCGGTAAATCCAGAGGACACACGATTTTCTTGGCCTCCTCGATACTAGTCGGACACGTGTTACCTTTGGGAAGACGTTCCTGCCAGAATGACATGTTGTCGTTGAAGGATTTGTCGGTCATTTTGTGCTTTACCTTCATCTCCAGTGCCATGAGCGTTACTTTCAGGCGGGTATCCTCCGGCCTGCATCCTTCATACAATGGAGTAACCGCGTCTACCTCCAGTTGATCCATCTTGGCTTTCTCTCGGGCGGCAGCTCTTGCGTTACTCGTCTGCTTGAGAAGCAGCTCTTGAAGATAAGGGTCCTGCACCCAGTCCATCGACGATGGTCCATCGTCTTCATCTTCATGATCGTCATGATGACCTCCATCTTGATCTTCCTCATCATCAGGTCCAGGATCTCCCACATTGTGATCATGATCATCTCCGGGATCTTCTACATCCTGATCATGCCCGAGATCTTCTACATCTTGATCACCTCCTTCCTTATTTCTTGTTGAAATCCCATGGACAAATTCATAATCATCTTCGTCGCCTTCCCACCGATAGCCATCCATGAAACCACGCATGAGAAGGTGGTCCCGCACCATATCGGCTTTAGGGTCCATAAGGCTCGTCAGCTTGCATCTTCGACACGGACATCTTATCTCCTTTTGGTTATTTCTAATCATCTCGGCTGTCGCGGCTTTCAAAAACCTAGCCACAACGCCTTCGCTCATCATGCGGACCATGGTCGACTGCGGGTATAGAGAAAATGGATATCTTAGCATACCAAAAGAAAATTTTGGCATGACCTTCCCTAAAAATAGGACATATGTATATGCGAGTATGCCCACTATTCGCCGAAACGGAAATGAATCAACGTTTCGGCAAAATATTGGCAACTCCATCGCATTTCAAATCCCTGCAAACAAACACATGCAACACATGTGTGGATCGGAGGCTTTGCATATACAACACATGTGGAGGCTTCGCATACAACAACACACATGCACGTGATCGCGACAAGCTTTTCGCGCATGCGCACAACACATGAGCTTCGCATAACATATGTGCACACACACGTGTGTGTGCAAGACGATCGGAACCGGTCACACACAAAGCATAAAACCAACAAAGTTACCGATACGGCAAGACCTAGAGTGTTGGATGAGGTAAAAAGTTGAGATTGAGTAGGTATTGAGCTAAGAAAGCTTCACCATTACTTACCTATGAAGAAAATTAAGTTTACCAACTTAATTTTGGTGAATGAAGAGGTGAAAATGAGGTGGGAAGGAGGGGCAACACGACCAGATCCAGATTTGGTGGGAGGTGGTGGTGCAAGAGTGTTTGGGGAAAGTGGGTGGCACATGTGAGTGGAGGGTGAAAAGCAGGAAATGGTCCCAGGTTAGCAGTGGCGCACCACATAGCCGTGCGCCACTGCTAGGGTAACATAGCAATGGCGCACTGCTAGGTGGTGCGCCACTGCTACGCCTCTCATCTCTAAAGGGGCTCTGGCCAACCCCTAGCAGTGGCGCACCTAATGACATGCGCCATAGGTAACCTATGTAGCAGTGGCGCACCATCGAAGTGCGCCATTGCTAAGCCTATCATCTCTAAACGGGCTCTGGACACCTCCTAGCAGTGGCGCACCTCACCAACGTGCGCCATAGGTAAGAAATGTAGCAGTGGCGCACCCCGTAGACGTGCGCCACTACTAGGTTGGGGGAGGAGCTGGCCTCCTGTCACCACTTACTTATGGCGCACCATAGTCAAGGTGCGCCACTACTACTTTTGTAACAGTGGCCCACCGTTTTGTGGTGCGCCACTGCTAAGTAGTAGTGGCGCACGGCAGCCATGGTGCGCCACTGATGGCAGTCTTACGGCTAGGCCTTTTCCTAGTAGTGATCTCTTATTGTCATCCTTGCAATAAATGATAATTAATTTTTTTTGTGAGAAATTATGTGACTAAGAGAAGATAAGTCGTACAATGTGGAAAATAGTATTCTCTTATTTCATAAGAGATCATCTCTTAGCTAAGGGAAGACAACCTTCTCTTCCTTCATTCTCTCTCCTTCAACTAAGCAAAGATCTGATGTGGCAAGCGTAAGGGAAGACTTACATCACCCCATTGCACATGTCCTAAGAACTACGAGTATGTAACTGGGTGATCACGTAGGATCGACAGAGCTAGATAGCTAGCGGAAATGTCTCTGATTTCAAACGAACGTCCGCTACATGCCTACTATTAGGGATAGTTATTCTCCCGTTGTGTCCTCTGCTGACTGTGTTCGTCAGTTTGCTTGACCCAAGGAGCCGGCGTGCACGGCATTTTGGGTTTGAAGGAAGTATGGACATGTCCAGTGCATGTGCATCAGTTCATTGCTACATTCCATTGCGACCTTGGAGGATATATTGGGTTTCAAGAAATAGTACCACTCACCAGGTTTTTCTTCGGCAAGTGACCTTTGGCGAGGTAGATATGTATAGGCATCCTTGAGTACCCACTAGTACAGATCGGGCGGTCGCACACGCCTGAAACGGCCTATCGGATACTTTAAACCCAACCGTCACTATGCAAGTGTGGACGATCCGTCTCAACAATGCGCACGGACGGGTTGTCCTATCTCAAACGGTTGAGTGAAGGAACCGAGTGTGATAGGACACACGGTGCATTAAGCTTAACAGTCAACAGACATGAAGATCGGAGATGTTGTTTTTAATTTAGGCATATGCGTTCAACAGAGATGGCACAAGTTGGTGTAAGCGGGAACCGTATGATTTCAGCAAGCATCACAGATGGTTTATCTATGCAACAAATATTACTTAGCTGTTCCCAGTAGCACATAACCTAACATTGCATTCAAACGTATATGACCAAATGCACCAACAACACACAATATGATATCAATTATATTGATTGCATAGTTCATCCACCACATATACAAGCATTTGGACATGGTAACACTGCTAGCTATACAATAGATATACGAAGTAGATAATTATATGTCTTCTTGGTTGCGTCTTTGTCCCTTCAGAATTGTTGATTTCCTCAAGTGAAGTGAAGTGGTGAACTTTCTCAAGTGAAGTGCAATTTCTGACCATAAAGGGGTTATTAAACGGAGGTGGCAATTTGGCTCATAGGAGCAAATACTCTCATTATATAAAATAATTAAAAATCAACTTTAAAAATATTAAAAAATTCTGATATAAATTTGTTGGTGTACATCGTGACATTCTATGTTAGTGCACAAATTTTCTTGGAGAAACAACATTTTATATGGCGTGTACAAAAAAGACAAAAAAAATATCCTGTACGTAGTCGTGTTATAGCATCAAAACTTGTCTTTTTTACAGGTGCCACAATTGTTTTTAGTTTTTTTTTGAAAACTTGTGTACCAACATAAATGTCTAGATGTACATGTAAAAATTTAGTTTAGAATTTTTTGACACATTAAAATGTGGATTCACGTAATGGGAGCATATGCTCCTATGAGCCAAAGTGTATTTCTCCTATTAAACATCAATATCATCCATGTAAAAACATAGAAACACAAAAAGTTAGGAACAAATGAGGGCAACTCAAATGATTAGTGAACTTACCCATAAATGCGCATGCAACTGCATGAAGCAAGATCACCAGCTAGACTTGCAAGGATAAATGTTGGAAGACAACCATCTCCCTTCGCTCCAATTTTTCCATGAAAGCTTCAGGAGGAGCGAAGGGAGAGGAAAGCCTCAGAAGCCATGAAAGATTTAATGCTAATCAACTTGTCCCAGATGTGCATAGATCTTGTCACAAATACAATATATCTAACATATGTATATAGATTTAGTAATGCTTTTCTACAAATATAGAACCGGTAAACACACATCCTATCCATACATATCTTGAACATACATCCGGTAAAACGCATTAAGATACAACACGCACCGCAGATCCGAACCATACATAGGAGTTAAAAGTTTGGTACATATGTATACCTTCTCGACACTACTAGGAAAAGGCCTAGCCGTAAGACTGCCATCAGTGGCGCACCATGGCTGCCGTGCGCCACTACTACTTAGCAGTGGCGCACCACAAAACGGTGGGCCACTGTTACAAAAGTAGTAGTGGCGCACCTTGACTATGGTGCGCCATAAGTAAGTGGTGACAGGAGGCCAGCTCCTCCCCCAACCTAGTAGTGGCGCACGTCTACGGGGTGCGCCACTGCTACATTTCTTACCTATGGCGCACGTTGGTGAGGTGCGCCACTGCTAGGAGGTGTCCAGAGCCCGTTTAGAGATGATAGGCTTAGCAATGGCGCACTTCGGTGGTGCGCCACTGCTACATAGGTTACCTATGGCGCATGTCATTAGGTGCGCCACTGCTAGGGGTTGGCCAGAGCCCCTTTAGAGATGAGAGGCGTAGCAGTGGTGCACCACCTAGCAGTGCGCCATTGCTATGTTACCCTAGCAGTGGCGCACGGCTATGTGGTGCGCCACTGCTAACCTGGGACCATTTCCTGCTTTTCACCCTCCACTCACATGTGCCACCCACTTTCCCCAAACACTCTTGCACCACCACCTCCCACCAAATCTGGATCTGGTCGTGTTGCCCCTCCTTCCCACCTCATTTTCACCTCTTCATTCACCAAAATTAAGTTGGTAAACTTAATTTTCTTCATAGGTAAGTAATGGTGAAGCTTTCTTAGCTCAATACCTACTCAATCTCAACTTTTTACCTCATCCAACACTCTAGGTCTCGCCGTATTGGTAACTTTGTTGGTTTTATGCTTTGTGTGTGACCGGTTCCGACCGTCTTGCACACACACGTGTGTGTGCACATATGTTATGCGAAGCTCATGTGTTGTGCGCATGCGCGAAAAGCTTGTCGCGATCACGTGCATGTGTGTTGTTGTATGCGAAGCCTCCACATGTGTTGTATATGCAAAGCCTCCGATCCACACATGTGTTGCATGTGTTTGTTTGCAGGGATTTGAAATGCGATGGAGTTGCCAATATTTTGCCGAAACGTTGATTCATTTCCGTTTCGGCGAATAGTGGGCATACTCGCATATACATATGTCCTATTTTTAGGGAAGGTCATGCCAAAATTTTCTTTTGGTATGCTAAGATATCCATTTTCTCTATACCCGCAGGCGACCATGGTCCGCATGATGAGCGAAGGCGTTGTGGCTAGGTTTTTGAAAGCCGCGACAGCCGAGATGATTAGAAATAACCAAAAGGAGATAAGATGTCTGTGTCGAAGATGCAAGCTGACGAGCCTTATGGACCCTAAAGCCGATATGGTGCGGGACCACCTTCTCATGCGTGGTTTCATGGATGGCTATCGGTGGGAAGGCGACGAAGATGATTATGAATTTGTCCATGGGATTTCAACAAGAAATAAGGAAGGAGGTGATCAGGATGTAGAAGATCTCGGGCATGATCAGGATGTAGAAGATCCCGGAGATGATCATGATCACAATGTGGGAGATCCTGGACCTGATGATGAGGAAGATCAAGATGGAGGTCATCATGACGATCATGAAGATGAAGACGATGGACCATCGTCGATGGACTGGGTGCAGGACCCTTATCTTCAAGAGCTGCTTCTCAAGCAGACGAGTAACGCAAGAGCTGCCGCCCGAGAGAAAGCCAAGATGGATCAACTGGAGGTAGACGCGGTTACTCCATTGTATGAAGGATGCAGGCCGGAGGATACCCGCCTGAAAGTAACGCTCATGGCACTGGAGATGAAGGTAAAGCACAAAATGACCGACAAATCCTTCAACGACAACATGTCATTACGCAGGAACGTCTTCCCAAAGGTAACACGTGTCCGACTAGTATCGAGGAGGCCAAGAAAATCGTGTGTCCTCTGGATTTACCGCATGTGAAATATCATGTGTGCTTGAACGATTGCATCATTTATCGGAACGAGCACGCGGCGTGTACCATATGTCCGGTGTGCGGCGTCAGTCGGTACAAGAAGGGGAAGAAAGCTCCTCGGAAGGTGGTGTGGTACTTTCCGATCACTCCTCGTCTGCAGCGGTATTTCGCGGATCCTAAGCAAGCAAAGCTAATGCGCTGGCACGCAGAGATGAGGAAGGTAGAAGATGCGCAGATGATCCGGACAAAAAGGAAAAGGACAGGATGTTGAGACACCCTTCGGATGCTAGCCAGTGGAATGCGTTGAACCTCGAGTACCCAGAATTTGGGGACGATCCTAGGAACATAAGGCTGGGCGCGAGCACCGATGGAGTCAATCCGTTTGGCAGCCAGAGCAGCACGCATAGCACCTAGCCCGTGTTTGTGTGGATGTACAACCTCCCCCCCTGGTTGTGCATGAAGAGGAAGTACATTCAAATGAGTATGCTAATTGAAGGGCCGAAACAACCAGGGAACGACATCAATCTGTATATGGGGCTTCTGAAAGAGGAGCTAGCCACGCTATGGGACACGCCTGCCAATACGTGGGACGCCGCCGTGGAAGAATATTTCCCTATGAGAGCCGCACTGCTCACGACGGTGCACGACTTTCTCGGTTACGGATATGTCGCGGGGCAGGTGGTCCACGGATTCAATGCATGCGTCAGGTGCATGGACGACACAACGTACCGCCAGCTAGATAGAGATCCCGGGTCCTCGAAAACGGTGTTCATGGGACATCGAAGGTGGCTTCGCGAGGACGACGCATGGAGGAAACGCAAGGATCTGTTCGATGGTCAAGACGAACCCCGAAGACGGCCACGTACGAGAAGCGGCGAGCAAATAGACGAGCTATTGAAAAATTGGAAAGAGTGCCCACCGCCGGAAAGAAGCGAAAGGCGCCGAGCCATCGCTTAAGGTATGGAAGACGAGGTCTGTTTTCTCGGGGACTTGCCGTACTGGAAGATCCTCCGTGTGCCTCACAGCCTTGATGTCATGCACATCACGAAGAACGTGTGCGAGAGTCTGCTTGGTACCCTCCTCAACATGCCAGAGAAGACCAAAGATGGGCCGAAAGCAAGGTACGACTTGCAATCAATTGGGATCAGGGAGGAGCTTCACGCGGGACGCCCTAATGATGATGATGATGATGACGATGACGATGATGAGGCGGAGGACACGCAAAGTCGTCGCAAGGGCAAAAATGCCAAAAAGATTGAATATTACTGCCCCCCCCGCGTGCTTCACTCTAAGTCAGAAGGAGATCGAGCAGTTTTTCGACTGTCTCCTAGGAGTAAAACTTCCTTACGGTTACGCGGGGAAGATAAGTAGGTACCTAGACAAAGCGGCGAGAGGTTCAGCGGGATGAAGTCTCACGACCGTCACGTGCCGATGACGCAGAGATACTTCCGGTTGCGATCCGTGGGATCATGGATGCGCACGTCCGTGAAACGCTTTTTGGCCTATGCAACTTTTTCGACGTCATCTCTCGGAAGTCTGTTGGCGTGAGGCAACTTAGAAGGCTACAGGAAGAGATCGTGGTGATACTGTGCGAGCTTGAGATGTACTTCCCGCCCGCTTTCTTCGACGTTATGGTGCATCTGCTGGTACATATCGTGGAGGATATCATCCAACTGGGCCGACGTTCTGCACAGCATGATGCCGTTCGAAAGGATGAATGGTGTCATCAAAGGGTACGTTCGCAACAGGTCACGTCCAGACGGAAGCATAGCCAAGGGCTTTACGACCGAAGAGTGCATCTCCTTCTGCACGAGTTATCTAGAAATCGAGAACCCCGTTGGCCTGCCCGTAAACAGGCATCTCGGGAAGCTCGCTGGATGGGGTCACCGCGACGGTAGCCGCGAAATGCATGTCGACTTCAAGGGTCGAATCGCCGACTTTGAAAGAGCAAACCTAGTCGCGCTACAACACATAGACGTGGTCGATCCTTGGGTGGTAGAGCACAAAACCTTCATCGCAAAGACGTACAGTGATCAGGGCCAACAGAGGACGGACGGAGATATAATCAAAGAGCACAACTCAACCTTCACGCGGTGGTTCAAGGACAAGATGCTGACGTACCCTATAGACGAGGATTCTTCTGCGGAAGAAAAACTCATATTCGCCTTGTCACAGGGCGCCGAACACAACCTGATGACATTTCAGGCGTACGATATCAACGGCTACACATTCTACACCGAGGAAAAGGACATGAAGAGCGATTATCAGAACTCCGGGGTAACGATGGAGTCCTACACCGGTGACGTCAAGCAGAGATACTACGGAAAGATCGAGGAGATCTGGGAGCTGAGCTACGCCGGAGAGAATGTGCCGATGTTCCGTGTCAGGTGGGCCAAGAACGTCATAAAAGAAGACCGGCATTTCACCACCATGGTTATACCCGAAGCCAAATCCAAGACAGCGGGCGCAAAGGTCACCGCGAAATATGAGCCATGGGTACTAGCTTCCCAAGTGGACCAATGCTTCTTCATTACCGACCCGCAAAAGCCCAGCCGTGTTGTCGTGAGGAGAGGCAAAAGGAGCATCATCGGAATGGATGGAGCCGCCAACGAGCTAGACTTTGACCAGTACGGCGATCCGAAGATGGAAGATGACGACGACGATGATGAAGAACCATACACAACAAGAAGAAGCAGGACCACCCTACCTAAAGGCCGTCCATTCAAGAGAAGAAGTCTAGGAGTTCCGGGGCTAAATTATTCAACCGCGAGAAAGAAGGGCAAGAAGATTGTGAAAAGATAATTATGTATCATTTTTTTTTTGAGATCAATTATGTATCATTTTCTTGTATGAATAATGGATGTCATATTGTTAATCTACACATTGTACCGATCAAAATAGACATATAATTTATATTTTTGGATATTCTACATAATTATAATTATTTATGCCTTTTATGTTGGTGTATTATGCTATTTATTATAGTATTAAATCAATTTAAAAAAAGGGAAAAAAATTGGGGCCGCCAGGGTTCGAACCTGGCCGGCCAGGGTTAACCAAACAGGGGACAGATAGCTAGCCACTGCGGTACAATGCGGATCTTGTCAACAGTAGGAGCCAAATTCGTTTTGACCCTATCCTAAAATCGTAGTGGCGCACCCGTAGTGGTGCGCCATTGCTAAGCGTCACTGTGGCGCACCCCTAGCAGTGCGCCATTGCTTAGGGGGGGTCGGGGACTTAGCCAAATCCCGACCATCTCCATTCCCCATTCCCCATTAATTCCCCAATCGATCCTCTCCGACGACGGCGGCCTCCTCTCCGACGCGAGCGACGCCCTCACCACCCCGGCGACGCCCTCCTCTCCTCGCCACCCCGACACGAGCGACGCCCTCCCCTCCCGGCGGCGACAGGTACCTCCTCCCTCTTCCCTACGTCTCCCTCCGCCCGCCGTCTTCTTTTTCGGTAGCGACAAACAGAGCGACATCGGTAGGGTTCCTGCGCCGCCGCCGCCGCCGCCGTCCACGCGCTGACGCCACCTCCGCTGTCCCTGCTCCTCGCCGCCCAACTCCGCCGTACAGCGTCACCCCCGCCTGACTCCGCCTTCCCCGCCTCGATTTTGGTCAGATCTGATGCATCGTGTGTGATTTTTCTGTTCTACTTCGTGGGATTTTTTTTGTTTTGAAACTACTATGAATTACTGTGTGTTATTTATGTTTCATTTAGTTTAGGTGGCAGTAGCAAATTTAGGTTTAGGAAATTTAGGTTTACATTCAGAGCAACATAGCGAGAAAGCACACCCATTGTTCAGTTTCATATTTGTGCTAGCTCAGCTCATCTATCTGTATAAACATTCTTGGACTAGTTTGGGCAAACCACACAAATGTCTCTGCTCCAATGCTGTACATTCCTGAATGTTTCTGACTTGAATGCACTTCTCCTAGTTGATTTGAATAAGGAACAATACATATTAGCTGGTTTTATTGGTACAATTATTAGCAATATGTGTTGTGTGTGGATGTGGCATGATTTAGTCAGTCAGTTGGCTTGAGCTGGGTTTAGCGGTTTAGCCCCTTCAGTGTTCAGGAGTGGGTGCGAACTAGTATGAGCTTTCCTGGAATTGCATGCAGGAGCAGAAGTGTACCCTAAATCATAAAACATTGATTCAAAGTTTCGAACAGACCAGAGGGTGTCTGCCTGCCTGGTTGTTTTCGCCGGGAAGGAACAAGGTAGCTGTTGCTGCTACTGGGGATGGGACCCGCATGCAGCGACCAAGTCTGTATGCGAGGCGGCGCAGAAGGAAGCATGGACCTGCTTGCTCTTGCATTGCATTTTGCATCATGTGCTAAATATAAGGATTACCGAACGTCAGGGCGTCAGCCGTCAGGCTTAGTTGCGCGTTAGTGTCTCCTTAAGACACGGTCGTCACGCAGGTGTGGCTACAGAGCTGCAAGTCAACAGATTGAGCTGTGCAACGAAAACCAAAATTACATACTCACCTGTAAAATATATTTCTCTGTTTAAGGTATTTTACATTGATATATCAAGCAGTATTGAGCTGTGGGTATATTTTGCTTGCTTGCTGCTGCTGCTAGGGCTGTAAAATTGTGTATTTTTTGCTTGCTGCTGCTGCTAGGTTGCTAGGTTGATTACTGCTGCTGCTAGGTTCTTCAAGTTCACATTTTATACTGATTTTTTACTATTTTTCCATTCAAATGCATATAATTTGGGATCAGAGTGAAGGGTTGATGCTCACAGTGTTTATTTTGATGTTTACAACACTAGTTCTAGTCCATGGTGCTCAGCTAGTGTATATGAGGAACAATTGTGCATGTGCCATGGTGCTGAGCTGGTGTATATGGTGACATATTCTTGTGCAGGGATCGACAGAGTTGCCCATTATCGCCGAAATGTTGATTCATTTCCGTTTCGGCGAAAATGGGGCACTCATATGTACATAAATTAGCATAGGTCATGCCCAATTTTGTTAGTGGAATGGATCGTAATATGGTTCAAAAATGTAAACATGTAGGATGGCCGGTCCCGGTGGCCGGCGAGGCGGTCGAGGCCGCGGTCCTGGGCGCCCCCGGGGCCGGGGAAGGGGCCGCCGCGGTGGAGCAGCAAGGGCCCCACGGTCACCGTCACCTGCATCCTCCTCGTCTTCGGATGAGGAACGCTGCTTCGAGTTCCTCCTCCGCATCGACGACGACCCACTCGGCATCAAGAGGCTACCAGACAAGTTCGCCGAGTTCGTCGACGGCGTCGAGCCGGCGCACTTGCAGCTACGGGAGGCAGGCTGCAACTTCTGCCGCTGGTCCGTGGAGGTCCTGTTCGACGGGCATGGCAAGATGTACCTGCACACGGGGTGGGACAAGTTCGCCCGTGACCTCCACCTCGAGCCCGGCTGCCAGCTCACCTTCCTGTACGAGGGGGACGGCGAGATGATCGTCAAGGTGTTCGACGACACCGCCTGCCGTGTGCACTACCCCCACACCGGCGAATCCGGCTCGGACACCGATAGTTAGAACTTAGAGTGTTGTCAACTCTATCTTCGTTGCTTCGTGTTGTTTGAATTCTATATTAAATTGTATGAAGCTACGATGTTAGGTATGATGATGTTATGTCCAAATATCAATCTCTTGTGCATCCTACCTTGCCATTCCATTTGCTTTGGTATCTCAAAATGCCGATGATTAGAATGTTTGGTCAACTGTACACTCCGGGGTGACGCCAGTGAGCCTGGTGCGATGGCACAAATATCAATCTCTTGTGCATCCTACCTGGCCTCACTGACGCCATCCCGGGATGTTCATATTTGTTTCGACCAACAATGTATGAGGCATTCCATTTAGTTCATACTAGCTACTTCTTAATTGCATTGGCCTTTCTTCCATTGTAGTGCCGATGATTAAATTGTTTGGTCACTTGTACACTCCGGCTTGGGGCCAGTGAGCCTGGTGCGATGGCACAAATATCAATCTCTTGTGCATCCTACCTGGCCTCACTGACCCCATCCCGGAATGTTAATATTTCTTTCGACCAACAAAGTATGAGGCATATGATATCTAGTTGAGATACCACTTGGCTCTTTCTTCCATTTTAGTGCCGATGATTAGAATGTTTGGTCACCTATACGCCGCAATATACTTTGTAGACGGCCCCCCTTTCCCCAGCCGCCGTTCCGTGAACGAGTCCTTGACGAGACAACAATGCCGACCTGCCTCTCCGGTGCAGAACCACGCCAGTCCAAGCCGCCTCCCTTGTGGCCGCAAGGGAGGCGGCTGGGACTGCCGTGGTTCTGCGCCGGAGAGGCAGATCGGCGTTGTTGTGTCGTCAAGGACCCGTTCATGGAACGGCGGCCGGGAAAAGGGCGCCCTTCTGCAAAGTATACTGCGGTGTATACTGCAACTATGGTTTCTGACCATAGTATTTGTGTTGACCAATAATGTATGAGGCACTTATTCCATTTTGTCATTCCATTTGCTTTGGTATTTTCAAAATGCCGATGATTAAAATGTTTGGTCACCGTACACTTGGGGGTGGCGTAAGTGAGCCTGGTAAGATAACACAAATATCAATCTCTTGTGCATCGGACTTGGTCTCACTTACGCCATCCCTGAATGTTAAAATTTGTTTTGACCAACAATGTATGAGGCCCTCATCATTCCATTTGCTTTGGTTTTTCAGAATGCCGATGATTAGAATGTTCGGTCAACTGTACACCCCGGGGTGACGCAAGTGAGCCTGGTGTGATGGCACAAGTATCAATCTCTTGTGCATCCTACCTGGCCTCACTTACGCCATCCCGGGATGTTCATATTTGTTTGGACCAACAATGTATGAGGCCATCGTCATTCCATTTGCTTTGGTTTTTCAGAATGCCGATGATTAGAATGTTTGGTCACCTATACACTTGGAGGATGGGCCAGTGAACTTGGTGCGATGACACAAATATCAATCTCTTGTGCATCCTACTTGGTTTCACTGACGCCTTCTCTAAATGTTCATATTTGTTCCGACCAACAAAATATGAGGCATTCCATTTAATTCATACTAGCTACTTGTCTCTTATTTGAGTTTGCACTTCTTAATTGCATTGGCCGATGATTAAATTTTGTGGTCACTACACTTGGGGGAGGCTCTAGTGAGCCTGGTGCGATGACACAAGTATCAATCTCTTGTGCATCCTACCTGGTCTCACTAACGCCTTCCCTAAATGTTAATATTTGTTTGGACCAACAATGTATGAGGCATTCCATTTAGTTCATACTAGCTACTTGTCTCTTATTTGAGTTTGCACTTCTTAGTTTCTTTGGCTTGTTCATATATGTGCAGATATGACGTGGTATGTCGTGTACAAGGGCAAGGTTCCCGGAGTCTACAACGACTGGGAGGAGTGTCGGAGACAGGTTCACCGTTTTAGCGGTAACAGCTACAAAGGGTACACCACTAGAGCGGAGGCCGAAGACAGATACGCACGCTATCTGGCGGGAGAGAGGACGGAGCGGAGGAGGAACCGGATGAAGACCACTATTATCGGGATGGTGCTAGTAGTGACTCTAGCTCTCTTCTATGTGATTGTACTTTAGATGATCGATCTTGTGTAACCACTAGCTCATTTGCGACTTTGTAACCCCGTAACTTGCATTGTAACCTCGTAACTTCTCTAATGTGAAATCTTGTGAATCATGTGGGGCTAATGTGAAGAATTATGTATGGATAAGTTGTGCTGTTGTTTATATGTGTTATGTATCCTGTATTGTGCTATTGTACTGTGATATACAACCTGTATAAATACCTGCCAGGATACAAAAAAAAATCGAAATCGTAGCAGTGGCGCACTAGTGGCCCATCAGTGGCGCACGTCGACTAAGTAGCAGTGGCGCACTGCACTGGATCCAGAGGCGCACAGCCCTCTGATCACCTCCTAGACAAGCACTGGCGCACCAGGAACCTCAGCTGTGGCGCACGTCCTGGAGACAGCAGTGGCGCACGTCCACACGCAGCAGTGGCGCACCACCTCGCTGAAACAGTGGCGCACGCAAAACGGTAGCAGTGGCGCACCTCGTCTAGACAGTGGTGGCGCACTGCCACTGACCAACAGTGGCGCACCACTTTGGAGTAATAGTGGCGCACTGCTGGACCTGTCAATGGCGCACCACGTAGTGCGCCACTGGTATCCAGGCTAGTAGTGGCGCACCCCTAGTGCGCCACTACTAGGAGTTAGCAGTGGCGTGATAGCAGTGGCGCACCACTAGTGCGCCACTGAAGGCTATATGTGGTGCGCCACTGATTGCCTTTTTCCTAGTAGTGGATAATACATTGTACCGATTATATTTATCATCCTCTCTAGATGACATGGGCTGCTAAGAGAAGACGTGCCTTCCCTACTATGTACACTAGATGACCCGTTGCGCTATCGCGCAAATGGCGAAGGCTAACCATAAGGTTTGGCTTATTTTAGTACCGGAGGTTGTAGCGGAGCTCTTCCACCGAGTAAAGGGGTATTAGGGTTAAATGGGCATCCAATTTGAGCTGTAGTAGTATCCGACGGGGTATGTTCGAGCTCTTCTCTGGTTACTGTGTTTGCTCACCATAAGCCTTGGTTTATTTCAATACCGAAGGCTCGCGAGCGCGAAATGTAGCTCTTTCGACTGCAAATGGTAGAGTACCATAAGCATGGTAGCAACCTTTCTCTGCTATGGCGACCAAAGAAGAGAATGGGATAAGACAAAGCGAATTGACTGCAGCCATATCAGAAAAGAGATGAACACACTTTCTTTCTAAATTTAGTCAACAACATTTTGTCAAAAATTTGACCCAATTGCAAAATAATTTTATTTAGCGAGTAGTACTCCAAGCCCTCCTACAAATTTATAGTCCGCCTCACTCCAAGCTCAGCAACATCAAACCGTGGAGCAAAAAATACTAATTAAATGGAGAACATTTGTCAGTACATTAATAGAACAAATGTTGAACAGATGAGTGGTTGAAAAGGCATAATAAAGCGCCAGAAATTGAGAAAGATGGTGATGCAAGCCCCCCTCGCCAGAGGAGAATTGACGGCCTTCCCATCGCCACACCACAAAAACCACAACGAACATGCAAGAAGATTTATGAGCTCAATATCCTGGTCCAGAGAGTAGGTAAGGAATTAGAAAGAGGGGCTCATTATATAGTGAAGCTACATCGCCAAGTTCAGAGAAACTGCAACAGTGCAAAATAACCTGAAAACCAACTAATTCACCAACGAGTTCAAATATCGGATAATCATGGCCATGATACTTATCACATTAAAATATAACTCAGCTCTATACAAAGCCCGTGCAAACAAATATATTAGCTGATAGCCGGAAACCACATAGAGGCCCAAGTTACACAGGAGTAGCCTTACATATGTAAAGCTAGGTTCCATAAGCAAGTATGTAATTAAGCAAACGTTTATTTCTACTTTGAAATCAGTAGCACATGTCTGAACATTGTGCCTAAGTGTACAAAAGGCCTACATAAACTTCAAAACTTCTCCATACACAACAAAAGCATCAGCTAAAATCCATTCATGGAGGAACATTCGGGTGCTAAAAAGCACGGACACGGGGACGGAAAGACGAGGATACGCATACGGGGATACGGGATACGGCATTTTTCAAAAACAGCCATTCGGGGATACGGCGAGTATATATAAAATAAAAGAAATATATGCCATGTAATATAAAGTTATGACAGAAAATTAATGAGAAAGAGATCAGAAAAGAGAATACTGCCCCATTTGGTGTCTCTTTTATCAAGTTCTTGATTGATTCTCATCCCCATTGTCAAATAGCCCAGCAAGAACATGATAAATTGGAGCTAACAAGGCTCAGATGGCCACATAGTTAAACGATAAACGGTTCAAATGGGAAATGGCAAATAGGTAGTTCAATAGTACATAACAGCTACAAACATAAATGGAGAGAATGACTGATTGTCTCAAACTCTCAGATTCTCAAGTCTGTCACGGGCTAATGGCAGGAGACTTAAGTGAGAGAATCAATTATTTCCTCCTCCAGTTCTGGCTCATCAAGTGAAAGATCAGCAGATTCTAGCATGCCAACACCAGCAAAAGTCTCAACTCCATCTCCCCCAATGTCCCACATTCGGCTTGGCCCAGTTTGATATGCTTGAGAATTCCTCGACAGAAGACGGTGGTTGTTGTGCGTGTAGACCAAATCAGCAGCTCGAGCAGGTGTTAACTTGTTTCTTGCAGCACTATGTATGAAGCCATAAGTGCCCCAATTCCTTTCACAACAAGAGGAAGATGCGGGCTGCCCAAGTAGCTTCAATGCTAAATTTTTTAATAGCTTTGTGCTGACTCCATGAGTTCCCCACCATTGCTTAGGTTCAAAATCAGCTCTGTCTTCAATTGAATCAGGATTTTCAAAGGCATTCATAAAAAGAGCAAAGTCGGCAAATTCCCTCTTGATGGTTTTGAAATCCTCTTGATCTGGATATAACTTTCTAAAGCACTTGTTTCTCATTTCTGTAACTTCATGGTCATCATTGGGGATGACACGTCCAGGGGCTCCATTAATCCAAACTGGACTATAGTATCTATGGTATGTAGTAAATAAAATCAGCAAGCATGTTCAAGTTTGAATATATGTAATCAGCAAGCAATGTTCAAGTTCAAGATTCTACCTTGGGTTTAGTGAGTGAGCCAGACAATGCAAGGGAGTATTGCTCTTGGTCCAACGAGCAACAAGGATCTCTTTAATAATTTCATACAAGATACACACTTCCCCATGCTCCTTTCCTTCAAACCGATATATAGGTATTTTGACCTATGAACAAGAGAAGTAGAGAACAAATAAAATCAGCCATGAACAAGAGAAATAGAAAACAAGAGAAGTAGAGAACAAATAATATTCATTTACCTTCTCTATCATGGAGTCCCACATTTCATAGATCAAGTGGAGACATGGCTTGTCCGTGTCAGCCAACCTTATCATAGCATAATTTGGCTCAGTGAAAGAAACAATGTATGCAATATTGTCCCACCATACATCATTCAGAACATGGTCCTTCACCCTCTGAGCTTTAGCTACATCATCCTCCCTATAGGCAGCCCAATTAGGATGAACAACCATTTGAACAATTGCATCCTTGAGCAAAAGAAACCTCTTGAACATGATTACAACACTTGCGAATCTAGTTTCTGCAATTTGAAGGAACTTGAGCTTGCTAAACTCATTGAACATAGACAGTCTCATGCTATGGTTCATGATAAAGTTCTTGATAAAAGAAGCATCATCAGCCGCCTTTTTGATGAACCAGAGATAGAAATTGTCGCCCTCATTGTTCTTCGGGTCACAAATATTCTTCAATGCAAGGTTGCGAGTATGCACGATGCAAGGAGTCCAAAATATGTTCTTGTACTTTGCTTCAATCATCAACCCAGCCGCTTTGCAGTTTGCAGCATTGTCCGTCACCACTTGAACCACACAGTCAACTCCAACTTCCTCAATCACTTCCTGTAGCTTCTCAAAGATATATTCCTTCTTTTTTCCTAGCAATAAGAGGTAAAGGCAGTAACAATTAGACAAGTCATCAAGTAACATATGCAAGTATGCAACAAAAAGGAGCAAAAGACAAAGTAATTACCTCTCCCTCGGTGTCAATTGCCTTTAGGAACATTGGGCCACCTTCGGTCACAGCCATGAAGTTTAAAATGGGTCGCCTTTGAGGATCAGACCAGCCATCAGTCGCAATACTCACTCCTTTGTAAGGCCATGTTGATTTAATGGGTTCTAGGCTCCTCTGAATGTGTTTCTTGTCTTGATCAAGAAGAGTTGTCCTCAATGAATTATATCCTGGAGGCACATACCCACCTAAGCTACTGTTTGCAATGAATGTGATGGCAGCCCTAAAGTTCGGGTTTCTTGCAAGATTGAATGGAAGCCCTGCAATATGCACAAACTGACCATAAATTAACCATGCTTGAGAACTAAGCTTGACAAAAAGAAGAAAAGATTGTGACACAACATTACACACCTGCAGTGTAAAACATTCTAGCAAGATGAGCATCAGAGCATTAAAGCTATCTGCAATAGCTGTTTGCTTTCTTTTTCTTGTTGGAGCAGATGCATCATAGGGCGGTAAAGGAATTGTGTGCCTTGTTGTACCATGTTCAAGGAGTTGAGCTGCTGCTTTGTCTTCCTTGCAAATTTGCTCAAAGGAAGAGTGCGGAATTTTGTCACAAGTTCCTACATCTTTCTTTGTTATCTGAAGGAGATGAGGCCTCACTCTTGTATAGCTGCCTAGGTAAACCTTATTACAAAATTTGCAACGAAACTTTGCATTCCCTCCACGACTACCACTACCAGAGGAAGCACCACCAAGCTTCTCCACATAAGCCCATAGAGGATACCTAGGATCTACAGCTAGAGCACTGTAAGCTAGCGCACTGTAAGCTAGAGCACTGTAAGCTAAGAATTACCCACTTTGTATCATTTGGCAAGAGGCACTGTAAGCTAGAGCACTGTAAGCTAGCAGAACTAAAAAACTGAGCATAATGTCATTGCCCTGATTTTGCTTATAGATTTTCATTAAGAAGAACGAACTGCAGTTACTTTTAGGTAGAAATAGTATCGGCTAAGCTCTCGGCGACAGCGGTTTGTACTGCATCGTGCCATACGTTATTCAAGGTCCAGCAGCCTCTGCATTATAATCTCGGGTGGAGTATAAACTGAGCACGTAGCACACCATCATCTGAACCATAGAGAAATAAATATGAATATGAACCATGGCCATGATTCCAAAACATACATTACTAACTAAAATGGATGATCTATCTCCACTGTGTACAAAGATTCAAGCAAGTAGTGGGTTATAAGGTTGCATAATATATTGAAACGAATACCAAAGTAAAGCATGGAGCATGACCTTCCTTAGGAGCTCGTGATCATAGGCTCTAGTGAATAGTGCAATTCTAAACATCATATATAACATCTTAAAATTCACATATCATCACAAGAATGGTCCATTAAAATGCGTTTAGACGAGTTCCCAATTCGACCATAGGACGGACCAAAAATCCACAAATGCAGTTGTAACTGAAAAAAGCATTGGTTCATTGTACATCCCAGAAACCATTGCAGCAGGCACATCAGACCCGGCTAAAGATTGAGGTTTTGAAGGGAAGAAACCTGCTCTCGTTGTCACCGTGTGGTCCGTGGAGCTCCCAAGCTCTGGCAGCCGCTCCTCTCTGTTGGTCCACTCAGGGGCGTTGGATTGGTGGATCTCTGTAAAGAATTTTGGAACAAAATGTATGCTAAGTTACACTGAAATAAATTCATAAGGAATTTTGGTTCAAATACCTATATATCATTACAGTCAATAATAATTTCAGTGAATAAATGTCAAACTCTGGTGGTGACACTGCTGCCATTGCAAATGTCAGGGGAAATCTTCGTTGAAGGAAAGACTTTACTGCCATCCTAAAAATACAAGCTGGGCACCTTCCTCCAATGTTTACTGCACCCTCGGCTGGGGAATAATATGAGCATATAAGATGGATGCTGAAATGCTAACAACATAGCACAAAGATTAAACACGAATATACAAAATTAAATTCTTCCTAGCTTTATAAGACATGTAAGACATGAGGGAATTCTGTCCAAACAGTGGAAGAAGCTCTCCATTTTACCAAAGAATAACAACATACCTCTGAGGCCATTAAGTTTGTGTCTATCTCTGCAGGGTAGGAAGCACACATTTGTGGATTACCACTATCTTTGTCAATATCTCTAAGGATTAAACCAGCATAGTTCCCTGGAAAAAAATGCAGATTCTTTAGCTGCAGTCCAACTAAACAGAACACGTAAACAATATCTACAAGTTTCTCAGAAATGAGCTGTGCACGGAATCGTTTACAGCATACCCAGAATATGACCAAAGCTACCCGAGGAGAAAAGCTCTGAACAGTTCTACAAGTTTCTGACCTATATTTAGGTCCAGATGATAACAATAGAAAAATAAACGAACTGAACAAAAGAGAGGATATTAAACATTTTATTATCAAGTAGCTGCTGAATGGGAGAACACTGGCCAAAACAGACTTGTTGAGCAAGAAACGCCAATTCAGTGTGTTTGATAGGATCACAAAATTCTACCATTTGTCCCCTTCGTATATCTCTGAAAGCAGGGTGTAAACCATCTACAAAGAGGAACTATTGTTAGCAAATGAAACAGAAGGAAATGAAAAGCCAAAACACAACATACAAAGAAAAGATGCATACGACGAGAGCTATTGATGTCAGAAAATTGTACCTAGTAGCACATACGAAAGTGGTCATTTCTTTAATGGAGAGCGTAGAGTGGCTATAATCGTTTTATCATATATTTACTTCTGTTTGAAGCAGTATTTGCGAGATGGGCTCTCTCAAAGACATGTTTTGACGGTATTATCCAAACAAGCAATGTATCCACTAAGTCCACCAGACCTACAACAAGAGCACTTCTTCTGAATTCTTGAAAAAAATAATATTAAACTAAAGCATCAGCAATATTATTGGGGAAAAATCATGGTAAATTTTTGATTTCCCAATTTGGCTCTTTGAATTCATCCTGCTAAAGTTTGAATTACCATCCTGTGTAATCTTCATTGAATTCATATGGCAAAACTTACGACATCAGACCTGAGTCAAAAGAAATATTAAGTCCCCATCAGTAAATACGTGAGTGCATGACTACTGAATTAGGGCTATTTGCTACTTAAAAATTTCCATGACCCATGTCTCCATAGGGTAATATTTTATATATAAACTAATTGTGGCAAGTAGAACGACTTTTTTCTAGCTCCCAAAAGGTTAAAAAACCACAACTACCAATTAGCAATGTAATCTTCTAGCTTATAAGGAAATCATCTTGTCCATCATGTAATATCGAACCAAATATTATGTAGAACCTTATAGGTCAAATAAATATAGCAGGAGACAATGAAGTACCTTCAGCCGCACTACATCCTTCATCTTATCCATCATGTAGTATCGAACCAAGTATTCTCTAGCATCCTTCGGAAATTGACCCACTGCAAAATTGCATCAACAAGTTGCTTGTCATTCTAGGAGCCAACTATTTCATCCCAAATAACCCACTGCAAAATTGCATCAGAAAGTGCCCAGCCTATTTGATGGCTTCACGAGCTCGGCTACCACACGACCTTCCTTTGTGTCAATAGAGCAAATTCCTGCTATACAAAAAATTGTAACCACAGAGAGAACATACCTAGGTCTGTAGCAAAGGGACGCCACGCCCTCTTCCATTAGGGACACCCACTCCTCTGCCATTCCCTGCAGCTGCGCCCTCATCCGCAAGAAAAGTGAGAGTGGGAGCTGAGATAGATAGAGAGGAAGAGATAGAGAGTGGAGGGAGAAGCAAACCTCGTGTTGCAGCCTGATCCGCGTCTCGCCGCTGTCAAACATACCACGAACAAGAAAGAATAATTAATCTACCCAACACTGAATCCCAGGCACGTGCATGAACAACTGCAAACATCTACATGCCATTCAGTAATTGGCTTATCCGCAAATAAACACTAATCATTTGTTTATCTACAGGAGCATCAACCATAAATATATTCTCCCAGCTCCATATATATTCTAGCGGCGGACGAGAGTATGTGGACTGCAGTATAAAACGTAGTAATATCTGAATCTTGGTCTAGCTCCATAAATATTCTCACTATGGACCAGAGCATGCAGACTGCACTATAATAAACATTACAATTCAACCTGTATAGGCATGTAGTCAACTTCATCTGAAAAGTATGCATTACCATTCTCTTGTAGCTTACTTTTATTCTCTTATGTCCCAAATATGCAGCACTATTATAACTTATGATGTGTTCACAAGAGAGAAGAATAACCTTGGGTCTTCTTGATACTTCCTTCTTCTCTTCTTCCCAGACCTACACATCATGTTTAGAAAAAATCTGTTGGCAATTGAAAAGCAGAGTGCTGGAGGTAGAGAGAAGAGGAGGAGGCAGCAAGGTTTCGGAATAAGATTCACCCGGTACAGCCATCGCGCAGCCCGTCTTCGGCCGTGCCCGGCGCTTCCAGTCGCCACCGCCGTGGATCTGCCCCGCGCGAGCCCGTCGCCTCTGGTCGTCGCCGAAGTGGATGCGCCCCGCGCAGCCCGTCTTCGGCCGTGCCCGGCGCTTCCAATCGCCACCGCCGCGGATCCGCCCCGCGCGAGGCCGTCGCCTCCGCTCGTCGCCGGAGCGGATCCACGTCCTGTCCCGGATTCGCGACTTGTTGGAGACGCGCTCCATGGCGTTGTCCGACGACCATGGCATGGAGGAGCTGCGACGGCGGCAGCGACCCAAGGCGACGGCTGATGCGGCCCCACCTGCTCTCCGCACAGCGACGCCCGCGACCATCGCCTCCCGGCGCTCCACGCAGCAACGCCCCCCCGGATGCTCTCCCGATGCGGTTGCATCCTGCTCCTGCTTGGGAGGAGGAGAGGCGGCGGCACAGGTTGGGGGAGGAGGTGGGGATTGGGGGACGGGAGAGGAGGTGGGGATTGGGGGATGCCCCGTCTAGGTTTTCACTGCCCCAACGAGAAGGGTGACAGGAACGAGCCTGTGTGGCTGCCTATGACCGGTGGCACCCGCACGTATAAGGTCCCATCTGTCATGGACTCGACAGGACAAGCAAAATGTGATAAAAAATTTACCACATCCGACGGCTGAGGTGAAAAGCGGGATTGAGAAGTTACTGTGCTAGTGAAATGGAGGGACACGATGGATTTGCCCCTTTCAGACCCCTTGGATGGCCGGGTACTCTTGGAACATTTATAGGAGAAATGCCCTTAGCTAAATTTTACATGCAACTAATCATGCGGACTGTCCGCTACGTCTGCCAGACCGTCCACTTGCATCCATGCCTAATAGAAACGATTCTTGAAGAAAATCTCCTACCACGTACTCGAGTTTTTTCTCTCCTTGTCCCTTTTCTGGTGCATCTCATTTCTACATGACACCGCATGATGATGTATCATACATTCGTTTTCTTTCTGAACTGATGGCCTGATGCAGCATACATTCGTGTGCCGGCAACTCTCACTTGTTGACCATTTCTGTGTAAATTAGAACCATCGAAAAATATGCATGGGTCGAGTTGGGAGCATATATGCAGAGGGTTCGGGGCCCTCTCTCCGTCCTTTATTTATTCCTTGGATACATCAGCATAACCTTGAATCCTGATAAAAGATTTCCTTAGCCACCCCTCTTAGTTTACACATTGCACTTGCTCTAATGGGCGAGAGAAGAACGTACTTTGCATTACAATTCACCACTAATTTTCCCAATAATTCCAAAGCTAAATCGTACATATATTATTGGGATGCTGTGAATAGGTACGGGAGCATCACAAAGCTGCAATTATCATTGGGAACTCAAGGATGCTGGTACGGCCTATATATCTAACCAAAGATTGGGTTGCCAAAGAAAATACCTAGCAAGGGTATTATTTCTTGAAAGTGGAGTCTCTGGAGGGATATTTCACGAAAATTTCAGTATCCACACAAGAATATCCAACTTTGCTCTATTTTATGGGAGTGACGTTTTCAGTCATTTTTTAATCGACTGGGAACTAACTCAAAATTTAATTGCAAGTCATAAGTAGCACGAACCACGAAGCAATCCAATGGGCTGACGTATTTTAGAAGTTGTAACTCATGTGTGTTCCACGCGCAACTGAAAATTTCTCACTTACAACCTATGTTGCTATAGTATGAATCACGATGCAATCCAAGGTTTTGAAGTCAATTGAAAATTAAGGTAGGAACAAGTTTGTATTCTTTGACTATAAGCCAATGATATTTAACATGGCAAAATTGATATCTACGAGTAGATTACCCTCCTACAGAATATAAATTGGCAGATGCACATTAAACTAATGAAAATAACATATTTGGCATCTGGGAAAAACCGTGCCACAAATTT
Source organism: Lolium perenne (assembly GCF_019359855.2). Taxonomy (NCBI): domain Eukaryota; kingdom Viridiplantae; phylum Streptophyta; class Magnoliopsida; order Poales; family Poaceae; genus Lolium; species Lolium perenne. Next base: position 196,742,947 of record NC_067245.2, read on the forward strand.
TTGTCTAAACAGTTACAAGCCGCACAAAACATTCAATGACAAAAACCTTAAGTGAAAGCTCCACTGTGGCTCACACTCATGAACCGGTTGTGGACGGCTGGCAGGCTTCAAACACGATGACTGCAACACCCACCGGTGTACCCGCTATGCTGTCAGGAGTCGGAAACTGTTAACCACTTGACGCTGCAGTGTTCCTTCTCCCCGGAATTTTGGTACACCTGCTTACTACCTTACATAATTCATAGATTCGTACATAGTCCCATGTCCACAATATAAGATTGGTGGCCAACAACGAACGTGGCAGCGGCAACATTTGATCGCCGAGAGATACATTCACTCAGCATTTTCGTGGCAAGTTCAATTCGGCTTGAGCAGAATAGCAGGGTTTTTGACAATTCGCCACAATGCCTATGGAGGTTTGTAGGAAGCTCAAGGTTGAGATGGAAGATTGGAAAGCTGTGTGGACAAACGCGAGGAATTACGTAGAGAGTGTGTTGGTCCCTATTCTTTTCCTTTGCGAGTTGGGTTGTGGTCGCTTGTGATCGACCCATGTAATCTTGTAATAAAACGAAACCCCTTCTTACCGCAAGCTTTTAATAATATGGCCGTGATCTTTCATTACCTGCGACTATCTCCACTATAGAAAGAAAAAAAACAGGATCAAATTTTCTAGTAAATACTACAAAAAAAGGCTTTCTACATTTTTCCCTATCAGCTGTAGGAAAGAATGACACTTCACACGAATCAAAAAAGGAAGAAAGTATCGCCTATACTACTGCTCTATGGATAAAGTTCTCCAATTGATAGAGAAAGCACCGTAAAGATCAATTAGTGAGCAACTGAGTCGATACAACTAAAAAAAACTGCTTACTTATCCCATGATATGGGGAAGAATTTAGGAATCTGCTTATGTAATAGAGCCGATTCACTAAAGGATTAAGCTGCGGTGTAGTATCAGATCCCAAAGATAGCAATTTCTTTTTTCTTTCTTATGGAAAAAAGTCTTTTCCAAGGATTCTATAGAGATTTCATATATGAAAAAGGGATAGTTACCTTTCAGAAAATTAGAACGAAGTCGCTAGATCTATCTATGCTTCATCCTTCTGAAGGTGGGAAAAAATATCAAACTGATTATTGATAAAAATCTATTACATACGAGATGGTAATGGTTCGGTCACCACTGAAAGTGCATGGAGCCCCCATGTGTGGTTTCAGTAATTAATAATAGTCCCTATGGACTAATGTTTGCATTGAGTTATATTTGTAGGGGTTATCCATATGCAATGCTTGAACCATATGTGGCTTTAAGGTTGAAATAAGAAGAACTGAGGTGCAAGTTCAAGATGAGCCAACTCGAAGAGATCATATAATTGAAGCTTGTCATTCAAATGGTGTTCATGGTGTTGGAGATATGCCCAAGAGGCAATAATAAAATGGTTATTATAATATATCTTTGAATTTATGATAATGTTTACATACCATGCTATAATTGTATTAACCGAAACATTGATACATGTGTGTTATGTGAACAACAAGGAGTCCCTAGTAAGCCTCTTGTATAACTAGCTTGTTGATTAATAGATGATCATGGTTTCGTGATCATGAACATTGGATGTTATTAATAACAAGGTTATGTCATTATATGAATGATGTAATGGACACACCCAATTAAGCGTAGCATAAGATCATGTCATTAAGTTATTTGCTATAAGCTTTCGATACATAGTTACCTAGTCCTTATGACCATGAGATCATGTAAATCACTTATACCGGAAAGGTACTTTGATTACATCAAACGCCACTGCGTAAATGGGTGGTTATAAAGGTGGGATTAAGTATCCGGAAAGTATGAGTTGAGGCATATGGATCAACAATGGGATTTGTCCATCCCGATGATGGATAGATATACTCTGGGCCCTCTCGGTGGAATGTCATCTAATGTCTGGCAAGCATATGAATAAGTTCATAAGAGACCACATACCATGGTACGAGTAAAGAGTACTTGTCAGGAGACGAGGTTGAACAAGGTATAGAGTGATACCGATGATCAAACCTCGGACAAGTAAAATATCGTGTGACAAAGGGAATTGGTATCGTATGTGAATGGTTCATTCGATCACTAAAGTCATCGTTGAATATCTGGGAGCCATTAGGGATCTCCAGATCCCACTATTGGATATTGGTCGGAGAGAGTTCTCAACCATATCCACATAGTTCGCAAACCGTAGGGTGACACACTTAAAGTTTGATGTTGTAATAGTAGAACTTGAATATGGAATGGAGTTCGAAGTATTATTCGAAGTCTCGGATGGGATCCCGGACATCACGAGGAGTTCCGGAATGGTCCGGAGAATAAGATTCATATATAGGAAGTCATTTTATAAGTTTGAAAATGATCCGGTGAAATTTTGGAAGGTTCTAGAAGGTTCTAGAAAAGTCCGGAAGAAGTCACTTTGGAAGGCGGAGTCCCGGTGGGACTCCACCACCCATGGCCGGCCAACCCTAGTGGGGGGAGTCCAAGGTGGACTCCACCAAGGGGGCCGACCACCCCCCCTCATGGAAGGGTGGGAGTCCCACTTGAGGTGGGAGTCCTACCTTGGGTAGGTTTCCCTACACATGGAAGGTTTTGGGTTGGGGTCTTATTCGAAGACTTGTAGTCCAACACTTGGGGTTCCACCTATATAATGAGGGGCATAGGGGAGGGGGCCGGCCACCACAACCACACCACCTTGGCCGCACCCAAGGAGGCCGGCCACCCCCTCTCCCAAACCCTAGCCGCCCCCCTCCTCCACCTCTCCCGCAACGCTTAGCGAAGCTCCGCCGGAGTTCTCCATCGCCACCGCCACCACGCCGTCGTGCTGCCGGATTCAAGGAGGAGCTACTACTTCCGCTGCCCGCTGGAACGGGGAGAAGGACGTCGTCTTCATCAACACCGAACGTGTGACCGAGTACGGAGGTGCTGCCCGATCGTGGCACCGTGATCAAGATCTTCTACGCGCTTTTGCAAGCGGCAAGTGATTGTCTACCGTAGCAATAAGAGCCTACTCTTATAGGCTTTGGAAATCTTCAAGGGTGAGTCTCGATCATCCCCTCGTTGCTCCCGTCTTCTAGATTGCATCTTGGCTTGGATTCCGTTCTCGCAGTAGGAATTTTTTTATTTTCTATGCAACAAATCCCTACAGTGGTATCAGAGCCGTGTCTTTGCATAGATGGTTGCACGAGTAGAACACAATGGTTTTGTGGGCGTTGATGCTTTTGTTGTCTTTAGTTTGAGTACTTTGCATCTTTGTGGCATTGTGGGATGAAGCGGCTCGGACTAATTTTACATGACCGCGTTCATGAGACTTGTTCCTCATTCGACATGCAACTTGTATTGCATAAGAGGCTTTACGGGTGTCTGTCTCTCCTACTATAGTGAAGATTCAATTTACTCTTCTATTGACAACACTAGTATCACTGTTGTGGTTCTTGTTCGTAGGTAGATTAGATCTCTCTCGAAAACCCTAAACCACGTAAAATATGCAAACCAAATTAGAGACGTCTAACTTGTTTTTGCAGGGTTTGGTGATGTGATATGGCCATAATGTGATGATGAATATGTATGAGATGATCATTATTGTATTGTGGCAACCGGCAGGAGCCTTATGGTTGTCTTTAAATTTCATGTTGAGTAGTATTTCAAAGTAGTTGTAATAGTTGCTACATGAGGTGAACAACCATGAAGACGGCTCCATGGACCTTGACGCTACGCCGACGATGATGGAGATCATGCCCGTTGATGATGGAGATCATGTCCGTGCTTTGGAGATGAAGATCGAAGGCGCAAAGACTAAAGGGCCATATCATATCACATATGAATTGCATGTGATGTTAATCCTTTATGCATCTTATTTTGCTTAGAACGCGACGGTAGCATTATAAGATGATCCCTCACATTAATATCAAGATAATAAAGTGTTCTCCCCTCGTATGCACCGTTGCACAGTTCGTCGTTTCGAAGCATCTCGTGATGATCGTATGTGATATACTCAACGTTCACATACAACGGGTGTAAGCCATGTTGCACACGCGGAATACTTGGGTTTGCTTGACGAGCCTAGCATGTACAGACATGGCCTCGGGACAACGGAAACCGAAAGGTTGAACACGAGTCATATGAATGATATGATCAACATGTTGATGTTCACCATTGAAACTACATCATCTCACGTGATGATCGGTTTTGGTGTAGTGGATTTGGATCGTGTATCACTTAACAACTATGAGGGATGTTGTATTAAGTGGGATTTCATTAGTAATTAGATTAAAACATGAACTTATTATCATGAACATAGTCTGAGTAGTATTTTGAATTAATTTGTAGTATTGGCATCCGTTTTCTACCATGCGCTAGTCTTGCAATTGAGATAGTAAATACTGTTAAAATCTAACAAGAAACTTTACAGATTAGTACCGTATTGTTAAAGAATCAAGAAATGATTAAGTCCTATTGCAAACTTTTAGTAAACCTCACATTGTTGATTCAAAGAAGTATGGTTTCAATTAGTACCTAAAGTTATCTTGTCTCCATGAAACTTGAAGTTCAAATCTGTTTGAAAAAGTAAGGAGCTGAAAATTTAGTTTTCAGAAATAAACAAGGTATGAGATATATGTGATATCTAAGACCTTATTGCAAGATGATAGAATATAATCTAGTGGGACTACATAAACTCATAAGTTTTATGGGAATGTACGAAGGTTGAAGACACCCGGCGTCCCAATCCTCCAACTAAGTTGGACACTAAAGATATTCGCATATCTATGAAGTGATCGTCCTTAGTATCCACCGTTGCTAAGACTCGTCGTTTCGAAGCATCTCGTGATGATCGGGTGTTATAGATTCTACGAGTGTATGCAACGGGTGCAAGCCAGATTTGCACATGCGAATACTAAGGTTAAACTTTATGAGCCTAGCATGTACAGACATGGTCTCAGAAAGTCGTCATGAATTGATGGATAAAATTATGAGTGAAATTGTTCATCATATTACAAAGTTACTAATAGTGAAATCTAGAACACTTGTCATATGATGATCAACTTCAAAGTAAAAACCTCAAGGTTATTGGTATTTGACCAACAAATCTAGAAGTTATTAAAGATGAAGTGTTTTCTGAATAATGAGGAAAGCTAAAAGAGAAACTACAAAAGATTATTGGCGGAAAGAAAGAAAAGACTAGAAAGTCTAGCTCAGGTGTATATAAATGATATACATGTTATGGATATATTCCTCGTTTGGTCACACAAAGAAATTCTTGGGTATTTGTACCATATTGGCTGGTACGAAGTGTCATACAAAACAACGCAATACAAGAATACAATGGCCTAAGTGACTGACAAGGAATATGATAGGTATGCACGTCTGGAACAAAAATAAAGTGTTATTATGTTCATCGTTGCCATTCTATCTAGCCCTTAGAATTTATAATAAAGAACTTAATAATTGTTATTTTGCTCTGGTCAAATGAAAACAATGAGTTGTTCAAATTATGACATTACTCCATGTACGATGGATAAGTTATTATAAATCTTAATGGTGAAATTCACACACATAATACTGACGCTAAAATGCCATAAGGCAAATGATTTGAATTCCACTTATTTGTGGAACCGCCATTTAAGTCATGTTAGAAAGGAACGCATGAAGGAACTCCATGCAAATGGATTTTTGGAGTCATTTGATTTTTTGAATCGTTTGGCGCTTGCAAAATCTTTTCTAAAAGAGAATGACTAAAATACCGTTCATAGGCCAAGAGTTGAACGGGCAACTAACTTAGTGGAAAAATACATGATGATGTATGTGGTTCACTGGGCATAGTTATGTGCGGGAGATTCTTCTACTTCATGAAAACTTTCAACAATAAATTGAGTATATATATGTGGATATATTCGATAAGAAAGAAGTTTGAAACATTTGAATGGATTCAAATAAATTTCAGCATGAAGTGGACATCATCGTAATAGAAAAGTCAAATATCTATGATTGGATCATGGTAGAAATATTTGAATTACGAGTTTTAGCGACCATCTAAGAGAGTTATAAAATTGTTTTACAACTCACGTTTCTTGGAGTATCATAGTGATGATGGAGTATCCGAGAGATGTATCCAAACCTTGTTGGATCAATGATGAGATAAAATATTGAATGCCGTTGTATTTTTGTGGATTATGCTTTAGTGACTACCGCTTTTACATTAAATAGAGCATCATCATGATCCGTTGAAATGACACCATACAAGTTATGGCATGGGTATAAACCCTAATGGTCCTTTCTTTAAATTTTGGTCTAAGAGTTTACAACCAAAATTGGATAAATGTCTTTGTTGGTTATCCCAAAGAATTGATTGGGAATTCTTTCCACTATGGAGACAAAAACAAAAGTGTTTGTCAATGTTTCTTACTTATTTCCAAGAAATTGTTTCTAGCGAAGTATTTGAGTGGGAGGACAATAGAACTTGATAAGGTTTATGAACCTGAGCATAATGATCAGAGTAGCGCAGCATCGGAATTGGTTCTGGAAGCGGCCACGACGATCATGGCTCCCATGACTACAAAATGTTTTAGCCATGGAGATCGAAGTACTTATTGAACCTTATAGGTATGGTTTACTTTGTGATCAATGATACGTCTCCGACGTATCGATAATTTCTTATGTTCCATGCCACATTATTGATGATATCTACATGTTTTATGCATACTTTATGTCATTATTATGCGTTTTCCAGAACTAACCTATTGACGAGATGCCGAAGGGCCAGTTGCTGTTTTCTGCTGTTTTTGGTTTCAGAAATCCTAGTAAGGAAATATTCTCGGAATCGGACGAAATCAACGCCCAGCATCTTAGAATCCCCGGAAGCATCCAGAACACCCGGGAGAGGCCAGAGGGGGGCCACATGCCCACCAGATGGTAGGCTGGCGCGGCCTGGGGGTGGCCCGCGCCCCCCTATGGTGTCGTCGCCTCGTTGACCTTCTGACGCCGCCTCTCGCCTATTTAAGGGTCCTCGACCTAAAACTTCGAGACGGAAAAGCCACGGTACGAGAAACCATCCAGAGCCGCCGCCATCGCGAAGCCAAGATCTGGGGGACAGGAGTCTCTGTTCCGGCACGCCGCCGGGACGGGGAAGTGCCCCCGGAAGGCTTCTCCATCGACACCACTGCCATCTCCACCGCCATCTTCATCAACGCTGATGTCTCCCATGAGGAGGGAGTAGTTCTCCATCGAGGTTCGGGGCTGTACCGGTAGCTATGTGGTTAATCTCTCTCCTATGTACTTCAATACAATGATCTCATGAGCTGCCTTACATGATTGAGATTCATATGAGTTTTGTATCACTATTCATCTATGTGCTACTCTAGTGATGTTATTAAAGTACTCTATTCCTCCTGCATGGTGTAAAGGTGGCAGTGTGTGCATCATGTAGTACTTGGCGTAGTTTATGATTGTGATCTCTTGTAGATTATGAAGTTAACTATTACTATGATGGTATTGATGTGATCTATTTGGTTGTGTTGATCTATCTTGCACTCTAAGGTTATTTAAATATGAACATCGAATATTGTGGAGCTTGTTAACTCCGGCATTGAGGGTTCGTGTAATCCTACATAGTTAGTGGTGTTCATCATCCAACAAGAGGGTGTAGAGTCTAGCATTTATCTATTTATTCTGTTATGTGATCAATGTTGAGAGTGTCCACTAGTGAAAGTATGATCCCTAGGCCTTGTTCCTAAATACTGCTATCGCTGCTTGTTTACTGTTTTACTGTGTTTCTACTGCCTGCAATATTACCACCATCAATCACACGCTAGTCCTGGGTAGCAAAGCACTTTTCTGGTGTCGTTGCTACTGCTCATATTTATTCATACCACCTGTATTTCACTATCTCTTCGCCGAACTAGTGCACCTATTTGGTGTGTTGGGGACACAAGAGACTTCTTGCTTTGTGGTTGCAGGGTTGCATGAGAGGGATATCTTTGACCTCTTCCTCCCTGAGATCGATAAACCTTGGGTGATCCACTTAAGGGAAACTTGCTGCTGTTCTACAAACCTCTGCTCTTGGAGGCCCAACACTGTCTACAAGAATAGAAGCTCCCGTAGACATCAAGCACTTTTCTGGCGCCGTTGCCGGGGAGGAAAGGTAAAAGGCACTCATACTCCGGTTCAGTGTAACAAGATTACTTTTCTGGTGCCATTGTGTTTATGCTCGAAGCTATTTCCTTTAGATCCTGCAATTGCATCTTTTTGTTTCTTGTTTACACTAGTAAGGCATAATGGACAACAATGAGCTTCTTATTCTATTTCCTGATTTAAGACATGGATGGTTTGATGCGAAAATTAAAAAACCCATGGAACATATTAGCATGAACACATTGAATACCATTGTTGCTAATGATATGGAAAATTCTAAGCTTGGGGAAGCTGGCTTTAATGAGCATGATCTTTTTAGTCCCCCGGGCATGGAGGAGAAAATTTACTTTGATGATACTTTGCCTCCTATTTATGATGATTATAATGATAGTAGCCTTTTGGTGCCACCTACTATGGAGAGTAAATTTGATTATGATTACAATATGCCTCCTATATTTGATGATAGCTACTTTGTTGAACTTGCTCCCACTACAATTAATAAGAATGACTATGCTTATGTGGAGAGTAATAATTTTGTGCATGAGACTCATGATAAGAATGCTTTATGTGATAGTTATATTGTTGAGTTTGCTCATGATGCTACTGGACATTATTATGAGAGAGGAAAATATGGTTGTAGAAATTTTCATGTTACTAAAACACCTCTCTATATGCTTAAAATCTTGAAGTTGAGCTTGTCTAGTTTTCCTATGCTTATTGCATTATGCCTACATAACTTGTTTATTTACAAGATTCCTTTTCATAGGAAGCATGTTAGACTTAAATGTGTTTTGAATTTGCTTCTTGATGCTCTCTTTTGCTTTAAATACTATTTCTTGCGAGTGCATCATTAAAACTGCTGAGCCCATCTTAATGGCTATAAAGAAAGAACTTCTTGGGAGATAACCCATGTGTTTATTTTACTACAGTAATCTTTGTTTTATATTTGTGTCTTGAAAGTTGTTACTACTGTAGCAACCTCTCCTTATCTTATTTTGTTGCATTGTTGTGCCAAGTAAAGTCTTTGATAGTAAGGTTCATACTAGATTTGGATTACTGCGCAGAAACAGATTTCTTGCTGTCATGAATCTGGGCCTAATTCTCTGTAGGTAACTCAGAACATTATGCCAATTTACGTGAGTGGTCCGCAGATATGTACGCAACTTTCATTCAATTTGAGCATTTTCATTTGAGCAAGTCTGGTGCCTCAATAAAATTCGTCTTTACGAACTGTTCTGTTTTGACAGATTCTGCCTTTTATTTCGCATTGCTTCTTTTGCTATGTTGGATGGATTTCTTTGTTCCATTGACTTCCAGTAGCTTTGAGCAATGTCCAGAAGTGTTAAGAATGATTGTGTCACCTCTGAATATGTGAATTTTGATTATGCACTAACCCTCTAATGAGTTTGTTTCGAGTTTGGTGTGGAGGAAGTTTTCAAGGGTCAAGAGAGGAGGATGATACAATGTGATCAAGGAGAGTGAAAGCTCTAAGCTTGGGGATGCCCCGGTGGTTCACCCCTGCATATATCAAGAAGACTCAAGTGTCTAAGCTTGGGGATGCCCAAGGCATCCCCTTCTTCATCGACAACATTATCAGGTTCCTCTAGTGAAACTATATTTTTAGGGATTTCTATTTTCGTGCCCTCGGTTCCTTAGTTGTGCTCAGTTTTCCCCAGCCCCTTAGTTTTTCCTCAGTTTTCCCCAAAACCTTGTCTGAAACCCGCAGAAGGAGGTCGGACGGAAGGAATCCCGTTAGTTGACGTTGGTTGGTGCTGGCAAGTGGGGCCGCTGTTGGTGCCCCGCAGTGGACACGTCTTCACTTATCCAGATCATCGTGGGACCCACAACTTGTCCACGTTAAGTGCGCCGGACCCACAGCTTACCCAGGTGACCGTTGCAAAATGGGAGCCCGAGCCAGCCCCGCGCCCGTGCCCGTGCCATTGCTTCGCCTTTCTTTCTCCGCGCCCCATTGTTCTTCTTCTCCGCCAGCGGCAGCCCTTCTCCGGTAGGCGGGTGATGTCTAGTTTCTCTTCGACCTCCCGTTCTTCATGGCCGCAGTATGGACCCGTGCCTTTGACAAGATGCCCTGACTGCCCACGCCAGGAGCCTCTGAAGCGGTCGATCTGTAAGACGGACGAGAACGGCAACCGTGGACGTGAGTTCGTTGCATGCGAGAGCTTGCCATATAGAGAGGGGGATAAGGTTAGATCTCGCTCCAATTTCTCTGTTTTCTCTCGATTTTCTTGTTATTCCCTCGAATTTGGGATTTAGGGTTCACGTTGTTGTTTTCAGATCTTGAAGAAATGCAGGCATTTCGAGTGGATCGATGTGTACGTTCGTAGGCTTCGGTTGCGGGAATCAATTGGCGCTATTGGGCGCAATTTGGGAGGGGGACTTCTTTGTAGAGAATGCGGCGGAGAGAGGAGCCGTTCCGATTAGGGACCTTCCGATTATGCCTAATGCTCCCAATGCGAAGCTGGTGGAAGTGAAGGGAGAACTGAAGAAAATGAACAAGCGATTAAGGCAGGTGATCGAGTTGAAGAAGCAAGCTAATCTGATGGCTGGTTGTTTTTTTTGTTGTATAATTACGATCGGATTCTTATCATTGCTCACCAGGCGCTAGAAGTTGTTACAAGGGATACCTTGTTACAAATCCATTATTCAGTTACATGTACTTGTAGTTGTTTTCAAAGTTAGTGTGTGCATTCACCGAAATTACCAACTATATTCCCTAAAAGAAAAGGAAAGCTAAAGATCGTTGATAATTGTTAGAGAGGGTGACAAATAATGCAATCACCGAAATCCGCAAATATGTATGCCTCATGTTTATACCAAAATTATACCACTTTTAGGCCTTTCCAAAATACCAATACCATATCCCAAACTATATTCCCTAAAAGAAAAGGACAGCTAAAGATAGTTGATAATTGTTAGAGGGGTGACAAATAATGCAATCGCCGAAATCCGCAAAAATGTATGCCTCATGTTTATAACAAAATTATACCACTTTTAGGCCGTTTCAAAATACCAATACTATAACCCAAACTATATTCCCTAAAAGAAAAGGACAGCTCAAGATAGTTGATAATTGTTAGAGGGGTGACAAATAATGCAATCCCGAAATCCGCAAATATGTATGCCTCATGTTTATACCAAAATTATACCACTTTTAGGCCTTTCCAAAATACCAATACCATATCCCAAACTATATTCCCTAAAAGAAAAGGACAGCTAAAGATAGTTGATAATTGTTAGAGGGGTGACAAATAATGCAATCGCCGAAATCCGCAAAAATGTATGCCTCATGTTTATAACAAAATTATACCACTTTTAGGCCTTTTCAAAATACCAATACTATATCCCAAACTATATTCCCTAAAAGAAAAGGACAGCTCAAGATAGTTGATAATTGTTAGAGGGCTGACAAATAATGCAATCACCGAAATCCGCAAATATGTATGCCTCATGTTTATACCAATACTATATCCCAAACTATATTAAGTGGCAAACTCGTCATTGCATTCTCCACCGACAGAGAGAGAGAGATGGGTGGCCACGAAGAGAGAGAGAGAGAGAGAGAGAGGTTGCCACGAAGAGACGGATAGGGGTATACTGCCCGTTAGATCAGTGGATCAACGGTTCGTGGAGTCGATCCGTGTGACAACGGCTCAACCAATCAGGATAAGTTTGGGCTTCTCGAGCATTTGTGACAGTACTTGAGGGCAAAACTGAGTAGTACTAAGAATCCAAGGGCACATAAATAGTAAATAGACTAAGGGATTCAAACAAAAGAATTACAAAATGAAAAATGTGTGTTTTGTACAATATAATTCATATTGGGCTACATCAAATTATTTGCAATTCAAATATACATGAGTGTGACAATTATGGCATCATTTAGACAAACTATGTTTTGGGAAAGATGTTTTGCAAAGGGGTTTGGGTGGAAAACCATGCATCTTCATAGCTACACTAGTGATTCGAGAAGTGGCAATTTGTGGTAAAACTTGATTTATATATGTTTGTTAAGGTTTTCTAGGTGGCAGGTTGCGTACGAAGACTCCATGAGTAGTTGGCACTATGTTTTTATTTTTTGGATTTTTTTGCGCATGAAATGACTCAATTAGCTATGTTAATCTCATTTGTTGACTCTCTGTTGACCAGCTACACGAGGGTAAAACTGAGTATATTGCACTTGCCGGTCTAAGTCCTCGAGGGGAAAGCGAGTACGAGATAAAATTTTTGTATAAGGCCCGAGGTTATAGCGAGTACACCAAACGTCCCAGGGTTAGACTCGGGTAGCGGTGCACGCTGCAGCCGTGCATAGCGGACGCGTGTTGCCGTGCATAGCGGACGCGTGTTGCGGTACACGCCACCTTCGTCTTTATAGAGCCCCTCTTTCTCTCCCTCGACGCACGTTCTCACCGGCTCACCGCAACCGCCTCTCTGTCCCATCATCTTCTCCACAACCGAAGAAAAACCCCGAAGAAAACCGCCGGCGATGGAGAAGAATGAGATGCCCATTGTCGGCACATCAGCCGCCGCCCCGTCCGAGCCCCTGTCGCTGCTTCCATCGTAGCAGCCGGCGCATCGGCCGCCGCCCCGTCGATTGGGACCCGTACGAACCGGTGCGATCTGACGCGCCGGAGAACCCCTACGACACCACCATCGTCGACAACGAGCCGGAGGTAACCCTTTGTTCCCTTGTTCTTATCTCATTTCAATCATTTTGTGTTAGATCTACCGTTATTACGGTTCGTCTATTCCTAGTTCAATCCTTTTTTGTTAGATCTTGCGTTATTACTGTTCGTCTGTTCCTAGTTCGATCCTTTTGTGTTAGATCTTGCGTTATTAGTGTTTGTGATTTGCTTTTGTTTAAGATTTGTGCCGATGATGATGAATATTTGGGCATAAATTGATTCAGGAGTTTGGTCAGTAAACAATTGGTGTGTACAAATTTGTTGTGCATGATCTTTGGTTTGCTGACTCAAATCCTGGATATAAGTGTGTCCAATGTAACCGAGGCTACCTCTTTTTTCGAGCCCATATTATCATGCATGATTTTTTGTTCACTCTCTGTTCCATCATCGTTGCAATTGACTCCGTGTTTTTGCACGATCTTTGGTGCTACGTGACGGGTGCGGAAGCGGCGACGTCGACAGCGGCAGCGAGTCCTTCCACACCAAGACTCGTCACGTCCTCGGGAGGTTGCGATCCGGCCATTACGATGGCCCTTTTGCTCGAGGCATTTACAAGTGCCCCTTCTGCAACAGGAAGCTCCGCGCCACCGACTTCAACTCCCTGGTGAACCATGCTGAATCCATTGGCAGATGTGGCGCTAGAGTTGGAAGGACCGTGAACGTGCATGCGTACATGGCCAAACACAAAGCACTTGGGATTCACCTGCGCAACCTCCAAGCGAGTCACACGCGCTACCTGGAGGCGTTGAACGTGCCTACTGCACTCTCTGTATGTGACTGCTCTATCTGTAGAGCAGCTTAATTTCATGTAAAATGTAGCTTATGTTGGATCTATCGGTACTACTTTTGGATCTGTCCTGAATATATCTATGCTATGTTGGTTGCTGTATGCAGCTTATCCTATATTTTTTCTCTGGATTTGTGCCCTAGATTTCCTACCTGATTGGGTAAAAACGAAGGCATAAAGAAATGAATGGCGTTAAAAAACAGAAGGAGAAGCTGCTCTAGATTTGCTACCAATTTGGGCTATCAAATATGAATGAGATCGAGCGATAGAGAGGAAAAAGGTACATTGAAAACTGCTAATCTGGGCGAAAGAGACAGAAACCACTCGTGCCCCCGTCCCGGACCCACACGCTACGGCCCCACACGCTACGGCCACACAAACACGGCCTCGTCCTGTCCCACGCGGTCCCTTCCTACCAGCCCCACACGACGCGGTCCCACACGACGCGACCCCACAAACGACACGACCCCACTCGTCAGCACGGAACGGTCAACTTAACGGATTCCTTCCGTCCGAGCTCCTTCTGCGGTTCAGACAAGGGCTTGGGGAAAACTGAGGAAAAACTAAGGAGCTGGGGAAAACTGAGCACAACTAAGGAACCGAGGGCACGAAAATAGAAATCCCATATTTTTATTCCATCACATCTTATGCACTTTGCTTGGAGCGTCTGTATGTTTCTTGTTTTTGTTTTTGTTTGAATAAATGCTTGTGTGGGAGAGAGACACGCTCCGCTGGTTCATAGGAACACATGTGTTCTTAGCCTTTAATTTTCATGGCGAAGGTTGAAACTGCTTCGTTAATTGTTGTATGGTTGGAAACGGGAAATGCTACATGTAGTAATTGGTATGATGTCTTGAATAATGTGATACTTGGCAATTGTTGTGCTCATGTTTAAGCTCTTGCATCATATACTTTGCACCTATTAATGAAGAAATACATAGAGCTTGCTAAAATTTGGTTTGCATAATTGGTCTCTCTAAGGTCTAGATAATTTCTAGTATTGAGTTTGAACAACAAGGAAGACGGTGTAGAGTCTTATAATGTTTACAATATGTCTTTTATGTGAGTCTTGCTGCACCGGTTCATCCTTGTGTTTGTTTCAAATAACCTTGCTAGCCTAAAACCTTGTATCGAGAGGGAATACTTCTCATGCATCCAAAATCCTTGAGCCAACCACTATGCCATTTGTGTCCACCATACCTACCTACTACATGGTATTTCTCCGCCATTCCAAAGTAAATTGCTTGAAGTGCTACCTTTAAATTTCTATCCTTTACCTTTGCAATATAAAGCTCATGGGACAAATAGCCTAAAAAACTATTGTGGTATTGAATATGTACTTATGCACTTTATCTCTTATTAAGTTGCTTGTTGTGCGATAACCATGTTCCTGGGGACGCCATCAACTACTCTTTGTTGAATATCATGTGAGTTGCTATGCATGTCCGTCTTGTCTGAAGTAAGGGAGATTTAACACTAAAATGGTTAGAGCATGCATAATGTTAGAGAAGAACATTGGGCCGCTAACTAAAGCCATGATCCATGGTGGAAGTTTCAGTTTTGGACAAATATCCTCAATCTCATATGAGAATATTAATAATTGTTGCTACATGCATATGCATAAAAGAGGAGTCCATTATCTGTTGTCTATGTTGTCCCGGTATGGATGTCTAAGTTGAGAATAATCAATAGCGAGAAATCCGATGCGAGCTTTCTCCTTAGACCTTTGTACAGGCGGCATAGAGGTACCCCTTTGTGACACTTGGTTAAAACATGTGCATTGCGATGATAATCCAGGTAATCCGAGCTAATTAGGACAAGGTGCGGGCACTATTAGTATACTATGCATGAGGCTTGCAACTTGTAGGATATAATTTACATAACACATATGCTTTATTACTACCGTTGACAAATTTGTTTCTTGTTTTCAAAATCAAAGCTCTAGCACAAATATAGCAATCGATGCTTTCCTCTTTGAAGGACCATTCTTTTACTTTTTATGTTGAGTCAGTTCACCTATTTCTCTCCATCTCAAGAAGCAAACACTTGTGTGAACTGTGCATTGATTCCTACATACTTGCATATTGCACTTATTATATTACTTTATGTTGACAATATCCATGAGATATACATGTTACAAGTTGAAAGCAACCGCTAAAACTTAATCTTCCTTTGTGTTGCTTCAATACCTTTACTTTGAATTATTGCTTTATGAGTTAACTCTTATGCAAGACTTATTGATGCTTGTCTTGAAAGTACTATTCATGAAAAGTCTTTGCTATATGATTCATTTGTTTACTCATGTCATTTACCATTGTTTTGATCGCTGCATTCATTACATGTGTTTACAATAGTATGATCAAGGTTATGATGGCATGTCACTCCAGAAATTATCTTTGTTATCGTTTACCTGCTCGGGACGAGCAGAAACTAAGCTTGGGGATGCTGATACGTCTCCGACGTATCGATAATTTCTTATGTTCCATGCCACATTATTGATGATATCTACATGTTTTATGCATACTTTATGTCATTATTATGCGTTTTCCGGAACTAACCTATTGACGAGATGCCGAAGGGCCAGTTGCTGTTTTCTGCTGTTTTTGGTTTTAGAAATCCTAGTAAGGAAATATTCTCGGAATCGGACGAAATCAACGCCCAGCATCTTAGAATCCCCGGAAGCATCCAGAACACCCGAGAGAGGCCAGAGGGGGGCCACAGGCCCACCAGATGGTAGGCCGGCGTGGCCTGGGGGTGGCCCGCGCCCCCCTATGGTGTCGTCGCCTCGTTGACCTTCTGACGCCGCCTCTTCGCCTATTTAAGGGTCCTCGACCTAAAACTTCGAGACGGAAAAGCCACGGTACGAGAAACCATCCAGAGCCGCCGCCATCGCGAAGCCAAGATCTGGGGGACAGGAGTCTCTGTTCCGGCACGCCACCGGGACGGGGAAGTGCCCCCGGAAGGCTTCTCCATCGACACTGCTGCCATCTCCACCGCCATCTTCATCAACGCTGCTGTCTCCCATGAGGAGGGAGTAGTTCTCCATCGAGGTTCGGGGCTGTACCGGTAGCTATGTGGTTAATCTCTCTCCTATGTACTTCAATACAATGATCTCATGAGCTGCCTTACATGATTGAGATTCATATGAGTTTTGTATCACTATTCATCTATGTGCTACTCTAGTGATGTTATTAAAGTACTCTATTCCTCCTGCATGGTGTAAAGGTGGCAGTGTGTGCATCATGTAGTACTTGGCGTAGTTTATGATTGTGATCTCTTGTAGATTATGAAGTTAACTATTACTATGATGGTATTGATGTGATCTATTTGGTTGTGTTGATCTATCTTGCACTCTAAGGTTATTTAAATATGAACATCGAATATTGTGGAGCTTGTTAACTCCGGCATTGAGGGTTCGTGTAATCCTACACAGTTAGTGGTGTTCATCATCCAACAAGATGGTGTAGAGTCTAGCATTTATCTATTTATTCTGTTATTTGATCAATGTTGAGAGTGTCCACTAGTGAAAGTATGATCCCTAGGCCTTGTTCCTAAATACTGCTATCGCTGCTTGTTTACTGTTTTACTGTGTTTTTACTGCCTGCAATATTACCACCATCGATCACACGCTAGTCCTGGGTAGCAAAGCACTTTTCTGGTGTCGTTGCTACTGCTCATATTTATTCATACCACCTGTATTTCACTATCTCTTCGCCGAACTAGTGCACCTATTTGGTGTGTTGGGGACACAAGAGACTTCTTGCTTTGTGGTTGCAGGGTTGCATGAGAGGGATATCTTTGACCTCTTCCTCCCTGAGATCGATAAACCTTGGGTGATCCACTTAAGGGAAACTTGCTGCTGTTCTACAAACCTCTGCTCTTGGAGGCCCAACACTGTCTACAAGAATAGAAGCTCCCGTAGACATCAATCAAATAAATGATTTGTGGACAAAGGATTGATTTTGAACAATGATAAACCAACTACAAACAAAGAAGTTATGATGGGCCCTGACTCCGTTAAAATGGCTATACGCCATGAAATCCATGATAGATGAATACTTTTTGAAAGTAAATGAATCTATAAAATTGATGGACTTGGATGGAATATCCTTGAAGAGTTGTCTACGATAAGATTAGATCTTCCGTAGCAATACTTATAGTCTATGAGGATTATTCTAGTAATTGCTACATATTTCTTTTATGAGATATGCTAAGTAGGATGGCAAAATACATTACTTAACAGAAGTGTGTAGTAAAGGTGTATACAAGATACAACCAAGAGTTTTGCTGGTCCGTGGAATACTAGATAGGTATACAAACTTCAATTGGATGAAGTGAGTATCGCGGAGTTGGAATCTTCACCGAATGAAATAGTCAAAAAGTTTTTGATTTCATCAGAAACGATGAAGATGCTTGCATTTGCAAGAAATTAAGTGGGAGCGCTGAGACATATTTATAACTAGATAATATCCCGCGCGTTGCCGCGGAATCATGTGGCGCAAAAATTAGGCTACCAAAGTTCAGGAAAAAAAACTTAAATCTTAATAAAAAAATGTGTATAATTACACAATATCTCCACCCGTTACATAATTCTGCTATGCACCAAAATACCTACTTACAATTGGATTGTCCTCTTTAGTTAACAGCAGTAGACATGTAAGATACATCGTAACATTTGTATGTAGAATCTATTCCCCACTCTTCCCAAAATTTCTGAAAGACAAATATTATGAAAATTAAAATGACTCTTATCAGTTAGATGTAAAACACCTGCTAAGTATAAAAATGATGTCGTTGCAAGCAAGAATTTAAATAATAAACTGGTAAACTACTATCAAATATATAGTGGTAAATCCAGAATGTTTAAAATGTTGATCATCATATACATAAATTCTGCAAAACCTAAAAGATATTCTTTTTTGGTGAAGTAAAGATATCAGACAAATAAAAAAGATCTAGAATTGTGAACCTGTAAAACAACTATATGGAACTGAAGATCGGCATTGCACATGTTTTTTTTCTCTAGTCGTTCCATGGTCTGGTGCTCATTACTCATCGGCAAGGTGCATACTACATCTCAACAGGTGTAGATATAGAAGAAGAACAACTCCAATTATTGGAACAAACTCTTGAGAAAATATGCAGGTCTGAGATGCAAGAGGAGAAATCTGCTTGTCACAAAACATGAAAAAGAATTACCTGCATGCATAGATTTGGGTGAGGTTACAACGAAGTTGCACATTGGGCATGTAGGCAGAAGTGCACAGAGTGAGTTATTTGCTTTGGACATCGTTGATCATCTTCACTCTTTTGGAATATGTCATAAGACGGCAAGTATATGCATAGCACGTACATATACTCAACACACATGGAAGAATCATGCGAACCACAATTGCAGATTGGAGCCTCTCGATGAACTCCAGATGGCAATAGAGATACCGCGACCCAAAAAAGCCAGAAGACATCCAGCAGAAAACGTCAAGGTAGGATAGCCACCCTCGGCGCTAGCAGATTCAGCGGATGCATTCATTGCACGATCGATCCGGAGAAGCAAAAAATTCATGCAGCTTGTACCTGGCGACATTGAGGAAGAGGAAGAAGGGTGAGGTGGAAGAATAGGGGCAGAGAAGAGGAATTGAGGAAGGATTAGTAAACCCCAAGGAAGAGGAGAGGTCCTCAATACGTGGAGGTTTCAATTGCAGTATTAATGAGTATTAATGAAGGGAACCGTAATGGTGTGCCCCTCAGATTGTTGGGGAGAGGAATAGTCAAGTCGAGTGCGTCACACGGAGATTAACCAATGGAGAAGAGGAAGGGGTTGCATATTTCACGAGACAAAAGAAAGTAATGGGCCGGTTTGTGAGCAGCATAATGGTGGGTGTGACAGGAGAGAATCATAAAGTAATTATTTTGATGTGTTACGGTGGATGACATGGTGGAGATGATGTGGGAGGCTCAAATGACATGGCAAGTTATGATTGGCTAGAGATGCTTGATGAGGTGGATAGGCTGCATGTGAAGAGAAATGGGATCACCTATTAAGAATAGAAAGATACTTATGTAGATGACATATAGTTGGTTATAAATGATGTAATTATATACTTGATTAAAAGGTTTCATTGAGAAACTAACTTCAATGAAAGGATATGGACTGAAACATATTTAGTGTCAAGATCTATGAAGATAGATTGAAACACATAATAAGTTTAAGTCAAAGTACATAGAATGGATATTGAAGTAGTTCAATATAGAAATATTAAGAAAATGTTCTTGTCATGTGAAGGTTTAACAAAGACTTGAGTGTATCTGACACTCGATGAGTAAAAACACATGAGTGATTTTAGATCATGAATAATATGTACAAAATCAGATATCTTGTGCTCTAAAAAGTTAGGAGCATATAGCAGAATGATTCATGTGATGAGTATTGAACAACAGTAAGAATATCCTTGAGTACTTTAGAAGAACCAAGGATATCTATATATATAATTTTGTACGGAGAAATGACAAACAAATCGCTGTAAGGTGTTGCACCGATATTGGTTTGGTCACATATAAAATACGATTTCAATCTCAAATTTGACTAAGTGTTGTTTAAAAGGTAGCACAATGAGCTAGAAGTTGTCTATGTTAGATTTAGAAGAGTTCTAAATATTGTGACGGATTATACAAATGAAGGCAGAGTATGTCATTATTTTGACAATGACTGAGGATGTTAAGTCAAGAGGTTCTTTGAGAACTTGGTGTAGTTCCGATAGTGTCAGAACTTTGAAGCTATATTGTATATGACAATATTAGTGACATATTTCAGACCGCGGAATTAAGGTTCCACCAGAGGACTGAACATATATAATTATGCCGACTCATTTAGAGAATGAGTGATGCGTTGAGACGCAAATGAATTGCAAAATACATACGTTTCTGAGCGTGTCAGCTCCGTTGACTAAAACCTCTCCCGTGAGCAAAACATGATAAAACACCGGAAGGCCAAGATGTTATATCTTTACAAATGTAAACTAGATTATTGACTCTAGTGCAAGTGGGAGACTGTTGGAGGTATGCCCAAGAGGCAATAATAAAATGGTTATTATAATATATCTTTGAGTTTATGATAATGTTTACATACCATGCTATAATTGTATTAACCGAAACATTGATACATGTGTGTTATGTGAACAACAAGGAGTCCCTAGTAAGCCTCTTGTATAACTAGCTTGTTGACTAATAGATGATCATGGTTTCGTGATCATGAACATTGGATGTTATTAATAACAAGGTTATGTCATTATATGAATGATGTAATGGACACACCCAATTAAGTGTAGCATAAGATCACGTCATTAAGTTATTTGCTATAAGCTTTCGATACATAGTTACCTAGTCCTTATGACCATGAGATCATGTAAATCACTTATACCGGAAAGGTACTTTGATTACATCAAACGCCACTGCATAAATGGGTGGTTATAAAGGTGGGATTAAGTATCTGGAAAGTATGAGTTGAGGCATATGGATCAACAGTGGGATTTGTCCATCCCGATGACGGATAGATATACTCTGGGCCCTCTCGGTGGAATGTCGTCTAATGTCTTGCAAGCATATGAATAAGTTCATAAGAGACCACATACCACGGTACGAGTAAAGAGTACTTGTCAGGAGACGAGGTTGAACAAGGTATAGAGTGATACCGATGATCAAACCTCGGACAAGTAAAATATCGTTTGACAAAGGGAATTGGTATCGTATGTGAATGGTTCATTCGATCACTAAAGTCATCGTTGAATATGTGGGAGCCATTATGGATCTCCAGATCCCGCTATTGGTTATTGGTCGGAGAGAGTTCTCAACCATGTCCACATAGTTCGCGAACCGTAGGGTGACACACTTAAGATTTGATGTTGTAATAGTAGAACTTGAATATGGAATGGAGTTCGAAGTATTGTTCGAAGTCTCGTATGGGATCCCGGACATCACGAGGAGTTCCAGAATGGTCCGGAGAATAAGATTCATATATAGGAAGTCATTTTATAAGTTTGAAAATGATCCGGTGAAATTTTGGAAGGTTCTAGAAGGTTCTAGAAAAGTCCGGAAGAAGTCACTTCGGAAGGCGGACTCCCGGTGGGACTCCACCACCCATGGCCGGCCAACCCTAGTGGGGGGAGTCCAAGGTGGACTCCACCAAGGGGGCCGTGCACCCCCCCTCATGGAAGGGTGGGAGTCCCACTTGAGGTGGGAGTCCCTCCTTGGGTAGGTTTCCCTACACATGGAAGGTTTTGGGTTGGGGTCTTATTCGAAGACTTGTAGTCCAACACTTGGGGGTTCCACCTATATAATGAGGGGCATAGGGGAGGGGTCCGGCCACCACAACCACACCACCTTGGCCGCACCCAAGGAGGCCGGCCACCCCCTCTCCCAAACCCTAGCCGCCCCCCCTCTCCTCCACCTCTCCCGCAACGCTTAGCAAAGATCCGCCGGAGTTCTCCATCGCCACCGCCACCATGCCGTCATGCTGCCGGATTCAAGGAGGAGCTACTACTTCCGCTGCCCGCTAGAACGGGGAGAAGGACGTCGTCTTCATCAACACCGAACGTGTGATCGAGTACGGAGGTGCTGCCAGATCGTGGCACCGTGATCAAGATCTTCTACGCGCTTTTGCAAGCGGCAAGTGATCGTCTACCGCAGCAATAAGAGCCTACTCTTATAGGCTTTGGAAATCTTCAAGGGTGAGTCTCGATCATCCCCTCGTTGCTCCCGTCTTCTAGATTGCATCTTAGCTTGGATTGCGTTCTCGCGGTAGGAATTTTTTTGTTTTCTATGCAACAAATCCCTACACATGGATATGTGAATATGCACTCAAGAAGAAGCTCTCCAATAGTGGAGTATAGGGGAGAAATTTGCAAGACTTTATCAAGCAAGCACAATCAAGAAAGGTGTTATATCTTGTTGCAGTCAAGATCGTCATCATCGAGCTCAAGTGGAATGCGCAAGGTTAAGGTTTTCTATTTTTAGGGTTTCTTTCTTATCGGTCTCGTGGTTTTAGTTGGGAGACCGGTTTATAGGATAGTGGTCGTACTATCTAGAGGGCTCTCGAGCGAGTAACTCAATCGTATCATTCAGAGAGAGCTCAAACCGTTGCATCCTTGCATCATATTTATTGATTGTTATTTGTATCTTATCCATGTTGTGTTTTAGATCTTGTGCTTACTCTCACGACAAGCTCTAGTTCATCAAATACGGATTTCACATGAAATACTTGTTGTGTTTCGATATTGAAGTTTTTTCCGATTCTTCGTGTTAAGAGGTTTCACTCTAAAATCCATAGATAAATCTACCCCACTTCTTCTTAAGTTTTTCACCCTTCGTTGGGTATCTATTGTCATTCTCTTTACAACAAAATTGGTTTCACCTAAATCCGAGTTTCCTAACTCAAGTTGTTGCATTTTCCATATTAGAGTTTTTACCGATTTTTCTTTATATATAGGTAAAACCTTTTTTCTATCCTCCCTTTCTTTATTATGATGTTTCTATGCATATTGTTGTAGATCTTGTTGTTGTGATTTCAATGAGCCCAAAATCATCGAAATCCGAGTCCGGATGCAAAAGTTTTTAAGATTTTGTATCGGGTCTTTAGGTATACACAGGGAGGGCGGCACTGCCGCCCAGAAAGGGTAGCACTTCTGCCCAGACAAGGGCAGCCCTGTCGTTAGGCCCGGGGCAGCACTGCCGCCCAGAGAGGGGCAGGACTGCCGCCCAGACACGATTTGGCCATAATGGGCAGAATTTTGGGGACCCTTTTAAAGGCCTTCTTCCTCCTCTCTCTTCCTACTTATTCTTCCCCAATTTCTCTCCTCCATTGCCAACATTTGAGAGCTTCCTATCCCTCTAATCCCTCCATGATTCTTGCACCTATTTGAGGGAAAAGAGAGAGGAGATCTAGATCTATAATCCCACCAATCAAATTCTCCTCTTTGTGAGGGAATCTCTAGATCTAGTTCTTGGAGATAAATTTGGTGTTCTTCCTCCTATTTTTTCTTCCTCTCTTATTCCTCCAATATCTTTTGTAGCTTTGTTGGAATTTGAGAGAGAAGAATTTGAGCATCTTTGCGGTGTTCTTGCCATTGCATTTGGTGCATCAGTTTGAGTTCTCCACGGCGATTCGCGGAAGTGAAAGTGAGAAGGTTCTTCCTCTTCGGTTCTTGGAACCCTAGATGGCTTTGTGTCTTTTTGGTGTTCTTTGGGCCTCCAATTAAGTTGTGGATATTGCATCAAATTTATAGCTTTGTGGATACTTGGGACCTCCAATTAAGTTGTGGAGATTCTTCAAGTGTGAGGCCTTAGTGGAGATTTCTTGGGAGCCTCCAATTAAATTGTGGAGATTGCCCAAGCTTTGTGTGGGTTCGGTGACCACCCTCAAGGTTCAATAGTGGATCGGGGATTTCCCTTTTAGTGGGAAGGCTCGAGGAAAATACGGTTAGGCATTCGTGGCGTTTGGAGTGCTTTTGCCTCCACACCTCTCCAACAGAGAGTAGCACTCGCAAAAGTGTGAACTTCGGGATACATCATCGTATCTGCGTCACCTCGGTTATTCCTATACCCGAGTTACTTATGCACTTTACTTTGTGATAGCCTTCGTTCTTGAAGTTATATATCTTGCTATCCCATAGTTGTCTGTTTTGCTTAGCATAAGTTGTAGGTGCACATAGGTGAACCCTAATTATATAGATTTTGTGCTTGACAAATTAAACGCTAGTTTTATTCCGTATTTGTTAAGCCATAATCGTAAAAAAATTAAACGCCTATTCACCCCGCCCCCCTCTAGGCGGCATCCGTGTACTTGCAACCACTCAATGCACTTTGCACTCTTACCTTTCATTTTTCATATACGGTAATCAATCACCGTATCAATCATCGTTGATGCATGGTAATCAATACATGCTATCCAATCCTGTCCTCTGCTCGGGAATTTCCGGTCTTCGTAGTTGCGGCTATGCTTGGATTCGGCATCAGTGCTCGAGGCTTCCTACCTATGCATGCGCACATAAGATTCAAGGTATTTGAGTATTTGAGCAGTATTTGTTCCTAAGAACTTCGATCTTGATGTTCTCAATGAATTAATAGAGGTCATAGATTATTCCGGTCTTAATATCACCTTATTACACAATAAAAGCACAACATGAATGTTGTTTTTCTTTACTTGAATTCATCTCAAATGTGCCAGCTATTTCATTTTAGTAATGTTTGTGAAATGTCTAACCATAGGTTGGTAGATATGTGTTCTGTCACCACTCCTTTTATGTTGTTTGGCACCGTATATTTGTTTGGATCGTCTCATTTTGTTCTACTTTATTAGTATTATTGTTGCCGGGTTTTCTTTTCTTATAGATATCTCTGATCACATTCTCATTTTGTTCTACAATAGGCTCGTTGTACCTACAAAATAGTTAGGAAACTATGGTCATAAACTGAACATATCTTAACCAAGCATGTTCTTGCTTTCCTACACTATGAGTTCACGCAGCTACTTGGCATACCCTGGGCCTGCAAAGATGGTCCATATGGAAATCTAAAGTTTAGCACAAGGATCACTTATTTCTAGTCTCCAGTGTAGCCGGTGAGTGAACAGAGAACAATCACATATCTAGCCGAGGAATGAAGAGAATTGAACCAACGCAGTAATGTAAAAGATCATGTTGTGGTGAGCAAGCATGTGCCATTATTATTGACCATGAAGTTCAGGATACTATTGACAGGTAAAAGTTCTAGCCATACTTACCCAACCATGAGAACCAAGTGCTAGCTTGGTAGCTTGTGCTATGGGTGCTGAGTCGAACCCACCCAAGTTTGAATCCCCACCGAAGCGGTAGTTTGTAGGAGGGTGGGCTAAACAGGTTCATTCGTAGCGAGAAATCGTTGAAGTCTCGTCCTATCTAACAGTGTATAGCTAAGGAAAGGATCATTTTCCCATTGGTCAATATTGCATACTTGACCAACTAGAATAATGGAGTGTTCCCAATGCTTTATAAACTGACTGAACCCCATTTCAAAGAAAACCTTATTGCAGCCGGTTTGAAACCAATTGAGATCATACTATTTAGTGTAGTTCTTTATTCCTCAAGTGGGTGGCCAAACTCCGCAGAACCAGCTCAGAAAGCATGTTTTGTAGTAGTGTACTAAATCCACTTCACGGTTGTCTATGTATTAATATACGGTCAAAATCCAAAGTAAAACTATTCCAAGTACGAGGATCAAATGCAGAGGACTCACAGAGTTATCTTGTTCCTGGGCCCCAAATATCATTATCCTGAACACATCCTACAAGGAGAACACAACCAACCAGAAGACCAGAGGCAGAGGATAATCGACCCTACTAGATGAATCTCGAAACCACAGTATCATCGTTGATCACGGCCTCTGTCAGTTCCACTCACTTTTCCTTTTCTGGTGTATCTCACTCCTACGTCACAACACATCATGTATATATCATACTTTTCCATGATGTAGAATCTAATTTTTTTTATCAGCTCTCTTGCAATGCTAAACAGTTATCATTAAAACTATCAGTCACACTATGTGCACATACCTGGGGAAAACATATATCAAAATGGAGGCACCAATGTTGGTGTCGGCGTTATATATTGAGACTTTATGTAATTGATGTGCACAAGTAGGTAAAGTGGCAGGTGTATTTATCATCCCACGTGAATTTCAAGCACTTATTTCAACACATTTTATTTTGTCCAGTATGCTCAGATATTTCAGTTTCATGGTGTGCCTTGGCCTTTCATTTTTTTATCTTAAAGGAAATTCCATCGATCTATTAATAATAATCAACAGTAGTAAAAAAATATCCCAAAAGAAAATAAAAATATAAATTGGTAATCGGACCACCTATCGACGACTGCAAACACTAGCACAAGCCGAAGGTGAGCCGCCATCCTCACACCTCCAACCCCGGAGCAGGGCAAAACTTATCGTAGTACATCTTATTATAGTAGACATAAGGGAAATCGTCATGCTAAGGCCGCAACGGACCAACGAACCAATGCACCAGAGGAGAAACCATTGCCAATGATGAACACCATTCGAAAGAGACTGGCATCAAACCACACCAAAAAAACACGAAAATCGACTGGGGTCCAGGAGATCCGACGAGCACACAACTCCATGCGCCCTCTACCACCGCTAGAAACACCGCCGGAGTGAGGATATAGCGTGGAGGACCTTATTCTGACTTCAGGATATAGCTGTCGCCTCACCATCCCAAAAATACACCTAAAATACAAACTAAATTAATAACGGAACTCCCTGCCGGTGAGGAGTCGTGGTTCGCCACCCTCCAATGCCCCAAGACCACCGGATATGGGGCGAACGGGTGGCGTCACCGGCGAGGAGAATGGAGCCCTAGATGGGTTTTGTGGCTACCATCGCTGAAAGGAAAACATGTCACCTCTAGGGGGTGAATAGGCATTTTAAAAATAATTATGGATTTTGCTTATAATAATGTGGAATTAAACTAATGTATATTTTGCAAACACAGATCCTAAATGAGCTAGGCATAACTAAGTGCACCAACAACAAGTTAAGCTAAGCAAGACAACACAAGAGATAAGCAAGACATAAGTACTTCAAGCATGATGACTATCACAAAGAAAGTAACTTGGGTATAGAGATAACCGAGCCACACGAAGACGGACATGTGTGTTCCCTCACACGAAGTGACGTACGTCACTTTGGAGAGATGCAGGCCACTACGAATGTCTCCCAAACTCCACAAAAACTCATCTTCTACTCCAAGCCAATTTCATGAAGGACAAAGGCTCTTTTCTTATGGCTAGCTTTTTCTCCACTCCGGAGATCGCAAGCTCCACAACCTCCACAAATGAGAAGTTTGGGTCTCTTCACAATCTTTCACGAAGAGGTCACTGGAGCACCAACCGCCAATCCAACTAGGAGGTCACCCTCCAAGAGTAACAAACTCACAGTATCTTACTCGAACTAATCACAATGGAGATCTCGACACTAGGCAAGGAGCAAAGCAAGAACACCAAAGGTGTTAAAATCCTTCACACTCAAATCCCACCAAAACAATAAGTGCTAGGGAGGAATTAGAGAGGAAGAACAAAGGAGGAAATCAAGAAATGACTCCAAGATCAAGATCCCAAGAGTTCCCCTCATTTAGAGGAGAAATTGATTGATGGATATTGTAGATGTAGATCTCCTCTTCCAAATCCCACAAGAAGATGCAAGAATAATATGACGGAATAGAGAGCAAGCAAACTTTTGAGGTTAAACAATGGAGTATGAGAGAGAGAGGAAAAAGGAATGGTTTAGCTTACCTCCTCAAGGAGGAAGAAGGGTCATTTGTAGTCCAACGGGGGAAACTAGCCGTTTGGGGAAATTCTTGTTACCCAAACCGGAAGTAAGTTCGGCGGTGCCGACCCTCCTGCCAGACTGGACCGGTGTACCAACTGGTAGACCGGAATTCTCGCCGGATTGGATACCAATGCACAAGATTGGACTAGCTCAAACTGACACGCGAGTTTCCACACCGGATTGAATCATGCGAGCAGGAACCAGTTCGGTGGCCACCGGAATCGCACTTTATATATCCATTCGACATATACCAGAAAATTTTGGCGGCTGCCGACTGATTCCGCTGGTGATACGACACCGCCGGTTTCCACACTGGTTTCGCAGAACCCCCTCAAAATATAGTTTTATCGAAAGAACTAAATTTTTACAAAGTTCTGAACTCTGATTGAGATGAAACCAATTTTGTTGGAAAGATAACAAAGAATAGAACCCCAACAAAAACCAATTTTGTTAGGAACTATAAAAGGATATTTTTTTACATGATTTTAGAGGTGAAACCTCTCCACATGAACCGGTAAAAACATCCAAACTTAAAATGTAATAAAGATGCATACTAATTCTATTTTAAATGGACTTGAGATTATTGGAAAGCTAGCCACACGCATAAGGACCACAAACAGAAAACACCAGGAAGCAATAAAAATAAGGGCATGCAAAGTATGCAAAGGGTTGAGCTCCCTAAGACGATGCGATCAAGTTACCCAACCGGAAAGCACATCCTCGCGTGTTCATTATCACCGAATGGATGACATGCAAGTTTCAAGCATAAGATCTTCTCGAGATGCTCATCTTGAACTTGCCCTTCTCAACCTTGACGACCGTCACCACTTGATTCCATCCTCTCATGGATTATATATATGAGATCTTGCTTTTTATACATGTCCATATATGATGGGTTCGTTCACAACGCATAATTGACAATACTTATTATACCACAAGATCACATTATCCATGTGGTACATTCTTTATGATTCATGTGTAGACCAATTTGAATCCAATCTCCGCTCTTAGTTTTTTTTCAACCTTGTGTCTTCTCATGCTATATCATAATAACTTGATCATCCATTGCTTAACACATAAGCTAGAGCATAGCTAAAAATAGTTCCACACAAGAACTCCATCTTTATTTCCTTTCTTGATCATATCATAATTTTCTCATCAAATTGATGATCTTGATGCTAATACTCGAGGTATATATTTATCTTCATTGTATCCACACTTTAATCCAACACATGGGTTACAAACATTACCTACGAAATATTTCTTCATATAAAATCAATAAAAGCATTAGTTCATAAGGATTGCCATTAATTACCAAAACCGTTTATAGAGGCAATATACCCTTACAACCGCCTCCTGATCGCCTGTCTTGGCAGGTACGGTTCAGTCGGCCCTCGGTAGAATTTCAACTAGAGTACTACTCAAACCTTGGTATCTGGTAAAAAATGGTCACAAAATCCACAAAGATGGCATGACACTAAAGATCTTCTGGAAATTAGTCTGAGACATTAGTCTCGGTGGTGTGGAGATAATATTATTGGTTATAAACTGACAATGTTAGCATATTGTGAGGAAAATGGACGAGGCGTTGCTGGTGCCCTGGGGAAGTGCATTTGATAGTTGGTAATTGGTGTACATATGGTTTATTTATTGTTCCATTTTGTTTCACTATCCAAGTATGCTAAGACTTGTCATGCTAAGATAATTCTGCCTCATTGCCTTAGCCTGACAGTTTATTTTCTATATTTCATAAGCTAGCCAAGTACTAACGAAATATTTGTTACCCGACCAAATTGCGCATGAGACGTTGTACTAGTATGTGGCAGAACACAACTCCCGGCTACTATATATAAAGATGCAATGGTCGCCTCCGTACTCTGCCGGTGGCCACCCGTTTTGCCACCCGTTTTGTTATATGCAACACGTCATGAATTTTCCAAAAATTTCGTCTTAGGGCTCCTTTAATTCATATGATAGGAAAAATATAGTAATAGAAAAAGTATACAATTGGGTTGTCATGGCTACTTGAATTCTATGGGAAGATGAAGTGTGTTTGATTGTTGCAACAACAAAAAACTCATGAGGTATGAGCTCATGTTTTTTCCTATAAGATTTACACTACAAGATTTCTATAGGATTAATTCCTATAGGATATGTTCCTGTTAATCAAACAACTTGTGTAGGATATTTTCACATAGAATACTAATCCTACACGATTCATATACAATTCCTATGAAACGAGCCCTTAGGCATGGTAGCGTGGGAGGCTAGGATCCCGGCAGCGCCAAATTTTTGTTCAAAGTTGAAGGACGCCAGGACACATACACCTCGCCAAAGATCGTGTTATGGGAAGGAAATAAACCATTGTGTAGTGCTATTTATTGAATAGAGTCTCTAGAATGACATTTCATGAACATATCTGTTCCAAATTCTTTTTTTGTGGGCTTATCTGTTCGAAATTCATAAGACACAACTTGCGTCTTATTTATAGCTAGAAGTTGGAACCCGTTCGTTTTGCTTCGACTCTGAGCAAGTGATGCTTAAACGGAGGAAGACTCTCAAAATTTGAGATTAGGGACTACCTTCCTACTTGAGATAGTAAACTGACAGTTGTGTGCGTTTAAACACTACTAAGATGTTTGGTGTATAGCCAAAACCGTGAGGCATTTTTCTTTCAAACTAGTAACAAACCATAGGAAGTACCATAAAAAGTTGCTCACCATAATAACTTACGGAAAAAAAAAACTGTGTTCAAACTACCAAATCATGATAGATGGAACCAGGCATATATAGCCACACATCAAGACCGTAAAACAAACAGAACGCACGCTGCGCCAACGATGAAGCTGAGAAAAGTATGGCCATAAAGGCATCTCCAGCGGCGCGACGCAAACGGACGCTGAGCGACCGTTTGTGTCCGCCGTGACCGAAAATGTGTCTGGCACCACCTCCAGCGGGGCGACGCAAAGTGACCGGGCCATCCGCGGAGACGCAAACCTGGCCCAAATATGCGCCTCGGATGCGTCTCTGGCGGACGCTCGGCGGACGCGGAAAGTGTCCGCTCGCGGCTGGCGGACGTTTTGTCTGGCCCACCAGGCAGTGACGCAGCGTCGATGTGTTTTCTCCGCCAGTACTGACACTGAGGCGTCGCTTCGGCAGTCTGCGGTCGTGTAAATGGCGATGCCTCGCGTGCCGCGCGGCCGTCGCCTACCTCTGCGCACGTAGTAATGGCGATGCCACGCGTGGCGCGGCCGTGGCCCTGCCTCCGACCTATATAAACAGGGGCGCGAGCATCTCATCTCCTCCCCACTAAACCCTAGCCGCCGCTGCCGTAGTGCCGCTTCCGTTCAGCCTCCAGCAGATCCACCATGAGCAGCGCCGGACGCGGCCAGGCTGCCGCGTCTCCACCTCCACCTTCACCTCCCACTCCACCTCCCCCGGCCTCGAGCTCCGATGAGGAGTTCGACTCCGAAGACAGCACCGACCTCCTCCACCCGGTCAGGGACGCGGAGGCCCTGGCTGAAGCGGAGAAGGAAGCACAGGAGGAGCGGTCGGCCCATGCGGCGGTCGACGCCGAGCTGGAACAACGTAGGCTGGCGGCCGCCGCTGCAGCAGAGGACTCCGGCTCGGAGATATCTTTGTCCTCCGATGACCCTGATGCACCTACGCTGGAGGAGAGGGCTGCGGAGCAGAGGGCCATCGTCGAGTCTTTCGAGACACTCAAGGACGATGCCGCGAGCACGAGGCTGGAGCAGCGCCTGCAAGAGGACGCGGCGGCACACCGAGCCATAGCGGCCGCGCGGGAGGCGGCGGAGAAGCAGGCGGGCGTAGCAACGCAACAACGGTGCCGGCCCATCAGGAAGCAAGTAGTCTAGACCTATAGGTCTACTTTGTGTATAGTTTTTATGCATTTATATGTACTACTTTGAAAGTTTTTAACTATGTTGCAATTCAAAAATGGGTCGCCCCAGTGGGAGTACAGCCAGACGCAAACTGACGAGCGGACAAAATATGTCCGCGGGACGACGCAAACGAACGCTCGCGATCACTTTTAGACGTCTGAAATGCGTCGCGACGGTGGAAATGCCCTAAGCAACAGCACATCTTAACCAAACATGGTCTTGCTATCGAGTTCACGCACAGTGAAAAAAAGAGTTGTGCCGCTGATTGGCGTGCACCTCATCCGGAAAGATGGTCCTCGTTCTACAAAGGGGTCAAGACTGTGGCGAGCATGTGCCATCATCAAGGGGCAAATGATACTCACAGTACATGCCAGCTGCAATATTAACCATCTTGTACTATTGCGTCGGATGTTACTGCCCTAGAGACCCTACCATAGTAACATGAATATCTCAGCGGCCAATGCGAGCTTAATGATGCACCTGGCTGATGATCAATTGACCACCTATGGCTACGGCCAAGCGCATACAGAGCCTGTATACTGCAAAGCATGGAAGTAAGTTCGGAAAATAGGACAAATAAAAGAAGAATGGTTTTAGCACATGGAAGCATATGCTCCTTTTATTTTGAATTGCATGCTACACATATTTTGAATTTTTTTAAATTAAACGAAAAATCCGTACATACATCTTCACTACATGCTCACAAAGTCGTTTTTCATGAAAAACTTATTATGTGATATGTGTAAAAAAAAAGACAAAATTCAATACTAAAAATAAGGCTTTTCAAAATATAAATTCTCTTTTTACACAGAACACAAAAAATATCGGTTCCTCCCGAAACTTGACAAATACAGGTATTTTGTGGAGATGTACATGTAGAACTTTTTATCAAAAAATTTCAATATTTTAAAATATAATTTTTTGATAAAGAGAGCATACACACCAAGCCACCAAGGAGCCAAACTAAATTTAAAAGTCACCTAACATGAAGTCACAAACAATGCGCTTATGTTTAACATGCGGCTTGTTTGATCCCTTTCACGTCATAACTTGGCCCTACATTGGTCAAACTAATTCTAACTTTCGTACTCACATAGACCAATCTTCTGAAACACGCAACGTTACAAAATATTCAAACCTCAAACTCATTGTACAAAGCAGCGGCAACGTCCGCTGACATGCTTTCTCCATGGGCGCATCA
Organism: Lolium perenne; assembly: GCF_019359855.2. Lineage (NCBI taxonomy): Eukaryota > Viridiplantae > Streptophyta > Magnoliopsida > Poales > Poaceae > Lolium > Lolium perenne. The sequence continues at coordinate 196,776,071 of NC_067245.2, forward strand.
ACAAAAACACACATGCCAGTCAGCTCTAAGCACTACCGTACCATAGTTACTTATGCACCATTCTAATCTGGACAACTCTATTTTCACCCTTTTCGTGTATCATCAGGAACCATTTCTCACAGAAAAGAACCAAAACCAAAGGACCCATTTTAGTCGCACAACATAGCAAGAGGCTCAACAAAATAATGATACCAACACAATGCATCTTAACTATCTGATTTTTCTTGGCAAAACGAAATAGGCAAAGTACATTGCAAAATTGAGGTGCGGTACAGCGTTAAGTTAATTCTCACAACAGCTGCCACTCGTAACCTACTCCTCCTGCAACGCCTTCATCAAGTATAGTCTGTTGAAATTCTGGCCAGCAACCCTGAAATAGTAACAGCAACAATAAATATGAGTGCCTAGCATATCAACACCAATGATAGATATAGCCAACACACAAAAAAACGAGGATAGGCCTAGGAATGTTACAGAATCCATACCCATTGATGTGGTTGCAGTAACTGGAGATCTGGTTGGTTACGAGATAACCCTCCAAACGTGATGGCTCGGGAAGTGGCTTGAAGATAGGGTTGGATGGATCCTCTTCTGGCAATGGCTCCTCACCAGCATTTTTTCTCGCAATGTTCTCTTGCCTGTAGTAACACAAATATTTAGTGCGTGTTAATTGGCAACATATTTGCTTGTTTCTGGTCTTCTGGACGGCACTTTCGTTGAATGATCCAAGAGCTAATTCACTATATCAGCCATGGATAAACATTTGCTTTACCTTCTCTTTTGGATCCATGCCTGCTGCTGTGTCTGTTGCCTTCCTAGGTTGCGGTAATAATATTGGAACTACATCACATGGAAAACCCTCGGTCAAACAAATAGATTTGTCACTTTAATCATATATAGTTGCTCTCAAGAAAATTACCTTGTTTTGCTCTGATGAAAGACCATCCATGCATCCAATCATAAATTCCAAGTTTCTTTCCATAAAGGGCGCAGTCGACAACTTAAGACGGTCAAAGTCACACTGGAACAAGAAATGTAAAAGATAAAACTCCAGGAAATACTAAGAGGCACCAAAGACAGCAAATTTTCTACAAAAGCATTTGCAAAAAACTAAAATCACAACCTGTGAAACAGGTGACTCGGGTTCCAGCTCTTTCATGAAGGCACTGACAAGCGCGGAGTTGGACACTTTAATCTGTACAGATAAAAAATAAAGGACACCTAAGATATATTTAAACACCATGACTAAAAAATGGACACATAAGATATATTTAAACACCATGACTAAAAAATGGAAGATATATGAGTAAATACCGGTATCTCCTCGAAAATATCAACCCATGATAGTTTCTTTTCCCTTAACCTGTAATAATACAGAGTCATTTGCAGATACAATATAGGCGATTTATTACAAGCATTGATTCACAGAAACAAGACCGTACTTCTCTCCAGTTAAACCATTGTTACGATAAAGATCCATAAATGAGTCTGTAAGCTTCAGGGCTTTGAGAGCTAACACTCCTTGACTAGACCTAGATGGGTCATACACGATGCACACGCATCTCCGGATGTTTTCCTGTGAGATGTAAATGTTATACCAACATGGAAAATAAAAGACCACATATATAAAAAAACATGATACTTGTGAAGTATAAACCTGATACTGGAAAATGGTTAAAACTCAGATTTCACAAGTATGAAGCTTACACTAAAATTCATTCACGTGGACTTGTTTAACCATATTGCATTGGTTTTTGTTCTTGTGAAGTATTTGGATCTTGAAAACAAATATTGATATCCGTTAAATTTTAGTGCCTACTTAAAATCCAATTAACCTGAAAAACCCAAATCTTCATACTTGTGAAAAGTTACACAATTTACTTTTTTGTCACAGGACATGATTATCAGATTACTTGTGAAAAGTTACAGTTCACTTTTTGTCACAGCACATGATTACCAGATTATACCACTGATGTGTGCATGGTGGAAATTAACTTGGGAGAAGTGGGCTGATTAAAAGGCAGGGTTCCGCTAAAGATTTAGGGCTGGGGAGGTTAGTCCAATATTTGTGAAATGTTCAAACACTAAAATGCAGCTATCTTCCTCAACAGCAAAAAATGCAGCTTGTTTCTTTTTGCCATACCTGATAGTTCATAAATGTTTCAATCAGCTCTACAGTTTGGAAAGAACCAAGCAAGCAAGACTGGTACCTGTAAACATAGGTACAAGCAAAAGGAATGTAAATGTATGCACAGCAGCTTATTACATTGATGTATTAAATCTTGTAACGGAGTATATCAAGAATGGCAGTAGAAGGCTAGAAGCTGCAGCATAACGGCAACATAATAGGAAACCTCGATAATGTTGGTTAAACAATAGCAGCACATACTCGTGTAGATCAAGATGAAATATGGGTTGACAAGCACCACGACTCACAAACTCTTAATGATATACATAGTGTTGCAATGAGGCATATACAGTGTTTTCAACAAGACTTGTTATCTGTAAACAAGGGAACTATTATATCCAACAGCTTGAATCCTAACACTCGGATTTCCCTAGTAAACATCCAGGAGTTTAGGATCAATTAACGGAAGTATGAGCTTGGATGTTGGTCCGCATGACAAACAAATCTAGCAACCTCCCATATACTAGTGTTTCAGAAAGATGAATAAATGAAATCGTCAATTTGAAAAGACAAATCTAGTTAAGAACTTTGAAATAATGTAAAACCATAAAAGTTCTGGTAGAATGCACACCTATTGGCTATGCCCAACACTATTTCGTTCTCAATACCAACAGCAGTACCATACTGCATTAGTAAGTGAAGATATCGCAATTATGTATGGCTGCAATATCTCCCGCAATTATGTTTGGCTGCAATATTTTCCGCAATTATGTTTGGCTGCAATATTTCCTACAGGCCTACAATGCCATCAATATACAGAAAAACAACAACACAAATCATACAGATTGTCAATTTAAAAAAATGCGAAAAAACAACAGCACGCATCATGCAGCTGGTCAATTAAAAACAATGAAACCATCGCATTCAGCATGTATGTCAGTGCACTATACTCAGCAGTTGTTAAGTCATGCAAGATGAAGGAACATAAATAAATGAAGATATGTGAATTTGTCAACACCCACGACAAATATCTCAACATGACACTAACTATTCCATAATGAACTGAATATGATAATGAATTCGGATGGAACAGCTGCACATACCATCCAACAGTGTTATTGTCAACATTAACCTCCCTCAGGCACCTCATCATCTCAAGCTGATAGTTCGCACCATCTGCATCTGCTTCCTCGTCATCCTCTCTTGTCTGTAGTGATAAAGGTAGGTTTTAGTTTCCTATAAAAACAGCTAAATCACAAATATCCTGGAAGTAACACTGCCAATAATGATAAGGACTCACAGGGAAAGGGAAACAGTTGGTCACTTCCAGAACACTACCAACATCCAAACCAAGCAGTTGACCTGTAACCAGAGCAGGCGCAAACTCCTCACAATGCTTAATGATCTTCAGGACAGCCTGCATAGTAAGAGGCAAACAGATGATAATGAGAAGAAGTTACGCCAGCATAGTTCTCTATGTATAACAGAGGTCAGTTGCTAGTCATGGAAAACCAACTGATCCATCGCTAGTACATTGTAGCTGATGAAACTTGCTTAAAAAACAGGTGAAAGTTTTGGTTCGATGTCAAGCATTTGTAGGTTTTTTTAGACAAGTAGATATTTTGGTTTAACGGGATTGGGCTTGGAATAACATCTGAAACTAGAACAGCTACCTGGAGTTAAAGGAACACCATTATTAATCATATTCCTAGAAACCTGAGATACTATGTTGAACTGAATCTTAACACTCTATACATACCAAAGATGTGGAGTCAACTAATTTGGATCGGAGGGACTAGCACAAATTCCGTTTTTACATGCGCAAACATACTACTAATCAGAAGATTGATGTCCCAATAAGCTCGAAAGTTTACCCCGAGGAATTATGCTCAGATGTAGCAATAATACTCATCATACCGCGCATGAATGTCAAGAGGGAAACATGGAAGTGAACTGAAATGTGGCACTTCTACAGGGTGAGATATAGTATACAAGGAAACAGCGTCCATCTGGTGGACTTCCCGGATGCAAAACCAGCATCACACCCCAACCTAGATGCTGAGTAAAACCGTTTTTGCAGGGGCGTGCTTGTGGGAGGACGGGACTAAAACAGAGCTAGGCGCGAGCTTCGCCACATAAACAGATCCGTCGAAACGCGGGAGCTTCCATTACTTTCCTCTCACGCGTCAGCGGCCCAAATCAAACGAGCTAAACATAGCGGATGCGACGCGAGACTCCGCCGAACGAACGCAAGAGTGGGATAGGGGAGATCGAGAGCAATTACCAGGCCCTCCATCTGGACGGCGCGGAGCGGCGGCGCCGCCTCCTCGGTGACCGCCGTCATGGCCTGGAGGAACGACTTCCCTGCGGCCGCTGCTGCAGATCAGCCACCCGATGGCATCGAGAGTTAAGATCGAGCAATAAGATAGGGCGTGAGGCGGAGCAGACAAGATGGAGTTCGCGTCGCTTACGGTTCGCCATGGCTGCGCTCGGTGGTCGGCGGCGCGGGGCGGGGGCGGGAGAGGGCTTCGGAGGGACGGCGCGAGGTTGGGAGGGGGAGGATGTGCGGGCTAGGGTTTTGGTGTGGTGAGGCCAGAGGATTCTGTCCTGGTTGATGTGCGGCGCAGATTTGCTCCGGTTTCGGTGTTCTACCTTGTCAAAAAAACAAAAAATACGTGCTCTAGAGCCGTTATGTTAGGTCCAAAAGTTGGCAAGTGTGACGGTATCCCATTATTTTTATCTTTTTATCTGCGAAAAAACAACATGTTTAATGGAAGTTTCAAAGACTGTTCCAATCGATTTTCAAATTTTGGGATATTTGTAGCTAGTTTTGGTTAAATGTATATGTGCAAATGCTGGTAAGGAACAACTGGACGCTCCTCTTTGTAAAAAACAAAACCCAGATTTTACTAATAAAAAAAGAAAGGATAAAGTTCTAGATTTAAGGGAAAAATATGCTAAAATATGTCAAGGACCCACAAGGTAAAAGAGGCCCACTAACAAGAAATACGTGTTACTACCAATTTCGCCATGTCCACATGCCCTTAACGCATCCTAGCGAGGCACCCATATAATTTATCACGATGATCACTCCTTTGTCATTGTTGTCATAGGCTACTTAAAGTTATCGTTGTTGTTGCATTGGTTGGTACAACCAGAAGCGGACCCAAGAATATTTGGAAGTCCAGGCAACCAGTATCAAATATGTGTTAAATGCGTATAAAATACTCAATGCCAGTTGGACGGAAGCTCGGGCGAGCGTCGGGAAATAGGGGCATTCTGTCCATCCTTGGGTACAACTCTGTCTTCCATCTCCTCAAAGGATAGAGAAAAAACATGAACGTTAAATGGTCATCATAGGTTGCATAATGAATTCATATTCAGTGGTTTTGGATAGATGATCTCATCCTCAAGTTTTCTCAAAGGGTGCGACTCATCACGGGCATGCACCTAGGCTTAGTGCAAACAGTTGACCATGCTCATAGTTGCATCCTCTGCTAGTCGTCATCCCATTTGCCCATTAGTTCATCATCCATCGTCATCACCCCTCTCCTCTCTGGCTCGTCGTGTCCCATGCATATTGGAATGCATCGGGTATTTTTCTCTCCCATGATGTTCTAGCTACCCATCTCCTCGATTTGTATTGCCATCAAGATGTCTGCATCCTCATCAAACCTTCCTCTATGCTCACTGGGGCCTCTTTTACATGTCCGACTATTGGTATGTCACATTGTCACACTTCTAATCGCAAGCCCCAAGGTCAACCCCTCTCCTTCTTCCTTCTACTTACTCCATTGATGCATGATGCTCTCGATCGGACAACATACACATGTTTGTTCCATGAGTTATAAAGGTTATGTGTTGCCATAATAGTAGAGACAATATCTATTACTATTTCAGATCAAGCCATGTGTACAAAAAAGAGAACCCCAAGAGTTGAGAGGGTCAGCCCTAGAAGGAAACAACGTGGAGTCTATCCAAGCTTGCAAAGATTGTCTTTCTTTTTTTTATAGCTTTGAGTCAGTTTCCAACTTCTGAAACTTGGGGCCTCTTCTCAAAGATGAAAACATTCATTTTCTTCTATAAATTCCATCCACACAAACATATATTCGCACAAAACACTAGTCTCGAAAGGAAGAATTGGTCGTGTCGAATGTTTCTAAAATTGATGGTCCCTAGCACCCATACTACTTCAGCAAATCTTATGCACTTAATACTACAAATTGATGATTCGCTTTGTGGTTGATTTGGCTGTGAAAATTTTGGTGATTTTTGTCTGAATCGAGTGAAAAAAATTCTAAACGTATTCTGAATGTTTTGGCATATTCTCAATGAAGTTGGGAATGAGTAAAGGATATTTCTGAATTTATGAGCTTTAGCTTCTATAGAAAGTGATAGAATTACAGTACATGTTTGCTCAGCAATGTTGGAACAGAATGATGAAATCTTAACTGTGGCATGATCATTGACATCTTACTAGTAGTTTTACAGTTGCACCTTGAGAAAATAGACAACTAGGTAATAATAATATGATGATGATGATTTCAAAAGTCAATGCTGAAGATGGACTTACGTTCCGAAGTTGGTGCTCATCCTGGCATTTGAATTCACTACTTAAATGATGAGCTCCACTCCTTCGTCGGACAGGTGGAGGACATCGTCGCACGTCGCATTCGCCTTGATGCTTGACATCTTGAGATGCAACTTCCTAGCTTTCAAAATATGAAATTAAATCTACAATTCTTTTGCAAACTAATTCCAGCTCCTAGTGCAGCGACATGGTCCTTTCAAGGTGGCCTTTAATTAGGAACGATTCCTATGTGGGGAATTTGATTTGAGGATTTAATCCTCCAGGAAACTTTTATCATAATTCTTCTGCACAAGTTACATAAAGCATTTTTCACCAACTCTACCAAATTTTGCGTTTCTCTTCGCTGCAATCAATCGCAGCAAAATATCAGACGTGCAGATCAAGTTTTTTTTAATAAAGATCTGACCAATTTTTTTTTTAACTCAGGCCAATGGGCCATAATCTGAACGTCAAATCATCAAGCAATTTTCAACAGTAGAGCATAATTGATGTGTAGACCATACGAACAGCAGGAAGTGAACACAGTAGAAGAAGCTGACTCTCAATTTCCATATATATATAATTAGCCGCATGCCACTAAAGTACACCAGATGAGTGCTGAATCTTTGAAAAAAGAGTTAGCCATCTACAGTAATTCGGTACAAATGGCACAGCCACAAAACTGTGACGAGGAAAAATCGAAAAGCTATAGAGGCCTGCACAAGATGACCCAATTCTCAAAGCAATCGAGGGATTGGCTGTTAAATAAATGGTGGCGTCCTCAGCCCTTCGTTCTTAGTATTGTGATGCTGCCTTTGCCACCCTCAGTTCTGATCCTTGTCTTGCCAATGACTGGCTTACCAGAGAAAGCTGAAGTTCCCAGGTTTTCTGGAGGCGGCTTTGGAGGAGCATGGATTCGCTGATTTATATCATTCAGAGTGACATCTCCTTCCTCCCAAGATGGTTTGATAAGGGTAAAAGGGTATGCTATAGTTGTAGTTATATTTTGCTTCACCTTGATCAGCGAGTTCAGCGAGCTTCCTGCTATAGTAGGGAAAGCAGAGGCAAATGATCAACAGGTTCAACTATGCAAGGTAAGTTAATAAATAATAACATATTGTCAAACTGAAATACCTTTAGATACTTTGAGTGTAGAAAGTTTCCTAGTCTCCTGCATTATGAGGCTTTCTGTCACTGGTACAATCTCACTTGTTCCTGTCGTAGATAGGAAGAACAACTGAGTAACTGGACGCTGGACAAGGCTACAAAATTTGGTTTCAGCAAGGCTGCATGGTTGCCAAACAACAGCAAATTGCACCAATTGCAAGCACATCACAATGCAATTGTATAGAAGATACAAAACATAATACTCGTTACAAACATCTACGGGACAAATACTTGGCAATTTGAGGAATGAGTGCATAGATGCAATCGTATAGAAGATACAAAACAGAGTACTCTTTACAAACATCTACGGGACAAATACTTGGCAATATGGGGAACAAGTGCATAGACTGGAAACTCTTACAGAAAAATGAATGGATTTATTTGTATTCAACAGAAAATGTGCTTAAAACTGACCTGGCACATCACTCTCACAATCAATATATGTAACACTCTCCTGGGTAGAGGGCCTAGAAACCAAAGATGGAACTTGTCATGATTGAAAAATAATGTGAGCTAAAACAAATATAGGTTTTAACGGAAGCAGATAGGAACGGACATTTGTTCAGGCGTGAAGTACATAGTAGATCCATCGGAGTAAGTTTCCAACTGACAATCTGATGGGTCATAGAGTGGTCCATTTGACAAGGAACTCATCTTATCTGATACCAAAATATTCAATCAGCAAGAAGTAAAGGCACGGCAGTAGGCAGATGTCGGACACTAAGATATATTATTATATATGGTGAAAGGACGAACCTAAATCATTTGAATTGTGCTGCACATCCCAGTTTAAGGTCTGTAGTTCATCAGTGCAAAGCAATGACGTCTCTGTTATCTGAGAGACAGGTCAACAAAATTATGCAAGGACTAGCAAAACAAGACAAACTTAGAACATAGCCAGCTACGGGTGAACCACCTCAGATGTGGCAAAATTAGAACCCATCTCGTGATCGCCAACTTCAGGTTGGCTGGACTCAGAAGGGTACTCCAAGACGCGTCGCCGCTTCGACTCACGAGATTCCTCCGGATCCAGCGTCTCCTTGCAGGTGAAATCTGAAACAAGCAGCATATTCGTTTAAGCAGAACATTCAAGCGTACATCATCGAATGATAATTCTCAGAAAAAGGAGCTCCGTACCACCAATGTCAAAGAAGGCGCGGCAGTCCCGCAGAGGAGTTTGGTTCCCCAGCAACCCCATCAGCTCATCTTCATCGTCATCCCGGTTGAGGCAGTCCCACACGAACTTAGCAACATCTGCGAGAAGAGTAATTATGAGGTGGTAAGTGGAAAAGGGATCTAGAGTTTGCGGCATGGATGTGAATGTGTATGGGTTTGAGAGATTTACCTTGGTTTGCGTCGCTAGGTTCGCCCTGCTCTCGCCCTTGCCAATCCCACAGACTGCAGCAAGAATTAGGAGATTAGGTATAAGTTGAAGTGAAGTAATGCATGGCAATAGTTGTGCAGGTTTAGACAAGTAGTCAGTTCTGTGGACAGTCGAGGCATGGTTTAGTTTCACAAACTGAAGATGATTGTTAATATTATGAAGGGATCGCATGGATTGTATGCAGATACTAAACAAATTTTAGTTGGACGCGTAAGGGACGTGTAAGGTTCGAGTAGAATCTAACAGATGTCCATGAACGAAAACCAACAGCACGAACCATCACCAATCCCAGATTAAGTATCTCCATCCAATCTGACACACGAACTCTAGACCTGCCCTCGCCTGTTTTTAGCATCTCAATTGCATGAAAAGCAACAGCACGCATCAGGGCAAGGAGGACATCCCCGACACAAAACAAACGAAATCGAGTTTCAACATTCGGAGAGGGCACAGATGGGGGCCGCCTAAGAACCATCACCAAACCGGGGTCACGCGAATCCTGCAAATCGGGGCACGGGAATCGCCGCCGCCGCCGCCGCCGCAAGATCTCCCCGTCCCCGGACCGAGCCGCCACGGATCCTCCCGGCGGACTCGAGTCCGAAGACCCTACGCCAGACCGCCCCTCGATCCCCCTCCCTCCACCCAACGGAAACCTCGGAACCGCCCCGACCGGGAAGCGACGGAACTCCTACTGCGAGGACCGCGCGCGCGAAGAGGGACGACAGGCAACAAACAAGAAACAAACAACAGGAACCCGAACCCCCCGCCGCACGCACATTGGGTCGTTGCCGTCGCCGCCGCCGCCGCCGGCGGCGTCGGCGTCGGCGCGGGACGGGTCCATCGGCGGCCCCCGGACGGAGGAAGGGCGGCCACGACTAGCCGTTGCGGCGGTCCCCTTTGACTGGTGGTGGAGGCGAGCGAGGGGAGGGGACAGTCAGAAGACACTCCTCCGCTGTCTGCTCTAGTGTCCCGCAGAGCGGCTCGTGGAGCGCCGCATTTGTAGTCCCAGCCGAGAAGAGGAAGGAGAAAAATGGGAATGGAAAAGGAAAGGAACGCGGATGGGTGCGGGGCCAGGTGGGCTGGCCGAGAGGGCCGTTGGGGTTGGGCATCGCTCCTTGGGGGTTCGCGCCGCGTGCGTTCGCGCTCTAGGCTCGCCCGCCTTTTGGTATGGTTTGGTTGCTGGTGCACGGCTAGCAGCAGTTATGGCTTGCCAATACCGGGCCATGGGCGCGCCGAGGTCCAGCTACCCATTTTTCAGAAGATTTTTCGCGTATCCCGTATTCGTGGCACGTTTCGCACTGGCTCTGGTGCATTTCTTTCTTTCTACCGTTTGATGTTGCTACATAGAATTTGGTCATCGTCTGTGAAAGGCGAATTAGCGTCCATCTTGTTGTGTGCTAGGAAGAAATTGAACCGTGGGGTGCCGATCACGTGACCGTTGGGGGTCATGTGACCACCCACTTTATGTTGACCCATTTTTTTAGGGGGTACTTTATGTTATGTTCAGCCTAATGTGGATCGTCTATTTAAACAGAATTAGGCTCATGTAAATATAGGACGGCGCTGATGTGTTTGAAAGATCGACCATATTATTATTATTATTATTATTATTATTATTATTATACTAATAATAATTATCATTGTTGCTGGTAATAATATTATTATTATTATAGATAACCGGCTCATGTAAATATCCAATGATACCTCTACGTTTGAAAGATCAGACCTGTTATTATTATCAATATAATAATAATAATTATTATTATTATTAATACCACGATACTAGTACTGTTTTATTGTTAGTTGAAACCACTATATAGATAGATGCTCCCTATTCTAAAAAAAAAGATAGATGCTCCCTAATTATCCCTGGATAATGGGATCTGTACTTGTGTTTATGTTTCTAATAACTTAAATCAACCTTAGGTGGAATATGCTCGACCATTGCATGTTACCCCAGAATATGTTTGCTTTGTTAGTATTCGGTCAACTGTTTTTTTTTTGTTTTTAGTCAATGCCGGTAATATTTGATTTGACTCTGAGTTAAGAGGGGGCACATCTTTTGCATGTATGAACAAAATTTATAACACAGTGCACCTTTTGTTTGTAGGTATTAATCTAGTCTTATCCGGTGTTTGGTGGATATGGGTTAATGTTTATGCGGTGTTAAGGGAGAAAACAAGCAACTAAATTCCAATTTTATTTGTGTATTAACTGGTTTGTCCAAACGGCCACTATTACATTGGGAAAGCATATAACCGAATATTTCGGCGTTGTCCTTATGGTGAAACACGCACCAAAGAGGAATGATGATGATGATAATAAAGATGACAACGACGAAGATGATGATGACGACAAGGAGGAGGAGGGGATATAGCAAGGGTGTTTTATCATTTTGTCCACTTTGACAACATATATAACTTACAACATATACTAAAAATTAAGTGGTGGCACACAACTGATGGTGATGACATCGTGACACATCAGTGAACGAACGGGTAACATGCTCCAAACTGGGCTAAGACAATGGTCCATCGGAGTGCAGTTGTGCCTCAACCGCTAGAGGCATCAATAATCTGGGGGTAAAGTGCAAGCGTGGAGAAGATGCAATCATGAGGAAGAAAGAAGCCAGAGAGAAACTGGAGAAATAAAAAAAGTTGGTGCATTTGTTTTGGACATGACTAGGTTGTGGGAGCATGTTCTCGTTGCAGACATGATGGCGTGGATGTTGGAGATATGCCCAAGAGGCAATAATAAATGGTTATTATAATATATCTTTGTGTTCATGATAATGTTTACATACCATGCTAAAATTGTATTAACCAAAATATTGATACATGTGTGTTATGTAAACAACAAGGAGTCCCTAGTAAGCCTCTTGTATAACTAGCTTGTTGATTAATAGATGATCATAGTTTCATGATCATGAACATTGGATGTTATTAATAACAAGGTTATGTTATTATGTGAATGATGTAATGGACACACCCAGTTAAGCGTAGCATAAGATCACGTCATTAAGTTCATTTGCTATAAGCTTTCGATACATAGTTACCTAGTCCTTTCGACCATGAGATCATATAAATCACTTATACCGGAAGGGTACTTTGATTACATCAAACGCCACTGCGTAAATGGGTGGTTATAAAGGTGGGATTAGGTATTCGGAAAGTATGAGTTGAGGCATATGGATCAACAGTGGGATTTGTCCATCCCGATGATGGATAGATATACTCTGGGCCCTCTCGGTGGAATGTCGTCTGATTAGCTTGCAAGCATGTGAATGGTTCACAAGAGATGATATACCACGGTACGAGTAAAGAGTACTTGTCTGAGACGAGGTTGAACAAGGTATAGAGATACCGATGATCAAACCTCGGACAAGTAAAATATCGCGTGACAAAGGGAATCGGTATCGTATGTGAATGGTTCAATCGATCACTAAGTCATCATTGAATATGTGGGAGCCATTATGGATCTCCAGATCCCGCTATTGGTTATTGGTCGGAGGGAAGTCTCAACCATGTCTGCATAGTTCGCGAACCGTAGGGTGACACACTTAAGGTTTGATGTCGTTTAAGTAGATATGGAATATGGAATGGAGTTCGAAGTTTTGTTCGGAGTCTCGGATGGGATCCAGGACATCACGAGGAGTTCCGGAATGGTCCGGAGAATAAGATTCATATATAGGAAGTCATTTTATAAGATTGAAAATGATCCGGTGCATTTATGGAAGGTTCTAGAAGGTTCTAGAAAAGTCCGGAAGAAATCACTATGGAAGGAGGGACTCCACTAGCTAGGCCGGCCAACCCTAAGGGGAGGAGTCCCAGGTGGGCTCCACCTAAGGTGCCCGACCACCCCACCTCAAGGAAAGGTGGGAGTCCCACCTTGAGTAGGACTCCCCACTTGAGTAGGTTTCCCACCTATGGGAGGTTTTGTTGTTGGGGTCTTATTCGAAGACCTTGACTACAACTCTTGGGGATTTCCACCTATATAATGAGGAGGAGAGGGAGGGGGCAGCCCACTCTTGGCCGCACCACCAAAGGGTGCCCATGGCCGGCGCCCTAGCCACCCCCTCTCCCCAAACCCTAGCCTCTCCTCCTCCACATAATACTCCCGCAGCGCATAGGCGAAGCCCTGCCGGAGTTCTCCACCACCACCGCCACCACGCCGTCGTGCTGCCGGGATTCCGAGGAGGATCTACTACTTCCGCTGCCCGTTGGAACGGGGAGAAGGACGTCATCTTCATCAATACCGAACGTGTGACCGAGTACGGAGGTGCTGCCCGATTGTGGCACCGTCAAGATCTTCTACGCGCTTTTGAAAGCGGCAAGTGATCATCTTCTGCAACAACGAGATCTAATCTCGTAGGCTTTAGAAATCTTCAAGGGTTAGTCTCGTTCATCCCCTCATTGCTACCATCTTCTAGATTGCATCTTGGCTTGGATTGCGTTCTTGCGGTAGGAAATTTTTTGTTTTCTATGCTACGAATCTCATCAGTGGTATCAGAGCCGTGTCTATGCATAGATTGGTTGCACGAGTAGAACACAATTGTTTTGTGGGAGTTGATGCTTTGTTGTCTTTAGTTCGTGTACTTTGCATCTTTGTGGCATAGTGGGATGAAGCGGCTCGGGCTAACTTTACATGACCGCGTTCATGAGATTTGCTCCACGCTCGACATGCAACTTGTATTGCATAAGTGGCTTTGCGGGTGTCTGTCTCTCCTACTATAGTGAAGATCCAATTTACTCTTTCTATTGACAACACTAGTATCACCATTGTGGTTCATGTTCGTAGGTAGATTGGATCTTACTCGAAAACCCTAAACCACGTAAAATATGCAAACCAAATTAGAGACGTCTAACTTGTTTTTGCAGGGTTTGGTGATGTGATATGGCCATGATGTGATGATGAATATGTATGAGATGATCATTATTGTATTGTGGCAACCGCCATGAGCCTTATGGTTGTCTTTAAATTTCATGTTGAGTAGTATTTTAAAGTAGTTGTAATAGCTGCTACATGAGGTGAACAACCATGAAGACGGCGCCATGGACCTTGACGCTACGCCGACGATGATGGAGATCATGCCCGTTGATGATGGAGATCATGTCTGTGCTTTGGAGATGAAGATCGAAGGCGCAAAGACTAAAGGGCCATATCATATCACATATGAATTGCATGTGATGTTAATCCTTTATGCATCTTATTTTTCTTAGAACGCGACGGTAGCATTATAAGATGATCCCTCACATTAATATCAAGATAATAAAGTGTTCTCCCCTCGTATGCACCGTTGCAACAGTTCATCGTTTCGAAGCATCTCGTGATGATCGGATGTGATAGACTCTACGTTCATAAACAACGGGTGTAAGCCATGTTTGCACACGCAGAATACTTGGGTTTGCTTGACGAGCCTAGCATGTACAGACATGGCCTCGGGACAACGGAAACCGAAAGGTTGAACACGAGTCATATGGATGATATGATCAACATGTTGATGTTCACCATTGAAGCTACATCATCTCACGTGATGATCGGTTTTGGTGTAGTGGATGTGGATCGTGTACCACTTAACAACTATGAGGGATGTTGTATTAAGTGGGAGTTCATTAGTAATTAGATTAAAACATGAACTAATTATCATGAACATAGTATGAGTAGTATTTTGAATTAATTTTGTAGTATTGGCATCCGTTTTATACCATGCGCTAGTCTTCTAATTGAGATAGAAATACTGTTAAGTCTGACAAGAAACTTTACGGACTGGTACCGCATTGTTAAAGAATCAAGAAATAATTAAGTCATATTTGCAAACTTTTAGTAAACCTCACATTGTTGATTCAAAGAGCTATGGTTTCAATTAGTACCTAAAGTCATCTTGTCTCTGTGAAACTTGAAGTTCAAATTTGTTTGAAAAGTAAGGAGCTGAAAATTTAGTTTTTAGAAATAATCAAGGTATGAGATATATGTGATATCTAAGACCTTATTGCAAGATGATAGAATATAATTTGGTGAGACTACATAAACTCATAAGTTTTATGGGAATGTACGAAGGTTGAAGACGCAAGGCGTCCCAATCCTCCAACTATTGGGGCACTAACGATATTCACATATCCATGAAGTGATTGTCCTTAGTATGCACCGTTGCTAAGACTCGTTGTTTCGAAGCATCACGTGATGATCGGGTGTTATAGATTCTACGTGTGCATACAACGGGTGCAAGCCAGATTTGCACATGCGAATACTAAGGTTAAACTTTACGAGCCTAGCATGTACAGACATGGTCTTGAAAAGTCGTCATGATATGATGGATAAAATTATGAGTGAAATTGTTCATCATATTAAAAGGTTACTAATAGTGAAATTCGGAACACTTGTCATATGATGATCAACTTCAAAGTAAGAACCTCAAGGTTATTGGTATTTGACCAACAAGCCTAGAAGTTATTGATGTTGAAGTGTTTTTCTGAATAATGAGGAAAGCTAAAAGAGAAACTACAAAAGATTATTGGCAGAAAGAAAGAAAAGACTAGAAAGTCTAGCTCAGGTGTATATAAATGATATACATGTTATGGATGTATTCCTCATTTGGTCACACAATGAAATTCTTGGGTATTTGTACCATATTGGTTGGTATGAAGTGTCATACAAAACAACGCAATACAAGAATACAATGGCCTAAGTGACTGACAAGGAATATGATAGGAATGCACGTCTGGAACAAAAATAAAGTGTTATTATGTTCATCGTTGGCATTCTATCTAGCCCTTAGAATTTATAATAAAGAACTTAATAATTGTTATTTTGCTCTAGTCAAATGAAAACAATAAGTTGTTCAAATTATGACATTACTCCATGTACGATGGATAAGTTATTATAAATCTTAATGGTGAAACACGCATACATAACACTGACGCTAAAATGCCATAAGGCAAATGATTTGAATCCCACTTATTTGTGGAACCGCCATTTAGGTCATGTTAGAAAGGTACGCATGAAGGAACTCCATGCAAATGGATTTTTGGAGTCATTCGATTTTTGAATCGTCTGGCGCTTGCAAATCTTTTCTAAAGAGAATGACTAAAATATCGTTCATAGGCCAAGAGTTGAATGGGCAACTAACTTAGTGGAAACATATATGATGATGTATGTGGTTCACTAGGCATAGTTGTGTGCGGGAGATTCTTCTACTTCATAAAAACTTCCAACAATTAATTGAGTATATATATGTGTGGATATATTCGATAAGGAAGAAGTTTGAAACATTTGAATGGATTCAAATAAATTTCAGCATGAAGTGGAAATCATCGTAATAGAAATGTCAAATATCTATGATTGGATCATAGTGGGAATATTTGAATTACGAGTTTTAGCGAACATCTAAGAGAGTTATGAAGTTGTTCTACAACTCACGTTTCTTGGAGTGTCATAGTGATGATGGAGTATCCGAGAGACGTATCCAAACCTTGTTGGATTAATGACGAGATAAAATAAAATAAAGCCATTATATTTTTGTGGATTATGCTTTAGAGACTATCGCTTTTACACTGAATAGAGCATCATCATGATCCGTTGAAAGACACCATATGAGTTATGGCATGGGTATGAACCCTAATAGTCCTTTCTTAAATTTTGGTATGCATAGCATAAGTAAATAAGATTACAACCAAAATCGGATGAATGTGTTTGTTGGTTATCCCAGAGAATTGATTGGGAATTCTTTCCACTATGGAGACAAAGACAAAAGTGTTTTGTCAATGTTTCTTATTTCCAAGAAATTGTTTCTAGCGAAGTATTTGAGTGGGAGGAAAAGAGAACTTGATAAGGTTTATGAACGTGAGCATAATGATCAGAGTAGTGCAGCATCGGAATTGGTTCTGGAAGCGGCCACGACAATCATGGCTCCCATGACTACAAAGTGTTTTAGCTATGGAGATCGAAGTACCTATTGAATCTTGTAGGTATGGTTTACTTTGTGATCAAATAAATGATTTGTGGACAAAGGATTGATTTTGAACAATGATAAACCAACTACATACAAAGAAGTTATGATGGGCCCTGACTCCGTTAAAATGGCCATGCACCATGAAATCCAAGATAGATAAATATTTTTTGAAAGTAAATGGATCTATAAAATTGATGGACTTGGATGAAATATCCTTGAAGAAGCTCGACTTGTCGAAAAGTTGTTTACGACAAAGTTCAAAGAGTTGACTACGATAAGATTAGATCTTCCGTAGCAATGCTTATAGTCTATGTGGATTATTCTAGTAATCGCTACATATTTCTTTTATGAGATATGCTAGTAGGATGGCAAAATACATTACTTAGCAGAAGTGTGTATTTAAGGTGTATACAAGATACAACCAAGAGTTTTGCTAGTCCGTGGAATACTAGATAGGTATACGAACTTCAATTGGATGAAGTAAGTATCGCGGAGTTAGAATCTTCACCGGATGAAAATATGAAATAGTCAACGAGTTTTTTGATTTCATCAGAAACAATGCAGATGCTTGCATTTGCATGAAATTAAGTGGGAGCGCTGAGACATATTTATAATACTTTATGTAGATGACATATAGTTGGTTATAAATGATGTAATTATATACTTGATTAAAAGGTTTCATTGAGAAATTAACTTCAATGAAAGGATATGGACTGAAACAAATTTAGTGTCAAGATCTACGAAGATAGATTGAAACACATAATAAGTTTAAGTCAAAGTACATAGAATGGATATTGAAGTAGTTCAATATATAAATATTAAGAAAATGTTCTTGTCATGTGAAGGTTTAACAAGACTGTAGGGATTCGTTGCATAGAAAACAAAAAATTTCCTACCGCGAACACACAATCCAAGCCAAGATGCAATCTAGAAGACGGTAGCAACGAGGGGATTATCGAGTCTCACCCTTGAAGAGATTCCAAAGCCTACAAGATGAGGCTCTTGTTGCTGCGGTAGACGTTCACTTGCCGCTTGCAAAAGCGCGTAAAAGATCTTGATCACGGCGCCACGAACGGGCAGCACCTCCGTACTCGGTCACACGTTCGGCTGTTGATGAAGACGACGTCCACCTCCCCGTTCCAGCGGGCAGCGGAAGTAGTAGCTCCTCTTGAATCCGGCAGCACAACGGCGTGGTGTCGGTGGTGGTGGAGAAACCCGGCGGAGCTTCGCTAAGCGTGCGGGAAGTGGAAGAGTGGGGCGTTAGGGTTTGGGGAGAGGTGGGCGCCGGCCACTTGAGGTGGTGCGGCCACCTTGTGTTGTTGGGGTGGCCGGCCCCCTCCCCTTGGCCCTCATTATATAGGTGGAACACCCAAGAGTTGGTCTACAAGTCTTCGAATAAGACCCCAAACCAAAACCTTCCATATCACATGAAACCTACCCAAGCTAGGACTCCCACTAGAGGTGGGATTCCCACCCTTCCTTGGGAGGGGGTGGCCGGCCCCCTTAGGGGAGTCCACTTGGGACTTCTCCCCCTTTAGGGTTGGCCGGCCATGGTGGTGGAGTCCCTTTGGGACTCCACCTTCCAAAGTGGTTTCTTCCGGACTTTTCTAGAACCTTCTAGAACCTTCCATAGAACCTTCCGGATCATTTTAAATCTTATAAAATGACTTCCTATATATGAATCTTATTCTCCGGACCATTCCGGAACTCCTCGTGATGTCCGGGATCTCATCCGGGACTCCGAACAAATATTCGAACTCCATTCCATATTCAAGTTCTACCATTTCAACATCCAACCTTAAGTGTGTCACCCTACGGTTCGCGAACTATGCGGACATGGTTGAGTACTCACTCCGACCAATAACCAATAGCGGGATCTGGAGATCCATAATGGCTCCCACATATTCAACGATGACTTTAGTGATCGAATGAACCATACACATACGATACCAATTCCCTTTGTCACGCGATATTTTACTTGTCTGAGGTTTGATCATCGGTATCACTCTATACCTTGTTCAACCTCGTCTCCTGACAAGTACTCTTTACTCGTACCGTGGTATGTGGTCTCTTATGAACTTATTCATATGCTTGCAAGACATTAGACGACATTCCACCGAGAGGGCCCAGAGTATATCTATCCGTCATCGGGATGGACAAATCCCACTGTTGATCCATATGCCTCAACTCATACTTTCCGGATACTTAATCCCACCTTTATAACCACCCATTTACGCAGTGGCGTTTGATGTAATCAAAGAACCTTTCCGGTATAAGTGATTTATATGATCTCATGGTCATAAGGACTAGGTAACTATGTATCGAAAGCTTATAGCAAATAACTTAATGACGTGATCTTATGCTACGCTTAATTGGGTGTGTCCATTACATCATTCATACAATGATATAACCTTGTTATTAATAACATCCAATGTTCATGATTATGAAACTAATCATCCATTAATCAACAAGCAAGTTAAGAGGCATACTAGGGACTCTTTGTTGTTTACATATCACACATGTATTAATGTTTCGGTTAATACAATTATAGCATGGTATATAAACATTTATCATAAACATAAAGATATATAATAACCACTTTATTATTGCCTCTAGGGCATATCTCCTTCAGTCTCCCACTTGCACTAGAGTCAATAATCTAGATTACATTGTAATATACCTAACACCCATGACATTCTGGTGTTGGTCATGCTTTGCCCTAGGGAGAGCTTTAGTCAACGGATCTGCTACATTCAGATCAGTGTGTACTTTGCAAATATTTACTTCTCCATCTTCGATGTACTCACGAATCGAGTGGTAACGCAGCTTGATATGCTTCAGCCTCTTGTGTGACCTTGGTTCTTGTGCATTGGCGATGGCACCCATGTTGTCACAGTATATGACTAGTGGGTCCAATGCACTAGGAACCACACCGAGCTCTACAATGAACCTCTTCATCCATACCGCTTCTGATGAAGCCTCTGAAGCCGCTATGTACTCTGATTCTGTTGAAGACTTCGCCACCGTGCACTGCTTCGAGCTTGCCCAGCTTACTGGAGCACCATTCAATATAAACACGTACCCAGATTGTGACTTAGAGTCATCAGGATCAGTGTTCCAACTTGCATTTCTTTAAATGCATGCCAAACTCATAACTCAGATATTCACCTCCGCGATCAGATCTTAGAAATTTAATCTTTTTGTTACGTTGATTTTCTACTTCACTTTGGAATTCCTTAAACTTCTCGAAAGTTTCGGATTTATGTTTCATGAAATAGATATACCAATATCTACTCAGATCATCTGTGAAGGTTAGAACATAACGATAACCACCGCGCGATGCTACACTCATTTGTCCGCACACATCGGTATGTATGATTTCCAATAAGTCAGTAGCTCGCTCCATCATACCAGAAAATGGAGTCTTAGTTATTTTTCCCATTAGACATGCTTCGCATCTATCAAGTGACTCAAAGTCAAGTGATTCAAGTAATCCATCGGTATGGAGTTTCTTCATGCGTTTCACTCCAATATGACCAAGACGACAGTGCCACATATAAGTAGAATTATCATTCAATTTAATTCGCTTAGCATCAATGTTATGTATATGCGTATCACTACTATCGAGATCTAACAGAAATAAGCCATTCTTTTCAGGTGCTCGACCATAAAAGATATTATTCACAAAAATAGAACAACCATTATTCTCAGACTTGAATGAATAACCGTCTTGCATTAAACAAGATCCAGATATAATGTTCATGCTCAACGCGGGTACAAAATAACAATTATTTAGGCTTAAAACTAATCCCGAAGGTAGATGTAGAGGAAGTGTGCCGACAGCGATCACATCGACTTTGGATCCGTTTCCAACGCGCATCGTTACTTCATCTTTTAGTAGTCTTCGTTTATTCTTTAGTTCCTGTTTCGAGTTACAAATATGAGCAACCGAACCAGTATCAAATACCCAGGTACTAGAACGAGAACCAGTGAGATAAACATCTATAACATGTATATCAGATATACCTTCTTTCTTTTTCTTGACAAGGCCGCTCTTCAGATCAGCCAGATACTTGGAGCAATTACGCTTCCAGTGTCCCTTCTCCTTGCAGTAATAGCACTCAGCATCAGGCTTAGGGCCGTTCTTAGGTTTCATAGGAGGCGTGGCAGCTTTCTTGCCACCCTTCTTGAATTTTCCCTTAGACTTGCCCTGTTTCTTGAAACTGGTGGTCTTGTTGACCATCTACACTTGGTGCTCTTTCTTGATCTCAATCTCAGCAGCTTTTAGCATGCCAAAGAGTTCAGGTAACTCCTTGTTCATGTTCTGCATATTGTAGTTCATCACAAAGTTCTTGTAACTTGGTGGCAGTGATTGAAGGACACGATTAATCCCCAGTCTATTAGGAATCACTATTCCCAAGTCACTGAGTTTCTTCGCATGCCCGGTCATAACGAGCATGTGCTCACTAACGGAGCTGCCTTCTTCCATCATACAGCTGAAGAAGTGTTTCGATGCTTCATAGCATTCCACGGCCGCATGAGTCTCAAATATAGCTTTCAGCTCATTAACCAACTGATGTCTACTTCCCCCTCCTTTTCCTGTAGACAGTGTTGGGCCTCCAAGAGCAGAGGTTTGTAGAACAGCAGCAAGTTTTCCCTTAAGTGGATCACCCAAGGTTTATCGAACTCAGGGAGGAAGAGGTCAAAGATATCCCTCTCATGCAACCCTGCAACCACAAATCAAGAAGTCTCTTGTGTCCCCAACACACCTAATAGGTGCACTAGTTCGGCGAAGAGATAGTGAAATACAGGTGGTATGAATAAGTATGAGCAGTAGCAACGGTGCCAGAAAATAGCTTGCTGGCGTGTAGTTGATGGTGGTAGTATTGCAGCAGTAGTAACACAGTGAAACAAGAAACAAGCGTAGTAACGCAGCAGTATTTAGGAACAAGGCCTAGGGATTACACTTTCACTAGTGGACACTCTCAACATTGATCACATAACGTAACGTATAAATGCATACTCTACACTTTTGTTGGATGATGAACGCATTGCGTAGGATTACACGAACCCTCAATGCCGGAGTTAACAAGCTCCACAATTTGTTCATATTTAGTAACCTTATAGTGTAAGATAGATCAACAGACTAAACCAAGTACTAACATAGCATGCACACTGTCACCTTCATGCATATGTAGGAGGAATAGATCACATCAATATTATCATAGCAATAGTTAACTTCGCAATCTACAAGAGATCATGATCATAGCATAAACCAAGTACTAACACGGTGCACACACTGTCACCTTTACACACGTGCAGGAGGAATAAAACTACTTTAATAACATTGCTAGAGTAGCACATAGATAATAGTGATACAAAACTCATATGAATCTCAATCATGTAAAGCAGCTCATGAGATTATTGTATTGAGGTACATGGAAGAGAGATGAACCACATAGCTACCGGTACAGCCCCGAGCCTCGATGGAGAACTACTCCCTCCTCATGGGAGCAGCAGCGGTGATGAAGATGGCGGTGGAGATGGTAGCGGTGTCGATGGAGAAGCCTTCCGGGGCACTTCCCCGCTCGGCAGCCGTGCGGAACAGAGACTCCTGTCCCCAGATCTTGGCCTCGCGATGGCGGCGGCTCTGGAAGGTTTCTGTGGTTTTCGTCGAACGTATCAGGGTTTTCGATCCAGGGGCATTATATAGGCGAAGAGGCGGCGCAGGAGGGTCGAAGGGGCGACGACACCATAGGGCGGCGCGGCCAGGGCCTGGGCCGCGCCGGCCTATGGTCTGGGGGCCCAGTGCCCCCCCTCTGGTCCTTCCGGGTGTTACGGATGCTTCCGGTGAAAATAGGAACTTGGGCGTTGATTTCGTCCGATTCCGAGAATATTTCGTTACTAGGATTTACGAAACCAAAAACAGCTATAAAACAGAACTGCACTTCGGCATCTTGTTAATAGGTTAGTTCCGTAAAATGCACGAATATGACATAAAGTGTGCATAAAACATGTAGATAACATCAATAATGTGGCATGGAATATAAGAAATTATCGATACGTCGGAGACGTATCAGCATCCCCAAGCTTAGTTCGCTCGTCCCGGCGAGGTAAAACGATAACACGAGATAATTTACGGAGTGACATGCCATCATAACGTTGATCATACTATTTGTAAAGCATATGTAGTGAATGCAGCGATCAAAACAATGTATATGACATGAGTAAACAAGTGAATCATAAAGCAAAGACTTTTCATGAATAGTACTTCAAGACAAGCATCAATAAGTCTTGCATAAGAGTTAACTCATAAAGCAATAATTCAAAGTAAAGGCATTGAAGTAACACAAAGGAAGATGAAGTTTCAGCGGTTGCTTTCAACTCATAACATGTATATCTCATGGATATTGTCAACATAGAGTAATATAATAAGTGCAATAAGCAAGTATGTAGGAATCAATGCACAGTTCACACAAGTGTTTGCTTCTTGAGGTGGAGAGAAATAGGTGAACTGACTCAACATTGAAAGTAAAAGAATGGTCCTCCATAGAGGAAAAGCATCGATTGCTATATTTGTGCTAGAGCTTTGATTTTGAAAACATGAAACAATTTTGTCAACGGTAGTAATAAAGCATATGTATCATGTAAATTATATCTTACAAGTTGCAAGCCTCATGCATAGTGTACTAATAGTGCCCGCACCTTGTCCTAATTAGCTTGGACTACCGGATCATCACAATGCACATGTTTTTACCAAGTGTCACAAAGGGGTACCTCTATGCCGCCTGTACAAAGGTCTAAGGAGAAAGCTCGCATTGGATTTCTCGCTATTGATTATTCTTCAACTTAGACATCCATACCGGGACAACATAGACAACAGATAATGGACTCCTCTTTTATGCATAAGCATGTAGCAATGATGTCTACTTTCCCCCTCCTTTCCTGTAGACAGTGTTGGGCCTCCAAGAGCAGAGGTTTGTAGAACAGCAGCAAGTTTCCCTTAAGTGGATACCCAAGGTTTATCGAACTCAGGGAGGAAGAGGTCAAAGATATCCCTCTCATGCAACCCTGCAACCACAAAGCAAGAAGTCTCTTGTGTCCCCAACACACCTAATAGGTGCACTAGTTCGGCGAAGAGATAGTGAAATACAGGTGGTATGAATATATATGAGCAGAGTAACGGTGGCGTAAAAGTGCTTGGCGCGTAGTTGATGGTGGTGGTATTGCAGCAAAGTAGTAACGCAAAGAAACAAGAACAAACAAAGTAGTAACTCAGCAGTATTTAGGAACAAGGCCTAGGGATTATACTTTCACTAGTGGACACTCTCAACATTGATCACATAACAGAATAGATAAATGCATACTCTACACTTTTGTTGGATGATGAACACATTGCGTAGGATTACACGAACCCTCAATGCCGGAGTTAACAAGCTCCACAATAATGCTCATGTTTAAGTAACCTTTAGTGTAAGATAGATCAACGCTACTAAACCAAGTACTAGCATAGCATGCACACTGTCACCTTCATGCATATGTAGGAGGAATAGATCACATCAATAATATCATAGCAATAGTTAACTCCATAATCTACAAGAGATCATGATCATAGCACAAACCAAATACTAACACGGTGCACACACTGTCACCATTACACACGTGCAGGAGGAATAGAACTACTTTAATAACACATCACTAGAGTAGCACATAGATAGTAGTGATACAAAACTCAGATGAATCTCAATCATGTAAAGCAGCTCATGAGATCATTGTATTGAAGTACATGGAGAGAGATTAACCACATAGCTACCGGTACAGCCCCGAGCCTCGATGGAGAACTACTCCCTCCTCATGGGAGCAGCAGCGGTGATGAAGATGGCGGTGGAGATGGCAGCGGTGTCGATGGAGATGGCAGCGGTGTCGATGGAGAAGCCTTCCGGGAAAAATAGGAGGTTTGGCGTTGATTTCGTCCGATTCCGAGAATATTGCCCGAACAGCCTTTCTGGAACCAAAAACAGCAGAAAACAGCAACTGGCCTCTCGGCATCTCGTCAATAGGTTAGTTCCGGAAAACGCATAAAAATGATATAAAGTGTGAACAAAACATGTTGGTATTGTCATAAAACAAGCATGGAACATCGGAAATTATAGATACGTTGGAGACGTATCAGCATCCCCAAGCTTAGTTCCTACTCGTCCTCGAGTAGGTAAACGATAAAAGATAATTTCTGAGGTGACATGCTACCAACATAATCTTAATCATACCATTGTAAAGCATATGAGATGAATGCAGCGATTCGAAACAATGTAAATGCAATGAGTAAACAATTGAATCATATAGCAAAGACTTTTCATGAATAGTACTTTCGAGACAAGCATCAACAAGTCTTGCATAAGAGTTACTCATAAAGCAATAAATTCATAGTAGAGACATTGAAGCAACACAATGGAAGATTAAGTTTCAGCGGTTGCTTTCAACTTGTAACATGTATATCTCGTAGATAGTTGTCAAGGCAGAGCAATATAACAAATGCAATAAGCAAGTATGTAAGAATCAATGCACAGTTCACACAAATGTTTGCTTCTTGAGGTTGAGAGAAATAGGTGAACTGACTCAACAATAAAAGTAAAAGAATGGTCCTTCAAAGAGGAAAGCATCGATTGCTATATTTATGCTAGAGCTTTGGTTTTGAAAACATATAGAGAGCATAAAAAGTAAAGTTTTGAGAGGTGTTTGTTGTTGTCAACGAATGGTAATGGGTACACTAACTACCTCGCCAACCGGACTTCCAAGAGCGGCTCCCATGAATTATTTTTATTTTTGGGTGGCACTCCTTCCAACCTTTCTTTCACAAACCATGGCTAACCGAATCCTCGGGTGCCTGCCAACAATCTCATACCATGAAGGAGTGCCTTTTTATTTTAGTTTTATTATGATGATGACACTTCTCCCAACCTTTGCTTACACAAGCCATGGCTAACCGAATCCTTCGGGTGCCGTCCAACAATCACATACCATGGAGGAGTGTCTATTTTTGTTAATTAATTTGGGACTGGGAATCCCATTGCCAGCTCTTTTTGCAAAATTATTGGATAAGCGGATGTGCCACTAGTCCATATGAGAGTCCGTCAAAAGTAAATGACAAGGTTGAAAGCTAAACACCACATACTTCCTCATGAGCTATAAAACATTGACACAAATCAGAGGTGATAAATTTTGAATTGTTTAAAGGTAGCACTCAAGCAATTTACTTTGGAATGGCAGGAAATACCACATAGTAGGTAGGTATGGTGGACACAAATGGCATAGTGGTTGGCTCAAGGATTTTGGATGCATGAGAAGTATTCCCTCTCGATACAAGGCTTAGGCTAGCAAGGTTGTTTGAAGCAAACACAAGCATGAACTAGTACAGCAAAACTCACATAAAAGACATATTACAAGCATTATAAGACTATACATCGTCTTCCTTGTTGTTCAAACATCTTACTAGAAAATATCTAGACTCTAGAGAAACCACTCATGCAAACCAAATTTTAACAAGCTCTATGTATTTCTTCACTAATAGGTGCAAAGTATATGATGCAAGAGCTTAAACAAGAGCACAACAATTGCCAAGTATCACATTACCCAAGACATTATAGCAATTACTACATGTAGCATTTTCCAATTCCAACCATATAACAATTTAACGAAGAGGAAACTTCGCCATGAATATCGTGAGCTAAGAACACATGTGTTCATATGCAACAGCGGAGCGTGTCTCTCTCCCACACAAGCATGATGTAATCCAATTTATTCAAACAAAAACAAAAACAAAAGCACACAGACGCTCCAAGTAAAGCACATAAGATGTGACCGAATAAAAATATAGTTTCAAGAGAAGGAACCTGATAATTTGTCGATGAAGAAGGGGATGCCTTGGGCATCCCCAAGCTTAGACGCTTGAGTCTTCTTGATATATGCAGGGGTGAACCACCGGGGCATCCCCAAGCTTAGAGCTTTCACTCTTCTTGATCATAGTATATCATCCTCCTCTCTTGACCCTTGAAAACTTCCTCCACACCAAACTCGAAACAACTCATTAGAGGGTTAGTGCACAATATAAATTGACATATTCAGAGGTGACACAATCATTCTTAACACTTCTGGACATTGCATAATGCTACTGGACATTAATGGATCAAAGAAATTCATCCAACACAGCAAAAGAGGCAATGCGAAATAAAAGGCAGAATCTGTCAAAACAGAACAGTTCGTATTGACGAATTTTAAAATGGCACCAGACTTGCTCAAATGAAAATGCTCAAATTGAATGAAAGTTGCGTACATATCTGAGGATCATGCACGTAAATTGGCTTAATTTTCTGAGCTACCTACAGGGAGGTGGACCCAGATTCGTGACAGCAAAGAAATCTGGAACTGTGCAGTAATCCAAATCTAGTACTTACTTTTCTATCAACGGCTTAACTTGGCACAACAAAACATAAAACTAAGATAAGGAGAGGTTGCTACAGTAGTAAACAACTTCCAAGACACAAAATAAAAACAAAGTACTGTAGCAAAATAACACATGGGTTATCTCCCAAGAAGTTCTTTCTTTATAGCCATTAAGATGGGCTCAGCAGTTTTAATAATCCATTTGCGGGAAATAGTATTTGAAGCAAAAGAGAGCTTCAAGAGGCAAATTCAAAACAAATTTAAGTCTAACATGCTTCCTATGAAGAGGAATCTTGTACACAAATGAATTCATGAAGAACAAAGTGACAAGCATAAGAGGATAAAACACGAGCAACTTCAAGATTCTCAACATAAAGAGGGGAAACTTAATATTATTAAGATGCATATAACCATATTTCCCTCTCTCATAATAACTTTCAGTAGCATCATTGATGAAATCCACAATATACCCATCACTTAAAACATTCTTATCATGGTTCATATGCATAGAAGTATCATTAAATTTGGCATAAGAAGAGTTATTCTCATTAATAGTAATTGGAGCAAGATTATTATCAAGAATTTGAACATGGTAAACAAGTTGCATATTAAGAGAATTGTTTTTGGTAATCCAATCATGACTATGACAAGTTTCATAAGGATAGTTAGAACCTATATCATAGCATTCTTTATAATAATCATTAGGGATCGGAGGCACATTGTCATCATTTTCAGAATTAATTTCCCAGAGACTTGCAATATCAAAAGTAGTGTGCTCATTCAAATCATGATTGCTAATGTATGTAAAGGGCATAGGAAGATCATCATATTCAGATTCATTATCACAATAATCATTAGGAGCAACATACTTACGGTTACCTATTGTTATCTCATATACGCGGGGATATGATGTTACCTCTTTCTTTTTATTCTCCTTCTTCTTCTTCTTCTTCTTCGTTCCCTTCTTCTTCTCCTTCTCTTCCTTCTCCTCGTTCCCTTCTTCAGGAGGGAGAGGCTTGAAGGGTGGCTTGTCCGCATAACCTGATTCACTTTCAGAAACAATAGAAGAAACTTGGGAGGATCCCTCCTTTTCATTAATTAGTTGAAAACACACAGCGGTCCTATCATATTTTGGCAAGGTGTCATCTTCTAAAATATTTTGTATGTAAGTATTTGTATGGCTATTATCAATGCAATAAGAAAAACACCCATGCAGGACATCATCAATATCAAGATCACTCATATGTAACAAAGAGATTTTTCTCGACAATTCTTCACACCCCAAAAATAAAGTAAGTTCATCATGCTGATTAGGAGTAATTTCATCATCACAATACAAATTTGCAGCACTCATTGGGTTCAATATATCACTGGAGGAGCATTGAAAATTAAAATGACCCACTTCATGGCAAACTTCACAAATAAAAGGATAGAGGGCGCAAACTTTTTTACCAAGATCATCTAGAGCCCTAAACCACTTTCTAGTTTTTTCATTAGCATGATGGATGCAATATTCATCTTTGATTTGATTAATTCCACAAGGTCTATGTATTCCACAAAAATTAACATGCTTATAGGAAATAGCATTCTTAGGAGTTTGAGCATGCTTATTGCAATAATTAACAACAATTTCATTCTTCATGCAAGCCTCTTTAAAAGGTTCATGATACTTATCAAAATTATTTTTAGGCAATTCGAAATGAGAAGCAAAGGCTTTATAAAGATTTGCAGCAACTTGAGAGTCAAGACCATAAGTAGCACTCATATTTCGAAATTTATCGGTATCCATAAAAGCTTCAATGCATTCATAATCACAATTTATACCTGACTCTTTACCTTTGTCGTTCTCCCATCCTTCAGCGTTGTCCTCAATCCGATCAAGGAGGTCCCACCTAGCTTCAACCTCCTTGCTTGTGAAAGATCCCTCCGAACACGCGTCCAGATAGTCCTTGTGTTGTCCTGAAAGCCTCGCATAAAAATTATTAGCAATGACATTACGGGGGAGCTCATGAATGGGACATTTGAGCATTAGTGATTTCAATCTCCCCCACGCTTGAGAAATACTCTCTCCATCACGAGGATAAAAGTTATAAATATAATTCCTATCAATATGCACTTCATGCGGAGGATAAAATTTAGAATAAAAGAGAGATGCAATTTCCTCCCAACCAAGAGAATGCTTATTCTCCAACAATTTATACCAATGCGCTGCTTTACCAGACAGCGAAACAGAGAATAGCTTCTTCCTCACTTCATCCATAGAGATACCTGCACACTTGAATAACCCACATAATTCGTGCAAAAACAGTAAATGATCTCTAGGATGGACAGTTCCATCCCCTTTATAGTGGTTGTCCATAACACGTTCAATAATTTTCATGGGTATTTTATACGGAGTACTTTCAGCAGGTGGATTTAAAATATCAGAAGCATTATTAGAGTTATCGCATATGGGAGATAAAGCATTATCAGAACAAATTTTCTCCCCTAAAGATGGGAAGCTAAAAAGACCACAAAAACTAGCTTCCCCAAGCTTAGACTTCTTCATAGCATTAGCAGTAATTGCATTCATACTAATAACATCGCTACTAGCATGCAAATAAGGTTCCATAGGTTTTTTAATTTTCGCATCAAACAATTCTAAATCAGGAAAAAGATTAAAAAGCTCACTAATTTTTTTGTTGTTTTCCATTATGCCTAGCTAGTGTAAACAAGAAACAAAAAGTTGCAATTGCAGGATCTAAAGGAAATAGCTTCGAGCACACACACAACGGCGCCAGAAAAATACTTTACCTGAGACCGTAGTGTGAGAGCCTTTTACCTTTCCTCCCCGGCAACGGCGCCAGAAAAGTGCTTGATGTCTACTTTCCCCCTCCTTTCCTGTAGACAGTGTTGGGCCTCCAAGAGCAGAGGTTTGTAGAACAGCAGCAAGTTTCCCTTAAGTGGATACCCAAGGTTTATCGAACTCAGGGAGGAAGAGGTCAAAGATATCCCTCTCATGCAACCCTGCAACCACAAAGCAAGAAGTCTCTTGTGTCCCCAACACACCTAATAGGTGCACTAGTTCGGCGAAGAGATAGTGAAATACAGGTGGTATGAATATATATGAGCAGTAGTAACGGTGGCAGAAAAGTGCTTGGCGCGTAGTTGATGGTGGTGGTATTGCAGCAGTAGTAACGCAGTAAAACAGTAAACAAACAGTAGTAACTCAGCAGTATTTAGGAACAAGGCCTAGGGATTATACTTTCACTAGTGGACACTCTCAACATTGATCACATAACAGAATAGATAAATGCATACTCTACACTTTTGTTGGATGATGAACACATTGCGTAGGATTACACGAACCCTCAATGCCGGAGTTAACAAGCTCCACAATAATGCTCATGTTTAAGTAACCTTTAGTGTAAGATAGATCAACGCTACTAAACCAAGTACTAGCATAGCATGCACACTGTCACCTTCATGCATATGTAGGAGGAATAGATCACATCAATAATATCATAGCAATAGTTAACTCCATAATCTACAAGAGATCATGATCATAGCACAAACCAAATACTAACACGGTGCACACACTGTCACCATTACACACGTGCAGGAGGAATAGAACTACTTTAATAACACATCACTAGAGTAGCACATAGATAGTAGTGATACAAAACTCAGATGAATCTCAATCATGTAAAGCAGCTCATGAGATCATTGTATTGAAGTACATGGAGAGAGATTAACCACATAGCTACCGGTACAGCCCCGAGCCTCGATGGAGAACTACTCCCTCCTCATGGGAGCAGCAGCGGTGATGAAGATGGCGGTGGAGATGGCAGCGGTGTCGATGGAGATGGCAGCGGTGTCGATGGAGAAGCCTTCCGGGAAAAATAGGAGGTTTGGCGTTGATTTCGTCCGATTCCGAGAATATTGCCCGAACAGCCTTTCTGGAACCAAAAACAGCAGAAAACAGCAACTGGCCTCTCGGCATCTCGTCAATAGGTTAGTTCCGGAAAACGCATAAAAATGATATAAAGTGTGAACAAAACATGTTGGTATTGTCATAAAACAAGCATGGAACATCGGAAATTATAGATACGTTGGAGACGTATCAAGCAACAATTAATAATTTTCTCATTTGAGATTGAGGATATATGTCCAAAACTGAAACTTCTACCATGGATCATGGCTTTAGTTAGCGGCCCAATGTTCTTCTCTAACAATATGCATGCTTAACCATAAGGTGGTAGATCGCTCTTACTTCAGACAAGACGAACATGCATAGCAACTCACATGAAATTCAACAAAGAGTAGTTGATGGCGTCCCCAGTGAACATGGTTATCGCACAACAAGCAACTTAATAAGAGATAAAGTGCATAATTACATATTCAATACCACAATAGTTTTTAAGCTATTTGTCCCATGAGCTATATATTGCAAAGGTGAATGATGGAATTTTAAAGGTAGCACTCAAGCAATTTACTTTGGAATGGCGGAAAATACCATGTAGTAGGTAGGTATGGTGGACACAAATGGCATAGTGGTTGGCTCAAGTATTTTGGATGCATGAGAAGTATTCCCTCTCGATACAAGGTTTAGGCTAGCAAGGCTTATTTGAAACAAACACAAGGATGAACCGGTGCAGCAAAACTCACATAAAAGACATATTGAAAACATTATAAGACTCTACACCGTCTTCCTTGTTGTTCAAACTCAATACTAGAAATTATCTAGACCTTAGAGAAACCAAATATGCAAACCAAATTTTAGCATGCTCTATGTATTTCTTCATTAATGGGTGCAAAGCATATGATGCAAGAGCTTAATCATGAGCACAACAATTGCCAAGTATCACATTACCCAAGACATTTATAGCAATTACTACATGTATCATTTTCCAATTCCAACCATATAACAATTTAACGAAGGAGAAACTTCGCCATGAATACTATGAGTAGAAACCAAGGACATACTTGTCCATATGCTACAGCGGAGCGTGTCTCTCTCCCATAAAGTGAATGCTAGGATCCATTTTATTCAAACAAAACAAAAAACAAAAACAAACCGACGCTCCAAGAAAAAGCACATAAGATGTGATGGAATAAAAATATAGTTTCAGGGGAGGAACCTGATAATGTTGTCGATGAAGAAGGGGATGCCTTGGGCATCCCCAAGCTTAGACGCTTGAGTCTTCTTAATATATGCAGGGGTGAACCACCGGGGCATCCCCAAGCTTAGAGCTTTCACTCTCCTTGATCATGTTGCATCATACTCCTCTCTTGATCCTTGAAAACTTCCTCCACACCAAACTCGAAACAACTCATTAGAGGGTTAGTGCACAATAAAAATTAACATATTCAGAGGTGACACAATCATTCTTAACACTTCTGGACATTGCATAATGCTACTGGACATTAGTGGATCAAAGAAATTCATCCAACATAGCAAAAGAGGCAATGCGAAATAAAAGGCAGAATCTGTCAAAACAGAACAGCTCGTATTGACGAATTTTAAAATGGCACCAGACTTGCTCAAATGAAAATGCTCAAATTGAATGAAAGTTGCGTACATATCTGAGGATCATGCAAGTAAATTGGCTTAATTTTCTGAGTTACCTACAGGGAGGTGGACCCAGATTCGTGACAGCAAAGAAATCTGGAACTGCGCAGTAATCCAAATCTAGTACTTACTTTTCTATCAACGGCTTTACTTGGCACAACAAAACACAAAACTAAGATAATGATAGGTTGCTACAGTAGTAAACAACTTCCAAGACACAAATATAAAACAAAGTACTGTAGCAAAATAACACATGGGTTATCTCCCAAGAAGTTCTTTTCTTTATAGCCATTAAGATGGGCTCAGCAGTTTTAATGATGCACTCGCAAGAAATAGTATTTGAAGCAAAAGAGAGCATCAAGAGGCAAATTCAAAACACATTTAAGTCTAACATGCTTCCTATGAAGAAGAATCTTGTAAATAAACAAGTTCAAGAAGAGCAAAGTAACAAGCATAGGAAGATAAAACAAGTATAGCTTGAAAAATTTCAGCACATAGAGAGGCATTTTAGTAACATGAAAATTTTTACAACCATATTTTCCTCTCTCATAATAACTTTCAGTAGCATCATGAGCAAACTCAACAATATAACTATCACATAAAGCATTCTTATCATGAGTCTCATGCATAAAATTATTACTCTCCACATAAGCATAATCAATTTTATTAGTTGTAGTGGGAGCAAATTCAACAAAGTAGCTATCATTATTATTCTCATCAAGTGTTGGAGGCATAGTATAATCACAACAAAATTTACTCTCCATAGTAGGTGGAACCAAAAGACTACTATCATTATAATCATCATAAATAGGAGGTAAAGAATCATCAAAGAAAATTTTCTCCTCAATGCTTGGGGGACTAAAAAGATCATGAAAACCAGCTTCCCCAAGCTTAGAACTTTCTATATTATTATCAACAATGGTGTTCAAAGCGTTCATACTAATATTACTACCAGCATGCAAATAAGATTCCATAGGTTTTTTAATTTTCGCATCAAACAATCCATGTTTTAAATCAGGAAATAGAATAAGAAGATCATTCTTGTCCATTATGCCAAACTAGTGTAAACAAGAAACAAAAAATTGCAATTGCAGGATCTAAAGGAAATAGCTTCGAGTACTTACAATGCGCCGGGAAAATAGCTTGGTAGCCGAGATCCGGAGTGTGAGTACCTTTTACCTTTCCTCCCCGGCAACGGCGCCAGAAAATAGCTTGATGTCTACTTCCCCCTCCTTTTCTCGTAGATGTTGTTGGGCCTCCAAGAGCAGAGGTTTGTAGAACAGCAGCAAGTTTTCCCTTAAGTGGATCACCCAAGGTTTATCGAACTCAGGGAGGAAGAGGTCAAAGATATCCCTCTCATGCAACCCTGCAACCACAAATCAAGAAGTCTCTTGTGTCCCCAACACACCTAATAGGTGCACTAGTTCGGCGAAGAGATAGTGAAATACAGGTGGTATGAATAAGTATGAGCAGTAGCAACGGTGCCAGAAAATAGCTTGCTGGCGTGTAGTTGATGGTGGTAGTATTGCAGCAGTAGTAACACAGTGAAACAGTAAACAAGCAGTAGTAACGCAGCAGTATTTAGGAACAAGGCCTAGGGATTACACTTTCACTAGTGGACACTCTCAACATTGATCACATAACAGAACAGATAAATGCATACTCTACACTTTTGTTGGATGATGAACGCATTGCGTAGGATTACACGAACCCTCAATGCCGGAGTTAACAAGCTCCACAATTTGTTCATATTTAGTAACCTTATAGTGTAAGATAGATCAACAGACTAAACCAAGTACTAACATAGCATGCACACTGTCACCTTCATGCATATGTAGGAGGAATAGATCACATCAATATTATCATAGCAATAGTTAACTTCGCAATCTACAAGAGATCATGATCATAGCATAAACCAAGTACTAACACGGTGCACACACTGTCACCTTTACACACGTGCAAGAGGAATAAAACTACTTTAATAACATTGCTAGAGTAGCACATAGATAATAGTGATACAAAACTCATATGAATCTCAATCATGTAAAGCAGCTCATGAGATTATTGTATTGAGGTACATGGAAGAGAGATGAACCACATAGCTACCGGTACAGCCCCGAGCCTCGATGGAGAACTACTCCCTCCTCATGGGAGCAAAGCAGGTGATGAAGATGGCGGTGGAGATGGCAGCGGTGTCGATGGAGAAGCCTTCCGGGGCACTTCCCGTCCGGCAGCCGTGCCGGAACAGAGACTCCTGTCCCCCGCATCTTGGCCTCGCGATGGCGGCGGCTCGGAAGGTTTCGTGGTTTTCGTCGAACGTATCGTGGTTTTCGATCCAGGGGCATTATATAGGCGAAGAGGCGGCGCAGAGGGTCGAAGGGGCGACAACACCATAGGCGGCGCGGCCGGGGCCCGGGCCGCGCCGGCCTATGGTCCGGGGGCCCAGTGCCCCCTCCGGTCCTTCCGGGTGTTCTGGATGCTTCCGGTGAAAATAGGAACTTGGGCGTTGATTTCGTCCGATTCCGAGAATATTTCGTTACTAGGATTTCTGAAACCAAAAACAGCAGAAAACAGGAACTGGCACTTCGGCATCTTGTTAATAGGTTAGTTCCAGAAAATGCACGAATATGACATAAAGTGTGCATAAAACATGTAGATAACATCAATAATGTGGCATGGAACATAAGAAATTATCGATACGTCGGAGACGTATCACCAACTCATGAGGATCGTGGTGCTCAAAATGTTTTTGAAGATCGGCTTCCAGACTGCACAGGAGGGCACACTGAACTTGAGAGTACCGAGTTTTCCGAGTCGCGTAAACATTCTTTACTTCATCGGTTTCAGTTTCTGCAGGAGGGTCACCTAGCGGTGCATCAAGCACAAATTGCAGATTTCCGCCAGCGAGGAAGATCCTCACATGACGGAACCAGTCGGTGAAGTTGCTACCGTTGCTCTTAAGCTTTTCTTTCTCTAGGAACTGGTTAAAATTGATTGGGGACGCCATCTCTACAACATATATTTGCAAAAGTTTAGACTAAGTTTATGACAAATTGAGTTCAAATTTTAATTCAACATAATTAAAAATCTAGGTGAACTCCCACTCAAAACAATATCCCTCGCATTGTCTTAGTGATCACACGAACCAAATCCACCGCACCTAAGTCCGATCATCACGAGACAAGGTGTGATTTCAATGGCGAACACTCAAAGTGTTCATCATATCAACCATATGATTCATGCTCTACCTTTCGGTATCACGTGTTCCGAGACCATGTCTGTACATGCTAGGCTCGTCAAGGCCACCTTAGTATCCGCATGTGCAAAACTGGCTTGCACCCGTTGTATGCACTTGTTGATTCTATCACACCCGATCATCACGAGATGCTTCGAAATGACAAGTCTTGGCAACGGTGCTACTAAGGATGAACACTTTATTATATTGAGATTTTAGTGAGGGATCATCTTATAATGCTACCGTCGCGATCTAAGCAAAATAAGATGCATAAAAGGATTAACATCACATGCAGTTCATATGTGATATGATATGGCCCTTTTGTCTTTGCGCCTTTGATCTTCATCTCCAAAGCACGGACATGATCTCCATCATCTTCGGGCATGATCTCCATCATCGTCGGCGTAGCGTCAAGGTCAATGGCGCCGTCTTCATGATTGTCCTCCATGTAGCAACTATTACAACTACTTTGAAATACTACTCAACATGAAATTTAAAGACAACCATAAGGCTCCTGCCGGTTGCCACAATACAATAATGATCATCTCATACATATTCATCATCACATTATGGCCATATCACATCACCAAACCCTGCAAAAACAAGTTAGACGTCTCTAATTTGGTTTGCATATTTTACGTGGTTTAGGGTTTTCGAGAGAGATCTAATCTACCTACGAACATGAACCACAACGTTGATACTAATGTTGTCAATAGAAGAGTAAATTGAATCTTCACTATAGTAGGAGAGACAGACACCCGCAAAGCCTCTTATGCAATACAAGTTGCATGTCAAACGAGGAACAAGTCTAATGAACGCGGTCATGTAAAGTTAGTCCGAGCCGCTTCATCCCACTATGCCACAAAGATGCAAAGTACTCAAACTAAAGAAAACGAGAGCATCAACGCCCACAAAACCATTGTGTTCTACTCGTGCAACCATCTATGCATAGACACGGCTCTGATACCACTGTAGGGATTCGTTGCATAGAAAACAAAAAAATTCCTACCGCGAACACACAATCCAAGCTAAGATGCAATCTAGAAGACGGTAGCAACGAGGGGATTATCGAGTCTCACCCTTGAAGAGATTCCAAAGCCTACAAGATGAGGCTCTTGTTGCTGCGGTAGACGTTCACTTGCCGCTTGCAAAAGCGCGTAGAAGATCTTGATCACGGCGCCACGAACGGGCAGCACCTCCGTACTCGGTCACACGTTCGGTTGTTGATGAAGACGACGTCCACTGATGGCGTGTAACTCACACGTTCGTTGGGAACCCCAAGAGGAAGGTATGATGCGCACAGCAGCAAGTTTTCCCTCAGAAAGAAACCAAGGTTTATCGAACCAGGAGGAGCCAAGAAGCACGTTGAAGGTTGATGGCGGCGGGATGTAGTGCGGCGCAACACCAGGGATTCCGGCGCCAATGTGGAACCTGCACAACACAACCAAAGTACTTTGCCCCAACGAAACAGTGAGGTTGTCAATCTCACCGGCTTGCTGTAACAAAGGATTAACCGTATTGTGTGGAAGATGATTGTTTGCAGAAAACAGTAGAACAAGTATTGCAGTAGATTGTATTTCAGTATAGAGAATTGGACCGGGGTCCACAGTTCACTAGAGGTGTCTCTCCCATAAGACAAACAGCATGTTGGGTGAACAAATTACAGTTGGGCAATTGACAAATAAAGAGGGCATGACCATGCACATACATATTATGATGAGTATAGTGAGATTTAATTGGGCATTACGACAAAGTACATAGACCGCCATCCAGCATGCATCTATGCCTAAAAAGTCCACCTTCAGGTTATCATCCGAACCCCCTCCAGTATTAAGTTGCAAAGCAACAAACAATTGCATTAAGTATGGTGCGTAATGTAATCAACAACTACATCCTAAGACATAGCATCAATGATTAATCCCTAGTGGCAACAGCACAACACAACCTACGAACTTTCTCATCACCGTCCCAGTGTCAATGTAGGCATGAACCCACTATCGAGCATAAATACTCCCTCTTGGAGTTACAAGCATCTACTTGGCCAGAGCATCTACTAGTAACGGAGAGCATGCAAGATCATAAACAACACATAGATATAACTTTGATAATCAACATAACAAGTATTCTCTATTCATCGGATCCCAACAAACGCAACATATAGAATTACAGATAGATGATCTTGATCATGTTAGGCAGCTCACAAGATCCGACAATGAAGCACAATGGGGAGAAGACAACCATCTAGCTACTGCTATGGACCCATAGTCCAGGGGTAGACTACTCACACATCACTCCGGAGGCGACCATGGCGGCGTAGAGTCCTCCGGGAGATGATTCCCCTCTCCGGCAGGGTGCCGGAGGCGATCTCCTGGATCCCCCGAGATGGGATCGGCGGCGTCTCTGGAAGGTTTTCCGTATCGTGGCTCTCGGTACTGGGGGTTTCGCAACGGAGGCTTTAAGTAGGCGGAAGGGCAGGTCAAGAGGCGGCACGAGGGCCCCACACCACAGGGCCGCGCGGCCAAGGGGGGGGGCCGCGCCGCCCTAGGGTGTGGGCACCTCGTGGCCCCACTTCGTCTCCTCTTCGGACTTCTGGAAGCTTCGTGGCAAAATAGGACCCTGGGCGTTGATTTCGTCCAATTCCGAGAATATTTCGTTACTAGGATTTCTGAAACCAAAAACAGCAGAAAACAGAATCGGCACTTCGGCATCTTGTTAATAGGTTAGTTCCGGAAAATGCACGAATATGACATAAAGTGTGCATAAAACATGTAGATAACATCAATAATGTGGCATGGAACATAAGAAATTATCGATACGTCGAGACGTATCAGCATCCCTGCTTAGTTCTGCTCGTCCCGAGCAGGTAAAACGATAACACAGATAATTTCTGGAGTGACATGCCATCATAACCTTGATCATACTATTTGTAAAGCATATGTAGTGAATGCAGCGATCAAAACAATGTATATGACATGAGTAAACAAGTGAATCATAAAGCACAGACTTTTCATGAATAGCACTTCAAGACAAGCATCAATAAGTCTTGCATAAGAGTTAACTCATAAAGCAATAATTCAAAGTAAAAGCATTGAAGCAACACAAAGGAAGATTAAGTTTCAGCGGTTGCTTTCAACTCATAACATGTATATCTCATGGATATTGTCAACATAGAGTAATATAACAAGTGCAATATGCAAATATGTAAGAATCAATGCACAGTTCACACAAGTGTTTGCTTCTTGAGATGGAGAGAAATAGGTGAACTGACTCAACATAAAAAGTAAAAGAAAGGTCCTTCAAAGAGGAAAGCATCGATTGCTATATTTGTGCTAGAGCTTTGATTTTGAAAACAAGAAACAATTTTGTCAACGGTAGTAATAAAACATATGTATCATGTAAATTATATCTTACAAGTTGCAAGCCTCATGCATAGTGTACTAATAGTGCCCGCACCTTGTCCTAATTAGCTTGGACTACCGGATCATCGCAATGCACATGTTTTAACCAAGTGTCACAAAGGGGTACCTCTATGCCGCCTGTACAAAGGTCTAAGGAGAAAGCTCGCATTGGATTTCTCGCTATTGATTATTCTCAACTTAGACATCCATACCGGGACAACATA
Source organism: Lolium perenne (assembly GCF_019359855.2). Lineage (NCBI taxonomy): Eukaryota > Viridiplantae > Streptophyta > Magnoliopsida > Poales > Poaceae > Lolium > Lolium perenne. Next base: position 196,816,116 of record NC_067245.2, read on the forward strand.
GACAACAGATAATGGACTCCTCTTTTATGCATAAGCATGTAACAACAATTAATAATTTTCTCATATGAGATTGAGGATATATGTCCAAAACTGAAACTTCCACCATGGATCATGGCTTTAGTTAGCGGCCCAATGTTCTTCTCTAACAATATGCATGCTTAACCATAAGGTGGTAGATCGCTCTTACTTCAGACAAGACGAACATGCATAGCAACTCACATGAAATTCAACAAAGAGTAGTTGATGGCGTCCCCAGTGAACATGGTTATCGCACAACAAGCAACTTAGTAAGAGATAAAGTGCATAATTACATATTCAATACCACAATAGTTTTTAAGCTATTTGTCCCATGAGCTATATATTGCAAAGGTGAATGATGGAATTTTAAAGGTAGCACTCAAGCAATTTACTTTGGAATGGCGGAAAATACCATGTAGTAGGTAGGTATGGTGGACACAAATGGCATAGTGGTTGGCTCAAGTATTTTGGATGCATGAGAAGTATTCCCTCTCGATACAAGGTTTAGGCTAGCAAGGCTTATTTGAAACAAACACAAGGATGAACCGGTGCAGCAAAACTCACATAAAAGACATATTGTAAACATTATAAGACTCTACACCATCTTCCTTGTTGTTCAAACTCAATACTAGAAATTATCTAGACCTTAGAGAGACCAAATATGCAAACCAAATTTTAGCATGCTCTATGTATTTCTTCATTAATGGGTGCAAAGCATATGATGCAAGAGCTTAAACATGAGCACAACAATTGCCAAGTATCACATTACCCAAGACATTAATAGCAATTACTACATGTATCATTTTCCAATTCCAACCATATAACAATTTAACGAAGGAGAAACTTCGCCAAGAATACTATGAGTAGAAACTAAGGACATACTTGTCCATATGCTACAGCGGAGCGTGTCTCTCTCCCATAAAGTGAATGCTAGGATCCATTTTATTCAAACAAAACAAAAAACAAAAACAAACTGACGCTCCAAGCAAAGCACATAAGATGTGATGGAATAAAAATATAGTTTCAGGGGAGGAACCTGATAATGTTGTCGATGAAGAAGGGGATGCCTTGGGCATCCCCAAGCTTAGACGCTTGAGTCTTCTTAGAATATGCAGGGGTGAACCACCGGGGCATCCCCAAGCTTAGAGCTTTCACTCTCCTTGATCATGTTGCATCATACTCCTCTCTTGATCCTTGAAAACTTCCTCCACACCAAACTTAGAACAACTCATTAGAGGGTTAGCGACAATAAAAATTAACATGTTCAGAGGTGACACAATCATTCTTAACACTTCTGGACATTGCATAAAGCTACTGGACATTAATGGATCAAAGAAATTCATCCAACATAGCAAAAGAGGCAATGCGAAATAAAAGGCAGAATCTGTCAAAACAGAACAGTTCGTATTTACGAATTTTATTGAGGCACCATACTTGCTCAAATGAAAATGCTCAAATTGAATGAAAGTTGCGTACATATCTGAGGATCACTCACGTAAATTAGCATAATTTTCTGAGTTACCTACAGGGAAAACAGCCCAGATTCGTGACAGCAAAGAAATCTGTTTCTGCGCAGTAATCCAAATCTAGTATGAACTTTTCTATCAACGGCTTTACTTGGCACAACAAAACACTAAACTAAGATAAGGAGAGGTTGCTACAGTAGTAAACAACTTCCAAGACTCAAAATAAAAACAAAGTACTATAGGTAAAAACATGGGTTGTCTCCCATAAGCGCTTTTCTTTAACGCCTTTCAGCTAGGCGCAGAAAGTGTGTATCAAGTATTATCAAGAGACGAAGTGTCAACATCATAATTTGTTCTCATAATAGAATCAAAAGGTAACTTCATTCTCTTTCTAGGGAAGTGTTCCATACCTTTCTTGAGAGGAAATTGATATTTTATATTACCTTCCTTCATATCAATGATAGCACCAACAGTTCGAAGAAAAGGTCTTCCCAATATAATGGGACAAGATGCATTGCATTCAATATCCAAGACAACAAAATCAACGGGGACAAGGTTATTGTTAACGGTAATGCGAACATTATCAATTTTCCCCAAAGGTTTCTTTGTAGAATGATCAGCAAGATTAACATCCAAATAACAATTTTTCAGCGGTGGCAAGTCAAGCATATTATAGATTTTCTTAGGCATAACGGAAATACTTGCACCAAGATCACATAAAGCATTACAATCAAAATCTTTAACCTTCATCTTAATGATGGGCTCCCAACCATCCCCTAGCTTTCTAGGAATAGAGGCTTCGCGCTCTAGTTTCTCTTCTCTAGCTTTTATGAGAGCATTTGTAATATGTTGCGTGAAAGCCAAATTTATAGCACTAGCGTTAGGATTTTTAGCAAGTTTTTGCAAGAACTTTATAACTTCAGAGATGTGGCAATCATCAAAATTCAAACCATTATAATCTAAAGCAATGGGATCATCATCCCCAATGTTGGAAAAAAATTCAGCAGTTTTATCACAAGCAATTTCAGCAGTTTTAGCAGTTTCAGGCAGTTTCTCGCGCTTTGCATTAGAAGTGGAAACATTGCTAACACCAATTCTTTTATTATTAATAGTAGGAGGTGAAGCAACATGTGTAGCATTAGCATTACTAGTGGTGGTAATAGTCCAAACTTTAGCTACATTCTTCTCTTTAGCTAGTTTTTCATTTTCTTCTCTATCCCACCTAGCACGCAGTTCATCCATTAATCTTATATTCTCATTAATTCTAACTTGGATGACATTTGCTGTAGTAGTAATTTTGTCATCTAAATCTTCAGGTTTAGCAGCCATTTTATTAATTAAAGAAGATTGTGATGCAGACATGTATGAGATTCGGTTTTCAGCATTAGCAAGTTTAGTTTGCAACCCCGAGATCTCCCTATTCAGATTTTCAAGTTGATTCCCTATATTCTTCAACAAGGTAGATTGCTCATTCATAGTTTTAGTAAACAATTTATTTTGCTCATATTGTGATTGCATGAAGCTCTTGGTGGATCTTTCAATTTCTAGCATCTTTTCTTCATTAGGTGAAGCATATCTACCATAAGAGTTACCATTAGCAGGATATGGCCTAGAATCATTGTGATTGTTATTTTTAATGAAATTCACATCAACATATTCTTTTTGAGCAACCAATGACGCTAACGGAACATTATTAGAATTAACATTAGGCCTACCATTCACAAGCATAGACATAATAGCATCAATCTTATCACTCAAGGAAGAGGTTTCTTCGACAGAATTTACCTTCTTACCTTGTGGAGCTCTTTCCGTGTGCCATTCAGAGCAGTTGATCATCATATTATCAAGAAGCTTTGTTGCTTCACCAAGAGTGATGGACATAAAGGTACCTCCAGCAGCTGAATCCAATAAATTCCGCGAAGAAAAATTTAGTCCTGCATAGAAGGTTTGGATGATCATCCAAGTAGTCAGTCCATGGGTTGGGCAATTTTTAACCAGAGATTTCATTCTTTCCCAAGCTTGAGCAACATGTTCAGTATCTAATTGTTTAAAATTCATTATGCTACTCCTCAAAGATATAATTTTAGCAGGGGGATAATATCTACCAATAAAAGCATCCTTGCATTTAGTCCATGAATCAATACTATTCTTAGGCAGAGATAGCAACCAATCTTTAGCTCTTCCTCTTAATGAGAAAGGGAACAATTTTAATTTTATAATGTCACCATCTACATCTTTATATTTTTGCATTTCACATAGTTCAACAAAATTATTAAGATGGGCAGCAGCATCATCAGAACTAACACCAGAAAATTGCTCTCGCATAACAAGATTCAATAAAGCAGGTTTAATTTCAAAGAATTCTGCTGTAGTAGCAGGTGGAGCAATAGGTGTGCATAAGAAATCATTATTATTTGTGGTTGTGAAGTCACACAACTTAGTATTTTCAGGGTTGGCCATTTTAGCAACAGTAAATAAAGCAAACTAGATAAAGTAAATGCAAGTAACTAATTTTTTTGTGTTTTTGATATAGCAAACAAGATAGCAACTAAAGTAAAACTAGCAACTAATTTTTTTGTATTTTGATTTAGTGCAGCAAACAAAGTAGTAAATAAAACTAAGCAAGACAAAAACAAAGTAAAGAGATTGGGAAGTGGAGACTCCCCTTGCAGCGTGTCTTGATCTCCCCGGCAATGGCGCCAGAAAAAGAGCTTGATGGCATGTAACTCACACGTTCGTTGGGAACCCCAAGAGGAAGGTATGATGCGCACAGCAGCAAGTTTTCCCTCAGAAAGAAACCAAGGTTTATCGAACCAGGAGGAGCCAAGAAGCACGTTGAAGGTTGATGGCGGCGGGATGTAGTGCGGCGCAACACCAGGGATTCCGGCGCCAACGTGGAACCTCGCACAACACAACCAAAGTACTTTGCCCCAACGAAATGCCGAGGTTGTCAATCTCACCGGCTTGCTATAACAAAGGATTAACCGTATTGTGTGGAAGATGATTGTTTGCAGAAACAAGAGAACAAGTATTGCAAGAGATTGTATTTCAAGATAGAGAATTGGACCGGGGTCCACAGTTCACTAGAGGTGTCTCTCCCATAAGACAAACAAAGCATGTTGGGTGAACAAATTACAGCTTGGGCAATTGACAAATAAAGAGGGCATGACCATGCACATACATATTATGATGAGTATAGTGAGATTAAAGTGGGCATTACGACAAAGTACATAGACCGCCAGCCAGCAAGCATCTAGGCCTAAACAGTCCACCTTCAGGTTAGCATCCGAACCCCCACCAGTATTAAGTTGCAAAGCAACATACAATTGCATTAAGTATGGTGCGTAATGTAATCAACAACTACATCCTTAGACATAGCATCAATGTTTTATCCCTAGTGGCAATAGCACAACACAACCTTAGAACTTTCTGTCACTCTCCCAGGTGTCAATGTAGGCATGAACCCACTATCGAGCATAAATACTCCCTCTTGGAGTTACAAGCATCTACTTGGCCAGAGCATCTACTAGTAACGGAGAGCATGCAAGATCATAAACAACACATAGATATAACTTTGATAATCAACATAACAAGTATTCTCTATTCATCGGATCCCAACAAACGCAACATATAGAATTACAGATAGATGATCTTGATCATGTTAGGCAGCTCACAAGATCCGACAATGAAGCACAATGGGGAGAAGACAACCATCTAGCTACTGCTATGGACCCATAGTCCAGGGGTAGACTACTCACACATCACTCCGGAGGCGACCATGGCGGCGTAGAGTCCTCCGGGAGATGATTCCCCTCTCCGGCAGGGTGCCGGAGGCGATCTCCTGGATCCCCCGAGATGGGATCGGCGGCGGCGGCGTCTCTGGAAGGTTTTCCGTATCGTGGCTCTCGGTACTGGGGGTTTCGCAACGGAGGCTTTAAGTAGGCGGAAGGGCAGGTCAAGAGGCGGCACGAGGGCCCCACACCACAGGGCCGCGCGGCCAAGGGGGGGCCGCGCCGCCCTAGGGTGTGGGCACCTCGTGGCCCCACTTCGTCTCCTCTTCGGACTTCTGGAAGCTTCGTGGCAAAATAGGACCCTGGGCGTTGATTTCGTCCAATTCCGAGAATATTTCGTTACTAGGATTTCTGAAACCAAAAACAGCAAAAACAAGAATCGGCACTTCGGCATCTTGTTAATAGGTTAGTTCCAGAAAATGCACGAATATGACATAAAGTGTGCATAAAACATGTAGATAACATCAATAATGTGGCATGGAACATAAGAAATTATCGATACGTCGGAGACGTATCATCCACCTCCCCGTTCCAGCGGGCAGCAGAAGTAGTAGCTCCTCTTGAATCCGGCAGCACGACGGCGTGGTGTCGGTGGTGGTGGAGAAACCCGGCGGAGCTTCGCTAAGCGTGCGGGAAGTGGAAGAGTGGGGCGGCTAGGGTTTGGGGAGAGGGGGGCGTCGGCCACTTGAGGTGGTGCGGCCACCTTGTGTTGTTGGGGTGGCCGGCCCCCTCCCCTTGGCCCTCATTATATAGGTGGAACACCCAAGAGTTGGTCTACAAGTTTTCGAATAAGACCCCAAACCAAAACCTTCCATATCACATGAAACCTACCCAAGCTAGGACTCCCACTAGAGGTGGGATTCCCACCCTTCCTTGGGAGGGGGTGGCCGGCCCCCTTAGGGGAGTCCACTTGGGACTCCTCCCCCTTTAGGGTTGGCCGGCCATGGTGGTGGAGTCCCTTTGGGACTCCGCCTTCCAAAGTGGTTTCTTTCAGACTTTTCTAGAACCTTCTAGAACCTTCCATAGAACCTTCCGGATCATTTTAAATCTTATAAAATGACTTCCTATATATGAATCTTATTCTCCGGACCATTCCGGAACTCCTCGTGATGTCCGGGATCTCATCCGGGACTCCGAACAAATATTCGAACTCCATTCCATATTCAAGTTCTACCATTTCAACATCCAACCTTAAGTGTGTCACCCTACGGTTCGCGAACTATGCGGACATGGTTGAGTACTCACTCCGACCAATAACCAATAGCGGGATCTGGAGATCCATAATGGCTCCCACATATTCAACGATGACTTTAGTGATCGAATGAACCATACACATACGATACCAATTCCCTTTGTCACGCGATATTTTACTTGTCCGAGGTTTGATCATCGGTATCACTCTATACCTTGTTCAACCTCGTCTCCTGACAAGTACTCTTTACTCGTACCGTAGTATGTGGTCTCTGATGAACTTATTCATATGCTTGCAAGACATTAGACGACATTCCACCGAGAGGGCCCAGAGTATATCTATCCGTCATCGGGATGGACAAATCCCACTGTTGATCCATATGCCTCAACTCATACTTTTCGGATACTTAATCCCACCTTTATAACCACCCATTTACGCAGTGGCGTTTGATGTAATCAAAGTACCTTTACGGTATAAGTGATTTATATGATCTCATGGTCATAAGGACTAGGTAACTATGTATCGAAAGCTTATAGCAAATAACTTAATGACGTGATCTTATGCTACGCTTAATTGGGTGTGTCCATTACATCATTCATACAATGATATAACCTTGTTATTAATAACATCCAATGTTCATGATTATGAAACTAATCATCCATTAATCAACAAGCTAGTTAAGAGGCATACTAGGGACTCTTTGTTGTTTACATATCACACATGTATTAATGTTTCGGTTAATACAATTATAGCATGGTATATAAACATTTATCATAAACATAAAGATATATAATAACCACTTTATTATTGCCTCTAGGGCATATCTCCTTCAAAGACTTGAGTGTATCTTACACTCAATGAGTAAAAACACATGAGTGATTATAGATCATGAATAATATGTACACAATCAGATGTCCTGTGCTCTTAGTGTTATGAGCATGTACCAGAATGATTCATGTGATGATCATTGAAAAACAGTAAGAATATTCTTGAGTACTTAAGAAGAACCAAGGATATATAGTTTTGTATGGAGAAATGACAAACAAATCGCTGTAAGATGTTGCACCGATATTGGTTTTGTCACATATAAAAATAAAATTTTCAATCTCAAATTGGACTAAGTGTTGTTTAAAAGGTAGCACAATGAGCTGGAAGTTGTCTATGCTAGATTTAGATGAGTTCTAAATATTGTGACAGATTCTACAAACGAAGGCAGAGTATGTCATTGTTTTGACAATGACTGAGGATGTTAAGTCAAGAAGTTCTTTGAGAATTTGGTGTAGTTTCGATAGTGTCAGAACTTTGAAGCTATATTGTGTGTGACAATATTAGTGACATATTTCAGACCGCGGAATTAAGGTTCCACCAGAAGACCAAACATATTTAATGCCGAATCTTTTGGAAATGAGTGATGCGTTGAGACGCAAATGAATTACAAAATACATACGTTTCTGAGCGTGTCAGATCCGTTAACTAAAACGTCTCCCGTGAGCTAAACATGATAAAACACCGGAAGGCCAAGGTGTTATATCTTTACAAATATAAACTAGATTATTGACTCTAGTGCAATTGGAGACTGTTGGAGATATGCCCAAATGGCAATAATAAATGGTTATTATAATATATCTTTGTGTTCATGATAATGTTTACATACCATGCTATAATTGTATTAACCAAAACATTGATACATGTGTGTTATGTAAACAACAAGGAGTCCCTAGTAAGCCTCTTGTATAACTAGCTTGTTGATTAATAGATGATCATAGTTTCATGATCATGAACATTGGATGTTATTAATAACAAGGTTATGTCATTATGTGAATGATGTAATGGACACACCCAGTTAAGTGTAGCATAAGATCACGTCATTAAGTTCATTTGCTATAAGCTTTCGATACATAGTTACCTAGTCCTTTCGACCATGAGATCATATAAATCACTTATACCGGAAGGGTACTTTGATTACATCAAACGCCACTGCGTAAATGGGTGGTTATAAAGGTGGGATTAGGTATTCGAAAAGTATGAGTTGAGGCATATGGATCAACAGTGGGATTTGTCCATCCCGATGACGGATAGATATACTCTGGGCCCTCTTGGTGGAATGTCGTCTGATTAGCTTGCAAGCATGTGAATGGTTCACAAGAGATGATATACCAGGGTACGAGTAAAGAGTACTTGTCTGAGACGAGGTTGAACAAGGTATAGAGATACCGATGATCAAACCTCGGACAAGTAAAATATCGCGTGACAAAGGGAATTGGTATCGTATGTGAATGGTTCAATCGATCACTAAGTCATCGTTGAATATGTGGGAGCCATTATGGATCTCCAGATCCCGCTATTGGTTATTGGTCGGAGAGAAGTCTCAACCATGTCTCCATAGTTCGCGAATCGTAGGGTGACACACTTAAGGTTTGATGTCGTTTAAGTAGATATGGAATATGGAATGGAGTTCGAAGTTTTGTTCGGAGTCTCGGATGGGATCCAGGACATCACGAGGAGTTCCGGAATGGTCCGGAGAATAAGATTCATATATAGGAAGTCATTTTATAAGATTGAAAATGATCCGGTGCATTTATGGAAGGTTCTAGAAGGTTCTAGAGAAGTCCGGAAGAAATCACTATGGAAGGTGGAGTCCCGGAGGGACTCCACTAGCTAGGCCGGCCAACCCTAAGGGGAGGGGTCCCATGTGGGCTCCACCTAAGGTGGCCGGCCACCCCACCTCAAGGAAAGGTGGGAGTCCCACCTTGAGTAGGACTCCCCCCTTGAGTAGGTTTCCCACCTATGGGAGGTTTTGTTGTTGGGGTCTTATTCGAAGACTTGGACTACAACTCTTGGGGATTTCCACCTATATAATGAGGAGGAGAGGGAGGGGGCAGCCCACTCTTGGCCGCACCACCAAAGGGTGCCCATGGCCTGCGCCCTAGCCACCCCCTCTCCCCAAACCCTAGCCTCTCCTCCTCCACATAATACTCCCGCAGCGCATAGGCGAAGCCCTGCCGGAGTTCTCCACCACCACCGCCACCACGCCGTCATGCTGCCGGGATTCCGAGGAGGATCTACTACTTCCGCTGCCCGCTGGAACGGGGAGAAGGACATCGTCTTCATCAACATCGAACGTGTGACCGAGTACGGAGGTGCTGCCCGATTGTGGCACCGTCAAGATCTTCTACGCGCTTTTGAAAGCGGCAAGTGATCATCTTCTGCAACAACGAGATCTAATCTCGTAGGCTTTGGAAATCTTCAAGGGTTAGTCTCGTTCATCCCCTCGTTGCTACCATCTTCTAGATTGCATCTTGGCTTGGATTGCGTTCTCGCGGTAGGAATTTTTTTGTTTTCTATGCTACGAATCCCATCAGTGGAGGGGTTCAGTGCAAATGGAAACATTAACGATTATAGTTTGTCATGTCAAGTTTGACAATCCACAAGTCATAGAGTTTTCATGCCTTGTTGTTGTTGTTGGCTGCTGCTGCTGCTGTTGTTGTTGTTGTTGTTGTTGTTGTTGTTGTTGTTGTTGTTGTTGTTGTTGTTGTTGTTGTTGTTGTTGTTGTTGTTGTTGTTGTTGTTGTTGTTGTTGTTGTTGTTGTTGTTGTTGTTGCTGTTGTTGCTCTGTTGTTGGTGTTGTTGCTAGTGTTGTTGCTAGTGCAGTTGTTGGTGCTGCTGGTGCTACTACTGCTACTGCTGTTGCTATTGTTGTTGTTGCTGATGTTGTTGTTGTTGTTATTGTTGTTGTTGTTGTTGTTGTTGTTGTTGTTGTTGTTGTTGTTGTTGTTGTTGTTGTTGTTGTTGTTGTTGTTGTTGTTGTTGTTGTTGTTGTTGTTGTTGTTGTTGTTGTTGTTGTTGTTGTTGTTGTTGTTGTTGTTGTTGTTGTTGTTGTTGTTGTTGTTGTTGCTGTTGTTGTTGCTCTGTTGCTGGTGGTGGTGCTGCTGCTATTGTTGTTGCTAGTGCAGCTGCTGCTGCCGTTGATGTTGTTGTTATTGTATTTTTATTTATTCATGGATATCCATTTTTTGCCGGAAATCCACCGATCTATATAATGATCAATAGTAGTACAAATAGCCCAAAAGGTAAAAAAATTACAAATTGGTACTCGAACCACCTAGCGACAACTACAGACACTAGCACGAGCCGAAGGCGCGTCACTGTCCTCGCCCTCCACCGCTGGAGTCAGGCAAAGCTTGTCGTAGTAGAGCTTGTTATAGTAGACAGACGGGACGTCGTCGTGCTAAGGTCCCAAAGGAAACCATCGCCAATGATGACAACCGTACATCGGAAGAAACTGACATGAAACCACACCAACAAACACGAACACCGACCGGATCCTAGGAGATCCGACAGGCACACAACTCCACATGTCCTCCGTCAGAGCTAGATGCACCACCGAAGCGGGGATAGGGCGGGGAGGACCTTATCTGACTTCAGGATGTAGCCACCGCCTCACCATCCCAAAAAAGACTGAAAAGCAAACTAAATTAAGAACAAAAACTTCTCGCCGGTGAGGGACCGTGGTCTGCCACACCTCCAAGGCCCCAAGGCCACCGGAGGCAAAGCTGACCGGCGGTATCACCGACGAGGAGGAATGGAACCCTAGATGGGTTTGTGCCTTTTTTCGCCCGCCTCTCATGGATATCCATTGATATCTAGATAAATCCATTGATATGTGGATATCCGCCAAATGTAAAGGCATGGACAAAACATTGTACACCATGAATATCTTAACGGCAGACTACATGTGAGCAATTGGATACAAAATGGACCCTGTGAAGCTCTGCCCCACAAACCCTCTCCAGTGCAATCCTTAGCTATGATGCAAACAATGCATCACACCCTAAAAAAAACCAAGATAGGTTCCAAAAAATTTGATGGCTCTAGAATATGATGTACCCATCATGTCACAAATATTCAGATGAAAACTCCATGAAAACAACATGTCCACTCTGGTGTTGCTCTTCCTTGCTGCGTCCCGCCAGTGGCAAGCGGGGCGCTTGGGAGGTCGGGAAGCCCAAACATCTTGCTTAATAAGGTTCGCTTCTGGAGCAGTTTCGCTGGTACCTCTCCTAGCACCGTGCCAGTGAAGGGGTGTTCGATGTTTTGCTTGGATCTATGGTGGAGGCCGGTGAATCGTCGATCCATCTCCTGCTCTTCAATAAGCTGGGAGGCTCCTCTGGTTCGTCGTCACCGCTATCCTCTATGCCTGCCTCCCCAAGTTCGTGGAAGGTTCTTTGGGTTTGATGGCGGGTTGTTTTATCTGAAGTGGTGCTGGCGTGCCTTTGCTGCTTTAGTCCATCGGCTATCTCTATATTTCTTCTCTTCCTCGGGTGCCATGGTGGTGATTGAGGTTGAAGTGGACAGAGCTGGTGTTGTGCTATGGTGGCTTCGGAGTTCTAGAACCAGAAATTCTTTGAGCTTCTCCCCCAATTATTCAACCTCCGTTGGGAGGCTCTGTTGGAGTTCAGGTGTCGAGGGCTTTGCCGGGCCGGATGTAAGTGGTTTCGTCCCCGCCTTTGTCCATGGCTGCAGCGTGCTGAGCTCCGAGCTCGGCAGCGGGAAAGAGGAAGGACTGGATTGCTTTTTTAGATCTTTTAGCAGGGTCCTTTCTACAATTGCTAGGGATCCATATGTAATTTCTGTACTTTATGGGGTCCTTTGTAATCACTTTGTTCTCCCTCTGTTGTTGTAATGCAAAGGTTCTGACCCCTTCTGGGGCGCTCCGCTGTTCAAAAACAAAATCAGATGAAAACTCCATGAAAACAACAGTAACACAACAACAACAAAAAATCTATTCACACTAATTCTGAAAAAGCTCATGTTCGTTGTGTCATAGAAGCATTCATTAAGCCTTGACACGTTATCCCTCTTGGCTATACATCGTCTTGCGTCAAAGAAAAGTTCCTATTTATTACTACATGCTCGCGTATGGAAACGGTAAGGTGGTATATTTCATTATTTCTACATAATTCAGATGCATACTTCTGAAGCTACATTGAATCCGCGTTTTTGTAGACCATGCACGTCAAGATTTGATGTAAGCTTTTACTTTCTTATTTATAAATCTTCAGTCAAACTACAACATTCTTGCCATCGCAGCTATTGCCGCCTGCTACTTCCTGATTATCCACTGACTCAGAAGTGTGCTAGTAACACACAAGCGCCAGCAACAAGCCCCGGAATGAGTTCAAGAATGGCAGATGATGACAGCGGTCAAAAAGAGTTTGAAGGTTTACAACATTCCATGTACTACTATACTAACAACTCATCATCTCTCCATTGTGCAATGGCCTAATGTTGTCCATACAATGTACAGTTGATTCTATACATAAGATTTCCAAAATCCAATAATAAATGTATGCAGTCATGTGACATCGAAACCCATCGCACTTTTGACAAATGCTATTTTACACCTCTCGGCTCTTGTAGGAAAGAAACACATTTTCTATCGTCTGATAGAGGGCCAGCCAAGTCATACTGTCAAGCTGGCAGAGTGAGCTTCACATTGTTCTTCAAACTGCAAGATTGGTCATCAATATTACCATTAATGCCTCGATGAGAAATGCAACATGGTAACTTGAAAATTCAGTGCGTCAGCATGAAAAATGATCAGTTCAAGAACATAATATTTCTTTACCTGTTGAGGTAATAATAGAAGAAATCTGCGTACAACATTGTCTGCACGAATCCGGCTATCCAAGCTGTTCAAGCAACAAGATCGGAAACATTATTTATCTTGTTTAATGGGTATAGGCTAAACACGAGATCAACCAAATGAGAGATGTCATACTTATCCAGTGTACATAATGTGGCTCCGTGAAGTAGCGGTAAACCCAGTTGAGAATGTACAATGCTCGGTATGCACTGCATCATGGCAGTCAGTGAATAAGAAAAAATAGTCATGGTTCCTATCAACGAAAAACTGAAAAGTATATCAAGTTTTTAAGAACCATATGATTGTGTCTTCTGAAAATACTGTTCAGGCTCATAGCATAAATTTATAGTGTCAAGATATATTAACTTTCTGACCTTAGCAAAGAAGAGTCATTTGGAGATGACAAATGCGGATTTTCACAACAAGAACTACTATTGTCCAAGTTCATTAATAGAAAAAACCCAAGCCGACTGAAAACTAATCAACCAAGTTGTGTAGCAAACAAGGCCAAAGACAAGTTTCTAGTTGATCTGGATTGCCGGTAGTGAGGTAAATGGCTGGTTCAGTTCTGAAATTTGATTTACAAATTATTTTGCATTTTCCCTCATCTCCTTTTTTTTGAGCTGAAAACTGTAGGGGAGGCCCCGACAGTAAATTTTATTAAAAAAAATATATATATGTACAAGATAGAGGGAGGGAATGTACAAAAGGGCTTAGCCCAGGGCATAGCCCAAAGGAACTACAGATCGTCTAGCCAGGCTAAAAGGGGGGATTTGAGATCATCCTTCATTCTGTAAGAAAGGAGGAAGAGGTCCCTTTTCCGTCTATTATTCATATGCAACGAGCTAATTTTTTTGTCATTCCGATCCACTGTACTGCTTTTTAAGATTTCCCTCTACTTAAATGATATTTGCAGTGATGTTGTTTCTTCAAATAACAACAGTCGTATGTGTTAACGTGAGCCCTTCACTTTAACGATAGTAACCATTACCAAGATTCTTAAAGAGAGCTCATTACAAAACAATCTTATTTAAATAGATGAGCAAATAAACACATGATAGAATGCATCAGTTTGTATATATAATAATAATCTAGTATTGCTACTATCATATCGAAGGAAAACAGGGGTAAGCAAGAAATACTAACGGAATATTGCAAATGCTCAATGCTTGACCTTGAAAATCTAAGTTAAGAGACGCGCATATCTATTATACATGAAAACTTACATACATCACAATTCATAAACCATATGGTTGGATTTGGGCTATATCACACATCATGAGTACTAGGAAGGAGAAAAGGAATAAATGGGGTTATAATCGCTTCAGATAAAGAATTCCATTTCCCTTATTCCCTACAACCCATGTAACATAAGAAAATGACTTACCCTAGGAAGAAAACGTATTGCCCAGTTAAATTATCAATATTTTTCGTACGCTGTAGTAGTACGAGTTGAGGAAGAATGGCAACAGCTTCTAGATAAATAGAAAATGTCCACATCACCTAATTAAGATAAATAAAATTGTCTGGTCATTATTTATGTAAGTAAAGGAAATGGAAGGTGAAATGAACAACATACTATCTACACGTTCAGAAAAGCTAGCTTGATAAAATACCTCCTTGAAAGTAAACTTCTCATGTATAAGCAAGGCCAAGAGAATACATGGTAGAACAATAAATTGATGTCGGAATGTGTCATGCTCCTTATCATATGATCTACGGACCATTTTGTGGCGCCTTATATACCAAACAATTGAGAATGAACTACCCAGGAAAATCAGCTTCATAGCCGTATTGTACAGGGATATGAAGCTTGTAAACAAATCCAAGTAGCGAGTAGCAAAAACAAGAGCATATAACTCTTGTGTCTTCAAGGAAACACCTACAAGGTGCAAGAAGGAAGAAACTGAATTTTAGCTTTCATTTCTTTTCTTGTATAAACAGTATTTTTATTGTACAAACAGTAATTATTCAACACAATGATCACAGGGTGCGTAGAAGAAAATAAATGTCATGAAAACACACATTTCCCACCAAGTTCTAATCTTAACCACACTGGAGTTGTGTGATGATTTTTTTAAAAAAATAGGCTCCCCTGCCAAGTCAGAGCAGTAGCTGAAGCAAAACAATACCTCAGGTCTCCACGCACATCAAACTATGTAACCAAGATTGTCCCCTGCCCTCTGAATTGCCAGCCAGGGAAAGACGTAGAATCTCAGAATCCATCCAAACAACGCCAAGATTTAGCCTCACAAAACAGCATTATGTCCCCCTATTCCCCAAGATCTAGAGCTGAATCAAAATAAGCTACCCAACAAGGCAGGACACCTGATTCTTGAGCTGGTAAATCAATCCATGAATCCGACGGGACAACACCCTAAGAAAATATGAAGAAATGTGGGCAGGGCGGTTGCAGGGGTTGTCGGTTCTCACCGGCGCAGGACTTGATGGTGTGGATCTTGAGCAGGAGGACGAGGACGCTCATGAGGTGCGTCATGTCCCCGGCGAGCCTGAAGGCGTTCATCTCGCCGGATGATCAGGGCCTGTCGTATCACGAGCGTCTACGGCGACGGCCACGGCCACGGCGCGCCCCCGGTGTGTCCCTCCCGTCGTCGTCGGTGTGGGCGCGTGGCGCTGTCTCGGGGTTGGGCTGTGAAGCGTTGAGCCGTGAAGTTGGATGCTACCCGCCGTGCACGTGGAGTGGGGAAGGTTGCGAAAATTCAGAGGTACATGGAATTTTTTTATGCAACCATATACTCTATTTCATTAGACAATCTGTTTACAGAAATTATACATACTAACAGAATATCCGTGCTTCGCTACGGAGAAAACAATAGTTAATACCTTTCAGACTTATCTAAGGCCATATACTATGTGGTGCCGGTTCAACACAAAAAGGTGTCAGAGTTGAGTCGAGCCACATTTAGCTGTTGTGTGTGAACCGCATCAATACTGCAGCAATGGGGTCCAGTTTGAATAAAAGATGATTATTTAACACCCTTTCCTACTCCTTCCATGCATGAACTTTGCTCTTCACAGTCAGGGATCAGTAAAGAATGCATTGTTTAGTAGAATGAATCGAACCAAATTTTTGATTCGCTTCTTCTGTCAGAATCCACAATGCGATGCCCTGCTATGTATAGAACCGATTCAAAGACCATTTTGGTTCGCTCTACTACAACATAGTGCATGGTCTAAGGGCAGTAAAAGATACCTCGAGGTGCAGTGTACAATTTATGCACACACAAGCAAAGGACCTTTGGCTCTAGAGCATTGTTGCCTGTTGCCTGTAGCCTGTAGGTACAATTTTAACTGTCACTTTTGCCCATATAATTACAACAAAACATGATCATGCCATTAATAACGTTGGCCATTTTGACATGATCATAATTGTTTCAACAATCACTTTTAATCAACCCTTTAAATTTTAATCATCACTTTTGCATTTTTCAAATTTAAAATGCATCTTTAAGTATTTGCAGCGGAAACTTTGAATTCATTAAACTTTAAAACTTTCAGAAGCATCTCTGTTACTTTTTAATTTCCTAAAACAAATTTCTCGTTGGTTCAATTTGCTCAGGAAAAAACTTGACAAAAATGCTTCTTTTACTATTGCAGCGGAAACCTTTACTTTAAACTATTAACTTTTGAACTTTCCAGAGGCATGTCTTTCACTTTTAATTCCTAAACAAATATCACGTTGGTTCTATTTATTCAGAAAAAAAAACTTGGACAAAATTAGCCAAAATTGACCCAAAACTTCCTAAAAAATGCCTCTGGAAAAACATAAAACAGTAAAAAAACTGCTGTTACTGTGCTCACGTGGCCCGCGGCCCACGCTGCCTGCACGCACCGAGCGGCGTACAGCAACGCTGCGCCCACGCGGGCTGTACGCGGCAGCCTGCTAACGCGGCCTGGCCCGCGTCGCTCACGCGGCCTGCCACGCTGCCCGTACGCTGTTTCCCACCGAGGCCTCCACGCGGCCCAAAACACGGCGCCGGCGCGGCCACGTACGGCGCCCACGCGCCCGCACACCGAGCCCACGCGGAGAGCCTGCCCGCACGCTCCTGGCCGTCGGATTGAATCCGACGGTCGGGCGCCTCTTTCGGCCGGTATAATTGGCCCGAACCGGCCAAAAAACCCTAACCCTAGCTTCATTTGACCTGCGCCCCTTTCTGTGTCTCTCTGTCCAGCGGCGGCGGAGAGGCTTCTCCTCCCGCGCGCCTGCCCCGTCCCGCTCGCTCGCTGTCGGTGACGGCGGCAGCAGCCCGCGCCTGCCCCGCCTAGCAGCAGCCTTCCGCGCGGCGCCGCCCCGTCTGTGAGCTCGCCGGCCACGGCGGAGCTCCTCCCTTCTCCCCCAGCCACCATACATCGACAGCGACCAGGAGACGCAGCAGCAGCGCCCCCTTTGGCCCTCTTGCCGGCGCGTGCGTGCACCCTTGCGTGGGCGCACCGCCGGCAAGCGGCTCAAGAGGTGGTGCTCTTTTCTTACCTTTGCCGGTGCCATGAGCTTGAGCAGCAGCTGCCCGAGGCGGCTCAGTGGCGGCGCGGTTTTCTTTGCCGGCGCCACGGCCAAAAGCAGCGGCAGCCGGTGTTTCCTTTCTTTGCCCCGTGTGGTTGGGTTAGGCGCGGCCAAATGGCGGCGCAGCTTTGCCCCCTCTCTTTGCCCTTCTTTACTTATTAGGGTTTCGGTTTTCTTTGGCTCACGGTATGAACTATGGTTTCGGGATCGATCTAGGGACTAGGGTTTACTTCTTTAATTTTCCTGTCTACCCGAAAACAGACAAGATCTACAACTAGCAACAGGCTCTGATACCAATGTTAAACTGTGCTAGATCGATCTTTGCCGGGTAGGAGAGGGACTGTGAGCATTTACTTTATCCCTGGAGGACAACGAACCTGTCGAAGTCGACATGGTGGTGATGGCGACGGTGAGGGCGTGAGGTCGGGAGAGGAGTGGCGGTGGATCTTCCCGTCGGCACTGCACTAACCCTAATCGGTGGGTCATCTGGTGGGGCGAGTGGCAGCTCAGGGCAACCTCGTACCGAGTGCCACTGGCCCCCACCACTCTATATAGTGCAGGCGACAGGGGCCCACCAACCAGCGAACGGTTGGGCGCCCCCGATCAGGGCGCGGTCAAAGGGCACGTCGAGCCGTTGGGCTCGAACGTGGTGGAGATCAACCTAACACGTCTATCTATTCCAACTATATATTGGTGTTTTACAAAGGCTCGGACTTGAATCATAAGGGAGAGAAAAGTAGAGAAGCGAGACATATCAGGGCATAAGGAAAATCCGTACCTAGGCCTGAGAAAAAATCATAAGCCCTTCAAAATTGTCATGGTGATGCAAATGTATAATGGGTGCCAGCCTTTCCCGTAAAACTCATAACGAACATGCGGTGAATGAGATTTTCAAAGCATCAATTTCATAATGGAGTTTGATTTAATACATATCGGTGTCAACAATAAGATTTAACATAATGTCTAACTTGGACGAAAAATAAGCTCACTTTAATCTTTATTATTTAGAACAGAGAAAAATGAGAGTCTCTAGTATGTGATCCAAAAAGTTTCTCATGATTCATTTAATGATGAGAAAATTTTCTTTCTGAAGTGCTCTTATCAATTCAGTATGAGCAAGATGCATTTTGTACCAATGAGGGCATGATGAATCAGAAGTAATAGCCCTTTGCATGAATGTCTATAAGTGATTTTCCATTACACAGAATGATATGAAGAATTTCAAAATATGTATTGATATTTAATTGATCAATCTAATGGCACACAAAATTATGAATATTCTGAATGTTAATGGATAAAAGCAAGTTGAACAATAAAACTGATAAAACTGATCCTGTACTGGATCATGCGCAATTTCCTAAATATAGCTAAACTTTGAGTTTCACGCCACTAAACTTTAACAGGTTCACTCATCTACCAAGTGCAACACCTTGATTATGAAGCTGCAAAACAATAAGAAATTAATCTCATGACATGTCTCTTAAAGCATGTGAATCAGCTAAGAAGCTGGACAACGTAGCCGAAGTAGAGCTGGACGCCTTTGTTGGTTCCGGCCATCTAGCCGAAGTAGAGCTGGACGCCTTTGTTGGTTCCGGCCATCCGAACACTACAATCCCTTGAGCTATTGAAGAAATACTGGAGACACCGCATCTGGGATCGCCTCGTTTACATGAATAGAACTAAAGAGTACAGAGACAGCTGCATAGGATGGACGTGACGAGGATGTGGAAAAGAAGCGGAGATCCGATGGCGTCGCTCTCGTGGAGCCGCCGCACGACCTCCACCTGCTCGCTCGGGAGGTTGAGGCCGAGCACGCATAAGGAGGGGGTGGCGGTGGAGCAAGGTTACTCTAGATACGTATTATGGATTGTTTCCTGATCGGTAGTGTGGTCAGTTCTTTTAACGATCGAGCCCTAGGACAACGAAGAAAATTAGCGATGGACCAAACATATAATCACCACACAAGATAAACATTTATGTCAAACAACTTTGCACAAGGAAACTCACAATAAGTAAAACTACAAATTCATCCTTGAAGAGACATGTGTCACATGGAATTGGGGACACGGACACACGGTGATGGTTGCGCATTTGATGCTGTCCGATCGAAATCGCGCGCTGGCAGCCATCCTGTTAAGACAGGCAAATTATAGCAAACCTCTTTTTTAAGAAAACAAATTACAGCAAACTTGTGTTGTACATATTTAGGTTAGCCTTGTTTGGCTCAGGTGATGTATAGATTTCCACTGCTGTTTTTAATTTATTTAAGATCTTTTCGACTATGTCCAACGGGAAGTGCTTAGAGTGGTACTTACAGAGATGCTTATAGAAATAAATCATTTTTTCTAAACATCAATGCTTTTTTATATAGGAAACACTTCTAGTTAAGCATCTAACTTGTATAAATAAGAACTATTGATTAAGAAGAAAAGATTTATTTTTAAAGCATTTCTTTAAACACCCTACATTGTACATGTCCTCTTAATATGTTGTCTCTTAGCATGTTTTTTATACGAAAATTTCACCAATTTATTAACAAACATTGACAATATAATAGTCATCAAGTACAAAGAGCCCCAAAGTAGTAAAAATCTTAGGGTATATTAAAACTTAAGAGATGGTTCATAGATGTATGAGATTGGGTTATAAACTTATTTTCTATATTTTCGTGTGAAAATTGTATCTTCGTTAAATTTTAATATAAATCAATTTCTCGTTTAATATAGTGCCACATAAAAACGTAGCAAATTGGAGTTTCATTGCCTCTCGCCGGTGACATCGCTGATCTGTCTCGCCTATTGTGGCCTTAGAGCCATAGAGGCGTGGTGAATCCCAGTCCTTGTCGACGGGAGGGCCAGCTCCTTTTTTGTTTTTTTGTTAGTTTATTTAGAATTTGTGTTCTACTTAGAAAGGTGTGGCTGTAGCGACTCCCTCGAGCTAGATTAAAGTCCTCCGTTGTGGTGATGCGTCTAGTATTGTCGGAGGGTGCATGGAGGTTTGTCTCCGTCGAATCCTGCTAGATTTGCTATGTGTTGCTTCTGATCTACACTTCTCTTCATCCGCGATGGATGCCACTCTCGTGCTCTGGTCCTTTCGAATCTTAGCACAACGACTTCACGTCGGTCTACTAAAACAAACTCTACTAAAGTAAGATTTACCCGACTCCAATGAGAGAGGGGTGAGGACGGCGACGCTAGATAGTCTAAAGATATTTTTGTAATTTTTATTACTTTTAATTTTTCATATACTCCTATCGAAAATTATGAATAAATTGGTGAACTTTTCGTCAAAAGAAAACACAGCATTCACTTTTTATACCGACCGAATGACCGATGTCTTTCTCTGGAGTATCATGTACAACCCTAATCATGAGCAAAATTGGTTAAAGCTGGACCATTAACATAGCCACGTAATTTAGATATAATAACAAAATATGATGTGCAATGAGTATTTTTTTAGTCTTATCTTCAGTAATCAGATATCTTAAATTTGTGGTGAGAGAGATTATGCTAAGAGATCATCTTTTAATTAAGAGAAGACAGATATCAGTGCCCTGATCTTTTTCTCGGAAAATATTCGATGGAAATCGCAACCACTAGTAGAAAAAGGGGCAATAGGCCCGGTCCATTTGGGCCTTCAGTCCCGGTTGCCGAACCGGGACCAATTAGGCGGGACTAAAGGGGGTACCCTTTAGTCCCGGTTCAAAGATTAACCGGGCCTAAAGGCCTCGACACGTGGTGCGGCCAGGGAGCTCGCGGTGGAAGGCCTTTGGTCCCGGTTCGTGGTACGAACCGGGCCTAGGTTTCTCTGCCGCGGCAGAGAATTGCTATTTCTCTGCCGCGGCACAGATTTAGGTTGTACCATCGTTTCTCTGCCGCGGCAGAGAAACAGGCCGTTTCTCTGCCGCGGCAGAGTTTCAGCAATGCATATATATCATTCAAGAAACCACAAAAAATCGTCATGAATATATATAGACATCGTCAACAGTACACGACATAGTCAACACAGTACACGTAATGCATGCATATTTACAATACAACATCTCCTCGACGAATATCCTCCGCCGTCACGATCTTTCGATAGTGCTCTCCACCTGGGGTAAGGACCTCGGTAATAAAGAATCCCGCGATTTCCTCTTGAATTGCTTTTATTTGATCCGCTGTTATGAGAGTGTCCCGCAGGCGTGTCATCTATATTTAAAAAAGGAGATCAATATATGAATGGAACTCAATACAATAGATGGTACTAATTAAGATTAATTGTGAAATTTTGTTATCGTACACGAGTGTGGTGTATACGGGCATCCCCACCCTTGGGACAGGCCATGTCACGCATGAAGGTGCAGACGTAGTATCCACATAAGTTATTCCCTTGTTCCTGCCTCATACACTTTACGAAAAAATAGTTCGATCAAACTAATAATCAAGCATCGTATTGAAAGTAAATATCATATATAAAGTTTCACGGACATAGCTATATATATATTAATAATTACAGGTAATCTTCAAATGTAAGCTCCGGTTTCCATTTACCCGGAACAGTATTGATGAACTGCTTCCAAGCCCTGCCCGCAAAAAATAATGAGTAAATGAGTAATTGATTAGTTGATGATATCTTCGAATTAGAGCAGATGAAGATGCCAATACGAAATTGATTGAAACTACCTACGGAGGATGGCAGCCATGTCCGCCCATTCCGCATATTCTTTACGTTTCGAGTCCATGACTTTTACGACTCAAGGTGAAGATCAATGATTAGGAGAATAAAGTGGAAAGCGCACAAGCATAGCTCAATGATTACGAGAATAAAGTGGAAGGTGCACAAGCATAATGTATGTTATATATAACACTCACTTGAAGTTGTAGGGAAAGAATATATCCTCTTTGTCTGCTTGCTTCTCTAAAAACATTACGATGTTGTCCTCTGTGTCCTTGGCGAAGTCTCGAACCGTAACTTCATGAACTGTGTTTGGATCTATGAACCCCAATGTAGGAGCTTGCCTCTTTTGTATTCCAGCTTCTTCATTCTGCATAATTAAATGTATAGCGTACACAAAGAATATAATGAGGATAATTGTTAGTGCAAATGAATGAGCTACAAACTTAATTACACAAATAAATCACTTACGAGTGCGTAGTAAATCGATGACAGCTTTGTCGAGGGCGTCTTGATTGAATAATCTGAAACAGTTCTTCTAACTCAAGGTTTATCTCGTCTTTCCCCGGAAGTAATGCTCATCTCTAAGATACACCGTGAGGTAGGCATCACCTCTTCGACAGGCTTTCAGTACCAAATCATGCAACCTTCGCATCCGAGTCCCTAGACGCGCGAGCTCGCTGTGTTTGACGAGATCAGATCCGTATCTATACTTGTTTACCACTTGAGCCGTTGGATAGTAATCTTCGTACTCAACTGATGCTCACTGAGCTCTAGCCGCCCGTTCGATCATCGATGCCGTCTCTGGATCATGATAGGGCTCCACGATGAAGTGGGGTACGGCCTGAATGTCCTGCTGTCCAAGCTGGGCGACTTTTTTTTGCTTCTTTGCTCGCTCTAGAGGACTGTCCAAGAGAGCGGTCATAATCAGCTCTCAGCTCAGGTCTCTTCATTCTCATCTCGGCAAAGTGCTTCAGCTGCTGCGGTGGAATAAACATCTTCTTCGGCGCAAGAAACGCCTTTTGCTCTTCGATCTGCTCATGTGGTAACAACTCCGGAGTCTCGTGCCCTCATTGGAGTTGATGATCTCTTCGGAGCTGTAGGAGGTGCCGCGGACCGCTTCCTCTTTTGCTTAGGTGGAGGCGGCGGAGTCTCCGACGAGGAGGAGGAGGCGGCGGAGTATTTTCACGCGGAGGAGACCGGTCATGGATAGGGGAATCATCATCGCGCAGAGGAGAATCATCACGCGGAGGAGACTGCACAGGTGGCGGAGGAGGCGGAGGTGGCACTCGCTTGTTGGCTTCTCACCTGGAAACACAATGTTCTCCTTCCGCCATTGCACGGTGGTTCTACGTGCTTCTCCCAGTTCTTTGATTTCCCCATCTTCACCTGCAGGGTGCTCAAGCACCAACCCCTCATACTCTCTCAACACTTCATCCACCATCACAACAGCAAAGTCGTCTTGGACCGGACGGCAATGGTAAGACCTTGTAGGTAAGAGGATGCCGACCGCCGCCTTGAAGGATAGGTTGAAAACTTTAACATGCAGCTCACAAGGATGGCTCTCAGTGAGATCATCCACGGGGGGGTAGCGAGGAGGCTCGACCACCTGGTCATCATCATCATCATTATCCACCGCCGAGAGGAAGCCACGCTGCTTTTCCGGTGTGGTTGAGATTGCGGCGGGCGAGGGCATTGAGCAATGCAGATCTACAGCCTGCCCCGAGCCATCCGAGATGTAAGTACTTGGGTTACCATGGTTAATTGGGCTTTCATGGTGCTCATACCCTCCTCTAAGTTAGCCAGCGGTCTGTTTCCCTTGCCTTCCTCCTCTCATGGCTTTTATCGTGAAATCTCTTCCTTTCCGCAGGAAAGCCATACTTCCACGGAACGGAGCCTTCTGTGCCTCGTGTTCGTCCGCCGTGTTCTTTGTTCCCAAGGGCGCGTGTCAGCTCATTGTTCTCTCTTTCGGGCTGGAACAACCCCGCCTCCACGTCCCTATGTGCTCTTTCCAGGGCATCAATGGGAACCTTCAGATGAGCTTTCTTATAGATGCACTTCCCTGTTTCTGGATCCAACGTTCCCCCAATCCCGTAGAACCACTCCTTGCACCGTTCGATCCAACCATGTGTTCCTAATCTGATCCCTTTATCGTCGGGTTCCGCCTCAGCTGCACTCGCCACTTAGGACGGTTAGCCCTGTATCCACCTGGACCCAGAATTTGGTGATATAGCTTCAACGCAGCATTTGCCTTATTTATTTCCGACCTTCTCTTAAATTCTTCTGACTCCGTGCTGTACTTCACGAATTCGTCCCAGTGATTTTTTACCTTCTCATTGTCCGGAGTCTTCTTTAACTTGATAAGGCGGCGCAATCTTTTCTTGTGGCTCTTGAATAGTTCGGCCATCTTCTTCTTGCCAAACTCGCGGAGGGCCTGCTCCATCTTGGCCTTTTCAGCGTCACCCCCCTCTTCGGGTACTATGTTGAAATGTGACATGAGCTTGTTCATAATGCTGTTTTTGGCTACATCATCGATATAAAGACCTTGAGCTTCTTCCTCTGGGCAGACAGCACTAGTCCCTTCGGCTTGTGCCATTCTCGAACGGTGATCGGGACGTGGTCCCTAACAAGCACTCCGCATTGAGCTATAAATGCCTTTGCACCTTTCTCTGGAGCAATCGGTTTACCATCCTTTTCGATGTGGGTGATGACGTGCCTAACACTGTCATCCAACTTTTTGGTCGGGCCTCGCTTCCTCGACTTTACAGAAGAAGTGCTCGATCCGGAGGGCTAAAAAAGAAATAGTTCATAGTCAGTACAATTTAATTAGTTAATGCATCTAGTCGATCAACAGCGGCTTAATTAATTTATATACCTCGGTGATAACTACAGTTCGGGAGCCATTATGATGATCTTGTTCCTCACCGGCGCCACTAGGATCTTCTTCCTCAATATTCTCCGCTCCCTCACCGGAGTCATTCAAATAAGTTGCGGTGACATCGTCACCGCCATCATCTGGAATAACGTCGTCGTCGCGATCATCCAGAGTACCGTTTGCTATGAGTTCCTCCATGAAATTTTCTTGAATTTCATCTCTGTCCATGCTTTCTACAACGACCTGCAAGCTATACATAGGAACCATCATATGATCAAATTAAGGATAATGCAGAAAACTGAAAATGGAGTTACATATGTAGTTCTTAACTAAGGATCGATAATATAGTGCTGAAAGCAGATACTGCAGTTACATGCATACATAGATCGGGTTCATGTTTATTTAACCCTAATACATATCAATCACTACTACAACCACTCAACCGCGCAGACCGGGTCCTAGAGGGCGCCGACCGGGTCCTGAGCCGGTGTTGGTGTACCCCCAAAGCCACGGAACAACAACGGGAGCATAGCTAACATGAGATCCCCGCATAACGCTCCATCCGGTCCTATACATGTTGTCTAACGCGTACATGTAACGGCGAACGTGCTGGTCCTCCGCTTCAATGCGCTGAGCTACCTCCTCCGGCGGGGCCGGCTCCCTCTGAAACGACCGTGGCCCATAAGACCTCCACCAAAGA
This sequence comes from Lolium perenne, assembly GCF_019359855.2. NCBI lineage: Eukaryota > Viridiplantae > Streptophyta > Magnoliopsida > Poales > Poaceae > Lolium > Lolium perenne. The sequence goes on from NC_067245.2 coordinate 196,841,982, forward strand.
ATATCCGGGTCGACAACGGGACCCGGATTCCGCCTGGGTGCGCGACCGGAAGCTAAGACCTCCCAGTGCCACCCCGGCGGAGCCCAGTCCCGGACCTCCCCCATCTGCTCCATCTCCTCTAGAAGAGTCAGACCACGGCGCGGCGGCTGTCGCGGCATCGTAGCTACGAAAACAAATCATATATGTACTAATATAAATAAAAAAACATGATATTGTGCTAAATAAAAAACTTCACTACTTTTGTACTAACGCCGCGTTCCACGACCCCGGATCGATCGATCCGGATCGGGGGTCGGGAACGACAGCGGGAGCGGTAGCGGGAATTGAATGACCCTGTTTTGGGGGCGTCGGCAGGGGCGCCGGAAGTACCGGCACCGCCACGGACAAGGCGCTCCTCCTCGCTCGCTCTTTCTCTATTTTGCGACCCTAAGTCTATGTCGCGGCGGCACCGCTACGGACTCGGCACCGCCACGGTCTAAGTCGTCGGCGCGCGCGGGGGGCGGCGCCGACATAAATGAATCTATTTTGTTAATTTTTTTGTAACTAATAACTACACTAATTTAAATCAAACTAACTATTTCTAACTAATTTACTAACTATTTTTGTAACTAAACTAATTCAAGCTATGTACTAATTTAAATCAAACTAACTATTTCAATTCTAACTAATTTACTAACTATTTTTGTAACTAATTTACTAACTATTTTTGTAACTAATTTAAATCAAATTATGTACTAATTTACAAATCATCTATTTTGTAACTAAACTAATTAATCTAACATATATAAAAACAAAAAAAAATTGAAACTATATGCATGGCCGTGGCGCCTCCGGTCGGCCAGCCGGAGGAGGGAGAGGAGGGAGAGGAGGGAGGCGCCATACCTGCGCGCGCGGTGGCGGCGGCGGCGGAGGTCGACCGTGAGGAGGCGGAGGCGAGCGGTGGCGGCGGCCGGCGGTCGAGGAGGCGCCGCGGCGGACCGGGCGCGCGGCCAACGCGTGCGCGCGCGTGCGGGAGAGAGAGGAGGGCGGCGGACGGCGCGGGTGGCGGCGGCGGTGGCGATGGCGCGCGGGAGGGCGGCGGCGATGACGGCTGCGGCCGGCGGCGATTTCGGCAGCCTGGCGGCACAACTGCTTCGTCTCCGCGGGATTGATCTCCGCGGAGACGAAGTGTTTTCTTTTATACTGCCCCCCCCCCTTTGGTCCCGGTTCGTGTTACAAACCGGGACCAGTGTCTTTGGACCCGGTTTGTAATACAAACCGGGACTAAAGGCCATTTTTGTTATGCGTTTTCGCTGCGCACGCAAAAAAGGCCTTTAGTCCCGGTTTGTAATACAAACCGGGTCCAAAGGCCACTTTTTTTAAAAAGTTTCATTCCCGCCTTATTTCAAATGAAAAAAAAGCCACCGCACTGCCACACGTGTCCACCGCCGCCACCGCCATGCATGTGCAGGCCACCGTCGCCACCGCTGTGTACTGGCCACCGTCGCCACCGCCTGGCCACCACCGTCACCGCCATGTACGGGCCACCGCCGTGTACTGCCCACCACCGCCACCGCCATGTACTGGCCACCACCGCCACCGCCACACGTGTCCCTTCCCCGTGCCACGTGTCGCCGCCGCTTCCACGTGCCTCGCCCCGCCGCCACCGCCGTGCGACGTGTAGATCCCACTTCCACGTGCCACGCCCCGCCGCTTCCCCGCGCCACCTGTCGCCGCCGCTTCCACGTGCCACGCCCCGCCGCTTCCCCGCGCCACCTGTCGCCAAACTTGCCGCGTCGCTGTGCTATAAAGCGCCGCGTGCGCGCGGAACCACACGTCGCCGTCGCCTCCGTTCATTCGTCGCCGGATGCCGCCGCGCCGTCGCGGCTCGTCCGGCTTCCATGGCGTCCGAGCGCGTCCGAACGGTAGGTTCTACGCCGAGATGCGCGCCGGTGGCTTCCGGCTCACCCTCGGCACGTACAACACCCGGAGCTGGCGGCGCGCGCTTACGACGCGGCCGCATGGCGATTTCGGCGGCCACGGTGCGACATGAACTTCCCAGACGTCGAATCGCTAGAGGAGGCGGAGTTCCTCGCGCCGACGCCGTGCCTCGTCGATGACGAGGACCGTCGCCGCCACCGCCACCTGCCGCGCCGGAGCGCAATCGCCGAGCACGACGAGGAGTTGATGCGCCAGTGGAGGGCGCAGTTCCCCAACGACGTCGACAACACCGCCGCGTTCTTCGCTGACCTCCGGGCACAACGCAGGTCCAACAGGCGCCACCGTCGGGCCGTCGCCGTGTTCGAGCTCGATAACCCGAATACAACTTGGGCCGACAACGACCCTCGGTGGGACGACATTTGGACCGAGACAACCTCCGACGACGAGTAGATCGACTAGACTAGTTGTTTATCTATTTTATTCTATTTTCAATAAAGTCGTTGTGGCGTACGCTGATGATGAGAAAAGTTTCCTGCCAGATTACATGTGGAATTAAAGTACAGTAACTCAACTGAAAATTAATTAAGATACATGGCCAGATAGTACTCGTGCCTAGCCCTATAGTACTCGTGCCTAGCTCAACTGAAAATTAATTAAGATACATGGCTAGATTCGACTGTTCGAGTCATTCAGTCATACTCGTGCCTAGCCCTATAGTACTCGCCACTATAGTCGTCGTAGTCGCCGTCATCATCGTCGCCGCATCGGGGTCGCGGTAGTCAAACCTCGGCGGGAGAGCACGCGTGGGCTGGGACCGAGGGTAGCGCAGCGGGGGCCACGGTGGGCCATGACGCCCTGGAGAGTCCGGTCGCGCCACCACAGCCGACGGCCGGCCTCGTTGAAGTTCGAAGGAGGCGGGCCGCCCTCCTCGTGCACAGCGAGCGCCCTCTCACGCCGATTGATGAAGAAGCTTTCCCAAGTCGGGCTGTAGTCGGGATGCCATCGGGGATTCCTCCGCTGCCCGGCGTGAGCTCGAAGTAGTAGTGGTTCGTGATGGCCATCTCGCGCGCCACACCTAGAGGGACAGAGGGACCGGTACCCCTCCGACGCTCGGCAACCAGCCGGTAGGGACGCGGTAGCCCGGCGGGCGGGGTAGTTCGACGCGCAAGCGCCTCCGCCTCCCGGAGGGTTAGAGATACGATGGAAGCCATGTGACCTGGTGATGAGGTTTGCAGATATGAGTCTAGATGTGATATGTAAATGGAGGCCAAGCCAACATATATATAGTGAAAAAATGGCGGGAGGACGGAGGCGGGAAGCGGTGGAAAGCGCGGGAAGAAAAATAGGCGGGAACGCGGTGGCGCCAAAAAGCGTCGGTGGGATAAGGACGTGTGGGTAACCTTTAGTCCCGGCTGGTGGGTACAACCGGGACTAAAGATCCTTTTTTGTGTCATCTAACAAAACTGTCGGTGGGATAAGGACGTGTGGGTAACCTTTAGTCCCGGCTGGTGGGTACAACCGGGACTAAAGATGTCGACGAGATAAGAACGCATGGGTGGACGCACCGCTCGATGAGATAAAGCATGTAGCGCACGACGCCCGTCGAAGGAACAAGACAAAGTAGAAGAGGTGCCGTGCCTATAAAAGGAGCATCGATACGCCTTGCCAAGCGGATCAACAAGCCAAGCGAGTTTCATTCCCATGGATGAAGGGAAGGGTTGGGAAATCTCCGTGGCGCAGCTTCTCGAAGATGTCGTTGGTGCACACGCCCTACGACATCTTCGTAAGCTGCTCCTCGAATTTGTCCCTGCAAGCCCCTAAACGACTACATCTCATCTAACAGTGTTGGGGAAAGGGTTGGGAAATCTCCCGTGGCGCAGTTTCTCGAAGATGTCGTTGGTGCACACGCCCTACGGCATCTTCAGAAACTGCGCCTTGGAATTTTTCCCTGCAAGCCCCTAAACGACTACATCTCATCTAACAGTGTTGGGGAAAGGGTTGGGAAATCTCCCGTGGCGCAGTTTCTCGAAGATGTCGTTGGTGCACACGCCCTACGGCATCTTCAGAAACTGCGCCTTGAATTTTTTCCGCAAGCCCCCGAACGACTACATCTCATCTAATGTTGTTGGGGAAAGGGTTGGGAAATCTCCCGTGGCGCATCTCCACTTTTAATATCTTACATACATTTACATGATTACACAAAAATAAATGGGAAATTGATTGCCATGTTGAGATACTCATTTGTGCCATGAACATTCTTCAATTAACTTGATGATGGAGCATCTTCATCATTTAATTAATCTTCTTCGGCCGTAACCATGGAGCATCTTCATCATTTAACTTGATGCTTGGATCAATGTTCACTCTGAAGGGTGGAATTTCATCAAACTGATTATAATCTTCTGACATGTCTGTCTTGTCCTCCACTCCCACGATGTTTCTTTTTCCAGAAAGAACTATGTGGCGCTTTGGCTCATCGTTTGATGTATTTGTTTCCTTATGTTTCCTTTTTCTTGGTTTGGTAGACATATCCTTCACATAGAAAACCTGGGCCACATCCTTGGCTAGGACGAATGGTTCGTCTCTATACCCAAGATTGTTGAGATCCACTGTTGTCATTCCATACAACTTGTCTACCTGAACCCCGCCTCCTGTTTTGTTGACCCATTTGCACCTAAACAAAGAGACCTTAAAAGAAGGTCCATAGTCAAGTTCCCATATATCCTCTATGTAACCATAATATGTGTCATTTGGGCCTTCATTCATTATTGCATCAAACCGGACACCACTGTTTTGGTTGGTGCTCTTTTTATCTTGGGCGATCGTGTAAAATATATTCCCATTTATCTCGTACCCTTGGAAAGTCACTACAGTCGAAGATGGTGTCTGGGCCAACAAGTACAACTGATCTTCAATATCTTTGTTATTCAGGAGATGTTTTTGCAACCAACCGCCGAAAGTCGACATGTGTTCACGTCTAATCCAATCGTTCGACTGCCCGGGTTACGGGAGCGTAGAAAGTTCTTGTGGTCACCGATATACGGAGCCACCAAGGTGGAACTTTGTAGAACGTGTAGTGTGCTTGAGTCAAAGAAATCCCGTCCCTACATATCATTGATTTCCTTCCTAGCGTGCCTTTTCCACTTAGTCTCCCTTCATGCCGCGATTCGGGAACACCAATCGGCTTAAGGTCGTGAATAAAGTCAACACAGAATTCAATGACCTCCTCTGTTCCATAGCCCTTGGAGATGCTTCCTTACGGCCTAGCACGGTTATGAACATATTTCTTCAAGACTCCCATGAACCTCTCGAAAGGGAACATATTGTGTAGAAACACAGATCGAGAATGGAAATCTCATCGACCGGGTGAACGAGGAGATGTGTCATAATATTGAAGAAGGATGGTGGGAACACCAGCTCAAAACTAACGAGACATTGGACCACATCATTCTCGCAACCTCGGTAGAATTTCTGGATTTATTACCTTCTCGAGAAATTGCATTGAGGAATGCACATAGCTTCACAATGGGCGATCGAACATTTTCCGTAGAAGCCCCCTCAATGCAATCGGAAGCAACTGTGTCATTATCACGTGACAGTCATGAGACTTCGTGTTACGGAATGTTTTCTTCTCCATATTTATTATTCCCTTTATATTGGAGGAGAAGCCGGACGGGACCTTGATATCGCTAAGACATTCAAAAATATTTCCTTCTCTCGCTTTTGTAAGAGCGTAGCTGGATAAATGACGTCCTTTAACTCTCTCATGCAGCTTTTTGGGGTCTTTCCAACGTTGCTGGTCCTCCCGTGCTTCTGGTGTATCTTTTGTCTTCCGTACACACCCGTAAAGCCTAGCAGGTTCACGCAAAGATTCTTCGTCACGTGCATCACATCGATTGAAGAGCGGACCTCTAAGACTTCCCAATAGGGTAGATCCCAAAATATAGATTTCTTCTTCCACATGGTCGCGTGTCCGGCATCGTCATTCGGAACAGACCGTCCGCCAGACCCTTTCCAAATATTACATCTAGATCCTTGACCATACCAAATATATCAACACCATCACGATGGGGAGGCTTCCTCCGGTGATCAGCCTCACCGTTGTAATGCTTGCCTTTCTTTCTTACGGGATGGGTAATCCTAAGAAATCGACGATGCCCTGTGTACACGACCTTCGACCTTTTTCCAAATAATCACCTTCGAGCTCATGTAAACAGTGTGTGCATGCATTGTATCCCTTGTTTGACTCGTCCCGAAATGTTACCAAGAGCAGGCCGGTCATTGATGGTTACGAAAAGCATCGCTCTTAGGTCAAATTCCTCCACGCTTGTGCTCGTCCCACACACGTACACCTGCTAGGGACCACAGCTGTAGAAGTTCTTGGACTAATGGCTTCAGGTACACATCAATGTCGTTCCCGGGTTGCTTCGGGCCTTGTATGAGCACCGGCATCATAATGAACTTCCGCTTCATGCACAACCAAGGAGGAAGGTTATATATACAAAGAGTCACGAGCCAGGTGCTATGGCTGCAGCCTCTGCTCTCCAAAAGGATTCATGCCATCTCGTACTTAGACCAAACCGTAAGTTCCTTGCATCCTGTGCAAAGTTTGGGAACTCTCTATCGATTTTTCTCCATTGGGAGCCATCGACAGGTGCCTCAACATCACGTCTTTCTTACGGTCTTCTTTGTGCCATCGCAACAACCTAGCATGCTCTTTATTTCTGAACAAGCGTTTCAGCCGTGGTATTATAGGAGCATACCACATAACCTTGGCAGGAACCCTCAACATCACCAGGGTCATCTCGTCTGATCTTATACCGCAATGCAGTGCACACCGGACATGCATCCAAATTCTCGTACTCATCGCGGTAGAGGATGCAGTCATTAATGCATGCATGTATCTTTTGCACATCTAATCCTAGAGGGCAGACAATCTTCTTCGCTTCGTACGCATCGCGGGCAATTCGTTACCCCTTGGAAGCTTCCTCTTAATTATTGTCAGCAACTTTCCAAATCCTGAGTCAGTGACACCGTTCTCTGCCTTCCATTGCAACAATTCCAGTGTGCTGCCTAGCTTTTTATGGCCATCTTCGCAAGTTGGTTATAACAATTTGTTGTGATCTTCTATCATCTTGTCGAAGGCCAACCTTTCCTTTTCAGTTTCACATTCTCTCCTTGCATCAGCAATGGCCCGGCCAAGATCATCATCAGCAGGCTCATCTGGTGCCTCTTGATCTTCTACTTCATTGTCTTCATTGCCTTCTGCAGTATCATCGTATTCAGGGAAATTGGGATAACCGTCATCATCCTCTTCCTCTTCGTCATTGTCCTCCAGCATAACCCCTCTTTCTCCGTGCTTGGTCCAACAATAGTAACTGGGCATGAAACCGGATCGCAAAAGGTGGCTGTGAATGAGACTCGAGTGAGCGTAATTTACGGTATTCTTGCAGTCCACACATGGACAATACATGAAGCCACCATGTTTGTTTGCCTCCGCCACGGCCATAAAATTATCCAGGCCCGCAGTGAACTCGTCAAACCGTCGGTCAATGTACATCCATTGCCGATTCATCTGCATGATATAATTAAGCTGATCAAAACCATTACAGAACATCACGATGTATATATACACATGCATTTTATCAATTGCAGATGAAAATGATAAAGTTGTTAACCTCGATGAAGAAGAAAAAAGCAAGTTAAGTGTGGCTTGATTTGTGTAAACTCAAGTGGCAAATCCTCTTAAGCATTTCATCGAACACCTCTTGTGCATGTGAAGAAGAGAGGAAAGCAATACACCCCTCTTGTGAAGATAGTGAAAAAATGGCCAAGTGTGGCTCACACTTGGGCAGGGGCAAGGTTATATAGCCAGAGGCGGGGCCTTTGGACCCGGTTTGTATTACAAACCGGGACTAAAGGGTTCCCCACGACAGACACCGCCAGCGGCGAACTCTGGTGGACCCTATAGTCCCGGTTAGTAATACAAAACTGCTCCAAAGGCCACTACAGGACAGGCGCCAGCGGGTGGGGTCGTCCTGGGCAGAAACGAACCGAGACCAATGCCCCCATTGGACCCGGTTTGGTTCAGCACTGGGACATTTGCTTGGGACCAAAGGCCTCTTCTCCACTAGTGAACTCCGCCCGAACAGATCGACGTGGAAATCTGGTCGTGTTTCCGAGCGACCTCTTCTTCGAGATCTTCTGCCGCCTTGACTCCACCGACGTCGTCCGCTGCCGCCTGCAAGCCGTGGCGGCGCGGCATACTCCGCAGCGCCTCGTGCCTCCGCCCCGGCCGCTTCTGCCCGGAACCTCCTCCTCGGCTTCTTCCACACGTTCTACTACCGAGGCTAGTTACCGGATCCGTTGAAAAACCGCACTCCTGAGGCTACAACATCCGGGTTTTTTTTTTAGATAAAAGGCAAGGATTGCCCGATTTTAAATTAATAAAGCTCCCAGGTTCAACACAAACAGAGTTAAGACATTACATGATGCGGCATACAGCTTCGCCGAATAAACGAACTAGGAAGAGTAGCGAACAACAACAGGGGGCACAGATGCAACTCAGGTGGCTTGCTCATTTCTTCTTGGGGCAGTTGCGTCGTGAAGAAGCTTGAGCTCGACGATCGCGTGTTCTATCCACGGCCGATCCAGAGGCTTTGCCAGGGGCTTCCACATCTGTAGAAAAAGCATCATTTTAAAGATAATATTAGCGGGGTGTTTCATAAACTTTGACTCGATGATCATCTTGTTTCTAAAGAGCCACAGTGCCCAAGATTGTGCAATAAAAAGGAGCCAAACACATCTTCTAAATCTACCCGAAAGACTAGAGATGATAGCAAATAATTGCGCAAAGTTAGCGGGGCACCAACTGCACCCCAATAGCTGACGGGTCACACTCCAAGCGAAGATTGCCGTGGACCAGGTGAAGAAAATATGCGCGGCATCCTCCGGCCTACCACATAGTTTGCAACAGCTGTTGCATGACCCCTGCCGAGACGCGATGTTGAGGCTCGTGGGAAGCTTGTCCAGCACCAGCTGCCAAGAGAAGATCTTGGCACGTACGTGCTGGTCACCGGCTACAACATCCGGTTTCAGCGCGTGCCGGGGGAGTTCCAGGAGTCCGCGCTCCCCGTGCTCCCGGCCTCCGTCTCTGCCGCGAAAGACTACGACGATGAACGTTGGAAGTACGCGATGGTCTCCTCCTTCCTACGCGTGAACGCGGTGGCCGCTGCCGGCGTCGCCGATCTGGCGGGCACGTACGACCGGCCCTTCTCGTCGCGCGACGGGCTCATCCTCCTCGGGGGGACGGGAACCACGGTGGACGGCCTCTGCCTGTGCAACCCCGTGACAGGGGCCTGCGCTTTCATCCCAGCCGCCGCGTTCAAGGCGAGCACGTACGTGCTGGTCACCGGCTACGATCTGTCCCAGTCCAGCTCCGGCTTGGACGACCTGACGACCCTGATACTCGCCGTGAAAAACGGGGACATCGAGCGCGGCATGACTTACCAGATCTTCACTGCCACCGCCGGCGCCTGGGGACCCGTCGTGCGCTCCGAGAAGTTCCAGAAGGGTCTAGGCGCGCACGTGTACCCCGGCCGCGAGGTCGTCTGCCGTGGCGGCGTCGTGCACTGGCTCGGCTGGTCCACGGACACCAGCCGGCTGCGAACGGGCCGGACGTGGACGACAGAGCTGCCGAAGCAGTTCATCGGACTAGACTACACCGACACAGTGTTTTTCGGCTCTTTGGCGGTGGCGACGTCCGGGGATGGGCAGCTCGCCGTGGTCAGGTCGAAGCCAGGCCACCTGGTGCGGGTGTGGGTGCTCGGCGACGGCGACGGAGGGTGGCAGCTGCGGCGGACGATGGACGTGCGGAAGCTGCTGCGGCATCTGCCGTACGACGACGGGCGCGTCCGCCTGAGCGCATTCTGCCGAGGAGCGGGTGCATGCTCGGGTCGGTGACCGTGCAGGAGGTCCGCGTCGATATCGACGTCGAGGTCAAGAATAGCTCGCCGGCGCGGCGGATCGAGTGCGTCGGCACCAATCGTGATGGTGGCTTCCCATACGAAATGGATTGGTCTACTTACATCTCCAAGATGAAGCACTTCTAGTTTTGGCGCCAAGGCTTCGATCCATAATCGGAATTCTCTCTACGATCGTACGTGTCGGTCTGGTCTGTGCTGGTAAGATCAGATTGCTGGATGCGTTGCTGAATGCGTCGTTTGTACGTTCTACCGCTATGGTAGAAAAGGTCATTTTTTTCTCAACTTGTTGGATCCTGGAAAACTGAATATCGGTCTTAGAGAGCGGATTTTCTACCGTGAATGGGATATAGCACATCCTTGGTTTCCAAAATTTGAAACCTTCATTGATTCTGAAGTCTGAACCAAAAATCCAACTTAGGGCATCCACAATGTGCAAATGGCCAAATCTGACAGAACACTTTATTTGACATCGCAGTGAAATTTGGCTACGGCTCCACAACGTGACCATTGCTAAATAAGTGTATCGTGGGTCCCATCTTCTACATCTACACTACTTAAAAAGAAGGAACGGGTTCCTTATTCTGCCAATACGTCAAACACCTTCGTCGTCCCACTTCGTCGCGCGTTATCGCGGCCGAATGGGCCAAGCCCAACAAATCCATCGCACACACTACAATACTACATCGCCTCCCTCACGAGTCACGAACCATGGAACCAGCGCCGCCGCTTCCTAGCTAGGGTTGGACGGAGGGCCGGCCATGGAGTTGGAGATGCAGAGGACGAACGGGAGCAGAGGGGGTGTGTCGCTCCACGATGGTGGTCGTCTACCTCCGGTCCACTTCCCCATCCGCGCGGCCGGATCTCCACCCCCTAAACTTCCCTGACCAGATCAAGCAATTGTTCCTCCCCGATCAGTTCGTCGACCTCGAGATGCAACCCGTATGCCGCTCCTGCAGTTCCTTGTAGAACTGATCCTCCCTGACCTACAGCCGTAGTCGTTCGTCTTCGTTCGGCCATCATTGATGAAGAGAAGAATTACAAGAGCGCGTTGCCTAAGTGGACGCTCCCACATGACCATGAGGTACTACTCCTAAGTCCGCTAGATTCATACGTATTACGAGAGAAACCTGCCAAAGTCCCAAGAGTGCTTCAGTGCATACATGACTCCTCGATGAACATGTAGATGATGTAGACTGGTAATGGCATTGTGCACTAATAGATTGGCATATATACATGTACCAGTTGATTACATTGATAGATGACTTTTTTCCCATTCTATGTAGGCCATACACACTATTTCACTGAGTCATATTGAAAAATGACTTATGTGAGGTTCAGGCTGTTGAAAAAGGCATGTGAGGAGATCTACGAACTGATGAAATTTAACATCCACATGAATATCAAGGTAACCACCATCTGATTACATATTAATTACATCCCTTGTTGTTAGGAGATACCATATTTACTGTATCTGGTGGTATTGGCTGTCGAAAAGAAAAAAATGCAGTTGATGTAAATGGAGTTTGTGTAATTGCTACAATTTCTTTAAAAAATCATTATCTAAGACATGGAGTGTGAATATGTATTTTGTTCCAGGGCCGGTCAATTGGACAAACATTTAAGAGTATCTGTCAAGCTGCACGCATGATGCTGAAGGTCAAGATTAGCATTTTCCTGAAATTTTCATTAGCTGATGGTAATTTTTTATAGGTCTCGGGATACCCGATCAGTTGAAATCTAAGAATGCGCACAGGTACAGTCGTTTTGTTGTTCATAGGGTAAATAATAAGAATGGATACATGTTTGTGATATTGCATAAATAGGCATCATTCTTCACACCAAGAGGATGGAAAGATTTTCTTTGACAACATGGCAGCACCTGTTTACTATCCATGGCTATACTCTGCATCATCATCAAGTTTTGGGTACTTCGTGTTGCAACTTATTTTACAATCTTGAATATTGTTTTGTTAGAAATAACTAAAGTGGTTCCTTATTCTGACATCCACAATATATTTCGTAGTTCTTGGTCGTCTCTGCTCCGCCCCGCACGCGGACAAATGGGCCAAGCCCAATAAAGCACAGTAACCATCACCTCCCCTGACCACGTCCTAGATTTCGAGAAATCCACAGACCCTCGCACCCTCCTCCAGAGATCTTGGGTGCCCTAACATGCGTGGCCGGGGAGGATCCCGACCGAAAGGAATGGGTCGGTCTCCCGACGGCGAGGTAGGAGGGACGTAGGAGCGAGCGAAGATCCGGCCAAGCCGGCGCCATTGGTCATGGCCGCGGCGGCAGCGACGACCCCATCCAAGTCCGCCTTCCGTGGTGGTCCTATTCCTTCCAGCTCGCTCCGAGAGGGGATCCGACCGCCTCTCCTTCATCACCGGTCAGGCGAGCATCCTCCCCTCCGACCCATACCGATGTAACCACAGGGGAGCAAAATTATTTTGGGGGATTCGGAAGCTTGTGCGTGCACGCCAGATTGGATTAGACTGCAGCTGCGTTGGATAACTTAGTCCTGTTTCATGTTATTTAAAGTGCTCATGTGCTCTAGATCTCTTCGATTGGTTAGCAGATTTAGATTTTAGAACATCTGGTGCCACATATATTACACGTTTCGTCCTGCGGAATCTTAGGTTTCAGATCACTGGACATGAGATTTTGTTATTTAGAGTGTTGGCAGCGGAGGATTTATTGGATGCATAACCCGATTCTCTTTAGATATTCTTTTGCGTTACACTTTTCTTATCAGTATGCAAAGGTGTGTTAATGTTTTGTTGTATTGATAAACCTTCTCCCAAATATATGTATTTGAGCTGTACGTGAGGCTCGTACTAATAAGTCTGAAAAGAATGTGAGCCCTCCTCCCGAGTCACTATTGCTATGAGATGTGTCTTGTTACCTGCACTTCTTTTTCTAGCACTTAGAGAGATGTGCATGCTTAAACATTAAGTTTGGGATTTGGTGGACGTCAAATAGCTCAAATTTACGCACAGTATGACTCAGTTTACTCTTTTGATACGTCCAGAATATCTGGTGTTGACATGGAAGAAGCCCCTATGCCGGCACTTCCAAGTTTCAGGTTTTCATCTACCTTAATCTCCCATGGTACTATATCGATGATACAGAATGCCAGCTTGGATGGTTGGACCTCTTTGATGTGCTAGAACATTGTGGAATCTGGGATTGAGTTAGTACCAGATATCGTCTTCTTCAGGACCCCTACATCTTTGAGATCCTTACATGTAGGAACGTGAAGTAGGTCTGGCAGGACGGACAGAGGGAAGGTGAGGAAAGCTCCCTAAGCCGAAGGAGAGATGGTGCCCGGAGGAGCACTAGCGCTTCCTCGACAGTCTCCTCAGGTCAGTACAACGTCATGCCATGAAGACATGTCCTATTCTGCTCTGAACTAGCTAATCTGCAGTCCCTGAACTAGCTGATTGATTTGTGTGGATTTCAGGTTTGACCGCGCCTAGAAGAAGATCGAGGAGCACATCTGCACCAAGACCGTGGTACTGGTAATCCAAATTCATTCCCGCTCATTATGTAGAAGCTTGGCCTTGCCACCAGGCTTCCGCCGCAATACCCAAGCCGCAGGCTTGCCGTGCCGCAGCCGCCGCAGAGCTCGCCAGCGGTTCTGCACGAGCACCCGCAACACTGCCCAACTGATGTGGTTTAGAGTCCCAATGGCTGGGTTAGAAATAATTTAGTTCAGTGTCCATAGGGTTCAGATAAGATCACTTTTCACACCAATATCGAAATTCAGAACCAACTGAATAAAATGTGAATCAGTAATGCACACTAAGTGATAAAATTTCACAATATAACGAAATTCACAACCGACTGAATAAAATGTGAATCAGTAATGCACACTAAGTGATACGATTTCACAATATTCATCATCCATGGATTACTAAATTCACAGTGAGTGATCCATGTTTGTTCAGTTACAACTGTCTTCAGATATCTAAACCTACACGCTCCCATTGACTGAAACTTGCTGGTATGTAATGGCTGCACAACTATCTTCAGTTACAATTATTTTCATATCCAATTGGAAGCACACAAAGACTTGAACTAATTTAAGTAGTAGAGATTTCTAATTTTTATATAGAAGAAAATTATTTACCTATGTTTTGTAATTCCTAACTCCTAAGCAGGAGATGTCTATGGCACTTTTAGAATCCAACTCCCTTAAATATGGTCATCATTTCATGTATACTTCTCATATGGTATGTCAGCGCTTACATGCTAAGGATTCATCGAACTGTGACAAGCTGATAGTGTAAATTCACTAGGAATGATGGTTGAGAATAAATTTGAAAGGATAAATCACCTGATGAAGTTCTACACTGCTTTCAACACAACAAATGAAATGTTTATTTCACGCTATTCGCTCACTACGATCGACATATACTACTCAGCATTTAGATAAAGTGTGAGCTGAGATTAAGAGATTCAAAAGTGTCCGTTTAGATTATCTAGAGTTTGGAAAAAATAGGCCAGTCTTGAAGCATGGTCACCAAATAAGATTTTTTTACTGACATACTAATAGCATTATGTTAACGACTTGTGACATATCATTGCTTTCCAAGCATGTATCGCTAACAGTGTTTAGTATTAATCATTTGTGACCTGAATTCTTGATTGATCCATATTATTTATTCAAACTATCACTTAATTCATGATGTCTGTAGAAGCTTGCAGGGGTACTACATGAGCTCACATTAGTTGTTTCCGTGCCAATGGACCTTACAGTGGTAAAATTTGATATTCTCTAATCCTTCAGGCCGGTGTTGTGATTCATCACCAAGTTTTCATGTTTAGTTCTGTCTCAAAAAGGTAATTTATGAAAATGAGCTCATATCTCCTCACCGGGATTGTGCATGCAGAAACTCCTGAGGGCGAAGCACGCACCAAGGCAAACGATCAGGAGAGGTGGAGATCATCACAACTATCTCAGTTCAGCAGGAAGAGTGATTACAATGAAACGACCAGGCCAGTGTGGTGTCACCTGCGGCCCACAGGAAACAATCTTAGAAAGTGACAATAAGAAATGGATAAACTTAGATGCATATCCTAATATGCCAATTGGTAAAAAAAATAGCAATATTATGTTACTCCCTCCGATCCATATTAATTGACTTCAATATAGATGTATCTAGAACTAAAATGTGTCTAGATACATCCATATTAGAGTCAATTAATATGAACCGGAGGGACTGAGCTTAATTTGCCACGTTTGCCATAGACCTAGCCATCTGTTTTTACCGGCTGATAGCCTGATACACATTTTCACCTTCAAAGCGTGGACAGGGACCATTGTGTTCCTCAGTTGAGGCAGTTTTCCATCTTCTCTGATCAACCAATTATTGCATCTTATTCTCATAGGTCTCTCATTTAATATGGTACTGTTTTCTTTTCTGATTCATTTAATTTTTGGACACGTCATTGTTAGCTGATTTTTTCTCTTTAGATTTTCTTCTAAATTTACTACTGATTCTCGTTAGTGCATTTCCATATATCTAAACATGGAATCTGGGACATGAACCATGCAAACTGAAACTATGTTTGGCCCAATAGGAGTGTCAACTACTGAATTTAATTGTCAGCAAACATGCAATGGCTGTGTTATCTATATTTTCTGTTAGTAACCATTTCCATGCTATACTATAGCCCTCTATTTTCTTCTGTCTTTATACTGCTTCTGATTGTTTCAATCACCTTACTCTGCAATGACTATGGTCTCTGTGAAATCAGCTCTTCCTTTGCTTTTCTAATTTTTATTTATTCGTCAGGTTACCAAAGATAAGCTTATGGTCTTTGCTTATAATAAGAATATAAGGTGCAACAAATCTCAGCTTTCGGAGTGAAGTTCAGCTTTTCCACTTACCTTCCTTAGGGGCCGTATACTTGGTGCCAACACGGCCCGTCGAGCCCCCCTGATGGTACTGATTCTCTTCTTTTTTTCCTACATTAGTTAACAATCTCTACTATCAAAATTGCAAATGTTCAGAAAAAAGCAAGCCAGAAAAGCATATAATTTTGATTACTTGATTAGACATGCATATCTCTGTTATGCTATGTGCTGTGGGTTTAGATTTTAGAACGAATGACTATCTATTTGGTACAACCTGCTATTGCTCTCCTGTTGTTGATGTCGGACGTGTCAGGTTATCCATATGCCTCTCTGTAGCTATATTATCGTGCTCTTTTTAGTTTTGATTTTAATCTATGTCATTCATATACCCTTCTAACAAAAATTCTAACGGATACTCTCATGCTCAGGTTTCTACTGCCTACAGGTTTACCCGCCTGTTCATGGACTGCCCTGTTATCGTCCTCCTATCGTAATATCTGATCCATGCCGTATCATCTCTGGGTGTGTTTTACTACCTAAAATGCATTCAGCTCAGTTTTTAGTGTATTTTTGAAGCAATCATCTAATAGCTATCTTTTCCAAATGCCTACTCTGTGCTATGTATTATGCTACGTATCTTTACTGATTCATGCTTTTACACCACTTTCCGCTGCTATGGAAAGTATATGTGGTGCCACGCCTACACTACAACCAAACTGAATGAAACTGTCCTTGACAGCTACAATCTCCTTCTGATCAAAGTGACTACAAAAAGTTTCCAAGTGTTAAAAGTGGTTTCATCTTCTGAACTTTCCACTTGGTGGGACATTTTTTGTTCAAATGTAAGCAATTGGTGTGACAAATAGAATCGCTGCTATTGAGATACTACATAGAGTGGTAACATACCGATAGCGAGAGCGGGCAGCTGGATGTAAGATCGCCCTTGCTCATCCTCAAGCAGCCGTGCTTCCCTGTTCCTCTATTCTCGCTGCAGCATCCCGCTGCTGCCGCAGCACGCCACACGGTTCGGATGACGGACTGACTTTTAAAGACGCCGTGCAATTCATATCAGCAGAAGCAACGGTTCATTTGAGCAGATGGTGAGCTGCCGTGGGAGGCACGAGCTGAACTACAAAGCGGCGCGAAGTGGACTTGCAGGGCGCTGGTGCACTGGACGGCCTCGAGCCTGCTCTTCCCAATGGGGAACACCTGGGCAGCAGTGCTCCCTCGCCGCGTGAGGCGTGACAGATGGGGCGGCGCGCAAGTTGGGGAGAGCTGCGCATCTGCGCCAGCGAGCTCCACAGAGGGTCGAGCGGCTGTACGGGAGGCTGGGAGAAGACACACGCCGCGAGTGGAGGTTGGGGAGGGTTGGGGCGGCGCCATCGCCCGGCTCTCGCCCATCGTCCACCCTGAGACTCCTTGCGAGTGGAGGTTGGTGAGGAGTGGGGCGGTGATATGCACGTGTCGGAATTCCTTCGGCCAGATGGAGACTGTAGAGAGGCCGGTGGTCGGGGTCGGAGCCGCGCGGCTGCGGCGGCGGACTGCTGGGCGGCACGCGGGGTAGGATGTAGATAGCTCCCTGGCAAGAGGGTGGGTGGCGCGGGGCAGGCGAGAAGGTGGTGGCCGACCGACGAGCGAGCAGGAGGTGGGGGCGAGCGGGCAGATAGTGGCCGGTTGTGGAAGATGATTACCCTAGCTCCGCACTAATGTAGATCGGCCTTTGCGCTCGCGAAATGGACGGCGAGCCAGCTGGGGAGAATCCAGTGCCACCGCAGCGCATGCACCGTCTCCCAAGAACAAGCGAGCAGATAGACGTCGCCGCGACCGCCCAAGAACAAGCGAGCACCATTTTTCTTCTCTGGCTTTACTCTTTTTTTTTTATAGATTTTAGACTCTCCGTGCCTTTATTCATATATCGATTCAAGGTTCTCTCGCTTTACTCGATTCATTTTTTTCTTCTTTCCCTTAATTGTAAAGAGCAGAAATTAGGGGCGTGAGTCCAGTTATCCTCTTGGATCACTGCAGTTTTTTTCCGGTGAGGTTTCCACCCGAATATTTTGGACACTGTGTTTGTGTTCAGGAGCAAACATGAATTTATTATTATGTAAACTTATGATATGTACACATATGCGATTAAAAGTGACAGGAAGTTAAGCCTACTGATGTTGCCATCCATAGCTTCAAACCCTGATAGGGACTTCACATATGTAAACAATATGTTGATGCATGGTTCGAATATAATGTTCATTGTTCCATTGTTAAGAAATAGACACATGAATATAATACCCTTAGGTTATATTTTTTATACATATATTTGTTTTGATCCCGTAGCAACGCACGGGCATTTATATTAGTCTAACTAAAAAACATATAAAAAGGGGGTCTTCCGGTTAGCATGTTACCTAGCTACCTCTCATGCATACAAGTAGAGAGAGAAATATACTATTTTATTGGGATGGTGGAATTTGGCATCGGAGCAAGAAGTTGCTCCGGTTCCCTATTTTTCTCTATTTAGAACCACCCTCACAATGTAGGGAACTGGTTCCAAAAGCCAAAAGGTGAATTTGGAACTGCTTATGGCTACACGTTGTGGATGCCGGATCAGTTTTGGGGTTTCTCACGAGTCACGACCAGAGCTTCAAAACAAGACTGGTAATTAAAATATTTGAAAATACTTAAAATTTGAACTGTGATATTTGCTGAAAATTTATGAAACAATCCAAACACGTGCACTTAGTACTGCAAATGCTGTAAAACGTCCAATTCTGTATACACGACAATTAAATAGACAGTGGCGTCTGCTTAAATAAGGTGCCACCATGACAGAAATTACGAGAAGTGAGTGAATAAATTGAAACAACCCCGTGAAGAACCCAAGTATGAATATGTTCATGCCCAAATCATGCTTACAGGTACAGATGGTCAACTTGGAAACAATATCGACATCTAGTACAAATGTGCATATTACATCAAAGTAAAAGAGAGAAGAATGCAACAAGGGCCGAGACAAACAAATGGAAATTAAAATGACCGGCACACGAGATACAGAATTGTGCTACCAGTACCAGCTTAATGACTGGCCGGTTTCCTGATTGATTACTTTTGGAAGCCTTTTTTTTTGTTCTCATTTCAGGGGGCGTGGACAGGGACCCCGTCAGGCCGTGACACCAGCCAACGAAACCATAGCTCACCGTGACAAACATCGGTCACATATAAGCTGTGGCACCTGGACGCTCTGCTCCTGTCCTGGTTGTGGCAGCGGGACCATCACTGGTTACACGTGTGCTTCAGATGGTACGTGATATGAAAGCGTTCCGGGTCATTGTCTCTGCAGTCCACCTGCCTCTTCGCTTTGCATCCCTGCGAGCGGTGGTATGTGCACCGGAAGTAACATCTGCAAAAGTTCAATTTAACAACAACACGGGTCAGCCTCCCTCGTTCACTTGCAAGCAGAAAAAAAAAAGGCAAGTTCAGAGTGGATTCAGAAGAAGCCTTTGCTAACCTTGGGTGCTTGGCGCCAAGGATCTTCTTCTGGCCGTACTTCCTCCAGCTCAAGCCATCAAGGAGGCTTAGAACCCATAGTTCTACGTGGATATTCTTGAGGTTTAGCAGGTGCTTGATGCCCATAGGATAAGTGCCATAGTCCGAATCTAATCTTATATCAAGCTCTTGGACACTGGGCATTGCGCCTGCTTCAAACGTCAGTTCTGATATCTTCTTGGAGGACAGCCTAAAATCCTTGAGAACGGGGAATCCTGTTCCGCAGATGACTAACTTGTCTTCAGCTTCAGGAGTTCCTTCGATGTGCAATTTGAGGTGGCTAAGAGATTGCAACTGTGCAAGAATTCCGATATCATTCTCCAACACCTCAACCGCAAGATCAAGGTCAAAGAGATTATGGAGCTCTCCAATCCACACAGGAACCCTCGAGAACACCCACAACCTCTGAAGTCTCTGAAGTTGGCAAGATAGCGGATTCAACGCATATGTACTGCTGATTTTAGAATCCGTGAGCAGGTTTCTGAGGTTGCAAAGTTTTTCAAGGGAACATCTCAAAACATCCAAACGTTGTCTTCTTTCCATGTCATCCAAAGCCTTCAATTTGGCAAAACATATTCGAAGATCCCTCAAATTGGTCAGATCTCCGAGGTCTCTGATGTTGTCTATAGGGTTCAAGCCGACATCAAATGCATGCAGTGTACATAAATATTTCATGTTGCCAATCCCACAGGGTAACTTTGTCCCAATAGGGATGATCAGGTGCAGCAACCGGCGCAAATGAATAACATCTGAGGGAACTTCAAGACCATAGGCTCCCAACTCCAATGTCTCCAATTGCTCCAGTCCCCGAATATTACTTGGTAACACTATTTTGCAATAAGCTTTAATTTTCAGATGCCTCAGTTGGAACAAATGACACATTCCAGTGAGGTCAATTATCTCCAGACTGTTCCCACTTGAAAATTCAAGAGCTAAAACTCGGAGATGCTTGAACTTCAAGAGAGGAGGTGCATATGCAGAGGTACCAAATCTTGCCAGCGCTCTTACTTGTGAGAGCTGGATGGTTTCCAATACCGTGCCATCTATTATACCGTCAAGGTTCAGGGAGAGTCGGCGGACCTTGTCAGGCAAACTTATTATGGCCTGGATATCATCTGTTGCAGTGATAAAATTTTCTTCTCTGCACTTGTGTATAATAAGGTCAAGCATCATATCGTGCAATCTGCACGACAACACTTCATTATTATGATCAATATTAACTGATTGAATGATGCTCCTGTTAATAAGCTCATTAAAATAGCCCTCTGCAACATTCTCTGGATCTCGCCCATGTGCTTTATTCACAAAACCTTGCGCTACCCATTGCCTGACCAAATCATTCTTCTTCATTATGTAGTCCTCTGGATATATACACAAATATAGCATGCATGTCTTCAAATAATAAGGAAGATTTATGTAGCTAAGGCTTAGTATGTGCCTCATTCCCTCCAATGTTGGCTTCACTTCAAAATTTGGGGACAGAGAATCCATTATGTGCTCCCAGTGCTCCTTCAATTTGGTTCCCTCACTAGCCAAAAGGCTCGATATAGTGACAATAGCGAGAGGCAAGCCACCACATCTTTTTAAAATTTGAGCTGAAACTTCTTCCAAATACAGAGGACAGGCATCCTCTGAACCAAATACTCTTTTGAAAAATAGCTTTCTTGAGTCTTTGTGGCTTAGTGACTTCATCTTGTAAACATAATCACGTTGGTTGCTGCAGCAAGCTCTAGCCACAGTATCAATTCGTGTAGTTGTTATTACCATGCTACCTTTAGAGTTTTTTGGAAGAGCACATCTAATAACATTCCATGCAGTTTCATCCCAAACGTCATCAATTACAATAAAATACCTGCAAAATTAATCACATAAACTAAAATAAGTATCAGCCAGTGGTAACCATAGGGAAAAGTAAAATATATATGAAAGCATACTCACTCCCTATCTCTACAACTGCATCTCAACACCGTGAATACACCGTAAACAAACCTTTATCAGTCAATGGTTGAAATGCAAATCTACTTGTCTATAATGAAGTTGAATCTTCTATACACATTTGTGAGAGCAGAGTTGATCTGAGGAATTTATTTCCAGAATAGATAAAAAGCAATTGTCCGATTTATAGTTTTACAAACTATAGTGCTTAAACTAGTTCCACTAGTCAACCACAAACGTATAATCTATAAAGAGGGGTACAGGAATTTTGCCAAGAAAGTACCAGCAGGCTAAAAAACAGTTAGATCACCAAACATTATAAATTACTTGGGTTACTGTCATCTCCAAACAGGAGTACCTCTTATCCATAAGGAATTTTCTGAGCGCACTGATCAGTTCATCCTCTGCCCATATATCCATGTTGGTTCCCTCCGGAGCTTCATAGCCAACTTCAGAGAGCATTCTTCTGAAAATATTTCTAATGTTTGGTTTCTGGGATACGGAAACGAAAGCTCCACAGTCGAAGTTGCACATTAGCTTCCCGTAAATCTGGTTCGCAAGCGTAGTCTTACCCAGCCCTCCAAATCCCATTATAGAGAGGACCTTCATCTGTTGTGTGGGGACATCCTCTTCATCAACCATCAGTTTAATTAATTCATCCCTCAGCCCGTCGATACCCACAAGGCCTGATTTATCTTCATATAATGCCAGCAGACGAATATCAATGGGTGTGTTGTTTGGCTTGAAGACAGCATCATCAATCTTGTATCTCGTGCGTCGTTCGCTCGCCTCCACGACACGGCGCTTGAGGCCTCGGAACTCCTTGGCAATCTTATGCTGAGAGTTCATCGTTGTCAACAAGTTCATGGTCCTATGAACAAACCCCTTCAAAAATCCACTCGGCTTCCTGTTGGACTCACATTCCACGGACCGCATGAAGTCATCGACGCTGTCCTCGATGTCATAGGACAAATCACGCACCTCCTTTGCCCAGCACTTGGCTTGCTTGTCGGGCTCTTCGTCCGCTTCGGACATCCTCTCCAGGAACGCGCGCATACTCTCGAGCTCAGCTTTCAGTGACACGATGTCATCTATGGCTTCTTTCAGCAGGTTGTAATTGCCAGCGAGCAGATCGCCAAGCTTCCGAAGCAGGGAGCCTATGGCGCCCTCCGACACGCTCACCACCGCTGCCTCCATACAAATAGCAGCACAGCTTGTAGCCCTTACTCAAGACGAGCATCAAAAGATTGCATCTGCAGCAATGAATTGAAACCAGCCCCTTGAATCAACTTGATACATGGCAGCTGTGTCTGAAGAAGGAAAGTAAAGGGAATCGACCTAACCTTCATCTTCAACTGATGTGAGCACTTGGAAAACTCAATCAGATCCCACTGTCAGATGCAAACTGCCGTGTGCCGCCAAATCATCTTCCGCGCTCGCCAGATCGAGCTCGTCGGAGGTCCCACCTTTCCTCAGGGCCTCCTCCTCGTCTCTGCAGGCGAAAATATTCTGCCCGGTCACCGGCGAGGCGCTCAAGGCACGGCCAGCTCTAGATGTAGGTATGTCGTCCTCTCGATGTAGAGCTTGGCCTTCGCGGACATTCTTTTAGTGTCCTCGAGAGCTTTCTAAGAAGCTACCTATCCTCTTCCACGAGGCCTCCTCCTAAAGTTGAGAGCATTGACTATTTGCTACTAGGTACTAAGAGCATCTCAACTCGTCTCCCCACAGAGGCCCCCACGGCCACTTTTTTCATCCGGACGGCGAAAAATGGCCCCCGGTTCCTCGTTTTGGTCCGGATTTGAGCCTATTTTCGTCCGGACTCCCCATGCCATCCTCGGTTTCCCGGGGGTCGCCCGGGGACTCCGGATGAAGCTAAACCAACCGCCCACGCCCACGTGTCTCCTCTTTCGTCCGGATTCCCCGAGCCATCCTCTTTTTCCCCGAGAAACGCCGCTTGGGGAGCACACGACTGGGAAACTACTCCTCCCCACGCCAAATCTTCCTCCAATCCGGACGAAAATTTCGCCGGATTTGGGCGTGGGGAGCGCCAACGAGTGGGGATGCTCTAAGTTCCTGGCACTTTGACAAGGACATCTCGAGCGTGACGGATACGGACAGTTGCGAATCGTGCGGTCAGAAAATGGCTCCAATAAACGACCCGAGCAGGGCCATTCGCGAAGACGCGCACATGGTGTATATTTATATCTTGGATGCGTCTCCGCGAACGTTGCGCGGTCGCACCGAGTCTCACAGGCCCGTTTGGTGAGCGCATTGCTTTCGCGACTGTTGATGCGGCGATCATCGCTTCCGCGTCTGCGTCGCAACGTTAATGCCATCGTTTCCCCTTCCGCACTAGGACTAGCGGCGGCAGCTGGGCTTTTGTCCTGTCATCAATGGCATTGTCTCCCGCACACGCCCGTCCTTTAAAAGGCGGTGGACATCATCCCTACCATTGCCCACACCACCGACACCTCAGATCCCACCCTCACCACCGCGCGCCGCCGCATCCACCCTGGGAAAGAAGAAGCACGACTCTGAGGCATCCGACATCGGATATATGGATATATTTATTCAATGAGGAAGAAGTCTGAAACATTTGAATAGATTTAAATAAATTTAAGCATTAAGTAGAAATCATCGTAATAGAAAAGTCAAATATCTATGATTGGATCATGGTGGAAATATTTGAATTACGAGTTTTAGCAAACATCTAAGAGAGTTACGAAATTGGTCCACAACTCACGCTTCTTGGAACACCATAGTTATGATGGAGTATTCGAAAGACGTATCCAAACCTTGTTCGAATAATGATGATATAAAATGAAATGATGCCATTATATTTTTGTAGATTATGCTCTAGAGACTACCGCTTTTACACTAAATAGAGCGCCATCAGCTGGTTTTCCACCTATATATAGGGGAGGAGAGGGAGGGGCTGAACACACCAAGCCAGATGCACCATCAAGGGGCTCCCAGGCCGGCGCCCCAAGTGCCCCCTCTCCCAAACCCTAGCTACTCCCCCCTCTTTCTCCCGCATCGCTTACGGCGAATCCCTGCCGGAGATCTCCACCACCATCGTCACCATGCCGTCATGCTGACGGGATTCCGAGGAGCATCTACTACATCTGCTGCCCGTTGGAACGGGGAGAAGGACATCGTCATCAACACTGTACGTGTGACCGAGTGCGGAGGTGTTGCCCGATCGTGGCACCGTCAAGATCTTCTACGCGCTTTTGAAAGCGGCAAGTGATCGACTACATCCACCATGAGATTTATCTCGTTAACGCTTAACAATCTTCGAGGGTATGTTAATCTTCACCTCGTTGCTACCATCTAGTAGATTAGATCTTGGCTTGTTATTCTTTCTTGTAGTGGGAAATTTTTTGTTTTCTATGCTACGAATCCCTACAAACCCGAAGGTTACAGCAAATCCAGGTTCGGGCCCGGGGACTTGAACCTGTGTAGGGTAACGTTGTTTTTGCCTTCGGCAGTTAACCAGTATCAGTTTGCGGAATAACACTGGGTTTGTTACTTCTATCCCTTACGTACAATCAATTGTTCGGCGTCACCCGAAGTCTCAGAGGACCCGATATACTCAAAGTATCAGATGGTGAAGGAAGTTCAAAAAACATCGACATCAAGATCTTTGAGTAGTACAACTTAAGTCTACGCACGGTTGCAAACATTCGTCCCTACTCCCATCGGGAGTGCTGGACGCGCAACCGATACTCAATCTTCTTTGACTTATCAAGATGTTCGGATGAAGGCAAATTTAGTCCCTGCCCGAAACTTCGCTTCGGCCAGTCACTCGGGGGCTACTGATGTGGGCATTACCCTTCGGGTAACTGATACGTCTCCGACGTATCGATAATTTCTTATGTTCCATGCCACATTATTGATGTTATCTACATGTTTTATGCACACTTTATGTCATATTCATGCATTTTCTGGAACTAACCTATTAACAAGATGCCGAAGTGCCAGTTGCTGTTGTTTCATTGCTTTTGGTTTCAGAAATCCTAGTAAGGAAATATTCTCGGAATTGGACGAAATCAAAGCCCAGGGGCCTATTTTTCCACGAAGCTTCCAGAAGTCCGAAGACGAAACGAAGAGGGGCCACGGGGTGGCCAAACCCTAGGGCGGCGCGGCCCCACCCCTGGCCGCGCCGGCCTATGGTCTGGGCCCCTCGCGCCGCCTCCTGACTTGTCCTTCCGCCTACTTAAAGCCTCCGTGACGAAACCCCCAGTACCGAGAACCACGATACGGAAAACCTTCCAGAGACGCCGCCAACGCCGATCCCATCTCGGGGGATCCAGGAGATCGCCTCCGGCACCCTGCCGGAGAGGGGAATCATCTCCCGGAGGACTCTACGCCGCCATGGTCGCCTCCGGTGTGATGTGTGAGTAGTCTACCCCTGGACTATGGGTCCATAGCAGTAGCTAGATGGTTGTCTTCTCCCCATTGTGCTATCATTGTCGGATCTTGTGAGCTGCCTAACATGATCAAGATCATCTATCTGTAATTCTATATGTTGCGTTTGTTGGGATCCGATGAATAGAGAATACTTGTTATGTTGATTATCAAAGTTATATCTACGTGTTGTTTATGATCTTGCATGCTCTCCGTTACTAGTAGATGCTCTGGCCAAGTAGATGCTTGTAACTCCAAGAGGGAGTATTTATGCTCGATAGTGGGTTCATGCCTACATTGACACCGGGACAAGGTGATGAAAGTTCTAAGGTTGTGTTGTGTGTTGCCACTAGGGATAAAACATTGATGCTATGTCTAAGGATGTAGTTGTTGATTACATTACGCACCATACTTAATGCAATTGTCTGTTGCTTTGCAACTTAATACTGGAGGGGGTTCGGATGATAACCTGAAGGTGGACTTTTTAGGCATAGATGCAGTTGGATGGCGGTCTATGTACTTTGTCGTAATGCCCAATTAAATCTCACTATACTCATCATGATATGTATGTGCATGGTCATGCCCTCTTTATTTGTCAATTGCCCAACTGTAATTTGTTCACCCAACATGCTGTTTGTCTTATGGGAGAGACACCTCTAGTGAACCGTGGACCCCGGTCCAATTCTCTTTACCGAAATACACCCATCTGCAATACTTGTTCTACTATTTTCTCGCAAACAATCATCTTCCACACAATACGGTTAATCCTTTGTTACTGACAAGCCGGTGAGATTGACAACCTCACTGCTTCGTTGGGGCAAAGTACTTTGGTTGTGTTGTGCAGTTCCACGTTGGCGCCGAATCCCCGGTGTTGCGCCGCACTACATCCCGCCGCCATCAACCTTCAACGTGCTTCTTGGCTCCTCCTGGTTCGATAAACCTTGGTTTCTTCTCGAGGGAAAACTTGTCGCCGTGCGCATCATACCTTCCTCTTGGGGTTCCCAACGAACGTGTGAGTTACAGGTGCCATCAAGCTCTTTTTCTCGCGCGCCGTTGTCGGGAGATCAAGACACGCCGCAAGGGGAGTCTCCACTTCTCAATCTCTTTACTTTGTTTTTGTCTTGCTTAGTTTTATTTACTACTTTGTTTGCTGCACTAAATCAAAATACAAAAAAATTAGTTGCTAGTTTTACTTTATTTGCTATCTTGTTTGCTATATCTAAAACACAAAAAAATTACTTTACTTGCATTTACTTTATCTAGTTTGCTTTATTTACTGTTGCTAAAATGGCCAACGCTGAAAATACTAAGTTGTGTGACTTCACAACCACAAATAATAATGATTTCTTATGCACACCTATTGCTCCACCTGCTACTACAGCAGAATTCTTTGAAATTAAACCTGCTTTACTGAATCTTGTTATGCGAGAGCAATTTTCTGGTGTTAGTTCTGATGATGCTGTTGCCCATCTTAATAATTTTGTTGAACTATGTGAAATGCAAAAATATAAAGATGTAGATGGTGATATTATTAAACTAAAATTGTTCCCTTTCTCATTAAGAGGAAGAGCTAAAGATTGGTTGCTATCTCTGCCTAAGAATAGTATTGATTCATGGACTAAATGCAAGGATGCTTTTATTGGTAGATATTATCCCCCTGCTAAAATTATATCTTTGAGGAGTAGCATAATGAATTTTAAACAATTAGATACTGAACATGTTGCTCAAGCTTGGGAAAGAATGAAATCTCTGGTTAAAAATTGCCCAACCCATGGACTGACTACTTGGATGATCATCCAAACCTTCTATGCAGGACTAAATTTTTCTTCACGGAATTTATTGGATTCAGCTGCTGGAGGTACCTTTATGTCCATCACTCTTGGTGAAGCAACAAAGCTTCTTGATAATATGATGATCAACTACTCTGAATGGCACACGGAAAGAGCTCCACAAGGTAAGAAGGTAAATTAATCAAGAAACCTCTTCCTTGAGTGATAAGATTGATGCTATTATGTCTATGCTTGTGAATGATAGGACTAATATTGATCCTAATAATGTTCCATTAGCTTCATTGGTTGCACAAGAAGAACATGTTGATGTAAACTTCATTAAAAATAATAATTTCAACAACAATGCTTACCGGAACAATTCTAGTAACAACTATAGGCCATATCCTTATAATAATGGCAACGGCTATGCTAATTCTTATGGGAATTCTTACAACAATAATAGGAGTTCACCTCCTGGACTTGAAGCCATGCTTAAAGAATTTATTAGTACACAAACTGCTTTTAACAAATCTGTTGAGGAAAAGCTTGGGAAAATTGATATACTTGCTTCTAAAGTCGATAGTCTTGTCATTGATGTTGATCTTTTGAAATCAAAAGTTTTGCCTAATGAGAATCATCATAATAAAATTACTACTACAGAAAATGCCATCCAAGTTAGAATTAATGAGAATATAAGATTAATGGCTGAACTGCGTGCTAGGTGGGATAGAGAAGAAAATGAAAAACTAGCTAAAGAGAAGAATGTAGCTAAAGTTTGGACTATTACCACCACTAGTAATGCTAATGCTACACATGTTGCTGCACCTCCTACTACTAATAAAAGGATTGGTGTTAGCAATGTTTCCACTTCTAATGCAAAGTGCGAGAAACTGCCTGAAACTGCTAAAACTTTGAAACCGCTCGTGATAAAGTCACTGAAATTTTTTCCAACATTGGGGATGATGATCCCATTGCTTTAGATTATAATGGTTTGAATTTTGATGATTGCCACATCTCTGAAGTTATAAAGTTCTTACAAAAACTTGCTAAAAGTCCTAATGCTAGTGCTATAAATTTGGCTTTCACACATCATATTACAAATGCTCTCATAAAAGCTAGAGAAGAGAAACTAGAGCGTGAAGCCTCTATTCCTAAAAAGCTAGAGGATGGTTGGGAGCCCATCATTAAGATGAAGGTTAAAGATTTTGATTGTAATGCTTTATGTGATCTTGGTGCAAGTATTTCTGTTATGCCTAAGAAAATTTATAATATGCTTGACTTGCCACCGCTGAAAAATTGTTATTTGGATGTTAATCTTGCTGATCATTCTACAAAGAAACCTTTGGGTAAAGTTGATAATGTTCGCATTACCGTTAACAATAATCTTGTTCCCGTTGATTTTGTTGTCTTGGATATTGAATGCAATGCATCTTGTCCCATTATATTGGGAAGACCTTTTCTTCGAACTGTTGGTGCTATCATTGATATGAAGGAAGGTAATATAAAATATCAATTTCCTCTCAAGAAAGGTATGGAACACTTCCCTATAAAGAGAATGAAGTTACCTTTTGATTCTATTATGAGAACAAATTATGATGTTGACACTTCGTCTCTTGATAATACTTGATACACACTTTCTGCGCCTAGCTGAAAGGCGTTAAAGAAAAGCGCTTATGGGAGACAACCCATGTTTTACCTACAGTACTTTGTTTTTATTTTGTGTCTTGGAAGTTGTTTACTACTGTCGCAACCTCTCCTTATCTTAGTTTTGTGTTTTGTTGTGCCAAGTTAAGCCGTTGATAGAAAAGTAAGTACTAGATTTGGATTACTGCGCAGTTCCAGATTTCTTTGCTGTCACGAATCTGGGTCCACCTCCCTGTAGGTAGCTCAGAAAATTAAGCCAATTTACGTGCATGATCCTCAGATATGTACGCAACTTTCATTCAATTTGAGCATTTTCATCTGAGCAAGTCTGGTGCCATTTTAAAATTCGTCAATACGAACTGTTCTGTTTTGACAGATTCTGCCTTTTATTTCGCATTGCCTCTTTTGCTATGTTGGATGAATTTCTTTGATCCACTAATGTCCAGTAGCATTATGCAATGTCCAGAAGTGTTAAGAATGATTGTGTCACCTCTGAATATGTCAATTTATATTGTGCACTAACCCTCTAATGAGTTGTTTCGAGTTTGGTGTGGAGGAAGTTTTCAAGGATCAAGAGAGGAGTATGATGCAACATGATCAAGGAGAGTGAAAGCTCTAAGCTTGGGGATGCCCCGGTGGTTCACCCCTGCATATATTAAGAAGACTCAAGCGTCTAAGCTTGGGGATGCCCAAGGCATCCCCTTCTTCATCGACAACATTATCAGGTTCCTCCCCTGAAACTATATTTTTATTCCATCACATCTTATGTGCTTTTCTTGGAGCGTCGGTTTGTTTTTGTTTTTTGTTTTGTTTGAATAAAATGGATCCTAGCATTCACTTTATGGGAGAGAGACACGCTCCGCTGTAGCATATGGACAAGTATGTCCTTGGTTTCTACTCATAGTATTCATGGCGAAGTTTCTTCTTCGTTAAATTGTTATATGGTTGGAATTGTAAAATGATACATGTAGTAATTGCTATTAATGTCTTGAGTAATGTGATACTTGGCAATTGTTGTGCTCATGATTAAGCTCTTGCATCATATGCTTTGCACCCATTAATGAAGAAATACATAGAGCATGCTAAAATTTGGTTTGCATATTTGGTTTCTCTAAGGTCTAGATAATTTCTAGTATTGAGTTTGAACAACAAGGAAGACGGTGTAGAGTCTTATAATGTTTTCAATATGTCTTTTATGTGAGTTTTGCTGCACCAGTTCATCCTTGTGTTTGTTTCAAATAAGCCTTGCTAGCCTAAAACCTTGTATCGAGAGGGAATACTTCTCATGCATCCAAAATATTTGAGCCAACCACTATGCCATTTGTGTCCACCATACCTACCTACTACATGGTATTTTCCGCCATTCCAAAGTAAATTGCTTGAGTGCTACCTTTAAAATTCCATCATTCACCTTTGCAATATATAGCTCATGGGACAAATAGCTTAAAAACTATTGTGGTATTGAATATGTAATTATGCACTTTATCTCTTATTAAGTTGCTTGTTGTGCGATAACCATGTTCACTGGGGACGCCATCAACTATTCATTGTTGAATTTCATGTGAGTTGCTATGCATGTCCATCTTGTCTGAAGTAAGAGAGATCTACCACCTTATGGTTAAGCATGCATAATGTTAGAGAAGAACATTGGGCCGCTAACTAAAGCCATGATCCATGGTGGAAGTTTCAGTTTTGGACATATATCCTCAATCTCAAATGAGAAAGTTATTAATTGTTGTTACATGCTTATGCATAAAAGAGGAGTCCATTATCTGTTGTCTATGTTGTCCCGGTATGGATGTCTAAGTTGAAGAATAATCAATAGCGAGAAATCCAATGCGAGCTTTCTCCTTAGACCTTTGTACAGGCGGCATAGAGGTACCCCTTTGTGACACTTGGTAAAAACATGTGCATTGTGATGATCCGGTAGTCCAAGCTAATTAGGACAAGGTGCGGGCACTATTAGTACACTATGCATGAGGCTTGCAACTTATAAGATATAATTTACATGATGCATATGCTTTATTACTACCGTTGACAAAATTGTTTCATGTTTTCAAAATCAAAGCTCTAGCACAAATATAGCAATCGATGCTTTTCCTCTATGGAGGACCATTCTTTTACTTTCAATGTTGAGTCAGTTCACCTATTTCTCTCCACCTCAAGAAGCAAACACTTGTGTGAACTGTGCATTGATTCCTACATACTTGCTTATTGCACTTATTATATTACTCTATGTTGACAATATCCATGAGATATACATGTTACAAGTTGAAAGCAACCGCTGAAACTTAATCTTCTTTTGTGTTGCTTCAATGCCTTTACTTTGAATTATTGCTTTATGAGTTAACTCTTATGCAAGACTTATTGATGCTTGTCTTGAAGTGCTATTCATGAAAAGTCTTTGCTTTATGATTCACTTGTTTACTCATGTCATATACATTGTTTTGATCGCCGCATTCACTACATATGCTTTACAAATAGTATGATCAAGATTATGATGGCATGTCACTCCGTAAATTATCCGTGTTATCGTTTTACCCGCTCGGGACGAGCAGAACTAAGCTTGGGGATGCTGATACGTCTCCGACGTATCGATAATTTCTTATGTTCCATGCCACATTATTGATGTTATCTACATGTTTTATGCACACTTTATGTCATATTCGTGCATTTTCTCGGAACTAACCTATTAACAAGATGCCGAAGTGCCGATTCTTGTTTTCTGCTGTTTTTGGTTTCAGAAATCCTAGTAAGGAAATATTCTCGAATTGGACGAAATCAAAGCCCAGGGGCCTATTTTTCCACGAAGCTTCCGAAGTCCGAAGACGAAACGAAGAGGGGCCACGGGGTGGCCAAACCCTAGGCGGCGCGGCCCCACCCCCGGCCGCGCCGGCCTATGGTCCGGGCCCCTCGCGCCACCTCCCGACTTGCCCTTCCGCCTACTTAAAGCCTCCGTGACGAAACCCCCAAACATCGAGAACCACGATACGGAAAACCTTCCAGAGACGCCGCCAACGCCGATCCCATCTCTGGGATCCAGAGATCGCCTCCGGCACCCCGCCGGAGAGGGGCAACATCTCCCGGAGGCCTCTACGCCGCCAGGGGCGCCTCCGGTGGGCTGGGTGAGTAGTCTACCCCTGGACGATGGGTCCAGAGCAGTAGCTAGATGGTTGTCTTCTCCCCATTGTGCTATCATTGTCTGGATCTTGTGAGCTGCCTAACATGATCAAGATCATCTATCCGTAATTCTATATGTTGCGTTTGTTGGGATCCGATGAATAGAGAATACTTGTTATGTTGATTATCAAAGTTATATCTACGTGTTGTTTATGATCTTGCATGCTCTCCGTTACTAGTAGATGCTCTGGCCAAGTAGATGCTTGTAACTCCAAGAGGGAGTATTTATGCTCGATAGTGGGTTCATGCCTACATTGACACCGGGGACAAAGGATGTAAAGTGCTAAGGTTGTGTTGTGCTGTTGCCACTAGGGATAAAACATTGATGCTATGTCTAAGGATGTAGTTGTTGATTACATTACGCACCATACTTAATGCAATTGTCTGTTGCTTTGCAACTTAATACCGGAGGGGGTTCGGATGATAACCCGAAGGTGGACTTTTTAGGCATAGATGCGGTTGGATGGCGCCTATGTACTTTGTCGTAATGCCCAATTAAATCTCACTATACTCATCATGATATGTATGTGCATGGTCATGCCCTCTTTATTTGTCAATTGCCCAATCGTAATTTGTTCACCCAACATGTCGTTTGTCTTATGGGAGAGACACCTCTAGTGAACTATGGACCCCGGTCCAATTCTCTTTACCGAAATACAATCTACCCATCTTCGTTTCTACCGTTTTTCGCAAACAATCATCTTCCACACAATACGGTTAATCCTTTGTTACAGCAAGCCGGTGAGATTGACAACCTCACTGTTTCGTTGGGGCAAAGTACTTTGGTTGTGTTGTGCAGGTTCCACGTTGGCGCCGGAATCCCTGGTGTTGCGCCGCACTACATCCCGCCGCCATCAACCTTCAACGTGCTTCTTGGCTCCTCCTGGTTCGATAAACCTTGGTTTCTTTCTGAGGGAAAACTTGCTGCTGTGCGCATCATACCTTCCTCTTGGGGTTCCCAACAAACGTGTGAGTTACACACCATCAGTAACCGACATTAGTCTACCTCCTTGGCCAAACAAGGGGCCCATGAGGATTTGTCGTCGTGGTGAACAGACAGATGCCATAGGATGGCTTAAGTTGGGGCCTAATGTGCGCTAGAGGATTCGGGGGAGGGTTTTGGTTACACAAGGGTGGATTTTGGATGGAATACCGGTATCTTATTGATGAACTTGGCTTTGGCCAGAGGTTGAAGAAGAACAGTACAAGCTCTTCTTCTCTACTGCTAACTCGTGATCTCTACTGAGCTCTCTCTGTCTAATGAGTCCTCTGTCGTATTTTTGCACAGGGGTGTGCTCCCTCTCCTTATATAGGGGAGAGGGTGGCTTACAAGGGAAGGAACCCTAATGGCATCTTTGACTAGACAAACTACTTTACAAAGCCTCTTTGGCACCAGGTGACACCGGTATGTCTTTAATCAGGGAATGATGACATCCTCCGGTAGCTTTTACATCATCTCCTGCTTTGGCTTCAGAGCTTCGATTAAAGCTGATATGCTTCACTCATCCTTGTCCTCTAGTCCTTGAGGGAATCTGTGACCAGACTGCCGACGTGCTACAGTGTGGCCTGTACCGGCACTCCGGTATCATCCTGAGTTTAACACATTCCGGCATACCCCTCCTGGGATACCGGTATAGTTACACTTAACCATGAACTTAACTCTATTATCCGGATTAATCTTTAAACCGGTACCTCGATAGCCTGAACCAGGCTAGTTTGCCATGCCTTTGGCATAACGGGGGTCATCCCCCCAACATTAGTCCCCGAAGCTGGTATAGTCCGGCGGATTCTATCCGACGGACCATGCCAGGTTCCCATCTAAAATGTACCGGTTTAACCCTTCCTGATTCCAGTTAAAATCTTCCGGCGTTTCTGCCGAAACCATATCACCACATCTCTTTGAATAAAGCTTCCGGTATCGTTCTCCCGATTGCTTAGCCATTAAACCTTCCTCAGCGAAGTCGAGAACATGTTGGAAACCGTGCCTGTTAGAGACATGCGCACTGTTTCTGACGCTCCAGTGTCAGGGGTCACTTCCCTTCGAATCCCGTGCTCTCCTTAAATGCGCCACACCGGATCCTTGCCGCCGTTCCAGATCCTTGTGGCCTTCGTGTGGCATCTTGTTTTTATGTGTGTATCCTCACGCCACGTGGCGGCCCACGGGAAAAGTGAAGCGAGCCAGGCCGCACCGCAGCCCATTAACCCTCTTAGTATAAAGGGGCGCTATGGTTCCCCTGCGTTGCCCACGCTTCACTTCATCCTCAACCTCCGCCAGTTCGAGCCCTCTGCCGCTTGAGCTCTCAGCGCTTCCGCCCGCCATCGAGCCCTTGCCCTCTGGCGAACCTTCGCGAGGGAGCATCAGAGAACTTGTTCGCCCGTCCTCGTCGACATCCTCTTCTTCTTCTACGCTGGAGCGCCGCACGGCCGCTTCCGCATCCTCTGCAGTCGCCGTTGCCGCCGCTCTCCTCGACAAACTTCGGCGGATCCCCGGACCTTCTGACGTCGTGGACCTCCGCCGTCGCCCTCAGGTGGGTTCCTTTAGCTCAACTCGTTTCCCTCTGTGCAACATTGTTCTTGGACTGGTAGATATTCATTTCCTATTTTCTTTTGTCTTTTCTCTTACTCGGTGATCTTCGCGAAGGGATAGACTTGGGGAAAGTTGTTTGTAGCTAGGTTCCGCACTTAGCGAAATATGTCTCCAGAGGACTCCCTTCCGGAACTCTCCGCTAGCACCCATAATAGCGAAAGCCCCAATATCTCTTCCGGAGAAGAAACTCTGGTTGATCAGGCTGCCGATGGGCTCGAGGAGGACATCGCCCAGACTGAAGAAGATACCGGTAGCTCTAACCAAGCTACTGGTGACCAAGGAAGAGAAACCAGCAGCTCGAGCTAGGGTGCTGCTGCCCACTCTTCCGGCATAGATCTGGACTCTTATACACGCGGGGCCTGGATGGGTTCCAACGTGACTCAAGCAGAGATCAATTGGCTCTACCGGTCCCGGAGAATACCGGAGGAGGTGTTCTGCCGGATCCCTGGAAAGGAGCGAGAGCATGTGCCTCGTCCAGGCGAGTATGTAGTCTTTTCCGCCCATTTTGAGCGCGGTTTAGGCCTTCCAGTGTCGGACTTCTTCCGGCACTTCCTAGATTTCTATGAACTCCAGCCCCATCATCTTCCGGGCAACTCCATCTTTTACCTTTCTTCCTTTACAGCTTTCATGGAGGGATACGCCGGTATCACTCCCTCTGTAGACAATTTCTCCTTCTTTTACTATCTCCGGAAGAATTCTATCCAAGATAGGAAACTTCCGCACCCTAAACCCTTCGTCCGGTGCGGGGGCTGCATCCTCTCGCCCGCCAAGGGAGCAACTTCTACAAACTCTCCGGTCCGGAGTCTGTCCGGACCTGGAAGAGATCTTTTTTCTATGTCCGGAACGGTGGCCCGGAAGATTTTATCAACCTTCCGGAATATGTTCCGGGCCTCCCCGTATGAAGAACTGGCTCCACAATCCCAAGGACGATAAGGAGTCCAAGCGAGTGGCCCTTTTCGTCGAGACGAACAAGAAGGAGCCCAACCTTTGCGCGGATGACCTCGTCAGGGTTTTTTCTCTCGCGTCGGGTCCTGCCCCTTCAGCACCGCGCTCATAAGATCAGCCAGATGTCAGGCCCGAAGGACCCGGCAAGAATCACCACCCATTCGCTGAGCGCCACTGACTTGGTCCTTAAGGCCAAGCAGATCTGCCAGAACACGCTGAGTCCCAGCGGAAAATACGGGCTGCTCCCTTACAGCCGCAACAACTCTCCTCTGCCCCGAGTAAGATCTCGGGATCTCCGAAAAACCTTTTACCGGTGTACTTGTGAATCCTTTGTTCTGACTTGTTCTTTTGTGCTGCAGAACTTCTCCCGGATCGCCAAGGAGGAGCCGCCCTCTTACGCCCCCAACCGACGTTTCCACGACGACTCGGACGCTGACCCCTACGTGAAGGGGAGACATAAGATGGGTCCAAAGCGCGTCAGGCGCCCCGGTAACTTTTCAACTCCTCATCCGGCAAATGGTTCCGACATTGACGATGAGGTTGTTATCCTCGAGGTATATTGTCCACCTCTTTTGCCTTATAAAGTTGTTTCTCCGTAGTTCCTCCTTCAGCTGGTGAAAACCCTCAGGTCGTTGAGCACGTTGCTCCTCTGGCGGCCGAGGTTGGCCAGGAGTTCTTGGACAACTTGGCCTCCCGGGGGCGGAAAAACAAGGCTCCGGCCCCTGAGGCCGGCCCCAGCGAAGCTCCACCCGCCAAGCGCCACAAGAAGAAGGGGAGCGCTGGGCCTTACGGAAGGAAGCGCAGGCACGAGATGCCGGTCGCTACCGGGTAAGACTCCGGACTTTCATATTTCTTATTTTCCGGTTGAATTTCTCCTTGCTCATTGCTTTTTACTAACTTCCATATGTTTTCTTTCTCAGGGACCCCCTGGTCCTTACCAGGAGTGCGCCAGGAATGAAGCCGGAGGCCCCCGCGGACGCTGCCAGGACCTCTCCTCCTGCTCATGCAAGTCCGGTACCTTCGGGTGCCGACAAATCTCCAGCCTCCCCTCGCGGAGGAAACACAAGTTTGGGGCGCGCGGACCCCGAACCTTCAAACCCCTGCGCGGAGGAGGACTCTATCTCCCCTCCAAATGTTGAAGACACCGGCGCCAGCAACATAGGCGCCGGTAGCGAAGATACTGAGCGGGTGGAACCTCCGGTTCCTCCCACTCCCAAGAAGAAGAAGAAAGCCGCTGCTTCCCCCTCCAAGACTGCGCTGGAACCTTCCGTGCCAGCAACCTCCTCGCCGGCTAAGGAAGTGCAGGAAA
This sequence comes from Lolium perenne, assembly GCF_019359855.2. Lineage (NCBI taxonomy): Eukaryota > Viridiplantae > Streptophyta > Magnoliopsida > Poales > Poaceae > Lolium > Lolium perenne. The sequence goes on from NC_067245.2 coordinate 196,879,069, forward strand.
CTCCTTTACCGGCAAAGGACGCGCCGTCACCGCCTCCGGCACCTCCTACCGGCAAACCAACTACTGCACCCTAGCCACCTCGCCCGGAAGGTGCAACATTCACCACTCAGAAACTTGCTGCAGCGGTTACCGCGGCGACTTCGCCCCCTTCCGGCTCGCAGTCGTTGGTGCTGCACGCCAGCCGCACCGCAATCGTTGCTGGCGAAAAGGCTTCAGCTCAGCTGGGCCGGATCGTCGAGCTCAGCCGCGGCGAGGTTGACTTGGGCCCTCTGCGTGAGTACGCGGAGAAGTGGAACCGGGCGGATCTGTCCGTCGCCACTCGCGGCCTAGGCAAAGACAAGCAGCCGGTCGTGGACAACTCCGGCCCACGGAGCACGGCGCAACACTTGAGCCGGCTCAAGCGTGTCGTGAAGGAGTTCGACACAACCTGGCACGACGCCAGCGCCAACATGGTGGTAAGCTATTTATTCCAACTTCAAACTTTTCTCTTTTACACCAATGCCGGTTTTCAAACCCCGAACTTATAGATATATCTTCATAGTCCCCGAGTTTCGGGTTAAGCACGCAGTACTTAGCGCGAAACTTTGTTGAAACAAAAAACCGGCATAGCTAGTCCCCGAGTTTTGGGTTAAGCACGCAGTTCTTAGCGCGAAACTTTGTTGAAACAAAAAACCGGCATAGCTAGTCCCCGAGTTTCCGGTTAAGCACGCAGTTCTTAGCGCGAAACTGCAAAAAACCGGCATAACCTTACCGTAACTTTTAACTTGGACAGGGCACCCTGGACACCCGGAAGCAGCTCTTCGAGGAGCTCCTATGGGAGCATTGGCACCTCTCCGAGACCTTTGCCAGCCTCGAGCTCACCCACGGCAAATGCCCAGGTTAGTTTCCACTTTGCCGGCCTATTTTATACCGGTTTACTTTTGACAACCCATACCCATAAGTTCTTTCTGCAGCTGCTCTTTCGGAAGCCTCGCTCGAGGACTGATGTCTACGGGAGCTTCTATTCTTGTAGACAGTGTTGGGCCTCCAAGAGCAGAGGTTTGTAGAACAGCAGCAAGTTTCCCTTAAGTGGATCACCCAAGGTTTATCGATCTCAGGGAGGAAGAGGTCAAAGATATCCTTCTCATGCAACCCTGCAACCACAAAGCAAGAAGTCTCTTGTGTCCCCAACACACCTAATAGGTGCACTAGTTCGGCGAAGAGATAGTGAAATACAGGTGGTATGAATAAGTATGAGCAGTAGCAACGGCACCAGAAAAGTGCTTTGCTATCCAGGACTGGCGTGTAGTTGATGGTGGTAATATTGCGGGCAGTACAGATGCAGTAGAACAGTAAACAAGCAGCGATAGGAGTATTTAGGAACAAGGCCTAGGGATCATACTTTCACTAGTGGACACTCTCAACATTGATCACATAACAGAATAAATAGATAGATGCTAAACTCTACACTCTCTTGTTGGATGATGAACACCACTAATTGCGTAGGGCTACAAGAACCCTCAATGCCGGAGTTAACAAGCTCCACAATATTTGATATTCATGTTTAAATAACCTTAGAGTGCAAGATAGATCAACACAACCAAACCAAGTACTAACATAGCATGCACACTGTGACCATCACACTATGAAAGGAGGAATAGATCACATCAATACCATCATAGTAATAGTTAAGTTCATAATCTACAAGAGATCACAATCATAGCATAAACCAAGTACTTCATGATGCACACACTGCCAACATTACATCATGGAGGAGGAATAGACTACTTTAATAACATCACTAGAGTAGCACATAGATGAATTGTGATTAAAAACTCATATGAATCTCAATCATGTAAGGCAGCTCATGAGATCATTGTATTGAAGTACATAGGAGAGAGATTAACCACATAGCTACCGGTACAGCCCTTAGCCTCGATGGAGAACTACTCCCTCCTCATGGGAGACAGCAGCGTTGATGAAGATGGCGGTGGAGATGGCAGCGGTGTAGATGGAGAAGCCTTCCGGGGGCACTTCCCCGTCCCGGCGGCGTGCCGGAACAGAGACTCCTGTCCCCCAGATCTTGGCTTCGCGATGGCGGCGGCTTTTTCGTATCGAAGATTTAGGTCGAGGGGCTTCTTATAGGCGAAGAGGCGGCGTCAGAAGGTCAACGAGGCGACGACACACTAGAGGGGCCCGGGCCCCCCCTTGGCCGCGTCGGCCTACCATCTGGTGGGCCTGTGGCCCCCCTCTGGCCTCTCTCGGGTGTTCTGGAAGCTCCTGGGGATTCTAAGATGCTGGGCGTTGATTTCGTCCGATTCCGAGAATATTTCCTTACTAGGATTTCTGAAACCATAAACAGCAGAAAACAGCAACTGGCCCTTCGGCATCTCGTCAATAGGTTAGTTCCGGAAAACGCATAATAATGACATAAAGTACGCATAAAACATGTAGATATCATCAATAATGTGGCATGGAACATAAGAAATTATCGATACGTCGGAGACGTATCAGCATCCCCAAGCTTAGTTCCTGCTCGTCCCGAGCAGGTAAACGATAACAAAGATAATTTCTGGAGTGACATGCCATCATAACCTTGATCATACTATTGTAGGCACATGTAATGAATGCAGCGATCCAAACAATAGTAAATGACATGAGTAAACAAATGAATCATATAGCAAAGACTTTTCATGAATAGTACTTCAAGACAAGCATCAATAAGTCTTGCATAAGAGTTAACTCATAAAGCAATAATTCAAAGTAAAGGTATTGAAGCAACACAAAGGAAGATTAAGTTTCAGCGGTTGCTTTCAACTTGTAACATGTATATCTTATGGATAGTTGTCAATGTAAAGTAATATAACAAATGCAATATGCAAGTATGTATGAATCAATGCACAGTTCACACAAGTGTTTGCTTCTTGAGATGGAGAGAAATAGGTGAACTGACTCAACATAAAAGTAGAAGAAAGCCCCTTCAACGAGGGAAGCATCGATTGCTATATTTGTGCTAGAGCTTTGATTTTGAAAACAGGAAACAATTTTGTCAACGGTAGTAATAAAGCATATGTGTTATGTAAATTATATCCTACAAGTTGCAAGCCTCATGCATAGTATACTAATAGTGCCCGCACCTTGTCCTAATTAGCTCGGATTACCTGGATTATCATCGCAATGCATATGTTTTAACCAATTGTCACAAAGGGGTACCTCTATGCCGCCTGTACAAAGGTCTAAGGAGAAAGCTCGCATTGGATTTCTCGCTATTGATTATTCTCAACTTAGACATCCATACCGGGACAACATAGACAACAGATAATGGACTCCTCTTTTATGCATAAGCATTCAACAACAATTAATTTTCTCATATGAGATTGAGGATATTTGTCCAAAACTGAAACTTCCACCATGGATCATGGCTTTAGTTAGCGGCCCAATGTTCTTCTCTAACATTATGCATGCTCTAACCATTCTAGCGGTAAATCTCCCTTACTTCAGACAAGACGGACATACATAGCAACTCACATGATATTCAACAAAGAGTAGTTGATGGCGTCCCCAGGAACATGGTTATCGCACAACAAGCAACTTAATAAGAGATAAAGTGCATAAGTACATATTCAATACCATAATAGTTTTTAGGCTATTTGTCCCATGAGCTATATATTGCAAAGGTAGAGGATACAAATTTAAAGGTAGCACTCAAGCAATTTACTTTGGAATGGCGGAGAAATACCATGTAGTAGGTAGGTATGATGGACACAAATGGCATAGTAGTTGGCTCAAGGATTTGGATGCATGAGAAGTATTCCCTCTCGATACAAGGCTTAGGCTAGCAAGGTTATTTGAAACAAACACAAGGATGAACCGGTGCAGCAAAATTCACATAAAAGACATATTGTAAACATTATAAGACTCTACACCGTCTTCCTTGTTGTTCAAATTCAATACTAGAAATTATCTAGACCTTAGAGAGACCAATTATGCAAACCAAATTTCAGCAAGCTCTATGTATTTCTTCATTAATAGGTGCAAAGTATATGATGCAAGAGCTTAAACATGAGCACAACAATTGCCAATATAGTTTCAGGTGGGATGGATTCGGGACGTCCGCCTCCACTAGCTAATCTGCCAATTATCCCGCTGTCCCGTGAATCCCTATCCCGCTTGTCCCATGCCTTTTCCCATGGTCCCACTATCCTGTTAATTGATCCTGTAACTGCCGCGTACGCAAAGTCCAGCCCAAACACAACAAGCCCATGAATCCCTGTCGCAACCCCACCCAAAACATGTTGACTGCGATCGAAAAGAGCGAGAGTCATCCCCTCCAAATCCGGCGAGGAATCGGCACGGAAGCGATCTGGGAACAACTCTGGCCGGTCTTCCCGTCTCACCTGAAACCGCACGATCATCAGCCGAGCCAGGCCGCCGGCGTTCGCGCTCCACAGCACGCGGCTCGCCCAATCCCGCTCCGCCGGTCTGTGCGGCGAACATGCCACCCGCCGATTTCAGCCACTTCGCCGGCGGGAGGTGAGAAACACGCGGGGGCTGCACTCTTCCGTCTGGCCCGATGCTCCGAATCCCGTCTGGGGCGATGCCTGGGTTGTCCATGGCCTGTGCTAGAGTGCTCAGGGGATAGGGACAGGACTATCGGGATGCGTGGGTTGCCCATGGGCTAGACGGGCTCTTTCCTCTAATCCCTCTAATCCCGTACGGGATTAGTAGATTTTATTAGAGGGATGAGTGGGATTAGAGGGATGGGATGGGACACGGGATTGATGGATAATCCCATCCCACTTGAAATTCTAATTGCCAAGTATCACATTATCCAAGACATTATAGCAATTACTACATGTATCATTTTGCAATTCCAACCATATAACAATTAACGAAGCAGTTTCAACCTTCGCCATGAAAATTAAAAGCTAAGAACACATGTGTTCATATGAACCAGCGGAGCGTGTCTCTCTCCCACACAAGCATTTATTCAAACAAAAACAAAAACAAAAACATACAGACGCTCCAAGTAAAGTACATAAGATGTGACCGAATAAAAATATAGTTTCAAGAGAAGGAACCTGATAATGTTGTCGATGAAGAAGGGGATGCCTTGGGCATCCCCAAGATTAGATGCTTGAGTCTTCTTGAAATATGCAGTGATGAACCACCGGGGCATCCCCAAGCTTAGAGCTTTCACTCTTCTTGATCATATTGTATCATCCTCCTCTCTTGACCCTTGAAAACTTCCTCCACACCAAACTCAAAACAACTCATTAGAGGGTTAGTGCATAATCAAAATTCACATGTTCAGAGGTGACACAATCATTCTTAACACTTCTGGATATTGCACAAAGCTTCTGAAAGTTAATGGAACTAAGAAATCCATCCAACATAGCAAAAGAAGCAATGCGAAATAAAAGGCAGAATCTGTCAAAACAGAACAGTCCGTAAAGACGAATTTCTAAGAGGCACCAGACTTGCTCAAATGAAAATGCTCAAATTTAATGAAAGTTGCGTACATATCTGAGGATCACTCACGTAAATTGGCATAATTTTCTGAGTTACCTACAGAGAATTAGGCCCAGATTCGTGACAGCAAGAAATCTGTTTCTGCGCAGTAATCCAAATCTAGTATGAACCTTACTATCAAAGACTTTACTTGGCACAACAATGCAACAAAATTAAGATAAGGAGAGGTTGCTACAGTAGTAACAACTTCCAAGACACAAATATAAAATAGAGGTACTGTAGCAAAATAAACACATGGGTTATCTCCCAAGAAGTTCTTTCTTTATAGCCATTAAGATGGGCTCAGCAGTTTTAATGATGCACTCTCAAGAAATAGTAGTTGAAGTAAAAGAGAGCATCAAGAGGAAAATTCAAAACACATTTAAGTCTAACATGCTTCCTATGCATAGGAATCTTGTAATAAACAAGTTCATGAAGAGCAAAGTAACAAGCATAGGAAGATAGAACAAGTGTAGCTTCAAAAATTTCAGCACATAGAGAGGTGTTTTAGTAACATGAAAATTTCTACAACCATATTTTCCTCTCTCATAATAACTTTCAGCAACAACATGAGCAAACTCAACAATATAACTATCACATAATGCATTCTTATCATGAGTCTCATGCATAAAATTATTACTCTCCACATAAGCATAGTCAATTTTATTAGTTGTAGTGGGAGCAAATTCAACAAAGTAGCTACTCCCTCCGATTCATATTAATTGACTTCAATATGGATGTATCTAGAACTAAAATGTGTCTAGATACATCCATACTAGAGTCAATTAATATGAACCGGAGGGAGTATCATTATTATTCTCATCATCAAATATAGGAGGCATATTGTAATCATAATCAAATTTATCCTCCATAACAGGCGGCACCAAAAGGCTACTATCATTATAATCATCATAAATAGGAGGCAAAGTATCATCAAAGTAAATTTTCTCCTCAATGCTTGGGGGACTAAAAAGATCATGCTCATCAAAACCAGCTTCCCCAAGCTTAGAATTTTCCATAGCATTAGCAACAATAGTGTTCAAAGCATTCATACTAATAACATTCCCATTAGCATGCATATAAAGTTCCATGGGTTTTTTAATTCTCTCTTCAAACACATCATGTCCCAATTCAAGATAAAGTTCATAAAGATCTCTCATATTTTTGTTGTTTTCCATTATGCCTAACTAGTGTAAACAAGAAACAAAAAGATGCAATTGCAGGATCTAAAGGAAATAGCTTCGAGCACACACACAATGGCGCCAGAAAAGTACTTAGTTACCTGGAACCGGAGTATGAGTGCCTTTTACCTTTCCTCCCTGGCAACGGCGCCAGAAAAGTGCTTGATGTCTACGGGAGCTTCTATTCTTGTAGACAGTGTTGGGCCTCCAAGAGCAGAGGTTTGTAGAACAACAACAAGTTCTTAAGTGGATCACCCAAGGTTTATCGATCTCAGGGAGGAAGAGGTCAAAGATATCCCTCTCATGCAACCCTGCAACCACAAAGCAAGAAGTCTCTTGTGTCCCCAACACACCTAATAGGTGCACTAGTTCGGCGAAGAGATAGTGAAATACAGGTGGTATGAATAAGTATGAGCAGTAGCAACGGCACCAGAAAAGTGCTTTGCTATCCAGGACTGGCGTGTAGTTGATGGTGGTAATATTGCGGGCAGTACAGATGCAGTAGAACAGTAAACAAGCAGCGATAGCAGTATTTAGGAACAAGGCCTAGGGATCATACTTTCACTAGTGGACACTCTCAACATTGATCACATAACAGAATAAATAGATAGATGCTAAACTCTACACTCTCTTGTTGGATGATGAACACCACTAATTGCGTAGGGCTACAAGAACCCTCAATGCCGGAGTTAACAAGCTCCACAATATTCGATATTCATGTTTAAATAACCTTAGAGTGCAAGATAGATCAACACAACCAAACCAAGTACTAACATAGCATGCACACTGTGACCATCACAATATGAAAGGAGGAATAGATCACATCAATACCATCATAGTAATAGTTAACTTCATAATCTACAAGAGATCACAATCATAGCATAAACCAAGTACTTCATGATGCACACACTGCCAACATTACATCATGGAGGAGGAATAGACTACTTTAATAACATCACTAGAGTAGCACATAGATGAATTGTGATACAAAACTCATATGAATCTCAATCATGTAAGGCAGCTCATGAGATCATTGTATTGAAGTACATAGCAGAGAGATTAACCACATAGCTACCGGTACAGCCCTTAGCCTCGATGGAGAACTACTCCCTCCTCATGGGAGACAGCAGCGTTGATGAAGATGGCGGTGGAGATGGCAGCGGTGTCGATGGAGAAGCCTTCCGGGGGCACTTCCCCGTCCCGGCGGCGTGCCGGAATAGAGACTCCTGTCCCCCAGATCTTGGCTTCGCGATGGCGGCGGCTCTGGAAGGTTTCTCGTACCGTGGCTTTTTCGTATCGAAGATTTAGGTCGAGGGGCTTCTTATAGGCGAAGAGGCGGCGTCAGAAGGTCAACGAGGCGACGACACACTAGGGGGGCGCGGGCGCCCCTTGGCCGCGCCGGCCTACCATCTGGTGGGCCTGTGGCCCCCCTCTGGCCTCTCTCGGGTGTTCTGGAAGCTCCCGGGGATTCTAAGATGCTGGGCGTTGATTTCGTCCGATTCCGAGAATATTTCCTTACTAGGATTTCTGAAACCAAAAACAGCAGAAAACAGCAACTGGCCCTTCGGCATCTCGTCAATAGGTTAGTTCCGGAAAACGCATAATAATGACATAAAGTATGCATAAAACATGTAGATATCATCAATAATGTGGCATGGAACATAAGAAATTATCGATACGTCGGAGACGTATCAAGGACTTCACCAGCCAAATCTCTGTGCTTAAAGGTAAAACTTGCTTGTTCATTTGCCTTGCCTTTTTTTGAGCCTGTTGGTTTCTTTTTTACTGAATTGTTGTTCCTCCAGATTGCAGCTGAGAAGGAGCGGCTCGCCCTCGAGCACCGCAAGGCCCTGGACGCTCAGGAGAACATTTCTGCTGAACTGAAGGACAAGCTCATCCAAGCTGAACTTCAGCATGCGCGGGAGATCAAGGAGGCCAAGGCTGCCGGCGAGGCGAAGCTGGATGAAGCTTTAAAGGACTTCAGTGACGCTAGCGGGCAGCTGCAGAAGGAGCTGGAGGAGGAGACCAGGCTGCTGAAGGAGGCGCAGGTCCGAAACGTGACCCTCGCGTCGGATCAGGCCGAGTTTGACCGGTTGGTCATCCAAACCGATGAACTGGCTCTTAGTAATTTCTTTTTTCTTCCCTTTTGCTTATTAGCTTATATCTTTCGGCAATATGTCTTTATATCGGTTCCCCTCTTTTTTCTTTTTCCTTTCTCTCAGAGCTTTTCCCGGACTCCCAGCCACACGCGCACAAGAAGGTGACGGAGCTGCGGGCTGAACACGCCGTCAGCAACCCGGATGCCCCGTGGAACTGATGTCTACGCACGCTTCTATTCCTGTAGACACTGTTGGGCCTCCAAGAGCAGAGGTTCGTAGAACAGCAGCAAGTTTCCCTTAAGTGAATCACCGAAGGTTTATCGAACTCAGGGAGGTAGAGGTCAAAGATATCCCTCTCAAGCAACCCTGCAATTTAGATACAAGAAGTCTCTTGTGTCCCCAACACACCTAATACACTTGTCAGATGTATAGGTGCACTAGTTCGGCGAAGAGATAGTGAAATACAAGTAATATGGATGATTATAACTAGTAATTGCAATCTGGAATAAAAATGGCAGCAAGTGAACATGTAGCAGAACTTGTTGGAAACGGTGTTTCAATGCTTAGAAACAAGGCATAGGGATCATACTTTCACTAGTGGACACTCTCAACAATGATCACATAATTGAATAAATAAATGCTACTCTCAAACACTCTCTTGTTGGATAACAAACACCATTCATTGTGTAGGGCTGTAAAAGCACACCTCAAGCCGGAGTAAACAAGCTCCACAACATCATAAAGGAATCGCACACGATGCGCACACTGTCACCATCACACCGTGGAGAGTAACTCCGAAGTTCATATTAAAGTAACCTCTAGAGTGCATAATAGACAAGAGTAACATCTACATATTCAACTAGATTACAAAGCTCATGATCACATAAAGAACACACCATGGGAGAGAGAGATGAACCACATAGCTACCGGTAGAGCCCTCAGCCTCGGGGGAGAACTACTCCCTCCTCATCATGGGAGACAGCAACGGCGATGAAGATGGCGATGGAGTCGATGGAGATGGCTCCGGGGGCAATTCCCCGTCCCGGCGGCGTGCCGGAACAGAGATTCTGTCCCCCGAAACTTGTCTTCGCGATGGCGGCGGCTACGGAACTCTTCGTGGAATATGACTTGATATATTAGTGTTTTCGTGACGGAAGGAATATATAGGCGAAAGGGCGGCGCGAGGGGGTGCCCGATGGGCCCACCCCATATGGCGGCGCACCCCCCCTCTTGGCCGTGCCGGCCTATGGTGTGGAGGCCGTGGGCCTCCCCCTGGCTTGCCCTTCTGGCTCCGTGTGTCCCTCGGAAAAATAGGAGGTTTGGCTTTTGTTTCGTCGAATTTTGAGAATATTGCCCGAACAGCTTTTCTGGAACCAAAAACAGCAGAAAACAGGAACTGGCACTTCGGCATCTTGTTAATAGGTTAGTACCGTAAAATGCATCAAAATGATATAAAGTATGAATAAAACATGTAGGTATTGTCATAAAACTAGCATGGAACATAAGAAATTATAGATACGTTGGAGACGTATCAAGCATCCCCAAGCTTAGTTCCTACTCGCCCTCGAGTAGGTAAACGATAAAAAGGATAATTTCTGGAGTGACATGCTACCAACATGATCTTGATCAATTCTATTGTAAAGCATATGAGATGAATGAAGTGACTCAAAGCAATGGTCTATAGTTTGCTAAAAAAAGATAATGACTAAACAACTGAATCATATAGCAAAAACTTTTCATGAATAGTACTTTCAAGACAAGCATCAAAAAGTCTTGCATAAGAGTTAACTCATAAAGCAATAGATTCTTAATAGAGGGTTTTGAAGCAACACAAAGGAAGATTTAAGTTTCAGCAGTTGCTTTCAACTTTCAACATGTATATCTCATGGATAATTGTCAACACAAAGTAATATGATGAGTGCAATAAGCAAGCATGTAAGAATCAATGCACACAGTTGACACAAGTGTTTGCTTCTAAGATAGAAAGAAGTAGGTAAATTGACTCAACATAAAGTGAAAGAAAGGCCATTTGCAGAGGGAAGCAGGGATTACTCATGTGCTAGAGCTTTTTATTTTGAAAACATGGAAACAATTGTGTCAACGGTAGTAATAATTCATATGGGTTATGTATAAAACTTCCTATAAGTTGCAAGCCTCATGGATCAAATACTAATAGTGCCCGCACCTTGTCCTAATTAGCTCGAATTTCCAAGGATTATCATCGCATTACATATGTTTCAACCAAGTGTCACAAAGGGGTACCTCTATGTGTAACATCCCAAATTTTCAGACAAAGAAGAAAATGACTTTTCCTTTTTCCAAATTTTGGAACCAACAAAAACTTTTATTAAATTTAGTTTGATGCATAGTGATCTTTCTTATTGGGTGTGTAGTTGCCATGTTTGATTGTTAAAATAGTTTGAGATGATCTAAAACCCTAAACCCTACTCTTGCACTTACCCTTCAAAATAAAACCAAATAAGAAGAAATCAAATTAAAAGGAAAGGGCCTATGTGCCTATACAATTTTTGATAAAACTTATACCTAGGCCTTTCTACCTTGTTTAGATGTTTTGAAAACATCAACACACCTAACCTAGTACCTACCAACCAAATCAAGTGAGAAACAAAATTCAAATAAAACATATGCATAGAGGCATATGTGGCACTTAGCCATTTTTACCAAATCTTGACCTATGCACTCACACTTTCCCCAAATGGTGTGGACCCTTCACCAAACTCAATCTAACCCTAAATAAACCCTACACCATGCCTAAGTAAAGCAAAGAAAAAGAAAAGAAAAGAAAATACAAAATTCACCTCAACACACACATAGGGCTTATGCCATTTTTGCAAATTCTTAACCTAGACCACTTTGGCTTGCACCATGGGTTGTAAATGGTTACTAAACACTTATTAACACTTTTGGAAACAAAGAAACTCAAATCAAAGTGAAATCAAATGCAAATTCCAAGTTACATGCAATATGGTCACTTGTGACAATTTTAGCCTGATGCCCTCTTTGAGCCCTGATATTTTGAGATTTCCTTTCTACACCTTGCCAACTCTTTGCACCTCGTCCAAGAAAACATCAAGGTGAACAACTTTGCCCAAAACCACCCCTGCAAATTCCTTTTCAAATTCCATTGGTGATCAAGCAAAGTTGGAACCTTGAAGCATATGTAAGATCATATGCAATTTGGATTTTTTTCAAATCACTTCAAATTTGACCACCACCACCACCATTCTACTGCAAATAATATATGATTCAAGCCCACCAAAATTCACTCCAAATTTCCAAAGTAAAGTTCTTTCGGCCATTAACACAAACACCTTGTGTGCAACACTTCTACCAACTCCCTACATGCTAAAACCCAGCAGATTCTTGCCCTAACCATCCATCCTAGCTCAGCACTGGTACCCTCTTACCCCTCTGGCAGCATTGCAGTACCAGAGACATCATCGTTTGAGCAAAATATTGCACCACCATGTCATGCCGTATGTGCATGACACACACACATGCCCAAACCATCTCTGGTCAACTCCTTGGCGCCCAACCATGTCACAGCCCTTCTCCCCACTCCCCTGAACCAGATGGTACACGCCCACGCACGAGACAAGCACCACACCGACCGCCCCGTACGCGCCCAGGACACCCAGAACACGTCGGGACGCGCATGGTGACGTCCCAGAGCGCGCCAGTCCGTCGCCCGTTCCCGTCAATGCTGACCACGCCTCGCCCTCTCCCTCTCTCCTACGCCACCACCAGGTCACCACCTACCTCCCAGACACGCTCACTGGCTCTCCCGCTCCCTGTAGACGACGACACGATCGACATCTGCCGCCACTGTCCGCCAGTACACGATGACCGCCCACCTGCTCTCGTCCACCCCTGTCCTCGCCAGGATGCGCGTCGTGATCACCGTGACACCAGGAACAGGACCACGCACTCGCCAACGCCTCTCAGCCACCGTAGCCATGACAACACCGTCACCTGCCCCGCTCGCCACGGCCAGCACTTCGCGCTATAAATAGAGGCCACCACCGTCGTCGTTCTGCACACCAATCCTCCTCCCTCACCTCAGAACCCCTCCTCGAGCAGCGCCACCCACCAATTTAAGCCGTAGCCCACGAATTGCTTGCCGGAGCTCCGCCAGTACCTCTGCAACATCGCCGGCGATTGGAGCCACCATTGGAGCTGCTGCGACCATCGTCTGCCTCGCCTTCATCGACAACGCCGATCGCCCGCATCACCGACCCCGTTGGACGCCGGTAAACCCCCTCCCTAGACCCTCCTGGCCGCCGGCTAGGGTTAGAGCTCGTCGGAGCTCGTCGCCGACGAGGACGACTGACGGCCGCCCGATTTTCTTTTAATCCTACGGCCATCCTCGCTCCTTACCGGTTCGTCGCTTAAAACAGGCTGACAGCTGGGGCCCGCACTGTCAGACAGCCCACGGCGCATCTGCGCGTAGTTGGGCTGGCCCAGACCTTTTCCTCTCACACTGGCCCAACTCCGTTCCCGCCCCCGTTTGAATTCAAATTTTGTTTAATTCTTTTTCATTTAAATTGCTATCAGATGCTTTGCTAGAAATCAAATATCTCCAAATCTACTTGGCCATTTTTAGTGAATTTCATATGGTTGGAAAGCCTGTGAAATTATCTATCCAATGCCACTGGATTCAAACCAATAGCTGTTGTAGAATTAAAGTAGCAAAATAAACAAGACATAGACTATTCTGACTTAGAATAATTATTAAAAATCAACCCTTTTGAATTTTGAGGTGATTCCACCTCTCATAATTCACATTTAACAAACTCTAATTTATTATGTAAAAATATGATATATGTTCTGTATATGATCATGGGCTAGAAGCAGAATATTGGCTATGTAGTCAATACTAGCCCATTTAAACTATTTCAAATTTTAGGAATTTAAATCTATGAGGTGTAGCACCTCATTTAAATCATTCTCACAAGTGATATGAAGTAATGTGTTGACCTTTAAATGCTTAGGCTCATACTTGCTCACTTGTAGAATTTAAATCAAATAGCATTTAATTTTGCAATGGTTATTTAAATCACATGAGATGATGAATCTCATTTAAATCACTTTTCTCAAATAATAAGTGTGAAGTGTTGACCTTGGTCAACATGTGATCACCCCTGGTTATTTGAGAAGATTAAATCTTAACAAGATTCAATGAGAGGAAATTATTTCTCCAAACCAAATAGAGAAACCCTAATTTCCAACTTTCAATGAGAGGAAATTATATTCCTAATGTTAAATAAAGAAACCCTAGCATAATTTGTGAATAAATGTAAGTAGTGATGCTAGATCAATTGTGTGAGCCATTAAGGCTAAATAAGACTACTTAAGTGTTGTTTGGTGATTGTATCCTCGTATTCGTTTATAGACGCTAGTACCGGAGACTATCAAGAGGAGGAGGTTTTCTACCAAGAGGAAGAGCAAGAGAACTTTGATCACATCACCAACCAAGGCAAGCTATTACCAATGCAAGCTAGACTAATGCAAACTATTTTGGTTTCAAGTTATATTCTTGCAAAGTGCAAAGCTCTACAAGAGCAAGGCACCATTACATTTTACTTTATGAACCTATCCCAAGTTTTTACTTTACAAGCTTTACTTGATTTTATTTATCAAACTTACTTTTTGATTTATGATTCACTTGGTTGAATTATAGAGTAGTACAAGAGAATCACACTTAGCCTAGCAAGCTCCAAGATACTTAGCACCCCTCATAACTAGTGGCTAGTGCTCAATATTAAAAGTGGCTACTCTAGTTGGGAACTTGTGAATTGAAATGACTTTGAAAACCTTGGAATGATGAGTCATTCTATTGAGAGATTTTGAAGGTGAATATGACTGGTAAATGACTTGGTGAATTTTACAAAAAAACTGATGGTTGGGTTCGGATGCGATACCATTCCAATTTTACAAGTACCCCCACAATACCTGAATCTGGGTAAGGCTTAGCTGGAAACTTATGTATTTTAGTATGGGTTCCCTCTGAACAAGCGTCATCGGGGTTATGCTGGAGGCTGCCTCTACAGAAGGAATGATGTGAAATGACGTGAAATGAGGTGAATGTCCGGCCCAAGCCCTGTGCAGTTCCCAGGCTGACCGCGTGTCTTCACTGGGAGGCCAAGCTCATGGGGAGAGGTGCCTATACTAGAGTATGTAAATGAAAGGTTAGGATTGGTAGTTCGCGTACTGCGTATGATAAATCAGGGCCAGTTACCCCTGACGAACTATTGCAATTGTTGTGGCACAAGTGTACAACCTCTGCAGAGTTAAACCTATTCGAATAGCCGCGTCCGCGGTTATGGACAGTTGGAAAGGCCATACTGTTCCGTCATCAGAACTTTTCTAAAAATATGAATGGTGACTTGTGATTTGAATTGAAAGGTGACTTTGACTTTGAATCACAACTGAGTTGTGGGAATGACACTAATGTTCCCACTTGAGTTAGTTAGTCAAATGAAGAGGTTTTGATTTTTAAAGTGCTTATGAAATAAAACTGGCTTTATGCAAATAAAACTAGAGCTTAGAACCCCCTTACTATAGTTGATAGTATTTACCTTAGTATTAGTTTGCGAGTACTTTAAAGTACTCATGGCTGTGTCCCTGGCTATTCAAATGGCCAGACTATGAAGACGAGTACCAGAACCCGGAAGAAGGACAGCAGGACGTCTACGACAACTAGGATCACTCCTGACGTCAACAGTTGCCTATGGAATAGATGGACTACTACTACGCTACTTTCGCTTCCGCTATGTGTTATGTAATGAATAAATAGAACTTCTATTATTGTAATGAGACTGGATCATGTGATCCTTTATTTGTAAGACGATTATGGTATGTAATGAATGATGTGTTGTGATATCAATCTATTATGTCTCGCAAAAACAATATTCCTGGGATTGCGATGAATGGCATAATAGGCATCTGGACTTAAAAATCCAGGTGTTGACACTATGCCACCTGTACAAAGGTCCAAGGAGATAAATCGCATTTGATTTCTCAATTTTGATAGATCTCAACTTAAAGACATCCATACCGGGACAACATAGAAAATAGATAATGGACTCCTCTTTTTAATGCTTTAAGCATTCAACAATAATAATATTCTCATAAGAGATTTTGAGGATTTGAGTGTCCAAGCTGAAACTTCCACCATGATATATGGCTTTGGTTGGCGGCCCAATGTTCTTCTCTAACAATATGCATACTCGAATCATTTCAACTCATGGCAAATCTCCCTTACTTCAGACAAGACGAACATGCATAGCAACTCACATGATATTCAACAAAGGTGTGACAGGTTGATGGCGTCCCCAGATAACATGGTTACCGCTCAACAAGCAACTTATAAGAACTAAGATACACAAGCGACATATTCCTTACCACAATAGTTTTTTAGGCTACTTTCCCATGAGCTATGTATTGCAAAAACAAGGAATGATTTTTTTGAATGGATTTAAAGGTAGCACGCAAGCAATTTACTTGGAATGGCAGAAAAATACCACATAGTAGGTAGTTATGGTGGACACAAATGGCATAAGTTTTGGCTCAAGGTTTTGGATGCACGAGAAGCATTCCCTCTCAGTACAAGGCTTTGGCTAGCAAGGTTGTTTGAAGCAAACACAAGTATGAACCGGTACAACAAAACTTACATAAGAACATATTGCAAGCATTATAAGACTCTACACTGTCTTCCTTGTTGCTCAAACACTTTTACCAGAAAATATCTAGACCTTAGAGAGACCAATCATGCAAACCAAATTTCAACAAGCTCTACGGTAGTTCTCCACTAATAGGTTTGAACTACAAGATGCAAGAGCTTAAACATGATCTACTTGAGAGCTTAAAACAATTGCCAAGTATCAAATTATTCAAGACAATATACCAATTACCACATGAAGCATTTTCTGTTTCCAACCAAATAGCAATAAATGAAGCGGCTTCCAGCGTTTGCCATTGAACATTAAAAGTAAAAGCGAAGAACACTAGGTTCATATGAAAAAGCGGAGCATGTCTCTCTCCCACACAAGCATGTTAGGATCCGATTTATTCAGAGAATTAAAATAACAAATCAAAAATAAAATCACACAGATGATCCAAGTACAGCACATAAGATGTGACGGAATAAAAATATAGTTTCACTAGAGGTGACCTGATAAGTTATTGATGAAGAAGGGGATGCCCGATGCCTTGGGCATCCCCAAGCTTAGACGCTTGAGTCTTCTTGAAATATGCAGGGATGAATCACGGGGGCATCCCCAAGCTTAGACTTTTCACTCTTCTTGATCATATTATATCATCCTCCTCTCTTGATCCTTGAAAACTTCCTTCACACCAAACTCAAAACAATCTCATTAGAGGGTTAGTGCATAATAAAAAATTAACATGTTCAGCAAGGACACAATCATTCCCAACACTTCTGGACATTACCCAAGGTTACTGAAAGTTAATGTAGCAAAGAAACCCGCTCAAACACAGTAAAAGAGGCAATGCGAAATAAAAGGCAGAATCTGTCAAAACAGAACAGTCCGTAAAGACGAATTGTTTCGAGGTACTTAACATGCTCAGATGAAGAAGCTCAAATTGAATGAAAGTTGCGTACATATCTGAGGATTACTCATGAATTTGTTCAGCATTTTTTGATTCTCCTACAGAGAGAACAGCTCAAATTCGTGACAGCTAAAAATCTGTTTCTGCGCAGAAATCCAAATCTAGTATCAACCTTCTATCAAAGACTTTACTTGGCACAAAAACGAAATAAACATGATAAGGAGAGGTTGCTACAGTAGTAACAACTTTCAAGACACAACAAAACAGTAGCAAAATAAAAACATGGGTTATCTCCCAAGAAGTGCTTTCTTTATAGCCATTAAGATGGGATCAGTAATTTTTAATGATGCTCTCGCAAGAAATAAGAGTTGAAGCAAAAGAGAGCATCAAAAGCAAATAAGAAACACTTTTAAGTCTAACCCACTTCCTATGAAAAGGAATCTTGTAAGGGAACAAGTACTGAAAGCACAAAGCAACAAGCATAGAAAGACAACACAAGCGCAACTTCAAGATTCTCAACATAAAGATTGGAAACTTAATATTATTAAGATGCATATAACCATGTTTCCCTCTCTCATAATAACTTTCAGTAGCATCATTGATGAAATCCACAATATAACCATCACTTAAAACATTGTTATCATGGTTCATATGCATAAAAGTATCATTCTCCACATAATCATAGTCATTACTATTAATTGTAGTGGGAGCAAATTCAATAAAATAACTATCATTATTATTCTCATCACCATAATCATCATATATAGGAGGCATATTGTAATTATAATTAATTTTATCCTCAATAGTAGATGGACTGAAAATATCACAATCACCATAACGAACTTGAATATGATAGACAAGCTGTATATTAGAGAGATGGTTTTGGGTAATCCCTCCATAACTATGACAAGTTTCATGAGGATGACTGTAATTATAAACTATGTCATAGTATTCTTTATAATAATTGTCAAAGATTGGAGGCATAGTGTCATCATAAGAAATAGAATAGTTATCTTCCAAAGTGTGTTCATCTGTAAATATACCATCATTGTTACTAGAAGGAGATGTATCAAACATATAATCATCAGTAGCAAAAAGGATTTTCAAACACCTCATCCCCAAGCTTAGAGCTTTCTATATCATTATGGGAAGAAACATGGATAGTAATAATACTATGGCAATTATTAACATCATCATTTTCAGAATTAGTGTCCCAGAGATCTTCAATATCAAAAGTAGTGCGCTCTTCCAAATCATGATCACTAATATAGGTAAAGGGCATAGGAAGATCACTGTACTCAGATTCATTATCATAATAATCATTAGGAGCAACATACTTACGGTTACCTATCGTTATCTCATACACGCGGGGATATGCCATTACCTCTTTCTTTTTATTCCCCCTCTTCTTCTTCTTCTTCGTTCCCTTCTTCTTCTTATTTTCCTTCTCCTCGTTCCCTTCTTTAGGAGGAAGAGGCTTGAAGGGAAGCTTCTCCACATAACCTGATTTATTTCCAAAAAACAATAGAAGAAACTTGGGAGGATTCCTCCTTTTCATTAATAAGTCCAAAACACACATCGGTCCTATCATATTTTGGCAAAGTGTCATATTCTATAATAATTTGTATGTAAGTATTTGTGTGGCAATTATCAATGCAATAAGACACACACCCATGCAGGACACTATTAATATCAAGAGCACTCATATCCACCAAAGAAGTTTTTCTCAATAACTCTTCACACTCCAAAAATAATGTAAGTTCATCATGCTGATTAGAAGTGATTTCACCATCACAATACAAATTTGCAGCACTCATGAGGTTCGAATTATCATTGGAGGAGCATTGAAAATTAAAATGACCCACTCTATGGCAAAGTTCACAAATAAAAGGATAGAGGGCACAAACTTTTTCACCAAGATCATCTAGAGCCCTAGACCACTTTCTAGTTTTTTCATTCCTGTGATGGATACAATATTCTTCTTCAATTTTATTTTTTTCACAAGGTCTATGCATTCCACAAAAATTAACATGCTTATAAGAAATAGTATTTTCAGAAATTTGGGCATGTTTATTGCAATCATTAACAACAATTTCATTTTCCATGCAAGTGTCTTTAAAAGGTTCATGATACATGTACCAATTTTCTTTAGGAACATTAATATGAGAAGCAAAGGCTCTATAGCAATCGACCATAATTTGAGGATCAAGACCATATTTAGCACTAAGCTCTTGAAAATCAGTAGTTTGAGCGAAAGGCTTAATGCAATCATACTCGTAGTTTATACCTGATTCTTTACCTTTGTCGTTCTCCCAATCTTCAGTATTGCTTTGAATTCTTTCAAGAAGATCCCATCTAGCTTCAACCTCCTTGCTTGTGAAAGATCCCTCCAAACAGGCATCTAGATAGTCCTTGTGATGTCCGGAAAGCCTTGCATAAAAATTATTAATAACAATATTACGGGGGAGCTCATGAATGAGACATTTGAGCATTAGTGACTTCAATCTCCCCCATGCTTGGGAAATACTCTCTCCATCGCGAGGATAAAAGTTATAAATGTAATTCCTATCAACATGCACTTCATGAGGAGGATAAAATTTAGAATAAAAGAGAGGTACAATTTCCTCCCAACCAATAGATCGACCATTCTTCAGTATCTTATACCATTCCGCAGCTCTGCCCTTCAGAGATATAGAGAATAGCTTCCTCTTAACTTGGTCCTTTGAAATACCTGCAGTCTCGAACAACTCGCATAATTCATGTATAAAGAGTAAATGATCACTAGGATGGACAGTCCCATCTCCAAAATAGCAATTGTTCATAGCAAGTTCAACAATTTTCATAGGTATCTTGGAAGGAATACTTTCAGTAGGTGGATTTAAAATATCACAAGCATCATTAGAGTTATCTGACACGCGTACAGCACGCGACCGTTGGGAACCCCAAGTGGAAGGTGTGATGCGTACAGCAGTAAGTTTCCCTCAGTTAGAAACCAAGGTTTATCGAACCAGTAGGAGTCAAGAAGCACATTGAAGGTTGATGGCGGCGAGATGTAGTGCGGCGCAACACCAGGGATTCTGGCGCCAACGTGGAACCTGCACAACACAAACCAAGTACTTTGCCCCAACGAAACAGCGAGGTTGTCAATCTCACCGGCTTGCTGTAACAAAGGATTAGATGTATAGTGTGGATGATGATTGATTGCAGAAAACAGTAGAACAAGTATTGCAGCAGATTGTATTTCAGTATAGAGAATTGGACCGGGGTCCACAGTTCACTAGAGGTGTATCTCCCATAAGATAAACAGCATGTTGGGTGAACAAATTACAGTTGGGCAATTGACAAATAAAGAGGGCATGACCATGCACATACATATTATGATGAGTATAGTGAGATTTAATTGGGCATTACGACAAAGTACATAGACAGCTATCCAGCATGCATCTATGCCGAAAAAGTCCACCTTCAGGTTATCATCCGAACCCCTTCCAGTATTAAGTTGCTAACAACAGACAATTGCATTAAGTATTGCGCGTAATGTAATCAGTAGCTACATCCTCGAACATAGCACCAATGTTTTATCCCTAGTGGCAACAGCACATCCATAATCTTAGAGATTTCTGTCACTTCCCCAGATTCACGGAGACATGAACCCACTATCGAGCATAAATACTCCCTCTTGGATTTAATAGCAAAAACTTGGCCAGAGCCTCTACTAATAACGGAGAGCATGCAAGATCATAAACAACACATAGATATAAATTGATAATCAACATAACATGGTATTCTCTATTCATCGGATCCCAACAAACACAACATATAGAATTACAGATAGATGATCTTGATCATGTTCGGCAGCTCACAAGACCCGACAATTAAGCACAATGAGGAGAAGACAACCATCTAGCTACTGCTATGGACCCATAGTCCAGGGGTAGACTACTCACACATCACTCCGGAGGCGACCATGGCGGCGTAGAGTCCTCCGGGAGATGATTCCCCTCTCCGGCAGGGTGCCGGAGGCGATCTCCTGAATCCCCCGAGATGGGATTGGCGGCGGCGGCGTCTCTGGAAGGTTTTCCGTATCGTGGCTCTCGGTACTGGGGGTTTCACGACGAAGGCTATCTGTAGGTGGAAGGGCAGGTCAAGGGGTGATACGTCCAATTTGCATCACTATTTTGT
The DNA here is from genome assembly GCF_019359855.2 of Lolium perenne. Taxonomy (NCBI): domain Eukaryota; kingdom Viridiplantae; phylum Streptophyta; class Magnoliopsida; order Poales; family Poaceae; genus Lolium; species Lolium perenne. The sequence continues at coordinate 196,900,613 of NC_067245.2, forward strand.
ATCATAATTTGCTGTTATTCATTGATATATTTCATATTTGGACACAATACTTATGTTATTTCATCTATTTTGCATGTTTCATCATTATTGGAGGATCAAGCACCGGAGCCAGGATTCTGCTGGAAAAAGCACCGTCAGAATGCAATATTTCGGAAGATCAACTGTGGAAGGAAATTATACCAAAAATCCTATTTTTCCAGATGACGAAGGAAGCCAGAAGGGGGAGCTGAGAAGGCCCAAGGTGGGGCCAGACCACAGGCCGACGCGGCCCATGGCCTGGCCGCGCCACCTTGTGGTGTGGGGGCCCCACAGCCCCTTTCGCCTCCTTTTCTTCGCGAAACCCTTCGTCCCGAAGACCTAAGCCACAGAGGGTACCTCGCGAAGAGTTACAGCCGCCTCTGCGGGGCGGAGAACACCAGAGAGAAAAGAGCTCTCCGGCGGGCTGAGATCCGCCGGGGAAATTCCCTCCGGGAGGGGGAAATCGACGCCATCGTCACCGTCATCGAGCTGGACATCATCTCCATCACCATCATCATCATCTCCACCATCATCACCGCCGTCTCCACCGCTGGACACCGTCACCGCCGTAGCAATTTGGGTTTGATCTTGATTGTTTGATAGGGGAAACTCTCCCGGTATCGATTTCTACTTGTTGTTGATGCTATTGAGTGAAACCATTGAACCAAGGTTTATGTTCAGATTGTTATTTGTCATCATATCACCTCTGATCATGTTCCATATGATGTCTCGTGAGTAGTTCGTTTAGTTCTTGAGGACATGGGTGAAGTCTAACTGTTAGTAGTGAACTATGGTTGAGTAATATTCAATGGTATGATATTTAAGTTGTGGTGTTATTCTTCTAGTGGTGTCATGTGAACGTCGACTACATGACACTTCACCTTTATGGGCCTAGGGGAATGCATCTTGTACTCGTTTGCCGATTGCGGGCTTGCCGGAGTGACAGAAACCTAAACCCCCGTTGGTATATCGATGCAGGAGGGATAGCAGGATCTCAGAGTTTAAGGCTGTGGTTAGATTTATTCTTAATTACTTTCTTGTAGTTGCGGATGCTTGCAAGGGGTATAATCACAAGTATGTATTAGTCCTAGGAAGGGCGGTACATTAGCATAGGTTCACCCACACAACACTTATCATAACAATGAAGATTATTTAGCCGTATGTAGCGAAAGCACTAGACTAAAATCCCGTGTGTCCTCGAGAACGTTTGGTCATTATAAGTAAACAAACCGGCTTGTCCTTTGTGCTAAAAAGGATTGGGCCACTCGCTGCAATTGTTACTCTCGCACTTTACTTACTCGTACTTTATTCAACTGTTACATCAAAAACCCCTGAATACTTGTCTGTGAGCATTTACAGTGAATCCTTCATCGAAACTGCTTGTCAACACCTTCTGCTCCTCGTTGGGATCAACATTCTTACTTATCGAAAATACTACGATACACCCCCTATACTTGTGGGTCATCAAGACTATTTTCTGGCGCCGTTGCCGGGGAGCTAAGCGCTATTGGTAAGTGGAATTGGTAAGGAAAACCTTTACTGTTTGTGCTGATTTTATTTCTGCCTGCTGCTATAAGTCATTATGGAGAGATCTTCTCTTCAATTTCTATTTGGGAAATCTACTACTACTGCAACGGTAGTGGATGAGGCGCCAGGTGAGGAAGTGATACCATATAAAATACCTATGAAAATTATTGAACGTGTTATGGATAACCGCTATGAAGGGGATGGAACTGTCCATCCCGGTGATCATTTATTGTTCTTGCATGAATTATGCGGTTTATTCAAATGTGCAGGTATTGCTATGGATGAAGTGAGGAAGAAACTATTCTCTATATCGCTGTCTGGTAAGGCGGCGCATTGGTATAAATTACTGGATAATGGGGATTCTCTTGAATGGAATGATATTGTGCCCCGGTTTTATTCTAAGTTCTATCCTCCAAGTGAAATTCACAAGGATTGGAATCGCATATATAATTTTTGGCCTCATGATGGAGAGAGCATTGCCCAAGCTTGGGGGAGATTGAAGTCTTTAATGCTCAAATGCCCCATTCATGAGCTTCCTGGTAATGTTATTATTGATAATTTCTATGCAAGACTTTCTTTTCAAGACAAGACCTTGCTGGATACTTCTTGTTCTGGATCATTTACACGCAACAAAGAAGAGTTTAAAAGGGACCTTCTTGATCGGATCCAAGAAAATACTGAAGGTTGGGAGAACGACAAGGATAGAGAATCAGGTATAATTTATGATTATAAATGCATTGAAGCTTTTATGGATACTGATAAATTTCGTAATATGAGTGCTACATATGGTCTTGATTCTCAAGTTGCTGCAAATCTTTATAAAGCTTTTGCCTCTCATTATGAATTGCCTAAGAAGAATTTTGATAAGTATCATGAACCGTATAAAGATAAAATTGATTCATCTATTAATAAATGCGTTGTAGTTGAAACTGCTGATCATATTATTCCTGAAGCTTATATTGAAAAAACTCCTTTCCCTGCTAAAATGAAGGAGTACTCTGTTATAAATAGTGCGGTTCATAAAAGTGAAAAGAAACCTGTAGAACCTGAAGAACAAATAAAAGTTGAACCTGTTGTTGCAATAGTTAAAGATCTTGTGACTGAAAATGTGGAGGATGGTCATATTATTTTCTGTGAAGATGCTTCTAATATTGTTTCACATCCTAATAAACCCAAACAAGTTAGTGTTCCTATGCTATCTGTTAGAATTGGTGATCATTGCTATTATGGTTTATGTGATATTGGTGCAAGTGTTAGTGCTATTCCTTATGAGCTTTACACGGAGATTATGCACGAAATTGATTCTTGTGAACTTGAAGATATTGATGTGGTTATTCAGCTGGCTAATAGAGAAACTATTTCTCCAATTGGTATTGTTCGAGATGTAGAAGTTCTATGTGGTAAGATTAAATATCCTGCTGACTTTTTGGTACTTGGTTCTGCTGCTAGTGATTATTGTCCTATCATTTTTGGTAGACCTTTTCTAAATACTTGTGGAGCTATTATAGATTGCAAGAAAGAGAAAATTTTGACTAAATTTGCTGGTGAATCTTATGAGTTTAACTTCTCTAAATTTACCAAAACTCCTTATAAAGCTGATTTGCCTAGTAATGATTTTAAAATGGAGCAGTGTGCATCTATTGTTCTTGTTCCTAATAATCCTTTGCAGCAACATTTGGAGAATAGCGAGAGTGAAGTTTTTAGGAAAGAAAGAGATGAGCTTGAGGAAATTTTTCTCCGCCAACCTATTCTCAAGCATGATTTACCGGTGGAAGATTTGGGTACAACACCGCCACCAAAGGAAGATCCTGTTTTTGAATTAAAGCCTTTGCCTGATAATCTTAAATATGCTCATATTGATGATAAGAAAATATATCCTGTTATTATTAGTTCTAAGCTTACAGAGTTTGAAGAAGAAAGGCTATTGGAAATATTGAAGAAACACCGAGGCGCTATTGGCTACACTCTTGATGATTTGAAGGGGATTTCTCCTTCTATTTGCCAACATGCTATTAATATGGAAGATGATGCAAAGCCTGTTGTTGAACATCAGCGTCGTCTAATTCCGAAGATGAAGGAGGTGGTAAGGAATGAGGTATTAAAACTTCTTGAAGCTGGTATTATATATCCTATTGCTGATAGTAGATGGGTTAGTCCTGTGCATTGCGTTCCCAAGAAAGGAGGAATGACTGTTGTGCCTAATGATAATGATGAGCTCATCCCTCAAAGAGTAGTTGTAGGGTATAGAATGTGCATTGATTTTCGAAAAGTTAATAAAGTTACTAAGAAAGATCATTACCCTCTACCATTTATTGATCAAATGCTAGAAAGATTGTCTAAAAATACTCATTTTTGCTTTCTTGAAGGTTATTCTGGGTTTTCACAAATTGCTGTTAAAACTAAAGATCAAGAGAAAACCACTTTTACTTGTCCCTATGGAACTTATGCTTATAGGCGTATGCCTTTTGGTTTATGTAATGCTCCTGCTACTTTTCAAAGATGCATGTCTGCTATTTTTCATGGCTTTTGCGAGAGTATTGTGGAAGTATTCATGGATGATTTTTCCGTCTATGGGAATTATTTTGATAGTTGCTTGCGAAACCTTGATAAAGTTTTGCAGAGATGTGAAGAAACTAACCTTGTTCTTAATTGGGAGAAATGCCACTTTATGGTTAATGAAGGAATTGTATTGGGACATAAAATTTCTGAGAGAGGTATTGAAGTTGATAGAGCTAAAGTTGAAGCAATTGAGAAAATGCCCTATCCGAGGGATGTTAAAGGTATTCGTAGTGTTCTTGGTCATGCTGGGTTTTATAGGAGATTTATTAAAGATTTCTCCAAGATTTCAAAGCCACTTACTAATCTTCTTCAAAAAGACGTACCTTTTGTTTTTGATGATGATTGTAAGGAAGCTTTTGAAACTCTAAAGAACGCCTTAACAACTGCTCCTGTAGTTGAACCTCCTGATTGGAATTTGCCTTTTGAAATTATGTGTGATGCTAGTGATTTTGCTGTAGGCGCTGTTCTTGGACAACGAGTAGATAAAAAACTGAATGTTATTCATTATGCTAGTAAAACTCTTGATGCTGCTCAAAGAAATTATGCTACAACTGAAAAAGAATTATTAGCTGTAGTCTTTGCTTGTGATAAATTTAGATCTTATATTGTTGATTCAAAAGTTACGATTCATACTGATCATGCTGCAATTAGATACCTTATGACAAAGAAAGATGCTAAGCCGAGGCTTATTAGATGGGTACTTCTTTTGCAAGAATTTGATTTACATATTGTAGATAGGAAAGGTGCTGATAATCCTGTTGCTGATAATTTGTCTAGATTGGAAAATATTGCTTATGATCCTGTTCCTGTTAATGATAGTTTTCCAAATGAACAATTGGCTGTAATAAAGGTGAGCTCGCGAGACAGTCCTTGGTATGCTGATTATGCTAACTTTATTGTTTCCAAGTACTTGCCTCCAACCTTTTCAGCTCAGCAAAGGAGGAAATTCTTTTATGACTTGAGGCATTATTTCTGGGATGACCCACACTTATATAAAGAAGGAGTGGATGGTATTATGCGAAGATGTGTTCCCGAATATGAACAACGGGAGATATTGAGTAAATGCCATGGTAGTGCTTATGGAGGACATCACGCCGGAGAAAGAACCGCGCAAAAGGTTCTACAATCAGGTTTTTATTGGCCAACTCTCTTCAAGGATGCGAGAAAGTTTATTTTATCTTGTGATGAATGCCAAAGGGTTGGTAATATCTCCAGACGTAATGAAATGCCTATGAATTATACTCTTGTTATTGAACCGTTTGATTGTTGGGGATTTGACTTCATGGGACCTTTTCCCTCTTCAGAAGGTAACACTCATATACTTGTTGCTGTTGATTATGTTACTAAATGGGTGGAAGCAATACCTACAAAAAGTGCTGATGGTGAGACCTCTTTAAGAATGCTTTTAGATATTATTTTCCCTAGATTTGGAGTTCCTAGATATATTATAACTGATGGAGGTTCTCATTTTATTCATGGAGGTTTTAGAAAAACTCTTGCTAGGTATGGTATTAATCATAGAATTGCTTCCGCTTATCATCCTCAAACTAGTGGGCAAGTAGAATTATCAAATAGAGAGATTAAATCTATCTTGCAAAAGACTGTTAATAAAACTAGAAAGAATTGGGCTAGTAAATTGAAGGATGCACTATGGGCTTATAGAACTGCTTATAAAAATCCCATGGGAATGTCACCTTATAAAATGGTTTATGGGAAAGCTTGTCATTTACCTTTAGAACTAGAGCACAAAGCTTATTGGGCTGTTAGAGAATTAAATAAAGATCCTAAACTTGCCGGAAATAAGAGGTTGTTGCAATTGAGTTCTCTAGATGAATGGAGAAGTGAAGCTTATGAAAATGCTAAACTCTTTAAAGAAAAAGTTAAAAAATGGCATGATAGAAGGATTATCAAAAGAGAATTTAATATTGGGGATAAAGTCCTATTGTATCGGTCTCGTCTCAGATTCTTTGCAGGGAAATTACTCTCGAAATGGGAAGGACCATATGTTGTCGAGGAGGTGTATCGTTCGGGAGCAATCAAAATTAGCTCTCTCCAAGGCAATGCCACGCAAGTGGTGAATGGACAAAGACTCAAGCATTATATCTCAGGTGATTCCTATAATGTTGATGTTGATATTATTCGAGTGGAAACACCGGAGGCTTTCATCAAAGGGCAAATTGACAGTCCGCCAGAACTCGACTTTGAATAGGTAACAGTACTGGTAATGAAAAGTACGCAATTTACTTTCCGAACTATATTTTTGCTGTTTTTGGAAAATATGAAAAATTACGAGATCGAAACGAAGTGGAAAAGACGCACGAGGGCGTGCCACCATAGGCCGGCGCGGCCTGACCTGGGCCCGCGCCGACCTATGGTCTGGCCGCCTCGTCGCCCCTTTTCGACTCTAGTTCGATCTGGTACTTTCCTTTTGTCGTGAAAATTTTTGCTATATAATCCCTCGGACCCCTGGAGGTCCGTATATCGTTTTCTCGACGTGTTTTGTTTCGAGCTGTTTCTGCCAGGATTTGCTTCGGATCTAGAGCCATCATGTCTTCGTCGGAAGCTCCGAAGGACAGCTCCCGCAAGGATGTTGGCAACTTGTACATGGAGGAGCTGAGGATGCACCCCAAGGAGTTGCTGCTCGTTGAGGGAGAACTGCAGATCAAGGATACCCAGGGTCCTAAAGGAGAAGGAAGCTTGGAAGACAGGATGGAGAAGCTAGAACAAGAGGTCTTCAAATACAAGAAGATGGCTGAGCGTGAGGTGGATATCTTCCACAAGATTGTGTCTGAACTTATTGCTGAGCACGAGAAGGAAACTGCAAAGCTATGGGGCGACATCCTCTCACTTCACGACACCACCAACAAGCTCCAAGCACAACTCTATGACGTTCAGAATCAGAACTGTGAGTATGAAAACAGGTTCAAATACATAAGCCGTGCTGCTAGTTTCAGGATCCCCGAGACCAAGATGTCATTTCTTGATGGAGAGCCTCTTCCTTGGAAGTCTGATGACGGGAGTTCATCACCACCATCGCCGCAGGAGTAATTCATCATCGGTATTGGCATCCCCTTGGTTTGTTCCAAGCTTGGGGGAGTGCCGCGGTATCACATCATCACTATCTTTTACTTTTTACTATCAAGTAGTGTCATATCATGAGTAGGGAAGTTATCATATAAGATGGGTTGCAGTTTGGAAGTATCTCTCCTTTAGTTGGTTATCTAGGTATCCCTTGGTGTGAGTTATCGTTATGGAATATTAATGAGAAGTCTTATCATTTACATATTGCACATCTTATTTTAGTTTGCAATCTCTATTATATGATTTACCTTGTTGTTAGTATTGGTATCACTTTGGGAGCATTGAATAAATCTATTTGATTTTGTCAAACTTAGCATTGGTCAATAGCAACAACACTTTGAGGTTTAAGTAGAAAAGAGAAATACATGTAGATGTTTCATTGTCTTTCTTTCTTGTTAGCTCATAGCTTATTATTCTGAAGTTAAAACTGTTTGTGCTTATAAGGAAGATGCATGATTATTTCTATTACATGTATATTTGTTTGTTTCCTTCAACTCTTATGCTTGCTAATTAACCTTGCTAGCCAAAGACCTGTACTGAGAGGGAATACTTCTCGTGCATCCAAACCTTAACCCAAACCTATGCCATTTGTGTCCACCATACCTACCTACTACATGGTATTTTCTGCCATTCCAAGTAAATACTTCATGTGCTACCTTTGAACAATTCAAAACTTAGTATCTCTTATTTGTGTCAATGTTTTATAGCTCATGAGGAAGTATGTGGTGTTTTATCTTTCAATCTTGTTGGGCAACTTTCACCAATGGACTAGTGGCTTCATCCGCTTATCCAATAATTTTGCAAAAAGAGCTGGCAATGGGATTCCCAGTCCCAAACTAATTAAACTAATTAGACACTCCTCCATGTTATGTTATTGATGGACGGCACCCGAAGGATTCGGTTAGCCATGGCTTGTGTAAGCAAAGGTTGGGGGGAGTGTCATCATCATAATAAAACTAAAATAAAAAGGCACTCCTTCATGGTATGAGATTGTTGGCAGGCACCCGAGGATTCGGTTAGCCATGGTTTGTGAAAGAAAGGTTGGAAGGAGTGCCACATAAAATGAAAATAATATGGGAGCCGCTCTTTGAAGGTTGTCTGGCAAGGGGGTTAGAGTACCCGCTACCAGTCGTTGACAACAACAAACACTTCTCAAAATGTTACTTTTATTATCTCTATATGATTTCAAAACTGAAAAAGCTCTAGCACATGATTTAATCCCTGCTTCCCTCTGCGAAGGGCCTGTCTTTTACTTTATGTTGAGTCAGTAAACCTATTTCCCTCCATCTCAAGCAAGCATTTGAGTAGTTGTGATCAAACCATTATATTGTGATTTGCTTCATCATGTTTTTATTCTTCCTTGTTTAGTACAAGTTTTATCTGAATGAATATAACTTTGCAAGTTATCAATGATTATGAGGAGACTATTATGATTGAGTATGCAAGTTGTGCCATATAAAATTTAACATGAGAGCGCTGCTCAATAGATAAATAGAACCTGTTAATTGTTCTCTGACCAAGAACGAAGTTTGCCATCACCAACTATGATTTCTTATGCACCTTTATTTGTGATTACCTTATACTTGTTTCAAGTTGAGTTATATGAGGAAGTTGTTTACTAGAATGCCTTGTGTGAATGAATATGATGCTTCTTGTCCGTATTTTATTTATCGACTCTTCACTCCATAAACATGTGGTCCTGTTTACTGAGTTCAGTTTCGCTTGGGGACAAGCGAAGTCTAAGCTTGGGGGGAGTTGATACATCCAATTTGCATCACTATTTTGTATCATAATTTGCTGTTATTCATTGATATATTTCATATTTGGACACAATACTTATGTTATTTCATCTATTTTGCATGTTTCATCATTATTGGAGGATCAAGCACCGGAGCCAGGATTCTGCTGGAAAAAGCACCGTCAGAACGCAATATTTCGGAAGATCAACTGTGGAAGGAAATTATACCAAAAATCCTATTTTTCCAGATGACGAAGGAAGCCGAAGGGGAGCTGAGAAGGCCCAAGGTGGGGCTGGACCACGAGCCGGCGCGGCCCATGGCCTGGCCGCGCCACCTTGTGGTGTGGGGGCCCCACAGCCCCTTTCGCCTCCTTTTCTTCGCGAAACCCTTCGTCCCGAAGACCTAAGCCACAGAGGGTACCTCGCGAAGAGTTACAGCCGCCTCTGCGGGGCGGAGAACACCAGAGAGAAAAGAGCTCTCCGGCGGGCTGAGATCCGCCGGGGAAATTCCCTCCGGGAGGGGGAAATCGACGCCATCGTCACCGTCATCGAGCTGGACATCATCTCCATCACCATCATCATCATCTCCACCATCATCACCGCCGTCTCCACCGCTGGACACCGTCATCGCCGTAGCAATTTGGGTTTGATCTTGATTGTTTGATAGGGGAAACTCTCCCGGTATCGATTTCTACTTGTTGTTGATGCTATTGAGTGAAACCATTGAACCAAGGTTTATGTTCAGATTGTTATTTGTCATCATATCACCTCTGATCATGTTCCATATGATGTCTCGTGAGTAGTTAGTTTAGTTCTTGAGGACATGGGTGAAGTCTAACTGTTAGTAGTGAACTATGTGTGGGGCCCCGGACTAGCTGTCCGAAACACCCGTTATGCATACACATTCACGATCCCATGATCAGTGTGTCGTGAAAGCATAACCGAACTGGTAACAAATACATCATCCATTACAGTACCGAATAAAAAGATTACAATAGGTCACATGACCAATACTTACATAAGAGCCGCAATGGCAGGAGATCAACAATCACACAGCGGAAATACTTCAAACAAAAGCGTTCGCATGGCCCAAGTCATGCCATAACCCTACAGGCAACTGACTGGGAAGACGTTCCTAGCTCGCATAGACGTCATCAACTCCTTCTTCATCTGTCGAATTCCACCAAGTCTGGCCAAGTAAATAGCCAGGGACAAAGCCATGAGTACATTATGAATTGTACTCGCAAACCACCTTAGAGAGAATTAAAGGATATGCAATTTGGCAGTAGCAAGGAGCGGGAACTATTCTAGGGCGACAAGGAGTGAGAGATGGTTTCTCTCGAGAATATGACATCTATATCTTTGTTGAAAACCTTTTTAAAAACAAGTTTATTTGCAGACTAATAGGTAAGGGTGACCCAATTTCTTTTCCGGCCATCTCATATGGCCATCAAAACTTTTCCAACTTTCCACCGTACCTCCCAGGTACATTTTCCACCAGTCCCACTGGCATCACTTTCCCAAAACAATATTTGAGAAAACATTTTTGTAAACCAAAACTCTTTAGTGCTAAGCAGCAGCCTTTCCAACCGTCCATAACCGCGGACACGGCTATTCGAATAGTTTTCACTCTGCAGAGGTTGTACACTTTCCCCACAAGATCCGGATACTCATCGTGTGGGCATCATCCCTGCATAATAACACATGCCACGACAAGTACCCGATCGTACTTTTTCGCCTGCTCGCCTTAGCCTAAGACATGCCGCCTAGAGTTGTACCTCCCAACACCAGAGTCCGAGGGGTCGTTTACCCAGGAGTAGCAAATTCCCCGACCAGCTCAACCCTCCGGAATGCCGCGACCAACTGCGGGGCATGATGGCGTGTAACTCACACGTTCGTTGGGAACCCCAAGAGGAAGGTATGATGCGCACAGCAGCAAGTTTTCCCTCAGAAAGAAACCAAGGTTTATCGAACCAGGAGGAGCCAAGAAGCACGTTGAAGGTTGATGGCGGCGGGATGTAGTGCGGCGCAACACCAGGGATTCCGGCGCCAACGTGGAACCTGCACAACACAACCAAAGTACTTTGCCCCAACGAAACAGTGAGGTTGTCAATCTCACCGGCTTGCTGTAACAAAGGATTAACCGTATTGTGTGGAAGATGATTGTTGATGTCTACGTTCCCCCTCCTTTCCTGTAGACAGTGTTGGGCCTCCAAGAGCAGAGGTTTGTAGAACAGCAGCAAGTTTCCCTTAAGTGGATACCCAAGGTTTATCGAACTCAGGGAGGAAGAGGTCAAAGATATCCCTCTCATGCAACCCTGCAACCACAAAGCAAGAAGTCTCTTGTGTCCCCAACACACCAAATAGGTGCACTAGTTCGGCGAAGAGATAGTGAAATACAGGTGGTATGAATAAGTATGAGCAGTAGCAACGGTGCCAGAAAATAGCTTGCGGGCGTGTAGTTGATGGTGGTGGTATTGCAGCAGTAGTAACACAGCAGTATTTAGGAACAAGGCCTAGGGATTACACTTTCACTAGTGGACACTCTCAACATTGATCACATAACAGAATAGATAAATGCATACTCTACACTTTTGTTGGATGATGAACACATTGCGTAGGATTACACGAACCCTCAATGCCGGAGTTAACAAGCTCCACAATAATGCTCATGTTTAAGTAACCTTTAGTGTAAGATAGATCAACAGACTAAACCGAGTACTAGCATAGCATGCACACTGTCACCTTCATGCATATGTAGGAGGAATAGATCACATCAATATTATCATAGCAATAGTTAACTCCATAATCTACAAGAGATCATGATCATAGCACAAACCAAGTACTAACACGGTGCACACACTGTCACCTTTACACACGTGCAGGAGGAATAGAACTACTTTAATAACTTTGCTAGAGTAGCACATAGATAGTAGTGATACAAAACTCAGATGAATCTCAATCATGTAAAGCAGCTCATGAGATCATTGTATTGAAGTACATGGAGAGAGATTAACCACATAGCTACCGGTACAGCCCCGAGCCTCGATGGAGAACTACTCCCTCCTCATGGGAGCAGCAGCGGTGATGAAGATGGCGGTGGAGATGGCAGCGGTGTCGATGGAGAAGCCTTCCGGGGGCACTTCCCCGCTCCGGCAGCGTGCCGGAACAGAGACTCCTGTCCCCCAGATCTTGGCTTCGCGATGGCGGCGGCTCTGGAAGGTTTTCGTGGGTTTCGTCAATCGGTGTAGGGTTTTCTGATCCAGGGGCTTCTTATAGGCGAAGAGGCGGCGCAGGAAGGTCGAAGGGGTGGCCACACCATAGGCTGGCGCGGCCAGGGCCCAGGCCGCGCCACCCTATCATCTGGGGCCCACAGGGCCCCCCTCTGGCGGCTCTCGGGTGTTCTGGATGCTTCCGGTGAAAATAGGAACCTGGGTCTTGATTTCGTCCGATTCCGAGAATATTTCGTTACTAGGATTTCTGAAACCAAAAACAGCAGAAAACAGGAACTGGCACTTCGGCATCTTGTTAATAGGTTAGTTCCAGAAAATGCACGAATATGACATAAAGTGTGCATAAAACATGTAGATAACATCAATAATGTGGCATGGAACACAAGAAATTATCGATACGTTGGAGACGTATCAGCATCCCCAAGCTTAGTTCTGCTCGTCCCGAGCAGGTAAAACGATAACAAAGATAATTTCTGAAGTGACATGCCATCATAAACTTGATCATACCATTGTAAAGCATATGAGATGAATGCAGCGATTCGAAACAATGTAAATGCAATGAGTAAACAATTGAATCATAAAGCAAAGACTTTTCATGAATAACACTTCAAGACAAGCATCAATAAGTCTTGCATAAGAGTTAACTCATAAAGCAATAATTCAAAGTAAAGGCATTGAAGCAACACAAAAGAAGATTAAGTTTCAGCGGTTGCTTTCAACTTGTAACATGTATATCTCATGGATAGTTGTCAATGCAAAGCAATATAACAAGTGCAATATGCAAGTATGTAAGAATCAATGCACAGTTCACATAAATGTTTGCTTCTTGAGGTGGAGAAAGATAGGTGAACTGACTCAACAATAAAAGTAAAAGAATGGTCCTTCAAAGAGGAAAGCATCGATTGCTATATTTGTGCTAGAGCTTTTGATTTTGAAAACATGAAACAATTTTGTCAACGGTAGTAATAAAGCATATGCATCATGTAAATTATATCTTATAAGTTGCAAGCCTCATGCATAGTGTACCAATAGTGCCCGCACCTTGTCCTAATTAGCTTGAACTACCTGGATTATCACCGCAATACATATGCTTTAACCAAGTATCACAAAGGGGTACCTCTATGCCGCCTGTACAAAGGTCTAAGGAGAAAGCTCGCATTTGGATTTCTCGCTTTTGATTATTCTCAACTTAGACATCCATACCGGGACAACATAGACAACAGATAATGGACTCCTCTTTTAATGCTTTAAGCATTCAACAACAATTAATTCTTTTCTCATTAGAGATTTGAGGATATTTGTTCAAAACTGAAACTTCCACCATGGAACATGGCTTCGGTTAGCGGCCCAATGTTCTTCTCTCACAATATGCATGCTCAAACCATTCAACTCAGTGTAGATCGCCCTTACTTCAGACAAGACGAACATGCATAGCAACTCACATGAAATTCAACAATGAGTTGATGGCGTTCCCCAGTAAACATGGTTATCGCACAACAAGCAACTTAATAAGAGATAAAGTGCATAATTACATATTCAATACCACAATAGTTTTTAAGCTATTTGTCCCATGAGCTATATATTGCAAAGGTGAATGATGGAATTTTAAAGGTAGCACTCAAGCAATTTACTTTGGAATGGCGGAAAATACCATGTAGTAGGTAGGTATGGTGGACACAAATGGCATAGTGGTTGGCTCAAGTATTTTGGATGCATGAGAAGTATTCCCTCTCGATACAAGGTTTAGGCTAGCAAGGCTTATTTGAAACAAACACAAGTATGAACTAGTACAGCAAAACTCACATAAAAGACATATTACAAGCATTATAAAACTATACATTGTCTTCCTTGTTGTTCAAACACCTTACTAGAAATTATCTAGACCTTAGAGAGACCAATTATGCAAACCAAATTTTAGCATGCTCTATGTATTCTTCACTAATAGGTGCAAAGTATATGATGCAAGAGCTTAAACATGAGCACAACAATTGCCAAGTATCACATTACCCAAGACATTATAGCAATTACTACATGTATCATTTTCCAATTCCAACCATATAACAATTTAACGAAGGAGAAACTTCGCCATGAATATTATGAGCTAAGAACACATGTGTTCATACGAACCAGCGGAGCGTGTCTCTCTCCCACACAAGCATGATGTAATCCAATTTATTCAAACAAAACAAAAACAAAAACAAACCGACGCTCCAAGTAAAGTACATAAGATGTGGCCGAATAAAAATATAGTTTCAGGGGAGGAACCTGATAATTTGTCGATGAAGAAGGGGATGCCTTGGGCATCCCCAAGCTTAGACGCTTGAGTCTTCTTGAAATATGCAGGGGTGAACCACCGGGTGCATCCCCAAGCTTAGACTCTTCACTCTTCTTGATCATAGTATATCATCCTCCTCTCTTGACCCTTGAAAACTTCCTCCACACCAAACTCGAAACAACTCATTAGAGGGTTAGTGCACAATAAAAATTAACATATTCAGAGGTGACACAATCATTCTTAACACTTCTGGACATTGCATAATGCTACTGGACATTAGTGGATCAAAGAAATTCATCCAACATAGCAAAAGAGGCAATGCGAAATAAAAGGCAGAATCTGTCAAAACAGAACAGTTCGTATTGACGAATTTTAAAATGGCACCAGACTTGCTCAAATGAAAATGCTCAAATTGAATGAAAGTTGCGTACATATCTGAGGATCATGCACGTAAATTGGCATAATTTTCTGAGCTACCTACAGGGAGGTGGACCCAGATTCGTGACAGCAAAGAAATCTGGAACTGTGCAGTAATCCAAATCTAGTACTTACTTTCCCATCAACGGCTTTACTTGGCACAACAAAACACAAAACTAAGATAAGGAGAGGTTGCTACAGTAGTAAACAACTTCCAAGACACAAATATAAAACAAAGTACTGTAGCAAAATAACACATGGGTTATCTCCCAAGAAGTTCTTTCTTTATAGCCATTAAGATGGGCTCAGCAGTTTTAATGATGCACTCGCAAGAAATAGTATTGGAAGCAAAAGAGAGCATCAAGAAGCAAATCCAAAACATATTTAAGTTTAACATGCTTCCTATGAAGAAGAATCTTGTACACAAATGAATTCATGAAAAACAAAGTGACAAGCATAAGAGGATAAAACACGAGCAACTTCAAGATTCTCAACATAAAGAGGGGAAACTTAATATTATTAAGATGCATATAACCATATTTCCCTCTCTCATAATAACTTTCAGTAGCATCATTGATGAAATCCACAATATACCCATCACTTAAAACATTCTTATCATGGTTCATATGCATAGAAGTATCATTAAATTTGGCATTAGAAGAGTTATTCTCATTAATAGTAATTGGAGCAAGATTATTATCAAGAATTTGAACATGGTAAACAAGTTGCATATTAAGAGAATTGTTTTTGGTAATCCAATCATGACTATGACAAGTTTCATAAGGATAGTTAGAACCTATATCATAGCATTCTTTATAATAATCATCAAAGATCGGAGGCACATTGTCATCATTTTCAGAATTAATTTCCCAGAGATTTGCAATATCAAAAGTAGTGTGCTCATTCAAATCATGATTGCTAATGTATGTAAAGGGCATAGGAAGATCATCATATTCAGATTCATTATCACAATAATCATTAGGAGCAACATACTTACGGTTACCTATTGTTATCTCATATACGCGGGGATATGATGTTACCTCTTTCTTTTTATTCTCCTTCTTCTTCTTCTTCTTCTTCGTTCCCTTCTTCTTCTCCTTCTCTTCCTTCTCCTCGTTCCCTTCTTCAGGAGGAAGAGGCTTGAAGGGTAGCTTGTCCGCATAACCTGATTTACTTTCAGAAATAATAGAAGAAACTTGGAAGGATTCCTCCTTTTCATTAATTAGTTCAAAACACATGGCGGTCCTATCATATTTTGGCAAGGTGTCATCTTCTAAAATATTTTGTATGTAAGTATTTGTATGGCTATTATCAATGCAATAAGAAAAACACCCATGCAGGACATCATCAATATCAAGATCACTCATATGTAACAAAGAGATTTTTCTCGACAATTCTTCACACCCCAAAAATAAAGTAAGTTCATCATGCTGATTAGGAGTAATTTCATCATCACAATACAAATTTGCAGCACTCATTGGGTTCAATATATCACTGGAGGAGCATTGAAAATTAAAATGACCCACTTCATGGCAAACTTCACAAATAAAAGGATAGAGGGCACAAACTTTTTTACCAAGATCATCTAGAGCCCTAAACCACTTTCTAGTTTTTTCATTAGCATGATGGATACAATATTCATTTTTGATTTGATTAATTCCACAAGGTCTATGTATTCCACAAAAATTAACATGCTTATAGGAAATAGCATTCTTAGGAGTTTGAGGATGCTTATTGCAATAATTAACAACAATTTCATTCTTCATGCAAGCCTCTTTAAAAGGTTCATGATACTTATCAAAATTATTTTTAGGCAATTCGAAATGAGAAGCAAAGGCTTTATAAAGATTTGCAGCAACTTGAGAGTCAAGACCATAAGTGGCACTCATATTTCGAAATTTATCGGTATCCATAAAAGCTTCAATGCATTCATAATCATAATTTATACCTGACTCTTTACCTTCATTGTTCTCCCATCCTTCAGCGTTGTCCTCAATCCGATCAAGGAGATCCCACCTAGCTTCAACCTCCTTGCTTGTGAAAGATCCCTCCGAACACGCGTCCAGATAGTCCTTGTGTTGTCCTGAAAGCCTCGCATAAAAATTGTTAACAATAACATTACGGGGGAGCTCATGAATGGGACATTTGAGCATTAGTGATTTCAATCTCCCCCACGCTTGAGAAATATTCTCTCCATCACGAGGATAAAAGTTATAAATATAATTCCTATCAATATGCACTTCATGCGGAGGATAAAATTTAGAATAAAAGAGAGATGCAATTTCCTCCCAACCAAGAGAATGCCTATTCTCCAACAATTTATACCAATGTGCTGCTTTACCAGACAGCGAAACAGAGAATAGCTTCTTCCTCACTTCATCCATAGAGATACCTGCACACTTGAATAACCCACATAATTCGTGCAAAAACAGTAAATGATCTCTAGGATGGACAGTTCCATCCCCTTTATAGTAACACGTTCAATAATTTTCATGGGTATTTTATAAGGAATACTTTCAGCAGCTGGATTTAAAATATCAGAAGCATTATTAGAGTTATCGCATATGGGAGATAAAGCATTATCAGAACAAATTTTCTCCCCTAAAGATGGGAAGCTAAAAAGACCACAAAAACTAGCTTCCCCAAGCTTAGACTTCTTCATAGCATTAGCAGTAATTGCATTCATACTAATAACATCGCTACTAGCATGCAAATAAGGTTCCATAGGTTTTTTAATTTTCGCATCAAACAATTCTAAATCAGGAAAAAGATTAAAAAGCTCACTAAATTTTTTGTTGTTTTCCATTATGCCTAACTAGCGTAAACAAGAAACAAAAAGATGCAATTGCAGGATCTAAAGGAAATAGCTTTGAGCACAAACACGACGGCGCCAGAAAAATACTTTACCTGAGACCGTAGTATGAGAGCCTTTTACCTTTCCTCCCCGGCAACGGCGCCAGAAAAGTGCTTGATGTCTACGTTCCCCCTCCTTTCCTGTAGACAGTGTTGGGCCTCCAAGAGCAGAGGTTTGTAGAACAGCAGCAAGTTTCCCTTAAGTGGATACCCAAGGTTTATCGAACTCAGGGAGGAAGAGGTCAAAGATATCCCTCTCATGCAACCCTGCAACCACAAAGCAAGAAGTCTCTTGTGTCCCCAACACACCAAATAGGTGCACTAGTTCGGCGAAGAGATAGTGAAATACAGGTGGTATGAATAAGTATGAGCAGTAGCAACGGTGCCAGAAAATAGCTTGCGGGCGTGTAGTTGATGGTGGTGGTATTGCAGCAGTAGTAACACAGCAGTATTTAGGAACAAGGCCTAGGGATTACACTTTCACTAGTGGACACTCTCAACATTGATCACATAACAGAATAGATAAATGCATACTCTACACTTTTGTTGGATGATGAACACATTGCGTAGGATTACACGAACCCTCAATGCCGGAGTTAACAAGCTCCACAATAATGCTCATGTTTAAGTAACCTTTAGTGTAAGATAGATCAACAGACTAAACCGAGTACTAGCATAGCATGCACACTGTCACCTTCATGCATATGTAGGAGGAATAGATCACATCAATATTATCATAGCAATAGTTAACTCCATAATCTACAAGAGATCATGATCATAGCACAAACCAAGTACTAACACGGTGCACACACTGTCACCTTTACACACGTGCAGGAGGAATAGAACTACTTTAATAACTTTGCTAGAGTAGCACATAGATAGTAGTGATACAAAACTCAGATGAATCTCAATCATGTAAAGCAGCTCATGAGATCATTGTATTGAAGTACATGGAGAGAGATTAACCACATAGCTACCGGTACAGCCCCGAGCCTCGATGGAGAACTACTCCCTCCTCATGGGAGCAGCAGCGGTGATGAAGATGGCGGTGGAGATGGCAGCGGTGTCGATGGAGAAGCCTTCCGGGGGCACTTCCCCGCTCCGGCAGCGTGCCGGAACAGAGACTCCTGTCCCCCAGATCTTGGCTTCGCGATGGCGGCGGCTCCGGAAGGTTTTCGTGGGTTTCGTCAATCGGTGTAGGGTTTTCTGATCCAGGGCTTCTTATAGGCGAAGAGGCGGCGCAGAAGGTCGAAGGTGGCCACACCATAGGCTGGCGCGGCCAGGGCCTGTGCCGCGCCACCCTATCATCTGGGGCCCACAGGCCCCCTCTGCGGCTCTCGGGTGTTCCGGATGCTTCCGGTGAAAATAGGAACCCGGGTCTTGATTTCGTCCGATTCCGAGAATATTTCGTTACTAGGATTTCGAAACCAAAAACAGCAGAAAACAGAACTGGCACTTCGGCATCTTGTTAATAGGTTAGTTCCAGAAAATGCACGAATATGACATAAAGTGTGCATAAAACATGTAGATAACATCAATAATGTGGCATGGAACACAAGAAATTATCGATACGTTGGAGACGTATCAATTGTTTGCAGAAAACAGTAGAACAGTATTGCAGTAGATTGTATTTCAGTAAAGAGAATTGGACCGGGGTCCACAGTTCACTAGAGGTGTCTCTCCCATAAGACAAACAGCATGTTGGGTGAACAAATTACAGTTGGGCAATTGACAAATAAAGAGGGCATGACCATGCACATACATATCATGATGAGTATAGTGAGATTTAATTGGGCATTACGACAAAGTACATAGACCGCCATCCAACCGCATCTATGCCTAAAAAGTCCACCTTCGTGTTATCATCCGAACCCCCTCCGGTATTAAGTTGCAAAGCAACAGAGACAATTGCATTAAGTATGGTGCGTAATGTAATCAACAACTACATCCTTAGACATAGCATCAATGTTTTATCCCTAGTGGCAACAAGACAACACAACCTTAGAACTTTTCATCACCGTCCTGTGTCAATGCGAGCATGAACCCACTATCGAGCATAAGTACTCCCTCTTGGAGTTACAAGCATCTACTTGGCCAGAGCATCTACTAGTAACGGAAAGCATGCAAGATCATAAACAACACGTAGATATAACTTTGATAATCAACATAACAAGTATTCTCTATTCATCGGATCCCAACAAACGCAACATATAGAATTACAGATAGATGATCTTGATCATGTTAGGCAGCTCACAAGATCCGACAATGATAGCACAATGGGGAGAAGACAACCATCTAGCTACTGCTATGGACCCATAGTCCAGGGGTAGACTACTCACACATCACACCGGAGGCGACCATGGCGGCGTAGAGTCCTCCAGAGATGATTCCCCTCTCCCGGCAGGTGCCGGAGGCGATCTCCTGGATCCCCCGAGATGGGATCGGCGTTGGCGGCGTCTCTGGAAGGTTTTCCGTATCGTGGCTCTCGGTACTAGGGGTTTCGTCACGGAGGCTTTAAGTAGGCGGAAGGGCAAGTCAGGGGGCCACACGAGGGCCCCAGATGATAGGGCCGCGCGGCCAAACCCTAGGCCGCGCCGCCCTGTTGTCTGGGCGCCTCGTGGCCCCACTTCGTTTCGTCTTCGGACTTCTGGAAGCTTCGTGGAAAAATAGGCCCCTGGGCTTTGATTTCGTCCAATTCCGAGAATATTTCCTTACTTGGATTTCTGAAACCAAAAACAGCAGAAAAACAAGAATCGGCACTTCGGCATCTTGTTAATAGGTTAGTTCCAGAAAATGCACGAATATGACATAAAGTGTGCATAAAACATGTAGATAACATCAATAATGTGGCATGGAACATAAGAAATTATCGATACGTCGGAGACGTATCAGCATCCCCAAGCTTAGTTCTGCTCGTCCCGAGCAGGTAAAACGATAACACAGATAATTTCTGGAGTGACATGCCATCATAATCTTGATCATACTATTTGTAAAGCATATGTAGTGAATGCAGCGATCAAAACAATGTATATGACATGAGTAAACAAGTGAATCATAAAGCAAAGACTTTTCATGAATAGCACTTCAAGACAAGCATCAATAAGTCTTGCATAAGAGTTAACTCATAAAGCAATAATTCAAAGTAAAGGCATTGAAGCAACACAAAAGAAGATTAAGTTTCAGCGGTTGCTTTCAACTTGTAACATGTATATCTCATGGATATTGTCAACATAGAGTAATATAATAAGTGCAATAAGCAAGTATGTAGGAATCAATGCATAGTTCACACAAGTGTTTGCTTCTTGAGGTGGAGAGAAATAGGTGATCTGACTCCACATTGAAAGTAAAAGAATGGTCCTCCATAGAGGAAAAGCATCGATTGCTATATTTGTGCTAGAGCTTTGATTTTGAAAACATGAAACAATTTTGTCAACGGTAGTAATAAAGCATATGCATCATGTAAATTATATCTTATAAGTTGCAAGCCTCATGCATAGTGTACTAATAGTGCCCGCACCTTGTCCTAATTAGCTTGGACTACCGGATCATCACAATGCACATGTTTTTACCAAGTGTCACAAAGGGGTACCTCTATGCCGCCTGTACAAAGGTCTAAGGAGAAAGCTCGCATTGGATTTCTCGCTATTGATTATTCTTCAACTTAGACATCCATACCGGGACAACATAGACAATGATAATGGACTCCTCTTTTATGCATAAGCATGTAACAACAATTAATAATTTTCTCATTTGAGATTGAGGATATATGTCCAAAACTGAAACTTCCACCATGGATCATGGCTTTAGTTAGCGGCCCAATGTTCTTCTCTAACATTATGCATGCTTAACCATAGGGTGGTAGATCTCTCTTACTTCAGACAAGACGGACATGCATAGCAACTCACATGAAATTCAACAATGAATAGTTGATGGCGTCCCCAGTGAACATGGTTATCGCACAACAAGCAACTTAATAAGAGATAAAGTGCATAATTACATATTCAATACCACAATAGTTTTTAAGCTATTTGTCCCATGAGCTATATATTGCAAAGGTGAATGATGGAATTTTAAAGGTAGCACTCAAGCAATTTACTTTGGAATGGCGGAAAATACCATGTAGTAGGTAGGTATGGTGGACACAAATGGCATAGTGGTTGGCTCAAGTATTTTGGATGCATGAGAAGTATTCCCTCTCGATACAAGGTTTTAGGCTAGCAAGGCTTATTTGAAACAAACACAAGGATGAACTGGTGCAGCAAAACTCACATAAAAGACATATTGAAAACATTATAAGACTCTACACCGTCTTCCTTGTTGTTCAAACTCAATACTAGAAATTATCTAGACCTTAGAGAAACCAAATATGCAAACCAAATTTTAGCATGCTCTATGTATTTCTTCATTAATGGGTGCAAAGCATATGATGCAAGAGCTTAAACATGAGCACAACAATTGCCAAGTATCACATTACTCAAGACATTAATAGCAATTACTACATGTATCATTTTCCAATTCCAACCATATAACAATTTAACGAAGAAGAAACTTCGCCATTAATACTATGAGTAGAAACCAAGGACATACTTGTCCATATGCTACAGAGGAGCGTGTCTCTCTCCCATAAAGTGAATGCTAGGATCCATTTTATTCAAACAAAACAAAAAACAAAAACAAACCGACGCTCCAAGAAAAGCACATAAGATGTGATGGAATAAAAATATAGTTTCAGGGAGGAACTCGATAATGTTGTCGATGAAGAAGGGGATGCCTTGGGCATCCCCAAGCTTAGACGCTTGAGTCTTCTTAATATATGCAGGGGTGAACCACCGGGCATCCCCAAGCTTAGAGCTTTCACTCTCCTTGATCATGTTGCAAAGATACTCCTCTCTTGATCCTTGAAAACTTCCTCCACACCAAACTCGAAACAACTCATTAGAGGGTTAGTGCACAATAAAAATTAACATATTCAGAGGTGACACAATCATTCTTAACACTTCTGGACATTGCATAATGCTACTGGACATTAGTGGATCAAAGAAATTCATCCAACATAGCAAAAGAGGCAATGCGAAATAAAAGGCAGAATCTGTCAAAACAGAACAGTTCGTATTGACGAATTTTAAAATGGCACCAGACTTGCTCAGATGAAAATGCTCAAATTGAATGAAAGTTGCGTACATATCTGAGGATCATGCACGTAAATTGGCTTAATTTTCTGAGCTACCTACAGGGAGGTAGACCCAGATTCGTGACAGCAAAGAAATCTGGAACTGCGCAGTAATCCAAATCTAGTACTTACTTTTCTATCAACGGCTTAACTTGGCACAACAAAACACAAAACTAAGATAAGGAGAGGTTGCTACAGTAGTAAACAACTTCCAAGACACAAAATAAAAACAAAGTACTGTAGGTAAAACATGGGTTGTCTCCCATAAGCGCTTTTCTTTAACGCCTTCGCCTAGGCGCGTAAAGTGTGTATCAAGTATTATCAAGAGACGAAGTGTCAACATCATAATTTGTTCTCATAATAGAATCAAAAGGTAACTTCATTCTCTTTCTAGGGAAGTGTTCCATACCTTTCTTGAGAGGAAATTGATATTTTATATTACCTTCCTTCATATCAATGATAGCACCAACAAATAAGAAAAGGTCTTCCCAATATAATGGGACAAGATGCATTGCATTCAATATCCAAGACAACAAAATCAACGGGAACAAGGTTATTGTTAATGGTAATGCGAACATTATCAACTTTACCCAAAGGTTTCTTTGTAGAATGATCAGCAAGATTAACATCCAAATAACAATTTTTCAGCGGTGGCAAATCAAGCATATTATAAATTTTCTTAGGCATAACAGAAATACTTGCACCAAGATCACATAAAGCATTACAATCAAAATCTTTAACCTTCATCTTAATGATGGGCTCCCAACCATCCTCTAGCTTTTTAGGAATAGAGGCTTCACGCTCTAGTTTCTCTTCTCTAGCTTTTATGAGAGCATTTGTAATATGATGTGTGAAAGCCAAATTTATAGCACTAGCATTAGGACTTTTAGCAAGTTTTTGCAAGAACTTTATAACTTCAGAGATGTGGCAATCATCAAAATTCAAACCATTATAATCTAAAGCAATGGGATCATCATCCCCAATGTTGGAAAAAATTTCAGCAGCTTTATCACGAAGCGATTTCATGATTTTAGCAGTTTCAGGCAGTTTCTCGCGCTTTGCATTAGAAGTGGAAACATTGCTAACACCAATTCTTTTATTAGTAGTAGGAGGTGCAGCAACATGTGTAGCATTAGCATTACTAGTGGTGGTAATAGTCCAAACTTTAGCTACATTCTTCTCTTTAGCTAGTTTTTCATTTTCTTCTCTATCCCACCTAGCACGCAGTTCAGCCATTAATCTTATATTCTCATTAATTCTAACTTGGATGGCATTTGCTGTAGTAGTAATTTTATTATGATGATTCTCATTAGGCAAAACTTTTGATTTCAAAAGATCAACATCAGCAGCAAGACTATCGACTTTAGAAGCAAGTATATCAATTTTCCCAAGCTTTTCCTCAACAGATTTGTTAAAAGCAGTTTGTGTACTAATAAATTCTTTAAGCATGGCTTCAAGTCCAGGGGGTGAACTCCTATTATTGTTGTAAGAATTCCCATAAGAATTAGCATAGCCGTTGCCATTATTATAAGGATATGGCCTATAGTTGTTACTAGAATTGTTCCGGTAAGCATTGTTGTTGAAATTATTATTTTTTAATGAAGTTTACATCAAAATGTTCTTCTTGTGCAACCAATGAAGCTAATGGAACATTATTAGGATCAATATTAGTCCTATCATTCACAAGCATAGACATAATAGCATCAATCTTATCACTCAAGGAAGAGGTTTCTTCGACAGAATTTACCTTCTTACCTTGTGGAGCTCTTTCCGTGTGCCATTCAGAGTAGTTGATCATCATATTATCAAGAAACTTTGTTGCTTCACCAGGAGTGACGGACATAAAGGTACCTCCAGCAGCTGAATCCAATAAATTTCGTGAAGAAAAATTTAGTCCTGCATAGAAGGTTTGGATGATCATCCAAGTAGTCAGTCCATGGGTTGGGCAATTTTTAACCAGAGATTTCATTCTTTCCCAAGCTTGAGCAACATGTTCAGTATCTAATTGTTTAAAATTCATTATGCTACTCCTCAAAGATATAATTTTAGCAGGGGGATAATATCTACCAATAAAAGCATCCTTGCATTTAGTCCATGAATCAATACTATTCTTAGGCAGAGATAGCAACCAATCTTTAGCTCTTCCTCTTAATGAGAAAGGGAACAATTTTAGTTTAATAATATCACCATCTACATCTTTATATTTTTGCATTTCACATAGTTCAACAAAATTATTAAGATGGGCAGCAGATCATCAGAACTAACACTGAGAAAATTGCTCTCGCATAACAAGATTCAGTAAAGCAGGTTTAATTTCAAAGAATTCTGCTGTAGTAGCAGGTGGAGCAATAGGTGTGCATAAGAAATCATTATTATTTGTGGTTGTGAAGTCACACAACTTAGTATTTTCAGCGTTGGCCATTTTAGCAATAGTAAATAAAACAAACTAGATAAAGTAAATGCAAGTAAAGTAATTTTTTTGTGTTTTAGATATAGCAAACAAGATAGCAAATAAAGTAAAACTAGCAACTAATTTTTTTGTATTTTGATTTAGTGCAGCAAACAAAGTAGTAAATAAAACTAAGCAAGACAAAAACAAAGTAAAGAGATTGAGAAGTGGAGACTCCCCTTGCAGCGTGTCTTGATCTCACCGGCAACGGCGCCAGAAAAAGAGCGTGATGGCGTGTAACTCACACGTTCGTTGGGAACCCCAAGAGGAAGGTATGATGCGCACAGCAGCAAGTTTTCCCTCAGAAAGAAACCAAGGTTTATCGAACCAGGAGGAGCCAAGAAGCACGTTGAAGGTTGATGGCGGCGGGATGTAGTGCGGCGCAACACCAGGGATTCCGGCGCCAACGTGGAACCTGCACAACACAACCAAAGTACTTTGCCCCAACGAAACAGTGAGGTTGTCAATCTCACCGGCTTGTCGTAACAAAGGATTAACCGTATTGTGTGGAAGATGATTGTTTGCGAAACAAGAGAACAAGATTGCAAGTAGATTGTATTTCAAGAAAGAGAATTGGACCGGGGTCCACAGTTCACTAGAGGTGTCTCTCCCATAAGACAAACAGCATGTTGGGTGAACAAATTACAGTTGGGCAATTGACAAATAAAGAGGGCATGACCATGCACATACATATCATGATGAGTATAGTGAGATTTAATTGGGCATTACGACAAAGTACATAGACCGCCATCCAACTGCATCTATGCCTAAAAAGTCCACCTTCAAAGTTATCATCCGAACCCTCCGGTATTAAGTTGCAAAGCAACAGACAATTGCATTAAGTATGGTGCGTAATGTAATCAACAACTACATCCTTAGACATAGCATCAATGTTTTATCCCTAGTGGCAACAAGACAACACAACCTTAGAACTTTCTCACATCCGTCCTGTGTCAATGCAGGCATGAACCCACTATCGAGCATAAGTACTCCCTCTTGGAGTTACAAGCATCTACTTGGCCAGAGCATCTACTAGTAACGGAAAGCATGCAAGATCATAAACAACACGTAGATATAACTTTGATAATCAACATAACAAGTATTCTCTATTCATCGGATCCCAACAAACGCAACATATAGAATTACAGATAGATGATCTTGATCATGTTAGGCAGCTCACAAGATCCGACAATGATAGCACAATGGGGAGAAGACAACCATCTAGCTACTGCTATGGACCCATAGTCCAGGGGTAGACTACTCACACATCACACCGGAGGCGACCATGGCGGCGTAGAGTCCTCCGGAAGATGATTCCCCTCTCCGGCAGGGTGCCGGAGGCGATCTCCTGGATCCCCCGAGATGGGATCGGCGTTGGCGGCGTCTCTGGAAGGTTTTCCGTATCGTGGCTCTCGGTACTGGGGGTTTCGTCACGGAGGCTTTAAGTAGGCGGAAGGGCAAGTCAGGGGGCCACACGAGGGCCCCAGATGACAGGGCCGCGCGGCCAAACCCTAGGCCACGCCGCCCTGTAGTCTGGGCGCCTCGTGGCCCCACTTCGTTTCGTCTTCGGACTTCTGGAAGCTTCGTGGAAAAATAGGCCCCTGGGCTTTGATTTCGTCCAATTCCGAGAATATTTCCTTACTAGGATTTCTGAAACCAAAAACAATGAAAAACAAGAATCGGCACTTCGGCATCTTGTTAATAGGTTAGTTCCAGAAAATGCACGAATATGACATAAAGTGTGCATAAAACATGTAGATAACATCAATAATGTGGCATGGAACATAAGAAATTATCGATACGTCGGAGACGTATCAGGGCATTATTCAATGGGAGCTCATAGGTTGTACCCCTGCCATCTGTCCGAGACGGAAAGGCGTTCCCAGTTCGTCGGGAAGGCCACGGTCGATAGGTGTCCATGCTCGGACTACCCCTTACATTTGCAGGACCCAAACTAAGGCGAGACAAACTACTACGCTACGCCCCGTGCCCACTTTGGGGTAATGTGGTTGCAATGTCTTTCAGTCCGGGTGAGTACTTAGGCGCTAAAGTTTTCGAAAACATTTTCTTTCTCCACTTGTCTCCAGCAAATCTCCTTTTCATAAACATTTTTTCATTTGATAGACTCACACTTGGGCAGGGCTACCCCATTCCAAGGTTTTCGAAAAACCTCTTTTCGGGAAAACATTTTCGTAACCATTTTTCCAGGGCTCCCAACCTATATTCCAATTCTTCTTCGAAAAATGGCGACAAGGATGACAAGGTGATAAGCACCATATCACTAATAGAGATGTGTTCAGTAGGTACCAACGAGGGCTGCACCCTAAGGGTGGATTAATAAAACTCCGGGTGGCACTAACCACCGAAATGAAAATAAAAAAGACATGCACTTTATAAAACCTGCAATAATGCAAGAGTAAGATATATAGGATCAGAGATGCATCAAGAGGTGGCTTGCCTTGGTTGGCCATTTGTCCCTGGACTTGTTCTTCACGAACCTCTGCTTTTCCTTCCTCTTCGAGATCCTCACCGAGACCCTCTCAGTCTTCTCCGATAGTGATCGCATTCTAACGTCGCAAAAGAAAAGGCGAACGATCAACATATAGCCATAGAATCAAACACATACACACAACTAGTAGAAAACCACTCAATCAGAGGCACTAATCACATCAAACAAACAACACCTATGGCAAGATGGTCATTTTATTTATAAAAAGACTAGCTTTACCGTTACTAGAAAAGGCCTTAATATAACACATATTAACTAAAAAGGTTCTGTCTCGCAACAAATCATAACCTTCCCAAACAAAGGTGGCTAATGACCTTTGGAAACCACTAGTAGGGTCTGGTGCCAAGGTTCATTAGAAAGCATTTTAAACAAAAAAAAAGAACACAATTTCCCTATGGGTAAAATAAGCACTAGCATCAATTTAACAAGCCACTCCAGAATAATGCACATAAAAATTTGGTAAAATCACAGAGAGTAAAGCTTGACTTTATAAAGCTACAGAAATTGGATTCACTAAATTTGGGTTTACAAAATAATAGTTATGATTTTTATAAAACCAGAAATGACTTGGGGACCAAATAAATGGCCTAAATCTTTGTGTGGCTCACAAAAATACATGCAACATATCTACTGAAAGGTATTAACATTTAGAACACACATGCACTGGAATCATACACAAACAAGTTTTCAAATAGTTTTAAACATTTAAACAATGTAGAAACTAGAGCAATCCATTTTTAAAACAAACAAACATAAAAGCATAGAAAACCAGTACAAAATATACCAACAGATAGGTACTGAAATATTCGATCCACCAAAATTAGTTTGGTATTTTCTGACCTATAAAATAATTTACACAATTTTTATACTAAAAAGGTACCCTGTTTTGGTTATAAAATTCCCAGAACTAAAATACAGGTCACAAAAATATTTCCTCTGACCTAGATGTAGATAAACAATATATCTAACAGGGGGACTTGGTTTTGCTTCAAAAAGTTACTTATTTTTCAAACTAAAAATCCGGAAAGGGGCCACTGGACAAATATAGTTTTATTTGCCAAACATGTTTTAGGAAGCATCTGCAAGCGAGACCTTGACTAAAACAAAGCTATAGATCTCCTATTTACAGCAGAACTGGTTTCATACAAAATAGGGCTTTAAATCTACCACAAATAAATAAATACCCCTACTGCACCATCTAAGCAAAATTAATATCAGCACAAATCTGCAAGGGCAAACCACATGCATGCAACTAGATGTCTTCAGGAATTTGTTTAATAACCTGTATAAATTTTAATCATGCCATTTGAGTATCTGACGTATATTTGGTGAATTAAAAACTACAGCAATCAATCAGATAGGAATATACAGGAAACATAACAGGAAAAAGAAAAAGGGGCCGAAACTCGCCGGTTTGGGCCAGATCCGGCCCAGACCGGTACGACCACACGTGGGAGGTTGTGGTTCAATCGGCCATGGCGGGCCCCGCCGCCACGTAGGCCTGCATGGGCGGGCCGCATGCGGCCGTGGATCGATGATCCAAGGGCGGCTGTTGCTCGCGTCGACGACGACGAGGAACAGCGACGCGGCCACGTCCTGGCGGCGGAGGAGTGTCGAGGAGGGAAACGGGGCTCACCGAGGGTCGCTCGGGGGCGACGGAAGTGGTGCGGCGTGGAGGCGACGGGGGCGAGCCGGAGGGCAGCGCGACGTCAACCGGCCGTCGCTCCTCTGGTTGTTCTCTGGAGTCTGGACGCGCGGCCGCGGACGAGTCCAAGGTCGACGACAACGGTGAGGAACGGGAGGCTCACCGCGGCGTCTGGCGTGACGGAGAGAGGACGCGGAGCCAGAAGCGGCCCAGACGGAGACGCACGCGAACAGAGACGGCCTCCCGATGCTCCCGTCCGTCGCCTTCGTCGCGGACGAGCGAAGCTGCAGCACGGACTGTGCCCCGATGACGGCGACCGAAGGACGATTTCCTGGGACAGACAAAGGGTGGGGTTTAGATGTGAACAAGAGAGAAGAACGCAAAGAGAGATAGAGATACAGAGAAAGGAAGAGGTCAGAGAGTAGAGGCAGCGATGAGCAGCAACCACGTCCACGACGGGCTGCAGACCGACGAACCCACGTTCATCTCCTTCGGCGAGGAAAGGAACGCAGCAGGGTTCTTCTTTCAGATTTTCTGGGAGGCGAGGAGAAGCGAGAGGATGAGGACGGAGTCCTGGGAAGGCACGGAAGGACACAGGCCCGGTTTATACCGATGCCGCCGGTGCACGGTGTACGCGGTCCATGGCGAGGGTGGCGATGTCCACGGTCGTATCATTGGGCGAAAAGGGCGTTGGCTCTGGTCTCTATAGGGCTTATGGAGGGTCACATGGGAGAGGAGGTGCGGCCAGGTCGAGCCAGAGGTAGCACGCGCCCGTGAGCGTGCCAGGGCTCGACGCGGTCTGGCGGAGGTAGGGCGTCACATGGGACAGGGGGGAAAGGACAACGAGATGGCCCAGGGCTGTGCCAGGCAAGACACTGGTGCAAGGCGGTATTGAGGTCGAGAGGACGGGGCAAGGGAGGGTCGGTCGGCTCAGAGAGGGAGCGCCCAGGGCCTGCCTGCCAGGTGTTCGACGAAAGTCTACCCATCAGAGCATGGTCGGGCGAGGCTGAAAGGATGACGACAAGGCCAAAATCTGGTGGGGATTCGATCAAACAGAGGGAGAGGAGACTAGTGGCGCGATATCTCGGGCAGCTGAGCTGGTCTTGGCATTGGGACATGCCATCGGGTGTCCATGGCAAGGAGAGAGAGAGGGAGTTAGGGATAGACATGGAGGCTTCCAGGTTGGTCCTGGGAGCGAGTAGGGTCAGGGCACACGCCCTGGTACTCGGTCAGAGGAAAAAGGGAGGGCTGTAGTAATTGATCCAAGATCTTGCTAGTGACATGCATCGGTTCGTCTCACACCTTCACTTACAAATAGATACTGCCAAACAATGTACTGCAGCACGTAAAGCACTGCTGTTGTGGACCTGAGAAGGGCTCATGTGATGGAGATGTCAAGAAATGGTGGACACGGTGATTTATTAGAATAGAAGGATTTGGCTTGAAGGCTGCCATGGCATGGCATGACCCTCCTTCAAAGACACGCACAAAGAGGCCAAGGGAGGAGCACATGCAATCCGGCCATGCATTAGTGTAGGTGATCGTGTAACAAATTGGTTGTTGGATGGTGTTAAAAGATCATTTAGGGAGATGGTGATTATCAAATGGTATGACGATATAGACACAATGGTAATGGTTCCCAGAATTATTTGATGAGAAAAAGCGCAAGAAATGACATGTACACCATTTACATGCATTTTGGTAAAAAGGGAATAGACTGAAGAAAAAAAAATCTAGAAAATATTTTGAATGGAAATAATATGATGAAACATATTAGCGACATTTCCTATTTTTATTCAAGAAAAGATTACGAAATTAGTTTGGCAAAAAAAATAGAAACATTTTGGAAGTCACAAATATAGAGGTCTAGGGTTTTAAATGGTTAGCACAAATCTGAAAGTCCAAGTTTTGTAAATTGTCAATGCCAGAAGATCATGGTTTAACTTCAGAGTTTAGATTTGTTTCAAGGATGCAAAGCAAGTATCAGGGTGAGCTGGGGATGAAATGGATACTAATCATTTGGTGGGCAAATGATCTTCTACCAAGATTAAGCATAGATGGAGAGATGATATTAGATGCTAGATCAATGAGATGTATTAGTGGCAAAGACAATGCCATGGATAATTGATCACAGATCAATTAGTCCTAAAATTTAGCTTTCTTGTCTTTGGCCTTTATTAGATTTAAACAAGATAAGAAAATCCTATTTTGAAAAGCTTCAAAAAGAGAGAGAGGGTTTTAGAGGGGGAGTAGAATGAAGTATGGATCATTCCATTTTATTTTAAGGGACTAAAATTGCAAAAAGGAAGCCCCTTTTTTAGTCACACAAAATAGGGGTAGGCCATTTGGCAAATACTTGGTGTCCATAATAATTTTAGAAAATCATTTTTGTGATATTATGATCTAAGGCGATCATAGCCACTCAAAAGGAAGGGGTTTTGGAAAGATCATAAGACACATAATTTTGAGTCATAAGACAAAGCAAAGAAGTTTGGTGTTTTGTTAAAGGGGTTCAAATACTTTTGAAGAGTGAAGATTAATGTAATACAAGAGCGGCCATCGCTTAAGGGTTTTTTTTGAGACTTGAAGATGTGGTTTGGGATACTTCACTCAACACTATTCAACAACCATCACTCGTCAAACAAAGTCAAATAAGCAGTTCAATCAAAAACATACCAATACAAGCAAAATTTAAAAAGTTTTTGTTCCCCCTGATTTTTGCACTTTGGACGAATAAACAAGGTTGCAAAAGTTGAGGCGTTACACTATGGTTGAGTAATATTCAATGGTATGATATTTAAGTTGTGGTGTTATTCTTCTAGTGGTGTCATGTGAACGTCGACTACATGACACTTCACCTTTATGGGCCTAGGGGAATGCATCTTGTACTCGTTTGCCGATTGCGGGGTTGCCGGAGTGACAGAAACCTAAACCCCCGTTGGTATATCGATGCAGGAGGGATAGCAGGATCTCAGAGTTTAAGGCTGTGGTTAGATTTATTCTTAATTACTTTCTTGTAGTTGCGGATGCTTGCAAGGGGTATAATCACAAGTATGTATTAGTCCTAGGAAGGGCGGTACATTAGCATAGGTTCACCCACACAACACTTATCATAACAATGAAGATTATTTAGCCGTATGTAGCGAAAGCACTAGACTAAAATCCCGTGTGTCCTCGAGAACGTTTGGTCATTATAAGTAAACAAACCGGCTTGTCCTTTGTGCTAAAAAGGATTGGGCCACTCGCTGCAATTGTTATTCTCGCACTTTACTTACTCGTACTTTATTCAACTGTTACATCAAAACCCCCTGAATACTTGTCTGTGAGCATTTACAGTGAATCCTTCATCGAAACTGCTTGTCAACACCTTCTGCTCCTCGTTGGGATCGACATTCTTACTTATCAAAAATACTACGATACACCCCCTATACTTGTGGGTCATCAAGGGGCGTCACGAGGGGCCCATACCATAGGTCGGCGCGGCCAGGGCTTGGGCCGCGCCGCCCTATGGTTTCGCCACCTCGTGGCCCCACTTCGTTGACTCTTCGGTCTTCTGGAAGCTTCGTGGCAAAATAGGACCCTGGGCGTTGATTTCGTCCAATTCCGAGAATATTTCCTTACTAGGATTTCTGAAACCAAAAACAGCAGAAACAAAGAATCGGCACTTCGGCATCTTGTTAATAGGTTAGTTCCAGAAAATACACAAATATGACATAAAGTGTGCATAAAACATGTAGATATCATCAATAATGTGGCATGGAACATAAGAAATTATCGATACGTCGGAGACGTATCAGCATCCCCAAGCTTAGTTCCTGCTCCTCCCGAGCAGGTAAACGATAAACAAAGATAATTTCTGGAGTGACATGCCATCATAACCTTGATCATACTATTTGTAAGCATATGTAGTGAATGCAGCGATCAAAACAATGTAAATGACATGAGTAAACAAATGAATCATATAGCAAAGACTTTTCATGAATAGTACTTCAAGACAAGCATCAATAAGTCTTGCATAAGAGTTAACTCATAAAACAATAATTCATAGTAGAAGCATTGAAGCAACACAACGGAAGATTAAGTTTCAGCGGTTGCTTTCAACTTGTAACATGTATATCTCATGGATATTGTCAACATAGAGTAATATAATAAGTGCAATATGCAAGTATGTAGGAATCAATGCACAGTTCACACAAGTGTTTGCTTCTTGAGGTGGAGAGAAATAGGTGAACTGACTCAACATAAAAGTAAAAGAATGGTCCTTCAAAGAGGAAAGCATCGATTGCTATATTTGTGCTAGAGCTTTGATTTTGAAAACAAGAAACAATTTTGTCAACGGTGGTAATAAAGCATATGTATCATGTAAATTATTTCTTACAAGTTGCAAGCCTCATGCATAGTATACTAATAGTGTCCGCACCTTGTCCTAATTAGCTTGGACTACCGGGATTATCGCAATGCACATGTTTTAACCAAGTATCACAAAGGGGTACCTCTATGCCGCATGTACAAAGGTCTAAGGAGAAAGCTCGCATTGGATTTCTCGCTATTGATTATTCTCAACTTAGACATCCATACCGGGACAACATAGACAACAGATAATGGACTCCTCTTTTATGCATAAGCATGTAGCAACAATTAATTTTCTCATATGAGATTGAGGATATATGTCCAAAACTGAAACTTCCACCATGGATCATGGCTTTAGTTAGCGGCCCAATGTTCTTCTCTAACAATATGCACGCTCTAACCATAAGGTGGTAGATCGCCCTTACTTCAGACAAGACGAACATGCATATCAACTCACATGATATTCAACAAAGAGTAGTTGATGGCGTCCCCAGGAACATGGTTATCGCACAACGAGCAACTTAATAAGAGATAAAGTGCATAAGTACATATTCAATACCACAATAGTTTTTAGGCTATTTGTCCCATGAGCTATATATTGTAAAGGTGAAGAATGGAAATTTAAAGGTAGCACTCAAGCAATTTACTTTGGAATGGCGGAGAAATACCATGTAGTAGGTAGGTATGGTGGACACAAATGGCATAGTGGTTGGCTCAAGTATTTTGGATGCATGAGAAGTATTCCCTCTCGATACAAGGTTTAGGCTAGCAAGGCTATTTGAAACAAACACAAGGATGAAGCGGTGCAGCAAAACTCACATAAAAGACATATTGAAAACATTATAAGACTCTACACCGTCTTCCTTGTTGTTCAAACTCAATACTAGAAATTATCTAGACCTTAGAGAGACCAAATATGCAAACCAAATTTTAGCATGCTCTATGTATTTCCTCATTAATGGGTCCAAAGTATATGATGCAAGAGCTTAAACATGAGCACAACAATTGCCAAGTATCACATTATCCAAGACATTATAGCAATTACTACATGTAGCATTTTCCAATTCCAACCATATAACAATTTAACGAAGAAGAAACTTCGCCATGAATATTATGAGCAGAGCCTAAGGACATACTTGTCCATATGCAACAGCGGAGCGTGTCTCTCTCCCACACAATGAATGCTAGGATCCATTTTATTCAAATAAAACAAAAACAAAAACAAACCGACGCTCCAAGCAAAGCACATAAGATGTGATGGAATAAAAATATAGTTTCAGGGGAGGAACCTGATAATGTTGTCGATGAAGAAGGGGATGCCTTGGGCATCCCCAAGCTTAGACGCTTGATTCTTCTTGATATATGCAGGGGTGAACCACCCGGGCATCCCCAAACTTAGAGCTTTCACTCTCCTTGATCATGTTGTATCATCTCCCTCTCTTGATCCTTCAAAACTTCCTCCACACCAAACTTAGAACAACTCATTAGAGGGTTAGTGCACAATCAAAATAAACATGTTCAGAGGTGACATAATCATTCTTAACACTTCTGGACATTGCACAAAGCTACTGAAAGTCAATGGGATCGAAATATCCATCGAACATAACAAAACAGGCAATGCGAAATAAAAGGCAGAATCTATCAAAACAGAACAGTTCGTATTGACGAATTTTATTGAGGCACCAGACTTGCTCAAATGAAAATGCTCAAATTTAATGAAAGTTGCGTACATATCTGAGGATCACTCACGTAAATTGGCATAATTTTCTGAGTTACCTACAGAGAATTTTTCCCAGATTCGTGACAACAAAGAAATCTGTTTCTGCGCAGTAATCCAAATCTAGTATGAACTTTACTATCAACGACTTTACTTGGCACAACAAAACACTAAACTAAGATAAGGAGAGGTTGCTACAGTAGTAAACAACTTCCAAGACACAAATATAAAACAAAGTACTGTAGTAAAAACATGGGTTGTCTCCCATAAGCGCTTTTCTTTAACGCCTTTCAGCTAGGCGCAGAAAGTGTATATCAAGTATTATTGAAGGATGGTGCATCTACAGCGGGATGTGGAGTTTTCTCAACCAGGCATAGTATATTAGATACATAAGTTTTAGCGTCCCCCTTTTCATTAGTCTTGGGCTTGCTACTCTCATCAAACAAATTTTCAGGAACAAGCCAAGCATAGTTATTTTCTAGTGCATCATTCATCGCTAGGAGCTTACATGGTATTGGTGCTTTGATCTCCCCACCATCATTAATATTATTAGTGTACTTTATTCTATCCATATCCATTTTTTCAAGGAGACTAACAAAATTGGTGTGAGAACCAAGCATATTATATTTAGCAAAGACCTTTCGAGCCTCTCTTGCTAGACCACCAAATTCTCTAAGAAGGGTTTCTAAAACAAAATCTTTCTTTTCCCCTTCTTCCATATCACCGAGTGTAAGAAACATGTGTTGGATTATAGGATTGAGATTAACAAATTTAGTTTCCAACATGCGAACTAAAGCAGCAGCAGCAATTTCATAAGTAGGAGCAAGATCTACCAAGTGTCTATCTTCAAAATCGTCAACGGTACTAACATGGTTGAAAAATTCTTCTATATTATTTCTCCCAATTATAGACCCGCGCCCTACCGGCATGTTTTTTACGGTAAAATTAAAAGGAAACATAATGAAATAAGTAAAGTAAATGCAAGTAACTAATTTTTTTGTGTTTTTGATATAGCAAACAAGATAGCAAATAAAGTAAAACTAGCAACTAATTTTTTTGTATTTTGATTTAGTGCAGCAAACAAAGTAGTAATAAAAACTAAGAAAGACAAAAACAAAGTAAAGAGATTGGGATGTGGAGACTCCCCTTGCAGCGTGTCTTGATCTCCCCGGCAACGGCGCCAGAAATTTAGCTTGACACGCGTACAGCACGCGACCGTTGGGAACCCCAAGTGGAAGGTGTGATGCGTACAAAGAAGAAGTTTCCCTCGCTAGAAACCAAGGTTTATCGAACCAGTAGGAGTCAAGAAGCACGTTGAAGGTTGATGGTGGCGAGATGTAGTGCGGCGCAACACCAGGGATTCCGGCGCCAACGTGGAACCTGCACAACACAAACCAAGTACTTTGCCCCAACGAAACAGCGAGGTTGTCAATCTCACCGGCTTGCTGTAACAAAGGATTAGATGTATAGTGTGGATGATGATTGATTGCAGAAAACAGTAGAACAAGTATTGCAGCAGATTGTATTTCAGTATAGAGAATTGGACCGGGTTCCACAGTTCACTAGAGGTGTCTCTCCCATAAGATAAACATCATGTTGGGTGAACAAATTACAGTTGGGCAATTGACAAATAAAGAGGGCATGACCATGCACATACATATTATGATGAGTATAGTGAGATTTAATTGGGCATTACGACAAAGTACATAGACCGCTATCCAGCATGCATCTATGCCTAAAAAGTCCACCTTCAGGTTATCATCCGAACCCCTTCCAGTATTAAGTTGCTAACAACAGACAATTGCATTAAGTATTGCGCGTAATGTAATCAGTAGCTACATCCTCGAACATAGCACCAATGTTTTATCCCTAGTGGCAACAGCACATCCATAATCTTAGAGATTTCTGTCACTTCCCCAGATTCACGGAGACATGAACCCACTATCGAGCATAAATACTCCCTCTTGGAGTTAATAGCAAAAACTTGGCCAGAGCCTCTACTAATAACGGAGAGCATGCAAGATCATAAACAACACATAGATATAAATTGATAATCAACATAACATGGTAATCTCTATTCATCGGATCCCAACAAACACAACATATAGAATTACAGATAGATGATCTTGATCATATTCGGCAGCTCACAAGACCCGACAATTAAGCACAATGAGGAGAAGACAACCATCTAGCTACTGCTATGGACCCATAGTCCAGGGGTAGACTACTCACACATCACTCCGGAGGCGACCATGGCGGCGTAGAGTCCTCCGGGAGATGATTCCCCTCTCCGGCAGGGTGCCGGAGGCGATCTCCTGAATCCCCCGAGATGGGATTGGCGGCGGCGGCGTCTCTGGAAGGTTTTCCGTATCGTGGCTCTCGGTACTGGGGGTTTCGCGACAAAGGCTATTTGTAGGCGGAAGGGCAGGTCAAGGGGCGTCACGAGGGGCCCACACCATAGGTCGGCGTGGCCAGGGCTTGGGCCGCGCCGCCCTATGGTTTCGCCACCTCGTGGCCCCAATTCGTTGACTCTTCGGTCTTCTGGAAGCTTCGTGGCAAAATAGGACCCTGGGCGTTGATTTCGTCCAATTCCGAGAATATTTCCTTACTAGGATTTCTGAAACCAAAAACAGCAGAAAACAAAGAATCGGCACTTCGGCATCTTGTTAATAGGTTAGTTCCAGAAAATGCACAAATATGACATAAAGTGTGCATAAAACATGTAGATATCATCAATAATGTGGCATGGAACATAAGAAATTATCGATACGTCGGAGACGTATCATTATCGCATATGGGAGATAAAGTATTATCAGAGCAAATTTTCTCCCCTAAAGATGGGAAGCTAAAAAGATCATAAAAACTAGCTTCCCCAAGCTTAGACTTTTCCATAGCATTAGCAGTAATTGCGTTCATACTAATAACATTGCTACTAGCATGCAAATGAGGTTCCATAGGTTTTTTAATTTTCGCATCAAACAATTCATGTCTTAACTCAGGAAAAAGATTAAAAAGCTCACTAATTTTTTTGTTGTTTTCCATTATGCCTAACTAGTGAAAAATAAAAACAAGAAACAAAAAGATGCAATTGCAGAATCTAAAGGAAATAACTTTGAGCACTCACACAGCGGCAACAGTGCTAGGAAATAGCTTAGTAGTCGGAGGATGTGAATACCTTTTACCTTAGCTTCCCGGCAACGGCGCCAGAAAATAGCTTCGAGCACTCACACACCGGCAACAGTGCTAGGAAATAGCTTAGTAGTCGGAGGATGTGAATACCTTTTACCTTACCTCCCCGGCAACGGCTCCAGAAAATAGCTTGATGTCTACGCACGCTTCTATTCCTGTAGACAGTGTTGGGCCTCCAAGAGCAGAGGTTCGTACAACAGCAGCAAGTTTCCCTTAAGTGTCAACACCCGGATTTTTAAGTCCGGATGCCTATTATGTCATACATCGCAATCCCAGGAAATTGTTGTTGCGAGGCATAATAGTTAAGTATCACAGTCATCATTCATTACAAACCATAATGTCTTACAAATTGGAATCACATGATCCATATTACACAAATAGTTGATCTATTGATCAACGAACAAACACAAGTTCATAGCGGAAGCGTAAGATACAAGGACTCTCTAGTCCACAGGCCAACGCTTGACGTTAGAAGCTCCTAGTTGTGGTAGACGTCCTGCTGATCGTCATCCTCGTACTGCTGCTCGGCTTCATAGTCTGGCCATTTGAATAGCCAGGGACAAAGCCATGAGTACTTTACGTACTCGCAATCTAATACTAATGTAAGTACTAGCATTTCTATTGAGAGTGTTCTAAGCTCTAAGGTTATTTGCATAAAGCCAATTTTAGTTGAGAAACCTTTTTAGTAAATAACTCCTCATGTGCTAACTAACTCAAGTGGGAACATTAGTGTCATTCCCACAACTCTGTTGTGATTCAAATTCAAAGTCACTGTTCAAGTTCAAGTTCAAATTCACCAGTCACAAAGATATAAATTTTGATGACGGAAACAGTATGGCCTTTCCAATTGTCCATATCCGCGGATGCGGCTATTCGAATAGGTTTACACTTTGCAGAGGTTGCACACTTGTGCCACAACATTTGATTACATCCGTCAGGGATAAACCCCGAATAACCGTAACTCAGTACGCGGATCATCAACCGTTAACCTTTCACTTACACACCCTAGTATAGGCACCTCTCCCCATGAGCTTGGCCTCCCGGTGAAAACCAACTCTTAACCCGGGAACTGCACAGGGCTTGGCCGTACGATTCACCTCAATTCACATCCTGTCTCAACAACGGAGGCAGCCTCAAGCATAACCCCTATGACATGTGTTCAGAGGGAACCCATACTAAGACACATAAATTTCCAGCTAAGCCCTACTCATAATCAGGTATTGTGGGGGTACTCAAGAATTGGAATGGTATCGCATTCAACTCAATCATCAGTTTTAGTCATTTCACCAAGTCAAATTCATGTCATATTCACCTTCAAAATCTTTCAATGGAAATGACTCACCATTCCAAGGTTTTCAACATCATCATTTCACAAACACATGTTCCCATCTAGAGTAGTCATTTTTAATTTAGCACTAGCATCTAGGTATGAGGGGTGCTAAGTACTTTGCTTTGCTTCTAGGCTAAATTTGATACTCTTGTACTAATCCAATACTAACCAAGTGAATCATGAATCAAAAAGTACTTTGACAAAACAAAAGTAAATAAAGCTTGGAAAGTAAAGCTGGGAAATAGGATCATAAGCATTAAAGTAAATGGGGTAATGCCTTGCTCATGGTGATCTTTGCACTTTGCAAGAGTATTATCTTGCCTTTGTTGGGGAATTGGTCAAAGTGGTCTTCTTCTCCTTGGAAGTAGACCTCCTCCTCCTCTTGATACTCCTCGGTACTAGCGTCTAAAATGCGAATACGGGGTACATAATCATCATACCAAACTTATTTACTAAACTAGGCACACTCATGATGCACACACTTAATCTAGCATCACACATTACTATTAAGTTGGTGGATGTGTTCTTCTTATTATTTAAGAAAAATAATTTCCTCTCATACTAATTTGGATGTTATTTTTAATTACTTAGAGAAATAATTTCCTCTCATTATATTATTAAGATTTAATTTCTCTCATGAATAATCTGTGACCTAGGTTGACCAAAGTCAACCTCTTCACACTTATCATTTTAAGAAAAAGATTTAAATGAGGTAAGCACCTCATACCCTTTTAATCCTAGCATGTAAAGATTTAATATCACCAACAATTCATATGAGACCTAAATGACCAGAGTCTCCACCTCATTTTGAATTGGTGGTGACAAGATTTAAATGAGAGAAACACTCCCATATGATTTCTTAATAGTTTTGGACAATATCTTTGACTAGAATTAGCCATAAAGTCCTTTAATTCAACTAGGCCATGATCATTCAAAGTAATCATGGCATATTTTTGCAGAAACAATTAGTATAAGTGTAATGTGATTTATAGGAGTTGGAATTAACTTAAAAGCATTTATGGTTGATTTTTAATAATTATTCTAAAGCAGAAAAGTCCCTGCCTTGTTTATTTTCTCACTTTAATTCTATAATAGATCTAGGGTTCAATCCAGTGGCATTGTGTAGATAATTTCTTAAGGTTTCCAAATATAAAAAATTTGTAAAATTTGGCCAAGTAGATTTGTCCCTATTAAATTCCAAAGTTAACATCAGATTGCATTATTTTCCTATTTTTCATATTTGGATTTGAATCGTGGGCTGGCGGGAAATAAAAAGGGTCGTGCCAAACGAGAGGGAAGTGGGCCGGCCCAGCTTCGCAGCGGGCCAGCTGACATGGTGGGGACCACCTGTCATTGAGATTTTTCCAGCGAAACGGTACGAGCGAGGATGGCCGTGCGATTAGAAGGGAGATCGACGGCCCAGAGAGGTCGTCTTCTCCGGCGAGAGGGAGGCTTACGGGAGGCGGAGGTAGGGGGTCGGCGAGCTCGTCGGAGCTCCGGCGGTCGTCGGAGATGTGCGCAGGTACGTTGTCGTCGATGAGGAAGCCAACGGTAGCAGTGGCGTCTCCTGGGGCAGCCTCCTCCTCCGGCGAACTCCGTGTACTGGCGGCGGCGGTGATCTTGCAATTCGAGCTATGCAGTGGCTAATCGAACAAATTGAGGTGTCGAGGAGAGTTGTGGTGAGGAGAGGAAGAGATTGGTGTGTGATGGCGTGTAACTCACACGTTCGTTGGGAACCCCAAGAGGAAGGTATGATGCGCACAGCAGCAAGTTTTCCCTCAGAAAGAAACCAAGGTTTATCGAACCAGGAGGAGCCAAGAAGCACGTTGAAGGTTGATGGCGGCGGGATGTAGTGCGGCGCAACACCAGGGATTCCGGCGCCAACGTGGAACCTGCACAACACAACCAAAGTACTTTGCCCCAACAAAACAGTGAGGTTGTCAATCTCACCGGCTTGCTATAACAAAGGATTAACCGTATTGTGTGGAAGATGATTGTTTGCAGAAAACAGTAGAACAAGTATTGCAGTAGATTGTATTTCAGTAAAGAGAATTGGACCGGGGTCCACAGTTCACTAGAGGTGTCTCTCCCATAAGATAAACAGCATGTTGGGTGAACAAATTACAGTTGGGCAATTGACAAATAAAGAGAGCATGAC
The DNA here is from genome assembly GCF_019359855.2 of Lolium perenne. NCBI lineage: Eukaryota > Viridiplantae > Streptophyta > Magnoliopsida > Poales > Poaceae > Lolium > Lolium perenne. The sequence goes on from NC_067245.2 coordinate 196,942,831, forward strand.
CATGCACATACATATCATGATGAGTATTGTGAGATTTAATTGGGCATTACGACAAAGTACATAGACCGCCATCCAACTGCATCTATGCCTAAAAAGTCCACCTTCAGGTTATCATCCGAACCCCCTCCAGTATTAAGTTGCAAAGCAACAGACAATTGCATTAAGTATGGTGCGTAATGTAATCAACAACTACATCCTTAGACATAGCATCAATGTTTTATCCCTAGTGGCAACAGCACAACACAACCTTAGAACTTTACATCATCGTCCCAGGTGTCAATGCAGGCATGAACCCACTATCGAGCATAAATACTCCCTCTTGGAGTTACAAGCATCTACTTGGCCAGAGCATCTACTAGTAACGGAAAGCATGCAAGATCATAAATAACACGTAGATATAACTTTGATAATCAACATAACAAGTATTCTCTATTCATCGGATCCCAACAAACGCAACATATAGAATTACAGATAGATGATCTTGATCATGTTAGGCAGCTCACAAGATCCGACAATGATAGCACAATGGGGAGAAGACAACCATCTAGCTACTGCTATGGACCCATAGTCCAGGGGTAGACTACTCACACATCACACCGGAGGCGACCATGGCGGCGTAGAGTCCTCCGGGAGATGATTCCCCTCTCCGGCACGGTGCCGGAGGCGATCTCCTGGATCCCCCGAGATGGGATCGGCGTTGGCGGCGTCTCTGGAAGGTTTTCCGTATCGTGGCTCTCGGTACTGGGGGTTTCGTCACGGAGGCTTTAAGTAGGCGGAAGGGCAAGTCAAGGGGCGGCACGGGGGGCCCACACCATAGGCCGGCGCGGCCAGGAGTGGGGCCGCGCCGCCCTAGGGTTTGGCCACCCCGTGGCCCCTCTTCGTCTCGTCTTCGGACTTCTGGAAGCTTCGTGGAAAAATAGGCCCCTGGGCTTTGATTTCGTCCAATTCCGAGAATATTTCCTTACTAGGATTTCTGAAACCAAAAACAGCAGAAACAAAGAATCGGCACTTCGGCATCTTGTTAATAGGTTAGTTCCAGAAAATGCACGAATATGACATAAAGTGTGCATAAAACATGTAGATAACATCAATAATGTGGCATGGAACATAAGAAATTATCGATACGTCGGAGACGTATCAGCATCCCCAAGCTTAGTTCTGCTCGTCCCGAGCAGGTAAAACGATAACACAGATAATTTCTGGAGTGACATGCCATCATAATCTTGATCATACTATTTGTAAAGCATATGTAGTGAATGCAGCGATCAAAACAATATATATGACATGAGTAAACAAGTGAATCATAAAGCAAAGACTTTTCATGAATAGCACTTCAAGACAAGCATCAATAAGTCTTACATAAGAGTTAACTCATAAAGCAATAATTCAAAGTAAAGGCATTGAAGCAACACAAAAGAAGATTAAGTTTCAGCGGTTGCTTTCAACTTGTAACATGTATATCTCATGGATATTGTCAACATAGAGTAATATAATAAGTGCAATAAGCAAGTATGTAGGAATCAATGCATAGTTCACACAAGTGTTTGCTTCTTGAGGTGGAGAGAAATAGGTGAACTGACTCAACATTGAAAGTAAAAGAATGGTCCTCCATAGAGGAAAAGCATCGATTGCTATATTTGTGCTAGAGCTTTGATTTTGAAAACATGAAACAATTTTGTCAACGGTAGTAATAAAGCATATGCATCATGTAAATTATATCTTATAAGTTGCAAGCCTCATGCATAGTGTACTAATAGTGCCCGCACCTTGTCCTAATTAGCTTGGACTACCGGATCATCACAATGCACTGTTTTTACCAAGTGTCACAAAGGGGTACCTCTATGCCGCCTGTACAAAGGTCTAAGGAGAAAGCTCGCATTGGATTTCTCGCTATTGATTATTCTTCAACTTAGACATCCATACCGGGACAACATAGACAACAGATAATGGACTCCTCTTTTATGCATAAGCATGTAACAACAATTAATAATTTTCTCATTTGAGATTGAGGATATATGTCCAAAACTGAAACTTCCACCATGGATCATGGCTTTAGTTAGCGGCCCAATGTTCTTCTCTAACATATGCATGCTTAACCATATGGTGGTAGATCTCTCTTACTTCAGACAAGACGGACATGCATAGCAACTCACATGAAATTCAACAATGAATAATTGATGGCGTCCCCAGTGAACATGGTTATCGCACAACAAGCAACTTAATAAGAGATAAAGTGCATAATTACATATTCAATACCACAATAGTTTTTAAGCTATTTGTCCCATGAGCTATATATTGCAAAGGTGAATGATGGAATTTTTAAAGGTAGCACTCAAGCAATTTACTTTGGAATGGCGGAAAATACCATGTAGTAGGTAGGTATGGTGGACACAAATGGCATAGTGGTTGGCTCAAGTATTTTGGATGCATGAGAAGTATTCCCTCTCGATACAAGGTTTAGGCTAGCAAGGTTATTTGAAACAAACACAAGGATGAACCGGTGCAGCAAAACTCACATAAAAGACATATTGAAAACATTATAAGACTCTACACCGTCTTCCTTGTTGTTCAAACTCAATACTAGAAATCATCTAGACCTTAGAGAAACCAAATATGCAAACCAAATTTTAGCATGCTCTATGTATTTCTTCATTAATTAGTGCAAAGCATATGATGCAAGAGCTTAATCATGAGCACAACAATTGCCAAGTATCACATTACCCAAGACATTTATAGCAATTACTACATGTATCATTTTCCAATTCCAACCATATAACAATTTAACGAAGGAGAAACTTCGCCATGAATACTATGAGTAGAAACCAAGGACATACTTGTCCATATGCTACAGCGGAGCGTGTCTCTCTCCCATAAAGTGAATGCTAGGATCCATTTTATTCAAACAAAACAAAAAACAAAAACAAACCGACGCTCCAAGAAAAAGCACATAAGATGTAATGGAATAAAAATATAGTTTCAGGGGAGGAACCTGATAATGTTGTCGATGAAGAAGGGGATAACTTGGGCATCCCCAAGCTTAGACGCTTGAGTCTTCTTAATATATGCAGGGGTGAACCACCGGGGCATCCCCAAGCTTAGAGCTTTCACTCTCCTTGATCATGTTGCATCATACTCCTCTCTTGATCCTTGAAAACTTCCTCCACACCAAACTCGAAACAACTCATTAGAGGGTTAGTGCACAATATAAATTGACATATTCAGAGGTGACACAATCATTCTTAACACTTCTGGACATTGCATAATGCTACTGGATATTAGTGGATCAAAGAAATTCATCCAACATAGCAAAAGAGGCAATGCGAAATAAAAGGCAGAATCTGTCAAAACAGAACAGTTCGTATTGACGAATTTTAAAATGGCACCAGACTTGCTCAAATGAAAATTCTCAAATTGAATGAAAGTTGCGTACATATCTGAGGATCATGCACGTAAATTGGCTTAATTTTCTGAGCTACCTACAGGGAGGTGGACCCAGATTCGTGACAGCAAAGAAATCTGGAACTGTGCAGTAATCCAAATCTAGTACTTACTTTTCTATCAACGGCTTAATTTGGCACAACAAAACACAAAACTAAGATAAGGAGAGGTTGCTACAGTAGTAAACAACTTCCAAGACACAAAATAAAAACAAAGTACTGTAGGTAAAAACATGGGTTATCTCCCATAAGCGCTTTTCTTTAACGCCTTTCAGCTAGGCGCAGAAAGTGTGTATCAAGTATTATCAAGAGATGGTGTATCGTTATTATGAGCTCCCCCATCCGCAGTGGTACTAAGGGCTTTGTCAATTTTAGGCCTATAATAATACTTCTTTGGTTTAGGCACTTTAGAGACATACATAAACTTTTGCTCCTTACCCACATAAGCTTTCTCCTTATATTTAAGAGAAGAAAATGTTGAACCCAAGGTTCCCATAGCCTTTTCAAGTTCATCAATCCTATTGATTTGATCATCATGGACAACACAAGTTCCTAGGACACTAATTATTTCATCAATTCCTCCTAAGGATTTATCAAGTTCATTAGTTTTATCAAGTAACATTTCCAATTCAGCTTCAATACTTGAAAAAAATTTCTCTATGGTTTCCAATTTTTTCATAACATCTTCAAGAGAGATTTCAGTTTTAACTTTATCAACAGGGGGTATTCCAAATAGACTCTCAATAATGCAGCTAGCTTCTAATGCAGGGGTACTTAAGAAGTTACCTCCTGCGAGACAATCAAGAACATGCCTATTCCAGCTAGAGATACCAACATAAAAATTCCTGAGTAAAATAGTGGTGGAGTGTTTCTTAGTGCACCTATTATGGGCATTACTAATTCTATACCAAGCATCTCTTAAACATTCTCCCCCTTGTTGCTTAAACGAACGAACTTCAACTTCAGGATTACTCATTTTAGCAGTAGTAAATAAAGCAAACTAGATAAAGTAAATGCAAGTAAACTAATTTTTTTGTGTTTTTGATATAGCAAACAAGATAGTAAACAAAGTAAAACTAGCAACTAATTTTTTTGTATTTTGATTTAGTGCAGCAAACAAAGTAGTAAATAAAACTAAGCAAGACAAAAACAAAGTAAAGAGATTGAGAAGTGGAGACTCCCCTTGCAGTGTGTCTTGATCTCCCCGGCAACGGCGCCGGAAAATATGCTTGATGGCGTGTATTTCACACGTTCGTTGGGCAACCCCAAGAGGAAGGTATGATGCGCACAGCAGCAAGTTTTCCTCGTAAAAGAAACCAAGGTTTATCGAACCAGGAGGAGCCAAGAAGCACGTTGAAGGTTGATGTCGGCGAGATGTAGTGCGGCGCAACACCAGGGATTCCGGCGCCAACGTGGAACCTGCACAACACAACCAAAGTACTTTGCCCCAACGAAACAGTGAGGTTGTCAATCTCACCGGCTTGCTGTAACAAAGGATTAACCGTATTGTGTGGAAGATGATTGTTTGCGTAAAAACAGTAGAACAAGTATTGCAAGAGATTGTATTTCAGTAAAGAGAATTGGACCGGGGTCCACAGTTCACTAGAGGTGTCTCTCCCATAAGACGAACAGCATGTTGGGTGAACAAATTACAGTTGGGCAATTGACAAATAAAGAGAGCATGACCATGCACATACATATCATGATGAGTATAGTGAGATTTAATTGGGCATTACGACAAAGTACATAGACCGCCATCCAACTGCATCTATGCCTAAAAAGTCCACCTTCAAAGTTATCATCCGAACCCCTCCAGTATTAAGTTGCAAAGCAACAGACAATTGCATTAAGTATGGTGCGTAATGTAATCAACAACTACATCCTTAGACATAGCATCAATGTTTTATCCCTAGTGGCAACAGACAACACAACCTTAGAACTTTCTCACATCGTCCTGTGTGTTAATGCAGGCATGAACCCACTATCGAGCATAAGTACTCCCTCTTGGAGTTACAAGCATCTACTTGGCCAGAGCATCTACTAGTAACGGAGAGCATGCAAGATCATAAACAACACATAAGCATAACTTTGATAATCAACATAACAAGTATTCTCTATTCATCGGATCCCAACAAACGCAACATATAGAATTACAGATAGATGATCTTGATCATGTTAGGCAGCTCACAAGATCCGACAATGATAGCACAATGGGGAGAAGACAACCATCTAGCTACTGCTATGGACCCATAGTCCAGGGGTAGACTACTCACACATCACACCGGAGGCGACCATGGCGGCGTAGAGTCCTCCGGGAGATGATTCCCCTCTCCGGCAGGGTGCCGGAGGCGATCTCCTGGATCCCCCGAGATGGGATCGGCGGCGGCGGCGTCTCTGGAAGGTTTTCCGTATCGTGGTTCTCGGTCCTGGGGGTTTCGTCACGGAGACTTTTTATAGGCGAAAGGGCAGGTCAAGAGGCGGCACGGGGGTCCCACACCACAGGGCCGCGCGGCCAAGGGGGGGGCCGCGCCGCCCTAGGGTGTGGCCCCCTTGTCGCCCCTCTTCGTCTCTCCTTCGGACTTCTGGAAGCTTCGTGGAAAAATAGGCCCCTGGGCTTTGATTTCGTCCAATTCCGAGAATATTTCCTTACTAGGATTTCTGAAACCAAAAACAGCAGAAAAAGAATCGGCACTTCGGCATCTTGTTAATAGGTTAGTTCCAGAAAATGCACGAATATGACATAAAGTGTGCATAAAACATGTAGATAACATCAATAATGTGGCATGGAACACAAGAAATTATCGATACGTCGGAGACGTATCAGCATCCCCAAGCTTAGTTCTGCTCGTCCCGAGCAGGTGTAAAACGATAACACGTATAATTTCTGGAGTGACATGCCATCATAATCTTGATCATACTATTTGTAAAGCATATGTAGTGAATGCAGCGATCAAAACAATGTATATGACATGAGTAAACAAGTGAATCATAAAGCAAAGACTTTTCATGAATAGCACTTCAAGACAAGCATCAATAAGTCTTGCATAAGAGTTCACTCATAAAGCAATAATTCAAAGTAAAGGTATTGAAGCAACACAAAAGAAGATTAAGTTTCAGCTGTTGCTTTCAACTTGTAACATGTATATCTCATGGATATTGTCAACATAGAGTAATATAATAAGTGCAATAAGCAAGTATGTAGGAATCAATGCATAGTTCACACAAGTGTTTGCTTCTTGAGGTGGAGAGAAATAGGTGAACTGACTCAACATTGAAAGTAAAAGAATGGTCCTCATTGAGGAAAAGCATCGATTGCTATATTTGTGCTAGAGCTTTGATTTTGAAAACATGAAACAATTTTGTCAACGGTAGTAATAAAGCATATGCATCATGTAAATTATATCTTATAAGTTGCAAGCCTCATGCATAGTGTACTAATAGTGCCCGCACCTTGTCCTAATTAGCTTGGACTACCTGGATTATCACCGCAATACATATGCTTTAACCAAGTATCACAAAGGGGTACCTCTATGCCGCCTGTACAAAGGTCTAAGGAGAAAGCTCGCATTGGATTTCTCGCTTTTGATTATTCTCAACTTAGACATCCATACCGGGACAACACAGACAACAGATAATGGACTCCTCTTTTAATGCTTTAAGCATTCAACAACAATTAATTCTTTTCTCATTAGAGATTTGAGGATTGTTGTCCAAAACTGAAACTTCCACCATGGAACATGGCTTCGGTTAGCGGCCCGATGTTCTTCTCTCACAATATGCATGCTCAAACCATTCAACTCAGTGTAGATCGCCCTTACTTCAGACAAGACGAACATGCATAGCAACTCACATGAAATTCAACCAATGAATAGTTGATGGCGTCCCCAGTAAGCGTGGTTATCGCACAACAAGCAACTTAATAAGAGATAAAGTGCATAATTACATATTCAATACCACAATAGTTTTTAAGCTATTTGTCCCATGAGCTATATATTGCAAAGGTGAATGATGGAATTTTAAAGGTAGCACTCAAGCAATTTACTTTGGAATGGCGGAAAATACCATGTAGTATAGGTAGGTATGGTGGACACAAATGGCATAGTGGTTGGCTCAAGTATTTTGGATGCATGAGAAGTATTCCCTCTCGATACAAGGTTTAGGCTAGCAAGGCTTATTTGAAACAAACACAAGGATGAACCGGTGCAGCAAAACTCACATAAAAGACATATTGAAAACATTATAAGACTCTACACCGTCTTCCTTGTTGTTCAAACTCAATACTAGAAATTATCTAGACCTTAGAGAAACCAAATATGCAAACCAAATTTTAGCATGCTCTATGTATTTCTTCATTAATGGGTGCAAAGCATATGATGCAAGAGCTTAATCATGAGCACAACAATTGCCAAGTATCACATTACCCAAGACATTTATAGCAATTACTACATGTATCATTTTCCAATTCCAACCATATAACAATTTAACGAAGAAGAAACTTCGCCATGAATACTATGAGTAGAAACCAAGGACATACTTGTCCATATGCTACAGCGGAGCGTGTCTCTCTCCCATAAAGTGAATGCTAGGATCCATTTTATTCAAACAAAACAAAAAACAAAAACAAACCGACGCTCCAAGAAAAAGCACATAAGATGTGATGGAATAAAAATATAGTTTCAGGGGAGGAACCTGATAATGTTGTCGATGAAGAAGGGGATGCCTTGGGCATCCCCAAGCTTAGACGCTTGAGTCTTCTTGATATATGCAGGGGTGAACCACCGGGTGCATCCCCAAGCTTAGAGCTTTCACTCTCCTTGATCATGTTGCATCATACTCCTCTCTTGATCCTTGAAAACTTCCTCCACACCAAACTCGAAACAACTCATTAGAGGGTTAGTGCACATTATAAATTGACATATTCAGAGGTGACACAATCATTCTTAACACTTCTGGACATTGCATAATGCTACTGGACATTAGTGGATCAAAGAAATTCATCCAACATAGCAAAAGAGGCAATGCGAAATAAAAGGCAGAATCTGTCAAAACAGAACAGTTCGTATTGATGAATTTTAAAATGGCACCAGACTTGCTCAAATGAAAATGCTCAAATTGAATGAAAGTTGCGTACATATCTGAGGATCATGCACGTAAATTGGCATAATTTTCTGAGCTACCTACAGGGAGGTGGACCCAGATTCGTGACAGCAAAGAAATCTGGAACTGTGCAGTAATCCAAATCTAGTACTTACTTTTCTATCAACGGCTTAACTTGGCACAACAAAACACAAAACTAAGATAAGGAGAGGTTGCTACAGTAGTAAACAACTTCCAAGACACAAAATAGAAACAAAGTACTGTAGGTAAAAACATGGGTTGTCTCCCATAAGCGCTTTTCTTTAACGCCTTTCAGCTAGGCGCAGAAAGTGTGTATCAAGTATTATCAAGAGATGAAGTGTCAACATCATAATTTGTTCTCATAATAGAATCAAAAGGTACCTTCATTCTCTTTCTAGGGAAATGTTCCATACCTTTCTTGAGAGGAAATTGATATTTTATATTACCTTCCTTCATATCAATGATAGCACCAACAGTTCGAAGAAAAGGTCTTCCCAATATAATGGGACAAGATGCATTGTATTCAATATCCAAGACAACAAAATCAACAGGAACAAGATTATTGTTAACGGTAATGCGAACATTATCAACTTTACCCAAAGGTTTCTTTGTAGAATGATCAGCAAGATTAACATCCAAATAACAATTTTTCAGCGGTGGCAAGTCAAGCATATTATAAATTTTCTTAGGCATAACAGAAATACTTGCACCAAGATCACATAAAGCATTACAATCAAAATCTTTAATCTTCATCTTAATGATGGGCTCCCAACCATCCTCTAGCTTTTTAGGAATAGAGGCTTCACGCTCTAATTTCTCTTCTCTAGCTTTTATGAGAGCATTTGTAATATGATGCGTGAAAGCCAAATTTATAGCACTGGCATTAGGACTTTTAGCAAGTTTTTGCAAGAACTTTATAACTTCAGAGATGTGGCAATCATCAAAATTCAAACCATTATAATCTAAAGCAATGGGATCATCATCCCCAATGTTGGAAAAAATTTCAGCAGCTTTATCACAGGCAATTTCAGCAGTTTTAGCAGTTTCAGGCAATTTTTCGCGCTTTGCATTCGAAGTGGAAACATTGCTAACACCAATTCTTTTATTAGTATGAGTAGGAGGTGCAGCAACATGTGTAGCATTAGCATTACTAGTGGTGGTAATAGTCCAAACTTTAGCTATATTCTTTTCTTTAGCTAGTTTTTCATTTTCTTCTCTATCCCACCTAGCACGCAGTTCAGCCATTAATCTTATATTCTCATTAATTCTAACTTGAATGGCATTTGCTGTAGTAGTAATTTTATCATCTAAATCCTTAGGTTTAGCAGCCATTTTATTAATTAAAGAAGATTGTGATGCAGACATGTATGAGATTCGGTTTTCAGCATTAGCAAGTTTAGTTTGCAACCCCGAGATCTCCCTATTCAGATTTTCAAGTTGATTCCCTATATTCTTCAACAAGGTAGATTGCTCATTCAAAGTTTTAGTAAACAATTTATTTTGCTCATATTGTGATTGCATAAAGCTCTTAGTGGATCTTTCGATTTCTAGTATCTTCTCTTCATTAGGTGAAACATATCTACCATGAGAATTACCACTAGCAGGATATGGCCTAGAATCATTGTAATTGTTATTTTTAATGAAATTCACATCAACATATTCTTTTTGAGCAACCAATGACGCTAACGGAACATTATTATAATTAACATTAGGCCTACCACTCGCAAGCATAGACATAATAGCATCAATCTTATCACTCAAGGAAGAGGTTTCTTCGACAGAATTTACCTTCTTACCTTGTGGAGCTCTTTCCGTGTGCCATTCAGAGTAGTTGATCATCATATTATCAAGAAGCTTTGTTGCTTCACCAAGAGTGATGGACATAAAGGTACCTCCAGCAGCTGAATCCAATAAATTCCGTGAAGAAAAATTTAGTCCTGCATAGAAGGTTTGGATGATCATCCAAGTAGTCAGTCCATGGGTTGGGCAATTTTTAACCAGAGATTTCATTCTTTCCCGAGCTTGAGCAACATGTTCAGTATCTAATTGTTTAAAATTCATTATGCTACTCCTCAAAGATATAATTTTAGCAGGGGGATAATATCTACCAATAAAAGCATCCTTGCATTTAGTCCATGAATCAATACTATTCTTAGGTAGAGATAGCAACCAATCTTTAGCTCTTCCTCTTAATGAGAAAGGGAACAATTTTAGTTTAATAATATCACCATCTACATCTTTATATTTTTGCATTTCACATAGTTCAACAAAATTATTAAGATGGGCAGCAGCATCATCAGAACTAACACCAGAAAATTGATCTTTCATGACAAGATTCAGTAAAGCAGGTTTAATTTCAAAGAATTCTGCTATAGTAGCAGGTGGAGCAATAGGTGTGCATAAGAAATCATTATTATTTGTGGTTGTGAAGTCACACAACTTAGTATTTTCAGCGTTGGCCATTTTAGCAACAGTAAATAAAGCAAACTAGATAAAGTAAATGCAAGTAAACTAATTTTTTTGTGTTTTCGATATAGCAAACAAGATAGCAAATAAAGTAAAACTAGCAACTAATTTTTTTGTATTTTGATTTAGTGCAGCAAACAAAGTAGTAAATAAAACTAAGCAAGACAAAAACAAAGTAAAGAGATTGAGAAGTGGAGACTCCCCTTGCAGCGTGTCTTGATCTCCCCGGCAACGGCGCCAGAAAATATGCTTGATGGCGTGTATTTCACACGTTCGTTGGGCAACCCCAAGAGGAAGGTATGATGCGCACAGCAGCAAGTTTTCCCTCAGAAAGAAACCAAGGTTTATCGAACCAGGAGGAGCCAAGAAGCACGTTGAAGGTTGATGGCGGCGAGATGTAGTGCGGCGCAACACCAGGGATTCCGGCGCCAACGTGGAACCTGCACAACACAACCAAAGTACTTTGCCCCAACGAAACAGTGAGGTTGTCAATCTCACCGGCTTGCTGTAACAAAGGATTAACCGTATTGTGTGGAAGATGATTGTTTGCGTAAAACAAGAGAACAAGTATTGCAGTAGATTGTATTTCAAGAAAGAGAATTGGACCGGGGTCCACAGGTTCACTAGAGGTGTCTCTCCCATAAGACGAACGGCATGTTGGGTGAACAAATTACAGTTGGGCAATTGACAAATAAAGAGAGCATGACCATGCACATACATATCATGATGAGTATAGTGAGATTTAATTGGGCATTACGACAAAGTACATAGACCGCCATCCAACTGCATCTATGCCTAAAAAGTCCACCTTCGAGTTATCATCCGAACCCCTCCGGTATTAAGTTGCAAAGCAACAGACAATTGCATTAAGTATGGTGCGTAATGTAATCAACAACTACATCCTTAGACATAGCATCAATGTTTTATCCCTAGTGGCAACAAGACAACACAACCTTAGAACTTTCTCACATCGTCCCAGGTGTTAATGCAGGCATGAACCCACTATCGAGCATAAGTACTCCCTCTTGGAGTTACAAGCATCTACTTGGCCAGAGCATCTACTAGTAACGGAGAGCATGCAAGATCATAAACAACACATAAGCATAACTTTGATAATCAACATAACAAGTATTCTCTATTCATCGGATCCCAACAAACGCAACATATAGAATTACAGATAGATGATCTTGATCATGTTAGGCAGCTCACAAGATCCGACAATGATAGCACAATGGGGAGAAGACAACCATCTAGCTACTGCTATGGACCCATAGTCCAGGGGTAGACTACTCACACATCACACCGGAGGCGACCATGGCGGCGTAGAGTCCTCCGGGAGATGATTCCCCTCTCCGGCAGGGTGCCGGAGGCGATCTCCTGGATCCCCCGAGATGGGATCGGCGGCGGCGGCGTCTCTGGAAGGTTTTCCGTATCGTGGTTCTCGGTCCTGGGGGTTTCGTCACGGAGACTTTTTATAGGCGAAAGGGCAGGTCAAGAGGCGGCACGGGGGTCCCACACCACAGGGCCGCGCGGCCAAGGGGGGGGCCGCGCCGCCCTAGGGTGTGGCCCCCTCGTCGCCCCTCTTCGTCTCTCCTTCGGACTTCTGGAAGCTTCGTGGAAAAATAGGCCCCTGGGCTTTGATTTCGTCCAATTCCGAGAATATTTCCTTACTAGGATTTCTGAAACCAAAAACAGCAGAAAACAGCAACTGGCACTTCGGCATCTTGTTAATAGGTTAGTTCCAAAAAATGCACGAATATGACATAAAGTGTGCATAAAACATGTAGATAACATCAATAATGTGGCATGGAACACAAGAAATTATCGATACGTCGGAGACGTATCAATGTAGTGCGGCGCAACACCAGGGATTCCGGTGCCAACGTGGAACCTGCACAACACAACCAAAGTACTTTGCCCCAACGAAACAGTGAGGTTGTCAATCTCACCGGCTTGCTGTAACAAAGGATTAACCGTATTGTGTGGAAGATGATTGTTTGCAGAAAACAGTAGAACAAGTATTGCAGTAGATTGTATTTCAGTAAAGAGAATTGGACCGGGGTCCACAGTTCACTAGAGGTGTCTCTCCCATAAGATAAACAGCATGTTGGGTGAACAAATTACAGTTGGGCAATTGACAAATAAAGAGAGCATGACCATGCACATACATATCATGATGAGTATTGTGAGATTTAATTGGGCATTACGACAAAGTACATAGACCGCCATCCAACTGCATCTATGCCTAAAAAGTCCACCTTCAGGTTATCATCCGAACCCCCTCCAGTATTAAGTTGCAAAGCAACAGACAATTGCATTAAGTATGGTGCGTAATGTAATCAACAACTACATCCTTAGACATAGCATCAATGTTTTATCCCTAGTGGCAACAGCACAACACAACCTTAGAACTTTCTGTCACTGTCCCAGGTGTCAATGCAGGCATGAACCCACTATCGAGCATAAATACTCCCTCTTGGAGTTACAAGCATCTACTTGGCCAGAGCATCTACTAGTAACGGAAAGCATGCAAGATCATAAATAACACGTAGATATAACTTTGATAATCAACATAACAAGTATTCTCTATTCATCGGATCCCAACAAACGCAACATATAGAATTACAGATAGATGATCTTGATCATGTTAGGCAGCTCACAAGATCCGACAATGATAGCACAATGGGGAGAAGACAACCATCTAGCTACTGCTATGGACCCATAGTCCAGGGGTAGACTACTCACACATCACACCGGAGGCGACCATGGCGGCGTAGAGTCCTCCGGGAGATGATTCCCCTCTCCGGCAGAGTGCCGGAGGCGATCTCCTGGATCCCCCGAGATGGGATCGGCGTTGGCGGCGTCTTTGGAAGGTTTTCCGTATCGTGGCTCTCGGTACTGGGGGTTTCGTCACGGAGGCTTTAAGTAGGCGGAAGGGCAAGTCAAGAGGCGGCACGGGGGGCCCACACCATAGGCCGGCGCGGCCAGGGGTGGGGCCGCGCCGCCCTAGGGTTTGGCCACCCCGTGGCCCCTCTTCGTCTCGTCTTCGGACTTCTGGAAGCTTCGTGGAAAAATAGGCCCCTGGGCTTTGATTTCGTCCAATTCCGAGAATATTTCCTTACTAGGATTTCTGAAACCAAAAACAGCAGAAAACAAAGAATCGGCACTTCGGCATCTTGTTAATAGGTTAGTTCCAGAAAATGCACGAATATGACATAAAGTGTGCATAAAACATGTAGATAACATCAATAATGTGGCATGGAACATAAGAAATTATCGATACGTCGGAGACGTATCAGTGTGCTCAATTCGGTGGGAGGAGCCCTCCTTTTATAGGAGCGGGAGGTGGCCGTGGGGCGGAACTGAGGTTGTCGTCGTCGTCGCCGTTCCAGGGTCGCGAAGGGGCAAGACATGGGCGCGTCTGGTTGCTGCTGTACTGGTGATGACGACGCGCTTGATCGTGGCGCGGCAGGGGCTCTGTGGCGATGGCGCGTTTGATGGGAAGGGGCAGTACCGCGGCGGTTAATCGGAGTCGTGGTCGTCGAGCATGGCGTTCCCGCGGGCAAGTGGCCGTGTCCAGGCGCTTCAGTGTGCCGTCGCGCGTCGACTAGCGCTGAGCGTGAAGGCTGAGGTGGTGCGAGGACGCGGGCGTCGTCACGCTCTGGCGCGTCCAGGGTGAATGCCATGCGCGCTCTGGCGCGTGCCGGGGCGTGTCTGGGCGCCACTGTGCACGGCGATTTCTGCCCGTTGTGGTGCGAGACTTGGTCGTGGCTTGGACTGGTCAGGCTCAGGTGAGTGAGAGGAGGGTGATTGACAAGGTGAGGCAGGCCTGTGGTGACCAGAGGCGATGGTGGCATGAGGGTGGCATGCCATGCCACGGCATGGCAAGCTTTGGTCAAAATCGTGGAGCAGTGGTGAAGGCAAGTGGTGGCACTGATGCTGCAGGGTAGAGAGGTTCTCCAGAAGTGCAGTGGTGGCTCAGGTTGGACTTGGTCTTCTCCAAAAATCCAACATGGGCAACATTGTGTACCCTGCCCTAAAGGTGTTTGATGAAATGCCCGAAAGAAAATAATTTTTGAATTTTGCAATTCTTTTTGGTGGGTTGTAATCATATATTAAATGGAGTAGAATGGTGGTGGTGGGGGTCAAAATGGAGTTGAATTGCAAAATCACATTTTGCATATGATCTTAGTTTTGTTTCAATGTCTCCACTTGGCTTGCTTCTAATTTGAAATTGAGACAGAGTTTGAGGTGAGTGTTTTGAGCAAAGTTGTTGTCCTTGATGTTGTCTTGGAAGAGGTGCAAAGAGTTGGCCAAGTGTAGAAAGAAAAAGTTAAAAACCAGGGGCTCAAAGTGGGTACCATGCTGAATTTGTCACACATGACCATAATCACATGTGAGCACAAATTTGATTCAAATTTGATTTGAATTGAGTTTGATGGTTTCCAAAGGTGTTAATAAGTGTTTAGTATCCATTTACAACTAATGGTGCAAACCAAAATGGTCTAGGTTAATGTTTTGCAAAAATGGCATAGGCCATATGTGTGTGTGGAATTGATTTTTATAATTTCTTTTCCATTTTCTTTTTCTTTGACTTTGGATGATCAATTGATCATTGCTAGGGTTTTAGAGTAGATAGAACACGTAAGCAAGCATCATGGAAAAAGCACACTCAAATAATTAATAAGGTGAGCTATATGCATAGTCCTGTATGATGAGAAAAAGTTTTTGTTGGCTCTGATTTTTGGATTCTTGAAATCTCTCTCTTGTTCCTTTTATTGAAAACTTGGGATGTTACAAACCCTTCCCCCTTACAAAAGATCTCGTCCCGAGATCTAAAGAAAACTAGGTACTAAAGAGATCTGGGTATTCCTTCTTCATATCCTCTTCGCGTTCCCAAGTGGCTTCTTCTTCGGTGTGATTACTCCATTGTATCTTCAGGAACTTGATACTTCGGGTGCGGGTGGTCCTGAAAGCTTCTTCAAGGATGCGGATAGGCACTTCGCGGTATGTTAGATCCTTGTTGATATCAATGGCTCTGTGGTCGATGTTCTTGAATACTTCGGTCTTCTCCGGCACTTCTAGGCACTTCCGAAGTAGCGAGATGTGAAACACATTGTGCACGGCGGACATTTATTCCGGTAGTTCAAGCTGATATGAAACTTCTCCTCGGCGACTCAGAACTTTGAATGGTCCGACATATCTGGGGGCGAGCTTTCCTTTGAGTTGGAATCTCTGCATTCCTTTGAGGGGTGAGACTTTGAGATACACAAAATCTCCGATCTCGAAGGTCATCTCTCGGCGTCTCTTGTCGGCGTAGCTCTTCTGTCTTGACTGAGCGGTCTTGAGGTACTCGCGGATCTTGTGCACCTTCTCTTCAGCCTCTCGGAGAATATCGGGGCCGAAAACTTGACTATCTCCGACTTCCGACCAGTTCAGAGGGGTACGACATTTCCTTCCGTACAGGGCTTCAAAGGGGGCCATCTGTAAGCTGGCTTGATAGCTGTTGTTGTAGGAGAATTCTGCGTATGGTAGGCAGTCTTCCCATTTGGATCCATACTCTAGCACACAGGCTCTCAACATATCTTCCAGTATCTGGTTGACTCTCTCGGTCTGTCCGTCAGTCTGCGGGTGATAAGCTGTGCTGAAATTCAGACGGGTTCCTAGTCCTTCATGCACTTTCTGCCAGAATCTTGAGGTGAATTGCGATCCTCTATCTGACACAATTGACTTCGGGGTTCCATGCAGGCTGACTATTCTGGAGATGTATAACTCAGCTAGCTTTGGGCCTTGGTATGTGGTCTTGACGGGGATGAAATGTGCAACCTTGGTCAACCTATCGATGACTACCCAAATGGAGTCATTTCCTCTGCTAGATTTGGGCAATCTTGTTATAAAGTCCATACCGACAGAATCCCATTTCCACTCAGGAATCTGTAAGGGTTGCAACAGTCCTGCGGGGCGTTGATGTTCTGCCTTGACTCATTGACAGATATCACACTTGGCGATGTAGCTTCCTATCTCTCGCTTCATTCCGTGCCACCAGAATTGTTCCTTCAGGTCTTGGTACATCTTGGTTCCTCCGGGGTGAATGGAATATAGTGTATCATGATCTTCCTTCAGAATGACTTGCTTAAACTCTGAATCTGACGGTACACACAGGCGTCCGTTGTACCAAAGAACTCCTTCTTCATCTACGGTGAATCCTGGTGCCTTTCCTGCAGCTATCTGATTCTTGATTCCGTCAACACTGGCATTTCCCTTCTGGGCTTCTTTTATCTGGCTTATCAAAGTGGGTTGGAGCTCAATGCTGGCTAAGAATCCTTCGCTTACTAGATCTAGTCTGAACTGTTCAAATTCTTGATACAGGCTGGGTTGCTCTATTGCGATCATGGAGTTCAACTGACACGGCAGTCTGCTCAACGCATCCGCTACCACATTGGCCTTGCCGGGGTGGTAGTGAATTTCCATGTCGTAGTCCTTGATTAATTCAATCCATCTGCGCTGTCTCATGTTCAGCTCTTTCTAGGTGAAAATGTACTTCAAGCTTTTGTGATCTGAGTATATCTCGCATCGATTACCCATGAGGTAATGACGCCAAACCTTCAGGGCTAAAACTACGGCTGCTAACTCCAAGTCATGAGTTGGATAGTTCTGCTCATGTTGCTTCAGTTGCCTTGATAGGTATGATATCACCTTGCCTCCTTGCATCAACACACATCCAAGACCAGTCTTGGATGCATCACAATAGACGTCGAATGGCTTGGTGACATCGGGCATGATCAGAATTGGGGCTGTGGTTAATCTGAGCTTGAGCTGCTGAAAGCTTTCTTCACATTTGTCATTCCAGTCAAACTTCCTGTCCTTCTTCAGCAGTTGAGTCATTGGTCTTGCGATGCTGGAAAATCCTTCAACGAATCTGCGGTAATATCCCGCTAATCCCAGAAATGCCCGGACTTCAGTCTGGGTGGTTGGGGCTTTCCATTCCTCAACGGTTTTGATTTTAGCGGGATCTACGGCAATTCCTCCTGCAGACAAGATGTGTCCCAGGAATCCTACTTCCTTCAACCAAAACTCACATTTGCTAAACTTGGCATACAACTGGTGCTGCCTCGGGGTTTCTAGGACCACTTCCAAATGTTGCTCATGTTCTTCTTCTGATTTGGAGTAGATAAGAATGTCGTCGATGAAGACAACGACAAACTTATCCAGGAATTCCATAAAGATCTTATTCATGAGATTCATGAAGTAAGCGGGGGCATTGGTCAGTCCAAAGGACATGACATTGTACTCATACAGTCCATATCTGGTGGTAAAGGCAGTCTTAGGAATATCTGTTGCTCGGATCTTCAGTTGATGGTAACCTGTCCTCAGATCAATCTTTGAGAATACTTGGGCACCGGTCAGCTGGTCAAACAGGTCTTCTATCTTTGGCAAGGGGTATTTGTTCTTGATGGTGACATCGTTAAGCTTACGATAATCCGTAACCAAACAAGTGGCACCGTCCTTCTTATCCACAAACAAAACTGGTGATCTCCAAGGCGACGCACTTGGTCGAATCAGACCTTTATACAGCATATCATCCAGTTGCTTCTTCAGTTCCACTAGCTCTGCGGGGTTCATGCTATAGGCTCTCTGGGCTATAGGTCCTGTTCCAGGGATTAACTCGATGATGAACTCGATATCCCGATCTGGGGGCATACCGGGTAGATCATCCGGAAACACATCAGGGTATCGACAGACGACCCTGATTTGATCCAGAGTTGGCTTGGCTACACTTTGGTTGCAGGTGAATTTTCTGGGTAGTTTTTCAGACACATGTTCTATTATTATTCCGGTGCTACTAGTCATGGTGATGGCCTTCTTGGCGAAGTCTATCAATCCATGATGTTTCGCCATCCAATCCATACCCAGTACTACTTCCAATCCTTTTGTTCCCAGAACAATCAAGTTTGCATAAAAATCTATTTCATGAATTCTGATGGGTACATCTTTGCAAAATTTTCTAGCCTTAGTTGTTGCTCCAGGTATTTGAACTATCATGACATGTTTCAAGCTGATTGGTTGAATCTTACTAGTGCACACAAAATCTTCTGTAACAAACGAATGCGATGCTCCAGAATCAAACAATACTCTTGCTGGTATTGAGTTAACAGAGAACATACCCAGCACCACGTCAGGTGCTTCCTGGGCTTCCTCGGCGTTCATGTGGAAGAGGCGACCTCCACGGTTGTTTGGGTTGTTGGGGGCGAACTTCTTGCCGGTGGAGACACGGCGTTGCTGCTGAGCTGGTGGTGCGGGGTTGCCTGCGAGCTTGGCGAGCCTCTTGGGACACTCATTGGAGTAATGACCCACTACACCACACTCATAGCAAGTGATGGTGGCCTTGTCCTTGGTCGCAACGGGGATGGCGTTGCTCCCAGTCCTTGGTGCGGTGTTGGTGTTGCTGTTGCTGTTGTTGTGGTTGGGAGCTCTCGGCGGAGCGCGGTTGAAGTTGTTGTTGTTGTTGTTGTTGTTGTTGTTGTAGTTGCTGTTGTTGTTGTAGTGGCCTCCTGGCCTCGGGTTTCCTCCACTCCGGTTCTGATAACCCGGACGTGACATCTGTGCATTGGGCTTGTTGTTCCGGAAGCCTCCGCTTGAGTTGGGGCGATACTTTTGGGCATTGCTAGGCCCACTCTGGTTCATCATGCGGCGCTTGCGGTTCTCTCTGGCTTGGTGCAGTTTGCCCTCCATTTGGATGGCGGAGTCAACAAGGGCTTCGAGGTCGGCGAAGGGGATGTTGATCAACACAGTCTGCATCTCATCATGCAGTCCGTTCAGGAACCTTTCCTTCCTCTTCTCAGTAGTATCTGTCTCATCCGGGGCGTACCTTGACAAAGTTAGAAACTTGTCGCGGTATTCCACCACGGACATCCGGCCTTGCTTCAGTTCACGGAATTCATCTCTCATCTTCTTTATCAGACCTGGGGGCACATGGTACTTGCTGAACTTGAGCTTGAAATCAGTCCAAGTCATATACTGTCCCGCGTTCATGGCACGGGTGCTTGTCCACCAGGCTCTTGCGGGTCCTGCTAAGTAGTGCGTGGCAAACAGCACTTTCTCATTCTCTTCAACTCCAGCTACTTCTAGATTGTTCTCCATAGTTTGGAGCCAATCATCTGCATCAAGTGGTTCCTCAGTCTTGCTGAAAACTGGCGGGTTGGTATTCCGGAAGTTCTTGAGCTTTGATCCTGGATGATCATGATGGCCTTGATTGTTGTTGGCAAGCTGTTGAAGTGCTGCAATGTTGGCTTGCCTTTCAGCTCTCTCTGCTTCTCTACCTTCCAGCATAGCTTGCAACAGCTGCATCATTGCGTCTTGAGTCGCGTTGCGATTTGGAGGGGCCATCTGAGCATTGAGATAGATCATGAGATAAGAGGGAAATTCTCTATGGCTTGTTTTGTGTTTAAGTTCAAAAGTTAAAACTTGAAGTCTTTTCATGATAACACAAACATACATTAATTCATGACAAACAACACACATTACAAGCTAACACACTAAGGGTTTTAAGAACCCTTCTTCTCCAAGCTACGATACATGGGGCGGGATAGAACTCACACCTACGATAGTGCACAAGTGAACTACTCATCATCTATGGCGAGGTGGTCATCCTCTCCGGCGTGGAGGAACTCGTAGTCTTCCTCCTCGGTGTTCTCATCCTCCTCGAAGTCGTCGTCATCACTCAGGAAGGCACTTCCTCCCTGAATGTCGTCTCCATCTTCCTCCATATTCTTCATCTGCTCCTCCTGGTTCTTGATGGTGGCCTCAAGTGCTGCTATCTTCTCGCGGAGGCGAGTGATGGTGGCATCCTTCTTCGTCCGCTGCAGGCGAAGACTCCTGCGGTCCCTGGCGAGCAGCTTGATAGCTTCGCCTTGCTCGATGATGTGGGCGTGAGTCTGGTTGGCGTACTCACGGGCGTGGTCGAGATCCTGCTGAGTGTGGTACAGGATGAAGTCCAGATGCTCCACATGGTGCTTCAGCTCCGGGTGGGGCGACATGTCCATGGGCTCTCCAGCAGAGTTACGCCTCGCAAGGTGAGAAAAGCAAGGGTCCTTGAGTGCCTCCCCGCTCATCCCGCACAAGCGTGCGAGTCCCTCCTGAAGTGCGCGGGCAAGTCCGTCCAGCTAGTTGCTCTCCCTGAAGGAGAAGAGGATCCTCTCAGAAGTGGGAGGCTCCATCTTGCCCCTCAAGTCAGCGGTGATGATCCACTGCAACTCGCCTCCTAGCTGGTCCGTGACCTGAACTCCGTGGAACTCCGGGTGCGGGCGATCAAGGTGATCGGAAAGGGCGTTGAGGTCGTGCTCGAAGACCAAGCTTCCCCCATTCCCGAGCTGGTAAAACTTCGTGTTCACGGGCTCCATCTGAAAGTGAAGGATTAAGTTAGAGAAGTGAACAAGTGTGGCAAAATTTTAGTTATCTTTTAAGGAGGAGTATGACTTCTTATTTTCCAAAGAACTCAAAGAGAAGGAAAAGACTAAGTTTTTCAGAAAATACTCCATTCATTTTTGAAACTAAATTTTCAGAACATCCATTTCTAACTAGGGTCTCCTAAGGTCAAACAATGGCTCTGATACCAACTTGTCAACACCCGGATTTTTAAGTCCGGATGCCTATTATGTCATACATCGCAATCCCAGGAAATTGTTGTTGCGAGGCATAATAGTTAAGTATCACAGTCATCATTCATTACAAACCATAATGTCTTACAAATTGGAATCACATGATCCATATTACACAAATAGTTGATCTATTGATCAACGAACAAACACAAGTTCATAGCAGAAGCGTAAGATACAAGGACTCTCTAGTCCACAGGCCAACGCTTGACGTTAGAAGCTCCTAGTTGTGGTAGACGTCCTGCTGATCGTCATCCTCGTACTGCTGCTCGGCTTCATAGTTTGGCCATTTGAATAGCCAGGGACAAAGCCGTGAGTACTTTACGTACTCGCAATCTAATACTAATGTAAGTACTAGCATTTCTATTGAGAGTGTTCTAAGCTCTAAGGTTATTTGCATAAAGCCAATTTTAGTTGAGAAACCTTTTTAGTAAATAACTCCTCATGTGCTAACTAACTCAAGTGGGAACATTAGTGTCATTCCCACAACTCTGTTGTGATTCAAATTCAAAGTCACCGTTCAAGTTCAAGTTCAAATTCACCAGTCACAAAGATATAAATTTTGATGACGGAAACAATATGGCCTTTCCAATTGTCCATATCCGCGGATGCGGCTATTCGAATAGGTTTACACTCTGCAGAGGTTGCACACTTGTGCCACAACATTTGATTACATCCGTCAGGGATAAACCCCGAATAACCGTAACTCAGTACGCGGATCATCAACCGTTAACCTTTCACTTACACACCCTAGTATAGGCACCTCTCCCCATGAGCTTGGCCTCCCGATGAAAACCAACTGTTAACCCAGGAACTGCACAGGGCTTGGCCGTACGATTCACCTCAATTCACATCCTGTCTCAACAACGGAGGCAGCCTCAAGCATAACCCCTATGACGTGTGTTCAGAGGGAACCCATACTAAGACACATAAATTTCCAGCTAAGCCCTACCCATAATCAGGTATTGTGGGGGTACTCAAGAATTGGAATGGTATCGCATTCAACTCAATCATCAGTTTTAGTCATTTCACCAAGTCAAATTCATGTCATATTCACCTTCAAAATCTTTCAATGGAAATGACTCACCATTCCAAGGTTTTCAACATCATCATTTCACAAACACATGTTCCCATCTAGAGTAGTCATTTTTAATTTAGCACTAGCATCTAGGTATGAGGGGTGCTAAGTACTTTGCTTTGCTTCTAGGCTAACTTTGATACTCTTGTACTAATCCAATACTAACCAAGTGAATCATGAATCAAAAAGTACTTTGGTAAAACAAAAGTAAATAAAGCTTGGAAAGTAAAACTGGGAAATAGGATCATAAGCATTAAAGTAAATGGGGTAATGCCTTGCTCATGGTGAGCTTTGCACTTTGCAAGAGTATTATCTTGCCTTGGTTGGGGAATTGGTCAAAGTGGTCTTCTTCTCCTTGGAAGTAGACCTCCTCCTCCTCTTGATACTCCTCGGTACTAGCATCTAAAATACGAATACGGGGTA
Source organism: Lolium perenne (assembly GCF_019359855.2). NCBI lineage: Eukaryota > Viridiplantae > Streptophyta > Magnoliopsida > Poales > Poaceae > Lolium > Lolium perenne. Next base: position 196,966,008 of record NC_067245.2, read on the forward strand.
CATAATCATCATACCAAACTTATTTACTAAACTAGGCACACTCATGATGCACACACTTAATCTAGCATCACACATTACTATTAAGTTGGTGGATGTGTTCTTCTTATTATTTAAGAAAAATAATTTCCTCTCATACTAATTTGGATGTTATTTTTAATTACTTAGAGAAATAATTTCCTCTCATTATCTTATTAAGATTTAATTTCTCTCATGAATAATCTGTGACCTAGGTTGACCAAAGTCAACCTCTTCACACTTATCATTTTAAGAAAAAGATTTAAATGAGGTGAGCACCTCATACCCTTTTAATCCTAGCATGTAAAGATTTAATATCACCAACAATTCATATGAGACCTAAATGACCAGAGTCTCCACCTCATTTTGAATTGGTGGTGACAAGATTTAAATGAGAGAAACACTCCCATATGATTTCTTAATAGTTTTGGACAATATCTTTGACTAGAATTAGCCATAAATTCCTTTAATTCAACTAGGCCATGATCATTCAAAGTAAGCATGGCATATTTTTGCAGAAACAATTAGTATAAGTGTAATGTGATTTGTAGGAGTTGGAATTAACTTAAAATCATTTATGGTTGATTTTTAATAATTATTCTAAGGCAGAAAAGTCCCTGCCTTGTTTATTTTCTCACTTTAATTCTATAATAGATCTAGGGTTCAATCCAGTGGCATTGTGTAGATAATTTCTTAAGGTTTCCAAATATATAAAATTTGTAAAATTTGGCCCAGTAGATTTGTCCCTATTAAATTCCAAAGTTAACATCAGATTGCACTATTTTCCTATTTTTCATATTTGGATTTGAATCGTGGGCTGGCGGGAAATAAAAAGGGCCGTGCCAAACGAGAGGGAAGTGGGCCGGCCCAGCTTCGCAGCGGGCCAGCTGACATGGTGGGGACCACCTGTCATTGAGATTTTTCCAGCGAAACGGTACGAGCGAGGATGGCCGTGCGATTAGAAGGGAGATCGACGGCCCAGAGAGGTCGTCTTCTCCGGCGAGAGGGAGGCTTACGGGAGGCGGAGGTAGGGGGTCGGCGAGCTCGTCGGAGCTCCGGCGGTCGTCGGAGATGTGCGCAGGTATGTTGTCGTCGATGAGGAAGCCAACGGTAGCAGTGGCGTCTCCTGGGGCAGCCTCCTCCTCCTCCTCCGGCGAACTTCGTGTACTGGCGGCGGCGGTGATCTTGCAATTCGAGCTATGCAGTGGCTAATCGAACAAATTGAGGTGTCGAGGAGAGTTGTGGTTAGGAGAGGAAGAGATTGGTGTGCTCAATTCGGTGGGAGGATCCCTCCTTTTATAGGAGCGGGAGGTGGCCGTGGGGTGGAACTGAGGTCATCGTCGTCGTCGCCGTTCCAGGGTCGCGAAGGGGCAAGACATGGGCGCGTCTGGTTGCTGCTGTACTGGTGATGACGACGCGCTTGATCGTGGCGCGGCAGGGGCTATGTGGCGATGGCGCGTTTGATGGGAAGGGGCAGTACCGCGGCGGTTAATCGGAGTCGTGGTCGTCGAGCATGGCTTTCCCGCGGGCAAGTGGCCGTGTCCAGGCGCTTCAGTGTGCCGTCGCGCGTCGACTGGCGCTGAGCGTGAAGGCTGAGGTGGTGCGAGGACTCGGGCGTTGTCACGCTCTGGCGCGTCCAGGGTGAATGCCATGCGCGCTCTGGCGCGTGCCGGGGCGTGTCTGGGCGCCACTGTGCACGGCGATTTCTGCCCGTTGTGGTGCGAGACTTGGTCGTGGCTTGGACTGGTCAGGCTCAGGTGAGTGAGAAGAGGGTGATTGACAAGGTGAGGCAGGCCTGTGGTGACCAGAGGCGATGGTGGCATGAGGGTGGCATGCCATGCCACGGCATGGCAAGCTTTGGTCAAAATCGTGGAGCAGTGGTGAAGGCAAGTGGTGACACTGATGCTACAGGGTAGAGAGGTTCTCCAGAAGTGCAGTGGTGGCTCAGGTTGGACTTGGTCTTCTCCAAAAATCCAGCATGGGCAACATTGTGTACCATGCCCTAAAGGTGTTTGATGAAATGCCCGAAAGAAAATAATTTTTGAATTTTGCAATTCTTTTTGGTGGGTTGTAATCATATATTAAATGGAGTAGAATGGTGGTGGTGGGGGTCAAAATGGAGTTGAATTGCAAAATCACATTTTGCATATGATCTTAGTTTTGTTTCAATGTCTCCACTTGGCTTGCTTCTAATTTGAAATTGAGACAGAGTTTGAGGTGAGTGTTTTGAGCAAAGTTGTTGTCCTTGATGTTGTCTTGGAAGAGGTGCAAAGAGTTGGCCAAGTGTAGAAAGAAAAAGTTAAAAACCAGGGGCTCAAAGTGGGTACCATGCTGAAATTGTCACACATGACCATAATCACATGTGAGCATAAATTTGATTCAAATTTGATTTGAATTGAGTTTGATGGTTTCCAAAGGTGTTAATAAGTGTTTAGTATCCATTTACAACTAATGGTGCAAACCAAAATGGTCTAGGTTAATGTTTTGCAAAAATGGCATAGGCCATATGTGTGTGTGGAATTGATTTTTATAATTTCTTTTCCATTTTATTTTTCTTTGACTTTGGATGATCAATTGATCATTGCTAGGGTTTTAGAGTAGATAGAACACATAAGCAAGCATCATGGCAAAAGCACACTCAAATAATTAATAAGGTGAGCTATATGCATAGTCCTATATGATGAGAAAAAGTTTTTGTTGGCTCTGATTTTTGGATTCTTGAAATCTCTCTCTTGTTCCTTTTATTGAAAACTTGGGATGTTACATTAAGTGAATCACCCAAGGTTTATCGAACTCAGGGAGGTAGAGGTCAAAGATATCCCTCTCAAGCAACCCTGCAATTAAGATACAAGAAGTCTCTTATGTCCCCAACACACCTAATACACTTGTCAGATGTATAGGTGCACTAGTTCGGCGAAGAGATAGTGAAATACAAGTAATATGGATGATTATAAGTAGTAATTGCAATCTGGAATAAAAATGGCAGCAAGCGAACATGTAGCAGAACTTGTTGGAAACGGTGTTTCAATGCTTAGAACAAGGCATATGGATCATACTTTCACTAGTGGACACTCTCAACAATGATCACATAATTGAATAAATAAATGCTACTCTCAAACACTCTCTTGTTGGATAACAAACACCATTCATTGTGTAGGGCTGCAAAAGCACACCTCAAGCCGGAGTAAACAAGCTCCACAACGTCATAAAGGAATCGCACACGATGCGCACACTGTCACCATCACACCGTGGAGAGTAACTCCGAAGTTCATATTAAAGTAACCTCTAGAGTGCATAATAGACAAGAGTAACATCTACATATTCAACTAGATTACAAAGCTCATGATCACATAAAGATCACACCATGGGAGAGAGAGATGAACCACATAGCTACCGGTAGAGCCCTCAGCCTCGGGGGAGAACTACTCCCTCCTCATCATGGGAGACAGCAACGGTGATGAAGATGGCGATGGAGTCGATGGAGATGGCTCCGGGGGCAATTCCCCGTCCCGGCAGCGTGCCGGAACAGAGATTCTATCCCCCGAAACTTGTCTTCATGATGGCGGCGGCTACGGAACTCTTCGTGGAATATGACTTGATATATTAGGGTTTTCGCGACGGAAGGAATATATAGGCGAAAGGGCGGCGCGAGGGGGTGCCCGAGGGGCCCACCCCATATGGCGGCGCTCCGCCCCCCTCTTGGCCGCGCCGGCCTATGGTGTGGTGGCCGTGGGCCCCCCTGGCTTGCCCTTCTGGCTCCGCGTGTCCCTCGGAAAAATAGGAGGTTTGGCTTTTGTTTCGTCGAATTCCGAGAATATTGCCCGAATAGCTTTTCTGGAACCAAAAACAGCAGAAAACAGGAACTGGCACTTCGGCATCTTGTTAATAGGTTAGTACCGGAAAATGCATCAAAATGATATAAAGTATGAATAAAACATGTAGGTATTGTCATAAAACTAGCATGGAACACAAGAAATTATAGATACATTGGACACGTATCAGGAACGCATACGATCACCTCGTTGCACTGCACGCCCGGGTCTCCCACATGAAGGATGTCGACCGGCACCTCGTCGACGTGCCAGAAGTGGCCATGCAGATCTTCAAGTTCCTGTGGCTCGGGGAGGCTGTACCGGCGAACCTGACCCTTCTTGCCCAACGCCTGAGAAATGCCGGTAGAAGGTTCAGCGAGTGGAAACGCTCGTCCGCCCGCGCCGGAGCTGACGTAGCGCTTCGCATTGCTTGCTCCTGGTATGAGGAGTGATACGTCTCCAACGTATCTATAATTTCTGATGTTCCATGCTAGTTTTATGACAATACCTACATGTTTTGCTCACACTTTATAATGATTTTATGCATTTTCCGGGACTAACCTATTAACAAGATGCCGAAGCGCCAGTTCCTGTTTTCTGCTATTTTTGGTTCCAGAAAAGCTATTTAGGAAATATTCTCGGAATTAGACGAAACAAAAGCCAAACCGCCTATTTTACCGAGACGGACCCAGAACACCGAAGGAGAGACGGAGAAGGAACAGGGGGGCCCCACACCACCTGGTGGCGCGGCCAAGGAAGGGGGCGCGCCCAGGTATGGGGTGGGCCCCTCGGGACCCCTCCGACGCCGCCCTTTCGCCTATATATTCCTCGCGACGCGAAAACCCTACAACAATCGATCATATTCCAGAAAGACTCCAGGGACGCCGCCGCCATCGCGAAACCAAGATTCGGGGGACAGAATCTCTGTTCCGGCACGCCGCCAGGACGGGGAAATGCCCCCGGAAGTCATCTCCATCGACGCCACCGCCTCCATCATGCTCCGTGAGTAGTTCCCCCATGGACTACGGGTTCTAGCAGTAGCTAGTTGGTACTCTCTCTCTCTCCCATGTACTTCAATACAATGATCTCATGAGGTGCCTTACATGATTGAGATCCATCTGATGTAATCGGTGTTGTGTTTGTTGGGATCCAATGAATTGTTACATTATGATCAGTCTATCTATAAATTTTGTGAAGTTATTGTTGCTGCAATCTTGTTGTGATTAATGCTTGTCACTAGTGCACGAGTGGCATGATCTTAGATTTAAGCTCTATACTTATTGCTTAGAATGTATCTACAAGTTGTTTGCACATGTCTATGTCCGGAACCCGAGGCCCCAGAGTGACAGCAACTGGGATAACTGGAGGGGAAGGCTTAGATATGAGGATCACATGTTTTCACCAAGTGTTAATGCTTTGCTCCAGTGCTCTATTAAATGGAGTACCTTAATTACCAGTAGATTCCCTTGAGGCCCGGCTGCCACCGGCTGGTAGGACAAAAGATGTTATGCAAGTTTCTCATTGTGAGCACGTATGACTATATATGGAAAACATGCCTACATGATTAATAAACTGATGTTCTGTCTTAATGCTATTTCAATTCTATCAATTGCCCAACTGTAATTTGTTCACCCAACACTTGTTATTGGAGAGTTACCACTAGTGTAGATAGCTGGCAACCCCGGTCCATCTTTCATCATCATATACTCGGTCCTATATGTCATTAGAAGTAGTATCAACTATTTTCTGGTGCCATTGCCTACGTATTCTTGCTCTTGCTGCTGTATTCTTTGTTACTATTGCTCTCATATTACTGCCGCTTTCACATCACCCCTGTTACTAGTGCTTTTCCAGGTGCAGCTGAATTGACAACTCAGTTGTTAAAGCTTATAAGTATTCTTTGTCTCCCCTGGTGTCGAATCAATAAATTTGGGTTTTACTTCCCTCGAAGACTGTTGCGAACCCCTATACTTGTGGGTTATCAAGACTATTTTCTGGCGCCATTTCCGGGGAGGCATAGCTCTACTCATAAGTTCACCTGGGGAGTACACTCTACCTCTCTCTCTGTTTTTATTTTATTTTGTTTTGTTTTGCTTAGTTTACTTTTGTCTAGTTTATTTGTGCTTAATTTATTTCTATCTAGTATTATTTTGCTTAGTTTACTTTTGTCTAGTTTGTTTTTGTCTTGGTTTATTTTCTTATATACCCAAAAATCCATAAAATTTTGAAAAACTGAAAAATTAAAAACTGTTGTTATGGAAGAACCCATAACCATGATGGAGCTTATAGAATTATATATGAATTATAGAGAATCAAGAAAGGGTAAAGTCATGAGTGCCGTGTTAGAAAAATTGAATACAATTGCTAAAATCTTGCTTAAACGCCATGGTATAAACTGTTTCTCTAAACAGGATACTAAACATCTTAAATTCCAATGTGGCTTTAGTGAAGAAGTTTTAATTATGAACTATAATTGGAATAACTATATTCATCTTGGGTTCGAAGAGGTAGAACAATTTGTTTTATTTATTGGAGCCTCTGAGATAGAATCCTCCATGGCTAAAAATTATGAAACTTGTATTGCTTGTAAGAACCTTAAAGATTATGTCTCTTCTATCCTTGATTTTTGCATAGAAAGTTACAGCAATAATCCTTATATCATTGATTATAAATAGAGACTCATTCATGCACAAGAATGCATTCACAATTTGCAGGAACCTGTGGAAGAAGAAATTGATGAACCTGAAAGCTCATTGGATGAAAAAGAGGAGGAGAGTGATGAACAAAAGGAGGAAGAATGGATTAGCTACCCATGCCAACCTTCTAATGAGAGTAACTCTTTATCTCTTACACTATTTGATTGTCCTCCATGCTTACCAAAGGAGGATGAATGTTATGTTCCTGTGGATTCTCTTGAAATATTCCCTATGAGTAAAACTTGTGAGAATAATTATGCTACTGTTATCTATGATAATCCATGTTATTTTGATAAATCTTATGATAATGCTTTGTTTGTGCCTGATATCGAAATGCATGGTACTAAAGAGTTTTGCTTGGCAAATGTTTATGATAAAGCTCTAGATGATGGTCCTATGTTACTTGATAATATTGATTGTACTACTAATGAAAATGGGATTGGAGAAGTCTTGACTTTATCTAGGAGTCCCATATCTCTTGAGATTGATCAATCATCTTGTTATATTATTGATAAAAGTGGGTTTGAAAGTTTTGATCCCACTATTTTTGAGCTTGATAAAAATAATGTGTTTGTGGATCATGAAAAACATGCTTCATGTGATAGTTATATTGTTGAGTTTATTCATGAAGCTACTGAAAATTATTATGAGAGAGGAAAATATGGTTGTAGAAATTTGCATGGTACTAAAACACCTCTCTACATGCTGAAAATTTTGAAGTTACTCGTGTTTTATCTTCCTATGCTTGTCACTTTGTTCTTAATGAATTTATTTGTGTACAAGATTTCTATGCATAGGAAGTCGGTTAGACTTAAATGTGTTTTGAACTTGCTTTTTGATGCTCTCTTTGCTTCAACTCTCATCCTTATGAGAGCATCATTAAAATTGTTGAACCCATCTTAATGGCTATAAAGAAAGCACTTCTTGGGAGATAACCCATGTTTTTATTTTGCTACTGTTTTGTTGTGTCTTGGAAGTTGTTACTACTGTAGCAACCTCTCCTTATCTTTATTTTATTGCATTGTTGTGCCAAGTAAAGTCTCTAATAGAAAGTTGATACTAGATTTGGATTTCTGCGCAGAAACAGATTTCTAGCTGTCACGAATTTGAGTAGGTCTCTCTGTAGGAGAACCTAAAAATTCGGCTAAAATTAATGCGTGTTCCTCAGATATATACGCAACTTTCATTAGTTTTGAGTTTTCTGATTTGAGCAACGGAAGTGCCTTTAAAAAATTCATCTTTACTGGCTGTTCTGTTTTGACAGATTTTGTCTCTGTTTTTTGCATTGTCTCTTGTGGACTTTAAGCAAGTCTTTCTAGACATGGATAGCTGTAGCTAATGTTTTATTGATTTCTTGCAATGTGTCACTACAGGACTAAAGTGGATTAAAGTTTTTTGAGTACTAACCCCTCTAATGAAGTTTATGAGAAGTTTGGTGTGGCAGAAGTTTTCAAGGGTCAAGAGAGGAGGATGATATATGATCAAGAAGAGTGAAAAGTCTAAGCTTGGGGATGCCCCCGTGGTTCATCCCTGCATATTTCAAGAAGACTCAAGCATCTAAGCTTGGGGATGCCCAAGGCATCCCCTTCTTCATCAACAACTTATCAGGTCACCTCTAGTGAAACTATATTTTTATTCGGTCACATCTTATGTGCTATACTTGGAGCGTCTGTGTGCTTTTATTTTTGTTTGTGTTTGAATAAAATCGGATCCTAGCAATCCTTGTGTGGGAGAGAGACACGCCCCGCTTTTTCATTTGAACACTTGTGTTCTTAATTTACTTTAATATTCATGGCGAAAGTTGAAAGCCGCAGCACTTATTGCTATTTGGTTGGAAACAGAAAATGCTTCATATTGTCTTGAATAATTTGATACTTGGCAATTGTTTTGAGCTCTCAAGTAGATCATGTTTAAGCTATTGCATCATGTAGCTTAAACCTATTAGTGGAGAACTACCGTAGAGCTTGTTGAAATTTGGTTTGCATGATTGGTCTCTCTAAGGTCTAGATATTTTCTGGTAAAAGTGTTTGAGCAACAAGAAAGACAGTGTAGAGTCTTATAATGCTTGCAATATGTTCTTATGTAAGTTTTGTTGTACCGGTTCATACTTGTGTTTGCTTCAAACAACCTTGCTAGCCAAAGCCTTGTACTGAGAGGGAATGCTTCTCGTGCATCCAAAACGTTGAACCAAAACCTATGCCATGTGTGTCCACCATAACTACCTACTATGTGGTATTTCTCTGCCATTCCACGTAAATACTTCATGCGCTATCTTTAAACAATTCAAAACTTTATTACTCCTTATTTGTGTCAATGTTTTATAGCTCATGAGGAAGTATGTGGTGTTTTATCTTTCAATCTTGTTGGGCAGACTTTCACCAATGGACTAGTGGCTTCATCCGCTTATCCAATAATTTTGCAAAAAGAGCTGGCAATGGGGTGCCCAGCCCCAATTAATTAACTTTCATTAATAATTCTCTTCACATGTTTTGCCCTGATTCATCAGTAAGCAACTTAATTTTGGACACTCCTTCATGGTATGTGAAATGTTGGAAGGCACCCAAGGATTCGGTTAGCCATGGCTTGTGAAAGCAAAAGGTTGGGAGGAGTGTCATCCATAAATAAAACTAAAATACATGTGTAAACAAAAGAGAAGAGGGATGATCTACCTTGCTGGTAGAGATAACGTCCTTCATGGGAGCCGCTCTTTGAAAGTCTGTTTGATGAGGGGGTTAGAGTGCCCACTACCATTCGTTGACAACAACAAACACCTCTCAAAACTTTACTTTTATGCTCTCTATATGATTTCAAAACTTAAAAAGCTCTAGCACATGATTTAATCCCTGCTTCCCTCTGTGAAGGGTCTTTCTTTTACTTTATGTTGAGTTAGTTTACCTACTTCTTTCTATCTTAGAAGCAAACGCTTGTGTCAACTGTGTGCATTGATTCTTACATGCTTGCTTATTGCACTTATTATTTTACTTTGTGTTGACAATTATCCGTGAGATATGCATGTTGAAAGTTGAAAGCAATTGCTGAAACTTAAATCTTCCTTTGTGTTGCTTCAAAACCTCTTATTAAGAATTTATTGCTTTATGAGTTAACTCTTATGCAAGACTTTTTGATGCTTGTCTTGAAAGTAATATTCATGAAAAGTTTTGCTATATGTTATCTATTTGTTAGCAAACTATAGATCATTGCCTTGAGTCACTTCATTCATCTCATATGCTTTACAATAGTATGATCAAGATTATGTTAGTAGCATGTCACTTCAGAAATTATTCTTTTTATCGTTTACCTACTCGAGGGTGAGTAGGAACTAAGCTTGGGGATGCTTGATACGTCTCCAACGTATCTATAATTTCTGATGTTCCATGCTAGTTTTATGACAATACCTACATGTTTTGCTCAGACTTTATAATGATTTTATGCATTTTCCGGGACTAACCTATTAACAAGATGCCGAAGCGCCAGTTCCTGTTTTTTGCTGTTTTTGGTTCTAGAAAAGTTGTTCAGGAAATATTCTCGGAATTGGACGAAACAAAAGCCAAACCGCCTATTTTATCGAGACGGACCCAGAACACCGAAGGAGAGACGGAGAAGGGCCAGGGGGCCCCACACCACCTGGCGGTGCGGCCAAGGAAGGGGGCGCGCCCAGGTATGGGGTGGGCCCCTCAGGACCCCTCCGACGCCGCCCTTTCACCTATATATTCCTCGCGACGCGAAAACCCTACAACAATCGATCATATTCGAGAAAGACTCCAGGGGCACCGCCGCCATCGCGAAACCAAGATTCGGGGGACAGAATCTCTGTTGCGGCACGCCGCCGGGATGAGGAAGTGCCCCCGAAAGTCATCTCCATCGACGCCACCGCCTCCATCATGCTCCGTGGGTAGTTCCCCCATGGACTACGGGTTCTAGCAGTAGCTAGTGTGTACTCTCTCTCCCATGTACTTCAATACAATGATCTCATGAGCTGCCTTACATGATTGAGATCCATCTGATGTAATCGGTGTTGTGTTTGTTGGGATCCGATGAATTGTTACATTATGATCAGTCTATCTATAAAGCTTGTGAAGTTATTGTTGCTGCAATCTTGTTGTGTTTAATGCTTGTCACTAGTGCACGAGTGGCATGGTCTTAGATTTAAGCTCTACACTTATTGCTTAGATTGTATCTACAAGTTGTTTGCACATGTCTATGTCCGGAACCCGAGGCCCCAGAGTGACAGCAACTGGGATAACTGGAGGGGAAGGCTTAGATATGAGGATCACATGTTTTCACCAAGTGTTAATGCTTTGCTCCGGTGCTCTATTAAATGGAGTACCTTAATTACCAGTAGATTCCCTTGAGGCCCGGCTGCCACCGGCTGGTAGGACAAAAGATGTTATGCAAGTTTCTCATTGCGAGCACGTATGACTATATATGGAAAACATGCCTACATGATTAATAAACTGATGTTCTTTCTTAATGCTATTTCAATTCTATCAATTTCCCAATTGTGATTTGTTCACCCAACACTTGTTATTGGAGAGTTACCACTAGTGTAGATAGCTGGGAACCCCGTTCCATCTTTCATCATCATATACTCGGTCCTATATTTCATTAGAAGTAGTATCAACTATTTTATGGTGCCATTGCCTCTGTGTTACTGCTATTGCTGCTGTGTTACTGTTACTATTGCTCTCATATTACTGCTGCTTTCACATCACCCCTGTTACTAGTGCTTTTCCAGGTGCAGCTGAATTGACAACTCAGTTGTTAAGGCTTATAAGTATTCTTTGTCTCCCCTTGTGTCGAATCAATAAATTTGGGTTTTACTTCCCTCGAAGACTGTTGCGATCCCCTATACTTGTGGGTTATCAAGGAGTTGGATCTTGACGCCCTCCATAGCTTGTGCGGCGAGGCGCCTACCGATACAGACCCCGCCAAGACCGCCAAGCGCCAGGACCGCGCGTACCGGGTGGCTCAGTTCGCTGGTACCAGCATCTTCATCCCTCCTCCCGCTGACATGAAGGATGAAATCTCCGATGATGAGGAAGAAGAAGATGCCAGCGATGACGAAGAGGAGGCCCCTGAAGAAGATGATGCCCCTCCAGAGCAAGCCCCGGGAGCGCCGGCTGTGCCTGAAGCTACCCCCGAGCCCCCTGTTGCCTAAGATATCTCAATGCCTGTGTGCCACACCTGCTTGTCTCAAAAAAAAACAATTGTCGTAAAATTCCCCCGGTATGCCGGGTGCGTGATGTAATCGAATACTTTCAAGTCCTTTTGGCTGTACTTTACCAGTTTGCTCTTATTGTTTGCTTTGATCTTGCACGGTGAAGATTCCGGATTTGTTTCCGCATCCAATCTGATGCACACTTGGTTCTTTTGCTTTGGCTCTGCCTACCTCTCTCGGTGTTTTGGCGTATGAGTCACAAAGTTCTTTTGCCAAGCAAGCACTTTCTTGAACTTAGAAATAATTTGAAATTTTTCACAAAAAACCGGTACACCCGGGGTTAGTTAAACTTTCTTCGAATTGTTTGTTTTCGATTTCTCTTTGCGTGTTTCACGTGTTTAGATCCTTCCGGTTTATCTTGCTTGCCATGAAACCGGATTTCGGACAGCAGCAAAGTTGAAGACTCTGTTAGGTTTAGCACGCTACTAAACCGGAAAAAGAAGATGTCCAACAATCAAACCGGTATACTGAAAAAATAAACATATTGCATGCAGTCTCCAAGTTTCATTCGAGGTGCCGGCATCTTTTATTCATAGCAAATAAGGTACAAAAAGGAACGCCTTACATCATATCTTCAGGAATAGAAAGGGCGCAGCAAAGCTATGTTCCATGGGCGCTTGGTTTCCTCTCCGGACCTATCCGCCTTTCCCTTCTTTGATTCCTGTGCGTCGATCAAGTAATAGGCATCATTGTGCAGAGCCTTGCTCACAATGAATGGCCCTTCCCACGGAGGTGAGAGCTTGTGCTGTCCCTTAGTGCGCTGCACTAGGCGTAACACCAAGTCCCCTTCCCGGAACACCCTTGGGTGAACCTTCCGGTTGTGATAACGCCCGAGGTTCTGCTGGTATATGGCTGACTTTGCCAAAGCCATCTCTCTTTGTTCCTCCAGTAAATCGACATCATCTTCTCGGGCCTCTTTTACCTCTTCTTCGGTATAGAGCTGAACCCGTGGTGAGTCATGGATAATGTCGGTTGGTATTATCGCTTCTGCTCCATAGACCATGAAGAACGGTGTGTATCCGGTAGACCGGTTTGGTGTTGTTCTTATGCTCCACAACACTGATGGCAATTCATCGAGCCAACATCCCGGCGTGTTTTCAAGTGGTTCAATGAGCCTCGGTTTGATACCGGAAAGCACCAGAGCATTTGTCCTTTCCACTTGGCCATTGCCTTGTGGGTGTGCCACTGAACACAAATCCAACCGGATGTTGTTGTCCTCACAAAACCGCTTAAATTCTCCTTGGGCGAAATTTTTCCCATTATCGGTAATTATGCTATGCGGGTATCCATACCGCAAGATAACATCTTTCAAGAATTTCACGGCTGTATGCCCGTCGCATTTTGCAATAGGCTTTACCTCAAGCCATTTAGTGAATTTATCGACCATCACCAAGATGTGAGTCATGCTTCCTCTTGCTGTTTTGAATGGTCCAACCATGTCCAGGCACCAAACAACAAAAGGCCAAGTTATCGGTATGGTTTTCAAACCGGATGCTGGGGTATGGTTTTGCTTGGCGTACCTTTGGCACCCATTGCATTTCCGTACCAGATCCTCTGCATTTCCCAGTGACGTGGGCCAGTAGAACCCATGCCGGAACACTTTTGCCACCAGCGCTCTGGATGAAGCATGGTGCACGCACTCTCCTTGGTGAATCTCCACGAGCATTTCTTTTACTTCTTCCGGTTCCACACACCTTTGGAGGACACCGGTAACACTTCTTTTGTACTCCTCGCCGTTGATGATGGTATAGGCCTTGGACCTCCTCTGGATCCTCCTTGATTCAGTTTCGTCAACCGGCAAGGTGCCGTTGATCAGGAATTCCTTAATAGGTTCAACCCAAGTTGGAGCTTCTCGAACCATAAATACTGGTACATCTATCTCCATGCTATCCACCAGCATAGCTTCTTCCGGTTTTGACCCCGAAGTCCCCGAGTTTGCCGGAACAGTCCCCGGGTTTCCCTCGTCAATATCCATTGGTACAATGTGTGACTCTGGTACAAAGAATGATTCCGACTCCGGACTTGGTTTGATCGATGGTGTCCTTAGGTGAGCCAAGGCTATTCCGGGAGGAATTTCCTGCCTGGACGAGCCCAACTTGGAGAGCGTATCCGCGGCTTCATTTTCTGCCCGTGGCACATGGTGAAACTCACACCCCTCGAAGAATCCGGCAATCTTTTGCACATAAAACCGGTATGAGGCCATGTTGGCATCTTTCGCATCCCAATCTCCGGAACACTTCTGTACCACAAGATCTGAATCACCGTAGCAAATGATCCGGTGTACGCCGATTTCTTTTGCGACCTTGAGCCTGTGAACCAGAGCTTCATATTCAGCAACATTGTTCGATGCCCTGAAATGTACTTGCAGAACATACCGGAGGTGATCTCCCTTAGGTGAGGTGAGGACTACGCCGGCACCCAGACCCTCTTTGAGCTTGGATCCATCAAAGTGCATCTTCCAGTACTCTATTTTTTGCTCCGGTGGTTTGTACTTCATCTCCGCCCAATCGACTAGGAAATCGGCCAAGGCCTGCGATTTTATGGCATCTCTCCATTCGTACACCGGTACGTAAGGTGATACCTGAATTGCCCACTTAGCAATCATGCCGCTAGCATCCTTGTTGCACATGATGTCCGAAATGGGTGCCTCGCTCACCACTTTCATTGGGTGCTCTTCGAAGTAGTGCTTGAGCTTCGTGGCGTCCATGAACACGCCATATGTCATTTTTTGGAAGTGAGGGTAGTTTTGTTTTGAGAGCGAGAGCACCTCGCTCAGGTAGTATACTAGCCTCTGCACAGTTTTTCCTTCTTCATCTCTTTCTACCAGAACCACAACACTCACGACCCGGTTTGTTGCCGCTATGTAAAGCAACATGGGTTCTCTTTCCAAAGGCGAAGACAATACCGGAGCCTGATACGTCTCCGACGTATCGATAATTTCTTATGTTCCATGCCACATTATTGATGTTATCTACATGTTTTATGCACACTTTATGTCATATTCGTGCATTTTCTGGAACTAACCTATTAACAAGATGCCGAAGTGCCGATTCTTTGTTCTGCTGTTTTTGGTTTCAGAAATCCTAGTAAGGAAATATTCTCGGAATTGGACGAAATCAAAGCCCAGGGGCCTATTTTTCCACGAAGCTTCCAGAAGTCCGAAGACGAGACGAAGAGGGGCCACGGGGTGGCCAAACCCTAGGGCGGCGCGGCCCCACCCCTGGCCGCGCCGGCCTATGGTGTGGGCCCCCCGTGCCGCCTCTTGACTTGCCCTTCCGCCTACTTAAAGCCTCCGTGACGAAACCCCCAGTACCGAGAGCCACGATACGGAAAACCTTCCAGAGACGCCGCCAACGCCGATCCCATCTCGGGGGATCCAGGAGATCGCCTCCGGCACCCTGCCGGAGAGGGGAATCATCTCCCGGAGGACTCTACGCCGCCATGGTCGCCTCCGGTGTGATGTGTGAGTAGTCTACCCCTGGACTATGGGTCCATAGCAGTAGCTAGATGGTTGTCTTCTCCCCATTGTGCTATCATTGTCGGATCTTGTGAGCTGCCTAACATGATCAAGATCATCTATCTGTAATTCTATATGTTGCGTTTGTTGGGATCCGATGAATAGAGAATACTTGTTATGTTGATTATCAAAGTTATATCTACGTGTTATTTATGATCTTGCATGCTTTCCGTTACTAGTAGATGCTCTGGCCAAGTAGATGCTTGTAACTCCAAGAGGGAGTACTTATGCTCGATAGTGGGTTCATGCCTGCATTGACACCTGGGACAGTGACAGAAAGTTCTAAGGTTGTGTTGTGCTGTTGCCACTAGGGATAAAACATTGATGCTATGTCTAAGGATGTAGTTGTTGATTACATTACGCACCATACTTAATGCAATTGTCTGTTGCTTTGCAACTTAATACTGGAGGGGGTTCGGATGATAACCTGAAGGTGGACTTTTTAGGCATAGATGCAGTTGGATGGCGGTCTATGTACTTTGTCGTAATGCCCAATTAAATCTCACTATACTCATCATGATATGTATGTGCATGGTCATGCCCTCTTTATTTGTCAATTGCCCAACTGTAATTTGTTCACCCAACATGCTGTTTGTCTTATGGGAGAGACACCTCTAGTGAACTGTGGACCCCGGTCCAATTCTCTTTACTGAAATACAATCTACTGCAATATTGTTCTACTGTTTTCTGCAAACAATCATCTTCCACACAATACGGTTAATCCTTTGTTACAGTAAGCCGGTGAGATTGACAACCTCACTGTTTCGTTGGGGCAAAGTACTTTGGTTGTGTTGTGCAGGTTCCACGTTGGCGCCGGAATCCCTGGTGTTGCGCCGCACTACATCCCGCCGCCATCAACCTTCAACGTGCTTCTTGGCTCCTCCTGGTTCGATAAACCTTGGTTTCTTTCTGAGGGAAAACTTGCTGCTGTGCGCATCATACCTTCCTCTTGGGGTTCCCAACGAACGTGTGAGTTACACGCCATCAAGCATATTTTTACGGCACCGTTGCCGGGGAGATCAAGACACGCTGCAAGGGGAGTCTCCACTTCTCAATCTCTTTACTTTGTTTTTGTCTTGCTTAGTTTTATTTACTACTTTGTTTGCTGCACTAAATCAAAATACAAAAAAATTAGTTGCTAGTTTTACTTTATTTGCTATCTTGTTTGCTATATCAAAAACACAAAAAAAATTAGTTACTTGTTTTACTTTACTTAATATCATGCATGTTTTTATTTCACTAGTTAAGTATAATGGAAAACAACAAAAATATGAGAGATCTTTATGAACTTTATCTTGAATTAGGACATGATGTGTTTGAAGAGAGAATTAAAAAACCCATGGAACTTTATATGCATGCTAATGGGAATGTTATTACTATGGATGCTTTGAACACCATTGTTGCAAATGCTATGGAAAATTCTAAGCTTGGGGAAGCTGGCTCTGATGAGCATGATCTTTTTAGTCCCCCAAGCATTGAGGAGAAAATTTTCTTTTATGATTACAATATGCCTCCTATATATGATGATAGCCACTTTGTTGAATTTGCTCCCACTACAACTAATAAAATTGATTATGCTTACGTGGAGAGTAATAATTTTATGCATGAGACTCATGATAAGAATGCTTTATGTGATAGTTACATTGTTGAGTTTGCTCATGATGCTACTGAAAATTATTGTGAGAGAGGAAAATATGGTTGTAGAAATTTTCATGTTACTAAAACACCTCTCTATGTGCTGAAATTTTTGAAGCTACACTTGTTTTATCTTCCTATGCTTGTTACTTTGCTCTTCATGAACTTGTTTATTTACAAGATTCCTATGCATAGGAAGCATTTTAGACTTAAATGTGTTTTGAATTTGCCTCTTGATGCTCTCTTTTGCTCCAAATACTATTTCTTGCGAGTGCATCATTAAAACTGCTGAGCCCATCTTAATGGCTATAAAGAAAGAACTTTTTGGGAGATAACCCATGTTTTTACTACAGTACTTTGTTTTTATTTTATGTCTTGGAAGCTGTTTACTACTGTAGCAACCTCTCTTTATCTTAGTTTTGTGTTTTGTTGTGCCAAGTAAAGCCGTTGATAGAAAAGTAAGTACTAGATTTGGATTACTGCGCAGTTCCAGATTTCTTTGCTGTCACGAATCTGGGTCCACCTCCCTGTAGGTAGCCCAGAAAATTAAGCCAATTTACGTGCATGATCCTCAGATATGTATGCAACTTTCATTCAATTTGAGCATTTTCATCTGAGCAAGTATGGTACCATTTTAAAATTCGTCAATACGAACTGTTCTGTTTTGACAGATTCTGTCTTTTATTTCGCATTGCCTCTTTTGCTATGTTGGATGAATTTCTTTGATCCACTAATGTCCAGTAGCATTATGCAATGTCCATAAGTGTTAATAATGATTGTGTCACCTCTGAATATGTCAATTTATATTGTGCACTAACCCTCTAATGAGTTGTTTCGAGTTTGGTGTGGAGGAAGTTTTCAAGGATCAAGAGAGGAGTATGATGCAACATGATCAAGGAGAGTGAAAGCTCTAAGCTTGGGGATGCCCCGGTGGTTCACCCCTGCATATATCAAGAAGACTCAAGCGTTTAAGCTTGGGGATGCCCAAGGCATCCCCTTCTTCAT
Organism: Lolium perenne; assembly: GCF_019359855.2. Lineage (NCBI taxonomy): Eukaryota > Viridiplantae > Streptophyta > Magnoliopsida > Poales > Poaceae > Lolium > Lolium perenne. Next base: position 196,983,906 of record NC_067245.2, read on the forward strand.
CGACAACATTATCAGGTTCCTCCCCTGAAACTATATTTTTATTCCATCACATCTTATGTGCTTTTTCTTGGAGCGTCAGTTTGTTTTTGTTTTTTGTTTTGTTTGAATAAAATGGATCCTAGCATTCACTTTATGGGAGAGAGACACGCTCCGCTGTAGCATATGGACAAGTATGTCCTTGGTTTCTACTCATAGTATTCATGGCGAAGTTTCTCCTTCGTTAAATTGTTATATGGTTGGAATTGGAAAATGATACATGTAGTAATTGCTATAAATGTCTTGGGTAATGTGATACTTGGCAATTGTTGTGCTCATGATTAAGCTCTTGCATCATATGCTTTACACTAATTAATGAAGAAATACATAGAGCATGCTAAAATTTGGTTTGCATATTTGGTTTCTCTAAGGTCTAGATGATTTCTAGTATTGAGTTTGAACAACAAGGAAGACGGTGTAGAGTCTTATAATGTTTTCAATATGTCTTTTATGTGAGTTTTGCTGCACCGGTTCATCCTTGTGTTTGTTTCAAATAACCTTGCTAGCCTAAACCTTGTATCGAGAGGGAATACTTCTCATGCATCCAAAATACTTGAGCCAACCACTATGCCATTTGTGTCCACCATACCTACCTACTACATGGTATTTTCCGCCATTCCAAAGTAAATTGCTTGAGTGCTACCTTTAAAATTCCATCATTCACCTTTGCAATATATAGCTCATGGGACAAATAGCTTAAAAACTATTGTGGTATTGAATATGTAATTATGCACTTTATCTCTTATTAAGTTGCTTGTTGTGCGATAACCATGTTCACTGGGGACGCCATCAACTATTCATTGTTGAATTTCATGTGAGTTGCTATGCATGTCCGTCTTGTCTGAAGTAAGAGAGATCTACCACCTTATGGTTAAGCATGCATATGTTAGAGAAGAACATTGGGCCGCTAACTAAAGCCATGATCCATGGTGGAAGTTTCAGTTTTGGACATATATCCTCAATCTCAAATGAGAAAATTATTAATTGTTGTTACATGCTTATGCATAAAAAAGGAGTCCATTATCTGTTGTCTATGTTGTCCCGGTATGGATGTCTAAGTTGAAGAATAATCAATAGCGAGAAATCCAATGCGAGCTTTCTCCTTAGACCTTTGTACAGGCGGCATAGAGGTACCCCTTTGTGACACTTGGTAAAAACAATGCATTGTGATGATCCGGTAGTCCAAGCTAATTAGGACAAGGTGTGGGCACTATTAGTACACTATGCATGAGGCTTGCAACTTATAAGATATAATTTACATGATGCATATGCTTTATTACTACCGTTGACAAAATTGTTTCATGTTTTCAAAATCAAAGCTCTAGCACAAATATAGCAATCGATGCTTTTCCTCTATGGAGGACCATTCTTTTACTTTCAATGTTGAGTCAGTTCACCTATTTCTCTCCACCTCAAGAAGCAAACACTTGTGTGAACTATGCATTGATTCCTACATACTTGCTTATTGCACTTATTATATTACTCTATGTTGACAATATCCATGAGATATACATGTTACAAGTTGAAAGCAACCGCTGAAACTTAATCTTCTTTTGTGTTGCTTCAATGCCTTTACTTTGAATTATTGCTTTATGAGTTAACTCTTATGCAAGACTTATTGATGCTTGTCTTGAAGTGCTATTCATGAAAAGTCTTTGCTTTATGATTCACTTGTTTACTCATGTCACATACATTGTTTTGATCGCTGCATTCACTACATATGCTTTACAAATAGTATGATCAAGATTATGATGGCATGTCACTCCAGAAATTAACTGTGTTATTGTTTTACCTGCTCGGGACGAGCAGAACTAAGCTTGGGGATGCTGATACGTCTCCGACGTATCGATAATTTCTTATGTTCCATGCCACATTATTGATGTTATCTACATGTTTTATGCACACTTTATGTCATATTCGTGCATTTTCTGGAACTAACCTATTAACAAGATGCCGAAGTGCCGATTCTTTGTTTTACGCTGTTTTTGGTTTCAGAAATCCTAGTAAGGAAATATTCTCGGAATTGGACGAAATCAAAGCCCAGGGGCCTATTTTTCCACGAAGCTTCCAGAAGTCCGAAGACGAGACGAAGAGGGGCCACGGGGTGGCCAAACCCTAGGGCGGCGCGGCCCCACCCCTGGCCACGCCGGCCTATGGTGTGGGCCCCCCGTGCCGCCTCTTGACTTGCCCTTCCGCCTACTTAAAGCCTCCGTGATGAAACCCCCAGTACCGAGAGCCACGATACGGAAAACCTTCCAGAGACGCCGCCAACGCCGATCCCATCTCGGGGGATCCAGGAGATCGCCTCCGGCACCCTGCCGGAGAGGGGAATCATCTCCCGGAGGACTCTACGCCGCCATGGTCGCCTCCGGTGTGATGTGTGAGTAGTCTACCCCTGGACTATGGGTCCATAGCAGTAGCTAGATGGTTGTCTTCTCCCCATTGTGCTATCATTGTCGGATCTTGTGAGCTGCCTAACATGATCAAGATCATCTATCTGTAATTCTATATGTTGCGTTTGTTGGGATCCGATGAATAGAGAATACTTGTTATGTTGATTATCAAAGTTATATCTACGTGTTATTTATGATCTTGCATGCTTTCCGTTACTAGTAGATGCTCTGGCCAAGTAGATGCTTGTAACTCCAAGAGGGAGTACTTATGCTCGATAGTGGGTTCATGCCTGCATTGACACCTGGGACAGTGACAGAAAGTTCTAAGGTTGTGTTGTGCTGTTGCCACTAGGGATAAAACATTGATGCTATGTCTAAGGATGTAGTTGTTGATTACATTACGCACCATACTTAATGCAATTGTCTGTTGCTTTGCAACTTAATACTGGAGGGGGTTCGGATGATAACCTGAAGGTGGACTTTTTAGGCATAGATGCAGTTGGATGGCGGTCTATGTACTTTGTCGTAATGCCCAATTAAATCTCACTATACTCATCATGATATGTATGTGCATGGTCATGCCCTCTTTATTTGTCAATTGCCCAACTGTAATTTGTTCACCCAACATGCTGTTTGTCTTATGGGAGAGACACCTCTAGTGAACTGTGGACCCCGGTCCAATTCTCTTTACTGAAATACAATCTCTTTGCAATACTGTTCTACTGTTTTCTGCAAACAATCATCTTCCACACAATACGGTTAATTCTTTGTTACAGCAAGCCGGTGAGATTGACAACCTCACTGTTTTGTTGGGGCAAAGTACTTTGGTTGTGTTGTGCAGGTTCCACGTTGGCGCCGGAATCCCTGGTGTTGCGCCGCACTACATCCCGCCGCCATCAACCTTCAACGTGCTTCTTGGCTCCTCCTGGTTCGATAAACCTTGGTTTCTTTCTGAGGGAAAACTTGCTGCTGTGCGCATCATACCTTCCTCTTGGGGTTCCCAACGAACGTGTGAGTTACACGCCATCAGAGCCGTTGCAAGCATTTGCTTTAGCTCCTTGAACGCTGCATTTTCCTGCGGGGTCCAGACGAAAGTATTCGATTTTCTCATTAGGGCATAGAGTGGCAAGGCCTTTTCTCCCAACTGGCTCAGCGATGCTAAGCTTCCGGTAAACTTTTGCACGTCTTTAAGATCTTGTGGTACGGCCATTATTTCAATGGCCCTGATTTTTACCGGGTTAACTTCTATACCGCGGCTTGATACCAGGAAACCAAGCAGTTTTCCGGCTGGAACTCCGAAGGTGCATTTTGCCGGATTGAGTTTCATCCGGAACCTTCTCAAGTTGTCAAATGTTTGCCTGAGATCATCGATTGATACGTCTCAAACGTATCTATAATTTCTGATGTTCCATGCTTATATTATGACAATACCTACATGTTTTATTCATACTTTATATCATTTTGATGCATTTTCCGGAACTAACCTATTAACAAGATGCCGAAGCGCTAGTTCATGTTTTCTGCTGTTTGTGGTTTCAGAAATCTTACACAGGAAATATTCTCGGAATTGGACGAAACAAAAGGCCACGTTCTTATTTTTCCAGGGGCTTCACGGAGTCCGAAGGAGAGACGAAGGGGGCCACGAGGAGCCCACACCATAGGGGGCGTGGGCCACCCCTTGGCCGCGCCACCAGGTGGGGACTCCACCGACATCGCCCCTTCGCCCATATATGCTCCCAGATGTGAAAACCCTAAAACAATCGACGATATTCCACGAAGAGTTCCGTAGCCACCGCCATCGCGAAGATAAGTTTTGGGGGACAGCATCTCTGTTTCGGCACGCCGCCGGGACGGGGAATTGCCCCCGGAGTCATCTCCATCGACACCACCGCCATCTTCATCGTCGTTGCTGTCTCCTATGATGAGGAGGGAGTAGTTCTCCCCCGAGGCTGAGGGCTCTACCGGTAGCTATGTGGTTCATCTCTCTCTCCCATGTACTTCAATACAATGATCTCATGAGCTGCCTTACATGATTGAGATCCATATGATGAGCTTTGTAATCTACATGTCGTTATGCTATTCAAGTGAATTTTACTTATGTGATCTCCGGAGACTCCTTGTCCCACGTGTGTAAAGGTGACAGTGTGTGCACTGTGTGGGTCTCTTAGGCTATATTCACAGAATACTTGTTCACTGGGTTATGATTTGAGTTGGATGTCTTTATGAAATTGTGGTGTGTTAGTACCTCCTATGAATGCTCACAGTGACAGCGTGGGGTGTTTATTAGTACTTGGGAAAACATCTTTAAGGTTTTCTTTTGTAGCCCTACACGGTGAATTAGTGTTCGTTATCCTGTCATAGAGTAATTCAGAATAGCATAGTGAAGTGCTTATATTTATATTCCTTTATGATAACATTGTTGAGAGTGTCCACTAGTGAAAGTATGATCCCTAGGCCTTGTTTCTAAGCATTGAAACACCGTTTCCAACAAGTTTTGTTAAATGTTCGCTTGCTGCTATTTATATTTCAGATTGCAATTACTACTTATAATCATCCATATTACTTGTATTTCACTATCTCTTTGCCGAACTAGTGCACCTATACATCTGACAAGTGTATTAGGTGTGTTGGGGACACAAGAGACTTCTTGTATCTTAATTGCAGGGTTGCTTGAGAGGGATATCTTTGACCTCTACCTCCCTGAGTTCGATAAACCTTGGGTGATTCACTTAAGGGAAACTTGCTGCTGTTCTACAAACCTCTGCTCTTGGAGGCCCAACACTGTCTACAGGAATAGAAGCGTGCGTAGACATCAAGCTATTTTCTGGCGCCGTTGCCGGGGAGGTAAGGTAAAAGGTATTCACATCCTCCGACTACTAAGCTATTTCCTAGCACTGTTGCCGGTGTGTGAGTGCTCGAAGCTATTTCCTTTAGATTCTGCAATTATATCTTTTTGTTTCTTGTTTTTATCTCACTAGTTAGGTTTAATGGAAAACAACAAAAAAAATTAGAGATCTTTATGAACTTTATATTGAATTAGGACATGATGTGTTTGAAGAGAGAATTAAAAAACCCATGGAACTTTGTTTGCAAAATAGTTGTAGCAATGTTATTAGCATGAACTCTTTGAACACTATTATTGCTAATGCTATGGAAAAATCTAATCTTGGGGAAGCTGGTTTTGATGAGCATGATATTTTTAGTCCCCCAAGCATGGAGGAGAAAATTTACTTTAATGATACTTTGCCTCCCATTTATGATGATTATAATGATAGTGGTATTTTGGTGCCACCTACTATGGAGGATAAAGTTTATTATGATTATACTATGCCTCCTATATTTGATGATTATGGTGATGAGAATAATAATGATAGCTACTTTGTTGAATTTGCTCCCACTACAATTAATAAGAATGACTATGCTTATGTTGGGAGTAGTAATTATTTTATGCATGAGACTCATGATAAGAATGCTTTATGTGATATTTATATTGTTGAGTTTGTTCATTATGCTACTGGAAATTATTATGAGAGAGGAAAATATGGTTGTAGAAATTTTAATGTTACTAAAACACCTCTCTACATGCTGAAAATTTTGAAGTTACTTGTGTTTTATCTTCCTATGCTTGTCACTTTGTTCTTCATGAATTTATTTGTGTACAAGATTCCTTTTCATTGGAAGTGGGTTAGACTTAAAAGTGTTTCTTATTTGCTTTTGATGCTCTCTTTTGCTTCAACTCTTATTTCTTGCGAGTGCATCATTAAATTTACTGAGCCCATCTTAATGGCTATAAAGAAAGCACTTCTTGGGAGATAACCCATGTTTTTATTTTGCTACTGTTTTGTTGTGTCTTGGAAGTTGTTACTACTGTAGCAACCTCTCCTTATCTTTACTTTATTGCATTATTGTGCCAAGTAAAGTCTTTGATAGTAAGGTTGATACTAGATTTGGATTTCTGCGCAGAAACAGATTTCTACCTGTCGCGAATTTGAGTAGATCTCTCTGTAGGAAACTCAGAAAAATCTGCTAAAATTCATGAGTGATCCTCAGAATTGTACGCAACTTTCATTCAATTTGAGCTTTTTCATCTGAGCAAGTTAAGTGCCTCGAAAAAAATCATCTTTACGGACTATTCTGTTTTGACAGATTCTGCCTTTTATTTCACATTGCCTCTTTTACTGTGTTTGAATGGATTTCTTTGTTCCATTAACTTTCAGTAGCTTTGGGTAATGTCCAGAAGTGTTAGGAATGATTGTGTCCTCTCTGAACATGTGAATTTTTGATTATGCACTAACCCTCTAATGAGATAGTTTTGAGTTTGGTGTGGAGGAAGTTTTCAAGGGTCAAGAGAGGAGGATGATATAATATGATCAAGAAGAGTGAAAAGTCTAAGCTTGGGGATGCCCCCGTGGTTCATCCCTGCATATTTCAAGAAGACTCAAGCATCTAAGCTTGGGGATGCCCAAGGCATCCCCTTCTTCGTCGACAACTTATCAGGTCACCTCTAGTGAAACTATATTTTGATTCTGTCACATCTTATGTGATTTACTTGGAGCGTCTGTATGTTTTTATTTTTGTTTGTGTTTGAATAAATTCGGATCCTATCATACTTGTTTGGGAGAGAGACACGCTCCGCTTTTTCATTTGAACACTTGTGTTCTTAATTTACTTTTAGTGTTCATGGCGAAAGTTGAAAGCTACTGCACTTATTGTTATTTGGTTGGAAACAGAAAATGCTTCATACTGTCTTGAATAATTTGATACTTGGCAATTGTTTTGAGCTCTCAAGTAGATCATGTTTAAGCTCTTGCATCATGTAGTTTAAACCTATTAGTGGAGAACTACCGTAGAGCTTGTGGAAATTTGGTTTGCATGATTGGTCTCTCTAATGTCTAAATATTTTCTGGTAAAAGTGTTTGAGCAACAAGGAAGACAGTGTAGAGTCTTATAATGCTTGCAATATGTTCTTATGTAAGTTTTGCTGTACCGGTTCATACTTGTGTTTGCTTCAAACAACCTTGCTAGCCAAAGCCTTGTACTGAGAGGGAATGCTTCTCGTGCATCCAAAACCTTGAGCCAAAACCTACACCATGTGTGTCCACCATAACTACCTACTATGTGGTATTTTTTCTGCCATTCCAAGTAAATACTTCATGTGCTACCTTTAAACAATTCAAAAGTTATTATCTCTTATCTGTGTCAATATTTTATAGCTCATGAGGAAGTATGTGGTGTTTTATCTTTCAATCTTGTTGGGCAGACTTTCACCAATGGACTAGTGGCTTCATCCGCTTATCCAATAATTTTGCAAAAAGAGCTGGCAACGGGGTGCCCATCCCCAATTAATTAACTTTCATCAATAATTCTATTCACATGTTTTGCCATGATTCATCAGTAAGCAACTTAATTTTGCAAATAGACACTCCTCCATGGTATGTGAAATGTTAGAAGGTGTCAACACCCGGATTTTTAAGTCCAGATGCCTGTCATGTCATACATCGCAATCCCAGGAATATTGTTGTTGCGATACATAACAGTTGAATATCATAAGTCATCATTCGTTACATACCATAGTCGTCTTACAAATAGAGATCACATGATCCATATTACACAAATAGTTGATCTATTGATCAACAAACACAAAGTTCACTGCGGAAGCGTAAAGTAGAAGGGACTCTCTAGTCCATAGGCCAACGTCTGACGTCAGAAGATTCCCTCGTTGTCGTAGACATCTTGGTTGTCGTCATCTTGATAGTTCTGCTCCTCTTCATAGTCTGGCCATTTGAATAGTCAGGGACACAGCCGTGAGTATTTTAAAGTACTCGCAAACTAATACTAAGGTAAGTGCTAACAATTCTAGTAAGGGGGTGCTAAGCTCTAGTTTATTTGCATAAAGCCAATTTTAGTTCACAAGTATTTGAGAAAAGACTTATTCAAGTGCTAACTAACTCAAGTGGGAACATTAGTGTCATTCCCACAACATTTGTTGTGATTCATCACAAGTCACATATTCACCATTCATTTCACCATCATTTTCAAGAATCTGCCACCGAAAACTGTATGGCCTTTCCAACCGTCTGTAACCGTGGACACGGCTATTCGAATAGATTTACACTCTGCAGAGGTTGCACACTTGTGCCACAACATTTGATTTCATCCGTCGGGATTACCCCGAATCATCGTAACACAGTACGCGGATCATCAACCATAACCTTTCACTTACAAATCCTAGTATGAGCACCTCTCCCCATGAGCTTGGCCTCCTAGTGAAGACCAACTATCAACCTGGGAACTGCACAGGGCTTGGCCGTACAATTCACCTCAATTCACATCATTTCTCAACAACGGAGGCAGCCTCGGCATAACCCCTATGATGTGTGTTCAGAGGGAACCCATACTAAGATGCATAAACTTCCAGTTAAGCCCTACCCATAATCAGGTATTGTGGGGGTACTCAATATTGGAAAGGTATCGCATTCAAACCAATATCAGTTTTATCAAAAAATCACCATCTTCTCTTGGTCATATTCACCTTCAAAATTCATTCAGTGGAATGACTCATCATCCCAAGGTTTCAAATTCATTTCAAGTCACATGTTCCCATCTAGAGTAGTCAAGTTTTAATATTTAGCACTAGCACTAATCATGAGGGGTGCTAATCTTGCTTGGCTAGCTTGAGACTAACTTTACTACTCTAGTAACCTTCTTTCACTTTGACCAAAGTTAACTATAAAAGTAACTCTTGGAATAAACAAGTAAAAACTTGTAATGTAGAAACTTGGGATAGGCTTATGGTAAGAAAGGTAAGACTAATGGTGCCTTGCCCCAAGGGGCTTTGCACTTTGCAAGAATATTAGCTTGCAACTTTATAACTTGCAATAGTCTAGCTTCCCTTGGTTGTTGAGGTGGTCAAAGTGCTCTTCTTCTGGGTAGAATCCTTCCTCTTCCTGGTAGTCTCCGGCACTAGCGTCTTTACACGAATACGAGGATACAATCACCAAACAATACTTAAGTAGCCTTAATTAGCCTTAATGGCTCACTCCAAATGATCTAGCATCATCACTTAGCATTGCTACCAAAAATTAATCTAGGGTTTTCTTACTTAGTGTTAGAGAAATAAGTTCCTCTCATTACATATGTAAATGATAGTTTCCATTTAGTTCTTGAGGAATAATTTCCTCTCATTGAATCTTCTTAAGATTTAATTTATCAAACAACCCAACATGATATCATGTTGACCTAAGTCAACCATTCATCATCATTATTTGAGAAGATGATTTAAATGAGGTAGAATACCTCATACCATTTAATAATGCCTATTATGCCTATTTGAGAGTATTTGACCAGGGGTCAAGGTTCATATGAAAGTACTTGAGATGAGATTTAAATGAAGTAGAATACTTCATATGATTTTCATAATAGTTTTGGACAATATCAACTAACTAAAATAGCCATATAGTCCTTTATTTAATTTGGGCCATGATCACTCAAGGTAACCATACCATATTTTCGCATAAACAATTAGTGTAAGTGAAATGAGAATTATAGCAATTGGATTTACTTCAAAATTCAATTTGGTTGATTTTTAAGATTTATTTGAAGTCACAAAAGTCCCTGCCTTGTTATTTATGTCACATTAATTCTACACAAGATTTCAAAGTGGGACCAGTGGGGTTGGATAGATATTTTTGCAAGCTTTCCAACAACATAAAATTCATCAAATTTGGTTGGGTAGATTTGAAACTACTTAATTTCTAAGACAGGACCAGTATTTGAATTTCTACCAAATTATTTAACCAAATTTGAACAGATGGGCTTAGGCGGGAAAATTAGCTGGGCTGCGCAGCAGAGAAGGGTTGGGCCAGCCCAGCTAACGCTGCGGGCCAACTGACAGCAGGCCCCACCCGTCAGCGAGCCAAACTTACCGAAGCGGTACGGGTTAATAGGATCTGTTCGATTAGATGCAGATCAGGCGGTGGGGAGTCGTCGTCTCCGTCGAGGGGAAGAGGGCGCTGCCGTGGCGGAGGTAGGGGGTCGGCGGCGCTCCTGGACTCCGGCGAGGGGCGGCGACGATGCGAGGCGACGTTGTCGACGACGGGGAGTCGATTGGTACTGGTGGCGAGGCTTGAGGTGGCCTGTAGCGCAGGATCGCTCTGAGGTTGCTTGCGGGCCTCCAGCGAGCAATTGGCTGGCTAGCGGCGGTGATGTGCGGTGGAGAGGAGCGGAGGAGGTTCAGAGAGAGGAGAGGAGTGGGTTTGCTGTGGAGGTGAAGGCGCGGGGACGGCTCCTTTTATAGTGTGCGAGGTGGCTGATACGTCTCCAACGTATCGATAATTTCTTACTCACATGCTTGTTTTATGATGATACTCACATGTTTTATACACACTTTATGTCATATTTATGCATTTTCCGGCACTAACCTATTAACAAGATGCCGAACAGCCAGTTGTTGTTTTCTGCTGTTTTTGGTTTCAGAAATCCTAGTAAGGAAATATTCTCGGAATTGGACGAAATCAACGCCCAAGGTCTTATTTTTCCACGAAGCTTCTAGAAGTCCGAAAGGGAAACGAAGTGGAGCGACGAGGCGGCGACACGCCAGGGTGGCGCGGCCCAGGCCTTGGCCGCGCGGCCCTGTTGTGTGGGCCCCTCGTGACGCCCCCTGACCTACCCTTCCGCCTACATATAGCCTTCGTCGCAAATATCCCAGTACCGAGAGACACGATACGAAAAACCTTCCAGAGACGCCACCGCCGCCAATCCCATCTCGGGGGATTCAGGAGATTGCCTCCGGCACCCTGCCGGAGAGGGGAATCATCTCCCGGAGGACTCTTCACCGCCATGGTCGCCTCCGGAGTGATGTGTGAGTAGTTCACCCCTGGACTATGGGTCCATAGCAGTAGCTAGATGGTTGTCTTCTCCTCATTGTGCTATCATTGTTCGATCTTGTGAGCTGCCTAACATGATCAAGATCATCTATTTGTAATGCTACATGTTGCGTTTGTTGGGATCCGATGAATATGGAATACTATGTTATGTTGATTATCAATCTATCATCTATGTGTTGTTTATGATCTTGCATGCTCTCCGTTATTAGTAGAGGCTCTGGCCAAGTCGTTACTTGTAACTCCAAGAGGGAGTATTTGTGCTCGATAGTGGGTTCATGCCTCCATTAAATCTGGGACAGTGACAGAAAGTTCTAAGGTTGTGGATGTGCTGTTGTCACTAGGGATAAAACATCAATGCTATGTCTAAGGATATTTGTGTTGATTACATTACGCACCATACTTAATGCAATTGTCTTTTGTTTGCAACTTAATACTGGAAGGGGTGCGAACGCTAACCCGAAGGTGGACTTTTTAGGCATAGATGCATGCTGGATAGCGTTCTATGTACTTTGTCGTAATGCCCAATTGAATTTCACACTACTAATCATAATATGTATGTGCATTGTCATGCCATCTTTATTTGTCAATTGCCCAATTGTAATTTGTTCAACCAACATGCTATTTCTTATCGGAGAGACACCACTAGTGAACTGTGGACCCCGGTCCATTCTTTACATCGAATACAATCTACTGCAATACTTGTTCTTACTGTTCTCTGCAAACATAACATCATCATCCACACTATACATCTAATCCTTTGTTACAGCAAGCCGGTGAGATTGACAACCTCACTGTCACGTTGGGGCAAAGTATTTTGGTTGTGTTGTGCAGGTTCCACGTTGGCGCCGGAATCCCTGGTGTTGCGCCGCACTACACTCCGCCGCCATCAACCTTCAACGTGCTTCTTGGCTCCTACTGGTTTGATAAACCTTGGTTTCTTACTGAGGGAAACTTACTGCTATACGCATCACACCTTCCACTTGGGGTTCCCAACGGTCGCGTGCTGTACGCGTGTCAAGCTAAATTTCTGGCGCCGTTGCCGGGGAGATCAAGACACGCTGCAAGGGGAGTCTCCACTTCCAATCTCTTTACTTTGTTTTTGTCTTGCTTTATTTTATTTACTACTTTGTTTGCTGCACTATATCAAAATACAAAAAAAATTAGTTACTTTTTTTACTTTATTTACTGTCTTGTTTGCAATATTAAAAGCACAAAAAAAAATTAGTTACTTGCATTTATTTTATCTAGTTTGCTTTATTTACTACTACTAAAATGGGTACTCCTGAAAATACTAAGTTGTGTGACTTCACAAACAAAAATAATAATGATTTCTTATGCACACCTATTGCTCCACCTGCTACTACAGCAGAATTCTTTGAAATTAAACCTGCTTTACTAAATCTTGTTATGAGAGAGCAATTTTCTGGTGTTAGTTCTGATGATGTTGCTGCCCATCTTCATAGTTTTGTTGAACTATGTGAAATTCAAAAGTATAAAGATGTAGATGGTGACATTATAAAATTAAAATTGTTTCCTTTCTCATTAAGAGCAAGAGCTAAAGATTGGTTGCTATCTTTGCCTAAGAATAGTATTGATTCATGGACTAAATGTAAGGATGCTTTCATTGGTAGATATTATCCTCCTGCTAAAATTATATCTTTGAGAAGTAGCATAATGAATTTTAAGCAATTGGATAATGAGCATGTTGCCCAAGCATGGGAAAGAATGAAATCTTTGGTTAAAAATTGCCCAACCCATGGACTGACTACTTGGATGATCATCCAAACCTTTTATGCAGGATTGAATTTTTCTTCGCGGAACCTATTGGATTCAGCTGCTGGAGGTACTTTTATGTCCATCACTCTAGGCGCCGCAAAAAAGCTTCTTGATAATATGATGATTAATTACTCTGAATGGCACACGGAAAGAGCTCCACAAGGTAAGAAGGTAAATTCTGTTGAAGAAACCTCCTCCTTGAGTGATAAGATTGATGCTATTATGTATGATTGTGAATGGTAGGAATAATGTTGATCCTAATAATATTCCTTTAGCTTCATTGGTTGCTCAAGAAGAACATGTTGATGTGAACTTCATTAAAAATAATAATTTCAACAACAATGCTTATCGGAATAATTCTAGTAACAACTATAGGCCATATCCTTATAATAATGGTAACGGTTATGGTAATTCTTATGGGAATTCTTACAACAATAATAGGAATACACCCCCTGGTCTTGAAGCCATGCTTAAAGAATTTATTAGTACACAAACTGCTTTTAAAAAATCTGTTGAAGAAAAGCTTGGGAAAATTGATATTCTTGCTTCTAAAGTTGATAGTCTTGCTGCTGATGTTGATCTTTTGAAATCGAAATTTATGCCTAATGAAAATAAAGATATTAAGTCATTTGATACAGCAAACGCCATTCAAGTTAGAATTAATGATAATATAAGATTGATGGCTGAATTGCGTGCTAGGTGGGAAAGAGAAGAAAATGCTAAAGATAATAATATAGCTAAAGTTTGGACTATTACCACCACTAGTAATGAAAATGCTTCACATGTTGCTACACCTCCTACTATCAATGGTAAAATAATTGGTGTTAGCAATGTTTCTACTCCTAATGCAAGGCTTGCAAAACTGCCTAAACCTGCTAAAACTGCTGAAACTACTTGTGATAAAACTGCTGAATTTTTTTCCAATATTGGGGACAATGATCCCATTGCTTTAGATCATAATGGTTTAGATTTTGATGATTGTCACATCTCTGAAGTTATAAAGTTCTTACAAAAACTTGCTAAAAGTCCTAATGCTAGTGCTATAAATTTGGCCTTTACAAAACATATTACAAATGCTCTCATTAAAGCTAGAGAAGAGAAATTAAATCGTGAAACTTCTATTCCTAGGAAGTTAGAAGATGGTTGGGGGCTGTTGACCACCAAAACCCACCGGCGAGCAGCGACGGGCAACACGTAGAGCCGGGAGGCTCCCAGGACTGCTGGTGGGCCCTGGTCCCTCGGGCAACGGCCCGCAATGCTCCGGCACGCACGTCCGATGCTTGTGCAAGGGCGTGCCACCTGACCTATACCTGGTCAGGAAGGTGATGGATTGCTTCGACTAGTTTCCTGTATGGCATACACATAAACATTAAATACGAGCCTCGATCGGCTCTCAGGTTATCCTGTGAATCGGCTCATGGAGCCGATCCACCCATGATTCGTATTGGATCTACGATAACATGGTGGTCCTGCTTGATCAATACTAAGCTAAAACGATCTACGACGATTTAGGGTTTTCACCACACAACCGGAACATCTTGCACGTAATTGAGCCTGGCAGGTACGAAAGATGACGGAAAATTAACCCTAGAAAAGGCCTAAAAACCAACATGGAGTTGATCCTCGGAACATCCCTTCTAGGATCAGCAAACCGTACCTCACGCCCTACTGGATCCTTCAACCCGTTTGCAAGGCCTAACCATATGGATATCAAACTAATCCTTGAAGAACAAGGAACAACCGTAACAGATCAAATTTACCAAATAAAGACTAAGCAAGGTGATGTCCTTACACCTAAGATAGGTGTAAGGACAGCTAGATATCTAGGGATAGCAAAGCTAAGCGAATACATCAAGTAAATATCGATGCAAACCCTAACATATCTATGATAACGGTGTTGCTCGCCATCAAAAAGGCTTCGCTAGGTGCCACACATGCACAACGAATAAACAAGATATCGCCTAGATCGCAAGATGCGATCTAGGCAAAGATAGCGCTACTTACCGGAAGAAACCCTTGAAACAAGGGGTGGCGATGCGCCTAGATTGGTTTGTTGTGAACGTGATCGTCCTCCTTTCTCAATAACCCTAGATACATATTTATAGTCCGTAGACTCTCTAACTTGGGAATGATCCCAACCATGTACGAGCTAAACTCTATCTTTTAATTCTAACCGACACGTAACCTACTATAATTTACAGATACACGGGCAATCTAGCCCAAACTCTTGCACGAGGTCGATTCATGAATATTTCCCGTGTATATTCACCAAGCCCATCTCAATCACGGCCCACCTCCTGACTTGGTTAAAATCTGGTGATAACACATGCCCCCCCTGGTTTTGGCAATGATAATTCCAAAACCACTCTGTTTTTCTTCGTAGGGTCATGTCGTGGCAGAGCAGAACCGTCGCAGTATCCTTTCATCATGATGCCTTGCCTTCTCAACTTCTCTGCACGATTTGACAGTTTTTTGGCACCACTTCCTCGGAAACTGCTGTGGCATTAAATCTCCACTATATACCCATTATTTAACCGTGCCGAACAGTTCGCCTCTTCATCCCCCTGCTCTGTACTAGCCATCGGCAAAAAAACCCCTTCCTCTGTAGCAATGTCTTCCTCCTCCTCCTCTGCCTCATCGGTTCTCTCCTCCTCATCTTCCTCCTTCCGCGAGCCCACGCCGGAGTGGAATTTGACGGCGGCGCACAACCGCCGTGCCCCAGAGGAATGGGACCAGGAGGACCACGATTCCTCCGTCTGGTCCAAGGATGACAAGTCCTTGACCGACGGAGACGACGACCTCCAATTCCTCGCCGATGGGGAGCTGGAGTCGGAGAGCGAGGACGACCGCTTCTCCTGGGACGACTTCACCTCCTCCGACGAGGAGGAAGAAGAGTAGGACGACGATTCCCTCGAGGACTACCCGCCGGCGAAGCGCTTCCGCGCCGGGTCGGATGACGACGACGACGACGACGACGAGGAGGAGGAGGCTCCCATCGAGGGCTACGGGAGCAGCGATGAGGAGCCCGCCGGCAGCAGTGCCGATGGCAGCTTCGACGGCGACGACGAGGGCAGCGACGGCCCATAGAGTAGCATCTACTAGTATAGGACTAGTAGTAGTAGTAGTAGATTGGTCAATAGACCTCTCTTTTGTTCTTCCTCCCTCGAGCAATCGGCTCTTCTCTGTAAGAAATTCCTTCTATTAATGAAGAAAATGTTCCTATATCGATTTTGCTTTCACATCAATTTTGCCGATTGTCAAAGTAAGTCAACGTGCAAAGAGCCGATGGCATCGCATCGGCCTTTACCATAAAACGCGATTAAGGCCAAATCAGTTGCCTATTCACACGGTAGACTGCAACATTCGCCTGAGAGAATAAACTCAGATCCTTAAATTGCCGCTTGTACAAATCCAATTCACGGCCACGCGAATCTTAGATCTCAATCACGCAGATTCAACTCCACAGCGAATCCAATGGCAGAACCCAATGGCAGAATCATCTCATGCCAATGCTACGATCTTTGGCCTGAAGGTAATCCTCAACGGTCGCCATCGAGCATAGTGTCGGAATTCAACAGTAAACACTTGAATTAATGTCTCATCCCATTATTTATTTTTTGTACCAGACATTCTGCTGCTGTATCCTTCATACCCTCGAGGCATCCCTTCAGTGGAGCTTCTATATGCAATACAATAACTGCTCAATTGAGTTCATACCTCTAGAGTCGATGGCTGTGCATCGGCTTTTAGCCTGAAGTCGATGTCTGCGCATCGGCTGTGCTTGTATCTTGCTGTTTTGCACATTTTTCTAAAGTCGATGTCTGTACATCGGCTGTGATGTGTATGTAATTTTTTTTTTACTGGCCGATTTTGCGCATCGGCCTCCATATTTCACTGTCCATCATCCCACATGCTTGGGAAATACTTCTTAAGATGTTGACCATTGACAGCTACTGGAAATTTAACACCGTCCAGCTGCTCGAGCATGTATGCATTACCCTTCAAAACCTGGTCGACTCTGTACGGCCCGTGCCAATTAGGAGACCATTTACCATATGCTTTATCCTTAGTTCCTAATGGCAACACAGCTTCCCATACTAGATCACCAACCTGAAACTCCTTTAGTCTCACCTTCTTATTGTATGCGCGAGCTACCTTGGCTTTGTTTTCTTTAATCTTCTCCAACGACCAAAGTCTGAGTTCCGTCAGATCCTCAATACTATCACTCATCAGGGCTGCATATTCTTCAGACGTTAGATCATTCTGAAACGTAACACGTCTCGATCCAGCCGTAATTTCCCAAGGCAATACGGCTTCTTGTCCATAGACCAACTGGTATGGCGAGGTTTTTATAGCCCCATGACATGACATGCTATAAGCCCACAAAGCTTCTGATAATACCTAATGCCAACGTCTAGGGTGCTCGTCAACTTTTCTCTTAATCAGCTTGATGAGGCTCTGGTTGGACGCTTCAGCTTGCCCATTTGCTTGAGCATAGTATGGAGACGATCGGATCAGCTTAATTCCCATATCGTCACAGAACTTTCTGAACTCATTAGAAATGAAGACCGAACCTCCATCGGTCGTAATAGTCTGGGGAATCCCGAATCTATGAATGACATGTTCTTTCACAAAATTGATAACATCTTCCGATTTTACCTTCTTCATAGGGACGGCCTCCACCCATTTAGTGAAGTAATTTGTAATGGCCAAAATCCACTCGTGGCCTTTGCTCGATGCAGGATGGATTTTGCCGATCATATCCATGCCCCAACCTCGGAATGGCCAAGGCTTGATGATGGGATTCATTGCTGATGCGGGCACCATCTGAATTTTCCCAAACATCTGGCACGCTTGGCACCCTCTATAGTACCTGAAGCAGTCCTCAAGCATGGTGGGCCAGTAAAACCCCGATCGCCTGATCAGCCACTTCATCTTATGAGCCGATTGGTGAGTTCCACAGGCGCCTTCGTGTACCTCGTGTAAGAGCCGATTCGACTCGGCTGGTCCCAGGCATTTGAGAAGTAACCCCTCCAAGGTCCTGTAGAACATGTCATCTCCTATAAGGACATATTTCATGGCCTTGTACCTTATCCGTTTAGGTGCCCCCCGAGCCGAATCTTTCAAGTAATTGAAGATATCGGCTCTCCAGTCATCTTGCTCCAGGAACTGTACCTGAACATCGGCTTCATCTGTTGCGTCCTTGTAGCCTGATGCCACCTGTGCGAGGTCGTTGGCCTGGTATTTTGTGACCTTGGGATCCAATTGAAATTTATGTACCTAAATTGTGCCATCAGCTCACGGCATTGCATCCATAATGGGAAGAGTGACTCACTCTCGCACTTATATTCCTCCGTGAGCTAGGAAATCACCAATTTTGAATCTCCAAAAAGTTCCACAGCCTCTGCCCCGGCTTCCAAAAGCAACTCCATTCCCTTGCGTACTGCTTCATACTCAGCGACATTATTGGTGCAAGGGGTAGATAACCTGATGGAGAAAGAATATGTTGCCCCCCGAGGTGTCACGAGTAGAATGCCGATGCCACAACCATCATCACAAGCCGATCCATCGAAGAACATGGCCCATGCACGTACAGATAGTGCTGCTATGTCCGTGTTGATTCGTTCAGCAATCAGATCGGCCAATGCTTATCCCTTGACTGCCTTCGCAGGCTGATACCGGAGATCAAATTCTGACAACGCAAACATCCATTTACCGAGTCGGCCTTTCAACACAGGGGCCGACAACATATGTTTGATGACGTCTGACTTGCATATGACGACAATTTCCGCTGACAGAAAGATGTGACGAAGCTTGGTGCAAGTGAAAAATAGGCAGAGGCACAACTTCTCGATCTCAGGGTACCTTGTCTCTGCATCCAACATCCTTCTGCTGAGGTAGAAAGCCACCTTCTCCAGACCATCATATAGTTGTACCACCACTGACACGATGGAAGTGTCAGCCACTGATAAGTAAACATAGAACGGTCTGTCTTGCTGAGGTGGAACCAACACAGGCGGCGTCGTTAGGTATTGTTTAGTCTCGTCAAACGCTCGCTGCTGCTCTGCCCCCCAGTGAAACTCGTCATCAGATTTAATTTTCACCAACGCCATGAACTGCTCGATTCGTCCTGACAAATTGGATATGAACCGTCGGACGAAGTTGATTTTGCCGATGAGACGTTGGAGTTCTTTCTTTGTGGTAGGTGGCTGCATGGTTCGTACCGCCTCCTGACTTTTCAGGCCGATCTCAATTCCACGTTCATGAACCAAAAAACCCAAGAACTGACCGGCCGTTACACCAAAAGCACACTTCTTTGGATTCATTCTTAGCCCGAATTTTCTGGTTCGGTCCAGGATGCGCCGTAAATCATCCAAGTGTCCTTCTATGGAGACAGACTTGACCACCATGTCATCGATGTAAATTTCCACCAACTTGCCGATCAGATCATGAAAGATGTAATTCATGGCCCTTTGGTATGTTGCGCTGGCATTCTTCAGCCCAAAAGTCATGACCACATATTCAAACAAGCCCACTGATCCTGGTACTCTGAATGCAGTCTTGTGTATATCTTCTGGAGCCATGAAAATTTGGTTGTAGCCGACGTTGCCATCCATGAAACTTAGCACCTTATGGCCAGCAGCTGCGTTGATCAATGTCTCTGCTACAGGCATTGGATACTCATCCTTTGGAGTAGCTCTGTTGAGATCTCGAAAATCTATGGCGACACGCCATCGGCCGTCCTTTTTCTCTACAGGTACGATACTAGAAATCCATTCAGCGTACCTGCATGGCCTGATGAACCCGGCGGCCAACATCTTCTCGATCGCTTTCTTGACTTCTTCAAGAATTTCGGCCTTCATCTGACGTGCTCGTTGCTGGAACGGCCGAAATCCTTTCTTGAGAGGGAGCCGATGCTCAATTATGCTCCTGTCTAACCTAGGCATCTCTGTGTAATCCCATGCAAAGCAATCTGGGTATTCTTTTAACAGAGCTATCATCAGGCTCCTCAAGTGCAGATCTAACTTTTTGCTGATAAAAGTTGGTCGTGGCTTATCCCCAGGACCAATGTCAACCTCTTCTAGCTCATCAGCCGATGTAAACCCATACCCTAGCTTTCCGTCTCCTGCTAGATCGATGCTCAACACAGGGAAAACGTATGGCGAGGATAATATGGGCCGATTGCTGGAATCGGCCCCCATTTTGATTGCATTGCTCAATGAAGGTTTACATCTTGTTCGTGCCTTACTATATCTACGTGACATGCTTGAGTTGAGATCATCACTTCCTATTTTTTGGGGCCGATCACAGGGATCGGCCTTGTCACGCAAGTCCATAGACTTTGCTCTTGCTATACTGTCAGGCCGGTGGATAAGACCAGCCTCACCCCATTTTTTGTCACTTCGATGCGCTCACAGCCATCTAAACTAACTCCAGAGAGTGGCTCTTGGTCATCCGCTTCCCAAATGTTCATGCCAGCCGTTGATATTTCGGCTGAGTCATCTGCATGGACGACCTCCACTTCATCTCCATCCCACTGTATCAAGCATTGGTGCATTGTGGATGAAATGCAGCAGTTGGCGTGAATCCAATCCCTTCCTAGCAGGACAGCGTAGGTGCTCTTGCTGTCGACGATGAAGAATGACGTGGGGATGGTTTTTCGGCCTACCGTTAGGTCCACGCTTAAAACGCCTTGCGCCTCTGATGCTTGGCCGTTGAAGTCGCTCAATGTGACGTTGGTTTTGATCAGATCCGCGCTAGAGCGTCCCAGGCGACGTAGCATGGAGTATGGCATTATATTGACTGCCGCTCCCGTGTCAACCAGCATCTTGTTGACAGGCTGCCCATTGATATAACCTTTGAGGTACAGGGCCTTCAGATGTCTGTAGCTCCTTTCTCGCGGCTTCTCAAAGATAACTGGCCGTGGGCCGCAGTCGAGTTGTGCTACAGGTGCCTCTTCTGTTCTTGGAGCACAAAACTCCGACGGAAGTATGAACACCATGTTTGTGCTAGCCGATGCCTGATCATCGGCTTTCTTCGGTTTGGGGCGCCACTCTTTCTTCTGTGGACGACCCTCTTCGTCCAAAGTTTGCTGAATTTTCGAGGCTAGATCGGGCCGCGCCTTCCTCAAAGTGTGCAGGTATAACCTTTCGGCTTCCTCCAAGCTACGTAGCCGCTGCACCCTACGCTTTTGAGAATGGCTGAGTCCGTCCGGGCACCACCTTGGTCGGTGGTATCTGTCTTCTTCTTCTTCTTCTTCATCTTCTAGCTCCTCGAGATCTTCCACCCGAGAGGACTCAGCTTGTTTGTTCCGAGATGGGAGAGGCCCTAGACGTTTGAACACTGACACGTCTCCTGCATCCTTCTTCTTTGGTCTACATTCTGGGCAGCTTTCGATTGTAGGCAATCGGCTCATTCCTGAGTCCCAGCAGTGTTTAAAGAAAGGACAATCCCAGTGTCGGTCCATGTCTTCTTGCTCCCTCGACCTTCCCTTAGCGCGGCGCTCATATCCTTCGTCGTCTCTATCATACCGACGATACTTTCTGTCATTTATGTTAGGCCGACGATCTATGTCGTCGTCTGTGTCATACCGCCGGCGTTGGTCATACTGACGCTCATATTTGTTAAGAAGGTGCTCGGAGAGTGGTCGTTGGTACCGCACGCTTCTCACTTGTTCCTCGGTGACGTACCGTTTGTCATCATATCGGGGCCGGTCGCGTGAACCGGCCTCCTCCTTGTCCTTACCACGAGCACGACTGCTCTCTTCTTTGTCCTTGCCAGGGCGGTATACAGGCCTTGCCATGTTAATACTGAACGAGAAATCTGGCTGACGCCTCGTAGGGTAACTGTACTCCACCATGTTGACGGCAGGGAACGGTTGTGTGTCCACTTTCATGGCATACTGGCTGAAAATCAGACGGCCTTGTTCTATCGCCATTTGGATCTGCTGACGCAACACTTTGCAGTCGCTGGTGGTATGGGTGAACGAATGATGCCACTTGCAGTATGGCCTTCCGTTCATCTCTTGCACCGTGGGGATTCTATGGCCTTCGGGTAATGATACGTCCAAAACGTATCTACTTTCCCGAACACTTTTGCTATTGTTTTGCCTCTAATTTGTGTATTTTGGATACAACTAACACGGACTAACGCTGTTTTCAGCAGAACTGCTCTGGTGTCTCGTTTTTGTGCAGAAATCCAACTTTCGGGAAAAACCTCGGAATTTATGCAGAAGGCCCTATTTTCCCAGGAAACTAACGGAGCCAGAAGGGCAATTGAAGTGGAGGCCCGAGGGCCCCACACCATAGGGCGGCGCGGCAGGGGGGGGCCCGCGCGGCCCTGTGGTGTGGCCCCCTCGGCCGGCCTCCGACGCCCTCCTTCGGACTACTTATTCGCCTCGACCTAAAAACACCAGGGGAGAAGTCGAAGTCGCCAGAAACCCTCCAGAACGCCGCCACATCGCGAAACTCCGTCGCGGGAGCCAGAAGTCTCCGTTCTGGCACTCCGCCGGGACGGGGAATTGGAGGAGATCATCACCGCCATCACCGCCAACGCCTCTACATCAACCAGCCATGTTTCCCCCATCCATGTGTGAGTAATTCCCCCGCTGTAGGCCGAAGGGGATGGTAGGGATTGGATGAGATTGGTCATGTAATAGCATAAGATTGTTAGGGCATAGTGCCTAGTGTCCGTTATTGGTACTTTGATGATATTGTTGCAACTTGTTATGCTTAATGCTTGTCACTAGGGCCCGAGTGCCATGATCTCAGATCTGAACATGTTATTGTTTCATGAAGATAATCATTGTTTATGGTCTTACCTATAAGTTGTATACACATGTCGCTGTCCGGAACCGATGGCCCCGAAGTGACAGAAATCGGGACAACCGGAGGGAATGGTAGCGATGTGAGGATCACATGTGTTCACGGAGTGTTAATGCTTTGCTCCGGTACTCTATTAAAAGGAGTACCTTAATATCCAGTAGTTTCCCTTGAGGCCCGGCTGCCACCGGCTGGTAGGACAAAAGATGTTGTGCAAGTTTCTCATTGCGAGCACGCACGACTATATATGGAACACATGCCTATTGATTGCTTTGTACTTGGACACCGTTTTATTATTATCTGCAAATGCCCTGCTATGATTGTTACATGAGTTTCTCCCATCCATGCAACGCCCGTCATCCGTCCCCGTGCCTACGGTATTTTAATCCTGCTGTTTACTATAATCACTACTGCTGTCTCTGTTACTCGCTGCTTTGTTATTTCACTACTGCTATCGCTATAAAACTGTTACTATCGATAAACTCTTGCGAGCAAGTCTGTTTCCAGTGCAATCGAATTGACAACTCCGTTGTTAAGGCTTCCAAGTGTTCTTTGTCTCCCCTTGTGTCGAATCAATAAATTGGGTTTTACTTCCCTCGAAGACCTGCGATCCCCTATACTTGTGGGTCATCAAGACTATTTTCTGGCGCCGTTGCCGGGGAGCATAGCTTTATTTGGAAGTTCACTTGGATTATTATTGTTCGCTGCAAATTCTCCATCATGGGTAAACCTCGCGATACTAAGATCGCCATATTACCATCCACTACAAGAAAAGGTACAATTCTGAATACCTCCGCCGCACTTGATTCACCATCTGTGATTGATAAACTTGTTTCACCGCCACATGCTTCGCATGCGGGTACTTCTGCTGAATCTGAACACTCTCATAATATTGATAATGTTTCTGCTGTGCTTGATGATAGTGGTTCATTGGGATCTTTTCTAGATGCTACAATTGCTAGGTCTAGACAAATTGAAAATACTGAAACTCCTAATGCTACTACACCTGTTAGTTCACCTGAACTTGGTTATTTTAGTGATGATCCTGAGGAAGATTATGTGGAGCTTGATGATGATTTTATTGAAAAATGCAATGCTACTACTGATGCAAGAAAAATTAAAAAGTTGCTTGCAGAACATACTGTTAGATATAAACTGTCTCCTGATCCTAAATTTGCCACATCTCCTATAAACATTAGGGATAAAGATTATGATTTTTCTCTTGATCTATCTCATATAGCTATTGTTGAGAAAACACCTTTCTGTGGTACTGAAAAAGAAAGTGCTGTTGAACACATGACTGAGTTATCTACTTTGAGTAGCTTGTTTTCTGATGATGTTAAGAAGCGTACTTACTTTGTTGCTAAAATATTTCCATTCTCATTGAAGGATGACGCTAAAACTTGGTATAATAATTTGCCACCTAGTTCTATTAAAAGTCCAAAAGAATTGCTTGCTGTTTTCTTTAGGAAATATTTTCCTGCTAGTGCTCAACATGCTGCTTTGCAGAGAGTTTATAGTTTTGATCAGGGAGATGAAGAGAAATTGCCTGAGGCTTGGGCGAGATTTTGCTCTCTTATTAGAGCTTTGCCTGACCATGATTTAGAAAAGCATGAATTACTTGATATATTTTATAATGGACTAACCATTGATTCTAGGGCATACCTGGATAGTTGTGCTGGTTGTGTTTTCAAGAAAAGAACTCCAGACGACGCTGAAGAATTATTGGCTAAAATAGGCCGGAATTATGATGATTGGAATACGCCTGAACCAACTCCAACGCCATTAGTGAAGAAGAGGGGTTTAATTAAATTGAATGATGAAGATATGAGGGAAGCCAAGAAGTCTCTCAAGGAGAAAGGTATTAAATCTGAAGATGTGAAGAATCTACCTCCTATAGAAGAGATATGTGAGATAATTCCCCCTTCATCCATGATTGAGGTAAACTCCCTTCAACGCTTTACTAGGGAAGATATTCCGTACTCGAAACCTCCTGCACAATGCTTAGATGAGTTTGATAATTATATTGTTAAGCAAGAAAATTTTAATATGAGAGTAGAGAATCATTTAATGGAAAATTCTCAAGCTATTAGTGAATTGCATGGTATTGTGGAGAGAACCTCCAATGATGTTAAGATGCTTGTTAAACATTTTCAAATGATTCAAACTCAAATTGATCAACTCACTAAAGTGCAAAATGACTTGTTAGGGAATAATTCTAAAGAGAAACATGCTTATGAAGTAACAACTAGAGGTGGTGTCTCTACCCAGGATCCTCTATATCCTGAAGGGCATCCCAAAAGAATTGAACAAGATTCTCAACGCATTGAACCTAGTGCTCATTCTAGGAAGAAAAAGAAGAAGAAACATAAAAATGTTGTAGAATCCTCTGAACCTGTTAATGATCCTAATAGTATTTCTATTTCTGATGCTGAAACTGAAAGTGGTAATGAACATGATAATGATAATGATAAGAATGATACTCCTGATAAAGAAGAGGTTGAAGAAGAACCTGAAAAGCATGCTAAAAATAAAAAGTACACTAAAGAAGACTTTATTGCTGAGAAACATGGTAATGAAAGAGAACCTTGGGTGCAAAAGCAAATGCCCTTTCCTGCTAAGAAACTAAAATCAAAGGAAGAAGAACACTATAATAAATTTTGCGATTGGATGAAACCTTTATTCTTGCAAATCCCTTTGACTGATGCTATTAAATTGCCTCCTTATTCAAAGTATATGAAAGATATTGTTACTAACAAAAGGAAAATCCCCAATGAGGAAATTTCCACTATGCTGGCTAATTACTCTTTCAATGGCAAAATTCCAAAGAAGTTGGGCGACCCAGGTATACCTACTATTCCTTGTTCTATTAAGAATAATTATGTTAAAACTGCTCTATGTGACTTGGGAGCCGGTGTTAGTGTTATGCCTTTTTCTCTTTATAAGAGACTTTACCTAGATAAGTTGATACCTACTGATATATCTTTGCAAATGGCTGATAAATCTACTGCTATTCCTGTTGGTATATGTGAGAATGTTCCTGTTCAAGTTACTACTAACTGCTTGATATTAACTGATTTTGTTGTGTTGGAAATGCCTGAAGATGATAATATGTCTATTATTCTTGGGAGACCTTTTCTTAACACCACAGGGGCTGTTATTGATTGCAACAAAGGAAAGGTTACTTTCAATGTTGATGATAGGGAGCACACCGTCTATTTCCCCAAGAGGATTGAAAAGGCGTGTGGAGTCAATACTATTTCTAATGTGAGAACTATCAAAGTGGGAACTATTGATTGTCCTATATATGAGCCTAAGGAAGAATATCAAACTCTTGTGATTGGATCCATATCAATACAATTCAAGGTAACATGATTGATTTGAGGTTTATTTCTTCTTATGCTATGAAGAAGTTATTTGGTGGCAAGACTTGATCAACCTTGTTAACAAATACTTTTTATATGCATAGAGAGGTAAACAACATCTTTTTCTTCCTCCACTTGCCCTAGTTGCTGTAGCACTTTTAAATTGCAAAGTTCTTTAGTTATTTGAAGATTTCAAAATTTTTCCCGGCCAGTAATAATAAACTAAATACCCAGAAATGTGCGTGTTTCAAAGTTTTCAAAAATTCACAAAAATTATACCGTTGGTCCTATTTTTCCACGAGGCACCTGGGAGCACCAGAGGATGACCTGTGGGGCACCAGAGGGCGCCACACTACTGGCCGGCGCGGCCAAGGAGGTGGCCGCGCCACCATGTGGTGTGGGACCCCCTTTGCCCCACTTTGCCATCTCTTCCTCCCAGACTCTTCTCTCTCCCGAAAAAATCGACACCAAGTTCCTCTCACTCGCGTTTTTGCTCCAGAGCTCCAGATTTTTTGATCTCTTTGCTCAGCCCAGATTTCTGTCTGAAATTTGGCACATTTGCTTTTCGGTATGTGACTCCTCCACTCATCCAAGTAGAATTTCGTTTGGTTGAGTATATCTTGAATATTTTGCTGCTGTAGGTAACATGTTTAGTGAGCTTGCATGCTTGTTCTAAGTGGTAGAAACTAGTTTTGATGCATGATTAGTACTCTAGCAAGTTCCTATGGTAGTTTCCCTCAATTATTTGTCACCAAATCAAATTTCTATATTGGTTGTTGAAATTTCAGAAAATGGAGTGGAATAGATATCACTTGAACCAGCAAGAATTGGAAGTCCAACAAGTTATGATGGTCAATCGTGAAGAGGGAGTATACCCCTCTTACTACCCGTGCGCGGATTTCATGAGAAGCGCGGGGATATTTGAAGATGTTCAAACTCTAATTTCTCGTGCAGGGCTGAGTGACTTTGTTGAAGGAGAGCCAAGACAATATGTGAAATTAACTATGTCTTTTGTGCAGGATTTCAAGTTCAATTGGTCGCGATCTAACCCCACGGTCCAGTATAAAATTTACAATAAAGCTGTCAACTTGCCATTTAGTGCTTTTTGTGCAGCAATTAGAGTACCGCAATGGGGATCATGTGAGAAGATAAAGGGATCGCCGCAAGAACTCTCGGATCTCTACAAGATGATTTGCGATGGAAGGAGTTTCTCAGGTGAAAGTGGTAAAATCACTAGTATTCAGCTCCCGGCTATCCGCTACTTTGCCTACTTTATTACCAAGTGCGTTCTTGCTAAAAGGATTGGTGGTAAACTTTCTATCCCGGATTTAGCTTTTCTAGCTGCAGCACTGCAAAATAATAGATCTTATAATTTGGGGGCATTAATAGCTTATAGACTTACTACTAACCGCGAGAAAGGTGGAATTTGTGGAGGTCTCATTGCCTCTCGTTTACTAGCTTTTCATAATGTAGAACCTCATCATTTTGATATTCCGTTCCCCATAGAAAAACTTGATATAGCCTCTATGATTAAACATGAATTTGTTTCAGATTCCTCCAACTTGGGTAACCTGTATTATAAGATGATATTTTATAAGAAAGTTTGGAGAATAACTAAGAAAACTGAGAAACTAGTAAGACTGCCTGCGCCTGTATTGTCTAACCTTGATTCCAGGGGAGATTGGTCGGTTACAGAAGGTGCACTGGATGCACACATAGAGAGAGGAGGTCAACATGCAAGAGACGACACGGAGGTCGAGGAGCACCTCGATTCATCATCCGATGCAGCAAGTTCCTCGCATCAACACGGTGGATATGCGGAGCCTCCACGCTTTTCTTCTGCACAGAAACTTTACTATGACTACTCCATGGACTACCCACCGGCGAGGAACAACGACCCTCGTTGGGGTTAAACTCCACTTAGGCCAAAAGCCTAAGCTTGGGGGGAGGTATACCGGCATCACTCATTCTTTGCATATTATGGTTGCTGGATACTTGTACATACTTGTTTTGTTCGTTTGAGTGGTTTTCTAATGAGAGGAAGATGATATTTGGGGAAATGCTGCCTGAAAACAGATTCTGGAACGTTACTGTAAAAATCGTCAAAAATAGCCAGAGCGTCATTTTAAGCTGAAAATTTTTGTGCAGGTTCCCCAGGTTGTTATCTAACTTTCATTAGTTGAACACTTTTCGATCTGAGCAACGTAAGATTTTTGTAAAAATCGATTTCTGTACTGCTGTCAGGTTTTGGCAGATTTCTGCCATCTCGCTTTTATGTGTTTCTTTTAGTGTGCTGTTTCTTGATTTCGCTTTGTTTCCTTCCCAAAACATAAAAAGACCAAAAATATTTCTGTTGTTTCTCTTCACCATTTGTTTGCTTTGGTTTCTTGCATTTGTTTCACTTTATTTGCTATTGCTAGTTTGCTATAAGAAAACCCAAAAAGATTTTGCTTTGTTGGTTTGTTTCTTCTTGTTCTTATTTGCAATTTGAAAACACCAAAAATATTTGCTGTTCTTCTCTGGTTTGTAAAGTTCTTTTTGAGTTCAATGGTCTTCGGTGGCTGGAGCGTGGTTTTCATTTCATATTATCCAAGCTGCACAAGTGAAAAGGCAATAATGACGATCTACGACAATCTGATTGTGGTGAGAGGCTGGTATGAACTCTATTTGTTTTCATTTTTGTACATATACTCATCCATGTGAGCATGCTTAGTTGGTTCATGTGAGGTATATGTTATTTGAGAAAATCTAGTAGTTCATGATCTCTCATGCTTAGCTCCAATTTATTAATATGGGTAGCATGTCATGGATGTTTGCTTGCATTGTTTTTATTCATAAGTAAGTATGGCATTGTGGTATCCTCCTCTGAATAATTCATTTATATCGATTTGGCACATGCTCACGCATGCATATGACTGAACAAAAAAGGTCAATTAAGCCTCGATGATCTATATTGCTTCAGAGTTCTTGTATCACTTTTATGCCTCCGTTAATTTATTTTGCCGCAAGCATGATTATGACAGTTGCTGCTCTCTTGATTTGTCGCTCCCTAGTCTATTGCTAGCCTTCACTTGTACTGAGCGGGAACGCTGCTCGTGCTTCCAAACACATGAAAACCAAGTTATTCCAAAGTGTCCACCATAAATACCTATGCATGGCATTTCAAACCATTCCAAGTAAATTCTCATGCGCTACCTTTAAAACCTTCAAAATGTTTCTCAATTTGTGTTTATGTTTCATAGCTCATGAGGAAGTATGTGGTGTTTAGCTTTCAACCTTGTCATTTACTTTTGACGGACTCTCATATGGACTAGTGGCACATCCGCTTATCCAATAATTTTGCAAAAAGAGCTGGCAATGGGATTCCCAGTCCCGAATTAATTAACTTAAATAGACACTCCTCCATGGTTTGTGATTGTTGGACGGCACCCGAAGGATTCGGTTAGCCATGGCTTGTGTAAGCAAAGGTTGGGGGGAGTGTCATCATCATAATAAAACCAAAATAAAAAAGGCACTCCTTCATGGTATGAGATTGTTGGCAGGCACCCGAGGATTCGGTTAGCCATGGTTTGTGAAAGAAAGGTTGGAAGGAGTGCCAAATAAATATGCAATAATTCATGGGAGCCGCTCTTGAAAGTCCGGTTGGCGAGGTAGTTAGTGTACCCATTACCATTCGTTGACAACAACAAACACCTCTCAAAATAATTTTACTCCTGTCTTTATAAAAATGAAAAGCTCTAGCGCATGTTAATCCCTGCTTCCTTCTGCGAAGGGTCAATCTTTTACTTTTATGTTGTGTCTCCATTATTTCTTTGAGCATTATCTTGAGAGCACAACTGTCATTCTTAGTATAATATGCTTGTCTCAAAATATGATTGATTGTGGTATAACTCTGATGCATTTATCTTTTGACAATCACTACTTCTAGTCTTTCTATGAACTCCAGAGGTGCCCGGGAATTTATGTTTTGCCAATCGAATACAGGCAAGCGAGATACCACTTTATCATGCTCTCTTATGAACATTGCAATTCTGCTTATATGCATGATTCATGATGCTTATTATTAATTGTTGGTACCTCTCCATGATTGACATAGCTGTTAGATGATCTTATTTGCATGTATCTCATTATGAACTGCTTAAGTATTAGCCACAGCATGAGAATATATACATCATATGAGCAAATGTGTTCGTGAAAGTTCTTTTATCGCTCAGTTGTTAACTGAATTGCTTGAGGACAAGCAATAAGCTAAGCTTGGGGGGAGTTGATACGTCCAAAACGTATCTACTTTCCCGAACACTTTTGCTATTGTTTTGCCTCTAATTTGTGTATTTTGGATACAACTAACACGGACTAACGCTGTTTTCAGCAGAACTGCTCTGGTGTCTCGTTTTTGTGCAGAAATCCAACTTTCGGGAAAAACCTCGGAATTTATGCAGAAGGCCCTATTTTCCCAGGAAACTAACGGAGCCAGAAGGGCAATTGAAGTGGAGGCCCGAGGGCCCCACACCATAGGGCGGCGCGGCCCAGGGGGGGCCCGCGCGGCCCTGTGGTGTGGCCCCCTCGGCCGGCCTCCGACGCCCTCCTTCGGACTACTTATTCGCCTCGACCTAAAAACACCAGGGGAGAAGTCGAAGTCGCCAGAAACCCTCCAGAACGCCGCCACATCGTGAAACTCCGTCGCGGGAGCCAGAAGTCTCCGTTCTGGCACTCCGCCGGGACGGGGAATTGGAGGAGATCATCACCGCCATCACCGCCAACGCCTCTACATCAACCAGCCATGTTTCCCCCATCCATGTGTGAGTAATTCCCCCGCTGTAGGCCGAAGGGGATGGTAGGGATTGGATGAGATTGGTCATGTAATAGCATAAGATTGTTAGGGCATAGTGCCTAGTGTCCGTTATTGGTACTTTGATGATATTGTTGCAACTTGTTATGCTTAATGCTTGTCACTAGGGCCCGAGTGCCATGATCTCAGATCTGAACATGTTATTGTTTCATGAAGATAATCATTGTTTATGGTCTTACCTATAAGTTGTATACACATGTCGCTGTCCGGAACCGATGGCCCCGAAGTGACAGAAATCGGGACAACCGGAGGGAATGGTAGCGATGTGAGGATCACATGTGTTCACGGAGTGTTAATGCTTTGCTCCGGTACTCTATTAAAAGGAGTACCTTAATATCCAGTAGTTTCCCTTGAGGCCCGGCTGCCACCGGCTGGTAGGACAAAAGATGTTGTGCAAGTTTCTCATTGCGAGCACGCACGACTATATATGGAACACATGCCTATTGATTGCTTTGTACTTGGACACCGTTTTATTATTATCTGCAAATGCCCTGCTATGATTGTTACATGAGTTTCTCCCATCCATGCAACGCCCGTCATCCGTCCCCGTGCCTACAGTATTTTAATCCTGCTGTTTACTATAATCACTACTGCTGTCTCTGTTACTCTGCTGCTGTTATTTCACTACTGCTACTGCTATAAAACTGTTACTACTGATAAACTCTTGCGAGCAAGTCTGTTTCCAGGTGCAACTGAATTGACAACTCCGTTGTTAAGGCTTCCAAGTGTTCTTTGTCTCCCCTTGTGTCGAATCAATAAATTGGGTTTTACTTCCCTCGAAGACTGTTGCGATCCCCTATACTTGTGGGTCATCAGGTAACTTCAGCTGCTTCTCCTTAAGCAAAAGGTCGAAAATCTGCTCAGCTTTGCTTACGTCGAAGTCAAACCCTTTTGCAGGACCTTGTGGTTTAACCCACTTGCAGGACACGGGGTTTGCCCCCCGAGCCCATTCAGCCACGGCTACTTCCTGGTCTCCTGCAGAGTCTTCATCCTCTTCTGTCTCAACCAGGCTTATCGCGCGTTTGAATTTGTCCTGGTACAATTCTGGGTGGCGCTGTTCATACAATGAAAGTTTTTGAACCATATGCGCCAGTGAAGTGTACTCCGCTTGGGAAGCCATGTCCTTGATCGGCAACGCGAGACCTACCACTGCCAGATCAACCGCTTCTTTCTCATTCAAACGAGCCGAATAACATCGGTTCCTCACGTCCCTGAAGCGCTGAATGTATTCTGACACTGTTTCTCCGCGCCTCTGTCGTACTTGTGCCAGATCGGCAATGCCAGCCTCGGAAGCTTCTGAGTGATATTGCATGTGGAACTGCTCTTCCATCTGCTTCTACGTCCGGATTGAATCTGGTGGCAGCGAGGTGTACCATCCAAAAGCCGATCCCGTGAGAGACTGCGCAAAAAACCTCACGCGTAGCGGGTCTGATGCTGAGATCATGCCAACTGTGCCAAATATCGGCTCACGTGCTCAATTGAGCTAGAGCCTTCTGAGCCACTAAACTTTGAGAACTCAGGGAGCCGATACTTGGGCGGCAGTGGAATCAAATCATACTCGTTGGGGTACGGCTTGGAATAGCCGATTGCCCTCCTTTTCGGCACCATGCCGAACTGGTCTCTCAAGATTGCACTGATCTAGTCCACTGTAGGAGCTGCTGGGGTTGAATTTTGCTGATCTGTTGCTGTGGCATATTTAGCCAGCCACGCCTGTTTATCGGCGTCTCCTCCAGTAATTGCTCCTGTGGCTCCAGAAATTCCTCTTGTGGCTCCAGAAATTCCTCCTGCTGTAGTCTGGTTCGTGCGCGCCAAGTTGTTGCAGTCTGGCACGTACATGCACGTGTACCCATGCGGGATTTCCTTAGGCGGTTCCAGCATGAACTGGTAATCAGCAGGGTCGCCTCCAATCTTGTAGACGACGAACGCCGGTGAACCCGGCGGCTCTGGAGCTGCTAGCGAGAACGGCAGCGGTCCGATGCAGTGTAGAGCGGCATCTCTCCTTGGTGAGTCCCTAGTGTAGGTCCTGACGGAGAGTACTGATGCTTCATGATTTCCTGGACCACGCGAAGCGCAACGCGCTCGAAAGCGTTCACCGGGCTCTCGGAATGACGGTGTAGCGAATGAGCTACCATGTAGTTAACTTCCTGGCGTAGAGCTCTGGTGCGTTCTTCTGAAGAAGTAGACAGATCTACTTCATCGAGAGCGCCTTCAGCTGAGAACCCTTTCCACCTAATGCCATGTGAGCGGGTCCTCTGGAAAGAGCCGATGAGGTCGGCTTCAAAGAGAGCTTTGATCTCGTCATACTTCTTCTTGTACTCCTCAGTCAGATCTTCGTACGTGATTGTGTCTTCCGCCATCCCTGATGCAGATGTTGATGCAGTTGATGTAGAAGAATGTCCCACCGGGCGTGCCAGAATGTGTTGACCACCAAAACCCACCGGCGAGCAGCGACGGGCAACACGTAGAGCCGGGAGGCTCCCAGGACTGCTGGTGGGCCCTGGTCCCTCGGGCGACAGCCCGCAATGCTCCGGCACG
This sequence comes from Lolium perenne, assembly GCF_019359855.2. NCBI lineage: Eukaryota > Viridiplantae > Streptophyta > Magnoliopsida > Poales > Poaceae > Lolium > Lolium perenne. The sequence continues at coordinate 197,017,566 of NC_067245.2, forward strand.
CACGTCCGATGCTTGTGCAAGGGCGTGCCACCTGACCTATACCTGGTCAGGAAGGTGATGGATTGCTTCGACTAGTTTCCTGCATGGCATACACGTAAACATTAAATATGAGCCTCGATCGGCTCTCAGGTTATCCTGTGAATCGGCTCATGGAGCCGGTCCACCCATGATTCGTATTGGATCTACGATAACATGATGGTACTGCTTGATCAATACTAAGCTAAAACGATCTACGACGATTTAGGGTTTTCACCACACAACCGGAACATCTTGCACGTAATTGAGCCTGGCAGGTACGAAAGATGACGAAAAATTAACCCTAGAAAAGGCCTAAAAACAAACATGGAGTTGATCCTCGGAACATCCCTTCTAGGATCAGCAAACCGTACCTCACGCCCTACTGGATCCTTCAACCCATTTGCAAGGCCTAACCATATGGATATCAAACTAATCCTTGAAGAACAAGGAACAACCGTAACAGATCGAATCTACCAAATAAAGACTAAGCAAGGTGCTGTCCTTACACCTAAGATAGGTGTAAGGACAGCTAGATATCTAGGGATAGCAAAGCTAAGCGAATACATCAATTAAATATCGATGCAAACCCTAACATATCTATGATAACGGTGTTGCTCGCCATCAAAAAGGCTTCAGTACGAGCAACACATGAACAACGAATAAACAAGATACTGCCTAGATCACAAGATGCGATCTAGGCAGCATAGCGCTTACCCGGAAGAAACCCTCGAAACAAAGGGTGGCGATGCGCCTAGATTGGTTTGTTGTGAACGTGATCGTCCTCCTTTCTCAATAACCCTAGATACATATTTATAGTCCGTAGACTCTCTAACTTGGGAATAATCCCAACCGTGTACGAGCTAAATTCTATCTTTTAATTCTAACCGACACGTAACCTACTATAATTTACAGATACACGGGCAATCTAGCCCAAACTCTTGCACGAGGCCGATTCATGAATATTTCCCGTGTATATTCTCCAAGCCCATCTCAATCACGGCCCACCTCCTGACTTGGTTAAAATCTGGTGATAACAGGGGCCCATTATTAAGATGAAGGTCAATGATTTTGATTGTAATGCTTTATGTGATCTTGGTGCAAGTATTTCCGTTATGCCTAGGAAAATCTATAATATGCTTGACTTGCCACAATTGAAAAATTGTTATTTGGATGTTAATCTTGCTGATAATTCTACAAAGAAACCTTTGGGGAGGATTGATAATGTTCGCATTACGGTTAACAATAACCTTGTCCCCGTTGATTTTGTTGTGTTGGATATTGATTGCAATGCATCTTGTCCCATTATATTGGGAAGACCTTTTCTTCGAACTGTTGGTGCTATTATTGATATGAAGGAAGGTAATATTAAATATCAATTTCCTCTCAAGAAAGGTATGGAACACTTCCCTAGAAAGAGAATGAAGTTACCTTTTGATTCTATTATTAGAATAAATTATGATGTTGATGCTTCATCTCTTGATAATACTTGATACACACTTTCTGCGCCTAGCTGAAAGGCGTTAAAGAAAAGCGCTTATGGGAGACAACCCATGATTTTACTTCTGCACTTTTATTTTATATTTGAGTCTTGGAAGTTGTTACTACTGTAGGAACCTCTCCTTATCTTTATTTTATTGCATTGTTGTGTCAAGTAAAGTCTTTGATAGTAAGGTTCATACTATATTTGGATTACTGCGCAGAAACAGATTTCTTGCTGTCACGAATTTGGGTAGTATTCTCTGTAGGTAACTCATAAAAATCTGCCAATTTACGTGAGTAATCCTCAGATATGTACGCAACTTTCATTCAATTTGAGCATTTTCATTTGAGCAAGTCTGGTGCACCTAAAAAATTTGTCTTTACGGACTGTTCTGTTTTGACAGATTCTGCCTTTTATTTCGCATTGCCTGTTTTGCTATGCTTGATGGATTTCTTTGTTCCATTAACTTTTAGTAGCTTTTTGCAATGTCCAGAAGTGTTAAGAATGATTATGTCACCTCTGAACATGTGAATTTTTGATTATGCACTAACCCTCTAATGAGTTTGTTTTGAGTTTGGTGTGGAGGAAGTTTTCAAGGATCAAGAGAGGAGGATGATACAATATGATCAAGGAGAGTGAAAGCTCTAAGCTTGGGGATGTCCCCGTGGTTCATCCCTGCATATTTCAAGAAGACTCAAGCATCTAAGCTTGGGGATGCCCAAGGCATCCCCTTCTTCATCAACAACATTATCAGGTTCCTCTAGTGAAACTATATTTTTATTCCATCACATCTTATGTGCTTTACTTGGAGCGTCTGTATGCTTTTGTTTTTGTTTTGTTTGAATAAATTGGATCCTAGCATTCATTGTGTGGGAGAGAGACACGCTCCGCTGTTGCATATGAACACATATGTTCTTAGCTTTATCCTTAATGTTCATGGCGAAGGTTGAAACTGCTTCGTTAATTGTTATATGGTTGGAAACAGAAAATGCTACATGTGGTAATTGGTATAATGTCTTGAGTAATTTGATACTTGGCAATTGTTGTGCTCATATGGATCATGTTTAAGCTCTTGCATCATATACTTTGCACCTATTAGTGAAGAAATACATAGAGCTTGCTAAAATTTGGTTTGCATGATTGGTCTCTCTAAGGTCTAGATATTTTCTATTAAGGGTTTGAACAACAAGGAAGACAATGTAGAGTCTTATAATGCTTGCAATATGTTCTTATGTGAGTTTTGCTGTACCGGTTCATACTTGTGTTTGCTTCAAACAACCTTGCTAGCCTAAGCCTTGTATTGAGGGGGATTACTTCTCATGCATCCAAAATCCTTGAGCCAAAAACTATGCCATTTGTGTCCACCATACCTACCTACTACATGGTATTTCTCTGCCATTCCAAAGTAAATTGCTTGAGTGCTACCTTTAAAATTCCATTCTTTGTCTTTGCAATATATAGCTCATGGGAAAATAGCTTAAAAACTATTGTGGTATTGAATATGTACTTATGTATCTTATTTCCTAATAAGTTGCTTGTTGAGCGATAACCATGTTCCTGGGGACGCCATCAACTATCCTTTGTTGAATATCATGTGAGTTGCTATGCATGTTCGTCTTGTCTGAAGTAAGGGTGATTTATCATGAGTTGAATGGTTTGAGCATGCATATTGTTAGAGAAGAACATTGGGCCGCTAACTGATGACCCACAAGTATAGGGGATCGCAACAGTCTTCGAGGGAAGTAAAACCCAATTTATTGATTCGACACAAGGGGAGACAAAGAACACTTGGAAGCCTTAACAACGGAGTTGTCAATTCAGTTGCACCTGGAAACAGTCTTGCTCGCAAAGGTTTATCAGTAGTAACAGGTTTATAGCAGTAGCAGTAGTGAAATAACAGCGGCAGAGTAACAGAGACAGCAGTAGTGATTTTAGTAAACAGCAGGATTAAAATACTGTAGGCACGGGGACGGATGACGGGCGTTGCATGGATGAGAGAAACTCATGTAACAATCATAGCAGGGCATTTGCAGATAATAATAAAACGGTGTCCAAGTACAAAGCAATCAATAGGCATGTGTTCCATATATAGTCGTGCGTGCTCGCAATGAGAAACTTGCACAACATCTTTTGTCCTACCAGCCGGTGGCAGCCGGGCCTCAAGGGAAACTACTGGATATTAAGGTACTCCTTTTAATAAAGTACCGGAGCAAAGCATTAACACTCCGTGAACACATGTGATCCTCACATCGCTACCATTCCCTCCGGTTGTCCCGATTTCTGTCACTTCGGGGCCATCGGTTCCGGACAGCAACATGTGTATACAACTTATAGATAAGACCATAAACAATGATTATCTTCATGAAACAATAACATGTTCAGATCTGAGATCATGGCACTCGGGCCCTAGTGACAAGCATTAAGCATAACAAGTTGCAACAATATCATCAAAGTACCAATAACGGACACTAGGCACTATGCCCTAACAATCTTATGCTATTACATGACCAATCTCATCCAATCCCTACCATCCCCTTCACCTACAGCGGGGGAATTACTCACACATGGATGGGGGAAACATGGCTGGTTGATGTAGAGGCGTTGGCGGTGATGGCGGTGATGATCTCCTCCAATTCCCCGTCCCGGCGGAGTGCCAGAACGGAGACTTCTGGCTCCCGCGACGGAGTTTCGCGATGTGGCGGCGTTCTGGAGGGTTTCTGGCGACTTCGACTTCTCTTCTGGTGTTTTTAGGTCGAGGCGAATAAGTAGTCCGAAGGAGGGCGTCGGAGGCCGGCCGAGGGGGCCACACCACCAGGCCGCGCGGGCCCCCCTCTGGCCGCGCCACCAGGTGGTGTGGGGCCCTCGGGCCTCCACTTCAATTGCCCTTCTGGCTCCGTTAGTTTCCTGGGAAAATAGGGCCTTCTGCATAAATTCCGAGGTTTTTCCCGAAAGTTGGATTTCTGCACAAAAACAAGACACCAGAGCAGTTCTGCTGAAAACAGCGTTAGTCCGTGTTAGTTGCATCCAAAATACACAAATTAGAGGCAAAACAATAGCAAAAGTGTTCGGGAAAGTAGATACGTTTTGGACGTATCAACTCCCCCCAAGCTTAGCTTATTGCTTGTCCTCAAGCAATTCAGTTAACAACTGAGCGATAAAAGAACTTTCACGAACACATTTGCTCATATGATGTATATATTCTCATGCAATGGCTAGTACTTGAGCAATTCATAATGAGATACATCCAAATAAGATCATCTAACAGCTATGTCAATCATGGAGAGGTACCAACAATTAATAATAAGCATCATGAATCATGTATATAAGAAGGATTGCAATGTTCATAAGAGAGTATGATAAAGTGGTATCTCGCTTGCCTGTATTTGATTAGCAAAACATAAATGCCCGGGCACCTCTGGAGTTCATAGAAAAACTAGAAGTAGTGATTGTCAAAAGATAAATGCATCAAAGTTATACCACAATCAATCATATTTTGAGACAAGCATATTATACTAAGAATGACAGTTGTGCTCTCAAGATAGTGCTCAAAGAAATAATGGAGACACAACATAAAAGTAAAAGATTGACCCTTCGCAGAGGGAAGCAGGGATTAACATGCGCTAGAGCTTTTCATTTTTATAAAGACAGGAGTAAAATTATTTTGAGAGGTGTTTGTTGTTGTCAACGAATGGTAATGGGTACACTAACTACCTCGCCAACCGGACTTTCAAGAGCGGCTCCCATGAATTATTGCATATTTATTTGGCACTCCTTCCAACCTTTCTTGCACAAACCATGGCTAACCGAATCCTCGGGTGCCTGCCAACAATCTCATACCATGAAGGAGTGCCTTTTTATTTTAGTTTTATTAAGATGATGACACTCCCCCAACCTTTGCTTACACAAGCCATGGCTAACCGAATCCTTCGGGTGCCGTCCAACAATCACAAACCATGGAGGAGTGTCTATTTAAGTTAATTAATTCGGGACTGGGAATCCCATTGCCAGCTCTTTTTGCAAAATTATTGGATAAGCGGATGTGCCACTAGTCCATATGAGAATCCGTCAAAAGTAAATGACAAGGTTGAAAGCTAAACACCACATACTTCCTCATGAGCTATGAAACATAAACACAAATTGAGAAGCATTTTGAAGGTTTTAAAGGTAGCGCATGAGAATTTACTTGGAATGGTTTGAAATGCCATGCATAGGTGTTTATGGTGGACACTCTGGAATAACTTGGTTTTCATGTGTTTGGAAGCACGAGCAGCGTTCCCGCTCAGTACAAGTGAAGGCTAGCAATGGACTAGGGGGCGACAAATCAAGAGAGCAGTAACTGTCATAATCATGCTTGCGGCAAAATAAATTAATGGAGGCATAAAAGTGATACAAGAACTCTGAAGCAATATAAATCATCGAGGCTTAATTGACTTTTTGTTCAGTCATATGCATGCGTGAGCATGTGCCAAGTCGATATAAATGAATTATTCAGAGGAGGATACCACAATGCCATACTTACTTATGAATAAAACAATGCAAGCAAACATTCATGACATGCTACTCATATTAATAGATCGGAGCTAAACATGAGAGATCATAAACTACTAGACTTTCTCAAATAACATATACCTCACATGAACCAACTAAGCATGCTCACATGGATGAGTATATGTACAAAAATGAAAACAAATAGAGTTCATACCAGCCTCTCACCACAATCAGATTGTCGTAGATCGTCATTATTGCCTTTTCACTTGTGCAGCTTGGATAATATGAAATGAAAACCACGCTCCAGCCACCGAAGACCATTGAACTCAAAAAGAACTTTACAAACCAAAGAAGAACAGCGAATATTTTTGGTGTTTTCAATTTGCAAATAAGAACAAGAGGAAACAAACAAACAAAGCAAAATCTTTTTGGGTTTTCTTATAGCAAACTAGCAATAGCAAATAAAGCGAAACAAATGCAAGAAATCAAAGCAAACAAATGGTGAAGAGAAACAACAGAAATATTTTTGGTCTTTTTGTGTTTTGGGAAGGAAACAAAACAAAAACAGGAGATAACAAACTAAAAGAAACACAGAAAAGCAAGATGGCAGAAATCTGCCAAAACCTGACAGCAGTACAGAAATCGATTTTTTCAAAAATCTTACGTTGCTCAGATCAAAAAGTGTTCAACTAATGAAAGTTAGATAACAACCTGGGGAACCTGCACAAAAATTTGCAGCTCAAAATGACTCTCTGGCTATTTTTGACGATTTTTACAGTAACGTTCCAGAATCTGTTTTCAGGCAGCACTTCCCCAAATATCATCTTCCTCTCATTAGAAAACCACTCAAACGAACAAAACAAGTATGTGCAATTATCCAGCAACCATAATATGCAAAGAATGAGTGATGCCGGTATACCTCCCCCCAAGCTTAGGCTTTTGGCCTAAGTGGAGTTCAATCCCATCGATCCCATGAAGTAGTATCTCCGTAATATGAAGAAGATGGGTCGTATTCCGGGTATGTGCTAGAAGAAGCACCCGGATATGTGACGGTGTGGTCGTAGGAGGTCCCGACATCCTCGGAGTCATGTTGCTGGTGGAATTCTTGTATCTTCATATGTTCATCCACCTCCTCCTTGGTGCACGACCATGATTGCCTGTCAATACTTAACAAACCAGGTTGGGGAAGAGGGATTTCCTTCTCCTCCCCGTCAGAAAACAACATTCTATACATCATACTATCCAAAGTAGAGTCAGTTGTAACAAAATGATGACTCTTCATAGCAGTAATATCAAGTCTCCTAGGGGCCAATGGCACATCATTAGGATCAAGAGGAAGATTAAGATATGTTAAAACACGCAATGCGATAGTTCCTCCAAAAATAGGCCCCCTGGTAGTCAGGCGGCGAGCAATAAGAGCACCGAGGTGATAGGAGGTTTGACCAGTAAGTGCAATATGCAAGAAAGCAAGATGGTAACTAGAGATATTACTAGTGTTCTCCCTACCAAGAATGCTAGTAGCAATGTAGTATGCGAAATACTTAATGGCGGGAAGTTGGATGTTCCTTATCTTGCCCCGCTGGATGGTGCGACAATCATCCTCGGTGATCCCTCGGTAGAGCTCCAGCAAGTCCCGGGGGTTGTCATCAATCCTACTTGCTGTACCTGCAGGGGCAATGTCCAAGGCACAACAAAAATCCTTCAACGGCATAGTCACAGCCTTACCATAGATTCTGAATGCAACCGTTGGCTCATATTGTTTGTTGTCGAACTGGAAACTCTCGACAAAGATCTTGGTGAGCATGTGGTATTGCTCCCTTTCATCGCTCATATAGGTGGTTAACCCTGCCCTGTTGACAAGGGTCAAGAAATCCTCCAGTATCCCTGCATTCCTTAGAAAATCATAACACGGAAAAGTAGAAGCATTAGGGGGACCGTGGTCCTCTTCGGGCGCGAAGCTAGGCGCGAGGATGTCTTCATTGTATGATTGCCTAATCCGGGTGGCGGCCCTAGAAGGCCTCCCGGTGCTGGGTGTCCCCTTCTTGAACAACTCTCCAAAGCTAAACTTCTTCATAGCTTCTCTGAAATTTTCAACAAATGACATAAAAATTTGATTTGGTGACATATAATTGAGGGAAACTACAATAGGAACTTGCTAGAGTACTAATCATGCATCAAAACTAGTTTCTATCACTTAGAACAAACATGCAAGCTCACTAAACATGTTACCTACAGCAGCAAAATATTCAAGATATACTCAACCAAATGAAATTCTACTTGGATGGGTGGAGGAGTCACATACCGAAGAGCAAATGTGCCAAATTTCAGACAGAAATCTGGGCTGAGCAAAGAGATCGAAAAATCTGGAGCTCTGGAGCAAAAATGCGAGAGGGATGAACTTGGTACGAGTTTTTTCGGGAGAGAGAGTGTTCTGGGTGAAAGAGATGACAAAGTGGGGCAGAGGGGGTCCCACACCACATGGTGGCGCGGCCACCTCCTTGGCCGCGCCAGCCAGTGGTGTGGCGCCCTCTGGTGCCCCACAGGTCATCCTCTGGTACTCCCAGGTGCCTCGTCGAAAAATAGGACCAACGGTATAATTTTCGCGAATTTTTGAAAACTTTGAAAAATGCACATTTTCTGGGTATTAAGTTTATTATTACTGGCCAGGAAAAATTTTGAAATCTTCGAATAACTCAAGAACTTTGCAAATTAAGAATGCTACAGCAACTAGAGCAAATGGAGGAAGAAAGAGATGTTGTTTACCCTCTCTATGCATATAAAAAGTATCCGTTAACAAGGTTGATCAAGTCTTGTCACCAAATAACTTTTTCATAGCATAAGAAGAAATAAACCTCAAATCAATCATGTTACCTTGAATTGTATTGATATGGATCCAATCACGAGAGTTTGATATTCTTCTTTAGGTTCATATATAGGACAATCGATGGTTCCCACTTTGATAGTTCTCACATTAGAAATAGTATTAACTCCACATGTCTTCTCAATCCTCTTGGGAAAATAAACGGTATGCTCCCTATCATCAACATTGAAAGTAACCTTTCCTTTATTGCAATCAATAACAGCCCCTGCGGTGTTAAGAAAAGGTCTCCCAAGAATAATAGACATATTATCATCTTCAGGCATTTCCAACACAACAAAATCAGTTAATATCAAGCAGTTAGTAGTAACTTGAACAGGAACATTCTCACATATACCAACAGGAATAGCAGTAGATTTATCAGCCATTTGCAAAGATATATCAGTAGGTATCAATTTATCTAAGTAAAGTCTCTTATAAAGAGAAAAAGGCATAACACTAACACCGGCTCCCAAGTCACATAGAGCAGTTTTAACATAATTATTCTTGATAGAACAAGGAATAGTAGGTATACCTGGGTCGCCCAACTTCTTTGGAATTTTGCCATTGAAAGAGTAATTAGCAAGCATAGTGGAAATTTCCTCATTGGGGATTTTCCTTTTGTTAGTAACAATATCTTTCATATACTTTGAATAAGGAGGCAATTTAATGGCATCAGTCAAAGGGATTTGCAAGAATAAAGGTTTCATCCATTCGCAAAATTTATTATAGTGTTCTTCTTCCTTTGATTTTAGTTTCTTAGCAGGAAAAGGCATTTGCTTTTGCACCCAAGGTTCTCTTTCATTACCATGTTTCTCAGCAATAAAATCTTCTTTAGTATACTTTTTATTTTTAGCATGCTTCTCAGGTTCTTCTTCAACCTCTTCTTTATCAGGAGTATCATTCTTATCATTATCATTATCATTATCATGTTCATTACCACTTTCAGTTTCAGCATCAGAAATAGAAATACTATTAGGATCATTAACAGGTTCAGAGGATTCTACAACATTTTTATGTTTCTTCTTCTTTTTCTTCCTAGAATGAGCACTAGGTTCAATGCGTTGAGAATCTTGTTCAACTCTTTTGGGATGCCCTTCAGGATATAGAGGATCCTGGGTAGAGACACCACCTCTAGTTGTTACTTCATAAGCATGTTTCTCTTTAGAATTATTCCCTAACAAGTCATTTTGCACTTTAGTGAGTTGATCAATTTGAGTTTGAATCATTTGAAAATGTTTAACAAGCATCTTAACATCATTGGAGGTTCTCTCCACAATACCATGCAATTCACTAATAGCTTGAGAATTTTCCATTAAATGATTCTCTACTCTCATATTAAAATTTTCTTGCTTAACAATATAATTATCAAACTCATCTAAGCATTGTGCAGGAGGTTTCGAATACGGAATATCTTCCCTAGTAAAGCGTTGAAGCGAGTTTACCTCAATCATGGGTGAAGGGGGAATTATCTCACATATATCTTCAATAGGAGGTAGATTCTTCACATCTTCAGATTTAATACCTTTCTCCTTGAGAGACTTCTTGGCTTCCCTCATATCTTCATCATTCAATTTAATTAAACCCCTCTTCTTCACTATTGGCGTTGGAGTTGGTTCAGGCGTATTCCAATCATCATAATTCCGGCCTATTTTAGCCAATAATTCTTCAGCGTCGTCTGGAGTTCTTTTCCTGAAAACACAACCAGCACAACTATCCAGGTATGCCCTAGAATCAATGGTTAGTCCACTATAAAATATATCAAGTAATTCATGCTTTTCTAAGTCATGGTCGGGCAAGGCTCTAATAAGAGAGCAAAATCTTGCCCAAGCCTCAGGCAATTTCTCTTCATCTCCCTGATCAAAACTATAAACTCTCTGCAAAGCAGCATGTTGAGCACTAGCAGGAAAATATTTCCGAAAGAAAACAGCAAGCAATTCTTTTGGACTTTTAATAGAACTAGGTGGCAAATTATTATACCAAGTTTTAGCGTCATCCTTTAATGAGAATGGAAATATTTTAGCAACAAAGTAAGTACGCTTCTTAACATCATCAGAAAACAAGCTACTCAAAGTAGATAACTCAGTCATGTGTTCAACAGCACTTTCTTTTTCAGTACCACAGAAAGGTGTTTTCTCAACAATAGCTATATGAGATAGATCAAGAGAAAAATCATAATCTTTATCCCTAATGTTTATAGGAGATGTGGCAAACTTAGGATCGTGGAGACAGTTTATATCTAACAGTATGTTCTGCAAGCAACTTTTTAATTTTTCTTGCATCAGTAGTAGCATTGCATTTTTCAATAAAATCATCATCAAGCTCCACATAATCTTCCTCAGGATCATCACTAAAATAACCAAGTTCAGGTGAACTAACAGGTGTAGTAGCATTAGGAGTTTCAGTATTTTCAATTTGTCTAGACCTAGCAATTGTAGCATCTAGAAAAGATCCCAATGAACCACTATCATCAAGCACATCAGAAACATTATCAATATTATGAGAGTGTTCAGATTCAGCAGATGTACCCACATGCGAAGCATGTGGCGGTGAAACAAGTTTATCAATCACAGATGGTGAATCAAGAGCAGCAGAGGTATTCAGAATTGTACCTTTTCTTGTAGTGGATGGTAATATGGCGATCTTAGTATCGCGAGGTTTACCCATGATGGAGAATTTGCAGCGAACAATAATAATCCAAGTGAACTTCCAAATAAAGCTATGCTCCCGACAACGGCGCCAGAAAATAGTCTTGATGACCCACAAGTATAGGGGATCGCAACAGTCTTCGAGGGAAGTAAAACCCAATTTATTGATTCGACACAAGGGGAGACAAAGAACACTTGGAAGCCTTAACAACGGAGTTGTCAATTCAGTTGCACCTGGAAACAGTCTTGCTCGCAAAGGTTTATCAGTAGTAACAGGTTTATAGCAGTAGCAGTAGTGAAATAACAATGAGTAATGAGAGACAGCAGTAGTGATTTTAGTAAACAGCAGGATTAAAATACTGTAGGCACGGGGACGGATGACGGGCGTTGCATGGATGAGAGAAACTCATGTAACAATCATAGCAGGGCATTTGCAGATAATAATAAAACGGTGTCCAAGTACAAAGCAATCAATAGGCATGTGTTCCATATATAGTCGTGCGTGCTCGCAATGAGAAACTTGCACAACATCTTTTGTCCTACCAGCCGGTGGCAGCCGGGCCTCAAGGGAAACTACTGGATATTAAGGTACTCCTTTTAATAAAGTACCGGAGCAAAGCATTAACACTCCGTGAACACATGTGATCCTCACATCGCTACCATTCCCTCCGGTTGTCCCGATTTCTGTCACTTCGGGGCCATCGGTTCCGACAAGAACATGTGTATACAACTTATAGATAAGACCATAAACAATGATTATCTTCATGAAACAATAACATGTTCAGATCTGAGATCATGGCACTCGGGCCCTAGTGACAAGCATTAAGCATAACAAGTTGCAACAATATCATCAAAGTACCAATAACGGACACTAGGCACTATGCCCTAACAATCTTATGCTATTACATGACCAATCTCATCCAATCCCTACCATCCCCTTCACCTACAGCGGGGGAATTACTCACACATGGATGGGGGAAACATGGCTGGTTGATGTAGAGGCGTTGGCGGTGATGGCGGTGATGATCTCCTCCAATTCCCCGTCCCGGCGGAGTGCCAGAACGGAGACTTCTGGCTCCCGCGACGGAGTTTCGCGATGTGGCGGCGTTCTGGAGGGTTTCTGGCGACTTCGACTTCTCTTCTGGTGTTTTTAGGTCGAGGCGAATAAGTAGTCCGAAGGAGGGCGTCGGAGGCCGGCCGAGGGGGCCACACCACCAGGCCGCGCGGGCCCCCCTCTGGCCGCGCCACCAGGTGGTGTGGGGCCCTCGGGCCTCCACTTCAATTGCCCTTCTGGCTCCGTTAGTTTCCTGGGAAAATAGGGCCTTCTGCATAAATTCCGAGGTTTTTCCCGAAAGTTGGATTTCTGCACAAAAACAAGACACCAGAGCAGTTCTGCTGAAAACAGCGTTAGTCCGTGTTAGTTGCATCCAAAATACACAAATTAGAGGCAAAACAATAGCAAAAGTGTTCGGGAAAGTAGATACGTTTTGGACGTATCACTAACTAAAGCCATGATCCATGGTGGAAGTTTCAGTTTGGACAACAATCCTCAATCTCTTATGAGAATATTATTTGTTGTTGAATGCTTATGCATTAAAGAGGAGTCCATTATTTGTTGTCTATGTTGTCCCGGTATGGATGTCTAAGTTGAGAATAATCAAAAGCGAGAAATCCAATGCGAGCTTTCTCCTTAGACCTTTGTACAGGCGGCATAGAGGTACCCCTTTGTGATTCTTGGTTAAAACATATGTTATGCGATGATAATCCATGTAAATCCAAGCTAATTAGGACAAGGTGCGGGCACTATTGGTAATCTATGCATGAGGCTTGCAACTTGTAGGATATCTTATACATAACACATATGCTTTATTACTACCGTTGACAAAATTGTTTCTTGTTTTCAAAATAAAAGCTCTAGCACAAATATAGCAATCCATGCTTCCCTCTTCGAAGGGCCATTCTTCTACTTTTATGTTGAGTCAGTTTACCTATTCCTTCCATCTTAGAAGCAAACACTTGTGTTAACTGTGCATTGATTCTTACATACTTGCATATTTGCATTCATCATATTACTTTATGTTGACAATATCCATGAGATATACATGTTGAAGTTGAAAGCAACCGTTGAAACTTATATCTTCCTTTGTGTTGCTTCAATGCCTTTACTTTGAATCTATTGCTTTATGAGTTAACTCTTATGCAAGACTTATTGATGCTTGTCTTGAAAGTACTATTCATGAAAAGTCTTTGCTATATGATTCGGTTGTTTACTCATTGTCTTTACCATTGCTTCGAATCGCTGCATTAATTACATGTGCTTACAATAGTATTGATCAAGATTATGATAGCATGTCACTTCAGAAATTATCTTTGTTATTGTTCACCTACTCGGGGACGAGCATGAACTAAGCTTGGGGATGCTGATACGTCTCCAACGTATCGATAATTTCTTATGTTCCATGCTTGTTTTATGATGATACTCACATGTTTTATACACACTTTATGTCATATAAATGCATTTTCTGGCACTAACCTATTAACAAGATGCCGAAGAGCCAGTTGATGTTTTCTGCTGTTTTTGGTTTCAGAAATCCTAGTAAGGAAATATTCTCGGAATTGGACGAAATCAACGCCCAGGGTCTTATTTTTCCACGAAGCTTCCAGAAGTCTGAAAGGGAAACAAAGTGGAGCGACGAGGTAGCGACACGCCAGGGCGGCGTGGCCCAGGCCTTGGCCGCGCGGCCCTGTTGTGTGGGCCCCTCGTGACGCCCCCTGACCTACCCTTCCGCCTACATATAGCCTTCGTCGCGAATATCCCAGTACCGAGAGCCACGATACGGAAAACCTTCCAGAGACGCCACTGCCAATCCCATCTCGGGGGATTCAGGAGATCGCCTCCGGCACCCTGCCGGAGAGGGGAATCATCTCCCGGAGGACTCTTCACCGCCATGGTCGCCTCCGGAGTGATGTGTGAGTAGTTCACCCCTGGACTATGCGTCCATAGCAGTAGCTAGATGGTTGTCTTCTCCTCATTGTGCTATCATTGTTCGATCTTGTGAGCTGCCTAACATGATCAAGATCATCTATTTGTAATGCTACATGTTGCGTTTGTTGGGATCCGATGAATATGGAATACTATGTTATGTTGATTATCAATCTATCATCTATGTGTTGTTTATGATCTTGCATGCTCTCCGTTATTAGTAGAGGCTCTGGCCAAGTCGTTACTTGTAACTCCAAGAGGGAGTATTTATGCTCGATAGTGGGTTCATGCCTCCATTAAATGCAGGACAAGGATGAGAAAGTTCTAAGGTTGTGGATGTGTTGTTGCCACTAGGGATAAAACATCAATGCTATGTCTAAGGATATTTGTGTTGATTACATTACGCACCATACTTAATGCAATTGTCTGTTGTTTGCAACTTAATACTGGAATGGGTGCGGACGCTAACCTGAAGGTGGACTTTTTAGGCATAGATGCATGCTGGATAGCGGTCTATGTACTTTGTCGTAATGCCCAATTGAATTTCACACTACTCATCATAATATGTATGTGCATTGTCATGCCATCTTTATTTGTCAATTGCCCAATTGTAATTTGTTCACCCAACATGCTATGTCTTATCGGACAGACACCACTAGTGAACTATGGACCCCGGTCCATTCTTTACATCGAATACAATCTACTGCAATACTTGTTCTTACTGTTCTCTGCAAACATCATCATCCACACTATACATCTAATCCTTTGTTACAGCAAGCCGGTGAGATTGACAACCTCACTGTCACGTTGGGGCAAAGTATTTTGGTTGTGTTGTGCAGGTTCCACGTTGGCGCCGGAATTCCTGGTGTTGCGCCGCACTACACTCCGCCGCCATCAACCTTCAACGTGCTTCTTGGCTCCTACTGGTTCGATAAACCTTGGTTTCTTACTGAGGGAAACTTACTATTGTACGGATCACACCTTCCACTTGGGGTTCCCAACGGTCGCGTGTTGTACGCGTGTCAGTGGCCGTGAGGGGTGCGGCAAGGACGACAGCAGAGCGGCGGCTCCGGCGAGAGAAGGGGGTCGGCGAGGTGGGCGCGAGGTAGGCGGCGTCCAGGCGGTGCTAGAGAGCTAGAGGGCGAGGTGGGGGACGGTCCTGGCAAGCGAGGGCGATGGCGAACTCTGGCAGCACGGGCGCAGAAATCCGACGATGATGTCGACGGCGGTGGCGCTCGCGTGAGACAAGGGGCGTGTCTGGTGGGTTGCGGTCGTCCAGGGGAGCGTGTGTGCGAAGCGAGAGAGCGAGAGGGGGCCTGGGTCGACGGCGGCAGGTGGTGCCCTGGCGCGTCCACGGGAACATGCTCGACGTCCTCGGCATGCACAGTGCGCGCGTTCTCCGGTGAGGCTATGGTTGATCTCCTGCAGTAGAGGTGCTAGGCAGCAGTAGGGCAATGCGGTGGAGCAGAATGGCACCATGGCCAAGGTAGGGAGGAAGGAGAAGAGAGGGGAGGTTGCCATGTGTGGCATGGCCGGCATGGCCATGCCATGCTAGCTTTGGCCCCTCCTCTAAGGGCTTCTGTGCATGGGATAGAGTGAGAGGGGACAAGGGAACCAGGGGAGTGAAATGGGGCAAGTGGTTTGGCCTAAAACACTATTTCAAATAGTGTCTGCTTTGTTCCCTATTTGCAATTTGCTAAATTTCACCAAATTTGGTTGGATTCATATGGTTGCCAAATTTCAAAGTGGTAGTTTTTGTTTAGTTGTACATGACCAGAGACAACCATGTGTGGTGGTGGAATTTTCAAAATCAAAGAAATGCAATTTTTGACAAAGTGAGATTGTTGCATTTAATAAAAAGTTCCAACTTTGGATGAGCATAGAATTTGATCCAAGATGAATTTGACATGGTGGTCTTTACCAAAGTTGTTCTCCTTCATGTGCTCTTAGATGAGGTGCAAAGAATTGGAAAAGTTTAGTTGGAAAAATTTGAATTGCAAGGGCTCAAAGTAGGGATCAGACTATAAATGGCAGATTTGACCATTATCATATGTGATCCCATTTTGAGTTTGAATTTGATTTATTTTGTGTTTCTTTGATTCCAAAAGTTGTAATAAGTGTTTAGTAACATATTACAACTAATGGTGAAGGCCAAATTGGTCTAGGTCAAAGATTTAGAAAAATGGCATAAACCATATGTGAGGTTTTTGTGATTTTCTAACTTTTATTCTTTTATTTTTCTTTGCTTCACTTAAGCAAGTGTGAGGTTTATTTGGTGTTAGAATGAGTTGGGTAAAGGGTTCAAACCATTTTGAGGCAATGGGAGTGCCTAGGTCAAGATTTGATATTTGGCTAAGTGCCACATATGCCTCTATGCATATGTTTAGTTTTATTTTGCTTCTCACTTGAATTGGTTGGTAAGTACTTGGTTGAGTGTGTTGATGTATTTCAAATCATCTACCAAGGTCAACACTCAAGGTTGGAGCATTTGCAAAAAGTAGCCATAGGCTTGCATATGTTTTTTTTCTTAATTAAGATCATTTCTTTTTATTTTGTTTTTCCAAGGTTGGTGACAAGAGAGATGCGGTTTTAGGGTTTAGCAAGTGTTGCAATGGTTCACCACCATTTATCAAAGTGAGAAAGGTAGAGTTCAAAATTTGCACATGAGGGCTACATGCCCACATATGTCTTTTTCTTTTATTTTGGTTTCTCAAAATAGATCCAAAAGATTTTTGAGAAGGTTAGGGTTTAGGGTTTTTCTTATTTGATTTCTTTCTCTTTTATTTTATTTGGTTTGTGATCTTCACTTGATCACTTTGGGGTTTTAGGGTTTTTCACATAAGCATAATAACACTCATCATGGCAAAACACAAATATTAGGTATGAGCACTATGCATAGCACTCTATGTGGGAAAAGTTTTTGTTGGTTCTCATTTTTGGAAAAAAGGAAATTCATTTTCTCTTTGTTTTGAAATTTGGGGTGTTACAGAAGGCACCCGAGGATTCGGTTAGCCATGGTTGTGAAAGAAAAAGGTTGGGAGGAGTGTCATCTCTAAATAAAACTAAAGTACATGTGTAAACAAAAGAGAAAAGGGATGATCTACCTTGCTGGTAGAGATAACGTCCTTCATGGGAGCCGCTCTTTGAAAGTCTGTTTGACAAGGGGGTTAGAGTGCCCGCTACCATTCGTTGACAACAACAAACACATCTCAAAACTTTACTTTTATGCTCTCTATATGATTTCAAAACTTGAAAAGCTCTAGCACATAATTTAATCCCTGCTTCCCTCTGTGAAGGGCCTTTCTTTTATTTTATGTTGAGTCAGTTTACCTACTTCTTTCCATCTTAGAAGCAAACACTTGTGTCAATTGTGTGCATTAATTCTTACATACTTGCTTATTTGCACTCATCATATTACTTTGTGTTGACAATTATCCATGAGATATGCATGTTGAAAGTTGAAAGCAATTGCTGAAACTTAAATATTTCTTTGTGTTGCTTCAAAACCTTCTATTAAGAATCTATTGCTTTATGAGTTAACTCTTATGCAAGACTTATTGATGCTTGTCTTGAAAGTACTATTCATGAAAAGTCTTTGCTATATGATTCAGTTGTTTAGTCATTATCTTTACCATTGCTTTGAATCACTTCATTCATCTCATATGCTTTACAATAGTATTGATCAAGATTATGATAGTAGCATGTCACTTCAGAAATTATCCTTGTTATCGTTTACCTACTCGAGGGCGAGTAGGAACTAAGCTTGGGGATGCTTGATACGTCTCAAACGTATCTATAATTTCTGATGTTCCATGCTTATATTATGACAATACCAACATGTTTTATTCATACTTTATATCATTTTGGTGCATTTTCCGGAACTAACCTATTAACAAGATGCCGAAGCGCCAGTTCCTCTTTTCAGCTGTTTTTGGTTTCAGAAATCTTACACAGGAAATATTCTTGGAATTGGACGAAACAAAAGGCCACGTTCTTGTTTTTCCAGGGGCTTCACGGAGTCCGAAGGAGAGACGAAGGGGGGCCACGAGGAGCCCACACCATAGGGGGCGCGGGCCACCCCTTGGTCGCGCCACCAGGTGGGGATTCCACCGACATCGCCCCTTCGCCTATATATGCTCCCAGATGTGAAAACCCTAAAACAATCGACGATATTCCACGAAGAGTTTTGTAGCCGCCGCCATCGCGAAGACAAGTTTCGGGGGACAAAATCTCTGTTCCGGCACGCCGCCGGGACGGGGAATTGCCCTCGGAGTCATCTCCATCGGCACCACCGCCATCTTCATCGCCGTTGCTGTCTCCTATGATGAGGAGGGAGTAGTTCTCCCCCGAGGCTGAGGGCTCTACCGGTAGCTATGTGGTTCATCTCTCTCTCCCATGTACTTCAATACAATGATCTCATGAGCTGCCTTACATGATTGAGATCCATATGATGAGCTTTGTAATCTAGATGTCGTTATGCTATTCAAGTGGATTTTACTTATGTGATCTTCGGAGACTCCTTGTCCCACGTGTGTAAAGGTGACAGTGTGTGCACTGTGTGGGTCTCTTAGGCTATATTTCACAGAATACTTGTTCACTGGGTTATGATTTGAGTTGGATGTCTCTATGAAATTGTGGTGTGTTAGTACCTCCTATGAATGCTCACAGTGACAGCGTGGGGTGTTTATTAGTACTTGGTAATACATCTTTAAGGTTTGCTTTTGCAGCCCTACACGGTGAATTAGTGTTTGTTATCCTGCCAGAGAGTAATTCAGGATAGCATAGTGAAGTGCTTATATTTATATTCCTTTATGATAACATTGTTGAGAGTGTCCACTAGTGAAAGTATGATCCCTAGGCCTTGTTTCTAAGCATTGAAACACCGTTTCCAACAAGTTCTGTTACATGTTCGCTTGCTGCCATTTATATTTCAGATTGCAATTACTACTTATAATCATCCATATTACTTGTATTTTACTATCTCTTTGCCGAACTAGTGCACCTATACATCTAACAAGTGTATTAGGTGTGTTGGGGACACAAGAGACTTCTTGTATCTTAATTGCAGGGTTGCTTGAGAGGGATATCTTTGACCTCTACCTCCCTGAGTTCGATAAACCTTGGGTGATTCACTTAAGGGAAACTTGCTGCTGTTCTACAAACCTCTGCTCTTGGAGGCCCAACACTGTCTACAGGAATAGAAGCGTGCGTAGACATCATCGATCAAGGTATCTTTTACCTTAGTTTTTATCACGACATCATCTACATAGACTTGCACATTTTTTCCAATTTGATCAAACAAGCATTTTTGCATACAGCGCTGGTACGTTGCACCAGCGTTGCGCAACCCAAAAGGCATGGTAACATAACAATAAGCCCCGTGCGGGGTAATGAATGCAGTCTTTATTTGATCTTCTTTTTTCAGGGGGATTTGGTGGAAACCGGAATAAGCATCCAGAAAAGACAACAACTCACAACCAGCGGTAGAATCGATCACCTGATCAATCCGGGGTAAGGGGAATGGATCTTTTGGGCAAGCCTTGTTCAGGTTGGTGTAGTCAATGCACATGCGCCACACCTTTGGAGCCTTGGGGTCTTCCTCTTTTTTCTTCTCGACCAGCACCGGATTGGCCAGCCACTCGGTATGCAGCACCTCCACGATGAAACCAACAACCAGTAACTTTGTCATTTCTTCTCCTATGATTTTTCTCCTTTCTTCAGCAAACCGGCGTAAGGGTTGCCTCACCGGCTTCGCATCCTTCCGGACATTTAAAGAGTGCTCAGCCAACTCCCTCGGAACACCCACTAAGTCATCGGTAGACCAGGCGAAGATGTTCCGATTCTCACGGAGGAAGCTGACGAGCGTGCTTTCCTATGCCTCACTCAGGCCGGCACCGATACGAACGGTATGCTCTGGGTATGCCGGGTCCAGCACAATGTCCTTTGTTTCCTTTGTCGGCTTGAATGCCGGTGCGCCCAAGTTACCGCTCATCGCTGCTAAGCTCAACTGCGAGGACTGAGCCAGCGCAACAGCGGTTTGCATTCTTTTCTTTTCCTCCGCTATCACCAGCGATTCTGCCAGGTTTGATCCGGCGGAAGCAGTTTCCAACGAGACCTTATAGTTTCCCACCACAGTTAAGGGTCCACGAGGTGCCGGCATCTTCATCTTGAGATATGCGGTATGAGTTGAAGCCATGAATGCCGCCAATGCCGGTCTCCCCAGCAATGCGTGGTAAGGACTATCTAGATCCACCACCTCGAATAAAAGGTTCTCGACCCGACAATTGTCACGTCCTCCAAACGACACGTCCACCCGGATTTTTCCCATGGGTGAACAGGACAAACCCGGAACAATTCCATGGAATGTTGTGTGAGCTGGTTGCAGCATGTTTTTGGTTATGCCCAGCGTATGCATAGTGTGCCGGTACATGATGTTTATATTTCTCCCATTATCTATCAGCACTTTGCTGAATTTGACTCTTGTCATTGGCCCATGCATGATTGGGTCCACAACTAGAGCGTAACCACCCGGGTTTGGCATTATCTTTGGGTGATCCTTGAATGACCAGGTAATTTCCTGATTTGACCACAGCATGTATTTTGGAACTGCCGGCATCATTGCGTTTACTTCCATGGAACGGCGGTGCATACTTTGCTTATCTATGGGTTCGGTGACAAACACAACACATCACAGGTGCGGATCCTGATATATAAATATTCCGGCCTAGAGGTGCCGGTGTTGGTGCTTGGCCGTTGCCATCTCCCACCTGATGAACTTCTTGCTGCTGTTGCCGGCTTGGCTGCGGCTGTACCGGTTGCACATTTGCTCCGGTAAGTGGTGGTGGCGGTGGTAACCTTCCGGAACCTTGGTCCCTGGCATCTTCCATCATGCCTCTCTCCATTAACCTCTTGGTCCAGGAGCAATCTTTTGTCAGATGGTTCGCAGGTCTCGTGGGATTCGGTGTGTGCCAATGGCACGGCTGATCCATAGCGGATTCCATAGTGTACCTCTCTTCATTTTGCCATGGTTTCTTTTCAACCCATTGTTTCTTAGGACCCGCCCATGGCTGCGATCCGGTTTTCTGTCTTTGGCTTCCGCTGGCGCCGGAATGATCCTGCACCGCGGCCACTTGCTGCGGACCATACCTTCGATCCGGAAAATCTTCCCTTCTTTTGTTGTGCCGGTTTTCCCGGTACTGATCTTGGCGCGGCTGGCTGGTTTGCGCCGGCTCAGCCTGAACTGCCGGTTGCATTGGATCTCCCAGCGCGTAGCTATCTTCCACACGTATCATTTCAGCCAAAGTTTCTGATAACCCACAAGTATAGGGGATCGCAACAGTCTTCGAGGGAAGTAAAACCCAAATTTATTGATTCGACACAAGGGGAGGTAAAGAATACTTATAAGCCTTAACAACTGAGTTGTCAATTCAGCTGCACCTGGAAAAGCACTAGTAACAGGGGTGATGTGAAAGCAGCAGTAATATGAGAGCAATAGTAACAGTAACACATCAGCAGTAGCAATAACATAGAGGCGATGGCACCAGAAAATAGTTGATACTACTACCAATAACATATAGAACGAGTATATGATGATGAGAGATGGACCGGGGTTCCCAGCTATCTACACTAGTGGTAACTCTCCAATAACAAGTGACAAGTGTTGGGGGAACAAATTACAGTTGGGCAATTGATAGGATTGAAAGCATTAAGACAGAACATCAAGATTATTAATCATGTAGGCATGTTTTCCATATATAGTCATACGTGCTCGCAATGAGAAACTTGCATGACATCTTTTGTCCTACCAGCCGGTGGCAGCCGGGCCTCAAGGGAATCTACTGGCTATTAAGGTACTCCTTTTAATAGAGCACCGGAGCAAAGCATTAACACTTGGTGAAAACATGTGATCCTCATATCACAGCCTTCCCCTCCGGTTCTCCCAATTTCTGTCACTTTGGGGCCTCGGGTTCCGGACAGCAATATGTGCAAACAACTTGTAGATACAATCTAAGCAATAATTATAGAGCTTAAATCTAAGATCATGTCACTCGGGCCGTAGTGACAAACATTAAGCATAACAAGATTGCAGCAACAATAACTTCACAAACTTTATAGATAGACTAATCATAATGTATCATCCATCGGATCACAACAAACACAACACCGATTACATCAGATGAATCTCAATCATGTAAGGCAGCTCATGAGATCATTGTATTGAAGTACATGGGAGAGAGTACCAACTAGCTACTGCTAGAACCCGTAGTCCATGGGGGAACTACTCACGGAGCATGATGGAGGCGGTGGCGTCGATGGAGATGGCTTCCGGGGGCACTTCCCCGTCCCGGCAGGGTGCCGGAACAGAGGCTTCTGTCCCCCGAATTGGAGTTTCGCGATGGCGGCGGCGCCCCTGGAGTCTTTCTGGAGTTTCGTTAATCTGTATCGCGTTTTTAGGTCGAAAGGGGTCTTATAGGCGAAGAGGCGGCGCAGGAGGGTGTCTGGGGCCTCCTCACCATAGGCTGACGCGGCCAGGCCTGGGGCCGCGCCGCCTTATGGTGTGGTGGCTCTCTGGCCCGCCTCCGACTCTCCTTCGGTGTTCTGGGGGTCTTCCGGGAAAAATAAGATACTGGGTCTTTGTTTCGTCGAATTCCGAGAATATTGCCCGAACAGCCTTTCTGGAACCAAAAACAACGAAACAGAACCGGCACTGTGGCATCTTGTTAATAGGTTAGTTCTGGAAAACGCATAAAAATATTATAAAGTGTGAGCAAAACATGTAAGTATTGTCATAAAACAAGCATGGAACATCAGAAATTATAGATACGTTGGAGACGTATCAGCATCCCCAAGCTTAGTTCCTACTCGCCCTCGAGTAGGTAAACGATAAAAAGAATAATTTCTGTAGTGACATGCTACTTACATAACCTTGATCATACTATTGTAAAGCATATGAGATGAATGAAGTGACTCAAGGCAATGATCTATAGTTGCTAACAAATAGATAACATATAGCAAAACTTTTCATGAATAGTACTTTCAAGACAGGCATCAAAAGTCTTGCATAAGAGTTAACTCATAAAGCAATAAATTCAAAGTAAAGGCATCGAAGCAACACAAAGGAAGATATAAGTTTCAGCAGTTGCTTTCAACTTTCAACATGCATATCTCATGGATAATTGTCAACACAAAGTAATATGATGAATGCAAATAAGCAAATATGTAAGAATCAATGCACAGTTGACACAAGTGTTTGCTTCTAAGATGGAAGAAAGTAGGTAAACTGACTCAACATAAAGTAAAATAAAGGCCCTTCGCAGAGGGAAGCAGGGATAAAATCATGTGCTAGAGCTTTTCAAGTTTTGAAATCATATAGAGAGCATAAAAGTAAAATTTTGAGAGGTGTTTGTTGTTGTCAACGAATGGTAGTGGGCACTCTAACCCCCTTGCCGGACAGACCTTCAAAGAGCGGCCCCCATGATGTAGTTTATTTTTATGTTTGGGTGACAATCCTTCCAACCTTTGCTTTCACAAGCCATGGCTAACCGAATCCTCGGGTGCCTTCCAACAATCACATACCATGAAGAAGTGTTTATTTATTTTAGTTTTATTTAGATGACACTCCTCCCCACATTTGCTTTCTCAAGCCATGGCTAACCGAATCCTTGGGTGCCTTCCAACATTTCACATACCATGGAGGAGTGTCTATTTGTGATTAATTGGGGCTGGGAACCCCATTGCCAGCTCTTTTTGCAAAATTATTGGATAAGCGGATGAAGCCACTAGTCCATTGGTGAAAGCTGCCCAACAAGATTGAAAGATAAAACACCACATACTTCCTCATGAGCTATAAAACATTGACACAAATAAGAGATGATAAATTTTGAATTGTTTAAAGGTAGCACATGAAGTATTTACTTGGAATGGCAGGAAATACCACATAGTAGGTAGGTATGGTGGACACACATGGCATAGGTTTTGGCTCAAGGATTTGGATGCACGAGAAGTATTCCCTCTCAATACAAGGCTTAGGCTAGCAAGGTTGTTTGAAGCAAACACAAGTATGAATCGGTACAGCAAAACTTACATAAAAACATATTGCAAGCATTATAAGACTCTACATTGTCTTACTTGTTGCTCAAACACTTTTACCAGAAAATATCTAGACCTTAGAGAGACCAATCATGCAAACCAATTTCAACAAGCTCTACAGTAGTTCTCCACTAATAGGCTCAAACTACATGATGCAAGACCTTAAACTTGATCTACTTGAGAGCTCAAAACAATTGCCAAGTATCAAATTATCCAAGACAATATAAGGCATTTTCTGTTTCCAACCAAATAGCAATAAATGCGATAGCTTCCAACTTTTACCATTGAACATTAAAAGTAAAAGCGAAGAACACAAGTGTTCATATGAAAAAGCAGAGCGTGTATCTCTCCCACACAAGGATTGCTAGGATCCGAATTTATTCAAACAAAAACAAAAATAAAAATACACAGACGCTCCAAGTAAAGCACATAAGATGTGACCGAATAAAAATATAGTTTCAATAGAAGAAACCTGATAAATTGTTGATGAAGAAGGGGATGCCTTGGGCATCCCCAAGCTTAGACGCTTGAGTCTTCTTGAAATATGCAGGGATGAACCACGGGGGCATCCCCAAGCTTAGACTTTTCACTCTTCTTGATCGTATATCATCCTCCTCTCTTGACCCTTGAAAACTTCCTTCACACCAAACTTCTCATAAACTTCATTAGAGGGGTTAGTACTCAAAAAACTTTAATCCACTTTAGTCCTGTAGTGAAACATTGCAAGAACTCAATAAAACATTAGCTACAGCTCTCCACGTCTAGAAAGCCTTGCTTAAAGTCCACAAGAGACAATGAAAAAAAAGACAGAATCTGTCAAAACAGAACAGCCAGTAAAGACGAATTTTTAAGAGGTACTTTCGTTGCACAAATCAGAAAACTCAAAACTACTGAAAGTTGCGTACATATCTGAGGAAGACGCACGTAAATTGGCAGATTTTTCTGAGTTGCCTACAGATAATCATACTCAAATTCGTGACAGAAAGAAATATGTTTCTGCGCAGAAATCCAAGTCTAGTATCAACCTTCTATTAGAGACTTCACTTGGCACAACATTGCAATAAAATAAAGATAAGGAGAGGTTGCTACAGTAGTAACAACTTCCAAGACACAACAAAACAGTAGCAAAATAAAGACATGGGTTATCTCCCAAGAAGTGCTTTCTTTATAGCCATTAAGATGGGCTCAGCAATTTTAATGATGCACTCGCAAGAAATAAGAGTTGAAGCAAAAGAGAGCATCAAAAAGAAAATTCAAAACAAATTTAAGTCTAACCCACTTCCTATGCATAGGAATCTTGTACACAAATAAATTCATGAAGAACAAAGTGGCAAGCATAAGAAGATAAAACAAGAGTAACTTCGAAAGGTTCAGCATATAGAGAGGTGTTTTAGTACCATGCAAATTTCTACAACCATATTTTCCTCTCTCATAATAATTTCAGTAGCTTCATGAACAAACTCAACAATATAACTATCACATAAAGCATGCTTTTCATGATCCACAAACACATAATTCTTATCAAGCTCAAAAATAATGGGATTAAAACTTTCAAACCCACTTTTATCAATAATATAACATGATGATTGATCAATCTCAAGAGATATGGGACTCATAGATAAAGTCAAGACTTCTCCAATCCCATTTTCATTAGTAGTACAATTAATATTATCAAGTAACATAGGACCATCATCTAGAGCTTTATCATAAACATTTGCTACGCAAAACTCTTTAGTACCATGCATTTCGACATCAGGCACAAACAAAGCATTATCATAAGATTTATCAAAGTAGCATGGATTATCATAAATAACAGTAGCATAATTATTCTCACGAGTTTTACTCATAGGTACTATTTCAAGAGAATCCACAGGAACATAACATTCAACCTCCTTTGGTAAGCATGGAGGACAATCAAATAGTGTAAGAGATAAAGAGTTACTCTCATTAGAAGGTTGGCATGGGTAGCTAATCAATTTTTCCTCCTTTTGTTCATCACTCTCCTCTTCTTTTTCATCCAATGAGCTTTCGGGTTCATCAATTTCCTCCTCTTTTTCATCCAATGAGGTTTCAAGTTCATCAATTTCTTTTTCCACAGGTTCCTGCAAATTGTGAGTGCATTCGTGTGCATTAATGAGTCTCTCTTTATAATCAATGATATAAGGATTATCGCTGTAACTTTCTATGCAAAAATTAAGGATAGAAGAGACATAATCTTTAAGGTCCTTACAAACAACACAAGTTTCATAATTTTTAGACATGAAGGATTCGATCTCAGAGGCTCCCATAAATATGACAAATTGTTCTACTTCTTCGAACCCAAGATGAATATAGTTATTCCAATTATAGTTCGTAATTAAAACTTCTTCACTAAAGCCACATTGGAATTTCAGATGTTTAGTATCCTGTTGAGAGCAACAGTTTATATCATGGTGTTTAATCAAGATTTTAGCAATTGTATTCAATTTTTCTATCACAGCACTCATGACTTTACCCGTTCTTGATTCTCTATTATTATTATATAATTCTATAAGCTCCAAATAGGTTGTAGGTTCTCCCATAACAACAGTTTTTAATTTTTCAGTTTTTCAAATTTTTATGGATTTTTGGGTATATGAGAAAAAAAAAACAAGACAAAAAGAAACTAAGCAAAAGTAAACTAAGCAAAATAATACTAGACAGAAATAAACTGAGCACAAATAAGCTAGACAAAAGTAAACTAAGCAAAACAAAACAAAAGAAAATAAAAACAGAGAGAGAGAGGTAGAGTGTACTCCCCAGGTGAACTTATGAGTAGAGCTATGCCTCCCCGGTAACGGCGCCAGAAAATAGTCTTGATAACCCACAAGTATAGGGGATCGCAACAGTCTTCGAGGGAAGTAAAACCCAAATTTATTGATTCGGCACAAGGGGAGGTAAAGAATACTTATAAGCCTTAACAACTAAGTTGTCAATTCAGCTGCACCTGGAAAAGCACTAGTAACAGGGGTGATGTGAAAGCAGCAGTAATATGAGAGCAATAGTAACAGTAACACATAAGCAGTAGCAATAACACAGAGGCGATGGCACCAGAAAATAGTTGATACTACTTCCAATAACATATAGAACGAGTCTATGATGATGAGAGATGGACCGGGGTTCCCAGCTATCTACACTAGTGGTAACTCTCCAATAACAAGTGACAAGTGTTGGGTGAACAAATTACAGTTGGGCAATTGATAGGATTGAAAGCATTAAGACAGAACATCAAGATTATTAATCATGTAGGCATGTTTTCCATATATAGTCATACGTGCTCGCAATGAGAAACATGCATTACATCTTTTGTCCTACCAGCCGGTGGCAGCCGGGCCTCAAGGGAATTTACTGGCTATTAAGGTACTCCTTTTCATAGAGCACCGGAGCAAAGCATTAACACTTGGTGAAAACATGTGATCCTCATATCACAGCCTTCCCCTCCGGTTCTCCCAATTTCTGTCACTTTGGGGCCTCGGGTTCCGGACAGCAATATGTGCAAACAACTTGTAGATACAATCTAAGCAATAATTATAGAGCTTAAATCTAAGATCATGCCACTCGAGCCCTAGTGACAAGCATTATGCATAACAAGATTGCAGCAACAATAACTTCACAAACTTTATAGATAGACTAATCATAATATATCATCCATCGGATCCCAACAAACACAACACCGATTACTTCAGATGAATCTCAATCATGTAAGGCAGCTCATGAGATCATTGTATTGAAGTACATGGGAGAGAGTACCAACTAGCTACTGCTAGAACCCGTAGTCCATGGGGGAACTACTCACGGAGCATGATGGAGGCGGTGGCGTCGATGGAGATGACTTCCGGAGGCACTTCCCCGTCCCGGCAGGGTGCATTAATGAGTTCCTTCGATGTGCAATTTGAGGTGGCTAAGAGATTGCAACTGTGCAAGAATTCCGATATCATTCTCCAACACCTCAACCGCAAGATCAAGGTCAAAGAGATTATGGAGCTCTCCAATCCACACAGGAACCCTCGAGAACACCCACAACCTCTGAAGCCTCTGAAGTAGGCAAGTAGAAGCGGATAGCGGATACAAGGCATACGTACTACTGATTTTAGAATCAGTGAGCAGGTATCTGAGGTTGCAAAGTTTTTCAAGGGAACATCTCAAAACATCCAAGCGTTGTCTTCTTTCCATGTCATCCAAAGGCTCCAATTCGGCAAAACATATTTGAAGATCCCTTAAATTGGTCAGATCTCCAAGGTCTCTGATGTTATCCATTGAGTTCAAGCCTATATCAAACCCATGCAGCGTACATAAATATTTCATGTTGCCAATCCCACAGGGTAACTTTGTCCCAATAGGGATGATCAGGTGCAGCAACCGGCGCAAATGAATAACATCTGAGGGAACTTCAAGACCATAGGCTCCCAACTCCAATGTCTCCAATTGCTCCAGTCCCCGAATATTACTTGGTAACACTATTTTGCAATAAGCTTTAATTTTCAGATGCCTCAGTTGGAACAAATGACACATTCCAGTGAGGTCAATTATCTCCAGACTGTTCCCACTTGAAAATTCAAGAGCTAAAACTCGGAAAATGCTTGAACTTCAAGAGAGGAGGTGCATATGCAGAGGTACCAAATCTTGCCAGCGCTCTTACTTGTGAGAGCTGGATGGTTTCCAATACCGTGCCATCTATTATACCGTCAAGGTTCAGGGAGAGTCGGCGGACCTTGTCAGGCAAACCTATTATGGCCTGGATATCATCTGTTGCAGTGATAAAATTTTCTTCTCTGCACTTGTGTATAATAAGGTCAAGCATCATATCGTGCAATCTGCACGACAACACTTCATTATTATGATCAATATTAACTGATTGAATGATGCTCCTGTTAATAAGCTCATTAAAATAGCCCTCTGCAACATTCTCTGGATCTCGCCCATGTGCTTTATTCACAAAACCTTGCGCTACCCATTGCCTGACCAAATCATTCTTCTTCATTATGTAGTCCTCTGGATATATACACAAATATAGCATGCATGTCTTCAAACAATAAGGAAGATTTATGTAGCTAAGGCTTAGTATGTGCCTCATTCCCTCCAATGTTGGCTTCACTTCAAAATTTGGGGACAGAGAATCCATTATGTGCTCCCAGTGCTCCTTCAATTTGGTTCCCTCACTAGCCAAAAGGCTCGATATAGTGACAATAGCGAGAGGCAAGCCACCACATCTTTTTAAAATTTGAGCTGAAACTTCTTCCAAATACAGAGGACAGGCATCCTCTGAACCAAATACTCTTTTGAAAAATAGCTTTCTTGAGTCTTTGTGGCTTAGTGACTTCATCTTGTAAACATAATCACGTTGGTTGCTGCAGCAAGCTCTAGCCACAGTATCAATTCGTGTAGTTGTTATTACCATGCTACCTTTAGAGTTTTTTGGAAGAGCACATCTAATAACATTCCATGCAGTTTCATCCCAAACGTCATCAATTACAATAAAATACCTGCAAAATTAAATCACATAAACTAAAATAAGTATCAGCCAGTGGTAACTATAGGGAAAAGTAAAATATATATGAAAGCATACTCACTCCCTATCTCTACAACTGCATCTCAAAACCGTGAATACACCGTAAACAAACCTTTATCGGTCAATGGTTGAAATGCAAATCTACTTGTCTATAATGAAGTTGAATCTTCTATACACATTTGTGAGAGCAGAGTTGATCTGAGGAATTTATTTCCAGAATAGATAAAAAGCAATTGTCCGATTTCTAGTTTTACAAACTATAGTGCTTAAACTAGTTCCACTAGTCAACCACAAACGTATAATCTATAAAGAGGGGTACAGGAATTTTGCCAAGAAAGTACCAGCAGGCTAAAAAACAGTTAGATCACCAAACATTATAAATTACTTGGGTTACTGTCATCTCCAAACAGGAGTACCTCTTATCCAGAAGGAATTTTCTGAGCGCACTGATCAGTTCATCCTCTGCCCATATATCCATGTTGGTTCCCTCCGGAGCTTCATAGCCAACTTCAGAGAGCATTCTTCTGAAAATATTTCTAATGTTTGGTTTCTGGGATACGGAAACGAAAGCTCCACAGTCGAAGTTGCACATTAGCTTCCCGTAAATCTGGTTCGCAAGCGTA
The DNA here is from genome assembly GCF_019359855.2 of Lolium perenne. Classification (NCBI taxonomy): domain Eukaryota; kingdom Viridiplantae; phylum Streptophyta; class Magnoliopsida; order Poales; family Poaceae; genus Lolium; species Lolium perenne. Next base: position 197,048,279 of record NC_067245.2, read on the forward strand.
GTCTTACCCAGCCCTCCAAATCCCATTATAGAGAGGACCTTCATCTGTTGTGTGGAGACATCCTCTTCATCAACCATCAGTTTAATTAATTCATCCCTCAGCCCGTCGATACCCACAAGGCCTGATTTATCTTCATATAATGCCAGCAGACGAATATCAATGGGTGTGTTGTTTGGCTTGAAGACAGCATCATCAATCTTGTATCTCGTGCGTCGTTCGCTCGCCTCCACGACACGGCGCTTGAGGCCTCGGAACTCCTTGGCAATCTTATGCTGAGAGTTCATCGTTGTCAACAAGTTCATGGTCCTATGAATAAACCCCTTCAAAAATCCACTCGGCTTGCTGTTGGACTCACATTCCACGGAGCGCATGAAGTCATCGACGCTGTCCTCGATGTCATAGGACAAATCACGCACCTCCTTTGCCCAGCACTTGGCTTGCTTGTCGGGCTCTTCGTCCGCTTCGGACATCCTCTCCAGGAACGCGCGCATACTCTCGAGCTCAGCTTTCAGTGACACGATATCATCTATGGCTTCTTTCAGCAGGTTGTAATTGCCAGCGAGCAGATCGCCAAGCTTCCCAAGCAGGGAGCCTATGGCGCCCTCCGACACGCTCACCACTGCTGCCTCCATACAAATAGCAGCACAGCTTGCAGCCCTTACTCAAGACGAGCATCAAAAGATTGCATCTGCAACAATGAATTGAAACCAGCCCCTTGAATCAACTTGATACATGGCAGCTGTGTCTGAAGAAGGAAAGTAAATGGAATCGACCTAACCTTCATCTTCGACTGATGTGAGCGACTTGGGAAACTCCATCAGATTCCAACTGTCAGATGCAAACTGCTGTGGCCCACCAAATCATCTTCCGTCGTCGCCGCTCGCCAGATCGAGCTCGTCCTCCTCGTCTCTGCAGGCGAAAATATTAATTCTACCCGTTCACCGGTGAGGCGCTCAAGGCACGGCCGGCTCTAGATCTAGGTATGTCGTCCTCTCGATGTAGAGCTTGGAGAGTGAGCAGAAGATTCAGTTTACACTTGTGAATACAAGTGAGCTTCGCCACTGGGGACGGTGTGACGCCTTTTCGCGATAGATTTCATCTCCAGCAGCGTCCCAAAGCTTTCTTCAAACCACACCGGATTGAGCGTTTGGGGACCTGTTTTGTTCGTGCCATCTTTAGGGGACGTCGCTCCCCAGCCGCGTCCCCCCAAATGTCTCTCCCAAATATTTAAAATATATTTCTTTTTAACACATAACCATTTATCAAATATAGCATATGAATAAAAATGTTTGCGAGGATTGCTTTCAAATTAAATTACAACAAACAATAAAACAAGTAAACAAATATTATAAATAGGGGTAGATGCTACATCAAGGTGCCACGGTATTTCCTTTGATCCTCCACAAATGCTCAATGAGATCAGCTTGAAGTTGCTCATGCACATTGCTGTCACGGATCTCTGCGTGCATGGCGAGAAAATCAGCAAAATCTGCAGGCAACTCATGATCAACCTCCGCAAGAGGCCTTCACACTCATAGGGACCAACATGTGACCTAGCATGATTCTTGCGACCATCCTCGATGATCATGTTGTGCATGATCACACAAGTCTGCATCACCTCCCACATTTGGTCGTGAGACCAGCTTAGAGCAGGGTACCGGACAATGGCAAATTGTGCTTGAAGCACACCAAATGCCCGCTCGACATCCTTCCTGCAAGCCTCCTGTCGCGTAGCAAAGTGAGAATTCTTCAGACCTGATGGATTCGAGATTGTTTTGACAAAAATGGCCCATTTTGGATATATACCATCGGCTAGATAATAGCCTTTCGTATATTCGTGGCCATTGATCTCATAGTTGCATGGTGGAGCATGCTCTTCCACTAGTCTGCTGAACACCGAAGACGGCTGCAACACGTTCATGTCATTGTGTGATCCCGCCATGCCAAAGAAAGAATGCCAAATCCACAGGTCATAATCTGCCACAGCTTCAAGCACCACACTGCAATATCCATGACGGCCTTTGTATATACCTTGCCAAGCAAATGGGCAGTTCTTCCATACCCAGTGCATGCAATTGATGCTTCCAAGCATTCCAGGAAATCCTCTGGTAGCATTTTGTGTCATGATCCTTGCAGTCTCTTCCTCAGTTGGCCCTCTCAAATAGTATTTGCCAAACTTTCCCACCACAGCTCGGCAAAACTTGTACATGCACTCAATGGCAGTAGACTCACTCATGCGAAGGTAGTCGTCCTGTGTATCGGCAGGTGCTCCGTATGCAAGCATCCTCATGGCGGCAGTGCACTTCTGAATCGACGAGAACCCAAGAACGCCTACAACGTCGAGCTTGAGCTTGAAGTAGGGGTCGAACTCTCGAACGCCGTGGAGGATATTCATGAACAGCCCCTTGCTCATCCTGTACCGGCGCAGAAAATTGTTGGCATGTGTTGCGTCATCGGCGAAGTAGTCGTTGTGCAGCATGGCATGCCCCTCCATCCTCTGCCGGGGCTTCGACTTCCTTCTTCCCGGCCTTGATCCTCCGCGGCGCGGCCTCTTCCTCTTCTCCGTCTCAGCGTCAAGCATGTCCTGGAGGGACGCGATGATCAGCAAATGCTCCCGCAGGTCGTCGTCGAAGGCTTGCTCGTCCTCCAGCAGCAGGGCAACCATCTCATCGTCGCTGTCCATGGCTAAAGCAAAATCAATGGTTAAAATTGCGCCGAGGCAGACGACGCAACAAACAGCGGCCAATCGCGCCTACATGGCAAGTCGTCGAGTACCTTCTGTGCGCGGAGGTGGGGCGGATTTGACGGCGCGTTCTGGGACGCGCTGGCGACGCGGCGGCGGCACGACCGGCGGGAGCCCCAGCCGCGACAACGGTGCCGACTCTCAGCAGTGATCAGACGCCCAACCGGCCGGGAAGTCCAGCGGCGGCGGGGTGGGAGGCGCGGGAACGAAGGAGCGACGAGAAAAGAGACGCGAACCAACGGTTTATGCAAATAGTCGCCGACATGTGGGAGCCCGTCTCGCTTTTCGGTGTGTCCAACGTCCCCTGTGGGACGGGGACGGGCTCGGGGCGCCGGACACCGTATCGGGCCGCGCCGGACAAAAATGGGCTTTGGGGGACGCAGCTGGAACGCTTTTTTTGTCTGGCGCGCCCCAAATCCCTTTGGGGGACGCATTGGGGGACGCGGCTGGAGATGCTCTTAGATTAACCCAATTGGTAAAAAGTGCTTGGCTGCTATTTGGTAAAACGAGCACTCGATTTTGAGCCGTCCGATCCTTGATCCCCGCTCTATTGCACGAGGCTTCGGCGCGACAGTCCCGACAGGATTACATCTGAGGCGTTTTTTTTCGCTCCTCTCCACCACTTAATGTCCCATTTTCTCCCCCCTCCCCCCACGATCCCGCCGCCGTCAGCCCCCGCCGCCGCCAGCTCCCGCCGTTGTCGTACACCGGCGCAGCACCGGGCCCGCCTCCTGCACCGAATCGCCACCAGCGCCACACCGCTTTGCCCCCAAGCGCGATGTCGTGGTTAACCCTAGCCCCGCGGCTCCGGCGTCCGCCACTCACCTGCGTCGCCTTGACAGAGGCGCCTCCACCAGTTCCATGCCGCTGCCCTAGCACCACTCCTGCTAGGGGCGCCCCGTGTTGCTGCCCACATCCGTTCGGGGTGCCGGCATTGGTCCCCGCACCAACGCATCCGCCCGCATCCTCGACGCCATCGAGCTCCTCTCCGTAGAACTCGACCTCTAGTGCTCCTACCACTCCACCCCGAAGATCTCTCCTTCAACCTCGAGCCCCAAATCGACCATTCTGCCTCGGCCTCCCCTGGTTGCATGCGCTGCCTTGGCTGTATAGCGGTGTGTGGTGCTGATGTTGGCCTGGACTGGCAGTGGCCTCACGTCTGCAGGCTGTCGAGTCGACACCTTGGTCACGGACAACACCCACTCAGGCTGACACATCAAGTCTCTAAAGATTCTGCACCGGCCAAAAGACCTTCTGCCATGTTTCTAGAGAGTAAGTTGGTTGTGTATTGCAGTATATTTGGGCGTGCACTAGGAGTTCGTTGAATTGCTTTCAGTGGCCTGATAGTCTGGATGCCTAACATTTATCACCTTGTTGAGTTGTTGTGCAAGTGTCATTGGTCTACGAAAACGGCACACTTGGTTTAGATGATTTAGTGATACTTCATAGGGTTAGTGTTGTTATGTTCTGGCCATCTTGGGATGGTTAAACTAGGGAGATGCATAACCATGAAGATTTTTCGATGCAGAGAAATAAATGTGCCTAATGCTTGTGTGATGGAGCAATCCGAACCTGCATCCCCTGGCTTGATCTACTGCCCTATCATGGAGTTGCGACCTACTTTGACGCGAGGTGTATTCGTATAAGTGCAGGTGCACAGTTGTTGTGGTCGGCAAATCTAACCAAGTTGGTTTATTCTTGCTCTTTCACCTTTTTGTATTGTTAGTTATTCTGCAGCTATTGTAATTCTTACTATTATTGTGTTTTTATGTGTTAAGTGAGAAATATAGCATTATATATCGTTATATAGTGTTATTTATAAGTTGTCTTGTCACCATAGTTAAGTTTATTTTAGCATAGAAGTAAGTTGATTATCCAGATTACCCTAAGTTGGATTCTAATATTGCAGCGCGGAATTATTTTTCTTTGATTCACCGTCCCTTTTCCCAATTAAGTTGTTTTGTCATTGTAGTTAAGTTGCTTTCAGCATAGAACTAAGTTGATTAGCCTAAGTTGGATTCTAATATTGCAGCGCGGAATTATTTTTCTTTGATTCACCGTCCCTTTTTCCAATTAAGTTGTTTTGTCATTGTAGTTAAGTTGCTTTCAGCATAGAACTAAGTTGATTAGCCTAACAAAGGACACTTCATTGTAGTTATGGTTCTTGGTTGTTTCCTAATATGAAGTGAGTTGCTTTTGAAATAACAACTAAGTTACATACTGCCATGACCTAAGTTGATTCTTCCAAACAAATTCAATTTTTTCTTCAAACTATGTTACTTAAACTCTTTTTTTACGAAGTTGGTATGTAAACCAACCTAGCTTGCATACCATCTTCAGAAAATTCTATCTATGTTTATGCAATATAGCTAGGTTTTCTTTCTCCATTAAGCAACATAAATAAGTTATTGGTTTTAAGTAAGTTGAATTTGAATTCATACTAGAGTTGGATGGTTAAAGTAATTAATTTTGTTTTCATCTTGTAGTCCCATCTTTAATTTGGTTTATAGTCCCAGCATTTTTTTGTTACCCCAAAGCTTCTTAACCTCATTTTACTAACTTGGTCTCTAAACCAACCTAACTCGCATAATAGCTTCCAAGATTTTGTAGTTATGTTTTTACAATCAAGCTAGAATTCTAGTTTTATTTCAATATTTTTGGGTTTAAGTAAGGTAACACGCCTTCATACTAAAGTTGCATAAATAAAGTAGTTAAGTTGTTTTTATTTGGTAGTCCCATCTTTTTTTGGGTATCCTACAGTTGCTTCACCAAAATTTACTAAGTTGGTCTCTAAACCGCAATAACTTGTAAATTAGCTTGAAAAAATATGGATAGGTATTTACAATCTTCCTTGGTTTCTTTTTTTTTTTTTCCATTAAGCAACATAAATAAGTTTGATTACTGGTTTAAGTAAATTGGATTTCTCTTCATACTAAAGTTGGACAGTCGAAGTAATTAAGTTTATTTTCGTTGCTACTTACTTTAACATTAAGCAGTCCCAGCATTTTAGTTCCGCAAAGTTGGTTAACCATGTTTTACTAAGTTGGTGTCTAAACAACAATAACTTGCAAACTAGCTTCATCAAACTCTACCCAGGTTTTTACAGACTGCCTTCATTTCTTAACTTTTTCAATTTAAACAACATAAATAAGTTGATTGTTGTTTTAAGTAAGTTGGATTTCTTCTTCTCCATTGTTGTCATCTAGCTAAACAGGGCTAACATTTTCCAAAACAGTCACATCGTATCTTGCTGAACTTCTTCCTGCCTTTTGTCTGCGGAACTTGTTGCACACAAACTGTTGCTTCTCGAATTTATATGTATGAGCTTTTCTTTTTTATGTATGTGACTTGATGGAGAATCCTATCTTTGCAGCCTAAGCAGTATAATGTGCTCTTCACTTTCAATAGTGTCGAACCACATCCTGAGAAATGGTTCCTCTAGACCGGATGCAACTTCCTTGTGCATGCTAGCTCTGTCAGCATCTCCTTCTTCCAAGTTAGGGTATGTTGTTGATTTTGTAAGCAATTTTGCTATGGGATTGCTTCGGTTGACTGCAGCGTGTGGTTGCCCATGGTGTTGCGGCCCCTCTGCCACTAACCACCACCATTGCTCCTCGGTCAATTAACATTGGCTATGGGGATTCGCCAACCATGTTCTAGCATCTTAAACATGAAAAAGTTCATTAGAATTATTTTTCATACCTATAGCAATGAATATGGAAAAGTATGTTATTGCATATAACTAAGTTATGTAGTGAGCATGGTTTAGTTTTTGCTTATCATGCTTAAGTTGGGTAGTGAAAAACATTAGCAACTTGCTGCCCATATCTTGTCCATCAACTACTTGTTTTAACTTCATTGTCATGTGGTAAGAAAGATAGGTATGTTGCATACTGGTTTCATTGAGTTGTTTTATTTTTTCAAGTTGGTTTACTTTTTGAGTTACAACCAGATGCCCTCAAGTAGTATACTGTATTAATTGACATGCATGTATCATGCTCAAGCAAAATATATGTAGTACTTCTTTCTATGACATGGTTTGAAAATTTCAGAATAATGCAACAAGAACAAGTGCACAGGGGAGTCAGCATGATCAAGAGAAAAGAAATCTCCTATATAGGCATTGATGCTACGACACTATGTTTGAAGATAACTATGTACAAAGGCAGGGTGATGATTTTGAGTTACAGAACTATTAGTACTAGTGCACCTACAAATTCAGTACCTTGTCAAGCTTTTGTCGCACAAACCATATTGCTGAGTTTGTATCACAAACTATCTTTTTTCATAGCTGCATCTATGTATGTAACATAAGATAGTACATGCTGGAAATCTGAGAGCCTGAAGTTTATATCACAAACCTGGTATATTTATTTTGTATAACTGCATCTATGTATGCAACTTCAGATTATTGTCTGACTCATTTATGCTACTTTTGCATCTATAGTACAACTGTGTTGCTCGATAGGCTACTATTTTTTCAGGTTTGTGCTCTTTTCATATTGGAACTCTGATCACATGATTTACTTTGGACCTGGTATTTTGCCTAACTAGCTTTCTTGGTTCCATTGAATCCTACTTCCTTGTATGCAATGTTGAGGCTTTTGTTTTCCCAGGTATATGTTAGGCTAAGATAATTCAGTTTATGTTGAGCAAATTATTCAATACTAGTGGTTTTACCATGTGGAAGAACTCTGATGGCTGGCATAGCAAACCTTAATTTGGCCATAGAGTCTTTCCTGGCGAAAAAAAACAGTCAAATATCTTCCCTGAACTGTTTTTTCTAGGTTTTCGTACACACATAGCAACCTTGATTTGGGGGCAGGGTTGCTGAAGAAAGAGAGGGGAGGAGAAGAGAGGTTTCCTTCTAGAAACGAGCTTTTTTCCGGATCTACAGAAGTTGTAGTTCAGTCTGGGATCCACGTCCACTTGCAGAGCAAGGAGCTGGGATGAGGGATGGCGAAGGAGAAGTGGGCACGGTAGTAGTCATTTCACGCGCAATATTACTCTTCCCGCGCGAGGATGTCTCTCGCTTCCCGGAATCGTTACGCGCGGTGGGGCTGGTTTTTCGACCTGAGTGCTGGGACGGACGGACGGGCATCCGGATGCTATCTAGTCGCGTCCTAGATTAAGGAGATCAAAGTAGGGTAGCACATAGCCTAGCAAACTTGGGTAGAGTTGGAGGGAGTAAGGCTGCCAATGGGTCAGGTTTGGTCGGGTTAACTTAAACTAGACCCATTTCCATCACCCTTATCGGGCATACCTATGACCCACGACCTACCCATGGGTAAGGAATGAGACCCATGCCCAAACCCATCGGGCAACCAGACCTTATCGGGTAATCCATCGGGTACAAAAAATAGAGAGTTTGACGCAACCAAATATTTAAAACACATCGATATATTGTTGGGTTGCCAGGATGAAGAGTGGTGTGTTCCCGTTCATGGCTTTGTGACTGCAAGTAGTACTAATATGCGCATGTTTGGTGTCTGGATACAAGAGCTTTGTGTATAAACGATATATACTATCTGCATGTATAATGTATGCGTATCATAGCCCACGTACCATACAAAATAATTCAATTGTTTTAATTAGTAATATTAATCGGGTGACCCATCGGGATCGTGGGCATAGACTGATACCCATGCCCGACCCACGACTGATCGGGTTGCCCATGGATCGTTTCCATGGGTGAACATTGAGACTCATACCCTACCCATTCGGGTCGGGTGCCCATGGGCAGACGTACCCATGGATCGAAATGCCGACTTGAGGAGGGAGTACCGCTTGTTGAGTACGACAGTTTTCGGAGTGTGTCTCACAGCTACCGCTAGCTAATTGTTACCCTGTAGTTGAGGAATAAAATCTTGAGGATTTTTCCCGTAAAAAAAGAAAATAAATCTAAGGCATATTTTACACGGATGGTGTATATAATTTTTTAGGCTTTTTCATAGAAACATATTCATGCCTAATCTCTCTATGTGATCCATTTCATAAATAAAATCATAAAATATCTATTCACGATAAAATTATATATTTTTCTTAAAAACTAGGTTAGAGATATTTGAAAACAGGCTGATTACCTGAAACTCTTGTAGTTTCCCATTTTGTTCTTTTATATCAGTTATAAAATACTGTAGATATGGAACATGAAAAAAAATCAAATACTACTATCTCAGTTCCTTAACATATAATGTTACGGTAGTTTAAATTAAGTAGCCGGAAAGTTCTATATTTAGGACCGGAGGAGTATCTTTAATCACTGGTAGCCATGTGTGCAACAACCTGGCCAACCATTAACAAAAGCCTAATTGTCATAAAATTCATATTTTTATAATAATTTAAATAAATATGAAAATGAAATATTCTGTACCCATTTAATGACCCCCACAAAAAATTAACAAATATAAATTACATATAGACAACTAAAATGGATAAACATTCACCTTAATGAAAATATTAGTATTTTGTGTGTAATGATGTGGTAACATTGCAAATACTCTTACCTCTTCCATTTAAAATCGCCTATTTTCATTCAAATAGTATACATAAAGTAATAAAATATTATTTCATCTTGACAACTCAAATTTGATGGTTGGTCATACCCCATAAAGGTTTTCCTTGGTCTGTAGCTAAAACGTAATGTTAACACTCGAGCCGTCACTTTAGCTTGTCGTAAATCTATTTCGCAAGTGTAGTAATAATAGGAATCGAGTTCAAATCAAAATAAAGACACTTGACATTTGTTTGAGATGACCGGTCACTATTCTAACATAAGGGTATATTCTGCCTTAACTTCAAGTGAACATGTCTCTCTTCCTATGAGATGGACTTGAAATTTTGTGTCCAATCTAAACATAAATCTCCTCAGGTTGCTACTCCATGACAGATTAAAAGCTATAAACCTACATGCCAGGAAGGACTATGTGTAAAATCTTTCGGTTGCATCTTGCGTCAGGAAGACACAAATGTACACATAACACATTGTTCTTCCAAATGATTTCGTCTCGGTTCACGGTGACCCCGGTGATCATTATCAATGTGTGGTTGGATCCTCGTTCATCTTTCGCTTGTTCTCCACTCGACGGACTATGTTTCGGATCGTCGTCGTTGGTGTCTACCGGCAACGCCATGTTACTACCCCGCCGTAGTTACACCATGTCCCTGACTCTCGTGTTTATTAATAAAAAAATGGATACATATTTGTTTTCCATCAATCACAAGATTTCTTATAACTAATAAAAAAAATGGTACTCCATCGAAATGCTTGGCGAACTTTTAGTCAAAATATGGGCTAAAATGTATCTACCTCATTATATTTGCAACAAGTATTTAGAGCCGTAGTAACATGTGCAAAAAATAAATAAATAATACACGAGGTGACTCAAAATCAGTAACGGAAAGAAATGAAGAAACAGAGAAAACAGAGGAAGGAAAGCTGGAGAAGAGAAGAAGAAGAGCGAGGCACCACCGACTGGTCCAAGTCCAACCCATCCCATCTTCCCCGATCCAGAGACGACAACCCGGTTCCCCATTTTCTCTACTTCTAAACCCCACCACCGCCGCCGCCATGGCCGACGGCGCCAACCCGACGCCGACGCCGACGTCCACGCCCAGGCAAAAGGCGGTGCCGGACTGGCTCAACAGCCCGATCTGGTCCGCCCCGACCCCGCGCCACCGCTCCCCGCCCCGCGCCCCCTCCCCTCCCCCACCCCCACCTCCCAAGCCGCACCGCGATCCGGCCCCGCCGCCCCCTCCCCCGCCCGCGCGGCCCGACGGCGCCACCTCCGACTCCGACTCGGACAGCGAGGCCGCGGCCACCTCGTCCCGGTCCCACCTCGTCGCGGAGTTCAGAGTCGCGGTGAGTGCTGCCCTCCCGCCCAGGCGATCGAGACAGGATGCTTCGATTTTTTCGACTTGTTCCTTAGGTTTGTGGTTTGGGGTGCGTGCAGCTGGAGAGGAAGGTGGTGGATCTGGCGGAGCTGCGGCGGCTCGCGTGCCAGGGCGTGCCCGACGACGCTGGCGTGCGGCCCATCGTCTGGAAGGTCATTCTCTTCACCCTGTAATGCTATGTGTCCGCGCGGTTTGTTCCTACTGTTATGCCAGGGAGTGTTTGCTCTCTGAGTTAAATGCTAGAGATGTGGCATTAGCAAGAGACCACGAGCTGGATTTTTTCCTGCCCTCATCCTCGTTGATCGTTGTTGGTTTGATATATGGCAGGACGCCCTGGTTGAGTCTAGGATGTGGTTGCCATGGTTTGATTCGTCTAAATCAGCATAGTATCTGTTGAACGGTGGTGTACACATTAGATTTGTGCCAAAATACAGCCTTAACAGTGCTTTGGTCTTGAAACTTATATGAAGCATTAATAGTGAATTCATCAACATTTATTCTCACCCTCGTGGCGGCATGCATGAAATGCTCATGGAATTTACTGCTTGCTTGTGTAAGTCCAAGAGCAATCATGATTCTGGAATGGAATGTAATTTCCAAATGTATACGCATCCCGATTTACCCAGTGCATTTTTGTAGCTGCTGATAAAAGGGCTCTGCGGTCTGGTTTGTTATGATGCTTCATGTCTTGGTTAGGATGCTGACTTGATGTTCCGTCATTTATTCTATATACCTAGTACTTTTCTTGGTAGTATCATAATACTTTTGAACCTAGTGGTTTTGTAAATCATAAACCTATAACCAGATATTCCAGATTTAGAGAGTAGTCATATGGTTCATGAATATAGTTTGCATGCCAAGTTCTCAAATGAGATTGGAGTGTATTGTTTAATGTATTTTGCGAGTTGTTTTTTTCTAAATTTATGAGATGTTTTCATCTAGAGGTCTGAGGAAAGCTGCTGTTATAGGTTTAGATTAAAGATATTGTTGAAAAAACATCAAGTATATGAGGTAAAATGGATATTGTTAAATCTTCTTTTGGTCCGATGACGTGATCGGTAGTTTTTTCATTTTTTTCCTACATTACAAATTTATTTGACTTTTTTGATAGTTAGCAGCTTCTCTTGGGGTACTTACCAGCGGATCATGCTCTGTGGGCGTATGAACTGGAAAAGAAACGCTCCCAGTACAGGGCTTTCAAAGATGAGCTTCTGGTTAACCCTGTAAGTTCTAAATGCATATAGAATTGTATGTTCTACACCATTGCAAATCATCTGTTTAGATAGAAAGTGCCCTTCCCTAGGAGGGCTAGGGGAGCACCAGTGTTGGTGGATATCTGTTTAGCATCTATCCAAATCAATCATGCGCATGAAAAGTACTCCGTCAACATGTTGTTATGTTGCTGTATTTGGTGCTAGGATCTAGACAACAACCTCATGCCTGCTGGTAGAAGTTTTCCCTCCTAACGATTCGCTAGGATCGGGCAAAAATAACGATATTTTAGCAATTTGGTTTGGTTCTTTTTCCCCACTTTTAACCAACCTGCTCAATATATTTTGGTACTGGTCAGTCAGAAGTTACCCGAAGAATGGAAATGACTACTTCCAAAAAGAAGGAACACGATTCTGAAGGAACTGGGTTTCTCCCAAGGGCGGAAATTGTCCAGGACGAACACCCTCTCAGCCTTGGGAAAACTAGTGTTTGGAACCAACACTTCCAGGTAACTTGCAACTTCTTGTGAGAGGCCTCCCTTTGCAATCCACTGGTTAGTTAACTGCTATGATGAATATTTTATTGTTTTACCTACTAAAACCATTACTGTTATCCAATATTCAGGAATCTGAAACCGTAGAGCAGATTGATAGAGATGTTAAGCGTACTCATCCTGAGATGCAGTTTTTCAATGCGGGTTCTTCTGATGCCTTGGCTAATCAGGTAGGCATTTGTTTTGTTCAGATGATGCCAGTTCTTGCTTGTTTCTGGTACTTGTGTTTAGTCTAAATGTGATCTTTTTTCTAGGAGTCACTGAAGCGTATACTTACCATCTTTGCAAAGTTAAATCCGGGTATACGATATGTGCAAGGAATGAATGAAGTTTTGGCACCTCTCTACTATGTTTTCAAGAATGATCCAGACCAAAGTAATGCTGTAAGTTCTCTTTATGTGACTATTTGGTTAGAAAAAACTTCAGTTTTAATGGTTATGAAACAAACTGACCATGTTAAGACTGGTATTTCCAAACCTTATGAAGTCTGCTTCAAAATTCACGGTGTTCTTCATTTTAGATTTCTTAATTATGATATCCACCTGTAATGTTGCATTGACTGTCGGATTTTGATCATTGATTCGTATAGTAAATGATGTGACGTATCTGTATATACTTACTCTGTTTCACAATAGTTGGCACTTTTGACTATGATATTCTCGTTCTGTTTCGTAACAGCTGGTATTTTCAACGAAGATATCTGTCCCAAATGCTTGGAGCTTTTTTTTTTTTGATTATGTGTTCTCGTTGTTTGTGTCCTTATACTTTTCTTTCACATATTTGTTGTGAGGGTGCATTTTTGTCTTAACCCTCATGTAAATGATTTTTGCTGAAATGTGTGCACACTGGTGAAAACTGAAAAGTGCCAATTACTTTGAAACAGAAGCAGTACATCCCTATCCTCTAACAAAAGAAGAGTTAAGAAAGAATCATCTCATATGCAGTGTGCCAGTCCATAATGTTCAAAGAGTCAAAATGCATCTTCAGATTTTCGATTATAAAGATTCTCCTGTGGAGTTGGAAATTTAGAGATTAGGCTCAACCTAAACTTGTTAACTTCTGAGTTCTCTTCTTTAGTCTAGTCTACATAATAAGCTTGCATTCCGTGTTTTTAAGAAATAAGGATGATTATATCTACGTACTAAAATCAGACATACATTCGCCAACTCTTATCTTAGAGACCTATTACGAGGAACATGTCTCATTCTTGTAACCTACATACTATTATGCATTTTGGATTTTCTGAGGCTACATTGCATAATGCCACCCTGCTTCTGATTTTTCTTAGGCGAAAGTCATTCTCATTGAATATGGATGCTAATATCAGATAGCTTTAACCCTTATAGGCTTATACTGTGTGTTGCCATGGCATCTTGATGACCATACATTTTTTTTGTATGAACAGGCAGAAGCAGAGTCAGATGCTTTTTTCTGTTTCGTTGAGGTACTCAGTGGATTTCGAGATAACTTCTGCAAACAGCTTGACAACAGTGTTGTTGGTATACGCTCCACAATCAGTAGACTATCGCAGCTCCTGAAAAGGCATGATGAAGAGCTCTGGCGACATTTAGAGGTTGTAACCAAGGTATGGATCTAAAGTACTCTTTTGAAATTGCTTGAAGGTATTTTGTGACATTCCGTCAATTCTATATACTTAACCTACCATTGTGACACTCCATCAATTCCAGGTTAACCCACAGTTCTATGCGTTCAGATGGATCACCTTGCTATTGACACAGGAATTCAAATTCCGTGACTGCATTCACCTGTGGGATGCGTTGTTAGGTGACCCACAGGGACCTCCGGTTAGAAAACTGCCATTTCTAGTTTCATGCCGTTTGAATGTGTGGTAGTTTTCAGAGGGCACTAATGAAAATCTTTGTTTTATTGAGTGCAGGACACCTTGTTACGGATCTGCTGTGCAATGCTAATACTTGTTCGAAGACGGCTCTTGGCTGGCGACTTCACCGCAAACCTCAAGCTTCTCCAGAATTATCCACCCACAAATATTGACCACTTGATACATATTGCTAACAAATTGCGAGGGCTAGTTCCTTGTTGAACGATGGCCTCTTTTTCCTTCCAATGTTTGTTTTTTATGTTAGTATGATGTCCAAATATTATGCATTAAATATGTAAATTAACAGCAATATGCCTATGTGGTGTGGCAGTAAATTTGAGCCATTTTTTCTTGCAACATATGCCTTTTGGAGCTTGCTGTTTGTTTTTAGTGTAAATGCCATATCATGGGTTATATGCGCAGTGCCTTCAGAAAGTCTTTTTGCTGCCTGAGTACAATTGCCCCAATGCTATAAGGTTGACATATTTTGGTACTAGAAATTTCAAGATAAAATTTCCATTTTTGCTCGCACCAGAACGCACAAGGAACTGATAGTAGATCAAACAGAAGTTGTAAAACTGAACACATTACAGGTGACACCCTCAACATTGTTCCTGCAGGAACCCATAGTAGAAATATAACGTGTTGCCATTAATTCACAGGTAACCATTGAAACAATATTTGCTGTTACGGGAAGTGTATTCAAAACAATCTATGGGGTTTATCCAATCGGATCCAGGTATGTTTAGAGAGAGAAAATATCAAAGGTTTTTAATGAAAGAACATGAAACAAATCCAGGTGGCCAAAGCTGTTTCCAACACATAAATGAAGAATCTGAATCGGACGATGCAGAGGTAAGATGCCAGAGTTGAGCAAAGGATGCGCTCTGTCACTGCCGCGTGGGCCGAATATTAGATCAAGTGGCAGTGGGTGGGTTAACACAAAAATAGTGGGTATACAAGGGTGGTGAACCTGAGAATGCAAGGGTAAGGTGTTCTCCTTGCCTGAGTAGGGTAGCACCTTTTAAAAAAAGTGGTACTTTCTTTGCGGTGTTCTAAAGGAAGTAATATAATGTAGTGGAGGTTATGTTTTGGTTCATAGATCATAGGTGCATATGAACCTAAGTTTAATTGGATCCTATCTCGTTATCTTATATTCATACTATTCTCGAACGTTTTCGGTATGTCTGAGAACTTAGTACATGCAAACCAAGAAACTGCGATAACCATGAATGGTGTATTTAAACCAAAAGCAAATGAACTCAAGAAACACAAATGAGAGAGACATTGTATTGTGTCTACTGTGATTCGGCAAAATGCATGTTTTTTTTGCGGGTAGGCAAAATGCTTGACCCTAGCACAAGTAGTTTAAATTCTGTGGTTGGCAGCGCCTGGTAATTAATCTTCACACTGTAGCCCAATACTCTTTATCACCATAGATGTTTCTCCGACCTTGTGTAAAAACAGCAAAGAGAAAGCTAACTTCAATAAATTATAATAAGAACATGACATGAAGCTTAAAAATAGCATCAATTGAGGTTTAGTATTTGTGACAGACAGATAAGGTAAGCCTAAATGGACATATGGATGGAGTAAGTGGAAGTAAATTTCAGAGGGTTCAGACATATATTAGGTTCGTGACACAACGGATTGCAAACGTCAATAAAATAGCTGAAACTCGGTAGGCATCAAAGGCACATTAGAACATCTCACCAGCCGCGTCCTCCAAAGCGTCCCTCAAACGGCGCCGGATCGAGCGTTTGGAGGAAGTGTTTTCTTCGTGCCGCATTTGGGGACGTCGCACCCCAGCCGCGTCCCCCAAACGCCGCCACATAACTTATTTTAACATTAAAATACTCTCTTTTTTGCATTTTCATTTCAATAGAGGAGGAACATTCCACAAACTAATACATAATTAGGAACATGGTTTTACACAAACTAAGATATAGTTTGGAACATGGTTTTCACAAACTAATACATAGTTAAAACATTGCAAAATTAGGAAACCTAACTAGTGTTGGCATCCCAGATTTCGTATGTTCGCTGCCAAGAAAGAACACTCTCAGGCACTCTCAGTCACCAAAACTGGAAAATCCAACTGATAATGATAGCCTTGTTGGTCTTTTCGAGAAAGAACATCCAGAAACCTCCGTTACCATTTTCGCTGCGAAGAAAGAACACTCGGCGTGTTCAATCGTCCTCCTCATCGTCGTCACCGTGGTAGTGCCGGCGGAAGGACATGTCGTCAAACACCTTGATGCTCATATCCGCGCCGCCTAGGTAGGAGAATGTGAGCACGCAGCCGGCTTGGAGGTCGTGGTAGGGTGCGAAATTCTTCCAGCCGGCGTGGAGGTACATCTTGCCGCGCCCGTCGAAGAGCACGTCCACCTCCACCGGCCACCGGCCACCGACAGCAGTCGTAGCCAGCCTCCCGCAGATGCAGCGCGGCCGGCTCGTTGCCGGGACGAACTCGGCGAACTTGTCCGGCAGCCTCTGGATGCCGAGTGGGTCACCATTGAGGACGACGACAAACTCGAACGACACTTGGTGCTCTTCCTGCAGGTACGACGATGAAGATGACGACGTCGCAGGCGACGGTGACCGTGCAGCTCTGCCGCGGCCATAACCACGACCACGGCCGTGACCTCTGCTTCTACCAGCCATGGCGTCGACTCTTGAGATGGTGGCGGCTAGGGTTGAGGAGAGAGGCGCTAGGGTTTGTGTGTGAGGGACGATACGAGAGCGCCCCTTTTTATAGGCCGAAGGGAGGCGGGGGAGCGGTGGCGCTCATTAACACCGTCACGAAGAGCTAGGCGCGACGAGACGCTTCGCTGCGCCTCTGCAGGAACTGCACCGTCGCTGCACGCCAATAACTTCCATCGCGAGGTAGGCGGCCCTTAGGTTAAACTTAGAATGTGCCGCTGACGCGTCGGTCCCACCACTCCCCGCCTTGCTTTTCGTTGTGTCCAGCGTGTCCGAAGCATTCCCTGTGGACCAGGGACAGGATCAGGGCGCCGGACACCGTATTGGACCGCGCCGGACGGAAGGAGGCTTTAGGACGCGCGGCTAAGAACGAAATTTTGTCCGGCGCTCCCCAAATATCTTTGGGGGGCGCTTTGGGAAGGCGGCTGAAGATGCTCTTAGCCTGTGGCCTAAGAGAGTCAGAGTGCAACAGTATAATGGAAGTAATACACCAAAATTCTCCCGTAGTTATAAATCTCAACGTTGTATCTGCAGATTCTGCATCAAACTGTAACCTAACTATAGAGACAACCACATAACATAGATTGGTGGTTGAGTTGTTCTATACCATATAAAGTCTACCAATACACCAGTTACCTAGGTGTTCCAACAATAAATAAAACCGATTAGCAACAATTCAGTTAGCTTATATTTGTTGCATCGAAGTGCATAGAAAAATAAACAACAGGCCCTAAAATTCTTGATGCATGGATATTTCCTTTATCATTTAAAGCCTGCAGTTCTAATCATATTCTCCATTTATGAGAACTTGCCATGTGATGATTTCTTTCTAGTAACATAAAACAGGAAATCAGTGGATTGCTCTAGTGACATGTAAACTATATATTGCACTTGAACTTGTATCACTTTAAACACAAACACCAATACTTTCAACAGTACCATTATTAATCAATTTCTAATATTCTGGCATACTAACTGAAGAAACTTCCAATATTTAAAAACAAGATGATTGAGAGAACGTTTGAGCGACGCCATTCCAATCAATTCAGACCAGAGGGTTTGATTTCAAATAAAACAGTATTACTGCATCAGATTTTGCAATGCGCATTGCATAGAAGAAACGGCTGCAAAAAATCCAGAGACCAGCTACATTTGGGACTGAAGACTCCTAAAAAAATGACCAAACACTCGGCTTTTATTGGCATATAAACGATGGATACAAATGGAAATTGCATAGAACTAAACAAAAGAAGATGAAGCTAGCTGCAAGATTCTGTCGGAACTCGGAATGGCACGAGATCCACGCTCCGGTGCGTATAAGTGACGTGCTGGGAAAGTTCAATGATCTTCTGTTGTCAAATAAGGTGCAGCCACTTTGTCCGTGTAGGCACATTTGAACTCGTGGGAAGCTTGTCACAGAAAAGTTCTTGCGAGCCATCTCCAACAGCTTACCCAGATTTCCCCACCGAGTCATGCAAGCCATTTATTCATGCATGCCTACCTATGTGTACCATCTATTCCTGGCATATAGTTCGTAGATACAACACGCAAGGTATGGGTTGGTCTTTCGGCTCTGAATGCTCATGATCTTTGGAGGCAAAAAGAGCACATCCCATCTTTACACTGGAGCCGTCCAACTCTGGAGAAGGCTACCCTAGCAATGACGAAAACAATACAATGAAATATATATCCAGAATGTTTTACCAGGACAGACACAACATATATACAATTGTCACGCTACATTTGAAATTTCACAACTACTGCATGATAACAACCGTAGTTAGCACATCTGCCACAGGTTGCCATCATCCTGGATCATGAGGGGGCCTTACTAGATTTAGTGGATAAAGCAGATTCAGCCACTAATTTCCAACTTGACATGATCGACAAGAAGGTCAAGGTCATACATTACAATTATTTTCAGGGTAAACACTGAATCATCTGGACAGCGATGCTTCACAGTTCACATATGCAGTAGGTACAATGTCAAATTTGACAAGATGCATTGACAATAGCAACGACAACATCCAGCAAGATTTATGTTCTTGAGCTAAGCTTCTTCAGTCGGTGTGAATTCCACCCATGAAGGTCCTTGGGTCAGGGCAGGTACCACTGAACTGAGCCTGCGAGAAGTCAAACCCTGGATTCTGCATGCACATAACATACGTATAAATGACAACACCAATGCAGATATGTCATAAAATACTCAAAAGACAGTCTCTCCATTTCACAAATTCAAGTTGGTCTTTGCCTATTCATAGTCTTCAATGTCAGACTTTTACTGACATTGTATTGAAATATACTGCTCCCTCTACCCCATAATATAAGGTGCTATTACAACATAATAACTACATACTAACTCCATTCCAGATTATAAGACGTTTTGGTAGGCTAGGTAGTATAATAGGAAGTATTTAGCAGCATAGTAATCCAATGGCACAATTTATGTACTACCTCTGTCCATAAATATATGTCTTAGATTGCCGAATATGAAAATAATAATAGTATATAACTACATACTAACTCCATTCCAGATCATAAAACGTTTTCGTAGGCTAGGTAGTATGATAGGAAGTATTTTAGCAACATAGTAATCCAATGGCACAATTTGTACTACCTCTGTCCAAGTGTCCATAAATACATGTCTTAGATTTGTCAAATTTTGGATGTATGTAGACACTATATAGTGTATAGATACATCCAAATTTAGACAAATCTAAGACATCTATTAATGGATGGAGGGAGTAGTAAATATAGTATTTATCATATTAATGGGCAAAGTTGGAAAAGAATTATAGCACTGATCCCATGGTTACTTATATTTAATGATGGATAGAGAGCACTAGTATAAAGAACAACAGCATGTCGGTATGATTGTTACTCAAGTATATTTCCTTCCGAGTAGTATGGCTCATGCCATTCCAGTTTGCAAAAAGAATCCTGCAAGATTGTTAGTAGTTTCAAGTCCCAACTACATTTTCTTATAACATGGTAACTTTTTCACTCCCCTTATGTTTTCTCATTGTGACAGGTACACAATAAACCTTGGTGTTTGGTTCCTAAAATGTTCAGCAAATATGGGAGATGCTAGCATATCCAAGTCCCAACAAACTTATCAAATTACAAGTGAGAAGTTGACCGAAAATTGCTTATTTGCGATGCACATGGATGGAAGATAAGCAAGATTGCCCGTACTGCCATACAACCAACACCTGCTATCATATAGCCAGCTCATTCCAGTTATTTCCAGACCTTACCATTGCTATGGCCTATGGGTACGTTTGGTTTGCAGCCAATGCCAGCCTTACCAAAACTTGGCCCGACCGTGACCCATCGGCAGCCATTTGGTTGGACACCAATAATTTGGCTAGCCCAGCCCAGTCCAACCACGCGCAATGCAATTTTCGCCAATGCATCGGCAAGATGAAAGCAGTCGAATCCTTCGCCAGAGAATTGGTACGCCAAAATTTGGTAGGGCTTGTTGGGGCTTAAAACGAACGCGTCCTATATTTGCCTGGAGGGGCCAGGGATGTACAGTGTACACTTTGGAGACCAAATTAGGTTACCTACTAGTAAGCATTTTCAGTCAAGAGTCACGGCCCAACAGGTATGTGAATCATATTGCATACCCATTGGGACCTTCTACTGGTAACTAGCCAGGCCTGGTACAGTTCCCAGTGAAACTGGCTAGGCTCCTGATTCGATGACCCTGAACAACATTGCTACATATTGGTGATATTTTGGATATCCTACTCTGATTTAACCATACCATCTCATCTGCGCATTAAAGTTATCTTGCAGGTGACACATTAATATGGTTTTGCATACGATGTAGTTTGCTAACAAAACTAAGCTTGGCAAATGATTTCTTTTGACCATTTCTATAATTTGATTGAGGCATTAGTGTATTGCAGCACCAACAACTATTCCATTGATATCAGATACTTCTTCATATCACATACTACTGATAGGGCAATAAGCATGTGCAAAATTGAGAAGAAGAAAAACTATTCAGACACTGATCCGTGAGTGAGGCGGAGTTAACTAGACAGAAAAGGGATTACACAAACAGAAAGGAAACCATGCATGTACAGTGAACTGGTTATACCTCTTCTTGAAATCTTTGATAAAGGGAATACACAAACAGAAAGGAAATTATGCATGTACAGTGAATTGGTTATACCTCCTCTTGAAACCTTTGCAGCATAAGACGTTTTTGTTCCTCATCTGCAGCATATGGATCTAAGCTACCTTGACCTTGTATTGGAGATGCCCATGTTTTCCCCTTTTCCCTTTTTTGCAGAGTTATATGCAATTCACCATCCTCTGTAGTGTAGTCACCATCATCCACATTAAAAAAAGTATAGAGCGGCAAAAGGCACTAATGACTTAAATGTCAACATAGCTATCTCACTGATGCAAAATTTCGTATGAGGGACCTCTACGCCTTGCCAGAACACCCTTATGCAGTTATACCAGACCAATCAATCCTATATTATCAGTTTACCGCTAGCACACAATCCACTAAATCACTGCAGTGCGTGGGTGCACTGAATAGATCTAAGGCATCTTTCTACCTACGGTTATTGGGATTTTTTATGATGGATTTATGATCAGCGAAAAAGGTCTTCCTATGTCACTACATACGCCACTCCAGAAGAGCTAAATGCAGTAAAAACTCATATGCAAGTTGCCAATAAGCTGATTGCGCTTTCTAGTTTTTCAACTAACCAAAACAGATAAATTCACCAGTAATTCCAAAAGCTTTTCATCAAAGCCTACATCGAAGCTAAAATAAACATCATCTGCATTACTGGCAGTAGAGTGCGCATTCACCAACTGCACGCTAGATTGAATTTGTAGGCACCACACTGGTTTGATAGTTCCAGGGAAAACTGTCTACTAGAGGTGAATAAAACTGCACACAACAAGTTCAAAAAACAAGCATATGATGTCAGAAATCCCAAGCAAAGAACCATTTAATGCTGCTGCAACTCCGAGTACAGAAGATTAGCAAATCTACCAGAAAAAATACTCTACAACTACAAGAAATGAGGCAACAAATTGGCAACATATTGACATATCTTACTCCAGAATCAAGGCTACTGTGCTCCACATAATTCACAGGAGAGGCAATGTGAAGACCAAGAATTGCAGGAGGTAGAGAATTGAGACCTACCTATTGTCCAGAAAGACGAATCTGTCTTCACGGGGAGCATAAGGTCATGCTGCAAAACCCAACCATATGTCAATTCTCTTACAGAAACAGACATAATTTACAAGAAAGAACTTAACATTTAGCACGGACTCAAACGGAATCGAATTGGAAGAGAGAGTGAACCACGGACGTTGAGGTAGGGCGGGTTGCCGCGGATGCCGACCTCGACGTGGCCGGCCTTGATCACGCAGCTAATCAGCTTGGTGGGCACGTTCTTGGGGAGCTCAATGTACATGTTCACCTCCTCCAGCGTCTGGTCCCATTCGAAGACCTTCTGCCCTGCGCTCCCCATCCAATCCACGAAGAGGGGGGAGGAAATCTAGGTTGAGGCGGGTGCTGGAACACTCTAGAAGAGCGCGTACCGCCAGATGGGGGAGGCTTACCGTTGTGGACGAAGGCATGGCGCTTCTCGGGAGCCAGCTTCTCGGCCATGGCCACGCGATTCGGCGCTCCTAGAATCTAATGTCTTCGTGCGAGGAACGCGAAGGTTGCGGGAGACGGAGAAGACGAGCAGCTGCAGGAGCCCCCGCCGGCGAGGTCAGCGGCGACTAGGGTTTGGTGGTGGCGTCGATTTGCGTGGAGTGCTCGCAGCGGAGCAACCGAGTGCAGAGGATTCGTGGAGGAGGTCGAGAGGAACCCGTGGATGTTGCTAGTGTCGCAGGGGGGCTGCCGGAGCCGTCAGAGCCGGCGGCGACGGCGGTCTGCGCTGGCCAATATAGTGGGAGAAGAGAAGAGAACGTCAGGCTGCTCAGACTGGGAGGGATGACTTCTCGATAACTGAAGTCTATAAATTATGGCAAAATTTTGATTCTCTACAAAATGTCGTATGATGTGTAGGGAGAAAAACCACTTTCAGAATTTTACAACGCTTGTGCTGGAAGCGAGGTGAGATTCGAATCATGATTCGAATGTTAGAAAGCTGAATAAATGTGTCATAACATCAATCTCAACTTCAAAGCCAATACATTTTTTCGATAAAGGAAATATATTAATTTAGAG
Organism: Lolium perenne; assembly: GCF_019359855.2. Lineage (NCBI taxonomy): Eukaryota > Viridiplantae > Streptophyta > Magnoliopsida > Poales > Poaceae > Lolium > Lolium perenne. Next base: position 197,071,440 of record NC_067245.2, read on the forward strand.
ATAACAATTACACCCAGCCTTTGCAACAACGCAATACCATGCACATAATAAAAAAAAGTCCGTTACGATATTCCAGCCCTAACAACAACAATACATCCACCACGTGAACTCCAAACTCTTCAGAAGTGGAGCCTCCAAGAAAAGAATAGTGCATAAACGCCGTCATCGCCCGATCAAAAGACCTTAGGTTTTCACCCTGAAGATAGTCTCCGCTCTCAAGGACATTGCCTTCAACAAGATCATTGTCAGACACAACCTTAGATTTTTATCCTGATATGTAAGACTCGCAACTTCACTTGTGTTGTCGTCCCCACTTGTATACTGCTACTGGAAGCCCAGAATACCAAGCAAGACCCTTAAAATCGCAAAGACTCAAACCTTCACTGGCCTTCATGATATTTTTCGCCTCTCATTTCACCATGGATCAAAAGATCATCTGATGGCAACATAGGGCAGAGCTTCGCGCTGCTCTCTCCAGAACTAAACCGTCGGAATAAAGCATGTGTGCGCACGATCGAATACCACTGTCACATTCGTCAGCGAACTCTAGGCATAACGTGCACCATTCGGCAGAGCCTTCCCGAACTCGACACTCCAGCCAAATCCAGTAGGACATGCATCAAGCAGATCTTCATCTTGGCGCGAGATCGATGAACCATAGGACCACCGCCTTTATTCAGGCCGAGTCCCCACTCAACCGACCATCCTCGTCGTCGTCACACCGAAACCGGCAGAATAAACGGCCATGGGATGCGGGTAGGAGCCAGCAGGCTACACAGCAGCCCTCGACATCCACGAAACCTCGGCCCACCAAGCCCATCTGGACCCAGATCGGGCCCTGGCCGCACCTCCGCCGACAGCAATCAGAGGCTACCGCCGACATCATCCACCGAGGGCCGCCGCTGCCCTAGTTGTCGGTCGCCTCCGCATCCCACCACCAGCCACATCACCGCCCGCCCCACCGCGCCGCCACAGGACGGCGGGCCAAGGCGGGGGACCTAGAACCGCGGCGTGCCTCCACCGTCGGGCGAGACAGCCGCCGCCTGACCGGGAATGCCGCCCACGACCATCCCATCGATGCCGCCCTAGCCGCACCTACGAACAACCGACGCGATCCTCCACCCCCATCACCTTTGGTACCAGGGGCCGCCGCCACCGCTGAAAGAACATCTCTCACATTATGTTTTGTGTGTTTGATGTCAATATATATGATACACTAATGTTTGTTTAAGTGGTACAGGGATTACATAGATATTTATTCATGTGTGTTGGATTTGATCGTGTGTCAAAAAGGATTCAGAAAAAGTTTGGCCAGGCCGGATAATCCGGCCCCCCTGTTTTTGGCTAAGTGTTTCAGGAATTTTGGCTCTGGAAGGGGGCCGGACATTTGGCCGGATAATGTCCCGGTATTGTACCAGGGCCGGATTATCCGGGCCGGATATTTTGGTAATATCCGGCCCCCCGTTTTTCGCTAAGGACTGGAAGAAAATCAACTCTGGAAGGAGGCCGGACATTTGGCCGGACATTGTCACTCTTTTGCCCCGAAGACCGGATTATCCGGGGGGGCGGATTATCCGGCCCTTACTTAGGCCGGATTATCCGGCCCCCCGGAAACTGCAACGGCTCCATTTTGAGTGGGGGTATAAATACCCCCCTTCTTCCTCCTTGCCTCTTTGCTCAATGATTGCACAAGAATTCTGCCAAGCCACCTCCATTAGAGCCAACTCAAAGAAAGTCAAGATTTGCAAGATCTCCTTCCTCCCCCAACCAAATCTCTTGATCTTTGGAGATTCGAAGGAGAAGACACCGATCTACATCCTCACCGAAGCGTTTTTCATTTCCCCCTCTCTTGTTTGAGGGATCTCATGCTAGTGTTCCGATTTGGTTCCCTAGTTGATTTGTGTTGATGTATTGTTGTTGATTGTTGTGTTGTAACAGATTTGGGAGCCTCCAATTTGGTTGTGGATGTGTGCCCCAAGAACCTTGTAAAGGCCCGGTTTCCGCCTCGAGGAAATCCCTTAGTGGAAGTGGGCTAGGCCTTCGTGGCGTTGCTCACCGGAGATCTGAGTGAAGCCTTCGTGGCTGTTGGTTTGGCTTTCGTAGCAACCACACTCCTCCAAACGTAGACGTACCTTCTTGCAAAGGAAGGGAACTACGGGAATCATCTCCGTGTCATCGCGTGCTCCACTCTCGGTTACCTCTATCCTATTCTCTCTATATTGCTTAGATATCTTGCTTAGTTGGTAGCCTTGTCATATAGGTAAATTCACTTAGTTGCATATCTAGAGAATTTACCTTTTGTGTCAAGCCTAAATTGAAAAAGAACTAAAAATTGGTTAGCACCTATTCACCCCCCCCCTCTAGGTGCGGCATACGATCCTTTCAATTGGTATCGTAGCCTCGGCTCTTATTTCGGCTTAACCGCCTAAGAGTATGCCGGACGAGGAGTCCTCGGAAGGGGCCGCCAAGATGGTCTCCGTGGAAGACTTCAATTCGTTGAAGTCTCTGGTGGAAGCCCAAATGGAAAGCATGAAAAAGATGATTGCCGAGCTTTTGGCTCCGGCCCTTTCCAAGGCTCCTAGAGTAGAGGTTAAAGACACGGGTGTGTTACATGAGGGAGAGGCTTCGGACTTACCCTCATCTACCAAACCCGTGGAAGGTGATAACTTAAACACTATCAAATCCCCCATTGCATCTCCTAAGGGAACTAGTGAAAGTGAGAGCTACAATCGAGTACCTCCACCTTTCCAATCACCCGATATACCGGTTCCCATGCCTCATTTGAACATTAGGGGCGACCCACCTAAGTTTTCTATTGAGGATTTCGATACTTGGCAATTTGAGTTCCGCTCTCATGTTTGTAGTGCCTCCAATGAATTATGGAGAATCATCAAGGTGGGCTTCAAGCCATACAACCCCGACAATTTGACTAGAAGAGAAGCCATTGAGAGTCAACTCAACAACACCGCCTTGCACATGATTCAATCAAGTGTGGGGACAAAGGAATTGCATCGTGTCCGGAACTACACCACCGCCAAGGAAGCTTGGGATGGTTTGACCGCGAGTTGCATTGGAAGTGAGAGTACAAGGAGGAACAAGTATAATGCTCTCAAGAATAAAGCCGAAGGATTCTTGAGGCTACCGGATGAAGATCATGAAGATATGTATGGAAGACTTCTCACCGTTGCCGATGCCTTCCGGCTTATTGGTGCCACCCACATAAATGACTCTTGGATCAAGGAGAAGTACATTGAATGCATGATGCCATTTGTACCCATCGATGTCAAGACTCTTGTGGGGAGGGAATGCTATTCCTCTCTCACCTCTCAACAAGTCGTGCACGAGATGCAAGCTCTCAAGGTGCTTGAGGAAGCCTCTCATGATTCTCGCAATCGTGCTCTTGGGATGGCAAAAGGTTCCAACCTTGCCTTGGTGGTCAACTCCGTCGATGAAGTGCCCCCTCAAGAATCTTATAGGGCATCTTGGAGCATGACCTATCCGGAAGATTTGCAATGCCACTACCATGACCACATGGCCTTCCATGCAAAGTCGTTTTGGATTGATCCCTCCAAGGCCAAGGAAGACAACATCAAGAGGAACAACAAAAGTGGGTTCACAAGCTTTGGTCCAAAGACAAGATCAAGCTACAATTGTGATGACAAGCGCCACTTTATTGCCGAATGCCCCTATGAGAATAGAGAGCTTCATAATGGGAGGCTCATTCCCAAGGACAAGAGCAAAGATTCAAAGGGCAAATATTCAAAGCCCCTCAACAAGAAGTTCTACAACAACAAGACCAAGAAGGGCAAGAGGCCCTCAAGAGTTGTGCTAGTAACAAGAGAAGAATATTCTACCGATGAAGTTGAAAGTTCTAGTGGTGATGAAGATGAAGAAAGCTCAAAAGAATTGGCCGCCATCGCCACCACCAACACACCCTCTTCATCTCTCTTTGAATCTCCCAATGAGAACCCTCATATCAAGAATGCACATTGCTTCATGGCAAGGTCCTCCTTGGACACACCTATTGTGCTATCAACTCAAGAAGAGTATACCTCCGGAGATGATGATGTTGATGATGAAGAAGATGCAACCTCTAATGGATTGGTCGCTCTTGCCTCCCTCTCCACTAACTCTTCATCACCAAGTGAATCCCCCAATGAGGTCATTCATGTGGAGGAAGAAAGTTGCCTTATGGCTAAAACCTCCGAGGTATCATCCCCTAACCCCTCTATGCCTAACATATCTAGTGATCTAGGGGTTGATGATGATAGTCTCAAAGTGAAACAAGAAATGCTAGAGTTTGATGATTTCATTCTTAACCTACAAGGTAACACTAAGAAGCATGTTTCTAGCCTCATGGTTCGTATAGCTCAACAAGGTGATATGCTTGAGAAAAAGGGTCAAATAGAGAGAGAAGACTCTCTTGAAATCCATGCTCTTAAAAATGCTCTTGAGGAGAGTCAAGAAACTATAGCCTCCCTTGAGGAGAGGCTAGAAACTCTTGAAGAGCCTCAAGATAAAATTAACAAGCTCACAAAAGCTAGAGATCTTGCTAGGGCTAAGTCTAAAGTGCTTAAAAAGGAAAAGGCCCAATTTGAGGTTGATCATGAGAAACTTGTGAAAGGTCTAGATGAACTAGACAAAGCTCACAAAGCTTTGAAGAGTGAATACACTCTCTTATCCAAGTCTTATGAGCAACTTCAAATTAGGCTTGCCTCATATGATGTGCCTAGCTCCTCCACTCCTTCATGTGATCATGCAAATGTTATTGAGGAAAATGCTAGGTTAAAAGATGAACTTGCTAGGACCTCCTCTCCCCAAAGTAAACTTTCCTTGGATGATCTTTTGAGTAAGCAAAGGTTAAACAATGGGAAGGAGGGACTTGGTTTCAATGCCAAGGCTAAAAAGGCAAACAAGAAAAAGACCAAGTCCGCACATGAGAAAGCCAATGGTGAACCCCGAAAGGGCAACACCATTAATGATGATGGTGCGGGAATAGTTAATCCTCACTATGTTCTCTTTAAAGATTATTATGGTGATGTTTATGCTAAGTATGTTGGTCCTTATGATGGTTATGTTGCTTGGTCTATTTGGGTCCCAAAGACCCTTGTTGCTAACAAAAGAGGACCCATTGAAAAATGGGTACCTAAATCCAAGAATTGATCTCATGTAGGACTATGCCGCCGGAGGTTCAAAATGGGTACTTGATAGTGGATGTACAAGTCATATGACCGGCGGCAAGAACCTCGTCAAGGAGTTGAGGCCTAACATAAATGATATCACCGTCTCCTTTGGCGATAATTCTACATCCGAGGTATTGGGTTTTGGCAAGGTTGTGGTTGCACACAACATTACTCTTGTGGATGTCATGCTTGTCAAAACCCTTGGTTACAATTTGCTTTCCGTTTCCGCCCTTGGCAAGATGGGTTTCGCCGTCTTTATTGATAATGATATTGTGGTCCTCTTGTGGAGCAAGACTCTAAAAGTCGCATTCGTTGGGTATCGCGAACACAACTTGTATGTGGTGGACTTTTCGGGGACCACCACGTCAAGTGCGATGTGCCTATTCGGAAAGGCGGACGTGGGTTGGTTGTGGCATCGCCGCCTAGCCCATGTCAACATGAGAACTTTGCAAAGTCTTCACAAGGGGAACCATATTGTGGGACTAATGGAAAATGTGTCTTTTGCCAAAGATCGTGTTTGTAGGGCTTGTGTTGAAGGCAAAATGCATGACTCTCCGCATCCAAGCAAGACCATCATCTCTTCCAAGAGGATCTTGGAGCTCCTTCATGTGGACCTCTTTGGTCCCGTTACTCATGCAAGTCTTGGTGCGAAGAAACATTGCTTGGTGATTGTCGATGACTACTCAAGATACACTTGGGTCTACTTTCTCAAGACGAAAGATGAGACTCAACAAATATTCATTGACTTTGCTACCGAGGTGCAACGCCAACACAACCTCCTCATTATGGCAATAAGAAGTGACAACGGCTCCGAGTTCAAGAACTACACACTCAATGATTTTCTTAGTGATGAGGGGATTCGTCATCAATATTCCGCTGCTTACACCCCCACAACAAAATGGTGTTGCGGAGAGGAAGAACCGGACTCTTATGGATATGGCAAGGTCTATGATGGCGGAGTATAAATCCCGCTATAACTTTTGGGCCGAAGCCATCTCCACCGCTTGTCACTCCTCCAACCGGCTCTATCTCCGCAAGGGCTTGAACAAGACTCCATATGAAATACTCACCGGGAACAAGCCTAATATCTCATACTTCAAGGTGTTCGGGTGTAAGTGTTTCTACCAAATCAAAGGAGTCCGTTTGTCTAAATTTGCTCCTAAAGCTTTGGAGGGTATATTTGTTGGTTACGGTGCCGAATCTCACACTTATAGAATCTTTGATGTATCCTCCGGGATTATCATTGAATCTTGTAGTGTGAAATTCGAAGAAAATGATGGCTCCCAAGTGGGGCAAGTTGATGTTTGTGCAGGTGATGAAATACCTCAAGATGCCATAGTAAGAATGGGTGTGGGATTTTTCCGCCCCATTGAGGGACACGGTGTGGCGTCTCGGGAAGGACTATGCTCTACCACGGTGGAGCCCTCATCTTCTCAACATCAACAAACCCCATCAAGTGAAGCAAATGATGCACCAACCCAAGAACAAGAACAAAACCCTCCCCTTGTGTGCAAGATCAAGGACAAGATCAAGGACAAGACCAAGAACAAGATCAACCACGGATTCATGATGGATCCGATGAGTATCCTTTCAACATTCAAGATCAAGCACATGAGGATGAGCAACCTCAAGTAATTGAGGAAGCTCAAGTTGAAGGTCAAGACGGGGACCCAAATGGTCAAGATGATCAAGTGACACCTCCAAGGCCAAGAAGAACCAAGGAGGAGATCGAGGCCGTCGTTTAGCAAGAAGAGATAGGACCCTTGAAATTCGTGGACACACTCATGATAAGGTCCTCGGTGATGTTCGAGCAAAAGTCTCCACAAGAAGGCAATTGGCTAACTTTAGCAATCATCATGCCTATATCTCCGTAGTGGAACCCAAGAAAGTATTTGAAGCTCTTGAAGATTCGGATTGGGTGGAAGCTATGCATGAGGAACTCAACAACTTCAAGCGCAACAAAGTGTGGACCTTAGTAGAGAAGCCAAAGGAGTGCCGCAATGTTATAGGCACTAAATGGATATTCAAGAACAAGCAAGATGAGTTTGGAAATATTGTGAGGAACAAGGCAAGATTGGTGGCTCAAGGTTTCTCTCAAGTTGAAGGAATTGACTTTGGAGAGACCTATGCTCCCGTGGCTCGTCTTGAGTCCATCCGTATCCTTCTTGCTTATGCATCGCATCATAACTTTAAGCTTCAACAAATGGATGTGAAAAGTGCTTTTCTTAATGGTCCTTTGCATGAAGAGGTGTATGTTAAGCAACCCCGGGGTTCGAGGATCTCAACTTTCCTAACCATGTCTACAAGCTTGATAAAGCACTTTATGGTCTCAAGCAAGCTCCTAGAGCTTGGTATGAGCACCTTAAGGAATTGTTGGTAGACCGTGGGTTTGATGTTGGGCTAATCGACCCCACTCTTTTTACTAAGAGGGTCAATGGGGAGCTTTTCGTTTGCCAATTATATGTTGATGATATTATATTTGGCTCTACTAACAAAGCTTTCAATGATGAATTCTCAAAGCTTATGACCGATAGGTTCGAGATGTCTATGATGGGAGAGATGAAGTTTTTCCTTGGTTTTGAGATCAAGCAATTGAGAGAAGGAACCTTCATCAACCAAGCAAAATATCTCCAAGACATGCTCAAGAGGTTCAAGATGACCGAGTTGAAGGGTGTGGCCACTCCTATGGTTACCAAATGTCATCTTGCACTTGATCCCAATGGTAAAGAAGTGGATCAAAAGGTATATCGCTCCATGATTGGATCCTTGCTTTACCTTTGCGCATCTAGACCAGGACATAGTGTTGAGTGTTGGTGTGTGTGCAAGGTATCAAGCTTCTCCTAAGGAGAGCCACATGATGGCTCTCAAAAGAATCTTTCGATATTTGGTTGATACCCCAAGATATGGTATTTGGTACCCCAAAGGCTCAAGTTTTATTCTCAATGGATATACCGATGCGGATTGGGCGGGTGACAAGGATGATAGGAAATCAACTTCCGGGGCTTGCCAATTCCTTGGTAGGTCCTTGGTGTGTTGGTCTTCTAAGAAGCAAAATTGCATATCTCTCTCCACCGCCGAAGCCGAATATGTTGCCGCCGCAAGTGGATGCACTCAATTGTTATGGATGAGGCAAACTTTAAAGGAATACGGTGTCATTTGTGACAAAGTGCCTCTATTATGTGACAATGAAAGTGCTATCAAGATTGCCTATAATCCGGTGCAACATTCAAGAACGAAGCATATTGAGATCCGGAATCATTTCATTAGGGATCATGTTGCCCGGGGTGATATTGAGCTTATCTATGTTCCTACCAAGGATCAACTTGCCGATATATTCACAAAGCCTCTTGATGAAGCAAGGTTCACTTATTTGAGGAATGAGCTAAATATCATTGATTCAAGGAGTATAGCTTGACCATCTTGCAAACACACCTTCGTCTCAAAACTTTATTTGGTTTAGATGTGGGCATGGAAATAGGGGGAGTGCGGTCTAAATTATTGAGCTATCCCTCCCCCCATAATGCCAACATTAAAGATTTCATTCTCGTTATATCATATTTTGATATGTGAGCTTAAATGATGAGTATTGGTTTGGACCCAAGATATATCTTCGCGGTGCCATACCATAACACTCATATATGGTGGCCTAGGCCACCACACTCTTCTTTGTGAAGAGTTGGAGTTGTTTGGTTTTTCATTGGATTTTATTGACATCTCCATGTTCTTATGGGAAATCACTCTAGTTTGGCCTTATTTGCTCATATCTTGCAAACTTGAGTGACCATGTACCATTAACAGTGTGTATCTTCTAAAACCTAAGCATACTCTCCCCTATAAGCCATTTCCATCTTGCTCATTTGTCATGTTTGGTAAAAACTTGGAGTTTGAGGGTTTTTCGGTCGGATGATCTAGGGTGCTCCATCTTATTGGCAAATTTGTACCTTATATGTGATGTGATACTTTATTACATCATATATGGGACTTGCAAATAACCAACGAAAGATGAGCCGGATTCCCGGTGATTCTGGAATTTTCCAGACCCCGGATAATCCGGCCCCAGGACACCCCGGAATATCCGGCCCGGCCGGATTATCCGCCCTAAGCTAGGGCCGGATTATCCGGCCTGGGCAGATCTTGAAAGGGTTGAGTCGAGGGCGCAGGGGGCAAAACGGTTCAAACCATCCCCCCCACGCGCCCCTCTCCTCTTTCTCCTCTCAAGGCCGCCGGATCTCCTCCTCCTCGCCGGAGACGCTCCATCCGCCCCCTCTCGGAGTTCTTGGGTGGATTGGGTGCATCTCCTCCCTAGCTACCTTCTCCTCCAAGCGGTTTCCACAATGGATGTGGGTATGATTCACAATCTCTAACCCTAGATGTTGTGTTTTATATGTGCTATTTTCTTGGTGGAATTGGTGTCTAGTTGTTCCAAACCATGAGTAGTGTACTCCTCTTGCATGCTATGAGGCCGATCTAGTGTTAGAATTTTTTTTGATTGGAAATCTGCACATCTCGCAGGGCCGGATTATCCGCCCCCCGAGCTGGCCGGATTATCCGGCCGGGCCGGATTATCCGCCCCCCGGGGTACCGGATTATCCGGCCTGGAGCTTCATCGCCGCTGCAGTTTTGCTTCAATCTATCATGTCTAGACTTGTACCAACTTATAGCATGCTTCTCGAGTATTTTACTATATCTTACATGACTTATGAGCATTACCTTCTCTTTGCTACCCGTCTTTGCTTCTCACAGGTGGTGCTTCTCGGGGTGGTCGGAGACGCCAGAGGCATGATCGATCTAGTGACGAGTTTGCACCCAATGCTCCTCGCAAGTCGGTCACTTCAAGAAGGAAGAACAAGGAAGTGAGGGAGAACTACAAGGCCATGGATCCAGTTTCTTATTCCGCTATCCGCTTGAAGAACTGGTATGAAGATGTGCCAAGGGATGAAGAGATAGAGGGCAGGAGATATTGGTGCATGGAGCAAATGTACATCTACAAGGACATCTATGAGCCAATGAAGAATCTGAGACCCATGCAAGCCATTGATGTGGACATTCTAGCTGAAAACGATCACTTTGAAGATGCTATCTGGGTTGTTGGAAGAATGGGCTTGAAAGACATCATGAAGATTCAATGTGACTTTAGCCCAGAGTTGGTGAAGCAATTCTTTGCTACTTTGGCAATCAAGAATGATGAGGAACGCACTATGGAATGGATGTCTGGCTCCACACACTGCAGTGCCACTCTGCACCGCTTTGCCAGTATTCTTGGAGTCTCTATTGATGAGGGTCGTCGTCTTCATGGACCACAACAGGCAGATAAGAATGCACTTGCAAATCTCTATACCTCAGAGGGAAGGATTGGTTACACAAAGGGGCTGCTTCTCATATACAGTCAGTTGCTTCGGTTCTTTCGGGCAACCATTTGCCCAAGTGGTGGTAACAATGATGCTATCCGGGGAGTTCTTGTGGATCTTATGCACCTCAGCTATAAGTGTGCTCGTGATGGTGATGAAGTGCGGGACTACTCTCTTGATATCATGGACTTTATCTTCCATGAGATCCGTGATGCCATGGTCTCCCGGACCACCATACCTTATGCGCCATACATCCAGCTTCTCATCAACAACTCTGTGTCTGTGAGTGAAGATTTGAGTGGGTATCCGTTGGTGAAGCACCATGTCAAGAAGGCCTACAAGCTCAAGCCAGTCTCCTCTGCTGTTCCTGCACCTGACTCTTTCATGGGTGATGCTCGTTCTAGTGGTGTTGCTCCTGGTCGTCATCCCGATGTCCCGGCTATGAGGAAGCAAGTGACCCGGCTTAGTTGGTTTCAGCGTCACATCCTTTGCATGAACATTGAGATCCATAAGGAGAACTATGCAGCTAGCCGTGAGCGTTCTGAGATTAAGCATACTCAGGCGGTTATTCTACACAAGCTCAGTGGTGAACAAGGTCCCCCGCCTCAGCCTCCAGCTCACCCGGGTTACACTAGGTGGCACTCTGCACAGGTTCCATGGAGTGATCTTGATGATTGCCTTCAAAGGTCCAACACCTCTCGTCGCTCTCCGGATGCTCCTGACACTGATGAAGAGGAAGAAGAAGAAGAAGAAGTGCAAGAGTCCGATGATGATTATGCCTCCGAGTGATTCCCATGGGACGTGTAGCATCGCGCTTGTCCCCTTTTTGGCGTCTCGATGCCAAAGGGGGAGAAGTGTTCTATTAGGATTCTCGGGGATTTGCATGGTTTGGGCACAAGCATATGCGTTTATCATTCTTATATTGCTTGTGTTCCCGCTTATTTGAACTATTTGGTTTATTTGTGTGCCGTTCAAAACTATGTGCTATGTGGTGTGAGACATTGTTATGGTTTTCGGATTTCTATTTGTTGAGATCAAGGATATTTCATTATGTGTGATGCTATATCTCCGTATTATATATCTACACATGGGTATGACTTCCTTCATCCTATCTCAACTTCATATGTGTCAATGTCTTTTGTTAGAGCTCATGTTGGATATCTCTTGTGTTGAGGCACCATACTTCTATGTGTTGTGTATTTGTATTCAAATGCAAATTACTTATATGCACACATGTAGGGGGAGTGCCTCTATGTTTTGCCATCATGCTTGTCTCTATAGTGATTCTATTGCAAATCCATATATTGTCATCAAACACCAAAAAGGGGGAGATTGAAAGAACATCTCTCACATTATGTTTTGTGTGTTTGATGTCAATATATATGATACACTAATGTTTGTTTAAGTGGTACAGGGATTACATAGATATTTATTCATGTGTGTTGGATTTGATCGTGTGTCAAAAAGGATTCAGAAAAAGTTTGGCCAGGCCGGATAATCCGGCCCCCCTGTTTTTGGCTAAGTGTTTCAGGAATTTTGGCTCTGGAAGGGGGCCGGACATTTGGCCGGATAATGTCCCGGTATTGTACCAGGGCCGGATTATCCGGGCCGGATATTTTGGAAATATCCGGCCCCCCCGTTTTTCGCTAAGGACTGGAAGAAAATCAACTCTGGAAGGAGGCCGGACATTTGGCCGGACATTGTCACTCTTTTGCCCCGAAGACCGGATTATCCGGGGGGGGCGGATTATCCGGCCCTTACTTAGGCCGGATTATCCGGCCCCCCGGAAACTGCAACGGCTCCATTTTGAGTGGGGGTATAAATACCCCCCTTCTTCCTCCTTGCCTCTTTGCTCAATGATTGCACAAGAATTCTGCCAAGCCACCTCCATTAGAGCCAACTCAAAGAAAGTCAAGATTTGCAAGATCTCCTTCCTCCCCCAACCAAATCTCTTGATCTTTGGAGATTCGAAGGAGAAGACACCGATCTACATCCTCACCGAAGCGTTTTTCATTTCCCCCTCTCTTGTTTGAGGGATCTCATGCTAGTGTTCCGATTTGGTTCCCTAGTTGATTTGTGTTGATGTATTGTTGTTGATTGTTGTGTTGTAACAGATTTGGGAGCCTCCAATTTGGTTGTGGATGTGTGCCCCAAGAACCTTGTAAAGGCCCGGTTTCCGCCTCGAGGAAATCCCTTAGTGGAAGTGGGCTAGGCCTTCGTGGCGTTGCTCACCGGAGATCTGAGTGAAGCCTTCGTGGCTGTTGGTTTGGCTTTCGTAGCAACCACACTCCTCCAAACGTAGACGTACCTTCTTGCAAAGGAAGGGAACTACGGGAATCATCTCCGTGTCATCGCGTGCTCCACTCTCGGTTACCTCTATCCTATTCTCTCTATATTGCTTAGATATCTTGCTTAGTTGGTAGCCTTGTCATATAGGTAAATTCACTTAGTTGCATATCTAGAGAATTTACCTTTTGTGTCAAGCCTAAATTGAAAAAGAACTAAAAATTGGTTAGCACCTATTCACCCCCCCCCCCCTCTAGGTGCGGCATACGATCCTTTCAACCGCGGCCGACGCCGGTGGAAGTGGCGGGAGGGAGGCAACACGAGGGAGAGGAGGTTGGCGGTTGGATATGCCCCCTCCCCCCCCACGACGCCCTGGGGAGCACCACGGGAGGGAGAGGGAGAAACTACACCTAGGCAAAGTACGGGCTAGGCCGGGCTTCGGGCCGGGCTTAAAAAAGCCTGCGGGTAAAAAGTCAGGCCCGAGCCCGGCCCGACCGTCGGGCCTGTAATTTAAGCCCGAACCCAGCCCGAATGAGCAAAAAGCCTGGCCCGAGAAGCCCGGCCCGACCAGGCTAAAATGCACGAAAATGAAGGCCCGAGCCCGGCTCGGCCCGATGCTCGGGCTTAGATTTCAGGCCCGAGCCCGACCCGAAGTGCAAGCCCGACCCGGCCTGGCCCGGGATTTTCGGGCCGGGTCGGGCCGGGCTGCCCATGCCCAGATGTAGGAGAAACCTATGTCAACTGTGCTAGTGTTGAAGGATAGAAAGGGAGAGAGATTGGCGGAATATGTTGGATGTATTATTGAGCCTCATGGGCGAGTATATATAGGCGTACAGGGATCATCTTGCAGTGCAAGACAAGACACGAGATCTATCTCTATCCTAGACTACCTAAACCGTACGTATACTCTAACACTCCCCCGCAATCGTAGCGGGAGCGTCGTGAACAACATGAACGACGTGGACAGTCAGACTGAAGATAAACCGAAGTGGACCCCAGAAGCCTGACACTCCCCCACAGTCGTAGCGGGAGCGTCGTGGACGGTGTCGCGTCGCGGATGCTTGGACTGTAGAAGAAGCCGATGTGCTCATGCGAGGTGATAGCCCTTTGTGCCGATGTCGAGGTAGCCGAGAGCGTGGATGCTGCAACTTTGGTCGGGGGTAGTCGCGCGAGGGGGGTGTCGTGGTCGATGTCGTGGTTGGGTGCCGGTGTCGAGGTAGCCGCACATGAAGCCGCAAGCGCGTAGTGCGCGAGGAGAGTGACGGAGACGCGTCGAGGCAGTCGTGGAGAGGGTTGATGCGTGTGGTTGGCACGTCCGTTGGGAACCCCAAGAGGAAGGTGTGATGCGCACAGCGGCAAGTTTCCCTCAGTAAGAAACCAAGGTTTAATCGGACCAGTAGGAGTCAAGAAGCACGTTGAAGGTTGATGGCGGCGAGATGTAGTGCGGCGCAACACCAGTGATTCCGGCGCCAACGTGGAACCTGCACAACACAACCAAGATACTTTGCCCCAACGAAACAGTGAGGTTGTCAATCTCACCGGCTTGCTGTAACAAAGAGTTAACCGTATTGTGTGGAAGATGATTGTTTGCAGAAAACAGTAGAACAAGATTGCAGAGATTGTATTTCAGTAAAGAGAATTGGACCGGGGTCCACAGTTCACTAGAGGTGTCTCTCCCATAAGACGAACAGCATGTTGGGTGAACAAATTACAGTTGGGCAATTGACAAATAAAGAGAGCATGACCATGCACATACATATCATGATGAGTATAGTGAGATTTAATTGGGCATTACGACAAAGTACATAGACCGTCATCCAACTGCATCTATGCCTAAAAAGTCCACCTTCAGGTTATCATCCGAACCCCCTCCAGTATTAAGTTGCTAACAACAGACAATTGCATTAAGTATTGCGCGTAATGTAACTAGTGACTACATCCTTGAACATAGCACTAATGTTTTATCCCTAGTGGCAACAGCACATCCATAACCTTAGAGGTTCTTGTCACCCCTCCAGATTCACGGAGACATGAACCCACTATCGAGCATAAATACTCCCTCTTGGAGTTACTAGCATCAACTTGGCCAGAGCATCTACTAATAACGGAGAGCATGCAAGATCATAAACAACACATAAGCATAACTTTGATAATCAACATAACAAGTATTCTCTATTCATCGGATCCCAACAAACGCAACATATAGAATTACAGATAGATGATCTTGATCATGTTAGGCAGCTCACAAGATCCGACAATGATAGCACAATGGGGAGAAGACAACCATCTAGCTACTGCTATGGACCCATAGTCCAGGGGTAGACTACTCACACATCACACCGGAGGCGACCATGGCGGCGTAGAGTCCTCCGGAGATGATTCCCCTCTCCGGCAGGGTGCCCGAGGCCATCTCCTCGATCCCCCGAGATGGGATCGGCGGCGGCGGCGTCTCCGGGAAGGTTTTCCGTATCGTGGTTCTCGGTCCTGGGGGTTTCGTCACGGAGACTTTTTATAGGCGGAAGGGCAGGTCAAGAGGCGGCACGGGGGCCCCACACCACAGGGCCGCGCGGCCAAGGGGGGGGCCGCGCCGCCCTAGGGTGTGGCCCCCTCGTCGCCCCTCTTCGTCTCTCCTTCGGCCTACGGCAAGCAACTTGGAAAAATAGGCCCCAGGGCTTTGATTTCGTCAATTCCGAGAATATTTCCTTACTAGGATTTCTGAAACCAAAAACAGCAGAAACAAAGAATCGGCACTTCGGCATCTTGTTAATAGGTTAGTTCCGAGAAAATGCACAAATATGACATAAAGTGTGCATAAAACATGTAGATAACATCAATAATGTGGCATGGAACATAAGAAATTATCGATACGTCGGAGACGTATCAGCATCCCCAAGCTTAGTTCTGCTCGTCCCCGAGCGAGTAAAACGATAACACGAGATAATTTCTGGAGTGACATGCCATCATACTCTTGATCATACTATTTGTAAAGCATATGTAGTGAATGCAGCGATCGAAACAATGTATATGACATGAGTAAACAAGTGAATCATATAGCAAAGACTTTTCATGAATAGCACTTCAAGACAAGCATCAATAAGTCTTGCATAAGAGTTAACTCATAAAGCAATAATTCAAAGTAGAGATATTGAAGCAACACAAAAGAAGATTAAGTTTCAGCGGTTGCTTTCAACTTGTAACATGTATATCTCATGGATATTGTCAACATAGAGTAATATAATAAGTGCAATAAGCAAGTATGTAGGAATCAATGCACAGTTCACACAAGTGTTTGCTTCTTGAGGTGGAGAGAAATAGGTGAACTGACTCAACATTGAAAGTAAAAGAATGGTCCTCCATAGAGGAAAAGCATCGATTGCTATATTTGTGCTAGAGCTTTGATTTTGAAAACATGAAACAATTTTGTCAACGGTAGTAATAAAGCATATGCATCATGTAAATTATATCTAATAAGTTGCAAGCCTCATGCATAGCGTACTAATAGTGCCCGCACCTTGTCCTAATTAGCTTGGACTACCGGATCATCACAATGCATTGTTTTTACCAAGTGTCACAAAGGGGTACCTCTATGCCGCCGTACAAAGGTCTAAGGAGAAAGCTCGCATTGGATTTCTCGCTATTGATTATTCTTCGACTTAGACATCCATACGGGACAACATAGACAACAGATAATGGACTCCTCTTTTATGCATAAGCATATAACAACAATTAATAATTTTCTCATTTGAGATTTGAGGATTATTGTCCAAAACTGAAACTTCCACCATGGAACATGGCTTCGGTTAAGCGGCCCAATGTTCTTCTCTAACATATGCATGCTTGACCATATGGTGGTAGATCTCTCTTGCTTCGCACAAGACGAACATGCATAGCAACTCACATGAAATTCAACCAATGAATAGTTGATGGCGTCCCAAGTAAACATGGTTATCGCACAACAAGCAACTTAATAAGAGATAAAGTGCATAATGACATATTCAATACCACAATAGTTTTTAAGCTATTTGTCCCATGAGCTATATATTGCATAGGTGAATGATGGAATTTTAAAGGTAGCACTCAAGCAATTTACTTTGGAATGGCGGAAAATACCATGTAGTATAGGTAGGTATGGTGGACACAAATGGCATAGTGGTTGGCTCAAGTATTTTGGATGCATGAGAAGTATTCCCTCTCGATACAAGGTTTAGGCTAGCAAGGCTTATTTGAAACAAACACAAGGATGAACCGGTGCAGCAAAACTCACATAAAAGACATATTGAAAACATTATAAGACTCTACACCGTCTTCCTTGTTGTTCAAACTCAATACTAGAAATTATCTAGACCTTAGAGAAACCAAATATGCAAACCAAATTTTAGCATGCTCTATGTATTTCTTCATTAATGGGTGCAAAGCATATGATGCAAGAGCTTAATCATGAGCACAACAATTGCCAAGTATCACATTACCCAAGACATTTATAGTAATTACTACATGTATCATTTTCCAATTCCAACCATATAACAATTTAACGAAGGAGAAACTTCGCCATGAATACTATGAGTAGAAACCAAGGACATACTTGTCCATATGCTACAGCGGAGCGTGTCTCTCTCCCATAAAGTGAATGCTAGGATCCATTTTATTCAAACAAAACAAAAACAAATACAAACCGACGCTCCAAGAAAAAGCACATAAGATGTGATGGAATAAAAATATAGTTTCATGGGAGGAACCTGATAATGTTGTCGATGAAGAAGGGGATGCCTTGGGCATCCCCAAGCTTAGACGCTTGAGTCTTCTTGATATATGCAGGGGTGAACCACCGGGGCATCCCCAAGCTTAGAGCTTTCACTCTCCTTGATCATGTTGCATCATACTCCTCTCTTGATCCTTGAAAACTTCCTCCACACCAAACTCGAAACAACTCATTAGAGGGTTAGTGCACATTATAAATTGACATATTCAGAGGTGACACAATCATTCTTAACACTTCTGGACATTGCATAATGCTACTGGACATTAATGGATCAAAGAAATTCATCCAACATAGCGAAAGAGGCAATGCGAAATAAAAGGCAGAATCTGTCAAAACAGAACAGTTCGTATTGACGAATTTTAAAATGGCACCAGACTTGCTCAAATGAAAATGCTCAAATTGAATGAAAGTTGCGTACATATCTGAGGATCATGCACGTAAATTGGCTTAATTTTCTGAGCTACCTACAGGGAGGTGGACCCAGATTCGTGACAGCAAAGAAATCTGGAACTGCGCAGTAATCCAAATCTAGTACTTACTTTTCTATCAACGGCTTTACTTGGCACAACAAAACACAAAACTAAGATAAGGAGAGGTTGCTACAGTAGTAAACAACTTCCAAGACACAAATATAAAACAAAATACTGTAGCAAAATAGCACATGGGTTATCTCCCAAGAAGTTCTTTTCTTTATAGCCATTAAGATGGGCTCAGCAGTTTTAATGATGCACTCGTAAGAAATAGTAGTTGAAGCAAAAGAGAGCATCAAGAGGCAAATTCAAAACACGTTTAAGTCTAACATGCTTCCTATGCATAGGAATCTTGTACATAAACAAGTTCATGAAGAGCAAAGTAACAAGCATAGGAAGATAAAACAAGTGTAGCTTCAAAAATTTCAGCACATAGAGAGGTGTTTTAGTAACATGAAAATTTCTACAACCATATTTTCCTCTCTCATAATAACTTTCAGTAGCAACATGAGCAAACTCAACAATATAACTATCACATAAAGCATTCTTACCATGAGTCTCATGCATAAAATTATTACTCTCCACATAGGCATAATCAATTTTATTAGTAATAGTGGGAGCAAATTCAACAAAGTAGCTATCATTATTATTCTCATCAAGTGTAGGAGGCATAGTATAATCACAACAAAATTTACTCTCCATAGTAGGTGGCATCAAAAGACCACTATCATTATCATCATAAATAGGAGGCAAAGTATCATCAAAGAAAATTTTCTCCTCAATGCTTGGGGGACTAAAAATATCATGAAAACCAGCTTCCCCAAGCTTAGAACTTTCTATATCATTATCAACAATGGTGTTCAAAGCGTTCATACTAATATTACTACCAGCATGCAAATAAGATTTCATAGGTTTTTTAATTTTCGCATCAAACAATCCATGTTTTAAATCAGGAAATAGAACAAGAAGCTCACTCTTGTACATTATGCCAAACTAGTGTAAACAAGAAACAAAAAGATGCAATTGCAGGATCTAAAGGAAATAGCTTTGAGCACACACACGACGGCAACAGAAAAATACTTTACCTGGGACCGTAGTATGAGAGCCTTTTACCTTTCTTCCCCGGCAACGGCGCCAGAAATTTGCTTGATGCGTGTGGTTGGCACGTCCGTTGGGAACCCCAAGAGGAAGGTGTGATGCGCACAGCGGCAAGTTTCCCTCAGTAAGAAACCAAGGTTTAATCGGACCAGTAGGAGTCAAGAAGCACGTTGAAGGTTGATGGCGGCGAGATGTAGTGCGGCGCAACACCAGTGATTCCGGCGCCAACGTGGAACCTGCACAACACAACCAAGATACTTTGCCCCAACGAAACAGTGAGGTTGTCAATCTCACCGGCTTGCTGTAACAAAGAGTTAACCGTATTGTGTGGAAGATGATTGTTTGCAGAAAACAAGAGAACAAAGATTGCAGAGATTGTATTTCAGTAAAGAGAATTGGACCGGGGTCCACAGTTCACTAGAGGTGTCTCTCCCATAAGACGAACAGCATGTTGGGTGAACAAATTACAGTTGGGCAATTGACAAATAAAGAGAGCATGACCATGCACATACATATCATGATGAGTATAGTGAGATTTAATTGGGCATTACGACAAAGTACATAGACCGTCATCCAACTGCATCTATGCCTAAAAAGTCCACCTTCAGGTTATCATCCGAACCCCCTCCAGTATTAAGTTGCTAACAACAGACAATTGCATTAAGTATTGCGCGTAATGTAACTAGTGACTACATCCTTGAACATAGCACTAATGTTTTATCCCTAGTGGCAACAGCACATCCATAACCTTAGAGGTTCTTGTCACCCCTCCAGATTCACGGAGACATGAACCCACTATCGAGCATAAATACTCCCTCTTGGAGTTACTAGCATCAACTTGGCCAGAGCATCTACTAATAACGGAGAGCATGCAAGATCATAAACAACACATAAGCATAACTTTGATAATCAACATAACAAGTATTCTCTATTCATCGGATCCCAACAAACGCAACATATAGAATTACAGATAGATGATCTTGATCATGTTAGGCAGCTCACAAGATCCGACAATGATAGCACAATGGGGAGAAGACAACCATCTAGCTACTGCTATGGACCCATAGTCCAGGGGTAGACTACTCACACATCACACCGGAGGCGACCATGGCGGCGTAGAGTCCTCCGGGAGATGATTCCCCTCTCCGGCAGGGTGCCGGAGGCGATCTCCTGGATCCCCCGAGATGGGATCGGCGGCGGCGGCGTCTCCGGGAAGGTTTTCCGTATCATGGTTCTCGGTTGGGGGTTTCGTCACGGAGACTTTTTATAGGCGGAAGGGCAGGTCAAGAGGCGGCACGGGGCCCCACACCACAGGGCCGCGCGGCCAAGGGGGGCCGCGCCGCCTAGGGTGTGGCCCCTCGTCGCCCCTCTTCGTCTCTCCTTCGGACTTACGGAAGCTTCGTGGAAAAATAGGCCCACGGGCTTTGATTTCGTCCAATTCCGAGAATATTTCCTTACTAGGATTTCTGAAACCAAAAACAGCAGAAAACAAGAATCGGCACTTCGGCATCTTGTTAATAGGTTAGTTCCAGAAAATGCACAAATATGACATAAAGTGTGCATAAAACATGTAGATAACATCAATAATGTGGCATGGAACATAAGAAATTATCGATACGTCGGAGACGTATCAAGGGTGTCGATGCCGAAGTCGATGCAGTCGGAGCCGTCGAGGACGAGGTGCTGCCCTAGTTTTGCTAGAACTAGGCGCACGTCGGGGACGAAGGCATACTCCGGTTTTGCCAGAACCGAGTACGCAAAGACGAAGTCGGCGACGCGGTCGAGGCAGTCGTAGAAGAGTCGATGCCGATGAAGACGTTGTTGAAGCCGATGAAGACAAGGCGCCGGTCCGAGCTTGCCAGGCCCGGGGACGCGTCGGGGACGAAGGCACGTAACGGTGTTGCTAATACCGAGCGTGCGAGGCAGGGACCATCATGGACCATGCGCCAGTGTCAGGGGGACCAAGCCCACGCCGACTCCTCCCTCTCCCCACGCCAGCGCCGCCAGGAGAGCTCCACACGCGCCCATGACACGGGAGCGACAGACTCTGCTCGCCAAGGCTCTTCCTTGGCGGAGACTCTCCGCGCCACCGCCTCCCAGCCAAGGGCTCGCGAGCGCCTCCAGGCCAAGCTGTCGCGCCTCGCCTCCGCCTCCCCTCCGATGCCTACGTCGCCGATAGCCGCCTCTCCTCCAGGCCCACCGCCATGCGCCGCCAACCCTCCCGACCCCCAACCCCGCGCCGCCGGCCGCGCTCGCCCACCGTGCCGCCCATGTCGTCCCACCTCCGCACGTCGGGGGCCCGTCGGGGCGCGCCCGCCCTCACCCGCCGTCTTCGACGGCCAGGCGTGGCCGCCACCGCCGGCCCTGGCGGTGGCAGCGGCCGAAGGAGGAGGTCCGGCGGCTTCTAGGGTTTGGCGTGGGGGGCGCCTCCGGAGCCGCCCATGCATGGCGGCCCGGGAGGTGGCACCTAATTCCAATTGAGCTTGCCTTCTGATATAATTCTTAGTACTAGAACTCAAACATGGGCAGGGTCAGTCTCAGACCGCAACGAGTGTAATTCTCTTGGCTGATTAATACAGTTTCCATTCATTAAAAAAGTGTGGAATTAACATATATATGAGCATGAAACTTCTACTTTTGTTGTAATGTCTAAAATGAAAAGTTCAGGTAAGAATAATTAAGCATTCAAAAAAAAGTATGCAAAAATTGTTCATAACAACAAAATTGCTCACAAAAATATGAACAAAATGGTCTACAAATTGCATACAATAGCAACAATTTAGTTGGGGATTTAGGGTTAGAGATGATTAGGATTCCGACGGCTACTCCATTGAAGTGAGTTGGGAGTGGAAGGGGCAAGGGGCGCCCTTCCATAAAGCACAAGCGAAGGAGGTCGACCTCCACTAGAGCACGGGGCTCACATCGGAGAAACTGTGGTTAAGCGGTAGATGGGGCGACGTGAGCTGGCTGGCCGGACATGCAAAGAGATGGGAGATATGGAGGATCAAAGGGGATGGTTGGAGAGAGGGGGCAGAGAGTAGGATAGCGGGAGAATTAGACGCAACACTGACTTCCCTCCTCAACCCTGTCAAGTGCCTCACGCCCCCGACTTTTTTTTTTCTGTGGGGTGTGGAAAGGATCTCTCATAGTCATAAGTGAAAGAACATCTCTCATAATATGTTTTGTGTGTTTGATATCAATGTATGTGATACACTAATGTTTGACTAAGTGGTACATGGATTATATAGATATATATATATGTGTGATGGATGTGGTGAGACGTGTCAAAAACACCAGGCCGGATAATCTGGGCCGGATATTTTCAGAATATCCGGCCCCCATTTTTCGGCTAAGGACTTGAGGAGTTGTGGCTCAGTACTCCCTGGACATGGGCCGGATAATTGCCCGGACATTTGCCCGGATTTTCCCTAGGGCCGGATAATCCGGGCCGGATATTTCCAAAATATCCCCCCCCCCCCCCCAAAATCGTCTAAGGACCTGAGGCGATGCGGCTCTGAACATGGGCCGGACATTTGGCCGGATATTTGGCCGGATTTTCCCAGAGGCCGGACTTTTGGTTGGGCCAGATTTTCCGGCCCTAACTTAGGCCGGATTATCCGCCCCCCCGGAAGCTCCAACGGCTGGATTTTGGAGAGGGGTATTTATACCCCCTTCTTCTACCTTGCTTCTTGCTCAATCATTGCACAAAAATCTGCCAAGCTTCACCACCATTAGAGCCACCTCAAGAACTCAAGATTTGCAAGATCTCCTTCCTTCCCCAACCAAAGCTCTTGATCTTTGGAGATTCGAAGGAGAAGACACCGATCTACATCCTCACCGAAGCGATTTACATTTCCCCCTCATTTGTTTGAGGGCCCCCTTGCTAGTGTTCCTCTTTGAATCCCTAGTTGATTTGTGTTGATGTATTGTTGTTGATTGTTGTGTTGTTACAGATTTGGGAGCCTCCAATTCGGTTGTGGATGTGTGCCCCAAGAACTTTGTAAAGGCCCGGTTTCCGCCTCGAGGAAATCCCTTAGTGGAAGTGGGCTAGTGACATAGGCATCCCAAATGGGCCTGCCGAAGATGGTACCCGGGGTTTACTGGAGGCCCAATACCCGAAGAATAAGAAGATTCGGAAGCCCAAGATTTACTAAGGAAAGATAGAGTTGTAATAGGAAGTGTTGTTTGTAATCTGGCGGGATGAGTTAGAAACCGTCCCGGACTCTGTAAACTTGTATAGCACGAATCCCTCGGCTCCACCTCATATATAAGGGGGAGTCGAGGGACAAAGAATCGACCGAATCATTGTCTGCAGACCTTAGTTTTCACAATCGTCGAGTACTTTTCGGCTGAAACCTTCGAGATCTACTTACCCTCTACTTCTAACTAAACCCTAGCCTACAATCTATAGGCATTGACAAGTTAATCCCTTGTCAATTGGCGCCGTCTGTGGGAATTAGAGGCGTAAGGAGCTGATCTCGATGGCACGCTCAAGATCTTCGACATCGTCAACCGCAAGCAACACAATGGATCGAGGTAAACAGATCGCTACTGGTCTTGTCGATTTTGTTCCTCACCCACCCTCCCGTTTGGATGCATATGCGTATCTGGCGGAGCCCATGGAGATGACGTTCGGAAGGTTCCACTTTCGCGTCGAGAAGGAAGGATCGTATCGTGTCGAAATTCCGATTTCGTCGGGATCATCAGTGGCCGATTCCGATTTTTCAAGCTATGCATCGTCAAACGAGTCAGGAGAAGAAGAAACCTCGGCGACACGCTACGTCGATATCGAGCAAGAGAGAAACTCGCCAAGATCTTCAACGACATATCGTTTGAGTCATCTGCGGACTCGTATATAAGCGATGGCTCAAGCGATGTCGACAGTCATGACTTCATCGACAAATCTCTCACAGTGGGCAAGGTCTTCATCAATCTCAACGATGATGTCACCAAACCCAACATAGATCTGAGTACAAGGTATCATCAGATTTACGCCATTGAAGGTCAAGAGGAGACATCTGAGGCTTTCGACAGTTTGGGAAATCCATACGTCGATCCCTCCAATCTGCGACAAGGCTTGGGCAACAAATACGTCGGGCCGAGCCGCGAGATAGAGTTCAACTTTCACAAGCAGCGTGGGACAGAGCTGCGAGAGCTATGAACGGCACGTAACCAATGGCTACCACAGCCACACCGGAAGAATTGCAAGCATATCAATATAGGCTCGCACGAGCTGCCAGGGAATTGGAAAAACAGACGGTTGAGTTGAACAGAGAAAGGAGGCAGCTTCGCATCCGAGCAGAGAAGGGCAGATTTAAGTCGACAATCGAGAACTACGGGTGTTAGCCTTCGGGAGGCGCGGAACAGAGCAAGAGCAAGGCTGCAACACAGACCCGAGGGAGAAAGAGTACACTTAGTTCAAAACCTCGACATGTCCTTTATGTCGATAGATACAAGAGGAAACATCATCCCTAAGACACCAGAGGCTGGGTATATGGCGACACATGCTTTTATCCTTGCATCTAAACCACCTCCGGGTGACCCAAGGGAAACAACTGTACAATATGGCGGTAGCAGGAGTTGGAGCTATGGGGACAGCGTTTATATCAACGCCTCCCGAAGGAGTGGCAAGGCAAAACAGTCCGCGACCCGCAAAGCGGCAACGGCAAGACTCGAAGGGCCAAGTGGAGCAAGAGACACGGCGGCACAAGCAAGAGTCGACGAGAGCGCGGCAAAGCGAAGGGATCATCGGCAATCCCCAGAACTTAACGACGAAGATATGTGCGGCTTACCATGCTTCACGAGGAGAGTCCGAAAAACGCGAGTCCCCTCGGGATTCAAGTTACCCGATAATTTCAAGAAATTCGACGGCCTTCAAGATCCGGAGGATTGGCTAGTCGACTATCCTGGAGACGGTGAAGCCGACAGAGGAACTAGGGCAACAGCCATGCAAAGCATCCAGTGCACGAGTGGTGCCGCACGATCATGGATAAAGAAACTCGCTCCGGGATCCATCGACAGTGGGAAAGTTTCGAGGACGTGTTCGTCAAGAACTTCGGATCCACATGCAAAAAACCCGCGTCGTTAGAGGAGTTGAGAGCGTGTCGACAAAAGCGAGATGAGCCAATGAGAAAGTACATCCAGAGGTGGAATATCATCAAAAACTCGGCGAGAAAACATATCGACGAGAGAGCAATAGATGCGTTTGTCGCAGAGTCGAGCGTGGAGACTTTGTCGAGGATTTGGGAAGGACCAATCCAAGGACGATATCCGCGTTAATGGAGATAGCAAATAAATGGGCAGATGGAGAAGACGCTGTCCACAACAAACGACACAGTCGCCGGAGGAGGACCGTGGTCGAAACTATCAACCGAGGCGAAGATTTCCTCGGACGTACTGAACTACGACGCTCCGGGACAAATTTCGGCAGGTTTTCGGACAAATACAGGAGGCAACAGAGATGATTACCGAGAAGAAGCGGTGAACAGCGAGGTGATAATAGGGATGATTCACGCAACGAGGCAAAATAGTGGGCCGAGGTTTCCAAGACCTTTCGTGTCCCGAGGAAATGCTGAACGGACCGTGCCGGATGCACTTCTTCCTCGACAAAGAACGGGAAAAGACAGTCGGGGCACTGCAGAAGACCTGTCGAAATTTTCGTGCAATGTTCAGATACGCGAGAAAATGCTCACGCTCGAGCAGCACAGAGAAACCCTCGGGAGCCTAGGAGCGAGATTCATCTACCGCCACCTCCCGCGATTACAGAGGACAATCGACACCAGCTAAGAATAGCGGCAGCACCTGCACCACCACCCTATGTTGATCCTAACTCCAACGGAGCAGTGTTGATGATTCAGAAGGGAAGGCCGTCCAATAGAGCTCAAAAAGTAATCTCACGACAGGTGTTTATGGCAGAGAAAATGCCTCCACCAACAGTTGAGTACCTTAATTGGTCAGACAAGATATCGGCTTCACAATAGCGGATCATCCGCGACAAGTTCCTCGACCAGGGCAGTCAAGACTTATTCTCGGCGATTATCGCAGGATTTGATGTCTCTCGAGTGTTCATAGACGGCGGCAAAGCAGCTTGAACCTCATGTATGCGAATACATTGAGGAAGATGAACATATCCTTAGCAAATTTGAAACCAACAGACACAAGATTCCACGGCATCACACCAGAGAAACCAAGTTATCCATTGGGAAAAATCAATCTCGATGTTCAATTTGGGACCCGAGAAAATTATAGAATCGAGAAGCTCGAATTTGAAGTCGTGGATTTTCCATCACAATACCACGCTCTGTTGGGACGACCAGCATATGCTAGATTTATGGCCGTACCACACTATACATACCTGTTGTGGAGGTTGCCCGGACCAAGAGGACCAATCACAGTCAAGGGAAGCTTTGCCTTAGCCGATAAGTGCGACAAGGATTTTCACAGGTTGGCAGAAACTTTCGGGATGCAAGCCGAGTACTTGGCATCAAAAAGCATGACTGATTACGACGTACTACCAGACGCTGGAAGGGCAAATAAAGAATCAACTTTCAACACAGAGAAAAATTCTAAGGAGGTGCAGATTCACCCGACAGATCCAAAAAAGACGACATCTATCGCAAACGATATGGATATCGCATAGGAAAGCGCGCTCGTCAAGTTCCTCCGTGAGAACTGGAAAATCTTTGCATGGTGTCCAGCTGACATGCCAGGAGTACCCAGGGAACTTGCCGAGCACCACCTAAATTTGGATCCAACAAATAAACCAATCGAGACAACCTTTGCGGCGTTTTTCGGAACCAAACCGCAAAGCCATGCTTTCAGAAATAAATCGACTCGAAGAAGCTGGTTTTATCAGAGAAATATCTACGTAAGCCACATGGGTAGCTAACCATGTGATGGTGCCGAAGAAAAACACGACAGTCCTTCGCATGTGCGTCGACTTTACGTGTCTCAATAAACATTGTCCTAAGGATCACTTTCCCCTCCCAAGGATCGATCAAATTATCGACTCCACGGCAGGTTGCGAACGTCTTTCCTTCTTGGATGCATACTCTGGTTATAACCAGATCAGATTAAAAGAAGATGATGAAGCCAAGACAGCGTTTATTACACCTTACGGCGTGTTTTGCTACAAGACAATGCCCTTTGGTCTAAAAAATGCGGGAGCAACATATCAGAGGATGATGCAGAAGTGTTTAGCAACACAGATCGGGAAAAACGTGCAAGTATACATCGATGATGTCGTCATAACATCAAAAAAGGGGACAACGTTGATCGAGGATCTCAAAGAAACTTTTGACAACCTCGACAAATTCTCGCCTCAAACTGAACCCGACGAAGTGTTCTTTTGGCGTCCCAAATAGAGAACTTACGGGGTTTCTAGTTTCGGCAAGAGGGATTGAAGCAAATCCCGACAAAATACAAGCCATAGTAACAATGAGAAAGCCAACAAAGTTGAAAGAAATACAGCAGCTTAATCAAGGGCGAGTCGCAGCCTTTGAGCAGGTTCGTCGCCGAGTTAGGAGAAAAAGCGTTACCATTTTATGCGCGATAAAACAAGGAGATAAATTCCGGTGGAACGAAGAGGCCGACGTAGCTTTCGAGGATCTGAAGCGAAAAATCTCGACACCACCAATCCTGGTGGCTCCAAAGGAAAAGGAACCTCTCCTGCTATATATTGCAGCCACGCCCCAAGTGGTTAGCACGGTATTAGTTGTTGAAAGAGAAGAAGAAGGAAAACTCCATGGAGTGCAGCGGCCGATACTTCGTGAGCGAAGTCTTGTCACCTTCAAAACAAAGGTACCCTCGGTACCAAAAGCTAGCATATGGAGTGTTCACGACAAGACGAAAATTGCGCCACTATTTTTCGGCACACCCGATCATAGTGGTCAATGAAGCTCCCTTGTCAAATATCTTGAATAACCCGAAGCTACGGGTCGTGTCTCCCTTTGGGGAATAGAACTTTCCCTCGGGACATCACGTATGAAAAAAGAAAAGCAATAAAGTCGCAAATACGCCGGACTTCATCGCAGAATGGATGGAGTTGCAAAATACAGACCTCCAGATTTATCGAGAACTTGGACCATGAACTTTGATGGGTCCAAGAGACTAGAAGGAGCTGGCGCAGGAGTAGTACTCATATCACCAGAAGGCGACAAATTGAAGTACATCCTCCGGATGACGTTCCTTAACGCATCTAACAATGAAGCATAATATGAGGCTCTCATACACGGGATGAAGATGGCGAAAGCCTGCGGAGCAACTCGATTAAAAATCTTTGGCGACTCACAGTTGGTGGCTCAGCAAGTTATGAACCAATGTGATGCAGTCAATGATAGCATGATGGCATACAAGGAGGTGTACAACGAGCTTGAGAAGTTATTCGATGGATGCGAAGTAAATCATATTAGCAGGTTGAGCAACGACGAAGCCGACGTTCTTGCAAACATCGGGTCACAGTGCCTTCCAGTCCCGCCAGGTGTATTCTGGGAAGAGATAACAGAGAGATCCACTAAGCCAACAAAGTCAAAAAAGAAGGAGAAGAAACCCTCGGGGGCTGCCAAAGAAAAGCAAGAGGACGAAGAAGATCAGGACTTGGTCATGATGATACAGATACCGTGGATGCAGCCGTACATATCATATATCCTTCGGAAAGAAATACCTGACGATCCAGTTGAAGCAAGGCGAGTAATTCGACGCTCCAAAGCCTTCACGGTGGTCAAGGGAGAATTGTATAAGCGAAGTATTTCGGGCGTCTTGCAAAGGTGCGTCACACCCGAAGAAGGAAGAATAATTCTGAAGGATGTACACGAAGGAATATGTGGCCACCACGCAAGTAGTCGAGCTATTGCAGCCAAGGTTTTTCGGGCAGGATTCTACTGGTTGACAGCAATCGAGGACGCCAAGGACATAGTAAGAACTTGCGACGCGTGTCAAAGGTTTGCCGCAAAACCCCACTCTCCAAAGCAGAGCTAGCACCAATACCATTGTCATGGCCCTTTGCTCAATGGGGACTTGATATGGTGGGTAAGTTACACAAATCCTGGCCAGGAGGAAAGGAGTACATGCTAGTAGGCTGTCGATAAGTTTACAAAGTGGATAGAAGCGAAGCCGATAAATTCACGAGATGGAGCATCCGCAGTAAAATTTGTAAAAGGCCTCGTCTTCAGATTTGGAGTGCCCCACAAGATCGTCACGTACAACGGCAGCAACTTCACATCCCATGAATTCAAAGATTATTGCGAAGAGGTGGGTATTAAGCTGAACTTTGCATCAGTTGCACATCCTCAAACCAATGGGCAAGTCGAGAAAGCCAATGGCATCATCTGCAATGGTATCAAGAAGCGCTTGTTAGGACCACTGGAAAAAGCTCGACATACCTGGCCAGAAGAACTACCAAGCGTGTTGTGGAGCATCCGAACAACACCAAACACAGCAACGCAGGAAACTCCGTTTTTCCTGGTTCATGGAGCAGAGGCAGTACTACCAATCGAGATAGAGCACAACTCTCCACGTGTCGCTGAATATGATGAAGAAACGTCGAGAAGAGTGCTAGAAGATGACGTCGACGCATTTGATGAAGCTCGAGATGAAGTATTATCTCGGGTAACCAAATATCAACAGGACTTGAAGAATTACCACAGTCGACGTTTGCGGCCAAGATCTTTTCAGGTGGGAGACCTAGTTCTTCGGCTCACGCAAAAAAGTCATGAAAAACTCGAGTCACCATGGCTTGGCCCTTACATTGTCACGGAAGTAATTGGAGGAGGAGCATACAGAATAAAGGACAAGAAGACAGGGGTCGAAGAGCCAAACCCCTGGAACGTGGCGCAACTTAGGCGTTTTTACGCCTAGAGTCAAAATATAGTCTTTGTAAAGCTTCAATGTACTGAAACGCCCGCGAGTTTTCAGACGCACTCTTTTCCTTTTTCGGGGCACCGAGTGGGGCCGGAGAAGGTTTTTAATGAGGCGGGCTCGCGGTGCTGCAATATAATAAAGATAGTGACAATATAACTTTTCTTCCTTATCGACATGACCAAAGTCTTCGCTCCGACGAATTTCAATATAGTTCATCGACAAAAGGAAAAACTTGCCTTGGTATTCAAATACCTCGTGAGTCAACAAAAATACAAAATAGTGCTCAATAAAAAGCTTGGGGGCTCATATTCGCCTTAAATATATAAATGTCTTGGTTCAAAACCTTGCAAGTATACAAATATAGTAAAGAGTCACCGAAACACTCGGGGGCTAAACAAACAGAGAAATATAATGATTGCTTTACAATATAGTCATGGATTACAAAGAAGAAATACCTACAAGAAGAAACTAACTAGTCTTGATTCAATATGTCATCAAGAGTAACCCTGTTTTCTCGTGGAGCAGCACCAAGAAAATCGGCATAATGGCCATCGGCAAAAAAGTCGGCATCCATCCGAAGTAGGTCCTCAATCATTTCTTCGGCTATAGGCGTAACCTTCGTGTTAATCCTGTCAACACCAACTCTCCGACGTTTTACTTTTTGGTGAACCTTCTCGACAACCTGGGTAAGGTCAAGCTTCGAGTGGCGATTTGGAGCATGATAAGAGCAAATGCAGCGCCGGCTACTAGTTGAGCTTTGACAAAATCATGGATATCGCGAGCATCCTTGAACCTTTCCATCAATTCAGGAAGAGTTTTTGGTTGGACGTTCCGAGGAAACATGGAGTTGTAAACCATGGACAAGGTCTTGGTACAGAAGTCGAGGAAATCACGAGTCTGAGAGGCGCGATCTTGAAATCTGACAATTTGGCGGGTCCTTTCCGGGGTAGCCCAAAACAAAGAACCATGGTCCAAGGAGAGATTAACAAGGAGGGTTGTCCTAGCGTTCACCCTCTCTTCCTCGGCAGCAGAATCAGTAAAGGCACCTATCAAAACAAAAAAAAAAAAAAAAAAAACGGAAACCTTCAAAGAAACAATAGTATGAAGATAAAGGATATCGAGATGAAACAGCATACCCGACATATCTGCACTGGCTTCATTCATTAATTCGAGCATGAAATTTTCTCGAATAGTCGCCTTTTCAGCCTCGGAAGCAGCAATTTCCTTAGCAGCTACAGCCTCGCGAGCTTGTTGAAGAGCAATTTTTTCGGCTTCAGATGACTTACGAGATTGCTCCATCATCACAAGTGTTTGCTTCTTCGCATACTGAAGTTGCTGCCGAAGTTCATCCAGTTCTTGCGACAAGGTATCGTCGACAGGTGCAGTATCAGCAAAAGCTCTCCTCGCACGAGAAGAAGGCGATACATTGGAAGGAGCGGAAGTTGGAGTATAGTTATCAAATATCAACTGAAATTTAGACAAGACAACATCAAATGACAGATAAGAGTTTTTCATTAATTTCTTGGAATAATTACAAGGGCACTACAGTGGAGCTAAGGAAATGAATGTCGCCAAAACAACTACTTTGGCAACAAAAGCAAAAGAAATAGAAAAGGAAACAAGGAGGCATGCAACTAGACCTCCGGCCTCGAGGAGCTAGGAGTCGAAGCTGGCTTGATCCCCAGATACGCCAAGATCTTCTTCGTGTTGGGCTTGGCTGCCTTGATCGGCGACCTCCATCTCGAATGTTCTATCCGGCTGGTGTCGCCAACCTTCATCCAATCAAGCGTCCGTTGGCTGTCGCAACCAGGGCAACAAGACTCTCGACAAGAACCTTCATATTCTCTCGACGCATCTTCAATCCCAGGTCTTCCGACGAATTGAAAAGCTTGGCAAGGGCAAGGAAAGTTGAAGGTTCCTCTTTCTTCGGGAAGAAGAAGGGGAACAACGCCGACAAACTCGCATTGGCATTGGCCACGCCTTCACGAATTTCGCGCCCATGGAACTCCAGAAGAGAAAGTGCATCAAGGAGAGGGTCATTGACGGGATTCTCCAGATCAAAATCTTGGTTTGTTTGGGCTGCCACACAAGACAAACCATTAGTCAAAAACCAAGAAACAGGAAGTACAATAGAAGGGGTTGATGATATTACTCAGCGTACGTCGACTTTGCGACTTCGGACGCTTGATGATCTCTTGTTCACGCACGGTTGTGCAGTTTTACGCTCATCTAAGGCAGATTCGGCATCTTTAAGCCTTCTCTGCAGGTTCCTCGACACTAGCAGCTTTCACCTTGGCTTCATCAACCTCGGCCTTGGCTTTGCTAGCGACAAGTGCAGCTTTCTTGCGAGCCGCCTCACTTTGCTCGAGTTTTTGAGCAAGTGCGTCGACACGTTCGTTGGCCTCTGAGAGTTTTTCTGTCGAGATATGAAAAAGAAAGAAAAGAAAGATCAAAAAATAGCGACAAGCAACAGGAATAGAAAGTCAGTGCAAAATAGCGAGTATAAAAGTCGTTACCTTCGGCTCAAGCGGCATATTCACGGTACCCAATAAATTGGGACCCAATGCGGAGAAGATCCTTGATCATAGGCTGTTCAGCGTGAACACGGTAAAAGAAACATCGGCATGAAAAAGAGAAAAGGTGAAAAAAATAAAATAAGGAAAATATAGATGTCGACGGACTTACATCATCTAAGAGCAGAGTCGACGAACCGCCCAACCGAGGGCAGGATCAACAATCTTTTCAACCCTTGCCCTTTTTGGTGAAGGGACTCGGGGCTTGATGGCGGAGTAGTGGTGACGACGTCTTGTTGAGGAGGCGACGTTTCTTCTCCTTCAACTAGTGTGTCTGAGGCAAGTACAGTACGTGACGTGCTTGTTCGAGGAGCCACGTCAGTAACTGGTACTTCTTCCTCCTCATCACTGATTGATCAAAAAATCGGCAGTATAAAAGCACGACAAGATAAATATTTCGAGTACAAAAATATAGCGAGATAGGTGACTTACGAGCTGATGAGGGATTCAACATAAGGATCGTAAGCTGCCTTCGGATTAGAAGGACCAGCTTCTTCAGCCTTCGAAGTGCCGTAATCCTCGGCATCATGCCTTTTCCTTTTGTTCTTTGGGGAACCGCAGGAGGAAGGGATTGCGTCGATTCATCGGCCTCGTATTCAACTTCCTTTTCATGGGAAGCCGCAGATTTGTGGGAACCCGCGACTTCACTTTCGTGAATAGAAGAACCTGGGGTATCTTCGGCAACGATGCCCCGTTCTTCGACTTCTCCATCCTCAGGAAGAGGAGGAAGGGAAGTCATAGTAGGATGGTTCTGCAAGAAAACAGCGACAAAAGAAAAATTAGAGTGACACAAATACAATGAGATACAGGGCAAATTCGGAACAAGATAGAAACTCGAGAAGGCAAAATACCTCGGGAGAGGATTGGCGGAGTCTGTATGGTTCCACGCGACAAGCGGAAGGAATAGGATCCTTTTTTGCCAAGCGGGAAACTCTTCGGATCAACTTCTCCAAGTCCTTTGCAGAAAGATCGTCGGAGATTCTATTGGCGTCGTTTTCACCGGAATACGTCCGGAGGGGATTTTTGCGAGCTCAAGAGGCTGCACCCTAATCCTAAGGAAGTAGGCAGTGATTTGAACACCAGACAGTTCTTTGCCTCGAGTGTTTTGCAGCTGATGGATACGAGACATGAGTGCCTCTGTCGCCTTTTTCTCTTCTTCAGAAACTTCGGCATCCCAGGAGCGGCGGCGCTGGATTCTGGCACTTCCGTCGAAAGGAACTATGTTGTGTTCAACGGAGTTGGCGCTTTCTTCGTGAATGTAGAGCCACTTTTTGCGCCATCCTTGGACAGAATCAGGAAATTTGACGTCGAAATAATCGACATCAGTACGAACACAGATAACAACGCCACCTATGTTATAAGTGACGTTGTGGGAGCCATTGCGGCGGAGGCAGAAAATGCGTTTCCACAGAACCCAATTGGGAGGGATTCCGAGGAAACATTCGCAAAGCGTGATGAAAATAGAAATGTGAAGGATGGAATTAGGGGTCAACCGATGCGGTTGAATCCCATAAACGAAAAAGAAGGCCGCGGAGGAAATCATGGATTGGGGTCGAAAGGCCGCGGATTAAGTGATCAACAAAACTAACCCGATACTCCATTGGAGGCTTGGGGTAGCTTTCTTCGCTGGGGAAGCGGATGGCGTCCTCCTTCTTCATGAGGCCAAGCCTCTTCAGCATATTGGTGTCCTGGTTGGAGATTTTGGATCTCTCCCACTCAAGATCCTCGGCAGCCATCTTGGATTCCGGCGTGCTGTGGCGAGTCAGACGCGTGCGCGGTGGCATCAACGGCAGTGGGCAGAGCAATGTATGTGCGTACGGAAGATTGAAGAGAGTTGGGCGCAGGGGAAGTTATGCAAAGAGGAACAGGTGAGCGGCGCAAGCGAGGGGATGAACGAAGGTTGAAGAAGGGTTTATATAAGATTCGGGTGAAGCAGTGTGCCGTTGGATGAAGAAATCGTGTGGTGAGGATGGATCTTCTAGACACAAGGGCAAAAGAGTATTTTTACTGAAATAGGCGTTACCGTACGTGCGCCAGGAAAAGCGGAGGACGTGTGTCCACTACTTGCACGACGTGTCAACATAGTCGAAGCAATGGACCCACAGGGCAGAAAAGTCACGACTATTCGAGGAGGATGAAGTAAATTTGATTAAGGGAAGTATGTCGACAAGAAAAACGGCGACAGAAAGAATTATTCAATACCTCGGGAACCTTTGGTCAAATACAAGTTTTTGCCCAAATGCTCGGGGGCTACTTCAGAAAAAAGTAAATTTTCGAGTATGATAAATATAGAAATTATGGGAGCCTACAACCAAGCACAAGTCCTTGGCTGTAGCCTCGGGGCTACTCCCATCGAGAACGCTGTTCGCGCACCCGAGAGATAAAAAAAAAGAGAGAAGAAGAAAGAGATCATATTGGGAAATAATGAAAATATAGCGACAAGGTGGACTAAAATGTTGAGCCTACAACCAAGCACAAGTTCTTGGTTGTAGCCTCGAAACTACTCCCATCGGGAACGCTGTTCGCGTGCCCGATGAAATTAACAAAAATAGAAAAACAAGAGAGTATATTTCGAGTTATAATTAACTCTACATATACTCCCATCGGGAGAACAATATAAGTCATATATGACTCGATAAAATGTGCCATTCCAACAGCCGGAAAAGCACTCGACAATATATTCTCGTAACGCCGAAGTTGCGATCAATTTCTGAATGCCGCAAATTTGCGAAGGTAAGACCCAGATCCGTTCTGCTGGGCGTGGCATCGCCAAAGATCGCGCTACTTTTATCCGTATCAACAGATACGAAGAAAAATCCTAACGGACGCGTTAGGTACCCGATAAATTTGACCGGGACTCGACGAGAATGGTAAGACCTTAAGCGGCACTGTCGACGTTTACACAGTATCCCGAGATCATGTCCGGGGACGTGATTTTGAAGTAGGTTTTTGCGGATTGCCACTAGAGCGATTAACTAGTACCTGATCCGTCGGATGAACTAGCCCCAATTACCGTATCCTGCACAATATAGAATTTTATGTGAAGAAATATAAAAGGTTAAAGCTTTAGTAAAAATAAACAATGGAGATTTTCCACGACTCTACGATTCAAGCAAAATCTCGGCTATCGACATAGGCATCCCAAATGGGCCTGCCGAAGATGGTACCCGGGGTTCTTGGAGGCCCAATACCCGAAGAATAAGAAGATTCGGAAGCCCAAGATTTACTAAGGAAAGATAGAGTTGTAATAGGAAGTGTTGTTTGTAATCTGGCGGGATGAGTTAGAAACCGTCCCGGACTCTGTAAACTTGTATAGCACGAATCCCTCGGCTCCACCTCATATATAAGGGGGAGTCGAGGGACAAAGAATCGACCGAATCATTGTCTGCAGACCTTAGTTTTCACAATCGTCGAGTACTTTTCGGCTGAAACCTTCGAGATCTACTTACCCTCTACTTCTAACTAAACCCTAGCCTACAATCTATAGGCATTGACAAGTTAATCCCTTGTCAGCTAGGCCTTCGTGGCGTTGCTCACAGGAGATCTGAGTGAAGCCTTCGTGGCTGTTGGTTTGGCTTTCATAGCAACCACATTCCTCCAAACGTAGACGTACCTTCTTGCAAAGGAAGGGAACTACGGGAATCATCTCCGTATCATCGCGTGCTCTACTCTCGGTTACCTCTATCCTATTCTATCTCCTATATATTGCGTAGCTATATCTTGCTTAGTTGGTAACCTTGTCATATTGGTAAATTCACTTTGTTGCATATCTAGAGAATTTACCTTTGTGTCAAGCCTAAATTGAAAAAGAACTAAAAATTGATTAGCACATATTCACCCCCCCTCTAGGTGCGGCATACGATTCTTTCAATAAGGAATTGGTAGCTCTTGACCTACTACATCAATATCTAAGAAAAATCGATTTCGCGACTCTTTACGCACGCACCCATTATTAGATGTCACACTTCTCAAAAATTTAAAAATGTGAAATAAATCATGGAAATTGTCTATGTTATTTGTTGTGCATCTGCAAAATTTTGTGTCAAAATATGACTATATGTGACATGTGGGAAGAAGAGGAGACATATGTGAATAGTATCACATCATATTTTTTTGTGTAGGTCACAGATTGTCATATTTTTGGATGAAACTTCATAGATGCACAAGATACAACACAACCTAGCTCCGTGATTTATTTTACTTCTTTCGAAAACCTGAAAGTTGCATATACATAATGGGTACACCCATAACTAGTTGTGCATTATATATAGTTTTAGAGAAAAAACATTATTAATTTGAAACAAATATAGAGCACACATAACCATACACCTACCCAAGGACCAAGTTCATAAGAAAGAAATCTGTAGTTGCTAACCTACCGCATGACCAATGACTTCACACTGCTGCATACCAAACAAATCTTTTATAAGGAGAGAGGCCTCTATGAGAAAATGATGAACAACTTATTATCATTTTTCATGTATATATGTCTTGAAATTATACAATACCTAATTCTTCATATTTTGTTATGTGTCAATGCACACTAAGGATATGAATTTGATATGAACGGGCATAGAAGGCACCGGGACTTACTAATAGACTGTGAGGGCTATAATAACTCCCCAACTCATGATTCTACTATCCTTCCTCTCCCTCCTACTCCATCTTCTCGGCTATCCATTTGCTAGCTTGGGAACCATGAGAGTCGTTGTGCCCGCCCGATCTGGCAATCACATATGTCACTCTCTCGTGCCATCACGATGAAGCAACGGCATTGTATTTTCCTGCTTCACACAAATGGAATGTGGATAGGAGAATATCTGTTAACGTTCATGATGGTCAAAACTGCGTGAGACAAAGATGGAAGAGTAGTTGTTCAATTGTTTTGAAGGAGCAACACAAACAACTTCAGGATGTTCATAGAGATGGCGAATTGGTGATGCATCTAGCAAGTCCGACTTACAAATTTGATTGGTGTGTTTTAGAGAGCCTCGAGATTTGCGTGATTTTAGCTAACTTACATGATATATATTAGTTGAACCGGTTGTTTTCCCTTCTTACCATCAGTTTGAGTATGTTTCCATGACTTACTGCTATAATGAAGAGCTAGAGGACTTGTTATTTATCATAAAAGAAGGATAATGCATGTTTGTTTGTATGTATCTAATGTTGGCAAGACATGCCAAACATTTTGGATGTGCAAATGATTCTATGTAATTTGAACCGACCGATGATTCTTGCTTGATAACATACATCAGGTACGCATGTATAGAGCATGTATTTAATATGGCATAAAATTTAGACTGAAATTTGGCTCACAACTTAAAATTTATTTTTGTGTTGACAATTGTAATGAGCCGAATCCGTTGCTATACTTGAATGTGTATATTTTTTGTTTAACGGGATGAAATTTCAGTTATGAGTTTTTGTATCATAACCAAATTTAAGCTATTTTTTCACAAATGCAATTGGGTTATTTTGGAGCACTAGGAGCATTACAAGGCTCGAAACAAATCATAAATTGCCCTTTATGCCGAGCTTAGAAAAAACGAGTGTATCTAATAGAAATACGCATCGCATATGGTTCCATGTAAACTCTACAATACACAACCAAGTATGTATCGAGGGAAATTGGCCCCTCAGAAGTCAGACATGGCAAAATTTGTCGCTTCGCTGGGCAAAGCCTCGGTCTCCCATCGACCTTAGATTAGGTCAGAGCTATCACTTTCTCAGGTCCTACCATCCCAAGAGGTTTCCTCCCTTCCCATAGCTATTGGTTGTTCCTTTGGTTTTAGGAAGAACAATAGGGGTCCAAGTGTGTATATTTATCAATTGACCGATCGAGAATTGTTTAAATATTTACAAATGCATGCTAAAAAAATTAAGAAAGGTTAATTATAATACTCCTAATTCAAAAGATGTACTTCATGCCATCTAGAAGCCTGTCCTTATCTATTGCAAGCCAAACATGTGAGCCATTTATAAAGATAGTGAACATATTATTGTTGCTTTACTAGTTCGCACTTTAACTTTTGGATCTTAAATATATAATGCTATCAAGTCCAGAACAATCTTGCTCGGACCCTCGCAAAATAAATCCAAATAGTATTTGAACATTTCTTTTACAAAATTAAATGATAACAAAAGGTGCTAGTATCTTTGAACTGAAAGCTTGGAAAACTGTATACGTGTTTATGAAAAGAGTGACATGAAAGCTAATGGTGTTACTACTTTGAAGCATTAAATCCATGTTATCCTGAAGCAGTATGTCATTTAACAAAGACAACCGTCGTTAGACTACTCACAATGGAAGTATCATAGGTAGTATCATGTATTCCATGCATGCAAAATGCTGATGTGACAGTGCAATTAAGGATGAGAGAGAGAGTACTAGTATCATAGGTAGATACTGTAACATAGCACATACTACTAGAAAAGTTAATGTCAAGTAAATCTTGTACATATATTTGCATTGAGATTCTACAAAACAATTAATATATAGAGACTATGATACTAGTATATGATACCATGCATTGTAGAGATAGTAACATGTAGTAGTATCATACACATGATACTTTTATATGATACTATACATTGTGACTAGTCTTAGAGGTAGTGGAAATCATCTGATGCATCACAAAGTACCGACTTCAATATATCAGGGCGACATCCTAGGCAAAACAAAGATCAAACATATATAACAATTAAGGCCATCTAACATTTAATAGTCCATCGCCCAAATAGATCGAGGTGTACAAACATAGAATGTCAAGATATATCTACAATTTTTTTTAAAAAAATTAAAATATATTTTCAGATAGTGGGTTCATATGCGCCGTGAGGGAATTGGGATTTCCAAATGGAAAATGCTGCGTTTCCGCCGGAGGCTCCATCGCGCCGTGCCTCTGGATAGCGCGTCGTCGGATCGCTTACATCGCGCGCTAACAGCCTGACACGCGTCCTCCCACGTGGTGAGACAGGGATGGGTGGGTGGGGGGGGGGGGGCACCACGCTGCCTTATCTCTTCCGTTCTTCGCCCGTTCCACACTTATCTGCCTGTAGCCTCCGAGCTCCACCATGCCGGTGAGCTGCTGCCCCGCCCCCACCCCTCACGCACGTCGCTGGCGAGATCTCAGCCCGCGTCGCCACCAGCCTGATCCCAGCTGTTTCTCGCCCAGTTCTGGTAGTCTCCATCGGGTGCTGCTAACAAGGGCAGCCATGGGGAGTGCGAAGTCCAAGATCGTTGGCGCCATGACGGCGCTATGACGCAGCTGCAACAAGGTGGCGGCGGCGCCGAGGCGGCCATCCACGCGACATCAAGAGGGCGGAGCTGCAACCCCCGTCACCGGAGCTGCAAAAGCCGGCTGCCGGTGCTGCAAACCGCCTGGCCGGAACTGCAAAGGCCGTCCGGAGCTGCTGCAGCCTCTGGCCGCCGATACTGCAAACCGCCGTGGCCGGAGCTGCTGCAGCCTCCCGCCGCCGGAGCTGCAAACGCCGGCCGCCGGTGCCGCAGCAACCTCCCGTCGCCGTAGCTTCAAAGGTGGCCGCCGCTGCCGCAACCTCCCGTCGCCGGAGGCCGCAAAGGCTGGCCCCGCCGCAACCTCTCGTCGTCGGAGCTACAAAGGCCGTCCGCCGCTGCGCAAACCCCATCGCCGGAGCTGCAAAAATCGGCCACCGCTCTTGCAACCTCCCGTCGCCGGAGTCGCAAAGGCGGGCGACGGTCTTTGCCACGGGCGGCGGCGCTACCATCGGTGGGAGTCAGTGCTGCAAGGAGAGGCGGCGGTGCTTTCAACCGGAGTTGATGTGTGCCGGCAAGGTCCCTCGCCGTACTTTTTCAGGGAGGATGGTGCGGGGAGGAGAACGTGTTGTGTCTGCGCGTGGGATGTTTCTATTTTTTTTCTATTTTTTTTCTATGCGGGAAAGAGATGAGTGCGGGAGAGATGAGTTGTAACCGTACTGGTCCTAGGACACGTGTCGTTTGGGGGACTCGGAGTCTCGGAGGTAATTATCCTCGGGAGGATCCTCAGCACGATCCTTTCCAAATCCTGCATGATTTTTTTCATTTGTTGCAAAACTTCCAAACATAGCTTAATTGTGGACAGACAAATGGGACCCACCTCCCAGCCGCACTAGCCAGCCACTCGTTCGCTCATCTCCTCCTCCTTCCTCACCACCGTCCTCGCGTCGGCTCCGAAAGCCGAAACCCTAGACCAGCCGCCCTCCCGCCCCGCCGCGCCCCGCCGTACGTAGGCACAGCGGCGGAGATGTATGCGGACCAGATCTCCACCGGCCGCAAGCCCTCCGTCCACGAGCGCCTCGACGCCGACCGCCCCTCCGGCCGCGGCGGCGCCGACCCTGCGCTCCGGGCCCGTCAGGCCGTGTTCAAGAGGTCAGCTCAAGCTCCGCCCCCATCTCCCCACTTCCCTCCGTATCGTTTCTACGCTCCCCTCCCCCGTCTTGAACAGGGATCCGCCCCCCTCCCGATTCGAATCTGAACTAGGCTCTTCGCGCCTGCTGCTGATGTTCC
Source organism: Lolium perenne (assembly GCF_019359855.2). Taxonomy (NCBI): domain Eukaryota; kingdom Viridiplantae; phylum Streptophyta; class Magnoliopsida; order Poales; family Poaceae; genus Lolium; species Lolium perenne. The sequence goes on from NC_067245.2 coordinate 197,112,541, forward strand.
CTTCTGCTCTGCTACTCCGCATGCTCGTTCTGTAACCTTAGCTAAGCTGTGCACGCCCTGTGCGCTCCTGTGTGCTTAGACTTAGAGATGGTGGAAATCAGGGCGTAGTTTTAGGTTGCTTGGCCTCGGATGGGGAGTGGTAGATTCCATGCCTTCGTTCATGTTATAATTGAGGTCCCATGGAGTAGGGGCGAGCTTTGTGGCACGTGATGTATGTTGTCATTGTCGTCTTGAGTGATGACCATTGTGGAGTGATGGAAATTGTGGAGGCTGATCCAGTGGTTCAGCATGGGAGATGTCCTGAATTGGTCTGCGAAGTCACTATGTCAGCATAGCAAGCTTTCTGCACAATCCTTTCTTATTTGTTGTCTTTGGAGGTACTTTGGACAATCGCTTGCTTTTACGATTGTTTTGTGTTTTCAGAAGTTGGGATATCTTGGTATGGAGTTAGAAGGTACTGAGATAACCTAGGAAGCACAATGTTTTACTCAGTCTAACAAAAACTTATGGAACCGAGTTATGAACTGTTGCAAAGCTGATGGCTTGCAATTGATTTTTTAATAGATTTGTTTGCTATTTCCAAACAAAGGAGTCCAACATTAAGTATCAATCGAAGGATGAATAATACGTTAGTTCACTTCTATTCTCATGTAAACTCATACTGTGTGATGTTTGTTCACATGAACCTTGATGTGTTTACGAATGCTTGTAAAAGAAAGCGCAATGCTCTATGTTAGCATGCATATTTTAAGTTATTAGGTGATCCTTCTTGTCGAACGCAGAATATTCGGGCGTGCGCCGTTTCACCGTTCATGTTTCCCTGTTCCACTAGACTAGCTAATTTCAGCAACATTGATATTTCTTGCCCTGTACTGTCTGTAGGCAGCGACAAACTGATGATAAATGGAAGCATGATCTTTACCGGGAAGATAATGGATCAGCTTCAAGTAATCTATCTGTCGATGCACCTTAAATGAAGTCAGACAAGCTACCTTTTATCCTGGTCCCATTTAACTTTATCTGTCTGCACTTAAGGATCAGCTGATCCACGGGATTTGCGATTCAAGCTTCAGAGGAAGAACCCTCAGCAAGGGTCTGCCGGTCAAATGGGTTCAGGTGTACGTGATCTACGTGAGAAGCTATCTGGAACAATGCACCCACAACCATCAAATGCTGACCCTCGAAAGGTAAAACCTGTATCAGAGATTGTGAAAGTCACAAGGCGTGAAAATGCTGATGAAAGGCCTGTACGCCAAAGTAAAAAAGTAGCGAAACCGTCATCATCTAAGAAGACTTCTCAGCCAAAGGTATGTATTCTGTTGGTAGTATATGTTTCCCAGTTTCTCTGCTTTCTACATGTGCCAGAATTTCATTTGCCCATAGGCTTTAGTCGGTTGGCGTTTAACTTGAAGCATGTATTGCTGGAATTGACCTTATTTATTGTACCCAGCATGAAATTTGTAGTACTACTTTTGGACAACGTTGTGTTATGACGGTATTTTCGTTTAGCTTGCTTTGTTTATTCTATTCCATACAGAACGCCATTAACATTTGATCCTTGTGAATCTATTTGTCTACAGTTTTTTTTGTTAAGTTTTGTTAGTGATTTTAAACGTTTAATCTCTTTCATTTCCATTTCGTTTCCAAAGACATTTTCCTACCAAGATTATTATAATAATTTGTTGTGCATTTTCAGCATTTCCCTTTGATCCTTTATGCTGACCTTGTGCATAAAATTCTGAGATATCCCATTAGCCATTGCCATGTAAGCGTAGGTCCTTTTATAGCTGGGCCTTGCGTAAGTTTAGCACTTCCTGGAAGCAAGATTTGCTGTAGGCGAATGTGTACCTGAACTTATGTGTATATATATCATGGTCAACAATTTTAGAGATAGACAAGTCGCCGTAACATAAACTTTTAAGAAATGGATAAGGATGCTTTACACCGTGTGATATATCCAAGAAAGCAACAGGCAGATTAACTATCATCTGACAAGTGTTCATGCTACATTTCATTACGAGGAGCTCTAAATGAGGGGCTGTTCAATTGTATTATTCAAAACCTCTGCCCTAGTTACCCAACAACGGGTAGCTTGTTGCATGTTGACTGGGTAGTAAGTGCTTTGTAGTACAGGGTTATGTTGTTCCACATGGATACTTATATTGAAGTTATTTTACTTTGTCGTGTGAAATGCGTAGAATTAACTGGTCTTGTGCCTCTGTATTTTACTACATATTTCGGCATTGTTGTATGTTGGTTATGACTGGAGTGTTTGTTGCTGAACATGTTATAAACATCCTTCAATGTACGTGGTACAGCTTGTTCTGAACATGGTTATTTTGAGAATGTGTGGTAGACTTTTTTTTAAATAAACTTTCTGGCTTGTTTTATGTTCTTACCCAACATCTTCCTTTGGGAACACTTGCAGGCTGAAAGTCCAATCGACAATTTCCTGAAATCACTTGGACTTGAGAAGTATTCTGTTAACTTCCAGGCAGAGGAGGTTTGGCTATTCCCTAAATCTGTCGAATATAGTTTTTCTCTGCCTATTTGGTTGACAATTGTCTTGCAGGTTGACATGGCAGCCCTACGTCACATGACTGAAAGTGATCTCAAGGCCTTGGGTATCCCGATGGTAAGTGCATTACATCATGTCAGATCTTGAATTTTGCTAAAGTTGGCTATTTCTTCACTTCTCACATCTGTCATCTTAAGAGTAACTTTAGTATGAAAAAATAGTTATATTTTCGTATATTCTACATAAACTGTAAACTCTATTGCTAAGTAAGTACACAGAAGTGTTAAAAAGCATGAGCTTAGACAATTTTGCTATGGAAATTGGGCTGCCTTAGAAAAATACTGCATGCACTTACATCTTTTTTTGTCTGATGACATGGTACGTAGTTATTGCCCAATTCGATGTGAAGTCATTGTTCGTCTGTGTTCTTTCTTGTACATATGTATAATTTGATTTGAGGTGCAAAGGTCAAGCTTAAGGTGTCTGTTCTTTCAGGGTCCTAGGAAGAAGATTATTCTTGCATCGGAACCCAGAGTTTCAGGGTCCTAGGAAGTTACAATGTAGAAAAACAGGGACATGGGGTAGGTTTTGCTCATCTGCAAGTTCGGCATATCTTGGAAAGGGTACATGTACAACAATGTGTGGTCTCTTGTAATGGCATGCATCTGTCCTAACATCATGCATCAAATTTGTTTAGGTTGTTTAGAACAACAAGACGTGGTTCAGGAAGGATGATGCTGTAAGCTTATTGGTCTGCTTGTCTGCTGTTATTTATATGATCTGCATGATTTGCTTGTCAGACCAGCTGATTAACTGATGTGATAGCTGCGGTAATACCATTGTATACTATTGTTAACGTCTCCATTTTCATTGGAGTGAAGCATTTAAAACATCTTTCAGAATCACACAGTTGAGAGAAATTGGGATTCTTCCATTGGTATTTCAGTGTTGATGTGCTCAATGGAAAGTTTTTTTATAGAGAATTTACCACATCTTCATTAAACATAGCACTGGGTTAAACATATGTCGACTTATACAACGGATATACAACTTGACTCCCAGTAGCATGGTCCTGCATGTGAAAGTATATTTTTTAATGCAAAATATGATTGTAGGTTTTGCTTAAAAAGATAAGGAAAATATGATTGGAGGAAGTATAACCCTTTGCATATGACTCGTTTACATACGGCCGAGCTGATGTTTTCTGTTCATGTCCTGCATCATTTTATTTTCTGTATATATAACCCCCTGTGTCATTATTCACACCAGGACCGCACATTTATTCATTAAAAGATTTCATGGCCAGGATTCATGAGTTGATGTTTTCAGCCTAATGAACGCCTGAAAATTCCAGGAGCTCGATTTTTGATGCAAACCGAAGGCCCGCAGATAGGAATGGCAACGGGTCTGCCCCCGCGCGGGGATTGCCTTTTCTTCCCCGTCCCCACGTTTGTGAAATTCCTCCATCCCCATTCCCCACCTTGGGGACTATTTTTCCCCGTTCCCATCACCCACCGGGTATAGTAGACCCACGGGTTCCCCACCCCCATCACAAATAGTAGACAAATCATGAAAATACCTCAGAAATTCAAGCTCAAAAATAAGTTAATACGTGCAGACTGCAGAGTCACAGAACCACACACTGACACACATAAGACATAACAAATACTTATGTTTGACTCACATAGTTCACACGATGACACCACCGAATCACGTGATTACCAGAAGGTAAGCAAACATTAGTGACGGGCGTAAATGCGTGCTTAGCTAAAATTAAGCAGGACAAGCTAAATTTGTGGGATATTACTGATACATGCGGGGCTCCGCGGGGTTCGGGTATGGGGACTGCTAGAACGCCCCCCGCCCCGCTTTCCCCATCGGAGAGCATGTCTTTCTATTAATACCCCCATGGGGATAAATTAGATACCACACCCGGCCCCTAATAGAGGAAAACCCCGTCGGGTTTTGGGTAAACGGTCTCCGTTGCCATCCCTACCCGCAGAATCGTCTGCAGTGAATGGTCATGTGATTTGGAATCTTGGATCCACCATTATTTGTTTTGTTTCTTCATTTCAAACTCTATGCGAAACCAATTTAAATGAGACATAACTTGCTAATAAAACACAAAATTTAAGGCTAAACTGAAATACTGGAATCTCTCACGAGACCATTACAAAACTCAACGGCATTAGCTTAGCGTGAAACTAAAGCGAGTGAATGTACAAATATAGAACCTATCCAGAGAAACTACATGTTCCCCTTACCCACAAGCGATAAGGGAGGTGGCCGTTCTTCTCCCTCATCCCGCTGCCCCTGGCTTGCTGCTTTGGATGCTCTGTTAGGGTTAGAAATTGTGTGTCACATGTTAGCGCTTCGATGGCGACGATCTTGACTGTTGGAATAATCTTTCCCCAGCCACAAATCCAACTTGGCAGTGTCCTTGGGGGAGCCGTCGGGGGACTAATGGAAATTGTCTTATGTCTCTCCGATGGTGAGGTTGATTTGTAGTTCTGCGACGTGGTGGCGGTCGTCGATGTGCAAGGGTGGACGACGGTCTAGGAGCATGGAAAGAGGGTAGAGGATGGCGGATATGCAGGTTTGCCTCAATGTGGTCAACGATAAGCGATAGATCAGTCTCGAGAAGCATGGAGATGATCCACGATTGACGCGCCCCAACAACATATGTTCCGCCGTCGATGGTCCATCTCTTCGACTCACATAACACTTCAGGTTGAGGGTGACGACCTACAATGGCGAGCGGTGATGATTGCACTTGCAAAAATATAACACTTGCAATTACCCTTTAAAAAACAATGCAAATGTTCCATGATAGACATGTATGTTTATTCCAATAAAAACGAGAAAGTTAATGCTCTAAACATGCAACAGATTTGGCACTCAATTTGTCTTCTTAAAACAACTCACCAGTATTTATATTTTTTCTACAAAAGATTGCACACAACCAAGGGGACACAAAAATGTACATTTTCTAAGTTTTCGTATTTCCAAGTGTTTTCGCATTTGTAAGAGCATGTCTAACAGGCCCCTTATAACCCGCTCACCCCGTAAAATTCCGGCGAGATACGGGGCAGGCGCGGTTTGGGCCGTCTAGCAGGCCCCGTATTCGGGCCGGCCCGTTTCGGCGGAATACGGGGCCTAGGAAATCCGCCCCGCCGCCCCCTACTTATACCGGGCGAACGTGCGAGTGAGGGGTTAACCCCTCACTCGCAACCCTAGCTCCGCCGTGCGCCGCCGCCTCCTCCATCCTGCTCCGGCGAGCAATTCCTCACTCCCCCGCGCCGCATTCCACCCTAGCTCCGGCATGGACGCCCGCCGCCGCAGTACCGCCTCGCCGGCGAGCGGATCGAAGCGATCCCGCTCGCCGGACAACGTGGAGGATGCTTGGCGGCTCCAATGCAAGAGATCCGCCGCCGGGAGCCGCCGTGCGGCCTGCAAGTACGATGGCGCCGCGTTCGTCCCGCCGAAGCTCCGTGAGTTCGCGCGGGGCGGCCGCTGGTACAGCGAGGACCCGCCGCTCAAGCCGATGAGCGGCCCCAAGTTCGAGGAGTGGCGCGCCGAGTGGGAGCGCCAACGCCGGGTGAAGGAGGCATGGAATGCGAGCATCGGGAGCACCATCGGCGGAGGTGCTCCGCTCGCCGGCGAGGAGGAGGAGGAGGACCAGGACCAGGACCCCGCCTTCTTGAAGGCGATTCAAGAGTCCCTCAAGGACGCCGCCGAGAGGAAAAGGGCGGAGGAGGAAGATAGGGCGGCGGCCATCGCCGCCGTGAAGGGCGGAGGCGCGGGAGGCGGAGGCGGAGGCCGACGGGTACATCATCGACCTCTCCGACTAGAAGTCGCGATCCATGATCGCGCATTTTGTATGTATATACGTCGATTCGTATGTATAGTCGACGAACTATGAATGAACAAATTTTCCGGGGTTTTAAATTTACGAATATACGGGGTCAAATACGAGGTCTGCTAGACGGAACGGTGTATCTACGAGCATTTTTTTTATACGGGACGAAAAAGTCGCGAAATACAGGGCAGAAAAGTAAGGGCCTGCTAGACATTCTCTAAGTGTTTTCGTAGAAGTACTCGTATTATTTTTCGCACCTAGAAGCATACTGTATCCGCATCCCTTGTTTGCATCTTCCGAATGCACATGCCTCGGCCGAGTCGCGTGGTCGGATTTAGCCTACAAAGGAGCTCTTTGTGGGCAGGCCCACCCATGTTACCAGGCCCAGAGGCCAGAGCACCGAAACAGAACCGAACCCTAGACTGCGAACCCTTCCGTGCGCTCTATATAACCCGGCGGCGCCGCAGCTTAGAAGCAGCTCTCCTCTTCCTCGTCTCCGGTCCCGGTAGAATCCCGTCCGTCTACCCGTTTGCGTTTGGGTTTTCTTGAGATCTTGTTGCGTTATTTCGCCTCTTCTTTGCGTTTTGTTCATCCTCGGTTTCGCTGGTTCAGCGGCGCGGAGCCGGCTTCGGCGGTGGCCGAGCGCCAGCTGACCACCAGCCACAAGCGAACCAGTCGATCATCTGACCGAGCGTTCTTCGGGGTTTCCACATACGGATTCGCTCTTGTCGAGATCTGACACATCATTCCGCTGCCGAATCCTCCCAATTTTTTCTGTGTTTTCTTGCAATCTTTGATCCGATTTTCCGTAGATCGAAGTGAGATGATTACCAGTTCAACCAGGTGTAAGTCAAGTGGCAGCGTGTACCCTATTCGGATGAGCTGCCGCGGTTACACGCCTGGGAGATAGATGCGCGCCCTTCGTTACATGCGCCGCGGCAACCCCCATCGCGGCTCGTGTACATCAGGGCTCCACATTTCAAAATCTTCATCGATTTTACCAGTGGCTGCGATTCAGTGATTAGTAACTCTCTCTATGGGAGAAATAAGCAGATGAAGGAATTTTATTTACGTGAAATTTCCCCTTTTTTCTGTGCCATTAACGAGACGGAAGTTGAACGGCAGTTCTCTTCGTTGCCCCAGAGCCACAGAGAGCATAATGACACTAAGAACTTTGACTTCAAACACATCAATCGATTAGGAAATGTTCGAAGATTTTCGATGACGACTTCAAAGGAAGCACCAATCGACTGGACATGTGCAAAGATTTTCGATGACGAGTTCGAAGCAGTGGGTAGAGATTTTCAATTACAAACTGAGTTGTTTAGTTCTTCACACTTTGCCAAATATTGTTAAATCTGGCAGGAAATTCGAAAAAGAATCACTCTATGAACCAAATACCCGTTCCAAACTGCCCCAGCTTAGGCATCGAAAATTCTTGTCCACGCATCAAATACCCATTGCAGCCAAAATGATCCAAAAACTGAGACTGATTTAGATTCGGTTTACCTCGATAGATAATGGGTAGTGCTAGGAATCCTTCGCGGCATATTTTTCTTCCGGACACGTTTTTTTTTTTTTTTTTTTTTGCTAAAATCCTGAATTTGCTTCAAAACAGCTCCGCTTTAGCTTCATTGAAGCAAAAAAAAATAGGTTCGACAAAAAAAACAAAAAAAAACAAGTTGAACACAAATAGGGGACTTGAAAAGCAGAAGTTATGTAGGCTGTTTGAGAGAAGAGTACGGTGGGTTTTCACATAGCTAGATATGAAAAGAGACCCTAAAGGGCTAAAGAACTCTAGCTTTGAAGTTGGAGTTTGCAACTTCAAAACTACAGGTTTTAGCCCTCCTGCTGGTGGGCGCTTCATCTGTCTATCATATGTTTTGCTTGGCTTTGTCTCGAACCAAGGAGGCATGATGGTGTGCGTGTGTAGACGGCAGAGATTACAAGCCGGCACCGAAAGGGAGTCACTTCTATTCTCGATTGGATATAGATGGGGAATCTCTATATACCGTCTTTTTTTGACAACCTCTCTAAAACGCATACTAGAAAATTCCACAACTTTGTGCTATTGAAGCTAAACAGACCTCGTCGTAGATGTTGTAGCAATAATGATATACTAAAGTATCAAAACAACAGAACATTTGCACAAAAAGTTAATACTATCTTAGCATCGTCAACTACTTGGTGGTGCACCGTCGACAACATCCCAACTCCAGCTAGAAGCGCCGTCACTTGCTTCTTACAACACCCATCACTGATTGCAGCGAACCGTTTGAAGAACTACCGCTAACTGTTTGTAGCACCATAGGTAATCGCTTGCAGCACAGTCGATGATAATTTGCAGCTCCGCCGCTCGTAATTTGTAGCATTACTGTTGACCAATTGAAGCTCTAGCATGTGCTCTTTGCAGCTTTGGCATCCGCACTTTGCATCATCAGGAAGCCAAGGACGGCCTGTAGTGGCCTTCTGCCGCGCCCAACCGATGTTGCATGAGCAGGAACTTTGTAGCCTCCATCTCAATGATTGGTTGCATGAGTACAATATTGTCAGGGTTTCGTCATCTGCACGCATGTTGGGGATGGGAAGGAGGTGTAGGGGTGCTGCCCCTCGACTGTGTGTGATTGCCCTCCAGCGAGACTACCCATGCGGCGACGTGAGCGTCCTTGCTGGTGTGGATGCCAGCACGACGCGTGACGACCTCGCATGATGAGGGAGGGGGCTAGCTCGATCATGCATGGGCAGAGCCCCACCTTGTTTTCGATGCGCGCCTCAATGGCACCGACAAAAGGGGAGTGACATGGGTGGAGATGCAGGGCGGACCTCGCGGTGGCGGCAGCCATGGCCGCACCTCGCGGTGGCGCGTAGATTCCGGTACGGAAGCCCGTGGCGCACCGCGGTGGCAGAGTCCAGTGAGGATGCCCCATGGCGGCCTCCATCTCCAGCGGTAACGCCATGGCGACCTGAGATTTGAGATAGATGTCGTGTCGTTCCTCAGGGAAGACGAGGCAAAAAAAATTCAACCAAACGGGGGAGTTCCACGGAGAGAGGAAGGAAGGGAAGAGTGAAGGGAGGAGAAGGCTGCCAACACCGGAGTTGAGGGCGGTGGGTTTGGTGCCCGCTGGAGGGACAAGAGGTGGGGGAGGCTTAGCACCAGCGCGGCCAGCGACGGAAAAAAAAGGATAAACACATTTGATTGGGAAGAGATTAAGGAAAAGAGGAAAGTGGGTGAGACCCACGTGCTCATGCACCAGTCACGTGCTAGCTTCGAAGGATCCGACCACTGCTGATCCGGAGGTGTTTTTTTTAGAGAAACGTGGGCTTATTGATCACATAATCATAATGCCATTACAAAGTATCTCCTGGATACACTCTGGAGCAACTCCACGCTGCACTGAGAAAATAAGAGACTCACTACACTTAGCCAAACAATGAGTAGAGCCGTTTAAACCACGGGTTACATGACGAAAGGTGCAAGAGGTGAAGGACCTCACGAGCTGCCTAATATCACGTATTACAGGACCACATAATGAACGATTGTCAGTCCCCGCTGTCACCCGTTGCACCACCGAGAGACAATCAACGCTCACCAAATACATACCTACCGGCGGCGGAGACATCAGAGCACTGAAGAAGTAGTCTCACGCCTTTGGTTAGAGGTAGGTTTGTAAAGATGTGTCACAATCATCTGAATATAAGCCAAGATCTTTTCCGCAACACACCTTCGATGCATCAACGGTTCTCCATCTCGAACTTTATTCCTAGCATGCCAGATATGCTACAAAGTGGTGGTCAACACTGTAGCTTCCATGGCTGAGGCACACCCCAAAGAAATCCAAAGTCCATGCTCAGGTGGAAGTGAAGAACTTCCGACGAAGGCTGAGGGTATGTTCAGACGATACACTGTCCTAGACTTCCCGCGCAAATTGACAGAAGAGGATTGTGTGTTGTATGGATTCATGGTGGCCACAGAAGAAGCATTCAGCTGCAACATCAGGGATATGCCTGGCCTGCAATTGGTGGCCACTTTGAAGGCAGTCATGTGCAAAGCGCCAAGTTGTGATTTTCATTTTCATTTTCCCTGGAACCTTGGCTGCCCACAGAGCCTTCCATAGTTTTGCATCGCCTTCATGATCAGAAGATAAACCCCCTTTGGATATACTTCGCTGTTCACAAAACTTTTTGCCAATCTTGCTAGATTGTAGCCCGATGGGACCGTGTATGTGCCGAAGCGAGTGTGTGGCCAAGAATCACCGCCACGATGGCTAATCGGAATCTGAAGAATCTTGGACGCCGCCTCCTCAGAAAAAATGGGTCAAGATCATCTTCGCTGACCCGGAGGTTGTGATCAACCCAGCCTTCGGAGGATTAAATCCCTTTCCATACCTAATTCCTAATTCCAATGGTTACATGTTGCGGGGAGTTCAGTTTTTTCTGCAAAATTGCTCCCTTTGTTCCATAATAAATGTAGACAACATTTTTAGGGAAAATAACTTAAGCCACCATGGCTGGTACATCATCATTCCACAAAATAACCTCATTTGCATTACATGATTTTCCTACAAAGGCTAACATATGGGCAACCTTGTTTGCATTTCATCTACACGCTCGTACTCCCTCCGTTCTGAAATACTCTGCATTCTACGCCTAAAATTTATTCTGAAATACTCTACATTCTAGCTTTTACTTAAGTGTACATCTAGGTTTTATGTTTAGTCAAACTCTTTAAACTTTGACCAAATATATAGGAAAAAGTAGTACTACCTCCGTTTCAAGGAATAAGGCGCACGCGCATTTTCAAGACGAACTTTGACCATAAAAATTGAGCAACAAAATCTTGATTATATTATATGTAGTTAGTATCGTTAGATTCATATTGAAGAACACTTTTACTAATTTCATAAAAAAATCTTTATCTATTTAAAGTAATTCTTGGTCAAATAAAAAACACGTAAAACGAGGACGCCTTATTTTTTGAAACGGAGGTAGTAGCATTTATGACACTAATTTAGTATCCCGAGATTCGTTTTGAAATGTAGTTTCAAATTATACCAAAATCTCATTATATATGTTGCTACTTTTTTTTCACGGTTGGTCAAAACTTAAAATGTTTGACTTAGTACAAAAGTTAGAAGTACACTTATTTGTGGACGGAGGGAGTAGTCAACAAGAATACGAAAACGAAGTGTTCCTCCTTTATCAATTAGATGTCACTATTTCCAATGTAGCTTGGATTTGATGTTTACCAATTTAAGTAGTACTAATAAATGCACTACTAATTTATCTGATTTTTCCTAGAATGTAGACTAACAGAGACCGGAGGGAGTACTTCTGTAGTAGAAAACCATGACTGATGTCTGATTTTCAGATCATCAATTGAAGCTGCTAGCTGGGAGAATCTACCTGGCCGGTTCATTTGATCAATAGGAAGGAGTAGCTTTTCTTAAAAAGAATCTGGGCCGACAGTAGGACACTAGGACTGATCTTCGCCTGTACATTTGTCACATCGGGCCGGCCCATAAGCAGAATTTGCTGGCCGTCGCCTCAACGCTCCTCCGCCAACCACGGTCGTCGCCGTCGCCCTCACAGCAGACACCACTCCCCTCCCGGCCTTGTTTGGAAACAGTGGATTCCAGTGTTTTGAAGTGTATAATACAGCGTGTTTTTGGTGAATACACTTCCGTCACCCAATTCCCTTTCTCCTACCCAATACTCTCACACCACAATACTCTCCACCCAATCCCATCGTTTGGCACACAGGGATTAATCTGATCGCATTTGAACACAAACTGGGAGAAAATGGCATGTTGCATTGTGAAGTAACAAAAATCAAAACTGTATACCATTCTGTTCATACGGATTAATCTGATCGCATTTGAACACACCGGAGTGAACGTCAGCCTTCCAACATCCAGGAGGCGACGGCCAGGAAGCGGCCGAGTGGAGCGGCGGTGGCAGGCGGCGTTCGAGGCGACGGCGAGGAGGCGGTGGGATCTGGCGGCCGAGGGACTGCAGAGAGGATGGTGGAGGTAGATGGACAGTGGGATCGACCGGCGTCAGGGAGCTCCGCTGCAAGAGCTCGCGCTGCCCCCGCGAGACGGCGAGAGGTCGCTCCGCCGCCGCGAGTGTAAAAAACGCGTCGCCCACCTCGCGTCTGGAATACCCGTCGACCCGACGTGTATTTGGATTTTCTCTCGGGCTTACACGCCTCAATACCGGGCTGCCAAATGGGCTGTAGCGGGTATTTCCGAGTAACAGGCTGGGCCGGTAATATACACGCGAATACCCCTAGAACCCGGGCTGCCAAACGAGGCCTCACGGCAGGGCTGTCGCTTTTCCATGATGGCTAGGTGGGGGGCTGGGGGCGGACGGTGCCTGCGTCGACAATAACGCCTCTGGTACACAGATCTTCCCTTCCGCTTCCGCTGCTTAGGCACTTCTTCATCCGAGCAACCTGACCACGGAAAATGAAGTATGCGCCAGCAACGGATCGATTGATACGAAGTGCCCAGGTCAGAACACAGAGTTCCAGGAACTACAGTTAAGTTGGCAATTTCAGTACTGTTTGCATTTTTTTTCTGCTATGCTAGCCATGTAGTAAACCGGTCTCTGTCCGTATTCCCTAGAGCTGCTGAAGCCGGTCTTTGCATTTTTCTTCAGAGTCATTTTCATGTGTTTGCTGGTTGTGATTGCGTATCAAGCCTGCCGCTCGATTCTTTGGGGTCGTTTTCGTCGGTGGGTAAACACCACAACACAAGTGGCTTTGCTCAGTTTAATACTCCACTCCCCAGCTTTTGTTTTGTCATCTCCTATCAAAATACTTGTTTAGAAGTATACTAGTTTGACGTTGTAACATAAGCAAACCAGAGAAAAAAAACATGAAACAAGAATTAGTTGTCACCATGATCAATACTATTTGATTGAAATTTAAACATGTAAGGGGCAGATAGAATCCTAATTACCTTATGCTGAATCGAGTCCAGTTGGACCTACTCGTCCAGGAGACATGGCAACACGATGAAACATCAGTGCAGTAACAGGAGGATTGGTGCAATAGTTCCTGCACTAGTTTAAACTATCACCCTTTGCTGAATTTTTACATTAGTTCGAGCACTAATCTTGCCTGAATACACAATAACTTGAATACAATATATTCATCTCTCTTAGCTGTCCACATGTACTGGCTTGAAGTTGCCAAGAAAGAGGGCAAGGTTGCCACCTAGAAAATATTCATTGACTTGCTTTTAGTAAGTCTACGCCATCACTATTAGACCATCAGTGTAGTAGGCATTTCATGGTCCCGAGCCATCACGTGTAGATCTTGGTGCTAATTTTCCACAAATAATGCAGAAGGGAATAATTTCATCTTGGACGCGTCTTCCTCAGTGGGGCCATCAACGACTTGATAACACAAGTGCTGCTCAGTGGACAAGAGTGCTTCTTTAGCACCGCTGTTCCTTAGCTATTGCTTTGCCGGCTGCCATTACAAGAGCACTGATACAGCTGTGTACTTCAATACCTTCGTTTGATAACTTGCTTGCTCACCTTGTCTCCAACCATGGCCTTGGCTTTCGCTGGTAAAGCTGTGGCTGTCTCAGCTATCTCTGCGATTGTCCGCAAGTCTTTTGAATACCTGGAGAAGTATACAAAAGCAGAGGGGATGAAGTCGGTGAAGGAGAAGCTGGAGAGGACTCTCCCACAGGTGCAAGTAGTCTTTGATGCCATCGATATGGAGCTGGTGAGGGACCAAAGCGAAGCGCTTGATGCATGGCTTTGGCAGCTCAGGGATGCTGTCGAGGAGGCCGAGGATGTTCTTGATGAAGTGGAGTACTACAAGCTTGAGAGAAAGGTGAAAACTCGAGGTAATAAGGCGAGTAGTTCTCTGTACAAGTGTAAGTGGATGTTTATCCAACAGTTCAATACTATGCTTAAGGTTGGTACTTATAAGAAAATGGTAGATGCGATGAAGAAACTTGATGAGGTTGCTGCTTCTGTGGAGCGTTTCGTACTACTCGTGGATCGTTTTGGTCCATCGAGTTTGAGGCACATATGTCATCAGGAAATTGGTAATCCTCGCGAGACTAGTTCTTTCTTGGTTGATGAAACAATTATTGGCCGTGACACTGAGAGAGATCTGGTAGTTGAATGGTTGGTCAAGCAAGAAAGTGATGATATTCAAAATCACGACGGTTGCAATGTCGCCACTTACGCTATAGTTGGCATAGGAGGCATGGGCAAGACGACACTAGCACAAGCAATCTACAATGACCAAAGAGTGAAGAAATACTTTGATCATATTATATGGGTGTGTGTCTCCAATGATTTTGATGTTCATGGTCTGACAAGAAAGATTGCACAAGAAATGACTGGACGAGGTACCGATATCACTTGTCTAAATACACTTCAAGAGATTATCAGAGGGAAGCTGAACTCCAAGAAATTTCTGCTTGTATTTGATGATGTATGGAATGATGAGAGAAGAACTGACTGGGAGAAGTTAGTTGCCCCTCTGAAATTTGGCCAAAAGGGAAGCAGGATCTTATTGACAACTCGAATGCAATCTGTTGTAGACATTGTTGAAAGAGTAGTAGGAGCAAGAACTAAGTCTTTGAGATTGGGGGGTCTACGGGATAACGATCTTTTGGCACTTCTGAACAAACATGCATTTTTTGGATTAAATCCTAATGAGTATGTGAACTTGCAAGATATTGGAAAGAAAATCATTAAGAAGTTGAGTGGAAGCCCTTTAGCTGCGAAGGTATTGGGTGGGCTGTTGAACAACTCTATGGATAGTATATACTGGAACCGAATGTTAAAAGAAAATATCTCTACTATAGAGCATGGTAATGAAGGTGTCATGAAAGTTCTAAGATTAAGTTATCACCATCTTCCCCCGTATCTACAGGCTTGCTTCAGATACTGCAGCATGTTCCGCGAAGATTATAGGTTCACGAAAGATGAACTGGTTAAGTTTTGGATGGGCTCAGGACTAATCCAGCTATCTGTAGATGAAGATCAGATGCCAGAGGATGTGGGAGAATATTATTTGGGCATGCTGACAAGGAAGTCTTTCTTTGAACTGCAGTCAGAAGAGTCCAGTGATATGTGTAATCGTGGTGAGGTTTCTCATGAATACTATGTGATACATGATTTATTGCATGAGCTAGGGCGTGCCGTTTCCAAAAAAGAATGTATCAGAATTTCCAGCAATGATTATGGTAGTATTCCAAAAACAGTTCGCCATGCAATAATTACAGTGGAAAACCATAGACTGTTCACAGATTTCTCTGCACTAAAGAAACTGCGTACCCTGGTTATATCATTTGGTAACACAACAAAGAAAAGGGATCAGTGGGTTGTACTGGAAAAAGTGCTACAAGTAGCAAAAAAATTACGGGTTCTGCGAGTGCAGAGATCCTCACTTTACAAGCTGCCTGATGCAGTTGGTAATTTAACGCACCTTCGTTATTTGTATCATCGGGGACCGCTGAAGGAAGTGACAAAATATTCATTCTGGCGTCCTTGCTGGTTATACAAGTTATATCATCTCCAAATGATACAGTTGAATAGATGTTTGTTACTATCCTGGAAACTTGGAAATTTGGTTAGTCTGAGATACTTTTCTGGTCACCTAATTGGATATCCAACTTTTATTGGAGACGTAACTTCTATTCAACACTTGGATTTTGATGTCCCACCTCGCCATGGTTTCCTGGCATGTGAGCTTGAGAACCTAAAATGTCTCCGTCATTTATATGCCCGTGGGCTTGAAAATGTCAATGCACGGGAAGCTACTTTGGCCAAGCTGTGTGAAAAGGAAAATCTCATTATGTTGTCACTCACTTGGCATAGTGGCCAACTTGAAGCAGATACAGAGGAACGAGTACTCAATAGCCTTGAACCTCACATAAATCTTGCCAAGCTGAAGATTGAAGGATATAATGGTATGAGATCTCCGAGTTGGATGGAAAATCCCATGCTCACCAACTTGACATACATTTCACTCTCATGCTGTAACAACTGGCAACACCTTCCACCTCTAGGCAGGCTACCTTCACTCAAGTATCTCTACCTAGCAGATATGGATGCAGTGAAAATAATAGAAGATTCATTTTATGGCTGTGACAGTACTTTTGCCTTCCCATCTCTCAAGTTGCTCTCAATTGAAAGTCTTCCATCGCTAGAGGAGTGGGTTGAAGTGGAGGGTATGATTATGTTTCCGCGGCTCGAGGAACTATTCATTAGAAGATGCAGGGTATTGAGAAATATTCCAGCATTACCATCTAGTCTTGCCTATCTTGAAATAAGTGACGTTGGTTTGTCTACTCTTCCTGCAACTTATCATTCTAGTCAAACAGCAGTACCCCAAAAGCCATTACGATCCCGGCTGAAGATCTATAATTGTTCAAACCTAGTCACACTAGGCCAAGAGTACTGTTTTCTCTGTCTTGAGGAATTAGACATTCAGTATTGTGGAAATCTGTTGTATCTGCCAATGGATCGGTTGCAGGCACTCCCACTTCTCAAAAGTTTGACAGTGCTGGATTGCCCAAAGCTGATGGCACCGCAGGCAGATATCAGTTTGCCATCGTCTATCAGAGAGCTTTATATTGCTCGATGTGGTTTTTACAGCACTTGTCTACTAAACACCCTGTGCAGACTCACTTGCCTTACTACTCTGCGTTTATATGATTGTGCGATAGCAGCTGCCCCACCTGAAGATATCAGTTTGCCATCGTCAATACGGAAGCTTCATATTATTTCATTTGGTGTTTATGAGACCTGTCTTCTCAATTCCCTGTGTAGTCTCACTTCCCTAAGTACTCTTTGTTTAAGTAATTGTGCGATGACAACCCTTCCATCTGCAGAAGTTTTTAGGAGTCTCAGATCTGTGCAGCATTTGGAAATTGTGCGCTGCAGCGAGCTTTCTGGGTTAGATGGAATAGAAGAACTCGCATCCCTCACGGAGTTAGTTGTCGATGGATGCGAGAAGCTTCTTAGCATATCGTCTCCAGAAATGTTTCAAGTTTCTGATCCTAGTCAAACTGCTAGTGTCTTTCCTTCACACCTTGGAAGACTTCACAAGCTGAGAATCAGCAATCCATTTCCCTTGCAATGTGAGCCGTTGAGAAGAGCCAACTCAGTTAAAGACTTGACTATTCATAGCGGCTCTAGATGTTTACCTGAGGAGTGGTTGATGCAAAACTGTAACCATCTTAAACACCTGGGAGTGCTTGATGCTTCTCAACTGGAGTGTGTACCTTCAATCATGGCAAGGCTCACCTCCCTCGAAACACTGGAATTTAAAGGAGCTATACTGATCCAGTCACTTCCAGAGCTGCCTGCCTCCTTACGAGTTTTACAATTCCTCGGTTGTCACCCTGTACTGAAGCAACGATGCAGAAAGAGAAGAGGTTGTGACTGGCATAAGGTTGCTCACATCCCTTATCTGCAGATTGTACAGGATTCTCGATCATCATATTCCTGGAATTCCAACTATATTCTGCCTTGATTCTTGTAAAACTCTGCCCTATATGTAAGTCTTCCCCTCTTTTTCTCTGTTATGTAGTATTCATTAGGGCTATGTTGATATGTTTACACACTTAGCACCATACGCCATGGAGCGAAGTGTTCCGATTTTTTTTACTTTACGGTTCAGTATACATTTTCTTGGGTAGTTGGGTGTGTATTTATTCATAGTCAGAACAGTGAGAATGTTACTTTATCGTTGAGAATAATATCCTATCGTGTTCTATAACTTTTTGTCCCCACTAGTGCACCGTGTGTTCTGATAGTATGTGATTCTTCGTCCTAGCTAGATATACATTGTGACGATTAGACAACTAACAATAGCTGAATATCTTCATGAAAGTTGATAATATCTCTTTTTTCCTATCCATTTACAATGTTTGCTCTAAGCGTTGCGCACACATTTGCTGCTTCCAGGTATCGGGTGTTCACACTAACGTGAATGTGATCCCTCGGCCTTTCTGGGCGCCAAGATCACCTCCGGCGACACGCTGCTACTCTGGGCAGCCACGTTCGGCACCGCGACGACCTGCCCGTTGGAGCACGGCGTCGACCGGACTCCGATGACGACACCCCGCTCCACAAGGGTACGCATGGGGCAACTCGCGCGCTGGCCTTCCGCCGTTCCGCGTGTTTGCGTCGCCGGCGTGCACATTTATTTTGTCGCTGCCGAATCGACGCTTGCGTGCGAGGATGACAAATAGGAGTGCGCGTGGGCAGCGGCAATGCCAACGGCAACGGAGGAATGACAGGGGGCCTGGACTCCCGAGCGGCTTCAGACGAGCAACTGCTGCCGGAGGAAGCTCCGCCGTCGCCAGCAGACTACCCGAGGAGCACCAGGGTGCCAAGGCTCATCTACTCTGCGACTCCATCGAGCTCGGAGACCACCAGAGGGAAGGGGATTTTTCCTTTTTTGAGGAGTTGGCAATTGTTTGGCTGTACTCCCCCTTCTATTTAGTCTACATTTAAAAAAAAAAAAGATAAATTAGTGTTATATTTATTAGTACTGAGCAACCAAGCCAAGCTACATTGAAAATAGCAAGGAAAACCACTTCGTTTTCACTGTTGTTGTTGATTTAAAATTAGAATGTAGAGTATTTTAGAATAAATTTTAAACCTAGAATTTAGAGTATTTCAGAACGGAGAGAGTAATTGATAATTGTGGTTCAACAGAAATTTGCAAGAGAAGCCCATATGTGAGTCTACCTTGACCGTTCATGTCAATGGAATTTTACTAGTGTTCTTGTTACTCCCTCCGATCCATAATTATTACGTCAAATTTTAGTTCAAATTACCTTCAATTTAAAATAAACAACCAACACTTATTATGGATTAGAGGGAGTACAATGTACTATGGATAATGATTCTAATCCCCCGGAGGCACGGGCGACTTGCAACCTCCGGGTCGGGCGTCGTCCGATGCTCCGCATCTTGTGGACCTGCTTCTTCCGCGTGTGACACGTCTCGGTGAAGGGCCCACCAAACAGCACCGCATCTCCTCCTCCACTCGTTTCCCATACCTTATCCTCTCCCTCTCTGTTTTTTCTACAGGCAACGGAGCGGCTGAGGCGGAGCAGAGGAGGCCGGCCATGGAGCCTCACGCACGAGCTCGGGCCGACGCGCCCCAGCCCCGCGCCGCCGCACCCCAGCCGCCGCCGCCGCGCCGGACACCCCGCCGCCGTGCCCTAGCCCCTGCTGCTCGTCCACCAAAGTCCAGCGCGTCGCGCCCCGAGCCACTACTCCACGGGCACGCCCCACCCACCGAGCTGCTCCTCCGCCCGCGCTCGCCGCCGCAGTGCCTCTCTCGTCGGAGCACCGCTGTCACGCCGTTTTCCCGCAGCCATGTCGACCATCGGGGCCGCTACCAACCCCCGTCGCCGGAGATGCAAAGGCCGGCCGCCGGTGCTGCAACCTCGTGTCGGCGGAGCTGCAAAGGCCGGCCGCCCCCAACCTCCTGTCGCCGGAGCTGCAAAGGCCGGCCGCCCCTGCTGCAATCTCCTGTCGCTGGAGCTGCAAATGCTGGCCGCTGGAGCTGCAAAGGCCGGCCGCCGCTGCTGCAACCTCCCGTCGCCGGAGCTGCAAAGGTCGGGCGATGGTGCATCCGGCGGATGCGGTCGGTGGAGCGACGAGCGTTGTGGGGCGCTGCTGCTAGGAGCAGGTGGTGGTCATTGCAGGGTGCGGCCATGGCTGGACGGAGCTCGCCAGCAGCTGGAGTTGGGTGCTTCGAGCGATGGGCTGCAGGGTTATGAGCGTTGTGCGGCGCTGCTTTTAGGGGCAGGTGGTGGTGCTGCAAGGAGCTGCAAAAACATCCTCGCCGGCAGCGGTCGTAGCGGGACGAAGCTCATCGACAGCCGGAATCGGGTGCTTCAAGCGATGAGAACGGGAGCTACAAGAGTTGTGCGGCGCTGCTGCTAGGGGCAGGTGGTGATGCTGCAAGGAAGGGCAACGGCGCTGCTGCAAGGGTCTTCGTCACCGGCGGCGGTCGTAGCTCGTCGGAGCTCCGGGCGGCACCGAGTGCGTCCATGGCCGTTCCTCACGGTGGTGTTGCTGCAAGAGGATCATGCGCATGGCGGTGCTGCGAGGCTCAGGTGGTGATGGCGTGACCGGTGTGCGGCGAAGATTCATATGGTGTTTGTCGTTGCTACTTTTTGTGGGCTATGGTGGTGCTACCGGCCATGTCCGGCGGTGCTACCAGCCATATTGGTGGAGCTGCAGAGTCATGTTGCTACAAACGGTGTTGCTACAAACGGTTGACGTCGTTGCTGCGACGAAGCAAAGTCGGAGGACATGTCTTTCCTTGTCTATTTCTAGGCGAATCGTTTTTTGCTTCAATGAAGCAAAAGCGGAAGGTTTTTTTGCTGCGACGAAGCAAAGTCTAAACGAGTAATCGAACCGTTTTTTGCTTCAATGAAGCAAAAGCGGGATCTTTTTGCTGCGACGAAGCAACATCAAGATTTTTGGCTGAAAGTGGACACGTGGCGCTCAGGGAAGCAGGAGGCTGGAACGATTCTAGCCTCCGGAGGATCCTCAGCAGTATCCATGTACTATTCCCACTGTTGGTTTTTTGATAAATGATATGTCGTCTTAGTGGGTTCTCAAACCCTAGGCCCAATTATGATGGATTTTTGCACCTCCTCCCCTCATTGTACGACGCTCCTATACACCGACCATAGCACCGCGATATGGGCGCGCCGCCGTACTCGTGACGCTATGTACTTTCCCTTTCGCTCCTATACACCGACCGTAGCGCCGCGATATGGGCGTGCCGCCGTACTCGTGACGCTATGTACTTTCCCTTTTTTATTTTAGTTATTAAGAGTTTTTCTTTTTATCCTTTTTTATTTTCCATTTTTACTCTTCTGAAATTATTATTAAAATACTAGTTATTTATTTTATTTTATGTTATGTTATTTTTTTGTTTTAAAAAAATAAATATTTTTCAAAAACATCAACATTTGTTTTCACAAGTATGAACCTTGTCTAAGACACACGATCACTTTTCGGAAGCCATGGTTACCTTCTAAACCCTTGTGATTTTTTTAACTCGTTCAAATCCGTGAATGTATTTTTGAACCCCGTGAACATTCTTTTGAAAACCTCATGAACATTTCCTTGAATTGGTGAAACCTTTTGTCTCTAAAACGAATATTTTCTTTTGAACCACTAGATTTTTTTGTTGAACATTGACATAGGCATCCCCAATGGACCTGCCGAAGATAGTACCCGGGGTTTACTGAAGGCCCACTACCCGAAGAATAAGAAGATTCGGAAGCCCACGATATTGTTAAGGAAAGTTAGAGTTGTAATAGGAAGCATTATTTGTAATCTTGCGGGATGAGTTAGAAACCTTCCCGAACTCTGTAACTTGTACAACACGAATCCCTCGGCTCCGCCTCCTATATAAGGGGGAGTCGAGGGACAAAGAAAGCATCGAATCATTGTCTCTCAAATCCTAGTTTTCATAATCGTCGAGTACTTTTCGGCTGAAACCTTCGAGATCTACTTGCCCTCTACTTCCAACTAAACCCTAGTCTACAACCCGTAGGCATTGACAAGTTAATACCTTGTCAATTGGCGCCGTGTGTGGGAACTAGAGGCGTCAAGGATACGATTTCGATGGCACGTTCAAGATCGTCGACTTCACCAATCGCAAGCAACGCGATGGATCGAGGTAAACAGATCGCAACTGGTCTTGTCGATTTTGTTCCTCACCCGCTGTAATATCCCAGGTTTTGAGACGATCGAGGGGTAGATTTTAGAAAGGGATGTGCATTGCATTGTAAATTACGGGGAAATTTCGCGCTTTTAAAACAAAACTGCATCGAAGGGGGACAGGTTTCTCTCTCGACATCCTACAGGGTTAGGGTTTCGAGAGTGCGATGAACTTGTTCCTACTTGTCTAAATTAGGGTTTTGAGAACAGAGTAGTGATATTGCATTGAAATCTTAAGTTGCATGATTGAATTACAAGTTAAGTGTTTGAATGAATATAAACCAAATTTGAATTTGAATTTCAAATTCAAACATCAAATGATTATCAAATAATTCAAATTTGAGATAATTTAACAAACAATTATCATTAAGCAAGAATATAAGTAAT
Source organism: Lolium perenne (assembly GCF_019359855.2). NCBI lineage: Eukaryota > Viridiplantae > Streptophyta > Magnoliopsida > Poales > Poaceae > Lolium > Lolium perenne. Next base: position 197,135,046 of record NC_067245.2, read on the forward strand.
ACAACAATTACATTAAGCTCATTAAGGAAAACTTGAGCTTTATTGATAATCACACACATAATACATTGTCTTTACAATATTCAGAATTGAATTAAGAAATTACAACACATTACATGAAATGAATAAATGCAAAAAGAAAAAGGGAAATTACAAGGTATTCAAATGACCTAAACTACATTGTGATCTTCATGAATTCTTTAAGATCTTGAGTTCATCTTGAGCATCAACTTGATCCCTGCACACAAACACAAAGAAAATAAAACAAGTGTTATGCCAGGTTAGAAAGCAAGGAACTTGAGCAGATATGCTCAACACTGCCGCAGCTGATCTCTCCACAGCACAAGTCCCAAGCTGGACTTGCACACACACACAACCAGGCAGCACACAAGGCTGGTGTGCATGCTCAACAGCACACCAGGGTTACTGCATGCTTTACACACACTCAGTGACCAGGGGAGGAGTACAGCAAGGCTGTCGACCATGAAGGAAATGGAGAGGGCAAGTATAAAGGGTTTCCTGAAGCAAACCCTAGCTCATTCCATCGACAGCAGCCTCACAGAGTAAGTCACAAGAACACAAGAACACAAGAACAGCTTGAACAGCCACTGCTGTTCAACACAGTTTCACCACCACAGCACATAACCAAGAAGCATCAAGCCACAGGGAGGAGCAGGGCAAGCCAAACAAACCACCAGAAGCAAAACCTCTACACCAACAATCAAATTCTAGGAGCTGGAGTGAGGTATACAAATCATCATGAACAAACCAGATGGTTTTGTTCATATATAAGCATATGCACCAATCACACACAAGCAAAAGGGTGTGATACCCAAATTTTGTCATCATCTGGCTACTAAGCCATATGGTGCAAGCAAGGGTAGTAAGGCCACTAGTAAATCATCTAATGGGAACAACAGCTATGAAAAACAATGCATAACTGAAGAAATCCAGCAAGAGATGAAAGCACAAGCTAGCCTAGCTACACACTTAGCACCTAGAGCTAGTCAGGCCATCAGCCATAGACAAATCCTTGTCTATTTGATTTCAACATCAAGGGCTACTGGCAATCCAATAAATGGATTACCCAGAAAGCATTTGGTGAGCCACAGCAAGCCAATAAGAGGGGAGCTACCCTAGGGCAGCATATGACTACTGCCAGGGTCACCTCAACCCCTAAAACAGCCAAACCACCAAGCCAAGCACAAATATCATCACCCAGATTGGGTTCAAAGTGGAGCTAGGGTTCCCAACCACTGTTGGCATCCCTCTAGCCCAAGCCAATCAATTGATATGATCATCACTGTATCACAGTTCACATCATTTATCCATCAAACAAAGCAAGGTAATACAGATAAATGAATTATACAAGTAACCAAGTCACCAGAACCATGCACATGATCCAGAGGATCACTGCAAGCATCAATTGATGCTTGAGCAAGCACCAGCACTAATCTGTGCCACACACATACACAGAGATAAGTAACAGCAAGGCACAGGCAACAGGTAAGCAATCCAATGACCAACTGTTGAGGATCACATGATCATCAAAGCTTGCTATAGCATGCCAGTGTATGTTAGGGCATCACTGAGCAACAGAGCATGGACAGATAATTAAATGGCCACAGTTAACCAACAATTGCTTCACAGATAAACAAATGGATGAATTGTAATTGTACCCAGAAGCACATCAAATACATGATGTATCACTGGATCAAACTAGACATGAATGGCACACACATATAATTAAGCCATCACAACAACCAGAGCCACTAAGCAAGCAAATTGATTTAACTGTAACATGACCAGTAGTAAATTAGCAAGCCATGAGCATTACAAGATGCTCATGAGCAAGCAGATATGAACACACTTGAGCATCTGGCGAGCTAAGTAACAAGAACAGAGCTACAGAGGGGAAATTAAGCAAGTAATCGATAGTATAGCAAGAGCTGCACACAGCAGTAACGCAAGCTCTGGCATGGCCATGGCGACCATGGCCAAGGCCAGAGAGCAGAGAGCCAGCAATATGCACATAGCAAGCAAGCACAGCAGCCATGGCCAGCAGAGCAGCAGCAACAGCACGGCAGGCCCTCCACGAGGAGGGAAGCCATGGCCAGAGCTCGTAGAAGCGGAAGAAGAACAAGCACAGGGGGTAAGAGAGAGGTGGCGCGCGTACCTGGGGCGAGCAGACGACTGGCGCAGCCATGGCGGCCACGGCGGCGCGCGCCGAGAGCACGGCGGCACCTGGCCAGGCCAGGCCAGGCTCCGTCTAGCGCCGCAGCACCCCGCACCACGGCGGCGCCATCACACCAGAAGCGTCGGTGAGCACCGCAGCACCGAGCGGGCGAACACGATGGGGATCGGCGAAGGGGGCGGCAAGGACCAGATCGACGCCGTTGATCTGGTGCGCCGTCACGTGGCGGTGCAGATGCGCCCCATCTCACCGCCGGCGATGGCCGGAGGCGGCCGGAAAATATCGGCGAAGACGGCGGCGACCACGACATCGCCAGAGCTCGTTAGGGTTAGGGATTCGGACACACGCGCGAGAGAGAGAGTGAGAGGGTTGGGCCGGACCAGGTGGGTCAGCCAACCTAACCCTTTTGGGCCACCTGTCAGGTGGGGCCCAAGGGCAAATAAGACATTTCACAAAATAAGATAAAAACAGAAACTTTGAAATTAAATAAGAAATGTTTTAAAGCTCTAAAAAAATAATTAAAAATATGAAAATTGATCAGCATAAAATTCTCTATTTAAATAAAATACCAAACAGAATTTTTGAAGACAATTAAGAATAAGTCTTATTTTGTTGATTTAAATAATAATTTAAATCACACATATTATTTTCAAAAATGAAAATAAGTCCATTAATGCAATTGGACTTTAAAAACACCTTGACAATATTTCAAGGTTGTATTTACCCTAAACAGAGAACCTCCAAATTATTCTTAGTAAATACCTCTCACATAAAATGATAAGACATCGGAAAAGGGGGGAACAAACCCTAAAAATGGAAAGCATGCATAATTGCTTCTTTAACCATTGCCCTTATCGGACAATGATGCTGTTTTTCAGAGACAGAGGACAAGGGTCAGTCCACACCTTCCAACTGCAAAACTTTGCAGTGTTCATGCAAGTTCATCACTTGCTCATGTCATTTGTGTATTTCTATCAAATTACTTGCAAAGTACTATGGTTATCACGATTGCGTAAAAACCAAAACCACTATCTTCATAACTATGAATATGACTATGTGGCTGGCAATGGAACCATGGATTGTGTTGATATGGTGGAGGTTCCATTGCAATGGTTTATATCCATCTAGGATTAAACAACAAATGTCGCCAGTGATTCTTGTGCCGTAATACCCGTGTTAACCATAAGATCCGGAGTGGGACGGAGTAGTCAAAAGTGTTTCCACCTCTCGTTCATCAACGGATGCGCTTTACCGTAGTACACTTGTAATCCAAGGGGGCAAGCTGGTGAGGCTGGGGAGTCCTAAGTCCCCACGGCATTGTCCGTAGTACACTTGTCGCCCGAAGGAGCAAGATGGTGAGGCTGGGGAGTCCTAAGTCCCCACGGTATTGCGGTCTATGATGGGTTGCAGCTACCGGCGAAGGAGTTTGGTTCGATCCCAGACTGTCGTCGTGGTCGGGGTCCACCCTGAAATATATGGGAATATTGGGACCAGCAAGGACCCAGGGTCGGGGCATGCAACAAAGGGTGGGTGTTCGAGGTAGCGGAGGAACATAATTGGCTAGACATTATACCGGGCCTCACACCGAAGGAAGTGTGGACGGGAAAGCTGCCTGGTTGGCACCAAGGTTAAGATCTCTTATGGGTAAAGCAACACACCTCTGCAGAGTGTAAGAAGCGTGACTGTCACTCCTGTTCCGGGATATGGAATCGCTGAACGCGGCCGGAAAGGAGCTCCATGAAGTTCTAGTAAACCGGTGAAGGCTGACGGACATAGCTCTTTGGAATAAAAACAATCTCTTGAAGAAATGTTTATCAAAACTTGCATTGGTATTAGACTTTCTGGTCTAATATTGTAGCTAGTGCATTAAACACCTCTTATCTATAATGAACTTGTTGAGTACGCTCGTACTCATCCCAATCTTAAATCCCTTGCTTAGATTGTCTGAATCGTCTGGAGGGGGACTACGACCACACTGAAGGAGCCGAGATCATCGGCTATGAAGAACCAGACCTCTCTGGAGGTGTTGAAGGCGTAGACTATCTCATAGTCTACGGAACCGGGGAGGCTTCCGGAGGAGATCAAGCCTAGAACATCAAGTAGTAGTAGTAGTAGTAGTAACCAAGCAGCCCGAACTCTTAGTATTTAGCTGCTCGAGAGGATAAATGTACAACTTAATGAAACATCTATATTGTAAGCTAAGTTGGGTTCGCCTCGAACCCAGGAGTATCCCTCTTAGGACCCAAGAGGAGCTCCGAGACGATATATGTATGATTATTGTAATATTAAATGAATGAGTTATGGACCTGCTATGTTCTGTTGTACTACTCTGAGGGATGTAATATTTGCGGAATGGTACTTCGTGAATGTTATATCAACGACTGGCATACTACAACATGCAGTGGTATGCAGGGTCACCACAGTTGGTATCAGAGCAAAAGCTTTGACCTTAGGTTGGAACCTAGTAAATGAGACCAAACGTTAGGAGTCAAATAGGACTAGTAAAGAATTCTCTAAAAATATGGTGTATATTCAATTGAGAATACAACAATCATATCTTTTAGTGCGATAATTCTTTATTATCTCTATTATGATGCATTATTACTAATCTTATAAACTTTCTATTTCTACAGCCAACATGGCAAGTTCACGTCCCGGACGAAACGTGAAAGTGATGGATTCCACACTGAGTGAATATGAAGGAGGACTTGCAGATATGCTACGAGCCATGTTACTTGAATTTGGGTGTGATCCCCAGATCCAAGTAAAAAAATACATGTACTACGATGGTACTGTATTGGCAAAGTGTAGGGTAGGACTGCGACTTCCCGAATCTTTGGGAATGAGCGTAGTAATGCCAGCAGGTGAAGCCAAAACTATCAACACAGCCTACCATATAGCCGTTATGAGAGCCATCACAGATATTCGGGAGCATAAGACGAAAGAGCTTATGGGTTCCGAATTCACCCACATTCCTCATATGCAGGAGGAAGAGGATCCCATGCTTAACCACTACAAATATGCAAAACGCAAACCAATAGCAGCTGCAAAATACATGGACAATAGCCGCAACTTACTATCATTGCTCTTTCAACTGAATCATCATTTGATAGGAGCAATTGATACGATGCTAGAGGAGTTTACTGAACCCAAGGAGGAGATTAGGGGGAAAGAACCTATGGAAAATGTGGTGCACACACCAGTTTACTCAGCTGGTGATTACATTAGTATCGATCCTCTTGAGCGGGAAACTACACCTGTTACACCTGGGAACTATCTTGGTAGTTCCTATGGGGGATATGAGGGTGGAGAGGAATCCGGAAACAATCAGCGTTCCGAGACTCCTATAGAAAACTCCACGGGTTGGCGTTGGGGATCTGATACTGGAACTCATAGTACTTCAGTGTATTATGACGAGGAGATGAATAATGACGCCACAACCCAGAACCAGAGTTATCCTAGTAATGAAGGAGTTGATGGAGGGTATCCGACACAGGTTGAGTCGGATACGAATGTTGGAAACACCTATGGTGGAGCTACAGGGGAGTACACCCGATGGGTGGACTATGATGCACTTAACGACCAGTTTGTGAACACTGACTTCTCCCTAGGATCATCATCTGATTCTGACTACCAGTCGACGGGGAGACCTTATGTTCCAGGGTCTATCAGGAGGACGACACGTTCGACCGGATGGAAGCCTGGGATGTACCGGGAGTGAAGATCGACTAGAGTCCACCAAGGAAGGCAGGACTACAATACACAAGTACCGCGTGTATTGTAGTGTGTAATGTTTGTAGAAATTTGTACATATACTTTAATAAGTGAGTTTGCATACTCACATCGACTTGAGTATTGTAATAAGACCACTTAAGTATGTATATACATGGTATATGTTTTGTATGATTTGGATTTGCTTCTTGATTTCCATTGCGTGACTAGTTCTGTGCACAAAGTTGAGCTCAGAAAACTTGCGCATGGAGTAATTATGAGTATCATCTTGTGTTGCAGAACTAGGGGGTTATGTCGGGAGCGATAGGTGAGGAGACCGAAGCGCAGCGCATGGAGCGCGAAGCAAAGCAAAAGGAAGAGGCTGAGGAAGCAGCCAGAAATCAGTTTCCACCACCACCACCACCCATGACGCAGCAGAATTTCGTCCAGTACATGCAATTGGTGGAGGAGAGGCAACGTATTACGTTGGAGCAACAGAATAAATTCTTCCAAGAGTTGCTGCAGCAGAACATGGTGGAGAGACCCGAGAATCCGGGAGTCACCTTAGCAGACTTCCAGAACACCAAGCCTATATCTTTCGCATACGCGCCCGAGCCAATGGACGCGGAAGATTGGCTTATGGACACCGAGCGAAAGCTCAATACTGTTGGTTGTAACGACCAGGAGAAGGTTCATTACGCTACACATTTGTTGTGTGGACCTGCCGCATCATGGTGGGATAACATAGTAGCCGTTTACCCGGCCGGAAAAGTATTCACATGGGAAGAATTTGCGAGGAAGTTCAGGGAATCCAATGTCCCTGAAAGTATAGTGGAACTGAAGCGTCGAGAATTTGAAAGTCTCGAGCAGAAGGACAAGGCAATCCTGACTTATGTCAGGGAATTTTCAAAACTGTCCCGGTATGCTGTTGAAGAAGTCAACACTGAGGACAAAAAAAAGAAGAGGTTTTTGAGGGGGTTAAGTCCCCAGTTCAAGGTTCAGCTCCGTATGATGAGAGCGACGGAGTTTCAAGAGTTGGTGGATGCTGCCATCACTCTGGAAGATGATTTCAAACAACTGCAGGAGGAAAAGAGGAAGAAGGCCAAGTTTGAGCCTAAGAGGTTTTCCAGTAACAAGCCCAATACCAGCTTGAATTTCAAGCCAAAGTACAACAACAACAACAACAGCAACAACAACTATTACATCAGCAGGAGGAACCAAGCGTTTCAGACTGCAAATCAAATAGTTTGCCGTATTTATAGAATTAAAGGACATGCTTCGAAGGATTGTCGTAAACCCAGAATCATTTGTTTTGGGTGTCGTCAGGAGGGGCACATGATGAAGGATTGCCCCAATAAGAAGAATGGAGGAGGTCAGTCTGGAGGAGGAGGAAGCCGAGGAGGAAATAATGGAGGAAACTGGAAGAATAAGAAGCCCTTCGGCAAGCTGAACTGCACTAGTCTGGAGGAGGTGGTCAACTCCGATCAGGCGGTGATAGGTACGCTCTAGATACTCACTCATCCTGGCAAAGTACTTTTTGATACTGGTGCAACTACATCATTCATTTCCCAGCAATTCATCATCAAACATGGGATTAGCTGCACTAAGTTAGATACACCCATAACCATACTTTCTGCGGGGGGAACGATAGTAGTGACCCATACCAAACAAAAACAAGTCATCATGATCAATAAGTGCGCGTTTGACGTAGACCTGTTCATTTTACCGATGAAGGACATTGATGTCATTCTTGGTATGAACTGGTTAGAAGCTAACGGAGCATTGATCGACTGTGTGAACAAGACGGTATCTTTGAAAAGCCCCGATGGAAGTAGAATGATCTACCAAGGCGACAAACATACACAGATTGAAGTTGAGCTACAGTTGAACAATATGAAGGAGGTGAAGTTTGAGGATATACCTGTAGTGAATGAATTCCAGGATGTGTTTCCTACGGAATTACCAGGAATGCCACCAGATAGGGAGATAGAATTCACTATCGACCTAATTCCAGGAATAGCTCCGATTGCAAAAGTACCATATAAGATGGGGCCTAAGGAGTTGAAAGAACTTAAGGAGCAATTGGATGACTTGGAACAGAAAGGATTTATACAAGAAAGTGTTTCACCATGGGGATCACCTGTGATCTTCGTGGATAAAAGAGATGGAGGAAGAAGGATGTGCGGAGACTACAGGAATTTGAACAACGTCACAATCAAGAACAAGTGTCCACTTCCAAGAATACAAGATCTATTCGATCAAGTTAGAGGCGCGGGAGTCTTTTCCAAAATTGATCTAAGATCCGGTTATCACCAGATAAAAATCAAGAAGGAAGACGTTCCGAAAACTGCCTTTGTTTCAAGGTATGGACATCATGAATACCTTGTAGTGCCTTTTGGATTAACCAATGCCCCAGCAAATTTTCATGAATCTCATGAATAAGATTTTCATGCCATATCTAGACAAGTTTGTCATCGTATTCATTGATGATATCTTGATCTATTCCAAGAACAAGGCCGAACATGCTGAACATCTGAGGTTAGTGTTGCAAACACTAAGGGAACATCAACTCTATGCCAAGTTTAGCAAATGTGAATTTTGGCTAGATCAAGTAGAATTTATTGGTCATGTCATTAGTAAAGATGGAATAGCTGTTAACCCGAGCAAGGTAGCAGCAGTTCTAGAATGGGAAGCACCTAAGACTGTCAAGGAAATCCGAGGATTCCTAGGAATGGCAGGATATTATCGGAGATTCATTGAAGGATTCTCCAAGATAGCAGGGCCCATGACGAAGCTGTTAAGAGAGAACACACCATTCGTGTGGTCAGAGGAGTGTGAGAAGAGTTTTCAAACTCTGAAAGAGAAACTCACCACAGCACCGGTGTTAGCAGTTCCTGAAGTTGGCAAGGATTACACCGTGTACTGTGACGCATCCAAGCATGGATTGGGTTGTGTACTCATGCAAGATCGGAAGGTAATATCTTATGGATCGAGGCAACTCAGACCTCATGAAGTAAACTATCCAACACATGACTTGGAATTAGCAGCAGTTGTATTTGCACTCAAAACTTGGAGACATTTTCTCTATGGAGCCAAGTGTGAGCTCTATACAGATCATAAGAGTCTCAAATACTTCTTCACTCAGAAGGAACTCAACATGAGACAGAAAAGATGGCTTGAACTGATCAAGGATTATGATTTGACCATCAATTATACTCCAGGAAAGGCCAATGTTGTAGCGGATGCCTTGAGTAGGAAGAGCACTGGCGGAGTAGAACAAGAAATATCACCGGAGTTGAGGAAGGAAATAAGTCAAGCCCAAATACAACTTTGGGAGAAGGAAGCTCATGAAGGACTATCGGCTTTGCAAGTAGCCGATGAGCTAAATGTTAACCTGAAGAATGAGATAATGATGGGTCAGCTGGACGATCCATTCATCATGGAGGAGATGAGAAGAATAGATGAAGGAAGACCATCGGAATGAATCGGGATCATTATGGTTCCAGAAGAGAATTTGTGTTCCGGATATTGCTGAAATCAAGGAAGTAATACTCCGGGAAGCCCATCAAACACCATACTCCATACATCCGGGAAGTACAAAGATGTATATGGATCTAAAGGAGTTATTCTGGTGGAATAACATGAAGAGAGAAATAGCACAATATGTGGCGGAATGCCATACCTGCCAAAGAGTGAAGGCTGAACATCAGAGTCCGGCAGGGAAGTTACAACCATTACCCATTCCAGAATGGAAATGGGAGGAAATAGGAATGGATTTCATCACCGGACTACCCATGACCAATAAAAAGAAGGACATGATATGGGTAATCGTGGACCGGTTGACGAAAAGTGCACACTTCTTAGCGGTAAATCAGCAAGATAAAGGAGAGAAACTCATCGATCTTTACATCAAAGAGATCGTGAGTAAACATGGAGTGCCCAAGAAGATCGTGTCGGATCGAGGATCCGTGTTCACGTCAGCATTTTGGAAGCAACTACACGAAGCTTTAGCATCCAAGTTGGATTATAGTACCGCCTATCATCCCCAGACAGGTGGACAAACAGAAAGAACTAACCAGATCCTAGAGGATATGCTTAGGGCTTGTGCCCTAGACTTCGGAGGATCATGGGAGGAGCACTTACCATTAGCAGAGTTTTCCTACAATAACAGCTATCAAAACAGCATCAAGATGGCACCGTTCGAAGCTCTGTATGTAAGAAAGTGTAGATCACCAATATGTTGGTATGAAGCCGGAGCAAGCAAAGAGTTCAACCCTGATTATGTCAAAGAAAAGCAACAAATAATTGACATTATCAGAGATAGGTTGAAGATAGCCCAAAGTCGGCAAAAGAGTTACGCCGACCAGAAAAGAAGAACATGGGAGCCACGAGTTGGAGACATGGTATATCTTAAGGTGAGCCCGATGAAAGGACTTCAGAGGTTTGGAGTAAAAGGAAAGCTAAGCCCTAGGTACATCGGACCTTTCAAGATTCTGAGTCAAAACCGAGGGTTAGCCTTTGAATTGGAACTACCGGGAAGGTTATCTCAGGTTCACAACGTATTCCATGTGTCGCAACTTAGAAAATGCTTGAAGACCCCAGATGAGCCAGTATCACATGAAGAGCTTGAGTTACAACCAGATTTGACATACATCGAGAAGCCAGTGAAGATTCTCGAGGAAAACTGGAAACAACTCAGGAATCGAGCTATAAAGTATTGCAAGATACAATGGAAGCATCATCCCGAGAGGGAAGCCACCTGGGAAAAGGAGGAAGACCTGAGGAAAACATACCCCGAACTCTTCAGGTACTACAACCACAACTTCGGGACGAAGTTTTCTTTAAGGGGGAAAGGCTGTAATATCCCAGGTTTTGAGACGATCGAGGGGTAGATTTTAGAAAGGGATGTGCATTGCATTGTAAATTACGGGGAAATTTCGCGCTTTTAAAACAAAACTGCATCGAAGGGGGACAGGTTTCTCTCTCGACATCCTACAGGGTTAGGGTTTCGAGAGTGCGATGAACTTGTTCCTACTTGTCTAAATTAGGGTTTTGAGAAGAGAGTAGTGATATTGCATTGAAATCTTAAGTTGCATGATTGAATTACAAGTTAAGTGTTTGAATGAATTCAAACCAAATTTGAATTTGAATTTCAAATTCAAACATCAAATGATTATCAAATAATTCAAATTTGAGATAATTTAACAAACAATTATCATTAAGCAAGAATATAAGTAATACAACAATTACATTAAGCTCATTAAGGAAAACTTGAGCTTTATTGATAATCACACACATAATACATTGTCTTTACAATATTCAGAATTGAATTAAGAAATTACAACACATTACATGAAATGAATAAATGCAAAAAGAAAAAGGGAAATTACAAGGTATTCAAATGACCTAAACTACATTGTGATCTTCATGAATTCTTTAAGATCTTGAGTTCATCTTGAGCATCAACTTGATCCCTGCACACAAACACAAAGAAAATAAAACAAGTATTATGCCAAGTGGCATAGCCACTTGGCAGGTTAGAAAGCAAGGAACTTGAGCAGATATGCTCAACAATGCCGAAGCTGATCTCTCCACAGCACAAGTCCCAAGCTGGACTTGCACACACACACAACCAGGCAGCACACAAGGCTGGTGTGCATGCTCAACAGCACACCAGGGTTGCTGCATGCTTTACACACACTTAGTGACCAGGGGAGGAGTACAACAAGGCTGTCGACCATGAAGGAAATGGAGAGGGCAAGTATAAAGGGTTTCCTGAAGCAAACCCTAGCTCATTCCATCGACAGCAGCCTCACAGAGTAAGTCACAAGAACACAAGAACACAAGAACAGCTTGAACAGCCACTGCTGTTCAACACAGTTTCACCACCACAGCACATAACCAAGAAGCATCAAGCCACAGGGAGGAGCAGGGCAAGCCAAACAAACCACCAGAAGCAAAACCTCTACACCAACAATCAAATTCTAGGAGCTGGAGTGAGGTATACAAATCATCATGAACAAACCAGATTGTTTTGTTCATATATAAGCATATGCACCAATAACACACAAGCAAAAGGGTGTGATACCCAAATTGTGTCATCATCTGGCTACTAAGCCATATGGTGCAAGCAAGGGTAGTAAGGCCACTAGTAAATCATCTAATGGGAACAACAGCTATGAAAAACAATGCATAACTGAAGAAATCCAGCAAGAGATGAAAGCACAAGCTAGCCTAGCTACACACTTAGCACCTACAGCTAGTCAGGCCATCAGCCATAGACAAATCCTTGTCTATTTGATTTCAACATCAAGGGCTACTGGCAATCCAATAAATGGATTACCCAGAAAGCATTTGGTGAGCCACAGCAAGCCAATAAGAGGGGAGCTACCCTAGGGCAGCATATGACTACTGCCAGGGTCACCTCAACCCCTAAAACAGCCAAACCACCAAGCCAAGCACAAATATCATCACCCAGATTGGGTTCAAAGTGGAGCTAGGGTTCCCAACCACTGTTGGCATCCCTCTAGCCCAAGCCAATCAATTGATATGATCATCACTGTATCACAGTTCACATCATTTATCCATCAAACAAAGCAAGGTAATACAGATAAATGAATTATACAAGTAACCAAGTCACCAGAACCATGCACATGATCCAGAGGATCACTGCAAGCATCAGCTGATGCTTGAGCAAGCACCAGCACTAATCAGTGCCACACACATACACAGAGATAAGTAACAGCAAGGCACAGGCAACAGGTAAGCAATCCAATGACCAGCTGTTGAGGATCACATGATCATCAAAGCTTGCTATAGCATGCCAGTGTATGTTAGGGCATCACTGAGCAACAGAGCATGGACACATAATTAAATGGCCACAGTTAACCAACAATTGCTTCACAGATAAACAAATGGATGAATTGTAATTGTACCCAGAAGCACATCAAATACATGATGTATCTGTTGCGGTCAGAAACCCACTGGCGAGCAGCGACGGGCAACACAGTAGAGCCGGGAACAACTTAGGGCTGCGGCTGGCCCTGGTCCCTCCGAGCGACGGCCCGCAAAGCCTCCAGCACGCACGTCCGATGCTGGTGCAAGGGCGTGCCACCTGACCTATACCTGGTCAGGAAGGTGATGGAGATGCCTCGCTTAGTTTCCTGCATGGCATACACGTAAACATTAAATACGAGCCTCGATCGGCTCTCAGGTTATCCTGTGAATCGGCTCAAAGAGCCGATCCACCCATGATTCGTACGAGGTGCACGAATATATGGTGGTCCTGCTTGATCAAGATAAAGCTAAAGCGACCTACGACGATTTAGGGGTTTCACCGCATAATCGGATCATCCTACTCACGATTGGGCCTCGCGGTCACGTACGGTGATCGTAAGCCGGTCCTAGACAAGGCCTAAAAACCAACACGAGGTTGATCCCCGGAACATCCTGTCTAGGGCTAGCAAACGACACCCTACGCGTCGCTGGATCCTCCAACCCTTTGTAAGGCCTAACTATTGCAGATATTAAACTAATCCTTGAAGAACAAGGAGCAACCGTAACGGATCGGATCTACTAAATAATGACCAAGCGGGGTGCCGCCCCTACACCTAAGATAGGTGTAAAGGCGGCTAGATGTATAAGGGTTGCACTACGACAGCATATGATACGAAGAACAATGCTAACCCTAACACATCTAAGATAACTACGTTGCTCGCCATCAAAAAGGCTTCAGTACGAGCAACGCATGAACAACGAAATAAGCTTATGCTGCCTAGATCGCAAGATGCGATCTAGGTAGCATGATGCTTACCGGAAGAAACCCTCGAGACGAAGGAGTTGGCGATGCGCCGAGATTGATTTGTGGTGAACGTTGGTTGTTGTTTATTTCATAAACCCTAGATACATATTTATAGTCCAGGGGACTTTCTAACGTGGGAATAATCCCCACCGTGCACGAGACAAGCTCTACCTAACCGACACGTATCCTACTATATTACAGATACACGGGCCAACTAGCCCAAACTTTGCATAACAGGCCGATTCACGTATTTCTTCCATGTATATTCTTCAAATCCATATTGATCGCGGCCCACCTCTGACTCGGTCAAATTCTGGTGATAACACATGCCCCCCTGGTTTTGGAATTGATAATTCCAAAATCACTCTGCTTTTTCTTCGTTGGGTCATGTCGTGGCAGAACCGTCGCAGTATCCTTCATCATGATGCCTTGCCTTCTCAACTTCTCCGCGTGACCTGGCAGTTTTTTTTTCTTTTAGACACCACTTCCTCGGAAACTGCTGTGGCATTGAATTTCCACTATATCCCCTTTTATTTAACCGCTCCGAACAGTTTACTTCCGCATCCCCTTCGCATTAGCACTCCAAAAGCCCTCCTGCGCCACCATGTCTTCTTCCTCCTCTGCTTCATCGGATCTTTCCACCCAGTCCTCCTCTTCCCGCGAGCCGACGCCGGAGCCGAACCAGGAGGAGGTCCACGCGGCGAACACCCGCCGCGCCATCGAAGCCGGGGAGGAGTCTAGCCACGACTTCTCCGTCTGGTCTGAGGACGACAAGTCCTTGACCGACGGGGAAAGTGACCTCCGCTTCCTTGCCGACGGGGAAACGGAGGAGGAGAGCGATGACGATCGCTTCTCCTGCGATGACTTCACCTCCCCCGAGGAGGAGGAGGAGGAGAAGGAGGAGGAAGAGGAGGAGGACGACACCTCCTCCGACGAGCCGCCGGCCAAACGGTTCTGCCCCTGGCCGGGGAACCTCAGCGACTTCGACAGCGACGATGACGACGCTGACGAGGAGGATGAGGACAATGAGGGCCCGGCCGGCGGCCGCTGGAGCAGCGACGACGAGCCCGCCGGGAGTAGCGCCGACAGCGGCGACGACGGCGACGACGAGGGCAGCGACGGCCCATAGATTAGGATCATTAGCTTAGGATCAGTAGTAGTAGACGGGGCAATGTATCCCCTAGTACTCCCTTTTGAGAGCAATCAGCTCTTTATGTAAGAAATCTTGCTTATCAATGAAGAATTTCCCCAATTTGATTTTGCCGATTTCCCTTGAGCCAATTTAGCCGATCTCTCCTCATACTGATTCTGCCGATTCGTCCCCTTAGCCAATGCTTAATAGACCGATAGCAACGCATCGGTCCTCCACGATCCATCCTCCAATTCTTCAACTGATGACCTTGAGATCTGGTGGATAATGTAGAGTCTTCCAGAGAGCCTTTGAATTCTTCCAACCAGGCCCAATGGTCTTCTTCGAGCACTCATCATTTTGTGAAGAAGGTTGCGACGAAGGATCAGCCGATGGTACCCCAATCGGCTCCTAAACAGAGCATCTACCAGGCCTGCTGCCCCCCGAGCCTTACTCGAGGCGAGAATATCGGTGAGGATGCACCAAAACCGATCACCTTTCTTCCCTCGAAAGCCGACATATTTCTTCTGACAGCACTGCTGAACTAGCACAAAGGGTTGAAAATCCTCGACAAGAAGGTTCAGGCACCAGAATCGGCGCAAGGCAGCTGAGGAAGCTCTCATTGTTTTACTCCCTCGAGGAAGCAGAAGGCCCCACAGCTGAACTGGACTTGGTGAAGATCCTGCGTAGTTATACTAGAGTCGATGGCTGTGCATCGGCTTTGTCTCTTAGTTCTAAAGTCGATGTCCTTGCATCGGCTGTATATCGTGATGCTGATTGTTTTTTTTTACTGGCCGATTTTTTCTAATCAATCCGATTTTTTCTAATCGGCCCCCAATGTTTCACTGCACACATGTTCATCTGCACATGTTCATCTGATTAGGTGCCCCCCGAGCCGAATCTGTCAGGTAACTGCAGATATCGGCTCTGTAGTTTAGCCAAGGCACCGTATTTGCACGTCGGCTTCGGTAGGACCAATGTTGATTTTCCCTGACTCATCAGCCGACGTGAACCGCTGCCCAGTAGATCGACGTTGCATACAAGCAGAACATGTGGTGAGGATAATTTTGGCCGATTGCTGGAATTGGCCTCCATATTGATCGAAGCGCTCAAATGAAGGTTTTGTAATGTTCCTTCATAGATCTTTGGGGGCCGATCCCAAGGATCGGCCTCGCCACATTTGCTCATCGGTTTGCTCTTGCTACACGGTCAGGCCAGTGGATAAGACCAGCCTAACCCTGCCCTTCGTCACGTCGATGCGCTCGCAGTCGTCCAAATTGATACCTGAGAGTGGCTCTTGGCCTGCTGCTTCCCAAGCATTCATGCCAGCCGTTGAAATCTCGGCTGAGTCATCGGCCTGGACGACCTCTACCTCATCTCCGTCCCACTGTATTACACATTGGTGCATCGTGGAGGGAATGCAACAGTTGGCGTGGATCCAATCTCTTCCTAGCAGAACAGCATAGGTGCTCTTGCTATCGACGATGAAGAACGTCGTAGGGATAGTTTTCCTTCCTACGGTCAGATCCACGTTCAGAACACCTTGTGCGTCAGACGCTTGGCCATTGAAATCGCTCAATGTCACGTTGGTCTTGATCAGATCCGAGCTAGAGCGTCCCAACCGACGTAGCATAGAGTATGGCATAATGTTGACTGCCGCTCCGGTGTCCACCAGCATCTTATTGACATGCCTCCCATCGATATAACCTCGCAAGTACAGGGCCTTCAGATGTCTGTAGCTTCTTTCTCGTGGCTTCTCAAAGATAACCGGCCGTGGGCCGCAGTCAAGTTGTGCCACAGGTGCCTCGTCTAATCCTGGAGCACTGAACTCCGAAGGAAGGATGAACACCATGTTTGTGCCAGCCGATGTCTCATCATCGGCTTTCCTTTGCTTGGGGCGCCACACCATCTTTTGTGGTCGACCCTCTTCATCTAGGGTTCGCTGAATTTTCGCGGCCAGATCAGGCCGCGCCTTCCTTAGCGTGTGCAGGTATAACCTTTCGGCTTCCTCCAAGCCGCGCAATCGCTGAACCCTACGCTTTTGGGAACGGCTGAGTCCATCAGGGCACCACCTTGGCCGGTGGTACCTGTCTTCTTCTTGTTCTTCATCGTCTTCCAAATCCTCGAGATCTTCTACCCGAGGGGACTCAGCGTGTTTGCTTCGAGGTGGGAGAGGCCCTAGACGTTTGAACACGGACACGTTAGCTGCATCCTTCCTCTTCTGTCTACATTCTGGGCAGTTGCCGATTGTAGGCAATCGGCTCATTCCCGAATCCCAGCAGTGTCTGAAGAAAGGGCAGTCCCAGTGCCTATCTTCGTCGTCTCGCTCCCTCGATTCTTCCTTGGCACGGCGCTCGTACTTCTCCTCATCGCGATCATGCCGACGATGTCTCCTGGCGTCCCTAGCCAGACGGTCTCTATCATCATCGTCGCTGGATCGTCGGCGCTGGCTATATTGACTCACATACTTATTGAGGCGGTGATCAGAGAGAGGTCGCTGATATCTTATGTTCTTCACTTCTCCCTCTGTGACGTAGCGCTTGCCATCGTGACGGAGCCGATCGCGTGGAGCGGCCTCCTCTGTGTCCTTGCTACGAGAGCAGCTGCCCTCGTCTCCATCCTTGCCAGAGTGGTGCCCAGGTCCCACCATGTTGATACTGAACGAGGATCCTGGCTGGCAACCTTCAGGGTAAGTGCACTCCACCATGTTAACGGCGGGGAAGGGGTGGGTGTCGACCTTCATGGCGTACTGGTTGAAAATCAGACGTCCTTGTTCTATCGCCATTTGGATCTGCTGACGCCACACCCTGCAGTCGTTGGTGGCATGGGAGAGCGAGTTATGCCACTTGCAGTATGGCTTTCCGTTCAGCTCCCGTACCGTGGGGATTTTGAGGCCTTCGGGTATCTTCAACTGCTTTTCCTTGAGTAGGAGGTCGAAGATTTGCTCAGTTTTGGTCACGTCAAAATCGAACCCTCTGGGCGGACCTGGTGGCTTTACCCATTTGCAGGACACGGGGGTTGCCCCCCGAGTCCATTCAGCCACTGCTACCTCTTGATCTCCCGCAGAGCCGTCGTCTTCATCTGCCTCAACTAGGACTACCGCACGCTTGAATTTATCCTGGTACAAGTCCGGATGGCGCTGTTCATATGCTGACAGTTTCTGAACCATGTGCGCCAGTGAAGGGTAGTCTGCTTGGGAGGCCATATCCTTGATTTGTGAGGCAAGGCCCACCACTGCCAACTCGACTGCTTCTTTTTCAGTCACACGAGCCGAATAACATCGGTTCCTCAGATTTCTGAAGCGCTGGATGTATTCCGCCACGGTTTCTCCACGCTTCTGACGTATTTGAGCTAGATCGGCAATGCCGGCCTCGGAAGCTTCTGAGTGAAACTGCATGTGGAACTGTTCTTCCAACTGCTTCCAAGTCCGGATCGAGTCTGGTGGCAACGAAGTGTACCACCCGAAAGCCGATCCCGTGAGGGACTGTGCGAAGAACCTCACGCGTAGTGGATCCGACGCTGAGGCCGTTCCTAGCTGTGCCAAATATCGGCTCACATGCTCGATGGAGCTGGAACCATCTGATCCACTGAACTTGGAGAAGTCAGGGAGCCGATACTTGGGTGGTAGTGGGACCAACTCGTATTCATCAGGGTACGGCTTGGAATAGCCGATTGTCCTCCTTTTCGGCACCATGCCGAACTGGTCCCTCAGGATCGTACTGATCTGATCCACGGTGCTGGCTGCAGGAGTCGAACTCTGAAGATTCGCCGGGGTGGCGTACTTAGCCAGCCACGCTTGCTTTTCCAGCTCTGAGCCAACTGCAGGAGCTGAGCTCTGGAGGTTCGTCGGGGTGGCATATTTAGCTAGCCACGTCTGCTTCTCAAGATCTGTCACTGACGTTCCTCCTGCTTTCCGAAGTCCCTCTTTGTCGCGGCCTGGTTTGTGAGCGCCCGCTATCGCAGTCTGGCACATATGTGCACATGTACCCGTGAGGGATCTCCTTAGGCGCCTCATGCAAGAACTGGCAGTCACTAGGGTCACCACCGATCTTGTAGACGACGAATGCCGGTGAATTCGGCACCTCTGGTGCTGCCAACGCAAATGGCAGCGGTGGACGGGACTGGAGTGGCATCTCTCCTTGGTGTGTCCCGAGAGCTGGTCCTGACGGAGAGTACTGGTGCCTCATGATCTCCTGGATCACCCGAAGAGCGACACGCTCCAAAGTGTTCACCAGGTTCTCAGAGTGGCGGTGCAGCGAGTGGGCCACCATGTAGTTAATCTCCTGACGCAGGGACCTGGTGCGCTCTTCTGACAGGGCAGACAGGTCTATTCCATCAAGCGCACCATCAGGCGAGAACCCTTTCCACCTGATGCCATGTGAACGGGTTCTGTGAAAAGAGCCGATGAGGTCGGCCTCGAGGATAGCTTTGACCTCGTCATACTTCTTCTTGAGCTCGTCGGTCAGATCCTCGTACGTGACTGGGGTGCCGTCCGCCATCTCAGATGTAGATGGCGATGTGGTTGATGTCAAAGATTGTCCCACCGGGCGTGCCAGAATGTGTTGCGGTCAGAAACCCACTGGCGAGCAGCGACGGGCAACACAGTAGAGCCGGGAACAACTTAGGGCTGCGGCTGGCCCTGGTCCCTCCGAGCGACGGCCCGCAAAGCCTCCGGCACGCACGTCCGATGCTGGTGCAAGGGCATGCCACCTGACCTATACCTGGTCAGGAAGGTGATGGAGATGCCTCGCTTAGTTTCCTGCATGGCATACACGTAAACATTAAATACGAGCCTCGATCGGCTCTCAGGTTATCCTGTGAATCGGCTCAAAGAGCCGATCCACCCATGATTCGTACGAGGTGCACGAATATATGGTGGTCCTGCTTGATCAAGATAAAGCTAAAGCGACCTACGACGATTTAGGGTTTTCACCGCATAATCAGATCATCCTACTCACGATTGGGCCTCGCGGTCACGTACGGTGATCTTAAGCCGGTCCTAGACAAGGCCTAAAAACCAACACGAGGTTGATCCCCGGAACATCCTGTCTAGGGCTAGCAAACGACACCCTACGCGTCGCTGGATCCTCCAACCCTTTGTAAGGCCTAACTATTGCAGATATTAAACTAATCCTTGAAGAACAAGGAGCAACCGTAACGGATCGGATCTACTAAATAATGACCAAGCGGGGTGCCGCCCCTACACCTAAGATAGGTGTAAAGGCGGCTAGATGTATAAGGGTTGCACTACGATAGCATATGATACGAAGAACAATGCTAACCCTAACACATCTAAGATAACTACGTTGCTCGCCATCAAAAAGGCTTCAGTACGAGCAACGCATGAACAACGAAATAAGCTTATGCTGCCTAGATCGCAAGATGCGATCTAGGCAGCATGATGCTTACCGGAAGAAACCCTCGAGACGAAGGAGTTGGCGATGCGCCGAGATTGATTTGTGGTGAACGTTGGTTGTTGTTTATTTCATAAACCCTAGATACATATTTATAGTCCAGGGGACTTTCTAACGTGGGAATAATCCCCACCGTGCACGAGACAAGCTCTACCTAACCGACACGTATCATACTATATTACAGATACACGGGCCAACTAGCCCAAACTTTGCATAACAGGCCGATTCACGTATTTCTTCCATGTATATTCTTCAAATCCATATTGATCGCGGCCCACCTCTGACTCGGTCAAATTCTGGTGATAACAGTATCACTGGATCAAACTAGACATGAATGGCACACACATATAATTAAGCCATCACAACAACCAGAGCCACTAAGCAAGCAAATTGATTTAACTGTAACATGACCAGTAGTAAATTAGCAAGCCATGAGCATTACAAGATGCTCATGAGCAAGCAGATATGAACACACTTGAGGATCTGGCGAGCTAAGTAACAAGAACAGAGCTACAGAGGGGAAATTAAGCAAGTAATCGATAGTATAGCAAGAGCTGCACACAGCAGTAACGCAAGCTCTAGCATGGCCATGGCGACCATGGCCAAGGCCAGAGAGCAGAGAGCCAGCAATATGCACATAGCAAGCAAGCACAGCAGCCATGGCCAACAGAGCAGCAGCAACAGCACGGCAGGCCCTCCACGAGGAGGGAAGCCATGGCCAGAGCTCGTAGAAGAGGAAGAAGAACAAGCACAGGGGGTAAGAGAGAGGTGGCGCGCGTACCTGGGGCGAGCAGACGACTGGCGCAGCCATGGCGGCCAAGGCGGCACGCGCCGAGAGCACGGCGGCACCTGGCCAGGCCAGGCCAGGCTCCGTCTAGCGCCGCAGCACCCCGCACCACGGCGGCGCCATCACACCAGAAGCGTCGGTGAGCACCGCAGCACCGAGCGGGCGAACACGATGGGGATCGGCGAAGGGGGCGGCAAGGACCAGATTGACGCCGTTGATCTGGTGCGCCGTCACGTGGCGGTGCAGATGCGCCCCATCTCACCGCCGGCGATGGCCGGAGGCGGCCGGAAAATATCGGCGAAGACGGCGGCGACCACGGCATCGCCAAAGCTCGTTAGGGTTAGGGATTCGGACACGCGCGCGCGAGAGAGAGTGAGCGGGTTGGGCCGGACCAGGTGGGTCGGCCAACCTAACCCTTTTGGGCCACCTGACAGGTGGGGCCCAAGGGCAAATAAGACATTTCACAAAATAAGATAAAAACAGAAACTTTGAAATTAAATAAGAAATGTTTTAAAGCTCTAAAAAAATAATTAAAAATATGAAAATTGATCAGCATAAAATTCTCTATTTAAATAAAATACCAAAAAGAATTTTTGAAGACAATTAAGAATAAGTCTTATTTTGTTGATTTAAATAATAATTTAAATCACACATATTATTTTCAAAAATGAAAATAAGTCCATTAATGCAATTGGACTTTAAAAACACCTTGACAATATTTCAAGGTTGTATTTACCCTAAACAGAGAACCTCCAAATTATTCTTAGTAAATACCTCTCACATAAAATGATAAGACATCGGAAAAGGGGGGAACAAACCCTAAAAATGGAAAGCATGCATAATTGCTTCTTTAACCATTGCCCTTATCGGACAATGATGCTATTTTTCAGAGACAGAGGACAAGGGTCAGTCCACACCTTCCAACTGCAAAACTTTGCAGTGTTCAGGCAAGTTCATCACTTGCTCATGTCATTTGTGTATTTCTATCAAATTACTTGCAAAGTACTATGGTTATCACGATTGCATAAAAATCAAAACCACTATCTTCATAACTATGAATATGACTATGTGGCTGGCAATGGAACCATGGATTGTGTTGATATGGTGGAGGTTCCATTGCAAGGGTTTATATCCATCTAGGATTAAACAACAAATGTCGCCAGTGATTCTTGTGCCGTAATACCCGTGTTAACCATAAGATCCGGAGTGGGACGGAGTAGTCAAAAGTGTTTCCACCTCTCGTTCATCAACGAATGCGCTTTACCGTAGTACACTTGTAATCCAAGGGGGCAAGCTGGTGAGGCTGGGGAGTCCTAAGTCCCCACGGCATTGTCCGTAGTACACTTGTCGCCCGAAGGAGCAAGATGGTGAGGCTGGGGAGTCCTAAGTCCCCACGGTATTGCGGTCTATGATGGGTTGCAGCTACCGGCGAAGGAGTTTGGTTCGATCCCAGACTGTCATCGTGGTCGGGGTCCACCCTGAAATATATGGGAATAATGGGACCGGCGAGGACCCAGGGTCGGGGCATGCAACAAAGGGTGGGTGTTCGAGGTAGCGGAGGAACATAATTGGCTAGACCTTATACCGGGCCTCACACCGAAGGAAGTGTGGACGGGAAAGCTGCTCGGTTGGCACCAAGGTTAAGATCTCTTATGGGTAAAGCAACACACCTCTGCAGAGTGTAAAGAACTGTGACTTGTCACTCCCTGTTCCGGGATATGGAACTGCGAACGCGGCCGGAAAGGAGCTCCATGAAGTTCTAGTAAACCGGTGAAGGCTGACGGACATAGCTCTTTGGAATAAAAACAATTTCTTGAAGAACTGTTTATCAAAACTTGCATTGGTATTAGACTTTCTGGTCTAATATTGTAGCTAGTGCATTGAACACCTCTTATCTATAATGAACTTGTTGAGTACGCTCGTACTCATCCCAATCTTAAATCCCTTGCTTAGATTGTCTGAATCGTCTGGAGGGGGACTACGACCACACTGAAGGAGCCGAGATCATCGGCTATGAAGAACCAGACCTCTCTGGAGGTGTTGAAGGCGTAGACTATCTCATAGTCTACGAAACCGGGGAGGCTTCCGGAGGAGATCAAGCCTAGAACATCAAGTAGTAGTAGTAACCGAGTGATACACGTACAGCACGCGTCCGTTGGGAACCCCAAGAGGAAGGTGTGATGCGTACAGCGGCAAGTTTTCCCTCAATATGAAACCAAGGTTTTATCGAACCAGTAGGAGCCAAGAAGCACGTTGAAGGTTGATGGAGGCGAGATGTAGTGCAGCGCAACACCAGGGATTCCGGCGCCAACGTGGAACCTGCACAACACAAACCAAGTACTTTGCCCCAACGAAACAGCGAGGTTGTCAATCTCACCGGCTTGCTGTAACAAAGGATTAGATGTATAGTGTGGATGATGATTGTTTGCAGAGAACAAGAGAACAAGATGTGCAAGAGATTGTATTTCAGTATAGAGAATTGGACCGGGGTCCACAGTTCACTAGAGGTGTCTCTCCCATAAGATAAACAGCATGTTGGGTGAACAAATTACAGTTGGGCAATTGACAAATAAAGAGGGCATGACCATGCACATACATATTATGATGAGTATAGTGAGATTTAATTGGGCATTACGACAAAGTACATAGACCGCTATCCAGCATGCATTTATGCCTAAAAAGTCCACCTTCAGGTTATCATCCGAACCCCCTCCAGTATTAAGTTGCTAACAACAGACAATTGCATTAAGTATTGCGCGTAATGTAATCAGTAACTACATCCTCGAACATAGCACCAATGTTTTATCCCTAGTGGCAACAGCACATCCATAATCTTAGAGATTTCTGTCACTTCCCCAGATTCACGGAGACATGAACCCACTATCGAGCATAAATACTCCCTCTTGGAGTTACAAGCATCTACTTGGCCAGAGCATCTACTAGTAACGGAGAGCATGCAAGATCATAAACAACACATAGATATAAATTGATAATCAACATAACAAGTATTCTCTATTCATCTGATCCCAACAAACACAACATATAGAATTACAGATAGATGATCTTGATCATGTTCGGCAGCTCACAAGACCCGACAATTAAGCACAATGGGGAGAAGACAACCATCTAGCTACTGCTATGGACCCATAGTCCAGGGGTAGACTACTCACACATCACTCCGGAGGCGACCATGGCGGCGTAGAGTCCTCCGGGAGATGATTCCCCTCTCCGGCAGGGTGCCGGAGGCGATCTCCTGATTCCCTGTCAACACCCGGATTTTTAAGTCCAGATGCCTATTATGCCGTACATCGCAATCCCCAGGAATAATGTTTTTGCGAGACATAATAGTAAGTAGCATAGAGTCATCATTTATTACAACACATATTGTCTTACAACCATAGATCACATGATCCAATATTACACGAATATATTGTTCAACATCACAAATAGTAGCGGAAGCGAAGTAGTAGTGGACTATCTATTCCACAGGAAACGCTCGACGTTAGAAGACGATCCTAGTTATCGTAGACGTCCTGTTGTCCGTCATCCTGATACTGGTGCTCTCCTTCATAGTCTGGCATTTGAATAGCCAGGGCAAAGCCATGAGTACTTTTAAAGTACTCGCAAACTAACTCTACAATAATTACTCATTAAGTGTAATAAGGGGGTGCTAAGCTCTAGGTTTATTTGCATAAAGCCAGGTTTTAGTTTGATAAACATTTAGTAAAGCCTTGTCATGTGCTAGACTAACTCAAGTGGGAACATTAGTGTCATTCCCACAACTCATATTGATTCACCACAATATCACCTTTCAATTCACCATTCATTTTTAAGATCAAAACATATTAATGATAACGGAGATAGTATGGCCTTTCCAATCGTCCGTAACCGTGGACACGGCTATTCGAATAGGTTTAACACTCTGCAGAGGTTGTACTCTTGTGCCACAACTTTTGATTACATCCGTCGAGGATAACCCTGAATCATCGTAACACAGTACGCGGATCATCAACCGTAACCTTTCACTTATATATGCTAGTATGGGAACCTCTCCCCATGAGCTTGGCCTCCCGGTGAAAACCGCAGCTAACCCGGGAACTGCACAGGGCTTGGGCCGTACATTCACCTCATATTAACATCATTCCACATTTAACGGAGGCAGCCTCGGCGTAACCCCTATGAGGCTTGTTTAGAGGGAACCCATACTAACCTACACAAGCTTCTAGTTAAGCCCTACCCATAATCAGGTATTGTGGGGGTACTTGTATAATTGGAAGGGTATCGCATTCAAACCCAATCATCAATTTTATCAAAAATCACTATCTTCTCTTGTTCACATCCACCTTCACTTTACTTTCCTTCAAAGTCATTTCACTTCACCATGTTCGCATCTAGAGTAGTCAATTTTAATTGATTAGCACTAGCAACTATATGAGGGGTGCTATCTAGCTTTGAGTTGTGCTAATCTAACTTCAAGTATTGTTCTACTCTAGACCAAGTGAATCATAAATCAAGAAGTACTTGAAATAAATAAGCAAAAGTAAATGTAAGTAAAAACATGGGATAGGTAATACATAACAAGTAAAGTGTGAGGGTGCCTTTGCTCTTGTAGAGCTAAGCACTTGTGTTCAGCAAGGGTTAGCTTGCCTTGAGCTGAGTAGTTATCGAAGTTCTCTTGTTCTTCCTGAGAGTAGGCCTCCTCCTCTTGGTATTCCTCGTTACTAGCGTCTATATACGAATACGAGGTATAAATACTAAACCAAGCTCACATACCAAACTAGAAACACTCAAAAGAGTTCACACACTAATCCTATCATCAATCAAACATGGCATGGTGGATTATTGGATTAGTCTTTATTTAAAAGAAGAATAATTTCCTCTCTTTATTCCTATTTCTTAAATTTGGTATGTAGATCCTTAGAGGAAATAATTTCTTCTTATTACCTCATATTAAGATTTAATCTCTTCATATAATAATAAGGTATGAAATATAGGTTGACCCAAGTCAACATTTCATATCTATTATATGTGAGTAATTTTAATTGAAGTGCTACACTTCACATTGTTCTAATACTTAACATTTAAATGAATTAAAATCTCTAAGTAATAAATATCAGAGGTTCATTAGCCTAAGTCATTCCCCCTGGTTATATTACTTAGGATCAAGATTTAAATGAGAGGTAGCTCTCATATTAGTTGTTGAATTTGAATTCCACATTTAATTGCTCTAGAATTGACTACATAGCCATTTTATTTGATCTAGTCCATGATCATACAAATAACATGTCTATATTATTGCATAATCAATTAGAGGGCATCATTTGTGATTTAGTAGAATTGGAATCAATTAAAAATCTATTCTGGTTAAATTTTAAATAAAGTTTGAATGTTCAAAAGTCCCTGTCTTGTGTTTTTTATCAAATTAAATCTACTATGAATTTGGAGGTGGGACCAATGGCATTTGTTAGATAATTTCATGGGCTTTCCAACGGTATAAAGTTTACTAAATTTGGTTTGGCAGATTTCAAAATATTCAAATTTTACTAAACCATCTGCAGCACAAATTGAAATAAGTTTAAACCTAATTTTGAATCGTGGGCTTGGGCGGGAAACCTTAACGGGCCGAAACGGTATCTAAATCTACTGCGCAGCCCAACAAGCCACGGGTGCGAGTGGGCTGCCCTGACGAGGTGGGGGCCACCCGTCAGTGGCTCTTAACCACGCGAAACGGTACGCGCGCTGAGAGGCGTTGGATTAGAGGAGGGATCGACGGCCAGCAATCGTCGTCTTCTCCGACGAGAAGGCGAGGTTCTGGCGGCGGACATAGGGGGTCGACGGCCTTACCGGCGTTCCCGCGGGGCTCTGCTGGTGGTGAGGTGGCGTTGTCGAGGATGCTAAGGCTCCTGGTAGCAGTGGCGAGGTGCGGGGTGGCGTCAATCGATGGCGAGGATCTGCGAGCTCCGGCGGCCTTCGTCTTGCGATTGGAGCAGCTCCGGTGGTGTGGTGTCAAATTGATGAGTGGAGAGGAAGCAGGGATGAGAGGGGAGCAGATGTTGTGAAGAAATGGAGCTCGGAGCTCCTCTATTTATAGCGGGCGGAGATGGCCGTGAGGTGCTGTGGGGGAGCGGCCATGGCGCGGTGCTTGGGGTGCTCGAAGGGGCAAGGCAAGGACGGCAGCGTGTAGGCGGTGTCCTGGCGATGCGCTAGGTGCAGCTGGCGCAGGAAAAGGGAGATGGGATCGATCGGTGGCTCGTTTCGAGTGCGGCAGTACCCGCGGTACTTCTCCGGCGAGGACGACGGTGACCATGCGGCGGCAGGCATTCGAGTATGTCTAGGGTGTAGAGGGCAGGGAGGCGATGCTCGACGCAGGCGTAGAGATGCAGGAGGAGGACGAGGGCGACGGCACGCGAGATGCTCTGGCGCGTCCAGAGCGCGATCACCGCGTGCCTGGCACGTTCTGGCACGGTGCTGGGCGCGCGTCTCCTGGCCAATGCCGTGCCTGCGCGAGCCTGGGCCGTGTACCGTTGTGATCACCATGGTCAGGGGCATGTACTGGACAAGGTTGGCGAGGGACTGGAGGGCCAGAGAGGGTGACCAAAGGTGGCCGGCATGGCAAAGTTTGGCATTGTTTAAGCTTGTTGCCATGCTTTAATCGACGGGGCAAGGACATGCAGAGGTGCAGGGGATGCAAGAGAGGCTCATCATCACAAATCAAAAGGGGTTTAGCCCAAAATCTGCTGGACAATGAGGTGTGTTGCATTTCAGATTTTATGCCTAGGGTGAAGATTTGCAATTTGGCATATTGTGTATGTAAGTGAAATATGGGGTTTTCCCATTTTCTTCATTTCCCCTCAAACTAGGGTTTGATGATCTTTGTTAGGGTTCAAATAGCAATTGATAATCATACTAACACTCATCATGGCAATTGCACAAAAGAAATTCACTCAAATGCAAGAAACTATATGGGGCACTATATGCATAATAAAAGTTTTTGTTAATTGCAAATTTTGAGTTTTGGGGAAATTTTCATTCTTGATTATTATTGTTGAAACTTGGGATGTTACAAACCCTTCCCCCTTACAAAAGATCTCGTCCCGAGATCTGCGAGAAAACTAGGTACTAAAGAGATCTGGGTACTCAGTCCTCATGAAGTCTTTTCTCTCCCAAGTGGCTTCTTCTTCGGTGTGATTACTCCATTGGATCTTCAGAAACTTGATACTTCGGGTACGGGTGGTTCTGAAAGCTTATTCCAAGATGCGAATAGGTACTTCGCGGTATGTCAGATCTGAGTTGATATCCACAGCTCGATGGTCGATGTTCTTGAAAACCTCGGTCTTCTCAGGCACTTTTAAGCACTTCCGGAGTAGCGAGATGTGAAACACATTGTGCACTGCTGACATTTCTTCTGGTAACTCCAGTTGATAAGACACTTCTCCTCGGCGGTTCAGGACTTTGAAAGGTCTGACATATCGGGGTGCGAGCTTTCCTCTAAGCTGGAATCTCTGCATTCCTTTAAGAGGGGACACTTTGAGATATACGAAATCTCCGATCTCGAAGGTCATCTCTCGGCGTCTCTTGTCGGCGTAGCTCTTCTGTCTTGATTGGGCTGTCTTGAGGTACTCGCGGATCTTGTGAACCTTCTCTTCGGCTTCTCGGAGAATATCTGGTCCAAAGACTTGACTCTCTCCGACTTCCGACCAATTCAGAGGGGTACGACACTTCCTTCCGTACAGTGCTTCAAAGGGGGCCATCTGCAAGCTGGCTTGGTAGCTGTTGTTGTACGAGAATTCTGCGTACGGCAAGCAGTCTTCCCACTTAGATCCATACTCTAGCACACATGCTCTCAACATATCTTCGAGTATCTGGTTGACTCGTTCAGTCTGTCCATCTGTCTGCGGGTGATAGGCGGTGCTGAAATTCAGACGAGTTCCGAGTCCTTCATGTACTTTCTGCCAGAATCTGGAGGTGAATTGGGATCCTCTGTCGGATACTATCGACTTCGGGGTTCCGTGCAGGCTGACTATCCTTGAGATATATAACTCTGCGAGTCTCGGTCCTTGATAGGTGGTCTTGACGGGGATGAAGTGGGCGACTTTGGTTAGTCTGTCGACCACTA
Source organism: Lolium perenne (assembly GCF_019359855.2). NCBI lineage: Eukaryota > Viridiplantae > Streptophyta > Magnoliopsida > Poales > Poaceae > Lolium > Lolium perenne. The sequence goes on from NC_067245.2 coordinate 197,164,195, forward strand.
CCCAGATGGAATCATTCCCTTTACTTGATTTGGGCAGTCCGGTGATGAAGTCCATTCCTACGGAATCCCACTTCCATTCGGGAATCTGTAGGGGTTGCAACAATCCGGCGGGGCGTTGATGTTCTGCCTTGACTCTTTGACAGATGTCACATTTGGCGATGTAGCTTCCAATTTCTCTCTTCATTCCATGCCACCAGAATTGTTCCTTCAAATCCTGGTACATCTTGGTTCCTCCGGGGTGAATGGAGTATAGGGTGTCGTGAGCTTCTTTCAGGATAACTTGCTTCAACACTGAGTCTGATGGCACGCAAAGGCGCTTGTTATACCATAGCACTCCTTCTTCATCTACGGTGAATCCCGGTGCCTTTCCGGCGGCTATTTGGTTCTTGATTCCATCAATGCTAGCATTTCCTTTCTGAGCTTCCTTGATCTGGCTAATCAGGGTGGGTTGGAGTTCAATGCTGGCGAGATATCCTTCGCTAACCAGTTCAAGCCTAAACTGTTCAAACTCTTCAAACAGGCTGGGTTGTTCAATTGCTATCATGAAGTTCAACTGACACGGCAGTCTACTCAGAGCATCCGCTACCACGTTGGCCTTGCCGGGGTGATAGTGGATTTCCATGTCGTAGTCCTTGATTAACTCTATCCATCTGCGCTGTCTCATATTCAGCTCCTTCTGCGTGAAGATATACTTCAGGCTCTTGTGATCCGAGTAAACTTCGCATCGATTACCCATGAGGTAATGACGCCATACTTTCAGTGCTAAAACCACCGCTGCTAGCTCTAAGTCATGGGTTGGATAGTTCTGTTCATGCTGCTTCAGCTGTCTTGATAAGTAAGATATTACTTTGCCTTCTTGCATCAGCACACATCCAAGTCCAATCTTGGAGGCGTCACAGTACACATCAAAGGGCTTGGTAATGTCCGGCATAACCAGTATTGGGGCTGTTGTCAATCTTAGCTTGAGCTGTTGAAAGCTCTCTTCACACTTGTCGGTCCAGTCGAACTTCCGGTCCTTCTTCAACAATTGAGTCATTGGTCTTGCTATGCTCGAGAATCCTTCAACGAATCGGCGGTAATATCCCGCCAATCCGAGAAATGCACGGACTTCGGTCTGAGTGGTTGGGGCTTTCCATTCCTCAACAGTCTTGATTTTTGCGGGGTCAACGGCAATTCCTCCGGCTGACAAGATATGACCCAAGAATCCTACTTCTTTCAACCAGAACTCACACTTGCTGAACTTGGCATACAACTGATGCTCCCGAAGGGTATCTAGGACCACTTCCAAATGTTGCTCATGTTCTTCTTCGGACTTGGAGTATATGAGGATGTCGTCGATGAAGACAACGACAAACTTGTCCAGGAAGTTCATAAAGATCTTATTCATGAGATTCATGAAGTAAGCGGGGGCATTGGTCAATCCAAATGACATGACATTGTACTCGTACAATCCATATCTGGTGGTAAAAGCAGTTTTGGGGATATCTGTGGCACGAATCTTCAGCTGATGGTATCCTGTCCGCAGATCAATCTTCGAGAATACTTGGGCTCCGGTCAGCTGGTCAAACAGATCTTCTATCTTTGGCAACGGGTACTTGTTCTTGATGGTGACATCGTTGAGCTTACGGTAGTCCGTAACCAAACGAGTGGCACCGTCCTTCTTATCCACAAACAAAACTGGCGATCTCCAAGGTGACGCACTTGGTTGAATCAGACCTTTGAATAGCATATCATCCAGTTGCTTCTTCAGTTCCACTAACTCTGCCGGGTTCATGCTATAGGCTCTCTGGGCTATAGGTCCGGTTCCAGGGATTAACTCGATGATAAACTCGATATCCCGATCTGGGGGCATACCGGGTAGATCATCTGGAAACACATCAGGATATCGACAAACGACCCTGATCTGATCCAAGGTGGGTTTGGCTAGGCTTTGGTTGCAGGTAAACTTTCTGGGCATCCTTTCAGATATGTGTTCGACTATTATTCCGGTGCTACTAGTCATGGTGATGGCCTTCTTGGCACAATCAATCAGTCCATGATGTTTCGCCATCCAGTCCATTCCCAGGACTACTTCCAAACCTTTGGCTCCCAGAACAATCAAATTTGCATAAAATTCTATTTCATGAATTCTGATAGGCACATCTTTGCAAATTTTTCTAGCTTTAGTTGTTGATCCGGGTATTTGAACTATCATGACATGCTTCAAACTGATGGGTTGAATCTTACTAGTGCATGCAAAATCTTCGGTAATAAACGAATGCGATGCTCCTAATCAAACAAAGACTCTTGCAGGTATTGAGTTAACAGAGAACATACCCAACACAACATCTGGGGCTTCCTGAGCTTCTTCTGCATTCATGTGGTAGAGGCGGCCGTTGCGGTTGTTCGGGTTGTTGGGGGCGAACTTCCTGTTGGTGGTGACACGACGCTGCTGCTGCGCAGGGCCCGAGGTGTTGGCGGCAGTCTTGGCGAGCTTCTTGGGGCACTCGTAGGAGAAGTGCCCCGCCACTCCGCACTCATAGCAGTTGTAGGTGGACTTGTCCTTGGGGGTGATGGGAACAGCATTGCTCCCAGTCCTTGGAGCGGTGTTGGAGTTGTTGTTGGGGGCGCGAGGTGGAGCGCGGTTGAAGTTGTGGTTGTGGTTGTTGTTGTTGTAGTTGTTGTGGCCTCCTGGCCTGGGGTTTCCTCCACTCCGGTTCTGATAACTCGGACGTGGATTCTGCATCGGGGGCTTGTTGTTTCTTGGGGCGAACCCTCCACTTGAGCTGGGGCGATACTTGTGGTTATTGCTGGGCCCACTCTGGTTCATCATACGACGCTTGCGGTTCTCATTGGCTTGGTGTATCTTCCCCTCCATCTGAATGGCGGAGTCAACGAGGGCTTCTAAGTCAGCAAAGGGGATATTGATCAGCACAGTCTGCATCTCATCATGCAGTCCATTCAGAAACCTCTCCTTCCTCTTCTCGACGGTGTCCGTCTCATCCGGGGCGTACCTTGACAAAGTGAGGAACTTGTCGCGGTACTCCACCACGGTCATTCTGCCTTGTTTCAGTTCCCTGAACTCATCCCTCATCTTCTTGATCAAGCCCGGGGGCACATGATACTTGCTAAACTTGAGTTTGAAGTCCTCCCAAGTCATCATTTGCCCCGCATTTAATGCGCGAGCACTTGTCCACCAGGCACGTGCAGGTCCAGCCAGATAGTGGGTGGCGAACAACACCTTCTCGTTGTCCTCCACTCCGGCAACCTCGAGATTGTTCTCCATAGTTTGGAGCCAATCATCAGCATCGAGGGGTTCCTCTGTCTTGCTGAACACCGGTGGGTTGGTGTTTTGGAAGTTTTTCAGCTTCGACCCTGGGTGGTCGTGGTTTCCGTGGCCTTGAGTGCCCTGAGCAATCTGTTGAAGTGCAGCTAGGTTGGCTTGACGGTCAACTCTCTCGGCTTCTCTCTCTGCCATCATCTGTTGCAGCATTTGCAGCATTGCGGTTTCGCTGCGAGTTGGGGGTGCCATCTGAACAGTGATAGGGATCATGAGATGAGAGGGAAATTTCTATGGCTCATTTTGGGATAAAATTTCACACAACTTAAAACTTGATTTCATAAATATAATAATATTACACACACACAAACATAGTCATGGAGGTAGCAAATATTACAAGCCAAATGTTCCGGAGGGTTTGAAGAACCCTTTCAACAAAATACGATACAAGGGGCGGGTACAAAGGACCGATACATAACATGGGACGCAAGTGCTCAGACGGGACTACTCACCATCGACGTTGATAGGGTAGACATTGTCTACCCCGGCAGCAAGGTGCTCGTGGCCATCCTCGTAAGGGTGGAACTCCAGGTCGTCGTCTTCCTCCTCCTCGTAGTCGTCGTCGTTGCTAACGTAGGAGTAGCCGTCCCCCTGGATGTTCTCCCCTTCACCTTCGCCCTCCAGCTCCAGGATCTGTTCAGCTTGGGTGGCGATGGTCGCCTTCAGAGTGGCGATCCTAGCCTTGAGGCGGTTGATGGCGTGATCCTTCTTCTGGTTAGCGCGGCGGAGAGCCCTGCGCTCCGCGGCGATAACCCTGATGGTGTCGGCTTGCTGCGCCAACTGGATGTGAGTGCGGTTGGCGTATTCGCGGGAGTTGTCGAGGTCGATGCGGGTCTCATTCAACATGAAGTCGAGATGATCCACATGGTGGCGAAGTTGCGGGTGCGACGGCAGGTTCATTGGCACCCCGAGGGAGTTGTGCCTTGCATAGTGCACAAAGCGGCTATCCTCGAAGTCCATGAAGTTTTGCCCGCACAGACGTGCGAGCCCTTCCTGAAGTCCCCGTGCGAGACCATCCGCCCAGTTGTTCTCCCGGAAGGAGAACTGGATCCTTGCGCTCATTGGGAGCGTGAACCTTCCACGAAGGTCCACCATGATCACCTACTGGAGTTGACCACCGGGCTGGTCATTGATCATTCCACCAAAGACTTCCGGTGGTGGGCGCCCGAGGAACTCTGAGAGGGAGAAGAGGTCCCTCTCGAAGATGATCTCTCCACCGTTCCCCAACTGATAGAACTCAGTCTGGAGAAAGGGCTGCGCATCAACGACGTGATCCATCTGTAGAGGGAGTAGATGATTAAGTTAGAGAAGTGCAAGTGTTCCAAATTTTAATTCACTTATAAGAAAGAGCATGAATTTAAAGTTTGCCAAAGACTCTTCAAGGTAAGAGGGGGAATAAAGTTTTCATAACTAGTTAATTCATGGAATTTGAAACTAAGTTTTTGAACGTCCATTCTAACTAGGGTCTCCTAAGGTCAAACAATGGCTCTGATACCAACTTGTCAACACCCGGATTTTTAAGTCCAGATGCCTATTATGCCGTACATTGCAATCCCAGGAATAATGTTTTTGCGAGACATAATAGTAAGTAGCATAGAGTCATCATTTATTACAACACATATTGTCTTACAACCATAGATCACATGATCCAATATTACACGAATATATTGTTCAACATCACAAATAGTAGCGGAAGCGAAGTAGTAGTGGACTATCTATTCCACAGGCAACGCTTGACGTTAGAAGACGATCCTAGTTATCGTAGACGTCCTGTTGTCCGTCATCCTGATACTGGTGCTCTCCTTCATAGTCTGGCATTTGAATAGCCAGGGCAAAGCCATGAGTACTTTTAAAGTACTCGCAAATTAACTCTACAATAATTACTCATTAAGTGTAATAAGGGGGTGCTAAGCTCTAGGTTTATTTGCATAAAGCCAGGTTTTAGTTTGATAAACATTTAGTAAAGCCTTGTCATGTGCTAGACTAACTCAAGTGGGAACATTAGTGTCATTCCCACAACTCATATTGATTCACCACAATATCACCTTTCAATTCACCATTCATTTTTAAGATCAAAACATATTAATGATAACAGAGATAGTATGGCCTTTCCAATCGTCCGTAACCGTGGACACGGCTATTCGAATAGGTTTAACACTCTGCAGAGGTTGTACTCTTGTGCCACAACTTTTGATTACATCCGTCGAGGATAACCCCGAATCATCGTAACACAGTACGCGGATCATCAACCGTAACCTTTCACTTATATATGCTAGTATGAGCACCTCTCCCCATGAGCTTGGCCTCCCGGTGAAAACCGCAGCTAACCCGGGAACTGCACAGGGCTTGGGCCGTACATTCACCTCATATTAACATCATTCCACATTTAACGGAGGCAGCCTCGGCGTAACCCCTATGAGGCTTGTTTAGAGGGAACCCATACTAACCTACACAAGCTTCTAGTTAAGCCCTACCCATAATCAGGTATTGTGGGGGTACTTGTATAATTGGAAGGGTATCGCATTCAAACCCAATCATCAATTTTATCAAAAATCACTATCTTCTCTTGTTCACATCCACCTTCACTTTACTTTCCTTCAAAGTCATTTCACTTCACCATGTTCCCATCTAGAGTAGTCAATTTTAATTGATTAGCACTAGCAACTATATGAGGGGTGCTATCTAGCTTTGAGTTGTGCTAATCTAACTTCAAGTATTGTTCTACTCTAGACCAAGTGAATCATATATCAAGAAGTACTTGAAATAAATAAGCAAAAGTAAATGTAAGCAAAAACATGGGATAGGTAATACATAACAAGTAAAGTGTGAGGGTGCCTTTGCTCTTGTAGAGCTAAGCACTTGTGTTCAGCAAGGGTTAGCTTGCCTTGAGCTGAGTAGTTATCGAAGTTCTCTTGTTCTTCCTGAGAGTAGGCCTCCTCCTCTTGGTATTCCTCGTTACTAGCGTCTATATACGAATACGAGGTATAAATACTAAACCAAGCTCACATACCAAACTAGAAACACTCAAAAGAGTTCACACACTAATCCTATCATCAATCAAACATGGCATGGTGGATTATTGGATTAGTCTTTATTTAAAAGAAGAATATTTTCCTCTCTTTATTCCTATTTCTTAAATTTGGTATGTAGATCCTTAGAGGAAATAATTTCTTCTTATTACCTCATATTAAGATTTAATCTCTTCATATAATAATAAGGTATGAAATATAGGTTGACCCAAGTCAACATTTCATATCTATTATATGTGAGTAATTTTAATTGAAGTGCTACACTTCACATTGTTCTAATACTTAACATTTAAATGAATTAAAATCTCTAAGTAATAAATATCAGAGGTTCATTAGCCTAAGTCATTCCCCCTGGTTATATTACTTAGGATCAAGATTTAAATGAGAGGTAGCTCTCATATTAGTTGTTGAATTTGAATTCCACATTTAATTGCTCTAGAATTGACTACATAGCCATTTTATTTGATCTAGTCCATGATCATACAAATAACATGTCTATATTATTTCATAATCAATTAGAGGGCATCATTTTTGATTTATTAGAATTGGAATCAATTAAAAATCTATTCTGGTTAAATTTTAAATAAAGTTTGAATGTTCAAAAGTCCCTGTCTTGTCTTTTTTATCAAATTAAATCTACTATGAATTTGGAGGTGGGACCAATGGCGTTTGTTAGATAATTTCATGGGCTTTCCAACGGTATAAAGTTTGCTAAATTTGGTTTGGCAGATTTCAAAATATTCAAATTTTACTAAACCATCTGCAGCACAAATTGAAATAAGTTTAAACCTAATTTTGAATCGTGGGCTTGGGCGGGAAACCTTAACGGGCCGAAACGGTATCTAAATCTACTGCGCAGCCCAACAAGCCACGGGTGCGAGTGGGCTGCCCTGACGAGGTGGGGGCCACCCGTCAGTGGCTCTTAACCACGCGAAACGGTACGCGCGCTGAGAGGCGTTGGATTAGAGGAGGGATCGACGGCCAGCAATCGTCGTCTTCTCCGACGAGAAGGCGAGGTTCTGGCGGTGGACGTAGGGGGTTGACGGCCTTACCGGCGTTCCCGCGGGGCTCTGCTGGTGGCGAGGTGGCGTTGTAGAGGATGCTGAGGCACCTGGTAGCAGTGGCGAGGCGCGGGGTGGCATCAATCGATGGCGAGGATCTGCGAGCTCCGGCGGCCTTCGTCTTGTGATTGGAGCAGCTCCGGTGGTGTGGTGTCAAATTGATGAGTGGAGAGGAAGCAGGGATGAGAGGGGAGCAGATGTTGTGAAGAAATGGAGCTCGGAGCTCCTCTATTTATAGCGGGCGGAGATGGCCGTGAGGTGCTGTGGGGGAGCGGCCATGGCGCGGTGCTTGGGGTGCTCGAAGGGGCAAGGCAAGGACGGCAGCGTGTAGGCGCTGTCCTGGCGATGCGCTAGGTGCAGCTGGCGCAGGAAAAGGGAGATGGGATCGATCGGTGGCTCGTTTCGAGTGCGGCAGTACCCGCGGTACTTCTCCGGCGAGGACGACGGTGACCATGCGGCGGCAGGCATTCGAGTATGTCTAGGGTGTAGAGGGCAGGGAGGCGATGCTCGACGCAGGCGTAGAGATGCATGAGGAGGACGAGGGCGACGGCACGCGAGATGCTCTGGCGCGTCCAGAGCGCGATCACCGCGTGCCTGGCACGTTCTGGCACGGTGCTGGGCGCGCGTCTCCTGGCCAATGCCGTGCCTGCGCGAGCCTGGGCCGTGTACCGTTGTGATCACCATGGTCAGGGGCATGTACTGGACAAGGTTGGCGAGGGACTGGAGGGCCAGAGAGGGTGACCATAGGTGGCCGGCATGGCAAAGTTTGGCATTGTTTAAGCTTGTTGCCATGCTTTAATCGACGGGGCAAGGACATGCAGAGGTGCAGGGGATGCAAGAGAGGCTCATCATCACAAATCAAAAGGGGTTTAGCCCAAAATCTGCTGGACAATGAGGTGTGTTGCATTTCAGATTTTATGCCTGCCAAGTGTTCGATGGAATGGCCGCATGAACTTTGAATTTGAATTTCGAAATTCTTTTTGGTGGAACTCAAACATATTAATTATAGGTTAGTTTGGTGGTGGTGGGGTTCAATTTGGAGTTGTTTTGCAAAATGGCAAATGTGACATGATCTTCTCTTTATTTCAGCATCACTACTTGTCACCTTTATACTGGTCAACCTAGTCAACTCTAGCCATGGTGGTCAACATCAAAGTTACTCACCTTGACATGGTCTTGGATGACATGGCTTTGGTTGACCAAGTTTAGTTTAAGAAATGATAAAACCAGAGGGGTAAAGTAGTGAAGAAAATATTTTTGGGCCATATGACCATTATCATATGTATGTAGAAATTTTGATTTCCTTATGTTTGATTCTTGATCCAAGGATGCAATTGTGTTAGTTTATCATATTGAAGTATTTTACAAGTAAGGGAGCAAGCAATTATGGCCTAGGGTGAAGATTTGCAATTTGGCATATTGTGTATGTAAGTGAAATATGGGTTTTTCCCATTTTCTTCATTTCCCCTCAAACTAGGGTTTGATGATCTTTGTTAGGGTTCAAATAGCAATTGATAATCATACTAACACTCATCATGGCAATTGCACAAAAGAAATTCACTCAAATGCAAGAAACTATATGGGGCACTATATGCATAATAAAAGTTTTTGTTAATTGCAAATTTTGAGTTTTGGGGAAATTTTCATTCTTGATTATTATTGTTGAAACTGTGGATGTTACAATCCCCCGAGATGGGATTGGCGGCGGCGGCGTCTCTGGAAGGTTTTCCGTATCGTGGCTCTCGGTACTGGGGGTTTCGCGACGAAGGCTATTTGTAGGCGGAAGGGCAGGTCAGGGGGCCACACGAGGGGCCCACACTACTGGTCGGCGCGGCCAGGGCTTGGGCCGCGCCACCCTAGGGTGTGGCCACCTCGTGGCCCCACTTCGTCTCCTCTTCGGTCTTCTGGAAGCTTCGTGGCAAAATAGGAACCTGGGCGTTGATTTCGTCCAATTCCGAGAATATTTCCTTACTAGGATTTCTGAAACCAAAAACAGCAGAAAACAGCAACTGGCACTTCGGCATCTTGTTAATAGGTTAGTTCCAGAAAATGTACGAATATGACATAAAGTGTGCATAAAACATGTAGATATCATCAATAATGTGGCATGGAACATAAGAAATTATCGATACGTCGGAGACGTATCAGCATCCCCAAGCTTAGTTCCTGCTCGTCCCGAGCAGGTAAACGATAAACAAAGATAATTTCTGGAGTGACATGCCATCATAACCTTGATCATACTATTGTAAAGCATATGTAGTGAATGCAGCGATCAAAACAATGTAAATGACATGAGTAAACAAGTGAATCATATAGCAAAGACTTTTCATGAATAGTACTTCAAGACAAGCATCAATAAGTCTTGCATAAGAGTTAACTCATATAGCAATAATTCATAGTAAAAGCATTGAAGCAACACAAAGGAAGATGAAGTTTCAGCGGTTGCTTTCAACTTATAACATGTATATGTCATGGATATTGTCAACATAGAGTAATATAACAAGTGCAATATGCAAATATGTAGGAATCAATGCACAGTTCACACAAGTGTTTGCTTCTTGAGGTGGAGAGAGATAGGTGAACTGACTCAACAATAAAAGTAAAAGAATGGTCCTTCAAAGAGGAAAGCATCGATTGCTATATTTGTGCTAGAGCTTTGATTTTGAAAACAAGAAACAATTTTGTCAACGGTAGTAATAAAGCATATGTATCATGTAAATTATATCTTACAAGTTGCAAGCCTCATGCATAGTATACTAATAGTGCCCGCACCTTGTCCTAATTAGCTTGGACTACCGGGATCATCGCAATGCACATGTTTTAACCAAGTGTCACAAAGGGGTACCTCTATGCCGCCTGTACAAAGGTCTAAGGAGAAAGCTCGCATTGGATTTCTCGCTATTGATTATTCTCAACTTAGACATCCATACCGGGACAACATAGACAACAGATAATGGACTCCTCTTTTATGCATAAGCATGTAACAACAATTAATTTTCTCATATGAGATTGAGGATATTGTCCAAAACTGAAACTTCCACCATGGATCATGGCTTTAGTTAGCGGCCCAATGTTCTTCTCTAACAATATGCATGCTCTAACCATAAGGTGGTAGATCGCTCTTACTTCAGACAAGATGAACATGCATAGCAACTCACATGAAATTCAACAAAGAGTAGTTGATGGCGTCCCCAGTGAACATGGTTATCGCACAACGAGCAACTTAATAAGAGATAAAGTGCATAAGTACATATTCAATACCACAATAGTTTTTAAGCTATTTGTCCCATGAGCTATATATTGTAAAGGTGGAGAATGGAAATTTAAAGGTAGCACTTCAAGCAATTTACTTTGGAATGGCGGAGAAATACCATGTAGTAGGTAGGTATGGTGGACACAAATGGCATAGTGGTTGGCTCAAGTATTTTGGATGCATGAGAGGTATTCCCTCTCGATACAAGGTTTAGGCTAGCAAGGCTATTTGAAACAAACACAAGGATGAAGCGGTGCAGCAAAACTCACATAAAAGACATATTGAAAACATTATAAGACTCTACACCGTCTTCCTTGTTGTTCAAACTCAATACTAGAAATTATCTAGACCTTAGAGAGACCAAATATGCAAACCAAATTTTAGCATGCTCTATGTATTTCTTCATTAATGGGTGAAAAGTATATGATGCAAGAGCTTAAACATGAGCACAACAATTGCCAAGTATCACATTATCCAAGACATTTTAGCAATTACTACATGTATCATTTTCCAATTCCAACCATATAACAATTTAACGAAGAAGAAACTTCGCCATGAATACTATGAGTAGAGCCTAAGGACATATTTGTCCATATGCTACAGCGGAGCGTGTCTCTCTCCCACAAAGTGAATGCTAGGATCCATTTTATTCAAACAAAACAAAAAACAAAAACAAACCGACGCTCCAAGAAAAGCACATAAGATGTGATGGAATAAAAATATAGTTTCAGGAGAGGAACCTGATAATGTTGTCGATGAAGAAGGGGATGCCTTGGGCATCCCCAAGCTTAGACGCTTGAGTCTTCTTGATATATGCAGGGGTGAACCACCGGGGCATCCCCAAGCTTAGAGCTTTCACTCTCCTTGATCATGTTGTATCATCTCCCTCTCTTGATCCTTGAAAACTTTCTCCACACCAAACTTAGAACAACTCATTAGAGGGTTAGTGCACAATCAAAATATACATGTTCAGAGGTGACATAATCATTCTTAACACTTCTGGACATTGCACAAAGCTACTGAAAGTCAATGGAATCGAAATATCCATCGAACATAACAAAACTGGCAATGCGAAATAAAAGGCAGAATCTGTCAAAACAGAACAGTTCGTATTGACGAATTTTACCGAGGCACCAGACTTGCTCAAATGAAAATGCTCAAATTGAATGAAAGTTGCGTACATATCTGAGGATCACTCACGTAAATTGGCATAATTTTCTGAGTTGCCAGAGAAAACAGCCCAGATTCGTGACAGCAAAGAAATCTGTTTCTGCGCAGTAATCCAAATCTAGTATGAACTTTACTATCAACGACTTTACTTGGCACAACAAAACACTAAACTAAGATAAGGAGAGGTTGCTACAGTAGTAAACAACTTCCAAGACACAAAATAAAAACAAAGTACTGTAGTAAAAACACATGGGTTGTCTCCCATAAGCGCTTTTCTTTAACGCCTTTCAGCTAGGCGCAGAAAGTGTGTATCAAGTATTATCAAGAGACGAAGTGTCAACATCATAATTCGTTCTAATAATAGAATCAAAAGGTAACTTCATTCTCTTTCTAGGGAAGTGTTCCATACCTTTCTTGAGAGGAAATTGATATTTAATATTCCCTTCCTTCATATCAATGATAGCACCAACAGTTCGAAGAAAAGGTCTTCCCAATATAATGGGACAAGATGCATTGCATTCAATATCCAAGACAACAAAATCAACGGGGACAAGGTTATTGTTAACGGTAATGCGAACATTATCAACTTTCCCCAAAGGTTTCTCTGTAGAATGATCAGCAAGATTAACATCCAAATAACAATTTTTCAGCGGTGGCAAGTCAAGCATATTATAGATTTTCTTAGGCATAACGGAAATACTTGCACCAAGATCACATAAAGCATTACAATCAAAATCTTTAACCTTCATCTTAATGATGGGCTCCCAACCATCCTCTAGCTTTCTAGGAATAGAAGCTTCGCGCTCTAGTTTCTCTTCTCTAGCTTTTATGAGAGCATTTGTAATATGTTGCGTGAAAGCCAAATTTATAGCACTAGCATTAGGACTCTTAGCAAGTTTTTGCAAGAACTTTATAACTTCAGAGATGTGGCAATCATCAAAATTCAAACCATTATAATCTAAAGCAATGGGATCATCATCCCCAATGTTGGAAAAAATTTCAGCAGTTTTATCACGAGCTTTCAGCTTTAGCGGTTCCTGTGCGGTTTCTCGCTTTGCATTAGAAGTGGAAACATTGCTAACACCAATTCTTTTATTAGTAATAGTAGGAGGTGCAGCAACTTGTGTAGCATTAGCATTACTAGTGGTGGTAATAGTCCAAACTTTAGCTATATTCTCTTCTTTTTCATTTTCTTCTTTTTCCCACCTAGCACACAATTCGACCATCAATCTTATATTCTCATTAATTCTAACTTGGATGGCATTTGCTGTAGTAACAATTTTATTATGATGATTTTCATTAGGCATAACTTTCGATTTCAAGAGATCAACATCAGCAGCAAGACTATCGACTTTAGAAGCAAGTATATCAATTTTCCCAAGCTTTTCTTCAACAGATTTGTTAAAAGCAGTTTGTGTACTAATAAATTATTTAAGCATGGCTTCAAGTCCAGGGGGTGAACTCCTATTATTGTTGTAAGGATTCCCATAAGAATTACCATAGCCGTTGCCATTATTATAAGGATATGGCCTATAGTTGTTACTGGAATTGTTCCGGTAAGCATTGTTGTTGAAATTATTATTTTTAATGAAGTTCACATCAACATGTTCTTCTTGTGCAACCAATGAAGCTAATGGAACATTATTAGGATCTACATTAGTCCTATCATTCACAAGCATAGACATAATAGCATCAATCTTATCACTCAAGGAAGAGGTTTCTTCGACAGAATTTACCTTCTTACCTTGTGGGGCTCTTTCCGTGTGCCATTCAGAGTAATTGATCATCATATTATCAAGAAGCTTTGTTGCTTCACCAAGAGTGATGGACATAAAGGTACCTCCAGCAGCTGAATCCAATAGGTTCCGCGAAGAAAAATTCAGTCCTGCATAAAAGGTTTGGATGATCATCCAAGTAGTCAGTCCATGGGTTGGGCAATTTTTAACCAGAGATTTCATTCTTTCCCATGCTTGTGCAACATGTTCAGTATCTAATTGTTTAAAATTCATTATGCTACTCCTCAAAGATATAATTTTAGCAGGGGGATAATATCTACCAATAAAAGCATCCTTGCATTTAGTCCATGAATCAATACTATTCTTAGGCAGAGATAGCAACCAATCTTTAGCTCTTCCTCTTAATGAGAAAGGGAACAATTTTAATTTTATAATGTCGCCATCTACATCTTTATACTTTTGCATTTCACAAAGTTCAACAAAATTATTGAGATGGGCAGCAAGATCATCGTAACTAACACTGAAAATTGCTCTCGCATAACAAGATTTAGTAAAGCAGGTTTAATTTCAAAGAATTCTGCTGTAGTAGCAGGTGGAGCAATAGGTGTGCATAAGAAATCATTATTATTTGTGGTTGTGAAGTCACACAACTTAGTATTTTCAGGAGTACCCATTTTAGCAACAGTAAATAAAGCAAACTAGATAAAGTAAATGCAAGTAACTAATTTTTTTTGTGTTTTTGATATAGCAAACAAGATAGCAAATAAATTAAAACTAGCAACTAATTTTTTTGTATTTTGATTTAGTGCAGCAAACAAAGTAGTAAATAAAACTAAGCAAGACAAAAACAAAGTAAAGAGATTGGGATGTGGAGACTCCCCTTGCAGCGTGTCTTGATCTCCCCGGCAACGACGCCAGAAAAAGTGCTTGATACGCGTACAGCACGCGTCCGTTGGGAACCCCAAGAGGAAGGTGTGATGCGTATAGCGGAAAGTTTTCCCTCAGTATGAAACCAAGGTTTAATCGAACCAGTAGGAGCCAAGAAGCACGTTGAAGGTTGATGGCGGCGAGATGTAGTGCGGCGCAACACCAGGGATTCCGGCGCCAACGTGGAACCTGCACAACACAAACCAAGTACTTTGCCCCAACGAAACAAATGAGGTTGTCAATCTCACCGGCTTGCTGTAACAAAGGATTAGATGTATAGTGTGGATGATGATTGTTTGCAGAGAACAGTAGAACAGTATTGCAGTAGATTGTATTTCAGTATAGAGAATTGGACCGGGGTCCACAGTTCACTATAGGTGTCTCTCCCATAAGATAAACAGCATGTTGGGTGAACAAATTACAGTTTGGCAATTGACAAATAAAGAGGGCATGACCATGCACATACATATTATGATGAGTATAGTGAGATTTAATTGGGCATTACGACAAAGTACATAGACCGCTATCCAGCATGCATCTATGCCTAAAAACTCCACCTTCAGGTTATCATCCGAACCCTCCGCATTAAGTTGCTAACAACAGACAATTGCATTAAGTATTGCGCGTAATGTAATCAGTAACTACATCCTCGAACATAGCACCAATGTTTTATCCCTAGTGGCAACAGCACATCCATAATCTTGGAGATTTCTGTCACTTCCCCAGATTCACGGAGACATGAACCCACTATCGAGCATCAATACTCCCTCTTGGAGTTACAAGCATCTACTTGGCCAGAGCATCTACTAGTAACGGAGAGCATGCAAGATCATAAACAACACATAGATATAAATTGATAATCAACATAACAAGTATTCTCTATTCATCGGATCCCAACAAACACAACATATAGAATTACAGATAGATGATCTTGATCATGTTCGGCAGCTCACAAGACCC
Source organism: Lolium perenne (assembly GCF_019359855.2). Taxonomy (NCBI): domain Eukaryota; kingdom Viridiplantae; phylum Streptophyta; class Magnoliopsida; order Poales; family Poaceae; genus Lolium; species Lolium perenne. Next base: position 197,179,650 of record NC_067245.2, read on the forward strand.
GACAATTAAGCACAATGGGGAGAAGACAACCATCTAGCTACTGCTATGGACCCATAGTCCAGGGGTAGACTACTCACACATCACTCCGGAGGCGACCATGGCGGCGTAGAGTCCTCCGGGAGATGATTCCCCTCTCCGGCAGGGTGCCGGAGGCGATCTCCTGAATCCCCCGAGATGGGATTGGCGGCGGCGGCGGCTGATGGCGTGTAACTCACACGTTCGTTGGGAACCCCAAGAGGAAGGTATGATGCGCACAGCAGCAAGTTTTCCCTCAGAAAGAAACCAAGGTTTATCGAACCAGGAGGAGCCAAGAAGCACGTTGAAGGTTGATGGCGGCGGGATGTAGTGCGGCGCAACACCAGAGATTCCGGCGCCAACGTGGAACCTGCACAACACAACCAAAGTACTTTGCCCCAACGAAACAGTGAGGTTGTCAATCTCACCGGCTTGCTGTAACAAAGGATTAACCGTATTGTGTGGAAGATGATTGTTTGCAGAAAACAGTAGAACAATATTGCAGTAGATTGTATTTCAGTATAGAGAATTGGACCGGGGTCCACAGTTCACTAGAGGTGTCTCTCCCATAAGATAAACAGCATGTTGGGTGAACAAATTACAGTTGGGCAATTGACAAATAAAGAGGGCATGACCATGCACATACATATTATGATGAGTATAGTGAGATTTAATTGGGCATTACGACAAAGTACATAGACCGCCATCCAACCGCATCTATGCCTAAAAAGTCCACCTTCAAAGTTATCATCCGAACCCTCCGTATTAAGTTGCAAAGCAACAGACAATTGCATTAAGTATGGTGCGTAATGTAATCAACAACTACATCCTTAGACATAGCATCAATGTTTTATCCCTAGTGGCAACAGCACAACACAACCTTAGAACTTTCTGTCACTGTCCCAGGTGTCAATGTAGGCATGAACCCACTATCGAGCATAAATACTCCCTCTTGGAGTTACAAGCATCTACTTGGCCAGAGCATCTACTAGTAACGGAGAGCATGCAAGATCATAAACAACACATAGACATAACTTTGATAATCAACATAACAAGTATTCTCTATTCATCGGATCCCAACAAACGCAACATATAGAATTACAGATAGATGATCTTGATCATGTTAGGCAGCTCACAAGATCCGACAATGAAGCACAATGGGGAGAAGACAACCATCTAGCTACTGCTATGGACCCATAGTCCAGGGGTAGACTACTCACTCATCACTCCGGAGGCGACCATGGTGGCGTAGAGTCCTCCGGGAGATGATTCCCCTCTCCGGCAGGGTGCCGGAGGTGATCTCCTGGATCCCCCGAGATGGGATCGGCGGCGGCGGCGTCTCTGGAAGGTTTTCCGTATCATGGCTCTCGGTACTGGGGGTTTCGCAACGGAGGCTTTAAGTAGGCGGAAGGACAGGTCAGGAGGCGGCACGAGGGCCCCACACCACAGGGCCGCGCGGCCAAGGGGGGGCCACGCCGCCCTAGGGTGTGGCCCCCTCGTGGCCCCTCTTCGTCTCCTCTTCGGACTTCTGGAAGCTTCGTGGCAAAATAGGACCCTGGGCGTTGATTTCGTCCAATTCCGAGAATATTTCGTTACTAGGATTTCTGAAACCAAAAACAGCAGAAACAAAGAATCGGCACTTCGGCATCTTGTTAATAGGTTAGTTCCAGAAAATGCACGAATATGACATAAAGTGTGCATAAAACATGTAGATAACATCAATAATGTGGCATGGAACATAAGAAATTATCGATACGTCGGAGACGTATCAGCATCCCCAAGCTTAGTTCTGCTCGTCCCGAGCAGGTAAAACGATAACACAGATAATTTCAGGAGTGACATGCCATCATAACCTTGATCATACTATTTGTAAAGCATATGTAGTGAATGCAGCGATCAAAACAATGTATATGACATGAGTAAACAAGTGAATCATAAAGCAAAGACTTTTCATGAATAGCACTTCAAGACAAGCATCAATAAGTCTTGCATAAGAGTTAACTCATAAAGCAATAATTCAAAGTAAAGGCATTGAAGCAACACAAAGGAAGATTAAGTTTCAGCGGTTGCTTTCAACTCATAACATGTATATCTCATGGATATTGTCAACATAGAGTAATATAATAAGTGCAATAGGCAAATATGTAGGAATCAATGCACAGTTCACACAAGTGTTTGCTTCTTGAGGTGGAGAGAAATAGGTGAACTGACTCAACATTGAAAGTAAAAGAATGGTCCTCCATAGAGGAAAAGCATCGATTGCTATATTTGTGCTAGAGCTTTGATTTTGAAAACATGAAACAATTTTGTCAACGGTAGTAATAAAGCATATGTATCATGTAAATTATATCTTACAAGTTGCAAGCCTCATGCATAGTGTACTAATAGTGCCCGCACCTTGTCCTAATTAGCTTGGACTACCGGATCATCACAATGCACATGTTTTAACCAAGTGTCACAAAGGGGTACATCTATGCCGCCTGTACAAAGGTCTAAGGAGAAAGCTCGCATTGGATTTCTCGCTATTGATTATTCTCAACTTAGACATCCATACCGGGACAACATAGACAACAGATAATGGACTCCTCTTTTATGCATAAGCATGTAACAACAATTAATAATTTTCTCATATGAGATTGAGGATGTATGTCCAAAACTGAAACTTCCACCATGGATCATGACTTTAGTTAGCGGCCCAATGTTCTTCTCTAACAATATGCATGCTTAATCATAAGGTGGTAGATCGCTCTTACTTCAGACAAGACGAACATGCATAGCAACTCACTTGAAATTCAACAAAGAATAGTTGATGGCGTCCCCAGTGAACATGGTTATCGCACAACAAGCAACTTAATAAGAGATAAAGTGCATAATTACATATTCAATACCACAATAGTTTTTAAACTATTTGTCCCATGAGCTATATATTGCAAAGGTGAATGATGGAATTTTAAAGGTAGCACTCAAGCAATTTACTTTGGAATGGCGGGAAATACCATGTAGTAGGTAGGTATGGTGGACACAAATGGCATAGTGGTTGGCTCAAGTATTTTGGATGCATGAGAAGTATTCCCTCTCGATACAAGGTTTAGGCTAGCAAGGCTTATTTGAAACAAACACAAGGATGAACCGGTGCAGCAAAACTCACATAAAAGACATATTGAAAACATTATAAGACTCTACACCGTCTTCCTTGTTGTTCAAACTCAATACTAGAAATTATCTAGACCTTAGAGAAACCAAATATGCAAACCAAATTTTAGCATGCTCTATGTATTTCTTCATTAATGGGTGCAGAGCATATGATGCAAGAGCTTAAACATGAGCACAACAATTGCCAAGTATCACATTACCCAAGACATTAATAGCAATTACTACATGTATAATTTTCCAATTCCAACCATATAACAATTTAACGAAGAAGAAACTTCGCCATGAATACTATGAGTAGAAACCAAGGACATACTTGTCCATATGCTACAGCGGAGCGTGTCTCTCTCCCATAAAGTGAATGCTAGGATCCATTTTATTCAAACAAAACAAAAAACAAAAACAAACCGACGCTCCAAGAAAAGCACATAAGATGTGATGGAATAAAAATATAGTTTCAGGGGAGGAACCTGATAATGTTGTCGATGAAGAAGGGGATGCCTTGGGCATCCCCAAGCTTAGACGCTTGAGTCTTCTTAATATATGCAGGGGTGAACCACCGGGGCATCCCCAAGCTTAGAGCTTTCACTCTCCTTGATCATGTTGCATCATACTCCTCTCTTGATCGTTGAAAACTTCCTCCACACCAAACTTAGAACAACTCATTAGAGGGTTAGCGACAATAAAAATTAACATATTCAGAGGTGACACAATCATTCTTAACACTTCTGGACATTGCATAAAGCTACTGGATATTAATGGATCAAAGAAATTCATCCAACATAGCAAAAGAGGCAATGCGAAATAAAAGGCAGAATCTGTCAAAACAGAACAGTTCGTATTGACGAATTTTATCGAGGCACCAGACTTGCTCAAATGAAAATGCTCAAATTGAATGAAAGTTGCGTACATATCTGTGGATCACTCACGTAAATTGGCATAATTTTCTGAGTTACCTACAGGGAAAACAGCCCAGATTCGTGACAGCAAAGAAATCTGTTTCTGCGCAGTAATCCAAATCTAGTATGAACTTTTCTATCAACGACTTTACTTGGCACAATAAAACACTAAACTAAGATAAGGAGAGGTTGCTACAGTAGTAAACAACTTCCAAGACACAAAATAAAAACAAAGTACTGTAGGTAAAAACATGGGTTGTCTCCCATAAGCGCTTTTCTTTAACGCCTTTCAGCTAGGCGCAGAAAGTGTGTATCAAGTATTATCAAGAGACGAAGTGTCAACATCATAATTTGTTCTCATAATAGAATCAAAAGGTAACTTCATTCTCTTTCTAGGGAAGTGTTCCATACCTTTCTTGAGAGGAAATTGATATTTTATATTACCTTCCTTCATATCAATGATAGCACCAACAGTTCGAAGAAAAGGTCTTCCCAATATAATGGGACAAGATGCATTGCATTCAATATCCAAGACAACAAAATCAACGGGAACAAGGTTATTGTTAACGGTAATGTGAACATTATCAACTTTCCCCAAAGGTTTCTTTGTAGAATGATCAGCAAGATTAACATCCAAATAACAATTTTTCAGCGGTGGCAAGTCAAGCATATTATAGATTTTCTTAGGCATAACGGAAATACTTGCACCAAGATCACATAAAGCATTACAATCAAAATCTTTAACCTTCATTTTAATGATGGGCTCCCAACCATCCTCTAGCTTTCTAGGAATAGAGGCTTCGCGCTCTAGTTTCTCTTCTCTAGCTTTTATGAGAGCATTTGTAATATGTTGTGTGAAAGCCAAATTTATAGCACTAGCATTAGGACTCTTAGCAAGTTTTTGCAAGAACTTTATAACTTCAGAGATGTGGCAATCATCAAAATTCAAACCATTATAATCTAAAGCAATGGGATCATCATCCCCAATGTTGGAAAAAATTTCAGCAGTTTTATCACGAGCGCTTTCAAATAGCTTTAGCAGCTTTCAGCAGCGCTTTGCATTAGAAGTGGAAACATTGCTAACACCAATTCTTTTATTATTAATAGTAGGAGGTGCAGCAACATGTGTAGCATTAGCATTACAAGTGGTGGTAATAGTCCAAACTTTAGCTACATTCTTCTCTTTAGCTAGTTTTTCATTTTCTTCTCTATCCCACATAGCACGCAGTTCAGCCATTAATCTTATATTCTCATTAATTCTAACTTGGATGGCATTTGCTGTAGTAACAATTTTATTATGATGATTTTTATTAGGCATAACTTTCGATTTAAGACTATCGACTTTAGAAGCAAGTATATCAATTTTCCCAAGCTTTTCTTCAACAGATTTGTTAAAAGCAGTTTGTGTACTAATAAATTCTTTAAGCATGGCTTCAAGTCCAGGGGGTGAACTCCTATTATTGTTGTAAGAATTCCCATAAGAATTACCATAGCCGTTGCCATTATTATAAGGATATGGCCTATAGTTGTTACTAGAATTGTTCCGGTAAGCATTGTTGTTGAAATTATTATTTTTAATGAAGTTTACATCAACATGTTCTTCTTGTGCAACCAATGAAGCTAACGGAACATTATTAGGATCAATATTAGTCCTATCATTCACAAGCATAGACATAATAGCATCAATCTTATCACTCAAGGAAGAGGTTTCTTCGACAGAATTTACCTTCTTACCTTGCGGAGCTCTTTCCATGTGCCATTCAGAGTAGTTGATCATCATATTATCAAGAAGCTTTGTTGCTTCACCAAGAGTGATGGACATAAAGGTACCTCCAGCAGCTGAATCCAATAAATTCCGCGAAGAAAAATTCAGTCCTGCATAAAAGGTTTGGACGATCATCCAAGTAGTCAGTCCATGGGTTGGGCAATTTTTAACCAGAGATTTCATTCTTTCCCAAGCTTGAGCAACATGTTCAGTATCTAATTGTTTAAAATTCATTATGCTACTCCTCAAAGATATAATTTTAGCAGGGGGATAATATCTACCAATAAAAGCATCCTTGCATTTAGTCCAGGAATCAATACTATTCTTAGGCAGAGATAGCAACCAATCTTTAGCTCTTCCTCTTAATGAGAAAGGGAACAATTTTAATTTTATAATGTCACCATCTACATCTTTATATTTTTGCATTTCACATAGTTCAACAAAATTATTAAGATGGGCAGCAGCATCATCGTAACTAACACTTAAAATTGCTCTCGCATAACAAGATTTAGTAAAGCAGGTTTAATTTCAAAGAACTCTGCTGTAGTAGCAGGTGGAGCAATAGGTGTGCATAAGAAATCATTATTATTTGTGGTTGTGAAGTCACACAACTTAGTATTTTCAGGGTTGGCCATTTTAGCAACAGTAAATAAAGCAAACTAGATAAAGTAAATGCAAGTAACTAATTTTTTTGTGTTTTTTTGATATAGCAAACAAGATAGCAAATAAAGTAAAACTAGCAACTAATTTTTTTGTATTTTGATTTAGTGCAGCAAACAAAGTAGTAAATAAAACTAAGCAAGACAAAAACAAAGTAAAGAGATTGAGAAGTGGAGACTCCCCTTGCAGCGTGTCTTGATCTCCCCGGCAACGGCGCCAGAAAAAGAGCTTGATGGCGTGTAACTCACACGTTCGTTGGGAACCCCAAGAGGAAGGTATGATGCGCACAGCAGCAAGTTTTCCCTCAGAAAGAAACCAAGGTTTATCGAACCAGGAGGAGCCAAGAAGCATGTTGAAGGTTGATGGCGGCGGGATGTAGTGCGGCGCAACACCAGAGATTCCAGCGCCAACGTGGAACCTGCACAACACAACCAAAGTACTTTGCCCCAACGAAATAGTGAGGTTGTCAATCTCACCGGCTTGCTGTAACAAAGGATTAACCGTATTGTGTGGAAGATGATTGTTTGCAGAAAACAGTAGAACAATATTGCAGTAGATTGTATTTCAGTATAGAGAATTGGACCGGGGTCCACAGTTCACTAGAGGTCACTCTCCCATAAGATAAACAAGATGTTGGGTGAACAAATTACAGTTGGGCAATTGACAAATAAAGAGGGCATGACCATGCACATACATATTATGATGAGTATAGTGAGATTTAATTGGGCATTACGACAAAGTACATAGACCGCCATCCAACTGCATCTATGCCTAAAAAGTCCACCTTCAGGTTATCATCCGAACCCCCTCTAGTATTAAGTTGCAAAGCAACAGACAATTGCATTACGTATGGTGCGTAATGTAATCAACAACTACATCCTTAGACATAGCATCAATGTTTTATCCCTAGTGGCAACAGCACAACACAACCTTAGAACTTTCTGTCACTGTCCCAGGTGTCAATGTAGGCATGAACCCACTATCGAGCATAAATACTCCCTCTTGGAGTTACAAGCATCTACTTGGCCAGAGCATCTACTAGTAACGGAGAGCATGCAAGATCATAAACAACACATAGACATAACTTTGATAATCAACATAACAAGTATTCTCTATTCATCGGATCCCAACAAACGCAACATATAGAATTACAGATAGATGATCTTGATCATGTTAGGCAGCTCACAAGATCCGACAATGAAGCACAATGGGGAGAAGACAACCATCTAGCTACTGCTATGGACCCATAGTCCAGGGGTAGACTACTCACTCATCACTCTGGAGGCGACCATGGCGGCGTAGAGTCCTCCGGGAGATGATTCCCCTCTCCGGCAGGGTGCTGGAGGCGATCTCCTGGATCCCCCGAGATGGGATCGGCGGCGGCGGCGTCTCTGGAAGGTTTTCCGTATCGTGGCTCTCGGTACTAGGGGTTTCGCAACGGAGGCTTTAAGTAGGCGGAAGGGCAGGTCAGGAGGCGACACGAGGGCCCCACACCACGGGGGCCGCGGCCAAGGGGGCCGCGCCGCCCTAGGGTGTGGCCCCCTCGTGGCCCCTCTTCGTCTCCTCTTCGGACTTCTGGAAGCTTCGTGGCAAAATAGGACCCTGGGCGTTGATTTCGTCCAATTCCGAGAATATTTCGTTACTAGGATTTCTGAAACCAAAAACAGCAGAAAACAAAGAATCGGCACTTCGGCATCTTGTTAATCGGTTAGTTCCAGAAAATGCACGAATATGACATAAAGTGTGCATAAAACATGTAGATAACATCAATAATGTGGCATGGAACATAAGAAATTATCGATACGTCGGAGACGTATCAGCGTCTCTGGAAGGTTTTCCGTATCGTGGCTCTCGGTACTGGGGGTTTCGCGACGAAGGCTATTTGTAGGCGGAAGGGGCAGGTCAGGGGGCCACACGAGGGGCCCACACTACAGGTCGGCGCGGCCAGGGCTTGGGCCGCGCCGCCCTAGGGTGTGGCCACCTCGTGGCCCCACTTCGTCTCCTCTTCGGTCTTCTGGAAGCTTCGTGGCAAAATAGGACCCTGGGCGTTGATTTCGTCCAATTCCGAGAATATTTCCTTACTAGGATTTCTGAAACCAAAAACAGCAGAAAACAGCAACTGGCACTTCAGCATCTTGTTAATAGGTTAGTTCCAGAAAATGTACGAATATGCCATAAAGTGTGCATAAAACATGTAGATATCATCAATACTGTGGCATGGAGCATAAGAAATTATCGATACGTCGGAGACGTATCACCGAGCAGCCCGAACTCTTAGTATTCAGCTGCTCGAGAGGATAAATGTATAACTTAATGAAACATCTATATTGTAAGCTAAGTTGGGTTTGCCTCGAACCCAGGAGTATCCCTCTTAGGACCCAAGAGGAGCTCCGAGACGATATATGTATGATTATTGTAATATTAAATGAATGAGTTATGGACCTGCTATGTTCTGTTGTACTACTCTGAGGGATGTAATATTTGCGGAATGGTACTTCGTGAATGTTATATCAACGACTGGCATACTACAACATGCAGTGGTATGCAGGGTCACCACACCCGCCCTCCCGTTTGGATGCATATGTGTATCTGGAGGAGCCTATGGAGATGACGTTCGGAAGATTTCACTTTCGCGTCGAGAAAGAGGGATTGTATCGTGACGAAATTCCGATTTCGTCGGGATCGTCAGCGGTCGATTCCGATGTTTCAAGCTATACATCGTCAACCAAATCAGGAGAGGAAGAAACTTCGTCGTCACGCTTCATCAGCACCAGGGCCAGAGAAAAACTTGCCAAGATCTTCAGCGACATGTCGTTCGAGTCATCTGCGGACTCCTATATAAGCGATGGCTCAAGCAGTGTCGACAGCTACGACTTCATCGATAAATCTACTACAGTGGGCAAGGTCTTCACCAATCTTCATGATGGTGTCACCAAACCCAACATAGATCTGAAAACAAAATATCATCAGATTTATGTCATCGGAGAGCCAAGTCGAGATCAGGAGGAAACATCTGAGGCTTTCGACGATTTGGAAAATCCATACGTCGATCCCTCTAATTTGCGATGAGGCCTAGGCAATAAATATATCGGGCCACAGCCGCGAGACAGAGTCCAACTCCCACAAACAGCATGGGATAGAGCCGCAAGGGCTATGGATGGCTCAGAACCAATGGCCACCACAGCCACGCCAGAAGAACTACAAGCATATCAATATATGCTCGCACGAGCTGCAAGGGAATTGGAAAAACAGACAGCTGAACTAAACAGAAGAAAGGAGGCAGCCTCTGCATCAAGTAGGCGAAGGGTAGAGCTGAGTCGACAATCTAGAACTTCGGGTGATAGCCACATGGAAGCTCGGAACAGAGCAAGATCAAGGTTGCAAAACGTACCTGAAGGAGAAAGAGAGCACTTGGTTCAAAACCTCGACATGTCTTTTATGTCGATAGACACGAGAGGGAACATCATCCCCAAGACACCAGAAGCTGGGTATATGGTGACACAAGCTTTCATCCTTGCATCCAGGCCACCCCCAGGAGATCCAAGGGAAGCACTGTACAACATGGCGATGGCAAGAGTTGGAGCCATGGGGACGGCGTTTGTATCAACACCTCCCGAAGGAACGGCAATGCAAAATAGTCCACGACCTGCGGCAGCAACAGCAGCGGCTCCCGAAGGACCAAGTGGAGCAAGGGACACGACAACACAAGCAAGGGTCGACAGAGTGCGACAAAGCAGAAGGGAACATCGACAGTCCCCAGAGCTAAACGACGAGGATATGTGTGGTTTGCCATGCTTCACAAGGAGAGTTCGAAAAACTCGAGTCCCTTCAGGATTCAAGTTACCCGATAATTTCAAGAAATTCGACGGCCTTCAAGATCCAGAGGATTGGCTAGTTGATTATCTCGAGACAGTGAAGCTCACAGGAGGAACCAGAGCAACAGCTATGCAAAGCATCTGATGACCCACAAGTATAGGGGATCGCAACAGTCTTCGAGGGAAGTAAAACCCAATTTATTGATTCGACACAAGGGGAGACAAAGAAAACTTGGAAGCCTTAACAGCGGAGTTGTCAATTCAGCTGCACCTGGAAACAGACTTGCTCGCAAGAGTTTATCAGTAGTAACAGTTTTATAGCAAAGATGAGTGAAATAACAGCAGCAGAGTAACACAGACAGCAGTAGTGATTATAGTAAACAGCAGGATTAAAATACTGTAGGCACGGGGACGGATGAACGGGCGTTGCATGGATGAGAGAAACTCATGTAACAATCATAGCAGGGCATTTGCAGATAATAATAAAACGGTGTCCAAGTACAAAGCAATCAATAGGCATGTGTTCCATATATAGTCGTGCGTGCTCGCAATGAGAAACTTGCACAACATCTTTTGTCCTACCAGCCGGTGGCAGCCGGGCCTCAAGGGAAACTACTGGATATTAAGGTACTCCTTTTAATAGAGTACCGGAGCAAAGCATTAACACTCCGTGAACACATGTGATCCTCACATCGCTACCATCCCCTCCGGTTGTCCCAATTCTTGTCACTTCGGGGCCATTGGTTCCGGACAGCGACATGTGTATACAACTTATAGGTAAGACCTTAAACAATGAATATCTTGATGAAACAATAACATGTTCAGATCTGAGATCATGGCACTCGGGCCCTAGTGACAAGCATTAAGCATAACAAGTTGCAACAATATCATCAAAGTACCAATTACGGACACTAGGCACTATGCCCTAACAATCTTATGCTATTACATGACCTATCTAATCCAATCCCTACCATCCCCTTCGGCCTACAAATGGGAATTACTCACACATGGATGGGGAAACATGGCTGGTTGATGTAGAGGCGTTGGCGGTGATGGCGGCGATGATCTCCTCCAATTCCCCGTCCCGGCGGAGTGCCAGAACGGAGACTTCTGGCTCCCGCGACGGAGTTTCGCGATGTGGCGGCGTTCTGGAGGGTTTCTGGCGACTTCGACTTCTCCCAGTGCGTTTTTAGGTCGAGGCCGATAAATAGTCCGAAGGAGGGCGTCGGAGGCCGGCCGAGGGGGCCACACCACATGGCCGTGCGGGCCCCCCTGGGCCGCGCCGCCCTATGGTGTGGGGCCCTCGGGCCTCCACCTGGCTTGTCCTTCTGGCTCCGTCGCCTCTGCAGGAAAATAGGGCCTTCGCATAACTTCCGAGGATTTTCCCGAAAGTTGGATTTCTGCACAAAAACGAGACACTGTAACAGTTCAATGAAAACAGCGTTAGTCCGTGTTAGTTGTATCCAAAATACACAAATTAGAGGCAAAACAATAGCAAAAGTGTTCGGGAAAGTAGATACGTTTTGGACGTATCAACTCCCCCCAAGCTTAGCTTATTGCTTGTCCTCAAGCAATTCAGTTAACAACTGAGCGATAAAAGAACTTTCACGAACGCATTTGCTCATATGATGTATATATTCTCATGCTATGGCTAATACTTAAGCAGTTCATAATGAGATACATGCAAATAAGATCATCTAACAGCTATGTCAATCATGGAGAGGTACCAACAATTAATAATAAGCATCATGAATCATGTATATAAGCAGGATTGCAATGTTCATAAGAGAGTATGATAAAGTGGTATCTCGCTTGCCTGTATTTGATTGGCAAAACATAAATGCCCGGGCACCTCTGGAGTTCATAGAGAGACTAGAAGTAGTGATTGTCAAAGATAAAAGCATCAAAGTTATACCACAATCAATCATATTTTGAGACAAGCATATTATACTAAGAATGATAGTTGTGCTCTCAAGATAGTGCTCAAAGAAATAATGGAGACACAACAAAAAAGTAAAAGATTGACCCTTCGCAGAGGGAAGCAGGGATTAACATGCGCTAGAGCTTTTCATTTTTGAAATCAGGAGTAAAATTATTTTGAGAGGTGTTTGTTGTTGTCAACGAATGGTAATGGGTACACCAACTACCTCGCCAACCGGACTTTCAAGAGCGGCTCCCATGAATTATTGCATATTTATTTGGCACTCCTTCCAACCTTTCTTACACAAACCATGGCTAACCGAATCCTCGGGTGCCTGCCAACAATCTCATACCATGAAGGAGTGCCCTTTTTTATTTTAATTTTATTATGATGATGACACTCCCCCCAACCTTTGCTTACACAAGCCATGGCTAACCGAATCCTTCGAGTGCCGTCCAACAATCACAAACCATGGAGGAGTGTCTATTAAGTTAATTAATTCGGGACTGGGAATCCCATTGCCAGCTCTTTTTGCAAAATTATTGGATAAGCGGATGTGCCACTAGTCCATATGAGAGTCCGTCAAAAGTAAATGACAAGGTTGAAAGCTAAACACCACATACTTCCTCATGAGCTATGAAACATAAACACAAATTGAGAAGCATTTTGAAGGTTTTAAAGGTAGCGCATGAGAATTTACTTGGAATGGTTTGAAATGCCATGCATAGGTATTTATGGTGGACACTTTGGAACAACTTGGTTTTCAGGTGTTTGGAAGCACGAGCAGCGTTCCCGCTCAGTACAAGTGAAGGCTAGCAATAGACTAGGGAGCGACAAATCAAGAGAGCAGTAACTGTCATAATCATGCTTGCGGCAAAATAAATTAACAGAGGCATAAAAGTGATACAAGAACTCTGAAGCAATATAGATCATCGAGGCTTAATTGACTTTTTGTTCAGTCATATGCATGCATGAGCATGTGCCAAGTCGATATAAATGAATTATTCAGAGGAGGATACCACAATGCCATACTTACTTATGAATAAAACAATGCAAGCAAACATCCATGACATGCTACTCATATTAATAGATTGGAGCTAAACATGAGAGATCATAAACTACTAGACTTTCTCAAATAACATATACCTCACATGAACCAACTAAGCATGCTCACATGGATGAGTATATGTACAAAAATGAAAACAAATAGAGTTCATACCAGCCTCTCACCACAATCAGATTGTCGTAGATCGTCATTATTGCCTTTTCACTTGTGTAGCTTGGATAATATGAAATGAAAACCACGCTCCAGCCACCGAAGACCATTGAACTCATAAAGGACTTTACAAAACCAAAGAAGAACAGCAAATATTTTTGGTGTTTTCGAATTAGAAACAAGAACAGAAGGAAACAAGCAAATAAAGTAAAATCTTTTTGGGTTTTCTTATAGCAAACTAGCAACAGCAAATAAAGCGAAACAAATGCAAGAAACCAAAGCAAACAAATGGTGAAGAGAAACAACAGAAATATTTTTGGTCTTTTTGTGTTTTGGGAAAGAAACAAAGCGGAAACAAGAAATAGCAAACTAAAAGAAACACAGAAAAGCGAGATGGCAGAAATCTAACAAAACCTGACAGCAGTACAGAAATCGATTTTTACAAAAATCTTACGTTGTTCACCTCGAAAAGTGTTCAACTAATGAAAGTTAGATAACAACCTGGGGAACCTGCACAAAAATTGGCAGCTCAAAATAACGTTCTGGCTGTGCGCACGAATTTTTCTAGTAACAGTCCAGAATCTGTTTTCAGGCAGCACTTCCCCAAATATCATCTTCCTCTCATTAGAAAACCACTCAAACGAACAAAACGAATATGTACAAGTATCCAGCAATCAAAATATGCAAGGAATGAGTGATGCTGGTATACCTCCCCCCAAGCTTAGGCTTTTGGCCTAAGTGGAGTTCAATCCCATCGAGACCATGAGGTAGTATCTCCGTAGTACGACGAAGATGGATCATATTCCGGGTATGTGCTAGAAGAAGCACCCGGATACGTGACGGTGTAGTCGTGGGAGGCCTCGGCGTCCTCGGAGTCATGCTGCTGGTGGAAGTCTTGTATCTTCATATGTTCATCCACCTCCTCCTTAGTGCACGACCATGATTGCCTGTCAATACTGAACAAACCTGGTTGGGGAAGAGGGATTTCCTTCTCATCCCCGTCAGCAAACAACATTCTATAGACCATATTATCTAAAGTAGAATCAGTGGTAACAAAATGATGACTCTTCATAGCAGCAATATCGAGTCTCCTAGGGGCCAATGGCACATCATTAGGATCAAGAGGAAGCCTTAGATATGTTAAAACGCGCAGTGCAATAGTTCCTCCAAAAATAGGCCCTCTATTAGATAGGCGGCGAGCAATAAGAGAACCAAGGTGATAAGATGTCCGACCAGTAAGTGCAATATTCAAGAAAGCAAGATGGTAACTAGAAATATTGCTAGTGTTCTCCCTACCAAGAATGCTAGTAGCAATGTAATATGCAAAATACTTAATGGCGGGGAGTTGAATGTTCCTTATCTTGCCACGCTGAATGGTGCGACAATCATCATCGGTAATCCCTCGATAGAGCTCCAACAAGTCCCGGGGGTTGTCATCAATCCTACTTGCTGTACCTACAGGGGCAATATCCAATGCACGACAAAAATCTTCCAATCCCATAGTAACAGGATTACCATAGATCTTGAATGCAACTGTCGGCTCATATTGCTTGTTGTGGAACTTGAAGCTCTCGACGAAGATTTTGGTGAGCATGTAGTATTGCTCCCTTTCATCTCCCACATAGGTGGCTAAGCCCGCCCTGTTGACAAGGGTGAAGAAATCCTCCAATATCCCTGCATTCCTCAGAAAATCATAGCATGGAAAAGACGAAGCATTAGGAGCCCCGTTGTCCTCTTCGGGCGCGAAGCTAGGCGCGATGATATCCTCGTTGTACGATCGCCTAAGCCGGGTGGCGGCCCTAGAAGGCCTCCCGGTGCTGGTTGTTCCTTTCTTGAACAACTCTCCAAAGTTGAACTTCTTCATCTCTTCTCTGAAATTTTCAACAAGTGATATAAAATTTGATTTGGTGACATATAATTGAGGGAAACTACCATAGGAACTTGCTAGAGTACTAATCATGCATCAAAACTAGTTTATACAACTTAGAACAAGCATGCAAGCTCACTAAACATGTTACCTACAGCAGCAAAATATTCAAGATATACTCAACCAAACAAAATTCTACTTGGATCATTGGAGGAGTCACATACCAAGGAGCAAATGTGCCAAATTTCAGCAAGAAATCTGGGCTGAGCAAAGAGATCGAGAAATCTGGAGTTCTCGAGCAAAAACACGAGTGAGAGGAACCTGGTGCGAGTTTTTTCGGGAGAGAGAAGATGCTGGGAGAAAGAGATGAGATAGTGGGGCAAGGAGGGGCCCACACCACAGGGTGGCGCGCCCCCCTCCTTGGCCGCGCTGGCCTGTGGTGTGGCACCCTGTGGTGCCCCACAGGTCATCCTCTGGTGCTCCCAGGTGCCTCGTCGAAAAATAGGACCAACGGTATAATTTTTGTGAATTTTTGAAAACTTTGAAAAATGCACATTTCTGGGTATTTAGTTTATTATTACTGGCCAGGAAATTTTTTGAAATCTCCAATTAACTAAGGAACTTTGCAAATTAAAAGTGCTACAGCAACTAGAGCAAGTGGAGGAAGAAAGAGATGTTGTTTACCTCCTCTATGCATATAAAAAGTATTTGTTAACAAGGTTGATCAAGTCTTGCCACCAAATAAATTTTACATAGCATAAGAAGAAATAAACCTCAAATCAATCATGTTACCTTGAATTGTATTGATATGGATCCAATCACGAGAGTTTGATATTCTTCCTTAGGCTCATATATAGGACAATCAATAGTTCCCACTTTGATAGTTCTCACATTAGAAATAGTATTAACTCCACACGCTTTCTCAATCCTCTTTGGAAAATAAACGGTATGCTCCCTATCATCAACATTGAAAGTAACCTTTCCTTTATTGCAATCAATAACAGCCCCTGCGGTGTTAAGAAAAGGTCTCCCAAGAATAATAGACATATTATCATCTTCGTGCATTTCCAACACAACAAAATCAGTTAATATCAAGCAGTTAGTAGTAACTTGAACAGGAACATCCTCACATATACCAACAGGAATAGCAGTAGATTTATCAGCCATTTGCAAAGATATATCAGTAGGTATCAACTTATCTAAGTAAAGTCTCTTATAAAGAGAAAAAGGCATAACACTAACACCGGCTCCCAAGTCACATAGAGCAGTTTTAACATAATTATTCTTAATAGAACAAGGAATAGTAGGTATACCTGGATCGCCCAACTTCTTTGGAACTTTGCCATTGAAAGAGTAATTAGCAAGCATAGTGGAAATTTCCTCATTGGGGATTTTCCTTTTGTTAGTAACAATATCTTTCATATACTTTGAATAAGGTGGCAATTTAATAGCATCACCAAAGGGATTTGCAAGAATAAAGGTTTCATCCAAGCGCAAAATTGATTATAGTGTTCTTCTTCCATTGATGTTAGTTGCTGAGCAGGAAAAGGCATTTGCTTTTGAACCCAAGGTTCTCTTTCATTACCATGTTTCTCAGCAATAAAATCTTCTTTAGTGTACTTTTTATTTTTAGCATGCTTTTCAGGTTCTTCTTCAACCTCTTCTTTATCAGGAGCATCATTCTTATCATTATCTTTATCATGTTCATTACCACTTTCAGTTTCAGCATCAGAAATAGAAATACTATTAGGATCATTAGCAGGTTCAATGATTCTACAACATTTTTATGCTTCTTCTTCTTTTTCTTCTTAGAATGAGCACTAGGTTCAATGTGTTGAGAATCTTGTTCAATTCTTTTGGGATGCCCTTCAGGATATAGAGGATCCTGGGTAGAGACACCACCTCTAGTTGTTACTTCATAAGCATGTTTCTCTTTAGAATTATTTCCTAACAAGTCATTTTGCACTTTAGTGAGTTGATCAATTTGAGTTTGAACCATATGAAAATGTTTAACAAGCATCTTAACATCATTGGAGGTTCTCTCTACAATATCATGCAATTCACTAATAGCTCGAGAATTTTCCATTAAATGATTCTCTACTCTCATATTAAAATTTTCTTGCTTAACAATATAATTATCAAACTCATCTAAGCATTGTGCAGGAGGTTTCGAATACAGAATATCTTCCCTAGTAAAGCGTTGAAGGGAGTTTACCTCAATCATGGATGAAGGGGGAATTATCTCACATATATCTTCTATGGGAGGAAGATTCTTCACATCTTCAGATTTAATACCTTTCTCCTTGAGAGACTTCTTGGCTTCCCTCATATCTTCATCATTTAATTTAATCAAACCCCTCTTCTTTAATATTGGCGTTGGAGTTGGTTCAGGCGTAGTCCAATCATCATGATTCCGGCCTATTTTAGCCAATAATTCTTCAGCGTCGTCTGGAGTTCTTTTCCTGAAAACACAACCAGCACAACTATCCAGGTATGCCCTAGACTCAATGGTTAGTCCACTATAAAATATATCAAGTAAATCATGCTTTTCCAAATCATGGTCAGGCCGAGCTCTAATAAGAGAGCAAAATCTCGCCCAAGCCTCAGGCAATTTCTCTCCATCTTCCTGGTTAAAATTATAAATTCTCTGCAAAGCAATATGTTGAGCACTAGCAGGAAAGTATTTACGGAAGAAAACATCAAGCAATTCTTTTGGACTTTTAATAGAATTAGGTGGCAAACTATTATACCAAGTTTTAGCGTCATCCTTTAATGAGAATGGAAAGATTTTAGCAACAAAGTAAGTACGCATCTTGACATCATCAGAAAACAAGCTACTTAGAGTAGATAACTCAATCATGTGTTCAACAACACTTTCTTTTTCAGTACCACAAAAGGGTGTTTTCTCAACAATAACTATATGAGATAGATCAAGAGAAAAATCATAATCTTTATCCTTAATGTTTATAGGAGATGTGGCAAACTTAGGATCAGGAGACAGTTTATATCTAACAGCATGTTCTGCAAGCAACTTTTTAATTTTTCTTGCATCAGTAGTAGCATTGCATTTTTCAATAAAATCATCATTAAGCTCCACATAATCTTCATCAGGATCATCACTAAAATAATCAAGTTCAGGTGAATTAACAGGTGTAGTAGCATTAGGAGTTTCAGTATTTTCAATTTGTCTAGACCTAGCAACTGTAGCATCTAGAAAAGATCCCAATGAACCACTATCATCAAGCACAGCAGAAATATTATCAATATTATGAGAGTTTTCAGATTCAGCAGAAGTACCCGCATGTGAAGCATGCGGCGGTGAAACAAGTTTATCAATCACAGATGGTGAATCAAGTGTAGCGGAGGTACTCAGAATTGTACCTTTTCTTGTAGTGGATGGTAATATGGCGATCTTAGAATCGCGAGGTTTACCCATGATGGAGAATTTGCAGCGAACAATATTAATCCAAGTGAACTTCCAAATAAAGCTATGCTCCCCGGCAACGGCGCCAGAAAATAGTCTTGATGACCCACAAGTATAGGGGATCGCAACAGCCTTCGAGGGAAGTAAAACCCAATTTATTGATTCGACACAAGGGGAGACAAAGAACACTTGGAAGCCTTAACAATGAGTTGTCAATTCAGCTGCACACTGAAACAGACTTGCTCGCAAGAGTTTATCAGTAGTAACAGTTTTATAGCAGTAGCAGTAGTGAAATAACAGCAGCAGAGTAACACAGACAGCAGTAGTGATTATAGTAAACAGCAGGATTAAAATACTGTAGGCACGGGGACGGATGAACGGGCGTTGCATGGATGAGAGAAACTCATGTAACAATCATAGCAGGGCATTTGCAGATAATAATAAAATGGTGTCCAAGTACAAAGCAATCAATAGGCATGTGTTCCATATATAGTCGTGCGTGCTCGCAATGAGAAACTTGCACAACATCTTTTGTCCTACCAGCCGGTGGCAGCCGGGCCTCAAGGGAAACTACTGGATATTAAGGTACTCCTTTTAATAGAGTACCGGAGCAAAGCATTAACACTCCGTGAACACATGTGATCCTCACATCGCTACCATCCCCTCCGGTTGTCCCAATTCTTGTCACTTCGGGGCCATTGGTTCCGGACAGCGACATGTGTATACAACTTATAGGTAAGACCTTAAACAATGAATATCTTGATGAAACAATAACATGTTCAGATCTGAGATCATGGCACTCAGGCCCTAGTGACAAGCATTAAGCATAACAAGTTGCAACAATATCATCAAAGTACCAATTACGGACACTAGGCACTATGCCCTAACAATCTTATGCTATTACATGACCAATCTCATCCAATCCCTACCATCCCCTTCGGCCTACAGCGGGGGAATTACTCACACATGGATGGGGGAAACATGGCTGGTTGATGTAGAGGCGTTGGCGGTGATGGTGGCGATGATCTCCTCCAATTCCCCGTCCCGACGGAGTGCCAGAACGGAGACTTCTGGCTCCTGCGACGGAGTTTCGCGATGTGGCGGCGTTCTGGAGGGT
Source organism: Lolium perenne (assembly GCF_019359855.2). Taxonomy (NCBI): domain Eukaryota; kingdom Viridiplantae; phylum Streptophyta; class Magnoliopsida; order Poales; family Poaceae; genus Lolium; species Lolium perenne. The sequence continues at coordinate 197,199,499 of NC_067245.2, forward strand.
TTCTGGCGACTTCGACTTCTCCCCGTGCGTTTTTAGGTCGAGGCCGATAAATAGTCCGAAGGAGGGCGTCGGAGGCTGGCCGAGGGGGCCACACCACATGGCCGCGCGAGCCCCCCTGGGCCGCGCCGCCCTATGGTGTGGGGCCCTCGGGCCTCCACCTGGCTTGTCCTTCTGGCTCCGTCAGTTCTCTGGGAAAATAGGGCCTTCTGCATAAATTCCGAGGATTTTCCTGAAAGTTGGATTTCTGCACAAAAACGAGACACCAGAACAGTTCTGCTGAAAACAGCGTTAGTCCGTGTTAGTTGTATCCAAAATACACAAATTAGAGGCAAAACAATAGCAAAAGTGTTCGGGAAAGTAGATACGTTTTGGACGTATCAGCATCCAGGTGCATCTGAGTGGAGCCGCACGATCTTGGATAAAGAAACTTCCTCCAGGATCTATCGACAGCTGGGATAGCTTCGAGGACGTGTTCGTCAAGAATTTCCGGTCCACATGTAAAAAACCTGCGTCATTAGAGGAGCTGAGAGCATGCCGACAAAAGCCAGACGAGCCAATGAGAAAATATATCCAAAGATGGAATATCATCAAAAACTCGGCAGAAAATATATCTGACGAGAGAGCAATAGATGCGTTTGTCGCAGGGATCAGGCGTGGAGATTTTGTCGAGGATTTGGGGAGGACCAATCCAAAGACAGTATCCGCATTAATGGAAATAGCAAATAGATGTGCAGATGGAGAAGATGTTGTTCACAACAAACGGCATAGGTCGCCAGAGGAAGAACGCGGTAGAAATTATCAACCAAGGCGACGATTTCCTCGGCAGTACTCGAGCTATGATGCTCCAGGACAAATTTCGGCTGGTTTCCGAGCGAGCGCAGGAGGAAACAACAGAGATGAGTACCAGAGAAGCAACGAGCAACGAGGCGACAATAGAGATGACTCTCGAAACAATAGGCAAAATAGCGGGCCAAGGTTCCAGAGGCCTTTCGTGTCTCCCGAAGAGATGATGAACGGGCCGTGTCAGATGCATTTTTTCCTCGACAGCAACGGAAAAAGACAGTCAGGACATCTGCAGAAGGATTGTCGCAATTTCCAGGCAATGCTAAGGTATGCAGGGCATGCTAATGCTCAGGCAGCACAGAGAAATCCTCGAGAACCCAGGAGTGAGATTCACTTGCCACCTCCTCCCACGATTACGGACGACAATCGACATCAGCTCAGAATAGCGGCAGCACCTCCACCACCGCCTTACGTGGATCCTAACTCTAACGGAGCAGTCTCGATGATTCAGAAGGGAAGACCATCCAATAGAGCTCAGAAAGTAATCTCGCGGCAGGTGTTTATGGCAGAAAAAATGCCTCCACCAACAGTCGAGTACCTTAATTGGTCAGGGCAAGACATTGGCTTCACCATAGCGGACCATCCACAGCAAGTTCCTCGACCAGGGCAGTCAGCACTCATACTACCAGCGGTCATCGCAGGATTTGACGTATCTCGCGTGTTTATAGATGGCGGCAGCAGCTTAAACCTTATGTACGCAGATACATTAAGGAAGATGAACATATCACTAGCAAACTTGAAGCCAACAGACACGAGATTTCACGGTATCACACCAGAGAAGCCAAGCTATCCGCTGGGGAAGATTAATCTCGGCGTTCAGTTTGGGACCCGAGAAAATTACAGAATCGAGAAGCTGGAGTTTGAAGTCGTAGATTTCCCATCACAGTACCACGCTCTGCTGGGACGACCAGCATATGCTAGATTTATGGCGGTACCACATTACACGTACCTGTTGTGGAGGATGCCTGGACCTAAGGGACCAATCACAGTCAAAGGAAGCTTCGCCCTAGCCGATAAATGTGATAAGGATTTCCATCGAATATCAGAAACTTTCAGGATGCAAGCTGAGTATTTGGCGTCAAGGCTCATGACTGACTATGACGTGCTGCCAGACGTTGGTAGGCCAAATAAAGAATCAACTTTCAACACTGAGAAAAATTCTAAGGAGGTGCAGATTCACCCGACAGACCCGAAAAAGACGACGTCCATCGCAAACGACATGGACCTCGCATAGGAAAGCGCGCTCGTCGAGTTCCTCCGTGAGAACTGGAAAATCTTCGCATGGTGTCCAGCTGACATGCCAGGAGTACCCAGGAAACTTGCCGAGCACCACCTAAACTTTGATCCACTAGCGAGACCAATCAAACAACCTTTGCGACGTTTTTCGGAACCAAATCGCAAGGCTATGTTGCCAGAAATTGATCGACTAAGAGAAGCTGGTTTTATCAAGGAGCTGCACACAGAGGCCACATGAGTAGCAAATCCATTGTTGGTGCCGAAGAAAAACACTAAGGTCCTTCGCATGTGCGTCGACTTTACGTGTCTCAATAAACATTATCCAAAGGATCACTTTCCCCTCCCGAGGATCGACCAAATTATCGACTCCACGGCAGGCTGTGAACGTCTTTCCTTTTTGGACGCATACTCTGGTTATAACCAGATCAGATTAAAAGAAGAAGATGAAGTAAAAACAACATTCATCATACCTTACGGCGTGTTTTGCTACAGAACAATGCCCTTTGGCCTGAAAAACGCGGGAGCAACATATCAGAGGATGATGCAGAAGTGTTTGGCGACACAGATTGGAAAAAATGTGCAAGTGTACATCGACGATGTCGTCATAACGTCAAAAAAGGGGACGACGCTGATCGAGGATCTCAAGGAAACCTTCGACAACCTCGACAAATTCTGCCTCAAGCTGAACCCGACGAAGTGTTCCTTCGGAGTCCCAGCAGGAGAACTTCTTGGGTTTCTAGTTTCAGCAAGAGGGATTGAAGCAAATCCCGACAAAATACAAGCTATCGTAACAATGAGGAAACCAACAAAGTTGAAAGAAATACAGCAATTAACTGGGCGAGTCGCAGCTTTAAGCAGATTCGTCGCCAGGCTGGGAGAAAAAGCGTTACCGTTTTACGCTTTAATAAAGCAAGGGGAGAAATTCCAGTGGAACGAAGAAGCCGCTGGAGCTTTCGAGGATTTGAAACGCACAATCTCGACACCACCAATTTTGGTGGCGCCGAAGGAAAAGGAACCTCTCCTGTTGTACATTGCAGCCACACCCCAGGTGGTTAGCACGGTGTTAGTCCTTGAAAGAGAGGAAGAAGGAAAACTCCATGGAGTGCAAAGGCCGGTTTATTTCATCAGTGAAGTTTTATCGCCTTCTAAACAGCGGTACCCGCAGTACCAGAAGCTAGCATATGGAGTGATTGATACGTCTCCGACGTATCGATAATTTCTTATGTTCCATGCCACATTATTGATGTTATCTACATGTTTTATGCACACTTTATGTCATATTCGTGCATTTTCTGGAACTAACCTATTAACAAGATGCCGAAGTGCCAGTTCCTGTTTTCTGCTATTTTTGGTTTCAGAAATCCTAGTAACGAAATATTCTCGGAATCGGACGAAATCAACGCCCAAGTTCCTATTTTCACCGGAAGCATCCAGAACACCCGGGAAGGACCAGAGGGGGGGCACTGGGCCCCCAGACCATAGGCCGGCGCGGCCCAGGCCCTGGCCGCGCCGCCCTATAGTGTGGGCCCCCCAGAAGCCCTCCTGCGCCGCCTCTTCGCCTATATAATGCCCCTGGATCGAAAACCCTGATACGTTCGGCGAAAACCACAGAAACCTTCCAGAGCCGCCGCCATCGCGACGCCAAGATCTGGGGGACAGGAGTCTCTATTCCGGCACGCTGCCGGAGCGGGGAAGTGCCCCCGGAAGGCTTCTCCATCGACACCGCTGCCATCTCCACCGCCATCTTCATCACCGCTGCTGCTCCCATGAGGAGGGAGTAGTTCTCCATCGAGGCTCGGGGCTGTACCGGTAGCTATGTGGTTCATCTCTCCCATGTACCTCAATACAATAATCTCATGAGCTGCTTTACATGATTGAGATTCATATGAGTTTGTATCACAATTTATCTATGTGCTACTCTAGCAAAGTTATTAAAGTAGTTCTATTCCTCCTGCACGTGTGTAAAGGTGACAGTGTGTGCACCGTGTTAGTACTTGGTTTATGCTATGATCATGATCTCTTGTAGATTGCGAAGTTAACTATTGCTATGATAATATTGATGTGATCTATTCCTCCTACATATGCATGAAGGTGACAGTGTGCATGCTATGTTAGTACTTGGTTTAGTCTGTTGATCTATCTTACACTAAAGGTTACTAAAATATGAGCATTATTGTGGAGCTTGTTAACTCCGGCATTGAGGGTTCGTGTAATCCTACGCAATGTGTTCATCATCCAACAAGAGTGTAGAGTATGCATTTATCTATTCTGTTATGTGATCAATGTTGAGAGTGTCCACTAGTGAAAGTGTAATCCCTAGGCCTTGTTCCTAAATACTGCTGCGTTACTACTGCTTGTTTACTGTTTTACTGTGTTACTACTGCTGCAATACTACCACCATCAACTACACGCCAGCAAGCTATTTTCTGGCACCGTTGCTACTGCTCATATATATTCATACCACCTGTATTTCACTATCTCTTCGCCGAACTAGTGCACCTATTAGGTGTGTTGGGGACACAAGAGACTTCTTGCTTTGTGGTTGCAGGGTTGCATGAGAGGGATATCTTTGACCTCTTCCTCCCTGAGTTCGATAAACCTTGGGTGATCCACTTAAGGGAAAACTTGCTGCTGTTCTACAAACCTCTGCTCTTGGAGGCCCAACACTGTCTACAGGAAAGGAGGGGGAACGTAGACATCAAGTACTTTTCTGGCGCCGTTGCCGGGGAGGAAAGGTAAAAGGTACTCACACTCCGGATCTCGGCTACTAAGCTATTTTTCGCCATTGTAAGTACTCGAAGCTATTTCCTTTAGATCCTGCAATTGCAACTTTTTGTTTCTTGTTTACACTAGTTAGGCATAATGGAAAACAACAAAAAAATTGGTGAGCTTTTTAGTCTTTTTCCTGATTTAGAATTGTTTGATGCGAAAATTAAAAAACCTATGGAATCTTATTTGCATGCTGGTAGTAATATTAGTATGAACGCTTTGAACACCATTGTTGATAATGATATAGAAAGTTCTAAGCTTGGGGAAGCTGGTTTTCATGATCTTTTTAGTCCCCCAAGCATTGAGGAGAAAATTTTCTTTGATGATACTTTGCCTCCTATTTATGATGATTATAATGATATTGGTCTTTTAGTGCCACCTACTATGGAGAGTAATTTTTATGATGATTATACTATGCCTCCAACACTTGATGAGAATAATAATGATAGCTACTTTGTTGAATTTGCTCCCACTATTACTAATAAAATTGATTATGCTTATGTGGAGAGTAATAATTTTATGCATGAGACTCATGATAAGAATGCTTTATGTGATAGTTATATTGTTGAGTTTGCTCATGATGCTACTGAAAGTTATTATGAGAGAGGAAAATATGGTTGTAGAAATTTTCATGTTACTAAAACACCTCTCTATGTGCTGAAATTTTTGAAGCTACACCAGTTTTATCTTCCTATGCTTGTTACTTTGCTCTTCATGAACTTGTTTATTTACATGATTCCTATGCATAGGAAGCATGTTAGACTTAAATGTGTTTTGAATTTGCCTCTGGATGCTCTCTTTTGCTTCAAATACTATTTCTTGCGAGTGCATCATTAAAACTGCTGAGCCCATCTTAATGGCTATAAAGAAAGAACTTCTTGGGAGATAACCCATGTGTTATTTTGCTACAGTACTTTGTTTTTATTTTGTGTCTTGGAAGTTGTTTACTACTGTAGCAACCTCTCCTTATCTTAGTTTAGTGTTTTGTTGTGCCAAGTAAAGCCGTTGATAGAAAAGTAAGTACTAGATTTGGATTACTGCGCAGTTCCAGATTTCTTTGCTGTCACGAATCTGGGTCCACCTCCCTGTAGGTAGCTCAGAAAATTAAGCCAATTTACGTGCATGATCCTCAGATATGTACGCAACTTTCATTCAATTTGAGCATTTTCGTTTGAGCAAGTCTGGTGCCATTTTAAAATTCGTCAATACGAACTGTTCTGTTTTGACAGATTCTGCCTTTTATTTCGCATTGCCTCTTTTGCTATGCTGGATGAATTTCTTTGATCCACTAATGTCCAGTAGCATTATGCAATGTCCAGAAGTGTTAAGAATGATTGTGTCACCTCTGAATATGTTAATTTTTATTGTGCACTAACCCTCTAATGAGTTGTTTCGAGTTTGGTGTGGAGGAAGTTTTCAAGGATCAAGAGAGGAGTATGATGCAACATGATCAAGGAGAGTGAAAGCTCTAAGCTTGGGGATGCCCCGGTGGTTCACCCCTGCATATATTAAGAAGACTCAAGCGTCTAAGCTTGGGGATGCCCAAGGCATCCCCTTCTTCATCGACAACATTATCAGGTTCCTCCCCTGAAACTATATTTTTATTCCATCACATCTTATGTGCCTTTTTCTTGGAGCGTCGGTTTGTTTTTGTTTTTTGTTTTGTTTGAATAAAATGGATCCTAGCATTCACTTTATGGGAGAGAGACACGCTCCGCTGTAGCATATGGACAAGTATGTCCTTGGTTTCTACTCATAGTATTCATGGCGAAGTTTCTCCTTCGTTAAATTGTTATATGGTTGGAATTGGAAAATGATACATGTAGTAATTGCTATTAATGTCTTGGGTAATGTGATGCTTGGCAATTGTTGTGCTCATGTTTAAGCTCTTGCATCATATACTTTGCACCCATTAATGAAGAAATACATAGAGCATGCTAAAATTTGGTTTGCATATTTGGTTTCTCTAAGGTCTAGATAATTTCTAGTATTGAGTTTGAACAACAAGGAAGACGGTGTAGAGTCTTATAATGTTTTCAATATGTCTTTTATGTGAGTTTTGCTGCACCGGTTCATCCTTGTGTTTGTTTCAAATAAGCCTTGCTAGCCTAAACCTTGTATCGAGAGGGAATACTTCTCATGCATCCAAAATACTTGAGCCAACCACTATGCCATTTGTGTCCACCATACCTACCTACTACATGGTATTTCCTGCCATCCCAAAGTAAATTGCTTGAGTGCTACCTTTAAACAATTCAAAATTTATCACCTCTGATTTGTGTCAATGTTTTATAGCTCATGAGGAAGTATGTGGTGTTTATCTTTCAATCTTGTTGGGCAACTTTCACCAATGGACTAGTGGCTTCATCCGCTTATCCAATAATTTTGCAAAAAGAGCTGGCAATGGGATTCCCAGTCCCAAATTAATTAACAAAAATAGACACTCCTCCATGGTATGTGATTGTTGGACGGCACCCGAAGGATTCGGTTAGCCATGGCTTGTGTAAGCAAAGGTTGGGAGGAGTGTCATCATAATAAAACTAAAATAAAAAGGCACTCCTTCATGGTATGAGATTGTTGGCAGGCACCCGAGGATTCGGTTAGCCATGGTTTGTGAAAGAAAGGTTGGAAGGAGTGCCACCCAAAATAAAATAAAATGGGAGCCGCTCTTTGAAGGTTTGTCTGGCAAGGGGGTTAGAGTGCCCACTACCATTCGTTGACAACAACAAACACCTCTCAAAACTTTATTTTTATGCTCTCTTTATGTTTTCAAAATCAAAGCTCTAGCACAAATATAGCAATCGATGCTTTTCCTCTATGGAGGACCATTCTTTTACTTTCATTGTTGAGTCAGTTCACCTATTTCTCTCCACCTCAAGAAGCAAACACTTGTGTGAACTGTGCATTGATTCCTACATACTTGCATATTGCACTTGTTATATCGCTTTGCATTGACAACTATCCATAAGATATACATGTTACAAGTTGAAAGCAACCGCTGAAACTTAATCTTCCATTGTGTTGCTTCAATGTCTTTACTTTGAATTATTGCTTTATGAGTTAACTCTTATGCAAGACTTATTGATGCTTGTCTTGAAGTACTATTCATGAAAAGTCTTTGCTTTATGATTCACTTGTTTACTCATGTCATTACCATTGTTTTGATTGCTGCATTCATTACATATGCTTTACAAATAGTATGATCAAGTTTATGATGGCATGTCACTCCAGAAATTATCTTTGTTATCGTTTTACCTCGCCGACGAGCAGAACTAAGCTTGGGGATGCTGATACGTCTCCGACGTATCGATAATTTCTTATGTTCCATGCCACATTATTGATGTTATCTACATGTTTTATGCACACTTTATGTCATATTCGTGCATTTTCTGGAACTAACCTATTAACAAGATGCCGAAGTGCCGGTTCACATTTCTGCTATTTTTGGTTTCAGAAATCCTAGTAACGAAATATTCTCGGAATCGGACGAAATCAACGCCCAAGTTCCTATTTTCACCGGAAGCATCCAGAACACCCGGGAAGGACCAGAGGGGGGGCACTGGGCCCCCAGACCATAGGCCGGCGCGGCCCAGGCCCTGGCCGCGCCGCCCTATAGTGTGGGCCCCCCAGAAGCCCTCCTGCGCCGCCTCTTCGCCTATATAATGCCCCTGGATCGAAAACCCTGATACGTTCGGCGAAAACCACAGAAACCTTCCAGAGCCGCCGCCATCGCGACGCCAAGATCTGGGGGACAGGAGTCTCTGTTCCGGCACGCTGCCGGAGCGGGGAAGTGCCCCCGGAAGGCTTCTCCATCGACACCGCTGCCATCTCCACCGCCATCTTCATCACCGCTGCTGCTCCCATGAGGAGGGAGTAGTTCTCCATCGAGGCTCGGGGCTGTACCGGTAGCTATGTGGTTCATCTCTCCCATGTACCTCAATACAATAATCTCATGAGCTGCTTTACATGATTGAGATTCATATGAGTTTGTATCACAATTTATCTATGTGCTACTCTAGCAAAGTTATTAAAGTAGTTCTATTCCTCCTGCACGTGTGTAAAGGTGACAGTGTGTGCACCGTGTTAGTACTTGGTTTATGCTATGATCATGATCTCTTGTAGATTGCGAAGTTAACTATTGCTATGATAATATTGATGTGATCTATTCCTCCTACATATGCATGAAGGTGACAGTGTGCATGCTATGTTAGTACTTGGTTTAGTCTGTTGATCTATCTTACACTAAAGGTTACTAAAATATGAGCATTATTGTGGAGCTTGTTAACTCCGGCATTGAGGGTTCGTGTAATCCTACACAATGTGTTCATCATCCAACAAGAGTGTAGAGTATGCATTTATCTATTCTGTTATGTGATCAATGTTGAGAGTGTCCACTAGTGAAAGTGTAATCCCTAGGCCTTGTTCCTAAATACTGCTGCGTTACTACTGCTTGTTTCTTGTTTTATCGTGTTACTACTGCTGCAATACTACCACCATCAACTACACGCCAGCAAGCTATTTTCTGGCACCGTTGCTACTGCTCATATATATTCATACCACCTGTATTTCACTATCTCTTCGCCGAACTAGTGCACCTATTAGGTGTGTTGGGGACACAAGAGACTTCTTGCTTTGTGGTTGCAGGGTTGCATGAGAGGGATATCTTTGACCTCTTCCTCCCTGAGTTCGATAAACCTTGGGTGATCCACTTAAGGGAAAACTTGCTGCTGTTCTACAAACCTCTGCTCTTGGAGGCCCAACACTGTCTACAGGAAAGGAGGGGGAACGTAGACATCAGTGATTACAACGGCAAGAAAGTTGCGCCACTATTTTTCGGCACACCCGATAATAGTATTCAATGAAGCACCTCTTTCAAATATACTGAACAATCCAGAAGCTACAGGGCGTGTCTCCCTTTGGGGAATAGAACTTTCCCCTCGGGACATCACGTACGAAAAAAGAAAGGCAATCAAGTCGCAACTTTTGCCAGATTTCATTGCAGAGTGGATGGAGCTGCAAAACACGGGACCCCCCAGATTTGTCGAGAACTTGGACGATGAACTTTGATGGATCCAAGAGAGTAGAAGGAGCTGGCGCAGGAGTGATACTTATATCACCTGAAGGCGACACGTTAAAATATGTCCTACGGATGACGTTCCCAAACGCATCCAACAATGAAGCAGAATACGAGGCCCTCATACACGGGATGAAGATGGCGAAAGCTTGCGGCGCAACTCGACTAAAAATCTTTGGCGACTCACAATTGGTGGCTCAGCAAGTTATGAACCAATGTGATGCAGTCAATGATAGCATGATAGCATACAAGGAGGTGTACAATGAGCTTGAGAAGCTGTTTGATGGATGCGAGGTAAATCACATCAGTAGGCTGAGCAATGATGAAGCCGACGTTCTCGCAAACATCGGGTCGCAGTGCCTCCCAATCCCGCCAGGTGTATTTTGGGAAGAAATAGCGGAGAGATCCACAAAGCCGAAGAAAGCGCAGAAAAAAGCAAAGGAAGAAAAAACTTCGGCGCCCCTCAAAGAAGCTGTGGAGGACGAAGAAGACCAAGAGCTTGTGATGATAGTAGAAGTTCCTTGGATGCAAGCCTACATATCGTATATCCTTCGGAAAGAAATACCCGACGATCCAGTTGTGGCAAGGCGAATTATTCGACGGTCCAAAGCTTTCACAGTGGTCAAAGGGGAGTTACACAAGCGAAGTATTTCAGGCGTCCTGCAAAGGTGCGTCACACCCGAAGAAGGAAGGATAATCCTAAAAGATGTGCACGAAGGAATATGTGGTCACCACGTGAGCAGCCGAGCTATTGCAGCCAAGGTTTTTCGGGCAGGATTTTATTGGTTGACAGCAATCGAGGATGCAAAAGAGATAGTAAGAACCTGCGACGCGTGCCAGAGATTCGCCGCAAAACCTCACTCTCCGGCGACAGAGCTGATGCCAATACCATTGTCGTGGCCCTTTGCCCAATGGGGACTCGATATGGTGGGCAAGTTGCACAAAGCTTCGCCAGGAGGATATGAGTACCTGTTGGTTGCTGTCGACAAGTTCACCAAGTGGATAGAAGCAAAGCCGATAAATTCACCAGATGGAGAATCAGTAGTCAAATTCATAAAGGGCATCGTTTTCCGGTTTGGGGTACCTCACACCATCGTCACAGACAATGGCAGTAACTTTACGTCCAAAGAATTCAAGGAGTACTGCGCAGAAGTAGGCATTAAATTGCACTTTGCGTCAGTTGGGTACCCGCAAACCAATGGCCAAGTCGAGAAAGCCAACGGCATCATCTGCAACGGTATCAAAAAGCGCTTGCTAGGACCGCTCGAAAAAGCTCGACATACCTGGCCAGAAGAATTGCCGAGTGTTTTGTGGAGCATCCGAACAACACCAAATACGGCGACACAAGAAACTCCGTTTTTCCTCGTCCACGGAGCCGAAGCAGTATTACCAATTGAGATAGAGCATGATTCTCCAAGAGTGACAGACTTCAAGAAAGGCTTTGGAGGACGACGTAGATGCACTCGATGAAGCTCGAGATGAAGTACTTTCACGAGTCACCAAATACCAGCAGGACCTCAAAAACTACCACAGTCGACGGTTGAGGCCAAGATCTTTCCAGGTTGGAGATTTGGTCTTACGGTTAAATCAAAAAAGTACTGAAAAGCTCGAGTCGCCATGGCTAGACCCTTACATCATCACAGAAGTAATCGAAGGAGGTGCATACAGGATCAAGGACAAGAAGACAGGGGTTCCCGAGAAAAACCCCTGGAATGTGGCGCAACTCAGGCGGTTCTACGCCTAGAAGTCGAAATTTAGTCCTCCTCTGTAAAAATACAATGTACTGAAACGCCCGCGAGTTTTCAGACGCACTCTTTTCCTTTTCGGGGCACCGAGTGGGGCCGGAAAGGTTTTTAATGAGGCGGGCTCGCGGTGCTGCAATATAATAAAGATAGTGGAGATATACTTCTTATTCTTCGACACGCTCGGGGGCTCAACGCCTTCAAGTTACAAAATATACACAATATAGATAAATTAGACTTACCGAAATATTTCGCCTTGGTACAAGAATACCTCGCCAAATAGAACATCGGAAGATAATAATTATAAATATAGTGTACCCGTCAAAATTTTACTGCTTTGGTCTGAAAACCTCGCAACAAAAATATAGAACTTCGCCACCAAGACACTCGGGGGCTCGTAACCCATCGATGGAAAAATAAATATAAGTTCTTGCAGCAAGAAGAAGAATCATTGAGATAGCAAAATAGTATAAACTCCAGCCAGAGGCTCGGGGGCTCCAACAATACAAGTTGCTGTACAATATAAACAAATTCTTCGGAACAAAAGAGATCGACAAGATATAGACATAATTTCTCGCAATATAGTACAGCTCAGTTTAGGCCTAATATACTATCTATGGATAAACCTCTGGTTGTCTTGTGCTCAGCATAGGTCCCCTTGACGAAGAATTCTGAATCCATCCGAAGAAGTTCATCCATCATCGCCTCAGCCACAGGAGTAACCATCTCATTGATTGAGTCAATGTTATTTTTTCGCCGCGATTTCTTGGCCAAGCAATCAGCAACAATCTTTATCAGGTCCAACTTGGAATGGCAAATGTGTATCATAATCATGGCAAACCTTGCGCCAGCAGTCAATTGAGCTCGCACAAAGTTATGAATGCGAGGAGCATCTCTAAATTTCTCCATCAGTCCAAGAAGAGTTTCGGGAGCCTCATCTCGAGGAAATAAAGTCTTGTAAACAAGGGTTAAGGTTCTCGTGCAGAAATTGAGAAATTCGCGCACCTGACAAGCGCGATCTTGGAACCTGACAATTTGCTGGGTTCACTCAGGGGTGGCCCAGAACAGACAGCCATGGTTAAGAGAAAGATTGACGAGGAGATTCGTCCTGACATTCACACTTTCGTCTTCAGCGGCAGCATCGAGAACCGAGCCTATTAAGCGACAAAGCAAGAAATCTAAGGGGAGGCACAGTAAAACAAGAAAGAAGCAGTGTGAGGTTGAAAAAACATACCCAGCATATCCGCGCTAGCTTCAATCATTAGCTCGAGCTTGCTATTTTCTCGAGTAGTGGCTTTCTCAGCTTCCGACACGGCAGCATCCTTGGCAGCTATGGCCTCTTTGGCTTGTTGAAGAGCAATTTTCTCATTTTCGGATGCTTTTCGAGATTGTTCCATCATCGCAAGAGTTTGTTTCTTCATGGATTGGAGTTGTTGGCGCAATTCTTGCAAATCTTGCGACAAGTGTTGTCTTGAAGAACCTTCGATGAGGTTATCATTGACTAGTGTTTTCTTCGAGAAGGAGGAAGCAGGAGAAGTATCGGCAGAATGAGGATTGACAGAGTAGTTATCAAATATCAACTGGAAAAGAAAATTCAAATATCAAAGGATTGCACAAGACAGAATTCCATTGATCTTCAAGAAATTTACATGGATATTACAGAAGGAGTTCTTCAAAAGGACTACTAAGATAATTGTCGCCAAAGCTAATATGGCGACAATAGCTAAAGAAACAGAAAAAATAAAAAGAAGGGGCATTCAACTAGACCTCCGGCTTTGATGAGCTAGGAGTTGAAGATGGCTTGATCCCGAGATAGGCCAGGATTTTCTTCGTATTGGGCTTTGCTGCCTTGATCAACGACCGCCGTTTTGTTTGCTCTATCTGTTCTGTGTCGCCTACTTTCGCCTAGTTGATAGTTTGTTGGCTCTCGGCAACCAAGGCGACAGTATTTTCGACAGCAATCTTCATGTTTTCTTGACGCATCTTCAGTCCAAGATCCTCTGGTGGGTTGAAGTCCTTGGCAAGAGCAAGGAAAGTCTTGGGTTCCTCTTTCTTCGGGAAGAAGTAGGGGAACAGCCGCAACAATCCTGAGTCAGCATGTCCAATGCCTTCGCGAGCTTCGGTTCCATGAAACTCAAGGATAGAGAGTGCGTCAAGAAGAGGATCGTTGTCGGGATCTTCAAGCTCAAATTCTTGGTTTGTTTTACCTGTCGCAGAAAGTATATGTTGGTTGATGATGCGCGTGGTTGACGTATTGTCTTTTCGTTCGACACGCGTCCGTTGGGAACCCCAAGAGGAAGGTGTGATGCGCACAGCGGCAAGTTTCCCTCAGCAGAAACCAAGGTTTATCGAACCAGTAGGAGTCAAGAAGCACGTTGAAGGTTGATGGCGGCGAGATGTAGTGCGGCGCAACACCAGGGATTCCGGCGCCAACGTGGAACCTGCACAACACAAACCAAGTACTTTGCCCCAACGAAACAGCGAGGTTGTCAATCTCACCGGCTTGCTGTAACAAAGGATTAGATGTATAGTGTGGATGATGATTGTTTGCAGAAAACAGTAGAACAGTATTGTAGTAGATTGTATTTCAGTATAGAGAATTGGACCGGGGTCCACAGTTCACTAGAGGTGTCTCTCCCATAAGAATAAGCATGTTGGGTGAACAAATTACAGTTGGGCAATTGACAAATAAAGAGGGCATGACCATGCACATACATATTATGATGAGTATAGTGAGATTTAATTGGGCATTACGACAAAGTACATAGACCGCTATCCAGCATGCATCTATGCCTAAAAAGTCCACCTTCAGGTTATCATCCGAACCCCCTCCAGTATTAAGTTGCTAACAACAGACAATTGCATTAAGTATTGCGCGTAATGTAATCAGTAACTACATCCTCGGACATAGCACCAATGTTTTATCCCTAGTGGCAACATCACATCCATAATCTTAGAGATTTCTGTCACTTCCCCAGATTCACGGAGACATGAACCCACTATCGAGCATAAATACCCCCTCTTGGAGTTAATAGCAAAAACTTGGCCAGAGCCTCTACTAATAACGGAGAGCATGCAAGATCATAAACAACACATAGATATAAATTGATAATCAACATAACATGGTATTCTCTATTCATCGGATCCCAACAAACACAACATATAGAATTACAGATAGATGATCTTGATCATGTTCGGCAGCTCACAAGACCCGACAATTAAGCACAATGAGGAGAAGACAACCATCTAGCTACTGCTATGGACCCATAGTCCAGGGGTAGACTACTCACACATCACTCCGGAGGCGACCATGGCGGCGTAGAGTCCTCCGGGAGATGATTCCCCTCTCCGGCAGGGTGCCGGAGGCGATCTCCTGAATCCCCCGAGATGGGATTGGCGGCGGCGGCGTCTCTGGAAGGTTTTCCGTATCGTGGCTCTCGCACCGGGGTTTCGCGACGAAGGCTTTAAGTAGGCGGAAGGGTAGGTCAGGGGGCGACGCGAGGGGCCCAGGAGACAGGGCGGCGCGGCCAAGGGTGGGGCCGCGCCGCCTGCCCTCCTGTCCACCTCGTGGCCCCACTCCGTTGACTCTTCGGTCTTCTGGAAGCTTCGTGGCAAAATAGGACCCTGGGCGTTGATTTCATCCAATTCCGAGAATAATTCCTTACTAGGATTTCTGAAACCAAAAACAGCAGAAAACAGCAACTGGCACTTCGGCATCTTGTTAATAGGTTAGTTCCAGAAAATGCATAAATATGACATGAAGTGTGCATAAAACATGTAGATATCATCAATAATGTGGCATGGAACATAAGAAATTATCGATACGTCGGAGACGTATCAGCATCCCCAAGCTTAGTTTCTGCTCGTCCCGAGCAGGTAAACGATAAACAAAGATAATTTCTGGAGTGACATGCCATCATAACCTTGATCATACTATTGTAAAGCATATGTAGTGAATGCAGCGATCAAAACAATGTAAATGACATGAGTAAACAACTGAATCATATAGCAAAGACTTTTCATGAGTAGTACTTCAAGACAAGCATCAATAAGTCTTGCATAAGAGTTAACTCATAAAGCAATGATTCAAAGTAAAGGTATTGAAGCAAAACAAAGGAAGATGAAGTTTCAGCGGTTGCTTTCAACTTGTAACATGTATATCTCATGGATATTGTCAACATAGAGTAATATAACAAATGCAATATGAAAATATGTAGGAATCAATGCACAGTTCACACAAGTGTTTGCTTCTTGAGGTGGAGAGAGATAGGTGAACCGACTCAACATAAAAGTAAAAGAATGGTCCTTCAAAGAGGAAAGCATCGATTGCTATATTTGTGCTAGAGCTTTGATTTTGAAAACAAGAAACAATTTTGTCAACGGTAGTAATAAAGCATATGTATCATGTAAATTATATCTTACAAGTTGCAAGCCTCATGCATAGTATACTAATAGTGCCTGCACCTTGTCCTAATTAGCTTGGACTACCGGGATTATCGCAATGCACATGTTTTAACCAATGTCACAAAGGGGTACCTCTATGCCGCCTGTACAAAGGTCTAAGGAGAAAGCTCGCATTGGATTTCTCGCTATTGATTATTCTCAACTTAGACATCCATACCAGGACAACATAGACAACAGATAATGGACTCCTCTTTTATGCATAAGCATGTAGCAACAATTAATTTTCTCATATGAGATTGAGGATATATGTCCAAAACTGAAACTTCCACCATGGATCATGGCTTTAGTTAGCGGCCCAATGTTCTTCTCTAACAATATGCACGCTCTAACCATAAGGTGGTAGATCGCCCTTACTTCAGACAAGACGAACATGCATAGCAACTCACATGATATTCAACAAAGGGTAGTTGATGGCGTCCCCAGGAACATGGTTATCGCACAACGAGCAACTTAATAAGAGATAAAGTGCATAAGTACATATTCAATACCACAATAGTTTTTAAGCTATTTGTCCCATGAGCTATATATTGTAAAGGTGAAGAATGGAAATTTAAAGGTAGCACTCAAGCAATTTACTTTGGAATGGCGGAGAAATACCATGTAGTAGGTAGGTATGGTGGACACAAATGGCATAGTGGTTGGCTCAAGTATTTTGGATGCATGAGAAGTATTCCCTCTCGATACAAGGTTTAGGCTAGCAAGGCTATTTGAAACAAACACAAGGATGAAGCGGCGCAGCAAAACTCACATAAAAGACATATTGTAAACATTATAAGACTCTACACCATCTTCCTTGTTGTTCAAACTCAATACTAGAAATTATCTAGACCTTAGAGAGACCAAATATGCAAACCAAATTTTAGCATGCTCTATGTATTTCTTCATTTATAGGTGGAAAGTATATGATGCAAGAGCTTAAACATGAGCACAACAATTGCCAAATATCACATTATCCAAGACATTTTAGCAAATTACTACATGTATCATTTTCCAATTCCAACCATATAACAATTTAACGAAGAAGAAACTTCGCCATGAATATTATGAGTAGAGCCTAAGGACATACTTGTCCATATGCTACAGCGGAGCGTGTCTCTCTCCTACACAATGAATGCTAGGATCCATTTTATTCAAACAAAATAAAAAACAAAAACAAACCGACGCCCCAAGCAAAGCACATAAGATGTGATGGAATAAAAATATAGTTTCAGGGGAGGAACCTGATAATGTTGTCGATGAAGAAGGGGATTCTTTGGGCATCCCCAAGCTTAGACGCTTGAGTCTTCTTGATATATGCAGGGGTGAACCACCGGGGCATCCCCAAGCTTAGAGCTTTCACTCTCCTTGATCATGTTGTATCATCTCCCTCTCTTGATCCTTGAAAACTTCCTCCACACCAAACTTAGAACAACTCATTAGAGGGTTAGTGCACAATTAAAATATACATGTTCAGAGGTGACATAATCATTCTTAACACTTCTGGATATTGCACAAAGCTACTGAAAGTCAATGGAATCGAAATATCCATCGAACATATCAAAACAGGCAATGCGAAATAAAAGGCAGAATCTGTCAAAAACAGAACAGTTCGTATTGACGAATTTTATTGAGGCACCAGACTTGCTCAAATGAAAATTCTCAAATTGAATGAAAGTTGCATACATATCTGAGGATCACTCACGTAAATTGGCATAATTTTCTGAGTTACCTACAGAGAATTTTGCCCAGATTCGTGACAGCAAAGAAATCTGTTTCTACGCAGTAATCCAAATCTAGTATGAACCTTACTATCAACGACTTTACTTGGCACAACAAAACACTAAACTAAGATAAGGAGTGTTTGCTACAGTAGTAAACAACTTCCAAGACACAAAATAAAAACAAAGGTACTGTAGTAAAAACATGGGTTGTCTCCCATAAGCGCTTTTCTTTAACGCCTTTCAGCTAGGCGCAGAAAGTGTGTATCAAGTGTTATCGAAATTGGTGCATCTACAGCGGGGTTTGGAGTTTTCTCAACCATGCATAGTATATTGGATACATAAGTTTTAGCGTCTCCCTTTTCATTAGTCTTGGGCTTGCTACTCTCATCAAACAAATTTTCAGGAACAAACCAAGCATAGTTATTTTCTAGTGCGTCATTCATCGCTAGGAGCTTACATGGTATTGGTGCTTTGATCTCCCCACCATCATTAATATTATTAGTGTACCTTATTCTCTCCATGTCCATTTTTTCAAGGAGACTAACAAAATTGGTATAAGAACCAAGCATATTATATTTAGCAAAGACCTTTCTAGCCTCTCTTGCTATACCACCAAATTCTCTAAGAAGGGTTTCTAGAACAAAATCTTTCTTTTCCCCTTCTTCCATATCACCGAGTGTAAGAAACATGTGTTGGATTATAGGATTGAGATTAACAAATTTAGTTTTCATCATACGAACTAAAGCAGCAGCGGCAATTTCATAAGTAGGAGCAAGGTCTACCAAGTGTCTATCTTCAAAATCATCAATGGTACTAACATGGTTGAAAAATTCTTCTATATTATTTCTCCCAATTATAGACCCGCGCCCTACAGGCATGTTTTTTACGGTAAAACCAAAAGGAAACATGTTGAAACAAGTAAAGCAAATATAAGTAACTAATTTTTTTGTGTTTTTGATATAGAAAACAAGATAGCAAATAAAGTAAAACTAACAACTAATTTTTTTGTATTTTGATTTAGTGTAGCAAACAAAGTAGTAAATAAAACTAAGCAAGACAAAAACAAAGTAAAGAGATTGGGATGTGGAGACTCCCCTTGCAGCGTGTCTTGATCTCCCCGGCAACGGCGCCAGAAATTTGCTTGATGCGCGTGGTTGACGTATTGTCTTTTCGTTCGACACGCGTCCGTTGGGAACCCCAAGAGGAAGGTGTGATGCGCACAGCGGCAAGTTTCCCTCAGCAGAAACCAAGGTTTATCGAACCAGTAGGAGTCAAGAAGCACGTTGAAGGTTGATGGCGGCGAGATGTAGTGCGGCGCAACACCAGGGATTCCGGCGCCAACGTGGAACCTGCACAACACAAACCAAGTACTTTGCCCCAACGAAACAGCGAGGTTGTCAATCTCACCGGCTTGCTGTAACAAAGGATTAGATGTATAGTGTGGATGATGATTGTTTGCAGAAAACAGTAGAACAGTATTGTAGTAGATTGTATTTCAGTATAGAGAATTGGACCGGGGTCCACAGTTCACTAGAGGTGTCTCTCCCATAAGAATAAGCATGTTGGGTGAACAAATTACAGTTGGGCAATTGACAAATAAAGAGGGCATGACCATGCACATACATATTATGATGAGTATAGTGAGATTTAATTGGGCATTACGACAAAGTACATAGACCGCTATCCAGCATGCATCTATGCCTAAAAAGTCCACCTTCAGGTTATCATCCGAACCCCCTCCAGTATTAAGTTGCTAACAACAGACAATTGCATTAAGTATTGCGCGTAATGTAATCAGTAACTACATCCTCGGACATAGCACCAATGTTTTATCCCTAGTGGCAACAACACATCCATAATCTTAGATATTTCTGTCACTTCCCCAGATTCACAGAGACATGAACCCACTATCGAGCATAAATACCCCCTCTTGGAGTTAATAGCAAAAACTTGGCCAGAGCCTCTACTAATAACGGAGAGCATGCAAGATCATAAACAACACATAGATATAAATTGATAATCAACATAACATGGTATTCTCTATTCATCGGATCCCAACAAACACAACATATAGAATTACAGATAGATGATCTTGATCATGTTCGGCAGCTCACAAGACCCGACAATTAAGCACAATGAGGAGAAGACAACCATCTAGCTACTGCTATGGACCCATAGTCCAGGGGTAGACTACTCACGCATCACTCCGGAGGCGACCATGGCGGCGTAGAGTCCTCCGGGAGATGATTCCCCTCTCCGGCAGGGTGCCGGAGGCGATCTCCTGAATCCCCAGAGATGGGATTGGCGGCGGCGGCGTCTCTGGAAGGTTTTCCGTATCGTGGCTCTCGGTACTGGGGGTTTCGCGACGAAGGCTTTAAGTAGGCGGAAGGGTAGGTCAGGGGGAGACGCGAGGGGCCCAGGAGACAGGGCGGCGCGGCCAAGGGTGGGGCCGCGCCGCCTGCCCTCCTGGCCACCTCGTGGCCCCACTCCGTTTACTCTTCGGTCTTCTGGAAGCTTCGTGGCAAAATAGGACCCTGGGCGTTGATTTCGTCCAATTCCGAGAATATTTCCTTACTAGGATTTCTGAAACCAAAAACAGCAGAAAAAAGAATCGGCACTTCGGCATCTTGTTAATAGGTTAGTTCCAGAAAATGCATAAATATGACATGAAGTGTGCATAAAACATGTAGATATCATCAATAATGTGGCATGGAACATAAGAAATTATCGATACGTCGGAGACGTATCAGTTGACAGCAAGTAAAGAAAAGCAAGTCTAAGAAAAATAGAGTGGATCGACAAACTTACCGACAAAGCGCTGATTTTGCGTGTTCAAGCGCTTGATGATCGCCTTTTCACGAGTAGCCTGTGCGGCTTTGTGTTCGTTCAAAGCAGTTTCAGCATCATCAAGTCTTTTTTGCAGATCTTCGACACCAGCAGCTTCTGCCTTGGCCTTATCAGCCTCCGCTTTAGCTTTGCTAGCATCAAGTTCAGCCTTCTTGCGAGCCGCTTCACTTTGCTCCAATTTCTGAGCAAGTGTGTCGACAAGCTTGTTGGCCTCCGCAAGTTTTTCGGCCAAAATAGTTAAGAATCGTCAAAATTGCGACAAAACAGAAGCAAGAAGTTATAAACAAGGGTCAGCAAAGAATTATTACCTTCAGTCTTGCTGGCATATTCACGGTACCCAATGAATTGGGCACCGATGCGCACAAGCTCTTTGATCATAGGCTGTCAAAGAAGGACAAAGAAAGAAAATGTCGGTATGGGAAAAATATGATAGCATAAAGAAGCAAACAGAGGAAATATAGACAGTGACAAGAAAATTAAGAACTTACATCATCCAAGAGAGGGCTAGAGGAGCTACCCAATTGGAGGGTAGGTTCCGGGATTGTTTCAACCCTTGTCCTTTTTGGTGAAGGGACAAGAGGGCTTGAAGGAGGAGTAGGAGCGCCGACGTTTTGTTGAGGAGGCGAGGATTCCTCTCCTTCGACTGGCGTCTCCGAAACAACCAGAGTATGTGACGTACTCGTTCGAGCAGCCACATCAACAGCTGGTACTTCTTCCTCGTCATCACTGCGATTAAACATCGGCAGCATAAAAAGCAAGATAGACAAAAATCTTCGGGTACAAAATAAAGTGAAATAAAAGGTAACTTACGAGCTGATGAGGGATTCAAGGTATGGATCATAAGCTGCCTTCTGGCGTGAAGGAACAACTTCTTCGGCTTTGGAGGTGCCGGAATCTTCGACCTCGTCCCTTTTCCTTTTGTTCCTTGGAGAAACAGCAGGAGGAGGAGATTGTGCCGATGCAGTGGCTTCAGTAGATCCCGCAAATTTTTGAGAATCTACAGGTTCATTCACAAAAGAGGGGGCATCTTGGTTGTCGTCAGTGACAACGGCCCTTTCCTCGACTTCTCCACCTTCAGGAAGGGGAGGAAGCGAGACAAGATTTAGATGGTTCTATATAAAAACAGGGGAAGATGTCAAGAAAGGAGTTACAAAAACAAAAGATAGCAAGGCAATAACAAGTCAATCGAACAAAGTTTACCTTGGGAAGCGCATTGGTGGCGCTGTACGGTTTTACACGACAAGAAGAAGGGATAGGATCTTTTTTGCCGAGGGAGGTGATTTTTCGGACAAGCTTTTCTAAGTCCTTGACCTCTAAATCCGCCGACAACCGATCTACGTCCTTGTCGCCAGCGTACTTCCAGAGAGGGTATTTGCGAGCTTGAAGAGGCTGCACCCTGGTTCTAAGAAAATACGCTGTGATCTGAATACCTGACAGCTCCTTGCCGCGAGTATTTTGCAACTCATGGATACGAGTCATCAGAGTCTCTGTCGACATTTTTTCTTCTTCGGTAGCCTCTGCATCCCAGGAGCTGCGGCGAAGGATTTTCTCGGCACCATCGAAGGGAGGGATGTTGTCTTCAGCACATCCATGGTTCTCTTCCTGAATGTACAACCACTTCTTGCGCCACCCTTGAACTGAGTCAGGGAGTTTGACGTCGAAGTAGTCGACCGTGGGCCGAACAGAAATAACAACGCCGCCTATATTATAGGCGACATTGGGAGAGCCATTACGGCGACAAAAGAAAATGCGCTTCCATAGCGCCCAGTTAGGCTGGACGCCAAGGAAGGCCTCGCAGAGGGTGATGAAAATGGAGATATGGAGGATAGAATTGGGCGTGAGGTGGTGAAGTTGCAGACCATAAACAAAAAGCAGTCCGCGGAGGAAAGGATGAATGGGGGCGGAAAGACTGCGGATGAGATGGTCGATGAAACTTACCCGATACCCCATTGGAGGGGTTGGGTAGCTTTCTTCACTAGGGAAGCACAGCGCCTTCGGCTTCTTGCTGATTCCCAGCTTCTTCAAGAGATTGATGTCCTGGGTGGAAATTTTGGACCTTTCCCACTCCGCGCTTCCCAGATCACTACAAGAAAAGTTCTGATAGACAACGTCTCAAAATCGTCCGCTAAGGGGTATTTTTCGTCGCCTATGGGCCTAACCCGACGATATGGGTTCTGTTGTGGAAACTGCGTCAGGCAAAGTCCTACGACGATTTTTTCGGTCCGTCGCGCTTGGGCGCCCTTCCGCCACGGAAAATCGGACCGTTGCCCAAGTGTTTCCGGGAGCCCGTTGATCACGACGTCATGCAACCGACACGTGGCGTACGCCGTTAATCGCGATTAACGGCGTTAACCGGCTGAAACCCCGTGGTAGATGGTAGGCCCACACGAGGCCTGCCACGTCTTAAGCGGGCCGGCCCATTAAGTTTGCGGGTCGGGCCAGCTGACTTAGTTTGACCGGTCAACTATATAGCTGGGCTGGTCCATTAGTTACGTGGGCCGGGCCTAACCTCTAAGGTTGACTGGTCAAAACTTTAATGGGCCGGCCCACTAAGTATGTGGGCCGGGCCGAATGCACTCGTTTGACCGGTCAACAGGCAAAAGGGCCGGCCCACAAGACATGTGGGACCCACTTTCCTGGTATCGGGCCGGCCCATTTACAAAGTGGGGTCCACATTAAAGCAACTGGGCCGGCCCAAGAAGTTATTGGGCCGGCCCAATTAGCATGTGGGTCCCACTTTCCTGCTATCGGGCCGGCCCATTTAGTACGTGGGGTCCACATTTGATCAATTGGGCAGGCCCAACAAGCAAGTGGGCCGGGCCAAAAGCACCGGTGGGTCCCACTTTCCTGTTAAAGGGCCAGCCCATTTAGAATGTGGGGTCCACCATATAGCAAGTGGGCCGGCCCAACAAGATAGTGGGCCGGGCCAAAAACACAGGTGGGTCCCACTTTCCAATTAAAGGGCTGGCCCATTTAGTATGTGAGGTCCACCATATAGCAAGTGGGCCGGCCCAACAAGATAGTGGGCCGGGCCAAAACACTGGTGGGTCCCACTTTCCTGTTAAAGGGCCGGCCCATTTAGTATGTGGGGTCCACCATATAGCAAGTGGGCCGTCCCAAAACGCTATTGGGCCGGCCAAAAACACAGTGGGTCCCACTTTCCGGTTAAAGGGCCGGCCCATTTAGTATGTGGGGTCCACCGTATAGCAAGTGGGCGGCCCAACAAGATAGTGGGCCGGGCCAAAAACACAGGTGGGTCCCACTTTCGTCTTAAAGGGCCGGCCCATTTAGTATGTGGGGGCCACCACAAAAGCAATTGGGCTGGCCCAACTAGTTAGTGGGCCGGCCCAGTAGTGGGTGGGGTCCACCTTAAAGCAAGTGGGCCGGCCCAATAAAAGTGTGGGGTCCACAGTAAATCAAGTGGGCTGGCCCAATAAGTAAGTGGGCCAGCCCGTTTAGTTGCTATTTATATGCCGGCGTAATAGGCGCTTTAGGATTTTGCGGGCCGGCACATATGTGATTTTGCTTAATTGGGCCGTTTAAGGGATGGGAATTCGTGATTTAGATACTGAGAATATTTACGCAGCATTGATTTCTGTCGGATAGCCTCACTTACCACAAGCACCAAAGAAAAAATGCGCGAAAGAACTATAAAAACTAACTAAATATTACATCAGCTGCAAGGCATTGAAAAAATATTACAGAACCCAGATAAATTGAATGGTAATTAAACCTAGCAATACAATGAAGGGATCCGGCAATCTTTTAAGTTGTCCATGCATCACCTATATCCGAAACAAAGACATTACAAGTTAAGACAGCAACAATGGAAAGGCAAAGACACTACAATATTGTTTGCCAAAGAATTTGGAACTCATCATTTCGTCGTTATAACAAGATCATTGTAATGCGCACAATAAGCAAACAAAGAGTGCATGCCGCATACCAACAGCCAATATAACAGAGCATGTTAGAATGAAACAGCAGACTTACTACTGTCGAGTCCCATGCAAACCAACATGTTCAGGGAGTACAAAATTGGCATGAACAACACAGTAGCAGGCTATAAATTTTGTAACAACGACTGAGCAAGATGAAGTTATGATGGCTACATCTACAGAGCAGGGAATGTAAACCAAAAATAGAAGTTACGATGGCAAAAGATAAAGAGGAGGGAATGTGAACCAACATGTGCCAAGTGCAATTACTTCATTTTGGCCGTGAACTAAATAATACTCCTGAACTTATAGTGAAGGGGATGCAAATCAAGATGTTTCGGGATATAAACTTGTAATGAGCAACACATAGAGGATAGTTAATGCTGGAGCTTAGGATGGACCAGATACAGAATATAGTGGGATCACCTGTGAACTTGTATAAGAGGGAATGCAAACCAATATGTTCAGCTTTCCATATGTGAGCGTCATGCCAAGTCAGAGAAACAAGTCAATAATGCAGCTTTTGAAGAACAAGATGGCACGCAAAATTATTATCTAGTAGTATGACAAGTTTATTTGTACTACAGGCTAGATAGCAGAGTGATAGCATGCCAAACTAAGTCCTTACTTTGTTAGCTTACAATGAACTAGATACAAAAAATGGCATCACCTGTAGTACAGGGAATGCAAGCCAACATGTTTATGGAGTAAAAAATTGGCACAAACAACATAGTAGCAGGCCATAATTTTTGTAACAACGACTGATGTCTACGCCCCCCTCCTTTTCCTGTAGACAGTGTTGGGCCTCCAAGAGCAGAGGTTTGTAGAACAGCAGCAAGTTTTCCCTTAAGTGGATCACCCAAGGTTTATCGAACTCAGGGAGGAAGAGGTCAAAGATATCCCTCTCATGCAACCCTGCAACCACAAAGCAAGAAGTCTCTTGTGTCCCCAACACACCTAATAGGTGCACTAGTTCGGTGAAGAGATAGTGAAATACAGGTGGTATGAATAAATAGTAGCAACGGCACCAGAAAAGTGCTTTGCCCAGGACAGTAAACAAGCAGTAGTAACGCAGCAGTAGTAACGCAAAGAAAACGATAAACAAGCAGCGATAGCAGTATTTAGGAACAAGGCCTAGGGATCATACTTTCACTAGTGGACACTCTCAACATTGATCACATAACAGAATAGATAAATGCATACTCTACACTCTCGTTGGATGATGAACACATTGCGTAGGATTACACGAACCCTCAATGCCGGAGTTAACAAGCTCCACAATTCAATGTTCATATTTAAATAACCTTAGAGTGCAAGATAGATCAACACGACTAAACCAAGTACTAACATAGCATGCACACCGTCACCTTCACACTATGTAGGAGGAATAGATCACATCAATACCATCATAGCAATAGTTAACTTCATAATCTACAAGAGATCATAATCATAGCATACGCCAAGTACTAACACGGATGCACACACTGTCACCATTACACCGTGCAGGAGGAATAAAACTACTTTAATAACATCACTAGAGTAGCACATAGATGAATAGTGATACAAAACTCATATGAATCTCAATCATGTAAAGCAGCTCATGAGATTATTGTATTGAGGTACATGGGAGAGAGATGAACCACATAGCTACAGCGGAGCCCTCAGCCTCGGGGGTGGATTACTCCCTCCTCATCATGGAGGCAGCGATGGCGGTGAAGATGGCGGTGAAGACGGCGGTGGAGATGGCTCCGGGGGCAATTCCCCATCCCGGCAGGGTGCCGAAACAGCGACTTCTGTCCCCCGAATTGGACTTTCGCGATGGCGGTGGCTCTGGATGGTTTTCTCTGTTTCCGTCGAACTGGTCGATGTTTTTAGGTCAGGGACGAATATATAGGCGGAGAGGCGGCACAAGGAGGCGGCGGGGGCCCCCACACCATAGGCTGGCGCGGCCAGGGGGCCACCCGCGCCGCCTTATGGTGTGGGCCCCCTGCTGCCCGCCTCCGACTCTCCTTCGGTGTTCCGGAAGCTTCCGGGAATTCTAAGACTTTCGGTGTTGATTTCGTCCGATTCCGAAAATATTTCTTTACTAGGATTTCTGAAACCAAAAACAGCAGAAAATAGCAACTGGCCTTTCGGCATCTCGTCAATAGGTTAGTTCCGGAAAACGCATAAATATGACATAAAATGTGAACAAAACATGTCGGTATCATCAATAATGTGGCATGGAACATAAGAAATTATCGATACGTCGGAGACGTATCTGCATCCCCAAGCTTAGTTCCTGCTCGTCCCGAGCAGGTAAACGATAAACAAAGATAATTTCTGGAGTGACATGCCATCATAACCTTGATCATAATATTGTAAGCATATGTAATGAATGCAGCGATCAAAACAATGGTAATGACATGAGTAAACAAATGAACCATATAGCAAAGACTTTTCATGAATAGTACTTTCAAGACAAGCATCAATAAGTCTTGCATAAGAGTTAACTCATAAAGCAATAATTCAAAGTAAAGGTATTGAAGCAACACAAAGGAAGATGAAGTTTCAGCGGTTGCTTTCAACTTGTAACATGTATATCTCATGGATATTGTCAACATAGAGTAATATAACAAGTGCAATATGCAAGTATGTAGGAATCAATGCACAGTTCACACAAGTGTTTGCTTCTTGAGGTGGAGAGAAATAGGTGAACTGACTCAACATTAAAAGTAAAAGAATGGTCCTTCAAAGAGGAAAGCATCGATTGCTATATTTGTGCTAGAGCTTTGGTTTTGAAAACAAGAAACAATTTTGTCAACGGTAGTAATAAAGCATATGTATCATGTAAATTATATCTTACAAGTTGCAAGCCTCATGCATAGTATACTAATAGTGCCCGCACCTTGTCCTAATTAGCTTGGACTACCGGATCATCGCAATGCACATGTTTTAACCAAGTGTCACAATGGGGTACCTCTATGCCGCCTGTACAAAGGTCTAAGGAGAAAGCTCGCATTGGATTTTTCGCTATTGATTATTCTCAACTTAGACATCCATACCGGGACAACATAGACAACAGATAATGGACTCCTCTTTTATGCATAAGCATGTAACAACAATTAATTTTTCTCATTTGAGATTGAGGATATATGTCCAAAACTGAAACTTCCACCATGGATCATGGCTTTAGTTAGCGGCCCAATGTTCTTCTCTAACAATATGCATGCTCTAACCATAAGGTGGTAGATCGCTCTTACTTCAGACAAGACGAACATGCATAGCAACTCACATGAAATTCAACAAAAGGTAGTTGATGGCGTCCCCAGGAACATGGTTATCGCACAACGAGCAACTTAATAAGAGATAAAGTGCATAAGTACATATTCAATACCACAATAGTTTTTAAGCTATTTGTCCCATGAGCTATTGTTGCGGTCAGAAACCCACCGGCGAGCAGCGACGGGCAACACAGGAGAGCCGGGAACAACTTAGGGCTGCGGCTGGCCCTGGTCCCTCCGAGCGACAGCCCGCAAAGATTCCGGCACGCACGTCCGATGCTGGTGCAAGGGCGTGCCACCTGACCTATACCTGGTCAGGAAGGTGATGGAGATGCCTCGCTTAGTTTCCTGCATGGCATACACGTAAACATTAAATACGAGCCTCGATCGGCTCTCAGGTTGTCCTGTGAATCGGCTCAAAGAGCCGATCCACCCATGATTCGCACGAGGTGTACGAATATATGGTGGTCCTGCTTGATCAAGATAAAGCTAAAACGATCTACGGCGATTTAGGGTTTTCACCGCATAATCGGAACATCCTACTCGTGATTGAGCCTCGCGGCCGCGCACGGTAATCGTAAGCCGATCCTAGACAAGGCCTAAAAACCAACACGAAGTTGATCCCCGGAACATCCTGTCTAGGGCTAGCAAACTACACCCTGCGTGCCGCTGGATCCTTCAACCCTTTGTAAGGCCTAACTATGCAGATATTAAACTAATCCTTGAAGAACAAGGAGCAACCATAACGGATCGGATCTACTAAATAACGATCAAGCGGGGTGCCGCCCCTACGCCTAAGATAGGCGTAAGGGCGGCTAGATGTCTAAGGGTTGCACGACGATAGCATATGATACGAAGAACAATGCTAACCCTAACACATCTAAGATAACTACGTTGCTCGCCATCAAAAAGGCTTCAGTACGAGCAACGCATGAACAACGAATAAACTTGTACTGCCTAGATCGCAAGGCAGCATGATGCTTACCCGGAAGAAACCCTCGAGACAAGGGAGTTGGCGATGCGCCTAGATTGGTTTGTGGTGAACGTGATTGTTGTTTATTTCATAAACCCTAGATACATATTTATAGTCCGTAGACTTTCTAACGTGGGAATAATCCCAACCGTGCACGAGCCAAACTCTAACTAACCGACACGTATCCTACTATATTACAGATACAAGGGCAGACTAGCCCAAATTTTGCATATAAGGCCGATTCACGTATATTCTTCCATGTATATTCTTCAAGCCCATCTTGATCGCGGCCCACCTCTG
The DNA here is from genome assembly GCF_019359855.2 of Lolium perenne. Lineage (NCBI taxonomy): Eukaryota > Viridiplantae > Streptophyta > Magnoliopsida > Poales > Poaceae > Lolium > Lolium perenne. Next base: position 197,228,648 of record NC_067245.2, read on the forward strand.
ACTCGGTCAAATTCTGGTGATAACACATGCCCCCCTGGTTTTGGAATTGATAATTCCAAAATCACTCTGCTTTTTCTTCGTCGGGTCATGTCGTGGCAGAACAGAACCGTCGCAGTATTCTTCATCATGATGCCTTGCCTTCTCAACTTCTCTGCACAATTTGATAGCTTTAGCATCACTTCCTCGGAAACTGTAATAGCATTAACTCTCTACTAGGCTCCCCCTTTATTTAACTGTGCTGATTGATTAGCCTTTTCATCCCCTTCCTCTGTTCCAGCTATCGGCACCGAAAAGCCCTCTTTCCCTGTAGCAATGTCTTCCTCTTCCTCCGTCTCCTCCGGCCTCTCCCTCCAGTCTTCCTCCTCGAGCGAGCCGGAGTGGAACTTTGATCATGTGCCAGACGGCCCACCCGAAGCACTCGTCGGGTCAGATGGCGACCTACCTCTGACCGATGGGGAAGACGACCTCAAGTTCCTCATCGAAGGGGAGCTGATGAGCGAAAGCGAAGATGACCTCCACCCCTGGGCGAAACCCACCTCCTCCGACGGGGAGGAGGAAGAAGAAGAAGTAGAGGAAGAAGAGGAAAAGGAGGAGGATGATTCCTCCTCCTCCGCTGGGCATCCGCCGGCAAAGCGATTCCGCGCTTGGGCGGACAGCGAGGACGATGATGATGACGAGGAAGAAGAGGAAAAGGGAGAGGATGACTCCTCCTCCTCCGCTGGGTATCCACCGGCAAAGCGCTTCCGCGCTTGGGCGGACAGCGAGGATGATGATGATGACGAGGAAGAAGAAGCTCCGGCCGAGGGCTGGGGTAGCAGCGACGAGGAACTCTCCGGAAGCAGCGCCGACGGCAGCGATGCCGACGACGAGGCCAGCGAGGACTAGTAGAGTAGGACTAGTAGCCCCTGAGCAATCGGCTCTTCTTTTGTTTTCCCCTTCTTGAGCAATCGGCTCTTCTTTTGTAAAAAATCTTGCTTATCAATGAAGAATTTTCCCAATTTGATTTTGCCGATTTCCCTTGAGCTAATTTAGCCGATTTCCCCTCATACTGATTTTGCCGATTTGTCCACTTAGCCAATGCTTAATGAGCCGATAGCAACGCATCGGTCCTTCACAATTCATCCTTCAATCCTTCAACTGATGACTTTGAGATCTGGTGGATAATGTGGAGTCTTCAAGAAAGCCCTTAAATTCCTCCCACCAGGTCCAGTGATTCTCTTCTGCAAGAATTCACCATTTTTGAAGAAGGTTGCGACGAAGGATCAGCCGATGACACCCCAATCGGCTTCTAAAACAGAGCATCTACCAGGCCAGCTGCCCCCCGAGCCTCAGTGGCGAGGATACACAGTTCAGTCCAAGGGCCCTGAACTCAGGCAAATTGAGACAGCCACCATGCAGAGGTCCTAATCATGCCTACGAGCGTAGCTGGGAAAGTGGCCAACTTAGCCATGCCGACGGTAGATGCACCAGAGCCGATCACCCTTCTTCCTTTGAAAGCCGATATTGTAGATGAAGTACCAACGGCTTAATGAGCAAAGGGCTGCCTTGTGCCAAAACTGACGTTTCTGCCAGTACTGCTGAACTGGCGCAAAGGGTTGGAAGTCCTCGAAGAGAAGGTTTAGGTACCAAAATTGGCTCATTGTTTACTCCCTCGAGGAAGCAGAAGGCATCACAGCTGAACCGAAAACCGACCTGGTCGAAATCCGTGTCTTGAACACGCAGCTGGTAGATCTTGTGTAATTGTACTAGAGTCGATGGCTGTGCATCGGCTTTGTTTCTTTAGCTCTAAAGTCGATGTCCTTGCATCGGCTGTATACCGACCAAAAAAAAAAATTTTTTTTACTGGCCGATTTTCTATCGGCCCCCAATATTTTACTGCACATGTATCGCACATGTTCATCCGATTAGGTGCCCCCGAGCCGAATCTGTCAGGTAACTGCAGATATCGGCTCTGTAGTTAGCCAAGGCACTGTATTTGCACGTTGGCTCCGGTAGAACCAATATTGACTCTCATCAGCCGGCGTAAAACCGCTGCCTATTAGATCGATGTTGAACACAGGCGGAATGTGTGGTGAGGATAATTTTGGCCGATTGCTGGAATCAGCCTCCATGTTGATCGAATCGCTCAATGAAGGTTTTGCAATGTTCCTCCATAGATCTTTGGGGCCGATCCCAAGGATCGGCCTCGCCACGTTTGTCCATAGGTTTGTTCCTGCTACACGGTCAGGCCGGTGGATAAGACCAGCTTAACCCCATCTTTTGTCACGTCGATGCGCTCGCAGTCGTCCAAATTGATGCCTGAGAGTGGCTCTTGGCCTGCTGTTTCCCAAGCGTTCATGCCAGCCGTTGAAATCTCGGCTGAGTCATCTGCATGGACGACCTCTACCTCATCTCCATCCCACTGTATTACGCATTGGTGCATCGTGGATGGAATGCAACAGTTGGCGTGGATCCAATCTCTTCCTAGCAGAACAGCATAGGTGCTCTTGCTATCGACAATGAAGAACGTCGTAGGGATGGTTTTCCTTCCTACGGTCAGATCCACGTTCAAAACACCTTGTGCGTCAGACGCTTGGCCGTTGAAATCGCTCAATGTCACGTTGGTCTTGATCAGATCCGAGCTTGAGCGTCCCAATCGACGTAGCATGGAGTATGGCATAATGTTGACTGCCGCTCCGGTGTCCACCAGCATCTTGTTGACAGGCTGCCCATTGATATAACCTCGCAAGTACAGGGCCTTCAGATGTCTGTAGCTTCTTTCTCGTGGCTTCTCAAAGATAACTGGCCGTGGGCCGCAGTCAAGTTGTGCCACGGGTGCCTCGTCCAATCCTGGAGCACTAAACTCCGTCGGAAGGATGAACACCATGTTTGTGCCAGCCGATGTTTCATCATCGGCTTTCCTTTGCTTGGGGCGCCACTCCATTTTTTGTGGTCGACCCTCTTCATCCAGGGTTCGCTGAATTTTCGCGGCCAGATCAGGCCGCGCCTTCTTTAGCGTGTGCAGGTATAACCTTTCGGCTTCCTCCAAGCCACGCAGTCACTGAACCCTACGCTTTTGGGAACGGCTGAGTCCATCAGGGCACCACCTTGGCCGGTGGTACCTATCTTCTTCTTCATCATCGTCTTCCAAATCCTCGAGATCTTCCACCCGAGGGGACTCAGCGTGCTTGTTCCGCGGTGGGAGAGGCCCTAGACGTTTGAACACGGACACGTTAGCTGCATCCTTCCTCTTCTGTCTACATTCTCAGGCGCTTGCCGATTGTAGGCAATCGGCTCATTCCTGAATCCCAGCAGTGTCTGAAGAAGGGGCAGTCCCAGTGCCTATCCTCGTCGTCTTGCTCCCTTGACTTTTCCTTGGCGTGGCGCTCATATCTCTCCTCATCGCGATCATGCCGACGGCGTCTCCTGGCGTCCCTAGCCAGACGATCTCTTTCATCATCGTCGTTGGGTCGTCGGCATTGGTCATATTGAATCACATACTTGTTGAGGAGGTGATCAGAGAGAGGTCGCTGATATCTTACGTTCCTCACTTCTCCCTCTGTGATGTAGCGCTTGCCATCGTGCCGGAGCCGATCGCGTGGAACGGCTTCCTCTGTGTCCTTGCTACGAGAGCAGCTGCCCTCGTCTCCGTCCTTACCAGAGTGGTGTCCAAGTCCTACCATGTTGATGTTGAACGAGAAACTTTGCTGGCACCCTCCAGGGTAAGTACACTCCACCATGTTCACGGCGGGGAAGGGGTGGGTGTCGACCTTCATGGCGTACTGGTTGAAAATTAGACGTCCTTGTTCTATCGCCATTTGGATCTGCTGACGCCACACCCTGTAGTCGTTGGTGGTATGGGAGAACGAGTTATGCCATTTGCAGTATGGCTTTCCGTTCAGCTCCTGTACCGTGGGGATTTTGAGGCCTTCGGGTAACTTCAACTGCTTCTCCTTAAGTAAGAGGTCAAAAATTTGCTCAGTTTTAGTTACATCAAAATCAAATCCTCTGGGCGGACCTGGTGGCTTAACCCATTTGCAGGACACGGGGGTTGCCCCCCGAGTCCATTCAGCCACTGCTACTTCTTGATCTCCCGCAGAGCCTTCGTCTTCATCTGCCTCAACCAGGACTACCGCACGCTTGAATTTGTCCTGGTACAAGTCCGGGTGGCGCTGTTCATATAACGACAGTTTCTGAACCATGTGCTCCAGTGAAGGGTAGTCTGCTTGGGAGGCCATATCCTTGATTGGTGATGCAATGCCCACCACTGCCAACTCGACTGCTTCCTTTTCAGTCACACGAGCCGAATAACATCGGTTCCTAAGATTTCTAAAGCGCTGGACGTATTCTGCCACAGTTTCTCCACGCTTCTGACGTACTTGTGCTAGATCGGCAAGGCCAGTCTCGGAAGCCTCTGAGTGATACTGCATGTGGAACTGTTCTTCCAACTGCTTCCAAGTCCGGATCGAGTCTGGTGGCAACGAAATGTACCACCCGAAAGCCGATCCTGTGAGGGACTGTGCGAAGAACCTCACGCGTAGTGGATCCGATGCTGAGACCGTTCCTAGCCGTGCCAAATATCGGCTCACATGCTCGATGGAGCTGGAACCATCTGATCCATTAAATTTGGAGAAGTCAGGGAGCCGATACTTGGGTGGTAGCGGGATTAATTCGTACTCGTTGGGGTACGGCTTGGAATAGCCGATTGTCCTCCTTTTCGGTACCATGCCGAACTGGTCTCTCAGGATGGTACTGATCTGATCCGCGGTGCTGGCCGCAGGAGTCGAACTCTGAAGATTCGCCGGGGTGGCATACTTAGCCAGCCATGTTTGCTTTTCCAGCTCTGAGCCAACTGCAGGAGCTGAGCTCTGGAGGTTTGTCGGAGTGGCATACTTAGCTAGCCACGTCTGCTTCTCAAGATCCGTTCCCGAAGTTCCTCCTGTTGTTCCAAGTCCCCGCTGTTGCGGCCTGGTTTGTGAGCGCCCCAGCCACGCAGTCTGGCACGTATGTGCACGTGTACCCGTGAGGGATCTCCTTAGGCGCCTCGTGCAAGAACTGGTAGTCACTAGGGTCACCACCGATCTTGTAGACGACGTATGCCGGTGAATTCGGCACTTCTGGTGCTGCCAACGCGAATGGCAGCGGTGGACGGGACTGGAGTGGCATCTCTCCTTGGTATGTCCCGAGAGCTGGTCCTGATGGAGAGTACTGGTGCCTCATGATTTCCTGGATCACCCGAAGAGCAACACGCTCCAAAGTGTTCACCAGGTTCTCAGAGTGGCGGTGTAGCGAATGAGCTACCATGAAGTTAATCTCCTGACGCAGGGACCTGGTGCGTTCTTCGGACGGGGCGGACAGGTCCACTCCATCGAGCGCGCCTTCAGGTGAGAACCCTTTCCACCTGATGCCATGTGAGCGGGTTCTGTGAAAGGAGCCGATGAGGTCGGCTTCGAGGATCGCTTTGACCTCGTCATACTTCTTCTTGAGCTCCTCGGTCAGATCCTCGTACGTGACGGGGGTGCCGTCCGCCATCTCAGATGTAGATGGCGATGTGGTTGATGTCGAAGATTGTCCCACCGGGCATGCCAGAATGTGTTGCGGTCAGAAACCCACCGGCGAGCAGCGACGGGCAACACAGGAGAGCCGGGAATAACTTAGGGCTGCGGCTGGCCCTGGTCCCTCCGAGCGACGGCCCGCAAAGATTCCGGCACGCACGTCCGATGCTGGTGCAAGGGCTTGCCACCTGACCTATACCTGGTCAGGAAGGTGATGGAGATGCCTCGCTTAGTTTCCTGCATGGCATACACGTAAACATTAAATACGAGCCTCGATCGGCTCTCAGGTTGTCCTGTGAATCGGCTCAAAGAGCCGATCCACCCATGATTCGCACGAGGTGTACGAATATATGGTGGTCCTGCTTGATCAAGATAAAGCTAAAACGATCTACGACGATTTAGGGTTTTCACCGCATAATCGGAACATCCTACTCGTGATTGAGCCTCGCGGCCGCGCACGGTAATCGTAAGCCGATCCTAGACAAGGCCTAAAAACCAACACGAAGTTGATCCCCGGAACATCCTGTCTAGGGCTAGCAAACTACACCCTGCGCACCGCTGGATCCTTCAACCCTTTGTAAGGCCTAACTATGCAGATATTAAACTAATCCTTGAAGAACAAGGAGCAACCATAACGGATCGGATCTACTAAATAACGATCAAGCGGGGTGCCGCCCCTACGCCTAAGATAGGCGTAAGGGCGGCTAGATGTCTAAGGGTTGCACGACGATAGCATATGATACGAAGAACAATGCTAACCCTAACACATCTAAGATAACTACGTTGCTCGCCATCAAAAAGGCTTCAATACGAGCAACGCATGAACAACGAATAAACTTGTACTGCCTAGATCGCAAGATGCGATCTAGGCAGCATGATGCTTACCCGGAAGAAACCCTCGAGACAAGGGAGTTGGCGATGCGCCTAGATTGGTTTGTGGTGAACGTGATTGTTATTTATTTCATAAACCCTAGATACATATTTATAGTCCGTAGACTTTCTAACGTGGGAATAATCCCAACCGTGCACGAGCCAAACTCTAACTAACCGATACGTATCCTACTATATTACAGATACAAGGGCAGACTAGCCCAAATTTTGCATATAAGGCCGATTAACGTATATTCTTCCATGTATATTCTTCAAGCCCATCTTGATCGCGGCCCACCTCTGACTCGGTCAAATTCTGGTGATAATAGCTATATATTGCAAAGGTAGAGGATAGAATTTTAAAGGTAGCACTTCAAGCAATTTACTTTGGAATGGCGGAGAAATACCATGTAGTAGGTAGGTATGGTGGACACATATGGCATAGTGGTTGGCTCAAGGGTTTTGGATGCATGAGAAGTATTCCCTCTCGATACAAGGCTTAGGCTAGCAAGGTTGTTTGAAGCAAACACAAGCATAAGCTAGTACATCAAAACTTACATAAAAGACATATTACAAGCATTATAAGACTATACATCGTCTTCCTTGTTGTTCAAACACCTCACTAGAAAATATCTAGACTCTAGAGAAACCACTCATGCAAACCAAATTTTTAACAAGCTCTATGTATTTCATCACTAATAGGTGCAAAGTATATGATGCAAGAGCTTAAACAAGAGCACAACAATTGCCAAATATCAAGTTATTCAAGACATCATACCAATTACTACATGTAGCATTTTCCGTTTCCAACCATATAACAATTAACGAAGCAGTTTCAACCTTCGCCATGAAAATTAAAAGCTAAGAACACATGTGTTCATATGAACCAGCGGAGCGTGTCTCTCTCCCACACAAGCATTTATTCAAACAAAAGCAAAAAACAAAAACAAACCGACGCTCCAAGCAAAGCACATAAGATGTGATGGAATAAAAATATAGTTTCAGGGGAGGAACCTGATAATGTTGTCGATAAAGAAGGGGATGCCTTGGGCATCCCCAAGCTTAGATGCTTGAGTCTTCTTGGAATATGCAGGGATGAACCACCGGGGCATCCCCAAGCTTAGAGCTTTCACTCTTCTTGATCATAGTATATCATCCTCCTCTCTTGACCCTTGAAAACTTCATTCACACCAAACTTCTCATAAACTTCATTAGAGGGGTTAGTACATAATCAAAAACTCACATGTTCAGAGGTGACACAATCATTCTTAACACTTCTGGACATTGCTCAAAGCTACTGGAAGGTAATGGAACAAAGAAATCCACCCAACACAACGAAAGAAGCAATGCGAAATAAAAGGCAGAATCTGTCAAAACAGAACAGTCCGTAAAGACGAATTTCTAATAAATACTTCCGTTGCTCGGATCAGAAAACTCAAAACTAATGAAAGTTGCGTACATATCTGAGGAACACGCACGTAAATTGGCATATTTTTCTGAGTTACCTACAGGGAAAACAGCCCAGATTCGTGACAGATAGAAATCTGTTTCTGCGCAGAAATCCAAATCTAGTATCAACCTTCGATTAGAGGCTTCACTTGGCACAACAAAACACAAAACTAAGATAAGGAGAGGTTGGTACAGTAGTAAACAACTTCCAAGACACAAAATAAAAACAAAGTACTGTAGCAAAATAACACATGGGTTATCTCCCAAGAAGTTCTTTCTTTATAGCCATTAAGATGGGCTCAGCAGTTTTAATGATGCACTCGCAAGAGATAATATTTGAAGCAAAAGAGAGCATCAAGAGGCAAATTCAAAACACATTTAAGTCTAACATGCTTCCTATGCATAGGAATCTTGTAAATAAACAAGTTCATGAAGAGCAAAGTAACAAGCATAGGAAGATAAAACAAGTGTAGCTTCAAAAATTTCAGCATATAGAGAGGTGTTTTAGTAACATGAAAATTTCTACAACCATATTTTCCTCTCTCATAATAATATCCAGTAGCATCATGAGCAAACTCAACAATATAACTATCACATAAAGCATTCTTATCATGAGTCTCATGCATAAAATTATTACTCTTCACATAAGCATAATCAATTTTATTAGTTGTAGTGGGAGCAAATTCAACAAAGTAGCTATCATTATTATTCTCATCAAGTGTAGGAGGCATAGTATAATCACAACAAAATTTACTCTCCATAGTAGGCGGCACCAAAATACCACTATCATTATAATCATCATAAATAGGAGGCAAAGTATCATCAAAGAAAATTTTCTCCTCAATGCTTGGGGGACTAAAAATATCATGCTCATCAAAGCCAGCTTCCCCAAGCTTAGAATTTTCCATATCATTAGCAACAATAGTGTTCAATGTGTTCATGCTAATATGTTCCATGGGTTTTTTAATTTTCGGATCAAACCATCCATGTCTTAACTCAGGAAATAGAATAAAAAGCTCATTGTTGTCCATTATGCCAAACTAGTGTAAACAAGAAACAAAAAGATGCAATTGCAGGATCTAAAGGAAATAGCTTCGAGTACTTACAACGGCGGAAAATAGCTTGGTAGCCGAGATCCGGAGTGTGAGTACCTTTTACCTTTCCTCCCCGGCAACGGCGCCAGAAAATAGCTTGATGTCTACGCCCCCCTCCTTTTCCTGTAGACAGTGTTGGGCCTCCAAGAGCAGAGGTTTGTAGAACAGCAGCAAGTTTTCCCTTAAGTGGATCACCCAAGGTTTATCGAACTCAGGGAGGAAGAGGTCAAAGATATCCCTCTCATGCAACCCTGCAACCACAAAGCAAGAAGTCTCTTGTGTCCCCAACACACCTAATAGGTGCACTAGTTCGGCGAAGAGATAGTGAAATACAGGTGGTATGAATAAATAGTAGCAACGGCACCAGAAAAGTGCTTTGCCCAGGACAGTAAACAAGCAGTAGTAACGCAGCAGTAGTAACGCAGTAAAACAGTAAACAAGCAGCGATAGCAGTATTTAGGAACAAGGCCTAGGGATCATACTTTCACTAGTGGACACTCTCAACATTGATCACATAACAGAATAGATAAATGCATACTCTACACTCTCGTTGGATGATGAACACATTGCGTAGGATTACACGAACCCTCAATGCTGGAGTTAACAAGCTCCACAATTCAATGTTCATATTTAAATAACCTTAGAGTGTAAGATAGATCAACACGACTAAACCAAGTACTAACATAGCATGCACACTGTCACCTTCACACTATGTAGGAGGAATAGATCACATCAATACCATCATAGCAATAGTTAACTTCATAATCTACAAGAGATCATAATCATAGCATACGCCAAGTACTAACACGGATGCACACACTGTCACCATTACACCGTGCAGGAGGAATAAAACTACTTTAATAACATCACTAGAGTAGCACATAGATGAATAGTGATACAAAACTCATATGAATCTCAATCATGTAAAGCAGCTCATGAGATTATTGTATTGAGGTACATGGGAGAGAGATGAACCACATAGCTACAGCGGAGCCCTCAGCCTCGGGGGTGGATTACTCCCTCCTCATCATGGAGGCAGCGATGGCGGTGAAGATGGCGGTGAAGACGGCGGTGGAGATGGCTCCGGGGGCAATTCCCCGTCCCGGCAGGGTGCCGGAACAGCGACTTCTGTCCCCCGAATTGGACTTTCGCGATGGCGGCGGCTCGATGGTTTTCTCTGTTTCCGTCGAATCGGTCGATGTTTTTAGGTCGTGACGAATATATAGGCGGAGAGGCGGCGCAAGGAGGCGGCGGGGGCCCCCACACCATAGGCTGGCGCGGCCAGGGGGCCACCCGCGCCGCCTTATGGTGTGGGCCCCCTGCTGCCCGCCTCCGACTCTCCTTCGGTGTTCCGGAAGCTTCCGGGAATTCTAAGACTTTCGGTGTTGATTTCGTCCGATTCCGAAAATATTTCCTTACTAGGATTTCTGAAACCAAAAACAGCAGAACAAAGAATCGGCCTTTCGGCATCTCGTCAATAGGTTAGTTCCGGAAAACGCATAAATATGACATAAAATGTGAACAAAACATGTCGGTATCATCAATAATGTGGCATGGAACATAAGAAATTATCGATACGTCGGAGACGTATCAACGACTGAGCAAGATAAAGTTATGATGGCTAGATCTACAGAGCAGGGAATGTAAACCAAATATAGAAGTTACGATGCCAAAAGCTATAGAGCAGGGAATGCGAACCAACATGTGCAATTACTTAAAATTGGCCATGAACTAAATAATAGCAGGATGTTACTATAATACCTATAATTTTTGTAACAACGACTGAGCAAGATAGAAGTTATGATGGCTACATCTACAGAGCAGGGAATGCAAACCAAAATGTTCAATCGCTTAAAGTTAGCAATGAAGTAGAAAATAGCAACGTGTTACGGTCATAGCTAGGAATGAACTAAAAGAGCTTCAGACAAACAAGCATCTGAACCTAGAACATGGCGCTAAAACAAGGGACTTACATTAGGAGAAGCACTCTGTGGGAGTCACAGCAGATCTTCCTGGGGTTGATAGATCCGGTGATGAAGTACGCTACATGTGCTACTTGGGGTTGGAGAGACGGCCATTACACTTCATGATTACTCATCTCATCTGCAAAAACGTAACGGCGCGTCGTTAGCACAAACAGGTTCCCCCAAGATTAAACAAGAACTTGCAGGCAAGCAATAGAAAAGCGACAGTAGAAGAGTTTAGATCATGCACGGCGCCGGTGAAGCAGATCCGGTTCGTGCACAGCGGTGTCGGTGAGCAAGATCCGATGCGGTGGACGACAGATCCGGCGAAGCGGCTCCGGTGGGGTGGACGATACCGCAGCTGAAGCGACTGCGGTAGACTGCTAGATGAGCATATGGTTTCGAGGTTCGGCGGGGATGATCCGATCCGGTTGATGACGGCGTCGATGAAGCGGCTCCGGCGGTGCAGCCGGATGATGAGGATCGCGAGGGCTCGGGTAGGCCGGGGAAGTCCGGCGGGGATGTTCCGGTGCGGTGGTCGTGGAGGTGGGAGAGAGGGACTTGGGAAGTTCCGGTGGGTGGTCTGAGGGAAATGAATTTTTTTTGGGAGGGTTTCCGGGCTAGGGAGGTGGTGATCCAAAAAATGACGGGCAGACCCCCCCACAAACCGACTTTGCTGTCATCTCCACAGGGGTAGAATGGGAATTTGGAAGCGTGTGAAATTTTTGTATTTTGTAGGCGGGAAGTTTTGCCGCTATGAGATTTTGAATTTCGCTAAGGTCCAAGTATAATGATAAAAAATTGTGAGACCGTACTAGTACCTCTGTTCAAGGCCGAGTGCAAAATCAAATCATCGTCACCTTGAATATTGGTCACTACCATGGTCATGATCTATCTCTGAAATTAGCGTATCCGCTATATCTTGCAAAGTATAATGATAAAAAAAATTGTGAGACCGTACTAGTACTTCTATTCTAGGCCGAGTGCAACATCAAATCATCATCACGTTGAAAATTTGTTACCATGATCATGATCTATCTCTGAAATTGGCGCATCCGCTATATCTTTCAAAGTATAATGATAATAAAAATTGTGAGACCATACTAGTACTTTTGTTCAAGTTCGAGTGCAACATCAAATCATCATCACGTTGAAAATTTGTTACCATGATCATGATCTACCTTTGAAAATGGGCGCATCCGCTAAAACTTGCAAAGTATAATGATACAAAATTGTGAGACCGTACTAGTACTTATGTTCAAGGTCGAGTGCAACATCAAATTATCATTACATTGAAAAGTGTGTTACCATGATCACGATCTATCTCTGAATTTGGCGCATCCGCTAAATCTCGCAAAGTATAATGATAAAAAAATTGTGAGACTGTACTAGTACTTCTGTTCAAGTTCGAGTGCAACATCAAATCATCATCACGTTGAAAATTTGTTACCATGATCATGATCTATCTCTGAATTTGGCGCATCTGCTAAATCTTGCAAAGTATAATGATAAAGAAATTGTAAGACAGTAGTAGTACTTCTGTTCAAGGTCGAGTGCAACATCAAATCATCATCACGTTGAAAATTTGTTACCATGATCCTCTGAAAATGGGCGCATCCGCTAAAACTTGCAAAGTATAATGATACAAAATTGTGAGACCGTACTAGTACTTATGTTCAAGGTCTAGTGCAACATCAAATCATCATTACATTGAAAATTGTGTTACCATGATCATGATCTATCTCTGAATTTGGCGCATCCGCTAAATCTCGCAAAGTATAATGATAAAAAAATTGTGAGACTGTACTAGTACTTATGTTCAAGGCCGAGTGCAGGATCAAATCATCATCATGTTGAAATTTGTTACAACGATCGTGACATATCTCTAAAATTGGCGCATCCGCTAAATCTTGCACGTGGCGCATCTCGGTGTGGAGCAACAAGCCGGTGCTATCAAGGTTGTGGCGTCGGTAGCGTCATCGGGCTCTCCTCTTTTGATAGATCTTCTACATGGCGTGGCGCACCTCCCACCGAGAAGCAGTCACATGTGAGATCGAGGTGGAGACATCGCCGGCATCCTCGAGGCGCGACCGCCCTTCTACGAGCCAGAGTCGACTCAAGGTATGAATCCATGCGCTGTCGCGTCCCTTCTGCATATGAAGTGGGATGCCTTAGATTTATTGTTCTTCTCTTACGATTATTTCTAGCCGGACATGTGTGCTCTTTCTCTGAATATATTGCTTGAAAAGCTAACCAAGTTACTTAAATTCACTTCGTTCTTAATCTTGCGTGCTAATTTTGTTATTTTTGCTGACAGTGGTGCGCGCAAGGAAATTTATTTCTGGGTGTGCTGAGCTGTTAGGCCTAAGTCGAAATCCTCAGCTAAACAAGGCCTCAGCTTAACACATAAAAAGGTGTTCAATCTCGCCCACAATGTCCTCTTCTTTCCTCTTCCTTTATTGGAACTTGTTTTGCAGACAAGGAAAGTGGCACGTGTAATGTGAGTAAAACCCTCTTAGCCAAAATCAGCTACGAGCAAGATTTTATGTATTGTAGATTCCCCAATTGACTCTCATCCCCAATGTAGTCTTTTTTATGTCAGTATAGACTTCTTTACTGGATGCATACTATCGTACATGGCATGCATTTGCCTAATGAGGAGCATTGTATTGCCATTCTAGCCAACCTGATCGATCTGTCAAGCTTCATGCACGAGATGCCATGTTTAATTTACTCCCTCGCTCCGATCCATATTTCTTGGTGTAAAATGAATGTGAATCGGAGGGAGTACTCTTCTTAGATAGTACTATACCAGTTCAAAAAAAAGTATTGTACTACTGATGTCTACGCCCCCCTCCTTTTCCTGTAGACAGTGTTGGGCCTCCAAGAGCAGAGGTTTGTAGAACAGCAGCAAGTTTTCCCTTAAGTGGATCACCCAAGGTTTATCGAACTCAGGGAGGAAGAGGTCAAAGATATCCCTCTCATGCAACCCTGCAACCACAAAGCAAGAAGTCTCTTGTGTCCCCAACACACCTAATAGGTGCACTAGTTCGGCGAAGAGATAGTGAAATACAGGTGGTATGAATATATATGAGCAAGAGCAACGGTGCCGTAAAAATAGCTTGTTGGCGTGTAGTTGATGGTGGTAGTATTGCAAAGTAGTAACGCAAAGAAACAAGAAACAAGCAGCGATAGCAGTATTTAGGAACAAGGCCTAGGGATTAGACTTTCACTAGTGGACACTCTCAACATTGATCACATAACAGAATAGATAAATGCATACTCTACACTCTTGTTGGATGATGAACACATTGCGTAGGATTACACGAACCCTCAATGCCGGAGTTAACAAGCTCCACAATTCAATGTTCATATTTAAGTAACCTTAGAGTGTAAGATAGATCAATTCGACTAAACCAAGTACTAACATAGTATGCACACTGTCACCTTCACACTTATGTAGGAGGAATAGATCATATCAATACTATCATAGCAATAGTTAACTTCGCAATCTACAAGAGATCATGATCATAGCATAAACCAAGTACTAACACGGATGCACACACTGTCACCATTACACCGTGTAGGAGGAATAAAACTACTTTAATAACATTGCTAGAGTAGCACATAGATAAATTGTGATACAAAACACATTGCAATCATAAAGAGATATAAATAAGCACTTCACTATGCCATTCATAACAGTGAATAAGTATTCTGTGAAATATAGCCTAAGAGACCCACACGGTGCACACACTGTCACCTTTACACATGTGGGACAAGGAGTCTCCGGAGATCACATAAATAAAATTCACTTGACTAGCATAATGACATCTAGATTACAAGCATCATCATATGAATCTCAATCACGTAAGGCAGCTCATGAGATTATTGTATTGAAGTACATAGGAGAGAGATGAACCACATAGCTACCGGTACAACCCCGAGCCTCGATGGAGAACTACTCCCTCCTCATGGGAGCAGCAGCGGTGATGAAGATGGCGGTGGAGATGGCAGCGGTGTCGATGGAGAAGCCTTCCGGGGGCACTTCCCCGTTCCGGCGGCGTGCCGGAACAGAGACTCCTGTCCCCCAGATCTTGGCTTCGCGATGGCGGCGGCTCTGGAAGGTTTCTGTGGGTTTCGTCGAACGTGATAGGGTTTTCGCGATGGAGGCTTTAAATAGGCGGAAGAGCAGCCTCGGAGGGGGCCTGGGGCCACCACACCATAGGGCGGCGCGGCCCCCCCCTCTGGCCGCGCCAGGGTGTAGTGTGGGGCCCCCAGGGCTTCCCTCTGGCGGCTCTCGGGTGTTCTGGATGCTTCCGGGCAAAATAGGAACCTGGGCGTTGATTTCGTCCGATTCCGAGAATATTTCGTTACTAGGATTTCTGAAACCAAAAACAGCAGTAAAACAAAGAATCGGCTCTTCAGCATCTTGTTAATAGGTTAGTTCCAGAAAATGCACGAATATGACATAAAGTGTGCATAAAACATGTAGATAACATCAATAATGTGGCATGGAACATAAGAAATTATCGATACGTCGGAGACGTATCAACTACTACATCACAAATGCATCAAAAGAGTACTACATCACAAGACCACCACGGTTGTACTAGTAGAGTTTAATGCTTAACTTCCAAAGGGAATAAGATTACACATATGAACTTTAAACAGGCGTTGTCCGATGTCTGCTTGTTTCGGAGCACAACATAAATAATACTACCCCCGTCCATACATAAGTGACTAAACTTTGTCTGAAGATGGTTTCATCTATATATGTTTTTAGTGTGTAGATACATCCGTATCTTGAAGGAAAAAGGTGAGCCACTAACTTTTTGAATAGAGTGAGTAATACAATTCGGATAAACAATGGTGTAGTAAAACAAATACTCCTGCCCATCATAAAACAAAACACAGACTGACTCAAATATATGTACAGATCACAAAAAAGGTTTCATCAGAACCCGAACATATACATGCAGAGATGACCGTTTGATCACATAAAACAAAGGTTTCGTGGCATATTTATGCCCCAAAACAAGCAGACGTAGGACAGCGCCAACGTACTAGCAGCTAGCACTATGGAGCTGCAGTACAAACAAATGGTGCAGCGACATTTCCACCAGAACGAAAACTAAAAGACATCAGACCAAACAAAAGCTGGGCTATCACTTCTTGCCCAAACAAGCCTTGCTCCTTCATATGCGACTTCCTTTTCTCTTATGGATGTTGAACTTTGAATTAGATGGGTTCCTGACAGCGCGTTCTTTTTCGTGTCCTTGATGTTGCACTGGATCAGGTCGATTCTTGTCGGGAAATGAACAAATTGATCAGCAAAAGTCATATGTAAATGAATGCAAAGGTTACATATGAATGACTAACCCGGTCTAACCGAGTAGGGATGTAAAGTGCACCAACGTCTAGCAGAATTGTACTTTCTCCACGCCGGTTGCTCATATCCAATTGGAATACTCCCTCCTTTGCCCGTACAACCAGCTCATTTTTGTCCTCAAATACGCAGAGTAACCTTACCGCATGTTTCCAATTGTATGGAAATGATGTGTCAAGGCCAAAAAAGTATCCAATTCAAAATTTATATGACATGTCCATGACTTGTGATCGCGTTGATGATCTTGTACTTGGCCCATGTTTGTAGGGTGAAGTCTCTTATAACAGCAAGGGCAACATCTCCATTATGTCCCTTGAAGATGTGAATGTTAAGCATGAATATATCATGCGTCTCATGAGGGCACTGAATATATTTCAGAGCCTTCTTTGCATGGTCAAGCTCAATGATATATCTAGACTTCGTTGGCCAGTACAAAATACCCCCTATGAGAGGTGCCGGTCTACGGTCAATCTCGACAAGATCGGAGTTGATCGAGCTAGAAACTCCCATTCTTTTGAATCTGGTGAGTAGATATGAGCCTCGTGCATCGTAACGTTTAGTTGTTATCCAAACAACCGAGAACTTGCCACAATGTGTAAACGATTCGTAGTTGTTTCTCGAACGAGAGAATTGAGCCGCTGCTTTCAATTGTGTGATTGCGCCACAATGGTGGTTCTGGTATCACTGTGAGAACTTGCCTAATTGGATCCCAGATTGATATATACCCACTGGATACATTAGAATGGAGTAGCACTATACCATCGCGGCATCCCAGGACATAGATTTTGGGACCGTTCACTTGAGATGGGATTGCCAAGCATCTTCAAGATGGCCGGGTGAAGATCATGCTCTGTGATGAATCGATTGTCCTCGGAGTTGTTGGTGAAAAACCCTAGCAACGGGTTTCCTCCGTTGTGTGACACGATTAGCTTTCTGAAATAATTGCTTCCCATACATTGCCTCCATGCTTTCTTGGTGCACGATGCAGCTAGTAAGCAGGTTGGATGGGGAGGAAGCACGACAAGAATCTGAGAGACTACATCTCCAGCAGATCGTTGATTGTTGTGGGTGTCTTTCGATTGAAGCTGGTAGGATTATGCAAATCGCACGATGCATCATCAAAATTATGTAAACAAGACACCTTGCATCATCTATTTTTTAAAACAAAATGCAACATCTAATTTGACTAAGCAGCAAAATGCATCATCTAATTCATCATCAAAGTTTCCTAAACCGCACGGTGCATCAACAAAATCAAAATAGTGTAAACAGCACAATGCATCAAAGAAATCAAAATAATGTAAACGGGACAATGCATCATCAAAATAAAAATAATGTGAACAGCACAATGCATCAGCAAAATCAAAATATTTTAAACAGGACAATGCAATTGTAATCCTATTGCATAATCAATGAAGACCTTAATTTGCAAAAAAAAAAACACCACAAAAATAGGACGCACCAACGGAAGGCAATCTCGCATATACAGGTAATAATTGCTAACGTGTCAACACGATTGGAGGAAAAAGAGACCTCTACAGACCCAAAACGATGTGGTAACATCAGATGGGGTTAGCTTTGATATAGGTAATAAAATGTAAACAAGACAATACATCATCTAAGTTGACAAAATTCTTCATCGAAATTTCCCACATTGTTCAAGGAATCGAAAAATTACCTAAAAGGCTAAAAGAGCAAAATGCATCATCAGAGTAAAATATATGTAAACAGTACAATGCATCATCCAACTTTTGGCTAAACAGCAGAGAGCATTAGCTAGGTTGACAGAAAAAAAAACAAAAAAAAACCATGAAAAATTCCTGAAGAGGTGAGTGCATCAGAAAAATTACTACCTAAAAAGCATAATGAATCACCCAAATTACAAAAGAAGCAGAATGCATCATCAAAAATACAAAAACATCTCAATGCATCATCATGTCTGGTTTGGGCAAAAAACCCAATCCACCAGATCTAACCTCATTGCAGTTGGGGAAGGTAGAACTTACAAAGGGGTTGACGAGTCACGATCATATGCAACAAGCGCCGCCTTAGATGAAGTCACCATCCAAGCTCTCGACGCGTTCAAAGCAGCCAGCTTCGAAGCCTCCGACGGTTCTCCCGGCTGCGCCGCCAAAACTCTCGAAGCACGCACCAAGACTTTCCAACAAAATGCAGCTTCGATACGAGCATTTGCCAGCGCCACAGCGCCCGGGCCCGTCCTAGCCACCGCCTTCGCCTTTGCCTCCGCATCCGCATCCGCTTTACATGTCTCCGCCGATGCATGCAGAGCATCCGTCTCCGCTTTCCATGTATCCGCCGATGCAGTGTAGGCATCGAGCGACGCCGTTTTCATTTCCTAGAAAACCCAGTAAGTTACTCACATTGCAATCCCCAAATTAAGGTTATATCGAACACAATGACCGATGAACCTCTGTACTCGCCGGAGGTTGGAGATGTACATACCTGCGAAGATCGGTCCGGTGGTGCTTGACGGTGGTGCGTCGGGGACGGCGGAGAACTCGGTGGGGAGAATGGTGGCGCGGCCCAAGACGGCGGCGCGGAGAGGGGCGACGGTGCGGTCATCGAACCTCGGCAGACAGTATTTTGTATATATATATGAGAAGAAGAATAAAGTCTGGTCGAATGAGGCAGCGCGACCGGCAGAGTACAACCGAAGGCTACTAGTGCTACCTTGGAGTATTGTAGTAATATAACATAATAAAAATAATGGCCTTGTTTAAACCACTCTTGTCAGTGTGGCATCGCGTCCAAATTTAATGCATTCTGTGGAAATCGGAATAATGCTGCAAAAACTCTGATACTAGTGTGGTATATAGCATGCACCGACACTTTTCAACAAAATGTCGTCTCCATTTCATAGGAGACTGCTTGCACACTGGGATACGATGCTGACATCACGAAGGGCGCAGAAGTATTTTGGAGTATTTCATTCGAGCAGATCGGGGCGACGGTGCGTCTTTGGAGGGAATACCGTGTGGTGTGTCTTTGGAGGGAATACCGTACGTACTTAGGAGTATTTCATTCGAGCAGACTGCTTGCACACTGGGATACGATGCTGACATGACGAAGGGCGCAGAAGTTTGCGAAAATGGTTGTACTACCATCCGACCATTAGTATAATCATTGCGTGATAGCTTACACGAGAAGGAAAAGAGCCGAACAGCTGTGGATAATAAAAGCATTTGGCTCTTCGAGGATCCTTCTTCTACTGCCTTCTCAAAGGAGTACTACTATTGTAATCTTTTTGTTTTTCTCGGGGACCTTCGGGTCCCTTCCCCGTTGAAAAGTGAAGTGTTTCGAATACATTCATATGCCTATGTTTCTATTTTTACAAGCAAATAAATAACAAAGGATGACTCAATGCACAAGTTGATCTCATTTTGAAATTTTTTTAAACTTCTTCTATTGTATTCAAATTTGATTAGAAGGAGTCGATCGATTGTACATGCCAATCGTATAGCTTGGTGGGTGGATTGGCATTTGAAGTTTGGTCATTGTGTTCTTGTATGTTACCACCCTCGCAAGGCACGTCCAAGTATTTCCTGTCAGAATTTATGGCATGTATGTAGTTAAATAACCTACATTATTTCAATTGCGAGTTTAATTACTAGGCAAAAGCTTAAAAATCCATATATAGTTGCAGATTAAGATGAACAAATCCTTGAACCTATATCTACAAAATTGATGGCACTAACACATCCTACCAAGCGGAAAGCATGTCTACCCTACTGCTTCCAAAAGGTGGAATTATGACAATAATGTGCAACTGTTAAAATTTGGTAGCCCTCCTTCACAAATAACACACATCTAGCCATTTTTGTAGAGTAATAAAAAAGGGAAATCATTCTTTCATGCATGCATATAATTGTTAGAATCTCTTGTTTGTGAAGTTGCTTAAAATACGATCTCTTCCAAACTTGAGGTCATATGATAACTAAAAAGTTTTGTATGGCGGGATTTTGCATCAAAGTACATGCGCACAATACTCACTTGTGGGCAGAAAGCCAAACAAACTCATATTACTAGGTTTGTATTAATTTGTTCTAGAAATTTCACCATCACACATGATTTTGTGCTTGCGTTAATTTTACTTAAAAAACTTCTTCCAAATTCAAATTTTCTTCAAACATGCCAACGGTACATGTCTACCAATTAATAATTAAGGGTACACCACACGTACTGCCTCGTAGGGTACATAAAAATTTACTATATTTTATGGTATGTACTAATTTCACATAATCTACAACTCAATGTTGAGTTTAATGATCAGCCCAGAACTAGAAAACAAATATACATATAGTTGCAAATTAACCTAGAAAAGCTCTAGTATCCTTTAAAACCCTAGAAAATGGCCATGCATGCATGCATCCTACCCATAATAATTAATTAAGGTCTCGATCTCTATACTGCTCACGAAGTTTGGAATTCTGGCAAATATGCAACTTGTTTCATTAATTTACCATGGTGAGATAGATGCATGCACATCGATCTCTTAAAAAATATAAGGGCTCCTTTGATTCATAGGATTGATATAGGAATTATGTAGGAATTGGATCCTATAGGAAAATTTCTATACAAGTCATTTGATTCATAGGAACATATCCTATAGGAATTATTCCTACAGGAATCTTGTAGTACAAATCCTATAGGAAAAAAGCATTAGCTCATACCTCATGGAAAAATTCCTTTGCTACAATCAAAGACACACCATATTCCTATAGGATTCAACTTGGCATGACATTCCAATCCTACACCTTTCCTATTCCTACACTCTTCATATTCCTATGAATCAAAGGAGCCCTAAGTTTGTAAAGGATTTGGCATCCATATATGCTCACCGGATATATAGATAAGGCCAAGCAAACACATCGAATATTTGTGAAGAAATGTTTTTGCTATAACCTTCAAATTTTTAGATTTACATCACACACAAAGAACACACCTTTAATTTCGCCAGGTTTGTGCACTAATAAAGTACTCCTACAGTACTAGAAATTGGATTGTTCTACTCCGGAGTGATATGCTCACCGGAGTATTTTTGGATCTTAGCTGGAGCGGCGTTTGGCGGTTGCACGAAGCCGTGCTGGATGTTAAGCCTGTCGAGGCACGCCTGGTGGAAAGTGTGCGCCACCTTAGCCTCATCGGCGCGCCGCTGCAATGCTGCGTCCCTGGGATTTGTAGCCGCCGCATTCTTAGCCTGCACGAAAGTTTGTAGAGCATCCCGGCATCTATAGAGTGCCGGGAACATCACGTTATATACGAGCTCCTTGGCGGTGTTGCTCCTGCAAAGGGCGTCGCCGTGATGCGCTTCGAAAGAACGGCCTGGCTCCACGGCCGGCACCGCCTGAAGTGCGGTCGGATTAGGCGGCTGGCCACGGGAGCTCCCTGCCTCCGCATCGTTCGCGCCGGCCGGGAAGGTGATCTCACCTGCTGGCAAAGAAAACCATGCGGCATGCGCGGCGGAAAAAGCCGGCCAGGGCGAGCGGGCATCGCATGCGGGGTTGCGTGGGAGATCCTGCCTCTGCATCCATCGGCCCGCACGGGAAGCGGGCGCGAGGGGCTCCACGGCCAGCGCCGCCGCCGCGGGCTGAACAACCGGCCAGTGCAGAGCGGGCGGGTTATGCCTTGGTGCGCGATGGACGAAGCAAAGGCGGCGCTGATGCTCCGCTTCCTCGTCGGTGGTAGGACTACGCGCGCGGTGACCAGAGCCAAGTCGGAAGGCCATAGCTATGTCGATTGGTCACTTAAGCTGGAGAGGTTCTCTTACCATTTCGGAGAAGCGGAGTAAGAGGAAGTTGTTGCTTATACGGGTTCACTGCCACGTTGGGTTAAGAGGGGCAAAGTTGGTCAATGCCTAGGAAGTTGGAATCGTTTTGGCCCCAATTTTTTAATTACCTTGCGGTTCATCTCTCGGTCTCCTTTCATGCTTCATCGTAGTGCATCTTGTTTTTCTAGCACCTTCACAAAAATCATACACATTTGGCCGATTCTGTCATTGTGTGCACTACTAAAGTAAAAAAAAATCCATTATATGTGAATAAACGTTTAATACACTAGCTCGCAAAGATGTTTCTCAAGGCGATATGCACAATGCCTGCCAAAAATGGGTCATGATAACTAAATTTCGTGTTAATTTTTGCATGACATGTACTCACTTGTGTATGAAGCCAAGCAAACTCATAATCTATACCAAAAAAATGTGAAAGAGTTCTTTTTAGTATCCTTCATACATGGGGTTCCTATTTTTACTTTCTATTTTTACTAGTTACAAGTACTCATGCATGAAAACTTTTGAAAATATGTGCATTTTGGGCTGTGTGGAGACATGGTACAATAATATATTCAAGTTGATATACAAAGTCTAGACATATTCAAACTAGACAAATAATGTATCTAACCCCCTAACCCTAAACTATGTCTTATGAAGTCAAGCATGCATGAAGAGAATTGGTTTTGGGTTTCAAACATGGAAATTTCAAAATCATCCCAAAAGCTTCATTTTAGAGCGACTAAGAAGGATCCATGCTTACCTTTCCATTTTCATGTTTTAAACTTGTTTAAATCTTGGTCAAATCTAGGATTTGACCACGATTCAAATGGGCATAAAATAAAAAAATGAAAAAATGAAAAACCAAAGCACACATAGTCTTCTTATATGTCATATAGTAAGCATTAAAGTTGGTAAACAAGGTCTAGACATATTCAAACTAGACAGATCATGTATCTACCCCCTAACCCCTAAACTCTGTCTTATGACGAAGTCAAGCATGAAGATTAAGTGGTTTTGGGTTTCAAACATGGAAATTTCAAAAACCTCCCAAAAACTTCATTTTAGGGTGACTAAGAAGGATACAGGCTTCCCTTTTCATTTTCATGTTCTATACTTGTTTAAATCTTGGTCAAACCTAGGATTTGACCAAGATTCAAATGTGCATCAAAATTCCAAAAAATCAGAAAAATGAAAAACCAAAGCACATAGTTTTCTTATGTCATATAGTAAGCATTAAAGTTGATAAACAAGGGTCTAGACATATTCAAACAAGAAAAATCATGTATCTACCCCCTAACCCTAAACTTTGTCTTATGTAGTCAAGCATGAAGAGAAGTGGTTTTGGGTTTCAAATATGGAAATTTCAAAAACCTATCAAAAGCTTCATTTTAGAGTGACTAAGAAGGATCCATGCTTACCTTTTCATTTTCATATTTGAAACTTGTTTAAATCATTGTCAAACCTAGGATTTGACCAAGATTTAAATGGGCATAAAATTAAAAAAATCGGAAAAATGAAAAACAAAAGCACATAGTCTTCTTATGTCACATATATATAGTAAGCATTCAAAAGTTGATAAACAAGGTCTAGCTAGACATATTCAAATAAGACAAATCATGTATCTACCCCTCTAACCCTAAACTCTGTCTTATGAAGTCAAGCATGAAGAGAAGTGGTTTTAGGTTTCAAACATGGAAATTCCAAAAACCTCCCAAAAACTTCATTTTAGAGTGACTAAGAAGGATACATGTTTCCCTTTTCATTTTCATGTTTTAAACTTGTTTAAATCTTGGTCAAACCTAGGATTTGACCAAGATACAAATGGGCACAAAAAATGAAAAACAAAAAGCACATAGTGTTCTTATGTCATATCGTAAGCATTCAAGTTGATAAACAAGGTCTAGATATATCCAAACCAGACAAATCATGTGTGTACCCCGTGTCGATCTTATGAAGTCTAGCGTGAAGAAAAGTCGTTTTGGCCGGGTTTCAAACATGGAAATTTCAAGAACATCCCAAAAGCTTCATTTTAGAGCGACTAAGAAGGATCCAGGCTTACCTTTCCATTTTCATGATTTAAACTTGTTTAAATCTTGGTCAAATCTTGCTCAAGCATGAAGATAAGTGGTTTTGGGTTTCAAACATGGAAATTTCAAAAACCTCCCAAAAACTTCATTTTAGGGTGACTAAGAAGGATACAGGCTTCCCTTTTCATTTTCATGTTCTATATATACTTGTTTAAATCTTGGTCAAACCTAAGATTTGACCAAGATTCAAATGTGCATCAAAATTCTAAAAAAAATCAGAAAAATGAAAAACCAAAGCACATAGTCTTCTTATGTCATATAGTAAGCATTAAAGTTGATAAACATGGTCTAGACATATTCAAACCATACAAATCATGTATCTACCCCCTAACCCCTAAACTATGTCTTATGAAGTCAAGCATGAAGAGAAGTGGTTTTGGGTTTCAAACATGGAAATTTCAAAAACCGCCCAAAAACTTCATTTTAGAGTGACTAAGAAGGATACATGCTTCCCTTTTCATTTTCATGTTTTAAACTTGTTTAAATCTTGGTCAAACCTAGGATTTGATAAACATGGTCTAGACATATTCAAACCAGACAAATCATGTATCTACCCCCTATCGACCCTAAACTTCGTCTTATGAAGTCAAGCATGAAGAGAAGTGGTTTTGGGTTTCAAACATGGAAATTTCAAAAACCTCCCAAAATTAAAGCTTCATTTTAGAGTGACTAGTTAAGAAGGATCCAGGCTTACCTTTTCATTTTCATGTTTTAAACTTGTTTAAATCTTGGTCAAACCTAGGATTTGACCAATATTCAAATGGGCATAAAATAAAAAAATAAATAAAATAAAAAACCAAAGCACATAGTCTTCTTATGTCATATAGTAAGCATTCAAGTTCATAAACAAGGTCTAGACATATTCAAACCAGACAAATCATGTACCCCCTAACCCTAAACTTTGTCTTAATTATATATGAAGTCAAGCATGAAGCGGAGAAGTGTGGTTTTGGGTTTCAAACATGGAAATTTCAAAACCTCCCAAAAAGCTTCATTTTAATTAGACTGGCTGGTTAATTAAGAAGGATCCATGATTAATTACCTTTTCATTGTCATGTTTTAAACTTGTTTAAATCTTGGTCGAACCTAGGATTTGACCAAGATTCAAATGGGAATAAAAATTCAGAAAAAATCGAAAGAATGAAAAACCAAAGCACATAGCCTTGTTATGTCATATAGTAAGCATTCAAATTGATAAACATGGTCTAGACATATTCAAACCAGAAAAATCCTGTATCTACCCCTAACCCTAAACTCTGTCTTATGAAGTCAAGCATGAACAGAAGTACGGTGGTTTTGGGTTTCAAACATGGTAAATTCAAGAACCTCCCAAAAGCTTCATTTTAGAGTTACTAAGAGAAAGATCCAGACTTAATTACCTTATCATTTTCACATGTTAAACTTGTTTAAATCTTGCTCAACAAACCTAGGATTTTACCAAGATTCTCAAATGGGCATAAAAATCAAAAAATGAAATACCAATGCACATAGTCCTCTTATGTCATATAGTAAGCATTCAAGTTGATAAACAAGGTCTAGACATATTCAAACAAGACAAATCATGTATCTACCCCTATCGACCCTAAACTTCGTCTTATGAAGTCAAGCATGAAGAGAAGTGGTTTTGGGTTTCAAACATGGAAATTTCAAAAACCTCCCAAAATTCAGCTTCATTTTAGAGCGACTAAGAAGGATCGATGCTTACCTTTTCATTTCCATGTTTTAAACTTATTTAAATCTTGGTCAAACCTAGGATTTGACCAAGATTCAAATGGGCATAAAAATTCAGACAAAAAATCTAAAGAATGAAAAACCAAAGCACATAGCCTTCTTAATTATGTCATATAGTAAACACTCAAGTTGATAAACAAGGTCTAGACATATTCAAACCAGAAAAATCATGTGTATATCTACCCCTAACCCTAAACTCTGTCTTATGAAGTCAATCATGAAGAGAATTGGTTTTGGGTTTCAAACATGGAAATTTCAAGTACGTCCCAAAAGCTTCATATATTTTAGAGTGACTAATTAAGAAGGATCTTGGCTTACGTTTTCATTTTCATGCTTGAAACTTGTTTAAATCTTGGTTGAACCTAGGATTTGACCAGAATCAAATGTGCATAAAATTCTTAAAAAAATAGAAAAATGAAAAACAAAAGCACATGGTCTTCTTATGTCATATAGTAAGCATTCAAGTTGATAAACAAGGTTTAGACATATTCAAACCAGACAAATCATGTATCTACCCCCTAACCCTAAACTCGGTCTTATGAAGTCTAGCATGAGGAGAAGTCGTTTTGGGTTTCAAACATTTAAGCCAAAAGCCTCATTTCAAATATTTCAAACTTATTCAAATTTGGTTCAAATTTGAAAGACACACAAGTTATAGCACACATAGTGCATACATTCTCACACATACTGCACTAGATGCTAACCCGGCCTATAGTTTGAGGCCATTGGATGAGGTCGAAAAAAATCTTGGATTAGAAATGGGGTTGTTCGAACCCCGTAGTTCGATTTTTTGAACCTTGATCTGTAGTACTGGGCAAAACCCTAGTTTAACCTATTTAATTATAGATTCGTAGGTCGATTTTTCTACCTTTTTATTATTACTATGCAGCACATGTGTGTTTGCCCGTCGAGTGAAACTCGGAGGAAGAGGGATCACTCGGAAGGAGAGAAGAAGGGAGAGAATTATGGTGTCTCCCCTTTTTCGGGTGATGATGTTGACTTTTGTGCAGGGTTTGTCAGTGAGCAGGAGGTGCGAGCGAGCGAGCGAGTCGAGCGAGGCCGAGAATGAGAGAGATTTGTTTTTTTTTGTGAGAGGGACAACCGAAGGATCCAGAAGGACCCACAGACTTCCAATACGCATCCTGATGCGTCTTCTCTTGACAAAGAAAATGGCTGGGAGTTTGCGTACCTATTGCACGTGACTTGTGCTCACTGAAGTGTGGGACCTCACGCATGGGCACCACACGTAAGTGACAGACCTGCTGGTGTAAAAGCTCGGTTGATTATTATAGTGCATTAGAACAAAGTTTCCTATGGATTCAAGGGTAGGAAATCCAAGTTAACTCATTTACATGACATTATTTTTTCCATGAAGCAAAGTTAACGCACCTATCAATTGGTACATTTTGGAGTGACTAAGAAGGATCCAGGCTTACTTATTCGTTTTCACGTGTAAAACTTGTCTAAATCTTGGTCAAACAAAATTGGCAGAAAATTCAAAAAAAAAACAGAAAAATGAAAAACCAAAGCACATAGTCTTCTTATGTCATATAGTAAGCATTAAAGTTGATAAACAAGGTCTAGACATATTCAAACCATACAAATCATGTATCTACCCGCTAACCCCTAAACTATGTCTTAAGAAGTCAAGCATGAAGAGAAGTGGTTTTGGGTTTCAAACATGGAAATTTCAAAAACCTCCCAAAACTTCATTTTAGGGTGACTAAGAAGGATACAGGCTTCCCTTTTCATTTTCATGTTCTATACTTGTTTAAATCTTGGTCAAACCTAGGATTTGACCAAGATTCAAATGGGCACAAAAAAATAAAAAATAAAGCACATAGTGTTCTTATGTCATATCGTAAGCATTCAAGTTGATAAACAAGGTCTAGATATATCCAAACCAGACAAATCATGTATCTACCCCCTATCGACCCTAAACTTCGTCTTATGAAGTCAAGCATGAAGAGAAGTGGTTTTGGGTTTCAAACATGGAAATTTCAAAAACCTCCCAAAATTCAGCTTCATTTTAGAGCGACTAAGAAGGATCGATGCTTACCTTTTCATTTCCATGTTTTAAACTTATTTAAATCTTGGTCAAACCTAGGATTTGACCAAGATTCAAATGGGCATAAAAATTCAGACAAAAAATCTAAAGAATGAAAAACCAAAGCACATAGCCTTCGTAATTATGTCATATAGTAAACACTCAAGTTGATAAACAAGGTCTAGACATATTCAAACCAGAAAAATCATGTGTATATCTACTCCTAACCCTAAACTCGGTCTTATGAAGTCAATCATGAAGAGAATTGGTTTTGGGTTTCAAACATGGAAATTTCAAGTACGTCCCAAAAGCTTCATATATTTTAGAGTGACTAATTAAGAAGGATCTTGGCTTACGTTTTCATTTTCATGCTTGAAACTTGTTTAAATCTTGGTTGAACCTAGGATTTGACCAGAATCAAATGTGCATAAAATTCTTAAAAAAATAGAAAAATGAAAAACAAAAGCACATGGTCTTCTTATGTCATATAGTAAGCATTCAAGTTGATAAACAAGGTTTAGACATATTCAAACCAGACAAATCATGTATCTACCCCCTAACCCTAAACTCGGTCTTATGAAGTCTAGCATGAGGAGAAGTCGTTTTGGGTTTCAAACATTTAAGCCAAAAGCCCCATTTCAAATATTTCAAACTTATTCAAATTTGGTTCAAATTTGAAAGACACACAAGTTATAGCACACATAGTGCATACATTCTCACACATACTGCACTAGATGCTAGCCCGGCCTATAGTTTGAGGCCATTGGATGAGGTCGAAAAAAATCTTGGATTAGAAATGGGGTTGTTCGAACCCCGTAGTTCGATTTTTTGAACCTTGATCTGTAGTACTGGGCAAAACCCTAGTTTAACCTATTTAATTATAGATTCGTAGGTCAATTTTTCTACCTTTTTATTATTACTATGCAGCACATGTGTGTTTGCCCATCGAGTGAAACTCGGAGGAAGAGGGATCACTCGGAAGGAGAGAAGAGGGAGAGAATTATGGTGTCTCCCCTTTTTCGGGTGATGATGTTGACTTTTGTGCAGGGTTTGTCAGTGAGCAGGAGGTGCGAGCGAGCGAGTCGAGCGAGGCCGAGAATGAGAGAGATTTGTTTTTTTTGTGAGAGGGACAACCGAAGGATCCAGAAGGACCCACAGACTTCCAATACGCATCCTGATGCGTCTTCTCTTGACAAAGAAAATGGCTGGGAGTTTGCGTACCTATTGCACGTGACTTGTGCTCACTGAAGTGTGGGACCTCACGCATGGGCACCACACGTAAGTGACAGACCTGCTGGTGTAAAAGCTCGGTTGATTATTATAGTGCATTAGAACAAAGTTTCCTATGGATTCAAGGGTAGGAAATCCAAGTTAACTCATTTACATGACATTATTTTTTCCATGAAGCAAAGTTAACGCACCTATCAATTGGTACATTTTGGAGTGACTAAGAAGGATCCAGGCTTACTTATTCGTTTTCACGTGTAAAACTTGTCTAAATCTTGGTCAAACAAAATTGCGAGAAAATTCAAAAAAACAGAAAAATGAAAAACCAAAGCACATAGTCTTCTTATGTCATATAGTAAGCATTAAAGTTGATAAACAAGGTCTAGACATATTCAAACCATACAAATCATGTATCTACCCGCTAACCCCTAAACTATGTCTTAAGAAGTCAAGCATGAAGAGAAGTGGTTTTGGGTTTCAAACATGGAAATTTCAAAAACCTCCCAAAACTTCATTTTAGGGTGACTAAGAAGGATCTGAGGCTTCCCTTTTCATTTTCATGTTCTATACTTGTTTAAATCTTGGTCAAACCTAGGATTTGACCAAGATTCAAATGGGCACAAAAAAATGAAAAAAAGCACATAGTGTTCTTATGTCATATCGTAAGCATTCAAGTTGATAAACAAGGTCTAGATATATCCAAACCAGACAAATCATGTATCTACCCCCTATCGACCCTAAACTTCGTCTTATGAAGTCAAGCATGAAGAGAAGTGGTTTTGGGTTTCAAACATGGAAATTTCAAAAACCTCCCAAAATTCAGCTTCATTTTAGAGCGACTAAGAAGGATCGATGCTTACCTTTTCATTTCCATGTTTTAAACTTATTTAAATCTTGGTCAAACCTAGGATTTGACCAAGATTCAAATGGGCACAAAAATTCAGACAAAAAATCTAAAGAATGAAAAACCAAAGCACATAGCCTTCTTAATTATGTCATATAGTAAACACTCAAGTTGATAAACAAGGTCTAGACATATTCAAACCAGAAAAATCATGTGTATATCTACCCCTAACCCTAAACTCTGTCTTATGAAGTCAATCTAGGATTTAACCAAGATTCAAATGGGCATAAAATAAAAAAACAGAAAAATGAAAAACCAAAGCGCACATAGTCTTCTTATATGTCATATAGTAAGCATTAAAGTTGATAAACAAGGTCTGGACATATTCAAACTAGCTAGACAAATCATGTATCTACCCCCTAACCCCTAAACTCTGTCTTATGACGAAGTCAAGCATGAAGATAAGTGGTTTTGGGTTTCAAACATGGAAATTTCAAAAACCTCCCAAAAACTTCATTTTAGGGTGACTAATTAAGAAGGATACAGGCTTCCCTTTTCATTTTCATGTTCTATACTTGTTTAAATCTTGGTCAAACCTAGGATTTGACCAAGATTCAAATGTGCATCAAAATTCCAAAAAAAATCAGAAAAATGAAAAACCAAAGCACATAGTTTTCTTATGTCACATACATATATATAGTAAGCATTCGCCAACGGCCGGCAATGGAACCTGCCTTCGTGTCACAGGTCCAGAAAGAAGGGCTGATGTACTTTATGTAATACTCGTGTTGTAATGCAAGATTTGTATCTGTTGAACTATTTCATTTGCATGTTTATCTCTACCTAGGCTACTCCCTTTCCGTAGTTGTGTTGTACTATCTGTTGAACTATTTCCTTTGCCTGTTATCTCTACCTAGGCTACTCCTCCGTAGTTGTTAAATTGATGTAATGCTCCTACAATGCGAGCTGCCATCGGGCGTGTGGCCTGTAATGTTATCAAACACCTTTTGTACTCGTTCTAGTAAGTATTTCACACTATAGCTCACATAATTAAAGTACTCCTACAACGTATTAGTTGAAAGATATCTCTCATAAGTAAGTACCCCTCTTTGAGCTTATGCGAAACATAAATGACTATTTTAGAAATATATACTCTCGACACAAGATTATATTAAAAACAATGGTACATAGTTCTATTAGAAAAAGAAAGTGTGAATAGTAGAATGATGGAGAAGTGTTTTTTGAGGTCTGTGCATAGCTAGTGTTCATGGTGCAAAAGCACTTAGACTAGTCACAATGGGAAGTATCGTAGACTGATACTAGTCTATGATACAACACCTTCAATGCATAGTATCATGAATTAGTATCATGCAATGTTGCGAAAAACCAATTATTCATTTCTTTCCAAATAGACTAGCTTTGCGAGGATGACAAAACATTTCTTTATTGCCCTCTCATATGAATCACCTCCATACATCACCTCTCATACCGATTGAAAGCCATGCCAAATCGTTGGTTCAAGACCACGAATACCAAGCCAATTTTGTTAGCTAGTTGGACCACCCTCGGATTGAGAACCAACGGTTGAAAGAAAGGTGGGCGCCAACTCATATTTTTTTCTCGAGAGTCCGACACTTGATGTTGATTGCAAAGTTCACAAAGGCCAAAATTTTGACATCCTCTTTGTGCAAGTCTTGCCACCATCCAAACTCGGTTTTGAAGTACCAACCAAGAAAAAAAAAGCTTGCACTTTGGAGGACCCCATGGACCATGAAAATTTTGAAAAACTTCCAGTAAATCATGCATATTTCGATTTATATTTTGGTGAAGTTTCATTCGATTTGAATCATAGGTTTGTGAGCAAATATATATTTAGTTTAAACTAGTGCTCGAGTACATAAGAATCTATTTAATCACAAGCTAGTCATCCGAATGGGATGAAATATTCTTAGATTTTAAAACAAGGAATCTACATATTACTGGATTTTTTTTCAAAATTTTCTGAATAGTTTTTTCTTTTTTAGCTTCGAAATAAGAGATAGTTTGGAACGTTGGATCTCAAATGGATGGTAGATGGTGGGACACAGTCACAATGTATCTTGGAAGCATCAAGTCACTGAAGCTCTGTCCGGTTTCCAAACCAAGCTAGGAAAGGCATTGAAAATGAAGTTCTGCTCTAAAACATTTCTCATTCCATTTTGGTGCTCGCGCGGTTGCATGCTGCCCACGTGTTAAGGTACGTGTCTCTGGCATGTAGAGAACTACGATTATTGGCGAAAAATATATCGAAATGGAAACTGTAAAAAAAAAGCCCTCTCTGGTCAACCTGATGTGACGAGACATCACTGCACCAAACGTCGTCGCAAATTTATAGATGGGTGGCGTGCTAGTCTACCAACAGTCAAATCGGCGCCCAGTCGCAGCAGCAGCCTAGAGTACTACCTAGTTTTTGCCCCTTGCATGTCTATCATCTTCTTCTTCACCCCGTTACAAAAAAAATAAAAAATCTTCTTCTTCACCCTCCCAGAATCACGCGCACGCGCAGGATCTCGATCCCCACCACGCCGCATCACTAGTACTACTCCGTATACCTTTCTCTCCTTACCCCGGCCGGCCGCGCGCCGCATCGTTCCGTCCATACCGCTCGCCCTCTCCTCCGAAAACCCCAAGCGCAGTTGCATCCGCCATCCACCTAAATCCATCTTCACGTGATGGATTATTCTAGGCTTTGCCGGGGCGGCGGGGACGGCCACTTGGAGGCTCTCACCGGCGACAACATCGACCTCATCGCTGCGCATCTGGACGTTACCTACACCGTCCGACTTGCTGCATGTTCCAGGGAGCTCTACGACATGATCAGCAAGGATGAAGGTAAGATGCACCATTGGGATGAACCCTGCCTGCTGATGCCTCCGCCAGCTTATTGGTTCGGTGAACACTGGGACCTGGCGACAAAGATCTCGTCTCGCATGATACCGTGTACGACCTGGTGCCCTCGACCATCCTCGCCGTTACGTCGCCCGACCGTTCATGCACGACAGAAAATGGCTTGGCGCGAACGGCGACTGGATCGCCGCCGCCGATCATCATGAGTGGTGCCTCGTGAACGTCTACACCGAGCGACATATCCCCCTTCCATCCCTACCTGATTCGAAGATTCATCATAGTATTGTTTCGTATCAACCTGCATACTCTTTTAACTGGGGTCCAGCAATTTATTTGTTGAAGATTGTAATCTGCCAAGTGCCCAAAAAAGGTGGGAGGTACGCAGATTACAAGCTCATCGCCTTGTTCGACAAAACGATTTTCTACCTTGAAGGGGGTGGCGATCGGAGAATGCCGGAGGCCCTTACACCTGCACTGATTATCCAAATTACCGTGATGCCATTGAACTCCGTGGCCACATTTTTGCGGTGGGCCAGCGACGGCTCCACGTACTTCTGGGACACCGCAAAATGTATTTTTTCAGTCCTTATGTTGCATTGCATGATACACTGCCTTAACCAATGAAGTTATTCATGAACTACCTTGTTTATATTTTACCTTTCTTATATGACTTAATGATCACACCCCCTTTTGCTGAATATGAATGAACCGTTGCTTGCAATGAATTAGTAGTACTAATTAGTCACCAACAAACATAGTATGCTCAGTATGTGATTGCATTCCTGAATTAGTAACTCTACGCCATCAGATTATGGGTGTAATTAACCAAGATCTCAAAAGATAACGTGGCACTATGAAGGCACCCTTTTTGATAACCTTTTACACCCATTGTTTCATATATAACTAATTGATTTTGCCTCCAAAAGGAGGACGAGAGACCTCGCCATCTCGCATCGTAGAGATGCATAAGGACTTTCATAAGTATATGACTTAACGATCACATCCTTTATCTGAATATGAATGAACCGTTGCTTGCAATGAATTAGTACTAGTCAGTCATCAGCAAACATAGTATACTCCGTATGTGAATGCATTCCTGAATTAGTAACTCTATGCAACTGCAGAATATGGATGTAATTAACAAGTATCTCAAATGTTAACGTAGAAACAGAAAAATAGAAGAAAATCGTTTGTAATTACATGCGTAGCTTATATTTTCTAGAGATCGGGGAAAAAGCCTTGATTGGATGTACCTACATGCAGATCAAACAGTTCTTTGTTTATATCGGTGAACAATCTGCAGAATGGTATAATTAATTTTGTTTTTGATACATTTTTTCTCCCATTTTCCTGAATAGATTTCAGTTTCCCACAATTATCTTTCATTAGTGATTGTGACGTCCCCCCATTCAAAATAACTCAGGTTATCTTTTTTCTAATTCAATGATATTTAAGTTTGAGTAAGTTTACAATTAATATCTACAACCTCATATATATATAAGATTTAGCACCTGCAGGCCTAACAAAGTTAGCTGCCTCTAGTCCCCTGTATAGTTCTTTCTTTTTGCTTTCTCAGTTTTTCGTAGCCTTGCTACAACCACAGTATGCTCTAATATATAATGATGCACGACTAGGCATGTGTTCGAGAAAATAAAATCTAAATATCTTTTGTAATATATGAACCTATATTGATGTTTTAGATGTTGGTAGTATAATTTTCGATAAACTTGAACAGACTTAAATCAGTTTAACTTAGCACAACCATATAGCGTACCTTTTTTAGAACGCGAAAATGAGGTAAACAAATACCATGTGTACCCTTTACTATCAATAGTAGAGAAGAGATTATGAACCTTCAACTCTAAAATGCAAATTCTTCTACTGAATGGATAGCTGCATCTGATACCTATTTTGCAAATGTTACCAGACTTGGGGTTAGCTACAAAGAGCATTTCTTTCTTGTCAAGCTTCATGCACTACCAACACAACCAAAAGTCCGAACTGATCGCAAGGGCGGCAATCCACTTATACAATTCAACACCCCCCCTCACGTGTGATGGGAGACAAGTCAACATGTGGAAAGACTCAGAGGTATAGCTCAAGAGGCATATACGTGGACTCCGAGGGGGCAACAACAATTTTAGGATAAATTGCGAAAGCCAGGACTCGAACTCGAGACCCTGGCTCTGACACCATGTCAAGCTTCATGGACTAGCCAACGCAACCAAAAGTCCGAACTGATGGAAAGGTCTAGGCAATCCACTTATACGATTAAACATTTCTTACCCTTCGGGTGGTCACGTGGAAGCTCTCTAATAGATCACTTGAGACAAAGGGAATTAACTACAAGACAGACTTGAACTTAAGATGATATATATTTGTCAAAATTTGAATGTATCTATATGCTTTCACTTTGTCTAGATACATCTGAATTTGGACAAATCTCGAACACTTTCGTTGGGACAGAGGTAGTATATAACTGTGTATACACTAACTAGTGTCTAGTTTTGGCGAAGTTTAGACTAGTTTCGTGGGATGGATGCAGTATAACTGATATATTGGACACTCGATTTGAACACATGAATGACCAATGTCCTTAGCTTACATAGTCGTATTTATACTATGAGCATGAACGATGAACAATGCAGCTGTTTGAATATGGTTGCCAGTAACACCCTATTCGTCTCCATTTCTAATATTGCAGAAAACCTGATGCTCCCGTTTGTAATCCCGCCACCGGTGGTGGATGATCAGCAGTACGCGTGGTTCCTCGCTCCATCTGGCGATGGCAAGCGATTGATGATCATCCTTACGGTAAACAAGATTGGGATTGCCAATGCCGAAGTACCTCCCGACATTCCCTATGCGCTAATGGGCTTCAGCCTACGGCGATATCCTCTGTTGCCACCTACGTCTTTGAGCTGGATCCCTTATCTACCGCACGTGCAGGGGACTTTCTTTGGAGGCGGGTTAACAGCCTCGGCGACCACTCTCTGTTCCTCGGACTCAATTACCCAATCATTGCCAACCTGAAGAAGCGTGAATCCAAAGCTCCCGATGGCACATTGGTTCCATTCATGAGGAAAAACTGCGTCTACACATACCGGAATATTCGTTATAATCAATACCCTAAAATTTTGCGCTGCAACCTCCAGCCAGATGAAGGTGAGACTGTGGGAGTTATCAGCCTTCCCAAGGATGGTTGGGATAGTGTCCGACAAGCGGCTATGTGGTTTAAGCCTGCTTTAAACATTGCCCGTTCGGTGTTACCTTTAAAAAAACAGTGACACTTTTTTATTATGCTTGAAGTGTTGAGAAGTAGTACACTGTTTTTAGTATGTACTAGTTTGAATCAGTTTATTTGAACACTGCCCTGCTTTTGTATTTCGTGTTGCCTTCATATTATAACCCATGCATGGCTGTTTTAGGATTGACATTATTTCAGCACTATAATTACAATGTGTGTACGTCCTTTATAATATAGCCACCTCTTGTTGATCATACTCATGAGAGGACCATTCCTATTTTTTTCGCCGCTAAAGGGTAAAGTACATCCACTGGCACGGGGGTGTGTTCGGTTCCACCCCATCCCCAAACCGAACATGCATCAACTACGAGCAAGGAAGTAGATGTGCGACCTAGGTGACTGTGCGGACCCCACATGTGAACCAAAGAAAAAAACATGTCAATACGGAACTGATGTACATACGACAACTCCTATATGATATGCGTATGTACGATTGAGCATCCGGAGGTGTCTTTGCCACCGCTTCCTCACACGAAGGGTTGGATCTTGTGTTTCGTACACGGATCGGACTGAAATTGTCGTGTGCATAGCAAGGTTCATGTCAATAAGGCTGAGTTTGGCATCTAAGTCTAGGCAACAAATACTTTTGGGTTCCAACGGCCATCTACAAGGTATTTGCTATAGGCCTACTTGCTCCCGTGTCGAAGCCCAATAACTACAAATGGGCCTTCTCGCTCATGCAATGTTGGCCCTTTTCTAAAGAACCACAGATCCTATGATTGGCAAAAAACAAAAACACGGAGATTCTACATAAAAGTTGTTTGTATTTATTTTGAATTATTGGGTTGCAATTTTTGAAACTGCTCATGGCCAATATGAAAATCCTTGATCGCTCCATACCCACATAGATCACGGTATTTTCAAAAATTCATAAAGTGGATTTGAAATTTAAAACATATCCTAATAATTCCATGATTTATTCTATTAACTTGCAAGATCTTGGAGCGAAAGAGCTTGTATTAGTCTGCGAAAATAATACTGATAAACCTGTCGTTAACAAGAAATGAAGGTTTATCGTTCAGAGAGGATGCCATGTGGGACCCATGAGACAGTAGCGTCCTCAACGTTTCAAAGAAAAAGGCAAGTAGCCCGAAAATAGGGGTAAAAATAAATCCTACAAAGGAAACATTTATAGTTCATAGAGGTCGACATGTGGGACCGATCTGCCACCGCATCCTCATCATTTCGAAGTCGGCGGGGATCGAAGAAAAAGGCAAATAGCCGTAAATTAGGGGTCAAAAATAAATCCAAAAAGGAAACTTTTATTCTTCATAGAGGATGACATGTGGGACCGACCTGCCAGCGGCGTCCTCATCGTTTCAAAGGCCGCAGGGATCAAAAGAAAAAAAGGCAAATAGCCGAGAAATTAGGGGTAAAAAATAAATCCAACAAAGGAAAGGTTTTTTGTTCATAGAGGCTGACATGTGGGACCCATGAGCCAGCGGCGACGTCAATTTCAAAGGCGGCATATGATCGAAAAGAAAAAGGCAAGTTAGCAAAAATCATGGGGTAAAAAAAATCTAAGAAAAGAAACTTTATTGTACATAGAGGATGACATGCGGGTCCCATGAGCCAGCACCTTACTCAACGTTTCAGAGGCGGCATGAGATCAAAAGAAAAAGGAAACTGACCAAATATCAGGAGCAAAAAATAATCCAAGAAAAGAAACTTTTATTGTACATAGAGGATGACATATGGGTCCCACTTATACAAGCTCTTTCGCTCCAAGATCTTGCAAGTTGATTGTACATAGAGGATGACATGCGGGCCCCTTGTGTCGGCAGCCTTAATCAACATTTCAAAGGCCGCAGGGGATCAAAAGAAAAAGGAAATAGCCAAAAATAAGAGGGTGA
This sequence comes from Lolium perenne, assembly GCF_019359855.2. Taxonomy (NCBI): domain Eukaryota; kingdom Viridiplantae; phylum Streptophyta; class Magnoliopsida; order Poales; family Poaceae; genus Lolium; species Lolium perenne. Next base: position 197,266,721 of record NC_067245.2, read on the forward strand.
AAAAAATCCAAGAAAAGAAACTTTTATAGTATAGAGGATGACATGTGGGTCCCATGAGCCAGCAGCTTCCTCAACGTTTCAGAGGCTGCATGAGATCGAAAGAAAAAGGCAAGTGACCAAAAATAAGAGGGTAAAAAAATCCAAGAAAAGAGACTTGATTGTACATAGAGGATGACATGCGGGTCCCATCAGTCAGCAGCTTACTCAACGTTTCCAAGGCGGCAGGGGATCAAAAGAAAATGGAAATAGCCAAAGATCATAGGGTGAAAAAAATCCAAGAAAAGAAACTTTTGTAGTACATAGAGGATGACATGCGGGTCCCATGGGCCAGCAGGTTCCTCAACGTTTTCAAGGGCGGCATGAGATCGAAAGAAAAAGGCAAGTGACCAAAAATCAGAGGGTGAAAAATAATCCAAGAAAAGAAACTTTTATTGTACATAGAGGATGACATGCTGTCCCAACGTTTCAAATGCGGCTTGAGATCAAAAGAAAAAGAAAGTAGCCGAAATAAGGGGGTAAAAAAATCCAAGAAAAGAGACTTGATTGTACATAGAGGATGACATGCGGGTCCCACGAGTTAGCAGCTTACTCAACGTTTCCAAGGCGGCAGGGGATCAAAAGAAAAAGGAAATAGCCAAAAATCAGAGAGTGAAAAAAAAAACCCTAGAAAATAAACTTTTGTAGTACATAGAGGATGACATGCGGGTCCCATGAGCCAGCAGGTTCCTCAACGTTTCAAACGTGGCATGAGATCGAAAGAAAAAGGCAAGTGACCAAATATCAGGAGCCAAAAATAATCCAAGAAAAGAAACTTGATTGTACATAGAGGATGACATGCGGGTCCCATTGTGCGGCAGTGGTCCCAACGTTTCAAATGCGGCTTGAGATCAAAAGAAAATGAAAGTAGCCAGAAATTAGGGGGTCAAAAAAAACTCCAAGAAAGGAAAGCTTTATCGTTCATACAGGCTGACATGCGGGTCCCATGAGTCAGCAGATTTCTCAACGTTTCAAACGTGGCATGAGATCGAAAGAAAAAGGCAAGTGACCAAATATCAGGAGCCAAAAATAATCCAAGAAAAGAAACTTTATTGTACATAGAGGATGACATGCGGGTCCCATTGTGCGGCAGCGGTCTCAACGTTTCCAAGGCGGCACAGGACCAAAAGAAAAATGAAGTAGCCAGAAATCAGGGGGTGAAAAAAATCCAAGAAAAGAAAGATTTCAATTGGGCTGCATCCGGACATCCGGCCTTCGAACGATCCTTCTGGGCCTTTTGACTCGTACAATTTCAGCCCACTCCAGAACATGAAAGTTCGGATTTTTCTCAAAAAAAAAACAGGAAAGTCCTATGCTTCGCCAAAACAAAAAACAAGGAGATTCAAGATATAAGTTGTAAAAATAAAGATTTAATTTATCCGTTTGCAATAGCTCAGAGAGAAATACACTGTTTATTGTCTGTAAAATAATCAAGATATCACATGTTTCTTGTACGGGAGGCTGACATCGAGGACCCATGAGCCACGGCGTCGTCAACGTTTCAAAGGCGGCGGATCGAAAATAAAAATAAACCAAATATCAGTTGGTAAAAAAATCCAAGAAAAGAAAACATTTATCGTTACGAGAGGATGACATGCGGGACCGATGAGGCAGCAGCATCCTCAACGTTTCCAAGGCGACGGGGATCAAAGAAAAAAAGGAAATAGCCGAGAAATTAATTAGGGGTTCAAAATAAATCCATCAAAGGAAAGTTTTATTGTTCATAGAGGATGACATGTGGGACCGACCTGCCAACAAACGTCCTCATCGTTTCAAAGGGGCAGGAGATCAAAAGAAAAAGGCAAATAGCCAGAAATTAGGGGTAAAAAATAACTCCAAGAAAGGAAACTTTTATTGTTCGTAGAGGATGACATGCGGGACCCATGAGCCAGCAGCTTACTTAACGTTTCAAAGGCGGCATGAGATCGAAAGAAAAAGGCAAGTGACAAAATATCAGGAGCCCAAGATAATCCAAGAAAAGAAACTTTATTTACATAGAGGATGACATGCGGGTCCCATTTTGCGTGAGCGGTCCCAACGTTTCAAATGCGGCTTGAGATCAAAAGAAAAAGAAAGTAGCCAGAAATTAGGGGGTCAAAAAAATCCAAGAAAATAAAGTTGATGGACATAGAGGATGACATGCGGGTCCCATGAGCAAGCAGCTTACTCAACGTTTCCAATGCGGCGAGGATCAAAAGAAAAAGGAAATAGCCAAAAATCGGAGGGTGAAAAAAACAAAGAAAATGAACTTTTATAGTACATAGAGGATGACATGCGGGTCCCATGAGCCAGCGGGTTCCTCAACGTTTCAAACGTGGCATGAGATCGAAAGAAAAAGGCAAGTGACCAAATATCAGAGCCAAAAATAATTCAAGAAAAGAAACTTGATTGTACATAGAGGATGACATGCGGGTCCCAATTAGCAAGCGGTATCACCGTTTGAGAGGCTGCACGGGATCGAAAGAAAAAGGCAAGTGGCCAAATATCGGGAGCCAAAAATAATCCAAGAAAAGAAATTTTATTGTACGTAGAGGATGACATGCGGGTCCCATTTTGCGGCAAGCGGTCTCAACGTTTCCAAGGCGACACAGAACCAAAAGAAAAATGAAGTAGCCGAGAAATCAGGGGGTGAAAAAATCCAAGAAGAAATATTTCAATTGGGCTGCATCTGGACATCTGGGCCTTCGAACTATCCTGCTTGGCCTTTTGACTCGTACAATTTCAGCCCACTCCAAAACAGGAAAGTTCCGAATTTTCTAAAAAAACAGGAAAGTCCTATGCTTCGCAAAGACAAAAAACAAGGAGATTCAACATATAAGTTTGTTTATGTAAAAATAAAGATTTAATTATCCGTTTGAAATAGCTCAGAGCGCAATACATTGTTTATTGTCTGCAAAATAATCAAGATATCATATGTTTCTTGTACGGGGAGGTCGACATCGGGGACCCATGAGCCAACAACGTCGTCAAAGTTTTAAAGGCGGCAGGGTTTGGAAAGAAAACATAAACCATATATCTGTTGCTAAAAAATCCAAGAAAAGAAACATTTTCGTTCTGAGAGGATGACATGCGGGACCCATGAGGCAGCAGCATCCTTAGCGTTTATTGTTCATAGAGGTTGACATGTGGGACCCGTGAGCCAGCAGCGTCCTCAACGTTTTAAAGGCTGCACGTGATCGAAAGAAAAAATAAGCCAAAAATCGTTTGGTCAACAAAATCCAAGAAAATAAACATTTACCGTTCTGAGAGGATGACATGCGGGACCCATGAGGCAGCATCATCCTCAACGATTCCAAGGCGGCAGGGGAAATATCCAGAACTTAATGAGGGTTTCAAAATAAATCCATCAAAGGAAACTGTTGTTGTTCATAGAGGATGACATGTGGGACCGACCTGCCAACGACGTCCTCTTCGTTTCGAGAGGGCAGGAGATCAAAAGAAAAAGGCAAATAGCCAGAAATTAGGGGTAAAAAATAACTCCAAGAAAGGAAACTTTTATTATTCGTAGAGGATGACATGCGGGACCCATGAGCCAGCAGCTTACTCAACGTTTCAAAGGCGCCATGAGATCGAAAGAAAAAGGCAAGTGACAAAATATCAGGAGCCAAAGATAATCCAAGAAAAGAAACTTTATTGTACGTAGAGGATGACATGCGGGTCCCATTTAGCAGCAGCGGTCTCAACGTTTCAAATCCGGCTTGAGATCAAAAGAAAAAGAAAGTTGATTGTACATAGAGGATGACATGCGGGTCCCATGAGTCAGCAGCTTACCCAACGTTTCCAAGGTGGCAGGGGATCAAAAGAAAAAGGAAATAGCCAAAAATCAGAGGGTGAAAAAAAATAAAGAAAATAAACTTTTATAGCACATAGAGGATGACATGCGGGTCCCATGAGCCAGCAGGTTCCTCAACGTTTCAAACGTGGCATGAGATCGAAAGAAAAAGGCAAGTGACCAAATATGAGGAGCCAAAAATAATTCAAGAAAAGAAAATTTTATAGTACATAGAGGATGACATGCGGGTCCCATTTAGCAGCAGCGGTATCACCGTTTGAGAGGCGGCAGGGGATCAAAAGAAAAAAGAAATTGCCAAAAATCAGAGGGTGAAAAAAAACCAAGAAAATGAACTTTTATAGTACATAGAGGATGACATGCGGGTCCCATGTAGCTGCAGCGGGCTCAACGTTTCAAACGAGGCATGGGATCGAAAGAAAAAGGCAAGTGAAAAAATATCAGGAGCCAAAAATAATTCAAGAAAAGAAAGTTTTATAGTACATAGAGGATGACATGCGGGTCCCATTTAGCAGCAGCGGTATCACCGTGTGAGAGGCGGCAGGGGATCGAAAGAAAAAGGCAAGTGAAAAAAATATGAGGAGCCAAAAATAATTCAAGAAAAGAAAGTTTTATAGTACATAGAGGATGACATGCGGGTCCCATTTAGCAGCAGCGGTATCACCATTTGAGAGGCGGCAGGGGATCGAAAGGAAAAGGTAAGTGACCAAATATGAGGTGCCAAAAATAATTCAAAAAAAGAAAGTTTTATAGTACATAGAGGATGACATGCGGGTCCCAGTTAGCAGCAGCGGTATCACCGTTTGAGAGGCGGCAGGGGATCGAAAGAAAAAGGCAAGTGACCAAATTTGAGGTGCCAAAAAAAACTCCAAGAAAAGAAAGTTGATTGCACATAGAGGATGACATGCGGGTCCCATTTAGCAGCAGCGGTCTCAACGTTTCCAAGGCGGCAAGGGATCAAAAGAAAAAGGAAGTAGCCAGAAATCAGGGGGTCAAAAAAATCCAAGAATAGAAAGAATTTTGGTTCATAGAGGATGACATGCGGGACCCATGATCCTGCATCGTAAACGGCTCGATCGAAGAACGTTGAATGAGATGGCGCGATCTAGAAAAAAAACAATGCCAGAGAGGCTGCCATCTGGGCCCTACATCCCTCGGCGGTGCGGATTTGCGTTGACTCGGCCGGCGAACCCGAGATTTCGAGATGCACCACGTCTCGGGCCACCATACGCGACGTTTTGGCCGCTTTCGTCGGGCTAGGTGGCCTCAAAAACGAGAAAAAAAAAGTTTTGACATGCACCACGGAGGGACCAAAAATCGTCGGCCATGGTACACCAGCAACCACGGCGCGACTTCAACTTCGTCGGCCATGGAAACTTTTCTTGTAGTGGATCCACGGCAGCCATTGATGATTCAGGCGTGCTATGCTTGATCAACCGACGAGGTGGCATCAACAATGGCGCAGGAATGCAGCTTGGAGAAGATGAGCTTAGGAAGTTGTGGGGCGCAAGAGGAAGTGTTGCAGAGGAAAGCAGGGGAACGGCGCGAGCGGAAGTGCTCGAGGAAGAAGAAGGGGATCTTATATAGAGGTGCGGTGAAGCGGCGGACCGTTGGATGAAAAATGTGTGCGGCAGATGATAACCACGTGGAAACAGGGGTAAAAAAGTATTTTAACATTGGAGGAGTTACGGTACGTGCGCCAGGAAAAGCGGAGGACGTGTGTCCCCCACCTGCACGACATGTCAAGATAATGGTTACTTTGGGCCCGCAAGGCAGCGGGAGAAAACTTCTCGCGATTTTCGGACTCGAAATCGTGGCTATCATCAGCAATAACGTCACCTTGGCAGGAAAAAATTCGCCTCAACAGCTTCATAAAAAAAGGGCGACATGGAAAAATATTGCCGAGCCTTTGATCAAATACAAGTTTTAGATCAAATGCTCGGGGGCTACTTTGAAAAAATGAAAAGATCAAGAAAGACAAAATAGAAATGGCGTGAGCCTATGATCAAATACAAATATTTGCTCATAGCCTCGGGGGCTACTCCCATCGGGAGCGCTGTTCACGTGCCCGATAAAATTATAGCGGCATAAGGCGTGGAGCCTACAACCAAGCACAAGTCCTTGGCTGTAGCCTCGGGGGCTACTCCCATCGGGAACGCTGCTCACGTGCCCGATAAAATTATAAAAAAAAAAAAAAGAAAGAAAGAACGAGAAGAAGAAAGATCAAAGAGCAAAAGAGTATATTTCGAGTTATAAATAACTCTGCATATACTCCCATCGGGAGAGCAATATAAGTCATCTTTGACTCAATAAAATGTGCCATTCCAACAGCCGAATAAGCACTCGACAATATATTCTCAGAACGCCAAAGTTGCGATCAATTTCTGAATGCCGCAAATTTGCGAAGGTAAGACCACAGATCCGTTCTGTGTGGCGTGGCGCTGTCTCTGACGTCGGTTTGCTACTTTTATCCATATCAACAAATACGAAGAAAAATCCTAATGGACGTGTTAGGTACCCGATAAATTTAACTGGGACTCGACAGAATGGTAAGACCTTAAGCGGCACCTGTCGAAATTTACACCAGTATCCCGAGATCATGTCCAGGGACGTGATCTTGAAGTAGGTTTTTGCGGATTGCCACTAGAGCAGTTAACTAGTACCTGATCCGTCAGATGAACTAGCTCCAACTACCATTATCCCTGTACAATATAGAAATTTATGTGAAGAAATATAGAGAAGTTTTAAGTTGTCGAGTAAAAATAAACAGTGGAGATTTTCCCTGACTCTACGATTCAAGCAAAATCTCGGGGGCTACTGACATAGGCATCCCCAATGGGCCTGCCGAAGATAGTACCCGGGGTTTACTGAAGGCCCACTACCCGAAGAATAAGAAGATTCGGAAGCCCACGATATTGTTAAGGAAAGTTAGAGTTGTAATAGGAAGCATTATTTGTAATCTTGCGGGATGAGTTAGAAACCTTCCCAAACTCTGTAACTTGTACAACACGAATCCCTCGGCTCCGCCTCCTATATAAGGGGGAGTCGAGGGACAAAGAAAGCATCGAATCATTGTCTCTCAAACCCTAGTTTTCATAATCGTCGAGTACTTTTCGGCTGAAACCATCGAGATCTACTTGCCCTCTACTTCCAACTAAACCCTAGTCTACAACCCGTAGGCATTGACAAGTTAATACCTTGTCAAACATACTCCCTCCATCTGCAAAACACTGTACTTCTAAAGATTTACAAATAGTCCGTTCATCCTTACTTACTCATGAACATTTCGACATGCTTTTCCTGGTCGCATTTACATGCTTTTAACCATGCGTGTTTGGTTCTTCGCGAAGTAATTTCTCGCATCTAGGAAGAAGATTTTTTTGTTTGGTTGCCCACGCGAAAAAATTCCTTGCATCGCACACATCTTAAAGCAACTTAGAGCTTGTATGAGGAGGCACACTCGATTCGCCGCTCTAGCGAGCAAAACTATTCTCGCGCCTGCTGGGAAAATTTTGCGCCGAGCTCGTGAGAGGGAGGGATGACGGGAGCTCGCATGCATCCGCGAGAATCTCACGGGAAGAATATGGTCACCTCCCGCCGAATTGCGTCGCCTATTTACACCACTCCACCTTACCGCCAATACCCGCGCCACCATTTTCCTCATTTGAGCTCTTCGTCTAGGAAAGTTTCTTCACCGATGAGCAGGTAAGCGATGCCATGTTCTCCGGCCGGTGGAGCTTCGCCGCCGCGGGTCATCTTCGACCACTTTGCCGACATGTCGCCTTCCTCGTTCGAGAGTCAGTTTATTGTGAGTAATAATGAACTTTACAAACGGTAGCTGAGATCTGTTAGCTTTGGTTGCTTAGATCTTCTAGTATACATTTGTTAGCTTAGATCTGATGGCCTTATATATAGTTGATTTAATTAGCAAGTCTAGTTTCATTATCTAGCTTGGGGAAGAGGTAGAACAATATTTTGGACATGTGTTGGATGCGTCGTGTGATCTTATTTATTGTGTAGTCCATGTATAAACGCAATGGTTGGTACGAGAATGATGTTCTACAATGTGTAATTCTGCTCCTTATACCAGCTTTGCGCTTATGCATGTCATGATGCAACGAAGGGCAGCTAGCAAGCTTCACAATCTCCCATTGTTCTCATTCACATAGCTCTCTAGAATGGTAGAAGATGATTGGTTAACATTGTTTTTGTACTACGACACTTTGATTTCTGATGTAGGACAAGGATAACTCGCCTAATATGTCGGTGAACATAGTGCTGCCGGCGGTGCCACTGCGATATATGTCGGTTCCTGATAGCTACCGCCCAATTCAGAAGAACAACATCATGACATGGATAACTGCTCTATTCACCTTCATCCTAAAAAGGATGTGTAAGTTCATAAAAAATGGGGTCCCAATGGATAAGGGATTTAGACTAAAGGAACTTAACCCTATTGCAGAGGCCATTCTCAAGTTTTGTGGGCGTGAAGTTGGCCCCTTCATGATCTACAACCATCCGATAATTGGAGAGCAAGGTGGGTTCATGCCCACAAGCTCAAAAGATTGAGGATGTGCGCTAGATGATAGAGGATGATGTCTACTTTGCCCGCATCAAAGTTGGACAATGTAACACTTCTTTTAGTTCATTCACTAGGTCGTAAACTAGCACATGAATAAGAACTAACTAACTAATTTATTGATTTCAATTAGCCCTGAGAGCGTGATGAGCCGGTTTACTTCCTTCCTAAGAAAGTATTACCTTGGAGGAGCCTCGGCATGGGGTGCTTTTTGTGGTGTTGATGAACACCATGATGATGTTGTATATTTTGGGAGTAGATATGTTTGATGAAAAATGATGCCAAGCTTGTATATTTTGTGAGATGGGATGTACTAGCCCCTCTTGTCGACATCGTGGAAATCGGGGTTCCCACGGCGCCGGACGAAGGGGTGGAGGCCGGGCCTGGCGACTGGGGAAGCTAAGTAGAAGCCAGGCGGTGAAGAAGCCCGAGGAGACCAGCTGCACGCTTGCCGAGGCCATGTCTATCATGAAATCCTTTGTGAGCCGCACCACGGACATGTGCATCCCGGGAGGCGCTACTGCTGCGTACAAAGGATAACAACCCGATGACAACGGTGGAGTAGGGCTTCGTCTGTCATAGCCGAGATGTAGGAAGTGGGACGACGACACCCCTTGGCTGCCGGACGATGTGCTCCCGGGAGCTGGGGAAAAACTCTCCCCAAGAAGCACTGCTCGATGCTTGGCGTAGTCTTCCTGGAAGATCTTTTACTGATCGGGGAGGACATCACACTTCTCCAGTCAGAGCCTAGTGGCGGGCGAGAGGACGGATTGATGGCGTTTATCAAGGGTTGCCGCGCTGCCCTGGCCGCAAGCCGGCTCTACCATGCACGCTACCTCCGGGTCTTCCACCATGTGTTCGCCATGCACGCCTCACCTGTAGAGTCCCCTTGAGATATTAAAGGAGGATCTGACACTCTATATAAGGTTAGGCTTGGGGGAAGGAGGAGAAAAAAGCTGTAAAAGAGGAGAGGGAAGGGGGAGTCTTAGATCCTCGTGTACATTGCTCGAGCTTAAGGAGATCAAACATGCATGACGCAGAGGTTTCACATGTTGCGCCCTGAACTTGGGTAAAAATCATGTCTTTGTGTGCTGTGCTTGATCCATCCAGGTCGCATCGCCTAGCTCCCATCTACCGAACAATGCTATAACTATGTTAGTCCTGCTAATATGTGTTATATATTAACCGTCGCCTAAATTGATGTTGCGTCAAACACCTTGTAGGCAATGTTTCTTTGATAGGTAAGCTCAGGACATGGGATACGAGGTTACCATATTAGGAAAACGGCTCGTAACCAAATGACAGTCGATTAGACGAAACACAAATTATGGCCAACCAATCGGCCGTGACTTTGCTTTTGCTATGATGCCCGGAAAAAAAGAATTGATGGTAACCAAACAAGATGCAGAACCTGAATTAGAGGTTTCATTTACACACATCTTCCATAGAGCCAAGTTCCTCAGATGCACGAAAAGATTGCGTGGAACCAAACACTCCTTAAGTTGGCAGGGTATAATCTATGTGGAGTCGATAACATTTTTTCCTCAAAAAAAGCCAGCCATCTAGGGTCCGCTTATTTTTGGCGTCTAGAAGGCCTTGAAGCTACCCTTTCTCAGGTTTTTCAAGAAGCCCGTCTCTCAAATTCGTTTAAACTTCTAAAATAGTATTGGTAGACAAATTAAGAACTTTAAACAAGTTCAGGAGATGGGATTTTGGGAGAAGCTAAGGGGGTGGGGGTGGGTGGGTACCTTCTGGGTGAAGTCATCTTAGAAACCAATAAGAAGTTCCACTAAGGGCATCTCCAGCGGCGCGACGCAAACGGTCGCTGAGCGACCGTTTTCGTCCACCGTGACCGGAAATGCGTCTGGGGCCTGTTCCAGCGGGGCGACGCAAAGTGACCGGGCCGTCCGCCGCGACGCAAACCTGGCCCAAATATGCGCCAGGTTTGCGTCGCGGCGGACGCTCGGCGGTCGCTCCGAGCGTCCTCCATTTCTTACCCGGTCCCGCATGTCAGGGACAGCGAAATCGACCGCTTCGATTTGCTTCTTGTTCCCCCTTCTTTCCTGCCCTAGTGCGACGGCAGCACCCTCACCCCTAGCTCCGCCGTACCGCCGTAGCGCCGCAGTAGTCGGCGTCGGCTCCGTTCTTGCCGCGCGGGAGAGCAGGAGCGTGCTCCGCCGCGTACCTGCCAGCTGTTTTCGGCCGAAACGCTCCCGGTTGCGCCGCCCTTCCGCGCCGCCCACGACCTATTCGGTCAATTGCGCCGGTAGGTTTCTACTCGTGTTTTCGGCGCTATTGTGCGCGGCCATTGATCCGCAGTTTGTACCCACGCAGATGGACATGTGGCAGATGTTGGACAAGTTCCGCGCGGAGGTCGTTGACTCCTCTTCCGATGAGGAGTCCGATGAGTCGACGCAGACATTGGCAACTACTGCGGCCTCCATGTGATGAGGACATGATTACCTCTGATTTGAAGGCATATCTTGGTGAAAAAGATGAGACTACGTCGAGGACGACTTCAATTCAAGTAGGGGAGGATGATGATGACATCTTTATGATAGATACAACCAATACTCCTACAACCACATCTCAGGTACATTCGTTACTAGGAATCCTTCCTGATATATATGAGAATATGATGCTACCTAAATCAAATGTATTTATATTATTTAGGAATGGAGCTAGCATGGACGCCAATCATTGGATTAGGAACGTGTATGGAGATGGCAGTAGACCTACAAGGATTCAGGATGGCGTTGCAAGCGAGGATTTCAGAACATTGAAGCCACCATAGTGAAGCAATGATGCTTGGTTGAATTATACAAGTTACTCCATCATAAAATTCGTCCAAAGAGTTATTTATGGTGCTGCGTCACCTTATTTAATGGGCTAGACCCATGTATTTTCGGATTAGGTATTTTAGGGGATTTTAAGAGGCCATATAAGCGGAGGAAGGCCCATTTAGGGGTGTTTTTGGCCAACCCTAGCTGGTTGGACGAAAATCCCTTCACTTCCCCCATATATATATCCCTCTGTAGCCGTCATTAGAACTTGGATTTTGATTAGATTAAAAGTTAGCCAATTGCTGCAACTTCGTGTACTTCTTTTGAGGCCAACGCCCAGAACAAGACCGACTATTCGGAATCCCACCATTATCAATCAAGCTTTCTTCTCTATTCGCAATATTCTGATTGCATCTTTAGTTCTTACTTGTTCTCGATTTCAGGTAGGAATTAAGACCCTTGCTGGTCAGGCTGATCGTGCTCCCGCAAGATCAGTAACTCCCGGAGATTGTCCTAGCGATTGCATTGGCGCACGAGCTTTGCACGTGTAGTCGGATCGTCAAGCACGAACTCCACCAACAAATCGAATTATCCCCATCTCATCGAAAGATCGGACACCTTTGCCCTATCACCATGATCCACGAGTTCACCTCTAACCCGGGGCCGCAGCACCGGGGCTCTGTGAAGGGGCGCTCCAAAAACCTGCCGCGCAACAGAGTGGAAGGGCAGGCCCGCCTCCACAAGGACTACTTCCACCTCACCAATCCGATCTTCCCGGAAAAATATTTCCGGCGCCGATACATGATGTCAAGGGACCTGTTCTTGGTCATTCTACGGGGCGTCAGAAACTACGACCCCTACTTTCAATGTAGGCGCGATGCAACATGTGCGTTAGGCTTCACCTCCTACCAAAAATGCTCCGCGGCTATTCGCATGCTCTCATATGGAATGCCTGCGGATATATTCGATGAGTATCTTCGAATGGGTGAGAGCACATGTCTTGAGGCCATGTACAGGTTTTGCCGAGCCGTGATTGCCGTGTTTGGAGAGTATTACTGTAGGGAGCCAACTCTTGAGGATACAAGGCGCCTCCTGTCTATCAACGAGTCTAGAGGCTTCCCAGGAATGATTGGCAGCATAGATTGCATGCACTGGCAGTGGAAAAACTGTCCATTTGGATGGCAGGGTGCGTACAGCGGGCATGAGGAAGGAAGAACTGTCATTCTTGAAGCTGTCATATCTCAAGATTTATGGATTTGACATTCATTCTTTGGCATGGCCGGTTCCAACAATGACATCAATGTGTTGCACCGATCACCGGTTTTCAACCGGCTCATGCAAGGCAAAGCTCCCCGGGTGAGCTATGAGATCAATGGAAATGCATATGACAAGCCATATTATCTTGCTGATGGCATCTACCCTGACTGGGCCACATTGGTGAAGACTGTTCGTAATCCAAACTCCGAGAAGACGAGAAGGTTTGCGAAGATGCAAGAGGCTTGCAGGAAAGATGTGGAGCGCGGGTTTGGTGTGCTCCAAGCTCGGTGGGCAATTGTCCGTCACCCGGCAAGAACATGGTCGCTGAAGACCATGCATGAGGTGATGACATGCTGCGTGATCATGCACAACATGATCGTTGAGAACGAGCGTCCTGATGGCCGCAGTGAGAACCAATAGAATTTCCAAGGTGAGCTGGTTGCGCCACTTCCTGGAGCTTGATCTTGGCAGGACTATCTACATAGGAATGTAAAAGTCACTGACGAGAACGTCTCCAAACAGCTGCAAACGGATCTGATTAAGCATCAATGGACATTGGCTGACCATGCAGATCATGCCTAGAGGAGTACTATCTTATTTGATGCAGACTTTTTAAAATTTAAATGTAATAACTATGACATCGTTGAATATTATTTTGTTGTTTCGAAACTTCATATTTCATGCAAACGCGGAAATCCATCGCGTCGCTGGAGCCACCCCAAGGTGCAAACGGACGCGCGTACAAAAACGGTCAGTCTCGCGTCCGCCGCGCAACGCAAACGGACATTTCGGACGTCCGAAATGCGTCGCGCCGTTGGAGATGCCCTAAACCACGTGGCGCCGCCGCGCTAAATGGTGGGTGGCCTGTGGGCCGACCCACCATCATCGATGCCATCAGGAGGAAGACGACGCCGTCGGACGAAGACCTCGCCACCGAGGGAGCTGATGCGGCCGTCCGTGGCGCCCCGACGGAGGTGAGGCCATGACCTCGCCGACCGCGGCGCGTGCAGCCTTTGGTGTAGAGGAGTCCCCGGATTTTTTCGATAAAGGATGATTTATTACTTTAATAAGCAATTACATCCAGCCTCTGCATAACCAGGATGCACACAGCCGTTTTGTTATCTCAAGTCCAAAAGGATAAATAATAAAAACTAGGCGAGATACATATCGGAACGATGAATCATATAACGCCTAAAGTGTAGGTGGGGCATCTATCGGTAGACTATGCTGCCACCCATGTAGGGAAAATGTATCCCTCGCCGTAGCCTCCAACCGTGTACAGACCTCCGTAAATAGCTGTCGGTTCTCCACTCGTTGTAGAGGTAACCATGAACGGAGAATACTTGTACATCTGTAGATGACCTGCAACAAAGAACAATTTTTGTCATTAAAGATCTTGTCATTTCTACATAGCCAAAGCGCCCAGATAACTGCTAGCGCCCCCACCCTAAGAAGCAACTTAAACCTTGAATCTATACCATGAAGCCAATTGCCAAAGACATTGGCGACACTAGTCGGAGGATACAAGGTAGACGCTACTTGGATGACAGACCATATAGATCTCATGGCCGGCACTTTGGAAGAATAAGTGTTTGATTGTTTCGTCCTGATGACAAAAAACACACCGTGTACTTCCATGCCAATTCCGCTTAACAAGATTGTCTTTGGTGAGAATAACCCCACGACGAAGATACCATCCAAAAAATTTAATTTTTAATGGTATCTTCATCTTCCAAATCTTCTTATTGTTGTCAATCGGTAAGTCGTAAAGAAGGATCGCATTGTAGAAAGATTTTACGGAAAAGGTACCATCTACATGAAGGTTCCATCTAAATTCGTCTGGTTCAGGTGATAAATGAATATCTCCGAGCCGTTGAATTAGGTTATTCCATGCCACAAGTCTTTGTCCAAGTAAAACCCGTCTGAACGTCACATTCGGAGGTGAGGTAGCCATTACAGTAGCAATGGTATCACCTTGGCGACGAGCAATCCTATACAGAGCAGGATACTGTTCACTTAAGGGTGCATTGTCTAGCCAAGCATCTTCCTAGAACCGTATCTGTGCTCCATTCCTGATTGAGAAAGTACCATGGCGAAAGAATACATTTTTTGTCGCCAGAAGACCAGCCCAGAAGTGAGAATCCCCAGGTTTCCAAACCACTTGGGATAATGTCTTCGAACCGATATACTTTCTCCGAAGAATAGTTTGCCAAGTCCCATCCTCGCAAGTAGCTTAAACAGCCATTTACCCGGTAAGAGCTGAATTCTTGACCTCCAGGTCATGAACTCCAAGCCCTCCTTGATCTTTGGGACTACAAACTATACTCCACTTAACCGATCGATATTTCTTTTTCTCATTGTCCCCTTGCCAAAAGAATAAGGATCGATAGTAATCGAGTTTATGCAGAATTCCTTTCGGTAGGATGAAGAATGATAACATATACAGTACCATATTTGTGAGTACCGAATTAATGAGTACCAATCTTCCTCCCAGGGACAACAATTTACCCTTCCAACTACTAAGGCGTTTTTGTAATCTTTCTTCCACTAATTTCCATTCCGCGATTGTAAGTCTCCGATAATGAATCGGAATACCCAAATAACGAATAGGAAATTGGCCTTGCCCGCAACCAAACAACTCTGTATACAGAGCCGTATCGTTTTGGGCATCACCGAAACAGAACAATTCGCTTTTATGGAAATTGATTTTCAATCCTGACAACTGCTCAAAAGCCGCCAAAATTAATTTCAGATTTTGAGCTTTTTCAAGATCATGATCCATAAACAGAATTGTATCGTCGGCATATTGAAGTATAGATAAACCACCATCAACCAGATGTGGAATCACTCCTTCAATCTGGCCATCAGCCTTGGCCCGCTCTATGAGTATAGCCAGCATATCCGCTACAATGTTAAACAACATCGGTGATAACGGATCCCCTTGGCGTAACCCTTTTCGTGTTTGGAAATAGTGGCCGGTGTCATCATTAACCCGGATTGCGACACTACCTCCATACACAAAATCATTTATTAGAGCGCGCCACTCTGAAGAAAAACCTTTCATCCTGAGTGTCTGCTGTAGGAAAGCCCACTTAACTTTATCATACGCCTTTTCAAAATCTAGTTTTAAAATAACCCCATGTAATTTCTTAGAATGCATCTCATGTACCGTCTCATGCAAGACCGCCACTCCATCAAGGATGTTCCTTCCTTGCATAAAGGCTGTCTGTGATGGCTGGACAACATGATCCGCAACCGTATTAAGTCTAATGGTGGCCACTTTCGTGAAAATCTTGAAACTTACATTTAAGAGGCAAATAGGTCTATATTGTTGAATCCTTTCTGCCTCATTAACTTTCGGTAACAAGATTACTTCACCAAAATTTAGACGAAATAATTCTAGTTGTCCAATGTGTAGGTCACTGAACAAATCTAGAAGGTCCGATTTAATCGTATCCCAGAAAGTTTGATAAAACTCCGCTGGAAAACCATCAGGACCCGGTGCTTTGTTGCATTCCATTTGGAAAATTGCCTTCTGAACCTCTTCCTCAGTATAAGGTGCGGTTAGTAGACCATTTTCTTCCATAGAAACTTGGGGTATATCGTCCGTTAAGTCCTCATTAAGAGAGAAGGTGCTTTCCTCCGGAGGACCAAACAGACCTTTATAATAATTAGTAATGTAAGATTTGAGTTGCTCATGGCCTTCAATCAACCCTTCATCTTGAAAAAGAGAATGAATACGTTTTTTCCGATGTCTCCCATTGGCTAAGCCATGGAAATATCGCGTATTTGAATCTCCTTCCAATATGAATTGAGCTTTGGAACGTTGATACCATTTGAGTTCCTACTCGCAAAGAAGACTCGCCATCTACGCATTTGATTGATTTTTAAGTTCAATCTCTTGCGAGGAGTCCTCGGATATCCCGGTCCAAAAGTGAAAGCTTAACAGACGGCGAAAGCAAAACTGGGCCAGGCCCAGATGCCACAGGGGCTGCGCGGCCCAAAGCCTCCGAGCCGCAAGGTGAGTGCGTACATAGGTTTTCGGCTCGGTGCCCTCTGTCCCCATTCTCAGGTCTAAACCCCCAAAGGAAAAAAGAGAGAAAAAAAATCCCCCGAAATGGCGGCTTCCGGCGAGGGAGCGTCGCTGCCGTCTCCGGCGGGTGGCGACGACGGCCGCCGCCGTCGCGTGAGCTACTTCTACGAGCCCACGATTGGCGACTACTACTACGGGCAGGGCCACCCGATGAAGCCGCACCGCATCCGCATGGCGCACTCGCTAGTCGTCCACTACGGCCTGCACCGCCTGCTCGAGCTCTCCCGCCCCTTCCCCGCCTCCAAAGCCGACATCGGCCGCTTCCACTCCGAGGACTACGTCTCCTTCCTCGCCTCCGCCACCGGCAACCCCAACATCCTCGCCCCCAGCACCGTCAAGCGCTTCAACGTCGGGGAGGACTGCCCCGTCTTTGACGGCCTCTTCCCCTTCTGCCAGGCCTCCGCCGGCGGCAGCATCGGCGCCGCCGTCAAGCTCAACCGTGGCGACGCCGACATCACCGTCAACTGGGCCGGCGGCCTCCACCACGCCAAGAAGAGCGAGGCATCTGGGTTCTGCTATGTCAACGACATCGTCCTCGCCATTCTCGAGCTTTTGAAGTTCCACAGGGTACATTTTCTTCTTATTCTCGTGATGAGGCCAATTATTAGCCGTATGTATGTGCCTTCACAATTGATATGAGATGGATCAGTACGAATTTTGTGTTTATTAGGGTTTAGATTCAGATGCATACTTCAATGTATATGATTGTTTGGGGGCATTGGTCTCGGGATTATGCTCTGGTGCCTGATTGTAGGGTGTGAATGTTAAGAGGGGCAAAATAAATCTGTTGATTTTTCGTGTGTGCTTTCGATAGACAGTATAGTTACTACTGTCAAATGAATGATTAGGGACTAGGGTGCCTGTGTGTAACGGTGTGTGGCTATGAAATCATCAGAAATGGGAGATGCAAAGCTATGCATCCGTCTTCCTTGCAGTTTTGCAGCTAATTTGAACAACTGCTATATTCGTCAAGTGCATAATGCTGCTGCTCATGTGGTGGCTTCTCTTAACAGCGAGTTTTATTAGCTCATATATGCAGATATTGGAATTAGCTGCATTAATTTTCTCCAGCGAGCAAGTCCTTTTGTGATCTAATTGTATTTGGTTTGGTTCCCAAAGTAGCCCTACCAAAATATTGACTGCCTATCAACTTTTGGTCATTGTACGGTTTGTTGCCAAATTTTTAGTTGCCAATGGGTGTCTACCTTTTTATCTCACATATTTCTTGCCAAAAGATGCAAGCCAACTATTGCCAACATTTGGTAGGGCTAGTCTAGGCATCAACCAAACACACCCCTTGTTCCAGTGTTCAATTGGCTAGCACAATTTTTTTTACTGTGAATTAATGTTTTTAGATTGATTTAGTAAGTGTATATATGCATGAAATATTGTATGTTTCTGGTGGCAAGATCTATCTGTTACTCATCTTTGTCATCAGACAAATGTCTTGGTACACGATGAGGATTTATGAATTTAGACTCTTGGAATCAGCTGTTGACTAGTTATGGAGCTTTGATGCAAATTGCTCCACCACTGTTTTGTATTTGTCCCGTTTGTTGCATCACTGTACTGTATTTGTCCAGTTTGCTGCTTGTATGACTGACATCCACCTTACTAGTATCTGTCTTGAAAATGTTGCCTGGTGAAATATTTGACCCTTTTACTTTTATTAACTATAAATAGTTTGTTTTTCTCATGTTCAAAAAAGCAGAATGCATTATGCATGTATTCTTCAAACATTATCATGCATATTTACTGTCAAGTTGGAGGATTTGTTACTATGCCAGCATTTTCCTTTGGCTTTCGAAAGCACAACTTAGCTGTGATGCTATCAAATAGTATTTCCACTGAATTAGAGTTCTATGATGATTATCTAATTTCTTATGGCTCACTTTGTTGTTCTGTTCCAGCGTGTGCTATATGTAGACATTGATGTCCACCACGGAGATGGTGTGGAGGAGGCTTTCTTCACTACGAACCGAGTCATGACTGTTTCTTTCCACAAGTATGGGGACTTCTTTCCTGGAACTGGGCATATAACTGATATTGGAGCAGGTGAAGGGAAACATTATGCTGTAAATGTCCCCCTGTGTGATGGCATTGATGATGCTACCTTCCGTGATTTGTTCCAATGCATCATTAAGAGAGTAATGGAGGTTTATCAGCCAGAGGTAGTTGTTCTCCAATGTGGCGCTGACTCTTTGGCTGGAGATAGGTTAGGTTGCTTCAATCTGTCTGTAAAAGGCCATGCAGAATGCCTTCGTTTCCTTAGGTCATTCAATGTTCCTATGATGCTTTTGGGGGGT
Organism: Lolium perenne; assembly: GCF_019359855.2. Taxonomy (NCBI): domain Eukaryota; kingdom Viridiplantae; phylum Streptophyta; class Magnoliopsida; order Poales; family Poaceae; genus Lolium; species Lolium perenne. The sequence continues at coordinate 197,285,565 of NC_067245.2, forward strand.
GGAGGTTACACCATCAGAAATGTTGCTCGCTGCTGGTGCTATGAGGTCTCTCTCTCTCTCTCTCTCTCTCTCTCTCTTCCCTATGTTGCCACCAGAACTGAATAATTTTTTATTTTTTGTAATGCAGACTGCAGTTGCTGTTGGCGTCGAACCTGATAACAAGTTGCCTTATAATGACTACTATGAGTACTTTGGCCCTGACTATAATCTTCACATTGAACCAAGAACTGTGGAAGATCTGAATAAGAAAAATGACTTGGAGAATATAAAGTAAGCGAACTGTTTCTGTTAATGTGTTATCACATTCTTTGGCTGGTGTTATTTGTATGAATATAGGATTATGCTTATTCAGATATGTATGGAATATTTTATAGATAGGCAGGAGAGCCATTTAAATACTGCGTCCGTTCCAAATTAATTGATGCAGCTTTGGTCAGATTTCATGTATCTAGACGCATTTTAGTGTTTAGGTTTACTCATTTTGATGCGTGACCTAATTTGGAACTGAGGGAGTAGGAAGAATATATGATTAGAGTTAGAAATGACATCCACGTCCTCTGGAATTTGGATTATTACTTAGGGTCAAGTAAGTCCTATACAAGAGACAACATATGTATCAATTATTAGTCGAACCGTAAGAATTTAATCAATCCTGTGTCTCCCTTATTCGTCCTGTCTAACCTATGTTGTACTCCGATCCCTACACCGTGCTATCCGTTCATCAGTCTAACTTATGTTGTACTCCGATCCCTACACCGTGCTATCCGTTCATTCTCATGATGGTAGTTACCCAGTTTGTTCCATCAGGCTACCACTATTTTCAGTATTCCATGTGCTCTTCTTCTAAAAATTGTTCAGCCCCACAATCAATTCACCTCTGCTATCAAATGGTTGCATTTCTCAGATTTTTGAATATTTTTCTTTCTTCCATGTACAATTTGGTATCTTTTTTTTTCCCCTTTGTTTGTTCCTGTATTCTTGCAATTCTGATTCTGAATCTTGTACAATTGATTACCAGATTTCAGCATCTTGCACTTCTTGGATAGGTTACATTAGCTCACTGCTTGTTGTGCACGTTTAATAGATGTAGAGGATAACCCTTCTACGTGGTACTGTTAATTATTATATGGGGATCTGCAGGAACATGATATTGGAGCATCTATCAAAATTAGAACATGTTCCAAGCGTTCAATTCCATGACAGACCATCAGATCCTGAAGGCCCAGAAGAGGTTCTTCTCTTTCCATTGTTATTTCCAGCTTTTGATTCACTTTCTTGCTTTGTCATACGTGTGCATTTTGATAATCTCATTATGCAGATGGAGGAGGATATGGACAAGAGACCAGCTCAGCGCAGCAGATTATGGAGCGGAGGAGCTTATGATTCTGACACAGAAGATCCCGAGAGCATGAAAAGCAAGACTAATGAGTTAACTGCCAAATCTATCGTGAAGGTTTGCCCTTCTGCTCCTAAGCATTTATGCCATTCATCTTGCCTACGATATATCTAGGTTTTCTGAATTTCTAGGTGATACTATCTATACTAGCAGCGACTCTTGTCTTTCAATGATGTGAAAACTGTCAACTATTTCGAGTAACAATTTCCATTCAACTTGACGAAAAGTGTGAGCTTCATGAATATGGATTGTCCAATATGTAGCTTTTACCTTGGCAAATTTACATGTCTGATTAGTGTTCTCTCCAGAAAATTATGGTGTCTCATGTTCAATGATGTTGGTGCAGGATGAATCGAATGATGATTTGTAATGGCCCCTGAGTTACTGTTTCTCTGAACCCCTGGTTTTCTACATGCATGCTGATTGCTGAAGATCGGGGAAGTGTTTGAAGATGTACTGATATGTCTGAGCCGACCATTTTGTAAAACAGCGAATGTTTTGGGTACTCCTAACATTTTCGCGTCCATCCTCGAATGTGCGGTTCAGGAGGATTGCTTATGCTGGAAATGTTTCTGCATTCGTGTGGATTTTGATTCCCCCAACTTGTTGAATCTGTACTTTGCTCGGGGATAGCTTAACTCTTCTTTTTTCTTGGCCAAGCATGCCTGAAGCATTGTAGATATTTAGGGTGTGTTTGGTAGGCCGGCTGATCTCAGAGATTCTCATCTCAACCCAACTTTTTTCTGTTTTCGTTGTTTGGCAGGTCGGGTTGGCCCAACTGGGCATTGCCCACCTCGTGCGAAAAATACCCCTCAACCCTACCCGGTAGAGAAGTGAAAATCGATATTCATAGTTAGGCAGGGTTGACCTCGCCCGGAAATCCCCCCGCGCGCCTCGCTCTTGGGCCAAGACCAACAGGGGTCAACCACCCCCAGCCCTCACCCCCCTGCCCCCGCTACGCTCTCGCCTAGCACCCCCGACCTGCGTCGCCGCCTCCCTGACGCCACAGCCACCGCGCCAGCTTCCGTCTCCCTGCCGATGGCCTGCGCCGCCATGCGACGGACGAGCGCCAGCAACCTCCTCCTCGAGTCCCGCCTCCCCGATGCCGGGATCCGCCGCCACACGACGGACGAGCTCCGCCAGCAACCTCCTCCTCGAGTCCCGACCACCCGACGCCGGGATCCGCCGCCACGCGACGGACGAGCTCCGCCAGCAGCCTCCTCTTCGAGTCACGCCTGCGCCACCACGCGACGACCACGACGCCAGCAACCGCCTCGACTCCGGCCTGCGACACGCGACTGCCACGGCGGCGGCGAGGTTGAACTCCGCTAGGGCCACGACCACGGGCAGCGCCGTCACGACCACGACAATGGCCGGCGCCGCCACGGCCACGACAACGGCAGGGACCCGATTGATTTTATTTTCTATGTATAGGGACTTGATTGCTTTTTATTTCTATATACAGGTTCCGATTGCTTTTATTTTCTCTACAGGGACCTGATTGACTTTCGTTTTTGTATTTAAGGGATTCTGTGCAATTATTCAGCATCTCTCACCCCATACAACAACCAAACAACGGACACACTCAACATAGCCGAGCTACCAACACGTGACAATATCCCATCTCAGCTTAGCTAGCGTCAGCTTGTATGAGTGTAGATTGCTATTCTCTGATGGCCCAATCTACCAAACACACCCTTAGAGCATGTCTAACAGACCCCTTAAAAGGCCCAACCCCGTAAAAAAACCGTCGATATACGGGGTAGAGCTCTACCCGGCCGTCTAGCAGACCCCGTAAATCAGGCCCCCGTCTTGAATTTTTACAGTTTTGGCTACGGGTGGCTTTTCGCCCCTTACTTGTGAGGGGTGGGAGGGGGAATACAGGGCCAACCCCTCACCCGTGGCAGGCTGAAATTTCAGCAGACAGCAACTGCTCCTGCGCATGACCTCGCCGGAATCCGGCCAAATTCCAGCGAGCTGCGGTCGAGGGTGGCGGCACGGGGGCTAGGAACGGCGGCAGCACGGCAGGGCATCGTGTGGGCCGGAGCGGGCGACCAGGTGTGGCCATGGCGGGCGTTCGGAGCGGGAGCGGGCGCGGCCGGCGTGGGGGTGGCCGGAGCGGGCGCGGCTAGGTCCGGCGGCGGCCGGAGCGGGAGAGGGCGCAGCCGGAGCGGGCGCGACCGGCCGTGGCTCGTGCGTGGGGCGGGCGGCCGGCCTTGGCGAGCGGGCGGGGGCGGGCGGCCGTGGGCAGCGCGGCGGGCGGCGGCGCGGCGGCGGTGGGCGGGGCGAGGAAGTGGAGCTAGAGGAGGAAGAAGGAGAGGAGGAAGAAGGGGAAAAAAATTCTAATTTGGCATATTTTGGGAATATTCTTTTTTACAGTTTAGGTATACGGGGTCTGCTAGCTCGTCCGACTTTTTGGCCGACGAAAAGTGAATACAGGGCCCTCTACTTGCGTTTTAAGGGGCGAAAATATACGGACCTGTTAGACATGCTCTTAGTTGAGGTCTTAGAGCATCTCCACTAGAACCCTTATATTCATTTCCAATCCCCCCAAAACCGCCTGTTAATCATCCATGCCTCCCTAAAAATTGGCACTCAGCAAAACTCACCTCTTCACCCCTAAAAATTGGCACTCAGCAAAACTCACCTCCTCACATTTTCAAGCTGCCTGGCAGTTTCAGCCATGCTTAGAGCATCTCTAACAAAGTCCGTAAATTATCTCTAACAAAGCCCGTAAATCACGTTGGAACCGTATTTTTCCGGCCGATTTACGGTTCGGGTCGAAAGTGGCGCGTATTTTTCCGGCCGATTTACGGGTTCGGTCGAAAGTGGCGCGTATTTTTCCGGCGATTTACGGGTTCGGGTCGAAAGTGGCGCAGAACAGAGACTGAACTCGCTGCTCGGCCCGAAAAACTTTTTCAGGTACCCGGAAAATTTCAAACTTGACCCCTATTAATGCAGACCGAAGGGCGGTTTACAGGCCTAAAACTGAACGGATTTCTCACCGCTCATCCAGCACCGCCGTCCGTACCACCGCGTCCAACCGTCAATTTCTGGCTGCTTTGCTAAAATTATGCGACCATGGCTAAGCTCGCGGCCGCAGGCGGAGCGTGCGGCGGGCGGACACGGCAAGCCATGGCGCGACGCGGTGGCCGGCAGGAGCGCGGCGCGGTGGCAGGCGAGCATGCGCGCGGGGCAAAAGCAACATGCGCGCGGGCAGCTAGTCAATCACAGCCGCGTCCGGTCGCATCAATCCGGCCGCCCGAACCTTCGGCTCCTCGCGCTCGGCTCTTCCCTGTGCGCGACCGTCCTCGCCTGACCCCAATCTCACGGCTGCAGCTAGGGGCGCGGGCGGCGGCCGCGCGGGGAGACGTACCTAGCCAGCGACGTGGACAGTTTTTGTGAAGAAGATGATGACTTTCCGAAACTGGCGACTCGCGTCTTCCATGGCCATGTCTCCCCACCGCAACCGCTCGTCCACTTGAGACCCTGCAAGCACCCATCCTCAAGCTGCGCCTCCTCCGCCGCTACCTTGTCCACTGTTTTCTCGGTCTGTCCCGACGTTGCCTGGCCTTCCCCTGAGCTCGCCCCGGTCTTGTGAGACACGAACAAGATAACAAGCTTCTCAACGCCGTCGGGAACAACACCTCTGAATCTGACGAGCTACGGTTTTCTAGTGTTGCTTGATTGGGCCTTTTTTTGTTGCAAAATCTTGCAGATTTTATTTGGTTTGTGAAATATCTGGGAATTTACGTATGGATTTGGTATGATGGGTCTGAAAGGCGAGCTTAGATATTGCCGGGAAGGAAAATGATCATACTATTTGAACTTCACAATCGATGAAAATAAGAAAACCAATAAGAAATGAGGAAGGTTAAAGAGAAGCTAGAGAAGAACATGGTGCAAAAAGGGCGATGAAGGAAGCAATGTAGACCATTAAGGAAGAAAAGAAGAGAACTGAAAAAGAATTATACAAACCGAGTTGCATTTCGCCGATATTGACATATTGTCCATGAGCACAAGGGGGCCTAGGCGCCTAGCCAGTAGACAAGGGCGAAGCTAAAACTAAGTGTCAACGGGGTCATCTATGTATCGCTGAATCTGTCCCCCGCTCCTGCGCGTCGCTCCCGCGGGCGACGCCAGGGGCAAACCCTAGCACGCGCGAGCCTCGACCTCCCCCCTCCCTCCTCCTCCGCCGCCGCCGGCGAGGGCCGCCGGGCAAAGCCCGCGCGGTGCTGGCGGCGGCAGGACCTTCTTTACCCGCGCGCGGGGGCCCCGCGCGAGGCAAAGCGCGGTCGGCGGCGGTGCTCCTAGGGGCTCGCGGAGCTCGGTCCGGCGGCGACGGTGAGGCTTGGCGGCGGCTGTTCTCGGCGGAGGTGCGGGCTGGCGCAGGTTATGGCCGAGGGCGGCGGAGGGCGACAGTGGAGGAAGCTGCTGGCGGCGGCGGCCCGGGTTTGGGCCAGGCGGGCCCCGATCTGGGCCTGGCGGGTCGCGTCCAGGGCCAGGAGGGCCGTGGAGGTGGCCAGCGCCGGCAGGGCTCCTCCCAGGTTGCACCGCCGCTGGTGCTAGAACTGGGCCAGGCGGGCCCAGATCCGGCGGTCCTCGGCAATATGGCTGCGCGGTCCATCTTCTGTCCGGGAGGGCCGAGGTGAGGTTCTTGCTCGAGCTCGGCGGCGAGTTCTTCGATGCCGACAAAGTGTCCGGCTTGACCGGCGGCATGGCGGCGTCGACAACGGCGCGGCTCTGTCCCCGGGCGTCGTGGCGAGGGTGCTTCTTGGCGATGGTGCGCGGTCTCGGCCAAGGCCGTTTGCGAGGAGTGAGGTTGCGGCGACGCCGCTCATGGTGTCTGACTAGCACGTGGCGGTTCGATGGTGGCGAGGGTTGGTCCGGCCCGGTGCTGCAGGTGGATGGCGACGGTGACCTAGGCGTAGCAGTGTGGTGGCATGGCTAATGGGCGTGATCGAGGCCTAGCAGGCGGCCGGGCCTGATTTAGGCCACATTGACCGTGCTACTGCGTCCGGACGGCGGGCACCTCGGGTGTCGGAGGGTGGATCCCCTCCCTTGGGCTGCCGTGTGCTTTGATGGCTGCTGTCAATGGTGCCTTCCTACCCTGCCCAATTCGAGTTGCGGTGTGCTGGTTAATCCATGGGCTCAAGTTCGTGGGGATGCCGGGGCGGCGGCCCTGGAAGGTGGACTGCGTGGTTGGCTCTTCGGCGGGCAACGCGGCGGTGGTGGTGGTCTATCTCTTCGGTCATGAGGATGGCGTGGAGCGGACGGTGGGGGATCCTGGTGTTGGCGGCGCTTCGGCCTCGGCAACCCCCAGATCGTGTTTGGGATGCCCAACTTAGGGACTGCGAGCGGCTGAGTTAGCGGGCGTGGTGTGTGGATGCTTCCGGGCGAAAGCTCAGCGCCTCGGCGCCAACGACGGTGGTGCCTGCGGGTATCGCAACCCTCTTGGGGGCGTCGTTGTGGGTATCCGCCCTGCGGTACGGCTCCGGGTGAAAACCCTTGACCTCGTGGTCTCGACGGCGGCGGCGCAATGCGTTGTTTTCCCTCTTGGGGGCGTCGTTGTGGAGCCCCGTTTTGACTCGGTCTCGTGCAACTTTGGGGTCTCTGTGCTCTTTTTTTTGTTTTTCTTTGATCTGCTTTGTAAGAGGTTCTCCTCTCCACCTTGTATCGGTTCGGCCGTTGCGGGTTTATTTATAAAGCGGGGCGAAAGCCTATTTCGAGAGAGATCTATGTATCGCTAAGTTTTTTTTTCATGAAAACGTAAAAAGAAGCATTACGTGTCTCGGTGCATTGACAAAAAGAGGGTTTATGCACAAGTTCAAGATTGGATGAACACAACTTCATACAACTCAACCCAAACAAACAAGATTACGAGAGTAGCTGGCGAAGTCGGCCACATTCCTTTACTTTCAAATCCAACAGGCCGTGCTCACCGACGAGGTGCCCTTGCAGAGCGACGGGTAGGGTCGTAGCCCCGATGACCACCAATCTATGAAGTTGTCCTCAACAATGGGAGGCCTAGAATTGGATCAGATTCACCACAATAACTTCGTACTAGATAATTTTTGAGGAAGGGAAACCAGTAAGAATGTGCACTATTGTGTCCACTGAGTGGTCGCAACACTCCCATTCCAACATCTGTCGATGGGCATGCTAGATGAAGAACGTCACCCTTGCAGGGTGCCAATTAGTTCTACTTACGGTTCCCGGATCATGATACAATCACCAAACTAACTTGCCTAGCTCCACCGTGAGCTGCATGTAAGGAAGTTGGATTCACATGTGGACATACTGCGAAAGGGCAAGCGGGCTCAAGACTTCCGTTATGCATGTCGGTGATTCAATGTTGCTCCATCGACGCCTCTCGCCAGGGACGGAGCTCCCTTATATTGTTAACTTGTATTAATTTATAGAGCATGATCCTAATGGAAAAGAGAGAAAATATAGATGACCCTAGTGCCAAAAATTTCTATCTTCGTCCCTGCCTCTGCCACCGTACAACACTTTCTTGGTCACTTCGGGATTAATGCAAAGAGGGCCGACTTTATCTCCCTGTGAGGACTCCCAAAAGAGGACGGAGATTCTGTCGCTTGTATCCTCTGTATGACAGCAGGGTCATCCTCTAGAAATAATATTTAGTTTTTGAGGGTCTACAAATAAGCAATAGTTAGCACTAAATAATGAATGATTTTGTATTTTCTATGTTGACCCCAACGCTCTCGATGCAGCTGCCAGTAGATAGGTTTGATCTTTTCCATTATATAAAATGTAAAATATGTGGCTTCGTATGAAAGATGGACTTTCAGAATTGGAGGTGTAGCCTTTAGGCGTGACTGTGATTGTGAGCCACAAAACGATGGAGTAATTTTTTTTGGGCAAAGGTTAAAACCATGAAAGTTCTTCATACCGCGTAAGATCTGCAAGCGCGAAAGCTGCACTCACGCAAGCTTCTTCGTATGCAGGAATTAGAACTGAAACATGCCCTAACATTGTCGCAACTATCTTCCAAGCATTGTCCTTTTGAATCACTGGCACCTGTAGTGATGGTTTAACCCAAGCACTTGCTTTTGCTTGTATCGACAAAATTTCAATGTTTATTCCTAATTGAAACGTGATTGCTGTTTGCTGCTACTGCTGGCCTGCTGCAGGCCTGCAGCTTATGCAGACGAAACGTATTATTGCTGCTTTAATCAACAGAACGCTGCCATGACGGGCCTCTGGAGGACTGTATCTCAGTTTGTGATGCAAAGATGCGTAGGTTCTATGACGTTGTTTTTTTTTCCGTTCAAGCTTGCCTGAGTTTTCGCTGGCCCAGGGCTGGCACTGTTGCACACAGCCGGCGCCACGGGGGAGCTCTACGAAAAAAATGCAAAACTAACTTTTATATATAAGAAAACACAACAGTACTTAATAAAACGGGGATGTAGCTCAGATGGTAGAGCGCTCGCTTAGCATGCGAGAGGTACGGGGATCGATACCCCGCATCTCCACATTGGAATTTTTTAAACCTTAATCTTATTCAGAGAAATTCAGTTGACCGAATTTGGTCTACAGTACTACACATGCCGTCTCGTCGCGCTCGCGATAGACATACACATCACTGAGAGTATATAAAAAAGACAATCAAAAACTGTACTGCACGGAAAGTTCATACTAGTACAAAAAACCATCTGAATCTGATGTTATATCGAGTCCAAACCATGTACAGTAGAAATCTCCCCAGCAAAACACGAAGCTGAAAGAATCGAGCTGCGGAGATCATCAAGCTTTACTATTGCCATCGGCCGCCATCGCGGCGTCAATCTCCGCCAGGTACCGGCGCTTCATGGCGTCGAGCTTGGGCCTCTCCAGCTTCTCGACCATCGCGTACACCTTCTTCTTCTCCCGATCCTCCCGGCGGTCTTTCTGCGACTGGTACATGTACGCGCCGCAGGCCAGGCCAGCGGTGGCGGACAGGAAATTCACCAGCGCCGCCATTGATTGCCGAGGTTCAGACCTAACTATCTATGTCGCCCAAGAGAAAGAGAGAGGGGATCGACTCGTGACGTGGGCGCGTCGAGCCATATCGCGTCCATATATGTTTCCAATCGTACATCCCTGACTTGCCGGGTACACAACGGACTCTGCTGTAGACGGGCCGTCGCCATGGATTGATAGATCGTGACCGTCCGCGCGCCGTCTGCATGCAGTTCATGGCTAACTTGTAGATCTCTTAAAACATCTTCGAATATGATGCAAAATAGAGCACCCAAATAGGTACGGTGCCTAATAATTTGTACAACACAGAAAACTGGCTTTACATCACCATAAAAGCTTTTTGTTTTACAATATGATGTATTTTAGGGCACATGTGCTGCACACTAGCTGATGTAAAATAGGCCAGATTTGACCAACTTGATCAGAATCGATACTCAAATATCTGTCAAGGTGTTAGCGATCGCAATGTTTAGCTTGACGTTCCCAACCCGTTTTTGCCCCCAAGACTGCAGACGCTCCGCCGCATTCCTGAATAGCGCGTCCAACCTCCGGAAGGGATCCACAATGCCGGGGTCACATACCCAGGCCTCCTTAACCGCCTCATCAAAACCCTCCAACTTGAGCCAGAAGCTCTCAAACTTGAACCTTCTCCTAGGACGAAAAGCCGCATTGAGGGCCAAGTGAAGTGGCGCATGATCCGAGACCGACGAGGATAACCCTTGCAGCACAGAGTCGCAATGCTGCAAGTCCGAGTCTACCGAAACAAGCACCCTATCAATGCGTGTAAGAGTAGCACTCTCCCTTCCATTACTCCAAGTGTAGATTCTCCCATGCATGTAAAGATCCTTCAGCTCATGCGCATGCACAAACGCCCTAAAGCGCCGCATCATGTTCCTATCGAGGTTCTCATTGTTCTTCTCAGAAGCGTTCAAAATCATATTGAAATCTCCAGCCACCATCCACGGCCCCGGGCAAAGCGTCCTTCTCTCCATCAACTCATGCAGAAACAAGATTTTCTCCTCCACACCTTGTGGCCCATAAACTATAGTAAGCCACCATTTTGACTCATCCCTAGTCGTGACCTCTCCCGTGATGGCAAATGTGTCGTAGCTCACATTGGCGATTTGGACCACCGAGGTGTCCCATGCCATAACCACTCCTCCTCTTGTATCATCCGCCGGAAAAAAAAACGAAGCTATCAAAAGATGGCCCCAAGCATTGGGAGATGTAGAACTCATCCACCTCCCCTACCTTAGTCTCCGAGATACACACAATGCTCACATGCAAACTCTCCAAAAACTCCCGAATAGCACTCCTTTTCGCTGGATCATTCGTGCCGCGAACGTTCCAGAACAACAACTCCAGATTACAATCCATAAGAAAAAGATACAGACTCCACTCCCACTAACACCTAGTGCGCCGCTAGCACAACTCTACAACCCTCCCGCTGGTCGAAGCTCTGGGGCACCATCTTCCCAAAGATGGACGCCATGACCCTCACGTGTCGCTCGCCGAGGGGTGAATCGAAGATCTCGGTGAAGCTAGCAAGGTGCTCCTCGTCCACGGACAACTCCTCCGGGCAGATGCCCAACGCCTTAAGTAGCACCGTCTCTGCTGCCGAGGCTTTGGGCGCCTTCTTCTCCTTCTCAAGCACCGTCATCGCTGCACTCCTAGTCAGACGCCTGGGCGTGAATGGCTACGCCTCAGCACGCAGACTAGACGAACTCTCCACCTCCCTGAGTAGAGGTGGGGCCAGCTTCTTGAGGATAGAAGCGCAGAACGTCTTGATGCGACAAAGCGCAAGCCTCTCCTGCTGCAAAGCCAACTCCGCGGTGGTCTCCTCACTACCCACCTCAGGCACGTCCTCCTCAGTAACTTGCTCAACTCGAGCGCGACGCGGAACCATCTGCATGTCGCTGTTTGGCCCCGTGTAGGACGTACACGGGGAAACCACAGGGTCGCTGTCCGTATGCTCCAGCATGTCGCAACGATACCCACTGTCATTCTCCAGCAGGGTTCTCTCTCTCTCAGAAACTGACACCTTGAAGAAACCCTCCAAACTTCTTGAGCAGGATGCACTTGACGATGCTGCCGAATTCACCAGTGGCGTGCAGTTCTCGGGAAACAGTGGCGTGCAGGCCTCCTTCGCGGAAACATCCTCCAGAGATGGAACCATCTCACAGTGCAGCGCACTCTCTGTGGGCCCCAGCGTGGCGTCACCGAGCCCACCTCGCCTGGCCGCCATGCACTTCTCCCCAGGCCCATCCAACTCATCAGCCTCCACGCACACACCGTCCCCACCACGCGCAGCAGAAAAAACCTCCACAGGCAGACCGACAAGATCAGCCTCGGGATCAGCCGCAGTTGGCAGCGAGACTCCCACGTCCTGCCAAACCGGCGCATGCACCGCCTGACCAGTCTCCGTCGGCGGGTCCACCAGAGGAATATCCTCCGCATCTTCCTCCACAGAGACCAACACCTCCGCCTCCACGCCACACGATGGCGCAGCTCCACTCGATCGAACGATCCCCTGCACAGTCGTAGCTTTCTCCAACGGCTCCCTGATCTTCTGCGCCTCGACAGGAAGCTCATGCATGACCCCTGGACCCCCAGCCGCCGCAAAGCTGGACTCGACCGAGCTCTCTGTTTGAACGGCCCAGGGCACAGGAGACGCCAACGGCGGTAGGCCCCACAGCGAGCCGATCGCCACTGGCGAACTGCCATCTGTCCCGCACCGACTGAGGGAGGAAAGCCCTCCAGGCCCACCACGAAAGTCAGGGACTCCTCGCGTCCAAGGTAGAGTTCTTCTCCGGCGATGGCCACTCTCTCCGCCGCCGCCGCCGCCCGGCCCCTCCTGCGACCCATGGTTACCGGCTGCGCCTCCTCCCTGCGCCCCAGGCCTGAGCACTGTCTCCAACGGCAACGGCTCTTCCACCGCGACGACATGGATCAACACACGGTATTGCAATGTCTTTATCTCAGGCGAAGAAGAAGCTCCCGTCTGGGAACTGTCAGCCCCCGCGAGCTCCCTCGCCGGCGGCCTAACCTCTTCCCTCAACGGCTCCGGTACTGCCAGCATGCGCTCGACCGGAATGGCGTCCACCTGGGAGGTCCAGGCCGACAACTTGAACAGAGCGAGGTCCGCCCTCGAGCGCGTCTCCAGCGCCACCTCGTCCACTGCACATGACTTCCCAAGCAGGTCCTCAACAACTCCTACGTCCCAAGCATGCGGTGGCACTCCCTCCAGGACCAAGAACACCTTGGAGCTCAAAGGTACCTGCTTGGCCTGCGCCTGGCGGTTCGAAGGCCGAAGAACGAGCGGCGCTCCCGCCACCAGCACTGATGGCAAAGCCGCAACATGGCGACGCAACTCCGCAGACTCGAAGACTATCAGGAAGTCCTCAGGAGCGTGAACGTGCACCGAGAACGCCGCCGCCGGGATGCCCCTCCACCTCAAGGCCGCCGAAACTTGCTCCGTTGAGACCGCCGGCCTCCGTCCTCCGACAGAGGCCACCATGGCGAATCGGAGCCTCCGCTCCAACTCACACATAGCTGCGGTTCTCCTCACAACGCAAAGCGCAGGCGCCTCGCGCACCCTCAGGCTCGGCTGAGCGCACACAGAGTCGACGCACAGCGGCGGGCATGCCTTCATCGGGGGGAGACTCAGGGGGAGAGGAGCGATGAGGGCAGACGGCGGGGGCGGCGGCGGGGGTGGGGGTGGTGGTGGAGGCAAAACAGCCGCCGGTGGCGGCGTGGACAGACGCTGCGGGGGAGCCGGTGCGGCCGCGCGTCCAGACTCCCTGCCAGGACCCCTCCGGACCCCATCAGGGTCACCTCGAGCCGGCGAGCGGTGGCGCGCCAGCTTAGCCAGAGCAAGACTCCGGAGCTCCTCCTCAGACGAGGGGCTCCGAGGCCGCTTGCACTCCCTCGCCGGATGCCCCCGGAGCCAGCACCGAACGCAAACCTCATCATTGACGCAATCCCGCTTCCGGTGGCCAGGCTCATAGCAGCGGAAGCAAAGTCCCTCCATCTCCGGCGCCACCGCGCCACGGCCAGCCTCGGCGCCACACCGCGCCTCGACACAGCGCCGCCACATGGACTTCTTCGAGGGTCGCGGCTGCTCCCAGGCGAGACGATCTTGCACGCGGCCCCTGCCCGCCGCCGGCGCCTGCAGCACCGCCTCCACCTGCGGCACGCCGGCGCTGAACCCAGACGAGGCGGAAGAGATCCCCAAGCCGGAGACGTGTTCGTTCCCAGCCAAGGAAGCGGAGGAGCTCACAGCCTCTTGCCACCTCCGCGAGAACCCCGGTGGGTGCGACGCCGATGCCGAGGATTCCATGTCCAGATGGGGGAGGAAGGGGGGAAGAGAGGGAGGGGGCCGGAGACCTGGGGGTCGCCGGCGAAGGGCTGCCTGCGGCGGCGGAGAGGCTCTCACCTACCTACCTTCTGATCCTCCTTTTTCAGATCTGGCTGAGGAGAGACGGAGGTTGACCCCCCATGGAGATCTGGCTGAGGAGAACTCTCAAGCAATCTGTGCTTGGGCTTGCTTCGCTTGAGCGTACCATGGCGAGACAAAGATCGAGAGTTCGTTGGTTGAAAGAGGGGGATGCCAACACAACCCTTTTTCATGCGGTTGCCAATGGGAGAAGGGCGAAGAACCACATTGCTTCTGTGAGGATTGGAGAGGAGATTGTGACGGATCAGGAGAGGAAAGTGGAGGTTTTCACCGAGGCTTATTTCCAGCTGTTGGGGAAGGTGCAACCGAGAGAGTACTCGATTGATCTGGAAGAGCTTGAGATCCCCACAGCTCACCTACAGGACCTGGATGACATGTTCACTGAAGAGGAGATCTGGAGGGTGGTTAAAGACCTACACCCGGACCGGGCGCCGGGACCGGATGGTTTCACAGGAGCTTTCTACCAGAGGGCGTGGCCGATCATCAAGGGAGATATTCTCGCTGGTTTGTTCAAATTGAGTGTAGGAGATGGGCGCGGCTTTGCCCGCCTAAACCGTGCCCTCATCACCTTAGTCCCTAAGAAGCAGGATGCCACAGAGGTCAAGGACTATCGCCCCATTAGCTTGGTGCATAGTTTTGAAAAACTATTCTCCAAGATTATGGCGAATAGGCTCCGGAGCAGGTTGAGCAAGGTTGTGAGCACCAACCAATCGGCGTTTGTTAGAGGAAGGTCCCTACATGATAACTTCATCTTAGTGAGGCAAGTGGCAAGGAAAATCAATCTGCAGAGGCAGTCGGGCGTGCTCCTCATGTTGGATCTCTCGAGGGCCTTTGATTCTATCTCTTGGAGTTTCCTTTTTGAGGTCCTTCGACGCATGGGGTTTGGAGAGAGATTTTTAAAGTGGGTGTCCTTGCTGCTTAACACAGCAAACACTAGAGTGTTGGTGAACGGCGTTCCTGGAGCTAGGATTGTTCATGTTAGAGGCCTCAGACAGGGTGATCCCACATCACCTATGTTGTTTGTGGCGGCTATGGAGGTACTGACTGCGGCAGTCAAGAAAGCCGTAGAGAGACAACTTTTTGCCGTGCTTGCGGGGATCACAGCGCTTCAGAGGATATCGGTGTATGCGGATGATGTGGTTATCTTCTGTAAGCCGCTGGCCGCAGAGTTGGAGGCGGTGAAGGCCATTCTGAGAATGTTTGGCGAGGCCTCTGGGCTCTGTGTGAATTACAGGAAAACCTCTGCCACGTTGATTAGGGAGCATGAAGGAGAAGCTGACAGAGTGATGGAGACCTTAGGCTGCGAGGTGGTGGGATTCCCCATCAAATACCTTGGCATGCAGCTAGCCTTGAGGCCTCTGACAAAGGCAGAATGGCAGCCGATGATTGATCAGGTCATGCATTGCGTTCCGGCTTGGCAGAGGGGGATGATCCAGAAATCAGGGAGGCTGGTTTTGGTTAAATCAGTGATAAGCGCAAGACCTATACATCAACTGATGGTCGCGGAGGCGCCAGCTTGGGTGCTTGAAGAGTTGGCTAGGTGGATGAGAGCCTTTTTTTGGGCGGGGAAGAAGGAGATAAATGGGGGGCAATGCCTGGTGGCGTGGGACACCATATGCAAGCCAACACGATTTGGAGGGTTGGGGATTAAGGATCTGAGGCTGCAAGGGCTGGCCCTTAGAGCGCGCTGGCGCTGGCTGCGTCGCACAGACCCCTCCAGACCGTGGCAGGGGCTGCCGGCGATTAACGACCATGAAGCCAATGAGGTGTTTCAGAGTCTGGCCCAGTTTCGAGTGGGAGATGGGGAGAGTATCCTCTTTTGGAAAGATAGGTGGATCAATGGAAGGAATGCGGAGGAGATTGCGCCAGAGGCTGCGGCTCTAGTCCCAACGAGGAGGAAGAACACTAGGAAGGCGAGCGATGCTTTGGTTGAGGATTCCTGGCTCTCTGATGTTTCTGGAGAGCTGTCCATTGAGGCATGGATGCAACGTACCCGTCTTTGGGAAGAGCTGGAGAGAGTGCCTCGGGATGGCAGCAGGCCGGATCAGATACTATGGAAAGGCTCGCCGTCTGGGGGCTATACCGCTAAAGCCACCTATAACATGCTCTGCCAAGGAAGAGTATCCTGGAGTATGGCTAAGCCGATTTGGAGGTCTTTTGCTCCCACTAAGTGTAAAATCTTTGGTTGGTTGGCAATTAGACGTAGGCTTTGGACGTCGGACCGGAGGGCTAGGCATGGGCTGCAGGATCATCCGGATCCCCGCGCCACTTGCTTGCAGGAGGAGGATAATGTGGACCATATTATGGCGCAGTGTCCGTATGCCAAGATGGTCTGGTTCGGCTGCTTGAGAAGGGTAGGATCACAGCTACAAGAGCCGCAGGAGAATACAAATCTGGAGAGATGGTGGACGGAGACCAGGAAGAGGTTGCGGAAGGAGGACAGGAGAGGTTTTGACACTTTCGTTCTGCTAATTGCATGGACACTTTGGAAGCAAAGGAACGCCCGCGTGTTCGGGAACTTGGAAAGGCAGCTACCCACGGGGCAGATCATCGACATGATTCTTGAGGAGTTCAGCCTTTGGAGGGCTGCGAGGGGAGTGGAGTGGAGAGTCATGTTGCGAGAGTAGAGCCTTAGTTTTTTGTGGGTTGGTGTGCGTGGGTCGGCCAAGGGCAGATGTTCGCATCCCCCTTTTGGTCTCTTGTAAATCTTGTTGCTCTCTTCTATAAAGATCTGGCACGCTTTTCGCGTGCCCGCGAAAAAAAAAATCTGTCAAACTTACATTTTAACTTTGATTAAACTTCCATTTAAACTTTAACATCGCTAGTAGACTTCGATTGAACTTAAACATCGACAGTAGACATGACATATCGACTACAAACCAAGTTCGACGATAACAACTCCCTCCAGTATGTGTCTTTCGGGCATAAAAGTCATCTGAGACGGTCTAACCACCTTTTCCTCGATGGCCGAGATACGATTTGTGGCCACCTTTGTAAAAAAACTTAAAACTCACATTTAGTAGGCATATAGGTCTATGTTGTTGGATTTGTACCACATATTTTTTTTTGGATTAGAGTGTAGAGACACCAAAGTTTAACTTAAACAACTGCAAATCACCATAATTCAGTTGAGTGAAGATTGCCATATCAAATCACCCTTGATTACATCCCAATTTTTTTTTGGGTAGAAGTCAGCTAGGAACCTATCTAGCCTAGGAGTCTTATATTTAACTCAATCTCAAAAATAGCATCATGTACTTCCTTCTTAGTGAAGGGTACCTAGTTAGAATGTTATATTCTTCAGTAGTTAGTTGCGGTATATATACCATGGTTTATATCTTATCCCAAGCTGAAATTTGATGGCAATGGGTCCCTGAATAACTTGTAGTTTTCAAGTTTGTGGACTGAATTTCTTTCAGTGCCAAATTGACGTATTCACTGTGGCATTATCAAAAAAATTTAAAACATGAATTAGAGGAAATAGAGGAGAAAATAATAAAGTTTGGAAAACGCTCTTATTACCACATAGAGCACCGACTTTGGAACAACGGATGCCGATGAAATCGACAGCTATTTTTTTTATCTATTATGCGAGAAGGACCCAAACTAATTCCTGCATTGTGATGTGATTCCAGGTGCATTATTGTCCTTCTGAACCTTAAAACGTGTCTACATACAAACCTTGGAGCTGATTGAATAAAAAAAATATGGAACAAGAAAAACTATACTAAATACTACTACTAAACTGCAACTTAAATTCTCATGAAAGAAGTAGGCCCTCAATTTACTCGCTACAAAATCTTATGGACTACATACTTGCTACAAAAGCAATGAGATCCGAGCTTAGATTAGATTCATACTACTACTAGTGTAGCCGACAAAGGACGCACGCATCAGAACTTTTCGCCGGTGCTGCTGCGCGTCCACGGCTTGAGCGCCTCGGCTTGGATCTCCTTCTTGAAGGCCTCCATCATCTCTCTCCTTGCCTCCAGGATGTAACCCAGCCGCCGCTGCTCCGCCATCGCCTCAGATGTCTCAGTGCCCTTCTTGACGAGGTCCTTGAACCGGCGTGCCTTTCTGCTGATCTCCGGACCCCACAGCAACGCCAAGCTGCCGGCGCTGATGGTGAGCCACAATACCTCCATCGACATTGTTTTGCCCGTCGCCGATCGATATTAGTAGCTACGTTGCTTGTCTCTCGATCTGGATATAGCCTCCGCCGTGCGCACGGGCAGGTGGCGATATATATAAATAAAAGACGTATGTATCTATGCGCGTGCGTACCTGTACAGGTTTCTCCCTTGCTGCTCAAGTCAATCACGTATTGTGTCGTGCAGAGGAAGGGTGCATGTACAATACGCCGTGTACATGTATGCACTTTTTTTTGTACCATCCCACGCTTTTTTTACCTGTGTCTGACCACCATATATACATGTAATAACCAGTATAAAAAGAAGAAAATTTAGCAGCATCCAAACAATATCCGGACCAGTATGAATTGTGAACTATAGTCATGTATGAAGGTGTGAACATATGAATTGTGAATGCCTTTCAAATATGGTATGAATGGTCATGAATTGGAATTCAACGTTGTTTGCAAAAAATATGCTTGTATCTAAAGATACATCACACAACAGTGTGCTGCAATCTGACCTCAACGTGCATTGTCGGACAATCTTTGATGTAAGTTTAATGTTGGCCATATACTAAATGGGTATACCCAGGACGTAGTTTTATACCGGCAAACTCGTGTGTCTCATAGATGGTGGTTGGACAATAGGCCCAACCGGGTGGCCCAGTTGCTGATTGTCCAAGATGGAGAGTCCAGTCTTGGTGGCGCTAGCCGGATCCTTACATGAACATCAAGATGTACCTAGTGTTAGGATAGAGTTTGTAGTGTCCGACCCGAACTCTTTCATATGAACCCTAGATCCTTGTCGCCTTTATAAGGCAGACCCCACAAGCCCTTGAGTTAGAACAAATCCTCTCATTGCATGTCGTGCACTTGTGACCCTTACAGTGTATTATAGCAGCATGTAGGGTCTCGCCAGCGTTGCGAGATCTGAAGCTGGTTAACTCGTGTATCACCATCTAGGTAGCTCCCCGCCTTTCTCCATGTTGTGATGTGCCCTCTATGGCGTACTCATCGATCACAAAAGGACAGTGGACGCCCACCATGGAGCAAGAGGTGCAGGCATCAGCGACACCATCGCCATCGGGCACGTCCTTTACGCCGAAAACATTCCCGATGTCCTCGACGAAGAGTTCTAAGTTTTGGCTAGTAGAAGCCCTGTTCACTGGACCATCGTTCCTATCGGTGGTATCCACATCTTCATCGGAACATCAGCGACCAAGAAGCCGACATGATGTCAAGATCCGCCCAGACCGCCACTGAGCTGGATAAGTATGCGAAAGATTGATCTGCGCAGGGATCCACTGGTAGAAAAATGGCCTTCCGTCCAGCCCCATTAGTCGCCAAAATATAGGAACCGCGACTAATGGGTCTTTAGTCGCGGTTCGGGTGGCGAACCGCGACTAAAGAGCTGGGCCCAGCGCGCTCGCTGGCCAGCTGGTGGACGGGAGGGGCTTTAGTCGCGGTTGGCCAGGCCAACCGTGACTAAAGGTCCTCAGGCCTGGCCCGAAGGCCTTTAGTCGCGGTTGGCCAGGCCAACCGCGACTAAAGGCCCATCCCTATAAAAGGGCCTCAGCTCACAGCACTTAGCCATTTGGTGCCACTTCTCTTCACAAGCTTCACAAGGGGGTGTAGGTTTGCTTTTGGTTCCTCTTATGCACACAAGGTGTTTGATAAAATGCCCCAAGAGCATGAAACAAACATGATATGAAGTGTTGGAGCCACACTTGAGCTTCCTTATTTATTTTTTCCTCCTCGATCGCGGTTAGCAACTTGAACCTTTCATGTGTCATTGATAAAATATGCATGTGTGTAGTTCATTGTTTAATTTATATTGTTTGTAGCTAGTTAGTTTAACAAATGCATGATGGTTAATTATATATTTTATATTATAATAATGCAGATGAATCGGCAATGGATGTACGGTAACCGACTCTCCGGCGAGTTGGGGGTTTGAAAGATTTCCTCGTAGTGGCTAATGCAAACAAGCAGGGGGGTTTTGTTATCTGTCCATGTGTTAACTGTAAGAATCAGAAGGGTTACTCTTCCTCAAGAGATGTTCACATGCACCTGCTTCGGCACGGTTTCATGCCAAGCTATAATTGTTGGACCAAGCATGGAGAAAGAGGGGTTATAATGGAAGAAGATGAAGAAGGGGATGATTTCATCGATGAAAGCTATCTTGCTCATTTCGGTGATACTTTCATGGAGGATGCTGAAGGTGAAGGGGAAGGTGAAGGGGAAGGTGAAGAAGAGGCACGTGATGAGCCCGTTGATGATCTTGGTCGGACCATTGCTGATGCACGGAGACGCTGCGAAACTGAAAAGGAGAGGGAGAATTTGGATCGCATGTTAGAGGATCACAGAAAGGCGCTGTACCCCGGATGCGATGATGGTCTGAAAAAGCTGGGCTGCACACTGGATTTGCTGAAATGGAAGGCACATGCAGGTGTAGCTGACTCGGCATTTGAAAACTTGCTGAAAATGTTGAAGAATATGTTTCCAAAGAATAACGAGTTGCCCGCCAGTACGTACAAAGCAAAGAAGGTTGTCTGCCCTCTAGGTTTAGAGGTTCTGAAGATACATGCATGCATCAACGACTGCATCCTCTACCGCGGTGAATACGAGAATTTGAATGAATGCCCGGTATGCACTGCATTGCGTTATAAGATCAGAGGCGTTGATCCTGGTGACGATGTTGAGGGCCAGAAACCCAGGAAGAGGGTTCCCGCCAAGGTGATGTGGTATGCTCCTATAATACCACGGTTGAAACGTCTGTTCAAGAACAAAGAGCATGCCAAGTTGTTGCGATGGCACAAAGAGGACCGTAAGTCGGACGGGGAGTTGAGACACCCCGCAGATGGAACGCAATGGAGAAAGATCGACAGAGAGTTCAAAGATTTTGCAGCTGACGCAAGGAACATTAGATTTGGTCTAAGTACGGATGGCATGAATCCTTTTGGCGAGCAGAGCTCCAGCCATAGCACCTGGCCCGTGACTCTATGCATCTACAACCTTCCTCCTTGGTTGTGCATGAAGCGGAAGTTCATTATGATGCCAGTGCTCATCCAAGGTCCGAAGCAACCCGGCAACGACATCGATGTGTACCTAAGGCCATTAGTTGATGAACTTTTACAGCTGTGGGGCAGACCTGGTGTCTGTGTGTGGGATGAGCACAAAGAAGAGGAATTTGACCTACGAGCGTTGCTTTTCGTAACCATCAACGATTGGCCTGCTCTTAGTAAGCTTTCGGGACTTTCAAATAAGGGATACAATGCATGCACACATTTCTTACATGAGACTGAAAGTGTACATTTGCCAAATTGTAAGAAGAACGTGTACCTTGGGCATCGTCGATTTCTTCCGAAAATTCATCCAGTAAGAAAGAAAGGCAAGCATTACAACGGCAAGGCAGATCACCGGCTGAAGCCTGCGGAACACACTGGTGCTGAGGTATTTGATATGGTCAAGGATTTGAAAGTCATCTTTGGAAAGGGTCCTGGCGGACAATCGGTTCGAAGGGAGGCCGACGGGCATGCAGCCATGTGGAAGAAGAAATCTATATTCTGGGAGCTAGAATATTGGAAAGTCCTAGAAGTCCGCTCTGCAATCGACGTGATGCACGTTACGAAGAATATTTGCGTGAACCTCCTAAGCTTCTTGGGCGTGTATGGGAAGACAAATGATACAAAGGAAGCACGGCAGGACCAGCAACGTTTGAAAGACCCTGATGACCGGCATCCGGAATGGTTTCAAGGTCGTGCCAGCTACGCTCTGACCAAAGAAGAGAAGGTCATCTTTTTTGAATGCCTGAGCAGTATGAAGGTCCCGTCTGGATTCTCGTCCAATATAAAGGGAATAATAAACATGGCGGAGAAAAAGTTCCAAAACCTGAAGTCTCACGACTGCCACGTGATTATGACGCAATTGCTTCCGATTGCTTTGAGGGGGCTCCTGCCGGAAAATGTTCGAGTAGCCATTGTGAAGCTATGTGCATTCCTCAATGCAATCTCTCAGAAGGTAATCAATCCAGAAGTTCTACCACGGTTACAGAATGATGTGATCCAATGTCTTGTCAGTTTAGAGTTGGTGTTCCCGCCATCCTTCTTCAATATTATGACGCACCTCCTGGTTCACCTAGTGGATGAGTGATACGCGTTCAACACGCGTCCGTTGGGAACCCCAAGAGGAAGGTGTGATGCGTACAACGGCAAGTTTTCCCTCGGTATGAAACCAAGGTTTATCGAACCAGTAGGAGCCAAGAAGCACGTTGAAGGTTGATGGCGGCGGGATGTAGTGCGGCGCAACACCAGGGATTCCGGCGCCAACGTGGAACCTGCACAACACAACCAAAGTACTTTGCCCCAACGAAACAGTGAGGTTGTCAATCTCACCGGCTTGCTGTAACAAAGGATTAGATGTATAGTGTGGATGATGATTGTTTGCAGAAAACGAGAGCAAGATGTGCAAGAGATTGTATTTCAGTATAGAGAATTGGACCGGGGTCCACAGTTCACTAGAGGTGTCTCTCCCATAAGATAAACAGCATGTTGGGTGAACAAATTACAGTTGGGCAATTGACAAATAAAGAGGGCATGACCATGCACATACATATTATGATGAGTATTGTGAGATTTAATTGGGCATTACGACAAAGTACATAGACCGCTATCCAGCATGCATCTATGCCTAAAAAGTCCACCTTCAGGTTATCATCCGAACCCCCTCCAGTATTAAGTTGCTAACAACAGACAATTGCATTAAGTATTGCGCGTAATGTAATCAGTGACTATATCCTCGAACATAGCACTAATGTTTTATCCCTAGTGGCAACAGCACATCCATAATCTTAGAGATTTCTGTCACTTCCCGCATTCACGGAGACATGAACCCACTATCGAGCATAAATACTCCCTCTTGGAGTTACAAGCATCTACTTGGCCAGAGCATCTACTAGTAACGGAGAGCATGCAAGATCATAAACAACACATAGACATAACTTTGATAATCAACATAACAAGTATTCTCTATTCATCGGATCCCAACAAACGCAACATATAGAATTACAGATAGATGATCTTGATCATGTTAGGCAGCTCACAAGATCCGACAATGAAGCACAATGGGGAGAAGACAACCATCTAGCTACTGCTATGGACCCATAGTCCAGGGGTAGACTACTCACACATCACACCGGAGGCGACCATGGCGGCGTAGAGTCCTCCGGGAGATGATTCCCCTCTCCGGCAGGGTGCCGGATGCGATCTCCTGAATCCCCCGAGATGGGATTGGCGGCGGCGGCGTCTCTGGAAGGTTTTCCGTATCGTGGCTCTCGGTACTGGGGGTTTCGCGACGGAGGCTTTAAGTAGGCGGAAGGGCAGGTCAGGAGGCGGCACGAGGGGCCCACACCACAGGGCCGCGCGGCCAAGGGGGGGGGGGCGCCGCCCTAGGGTGTGGCCACCTCGTGGCCCCACTTCGTCTCCTCGTCGGTCTTCTGGAAGCTTCGTGGCAAAATAGGACCCTGGGCGTTGATTTCGTCCAATTCCGAGAATATTTCCTTACTAGGATTTCTGAAACCAAAAACAGCAGAAAACAAAGAATCGGCACTTCGGCATCTTGTTAATAGGTTAGTTCCAGAAAATGCACGAATATGACATAAAGTGTGCATAAAACATGTAGATAACATCAATAATGTGGCATGGAACATAAGAAATTATCGATACGTCGGAGACGTATCAGCATCCCCAAGCTTAGTTCTGCTCGTCCCGAGCAGGTAAAACGATAACAAAGATAATTTCTGGAGTGACATGCCATCATAACCTTGATCATACTATTTGTAAAGCATATGTAGTGAATGCAGCGATCAAAACAATGTATATGACATGAGTAAACAAGTGAATCATATAGCAAAGACTTTCATGAATAGTACTTCAAGACAAGCATCAATAAGTCTTGCATAAGAGTTAACTCATAAAGCAATAATTCAAAGTAAAGGCATTGAAGCAACACAAAGGAAGATTAAGTTTCAGCGGTTGCTTTCAACTTATAACATGTATATCTCATGGATATTGTCAACATAGAGTAATATAACAAGTGCAATATGCAAGTATGTAGGAATCAATGCACAGTTCACACAAGTGTTTGCTTCTTGAGGTGGAGAGAAATAGGTGAACTGACTCAACAATGAAAGTAAAAGAATGGTCCTCCATAGAGGAAAAGCATCGATTGCTATATTTGTGCTAGAGCTTTGATTTTGAAAACATGAAACAATTTTGTCAACGGTAGTAATAAAGCATATGTATCATGTAAATTATATTTTATAAGTTGCAAGCCTCATGCATAGTATACTAATAGTGCCCGCACCTTGTCCTAATTAGCTTGGACTACCGGATCATCACAATGCACATGTTTTAACCAAGTGTCACAAAGGGGTACCTCTATGCCGCCTGTACAAAGGTCTAAGGAGAAAGCTCGCATTGGATTTCTCGCTATTGATTATTCTCAACTTAGACATCCATACCGGGACAACATAGACAACAGATAATGGACTCCTCTTTTATGCATAAGCATGTAACAACAATTAATAATTTTCTCATATGAGATTGAGGATATTGTCCAAAACTGAAACTTCCACCATGGATCATGGCTTTAGTTAGCGGCCCAATGTTCTTCTCTAACAATATGCATGCTTAACCATAAGGTGGTAAATCTCTCTTACTTCAGACAAGACGGACATGCATAGCAACTCACATGAAATTCAACAAAGAGTAGTTGATGGCGTCCCCAGTGAACATGGTTATCGCACAACAAGCAACTTAATAAGAGATAAAGTGCATAAGTACATATTCAATACCACAATAGTTTTTAAGCTATTTGTCCCATGAGCTATATATTGCAAAGGTGAATGATGGAATTTTAAAGGTAGCTGATACGTCTCCGACGTATCGATAATTTCTTATGTTCCATGCCACATTATTGATGTTATCTACATGTTTTATGCACACTTTATGTCATATTCGTGCATTTTCTGGAACTAACCTATTAACAAGATGCCGAAGTGCCGATTCTTTTTCTGCTGTTTTTGGTTTCAGAAATCCTAGTAAGGAAATATTCTCGGAATTGGACGAAATCAAAGCCCAGGGGCCTATTTTTCCACGGAGCTTCCAGAAGACCGAAGAACACACGAAGTGGGGCCACGAGGTGGCGAGACCACCTGGCGGCGCGGCCCAGGGGGGGCCCGCGCCGCCCTATGGTTCTGCCCCCTCGTCTGGCCCCCGACTCTGCCCTTCCGCCTACTTAAAGCCTCCGTGACGAAAACCCCAGTACCGAGAACCACGATACGGAAAACCTTCCAGAGACGCCGCCGCCGCCGATCCCATCTCGGGGGATCCAGGAGATCGCCTCCGGCACCCTGCCGGAGAGGGGAATCATCTCCCGGAGGACTCTACGCCGCCATGGTCGCCTCCGGTGTGATGTGTGAGTAGTCTACCCCTGGACTATGGGTCCATAGCAGTAGCTAGATGGTTGTCTTCTCCCCATTGTGCTATCATTGTCGGATCTTGTGAGCTGCCTATCATGATCAAGATCATCTATATGTAATTCTATATGTTGCGTTTGTTGGGATCCGATGAATAGAGAATACTTGTTATGTTGATTATCAAAGTTATGCTTATGTGTTGTTTATGATCTTGCATGCTCTCCGTTACTAGTAGATGCTCTGGCCAAGTAGATGCTTGTAACTCCAAGAGGGAGTATTTATGCTCGATAGTGGGTTCATGCCGCATTGACACAGGACAAGTGAGAAAGTTCTAAGGTTGTGTTGTGCTGTTGCCACTAGGGATAAAACATTGATGCTATGTCTAAGGATGTAGTTGTTGATTACATTACGCACCATACTTAATGCAATTGTCTGTTGCTTTGCAACTTAATACTGGAAGGGGTTCGGATGATAACCTGAAGGTGGACTTTTTAGGCATAGATGAAGTTGGATGGCGGTCTATGTACTTTGTCGTAATGCCCAATTAAATCTCACTATACTCATCATGATATGTATGTGCATGGTCATGCTCTCTTTATTTGTCAATTGCCCAACTGTAATTTGTTCACCCAACATGCTGTTCGTCTTATGGGAGAGACACCTCTAGTGAACTGTGGACCCCGGTCCAATTCTCTTTACTGAAATACAATCTACTGCAATACTTGTTCTACTGTTTTCTGCAAACAATCATCTTCCACACAATACGGTTAACTCTTTGTTACAGCAAGCCAGTGAGATTGACAACCTCACTGTTTCGTTGGGGCAAAGTATCTTGGTTGTGTTGTGCAGGTTCCACGTTGGCGCCGGAATCCCTGGTGTTGCGCCGCACTACATCTCGCCGCCATCAACCTTCAACGTGCTTCTTGGCTCCTCCTGGTTCGATAAACCTTGGTTTCTTTCTGAGGGAAAACTTGCTGCTGTGCGCATCATACCTTCCTCTTGGGGTTGCCCAACGAACGTGTGAAATACACGCCATCAAGCTCTTTTTCTGGCGCCGTTGCCGGGGAGATCAAGACACGCTGCAAGGGGAGTCTCCACTTCTCAATCTCTTTACTTTGTTTTTGTCTTGCTTAGTTTTATTTACTACTTTGTTTGCTGCACTAAATCAAAATACAAAAAAATTAGTTGCTAGTTTTACTTTACTTGTTATCTTGTTTGCTATATCGAAAACACAAAAAAAAATTAGTTTACTTGCATTTACTTTATCTAGTTTGCTTTATTTACTGTTGCTAAAATGGCCAACGCTGAAAATACTAAGTTGTGTGACTTCACAACCACAAATAATAATGATTTCTTATGTACACCTATTGCTCCACCTGCTACTACAGCAGAATTCTTTGAAATTAAACCTGCTTTACTGAATCTTGTCATGAAAGATCAATTTTCTGGAATTAGTTCTGATGATGCTGCTGCCCATCTTAATAATTTTGTTGAATTATGTGAAATGCAAAAATATAAAGATGTAGATGGTGATATTATTAAACTAAAATTGTTCCCTTTCTCATTAAGAGGAAGAGCTAAAGATTGGTTGCTATCTCTGCCTAAGAATAGTATTGATTCATGGACTAAATGCAAGGATGCCTTTATTGGTAGATATTATCCCCCTGCTAAAATTATATCTTTGAGGAGTAGCATAATGAATTTTAAACAATTAGATACTGAACATGTTGCTCAAGCTTGGGAAAGAATGAAATCTCTGGTTAAAAATTGCCCAACCCATGGACTGACTACTTGGATGATCATCCAAACCTTCTATGCAGGACTAAATTTTTCTTCACGGAATTTATTGGATTCAGCTGCTGGAGGTACCTTTATGTCCATCACTCTTGGTGAAGCAACAAAGCTTCTTGATAATATGATGATCAACTACTCTGAATGGCACACGGAAAGAGCTCCACAAGGTAAGAAGGTAAATTCTGTCAAGAAACCTCTTCCTTGAGTGATAAGATTGATGCTATTATGTCTATGCTTGTGAATGATAGGACTAATATTGATCCTAATAATGTTCCATTAGCTTCATTGGTTGCACAAGAAGAACATGTTGATGTAAACTTCATTAAAAATAATAATTTCAACAACAATGCTTACCGGAACAATTCTAGTAACAACTATAGGCCATATCCTTATAATAATGGCAACGGCTATGGTAATTCTTATGGGAATTCTTACAACAATAATAGGAATTCACCCCCTGTACTTGAAGCCATGCTTAAAGAATTTATTAGTACACAAACTGCTTTTAACAAATCTGTTGAAGAAAAGCTTGGGAAAATTGATATACTTGCTTCTAAAGTCGATAGTCTTGCTGCTGATGTTGATCTTTTGAAATCAAAAGTTTTGCCTAATGAGAATCATCATAATAAAATTACTACTACAGCAAATGCCATTCAAGTTAGAATTAATGAGAATATAAGATTAATGGCTGAACTGCGTGCTAGGTGGGATAGAGAAGAAAATGAAAAACTAGCTAAAGAGAAGAATATAGCTAAAGTTTGGACTATTACCACCACTAGTAATGCTAATGCTACACATGTTGCTGCACCTCCTACTCATACTAATAAAAGAATTGGTGTTAGCAATGTTTCCACTTCGAATGCAAAGCGCGAAAAACTGCCTGAAACTGCTAAAATTGCTGAAACTGCTCATGATAAAGCTGCTGAAATTTTTTCCAACATTGGGGATGATGATCCCATTGCTTTAGATTATAATGGTTTGAATTTTGATGATTGCCACATCTCTGAAGTTATAAAGTTCTTGCAAAAACTTGCTAAAAGTCCTAATGCTAGTGCTATAAATTTGGCTTTCACGCATCATATTACAAATGCTCTCATAAAAGCTAGAGAAGAGAAACTAGAGCGCGAAGCCTCTATTCCTAAAAAGCTAGAGGATGGTTGGGAGCCCATCATTAAGATGAAGATTAAAGATTTTGATTGTAATGCTTTATGTGATCTTGGTGCAAGTATTTCTGTTATGCCTAAGAAAATTTATAATATGCTTGACTTGCCACCGCTGAAAAATTGTTATTTGGATGTTAATCTTGCTGATCATTCTACAAAGAAACCTTTGGGTAAAGTTGATAATGTTCGCATTACCATTAACAATAACCTTGTCCCTGTTGATTTTGTTGTCTTGGATATTGAATGCAATGCATCTTGTCCCATTATATTGGGAAGACCTTTTCTTCGAACTGTTGGTGCTATCATTGATATGAAGGAAGGTAATATAAAATATCAATTTCCTCTCAAGAAAGGTATGGAACACTTCCCTAGAAAGAGAATGAAGGTACCTTTTGATTCTATTATGAGAACAAATTATGATGTTGACACTTTATCTCTTGATAATACTTGATACACACTTTCTGCGCCTAGCTGAAAGGCGTTAAAGAAAAGCGCTTATGGGAGACAACCCATGTTTTTACCTACAGTACTTTGTTTTTATTTTGTGTCTTGGAAGTTGTTTACTACTGTAGCAACCTCTCCTTATCTTAGTTTTGTGTTTTGTTGTGCCAAGTTAAGCCGTTGATAGAAAAGTAAGTACTAGATTTGGATCACTGCACAGTTACAGATTTCTTTGCTGTCACGAATCTGGGTCCACCTCCCTGTAGGTAACTCAGAAAATTATGTCAATTTACGTGTGTGATCCTCAGATATGTACGCAACTTTCATTCAATTTGAGCATTTTCATCTGAGCAAGTCTGGTGCCATTTTAAAATTCGTCAATACGAACTGTTCTGTTTTGACAGATTCTGCCTTTTATTTCGCATTGCCTCTTTCGCTATGTTGGATGAATTTCTTTGATCCATTAATGTCCAGTAGCATTATGCAATGTCCAGAAGTGTTAAGAATGATTGTGTCACCTCTGAATATGTCAATTTATATTGTGCACTAACCCTCTAATGAGTTGTTTCGAGTTTGGTGTGGAGGAAGTTTTCAAGGATCAAGAGAGGAGTATGATGCAACATGATCAAGGAGAGTGAAAGCTCTAAGCTTGGGGATGCACCCGGTGGTTCACCCCTGCATATATCAAGAAGACTCAAGCGTCTAAGCTTGGGGATGCCCAAGGCATCCCCTTCTTCATCGACAACATTATCAGGTTCCTCCCCTGAAACTATATTTTTATTCCATCACATCTTATGTGCTTTTTCTTGGAGCGTCGGTTTGTTTTTGTTTTTGTTTTGTTTGAATAAAATGGATCCTAGCATTCACTTTATGGGAGAGATACACGCTCCGCTGTAGCATATGGACAAGTATGTCCTTGGTTTCTACTCATAGTATTCATGGCGAAGTTTCTCCTTCGTTAAATTGTTATATGGTTGGAATTGGAAAATGATACATGTAGTAATTGCTATAAATGTTTTGGGTAATGTGATACTTGGCAATTGTTGTGCTCATGTTTAAGCTCTTGCATCATATGCTTTGCACCCATTAATGAAGAAATACATAGAGCATGCTAAAATTTGGTTTGCATATTTGGTTTCTCTAAGGTCTAGATAATTTCTAGTATTGAGTTTGAACAACAAGGAAGATGGTGTAGAGTCTTATAATGTTTTCAATATGTCTTTTATGTGAGTTTTGCTGCACCGGTTCATCCTTGTGTTTGTTTCAAATAAGCCTTGCTAGCCTAAACCATTGTATCGAGAGGGAATACTTCTCATGCATCCAAAATACTTGAGCCAACCACTATGCCATTTGTGTCCACCATACCTACCTATGCTACATGGTATTTTCCAGCCATTCCAAAGTAAATTGCTTGAGTGCTACCTTTAAAATTCCATCATTCACCTTTGCAATATATAGCTCATGGGACAAATAGCTTAAAAACTATTGTGGTATTGAATATGTAATTATGCACTTTATCTCTTATTAAGTTGCTTGTTGTGCGATAACCATGTTTACTGGGGAACGCCATCAACTCATTGTTGGATTTCATGTGAGTTGCTATGCATGTTCGTCTTGTCTGAAGTAAGGGCGATCTACTCTGAGTTGAATGGTTTGAGCATGCATATTGTGAGAGAAGAACATCGGGCCGCTAACCGAAGCCATGTTCCATGGTGGAAGTTTCAGTTTTGGACAAACATCCTCAATTCTCTAATGAGAAAATAATTAATTGTTGTTGAATGCTTAAAGCATTAAAAGAGGAGTCCATTATCTGTTGTCTATGTTGTCCCGGTATGGATGTCTAAGTTGAGAATAATCAATAGCGAGAAATCCAAATGCGAGCTTTCTCCTTAGACCTTTGTACAAAGTGGCATAGAGGTACCCCTTTGTGATACTTGGTTAAAGCATATGTATTGCGGTGATAATCCAGGTAGTCCAAGCTAATTAGGACAAGGTGCGGGCACTATTAGTACACTATGCATGAGGCTTGCAACTTATAAGATATAATTTACATGATGCATATGCTTTATTACTACCGTTGACAAAATTGTTTCATGTTTTCAAAATCAAAGCTCTAGCACAAATATAGCAATCGATGCTTTTCCTCTATGAGGACCATTCTTTTACTTTCAATGTTGAGTCAGTTCACCTATTTCTCTCCACCTCAAGAAGCAAACACTTGTGTGAACTATGCATTGATTCCTACATACTTGCTTATTGCACTTATTATATTACTCTATGTTGACAATATCCATGAGATATACATGTTACAAGTTGAAAGCAACCGCTGAAACTTAATCTTCTTTTGTGTTGCTTCAATACCTTTACTTTGAATTATTGCTTTATGAGTTAACTCTTATGCAAGACTTATTGATGCTTGTCTTGAAGTGCTATTCATGAAAAGTCTTTGCTATATGATTCACTTGTTTACTCATGTCATACACATTGTTTTGATCGCTGCATTCACTACATATGCTTTACAAATAGTATGATCAAGATTATGATGGCATGTCACTCCAGAAATTATCTGTGTTATCGTTTTACCTGCTCGGGACGAGCAGAACTAAGCTTGGGGATGCTGATACGTCTCCGACGTATCGATAATTTCTTATGTTCCATGCCACATTATTGATGTTATCTACATGTTTTATGCACACTTTATGTCATATTCGTGCATTTTCTGGAACTAACCTATTAACAAGATGCCGAAGTGCCGATTCTTTGTTTCTGCTGTTTTTGGTTTCAGAAATCCTAGTAAGGAAATATTCTCGGAATTGGACGAAATCAAAGCCCAGGGGCCTATTTTTCCACGGAGCTTCCAGAAGACCGAAGAACACACGAAGTGGGGCCACGAGGTGGCGAAACCACCTGGCGGCGCGGCCCAGGGGGGGCCCGCGCCGCCCTATGGTTCTGCCCCCTCGTCTGGCCCCCGACTCTGCCCTTCCGCCTACTTAAAGCCTCCGTGACGAAAACCCCAGTACCGAGAACCACGATACGGAAAACCTTCCAGAGACGCCGCCGCCGCCGATCCCATCTCGGGGGATCCAGGAGATCGCCTCCGGCACCCTGCCGGAGAGGGGAATCATCTCCCGGAGGACTCTACGCCGCCATGGTCGCCTCCGGTGTGATGTGTGAGTAGTCTACCCCTGGACTATGGGTCCATAGCAGTAGCTAGATGGTTGTCTTCTCCCCATTGTGCTATCATTGTCGGATCTTGTGAGCTGCCTATCATGATCAAGATCATCTATATGTAATTCTATATGTTGCGTTTGTTGGGATCCGATGAATAGAGAATACTTGTTATGTTGATTATCAAAGTTATGCTTATGTGTTGTTTATGATCTTGCATGCTCTCCGTTACTAGTAGATGCTCTGGCCAAGTAGATGCTTGTAACTCCAAGAGGGAGTATTTATGCTCGATAGTGGGTTCATGCCTGCATTGACACAGGACGGTGATGAAAGTTCTAAGGTTGTGTTGTGCTGTTGCCACTAGGGATAAAACATTGATGCTATGTCTAAGGATGTAGTTGTTGATTACATTACGCACCATACTTAATGCAATTGTCTGTTGCTTTGCAACTTAATACTGGAAGGGGTTCGGATGATAACCTGAAGGTGGACTTTTTAGGCATAGATGAAGTTGGATGGCGGTCTATGTACTTTGTCGTAATGCCCAATTAAATCTCACTATACTCATCATGATATGTATGTGCATGGTCATGCTCTCTTTATTTGTCAATTGCCCAACTGTAATTTGTTCACCCAACATGCTATTCGTCTTATGGGAGAGACACCTCTAGTGAACTGTGGACCCCGGTCCAATTCTCTTTACTGAAATACAATCTACTGCAATACTTGTTCTACTGTTTTCTGCAAACAATCATCTTCCACACAATACGGTTAACTCTTTGTTACAGCAAGCCGGTGAGATTGACAACCTCACTGTTTCGTTGGGGCAAAGTATCTTGGTTGTGTTGTGCAGGTTCCACGTTGGCGCCGGAATCCCTGGTGTTGCGCCGCACTACATCTCGCCGCCATCAACCTTCAACGTGCTTCTTGGCTCCTCCTGGTTCGATAAACCTTGGTTTCTTTCTGAGGGAAAACTTGCTGCTGTGCGCATCATACCTTCCTCTTGGGGTTGCCCAACGAACGTGTGAAATACACGCCATCAGTAGCACTCAAGCAATTTACTTTGGAATGGCGGAAAATACCATGTAGTAGGTAGGTATGGTGGACACAAATGGCATAGTGGTTGGCTCAAGTATTTTGGATGCATGAGAGGTAATCCCTCTCGATACAAGGTTTAGGCTAGCAAGGCTTATTTGAAACAATCACAAGGATGAACCGGTGCAGCAAAACTCACATAAAAGACATATTGAAAACATTATAAGACTCTACACCGTCTTCCTTGTTGTTCAAACTCAATACTAGAAATTATCTAGACCTTAGAGAGACCAAATATGCAAACCAAATTTTAGCATGCTCTATGTATTTCTTCATTAATGGGTGCAAAGTATATGATGCAAGAGCTTAAACATGAGCACAACAATTGCCAAGTATCACATTATCTAAGACATTATAGCAAATTACTACATGTATCATTTTCCAATTCCAACCATATAACAATTTAACGAAGAAGAAACTTCGCCATGAATAGTATGAGTAGAAACTAAGGACATACTTGTCCATATGCTACAGCGGAGCGTGTCTCTCTCCCACAAAGTGAATGCTAGGATCCATTTTATTCAAACAAAACAAAAAACAAAAACAAACCGACGCTCCAAGCAAAGCACATAAGATGTGATGGAATAAAAATATAGTTTCAGGGGAGGAACCTGATAATGTTGTCGATGAAGAAGGGGATGCCTTGGGCATCCCCAAGCTTAGACGTTTGAGTCTTCTTGATATATGCAGGGGTGAACCACCGGGGCATCCCCAAGCTTAGAGCTTTCACTCTCCTTGATCATGTTGCATCATACTCCTCTCTTGATCCTTGAAAACTTCCTCCACACCAAACTTAGAACAACTCATTAGAGGGTTAGTGACAATAAAAATTAATATGTTCAGAGGTGACACAATCATTCTTAACACTTCTGTACATTGCATAAAGCTACTGGACATTAATGGATCAAAGAAATTCATCCAACATAGCAAAAGAGGCAATGCGAAATAAAAGGCAGAATCTGTCAAAACAGAACAGTTCGTATTGACGAATTTTATCGAGGCACAGACTTGCTCAAATGAAAATGCTCAAATTGAATGAAAGTTGCGTACATATCTGAGGATCACTCACGTAAATTGGCATAATTTTCTGAGTTACCTACAGAGAAAACAGCCCAGATTCGTGACAGCAAAGAAATCTGTTTCTGCGCAGTAATCCAAATCTAGTATGAACTTTTCTATCAACGACTTTACTTGGCACAATAAAACACTAAACTAAGATAAGGAGAGGTTGCTACAGTAGTAAACAACTTCCAAGACACAAAATAAAAACAAAGTACTGTAGCAAAATAACATGGGTTGTCTCCCAAGAAGTTCTTTCTTTATAGCCATTAAGATGGGCTCAGCAGTTTTAATGATGCACTCGCAAGAAATAGTATTTGAAGCAAAAGAGAGCATCAAGAGGCAAATTCAAAACACATTTAAGTCTAAAATGCTTCCTATGCATAGGAATCTTGTAAATAAACAAGTTCATGAAGAGCAAAGTAACAAGCACAGGAAGATAAAACAAGTGTAGCTTCAAAAATTTCAGCACATAGAGAGGTGTTTTAGTAACATGAAAATTTTTACAACCATATTTTCCTCTCTCATAATAATTTTCAGTAGCATCATGAGCAAAATCAACAATGTAACTATCACATAAAGCATTCTTATCATGAGTCTCATGCATAAAATTATTACTCTCCACATAAGCATAATCAATTTTATTAGTTGTAGTGGGAGCAAATTCAACAAAGTGGCTATCATCATATATAGGAGGCATATTGTAATCATAAAAGAAAATTTTCTCCTCAATGCTTGGGGGACTAAGAAGATCATGCTCATCAGAGCCAGCTTCCCCAAGCTTAGAATTTTCCATAGCATTAGCAACAATGGTGTTCAAAGCATTCATAGTAATAACATTCCCATTAGCATGCATATAAAGTTCCATGAGTTTTTTAATTCTCTCTTCAAACACATCATGTCCTAATTCAAGATAAAGTTCATAAAGATCTCTCATATTTTTGTTGTTTTCCATTATGCTTAACTAGTGAAATAAAAACATGCATGATATTAAGTAAAGTAAAACAAGTAACTAATTTTTTTGTGTTTTTGATATAGCAAACAAGATAGCAAATAAAGTAAAACTAGCAACTAATTTTTTGTATTTTGATTTAGTGCAGCAAACAAAGTAGTAAATAAAACTAAGCAAGACAAAAACAAAGTAAAGAGATTGGGATGTGGAGACTCCCCTTGCAGCGTGTCTTGATCTCCCCGGCAACGGCGCCAGAAAAAGAGCTTGATACGCGTTCAACACGCGTCCGTTGGGAACCCCAAGAGGAAGGTGTGATGCGTACAGCGGCAAGTTTTCCCTCAGTATGAAACCAAGGTTTATCGAACCAGTAGGAGCCAAGAAGCACGTTGAAGGTTGATGGCGGCGGGATGTAGTGCGGCGCAACACCAGGGATTCCGGCGCCAACGTGGAACCTGCACAACACAACCAAAGTACTTTGCCCCAACGAAACAGTGAGGTTGTCAATCTCACCGGCTTGCTGTAACAAAGGATTAGATGTATAGTGTGGATGATGATTGTTTGCAGAAAACAGTAGAACAGTATTGTAGTAGATTGTATTTCAGTATAGAGAATTGGACCGGGGTCCACAGTTCACTAGTGGTGTCTCTCCCATAAGATAAACAGCATGTTGGGTGAACAAATTACAGTTGGGCAATTGACAAATAAAGAGGGCATGACCATGCACATACATATTATGATGAGTATTGTGAGATTTAATTGGGCATTACGACAAAGTACATAGACCGCTATCCAGCATGCATCTATGCCTAAAAAGTCCACCTTCAGGTTATCATCCGAACCCCCTCCGGTATTAAGTTGCTAACAACAGACAATTGCATTAAGTATTGCGCGTAATGTAATCAGTGACTATATCCTCGAACATAGCACTAATGTTTTATCCCTAGTGGCAACAGCACATCCATAATCTTAGAGATTTCTGTCACTTCCCCAGATTCACGGAGACATGAACCAACTATCGAGCATAAATACTCCCTCTTGGAGTTACAAGCATCTACTTGGCCAGAGCATCTACTAGTAACGGAGAGCATGCAAGATCATAAACAACACATAGACATAACTTTGATAATCAACATAACAAGTATTCTCTATTCATCGGATCCCAACAAACGCAACATATAGAATTACAGATAGATGATCTTGATCATGTTAGGCAGCTCACAAGATCCGACAATGAAGCACAATGGGGAGAAGACAACCATCTAGCTACTGCTATGGACCCATAGTCCAGGGGTAGACTACTCACACATCACTCCGGAGGCGACCATGGCGGCGTAGAGTCCTCCGGGAGATGATTCCCCTCTCCGGCAGGGTGCCGGAGGCGATCTCCTGAATCCCCCGAGATGGGATTGGCGGCGGCGGCGTCTCTGGAAGGTTTTCCGTATCGTGGCTCTCGGTACTGGGGGTTTCGCGACGGAGGCTTTAAGTAGGCGGAAGGGCAGGTCAGGAGGCGGCACGAGGGGCCCACACCACAGGGCCGCGCGGCCAAGGGGGGGCCGCGCCGCCCTAGGGTGTGGCCACCTCGTGGCCCCACTTCGTCTCCTCTTCGGTCTTCCGGAAGCTTCGTGGCAAAATAGGACCACAGGCGTTGATTTCGTCCAATTCCGAGAATATTTCCTTACTAGGATTTCGAAACCAAAAACAGCAGAAAACAAGAATCGGCACTTCGGCATCTTGTTAATAGGTTAGTTCCAGAAAATGCACGAATATGACATAAAGTGTGCATAAAACATGTAGATAACATCAATAATGTGGCATGGAACATAAGAAATTATCGATACGTCGGAGACGTATCAATGAGATTTCCATTCCCGGTCCTGTATTTCTACACAATATGTTCCCCTTCGAGAGGTTCATGGGAATATTAAAGAAATATGTTCGTAACCGTGCTAGGCCAGAAGGAAGCATCGTCAAGGGCTATGGAAATGAGG
Source organism: Lolium perenne (assembly GCF_019359855.2). Taxonomy (NCBI): domain Eukaryota; kingdom Viridiplantae; phylum Streptophyta; class Magnoliopsida; order Poales; family Poaceae; genus Lolium; species Lolium perenne. The sequence goes on from NC_067245.2 coordinate 197,322,672, forward strand.
AGGTAATTGAGTTTTGTGTTGACTTTGTTCCTGACCTTAAGCCGATTGGTCTTCCTCGATCGCGGCACGAGGGGAGACTAAGTGGAAAAGGCACGATCGGAAGGAAATCAACGATATGTATGGACGGCCATTCTCTGACTGAAGCACACCACACAGTTCTGACCAATTCCAGCTTGGTGGCTCCGTACTTTGAGAAACACAAGAATATTTTACGCTCGGACAACCCTGGGAAGCCTGAATCCTGGATTAGGAAGGCCCACATGGAGACTTTCGGCAGTTGGTTGATAAAACATTTAATGAATGACGATCATGTTGTAGATCAGCTGTACATGTTGGCCAAGACACCATCTTCGACTATAACGACTTTCCAAGGGTACGAGATAAATGGGAATACATTTTACACGATCGCCCAAGATAAAAAGAGCACTAACCAAAACAGTGGTGTCCGCTTTGATGCAGCAACCGAGAATGGGCAAAAGGTCACATATTATGGTTACATAGAGGAGATATGGGAACTTGACTATGGACCCTCCTTTAAGGTCCCTTTGTTCCGGTGCAAATGGTTCAAGCTAACAGGAGGTGGGGTAAAGGTGGACCAGCAATACGGAATGACAATGGTGGATTTCAACAATCTTGGTTACCTTGACGAGCCATTCGTCCTAGCGAAAGATGTCGCTCAGGTTTTCTATGTGAAGGACATGAGTAGCAAACCGAGGAAACGGAAAGATAAGAAAACGATCAGTACATCATGCGATGATCCAAAGCGCCACATTGTTCTTTCAGGGAAAAGAAACATCGTGGGAGTGGAGGACAAGACATACATGTCAGAAGATTATAATATGTTTGCTGAAATTCCGCCCTTCAAAGTGAACACCGACCCAAGCATTAAGTTAAATGATGAGGATGCTCCATGGATACGGCACAATCGTAAGCAAGCAGGGACACAAGGGAAGAAATGATGTGTAATAATTTATTGTACCAAACTTTGTTGAATGGATCATGTGAATTATATTACCCGTGATGTGTTTGGTGTCCATTTTCGAATGATTCGATTGATTCGAGATAGCACTGATGATACATGAAATTTGGAGTGATTCAGTCATACTCCTGCCTAGGCGTATAATATGCATACTCGTAGTCTTCATAGCCGCCGCCGTTGTACTGGTAGTCGTCGCCTTCTAAGTTGCCGTCGTCGTCGTCGCTGCTGTCGTCGCTGTCGTCGGGCGGCGCTCGTGGCTCGAACTGAGGGTAGCGCAGGCGGGGGATATCGCCGGCCGTGATGTAGTCCATGACGCTCTGCAGAGTCCGGCCGTACCACCATAGCCGATGGCCGGCCTCGTGGAAGTTCCCAGGAGGCAGACCGTCCTCATCATACCTGGCGAGCGCCCTCTCACACCGATTGATGAAGAAGGCGTCCCAAGTATGCTGGTTATCGGGATGCCAGCGGAGATTCATCCGCTGCTCCGGCGTGAGGTCGAGGTAGTAGTGGTTCGTGATGGCCGCCCGGCGCGCAGTACCCTGAGGGACGGGAGGGACCGGCACGCCGCCGGCGCTTAGGCTCCAGCCGGCGGGGACGCGGTAGCTCGGTGGGCAAGGGTAGTTCGAGGCGCAAAGCTCCTCCACCTGCTGGTAGGTTAGAGTGGGTGCGGTGGAAGCCATGAGAGAGTGATGAGAGATTGTAGAGATGTGATAATGCTAGCCAAGCCGGGGTACATATATGTAGTGAGAAATGGCGGGAAAAATGGGAGCGGGAAGACAGGAGGCGGGAAGAAAGTGGCGGGAAGAAAGTGGCGGGAAGAAAGAGGCGGGAAGACAGGGAAGAAATGGCGGGAAGAAGAGGAATCCAGAGCTGGTCATCTAATCTTTAGTCCCGGCTGGTGGGTGCAACCGGGACTAAAGGTGGTATTTTTAACATTTTGAATTGAATTGGTTTTATTTTTATGATTTTTTTGATATATTATTTGTATTTTTAACATTTTGAATTGAATTGGTTTTATTTTTATGATTTTTTGATATATTATTTGTATTTTTAACATTTTGAATTGAATTGGTTTTATTTTTATGATTTTTTTGATATATTATTTGTATTTTTAACATTTTGAATTGAATTGGTTTTATTTTTATGATTTTTTGATATATTATTTGTATTTTTAACATTTTGAATTGAATTGGTTTTATTTTTATGATTTTTTTGATATATTATTTGTATTTTCAACATTTTGAATTGAATTGGTTTTATTTTTATGATTTTTTTGATATATTATTTGTATTTCTAACATTTTGAATTGAATTAGTTTTATTTTTATGAATTTTTTGATATATTATTTGTATTTTTAACATTTTGAATTGAATTGGTTTTATTTTTATGATTTTTTGATATATTATTTGTATTTTTAACATTTTGAATTGAATCGATTTTATTTTTATGATTTTTTTTGATATATTATTTGTATTTTCAACATTTTGAATTGAATTGGTTTTATTTTTATGATTTTTTTGATATATTATTTGTATTTCTAACATTTTGAATTGAATTAGTTTTATTTTTATGAATTTTTTGATATATTATTTGTATTTCCAACATTTTGAAAATGAAAAGAAATTTTGAAAAGGACCTTTAGTCGGCCAACCGCGACTAAAGGTTATTTCCGCGGGAACGCTGGAATTCGGGCGAAAATGCCTTTGATCGCGGTTGGTGTGGCCAACCGCGACTAAAGGGGACCAAAGGGGGCGTCCCTATATAACTGGCGCTGAACGGCCGCGCCGAACAGTTCGCCATTCGTCTTCATCGCGCGCCTGAGGAGAGGAGATCGTCGCCACGCCGCCTGGAGGATCGTCGCACGCCGCCGTACACACGCCGCCGGAGCGAGCCACGCCGTCGTTCGTCTCCGCGCCGCCCTTCTCCTCCCTGCGCCCCTCCTCCTTCTCCGCCCTGCGACGTCCTAGCCGGCCTCTCCGCGTGGTGCTGCTTGGCCGGGGCCGCCGCCGGCCGCCGCACGCCTGTGTGGCGCTCGCGCGCTCGAGCTCTCCGCCTTTCGCCCCCTGCCTCGGCGCGCTCGCCTGCGCCACGCGCCCCTGCCGGCCCGTTCGCCATATGATGGCCGGCGGCGGCGCCGCGCCGCCGCGCGCGTGTATATGTACAGAGAGAGCGATCAGAGAGGCGGCGCCGCCCCGTTCGACCGCGCGCCGCCGGCCACACGCGCACTGCATACATACAGATAGAAGGGAGAGGAAGAGATCGAGAGGGCCGACCGCCGGATTTTTTCTTTTTTATGTTATGTTTGTTATTTTTAATTTTAACTATACTTAACAAAAAAAACTTAAAATTTTGTAATTAACTATAACTTCATATATAAAAACTTAACAAAAAAACTTAAAATTTTGTAATTAACTATAACTTCATATATAAAAACTTAACAAAAACTTAAAGCTGCGGGTACGTGTGTGTCGCGGCATCGGCCGTAGAACGAGCCCGGCCTCCGCGCCGTCGCCGTGCGTGTCGCGGCATCGGCCGTAGAACGAGCCCGGCCTCCGCGCCGTCGCCGCTCTTCCGGCAAGTGGTCACATCCGCCTGCCGCACGACGGACGGCGTGCGCACCGCCGCCCGCAGCTTTAGTTGTACGCGGCCGAGCTTGGCGTGCAAAGCAGCATCGACACGCGCACGACGGCGCCCACCTCGGCATGGGAACGCGCTGCCGCGGTGACCAGCTACCAGCGCGCGCGAGGCCCTCGGAATATTTCTCGGGCTAAAACATTCACAACGCATCCCTGGTTCCTTGGGCCGATTCATCGATTAGTACCACCTCGCGGATTTGCGAACGATGGTTTGTTGGGAAGAGCTATAAGGAGGAGTGTAGCTCGTCTGCGAAAGAACTCAAAATAACTAAAATTTGACTTAACCACCGCGCGTATACGGAGGGGGCCGGCAGCGCTCGTCGCCCCCTCCGTATACGCGCGGTGTTTTTTTTGGGATCGAGAGGGGGCGGCGAGGGTTATGTGTCGTCGGCACCGCCACCACCCTTTCGCCACCGGTTCGCCACCGCCACCGGTCTCTCGGTCACGCGGTCACTGCGAGGTCGATCGTCCGCATATAACACGCGTCCCCCCTCTCGCCTCCCTCGTCGCCCTCTCTCTTTATATGTAGAAGAGATGTGATAATGCATATACACAATTAATTTGTTTTTACTACATGTTTTCAGGACTGACATATGGCGGACGATAGAGCTGACCCGATTATGGACAACTATGATCCGGACGCTGAAGACCATATTTTCGGCATCATAAACGGCGATATTCTATATGTGCCGACCGGACAAGAAGAAGATGATATCTCTTCTTATCTGAACTTTGACGGTGAAGATGAAGGGCGCCGTCAGCAAGATGATGCCGAAGAAACGTCGATAAACGACGATTTTCAATTGGAAGTAGCAACCACCTCCGGCGCCGAGGTATATATATACATTGAGCCTCTGGTGATACAAACTAACTGATTTGAATAAATATGTGTGTACTAACGCGCGCGACTCTCTTTCTTATTTTAGCCCTCGGCCGGATCGTCGAAACAATCGAGTACGTTGTCAAAGCGTGGCGCAACCAAGACGATGAAATAAGGAGAAACATGCACCATCGAGGTTGTCGACAGTAAAACCGGCAGGCCGCTGGAGCCCCGCAAGAACGCCACAGAGTTTGTCAGCCAATGCGGAGCCGTTGTTAGAGACAACGTCTCGATCACCGTCCAGGAGTGGAATCAGCCAAAGAAGGCACGTCTTGGTTTCACTTTTGTCGATAAGAGAACAAAAAAAGATTGCTTCAACAAGCTTATGGAACATTTCGTTCTACCTCCGGAATACCAAAAATTCGATGAGGAGGGTAACAAGATTGAGGAAAACAAGGAGAGGAGGAGGCTAGTCAAACAGTTCGCTCTTCATAAGATGTCCGACGCATTCCGAAAATACAAGCAAAATCTAGCCCATGACTTTGTCAAGCAGAACAAGACTCCGGATTTCAAAGGACAATATGAGAAACTGCAACATGATTGGCCAGAATTTGTGAGGCAAAAGAAATCGGAGCAGTTCCTTCAAATATCGAAAAAAATAAGGAAAATGCGGCTAAGAAGGAGTACAATCATATTATGGGGCCAGGAGGGTATCGCCTTTGGGAGCCTAGGTGGGAGAAGATGGAGAACGAGCTGAGGGCGCGAGGAATCCGTCCAGGTACGGAGGGATGGGACCCAAGGGCCAAAAGCTGGTGGTACGGGCATGGGGGATCGCTGAACCCGGAGACAGGGGAGTGTGTTTACCGGGGCAAAATAATTAAACCCACCCAAAAGCTTATTGAGGCAATGAGGGATGCTCAAGAGGGGAAGATCAAGTTCAACAGAGAGAACGACGCGCTGACAAAAGCCCTCGGGAATCCTGAACACGGAGGACGTGTACGAGGCATGGGGCACATTCCGTGGAAAATAGGGTTCCCCCAGAACGATGACCCGTACGGTTACAGAAGCCGTAAGAGAAAGATGGATCGGGAAGCAGATGTTGTGGCGCGGTTGGCATCGGAAATGGATGTGATGAAGAAAACCGTGAGTGTACTAGTAGCCGAAAGAGATGCAGCTCGGGCGCAGCATGAAGATCATCCATTGGATCTCGGAAGCCAGCAGCGGAGAAGCAGCGTGGCTTCCACGGAGGCCCCACCGGCTGGTGCACCGACGATCGAAATTACTGCACCGGAGCCTCTGGTGGTCGAAATTACTGCACCAGAGCCTCCTCGCTACCCCGTGGACGATATAAAGGAAATGAAAGAATGTCATCTGTATTATCCTATCAGGAACATGTCCATGAAGGTAGCCATCGGCAGTGCTTTACCATGTTTACCTGGAGCACTCCACCACAACAACCCCATTCAAGATGGCTATGCTCGTGTCACGGTAGAGGACATAGTCCAAGGGTTTGAGGACCTGGACATTGACATTGCTACACCTGAAGGGGCGAGAAGACTTGGAGATGTCAAGCGCCAGTTCATTCTATGGCAAAAGAAGTTTATCAAGTTTCTAGGCGAGGCGCCAACAAGTCCACCCCCTACGGTGGTGGTGGTGGCGGTGGCGATGGTGGTGGTGGTGCTTCACCTACACCTCCTTCACGTCAGCCGACGCCGCCCCCCCAATTCACCTCCGGCGGGTAAGCAGCCGCCGCCCCCTAGTCCGCCCCGGGCGGGTAAGCAGACGCCGCCCCCCAATCCACCTCCGGCGAAGAAGCAGAAGCAGCAGTCCTGGAGTATTAACCCGGACCCTTATGTACCTAAGATAACAAAGGTACCGGAGCCATCACTGAAGCCTCTCCCCACGAGGCCTTGGGAACGTAGTGCCGAGGAAGTCGAGGCGGCCGCGACTGCTGAATATGAGAAATGGAAGGCGGGCTGCAAGAAGAAAAGAGAGCCCGAGCCCAAGCCAGTATTTTCTGATGAGCAAAAGAAGTGGGCTATGTCATTTTTGAACACACCGTCCCAAGCCGCGAAGAATCTGCCTGACGACTATGCACGTGAACTTCGTAATCAGGCACGCATGTTCAAGGAGAAGAAAGAGGAGGCCGAGAAAGCGGAATTAAAAAGTAAAAAAAGCGGGAAACGAGTTGCCCAGCTCGGGGAACAAAGTAAACAATCGATTGCCCCGCTTATAGTGACAGCCGCCGGTCCGGATACCCCCGATATCATAGAAGCTGCGGCAGCACAGGGATTGACTGTAACGAGTGCCAGAGAACAAGCGGCCAACTTAGGTATTACTCTTCGTGAACTGTTAGGCCTTGATGAGGCGCCAGTGAAGGAGGTAGTACTTACATATGTGAAGAATGGGCCTCTCGTCGAGCCTGCGCAGGAAGAGGATCTACCTCCACAAATGAAAGGTCTGCTGAAATGGTACAAGGGTTACATAAAAAATAAAAACGCCAAAGATTATATTTATGCGGAAGTTGGATATGAGCATCACTTCAAACATTACTCTGTACAAATTCATCTGAGTGAATTGTTCCAGCTTTTCAATCTGCACGAGCTTGACAAATCTATCATCAGTTGCTACGTTATGTAAGTGATTTATTTCTACCCCATCTCGTTCATATTGCCTGCACAATATATATGTCCTAACTATATTGTTGTGTCCGCTATTATACATGCAGATTGAAGATTAAGGAATGCAGAGTAAGGAACATCCATGATGTTGGGTTCATTGACCCACACATCGTTAATGGCTATACGTTACAGCATCACCCCGCCGACGTGGAGGAAGACCTGTGGCAGTTTCTTACAAAGCAGGAACTCAAAAGTGATATTCTATTTCCTTACCATTTTGGGTGAGTGTTTATGTCTTGAGCACATTCTCTTTTGTTTACTCCATGCATGGTATGTGGCCGGCTAATCGATGAGTTATGCATGACGTACTGTGCATGTATCGTGTCCGCAGGTTCCACTGGATTCTGCTAGTAATTAAAGTTGACAAATCAGAATGTGTCGTCCACGACTCTCTGAATATGGATCCGGCGCTTTGGGCCGACATGAGAAAAATGATTCAAAAGTAATTGTTTTCATTCATTTGCGCTCTATATCGATCGACCTATTTCGTTCATTTCCTAATTAAGCTTCAAGTAATTAACTAATAACTCTCTTGTTCATTTAATTTTCTTTGCCTCGTAGGGTTTGGAGACAGTTCTCAGATACAAAGGTCGGTGAATTCAAAAAAGAGCTACATTTCATGCGGTCAAAGGCTAAGAATGGTGGCGATATTCAGCCACCGGGGACCAATCTATGTGGATACTATGTCTGTGAGATGATCCGGAGATACACCTCTGAGCGTGTTCCGAGTGATCTCAATGCTCAGAGGAATAACCTCCGGATGATGCTTAGTCCAGAAGCTCGCTTCCGACCACTTCAAGAGGAACTAGCTGGATGGTTCAGGAGGGAAGTCCTCGATCCTAAATGAGAACACCATTACGAGGACGTAGAACTATACATGCATTAAATTATGTATGGAAACTTGTTCAAACTTGTATATGGTCATCCGATGATATTGAATATATATTGTATATTCCTCTTGAATTCTTTTTGGTTCTAATTTCAAATTTGTTTGAAATTATACATTCATATGCATGTATGTAGTACCGTAGAATATGTGAAACTCCTTCAAAATTACAATAAAGCACAAAAAAAATAAAACAATACAAATTAAACAGAAAACGGGTTTAGGGGGGGGGGGGGGGGGCAGGTTTAGGGGGGCCTAAAACCCTAAACCTGCGGCGGCCTTTAGTCGCGGTTGGCCAGAAGAACCGCGACTAAAGGTCCTCCGCCCCGACGGTCGCCTGGCGCCCACGTGGACGGGCCTTTAGTCGCGGTTCGTAAGCAACCACGACTAAAGGGGGGGGGGGGGGGGGCTTTAGTCGCGCTAATTTGGTCGTGGTTGCGCAACCGCGACCAATGGCAGTTGCGAACCGCGACCAAAGGCCCTTTTTCCACCGGTGATCCCCTATGGTGTTTTCTATGCAGCCTTTCCCTTGTATTGTATTATGCAAGGAGGCGATCGATCCCAGGACCTGCAAGACAGGAGTGGAGATACTCTACCACTGCACCAGACCCTCCCTTCTTATCCTTATAGTAGAAAAATCCACCCCGCCAATATCTTGCGGATTCATGGTGGTTCAATAAAGGATATTTATGCCCTTGGCGAAACTTGAAGGTCAACCTGCCTCAGTTTGCCAGTGATCCTTTGTTTACAATTAACTCCTTAACGGAGTAGTAGTGTCTGAAGAGATTTAAATCTGGGCGGATCCCCAGATGGCCCTCGCATAACGATAACAAAGTTCGAAATCGCTGTAATACAATTAAGCATAATGTTAGGAAGTTGTAGGCTATACCATGTTAGCAGCTCGACGAAGAAGTCGTTGTACGGTAAAGAAAATCCATGTTCTAGATGTGTTCGGTTCTGGAATTTGGTGGAATGGAATGGAACGGTTCCGCACCCAGCACCCATCCCTGTGTTCGGTTGGAGGGAAGGAACGGAACTAAGTCCTTCCTCAGAAGGGAATATACCCTGTAGATGCGGAACCAAGTCGTTCCACCAATTTGGTGGAATTTGGAGGAACGGCTCGTATCTGTCACCGCGCGGACTGAAAAAGAGGTGAGCTGAACCAAAATCCTGCCATTCCGTTCCGCGTTTTTTCCCGAACCGAACACAGGCACGGAACCATTCCGTTCCTCGCTTTTTCCGAACCGAACACGGGTACGGAACCATTCCGTGACATTGGAATGGAACCATTCCGTTCCATGCATAAGGATTCTCAAACCGAACACATCCTATAGGTCCGTGGTGCCGAACCTCTCATGGCTCGCCTGTGACAAATTGCGAGGACATGGCTTTAATAAAGCCATCAAATTAAATCTAATTCTGAAAACTCGCACGGTCACTACTGGCCCTTCAGTTCTTCGTCTCGCTTCCTTGCTTTGAATTTCTTGGTAGCTTCAGTTAGTTTCTCCATCTTTTCGGGCCTCTTGATTTTCCTTCGGATCTTCCACCTGGCTTTGACCTTCCAGCATAGGTTGTTTGCCGGAAGCTTGTTTAGAGAACAGTAACTGCATGGCTGGAGAGATCGGTGGAGCTTGTGTGGAGAATCGTACAACGAAAGAGCTGAAGAAGACATATCTACAAAAACCATGGTGAAAATCTAAGATATGGTAGAAACAAAAGTAAGAAAATACTAACTAAGCTATCCTCACGAACTCCGGCAAGGAACTCACCAGTAATGGGGGCAACGGCGAGGTTGGAAACCGGTGATGAGGTTTTTGCACGGTGGCTCATTGATGAAGAAGCTCCGACGAAGAATTTGGCGCTGTGGCTTGTCAATAGGGAAGCTCTAGCACGACGGCGCAGAGGTTGAGCTTCGAGCTCCGTGGCAGTGCTGGAGAGGAAGAGGACGCGAATGGAGGAAATGAGCCCTCCCCCGGCGCGGTATTTATAGGGATTGGATGGAGATTCGTGTGTCGCATCCTGTGGTCGCAAGCTGTCCCAAAACCCTAGTGGTAATTTCGCCGCGAAGCATTTTACTGTTTGAATTACCTTATCTAGTGCCGATTTAGGCGGAGCATAAATTTTGCGCAGATTCCGCATAAGTTCATGGTAACTTTCAGCAGAAGACACGCAAATTCCGCGAAGTGGCCGTTGGAAGGAATATTCCACGGATCTAATTGTTCAAACTAGTTTAAGCGGAAACTACCTAACTTTGGGAGTCCTTCGAGATTCTTTGTTGATCCGCCCTGAATATATAAGACGAAGAAAATATGCGACCTGAGCTAGGGGAGGAAGATGCGGATCTTGAAAAACTCCGGAACTATTGTTGGAGATATGCTAAATAGGTATACCCACGTTCTATACCGGTAAACCCAAGTGGCGCTGTCCAATCTGGGTGACGCTAGCCAGATCCATACCAATATAAGTTAGCGGGGTGAATAACTCGTGTCTCACCGCCCGTCCACCTCTCTCTTACACTTTGTGAGCTACTCTATGATATGTGTTTCTCGATCACGGAATGACATTCACTTTTGTCTTCGTGGAGGCAACATGAGGTTATCTCCGTTTATGACGAGGCGATGTGCCACAGTTTGGGCAAGCCTCCTCGAAATAGGCTTTCGCCCCGCTATATTAATATAGCAACCAACCGATACAAGATGGAGATCACCGCTGGGGCAAACAGCACACCAAAGCCCAAAAGAAACAAAAGAAGAAGAGAAAAGAAAACAATGTCGACAAAGCCGGATCAACGAAAACGCTGATGATCCGCAACCGCTGCGCCCTTCGGAGAATTCCTACCACGAACTTAGCTCTCTGAATCACGGCATACCAAAGCAACACCTTCAAGAAGGGATGCGACGATGACGCCGCTGCTGCCCGGATAAAGCATAGGGTTTCCCCCGGTATGCGGAAGGGTTGTGGGGAGGAGGAACCCCGGCGCCCCTCAAGAAGGAATGGCGGCGCCCATGAGCGTCACCGCGTCGGTGTCAGCCATCCGACAAGGATTTCTCCCATCCCCCCAGAGAACCACAACCCAGGACACTTCATCGTGCTCCGCCAACCTCGCCACCCACCAGCATGCGCCACCACGGCCTTGCAATCACCAGCGCCGTCTCACCGTGGCCGACAAAACGAGACCAGCAGGTAGGAAGAGAGCCAGCCAAGAACGATAGACAACGGAATAGCCACCACGCAGGAGGGACCCGCCTCCACCGCCGTCTGCGGTTACCGTCCGGACGCATCAACATGATCACACCAGGCCCAGCTGGCCCGGCCGAGCCCGGGGCTCGTAAAGATCCTGTCGCCGCGCTGCAATATACAGGCTGCCGTCACCGTCGTCGCCAGCTCAAGCCGCCTCTTCCACCCACTGGAGATGGCGCAGACCGGCATGGGGCAGGCCCGCCCCTACCCAGATGGGGCCCAAGTGGCCCAGATCTGAGCATGGAGGGCGCCGCCGCCAGGCTGCACCACCCCGCAGCCAAGCTGCTGCGTCGTCGCCGCCACCCACCCGAAGCCCCGCCGTCCTGGACCGCGCGCCGCCACCGGAGCCGTTGCCGGACGAAGAGCACCGCCGCCGGCAGGGACCGCCCGCGCCATCCCTCCAAGCACGCGGGTAGAAGCAGGACTGCCGCCGCCGGCACCGCGCGGGCTTTGCCCGGCGGCGCACGCCGGCGGCGGCGGCGGGGGAGGAGGAGAGGAGGGCCTAGGCGGGAGAGAGCTAGGGTTCGCCCCGTCGCTCGCGGGGAGCGACAAGAGCGAAACGTTTTTCGGGAGTCAAAGTCCAGTTTGGGCAAGCCTAAGGATGAGGCGACTGATACTTTATAAATCTCAATCGACCGTTTTTTCTCCACGAACTTGAGTTTTAACATTTTTCTTGGGTGGTTGGCCTCCGGTTGGATTTGTGTAGTCCATTGTCGTTTGAACTGTGCGCTTTCAGTTTGTCGTGGGCTTCAAACCATGAAATAGGACGGTAAAGCAAGCAAATACTGAAAACAGTCACAAGCGGGATCACTTGCTACGGTAGAAGGAAAAGAAAGACTAGGTGAAAGTAAAAAAAGTGCAGATCTAAAAAGGCGTATGTTGTATGGACTGTAGCTCCATTACACGTACGTTTTTTTCCGGTTACGTACGGTTGTAACTGGTATTTTTGTTTTTCGATAAAAGGAATATATTAATATTAAAGGATACCAATTACACCCAGCCTCTGCAACTGATATTTTTTATGTTGCACATGTGTTGTAAGTTGTAACTGGTATTTAGCGAGTTACGCAATGAGTTGTAACTCGTACTTTCTAAATTGTGTATGTGCTACACGTAATATTTTTTCAGTTGCCCACATGTTGCAACCGGTATTTCGCGAGTTACATAAGGGTTGCAACTCGTATTTTTTTTAAGTTGCACATTGTCTAGAACTGATGTTTTCTCAGTTGCGCGCGGTCTGCAACTTGTATTTTTGCAGTTGCGCACTGTCTGAAGCTGGTATTTTTGCAGTTGTGCGCAGGTTGTAACTAGTAGTATATTTTTTCAGTTGCGCACGGGGTGAAACTGACATTTTTACGGTTCCGCGCAAGTTGCTACTAGTATTTTTGAGTTGCGCACAGGTTGCAACTTTTATTTCGTCAGTTGTGCACATGTTGCAACTCGTAGTTTACGAATTACGTACGAGTTGCAACTAGTATTTCCTCAGTTGATCCTGGGTTGCAACTATTATTTTCTCAGTTGGCACGGTTGATTGGCACTTATGTTGCAACTGATATTTCTCAGTTATACATGGATTACAACTATTGTTACTAATATATTTCTCAGTGGACACGAGTTGCAACAGTCCCTTCGCTCTCAGCTAAAAAGTACAAAACCGGGAGAACAAAAAATCTATGGTGAAAAAAGTAAAAGAAGAAAATCTCTACACACTATCCGCTTGTAGCAAACTTACATCCGGCCCATCGAAGATAAATGAAAAGCCTCCAGGATCGCTCTACCACACAGGCCACGATCCGCAGTAGCGCACGATAGGGAACGAGAAAAAACAAGCCGATCGCTAATCTTATGATCACGTATCTAACCGCATAATCGACTGAGATTTAATAACTCTCAGGCGACTGATTTCTAGCAATCTCGTTATTTTTAACTCTTTGCCTAAAGAGAAGGGATTAAAGCATATTGTTTTGTTATTGACTAGAAGTGTAAATTCGCCTGTTCTATAGAGCCAGAATGTGACAATATAAAGAATCATTAAAAAAAAACCCTCCAAACTTAATTCAGAAATCGATCCGCTGATCTCTGCGGCACATTGTCCAAAGAAAAGAAGAAATAGAGTAGTCTATTTGCAATGACCAGCAATTGCCATTGAATTACAGCAATGATAAATCTGGTAGATATCCGGACGACATTAATTGTTGACGCATCTCCCCAACGTTACCTAGGAGGTGGCCGCCGACTTCTTAACCGAGTCCACGACCGCAGCGAGCTCAGCGGCGTTGCGGCTGCTTTCTCGCTGCCGGATCTTCTCCAACTCGCTTCTGACCTTGTCCTCTTCATCGAGCTCGTCCACTGCGAGGCCCATGAGAGCGCGGTCGCAAACCGAGGTAGCAAGGATGCCGATCGGAACGGAATACATGAAATAAGTGAACGCCTTCTTCATCATATTGAGCTTCAGCTGCGTGGATCGATGTTGGTTCGCACGCGCGCGATCAGATCGAGTTCGTTCGCTGTTTTTGGGAACACGACGCTGGCGTAGATCGATAGGGTATTCCCACGAGGATTGCGTATGTGTGTTCTCCAGGACCGGTGGAGCTGCGCGCGTGCAGGTTTTAAGTGGCCGCCGCTGGATCGCCTGCCTGCGGGATGCGTGTGGGTTGCAAACACCTATTAACGCTTGCGTCGCAAGTAATCGAAAATCCTCATCGACCCCTGTAGACTTCCTTTCGAATTCTTCTTCGGTTTTGCTATGTCTCACTCAACTGAGATTTTCTTAAGTCTAAGTCACTTACAAAAATGTGCTTTGAGTTGCACTTTTCTGTTAAAAAGTGCAATTGCACTTTTCTGACAGAAATGTGCAACTGAACCAGTTGCACTTTTCTTTAAACTAAAGTTGCACTTTTCTGAGTTGACTGAGACTTAAGAAAATCTCAGTCAACTGAGACATAGGCACACCCATTCTTTTTTGGTGTGAGCAAATTCTCCGTTCCGTGTTGAGAAGTTCTTCAACGCTTTGGAAACGCATACCTAATTTTTTCATGGTTTTAGTTGAAATTTGAATTAAAACGATGACAATAATTATGAAACGGAGATGGTATTCTTTTTCCCATTTTAATGTAATAAATTCTCTACCCATTTGAAGCCAGTTTTCTAGTTGATGAAAACAACATTCCAATGTTTTTGGAACAAAATACCATGTTGCGTATGACAAATACTTTTATCAGCATGGAAGCATAATTTTTTTTTTTTGAAACGGAGGCAAAAGCTTTGCCTCATCGATCTATTAATTAACCAAAGAAACTGAAACCTTCCCGCGGCGAGAGGCCGTGGTCCGCCACGCTTCCAAGGCCCCAACGCCACTGGAGGCGGAGCAGACCAGCAACGTCGCCGACGAGGGAGACGAAACCCTAGATGGGTTTTAGAGGTATCACGCGATTGCCTCCCGTGTCTCTGCCTGCATACATAGTAACTTGTTTTTAACTCAGCCAAATTATTTGCTTCGTAATTTAAGTTAGTACACCAGTATGGAAACATAATTTGGCTGAGTTAAAAACAAGTTATTATATGAAATACATTTTTGACCAGCTGAGACGCAGAATTAATTAGGGTGAATATCCCCTGTGTGACGTTTTTCCATGAAATTGGATGAGAAGCGGCATTGTTCGTGAAAATAGCTGGCATGCGACGTTGCTTAGGTAGGAAATAGCTTAGGCCACACGTGCCATAAAACGGCCGCTAAGGAGACAGTTAGGTTAGTTAACGGTTTGGTTAAGTTAGTGGTGGCCCGAGTTAAACCAACCGACCCAACCGCACCCTTCCGACAAAGCGCATGTCGTCGTGGTGTAACAACATATGCCATGGGATGGCTTAAGTTGTGGCCGAATGTGCGCCGGAGGATCCAGGGGAGGGTTTGGTTAACAGGGAAAGAGAGAAAAGATATCGGATTGTATTGCTTAATGTAATATCCCAGGTTTAGAGACGATCGAGGGGTAGATTTTTAGAAAGGGATGTGCATTGCATTGTAAATTACGGGGAAATTTCGCGCTTTTAAAACAAAACTACATCGAAGGGGAACAGGTTTCTCTCTCGACATCCTACAGGGTTAGGGTTTCGAGAGTGCGATGAACTTGTTCTTACTTAACTAGATTAGGGTTTTGAGAAGAGGGAAGAGATATTGCATTACAATGTTAAGTTACATGATTGAATTAAAAGTTAAGTTGTATGATTTAATTCAAACCAAATTTGAATTTGAATTTCAAATTCAAACATTAAATAATTAACCATAATTCAATTATGAGGAAATTCATCTAGTCAAATATAAATAATATACATTATGAACAATACAAATAATAAAACAAGCTCATTAGAAAAAAACTTGAGCTTTATTGATAATCACACATAATACATTGTCAATTACAATATCCAGAATTGAATTATGATACATTACAACACATTACACAAATTGGAAAATCTAGAAAATGGAAAATAAAAGAAAAATTACAAAGGAATGAATCTATCCTAAATCCTATAAAATAGTCTTCATTTGATCTTGGACTTGGTGATCCTCTGGATCATCTTGAGCATTTGTTTGAAACCTGCACATAACATAGCAAAGCAAATAGTTATGCCAAGTGGCATTGCCACTTGGCAGGTTAGAAAGAATTGGAAATGGTGGATAATACCAAGTCTGCCGAGCTGATCCACTCTCACAGCCAAGTGCAAAGCATCAGCATACACGCACACACAGCCTGCTCACAGGGCTGTGTGCATGCAGCACACACACACAGTGAGTCACCAAAGGGGTGAGGTGGAGCTGTCGACCAGAGAAGCAAGGGCCAACCATATAAAAGCTTTTCCACAGTAAACCCTAAGCCAAATCCATCGACAGGCTGCATTTGGTAAGTCACCAGGAACCAAGAACAGTCAAGAACAGCAAGAACAGGAAGAACAGCCAGAGCTGTTCAACCTGTCCCAAAATCACCACAGAATTAAACCAAGATCACAAGCTCACAAGGAGGAGCAGGACAAGCACCAATTCAGCACTGAAGCAATCCTCTACACCAACCCATTTCTAGGAGCTGGAGTGAGGTATACACAAAGCATCATGAGAAAGCATCTGTCTTGCTCATAAATAAGCATATGCACCAATCACACACAAGCAAAAGGGTGTGATACTCTATTTGTGTCATCATCTGGCTACTAAGCCATATGGTGCAAGCAAAGGTAGTAAAGGCCATTAGGAAATCATCTTATGGGAACAGCAGCTATGAAAATCAATGCATAACTGAAGAAATCCAGCAAGAGATGAAGACACAGCTAGCCTAGCCACATACTTAGCACCTATAGCTAATGATGCCATCAGACTGATAGACACTCTGTGTCTATTCATGTTGTCAACATCAAAGTCCACTGGAAATCCATCAAGGGATTAGCCAGTGAGCATCTATTTACCACAGAAAGCCAAAATAGGTGGGAGCTACCCTAACAGCAAGGATTTACTGTCAGGGCCACCTCAACCACTTCACAAAATTCCACAGATAAGCCATGCACAAATATCATTACCCAGATGGGTTCAAAAGGGAGCTAGGGTACCCAACAGATGTTGGCATCCCTCTAGCTCAACTTAATTAACTATAAGATGATCGCCACTGCAAGCAGTTCACATCATTTATCCATTTAGCCAAACAAGACAACACAGATAAATGAATATACAAGCTATAGATTAACCAGAGCCTTGCAATTGATCCACTGGATCACTGCAAGCATCAACTGATGCTTAAGCAAGCACCAACACACACCAGGCCAAGCCTGTGTGATGCACACCCAACACAGAGAGAGGGCAATAGTGAGGCACAGTGATACAACAGCAACATATGCAAGCAACTGATGATCATGTGATCATCAGAAGCTTGCCAGAGCATGCCAGTACATGCTAGGGACAACCTAGTACCAAATCATGAACCATATAACTTACACAGAACCAATTCAGTAACAGTTGCTTCACAGATAAGCAAATGGATGATTTATAATTGTATCCAGAAGCACATCAAATACATGATGTACCACTGGATCAAGCTAGACATGAATGGCACACACATATAATTAAGCCATAACAACAACCAGAGCCATTAAGAAAGCAATTGAATTAACTGTAGCATGACCAGTAGCAATTTAGCAGTCCATGAGCATTACAAGATGCTCATGAGCAAGCATATATGAATACACTTGAGTATCTGGCGAGCATAGTAAGAAGAACAGAGCCACAGAGAGGGAATTAAGCAAGAAATGAAAGCATAGCAATCAATTAGACCAGGAATTGTTGCACAGGATAAAGGATAGCATGGCAGGGCTGCACACAGCAGTAACACAAGCTCTGGCATGGCCATGGCAACAATGGCCAAGGCCAGAGGAGCAGAGCAGCATGAGCAGCACAGCAGCACAGCAGCACAGCAGCAAGAGCAGAACAGCAGCAGCATCACGGCATGGCCGTACCTCCACGAGGCACGGCAAGCCAGTGACCAAACTAGACGAAGAAGAGGAGGAGAAGAAGTAGATCAAGTAGAAGAAGAGTAGGCGGCGCACATACCTGGAGCAGCAGCACCAAGGCGTGCCATGGCGGCACGGCGGCACGGGCCACCCACGGCAGCGCCAAGCCGCGCCTGGCCTGGCGTCG
Organism: Lolium perenne; assembly: GCF_019359855.2. Taxonomy (NCBI): domain Eukaryota; kingdom Viridiplantae; phylum Streptophyta; class Magnoliopsida; order Poales; family Poaceae; genus Lolium; species Lolium perenne. The sequence goes on from NC_067245.2 coordinate 197,340,584, forward strand.
CCGAGCGCGAGCGCCCCACGGCAGCACCCACGGCAGCACCCACAGCGGCGTCACGGCACCAGAAGCGCCGGTGAGCAACCCCTCACCGTGCGGGCGAACACGATGGGAGCAGACGAAGGAGGGGACTAGGTCCAGATCGAGCCGGTGGACCTGAAGCGCCGTCGTGAGGAGGTTCAGATCCGCCGCATCCCGTCGCCGGAGTTGGTCGGAGATGGCCGGAGAATCTCGGCGAAGGCGGCGGCGACCACGGAATCGCCAGAGATGCGAGGGGATTAGGGTTTCGGTGCGAGGAGAGAGGAGCGAGCGAGTGGGCCGACCGAGCCAACAGGGTGGCTCGGGTGCGACCTAACCCGCTGGGCCACACTGACATGTGGGCCCAGGGGCAAAATGGTCTTTTCACAAATCTTTAAAAATCCAGAAACTTTGAAATTACACCAAAAATGATTCAAAGCTCTAAAAAAATAATTAAAAATATGAAATTTGATCAGCATAAAATTCTCTATCTAAATAAAATATCAAAGAGAATTTTTGAAGACAACTAAGAATAAGTCTTAATTTGATGATTTAAATAATAATTTAAAACACACATATTATTTTCAATAATGAAAATAAGTCCATTAATGCAATTGGACTTTAAAAACACCTTGACAACATTTCAAGGTTGTATTTACCCTAAATAAAGTATCTCCAAATCAATCTTAGTATTAACCTCTTACATGAAATAATAATGTCATCGGAAGGGGGGAACAAACCCTAAAATAGGAATCATGCATAATTGCTTCTTTAACCATTGCCCTTATCGGACAATGATGCTATTTTTCAGAAACAGAGGACAAGGGTCAGTCCACAACATCCAACTGCAAAACTTTGCAGTGTTCAGGCAAGTTCATCACTTGCTCATGTCATTTGTGTATTTCTATCAAATTACTTGCAAAGTACTATGGTTATCACTATTGCATAAAAACCAAAACCACTATTTTCATAACTATGAATATGACTATGTGGTTGGCAATGGAACCATGGATTGTGTTGATATGGTGGAGGTTCCATTGCAAGGGTTTATATCCATCTAGGATTAAACAACAAATGTCGCCAGTGATTCTTGTGCCGTAATAACCGTGTTAACCATAAGATCCGGAGTGGGACGGAGTAGTCAAAAGTGTTTCCACCTCTCGTTCATCAACGGATGCGCTTTACCGTAGTACACTTGTAATCCAAGGGGGCAAGCGGTGAGGCTGGGGAGTCCTAAGTCCCCACGGCATAGTCCGTAGTACACTTGTCGCCCGAAGGAGCAAGCGGTGAGGCTGGGGAGTCCTAAGTCCCCACGGTATTGCGGTCTATGATGGGTTGCAGCTACCGGCGTAGGAATGTATGGTAGAGCCATGCATTGACGTCGTGGTCGGGGTCCACCCTGAAATCTACGGGAATAATGGGACCGGCGTGGACCTAGGGTCGGGGCATGCAACAAAGGGTGGGTGTTCGAGGTAGCGGAGGAGCATGATTGGCTAGACCTTATACCGGGCCTCACACCGAAGGAAGTGTGGACGGGAAAGCTGCCCGGTTGGCACCAAGGTTAAGATCTCTTATGGGTAAAGCAACACACCTCTGCAGAGTGTAAAGAACCGTGACCTGTCACTCCCTGTTCCGGGATATGGAACTGCGAACGCGGCCGGAAAGGAGCTCCATGAAGTTCTAGTAAACCGGTGAAGGCTGACGGACATAGCTCTTTGAAATAAAAGCGATCTCTTGAAGAAATGTTTATCAAAACCTGCATTGGTATTAGACTTTCTGGTCTAATATCGTAGCTAGTGCATTAAACACCTCTTATCTATAATAAACTTGTTGAGTACGCTCGTACTCATCCCACTCTTAAATCCCTTGCTTAGATTGTCTGAATCGTCTGGAGGAGAACTACGACAACCCTGAAGGAGCCGAGATCATCGGCTACGAAGAACCAGACCTCTCTGGAGGTATTGAAGGCGTAGACTACCTCATAGTCTACGGAACCGGGGAGGCTTCCGGAGGAGATCAAGCCTAGAATCATCTAGTAGTAGTAGTAGTCGAGCAGCCCGAACTCTTAATACTAGCTGCTCGAGAGAATAAATGTATAACTGGGTGAAACTTCTATATTGTAAGTTAAGTTGGGTTCGCCTCGAACCCAGGAGTATCTCTCTTAGGACCCAAGAGGAGCTCCGAGACAATATGTGTAATATGCTTGTGATAATAAAAGAATGAGTTATGGACCTGCTATGTTCTGTTGTACTACTCTGAGGGATGTAATATTTGTGGAATGGTACTTCGTGAATGTTATATCAACGACTGGCATACTACAACATGCAGTGGTATGCAGGGTCACCACAGTTGGTATCAGAGCAAAAGCTTTGACCTTAGGTTGGAACCTAGTAAATGGGACCGAACGTTAGGAGTCAAATAGGACTAGTAAAGAATTCTCTAAAAATATGGTGTATATTCAATTGAGAATACAACAATCATATCTTTTAGTGCGATAATTCTTTATTATCTCTATTATGATGCATTATTACTAATCTTATAATCTTTCTATTTCTACAGCCAACAATGGCAAGTTCACGTCCGGGACGAAACATGAAAGTGATGGACTCAACACTGAGTGAATATGAAGGTGGACTTGCAGATATTCTACGCGCGATGTTACTTGAATTTGGGTGTGATCCCCAGATCCAAGTAAAGAAATACATGTACTATGATGGTACTGTATTGGCAAAGTGTAGGGTAGGGCTACGACTTCCCGAATCTCTGGGAATGAGCGTAGTAATGCCAGCAGGTGAAGCCAGAACTATCAACACATCCTACCATATAGCCGTTATGAGAGCCATCACCGATATTCGGGAGCATAAGACAAAAGAGCTTATGGGTTCCGAATTCACCCACATTCCTCATATGGAGGAGGAAGAGGATCCCATGCTTAACCACTTCAAATATGCAAAACACAAACCAGTAGAAGCTGCAAAATACATGGATAATAGCCGCAACTTACTATCATTGCTCTTTCAGTTGAACCATCATTTGACGGGAGCAATTGATACAATGCTAGAGGAGTTCACTGAACCCAAGGAGGAGACCAAGGGGAAAGAAACCATGGAGGATGTGGTGCACACACCAGTGTATTCAGCTGGTGACTACATTAGTATTGATCCTCTTGAGCATGAAACTACACCCGTCACACCTGGGAATTTTCTTAGTAGTTCCTATAGGGGATATGAGGGTGGAGAGGAATCCAGAAACAATCAGCGTTCCGAGACTCCTATAGAAAACTCCACAGGTTGGCGTTGGGGATCTGATACTGGAACTCATAGTACTTCAGTGTATTATGACGGGGAGATGAATGAGGACGCCACGACCCAGCACCAGAGTTATCCGTGGAATGGGGAAGAAGATGGAGGGTATCCGACACAGGTTGAGTCAGATACGAATGTTGGAAACACCTATGGTGGAGCTACAGGGGAGTACACCCGATGGGTGGACTATGATGCACTTAATGACCAGTTTGTGAACACTGATTTCTCCCTAGGATCATCATCTGATTCTGACTACCAGCCGACGGGGAGACCTTATGTTCCAGGTTCTGTCAGGAGGACGACACGTTCGACCGGATGGAAGCCTGGGATGTACCGGGAGTGAAGCACGACTAGAGACCACCAAGAGGCGAGACTATAATACACAAGTACCACGTGTATTATAGTATGTAATATTTGTAGAAATTTGTACATATACTTCAATAAGTGAGTTTGCATACTCACAACGTCACTGAGTATTGTAATAAGACCACTTAAGTATGTATATACATGGTATATGTTTTGTATGATTTGGATTTGCTTCTTGATTTCCATTGCGTGACTAGTTCTGTGCACAAAGTTGAGCTCAGAAAACTTGCGCATGGAGTAATTATGAGTATCATCTTGTGTTGCAGAACTAGGGGGTTATGTCGGGACCGGTAGGAGAGGAGACGGAAGCACAGCGCATGGAGCGCGAGGCAAAACAGAAGGAAGAGGCTGATGAAGCAGCCAGGAATCAGTTTCCACCACCACCACCACCCATGACGCAGCAGAATTTTGTCCAGTATATGCAAATGATGGAAGAGAGACAACGGGTAACGTTGGAGCAGCAGAATAAATTCTTCCAGGAGCTGCTGCAACAGAACCGGGTGGAGAGACCCGAGAATCAGGGAGTCACCTTATCAGACTTCCAGAACACTAAGCCTATATCCTTTGCATACGCGCCCGAACCAATGGACGCGGAAGACTGGCTTATGGACACCGAGCGAAAGCTCAATACTGTTGGTTGCAACGACTAGGAGAAGGTTCGTTATGCTACACACTTGTTGTGTGGACCTGCCGCATCATGGTGGGACAACATCGTAGCCGTGTATCCGGCTGGAAAAGTGTTTACCTGGGAGGAGTTTGCGAGGAAGTTCAGGGAATCCAATGTCCCTGAAAGTATTGTGGAACTGAAGCGTCGAGAGTTTGAAAGTCTCGAGCAGAAGGATAAGGCCATCCTGACTTATGTCAGGGAATTCTCAAAGCTGTCCCGGTACGCTGTTGATGAAGTTAACACCGAGGACAAGAAAAAGAAGAGGTTTTTAAGGGGGTTAAGTCCCCAGTTCAAGGTACAGCTCCGTATGATGAGAGCAACTGAGTTCCAAGAGTTGGTGGATGCAGCCATCTGATACGTCTCCGACGTATCGATAATTTCTTATGTTCCATGCCACATTATTGATGATATCTACATGTTTTATGCACACTTTATGTCATATTTGTGCATTTTCTGGAACTAACCTATTAACAAGATGCCGAAGTGCCGATTCTTTGTTTCTGCTGTTTTTGGTTTCAGAAATCCTAGTAAGGAAATATTCTCGGAATTGGACGAAATCAATGCCCAGGGTCCTATTTTGCCACGAAGCTTCCAGAAGACCGAAGAGTCAACGAAGTGGGGCCACGAGGTGGCCAGGAGGGCAGGCGGCGCGGCCCCACCCTTGGCCGCGCCGACCTGTCTCCTGGGCCCCTCGCGTCGCCCCCTGACCTACCCTTCCGCCTACTTAAAGCCTTCGTCGCGAAACCCCCAGTACCGAGAGCCACGATACGGAAAACCTTCCAGAGACGCCGCCGCCGCCAATCCCATCTCGGGGGATTCAGGAGATCGCCTCCGGCACCCTGCCGGAGAGGGGAATCATCTCCCGGAGGACTCTACGCCGCCATGGTCGCCTCCGGAGTGATGTGTGAGTAGTCTACCCCTGGACTATGGGTCCATAGCAGTAGCTAGATGGTTGTCTTCTCCTCATTGTGCTTAATTATCGGGTCTTGTGAGCTGCCGAACATGATCAAGATCATCTATCTGTAATTCTATATGTTGTGTTTGTTGGGATCCGATGAATAGAGAATACTATGTTATGTTGATTATCAATTTATATCTATGTGTTGTTTATGATCTTGCATGCTCTCCGTTATTAGTAGAGGCTCTGGCCAAGTTTTTGCTAGTAACTCCAAGAGGGAGTATTTATGCTCGATAGTGGGTTCATGTCTCCGTGAACCTGGGGAAGTGACATAAATCTCTAAGGTTATGGATGTGTTGTTGCCACTAGGGATAAAACATTGGTGCTATGTTCGAGGATGTAGTTACTGATTACATTACGCGCAATACTTAATGCAATTGTCTGTTGTTAGCAACTTAATACTGGAAGGGGTTCGGATGATAACCTGAAGGTGGACTTTTTAGGCATAGATGCATGCTGGATAGCGGTCTATGTACTTTGTCGCAATGCCCAATTAAATCTCACTATACTCATCATAATATGTATGTGCATGGTCATGCCCTCTCTATTTGTCAATTGCCCAACTGTAATTTGTTCACCCAACATGCTGTTTATCTTATGGGAGAGACACCTCTAGTGAACTGTGGACCCCGGTCCAATTCTCTATACTGAAATACAATCTACTGCAATACTTGTTCTACTGTTCTCTGCAAACAATCATCATCCACACTATACATCTAATCCTTTGTTACAGCAAGCCGGTGAGATTGACAACCTCGCTGTTTCGTTGGGGCAAAGTACTTGGTTTGTGTTGTGCAGGTTCCACGTTGGCGCCGGAATCCCTGGTGTTGCGCCGCACTACATCTCGCCGCCATCAACCTTCAACGTGCTTCTTGACTCCTACTGGTTCGATAAACCTTGGTTTCTAACTGAGGGAAACTTACTGCTGTACGCATCACACCTTCCACTTGGGGTTCCCAACGGTCGCGTGCTGTACGCGTGTCAAGCTAAATTTCTGGCGCCGTTGCCGGGGAGATCAAGACACGCTGCAAGGGGAGTCTCCACATCCCAATCTCTTTGCCTTGTTTTTGTCTTGCTTTATTTAATTTAGTACTTTGTTTGCTGCATTATATCAAAATACAAAAAAATTAGTTGCTAGTTTTTATTTGCTATCTTGTTTGCTATATCAAAAACACAAAAAAAATTAGTTACTTGCATTTACTTTATCTAGTTTGCTTTATTTACCACTGCTAAAATGGGTACTCCTGAAAATACTAAGTTGTGTGACTTCACAACCACAAATAATAATGATTTCTTATGCACACCTATTGCTCCACCTGCTACTACAACAGAATTCTTTGAAATTAAACCTGCTTTACTGAATCTTGTTATGCGAGAGCAATTTTCTGGTGTTAGTTCTGATGATGCTGCTGCCCATCTCAATAATTTTGTTGAATTATGTGAAATGCAAAAGTATAAAGATGTAGATGGTGACATTATAAAATTAAAATTGTTCCCTTTCTCATTAAGAGGAAGAGCTAAAGATTGGTTGCTATCTCTGCCTAAGAATAGTATTGATTCATGGACTAAATGCAAGGATGCTTTTATTGGTAGATATTATCCCCCTACTAAAATTATATCTTTGAGGAGTAGCATAATGAATTTTAAACAATTAGATACTGAACATGTTGCACAAGCATGGGAAAGAATGAAATCTTTGGTTAAAAATTGCCCAACCCATGGACTGACTACTTGGATGATCATCCAAACCTTTTATGCAGGACTGAATTTTTCTTTGCGGAACCTATTGGATTCAGCTACTGGAGGTACCTTTATGTCCATCACTCTTGGCGAAGCAACAAAGCTTCTTGATAATATGATGATCAATTACTCAGAATGGCACACGGAAAGAGCTCCACAAGGTAAGAAGGTAAATTCTGTCGAAGAAACATCTTCCTTGAGTGATAAGATTGATGCTATTATGTCTATGCTTGTGAATGATAGGACTAATGTTGATCCTAATTATGTTCCGTTAGCGTCATTGGGTGCTCAAAAAGAATATGTTGATGTGAATTTCATTAAAAATAACAATTATAATAATTCTAGGCCATATCCTGCCAATGGTAACTCTTATGGTAGATACGCTTCACCTAATGAGGAAAAGATGTTAGAAATTGAAAGATCCATCAAGAACTTCATGCAATCACAATATGAGCAAAATAAATTGTTTACTAAAACTATGAATGAGCAATCTACCTTGTTGAAGAATATAGGAAATCAACTTGAAAATCTGAATATGGAGATTTCGGGGTTGCAAACTAAACTTGCTAATGCTGAAAACCGAATCTCATACATGTCTGCGTCACAATCTTCTTTAATTAATAAAATGGCTGCTAAACCTGAGGATATAGATAATAAAATTACTACTACAGCAAATGCCATCCAAGTTAGAATTAATGAGAATATAAGATTGATGGCCGAATTGCGTGCTAGGTGGGAAAGAGAAGAAAATGAAAAAGAAGATAACATAGCTAAAGTTTGGACTATAACCACCACTAGTAATGCTAATGCTACACAAGTTGCTGCACCCCCTACTAATAATAATAAAAGAATTGGTGTTAGCAATGTTTCCACTTCTAATGCAAAGCGCGAAAAACTGCCTGAAACTGCTAAAACTGCTGAAACTGCCTGTGATAAAACTGCTGAAATTTTTTTCCAACATTGGGGATGATGATCCCATTGCTTTAGATTATAATGGTTTGAATTTTGATGATTGCCACATCTCTGAAGTTATAAAGTTCTTACAAAAACTTGCTAAAAGTCCTAATGCTAGTGCTATAAATTTGGCTTTCACAAAACATATTACAAATGCTCTCATAAAAGCTAGAGAAGAGAAATTAGAGCGCGAAGCTTCTATTCCTAGAAAGCTAGAGGATGGTTGCTAGCCCATCATTAAGATGAAGGTCAATGACTTTGATTGTAATGATTTATGTGATCTTGGTGCAAGTATTTCAGTTATGCCTAAGAAAATTTATAATATGCTTGACTTGCCACCATTGAAAAATTGTTATTTGGATGTTAATCTTGCGGATCATTCTACAAAGAAACCTTTGGGGAAAGTTGATAATGTTCGCATTACCATTAACAATAACCTTGTCCCCGTTGATTTTGTTGTCTTGGATATTGAATGCAATGCATCTTGTCCCATTATATTGGGAAGACCTTTTTCTTCGAACTGTTGGTGCTATCATTGATATGAAGGAAGGTAATATTAAATATCAATTTCCTCTCAAGAAAGGTATGGAACACTTCCCTAGAAAGAGAATGAAGTTACCTTTTGATTCTATTATTAGAACAAATTATGATGTTGACACTTCGTCTCTTGATAATACTTGATACACACTTTCTGCGCCTAGCTGAAAGGCGTTAAAGAAAAGCGCTTATGGGAGACAACCCATGTTTTTACTACAGTACTTTGTTTTATATTTGTGTCTTGGAAGTTGTTTACTACTGTAGCAACCTCTCCTTATCTTAGTTTAGTGTTTTGTTGTGCCAAGTAAAGTCGTTGATAGTAAGGTTCATACTAGATTTGGATTACTGCGCAGAAACAGATTTCTTTGCTGTCACGAATCTGGGCACAATTCTCTGTAGGTAACTCAGAAAATTATGCCAATTTACGTGAGTGATCCTCAGATATGTACGCAACTTTCATTCAATTTGAGAATTTTCATTTGAGCAAGTCTGGTTCCTCAATAAAATTCGTCAATACGAACTGTTCTGTTTTTGACAGATTCTGCCTTCTATTTCGCATTGCCTGTTTTGATATGCTCGATGGATTTTTCAATTCCGTTGACTTTCAGTAGCTTTGTGCAATGTCCAGAAGTGTTAAGAATGATTATGTCACCTCTGAACATGTATATTTTGATTGTGCACTAACTCTCTAATGAGTTGTTTTGAGTTTGGTGTGGAGGAAGTTTTCAAGGATCAAGAGAGGGAGATGATACAACATAATCAAGGAGAGTGAAAGCTCTAAGCTTGGGGATGCCCCGGTGGTTCACCCCTGCATATATCAAGAAGACTCAAGCGTCTAAGCTTGGGGATGCCCAAGGCATCCCCTTCTTCATCGACAACATTATCAGGTTCCTCCCCTGAAACTATATTTTTATTCCATCACATCTTATGTGCTTTGCTTGGAGCGTCGGTTTGTTTTTTGTTTTTGTTTGAATAAAATGGATCCTAGAATTCTTTGTGTGGGAGAGAGACACGCTCCGCTGTTGCATATGGACAAATATGTCCTTAGGCTTTACTCATAATATTCATGGCAAAGTTTCTTCTTCGTTAAATTGTTATATGGTTGGAATTGGAAAATGATACATGTAGTAATTGCTAAAATGTCTTGGATAATGTGATACTTGGCAATTGTTGTGCTCATGTTTAAGCTCTTTCATCATATACTTTGCACCTATTAATGAAGAAATACATAGAGCATGCTAAAATTTGGTTTGCATATTTGGCCTCTCTAAAGTCTAGATAATTTCTAGTATTGAGTTTGAACAACAAGGAAGACGGTGTAGAGTCTTATAATGTTTTCAATATGTATTTTATGTGAGTTTTGCTGCACCGCTTCATCCTTGTGTTTGTTTCAAATAGCCTTGCTAGCCTAAACCTTGTATCGAGAGGGAATACTTCTCATGCATCCAAAATACTTGAGCCAACCATTATGCCATTTGTGTCCACCATACCTACCTACTACATGGTATTTCTCCGCCATTCCAAAGTAAATTTCTTGAGTGCTACCTTTAAATTTCTATCCTCTACCTTTACAATATATAGCTCATGGGACAAATAGCTTAAAAACTATTGTGGTATTGAATATGTACTTATGCACTTTATCTCTTATTAAGTTGCTTGTTGTGCGATAACCATGTTCCTGGGGACGCCATCAACTACTCTTTGTTGAATATCATGTGAGTTGCTATGCATGTTCGTCTTGTCTGAAGTAAGGGCGATTTACCACCTTATGGTTAGAGCGTGCATATTGTTAGAGAAGAACATTGGGCCGCTAACTAAAGCCATGATCCATGGTGGAAGTTTCAGTTTTGGACATATATCCTCAATCTCATATGAGAAAATTAATTGTTGCTACATGCTTATGCATAAAAGAGGAGTCCATTATCTGTTGTCTATGTTGTCCCAGTATGGATGTCTAAGTTGAGAATAATCAATAGCGAGAAATCCAATGCGAGCTTTCTCCTTAGACCTTTGTACAGGCGGCATAGAGGTACCCCTTTGTGACACTTGGTTAAAACATATGCATTGCGATAATCCCGGTAATCCAAGCTAATTAGGACAAGGTGCGGGCACTATTAGTATACTACGCATGAGGCTTGCAACTTGTAAGATATAATTTACACATATGCTTTATTACTACCGTTGACAAAATTGTTTCTTGTTTTCAAAACCAAAGCTCTAGCACAAATATAGCAATCGATGCTTTCCTCTTTGAAGGACCATTCTTTTACTTTTATTGTTGAGTCAGTTCACCTATCTCTCTCCACCTCAAGAAACAAACACTTGTGTGAACTTTGCATTGATTCCTACATACTTGCTTATTGCACTTATTATATTACTCTATGTTGACAATATCCATGAGATATACATGTTATAAGTTGAAAGCAACCGCTGAAACTTCATCTTCCTTTGTGTTGCTTCAATGCCTTTACTATGAATTATTGCTTTATGAGTTAACTCTTATGCAAGACTTATTGATGCTTGTCTTGAAGTACTATTCATGAAAAGTCTTTGCTTTATGATTCAGTTGTTTACTCATGTCATATACATTGTTTTGATCGCTGCATTCACTACATATGCTTACAAATAGTATGATCAAGGTTATGATGGCATGTCACTCCAGAAATTATCTTTGTTTATCGTTTACCTGCTCGGGACGAGCAGGAACTAAGCTTGGGGATGCTGATACGTCTCCGACGTATCGATAATTTCTTATGTTCCATGCCACATTATTGATGATATCTACATGTTTTATGCAGACTTTATGTCATATTTGTGCATTTTCTGGAACTAACCTATTAACAAGATGCCGAAGTGCCAGTTGCTGTTTTCTGCTGTTTTTGGTTTCAGAAATCCTAGTAAGGAAATATTCTCGGAATTGGACGAAATCAACACCCAGGGTCCTATTTTGCCACGAAGCTTCCAGAAGACCGAAGAGTCAACGAAGTGGGGCCACGAGGTGGCCAGGAGGGCAGGCGGCGCGGCCCCACCCTTGGCCGCGCCGACCTGTCTCCTGGGCCCCTCGCGTCGCCCCCTGACCTACCCTTCCGCCTACTTAAAGCCTTCGTCGCGAAACCCCGATGCGAGAGCCACGATACGGAAAACCTTCCAGAGACGCCGCCGCCGCCAATCCCATCTCGGAGGATTCAGGAGATCGCCTCCGGCACCCTGCCGGAGAGGGGAATCATCTCCCGGAGGACTCTACGCCGCCATGGTCGCCTCCGGAGTGATGTGTGAGTAGTCTACCCCTGGACTATGGGTCCATAGCAGTAGCTAGATGGTTGTCTTCTCCTCATTGTGCTTAATTGTCGGGTCTTGTGAGCTGCCGAACATGATCAAGATCATCTATCTGTAATTCTATATGTTGTGTTTGTTGGGATCCGATGAATAGAGAATACTATGTTATGTTGATTATCAATTTATATCTATGTGTTGTTTATGATCTTGCATGCTCTCCGTTATTAGTAGAGGCTCTGGCCAAGTTTTTGCTAGTAACTCCAAGAGGGAGTATTTATGCTCGATAGTGGGTTCATGTCTCCGTGAACCTGGGGAAGTGACAGAAATCTCTAAGGTTATGGATGTGCTGTTGCCACTAGGGATAAAACATTGGTGCTATGTTCGAGGATGTAGTTACTGATTACATTACGCGCAATACTTAATGCAATTGTCTGTTGTTAGCAACTTAATACTGGAAGGGGTTCGGATGATAACCTGAAGGTGGACTTTTTAGGCATAAATGCATGCTGGATAGCGGTCTATGTACTTTGTCGTAATGCCCAATTAAATCTCACTATACTCATCATAATATGTATGTGCATGGTCATGCCCTCTCTATTTGTCAATTGCCCAACTGTAATTTGTTCACCCAACATGCTGTTTATCTTATGGGAGAGACACCTCTAGTGAACTGTGGACCCCGGTCCAATTCTCTATACTGAAATACAATCTACTGCAATACTTGTTCTACTGTTCTCTGCAAACAATCATGATCCACACTATACATCTAATCCTTTGTTACAGCAAGCCGGTGAGATTGACAACCTCGCTGTTTCGTTGGGGCAAAGTACTTGGTTTGTGTTGTGCAGGTTCCACGTTGGCGCCGGAATCCCTGGTGTTGCGCCGCACTACATCTCGCCGCCATCAACCTTCAACGTGCTTCTTGACTCCTACTGGTTCGATAAACCTTGGTTTCTAACTGAGGGAAACTTACTGATGTACGCATCACACCTTCCACTTGGGGTTCCCAACGGTCGCGTGCTGTACGCGTGTCACCATCACTCTTGAAGATGACTTTAAACAGCTGCAAGAGGAGAAGAGGAAGAAGGCCAAGTTTTAGCCTAAGAGGTTTGTCAGTAACAAGCCCAATACCAGCTTGAGTTTCAAGCCAAGGTACAACAACAACAACAACAACAGCAACTACTACGGTAGCAGGAAGAATCAAGCATTTCAGACTGCAAATCAAATAGTTTGCAGAAGCTATGGACTCACAGGACATTTTGCCAAGGATTGCATGAAACCAAGGATTATATGCTTTGGTTGTCGCCAGGAGGGGAACATGCTGAAGGACTGCCCCAAGAGAAATACCGGAGGAGGTCAGTCAGGAGGAGGAGCAAGCCGAGGAGGAAACACCGGAGGGAACTGGAAGAACAAGAAACCCTTCAGCAAGTTGAACTGCACCAGCTTGGAGGAGGTGGTTAACTCCGATCAGGCGGTGATAGGTACGCTCCAGATACTCACTCATCCTGGCAAAGTACTTTTTGATACTGGTGCAACTACATCATTCATTTCTCAGCAATTCATTATCAAACATGGGATTAGTTGCACTAAGTTAGATACACCCATAACCATACTTTCTGCGGGGGGAACGATAGTAGTAACCCATACCAAACAAAAACAAGTCATCATGATCAATAAGTGCGCGTTTGACGCAGACCTGTTCATTTTACCAATGAAGGACATTGATGTCATTCTTGGTATGAACTGGTTAGAAGCTAACGGAGCATTGATCGACTGTGTGAACAAGACTGTGTCTTTGAAAAGCCCCGATGGAAGTAGAATGATCTACCAAGGAGACAAGCATACCCAGATAGAAGTCGAGCTACAGCTGAACAGCATGAAGGAGGTGAAGTTAGAGGATATACCCGTAGTGAATGAATTCCAGGATGTGTTTCCTAAGGAATTACCCGGAATGCCACCAGATAGGGAGATAGAATTCACTATCGACCTAATTCCAGGAACAGCTCCGATTACTAAAGCACCATATAAGATGGGGCCTAAGGAGTTTAAAGAACTTAAGGAGCAATTGGATGACTTGGAACAGAAAGGATTCATACAAGAGAGTGTTTCACCATGGGGATCACCTGTGATCTTCGTAGATAAAAGAGATGGAGGAAGAAGGATGTGCGGAGACTACAGGAATTTGAACAATGTCACAATCAAGAACAAGTACCCACTTCCAAGAATACAATATCTATTCGATCAAGTTAGAGGCGCGGGAGTCTTTTCCAAAATTGATCTAAGATCCGGTTATCATCAGATAAAGATCAAGAAGGAAGACGTTCCGAAAACTGCCTTTGTCTCAAGGTATGGACATCATGAATACCTTGTAGTGCCTTTTGGATTAACCAATGCCCCAGCAATTTTCATGAATCTCATGAATAAGATTTTCGTGCCATATCTAGACAAGTTTGTCATCGTATTCATAGATGATATCTTGATCTATTCCAAAGACAAGGCCGAACATGCTGAACATCTGAGGTTAGTGTTGCAAACACTAAGAGAACATCAACTCTATGCCAAATTTAGCAAGTGTGAATTTTGGCTAGATCAAGTGGAATTTCTCAGTCATGTCATTAGCAAAGATGGAATAGCTGTTAACCCGAGCAAGGTAGCAGCAGTTCTAGAATGGGAAGCACCCAAGACTGTCAAGGAAATCCGAGGATTCCTAGGAATGGCAGGATATTATCGGAGATTCATTGAAGGATTCTCCAAGATAGCAGGACCAATGACGAAGTTGTTAAGAAAGAACACACCATTCGTGTGGTCAGAGGAGTGTGAGAAGAGTTTTCAAACTCTGAAAGAGAAACTCACCACAGCACCGGTGTTAGCAGTTCCTGAAGTTGGCAAGGATTACACCGTGTACTGTGACGCATCCAAGCATGGATTGGGTTGCGTACTTATGCAAGATCGGAAAGTGATATCTTATGGATCGAGGCAACTCAGACCTCATGAAGTGAACTATCCAACACATGACTTAGAATTAGCAGCAGTTGTATTTGCACTCAAAACATGGAGACATTTTCTCTATGGAGCCAAGTGTGAGCTCTATACAGATCATAAGAGTCTCAAATACTTCTTCACTCAGAAGGAACTCAATATGAGGCAGAAAAGATGGCTTGAACTGATCAAGGATTATGATTTGACCATTAATTATACTCCAGGAAAGGCCAATGTTGTAGCAGATGCCTTAAGTAGGAAGAGCACTGGCGGAGTGGAACAAGAGTTATCACCGGAGTTGAGGAAGGAAATAAGTCAAGCCCAGATACAACTTTGGGAGAAAGAAGCTCATGAAGGACTATCGGCTTTACAAGTAGCCGATGAGCTAAATGTCAACCTGAAGAATGAGATAATGATGGGTCAGTTGGATGATCCATTCATTGTGGAGGAGATGAGAAGGATAGATGAAGGTAGACCATCAGAATTTCATCGAGGAGAATCAGGATCACTATGGTTCCAGAAGAGGATTTGTGTTCCGGATATTGCTGAAATCAAGGAAGTAATACTCCGGGAAGCCCATCAAACACCATACTCCATTCATCCGGGAAGTACAAAGATGTACATGGATCTAAAAGAGCTATTCTGGTGGAATAACATGAAGAGAGAAATAGCACAGTATGTGGCAGAGTGCCATACCTGCCAAAGGGTGAAAGCTGAACATCAGAGTCCGGCAGGGAAGTTACAACCTTTACCCGTTCCAGAATGGAAATGGGAAGAGATAGGAATGGATTTCATCACCGGACTACCCATGACCAATAAAAAGAAGGACATGATATGGGTAATCGTGGACCGGTTGACGAAAAGTGCACACTTCTTAGCGGTAAATCAGCAAGATAAAGGAGAGAAACTCATCGATCTTTACATCAAAGAGATCGTGAGTAAACATGGAGTGCCCAAGAAGATTGTGTCGGATCGAGGATCCGTGTTCACATCAGCATTTTGGAAGCAACTACATGAAGCTTTAGGGTCCAAACTAGACTACAGCACCGCTTATCATCCTCAGACAGGTGGACAAAAAGAGAGAACAAACCAGATATTAGAGGATATGCTTAGGGCTTGTGCCCTAGACTTCGGAGGATCATGGGAAGAACACTTGCCATTAGCAGAGTTTTCATACAATAATAGCTATCAAAGCAGCATCAAGATGGCACCGTTCGAAGCTCTGTATGGAAGGAAGTGTAGATCACCCATATGCTGGTATGAAGCTGGAGCAAGCAAAGAGTTCAATCCTGATTATGTCAAGGAAAAGCAACAAATTATTGACATTATAAGAGATAGGCTCAAGATCGCCCAAAGTCGGCAAAAGAGTTACGCCGATCAGAAGAGAAGAACATGGGAGCCACAAGTTGGAGACATGGTATATCTCAAGGTGAGCCCGATGAAAGGACTTCAGAGGTTTGGAGTAAAAGGAAAGCTAAGCCCTAGGTACATCGGACCTTTCAAGATTCTGAGTCAAAACCGAGGGTTAGCCTTTGAATTGGAACTACCGGGAAGGTTATCTCAGGTTCACAACGTATTCCATGTGTCGCAACTCAGAAAGTGTTTGAAGACCCCAGATGAACCAGTATCACATGAAGAGCTCGAGTTACAACCAGATTTGACTTACATCGAGAAGCCAGCGAAGATTCTCGAGGAGAACTGGGAACAACTCAGGAATCGAGCCATAAAATACTGCAAGATACAATGGAAGCATCATCCCGAGAGGGAAGCCACCTGGGAAAAGGAAGAAGACCTGAGGAAAACATACCCCGAACTCTTCAGGTATTACAACCACAACTTCGGGACGAAGTTTTCTTTAAGGGGGAAAGGCTGTAATATCCCAGGTTTAGAGACGATCAAGGGGTAGATTTTTAGAAAGGGATGTGCATTGCATTGTAAATTACGGGGAAATTTCGCGCTTTTAAAACAAAACTGCATCGAAGGGGAACAGGTTTCTCTCTTGACATCCTACAGGGTTAGGGTTTCGAGAGTGCGATGAACTTGTTCTTACTTAACTAGATTAGGGTTTTGAGAAGAGGGAAGAGATATTGCATTGCAATGTTAAGTTACATGATTGAATTAAAAGTTAAGTTGTATGATTGAATTCAAACCAAATTTGAATTTGAATTTCAAATTCAAACATTAAATAATTAACCATAATTCAATTATGAGGAAATTCATCTAGTCAAATATAAATAATATACATTATGAACAATAAAAATAATAAGACAAGCTCATTAGAAAAAAAACTTGAGCTTTATTGATAATCACACATAATACATTGTCAATTACAATATCCAGAATTGAATTATGATACATTACAACACATTACACAAATTGGAAAATCTAGAAAATGGAAAATAAAAGAAAAATTACAAAGGAATGAATCTATCCTAAATCCTATAAAATAGTCTTCATTTGATCTTGGACTTGGTGATCCTCTGGATCATCTTGAGCATTTGTTGAAACCTGCACATAACATAGCAAAGCAAATAGTTATGCCAAGTGGCATTGCCACTTGGCAGGTTAGAAAGAATTGGAAATGGTGGATAATACCAAGTCTGCCGAGCTGATCCACTCTCACAGCCAAGTGCAAAGCATCAGCATACACACACACACAAAGCTCACGAGTTTGTGTGCATGCAGCACACACACAGTGAGTCACCAAAGGGGAGAGGTGGAGCTGTCGACCAGAGAAGCAAGGGACAACCATATAAAAGCTTTTCCACAGTAAACCCTAAGCCAAATCCATCGACAGGCTGCATTTGGTAAGTCACCAGGAACCAAGAACAGTCAAGAACAGCAAGAATAGGAAGAACAGCCAGAGCTGTTCAACCTGTCCCAAAATCACCACAGAATTAAACCAAGATCACAAGCTCACAAGGAGGAGCAGGACAAGCACCAATTCATCACTGAAGCAATCCTCTACACCAACCCATTTCTAGGAGCTGGAGTGAGGTATACACAAAGCATCATGAGCAAGCATCTGTCTTGCTCATAAATAAGCATATGCACCAATCACACACAAGCAAAAGGGTGTGATACCCTATTTGTGTCATCATCTGGCTACTAAGCCATATGGTGCAAGCAAAGGTAGTAATGGCCATTAGGAAATCATCTTATGGGAACAGCAGCTATGAAAATCAATGCATAACTGAAGAAATCCAGCAAGAGATGAAGACACAGCTAGCCTAGCCACATACTTAGCACCTATAGCTAATGATGCCATCAGACTGATAGACACTCTGTGTCTATTAATGTTGTCAACATCAAAGTCCACTGGAAATCCATCAAGGGATTAGCCAGTGAGCATCTATTTACCACAGAAAGCCAAAATAGGTGGGAGCTACCCTAACAGCAAGGATTTACTGTCAGGGCCACCTCAACCACTTCACAAAATTCCACAGATAAGCCATGCACAAATATCATTACCCAGATGGGTTCAAAAGGGAGCTAGGGTACCCAACAGATGTTGGCATCCCTCTAGCTCAACTTAATTAACTATAAGATGATCACCACTGCAAGCAGTTCACATCATTTATCCATTTAGCCAAACAAGACAACACAGATAAATGAATATACAAGCTATAGATTAACCAGAGCCTTGCAATTGATCCACTGGATCACTGCAAGCATCAACTGATGCTTAAGCAAGCACCAACACACACCAGGCCAAGCCTGTGTGATGTACACCCAACATAGAGATAGAGCAATAGTGAGGCACAGTGATACAACAGCAACATATGCAAGCAACTGATGATCATGTGATCATCAGAAGCTTGCCAGAGCATGCCAGTACATGCTAGGGACAACCTAGTACCAAATCATGAACCATATAACTTACACAGAACCAATTCATCAACAGTTGCTTCACAGATAATCAAATGGATGATTTATAATTGTATCCAGAAGCACATCAAATACATGATGTACCACTGGATCAAGCTAGACATGAATGGCACACACATATAATTAAGCCATAACAACAACCAGAGCCATTAAGCAAAAAATTGAATTAATTGTAGCATGACCAGTAGCAATTTAGCAGTCCATGAGAATTACAAGATGCTCATGAGCAAGCATATATGAATACACTTGAGTATCTGGCGAGCATAGTAACAAGAACAGAGCCACAGAGAGGGAATTAAGCAAGAAATGAAAGCATAGCAATCAATTAGACCAGGAATTGTTGCACAAGATAAAGGATAGCATGGCAGGGCTGCACACAGCAGTAACACAAGCTCTGGCATGGCCATGGCAACAATGGCCAAGGCCAGAGGAGCAGAGCAGCATGAGCAGCACAGCAGCACAGTAGCACAGCAGCACAGCAGCACAACAGCAAGAGCAGAACAGCCGCAGCATCACGGCATGGCCGTACCTCCACGAGGCACGGCAAGCCAGTGACCAAACTAGACGAAGAAGAGGAGGAGAAGAAGTAGATCAAGTAGAAGAAGAGTAGGCGGCGCACATACCTGGAGCAGCAGCACCAAGCCGTGCTATGGCGGCACGGCGGCACGGGCCACCCACGGCAGCGCCAAGCCGCGCCTGGCCTGGCGTCGCCGAGCGCGAGCGCCCCACGGCAGCACCCACGGCGGCGTCACGGCACCAGAAGCGCCGGTGAGCAACCCCTCACCGTGCGGGCGAACACGATGGGAGCAGACGAAGGAGGGGACTAGGTCCAGATCGAGCCGGTGGACCTGAAGTGCCGTCGTGAGGCGGTTCAGATCCGCCGCATCCCGTCGCCGGAGTTGGCCGGAGATGGCCGGAGAATCTCGGCGAAGGCGGCGGCGACCACGGAATCGCCAGAGACGCGAGGGGATTAGGGTTTCGGTGCGAGGAGAGAGGAGCGAGCGAGTGGGCCGACCGAGCCAACAGGGTGGCTCGGGTGCGACCTAACCCGCTGGGCCACACTGACATGTGGGCCCAGGGGCAAAATGGTCTTTTCACAAATCTTTAAAAATCCAGAAACTTTGAAATTACACCAAAAATGATTCAAAGCTCTAAAAAAATAATTAAAAATATGAAAATTGATCAGCATAAAATTCTCTATCTAAATAAAATATCAAAGAGAATTTTTGAAGCCAACTAAGAATAAGTCTTAATTTGATGATTTAAATAATAATTTAAAACACACATATTATTTTCAATAATGAAAATAAGTCCATTAATGCAATTGGACTTTAAAAACACCTTGACAACATTTCAAGGTTGTATTTACCCTAAATAAAGTATCTCCAAATCAATCTTAGTATTAACCTCTTACATGAAATAATAATGTCATCGGAAGGGGGGAACAAACCCTAAAACAGGAATCATGCATAATTGCTTCTTTAACCATTGCCCTTATCGGACAATGATGCTATTTTTCAGAAACAGAGGACAAGGGTCAGTCCACAACATCCAACTGCAAAACTTTGCAGTGTTCAGGCAAGTTCATCACTTGCTCATGTCATTTGTGTATTTCTATCAAATTACTTGCAAAGTACTATGGTTATCACTATTGCATAAAAACCAAAACCACTATTTTCATAACTATGAATATGACTATGTGGTTGGCAATGGAACCATGGATTGTGTTGATATGGTGGAGGTTCCATTGCAAGGGTTTATATCCATCTAGGATTAAACAACAAATGTCGCTAGTGATTCTTGTGCCGTAATAACCGTGTTAACCATAAGATCCGGAGTGGGACGGAGTAGTCAAAAGTGTTCCACCTCTCGTTCATCAACGAATGCGCTTTACCGTAGTACACTTGTAATCCAAGGGGGCAAGCGGTGAGGCTGGGGAGTCCTAAGTCCCCACGGCATAGTCCGTAGTACACTTGTCGCCCGAAGGAGCAAGCGGTGAGGCTGGGGAGTCCTAAGTCCCCACGGTATTGCGGTCTATGATGGGTTGCAGCTACCGGCGTAGGAATGTATGGTAGAGCCCTGCATTGACGTCGTGGTCGGGGTCCACCCTGAAATCTACGGGAATAATGGGACCGGCGTGGACCCAGGGTCGGGGCATGCAACAAAGGGTGGGTGTTCGAGGTAGCGGAGGAACATGATTGGCTAGACCTTATACCGGGCCTCACACCGAAGGAAGTGTGGACGGGAAAGCTGCCCGGTTGGCACCAAGGTTAAGATATCTTATGGGTAAAGCAACACACCTCTGCAGAGTGTAAAGAACCGTGACCTGTCACTCCCTGTTCCGGGATATGGAACTGCGAACGCGGCCGGAAAGGAGCTCCATGAAGTTCTAGTAAACCGGTGAAGGCTGACGGACATAGCTCTTTGAAATAAAAGCAATCTCTTGAAGAAATGTTTATCAAAACCTGCATTGGCATTAGACTTTCTGGTCTAATATCGTAGCTAGTGCATTAAACACCTCTTATCTATAATGAACTTGTTGAGTACGCTCGTACTCATCCCACTCTTAAATCCCTTGCTTAGATTGTCTGAATCGTCTGGAGGAGAACTACGACAACCCTGAAGGAGCCGAGATCATCGGCTACGAAGAACCAGACCTCTCTGGAGGTATTGAAGGCGTAGACTACCTCATAGTCTACGGAACCGGGGAGGCTTCCGGAGGAGATCAAGCCTAGAATCATCTAGTAGTAGTAGTAGTCGAGCAGCCCGAACTCTTAATACTAGCTGCTCGAGAGAATAAATGTATAACTTGGTGAAACTTCTATATTGTAAGTTAAGTTGGGTTCGCCTCGAACCCAGGAGTATCTCTCTTAGGACCCAAGAGGAGCTCCGAGACAATATGTGTAATATGCTTGTAATAATAAATGAATGAGTTATGGACCTGCTATGTTCTGTTGTACTACTCTGAGGGATGTAATATTTGCGGAATGGTACTTTGTGAATGTTATATCAACGACTGGCATACTACAACATGCAGTGGTATGCAGGGTCACCACACTTAACTTGGCTAAAAGCCAGAGGATGAAGAAACACGGTACAAGACCTCTCCTATTCGCTACTCAATCGATCCCGCGCTGGGGTGTGCCTCCTCTCCTTATATAGGGGAGAGGGTAGCTTACAAGGGAAGAAACCCTAATGAGCTAAGCTACTTTATAAAGCTTCTTTGGCCCTGCTGACACCGCTTCTATCTTTAATCAAGAACTAGTGACATCGTCCGGTATCTTTAACGTCAGCAGCCCCTTTGGCGTCAGGACTTCGATTAAAGCTGAAGTGCTTCGCTCATCCTGTCCTTTGGTCCTTGGTGGAATCTTTGAATGGAGTGCCGATATGCTACAGTGGGCCTATACTGGATCCCTGGTACCTTTACCTCTGAGCTCCGGTATCTTGGTCCTTGGTGGCATAAACTCTCTTGCTCCCCATACTCCGGCATACCCCTCCTGAGATACCGGTTTGTACCAGCTTAGCATAGTTGAGACTAACCATTAGAATCCGGATCAATTTTTAATCCGGTTTACAAAACATATATTATGGCATATTTGCCATAGTCTTGGCTTACCGAGGGCCATCCCCCCGACATTAGTCCCCGAAGTTGGTATAGTCCGGCGGATTCTATCCGACGGGCCATGCCAGGTTCTTATCCCAAACGTACCTGGTTAATCAATCCGGCTCCTCTTATACTCAACAGGTGTCATACCAGATTCATACAGTAAACCGAACTTATCAGAGTTTTTCCGGCTTCCTCTTGCCGATTTCTTTGTCATTCAACTCACCTCGACGAGGTCGAGAATAACTCGAAAACCGCACTTGTCAGTGACATGCGCACTGTGCTTGACATGGCAGTGTCAGGGGTCAAATCCCTCGTCTCCCGCGCATATTTAATGTGCCGCACCGGATCCATGTAGCCCTCCGTGTGGCAGCATCCAGAGGCGCGTGTATTCCGATGCCGTGTGGCGGCCCATCAGCGGAAAGGACGTGGGCCAAACGGTTTCCGGCCCGTTAACCCCCTTGTATTTGAGGGGCGACGGTTCCTCGTCCCCTTCACCGCACTCTCCATCTTCGCCATTTTCATCTTCCTGCGCCCCTGCCTCCAGAGCTCCTGTGCCGCCGCCCATCGTCGAAGTCGTCTTCTCCGGCGAAGTTCTGCGGGGAGCGCTCCGTGCTGCTCAAGATTTCTTCTCCGCCAATCTGCTCCTTCGTCTTCCCCTCTTCTCTCTGTGACGCACTGTCTCTTGAGGTTTTGCGCCCCCGCTCTCCATCGACGTCCCTTTTTCCGGCGAACTTCTTGGCCCAACGCCTCTGGAGTCTTCCGCCGCCCAACTAAGGTTAGTGTGGGTCGATCTAGTCTTTCTCCCTTTCTTGTGTTCTTCCTGTTCTTCACTAGCGCGGTAGATTTGTTTACCTATTTCTCTTTCTTTTTTTCTCATGTGCTTAGATCTTCTAAGCGAGTAGAAGTTTCGGATCTTGTTGTTAGGTAGCTTCAAACACTTAGAGGAAATGTCTTCCGAAGAATCCGGCGGGGAGCTATCCGCTAGCACCCAATTTAGCGAATCCCCCGAGATCTCTCTGGGTGAGGAGGAAGTAGTAGGGCAAGAAACCGACGGGCTCGAGGAGGATCTCGCCCGAATGGAGGAAGAAGCCAGCAGGCCGGATAAAGAAACCGGCAGGCTGGGGGAAGAAGCCGGCAGCTTGGATCAAGGTGCTATGTGAACCTCGCGGCTTACACCCGTGGGGCCTGGAAGGGCTCTGACGTGAGCCAGGCTGAAATCGATTGGCTATACCGGCCCCGAAGGATTCCAGAGGAGGTATTCTCAAGCATAACAAAAAGTGTGAGAGGCATGAGTTATCACGGTGGGGTTATCAACTATATATGAACGAAACCCAAAGAGTATGCATTACGTACCCAAAACTTCTTGATCACGGCGTTGGCGGGGGAAGTAAAGCCCTGGTAAGGCGCTATCTCATAGTCTTCCCAACTGTAGGCTAGCTTGGACTCGCCCCCAAGGACCGGAGTGTAGATCCCCGGCCAGTACTTCCTAATAGCAGCTCCAATCAGGCTCCCTGGCACGCGGATATTCTTCCTTGTATATGTGAAATTGCTGCACAATTATCAAACATTAGAAAATGCTAAGTGTCAAAACGAAAATGAAATCACCTTACTACTTACTCTATCTTTCCCGGGACAAGGAGCCACTTGTCATCCTCCGTAGCAGGTTCCTTACTCTCATCGGGAACCTGCGCTTCCCCACGAATCCGCAACTTCTTCGGAGCCATCTCCGTCGAAGCATCCTCGTCCCTAGACTCCTTCTCTGTCTCATCCTCGTCCCTAGTCTCCTCCTCCTCCCTAGTGTCCTCCTCCTCGTCCATAGACTGGGAAGCCACTGAGCCAGAAGCAGAGGGAATGTCAGCTAGAAGGAGTTGTGCATCCCCCCTCGTCCTCCAGCTCGTCCTCCCCCTCGTCCTCCAGCTCGTCCACCCCCTCGTCCACCCCCTCGTCCTCCCTGTCCTCCGTCTGCATCTTCGTAACCGGGTGGGAACAATGTGTCTCCCACTCCGACTGGAAGCATCCCCCGGCTTCCGCTGATGCATCTGATTAAGCAAGGAGCTCGCTGATGCCTTCCGTTGGCTCATATTGGGCAGTTACCTGCATAAGAAAAAAGAAAATAATTAATAAGAATGTTGAAAAAGAGTAAACACTAAGCATAATGACAATGTAGATACTAAGCATAATGACAAATGTAGGTACTAAGCATAAAAGACCCTCACCATTCATCACCACTCTCATCTCTAGGCATTGGGTTCTCAGCCTCACTATCACTGTCAGTATCATGTGAGTATTCAGGGTTGGCATTGGGTTCCGGTTGAGTCTCGACAATGTTGTCTTTGTTCGCATGGCGCTTGGTGAGCATAGCTATGTCCTTTGGGTCCACCACGGTCTCACCACGCATTTGTACATCGTTGTGGAGATCCTGAAGACCTATGTCTATTTGAAGGTCCCCGAACTGCTCTTCCTCTTGATAGAAAATTCTCTCATATGTTACCGGGTCAATGTTGTTGTAATCGTCCTCGGAGGGGATGGGTAGCTTACCATGTGGCGATACCTGGAACACGGCTTCCTAGCCTTTCGTATTTGTTTATGTTCAGCATCAACAGTTGCACCATTGAACTTTGGTATTTGTTTATGTTCAAGCACAACTACGCCTTTCGTGAAGTTCTTCTTGTCAGATCTGAACCGATGCCCTGGTCTAAGGAACTTGCGGTGTTTGTCAAAGGCAACATATTTGTGTCCAGCTTTTAGGTGCCTGAATTCTAGTTCGTGCCTGCACACTGGGCATGGAAACTTACCAGCTGTACTATGCCCACAGAATAGGGCGTACCCGGGTAGGTCATGCATCGAATAGTGGAACCAAACTTTCATGATGAAGTTTCTCTTTGATGCTCGGTCGTATGTCAATGTACCGTGATGCCACGAGTGGTGCAAATCATCCACAAGTGGTTGCATTAAGACACTCAATTTCTTCCCTGGATATTTAGGCCCTGGAAGGATCATCGACAAGAATATGTTCTTCCTTTGCATTACGACTCTAGGAGGGAGATTGAGCAGAATAACAAACACGGGCCAGCAGCTGTACGAGGCAGTCGACATACCATATGGGTTGAATCCGTCGGTTGCTATCGCAATTCTAACATTCCAAGCCTCACTTGCCTCATTTGGGTGCTTTTCATCGACGTGCTTCCATGATTGACCATCAGATGGATGTACCATGGGTACCCGTTTGAACTCGTCCTCCAATATTTTCCCGGTCTTATGCCATGCCATCTGTTTGGCAGTCTCCTAGAACATGTAAAGCCGCTGGATTCTTTTGATGAATGGGAGATAACGAAGAATCTTTATGGCTACTTTTATCTGCCTCTTCTGACCATTGCCTATATCTACCTCATGAAACCTAGAGTGACCACACTTGGCACAATACTTGTCATCCGCATAGTCTTTCCAAAACAAAAGGCAAAGTTTTGGACAGACATCATACGTTACATAATCCATTTTCAATGCTTTCAAGATTGTCTTCGTTTCGTACAATGTCTTGGGCAAGTAATGATCTTCAGGCAACATGTTACCTACTGTGTTCAGAGTCTTTTCAAAGGATGCTCGAGTACTCTCAAACATGCACTTGTCGGCTAGCAATTGCGTGATGCCATCAAGTTGAGAATTTTTTGCACCCGGGTATAGAGGCCTCCTAGCTGAGGCCATCATATCAATGAAGGCCCTCGCGGTTGGCTCAGGTTCCTCCTCTAGAAGTTCCTTCGGTTGTGGCGGTCCCTCCGGTTCAGGCGGTTCCTCCTGTTCAGGCGGTTCCTCCGTTTCAGACTGTTCGTCCCATGGTAAATCTGGCATGTCAGCATCCCGAAGATCATCTAGCAAGTTTAAGATGCCATCGTTCTCATTGCCATCGATCCGCTGCAGCATCACCTCACCTCTATCACATTCGTGCCGAGAAAAGTCGACCAGCGGGTCGTAGTCACGCATATACCCATTCCACCAAAGGTGTTTAGTCATCTCTACAATATCCTTAGGATGACGCCTCCTGCAGACACTGCAAGGGCAACGGGGACGAATGACCCCCTTCGAACTACGAGCTAACTCCTTCACTAAGAAATTGGTCTTCCATTTCCATTCATCTGTCACTTGAGTCGAACTAACACGGCGACTGTACATCCACTCATTATCAGCCATCCTGCTTTATTGCGAGACAAACAACAAATAGTAGCATGAAATTGAATGCATCATATTTTTATTTTTCTACCGGCGAAAACGCGTGCATCAACCTACATCTCTACTAGGTGGGCTCCTAGCAGCCCCCGGACCCGTAGTTGGGTACGTTCTGCTCGGGTGCGAGACAGAATTTCGGCAGCACCTCCCCGCTGCTCTTCCAATACACGTCTCGGCAAAAAGCCGAGAGGATGTGCATCCGCAGAACAACAGGGAGGCGCTGACGAAATCCTGTCTCGCACCCGAGCAGAACGTGGAAAACGTACCCAACTAGGAGTCCGGCGACTTAACCGTAAATTCCACAAGCGTTACGGTTCAAAATGTGCTGACCACTAATGCTTATTTATCCGCGTAACGCTTGCGGACGGGAATTGACACCTGGGTTACGCGACTTGACGGAGAAATTAAATCTAGTGACATAAAAAATACGGAGGGGGAGTCGGCAATTCAGCTCACCCTCGGCTGTAGAGGAAGTAGTCGAACAACCGGCGATGTCGACGGCCGTAGAGATGCGCCGCAAGATCCGAGATCGTCACGCGGGGTGCTCACTACGGGACCTACTTAAAATAATAATAATTTGTCAATGACAGATGAATAAACCTAATTCCATTAACATTTCTAATTCAATTTTCATTTCAATTTCATTAACATTTCTAATAAAACGCGGGGTGCTCACTATGGATGCATTTCTAATTCAATTTTGTTTTCAATTTCATTAATATTTCGATTTACAAATACATAAACCTAATTGCTACAACTTTCGATTTACAAAATTCGATTTACAAAAAAAAAGGAGCAAGGAGGGGCTTACAATGGTGGGAGGAGGAGGGCCGGCCGAGGGCGAGGGGGCCGGCAGGTGAGGGGAGCCGGGGCTGCTGCGGGTGAGGGAGGGCAGGGCGGCGCCGGCTGCCGCGGGAGCTCAGCGCGGCTGCGGCAGCGGGTCGGGGCAGGGCGGCGGCGGGATCTGGCGCGGCGGTGGGCTGCGAGGCCGGGGCAGGGTAGCGCGTCGGCTGGATCTGGCGGCGGCGCGGGTGGCGGCGGGTGGTGGCAACGCGGCGGCCGGGAGGGGTACGGCGGCGGCGCGGGGGCAGGGCGTGGGCGCGTGTGTGCGGGGGGCAGGGGAGATGCGGCTGAGCACGTGGTCGTGTCGACCAGTCAGTTATGCCGTGTGGGCTGTGCCGACGGTGACCGTCGGCACAAGTATTTTTTTTAATTTTTATTTTATTTTTAATTTTTTTATTCCAAATAATAAGAATAGATTATCACACATGGCAATATTTTTTAAAGTTTTATATTCCCCCTTTCCCACTGACCCTTTCCCGCTACTTCTCTCCCGCCCACCCTTTCCCGCTCCATCTCTCGCGCCTGTCCGAGAAGCCGGACACACCCGGGGGTAGCATTGGATATAAAACAATCTCAAATCACTTTTGTGCATGCCATGTGGACACACACAAGTTTTGGGGCCATTCCCTAGATCCGAGGCTCGATTTCTGACGAAACCCTAGTTCTGTTGACCGTGCGGTCTACCCCTTTGACTGCATCCCATCGGGGGCCCCCCAGTGGGCATATGCCTCCATTTTAGCTTGGTTAGGTCATAGGTACATGTGGTAACAAGGATCATCCCATATGACCCCAAGGTTCTCTCCGGTTCACCTCCGAGGGAGTTCCCCCCTACACATCCAGAATCTTTCTAAGTGTAGAACCCCATGTCCGAGAAGCCGGACTTACCCGGAGGGGGTAGCATTGGATATAGAACCATCTCAAATCACTTTTGTGCATTCCATGTGGACACACACAAGTTTTGGGGCCATTCCCTAGATCCGATGCTCGATTTCTGACGAAACCCTAGTTCTGTTGACCGTGCGGTCTACCCCTTTGACTGCATCCCATCGGGGGTCCCCCGGTGGGCATATGCCTCCATTTGAGCTTGGTTAGGTCATAGGTACATGTGGTAACAAGGATCATCCCATATGACCCCAAGGTTCTCTCCGGTTCACCTCCGAGGGAGTTCCCCCCTACACATCCAGAATCTGCCTAAGTGTAGAACCCCATGTCCGAGAAGCCGGACACACCCGGAGGGGGTAGCATTGGATATAGAACCATCTCAAATCACTTTTTTGCATGCCATGTGGACACACACAAGTTTTGGGGCCATTCCCTAGATCCGATGCTCAATTTCTGACGAAACCCTAGTTCTGTTGACCGCGCGGTCTACCCCTTTGACTGCATCCCATCGGGGGTCCCCCGGTGGGCATATGCCTCCATTTGAGCTTGGTTAGGTCATAGGTACATGTGGTAACAAGGATCATCCCATATGACCCAAAGGTTCTCTCCGGTTCACCTCCGAGGGAGTTCCCCCCCTACACATCCAGAATCTGCCTAAGTGTAGAACCCCATGTCCGAGAAGCCGGACACACCCGGAGGGGGTAGCATTGGATATAGAACCATCTCAAATCACTTTTGTGCATGCCATGTGGACACACACAAGTTTTGGGGCCATTCCCTAGATCCGATGCTCGATTTCTGACGAAACCCTAGTTTTGTTAACCGCGCGGTCTACCCCTTTGACTGCATCCCATCGGGGGTACCCTGGGTGGCATATGCCTCCATTTGAGCTTGGTTAGGTCATAGGTACATGTGGTAACAAGGATCATCCCATATGACCCCAAGGTTCTCTCCGGTTCACCTCCGAGGGAGTTCCCCCCTACACATCCAGAATCTGCCTAAGTGTAGAACCCCATGTCCGAGAAGCCGGACACACCCGGAGGGGGTAGCATTGGATATAGAACCATCTCAAATCACTTTTGTGCATACCATGTGGACACACACAAGTTTTGGGGCCATTCCCTAGATCCGATGCTCGATTTCTGACGAAACCCTAGTTCTGTTGATCGTGCGGTCTACCCCTTTGACTGCATCCCATCGGGGGTCCCCCGGTGGGCATATTCCTCCATTTGAGCTTGGTTAGGTCATAGGTACATATGGTAACAAGTATCATCCCATATGACCCCGAGGTTCTCTCCGGTTCACCTCCGAGGGAGTTCCCCTTACACATCCAGAATCTGCCTAAGTGTAGAACCCCATGTTCGAGAAGCCGGACACACCCGGAGGGGGTAGCATTGGATATAGAACCATCTCAAATCACTTTTGTGCATGCCATGTGGACACACACATGTTTTGGGGCCATTCCCTAGATCCGATGCTCGATTTCTGACGAAACCCTAGTTCTGTTGACCGTGCGGTCTACCCCTTTGACTGCATCCCATCGGAGCCCCCCCGGTGGGCATATGCCTCGATTTGAGCTTGGTTAGGTCATAGGTGCATGTGGTAACAAGTATCATCCCATATGACCCCAAGGTTCTCTCCGGTTCACCTCCGAGTGAGTTCCCCCCTACACATCCAGAATCTGCCTAAGTGTAGAACCCCATGTCCGAGAAGCCGGACACACCCGGAGGGGGTAGCATTGGATATAGAACCATCTCAAATCACTTTTGTGCATGCCATGTGGACACACACAAGTTTTGGGGCCATTCCCTAGATCCGATGCTCGATTTCTGACGAAACCCTAGTTTTGTTGACCCGCGGTCTACCCCTTTGACAGCATCCCATCGGGGGTCCCCCGGTGGGCATATGCCTCCATTTGAGCTTGGTTAGGTCATAGGTACATGTGGTAACAAGGATCGTCCCATATGATCTCAAGGTTCTCTCCGATTCACCTCCGAGGGAGTTCCCCCTATACATCCAGAATCTGCCTAAGTGTAGAAACCCCATGTCCGAGAAGCCAGACACACCTGGGGGTAGCCTAGGATATAAAACCATCTCAAATCACTCTCCGATCCTCGATTTCTGAGAAAACCCTAGACCGGGGTCCCGGCGGGGATCTATACCGCCCTTATACATATATATAGGTTTCCCGCAAAGGGGTTCGCCAAAATAGCAGTGAGAAAGAAATAAACAAAAAAATGATTGGGATTAACAATTATATGGGTAATAATTATCTTTGTAGTAATAAATGTAAAAATAAAAAATGTGCATAATTGGCTGTGCCGACGGCCGTGGTTGTGCCGTGGGCCACCGTCGGCACAGCAGAAGGGGGACCCAGCAGTCAGTCCCTGTGCCGGCGGTCGCTGTTGCGCCGTGGGCTACCGTCGGCACAGTGTACATGGCGTCGTGACAGTCTAACGGCTGGGCCCGCCTGTCAGTGTGTGTGCCGACGGTCGGAGCTGCGCCGACGGTGATCTTCGGGCGCCACCGTCCTGTGCCGACGGTCCGTTTTGTGCCGACAGTAACCGTCTGTGTAGCCAGCTGTGTGCCGACGGCCGACCTGTGCCGACGGTCAGCTCCGTCGCCGGTCGACGAGGGCTTCTGTGCCGACGGCCCCGACATTTGGCCGTCGGCATATAGGTTGGCCGTCGGCCCACGGCGTGTCTCCCGTAGTGGCAGTTGTGCTGCTGGTTGGAGTTATATTGACATCGCTTAGCGTCGCTCCGCTGCTGCTGGCTGTCTTTGATTTGCAGATGTTGTTTATAGGTTGTTGCTTCATCTGATCCGGCACGCTCTGCCTAATTTCTTGATGGATTGCGTGATCTTACAGAAAACTATTCAGACGCCTGCTTTTTATTATGTTTAAGTTAATTTTTTAGCCATTAGATTTGCCTCGTGATTCGTGATTGCATGTTGCGAGTGGATTTCCTAGTTTTAAGTGGGTTACAACCGATATTTCCGTAGTTACATGTTGGTTGCAATCGTGATTTCTGTAGTTGCAAGTGGATTGCAACTGAGATTGCCCTAGTTACAAGAGGGTTGGTACTGAGATTTCTCTTGTTGTAACTAGGTTGTAACTGAAAATTTCCAAGTTGCATATGGGTTCTGATTGAGAAAATATGCATATTGTTGAATTTGCTTCAAGATTCATGATGGCGTATAAGTTGCATATGAGTTGCAACTAGATAATAACTCAGAGTTGATGATATTATGTGCTTGAAACTTAGTTAAGTCTAAGTCGTCTAAGACTTAGTTGAGTCAAAGTCGTCCGAGATCTAGCGCGCCCTTAGATAAACTAGTAGAATGCCCGTGCTTCGCCACGGCCCTTTAACATAGTGTCAAATGTATAAACGTGTAAATAATGCATGCAAATATTAAAGTATATAAAATAAATATATAATACTTAAAATATTTAAAGATCCACTTCGCACAATTCATTTTGTAGAAGAGAAATGACTGAATACAATATTTATTAAAGCCATGGTCCGTTGACGCGTCTAAGGTATTCTCGCACGATCTCAGGAATGTTGTCTTCAACTTCATTAGCCAGATACTTGAATATGTGTATCAAATTTTTTTTCCTTAGCTCGTAACCATCCTGCACAATTGGTATATCATGTTAACATGAAGTTTTCTTCCCACAAAAAAATATAAGATTGTGAATATAGAGTACTCACGCTGCAAACATAAGATCGCAGCGCTCCTCTAATTTTAATCCTGATTGTACATGTGAATTTCAAAATTCACGTGTATGTAAATATAGTTCTACAATAATGTAAAACTTAAGATCCCACTTTTGTTTAATTATGCTTGCTAAAATCCCAAAAATAATACAGAACCCCCCCCCCCCCCCCCTCTCCCACACACACACAACACCCAATAAGAGAAATTACAACACAATCCCATACTTTTACATAATACCCTGCATAACAAGTGTTGAATTCCATCGAGTCCTTCTCTACCGTTGATTTATACGAGCTCAATGATCGCCATGGCAAGGATGTAGAAGACCCTCCATTTTCGCCCGCTGACCGGGAGGGAGAAGATGAGATGGCACCTGCCCAAACCAGACCTTGAAGTGGATGCATGACGTCCAATTGAGTCAGCACCGGGACGTCACATCGCCCCGGAATGTCGTGTACTCATATGCATAGAAAGCAAATGAGCAATTACTTCTTTGTTACTTGTGGAAATATACTCTCAGCTCTCAAACTTTAGTGTCTTCCAGCCTATCTATATGCTTTGCTTGCAGCAAATGACATGAGCTTTCCTTATAACTCGTCCAGTCTGTCCACTCACCCTCTCCTCTCTCCCTCCCATGGGCTGTTGTGTGTATCATATATGCACAGTGCCCACCGTTGGTAAAAAACCGAAGTAGCATGTACATTGTTCAATTCTAATGTTGGATGAGCTCTCAAATACTCCATCTGTCTATAGAAAGTTGTCTCAACTTTGGATATATTTGGATGTATCTAAATACTAAAATAGGTCTAGATACATTTAAATTTTAACAAAGTTGAGACATCCATTTATAGACGGGGGGAGTAGTATATTTTAGTCACACCATTCCAATTTGATATAAGAATCTACCAATTTCTATCGAGGATCACACATGTGCAATCTAAAACCAAAGGCTTATTGCTGAAGAAGCTTGCATACACTTCCCTACGGAATCATGTACTGCTTTATTTGTAGGTTAACTGCCTCCAGCAAGGGTTCCACATCTACCTAACAAGAGATTTTTTTTTGGTTCATGTCACATTAGCTCCTTGCAAGCTGGCACCACCAAAAGTTTATTATCTGCAAAAAATACGAATAAATTAAATCATAAATGGTTGAACGGATTTCTTCATACTTATGGCTTGATTAACACATACAAAATCACTAATGTGTGAAAAGCACATCAAACAAAAATTCATGTCTAATAGTAGTATTTTGTTTAAAAGATGTACGTTCTAGCACAACGACAATGACATATGCAGTCTCCGAGTTAAATCTTGTAGAATCTCATCTTGAAAATATGTCAAACGAGATCATTTATATTTAAAATATGTTTACCAAGTAAAACTTCACATTTACATTACTTGCAAACGTATATGGCTCAAAAGTTGACTTCCTACAGCGAAGAAACATTTTCTTTAACTAAACTTTAATTATTTGTCATCTACACACCCATGGTTGTTACGAAACAATTTGCACATATAAAATCAACAAATCTCTACTATTAAGAGCAAACTGGTGAATGTCTGGTATCACATTTTTAGGATGGACAATAATACCCCCCACGTCACAAAGAAAACGCAACTAATAGTGGCCAGAGTAGATAAAATGAGGACGTACTTATCCAGTCCCAACTAAATCGCTGACAGCACTTTTTTTGGACCTGTAGCTAACAACACCTTGACGAGTGACGACCAGTCCTCTGTCTAAATTGGAGGAAACCTTTAAATCCGCTAACCGATCAGGGCCAACCTTTTATCGACGTTGTCTCGCGATCTCCCTTTGTCTTCTCTGCCAACTCCTGCCCGTGTCTAGCGTGTTCACTCCACGTCTATAGGCCACCGAGCATGCACGCTCAGCAGGTCAGCAGCACATTACCACATACGAATGCATGAACCAAATTCTTCCATCCATCAAGTTGCTTAGCTAGCTAGCTTTGGCTCGCTTTTTTTTGTTGAACAGTGTAAAATATATTTGTATATTTTTTATGGGGTAGAAATATAAATTATGTTTTTTTGCTAATAAAATATAAATTATGTTAAAGCACATACTACAGGTTACACTAGGTTTCCTTGCCTTTATGTCTACTAGCTCGACCACTCCGTCGCGCTTCCCACTTCGCTTCTACTCCACCGCACCACCCCGCGGACAGTAGAGAAGGGGTCACTGATGTTGCCGATGACGCATGCGATGGTAGGTACGGCGCTGTTGATCGACCATGTCACCAACTATAGGGATGACACCACCGCCGATACGAACAATGCGCCGACATGCCACCATTGTGGGATTGGCTCCACCAAATGGTCCCGACTACTAGAGAGATGGCACCGATGATGGAACAACATGAGCAAGAGAGAATTCCTTATTTGACACTACCTTAAATTTCGCTTCCCAATTTGATACTGGAAAATATTTTTTTCCTTGTTTGCCTCTAGGTATAAATTTGTTTCCTTATTTTCCACTACCGTCCATTACGTTAGTCCATACCGCTGGTTTGCTTATGTTGGACCAAATTGTCCTCAATCGATATGCAAACATGGAAAAGGAAAAAAGAGGTAACCAACCCCGATAACGGCGGGGGCGTGTGCTGGTGTGCCGGACGAGGAACCTGAGTGTGGAGCTCATCTCCATCCTCTACCACGGCGCATGCCTCGTGCCTCAACACTAAGGCATGCTTGTGTATTCTTTTAGAGAAGGAATTAGTCTCATGCAAAATTTGATATATTGAATTTCTTAGTCGTACTGACTTATAATATAGTTGTATCAATACTACTATGTGTTTGTTACCTCCATACTAAAGATCAAGGTGTGTATATTATATGCACTATCTACTTACCCAAATATTTTTGGAAGTAAAATTACATGAAAACCACGGTGGTGTTGCGTTTGTCTTATGTGAAGTATACTTTACGACTCTTTAACCAATATTTGTTGATTTTATATGTGCAAATTGTTTCGTAACAACCATGGGTGTGTAGATGACAAATAATTAAAGTTTAGTGAAAGAAAATGTTTCTTCGCTGTAGGAAGTCAACTTTTGAGCCATATACGTTTGCAAGTAATGTAAATGTGAAGTTTTACTTGGTAAACATATTTTAAATATAAATGATCTCGTTTGACATATTTTCAAGATGAGATTCTACAAGATTTAACTCGGAGACTGCATATGTCATTGTCGTTGTGCTAGAACGTACATCTTTTAAACAAAATACTACTATTAGACATGAATTTTTGTTTGATGTGCTTTTCACACATTAGTGATTTTGTATGTGTTAATCAAGCCATAAGTATGAAGAAATCCATTCAACCATTTATGATTTAATTTATTCGTATTTTTTGCAGATAATAAACTTTTGGTGGTGCCAGCTTGCAAGGAGCTAATGTGACATGAACCAAAAAAAAAATCTCTTGTTAGGTAGATGTGGAACCCTTGCTGGAGGCGGTTAACCTACAAATAAAGCAGTACATGATTCCGTAGGGAAGTGTATGCAAGCTTCTTCAGCAATAAGCCTTTGGTTTTAGATTGCACATGTGTGATCCTCGATAGAAATTGGTAGATTCTTATATCAAATTGGAATGGTGTGACTAAAATATACTACTCCCCCCGTCTATAAATGGATATCTCAACTTTGTTAAAATTTAAATGTATCTAGACCTATTTTAGTATTTAGATACATCCAAATATATCCAAAGTTGAGACATCTTTCTATAGACAGATGGAGTATTTGAGAGCTCATCCAACATTAGAATTGAACAATGTACATGCTACTTCGGTTTTTTACCAACGGTGGGCACTGTGCATATATGATACACACAACAGCCCATGGGAGGGAGAGAGGAGAGGGTGAGTGGACAGACTGGACGAGTTATAAGGAAAGCTCATGTCATTTGCTGCAAGCAAAGCATATAGATAGGCTGGAAGACACTAAAGTTTGAGAGCTGAGAGTATATTTCCACAAGTAACAAAGAAGTAATTGCTCATTTGCTTTCTATGCATATGAGTACACGACATTCCGGGGCGATTTGACGTCCCGGTGCTGACTCAATTGGACGTCATGCATCCACTTCAAGGTCTGGTTTGGGCAGGTGCCATCTCATCTTCTCCCTCCCGGTCAGCGGGCGAAAATGGAGGGTCTTCTACATCCTTGCCATGGCGATCATTGAGCTCGTATAAATCAACGGTAGAGAAGGACTCGATGGAATTCAACACTTGTTATGCAGGGTATTATGTAAAAGTATGGGATTGTGTTGTAATTTCTCTTATTGGGTGTTGTGTGTGTGTGGGAGATTGGGGAGGGGGGGGGGGGGGGTTCTGTATTATTTTTGGGATTTTAGCAAGCATAATTAAACAAAAGTGGGATCTTAAGTTTTGCATTATTGTAGAACTATATTTACATACACATGAATTTTGAAATTCACATGTACAATCAGGATTAAAATTAGAGGAGCGCTGCGATCTTATGTTTGCAGCGTGAGTACTCTATATTCACAATCTTATATTTTTTTGTGGGAAGAAAACTTCATGTTAACATGATATACCAATTGTGCAGGATGGTTACGAGCTAAGGAAAAAAAATTTGATACACATATTCAAGTATCTGGCTAATGAAGTTGAAGACAACATTCCTGAGATCGTGCGAGAATACCTTAGACGCGTCAACGGACCATGGCTTTAATAAATATTGTATTCAGTCATTTCTCTTCTACAAAATGAATTGTGCGAAGTGGATCTTTAAATATTTTAAGTATTATATATTTATTTTATATACTTTAATATTTGCATGCATTATTTACACGTTTATACATTTGACACTATGTTAAAGGGCCGTGGCGAAGCACGGGCATTCTACTAGTATTGGTTAAAGAGTCATAAAGTATACTTCACATAAGACAAACGCAACACCACCATGGTTTTCATGTAATTTTACTTCCAAAAATATTTGGGTAAGTAGATAGTGCATAGAATATACACACCTTGATCTTTAGTATGGAGGTAACAAACACATAGTAGTATTGATACAACTATATTATAAGTCAGTACGACTAAGAAATTCAATATATCAAATTTTGCATGAGACTAATTCCTTCTCTAAAAGAATACACAAGCATGCCCTAGCGTTGAGGCACGAGGCATGCGCCGTGGTAGAGGATGGAGATGAGCTCCACGCTCAGGTTCCTCGTCCGGCACACCAGCACACGCCCCCGCCGTTATCGGGGTTGGTTACCTCTTTTTTCCTTTTCCATGTTTGCATATCGATTGAGGACAATTTGGTCCAACATAAGCAAACCAGCGGTATGGACTAACGTAATGGACGGTAGTGGAAAATAAGGAAACAAATTTATACCTAGAGGCAAACAAGGAAAAAAATATTTTCCAGTATCAAATTGGGAAGCGAAATTTAAGGTAGTGTCAAATAAGGAATTCTCTCTTGCTCATGTTGTTCCATCATCGGTGCCATCTCTCTAGTAGTCGGGACCATTTGGTGGAGCCAATCCCACAATGGTGGCATGTCGGCGCATTGTTCGTATCGGCGGTGGTGTCATCCCTATAGTTGGTGACATGGTCGATCAACAGCGCCGTACCTACCATCGCATGCGTCATCAGCAACATCAGTGACCCCCTCTCTACTGTCCGCGGGGTGGTGCGGTGGAGTAGAAGCGAAGTGGGAAGCGCGACGGAGTGGTCGAGCTAGTAGACATAAAGGCAAGGAAACCTAGTGTAACCTGTAGTATGTGCTTTAACATAATTTATATTTTATTAGCAAAAAAACATAATTTATATTTCTACCCCGTAAAAAATATATAAATATATTTTACACTGTTCAACAAAAAAAAGCGAGCCAAAGCTAGCTAGCTAAGCAACTTGATGGATGGAAGAATTTGGTTCATGCATTCGTATGTGGTAATGTGCTGCTGACCTGCTGAGCGTGCATGCTCGGTGGCCTATAGACGTGGAGTGAACACGCTAGACGCGGGCAGGAGTTGGCAGAGAAGACAAAGGGAGATCGCGAGACAACGTCGATAAAAGGTTGGCCCTGATCGGTTAGCGGATTTAAAGGTTTCCTCCAATTTAGACAGAGGACTGGTCGTCACTCGTCAAGGTGTTGTTAGCTACAGGTCCAAAAAAAGTGCTGTTAGCGATTTAGTTGGGACTGGATAAGTACGTCCTCATTTTATCTACTCTGGCCACTATTAGTTGCGTTTTCTTTGTGACGTGGGGGGTATTATTGTCCATCCTAAAAATGTGACACCAGACATTCACCAGTTTGCTCTTAATAATAGAGATATAACTTAATCTGAATGAAACCTTAAATATATGTTGCACAATGCCTGGAGTACTGATTACAGAAAGGAGTACAGATTAATTTGCTTCTAGCAAAGAAAGAAAACGGCATGCAGAGAAAATTAGTACTCCATCCAGGCATGCATGGTTGCCGGCACCGCGATATGATCCGACGATCGTATCATGGGCGGCTGCGGGCGTCGCTGAAGAGGCTCTGCCAGAAGGTACCCCGCGCTTTATCCAGGTCGACGCCGTTGGCCCACGCTCTCCTGGCCTCCTCCGTGTACTGCTCCCGGCGGCGCGACCACTCTTCGTCCTCCTCGAGGAGGCCCTCGAAGACGCGGTGGGTGATCATGCCGGCTGGCCACACCAGGGCGCAGGGGACGGCGACCAAGAGGAGGTTCTCGAGCCACGGCGCCATCGACATCGTGTGGTGTGGTGGTATGGACAATCGAGATGCCGCTCCGATCCTACCTGTGATGCCGTTAATGTGAAATCCGATGATTAGATGAGGACTACTTTTTTTTTGAAACCTAGATGAGGACTACATAGTTGTGCGGAGGAATACATTTGAAGTAGCGCGGCGGCCGGTGTTTCTTGCATCTCAAGCTCTGTACTTGTCGTGCATACGGGGTTGAGTCGCAGATCTTCATTAGCTACACGATCTGCGTAACTGCAAGACATAGCAGATTCGTAATCCCTGCTTTTTACGACTCACCTTGGTCGCATGGAGAGCGCGAGGAATAGTGGGAGAGAGTGAACTAGAGAGGGCATACGAGACATGAAATTCTGGCTCGTGGCAGGGAGGCATAAGCCACTGGCCGAGAGCATCAGCCTTTAGAGCTCCTAGCCGTGGTGGACAAAGAGGTGGATTTTTTTTTTTATTATTACACGATGTGTAGGTCTTTTTTTAAAATAGACATGTGACATCAGCCAGATAAAGGGGTCCACATTTAGAAAACTGTATAGCCAGCGTAAACTTGAGGTTTAGTGTTTCTGAAAAACACACCGCTAGACCATGTTTTTTTTTTATTGCTAATAGTTATCTAGACTTTTGACACTATTTTTACAATTTTCTCAGTGGCACCTCAATTCCTGCATTTTTCCTAATCCTATTTCTATATTTTTGAGTTAACCGGGGCCTTGAAGTAGCAAATGAACGCCCGAGGATTTTGATTTGCAGAGTTCTGCCATTTGAGCTGGATTTTTTTTTTGTTTCTGCATAATTAGAAGACGATTTATTATCTGCAATTGGTATACGACACTAGTAATTTTAGTCAAAAGTTCTAATATGTGGATCAATCGGCAGTGTACGGAATAATACAACGAGAGGCCAGTTAAACTCTTTCACATCGAGCTCGGTATCTGCTAGAAGCAACGCATTGTTGTTTCAGGTTTAAGCTATGGCCGTGTATGGGAGGATCAATTTCCGTCAAGTTACCGCTTCCAAATTTCCAACGCCAGATCGAGTAGTGGGTAATTTAACGAGATAAGCCCATGGAAATATGCTTGAGATATGCCACTAAACCTTTCCCAAATCGAAATTCACTGTCCAGAAAAAGGAAAACAAAACAGATCTAAAACGAGATCTATCAAGCTTCACAGAACGACAAACTGTTCAACCTGTGATGATATATACATAGATCCCAGCAATTTAACGAGAGGATCACTTCCTGTCAGACTTCTTGTCCGACTTCTTGTCAGAACTGAAGACGACGTAAAGAAAACCAACAACGGCGAGCGTCGCAATTGCGCCAATAAACCCTCCGTCGTCATCCTTGGCCGCCTTCTTCCCACTGATGTCCCGCCGGACCTTGTCTGCCTCCTCCCGATCTATCCTCTGCTGGCCCTTGTACGCCAGGCGGACGACGCGGCCGCCGCACAGCCCTACCAACGCGGCCGCCGCACAGCCCTACCAACGCGCCCGTGCCGCCGGTGCGCAGGAGATGGTTCAACATTCTTGATGATTAATCAGGACCGGCCTTGGACTAGCTGGTTAATCAGGACCGGCCTGTTCGTCTCTGTGTGCGCTACGTACGTGCAGCTCAGGTTAGGCGACGATAAGAACAATGTACAACGGACGTACGACTCTATATTGGGGTATTGCCGCTTGATATGTACAAGTAACTTCTTGGACTTGAAGAAGAAATAACGCCGCTGCTGTTTGTGTCGCATTGCAAGTAATATATTCGTCGATCTGGCTTGACGCACAAGTCGATCGATGTCGTCTGGATCTCGTTCAGATAATTCTACGTTAAATTGACCCTCTGATATTACCCGCAAAAAAAAAAAAAAATTGACCCTCTGATCTTCTTTACTATTAAACGTGAATACAACCGTGGTTCAATTTGGCAATGGAGCCCCTTCCCCGATCCCCGGTGGTTAATTCACCTATTAGGGGATGGTTTTGGTTAGTACTTCATCCCCGTGGGGATATTATTGGAGGCAAACTCTTCCCATTAGGTAAGGTGGGGATAGGTTTATGTTACCACTATCCATACCCGATAACCATGAAATCTCCGTTAGGCACATGACATGTGGCACTAGGGTACAAAATAGGTATGTATAGATGCCAGAAA
Source organism: Lolium perenne (assembly GCF_019359855.2). NCBI lineage: Eukaryota > Viridiplantae > Streptophyta > Magnoliopsida > Poales > Poaceae > Lolium > Lolium perenne. The sequence continues at coordinate 197,381,440 of NC_067245.2, forward strand.
ACCCTAACCCTATTGTGCTCACATTTTCCCTCTCGCCCCCAACTGCCATAGTCCCCAAATCCTAACTTCCAAACGCCCGCCTCTCCTTCCTAAACTCCTGATCCAGCCAGCCTGTCATCCTACCATATTGTTATTTTATTTTGGGCTCATAGTTACTAGCTAAAGCAGTGATGGTTAACCGATGGTTATTTGTTTACCCGATGGGATGGGAATGATAAAAGAACTGGCCCTATAACAGTTAGTGGGGATGGGGATGGAGAAATATTTCATGCATGAAAATGGTTATGGTTATGGTTGAGCAATAACCAGTGGTTAGTGTCCCCGTTTCCATATGGAAGCGTGGTACGTAGCTGCTTCAATCCATCGATTCGATTGAATCGATCGATTCCAGCGTACATGGCCCATATTCGCAATAAATGAAAAAAGCCTATTACATATACAAGCTGATGAGATCTAAGATCCCGGGATTGGCCCGATCTCGCGATTTGACCCCGAAAACCAAGGGAAGAGGTGGGAGAACGCGAGGAACACGAAGAACACGAAGAACGCCGGTACTCACGCACGCACACCAACCCGATACACCCAATACTTACCCCCGTGGCTCGATGGACCACGCCAATAGAATCACCCGGAAGAGGCACGCGGCAGAATTCCCGGAGAGAGATTAGGGTTGGAGAAGAAGAGATTGATGAGGGAGAGAGTAGCTTGTACTGGAATCTCACTCAACAATATCCAAATCAACAACCAGGATGCCTTGATTACCAAGGGATGGTAACCCTAGGGAGACTAAGCTCAAAGTTGTGTTTAAGCTTAATGCAAGTCTAAGGGGTAAAGGAGGGGTCCAGGCTACTTATATAGGCATACATGGCCAACAAGGCGAAAAGGTACGCAAGTGGATAACTTAGCTAGTTTGGTGAGTCATTCCCGTCAAATCCGGTTTGGGGCCGGTCAGACCGGGCCTGTGACCGGGTGGTCTGGTCCTGGGTCCGGTCGACCGGGCGCCAACCGGAAACTTCGCAAGTTCCCGTCCGGTTGCCTTCCGGTACGATGCAGGGGAATCCGGTTGGGCGCCCGGTTGACCGGGCCTGGGACCGGATGGTCCGGTTGTGGGGCCGGTCTGACCGGGTCCTGGACCGGCCAGCGTTCTTCCCTTCCTTTGAGCGCTTCGAGCGACGTCGTGTCCAGCTTCATGATCATCTCCATGTCCCGCTGCTCCTCTCCTTCCCTTGACCATGGTGTGTCCTCCTCTCCGGGGTCTTGATGCGCCTTGTACCTAATGACACATAGCACATCGGCATGAGGTAGTATTCCATCCAAAGGGGTGCTAAGATCAAGGGTGGTGAGGAGCGAGTTCACCTCATCATGTAGAGCTTTGACTCGAGCTCGCGTCATTGGTCCACTTGGGGGACTTGTTGGTCTTGGTGTAGCGTCGTCGGTGAGCGGGGCTACATCATCTCCCCCCTTGGGAAAGAGTCATCCTCGACTCGTGCGCCTCCTCATCTCCATGATAGGGTGACAAGTCCGAGACGTTGAACGTGTTTCTCACCAAGTACTTGGAGGTCGGGATGTCGATGACGTAAGCGTTGTTGTTGATGCGCTTGAGGACCTTGAAGGGGCCATTTCCTCTTGGCTTGAGCTTGGAGTTGCGCTCATGAGGGAACCTTTCCTTCCGGAGGTGGATCCAAACGAGGTCTCCTTCTTGAAATATTCTTTCATTCTTCTTGGCGTTGAGGCGGTTGGCTTGACGAAGCACATGTTCTTGTATGGTCGCTCTTGTTTCTTCATGTAGTTTCTTCATGGCGGCGGTGCGCTTGTCGAAGTCCATGTTCGTCCTCTCATGAAGGGGAAGTGGAAGTATGTCGAGTGCCGTGGAAGGTTCGAAGCCGTAGACAACCATGAAGGGGCTCCTTGATGTTGTCTTGTGCTTAGCTCGATTGTAGGCGAACTCCGCGTGAGGAAGGCACTCCTCCCATGACTTCAAGTTCTTCTTCACGAGGATGCGTAGGAGAGTGGAGAGGCTTCGATTGACCAGTTCCGTTTGGCCATCCGTTTGCGGGTGCGAGGATGATGAGAACAAGAGCTTCACTCCAAACTTTGCCATGAGCGACTTCCATAGATAGCTCATGAACTTTACGTCTCGATCCGACACAATGCTTGCCGGTATTCCGTGTAGGCGAACAATTTCCCTGAAAAACAATGAAGCAATGTGTGAAGCATCGTCGCTCTTATGGCAAGGTATGAAATGAGCCATCTTAGAGAATCTATCCACTACCACAAATATGGAATCATGACCATGCTTAGTGCGAGGCAATCCTAGGATGAAATCCATGCTAATATCGGTCCATGGTGCATATGGAATAGGCAATGGTGTGTAAAGACCATAAGGGTTGGAGGTGGACTTAGCTTGAAGGCATGTAGTGCAACGGTTGCATAGACGCTCCACATCCCGCTTCATCTTTGGCCAATAGTAATGAGTGGATAACATCGCGAGTGTCTTGTCACGTCCAAAGTGTCCCATAAGACCACCTCCATGTGACTCTTGCAAAAGCAACTTTCGAAGAGAAGACTCGGGTATGCAAATCTTGTTAGCTTTAAACAAGTAGCCATCATGCAAATAGAAATCATCCACTCCTCGTTCAACGGAGCACTTCTCAAATATCGGAGCAAAGAAAGAATCAGAAGGATAGAGTTCTTTGATCTCTTCGAGTCCCAAAACATGAAAATCCAAGCGAGTAAGCAAAAGTGTGTTTTTGCGGGAAAGAGCATCCGCCACAACATTGTCCTTGCCCTTCTTGTATTTGATTACATATGGGAAGGACTCAATGAACTCGACCCATTTTGCATGTCGTTTGTTCAAGTTGTGTTGGCTTTTCAAATATTTCAAAGACTCATGGTCGGAATGAATGATAAACTCTTTTGGCCAAAGATAGTGTTGCCAAACTTCAAGAACACGAACCAAAGCGTAGAGCTCCTTGTCATATATAGGATAGTTGAGGCGTGCGCCATCCAACTTCTCACTATAATATGCCACGGGTTTGCCCTCTTGCATAAGAACTCCACCAATACCGAGTCCACTTGCATCACACTCAATCTAAAAAGTTTTTGCAAAATTTGGAAGGACAAGAAGGGGAGCTTCGGTAAGGCGTTTCTTCAACTCATCAAAAGTATTTTGTTGGGCCTTGCCCCAAACAAACGGAACATTCTTTTTGGTAAGCTCATTCAAAGGGCAAGAAATGGTGCTAAAATCTTTCACAAAGCGGCGGTAGAACCCGGCAAGTCCATGAAAACTTCGGACTTGACCAACATTTGTAGGAGTAGGCCAATTGTGGATGGCCTCCACCTTGGAAGAATCAACTTCAATCCCATTAGCGGAATCCACAAAGCCAAGGAAAACCAATTTGTTTTGAGCAAAGGTGCACTTGGGGAGGTTAGCATAAAGCTTTTCATGACGCAAGATGCATAAGACCTCTCTCACATGTTGCACATGGTCCTCGAGATTTTTGCTATAAATGAGAATATCATCAAAATAGACAACCACACTCTTGCCAATGAGAGGACGCAAGATGTGATTCATAAGACGCATAAAAGTGGATGGAGCATTGGAAAGACCAAAAGGCATAACGAGCCATTCATAGAGACCAAGCTTGGTCTTGAATGCCGTTTTCCATTCATCACCAATGGCCATGCGGATTTGGTGGTAGCCACTACGCAAATCGACTTTAGAGAAAATCGTGGCACCACTTAACTCATCAAGCATGTCATCTAAACGCGGAATGGGATGGCGGTAGCGGACGGTAATGGCATTGATGGGGCGACAATCCATACACATCTGTTGCGTCTCATCCGGTTTAGGCACAAGAATCACGGGAACCGCACAAGGGCTAAGGCTTTCGCGAACGTACCCTTTGGCGAGGAGATCTTGTATTTGGCGTTGTATCTCCTTTGTGTCTTCGGGGTTGGTGCGGTAGGCGGCACGATTTGGAAGCGGAGCGCCGGGTATGAGGTCGATACGGTGTTCTATGCCTCGAAGTGGTGGTAGTCCATGAGGGAGCTCGTCGGGGAAGACGTCTTGAAACTCCTTCAAAAGAGACAACAAAGACGAAGGAATGTTGGTTAAGTCGTTAGTCGCCGATGATGGTCCCTTGCATATGAGCACGTAGTGCAATATGGTGGATGGGTTCTCTTGGACCTCTCTCCACTCACTCTTGGTGGCTAGGAGAACACTCTTGGTCTCACTCATATATGGCTTGTGGTGCTCACTATCTTTGTGGTGGGTCGCTCCCTCTCCTTTCATCTCACTATGGTGGGTGCGGAGTTGAGCCCTCGCTAAAGCCTTCGCATTATCCGCGATGATTTGGCTAGGAGTCATCGGGCGCAACTCGAACTTCTTGTCCTTGACCTTGAAGGTGTATGTATTGGAGAGTCCATCATGTATAGCCTTCTTGTCAAATTGCCAAGGGCGGCCAAGCAACATGTGGCACACCGTCATGGGTACCACGTCACACTCAATAGTATCCTCATAAGGTCCAATCTTGAAAGTGACGGTGACGGTATGTTGTATCTTGACGTTGCCCTTGTCACTCAACCATTGGATATGGTAAGGGTGAGGATGCTTGCGGAGGGTGAGGTTGAGCTTCTCACACAATTCGGTGCTTGCAAGGTTATGGCAACTTCCACCATCGATGATGACCTTGATCGACTTTCCACCAATACCGGCACGGGTTTGGAAGATGTTGCACCGTTGGTCTTCCATAGCTTGAGGTTGAGTTGTTAGCACCCTTGTGACCACAAGTGAGGGACTTGGGTCATGCTCACATAAGAGAGGGTCTTCTCCACTTTCTTCCTCATAAGCTTCATCATTGGCCGTGGCGGCTTGCACAAGGGCTTCGTATTCATCTTCACTTAGCGTCTCGATATCACCATTCTCCATAGTGATCATGACCTTGGTGTTCTTGCACTCAAACGATTTGTGGCCTTGGGTGCCACACTTGAAACAAGTGACATTAGAGGGTCCCGTAGAGGCCTTAGAGGAGGCGGTGGAGGACACCGTTTGCTTCATGCGACTTTGGGTAGTCGTTTGCTTGGATGGTGTAGAGGACACGACGGGCTTGACACTTGGTGCAGGAGTTGATGTAGCGAGCTTGGAGGCGAAGTATGTCTTGGACTTGGAGTACTTGATGTCCTCAATCACTTGGCGCTCGGCCTTCGATGCTTGGTGGACCAACTCAACCATGTTGGAGTATGGTTGGAACTCCACAATTCTCTTGATGGGGTAGTTGAGGCCATTGAAGAAACGAGCAATGGTTTGGCTCTCGGATTCTTGGATGTTGGCTCGCATCATGGTGAGCTCCATATCCTTGAAGAACTCCTCAACGGTCTTGGTGCCTTGCTTCAACTTTTGGAGCTTGTTGAAGAGGTCGGTCATGTAGTGTGTTGGGACAAAGCGAGCATGCATCTCTTCCTTCATCTCTTCCCAAGTGTCAATAGGAGGTTCACCCTTTTCTTCCCTTAGAGTGAGGACTTGCTCCCACCAAGTGTTGGCGTAATCCTCAAACTCAAGAGACGCCATAGCCACTTTCTTGGCACCGGAGTAGTTGTGGATGCGAAATATCTTGTCAACCTTGAGTGCCCAAGAGAGGTAGGCCTCGGCATCCTCTTCACCCTTGAACTTCGGCATGGTGAACTTGAGCCTTCCAAACATGTTTTCTTCATCCTCCAAGTTTCTTCGGCGAGGACGGATGCCTTCATCTCTTGCGGCTTGAGGTGGGATAGGAGGTCTTCCACGGCCAACCATAGCATTGGGTTGGCGTTGAAGGTGGACACTAGCTTCACTTGGTTCACGGTGATGATGTTGTTGAAGATCTTGTCGAGGTTGGTGATGAGGCTCATTGTTGGCCCTTTCATCTTGATCATATTGTGGGTTTCCTCTTCCACGTTGGTCATGGAGAGGGTGACGTCGGAGATCTCGCCGAGGTGGATCTTGAGGACCTTGGTCTTGGGGTTGGTCGTCACGCCCATGGTGGGCATGGCGATCCACTTGGTGACGATCTTGTTGGATTACTTGATCTTGTGGAGGTCGTTCAAGTGGACGAGCATGGCGATGTATTTCTCCACGCCTAGAGTTGGAGCGAGAGTCTTCATGACGAGCATGTGGGCGATGAGGTCGATGATGGTCTTCATGCCTTGAGGAAGAGCTTGAGGACGAAAGGCTACCATGAGAGTAGTAATCTTGTGGCGAGCTTGATGATGAGGAAGTAGAGTGGTGTCGGCGATGGCGACCCAAGTTGGTGATGGTGCGCTCGAGGCTATCCATGCGCTGCTCCATGTTTGCATCATTGGCCGCCATTTGGCCATTCAAGTTGTCCGTAGCTTCACGAAGAAGAGCCAAGTCTTGGTTCACGGCGGAGAAGTTGTGAGCCACTTCATCGTATTGCTCATCGATGCGCGTCTCGAAGAGGGCGAGTTTCTCCTTGAACTCTTGGCGTTGTGTCCATAGGTTGTGTTGAGTAACCAACATCTCGGTGTTGCGGAGGACTTCTCCCTCCCTTGGGTCATCTCCGTTCCTATCCATGATGGAAAGACAAGAACTATGTTGTGTAGGTTAGTGGAAGGAGACTACCTCGCACTCTTACCAAGGTAAGATAGTATTGAGGCAATCAACCAAGCCAAAAGCAAGATCAAGTGTATCGGGGACACACGCAAAACCACACACAAAAGTTAGCAAATATGGTGTTAGGTGAGTGTTGTGGAAAGCTGATACGTCTCCGACGTATCGATAATTTCTTATGTTCCATGCCACATTATTGATGATATCTACATGTTTTATGAATACTTTATGTCATATTTATGCATTTTCCGGCACTAACCTATTAACAAGATGCCGAAGAGTCAGTTGTTGTTTTCTGCTGTTTTTGGTTTCAGAAATCCTAGTAAGGAAATATTCTCGGAATTGGACGAAATCAACGCCCAGGGGCCTATTTTCACACGAAGCTTCCAGAAGACCGAAGGAGTCACGAAGTGGGGCCACGAGGTGGCCAAACACTAGGGCGGCGTGGCCTGGGCCTTGGTCGCGCCGGCCTGTTGTGTGGGGCCCTCGTGTGGCCCCCTGACCTATCTCCTCCGCCTACTTATAGCCTTCGTCGTGAAACCCCCAGTACCGAGAGCCACGATACGGAAAACCTTCCAGAGACGCCGCCGCCGCCAATCCCATCTCGGGGGATTCAGGAGATCGCCTCCGGCACCCTTCCGGAGAGGGGAATCATCTCCCGGAGGACTCTTCACCACCATGGTCGCCTCCGGAGTGATGAGTGAGTAGTTCACCCCTGGACTATGGGTCCATAGCAGTAGCTAGATGGTCGTCTTCTCCTAATTGTGCTTCATTGTCGGGTCTTGTGAGCTGCCTAACATGATCAAGATGGATATAGAATACTATGCTATGTTGATTATCAATCTATTACCTATGTGTTGTTTATGATCTTGCATGCTCTCCGTTATTAGTAGAGGCTCTGGCCAAGTTTTTACTCTTAACTCCAAGAGGGAGTATTTATGCTCGATAGTGGGTTCATGCCTCCATTAAATCTGGGACAGTGACAGAAAGTTCTAAGGTTGTGGATGTGCTGTTGCCACTAGGGATAAAACATTGATGCTATGTCCGAGGATGTAGTTATTGATTACATTACGCACCATACTTAATGCAATTGTCTGTTGTTTGCAACTTAATACTGGAAGGGGTTCGGATGATAATCTGAAGGTGGACTTTTTAGGCATAGATGCATGCTGGATAGCGGTCTATGTACTTTGTCGTAATGCCCAATTAAATCTCACAATACTCATCATATCATGTATGTGCATTTTCATGCCCTCTCTATTTGTCAATTGCCCAACTGTAATTTGTTCACCCAACATGCTATTTATCTTATGGGAGAGACACCTCTAGTGAACTGTGGACCCCGGTCCATTCTTTTAATCAAATACAATCTACTGCAATACTCGTTCTACTGTTTTCTGCAAACAATCATCATCCACACTATACATCTAATCCTTTGTTACAGCAAGCTGGTGAGATTGACAACCTCACTGTTTCGTTGGGGCAAAGTACTTTGGTTGTGTTGTGCAGGTTCCACGTTGGCGCCGGAATCCCTGGTGTTGCGTCGCACTACATCTCGCCGCCATCAACCTTCAACGTGCTTCTTGGCTCCTACTGGTTCGATAAACCTTGGTTTCTTACTGAGGGAAAACTTGCCGCTGTACGCATCACACCTTCCTCTTGGGGTTCCCAACGGACGCGTGTTGTACGCGTATCAAGCAGATTTTCTAGCGCCGTTGCCGGGGAGATCAAGACACGCTGCAAGGGGAGTCTCCACCTCCAATCTCTTTACTTTGTTTTAGTCTTGCTTTATTTTATTTACTACTTTGTTTGCTGCACTAAAACAAAACACAAAAAAATTAGTTGCTAGTTTTACTTTATTTGCTATCTTGTTTGCTATATCAAAAACACAAAAAAATTAGTTACTTGCATTTACTTTATCTAGTTTGCTTTATTTACTGTTGCTAAAATGGGTACTCCTGAAAATACTAAGTTGTGTGACTTCACAACCACAAATAATAATGATTTCTTATGCACACCTATTGCTCCACCTGCTACTACAGCGGAATTCTTTGAAATTAAACCTGCTTTACTGAATCTTGTTATGCGAGAGCAATTTTCTGGTGTTAGTTCTGATGATGCTGCTGCCCATCTCAATAACTTTGTTAAATTATGTGAAATGCAAAAGTATAAGGATGTAGATGGTGACATTATAAAATTAAAATTGTTTCCTTTCTCATTAAGAGGAAGAGCTAAAGATTGGTTGCTATCTCTGCCTAAGAATAATATTGATTCATGGACTAAATGTAAGGATGCTTTTATTGGTAGATATTATCCCCCTGCTAAAATTATATCTTTAAGGAGTAGCATAATGAATTTTAAACAATTGGATAATGAGCATGTTGCACAATCTTGGGAAAGAATGAAATCTTTGGTTAAAAATTGCCCAACCCATGGACTGACTACTTGGATGATCATCCAAACCTTTTATGCAGGACTTAATTTTTTTTCGCGAAACCTATTGGATTCAGCTGCTGGAGGTACCTTTATGTCCATCACTCTTGGCGAAGCAACAAAGCTTCTTGATAATATGATGATTAATTACTCTGAATGGCACACGGAAAGAGCTCCACAAGGTAAGAAGGTAAATTCTGTCGAAGAAACCTCTTCCTTGGGTGATAAGATTGATGCTATTATGTCTATGCTTGTGAATGGTAGGACAAATATTGATCCTAATAATGTTCCGTTAGCTTCATTGGTTGCTCAAGAAGAACATGTTGATGTGAACTTCATTAAAAATAACAATTTCAACAACAATGCTTACCGGAACAATTCTAGTAACAACTATAGGCCATATCCTTATAATAATGGTAACGACTATGGTAATTCTTATGGGAATTCTTACAACAATAATAGGAACACACCCCCTGGACTTGAAGCTATGCTTAAAGAATTTATTAGTACACAAACTGCTTTTAACAAATCTGTTGAAGAAAAGCTTGGGAAAATTGATATACTTGCTTCTAAAGTCGATAGTCTTGCTGCTGATGTTGATCTTTTGAAATCGAAAGTTATGCCTAATGAAAATCATAATAATAAAATAGTTACTACAGCTAATGCCATCCAAGTTAGAATTAATGAGAATATAAGATTGATGGCCGAATTGCGTGCTAGGTGAGAGAAAGAAGAAAATGCTAAAGAAGATAATATAGCTAAAGTTTGGACTATTACCACCACTAGTAATGCTAATGCTCCACATGTTGCTGCACCTCCTACTATTAATGGTAAAATAATTGGTGTTGGTAAAATAATTGGTGCTGGCAGTGTTTCCACTTCTAATGCAAAGCGTGAAAAACTGCCTGAAACTGCTAAAACTGCTGAAACTGCCTGTGATAAAACTGCTGAAATTTTTTCCAACATTGGGGATGATGATCCCATTGCTTTAGATCATAATGGTTTGGATTTTGATGATTGACACATCTCTGAAGTTATAAAGTTCTTACAAAAACTTGCTAAGAGTTCTAATGCTAGTGCTATAAATTTGGCTTTCACGAAACATATTACAAATGCTCTCATAAAAGCTAGAGAAGAGAAATTAGAACGTGAAACTTCTATTCCTAGGAAGTTAGAGGATGGTTGGGAGCCCATCATTGAGATGAAGGTCAATGACTTTGATTGTAATGCTTTATGTGATCTTGGTGCAAGTATTTCCGTTATGCCTAAGAAAATCTATAACATGCTTGACTTGCCACCATTGAAAAATTGTTATTTGGATATTAATCTTGCTGATAACTCTACGAAGAAACCTTTGGGGAGAGTTGATAATGTTCGCATTACCGTTAACAATAACCTTGTCCCCGTTGATTTTGTTGTCTTGGATATTGAATGCAATGCATCTTGTCCCATTATATTGGGAAGACCTTTTCTTCGAACTGTTGGTGCTATCATTGATATGAAGGAAGGTAATATTAAATATCAATTTCCTCTCAAGAAAGGTATGGAACACTTCCCTAGAAAGAGAATGAAGTTACCTTTTGATTCTAGCATTAGAACAAATTATGATGTTGATGCTTCGTCTCTTGATAATACTTGATACACACTTTCTGCGCCTAGCTGAAAGGCGTTAAAGAAAAGCGCTTATGGGAGACAACCCATGTTTTTATTACTGCACTTTTATTTTATATTTGAGTCTTGGAAGTTGTTACTACTGTAGCAACCTCTCTTTATCTTAGTTTTGTGCATTGTTGTGCCAAGTAAAGTCGTTGATAGTAAGGTTCATACTAGATTTGGATTACTGCGCAGAAACAGATTTCTTTGCTGTCACGAATATGGGCCTAATTCTCTGTAGGTAACTCAGACAATTATGCCAATTTACGTGAGTGATCCCCAGATATGTACGCAACTTTCATTCAATTTGAGCATTTTCATTTGAGCAAGTCTGGTGCCTCTTAGAAATTCGTCTTTACGAACTGTTCTGTTTTGACAGATTCTGCCTTTTATTTCGCATTGCCTGTTTTGCTATGCTTGATGGATTTTTCTATTCCATTAACTTTCAGTAGCTTTGTGCAATGTCCAGAAGTGTTAAGAATGATTGTGTCACCTCTGAACATGTAAATTTTAATTGTGCACTAACCCTCTAATGAGTTGTTTTGAGTTTGGTGTGGAGGAAGTTTTCAAGGATCAAGAGAGGGAGATGATACAATATGATCAAGGAGAGTGAAAGCTCTAAGCTTGGGGATGCCCCGGTGGTTCACCCCTGCATATTTCAAGAAGACTCAAGCGTCTAAGCTTGGGGATGCCCAAGACATCCCCTTCTTCATCGACAACATTATCAGGTTCCTCTAGTGAAACTATATTTTTATTCCATCACATCTTATGCACTTTGCTTGGAGCGTCGGTTTGTTTTTGTTTTTGTTTTGTTTGAATAAAATGGATCCTAGCATTCATTGTGTGGGAGAGAGACACGCTCCGCTGTTGCATATGGACAAATATGTCCTTAGGCTTTACTCATAGTGTTCATGGCGAAGGTTGAATCTTCTTCGTTAAATTGTTATATGGTTGGAAACGGAAAATGATACATGTAGTAATTCTAAAATGTCTTGGATAATGTGATACTTGGCAAATGTTGTGCTCATGTTTAAGCTCTTGCATCATATACTTTTCACCTATTAATGAAGAAATACATAGAGCTTGCTAAAATTTGGTTTGCATAATTGGTCTCTCTAAGGTCTAGATAATTTCTAGTATTGGATTGAACAACAAGGAAGACGGTGTAGAGTCTTATAATGTTTACAATATGTCTTTTATGTGAGTTTTGCTGCACCGCTTCATCCTTGTGTTTGTTTCAAATAAACCTTGCTAGCCTAAGCCTTGTATCGAGAGGGAATACTTCTCATGCATCCAAAATCCTTGAGCCAACTACTATGCCATTTGTGTCCACCATACCTACCTACTACATGGTATTTCTCCGCCATTCCAAAGTAAATTGCTTGAGTGCTACCTTTAAATTTCTATCCTTCACCTTTGCAATATATAGCTCATGGGACAAATAGCCTAAAAACTATTGTGGTATTGAATATGTACTTATGCACTTTATCTCTTATTAAGTTGCTTGTTGTGCGATAACCATGTTCCTGGGGATGCCATCAACTACTCTTTGTTGAATATCATGTGAGTTGCTATGCATATCCGTCTTGTCTGAAGTAAGGGATATTTACCGCTAGAATGGTTAGAGCATGCATAATGTTAGAGAAGAACATTGGGCCGCTAACTAAAGCCATGATCCATGGTGGAAGTTTCAGTTTTGGACAAATATCCTCAATCTCATATGAGAAAATTAATAATTGTTGAATGCTTAAGCATTAAAGAGGAGTCCATTATCTGTTGTCTATGTTGTCCCGGTATGGATGTCTAAGTTGAGAATAATCAAAAGCGAGAAATCCAATGCGAGCTTTCTCCTTATACCTTTGTACAGGCGGCATAGAGGTACCCCTTTGTGACACTTGGTTAAAACATATGCATTGCGGTGATAATCCAGGTAATCCGAGCTAATTAGGACAAGGTGCGGGCTCTATTAGTATACTATGCATGAGGCTTGCAACTTGTAGGATATAATTTGCATGACACATATGCTTTATTACTACCGTTGAGAAAATTGTTTCTTGTTTTCAAAACCAAAGCTCTAGCACAAATATAGCAATCAATGCTTCCCTCTGCGAAGGGACATTCTTTTACTTTTGTGTTGAGTTAGTTCACCTATTTCTCTCCACCTCAAGAAGCAAACACTTGTGTGAACTGTGCACTGATTCCTACATACTTGCATATTACACTTGTTATATTACTTTACATTGACAACTATCCACGAGATATACATGTTACAAGTTGAAAGCAACCGCTGAAACTTAATCTTCCTTTGTGTTGCTTCGATACCTCTATTTTGAATTATTGCTTTATGAGTTAACTCTTATGCAAGACTTATTGATGCTTGTCTTGAAAGTACTATTCATGAAAAGTCTTTGCTTTATGATTCATTTGTTTACTCATTGCATTACCATTGCTTTGATCACTGCATTCATTACATGTGCTTACAATAGTATGATCAAGGTTATGATGGCATGTCACTCCAGAAATTATCTTTCTTATCGTTTACCTGCTCGGGACGAGCAGAAACTAAGCTTGGGGATGCTGATACGTCTCCGACGTATCGATAATTTCTTATGTTCCATGCCACATTATTGATGATATCTACATGTTTTATGCATACTTTATGTCATATTTATGCATTTTCCGGCACTAACCTATTAACAAGATGCCGAAGAGCCAGTTGTTGTTTTCTGCTGTTTTTGGTTTTAGAAATCCTAGTAAGGAAATATTCTCGGAATTGGACGAAATCAACGCCCAGGGGCCTATTTTCACACGAAGCTTCCAGAAGACCGAAGGAGTCACGAAGTGCGGCCACGAGGTGGCCAAACACTAGGGCGGCGCGGCCCAAGGGGGGCCTGTGCGGCCCTAGCGTGTGGGGCCCCGGTGACGCCTCCTGACCTGCCCTTCCGCCTACATATAGTCTTCGTCGCGAAACCCCCAGTACCGAGAGCCACGATACGGAAAACCTTCCAGAGACGCCGCCGCCTCCAATCCCATCTCGGGGGATTCAGGAGATTGCCTCCGGCACCCTGCCGGAGAGGGGAATCATCTCCCGGAGGACTCTTCACCGCCATGGTCGCCTCCGGAGTGATGAGTGAGTAGTTCACCCCTGGACTATGGGTCCATAGCAGTAGTTAGATGGTCATCTTCTCTTAATTGTGCTTCATTGTCGGGTCTTGTGAGCTGCCTAACATGATCAAGATCATCTATCTGTAATGCTATATGTTGTGTTTGTTGGGATCCGATGGATAGAGAATACTATGCTATGTTGATTATCAATCTATTACCTATGTGTTGTTTATGATCTTGCATGCTCTCCGTTATTAGTAGAGGCTCTAGCCAAGTTTTTACTCTTAACTCCAAGAGGGAGTATTTATGCTCGATAGTGGGTTCATGCCTCCATTAAATCTGGGACAGTGACAGAAAGTTCTAAGGTTGTGGATGTGTTGTTGCCACTACGGATAAAACATTGATGCTATGTCCGAGGATGTAGTTATTGATTACATTACGCACCATACTTAATGCAATTGTCTGTTGTTTGCAACTTAATACTGGAAGGGGTTCGGATGATAACCTGAAGGTGGACTTTTTAGGCATAGATGCATGCTGGATAGCTGTCTATGTACTTTGTCGTAATGCCCAATTAAATCTCACAATACTCATCATATCATGTATGTGTTATCACCAGATTTTGGACAAATCCAGAGGTGGGCCGTAAGAGAGATGGGCTTGGAAGACTACACGTGGAAGATTTCTGAAGCGGCCTTGCACGGAGAATTTGGGCTAGATTGCCCGTGTATCTTTAATTATAGTAGATTATATCTTAGATCAAAAGTTAGAGTTTGTATCGTGCACGGTGGGATATTCCCACGTTAGAAAGTCCGCTGGACTATAAATATGTATCTAGGGTTTATGGAATAAAGAACAACACAACGTTCACCCCCAAACAAACCAATCTCGGCGCATCGCCAACTCCTTCGTCTCGAGGGTTTCTATCAGGTAAGCGACATGCTGCCTAGATCGCATCTTGCGATCTAGGCAGCACAAGCTCCACGTTGTTCATGCGTTGCCCGTACTGAAGCGTCTTTGATGGCGGGCAACGTAGTTATCATAGATGTGTTAGGGTTAGCATAGTTCTTCGTATAACATGCTTACGTAGTGCAACCCTTGCATGTCTAGCCGCCCTCACGCCTATCTCAGGCGTGGGGGCGGCACCCTGCTTGTTCATCATCTAGTAGATCTGATCCGTTACGATTGCTCCTTGTTATGCAAGGATTAGTTTAATATCTGCAATAGTTAGGCCTTACAAAGGGGGGGAGGATCCAGCGGCACGTAGGGTGGCGTTCGCAAGTCCTAAACGGGACGTTCCGAGGATCAACGTCATGTTGGTTTTTTGGCCTTGTTTAGGATCGTCTTACGAGCACCGTGCGTGGCCGCGAGGCCCAACCTGGAGTAGGATGATCCGATTATGCGGTGAAAACCCTAAATCGTCGTAGATCTCATTAGCTATATCTTGATCAAGCAGGATCACCAAGTATTCGTGCACCCCGTACGAATCATGGGTGGATCGGCTCTTTGAGCCGATTCACAGGATAACCTGAGAGCCGATCGAGGCTCGTATTTAATGTTTACGTGTATGCCATGCAGGAAACTAAGCGAGGCATCCCCATCACCTTCCTGACCAGGTATAGGTCAGGTGGCACGCCCTTGCACTTCGCATCGCCGCGTGTGACCAGAAGAGCATTGCGGGCCGTCGCTCGGAGGGGTCTCAGCCAGCCGCAGCTCTAGGCTCTTCCCGGCTCTACCTGTGTTGACAGGCCGCTGCCCGCCGGTGGGTTTTGGCAGTCAACACATTTTGGCACGCCCGGTGGGACAATCGTCTACATCAACCACATCGCCATCTACATCTGAGATGGCGGCGGACGGCACGCCAGTCACCTACGAGGAGTTACCTGCCGAGCTCAAGAAGAAATATGACGAGATCAAGGTCACCCTCGAAGCCGACCTCATCGGCTCTTTTCAGAGAACCCGCACCCATGGCATCAGATGGAAGGGATTCTCACCGCAAGGTGACTCGATGGGATAGATCTCTCTGCCCCGTCGGAGGAACGCACCAGGGGCCTACGGCAGGAGATCAACTACTTGGTGGCTCACTCGCTACACCGCCACTCTGAAAACTTGGTCAACGTGTTGGAGCGTCTCGCTCTGCGCGTGATCCAGGAGATCATGAGCCACCAGTATTCGCCGTCAGGACCAGCTCTCGGGACGCATCAAGGAGAGTTGCCACTCCAGTCCCGTCCACCGCTGCCATATGCGTTGGCAGCACCACCTGAAGTGCCGGCTACACCGGCATTCGTCGTCTACAAGATTGGTGGCGATCCTAGTGACTACCAGTTCTTGACCGAGGCGCCTAAGGAGATCCCTCAAGGATACGCGTGCACGTATGTGCCAGATTGTGGCAACTGGGCACTCTCAAACCAGGCCACAACATCAGGGACTCCGGCGAAAACAGGAGAAACGTCAGCAACAGAGCTTGAAAAGCAGACGTGGCTAACTAAGTACGCCACCCCGACGAAACTCCAGAGCCCAGCTCCTGCAGTTGGCTCAGAGCTGGAAAAGCAAACATGGCTGGCTAAGTACGCCACCCCGGCGAATCTTCAGAGTGCAACTTCTGCAGCCAGCACAGCGGATCAAATCAGTACCATACTGAGAGACCAGTTCGGCATGGTGCCAAAAAGGAGGGCAATCGGCTATTCCAAGCCGTACCCCGACGAGTACGAGATGATCCCGCTGCCACCTAAATATCGGCTCCCTGACTTCTCCAAATTCAGTGGATCAGATGGCTCCAGCTCCATCGAGCACATCGGCCGATATTTGGCGCAACTAGGACCGGCTTCAGTGTCGGATCAGCTACGCGTGAGGCTCTTTTCACAGTCCCTCACGGGATCGGCTTTTGGATGGTACACCTCTTTGCCAGCAAACTCCATCCAGTCTTGGAAGCAATTGGAAGAACAGTTCCATATGCAATATCATTCAGAAGCTTCCGAGTCTAGCATTGCCGATCTAGCACAACTACGTCAGAAGCGCGGAGAAACGGTGACAGAGTACATCCAGCGCTTCAGGAATCTTAGGAACCGATGTTATTCGGTTCGTATAACTGAAAAGGAAGCAGTCGAGTTGGCAGTAGCTGGCCTTGCAACACAGCTCAAGGACATGGCCTCCCAAGCAGATTATCCTCGCCGGCGCACATGGTTCGTAAACTATCAGCATATGAACAGCGCCACCTGCACTGTACCAAGACAAGTTCAAGCGTGCAGTAGTCATGGTCGATACAGAGGAAGGTGAAGTGCCTGCGGGAGACCAAGAAGTAGCAGTGGCTGAGTGGACTCGGGGAGGAACCCCCGTGTCCTGCAAATGGGTAAAGCCACCAGGGCCGCCCAGGGGATTTGATTTTGACGTGACCAAGACTGAACAAATCTTCGACCTCCTGCTCAAGGAGAAACAGTTGACGATTCCTGAAGGTCTCAAGTTCCCCACGGCGCAAGAGCTAAACGGAAAGCCGTACTGCAAATTCCACAACTCGCTCTCCCATGCTACCAACGACTGCAGGGTGTGGCGTCAGCACATCCAAGCGGCGATAGAGAAGGGGCGTCTAATTTTCAACCAGTACGCCATGAAGGTAGACACCCAGCCCTTCCCCGCCGTTAACATGGTAGAAGTCGTCTACCCCGAGGGCTGCCAGCCAGGTCCCACGTTCAGCATCAACATGGTAGGACCTGGGAACCACTCTGGCAAAGATGGAGATGAGGGCAGCTGCTCTCATAGCAAGGATACAGAGGAGGCCGCTCCACGCGATCGGCTCCATCATGATGGCAAGCGCTACGTCACAGAGGGAGAAGTGAAGAACATAAGATATCAACGACCTCTCTCTGATCACCTCCTCAACAAATATGTGAGTCAGTATGACCAACGCCGACGGTCCAACTATGATGATGAAGGAGATCGTCTGGCTAGAGAAGCCAGAAGACATCGTCGGCAGGATCGCGATGAGGAGGAGCACGAGCGCCGTGCCACGGAAAGATCAAGGGAGCAAGATGACAACGCCAGACACTGGGACTGCCCTTTCTTCAGACACTGCTGGGATTCAGGAATGAGCCGATTGCCCACAATCGGCAACTGCCCAGAATGCAACAAGAAGAAGAAGGAGGCAGCCAATGTGTCTGTGTTCGAGCGCTTAGGGCCTCTCCCGCCACAGAGCAAACGTGCTGAGTCACCTCGTTGGGCAGATCTTGAGGATTCCGAAGACGAGGGACTAGAAGAAGAAGAAGACAGGTACCACCGTCCAAGGTGGTGCCCTGACGGACTCAGCCGTTCACAGAAACGCAGGGTTCAGCGGTTGCGCGGCCTGGAGGAAGCCGAAAGGTTATACCTGCATACGCTAAGAAAGGCACGGCCGGATCTGGCTGCAAAGGTTCAGCGAGCCCTGAATGAAGAGGGTCATCCACGGAGAATGGAGTGGCGTCCCAAGCAAAAGAAAGCCGATGATGAAACATCGGCTGGCACAAACATGGTGATCGTCTTGCCGACAGAGCTTAGTGCTCCACGATTATACGATGCACTCAAGGTGGACAATAGCAGGCGCATCAAGTCAGAGGTTGGGTTGGTTTTATCCAGCCTGACCGAGTAGCAAGATTAAAACCAATGAGCAAACCCGGTGAGGCTGATCCTTGTGATCGGCCCCAAAAATTTTATGGAGGGACATTACAAAACCTTCATCGAACAAGCAATGTGGAGGCCGATTCCAGCAATCGGCCAAAATTATCTTCTGCACATATTCTGTTTGCGTTCAACAATGACCTACTGGGCAGCGGCCACGTCGGCAGATGAAAGTCAGCATGAATCTTCACGAAGCCGACGTACCAGTGCAGTGCCCTGACTAACCATAAAAGCCGATATCTGCAGTCATTTGGCAGATTCGGCTCGGGGGGCATGTAGTCAGATGAACATGTGCAGACAAACATTGTGCAAACACATGTGCAGTGGAGCATTGGGGGCCGATTAAGAAGAATCGGTCAAATAAAATAAAAAAAAAAAATTTCAGTCGATGCAGGGGCATCGACTTCAGAACTAAGAAGCGAAGCTAGACCGGCTGTTTATATGCTCAAAGTTCACATCGATATCGACGGTCAGTGCAGGGGAGGAGCCGATTTGACCTGCAAGGCGCGAAGTAGACTGAAGAAACTCGGGGGGCAGCTCACCCTGAAGGTTCTCTGCTTTGGGAAGCCGATTTTGTTGAAATCGGCTAACTCTGCATAGGCGGCACATTCGGCTGATCCATTACTGTTCTCGCTTCGACTCAGACTCGGGGGGCAGCTGGCCTGGTGGCTGCTCTGTTTTTGGAAAGCCGATTGGAGGCGCATCGACTGGCCCTGCATTGTGATCTCCTCTGAATCAGGGTAGGAGGCCGTCGGTTTTTTTGTTTGGACCGTCCTGTCGCTGCAAGAGAAGGAGAGGGACTAGATTCTCAAAATAGCCGATGGGTAGTCATCGGCTAAGGGATTGCGAAAAATTATGGTCAGATACCAAATCGCAGCCTGAAATTGAGAAGTTCTTGGCCTACGGGCTAATCGACATGAGAGTCCGGCTTCATGGGCGTCCAAAAGAAGAAAAAAAAATCGATACATTGCTATCGGTCTTGACATGACAGGCGGAAGGAATGAAATTGGGGCAATTGAAGGATGAATCAAAAGAACAATTTCATTAATTCAGAGGAGCGGCTTTACAAGAAAGAGCCGATGGCTCTCAAAAGAGGGATCTAGTGCCTAGCGCACTGCTACTACTAGTCCTATTCTACTAGTCGTCGCTGTCCTCGTCGTCACCGCCGTCGATGTCGTCGGCGCTGCTCCCAGGGAGCTCCTCGTCGCTGCTACCCCAGCCCGTGGCCGGAGCCTCTTCCTCCTCGTCATCATCATCGTCCTCGCTGTCTGCCCAGGAGCGGAAGCGCTTGGTTGGCGGGTACCCGGCGGAAGAGGAAGATTCATCTTCCTCCTCCTCTTCTTCTTCTTCGTCGTCATCTTCATCCTCGCTGTCCGCCCACATGCGGGAGCGCTTCTTCGGCGGGAGCTTGGCGGAGGGGAAGGTCTTGGCCTTCACTACTTCTCCTTCTTTCTTCTCATCATCGGAGGAGAGGGGGTTCACCTCGGAATGAGGCTTGTCCTCGTTCTTCTTCGGCGAGAATGGGGGGAAGAGGTTTGAGAAGGAGGAGGAAGAGGAAGACATAGCTGAGGGAGAAGAGGGTTTTTTGGGTGCCGATGGCTGGAACAGAGGAAGGGGATGAAGAAAGCTAATCGATCGGCACAGTTAAATAATGAGGAAGCCTGGTGGAAATTTACTGTCATTACGGTTTCCAAGGAGATGACGCCAGAGCTACCGAATTTTGCAGAGAAGCTGAGAAGACAGGGCATAATGATAACGGATACTGCAACAGCTCTGCTCTGCCACGACATGACCCGACGAAGGAAAGCTTAATGATTTTGGAAAAATTATTTCCAAAACCAGGGGGGCATGTGTTATCACCAGATTTTGGACAAATCCAGAGGTGGGCCGTAAGAGAGATGGGCTTGGAAGACTACACGTGGAAGATTTCTGAAGCGGCCTTGCACGGAGAATTTGGGCTAGATTGCCCGTGTATCTTTAATTATAGTAGATTATATCTTAGATCAAAAGTTAGAGTTTGTATCGTGCACGGTGGGATATTCCCACGTTAGAAAGTCCGCTGGACTATAAATATGTATCTAGGGTTTATGGAATAAAGAACAACACAACGTTCACCCCCAAACAAACCAATCTCGGCGCATCGCCAACTCCTTCGTCTCGAGGGTTTCTATCAGGTAAGCGACATGCTGCCTAGATCGCATCTTGCGATCTAGGCAGCACAAGCTCCACGTTGTTCATGCGTTGCCCGTACTGAAGCGTCTTTGATGGCGGGCAACGTAGTTATCATAGATGTGTTAGGGTTAGCATAGTTCTTCGTATAACATGCTTACGTAGTGCAACCCTTGCATGTCTAGCCGCCCTCACGCCTATCTCAGGCGTGGGGGCGGCACCCTGCTTGTTCATCATCTAGTAGATCTGATCCGTTACGATTGCTCCTTGTTATGCAAGGATTAGTTTAATATCTGCAATAGTTAGGCCTTACAAAGGGGGGGAGGATCCAGCGGCACGTAGGGTGGCGTTCGCAAGTCCTAAACGGGACGTTCCGAGGATCAACGTCATGTTGGTTTTTTGGCCTTGTTTAGGATCGGCTTACGAGCACCGTGCGTGGCCGCGAGGCCCAACCTGGAGTAGGATGATCCGATTATGCGGTGAAAACCCTAAATCATCGTAGATCTCATTAGCTATATCTTGATCAAGCAGGATCACCAAGTATTCGTGCACCCCGTACGAATCATGGGTGGATCAGCTCTTTGAGCCGATTCACAGGATAACCTGAGAGCCGATCGAGGCTCGTATTTAATGTTTACGTGTATGCCATGCAGGAAACTAAGCGAGGCATCCCCATCACCTTCCTGACCAGGTATAGGTCAGGTGGCACGCCCTTGCACTTCGCATCGCCGCGTGTGACCAGAAGAGCATTGCGGGCCGTCGCTCGGAGGGGTCTCAGCCAGCCGCAGCTCTAGGCTCTTCCCGGCTCTACCTGTGTTGACAGGCCGCTGCCCGCCGGTGGGTTTTGGCAGTCAACAGTATGTGCATTGTCATGCCCTCTCTATTTGTCAATTGCCCAACTGTAATTTGTTCACCCAACATGCTATTTATCTTATGGGAGAGACACCTCTAGTGAACTGTGGACCCCGGTCCATTCTTTTAATCAAATACAATCTACTGCAATACTCGTTCTACTGTTTTCTGCAAACAATCATCATCCACACTATACATCTAATCCTTTGTTACAGCAAGCCGGTGAGATTGACAACCTCACTGTTTCGTTGGGGAAAAGTACTTTGGTTGTGTTGTGCAGGTTCCACGTTGGCGCCGGAATCCCTGGTGTTGCGCCGCACTACATCTCGCCGCCATCAACCTTCAACGTGCTTTTTGGCTCCTACTGGTTCGATAAACCTTGGTTTCTTACTGAGGGAAAACTTGCCGCTGTACGCATCACACCTTCCTCTTGGGGTTCCCAACGGACGCGTGCTGTACGCGTATCAAAAGCCAAAAGACAAAATCCAAGATCAAGTATGTTGTTAAAAGTGGGTGAGGTCCAAATATCCAAATGTTAATGTGAAGATCACTATAAACACGGAAAAGTTTTGGAACACACACCCGGGATAATCGGGGTTAGTGCAACCAAAAGTGAGCGGAAAAGTGTATGTAAAGGTGCTCGGTGTCACACTAACACAAGGAGAGCCAAAGCTTTGGTTGCAAATGAAGAGACAACAAGATTCACACGCGGCCTCTCTTCTCTTCTCTCGTGTACTTAAAAGCTTATGACTCTTTTGTACACGGTGGCACTTGCACTCTTTTGTATCTATGGTGGCACTTTCACACTTTTGTATGTATGGATGTATGGTGCGACTTGCACTCTTTTTGTGCTTTTGGGGCTTTTTCACGCACTATGTTAGCGTTAGCCTCGCTTTTGCTATCTTGCCACACGAGTGTTTGCTTGTATGCTTTACTCCACACGACACACACACCTCACAATCGGGGCCATGTGCAACATCTCGCAACACTAGACAAGCAATGCTCGATAGGATAGATCGCAAAAGGAAGATGGTTACAAGGGAAAACTGCAAGTTATACCTGCGATGATGGTGGTGGTGGTGGTGGTAGCCGAAACCGAGCTCGGAGAAGGGCGCGGAGCGGCGCCCGGTCTGGATCCGGTTGGACCGGGTTCTGGACCGGCTGATCCGGTTGGCGCCCGGTTGACCGGGTGCTGGGCCGGCTGGTCCGGTCTGGGGGCCGGTTGACCGGGTTTCTCAACCGGGTTTCGCGTTTCTCTCTCATGTTCTTCCCCAAACCAAAACCAAAAGAGCAAATCGACGGGAAACGATGGAATTGGAGGCTAAAAGTTTGGGAAATAGTAGATCAAGCACAGCAACACCGAATCCACGGACCAAAACCAAATCACAGATCGGTCAAGAGGCAATTTGGGGCTATTTTTGGGGATTTTGTGGAAAATTTTCTAGAAACGAAATCGGGTGGGTGGAGGGTCAAAATCGCGGTAACCAAGAGCTGCTGATACCATATGATGAGATCTAAGATCCCGGGATTGGCCCGATCTCGCGATTTGACCCCGAAAACCAAGGGAAGAGGTGGGAGAACGCGAGGAACACGAAGAACACGAAGAACGCCGGTACTCACGCACGCACACCAACCCGATACACCCGATACTTACCCCCGTGGCTCGATGGACCACGCCAATAGAATCACCCGGAAGAGGCACGCGGCACAATTCCCAGTGAGAGATTGGGGTTGGAGAAGAAGAGATTGATGAGGGAGAGAGAGTAGCTTGTACTAGAATCTCACTCAACAATATCCAAATCAACAACCAGGATGCCTTGATTACAGAGGGATGGTAACCCTAGGGAGACTAAGCTCAAAGTTGTGTTTAAGCTTAATGCAAGTCTAAGGGGTAAAGGAGGGGTTCAGGCTACTTATATAGGCATACATGGCCAACAAGGCGAAAAGGTACGCAAGTGGATAACTTAGGCAGTTTGGTGAGTCATTCCCGTCAAATCCGGTTTGGGGCCGGTCAGACCGGGCCTGTGACCGGGTGGTCTGGTCCTGGGTCCGGTCGACCGGGCGCCAACCGGAAACTTCGCAAGTTCCCGTCCGGTTGCCTTCCGGTACGATGCAGGGGAATCCGGTTGGGCGCCCGGTTGACCGGGCCTGGGACCGGATGGTCCGGTTGTGGGGCCGGTCTGACCGGGTCCTGGACCGGCCAGCGTTCTTTCCTTCCTTTGAGCGCTTCGAGCGACGTCGTGTCCAGCTTCGTGATCATCTCCATGTCCCGCTGCTCCTCTCCTTCCCTTGACCATGGCGTGTCCTCCTCTCCAGGGTCTTGATGCGCCTTGTACCTAATGACACATATCACATCAGCATGAGGTAGTATTCCATCCAAAGGGGTGCTAAGATCAAGGGTGGTGAGGAGCGAGTTCACCTCATCATGTAGAGCTTTGACTCGAGCTCACGTCATTGGTCCACTTGGGGACTTGTTGATCTTGGTGTAGCGTCGTCGGTGAGCGGGGCTACATCACAAGCGCTAGAATTGGCGCAGGGTTCCAGCCCAAAAGGAAGGCCATAGCGACGAACCATGGTCGACCCTTTTTGTTGAGCTCGATAGCGAGCCGGCGACGCACTCCTACGTCGTTCACCGGCTGTCCGGCAGGCCTCCCCGTGTTGTTGCGGCCCATGGCCGTCCACCGTCGCTTGTCGCCTCCCTGGCTTCCCCACTTGGTCTCCCGTCCCCTCTGCAGATCTTATGATGGTTGCTCCGCTGCTTCCCTGCTAGAGCAGCAGAAGCAGTCCAGTCACGAGACCGACTCTTCCTGCAGTAGCTGTCGTCCTCGATCTGGAACGCCGCGCGCAGGTCCGGTGCAAGCGGCGCCGTGGAGGTCATCACGGACTTGAGGGCCAGCCCGGACCGGTCAAACTCGCCGGCGACCAGGTTCTTCACCACCGGCGGCACCACCGGCTGGCCGCTGACGTGAAGTCCAGGTACGTGTAGCGGCGGTCCAGCTGCAGGCAGCGATGCAGTTGAGCGATATGTACGTTGGCCGTGGTCGATCTGAACGAGAGCAGAGCCATATAAGTGCACTTCCAGATTTTTGCCGACAAGCATTGGCATACGGCTTTCCGCAGGATTTATGGGAGCTACCACTGCAGTTGCCGTGCATTGCATCTTTGCCGTGTGTTTCCACACGGCAAAGATTTCTTTGCCGTGCGCACGTAGAAAAACGCACGGCAAAGATTTTGGCCACGGCAAACACAGACACGAGCGCACGGCAAAGATTTGATTCACGGCAACGACGGAAGAGAGCGCATGGCAAAGAAAGTTACACGGCAGAGGACCAACATAGCGCACGGCAAAGACGATGGCACACGGCAAAACACAGAAGGCATCGACGTGCACGCCTTTGCCTAGTGTTTTTAACAAACGCACGACAAAGCAAGTCTTTGCTAGTGTTTTTAACAAACACACGGCAAAGCAAGCCTTTGCCTAGTGTAAGCGCACGGCAAAGATGTAAAAACTGGATTTCTTCTCAGCTCAAAAGGTGTGGCGTGGTATAGTTATCAACAAATGAACGCTTAGCTCAGTGGCAAGGTTACATGCTTTCTCTACTCTGCGTCTTAGGTTCGAATCCTAGATTGATCGGTTTGGAGCTTTTTTTTAGATAAAACATATTTAGCACACGGCAAAGAAGCAACCTTTGTCGTGCAGCGTCGCACGTCAAAGACCTTTGCCGTGCAACATTGGCGAGGCGCACGGCAAAGGCTTTGCCGTCGATGGCTTTACCGTGTGGTCTTTGCCGTGCGGCAACGCACGGCAAAGCTTTTGCGGTGCATATAAGCCCCTTTGCCGTGCAAATAGTTGCACGACAAAGACAGTTTTTCCCGTAGTGTACAGTTTTCGCTCGACAGTGGTGGTGTCGGGCCCTACGGACGTCTCTATGATTCTCTTCTCAGAACGCGGGCATGCTGCTAGTTCCTAGCTAGGGATGAAAACTAAACGGGTACGGACAGAGCTAAGTACTGCCATATTAGTTCATACTAGCAAAATGTCCCTGTGTTGCAACGGATTAAAATAAAAATTGTAATTTGTATCACGTAAACATCTTAGGTTTCACTTTCGGTTCTTATCTATATACCATTGAAATATGACATGTTTGACTTTAGAATAAGTACATTTGCTTTTGTTTTCAAATATAAACTTTAAATTGTACTACCCCGATTCAAGGAATAAGGCGTCCTTATTTTATGTGCTTTTCGTTTGACCAAAAATTACTTCAAATATATAAAGATTATTTGTATGAAATTAACATCATAGAAAGTGCTTTTCAATACGAATCCAATGATACTAGTTACATATAATACAATCAAGATTTTGTTGCTCAATTTTTATGGTCAAAGTTCATCTTGGATTATGCGTGCGCCTTATTCTTTGAGACGGAGGTAGTATGTACAACAAAAGTTTGCGAGGTCGCACTTTTTGCAAATAAAAAAGTAACAATATTGCACTTGAGAACAATTTCATAACCAGCCCTTTGAACAAGAACGTTCTATTGGTGACCGGTGAGCAGTTAATAAGGGCATCTCCAGCGGCGCGACGCAAACGGTCGCTGAGCGACCGTTTTCGCCCGCCGTGACCGGAAATGCGTCTGGGGCCTGTTCCAGCGGGGCGACGCAAAGTGACCGGGCCGTCCGCAGAGACGCAAACCTGGCCCAAATATGCGCCAGGTTTGCGTCTCCGCGGACGCTCGGCGGTCGCTCCGAGTGTCCGCCGAAAAAGACGTAGGACCCGCGCGTCAGTGGCTGGAGGGCGATATTATTCCCGCCACTGGCCATTCCCCCGCGCCAAATTGGAAACTAGACCGGCGCGAGCAGCTCAGAAGCGATGGACGTCCTCGCCGCCGCAGCTACCGCCATGGATGCGGAGCAAACCCTCGCACCCGCCGCCGCACACTCCCCCGTAGCCACGGCCATAGCCAGAATGGACACTGCAGCTCCGGCGGAAGCAAAGCGGGCCGCCGAAGGTGCTCTCCGCGGAGGAGAAAGTCCTGGAGGCCGCGAAGCGTCGCGGGCGGCGCAAGAACCAGAAGATCAAGACTGCCGCGGCCGCCAACCAGCAGGCCTGGCAGATGCAGATCAAAGCCGGCGTCGCGCAAGTAGCCCTCCATCCGAGCTTAGCGGAGGGCTACATGCTCGTCAAGAAAGAGGGGTTGGCTGGCATCGCGCCTCCGGCCTCGTCGGTGAGCTCGGTAAGTTCCCAGCTGCGCCTTGGAACTCCCGCTCCCTTGCAGGGCCACGCGGCGTCGCAGTTCGCCTCCGGCCTGCCGCTGGTGAAGTTGACCGGGGCGGCGGTTCCCGACCTCAACCGGACGCCTAGAAGCGGTGACTCCTGCCCGGGCGCGACACAGAAGACGCGCCAGTTGCCGGAGGAGAGCATGCCGCAACCCCGCATCCTGTTCGACGAAATGGCGCCGTCTGCCCCGACGATGGACGACCCGGTACGTGAGCTCTGTCATTGTGTGCGAGTGCCCTGTATCATGCGTCTGATGTCCGATCATTCGTAGGACTATTGGAAGGACCGCCATGATTCAGACATCCAGGAAATCATCTACGGCGACGGCTTCGTTCGCGATGATCGGGCCTGGACATGCGCGCATGATGACTGGCCACCAACGCAAGATGAGGAGGACATCGACACCGCATGGCTGTTCGCCACCCAACAGACGCAACCAACACCCGTGTGCGTGGACGACTTCGACGACGCGCCAACACAGCCTATCCCCACGGACATTGCCACCAAGAAGAAGGGGGAGAGCCGCAGGACACAAGGCTTCGTAGACGACGAGGACAAGTGTTTGTGTGAAGCGTGGCTGGCAACGACCCAAGATTGTATCAATGGCGCCCAGCAAAAGGGCAAGGTCTATTGGGCCAAGGTCTTGCAGCAGTACAACGAGACCAGGATGCACCCGCCCTACCATATCATAGGCCCTCGGACGGAAGAGTCCCTCCGGAAAAGATGGAACTACATCAAACAAGAGACTACCAAGTTCTGCTCGGCGGTCGAACATGCTATTAACAACCCCGTAAGCGACACTGGCGTCATGACAGTGGTAAACACGATACAACCATCATCATTCTACACAATTTGCGTCATTGCGTCAATTTGCGTCATTGTACATCATTGGCGGCTATGATTGCAGGTATCCCGCGCCTTGCAGAAGTTCAGGGCGACACACAAGAAGGACTTCCATATGGTCCATTGTTGGGAGCTGCTCAAAGACAACAACAAGTGGATGATAAGCTTTGCGGCCTACAACGAAGCTGTGAGGAATGAGACAGCGGTCAACCTCGACGGCGAAGACGACGATCAAGGTCATCCAGTCCTTCCACCTCGTCCACGAGGCCACAAGGTTACCAAGGCCGATCTCGTCCAGGAGGCGCAGGCCATTGCTTTCACGCAGAGCATGGAGAAGATAATGGCCGACAACCGTGCCGCCATGGCTGCTAGGGACGAGAAGAGGCGTCTGGAAAAAGAGGCCGCAGCTGCCATCTACCAGAACCTCGCCAAGGAGGTCCTCGATGTCCAAAGGCTGGACATCGAGGCCAAAAAGGCAGACGCCGAGGCCAAATTGCGTGCAGAAGACACAAGGATCATGCTTGCCGACTTGAGTGGCGTCGACGATGACACCAGGGCATGGTTCATGAAGAGGCGCGCAGAAATCCGCGCGCGAGACGCCTGATCGCCGGCGTCGGCGCCATGCGCCCAGCACCTTGGCCTCCTTTTGGACTTTTTTTATTGCTGTTCAGGCCTTGTTGTGCCCCTTTTGCTCCACTTTGCGCCTGTCGTCGTGGCGAACGAGCAGATGCCATGGGATGGCTTGAGTTGGGGCCGAATGGGCGCAAGAGGATTCGGGGGAGGGTTTGTGATTAGATGGGATGAACTTCCGGATGCTTTCCTCAAGAACTCAGCCAAAGGCAAGGATACAAGAAGAAACACACAAGGAAGAACTCTGCTCTAGATCACGATCTTCATTGATCTCAACATGGTACAGGTTTCTGGTTACAAGATTCACCGCGCCTACGAAGGGTTGTGCCCCCTCTCCTTATATAGGGGAGAGGGTGGCTTACATGGCAAGAAACCCTAATGGCATCTTTGACTGGACAAACTACTTTACAAAGCTACTTTAATCATAGATGACGCTGGGGTCTTCTTTAATCAGGGAGGCTGACGTCCTCCGGCTTCTTTCAGCGTCATCCTCCTCTTTGGCGCCAGGGCTTCGTTTAAAGTCACTTTGCTTAGCTCATCCTTGTCCTCTAGCTCTGAAGAGAATCTTTGACCAGTCTTGCCGACATGCTCTTCTTACCGGTAGCCCGGTGTCTTCTTCATCCGGTTCCGGTATACCCCTCTTGGGGATACCGGCCTGGCTTTACTTAACCAAACTATTATCTTTGTGCTTCGGTATGAACATTAAACCGGTATCTAGATGGCTCAAACCATCCGGTTTGGCATGCCTTTGGCATACCGGGGGTCATCCCCCCAACATTAGTCCCCGAAGCTGGTATAGTCTGGTGGATTCTATCCAACAGAACATGCCAGGTTCTCATATTTTAGGATACCGGTTTAATCTTTCCGGTGGTTAGCTTGGATCCGGCATCTCTGCCCGGACTCACGTTCTCTCTCTTTTCAAAGCACTTTCCGGTATCTTATTCTCCGGTATCTTGGTCATTAAACATCTCCTCGGCGAAGTCGAGAATTTCTCGGGTCCCGCGCCTGTCAGTGACATGCGCACTGTAACTGACGCGCCAGTGTCAGGGGTCACTTCCCTTCGGCTTCTGCGCCCGCATTAACTGCTGCACAGCGGATCCTGGCTGCCGTTCCGGATCCGTGTGGCCTTCATGTGGCTTTTTCTTTTCTACGCGTGTATCGTTGTGCCACGTGGCGGCCCACGGCGCGAACCGTCACGGCCCAGCGGTTTTCGGCCCGCTTCTTCCCCTTCCTTTATAAGGAGAAAACCGCCCCTTCTTCTCCCTTCTTCGCATTCCCCACTTCCTCGCGCATAGAGTTCCTCGCTCTCTGCGCCTCCGCCGCTCCGTTCGTTGCTCGAACTTGGCCGCCCGGCGAATCCTCGCTGCTGCTCCGCCGGACTTCGCCGAACTTGGCCGCGCGAAGAATCCTCGCGGCGCTTCCTTTGGAGCCGCGGCATTAGTGCTTCACCAAGCTCTTCTCCACCTCACCGTCGCCGGACCTCGTCAGCAACCGCCAGTTCGCCGCTCCACCGGCGAACCTCTTCCTCTGCAACTCCGCCGCCTCAGGTTAGACTTAACTCGCATTTGCCCCCTTTTTGCTTACTTTCTAGATCTTGGGCCGGTAGTGTATTTACTTCCTCTTTTCTTTTGTTTTTTCTCTTACTCGTAGATCTTCGCGCAAGGGTAGATCGTGGGATTTGTGTTTTTTCGGGTCTGATCTCATGTCTAGCGAAGAGTCCTCCTCCGCTTCATCTTCCAGTAGCCAACATAGCTAATCTTCCGACGGTTTAACCGCCGATCTTGTCCAGATGGACGTCGATGCCGGTAGCGACCAAGAGGCCGGCAGCTCTAGCCAAGCTTCCGGCGTAAATCTTGCCGGTATCACTCGCGGGGCCTGGATGGGCTCTAACGTTAGCCAGTACGAGATTGACTGGCTTTACCGGTCCAGAAGGATTCCGGAGGGAGTATCCTGCCGGCTTCCTGGCGACGAGATCGAACCGGTGCCTGAGCCCGGTGAACACGTCGTTTTTCTCGCTCACTTCGAGCGCGGCTTCGGCCTCCCGGCCTCCGATTTCTTCCGGAGTTTCCTTGATTTTTACCAACTCCAACCTCATCATCTTCCCGGCAACGCCGTTTTTTACCTCTCTTGTTACGCCACCTTTATGGAGGCTTATATCGGCATTCGTCCCACTCGCGAGACGTTTGCCCGTTTCTTTGCTCTTCGGATCAATTCCGTTCAGGGCAAGGAAATTCCTAAACCCAAACCCCCCATGCAATGCGGGTCTTGCATCATCGGCTCCCGCCAAGGGAGCCCTTTCTTCAAGTTTTCCGGTCTCGAGTCATGCCGGTTATGGCAAGGGACCTTCTTCTACGTGAAGCACGACGGCGCCACAGATCTCATCAATCTGCCACCTTTCAATCCGGCGCCGCCTAGAAAAGTCAACTGGGGCTTCAACCCGAAGACAAATCATGTCGAAACAAACCGGGTGGTACGCTTCATGGAGCAGCTGATGAAGGAGACCAACATCTGCTCCGACGATATCATCCGCGACTTCATCTCACGCCGGGTGCTTCCTCTTAAGCGTCGGGATCACAAGATGAGTGAGATGTACGGTCCCGGTGATCCTACCAAGATCACCGGACTTCCTCTCAGCAAGAAGGACATTGTCCTCAAGGCTAGGCAGATCTGCCAGACTGCCATGCCGGATGATTGGGAATGGGGCTTCCGGCCTCTCAGTTCCACTAACCCTACGACCCAAGAAGTAAGAGTTTACGCAACTCGGGTCGGTTTACCGGTAACTTTTATACTTTGACTAATCTTCTTTTCATTGTTTTCAGGCCAAGGACCGCTTCCCCCGCATTGACGCAGATCGGCGAGGTCCTTGCCGGAAGCGCGCTCTGGACAAAGTAGACCCGGACCCCTACATTCATTGGCAGGACCTGAAGATGGGCCGGACGCCAGCCTCGCGCCTCGGTAAATCTCCACCCGAAGCATTCGGTTCGTCCGACGACCTGACCTTGCTTGAGGTAGCTCTTCTTTTTGATCTCTTATATTCTTCTGTTATTGTTCCTCTGTAGATGTTCCCTCAGCCAACACCAACCCGCAGGTCCACGAGCACGTTCCTCCCCTGCGGGCCGAGGCAGGCCAAGAGTTTGTGGAGAAGCTCATGGCCCAAGGCCAGAAGAACAAGGCTCCGACATCTGACGCCGGTTCGAGCTAGGCCCCTCCTTCCAAGCGCTTCCGAACTGAACCCTTTGCGGGGAAGGTCGCAGGCGTGAGGCGCTACAAGAGCAAATAGATGCCGACCTCTTCTGGGTAAGCCCCAGTTTCTCTGCTTGTTTTGTTTTTACCAAGTTCTTTTCCGGTTGCTTTTTTCCAACCCTTTCTTTTTATCTCGTTCAGCCCTGCGCTCAAGCTCGGCCCCAGACCTGAGGGCTCTGCTGGATCCGCAAGGACCTCAACCCCTCCTCCTCATACAATCCCGGCACCATCTGGTGCCGGCAACGCTTCTGCCTCCCCTCTGGGAGGCACCACAAGTGCGGGGCGCGCGGCCCCTACACCGCCAGATCACCGCGCGGAGGAGGAACTTATCTCCCCTCCAGAGAAAGAAGACACCGGTGCCAGCAACATCGGAGCCGAAGAAGAAGCTGCCGGGCGGGCGGAACCTTTGGTTCCTCCCGTCCAACAAAGAAAGAAGAAGAAGACCAAGGAGTCTTCCCCCTCCAGAGCCGCGCCGGAAACTTCCGCGCCGGCAAGCTCCAACCCGGGTGACGCGCCTGACGCTCCTCCTTCTCCTAGGACCACGCCAACGCCACCACCGGAAGCTCCTCGCGCCGAGCCAGCCGGGGCCATGCCACCGCCCAAAACCTTGAAGATCGTCAAGGGGAAGGCGACGGCTTCCGGTGCTGCACGCCGCCCGCGCTGCTATCACCGCCGGCGAGAAGGCCACCGGCCTGCTTGGCCGGATTACCGAGTTCCAGCGCGAAGGCCGGGAGCTGGGGCACTTGCTGCCCTACGCCCAGAAGTGGAACGCCGCGGACGTGTCCGAGTCGACCCGCGGCCTGGGCAAGGACCGGCTGCCGGCGCCTGACCCTGCTGGCCCTCGGTGCTCAGAGGAGCATTTCATGCGGCTGCGCCGGGCCGTCAAGGAGCTGGACAGCGCGTGGTTCGATGCCATGAATAATATGATGGTAAGCCTCACCAAACCTTTTCCACTTTTTGATTTACACCGGTCTCTTTTTCTTCCGGATCTTGTCTGTCTCTTCTTCATCTTTTAAAATCTATGCCGGTTTCTCTTTTGCTGAATCTTGTCTATCTTCCCAGTCCCCGAGTTTCGTGTTGAGAGCGTATCTCTTAGTGCGAAACTTAGGTAGAAACGCGCGAAACCGGCATAGCCAGTCCCCGAGTTTCGGGTTAAGAACTTTGCTCTTAGCGCGAAACTTAACTAGAAACGCGCGAAACCGGCATAGCCAGTCCCCGAGTTTCGGGTTAAGAACTTTGCTCTTAGCGCGAAACTTAACTAGAAACGCGCGAAACCGGCATAGCCAGTCCCCGAGTTTCGGGTTAAGAACTTTGCTCTTAGCGCGAAACTTAGCTAACACTTTCTCTTGAACAGACCACGGCTGACGCTCGGAAGATCCTCTTTGAGGAGCTTCTTTGGGAGCACCGGGATCTCGCTGAGGCACACATCAAGTGCCAAGGTAAGCTACTGCACCTCCGGCATCTTCTTACCGAAAAGCTTTCTTTCTCTGAGTACTTATGATTTTCTGCTTCAACAGCCATCCCGGAAGCTTCTATTGAGGCCCTCAGGACTCAGCTTGCCGCCGCCCAAGGTACGGCTTCCTCTTTTCCGGTTGACTTGCTCCCTCTTCATTTTATCAGTACAACTTTGCTAATATTTTCTTTCCGGGTTCCAGAGGAGAAGGACCAGCTCGCATCAGGAGGATCTGAGCGCCCAGAGAGCCATCTCCAAGGAGCTCAAGGATCAGCTTATCCAGCTTGGTCTTGACCATAACAAGGCGCTGAAGGCCGCCCAAGCCGCTGCGGAGACCAAGATGCATGAGACGCTGGAGGATGCTGGCAATGCCAATGTGGTGTTGCAGGCTGAGCTGGAGGAGGCCGCCAAGGCACGGAAAGCAGCCGAGGACAAGGCCGCGCGGCTGGAGGCGGAGCAGAAGGAGTATGACCTTCTGGTCACGCAAACTGACGCGCTTGCCCTCTGTAAGTTTCTCTTTTTTCCTTTCCGGTTTCTGCTTATAAGCTTATCTCTTCCGGTAGCATATGCTTAGCTTCTCTTCTTTGTCTTGCAGGGCTCTTCCCGGACTCCCAGGCGTTTGCACAAAAGAGGGTTGGGGAGCGCCGGGTTGCACAGGCATACCAGAACCTGGACGCGCCCTGGGACCCCTATGACCACTTGGTCGCGCTGAATGCGCGGGTTTCTCATATGCGCTGTGTGGACCGGAACCTCTCTGACATCCCGCAGGTGGCCACCCAGCTCTACAGGACTCTCTGGCCTGGAGAAGAGGTGCCAGACACCTTCTCCCTCATCAGCAACCACCTGAAGGGTGCCGGTCGAAGGGTCCGGGAGTGGCAGTGCTCAGCTGCCCGAGCCAGAGCAGACTCAGCGCTTCGCGTTGCCTGCTCCTGGTACCCGGAGCTGGACCTGGATGCCCTCACCGGCGTGCGCGAACAAGCTGAAACCGACCTGGACCCGGTCCTCACCGCGAAGCGGAAGGATCGAGCGTACCGGATCACGGAGTACGCTAAAATGCGCACCTTCATCCCCCCTCCTCCAAACGTCAAGGACTATCTGAGCGACGAGGAGGAAGGTGAAGACGCTGAGGAGGCCGGAGCCGGTGACGCGCCTCTGGAAGGTCCTGATGCCGAAGACGCCCCTCCTGAAGCCCCTGCTGCTTAAGTACTCCCTGTTACTTGTTTGCCTGTGACATGCTTGTCTGCCCTGCTTAACTTGGAAACAATGTCCGTTAAATCTACCCCGGTATGCCGGGGTCTATGATGTAAGATAAACTTAATCCTTCTTTTGGTTGTGGTACAACATTTTATGCCGGTACGCTATATCGGTAGTTAATTAACTTATGTTTGCCTTAGCATTTTTGCTTATCATGTTGCTTTTTTCTTGCACTGCAAAGATTCCGAAATTGCTTCCGCATTCAATTCGATGCACACTTGGCTCTTTTACCTTGGCTCTGCCTGCCTTCTCTGGGCGTTCTTTGGCGTATGAGCACAAAATTCTTTTACCAAGCAAGCATTTTCTTGAACTTGGAAATAACTCAAAATTTTCACAAAAAACCGGTTTAACCGGGGTTAGTTAAGCTTTTCCGGATTGTTCGTTCCCACTCTCTCTTTTCGCAGTTCGCGTGCTTAATTGCTACCGGTTTATCTTGCTTGCCATGAAGCCGGGTTGCGGACAGCAGCAGAGTCGAAGACTCCGGTAGGTTTAGCACGCTACTAAACCGAGAAGAAAAAATGTTCACTAAGCAACCGGTGAACTGAAAAAATAAACATATTGCATGCAACTTTAGGGGTAGTCCCCGAGATTCATTCGAGGTTCCGACATCTTTTATTCATAGCATATAAGGTACAAAAAGGAACTTCCTACACCACAACTTCAAGAGTAGAATGGACGCAACAGGGCTACGTTCCATGGACGCTTGCTCTCCTCTCCGGACCTGTCCGCCTTTCCTTTTTTCCATTCCTGTGCATCGATCAAGTAATAGGCATCATTGTGGAGAGCCTTGCTCACAATGAAGGGACTTTCCCATGGAGGTGAAAGCTTATGCCGGCCTTCAGTGCGCTGCACTAGGCGTAGCACCAGATCTCCTTCCCGGAATACTCTCGGGTTAACCTTCCGGCTATGATAGCGTCTGAGGTTTTGCTGGTAAATGGCTGTTCTTGCCAATGCCAACTCTCTTGCTTCTTCTAGCAAGTCCACATCATTTTCTCTGGCCTCTTTTACCTCTTGCTCGATATAGAGCTGCACTCTAGGTGAGTCATGGATGATGTCGGTTGGTATGACCGCTTCTGCTCCGTTAACCATGAAGAATGGAGTGTATCCGGTGGACCGGTTTGGAGTTGTTCTTATGCTCCACAACACTGATGGTAGCTCATCGAGCCAACACCCCGGTGACTTTTCCACCGCCTCGATGAGTCTTGGTTTGATACCGGAAATCACCAAAGCATTCGTTCTTTCCACTTGGCCATTGCCTTGTGGGTGTGCCACTGAGCACAAATCCAACCGGATGTTGTTATCCTCACAAAATCTTTTGAACTCACCTTGAGCAAAGTTGGTTCCATTGTCAGTGATAATGCTATGCGGGTATCCATACCGCAAGATAACATCTTTTAAAAATTTCACCGCTGTGCGCCCATCACACTTTGCGATAGGTTTCACTTCTAGCCACTTGGTGAATTTATCCACCATAACCAAGATGTGGGTCATATTCCCTCTTGCAGTTTTGAATGGGCCAACCATGTCAAGGCACCAAACAGCAAACGGCCAAGTTAGTGGTATGGTTTTTAAACCGGATGATGGGGTATGATTTTGCTTGGCGTACCTCCGGCACCCATTGCATTTTCTTACCAAATCCTCAGCATTTTCCAAAGCAGTGGGCCAATAGAACCCATGCCGGAACACTTTCGCTACCAGCGCCCTTGATGAAGCGTGGTGCCCACATTCTCCCTGGTGAATCTCCTCTAGCATTTCTTTTCCTTCTTCCGGTTCCACACACCTTTGAAGGACACCCCACTTCTCTTGTACACCTCGCCATTGATGATGGTGTATGCTTTGGACCTCCTCTGGATCCTTCTGGATTCGTTTTCGTCATCCAGCAAGGTGCCGTCGATCAGGAATTCCTTAATAGGTTTAACCCATGATGGTGCCTCCCGAACCAGAAACACCGGTGCGTCTATCTCCATGTTATCCACCAGCATTGTTTCTTACGGTATAGCTGCAATAGTCCCCGAGTTTACCGGTGCAGTCCCCGAGTTCGCCGGAGCAGTCCCCGAGTTTGCCGGAGCAGTCCCCGAGTTTACCAGAGC
This sequence comes from Lolium perenne, assembly GCF_019359855.2. Taxonomy (NCBI): domain Eukaryota; kingdom Viridiplantae; phylum Streptophyta; class Magnoliopsida; order Poales; family Poaceae; genus Lolium; species Lolium perenne. The sequence continues at coordinate 197,417,700 of NC_067245.2, forward strand.
AGTCCCCGGGTTCCTTCATCGATATCCATGGGTACTATGTGCGATTCTGGTATGAAAATCGATTCCGACTCTGGGCTTGGTTTGATCGATGGTACCCTTAAGTGCGCCAAGGCTATTCCGGGAGGAATTTCTTGCCTAGATGAGCCCAACTTGGACAAAGCATCTGCGGCCTCATTTTCCGCTCGTGGCACATGGTGAAACTCACAGCCCTCAAAGAAGCCGGCAATCTTTTGCACGTGAAACCGGTACGAGGCCATGTTTGCATCTTTTGCGTCCCAATCTCCGGAACACTGTTGCACCACGAGATCTGAATCCCCATAGCAAATGATCCGGTGCACACCGATTTCTTTTGCGACTTTAAGCCCATGAATCAGGGCCTCGTACTCAGCAACATTGTTTGATGCCCTGAAATGTACTTGCAGAATATACCGGAGATGATCTCCTTTAGGTGAGGTAAGCACCACACCGGCACCTAGACCCTCTTTGAGTTTGGATCCGTCAAAGTGCATCTTCCAGTACTCTATTTTTTGATCCGGCGGCTTGTATTGCATCTCCGCCCAATCAACAAGGAAATCAGCCAAAGCTTGCGATTTTATGGCATCTCTTCTTTCGTACACCAGTACGTATGGTGATATCTGGATTGCCCACTTTGTAATCCATCCGCTAGCATCTTTGTTGCACATGATATCGGAAATGGGTGCTTCGGTCACCACTTTCATGGGGTTCTCTTCAAAGTAATGCTTAAGCTTGGTGGCGGCCATGTACACGCCATAGGTCATTTTCTGGAAGTGAGGGTAGTTTTGTTTTGAGAGGGAGAGCACCTCGCTCAGGTAGTATACCGGCCTCTGGACGGTTTTTCCTTCCTCTTATTTTTCAACCACAACCACTACACTCACAACCCGGTTTGTTGCTGCTATGTATAATAGCATAGGCTCTCTTTCTAGAGGTGAAGCCAGTATAGGCGCTGTAGCTAGCATTGTTTTTAGCTCTTTAAACGTCGCGTCTGCCTGAGGGGTCCAGACGAACGTATCGGATTTCTTCATGAGAGCATAGAGTGGCAGAGCTTTTTCTCCCAACCTGCTTATGAACCGGCTTAGCGATGCCAAGCTACCGGTGAACTTTTGCACGTCTTTGAGATCGCGCGGTATAGACATTCTTTCGATCGCCCGGATTTTTACCGGATTGACCTCCATGCCCCGGCTTGATACGAGAAAACCAAGAAGCTTGCCGGCAGGGACACCGAAGGTGCATTTTGTCGGATTGAGTTTCATCCGGAATCTTCTCAAGTTATCAAATGTTTGCCGGAGGTCATCGATTAAGGTTTCTTTTACTTTGGTTTTTACCACAACATCGTCCACATAGACTTGCACGTTTTTTCCGATCTGATCAAACAAGCATTTTTGCATACAGCGCTGGTACGTTGCACCAGCGTTGCGCAAACCAAAAGGCATAGTGACATAGCAATAAGCCCCGTGCGGGGTAATGAACGCAGTTTTTATTTGATCTTCCTTTTTCAAAGGGATTTGGTGGAAACCGGAATAAGCATCCAAGAAAGACAACAGCTCACACCCTGCAGTGGAATCAATCACTTGATCGATCCGAGGTAAAGGGAAAGGGTCTTTTGGGCAAGCTTTGTTCAGGTTGGTGTAGTCGATGGACATGCGCCACACCTTCGGAGCTTTTGCTTCCAGGTTCTCTTCTTTCTTCTTCTCGACCAGCACCGGATTGGCTAGCCACTCAGTGTGCAATACTTCCACGATGAAGCCGGCAACCAGTAACTTTGTCACTTCTTCTCCAATGATCTTTCTCCCGTCTTCAGCAAACCGGCGCAGCGGCTGCCTTACCGGCTTTGCATCTTTCCGCAAATTTAATGAGTGCTCAGCCAGCTCCCTCGGAACCCCCACCAAGTCATCAGTAGACCAGGCAAATATTCCGATTCTCACGGAGGAAGCTGACGAGCGCGCTTTCCTATGCCTCATTCATGCCGGCACCGATACGAACGGTGCGCTTAGGGTAAGCCGGGTCCAGCACAATGTCCTTTGTTTCTTTTGTCGGCTTGAACGCCGGTGTGCCCAGGTTTGCACTCATCGCCGCTAAACTCAGCTGTGAGGACTGAGCCAGCGCAACAGCAGTTTGCATCCTCCTATTCTCCTCTGCGATCACCAGCAATTCTGCCAGGTTTGATCCGGCGGAAGCTGTTTCCAGTGAGACTTTGTAGTTTCCCACCACAGTTAAGGGTCCACGAGGTGTCGGCATCTTCATCTTGAGATACGCTGTGTGAGTTGAGGCCATGAAAGTAGCCAACGCCGGTCTCCCCAGCAACGCATGATAAGGACTATCTAGGTCCACCTCGAACTCAAGGTTTTCAACCCGGCAGTTGTCACGTCCTCCAAATGACACATCCACCCGGACTTTTCCAACCGGTGCGCAGGACAGGCCCGGAACGATTCCATGGAAAGTTGTACGAGTTGGCTGAAGCATGTTTTCTGTTATGCCCAGCATGTTCATGGTGTGCCGGTACATGATGTTTATGCTGCTCCCATTGTCTATCAGCACCTTGATGAACTTGACTCGAGTGTTTGGCCCTTGCATGATTGGGTCCAAGACAAGAGCATAGCCACCCGGGTTAGGCATGATCTTGGGGTGATCCTTGAACGACCACGATATCTCTTGATCAGACCACAACATGTATTTTGGCACTGCCGGCATCACCGCGTTTACTTCCATAGAACGGCGATGTAAGCTCTGTCTGTCGGTTGGCTCAGTGACGAACACAACGCAGCACATATCTGGGTCATGGTAAACATTCCGGCCCAAAGGTACCGGTGGAGGCGGTTGGCCATTGCCTTCTCCCACCTGGTTAACTTGCTGATACTGCTGTCGGTTTGGCTGTACCGGTAAAGCGTTTGCCCCGGTAAGCGGTGGTGGTGGTGGTAGCGGCTGCTGTCGTAGCATATCTTGGGATGGTGGTTGCATGGTGGAGCACCCTTGTGCTTGTGCATCTTTCGCTGCTCCCTTCAGCATCAAGTACTTGGTCCAGGTACAGTCCTTCGTCAGATGGTTTGACGGGTGGGCCGGATTCGGTGTGTGCCACCGGCAAGGTTGGTCCATGGCAGCCTCCATGGTGTACTTCGCGGGTTCTTGCCAGTTCTTTTTCTGGCCCCAGGGTTTCTTTTCGACCCACTGTTTCTTTGGACCCGCCCATGGCTGCGATCCGGTTCTTTGCCTCTGACTGCCGCTGGCCTCAGAGTTTTCTTGTACAGCAGCAACTTGCTGCGGACCGTACCTTCGATCCGGGAAATCTTCCCTTCTTTTGTTGTTCCGGTTATCCCGGTGTTGCTCTTGGCGCTGCTGTGGCGGGTTTGATTGTTCCGGCTCAGGTTGCACTGCCGGCTGCATTGGGTCTCCCAACGCATAGTTATCCGCCACGCGTATCATTTCCGCCAGCGTTGTCGACATGTTCCGCTGCAGCTTTTGCCACAGCGGCGAACCTCTTCTGCACCCACTACTAAACCAAGCAATGGCTTGCGCCTCTATCACCCCTTCACAGGAGTTCCTTGTGGTGTTTCACCGGGCCAGGTAGTCCCGGTCTGTTTCATTCGGGCGCTGTATGCACAGAGCGAGCTGCTGCGGCCTGTTTGGCCTTCGGTAGGTGCTGCTGAAGTTGCTCACAAAAGCTTCCTCAAAGTCCAACCAACCGTTTATGCTTCCTGCCGGCAAGTTGTTCAGCTAGATTCTTGCCGGTCCCACCAAGAATGATTGTATGATTCTCACGGCCCAACGCCGGTTTCCTCCTCCTGCTACGGTTCCTCCGCCACCAGCGACGTATACCGCGGTCACATAATCCGCGAGCCAGTCTTCCGGCTTCGTGGTGCCATCGTATGTTTTTGTGTCACGGGGCAACTGGAAGTTGCGAACCGGTGGCCCCTCTTTCATGATCCTTGGACCAAAACACTTTGGGCCCGGAGGACCTTCTGCCTCGATCATTTCCGACAAATATACTCTGTCCAGACGGTGCCTCGCATCCCGTTCTGGCAGGTATCTTTCTCCCAAGCGTTCTCCCAATGGGTTCCGGTATGCTGCCGGTCTTGTGGAATCAGCTTCATCATAACATTCCGGTACCGCGGCCCTTGCCTGCCGGTACCTCGGGGGATCCATTTCCTCTTCATCATACGCTGCCCTTGCAGCTCGATAATTTTACCCGGTTTCATGTCTACCGGCATGATTGTTTCCGGCATAGCCTTCTTTGGCGTAGCCTCTGTTTGCCCCTTGGCTTTTTCTACCGGCATCGTGTTGCCCGGCTTGTTGTTTTCCGGCAAGAACTGGATCGTACACAGTCATCTGCTGCGCATTCATCTCTTTTTCTCTTCTTCTGTCCGGATGGGGGGACGAGGCCTGCCCATGGGACTTGCTACCGGCATTCCTTGTTGAACGCGCGGATTTTGAAGCCACGGCTTTGTTCAGCTTATCAAGCTGCTCAGCGTTCTGCTGCTCGATAGTTTCAAGTAGCTCCCGGACACGCTCTTGTTGTTTTGCCAGAGCGTCCCCGGAAAGCGATTCACATAGCTGTACAGCAGCTTTAGCAGCTTTTATAGTTTTATCCGGGCTACTGTACTTAGGCTTCTCTACAATGCTCACAGATGCAGAGGTGCTTTTGCCGGCATGAATTTATTTACGCAGATCCTGATCTAGATTGCGAGCCTTAAGCCGGTTCTCCGGTACCCTAGCAGCATGAGCGCTAACAGAAGCAAAGCCATGGGCAGCGTTGTACTCACGTATGGTTAGGTTCAGCTCGCGCTGCGCCCTGACGACGTCATTGCCGCTCTCGAGCATCTTCTGGCGCTGCGCCTCCAGCTCCGCCTGAGCTGCTGCCGGGTCGATGTTCTGCGCGATGGGCGTGGCGAGGATGCTCATCGCCGCTTGGAGCGGTGTCTCCGGTAGCGCGGCCGATGCTCCCGCAGCGCCTGCGTCGCGCTCGAGCGGTGGCTTGGCCGCACGGGTTGAAGCCGCACGCCCAACACCTTCTTCCATAGCTTCTTTGCCGGCGCCGACCACGCCTGCCATCATCACCTCCACGCTGCCGGGTGCGCAGCCTGCATGTAGCCACCTTGGCGGATCCGGCGCCACCAGCACCGGCGAGGGGCGCTGGCGCACAGGAACGGTGCCGAAGTAGACGCGGTGGCTGCCGAACTCGATGATGCGGCCGTTCCTGGAGAAGACGCCGCAGTTGGCGAAGCAGCCCGCGTTGTCGTTGATGAAGTCCATGGCGTAGATGCGCTGCACCAGCGCGGACAACGTACGCTGGCCGACGACGTCGAGGATGCCCGCCCGAATGTGAACTCCAGCAAGCGCCACTTCATGCCCCACGGTGGGCGCCAACTGTCGTCGTGGCGAACAAGCAGATGCCATGGGATGGCTTGAGTTGGGGCCGAATGGGCGCAAAAGGATTCGGGGGAGGGTTTGTGATTAGATGGGATGAACTTCCGGATGCTTTCCTCAAGAACTCAGCCAAAGGCAAGGATACAAGAAGAAACACACAAGAAAGAACTCTGCTCTAGATCACGATCTTCATTGATCTCAACATGGTACAAGTTTCTGGTAACAAGGTTCACCGCGCCTACGAAGGGTTGTGCCCCCTCTCCTTATATAGGGGAGAGGGTGGCTTACAGGGCAAGAAACCCTAATGGCATCTTTGACTGGACAAACTACTTTACAAAGCTACTTTAATCATAGATGACGCTGGGGTCTTCTTTAATCAGGGAGGCTGACGTCCTCCGGCTTCTTTCAGCGTCATCCCCCTCTTTGGCGCCAGGGCTTCGTTTAAAGTCACTTTGCTTAGCTCATCCTTGTCCTCTAGCTCTGAAGAGAATCTTTGACCAGTCTTGCCGACATGCTCTTCTTACCGGTAGCCCGGTGTCTTCTTCATCCGGTTCCGGTATACCCCTCTTGGGGATACCGGCCTGGCTTTACTTAACCAAACTATTATCTTTATGCTTCGGTATGAACATTAAACCGGTATCTAGATGGCTCAAACCATCCGGTTTGGCATGCCTTTGGCATACCGGGGGTCATCCCCCCAACAGCGCCGTACGAGCTGCAAAGTGTGATGAACTTGTTTCAGCCTCAATTTGCGGCTGTAATTTCGTGCAAAGTCGACGCTATTTCATCGTTTTTTGAATTCTGGCCTGCGCCCAAATGCGTCGTCCCGCTGGAGTCAACCCTAGATGCAAACGGACACATGACCATTTCCCCGTCCGCCAGGCGACGCAAACGAACGCCCGCGGACAATTTGGGCGTCCGAAATGCGTCGCGCCGCTGGAGATGCCCTAAGACTAAACTGAAGTATAGGGCTACCTTTGGAACTCCTGTTAGTGACCGGTGAGCAGTTAATAAGACTAAACTGAAGTATAGGGCTACCTTTGGAACTCCTATTACCGATAGCACTCGATTAACATTGTGTGGCAATTTTACAGGACGATTCCATTGCTAGATCCGAGTGATCAACACGGTATAGTATCTACTAGCAATTACAGGCGCGGCGGCACGCCGCGCCCTATAAGTAGCCAGTAGTTGAAGCATAAATAAGGCTTTTATATTAAATTACAACGGTTACCGGGCGTGTGTTAGGAAACACTGATTAAAAATGTATAAAAATATTTGACATCTTGCTTATCCCCAGTGGTCTCATTCAGATGTCATCTTGTAGTAGTACCTGAAAGGAGGTTACCATGTCATATTCCCCAAGCTTATATGTACTTCCTGATTTTTCTCAATCTGCCACACCATGGTGAATTTCCTGCAAGCATGTGTTGTTCTCGGAAGAAATATTTTTGTGTTTCCCTCTACTGATTGGACTTTCGGTGATCAAAACAACGAATATACTGCCGAGAGTGCTCAAATGAATGAATGCACTGCCTTCTTTTGACATGCAAGAGTCGAGAGTGCTCAAATCAATGAATGTGCTACCCTCTATTTTTCAAAAATATGAAAAGCTTCCATGTTAAGAATTACATTATTTGATTCAAACGACGCACACATATTACTCTTTACGACCACTCACTCACACCTGTCAGAAGCCTAGATAACACCCATAGCTGAAAATCTTTCCTTATATCTATAACAATAACTAAATAGGAGCAACCCACTAAGTGAATTCTTTAGACATGCAAGCTGCCCCCCTCATCATAATCACCATGTGTTTTTTCAATTTTTTCTTGAAACTTTATCTTCTATTCAGTATATACTTATATACTCTCTTCAATGCAACTATGCCAGCACACCATCGGCAACGGCAACTGCGCGGCGACCTTCTGCCTTCTGACCCACTCTTAATCTTAGGTTTTTCCTCCCGGACACAAATAGCAAGCTAATTTGCCGTCCATCATCTGACCAATGGTCGTTGGCCAACCGGAGGCTTTTATTTTATTACAATGCGTCGTATATATTAGGTCATGGCATGGGGATGTCTTACTCAACCTCTCACAAGGTCTATCTTTCCAGCGGAATAATGAAGGGTTTTACTCTTCTTCCCTGATCGCGTATGCAGATGCTCAACTAAGTCATTCTCCTTATTTTGTTTGTCCTCGCATCCTGCTCTTATTTATGTTATATTTCTCTACTAATTATGTGATTTGATTCCCTAGACAATCTTGTCCATATGTTGTCCACTATTCCCTTAGCAGCCCATCTCCGTACTGGTGATTTTTGGTAAATGGAGGACATGTAATACTTTGCCAATCTACACAAGTCGCAGGGTACTTGCTTAATTTATACCTCAATGGATATTCTATATTTGGTTTACCAAATTCGTGACATGACGCATATCAAGCAAATCAGTGCACCTGAATGGATTTAACAAAATATGTTCAGTTCCACCCGCTATAGTCTGGTATTTTCTCTTTCAATATCCTAAACTCCCGAGAGAAAATGGGATTTATTATTGGGAAACACATGAATTTATTTTCTATAGTTTATGAAGCTCAAGTTTGGTCAATTTCAGGCTGCTATGGAGTAACGCTATAAAACTGGATGTTGTATTTATCAGTTCCATCTTCCCGTGGAAAGATCAACTCGGTATCCATTCTTACATCAGTTAAGGTTGCTACAACTCTGAGTGCATATAAGTATATTTATTTATTGACACAGTTCTTTGCTGCATATTAAATTGCATGCAGTTTTATTTCCATCTCAATAAATTTTTTGAAGCTAACTGAAATCACAGAGTAATTGAAATCATAGAAGAATGTGGATATCTTCATTGTTCTCAAGCAACTTCCTCCTGAAGTTTGAAGAATGTGAATGCTAGCTCTGCCAATTTGATTCTACATCAAAATCTAAAGCTTCTATGCTGCTGGAAACTACTTCATATATGGCTAAAATCTGCACTAAATAAATTGGACACTGAAAGGAACATTATACCTTCTAGTGTACAATCTTATGTAGCTTTGATGGTCCTTTGGCTACAGAGCTAAGCTTTTCTGGGAACACTGGAGCTAATTTAAATGCAAGTATACACTGGAAAACAATGAAGCAATTTGATGTAGGGCCCCTGCAATTTGAAACCAAAGAGGCACCACAATATCCTCAATATTACTTATGAATTGTCCTTGTCAAGGTAAATTGGTAGGTCATCTACCAATATAGGTGGTTTCATCATAAACCTTGTAAATTCTCAAGAACTCCTCGCCTCCTACAAAGTAGTAGGAAACCAACCATGGCAAAGCTTCTTTCATCCTTCTAGTATTGGATCAACCATAGTCAACGATCTGAAGATATCAACTTTAGGCTTGTTTCCTCCTGATCAAGTTTAGAACCACTACTTCAAGAAATCCATCAGATATTGTCAGGGCTCTAACCCGTAACAGGGAACTTCCCACTGAAATCGTACCATAACCAGTTAACACAAAGCCCACAACATCATCGTTACATAACCGTATGACATAGAACATAATATAAATTGTGTTGCCCTTTCAAATGCTAGAGTAAACGCTAAAAGGCTGTTGTAAATGTATGGCTAAGAAAATTATTTCACAAGAATACCTCTACTGGTTATTAACCAAGCTATACAGTCATTTACTGCTCGTTAGACCTAAATAATCAATTACTTTGAATTAAGTGCTCAAAAAAGGCTAATATACTAACTTATAATCTTCGAGTTTTGTCCAAAATGAACTGGCAACATGGTCGTGTAGAAGGACCTAGTAATCACAAATACGACCCTCTCGAGGCACGGCCTTTGCCATGTCCTAGGTAATACCTGGCATAATCTGCCGCCCCTGCCCTGCCGCCTAATTGGGGTCATGGACTTTCTGTTCTCTGCAAGCACAATAAAATCATGCGAGCTTCAGCGTACTAAGGCTCAAATGTTAGATCACATGAGAAACGAAAAAAGAAACACTGCAGAATGCGTGTGATGGCAGGAGCGTACCGAAGGTGGTGACAGTCTGCTTGATGGAGAGCCCTGCACTTGTCTTGCTTCAGTAGTGCTAGTGCCAGCACGCCATAGACCTGATCTCCTATTTCTGTTTAATCCATGAATAAATACCGTAATTCAAAATTTTGTTTACATCATGCCATAGATCTCATTTCCTATTAAACATCGGCTACCATTCTTGGGAATTATCCATTGTCTTACTGGAATCTTTCACACAATGCCAAAGGCAAGTCATTTAAATTTTTGTTCCTTTCTAGTCCCTCTCTTCCATTAAACATGTAAATTTTAATCCTATGAAATTACCGGTGAAGTGAAAAAGCCTCAGATAACAATAAACTTTCGAGAGTTATTAGTCTACGGAGAAGAAGCAATCTTTTTCTGTCATTTAGGCTCAGTTGTCAGCCGCTATTCTGCAGTGCTCGATTGAACAATAATGTAGAATTTTAGCTCAGTGCTATGGTTGATACAAAAATTAGAAAAAAACAGAACATGGACACAAAGAATGGTACCAAACAAATTGTTCGCTGATCTGGGTTCTCCATGGCATACAAACATAGAAAGAACCAACACTCTGAAGGAATCAATAACATAATTTCATATGGAAAGACACAATGGTCATTGGTTCCAAAATATCAAGCTATATATTGCTGGCTCATGTCTTGAGCACAAGCTCTGAAGTAAAAGGATGAAGGAAAAATCAGTTAAGACAACCTTTTAGTCAGGACTCCATTCATTTTGTTCTCTGAGACTAAAATAAATATGTGGAGTCATCCTGCCGGACAAACAAACTCTTATTATACAAATGAAATATGAACTGAACTATTTTAATAAAACTAAACATACTGTAGCTTATTACTATTGAACCTGAATGGTAACATCAACATATGGTGAATGCTCACTTCTTCTATCTTATCAGAATCTTAATGCTAATAGTAATATACTTTACATGAGTGCTCAGACCTTTCTCCATCTTATTCTAGAAAGCACCATCAACTATCGTATTACAATAAAAAAAACCCAGCAAAATCTATCACATTTGGCTAATACAAAAATACTTCAAGTGAGTGATCAGTTCTTCTAGAAGGTCCCATCTTGTGCAATCAAGTGCCTCATAATTACAAAGTAAAAATGGATATATAAGTAAATTTTATAAATATCCAAACCGAGAACACAATGAAACCACCAAAACAAACATTATGTGCGCTTCATTGTCATGATTATATGAGGAATATTTTGGAGCAGGAAAAATCACATGAATCAGTGAACTAACTAATCTGTATGCCAAGGCTTTTAGAGTGTGAAAAATAACATAAATCGCCTATCTTTTTGCCATAAAAGAGAAGGAAACCATGCCTACCCTTACCTTATTGAACACCATGAACTCAGACACGCCAGCCTTCTTGTCACCATCCACTAATATTGCTTTCTTTGTGCTGGAAGTTACAAACCATGCGCCTAATGCATATAACCTGTTAACATCAAATATGCAACCTCAGAAACATGTGTGACTTAGGGACATATCACATATGTATCTGTGGAAGCGAACAACCCATACCTACTTGAAGAAATGACCATAGGATTGACTCGTCTGAAAACAAATAATGCTTAGTATTGCCAGATACTTATCACACTTGATGAACTTCACTACCTTATAACCACCTAAATCCACATCTAATTAACCCATCTAGATCCACATCAACCATTTTTACCAGCGAAAATCTGAAAGCAACCTCAGTGGTGAGCTAGCTCATCAGCTCACCCTGTGGTCGTTGCTAGCCTCCGTGTCCCCGTGCTCACCATGGGGCCGCTTATTGCTCTTTTTTTGTTGGATATGCAACTCAGAAGAGCTAGCTCACTGGCTCCTAAGTGAAAGAGGCAGCGAAGGTGCAGGACAGCGTTGCCAATCCAGTCAACGCCGCTGCTCTTTCCTGGACGCTTGAGGGCAGTGGTGACCAGCATCTTGGAGGTGCCAAAAAAGTGGCCTAGCAGAACGACACGGTTCCAAGAAGGAAGCCATCACTGTCAGCACTGCAAGGCCACCTAAATCTGAATTTAGCACCAGATCAACACTAAAATTGGCATCTTTGACTGCACCTCTCCTCTCAAAGCAGAAGTTAAGTGCTTTCTCCTTGAAATACCTTTTGCCAAATCCCTGGAGATATCTGACAGCAAAGCATTTTTGTGTCTTACATCTCTTGCAGACAAAAAAGAATTACCCAACCTGATCAAAAACGTTAAAAGATAATATCCATCAATATCAGATCTAAAACTATCTCTATCTAAATGAATCAGAACAAAACATTCAATAAACGACAGATGGTAAACATAAAACTCACTCGGGAATCATCAATGCCCAAATTGTTGGACATTTGAACGAACATGTGGTGGGCAAGATCAATCTATGGATATGAAGGAGGGGGAATCCAGGGGGGGGGGGGGGGGGGGGGGGGTGTGTGCAGGGACTTCATCTTGAAGTTGACCACGTAGGAGAGGATGTCCCTTAGCAGATTGCCGGTCCGTCCACTGAGCCCGCCGCCGCTCGTGAACCGAGCGTAGAGGACTCCTGAGCATACTTGTGGCCGTCTCCATCTGCGGGACGGTGCCAGAACCCGCATAGCGGCACACGAAGGCGTCGCCCGTGGCAAAATCAATGCGGATAACAGCACAGGACATATCTCGGACGGCATCCCCATGAGTGCAAGCTCGCCGGGGCGCCTAGACAGGAAACAGCAAACGGGCAGAGGTCCCGGACGGTGAGCAGGTCCTCACCTCGTCACAGCGGCTGGGGCACGCGTACGGCGGGAGGATACGTGGCGCAGACATGTGGGTCGAGGATGGAGTCCCAGAGCGGCCATCATCCTATATAGGGAACGGGACGACGTCGGGCGGCGCCGCCCGATCGCGCTCGGCGGCGAGCACGAGGTGGAGCGCAGACGCTGAGCGCGTTGCGCACGGGTGGAGCTTGCACTTCATAGATCTTCTTCCTCTCCGTGCTCCGTCGTAGGCTCGCCGGCCGCGCATCCCCGTCGGGAAGAGAAGAGAGAGGTGGTTGGGTCTGTCAGGGGCAGATCGCGAGCTCACTCCGCGGGGGCGGTGGTTGGTTTCGCTGGCGTTTTGATTGTGCTGTGGCGACTGCCAAGGCCATGGGCGGAGAGGAAGCAGCATCAGCCGGCGCGACCGAATTGCTAGCGTTTGCGGCGGCAAACCGGAATGGTGCGAGGAGGGGAGGAGCGAGTTTTCTCCGGAAAGGTACGGACTTTTCCAGAAGGGGCACGTGTGTAGAGAGAAGGGACAGAACGCAGACCTGCCACAGCTAAGAGCACACAGAAAACGTACCAACAAAAATCTAAGGCAATACGCTACATGGGGCAAATCAAGACGGAACACCACCACCCAAATGCTACATAGCACCAAACCCTACACAGAAAAGAATCAGCTGGAACCTAACTAACAATTAACACACGTGTTAGTGCCATGTTAAATCCCAAATCTCCTCAAAATTGTGAGAAAAATCGAAATTGTTAAGCTTTAATATAGTAGTTATCAGCGACTGGTGGCCAATCAAATAATGCATGAAATAACTTTAACCAGAAAATCGAGCACATGGACGATATATCTTTTTTCATTCTTAATTGAGCTGCACAATTCCAGCTAAAGAAATGGCTGATTTGTCTCATTGCGTAGTATTTTCAGATGCAGAACTGCATACATACGCCCAAAAAGCAAATGAATCAATGTTGGCTTCTCTGATAATTGGCTCATACGTCTTGACATGGACACTAGTAGGAAAAGCCTCATCAGTGACGCACGAAAACATGATTCTGTGGCGCATGGACGGTGCGCCACAGAAATTTCGCCACAAAAATAGGGTTTCTGTGGCACACTGGACCATGCGCCACAGAATTAAGGTGTTTTGTGGCGCATATGGATCTTCTGCGCCACATAAATAGGTGCGCCACTAAATTCTATTTTGGTGCGCCACAGAACAATGTACAGGTATACTCGACTTTGTGCTCCCTGGTGTATTATACAGGTTTTATACATGTTTTGTACACAGTAAACAGGTATAATATAGACAGATAGACAGATATAATATGGACACATATAACATAGCAACATTATACATCATCATCACAGTACTTAGAGCCCGATCGAGATACATATATAGTGGCAAGTGTCAAATGTTTGCATACAACTCTTAATTCATACAAATTTCACAATTTCGAGATACAAAGTAGTCTTCATCCGGTTCCTCCTTTGCTCCCTCCTCTCTGCCCACAGGCTTGCTTGCATCGGGGTCTTCATCCGGTTCCTACTATGATTAAAATGGAAGAAAGTGAGATCAACAAGTCCGATGCACAAGAGAAATGGAATAAATGCCTCATACATTGTTGGTCAACACAAATATTAACATTCAGAGATGGCGTAAGTGAGACCAAGTCCGATGCACAAGAGATTGATATTTGTGCTATCTTACCAGGCTCACTTACGCCACCCCCAAGTGTACGGTGACCAAACATTTTAATCATCGGCATTTTGAAAATACCAAATCAAATGGAATGGCAAAATGGAATAAGTGCCTCATACATTGTTGGTCAACACAAATACTATGGTCAGAAACCATAGTTGCAGTATACGCCGCAGTATACTTTGCAGAAGGGCCCCCTTTTCCCGGTCGTCGTTCCGTGAACGGGTCCTTGACGAGACAACAACGCCGATCTGGCTCTCAGGCGCAGAACCACGGCAGTCTCAGCCGCCTCCCTTGTGGCCGCGTCTCCTGCGCTCTTCTCCATGGTCGGACCACGATTGGACTCACCGGGGGAATAATGATAATGGCTATCACCACTATCGCCAGACTCCACAGGTGCATAGCAGTTTGCAGCAGATGCCACTTTTCTTCCCTCGCCGTCCAGTGAACGAGTCCTTGATGCAAAGACCGTGCCGGCCTGCCCAGCATTATGCCGGCCCGTGTTGCCGCGCTTCAGGTCGTGTGTCCCGCGCCCTGCACTGTTCGCCTTATTGCCCGGTGAACCAATAGACCGGCCGTCATCGGTTTCCTTATTCCAGCGGTCAGTCTATTGGTTCACCGGGCAAGAAGGCGAACAGCGCAGGGCGCGGGACACACGGCCTGAAGCGCGGCAACAGGGGTCGGCATGATGCTAGGGAGGCCGGCACGGTATTTGCATCAAGGACTCGTTCACTGGACGGCGAGAGAAGAAAAGTGGCATCTGCTGCAAAATACTCTACACCTGTGGAGTCTGACGATAGTGGTGATGGCGATTATCATTATTCCCTCGGTGTGTCCAATCGTGGTCCGGCCATGGAGAAAAGCGCATAGCGCAGGAGACGCGGCCACAAGGGAGGTGCTGGCGTGCAGTTGACGTGGGAGTTAGAAATCTCTGTGGTGTAATTTTCCTTCACGTCCCCGGCAACGGCGCCAGAAAAAGAGCTTGATAACGCGTGAAGCACACGTCCGTTGGGAACCCCAAGAGGAAGGTGTGATGCGTACAGAAGAAAGTTTTCCCTCAGTAAGAAACCAATGTTATCGAACCAGTAGGAGTCAAGGACCACGTGAAGGTTGTTGGCGGAGGAGTGTAGTGCGGCGCAACACCAGGGATTCCGGCGCCAACGTGGAACATGCACAACACAATCAAAATACTTTGCCCCAACTTAACAGTGAGGTTGTCAATCTCACCGGCTTGCTGTAAACAAAGGATTAAACGTATGGTGTGGAAAATGATGTTTGTTTGCAATGAGCAGCAGAGAATAATGATTGCAGTAGATTGTATTCAGATGTAAAAGAATGGACCGGGGTCCACAGTTCACTAGTGGTGTCTCTCCAATAAGATAAATAGCATGTTGGGTGAACAAATTACAGTTGGGAAATTGACAAATAGAGAGGGCATAACAATGCACATACATATCATGATGACTACTATGAGATTTACTTAGGGCATTATGACAAAGTACATAGACCGCTATCCAGCATGCATCTATGCCTAAAAAGTCCACCTTCGGGTTAGCATCCGCACCCCTTCCAGTATTAAGTTGCAAACAACAGACAATTGCATTAAGTATGGTGCGTAATGTAATCAACACAAATATCCTTAGACAAAGCATCGATGTTTTATCCCTAGTGGCAACAGCACATCCACAACCTTAGAACTTTCTCACATCGTCCTGCATTCAATGGAGGCATGAACCCACTATCGAGCATAAATACTCCCTCTTGGAGTTACAAGTATCAACTTGGCCAGAGCCTCTAGTAGCAACGGAGAGCATGCAAGATCATAAACAACACATATATGATAGATTGATAATCAACTTGACATAGTATTCCATATTCATCGGATCCCAACAAACACAACATGTAGCATTACAAATAGATGATCTTGATCATGATAGGCAGCTCACAAGATCTAACATGATAGCACAATGAGGAGAAGACAACCATCTAGCTACTGCTATGGACCCATAGTCCGAGGATGAACTACTCACACATCAGTCTGGAGGCGATCATGGTGATGAAGAGTCCTCCGGGAGATGATTCCCCTCTCCGGCAGGGTGCCGGAGGCGATCTCCTGAATCCCCCGAGATGGGATTGGCGGCGGCGGCGTCTCTGGAACTATTTCCGTATCGTGGCTCTCGGTGATAGGGTTTTCGCGACGGAGAGTTTAAGTAGGCGGAAGGGCAGAGTCGGAGGGCTGACGAGGGGCCCACACCATAGGCCGGCGCGGGCCCCTCCCTGGCCGCGCCGCCCTATGGTCTGGCCACCTCGTGGCCCCACTTCGTATGCTCTTCGGTCTTCTGGAAGCTCCATGGAAAAATAAGACCCTGGGCGTTGATTTCGTCCAATTCCGAGAATATTTCCTTTGTAGGATTCTGAAACCAAAAACAGCAGAAAACAGGAACTGGCGCTTCGGCATCTTGTCAATAGGTTAGTGCCGGAAAATGCATAATAATGACATAAAGTGTGTATAAAACATGTGAGTATCATCATAAAAGTAGCATGGAACATAAGAAATTATAGATACGTTTGAGACGTATCAAGCATCCCCAAGCTTAGTTCCTACTCGCCCTCGAGTAGGTAAACGATAACAAGGATAATTTCTGAAGTGACATGCTATCATAATCTTGATCAATACTATTGTAAAGCATATGAGATGAATGAAGTGATTCGAAGCAATGGTAAAGACAATGATTAAACAACTGAATCATATAGCAAAGACTTTTCATGAATAGTACTTTCAAGACAAGCATCAATAAGACTTGCATAGGAGTTAACTCATAAAGCAATAGATTCTTAGTAGAAAGTTTTGAAGCAACACTGTGACGCCCCATTGCGTCCGGCTAAGTCAAACGTAACGAAAACCGCCACTTCAGAGTTGCGCCAGGACCAGCCAAGGAGTGTACATAGTGGAAACTTTCACCGTTTGAAAGCGGTGTCCTTTATTACATCGTCACACAAAGTGTCACTTTAACCGACGACTCAAGCCCACCCACTTGATCCACAAGCCATAAATCTACTCCTCATAGCCTTGGACATCGGCTTCCCCATACTCATACTCCACTTCAGCAAAGTCAAAGTCACCACAAGAGCCAGATTCATCATAAGCACCGGTCTCTACCTCCTCAGAGTTGTCATACATCACGGGTTCTGAAAACAACGGAGAAAGCAAGGCTGAGCACGTATAAAATACGTACTCCGCAAGTCGCCGGGGGTGGAGGGGTAGCGTGTGATTAAAAGGGAAAATAAAAACTCAACGGCTCGGTAGTCGTCCGACCGACAACACTTTTAGAGAATAATTCCCCGATTCCCCGTTTGTTGGAAAATCCATATTTTTATTTATGAAATCTGCTGGCGGCAGACAACGTGGGATCTTACATCCTGTGTTAGAGGAAGACCCACACGACGCACTTCCAAACCCAGAAGGTGGGAGTGATATCACATTTTACTCTGATCAGAGGTGTACTGCTTTGCCCATAGCGTCACTTGGTCAATTTCGTTCATGCGCTACCACGGCGCAAAACTAGACCAAGGAACCAAAACCTTTCGCCAGCCCGTACACCACCTCTGCTTTTCCACCTTGCCTTAATCACCAAAGGCCCGCGGGTCGAGACCCCTAACCGGCTGTCGCGACCCCGGAGGTCAGGGCTAGACAAACCCAAATATCACATCTGGCATACGCCTAACCTAGATCTATAGGGCCTACAGGGTGAGAATCGGTAACACAACAGTGACTCTACGACTGAAAGCAAATATATTACAACTCTTAGCAGAGTTAAGATCCAAATTTATTACACGCAGAGGTCACTGACCACAAATCAACAAGCAATGGAAAACAAATTATGTTATCTAGATAACAAGACTGCAAAGGGCCTAAGAGGCCATAACATAAGGCGACGTCCCAGCCCATAAGTCTCAGGCTGTCGCCTGAGGAACTCTGAACTACTCGTCGACGTCAAGGTAGAAGCCACCATCAGTTGGAAGGATTTCCTCTTAAACAAAGCATGCAAGGCTGAGTACAGGGACTCAGCAAGACTTAGTACAACCTGTTAGCAAAGCGGGTATGCGAGGCTTATGTGGAGCTTATTTTGCGGAAAGCCAGTTTTCCTTTGCAAACAGGAGGGAGCAGAAGCTCGTCTATTCAGACCATTTTCAAAAGGGTAAGAGAGCGATATCAACTCTAACTCTAAGATCATCATGTTGAATCCACCGAATCTTCATCATCACCTAAACCTGTTACCTAGGATCACCCCTCGACACCCTGAGAAGGGATCCTTATTCACACATAGATATCAAGTTTTACGATTAGGTTCAAGTTGTCTATGATCACAGAATCCATCACCAAGTCGTCCGTAACCGTGGACACGGCTTTTCGAAAAGATTTACCCTGCAGGGGTGTACAACTTTACCCACACGCGCCGACCGACTCTTAGTGCCACTAGATTAACACACTTCCTTGGTGTGCCGGCAGAAGGTGGTCGACCAAAACCTTTCCCTTACTTCGCCTATTCCATGAGTCAAACTAACTGGGGAGCTCCGTCATCGTAGGTAGCCATTCTCCGAGGCGGTCCCGGTCATTGTGTGCAGGGGATCCAGTTCAATGCCTCCAGCATCCTTCACCCTAGCCACGCCCTGTATGATGCACTTTGAAAACCTTTTCCACCTTTTCCCCATGCGTATGGCAAATGGAACTCGCAAACTAATTGACTCATGGGTAAGCTAGGTAAGTTCGGGCCAAGGGGTTCCCATGGGCCCCGTGTGGCTGTACGCTCAGTCTTGGTTCCGAAGGCGAGAACTCAGGTCCTAGTATCGGCTAGAATGAGTCAAATCACCACATCCCCATGTGGCGGCCCATCCAAGCCTTTAGCATGTTTATTAACATCATCACTGATCTTACCACGTCATCCTGTCAAACTAGGTTCATTCGTAGCTCTGATTCATCAACCGGATGGATCAGACTTCAACAGCTAAGCATGGCTAAGCATAACACATATACGGCTCTAGCGATGCGAACAAGCTCAGACCTAGTTTTGCTGGGAGCGGTGGATCAGGAACTTTGGGCTACAAAGATGGAACATGCACACATAGGATATCTACCACTGCCGATAAAACATATTTGAAGCGAATGCAATATGTAAGAACCAGAAGTAAAAGCATTTCGAAACCATATATGAACCAGGTTAGGGCTTGCCTTGTCCTTCGTTATTCTGATGCTGCTCTTCGGTGGCGTTGATCTCAGGCTCGCGTTCGGTCCCTATCGAGAAGAACCAAATACCGGAAAGGAAGAGCACAATCAAGACATGGTATAATGCAATGCACATACAATATGAAGACATGTCATATTAAAGGGGTTTGGGTAACCCTAGGTGCATCGACTGAAATTAAAGGGGTTCGGCATCGATCCCGACATATGAGAGGGGTCGATTTAGGATTTCTACTAGGGCTTGAGGTTTAATTGGTTCAAGCATGTATGAAACATGGATAACTAAATAGGAAATGTTTTTCTGATCATTTTGATATATAATTTTATATTTTTCTGATTTAAAATGAATTACTTATGAATTTCCAAAGTTTAATTCATTTTAAAACAACTAGTCATCAACCCGTGCGTTGCACGGGCAAGAGATATATGTTTTATTGAATCGCATATACAACAACTCATGAATATTGTTTTATACAATTATGTTTTCTTAGACAATTTATGTTTATATGTGCTTCTTGATTATTTTTACAATCTAGGAACCTGGAAATTGTAGGATTTGTATGACCCTAGTTGAATCTATTATTCTATGTTTATTCTATAACAATTTAATGATGTAACTGAGTTAAACATGAGTTTATCTGCTACCGACTTCTTAATTTGTGTCTGCACACATGTATCTTGTCTATAAACATATGCTTTTCTATGACATATATATGGATATTCAGTTTTGAATTTAGTGCATACACGTCATACATATGTAAGACATGCATAATCATAAATATGATATTTGCAACATGATAATCCGCGTATCAAATCCAAGCCATACATAGTTATTTTGTATATATTGCTCAAAGTATTTTTCTTTCTCGTAACGACTCTTTCATGATACCCCATTTGCTCATAATGCATGACATTGATACATTGTCTTGGTATTAAACATGTATCTTTTTCGCCACTTTTTACACTTCTATGTTAAATTTGAAATGGAACCTTATTATATATAAAAAGATGAGGAATATAAATATTTTAATTGTACCTCACCAATCAAACTAATTTTGGACATATAAGTAGTCAATGTTAGAAAAGTGTAACTTCGTGTTCTCAAAGAAATTATGATTACATATAGAGAAAATTAAATACTTGAATAGCATGATGCTCATTTTTATATGATTGTTTTCCATTGTGTCTAAATGTATATGATTCAACAATTACTTTTCTCAGAGAAAACAGCTAGACAGTAGTCATCCATTTAAAAGTAGAACCTCATAAATAAATCATGTTGACTACTCGTCCGCTTAAGATACTTAGTTATGTGGTCTGAATATTCTCTTGCTTCTGCCAGACTACATAATCATCGAAGTATGTGATTTGGTTATTCTTTTTTGTATAGCGTACTTTTCTACTTCATGGAGAATCAAAAGAAAATTCCATTTATAATTTTCCTTTGAAATATATGTTTATGCATCTTCTTGGTTCCATTACAACCGGGTAACTTGTAAAATGTGGAATTATTTGACAGCGGAATCTCCTTTGTCATACTTCCGTTTTGTTTGTTCGCGTGTAATACTTTAATGACCTGACTCAATTGAACATGTGTTCTCCCTGGCACCAGGTCTATTATTTTGTATATTTTCATCATATATATGTAGGACATGCATAATCCTAAATATGATTCATGTAAACAGGTAGCCAATATATAAAATCCAAGCCAATACTTAATTTTTATAGATTGCTTAACATACGTTTAATTGCAAGGGTGTTTTTAATAATACTGACCTGCGCATAAATACATGATATTTTGGATATTGGTACAGTCTGCAATATCTGTATTTGAGAGCTACTTTTGCACATATATGTTTTCTTAAATTAATATAGTTTAATAATGCAATAATTATTTTTGTACATATTAGTAGTTACGATTAGCAAACTTTGAGTCGTTAGATTTGAGGAAGTGATGATTATGGATGGCAAAAAATAGGATTTATATCAGGTTGCTTTCATTAATAATCCATTGATCTTTTAAAATAAACAATTAAATATATGCATGTTTTTTATATGTATCTATGGGATTCAAGAAATACTAATCTGGAAGAAAACGGCAACAGCACTGCTTTCACGTATAAATATAATTTACAAAGTGTGTATCTGTGCGATTCAAGAAATACTAATCTGCAAGAAATACTGATCTGCAAGAAAACGGCAACATCACTGCTTTCATGTATAAATATAATTTACAAAGTTTATTTTTCATCCATATATAGCCCATGTCTTAATATAAAATGGTTTTTCAATTAGTCTAGTTGCAGACGTCATTAATGGATGTGGTTGGTTCGTGTACGTACCAAGGCTCCAGGAGGAGAGAGGCTCCATCATGCCATTAGGAAATCATACCTGCATACATACATGGCCAAAAAATTGCACATGTGCCTGGCATCGAAGGTGAATTCATAGTCGATGTGTGTATATATAGCTGCTAATTTGAAAGCTTAGTACATGTGTTAGCAAAAAAATTATACGCTGATTTAATTGTCTGTATGAAACATACGGTAATTCTTTAAAACAAGTAATCCTGTTGAGATCGGTGGCCTCTCAGCGCTCGGCAGTGCCATGCCGTGTTTCTGTCACTGACGGTGGGCCTGTGTATGAGAGACATCTGTCGTGCCTGTGTTCGTTGGGCGGTGCCAGCTTGATGGTGAACGTGCCACCTATCTTCGCGTGGTTTCCTTGCTTTGACACCCAAACCCGTCCACACAGCTTGATCTGGATCTCCCTCTCTGTCGCTAGGGCAGCCGTTCCTCCTTTTTATGCCTCCCTCTGCCTCAAATCAACCACCGCACAGCCAGGCCCATGAGGTTGGGAAAGTCCTGCTCGAGGAGGGGGTCATGGGGCCATGATGGCGCCGTGCAGGAGGACAAATCGGCGGCTGAGGCTTTGCCTCTCCCGCCGAAGCCGGCATGGAGGAAGGGCAGTCGGCAGTCTTGGAGGAGAGGAACAGACCTTGCGCCGCTGCAGCCGAGATGGAAGCAGGCCGAGCCGGCCATCAGGGGGAGAATCGCCGGCGCCGGAAGGGACGACGACCATGCCGCCGGGGGATGCCCAGCGGAAGAGAGGAAGACACCGCCTCCAGGCCGACACCGTCCCCAATCATCCAGCGCCCCGGCCACTGCCCTTCCCAACTACTGCGCGCCGCCGCGGACGCCGTGCTGCCTCACCTTTTTTTTGCGGGCAAGCGCGTGTGCGCCATGGCGCTGTAGTTTAAACTCGCCGAGCTGGGAGCGCTGCCGCTCGCGACGCTCGCGGTCGTGCTCCGGCCGCCATGGACACTGCGGGGAGGCTGACGCACTGCCGTCCCCCCTGCGCCCTAGATTGCCGGCCGGTTGCTACTGGACTCCAGGCACGCAGCGTGGAAGAAAAATACTACCAGAATCACACAGGTATTTTTTTCGTCCTACTTTGATTGTGCAATTTCTTCTTACTGTTTTTGTTACCTGTAGGTTTAACACTCCGGTACATCCAGATTTAATGTACCATCGATTTTATTTGGGATGTTCTTCATGTCTTTGCATTTCCTGTACTGTGAGGGTTTGACGTACAATCATGCTTGTGGTTTAAAGCCATTCAGTTTTTGGCCAAACTAAGTTCTCTTTGTAAAAGGAGATGAAGTGGTGAAAATCAATAGTTACTGCAGAATGATGTTATATTATTAAAAAAATAGTTACATTTGTAGTGAAAATCAATTTTCAAGAACCCAAGAATCATTTTTCAGTTACACTTCGGAAGTACTAGGAACTTAGAACTGATGAACCATTATATGTCGCACAACAACATGGGAAAAGCTTCGTTATTATAATTCCTATAGGTTATTGGACTTTTCTACAAGGAAGATTATAGATATTGTTACAAAACCTGTATTGTCTCCTCTTTTTCATCGGTTGAGCTGAAGCAAATCTATTAAATCGGATCAGTGTCCAGATTACGGATGTGGTAACAAATTTGTAGCATGCAGGAGATTGGTTCCCTTAACGAATCAACTAGACTGAAGGTACTTTGTTGTTAAGCTGGGTAAACGTGATAACCAGATATTTGATAGGTCGAGTTGAATTGTAGCACTACTCTAGAGCAACTTGAGTAGCTCTTCTTTAATCCTTCAGTCTGATTCTTGCTATAGGGATGGTGTACTTCAGGTTGTAGAATATTATGAATGCATACGCACAAGGAGATAGTCAGTTAAATGCATGTTTAAATGGCTAGCGAAGGTATTGGTAAATAAATCAAATATGGATTCAACTTACTGATTTTATCCTTCATTGGCATGTTTATGTATGCCACTCCTTATATTCGAGCGTATAATTTTGTGCTATGTGTGAAGACTGTTAACAGAATGTCTTATGTGGGTGTAACGCAATTTCTAGAATGTTTTCGTTGTTTATGATTCATCCACTGGCTACTTAACCAAATTTGATTATATAATGGGTCAATCACTGACTCATTTTCTCTAACATGCTAAAAGTGTTTTATGGTATATTTATGATTATAACAGTGCTTTGTATGTACTATAACTATTTAACCACTAACTTGAAAAACTAACTTTTAGAGTTAAGCGACAAGCAATATTTAGTTTTTTTGCCGCTTTCTTTCTTAATTATTCGTGGATTTTAGCAACTACTACGTAAATTTAGTTGTGAAGAAGTTTCTGTCAACTGGGTTTTCTCAAGCAGGATATTGCTATGCTTGATTTAGTTGTTCTGAGATTGCTTAATTTTTCTTACCACAATAAAATGTATACGGAGAGAAGGTGGGAGCTCGACAAGCTACAACTACACTTTTCCAGATTTGTGGTTTGTCCACTCAGAGCTCAGACACCATCATTAATTTCCATTCCTCCTTTTGCTGTATGGTAGAACTTGTGTCTGTAATGTCTTTGCTGAATTGCACAAGTCATGTTCATGCATTTAGAAATCGACAATGGTCTTTAAGTTCATTCCTTTGTATGCCCTTAAATTCTTCACGTTCTAAAATTATCGATTTTCTTAAGTCCCTTTTTTTTCTGTTTGTAGGTTCTACCAAAGTACTTCAAAGGTATATACAATACAGTAGGATCTTAGTTCTATAATCTTTTAGTTTTAGGGCCGATGGATGTTTTCTTGGCTTTAATTATCGATGTGTTTTTCTGTTGCCTTTGCATAGACCTAACTTCCTGCTGATGGTGAAAGATCTTGTTTAAATATATTTTGGAAGGGATTTTGAGCTATTTGAAAGTTTAGGAAAATAATTCTCACATGATTTTTTATTGATTTCCTTAAATATCCACATGTTCCTGAGCATAGTGCGAGGCCCAGTGCCCCAAACGATGCTATGTGAGCGTGGCAGCTTGTGCAAACAGCCGGGCACTAGCGCAGCAAAATCCACGTGTCACCGAGCTTGCCGGAGCGCAACAGCGTGCGCAGCCAGCAGGGCACTAGCGCACAAAATGAGCACCTGACCATGAGGCGTATCGACTAGAAGCAGATGGACATTTGCAAAGGTGTTGGTTTGGTAGATTTTCGCAAGAGTAGTTCTCTTAGTAGGATCGTCATCCAGCAAGTGAATTAAAACTCCCAACACTTTGAGCAGAAGTTACATGGATTCAATTGGGGCAGGGCCTGGAGGTACTAAAACATTATTTATTTTTTGTCGTAGTCAATGGATATATTTATCCCTTTTGATTCAGCAGTAGCATATGAGGTTTGAGACAGCATAATTTTCTAAAAATTAAGCAAAGGTTGAAATTCTCACCGGAATGGAGGTGAACATTTTTCATGGGAGTTAACTTTCCTTTGATGCAGTGGTGAGAGTCACGACTTCAATTCATATAATTGCTCCACGCAAAAGTTTCATATGCTATACAACAAGGCAATCGTTGCCTTGGTTGGTGCTTAATGAGTGTTGTACTTTTCATGTACATCAGCAGGGTTGTTAACTAGAACTCATTTATATGTATCGCAGTGAAACATGATGGTTTAAATCAACTTTATTTTATCTTTAAGTGTTGAATGGAGTTCTTAGTAGGTATCTCCCACTGAGTACAAAAAAGGAAGCCATGTAGTAGGTTTAGCTAGAAATTAAACACATCTAACTTTTTTTGTTTTTTGTTTTACCATGTTCTAAAATAATTCCTGATAGTCCTTTTTCAAGGACATGACTGATAAGATTGCTTGCAAGCAACCAGAAGCTTTGAATATTATCGTAACAAGTTATCAATCTCTTAGTATTCGTTGTTTGTCTTTCGTTTTCGCAAATCAGTGATATGCAAGAGAGGTGTAATCTCATTTGGCAAAAAACATGACACCGTAGAGGTAAATGTAAATTTCCTGTTTAGTCATCATGATTTCGAGATCTTATTTTTGTTCTAATATCAGTTTCCTATACTATGGTACAAATAGCTAGACCTGACAAGTGAGTAATACTCTACAAAAGTGAAATTAAGTTGGTCATGTTATGACCCGAAGGAGAAAAAAACATTAGCTCGAGCAGAAAACATAAGCTCAGTCTTATGCCCCATTTTCCATTCATGCAAAAGCACTTTAGTAGTTTAAACAATATTTTAACACGTTGTTGTGCATAAGAGAATGATTTTTAGCACTTCAAGGTTGTATTTTGAGATCAGACTTGGAAAATATAGCCGTGATAATGATGCATGTAGGTCGGTGATGAATTTGCTTCAGTGTTCAATATCCTCTCTGGTACCACCTATGCATCCATTGACCTATGTGAATCTTGAGTCGATCTCCTGTACGTAATAATATGTAATTCCGCAATTATACTTGAACAATAAGCCTATGCTCAGTGGATTCATGCGGGCTATTTACTCACTTTGAGTAGTATTTCAAAGATACATTGGAGATAAAGAAGATTTTAGCGTTGAAGTTAAAGAATGTTGTCCTCCTACTAAAAAGTGATCACATATTCAGTATTTGGTCATGTATCATCCCTGTGTATAGCAAATTGTCGCATTGTTGAATAGGCATGATCTACCTGCTGTTTCAGCATCCACTGAATCACTTTAATCTGATTGGATTTCTCTAACTAATGATGATCTTGGATATGTACAAAAGAAGATGGATTGGCATGTGACTCAAGAGTCTCCTCTTAGATCTGCTGCTGAAATCATCCCTTTGAGGACACTGAGATCTGAATAATTTTGGCCAACATCAACCCTTTTGCGTCTAAGATGCTTCTTTCCTGTGTGAAAGAAATCAAAACTAGTATCCAGATTCAAAAAAGACATTTATGTGATAATCTTGGTGATCTTTGTGAACCATGGTATTTTTAAAATTTTGTACACTATATATATTGTATTGTCGTTCATAGAGGAAAGTAAATGAAACTATTTGTGGTTCAGCATCACAGGATCCTGAGCAAGATCATTTGTTCTTATTATGCCTTGCTCCTCTGCAATATGGAGAACCTTCTCAGAAAATTAAATATTTGTATTGCCTGCATTGTTTTTTCCCAGACATAAGTGTTCCATATCTTACTTTGCCCAATATGACCCAAGATAAATGAAATATATTTATATTGTGGTGTTCATTGTTTTGCTAAAAACAACTGGCATAATTTTGTTTTGTGATTTTTTTCTACATGCAACATTTGTGCCCTCCGACATTCTAAGCCTAACAGAAGGGGCAATGTTCACGAAAATAACTCTTCATTTGCAGTGTCGCATGTTCTGACGTTGGACCATGTATTGTGTTAATACCTATAAACGTTTGCACTGATTTTTTGGAGCATGCAAATATGTCTGTGATCTACAAGTATGTATTATGCAAGCAAAGACATGAACTGGCAACCTAAATGCGTGCTACCAGCGCTGGCCATGCTATGATAGAATGAATTGAAGGCGGCGCGGCGAAGCGCGCTTCTTTATCTAGTACTTACAGATAGTTATTCTGCTCCATCTACCCATGTGTGCTTTGGCATGGCGTTCAGCAGAGACACGATCTGGAGAGGGCAGCTGATCGGAAGAGCATGAGGCGCGTTCTAGGCTTCTAGCTGCCACAGACAGCGAGGAAGAGCGGCCCCGGCGGCAGCAAAAACAACTCATAACGTGTTGTAACCAAATCTAATCACATATATAAATATAAATACTGCTTTTAAGTCTGGAGATCAAAAAACCATTACCGACCAGATGCCTATAACCGAAGTAATTGAGGCCAGATCCATCTTTCACGTAGCTAGACATGCTGTGCTGGTTCCATCTGGTGGATTGACGGGCCGGAGAGAAGGAGAGATTAATTGGTGGGACAAACCTAGGAGGATCTCTGGTGATGTAGTAATCGGATCTTCCGGAGAAATTCTAGCAGCACACCTGATCGAGAGTTCTAGCGACCAGACACAGGGAGAAGAAAGAGCGGCGGCGGCGTACCGCTAGGATTTTATTTTCTTCCCTAGGATGTATGCTGCGGGGCTAGCAATCCAACGGCATGGATTCTAAATAAGAAAATTGAACGGTTATTACTGTTTTTACGTGAGGATTAACGTGGTGGCTTGATGGGAGTCTCCAATTAGTAAATATAAGATTTCTGAAAATTATATAAAAATAATAAAAGTTGGACCCACATGTCATAATTTTATTCTTTTCTAAACATTTATGAAATTATTAAAATTCTGACCAGGGACCCCACATGTCATATTATTTTCTATTTAAGGAAATACAGAAATTAATATAAGAAAATACAGAAAATAGGGAAAAGTGGATTAATGACGTCACGCTGACGTCATGCTGATGTCAGCGGCCATGAGCTCTCAGATGAGCTCGGGTGGAGCTCCAATCCACCGATTCGGGCTGCGATTGGAGGTGTGCGGGTGGGGGAACGGTGCGGCTCGACGTGGCGAGCCGTTTGGTGGCGGCGCCGCCCGCTATTGGCCACCGGAGCGTGGCCGGCGGCGAGCTCGAGCGGCGGCCGGGGCAGGTGGCTCGTGGCGGCGATGCTAGGGAGCGAGTTGGAGCAAGGCGAGGGCACCAGCAGGTGCAGCAACTCACCCTGAGCGCGGAGGAGGGGTCGGCGACGGCCGGGGAGCCTCGCCGGCGGCGAATCGACCAGAGGCCGGCCGCAGTAGGTTAGGGTTTCGTGTGATTTGCCGCGGGAGAGCGCCGGGAAGGGGAGAAATGGGGGTTAGGGTTTAGGGCGGCCGCGGCGGAGCTATTTGTAGGCGCTAGGGGGGCGGAGGCGGCGATCTTGGCGCGCCGGCGCCATCGGGCGGTCGTGCCGCTGCCAGCCAGCAGCTTGGCTCCGCGGGTAAGAAGGTAGTTTTGCGAAACCCCCCCCCCCCCCCCCCCCGCGGGAGTTGCTGGGCTGGTGGGGTGTTTGCTGTTGGGCCACCTGGGCCGAGCCAGAGAGAAGAGAAGGGGAAAGGAGATGGGCTGCGCCCAGGGAGAGGAAGAGAGGGGTTTCTCCCTCTATTTTTTTCCCTTTTCTTTTTCTGATTTTTGTTTCTCTTTTCAAAACCAATTTCAAATCTGTTTTGAATCAAATTTTGACAACTCAAAATTACCATAGAATAAAAGAACAGACATGGACTTATTGAATAACAACAATGCCATGTTGTTTATTTTATAAATCTTGAGAGATTTTGAATGGAGAAGAAACAGAGTGCATAAATGAAAATTATTAAACTTTGATGCAAAATTTACTCAAATGCAAACTACATGCATGAGATGCACATGATCACTCATTTATTTATAAACACAAGGTTGGGATGTTACACCGGCGGTCTCGCCCTAGGGTGACTGCACCTACCCGGCTACAGTCACCTTTTCACCCGTGCAGAGGTAGCTACTTGGCATGGTTAATCGGTTAAGCCCGTCCCATTCCAGGTATATGGTCAGCATGGGCTGCGTAGCTTTTGAAGTAAACGCCAGTTGGTTATATTTTTATTAGATAATCCCTGTGTAGAGGAGCCTGACTTCCAAGGCAACCCTGACCGGGATGCTTCCACCAATTCCGGCTCCTCTACCCACCAAATATTCAAAACACAACCATGTCCGGGTTTTGGTGACATACCTCATACAAACCACCGGATCTGGTCCATTCGCCAAATCGGCGGATCTTTCCGATCCACTTCTCACATTTCATTTAGAAAACCAAATGCTTTGTATTTGGTTCTCATGCAAGATTTTGGGATAAACCATAACCCATAAAACATTTTAGCAAAAACATAGGAGCCCGACAACTTGCCTGGCAGCGCTCCGACCGATTCGAAAGCACCGTCAGCGTCTCCTAAATTTGCATGATCGGCTCCTAATATTTATTCACCAGTATTCTCAGTATTTTAGCTAACTTACAAAATCAGTAGGCAGCGCATTTAAACTGGGCAAATCCATTTACATAGCAAACAAGCATATGCCATCGTGTTGTGAAATGGCATGCATACACACATCAGGCCAGAACGAATTTGCATGTCTATCTCCACCAAAGAAAAATAGTTTATTATTTGGTCATGTGCAGTTGCGGTCAAAGCCGAGGCTAGCTACCAAGTCAGGCTCCTCTACACAGGGGGGGGCGGCCATCACTGGCCGTAAGGCTCGACGGCCATGGTCGTCGTCTACGTCGACGCCACCGGGGCCGGACCGAGACTCTGGCGGCCGAGGCAGCGCCACGGCCAGCGCGGTACCAGCGACACTCCTACTGCTAATCCTCTACCACAAGGTAAGGGCTAATCCCCTTTGTTCTTCCTTGCCATGCATCGTTATAGTACAATACTACTAAGAGTTGCAGGCATGTTAGCAGAGCTTTGGGCTGGATAGACAGTTAAGTGTAGCACTACCGTGAACTTATTTTAGGTCCTAATTAGTGTTACAAAGATCAAATCAAAACTAGTACAGCAGTAGTAATCAGAGGCAGGTTTCAGATTAACTTCCAGGTCAAGAACATGCAAGGCAAGATCTCCGATTAAATCTAGTTCTTACAGATTTTAGTGAAGTATGAAGAAGAGACACTAGGCATGCTAGTCACACTTTCTGAAATCTATCCATTCTTCTTTATTGCCACATTTCAGGTAATCAGGGCATGCACAAACGCACACGGAGACTCTACAAGGATAGAGTAAAAGCAACATCAAGTAGCAGTAGCATTGCTACTGCTGTACCTGATCAAGCAGAGATGCCCAACACAGGAATGACTGGGTGAGGAGATTAGATATGGTGGAGAAAAGGGGTGGTCGGAGAGAGTGGAGTGTTTGGTCGAAAATGCTGAATAGTGAAATGGACAGTCTGTTTATAGTAGGGAGAGACTAGGTCGGTTTAGCACAATTTGTGCCAGGTGGGCTACATGCACAGCTTTGATGTACATGCGTGTGTACACTTGTATCTCTTCTAGCTGTAAATTTTTACAAGTGGATGAAAGTGAGATGTTTGTGAGTTGGCTATTACCTTGCCACTAAGGAAGTCTGAGCAGGGACTTAATTGTAAATTTCGAAATTCTGTTAGGGGCTGAAAAGTGAAACCGATGTATATGAACTTTGTAAGCAAATATTGCTAGGACTTTGGTGATTGAATTTTTATTGAATATGGGTTTAGCGTGAAATCATGTTTAGCGACATGTGATCAATACTAATGTTGTAAAAATGGTGTTTTTAAATTTTGGGGTTTTCACATCCCTCCCCCCTTAAAAAAAAATTCGTCCTCGAAATTTAGGGTCGCACCTCGAAAAGATGGGGATATTTTTCCTTTAGATCACCCTCTTTTTCCCATGCCGCTTCTCGCACTGGATGGTTTCCCCATTGCACCTTGCAATATCTAATTGTCCTATTCCTTAGTTTCTTTTCTTCGGTGTCGAGGATTCTGCTAGGATGCTCTTCGTAGGTTAGATCATTTTGGAGGGTTAGCTCATGTTCCGAGACCCGCTCCAACGGTGGGTTTACGCTCTTGCGTAGTTGAGAAACATGAAAAACATCATGCACCCCTTGCAAGTGTGGTGGTAATTCTATTTTATATGCAACCGTCCCTCTCCTTTTTAAGACCCGATATGGTCCAATATACCGGGGACTTAATTTTCCTTGTACGCCGAAACGCTTGACCCCTTTCATTGGCGAGACTTTAAGATATACGAAGTCACCAGGCTGATATTGAATATCTCGGCGCCCCTTGTCGGCATAACTCTTTTGCCTACTTTGGGTCGTCTTTAATCTCTCCCTAATTACGCGGACTTTTTCCTCGGTTTCTCGGACCAAGTCAGGCGGTAGGAGTTTCTTCTCACCGGTTTCTACCCAACATATTGGGGTTCGACATCTTTGACCGTATAAGGCCTCAAATGGGGACATACCAATACTAGCTTGGTGATAACCCACAAGTATAGGGGATCGCGGCAGTCTTCGAGGGAAGTAAAACCCAAATTTATTGATTCGACACAAGGGGAGGTAAAGAATACTTATAAGCCTTAACAACTGAGTTGTCAATTCAGCTGCACCTGGAAAAGCACTAGCAACAGGGGTGATGTGAAAGCAGCAGTAATATGAGAGCAATAGTAACAGTAACACAGCAGAAGAATAAGAATACGTAGGCAATGGCACCAGAAAATAGTTGATACTACTTCCAATGACATATAGAACGAGTATATGATGATGAAAGATGGACCGGGGTTCCCAGCGATCTACACTAGTGGTAACTCTCCAATAAGTGACAAGTGTTGGGTGAACAAATTACAGTTGGGCAATTGATAGGATTCAAAGCATTAAGATAGAACATCAAGATTATTAATCATGTAGGCATGTTTTCCATATTTAGTCGTACGTGCTCGCAATGAGAAACTTGCACAACATCTTTTGTCCTACCAGCCGATGGCAGCCGGGCCTCAAGGGAATCTACTGGATATTAAGGTACTCCTTTTAATAGAGCACCGGAGCAAAGCATTAACACTTGGTGAAAACATGTGATCCTCATACCTACGCCTTCCCCTCCAGTTGTCCCAATTTCTGTCACTTTGGGGCCTTTGGTTCCGGACATAGACATGTGCATACAACTTGTAGATACAATCTAAGCAATAATATAGAGCATAAATCTAAGATCATGTCACTCGGGCCCTAGTGACAAGCATTAAGCATAACAAGATTGCAGCAACAATAACTTCACAAACTTTATAGATAGATTAATCATAATGTATCATCCATTGGATCCCAACAAACACAACACCGATTACATCAGATGGATCTCAATCATGTAAGGCAGCTCATGAGATCATTGTATTGAAGTACATGGAGGAGAGAATACCAACTAGCTACTGCTAGAACCCGTAGTCCATGGGGGAACTACTCACGGAGCATGATGGAGGCGATGGCATCGATGGAGATAGCTTCCGGGGGCACTTCCCCGTCCCGGCAGGGTGCCGGAACAGAGACTTCTGTCCCCCGAATTGGAGTTTCGCGATGGCGGCAGCGCCCCTGGAGTCTTTCTGGAGTTTCGTCAATTGGTATCGCGTTTTTAGGTCGAAAGGGCTTATATAGGCGAAGAGGCGGCGCAGGAGGGGCGACAGGGTGGCCCCACACTAGGCCGGCGCGGCCAGGGTGTAGCCCGCGCGGCCCACATGTGTGGTGGCCCCCTGGCTCTCCTCCGACTCTCCTTCGGTGTTCTGGATGCTTCCGGGAAAAATAGGATGTTTGGCGTTGATTTCGTCCAATTCCGAGAATATTGCCCGAACAGCCTTTCTGGAACCAAAAACAGTAGAAAACAGGAACTGGCACTGTGGCATCTTGTTAATAGGTTAGTTCCGGAAAACGCATAAAAACATTATAAAGTGCGAGCAAAACATGTAAGTATTGTCATAAAACAAGCATGGAACATCAGAAATTATGGATACGTTGGAGACGTATCAGCATCCCCAAGCTTAGTTCCTACTCGTCCTCGAGTAGGTAAACGATAAAAAGAATAATTTCTGTAGTGACATGCTACTTACATAACCTTAATCATACTATTACAAAGCATATGAAATGAATGAAGTGACTCATGGCAATGATCTATAGTTGCTAACAAATAGATAACATATAGCAAAACTTTTCATGAATAGTACTTTCAAGACAAGCATCAAAAGTCTTGCACAAGAGTTAACTCATAAGGCAATAAATTCAAAGTAAAGGCATCGAAGCAACACAAAGGAAGATTTAAGTTTCAGCAGTTGCTTTCAACTTCCAACATGCATATCTCATGGATAATTGTCAACACAAAGTAATATGATGAATGCAAATAAGCAAGTATGTAAGAATCAATGCACAGTTAACACAAGTGTTTGCTTCTAAGATGGAAGGAAGTAGGTAAACTGACTCAACATAAAGTAAAAGAAAGGCCCTTCGCAGAGGGAAGCATTGATTGCTATATTTGTGCTAGAGCTTTGGTTTTGAAAACATAAAGAGAGCATAAAAGTAAAGTTTTGAGAGGTGCTTGTTGTTGTCAACGAATGGTAGTGGGCACTCTAACCCCCTCGCCAGACAAACCTTCAAAGAGTGGCTCCCATGAATTATTTTTATTTTTGTGTGGCACTCCTTCCAACCTTTCTTTCACAAACCATGGCTAACCGAATCCTCGGGTGCCTGCCAACAATCTCATACCATGAAGGAGTGCCTTTTTATTTTAGTTTTATTATGATGACACTCCTCCCCACCTTTGCTTTCTCAAGCCATGGCTAACCGAATCCTCGGGTGCCGTCCAACAATCACATACCATGGAGGAGAGTCTATTTTTTGTAATTAATTGGGGCTGGGAACCCCATTGCCAGCTCTTTTTGTAAAATTATTGGATAAGCGGATGAAGCCACTAGTCCATTGGTGAAAGTTGCCCAACAAGATTGAAAGATAAACACCACATACTTCCTCATGAGCTATAAAACATTGACACAAATTGAGAGGTAATGAATTTTGAATTGTTTAAAGGTAGCACTCAAGCAATTTACTTGGAATGGCAGGAAATACCACATAGTAGGTAGGTATGGTGGACACAAATGGCATAGTGGTTGGCTCAAGGATTTTGGATGCATGAGAAGTATTCCCTCTCGATACAAGGCTTAGGCTAGCAAGGTTGTTTGAAGCAAACACAAGTATGAACCGGTACAGCAAAACTTACATAAGAACATATTGCAAGCATTATAATACTCTACACTGTCTTCCTTGTTGCTCAAACACTTTTACCAGAAAATATCTAGACCTTAATAGAGACCAATCATGCAAACCAATTTTAACAAGCTCTACAGTAGTTCTCCACTAATAGGTTTAAACTACATGAAAAAACTTAATCATGATCTACTTGAGAGCTCAAAACAATTGCCAAGTGTCAAATTATCCAAGACATTATGAGGCATTTTCTGTTTCCAACCAAATAACAATAAGTATTGTAGCTTCCAACTTTTATCATTGAACATTAAAAGTAAAACGAAGAACAAGTGTTCATATGAAAAAGCGGAGCGTGTCTCTCTCCCAAACAAGGATTGCTAGGATCCGATCTTATTCAAACAAAAACAAAAATAAAAGCACACAGACGCTCCAAGTAAAGCACATATGATGTGACCGAATAAAAATATAGTTTCAATAGAAGAAACCTGATAAGTTGATGAAGAAGGGGCATCCCCAAGCTTAGACGCTTGAGTCTTCTTGAAATATGCAGGGATGAACCACGGGTGCATCCCCAAGCATAGACTTTTCACTCTTCTTGATCATATATCATCCTCCTCTCTTGACCCTTGAAAACTTCCTTCACACCAAACTTCTCATAAACTTGATTAGAGGGGTTAGTACTCAAAAAATTTGAATCCATCTTGGTCCTGTAGTGACACATTGCAAGAACTCAATAAAACATTAGCTACAGCTCTCCACGTCTAGAAAGCCTCGCTTAAAGTCCACAAGAGACAATGCAAAAAAAAAAACAGAGACAGAATCTGCCAAAACAGAACAGCCAGTAAAGACGAATTTTAAAGAGGTACTTACGTTGCTCAAATCAGAAAACTCAAAACTAATGAAAGTTGCGTACATATCTGAGGAACACGCACGTAAATTGGCAGATTTTTCTGAATTACCTACAGAGAAAACAGCCCAGATTCGTGACAGATAGAAATCTGTTTCTGCGCAGAAATCCAAATCTAGTATCAACCTTCGATTAGAGGCTTCACTTGGCACAACAATGCAATAAAATAAAGATAAGGAGAGGTTGCTACAGTAGTAACAACTTCCAAAACACAATAAAACAGTAGCAAAATAAACACATGGGTTATCTCCTAAGAAGTTCTTTCTTTATAGCCATTAAGATGGGCTCAGCAATTTTAATGATGCACTCGATAGAAATAAGAGTTGAAGCAAAAGAGAGCATCAAAAGGCAAATTCAAAACACATTTAAGCCTAACATGCTTCCTATGAAAAGGAATCTTGTAAATAAACAAGTTCATGAAGAGCAAAGTAACAAGCATAGGAAGATAGAACAAGTGTAGCTTCAAAAATTTCAGCACATAGAGAGGTGTTTTAGTACCATGCAAATTTCTACAACCATATTTTCCTCTCTCATAATAATTTTCAGTAGCTTCATGAACAAACTCAATAATATAACTATCACATAAAGCATGTTTGTCATGATCCATAAACACATATTTTTTATCAAGCTCAAAAATAGTGGGATTAAAACTTTCAAATCCACTTTTATCAAATATATAACATGATGATTGATCAATCTCAAGAGATATGGGACTCATACATAAAGTCAAGAACTCTTCAATCCCATTTTCAATAGTAGTACAATTAATATTATCAAGTAACATAGGACCATCATCTAGAGCTTTATCATAAACATTTGCTACACAAAACTCTTTAGTACCATGCATTTCAACGTCAGGCACAAACAAAGCATTATCATAAGATTTATCAAAGTAGCATGGATTATCATAAATAACAGTAGCATAATTATTCTCACAAGTATTACTCATAGGTACTATTTCAAGAGAATCCACAGGAACATAACATTCAACCTCTTTCGGTAAGCATGGAGGACAATCAAATAGTGTAAGAGATAAAGAGTTACTCTCATTAGAAGATTGGCATGGGTAGCTAATCCATTCTTCCTCCTTTTGTTCATCACTCTCCTCTTCTTTTTCATCTAATGAGCTTTCAGGTTCATCAATTTCCTCCTCTTTTTCATCCAATGAGCTTTCAGGTTCATCAATTTCCTCTTCCACAGGTTCCTGCAAATTGTGAGTGCATTCTTGTGCATTAATGAGTCTCTCTTTATAATCAATGATATAAGGATTATCACTATAATTTTCATTGCAAAAATTAAGGATAGAAGAGACATAATCTTTAAGGTCCTTGCAAACAACACAAGTTTCATAATTATTAACCATGAAGGATTCTATCTCAGAGGCTCCCATAAATATGACAAATTGTTCTACCTCTTCAAACCCAAAATGAATATAGCTATTCCGATTATAGTTCTTAATTAAAAATTCCTCACTAAAGCCACATTGAAATTTAAGATGTTTAGTGTCCTGTTGAGAGCAACAGTTTATATCATGGCTTTTAAGCAAGATTTTAGCAATTGTGTTCAATTTTTCTATCACAGCACTCATTACTTTACCCGTTCTTGATTCTCTATAATTATTATAATATTCTATAAGCTCCAAGTAGGTTATGGGTTCTCCCATAACAGCAGTTTTTAATTTTTAGGTTTTTCAAATTTTTATGGATTTTTGGGTATATAAGAAAAGTAAAACAAGACAAAAATAAACTAGACAAAAGTAAACTAAGCAAAACAAAATAAAATAAAACAGAGAGAGAGGTAGAGTGTACTCCCCAGGTGAACTTATGAGTAGAGCTATGCCTCCCCGGCAACAGCGCCAGAAAACAGTCTTGATAACCCACAAGTATAGGGGATCGCGGCAGTCTTCGAGGGAAGTAAAACCCAAATTTATTGATTCGACACAAGGGGAGGTAAAGAATACTTATAAGTCTTAACAACTGAGTTGTCAATTCAGCTGCACCTGGAAAAGCACTAGCAACAGGGGTGATGTGAAAGCAGCAGTAATATGAGAGCAATAGTAACAAGAATACGATCGTGAATAAGAATACGTAGGCAATGGCACCAGAAAATAGTTGATACTACTTCCAATGACATATAGAACGAGTATATGATGATGAAAGATGGACCGGGGTTCCCAGCGATCTACACTAGTGGTAACTCTCCAATAAGTGACAAGTGTTGGGTGAACAAATTACAGTTGGGCAATTGATAGGATTCAAAGCATTAAGATAGAACATCAAGATTATTAATCATGTAGGCATGTTTTCCATATTTAGTCGTACGTGCTCGCAATGAGAAACTTGCACAACATCTTTTGTCCTACCAGCCGGTGGCAGCCGGGCCTCAAGGGAATCTACTGGATATTAAGGTACTCCTTTTAATAGAGCACCGGAGCAAAGCATTAACACTTGGTGAAAACATGTGATCCTCATACCTACGCCTTCCCCTCCAGTTGTCCCAATTTCTGTCACTTTGGGGCCCTTGGTTCCGGACATAGACATGTGCATACAACTTGTAGATACAATCTAAGCAATAATATAGAGCATAAATCTAAGATCATGCCACTCGGGCCCTAGTGACAAGCATTAAGCATAACAAGATTGCAGCAACAATAACTTCACAAACTTTATAGATAGACTAATCATAATGTATCATCCATCGGATCCCAACAAACACAACACCGATTACATCAGATGGATCTCAATCATGTAAGGCAGCTCATGAGATCATTGTATTGAAGTACATGGAGGAGAGAATACCAACTAGCTACTGCTAGAACCCGTAGTCCATGGGGGAACTACTCACGGAGCATGATGGAGGCGATGGCATCGATGGAGATGGCTTCCGGGGGCACTTCCCCGTCCCGGCAGGGTGCCGGAACAGAGACTTCTGTCCCCCGAATTGGAGTTTCGCGATGGCGGCGGCGCCCCTGGAGTCTTTCTGGAGTTTCGTCAATTGGTATCGCATTTTTAGGTCGAAAGGGCTTATATAGGCGAAGAGGCGGCGCAGGAGGGGCGACAGGGTGGCCCCACACCAGGCCGACGCGGCCAGGGTGTAGCCCGCGCGGCCCACATGTGTGGTGGCCCCTGGCTCTCCTCCGACTCTCCTTCGGTGTTCTGGATGCTTCCGGGAAAAATAGGATGTTTGGCGTTGATTTCGTCCAATTCCGAGAATATTGCCCGAACAACCTTTCTGGAATCAAAAACAGTAGAAAACAGGAACTGACACTGTGGCATCTTGTTAATAGGTTAGTTCCGTAAAACGCATAAAAACATTATAAAGTGCGAGCAAAACATGTAAGTATTGTCATAAAACAAGCATGGAACATCAGAAATTATGGATACGTTGGAGACGTATCACTTGGTAACTATTATTGTACGCCAACTCGGCCAAGGGTAGATGTGTGCTCCATGAGTCACCAAAATCAAGCACACATGCCCTGAGCATGTCCTCAATTATTTGATTAACTCTCTCAACCTGACCACTAGTCTGTGGATGGTACGCGGTACTAAATTCCAGCTTCGTGCCCAATGCTTCTTGCAATTTTTCCCAAAATTTGGATGTGAACATTGAACCTCGATCTGACACAATTTTGGATGGTGTTCCATGTAGAGTTACAATCCTCTGAATATATAGCTCAGCTAGTTTCTCTTTGGAACATCCAGGGGCTAAAGGGATAAAGTGTGCAGATTTCGTGAGCCGGTCTACTATAACCCATATTAATTCTTCTTTTTTCTTGGTCTTGGGCAAACCGGTGATGAAGTCCATATGGTCGTTGGTGTTCAGCCTTGACCCTCTTTCATGTGTCACACTCATCCACATATTGAGCAATTTCTCTCTTCATATTTCTCCACCAAAATGTGCTCTTAATATCGCGGTACATTTTTGTGCTACCGGGATGTATGGTGTAGGGGGTGGTATGTGCCTCCTTAAGTATTGTTTGTTTAATCTTGGATATGTTTGGCACACATAGTCGGTTTTTATACCATAGTGATCCGTCGTGTTCTACTTGGAATTGTGAAGGCTGGCCATCTTGTATTCTGTGCTTTTCCTCGCAGATGAATTCGTCCTTGACTTGGGCTTCTGACGTGGGCACTACCCTTCGGGTAATCTACATTGCCCTATCCTGTATTGACTAATTGGAGGCCCATGAAGACACCCGAAGGCAAGATGGGCCGCTAGGACGGTGCACCAGAAGGTTCCTTGACGGGCAAGACAAGGAAGCAGCCGAACAAGGAAAGATCGGATCTAAAAATACTGTAAACCTAGTCGTACTCGGTTAGGACTCTTGAGACCTGGACTCCTATATAAAGGCCAGGAGAGGGATTGCCGAGGGACACGATCAATCTTAGCAATCTTAGCCAACAAAAGCTTAGAGCTAGGTCACCTTAGCAATAGCCATCTCGACGAGATCTCAGCCGAACTATTCGGCACCCCATTGTAACCCATTATCATCATAATCAAGAACAGACAGGCAGGACGTAAGGGTTTTACCTCATCGAGGGCCCCGAACCTGGGTAAATCACTCTCCCCGCTTGTCTGTGAACCGATGTCTCGTGTCAGCTTGCAGGATTCCATCAACCCTAAGCCCCTATCGGAGGGCATTGGCGAGGAGTACCCTCAACAATTGGCGCTGTCTGTGGGAACCCTGTCGGCACAAGATCGGACATCGGCTGAACCCGTCATGTCATCGGCAGCTTCGTCAACACCATCATCGCCTCGTCTGGGAAGCCCGATTCGCTTCGGCTCCTACGAGTTCACCCCACATAGCGATTCGTCTCGCTCGACTTTCTCCGGTCTACAAGGCAACATGGAGATGACCTTCAGGAGCGTCCACTACAACGTCAACTCAGAAGGAATTCTTCGGCTGCTGGAATCTCCCATCTCCAGGTCGACGAGTCCAAGCGCATCGTCGTCACTCGACCTTTCGGCTGGCTTAACAAGCCCGTCGAGTCCGTCCACGCCTTCGACTCCCCGTTCGGCATCCTCCATGTCGGTCGGATCGGATGATCCCGCGTCCTCGGAGCTAACCTCGTACTACTGCATGAACTGCGACACCAGGCACGGGCTAGGGTCGAGCGACACGCCATTCATCTGCAAAGCCGACTATTCGTCGGGAGAGGACAGCATCGACAGCATCACCCAAGGAGACACCCGAAGAGTGGCGTGATAACCCACAAGTATAGGGGATCGCAGCAGTCTTCGCGGGAAGTAAATCACAATTTATTGATTCGACACAAGGGGAGACAAAGAATACTTGAAAGCCTTAACAGTGGAGTTGTCAATTCAGCTGCACCTGGAAACAGACTTGCTCGCAAGAATTTATCAGTAGTAACAGTTTTATAGCAGTAGCAGTAGTGAAATACAGCAGCAGAGTAACAGAGACAGCAGTAGTGATTATAGCAAACAGCAGGATTAAAATACTGTAGGCACGGGGATGGATAACGGGCGTTGCATGGATGAGAGAAACTCATGTAACAATCATAGCAGGGCATTTGCAGATAATAATAAAACGGTGTCCAAGTACAAAGTAATCAATAGGCATGTGTTCCATATATAGTCGTACGTGCTCGCAATGAGAAACTTGCACAACATCTTTTGTCCTACCAGCCGGTGGCAGCCAGGCCTCAAGGGAATCTACTGGATATTAAGGTACTCCTTTTAATAGAGTACCGGAGCAAATCATTAACACTCTGTGAACACATGTGATCCTCACATCACTACCATCCCCTCCGGTTGTCCCAATTTCTGTCACTTCGGGGTCTCGGGTTCCGGACAGCGACATGTGTATACAACTTGCAGGTAAGATCATAAAACAATGAATATCATGATGAAACAATAACATGTTCAGATCTGAGATCATGGCACTCGGGCCCTAGTGACAAGCATTAAGCATAACAAGTTGCAACAATATCATCAAAGTACCAATTACGGACACTAGGCACTATGCCCTAACAATCTTATGCTATTACATGACCAATCTCATCCAATCCCTACCATCCCCTTCGGCCTACAGCGGGGGAATTACTCACAAATGGATGGGGGAAACATGGCTGGTCGATGGAGAGGCGTCGGTGGTGATGATGGCGATGATCTCCTCCAATTCCCCGTCCCGGCGGAGTAACAGAACGGAGACTTCTGGCTCCCGAGACGGAGTTTCGCGATGTGGCGGCGTTCTGGAGGGTTTCTGGCGACTTCGACTTCTTGGTCGCGATTTTTAGATCGAAACCCCTTAAGTAGTCCAGAGGAGGGCGTCGGAGGCCGGCCGAGGGGGCCACACGCTAGGGCCGCGCGCCCCCCTCCTGGGCCGCGCCGCCCTAGGTTGTGGGGCCCTCGAGCCTCCACCTGGCTTGTCCTTCTGGCTCCGTGAGTCTTCTGGAAAAATAAGACCTTTCGCATAAATTCCGAGGATTTTACTGAAAGTTGGATTTCTGCACAAAAACGAGACACCAGAACAGTTCTGCTGAAAACAGCGTTAGTCCGTGTTAGTTGCATCCAAAATACACAAATTAGAGGCAAAACAATAGCAAAAGTGTTCGGGAAAGTAGATACGTTTTGGACGTATCATGTAATAACCCAGAACATAGGAACAACGAAGGGTAGATGTAGAAATGGGATGTGCATTTCATCGCAAAACGGGGGAAATTTTCGCGCCTTATTGCAACTAAACCTAAGAGGGATCGAGGTTCTCTCTCATTTTGCACTTAGGGTTAGGCAATGTGAGTTAGGGAAATTTCGACATGATCTCTTTTGTATCTTGTTGATTTGGGGAATTGATTTCATTTGACAAGTAAAATGCATTTGGAATATCAAACATTAAGTATAAATGAAGATGGAAATTGAATTCACAATTCAAAAACAAATTATGAATTCAAATAACTTTGAATTTCAAAGTGAATAATAAATACAACATTTATTCAAGAATATAAACATTACACAAATCAAAAGCTCATAAGTAAAATTTGAGCTTTATTGATAATCAACACAGAATACAATGTCTTTACAATATTCTTGATACAAGAATTGATAAATAATAAACAGAAATGAAAAAGGAAAATTACAAGGTTGATCTAAACTAAAACCTAGACTAAATGTCTTGAAGAATATCTTCTGGTCATATTCATCTTCAAAACCTGCAAAATAAAACACCAACACTAGACAAGGGTTATGTATTACACAGATATTCAGTTTGGACAGACACCAAGTGTCATGCACACTTGTGCTTGTCCAAAACCAAGGACAACACCAGGATAAGAAGGAGCAGACCAAAACTGAGCATCCACCAGGGGCTCAAGTTTCAGCATATGAGAGCACACAGCTCATGTGTGCTGGGCAAGCCACAGCAAGGCCATGCATCAGCTTAGTCACAAAGTAAGCCAGGCTTGTGTGTCATTGCAAGAACAGAAGTAGAGTTCATATAAAAGGGGCACAAACCCTAGAAACAGTAACCAGTCGACCAGATAAGGATTCACAAGGTAAGGTGAAGGTAGCACAACATAGTTCATCCAGTTCTTGCTCAAG
The DNA here is from genome assembly GCF_019359855.2 of Lolium perenne. Classification (NCBI taxonomy): domain Eukaryota; kingdom Viridiplantae; phylum Streptophyta; class Magnoliopsida; order Poales; family Poaceae; genus Lolium; species Lolium perenne. The sequence continues at coordinate 197,460,385 of NC_067245.2, forward strand.
AACAGAACCAACACACACAACCACTCAACCACCAGAAATCATGGTGACCTGAGAAGATCATCCAAGACCTGGAGGTGAAGGGCTGTGACACAAACCACAAGTCTGCATCAACACAAAATTTCACACTAGGAGCTGGAACAAGGTATACCAAATACCTGGACAGATCCAATGGATCTGATCCATCACATATGCATGAAATAAGCATGGGATGAGCAGATGCTCAAAAGGGTAAATCATCACTTGGTTTTCACCAAGGATTACTGCCAGTCAAAAGCCACTAAAAATAGAAAGCATCTAGGTACAAATCTTGTACACAGAAACTAGCACACATGCACAGATGCACACCATAGCCAGATCACATGCACAGATAGCACCAGTAGATGAATTGCAAGGATTAGCAGCTAAGACTACACAGTAAATCCTAAGCTATGAACCATCAGTAAACCCTAGATTTTCATAAGGCAAGCATATTAGCATTCATCTCAACGATGATTCCCAAATATGCAAGCAAAGGTTGAGTAGCCACAAGATCCAACTATTTTGGTGAGCAACCAATCAGGAGCAAGGCCACTGAGGTCACATCACACTTAGCATCAACTAAAATGAAGCCAAACATAGCACATCATTATCCAGGAATGGATTCAGATTAAATTGCTTCCCAGATAATCATGAACAGCTAAATCATTTGCAAGCCAATCATTTAAATCATTACTGCATAAGCAGTTCATCATAATTTAATTAACACAAGCATGAATTTATCACAGATCCATGCTTAATACTGACAGCAACATAATATAAGGCAACACAGTTTAATCCATAGCCACTAGAGCAAGTCTAGGTAGCTAAGATGAGCAACAGCACAAGTAATCAACATCATAGTGATGCTTGAGCATCAGCATCACAAGATAATTGAATCACTTAAACACAGTATTAGCCAGTAAGCTATCACTGATAATTGAATTGATCAAATGGATCAATTATAGCAAGCCAAGCTACACAGAGAGGTTAGCCAACAAGCAAGGAATGATCCAATGGATCATTGGCTTGCATAGATAGCACTGAAGCAGATCACAGGCACCACTGGCACACACACAAGTGTCACTGATGCATCACAAGTACACCTAGACAAGCAAGCATGATATACCAGTAAGCACAAGCAAGTCACAACCAAGCATAGCATGGCATAGATAGCTTTTGAGCAAGCACAGTAGAGCATGGCAAGTACAGAGCATGCTAGGAGCAGCAGAGAAGCAAGCACAGCATAAATAGCAAGCAAATCGACATGTGCCAGTACCAGTAACTGGTAATTTGACCATAAGCGTGTAGTAAACCGAAGCACAGGAAGATTGCGCAGCAATAGCATGGCTCTGCGTGATCACAGGATCACCAGAGAGCAACAGAGCATGAGGAGGAAGAAGAACAGTGGCAAGGGAGGCGCACAGAAGAGAAGGAAGAGATGCAACACTTACTTGCGCCTGGAAGCAGAGGCTAGGGCATGGCGAGGCAGTGCTCGCGCGGCCCTAACAGCTGCAAGTCCAGGGAAGGCGCCGACGTTACGCCGGCGAACCCAGACACGAACCAGCACCACCGTAGCAAGCACCTGAGGCGACGACACGAGTACTGTGAGCAGCACCCGCGCCAGGTCAACCCCAGGCGTGTACCCATCGTCGGCGAGGACGAGATCTCGCCGGAGTTCGTCGAGGCGAATCTCCGCGAGATCCAGGACGGAGGCGATTCGCCAGGAGAGGACGAGAAGGGGAAAACTGCGCGGACAGATCGATAGATCTGCACGCGGCGGTTCAGGTTCGGCAGGTCGCTACGGCGGAGGAGCACGGCGATGGCCGGAGCGAGGCGGCAGCCATGGCGGCGACGCCATCGCCAGGGCATCGCGAGAGAGGCTAGGGTTAGAGACGAAAGGCGAGAGAGGGTCGAGTGAGTGAGAGCGTGGTGGGCCGTTCGGCGCCACCAAACCCAAAAAGGGATTGGCCTTATTGGGCTGTCCCTGGGTTTAGGTAAATGGGCTGGGCCCAATAGGGGTCCAGGGGGGTATTTTGGTCTTTTAACATTTAATAAAAGGCCAGAACTTTAACAAATTTTAATAAATCAAACACAACTCTAAAAATCCATTAAAAATTGGATTAATGAATGAAAAATAAATCTTAACAAGAATAAAATATGAAATGGAATTTATGAAACAAATTCAAAATTATGAATTTTAAGAATTTAAATAATAACTTGGAATTTAAAATTATTATTTCCTTGTAATTAAAATTCAAGGAAAAATCTCAAATAAGTTCAAATACTTATTTTCAAACATTTCAAAATGAAATTCTAATATTCCAAGTCATTTCTATTGAAAAGGGTATTTTTCCAAGAAAAATACTATATTCCTTTTTATTCCAAAAACTATAGAGGTAACTCTATAATTTTCAATTATTTTTGGAATGATTAAGGGAATCACCAAGTAAATAGTTTTACTTTGAATTGTTGTACTTTGTGTGAATTAAAATAGTTTATACTTTTAAATCAATTGCAAATTACTGTCAAAGACCTAAATCTTAAACGCAACCCTAAATTGCTATAACTCAGCGGGGTAAAGGGATACAACATAAAATAATACATCCATGATTGCATTATTTGGATTTTATAACATTGTCCTTACCGGACAATGATGCTTCTTACAGAACCCGAGGTCCAGGTTCCATCAACTGCATTGAACTGCACTATCTCGCAGTCCACAGGCAAGTTCACCCTTGCTCATGTCAACTTGAGTATTTTCTACTACTTTAATGCAAAGCTATATACTTATCATTCCTGCATCGCAAATGAAATGTTACTTTCCAACTATGAATATGACTATGTGGCTGGCAATGGAACCATGGTATGTGTTGATATGGTGGAGGTTCCATTGCAATGGGTTATATCACCCTAGGATTAATTACCAATGCCGTCCAGTGATTCTAGCGCCGTACAAACCGCGTTGACCATGAGATCTATAATGGCTCTGGGAAGCCGGCCGTATCTTTTCCCTTCGCACGCCAACGGATCGGAGAGCCGGTGGGGTCTTTGAGGCACCGCCGCAATAGGTTGGGATATCCTTTTAAATCCCCATCCATTAGTGATGATAAGCTCTACGATCTATGAGGGATTGTCCGGAGTACACCATGAGTAAAGCCGTATTATCGGGGGAAGTCTACTGGAGGTGTACGGTTGGACAAAAGGGTAGGTTTGCAGTCGTGGAGAAGGCGGTGTGGGCTTGGATCTTTATACCTGGCCTCACACCAAAGGAAGTGTGAACGGGGGCAAGTCCCTGCGGATGGCAAAAAGGGTGAGATCTCTTGTGGGAAAAGTAACGCACCTCTGCAGAGTGTATCAAATTGTGGTCGCTCACTCCTTGTTCCGGGAAGGAATCGCGAACGCGGCAGGAAAGGAACTCCACGAAGTTCTAGTCAACCTGTGAAGACTGACGGGCATAGTTTTCATAATAAAAGCAACCTTTTGAAGAAATGATTTCAAAACATGCATTGACCTGCGATTTCCTGATCAATGGTCGTAGCTAGTGCATCAAACACCTTTTTATTCTTTTAGAACTTGCTGAGTACCCCTGTACTCACTTTCTTTCGACACCCTTGCTAGACTGTGATCCGGAAGTGGAGGCCATCAACGATGGAGCACCAGAAGGAAGTTACGAGCTGGTCTACGAAGAACCTGATCTTACCGGCGGAGTGGAAGGCGTAGACTATGGGATAGTCTACGGACCAGATGACACAGAGGTGGAGGAGTAGTGACATACCTTAGCATCATAGAGCCGAGCAACGTAGAACTTACCTAAATAAGTTGTTGAGCTCTCTTTATATTTGTTATGAGTTGTAATCGTACTTAAGTAGTATCTTAGGGTGTTCTCATAGGACCTGTGAGAATACCAACTTGTTAAGACAATGTTTGTAATAAAGTATGGAGTGTTATGACCTGCAATGTTTCTGTTGTACCACTCTGAGGGATATGGCAAATTGTGAAGAAGTCCGTTCGCAAAGATCATATCAACGACTTGTATACTACAACATGCAGTGGTATGCTGGGTCACCGCATATCAACTCCCCCCAAGCTTAGATTATTGCTTGTCCTCAAGCAATTCAGTTAACAACTGAGCGATAAAAGAACTTTCACGAACACATTTGTTCATATGATGTAAATATTCTCATGCTATGGCTAACACTTAGGCAGTTCATAATAAGATACATGCAAATAAGATCATCTAATAGCTATGTCAATCATGGAAAGGTACCAACAATTAATAATAAGCATCATGAATCATGTATATAAGCAGGATTGCAATGTTCATAAGAGAGTATGATAGAGTGGTATCTCGCTTGCCCATATTTTATCAGCAAAACATAAATGCTCAGGCACCTCTGAAGTTCATAGAAAGACTAGAAATAGTGATTGTCAAAGATAAAAGCATCAAAGTTATACCACAGTCAATCATATTTTGAGACAAGCATATTGTACTAAGAATGACAGTTGTGCTCTCAAGATAGTGCTCAAAGAAAGGATGGAGACACAACATAAAAGTAAAAGATTGACCCTTCGCAGAGGGAAGCAGGGATTAACATGCGCTAGAGCTTTTCATTTTTAAAACAGGAGTAAAATTATTTTGAGAGGTGTTTGTTGTTGTCAACGAATGGTAATGGGTACACCAACTACCTCGCCAACCGGACTTCCAAGAGCGTCTCCCATGAATTATTTTTGTGTTTATGTGGCACTCCTTCCAACCTTTCTTTCACAAACCATGGCTAACCGAATCCTCGGGTGCCTGCCAACAATCTCATACCCTGAAGGAGTGCCTTTTTATTTTAGTTTTATTATGATGACACTCTCCCCAACCTTTGCTTACACAAGCCATGGCTAACCGAATCCTTCGGGTGCCGTCCAACAATCACATACCATGGAGGAGTGTCTATTTAGGTTAATTAATTTGGGACTGGGAATCCCATTGCCAGCTCTTTTTGCAAAATTATCGGATAAGCGGATGTGCCACTAGTCCATAATGAAAGTCCGTCAAGAGTAAATGACAAGGTTGAAAGCTAAACACCACATACTTCCTCATGAGCTATGAAACATTAACACAAATTGAGAAGCATTTTGAAGGTTTTGAAGGTAGCGCATGAGAATTTACTTGGAATGGTTTGAAATGCCATGCATAGGTATTTATGGTGGACACTTTGGAACAACTTGGTTTTCAGGTGTTTGGAAGCACGAGCAGCGTTCCCGCTCAGTACAAGTGAAGGCTAGCAATAGACTGGGGAGCGACAAATCAAGAGAGCAGTAACTGTCATAATCATGCTTGCGGCAAAATAAATTAACGGAGGCATAAAAGTGATACAAGAACTCTGAAGCAATTTAAATCATAGAGGCTTAATTGACTTTTGTTCAGTCATATGCATGCGTGAGCATGTGCCAAGTTAATTCAAATGAATTATTCAGAGGAGGATACCACAATATCATACCTACTTATGAATAAAACAATGCAAGCAAACATCCATGACATGCTACTCATATTAATAAATTGGAGCTAAACATGAGAGATCATGAACTACTAGACTTTCTTAAATGACATATACCTCACATGAACTAACTAAGCATGCTCACATGGATGAGTATGAGTATATGTACCAAAATGAAAACAAATAGAGTTCATACCAGCCTCTCACCACAATCCAATTGTCGTAAATCGTCATTATTGCCTTTCACTTGTGTAGCTTGGATAATATGAAATGAAAACCACGCTCCAGCCACCGAAGACCATTGAACTCAAGATGAACTTTTACAAACCAAAGAAGAACAGCAAATATTTTTGGAGTTTTCGAATTGGAAACAAGAACAAAAGGAAACAAGCAAACAAAGTAAAATCTTTTTGGATTTTCTTATAGCAAACCAACGATAGCAAATAAAGCAAAATAAATGCAAGAAACCAAGACAAACAAATGGTGAAGAGAAAAAACAGAAATATTTTTGGTCTTTTTGGGTTTTAGGAGAGAAACAAAGCAAAAACAAGAAATGGCAAACTAGAAGAGTCACATAAACACAAAGCAGCAGAAATTCGTCAAACTTGACAGCAGTACAGTACTCGATTTTTAAGAAATTCTTCCACTGCTCAAATCGAAAAGTGTTCAACTAATGAAAGTTAGATAACAACCTGGGGTACATGCACAAAAATTGGCTTCGCAAAATACCGTTCTGGCTATTTTTGAGAATTTTTTCGGTAACAGTCCAGAATCTGTTTTCAGGCAGCACTTCCCCAAATATCATCTCCCTCTCATTAGAAAACCACTCAAACAAACTAAACAAGTATATACAAGTATCCAGCAACCATAATATGCAAAGAATGAGTGATGCCGGTATACCTCCCCCCAAGCTTAGGCTTTTGGCCTAAGTGGAGTTCAACCCCAGCGAGGGTCGCTGTTCCGCGCCGGTGGATCACGCATGGCGTAGTCATAGTGAGGTCCCTGTGCAGAAGAGAAGCGTGGAGGCTCCACATGTCCAAAATGTTGATGTGAGGAACTTGCTGCATCGGATGACGAGTCGAGGTGTTCCTCGGCCTCCTCCGTGTTATCTCTTGCATGATGGCCTCCTCCCTTTATGTGTGCATTCAGTGCACCTTCTGTGACTGACCAATCCTTCCTTGAATCAAGGTTAAATAGAACAGGCATAGGCAATCTCACTAGTTTTTCAGTTTTCTTAGTTGTTCTCCAAGACTTCTTGTAAAATGTTATCTTGTAAGACAGGTTACTCCAGTTAGATGAATCAGAAACAAATTCATGTTTAATCATGGAGACTATGTCAAGTCTTTCTACAGAAAGTCGAATATCAAGATGGTGAGGTTCTACACCATGCAAAGCTAGTAAACGAGAGGCGATGAGACCTCCACAGATTCCGCCCTTCTCACGGTTAGTAGCAAGTCTATAAGCTATCAATGCCCCCAAATTATAAGTCTTACTACCTTGCAGTGCAGCAGCTAGAAAAGCTAAATCCTGGATAGATAGTTTACTACCATTCTTTCTAGCAAGAACGCATTTAGTAATGAAATAAGCAAAGTAGCGGATAGCTGGGAGTTGAATACTAGTGATTTTACCACCATCCTCTGAGAAACTCCTTCCATGACAAATCATCTCGAAGAGGCTTAAGAGCTCTCACGGCGATCCCTTTATCTTCTCACATGATCCCCATTGCGGTACTCTAATTGCTGTACAAAAATCATTGAATGGCAAGTTGATAGTTTTATTATAAATCTTGTACTGAACCATAGGGTTAGATTGCGACCAATTGAACTTAAAATCCTGCACAACAGACATAGTCAATTTTGCATATTGGCATGGTTCTCTGTCAACAAAATCATTCAACCCTGCACGAGAAATTAGATTCTGAACATCTTCCAATATTCCCGCACTTCTCATGAAATCTGTGCACGGGTAGTAAGAGGGGTATACTCCCTCTTCGCGGTTCACTCTCATGACTTGTTGCACCTCCAATTCTTGTTGGTTTGGTTGATATCTATTCCACTCCATTTTCTGAAATTTTTCAACAAACATTATAAAATTTGATTTGGTGACATATAATCAAGGGGAACTACTATAGGAACTTACTAGAGTACTAATCATGCATCAAAACTAGTTTATACAACTTAGAACAAGCATGCAAGCTCACTAAACATATTACCTACAGCAGCAAAATATTCAAGATATACTCAACCAAACAAAATTCTACTTGGATAATCGGAGGAGTCACATACCGGAGAGCAAATGTGCCAAATTTTAGACAGAAATCTGGGCTGAGCAAAGAGATCGAAAAATCCTGAGCTCTTGAGCAAAAACGCGAGTGAGAGAAAGCTGGTGTCAATTTTTTCGGGAGAGAGAAGAGTCTGGGAGGAAGAGATGCTAAAGTGGGGCAAAGGGGGACCCACACGCCAGGGTGGCGCGCCCCCCTTGCTGGCCGCGCCGGCCTGTGGGGTGCCACCCTGGGGTGCCCCACTGATCATCCCCAGGTGCTCCCGGGTGCATTTTCGAAAAATAGGACCAACGGTATAATTTTTGTGAATTTTTGAAAACTTTGAAAAATGCACATTTCTGGGAATTAAGTTTATTATTACTGGCCAGGAAATTTTTTGAAATCTCTAATTAACTAAGGAACTTTGCAAATCAAAAGTGCTACAGCAAGTAAAGCAAGTGGAGGAAGAAAGAGATGTTGTTTACCTCCTCTATGCATATAAAAAGTATTTGTTAACAAGGTTGATCAAGTCTTGCCACCAAATAAATTTTACATAGCATTAGAAGAAATAAACCTCAAATCAATCATGTTACCTTGAATTGTATTGATATGGATCCAATCATAAGACTTTGATAACCTTCTTTAGGCTCATATATAGGACAATCAATAGTTCCAATTTTGATAGTTCTCACATTAGAAATAGTATTAACTCCACATACTTTATCAATCCTCTTGGGGAAATAGACGGTATGCTCCTTATCATCAACATTAAAAGTAACCTTTCCTTTATTGCAATCAATAACAGCCCTCATGTGTTAAGAAAAGGTCTCCCAAGAATAATAGACATATTATCATCTTCCGACATTTCCAACACAACAAAATCAGTTAATATCAAGCAGTTATTAGTAACTTGAACAGGAACATCCTCACATATACCAACAGGAATAGCAGTAGATTTATCAGCCATTTGCAAAGATATATCAGTAGGTATCAACTTATCTAAATAAAGCCTCTTATAAAGAGAAAATGGCATAACACTAACACCGGCTCCCAAGTCACATAGAGCAGTTTTAACATAATTATTCTTAATAGAACAAGGAATAGTAGGTCTACCTGGGTCGCCCAACTTCTTTGGAACTTTGCCATTGAAAGAGTAATTAGCAAGCATAGTGGAAATCTCCTCATTGGGGATTTTCCTCTTGTTAGTAACAATATCTTTCATGTACTTTGAATAAGGAGGCAATTTAATAGCATCAGTCAAAGGGATTTGCAAGAATAAAGGTTTTATCCAATCACAAAATTTATTATAGTGTTCTTCTTCCTTTGATTTTAGTTTCTTAGCAGGAAAAGGCATTTGCTTTTGCACCCAAGGTTCTCTTTCATTACCATGTTTCTTAACAATAAAATCTTCTTTAGTATACTTTTTATTTTTAGCATGCTTTTCAGGTTCATCTTCAACTTCTTCTTTATCAGAAGCATCATTCTTATCATTATCATTACCATTATCATGTTCATTACCACTTTCAGTTTCAGCATCAGAAATAGAAATACTATTAGGATCATTAACAGGTTCAGAGGATTCTACAACCTTTTTATGTTTCTTCTTCTTTTTCTTAGAAGGAGCACTAGGTTCAATGAGTTGAGAATCTTGTTCAATTCTTTTGGGATGCCCTTCAGGATACAGAGGATCCTGGGTAGAGACACCACCTCTAGTTGTTACTTCATAAGCATGTTTCTCTTTAGAATTATTTTTTAACAAGTCATTTTGCACTTTAGTGAGTTGATCAATTTGAGTTTGAACCATTTGAAAATGTTTAACAAGCATCTTAACATCATTGGAGGTTCTCTCCACAATATCATGTAAATTGCTAATAGCTTGAGAATTTTCCATTAGATGATTCTCTACTCTCATATTAAAATTTTCTTGCTTAACAATATAATTATCAAACTCATCTAAGCATTGAGCAGGAGGTTTTGAATACGGAATATCTTCCCTAGTAAAGCGTTGAAGGGAGTTTACCTCAATCATGGATGAAGGGGGAGTTATCTCACATATATCTTCTATGGGAGGTAGATTCTTCACATCTTCGGATTTAATACCTTTCTCCTTGAGAGACTTCTTAGCTTCCCTCATATCTTCATCATTCAATTCAATTAAACCCCTCTTCTTCAATATTGGCGTTGGAGTTGGTTCAGGTGTAGTCCAATCATCATGATTCCGGCTTATTTTAGCCAATAATTCTTCAGCTTCGTCTGGGGTTCTTTTCCTGAAAACACAACCAGCACAACTATCCAAATATGCTCTAGACTCAATGGTTAGTCCACTATAAAATATATCAAGTAGATCATTCTTTTCTAAATCATGTCCAGGTCGAGCTCTGATAAGAGAACAAAATCTTGCCCAAGCCTCAGGCAATTTCTCTTCATCTCCCAGGTCAAATCTATAAATTTTCTGTAAAGCAGCATGTTGAGCACTAGCAGGAAAGTATTTTCGAAAGAAAACATCACGCAAATCAGTTGGACTTTTAATAGAACCAGGAGGCAAATTATTATACCAAGTTTTAGCATCATCCTTTAATGAGAAAGGAAAAATTTTAGCGACAAAATAAGTACGCATCTTGACATCATCAGAAAACGAGCTACTCATAGAAGAAAGTTCAATCATGTGTTCTACAGCACTTTCTTTTTCAGTACCACAAAAGGGTGTTTTCTCTACAATAGCTATATGAGATAGATCAAGAGAAAAATCATAATCTTTATCCTTAATGCATATAGGAGATGTGGCAAATTCAGGATCAGGAGATAGCTTATGTCTAACAGTATATTGTGTGAGAAACTTTTTAATTTTTCTTGCATCAGCAGTAGCATTGCATCTATTAATAAAATCATCATTAAGCTCCACATAATCTTCATCAGGATCATCACTAGAATAATCAAGTTCAGGTGAATTAACAGGTGTAGTAGCATTTTCATTAGGAGTTTCAGCATTTTCAATTTGTCTAGACCTAGCAATCGTAGCATCTAGAAAGGATCCCAATGAACCACTATCATCAAGCACAGCAGAAACATTATCAATATTATGAGAGTTTTCAGATTCAGCAGAAGTACCAGCAAGTGAAGCTTGCGGCGGTGAAACAAGTTGACTTATCACAGATGGTGAATCGAGAGTAGCAGAGGTACTCAGAGTTGTACCTTTTCTTGTAGTGGATGGTAATATGGCGACTTTAGGATCGCGAGTTTTACCCATGATGGAGAATTTGCAGCGAACAATATCAATCCAAGTGAACTTCCAAATAAAGCTATGCTCCCCGGCAACGGCGCCAGAAAACGGTCTTGATAACCCACAAGTATAGGGGATCGCAGCAGTCTTCGCGGGAAGTAAATCCCAATTTATTGATTCGACACAAGGGGTGACAAAGAATACTTGAAAGCCTTAATAGCGGAGTTGTCAATTCAGCTGCACCTGGAAACAGACTTGCTCGCAAGATTTTATCAGTAGTAACAGTTTTATAGCAGTAGCAGTAGTGAAATACAGCAGCAGAGTAACAGAGACAGCAGTAGTGATTATAGTAAACAGCAGGATTAAAATAATGTAGGCACGGGGACGGATAACGGGCGTTGCATGGATGAGAGAAACTCATGTAACAATCATAGCAGGGCATTTGCAGATAATAATAAAACGGTGTCCAAGTACAAAGTAATCAATAGGCATGTGTTCCATATATAGTCGTACGTGCTCGCAATGAGAAACTTGCACAACATCTTTTGTCCTACCAGCCGGTGGCAGCCGGGCCTCAAGGGAATCTACTGGATATTAAGGTACTCCTTTTAATAGAGTACCGGAGCAAAGCATTAACACTCCGTGAACACATGTGATCCTCACATCACTACCATCCCCTCCGGTTGTCCCAATTTCTGTCACTTCGGGGCCTCGGGTTCCGGACAGCGACATGTGTATACAACTTGCAGGTAAGATCATAAAACAATGAATATCATGATGAAACAATAACATGTTCAGATCTGAGATCATGGCACTCGGGCCCTAGTGACAAGCATTAAGCATAACAAGTTGCAACAATATCATCAAAGTACCAATTAGGGACACTAGGCACTATGCCCTAACAATCTTATGCTATTACATGACCAATCTCATCCAATCCCTACCATCCCCTTCGGCCTATAGCGGGGGAATTACTCACACATGGATGGGGGAAACATGGCTGGTCGATGGAGAGGCGTCGGTGGTGATGATGGCGATGATCTCCTCCAATTCCCCGTCCCGGCGGAGTGCCAGAACGGAGACTTCTGGCTCCCGAGACGGAGTTTCACGATGTGGCGGCGTTCTGGAGGGTTTCTGGCGACTTCGACTTCTTGGTCGCGATTTTTAGATCGAAACCCCTTAAGTAGTCCAGAGGAGGGCGTCGGAGGCCGGCCGAGGGGGCCACACGCTAGGGCCGCGCGCCCCCATCCTGGGCCGCGCCGCCCTAGGGTGTGGGGCCCTCGGGCCTCCACCTGGCTTGTCCTTCTGGCTCCGTGAGTCTTCTGGAAAAATAAGACCTTTCGCATAAATTCTGATGATTTTACTGAAAGTTGGATTTCTGCACAAAAACGAGACACCAGAATAGTTCTGCTGAAAACAGCGTTAGTCCGTGTTAGTTGCATCCAAAATACACACATTAGAGGCAAAACAATAGCAAAAGTGTTCGGGAAAGTAGATACGTTTTGGACGTATCATGGCGCCCCTCCAAGTTTATGTTGCTAACAGGGGAGATGGAGATCGCACCTCCCGTTCCAGCAGGCGAGCTAGTTTTGAGAACAGCGCCAGCAGCAACAACAATAGCAACCACACCATCGCAGAGGAGGAGTGGGCAGTGGCCAAGGCAGCCGTGCTTAACAACACACCACTTCCGGCAGGAACCACAGTTGGCACTCTCAATGCTTATCGCTCCATATTGGAGAAAAATCGGGAGCGCCTATCTAAGGAGCAAGCCACCCTCGAAAGACGCCTATCTGCGGCAGACCGATCCAGCGAGCGACGAAGGGGCTCGCAGGGAAGTGCCTCTTGAAGTACCCACGGAGGAGGCAAACATCGATCAAGAATGTCCAGGCTTTCGGAAGATGATGCAAGGGAGATAACGTCAAACTTGACCAAGTCCTTCATGACTACGGACACCGCGGGCATGCCACGGCCAAAAACCGTTGCGGGAGCAACAGCCAACCTTGCAGCATACCTCATTAACCAGCGTCCTGAAGGATCCATGGCTCAGGCTCACCGTGGAGCCTTAGAAAGTCTCGCGATATTAGGAGATAATCTAGTTCCACGGAAGGAAAAACCACGTTGCAGGCCAGCGGCTCAAACCACCACGCAAGAGACGCTCGGGATGAAATTACTCAGAGTAGGATCGACAAAGCAAGGCGGCGACGCGCCGCCAGAGAGGAACTCGACAGCGATTCTTCGGATGAGACCCAGGAGAATGACGGCGAGCTTAGGGGAGCCGATTGTTTAAGCTACAAAATTCGGGAGGCGATGCCACCCAAGAAGTTCAAACCCACCCCTACCGACGCCGCCAAGTACGATGGGCAGCAGGAGCCGAGATCCTGGATAGAGGATTATCTGCAGACGGTGATTCTGCAAAAAGGGAACCAGATAGCAGCAATGCAGTGCCTGCAGCTTTACCTAAAGGACTCAGCGCGAGCCTGGCTAAGAGGTCTGCCGAAGGGTTCCATCAAGTCATGGGACGACCTAGTGGAAGCCTTCGTCGCCAACTTCCAAGCAACCTACAAAAGGCCCGTCGGGATTGAAGAGTTACGACATTGTCAGCAAAAGCAGAAGGAATCGATGCGCGCATACATCGGGAGATTCACCAAACTCCTAAACGCTGCGGAAGACGTATCTGTCGACAGAGCAATCGACGCCTTCAGTGATGGCATCCGACGTGAAAGCTATATAGAGGAACTTGGACGCAAGAAGCCGAAAACCATAACCAAGTTAATGGAAATCGCCAACAGCTGGGCCGATGGCGAAGACAACGTTCGAAAGCCATGACAGCGCAGCGACGACGAAGAAGATGACCAACCGAAGCATGATTCGGGTGGTCGAAGGGATCGCAACAAGAGAAGTAAGAACCTCAGCAACGATGACAACAACTTGGTGCCTGCAGGCTACTCTGATCGGCAGGATGATCGGTACGACGACAGGCGAGATGATCGACAGGACGGTAATCGGAACAACTCTGGGAACCGTGGCAACTATAAACCGCGACAACAGAGAACCCCCGAACTACCCTACGCTGAGCAGATCAACGCCCCCTGCTACCTGCATTCATATACCGATTCCAAGGATGGTAAAGTAAAGTCAAGCCACCTGCTCAGGGACTGTCGGCAGTTCATCGATATGCATAAACTCATCCAGCAGGCAGGCCAGCAACAGCTACCACCGCCACCACCACCACCCCCACCGCAACATCAGGTCCAGCAAGCTCAACCTCATCAACCCAACGAGGCATTTCCACCACCACGTGGGCAGATGAGTATGATCCACAGGACAAGCGTTTCAAGGAGAGAAATGAAGAAGCTCACCCGAGAAATCAACCTGGCAGAAAGCGTCATGGCGAACATCCCTGAGTATGTCGAGTGGTCGTCTCAGAACATCACGTTTAGCCGAGCGGATCACCCGATGACTATACCAAAACCAGGACACGCTGCCCTAGTGGTTGAAGCATAGATAGGAGGGTTCAAGATGAGCAAAGTCTTCATGGACGGAGGAAGTGGACTCAACCTGATATTCATTGACACAATCCAAAGTATGGGGATCACCATGAGAATGCTAGAAGAATCAGACACCCGCTTCCATGGGATCCTCCCTACTTCACCAGCGTACTCTCTTGGCAAAGCGTACCTGAACGTTGTCTTTGGCAAAACTGACAATTTCAGGAAGGAGAAAATCGAGTTTGAGGTAGTGAACTGGGAATCACAGTATCACGCCATACTCGGGAGACCAGCTTATGCCAAGTTCATGGCTGTGCCGCATTACGCATACCTCAAGCTGAAAATGCCTGGGAACAACGGGACGAACATCACAGTCCATGGAAGTTTCTCACGCTCGGACAATTGTGATCGCGACTTCCAAAGGATTGCTGCAAAGTTTGGGCCACAACGAGAAATTGTCGACCCTCCGCCCAAGCTGACGATACGAGAAATCAAGGAGGAAAAGCATGACAGGGAAACCAAGAAGAAGCCAGCTAACCTTGCCCTTGAAGCCTCGGCAGCAGAAGCTCCGGCAACAAAAGCCTCGGCAGAGGACGGCATAGAAGGCACAGGAAACAGCAAGACGCTGGCAATCACTGCTCAGATCCCTGGCGAAATCAACAATGCTGCAGCAACCACTAGCATGGCGAAGAAGTCAGAAGATGCTATCAAAGATGAGAAGAACCCCTTCCTTGATTAAGCACTTCCTTAGTCTTTAAATTTTTTCCCTTTACTTTACACAGGGCCGCCCTTTTTCGCCCTCTAGTTTCGTATTTACCCTATTAATGAGAACTTAAGTTTCGAATCCTTGTTGAGCATTGCAGCAATCTAAAGCAATGCTGCAAAGAAAAACAAGGACATTAATCCTTCCCTCTGCTTTACATGCCTCTACGAGTGCCGTACAAAGCAAGAGTTTGGAAAATATAAATGCAACCCACGTTCGATATTTTTGGAAATATCAAAGAACAACGGGCTCATCGGCAGAATAACTGCACCCGAAATATTCGGGAGTGACTGTCGAAATTAACAATCGGTTGAAAGCAAAGTTGCGCATACAACAGGTTTAGCGAAACCTGCAACACGAGCTGATCACTCATAATGATTTGCTGACCAACTACTACACATACATCTAACGGGCAATTAAGATTTGCTCCTTAAAAAATTTGCCAACGGCACGGTAAAAGTACATATTCATGTATTTACCAAATAAAAAGTTTCGGCTTAAACAATTGATACGTCTCCAACGTATCGATAATTTCTTATGTTCCATGCCACATTATTGATGATATCTACATGTTTTATACATACTTTATGTCATATTTATGCATTTTCCGGCACTAACCTATTAACGAGGTGCCGAAGAGCCAGTTGCTGTTTTCTGCTGTTTTTGGATTCAGAAATCCTAGTAAGGAAATATTCTTGGAATTGGACGAAATCAACGTCCAGGGGCCTATTTTCACACGAAGCTTCCAGAAGACCGAAGGAGTCACGAAGTGGGGCCACGAGGTGGCCAGACGCTAGGGCGGCGCGGCCCAAGCCTTGGCCGCGCCGGCCTAGTGTGTGGGCCCCCTGTCAGGCCCCCTGACCTATCTCCTCCGCCTACTTATAGCCTTCGTCGCGAAACCCCCAGTACCGAGAGCCCCGATACGGAAAACCTTCCAGAGACGCCGCCGCCGCCAATCCCATCTCGGGGGATTCAGGAGATCGCCTCCGGCACCCTGCCGGAGAGGGGAATCATCTCCCGGAGGACTCTTCACCGCCATGGTCGCCTCCGGAGTGATGAGTGAGTAGTTCACCCCTGGACTATGGGTCCATAGCAGTAGCTAGATGGTTGTCTTCTCCTAATTATGCTTCATTGTCGGATCTTGTGAGCTGCCTAACATGATCAAGATCATCTATCTGTAATGCTATATGTTGTGTTTGTTGGGATCCGATGGATAGAGAATACTATGCTATGTTGATTATCAATCTATTACCTATGTGTTGTTTATGATCTTGCATGCTCTCCGTTATTAGTAGAGGCTCTGGCCAAGTTTTTACTCTTAACTCCAAGAGGGAGTATTTATGCTCGATAGTGGGTTTATGCCTCCATTAAATCTGGGACAGAGACAGAAAGTTCTAAGGTTGCGGATGTGCTGTTGCCACTAGGGATAAAACATCGATGCTATGTCCGAGGATGTAGTTATTGATTACATTATGCACCATACTTAATGCAATTGTCTGTTGTTTGCAACTTAATACTGGAAGGGGTTCGAATGATAACCTGAAGGTGGACTTTTTAGGCATAGATGCATGCTGGATAGCGGTCTATGTACTTTGTCGTAATGCCCAATTAAATCTCACAATATTCATCATATCATGTATGTGCATTTTCATGCCCTCTCTATTTGTCAATTGCCCAACTGTAATTTGTTCACCCAACATGCTATTTATCTTATGGGAGAGACACCTCTAGTGAACTGTGGACCCCGGTCCATTCTTTTAATCGAATACAATCTACTGCAATACTTGTTCTACTGTTTTCTGCAAACAATCATCATCCACACTATACATCTAATCCTTTGTTACAGCAAGCCGGTGAGATTGACAACCTCACTGTTTCGTTGGGGCAAAGTACTTTGGTTGTGTTGTGCAGGTTCCACGTTGGCGCCGGAATCCCTGGTGTTGCGCCGCACTACATCTCGCCGCCATCAACCTTCAACGTGCTTCTTGACTCCTACTGGTTCGATAAACCTTGGTTTCTAACTGAGGGAAACTTACTGCTGTACGCATCACACCTTCCACTTGGGGTTCCCAACGGTCGCATGTTGTACGCGTGTCAAGTTAAATTTCTGGCGCCGTTGCCGGGGAGATCAAGACACGCTGCAAGGGGAGTCTCCACCTCCAATCTCTTTACTTTGTTTTTGTCTTGCTTTATTTTATTTACTACTTTGTTTGCTGCACTAAATCAAAACACAAAAAAATTAGTTGCTAGTTTTACTTTACTTGCTGTCTTGTTTGCTATATCAAAAACACACAAAAATTAGTTACTTGCATTTACTTTATCTAGTTTGCTTTATTTACTATTGCTAAAATGGGTACTCCTGAAAATACTAAGTTGTGTGACTTCACAACCACAAATAATAATGATTTCTTATGCACACCTATTGCTCCACCTGCTACCACAGCAGAATTCTTTGAAATTAAACCTGCTTTACTGAATCTTGTTATGAGAGAGCAATTTTCTGGTGTTAGTTCTGATGATGCTGCTGCCCATCTTAATAATTTTGTTGAATTATGTGAAATGCAAAAGTATAAAGATGTAGATGGTGACATTATAAAATTAAAATTGTTCCCTTTCTCATTAAGAGGAAGTGCTAAAGATTGGTTGCTATCTCTGCCTAAGAATAGTATTGATTCATGGACTAAATGCAAGGATGCTTTTATTGGTAGATATTATCCTCCTGCTAAAATTATATCTTTGAGGAGTAGCATAATGAATTTTAAACAATTGGATAATGAGCATGTTGCACAAGCTTGGGAAAGAATGAAATCTTTGGTTAAAAATTGCCCAACCCATGGACTGACTACTTGGATGATCATCCAAACCTTTTATGCAGGACTGAATTTTTCTTCGCGGAACCTATTGGATTCAGCTGCTGGAGGTACCTTTATGTCCATCACTCTTGGCGAAGCAACAAAGCTTCTTGATAACATGATGATTAATTACTCTGAATGGCACACGGAAAGAGCTCCACAAGGTAAGAAGGTAAATTCTGTCGAAGAAACCTCTTCCTTGAGTGATAAGATTGATGATATTATGTCTATGCTTGTGAATGATAGGACTAATGTTGATCCTAATAATGTTCCGTTAGCTTCATTGGTTTCTCAACAAGAACATGTTGATGTAAACTTCATTAAAAATAATAATTTTAACAACAATGCTTACCGGAACAATTCTAGTAACAACTATAGGCCATATCCTTATAATAATGGCAACGGCTATGGTAATTCTTATGGGAATTCTTACAACAATAATAGTAACACACCCCCTGGACTTGAAGCCATGCTTAAAGAATTTATTAGTACACAAACTGCTTTTAACAAATCTGTTGAAGAAAAGCTTGGGAAAATTGATATACTTGCTTCTAAAGTCGATAGTCTTGCTGCTGATGTTGATCTTTTGAAATCGAAAGTTATGCCTAATGAAAATCATAATAATAAGATTGTTACTACAGCAAATGCCATCCAAGTTAGAATTAATGAGAATATAAGATTGATGGCCGAATTGCGTGCTAGGTGGGAAAAAGAAGAAAATGAAAAAGAAGATAATATAGCTAAAGTTTGGACTATTACCACCACTAGTAATGCTAATGCTCCACATGTTGCTGCACCTCCTACTATTAATGGTAAAATAATTGGTGTTGGCAATGTTTCCACTTCTAATGCAAAGCGCGAAAAACTGCCTGAAACTGCTAAAACTGCTGAAACTGCCTGTGATAAAACTGCTGAAATTTTTTCCAACATTGGGGACAATGATCCCATTGCTTTAGATCATAATGGTTTGGATTTTGATGATTGCCACATCTCTGAAGTTATAAAGTTCTTACAAAAACTTGCTAAGAGTCCTAATGCTAGTGCTATAAATTTGGCTTTCACGAAACATATTACAAATGCTCTCATAAAAGCAAGAGAAGAGAAACTAAATCGTGAAACTTCTATTCCTAGGAAGTTAGAGGATGGTTGGGAGCCCATCATTAAGATGAAGGTCAATGACTTTGATTGTAATGCTTTATGTGATCTTGGTGCAAGTATTTCCGTTATGCCTAGAAAGATCTATAATATGCTTGACTTGCCACCATTGAAAAATTGTTATTTGGATGTTAATCTTGCTGATAATTCTACAAAGAAACCTTTGGGGAGAGTTGATAATGTTCACATTACCGTTAACAATAACCTTATCCCCGTTGATTTTGTTGTCTTGGATATTGAATGCAATGCATCTTGTCCCATTATATTGGGAAGACCTTTTCTTCGAACTGTTGGTGCTATCATTGATATGAAGGAAGGTAATATTAAATATCAATTTCCTCTCAAGAAAGGTATGGAACACTTCCCTAGAAAGAGAATGAAGTTACCTTTTGATTCTATCATTAGAACAAATTATGATGTTGATACTTCGTCTCTTGATAATACTTGATATACACTTTCTGCGCCTAGCTGAAAGGCGTTAAAGAAAAGCGCTTATGGGAGACAACCCATGTTTTCACTTCTGCACCTTTATTTTATATTTGAGTCTTGGAAGTTGTTACTATTATAGAAACCTCTCCTTATCTTAGTTTTGTGCATTGTTGTGCCAAGTAAAGTCGTTGATAGTAAGGTTCATACTAGATTTGGATTACTGCGCAGAAACAGATTTCTTTGCTGTCACGAATATGGGCCTAATTCTCTGTAGTTAACTCAGAAAATTATGCCAATTTACGTGAGTGATCCACAGATATGTACGCAACTTTCATTAAATTTGAGCGTTTTCATTTGAGCAAGTCTGGTGCCTCAATAAAATTCGTCTTTACGAACTGTTCTGTTTTGACAGATTCTGCCTTTTATTTCGCATTGCCTGTTTTGCTATGCTTGATGGATTTTTCGATTCCATTAACTTTCAGTAGCTTTGTGGAATGTCCAGAAGTGTTAAGAATGATTGTGTCACCTCTGAACATGTAAATTTTGATTGTGCACTAACCCTCTAATGAGTTATTTTGAGTTTGGTGTGGAGGAAGTTTTCAAGGATCAAGAGAGGAGGATGATACAACATGATCAAGGAGAGTGAAAGCTCTAAGCTTGGGGATGCCCCGGTGGTTCAACCCTGCATATTTCAAGAAGACTCAAGCATCTAAGCTTGGGGATGCCCAAGGCATCCCCTTCTTCATCGACAACATTATCAGGTTCCTCTAGTGAAACTACATTTTTATTCCATCACATCTTATGTACTTTGCTTGGAGCGTCGGTTTGTTTTTTGTTTTTGTTTTGTTTGAATAAAATGGATCCTAGCATTCATTGTGTGGGAGAGAGACACGCTCCGCTGTTGCATATGGACAAATATGTCCTTAGGCTTTACTCATAATATTCTGGCGAAGGTTGAATCTTCTTCGTTAAATTGTTATATGGTTGGAATCAGGAAAATGATACATGTAGTAATTGGTAAAATGTCTTGGATAATGTGATACTTGGCAATTGTTGTGCTCATGTTTAAGCTCTTGCATCATAAACTTTGCACCTATTAATGAAGAAATACATAGAGATTGCTAAAATTTGGTTTGCATAATCGGTCTCTCTAAGGTCTAGATAATTTCTAGTATTGAGCTTGAACAACAAGGAAGACGGTGTAGAGTCTTATAATGTCTTATAATGTTTACAATATGTCTTTTATGTGAGTTTTGCTGCACCGGTTCATCCTTGTGTTTGTTTCAAATAGCCTTGCTAGCCTAAGCCTTGTATCGAGAGGGAATACTTCTCATGCATCCAAAATCCTTGAGCCAACCACTATGCCATTTGTGTCCACCATACCTACCTACTACATGGTATTTATCCGCCATTCCAAAGTAAATTGCTTGAGTGCTACCTTTAAATTTATATCCTCTACCTTTGCAATATATAGCTCATGGGACAAATAGCCTAAAAACTATTGTGGTATTGAATATGTACTTATGCACTTTATCTCTTATTAAGTTGCTTGTTGTGCGATAACCATGTTCCTGGGGACGCCATCAACTACTCTTTGTTGAATATCATGTGAGTTGCTATGCATGTCCGTCTTGTCTGAAGTAAGGGAGATTTACCGCTAGAATGGTTAGAGCATGCATAATGTTAGAGAAGAACATTGGGCCGCTAACTAAAGCCATGATCCATGGTGGAAGTTTCAGTTTTGGACAAATATCCTCAATCTCATATGAGAAAATTAATAATTATTGAATACTTATGCATAAAAGAGGAGTCCATTATCTGTTGTCTATGTTGTCCCGGTATGGATGTCTAAGTTGAGAATAATCAATAGCGAGAAATCCGATGCGAGCTTTCTCCTTAGAACTTTGTACATGCGGCATAGAAGTACCCCTTTGTGACACTTGGTTAAAACATATGCATTGCAATGATAATCCAGGTAATCCAAGCTAATTAGGACAAGGTGCGGGCACTATTAGTATACTATGCATGAGGCTTGCAACTTGTAGGATATAATTTACATAACACATATGCTTTATTACTACCGTTGACAAAATTGTTTCTTGTTTTCAAAACCAAAGCTCTAGCACAAATATAGCAATCGATGCTTCCCTCTGCGAAGGGCCATTCTTTTACTTTTATGTTGAGTCTGTTCACCTATTTCTCTCCATCTCAAGAAGCAAACACTTGTGTGAACTGTGCATTGATTCCTACATACTTGCATATTGCACTTGTTATATTACTTTACATTGACAATATCCATGAGATATACATGTTACAAGTTGAAAGCAACCGCTGAAACTTAATCTTCCTTTATGTTGCTTCAATGCCTTTACTTTGAATTATTGCTTTATGAGTTAACTCTTATGCAAGACTTATTGATGCTTGTCTTGAAGTACTATTCATGAAAAGACTTTGCTATATGATTCATTTGTTTACTCATGTCATTTACCATTGTTTGGATCGCTGCATTCATTACATATGCTTACAATAGTATGATCAAGGTTATGATGGCATATCACTCCAGAAATTATCTTTGTTATCGTTTACCTGCTCGGGACGAGCAGAAACTAAGCTTGGGGATGCTGATACGTCTCCGACGTATCGATAATTTCATATGTTCCATGCCACATTATTGATGATATCTACATGTTTTATACATACTTTATGTCATATTTATGCATTTTCCGGCACTAACCTATTAACGAGGTGCCGAAGAGCCAGTTGCTGTTTTCTGCTGTTTTTTGTTTCAGAAATCCTAGTAAGGAAATATTCTCGGAATTGGACGAAATCAACGCCCAGGGGCCTATTTTCACACGAAGCTTCCAGAAGACCGAAGGAGTCATGAAGTGGGGCCACGAGGTGGCCAGACGCTAGGGCGGCGCGGCCCAAGCCTTGGCCGCGCCGGCCTAGTGTGTGGGCCCCCTGTCAGGCCCCCTGACCTATCTCCTCCGCCTACTTATAGCCTTCGTCGCGAAACCCCCAGTACCGAGAGCCACGATACGGAAAACCTTCCAGAGATGCCGCCGCCGCCAATCCCATCTCGGGGGATTCAGGAGATCGCCTCCGGCACCCTGCCGGAGAGGGGAATCATCTCCCGGAGGACTCTTCACCGCCATGGTCGCCTCCGGAGTGATGAGTGAGTAGTTCACCCCTGGACTATGGGTCCATAGCAGTAGCTAGATGGTTATCTTCTCCTAATTATGCTTCATTGTTGGATCTTGTGAGCTGCCTAACATGATCAAGATCATCTATCTGTAATGCTATATGTTGTGTTTGTTGGGATCCGATGGATAGAGAATACTATGCTATGTTGATTATCAATCTATTACGTATGTGTTGTTTATGATCTTGCATGCTCTCCGTTATTAGTAGAGGCTCTGGCCAAGTTTTTACTCTTAACTCCAAGAGGGAGTATTTATGCTCGATAGTGGGTTCATGCCTCCATTAAATGCAGGACGATGTGAGAAAGTTCTAAGGTTGTGGATGTGCTGTTGCCACTGGGGATAAAACATCGATGCTATGTTCGAGGATGTAGTTATTGATTACATTACGCACCATACTTAATGCAATTGTCTGTTGTTTGCAACTTAATACTGGAAGGGGTTCGGATGATAACCTGAAGGTGGACTTTTTAGGCATAGATGCATGCTGGATAGCGGTCTATGTACTTTGTCGTAATGCCCAATTAAATCTCACAATATTCATCATATCATGTATGTGCATTGTCATGCCCTCTCTATTTGTCAATTGCCCAACTGTAATTTGTTCACCCAACATGCTATTTATCTTATGGGAGAGACACCTCTAGTGAACTGTGGACCCCGGTCCATTCTTTTAATCGAATACAATCTACTGCAATACTTGTTCTACTGTTTCCTGCAAACAATCATCATCCACACTATACATCTAATCCTTTGTTACAGCAAGCCGGTGAGATTGACAACCTCACTGTTTCGTTGGGGCAAAGTACTTTGGTTGTGTTGTGCAGGTTCCACCTTGGCGCCGGAATCCCTGGTGTTGCGCCGCACTACATCTCGCCGCCATCAACCTTCAACGTGCTTCTTGACTCCTACTGGTTCGATAAACCTTGGTTTCTAACTGAGGGAAACTTACTGCTGTACGTATCACACCTTCCACTTGGGGTTCCCAACGGTCGCGTGCTGTACGCGTGTCAACAATCCAAACGCTTGGATGGACTAGCCAATGCAATTCATTTTACAAAAACAACTTTACACTCTGATATCACCCTTGCGGAGTTTCCCTTTCTTCAGGTACCTTTGACTCCTCCTCAAGCCTGTCGACAATTATATTGGCGGGCAATAATACCTTCGGGTACAGTTCTTCGAAATCACCAGTTGCGTTGGCAATAAATAGAAAACATGCTGAGGGATAACGAGAAAGCACAAGGGCAAGCGTACACTTGGCCCCTGCGAAAACTTGAGCTCGCACCAAGTCCCGAACCTTCTTGGCGTTTCCAAACTCGGACATCAAAGTCAAAAGCATAGGGGGAATTGCATTCAAAGGAAACATCGTCTTCCAAACCACCCCCATAGCTTTGTAGCACTTGTCAAAGAATTGGTGGACTTGTTGGACCCGATCCTGAAATTTTGCGACAGCCGAAGCCTTCGAGTGCTCCCGCCAGAAAATTTCTTCGGATGAGGAAAGCTGGGTTAGAGCATGCACTCGCTCGTGTATTCGCTTGTTCTCTTCCGCACGGTTCAAAGCTATGACTGGCAAAAGAATCAATGAAGAGTCAGACAAGGTGTTGTTGACAAAAGGGCAAAGGAATCAAGGAACTTACAGTTCAAACTCTCGGTAGCTTTATGCAGCTCAGTAAGAGTGTACCGTTCCACGTCGGCTGCAATTTCGCTCTTCTTATTGACAATAGCAGCTAAGGCATAAGTTCTGCGCAGGTCCTTTTCCATCTGCGTAATCCGATCCTTCATACGCTGGATCTGATCACTTTCAGGAAGAGCACCCGAAGAGTCGTCAACAAACGAGGGCACTGGCAAGACCTGCAGGAAACACCGTTACAAAAGGATGATGGATATGGTACAGCTGAACATCCGAAGTAACTCCCATCGGGAGAAGTACAGGAAGAAATATCATAACAAAAGTGTGCTAACAACATTGCTAGCACGGAGTTTATTACAAGCGTAAGTTTTGCGGCAGAACAATGTTTCACATCAGCTCAAGCATAAGTTTGCTACAAAAATCAAGGGGCTTGGGTCTGAGTCGATAAACTGGGTCCAGCCGACGACTTCCTTGATGAAACCAGTTCAAGGAGCTGGCGAGCACAAGTAAGGGCAGATGCTTTAAAGGCGCTTAAGTCAACAAACTGCCCGTCTTGCTCTTTCGGCAGCTCCTTAGTCATCTCTTCAATATCACCCTTAAAGTCGTAACCCATCATAAGCTGGAAGGCAAGGACAGCACCATAAGTGCGCGATGTACGCTTGAATACCTCGATAACCTCCTTGGTGTCAACCGCGAAGGCATCGATCAGCTGCCCCAGGGTCTTCTCCTGCTTGATCTTGGGGAAAATCATCGAGTGCATCCGCGCCAGGGCACCCTTTCCCTTTACAAGAAGCTCCCGCGTAAGCTGGTGAGAGGCAAGAATCATCGACATAGCGTTTGTCGGGGAATTGTTTGGAACTCTGTCCAGGGCATCAGCAGGGATGTTCGCCGCTTCTGCAGGGGAAAGAAAGAAAAAAATACATTGTCAAAAGGATCGAATCCATAAGTGCATCAATCAACAGAGGTGTATAAAAATTACCAAGTAAGGCCAAAGAAGACTGACGAAGGACTTCATCCTTTTCGGCTGCCCGAGCTTCAGCCACCAGCCTGGATGCTTCCTCCTCCTTCAGCTTCTCCTTCAGCTTCCCCAGTTCCTCCTTCAAAGAGTCGACCTCTTGGCGAGCCTCAGCAGCTATCTTGACTGCGCCATCCAATTTTAAGGAGAAAGATTTGACTTCCTCTTGTAGCCGAGCCTTGTCAGCTTCCAGAGAAGTGAATTGGGAGGCGAAGGCCTCCAAAGAGGAAATAACGCCTCGCAGCTCCTTAAGAAAGAAGGATGTTTTACCAGAAATTGTTAAGCAAAGCACGCTCCAAGAGATTTGCATCACAATTAGAAAAGGACTTACAGAAGGAGGAGTCGCGGCGACAACAGTTGGAGAAGCATCTTTCCCCTTGGAAAGAGAAGAAGCTGTCGGTGCTTGAGCCGTAGGGGCTGCCTTAGGAGCCGAAGCTTCGGAAGCTACCACGACCAGCGGGGCAGCGTCAGATTTGGCTCTCTTAGTCGGAGGCTCGATAAAGCCTTCATCGCTGCAAAGATGAATGCTTGACAATGGTTATAAAAGGAGTATGGAAAATAAAAGGGTAAATGAAACTTCAGAAAAGAAACTGCTTACATGTCGAAGAGATCATCTTCATCGGCAAAGCCGCCGGTTGATCTCTTCGCAGGTGAATCCCTGGCCTCCTCCGCAGCTGCATCAACAAAGGTATCACGATCAGCGTCGTCGTTACGCACTGATCCATCTGTGTCACCAGCGCCATCGGCTGAGGAAGGAAGGTCGGTGTGGGCAACTTCAAAATCTATCGGACCATTATATTCGTCCTCTAGGCCTGTGTGCTCGACGGTGTGAAAATCTAACGGGGTTGAGGATCCTCTCCCCTCAGAAGTGTCACCCGGCGAATCATGCATATCTCCAGAAATTATGGGGATCTGTCGAAGAAAATAACAAGTAAGAACAATGGAAACCATGTCGACTAAGTAAAAGCAGCATAATGGGGACGAGAAGAAAGAAAAATACCTTTGATGGTGGATGGTCAATGTCAAGGGGAGCGTAAGAAGAAACCAACGGAATCGAGTCTTCCTGGCTAAAGGAAGTGAGACGACGAACTTCGTCAAGCAACTCCTTTTCCGACAAATCGGCAGCATTAATCCTGGTCTCGTCCTTTGGACCTGAGTACAACCACATCGGGTGAACTCTAGCCATGACTGGTTGCACTCGGCGTTTCAAGAATACCGCTGCCACCTCTGTGCCGAGCATAGTTTGGCCGTCGGCCTCTTTGATTCGAAGGAATTTGGCAAATAGTTCTTCGGCTGGTACTCTTTCGTCGGCTGAGAGAATATTTTTCCAGGAATTCTTGGGCTTGGCTTCGGAGACATCGACAAAGCAAGGAAGCCGAGATTCGGGTGACAGGGAGTCCTTGATGTAAAACCATTTCAGCCTCCACCCTTGCACGGACTCTCTCATTGGGAAATTGAAGTAATTGACCTCCGAACGAGCTACAAACCCCACTCCTCCGGTGACAAAGTAACCATTACTGCTGCTGTATCTCTTCACATAGAAGATCTTTTTTCACAGCCCGAAATGAGGTTCGATACCCAGAAACGCCTCGCAAAGGGTGATGAACACAGCAACGTGGAGGATTGAGTTGGGGGTAAGTTGCCATAGTTGAATTTCGTACGTCCGCAAGACGTGGCGGAAGAATCCATGAGTGGGAAGCGAAAGGCCTCGGTACAGGAAAGATAAGAACATCACGGTAAAGCCAGCAGGGGGATCAGGCCGAGAAATCGCACCTGGAAGGATCACGTTTCCCTCATCGGAAGATATCAATCCCAGGCTTCGGGATCTTTTCTCGTCACGCTTGGTGACGGTTCATGACACCCAATCTCCGGGCTTGACCTTTGAACTCGACGGCACTGGCAGCGCCGGAGCTGGGGGAGCAGCGCTTGGAGCGCTCCCCTTCGGAAGAGAAGAAGAGGACTTGGTGGCGGCGCCTCCGCTGGTGGAACTGGCGGCGGCAGCAGGATTCTTCTTCTTCACCATTGTGAGATCTGATGAAGATTGGAAAAGCAGCGGTGGCGGCGCATCAACGACAAAGGGAGGAAGGAGGAGAATGAGGAGATTCTACGGAAACCGTGGTGAAGATTAGGGATTTTTCGCCCTTTGGAGATTTTGGGGAGACGTTAAGAGTTGTGTAAGCACGTGGCGCTTGAAGAAGGAGTGGAACCGGCGGCCCATTATTCCCACGTTGTGCGAAAATCGAGGAGGCACCTCGATCGCTACGCGTGCACTGGTAGAGCCCTAAAAACTGCCCGCGCAGAGCTAGGGTAGGCCCGTCAGGTCAAGTCCTGTCAATCAGCCCACAACAGTTACACGTCAACAGTGACGTCATAAAAAGAGCTAGAAGCATTCGAAGGAAAAAATGAAAAGTTATCGGATGAAGGACTCGAGTCTACGCACGGATTGCAAGCATCCGTACCTAGACTCGGGGGCTACTCCCATCGGGAGCGTTGATGCGCACCCGATAAAATGAAGACTCGAAGAAAAATGTTTTGGAGGAAGAGATAATTGCTCGACTTAAGTCTGCACCCGGCTGCAAACACCCGCGCCCAGATGATACGCCTCCGACGTATCGATAATTTCTTGTGTTCCATGCCACATTATTGATGATATCTACATGTTTTATGCATACTTTATGTCATTATTATGCGTTTTCCAGAACTAACCTATTGACGAGATGCCGAAGGGCCAATTGCTGTTTTCTGCTGTTTTTGGTTTCAGAAATCCTAGTAAGGAAATATTCTCGGAATCGGACGAAATCAACGCCCAGCATCCTATTTTTCCACGAAGCTTCCAGAACACCCGAGAGTCGCCAGAGGGGAGCCCTGGTGGGCCCAGGAGGTAGGCCGGCGAGGCCCAGGCCCTGGCCGCGCCGCCTTACCCTCTCACCGCCTCTTCGACCCTCCGACTCCGCCTCTTCGCCTATTTAAGCCCCCTCGACCTAAAACCTCGATACGAAAAAAGCCACGGGACGAGAAACCATCCAGAGCCGCCGCCATCGCGAAGCCAAGATCTGGGGGACAGGAGTCTCTGTTCCGGCACGCCGCCGGGACGGGGAAGTGCCCCCGGAAGGCTCCTCCATCGACACCACCGCCATCTCCATCAACGCTGCTGTCTCCCATGAGGAGGGAGTAGTTCTCCATCGAGGCTCGGGGCTGTACCGGTAGCTATGTGGTTCATCTCTCTCCTATGTACTTCAATACAATAATCTCATGAGCTGCCTTACATGATTGAGATTCATATGATGATGCTTGTAATCTAGATGTCATTATGCTAGTCAAGTGGATTTTACTTATGTGATCTCCGGAGACTCCTTGTCCCACGTGTGTAAAGGTGACAGTGTGTGCACCGTGTGGGTCTCTTAGGCTATATTTCACAGAATACTTATTCACTGTTATGAATGGCATAGTGAAGTGCTTATTTATATCTCTTTATGATTGCAATGTGTTTTGTATCACAATTTATCTATGTGCTACTCTAGTGATGTTATTAAAGTAGTTTATTCCTCCTGCACGGTGTAATGGTGACAGTGTGTGCATCGTGTTAGTACTTGGCGTAGGCTATGATTGTGATCTCTTGTAGATTATGAAGTTAACTATTGCTATGATGGTATTGATGTGATCTATGCCTCCTTTCGTAGCGTGAAGGTGACAGTGTGCATGCTATGTTAGTACTTGGTTTGGTTATGTTGATCTGTCATGCACTCTAAGGTTATTTAAACATGAACATCGAATATTGTGGAGCTTGTTAACTCCGGCATTGAGGGTTCGTGTAATCCTACACAGTTAGTGGTGTTCATCATCCAACAAGAGGGTGTAGAGTCTAGCATCTATCTATTTATTCTGTTATGTGATCAATGTTGAGAGTGTCCACTAGTGAAAGTATGATCCCTAGGCCTTGTTCCTAAATACTGCTATCGCTGCTTGTAACTGTTTTACTGTATCTGTACTGTCCGCGATATTACTGATGACCCACAAGTATAGGGGGTGTATCGTAGTATTTTCGATAAGTAAGAATGTCGATCCCAACGAGGAGCAGAAGGTGTTGCAAGCAGTTTCGATGAAGGATTCACTGTAAATGCTCACAGACAAGTATTCAGGGGGTTTTGATGTAACAGTTGAATAAAGTACGAGTAAGTAAAGTGCGAGAGTAACAATTGCAGCGAGTGGCCCAATCCTTTTTAGCACAAAGGACAAGCCGGTTTGTTTACTTATAATGACCAAACGTTCTCGAGGACACACGGGATTTTAGTCTAGTGCTTTCGCTACATATGGCTAAATAATCTTCATTGTTATGATAAGTGTTGTGTGGGTGAACCTATGCTAATGTACCGCCCTTCCTAGGACTAATACATACTTGTGATTATACCCCTTGCAAGCATCCGCAACTACAAGAAAGTAATTAAGAATAAATCTAACCACAGCCTTAAACTCTGAGATCCTGCTATCCCTCCTGCATCGATATACCAGCGGGGGTTTAGGTTTCTGTCACTCCGGCAACCCCGCAATTGGCAAACGAGTACAAGATGCATTCCCCTAGGCCCATAAATGGTGAAGTGTCATGTAGTCGACGTTCACATGACACCACTAGAAGAATAACACCACAACTTAAATATCATACCATTGAATATTACTCAACCATAGTTCACTACTAACATTTAGACTTCACCCATGTCCTCAAGAACTAAACGAACTACTCACGAGACATCATATGGAACATGATCAGAGGTGATATGATGATGAATAACAATCTGAACATAAACTTGGTTCAATGGTTTCACTCAATAGCATCAACAACAAGTAGAGATCGATACCGGGAGAGTTTCCCCTATCAAACAATCAAGATCAAACCCAAATTGCTACGGCGATGACGGTGTCCAGCGGTGGAGACGGCGGTGATGATGGTGGAGATGATGATGATGGTGATGGAGATGATGTCCAGCTCGATGACGGCGACGATGGCGTCGATTTCCCCCTCCCGGAGGGAATTTCCCCGGCGGATTCCTGCCCGCCGGAGAGCTCTTTTCTCTCTGGTGTTCTCCGCCCCGCAGAGGCGGTCAGTAACTCTTCGCGAGGTACCCTCTGTGGCTTAGGTTTTCGGGACGAAGGGTTTCGCGAAGAAAAGGAGGCGAAAGGGGCTGTGGGGCCCCCACACCACATGGTGGCGCGGCCAGGCCATGGGCCGCGCCGCCCTATGGTGTGGGCCCACCCTGGGTCCAGCTGGCTTCCTTCGTCATCTTGAAAAATAGGATTTTTGGTATAATTTCCTTCCACAGTTGATCTTCCGAAATATTGCGTTCTGACGGTGCTTTTTCCAGCAGAATCCTGGCTCCGGTGCTTGATCCTCCAATAATGATGAAACATGCAAAATAGATGAAATAACATAAGTATTGTGTCCCAATATGAAATATATCAATGAATAACAGCAAATTATGATACAAAATAGTGATGCAAATTGGACGTATCAACTCCCCCCAAGCTTAGACTTCGCTTGTCCCCAAGCGAAATCGAACTCGAGAACAGGACCACATGTTTATGGAGTGAAGAGTCGATAAATAAAATACGGACAAGAAGCATCATATTCATTCACACAAGACATTATAGTAAACAACTTCCTCATATAATTCAACTTGAAACAAGTATAAGGTAATCACAAATAAAGGTGCATAAGAAATCATAATTGGTGATGGCAAACTTCGTTCTTGGTCAGAGGACAATTAACAGATTATACTTATCTCATTGAGCAGCGCTCCCATGTTAAAATTTATAAGGCACAACTTGCATACTCAATCATAATGGTCTCTTCATGATCATTGATAACTTGCAAAGTTATATTCATTCAGATAAAACTTGTACTAAACAAGGAAGAATAAAAGACATGATGAAGCAAATCACAATATAATGGTTTGATCACAACTACTCAAATGCTTGCTTGAGATGGAGGGAAATAGGTTTACTGACTCAACATAAAGTAAAAGACAGGCCCTTCGCAGAGGGAAGCAGGGATTAAATCATGTGCTAGAGCTTTTTTAGTTTTGAAATCATATAAAGAGAACAAAAGTAACATTTTTGAGAGGTGTTTGTTGTTGTCAACGACTGGTAGCGGGTACTCTAACCCCCTTGCCAGACAACCTTCAAAGAGCGGCTCCCATATTATTTTCATTTTATGTGGCACTCCTTCCAACCTTTCTTTCACAAACCATGGCTAACCGAATCCTCGGGTGCCTGCCAACAATCTCATACCATGAAGGAGTGCCTTTTTATTTTAGTTTTATTATGATGATGACACTCCCCCCAACCTTTGCTTACACAAGCCATGGCTAACCGAATCCTTCGGGTGCCGTCCATCAATCACATACCATGGAGGAGTGTCTATTTAGTTTAATTAATTTGGGACTGGGAATCCCATTGCCAGCTCTTTTTGCAAAATTATTGGATAAGCGGATGAAGCCACTAGTCCATTGGTGAAAGTTTCCCAACAAGATTGAAAGATAAAACACCACATACTTCCTCATGAGCTATGAAACATTGACACAAATAAGAGATACTAAGTTTTGAAGTGTTTAAAGGTAGCACATGAAGTATTTACTTGGAATGGCAGAAAATACCATGTAGTAGGTAGGTATGGTGGACACAAATGGCATAGGTTTGGGCTAAGGTTTGGATGCACGAGAAGTATTCCCTCTCGCATGTGTTTTTGGCTAGCAAGGTTAATTAGCAAGCATAAGAGTTGAGGGAAACAAACAAATATACATGTGATAGAAACAATCATGCATCTTCCTTGTAAGCACAAACAATTTTAACTTCAGAATAATAAGCTATGAGCTAACAAGAAAGAAAGATATGAAACAACTACATGTATTTCTCTTTTCTATTTAAACCTCAAAGTGTTGTTGCTGTTGACCAATGCTAAGTTTGCCAAAACCAAATAGATTTATTCAATGCTCCCAAAGTGATACCAATACTAACAACAAGGTAAATCATATAATAGAGATTGCAAACTAAAATAAGATGTGCAATATGTAAATGATAAGACTTCTCATTAATATTCCATAATGATAACTCACACCAAGGGATACATAGATAACCAACTAAAGGAGAGATACTTCCAAACTGCAACCCATCTTATATGATAACTTCCCTACTCATGATATGACACTACTAGACAATAAAAAGTAAAAGGTAGTGATAATGTGATACCGCGGCACTCCCCCAAGCTTGGAACAAACCAAGGGGATGCCAATACCGATGATGAATTACTCCTGCGGTGATGGTGGTGATGAACTCCCGTCATCAAACTTCCAAGGAAGAGGCTCTCCATCAAGAAACGACATCTTGGTCTCGGGAATCCTGAAACTAGCAGCACGGCTTATGTATTTAAACCTGTTTTCATACTCACAGTTCTGATTCTGAACGTCATAGAGTTGTGCTTGGAGCTTGTTGGTGGTGTCGTGAAGTGAGAGGATGTCGCTCCAAAGCTTTGCAGTTTCCTTCTCATGTTCAGCAATGAGTTCAGACACAATTCTGTGGAAGATATCCACCTCACGCTCAGCCATCTTCTTGTATTTGAAAACCTCTTGTTCTAGCTTCTCCATCCTATCTTCCAAGCTTCCTTCTCCTGTAGGACCCTGGACATCCTTGACCTGCAGTTCTCCTTCAACAAGCAGCAACTCCTTGGGGTGCATCCTCAGCTCCTCCATGTACAAGTTGCCAACATCCTTGCAGGAGCTGTCCTTCGGAGTTTCCGACGAAGACATGATGGCTCTAGATCCGAAGCAAATCCTGGCAGAAACAACTCGAAACAAAACACGTCGAGAAAACGATATACGGACCTCCAGGGGTCCGGGGGATTATATAGCAAAAATTTTCACGACACAAGGAAAGTACCAGATCGAACTAGAGTCGAAAAGGGGCGACGAGGCGGCCAAACCATAGGTCGGCGCGGGCCCAGGTCAGGCCGCGCCGGCCTGTGGTGGCGCCCCCTCGTGCGTCCTTTCCACTCCGTTTCGAACTCGTAATTTTTCATATTTTCCAAAAACAGCAAAAATATTGTTCGGAAAGTAAATGGAGTACTTTTCATTACCAGTACTGTTACCTATTCAAAGTCGAGTTCTGGCGGACTGTCAATTTGCCCTTTGATAAAAGCCTCCGGTGTTTCCACTTGAATAATATCAACATCAACATTATAGGAATCACCTGAGATATAATGCTTGAGTCTTTGTCCATTCACCACTTGCGTAGCATTGCCTTGGAGGGAGCTAATTTTGATTGCTCCTGAACGATACACCTCCTCGACAACATATGGTCCTTCCCATTTCGAGAGTAATTTCCCTGCAAAGAATCTGAGACGAGACCGATACAATAGGACTTTATCCCCAATATTAAATTCTCTTTTGATAATCCTTCTATCATGCCATTTTTTAACTTTCTCTTTAAAGAGTTTAGCATTTTCATAAGCTTCACTTCTCCATTCATCTAGAGAACTTAATTGCAACAACCTCTTATCACCGGCAAGTTTAGGATCTTTATTTAATTCTCTAACAGCCCAATAAGCTTTGTGCTCTAGTTCTAAAGGTAAATGACAAGCTTTCCCATAAACCATTTTATAAGGTGACATTCCCATGGGATTTTTATAAGCAGTTCTACAAGCCCATAGTGCATCCTTCAATTTACTAGCCCAATTCTTTCTAGTTTTATTAACGGTCTTTCCCAAAATAGATTTAATCTCTCTATTTGATAATTCTACTTGACCACTAGTTTGAGGATGATAAGCGGAAGCAATTCTATGATTAATACCATACTTAGCAAGAGTTTTTCTAAAACCTCCATGAATAAAATGAGAACCTCCATCAGTCATAATATATCTAGGCACTCCAAATCTAGGAAAAATAATGTCTAAAAGCATTCTTAAAGAGGTCTCACCATCAGCACTTTTTGTAGGTATGGCTTCCACCCATTTAGTAACATAATCAACAGCAACAAGTATGTGAGTGTTACCTTCTGAAGACGGAAAAGGTCCCATGAAGTCAAATCCCCAACAATCAAACGGTTCAATAACAAGAGTATAATTCATAGGCATTTCATTACGTCTGGAGATATTACCAACCCTTTGGCATTCATCACAAGATAAAATAAACTTTCTCGCATCCTTGAAGAGAGTTGGCCAATAAAAACCTGATTGTAGAACCTTTTGCGCGGTTCTTTCTCCGGCGTGATGTCCTCCATAAGCACTACCATGACATTTACTCAATATCTCTTGTTGTTCATATTCGGGAACACATCTTCGCATAATACCATCCACTCCTTCTTTATACAAGTGTGGATCATCCCAGAAATAATGCCTCAAGTCATAAAAGAATTTCCTCCTTTGCTGAGCTGAAAAGGTTGGAGGCAAGTACTTGGAAACAATAAAGTTAGCATAATCAGCATACCAAGGACTGTCTCGCGAGCTCACCTTTATTACAGCCAATTGTTCATTTGGAAAACTATCATTAACAGGAACAGGATCATAAGCAATATTTTCCAATCTAGACAAATTATCAGCAACAGGATTATCAGCACCTTTCCTATCTACAATATGTAAATCAAATTCTTGCAAAAGAAGTACCCATCTAATAAGCCTCGGCTTAGCATCTTTCTTAGTCATAAGGTATCTAATTGCAGCATGATCAGTATGAATCGTAACTTTTGAATCAACAATATAAGATCTAAATTTATCGCAAGCAAAGACTACAGCTAATAATTCTTTTTCAGTTGTGGCATAATTTCTTTGAGCAGCATCAAGAGTTTTACTAGCATAATGAATAACATTCAGTTTTTTATCTACTCGCTGTCCAAGAACAGCGCCTACAGCAAAATCACTAGCATCACACATAATCTCAAAGGGTAAGTTCCAATCAGGAGGTTCAACTATAGGAGCAGTTGTTAAGGCTTTCTTTAGAGTTTCAAAAGCTTTCTTACAATCGTCATCAAAAACAAAAGGTACGTCTTTTTGAAGAAGATTAGTAAGAGGCTTTGAAATCTTGGAGAAATCTTTAATAAATCTCCTATAAAACCCAGCATGACCAAGAACACTACGAATACCTTTAACATCCCTAGGATAGGGCATCTTCTCAATTGCTTCAACTTTAGCTCTATCAACTTCAATACCTCTCTCGGAAATTTTATGTCCCAATACAATTCCTTCATTAACCATAAAGTGGCATTTCTCCCAATTAAGAACAAGGTTAGTTTCTTCACATCTCTGCAAAACTTTATCAA
Organism: Lolium perenne; assembly: GCF_019359855.2. Taxonomy (NCBI): domain Eukaryota; kingdom Viridiplantae; phylum Streptophyta; class Magnoliopsida; order Poales; family Poaceae; genus Lolium; species Lolium perenne. The sequence continues at coordinate 197,496,203 of NC_067245.2, forward strand.
GGTTTCGCAAGCAACTATCAAAAGAATTCCCATAGACGGAAAAATCATCCATGAATACCTCTACAATACTCTCACAAAAACCATGAAAAATAGCAGACATGCATCTTTGAAAAGTAGCAGGAGCATTACATAAACCAAAAGGCATACGTCTATAAGCATAAGTTCCATAGGGACAAGTGAAAGTGGTTTTCTCTTGATCTTTAGCTTTAACAGCAATTTGTGAAAACCCAGAATAACCATCAAGAAAACAAAAATGAGTATTTTTAGACAATCTTTCTAGCATTTGATCAATAAATGGTAAAGGGTAATGATCTTTCTTAGTAACTTTATTAACTTTTCGAAAATCAATGCACATTCTATACCCTACAACTACTCTTTGAGGGATGAGCTCATCATTATCATTAGGCACAAAGTCATTCCTCCTTTCTTGGGAACGCAATGCACAGGACTAACCCATCTACTATCAGCAATAGGATATATAATACCAGCTTCAAGAAGTCTTAATACCTCATTCCTTACCACTTCCTTCATCTTCGGAATTAGACGACGCTGATGTTCAACAACAGGCTTTGCATCATCTTCCATATTAATAGCATGTTGGCAAATAGAAGGAGAAATCCCTTTCAAATCATCAAGAGTGTAGCCAATAGCGCCTCGGTGCTTCTTCAATATTTCCAATAACCTTTCTTCCTCAATCTCTGAAAGCTTAGAACTAATAATAACAGGATATATTTTCTTATCATCAATATGAGCATATTTAAGATTATCGTGCAAAGGCTTTAATTCAAAAACAGGATCTTCCTTTGGTGGCGGTGTTGTACCCAAATCTTCCACCGGTAAATCATGCTTGAGAATAGGTTGGCGAAGAAAAATTTCCTCAAGCTCATCTCTTTCTTTCCTAAAAACTTCACTCTCGCTATCCTCCAAATGTTGCTGCAAAGGATTGTTAGGAACAAGAACAATAGATGCACATTGTTCCATTTTAAAATCATCACTAGGCAAATCAGCTTTATAAGGAGTTTTGGTAAATTTAGAGAAGTTAAACTCATAAGATTCACCAGCAAATTTAGTCAAAATTTTCTCTTTCTTGCAATCTATAATAGCTCCACAAGTATTTAGAAAAGGTCTACCAAAAATAATAGGACAATAATCACTAGCAGCAGAACCAAGTACCAAAAAGTCAGCAGGATATTTAATCTTACCGCATAAAACTTCTACATCTCGAACAATACCAATTGGAGAAATAGTTTCTCTATTAGCCAGCTGAATAACCACATCAATATCTTCAAGTTCACAAGAATCAATTTCGTGCATAATCTCCGTGTAAAGCTCATAAGGAATAGCACTAACACTTGCACCAATATCACATAATCCATAATAGCAATGATCACCAATTCTAACAGATAGCATAGGAACACTAGCTTGTTTGGGTTTATTAGGATGTGAAACAATATTAGAAGCATCTTCACAGAAAATAATATGACCATCCTCCACATTTTCGCCATTACAAGATCTTTAACTATTGCAACAAAGCAGGTTCAACTTTTATTTGTTCTTCGTGTTCTACAGGTTTCTTTTCACTTTTATGAACCGCACTATTTATAACAGAGTACTCCTTCATTTTAGCAGGGAAAGGAGTTTTTTCAATATAAGCTTCAGGAATAACATGATCAGCAGCTTTCAACTACAACGCATTTATTAATAGATGAATCAATTTTATCTTTATACGGTTCATGATACTTATCAAAATTCTTCTTTGGCAATTCATAATGAGAGGCAAAAGCTTTATAAAGATTTGCAGCAACTTGAGAATCAAGACCATATGTAGCACTCATATTACGAAATTTATCAGTATCCATAAAAGCTTCAATGCATTTATAATCATAAATTATACCCTGATTCTCTATCCTTGTCGTTCTCCCAACCTTCGTATTTTCTTGGATCCGATCAAGAAGGTCCCTTTTAAACTCTTCTTTGTTGCGTGTAAATGATCCAACAAGAAGTATCCAGCAAGGTCTTGTCTTGAAAAGAAAGTCTTGCATAGAAATTATCAATAATAACATTACCAGGAAGCTCATGAATGGGGCATTTGAGCATTAAAGACTTCAATCTCCCCCAAGCTTGGGCAATACTCTCTCCATCATGAGGCCAAAAATTATATATGCGATTCCGATCCTTGTGAATTTCACTTGGAGGATAGAACTTAGAATAAAACCAGGGCACAATATCATTCCATTCAAGAGAATCCCCATTATCCAGTAATTTATACCAATGCGCCGCTTTACCAGACAGCGATAAAGAGAATAGTTTCTTCCTCACTTCATCCATAGCGATACCTGCACACTTGAATAAACCGCATAATTCATGTAAGAACAATAAATGATCTCCAGGGTGGACAGTTCCATCCCCTTCATAGCGGTTATCCATAACACGTTCAATAATTTTCATAGGTATTTTATATGGTATCACTTCCTCACCTGGCGCCTCATCCACTACCGTTGCAGTAGTAGTAGATTTCCCAAATAAAAATTGAAGAGAAGATCTCTCCATAATGACTTATAGCAAGAAAGTAAATAAAATCAGTACAAACAAGAACGGTTTTCCTTACCAATTCCACTTACCAATAGCGCTTCACTCCCGGCAACGGCGCCTTAAAATAGTCTTGATGACCCACAAGTATAGGGGGTGTATCGTAGTATTTTCGATAAGTAAGAATGTCGATCCCAACGAGGAGCAGAAGGTGTTGACAAGCAGTTTCGATGAAGGATTCACTGTAAATGCTCACAGACAAGTATTCAGGGGGTTTCGATGTAACAGTTGAATAAAGTACGAGTAAGTAAAGTGCGAGAGTAACAATTGCAGCGAGTGGCCCAATCCTTTTTAGCACAAAGGACAAGCCGGTTTGTTTACTTATAATGACCAAACGTTCTCGAGGACACACGGGATTTTAGTCTAGTGCTTTCGCTACATATGGCTAAATAATCTTCATTGTTATGATAAGTGTTGTGTGGGTGAACCTATGCTAATGTACTGCCCTTCCTAGGACTAATACATACTTGTGATTATACCCCTTGCAAGTATCCGCAACTACAAGAAAGTAATTAAGAATAAATCTAACCACAGCCTTAAACTCTGAGATCCTGCTATCCCTCCTGCATCGATATACCAGCGGGGGTTTAGGTTTCTGTCACTCCGGCAACCCCGCAATTGGCAAACGAGTACAAGATGCATTCCCCTAGGCCCATAAATGGTGAAGTGTCATGTAGTCGACGTTCACATGACACCACTAGAAGAATAACACCACAACTTAAATATCATACCATTGAATATTACTCAACCATAGTTCACTACTAACATTTAGACTTCACCCATGTCCTCAAGAACTAAACGAACTACTCACGAGACATCATATGGAACATGATCAGAGGTGATATGATGATGAATAACAATCTGAACATAAACTTGGTTCAATGGTTTCACTCAATAGCATCAACAACAAGTAGAGATCGATACCAGGAGAGTTTCCCCTATCAAACAATCAAGATCAAACCCAAATTGCTACGGCGATGACGGTGTCCAGCGGTGGAGACGGCGGTGATGATGGTGGAGATGATGATGATGGTGATGGAGATGATGTCTAGCTCGATAACGGTGACGATGGCGTCGATTTCCCCCTCCCGGAGGGAATTTCCCCGGCGGATTCCTGCCCGCCGGAGAGCTCTTTTCTCTCTGGTGTTCTCCGCCCCGCAGAGGCGGCTGTAACTCTTCGCGAGGTACCCTCTGTGGCTTAGTTTTTCGGGACGAAGGGTTTCGCGAAGAAAAGGAGGCGAAAGGGGCTGTGGGGCCCCCACACCACATGGTGGCGCGGCCAGGCCATGGGCCGCGCCACCCTATGGTGTGGGCCCACCCTGGGTCCAGCTGGCTCCTCCTTCTGGCTTCCTTCGTCATCTTGAAAAATAGGATTTTTGGTATAATTTCCTTCCACAGTTGATCTTCCGAAATATTGCGTTCTGACGGTGCTTTTTCCAGCAGAATCCTGGCTCCGGTGCTTGATCCTCCAATAATGATGAAACATGCAAAATAGATGAAATAACATAAGTATTGTGTCCCAATATGAAATATATCAATGAATAACAGCAAATTATGATACAAAATAGTGATGCAAATTGGACGTATCAACTACCACCATCCATCACACGCCAGTCCTGGGCAAAGCACTTTTCTGGTGCCGTTACTACTGCTCATATTTATTCATACCACCTGTATTTCACTATCTCTTCGCCGAACTAGTGCACCTATTAGGTGTGTTGGGGACACAAGAGACTTCTTGCTTTGTGGTTGCAGGGTTGCATGAGAGGGATATCTTTGACCTCTTCCTCCCTGAGTTCGATAAACCTTGGGTGATCCACTTAAGGGAAACTTGCTGCTGTTCTACAAACCTCTGCTCTTGGAGGCCCAACACTGTCTACAAGAATAGAAGCTCCCGTAGACATCACCAGACTCGGGGGCTACTCCCATCAGGAGTGCGTGATGCGCACCCGACAGAATGAGCAGTCGAAGGAAAAAGGGATTGAGGAAATGTTGTTTGAACAGCTCGAGTCTGCATTCGGTTACAGGCACTTGTACCCAGACTTGAGGGCTACTCCCATCGGGAGCGCGCGACGCGCACCCGATAGAAGTTTTTTGCACTCCAGGATCATGCCCGGGGACTTGATTCTGTGTAGGGTAATGTTGTTTTGCCATCGGCAGTTAACCAACAAAAGTTGGGCACGTTACTCATTATCCCTTGAATAAAGAAAATATATCGGATGACCTATGAAGACCTGCGGAAAACTTCGGCAGAGGAAAATATTCGAGTGGTACAACTTGAGTCTACGCACGGATTGCAAGCATCCGTACCTAGACTCGGGGGCTACTCCCATCGGGAGCGCTGACGCGCACCCGATAGAAGAAGATGAAGCAGATTCAAGATGAACAAAGGCAATGAAGGAGAAGAGCATCAGGACAAGACATGTTTTAGTCTCTACCCAAACTATCTTCGGCTAGATACTCGGGGGCTACTGACGTGGGCACTACCCTTCGGGTAATCTACATTGCCCTATCATGTATTGACTAATTGGAGGCCCATGAAGACACCCGAAGGCGAGATGGGCCGCTAGGACGGTGCACCAGAAGGTTCCTTGACGGGCAAGACAAGGAAGCAGCCGAACAAGGAAAGATCAGATCTAAAAATACTGTAAACCTAGTCGTACTCGGTTAGGACTCTTGAGACCTGGCCTCCTATATAAAGGCCAGGAGAGGGATTGCCGAGGGACACGATCAATCTTAGCAATCTTAGCCAACAAAAGCTTAGAGCTAGGTCACCTTAGCAATAGCCATCTCGACGAGATCTCAGTCGAACTATTCGGCACCCCATTGTAACCCATTATCATCATAATCAAGAACAGACAGGCAGGACGTAAGGGTTTTACCTCATCGAGGGCCCCAAACCTGGGTAAATCGCTCTCCCCGCTTGTCTGTGAACCGATGTCTCGTGTCAGCTTGCAGGATTCCATCAACCCTAAGCCCCTATCAGAGGGCATTGGCGAGGAGTACCCTCGACAGCTTCCTTTATTTGGTCTAATAGATTGGGTACGACCATTAATGTTGCTAGGATATGCTCAACCGGTTTATGCACGAACTCAACCCCCATCCTTTCCAACTCATTTGTCAGGTGTCTATCAAAAGTTGGGATCTCCATATGGTTGCATGAGGTTTTTCGACTAAGAGCGTCTGCAACCACATTAGCCTTTCCTGGATGGTAGTTAATACCAAGGTTGTAATCCTTGATAAGCTCCAACCATCGCCTTTGCCTCAAGTTCAACTCCTTTTGCGTGAAAAATATACTTGAGGCTTTTATGGTCGGTGTATAATTCACAATGATTTCCATACAGGTAATGCCTCCACATCTTCAAGGCAAAAACCACTGCTGCTAATTCCAAGTCATGGGTGGGATAATTCTGTTCATGGGGCTTTAGCTGTCGAGAGGCATATGCTATGACCCTCCCATCTTGCATTAGCACACAACCTAAACCGACTCGAGAGGCGTCACAATAAACTGTGAAAGCTTTGCCCAGCTCGGGAAGAGCCAATACAGATGCGGTTGTAAGTCGTCTCTTTAGCTCTTGAAAACTATTCTCACATGCTTCGTTCCAAATAAAAGGGGTGCCCTTTTTGAGAATTTTGGTCATTGGGGATGCTTTTTGGGAGAACCCTTCTATAAATCGTCGATAATATCCCGCTAGGCCAAGGAAGCTGCGAATTTCAGTTACATTGGTCGGTGGTTCCCATGCCAACACTGCTTCCACCTTAGAAGGGTCTACGGCTATCCCTTTTCCTGATATAACATGTCCTAAGAAGGCCACTTCCTCTAGCTAGAATTCACACTTTTTGAATTTGGCATAGAGTTGTCTCTCTCTCTCAAGGTTTGAAGCAAACTGCGAAGGTGTTCGGCATGCTCCTCAGTGCTTCGAGAGTATATGAGGATATCATCGATGAATACTACCACAAACTTATCCAGGTAGGGCATCAGTACTAAGTTCATGAGGTTCATGAAAGCTGCTGGGGCGTTTGTGAGCCCGAATGGAACAACCCTGAATTCGTGGTGCCCATATCGGGTAACGAAAGAAGTCTTTGGTATATCCTCTTCCTTTACCTTTAACTGGTGGTATCCTGACCGGAGATCTATTTTCGAGAACACACATGCTCCCTTTAACTGGTCAAATAGATCATCTATCCGGGGTAGTGGGTACTTATTTTTAATGGTTGCCTCGTTCAAGGCTCGATAGTCAAAACATAGTCGACTACTTCCGACCTTTTTCTCAGTGAATAAGGCTGGGGCGGCCCAAGGGGACACACTTGGTCGAATTAGGCCCTTCTCTTCCAGCTCATTTAGTTGCTTTCTTAATTCCTTTAGTTCTCCAGCGGACATGCGATATGGTCGCTTGGATATGGGTGTCGTTCCAGGGACGTGATCAATTGCAAACTCTATTTCCCTATCTGGCGGCATACCGGGCAATTCTTCCGGAAATACGTCCAAATATTCTCGGACTACAGGGACGTCTTCGGCCCTCTTTGTGTCCAAGGCCGTCAATAGTTCCTTGTTTGGTTGCGGTTTGGTTCTTTTACAACTTAAGGTGATCCATGTACCTTCTGGGCTTCTCAAGGTTATGGACTTTCCTTCACAATCGAGTTTGGCTCCGTGTCTTGCTAACCAATCCATTCCCAGTATAACGTCTAACCCGCTCAGGGTGATGACGTACATGCTGGCCTTAAAGGTTATATTCTCAATGCATATAGGACGGTTGTGGCAAACATGCTCCACTACTATTAGGCCTCCGGGTGAGTGTACCTCTATATGCTTAGCCAAGGACGTGTGTTCCAAGCTATGCGTCTCAACAAACTGCCGCGAGATGAAAGAGTGTGTTGCCCCCGGGTCAAACAACACGAGACCTACTGCAGGAGGGATTAGTACGTTACCTGTCACCACATCTGCTGATGCGTCCACTTGTGCCGCATCCATATGAGTTAGACGGACTGGTCCACGTGCTAGACCGCCACGACCACGTCCGCGATTAGCTACCGATGTATTTCCACGCACTTGTGCTGAGTTGGCCGGCCTTTGCGGCTGGTTCGGCACAGCTCCACCTGTGCCAGGTTGTTTCTCACCCTTGTTCGGACACTCGTTTTTGTAATGGCCCTTTAGTCCACACCCATAACATGTGATAGTTGCCGTTGGGCCTTCACGAGCCATGTAGGGTCCACCACATATGTGGCACTTGATAGGAGCCTTGGTAGGTCTAAACACCGGCCTTAACGGTTGGTCGAATGTGGGTTGAGGTGGTCTGGTTATTGGTGGACGGGGTGGTCCGGTCATATAAGGACGGGGTGGTCCATTCATTGGTGTACGAGTGGGGCCCGCAGGTCGGTTCCCACTCCTCATGAGGAACCTTGGGTCCAACCTAGCTCTCTTCCGTCGTTCTTCGTCCACGGCAACTTGTCTGTTCTCAATAAGGATGACCTGGTCTACTAGCTCTTGAAACTCCGTAATCTTTACGGGAGCTATGTGGAGTTGTATGGAGGGGCTCAATCCTTCTATGAATCGATACACCTTCTTGGCCTCGGTGTTTGTGTCATCCGGTGCATAACGGGATAAGTCATTAAACCGGTCTAGGTAAGCTGTAATGGTCCTTGACTCCTGCTTAAGGTTTAAGAATTCCTTCCTTTTTATTTCCATTATACTTTCTGGGACGTAATTCTCGCGAAATCTCTTCTTAAATTCGTCCCAAGTAATTATGTGATCTTGGGGATGATATTTTGCACATTTCTCCACCATGTAGCAGCAGGACCAAATAATTGATGGGATGCATATCGGACCTTCTCTTGGTCCGTGCAACCGACAGTCTGAAGCTTTTGCTCTATGTCCCTCAACCAATCGTCCGCCTCTAATGGGTTAGCCGCGGTCGAAAAGGTTGGAGGTTTAGTTTTTTGGAACTCCCCAATACTAACACCTTGTTCTGGATTTTTAGATTGTTGGCCCCTCACGACACCAAATAGTTGTTCCATGAACTTGTTCTGCTGTTCTAGTGAGTCCCGACGAGACTGCTCCATCCACTGAAGCATTAGAGCAAACTGATCGGACCCTAGAAAATGTGGAGGCAATGGTGGTGGTGGTGGTAATCCTCCAGATGGTAAATCCCCCATGTTCCTTAATGACTCGGGCGCTATTTCTGTCGGGTTTCCGGTGCCTCCGTGCGAGTCACTACCGGACGCCATGGCTACCAATCTGATAGCAAGGTTTAAGTCATTGTACCAACTAGCGTATGAGAGAAAAAAAAAAGTTAGCAGTGACATTTTGCACAAACAACACACAGGTCAGTCGACCTTACTCTAACCATGTGAGCAGTAGTTAATTTTATATATCAGTTAAATACACCAACTTCTAATTTTTGTTCTGGGCATTTTGGACATGCTAGTATCAACAAACATCAGCTCACAGGTGCAAGCACCGATACCAGCTCACAGCGCAGAGATTTCAAGTGCATCAAAACGGAAGAAAAATATTAGTTCATCAAGAGCCACACCTGCAGCAAGCTGAACCTGTAGTAAAGTACACAGAACTTTTGCATGTCCTAATATACAGAAACATGGGCATCACGCTGAGAACCAAGAGCATGGAGATCTAAGAAAAAAGAGATCGCCTTGCATTCACTAAATTGAGTCACGAAGTAGTAGCTTGGCAGTAATTCGTACATAAGCTCCTTTGCTTAGTATAATAGAAGCAGGGTAATGGCAAGGAAAATATTCAGAGATAGTATGTAGTGTATCACTCAAGATCATCTAGCAGCAGGATAGCATCACATCATACTTTCACAAGTCCATACAGAAGTACATCACAAGCCCAGAAGTCCATACATCAGCACATCACAAATTACATGAACATCACCACATCACACACCATCAGGTTATCACGGCTATCTACACGTGTACCTGGGACAAAAGTATACCTCATCTAACTGTCCGTCAGGATCAATCTATCTAGCTACGGCTGTGCATCTCGGAAGGGTAGCTACGGCTACAAGACCTTTCCAGAGATGTAGAAGAACCAAAATGACAGCCGGCACACATCTGCACCTATCATCTACTAAGTGCTGGGACTACTCTGGGAGGAGCAACTATATAGTAGGCTGCTATAACCTTGCCAGAGCACAAAAGTCAGTGAACTACCACCAGCACGTCAGTCCTCCCTAACAAGGGGACTAGGTGGAGTGGTGAGGAGCAAGTCGGGGTCGAGGGCGGCAGTCGGGTGGAGGCAGGGACACACTCACCGCAGGAGGAAGGGAGGTCGCTGCGGCGTCAGACTCAGGTGCGGTGGAGTCGTGGGTGGAGCTAAGGGGGTGCTCGGAAGGAGTGACGTCAGAAGGGACACTAAGGTAGCCAGAAAGATCAGGAGATCCGCGGCCGGTGTCAAGTGCCAGAAGCTCCGAGTAAGTGAGGCCGACAACCGAGTAACTAGGGGTGTAGTCTGGTGAAGGTGGAGAAGGGTCTGAAGGTGGAGACCCAGCTGGAGAGTGAGGAGTGTACTCGGGAGGTGGTGGAACAGGAGTGGAACTCAGGGTAGCACCAACCTGAGAAGGAGGCTCGATGGTGGAAAGAGACTCCTGGTCAATCGGGTATCCTACCCGGTCTGGAGTGGCAGAAGGAGAACTGTCGATCGGGACGGGGTTGAGGGCCATACCCGGACGGGTGTAGTCCCTCAAGGCTGCAGACAACACGCCATTCTCCCGCTCAAGCTGGGAGCAACACCTCTGTAAACTGTCGACCCGGTCCATCAGGTCCTGAACAAACTGTGGTGTAGGTGGGCGTGTGTAAGGTGTAGAGGAACTAGCGGCAGCTCGAGAGGAGGAACCTCTGAAAACTCTAGGACGAGCTGACTGGTCTACCGGAGTGGGTGGAACTGTAGGGTACAAGGGTGGAAGAGGAGCTGTCGGGGCTGGTGGTGGTACAAACGTGGGAACGACAGGAACACGAGGTGGAAGCGGTGAGACAACCGAAGTGGACGCTAGTGGTGGAGCTGAGGTAGAACTCGCTAACCCCTCCAACTGGTGAGGCCACTCTGCGATGCCCGCGAGTACAAGTGCAGCGCGATAAGTAGTGAAGATGTGAAATGCCGCCGCTCGTGCCGCTCCCTGAATTGCTAACCCGATGTCATAGTGTGCTGCACTATGCCTAGTAGAAACACCTGCTTCTCCTGGGAGGTACACCGTAACTAGATACCCCATGTCACTAGGGCTCTGGTAAAAAGTGTAGGTCGGCATGGTCATCACATAAATAGCGGCAAGCAGCTGAAGCAAGAACAAAGCATAGCCACCATACTCATGACCCGCACCAGGCAACCTACTCTCCACTATCCTACATTTATCAGAGACAAATTTGATTAGTTATTATAATACAGGAAGAACTTCAACTTAGCATACAATAGTTACACAGTATACTACTACCTGCGTACTACATACGTTTTGATTGCAACGAACCTAGTCAGGTTGCTATTTATTTAGCTAGCTGATTCACAAGTCTTTGTATTGCGGTCAGTTCAGGATTTTCAGTTTTAAATTTTGTTCTTTTATAATACACTCGCTGCAGACCAAGCATGAAAAAGGAAGAGACAAACAATAAGTATGAAAAGATAACTATTCTAGGACAAGAATTTGATTTAGGTAAGAAGAGGATTTAACTACCTAAGACACAGGACAGTTTCCAACTAAATACATGACTGTTTCCTTAGCGGCGCTTTGATACCATCTTTTCTGTGACGCCCCGTTACGTCCGGCTAAGTCAAACGTAACGGAAACCGCTACTTCAGAGTTGCGCCAGGACCAGCCAAGGAGAACAGTAGCATGTACATAGTGGAAACTTTCACCGTTTGAAAGCGGTGTCCTTTATTACATCGTCACACAAAGTGTCACTTTAACCGACGACTCAACCCCACCCACTTGATCCACAAGCCATAAATTTACTCCTCATAGCCTTGGACATCGGCTTCCCCATACTCATACTCCACTTCAGCAAAGTCAAAGTCACCACAAGAGCCAGATTCATCATAAGCACCGGTCTCTACCTCCTCAGAGTTGTCATACATCACGGGTTCTGAAAACAACGGAGAAAGCAAGGCTGATCACGTATAAAATACGTACTCCGCAAGTCGCCGGGGGTGGAGGGGTGGCGTGTGATTAAAAGGGCAAATAAAAACTCAACGGCTCGGTAGTCGTCCGACTGACAACACTTTTACAGAATAATTCCCCGATTCCCCGTTTGTTGGAAAATCCATATTTTTATTTATGAAATCTGCTGGCGGCAGACAACATGGGATCTTACATCCTGTGTTAGAGGAAGACTCACACGACGCACTTCCAAACCCGGAAGCTGGGAGTGATATCACATTTTACTCTGATCAGAGGTGTACTGCTTTGCCCATAGCGTCACTTGGTCAATTTCGTTCATGCGCTACCACGGCGCACAACTAGACCAAGGAACCAAAACCTTTCGCCAGCCCGTACACCACCTCTGCTTTTCCACCTTGCCTTAATCACCAAAGGCCCGCGGGTCGAGACCCCTAACCGGCGGTATCGCCCTAGGGTGACTGCACCTACCCGGCTACAGTCACCTTCTCACCCGTGCAGAGGTAGCTACTTGGCATGGTTAATCGGTTAAGCCCGTCCCATTCCAGATCTATGGTCAGCATGGGCTGCGTCGCTTTTGAAGTAAGCGCCAGTTGGTTATATTTTTATTAGATAATCCCTGTGTAGAGGAGCCTGACTTCCAAGGCAACCCTGACCGGGATGCTTCCACCAATTCCGGCTCCTCTACCCACCAAATATTCAAAACACAACCATGTCCGGGTTTTGGTGACATACCTCATACAAACCATCTGGTCCATTCGCCAAATCGGCGGATCTTTCCGATCCACTTCTCACATTTCATTTAGAAAACCAAATGCTTTGTATTTGGTTCTCATGCAAGATTTTGGGATAAACTATAACCCATAAAACATTTTAGCAAAAACATAGGAGCCCGACAACTTGCCTGCCAGCGCTCCGACCGATTCGAAAGCACCGTCAGCGTCTCCTAAATTTCCATGATCGGCTCCTAATATTTATTCACCAGTATTCTCAGTATTTTAGCTAACTTACAAAATCAGTAGGCAGCCCATTTAAACTGGGCAAATCCATTTACATAGCAAACAAGCAAATGCCATCGTGTTGTGAAATGGCATGCATACACACATCAGGCCAGAACGAATTTGCATGTCTATCTATACCTAATAATAAAGAAAATAATGTTTCTTATTCGTCCGTCTGTTTTACCCCTGTTTTTCGTCCAAATCACAGCTTTGCCACCGCCAAGTGAAAAATAACGTTTCGTCAGTTGTCGGGCCTAGCCCAATTGGATCGCTGGCGGTAGCACTTGGTTTTGCCATCCATCACAGGTGTCCTCAACCGAGTCCATCAGGAAATTGATCCCGGTCCCTCGATGGCATCGTAAAAGCCTCACATAGGCACGCTTTCTGCCACGCCGGCATCTGTTGAAACCTTCTCGCTTCTCTGCTCGAGTTCTCGCCGCGGCAGCGAGTTTTCCATCGCGATTTATCGCCACCGGGGCCGATTTTCCCCTACTCGCCGGGCAGCCTCGAGGGAGGTGTTTTAGACACTCAATCCGAGGATTCAGGTTTCGTTCCGGTGCCTTCTTGGTCGATGGCGTCGTCCTTTGCCTGCGGCGGGATAGACATGACTGCTCGACATCCTCTCACCGGTAAACGAGATTTCATACGCGACCTGGTGGTCATCCGGATTTCATCCCGGAGGTGACCACTCTGGACATCGTCCATTTATATTGTTGACCACGCGGTGCACCTACAGCCACCTCTCGCCATTGTAGCTGGTGGCAGGCCCCGGTTTCTTCTTTATGGGCGGGATGGTTGGTAGCTTGGAGTGTTCGGATCTCTGCTACTCGCAGCAGATTTTCATCAGACAGGTTGTCCATGCTGCTTCAGCTTGGCTTTCATGAGGTATCGAACTCCGCTTAATAGAAAGATACACCAGAAAAGGCTACGAACGTGGATGGACTGGTAGATTTGAGCTTTGAATTTTAAAATCTACTGAATTTACTACAGATTCTGAAGACGAATTTGAGGGAAGAAGAGGAGTTTGGGACACGTTCTATGAATGAAGATTACCGTGAAGGATAAGAGGCTCACTAAACCGGGTATTTTACATGTTCTTCACAGATCAAACATCTCCATCTGCACAACCAATCGAATGTTATTTGTGTTCTGCAATTCTATGATATCAGGGCAATAGATCAGCTATTATGTTTGCTTAATTTTCAAAACGCGGTTAATACGACTATTGCTGGTCTCTAAACTGGAGGCTGCTGATTTCCAACTCACATCTGTCTGATTTCTATATATATAGGCTGGCTGGAAATTACCATCCCAATATAATGGGGAAGAGAAATTTCTTTTTGAGACGGATCACGTGCTGCTATTTATATTCTTGTGTGTTTCAGATGTGCTGAAATTTGTAGTTTGATTTAAAACCTAATATTATGGGTGACATGTGTAGTCATAAACTAGACAAGTGATTGGTATAGTTTGATCTGGCCTTTTTTTTTCTTGGCTTCTGTATTTTTAATCTGGAAGTTTGATCTTTATTCATGGGTACCATATAAGATTTCGATTGCTTTTGTTTGCAATTGGCAACTATTCTTGACACGAAGTGTGGTGAAGCTTATATCTGGCGGTTCAATTGAACAATGCGTCGTCATATTGCTCTATGCCATGAAGGGTGTCAACTAGGACCAGTGAGAAGGTAAAAATAAATATAATATTTTTTATTTTCTTTCTTGCTTGGTTTAGTTGTCACAAAAATATTTTAACTATGTATCTTCCGTAGCAACGCACAGGCAATTTTTCTAGTCTATACCTAATAATAAAGAAAATAAGATTTCTTGTTGGTCAGTTTTTTCTTACCCCTGTGTTTCTCTAAAAATTACGTGAGTTGCCACCGCTTAAGTCAAAATAAAAAACGATTCGCGACCCAACCAATCCCCTCCGCGTGCGTGGAACCAAACTGAGCCACCGTCCAACGACGGCCTGGTGCGCTTCAGAAAAAACGACGGCCTGGTGCGCTTCAAAAAAAACAACGGCCTGGCGCCCTGGTCTCCACGGCCTTCCTGATGCTGGGTGCGAGCGCCAGCGCGGTGAAGCACGACGCGTGGTGCCCTGACTTTTTGGGCGTGTTGGTAGGGCGTGCAGCATGTCCATCTGATCAACTGGGAGTTCGTCTCTATCTTTCCCAGCGGCCCTGGAAGTGGAAATCGCCCAGCAAGACCGCGACGACGACGAATCCCCATGCACGCCAACCCCGCCACCGTCGCTGCCCCCGGTCTCCCGACGCCTTCGGTCGCCTCACTAGAGCTCTTGACTCCATCCCATGGCCGCGGGATGGCCTGCGCTCTTGCCGAACTTGCCGGCACGGATCGAGCGGATCTCCTGGACTCGTGCCCGCCTCAACGGTGTGGCTAGAGACGGAGTTCGTCGGTCGCGGAGAAGTCCATGCGCCACCCATGGCCTCCTCCTCCAAGTAGATGGTGGCGACCAGGCCGGATAAGAGATTTGCGGTGCTGAGTTCGAGTAGCTTCAGGAGCAGCTCGAGTAGCGAGGATGACTGAAGAAAGGTTGTGAGAATAGTGAAATTAAGGGGATTTGAGTTGCTGCAGCTGCCCTGTTTTTGGCGTGAGAGAGATGATTATTGAGATTTGAGAGAGATGTTGTGATAAGGGGATCGCCAGAATGTGGACAAAGGCACAAAGCTAGCAAATCGGGACCAGCACTACAGAAACTATTGCCTCCACGCACAGCCTTTGTGTAATCGTGAAAGTTTTATGCATATTTTCTGCTATCTAAAATATTAGAAAGAATGTGATGTGAGGGGATATGAAAAAATAAGTGCCCCTTCCATTCTGAGAAGCACCTATTGAATAGGATGGACATAATTGTGTTCTTTCAGTGTGCGTAATTTCTGAATTAATTATTTATCCGGGAACGCGCATATATAGCCAGGGAAGTACATTTACCGTTCAAGAGGTGGAAATTTGACGGCCAAAAAAATGTTCTACAGGAACGATATAACGAAATCGTTCGTCTATATAATAAAATAAAGTGCACAATCATTTTAAGAATTTATGTTCTATCATCAATTATTTCAAGCTAAAATGGTTGATCCTAGCTTTAAGAAATTTTTGATGAATATGGTGAAGAAAGGTTTGTTGAGGAAGAATTTTCAATTTCGAAATTGCGTGTGAAACTTTGTATCTACAATATAATTAAATATTTATATGAGGATTTGTACGATATTTAGGAAATTTTGTAAGCATGCACTGTTTTTTTTTCTTAGAACGGAAGTTGTCTCTGTTTGCTGATAGAACGTGACAAGAAAAAGGGAAGGGTTCTCCCTCGGTGCAAGTCTTCATGGACGGCCTTTTTTTCATCTCTAAGCTCTCCTATCTCTCTTTCTTTGTTCACCCGCGGCGCCATGTACCTACAACCCTCCTTCTCGTGCTACTGAAAGTACCATATTAGCATGTAATTAAGGAGCATGCATGCCATATCGTAGATCCTAGGGGACCTTAAAGCCAAGGATTGATCAAGGCTAGGTGCAGCTACACCACACATACATCGGCACTTCCACTTCCGGTCTATCGATATGGCTTCGTCAATCGTGATGTTGCTATTCACCCGTAGCAACGCACGGGCAGATTTACTATCTCCACCAAAGAAAAATAGTTTCTTATTTGGTCATGTGCAGTTGCGGTCAAAGCTGAGGCTAGGTACCCAGTACTAGTGTCCCTATCGAGTACTCCATCTCTAATCCCCTGGTATTGCTAAATCCGTCTCTCTCTCTCTCTCTCTCAGAACAGAGTAGCACCACCGCGCATCGACAGCTCGATCTACTACATCCGGCTGTCGCCGGCGCCGTCGCTAGTACCTACGAACTCCCCTCTTCCTCCTCTTCTCAATCCCCACACTCCGCCGCCGCCTGGAACGACATCGCCACCAACACTAGCGCCTTCGCCCCGGGTCCGACGGGCTCGCCGCCGTCCCCAACAACGACGACTCCTACCTTCCTCCTTGGGCTCTCCATCTACGCCGCCTCGTCCAACAAGGCACACGGCCATGCCCGATGGGGGGGCGGCCATCACTGGCCGTAAGGCTCGACGGCCATGGTCGTCGCCTACGTCGACGCCACCGGGGCCGGACCGAGACTCTGGCGGCCGAGGCAGCGCCACGGCCAGCGCGGTACCAGCGACACTCCTACTGCTAATCCTCTACCACAAGGTAATGGCTAATCCCCTTTGTTCGTCCTTGCCATGCATCGTTATAGTACAATACTACTAAGAGTTGCAGGCATATTAGCAGAGCTTTGGGCTGGATAGACAGTTAAGTGTAGCACTACCGTGAACTTATTCTAGGTCCTAATTAGTGTTACAAAGACCAAATCAAAACTAATACAGCAGTAGTAATCAGAGGCAGGTTTCAGATTAACTTCCAGGTCAAGAACATGCAAGGTAAGATCTCCGATTAAATCTAGTTCTTACAGATTTTAGTGAAGTATGAAGAAGAGACACTAGGCATGCTAGTCACACTTTCTGAAATCTATCCATTCTTCTTTATTGCCACATTTCAGGTAATCAGGGCATGCACAAACGCACACGGAGACTCTACAAGGATAGAGTAAAAGCAATATCAAGTGGCATTGCTACTGCTGTACCTGATCAAGCAGAGATGCCCAACACAGGAATGACTGGGTGAGGAGATTAGATGTGGTGGAGAAAAGGGGTGGTCGGAGAGAGTGGAGTGTTTGGTCGAAAATGCTGAATAGTGAAATGGACAGTCTATTTATAGTAGGGAGAGGCTAGGTCGGTTTAGCACAATTTGTGCCAGGTGGGCTGCATGCACAGCTTTGATGTACATGCGTGTGTACACTTGTATCTCTTCTAGCTGTAAATTTTTACAAGTGGATGAAAGTGAGCTATTTGTGAGTTGGCTATTACCTTGCCACTAAGGAAGTCTCGGCAGGGACTTAATTGTAAATTTCGAAATCCTGTTAGGGGCTGAAAAGTGAAACCGATGTATATGAACTTTGTAAGCAAATATTGCTAGGACTTTGGTGATTGAATTTTTATTTAATATGGGTTTAGCGTGAAATCATGTTTAGCGACATGTGATCAATACTAATGTTGTAAAAATGGTGTTTTTAAATTTCGGGGTTTTCACAAACACATAGGAAGATATAAGTTTCAGCGGTTGCTTTCAACTTCAACATGTATATCTCATGGATAATTGTCAACACAAAGTAGTATGATGAATGCATATAAGCAAGTATGTTGGAATCAATGCACACAGTTGACACAAGTGTTTGCTTCTAAGATAAAAAGAAGTAGGTAAACTGACTCAACATAAAGTAAAAGAAAAGTCCTTCGCAGAGGGAAGCAGGGATAAAATCATGTGCTAGAGCTTTTCAAGTTTTGAAATCATATAGAGAGCATAAAACTAAAGTTTTGAGAGGTGTTTGTTGTTGTCAACGAATGGTAGTGGGCACTCTAACCCCCTCATCAAACAGACTTTCAAAGAGCGGCTCCCATGAAGGACGTTATCTCTGCCAGCAAGGTAGATCATCCCTCTTCTCTTTTGTTTACACATGTATTTTAGTTTTATTTAGAGATGACACTCCTCCCAAACTTTTGCTTACACAAGCCATGGCTAACCGAATCCTCGGGTGCCTTCCAACATTCACATACCATGAAGGAGTGTCTATTTGTGAGATTAAGTTGCTTAATGATGAATCAGAGCAAAACATGTGAAGAGAATTATTAATGAAAGTTAATTAATTGGGGATGGGAACCCTATTGCCAGCTCTTTTTGCAAAATTATTGGATAAGCGGATGAAGCCACTAGTCCATTGGTGAAAGTATGCCCAACAAGATTGAAAGATTAAACACCACATACTTCCTCATAAGCTATAAAACATTGACACAAATAAGAGATAATAACTTTTTAATTGTTTAACGGTAGCACATGAAGTATTTACTTGGAATGGCAGAAAAATACCATGTAGTAGGTAGGTATGGTGGACACAAATGGCATAGGTTTTGGCTCAAGGATTTGGATGCACGAGAAGTATTCCCTCTCAATACAAGGCTTTGGCTAGCAAGGTTGTTTGAAGCAAACACAAGTATGAACCGGTACAGCAAAACTTACATAAGAATATATTGCAAGCATTATAAGACTCTACACTGTCTTCCTTGTTGTTCAAATACCTCACCAGAAAATATCTAGACTTTAGAGAGACTGATGTCTACGCACGCTTCTTTTCATGTAGACAGTGTTGGGCCTCCAAGAGCAGAGGTTTGTATAACAGCAGCAAGTTTTCCCTTAAGTGAATCACCCAAGGTTTATCGAACTCAGGGAGGAAGAGGTCAAAGATATCCCTCTCAAGCAACCCTGCAATCACGAGTCTCTTGTGTCCCCAACACACCTAATACACTTGTCAGATGTATAGGTGCACTAGTTCGGCGAAGAGATAGTAATTAAGATGGGCTCAGTAAATTTAATGATGCACTCCCAAGAAATAAGAGTTGAAGCAAAAGAGTGCATCAAAAAGCAAATTCAAAACACATTTAAGCCTAACCCACTTCCTATGAAAAGGAATCTTGTAAATAAACAAATTCATGAAGCATAATGCAGCAAGCATAGAAAGATAAAACAAGTGCAACTTCAAAAATTTCAACATATAGAGAGGTATTTTAGTAACATGAAAATTTCTACAACCATATTTTCCTCTATCATAAAGATTTTCAGTAGCATCATGAACAAACTCAACAATATAACTATCACATGAAACATTCTTATCATGAGCTTCATGCATAAAATTATTACTACTCCCAACATAAGCATAGTCATTCTTATTAATTGTAGTGGGAGAAAATTCAACAAAGTGGCTATCATCATTATTCTCATCAAGTGTAGGAGGCATAGTATAATCATAATAAAATTTATCCTCCATAGTAGGCGGCACCAAAAGACCACTATCATTATAATCATCATAAATAGGAGGCAAAGTATCATCAAAGAAAATTTTCTCCTCAATGCTTGGGGGACTAAAAATATCATGCTCATCAAAACCAGCTTCCCCAAGCTTAGAATTCTCCATATCATTAGCAACAATGGTGTTCAAAGCGTTCATACTAATATCATTGCTACTAGCATGCAAATAAGATTCCATAGGTTTTTTAATTTTCGCATCAAACAATCCATGTCTTAACTCAGGAAATAGATTAACAAGCTCATAGTTGCTTTCCATTATGCCTAACTAGTGAAATAAAAACAAGAAACAAAAAGATGCAATTGCAGGATCTAAAGGAAATAGCTTCGAGCACTCGCAACGGCGCCAGAAAATAACTTAGTTACCTGGGACCGGAGTGTGAGTGCCTTTTACTTTTCCTCCCCGGCAACGGCGCCAGAAAATAGCTTGATGTCTACGCACGCTTCTTTTCCTGTAGACAGTGTTGGGCCTCCAAGAGCAGAGGTTTGTAGAACAGCAGCAAGTTTTCCCTTAAGTGAATCACCCAAGGTTTATCGAACCCAGGGAGGAAGAGGTCAAAGATATCCCTCTCAAGCAACCCTGCAATCACGAGTCTCTTGTGTCCCCAACACACCTAATACACTTGTCAGATGTATAGGTGCACTAGTTCGGCGAAGAGATAGTAAAATGCAAGTAGTATGGATGAATATGAGCAGTAGTAACGGCGCCAGAAAATAGCTTGCTGGCGTGCAGTTGATGGTAGTAATATTGCAGGAAGTAAAGATGCAGTAAAACAGTAAATAAGCGATGATTGCAGTATTTGGAAACAAGGCCTAGCGATCATACTTTCACTAGTGGACACTCTCAACATTGATCACATAATAAAACCACTCTACACTCTCTTGTTGGATGATGAACACCATTAATTGTGTAGGGCTACAAGAGCACCTCAATGCCGGAGTTAACAAGCTCCACAACAGTCGATGTTCATATTTAAGTAACCTTAGAGTGCATGATAGACCAGCGCAATTATACCGAGTACTAACATAGCATGCACACTGTCACCAACTGACTATGAAAGGAGGAATAGATCACATCAATACTATCATAGTAATAGTTAACTTCATAATCTACAAGAGATCACAATCATAAACTACGCCAAGTACTACATGATGCACACATTGTCACCATTACATCATGGAGGAGGAATAGAGTACTTTAATAACATCACTAGAGTAGCACATAGATTAATAGTGATACAAAGCTCATCATATGAATCTCAATCATGTAAGGCAGCTCATGAGATCATTGTATTGAAGTACATGGGAGAGAGATGAACCACATAGCTACCGGTACAGCCCTTAGCCTCGATGGAGAACTACTCCCTCCTCATCATGGGAAGCAGCGATGGCGATGAAGATGCCGGTGGTGTCGATGGAGATGCCTTCCGGGGGCACTTCCCCGTCCCGGCGGCGTGCCGGAACAGAGACTTCTGTCCCCCAGATCTTGGCTTCGCGATGGCGGTGGCTCTGGAAGGTTTCTCGTACCGTGGCTTATTCTCCTAGGGTTTTCGCGATGGAGTCCTTAAGTAGGCGGAAGGGCAGCCTCAGAGGGGTCCTGGTGGGACCACACAATAGGGTGGCGCGGCCCCCCCTCTGGCCGTGCCGACCTAGCGTGTGGGCCCCCAGGGCTCCCCTCTGGTCCCTCTCTGGCTCTCTGGAAGCTTCCGTGAAATATAAGATGTTGGGCGTTGATTTCATCCAATTCCGAGAATATTTCCTTACTAGGATTTCTGAAACCAAAAACAGCAGAAAACAGGAACTGGCACTTCGGCATCTTGTCAATAGGTTAGTTCCGTAAAATGCATAATAATGACATAAAGTGTGTATAAAACATGTGTGTATCATCATAAAAGTAGCATGGAACATAAGAAATTATAGATACGTTGGAGACGTATCAGAGACCAATCATGCAAACCAAATGTCAAGAAGCTCTATGGTAGTTCTTCATTAATAGGTGCAAAGTACATGATGCAAGAGCTTAAACATGATCTATTTGAGCACAACAATTACCAAGTATCAAATTATTCAAGACATTATACCAATTACCACATGAAGCATTTTCTGTTTCCAACCATATAACAATGAACGAAGCAGTTTCAGCCTTCGCCATGAACATTAAAAGTAAAGCTAAGAACACCAGTGTTCATATGAAACAGCGGAGCGTGTCTCTCTCCCACACAAAGAATGCTAGGATCCGATTTTATTCAAACAAAAACAAAAATAAAAGCATACAGACGCTCCAAGTAAAGCACATAAGATGTGGCGGAATAAAAATATAGTTTCACTAGAGGTGACCTGATAAGTTTTCGATGAAGAAGGGATGCCTTGGGCATCCCCAAGCTTAGATGCTTGAGTCTTCTTGAAATATGCAGGGATGAACCACGGGGGCATCCCCAAGCTTAGACTTTTCACTCTTCTTGATCATATTGTATCATCCTCCTCTCTTGATCCTTGAAAACTTCCTCCACACCAAACTCAAAACAAACTCATTAGAGGGTTAGTGCATAATCAAAAATTCAGATATTCAGGGGTGACATAATCATTCTTAACACTTCTGGACATTTCACAAAGCTACTGAAAGTTAATGGAACAAAGAAATCCATCCAACATAGCAAAACAGGCAATGCGAATTAAAAGGCAGAATCTGTCAAAACAGAACAGTCCGTAAAGACGAATTTTTCTGGGGCACTTAACTTGCTCAGATGAAAAAGCTCAAATTGAATTAAAGTTGCGTACATATCTGAGGATCACGCACATAAATTGGCAGATTTTTATGAGTTACCTACAGACGGGGCTACTCAATTTCGTGACAGCAAGAAATCTGTTTCTGCGCAGTAATCCAAATCTAGTATCAACCCTACTATCAAAGACTTTACTTGGCACAACAATGCAATAAAATAAATATAAGGAGAGGTTGCTACAGTAGTAACAACTTCCAAGACTCAAATATAAAACAAAAGTGCAGAAGTAAAATAATGGGTTGTCTCCCATAAGCGCTTTTCTTTAACGCCTTTCAGCTAGGCGCAGAAAGTGTGAATCAAGTATTATCAAGAGATGAAGCATCAACATCATAATTTTCACAATTTTTCACAATAGGTATATTAGATGCTCCATCACCCGTAGTGGTACTAAGGGCTTTGTCAATTTTAGGCTTATAATAGTTTTTTGGCTTGGGCACCTTAGAGACATACATGAACTTTTGCTCCTTACCCACATAAGCTTTCTCCTTAAACTTAAGAGAAGAAAAAGTTGAACCCAAGGTTCCCATAGCTTCTTCAAGTTCACTAATCCTATGGGTTTGATTATCATGAGTAGCACAAGTTTCTAAGACGGCAATTCTCTCATTAATTCCACCTAGAGATTTATCAAGTTTATCAGTGTTATTAAGTAATATTCCCAATTTAGTCTTAATACTTGGAAGATTTTTCTCTATGGTCTCCAACTTTTTCATGACATCTTCAAGAGAAATTTCAATTTTAGCTTCATTAACAGGTGGTACTCCAACTAGACTCTCAATAATGCAACTAGCTTCTAAAGCAGGAGTGCCTAGGAAATTACCTCCCGCAAGAGTATCAAGAACATACCTATTCCAGCTAGAGATACCAACATAAAAGTTCCTAAGTAGGATAATAGTGGAGTGTTTCTTAGTGCACCTATGATGAGCATCACTAATTCTATACCAAGCATCTTTAAAACATTCTCCCTCTTGTTGCTTAAACGAACGAACTTCAACTTCAGGATTACTCATTTTAGCAGTAGTGAATAAAGCAAATTAAATAAAGTAAATGCAAGTAACTAATTTTTTTGTGTTTTTAATATAAAGAACGCAAACAAGACAGTAAATAAAGTAATGCAAGTAACTATTTTTTTTGTATTTTTGATATAGAAGGCAAACAAAGCAGTAAATAAAATAAAGTAAAGCAAGACAATAACAAAGTAAAGAGATTGGATGTGGGAGACTCCCCTTGCAGCGTGTCTTGATCTCCCCGGCAACGGCGCCAGAAAAAGAGCTGCTGGCGTGCAGTTGACATGGGAGTTAGAAATCTCTGTGGTATAATTTTCCTTCACGTCCCCGGCAACGGCGCCAGAAAAAGAGCTTGATAACGCGTGAAGCACACGTCCGTTGGGAACCCCAAGAGGAAGGTGTGATGCGTACAGCAGCAAGTTTTCCCTCAGTAAGAAACCAAGGTTATCAAACCAGTAGGAGTCAAGGACCACGTGAAGGTTGTTGGCGGAGGAGTGTAGTGCGGCGCAACACCAGAGATTCCGGCGCCAACGTGGAACCTGCACAACACAATCAAAATACTTTGCCCCAACTTAACAGTGAGGTTGTCAATCTCACCGGCTTGTCAGAAACAAAGGATTAAACGTATGGTGTGGAAAATGATGTTTGTTTGCAATGAGCAGCAGAGAACAATGATTGCGATGATTGTATTCAGATGTAAAAGAATGGACCGGGGTCCACAGTTCACTAGTGGTGTCTCTCCAATAAGATAAATAGCATGTTGGGTGAACAAATTACAGTTGGGCAATTGACAAATAGAGAGGGCATAACAATGCACATAGATATCATGATGACTACTATGAGATTTACTTAGGGCATTACGACAAAGTACATAGACCGCTATCCAGCATGCATCTATGCCTAAAAAGTCCACCTTCGGGTTAGCATCCGCACCCCTTCCAGTATTAAGTTGCAAACAACAGACAATTGCATTAAGTATGGTGCGTAATGTAATCAACACAAATATCCTTAGACAAAGCATCGATGTTTTATCCCTAGTGGCAACAGCACATCCACAACCTTAGAACTTTCTCACACGTCCTGCATTCAATGGAGGCATGAACCCACTATCGAGCATAAATACTCCCTCTTGGAGTTACAAGTATCAACTTGGCCAGAGCCTCTACTAGCAACGGAGAGCATGCAAGATCATAAACAACACATATATGATAGATTGATAATCAACTTGACATAGTATTCCATATTCATCGGATCCCAACAAACAAAACATGTAGCATTACAAATAGATGATCTTGATCATGATAGGCAGCTCACAAGATCTAACATGATAGCACAATGAGGAGAAGACAACCATCTAGCTACTGCTATGGACCCATAGTCCGAGGATGAACTACTCACACATCAGTCCGGAGGTGATCATGGTGATGAAGAGTCCTCCGGGAGATGATTCCCCTCTCCGGCAGGGTGCCGGAGGCGATCTCCTGAATCCCCCGAGATGGGATTGGCGGCGGCGTCTCTGGAACTATTTCCGTATCGTGGCTCTCGGTGATAGGATTTTCGCGACGGAGAGTTTAAGTAGGCGGAAGGGCAGAGTCGGAGGGCTGACGAGGGGCCCACACCATAGGCCGGCGCGGGGCCCTCCCTGGCCGCGCCACCCTATGGTCTGGCCACCTCGTGGCCCCACTTCGTATGCTCTTCGGTCTTCTGGAAGCTCCGTGGAAAAATAAGACCTTGGGCGTTGATTTCGTCCAATTCCGAGAATATTTCCTTTGTAGGATTTCTGAAACCAAAAACAGCAGAAAACAGGAACTGGCGCTTCGACATCTTGTCAATAGGTTAGTGCCGGAAAATGCATAATAATGACATAAAGTGTGTATAAAACATGTGAGTATCATCATAAAAGTAGCATGGAACATAAGAAATTATAGATACGTTTGAGACGTATCAGGAGGCGGCTGGGACTGGCGTGGTTCTGCGCCGGAGAGGCAGGTCGGCGTTGTTGTCTCGTCAAGGACTCGTTCACGAAACAGCGGCCGGGGAAAGGGGGCCCGTCTACAAAGTATATTGCGGCGTATAGGTGACCAAACATTCTAATCATCGGCACTAAAATGGAAGAAAGAGCCAAGTGGTATCTCAACTAGATATCATATGCCTCATACTTTGTTGGTCGAAAGAAATATTAACATTCAGGGATGGGGTCAGCGAGGCCCGGTAGGATGCACAAGAGATTGATATTTGTGCCATCGCACCAGGCTCGCTGGCCCCACCCCAGAGTGTACAAGTGACCAAACAATTTAATCATCGGCACTAAAATGGAAGAAAGGCTAATGCAATTAAGAAGTAGCTAGTATGAACTAAATGGAATGCCTCATACTTTGTTGGTCGAAACAAATATTAACATCCAGGGATGGAGTAAGTGAGGCAAGGTAGGATGCACAAGATATTGATATTTGTGCCATCACACCAGACTCACTTGCTCCACCCCAGAGTGTACGAGTGATCGACCAACCATCTAATCATCGGCAAGTACAAAAACACCAACAAACCAACAACCATGGTGACATAAGTCAAGATGCTCAAACACACATAGCATGCATGGAGCAGATGCTCCAAAGGGAGTATTCATCACTTGGTATATAGACCAAGTGATGCTGGCAAAAGAGAGGCCAATCAAGAACCAGTAAATCCAGTAAGTGATAGATATGCCTAAACAAGTAACAACACATAGCATATCCCAGCTAACCAGATGAGACAAGTCTTGGTAGCCAACTTAATCACCTAGCACCACCTAGCCTTTTAAAACCATCAGAAACAGTCCATTTTCTTCAAAGGATACCAAAGTGGCATTCATTTACATGATCCCCTACTATGGATATCTCTATTTTCATCAAAGCCAACAAGAAATAGAAATTTATCATTACTCAGTTGAGTTCAAAACAAAGCTAATGGAAATCAAGAACTAGTCTTGATCTCCAAATGGTGATTAGAGGGAATTTATTCATCTTAAGCAACATTAGGGACAAATGGGATCATGCAAGGGACTTGGGTCATTTGGATCATAAGGCATCAATTAAGGAGGCAACCAGGGACAAAGGGAAACATTTGATGATCCATTATCATAGGCAACAAATCAGCAATCTTTTTCCCCACTAATCTAGCTAAAGTCCTTAAAAGAGATTACCAACAGGAACTCAAGCCACTACTTGATCTTACTAATTCAACATCTAACTAATTAAGCATAAGCTTATTTAGTTACTGTCAGCGCACCGAGAGATTATCAAAAGACAAACAGATAATTTAACCGTATAGTTAAATAGGAGAAGCCCAGAATAATAGTACACCCATAAGGTAAAAGCCACATGTGCATGACACTTTGAGCTACCAAGAATAAAGGCCAACATTGAAACTTGAACAGTCACCAGATATTCATGGGTACTTAGGATCAGTAGGGAATTGATAAAGCAGTGAGGAGCAAGCATACCATCATAAACTGTCCATTTGAGAGAAATAACATTGGGGTAATGTTAAAATGTTTGTCTCCATATTTGGGAGACATTTTTAGTATTGGAGTCTAGCTAATGGAAATCAGGAACTAGTCTTGATCTCCAAATGGTGATTAGAGGGAATTTATTCATCTTAAGCAACATTAGGGACAAATGGGATCATGCATGGGACTTGGATCATAAGGCATCAATTAAGGAGGCAACCAGGGACAAAGGGAAACATTTGATGATCCATTATCATAGGCAACAAAGCAGCAATCTTTTTCCCCTCTAATCTAGCTAGAGTCCTTAAAAGAAATTCTACTTAAAATGAAGTAGCTCTTTGTTGGTATTGATTACCAACAGGAACTCAAGCCACTACTTGATCTTACTATTCAAAGCAGGACCAGTGCAGGACCAGTGCTGATGTTGCCATCATCTCCGACCCCAAGAACTCTCTCATGTTCTCTCTCACATGCCATGCCAGCTGCTTGCTCCAAACTTACAACAACACAAACACAAGCATCTTCAATCAGCAGTAACCACTTGTGCTAATACTGGCAAACAACTAGTAGTACTATTTCTGCATTCTGTAGAATCTTAGAGCAAGCTAGGACTATAAATTGCTGCCAATTCAATACAAGAGGCTCATCATCCACATGATTCATCATCACATGCAGAGAATGGAAATAATATATCCAGATCGAGCACAACAGCATCCAGAGCACAACAGCATCCAGATCGAGCACAACAACATCCAGGAGACAACAGCAACACATCCAGAGCAGGGGTAGAGGAAGAGGGAGGGGAGGGGAGAGGTGGAGCTCACCGACGATAGGGGTGGAGGAGGAGGTTGACGATGACGGCAGGGGTGGAGGAGGAGGAAGACGCGGCGGTTCCTCCTCCTTGACGCGGAGCCGGCCCCTCCTCCTTGATGCGGCGGCCCCTCCTCCTCCACGCCGCAGCGGCTTGTGCTGCTGGTGGCGGGGATGGGTGGAGCGTGGCGGCATGCGGCCCTCGCGGAGGAAGGCGGCGGCGACAGCGGCGGCGACGGCGACGCTCACCATGGAAGGCAGTGGCGCGCGGCGGTAGGGAGAGGAAGAGGGGTGGAGGAGGAAGAAGAAGTACGGGCGGGGGAGAGGGTATGGTATGATATAAAAGGCGCTATTTCTGTGGCGCACTAGCACGAGTGCGCCACAGAATCAATTATTTCTATGGCGCACCAGAACCAGTGCGCCATAGAAACACTTATTTCTGTGGCGCAGCACGCCATGTGCGCCACAGAAATAACTACACTAATTATTGGTGGTGGCAGGATGTGGGCCCCACATAATTTCTGTGGCGCACGGTTTAGTGGTGCGCCACAAAAATAAGCTATTTTGTGGCGCATCCTTTCTGGTGCGCCACAAAAAAGCTTTCTGTGGCGCATTTTTAGTGGTGCGCTGATGTCTACTCACGCTTCTTTTCCTGTAGACAGTGTTGGGCCTCCAAGAGCAGAGGTTTGTAGAACAGCAGCAAGTTTTCCCTTAAGTGGATCACCCAAGGTTTATCGAACTCAGGGAGGAAGAGGTCAAAGATATCCCTCTCAAGCAACCCTGCAACCACAATAAAAGAAGTCTCTTGTGTCCCCAACACACCCAATACACTTGTCAGATGTATAGGTGCACTAGTTCGGCGAAGAGATAGTGAAATACATGTGGTATGAATGAATATGAGTGGTAATAGCGATTTGAATAAAATATGGCAGCGAGTAAACATGCAACAAAACAATAAACAAACGGAGATTCGATGCTTGGAAGCAAGGCCTAGGGATCCTGCTTTCACTAGTGGACACTCTCAACAATGATCACATAATAGAACCACTCTACACTCTCTTGTTGGATGATGAACACCACTAATTGTGTAGGATTACACGAACCCTCAATGCCGGAGTTAACAAGCTCCACAATATTCGATATTCATATTTAAATAACCTTAGAGTGCATGATAGATCAACACAATTATACTGAGTACTAACATAGCATGCACACCGTCACCGACAGACTATGAAAGGGGGAATAAATTGCATCAATACCATCATAGTAATAGTTAACTTCATAATCTACAAGAGATCACAATCATAGCATATACCAAGTACTTCATGATGCACACACTGTCAACATTACATCATGGAGGAGGAATAGACTATTTTAATAACATCACTAGAGTAGCACATAGATGATATTCAACTAGATCACAAAGAGAGAGAGATGAACCACATAGCTACAGCGGAGCCCTCAGCCCCGGGGGTGAATTACTCCCTCCTCATCATGGAGACAGCGATGGCGGTGAAGATGGCGGTGGAGACGGCGGTGGAGATGACTCCGGGGGCAATTCCCCATCCCGGCAGGGTGCCGGAACAGACTTCGTCCCCCCGAATTGGAGTTTCGCGATGGCGGCGGCTCTGGAAGGTTTTCTCGGGTTTCGTCAATTGGTGTCGAGGATTTAGGTCAGGGAGGCCTAAATAGGCGAAGAGGCGGAGTCGGAGGGGCCACGAGGCGGTGACACAACAGGGGGGCGCGGCCCACCCCCTGGCCGCGCCGGCCTGTCATCTGGGGCCCACAGGGCCCTCCTCTGGTGGCTCTCGGGTGTTTTGGAAGCTTCGTGGGATTCTAAGATGCTGGGCGTTGATTTCGTCCAATTCCGAGAATATTTCCTTACTAGTATTTCTGAAACCAAAAACAGCACAAAACAGGAACTGGCACTTCGGCATCTCGTCAATAGGTTAGTTTCGGAAAACGCATAAAAATGATATAAAGTGTGAACAAAACATGTAGGTATTGTCATAAAACAAGCATGGAACATCAGAAATTATAGATACGTTGGAGACGTATCAGCATCACCAAGCTTAGTTCCTACTCGTCCCGAGTAGGTAAACGATAACAAAGATAATTTCTGAAGTGACATGCCACCAACATGATCTTAATCATACTATTGTAAAGCATATGAGATGAATGCAGCGATTCAAAGCAATGGTAAAGACAATGATTAAACAACTGAACCATATAGCAAAGACTTTTCATGAATAGTACTTTCAAGACAAGCATCAATAAGTCTTGCATAAGAGTTAACTCATAAAGCAATAAATTCATAGTAAAGGCATTGAAGCAACACAAAGGAAGATTAAGTTTCAGCGGTTGCTTTCAACTTGTAACATGTATATCTCATGGATAGTGGTCAACATAAAGTAATATGATGAATGCAAATATGCAAGTATGTAAGAATCAATGCACAGTTAACACAAGTGTTTGCTTCTTGAGGTGGGAGGAAATAGGTAAACTGACTCATCATAAAAGTAAAAGAATAGCCCTTCACAGAGGGAAGCATCGATTGCTATATTTGTGCTAGAGCTTTTATTTTGAAAACATAAAGAGAGCATAAAAGTAAAGTTTTGAGAGGTGTTTGTTGTTGTCAACGAATGGTAATGGGCACTCTAACCCCCTTGCCAGACAAACCTTCAAAGAGCGGCTCCCATGAAACATTTTTATTTTTGGGTGGCACTCCTTCCAACCTTTACTTTCACAAACCATGGCTAACCGAATCCTCGGGTGCCTGCCAACAATCTCATACCATGAAGGAGTGCCTTTTTATTTTAGTTTTATTTAGGTGACACTCCTCCCCACCTTTGCTTTCTCAAGCCATGGCTAACCGAATCCTCGGGTGCCGTCCAACAATCACATACCATGGAGGAGTGTCTATTTTTTTTTGTAAAATCATGAAAGTTAATTAATTAGGGCTGGGAACCCCATTGCCAGCTCTTTTTGCAAAATTATTGGATAAGCGGATGAAGCCACTAGTCCATTGGTGAAAGTTGCCCAACAAGATTGAAAGATAAACACCACATACTTCCTCATGAGCTATAAAACATTGACACAAATCAGAGATGATAAATTTTGAATTGTTTAAAGGTAGCACTCAAGCAATTTACTTTGGAATGGCAGGAAATACCATGTAGTAGGTAGGTATGGTGGACACAAATGGCATAGTGTTTGGCTCAAGGATTTTGGATGCACGAGAAGTAATCCCTCTCAATACAAGGCTTAGGCTAGCAAGGTTATTTGAAGCAAACACAAGTATGAACCGGTACAGCAAAACTCACATAAGAACATATTGCAAGCATTATAAAACTCTACACCGTCCTCCTTGTTGCTCAAACCCTTACCAGAAAATATCTAGACTTTAGAGAGACCAATCATGCAAACCAAATTTTAGCAAGCTCTATGTATTTCTTCACTAATAGGTGCAAGTTATATGATGCAAGAGCTTAAACATGAGCACAACAATTGCCAAGTATCACATTGTTCAAGACATTATACCAATTACCACATGTAGCATTTCCCGTTTCCAACCATATAACAATTAACGAAGCAGTTTCAACCTTCGCCATGAAAATTAAAAGCTAAGAACACATGTGTTCATATGAACCAGCGGAGCGTGTCTCTCTCCCACACAAGCATTTATTCAAACAAAAACAAAAACAAAAACAAACAGACGCTCCAAGTAAAGTACATAGGATGTGACCGAATAAAAATATAGTTTCAAGAGAAGTGACCTGATAATTTTGTCGATGAAGAAGGGGATGCCTTGGGCATCCCCAAGCTTAGATGCTTGAGTCTTCTTGAAATATGCAGGGATGAACCACCTGGGCATCCCCAAGCTTAGAGCTTTCACTCTTCTTCTTGATCATATTGTATCATCCTCCTCTCTTGACCCTTGAAAACTTCCTCCACACCAAACTCAAAACAAACTCATTAGAGGGTTAGTGCATAATCAAAAATTCACATGTTCATAGGTGACACAATCATTCTTAACACTTCTGGACATTGCCCAAAGCTTCTGAAAGTTAATGGAACAAAGAAATCCATCCAACATAGCAAAAGAGGCAATGCGAAATAAAAGACAGAATCTGTCAAAACAGAACAGTCCGTAAAGACGAATTTCTAAGAGGCACCAGACTTGCTCAAATGAAAATGCTCAAATTGAATGAAAGTTGCGTACATATCTGAGGATCACTCACGTAAATTGGCAGAATTTTCTGAGTTACCTACAGAGAATTCAACTCAAATTCGTGACAGCAAGAAATCTGTTTCTGCGCAGCAATCCAAATCTAGTATGCACCTTACTATCAAAGACTTTACTTGTCACAACAATATAACAAAATTAAGATAAGGAGAGTTTGCTACAGTAGTAACAACTTCCAAGACACAAATATAAAACAAAAGTACTGTAGCAAAATAAACACATGGGTTATCTCCCAAGAAGTGCTTTCTTTATAGCCATTAAGATGGACTCAGTAATTTTAATGATGCACTCTCAAGAAATAAAAGTTGAAGCAAAAGAGAGCATCAAGAAGCAAATTCAAAACACATTTAAGTCTAACCCACTTCCTATGCAAAGGAATCTTGTACACAAATGAATTCATGAAGAACAAAGTGACAAGCATAGAAAGACATCACAAGCGCAACTTCAAGATTCTCAACATAAAGAGGGGAAACTTAATATTATTAAGATGCATATAACCATGCTTCCCTCTCTCATAATAACTTTCAGTAGCATCATTGATGAAATCCACAATATACCCATCACTTAAAACATTCTTGTCATGGTTCATATGCATAGAAGTATCATTAATTTTGGCATAAGAAGAGTTCTTCTCATTAATAGTAATTGGAGCAAGATTATTATCAAGAATTTGAACATGGTAAACAAGTTGCATATTAAGGGAATTGTTTTTGGCAATCCAATCATAACTATGACAAGTTTCATAAGGATAGTTATAACCTATAGTATAGCATTCTTTATAATAATCATCAAAGGTCGGAGGCATAGTGTCATCATAAGAAATAGAATAGTTATCTTTCACAGTAGGTTCATCCGTGACCATACCATCATTGTTGCAAGAAGAAGATGTATCAAACATGTAATGATCAGTAGCAAAAGGATTTTCAAACACCTCATCCCCAAGCTTAGAGTTTTCTATATCATTATGGGAGGAAGCATGGATAGTACTGATACTATGGCAATTATTAACATCATCATTTTCAGAATTTGCTTCCCAGAGATTTGCAATATCAAAAGTAGTGTGCTCTTTCAAATCATGATCACTAATGTAGGTAAAGGGCATAGGAAGATCATTGTACTCAGATTCATTATCATAATAATCATTAGGAGCAACATACTTACGGTTACCTAGCGTTATCTCATTCACGCGGGGATATGCCGTTACCTCTTTCTCTTTATTCTCCTCCTCCTTCTTCTTCTTCTTCATCTTCTTCTTCGTTCCCTTCTTCTTCTTCTTCTTCTTCTTCTTCTCTTCCTTCTCCTCGTTCCCTTCTTTAGGAGGAAGAGGCTTGAAGGGAGGCTTCTCCACATAACCTGATTTACTCTCAGAAACAATAGAAGAAACTTGGGAGGATTCCTCCTTTTCATTAATAAGTTCGAAACACACAGCGGTCCTATCATATTTTGGCAAAGTGTCTTCTTCTAAAATATTTTGTATGTAAGTATTTGTATGGCTATTATCAATGCAATAAGAAAAACACCCATGCAGGACATCATCAATATCAAGATCACTCATATGTAACAGAGAGATTTTTCTTGATAGCTCTTCACACCACAAAAATAAAGTAAGTTCATCATGCTGATTAGGAGTAATTTCATCATCACAATACAAATTTGCAGCACTCATGGGGTTCAAATTATCATTGGAGGAGCATTGAAAATTAAAATGACCCACTCTATGGCAAACTTCACAAGTAAAAGGATAGAGGGCACAAACTTTTTTACCAAGATCATCTAGAGCCCTAGACCACTTTCTAGTTTTTTCATTAATATGATGGATACAATATTCATCTTCGATTTGATTAATTCCACAAGGTATATGCATTCCACAAAAATTAACATGCTTATAGGAAATAGCAGTCTTAGGAGTTTGAGCCTGTTTATTGCAATCATTAACAACAATTTCATTCTTCATTCAAGCCTCTTTAAAAGGTTCATGATACTTATCGAAATTCTTCTTAGGCAATTCAAAATGAGAAGCAAAGGCTTTATAAAGATTTGCAGCAACTTGAGAGTCAAGACCATAGGTAGCACTCATATTTCGAATTTACTAGTATCCATAAAAGTTTCAATGCATTCATAATCATAGTTTATACCTGACTCTTTACCTTTGTTGTTCTCCCATCCTTCAGCGTTCTCCTCAATCCGATCAAGAAGATCCCACCTAGCTTCAACCTCCTTGCTTGTGAAAGATCCCTCCGAACAGGCATCTAGATAGTCCTTGTGATGTCCTGAAAGCCTTGCATAAAAATTATTAATAATAACATTACGGGGGAGCTCATGAATGGGACATTTGAGCATTAGTGACTTCAATCTCCCCCATGCTTGGGAAATACTCTCTCCATCACGAGGATAAAAGTTATAAATGTAATTTCTATCAATATGCACTTCATGGGGAGGATAAAATTTAGAATAAAAAAGAGATACAATTTCCTCCCAACCAAGAGAATGACTATTCTTCAGCAATTTATACCAATGCGCCGCTTTACTAGACAACGAAATAGAGAATAGCTTCTTCCTCACTTCATCCATAGAGATACCTGCACACTTGAATAACCCGCATAATTCATGCAAAAACAGTAAATGATCTCCAGGATGGACAGTTCCATCCCCTTCATAGCGGTTATCAATAACACGTTCAATAATTTTCATGGGTATCTCGAAAGCAAGATTTATGCGTAGGTGGATTTAAAATATCACAAGCATCATTAGAGTTATCGCATATGGGAGATAAAGTATTATCAGAACAAATTTTCTCCCCTAAAGATGGGAAGCTAAAAAGATCATAAAAACTAGCTTCCCCAAGCTTAGACTTCTCCATAGCATTAGTAGTAATTGCGTTCATACTAATAACATTGCTACTAGCATGCAAATGAGGTTCCATAGGTTCTTTAATTTTCGCATCACACAATTCATGTCTTAACTTAGGGAATAAATTAAAAATCTCATAGTTGTTTTCCATTATGCCTTACTATGTAAAACAAGAAACAAAAAGATGCAATTGCAGGATCTAAAGGAAATAGCTTCGAGCACTTACAACGGTACCGGAAAATAGCTTGGTAGCCGAGATCCGGAGTGTGAGTACCTTTTACCTTTCCTGCCCGGCAACGGCGCCAGAAAATAGCTTGATGTCTACTCACGCTTCTTTTCTTGTAGACAGTGTTGGGCCTCCAAGAGCAGAGGTTTGTAGAACAGCAGCAAGTTTTCCCTTAAGTGGATCACCCAAGGTTTATCGAACTCAGGGAGGAAGAGGTAAATGATATCCCTCTCAAGCAACCCTGCAACCACAATACAAGAAGTCTCTTGTGTCCCCAACACACCCAATACACTTGTCAGATGTATAAGTGCACTAGTTCGGCGAAGAGATAGTGAAATACAAGTGGTATGAATGAATATGAGTGGTAATAGCGATCTGAATAAAATATGGCAGCGAGTAAACATGCAACAAAACAATAAACAAACGGAGATTCGATGCTTGGAAGCAAGGCCTAGGGATCCTGCTTTCACTAGTGGACACTCTCAACAATGATCACATAATAGAACCACTCTACACTCTCTTGTTGGATGATGAACACCACTAATTGTGTAGGATTACACGAACCCTCAATGCCGGAGTTAACAAGCTCCACAATATTCGATATTCATATTTAAATAACCTTAGAGTGCATGATAGATCAACACAATTATACCGAGTACTAACATAGCATGCACACCGTCACCGACAGACTATGAAAGGGGGAATAAATTGCATCAATACCATCATAGTAATAGTTAACTTCATAATCTACAAGAGATCACAATCATAGCATATACCAAGTACTTCATGATGCACACACTGTCAACATTACATCATGGAGGAGGAATAGACTACTTTAATAACATCACTAGAGTAGCACATAGATGATATTCAACTAGATCACAAAGAGAGAGAGATGAACCACATAGCTACAGCGGAGCCCTCAGCCCCGGGGGTGAATTACTCCCTCCTCATCATGGAGACAGCGATGGCGGTGAAGATGGCGGTGGAGACGGCGGTGGAGATGACTCCGGGGGCAATTCCCCGTTCCGGTAGGGTGCCGGAACAGAGACTTCTGTCCCCCGAATTGGAGTTTCGCGATGGCGGCGGCTCTGGAAGGTTTTCTCGGGTTTCGTCAATTGGTGTCGAGGATTTAGGTCAGGGAGGACTAAATAGGCGAAGAGGCGGAGTCGGAGGGGCCACGAGGCGGTGACACAATAGGGGGGCGCGGCCCACCCCCTAGCCGCGCCGGCCTGTCATCTGAGGCCCACAGGGCCCTCCTCTGGTGGCTCTCGGGTGTTCTGGAAGCTTCGTGGGATTCTAAGATACTGGGCGTTGATTTCGTCCAATTCCGAGAATATTTCCTTACTAGGATTTCTGAAACCAAAAACAGCAGAAAACAGGAACTGGCACTTCGGCATCTCGTCAATAGGTTAGTTCCGGAAAACGCATAAAAATGATATAAAGTGTGATAAAAACATGTAGGTATTGTCATAAAACAAGCATGGAACATCAGAAATTATAGATACGTTGGAGACGTATCATGCGCCACAGAACTAAGCTCCACCTATAATCATTTCCCTACTAGTGGGATGCTCAAAGAGTGTGTATTCAATCTCATAGTAGGCTGATGAACTAAGCTAACAGGGATGCGTATTTCTATACCGGAGTAATAAAGAAAATAAGGCTTCTTATTGGTTCATTTTTTTGTTACCCTTGAAGTTGATCAAAATTACCCACCAATGCCACTGGTAACTTATAAGTCAAAAATAGATCGTTTCCTTGTTCGTATGTCGTCCGTTTCCTTCGTCTATGAAGTTCCGGAAACAACCAGGTCAAAAACAAAAGTTGTGGAAACAACCTCCACATCAAACACGTATAGGATCCGAATAGAACTTCACCTCAATTACGTATAGCTTCCAAGCGGAGACGTTCCAATGCTTAGAAATAAGGCCTAGGGTGTAATAACCCAGAATATAGGAACAACGAAGGGTAGATTTAGAAATGGGATGTGCATTTCATCGCAAAATGGGGGAAATTTTCGCGCCTTATTGCAACTAAACCTAAGGGGGATCGAGGTTCTCTCTCATTTTGCACTTAGGGTTAGGCAATGTGAGTTAGGGAAATTTCAACATGATCTCTTTTGTATCTTATTTATTTGGGGAATGATTTCATTTGACAAGTGTTAATACACTGAACAATAAGCATTAAGCAAGATAAATATGGAATTCACAATTCAAACACAACTTATGAATTCAAATGACTTTGAATTTCAAATTGAATATTAAATACAATATTTAATCAAGAATATAAACATTACATAATACAAAAGCTCATAAACAAAACTTGAGCTTTATTGATACACAACACAAATTACAATGTCATTACAATATTCTTGATACAAGAATTATGGAATAATAAACAGAAATGAAAAAGGAAAATTACAATATTATCCTAAACTAAAACCTAGACTAAATGCCTGGAAGATTGTCTTCTGGTCATATTCAACTTCAAACCTGCAAAACAAAACCACAAGTGCTAGCCAGAATGTTAAATATTAGAAATTCAGTTTGGACAGAGTGTAGTCATCACAGAAATTCAGTTTGGAATGAACCAATCACATCGCACACTTGTGCTTGTCCAAAACCTGGACAGCACAAGATAAGAGCAAGCAGACCAAACCTGAGCACCACCAGAGGGCTCAAGTTTCAGCATATGAGAGCACCAGCTCATGTGTGCTATGCAAGGCACAGCAAGGCCATGCAAGGGCTTAGTCACAAAGCAAGCCAGGCTTGTGTGTCAAGGCCAGGGAAGAAGTAGGGTTCATATAAAAGCAGCACAAACCCTAGAAACTGTAGCAGTCGACCAGATAAGGAATTCACCAGGTAAGGGTGAGGCTAGAGCAACACAGAGTTCATCCAGTTCTTGCTCAAGAACAACACCAAACACACACAAACCCTCAGCCACCAGAAATCATGGTGACCTAGAAGATCAACCAGGACTGGAGGTGAAGGGCTGTGAACAAACCACAAGTCTGCATCAACACAAAATCTCATTCTAGGAGCTGGAACAAGGTATACCAAGTTCCTGGAGAGATCCAATGGATCTAGTCCATAAAATATGCATGACACAGTCATGGGGTTGAGCAGATGCTCAACAGGGTGGATCATCACTTGGTTTTCACCAAGGATCACTGCTAGTCTAAACAGCCACCAAAATAGAAACCATCCAGATACAGATCTTGTGCACAGAAGCAAGATCTTATGCACAGATAGCACCAGTAGATGTATTGCAATAAATAGCAGCTAGTATAGACTACATAGAAAATCCTAGGCACATAACCATCAGTAAAACCCTAGATTTCATCACAGGCAAGCATATTGGCATTCATAGTTAGTATGATCCCCAAACATGCAAGCAAAGTTGAGTAGCCCACAAGATCCAACCAAATAGGTGAGCAACCAATCAGTAGCAAGGCTACTGAGGTCACATCACACTTAGCACCATGTAAGGTAAAGCCAAATACAGAACATCATCATCCAGAATTGGATTCAGATTCATTTGCTTGTTAAATCATTATGAACAGCAAATTCATATACAAGCAAGTAATTCAAATCATCACTGCATAAGCAGTTCATCATAAATCAATTTATTCAAGCATGAATATATCATAGATCCATGCTATTTACTAACAGTAGCATACTGTAGGGCAACACAGCACAAATCACTGCATCATAGCCACTGGATCAAGTCCAGTGAGCTAGAATAAGCAACAACACATGTATGCAGTAGCATAGTGATGCTTGAGCATCAGCATCAACAAGGAAAATGCTTCACTTAGTCACAGAATTAAACAGCAACCAAGCACTGACATTTAATTGATCAAATGGATCAATGGAATCAAGTCAAGCCACACAGATAAGCTAGCCAACAAGGAATGGTTGATCCAATGGATCAATGGCTTACACAGAAGGCACAGAGCACCTCACACATATCTCTGGCATTCACAAGTGTCACAGATACACAGCAGTATACCTAGACAAGCAAGTGTAGATTGCCAGTAAGCATAGCAAGCCCATAAGCATGAACAGCATGGTATATCAAGATTGTAAGCAAGCACAGGATAGCATAGTAAGATCAGAGCATGCTAGGAGCAATAGATAATCAACACATGGCATGTACAGCAAGCAAGGCAGCACTGGCCAGTACCAGAAATTGGTAGATTGGCAATAGCTTGCAGAAAATGGAAGCGCAGGCAACTTAGGCAGCTATGGCAAGGCTCTGTGTGATCACGGGATCACCAGAGAGCAGTAGAACAGGAGGAAGAAGAAGCACAGTAGCTTTGGAGGCGCACATGCATGGAGAAGAGAAGGAGGAGGGAGCAGAACACTTACATGCGCCTGGTGGCAGAGGCTATGGCATGGCGAGGCAGTGCTCGCGCGGCCATAGCAGCTGCAAGACCCAGGGTAGGCGCCGGCGTTACGCCGACGAGCACGAACACCACCACAGCAGCACGGCACGGAGACGACGGCACTGGTACTGCAAGCAGCACCGCACCAGGTCGGTCTCAGGGGGCGCGCACGTCGACGGCGAGGACGAGAGTTCGCCGGAGACCACCAAATCTCCCGAGGCGATTCTCCAGTGGATCCAGATCAGAGGCGATTCGCAGGAGAGGAGGAGGTTGGAGAAACCACGCGGACAGATCGACAGATCATCTCGCGGCGGTCCAGATCAGGTAGGTGGCGAAGGTAGGGAGGCCAGGAGGTGGCCGGAGCACGGCGGCGTCCATGGCGACGACGCCATCGCCACGGGATCGCGAGAGGTTAGGGTTAGGTCGGGTGAGCGAGAAAGACGCGTGAGTGAGCAAGGTGGGCCGCTTCGGCGCCACCGAGCCACTATGGGGCATGCCTTAGTGGGCTGTCACATGGGCTTAGGTTAATGGGCTGGCCCAATAGGGGCCAGGGGTATTTTGGACTT
Organism: Lolium perenne; assembly: GCF_019359855.2. Lineage (NCBI taxonomy): Eukaryota > Viridiplantae > Streptophyta > Magnoliopsida > Poales > Poaceae > Lolium > Lolium perenne. The sequence continues at coordinate 197,536,264 of NC_067245.2, forward strand.
TTCACAAATAAGAAAAAGGCCAGAATTTCACCAATTTTTAGTAAATAAAATACAACTCTAAAAAATCCATTAAAAATTGGATTAGTGAATGAAAAATAAATCTTAACCATAATAAAATATAAAATAGAATTTAAGAAACAAATTCAAAATTATGAATTTGATGAATTTAAAATAATAACTTGGAATTTCAAACTATTATTTCCTTGTATTTAAAATTCAAGGAAAAATCTCAAATAAGTTCAAATACTTATTTTCAAACATTTCAAAAGGAAATTCTATTATTCCAAGTCATTTCTATTGAGAAAGGTATTTTTCAAAGAAAAATACCCTATTCCTTTTTATTAAAAAATATAGAGGCAACTCTATGATTTCAACTCATTTTTGGAATAAATAATGAATCACCAAGTAAAATAGTTTTACTTTAAAGTATTTTACTTTATGTGAATTAAAATGGTTTACACCTTAAATCAATTGTAAGTTACTGCCAAAGGCATAAATCTTAACTCAACCCTAAATTGTAATAACTCATTGGGGTAAAGGGATTCAACATAAAATAATACATCCATGATTGCATTATTTGGATTTTATAACATTGTCCTTACCGGACAATGATGCTTCTTACAGAACCCGAGGTCCAGGTTCCATCAACTGCATTGAACTGCACTATCTCGCAGTCCACATGCAAGTTCACCCTTGCTCATGTCAACTTGATTATTTTCTACTACTTTAATGCAAAGCTATATACTTATCATTCCTGCATCGCAAATAAAATGTTACTTTCCAACTATGAATATGACTATGTGGCTGGCAATGGAACCATGGTATATGTTGATATGGTGGAGGTTCCATTGCATGGGTTATATTAACCTAGGATTAACCACCAATGCCGTCCATTGATTCTAGCGCCGTACAAACCGCGTTAACCATGAGATCTATAATGGCTCTGGGGAAGCCAGCCGTATCTTTTCCCTTCTGCACGCCAACGGATTGGTAGAGCCGCGGGGTGTGGGAGGCACTGCCGTAGGTTGGGATAGCCTTTTAAATCCCCATCCATTAGTGATGATGGCTCTACGATCTATGATGGATTGTCCAAAGTACACCGTGAGTAAAGCCGTATTATCGGGAGAAGTCTACTGGGGGTGTGCGGGTGGACAAAAGGGTGGGTTTGCAGTCGCGGAGAAGGCGGTGTGGGCTTGGATCTTTATACCTGGCCTCACACCAAAGGAAGTGTGAACGGGGGCAAGTCCCTGCGGATGGCAAAAAGGGTGAGATCTCTTGTGGGAAAAGTAACGCACCTCTGCAGAGTGTATCAAATTGTGGCTGTCACTCCTTGTTCCAGGAAGGGAACTACGAACGCGGCAGGAAAGGAACTCCACGAAGTTCTAGTCAACCTGTGAAGACTGACGGGCATAGTTTTCATAATAAAAGCAACCTTTTGAAGAAATGATTTCAAAACATGCATTGACCTGCGATTTCCTGATCAATGGTCGTAGCTAGTGCATCAAACACCTTTTTACTCTTTTAGAACTTGCTGAGTACCTCTGTACTCACTTTCTTTTGACACCCTTGCTAGACTGTGATCCGGAAGTGGAGGCCATCAACGATGGAGCACCAGAAGGAAGCTATGAGCTAGTTTACGAGGAACCTGATCTTACCGGCGGAGTGGAAGGAGTAGACTATGGGATAGTCTACGGACCCGATGACACCGAGGTGGAGGAGTAGTGATATACCCTAGCATCATAGAGCCGAGCAACGTAGAACTTACCTAAATAAGATGTTGAGCTCTCTTTATAATTGGTTATGAGTTGTAATCGTACTTAAGTAGTATCTTAGGGTGTTCTCATAGGACCTGTGAGAATACCAACTTGTTAAGACCATGTTTGTAATAATATATGGAGTGTTATGACCTGCAATGTTTCTGTTGTACCACTCTGAGGGATATGGCAAATTGTGAAGAAGTCCCTTCACAAAGATCATATCAACGACTTGTATACTACAACATGCAGTGGTATGCTGGGTCACCGCAGCTGGTATCAGAGCAAATGTTGCGACCTTAGGTTGGAAAAACCTAGTATAGGGAAGAAACCTGTAGGAGTCAAGTAGAAATAGTAAAGGATTCTCTAGAAATATGGTGATTATTCACATGAGAATAGCAAAACTATATATTTTAGTGCGATAATTCTTTATTATAGCTATTATGATGCATTATCACTACTAATATTCTGCTTTTGTATACAGCCATAATGGCGAACACTTTTCCTAAGAGGACTTTGAGGAAGGTTGAGGGATGGCTCGGTGATTATGATGGACAAATCACAGATCTCCTGCGTGGGATGCTGAAGGAACTCCATTGTGACCCACGGATCCCATTATCAAGTATATCTATTACGATGGGGAAATCCTAGCCAAATGCAGAGTATCGGTCCAACTACCGACACAACTGCTGATGAGTCGTATAATGCCATACGGAGAAGCCAAAACCATCACCACAGCCTATCACATGGCCCTATTCAAGGCAATCCTTGAGATAAGGCAGCACAAGTCAGTAGAGCTGCTATGTTCAGAGTATTCTCATATACCTCATGCCGAGGAAGATGAGGATCCCACTCTGAATCATCTGGTGTTAGCACACGAAGCCACGAAGCTGCAGCACATCACATGGATAGCTGTAAGTCTTTATTGACCACGATGTACCTTTTACACATGAAGATGAGGGGTGAGATTGAGCACATGCTAACTGAGTTCACGGACCCTGATAAAGTCCAAACTCGGATGCGTGATCTGAGGGCACAACCACAACATACTACACCTTTCTTTAGCTTAGACAGCTATGTAGATTTGAGCGACCAGTTGTCCCATAAAGATCCACTCACACCCAACTTTGTTCCACACTATCCACATGTGTCAGCATCGTATGAGTCTGGATATGGGGGAGATGATTCCAGGAACCTAAACTGCTCGGAGTCACCAATCGAGAATTCGACTGGTTGGCGTTTCGGGGAACCATATGGGGATGAAGGAGAACCCATCACTTGTGATACAGAGGATGAAGGAGGCGCGGTTAACCAGAATGTTAACCAAAGCTTTGGGCAGGAAGAGAAAGACACCAACTCCATTTCTTTAGATTTGGAGATGGGATTACCCAAAACATCCCAATACGTTGTAGGTGAGAGTTCTGGAACTAAGAAAAAGAAGAAGAAGAAGAAGAAGAAGAAGAAGAAGAAGAAGAAGAAGAAGAAGAAGAAGAAGATGAGAGGTCAAGTGAGTAGGAATCCTCCATGGATGGCAGAAGAAGGTGAGCTGTATCCCACTGGGGATACATATGAATCTTTATCCAGCTACTTTGGCATGACAGATCTCTGTCTCGGCACTTCGTCCGATTCAGATTATATACCTACTGGAAGGACCTTCATTCTGGACGGTGTTCGGAAGACAAACCGCTGTACCGGATGGACCCCAGGGATGTACGCGGAGACGAGTTATGATGATGAGGCGTAGAGCTCCAAGGAAGAATAAAGTAATCTAGGTGGTATTGTAATAGAACGTATTTTAAAATTCCGTTGGCTTGGGCTTTAAGCCAAATAAGTGGTTTATATATACCACATGTAATATAAGTGTGTGTGTGTGTTATGTAATATACAAAGTATATGCATAATAAATGTTTGTTTTGTATTTGCTTCTTGATTTCATTGTGTGACTAGTTCTGGGCAATGAGTTGAGCTCAGAAAACATTTGCATGGTGTAATTATGAGTAATCGCTCTTTGTTAAAGGACTAGGGGGAACATGGCGTTAGTAGAAACCGAAGAGGCTCGCAGAGAGCGGGAGGCGAGAGAAAAAGAGGAGGCAGATGCAGCAGCTAGAGCATAGAATGCACCACCACCACCACATCCAATGATGCACCCAGACTTCCAACAGTATATGAGAGCAATGGAGGAAGACAGGAGGCGTTATCAGGAAAGTCAAAGCAAGAACATGCAAGACTTCTTTACCCACGTCATTAATGATAAGGGTAATGTAGGCAAGGGAGTAACCCTATCAGACTTCCAAAATGCAAGACCACTACCTTTTACATCAGCTCCAGAACCAATGGACGCTGAAGATTGGCTCATGGATACGGAACGGAAGCTGAAGACCGTTGGTTGCAACGATGAGGAGAAGATTAGATATACTACTTATCTGTTGTCAGGACCAGCAGCGTCATGGTGGGAGAATCTTGTAGCAGTACACCCTCCAGATAAGGTGTTCACCTGGGAGGAGTTCAAGAAGAAGTTCCGGGATGCCCATGTTCCGGAGAGTGTGGTGGAGCTAAAGAAGAGGGAGTTTGACGAACTACGTCAGAACACTGCACCCATTATGCAGTATGTTCGGGATTTCAACAGGCTATCCAGGTATGCACCTGAGGATGTTGATACGGAGGAAAAGAGAAAGAAGCGGTTCATGAAAGGCATGAATCCATACATGAAGATGCAACTGAGGTTGGCACGGACTGCTGAATTCCAGGAACTGATTGACTCGGCAATCACTTTCGAGGATGATTACAGGCAAGTCCAGGAGGATAGGAGGATAGGAGGAAGAGGGCCCGTATCGAGCCAAGGAAGTACCCAATTAGTAAACCAACACCTGATCGGAGTTTCAAACCGCGATTTCGACCTACTACTGGTAGTCAATACAACCGGGGAGGTCAGAGTCAGAACCCAATCAATCAGATCATCTGCAACAATTGTGGCCTGAGGGGTCATTTGCAGAAGGATTGTCAGAAACCCAGAATCATCTGTTATGGTTGTGGGAAGGATGGACACATCAAGCCGGAGTGTCCAAACAAGTCATCTTGGAGCGGACAGAGCTCAGGAGGACGAGGTGGAAACAACAACAACAACCGCAACAACAACAACAACCGCAACTACAACAACAACAACAACAACAACAACAACAAGAGGGGAAAGCCTTATGGAAAGCTGAATTGCACATCTTTGGAGCAAGCAGAAGAGTCGGATCAAACAGTCTTAGGTACGCTAAGCATTCTTACTCATCCTGGCAAAGTCTTATTTGATACTGGAGCAACCACATCATTTTTTGCATTGGAGTTTGTGGAAAAATTCGGGCTTAGATGTTCTGAGTTAGAAACCCCTATAACTGTTCTATCCGCGGGGGGAACGATCTTAGTAACCCACGTGAAAGAAGCACAAGTCATAACCATATGTGATTGTGTGTATTTCGCGGACCTATTCATCATTCCCATGAAGGACATATCTATTATCCTAGGGATGGACTGGTTAACAGAGAATGGAGCGGTGATTAACTGTGGAGACAAAACAGTATCACTTCGCAACTCCATTGGAGGCCGAATAGTTTTCCAAGGAGACAGGTACAGTGAATTGGAGATAGGATTGGAACTCAATAGTTTGAAGGAGGTGAGGATTGAAGATATCCCTTTAGTGAATGAGTTTCCAGATGTATTTCCTAAGGAACTACAGGGCATGCCACCCGATAGAGAGATAGAGTTCACAATCGATTTGATTCCAGGCACAGCACCAATAGCTCAACCACCATATAAGATGGGACCAAAGGAATTAGTGGAACTGAAAGCTCAGATAGATGAGTTAGAACAGAAGGGATTCATTCAAGAAAGTGTGTCACCATGGGGTACACCAGTCATTTTTGTGGATAAAAGAGATGGAGGAAAGAGAATGTGTGGAGATTACAGGAATCTGAACAATGTAACCATCAAGAACAAGTATCCTTTACCTAGAATACAAGACCTTTTTGATCAAGTTCAAGGAGCTGGAGTCTTCTCGAAGATAGATTTAAGGTCAGGATACCATCAAATTAAGATCAAGAAGGAGGATGTCCCAAAAACAGCGTTCGTATCAAGGTATGGACACCATGAATACTTGGTTGTACCATTTGGACTAACAAATGCACCAGCAATTTTCATGAATTTGATGAACAAGATATTCATGAAGTACTTGGACAAGTTTGTGATAGTGTTCATAGATGGTATTCTAATCTATTCCAAAGATAAAGAAGAACATGCCAAGCATTTGAAGATAGTTCTGCAAACTTTGAGAGAACATCAGCTATATGCGAAGTTCAGCAAATGCAAATTTTGGTTAGATAGTGTTGAGTTTCTTGGACATGTCATAACCAAAGAAGGCATAGCGGTGAATCCAAGCAAGGTTCGGTCAGTATTGGAATGGAAATCACCCAAAAATGCTAAGGAGATACGAGGATTCCTTGGTATGGCAGGCTATTATCGGAGATTCATAGAAGGATTCTCGAAGATTGCAGGACCAATGACCAAGTTACTCAAGAAAAATACTCCATTTGTGTGGACTGATGAGTGTGAAGCCAGCTTCCAAACACTCAAAGACAAGTTAACCACAGCACCGGTGTTAGCAGTTCCGGAACCTGGAAAGGATTACACGGTGTATTGTGATGCTTCCAAGAATGGACTTGGATGTGTTCTTCTGCAAGATCGGAAGGTAATAGCTTATGGATCAAGACAGTTGAAACCACATGAACACAACTACCCAGTACATGATCTAGAATTAGCGGCAGTTGTGTATGCTTTGAAGAGTTGGAGACAATTTTTATATGGATCCAAGTGTGAGTTATACACCGATCATAAAAGTTTGAAATATTTCTTCACTCAGAAGGAATTAAACATGAGACAGAAGAGATGGTTAGAGTTGATTAAGGATTATGACCTTACAATCAACTATACACCAGGTAAGGCTAATGTAGTAGCAGATGCCTTAAGCAGGAAGAGTACGGAAAATCAACCTACAGAATGGGAGATTCCAAAGGAACTTCGGAAAGAGCTAGAGGATGCTCAGATTTTGTTTATTCAAGGTGATGTTAAGGGAAGTGTAGCAACCATGAGGATTATGGATGAGATGTACTCAGACTTGAAGTATGAGATTATCCGGAAACAAGTGGATGATTTGTTCATCCAAGAAGAAATCAAAAGGATTGGAGAGGGAAGACCATCAGAATTCCATCTAGGGGAGTTTGATTCACTATACTTCCAGAAAAGGATATGTGTACCAGATAATCCAGAAGTGAAGTCAATCATATTAAAAGAAGCACATGAAACCCCTTATTCAATACATCCGGGAAGTACTAAGATGTATATGGATTTGAAAGAGATGTTCTGGTGGAACAACATGAAAAGAGAGATAGCACAATATGTCTCGGAATGCCATACATGTGAGCGAATGAAGGCAGAACATCAAAGTCCTGCGGGATTACTCAAACCACTAGAGATACCGGAGTGGAAATGGGATGAAATCGGAATGGATTTTTTTACTGGTCTACCAATGACTAGTAAAAATAAGGATATGATATGGGTAATAGTGGATAGACTTACCAAGAGTGCTCATTTCATAGCCGTAAATACAAAGGATACTGCAGAGAAGCTTGTGGATATATATGTGAAGGAAATTGTTAGCAAGCATGGAGTACCAAAGAAAATAGTCTCAGATAGAGGTTCAATTTTCACATCAGCATTTTGGAAACAACTCTAAGAAGCTTTGGGATCCAAGTTGGATTTCAGTACAGCTTATCATCCACAAACCGGAGGACAAACCGAAAGAACCAATCAGATACTTGAGGACATGCTTAGAGCTTGTGCTCTGAACTTTGGAGGCTCATGGGAGGACCATTTACCTTTGGCGGAATTCTCATATAACAATAGTTATCAGAGTAGCATCCAGATGGCACCGTACGAAGCATTGTACGGAAGGAAGTGTAGATCACCAATTTGTTGGTTTGAAACCAGAGAGAACAAGGAATTTACACCGGACTACATCAAGGAAAGACAAGGAGTCATCGAGGTGATCCGGGATAGACTCAAAATAGCTCAGAGTCGTCAAAAGAGTTATGCCAACCTAAGAAGAAGAGATTGGGAACCAAAAGTGGGTGACATGGTATATTTAAAGGTTAGCCCAATGAAAGGACTTAAGAGGTTCGGAGTGAAAGGAAAGTTAAGTCCTCGATATATAGGACCATTTAAGATACTCAATCAGAATCGAGGAACATCTTTTGAGTTGGAATTACCGGCGCAACTAAGTCAAGTTCACAATGTATTTCATGTATCACAACTCAGAAAGTGTTTGAAGGCACCGGATGATCCTATCACATATGAAGAAATAGAATTGCAATCTGACCTAACTTATGTGGAAAGACCTGAAAAGATCTTAGAAGTACAATGGAAGAAGTTAAGGAACAGAGCAATCAAATACTGCAAAGTTCAATGACAACATTATCCAGAGCGAGAAGCAACCTGGGAGACGGAAGAAGAACTCCGGAAGTCTTACCCCGAGATGTTCAGGTACCAATCTTAACTTCGGGACGAAGTTTCTGTTAAGGGGGAGAGGCTGTAATAACCCCGAACATAGGAACAACGAAGGGTAGATTTAGAAATGGGATGTGCATTTTATCGCAAAACGGGGGAAATTTTCGCGCCTTATTGCAACTAAACCTAAGAGGGATCGAGGTTCTCTCTCATTTTGCACTTAGGGTTAGGCAATGTGAGTTAGGGAAATTTTGACATGATCTCTTTTGTATCTTATTTATTTGGGGAATGATTTCATTTGACAAGTGTTAATACATTGAACAATAAGCATTAAGCAAGATAAATATGGAATTCACAATTCAAACACAACTTATGAATTCAAATGACTTTGAATTTCAAATTGAATATTAAATACAATATTTAATCAAAAATATAAACATTACATAATACAAAAGCTCATAAACAAAACTTGAGCTTTATTGATACACAACACAAATTACAATGTCATTACAATATTCTTGATACAAGAATTATGGAATAATAAACAGAAATGAAAAAGGAAAATTACAATATTATCCTAAACTAAAACCTAGACTAAATGCCTGGAAGATTGTCTTCTGGTCATATTCAACTTCAAACCTGCAAAACAAAACCACAAGTGCTAGCCAGAATGTTACATATTAGAAATTCAGTTTGGACAGAGTGTAGTCATCACATAAATTCAGTTTGGACAGAACCAACTATCACTGCACACTTGTGCTTGTCCAAAACCTGGACAGCACAAGATAAGAGCAAGCAGACCAAACCTGAGCACCACCAGAGGGCTCAAGTTTCAGCATATGAGAGCACCAGCTCATGTGTGCTATGCAAGGCACAACAAGGCCATGCAAGGGCTTAGTCACAAAGCAAGCCAGGATTGTGTGTCAAGGCCAGGGAAGAAGTAGGGTTCATATAAAAGCAGCACAAACCCTAGAAACTGTAGCAGTCGACCAGATAAAGGAATTCACCAGGTAAGGGTGAGGCTAGAGCAACACATAGTTCATCCAGTTCTTGCTCAAGAACAGCACCAAACACACACAAACCCTCAGCCACCAGAAATCATGGTGACCTAGAAGATCAACCAGGACTGGAGGTGAAGGGCTGTGAACAAACCACAAGTCTGCATCAACACAAAATCTCATTCTAGGAGCTGGAACAAGGTATACCAAGTTCCTGGAGAGATCCAATGGATCTAGTCCATAAAATATGCATGACACAGTCATGGGGTTGAGCAGATGCTCAACAGGGTGGATCATCACTTGGTTTTCACCAAGGATCACTGCTAGTCTAAACAGCCACCAAAATAGAAACCATCCAGATACAGATCTTGTGCACAGAAGCAAGATCTTATGCACATATAGCACCAGTAGATGTATTGCAATAAATAGCAGCTAGTATAGACTACATAGAAAATCCTAGGCACATAACCATCAGTAAAACCCTAGATTTCATCACATGCAAGCATATTGGCATTCATAGTTAGTATGATCCCCAAACATGCAAGCAAAGTTGAGTAGCCCACAAGATCCAACCAAATAGGTGAGCAACCAATCAGTAGCAAGGCTACTGAGGTCACATCACACTTAGCACCATGTAAGGTAAAGCCAAATACAGAACATCATCATCCAGAATTGGATTCAGATTCATTTGCTTGTTAAATCATTATGAACAGCAAATTCATATATAAGCAAGTAATTCAAATCATCACTGCATAAGCAGTTCATCATAAATCAATTTATTCAAGCATGAATATATCACAGATCCATGCTATTCTTGACAAAGAGCATACTGTAGGGCAACACAGCACAAATCACTGCATCATAGCCACTGGATCAAGTCCAGTGAGCTAGAATAAGCAACAACACATGTATGCAGTAGCATAGTGATGCTTGAGCATCAGCATCAACAAGGAAAATGCTTCACTTAGTCACATAATTAAACAGCAACCAAGCACTGACATTTAATTGATCAAATGGATCAATGGAATCAAGTCAAGCCACACAGATAAGCTAGCCAACAAGGAATGGTTGATCCAATGGATCAATGGCTTACACAGAAGGCACAGAGCACCTCACACATATCTCTGGCATTCACAAGTGTCATAGATACACAGCAGTATACCTAGACAAGCAAGTGTAGATTGCCAGTAAGCATAGCAAGCCCATAAGCATGAACAGCATGGTATATCAAGCTTGTAAGCAAGCACAGGATAGCATAGTAAGATCAGAGCATGCTAGGAGCAATAGATAATCAACACATGGCATATACAGCAAGCAAGGAAGCACTGGCCAGTACCAGAAATTGGTAGATTGGCCATAGCTTGCAGAAAATGGAAGCGCAGGCAACTTAGGCAGCTATGGCAAGGCTCTGTGTGATCACAGGATCACCAGAGAGCAGTAGAACAGGAGGAAGAAGAAGCACAGTAGCTTTGGAGGCGCACAGGCATGGAGAAGAGAAGGAGGAGGGAGCAGAACACTTACATGCGCCTGGTGGCAGAGGCTATGGAATGGCGAGGCAGTGCTCGCGCGGCCATAGCAGCTGCAAGACCCAGGGTAGGCGCCGACGTTACGCCGACGAGCACGAACACAACCACAAAGAAGACGGCAAGACGGAGACGACGGCACCGGCATCGCAAGCAGCACCGCACCAGGTCGGTCTCAGGGGGCGCGCACGTCGACGGCGAGGACGAGAGTTCGCCGGAGACCACCAAATCGCCCGAGGCGATTCTCCAGTGGATCCAGATCAGAGGCGATTCGCCTGGAGAGGAGGAGGTTGGAGAAACCACGCGGACAGATCGACAGATCGTCTCGCGGCGGTCCAGATCGGGTAGGTGGCGAAGGTAGGGAGGCCAGGAGGTGGCCGGAGCACGGCGGCGGCCATGGCGACGACGCCATCGCCACGGGATCGCGAGAGGTTAGTGTTAGGTCGGGTGAGCGAGAGAGACGCGTGAGTGAGCGAGGTGGGCCGCTTCGGCGCCACCGAGCCACTATGGGGCATGCCTTAGTGGGCTGTCCCATGGGCTTAGGTTAATGGGCTGGCCCAATAGGGGCCAGGGGTATTTTGGACTTTTCACAAATAAGAAAAAGGCCAGAATTTCACCAATTTTTAGTAAATAAAATACAACTCTAAAAAATCCATAAAAATTGGATTAGTGAATGAAAAATAAATCTTAACCAGAATAAAATATAAAATAGAATTTAAGAAACAAATTCAAAATTATGAATTTGATGAATTTAAAATAATAACTTGGAATTTCAAACTATTATTTCCTTGTATTTAAAATTCAAGGAAAAATCTCAAATAAGTTCAAATACTTATTTTCAAACATTTCAAAAGGAAATTCTATTATTCCAAGTCATTTCTATTGAGAAAGGTATTTTTCCCTATTCCTTTTTATTCCAAAAATATAGAGGCAACTCTATGATTTCAACTCATTTTTGGAATAAATAATGAATCACCAAGTAAAATAGTTTTACTTTAAAGTATTTTACTTTATGTGAATTAAAATGGTTTACACCTTAAATCAATTGTAAGTTACTGCCAAAGGCATAAATCTTAACTCAACCCTAAATTGTAATAACTCATTGGGGTAAAGGGATTCAACATAAAATAATACATCCATGATTGCATTATTTGGATTTTATAACATTGTCCTTACCGGACAATGATGCTTCTTACAGAACCCGAGGTCCAGGTTCCATCAACTCCATTGAACTGCACTATCTCGCAGTCCACAGGCAAGTTCACCCTTGCTCATGTCAACTTGATTATTTTCTACTACTTTAATGCAAAGCTATATACTTATCATTCCTGCATCGCAAATAAAATGTTACTTTCCAACTATGAATATGACTATGTGGCTGGCAATGGAACCATGGTATGTGTTGATATGGTGGAGGTTCCATTGCATGGGTTATATTAACCTAGGATTAACCACCAATGTCGTACAGTGATTCTAGCGCCGTACAAACCGCGTTAACCATGAGATCTATAATGCTCTGGGGAAGCCAGCCGTATCTTTTCCCTTCTGCACGCCAATGGATTGGTAGAGCCGCGGGGTGTGGGAGGCACTGCCGTAGGTTGGGATAGCCTTTTAAATCCCCATCCATTAGTGATGATGGCTCTACGATCTATGATGGATTGTCCAAAGTACACCATGAGTAAAGTCGTATTATCGGGAGAAGTCTACTGGGGGTGTGCGGGTGGACAAAAGGGTGGGTTTGCAGTCGCGGAGAAGGCGGTGTGGGCTTGGATCTTTATACCTGGCCTCACACCAAAGGAAGTGTGAACGGGGGCAAGTCCCTGCGGATGGCAAAAAGGGTGAGATCTCTTGTGGGAAAAGTAACGCACCTCTGCAGAGTGTATCAAATTGTGGCTGTCACTCCTTGTTCCAGGAAGGGAACTGCGAACGCGGCAGGAAAAGAACTCCACGAAGTTCTAGTCAACCTGTGAAGACTGACGGGCATAGTTTTCATAATAAAAGCAACCTTTTGAAGAAATGATTTCAAAACATGCATTGACCTGCGATTTCCTGATCAATGGTCGTAGCTAGTGCATCAAACACCTTTTTACTCTTTTAGAACTTGCTGAGTACCTCTGTACTCACTTTCTTTCGACACCCTTGCTAGACTGTGATCCGGAAGTGGAGGCCATCAACGATGGAGCACCAGAAGGAAGCTATGAGCTGGTTTACGAGGAACCTGATCTTACCGGCGGAGTGGAAGGAGTAGACTATGGGATAGTCTACGGACCCGATGACACCGAGGTGGAGGAGTAGTGATACCCCCTAGCATCATAGAGCCGAGCAACGTAGAACTTACCTAAATAAGTTGTTGAGCTCTCTTTATAATTGGTTATGAGTTGTAATCGTACTTAAGTAGTATCTTAGGGTGTTCTCATAGGACCTGTGAGAATACCAACTTGTTAAGACCATGTTTGTAATAATATATGGAGTGTTATGACCTGCAATGTTTCTGTTGTACCACTCTGAGGGATATGGCAAATTGTGAAGAAGTCCCTTCACAAAGATCATATCAACGACTTGTATACTACAACATGCAGTGGTATGCTGGGTCACCGCATAGGGATCATACTTTCACTAGTGGACACTCTCAACAATCATACCATAATTGAATACATAGATATTATCTCTTCACTACTCTGATCCACTCTCCGGTTTGATAACAAACACAAGTTCACTACATAGGGCTGCATAAGCACTCCTTAAAGTTCATATTCCCAATCTATGGACGCCCCACGCTATCAGTTTGAGCATACAAAGATGGTACTTACTAGACACCACAATTCATACGTATTTCTGTAAATTAAACTTAAGAGACAAACCCGGTGTGCACACTATCACCTTCATACCGCGGGACAAGGTGTCCCCGGAGATCACATAATAAAATCACTTGAGTAGCACAATAGTTAAAGAATAACATCTACATATTCAACTAGATTACAAAGCTCATGATCACATAAAGATCACACCATGAGAGAGAGATTAACCACATAGCTACTGGTAAAGCCCTCATCCTCGGGGGAGAACTACTCCCTCCTCATCATAGGAGGCAACAACAACAATGGAGATGGCGGTGGAGTCGATGGAGATGGCTTCGAGGGCAATTACCCGTCCCGGCAGGGTGCCGGAACATAGACTTCTATCCCCTGAAACTTGTCTGCGATGGTGGCGGAGCTATGGAACTTTTCATGGGCGGAGGCTAATTAATTTAGGGTTTTCGTGTCAGGGGCTTCTTATAGGCGGAAGGGCGAGGTCCGTGTACGCCAGGGGGCCCCACACCACCCCATGGCGCGGCCAGGGCTGGGTCGTTCCAAAGCATGGTGCGGCCCCTCTCTGGCCCTCCCCCATCTCTGCTCTGGACTCCGTCTTCGTCCCGGAAAAAATAGGAGGTTTGGCTTTTGTTTCGTCCAATTCCGATAATATTTCCTGTACAACTTTTCTGAAATACAAAACAGAAGAAAACAAGGAACTTCCAGTAGCATCATGAATAAACTCAACAATATAACTGTCACATAAAGCATTCTTATTAAGAGCCACATGCATAAAATAATTATTACTCTTCACATAAGCATAGTCATTTTTATTAATTGTAGTGGGAGAAAATTCAACAAAATAGCTACCATTATTATTCTCATCACCATAATCATCAAATATAGGAGGCATATTGTAATTTTAATTAATTTTCTCCTCAATAGTAGGTGGACTGAAAATAACATAATCATCATTGTAATCATCATATATTGGAGGCATAGAATCATCATAGCAAATCTCCTCCTCCAAAGCTGGGAAACTAAAAAGATCATTTTCATAAAAACTAGCTTCCCCAAGCTTAGACTTTTCCATAGAATTAGCAATAATGGTGTTCAAAGAATTCATACTAATAACATTGCTACTAGCATGCAAGTAAAGTTTCATAGGTTTTTTATTTTTCTCTTCAAACACTTCATGCCCTAACTCAAGATAAATACTATAAAGCTCTCTAATTTTGTTGTTGTTTTCCATTAAGCCTAACTAGTGAAAATAAAAACAAGAAACAAAAAGATATAATTGCAAAATCTAAAGGAAATAACTTCGAGCACTCACCAGCAACTAAAAGACTTAGTAGCCAGAGAATGTGAGTACCTTTTACCTTACCTCCCCGGCAACGATGCCAGAAAAGAGCTTGATGTCTACGCACGCTTCTATTCTTGTAGATATTGTTGGGCCTCCGAGTGCAGAGGTTTGTATAACAGTAGCAAGTTTCCCTTAAGTGGATCACCCAAGGTTTATCAAACTCATGGAGGTAGAGGTCAAAGATATCCCTCTCAAGCAACCCTGCAATTACGATACAAGAAGTCTCTTCTTGTCATTTTGTCACCGTTGGCAACGGCCAGACCGTGCCCATCTGTTCTTCTGGTCACACTAGTTTTCGTTCTCCTTTTGGGCATATCTTTAAAATCAACCATGTTTTTCTTGTTCCACACTTAATTCAAAATTTTCTTTTTATTCGCAAGTTCACACGTTGAATCTGACATTGCTTTTTAGCAAAGTCTTGTTTCTGTCAGTTTTCGTAGAAAAAATCGGGAAAAAATACCAGGGGAGATTTTCACCAAAACAAGGGAAATAGAGCTTTGGAATTGCATGAGAGGGGCCCCGAGGCCCAAAAGGCACCTGGTGGCGCGCCCATCACCATAGGACGCGCCACCCAGGCCCTTTTGGCCCATGATGTAAATGGGTATCTGTGAAAAAGCATCGAGCTGATGGTACTATTGAGAAGTACAAAGCTCGGCTTGTGGCTAAAGGCAATAACCATAAGGAAGGTGAAGATTTCTTCAATACCTACTCACCTATGGCGAGATTGACTGTAATTTGAGTACTACTGTCATTGGCTAGCTCACACGGTCTTCTCGTTCATCAAATGGATGTTAAGACGGCTTTCCTAATGGTTTTGTACTAGAAGGTCAAGTGAAAAAGGTGTGTAAGTTAAAGAAAACTTTGTATGTCCTCAAACAAGCGCCCAAACAATGGCATGATAAGTTTCAAAGGACTTTGACATATGTGGGCTTTGTTCCTAATGAAGCCGACAAATATGTGTACTACCCCCATGGTGGGGATGAGGAAGTTGTCTTATCATTTGAGACACTCTCAAATCATTGGTTCGCTCATGCACTTAATTGCGTTATGAGGCCTCACATCTCGTTTGTTGTGAGAAAACTTAGCCGGTTTGTGGTCAAACCAGGAGATGATCATTGGCATGCTCTTAAGAGAGTGATGCGCCATCTAAAGAAAACCATGAGCTATGGAATTCATTATAGTGGGTATCCAAGAGGACTTGAAGGGTGATTCCAATTGGATTTCAGATAATGATGAGATGAAGGTCACACATGGGTGTGTATTCACTCTTGGTGGTGGTGCTGTTTTATGGAAGTCTTGCAAGCATACCATCTTAACGATGTCAACAATGGAAGCATAACTCACATCATTAGATACAACTAATGTCGAATCGGAATGACTTCGTGAGCTCTTGACTGACTTGCCTATGGTTGAAAAACCAATACCATCAAAGCATGTTAAGAGGAGATTGTCAAAGTGAAGAGTTCTAAGGATAATATGAAGAGTTCAAAGCATGTTAAGAGGAGATTGTCAAAGTGAAGAGTTCTAAGGATAACTAGACCATGGAAGCGCGCGTTACCGCGCCCGTCTATGTCCAGATAAGTGTTATTGAATATGTGAGAGAGAAAAAATGGTAAAAGACAAAAAAAAAATCTGGCAAAGTCTAAACAACAAGTGGCTCGGATCCTGTAAGAAAAAATCAACGTTTTAGTCTAACATGCAAAGATTTCGCATGAGCGCTTCAAAAGGGATCACAGCGATGTTACGTACAGCTGCTCGTGATATTTAAATTAATTAATTTTTCAAAGCTGATGATACCATGACATCTCACAAAACCAGAGTATGGCTGTCGTTTTATCTTACTTCATTGACACAACCTTAAACATGCCCACATGGCCACATGCTACTTCATGCCGTCTGTTCACACGATCGACCTTGCTATTTAGTCAAAGAGCCCTGAAGACTAACTTGAGGTCCACCCGGCTCCTCTAGGATCTCCTGCAATTACATGTATGACTGATATCTTTCAAACCATTGTATTTGTTTTTCATTTTTGAGGGATACTCACCCAAATGGTTCTTTGTTTTTAGGGGGGAGGGGAAATCTATGTGATTTGTTGACAAAATATGACAATACAACTTGTGCTCTTATTTTACAGCCAACTACTGCAAATAATTAACTCGCAGTAAAAGCCGTGGGAAAAGATGCAATAGGCCTAGTTGTTTCACGGAACTTTTCCTTTATCTTTTGAATGAACAGAGGGAAAATGGTAAGTAGTAACCCAGAGAGAAAATTTCAAAGATCATAGAACTAAAGATTTGGTAAAAAAGTGTGTGATATTGTTTTCGTCAATGTAGTATCGAACAATAAAGCTGCAGTGCACATATATCATGATCTACACAATCCTTACACTGTTATGGGACATATATATCGAGGAGATTCAAGTCATATGCATTTTCCTGATCGAAGTTCTATGAATATCTATTATCAGTGAGATCATAAATGACAAGACTGAGTAAGGTTCATAACCATCCTTAATGTAATGAACTATGTATGATAGTCAAATTTGTTTAGACATACAAACTCTACATTATAGAAATATTATGGTCCCCTAATGCTAGAGTGTGCCATTAATAAAATTTACAGAGTTTAAGATTAAAAATATCCAACAATCAATTACATTCAAGATGGTACGTACAAATGAATAAAAGCTCTGTGATGCTCATTTTTTTGGGAAATCCTGTTGATTGTTCCAAATTGGCAGGAGCCTTGACCGAGAAACCAAGCATGGTTGAAGAAATATGAGGATAATAATAATAGTACAACTAACACAAGATAATTGCACCATAATTATTACAAATAGGCTAAATGGACTTCGAGAGGATGGCCACGTTTTTTATCTAGAAGTTCATGAATATGAGAAGTGTATATAACAAAGTGTCAATTAATTAGTGCTACCGTGAGGAACTGCACTGGTAGCTCGATACCGCTGATTGCTTAGAGTTGTTCAAAACTATTGTTTATATCATTATATGCAGCATGCCATCAAAGGAATATAACAAACAATATCTAGAAGGATACAAAACGAATTTTAAAACAACAACTTAATTTGATGATGACACTTGGTAATAGTATTCAACATCTTCATGAGCATACCTCAGTAGCACCAGGTGCATTTCCAATAAGCACATGCCACTTGTCCGCTGGATCATGCAAGTAACTGATAATATAATGAATGGATCACCTTGAAATTAAAATGTTAAGAAGAGCCTCCTCCGTAGCTATTCTTAGCAGTAGCATCTAATGAAGTGGAGCATACCTCTGGAAGATATATATAAAATGTGTGCGACAATGCTTTTAATGGATCATACCTTTTTACCCTGAAGGCTAGCTTCACAAAGAAACAAGAAGATAATAATAATATAACAAACACCATATGAAGCTAGTAATGTGAAGACATGCATTGATGCATACCATATTCATTGTCTACATTCTGTCTATAAGAGCTTAGAGTGCCATATGCAGATATGCCTTTTCAAGTACATTGTTATCTGTACTGCTGAGCACAGGTAAATACTACATATTGCAATTAAATGAGATGTGAGTAGGTAGTAAATTATGGGATCTAAAACGCCGGCAATCACACTAATATTTGAATGAGATACTTTATCAGGAAAAAAGATCCTTCTTCTACGGTGGCTACGGGAAAGCTGACAACCATAATATCCATCTTCTATACCAATAATTGTAGTCACCAGGAATCCTGACCCTTCCAATACTACATCTTCATCTTCTTAGTTCAGCCATCATAAGGAGCACGAACCCTCCAGGACTGAGGTGCAGAATAAACAGATCTGACATACAAAATGTGATTTATGGTCACCTTTTTTTTTAACAATTGCACTTAGATCTTACCTTCCACCACTCAGATCCAAAATCAGCCAATATGCAATTAAGAAACTAAATGTCATGCCCAAGTACTTTTACTGCCTATGCTTGGATGTCCACCATTGCCTATCGATAAATAGAGTAACAACGATATTCTCCCTGGAGATTACCACGCCTGTTAGTATAAATAAAAAATAAGTCACCATTAGCATTAGAGAATGCAGATAAGAATCAGGCTTCTGAACGGAGAAACTGGAAATGGGAAAAGATATTGGGGGAGAGAAGAAGAGCAATGGATCGGATACCATAGAGATGAATGGTGTTCACAGGAATACCGTTGAATTCGAATAGGCCGCTAGGGATATAGATTGGCGCTATGGTGAGGGCTACGAAGAGGTGAAAGCGAACCCATTCATCTTCTCCTCGGCTCTCCTCATCCTGGTCGCGAAGGAAAGGGACCTGGCCCTACCGTCGCCCTTTAGGGTTGCTTCCATGAGCACCACCGTTCCGCGGGGCAGATGAGGGAGATCGGAAGCACATCAAGGCTAGCAGGGGAGAGGAAGAAGCGAGACCTTTCATGTCGCCTTGAAGACAGGCAGTCGAGCGCCGTCCGCCACGGGCCGCGGCAGACGTCGAGGCACCAAATAGAACATGGGACCAGAGAATATGTTGGGTCGGGCTTGTTGGATGGTAGATGGCCCGATTCATGCGGATGTACCTAGGTCGGTCTGCAGAATAGCAGCCCATTAATGTTTTGGGCTGCCTTATTAAACGCTGGGACATGCGTGGTATAGCGGATGAAAACGCCCAGAGACGCACGAGGTGGGATGCCGTAGTAATCTAGAGCGTTAACGAACTAAATCGGACGGTTAAGGACGCCAAAACGATGTGGAGGCTCCTAGGTAGGCTAGTTATACTGTTAACTAATATGAAGAGTTCAAAGCATGTTAAGAGGAGATTGTCAAAGTGAATAGTTCTAACGATAATATGAAGAGTTCAAAGCATGTTCAGAGGAGATTGAAGTCCGTCATAAAACTGAAAAACTCCGGAGTGATGATAGCATTGGATTATGTTCAAAATGCTATGAATTTGTCAGATCCTTTCACAAAAGGACTATCAAGAAACACGATAGACCTTGCATCGAGGGAGATGAGTTTGAGACCCACATGAGTTGCCGAGGGGGTGATTCAACCTATGTGATCAGAGATCACGTGAATTAGGAAGTGGAAAACAAACCGGAGCAACAGAGTTGAGAGAAACTCTGTACTTCCACTCCGCTGCTTATGCAA
Source organism: Lolium perenne (assembly GCF_019359855.2). Lineage (NCBI taxonomy): Eukaryota > Viridiplantae > Streptophyta > Magnoliopsida > Poales > Poaceae > Lolium > Lolium perenne. The sequence continues at coordinate 197,556,390 of NC_067245.2, forward strand.
AACTCTCACAGTTACTGTAAGACAGGTTGACTATATCCTAATGTGTTCTGTGCGGCTTTTGATGAGTGGAGAGTGGGCGATCTTTAAAGAACACACCTATATGAGTAACACTGATGGGCACAGTGCGGGAGATTTGAACGAATCTCCAGTAAGCTCATGAAGGGCTGAGAAGTATGACTTATAAGCTCCACCCGAGAGGAAGCCTATAACAGTCTTGTACCTATGTTGTACTCGACGGACATCCTGCGCGTGGCCCCAGCTGAGATTGAGCTCGTCTCCTCCTTCGAATTCCTGCGACGTCACCTTTGTGGAGTTCGAGCTCGAGCATGTCCTAGAAGAGTGAGTGGAAGGAGGACGAAGGGGCGCGGAGAGTGCGACCAAAGTGGGAGGATGACGGAGGGAAGAGGGCGTGAAGGTCCTCCTTCCTTGGCCCCATCGATGGTGGACAGCGGGGAGGACGGACACGAAGATGAGACTTTCAATTTAAAAATTTAGGCTAGATTTAGAACGTTCTAGGAGTATTAGGAATTCATTTGGAAAAATGAATTTGTGCTAGAGTCGAACACACCGGAACAGAGGGAGATTAGTTCGGGAACGATACGATTCAGTCGACGGGTAGAGGCAGGGTAGGCCTAGCCCGCCCACTCGTCCCAAATAGTATGCCCAAACCCCTCTCCGGTCAATCCGCTCTGCCCTAAGGGCATGTACAATGGTTGATAAGACGGTCTTATCTTATGCCTTTTGATATGACAACAAAACATGGTATACAATGGATTATTTTTTAGTCTTATCTTTAGCCTCGTGTATTCCTAAAAATATGGTGAGACATATTGTGCTAAGAGATCTCTTAGCCAAGAGAAGGCAAAGATCTTTTTTTGTTTCTCTCTCCTCCAACTCAGCAATTATCTTATGTGGCATTCCTAAGATAAGACTAAGATAAAACCATTGTACATGCCCTAATCCAGCCGAGCTCCGCCGGCCGCCGCACGCCTCTCTGTATTTTCTTTTTCGCGAGTCGAGACCATGCTCGAAGTCGAATCTCCGGTGTCCTTTCCATGCTGGTCACCGGGCCAGATCAAGGAGGCGCCCAAGCCCAAGCTACTGTCGCCGAATTCATCGCGTCTCCTACCTCAGAGCTCCAGAAGCTACCGCGGGAGTCGCGTTCCGGCCATCGATCCGCCACATGGGTCAGGTCGCGTTGCCGCCGTTCCTCGCGCACCTCGGCCCGTCGACCCGAATCAAGGTCCCGTTTTGGCCGAGTCGCGTCCTCCCGCATCTGGACCCCGGCGGCCGCCTTCCATCAGGATCGATGGGTCACGGTCACGTCGTCCCGCACCTCCTCCTCCTCCACCCCGATCCATCCACGACCACGATTCCGGGTCATCTCGACTCCCCCCTGGGTCAATCAACGCGTGTCGTCCCGCGGATCGACCAACTCGCGTCGACGATCCCGGATCAGATTGCCATCACTCGCGTCCTCCCGCATCTGGACCCCGGCACTCTGCCCGGATCGATGGGTCACGGCGTCCCGCACCTCCACCCCGATCCATCCACGACCACGATCCCGGGTTAGGTCGACTCCCTCTTCGGCCAATCGACGCTTGTCTTCCCGCAGCTCGACCCCGGCCATCAACTCGCGTCCACAATTCCGGGTCACCACGATCCATCGAGAATACTGGGTCAGATAACCTTCACCATCCCACCATCGACTCGCGTCCTTGCGCACCTCGACTCCGCACCTCGATCAATCCGAGGCCCCCACGTCTTGCCGCACCTCGACCATCCAATGGTGCTTCTGGCTCTTGTAAGTCATCTCCTCCTGTCAACAAGCAGCTAGAAGAAGCGGATAATGAAATTGAAAAGCTCAACAAGTTGTGCTTGGGAGAAGATATCTCCTATGAGGAGTACTGCAGTTTCCTTGAACAGCTGCCTGAGAAGCCTGACATTGACATTTTGACTAAACTTGATGCTCTTCAGCTCAAGGAGCTTCACTCTGCACATGAGTTGTACCGCAAGTCTTACCAGGTTAATTCCCATCATCTACTTTCATACACTGTCTATGCTGGTTTCGTATACCTATACCCTGTTTATAGTTTAACATCTAATTACCAATCTCATTTTCTCTAGTTGTCACAACAAGTGACTAAAGAGGATTACCCCCCTAGCCGTCTCGAGGAGAAGAGGCTTTTAAAGCGCCACGAGGAATTAGATTGGTCTTTCCGCCCTGATTACTGCGAAATTGCTGACCTGGAGGACTACCAACGGCTCGTCCCTCGAAATTATGTATGTTTTCTTGGGCAAGATTTACGCATTTTTTTATATATCTTGTTATGCTAGTATGGTAGACCTGTGTTTACCTCACTACCCACTAAAACAACATTTTGGTAAATCAAAATCTCATATAATGGTGATGTACTTGAACCTTGCAGAATGTAACACAGCCGTTTCAGTTTCATGCTAGCTGCAGTTGTCACCTTGAATTTTGTGATCCATATTGTTATCATGATTTTGTAAGCCGGGAATTGATTGGAAAATCCAAGGAGCTCACAGGAGCAACATCCACATGCCTTAGACCCACCTCTGGATCATTTGCCTGCAGATTTATCATGTCACTCTATTTTCTTGTATACAACATATAGAAGCGAGAATGGACTTTCGTAGCTCGGGCTACATGTAGGCAACTTTTTGAACCTATGAAAATTTCATTTTAAACATGTTAAAAAATTTCGAAAAAAATATGTAGACGTAGAGGATGTTGAAATTTATAGGTGTGTAAATTTTCAGATTGAAATATGTTGTATTTTATAGGAGTGTAAAACTAGGCTACATGTAGCCCGGCTACATTTGATGTTTCCGATATAGAAGCTTGTATCTCAATGTATTCACTGTCCATTTTGGCTCTTCACCTGGCCCACCTACCAATAATTAAATGTACCATTCTCAGCTGCTGGCTTCTCTCGACTTCCATGGCTCTACTATTCTTCACACGCAGCTTTAATTGGTGCCCTCTTCTTCTCATCTGTTGCTTTACAGTCTATGTTGAGACACCAATCCCTCAGATCCTCCAAAGTGCACCTTTATGTTCCAAGTTTTTCAATTAGATAAATGGCTTCTTTTTTCAAGATCTGCACACACATCTCTCTGTCTTTCCTGTAGTAGTCAATGCGCGACATTGGCTTTAGCTGTTTCTCGGTCACTAAAGAGGAGTCTAGCACCTTCGTGAACAAGGTGCCAGATCTCAAGCAGAATTCCCATGGTTTTGGTTCAACGCACCATCCATTACAGAAATTCGACACGCATGACGTAAGCCCTCTAACAGAAAACTACAATTTCCACTGTGCTTCAATCCTTAGGTACCCAGTAGCTGTGAGTTACTTTCCCATCTGTCATCTGTGCGCAATAAACGGATCATCGTCGCATACTCATTGTGACAATAAGTGTTGTTCAACTTTGGCTTGCCTCTTAAGCAATTCAGCTTCTCCACGCCAATTGGCCTCAGTCACTAAAGAGGAGTCGAGCACCTTCATGAACAAGGCGCCAGATCTCAAGCAGAACTCCCATGGTTTTGGTTCCACAGACCATCTTTCATAGAAATTTGACACGCATGACGCAGGCCCTTCTTACAGCAAACTAAAATTTCTAGTGTGCTTCAATCCTTAAGTAGCCAGTCTAATAAACGGATCATCGCAACACACTCACTATGACAATAAATGTTGTTCAATTTGGCTTGCCTCTTAAGCAATTCATCTTGTTATAAATTTCATATTTAACTACTCCCTCCGTTCATAAAAGGATGTCTCAACTTTGTCTAAATTTGGATGTATCTAGACCCGATTTAGTATATAGATACATCCAAATTTTGAGGAAGTTGAAACATCCTTTTATGGATGAAGGAGGGAGTATTAAGTTAGACAACATGTTTTTATTTACTTACAGATCAATTGCAAAGCAACTCTTGCATCTACTGATCCTCTTGCATTTTTTATGCTCTCGCTGTACATAGATAAGAAAACCACACCTCCACACGGATATAGATTAATATTAATCATAAGATTCGATTATAGTAATCATAAGATTTGCCAAGGGAGTTGAAAGTTAGGCTCAGTGTCAGCATTGCTTAAGTATTTCTCTCTCTACAATACCACAATTCTGTTTCGTGATATAACTTTTAAGTTAACACTGAATCTATCTTAACACAACTATAATTCATTCTTGATATATATTGATACATATTATAAACTACATTCGTTCCGACGAACAAGTCGTATAAATTTAGTCAAAAGTTGAACCTTACTAAGTTTGACCAAATATATAGAAAAATATCAATATCTGCAATACTAAATAAATACATTATGAAAAATATTTTGTGGTGAACCTATTGATATTTACTTGGTATCTTAAATGTTCATATTTTTGTCTAAAACTTTTGCCAAACATATAGATGTCGTTGACTTTTAATTAAATGTATATGCTTTAGTTATTGGAACAGAGAGAGTATCAGCTTAGGACAGGACGATCTATCTGAAATAGTTTGGCCTAACATAACTATTTCTCAAGATGTTAAATTTAGCCAATGGAAAGTCGTGATAACAATCTAATTATTCAATCTGCACTGCGTGTGTTTCCCACTAAAATAAATAAATTAATAGTATCATGGTTCAGTTATTGACTTGCAAATCCAGCTGGTGTTTTCTCTCTGAATCTTTATCATATTAGGAGTACGAACACCGTCGATTGGTCTATGAGTTGCAGGATCCATAATACCTTGATGAGTGTTTTCATTGGACGGCTATTCCATCTTTTTTAGGGACGATTATCCCTATTTTTTATGGACGGTTCTCCCTCTTCCACATGCACCGTCTTCAATAGCTGGCACTCTTGCCCATGTATCAGTGAACTTTATATGGAGCAATGATGGTCCACAAAATCATCCTGGACACTGCAATGAAATTGATCGCTTTGTGAGAAATCCTTTATAAATACCAGACCCAAAAGCGAAGAAATCACAGATCTGAAAAGGCACGGTTAGCAAAACCTACCTAATTTCACAAGAACAGCTTGGTACCATGGCAAAATCTCCGTCTAGCTTTGAATGGAGTCAGGAGGTTGAGGGAGGATGAACAAAGTGGAGTATTGAGCTCCTGCCTTCGTATCCTCGTAACCATACAAACGATAGTGATCGATTCACCAGGATTGTACAAACTAACACACACCGACAGACTTTTCTTCGAATTATATTCTGTAGGACTATTGCAATTACGAGTTTCACTACCCTTTCAATGTATAACGTCAGGTATTTAAACTGTATTAATCCAAACCCATTCCCTAATAATTTGAGACGATTGGTACAGATTACGGCTTCTAGGACACAGAGGGGCCAATAATCCCTGTCCATGAAGTGATAACCATCAATCTCTTGTGACAAACAGGCCAGTTTGACTAAATTTAATGCGCACACAGGACAATCCTGTTTCGTTTTTTTATGTGCTCACTACCTTGTTATGTTCATGATGAAACAGGGAAATTGTTCCTAGTTTTTACTATCAAAGTAGATTTTTTCTGATATTTTCATATCCACTTATTATGAAATACATGTTTGCTGCTCATTTACCAGAACTTGTTTAAAATGTTCAAGTTTGATATTCATTCTACTTTACTGATGATTTTCTCTCTTTTCGATATAGGGTGGTTATGAGTATGTAAAATGGGATGAGTACCACACGGATTTTCATAGCTATGAGATTGAACAAGAATATATCAAATATTGTGAAAAAATGTCAAAGGAACTTAAGGTATGCACATTATATATGAAAAAGTTACTCAGATGTTGAATTTTCCACACGGATTTTCATAGCTATGAGATTGAACAAGAATATATCAAATATTGTGAAAAAATGTCAAAGGAACTTAAGGTATGCACATTAGATATGAAAAAGTTTACTCAGATGTTGAATTTTCCGTGTTAACAATTTTTTTCAATATGACAGTGGATGGAAGCTTATGTGCCAAACAAGTCTCCATCTCTCAAGGTAAGTATGATTACTAAAAGTGTAGAGTGCCAATATGTCAATATGTACTATAGCACCATTATAATTTCTTTATATCAGTGGGGAAGAATTGTGACAAGAGGAACTTACCAAGCAATCAAGATCGCTACTGGCTTCTCCAAGATAACTCCTGATTTAGCCTTTTCTGGCTTCTACGTAGGGTCCCTCACACACTTGTTAATTTAATTTAGTTGTTTTTATATTTAACAATTACATTCTTCTGATTCAGGAGTGGTTAGATAGCATGACATTTGATGTTTGTTACTGCAACGAGTTCGATGGTGTCTACTACGAGATTTGGCAGCGGTACACCAATGAGGTTAGCACTGTACCCTGGTCTTCTGAACAACCAAGCAAAGATTGGATTGAGATATCTCTTGTGTTTTGATGCTTCATAATGCACGTTCTTTTTCTTTCCTTGAACAATTCTCAGAAGAAATTCGGAGATGCTTTGGATGAAGTCTATAAACTTAATAGGTTCCCGTTACGCCAAGACATAATGAGATGTGCACTGGAGGATGACAAGTTCTGCTCCGACTTCGAAGAGGAGGTAAATTGTGTTTCTTTGCATATGTTTTGCAAATTCAACCTGTTATTCTCGTGGTTATGTGTTTTCAATGCTTATCTTTTTATTCCTTTTCTTTTTTCAGTTTTTTGCTTGCACAACTTGCCTCAAAGAAGTAAGTATGATTCTGTTTGTCTGACCCTCCTAAGTGCAATCCATCGGAATATTGTTCTCACATCTCTGATGCCATTCCTAACTATAGTTTACAGAGGATAAAGCCAATGTTACAGAGGAAAAAGCCAGGGAGTTGATTACAGAGGCACTTAGAAAGGAGGTACATCAGTGTTCAATCACATCTCCATGCATGTTCCAACTATTGTTCATGTTACTAAACTTCCTTTTATTTCCGATGCAGAAACCAAAGTTCTATGAGGAGTATTGTAGAAAGAAGATCAACATTGCCCGAGCCATTGGGTTAGTGTCAAGTTAGATATACAACGGGGCTTATAGCGTCATGCATAAGAATAAGATTCCAGCATTTATTTGTGAGATCTCCCTATACACAAGTGAATGCTTTACTTTTTGATTCTAACCTGCTAATTTGTGCATGCAAATTGCTTATATCGTGATGCGGCATAATAAGATGACAGCAATCATTTTCAGATTTTCCTATACACAAGTGAATGCAAATTAATTTACTATGTGTAGAGATTTCGTTGTATTAAACTATTATTAATACTCCCTCCGTTCCTTTCTATAGTGTCTATAGTTTTTTGGCACGGAAATTAGCGTGAGAGTATACACAAGACCCCTTGGCTGAACGATTTGAAATCAGACTAAAATTAGAGAAATCGATAACTTCCTAACTTACCGTAACAAATCCCACAAATCTGTCTGATTGACTCTCCATATATGTGCAGTCAGGTTTAATTAAGGAAAGAAAAATATTGCTTTCTAAATCTAAACAATCCTTGAGGCCATGCATTAGGAATCTCAATTAATTGTTTCCTATTTTGTATGAATTTTTTTTCATGCATGTCATATGGGAGTTAACCGGTGAAGGGGGTAATTGAAAAAAACCAAGCTACAACCTTATATTGTGAAATAAATGCCAAAAATCTATAAGCACTACAGAATGAAACGGAGGGAGTATTATTTTCGAGTTTGGATATAAGAGTATGGAGCCTTTCGTATATGCATTGAAAGTACTTGTAAGCCTTAAATGGTTTAGGATAATGGAGTGTAGTATGTAATTTGTTTGTTCCCAATGGTTCTCTGTAGTGACTGGCTGGCTGCTATTTGCCCTGATAGGTCCAGTTGCTTGCCTAGGTTTAAGGATGGCAATGGAGCGGGTTTGGACGGATATAGTAAAACCAGATCCATGCTCAAATCCATCAGTCTCGCTCTGCCCCGCCCACGAAATTATCCATGGGCATGGATGTCGCCTCAAATCCAAATCCGATGGATACCTGGATATCCATGGATATCCATGCCCATAAAATATGAGTACCATTTCAGCAATATTTCACTTGCATTTCATAAAAAATAAGCTAACATGAATATTTTGGCAGCATTTCGACATTATTTCAGTAGCATTTCAGCCGTAATTATGTCGATAATTCATAGGAATATCAAAGCAAAAATATATCACATCACGGAGGAGGCGGAGCAGTCAACGAAGATCCACAGTCAATGCGGCCGGCGGAAGCCCTACCAGCACAAGGCGGTTTCGTGATTATTTAGAGTATAAAATCATTAAGGCTTAAATTAAGGGTTTGGTGATTTGGGCCTAAAAAGGACAGCCAATCGTAGGTAAAATTGCATGTGTCACTGACATGTGGGTCCCACATGTCAGTTGGATATCCATAGAATATCCATGGAGCAAAAGCTCTACCCGTGCCCGCTCCATGAATTATCGAATATCCGCCCCATGAAATCCGTGGACACAATCAACCCTCCATACCCGTGCCCGACGGGTCGAATATCCGTGGATACTCGGATCCGTGGATAAAATTGCCATCGTGACCTAGGTTGCACTATTTAGATCAAGATTTCGTCGTTCTATTTGGATACCACCGATTTTCTCTGACTGCTTTGCCAAGGCTGCACTTTCTCACTGCTACTAGATGGTCCAAGCGCGCTATGTTGTGCTGTCCTTCGATATTAGCAATTTGGTTCTCTCGCGTCAGTGTTGGTGTGTCGTCGTGGTCGTGGTTCTGTCTCTTTGGCTGATACCACCGGGGAGAAAATGCACTGAAAGTGCCATAACAATGTTGATCCGTCTTTGAAGCTTCTAATCGGTCACATGAGAGGGAACAGTATACCCCTGGATCAGGTGTATGGTGTGATGTGTGATATGCACGGAGGCGCTTCTAATCTTGCTTTCAGAAAGCGGACATTAAAGAGTACTTGTTCAGCGATAGCTCATGAGGCTAGTCAAGGCGATATTAACAAATTGATGGCACTGTCAGGGGGTGTCCAGCCTGCGAAAGATGCCCTGTTTGGTAGGAAGAGGGGTAGGGATACAGTTTGGTTTTCACGTTGCAAACATTTTCGGCAATTAGCTAAACGGGGTTGAAACTAGGTATAAAACGCTTATCAGGATGAGTGCTATTGCTGTTATAGGTCGCTTTGGCTATGTAGAAATGACAAGGTTTTTAATGATAAGAATTTTTCTCTTTTGCAGGTTGTTTACCGCGCTACGGCTTTGCTCCGTTCATGGTCGCCACTCCAGCGTTTGGAGGATCGTGACCTTTGTACGGAGGTGTCTACACGATTAGAGAACACGGCGAAGGAGTTTATTTCCCAACATGGGTGGCAGCATAATAGGTGTCTTCAGGCTTTTTAGGCTGTGCCGGATTATCTAGCGTTTATCTTTCTATCGACTGTGTACTCCTTTGTTTGATCTTTTTGATACTTTGAACGGCTGTGTGCATCTTAGTTATGCAGAGACTGGGTATGAAGCGCCCTTTTTCGAAAAATGAATAAGTACACTCATACAACAACACCTAGCTTGGGTTTAAGACGTATCCGTTCATTCAGTACTTAGATATAGAAATTTGAAAATATTGTACAAGTACCTACGTCTAATCTAGGTTAACCGCACCTTCGTTATAAGGATATCGGTAATTTGAATATATCTCCAACATTTACGAGTTGAAATGTTTGATGCGGGAAACAAAACTAAAGAAAGGCACATGTATTAGGTACATTAGCATCTACCTTAGGTATATATCGAACCTGCTAACAGATCTTACGGTACAATTCATCTTGTCCACGTCGTTTTCAATCCGTACCTTCGTGATAGGGTTCATACATAGAAAAAACTAGTTTGACTTGGGCATATACAAGCACTTAGGTTGAGGTAACCAATAACTCCAGTATAACCGTTTCAAAAAAAAAAAAAAAAAAACTCCAGTATATGGCTTCCGGTTTTAACTTATATCGGAATACTCGTTGATGTGGATCAACGTGATCCAAGGGGTTGTAGACCCAATCTTTCACGGAGATCAGTAGCAACAACGATAAGTAACACGACTTATGATCTAGACGATGCTTACGCGAACAACAAGCAAACCCTTCTCGGCGAGAGAATTTACTTGAACGGTTCTAGACGAACCACGTAACAATTAGAAGCACGACGCCTCCAATCCAACGCATGGAAACAACTTCGGTGGATCTGAACGGATACACACAGGAAGTTTCACCCTCGGCGCGACGGCCAAAACACACTCGTGTTTGAACTCATAAAATTCAACCTAAAAATTACAAAGGACTCAACTTGGCTTTATATAGAGCTGAACTAACTTTAAAAAACAAGGGACAAAATAACCTATCTCTACTCTCGGCTAAGAAACGACCCCAAATATTTTAAGGAAATAAACAAACCGAGTCCAAAAATTGTCCAATGTTTCAGCGTGGTGCATCTTCCTTTTCTCTTCATTTGCAGGTGGGCCATCTAGCTTCTTTCAAAGACACCAAATCCCACACCAAATAACATTTATATATATTTTCCTTACGGGGTGAAAGGACGAGATGTCGCCTAGAGGAGGGGTGAATAGACGTTTTAAAAATTATTACGGATTTATCTTATAAGAATACGAAATTAAACTAACGTTTATTTTACAAGCACAAACCCTAAATATGCCAGGCTCGACTAAGTGCAACAACAACAACTAAGATAATCAAGATAGGCACAAGATATATGTAGCACAAGTGATAGCAAGATATATGTACTTCAAACATGATGGCTATCACAAGGAAAGTAAACTCGGGTATAAAAATAACCGAGGCACGCGGAGACGAAGATGTATTTCAGTGTTTCCACACACAAGGTGAGGTACGTCACGTTGGAGAGATACGGGATACCACGAAGGTCTCCCAAACGCCACGAAGGCTCACCTTCTTCTCCAAGCCAATACCACGAAGGACAAAGAACTTTCCCTTATGGCTAGTTTTTTCTCTACTCCGGAGATGGCTGATACGCGTGAAGCACACGTCCGTTGGGAACCCCAAGAGGAAGGTGTGATGCGTACAGCAGCAAGTTTTCCCTCAGTAAGAAACCAAGGTTATCGAACCAGTAGGAGTCAAGGATCACGTGAAGGTTGTTGGTGGCGGAGTGTAGTGCGGCGCAACACCAGGGATTCCGGCGCCAACGTGGAACCTGCACAACACAATCAAAGTACTTTTCCCCAACGTAACAGTGAGGTTGTCAATCTCACCGGCTTGCTGTAAACAAAGGATTAGATGTATAGTGTGGAAGATGATGTTTGTTTGCGAAGAACAGTAAAGAACAAGTATTGCAGTAGATTGTATTTTAGATGTAAAAAAATGGACCGGGGTCCACAGTTCACTAGTGGTGTCTCTCCAATAAGAAATAGCATGTTGGGTGAACAAATTACAGTTGGGCAATTGACAAATAGAGAGGGCATAACAATGCACATACATTTCACGATGACTACTATGAGATTTAATCAGCGATAAAGTACATAGACCGCTATCCAGCATGCATCTATGCCTAAAAAGTCCACCTTCGGGTTAGCATCCGCACCCCTTCCAGTATTAAGTTGCAAACAACAGACAATTGCATTAAGTATGGTGCGTAATGTAATCAATACAAATATCCTTAGACAAAGCATCGATGTTTTATCCCTAGTGGCAACAACACATCCACAACCTTAGAACTTTCTGTCACTGTCCCACATTCAATGGAGGCATGAACCCACTATCGAGCATAAATACTCCCTCTTGGAGTTACAAGTATCAACTTGGCTAGAGCCTCTACTAGCAATGGAGAGCATGCAAGAACATAAACAAAACATATATGATAGATTGATAATCAACTTGACATAGTATTCCATATTCATCGGATCCCAACAAACACAACATGTAGCATTACAAATAGATGATCTTGATCATGATAGGCAGCTCACAATATCTAACATGATAGCACAATGAGGAGAAGACAACCATCTAGCTACTGCTATGGACCCATAGTCCAAGGATGAACTACTCACACATCAATCCGGAGGCGATCATGGTGATGAAGAGTCCTCCGGGAGATGATTCCCCTCTCTGGCAGGGTGCCAGAGGCGATCTCCTGAATCCCCCGAGATGGGATTGGCGGCGGATGTGTCTCTGGAAGGTTTTCCGTATTGTGGCTCTCGGTACAGGGGTTTTCGCGACGGAGGCTATAAGTAGGCAGAAGGGTAGGGTTGGAGGAGTCACGAGGGGCCCACACACTAGGGCGGCGCGGGCCCCTCCTTGGCCGCGCCGCCTTGGTGTGTCGCCACCTCGTGGTCCCACTTCGTATCCTCTTCGGTCTTCTGGAAGCTCCGTGGAAAAATAAGACCCTGGGCGTTGATTTTGTCCAATTCCGAGAATATTTCCTTTGTAGGATTTCTGAAACCAAAAACAGCAGAAACAAAGAATCGCTCTTCGGCATCTCGTTAATAGGTTAGTGCCGGAAAATGCATATAAATGATGTAAAGTGTGTATAAAACATGTGAGTATCATCATAAAAGTAGCATGGAACATAAGAAATTATAGATACGTTTGAGACGTATCAATGGCAAGCTCCACAACCACTTCACAAGCTCCACGAAGGAGAAACCCGAGCCTCTTAAAATCTTCCACGAAGAGGTCACCGGAGCACCAACCGCCAAGAAAACTAGGAGATCACTCCTCCAAGAGTAACAAGCTCACAATCTCTCACTCGAACTAATCACATTGGAGAGCTTAACAGTATGCAACGATGCAAAGCAAGAACACCAAGACAAGTGCTTAAATCCTTCTCTCTCAAATTCCACCAAAGCAACAAATGCTACGGAGGAACTAGAAAGGAAGAACAAGGTGGAAATCAACAAATGACTTCAAGATCTAGATCCCAAGAGTTCCCCTCACTTAGAGGAGGAATTGATTGGTGGAGGTTGTAGATCTACACCTCCTCTTTCAAATCCCTCAATAATATGCAAGAATCATGTGAGGAATGGGAGGGGAAGCAAACTCAAGAAGGTCAACAATGGTGGTTAAAAACGTGCCTAAGAACCCTGAAAATAATGGGGAAGAAGCCCCTTTTATAGCCCCTCAAAAATATGACTGTTTGGGCCCAAATCGAGCCAACCCGGCGCTGAACCCGGCAGGTACCAGAATTTTTGGTATCCTACCCGGCATGCCGGGCCAGATACCGGGCTGCTCAACAGCAGCACCCGGCTTGCCGAGCCACACGCCGAAAATGCGATAACGCAACAACCACAATTTGCAAAACGAGTATCTGAACTACCACAACTACTTCCTCGTTCTATTTTGATACCTCAACACTTTTCTCTGACCAAAGCAAAGTCAGCTGCTAAAAATTGTAGCGGAAGTTATCTTGTAGGACTTGAGCATCTCCAGTCGTGACCCCCTAAACGGCGCCGAATTGAACGTCGCTCCCGAGCCGCGGCCCCAAACACGTCCCCCAAACTTGTTTTTACATTAAAATAAGAGTTATATACATTTTTGGTACCACAACTTGCACTGGTTAGTACCACAATTTGCAAAACGAGCATCAGAAGTACCATAACTTGCACCGAGCGAGCAAATAGGTCCACGACCAATCAGAAGCGGACATGTGACATTGTGATTTTTGCGAAAAAGCATCCTTTATATTTTTCTCTTGCAAATGTGACCTTGTTGCTTTTTTACATGCGGTCCCAGAACTCGCTACCTGGAGCTATCTCAAAAACAAGGTTGCCACCGAGACAGACAACACTTACATGAAATGTTGTCGGACTTCACTATATTACACGATTGCTGGACCGGCGTGGGCATGCATCCCCAAATAGGCTTAAATACATGTATAGAGGATATTCATCGTTCTAACTTCTAACAAACTAAGCTAGTATATCTTCTCCAAGCACGTGAATAGCAATAACCCGAGCTATGTACACTACGTGATAGGATGTTAACGTTGTGAAGACTTGTTGAAAGCACGTCTGTTGCGTTTGCTGATAGTCCGTGTTGGAGATATGCCCAAGAGGCAATAATAAATGGTTATTATAATATATCTTTGTGTTTATGATAATGTTTACATACCATGCTATAATTGTATTAACCGAAACATTGATACATGTGTGTTATGTAAACAACAAGGAGTCCCTAGTAAGCCTCTTGTATAACTAGCTTGTTGATTAATAGATGATCATAGTTTCATGATCATGAACATTGGATGTTATTAATAACAAGGTTATGTCATTATGTGAATGATGTAATGGACACACCCAATTAAGCGTAGCATAAGATCACGTCATTAAGTTATTTGCTATAAGCTTTCGATACATAGTTACCTAGTCCTTCCGACCATGAGATCATGTAAATCACTTATACCGGAAGGGTACCTTGATTACATCAAACGCCACTGCGTAAATGGGTGGTTATAAAGATGGGATTAAGTATCCGGAAAGTATGAGTTGAGGCATATGGATCAACAGTGGGATTTGTCCATCCCGATGACGGATAGATATACTCTGGGCCCTCTCGGTGGAATGTCGTCTAATTAGCTTGCAAGCATATGAATGGTTCATAAAGAGACCACATACCACGGTAGGAGTAAAGAGTACTTGTCAGGAGACGAGGTTGAACAAGGTATAGAGATACCGATGATCAAACCTCGGACAAGTAAAATATCGCGTGACAAAGGGAATCGGTATCGTATGTAAATGGTTCAGTCGATCACTAAAGTCATCGTTGAATATGTGGGAGCCATTATGGATCTCCAGATCCCGCTATTGGTTATTGGTCAGAGAGAGGTCTCAACCATGTCTGCATAGTTCGCGAACCGTAGGGTGACACACTTAAGGTTTGATGTCGTTTAAGTAGATATGGAATATGGAATGGAGTTCAAGATCCCGAGTGGAAAGAGGTCGACGAGAGCGTCAAGGAAGAAGATAAAGAAGAAGTGGAGGAAGAATCGCGTGCGTACCCGCGTGCTACCATCGCAAGCATCGAGGTGGTGGAGAACCCTTTCAGTGCCAAGAGGAGCGCAATAATTCGCACCGGAGGAAAGGTTCCACGTCACTACCTAGCTCCAAAGACATCTTCTCCAGGCACCTACAACCCCTTCCGCAATCTAATTTACAATAGTCAAATTGAAAGGACTCCCAAGGCAGCATTGCCTAGCAATTGGGATATAGATCGTTCTAACACTGCAGGAAGGATGAAGCCTGAAACTGAAGAGTGGGGAAATAACACCAAGAGTTGGGACTCGCCGTCGGACATGCTTCTTAACCGTGTCGAGCACAATTCGGAGATGATCCGCAACCTCATGTACAAGATTGATGAGCTTCAGGAGCTTGTTGAGAAGCTTGTCAAGAATTCATCACCACCACCGCCGAAGGAGTAATTCATCATCGGTATTGGCATCCCCTTGGTTTGTTCCAAGCTTGGGGGAGTGCCGCGGTATCACATCACCACTATCTTTTACTTTTTACTATCAAGTAGTGTCATATCATGAGTAGGGAGGTTATCAT
Source organism: Lolium perenne (assembly GCF_019359855.2). NCBI lineage: Eukaryota > Viridiplantae > Streptophyta > Magnoliopsida > Poales > Poaceae > Lolium > Lolium perenne. The sequence goes on from NC_067245.2 coordinate 197,571,950, forward strand.
ATAAGATGGGTTGCAGTGTGGAAGTATCTCTCCTTTAGTTGGTTGTCTATGTATCCCTTGGTGTGAGTTATCGTTATGGAATATTAATGAGAAGTCTTATCATTTACATATTGCACATCTTATTTTAGTTTGCAATCTTTATTATATTATTGATCTTGTTATTAGTATTGGTATCACTATGGGAGCATTGAGTAAATCTATTTGGTTTTGGAAAACTTAGCATTGGTCAATAGCAACAACACTTTGAGGTTTTAGTAGAAAAAAGAAATACATGTAGATAGTTGTTTCATTGTCTTCCTTTCTTGTTAGCTCTTAGCTTATTATTCTGAAGTTAAAATTGTTTGTGCTTACAAGGAAGATGCATGATTGTTTCTATCACATGTATATTTGTTTGTTTCCCTCAACTCTTATGCTTGCTAATTAACCTTGCTAGCCAAAGACCTGTACTGAGAGGGAATGCTTCTCGTGCATCCAAACTTGAACCCAAACCTGTGCCTTATGTGTCCACCATAACTACCTACTACATGGTATTTCTTGCCATTCCAAGTAAATACTTCCTGTGCTACCTTTAAACGATTCAAAATTTATCATCCCTTATTTGTGTCAATGTTTTATAGCTCATGAGGAAGTATGTGGTGTTTTATCTTTCAGTCTTGTTGGGCAACTTTCAACAATGGACTAGTGGCTTCATCCGCTTATCCAATAACTTTGCAAAAAGAGATGGCAATGGGGTTCCTACCCGATTAATTAACTTTCATAATTTTACAAATAAACACTCCTCCATGGTATGTGATTGTTGGAAGGCACCCGAGGATTCGGTTAGCCATGGCTTGAGAAAGCAAAGGTGGGGAGGAGTGTCATCTAAATAAAACTAAAATAAAAAGGCACTCCTTCATGGTATGAGATTGTTGGCAGGCACCCGAGGATTCTGTTAGCCATGGTTTGTGAAAGCAAAGGTTGGAAGGAGTGTCAACCAAAAATAAAACTTTATGGGAGCCGCTCTTCGAGAGTTTGTCTGGCAAGGGGGTTAGAGAACCCGCTACCATTCGTTGACAACAACAAACACCTCTAAAAATGTTACTTTTATTCTCTTTATATGATTTCAAAACTGAAAAAGCTCTAGCACATGATTTAATCCCTGCTTCCCTCTGCGAAGGGCCTATCTTTTACTTTATGTTGAGTCAGTAAACCTATTTCCCTCCATCTTAAGCAAGCATTTGAGTTGTTGTGATCAAACCATTTATATTGTGATTTACCTCATCATGTCTTTTACTCTTCCTTGTTTAGTACAAGTTTTATCTGAATGAATATAGCTTTGAAGGTTATCAATGATTATGAGGAGATTATTATGATTAATTATGCAAGTTATGCCATATAAGCTTTAACATAATATGTTAATTGTTCTCTGACCAAGAACGAAATTTGCCATCACCAATTATGATTTCTTATGCACCTTTATTTGTGATTACCTTCTACTTGTTCCAAGTTGAATTATATGAGGAAGTTGTTTACTAGATTGTCTTGTGTGAATTGATATGATGCTTCTTGTCCATATTTTATTTATCGACTCTTCACTCCATAAACATGTGGTCTTGTTTACTGAGTTCAGTTTCGCTTGGGGACAAGCGAAGTCTAAGCTTGGGGGAGTTGATACGTCCATTTTGCATCACTATTTTATATCATAATTTACTGTTATTCATTGATATATTTCATATTTGGAGATGATACTTATGTTATTTCATCTATTTTGCGTGTTTCGTGATTATTGGAGGATCGCGCACTGCAGTCGGATTCTTTGGAAAAAGCGCCGTCGAATGCAATTTTTCTTAAGATCAACAATTGACGGAAATTATATGAAAAATCCTATTTTTCCAGAAGACGAAGAGAGCCAGAAGGAGGAGCCGAGGAGGGCCGCCATGGGCCCCCCTCATAGGCCGGCGCGGGCCCTGCCCTGGCCGCGCCGCCATGTGGGGAGGGGGCCCACAGCCCCCTCTGGCCTCCTCTCCTTCGCGTACTTCTTCGTCCCGAAAACCTAAGCTCTAGAGGATAGTCGCGAAGAGTCACAACCGCCTCTGCGGGGCGGAAAACACCAGAGAGAAAAGAGCTCTCCGGCAGGCTGAAATCTGCCGGGGAAATTCCCTCCCGGAGGGGGAAATCGATGCCATCGTCACCGCCATCGAGCTGGACATCATCTCCATCACCATCATCATCATCTCCATCATCATCACCGCCGTCTCCACCGCTGCACATCGTCACCGCTGTAACAATTTGGGTTGGATCTTGACTGTTTGATAGGGGGAACTCTCCCGGTATTGATTTCTACTTGTTATTGATGCTATTGAGTGAAACCATTGAACCAAGGTTTATGTTCATATTGTTATTCATCATCATATCACCTCTGATCATGTTCCATATGATGTCTCGTGAGTAGTTCGTTTAGTTCTTGAGGACATGGGTGAAGTCTAAATGTTAGTAGTGAATTATGGTTGAGTAATATTCAATGTTATGATATTTAAGTTGTGGTGTTATTCTTCTAGTGGTGTCATGTGAACGTCGACTACATGATACTTCACCTTTATGGGCCTAGGAGAATACATCTTGTACTCATTTGCTAATTGCGGGGTTGCCGGAGTGACAGAAACCTAAACCCCCGTTGGTATATCGATGCAGGAGGGATAGCAGGATCTCAGAGTTTAAGGCTGTGGTTAGATTTATCTTAATTACTTTCTTGTAGTTACGGATGCTTGCAAGGGGTATAATCACAAGTATGTATTAGTCCTAGGAAGGGCGGTGCATTAGCATAGGTTCACCCACACAACACTTATCAAAACAATGAAGATTAATCAGCTATATGAAGCGAAAGCACTAGACTAAATTCCCGTGTGTCCTCAAGAACGTTTGGTCATTATAAGTAAACAAACCGGCTTGTCCTTTGTGCTAAAAAGAATTGGGCCACTCGCTGCATATATATCTCTCGCACTTTACTTACTCGTACTTTATTCAACTGCTACATCAAAATCCCCTGAATACTTGTCTGTGAGTATTTACAGTGAATCCTTCATCGAAACTGCTTGTCAACACCTTCTGCTCCTCGTTGGTTTGGACACTCTTACTTATTGAAAATACTACGATACACCCCCTATACTTGTGGGTCATCAGGGTCTTATTCGAAGACTTGGACTACAACTCTTGGGGATTTCCACCTATATAATGAGGAGGAGAGGGAGGGGGCAGCCACTCTTGGCCGCACCACCTAGGGCTGCCCATGGCCGGCGCCCTAGCCACCCCCTCTCCCCAAACCCTAGCCTCTCCTCCTCCACATAATACTCCTGCAGCGCATAGGCGAAACCCTGCCGGAGTTCTCCACCACCACCGCCACCACGCCGTCGTGCTGCCGGGATTCCGAGGAGGATCTACTACTTCCTCTGCCCGCTGGAACGGGGAGAAAGACGTCGTCATCAACACCGAACGTGTGACCGAGTACGGAGGTGCTGCCCGATTGTGGCACCGTCAAGATCTTCTACGCGCTTTTGAAAGCGGCAAGTGATCGTCTACCGCAGCAACGAGAGCCTCCTCTCGTAGGCTTTAGAAATCTTCAAGGGTTAGTCTCGTTCATCCCCTCGTTGCTCCCATCTTCTAGATTGCATCTTGGCTTGGATTGCGTTCTCGCGGTAGGAAATTTTTTGTTTTCTATGCTACGAATCCCATCAGTGGTATCAGAGTCGTGTCTATGCATAGATGGTTGCACGAGTAGAACATAATTGTTTTGTGGGCGTTGATGCTTTGTTGTCTTTAGTTTGAGTACTTTGCATCTTTGTGGCATGGTGGGATGAAGCGGCTCGGGCTAACTTTACATGACCGCGTTCATGAGACTTGCTCCACGTTTGACATGCAACTTGTATTGCATAAGTGGCTTTGTGGGTGTCTGTCTCTCCCACCATAGTGAAGATTCAATTTACTCTTTCTATTGACAACATTAGTATCACCGTTGTGGTTCATGTTCGTAGGTAGATTGGATCTTACTCGAAAACCCTAAACCACGTAAAATATTCAAACCAAATTAGAGACGTCTAACTTGTTTTTGCAGGGTTTGGTGATGTGATATGGCCATGATGTGATGATGAATATGTATGAGATGATCATTATTGTATTGTGGCAACCGGCAGGAGCCTTATGGTTGTCTTTAAATTTCATGTTGAGTAGTATTTCAAAGTAGTTGTAATAGTTGCTACATGAGGTGAACAATCATGAAGACGGCGCCATGGACCTTGACGCTACGCCGACGATGATGGAGATCATGCCCGTTGATGATGGAGATCATGTCCGTGCTTTCGAGATGAAGATCGAAGGCGCAAAGACTAAAGGGCCATATCATATCACATATGAATTGAATGTGATGTTAATCCTTTATGCATCTTATTTCGCTTAGAACGCGACGGTAGCATTATAAGATGATCCCTCACATTAATATCAAGATAATAAAGTGTTCTCCCCTAGTATGCACCGTTGATATAGTTCGTCGTTTCGAAGCATCTCGTGATGATCGGATGTGATAGACTCAACGTTGACATACAACGGGTGTAAGCCATGTTGCACACGCGGAATACTTGGGTTTGCTTGACGAGCCTAGCATGTACAGACATGGCCTCGGGACAACGGAAACCGAAGGCTGAACACGAGTCATATGGATGAAATGATGAACATGTTGATGTTCACCATTGAAGCTACATCATCTCACGTGATGATCGGTTTTGGTGTAGTGGATGTGGATCGTGTACCACTTAACAACTATGAGGGATGTTGTATTAAGTGGGAGTTCATTAGTAATTAGATTAAAACATGAACTAATTATCATAAACATAGTCTGAGTAGTATTTTGAATTAATTTTGTAGTATTGACATCCGTTTTCTACCGTGCGCTAGTCTTATAATTGAGATGGAAATACTGTTAAATCTGACAAGAAACTTTACGGACTGGTACTGTATTGTTAAAGAATCAAGAAATGATTAAGTCCTATTTGCAAACTTTTAGTAAACCTCACATTGCTGATTCAAAGAGCTATGGTTTCAATTAGTATCTAAAGTCATCTTGTCTCCGTGAAACTTGAAGTTCAAATCTGTTTGAAAAGTAAGGAGCTGAAAATTTAGTTTTCAGAAATAATCAAGGTATGAGATATATGTGATATCTAAGACCTTATTGCAAGATGATAGAATATAATTTGGTGAGACTACATAAACTCATAAGTTTTATGGGAATGTACGAAGGTTGAAGACGCAAGGCGTCCCAATCCTCCAACTATTGGGGCACTAACGATATTCGCATATCCATGAAGTGATCGTCCTTAGTATACACCGTTGCTATGACTCGTCGTTTCGATGCATCACGTGATTATCGGGTGTTATAGATTCTACGTGTGCATACAACGGGTGCAAGCCAGATTTGCACATACGAATACTGAGGTTAAACTTTACGAGCCTAGCATGTACAGACATGGTCTCGAAAAGTCGTCATGATATGATGGATAAAATTATGAGTGAAATTGTTCATCATATTAAAAGGTTACTAATAATGAAATCCGGAACACTTGTCATATGATGATCAACTTCAAAGTAAGAACCTCAAGGTTATTGGTATTTGACCAACAAACCTAAAAGTTATTAAAGATGAAGTGTTTTCTGAATAATGAGGAAAGCTAAAAGAGAAATTAAAAAAGATATTTTGGCAAAAAGAAAAGAAAAGACTAGAAAGTCTAGCTCAGGTGTATATAAATGATATACATGTTATGGTTGTATTCCTAATTAGGTCACACAATGAAATTCTTGGGTATTAGTACCGTATTGGTTGGTATATATGAAGTGTCATACAAAACAACGCAATACAAGAATACAATGGCCTAAGTGACTGACAAGAAATATGATAGGAATGCACGTCTGGAACAAAATAAAGTTTTATTATGTTCGTCGTTGGCATTCTATCTAGTCCTTAGAATTTATAATAAAGAACTTAATAATTGTTATTTTGCTCTGGTCAAATGAAAACAATGAGTTGTTCAAATTATGACATTACTCCATGTACGATGGATAAGTTATTATAAATTTTAATGGTGAAACACACACACATAATACTGACGCTAAAATGCCATAAGGCAAATGATTTGAATTCCACTTATTTGTGGAACCGCCATTTAAGTCATGTTAGAAAGGAACACATGAAGGAACTCCATGCAAATGGATTTTTGGAGTCATTTGATTTTTGAATCATTTGGCGCTTGCAAAATCTTTTCTAAAAAGTAATGACTGAAATACTGTTCATAGGCCAGGAGATGAACGGGCAACTAACTTAGTGGAAACATACATAATGATGTATGTGGTTCACTGTGCATAGTTGTGTGCGGGAGATTCTTCTACTTCATGAAAACTTTCAACAATGAATTGAGTATATATGTGTGGACATATTTGATAAGGAAGAAGTTTGAAACATTTGAATGGATTCAAATAAATTTCAGCATGAAGTGAAAATCATCGTAAAGTCAAATATCTATGATTGGATCATGGTGGAAATATTTGAATTACGAGTTTTAGCAAACATCTAAGAGAGTTATGAAATTGTTCTACAACTCACGTTTCTTGGAGTATCAAAGTAATGATGAAGTATCCAAGAGATGTATCCAAACCTTGTTGGGTCAATGATGAGATAAAATATTAACGCCATTATATTATTGTGGATTATGCTTTAGAGACTACTGCTTTTTTACACTGAATAGAGCATCATCATGATCAAATGAAATGACACCATACGAGTTATGGCATGGGTATGAACCCAGATAGTCCTTTCTTAAATTTTGGTATGCATAGCATAAGTGAATAAGTTTACAACCAAAATCGGATGAATGTCTTTGTTGGTTATCCTAGAGATTTGATTGGGAATTCTTCCCACGAGACAAAGACAAAAGTGTTTGTCAATGTTTCTTATTTCCGAGAAATTGTTTCTAGCGAAGTATTTGAGTGGGAGGACAATAGAACTTGATAAGGTTTATTAACCTGAGCATAATGATCAAAGTAGCGCAGCATCGGAATTGGTTCTAGAAGCGGCCACAACGATCATGGCTCCCATGACTACAAAGTGTTTTAGCCATGGAGATCAAAGTACATATTGAACCTTGTAGGTATGGTTTACTTTGTGATCAAATAAATGATTTGTGGACAAAGGATTGATTTTGAATAATGATAAACCAACTACAAACAAAGAAGTTATGATGGGCCCTGACTCCGTTAAAATGGCTATACGCCATGAAATCCAAGATAGATGAATACTTTTTGAAAGTAAATGGATCTATAAAATTGATGGACTTGGATGAAATATCTTTGAAGAAGCTCGACTTGTTGAAAAGTTGTTTACGACAAAGTTCAAAGAGTTGACTACGATAAGATTAGATCTTCCGTAGCAATGCTTATAGTCTATATGGATTATTCTAGTAATCACTACATATTTCTTTTATGAGATATGCTTGTAGGATGGCAAAATACATTACTTATCAGAAGTGTGTATTAAAGGTGTATACAAGATACAACCAAGAGTTTTGCTGGTCCGTGGAATACTAGATAGGTATACAAACTTCAATTGGATGAAGTGAGTATCGCGGAGTTGGAATCTTCACCGGATGAAATAGTCAAAGAGTTTTTTGATTTCATCGGAAACAATGAAGATGCTTGCATTTGCAAGAAATTAAGTGGGAGCGCTGAGACATATTTATAATACTTATATAGATGACATATAGTTGGTTATAAATGATGTAATTATATACTTGATTAAAAGGTTTCATTGAAAATTAACTTCAATGAAAGGATATGGACTGAAACATATTTAGTGTCAAGATGTATGAAGATATATTGAAACACATAATAAGTTTAAGTCAAAGTACATAGAATGGATATTGAAGTAGTTCAATATAGAAATATTAAGAAAATGTTCTTGTCATGCGAAGGTTTAACAAGACTTGAGTGTATCTGACACTCGATGAGTAAAAATACATGAGTGATTTTAGATCACAAATAATATGTACAAAATGAGATATCTTGTGCTCTAAAAAGTTAGGAGCATATACCAGAATGATTCATGTGATGAGTATTGGACAACAGTAAGAATATCCTTGAGTACTTTAGAAGAACCAAGGATATATATATATAATTTTGTATGGAGAAATGAAAAACAAATCGCTGTAAGGTGTTGCACCGATATTGGTTTTGTCACATATAAAATACAATTTCAATCTCAAATTTGACTAAGTGTTGTTTAAAAGGTAGCACAATGAGCTAGAAGTTGTCTATGCTAGAAGAATATTGTGACGGATTCTACAAACGAAGGCAGAGTATATCATTGTTTTGACAATGACTGAGGATGTTAAGTCAAGAAGTTCTTTGAGAATTTGGTGTAGTTCCGATAGTGTCAGAACTTTGAAGCTATATTATGTGTGTGACAATATTAGTGACATATTTCAGACCGTGGAATTAAGGTTCCACCAGAATACCAAACATATTTAATGCCGACTCATTTGGAAATGAGTGATGCGTTGAGACGCAAATGAATTACAAAATACATACATTTCTGAGCGTGTCAGATCCGTTGACTAAAACCTCTCCCATGAGCAAAACATGATAAAACACCGGAAGGCCAAGCTGTTATATCTTCACAAATGTAAACTAGATTATTGACTATAGTGCAAGTGGGAGACTGTTGGAGATATGCCCAAGAGGCAATAATAAATGGTTATTATAATATATCTTTGTGTTTATGATAATGTTTACATACCATGCTATAATTGTATTAACCGAAACATTGATACATGTGTGTTATGTAAGCAACAAGGAGTCCCTAGTAAACCTCTTGTATAACTAGCTTGTTGATTAATAGATGATCATAGTTTCATGATCATGAACATTGGATGTTATTAATAACAAGGTTATGTCATTATGTGAATGATGTAATGGACACACCCAATTAAGCGTAGCATAAGATCACGTCATTAAGTTATTTGCTATAAGCTTTCGATACATAGTTACCTAGTCCTTTCGACCATGAGATCATGTAAATCACTTATACCGGAAGGGTACTTTGATTACATCAAACGCCACTGCGTAAATGGGTGGTTATAAAGATGGGATTAAGTATCCGGAAAGTATGAGTTGAGGCATATGGATCAACAGTGGGATTTGTCCATCCCGATGACGGATAGATATACTCTTGGCCCTCTCGGTGGAATGTCATCTAATTAGCTTGCAAGCATATGAATGGTTCATAAAGAGACCACATACCACGGTACGAGTAAAGAGTACTTGTCAGGAGATGAGGTTGAACAAGGTATAGAGATACCGATGATCAAACCTCGGACAAGTAAAATATCGCGTGACAAAGGGAATCGGTATCGTATGTAAATGGTTCAGTCGATCACTAAAGTCATCATTGAATATGTGGGAGCCATTATGGATCTCCAGATCCCGCTATTGGTTATTGGTCAGAGAGAGGTCTCAACCATGTCTGCATAGTTCGCGAACCGTAGGGTGACACACTTAAGGTTTGATGTCATTTAAGTAGATATGGAATATGGAATGGAGTTCAAAGTTTTGTTCGGAGTCTCGGATGGGATCCAGGACAGCACGAGGAGGTCCGGAATGGTCCGGAGAATAAGATTCATATATAGGAAGTCATATTCCAAGTTTGGAAATGATCCGGTGCATTTATGGCAGGTTCTAGAAGGTTCTAGAAAAGTCCGGAAGAAATCACCATGGAAAGTGGAGTCCCGGAGGGACTCCACCTTGCATGGCCAGCCAAACCCTAAGGGGTGAAGTCCTAGGTGGACTCCACCATAGGTGGCCGGCCACCCCACCTAAAGGAAAGGTGGGAGTCCCACCTTGGGTAGGACTCCCCCCTTGAGTAGGTTTCCCACCTATGGGAGGTTTTGTTGTTGGGGTCTTATTCGAAGACTTGGACTACAACTCTTGGGGATTTCCACCTATATAATGAGGAGGAGAGGGAGGGGCAGCCACTCTTGGCCGCACCACCTAGGGCTTCCCATGGCCGGCGCCCTAGCCACCCCCTCTCCCCAAACCCTAGCCTCTCCTCCTCCACATAATACTCCCGCAGCGCATAGGCGAAGCCCTGCCGGAGTTCTCCACCACCACCGCCACCACGCCGTCGTGCTGCCGGGATTCCGAGGAGGATCTACTACTTCCGCTGCCCGCTGGAACGGGGAGAAGGAGGTCGTCATCAACACCGAACGTGTGACCGAGTACGGAGGTGCTGCCCGATTGTGGCACCGTCAAGATCTTCTACGCGCTTTTGAAAGCGGCAAGTGATCATCTACCGCAGCAACGAGAGCCTCCTCTCGTAGGCTTTAGAAATCTTCAAGGGTTAGTCTCGTTCATCCCCTCGTTGCTCCCATCTTCTAGATTGCATCTTGGCTTGGATTGCGTTCTCGCGGTAGGAAATTTTTTGTTTTCTATGCTACGAATCCCATCAGTCCGGAGCATGGTGGCATCGTAGGCGACGCACATGATGGCGTCGACGGTTGCCATAATGAGTCAATAGAGAGCCAAAGAACAAGCAGGTGTTGCACTACCACATGCCACAACAACGAGGGAACCCCTCGCTACAAAACAGCACAATATAGAGTGAGGCGTGAGTTGCGGACACTACCGGCCATGATGATGCCGCCATGGCCACGATGTGGTGCCAGACTGGCACCGCCGAACGCCACGATGTGGTGCATGTTTAGTAGCGGAGCACGAGAAAGAGGATGACAACAGGATCCCACATACATCACCGAGAGGAGCACCTCGACGAGTACCACGGAAGCAACAATGGCATGGCTGGAGGACTATGTAGGAGACGGATTTACCCGATTGATCACCCGCGACAATCAGTGTAAGCATCCATGCCGCTGGCTGCATGATACGACTACCAGAGGCTATGCATGTCCTCGCCTCGTCATCTCGTCCCCTTCCACGTCTGTCGGGGTAACCCTTGCCCTTCCGGGTCACTACGGCGGCGTCCGCGGATGTCGTTTCCTTCTTGGAGGCGTCGTGGTGGCGGCGCGGTCACTCCATAGTCTCCGGGTGAAAACCCAAGATCACTGGATCAGGTGGCAGCGACGCTTTTGCATCGTCATCTTCTGGAAGATGCCACCTTGGAGTTCTTAGGCTGTGTGGCGTTCCGTTGTTTAGGTGGCGGAGGTCCGCCTCGGTCTGCCCTCCTCGGCAAAGCTTCCTTTGTGTTCTGCACCCACGGTGTTTCTCAAAGTGCTCATCCTTGGTGTTCCTTGCTAGTGGTGAGCTTTGTTGGTCGATTCTTGGTGGTGGCCGAGACCGCTGGGATTGTTTGCGATGGTGGTGCTATCTCGTCGGTTACGGTGGTTGTCGGTTCGCCCGTGCTGCGGTCCGACAACGTATCATGTCATGCGCTCGCTCTTTCGCTTTGTAGACTGTAATATTCTTGTCGGTTGCTCGCGTTGTCGGCGGGTGTTTCCTAGGATAAACCTTGTTTTGTGTGTGCGCGCGCAGTTCTACCTTGTAAGCTGGGCTCAGTGTCGTGTATCAGTTTCACAGTTAAAGTCGTTATTAATTTAACGTTAGCTCTTTAGCATTTTATCTAAAAAAAGCTGTACGTAGCTCAAGTTATTGCTATTCACGTGCTTGGAGAAGATATACTAACTTAGTTTTTTAGAAGTTGGAACGATGTAAATATCCTTTATACATGTATTTAAGCCTATTTAGTTGTTGTCTGGGACGGTGGCAACTTTGTTTTGAGGCTGCTCCACGTAGCGAGTTCCTATTCCAGCAGCGCTACTTTGTTTTCAATTTATTCTGTTTTCTGACAGGTGGTACCCGCATGTAAAAAAGCAACAAGGTCATATTTGTGAGAGAAAAATATAAAAGCTGTTTTTTGAAAATCACAATGCCACATGGCCACACCCAATTGGTCGTGGACCTATTTGCTCGCTCGGTGTAAGTTGTGGCAGATGCTCGTTTTGCAAGTTGTGATACTTCTAGTGCAAGTTGTGGTACCAAAAATGTATATGACTCTTATTTTAATGTAAAAACAAGTTTGGGTGACATGTTTGATTCGGCGCCGTTTGGGAGGCACGAGAAGGTGTTTTTTTTGCAATAATCACAATGCCATATGGCCGCTCCTGATTGGTCGTGGACCTATTTGCTCGCTCGGTGTAAGTTGTGGTACTCTAGATGCTCGTTTTGCAAGTTGTGGTACTTTTAGTGCAAGTTGTGGTACAAAAAATGTAAATAACTTTTATTTTAATGTAAAAACACGTTTAGGGGATATGTTTGATCCGGCACCATTTGGAGCCACGAGTGGAGATGCTAAGAGCATCTCCAGTCGCGTCCCCCAAACCGTACCCTAAAGGGATTTGGGGCGCGTGATACGTCTCAAACGTATCTATAATTTCTTATGTTCCATGCTACTTTATTGATGATACACACATGTTTTATACACACTTTATGTCATATTTATGCATTTTCCGGCACTAACCTATTGACGAGATACCGAAGAGCCAATTGCTGTTTTCTGCTGTTTTTGGTTTCAGAAATCCTAGTAAGGAAATATTCTCGGAATTGGACGAAATCAACGCCCAGGGTCTTATTTTTCCATGAAGCTTCCGAAAGACCGAGGGAGAAACGAAGTGGGGCGACGAGGCGCCGACACAACAGGGCGGCGCGGCCAAGGGTGGGGCCGCGCGGCCCTGGCGTGTGGGGCCCTCGCATCGCCCCCTGACCTACCCTTCCGCCTACTTAAAGCCTTTGTCGAAGAAACCCCAGTACCGAGAGCCACGATACGGAAAACCTTCCAGAGACGCCGCCGCCGCCAATCCCATCTCGTGGGATTCAGGAGATCGCCTCCGGCACCCTGCCGGAGAGGGGAATCATCTCCCGGAGGACTCTTCACCGCCATGGTCGCCTCCGGAGTGATGTGTGAGTAGTTCACCCCCGGACTATGGGTCCATAGCAGTAGCTAGATGGTTGTCTTCTCCTCATTGTGCTATCATTGTTCGATCTTGTGAGCTGCCTAACATGATCAAGATCATCTTCTATTTGTAATGCTACATGTTGCGTTTGTTGGGATCCGATGAATATGGAATACTATGTTATGTTGATTATCAATCTATATGTGTTGTTTATGATCTTGCATGCTCTCCGTTGCTAGTAGAGGCTCTGGCCAAGTTGATACTTGTGACTCCAAGAGGGAGTATTTATGCTCGATAGTGGGTTCATGCCTCCACTAAATCTGGGACAGTGAGAGAAAGTTCTAAGGTTGTGGATGTGCTGTTGCCACTAGGGATAAAACATCGATGCTATGTCTAAGGATATTTGTGTTGATTACATTACGCACCATACTTAATGCAATTGTCTGTTGTTTGCAACTTAATACTGGAAGGGGTGCGGACGCTAACCTGAAGGTGGACTTTTTAGGCATAGATGCATGCTGGATAGCGGTCTATGTACTTTGTCGTAATGCCCAATTGAATTTCACAATACTCATCATAATATGTATGTGCATTGTTATGCTCTGTTTATTTGTCAATTGCCCAACTGTAATTTGTTCACCCAACATGCTATTTCTTATTGGAGAGACACCACCAGTGAACTGTGGACCCCGGTCCATTCTTTACATCGAATACAATCTACTGCAATACTCGTTCTACTGTTCTCTGCAAACATCATCATCCACACGATACATCTAATCCTTTGTTACAGCAAGCCGGTGAGATTGACAACCTCACTGTTACGTTGGGGCAAAGTATCTTGGTTGTGTTGTGCAGGTTCCACGTTGGCGCCGGAATCCCTGGTGTTGCGCCGCACTACACTCCGCCGCCATCAACCTTCAACATGCTTCTTGGCTCCTACTGGTTCGATAAACCTTGGTTTCTTACTGAGGGAAAACTTGCTGCTGTACGCATCACACCTTCCTCTTGGGGTTCCCAACGGACACGTGTTGTACGCGTATCAAGCTCTTTTTCTAGCGCCGTTGCCGGGGAGATCAAGACACGCTGCAAGGGGAGTCTCCACTTCCAATCTCTTTACTTTGTTTTTGTCTTGCTTTACTTTATTTTATTTACTGCTTTGTTTGCTCTTTATATCAAAAACACAAAAAAATTAGTTACTTGTTTTACTTTATTTACTATCTTGTTTGCGTTCTCTATATTAAAAACACAAAAAAATTAGTTACTTGCATTTACTTTACTTATTTCATCATGTTTCCTCCTAAGTTTACTCTGAAAGATATACCGGTAGGACAAGGGTCTATCATTGGAAGAGATAATATAGAAGAATTTTTCACCCATGTTAGCATGGATGAAGATTTTGAAGATATACCATTATTAAAAGCTGCTCCTACTTATGAAAGTGCTTCTTCCTGTTTAGTACACATGTTGGAAACTAGATTTATTAATCTCAATCCCATAATACAACATATGTTTCTTACACTTTCTGATATGGAGATGGGAGAAAAAAGAGATTTTGTTTTAAAAGTCCCTGTTAGGGAATTTGAAGATATAGCTAAAGAAGCTAGAAAAGTTTATATTAAGCATAAGAGGCTTGGTTTGTTCATTGATTTTAAAAGAACAATTAAAAAGATGGACATGGATAGAATAAGGTATATTAATAATGTTAATGATGGTGGGGAGATTAAAGTACCGATACCTAGTAAGCTCCTAGGAATGCATGAAGCGCTAGAAGATAACTATGCTTGGCTTGTTCCTGAAAATTTGTTTGATGAGAATAGCAAGCCTAAGAGTAATGAAAAAGGAGCCTCTGAAACTTACATATACAAGATACAATGCATAGTTGAGAAAACCCCAAACCCATCGTTGATGCTTCATCTCTTGATAACACTTGATACACACTTTCTGCACCTAGCTGAAAGGCGTTAAAGAAAAGCGCTTATGGGAGACAACCCATGATTTTACTTCTGCACTTTTATTTTATATTTGAGTCTTGGAAGTTGTTACTACTGTAGCAACCTCTCCTTATCTTTATTTTATTGCATTGTTGTACCAAGTAAAGTCTTTGATAGTAAGGTTCATACTAGATTTGGATTACTGCGCAGAAACAGATTTCTTGCTGTCACGAATTTGAGTAGTATTCTCTGTAGGTAACTCAGAAAAATCTGCCAATTTACGTGAGTAATCCTCAGATATGTACGCAAATTTCATTCAATTTGAGCATTTTCATTTGAGCAAGTCTGGTGCACCTAAAAAATTCATATTTACGGACTGTTCTGTTTTGACAGATTCCGCCTTTTTATTTCGCATTGCTTGTTTTGCTATGTTTGATAGATTTCTTTATTCCATTAACTTTCAGTAGCTTTGTTCAATGTCCAGAAGTGTTAAGAATGATTATGTCACCTCTGAACATGTGAAGTTTTTATGCACTAACCCTCTAATGAGTTTGTTTCGAGTTTGGTGTGGAGGAAGTTTTCAAGGATCAAGAGAGGAGGATGATACAATATGATCAAGGAGAGTGAAAGCTCTAAGCTTGGGGATGCCCCCGTGGTTCATCCCTGCATATTTAAAAAAGACTCAAGCATCTAAGCTTGGGGATGCCCAAGGCATCCCCTTCTTCATCGACAAAATTATCAGGTCACCTCTAGTCAAACTGTATTTTTATTCCGTCACATCTTATGTGCTTTACTTGGAGCGCCTGTTCGCTTTTGTTTTTGTTTTTGTTTAAATAAATTGGATCCTAGCATTCATTGTGTGGGAGAGAGACACGATCCGCTGTTGCATATGAACACATATGTTCTTAGCTTTATTCTTAATGTTCATGGCGAAGGTTGAAACTGCTTCGTTAATTGTTATTATGGTTGGAAACGGAAAATGCTACATGTGGTAAATGGTATAATGTCTTGAATAATTTGATACTTGGCAATTGTTGTGCTCATGTTTAAGCTCTTGCATCATATACTTTGCACCTATTAATGAAGAACTACATAGAGCTTGTTAAAATTTGGTTTGCATGATTGGTCTCTCTAGAGTCTAGATATTTTCTAGTGAGGTGTTTGAACAACAAGGAAGACAATGTATAGTCTTATAATGCTTGCAATATGTTCTTATGTGAGTTTTGCTGTACCGGTTCATACTTGTGTTTGCTTCAAACAACCTTGCTAGCCTAAGCCTTGTACTGAGAGGGATTACTTCTCATGCATCCAAATCCTTGAGCCAAAAACTATGCCATTTGTGTCCACCATACCTACCTACTACATGGTATTTCTCTGCCATTCCAAAGTAAATTACTTGAGTGCTACCTTTAAAATTCTATTCTTTGTCTTTGCAATATATAGCTCATGGGAAAAATAGCTTAAAAACTATTGTGGTATTGAATATGTACTTATGTATCTTATTTCTTAATAAGTTGCTTGTTGAGCGGTAACCATGTTTCTGGGGACGCCATCAACTATTACTTTGTTGAATATCATGTGAGTTGCTATGCATGTTCGTCTTGTCTGAAGTAAGGGTGATTTATCATGATCAAATGGTTTGAGTATGCATATTGTTAGAGAAGAACATTGGGCCGCTAACTAAAGCCATGATCCATGGTGGAAGTTTCAGTTTGGACAACAATCCTCAATCTCTTATGAGAATATTATCTGTTGTTGAATGCTTATTGTAAGAGCAAAATTCACACCCCAAGTTTTGTGTGTTTGACGACACCACTTGAGTAATCTCACTGTGTGCCTTGAGTATCATTGTTAGATTTGCAAGTACACGGTGACCTCGCCGGACGCGTCAAGATCGGAAGACTGAAGCATAGTTGATAGGTTTTCTGGTTTTGTGTGTGTTTAGCGAGGTAACAAAGTTGGAGAGAAAAAGGGAAGAAAACCAGATTTAGCCAGGCCGGTACTACCGGTACCCGTAGCGGTAGTACCACTACCCCTATGGGTACCGCTGTCGGTACCGCTCTGAGTCTGCGCTGATTCGCCCTCCAGAAACACGCTGCGGTACCCCTGCAGTACCTGGAGCGGTAGTACCGCTCATGATCGGTAGTACCGCTCAAGGTACCGCTTAGGTACTGTAACCGAGTTACGGTCGTACCGCTCCGGTACCGCCCTGGTACCGCTCTGGATCCAGTAAGGTCTGGACCCTATTGCGGTACCTCGAGCGGTACCTCGGGCGGTAGTACCGCTCTGTGTCCTTTGACCAGATCTGGATCGAATTTGAACTCAGAGCGGTAGTACCGCTTACCCCAAAGCGGTAGTACCGCTTAGGCCAAATCTGGACATAACGGTTGGATTTGGAGGAGCCTATTTAAGGGCCCCTTCTTCCCCAACACGATTTTATCTCTTCCCCTTCTCTCTCCTCCATTGTTGCTGAGCTTAATCCTTGAGGATCTCCTTCCCCATCCAACCAATCTTGCCTAAACTTTGAGGATAGGTGGAGGAGACCCTGATCTATAGTTCTACCAAGAGAGATTTCACAAATACTAGCTATTCCTTAGTGGATCTTGGTGGTAGGGTTCTTTTGGTGGATCTTGGAGAAGAGTTCCTTTGGTGGAGCATTGGAGAGTTCCTTTGGTGGAGCATTGGAGAGTTCCTTTGGTGGAGCATTGGAAGAGTTCCTATGGTGGAGCATTGGTGATGGGTTCCTATGATGGAGCATTGGATGTGTGCAGCTATGGAGTCTAGCTTGGTGATGTACTAGATCCATAGGGTGTTGGGAGCATCCTTGTGTGTGGAGCTCGCCCCAACCTTGTGAAGGAATCACCGCCTCGACCGGTGCCTTAGTGGAAGAGGGAGAGCACCTCCGTGGAGCTCTCTCGAGGAAGAGGGTGAGGCCTTCCTTCGTGGTGTGGCCGCCTAGTCTCTTGTGTGAGACTAGCACCACCTCAACGCAGACGTACTTCCTTTAGTGGAAGGAACTGCGGGAAACAAACCTCGACTCGCCTCGCGCCCCCCCGGTTGTCTCGCTCCTTACTCTCGTTATCTTGTTGATTCCTTTACTTGTTGCACTCGTCCGATATTCATTGTAGGATCACCCCCATTGCTAAAAGTCACACCTTTACCTTCCGTTGCATAAAACTTGAAAAAGACTAAAACTTGCCGTAGCGCCATTCACCCCCCCCCTCTTGTTCGCTATGATCCATTCAAGTGGTATCAGAGCAAGCTTTTCTTGATCGCGCTTTACCGCCTAAGAAATGGCCGAACAAGAGGCGGATAAGAATGGGTCACCTTCCCTTGTGCCACCCGCTCCATCATTGCCCATCGATTCCACGACGGCTACGTTGGATGACCTCAAGAAATTGGAGTCATCCATCGTTGCCCAAATGAAGGCGATGATGATGGAGTTGGTTGCACAAAAACCAAACCCTCCACCAAATGCAAGTGCCGAGGATCCGCCACCAAAAGCTAACACCCTTCCTCTTGTTGATTTTTTTGCGGAAGTGACAAAAGATTCACAAAAGGAAGGGGTTGGGGATACCGGCACTTCAACAAAAGGGAAGGATGATGACACACCGGTCGCGGAACGTCAAGGGGGTTATCATGCGGTGCCACCACCAAATGATTACACCATCAACGTTCCGATACCGATGCCGCATATCTTGTCGCATGGTTCACCACCGTTACTCGAGTCAAACAAATTTGAGAATTGGCAATTCTTAATGCGTTCTCATGTGCGCAGCGCTTCTACCGAGCTTTGGCGTATCATTGAGGAGGGCTATTCACCACGAGATCCCAAGAAATTGACAAGAAGAGATGTGGTGGATGACCAACTCAATGCCACCGCCATCAACATGATTCATATGGCCATCACCCCCAAGGACCGCGCTCATATCCGCTCGCTCAAGACCGCCAAGGAAGCATGGGACAAACTTGAGAAGCTCTTCCTCGGCAATGCAAGCATCCAAAGCTCTCGTTTTGATGAAGTGAACAACATGGCCGACAATTTCGTCATGATTGAAGGAGAGACCCCCGAAGAGATGTATCGGCGCCTCATCGCTCTTGCCGTACAAATGCAAGATCTTGGAGCAACGTTCGTGGATGACCATTGGATCAAGCGCAAGTTCTACAACGCTCTCCTCCCTTATGAGGAAGTGAAGTTGACGGCCATCCGCCAAAACGCCTCCTTCCGTGCTATGACATCCGATGAAGTCCTTAGTGAAGTCATCGCTTTGGACATCTCCAAGAAGAATGCGGAGGATCTTGTTGCTCGCGCCCACAACTCCCGCAAGCCCAACCTTGCATTGAAGATGAAGGTGCATGAAGCTAGTGAAAGTGATGAGGATCCCGTTGAGTGGGGTTCGGATGATCTCAAGCTCAACTACCATGAGCACATGGCTCTCGCCGCCAAGAAGTTTTGGGATGGAAACATGTCCCGAAACACAAGACCAAGAAGATCACGTGATTCTCCAAGAAGACTCTCCAAGAGCCCAAGAGAAGGGACAAAGGGAAGAACATGCTACAATTGCGGTGACAAGAATCATTTTGTCGCGGATTGTATGTTTGAGAGAAGAGAAGATCATGGTGGAAGGCTTATCCCGAAGGCTAGATACAAGCCACTCTCCAAAGGATTCTCCAAGTTCTCCCCAAGGTCCGATGACGACAAGGTCTCCTCCAACAAGAAGCCTAAAGCCTTCATCATTCGAGAAGAGTACTCCTCCGATGAAGATGGAGAGCATGAGGACAAGCGCTCCAACAAGGAAGGAGAGGGAGTGGCCGCCATCGCCATTTCCACACCCTCTACCTCTCTCTTCGACTCTCCAAATGAGAACCTCGTCATTAACAATGCACGGTGCCTCATGGCAAAGGTATCCACGGAGGTAAAATCCCCTTCCAAACCATCATCTTCGACTAATGCCTCATATATTGATGATGCCACTAGTCTCACCGTTAAACGTGAGATTATGGGTTTGGATTCCTTGGATTATTTTCTCACTAACATGAAGGGGGACACCAAGATTCATGTTGGGGCTCTCTTAGCCCAACTTGGTGCGGCACAAGACCTTATCGAGAAGAGGGAGAAGTTGGAAAGGGAAGCGGCCTTTGAGCTTGCCAATCTCAAGGAGGAGCATGATGATGAACGGAATCTTCGCATGTCTCTTGAAGCTAGTGTCATTGTTCTTGAAGACAAGGATGAAGCTATTGTTTCACGTCTCACCAAGGATCGAGACCATGCTCTTGAGTTGGTTGGTGACCTCAAGAAGAAGATGCTCTTGCTCGAGGAAGCCAACAAAGCAAAAGACGATGAAGACCCCGATTCTTCCCATGATGAGCTTATGGATCAAGTTACTTCCTTGAGGAGGCACAATGCTCTCCTCTTGGAAGTCAATGCTCTTCAAGAAGAAGCCTTGGATGAGTACTACAGCTTGTTCAAAGAGAAGACCTCATGTTGCAACCATGAAGAAGAAATTGCCGCTCTTGAGATCACCAAGGCCAAGCTATTGAGTTTGAGTAGCAAGCAAGAAGAGTCGTTGGTGGAGTGTCTCCGTATGATTAAGGAGAAGGATACGTGTTGTGATCATGAGGAGCAAATAGCCGCCTTGAAGAGAAGGGAAGCCAAGCTCATGGAGATCAACTCCATGCAAGAAGAAACCTTGAAGGAGTACTTTCCTTTGAGCAAGGACCGTGCATGTTGCACTCATGAAAGTGACATTGCCAAGATGGAGAATGACAAGCGCATGCTCATGAAGATGAACGTTCTCCAAGAAGAAGCTTTGATGGAACACTTCAGGGTGAACAAGGCAAAGGAGGTCCAAGTGTTCGATATTTGCCATCCACACCCGGAGCATGAAGATGAAGTCAATCGCTTGAAGGCCAAGGTTGATAGACTCCAAGTTCAAGCCAAGTACTTGGAAGGAATCATTGAAGCAAAAGATGGAGCCAAAGAGGGCTCGTGCAATGAAGGAGGAGTGGCTACCAAGCCAAAGAGAAAGAGGAAGAGGAGGACCAAGAAGAAGATGAACAAGAAGAACATGGAGACCAACCGCGAAGGGAGCAATGCTAGCTCAAGAAGGGATGGAGTACCCAACTCCGCCTCGACTGGTTTCTCCGGCTCTAACAACCCTTCTCATGTTCTTTTTGTTGATTACTATGGACATATTCGTGCTCGCTTTATTGGTCCTCAAAAGGACAATGTTGATTGGACTATTTGGGTTCCCAAACCCCTTGTTACTAACATGCTAGGACCCATTGAAAAATGGGTACCTAAATCCAAGACTTGATTCCTTGTAGGACTATGCTTCCGGTGGCGCTAAATGGGTGGTTGATAGTGGAGCCACAAGTCATATGACCGGAAGCAAGGATATTGTTGTCGACCTCGTGCCTTCTCTATCTACCGTTTCATATGGTGACAACACGTGCTCTGAGGTATTGGGTCTTGGCAAGGTGGTGGTAACACCCGACATCTCACTTGTGAATGTCCTCCTTGTCGAGACCCTTGGTTACAACTTACTCTCCGTTCATCAAATTGCTCGTATGGGACTATGCACATTCTTTGATGAACATATGGTGGTCCTCTTGTGGAGCAAGACACTCAATGTAGCTTTTGTTGGATATGTAGAGAACGGTTTGTATGTTGTCGATTTCTCCGGAAAGACAACATCTTCCGCTCTTTGCTTATTCGCCAAAGGTGACAAGGGTTGGTTATGGCATCGCCGACTAGCCCATGTCAACATGAGGACTTTGCAAAGTCTCCACAAGGGTGGCCACATTCTCGGACTAAAAGAAGATGTCTCTTTTTGCAAGGATTGTGTTTGTAGGGCTTGCGTACAAGGAAAAATGCATGGAGCTCCTCACAAGGCCAAGACTATTATCTCTACCACAATATGCTTGGAGCTCCTACATGTTGATCTCTTTGGTCCACCATCTCATGAAAGTCTTGGAGGAAAGAAGTATTGCCTCGTCATCGTTGATGACTATTCACGCTATTGTTGGGTATTCTTCTTCAAGTACAAGAGTGAGACTCAACGGACCATGATGGAGTTTGCCAACCAAGTTCAACGCAAGTACGACAACAAGATTCTCGCAATAAGGAGCGACAATGGAACGGAGTTCAAGAACTACACATTGGATGACTTTCTCGGCGAGGAAGGAATCGAACACCAATACTCCACGCCATATACTCCCCAACAAAATGGGATCGCCGAAAGGAAGAATCGAACCTTGATCGAAGCCGCTCGAACCATGATGATGGAATACAAGTCCAACTACAATTTTTGGGCGGAAGCTATCTCTACCGCTTTCCATGCTACTAATCGCCTCTACTTTCGCAAAGGTCTTGAGAAGACACCATATGAGATCCTCACCGGCAACAAGCCTAATGTGTCATACTTCAAGGTCTTCGGATGCAAATGCTACATACTTGTCAAGGACACGCGCCTATCCAAGTTTGATTCAAGAGCTCAAGAAGGAATTTTCATTGGCTATGCTACGGATTCTCACGCCTATAGAGTCTTCAACAAGTCAAGTGGATGTGTTGTAGAATCTTGTGATGTGACGTTCGATGAAGATGATAGATCTTTGGAGGAGCGAAGTGCTTCTTGTGAGAAAGGAGATGCAATTCCCCCGGATACCATAGGAAGGACGGGTGTTGGCATTCGCTTACCTCAAACGCTACCTTCTATGAGTACCGGGGAAGGACCAAGTTCCACCCAAGTGGAGCCATCTACACCACAAGGCAAAGCTTCTTCCGTTGATCTAACAAATGCAAGTCAACCTCTACAACAACCTCAAGTTCAACCACAACTTCAAGATCAACCTCGACATCTACAACAACAATCAAGTCCAAGTTCACCTCAACAAGCTCAAGAACAACATACACCACAAGCTCGTCTACCTCAACACCCAACATCAAGTGACCAAGGTCAAGCTTCAAGTTCTTCTCCGAGTGGTTCGGGGACAATCTTCATGGACAATGATTTTCCCTATACCCCCGAGCCGTCCGGATCTCATGACAAAGTTTCCTCTTTCAACGACAATGGAGGTCAAGGCGAGGACCTAAACCGTGATGAAGGCCATGAGGACTCACAAGAACCATCTCCTCAAGCCGACACTCGCCGTGAAGATCCTACTACAAGACACTTGCGTCTCAAGTCTCACTCCTTGCAAAACATCATTGGTGATCTAAAGAGAAATGTCACCACTCGGAGGCAACTTGCAAACTTTTGTGCGCACCATGCCTTTGTCTCTAGGGTGGAACCACTCAAAGTTGATGATGCCCTCAAAGATCCCAATTGGTTGAATGCAATGCAAGAGGAACTCAACAACTTCAAGAGGAATGATGTATGGACTCTCATGAAGCGACCCGATCATTGCCGCAATGTTATCGGCACCAAGTGGATCTTCAAGAACAAGCAAGATGAAAGTGGCACGGTCATCCGCAACAAAACAAGATTGGTGGCACAAGGCTATTCTCAAGTCGAAGGCGTGGACTTTGGTGAAACCTTTGCACCCGTTGCAAGGCTCGAGTCCATCCGTATCCTTTTGGCCTTTGCCTCACATCATGGCTTTAAGTTGCAACAAATGGATGTTAAGAGTGCTTTTCTTAATGGTCCTCTACATGAGGAAGTATATGTGAAGCAACCCCCGGGGTTCGAGGACCCCCATTTCCCGGACCATGTCTTCAAGCTCAAAAAGGCCCTATATGGTCTCAAACAAGCTCCTAGAGCTTGGTATGAGCATCTCAAGGAGTTGCTTGAAGACCGTGGTTTCGAAGTGGGGAAAATCGATCCCACTCTTTTTACTAAGAAGGTCAATGGGGAGCTTTTCGTATGCCAACTCTATGTAGATGACATCATATTTGGCTCTACTAACACAAAATTCAATGATGAGTTTGCTATGTTGATGACAAATAGGTTTGAGATGTCAATGATGGGTGAACTCAAGTACTTTCTTGGGTTCGAGATCAAGCAAATGCGACAAGGCACCTTCATCAATCAAGCAAAGTACCTCCAAGACATGCTCAAGCGCTTTGATATGAAGGATGCCAAGGGGATCGGAACTCCGATGCAACTCAAGTGTCAACTCACTCTTGACGAGGGCGGCAAGGCGGTGGATACCAAGCTCTACCATTCGATGATAGGTTCGCTTCTCTACCTTTGTGCCTCTCGCCCGGATATAATGTTAAGCGTTGGTATGTGTGCATGGTTTCAAGCAAGTCCGAAGGAAAGCCACCTTGTGGCGGTCAAGAGGATCTTTCGATATTTAGTTGATACCCCACACTTCGGACTATGGTACCCAAGGGACACGGACTTTGCATTGGTTGGTTTCACCGACTCCGATTGGGCGGGCGACAAGATTGATAGGAAGTCTACCTCCGGAGCATGTCACTTTCTTGGGAGATCTTTGGTGTGTTGGTCCTCGAAGAAGCAAAATTGTGTCTCCGTCTCCACCGCGGAAGCCGAGTATATTGCCTCGGCAAGTAGTTGTGCTCAAATCTTATGGATGAGGCAAACCTTGCGAGATTATGGACTCGAGTATATCAAGGTGCCTCTTTTGTGTGACAATGAGAGCGCAATCAAGATCGCCTACAATCCGGTTCTTCATGGCAAGACGAAGCACATTGAGATACGGAACCACTTCATCCGGGACCACATTGCTCGCGGAGATATTGTACTATCCTATATTAGCACCAAGGAGCAATTGGCGGGCATCTTCACGAAGCCCTTGGATGAGAAGCGCTTTATTGAGTTGAGTCATGAGCTAAATATCATTGATCCATCGACCTTTGCTTGACCGTCGTGCGCACATACCAATCTTACCGTCATATCTAGATGAAAGGCACGCATGGACATAGGGGGAGTGCGGTTTATATACATTGAGCTATCGCTCCCCCCATAATGCATAAAGAAATCCAAAACATTTGCTATTTGTCAATTAAGTGACTTATGAGCTTCATGTTGAGTTGTAGTCCGTGAGTCCTAGATACATCTACGCGACCTCACAACTACAATACTCTTACACGGTGGCTTCGGCCACCAACACCCCCTCCTTGAGGGTTTTTCGGTTCTTCATGACCTTGTTTTGTCTTTCTTCTTTGCTTTCTTCTTCGTGTTTTAAGAACCTCTATCAAGCTTGTTTTCTCGTGATTTTTGCAAGCTTGGTTGTATGTTCTTTTTCTCCACCTCTCTAGTTTCGTTACCCTCCTTTTTGGTGTTCCGATGCCAAAGGGGGAGAAGTTCCTAGGTGGATGGAGACCATTGTTGTTTGTAGCCGTTTGGTCCTCGTTGCATATCTTGTCTTATGGCTACATCAACAACCCTATGGAGGCATCTTATTGTGAGTTTGGGTATTCTCAAGGCTATGGTATGATAACTTCACCCAAATCTCCGTATATGGTCTTATGTTGCCTCCATATTGTGCATATGCCTCTTGAACATGTCATCTATCTATGTTGCATATGTGCTTGGTTTGTAAAAACTTGTTGGAGATATGCCCAAGAGGCAATAATAAAATGGTTATTATAATATATCTTTGTGTTTATGATAATGTTTACATACCATGCTATAATTGTATTAACCGAAACATTGATACATGTGTGTTATGTGAACAACAAGGAGTCCCTAGTAAGCCTCTTGTATAACTAGCTTGTTGATTAATAGATGATCATGGTTTCGTGATCATGAACATTGGATGTTATTAATAACAAGGTTATGTCTATATGAATGATGTAATGGACACACCCATTTAAGCGTAGCATAAGATCACGTCATTAAGTTATTTGCTATAAGCTTTCCATACATAGTTACCTAGTCCTTATGACCATGAGATCATGTAAATCACTTATACCGGAAAGGTACTTTGATTACATCAAACGCCACTGCGCAAATGGGTGGTTATAAAGGTGGGATTAAGTATCCGGAAAGTATGAGTTGAGGCATATGGATCAACAGTGGGATTTGTCCATCCCGATGACGGATAGATATACTCTGGGCCCTCTCGGTGGAATGTCGTCTAATGTCTTGCAAGCATATGAATAAGTTCATAAGAGACCACATACCACAGTACGAGTAAAGAGTACTTGTCAGGAGACGAGGTTGAACAAGGTATAGAGTGATACCGATGATCAAACCTCGGACAAGTAAAATATCGCGTGACAAAGGGAATTGGTATCGTATGTGAATGATTCATTCAATCACTAAGTCATTGTTGAATATGTGGGAGCCATTATGGATCTCCAGATCCCGCTATTGGTTATTGGTCGGAGAGAAGTCTCAACCATGTCTACATAGTTCGCGAACCGTAGGGTGACACACTTAAGGTTTGATGTTGTTTAAGTAGATATGGAATATGGAATGGAGTTCGAAGTTTTGTTCGGAGTCTCGGATGGGATCCAGGACATCACGAGGAGTTCCGGAATGGTCCGGAGAATAAGATTCATATATAGTAAGTCACTTTCCAAGTTTGGAAATGATCCGGTGAATTTATGGAAGGTGGTTTCTAGAATTATCCGGAATAAATCACTATGGAAGGAGGAGTCCCGAAGGGACTCCACAAACCCTAACCAGCCAACCAAGTGGGAGGGTGGAGTCCATGGTGGACTCCACCTCCTTGGCCGGCCAAGAAAAGGGGAAATGGGAGAGTCCCTGTCCCTCTAGGTTTCGCCCATAAGGCAGTTTTTCTGTTGGGGTCTTATTCGAAGACTTTGGGCAAACCCTTGGGGTTCCACCTATATAATGAGGAGGAGAGGGAGGGGCAGCCCATGGCTTGGCCGCACCACCCCTGCCCCCTTGAGGCCGGCACCCATGGCACCCCCTCTCCTCAAACCCTAGCACCCCTCCTCCACTACTTCTCCCGCATATGCTTAGTGAAGCTCCGCTGGAGATCTCCATCGACACCGCCACCACGCCGTCGTGCTGTCGGGATTCTGAGGAGGATCTACTACTTCCGCTGCCCACTGGAACAGGGAGAAGGACGTCGTCATCAACACCGAACGTGTGACCGAATACGGAGGTGCTGCCCGATTGTGGCACCGTCAAGATCTTCTACGCGCTTTTGCAAGCGACAAGTGATCGTCTACCGCAGCAATAAGAGCCTACTCTTATAGGCTTTGGAAATCTTCAAGGGTGAGTATCGATCATCCCCTCGTTGCTCCCGTCTTCTAGATTGCATCTTGGCTTGGATTGCGTTCTCGCGGTAGGAATTTTTTTGTTTTCTATGCAACGAATCCCTACAGTGGTATCAGAGCCGTGTCTATGCATAGATGGTTGCACGAGTAGAACACAATGGTTTTGTGGGCGTTGATGCTCTTGTTGTCTTTAGTTTGAGTACTTTGCATCTTTGTGGTATAGTGGGATGAAGCGGCTAGGACTAACTTTACATGACCGCGTTCATGAGACTTGTTCCTCGTTCGACATGCAACTTGTGTTGCATAAGAGGCTTTGCGGGTGTCTGTCTCTCCTACTATAGTGAAGATTCAATTTACTCTTCTATTTACAACACTAGTATCACCGTTGTGGTTCATGTTCGTAGGTGGATTAGATCTTACTCGAAAACCCTAAACCACATAAAATATGCAAACCAAATTAGAGACGTCTAACTTGTTTTTGCAGGGTTTGGTGATGTGATATGGCCATAATATGATGATGAATATGTATGAGATGATCATTATTGTATTGTGGCAACCGGTAGGAGCCTTATGGTTGTCTTTAAATTTCATGTTGAGTAATGTTTCAAAGAAGTTGTAATAGTTGCTACATGAGGTGAACAACCATGAAGACGGCGCCATGGACCATGACGCTACGCCAACGATGATGGAGATCATGCCCGTTGATGATGGAGATCATGTCCGTGCTTTGGAGATGAAGATCGAAGGCACAAAGACAAAAGGACCATATCATATCACATATGAATTGCATGTGATGTTAATCCTTTATGCATCTTATTTTAATTAGAACGCGGCGGTAGCATTATAAGATGATCCCTCACATTAATATCAAGATAATAAAGTGTTCTCCCCTCGTATGCACCGTTGCCAAAGTTCGTCGTTTCAAAGCATCTCGTGATGATCGGATGTGATAGATTCAACGTTCATATACAATGGGTGTAAGCCATGTTGCACACGCGGAATACTTGGGTTTGCTTGACGAGCCTAGCATGTACAGACATGGCCTCGGGACAACGGAAACCGAAAGGTTGAACACGAGTCATATGGATGATATGATCAACATGTTGATGTTCACCATTGAAGCTACATCATCTCACGTGATGATCGGTTTTGGTGTAGTGGATGTGGATCGTGTACCACTTAACAACTATGAGGGATGTTGTATTAAGTGGGAGTTCATTAGTAATTAGATTAAAACATGAAGTAATTATCATAAACATAGTCTGAGTAGTATTTTGAATTAATTTTGTAGTATTGGCATCCGTTTACTACTATGCGCTAGTCTTGTAATTGAGATAGAAATACTGTTAAAATCTGATAATAAACTTTACGGATTGGTACCGTATAGTTGAAGAATCAAGAATTGATTAAGTCCTATTGAAAACTTTTAGTAAACCTCATATTGTTGATTCAAAGAACTATGGTTTCAATTAGTACCTAAAGTTATTTTGTCTCCATGAAACTTGAAAGTTCAAATATGTTTGAAAAGTAAGGAGCTGAAAATTTAGTTTTCAGAAATAATCAAGGTATGAGATATATGTGATATCTAAGACCTTATTGCAATATGAAAGAATATAATTTGGTGAGACTACATAAACTCATAAGTTTTATGGAAATGTACGAAGGTTGAAGACGCAAGGCGTCCCAATCCTCCAACTATTGGGGCACTAACAATATTCGCATATCCATGAAGTTATCATCCTTAGTATGCACCGTTGCTAAGACTCGTCGTATCGAAGCATCACGTGATGATCAGGTGTTATAGATTCTACGTGTGCATACAACGGTGCAAGCCAGATTTGCACATGCGAATACCAAGGTTTAAACTTTACGAGCCTAGCATGTACAGACATGGTCTCGAAAAGTCTTCATGATATGATAAAATTATGAGTGAAATTGTTCATCATATTAATAGGTTACTAATAGTGAAATCCGGAACACTTGTCATATGATGATCAACTTCAAAGTAAGAACCTCAAGGTTATTGGTATTTGACCAACAAACCTAGAAGTTATTGATGTTGAAGTGTTTTTCTGAATAATGAGGAAAGCTAAAAGAGAAACTACAAAAGATTATTGGCAGAAAGAAAGAAAAGACTAAAAAGTCTAGCTCAGGTGTATATAAATGATATACATGTTATGAATGTATTCCTCGTTTGGTCACACAATGAAATTCTTGGGTATTTGTACCATATTGGTTGGTATGAAGTGTCATACAAAACAACGCAATACAAGAATACAATGGCCTAAGTGACTGACAAGGAATATGATAGGAATACACGTCTGGAACAAAATAAAGTGTTATTATGTTCGTCGTTGGCATTCTATCTAGCCCTTAGGATTCATAATAAAGAACTTAATAATTGTTATTTTGCTCTGGTCAAATAAAAACAATGAGTTGTTCAAATTATGACATTACTCCATATACGATGGATAAGTTATTATAAATCTTAATGGTGAATCACACATACATAATACTGACGCTAAAATGCCATAAGGCAAATGATTTGAATTCCACTTATTTGTGGAACCGCCATTTAGGTCATGTTAGAAAGGAACGCATGAAGGAACTCCATGCAAATGGATTTTTGGAGTCATTTGATTTTTTGAATCGTTTGGCGCTTGCAAATCTTTTCTAAAGAGAATGACTAAAATACAGTTCATAGGCCAAGAGTTGAACGGGCAACTAACTTAGTGAAAACATACATGATGATGTATGTGGCTCACTGGGCATAGTTGTGTGCGGGAGATTCTTCTACTTCATGAAAACTTCCAACAATGAATTGAGTATATATATGTGGATATATTCGATAAGGAAGAAGTTTGAAACATTTGAATGGATTCAAATAAATTTCAGCATGAAGTGGAAATCATCGTAATAGAAAAGTCAAATATCGATGATTGGATCATTGGGAAAATATTTGAATTACAAGTTTTAGCGAACATCTAAGAGAGTCATGAAATTGTTCTACAACTCACATTTCTTGGAGTATCGTAATGATGATATAGTATCCGAGAGATGTATCCAAACCTTCTTGGATCAATGATGAGATAAAATATTGATGCCATTATATTTTTGTGGATTATGCTTTAGTGACTACTGCTTTTACACTAAATAGAGCATCATCATGATCCGTTGAAATGACACCATACAAGTTATGGCATGGGTATGAAACCTGATAGTTTTTTCTTAAATTTTGGTATGCATAGCATAAGTAAATATGTTTACAACCAAAATCGGATGAATGTCTTTGTTGGTTATCCCAAAGTATTGATTGGGAATTCTTTCCACTATGGATACAAAGACAAAAGTGTTTGTTAATGTTTCTTATTTATTTCCAAGAAATTGTTTCTAGCGAAGTATTTGAGTGGGAGGACAATAGAACTTGATAAGGTTTGTGAACCTGAGCATAATGATCAGTGTAGCGCAGCATCGGAATTGGTTCCGGAAGCGGCCACGACGATCATGGCTCCCATGACTACAAAGTGTTTTAGCCATGGAGATCGAAGTACATATTGAACCTTGTAGGTATGGTTTACTTTGTGATCAAATAAATGATTTGTGGACAAAGGATTGATTTTGAACAATGATAAACCAACTACAAAACAAAGAAGTTATGATGGGCCCTGACTCCGTTAAAATGGCTATACGCCATGAAATCCAAGATAGATGAATACTTTTTGAAAGTAAATGGATCTATAAAATTGATGGACTTGGATGAAATATCCTTGAAGAAGCTCGACTTGTCGAAAAGTTGTTTATGACAAAGTTCAAAGAGTTGACTACGATAAGATTAGATCTTCTGTAGCAATGCTTATAGTCTATATGGATTATTCTAGTAATCACTACATATTTCTTTTATGAGATATGATTGTAGGATGGAAAAATACATTACTTATCAGAAGAGTGTATTAAAGGTGTATATAAGATACAACCAAGAGTTTTGCTGGTCCGTGAAATACTAGATAGGTATACAAACTTCAATTGGATGAAGTGAGTATCGCGGAGTTGGAATCTTCACCAGATGAAATAGTCAAAGAGTTTTTGATTTCATTAGAGACGATGAAGAGGCTTGCATTTGCAAGAAATTAAGTGGGAGCGCTGAGACATATTTATAATACTTTATGTAGATGACATATAATTGGTTACAAATGATGTAATTATATACTTGATTAAAAAGGTTTCATTGAGAATTAACTTCAATGAAAGAATATGGACTAAAACATATTTAGTGTCAAGATC
This sequence comes from Lolium perenne, assembly GCF_019359855.2. Lineage (NCBI taxonomy): Eukaryota > Viridiplantae > Streptophyta > Magnoliopsida > Poales > Poaceae > Lolium > Lolium perenne. The sequence goes on from NC_067245.2 coordinate 197,603,296, forward strand.
TATGAAGATAGATTGGAATACATAAATAAGTTTAAGTCAAAGTACATAGAATGGATATTGAAGTAGTTCAATATAGAAATATTCAGAAGGTGTTCTTTTCATGTGAAGGTTTAACAAGACTTGAGTGTATTTGACACTCCATGAGTAAAAACACATGAGTGATTTTAGATCACAAAGAATATGTACAAAAATCAGATGTCCTGTTCTCTAAAGAGTTAGGAGCATATACCAGAATAATTCATGTGATGATTATTGGACAAACAGTAGGAATATCCTTGAGTACTTTAGAAGATCCAAGGATATATATATAATTTTATATGGTGTAATGACAAACAAATCGATGTAATGTGTTGCACCGATATTAGTTTGGTCACATATAAAAATGAATTTCAAACCTCAATTAGGCTAAGTGTTGTTTAAAAGGTAGCACAATGAGCTAGAAGTTGTCTATGCTAGATTTAGAAGAGTTCTAAATATTATGACGGATTCTACAAAAGAAGGCAAAGTATGTCATTGTTTTGACAATGACAAAGGATGTTAAGTCAAGAGGTTCTTTGAGAACTTGGTGTAGTTCCGACAGAGTCAGAACTTTGAAGCTATATTGTGTGTGACAATATTAGTGACATATTTCAGACCGCGGAATTAAGGTTCCACCAGAAGACCAAACATATTTAATGCCGACTCATTTGGAAATGAGTGATGCGTTGAGACGCAAATGAATTACAAAATACATACGGTTCTGAGCATGTCAGATCCGTTGACTAAAACCTCTCCCGTGAGCAAAACATGATAAAGCACCGGAAGTCCAAAGTGTTATATCTTTACAAATGTAAACTAGATTATTGACTCTAGTGCAAGTGGGAGACTGTTGGAGATATGCCCAAGAGGCAATAATAAAATGGTTATTATAATATATCTTTGTGTTTATGATAATGTTTACATACCATGCTATAATTGTATTAACCGAAACATTGATACATGTGTGTTATGTGAACAACAAGGAGTCCCTAGTAAGCCTCTTGTATAACTAGCTTGTTGATTAATAGATGATCATGGTTTCATGATCATGAACATTGGATGTTATTAATAACAAGGTTATGTCATTATATGCATGATGTAATGGACACACCCATTTAAGCGTAGCATAAGATCACGTCATTAAGTTATTTGCTATAAGCTTTCCATACATAGTTACCTAGTCCTTATGACCATGAGATCATGTAAATCACTTATACCGGAAAGGTACTTTGATTACATCAAACGCCACTGCGTAAATGGGTGGTTATAAAGGTGGGATTAAGTATCCGGAAAGTATGAGTTGAGGCATATGGATCAACAGTGGGATTTGTCCATCCCGATGACGGATAGATATACTCTGGGCCCTCTCGGTGGAATGTTGTCTAATGTCTTGCAAGCATATGAATAAGTTCATAAGAGACCACATACCACGGTACGAGTAAATAGTACTTGTCAGGAGACGAGGTTGAACAAGGTATAGAGTGATACCGATGATCAAACCTCGGACAAGTAAAATATCGCGTGACAAAGGGAATTGGTATCGTATGTGAATGGTTCATTCGATCACTAAGTCATCGTTGAATATGTGGAAGCCATTATGGATCTCCAGATCCCGCTATTGGTTATTGGTCGGAGAGAAGTCTCAACCATGTCTACATAGTTCGCGAACCGTAGGGTGACACACTTAAGGTTTGATGTTGTTTAAGTAGATATGGAATATGGAATGGAGTTCGAAGTTTTGTTCGAAGTCTCGGATGGGATCCAGGACATCACGAGGAGTTCCGGAATGGTCCGGAGAATAAGATTCATATATAGTAAGTCACTTTCCAAGTTTGGAAATGATCCGGTGAATTTATGGAAGGTGGTTTCTAGAATTATCCGGAATAAATCACTATGGAAGGAGGAGTCCCGAAGGGACTCCACAAACCCTAACCAGCCAACCAAGTGGGAGGGTGGAGTCCATGGTGGACTCCACCTCCTTGTCCGGCCAAGAAAAGGGGAAAGGGGAGAGTCCCTGTCCCTCTAGGTTTCGTCCATAAGGCAGTTTTTCTGTTGGGGTCTTATTCGTAGACTTTGGGCAAACCCTTGGGGTTCCACCTATATAATGAGGAGGAGAGGGAGGGGGCAGCCCATGGCTTGGCCGCACCACCCCTGCCCCCTTGAGGCCGGCGCCCATGGCACCCCCTCTCCTCAAACCCTAGCACCCCTCCTCCACTACTTCTCCCGCATATGCTTAGTGAAGCTCCGCCGGAGATCTCCATCGACACCGCCACCACGCCGTCGTGCTGTCGGGATTCCGAGGAGGATCTACTACTTTCGCTGCCCGCTGGAACGGGGAGAAGGACGTCGTCATCAACACCGAACGTGTGACCGAGTACGGAGGTGCTGCCCGATTGTGGCACCGTCAAGATCTTCTATGCGCTTTTGCAAGCGGCAAGTGATCGTCTACCGCAGCAATAAGATCCTACTCTTATAGGCTTTGGAAATCTTCAAGGGTGAGTCTCGATCATCCCCTCGTTGCTCCCGTCTTCTAGATTGCATCTTGGCTTGGATTGCGTTCTCGCGGTAGGAAATTTTTTGTTTTCTATGCAACGAATCCCTACAAAACTAGGGGGAGTGATGTCTCTATAACATGTGTATTTGTATTCAAATACATATTCATGATATGCACATGTGTAGGGGGAGCTCCGTCGAGTTTTTGCAAATCTAATGTTCTCATCATAATATCATATGTTATTGTCTACTCTTGTGTTGTCATCAAACACCAAAAAGGGGGAGATTGTAAGAGCAAAATTCACACCCCAAGTTTTGTGTGTTTGACGACACCACTTGAGTAATCTCACCGTGTGCCTTGAGTATCATTGTTAGATTTGCAAGTACACGGTGACCTCGCCGGACGCGTCAAGATCGGAAGACTAAAGCGTAGTTGATAGGTTTTCTGGTTTTGTGTGGGTTTAGCGAGGTAACTAAGTTGGAGAGAAAAAGGGAAGAAAACCAGATTTAGCCAGGCCGGTACTACCGGTACCCGTAGCGGTAGTACCGCTACCCCTATGGGTACCGCTGTCGGTACCGCTCTGAGTCTGCGCTGATTCGCCCTCCAGAAACACGCTGCGGTACCCCTGCAGTACCTGGAGCGGTAGTACCGCTCACGAGCGGTAGTACCGCTCAAGGTACCGCTTAGGTACCGTAACCGAGTTACGGTCGTACCACTCCGGTACCGCCCTGGTACCGCTCTGGATCCAGTAAGGTCTGGACCCTACTGCGGTACCTCGAGCGGTACCTCGGGCGGTAGTACCGCTCTGCGTCCTTTGACCAGATCTGGATCGAATTTGAACTCAGAGCGGTAGTACCGCTTACCCCAAAGCAGTAGTACCGCTTAGGCCAAATCTGGACATAACGGTTGGATTTGGAGGAGCCTATTTAAGGGCCCCTTCTTCCCCAACACGATTTTATCTCTTCCCCTTCTCTCTCCTCCATTGTTACTGAGCTTAATCCTTGAGGATCTCCTTCCCCATCCAACCAATCTTGCCCAAACTTTGAGGATAGGTGGAGGAGACCCCGATCTATAGTTCTACCAAGAGAGATTTCACAAATACTAGCTATTCCTTAGTGGATCTTGGTGGTAGGGTTCCTTTGGTGGATCTTGGAGAAGAGTTCCTTTGGTGGAGCATTCGAGAGTTCCTTTGGTGGAGCATTGGAGAGTTCCTTTGGTGGAGCATTGGAAGAGTTCCTATGGTGGAGCATTGGTGATGGGTTCCTATGGTGGAGCATTGGATGTGTGCAGCTATGGAGTCTAGCTTGGTGATGTACTAGATCCATATGGTGTTGGGAGCATCCTTGTGTGTGGAGCTCGCCCCAACCTTGTGAAGGAATCACCGCCTCGACCGGTGCCTTAGTGGAAGAGGGAGAGCACCTCCGTGGAGCTCTCTCGAGGAAGAGGGTGAGGCCTTCCTTCGTGGTGTGGCCGCCTAGTCTCTTGTGTGAGACTAGCACCTCCTCAACGCAGACGTACTTCCTTTAGTGGAAGGAACAGCGGGAAACAAACCTCGACTCGCCTTGCGCCCCCCCGGTTGTCTCGCTCCTTACTCTCGTTATCTTGTTGATTCCTTTACTTGTTGCACTCGTCCGATATTCATTGTAGGATCACCCCCATTGCTAAAAGTCACACCTTTACCATTGATGTCTACGTTCCCCCTCCTTTCCTGTAGACAGTGTTGGGCCTCCAAGAGCAGAGGTTTGTAGAACAGCAGCAAGTTTTCCCTTAAGTGGATACCCAAGGTTTATCGAACTCAGGGAGGAAGAGGTCAAAGATATCCCTCTCATGCAACCCTGCAACCACAAAGCAAGAAGTCTCTTGTGTCCCCAACACACCTAATAGGTGCACTAGTTCGGCGAAGAGATAGTGAAATACAGGTGGTATGAATATGTGTGAGCAGTAGTAACGGTGCCAGAAAATAGCTTGCTGGCGTGTAGTTGATGGTGGTAGTATTGCAGCAGTAGTAACACAGTAAAACAGCAAACAAGCGGTAGTAACGCAGCAGTATTTAGGAACAAGGCCTAGGGATTACACTTTCACTAGTGGACACTCTCAACATTGATCACATAACAGAATAGATAAATGCATACTCTACACTTTTGTTGGATGATGAACACATTGCGTAGGATTACACGAACCCTCAATGCCGGAGTTAACAAGCTCCACAATAATGCTCATGTTTAAGTAACCTTTAGTGTAAGATAGATCAACGCTACTAAACCAAGTACTAGCATAGCATGCACACTGTCACCTTCATGCATATGTAGGAGGAATAGATCACATCAATATTATCATAGCAATAGTTAACTTCGCAATCTACAAGAGATCATGATCATAGCATAAACCAAGTACTAACACGGTGCACACACTGTCACCTTTACACACGTGCAGGAGGAATAGAACTACTTTAATAACATTGCTAGAGTAGCACATAGATAGTAGTGATACAAAACTCAGATGAATCTCAATCATGTAAAGCAGCTCATGAGATCATTGTATTGAAGTACATGGAGAGAGATTAACCACATAGCTACCGGTACAGCCCCGAGCCTCGATGGAGAACTACTCCCTCCTCATGGGAGCAGCAGCGGTGATGAAGATGGTGGTGGAGATGGCAGCGGTGTCGATGGAGAAGCCTTCCGGGGGCACTTCCCCGCTCCGGCAGGGTGCCGGAACAGAGACTCCTGTCCCCCAGATCTTGGCGTCGCGATGGCGGCGGCTCTGGAAGGTTTCTGTGGTTTTCGCCAATCGTATAGGGTTTTCTGATCCAGGGGCTTCTTATAGGCGAAGAGGCGGCGCAGGAAGGTCGAAGGGGGGCCCACACCCTAGGGGGGCGCGCCCCCCCCCTAGGCCGCGCCGGGGTGTGGTGTGGTGGCCCTGCCTCCCTTCTCTGGCGGTTCTCGTGTGTTCTGGATGCTTCCGGGTAAAATAGGAACCTGGGCGTTGATTTCGTCCGATTCCGAGAATATTTCGTTACTAGGATTTCTGAAACCAAAAACAGCAGAAAACAGGAACTGGCACTTCGGCATCTTGTTAATAGGTTAGTTCCAGAAAATGCACGAATATGACATAAAGTGTGCATAAAACATGTAGATAACATCAATAATGTGGCATGGAACATAAGAAATTATCGATACGTCGGAGACGTATCAGCATCCCCAAGCTTAGTTCTGCTCGTCCCGAGCAGGTAAAACGATAACACAGATAATTTCTGGAGTGACATGCCATCATAAACTTGATCATACTATTTGTAAAGCATATGTAGTGAATGCAGCGATCAAAACAATGTATATGACATGAGTAAACAAGTGAATCATAAAGCAAAGACTTTTCATGAATAGCACTTCAAGACAAGCATCAATTAAGTCTTGCATAAGAGTTAACTCATAAAGCAATAATTCAAAGTAAAGGTGTTGAAGCGACACAATGGAAGATTAAGTTTCAGCAGTTGCTTTCAACTTGTAACATGTATATCTCATAGATAGTTGTCAATGCAGAGCAATATAACAAATGCAATAAGCAAGTATGTAAGAATCAATGCACAGTTCACACAAATGTTTGCTTCTTGAGGTGGAGAGAAATAGGTGAACTGACTCAACAATAAAAGTAAAAGAATGGTCCTTCAAAGAGGAAAGCATCGATTGCTATATTTGTGCTAGAGCTTTGGTTTTGAAAACATATAGAGAGCATAAAAATAAAGTTTTGAGAGGTGTATGTTGTTGTCAACGAATGGTAGCGGGTACTCTAACCCCCTTGCCAGACAAACCTTCAAAGAGCGGCTCCCATTTTATTTTATTTTTGGGTGGCACTCCTTCCAACCTTTCTTTCACAAACCATGGCTAACCGAATCCTCGGGTGCCTGCCAACAATCTCATACCATGAAGGAGTGCCTTTTTATTTTAGTTTTATTATGATGACACTCCCCCCAACCTTTGCTTACACAAGCCATGGCTAACCGAATCCTTCGGGTGCCGTCCAACAATCACATACCATGGAGGAGTGTCTATTTTTGTTAATTAATTTGGGACTGGGAATCCCATTGCCAGCTCTTTTTGCAAAATTATTGGATAAGCGGATGAAGCCACTAGTCCATTGGTGAAAGTTGCCCAACAAGATTGAAAGATAAACACCACATACTTCCTCATGAGCTATAAAACATTGACACAAATCAGAGGTGATAAATTTTGAATTGTTTAAAGGTAGCACTCAAGCAATTTACTTTGGAATGGCAGGAAATACCATGTAGTAGGTAGATATGGTGGACACAAATGGCATAGTGTTGTTTGGCTCAAGGATTTGGATGCATGAGAAGTATTCCCTCTCGATACAAGGTTTAGGCTAGCAAGGTTGTTTGAAACAAACACAAGGATGAACCGGTGCAGCAAAACTCACATAAAAGACATATTGTAAACATTATAAGACTCTACACCGTCTTCCTTGTTGTTCAAACTCAATACTAGAAATTATCTAGACCTTAGAGAAACCAAATATGCAAACCAAATTTTAGCATGCTCTATGTATTTCTTCATTAATGGGTGCAAAGCATATGATGCAAGAGCTTAAACATGAGCACAACAATTGCCAAGTATCACATTACCCAAAACATTTATAGCAATTACTACATGTATCATTTTCCAATTCCAACCATATAACAATTTAACGAAGGAGAAACTTCGCCATGAATACTATGAGTAGAAACCAAGGACATACTTGTCCATATGCTACAGCGGAGCGTGTCTCTCTCCCATAAAGTGAATGCTAGGATCCATTTTATTCAAACAAAACAAAAACAAAAACAAACCGACGCTCCAAGAAAAAGCACATAAGATGTGATGGAATAAAAATATAGTTTCAGGGGAGGAACCTGATAATGTTGTCGATGAAGAAGGGGATGCCTTGGGCATCCCCAAGCTTAGACGCTTGAGTCTTCTTGATATATGCAGGGGTGAACCACCGGGTGCATCCCCAAGCTTAGAGCTTTCACTCTCCTTGATCATGTTGCATCATACTCCTCTCTTGATCCTTGAAAACTTCCTCCACACCAAACTCGAAACAACTCATTAAAGGGTTAGTGCACATTATAAATTGACATATTCAGAGGTGACACAATCATTCTTAACACTTCTGGACATTGCATAATGCTACTGGACATTAGTGGATCAAAGAAATTCATCCAACATAGCGAAAGAGGCAATGCGAAATAAAAGGCAGAATCTGTCAAAACAGAACAGTTCGTATTGACGAATTTTAAAATGGCACCAGACTTGCTCAAATGAAAATGCTCAAATTGAATGAAAGTTGCATACATATCTGAGGATCATGCACGTAAATTGGCTTAATTTTCTGAGTTACCTACAGGGAGGTGGACCCAGATTCGTGACAGCAAAGAAATCTGGAACTGTGCAGTAATCCAAATCTAGTACTTACTTTTCTATCAACGGCTTTACTTGGCACAACAAAACACAAAACTAAGATAAGGAGAGGTTGCTACAGTAGTAAACAACTTCCAAGACACAAATATAAAACAAAATACTGTAGCAAAATAACACATGGGTTATCTCCCAAGAAGTTCTTTTCTTTATAGCCATTAAGATGGGCTCAGCAGTTTTAATGATGCACTCGCAAGAAATAGTATTTGAAGCAAAAAAAAAAGAGCATCAAGAGGCAAATACAAAACACATTTAAGCCTAACATGCTTCCTATGCATAGGAATCTTGTAAATAAACAAGTTCATGAAGAGCAAAGTAACAAGCATAGGAAGATAAAACAAGTGTAGCTTGAAAAATTTCAGCACATAGAGAGGTATTTTAGTAACATGAAAATTTCTACAACCATATTTTCCTCTCTCATAATAATTTTCAGTAGCAACATGAGCAAACTCAACAATATAACCATCACATAAAGCATTCTTATCTTGAGTCTCATGCATAAAATTATTACTCTCCACATAAGCATAATCATTCTTATTAATTGTAGCAGGAGCAAATTCAACAAAGTAGCTATCATTATTATTCTCATCAAGTGTTGGAGGCATAGTATAATCACAACAAAATTTACTCTCCATAGTAGGTGGCACCAAAAGACCACTATCATTATCATCATAAATAGGAGGCAAAGTATCATCAAAGAAAATTTTCTCCTCAATGCTTGGGGGACTAAAAATATCATGAAAACCAGCTTCCCCAAGCTTAGAACTTTCTATATCATTATCAACAATGGTGTTCAAAGCGTTCATACTAATATTACTACCAGCATGCAAATAAGATTTCATAGGTTTTTTAATTTTCGCATCAAACAATCCATGTTTTAAATCAGGAAATAGAACAAGAAGCTCATTGTTGTCCATTATGCCAAACTGGTGTAAACAAGAAACAAAAAGATGCAATTGCAGGATCTAAAGGAAATAGCTTCGAGCACACACACGACGGCAACAGAAAAATACTTTACCTGGGACCGTAGTATGAGAGCCTTTTACCTTTCCTCCCCGGCAACGGCGCCAGAAAAGTGCTTGATGTCTACGTTCCCCCTCCTTTCCTGTAGACAGTGTTGGGCCTCCAAGAGCAGAGGTTTGTAGAACAGCAGCAAGTTTTCCCTTAAGTGGATACCCAAGGTTTATCGAACTCAGGGAGGAAGAGGTCAAAGATATCCCTCTCATGCAACCCTGCAACCACAAAGCAAGAAGTCTCTTGTGTCCCCAACACACCTAATAGGTGCACTAGTTCGGCGAAGAGATAGTGAAATACAGGTGGTATGAATATGTGTGAGCAGTAGTAACGGTGCCAGAAAATAGCTTGCTGGCGTGTAGTTGATGGTGGTAGTATTGCAGCAGTAGTAACACAGTAAAACAGTAAACAAGCGGTAGTAACGCAGCAGTATTTAGGAACAAGGCCTAGGGATTACACTTTCACTAGTGGACACTCTCAACATTGATCACATAACAGAATAGATAAATGCATACTCTACACTTTTGTTGGATGATGAACACATTGCGTAGGATTACATGAACCCTCAATGCCGGAGTTAACAAGCTCCACAATAATGCTCATGTTTAAGTAACCTTTAGTGTAAGATAGATCAACGCTACTAAACCAAGTACTAGCATAGCATGCACACTGTCACCTTCATGCATATGTAGGAGGAATAGATCACATCAATATTATCATAGCAATAGTTAACTTCGCAATCTACAAGAGATCATGATCATAGCATAAACCAAGTACTAACACGGTGCACACACTGTCACCTTTACACACGTGCAGGAGGAATAGAACTACTTTAATAACATTGCTAGAGTAGCACATAGATAGTAGTGATACAAAACTCAGATGAATCTCAATCATGTAAAGCAGCTCATGAGATCATTGTATTGAAGTACATGGAGAGAGATTAACCACATAGCTACCGGTACAGCCCCGAGCCTCGATGGAGAACTACTCCCTCCTCATGGGAGCAGCAGCGGTGATGAAGATGGTGGTGGAGATGGCAGCGGTGTCGATGGAGAAGCCTTCCGGGGGCACTTCCCCGCTCCGGCAGGGTGCCAGAACAGAGACTCCTGTCCCCCAGATCTTGGCGTCGCGATGGCGGCGGCTCTGGAAGGTTTCTGTGGTTTTCGCCAATCGTATAGGGTTTTCTGATCCAGGGGCTTCTTATAGGCGAAGAGGCGGCGCAGGAAGGTCGAAGGGGGGCCCACACCCTAGGGGGGCGCGCCCCCCCCCCTAGGCCGCGCCGGGGTGTGGTGTGGTGGCCCTGCCTCCCTTCTCTGGCGGTTCTCGTGTGTTCTGGATGCTTCCGGGTAAAATAGGAACCTGGGCGTTGATTTCGTCCGATTCTGAGAATATTTCGTTACTAGGATTTCTGAAACCAAAAACAGCAGAAAACAGGAACTGGCACTTTGGCATCTTGTTAATAGGTTAGTTCCAGAAAATGCACGAATATGACATAAAGTGTGCATAAAACATGTAGATAACATCAATAATGTGGCATGGAACATAAGAAATTATCGATACGTCGGAGACGTATCAACCATCCGTTGCATAAAACTTTTAAAAGACTAAAACTTGCCGTAGCGCCATTCACCCCCCTCTTGTTCGCTACGATCCATTCACTTATGCATTAAAGAGGAGTCCATTATCTGTTGTCTATGTTGTCCCGGTATGGATGTCTAAGTTGAGAATAATCAAAAGCGAGAAATCCAATGCGAGCTTTCTCCTTAGACCTTTGTACAGGCGGCATAGAGGTACCCCTTTGTGACACTTGGTTAAAACATATGCTATGCAATGATAATCCATGTAAATCCAAGCTAATTAGGACAAGGTGCGAGCACTATTGGTAATCTATGCATGAGGCTTGCAACTTATAAGATGTCTTATACATAACACATATGCTTTATTACTACCGTTGACAAAATTGTTTCTTGTTTTCAAAATGAAAGGCTCTAGCACAAATATAGTAATCCATGCTTCCCTCTGCGAAGGGCCATTCTTCTACTTTTATGTTGAGTCACTTTACCTACTTCTTTCTATCTTAGAAGCAAACACTTGTGTCAACTGTGCATTGATTCTTACATGTTTACCTATTGCACTTGTTATACTGCTTTATGTTGACAAGTATCCATGAGATATACATGTTGAAGTTGAAAGCAACCGCTGAAACTTATATCTTCCTTTGTGTTGCTTCAAAGCTTTCTACTATGAATTTATTGCTTTATGAGTTAACTCTTATGCAAGACTTATTGATGCTTGTCTCGAAAGTACTATTCATGAAAAGTCTTTGCTATATGGTTCAGTTGTTTACTCACTGTCTTTACCATTGCTTCGAATCGCTGCATTCATCTCATGTGCTTTACAATAGTATTGATCAAGATTATGATAGCATGTCACTTCAGAAATTATCTTTGTTACCGTTTACCTACTCGGGGACGAGTAGGAACTAAGCTTGGGGATGCTTGATACGTCTCAAACGTATCTATAATTTCTTATGTTCCATGCTACTTTATTGATGATACACACATGTTTTATACACACTTTATGTCATATTTATGCATTTTCTGGCACTAACCTATTGACGAGATGCCGAAGAGCCAGTTGCTGTTTTCTGCTGTTTTTGGTTTCAGAAATCCTAGTAAGGAAATATTCTCGGAATTGGACGAAATCAACGCCCAGGGTCTTATTTTTCCACGAAGCTTCCGGAAGACTGAGGGAGAAATGAAGTGGGGCGACGAGGCGCCGACACAACAGGGCGGCGCGGCCAAGGGTGGGGCCGCGCGGCCCTGGCGTGTGGGGCCCTCGCGTCGCCCCCTGACCTACCCTTCCGCCTACTTAAAGCCTTCCTCGAAGAAACCCCAGTACCGAGAGCCACGATACGGAAAACCTTCCAGAGACGCCGCTGCCAATCCCATCTCGGGGGATTCAGGAGATCGCCTCCGGCACCCTGCCGAAGAGGGGAATCATTTCCCGGAGGACTCTTCACCGCCATGGTCGCCTCCGGAGTGATGTGTGAGTAGTTCACCCCTGGACTATGGGTCCATAGCAGTAGCTAGATGGTTGTCTTCTCCTCATTGTGCTATCATTGTTCGATCTTGTGAGCTGCCTAACATGATCAAGATCATCTATTTGTAATGCTACATATTGCGTTTGTTGCGATCCGATGAATATGGAATACTATGTTATGTTGATTATCAATCTATATGTGTTGTTTATGATCTTGCATGCTCTCCGTTGCTAGTAGAGGCTCTGGCCAAGTTGATACTTGTGACTCCAAGAGGGAGTATTTATGCTCGATAGTGGGTTCATGCCTCCATTAAATCTGGGACAGTGAGAGAAAGTTCTAAGGTTGTGGATGTGCTGTTGCCACTAGGGATAAAACATCGATTCTATGTCTAAGGATATTTGTGTTGATTACATTACGCACCATACTTAATGCAATTGTCTATTGTTTGCAACTTAATACTGGAAGGGGTGTGGACGCTAACCTGAAGGTGGACTTTTTAGGCATAGATGCATGCTGGATAGCGGTCTATGTACTTTGTCGTAATGCCCAATTTAATTTCACAATACTCATCATAATATGTATGTGCATTGTTATGCCCTCTTTATTTGTCAATTTCCCAACTATAATTTGTTCACCCAACATGCTATTTCTTATTGGAGAGACACCACTAGTGAACTGTGGACCCCGGTCCATTTCTTTACATCGAATACAATCTACTGCAATACTCGTTCTACTGTTCTCTGCAAACATCATCATCCACACGATAGATCTAATCCTTTGTTACAGCAAGCCGGTGAGATTGACAACCTCACAGTTACGTTGGGGCAAAATATCTTGGTTGTGTTGTGCAGGTTCCACGTTGGCGCCGGAATCCCTGGTGTTGCGCCGCACTACACTCCGCCGCCATCAACCTTCAACGTGCTTCTTGGCTCCTATTGGTTCGATAAACCTTGGTTTCTTACTGAGGGAAAACTTGCTGCTGTACGCATCACACCTTCCTCTTGGGGTTCCCAACGGACGCGTGTTGTACGCGTATCAGCGCGCTGGACAAAAAATGTTCCTAGCTGCGTCCCCCAAAGCCGCTTTTTGTCTGACGCGCCCCGATACGGTGTCCGGCGCCCCGAGGCCATCCCCGCCCCAAAGGGGATGCACCGGGGACACCGGACACACCGAAAAGCGAGGCGTGGAGTGGCGGGACTGACCCGTCAGCGGACATTGAATTTTAACCTAACCGTCGCCTACCTCGCGACGGAACTTATTGGCACGCAGCGACGGTGCAGTTCCCGCAGAGGCGCAGCGAATCATCTCGTCGCGCCTTGCTCTGCGTGCCGGTGTTAATGAGCGCCACCGCTCCCTCGCCTCCCTCCGGCCTATAAAAAGGGACGCCTCTTATTGTCCCTCTCACACACAAATCCTAGCTCCTCTCTCCCCAAACCTAGCCGCCACCATCTCAAGAGTCGACGACATGGCTGGTAGAGGCGCAGGCTGAGCTCGTGGCCGCGGCAGAGGTGCACGCACGCCGTCGCCTGCGACGCCGTCATCTTCATCGTCGGAGATGGGCACGGAGGGGCCCGTGCTGTTCGAGTTCGTCCTCGTCCTCAAGGGCGACCCACGTGGCATCCATAGGCTGCCGGACAGCTTTGCCGACTTCGTCGCCGGCGACGACCGCCCGGGCACGCTACATCTGCGGGAGGATTCGTGCGGCTACTTCCGGTGGATCGTGGACGTGATCTACGACGCGCGCGGTAAGATGTACCTCCACATCGGCTGGGAGAAGTTCGCGCACCACCATAGCCTCCAAGCCAGCTTCGTGTTCGTGTTCTCCTACTTTGGCGACAGGGACATGAGCATCAAGGTGTTCGACGAGATACGTTGCCGTCGGAACTACCACGTCGATAGCACCAAGGAGGACGACGCACTACAAGAAAAGTTCTGATAGACAACGTCTCAAAATCGTCCGCTAAGGGGTATTTTTCGTCGCCTATGGGCCTAACCCGACGATATGGGTTCTGTTGTCGAAACTGCGTCAGGCAAAGTCCTACGACGATTTTTTCGGTCCATCGCGCTTGGGCGCCCTTCCGCCACGGAAAATCGGACCGTTGCAGAAGTGTTTCCGGGAGCCCGTTGACTGCTGACGTCATGCAACCGACACGTGGCGTACGCGTTAATCGCCGTTAGCGCGATTAACGGCGTTAATCAAACCCCGTGGTAGATGGTAGGCCCACACGAGGCCTGCCACGTCTTAAGCGGGCCGGCCCATTAAGTTTGCGGGCCGGGCCAGCTGACTTAGTTTGACCGGTCAACTATATAGCTAGGCTGGTCCATTAGTTACGTGGGCCGGGCCTAACCTCTAAGGTTGACTGGTCAAAAGATTAATGGGCCGGCCCACTAAGCATGTGGGCCGGGCCGAATGCACTCGTTTGACCGGTCAACAGGCAAAAGGGCCGGCCCACAAAACATGTGGGACCCACTTTCATGTTATCGGGCCGGCCCATTTACCAAGTGGGGTCCACCTTAAAGCAAGTGGGCCGGCCCAAGAAGTTATTGGGCCGGCCCAATTAGCATGTGGGTCCCACTTTCCTGCTATCGGGCCGGCCCATTTAGTACGTGGGGTCCACATTAGATCAAATGGGCCGGCCCACCAAGCCAGTGGGCCGGGCCAAAAGCACATGTGGGTCCCACTTTCCTGTTAATGGGCCAGCCCATTTAGAATGTGGGGTCCACCATATAGCAAGTGGGCCGGCCCAACAAGATAGTAGGCCGGGCCAAAAACACAGGTGGGTCCCACTTTCCAGTTAAAGGGCCGACCCATTTAGTATGCGGGGTCCACCATATAGCAAGTGGGCCGGCCCAACACGCTAGTGGGCCAGGCCAAAAACACAGGTGGTCCCTCTTTCCTCTTAAAGGGCCGGCCCATTTAGTATGTGGGGTCCACCATGTAGCAAGTGGGCCGGCCCAACAAGATAGTGGGCCGGGCCAAAAGCACAGGTGGGTCCCACTTTCCTGTTAAAGGGCCGGCCCATTTAGTATGTAGGGTCCACCTTATAGCAAGTGGGCTGGCCCAACAAGATAGTGGGCCGGGCCAAAAACACAGGTGGGTCCCACTTTCCTCTTAAAGGGCCGGCCCATTTAGTATGTGGGGTCCACCACAAAAGCAATTGGCTGGCCCAACTAGTTAGTGGGCCGGCCCAGTAGTGGGTGGGGTCCACCTTAAAGCAAGTGGGCCGGCCCAATTAGAGTGTGGGGTCCACCGTAAATCAAGTGGGCTGGCCCAATAAGTAAGTGGGCCAGCCCGTTTAGTTGTTGTTTATATGCCGGCATAATAGGCGCTTTAGGATTTTGCGGGCCGGCACATATGTGATTTCGGTTAATTGGGCCGTTTAAGGGATGGGAATTCGTGTTTTAGATACTGAGAATATTTACGCAGCAATGATTTCTGTCGGATAGCCTCACTTACCACAAGCAACAAAGAAAAAATGTGCGAAAGAACTATAAAAACTAACTAAATATTACATCAGCTGCACGGCTTTGAAAAAATATTACAGAACCCAGAGAAATTGAATGGTAATTAAACCTAGCAATACAATGAAGCGATCCGGCAATCTTTTAAGTTGTCCATGCAGCACCTATATCTGAAACAAAGACATTACAAGTTAAGACAGCAACAATGGAAAGGCAAAGACACTACAATATTGTTTGCCAAAGAATTTGGAACTCAACATTTCGTCGTTATAACAAGATCATTGTAATGCGCACAATAAGCAAACAAAGAGTGCATGCCGCATACCAACAGCCAATATAACAGAGCATGTTAGAATGAAACAGCAGACTTACTACTGTCGAGTCCCATGCAAACCAACATGTTCAGGGAGTACAAAATTGGCATGAACAACATAGTAGCAGGCTATAAATTTTGTAACAACGACTGAGCAAGATGAAGTTATGATGGCTACATCTACGGAGCGAGGAATGTAAACCAAAAATAGAAGTTACGATGGCAAAAGCTAAAGAGGAGGGAATGTGAACCAACATGTGCCAAGTGCAATTACTTCATTTTGGCCGTGAACTAAATAATACTCCTGAACTTATAGTGAAGGGGATGCAAATCAAGATGTTTCGGGATATAAACTTGTAATAGTAACACATAGAGGATAGTTAATGCTGGAGCTTAGGATGGACCAGATACAGAATATAGTGGGATCACCTGTGAACTTGTATAAGAGGGAATGCAAACCAATATGTTCAGCATTCCATATGTGAGCGTCATGCCAAGTCAGAGAAACAAGTCAATAATGCAGCTTTTGAAGAACAAGATGGCACGCAAAATTATTATCTAGTAATATGACAAGTTTATTTGTACTACAGGCTAGATAGCAGAGTGATAGCATGCCAAACTAAGTCCTTACTTTGTTAGCTTACAATGAAGTAGATACAAAACAATGGCATCACCTGTAGTACAGGGAATGCAAGCCAACATGTTCATGGAGTAAAAAATCGGCACAAACAACATAGTAGCAGGCCATATTTTTTGTAACAATGACTGAGCAAGATAAAGTTATGATGGCTAGATCTATAGAGCAGGCAATGTAAACCAAATATAGAAGTTACGATGCCAAAAGCTATAGAGCAGGAAATGCGAATCAACATGTGCAATTACTTAAAATTGGCCATGAACTAAATAATAGCAGGATGTTACTATAATACCTATAATTTTTGTAACAACGACTGAGCAAGATAGAAGTTATGATGGCTACATCTACAGAGCAAGGAATGCAAACCAAAATGTTCAATCGCTTAAAGTTAGCAATGAACTAGAAAATAGCAAGGTGTTATGGTCAAAGCTAGGAATGAACTAAAAGAGCTTCAGACAAACAAGCATCTTCTGAACCCAGAACATGGCGCTAAAACAAGGGACTTACATTAGGAGAAGCACTCTGTGGGAGTCACAGCAGATCTTCCTGGGGTTGATAGATCCGGTGATGAAGTACGCTACATGTGCTACTTGGGGTTGGAGAGACGGCCATTACACTTCATGGTTACTCCTCTCATCTGCAAAAACGTAACGGCGCGTCGTTAGCACAAACAGGTTCCCGCAAGATTAAACAAGAACTTGCAGGCAAGCAATAGAAAAGCGACAGTAGAAGAGTTTAGATCTTGCACGGCGCCGGTGAAACAGATCCGGTCCATGCACAGCGGTGTCGGTGAGCAAGATCCGATGCGGTGGACGACGGATCCGGCAAAGCGGCTCCGGTGGGGTGGACGATACCGCAGCTGAAGAGACTGCGGTAGACTGCTGGATGAGCATATGGTTTCGAGGTTTGGCAGGGATGATCCGGTCCGGTTGATGACGGCGTCGATGAAGCAGCTCCGGCAGGCAGCCGGATGACGAGGATCGCGAGGCCTCGGGTAGGCCAGGGAAGTCCGTCGGGGATGTTCCGGTGCGGTGGTCGTGGAGGTGGGAGAGAGAGGGACTTGGGAAGTTCCGGTGGGTGGGGTCTCAGAGGAGAGACTGAGGGAAATGAATTTTTTTCCGGTTAGCTTCCGGGGCTAGGGAGGTGGTGATCGAAAAAAAATGACGGGTAGACCCCCCACCAACCGACTTATACATGGACATTGTTGTCATCTTTACGAGGGTAGAATGGGAAGTTAGAAGCGTGTGAAATATTTGTATTTTTCGGGCGGGAAGTTTTGCCGCTGGAATGAGATTTCGAATTTGGCTACAGTCCAAGTAATACAAAAATATGAGACCGTACTAGTACGGCCAAATGTCACATCAAGTCATCATCATGTTGAAAATCGGTTACCACGATCATAATCATGATGTATCTTGAAAATCCATTTTGAAAAGCCCTTCCGAAATATTTCAGGATTGGTTGGAGATTTTGCAGCTTGACTGAAAATTGATTTTGAATACGGCTATGGTGCAAGTAATACACTCGTGATTGTAATATATAAGGCCAGGGGTAGACCATGCTACTTTGTAGCCCTGTTCAGCAAAAAAAAAGGCTAGGGGTCACATCAAGCCATCATCATAAAATCATTTACACCCAAGTTCTTTCAAAGTTCAATCCAAAAACGCGTCTGAAATATTCCGGATTCATTTTGCGGGGGGGGGGGGGGGGTTTGCCTCTCGACTGAGATTTTGAACTTTGAACTTTGCTACAGTAGAAGCAATATTAGTACTAGAAAAATGGTAGACCGGCGTAGTGCCTCTGTTCAAGAATCCAAGGCCTACGGTCACATCAAGTCATAATCACAACCGAAATCAGTTCCCATGTACTATCTCCTAAAAAAACTTAAATTTGAAAACGCTTAGCGAATATTTTGGAATTTATTAGCGGGAGATTGTAGCGCTTGACAGAGATTTTCAATTTTGGATTTTCGAGGAGTTTCCTTGGCAAGGGATGCGGTGATCGAAAAAATGACGGGCAGACCCCCCACCAACCGACTTATACATGGACATTGATGTCATTTTACGAGGGTAGAATGGGAATTTGGAAGCGTCTGAAACATTTGTATTTAGTGGGCAGGAAGTTTTACAGCAGTATTGAGATATTGAATTTGGCTAAGGACCAAATATAATAACAATAAATTGTAAGACCGTACTAGTACTATGTTGAAGGCCGAGTTACACATCAAATCATCATCACCTTGAATATCGGTTACAATGATCACTATCTATCTTCAAAATCCCATTGAAAGCGCGTCTGAAATATTTCAGGATTGGCGGGACATTTTGCCGATGAACTGAAATTTGATTTTGATTATGACTATGGTCCAAGTAATATAATACTAATATTATTTTTGGAGGTGGACGGAGGGGAAAACCCCACCGTTTGTTATTTATTCCCGAAAATAGCCAAGTACACGAGAGAAATGTACTACTCCAGGAGTAGTAATACTAAGGCTAGCCATAGTGCTAGTATCATGCGCATTGGTCTCACAAAAATGCTCATGTGGCAGCTAATTAAGTAGGAGAGAGGAGATTAGAGTAACATAGGTAGATACTGTATCATAGCGCAAACAACGAGAAAAGTTAATGCTAAACAAATCTTGTACACAAATTGGCATTGAGATTCTAAAAAATAATAAATATAGCATGACTATGATACTACTCCATGATACTACCCACTATAGAAATAGTATCATGTAGTAGTATCATATGTGTCTTTTACGTGATTTTTATTTGACAAATAATTACTTTAAATATATAAAGATTGTTTGTATGAAATTAGCATCATTAGAAAGTGCTTTTCAATACGAATCCAATGATATTAATTACATATAATATAATCAAGAGTGTGTTGCTCAATTTTTATTGTCAAAGTTCGTCTTGGAATACGCGTGGGCCTTATTCCTTGGGACGGAGGTAGTACTTACCACTATGACTAGTCTAATATAAAAATGGTAGACCATGCGAAGTAGCTCTGCTCAGGCATTTATTCCCAGCGGTCATATCAAGCCATTATCACAAACAAAATCAGTTACTCCCATGTCCTCCGAACTACAATTAAAAAATGCCTCTGAAATATTTCGGACTTAATTGGCTAGTGGTTTTGCAGCTCAACTGATTTTGAGTTTGAGTGTGGCTACAGTCGAAGCTATATCTGTATCTGTCCATCTATATCTATATCTGTCCACCTATCCACTATATATAGAAAAAATCTCAGTTTTTGAAATCAGATAAGCCATCACCATGATGCACAAGCAATTATTGGCCGTTGGCACATCAGTTCTCCAACGCTTGATCCAACGGTCAAAGTTCCCTTTTTTAATAGAACGGTCAAAATTCATTTGATTCGCTCGGGAACTGCGCGCGCCAAAACGAGTCTAGGGTCACATCAAGTCATAATCAGAACCAAAGTCGGTTCCCATGTTCTCCAATTCAAAACGCGTACAAAATATTTAAGTGTGTGAAATAATTGTATTCGATAGGCAGGAGGTACTAAATGCTACAGTTTCGAGATTGTGAATTAGACGGTTGTTAAGCTATTGATTATATGGAGTCGAAATTTGGTACTGTAGCATACATAAGTATCTCTGTTCACAACTCGCCTCTCTGAAGCGAGAACAACTGTTGAGTTGCAGCACAACACAAAGGAGAAGCCACTGTTCCGTTCATTGCACTCAATACAGCGATGAATGAACTAGACCAGTTGACAAGCTTCTAGACCTGGGCTATATGTAGAAAGCTGGAAATCAATGGATCACAGAAAATCATCAGTGTCAAGCTTTAATGCACTAGCCAACGCGACCAAAAGTACGAACTGATGGAAAGGGCTAGGCAATCCACTTTATACATCTCAACATAGCCAACGCAACAAAAAGTCCAAACTAACAGAAAGGGCTAGACCG
Source organism: Lolium perenne (assembly GCF_019359855.2). Lineage (NCBI taxonomy): Eukaryota > Viridiplantae > Streptophyta > Magnoliopsida > Poales > Poaceae > Lolium > Lolium perenne. The sequence continues at coordinate 197,623,694 of NC_067245.2, forward strand.
GGAGAAGAGAAGAGAAGGTTTGCGAAAGCGATGACTCGAACTTGAGACTATGGGCTCTGATACCATGTCAAAGCTTCATCCACAAGCCAACGGAACCACAAGTCAGAACTGATAGAAAGGGCTAGGTAATCCACTTATAATATTAACAATCAGCAGGGTTCCGGTTCAAAAAAATCCACATCACAACATGGAAACGACCACCAAGATCATAGCAATTGCACATAAATGCACCTACGAAATATGCTCAGACTAAGGAACCATTTTACAAGACCAAGATACTGACCTGCCACGCTGTCCCCGTTCATCTCCAATTATCTAGCAGATACTCTTCTTACTACTTACTAGCATTCCTAACCTGCTCCAGTAGGGCCTCCTTCTGTGCTGCTATCGTTCTAAAATTGTCGACTTCTAGTCTTAGCGCAGCTGATGCAGCTCGTTCTACTTGGAGTTGCTCCTCTAGAACTTGAGCATGCAAATACTTTGACTTGGACATGGACTTGCACTTCACCAGTCCAGCATTCCGTAAGAAAGTGTTTTTGGCAATGCCTTTCTTTTTTATTGCCATGGAAAATGCCTTCACACATTCTTCATCGGTTTTTTCCAGACCGTTTTTACCGGGTTTTGCCATCTCTAATTTCATATCTTCCTGCAAAAAATTCAGTTCGTACACATGTGTAAACATGATAGTTACTACAGAGAAACTTGCTGATAGTAGATTTATCATGTGTATGACCTACTTTTATTCCTACAGTTTGGCATGTCTGATTCACATCACATGAATTTTAATAAACATCTATAATATCATATTGACATGTACTTTACTACTCCTACAAGTTGGGATGTGAGTCGTCACAAAATTTCAATCTTAGAGAAGACTTACAAGAACACTCTGTGCGACTTCTCCAATCACTTCAAGTTTGTTCTTCTGGCATGCTTCAAAAATCTCTGGCAGAGTCATCTCTTTGTTTGGTTCCCTTTTACTTGCATTATGTAACATCTGCATTTTAGTACTACCATTTATAAATCGAATAACGTGGTTGAAATGGAGGATCATAATATAAGCTGCACACTGGTGTATATACTCTGCATGATCTTTTACTAAAATATTTCTAAATAGCAGTATAAAACAACATGTCCTTACTTTTTGCCGAATGTGCTCTATAAGGTTACGAGATATCGTACGGCTAGGTAAAAGTAGTTTACAGCGGTTTTTCTGATTCTGTTTAGCCAAATTCTGCAAAAAGGATACTAGTGAGACACTGCTATAAATAAGAATCCAAGATGTGATCTGGTCTCAGTCTTACAAATCATACCATATTCTTTGGATCAGACCAGTGCTTCACAAGATCTCCCCACTGTTTGTCAGTCATTTGCTTAAGAGGAGATCTAGTTGGAACACTCCCAGTAATCTTTCCAGTGAAGTATTTCTTCTTTAGCCTGCTGCGATACTGGCGCAGACAGTCTGAGAATAGACTGTTGAGAACAGGCTTTACTTCCTCTTGGTCCTCATCGAACTCGAACTTTAACTGTTCAGAACAATATAAACCGTTGGTGTGATATACATAGAGCCAACAACAAGCTAGAAGGAACGGGACGTGCCAATGTGGTATACTAGTATGAGTAACATTACCAAGAGAAAGATGACTTACGTGTAACCTGTGCACTAATTTTTCAAAATGCGCAGAGGTGTCTACGTGCTCTTTCCATGTTGGGAAGATAGGAATTTCATTCCTGACGAAAATTCCTACATCCGATGCTAATTTACAAGATTCTTCTGGGTCCAGTGGCCTTCTGCCACCTACGATAGATGAAAGGCGAAATCTTGATTCCTTCCCAGCAAGCTTAGCTACGAACATTTTCCCTACTGTTGGGCCCCTCGTTTTTCTTGATCGTGGTGCAACTACAAAGTTAAGCATTACATCAAGCTATCATAAAGTATAACTTTATAACGGAGAATGAAACTATAAGCATTGGAAAATGTACCTTCTTCGGTGTGGGGCTCATCCTCAGGGGAGTTGTCTATGGCAGGACTAATATGGGTCAGTGGGAGATCATCAACAGTTTGTTGATGTGCTAGTAGTGTTTGGCCAGTTGTGGTTGTGTCAGCTGGGACTGGTACAGTGTGTCCTTGGGCAGTATTTCCTACCACAGCTACTGCTGATCCCAATTGTGGCTGAGAAGTTGCCGTGGAAACTGGTTCTGCTGCCAATTGTGGTTGAGAAGTTGCTGTGGAAACTGGTTCTGCTGCCAATTGTGGCTGAGAAGTTGCTGTGGAAACTGGTTCTGCTGCCAATTGTGGCTGAGAAGTTCTTTGTGAAACTGGTTCTGCTGCCGATTGTCGCTAGTTGACTGGATTGGTAACAGGTGGCTGATTCAACCGCTTGGGGTGTTCACCACGTTTTTTTATTTCAGTACTCTTAGCATTTGCGTTATTTTCTTCAGCTAGTGCCATGAATCGCTGAGACTGTCTAGTAGCAGATTTCTTTTTTGGTTGCAGCTGTTCTATCACCGATTCAGGTACCTGTTGAAAGGTCTTCCTCTCATTGGTGGTTCCTGCGAAATTCTTACTTGAAGCTGCAGATTCCTAGCACACATAAACGATATTTCAGTCTACAGATGTCCCATATATGATGATATGCAAATGGAATAGAATGAAGAACAGTAAAGGATGACGTGCATGCTGAAACATATATATGATGCGTTAAGGAGACCTAGAGGTGGCATGTGAACATGTTTGGTGGGATTCAGGATACAAGTATACAACACATGGAAGTTGCAACAGATATCTCCAAGTAAAAAACAGAAATCACCTGGTGGGGTTGAGGAGAATGGTCAGGCAAGGCATCTTCCTGAGTCAGCTCTCCAAGAGGCTCAGCAGGATCAAATTGTGAATCATAACATTGTTCTTTATCTTTGGGGAGGGGAAAGGGTTCTTCTCCGATTTTGTTCAGGTTTGCACTAGAGGCAATAGCGTTACAGATGTTTGTGCCCACACGGCTTGCAAATCTGCTACATATCTTCCGTCTCCGTTTCTCTTTTAATTCATTCTTTAGTGCAATAATATCTAGCATGCATTACAAAAAAAATGCTAATGAGATGGCGGTGCAAGTAAGCAAAAAAATACTTTTCGAAATCACCTGCATAAGGAAAGCGGCCATATCAACCTTCTTGGGAGTGTGCGCGTGTACGCTTTGGTTTCCTGCCGTGGACAATGGAGGCGCTTTGTGTACCCATCTCTCCAGTCCGGTGGACGGAAGGAGTCGGGGATTAAGATACAAGAACCCGGCGATGGTGAATGTCGCTGACAACGCGGCGGTGGAAGTCGGCTACGGAGGAGCTCGTATGGTACAATGGTCGTCGGTGGGGGTGGGGGGAGGTGGAAGCTACTCCGGCTTGCTAAAAAGCAAGGGAGACGGTGGAACGTCGTCGGTCACTATGGTGGCCGATGAGAAGGCAGTAGTGCTGGTGTGGGAATGGGATAGTGGGCCGGCGCCGGCGTGTGAGATGATCCGGTGGGTCATGCAAGGTGGAAGCGTGAGAGAGAGATGCGGGGTTCGGCGCCGCCGGTGATAGGTCTGAATTGAGCGGTCCGGGGGGATAAGATCGGCACTGTACTTATTTCACATCGCTTTGAATTTTGGAAGCGGGGGGATTTCGGCGGGAATTTTGGGGCAGAGTTGAAATTATTACTGGTTGGTGGAAAACTGTGGAACCCTAGCCTACGAAATCCCAGTGCAGAAGGCGAGGGCCCTTTTGTTGTGGCTTTTTTTGGCTTTTTGGCTTTGGCAAAAGCCAAAAAAAGCACCTATTTAGAAGCCAAAAGAATAGGATCTTTGTTTTTGGCTTCCAAAATCCAAAAGCCAAAAAGCCAAAAAAAAAAGCCACAACAAAAGGGCCTTGAGTAGGTTCGGGGTCAAGGGGATATGCTTGTTGGTTCTTGGGTGCATATGATCTCTTTATTTTGAAATTCATCTTCTATACATTTTGAAATGTCAAGAAAGAATAAAACGAAAAATGCATGTGTACTTCTTCGCTTGCTATATACACATAAAATATTTCAATGGAAAATCGAATAGTAATTTGGGCTATGTAAAAAAGAGTTACTCCGTAAAAAAATTGTGCTAACCATAAGGCTTTTTATGAGACATGTTTTCTCTCTTTTTTTACATCGACCATGAAAAAAACTTGTTTTTTTACATCAACCATGAAAAATACTTTTTTTTACATCGACCATGAAAAATACTAGGAATTTGCTAAAGTTATATTTTCCATCTTGTACAAAATTAAAAATATCTTTAAAACAAACAAATCTCTAATGTCTAGGTGTAACATCTCTACTAGTAGTAGTATATACTAGTAAATTGCACGTGCCTTGCACGTGAGAGCTCTTTTTTTTAGTGAAACAACTTCGATGCAATAAGAATTCGATCTTTTTTAACAAATGAGGGGGCCCAAGGGCTTGGATACCATTAAGTGCAACAGAGGGGTACATATTACAGATTGCAGTCAACAGTCACTTGGGTTGAAAGCCATTGCAAGCCCGCCTACATGATAGCAGGATTTTGTGAAGCTTTTTAACTTAATTGGTCAAACATGCGAAGCATGTGCCATTTACTTGTACAACTTTATCGGAAAATAATTACTTGTACAAGCTAGTTCCCCTAAGTACTACCAGCACATAAGTAAACAAAAGAACCAGGGACATCATCAACTGAAACAACAATCTATTCATATAGCGGCTCTTGCATCACCCTTTGAAAATCATCTACCTGCAAAGATGAGTGCAGAGTTTCTGCTCGTGCTTTCAACTGTTCCAAGATCGTCCAGTTGATCTCATGGACATCTGCATCAGCCAAAGCGGTAACCAAGTTGCCAGCCACTAGCTTCTGCAGATCAGCAACAACATGTAGGCCATCTTGAATTGTAGAATTCCATCCTCGGTTCATTTCTTTGTTCCGCCAAGTGGCCACATCCAAGTCCTTTTGAAGACGCCTAATCTTAGCTTCCCCAGTGCCACATCCTTCTGTTTTGTTCCTACAAACGTTTGCATCACTGGAACTCTGGACATCTGTGCTACAATGCTGCTTGGCAGGGACATGAGCAGTCACTTGCTTCTGCGATTTGCCATGCATTAAATCAATCAGCAGATTAAAAGGAAATATGTTGGTTGATTCATGTCATCACTTTGAGCAACCCATGAGTTTCTAAACCTTAAATGGAGTCTAAAACATTGCAATAAAAGGGTGGGTGCATCATTTGGATGCAGAGGCCGGGGCGACCCTATTTTGAAGAAAAAATTAGGAAATCTGAAATCTATATCTATATCTCTACCATCTATACCACTCCACTTCTGTTGACAGTTTGATCTCTTTCAGTACATTAGATTATGTCATGTTTAAAATTACCTCCTTAATGTTGAGCTCAGGAGGATCCAGATGTGCTGATCCTAGGTGGCCCCTCAAATGATTGCTTGCTAGAACAATAGGACCAAATCCCGCCTCCTTTCTACCAATGTCTGCATCACTGGCGCGCTCACTGTCTTTGTTAGGAACATGAGCAGTGGCTAGCTGCTGCAAATCAAAGTTCATCAAATCAATCAGCAAACAACACATATGAAATTTGAGCAGTGCGGCTAAATACCTTCTTCAGCAGCAGCCCCACGGGATCGTCCTTTTGGCGGCACATCACACGGGTGAAAAATCTCGGCAACGACTTGGGGTGCGGTGATTTTGTCCCATTCCACAGTATGCCGATCGAGGCTGCAATTATCTTATTCTGCAAGATATTTTGCCTCCGAGATTCTTCGTAGGTATTCTCGAGTGGAATATCTAGCAGGCATTACAAAAAAAACAGATGCTAATAACAAGCAGTGGAAGCAAGCAATAAACTAGTCTCGGAAATCAAATACATAACAAAAGCTGCCGGACAAAGTGTTCAACCTTGGTCGAATGGGGAGGTGGCACGTTGGCCGTTCGGTTTGGTTCGGTGGATCATGGTGGCGCTTTGTGTACCGATCTCGCCGGCCGGTACGATGAACCAGTGAGTCGGGGAAGCAGATCCGACGAAGCGGACGGAGTGTGGTTGACGGTGTCGCTGAGCTGGCTCCGGCGCGGTGGATGTCGGCTACGGATGGAGGACTGAGAGGGAGCGAGACGGACTAGGAGCGAGGTAGGGAGAGAGGCCCTTGCTTGTCCGTGGGTGTGGCTGGATATAGGGGAAATGAAAGCCCTAGAAGATAGCATCCTGCTAATATCCTAGTACAAAACAATTGAACTAGAAAATCCCGCCAATATATGGTGCTGAATTGCGGGCGGCTCATAGCTTGTGCACAAATAAAATGGGAAAATCCAAAAAATGTAGTTCAACAAAAAAAACTCTAGTAGGCAAAGTCGCTAGCTCGCCATGAGACGATGCACTCCGCCAAAAAAATGTGACAAGCTAGTTTGCTATGGATCTTGCATTAACTCTGCTCGATAAAATGGTGGGCACAAAAGACAAGCTAAATCAAAAATAATGGTGGTAGAAAGATGTAAACTCTTCAATGTAAACTCTACTAAACAGGGCCAACTCCAAAACAAGCCTCATATTATTTGTACTTCCTCCGGTCCATATTAACTGCCACTAAAATGGATGTATCTACAAATACATCCATTTGAGTGGCATGTATATGGATAGGAGTTGTAGATCAAGGAGTTGCAAGACAGTGGAGGAAATGAGGTGGGGAGGAGGAGGGTGACGACCAGACCCCCACCTCCACGGCACCGCATAAATAGAAGATAAAATATGTGAAACAGTGGAGGAAATGAGGTGGGGAGGAGGAGGGCGACGACCAGACCCGATAACAGTACTCCCCCCGGTCGAACTGCTCCTCATGTCGCGCAAGGTGAAAAAAGGGGTATTTTTTTCATTGACTTGATGGAGAAAAAAAAATCTTCTTTTTAGCCCCAGCGTCACCGCAGATCAGGTGACATGCACCTATTGCATGTCACCGTGTGACATGCGGTTTAAATTCAAATTTAAACATTGCGAACAAATCTGGAAAAAATCATGCATGTTCACAGCACATATTAAAATAACCCCTAAAAATTTCATATCCAAATTCGAAACATACATCGAGAAAAAAAAGAGAAATCTGTCATGAATAGTTCCCGAATTCAAATCTGAGTTTCTATGTAGACTATTCACATCTGAGTTTCTCTTTTTTGTTTCTCGATGTATATTTCGAATTTTGATCTGAAATTTTTAGGGGTTATCTTAATATGTGCTCTGAACGTGCATGATTTATTTCAGATTTTTTCGCAATGTTTCAATTTGGATTTAGGCCGCATGTCACACGGGGTGCATGTCACCTCGCTACCGCTCGAGAAATGGAGGCCCTCTCCGCTGGGCTCCAATAAAAGCTTCACTGCTCGTGTCAGACTATTGAAGACAGTGGCAAGTGCATGTCAGGGGGACAGAGAATAAATTGCGTCCACGCGTTGGCGCGTGCTGTCTACCTCAAACCCTAAACTCTGTCTTATGAAGTCAAGCATGCATGAAGAGAAGTGGTTTTTGGTTTCAAACATGGAAATTTCAAAAACCCTCCCAAGAGCTACATTTTGGAGTGACTAATTATTCATATTCATGATTTAAACTTGTTTAAATGGGCATAAAAATGGGCATAAAATTCAAAATAAATCGAAATAAATGAAAAACCAAGGCACATAGTCTTCTTATGTCATATAGTAAGCATTCAATTAAGTTGATAAACAAGGTCTAGACATATTCAAACCTGAAAAATCATGTATCTCCCGGTAACCCTGAACTCTGTCATATGAAGTCAAGCATGAAGAGATGTGGTTTTTGGTTTCAAACATGGAAATTTCGAAAACCCTCCCAAGAGCTTCATTTTGGAGTGACTAAGAAGCATACATGCTTACTTTTTCATATTCATGTTTTAAACTTGTTCAAATCTTGGTCAACCCTAGGATTTGACCAAGATTCAAATGGGCATAAAAATTCAAAAAAACAATGAAAAACCAAGGTCTTCTTATGTCATATAGTAAGCATTTAATTAAGTTGATAAACAAGGTCTAGACATATTAAACCTGAAAATTCATGTATCTACCCCCTAACCCTAAACTCTGTCTTATGAAGTCAAGCATGAATGGTGAAGAGAAGTGGTTTTTGGTTTCAAACATGGAAATTTCAAAAATCCTCCCAAGAGCTTCATTTTGGAGTGACTAAGAAGGATACATGCTTACTTTGTCATATTCATGTTTTAAACTTGTTTAAGTCATGGTCAAACCTAGGATTTGACCAAGATTCAAATGGGCATAAAAATTCAAAAAAAAAATCAAAAACCAAAGCACATAGTCTGTGTATGTCATATAGTAAGCATTCAAGTTGATAAACAAGGTCTAGACATACTCAAACCAGAAAAATCATGGAAATTTCAAAAACCTCCTGGGAGCTTCATTTTGGAGTGACTAAGAAGGATCGATGCATGTTACTTTTCATATTCATGTTTTAAACTTGTTTAAATCTTGGTCAAACCTAGGATTTGACCAAGACTCAACAAATGGGGATAAAATTCAAAAAAGCAATAAAATGAAAAACCAATGCACATAGTCTTCTTATGTCATATAATAAGCATACAATTAAGTTGATAAACAAGGTCTAGACATATTCAAACCAGAAAAATCATGTATGTGGCTACCCCTAACCCTAAACTCTGTCTTATGAAGTCAAGCATGAAGAGATGTGGTTTTTGGTTTCAAACATGGAAATTTCAAAAACCCTCCCAAGAGCTTCATTTTGGAGTGACTAAGAAGCATACATGCTTACCTTTTCATATTCATGTTTAAAACTTGTTCAAATCTTGGTCAAACCTAGGATTTGAGCAAGATTCAAATGGGTATAAAAATTCAAAAAAAATGAAAAACCTAGGTCATCTTATATATGTCATATAATAAGCATTCAATTAAGTTGGTAAACAAGGTCTAGACATATTAAACCTGAAAAATCATGTATCTACCCCTAACCCTAAACTCCGTCTTATGAAGTCAAGCATGCATGGTGAAGATAAGTGGTTTTTGGTTTCAAACATGGAAATTTCAAAAACCCTACTAATTAAGAGCTTCATTTTGGAGTGACTAAGAAGGATACATGCTTACTTTTTCATATTCATGTTTTAAACTTGTTTAAGTCATGGTCAAACCTAGGATTTGACCAAGATTTAAATGGGCATAAAAATTCAACAACAAAATCATAAACCAAAGAAAATAGTCTTTGTATGTCATATAGTAAGCATTCAAGTTGATAAACAAGGTCTAGACATATTCAAACAAGAAAAATAATGGAAATTTCAAAAACCTCCCACGAGCTTCATTTTGGAGTGACTAAGAAGGATCGATACAGGCTTACTTTTTCATATTCATGTTTTAAACTTGTTTAAATCTTGGTCAAACCTAGGATTTGACCAAGATTTAACAAATGGGGATAAAAATTCAAAAAGTAATCGATAAAATGAAAAACCAGTGCACATATTATTCTTATGTCATATAGTAAGCATTCAATGAAGTTGATAAACAAGGTCTATACATTATCAAACCAAAAAATCATGTATCTAGCTACCCCTAACCCTAAACTCTGTCTTATGAAGTCAAGCATGCATGAAGAGAAGTGGTTTTTGGTTTCAAACATGGAAATTTCAAAAACCCTCCCAAGAGTTACATTTTGGAGTGACTAATTAAGAAGGATAGATGCTTAATTTTTATATTCATGATTTAAATTTGTTAAAACCATGGTCAAACCTAGGATTTGACCAAGATTCAAATGGGCATAAGAATTTAAAAAAAATCAAAAAATGAAAAAGCAATGCACGCATAGTCATCTTATGTCATATAGTAAGCATTCTCAATTAAGTTGATTTTAGAGTGACTAAGAAGGATGCAGGCTTCCCTTTTCATTTTCATGTTTTCAACTTGTTTAAATCTTGGTCAAACCTAGGATTTCACCAAAAGATTCAAATGGGCATAAAATTTCAGGAAAAAATTAAAAGAATGAAAAAACAAAGGACATAGCATTCTTATGTCATATATATAGTAAGCATTCAAGTTGATAAACAAGGTCTAGACATATTCAGACTAGAAAATCATGTATATATCTACCCCTAACCCTAAACTCTGTCTTATGAAGTCAAGCATGCATGAAGAGAAGTGGTTTTTGGTTTCAAACATGCAAATTTCAAGAACCCTCCCAAGATTTACATTTTGGAGTGACTAAGAAGGATAGATGCTTAATTTTTATATTCATGATTTAAATTTGTTTAAACCATGGTCAAACCTAGGATTTGGCCAAGATTCAAATGGGCATAAGAATTAAAAAAAATCAAAAAATGAAAAACCAAGGCACATATAGTCTTCTTATGTCATATAGTAAGCATTCTCAATTAAGTTGATTTTAGAGTGACTAAGAAGGATGCAGGCTTCCCTTTTCATTTTCATGTTTTAAACTTGTTTAAATCTTGGTCAAACCTAGGATTTGACCAAAAGATTTAAGTGGGCATAAAATTTCAGGAAAAAATCAAAAGAATGAAAAAACAAAGGACATAGCATTCTTATGTCATATATATAGTAAGCATTCAAGTTGATAAACAAGGTCTAGACATATTCAGACTAGAAAATCATGTATATATCTACCCCTAACCCTAAACTCTGTCTTATGAAGTCAAGCATGCATGAAGAGAAGTGGTTTTTGGCTTCAAACATGCAAATTTCAAGAACCCTCCCAAGATTTACATTTTGGAGTGACTAAGAAGGATAGATGCTTAATTTTTATATTCGTGATTTAAATTTGTTTAAACCATGGTCAAACCTAGGATTTGGCCAAGATTCAAATGGGCATAATAATTAAAAAAATGAAAAAAATGAAAAACCAAGGCACATATAGTCTTCTTATGTCATATAGTAAGCATTCTCAATTAAGTTGATTTTAGAGTGACTAAGAAGGATGCAGGCTTCCCTTTTCATTTTCATGTTTTAAACTTGTTTAAATCTTGGTCAAACCTAGGATTTGACCAAAAGATTCAAATGGGCATAAAATTTCGAAAAAATCAAAAGAATGAAAAAACAAAGGACATAGCATTCTTATGTCATATATATAGTAAGCATTCAAGTTGATAAACAATGTCTAGACATATTCAGACTAGAAAATCATGTATATATCTACCCCTAACCCTAAACTCAGTCTTATGAAGTCAAGCATGCATGAAGAGAATTGGTTTTTGGTTTCAAACATGCAAATTTCAAGAACCCTCCCAAGATTTACATTTTGGAGTGACTAATAAGAAGGATAGATGCTTAATTTTTATATTCGTGATTTAAATTTGTTTAAACCATGGTCAAACCTAGGTTTTGGCCAAGATTCAAATGGGCATAAGAATTTTAAAAAAAAATCAAAAAATGAAAAACCAAGGCACATATAGTCTTCTTATGTCATATATAGTAAGCATTCTCAATTAAGTTTATTTTAGAGTGACTAAGAAGGATGCAGGCTTCCCTTTTCATTTTCATGTTTTAAACTTATTTAAAACTTGGTCAAACCAAGGATTTGACCAAAAGATTCAAATGGGCATAAAATTTCAGAAAAAAATCAAAAGAATGAAAAAACAAAGGACATAACATTCTTATGTCATATATATAGTAAGCATTCAAGTTGATAAACAAGGTCTAGACTTATTCAAACCAGAAAAAATCACGTATATATCTACCCCTAACCCTAAACTCTGTCTTATGATGAAGTCAAGCATGCACATGAAGAGAAGTGGTTTTTGGTTTCAAACATGGAAATTTTAAAACCCCACCAAGAGCTACATTTTGGAGTGACTAAGAAGGGTAGATGCTTAATTTTTCATATTCATGATTTAAACTGGTCAAACCTAGGATTTTACCAAGAAATAGGCATAAAAATTCAAAATAAATCAAAATGAATGAAAAACAAGGCACATAGTCTTTTTATGTCATATAGTAAGCATTCAATTAAGTTGATTTTAGAGTGACTAAGAAGGATGGAGGTTTCCCTTTTCATTTTCATGTTTTAAACTTGTTTAAATCTTGGTCAAACCTAGGATTTGACCAAAAGATTCAAATGGGCATAAAATTTCAGAAAAAAATCAAAAGAATGAAAAAACAAAGGACATAGCATTCTTATGTCATATATACAGTAAGAGCATTCAAGTTGATAAACAAGGTCTAGACATATTCAAACCAGAAAATCATGTATATATCTACCCCTAACCCTAAACTTTGTCTTATGAAGTCAAGCATGCATGATGAGAAGTGGTTTTTGGTTTCGAACATGGAAATTTCAAAAACCCTCCCAAGAGCTTCATTTTGGAGTGAATAAGAAGGATATATGCTTAATTTTTCATATTCACGTTTTAAACTTGTTTAAATCATGGTCAAACCTAGGATTTGACCAAGATTCAAATGGGCATAATATTAAAAAAAACAATAAAATGAAAAACCAATGCACATAGTCTTCTTCTGTCATATAGTAAGCATTCAATTAAGTTGATAAACAAGGTCTAGACATATTCAAACTAGATGTTGTCGTCAGAAACCCACCGGCGGGCAGTGACGAGCAACACCGTAGAGCCGGGAACAACCTAGGGCTACGGCTGGCCGAGGTCCCTCCGAGCGACGGCCCGCAAAGCCTTCTGGTCACACGTCCGATGCTGATGCAAGGGCGTGCCACCTGACCTATACCTGGTCAGGAAGGTGATGGAGATGCCTCGCTTAGTTTCCTGCATGGCATACACGTAAACATTAAATACGAGCCTCGATCGGCTCTCAGGTTATCCTGTGAATCGGCTCAGGGAGCCGATCCACCCATGATTCGTACGAGGTGCACGAATATATGGTGGTCCTGCTTGATCAAGATAAAGCTAATGAGATCTACGATGATTTAGGGTTTTCACCGCATAATCGGATCATCCTACTCAGGATTGGGCCTCGCGGCCACGCACGGTGATCGTAAGCCGATCCTAGACAAGGCCTAAAAACCAACACGAGGTTGATCCCCGGAACATCCTGTCTAGGACTAGCGAACGACACCCTACGTGCCGCTGGATCCTCCAGCCCCTTGTAAGGCCTAACTATTGCAGATATTAAACTAATCCTTGATGAACAAGGAGCAACCGTAACGGATCAGATCTACTAAATAATGATCAAGCGGGGTGCCGCCCCCACACCTAAGATAGGTGTGAGGGCGGCTAGACATGCAAGGGTTGCACTACGATAGCATGTTACGCGAAGAACTATGCTAACCCTAACACATCTATGATAACTACGTTGCTCGCCATCAACAAGGCTTCAGTACGAGCAACACATGAACAACGTGGAGCTTGTGCTGCCTAGATCGCAAGATGCGATCTAGGCAGCATGTTGCTTACCGGTAGAAACCCTCGAGACGAAGGAGTTGGCGATGCGCCGAGATTGATATGTTGGTTGAACGTTGGTTGTTGTTTATTCCATAAACCCTAGATAAATATTTATAGTCCAGGGGACTTTCTAACGTGGGAATAATCCCACCGTGCACGATACAAACTCTAACTTTTAATCTAAGATACAATCTACCATAATTAAAGATACACGGGCAATCCAGCCCAAACTCCTCGTGCAAGGCCGCTTCAGAGATCTTCCACATGTAATCTTCCAAGCCCATCTCTCTTACGGCCCACCTCCTGATTTGGCCAAAATCTGGTGATAACACATGCCCCCCTGGTTTTGGCAATGATAATTTCAAAACCACTCTGTTTTTTTCCTTCGAAGGGTCATGTCGTGGCAGAGCAGACCTGTCGCAGTATTCTTCGTCATGATGCCCTGTCTTTCCAGCTTCTCTGCAAAATTCGATAGCTTTGGCATCACTTCCTCGGAAACTGCAATGGCATTAAATTTCCACCAGGTTTCTCATTATTTAACCGTGCCGATTGATTAGCCCTCTTCATCCCCTTCCTCTGTTCCAGCCATCGGCACCCAAAAAACCCTCTTCTCCCTCAGCCATGTCTTCTTCTTCCTCCTCTTTCGTCTCTCTCCAATCCTTCTCTTCAAGCGAGCCGGAGTGGAACTCCGATCACGCGCCATAGAGCAACCTGCCTCTGACCGATGGGGAAGAGGACCTCAAGTTCCTCATCGATGGGGAGCTGATGAGCGAAAGTGAAGATGACCTCCATCCTTGGGCGAAACCCACCTCCCCCAACGGGAAGGGGGAAGAAGTAGAGGAAGAAGAAGAAAAAGAGGAGGGCGGCCCCTCTTCCCCCGCTAAGCTTCTGCCGGCCAAGCGATTCCGCGCTTGGGCGGATAGCGAAGACGATGATGATGACGAGGAGGAAGAGGAGGAGGATGAATCCTCCTCCTCCATCGGGTATCCGCCGACCAAGCGCTTCCGCTCCTGGGCGGACGGCGAGGATGATGATGATGACGAGGAGGGCGAGGCTCCAGCCAAGGGCTGGGGCAGCAGCGACGAGGAGCTTCCTGGGAGCAGCGCCGACGACATCGACGGCGGTGATGATGAGGACAACGACGACTAGTAGAATAGGACTAGTAGTAGCAGTGCACTAGGCACCAGATCCCTCTTTTGAGAGCCATCGGCTCTTTCTTGTAAAGCCGCTCCTTTGAATTAATGAAAATTGTTCTTTCAATTAATCCAATTTCATTCCTTCCGCCTGTCATGCCAAGACCGATAGCAACGTATCGGATTTCTTTTCTTTTGGACGCCCGTGAAGCCGGACTCACATGCCAATTAGCCCGTCGGTCAAGCACTTCTCAATTTCAGGCTGCGATTTGATATCTGACCATAATTTTTCGCAATCCCTTAGCCGATGACTACTCATCGGCTATTTTCAGAATCCAGTCCCTTTCCTTCTCTTGCAGCGACAGGACGGTCCAAAACCTGTAAAAGCCGACGGCCTCCTTTTCCGATTCCTCTCCATAGCTTCAGTAGTCTTCTTTTGCAACACCTTACTACTTCAGAGAAGATCACAATGCAGGGCCAGTCGATGCGACTCCAATCGGCTCCCAAAACAGGACATCTACCAAGTTAGCTGCCCCCCGAGCCTTAATCAAGGCGAGAATGCCGGCGAGGACGCGCAGATCATTGATCAGCCACTGAACGCTGATGTTGATGTGAAACTTGAGCACATAGGGTCTTGGTCTTGTGTAACTGTACTAGAGTCGATGGCCGCGCATCGGCTTCGCTTCTTGTGCAAAAAAAAATTTTATTTGGCCGATTTTTTCTAATCGGCCCCAGAATGTTTCACTGCACGCATGTTTACACATGTTTATCTGCACATGTTCATCTGACTATATGCCCCCCGAGCCGAATCTGCCAGATGACTGCAGATATCGGCTTTTATGGTTAGCCAGGGCACTGCACTTGCACGTCGGCTCCGCGAGGATTCGTGCTGACTTTCATCCGCCGACGTGGCCGCTGCCCAATAGATTGATGTTGAACACAAGCAGCAATATGTGGTGAAGATAATTTTGGCCGATTGCTGGAATCGGCCTCCATATCCATTGAAGCGCTGACTGAAGGTTCTATAATGCTCCTTCATAATTTTTGGGGCCGATCACAAAGGTCAGCCTCGCCCCGTTTGCTCATCGGTTTATTCTTGCTACTCGGTCAGGCTGGTGGATAAAACCAGCCCAACCTCTGACTTGATGCGCCTGCTGTCGTCCACCTTGAGTGCATCGTAGAATCGTGGAGCACCAAGCTCCGTCGGAAGGACGAGCACCATGTTTGTACCAGCCGATGTTTCATCATCGGCTTTCCTTTGCTTGGGGCGCCACTCCATTTTCCGTGGACGACCCTCTTCGTCCAGGGTTCGCTGAACTTTCGCAGCCAGATCAGGTCGTGCCTTCCTTAGCGTATGTAAGTATAACCTTTCGGCTTCCTCCAGGCCGCGCAATCGCTGAACCCTGCGCTTTTGGGAACGGCTGAGTCCATCAGGGCACCACCTTGGACGGTGGTACCTGCCTTCTTCTTCTTCTTGTCCCTCGTCTTCTGAATCCTCGAGATCTGCCCAGCGAGGGGACTCAGCGCGTTTGCTTTGTGGCGGGAGAGGCCCTAAGCGCCTGAACACAGACACGTTGGCTACCTCCTTCTTCTTCTGGTTGCATTCTGGGCAATTGCCGATTGTGGGCAATCGGCTCATTCCTGAATCCCAGCAGTGTCTGAAGAAGGGGCAGTTCCAGTGCCTGTCGTTGTCGTCTTGCTCCCTTGATTCTCCTTTGGCACGGCGCTCGTGCTCCTCCTCATCGTGATCGTGCCGACGATGTCTTCTGGCTTCTCTAGCCAGACGATCTCTTTCATCATCATCGCTGGATCGTCGGCGTCGGTCATACTGACTCACATACTTGTTGAGGAGGTGATCAGAGAGGGGTCGCTGATATCTCATGTTCTTCACTTCTCCCTCTGTGACGTAGCGCTTGCCATCATGACGGAGCCGATCGCGTGGAGCGGCCTCCTCTGTGTCTTTGCTACGAGAGCAGCTGCCCTCGTCTACATCTTTGCCAGAGTGGTGCCCAGGTCCTACCATGTTGATGCTGAACGAGGATCCTGGCTGGCAACCTCCAGGGTAAGTGCAGTCTACCATGTTAACGGCGGGAAAGGGCTGGGTGTCGACCTTCATGGCGTACTGGTTGAAAATTAGACGCCCTTTTTCTATCGCCGCTTGGATGTGCTGACGCCATACCCTGCAGTCGTTGGTGGCATGGGAGAGCGAATTGTGCCATTTGCAGTATGGCTTTCCGTTCAGCTCTTGCACCGTGGGGAATTTGAGACCTTCAGGAATCGTCAACTGCTTCTCCTTGAGCAGGAGGTCGAAGATTTGCTCAGTCTTGGTCACGTCAAAATCAAATCCCCTGGGCGGGCCTGGTGGCTTTACCCATTTGCAGGACACGGGGGCTCCTCCCCGAGTCCATTCAGCCACTGCTACCTCTTGATCTCCCGCAGTAACTTCGTCTTCCTCTGCATCGACCAGGACTACTGCACGCTTGAACTTGTCCTGGTACAGGTCCGGGTGGCGCTGTTCATATGCCGATAGTTTCTGAACCATGTGCGCCAGTGAGGGGTAGTCTGATTGGGAGGCCATGTCCTTGAGCGGTGTTGCGAGGCCCGCTACTGCCAACTCGACTGCTTCCTTTTCAGTTATACGAACCGAATAACATCGGTTCCTAAGATTCCTGAAGCGCTGGATGTATTCTGTCACAGTTTCTCCGCGCTTCTGACGTAGTTGTGCTAGATCGGCAATGCCGGACTCGGAAGTCTCTGAATGGTACTGCATATGGAACTGCTCTTCCAACTGCTTCCAAGTCCGGATGGAGTCTGGTGGCAACGAGGTGTACCACCCGAAAGCCGATCCCGTGAGGGACTGTGAGAAGAGCCTCACACGTAGTTGATCCGACACTGAAGCCGGTCCTAGTTGTGCCAAATATCGGCCCACGTGCTCGATGGAGCTGGAACCATCTGATCCACTGAATTTGGAGAAATCAGGGAGCCGATATTTAGGTGGTAGCGGGATCATCTCGTAGTCGTCGGGGTACGGCTTGGAATAGCCGATTGCCCTCCTCTTCGGCACCATGCCGAACTGGTCTCTCAGTATGGTACTGATCTGATCCGCTGTGCTGGCTGCAGGAGTTGAACTCTGAATATTCGCCGGGGTGGCGTACTTAGCCAGCCATGTTTGCTTTTCCAGCTCTGAGCCAACTGCAGGAGTTGAGCTCTGGAGGTTCGTCGGGGTGGCGTACTTAGTTAGCCACGTCTGCTTCTCAAGCTCTGTCGCTGACGTCCCTCCTGTTTTCCCAGAAGTCCCTGATGTTGTGGCTTGGTTTGTGGGTGCCCAGTTACCACAATCTGGCACATACGTGCACGTGTACCCGTGAGGGATCTCCTTAGGCGCCTCAGGCAAGAACTGGTAGTCACTAGGGTCACCACCGATCTTGTAGACGACGAATGTCGGTGAAGCCGGCACTTCTGGTGCTGCCAACGCAAATGGCAGCGGTGGACGGGACTGGAGTGGCAACTCTCCTTGATGCGTCCCAAGAGCTGGTCCTGACGGCGAGTACTGGTGCCTCATGATCTCCTGGATCACGCGAAAAGCGACACGCTCCAACGTGTTGACCAGGTTCTCAGAGTGGCGGTGTAGCGAGTGAGCCACCAAGTAGTTGATCTCCTGCCGCAGGGACCTGGTGCGTTCCTCCGACGGGGCAGAGAGGTCTATCCCATCTAGTGCACCATTAGGCGAGAACCCCTTCCACCTGATGCCATGTGAACGGGTTCTGTGGAAAGAGCCGATGAGGTCGGCTTCGAGGATGACTTTGATCTCGTCATACTTCTTCTTGAGCTCGTCGGTCAGATCCTCGTATGTGACTGGCGTGCCGTCCGCCATCTCAGATGTAGATGGCGAGGTGGTTGATGTAGAAGCTTGTCCCACCGGGCGTGCCAGAATGTGTTGTCGTCAGAAACCCACCGGCGGGCAGCGACGGGCAACACCGTAGAGCCGGGAACAACCTAGGGCTGCGGCTGGCCGAGGTCCCTCCGAGCGACGGCCCGCAAAGCCTTCTGGTCACACGTCCGATGCTGATGCAAGGGCGTGCCACCTGACCTATACCTGGTCAGGAAGGTGATGGAGATGCCTCGCTTAGTTTCCTGCATGGCATACACGTAAACATTAAATACGAGCCTCGATCAGCTCTCGTGTTATCCCGTGAATCGGCTCGTGGAGCCGATCCACCCATGATTCGTACGAGGTGCACGAATATATGGTGGTCCTGCTTGATCAAGATAAAGCTAATGAGATCTACGACGATTTAGGGTTTTCACCGCATAATCGGATCATCCTACTCAGGATTGGGCCTCGCGGCCACGCACGGTGATCGTAAGCCGATCCTAGACAAGGCCTAAAAACCAACACGAGGTTGATCCCCGGAACATCCTGTCTAGGACTAGCGAACGACACCCTACGTGCCGCTGGATCCTCCAGCCCCTTGTAAGGCCTAACTATTGCAGATAGTAAACTAATCCTTGATGAACAAGGAGCAACCGTAACGGATCAGATCTACTAAATAATGATCAAGCGGGGTGCCGCCCCCACACCTAAGATAGGTGTGAGGGCGGCTAGACATGCAAGGGTTGCACTACGATAGCATGTTACGCGAAGAACTATGCTAACCCTAACACATCTATGATAACTACGTTGCTCGCCATCAACAAGGCTTCAGTACGAGCAACGCATGAACAACGTGGAGCTTAGGTGCCCTAGATCGCAAGATGCGATCTAGGCAGCATGTTGCTTACCGGTAGAAACCCTCGAGATGAAGGAGTTGGCGATGCGCCGAGATTGATTTGTTGGTTGAACGTTGGTTGTTGTTTATTCCATAAACCCTAGATACATATTTATAGTCCAGGGGACTTTCTAACGTGGGAATAATCCCACCGTGCACGATACAAACTCTAACTTTTAATCTAAGATACAATCTACCATAATTAAAGATACACGGGCAATCCAGCCCAAACTCCTCGTGCAAGGCCGCTTCAGAGATCTTCCACATGTAATCTTCCAAGCCCATCTCTCTTACGGCCCACCTCCTGATTTGGCCAAAATCTGGTGATAACACTAGAAAAATCATGTATCTACCCCCTAACCATAAATATTGTCTTATGAAGTCAAGCATGAAAAGAAGTGAGCCTAGCTCACTTGGTTAGGGAAGTGGATGTACAACCCATGCAGCCACCCAGGTTCAAATCTTCAGGGATGCGAAAATTTGGGTTTTTATTATTTTTTAAAAAAATCACTGTAGGGGTTTCCCCTACCGTATTCCTTTCAAAAAAAAGTCAAGCATGAAGAGAAGTGGTTTTTGGTTTCAAGCATGGAAATTTAAAAAACCCTCCCAAGAGCTACATTTGGGAGTGACTAAGAAGTATATATGCTTAATTTTTCATATTCATGTTTTAAACTTGTTTAAATACATGAAAAACCAAGGCACATAGTCTTCGTAATTATGTCATATAGTAAGCATTCAATTAAGTTGATAAACAAGGTCTAGACATATCCAAACAAGAAAAATCATGTATCTACCCCCTAACCCTAAACTCTGTTTCACGAAGTCAAGCATGAAGATATGTGGTTTTTGGTTTCGAACATGGAAATTTCAAAAACCCTCCCAATAGCTTCATTTTGAAGTGACTAAGAAGCATACATGCTTACATTTTCATATTCATGTTTTAAACTTATTCAAATCTTGGTGAAACCTAGAATTTGACCAAGATTCAAATGGGTATACAAATTTTAGAAAAAAATTAAAAAATGAAAAAACAAGGCACATAGTCTTCTTATGTCATATAGTAAGCATTCAATTAAGTTGATAAACAAGGTCTAGACATATTCAAACCAGGAAAATCATGTATCTACCCCATACCCCTTGCTAAACTTTGTCTTATGAAGTCAAGCATGCATGAAGAGAAGTCGTTTTTGGTTTGAAACATGGAAATTTCAAAAACCTCCCAAAAGCTTCATTTTGGAGTGACTAAGAAGGATCCATAGGAAACTATGTACTAATACAATATAATAATCACCCGAGTTATTAGAGCAAAAAGTCTGTCACTTACGTGTGGTTCCCATGCGTGAGGTCCCACACTTCAGTGAGCACAAGTCAGGTACGCTAGGTAGGCAAACTCCCAGCCATCTTCTTTGTCAAGAGAGAGGCATCAAGACTCTCTCTCTCTCCATCTCTCCAATTATCCACCTCCGTTGGCTACCGGTTTTGGCAGGGCGTTTCTAGCTCAGCTCGGAGGCCATGGTGTGCAGGCTCTATAGCCATGCCGATTTGGTCGCGCCAAGTTGTTCGTGCCCGGCTCCGACGAGGATCAATCCGGACGGTGGCTGTTAAGGACCCGATCGCATTTCTTGCCTTCAGCCTGGGGTCTACCATGTAAATCTTAGGGATTTAGACGTAATTTCCTGTTTATTTTGTGTCCCGTCAGAACTGTGCTCTGATGCGTATTGGAAAATCTGGGTCCTTCAGGATCGTTCGGTTGTCCCTCTAAAAAAATCTCTCTCTCATTCTCGGCCTCGCTCGCTCGCACCCCCTGCGCACTGACAACCCTGCACAACAGTCAGCATCACCCGAAAAATTCTAGACACCATAAATAAGTGGGGCCCCGTGACTGCTCTCCCTTCGTCTCCTCCCGTGTGATCCCTCTTCCTCCGACTCCCGACCTTGCGGAAAAGAAAAATGAAATGAAAGAGTTTCACTGGACGGGCAAACACATGTGCTGCCTAGTATTAATAATAAAAACGAAAAAAAATTGACCTACGAATCTATTATTAAATAAGCTAAACTAGGGTTTTGCCCAGTACTACGGATCAATTTCTGAAAATCCAACTACGGGGTTCGATTTGGCCTGCTAATATAAAATTATATAATCAGAACTAGTATTCCTCTAAAAAATCATTTTGGTATGCATCGTTTGGTACTTTTGATAGCAAGAGTGCTTACTCCTTCCGTTAGCAAAAGTCTTCATTTTCATGTTTATGAAGTCAAGCATGAAGAGAAGTGGTTTTGGGTTTCAAACATGGAAATTTCAAAAACCTCCCAAAACTTCATTTTAGAGTGACTAAGAAGGATACAAGCTTCCCTTTTCATTTTCATGTTTTAAACTTGTTTAAATTATCTTGGTCAAATCTAGGACTCGACAAGATTCAAATGGGCAAACATATGATAAGTGATGCAAATATCATTTCTAAGTGCGGGCAAACCAGCCTTTAGCTTAACATATTACAAGATTTCAGAAAATTGAGTGGGGGCAGCTGCCCCCCTTGGCTATAGTCTGGATCCGCCCATGCTATAGTTTGAGGCCATTTGGATGACGTCGAAAAAATCTTTGATTAGAAATGGGGTTGTTCGAACCCCGTAGTTGGATTTTTTTGAACCTTGATCTGTAGTACTGGGCAAAACCCTAGTTTAACCTATTTAATTATAGATTCGTAGGTCGATTTTTCTACCTTTTTATTATTACTATGCAGCACATATGTGTTTGCCCGTCGAGTGAAACTCGGAGGAAGAGGGATCACTCGGAAGGAGAGAAGAAGGGAGAGCATTATGGTGTCTCCCCTTTTTCGGGTGATGATGTTGACTGTTGTGCAGGGTTTGTCAGTGAGCAGGAGGTGCGAGCGAGCGAGTCGAGCGAGGCCGAGAATGAGAGAGATTTGTTCTTTTTGTGAGAGGGACAACCGAAGGATCCTGAAGGACCCAGAGACTTCCAATACGCATCCTGATGCGTCTTCTCTTGACAAAGAAAATGGCTGGGAGTTTGCGGACCACGTGACTTGTGGTCACTGAAGTGCGGGACCTCACGCATGGGCACCACACGTAAGTGACAGACCTGTTGGTGTAAAAACTCGGTTGATTATTATAGTGCATTAGAACAAAGTTTCCTATGGATTCAAGGGTAGGAAATCCAAGTTAACTCATTTACATGACATTAATTTTTCCATGAAGCAAAGTTAACACATCTATCAATTGGTACATTTTGGAGTGACTAAGAAGGATCCATGCTTACTTATTCGTTTTCACGTGTTAAACTTGTCTAAATCTTGGTCAAACCTAGGATTTGACAGAGATTCGAATGGGCGGAAAATTAAAAAAAATCAGAAAAATGAAAAACCAAAGCACATATTCAAACCAGAAAATCATGTATATATCTACCCCTAACCCTAAACTCTGTCTTATGAAGTCAAGCATGCATGAAGAGAAGTGGTTTTTTGTCAACACCCGGGTTTTTAAGTCCAGATGCCTGTTATGCCATACATCGCAATCCCAGGAATATTGTTGTTGCGAGACATAACAGTTGAATATCCTAAGTCATCATTCATTACATATCATAGTCGTCTTACAAATAGATCACATGATCCAATATTACAATAATAGTTGAACTATTGTTTCAACACACATCACAAATACATAGCGGAAGCGTAGATCGAAGGGGACTCTATAGTCCACAGGCCAACGCTTGACGTCAGGAGTAGTCCTAGTTGTCGTAGACGTCCTGCTGTCCATCCTCTTCATACTGTTGTTCCTCTTCATAGTCTGGCCATTTGAATAGCCAGGGACAAAGCCATGAGTACTTTAAAGTACTCGCAAACTAATACTAAGGTAAGTATTATCAATTATGGAAGGGGATGCTAAGCTCTAGTTTTATTTGCATAAAGCTAGTTTTATTTCATAAACACTTTAGTAAACAAAACCTCTTCATTTGCCTAACTTACTCAAGTGGGAACATTAGTGTCATTCCCACAACTCAGTTGTGATCCAAAGTCAAAGTCACCTTTCAAACTCAAGTCACAGGTCACCATTCATATTTTTTTGGAAAAGTTCTGATGACGGAACAGTATGGCCTTTCCAACTGTCCATAACCGCTAACGCGGCTATTCGAATAGGTTTAACTCTGCAGAGGTTGTACACGTGTGCCACAACAATTGCAATAGCTCGTCAGGGGTAACTGGCCCTGATTTATCGTACGCAGTATGCGAACTACCAATCCTAACCTTTCATTTACATATTCTAGTATAGGCACCTCTCCCCATGAGCTTGGCCTCCCAGTGAAGACAAACTGTCAGCCTGGGAACTGCACAGGGCTTGGGCCGGACATTCACCTCATTTCACGTCATTTCACATCATTCCTTCTGTAGAGGCAGCCTCCAGCATAACCCCGATGACGCTTGTTCAGAGGGAACCCATACTAAAATACATAAGTTTCCAGCTAAGCCTTACCCAGATTCAGGTATTGTGGGGGTACTTGTAAAATTGGAATGGTATCGCATCCGAACCCAACCATCAGTGTTTTAGTAAAATTCACCAAGTCATTCACCAGTCATATTCACCTTCAAAATCTTTCAATAGAATGACTCATCACTCCAAGGTTTTCAAAGTCATTTCAATTCACAAGTTCCCAACTACAATATTCACTTTTAATATTGAGCACTAGCAACTAGTTAGGAGGGGTGCTAAGTATCTTGGAGCTTGCTTGGCTAAGTTTGATTCTCTTGTACTACTCTATAATTCAACCAAGTGGATCATAACCAAAAAGTAACTTTGATAAATAAAATCAAGTAAAGCTTGTAAAGTAAAAACTTGGGATAGGTTCATAAAATAAAATGTAATGGTGCCTTGCTCTTGTAGAGCTTTGCACTTTGCAAGAATATAACTTGCAACCAAAATGGTTTGCATTAGTCTAGCTTGCATTGGTAATAGCTTGCAAGAATATTATCTTGCCTTGGTGGTTGAGGTGATCAAAGTGGTCTTCTTCTCCTTGAAAGTAGACTTCCTCCTCCTCTTGATACTCCTCGGTACTAGCGTCTAAAATACGAATACGAGGATACAATCACTAAACAATTCATTGGTTATTCCAAACATCACATATATTCACACACACTATTCTATTCACACAATTAATACAATTTGGTGCATTGGTGGTCTTGCTTTGAGGAAGAATAATTTCCTCTCATTTTATATGTAAATGATAGTTTCCATATAGTTCTTGAGGAATAATTTCCTCTCATTGAATCTTCTTTAAGATTTAATTTCTCAAACCATCACACATGAATTTATGTGGACCTAAGTCAACCATTCATCATCATCATTTGAGAAAATGATTTAAATGAGGTAGGGATACCTCATACCATTTAATAATGCCTATTATGATTTAAAATCTCCATGTATTTCATGTGAGAGTATTTGACCAGGGGTTCAAACTTCATATGAAAGTACTTGGGACAAGATTTAAATGAAGTGAAACACCTCATAATTTACACAAGTTAAACTAGCATCACACATTACTATTAAGTGGGTAAATGTGTTGTTTTCTTATTTAGGAAAAATAATTTCCTCTCATACTAAATAGGGTGTTACTTTTAATTACTTAGAGAAATAATTTCCTCTCATTATCTTATTTAGAATTAATTTCTCTTATGAATAATATATGACCTAGGTTGACCAAAGTCAACCTCTTCATACTTATCATTTGAGAAAATGATTTAAATGAGGTTCCATACCTCATGCTATTTAAATCCTATTTGATTTAATATCCTCAAGTGAGCATATATGAGACCAAACAATAAGGGTCAGCACATTACTTTAGGCCACTTGGTAAGTTGATTTAAATGAGGTGCTACACCTCATAGATTTGAACCCTAATTTTGAACATAATTTAAATGAGGTGGTTGATACGTCCAATTTGCATCACTATTTTATATCATAATTTGCTGTTATTCATTGATATATTTCATATTGGGACACAATACTTATGTTATTTCATCTATTTTGCATGTTTCATCATTATTGGAGGATCGAACACCGGAGCCAGGATTCTGCTGGAAAAAGCACCGTCAGAACGCAATATTTCGGAAGATCAACTCTGGAAGGAAATTATACCAAAAATCCTATTTTTCAAGATGACGAAGGAAGCCAGAAGGAGGAGCCAGGAGCAGCCAGGGTGGGCCCACACCCTAGGGCGGCGCGGCCCAGGCCCTGGCCGCGCCGGCCTATGGTCTGGGGGGCCCACGACCCTTTTCGCCTCCTTTTATTCGCCAAACCCTTCGTCCCGAAGACCTAAGCCACAGAGGGTACCTCGCGAAGAGTTACAGCCGCCTTTGCGGGGCGGAGAACACCAGAGAGAAAAGAGCTCTCCGGCGGGCAGGAATCCGCCGGGGAAATTCCCTCCGGGAGGGGGAAATCGACGCCATCGTCACCGTCATCGAGCTGGACATCATCGCCATCACCATCATCATCATCTCCACCATCATCACCGCCGTCATCACCGCTGGACACCGTCACCGCCGTAGCAATTTGGGTTTGATCTTGATTGTTTGATAGGGGAAACTCTCCCGGTATCGATTTCTACTTGTTGTTGATGCTATTGAGTGAAACCATTGAACCAAGTTTATGTTCAGATTGTTATTCATCATCATATCACCTCTGATCATGTTCCATATGATGTCTCGTGAGTAGTTCGTTTAGTTCTTGAGGACATGGGTGAAGTCTAAATGTTAGTAGTGAACTATGGTTGAGTAATATTCAATGGTGTGATATTTAAGTTGTGGTGTTATTCTTCTAGTGGTGTCATGTGAACGTCGACTACATGACACTTCACCATTTATGGGCCTAGGGGAATGCATCTTGTATTCGTTTGCCAATTGCGGGGTTGCCGGAGTGACAGAAACCTAAACCCCCGTTGGTATATCGATGCAGGAGGGATCGCAGGATCTCAGAGTTTAAGGCTGTGGTTAGATTTAATTCTTAATTACTTTCTTGTAGTTGCGGATGCTTGCAAGGGGTATAATCACAAGTATGTATTAGTCCTAGGAAGGGCGGTACATTAGCATAGGTTCACCCACACAACACTTATCACAACAATGAAGATTATTTAGCCGTATGTAGCGAAAGCACTAGACTAAAATCCCGTGTGTCCTCGAGAACGTTTGGTCATTATAAGTAAACAAACCGGCTTGTCCTTTGTGCTAAAAAGGATTGGGCCACTCGCTGCAATTATTACTCTCGCACTTTACATACTCGTACTTTATTCAACTGTTACATCAAAACCCCCTGAATACTTGTCTGTGAGCATTTACAGTGAATCCTTCATCGAAACTGCTTGTCAACACCTTCTGCTCCTCGTTGGGATCGACATTCTTACTTATCGAAGATACTACGATACACCCCCTATACTTGTGGGTCATCAAGACTATTTTCTGGCGCCGTTGCCGGGGAGTGAAGCGCTATTGGTAAGCGGAATTGGTAAGGAAAACCTTTACTGTTGTGCTGATTTTATTTCTGCCTGCTGCTATAAGTCATTATGGAGAGATCTTCTCTTCAATTTCTATTTGGGAAATCTACTACTACTGCAACGGTAGTGGATGAAGCGCCAGGTGAGGAAGTAATACCATATAAAATACCTATGAAAATTATTGAACGTGTTATGGATAACCGCTATGAAGGGGATGGAACTGTCCATCCCGGTGATCATTTACTGTTTTTGCATGAATTATGCGGGTTATTCAAATGTGCAGGTATTGCTATGGATGAAGTGAGGAAGAAAGTATTCTCTTTATCGCTGTCCGGTAAAGCGGCGCATTGGTATAAATTACTGGATAATGGGGATTCTCTTGAATGGAATGATATTGTGCCCCGGTTTTATTCTAAGTTCTATCCTCCAAGTGAAATTCATAAGGATCGGAATCGCATATATAATTTTTGGCCTCATGATGGAGAGAGTATTGCCCAAGCTTGGGGGAGATTGAAGTCTTTAATGCTCAAATGCCCCATTCATGAGCTTCCTGGTAATGTTATTATTGATAATTTCTATGCAAGACTTTCTTTTCAAGACAAGACCTTGCTGGATACTTCTTGTTCTGGATCATTTACACGCAACAAAGAAGAGTTTAAAAGGGACCTTCTTGATCGAATCCAAGAAAATACTGAAGGTTGAGAAAACGACAAGGATAGATAATCAGGTATAATTTATGATTATAAATGCATTGAAGCTTTTATGGATACTGATAAATTTCGTAATATGAGTGCTACATATGGTCTTGATTCTCAAGTTGCTGTAAATCTTTATAAAGCTTTTGCCTCTCATTATGAATTGCCAAAGAAGAATTTTGATAAGTATCATGAACCGTATAAAGATAAAATTGATTCATCTATTAATAAATGTGTTGTAGTTGAAACTGCTGATCATGTTATTCCTGAAGCTTATATTGAAAAAAACTCCTTTCCCTGCTAAAATGAAGGAGTACTCTGTTATAAATAGTGCGGTTCATAAAAGTGAAAAGAAACCTGTAGAACCTGAAGAACAAATAAAAGTTGAACTCTTTGTTGCAATAATTAAAGATCTTGTGACTGAAAATGTGGAGGATGGTCATATTATTTTCTATGAAGATGCTTCTAATATTGTTTCACATCCTAATAAACCCAAACAAGCTAGTGTTCCTATGCTATCTGTTAAAATTGGTGATCATTGTTATTATGGATTATGTGATATTGGTGCAAGTGTTAGTGCTATTCCGTATGAGCTTTACACGGAGATTATGCACGAAATTGATTCTTGTGAACTTGAAGATATTGATGTGGTTATTCAGCTGGCTAATAGAGAAACTATCTCTCCAATTGGTATTGTTCGAGATGTGGAAGTTTTATGCGGTAAGATTAAATATCCTGCTGACTTTTTGGTACTTGGTTCTGCTGCTAGCGATTATTGTCCTATTATCTTTGGTAGACCTTTTCTAAATACTTGTGGAGCTATTATAGATTGCAAGAAAGAGAAAATTTTGACTAAATTTGCTGGTGAATCTTATGAGTTTAACTTCTCTAAATTTACTAAAACTCCTTATAAAGCTGATTTGCCTAGTAATGATTTTAAAATGGAGCAATGTGCATCTATTGTTCTTGTTCCTAATAATCCTTTGCAGCAACATTTGGAGGATAGCGAGAGCGAAATTTTTAGGAAAGAAAGAGATGAGCTTGAAGAAATTTTTCTTCGCCAACCTATTCTCAAGCATGATTTACCGGTGGAAGATTTGGGTACAACACCGCCACCAAAGGAAGATCCTGTTTTTGATTTAAAGCCTTTACCTGATAATCTCAAATATGCTCATATTGATGATAAGAAAATATATCCTGTTATTATTAGTTCTAAGCTTTCAGAGATTGAGGAAGAAAGGTTATTGGAAATATTGAAGAAGCACCGAAGCGCTATTGGCTACACTCTTGATGATTTGAAAGGGATTTCTCCTTCTATTTGCCAACATGCTATTAATATGGAAGATGATGCAAAGCCTGTTGTTGAACCTCAGCGTCGTCTAATTCCAAAGATGAAGGAAGTGGTAAGGAATGAGGTATTACGACTCCTTGAAGCTGGTATTATATATCCTATTGCTGATAGTAGATGGGTTAGTCCTGTGCACTGCGTTCCCAAGAAAGGAGGTATGACTGTTGTGCCTAATGATAATGATGAGCTCATTCCTCAAAGAGTAGTTGTAGGGTATAGAATGTGCATTGATTTTTGAAAAGTTAACAAAGTAACTAAGAAAGATCATTACCCTTTACCATTTATTGATCAAATGCTAGAAAGATTGTCTAAAAATACTCATTTTTGTTTTCTTGATGGTTATTCTGGGTTTTCACAAATTGTCATTAAAGCTAAAGATCAAGAGAAAACCACCTTTACTTGTCCTTATGGAACTTATGCTTATAGACGCATGCCTTTTGGTTTATGTAATGCTCCTGCTACTTTTCAAAGATGCATGTCTGCTATTTTTCATGGTTTTTGTGAAAGTATTGTAGAGGTATTCATGGATGATTTTTCCGTCTATGGGAATTCTTTTGATAGTTGCTTGCGAAACCTTGATAAAGTTTTGCAGAGATGTGAAGAAACTAACCTTGTTCTTAATTGGGAGAAATGCCACTTTATGGTTAATGAAGGAATTGTATTGGGACATAAAATTTCTGAGAGAGGTATTGAAGTTGATAGAGCTAAAGTTGAAGCAATTGAGAAGATGCCCTATCTGAGGGACGTTAAAGGTATTCGTAGTGTTCTTGGTCATGCTGGGTTTTATAGGAGATTTATTAAAGATTTCTCCAAGATTTCAAAGCCTCTTACTAATCTTCTTCAAAAAGATGTACCATTTGTTTTTGATGATGATTGTAAGGAAGCTTTTGATACTCTTAAGAAAGCCTTAACAACTGCTCCTATAGTTGAACCTCCTGATTGGAACTTACCCTTTGAAATTATGTGTGATGCTAGTGATTTTGCTGTAGGCGCTGTTCTTGGACAGCGAGTAGATAAAAAACTGAATGTTATTCATTATGCTAGTAAAACTCTTGATGCTGCTCAAAGAAATTATGCTACAACTGAAAAGGAATTATTAGCTGTAGTCTTTGCTTGTGATAAATTTAGATCTTATATTGTTGATTCAAAAGTTACTATTCATACTGATCATGCTGCAATTAGATACTTAATGACAAAGAAAGATGCTAAGCCTAGGCTTATTAGATGGGTACTTCTTTTGCAAGAATTTGATCTACATATTGTAGATAGGAAAGGTGCTGATAATCCTGTTGCTGATAATTTGTCTAGATTGGAAAATATTGCTTATGATCATGTTCCTGTTAATGATAGTTTTCCAAATGAACAATTGGCTGTAATAAAGGTGAGCTCGCGAGACAGTCCTTGGTATGCTGATTATGCTAACTTTATTGTTTCCAAGTACTTGCCTCCAACCTTTTCAGCTCAGCAAAGGAGGAAATTCTTTTATGATTTGAGGCATTATTTCTGGGATGACCCACACTTATATAAAGAAGGAGTGGATGGTATTATGCGAAGATGTGTTCCCGAATATGAACAACAAGAAATATTGAGTAAATGTCATGGTAGTGCTTATGGAGGACATCACGCCGGAGAAAGAACCGCGCAAAAGGTTCTACAATCAGGTTTTTATTGGCCAACTCTCTTCAAAGATGCGAGAAAGTTTATTTTATCTTGTGATGAATGCCAAAGGGTTGGTAATATCTCCAGACGCAATGAAATGCCCATGAATTATACTCTTGTTATTGAACCGTTTGATTTTTGGGGATTTGACTTCATGGGACCTTTTCCGTCTTCGGAAGGTAACACTCATATACTTGTTGCTGTTGATTATGTTACTAAATGGGTGGAAGCTATACCTACAAAAAGTGCTGATGGTGAGACCTCTTTAAGAATGCTCTTAGATATTATTTTTCCTAGATTTGGAGTACCTAGATATATTATGACTGATGGAGGTTCTCATTTTATTCATGGAGGTTTTAGAAAAACTCTTGCTAGGTATGGTATTAATCATAGAATTGCTTCCGCTTATCATCCTCAAACTAGTGGGCAAGTAGAATTATCAAATAGAGAGATTAAATCTATCTTGCAAAAGACTGTTAATAAAACTAGAAAGAATTGGGCTAGTAAATTGAAGGATGCACTTTGGGCTTATAGAACTGCTTATAAAAATCCCATGGGAATGTCACCTTATAAAATGGTTTATGGGAAAGCTTGTCATTTACCTTTAGAACTAGAGCACAAAGCTTATTGGGCTGTTAGAGAATTAAATAAAGATCCTAAACTTGCCGGTGATAAGAGGTTGTTGCAATTGAGTTCTCTGGATGAATGGAGAAGTGAAGCTTATGAAAATGCTAAACTCTTTAAAGAGAAAGTTAAAAAATGGCATGATAGGAGGATCATCAAAAGAGAATTTAACATTGGGGATAAAGTCCTATTGTATCGGTCTCGTCTCAGATTCTTTGCAGGAAAATTACTCTCGAAATGGGAAGGACCGTATGTTGTCGAGGAGGTGTATCGTTCAGGAGCAATCAAAATTAGTTCTCTCCAAGGCAATGCTACGCAAGTGGTGAATGGACAAAGACTCAAGCATTATATCTCGGGTGATTCCTATAATGTTGATGTTGATATTATTCAAGTGGAAACACCGGAAGCTTTCATCAAAGGGCAAATTGACAGTCCGCCAGAACTCGACTTTGAATAGGTAACAGCACTGGTAATGAAAAGTACGCAATTTACTTTCCGAACTATATTTTTGCTGTTTTTGGAAAATATGAGAAATTACGAGTTCGAAACGGAGTGGAAAGGACGCACGAGGGGGTGCCACCATAGGGCGGCGCGGCCTGACCTGGGCCCGCGCCGGCCTATGGTTTGGCCGCTCCGTCGCCCCTTTCCGACTCTGGTTCGATCTGGTACTTTCCGTTTGTCGTGAAAATTTTTGCTATATAATCCCCCGGACCCCTGGAGGTCCGTATATCGTGTTTTCGACGTGTTTTGTTTCGAGCTGTTTCTGCCAGGATCTGTTTCAGTCTAGAAGCACCATGGCCTTCAACAACAAGGGCAAGGGGCTTTCGGAGGAAGAAGTGAAGGAGGTGCCATCAAGACAAGAGCAGCAAGCCGGAGGGAGCAAGCAAATCTTGGTGGGATCTGTTGACACTCGACGTTCTTTTTCTCATAACCTGCAGGGACCTTTGCCACCCGCTCTTAGCCTCGACTCCTTCCCCATGATGGAAGAAGTTCTACGGATTACCGATGAGTTTTGTGATCAATATCGGGCTCTAAGAAGAGAAGTGGAGATACTCCAGGAGGAGAATTGCCGTCTCCGAAGAATGATTGAATACCACTCGATTCGCGTCACAAGGTCGTCATCGCCAACTTCGGATAACAATGAATCTCTTCGAATCTTAGTGCAGAATTGTCAAGCTGAGAAACTGAAGACGAAGGAGCTTATTAAGAAGCTCGGGAGGAACTCATCACCACCATCGCCGAAGGAGTAATTCATCATCGGTATTGGCATCCCCTTGGTTTGTTCCAAGCTTGGGGGAGTGCCGCGGTATCACATTATCACTACCTTTTACTTTTATTGTCAAGTAGTGTCATATCATGAGTAGGGAAGTTATCGTATAAGATGGGTTGCGTTTGGAAGTATCTCTCCTTTAGTTGGTTATCTATGTATCCCTTGGTGTGAGTTATCGTCATGGAATATTAATGAGAAGTCTTATCATTTACATATTGCACATCTTATTTTAGTTTGCAATCTCTACTATATGATTCACCTTGTTGTTAGTATTGGTATCACTTTGGGAGCATTGAATAAATCTATTTGGTTTTGGCAAACTTAGCATTGGTCAATAGTAACAACACTTTGAGGTTTAAATAGAAAAGAGAAATACATGTAGATGTTTCATTGTCTTTCTTGTTGGCTCATAGCTTATTATTATGAAGTTAAAATTGTTTGTGCTTACAAGGAAGATGCATGATTGTTTCTATCATATGTATATTTGTTTGTTTCCCTCGACTCTTATGCTTGCTAATTAACCTTGCTAGCCAAAGACCTGTACTGAGAGGGAATACTTCTCGTGCATCCAAACCTTAACCCAAACCTATGCCATTTGTGTCCACCATACCTACCTACTACATGGTATTTTCTGCCATTCCAAGTAAATACTTCATGTGCTACCTTTAAACAATTCAAAACTTAGTATCTCATATTTGTGTTAATGTTTCATAGCTCATGAGGAAGTATGTGGTGTTTTATCTTTCAATCTTGTTGGGCAACTTCCACCAATGGACTAGTGGCTTCATCCGCTTATCCAATAATTTTGCAAAAGGAGCTGGCAATGGGATTCCCAGTCCCAAATTAATTAAACTAAATAGACACTCCTCCATGGTATGTGATTGATGGACGGCACCCGAAGGATTCGGTTAGCCATGGCTTGTGTAAGCAAAGGTTGGGGGGAGTGTCATCATCATAATAAAATTAAAATAAAAAGGCACTCCTTCATGGTATGAGATTGTTGGCAGGCACCCGAGGATTCGGTTAGCCATGGTTTGTGAAAGAAAGGTTGGAAGGAGTGCCACACAAAATGAAAATAATATGGGAGCCGCTCTTAGGAGGTTGTCTGGCAAGGGGGTTAGAGTACCCGCTACCAGTCGTTGACAACAACAAACACCTCTCAAAATGTTACTTTTATTCTCTTTATATGATTGCAAAACTGAAAAAGCTCTAGCACATGATTTAATCCCTGCTTCCCTCTGCGAAGGGCCTGTCTTTTACTTTATGTTGAGTCAGTAAACCTATTTCCCTCCATCTCAAGCAAGCATTTGAGTAGTTGTGATCAAACCATTATATTGTGATTTGCTACATCATGTCTTTTATTCTTCTTTGTTTAGTACAAGTTTTATCTGAATGAATATAGCTTTGCAAGTTATCAATGATTATGAGAAGACCATTATGATTGAGTATGCAAGTTGTGCCTTATAAACTTTAAACATAAGAGCGCTGCTCAATGAGATAAATATAATCTGTTAATTGTTCTCTGACCAAGAACGAAGTTTGCCATCACCAATCATGATTTCTCATGCACCTTTACTTGTGATTACCTTATACTTGTTTCAATATGAGTTATAAGAGGTTGTTTACTATAATGTCCTGTGTGAATGAATATGATGCTTCTTGTCCGTATTTTATTTATCGACTCTTCACTCCATAAACATGTGGTCATGTCTATCGAGCTCAGCCGCTTGGGGACAAGCGAAGTCTAAGCTTGGGGGGAGTTGATACGTCCAATTTGCATCACTATTTTATATCATAATTTGCTGTTATTCATTGATATATTTCATATTGGGACACAATACTTATGTTATTTCATCTATTTTGCATGTTTCATCATTATTGGAGGATCGAACACCGGAGCCAGGATTCTGCTGGAAAAAGCACCGTCAGAACGCAATATTTCGGAAGATCAACTCTGGAAGGAAATTATACCAAAAATCCTATTTTTCAAGATGACGAAGGAAGCCAGAAGGAGGAGCCAGGAGCAGCCAGGGTGGGCCCACACCCTAGGGCGGCGCGGCCCAGGCCCTGGCCGCGCCGGCCTATGGTCTGGGGGGCCCACGACCCTTTTCGCCTCCTTTTCTTCGCCAAACCCTTCGTCCCGAAGACCTAAGCCACAGAGGGTACCTCGCGAAGAGTTATAGCCGCCTCTGCGGGGCGGAGAACACCAGAGAGAAAGAGCTCTCCGGCGGGCGTGAATCCGCCGGGAAATTCCTCCGGGAGGGGGAAATTGACGCCATCGTCACCGTCATCGAGCTGGACATCATCGCCATCACCATCATCATCATCTCCACCATCATCACCGCCGTCATCACCGCTGGACACCGTCACCGCCGTAGCAATTTGGGTTTGATCTTGATTGTTTGATAGGGGAAACTCTCCCGGTATCGATTTCTACTTGTTGTTGATGCTATTGAGTGAAACCATTGAACCAAGTTTATGTTCAGATTGTTATTCATCATCATATCACCTCTGATCATGTTCCATATGATGTCTCGTGAGTAGTTCGTTTAGTTCTTGAGGACATGGGTGAAGTCTAAATGTTAGTAGTGAACTATGGTTGAGTAATATTCAATGGTGTGATATTTAAGTTGTGGTGTTATTCTTCTAGTGGTGTCATGTGAACGTCGACTACATGACACTTCACCATTTATGGGCCTAGGGGAATGCATCTTGTATTCGTTTGCCAATTGCGGGGTTGCCGGAGTGACAGAAACCTAAACCCCCGTTGGTATATCGATGCAGGAGGGATCGCAGGATCTCAGAGTTTAAGGCTGTGGTTAGATTTAATTCTTAATTACTTTCTTGTAGTTGCGGATGCTTGCAAGGGGTATAATCACAAGTATGTATTAGTCCTAGGAAGGGCGGTACATTAGCATAGGTTCACCCACACAACACTTATCACAACAATGAAGATTATTTAGCCGTATGTAGCGAAAGCACTAGACTAAAATCCCGTGTGTCCTCGAGAACGTTTGGTCATTATAAGTAAACAAACCGGCTTGTCCTTTGTGCTAAAAAGGATTGGGCCACTCACTGCAATTATTACTCTCGCACTTTACATACTCGTACTTTATTCAACTATTACATCAAAACCCCCTGAATACTTGTCTGTGAGCATTTACAGTGAATCCTTCATCGAAACTGCTTGTCAACACCTTCTGCTCCTCGTTGGGATCGACATTCTTACTTATCGAAGATACTACGATACACCCCCTATACTTGTGGGTCATCAGTGGTGCACCTCATGCATTTTAATAACACATAGTAATGATTTAATATCATCAACTAATTCAATATGAGATTTAATAGACCATGGTCTCTACCTCATGTAGAATTACTTGAGACAAAGATTTAAATGAGACCAAAGCATCTCATATGATTTAATAAGTAGTTTTGAACAATTGAAAATACTACTATGAGAATGATTTAATATTTTCAAATAAGAACATATGGGTCATGAAGACATGTGTAATCCACTCACACTGAATCACTTGGAGTAATGATTTAAATGAGATGCTACACCTCATATAATTTAAATGCTATTTTTGAAAAGGTTTAAATGAGCTAGTTATTGACTACATAGCCAATATTTTTCTTCTAGCCCATGATCATACACAGCACCTATATCATATTTTTACATAAATAATTAGAGTTTGTGAAATGTGAATTATGAGAGGTGGAATCACCTCAAAATTCAAAAGGGTTGATTTTTAATAATTATTCTAAGGCAGAAAAGTCCCTGTCTTGTTTATTTTGCTACTTTAATTCTACAAAAGATCTAGGTTTGAATCCAGTGTGGTTGGATGGGGCCTTTCATGAGCTTTCTAAATATATAAAATTTGTAAATTTTGGCCAAGTAGATTGGGAGATATTAAATTTTTAGCAAAGCACCAGTATTCAAAATTGGGTTCAAAAAGTTTTTAACGAATTCAAACTAAACAGACGCGCGGGAAACTAATTGGGCCGGCCCAGCTATGCTGGCGATGCGGGCGGGCCACCTGACAGTGGCCCCCGCTTGTCAGCGGGTTTTAAACGGCGAACCGCTAAGGAGCGAGGATGGCCGTAGGATTAAAAGAGAATCGGGCGGCTCTGGGTCATCCTCGTTGGCGACGAGGCTCGCCGGAGAAGGAACCCTACTGGCGGCGAGGTGGGTCGCGATAGGGGGCTTACCGGCGTCTAGGGAGTCCGGCGAGGCGGGCAAACGAACTGGTCGACGACGGCGAGGCCGATGATGGTCGAGGGAGAGCTTGGGGAGGACGCAATCGTCGGCAGCTTCTGCGGCGGTGCTGCGGAACTCCGGCTTGCAATTGGGCGGCTACGGCTCAAACTGAGGGGCGGCGCTGCTCGAGAAGGAGTTGTGAGGTGAGGGAGGAGAGTGGGTGTGCTGAAATCGTCCAGGGAGCGTCGGCATTTATAGGGGCGAGGGGGTGGCCGTGGCGCGTGGAGCAGGTCAATGGTGACGACGATGATGGAGTGGCGGAGCGGTCCTGGCGATGACGCAGGTGGATGGGCGACGTCAGCGCGAGTGCAGGGGGCTTGATGGCGCAGGGAATGGGGGTCTGTGGCGATCGTCACCGTCCTCGCGTTCCTGTGCCCGTGGCGGAAGACGTCGACCGTGTCGTCGTGCACAGGGCTCGGGCGAGCCAATGGAGGTGTCTGGGCGGCTGCTGGTACCGTGGCGAGGCTTCGTGCAGAAGCTGAGGTCAGGGGGACGTTGGAGATGACGGGGCGACGACTCGCTCTGGCGTGCTCTGCGTCATGCCTGTGCACGCTCTGGCGTGTCTGGGCTGTCATGGGCACGTCCATTGCTGAGCGTTGCACGCATCTACTCGGTCAAGGGCTGGGTCCAACGTGTGCAGGGAAGTGAGAGGAGCATGCTGGACATGGTGGTGCAGGGTGGATGTGAGAGGAGAGTGGAAGGGCATGGGGAGTGACATGAGGGCCGGCATGGTGTTGTTCTGGTCAAGCTGGTCCAAGGCAAGGGCTGGCAAGTGGTGGCACTGGTGTTGAAAGGTGAGAGGAGGTGCCAGAGCATCTGAGGAGGGCCAGGGTTGGACCAAGTCCAAGCCAAAAATCAGTATGGGCTCAACTATATACACTGCCTGCAAGGTGTTTGGTGAATTGCCCGAAAGAAATTTATTTTCAAAATTTTGGAAATTCCTTTGGTGGATCTCATTCATATATTCATAGAGATGGAGTGGTGGTGGTGGTGGTCAATTTGGTGTTGTTTTGCAAGTTTTCAAAAAGTGGATCATCTTCTCTTTGTTTCAAAGTCCCCTCTTGTCAACACTATACTGGTCAACCTGGTCAACATTAGGTATGGTGGTCAACATGAAAGTTGTTCACCTTGACATAGTCTTGGATGACATGGAAATAGTTGACCAAGTTTGGTTGAAGAAAAGTCAAAGCCAGAGGGGTAAAGTGAGGAACATTTTATAAAATGGCCAAATGACCATTATCACATGTATGTTGAATTTGAGATTTGCTTTGATTTGATTTTGGTTTCTTTGATGCAATTGTGTTTATTTATCATATATAAGAGTTTTACAAACAATAGATCAAGCAATGGTGGCCTTGGTTGAAGATTTGCAAATTTGGCTAAGTGTATGTGGGTGAATTTTGGGGATTTTCTCCCTATTTGATTTCTCCTCATTTGAGTTGACTTTTGTTGACTCTAAAGTGGTTCTTATTAGTTTACAAACATTTTCCAACCATTGAATCCATTTCAAAAGGTCTTGATCAAAGATTTGCAAAAATGGCCATAACACATAAGAGGTGATGTGTTAAATTTTATTATTTTTGTAAGTTGTTCACCTTGCTTTACTTGGGCATGGGTTAGGGTCAATTTAGTGTTATATTAGGTTGAGAGATGGTTTCACACCATTTGGTCAAGGTTTAGAGTCATAGGTCAAGATTTGGAGAAAATGGCTATGTGTCACATATGCCTCTATGCATATGTGGCATTTGATTTTTGATTTGAGTGTTCTTGGCCCATTTGATGTTGTTGAGTGTTGAACTGGTATATAGGAGTGATCCAACCATTCACAACAAGTCCTAGGGTCAATCTTCTCAAATTCACAAATTTGCACTTTTCTCTCATATGCCTCTATGGCTTTTTTAGTTTCTTTTTATTTTCTTTGGAAACCACTTGGATTTGGTTTGATAAGTACTAGGTAAGGTGTATGAAGGTTTTCCAAACCTCTAAGCAAAGTAGAAAAGATTAGGGTAAGGTTTTATGAATATAGCCATAGGCACATATGCCTTTTTCTTATTTAATTTCCTTTTATTTTATTTTAAATAGGATGGTGAAAACAGGGGTGAGGTTTAGGGTTCAATATCATCTCAATATACTTTAACAAGCAATCATGGCAATAGCACAAGAATTAAACAAGTTACTATGCATCAAACTTAATTTAATAAAAGCTTTTGTTGGTTCCAAAATTTGGAACTAGGGAAATTCATTTGTTTTCTTTTGAAATTTTGGGATGTTACAAACCCTCCCCCCATAAACAAATCTCGTCCCGAGATTTTAAGAAGAGTTAGGTTCCTAAGAAAGATTGAGCAGTGAGATTAATAGGTGAACATACTTGGCATGGCCTGGGGTGCTTCCTGAGCTTCAGTGGCAGTCATGTGGTAGAGACGGCCGTTGTTGTTGTTCTGGTTCCTTCTACCTGCGAAGCGACGCTGTTGCTGAGCAGGTGCAGCGGTATTGGCGGCAATCCTGGCAAGCTTTTTGGGGCACTCATTGGAGAAGTGACCCACCACTCCACATTCGTAGCAGTTGACGGTGGACTTGTCTTTGGGGTTGATAGGGGTAGCATTGCTTCCAGTCCTTGGGGCAGTATTGGGGTTGTTGTTGTTTCCATTGTTGTTGCTGTTGTTGGGGTGGTTGTTGTTGTTGTGGTTGTTGTTGTTGTTGTTGTTGCCTTCGGGCTTCGGGGGTCCTCCGTTGTTGTTGTTGTGGTGGTTGGGGCGATAACTCTGAGCAGGGGGTTTGTTGTATCTTGGGGTGAATCCTCCAGAGGAGTTGTTGCGGTACTTCTGGGTATGGTGGGTTCCATTCTGGTTCATCATCCTGCGTTTGCGGTTCTCATTGGCCTGATGCAGCTTCCCTTCCATCTGTATGGCTGAGTCTACCAGGGCTTCTAAGTCAGCGAACGGAATGTTCACTAACACAGTCTGCATTTCGTCGTGTAGTCCGTTCAGAAATCTTTCCTTTCTCTTCTCATTGGTGTCAGTCTCATCCGGGGCGTACCTTGACAGAGTGAGAAACCTGTCGCGGTATTCCACCACGGACATCCTTCCTTGCTTGAGTTCACGGAACTCGTCTCTCATCTTCTTGATCAGTCCTTGGGGCACATGGTATTTGCTAAACTTCAGCTTGAAGTCTTCCCATGTCATCATCTGTCCCGCATTCATTGCACGGGCGCTTGTCCACCAGGCTCTGGCAGGTCCTGACAGGTAGTGGGTGGCGAACAGTACTTTTTCTGCGGCTTCAACTCCCGCAACTTCGAGGTTGTTCTCCATGGTCTGGAGCCAGTCATCAGCATCAAGGGGCTCTTCAGTCTTGTTGAATATCGGAGGGTTGGTATGCTAAAAGTTCTTCAGCTTCGATCCAGGGTGCTCGTGATTTCCGTGGCCTTGATTGTTCTGAGCTATCTGCTGCAGTGCAGTAATGTTGGCTTGGCGTTCAGCTCTCTCGACTTCTCGGTCGGCAAGCAGGGTTTGCAGCAGTTGCATCATCGCGTCGTTGGTGCGATTAGGAGGGGCCATCTGAACATTGATGTAGATGATAAGATAAGAGGGAAATTTCTATGGTTTGTTTTGTTAAGTTTAAAAAGTTCATAACTTGAAAATTTGAGTAGTGTTGCGGAGGTAAAAACCAACAACACTTTTTCATTCATACCAAACATCACACATTACAACTCTAACATACCGTTGGTTTAAAGAACCATTCATTCGCTCTACGATACAAGGGGATCCTGATACAACTCACACCTACTTAAGTGCTGGGGTGATACTACTCTTCCAGGTGGATTCTTCTTCTTCACGGGTGAGGTGCTTGGCGAGAGGCGAGGGCGTTGTCCAAATCCCTGCGGGTTTTGTACTGCCTGAAGTCCTGAGGTGCTTCATAGGGGTTCATCTCAGGGGGTGGGGGCATGGTCATCGGTCTTCCCATGGAGTCATGTCTTGGGTAGTAGATGAAACGAGTGTTCTTGATCTTGTCCTCATTTTGTCCACACAGACGGGAAATTGCTTCTTGCATAGCTTTGACTAGTCCTTCCTTCCAAGTGTTTCCCGTTACAGAAAACCATATGGTTTCCCATACCGGGGCATCAAGCTTCCTTCGTAGATCAGTAGAAACGTCCCACCGAGGTGGTTCTCCTAACTGAGCTTTGAGGAGTATTCCGAAGAACTCGGGATACGGGTGTCCTAGATAGTCCACTAGTTGCTTCAACTCCTTTTCGAACCTTAGGTCGCCTCTGGGACCAAGCTGATAGGACTCCCATTGGTACGTCATCTGTGAACAGAGAGGAGGAGTAAAATAGAGAAGTAGTCAGGTGTGCAAAATTTTATGTAGGCTTGCAAAGAAAGTAGAGTATAGATTTCTCATTTTTGCAAAAGATCTCAAGGATAAGAGTAAGAACAAGTTTCACAACTATTCACTTCATTGGTTTTTTTGAAACTAAATTTTACAGACGTCCATTCTAACTAGGTTCTCCTAAGGTCAAACAATGGCTCTGATACCAACTTGTCAACACCCGGGTTTTTAAGTCCAGATGCCTGTTATGCCATACATCGCAATCCCAGGAATATTGTTGTTGCGAGACATAACAGTTGAATATCCTAAGTCATCATTCATTACATATCATAGTCGTCTTACAAATAGATCACATGATCCAATATTACAATAATAGTTGAACTATTGTTTCAACACACATCACAAATACATAGCGGAAGCGTAGATCGAAGGGGACTCTATAGTCCACAGGCCAACGCTTGACGTCAGGAGTAGTCCTAGTTGTCGTAGACGTCCTGCTGTCCATCCTCTTCATACTGCTGTTCCTCTTCATAGTCTGGCCATTTGAATAGCCAGGGACAAAGCCATGAGTACTTTAAAGTACTCGCAAACTAATACTAAGGTAAGTATTATCAATTATGGAAGGGGATGCTAAGCTCTAGTTTTATTTGCATAAAGCTAGTTTTATTTCATAAACACTTTAGTAAACAAAACCTCTTCATTTGCCTAACTTACTCAAGTGGGAACATTAGTGTCATTCCCACAACTCAGTTGTGATCCAAAGTCAAAGTCACCTTTCAAACTCAAGTCACAGGTCACCATTCATATTTTTTTGGAAAAGTTCTGATGACGGAACAGTATGGCCTTTCCAACTGTCCATAACCGTGGACACGGCTATTCGAATAGGTTTAACTCTGCAGAGGTTGTACACGTGTGCCACAACAATTGCAATAGCTCGTCAGGGGTAACTGGCCCTGATTTATCGTACGCAGTACGCGAACTACCAATCCTAACCTTTCATTTACATATTCTAGTATAGGCACCTCTCCCCATGAGCTTAGCCTCCCAGTGAAGACAAACTGTCAGCCTGGGAACTGCACAGGGCTTGGGCCGGACATTCACCTCATTTCACGTCATTTCACATCATTCCTTCTGTAGAGGCAGCCTCCAGCATAACCCCGATGACGCTTGTTCAGAGGGAACCCATACTAAAATACATAAGTTTCCAGCTAAGCCTTACCCAGATTCAGGTATTGTGGGGGTACTTGTAAAATTGGAATGGTATCGCATCCGAACCCAACCATCAGTGTTTTAGTAAAATTCACCAAGTCATTCACCAGTCATATTCACCTTCAAAATCTTTCAATAGAATGACTCATCACTCCAAGGTTTTCAAAGTCATTTCAATTCACAAGTTCCCAACTAGAATAGTCACTTTTAATATTGAGCACTAGCAACTAGTTAGGAGGGGTGCTAAGTATCTTGGAGCTTGCTAGGCTAAGTTTGATTCTCTTGTACTACTCTATAATTCAACCAAGTGGATCATAACCAAAAAGTAACTTTGATAAATAAAATCAAGTAAAGCTTGTAAAGTAAAAACTTGGGATAGGTTCATAAAATAAAATGTAATGGTGCCTTGCTCTTGTAGAGCTTTGCACTTTGCAAGAATATAACTTGCAACCAAAATGGTTTGCATTAGTCTAGCTTGCATTGGTAATAGCTTGCAAGAATATTATCTTGCCTTGGTGGTTGAGGTGATCAAAGTGGTCTTCTTCTCCTTGAAAGTAGACTTCCTCCTCCTCTTGATACTCCTCGGTACTAGCGTCTAAAATACGAATACGAGGATACAATCACCAAACAATTCATTGGTTATTCCAAACATCACATATATTCACACACACTATTCTATTCACACAATTAATACAATTTGGTGCATTGGTGATCTTGCTTTGAGGAAGAATAATTTCCTCTCATTTTATATGTAAATGATAGTTTCCATATAGTTCTTGAGGAATAATTTCCTCTCATTGAATCTTCTTTAAGATTTAATTTCTCAAACCATCACACATGAATTTATGTGGACCTAAGTCAACCATTCATCATCATCATTTGAGAAAATGATTTAAATGAGGTAGGGATACCTCATACCATTTAATAATGCCTATTATGATTTAAAATCTCCATGTATTTCATGTGAGAGTATTTGACCAGGGGTTCAAACTTCATATGAAAGTACTTAGGACAAGATTTAAATGAAGTGAAACACCTCATAATTTACACAAGTTAAACTAGCATCACACATTACTATTAAGTGGGTAAATGTGTTGTTTTCTTATTTAGGAAAAATAATTTCCTCTCATACTA
This sequence comes from Lolium perenne, assembly GCF_019359855.2. Lineage (NCBI taxonomy): Eukaryota > Viridiplantae > Streptophyta > Magnoliopsida > Poales > Poaceae > Lolium > Lolium perenne. The sequence continues at coordinate 197,667,040 of NC_067245.2, forward strand.
AATAGGGTGTTACTTTTAATTACTTAGAGAAATAATTTCCTCTCATTATCTTATTAAGATTTAATTTCTTTTATGAATAATATATGACCTAGGTTGACCAAAGTCAACCTCTTCATACTTATCATTTGAGAAAATGATTTAAATGAGGTTCCATACCTCATGCTATTTAAATCCTATTTGATTTAATATCCTCAAGTGAGCATATATGAGACCAAACAATAAGGGTCAGCACATTACTTTAGGCCACTTGGTAAGTTGATTTAAATGAGGTGCTACACCTCATAGATTTGAACCCTAATTTTGAACATAATTTAAATGAGGTGGTGCACCTCATGCATTTTAATAACACATAGTAATGATTTAATATCATCAACTAATTCAATATGAGATTTAATAGACCATGGTCTCTACCTCATGTAGAATTACTTGAGACAAAGATTTAAATGAGACCAAAGAATCTCATATGATTTAATAAGTAGTTTTGAACAATTGAAAATACTACTATGAGAATGATTTAATATTTTCAAATAAGAACATATGGGTCATGAAGACATGTGTAATCCACTCACACTGAATCACTTGGAGTAATGATTTAAATGAGATGCTACACCTCATATAATTTAAATGCTATTTTTGAAAAGGTTTAAATGAGCTAGTTATTGACTACATAGCCAATATTTTTCTTCTAGCCCATGATCATACACAGCACCTATATCATATTTTTACATAAATAATTAGAGTTTGTGAAATGTGAATTATGAGAGGTGGAATCACCTCAAAATTCAAAAGGGTTGATTTTTAATAATTATTCTAAGGCAGAAAAGTCCCTGTCTTGTTTATTTTGCTACTTTAATTCTACAAAAGATCTAGGTTTTAATCCAGTGTGGTTGGATGTGGCCTTTCATGAGCTTTCTAAATATATAAAATTTGTAAATTTTGGCCAAGTAGATTGGGAGATATTAAATTTTTAGCAAAGCACCAGTATTCAAAATTGGGTTCAAAAAGTTTTTAACGAATTCAAACTAAACAGACGCGCGGGAAACTAATTGGGCCGGCCCAGCTATGCTGGCGATGCGGGCGGGCCGCCTGACAGTGGCCCCCGCTTGTCAGCGGGTTTTAAACGGCGAACCGGTAAGGAGCGAGGATGGCCGTAGGATTAAAAGAGAATCGGGCGGCTCTGGGTCATCCTCGTCGGCGACGAGGCTCGCCGGAGAAGGAACCCTACTGGCGGCGAGGTGGGTCGCGATAGGGGGCTTACCGGCGTCTAGGGAGTCCGGCGAGGCGGGCAAACGAACTGGTCGACGACGGCGAGGCCGGTGATGGTCGAGGGAGAGCTTGGGGAGGACGCAATCGTCGGCGGCTTCTGCGGCGGTGCTGCGGAACTCCGGCTTGCAATTGGGCGGCCACGGCTCAAATTGAGGGGCGGCGCTGCTCGAGGAGGAGTTGTGAGGTGAGGGAGGAGAGTGGGTGTGCTGAAATCGTCCAGGGAGCGTCGGCATTTATAGGGGCGAGGGGGTGGCCGTGGCGCGTGGAGCAGGTCAATGGTGACGACGACGATGGAGTGGCGGAGCGGTCCTGGCGATGACGCAGGTGGATGGGCGACGTCAGCGCGAGTGCAGGGGGCTTGATGGCGCAGGGAATGGGGGTCTGTGGCGATCGTCACCGTCCTCGCGTTCCTGTGCCCGTGGCGGAAGACGTCGACCGTGTCGTCGTGCACAGGGCTCGGGCGAGCCAATGGAGGTGTCTGGGCGGCTGCTGGTACCGTGGCGAGGCTTCTTGCAGAAGCTGAGGTCAGGGGGACGTTGGAGACGACGGGGCGACGACTCGCTCTGGCGTGCTCTGCGTCATGCCTGTGCACGCTCTGGCGTGTCTGGGCTGTCGTGGGCACGTCCATTGCTGAGCGTTGCACGCATCTACTCGGTCAAGGGCTGGGTCCAACGTGTGCAGGGAAGTGAGAGGAGCATGCTGGACATGGTGGTGCAGGGTGGATGTGAGAGGAGAGTGGAAGGGCATGGGGAGTGACATGAGGGCCGGCATGGTGTTGTTCTGGTCAAGCTGGTCCAAGGCAAGGGCTGGCAAGTGGTGGCACTGGTGTTGAAAGGTGAGAGGAGGTGCCAGAGCATCTGAGGAGGGCCAGGGTTGGACCAAGTCCAAGCCAAAAATCAGTATGGGCTCAACTATATACACTGCCTGCAAGGTGTTTGGTGAATTGCCCGAAAGAAATTTATTTTCAAAATTTTGGAAATTCCTTTGGTGGATCTCATTCATATATTCATAGAGATGGAGTGGTGGTGGTGGTGGTCAATTTGGTGTTGTTTTGCAAGTTTTCAAAAAGTGGATCATCTTCTCTTTGTTTCAAAGTCCCCTCTTGTCAACACTATACTGGTCAACCTGGTCAACATTAGGTATGGTGGTCAACATGAAAGTTGTTCACCTTGACATAGTCTTGGATGACATGGAAATAGTTGACCAAGTTTGGTTGAAGAAAAGTCAAAGCCAGAGGGGTAAAGTGAGGAACATTTTATAAAATGGCCAAATGACCATTATCACATGTATGTTGAATTTGAGATTTGCTTTGATTTGATTTTGGTTTCTTTGATACAATTGTGTTTGTTTATCATATATAAGAGTTTTACAAACAATAGATCAAGCAATGGTGGCCTTGGTTGAAGATTTGCAAATTTGGCTAAGTGTATGTGGGTGAATTTTGGGGATTTTCTCCCTATTTGATTTCTCCTCATTTGAGTTGACTTTTGTTGACTCTAAAGTGGTTCTTATTAGTTTAGAAACATTTTCCAACCATTGAATCCATTTCAAAAGGTCTTGATCAAAGATTTGCAAAAATGGCCATAACACATAAGAGGTGATGTGTTAAATTTTATTATTTTTGTAAGTTGTTCACCTTGCTTTACTTGGGCATGGGTTAGGGTCAATTTAGTGTTATATTAGGTTGAGAGATGGTTTCACACCATTTGGTCAAGGTTTAGAGTCATAGGTCAAGATTTGGAGAAAATGGCTATGTGTCACATATGCCTCTATGCATATGTGGCATTTGATTTTTGATTTGAGTGTTCTTGGTCCATTTGATGTTGTTGAGTGTTGAACTGGTATATAGGAGTGATCCAACCATTCACAACAAGTCCTAGGGTCAATCTTCTCAAATTCACAAATTTGCACTTTTCTCTCATATGCCTCTATGGCATTTTTAGTTTCTTTTTATTTTCTTTGGAAACCACTTGGATTTGGTTTGATAAGTACTAGGTAAGGTGTATGAAGGTTTTCCAAACCTCAAAGAAAAGTAGAAAAGATTAGGGTAAGGTTTTATGAATATAGCCATAGGCACATATGCCTTTTTCTTATTTAATTTCCTTTTATTTTATTTTAAATAGGATGGTGAAAAGAGGGGTGAGGTTTAGGGTTCAATATCATTTCAATATACTTTAACAAGCAATCATGGCAATAGCACAAGAATTAAACAAGATTACAATGCATCAAACTTAATTTAATAAAAGTTTTTGTTGGTTCCAAAATTTGGAACTAGGGAAATTCATTTGTTTTCTTTTGAAATTTTGGGATGTTACATTTTTGGTTTCAAACATGCAAATTTCAAGAACCCTCCCAAGATTTACATTTTGGAGTGACTAATTAAGAAGGATAGATGCTTAATTTTTATATTCATGATTTCAATTTGTTAAAACCATGGTCAAACCTAGGTTTTGACCAAGATTCAAATGGGCATAAGAATTTAAAAAAATCAAAAAATGAAAAACCAAGGCACACATAGTCTTCTTATGTCATATAGTAAGCATTCTCAATTAAGTTGATTTTAGAGTGAATAAGAAGGATGCAGGCTTCCCTTTTCATTTTCATGTTTTAAACTTGTTTAAATCTTGGTCAAACCTAGGATTTGACCAAAAGATTCAAATGGGCATAAAATTTTAGGAAAAAATCAAAAGAATGAAAAAACAAAGGACATAGCATTCTTATGTCATACATATAGTAAGCATTCAAGTTGATAAACAAGGTCTAGACATATTCAGACTAGAAAATCATGTATATATCTACCCCTAAACCTAAACTCAGTCTTATGAAGTCAAGCATGCATGAAGAGAAGTGGTTTTTGGTTTCAAACATGCAAATTTCAAGAACCCTCCCAAGATTTACATTTTGGAGTGACTAAGAAGGATAGATGCTTAATTTTTATATTCGTGATTTAAATTTGTTTAAACCATGGTCAAACCTAGGATTTAGCCAAGATTCAAATGGGCATAAGAATTAAAAAAAACCAAAAAATGAAAAACCAAGGCACATATAGTCTTCTTATGTCATATAGTAAGAATTCTCAATTAAGTTGATTTTAGAGTGACTAAGAAGGATGCAGGCTTCCCTTTTCATTTTCATGTTTTAAACTTGTTTAAATCTTGGTCAAACCTAGGATTTGACCAAAAGATTCAAATGGGCATAATATTTCAGGAAAAAATCAAAAGAATGAAAAAACAAAGGACATAGCATTCTTATGTCATATATATAGTAAGCATTCAAGTTGATAAACAAGGTCTAGACATATTCAAACCAGAAAATCATGTATATATCTACCCCTAACCCTAAACTCTGTCTTATGAAGTCAAGCATGCATGAAGAGAAGTGGTTTTTGGTTTCAAACATGCAAATTTCAAGAACCCTCCCAAGATTTACATTTTGGAGTGACTAATAAGAAGGATAGATGCTTAATTTTTATATTCGTGATTTAAATTTGTTTAAACCATGGTCAAACCTAGGATTTGGCCAAGATTCAAATGGGCATAAGAATTTAAAAAAAATGAAAAACCAAGGCACACATAGTCTTCTTATGTCTTATAGTAAGCATTCTCAATTAAGTTAATTTTAGAGTGACTAAGAAGGATGCATGCTTCCCTTTTCATTTTCATGTTTTAAACTTGTTTAAATCTTGGTCAAACCTAGGATTTGACCAAAAGATTCAAATGGGCATAAAATTTCAGGAAAAAATCAAAAGAATGAAAAAACAAAGGACATAGCATTCTTATGTCATATATATAGTAAGCATTCAAGTTGATAAACAAGGTCTAGACATATTCAGACTAGAAAATCATGTATATATCTACCCCTAACCCTAAACTCTGTCTTATGAAGTCAAGCATGCATGAAGAGAAGTGGTTTTTGGTTTCAAACATGGAAATTTCAAAAACCCTCCCAAGAGTTACATTTTGGAGTGACTTAAGAAGGATAGATGCTTAATTTTCATATTCATGTTTTAAACTTGTTTAACTCATTGTCAAACCTAGGATTTGACCAAGATTCAAATGGGCATAAAAGTTCATAAAAAATCAAAAGAATGAAAAACCAAAAAAAATCTTATGTCGATCAAATAGTAAAGCATTAAAGTTGATAAACAAAATGTCTAGACATATTCAAACCAGAAAAAATCATGTATGTACGTATCTACCCCTAACCCTAAACTTTGTCTTATGAAGTCAATCATGAAGAGAAGTGGTTTTGGGTTTCAAATTAAACATGGAAATTTCAAAAACCTCTTAAAAAATTCATTTTAGAGTGACTAAGAAGGATGCAGGCTTCCCTTTTCATTTTCATGTCTTAAACTTGTTTAAATCTTGGTTAAACCTAGGATTTGACCAAGATTCAAATGGGCATATAAATTCAAAAAAAATAAATGAAAAACCAAGGTCTTATTATGTCATATAGTAAGCATTCAATTAAGATGATAAACAAGGTCTAGACAAATTCAAACAAGAAAAATCATGTATCTTCCCCCTAACCCTAAACTCTGTTTCACGAAGTCAAGCATGAAGATATGTGGTTTTTGGTTTCGAACATGGAAATTTCAAAAACCCTCCCAAGAGCTTCATTTTGGAGTGACTAAGAAGCATACATGCTTACATTTTAATATTCATGTTTTAAACTTATTCAAATCTTGGTGAAACCTAGAATTTGACCAAGATTCAAATGGGTATACAAATTTTAGAAAAAAATTAAAAAAATGAAAAAACAAGGCACATAGTCTTCTTATGTCATATAGTAAGCATTCAATTAAGTTGATAAACAAGGTCTAGACATATTCAAACCAGGAAAATCATGTATCTACCCCATACCCCTAGCTAAACTCTGTCTTATGAAGTCAAGCATGCATGAAGAGAAGTCGTTTTGGTTTCAAACATGGAAATTTCAAAAACCTCCCAAAAGCTTCATTTTGGAGTGACTAAGAAGGATATATGCTTAATTTTTCATATTCATGTTTTAAACTTGTTTAAATCATGGTCAAACCTAGGATTTGACCAAGATACAAATAGGCATTAAAAATAAAATAAATCAAAAACCTAGGCACATAGTCTTCTTATGTCATATAGTAAGTGTTGGGGGGATAACCCCCGGTATGCCAAAGGCATGCCAAACCGGATGGTTTGAGCCATCGAGATACCGGTTTAATGTTCTTGCCGGAAGCCTAGAAGGAATCCGGGAGAGCAAGGCTAAGCCGGTATCCCCAAAGGGGTATGTCAGGACCCGGTATAAAAGATACCGGAAAGGAGAGCCTGTCGGCAGGACTGGTCAAAGATTCTCTTCAGAGCAAGAAGACAAGGATGAGCTACGCCAAGTAACTTTATTCAGAGCCCTGGCGCCAAAGAGAGAGGTGACGGAGAAAGAAGCCGGGGGACGTCAGCTTCTATGATAAAAGAAGGCCCCGGTGTCATCTATGATTAAAGTAGCTTTGTACAAGAGCGTTAAAGTAGCTTTGTACAGTAACTCTGTAAAGTAGTTTGTCCAGTCAAAGATGCCATTAGGGTTTCTTGCAGTGTAAGCCACCCTCTCCCCTATATAAGGAGAGGGGGCAGCCCATCTTCACGGGCAAGTATGTACGCGTGTATGTAGGAAGGCAGAGCCTGTAACTTGTGTGAATCTATGAACATGGTGATCTAGAGGGAGTTCTTCCTTGTGTCTTTCTTCTTCAACTTCTGGCCTTGGCCAAGTTCTTGAGGAAACCATCCGGAATCTCTTCCCACCTGATCGCAAACCCTCCCCCGAATCCTCTTGCGTCCATTCGGCCCCAATCTAAGCCATCCAATGGCATCTGCTCGTTCACCACGACGACAGTTGGCGCCCACCGTGGGGCCTGAAGTGGCGCTTGATGGAGTTCACATTCGGGCGGGCGTTCTCGAGATCTCCGGCGAACGTACGGTGTCCGCGTTGGTGCAGAGCATCTACGCCATGGACTTCATCAACGACAACGCGGGCTGCTTCGCCAACGGCGGCGTCTTCCCCAAGAACGGCCGCATCATCGAGTTCGGCAGCCATCGCGTCTACTTCGGCACCGTCCCCGTGCGCCAGCGCCTCTCGCCGGTGCTGGTGGCACCGGACCTGCCAAGATGGCTCTGTGCTGGCCGCGCCGCCGGCAGCGTCGAGGTAATGATGACCGGTGTGGCTGGTGCAGGAAAGGAGGTTGCGGCTGAAGGTGCCGGTCGCGCGGTTTCGACCCGTGCGGCTAAGCCACCGCTGGAGCGCGGCGCAGCGCAGCGGGAGCATCATCCGCGCCACCGGAGACACCGCTCCGGGCGGCGATGAACGTCCTCGCCACCCCCATCGCGCAACATCGATCCGGCAGCGGCTCAAAGTGAGCTGGAGGCGCAGCGCCGTAAGATGCTAGAGAGCGGCAAGGACATCGTCGGGCGCAGCGCGAGCTGAACCTAACCGTACGTGAGTATAACGCTGCCCATGGCTTTGCTTCGTTAGCGCGCATGCTGCTAGGATGCCGGAAAACCGGCTAAAAAGCTCGCAACCTAGATCAAGATTTGCGCAAAGAGATTCTTACCGGCAAGAGCGCCTCTGCATCTCGTTAGCATCGTGGAAAAGCCTAAGTATAGCAGCCCGGATAAAACTATAAAAGCTGCTAAGGCCGCCGTAGAGCCGTGCGAGTCGCTTTCCGGAGAGGCTTTGGTAAAGCAGCAAGAGCGTGTTAGAGAGCTGCTGGAAACCATTGAGCAGCAAAATGCTGAGCAGCTGGCTAAGCTGAACAAGGCAGCGGCCTCAAAATCCGCGCGTTCAACAAAGAATGCCGGTAGTAAATCCCATGGGCAGGCTTCGTCCCCCCATCCGGATAGAAGGAGAGAAAAAGAAGTGAATGCGCAGCAGATGACTGTGTACGATCCGGTTCTTGCCGGAAAGCAACAAGCCGGGCAACACGACGCCGGTAGAAAAAGCCAAGGGGCAGAGCGAGGCTATGCCAGAGGCTATGCCGGAAACAATCATGCCGGTAGATATGAGACCGGGCAAAACTATCGAGCTGCAAGGGCAGCGTACGAGGAGGAGGAAATAGATCCCCCAAGGTATCGGCAGGCAAGGGCCGCGGTACCGGAATATCACGATGAAGCCGATTCCACGAAACCGGCAGCATACCGGAACCCATTGGGAGAACGCCTGGGAGAGAGATACTTACCGGAACGGGATGCGAGGCACCGTCTGGATAGAGTATACTTGTCGGAAATGATCGAGGAGGAAGGTCCTCCAGGTCCAAAGTGTTTTGGCCCAAGGATCATGAAAGAAAAACCACCAGTTCGCAACTTTATGTTGCCCCGTGACACAAAGACGTATGACGGCACCACGAAGCCGGAAGATTGGCTCGCAGATTACGTGACCGCGGTATACGTTGCAGGCGGTGGAGGAACCGTAGCAGGAGGAGGAAACCGGCGTTGGGCCGTGAGGATCATACCATCGTTTTTGGTTGGACCGGCAAGAATCTGGCTAAACAACTTGCCGGCAGGAAGCATAAATGGCTGGCTGGATTTTGAGGAGGCCTTTGTGAGCAATTTCAGCAGCACCTATCAGAGGCCAAACAGGCCGCAGCAACTTGCTCTGTGCGTGCAGCGCCCGAACGAAACAGACCGGGATTATCTAGCCCGGTGGAACACCACAAGGAACTCCTGTGAGGGGGTGATCGAGGCACAAGCCATTGCTTGGTTTAGCAGTGGATGCAGAAGAGGTTCACCGTTGTGGCAAAAGTTGCAGCGCAACATGCCGACAACGTTGGCAGAGATGATACGTGTGGCGGATAGCTATGCGTTGGGAGACCCAACGCAACCGGCAGCAACCGGAGCCGGAACAGCCGCGCCACGAACAACACCGGACAACCGGAATAACAAAAGAAGGGAAGATTTTCCGGATCGAAGGTACGGTCCGCAGCAAGTTGCCGCTGTGCGGCAGAAAACTTTGAGGCCAGCGACAGCCGGAGGCAAAAAACCGGATCGCAGCCATGGGCGGGTCCTAAGAAACAATGGGTGGAAAAGAAACCCTGGGTCCGTAAGAAGAACCGGCAAGAACCCGCGAAATACACCATGGAAGCTGCCATGGAACAACCTTGCCGGTGGCACACGCCGAATCCGGCACATCCGTCAAACCATCTGACGAAGGATTGTACCTGGACCAAGTACTTGATGCAAAAAGGAACAGTGAAAGATGCGCGGCCACCGCAAGACATGCCGCGGCAGCAACAACAGCTACCGCCACCACCACCACTTACCGGGGCAAACGCCTTACCGGTGCAGCCAAACCGGCAGCAGTACCAGCAAGTTAACCGGGTGGAGCAAAATGATAACCAGCCACCTCCACCGGCACCTTTAGGCCGGAATGTTTACGAAGATCCGCATCTGTGCTGTGTTGTCTTTGTCACTGAGCCAACAGACCGGCAAAGTGTACACCGGCGCTCCATGGAGGTCAATGCTGTGATGCCGGCAGTTCCCAAGTACATGATGTGGTCCAATCAGGAAATTACCTGGTCATCCAAGGATCACCCAAAGATCATGCCGAATCCGGGTGGATATGCTCTTGTTGTGGACCCGATCATGAAAGGGCCGCAAACTCGAGTGAAGTTCAGCAAGGTGCTGATAGACAATGGCAGTAGCATCAACATCATGTACAAGCACACCATGCAAACGCTGGGCATAACAGAAAACATGCTTCAGCCAACGCGCACAACGTTCCATGGGATCGTCCCTGGCTTGTCCTGTGCCCCGATAGGAAAAGTTCGGGTGGACGTGGCATTTGGAGGACGTGACAATTGCCGGGTGGAAAATCTGGAGTTTGAGGTGGTGGATCTGGACAGTCCCTACCATGCATTGCTGGGGAGACCGGCGTTGGCTGCTTTCATGGCCACCACTCATACGGCTTACCTCAAGATGAAGATGCCGGCACCTCGTGGGCCATTGACTGTGGTGGGAAACTATAAGATCTCACTGGAAATCGCATCTGCCGGATCAAACCTAGCGAAGCGCCGGTGATCGCGGAGGAAAAGAAAAGAATGCAGACAGCTGTTGCGCTGGCTCAATCCTCACAAATGAGTTTGGCGGCAATGAGTGAAAACATGGGCACACCGGCATTCAGGCCAACCAATGAAACAAAGAACATTGTGCTGGATCCGGCTTACCCAGAGCGCACCGTTCGTATCGGCGCCGGCCTTGATCAAGCGTAGGAAAGCGCGCTCGTCAGCTTCCTCCGTGAGAATCGGAATATCTTTGCCTGGTCAACTGATGATTTGGTAGGTGTTCCGAGGGAGCTGGCTGAGCACTCTCTAAACGTCCGGAAAGATGCCAAGCCGGTGCGGCAACCACTGCGTCGGTTCGCTGAAGACAAGAAAGATCATAGGAGAAGAAGTAACCAAGCTGCTTGTTGCCGGATTCATTGTGGAGGTCACGCACACAGAGTGGCTGGCCAATCCGGTAATGGTTGAAAAGAAGAAAGATGAGAACCTGGAGGCAAAAGCTCCGAAGGTGTGGCGCATGTGCATCGACTACACCAACCTGAACAAGGCTTGCCCAAGAGATCCTTTTCCTTTGCCACGAATCGATCAAGTGATTGATTCAACTGCTGGGTGTGAGTTGTTGTCCTTCCTGGATGCCTATTCCGGTTTCCACCAAATTCCCTTAAAAAAGGAAGATCAAATAAAAACTGCGTTCATTACCCCGCACGGGGCCTATTGCTATGTCACTATGCCTTTTGGGTTGCGCAACGCTGGCGCAACGTACCAGCGCTGTATGCAAAAATGCTTGTTTGATCAAATTGGAAAAAATGTGCAAGTCTATGTGGATGACATCGTGATAAAAACTAAGGTAAAAAACACTTTAATCGATGACATCCGGCAAACATTCGATAACCTAAGGCGGTTCCGGATGAAACTCAATCCGGCAAAATGTACCTTTGGTGTCCCCGCCGGCAAGCTGCTCGGTTTCCTGGTTTCAAGCCGGGGCATAGAGGTTAATCCGGTAAAGATCCGGGCGATAGAAAGAATGGCTATCCCTCGAGAGTTAAAAGATGTGCAAAAGTTTACCGGAAGCTTGGCATCGCTGAGCCGGTTTGTAAGCAGGTTGGGAGAAAAAGCTCTGCCACTCTATGCTCTCATGAAGAAATCTGACACGTTCGTCTGGACCCCTCAGGCAGACGCAGCGTTTAAGGAGCTAAAAACGATGCTAGCCACAGCACCCGCATCGGCTTCACCTCTAGAAAGGGAGCCTATGCTGTTATACATAGCAGCAACAAACCGGGTTGTGAGTGTAGTGGTTGTGGTTGAAAGAGAAGAGGAAGAAAAAACCGTCCAGAGGCCGGTATACTACTTGAGCGAGGTGCTCTCCCTCTCAAAACAAAACTACCCTCACTTCCAGAAAATGACTTATGGCGTGCACATGGCCGCCACAAAACTCAAGCACTACTTTGAGGAACACCCCATGAAGGTGGTGAGTGAAGCACCAATTTCCGACATCATGAGCAACAGAGATGCCAGCGGCCGGATTGCAAAATGGGCGATCCAGATATCACCGTACGTGCCGGTATATGAAAGAAGAGATGCCATAAAATCACAGGCTTTGGCTGATTTCCTTGTTGATTGGGCGGAGATGCAATACAAACCGCCGCATCGGAGGATAGAATACTGGAAGATGCACTTTGATGGATCTAAGCTCAAGGAAGGTCTAGGTGCCGGTGTGGTGCTTACTTCACCAAAAGGAGACCACCTCCGGTATGTTTTGCAAGTACATTTCAGGGCATCGAACAATGTCGCTGAATATGAAGCTTTGATCCATGGGCTTAAGGTCGCAAAAGAAATCGGTGCACACCGGATCATTTGCTATGGCGATTCAGACCTTGTGGTACAGCAGTGCTCAGGAGATTGGGATGCAAAAGACGCCAACATGGCCTCGTACCGGTTTCACGTGCAAAAGATTGCCGGATTCTTCGAAGGATGTGAGTTTCACCATGTGCCGCGAGCAGAAAATGAAGCCGCGGATGCTTTGTCCAAGTTGGGCTCATCTAGGCAAGAAGTTCCTCCCGGAATAGCTTTGGCTCACCTAAGAGTGCCGTCGATCAAGCCGAGCCCGGAATCAGAATCAATTTTTGTACCAGAGTCACACGTAGTACCCATGGATATCGATGAAGGGAACCCAGGGACTGCTCCGGCAAGCTCGGGGACTGCTCCGGTAGGCTCGGGGACTGCTGTACCCATACCGGAAGAAACGATGCTGGTAGATAGCATGGAGATAGATGCACCGGTGTTTTTGGTTCGAGAAATACCATCATGGGTTAAACCTATTAAGGAATTCCTGATCAGCGGCACCTTGCCGGCTGACGAAAATGAATCAAGGAGGATACAAAGAAGGTCCAAAGCTTACACATTCATCAATGGTGAGGTGTACAAGAGAAGCGTTACCGGTGTCCTTCAAAGATGTGTGGAACCGGAGGAAGGAAAAGAAATGCTTGAGGAAATTCACCAAGGAGAATGTGGGCATCATGCTTCATCAAGGGCTTTGGTAGCAAAAGTATTCCGGCATGGGTTCTATTGGCCCACTGCTTTGGAGGACGCCGAGGATTTGGTAAGAAAATGCAACGGCTGCCGTAGGTACGCCAAGCAAAACCATACCCCAGCATCCGGCTTAAAGACAATACCGCTAACATGGCCATTCGCTGTTTGGTGCCTTGACATGGTTGGACCATTCAAAACTGCAAGAAGCAGCATGACTCACATCTTGGTCATGGTGGATAAGTTCACCAAGTGGCTGGAAGTAAAACCTATCGCAAAGTGTGATGGGCATACAGCTGTGAAATTCTTGAAAGATGTCATTTTGCGGTATGGATACCAGCACAAGCATCATTACTCGATAACGGAACCAACTTTGCTCAAGGTGAGTTCAAAAGGTTCTGTGAAGAAAAGAGCATCCGGTTGGATTTGTGCTCATGGCACATCCACGGGGCAATGGCCAAGTAGAAAGAATGAATGCCTTGGTGCTTTCCGTATCAAGCCTAGACTCATTGATGCGGTGGAAAAGTCACCGGATGTTGGCTCGATGAGCTACCATCGCATCTTGTGGAGTATAAGAACAACTCCAAACCGGTCTACCGGATACACTCCCCTTCTTCATGGTTTATGGAGCGAAGCGGTGATACCAACCGATATCATCCATGATTCACCAAGGGTACAGCTCTATACCGAGCAAGAGGTCAAAGAGGCCAGAGAAAACGATGTGGACTTGCTAGAAGAAGCAAGAGAGCTGGCTTTGGCAAGAACAGCCATTTACCAAGAAACCTAAGACGCTATCATAACCGGAAGGTTAACCCAAGAGTTTTCCGGGAAGGAGATCTTGTACTTCGCCTGGTGCAGCGCACCGAAGGCCGGCATAAGCTTTTGCCACCGTGGGAAGGTCCCTTCATTGTAAGCAAGGTGCTTCACAATGATGCATACTACTTGATAGATGCACAGAATGGAAGAAAGGAAAGGCGGACAAGGTCCGGCGAGGAGAGCAAGCGTCCATGGAACGTAGCTCTGTTGCGTCCTTTCTACTCTTGAAGTGGTGGTGTAAGAAGTTCCTTTTTGTACCTTATATGCTATGAATAAAAGATGCCGGAACCTTGAGTGAATCTCGGGGACTACCCCAACTTAAGTTGCATGTAACTTGTCTATTTTTTCAGTTTACCGGTTGCTTATTGAATGTTTTTTCTTTCCGGTTTAGTAGTGTGCTAAATCCTACCGGAGTCTTCGACTCTGCTGCTGTCCGCAAACCGGCTTCATGGCAAGCAAGATAAACCGGTAGGGGATAAGCACATGAACTGCGAAAAGGGAGAGCAGGAAAGAACAATCTGAAAAATTTAATTAACCCGGTTAAACCGGTTTTTTGCAAAATTTCAAAGTTATTTCTAAGTTCAAGAAGATGCTTGTTTGGTGAAAGAACCTTGTGCTCATACGCCAAAGAACGCCCAGAGAAGGCAAAGAGCCAAGGCAAAAGAACCAAGTATGCATCAAATTGGATGCGGAAGCAATTGAGAAATCTTTGCAAGCAGGATAAAAGCGGAACCAAAAGCAAAATATGCTAAGGCAAACTCATAAGTACTTAGCTACCGGTATAACTTACCGGCAGCAAATGTTGTAGCACAACCACAGGCAAACTTAAGTTTTACATCATAAGCCCCGGCATTCCGGGGCAGAATTTAACAGATATTGTCTTAAAGCAACAGGACCAACAGATATAACGAGCAAACACTTCAAAGGAAATCATCATGCAGCAGGGGCTTCCGGAGGAGCATCGCCGGCACCAGCATCGCCCAGGACCTCTTCTTCGGCTTCACCCTCCTCCTCGTCGAGATAATCCGTGACGCCAGGAGGGGGAGGGATGAAGGTGCGCATGTCGGCATACTCCGCGATGCGGTACGCGCGATCCTGCCGCTTGGCGGAGAGGATCGGGTCCAGATCCGTTTCTGCGCCTTCGCGCACGCCGGTAAGGGCGTCCAGATTGAGCTCCGGGTACCAGGAGCAAAGCGGCGCGGAGGGCGGAGTCCGCTCCGGCGCGGGCAGCAGAGCACCGCCACTCGCGGATCCTCCCGCCGGCACCTTTCGTGCGGTCGTTGATGAGGGAGAAGGTGTCCGGCACCTCCTCGCCAGGCCATAAAGTCCCGTATAGCTGGGTAGCTACATCAGGGATGTCCGAAAGATTGCGGTCTATGCAGCGCATATGGGACACCCGCGTTAAGCGCGACCAGATGGTCCTTGGGCGTCCATGGCACGGTAAGATCCGCTTGGCCTTTGTCCTTGCGCTGCGCGTCGACCTTCTTGACGGCATACCTCTGCGAGTCCGGAAAGAGGCCTGTGCAAAGAAAGAAAAAGCTTAAGGAAAAGAGTCCGGAAGAAAAAGAGACCGGAAGAAAAAGAGACCGGAAGAAAAAGAGACCGGAAGAAAAAGAGACCGGAAGAAAAAGAGACCGGAAGAAAAAGAGACCGGAGAGAAAAGAATCCGGAAGAAGAGAGACCGGACGGAAAGATAGCGGAAACAAAAATGGGGTCGAAGGAAAAAAGGCTCGTATGCAGTAGTCAAAGTGTAAAAGAAAACAACTTACGGAGGGCAAGTGTGTCGGTCTGCAGGATCAGCTGATCGCACTCCTTGTGCCCCTCCTCCAGCCGCGCGGCCTTCTCCTCGGCACCCTTCCGGGCCTTGGTCATCTCCTCCAGCTCTGCCCGCAACACCACAGTGGCATTGCAGGCATTCTCCAGAGCCTCGTCCAACTTGGCCGCTGCAGTCACTTCAGCGGCCTTGAGGGCCTTGGCGTGGTCAAGCCCCAGCTGAATCAACTGAGACTTGAGCTCCTGGTAGCTGGTCTTGAGGGCGTTTAGCTCCTCCTGGTGCTGCCGGCTGAGCTCATCCTTCTCCCCTGTAACCGGAAAAATGAGTGTTAGCAAGGCTACACTAGTAAAACTGAAAAGAAACCAAGTTCAAAGGAGAAGGGAAAAATAGTACGTTGGGCCGTGGCGAGCTGCTCCTTGAGAGCATCGATGGAAGCTTCCGGGATCACTGTTGAACAGAAATTGTAAATATCACAAGGAAAAGAGGTTTCCGGTAGCAAAGATGCCGGTGAAACGAAAAACTTACCTTGGCACTTGTCATGTGCCTCAGCGAGCTCCCGGTGCTCCCATAAAAGCTCCTCGAAGAGGGCCTTCCGAGTGTCAGCGGTGACCTGTTCAAGAAAAAGAAGAAATAAGGTAAAATTTTGTGCTAAGAACCAAGTTCTTAACCCGAAACTCGGGGACTGGCAGTGCCGGTTTTGCGCTAAAAACTTAAGCTAAGTTTTGCGCTAAGAGCTGCGCTCTCACCACGAAACTCGGGGACTGGCAGTGCCGGTTTTGCGCTAAAAACTTAAGTTAAGTTTTGCGCTAAGAGCTGCGCTCTCACCACAAAACTCGGGGACTGGGAAGATAGACAAGAGAGAAACCGGCATGAAACTAAGGAAAAGATAAAGCAGAACCGGAAACGAAGAAACCGGCGAAGGTTGAAAGTTAATAGAACATACCGTCAGGTTGTTCGTGGAATCGTACCACGCGCTGTCAAGCTCTTTTACGGCAGCCCGGAGCCGCATGAAGTGCTCCTCAGAACACCGATCCCCGACAGGATCAGGTGCCGGCAGCCGATCCTTGCCCATGCCGCGGGTCGCCGGAGTGATGTCCGCGGCGTTCCACTTTTGGGCATACGGCAGGAGGTGCCCCAGGTCCCGGCCTTGGCGCTGGAACTCCGTAATGCGGCCAAGGAGGCCGGTGGCCTTCATGCTGGCGCTTTTGGCAGCCTTGGAGACGTGCAGCACCAAGGGCTGCTGGCCGCCCGAAGGGGCGCTGGAGGCCGTCACCTTCCCCTTGATGAGCTTGGAGGGCTTGGGCGGCGGCGCGGTAGAAGAGGCCCCGGAAGTCTTAGCCGGCGGCGCGCCAGGAGCGGCCTTGGAGGGCTGGGCGCGAGGAGCCTCAGGCGGAGGCATGAGGATGGTGCGTGGAGAAGGGGGAGCGCTAGGAGCGTCACCCGTCTTGGAGCCTTCCGGCGCGGAAGATTCCGGCGCGGAGGTTGTCTTTTCGAGGACGGGAGGAGCAAAAGGCTCCGCCCGCCCGGCAGCTTCTTCTTCTCCGGCGCCGGTGTTGCTGGCGCCGGTGTCTTGGTGTTCCGGGAGGAAGGAAAGATCCTCCTCCGTGCGGTGATCGGACGGTGAAGGGGCCGCACGCCCCGACTGTGTTGTGCCCCCCGAAAGGGAGGCAGAGGTGTTGCCGGCACCAGATGGTGCCGGGCTTGAACGAGGAGGAGGGGTTGAGGTCCTTGCGGATCCCTCAGAGCCCGATGGCCTTGGGCCAAGCTTGAGAGCGGGGCTGAGAAAAAGAAAAAAGACAAGTGGTTGAGAAGAAGCAACCGGAAAAAGAACTTAGCAAAAAAGGAGGCAAGCCGGAAAATGAAATTACCCGGAAGCGGTTGGCATCGCTTTGCGCCCGTAGCGGCGC
Source organism: Lolium perenne (assembly GCF_019359855.2). Classification (NCBI taxonomy): domain Eukaryota; kingdom Viridiplantae; phylum Streptophyta; class Magnoliopsida; order Poales; family Poaceae; genus Lolium; species Lolium perenne. Next base: position 197,684,345 of record NC_067245.2, read on the forward strand.
ACGCCCACTTCTTTCTCCCCCACGGGCTCCGTCCGGAAGCGCTTGGAGGGAGGAGCATGGCTGGAGCCGGCAGATGCCGGCTGTTTGTTCTTCGGGCCCGGGGCATTGTGTTTGTCCAAAAACTCTGTGCCGGCCTGGGCGCGCAGGGCGGCACGCGCTCGTGGATCTGTGAGTTGGATATGGCTAAGAAGCAATTCGCAAGAAAGCGATAATGGCAAAGTATAAGAAGCCGGAAAAGAAAATACCTCGAGCACAACCAGCTCCTCCGGATTTCCGGTGGGCTCCGGCGGGTCCCGGCCAAGGCGCGCAGCCGGAGTCTTCCCCATCTTCAGATCCTTCCAAAAGATGTAGGGATCCGGGTCGAAGGAGTCAAAGGCACGCTTCCGAGAGGTCCTCGCGGCTCGCCCGGATAGAGGGGAAGCGGTCCCCGGCCTGAAACAAGGTAAAACAGATGGTTAGCAAAAGCAGAAACTTACCGGCAAAGACAACCCCAAATTGCGCAATCTCTTACTTCTTGGGTCGGACGGTTAGAGAAACTGAGGGGAAGGAGGCCCCATTCCCACGCAAAAGGCATAGCAGTTTGACAAATCTGCTTGGCCTTGAGAACAACGTCTTTCTTGCCGAGAGCGCGGCCCGTGATCTTGGTAGGATCGCTCGGGCCATACATCTCGCTCATCCTATGTGCGCGGCGCTTCGCAGGAAGCACCCGGCGTGATATGAAAGTCCGGATGATATCGTCGTAACAGATGTTGGTCTCCTTCTTCGTAGAGGCCAAGAATCGCACTACCCGGTTGGTTTCGGCGTGTTCCGTCCTTGGGTTGTAGCTCCAGTTGGTTCTACTGGGGGGCCCCGCTTGATATGGAGGAAGATTGATGCGATCAGCGCGGCCGGTGTTCTTCACGTAAAAGAAAGTTCCTTGCCAGGTGCGGCAAGACTCGAGGCCGGAAAGCTTAAGAAAAGTGCTCCCTTGGCGGGAGCCGACGATGCAGGAGCCGCACTGCACGGGCGGCTTGGGCTTGGGGATCTCCTTGCCCTGGACGGAGTTGATCCGCAGGTTGAAGAAACGGGCAAACGTCTCACGAGTGGGACGAATGCCGATGTAAGCCTCCATGAAGGTGGCATAACAAGAAAGATAGAAAAGGGCGTTGCCAGGAAGGTGGTGAGGTTGGAGATCGTAGAAATCCAGGAAATCCCGGAAAAAGTAGAGGCAGGAAGGCCGGGCCGCGCTCAAAGTGAGCGAGAAAAACAACATGCTCGTCGTCTTCCGGATCCGGTTCGATCTCGTTATCCGGAATCCGGCAGGCAACTCCTTCCGGAATCCTCCGAGACCGGTACAGCCAATCGATCTCAAACTCAGTAACGTAGGAGCCCATCCAGGCTCCGCGGGTGGTTGGGGAAGGCTCCTCGCCGGAAGATTGGCTGGAGCTGCTAGAGGCTTGACCAGAGCCACTGGCCTCTTGGCTACCGGAAGCTTGGCTAAAGCTACCGGATTCTAGGTGGCCGCCGGACTCTTGGGGGTCACCGGATTCCTGCTGGTTGCCGGAATCGGTTTCCATTGGATCTGAGGCCGTAGATTCACCGGGAGAAGGTCTACGGCGCTTGAGAGAAAGAGAAGAAGAGGATGCAGAGGAAGATCCCTCGTCAGACATCGCAAGGATGGGCGGAGAAACAGGAATCCCAAACTTCAACCCCGTGTGAAGATCTACGAGTAAGAAGAAAACCAAAGAAAAGGAGCAAATAAGAACACCAAAGGCTCAAGATCTGGAAAGCAAGCGAACGGCGAGTAAAGCAAAATTGATACCAACCTTGAGCGGCGCGGACGCTGAGGGGAGTGTTTGCTGGCGGTGGAGCGGCTCTGCGGTCGCCGGCGAGCTCCGTCGATGGCGAAGCGGAAAAGCTCGCGAAGAAGCACGAATGCGGCGGACGCGAGGAAGGTGCTGCCAAAGAACTCCGCACGACGAAGTTCGGCGGAGGGGCGGCGTAAGTTCGCCGGGCGCCGGAGCTTGAACGGGCGACGGCGGACGGAGAGCGGCGGAGGCGCAGAGGCGTGGAGCTCTGTGCGCGAAGGAGGAGAATGCGAAGAAGATGAAGGGGAACGGGCAGTTGTGCTTATATAAGAGAGAGAAGGTGGGCAGCGAACCGCTGGGCCGCGGCGGTTCGCCTCGCGGCCTGCGACGGTTCGCACCTTGGGCCGCCACGTGGCGAACGGATACACGCGCGAAAACGGAGGCCACACGGAGGCGCACGCGGGATCCCGAAGAGGTAGTGGGATCCGCTGCGGTGCATTAAATGCGTGCGCGGGAGTCGAAACGATGTGACAGCGGGCACTGGCGCGTCAGTTACAGTGCGCATGTCACTGACAGGCGTGGGGCCCGATATATTCTCGACTTCGCCGAGGAAGGAGCAGAGACACGTGGTGCCGGAAAAAAGAGATGCCGGAACGAGCCTTGCAAAGAGAAGAAAAGGAACAAGGGTAAAGGTGCCGGAACTAAGCTCAAGAGATGAGTGACTAAACCGGTATCTTAGAAAGATGAAAACCTGGCATGGTCTGTAGGATAAAATCCTCCAGGCTATACCAGCTTCGGGGACTAATGTTGGGGGGATAACCCCCGGTATGCCAAAGGCATGCCAAACCGGATGGTTTGAGCCATCGAGATACCGGTTTAATGTTCTTGCCGGAAGCCTAGAAGGAATCCGGGAGAGCAAGGCTAAGCCGGTATCCCCAAAGGGGTATGTCAGGACCCGGTATAAAAGATACCGGAAAGGAGAGCCTGTCGGCAGGACTGGTCAAAGATTCTCTTCAGAGCAAGAAGACAAGGATGAGCTACGCCAAGTAACTTTATTCAGAGCCCTGGCGCCAAAGAGAGAGGTGACGGAGAAAGAAGCCGGGGACGTCGCCTTCTATGATAAAAGAAGGCCCCGGTGTCATCTATGATTAAAGTAGCTTTGTACAAGAGCGATTAAAGTAGCTTTGTACAGTAACTCTGTAAAGTAGTTTGTCCAGTCAAAGATGCCATTAGGGTTTCTTGCAGTGTAAGCCACCCTCTCCCCTATATAAGGAGAGGGGGCAGCCCATCTTCACGGGCAAGTATGTACGCGTGTATGTAGGAAGGCAGAGCCTGTAACTTGTGTGAATCTATGAACATGGTGATCTAGAGGGAGTTCTTCCTTGTGTCTTTCTTCTTCAACTTCTGGCCTTGGCCAAGTTCTTGAGGAAACCATCCGGAATCTCTTCCCACCTGATCGCAAACCCTCCCCCGAATCCTCTTGCGTCCATTCGGCCCCAATCTAAGCCATCCAATGGCATCTGCTCGTTCACCACGACGACAGTAAGCATTCTCAATTAAGTTGATTTTAGAGTGACTAAGAAGGATGCAGACTTCCCTTTTCATTTTCATGTTTTAAACTTATTTAAAACTTGGTCAAACCTAGGATTTGACCAAAAGATTCAAATGGGCATAAAATTTCAGAAAAAAATCAAAAGAATGAAAAAAACAAAGGACATAACATTCTTATGTCATATATATAGTAAGCATTCAAGTTGATAAACAAGGTCTAGACTTATTCAAACTAGAAAAAATCACGTATATATCTACCCCTAACCCTAAACTCTGTCTTATGATGAAGTCAAGCATGCACATGAAGAGAAGTGGTTTTTGGTTTCAAACATGGAAATTTTAAAACCCCACCAAGAGCTACATTTTGGAGTGACTAAGAAGGGTAGATGCTTAATTTTTCATATTCATGATTTAAACTGGTCAAACCTAGGATTTTACCAAGATTCAAATAGGCATAAAATTCAAAATAAATGAAAATGAATGAAAAACAAGGCACATAGTCTTTTTATGTCATATAGTAAGCATTCAATTAAGTTGATTTTAGAGTGACTAAGAAGGATGGAGGTTTCCCTTTTCATTTTCATGTTTTAAACTTGTTTAAATCTTGGTCAAACCTAGGATTTGACCAAAAGATTCAAATGGGCATAAAATTTCAGAAAAAAATCAAAAGAATGGAAAAACAAAGGACATAGCATTCTTATGTCATATATACAGTAAGAGCATTCAAGTTGATAAACAAGGTCTAGACATATTCAAACAAGAAAATCATGTATATATCTACCCCTAACCCTAAACTTTGTCTTATGAAGTCAAGCATGCATGAAGAGAAGTGGTTTTTGGTTTCAAACATGGAAATTTCAAAAACCCTCCCAAGAGCTTCATTTTGGAGTGAATAAGAAGGATATATGCTTAATTTTTCATATTCACGTTTTAAACTTGTTTAAATCATGGTCAAACCTAGGATTTGACCAAGATTCAAATGGGCATAAAATTAAAAAAAACAATAAAATGAAAAACCAATGCACATAGTCTTCTTATGTCATATAATAAGCATTCAATTAAGTTGATAAACAAGGTCTAGACATATTCAAACTAGAAAAATCATGTATCTACCCCCTAACCATAAATATTGTCTTATGAAGTCAAGCATGAAAAGAAGTGAGCCTAGCTCACTTGGTTAGGGAAGTGGATGTACAACCCATGAAGCCACCCAGGTTCAAATCTTCAGGGATGCGAAAATTTGGGTTCTTATTATTTTTAAAAAAAAATCACTGTAGGGGTTTCCCCTACCGTATTCCTTTCAAAAAAAAGTCAAGCATGAAGAGAAGTGGTTTTTGGTTTCAAGCATGGAAATTTCAAAAACCCTCCCAAGAGCTACATTTGGGAGTGACTAAGAAGTATATATGCTTAATTTTTCATATTCATGTTTTAAACTTGTTTAAATACATGAAAAACGAAGGCACATAGTATTCGTAATTATGTCATATAGTAAGCATTCAATTAAGTTGATAAACAAGGTCTATACATATCCAAACAAGAAAAATCATGTATCTACCCCCTAACCCTAAACTCTGTTTCACGAAGTCAAGCATGAAGATATGTGGTTTTTGGTTTCGAACATGGAAATTTCAAAAACCCTCCCAATAGCTTCATTTTGAAGTGACTAAGAAGCAGACATGCTTACATTTTCATATTCATGTTTTAAACTTATTCAAATCTTGGTGAAACCTAGAATTTGACCAAGATTCAAATGGGTATACAAATTTTAGGAAAAAATTAAAAAAATGAAAAAACAAGGCACATAGTCTTCTTATGTCATATAGTAAGCATTCAATTAAGTTGATAAACAAGGTCTAGACATATTCAAACCAGGAAAATCATGTATCTACCCCATACCCCTAGCTAAACTTTGTCTTATGAAGTCAAGCATGCATGAAGAGAAGTCGTTTTTGGTTTCAAACATGGAAATTTCAAAAACCTCCCAAAAGCTTCATTTTGGAGTGACTAAGAAGGATCCATAGGAAACTATGTACTAATACAATATAATAATCACGCGAGTTATTAGAGCAACAAGTCTGTCACTTACGTGTGGTTCCCATGCGTGAGGTCCCACACTTCAGTGAGCACAAGTCAGGTACGCTAGGTAGGCAAACTCCCAGCCATCTTCTTTGTCAAGAGAGAGGCATCAAGACTCTCTCTCTCTCTCCATCTCTCCAATTATCCACCTCCGTTGGCTGCCGGTTTTGGCAGGGCGTTTCTAGCTCAGCTCGGAGGCCATGGTGTGCAGGCTCTGTAGCCATGCCGATTTGGTCGCGCCAAGTTGTTCGTGCCCGGCTCCGACGAGGATCAATCCGGACGGTGGTTGTTAAGGACCCGATCGCATTTCTTGCCTTCAGCCTGGGGTCTACCATGTAAATCTTAGGGATTTAGACGTAATTTCCTGTTTATTTTGTGTCCTGCTGTAAACCGTGCTCTGATGCGTATTGGAAAATCTGGGTCCTTCAGGATCGTTCGGTTGTCCCTCTAAAAAAAATCTCTCTCTCATTCTCGGCCTCGCTCGCACCCCCTGCGCACTGACAACCCTGCACAACAGTCAGCATCACCCGAGAAAATCTAGACACCATAAATAAGTGGGGCCCCGTGACTGCTCTCCCTTCGTCTCCTCCCGTGTGATCCCTCTTCCTCCGACACCCGACCTTGCGGAAAAGAAAAATGAAATGAAAGCGTTTCACTGGACGGGCAAACACATGTGCTGCCTAGTAATAATAATAAAAACGAAAAAAAATCGACCTACGAATCTATTATTAAATAATCTAAACTAGGGTTTTGCCCAGTACTACGGATCAATTTCTGAAAATCCAACTACGGGGTTCGATTTGGCCTGCTAATATAAAATTATATAATCCGAACTAGTATTCCTCTAAAAAATCATTTTGGTATGCATCGTTTGGTACTTTTGATAGCAAGAGTGCTTACTCCCTCCGTTAGCAAAAGTCTTCATTTTCATGTTTATGAAGTCAAGCATGAAGAGAAGTGGTTTTGGGTTTCAAACATGGAAATTTCAAAAACCTCCCAAAACTTTATTTTAGAGTGACTAAGAAGGATACAAGCTTCCCTTTTCATTTTCATGTTTTAAACTTGTTTAAATTATCTTGGTCAAATCTAGGATTCGACAAGATTCAAATGGGCAAACATATGATAAGTGATGCAAATATCATTTCTAAGTGCGGGCAAACCAGCCTTTAGCTTAACATATTACAAGATTTTAGAAAATTGAGTGGGGGCAGCTGCCCCCCTTGGCTATAGTCTGGATTCGCCCATGCTATAGTTTGAGGCCATTTGGATGACGTCGAAAAAAATCTTTGATTAGAAATGGGGTTGTTCGAACCCCGTAGTTGGATTTTTTTGAACCTTGATCTGTAGTACTGGGCAAAACCCTAGTTTAACCTATTTAATTATAGATTCGTAGGTCGATTTTTCTACCTTTTTATTATTACTATGCAGCACATATGTGTTTGCCCGTCGAGTGAAACTCGGAGGAAGAGGGATCACTCGGAAGGAGAGAAGAAGGGAGAGCATTATGGTGTCTCCCCTTTTTCGGGTGATGATGTTGACTATTGTGCAGGGTTTGTCAGTGAGCAGGAGGTGCGAGCGAGCGAGTCGAGCGAGGCCGAGAATGAGAGAGATTTGTTCTTTTTGTGAGAGGGACAACCGAAGGATCCTGAAGGACCCAGAGACTTCCAATACGCATCCTGATGCGTCTTCTCTTGACAAAGAAAATGGCTGGGAGTTTGCGGACCACGTGACTTGTGGTCACTGAAGTGCGGGACCTCACGCATGGGCACCACACGTAAGTGACATACCTGTTGGTGTAAAAACTCGGTTGATTATTATAGTGCATTAGAACAAAGTTTCCTATGGATTCAAGGGTAGGAAATCCAAGTTAACTCATTTACATGACATTAATTTTTCCATGAAGCAAAGTTAACACATCTATCAATTGGTACATTTTGGAGTGACTAAGAAGGATCCATGCTTACTTATTCGTTTTCACGTGTTAAACTTGTCTAAATCTTGGTCAAACCTAGGATTTGACAGAGATTCGAATGGGCGGAAAATTAAAAAAAAATCAGAAAAATGAAAAACCAAAGCACATATTCAAACCAGAAAATCATGTACATATCTACCCCTAACCCTAAACTCTGTCTTATGAAGTCAAGCATGCATGAAGAGAAGTGGTTTTTGGTTTCAAACATGCAAATTTCAAGAACCCTCCCAAGATTTACATTTTGGAGTGACTAATTAAGAAGGATAGATGCTTAATTTTTATATTCATGATTTCAATTTGTTAAAACCATGGTCAAACCTAGGTTTTGACCAAGATTCAAATGGGCATAAGAATTTAGAAAAATCAAAAAATGAAAAACCCAGGCACACATAGTCTTCTTATGTCATATAGTAAGCATTCTCAATTAAGTTGATTTTAGAGTGAATAAGAAGGATGCAGGCTTCCCTTTTCATTTTCATGTTTTAAACTTGTTTAAATCTTGGTCAAACCTAGGATTTGACCAAAAGATTCAAATGGGCATAAAATTTCAGGAAAAAATCAAAAGAATGAAAAAACAAAGGACATAGCATTCTTATGTCATATATATAGTAAGCATTCAAGTTGATAAACAAGGTCTAGACATATTCAGACTAGAAAATCATGTATATATCTACCCCTAACCCTATACTCTGTCTTATGAAGTCAAGCATGCATGAAGAGAAGTGGTTTTTGGTTTCAAACATGCAAATTTCAAGAACCCTCCCAAGATTTACATTTTGGAGTGACTAAGAAGGATAGATGCTTAATTTTTATATTTGTGATTTAAATTTGTTTAAACCATGGTCAAACCTAGGATTTGGCCAAGATTCAAATGGGCATAAGAATTAAAAAAAAACCAAAAAATGAAAAACCAAGGCACATATAGTCTTCTTATGTCATATAGTAAGCATTCTCAATTAAGTTGATTTTAGAGTGAATAAGAAGGATGCAGGCTTCCCTTTTCATTTTCATGTTTTAAACTTGTTTAAATCTTGGTCAAACCTAGGATTTGACCAAAAGATTCAAATGGGCATAAAATTTCAGGAAAAAATCAATAGAATGAAAAAACAAAGGACATAGCATTCTTATGTCATATATATAGTAAGCATTCAAGTTGATAAACAAGGTCTAGACATATTCAGACTAGAAAATCATGTATATATCTACCCCTAACCCTATACTCTGTCTTATGAAGTCAAGCATGCATGAAGAGAAGTGGTTTTTGGTTTCAAACATGCAAATTTCAAGAACCCTCCCAAGATTTACATTTTGGAGTGACTAAGAAGGATAGATGCTTAATTTTTATATTTGTGATTTAAATTTTTTTAAACCATGGTCAAACCTAGGATTTGGCCAAGATTCAAATGGGCATAAGAATTAAAAAAAACCAAAAAATGAAAAACCAAGGCACATATAGTCTTCTTATGTCATATAGTAAGCATTCTCAATTAAGTTGATTTTAGAGTGACTAAGAAGGATGCAGGCTTCCCTTTTCATTTTCATGTTTTAAACTTGTTTAAATCTTGGTCAAACCTAGGATTTGACCAAAAGATTCAAATGGGCATAAAATTTCAGGAAAAAATCAAAAGAATGAAAAAACAAAGGACATAGCATTCTTATGTCATATATATAGTAAGCATTCAAGTTGATAAACAAGGTCTAGACATGTTCAAACCATAAAATCATGTATATATCTACCCCTAACCCTAAACTCTGTCTTATGAAGTCAAGCATGCATGAAGAGAAGTCGTTTTTGGTTTCAAACATGCAAATTTCAAGAACCCTCCCAAGATTTACATTTTGGAGTGACTAATAAGAAGGATAGATGCTTAATTTTTATATTTGTGATTTAAATTAGTTTAAACCATGGTCAAACCTAGGATTTGGCCAAGATTCAAATGGGCATAAGAATTTAAAAAAATCAAAAAATGAAAAACCAAGGCACACATAGTATTCTTATGTCATATAGTAAGCATTCTCAATTAAGTTAATTTTAGAGTGACTAAGAAGGATGCATGCTTCCCTTTTCATTTTCATGTTTTAAACTTGTTTAAATCTTGGTCAAACCTAGGATTTGACCAAAAGATTCAAATGGGCATAAAATTTCAGGAAAAAATCAAAAGAATGAAAAAACAAAGGACATAGCATTCTTATGTCATATATATAGTAAGCATTCAAGTTGATAAACAAGGTCTAGACATATTCAGACTAGAAAATCATGTATATATCTACCCCTAACCCTAAACTCTGTCTTATGAAGTCAAGCATGCATGAAGAGAAGTGGTTTTTGGTTTCAAACATGGAAATTTCAAAAACCCTCCCAAGAGTTACATTTTGGAGTGACTTAAGAAGGATAGATGCTTAATTTTCATATTCATGTTTTAAACTTGTTTAACTCATTGTCAAACCTAGGATTTGACCAAGATTCAAATAGGCATAAAAGTTCATAAAAAATCAAAAGAATGAAAAACCAAAGCACATAGCATTCTTATGTCGATCATATAGTAAAGCATTAAAGTTGATAAACAAAATGTCTAGACATATTCAAACCAGAAAAAATCATGTATGTACGTATCTACCCCTAACCCTAAACTCTGTCTTATGAAGTCAATCATGAAGAGAAGTGGTTTTGGGTTTCAAATTAAACATGGAAATTTCAAAAACCTCTTAAAAAATTCATTTTAGAGTGACTAAGAAGGATGCAGGCTTCCCTTTTCATTTTCATGTCTTAAACTTGTTTAAATCTTGGTTAAACCTAGGATTTGACCAAGATTCAAATGGGCATAAAAATTCAAAAAAAATAAATGAAAAACCAAGGTCTTCTTATGTCATATAGTAAGCATTCAATTAAGATGATAAACAAGGTCTAGACATATTCAAACAAGAAAAATCATGTATCTTCCCCCTAACCCTAAACTCTGTTTCACGAAGTCAAGCATGAAGATATGTGGTTTTTGGTTTCGAACATGGAAATTTCAAAAACCCTCCCAAGAGCTTCATTTTGGAGTGACTAAGAAGCATACATGCTTACATTTTAATATTCATGTTTTAAACTTATTCAAATCTTGGTGAAACCTAGAATTTGACCATGATTCAAATGGGTATACAAATTTTAGAAAAAAATTAAAAAAAATGAAAAAACAAGGCACATAGTCTTCTTATGTCATATAGTAAGCATTCAATTAAGTTGATAAACAAGGTCTAGACATATTCAAACTAGGAAAATCATGTATCTACCCCATACCCCTAGCTAAACTCTGTCTTATGAAGTCAAGCATGCATGAAGAGAAGTCGTTTTGGTTTCAAACATGGAAATTTCAAAAACCTCCCAAAAGCTTCATTTTGGAGTGACTAAGAAGGATATATGCTTAATTTTTCATACTCATGTTTTAAACTTGTTTAAATCATGGTCAAACCTAGGATTTGACCAAGATACAAATAGGCATTAAAAATAAAATAAATCAAAAACCTAGGCACATAGTCTTCTTATGTCATATAGTAAGCATTCTCAATTAAGTTGATTTTAGAGTGACTAAGAAGGATGCAGGCTTCCCTTTTCATTTTCATGTTTTAAACTTGTTTAAATCTTGGTCAAACCTAGGATTTGACCAAAAGATTCAAATGGGCATAAAATTTCGAAAAAATCAAAAGAATGAAAAAACAAAGGACATAGCATTCTTATGTCATATATATAGTAAGCATTCAAGTTGATAAACAAGGTCTAGACATATTCAGACTAGAAAATCATGTATATATCTACCCCTAACCCTAAACTCAGTCTTATGAAGTCAAGCATGCATGAAGAGAATTGGTTTTTGGTTTCAAACATGCAAATTTCAAGAACCCTCCCAAGATTTACATTTTGGAGTGACTAATAAGAAGGATAGATGCTTAATTTTTATATTCGTGATTTAAATTTGTTTAAACCATGGTCAAACCTAGGTTTTGGCCAAGATTCAAATGGGCATAAGAATTTAAAAAAAATCAAAAAATGAAAAACCAAGGCACATATAGTCTTCTTATGTCATATATAGTAAGCATTCTCAATTAAGTTGATTTTAGAGTGACTAAGAAGGATGCAGGCTTCCCTTTTCATTTTCATGTTTTAAACTTATTTAAAACTTGGTCAAACCTAGGATTTGACCAAAAGATTCAAATGGGCATAAAATTTCGGAAAAAAATCAAAAGAATGAAAAAACAAAGGACATAACATTCTTATGTCATATATATAGTAAGCATTCAAGTTGATAAACAAGGTCTGGACTTATTCAAACCAGAAAAAAATCATGTATATATCTACTCCTAACCCTAAACTCTGTCTTATGATGAAGTCAAGCATGCACATGAAGAGAAGTGGTTTTTGGTTTCAAACATGGAAATTTTAAAACCCCACCAAGAGCTACATTTTGGAGTGACTAAGAAGGGTAGATGCTTAATTTTTCATATTCATGATTTAAACTGGTCAAACCTAGGATTTTACCAAGATTCAAATAGGCATAAAAATTCAAAATAAATCAAAATGAATGAAAAACAAGGCACATAGTCTTTTTATGTCATATAGTAAGCATTCAATTAAGTTGATTTTAGAGTGACTAAGAAGGATGGAGGTTTCCCTTTTCATTTTCATGTTTTAAACTTGTTTAAATCTTGGTCAAACCTAGGATTTGACCAAAAGATTCAAATGGGCATAAAATTTCAGAAAAAAATCAAAAGAATGAAAAAACAAAGGACATAGCATTCTTATGTCATATATACAGTAAGAGCATTCAAGTTGATAAACAAGGTCTAGACATATTCAAACCAGAAAATCATGTATATATCTACCCCTAACCCTAAACTTTGTCTTATGAAGTCAAGCATGCATGAAGAGAAGTGGTTTTTGGTTTCAAACATGGAAATTTCAAAAACCCTCCCAAGAGCTTCATTTTGGAGTGAATAAGAAGGATATATGCTTAATTTTTCATATTCACGTTTTAAACTTGTTTAAATCATGGTCAAACCTAGGATTTGACCAAGATTCAAATGGGCATAAAATTAAAAAAAACAATAAAATGAAAAACCAATGCACATAGTCTTCTTATGTTATATAGTAAGCATTCAATTAAGTTGATAAACAAGGTCTAGACATATTCAAACTAGAAAAATCATGTATCTACCCCCTAACCATAAATATTGTCTTATGAAGTCAAGCATGAAAAGAAGTGAGCCTAGCTCACTTGGTAAGGGAAGTGGATGTACAACCCATGCAGCCACCCAGGTTCAAATCTTCAGGGATGCGAAAATTTGGGTTCTTATTATTTTTAAAAAAAAATCACTGTAGGGGTTTCCCCTACCGTATTCCTTTCAAAAAAAAAGTCAAGCATGAAGAGAAGTGGTTTTTGGTTTCAAGCATGGAAATTTCAAAAACCCTCCCAAGAGCTACATTTGGGAGTGACTAAGAAGTATATATGCTTAATTTTTCATATTCATGTTTTAAACTTGTTTAAATACATGAAAAACCAAGGCACATAGTCTTCGTAATTATGTCATATAGTAAGCATTCAATTAAGTTGATAAACATGGTCTAGACATATCCAAACAAGAAAAATCATGTATCTACCCCCTAACCCTAAACTCTGTTTCATGAAGTCAAGCATGAAGATATGTGGTTTTTGGTTTCGAACATGGAAATGTCAAAAACCCTCCCAATAGCTTCATTTTGAAGTGACTAAGAAGCATACATGCTTACATTTTCATATTCATGTTTTAAACTTATTCAAATCTTGGTGAAACCTAGAATTTGACCAAGATTCAAATGGGTATACAAATTTTAGAAAAAAATTAAAAAAATGAAAAAACAAGGCACATAGTCTTCTTATGTCATATAGTAAGCATTCAATTAAGTTGATAAACAAGGTCTAGACATATTCAAACCAGGAAAATCATGTATCTACCCCATACCCCTAGCTAAACTTTGTCTTATGAAGTCAAGAATGCATGAAGAGAAGTCGTTTTTGGTTTCAAACATGGAAATTTCAAAAACCTCCCAAAAGCTTCATTTTGGAGTGACTAAGAAGGATCCATAGGAAACTATGTACTAATACAATATAATAATCACCCGAGTTATTAGAGCAACAAGTCTGTCACCTACGTGTGGTTCCCATGCGTGAGGTCCCACACTTCAGTGAGCACAAGTCAGGTACGCTAGGTAGGCAAACTCCCAGCCATCTTCTTTGTCAAGAGAGAGGCATCAAGACTCTCTCTCTCTCCATCTCTCCAATTATCCACCTCCGTTGGCTGCCGGTTTTGGCAGGGCGTTTCTAGCTCAGCTCGGAGGCCATGGTGTGCAGGCTCTGTAGCCATGCCGATTTGGTCGCGCCAAGTTGTTCGTGCCCGGCTCCGACGAGGATCAATCCGGACGGTGGTTGTTAAGGACCCGATCGCATTTCTTGCCTTCAGCCTGGGGTCTACCATGTAAATCTTAGGGATTTAGACGTAATTTCCTGTTTATTTTGTGTCCTGCTGTAAACCGTGCTCTGATGCGTATTGGAAAATCTGGGTCCTTCAGGATCGTTCGGTTGTCCCTCTAAAAAAAATCTCTCTCTCATTCTCGGCCTCGCTCGCACCCCCTGCGCACTGACAACCCTGCACAACAGTCAGCATCACCCGAGAAAATCTAGACACCATAAATAAGTGGGGCCCCGTGACTGCTCTCCCTTCGTCTCCTCCCGTGTGATCCCTCTTCCTCCGACACCCGACCTTGCGGAAAAGAAAAATGAAATGAAAGCGTTTCACTGGACGGGCAAACACATGTGCTGCCTAGTAATAATAATAAAAACGAAAAAAAATCGACCTACGAATCTATTATTAAATAATCTAAACTAGGGTTTTGCCCAGTACTACGGATCAATTTCTGAAAATCCAACTACGGGGTTCGATTTGGCCTGCTAATATAAAATTATATAATCCGAACTAGTATTCCTCTAAAAAATCATTTTGGTATGCATCGTTTGGTACTTTTGATAGCAAGAGTGCTTACTCCCTCCGTTAGCAAAAGTCTTCATTTTCATGTTTATGAAGTCAAGCATGAAGAGAAGTGGTTTTGGGTTTCAAACATGGAAATTTCAAAAACCTCCCAAAACTTTATTTTAGAGTGACTAAGAAGGATACAAGCTTCCCTTTTCATTTTCATGTTTTAAACTTGTTTAAATTATCTTGGTCAAATCTAGGATTCGACAAGATTCAAATGGGCAAACATATGATAAGTGATGCAAATATCATTTCTAAGTGCGGGCAAACCAGCCTTTAGCTTAACATATTACAAGATTTTAGAAAATTGAGTGGGGGCAGCTGCCCCCCTTGGCTATAGTCTGGATTCGCCCATAAATAAGTGGGGCCCTGTGACTGCTCTCCCTTCGTCTCCTCCCGTGTGATCCCTCTTCCTCCGACTCCTGACCTTGCGGAAAAGAAAAATGAAATGAAAGAGTTTCACTGGACGGGCAAACACATGTGCTGCCTAGTAATAATAATAAAAACGAAAAAAAAATCGACCTACGAATACTCGCGCATTTCAGAAGTTGAGTGCCCAGCTTAGAATAAGTATTGCTTTGGTACTATTTAGAAATATCAACATATCTAGTTAGAATAGACATTTGCAATTTTGTTTCTTTTATTTCAAAATTGTAGTGTAGATAGTCGATATACTTGTATCTCTCCATGAACAAGTACATGATTTCCCTTCTAAGAATAGTGTATGCAATCATATCTCCCTTTCTCTCACTCTTTCTAAAAGAGTTCTCTTGTTGATGTCAATCTAAAGAATCATTTTTCAGGTAGGAGGAATTTAAACGCTTGAAAATGGTTCATGCCGGCGTCTTAGCTCCTAAAAAAAATATACACCAATTGATTTGATGAATTGATGATTTACTCTAGTCTGCTTCTAGACCATGCAGCTAGCGAGCATTCATATGTACTGGATGGAGCCCCCAACTTTTGACTTCCCATGTCGGAAAAGGCCTGTTTAATAATGTGGAGCAGTGAGGTACCCCGAAGTATCTAGAGGGTTCCAGTGTTTCAGGCTTTCTTTCAGCATCGCCAGTCCAAGGGGAAGCATGGGTGACGAATCCGTGCATTCACAGCCGTTAGATCTGAAGAGTCCTTGTATGATGAGCGGTAGATAGCACCTTTAAGCTACAAATCAACGGCTTCAGTTACTTCAAATGAGCATTGGCCGGGAAGGCTGACAGAGTGAAAAAATTCAAATTCAAAAACTCATGTATAGAATAGAAAAAAATTAAAAAACATGTTGATAGATAGAGGTATAGATAGATATTATAGATAAATAGATTAGCCCAAAAAAGAAGAGGAGGTGCCAGTGGTGACTTCGTCAACCTCAAGATATGTCGGCTCAGTCCCTCGGAGGTGCTCATAGGGGTAGGGTGTGCGTGCGTGCGTGCGTTCATAGGGGTGTTTGTACGTGCGTGTTTGTGAGCGTCTGCGTTGTACTGTGTTCTCAAAAGAAAAAAAAGAAGAAGTAGAGGACGGGGAAATTTTCACCAGCAGACACCTCCCTCGCGCACCTAAACTTTCGAACGCGCGCCCAATATTTCGAACGCTCGCCTTTAACCCAGCACCCAGCCCACCTTGTTCTTCTCTAGACACCTCCTTCGGCGCGCTGTTCTTCTCTAGACACACCCTCGGTGAACCAGGCCGCGCACCAAAACTTCCCCGCGCTGTCTATCAGCCGCGTCAACCGGCGACTGCTGGTGGCGCCGTTCTTCTCCAGCCGCACCGGCAGGCGCGGTCAGCTGGTAGATCCTCACGGTATGCATGCTATCTTCAGGCCTGGGCAAGTACGATTCATTATAGCTCAATCGAAGTCAGTCGCCGTCACCCAGCCCTTATAAGTTCGTTAGTTCGTTCGAATCGATCGGTTGATATTGTTTTCCTCTCGATGTGTTTGTTTGACATTGTTTTCCGCTTTACCTATTTGCTCGAATTCATTAAATGCTTTGTACCTTTATCTTGCTCACCATTGCCCAATGTCTGTAGTCGTCGCTTGGTGCCAGTCCTCTATGGACCTGTTTGTAATCTTATTACTTCTGGGTTCTTTGCACAGCTAATACATCGGTGGATTTCCGGCCAAAAAGAAGAAAAAATTTGTTGGTATTATATTGCTTTCGATTGATCTGTTCGCCCCCAAGCATTTACAGAAGACGCAAGAGATTCAAGGATGAAATGGCTCTCCTTGTTTGTAAGGCAAAGAGGAAATCGTATCATGGCTTATCATCATGGGTAGAACTTTTTTAGCTAGATTTTGCTGTTTGGGATCTATGATCCTTTTAGTTGCTGCTCTCCAGTAACCTTTTCCCTCTTTTTTATTACAGTGAAAAATACACAGCGAGGAAACCACTGTCCAGCCTAAAAAAATAGACCTCAGTTGGTTTGCTGAAATCGACTCAAATAACGTGGCATTTTTTTCGATAAAAAATAACGTGGCATTTAGTTATATAGTTTTATATTCGACCTGTTTGCTCAGATATGTTGGTTTACATTCATACGCAACCTGTTGGGCAAGTATGGACACAACTTCAGTGACTTTCAGGTCAAAATTCCAGCGGTTGAGTGATTTTTGGTTGGATCCATTCCTGTGCGTTCGATCGGCTTTTGATGGCTGTTATTGAGACAAAGTCATGGCTGGACTTTTGACACAGCTCCAGTGACGTTCAGGTCAGAAGTCCAGCGTTGACTTTGGTTCAATTATAACCATCCAAAGCCAATCGAACGCACATGAATGTATCCAACCAAAAATCACTCTACAATAAGTCGTGTCCAGACTAAAACAATGTTTATTCCCAAACTATTTTTTTGAATCCGACCAATCTTTCCCAGAATGCAGAAGAAATATAGTATAAGATTTACTGGAATGTTGTTCTTTTTTCTGGACAGTTCGGATTTTAAGTTTAAAGTTGGTTGTAAAACATAAAATGAGGTTTATTGATAAACAATATGGCTGAATCTGATGAAACTCCCCCAGAATGCATAACCCAACATATAAGATTTACTGGATTTTTGTTTCAAATACTTCTAGGCAGTACGAATTTTAAGTTTAAAATTTTCCTGTGAAACTAAAAATGGGTAAATTTTGGATCCATCCTCGTGCGTTCGATCGGCTTTTGATGCCTGTTATTGAAACAACGGTTAATTGGTTCTATGCCACTCCTCAATTCACAAGTTGTGTTTATGCCATTACAAAAACTGAAGTTGTGTTTATGCCACTCTCAATTCGCAATATCCCCTTCTATGCCATTTTCAATACTCCACTATAATAAACTAGTCAGCTTCATGTGCTTTGCACGTTAAAAATCAGTCGTTACAATTTCAACTCAAAATAGCATAGCGTAAAATGTGGGAAAACTATGTATTACTAACATTGAATTGTATTTCTCATGCAGAATTGCAATTTTCTGCCATGTATGTGCTCTTGAATATACTATTGAATTTTGCACGTCTTAGGTTTTGTACTTATTTCTTTTTAGCTGCCAAAATTCAGATCTTCAATAATTTATCCTCCCATCCATGCCCAGTGCCACCTATAGGGAACGTACCAGCACTTATGCAACTGCATGTCCGTGCAGTGCTACCGACCTACTCGCCACACTTTCGGTTCTGACTGAAGTTTGAGCGTGACTACCATTCGCATGCATCGCATTCAACTCTGACTGATCTATGGAGAGCATAGGCGTCCGTGAGTTTTGTTGTCGGGCCGTGACCAGCAGCGTCGCGTATGGAGGGAGCGTAAATTGGCTAGAACAAATATATAGATGTTTCTAGAATGACGTAGAGAATGATGGGTGCTACTGTAGCTGCGAATCCCAATGTTTTAGACCGTCCGATGGTGCACAATCAATAGTAGAGATTGCATTATGATGCTTGGATTCAAACTATCAAAATTGCTACACTATATAGGAGTATAGATATAGCATACCTATGATAGTACTCCATGATACCACCCACTATGCACCCATGTTCCAAAACACCACTCCCGCTGACTGTAACTTATTGTATCGAGCGATAAGCTTGATGAGCAACCCAAACAAACAAACAAAAGACTGTACCTTATTGTACTTGCTCTTACCCGTATCTTCTCTTTCTCTTTCATCGCGAGTGCAGCTAATTCAGTTAGTCTTCCAATGAATATTAATATTTTGTCTCAGTGATTTTTATGAAGTACTAATTGAAGATTCATTTTTGAAAGATGTCATGTTTCGACTAACAATTAGCACTTTTGAATTCTTAGATTGCTTTTTCACACGATGCAGTTCTTTTAATTTATTTTACCACATTTCAATGTGAACCTTGACCAAATAAATAGGACAACAATATCACGATCATATAATACATAAGCAGCATTGTTAGAACCGTGATAGAAAATACTTTCTAATGATACCAGTTTTATATCAATTTTTTTATATACTTCATCCTGAAAAATATGTTTCAACTTCATCAAAACTTGCATGTATCTGCAAACTAAACTCATCTAAATACATGTATATCTACATAAAATTGAAACATCATTTTTAAATAGAGAGATATAGATTAATATTTTTTCGAAGATAAAAAACGAAAAACAAGGGTGCATTGTTTATTGAAATGGAGTGAGTAGTATATATAAAATCATTTTAGTTGCCAATGATCATGTTGAGGTCCTCTATTTCTTGTTTTGCTCAGGCCCTCCGTATTCTCAGGTACGGCCTTGGTGGTCTATGGACCTGTTTGTAATCTTATTACTTTTGACTTCTTTGCACTGCTAATAGATCGGCGGAATTATGGCAAAAAAGAAGAAAGAATGTGTTGGTATTGTATTGCTTTCGATATATCTGTCCCCCCCCCCCCCCCAAGCATTTACAGATGGCATAAGAGATTCAAGGATGAAATTGCTCTCCTTGTTCATAAGGCAAAGAGGAAATCATATCATGGGTAGAACATTTTATATATATTTTGCTGTTTGGGATCTATGATCCTTTTAGTTGCTGCTCTCCAGCAATTTTTGTACATATTTCCCTCTTTTTATTAATAAAAAGAAAAAAATACAAAAATAAAATCTGTTCGCTAGGTAGCCGTAGTTTTGCACTCAGTTCGTTTGCTGAAATCAGCTCAAATAATGTAGCATTTATAGTTTTATATTCGACCTGTTTGCTCAGGTATGTTTGCTTACATTCGTAGGTGACCTGTTTGTTGAAATAGCTTATCGCTTCTTTGACCATCTATTCCCTCAACGGATGGAAAGAACTTGGATATTATTTCACTCATTAAACACACCAACATATTTGAGTGGTATTGAAGACTTCATGAAGCAAGTTAGTGATTTTACTCACGGTGACACAACAAAGGAAGTGATTTGTCCATGCCGCGTATGTTTGAATATTGGGTCCAAGCCTCAACATGTAGTCTCAGATCATTTATTCGTTTATGGGATGGACCAGACATATATCAGGTGGATTAACCATGGTGAACACTATGATCAGCCTAAGATTATTGATCCTCTTTATTCTGATGGTTATCAGCCTGAAGATCTCGTCCAGGATGAGGCTACTGCTAATTTGTTACGGGATCTGTATCCGTATGCAAGCCAACAGCCCCATGGTTATCACAAAAAGCCTCTTTTGCATGACCTGATAGAAGATGCTAAGCGCTTAGTGGCCCCTGGTTCTGTTGTGTCAAGATTCGAATTAATTGTGAAATTACTTCATGACAAGTCATACCAGGGGATAACCAATAAAGCCTTCAATGCAGTTGCGAAGACATACAGCGATGCACTCCCTGGGGCTGGACTGCCAAAATCCTTTTATGAGGTGAAGCAGTACATCAAGGTACTGGGACTTGGATATGAGAAGATTGATTTTTGCAAAAATAACTGTGCACTGTTTTGGATGGAGTATAATGACCTCGATGAATGTCCAGTATGTAAGGAATCAAGATGGAAACATGATGGAGCTGGTGGTAAGAAAAAGATTCCTTGGAAGGTTCTGAGATACTTTCCACTTGTACAAAGATTGCAGAGATTGTTTGCTTCAGAACAAACATCTCGGGAAACAAGATGGCACAAAGAGATTCTCACGCCTGACCCTGATTTGCTGAGGCATCCTGCTGATGGCGATGAATGGAAGCAATTCGACCTGGATCATCCAGATTTTGCTGCAGATCCAAGGAACCTGAGACTTGGCCTTGCTACAAATGGATTCAACCCATTTGGCAACATGAGAAACTCGTATAGCATGTGGCCAGTACTAGTTACACCATACAACCAGGCTCCCTGGACATGCACCGATCAGTCGAACTGTATGATGGCCTTACTCATCCCAGGTCCCAAATCTCCTGGGAAGGATTTTGATGTGTTCATGCAGCCTCTTATTAGAGACTTGCAAACATTATGGAAGGGTGTCCCTACACGGGATGTGTGTCAACCTAAAGAACAAAATTTTCTATTACGTGCTGCTGTACTGTATTGCACCCATGATTATCCAGCTTTGGGCACTATGTCAGGCAGAGTAACATCAGGTTATAATGCATGTGTTCACTGTGATACAGATCAGCTGGCAGTGAGGATAATAAACAAGATATGCTATATGGGCCATCGCCGTTTCCTTCCAATAGGTCACAGTTTCCGAAAAAATAATAAAAAATTGCAATTTATTGGTGATCAGGCCTGTGCAAAGACTGAACCGCAGCACTTTACGAGTCACGAGTTGGAGGCGCACCTAGAAGCGGTCAGAAATGTTAAACCAGGAAAACCACCAGCCGCCACGGCAGTACAAAGCAGAGAAGAATACAGAAGATGCAGCAGCAGTAGTAGCAGGTAGAAAAAGGAAGAAGAGAGGAGATGAACTGAGTCTAGCAGCTACCAAAAGGAAGATGGGAGGTGAAATAGCAGCATGTACCAAGAGGAAGGAAATGGAAAATGATAGACCGAGAATATTTTATAAGCGCAGGGCCACTCTTTGGGACTTGCCGTATTGGGCTGGTAAGAAGCTTCGGCATAATATTGATATCATGCACATGGAGAAAAATATATGTGACAGCATTGTCGGCACATTACTCAACATTCCATCCAAGACAAAAGATAGCTCAAATGCTAGGATTGATTGTGCAACATTGAATGTTAACAGGCACTTGCAACTGGATCGTAATGACAAAGTGAACAAAGGCAAGGAAAAACATTATAAGTTTCGAGGCGCGGAATTCACATTGCCGATGCCTAAAAGGAGATTATTTTGTGAGTACCTCCGAGGTGTGATGTTCCCGTTCGGATTTGCTTCCAACATTGCAAATTGTCTCAATGCTGAAGGAAACAAGCTCCAAGGGTTGAAAACTCACGATTGTCACATCCTGCTGCAAAGGCTTTTAGCTATTGGCATTAAAGATTTAGTGGAGCCAAATATGTACAACGTGATTGCAGAGTTGGGAAGGTTCTTTAGGGAAATATGTAGTAAAACTCTAAGCAGAGCTGTTGTAAAACGTCTTAAGGTGGACATAGCAGTAATCCTGTGCAAGCTGGAGCTGATATATCCTCCAGCGTTCTTTGATGTGATGGTGCATTTGGCTGTTCATCTACCTGATGAGGCACTTTTAAGAGGTCCGGTACAGTATGGATGGATGTACCCAATAGAACGTCGACTGTGCACTTTCAAGAATACAGTTAGGAACAAAGCTAGACCGGAGGCTTGCATTGCAGTGGCGTATATTGCTGCTGAAGCATATACATTTGCATCAAGATATATTCCTGATATTGAGACCAGATTCAACCGAGGTCGCAGAATTTTGGAAGTTGGAGGATCTGTTTTTAATCATGGTGTTGAGCTAATAGGAAAGAGGACCGAAAAAACATTAGAGCAGTCTAAATTTGAACAGCTGTCTTGGTATGTGCTGAATAATGCTGCAGAGGCTGATGAATATGTTAAGTGAGTATTATGCACACGAAATCCTCAGTTTCTCGCATATACTATGAACTTGTATCAAAATGAAATATATTCAGCTGACTTGGCTATGTTTTGCAGGTTGTACATGGAAACGAATGGAAAGCTATCGGCACGTGGGAGTGGGTTTCAAGACTGGTTTGAGAAACATGTAAGATGTTCAATTGCACTCTGACTTGTCTATGTGTTTTCACATGAGATGACCTCTTGTCTATTTTGTAATCGTAGATCTCGAAACTCCATGCGGAGAATCCAGGCGCTGTTAGTGCTGATCTCCTTGTCCTATCACGTGGTCCAGATAAGAGGGTGTTGGCAGCTGCAGCTTGCAATGCCAATGGTGTCCATTACAGCTCCTATGAGCATGAACAACATTTGAAGACACGAAATAGTGGCATCACAACCAGTGTAGATCACTTGACAACCAGAAAGAAGAGATCAGAGTCATTTGACCATTATGGTCACATAGAAGAGGTTATTCAGTTGTTCTATAGTGATAAGGTTACTGTCCGATCTGTGGTTCTATTTAAGTGTTACTGGTACAACCAAGATCCAAACAAGGGCAAAGGTGCCAGAAATGATGGGTATTTCATATCAGTCAATACTACTGCTCAGTGGTACAAGGAGGATCCTTATATTTTGGTACCTCAAGCGGCCAAGGTACTTTTCTTGGAAGACAGATCTAGAAAAAGATGGCAGTATGTGCAAAAGTTTGTGGCAAGGAACATATATGATTTGGATGAGAATGCGGATCCAATAATTGGTGCCTAGCAAGATGATTTCGCTGGTTCTAGGCAAACTAAAGTTGCTGACATTGATGAAACCTCGTTGGATACAGGTATCCCTGCACATGATGGAGAAGTAGATTTCACTATTGAGGTTAGTATAGTCGACAAAGAGATGGATAAACTGAAGCTACCTGGTGAATCTCAGGAGGAGAATGGACACGACGAGCAGGATGAGACCATGCACGAATATCAGAATGAAGACGGAGGTGATGATGATGATAATGATGATGATGATGATTAGACTCTTGTCTCTGTATCATGCTGTGAGATGAAGAACCATGATTTGTTTTGATTTTTCTATTTGGAAAATGTATGAGTCCTGAAGACAATTATCTGTTGGATTGTAATCCCATGATGACTAATTATTTATGTTTGTTGTCCTACTAAAAGTTGGTCAAACTTAATTGTGTGGAAGTAATCCCACGCTGTTTGATTCATAGGGTCATATCCCATAGGAAAATAGAATGATAATAGATCAAACTAATGCAAAATATCTTATAACCACAATCAAATAGAATTTCTCTTGACATAGGATTCAAGTTGGCATGGCATCCCTATCATACAGGGTTTTTATTCATACTATGCTACAAATCGAAAATAAGATGGGTCAGCACTTTATCGTCGCGGCAGATAGGGCAGCTGGCGTTCGTTACAAACCAGGAGAAGATGCACTTCCTATGGAACGGGTGTTTGCATCCCCGGAGACGCACCGTTGTGCGTCGCGACAGCCCCTGCATGCATATGCTGCAGTGGCCGTCCTTCGGCGCAACTAGGACCCAACTGTCTTGCAGCGCCGGCAAGTTGACGATGAGCCGGTGGTCCACCCTAAGGGTGAGGTCGAAGTGGCGGCCACCGACCCGACGACACGCCTGCTGCCACATCAGGTGCATAACATCGTAAGGCATGATGATGTCCCACTCCTCCTCCGTGAGGTTCAGGTTCTTGAGCAGCCATACACGGGCAAGAATCTCGCGCATAGTTTGCACGACATAGCCCCCACTACGCAGCTCCCTCGGAGGCAAGCCAAGATCCAGCACCACCTCTTCGCAGGGTGTAGTGGCGATATCGTCCTCATCCAGTGGGGCAGGGAGGGGGCCGGCCATCCTCCTGAGCTCGTACGTCCTCGAGAAGAAGATCTGCACTGTCATAGTGTACGGGGACGCCTCGCCCTCGCCCACGGCCGGCGGCTTGCCGACGGAGAAGTCGGTCGTGCTTGCCGACACACGGCAGGCACGGAAGACATGTGGGCCAGACTCGATGATGCGCTCGCGTGAGGAGCGCTCTAGTAGGGGCGTCGCCGCCATTGGGGATTCTTCGGAGGGGTGTAGACTGGCGGCTAGTCGACGGTGAGGTGGTTGGTGTGAGATCTCTAGGATGAGGCCAGGGGAAGTGGGCGAAGTGCTCGGGACTAGGGACTTCCCTCAACTTTCCGCAGTAGTATAATATAATAATAATAATTGGTGGACGAGGGAGACTAGTCCAGAGACTACCCAAAGTTGAGTACAGTAGTAGTACATCATGTTCGAGGGAAAATGCCCAAGATTTATTATCAAAATTCAAGCTAATTTCGCCTATTTTGTTCTGCCGTTTTTTTCTTGAACACAGTTCTGCCGTTCATTAGACATCATCCAACGGCCTTGGTCTCTGGGATTCGCTGCTACAGTATCATCTACTATTTTCTACCCAATTCCAGAAACATCCATAAAGCTATAGATAGCTTTCCTGCTTGTTGGCCCCACCCCATTTTTTAAATCTTTTCTTCCTTATCCCCATAGCAGCTACTTGCAGCCATTGCTACACCAGCGAGGTGATCTCTATGATAGGCACGGTTTTAGTAAGACAGCAAGTTGTAGATAGCTAACCATGAGACACATGCTTCTCTGGTTGAGACGACTGATCGAGCTCGCTCTTGTGATTGGGCTCCAATGGTCGAGGTGAGTCACAGCTGCAATGACAGAGGTTTGTGCTGGATGTAGGCACTGGGATAGAATTAATTAGCACAGAGGCGTAACTAGCACTAGATGGAGAAGGCATATTACACATATCGGACACGAAGTCGCGTCTGGCGAGCAGCTCGCATTCACTTGCATCAGTGCGGTACAACAAAGATGATGAAGAAGGATTGGAGCTTTGAAGGTAGTCAGAAAAGTTAGTACAAAAAATAATACGTGCAAAACTTAACCTGTATAAACGCACATGCATGGATAATTTTAATTTCTGCATGAGAAAGACATGTCAATTTTCAGTAAGACATGGTTTGATTCGTCAAATTTGATGCTCCTTAATGTATTTTAAGTGAAGATTACAGGTTTATTCATTATAATTGCTGATTTTTAACGTTACGTGCAGCTGACTAGCAAACTATAAGTGTGTGATTGCTTGCTTCCAAAATAAGGATATGTAATCATTTTGTATAAGGTAGTCCCAATTAGTCGTTATATTGCAGAACTTAAAGAGTTTTGAGAGATTCAACTCGTTGCTACTCCATAAAAATGGTCATGTTGACAAATTTGATCCAGTGTTGAACAGAGCCAGAAACATTTCTAAAACTTGAGCATGGAAGAGGCTAGGGGTAAATGCCCCAAGGCCAGCCGAGCCTATCGTAGGTGCCGTCGCGAGGCCGATGTGCTCGTCGCCGGTACGTATCTCCGCTTAATAGGTACCTTAATTTGGGGCGCGCGCGGACGCTGCGCTACCCCGAGCTCGAGACGCCGCCGTACCGCTAGCTCGACCATGGCGGCGGCGGCGGAAGGTAAAGCTCCTGCTGACAAACATATTGGGCACAAATGGGCAACCTTCAGTAACCCATGTTCCATTTTTTTTGTCAGGATAACCCCATGTACCACCTTCCCAATAGAAAAAGTACTGTTCAACCTTCCCCTGTTGGGCCCAATATTTCACTTTTGGGTTGCCAACGAACATCTACATGGTAATTGTTATCGGTCTACTTGCTCCGGCTGTCGAAGCCCAATAACCACAAATGGGCCTTTCTGCTCATGCAATTTCGGCCCTTTTCTAATGAAACACAGATCCTATGATTGGCAAAAAAAACACGGAGATTCTACATAAAAGTTGTTTTTATTTAATTTGAATTATTGGGTTCCAATTTTTGAAACTGCTCATGCACAATATGAAAATCCTTGATCGCTCCATAACCACATGGATAACGGTATTTTTAAAAATTCATAAAGTGGATTTGAAATTTAAAACATATCCTGATAATTCCATGATTTAATCTATCAACTTGCAAGATCTTGGAGCGAAAGAGCTTGTATTAGTCTGCAAAAATAATACTGATAAACCTGTCGTTAACAAGAAATGAAGGTTTATCGTTCAGAGAGGATGCCATGTGGGACCCATGAGACAGTAGCGTCCTCAACGTTTCAAAGAAAAAGGCAAGTAGCCCGAAAATAGGGGAAAAAATAAATCCTAGAAAGGAAACATTTATAGTTCATAGAGGCTGACATGTGGGACCGATCTGCCAGCAGCATCCTCATCATTTCAAAGTCGGCAGGGATCAGAAGAAAAAGGCTAATAGCCAGAAATTAGGGGTCAAAAATAAATCCAAAAAAGGAAACTTTATTCTTCATAGAGGATGACATGTGGGACCGACCTGCCAAAGCATTTCAAAGGGGCGGGGGATCAAAAGAAAAAGGCAAATAGCCAGAAATTAGGGGTAAAAAATAAATCCAACAAAGGAATGGTTTATTGTTCATAGATGCTGACATGTGGGACCCTTGAGCCACCTGCGACCTCAATTTCAAAGGCGGCATATGATCGAAAGAAAAAGGCAAGAGACCAAAAATCGTGGGTAAAAAAATCTAAGAAAAGAAACTTTATTGTACATAGAGGATGACATGCGGGTCCCTTGAGCCAGCACCTTACTCAACTTTTCAGAGGCGGCATGAGATCGAAAGAAAAAGGAAAGTGACCAAATATCAGGAGCAAAAAATAATCCAAGAAAAGAAACTTTTATTGTACATAGAGGATGGCATATGGGTCCCACTTATACAAGCTCTTTCGCTCCAAGATCTTGCAAGTTGATTGTACATAGAGGATGACATGCGGGCCCCTTGTGTCAGCAGCTTACTCAACGTTTCCAAGGCGGCAGGGGATCAAAAGAAAAAGGAAGTAGCCAGAAATTAGCGGTAAAAAATAACTCCAAGAAAGGAAACTTTTATTGTTCATAGAGGATGACATGCAGGACCCATGCGCTAGCAGCTTCCTCAGCGTTTCAAAGGCGGCATGAGATCGAAAGAAAAAGACAAGAGACCAAATATCAGGAGCCAAAAATAATCCAAGAAAAGAAACTTTATTGTACATAAAAGATGGCATGCGGGTCCCATTTTGCAGCAGCGGTGTCAACGTTTCAAATGCGGCTTGAGATCAAAAGAAAAAGAGTAACCAGAAATTAGGGGGTAAAAAAACTCCAGAAATTAGGATGGCATGCGGGTCCCATGAGTCAGCAACTTACTCAACGTTTCAAACGTGGCATGAGATCGAAAGAAAAAGGCAAGTGACCAAATATCAGGATCCAAAAATAATTCAAGAAAAGAAACTTGATTGTACATAGAGGATGACAGGCGGGTCCCATTTAGCAGCAGCGGTATCACCGTTTGAGAGGCGGCAGGGGATCGAAAGAAAAAGGCAAGTGACCAAATATCAGGAGCCAAAAATAATCCAAGAAAAGAAATTTGTATAGTACATAGAGGATGACATGCGGGTCCCATGAGCCAGCAGGTTCCTCAACGTTTCAAACGTGGCATGAGATCGCAAGAAAAAGGCAAGTGACCAAATATCAGGAGCCAAAAATATTCAAGAAAATAAACTTGATTGTACATAGAGGATGACATGCGGGTCCCATTTTGCAGCAGCGGTATCACCGTTTGAGAGGCTGCACGGGATCGAAAGAAAAAGGCAAGTGACCAAATATCAGGAGCCAAAAATAATCCAAGAAAAGAAATTTTATTGTACATAGAGGATGACATGCGGGTCCCATTTTGCAGCAGCGGTCTCAACGTTTCCAAGGCGGCACAGGACCAAAAGAAAAACGAAGTAGCCAGAAATCAGGGGGTGAAAAAAATCGAAGAAGAAAGATTTCAATTGGGCTGCATCTGGACATCTGGGCCTTCGAACTATCCTGCTTGGCCTTTTGACTCGAACAATTTCAGCCCACTCCAAAACAGGAAAGTTCGGAATTTTCTAAAAAAAAGGAAAGTCCTATGCTTCGCAAAAACAAAAAAACAAGGAGATTCAACATATAAGTTTGTTTATGTAAAAATAAAGATTTAATTTATCCGTTTGAAATAGCTCAGAGCGCAATACACTGTTTATTGTCTGCAAAATAATCAAGATATCACATGTTTCTTGTACGGGGAGACTGACATCGGGGACCCATGAGCCAGCAGCGTCATCAACGTTTTAAAGGCGGCAGGGGATGGAAAGAAAAAATAAACCAAAAATATGTTGGTAAAAAATCCAAGAAAAGAAACATTTCGTTCAAAGAGGATGACATGCGGGACCCATGAGGCAGCAGCATCCTCAGCGTTTATTGTTCATAGAGGCTGTCATGTGGGACCCGTGAGCCAGCAGCGTCCTCAATGTTTTAAAGGCGGCAGGAGATCGAAATAAAATATAAGCCAAAAATCATTTGGTAAACAAAATCCAATAAAAGAAACATTTACCGTTCTGAGAGGATGACATGCGGGACCCATGAGGCAGCAGCATCCTCAACGATTCCAAGGCGGCAGGGGATCAAAGGAAAAAAAGGAAATATCCAGAAATTAATTAGGGGTTCAAAATAAATCCATCAAAGGAAACTTTTATTGTTCACAGAGGATGACATGTGGGACCGACCTGCCAACAGCGTCCTCATCGTTTTAAAGGGGGCAGGAGATCAAAAGAAAAAGGCAAATAGCCAGAAATTAGGGGTCAAAAATAACTCCAAGAAAGGAAACTTTTAGTGTTCGTAGAGGATGACATGCGGGACCCATGAGCCAGCAGCTTACTCAACATTTCAAAGGCGGCATGAGATCGAAAGAAAAAGGCAAGTGGCAAAATATCAGGAGCCAAAGATAATCCAAGAAAAGAAACTTTATTGTACATAGAGGATGACATGCGGGTCCCAATTAGCAGCAGCGGTCTCAACGTTTCAAATGCGGCTTGAGATCAAAAGAAAAAGAAAGTTGATTGTACAAAGAGGATGACATGCGGGTCCCATGAGTCAGCAGCTTACTCAACGTTTCCAAGGCGGCAGGGAATCAAAAGGAAAAGGAAATAGCCAAAAATCAGAGGGTGAAAAAAAACCCAAGAAAATAAACTTTTATAGCACATAGAGGATGACATGCGGGTCCCATGAGCCAGCAGGTTCCTCAACGTTTCAAACGTGGCATGAGATCGAAAGAAAAAGGCAAGTGACCAAATATCAGGAGCCAAAAATAATTCAAGAAAAGAAACTTGAGTGTACATAGAGGATGACATGCGGGTCCCATTTAGCGAAAGCGGTATCACCGTTTGAGAAGCGGCGAGGATCGAAAGAAAAAGGCAAGTGACCAAATATGAGTTGGCAAAAAAAATCCAAGAAAAGAAACTTTTATAGTTCAGAGAGGATGACATGCGGGTCCCATGAGGCTGCGGGGTCCTCAACGTGGCATGAGATCGAAAGAAAAATGCAAGTGACCAAATATCAGGAGCCAAAAATAATTCAAGAAAAGAAACTTGATTGTACATAGAGGATGACATGCGGGTCCCATTTAGCAGCAGCGGTATCACCGTTTGAGAAGCGGCAGGGGATCGAAAGAAAAAGGCAAGTGACCAAATATGAGGTTCCAAAAAGAATCCAAGAAAAGAAAGTTTTATAGTACATAGAGGATGACATGCGGGTCCCATGAGCCTGCAGGGTCCTCAACGTGGCATGAGATCGAAAGAAAAATGCAAGTGACCAAATATCAGGAGCCAAAAATAATTCAAGAAAAGAAACTTGATTGTACATAGAGGATGACATGCAGGTCCCATTTAGCAGCAGCGGTATCACCGTTTGAGAGGCTGCACGGGATCGAAAGAAAAACGCAAGTGACCAAATATGAGGTTCCAAAAAAAATCCTAGAAAAGAAAGTTTTATAGTACATAGAGGATGACATGCGGGTCCCATTTAGCAGCAGCGGTCTCACCGTTTGAGAGGCGGCAGGGGATCGAAAGAAAAAGGTAAGTGACCAAATATGAGGTGCCAAAAAAATCCAAGAAAAGAAAGTTTTATAGTACATAGAGGATGACATGCGGGTCCCATTTAGCAGCAGCGGTATCACCGTTTGAGAGGCGGCAGGGGATCGAAAGAAAAAGGCAAGTGACCAAATTTGAGGTGCCAAAAAAAACTCCAAGAAAAGAAAGTTGATTGCTCATAGAGGATGACATGCGGGTCCCAATTAGCAGCAGCGGTGTCAACGTTTCCAAGGCGGCAAGGGATCAAAAGAAAAAGGAAGTAGCCAGAAATCAGGGGGTCAAAAAAAATCCAAGAATAGAAAGAATTTTGGTTCATAGAGGATGACATGCGGGACCCATGATCCTGCATCGTAAACGGCTCGATCGGAGAGCGTTGAACGAGATGGCGCGATCGAGAAAAAAAACAATGCCAGAGAGACTGCCATCTGGGCCCTACATCCCTCGGCGGTGCGGATTTGCGTTGACTCGGTCGGCGAACCCGAGAATTCGAGATGCACCACGTCCCGGGCCACCATACGCAACGTTTTGGCCGTTTTCGTCGGGCTAGGTGGCCTCAAAAACGAGAAAAAAAACGTTTTGACATGCACAACGGACAGACCCAAAATCGTCGGCCATGGTACACCAGCAACCACAGCGCGACTTCAACTTCGTCGGCCATGGCAACTTTTCTTGTAGTGACGACTGAAGCGTGTTGTTTCTTCAGAGCGAATACGTGCACGGAGGTTTTTGGTTCTTCTTCCTCGGAAGAACCAACAGGGGCACCCTCACCAGCTGGATTTTCCACTTTGGGTGACTGGGTGTGCCCTCGAGTGTTCTTTCTTGATAGCGAACACACAAAACCTTCGATGACCGGCCTAGTTAGGTTTAGTTTTTTTTGCAATGTTTTATACTTGTGTCAACTATGGTTCAAACTATGTATTAGTTTGTGGAAAACCATGTTCCAAACTACATCTTCATGTAAACCACGTTCCAAATTATGTATTAGTTTGTGGAATAAAAATGCAAAAAAAAGTATTTTAATGTTTTGGGGCGGCGTTTGGGGAACG
Organism: Lolium perenne; assembly: GCF_019359855.2. Taxonomy (NCBI): domain Eukaryota; kingdom Viridiplantae; phylum Streptophyta; class Magnoliopsida; order Poales; family Poaceae; genus Lolium; species Lolium perenne. The sequence goes on from NC_067245.2 coordinate 197,715,773, forward strand.
CGGGGTGCGACGTCTCCTAAACGTGACACGAACGAAACACGTCCCCAAACTCTCAATTCTGCATCGTTTGAGGGATGGTTTGGGGGACGCGACTGGAGATGCTCTAAGTCCTACAAGATAACTTCCGCTACAATTTTTTGTGGCAGCTGACTTTGCTTCGGTAAGAGAAAATCGGGGAGGTATCAAAATAGAACGACGAAATTTGTATCCACTTGGATCAAGGTGTATTTTTTTGTGGCAGCTTATTGGGCACGCAGGGATCAAGGTGTATTTTACCAAGCGTTTTTGGGTGCAAACACGTGCTTTGGAGAGTATTGGCAGCTTTAGGAAGACAGCTAGCCATTAGAAACGAGGAAAATTTAGCGCCAAATCCGCTCGCCTTTAATGGCAAGCTCGTGAGAAAATTCCTAACCTACCTATAGGTGGGAATTGCTTATCGCTGGTAGGCTACAATGCTACATAGCGAATTGTCTCATTGGCAATCGATCGCTCGAGCGATCTGTTTTCTTGCGCGGCAGCGCTTGCACCATGCACGAAATCAATTCCCTTTTTTATCTCGTAGTGTTTAATTACGTTCATATATAGCTTTGTGTTCACACTAACAGCTCACGTTCCCACTTGCAAAGTTGCATACAGCCAAGAGTGTTCACACTGCATGCATGCATAAAGTATCTCATGAGCACGAGGCTAGCTCTCACAAGTTGCTGCACATGCACAGAGCATCTCGCTCTCTTTTTTTCAGCACGACACTGTTGACCACCAAAACCCACCGGCGAGCAGCGACGGGCAACACGTAGAGTCGGGAGGCTCCCAGGACTGCTGGTGGGTCCTGGTCCTTCGGGCGACGGTCCGCAATGCTCCGGCACACGTCCAAGCTGGTGCAAGGGCGTGCCACCTGACCTATACCTGGTCAGGAAGGTGATGGATTGCTTCGACTAGTTTCCTGCATGGCATACACGTAAACATTAAATACGAGCCTCGATCGGCTCTCACGTTCTCCTGTGAATCGGCTCAAGGAACCGATCCACCCATGATTCGTAGTGGATCTACAATAACATGGTGGTCCTGCTTGATCAATACGAAGTTAAAACGATCTACGACGATTTAGGGTTCTCACCACACAACCGGAACGTCCTACACGTAGTTGAGCCTGGCAGACACGGAAGATAATAGAAAACCAGCCCTAGACAAGGCCTAAAAACCAACGTAGAGTTGATTCCCGGAACATCCTCTCTAGGATCAGCAAACTATACCTTACGCACTACTGGATCATTCAACCCGTTTGCAAGACCTAACTATGCAGATATCAAACTAATCCTTGAAGCACAAGGAACAACCATAACAGATCGAATTTACTAAATAAAGACTAAGCAAGGTGCTGCCCTTGCACCTAAAATAGGTGTAAAGGCAGCTAGATATCTAGGGATAGCATAACTAAACGAATACATCAAGATAATATCGATGCTAACCCTAACATATCTATGATAGCGGCGTTGCTCGCCATCAACAAGGCTTCAGTACGAGCAACGCATGAACAACGAATAAACTTGATACTGCCTAGATCGCAAGATGCGATCTAGGCAGCATGGCGCTTACCCGGAAGAAACCCTCGAAACAAGGGGTGGCGATGCGCCTAGATTGGTTTGTTGCGAACGTGATCGTCCTCCCTTTCTCAATAACCCTAGATACATATTTATAGTCCGTAGACTTTCTAACTTGGGAATAATCCCAACCGTGTATGAGCTAAACTCTATCTCTTAATTCTAACCGACACGTAACCTACTATAATTTACAGATAGACGGGCAATCTAGCCCAAACTCTTATACAAGGCCGATTCATGAATATTTTCCGTGCATATTCTCTAAGCCCATCTCAATCACGGCCCACCTCTGACTTGGTTAAAATCTGGTGATAACACATGCCCCCCTGGTTTTGGCAATGATAATTCCAAAACCACTATGTTTTTCCTTCGTCGGGTCATGTCGTGGCAGAACAGAACCATCACAGTATCCTTCATCATGATGCCTTGCCTTCTCAGCTTCTCTGCACGATTTGACAGTTTTTTGGCACCACTTCCTCGGAAACCGCTGTAGCATTAAATCTCCACTATATCCCCTTTTATTTAACCGTGCCGAGAAGTTCGCCTCTTCATCCCCTTGCTCTGTACTAGCCATCGGCAAAAACCCTCTCCTCTGCAGCCATGTCTTCCTCCTCCTCCTCTTCCTCTGCCTCTTCGGGCCTTTCGTTCCAGTCTTCCTCCTCCAGCGAGCCGATACCAGAGTACGACCAGATGGCGCAGTACGAGAAGGAGGCTCCCGAGCATTGGGACGATGAGGAGTGGGACTTCACCGTCAAGGTGACCGACAACCTATCCCTGGCCGCCGTCGGGTCAGACGACGACCTATCCCTGACCGACGGGGAGGCGGACCTCCGGTTCCTCGTCGACGGGGAATTGGAGGCGGAGAGCGAGGACGACCTCTACTCCTGGGCCAGCTTCACCTCCTACGACGAGGAGGAGGAGGAAGAGAGGATGACGCCTCCTCCGACGAGCCGCCAGCGAAACGCTTCCGCGCCGGGTCGGAAGACGACGACGGCGACGATGATGAGGAGGAAGAAGCCCCTGCCGAGGGCTACGGTAGCAGCGACGAGGACGTCGCCGGCAGCAGCGCCGACGGCAGCTACGACGCTGATGACGAGGGCAGCGATGGCCCCTAGATTAGGGACCACTAGCATAGGACTAGTAGTAGTAGTAATCGGCTCTTCTTTTGTTCTTTCCTTATTGAGCAATCGGCTCTTCTCTGTAAGAAATCCCCCTTCTATCAATGAAGAAATATTTTCAATTGATTTTGCCGATAGTCAAAGTAAGTCAACGCGCAAAGAGCCGATGGCAGCGCATCGGCCTTTATCATAAAACGCGAGTAAGGCCAAATCAGTTGCCTATTCAAACGGTAACCTGCAACCTTCATCTGAGAGATTAAACTCAGATCCCCAAATCGCCGCTCGAACAGATCCACCTCACGGCCACATGAATCTCAGATCTCAACCGCGCCAAATCAACTCCGCAGCGGATCCAATGGCGGAATCATCCAACGCCAACGCTACGGTCTCCGGTCTGAAGGTAACCCTCAGCCGCTCCTCGCCATCCGAGCATAATGTTAGAATTAACAGCAAACACCTGAATTAATGTCTCATCCCATCATTAATTTTAGGTATCAGACATTCTGCTGCCGCATCCTTCTCTTCCAAATTCTCTTTGTCTTGGCCCCCGTTCTACCGAGAGTCCTGCCCATTTGATTTCTTGCGAGGCCAATAGGATTCCCTTTGTGAACCAGAATCTAGATCTAACTTCTTGGGCCGACTGCTTACGAGCCTGGCCTAATCCTCCTGAGGATTGGGTGTCATGGTACAGTAGAGTGTCCAAAACTCACCAAGCCACATGGGAAACTATAGGAATAGCCGATGCTTTATCATTATCCTTGTCTCCCCTTGAGAAGCATGAGAACCTTCTGAAAACCATCGGCTACTTTTGGTCTGATGCTCTGAATTGCTTCATGTTTGGCCATGGCCCCATGACACCAACTCTGCTGGATGTGGCCATGATCACTGGTCTAGACATTGCATCCCCAAGCCCCTCCGCTTTTATGCTGCCAAAGGTCCCTTTTACACTCTCCTCCAAAACAGAGTGTACAAGCTAGGGTGCCTACCTTAGACGTTATATGAAAACCAAAGGCCCTGTGATAGAGAAAGAACACACGGCCTTCCTGAACTTCTGGCTGGAACACTTCATATTCTGTGGCCCTTCACTTGCCCCAACCAAGAATTACCTTTCCCTAGCCTATGAACTTGCCAAAGGCACTCAGCTTGGCATCGGCAAACTATTCCTTGGAGAGGTCTATCGATATCTCCAACTGATGTCTGTCAACCTGTTCTCCAAAAAGACAGTCAAAACAGGAGGCCCCTGGTGGTTTATTCAGCTATGGGCTCAGCTGTACTTCCGAAACCAGATCCCAAACTCTCCACCTTTAGCCACTTGCACCTTCCCAGATGCTAATGGGAGGCAGATCCGATGCACTAGCTATGGCCAAGCTCTATATAGCCTTCCAGGCAGCAAACTGATCCCCAAGGAAGCATCAGAGTGGTTCAGCATTTTCTTCCAAGGCCTGGACAATCCCCTGTTCTTTCCTTACACTGAATCTGGAAATTTTGAAAATCCAGTCTCCTTCAGGCTAGACAGCTTTGCCGATGACCCTAGCACTCGGCACTTGTATTCCATCATGATCCGTCCCTGCTTCCTTCCAGTTGGCATGAGCACCTCTAACAGGATCATCAAACCTGGTTATGAGTCTTACCAGCCGGTCGTAGTAGCCCGGCAGTTTGGTCTTGGGCAGGTGTCTCCACACTTCTTCCTTCACCACTTGACAGAAAGCAGAGCTGAGTTGCCTGATGTCCTCACCGGCCAGAGGTGTTACTCCTTCTTTGATGCTCTAGCTATTCCAATCCCTCACAACCTCTGTTTCACCTCGTCAACTGATGGTTTTGAGACCTGGTGGTCAATGTGGAAGACCCATGCCTTCAGGAGAGCTCTAGGACCGTTGCTGAAGCAACTTGATGCTGAATATGATATTCCTGCAGAACAGGTACCACTACTCACAAATTTCTTGCAGTGGCTCACAATAATTGTTTGTAACCTGGCTCTATTTCCTTGCAGCAACAAGATGGTCCAGAACCTGCGCAAGCTGACGGCTCCCCCTTCAAATTCCTCCCACCAGCTCCGGTGGTTCTCTTCTGCAAAAGCTCACCACCCTTGAAGAAGGTTGTGATGCAGAGCCAGCCGATTTCACCAAAATCAGCTCCTAAGAGCAAAGCATCTTCTGGGCCAGCTGCCCCCCGAGCCTCAATCAAGGCGAGAAAAGCAGTAAGGAAAGTAGCTGCCATGAAGACCTTGAAGCGCCAAAACCTAACTCCCGCTCAAGAAAGTTCGCACGTAAGCTGATCAATGCCTTGGCTAATTTCATCTATCCTTCTAGGCTTCTGCAACATGCTTGTATCTCTTTTACAGACCTCCACCGAAGAGAACTCCAGCGAGGAGACACAGTCCAGTCGAAGGGACTCGAGCTCGGGCAACTCTGGGAAAACCACCACGCAGAGCCAGCCAGACTTGCCACCGTCGGCTTCCAAGAAAAGGTCAGCTTCTGAACCTGCTGCTTTCCAAGCTCCAATCAAAGCAGGGCTACGCACAAAGAGCCGATGCGTCAAAAGAGCTCGCAAAGAACCGCAAGCTTCTTCACCAAGCCAGGAGGTTTCAAATGTAATTACTCCCCCTGGCTCATATTTCATACTACCCATCGCTACTCGCATCGGCTAACCACTTCCTTTGCAGACTGATGACACGTCTAGTGGGGAAGTCGAGGAGGTACTGATGCCAACCGCCACCCTGGACCTAGCAACCTCCAAAAGTGTAGCTGACCAGGCTGCCAACTTGGCCAAGCCCACGGCAGAAACGCAAGAGCCGACTGATGGCGTGTAACTCACACGTTCGTTGGGAACCCCAAGAGGAAGGTATGATGCGCACAGCAGCAAGTTTTCCCTCAGAAAGAAACCAAGGTTTATCGAACCAGGAGGAGCCAAGAAGCACGTTGAAGGTTGATGGCGGCGGGATGTAGTGCGGCGCAACACCGAGGATTCGGCGCCAACGTGGAACCTGCACAACACAACCAAAGTACTTTGCCCCAACGAAACAGTGAGGTTGTCAATCTCACCGGCTTGCTGTAACAAAGGATTAACCGTATTGTGTGGAAGATGATTGTTTGCAGAAAACAGTAGAACAAGTATTGCAGTAGATTGTATTTCAGTAAAGAGAATTGGACCGGGGTCCACAGTTCACTAGAGGTGTCTCTCCCATAAGATAAACAGCATGTTGGGTGAACAAATTATAGTTGGGCAATTGACAAATAAAGAGAGCATGACCATGCACATACATATCATGATGAGTATAGTGAGATTTAATTGGGCATTACGACAAAGTACATAGACCGCCATCCAACTGCATCTATGCCTAAAAAGTCCACCTTCAGGTTATCATCCGAACCCCCTCCAGTATTAAGTTGCAAAGCAACAGACAATTGCATTAAGTATGGTGCGTAATGTAATCAACAACTACATCCTTAGACATAGCATCAATGTTTTATCCCTAGTGGCAACAGCACAACACAACCTTAGAACTTTCATCACATCGTCCCTGTGTGTCAATGCGAGGCATGAACCCACTATCGAGCATAAGTACTCCCTCTTGGAGTTACAAGCATCTACTTGGCCAGAGCATCTACTAGTAACGGAAAGCATGCAAGATCATAAACAACACGTAGATATAACTTTGATAATCAACATAACAAGTATTCTCTATTCATCGGATCCCAACAAACGTAACATATAGAATTACAGATAGATGATCTTGATCATGTTAGGCAGCTCACAAGATCCGACAATGATAGCACAATGGGGAGAAGACAACCATCTAGCTACTGCTATGGACCCATAGTCCAGGGGTAGACTACTCACACATCACACCGGAGGCGACCATGGCGGCGTAGAGTCCTCCGGGAGATGATTCCCCTCTCCGGCAGGGTGCCGGAGGCGATCTCCTGGATCCCCCGAGATGGGATCGGCGTTGGCGGCGTCTCTGGAAGGTTTTCCGTATCGTGGCTCTCGATACTGGGGGTTTCGTCACGGAGGCTTTAAGTAGGCGGAAGGGCAAGTCAAGAGGCGGCACGGGGGCCCACACCATAGGCCGGCGCGGCCAGGGTGGGGCCGTGCCGCCTAGGGTTTGGCCACCCCGTGGCCCCTCTTCGTTTCGTCTTCGGACTTAGAAGCTTCGTGGAAAAATAGGCCCCTGGGCTTTGATTTCGTCCAATTCCGAGAATATTTCCTTACTAGGATTTCTGAAACCAAAAACAGCAGAAAACGAATCGGCACTTCGGCATCTTGTTAATAGGTTAGTTCCAGAAAATGCACGAATATGACATAAAGTGTGCATAAAACATGTAGATAACATCAATAATGTGGCATGGAACATAAGAAATTATCGATACGTCGGAGACGTATCAGCATCCCCAAGCTTAGTTCTGCTCGTCCCGAGCGAGGTAAAACGATAACACGAGATAATTTCGGAGTGACATGCCATCATAATCTTGATCATACTATTTGTAAAGCATATGTAGTGAATGCAGCGATCAAAACAATGTATATGACATGAGTAAACAAGTGAATCATAAAGCAAAGACTTTTCATGAATAGCACTTCAAGACAAGCATCAATAAGTCTTGCATAAGAGTTAACTCATAAAGCAATAATTCAAAGTAAAGGTATTGAAGCAACACAAAAGAAGATTAAGTTTCAGCGGTTGCTTTCAACTTGTAACATGTATATCTCATGGATATTGTCAACATAGAGTAATATAATAAGTGCAATAAGCAAGTATGTAGGAATCAATGCACAGTTCACACAAGTGTTTGCTTCTTGAGGTGGAGAGAAATAGGTGAACTGACTCAACATTGAAAGTAAAAGAATGGTCCTCCATAGAGGAAAAGCATCGATTGCTATATTTGTGCTAGAGCTTTGATTTTGAAAACATGAAACAATTTTGTCAACGGTAGTAATAAAGCATATGCATCATGTAAATTATATCTTATAAGTTGCAAGCCTCATGCATAGTGTACTAATAGTGCCCGCACCTTGTCCTAATTAGCTTGGACTACCTGGATTATCACCGCAATACATATGCTTTAACCAAGTATCACAAAGGGGTACCTCTATGCCGCCTTTGTACAAAGGTCTAAGGAGAAAGCTCGCATTTGGATTTCTCGCTTTTGATTATTCTCAACTTAGACATCCATACCGGGACAACATAGACAACAGATAATGGACTCCTCTTTTAATGCTTTAAGCATTCAACAACAATTAATTCTTTTCTCATTAGAGATTTGAGGATGTTTGTCCAAAACTGAAACTTCCACCATGGATCATGGCTTTAGTTAGCGGCCCAATGTTCTTCTCTAACAATATGCATGCTCAAACCATTCAACTCAGTGTAGATCGCCCTTACTTCAGACAAGACGAACATGCATAGCAACTCACATGAAATTCAACAATGAAAAGTTGATGGCGTCCCCGATAAACATGGTTATCGCACAACAAGCAACTTAATAAGAGATAAAGTGCATAATTACATATTCAATACCACAATAGTTTTTAAGCTATTTGTCCCATGAGCTATATATTGCAAAGGTGAATGATGGAATTTTAAAGGTAGCACTCAAGCAATTTACTTTGGAATGGCGGAAAATACCATGTAGTAGGTAGGTATGGTGGACACAAATGGCATAGTGGTTGGCTCAAGTATTTTGGATGCATGAGAAGTATTCCCTCTCGATACAAGGTTTAGGCTAGCAAGGCTTATTTGAAACAAACACAAGGATGAACCGGTGCAGCAAAACTCACATAAAAGACACATTGTAAACATTATAAGACTCTACACCGTCTTCCTTGTTGTTCAAACTCAATACTAGAAATTATCTAGACCTTAGAGAAACCAAATATGCAAACCAAATTTTAGCATGCTCTATGTATTTCTTCATTAATGGGTGCAAAGCATATGATGCAAGAGCTTAATCATGAGCACAACAATTGCCAAGTATCACATTACCCAAGACATTAATAGCAATTACTACATGTATCATTTTCCAATTCCAACCATATAACAATTTAACGAAGGAGAAACTTCGCCATGAATACTATGAGTAGAAACCAATGACATACTTGTCCATATGCTACAGCGGAGCGTGTCTCTCTCCCATAAAGTGAATGCTAGGATCCATTTTATTCAAACAAAACAAAAACAAAAACAAACCGACGCTCCAAGAAAAAGCACATAAGATGTGATGGAATAAAAATATAGTTTCAGGGGAGGAACCTGATAATGTTGTCGATGAAGAAGGGGATGCCTTGGGCATCCCCAAGCTTAGACGCTTGAGTCTTCTTAATATATGCAGGGGTGAACCACCGGGGCATCCCCAAGCTTAGAGCTTTCACTCTCCTTGATCATGTTGCATCATACTCCTCTCTTGATCCTTGAAAACTTCCTCCACACCAAACTCGAAACAACTCATTAGAGGGTTAGTGCACAATATAAATTGACATATTCAGAGGTGACACAATCATTCTTAACACTTCTGGACATTGCATAATGCTACTGGACATTAGTGGATCAAAGAAATTCATCCAACATAGCAAAAGAGGCAATGCGAAATAAAAGACAGAATCTGTCAAAACAGAACAGTTCGTATTGACGAATTTTAAAATGGCACCAGACTTGCTCAGATGAAAATGCTCAAATTTAATGAAAGTTGCGTACATATCTGAGGATCATGCACGTAAATTGGCTTAATTTTCTGAGCTACCTACAGGGAGGTGGACCCAGATTCGTGACAGCAAAGAAATCTGGAACTGCGGAGTAATCCAAATCTAGTACTTACTTTTCTATCAACGGCTTTACTTGGCACAACAAAACACAAAACTAAGATAAGGAGAGGTTGCTACAGTAGTAAACAACTTCCAAGACACAAAATAAAAACAAAGTACTGTAGGTAAAATAACACATGGGTTATCTCCCAAGAAGTTCTTTCTTTATAGCCATTAAGATGGGCTCAGCAGTTTTGGTGATGCACTCGCCAGAAATAGTATTTGAAGCAAAAGAGAGCATCAAGAGGCAAATTCAAAACACATTTAAGTCTAACATGCTTCCTATGAAAAGGAACCTTGTACACAAATAAATTCATGAAGAGCAAAATGACAAGATCAGGGAGATAAAACAAGTGTAGCTTCAAAAATTTCAGCACATAGAGAGGCATTTTAGTAACATGAAAATTTCTACAACCATATTTTCCTCTCTCATAATAACTTTCAGTAGCATCATGAGCAAACTCAACAATATAACTATCACATAAAGCATTCTTATCATGAGTCTCATGCATAAAATTATTACTCTCCACATAGGCATAATCAATTTTATTAGTTGTAGTGGGAGCAAATTCAACAAAGTAGCTATCATTATTATTCTCATCATCAAATATAGGAGGCATATTGTAATCATAATCAAATTTATCCTCCATAACAAACGGTACTAAAAGTCCAATATCATTATCATAAATAGGAGGCAAAGTATCATCAAAGTAAATTTTCTCCTCAATGCTTGGGGGAATAAAAAGATCATGAAAACCAGCTTCCCCAAGCTTAGAACTTTCTATATTATTATCAACAATGGTGTTCAAAGCGTTCATACTAATATTACTACCAGCATGCAAATAAGATTCCATAGGTTTTTTAATTTTCGCATCAAACAATCCATGTTTTAAATCAGGAAATAGAAATAGAAGCTCATTCTTGTCCATTATGCCAAACTAGTGAAATAAAAACATGCATGATATTAAGTAAAGTAAAACAAGTAACTAATTTTTTTTGTGTTTTTGATATAGCAAACAAGATAGCAAATAAAGTAAAACTAGCAACTAATTTTTTTGTATTTTGATTTAGTGCAGCAAACAAAGTAGTAAATAAAACTAAGCAAGACAAAAACAAAGTAAAGAGATTGAGAAGTGGAGACTCCCCTTGCAGCGTGTCTTGATCTCCCCGGCAACGGCGCCAGAAAAAGAGCTTGATGGCGTGTAACTCACACGTTCGTTGGGAACCCCAAGAGGAAGGTATGATGCGCACAGCAGCAAGTTTTCCCTCAGAAAGAAACCAAGGTTTATCGAACCAGGAGGAGCCAAGAAGCACGTTGAAGGTTGATGGCGGCGGGATGTAGTGCGGCGCAACACCAGGGATTCGGCGCCAACATGGAACCTGCACAACACAACCAAAGTACTTTGCCCCAACGAAACAGTGAGGTTGTCAATCTCACCGGCTTGCTGTAACAAAGGATTAACCGTATTGTGTGGAAGATGATTGTTTGCAGAAAACAGTAGAACAAGTATTGCAGTAGATTGTATTTCAAGAAAGAGAATTGGACCGGGGTCCACGAGTTCACTAGAGGTGTCTCTCCCATAAGATAAACAACATGTTGGGTGAACAAATTACAGTTGGGCAATTGACAAATAAAGAGAGCATGACCATGCACATACATATCATGATGAGTATAGTGAGATTTAATTGGGCATTACGACAAAGTACATAGAACGCCAACCAACTTCATCTATGACTAAAAAGTCCACATTCATGTTATCATCCGAACCCCTCCGGTATTAAGTTGCAAAGCAACAGACAATTGCATTAAGTATGGTGCGTAATGTAATCAACAACTACATCCTTAGACATAGCATCAATGTTTTATCCCTAGTGGCAACAGCACAACACAACCTTAGAACTTTCTCACATCGTCCCAGTGTCAATGCGAGGCATGAACCCACTATCGAGCATAAGTACTCCCTCTTGGAGTTACAAGCATCTACTTGGCCAGAGCATCTACTAGTAACGGAAAGCATGCAAGATCATAAACAACACGTAGATATAACTTTGATAATCAACATAACAAGTATTCTCTATTCATCGGATCCCAACAAACGCAACATATAGAATTACAGATAGATGATCTTGATCATGTTAGGCAGCTCACAAGATCCGACAATGATAGCACAATGGGGAGAAGACAACCATCTAGCTACTGCTATGGACCCATAGTCCAGGGGTAGACTACTCACACATCACACCGGAGGCGACCATGGCGGCGTAGAGTCCTCCGGGAGATGATTCCCCTCTCCGGCAGGGTGCCAGAGGCGATCTCCTGGATCCCCCGAGATGGGATCGGCGTTGGCGGCGTCTCTGGAAGGTTTTCCGTATCGTGGCTCTCGGTACTGGGGGTTTCGTCACGGAGGCTTTAAGTAGGCGGAAGGGCAAGTCAAGAGGCGGCACGGGGGGCCCACACCATAGGCCGGCGCGGCCAGGGGTGGGGCCGCGCCGCCCTAGGGTTTGGCCACCCCGTGGCCCCTCTTCGTTTCGTCTTCGGACTTCTGGAAGCTTCGTGGAAAAATAGGCCCCTGGGCTTTGATTTCGTCCAATTCCGAGAATATTTCCTTACTAGGATTTCTGAAACCAAAAACAGCAGAAAACAGAATCGGCACTTCGGCATCTTGTTAATAGGTTAGTTCCAGAAAATGCACGAATATGACATAAAGTGTGCATAAAACATGTAGATAACATCAATAATGTGGCATGGAACATAAGAAATTATCGATACGTCGGAGACGTATCACCGACCATCTCATCATCGGCTGTCCCTCTGTTCCACTCCTTTCCCTTAGCTCTACCTTTCTCTTTCGCTGCATACTGACGCTGTTCTCGTTTGTTTGTCAGGGTTGTGACCTCTCAAGCTTGCTAACGTTCGACCCTGAATCCATCGAATCAGCTACTTCCAGGGCAAGCGAAGAGCTAGGACCCAGCACTACCAATGGCCAACTCCAGTGCCTCAAGGCTTTGCTCTCCTCCTCAATTGAGACATTGGTTGAAAACCCCGAGGAAGTGAAGGGCATTCTTGAAGACATTCATCCCCATCTCCCGGTGACATTGCAGGTGAAACTCTGGCCAGTTGTGACTCTGTCAGCCTTCAGGTCAAGGGTGAAGTTGGCTCGTCAAAGAATCGACCTACGCCACGCCCAGCTTCCGTTGAAAGCCGATATTGCAAACAAGTGCCAACGGCTCAATGAGAAAAAGGCTGCCTTGGACGCCAAAACTGACACCTCTGTCAGCAGCACCGAACTTGAGACCCTGCGCAAGGAACTGGAGGATCTTGAAGAGAGGGTCAGGGTAACCAAACAGCTTATCCAAGATAAGGAAGCTCTTATTGCCCACTCTCAAGAGGAAGCAGAAGGCCTCAAAGTTGAACTGAAGACTGATCTGGCCAAAATACGTGCTCTGAACAGACAGCTGGTGACAGGCAAGGATGAAGATGATGAGGCCGAGATCGCCGAGGTGGATCGTGTCCGTGCTGACGCCCTCCATGCCCTCGAGGCATTCCTTCAGTAGAGCCTCTCTATGTAAACTGATAACTGCTCAATTGAGTTTGTACCTCTAGAGTCGATGGCTATACATCGGCTTTTTAGTCTGGAGTCGATGTCTGTGCATCGGCTGTACTTGTATCCTGTTGTACTTCTAAAGTCGATGTCTGTGCATCGGCTGTGATTTGTATGTACATTTTACATTTTTTTTACTGGCCGATTTTTATGCATCGGCCCCCATATTTCACTGTCCATCATCCCACATGTTTATCCGTTTAGGTGCCCCCCGAGCCGAATCTTTCAAGTAATTGAAGATATCGGCTCTCCAGTCATCCTGTCCCAAAAATCTATGGTGACACGCCATCGGCCGTCCTTTTCTGTACAGGTACGATACTAGAAATCCACTCAGCGTACCTGCATGACCTGATGAACCCGGCGTCCAACATTTTCTGGATTTATTTCTTGACTTCTTCTAGAATATCGTCCTTCATCTGACGTGCACGTTGCTGGAACGGCCGAAATCCTTTCTTGAGAGGGAGCCGATGCTCAATGATGCTCCTGTCTAACCCAGGCATCTGTGTGTAATCCCATGCAAAGCAATCTGGGTATTCTTTCAACAGAGCTATCATCAGGCTCCTCAGATGCGGATCTAACTTTTTGCTGATAAAAGTTGGTCGTGGCTTATCCCCAGGACCAATGTCAACCTCTTCTAGTTCATCAGCCGATGTAAACCCATACCCTAGCTTTCCGTCGCCTGCTAGATCGATGTTAAACACAGGCAAAACGTATGGCGAGGATAATATGGGCCGATTGCTGGAATCGGCCCCCATTTTGATTGCATTGCTCAATGAAGGTTTACATCTTGTTCGTGCTCTACTACGGGAAGGAGTCCCGTTACCACGACTACGTGACATGCTTGAGGAGAGATCATTACTTTTTATTTTTTGGGGCCGATCGCAGGGATCGGCCTTGCCACGTACGTCCATTGACCTCGGTCTCGTTACACTGTCAGGCCGGTGGATAAGACCAGTCTCACCCCGTTTTTTGTCACTTCGATGCGCTCACAGCCGTCCAAACTGACTCCAGAGAGTGGCTCTTGGTCTTCCGCTTCCCAAATGTTCATGCCAGCTGTTGAGATCTCGGCTGAGTCATCTGCATGGACGACCTCTACTTCATCGCCATCCCACTGTATCAAGCATTGGTGCATTGTGGATGGAATGCAGCAGTTAGCGTGAATCCAATCTCTCCCTAGCAGGACAGCGTAGGTGCTTTTGCTGTCGACGATGAAGAATGACGTAGGGATGGTTTTTCGGCCTACAGTTAGATCCACGCTCAGAACACCTTGCGCTTCTGATGCTTGGCCGTTGAAGTCGCTCAATGTGATGTTGGTTTTGATCAGATCCGCGCTAGAGCGTCCCAGACGATGTAGCATGGAGTATGGCATTATATTGACTGCCGCTCCCGTGTCAACCAACATCTTATTGACAGGCTGCCCGTTGATATAACCTCTCAAGTACAGGGCCTTCAGATGTCTGTAGCTCTTTTCTTGTGGCTTTTCAAAGATAACCGGCCGTGGGCCGCAGTCAAGCTGTGCCACAGGTGCCTCTTCTGTTCTTGGAGCACAAAACTCCGACGGAAGTATGAATACCATGTTTGTGCTAGCCGATGCCTTATCATCGGCTCTCTTTTGTTTGGGGCGCCATTCTTTCTTCTGTGGACGACCGTCCTCATCCAAAGTTTGCTGAATTTTCGCGGCCAGATCGGGCCGCGCTTTCCTCAACGTGTGCAGGTATAACCTCTCGGCTTCCTCTAAGCTACGTAGTCGCTAAACCCTACGCTTTTGAGAGTGACTGAGTCCATCAGGGCACCACCTTGGCCGGTGGCATCTATCTTCTTCTTCTTCTTCTTCATCTTCATCTTCTAACTCCTCGAGATCTTCCACCCGAGAGGACTCAGCTTGCTTGTTCCGAGATGGGAGAGGCCCTAGACGATTGAACACTGACACGTCTCCTGTGCCCTTCTTCTTCTGTCAACATTCTGGGCAGTTGCCGATTGTAGGCAATCGGCTCATTCCTGAGTCCCAGCAATGCTTAAAGAAAGGACAATCCCAGTGTATGTCCATGTCGTCCTACTCTCTTGACTTTTCCTTAGCGCGGCGCTCATATCCTTCGTCGTCTCTATCATACCGACGACTTTTTCTGCTGTCCACACTAGACCGACGATCTCTTTCGTCGTCGACGTCGTATCGCCGGTGTTGGTCGTACTGACGCCCATACTTGTTAAGGAGATGCTCGGAGAGCGGTCGCTGGTACCGCACGTTTTTCACTTGCTCCTCTGTGATGTACCGTTTGTCATCATATCGGGGCCGGTCGCGTGGACTGGCCTCCTCCTTTTCCTTGTCACGAGAGCGATTGCTCTCTTCTTTGTCCTTGCCAGGGTGGTATACGGGTCCTGCCATGTTAATACTGAACGAGAAACCTGGCTGGCGCCTCGCGGGTTGATTGCACTCCACCATGTTGACGGCAGGAAACATTTGCGTGTCCACTTTCATGGCATACTGGCTGAAAATCAGACGGCCTTGTTCTATCGCCATTTGGATCTGCTGACGCAACACTTTGGAGTCGCTGGTGGTATGGGTGAACGAGTGATGCCACTTGCAGTATGGCCTTCCACTCATCTCTTGCGCCGTAGGGATTTTATGGCCTTCGGGTAGCTTCAGCTGCTTCTCCTTGAGTAAGAGATCGAAAATCTGCTCAGCTTTGCTTACGTCGAAATCAAACCCTTTTGCAGGACCTTGTGGTTTCACCCATTTGCAGGACACAGGGTTTGCCCCCCGAGCCCATTCAGCCACGGCTACCTCCTGGTCTCCTGCAGAGTCTTCATCCTCTTCTATCTCAACCAGGCTTACCGGGCGTTTGAATTTGTCCTGGTACAATTCTGGGTGGCGCTGCTCATACAATGATAGTTTCTGAACCATATGCGCCAGTGAAGTGTATTCCGCTTGGAAAGCCATGTCCTTGATTGGCGACGCGAGACCCAACACTGCCAGATCGACTGCTTCTTTCTCATTCAAATGAGCCGAATAACATCGGTTCCTGACGGTCCTGAAGCGCTGAATGTATTCCGATACCGTCTCTCCGCGCTTTTGTCGGACTTGCGCCAGATCGGCAATGCCAGCCTCGGAAGCTTCTGAGTGATATTGCATGTGGAACTGCTCTTCCATCTGCTTCCACGTCCGGATTGAGTCTGGTGGCAGCGAGGTGTACCACCCAAAAGCCGATCCTGTGAGAGACTGCGCGAAAAACCTCACGCGTAGTTGATCTGACGCTGAAATCATGCCCAACTGCGCCAAATATCGGCTCACATGCTCAATTGAACTAGACCCTTCTGATCCACTAAACTTTGAGAACTCAGGGAGCCGATACTTGGGCGGTAGTGGAATCAAATCATACTTGTTGGGGTACGGCTTGGAATAGCCGATTGCCCTCCTCTTTGGCACCATGCCGAACTGGTCTCTCAAGATTGCACTGATCTGGTCCACGGTGTTAGCTGCAGGAGCTGAGCTTTGATGATTCGTGGCGGTGGCATATTTAGCTAGCCATGCCTGCTTCTCGGGATCCGATCCAGAAACCCCTCCTGCTGCTCCAGAAATCCCTCCTGCTGCAATCTGGTTCGTGCGCGTCCAGTTATTGCAGTCCGGCACGTATGTGCACATGTATCCGTGCGGGATCTCCTTAGGTGGTTCATACAAGAACTGGTAATCACTAGGATCGCCACCGATCTTGTAGACGACGTATGCCGGTGAACCCGGCGGCTTTGGAGCTGCTAGCGCGAATGGCAGCTGCGGCCTGATCTGGAACGGTGTTTCTCCTTGGTGAGTCCCTAGGGTAGGTCCTGACGGAGAGTACTGATGCTTCATGATTTCCTGGACCACACGAAGCACAACGCGCTCGAAAGCGTTCACCAGGCTCTCGGTATGACGGTGTAGCGAATGAGCCACCATGTAATTAATTTCCTGGCGCAGAGCTCTGGTGCGTTCTTCTGAAGAAGTAGACAGATCCACTCCATCGAGAGCGCCTTCAGCTGAGAACCCTTTCCACCTAATGCCATGTGTGCGGGTCCTCTCGAAAGAGCCGATGAGGTCGGCTTCGAAGAGAGCTTTAAGCTCATTATACTTCTTCTTATGCTCCTCAGTCAGATCTTCGTACGTGACTGGGTCTTCCGCCATCTCTGGTGCAGATGTTGATGCAGTTCTTGTAGAAGAATGTCCCACCGGGCGTGCCAGAATGTGTTGACCACCAAAACCCACCGGCGAGCAGCGACGGGCAACACGTAGAGCCGGGAGGCTCCCAGGACTGCTGGTGGGTCCTGGTCCCTCGGGCGACGGCCCGCAATGCTCCGGCACACGTCCAAGCTGGTGCAAGGGCGTGCCACCTGACCTATACCTGGTCAGGAAGGTGATGGATTGCTTCGACTAGTTTCATGCATGGCATACACGTAAACATTAAATACGAGCCTCGATCGGCTCTCAGGTTCTCCTGTGAATCGGCTCAATGAGCCGATCCACCCATGATTCGTAGTGGATCTACGATAACATGGTGGTCCTGCTTGATCAATACGAAGTTAAAACGATCTACGACGATTTAGGGTTCTCACCACACAACCGGAACGTCCTACACGTAGTTGAGCCTGGCAGACACGGAAGATAATAGAAAACCAGCCCTAGACAAGGCCTAAAAACCAACATAGAGTTGATTCCCGGAACATCCTCTCTAGGATCAGCAAACTATACCTTACGCACTACTGGATCATTCAACCCGTTTGCAAGGCCTAACTATGCAGATATCAAACTAATCCTTGAAGCACAAGGAACAACCATAACAGATCGAATTTACTAAATAAAGACTAAGCAAGGTGCTGCCCTTACACCTAAAATAGGTGTAAAGGCAGCTAGATATCTAGGGATAGCATAACTAAACGAATACATCAAGATAATATCGATGCTAACCCTAACATATCTATGATAGCGGCGTTGCTCGCCATCAACAAGGCTTCAGTACGAGCAACGCATGAACAACGAATAAACTTGATACTGCCTAGATCGCAAGATGCGATCTAGGCAGCATGACGCTTACCCGGAAGAAACCCTCGAAACAAGGGGTGGCGATGCGCCTAGATTGGTTTGTAGCGAACGTGATCGTCCTACCTTTCTCAATAACCCTAGATACATATTTATAGTCCGTAGACTTTCTAACTTGGGAATAATCCCAACCATGTACGAGCTAAACTCTATCTCTTAATTCTAACCGACACGTAACCTACTATAATTTACAGATAGACGGGCAATCTAGCCCAAACTCTTATACAAGGCCGATTCATGAATATTTTCCGTGCATATTCTCCAAGCCCATCTCAATCACGGTCCACCTCTGACTTGGTTAAAATATGGTGATAACAGACATATACTTTCAATTCTCTTTATTTGCAATTCCCTTTTGATAATTCTCTTTTTTTGTAATTCCCTTTATGTTTGTTATTTCGTACGGTAATTCATGTTTTTTTGGATTAATTTTATAATTCCCTTTTTCGGGCCAGTGGTTTTTAAGGGGGAAAATAACGGGTGGAAAGATCCACTTGCAACTCAAATAAAGTACCACTTGCTACTCAAATTAAGTACTGTTTTAAGTTGTAAGCTAACAAAAGTTGCTAAAATATTCTAAATGAAAATTACTTTTTAGGGTTGCTAGGTATTTATATTTACCGTTGATAAATAACGGGGCACCGGGTTGATAACTTGTAAACAAAAAAAGAATCGCAACATATTTTAAATTAAATTAAATTTTTAGGGTTGATATTTATTTATATTTACCATTGATAAATAGCGGGTCACCAGGTTGATAGCTTGTAAATAAAAGAGAGTCGCTAAAATATTCTAAATAAAATACTTTTTAGGGTTATTATATATTTACATTTACAGTTGATAAATAACGAGGCACCAGGTTGATAGCTTGTAAAATAAAAAAATGTTCGCTAAAATATTCTAAATGAAATACTTTTTAGAGTCGGTAGTTTTTTATAATTACCATTTGTAAATAACGGGGCACCGAGTTGATAACTTGTAACTAAAAAGAGAAGCCAAAATATTCGAAATGGAGTTAGATTTTTAGGGTTGGTAGTTATTTATATTTACTGTGGATAAATAACAGGACACCGGGTTGATATCTTATAAAACTAAAAAAGAATTCGCTAAATTTTTTAAAATAAAATTAACTTTGGGGTTGATAATTTTATACATTTTACCGTTGATCACTCAAGTACGGAGGGTTGATTATTCAAACAGAGAGGGTTGATAAATTTTAGCCCGAAATTTTTTTTCTCGAAACATATCAACATTGGTGCTAATTTTGAAGATCTCGTCGAGACGAATTTATTGGTGAAAGCGAATCTTAATTTGGAGTTTTCGTTTGAAAGTTAAAACATTTTGAATTTTCAAATTTTGAAAAGATTCCGCTGACATCAGCAAATTCATCTATTTGTGCATGCATGCAGAACTTTTCCTCAATAACCTAGACCAGGTTGATAATTTTATACATTTACCGTTGATTACTCAAGTACGAGGGTTGATTATTCAAATAGAAAGGGTTGATAACTTTTAGCAAAAAAAAAGTTTGTCGAAATATATTAACATGGGTGCTAGTTTTGAAGATCTCGTCGAGACGGATTTATTGGTGAAAGCGAATCTTAATTTGAAGTTATCGTTTGAAAGTTAAAACGTTTTGAATTTTCAAATTTGGAAAAGATTCCGCTGACATCAGCCAATTCGTCTATTTTGTGCATGCATGCAGAACTTTTTCTCAATAGCCTGCACCAGGTTGATAATTTTATACATTTACCGTTGATCATTCAAGTACGGAGGGTTGATTATTCAAATAGAAAGGGTTGATAACTTTTAGAAAAAAAAGTTTGTCAAAACATATTAATATGGGTGCTAGTTTTGAAGATCTCGTCGAGACGAATTTATTGGTGAAAGCGGATCTTAATTTGGAGTTGTCATTTGAAAGTTAAAACGTTTTGAATTTTCAAATTTGGAAAAGATTCAGCTGACATCAGCAAATTTGTCTATTTTGTGCATGCATGCAGAACTTTTTCTCAATAGCCTGCATCAGGTTGATAATTTTATACATTTACCGTTGATCACTCAATTACGGGGGGTTGAATAGAAAAGGGTTGATAACTTTTAGCAAAAAAAAAGTTTGTCGAAACATATTAACATGGGTGCTAGTTTTGAAGATCTCGTCGAGACGAATTTATTGGTGAAAGCAGATCTTAATTTGGAGTTATCGTTTGAAAGTTAAAACGTTTTAAATTTTCAAATTTGGAAAAGATTCCGCTGATATCAGCGAATCTGTCATGTAGCACTTGCATGCAGAACTTTCCCTATGTAGTATATTTCGTCAGAATTTTTTTGCCAAAAAAGAAATTTTTTCCATAAATAGTAATTTCTTAAAAATAGAAATTTCTGGTCGGATCTCGAGCAACCGACCGCCAGCTAGGGGAGCCTGCTACATAGGCCTTTCATTACCGATCTGTGGGAGAAAACTCGCCAGAAAAAACGCGAGGGGCCCTAGCGTTTCTTTTCTCTTGTGTATTGGCTAGTTTTGTGGGAATACTTGGAACTAGATCCTTTTAAACCGCTCCAAACCCAGACTAACGAACAGTACATCTGATATTTGAGGAGATATTAGGCATTTAGGCTGGCCAGAAAAAAATATACACTATAAAGGCATCTCCAACGGGGGAGACGGAGGCCTAAATTGTCCGTGAGAGTCTGTTTCCATCGTCCCGCGGATGCAAAAATGACCGTTAGCGGGGCGACACATTTATTTTTCTACTTGTTTTTTTCTCTTCTCCATTTAAATATAGTTCCAAACATTACATATTGGAACATGGTTTTACACAAACTAATACATACCGGGAAACTGAGATGCATCAAAAAGAGAAAAATTCGGAATTTGGAAACACCGTTCTTATTTAAACGTCCTTATGTAAAGCACCCATTCACAAACTATTCAGCGCGCACACAAAAATAGAAGAGAACAGATCTTGGACAGCATTACACATCAATTTAATCGTTAGAGCGTGGCTTGCCGGTTCCTTTTCAGAACTAATTAACCGAAAGACACCCAAACAAGTAGCACAACGAGAGCTAATGCCCAAAGCAGGAGCTACCATCGTCGTGCATCAGCCGCCTTCCCGCTGAGGTCCTTCCGTATGTATCGCCGGACCTCTTGTGCCTCCTTGCGGTCGAGCCTCTCCTGGCCCTTGTACACCAGGCGGACGATGCGGCCGCCCAAGAACCCCGCAAGCGCGCCCGTGCCGCCGCTGCACAGCATCTGCCACAACATGCTGGAAGCCAACTAGTAACAGATTTTGATCAGGGTTTCATCGACCCAGCGTGCTCTACTCGTCTCTATATATTATTAGGGCTTCAAAACTCCTTGGGCTTGACGATTGCTGCTTTTGTTTGTTCCTCAAGTAAATAATCCCTGGTCGTGTTAGGCGTTCTTAGGTTGAAATCATCCGATCAGCCACCTTCAGAGCCCGTTGGATCTCACTTAGGGCATGTACATTAGTTTAGACAGCTACAGTGTCTGTAATTATTATCCATGTCATTTACAGACTCCAGTAAAGACACACCTTTTGCAATGGCTTGTCTATATATAGCTCCTACATTTTGGGTAAACTCATCGTTCAGCACAAGATAAAAGGGCAGAAGTAGAGCAAAGCTAATCAATCATCCGTCGCATCTTCTTCCTAGAGTATGTTAAGAACAGACTCATCAGGACTCCCAGATCAAACAAACTAAAGAACACCACAGCTAGAAAGGATTGGAATTCGATGGACAGGACCATGATCTGCTTGGCACATCGGAGGAGCACTTGCTCCTTTCCATCCGCTATGGCGCCCACCAGGTCGCATCCTCGTCCGCTAGCCGCCACTGCCGGCCGTCGGCGCGTCCGCTCCTCCCCGTGTATCACTTGCAAACAGCAGTTCCACTCCATCTTCGAGCATGCATGGCGCGGATCATGGCGCAAAGCCGCAGACCTGAGGCGATTTGTGGTGAGACGGCACGAACTCCCAACGATCAGTCTCCGTGGAAGATGACCATCCAACGCACGATAAGCGTCACCGGCCTTCCTACAGCGGGAAAAAGTCCGTCGTTATGCAGAGATTTTAACGGGACTAGACCATCTTTATTTCTACCGACGAACTGTGCCGTTTTTCGTTTTCTCTCTCTCCCACATCAGCAAATTTCCTACGTGGATTGTATTACAGACGGCTAATTAGATATTATTGTACATGTTCTCAAGCGTGAGATTTGGATCCTCGCGGGTTTCTAGTTCACAAAAGTACCCCTCCATCTGTAAAAGAGTGTTTAAAAAAAAATTGGAATCGAACTTTCTAACTTTTAGCCGTGTTTTAAAAAAGAGTACCAACATTTATGCCACCAAATTAGTAGCATTAGATTTATGATAAAAAAAAATTGTTATATACATATTGGATTTCATAAATATTATTTTATTTTTAGTGTAAACTTAGTCAAAGTTTAAAATAGTTTGACTCTCTCCAATAAAGCTGGAACTTCACTCTTTCGTGGATGGAGGGAGTTGTCAATAAATGCTCTAACATTGAGAACCCGTCTACATAGAAAAACAAAAAGCACATGTCCCAATGAAAGCGGAAAAACCCTTGAGAAAAACCATTGCAACATATACAACATGAAAATCAATCAAACAACACGAGAAGACAACATCTAGAACATATGTCCAAGAATCATTGAACATGCCACGTGTGTATGCAGCAGAGGACAAGTCTTGCAACAAATTGGGACATTGTTTGGAACATTGAAAATTCTACACGCTTAGACAGGCATCGCAATATCACATACCCCAAACATCCCAACTCATATGATATAGAAGGAACATAAATCTTCCCAAGGAGGATTATGGTTTTTGGGAACAATACTAAACTAACCCATCGAATCTTCGCGCACACATTGCCCCATGTTAAGTATATTGCCGATAAAAAGCACGGGCATGGATCATGTATATGTGCATATAGGTTGATTTATTGATTTTAAGCGTATTCAGAAACGAATGAGCTTGCTCATTCATCTTTCAAGGTACTCAATTGATGGATTCCACCGCCAGATAGACAATGTCAGTTGTTCTGCTCACGTGGCACACTCGTCCGTGGAGAATGCTACTCCCTCCGTCCCAGTTTAACAGGCACGCACGTAGTTTAAGAAATTGCTTTGACTATCATTTTAGTCAACAAAATATGAAATATATATGTTAGAAAAATTGTATCATTGGAATGCTTTTTTGCATACGAATCTAATGATATAGATTTTGTAGACATAAAATTTATATTTGATTGACTAATTCAATGGTTAAAGTTTATTTTAAACTGCGTGCGTGACTGTTAAACCGAGACGGAGGAAGTAGTACTTTCGTTCATAAAGGATTTCAAATTAACCGATCTCGGAAGCGCAAAATAACACGGCAATGGAAAGGTAGAGAAATAATGTTGATGCTCATGAATTAGGTGCAATGATGCAAGATTATACCGCCGTACAGTAAATTAGACAGTCAGATACTTTGGCGACTACTTGCAGATCATATCAGAAAACGAGATGACACGGGGGAGGAAGCAATTCGGGCAATCACGCCTCCTACGTTAATTCTTCGTGTAGCATGACGCATGCAGATGTTTGGAGCAGGTGCGCTCTGCGCACGCGTATCCATACCGTCCATCCAAGGCGCGCATCAGAAGCCTAGCCGATTAGTCAACCGTCTTAATCGCGGGGGAGAGAGGTTTAATCCTCATGAGCCTAGTAGGCCACTGTTTCTCTCTGATGTATCTGTGCTGCCTCTGACTTGTAAACCCAGCTACGCACTCAGATTTTGTCTCCACATGCTCGGCTCGTGACTCTGTTGGAAAGGGAAAAATAAAATAGAAACTGCAAGTACAGAGAGGAACAATGGCAGCGCCAGCCATGGCCTCTCTCCTCTGATGATAGCCTCCACAACCACTTGCCGCTGCAACTACCCCATTCCCCGCCACCGCTCCGCCATGCCCTGCTGCTACCAGCTTCATCGCCTCGCCCCGCCGCTGCTTATCTGGCAGCCCTGCAGCATCTTTGCGCCCGCTGCTCTGACCTCATCTGCTACGCGCGTGCAGCGCCAAGGGCGTCATTAGCTCGGCCCAAACAGGCGGAACAGCAGTCGAGCTCCAACACTTCTCCATGGTCTCTGTGCAGAAGAATGTGGACCGCGCGTATGATCTTTTCTCCTTTTCTGAACGAGTTGGAAAAGGTTTGAAAGGATAGAGACAATGAACAGGAACTGTGCTCACGTGATCAGAGCAAAGACGAGCAGGTGGCCAAGTCAACCCCTACGCTGCAATGATCTATGCCTAGGTGAACAGAGCACCTGCACGCTGGACTAATGACGCGCACAATGCAGACCGGCCGGGCACGCAGGTCCAATCTCACGAATCTCATTGAAACAATGGACCGCGACGATACGCGTGCGCACCGAGCAGGTGCTCTACTACACTTTTTCCATGCAACAAATCAAATCATTCACAAACCTAGAGTCAAGTGCACACAAAAGGAATAGAGAGAACAAGATTTACTAAGCCTGAGAATCAATCATCGATCAAGCGATCGACCTCTGTGATGGATCGATCACTTCTTGTCAGACTTCTTCTTGTTACTAGAACTGAGACCAAACAAAACAAGGAGCGCGAGAAGCGCCAGTGCCCCCGACCCGTCGTCCTTGCTGGCCGACGACGACGCCCCGTCACGCTGGCGGAGCTCCCTCTCCATGTCTCGCCGGACCTTGTCTGCCTCCTTCCGGTCGCGCCTCTCCTGACCCATGTACGCGAGGCGGCCGACGCGCCCGCCGCAGAACCCCACCAGCGCGCCTGTGCCGCCGCAGCACAGCATCTGCCGCCACAACATGCCGCCCGCCGGCCGGTGAACCAACCAAGTGATTGATCAGGGTTCCTACTTCTCTGTTTGCGCGAGGTTGTAATAATTGGGAAACGTAACGTACGTGAGCACGTCGATATATATTTAGGGCTTAATATACTTCTTGGACTTTGCTTTCAATTTTGTTTGTGCCGCAAGTAAATAAGAATCCGGACATACGTACGTACATTAGTCGACCTGGCTTGACGTACAAGTCGATCTGGTACATCATCCACCTGATATATTCCTCCCTGCCATAAGCGCGCACACGGCAAAACTATACGCCTTTTCCTTTTTACGAATACAAAAAAAAATACCTCTCATCAAGGGCGGCGATCGATGGCGATTCCGGCGCTGAAGACTTTCGTCTGCTTCACCGCCGGCTTGGGCGTCGGCCTCGGGGCCGATTTCCTGGAATACAAGCACTCGCAGTACAGGCAGCGGGTGAAGGTGTTCGCGACCGTCAAGGAGGAGATCCAGCAGATGGACGAGGCCAAGCGCAAGGCCATGAAGCGCAAGTACGCCCAAGCATCAGCCTGAGATATCTCATCACCTCCGGGCACCCTGCGCGTATTCGGCAAAGAGCGTGGATTATTAACTCCTTATTATGTACTCCTGCCGGAAAAGGAAAACTGTGTAATTAATGCAATACTGCAGTAACATCTTCTAGTATTTGTTTCCTCTACTAGTAATTCATAGTCGTGCAATTTTAGCGAGTCACGTGTGTGCTGATGATCTAGTCGTGTATGCTGATGGTCGTCTGATCGCACATGTGATTTTAATTAAGAGGAATTAATATTCCTTGAGATTTTAACACTTTTTCCTCGCCCCCTTCATTATTTAATTCAAGACACGCCCTATATCTCTTGAGTATTCTCTCTTCAGAGAGCAACGGTAGTGGTCATGTTGATTAATTAATTAGGAAAAACAGAATGTATCATTAGATTACAGTAAAGGAAAACCATGTATCATTAGATTACAATAAAAAAACGTGTGCATATAACAACTTAGTATGTGTTTTGTTGTGAATGCATGTTCCGGATATGCATTTTGGCTCCGTGTCTAGATACTCCCTATGTTTGAGCCAATGGCATGCACCGAAGTCTGTATTGTCAATTGTATTTCGTGATTTTCGTCCATTCATGATCTTTTGGTACAGTGACAAGTCCCACACCGGGCCCAGATCTGTCCGGAATTAAATTGGTGGTTGCCATCTCGACCTCGACGGTACACACGTCTATGGATTTCTTGGACAGCTATACACAATCACCACAGAGGCTCCAAACCAACGAATCCCCAGCCGCCTGCTCGTCACCCCGTCGTGCTAGTGTGCTACACGTCATCTTCTCGTCGAACAAGCGCCTGCGGCCGTCTCAAGCGGAAAGTGTCGCTGCCCTCTCACTATTTCATTGCTGACGGAGTCGTCGTGGAAGCCCGAACTAGGCCACCATAGTGAGAGCGAATACTCGACAGGAAGAATCCGACGAGCTCCGCTGAGCAGAACGTTCCCCCGTGAACGAGTTCGGGAATCAAAGACTGACTGACATTATGCATCATCGACATATCACATATCACACACAACGTCCAAATCTGTTCAGCTAATAACTCGCCCTGTAAAAAGGATTTCGGCAGAGAACCGATACTATCTCAAGGCGTGACTGTGTGAGTTGTGCTGATGATGCTGGTGAGGTAGTGTTAGGGCATGAGCAATGGAGGCAGCTGTCCAACTAGGATTGGATAAAACTTTTGACATATGCATGCCATGTTATGGTCTCATTAATATATCTTTCTCTCAAAAGCTGATTTGATTTTTCTCTTTCTCTCTCACATTTTCACTCGGTTTTCACTTTATGGCTGAAGAGGTTGCCTCCTGATGAAGAGGCTACCTCCTCATTCGAACCTACTTTGGACCACCCGAACCTAACTAAAGTTATGAGGCAGTATCTCTAGGGCAGTGCATTGGGCATGCCCTTAGTGGACTCTTGAATGTGTATTCTAATTAATCATTAGCACCTGGCAACAACCACCACGGAAACTGCTTGCCTTGCTCAACGCCATTGCTACATGACAGATACTTGGAGCGGCCGGTGCCGCGTGCAAAGCCGTCACCGGCAAGCATACGCCATGCACCGGCCACTCCACCTCGACCCCTTGCGCCACCCCTCTCTGCAACTCTTTGCCCAGTTAGAGAAGAATTCACTGGAGAAGCCACAGTTGCCCAAGCCGTCAATACATGGGGAGCACATCCCCGCGCTTCCCCACGCTGCCATCGGATAGCGGCTAGCACCTAGCAGCACCATGCCACGGCCTCGCCTCCAACGGGGTCTTCCCGCCGGCGCATAACAGCTCCTTGGGTCTTGGTGCGGCATAACGTGGAGACAAACTGTACCGTGGTCTAGGTGGCCACCATTTTCTTGTTCCACGGGTCTAGAACTCAACGGTTAAGCCCTCGTCTCCATCCACGATTCGGTGCCGTCATCGAACGTTTCTGCCGTGGGCCCTGCGTCAGAACGTATGCGATTCTGATCATATATTCTGCATTTACTGATGCACACGCAACGTTCGTTTCTGACTGAATGTTCAATCTTGGCGCACGGAGCAATGGACAAGATAACAGGTACATTTGAACTCGGGAGCCAAAACTCCATTCCCCACACGCCAAGTGCTATATGTGTTTTATTGTGAATGCACATGCAAAGTGCCAACACATACTAAGTTGTTACATCCTCAATGCCGTGCTAGCATGCATCAGCATGTTCTCAATGGCCGCTCTTATGCTCGTGTTTGCTGCCCTGCTTGCTAACGTGTGCATATACCCTAGCTGTCTGCCAGATAGCTAGCTAAATGCATGTCCATGCACGCATGTAAGGCTATCTACCAGCTGGTTGCTCAGTTTTGGCATCTCACTGTGTTGCCGCGCCACCGTTTGGCCATGCCGGCGACCGCTTCGACCAAGCCGATATCTATTCTACTCGAAGACAAAAGCCCTCCAAGCCTACACTTGTGGCACTGCTTGGTCCCTCTGACAACCGTGACTGCACAAATCCAGGGAGGGGGCGTTGGAGCAGTGGGAACAGGCCCACGGCAGTCGGATCTAGCAGTGACATACCTCCATCAAGGAGGGTTTGTGGCCAGTGGTGCAAAATCAGTCAGTCTGGAGATGTCATGGATGATGGTTTGAGGATACTTGTCTATTGCATACCTTCACGTCATATGTTGTGAACGCCAATGCGTGATGTTGCATTGCGTTTGTGATGTTTGCTACAAGTGTGTTTCTCTCAAAAAATTGATGTTGCATATGCGTGTTAAAAATGTAACAACTTAGTATGTGTTTTGTTGTGAATGCACATGCCAAGTGCTACATGGTTTTCTGGCTGTTTGCTAAAAGATTGTCTTTTTAGATTTTTAATGTTGCATAGGTGATTTCAAAATGGTGCGAACACATGTTTGTTTTGTTGCAGTACTATGACTTTTTTGTTTGCATCAACATCTTCTTGGAAAAATGTTGTGTGACCACTTTTTGTTGTATTACTTTCTGAAATGATGTGAAACTAACATGCACTGTTGTAACATCTTCTTGATTTTTTTGTTACAAAGCAACCTTATGTTGCATTACTTTCATGCAATGTTGTGAAACTTTTTGCATTGCTTGTAGCATCTTATGATTTTTTTTCAATGATTTGTTGCAAAGTTAAATATTTTCTATGGGGTGAGCAGTTTTTTTTGCGAAACAAGGACAAACCAGAGCCACCCAGATGGTCGATCAAACGGTTGGTGAAATAATCGATTTCCCCCACTTTCTAGCATGACCCAATATCAAAACTATATCAAAAGTTGCGTCTGCACCGCAAAGCGGAACCGTTCCTTTGTTGTTGTACTAATGCACAGATGATCAAGTGCAAATAAAGGAAACACGGGAAGCAAAAAAACCAAACCACACTCCATCCACCGGTCTTGTTTCTCTAACCAAGTCTGGCTACGACACTGGTCGATAGTTTATTGTGACCTGCAATACAAAAACTTCATTGGGCAGGAGGAGAAACCTAATGTAACTTGAATGCAAGATGGCCTTTCATTTTTAGTGCTACCATTGAAAGACTAAACCTAAAATAAATATCTCTCACGAGACAACAAGTTAAACCAAAGAGAAACCCGAACGTACAGAAAGCTAAATAGAGTTTTGGTTAGTTGAGTGAGAACAAAAATATTCGTTAGTAACACTGTGTGGTCTACCTCGCTCATGATCATATCCCATTACTTATTGACTCCTAGAATCAAGCTCACTTGGGAAACAAGTAAAACATCTCTTTTGAGTTATACTAGTTATCATCAAGATAAGTTTAATGAGATTGTTGTCCACAGAATGGGTGTATATTTCGGTTGAGATATAGCTATAAATGTGTGCATGATAAGATCCACAACCTTAAGCAATATCCCTCAAGGGTTTAGCTAGAAATCATAGCAATGTCTATAAGAAGGAGAAGGCACATTTTTTTTGAATATTAGTAAAACTTTAGACCTTATAGCGGAAAAGGCACCACTCACTTCATTTGAGATGGATGATACGAGAGATCAATCCTAGTGAATGTATTGCTAAACTTAGACGTGATGAAGATTCAAAGTGGTCTCAACGTGTCAACGCCGATGTTAAACTTGTACAAGAAGGTGGTAACGACACAAAATAATTTCGGCTAACATCTAATTGGAAACATAGAAGGAAAAATATTTTCCAACTTTGTCGGAAAATCAAACCTAAAAAATTATATCATTGAATATGGTAAGAAAATTATTTAGAGTACATGATCCAAATTATTTGAGAAAATTATAAAAACCCACCACAATTCATGACATTGTGATACAAACAACAAGCTTTTAATTTTTTTTGTAAATAACCACCAATATTAGATGGCACGGTTGTAGAAAGCAATGATTGGTCAGATTAGCCATCCTAAGACTAGCCACAATGGAAGTATCATAAGTAGTATCATGCATGTCATATTGGCAAAAATCTGATGTGGCGCACCAATTAATAAGGTGAGAGATGGGAGTGATATCATAATATGATATTGTATCATAGCACGTAAAACTAGAAAACTTAATGGCAAACACATCATGTACACAAATTTGCATTGAGATTCTACAAAACATGAAATATGATGATAATATGATACTATCTTATGATACTATGCATTGTGCGAGTAGCCTGATGAAGGCATGGTCGACTGGACCTACAACCACCAGAAGTGGTCATAGAGGTTACATGTGGAAGAGCGGCATCAAGGAAAAACCTAGCGGCGTGACAAAGAGCATGCTCGTACGGTGGCGACCGGTGCCGAGGGAGGTGTCACATCGGTAGAATGGGACGTCGATGCACGGGGATGGTGGTAGCCGCATGCAGTCACACTATGACCTAGGGGCATAGTTGTAGCGCACAAGTTGGTACAACAGCCGGAGACCACCAACAACGTACATGGCGCCTCTTGGAAGGCCCTAGTAGCATGGACCAAATGTGGCGGCTGCGGCCCATAGGGGCAACACAACGACAACCCAATGCTCGATTGGTGGTAGGTGTGTGCTTGGGGATGTGCTTAGCATAGACGTGCGTCGAACCGGTTGATCAAACAAATGGCAGTGTTGTACGTGCCGTGCCTAGACTATGGCTCGCAAATCAAAATTGATGGAGAAGTTGTTGGTGAAGTCTCGGTCGATGGCGGTTAAGACAGACCGATGATGGACAACGCACGGACGAGAGCGTGCTGCAAGTTTGCAACACATGAATGCGTCCCTTGTGTGGTGCGTTCGGACGTGCCACATGATTGGTGATGATGGGCCGGCCGGTGTGGAGTTGATGTCGTTGTTGAAGTAGAGGCGCACAGATACGAATGGTGGTGGGCGACTCAATTCGAACTATGATTGGCAAACCAAGAAAGAAGAATCGGTCGAGAGACCGACGAAGAGAAAAACCGATCTAGAGATTTGAAAATCTCACTAGGGCAGCCGATCATTGATCGACGGATGAACCTCTCTTTCTTCCCCATTGAATATCAAGACGACTGACCTCCCACGGGGCGGCACACAACACGAAATCATGTGCATCAGGTAGGTCAAGGATCTCGCTGCTCGGGCGAGTTTATATTGAGTATCTCGGGCGAGTAGAGGTACAAGTGATCAACTTGAAGTACAAGACAAGAAACAAATAATATCTCTAACAAATGTTTTCCATAACCGAAATATACTCTACCATCGGTCAACGCAACGTCGCTAGATTATGGACTTGGGTTTTGGGAAGAAAACGACGAGGAGAATCCGGGAGCGAGATTGGCACATGACGTATGATACGTCTCAAACGTATCTATAATTTCTTATGTTCCATGCTAGTTCTATGACAATACTCACATGTTTTATATACACTTTATATCGTTTTTATTTATTTTCCGGAACTAACCTACTAACAAGATGCCGAAGCGTCAGTTCCTGTTTTCTGCTGTTTTTGGTTTCAGAAATCTTACACAGGAAATATTCTCGGAATTGGACGAAACAAAAGGCCACGTTCTTATTTTTCCAGGGGCTTCACGGAGTCCGAAGGAGAGACGAAGGGGGGCCACGAGGTGCCCACACCCTAGGGGGGCGCGGGCCACCCCTCTGTCGCGCCGCCAGGTGGGGACCCCACCTCGGGACTCCACCGACATCGCCCTTTCGCCTATATAAAGCTCCGACTCTGAAAACCCTACCACAATCGACAATATTCCACGAAGAGTTTCGTAGCCGCCGCCATCGCGAAGACAAGTTTTGGGGGACAGAATCTCTGTTCCGGCACGCCGCCGGGACGGGGAATTGCCCCCGGAGTCATCTCCATCGACACCACCGCCATCTTCATCGCCGTTGCTGACTCCCATGATGAGGAGGGAGTAGTTCTCCCTCGAGGCTAAGGGCTCTACCAGTAGCTATGTGGTTCATCTCTCTCCCATGGTGTGATCTTTATGTGATCATGAGCTTTGTATCACTATTAATCTATGTGTTACTCTAGTAATGTTATTAAAGTAGTCTATTCCTCCTCCATGATGTAAAGTTGAAAATGTGTGCATCATGTAGTACTTGGCGTAGGTTATGATTGTAATCTCTTGTAGATTATGAAGTTAACTATTACTATGATAGTATTGATGTGATCTATTCCCCCTTTCATAGCTATTGGTGACAGTGTGTACGCTATGTTAGTACTCGGTCTAAATTGCAACGGTCTATTATGCACTCTAGAGGTTAATTTAATATGAACTCCGGACGTTGTGGAGCTTGTTTACTCCGGCTTGAGATGTGCTTTTGTAGCCCTACATAATGAATGGTATTTGTTATCCAACAAGAGAGTGTTTAAGAGTAGCATTTATTTATTCAGTTATGTGATCATTGTTGAGAGTGTCCACTAGTGAAAGTATGATCCCTAGGCCTTGTTTCTAAGAATTGAAACACCGTTTCCAACAAGTTCTGCTACATGTTCGCTTGCTGCTATTTTTTTCAGATTGCAATTACTACTTACAATCATCCATATTACTTGTATTTCACTATCTCTTCGCCGAACTAGTGCACCTATACATCTGACAAGTGTATTAGGTGTGTTGGGGACACAAGAGACTTCTTGTATCTTAAATGCAGGGTTGCTTGAGAGGGATATCTTTGACCTCTACCTCCCTGAGTTCGATAAACCTTGGGTGATTCACTTAAGGGAAACTTGCTGCTGTTGATACGTCTCAAACGTATCTATAATTTCTTATGTTCCATGCTAGTTTTATGACAATACCTACATGTTTTGCTCACACTTTATAATGATTTCATGCATTTTCCGGAACTAACCTATTAACAAGATGCCAAAGTGCCAGTTCCTGTTTTCTGTTGTTTTTTGTTCCAGAAAGGCTATTCGGGCAATATTCTCGGAATTCAACGAAACAAAGGCCAAATATCTTATTTTCCCCGGAAGGTTCCAGAACACCGAAGGAGAGTCGGAGGCGGGCAGCAGGGGACCTACACCATAAGGCGGCGCGGGTGGCCCCCTGGCCGCGCCAGCCTATGGGGAGGGGGCCCCCTGGCCCCTCCGACTCCGCCTCTTCGCCTATATAACCCCTCGTGACCTAAAAAGTCGATACCAATTGACGAAACTCCAGAAAGACTCCAGGGGCGCCACCGCCATCGCGAAACTCCAATTCGGGGGACAGAAGTCTCTGTTCCGGCACGCCGCCGGGACGGGGACCCCCGGAGTCATCTCCATCGACACCACCGCCATCTTCATCGCCGTTGCTGTCTCCTATGATGAGGAGGGAGTAGTTCTCCCCCGAGGCTGAGGGCTCTACCGGTAGCTATGTGGTTCATCTCTCTCTCCCATGTACTTCAATACAATGATCTCATGAGCTGCCTTACATGATTGAGATACATATGATGAGCTTTGTAATCTAGATGTCGTTACGCTATTCAAGTGGATTTTACTTATGTGATTGATGACCCACAAGTATAGGGGGTGTATCGTAGTATCTTCGATAAGTAAGAATGTCGATCCCAACGAGGAGCAGAAGGTGTTGACAAGCAGTTTCGATGAAGGATTCACTGTAAATGCTCACAGACAAGTATTCAGGGGGGTTTGATGTAACAGTTGAATAAAGTACGAGTATGTAAAGTGCGAGAGTAATAATTGCAGCGAGTGGCCCAATCCTTTTTAGCACAAAGGACAAGCCGGTTTGTTTACTTATAATGACCAAACGTTCTCGAGGACACACGGGATTTTAGTCTAGTGCTTTCGCTACATACGGCTAAATAATCTTCATTGTTATGATAAGTGTTGTGTGGGTGAACCTATGCTAATGTACCGCCCTTCCTAGGACTAATACATACTTGTGATTATACCCCTTGCAAGCATCCGCAACTACAAGAAAGTAATTAAGAATAAATCTAACCACAGCCTTAAACTCTGAGATCCTGCGATCCCTCCTGCATCGATATACCAACGGGGGTTTAGGTTTCTGTCACTCCGGCAACCCCGCAATTGGCAAACGAGTACAAGATGCATTCCCCTAGGCCCATAAATGGTGAAGTGTCATGTAGGCGACGTTCACATGACACCACTAGAAGAATAACACCACAACTTAAATATCACACCATTGAATATTACTCAACCATAGTTCACTACTAACATTTAGACTTCACCCATGTCCTCAAGAACTAAACGAACTACTCACGAGACATCATATGGAACATGATCAGAGGTGATATGATGATGAATAACAATCTAAACATAAACTTGGTTCAATGGTTTCACTCAATAGCATCAACAACAAGTAGAGATCGATACCGGGAGAGTTTCCCCTATCAAACAATCAAGATCAAACCCAAATTGCTACGGCAGTGACGGTGTCCAGCGGTGATGACGGCGGTGTTGATGGTGGAGATGATGATGATGGTGATGGCGATGATGTCCAGCTCGATGACGGTGACGATGGCGTCGATTTCCCCCTCCCGGAGGGAATTTCCCCGGCGGATTCCTGCCCGCCGGAGAGCTCTTTTCTCTCTGGTGTTCTCCGCCCCGCAGAGGCGGCTGTAACTCTTCGCGAGGTACCCCTTCTGGCTTAGGTCTTCGGGACGAAGGGTTTGGCGAAGAAAAGGAGGCGAAAGGGGCCGTGGGCCCTCCACACCATAGGCCGGCGCGGCCAGGGCCTGGGCCGCGCCGCCCTAGGGTGTGGGCCCACCCTGGCTGCTCCTGGCTCCTCCTTCTGGCTTCCTTCGTCATCTTGAAAAATAGGATTTTTGGTATAATTTCCTTCCAGAGTTGATCTCCCGAAATATTGCGTTCTGACGGTGCTTTTTCCAGCAGAATCCTGGCTCCGGTGTTCGATCCTCCAATAATGATGAAACATGCAAAATAGATGAAATAACATAAGTAATGTGTCCCAATATGAAATATATCAATGAATAACAGCAAATTATGATATAAAATAGTGATGCAAATTGGACGTATCAACTCCCCCCAAGCTTAGACTTCGCTTGTCCCCAAGCGAAACTGAGCTCGATAGACATGACCACATGTTTATGGAGTGAAGAGTCGATAAATAAAATACGGACAAGAAGCATTATATTCATTCACACAGGACATTATAGTAAACAACCTCTTATAACTCATATTGAAACAAGTATAAGGTAATCACAAGTAAAGGCGCATGAGAAATCATGATTGGTGATGGCAAACTTCGTTCTTGGTCAGAGAACAATTAACAGATTATATTTATCTCATTGAGCAGCGCTCTCATGTTTAAAGTTTATAAGGCACAACTTGCATACTCAATCATAATGGTCTTCTCATAATCATTGATAACTTGCAAAGCTATATTCATTCAGATAAAACTTGTACTAAACAAAGAAGAATAAAAGACATGATGTAGCAAATCACAATATAATGGTTTGATCACAACTACTCAAATGCTTGCTTGAGATGGAGGGAAATAGGTCTCGTGACTCAACATAAAGTAAAAGACAGGCCCTTCGCAGAGGGAAGCAGGGATTAAATCATGTGCTAGAGCTTTTTCAGTTTTGCAATCATATAAAGAGAATAAAAGTAACATTTTGAGAGGTGTTTGTTGTTGTCAACGACTGGTAGCGGGTACTCCAACCCCCTTGCCAGGCAACCTCCTAAGAGCGGCTCCCATATTATTTTCATTTTGTGTGGCACTCCTTCCAACCTTTCTTTCACAAACCATGGCTAACCGAATCCTCGGGTGCCTGCCAACAATCTCATACCATGAAGGAGTGCCTTTTTATTTTAGCTTTATTATGATGATGACACTCCCCCCAACCTTTGCTTACACAAGCCATGGCTAACCGAATCCTTCGGGTGCCGTCCATCAATCACATACCATGGAGGAGTGTCTATTTAGTTTAATTAATTTGGGACTGGGAATCCCATTGCCAGCTCTTTTTGCAAAATTATTGGATAAGCGGATGAAGCCACTAGTCCATTGGTGGAAGTTGCCCAACAAGATTGAAAGATAAAACACCACATACTTCCTCATGAGCTATGAAACATTGACACAAATAAGAGATACTAAGTTTTGAATTGTTTAAAGGTAGCACATGAAGTATTTACTTGGAATGGCAGAAAATACCATGTAGTAGGTAGGTATGGTGGACACAAATGACATAGGTTTGGGTTAAGGTTTGGATGCACGAGAAGTATTCCCTCTCAGTACAGGTCTTTGGCTAGCAAGGTTAATTAGCAAGCATAAGAGTCGAGGGAAACAAACAAATATACATATGATAGAAACAATCATGCATCTTCCTTGTAAGCACAAACAATTTTAACTTCAGAATAATAAGCTATGAGCTAACAAGAAAGAAAGACAATGAAACAACTACATGTATTTCTCTTTTCTACTTAAACCTCAAAGTGTTGTTGCTATTGACCAATGCTAAGTTTGCCAAAACCAAATAGATTTATTCAATGCTCCCAAAGTGATACCGATACTAACAACAAGGTGAATCATATAATAGAGATTGCAAACTAAAATAAGATGTGCAATATGTAAACGATAAGACTTCTCATTAATATTGCATAACGATAACTCACACCAAGGGATACATAGATAACCAACTAAAGAGAGATACTTCCAACTGCAACCCATCTTATATGATAACTTCCCTACTCATGATATGACACTACTTGACAATAAAAATAAAAGGTAGTGATAATGTGATACCGCGGCACTCCCCCAAGCTTGGAACAAACCAAGGGGATGCCAATACCGATGATGAATTACTCCTTCGGCGATGGTGGTGATGAATTCCTGACAAGCTTCTCAATAAGCTCCTGAAGCTCGTCAATCCTGTGTATGAGATTGCGAATCATCTCTGAGTTGTGCTCGACGCGGTGAAAGAGTCTGTCTGATGGCGAGTCCCAGCTCCTGGAGTTATTTCCCCACTCTTCAACCTCAGGCTCCTTCTCTCCTGCAGTGTTAGAGCGATCTATATCCCATTGGCTAGGCAATGCTGCCTTGGGAGTCCCTTCAATTTGATTATTGAAAATTAGATTGTGGAAGGGGTG
Source organism: Lolium perenne (assembly GCF_019359855.2). Lineage (NCBI taxonomy): Eukaryota > Viridiplantae > Streptophyta > Magnoliopsida > Poales > Poaceae > Lolium > Lolium perenne. Next base: position 197,752,924 of record NC_067245.2, read on the forward strand.
ATGAGTGCCTGATGGAGATGTTTTTGGAGCTAGGTAATGACGTGGGACTGCCCCTCCAGTGCGAATTCTTGCGCTCTTGTTTGCACAAAAAGGGTTGTCCACCACCTTGATGCTTGCGATGGTAGCACGCGGGTGTGCGCGCGAGTCTTCCTCCACCTCTTCTTCATCTTCTTCCGGAGACTCCTTGCCCTTGTTCTTGGAAACCATGGTGCTTCTAAACTGAAAACAGATCCTGGCAGAAACAGCTCGAAACAAAACACGTCGAAAACACGATATACGGACCTCCAGGGGTCCGGGGGATTATATAGCAAAAAATTTCACGACATACGGAAAGTACCAGATCGAACCAGAGTCGGAAAGGGGCGACGGGGCGGCCAAACCATAGGCCGGCGCGGGCCCAGGTCAGGCCGCGCCGCCCTATGGTGGCACCCCCTCGTGCATCCTTTCCACTCCGTTTCGAACTCGTAATTTCGCATATTTTCCAAAAACAGCAAAAATATAGTTCGGAAAGTAAATTGCGTACTTTTCTTTACCAGTACTGTTACCTATTCAAAGTCGAGTTCTGGCGGACTGTCAATTTGCCCTTTGATGAAATCCTCCGGTGTTTCCACTTGAATAATATCAACATCAACATTATAGGAATCACCTGAGATATAATGCTTGAGTCTTTGTCCATTCACCACTTGCGTAGCATTGCCTTGGAGAGAGCTAATTTTGATTGCTCCTGAACGATACACCTCCTCGACAACATATGGTCCTTCCCATTTCGAGAGTAATTTCCCTGCAAAGAATCTGAGACGAGACCGATACAATAGGACTTTATCCCCAATATTAAATTCTCTTTTGATAATCCTCCTATCATGCCATTTTTTAACTTTCTCTTTGAAGAGTTTAGCATTTTCATAAGCTTCACTTCTCCATTCATCTAGAGAACTCAATTGCAACAACCTCTTATCACCGGCAAGTTTAGGATCTTTATTTAGTTCTCTAACAGCCCAATAAGCTTTGTGCTCTAGTTCTAAAGGTAAATGACAGGCTTTCCCATAAACCATTTTATAAGGTGACATTCCCATGGGATTTTTATAAGCAGTTCTATAAGCCCAAAGTGCATCCTTCAATTTACTAGCCCAATTCTTTCTAGTTTTATTAACGGTCTTTTGCAAGATAGATTTAATCTCTCTATTTGATAATTCTACTTGACCACTAGTTTGAGGATGATAAGCGGAAGCAATTCTATGATTAATACCATACCTAGCAAGAGTTTTTCTAAAACCTCCATGAATAAAATGAGAACCTCCATCAGTCATAATATATCTAGGTACTCCAAATCTAGGAAAAATAATATCTAAAAGCATTCTTAAAGAGGTCTCACCATCAGCACTTTTTGTAGGTATAGCTTCCACCCATTTAGTAACATAATCAACAGCAACAAGTATATGAGTGTTACCTTCTGAAGACGGAAAAGGTCCCATGAAGTCAAATCCCCAACAATCAAACGGTTCAATAACAAGAGTATAATTCATAGGCATTTCATTGCGTCTGGAGATATTACCAACCCTTTGGCATTCATCACAAGATAAAATAAACTTTCTCGCATCCTTGAAGAGAGTTGGCCAATAAAAACCTGATTGTAGAACCTTTTGCGCGGTTCTTTCTCCGAGCGTGATGTCCTCCATAAGCACTACCATGACATTTACTCAATATCTCCCTGTTGTTCATATTCGGGAACACATCTTCGCATAATACCATCCACTCCTTCTTTATATAAGTGTGGGTCATCCCAGAAATAATGCCTCAAATCATAAAAGAATTTCCTCCTTTGCTGAGCTGAAAAGGTTGGAGGCAAGTACTTGGAAACAATAAAGTTAGCATAATCAGCATACCAAGGACTGTCTCGCGAGCTCACCTTTATTACAGCCAATTGTTCATTTGGAAAACTATCATTAACAGGAACAGGATCATAAGCAATATTTTCCAATCTAGACAAATTATCAGCAACAGGATTATCAGCACCTTTCGTATCTACAATATGTAAATCAAATTCTTGCAAAAGAAGTACCCATCTAATAAGCCTCGGCTTAGCATCTTTCTTTGTCATTAGGTATCTAATTGCAGCATGATCAGTATGAATAGTAACTTTTGAATCAACAATATAAGATCTAAATTTATCACAAGCAAAAACTACAGCTAATAATTCTTTTTCAGTTGTAGCATAATTTCTTTGAGCAGCATCAAGAGTTTTACTAGCATAATGAATAACATTCAGTTTTTTATCTACCCGCTGTCCAAGAACAAGCGCCTACAAGAAAATCACTAGCATCACACATAATTTCAAAGGGTAAGTTCCAATCAGGGGGTTCTACTATAGGAGCAGTTGTTAAGGCTTTCTTAAGAGTTTCAAAAGCTTCCTTACAATCATCATCAAAAACAAATGGTACATCTTTTTGAAGAAGATTAGTAAGAGGCTTTGAAATCTTGGAGAAATCTTTAATAAATCTCCTATAAAACCCAGCATGACCAAGAACACTACGAATACCTTTTACATCCCTTGGATAGGGCATCTTCTCAATTGCTTCAACTTTAGCTCTATCAACTTCAATACCTCTCTCAGAAATTTTATGTCCCAATACAATTCCTTCATTAACCATAAAGTGGCATTTCTCCCAATTAAGAACAAGGTTAGTTTCTTCACATCTCTGCAAAACTTTATCAAGGTTTCGCAAGCAGCTATCAAAAGAATTCCCATAGACGGAAAAATCATCCATGAATACTTCTACAATACTTTCACAAAAACCATGAAAAATAGCAGACATGCATCTTTGAAAAGTAGCAGGAGCATTACATAAACCAAAAGGCATGCGTCTATAAGCATAAGTTCCGTAAGGACAAGTAAAGGTGGTTTTCTCTTGATCTTTAGCTTTAACAGCAATTTGTGAAAACCCAGAATAACCATCAAGAAAGCAAAAATGAGTATTTTTAGACAATCTTTCTAGCATTTGATCAATAAATGGTAAAGGGTAATGATCTTTTTTAGTAACTTTATTAACTTTTCGAAAATCAATGCACATTCTATACCCTACAACTACTCTTTGAGGAATGAGCTCATCATTATCATTAGGCACAACAGTCATACCTCCTTTCTTGGGAACGCAGTGCACATGACTAACCCATCTACTATCAGCAATAGGATATATAATACCAGCTTCAAGGAGTCGTAATACCTCATTCCTTACCACTTCCTTCATCTTCGGGATTAGACGACGCTGAGATTCAACAACAGGCTTTGCGTCATCTTCCATATTAATAGCATGTTGGCAAATAGAAGGAGAAATCCCTTTCAAATCATCAAGAGTGTAGCCAATAGCGCCTCGATGCTTCTTCAATATTTCCAATAACCTTTCTTCCTCAATCTCTGAAAGCTTAGAACTAATAATAACAGGATATATTTTCTTATCATCAATATGAGCATATTTAAGATTATCAGGTAAAGGCTTTAAATCAAAAACAGGATCTTCCTTTGGTGGCGGTGTTGTACCCAAATCTTCCACCGGCAAATCATGCTTGAGAATAGGTTGGCGAAGAAAAATTTCCTCAAGCTCATCTCTTTCTTTCCTAAAAATTTCACTCTCACTATCCTCCAAATGTTGCTGCAAAGGATTATTAGGAACAAGAACAATAGATGCACATTGCTCCATTTTAATATCATTACTAGGCAAATCAGCTTTATAAGGAGTTTTAGTAAATTTAGAGAAGTTAAACTCATAAGATTCACCAGCAAATTTAGTCAAAATTTTCTCTTTCTTGCAATCTATAATAGCTCCACAAGTATTTAGAAAAGGTCTACCAAAAATAATGGGACAATAATCACTAGCAGCAGAACCAAGTACCAAAAAGTCAGCAGGATATTTAATCTTACCGCATAAAACTTCCACATCTCGAACAATACCAATTGGAGAAATAGTTTCTCTATTAGCCAGCTGAATAACCACATCAATATCTTCAAGTTCACAAGAATCAATTTCGTGCATAATCTCCGTGTAAAGCTCATACGGAATAGCACTAACACTTGCACCAATATCACATAATCCATAATAGCAATGATCACCAATTCTAACAGATAGCATAGGAACACTAGCTTGTTTGGGTTTATTAGGATGTGAAACAATATTAGAAGCATCTTCACGAGAAAATAATATGACCATCCTCCACATTTTCAGTCACAAGATCTTTAATTATTGCAACAAGGTTCAACTTTTATTTGTTCTTCGGGTTCTACAGTTTCTTTTCACTTTTATGAACCGCACTATTTATAACAGAGTACTCTTTCATTTTAGCAGGGAAAGGAGTTTTTTCAATATAAGCTTCAGGAATGACATTATCAGCAGTTTCAACTACAACACATTTATTAATAGATGAATCAATTTTATCTTTATACGGTTCATGATACTTATCAAAGTTCTTCTTTGGCAATTCATAATGAGAGGCAAAAGCTTTATAAAGATTTACAAGAACTTGAGAATCAAGACCATATGTAGCACTCATATTACGAAATTTATCGGTATCCATAAAAGCTTCAATGCATTTATAATCATAAATTATACCTGATTCTCTATCCTTGTCGTTCTCCCAACCTTCGGTATTTTCTTGGATCCGATCAAGAAGGTCCCTTTTAAACTCTTCTTTGTTGCGTGTAAATGATCCGTAACAAGAAGTATCCAGCAAGGTCTTGTCTTGAAAAGAAAGTCTTGCATAGAAATTATCAATAATAACATTACCAGGAAGCTCATGAATGGGGCATTTGAGCATTAAAGACTTCAATCTCCCCAAGCTTGGGCAATACTCTCTCCATCATGAGGCCAAAAATTATATATGCGATTCCGATCCTTGTGAATTTCACTTGGAGGATAGAACTTAGAATAAAACCGGGCACAATATCATTCCATTCAAGAGAATCCCCATTATCCAAGTAATTTATACCAATGCGCCGCCTTACCGGACAGCGACAAAGAGAATAGTTTCTTCCTCACTTCATCCATAGCAATACCTGCACATTTGAATAAGCCGCATAATTCATGCAAAAACAGTAAATGATCACCGGGGTGGACAGTTCCATCCCCTTCATAGCGGTTATCCATAACACGTTCAATAATTTTCATAGGTATTTTATATGGTATTACTTCCTCACCTGACGCCTCATCCACTACCGTTGCAGTAGTAGTAGATTTTCCAAATAAAAATTGAAGAGAAGATCTCTCCATAATGACTTATAGCAATGAAAGAAATAAAATCAGCACAACAAGAAAGGTTTTCCTTACCAATTCCACTTACCAATAGCGCTTCACTCCCCGACAACGGCGCCAGAAAATAGTCTTGATGACCCACAAGTATAGGGGGTGTATCGTAGTATCTTCGATAAGTAAGAATGTCGATCCCAACGAGGAGCAGAAGGTGTTGACAAGCAGTTTCGATGAAGGATTCACTGTAAATGCTCACAGACAAGTATTCAGGGGGGTTTGATGTAACAGTTGAATAAAGTACGAGTATGTAAAGTGCGAGAGTAATAATTGCAGCGAGTGGCCCAATCCTTTTTAGCACAAAGGACAAGCCGGTTTGTTTACTTATAATGACCAAACGTTCTCGAGGACACACGGGATTTTAGTCTAGTGCTTTCGCTACATACGGCTAAATAATCTTCATTGTTATGATAAGTGTTGTGTGGGTGAACCTATGCTAATGTACCGCCCTTCCTAGGACTAATACATACTTGTGATTATACCCCTTGCAAGCATCCGCAACTACAAGAAAGTAATTAAGAATAAATCTAACCACAGCCTTAAACTCTGAGATCCTGCGATCCCTCCTGCATCGATATACCAACGGGGGTTTAGGTTTCTGTCACTCCGGCAACCCCGCAATTGGCAAACGAGTACAAGATGCATTCCCCTAGGCCCATAAATGGTGAAGTGTCATGTAGTCGACGTTCACATGACACCACTAGAAGAATAACACCACAACTTAAATATCACACCATTGAATATTACTCAACCATAGTTCACTACTAACATTTAGACTTCACCCATGTCCTCAAGAACTAAACGAACTACTCACGAGACATCATATGGAACATGATCAGAGGTGATATGATGATGAATAACAATCTGAACATAAACTTGGTTCAATGGTTTCACTCAATAGCATCAACAACAAGTAGAGATCGATACCGGGAGAGTTTCCCCTATCAAACAATCAAGATCAAACCCAAATTGCTACGGCGGTGACGGTGTCCAGCGGTGATGACGGCGGTGTTGATGGTGGAGATGATGATGATGGTGATGGCGATGATGTCCAGCTCGATGACGGTGACGATGGCGTCGATTTCCCCCTCCCGGAGGGAATTTCCCCGGCGGATTCCTGCCCGCCGGAGAGCTCTTTTCTCTCTGGTGTTCTCCGCCCCGCAGAGGCGGCTGTAACTCTTCGCGAGGTACCCCTTCTGGCTTAGGTCTTCGGGACGAAGGGTTTGGCGAAGAAAAGGAGGCGAAAGGGGCCGTGGGCCCTCCACACCATAGGCCGGCGCGGCCAGGGCCTGGGCCGTGATACGTCTCCGACGTATCGATAATTTCTTATGTTCCATGCCACATTATTGATGTTATCTACATGTTTTATGCACACTTTATGTCATATTCGTGCATTTTCTGGAACTAACCTATTAACAAGATGCCGAAGTGCCAGTTGCTGTTTTCTGCTGTTTTTGGTTTCAGAAATCCTAGTAAGGAAATATTCTCGGAATTGGACGAAATCAAAGCCCAGGGGCCTATTTTTCCACGGAGCTTCCAGAAGACCGAAGAACACACGAAGTGGGGCCACGAGGTGGCGAAACCACCTGGCGGCGCGGCCCAGGGGGGGCCCGCGCCGCCCTATGGTTCTGCCCCCTCGTCTGGCCCCCGACTCTGCCCTTCCGCCTACTTAAAGCCTCCGTGACGAAAACCCCAGTACCGAGAACCACGATACGGAAAACCTTCCAGAGACGCCGCCGCCGCCGATCCCATCTCGGGGGATCCAGGAGATCGCCTCCGGCACCCTGCCGGAGAGGGGAATCATCTCCCGGAGGACTCTACGCCGCCATGGTCGCCTCCGGTGTGATGTGTGAGTAGTCTACCCCTGGACTATGGGTCCATAGCAGTAGCTAGATGGTTGTCTTCTCCCCATTGTGCTATCATTGTCGGATCTTGTGAGCTGCCTAACATGATCAAGATCATCTATCTGTAATTCTATATGTTGCGTTTGTTGGGATCCGATGAATAGAGAATACTTGTTATGTTGATTATCAAAGTTATGCTTATGTGTTGTTTATGATCTTGCATGCTCTCCGTTGCTAGTAGATGCTCTGGCCAAGTAGATGCTTGTAACTCCAAGAGGGAGTACTTATGCTCGATAGTGGGTTCATGCCTGCATTGACACAGGACAAGGACAGAAAGTTCTAAGGTTGTGTTGTGCTGTTGCCACTAGGGATAAAACATTGATGCTATGTCTAAGGATGTAGTTGTTGATTACATTACGCACCATACTTAATGCAATTGTCTCTGTTGCTTTGCAACTTAATACTGGAAGGGGTTCGGATGATAACCTGAAGGTGGACTTTTTAGGCATAGATGCAGTTGGATGGCGGTCTATGTACTTTGTCGTAATGCCCAATTAAATCTCACTATACTCATCATGATATGTATGTGCATGGTCATGCTCTCTTTATTTGTCAATTGCCCAACTGTAATTTGTTCACCCAACATGCTGTTCGTCTTATGGGAGAGACACCTCTAGTGAACCTGTGGACCCCGGTCCAATTCTCTTTCTTGAAATACAATCTACTGCAATACTTGTTCTACTGTTTTCTGCAAACAATCATCTTCCACACAATACGGTTAATCCTTTGTTACAGCAAGCCGGTGAGATTGACAACCTCACTGTTTCGTTGGGGCAAAGTACTTTGGTTGTGTTGTGCAGGTTCCACGTTGGCGCCGGAATCCCTGGTGTTGCGCCGCACTACATCTCGCCGCCATCAACCTTCAACGTGCTTCTTGGCTCCTCCTGGTTCGATAAACCTTGGTTTCTTTCTGAGGGAAAACTTGCTGCTGTGCGCATCATACCTTCCTCTTGGGGTTGCCCAACGAACGTGTGAAATACACGCCATCAAGCTCTTTTTCTCTGCGCCGTTGCGGGAGATCAAGACACGCCGCAAGGGGAGTCTCCACTTCTCAATCTCTTTACTTTGTTTTTGTCTTGCTTAGTTTTATTTACTACTTTGTTTGCTGCACTAAATCAAAATACAAAAAATTAGTTGCTAGTTTTACTTTACTTGTTATCTTGTTTGCTATATCAAAAACACAAAAAAATTAGTTTACTTGCATTTATTTTATCTAGTTTGCTTTATTTACTGTTGCTAAAATGGCCAACGCTGAAAATACTAAGTTGTGTGACTTCACAACCACAAATAATAATGATTTCTTATGCACACCTATTGCTCCACCTGCTACTACAGCAGAATTCTTTGAAATTAAACCTCGCTTTATCGAATCTTGTCATGAAAGATCAATTTTCTGGAATTAGTTCGATGATGCTGCTGCCCATCTTAATAATTTTGTTGAACTATGTGAAATGCAAAAATATAAAGATGTAGATGGTGATATTATTAAACTAAAATTGTTCCCTTTCTCATTAAGAGGAAGAGCTAAAGATTGGTTGCTATCTCTGCCTAAGAATAGTATTGATTCATGGACTAAATGCAAGGATGCTTTTATTGGTAGATATTATCCCCCTGCTAAAATTATATCTTTGAGGAGTAGCATAATGAATTTTAAACAATTAGATACTGAACATGTTGCTCAAGCTTGGGAAAGAATGAAATCTCTGGTTAAAAATTGCCCAACCCATGGACTGACTACTTGGATGATCATCCAAACCTTCTATGCAGGACTAAATTTTTCTTCACGGAATTTATTGGATTCAGCTGCTGGAGGTACCTTTATGTCCATCACTCTTGGTGAAGCAACAAAGCTTCTTGATAATATGATGATCAACTACTCTGAATGGCACACGGAGAGAGCTCCACAAGGTAAGAAGGTAAATTCTGTCGAAGAAACCTCTTCCTTGAGTGATAAGATTGATGCTATTATGTCTATGCTTGTGAATGATAGGACTAATATTGATCCTAATAATGTTCCATTAGCTTCATTGGTTGCACAAGAAGAACATGTTGATGTAAACTTCATTAAAAATAATAATTTCAACAACAATGCTTACCGGAACAATTCTAGTAACAACTATAGGCCATATCCTTATAATAATGGCAACGGCTATGGTAATTCTTATGGGAATTCTTACAACAATAATAGGAATTCACCCCCTGGACTTGAAGCCATGCTTAAAGAATTTATTAGTACACAAACTGCTTTTAACAAATCTGTTGAAGAAAAGCTTGGGAAAATTGATATACTTGCTTCTAAAGTTGATAGTCTTGCCGCTGATGTTGATCTTTTGAAATCAAAAGTTTTGCCTAATGAGAATCATCATAATAAAATTACTACTACAGCAAATACCATTCAAGTTAGAATTAATGAGAATATAAGATTAATGGCTGAACTGCGTGCTAGGTGGGATAGAGAAGAAAATGAAAAACTAGCTAAAGAGAAGAATATAGCTAAAGTTTGGACTATTACCACCACTAGTAATGCTAATGCTACACATGTTGCTGCACCTCCTACTCATACTAATAAAAGAATTAGTGTTAGCAATGTTTCCACTTCTAATGCAAAGCGCGAAAAACCGCACTAAACTGCTAAAACTCACAAACTGCCTGTGATAAAGTCGCTGAAATTTTTTCCAACATTGGGGATGATGATCCCATTGCTTTAGATTATAATGGTTTGAATTTTGATGATTGCCACATCTCTGAAGTTATAAAGTTCTTGCAAAAACTTGCTAAAAGTCCTAATGCTAGTGCTATAAATTTGGCTTTCACGCATCATATTACAAATGCTCTCATAAAAGCTAGAGAAAAGAAACTAGAGCGTGAAGCATCTATTCCTAAAAAGCTAGAGGATGGTTGGGAGCCCATCATTAAGATGGAGGTTAAAGATTTTGATTGTAATGCTTTATGTGATCTTGGTGCAAGTATTTCTGTTATGCCTAAGAAAATTTATAATATGCTTGACTTGCCACCGCTGAAAAATTGTTATTTGGATGTTAATCTTGCTGATCATTCTACAAAGAAACCTTTGGGTAAAGTTGATAATGTTCGCATTACCGTTAACAATAACCTGGTTCCCGTTGATTTTGTTGTCTTGGATATTGAATACAATGCATCTTGTCCCATTATATTGGGAAGACCTTTTCTTGAATCGTTGGTGCTATTATTGATATGAAGGAAGGTAATATAAAATATCAATTTCCTCTCAAGAAAGGTATGGAACACTTCCCTAGAAAGAGAATGAAGGTACCTTTTGACTCTATTATGAGAACAAATTATGATGTTGACACTTCATCTCTTGATAATACTTGATACACACTTTCTGCGCCTAGCTGAAAGGCGTTAAAGAAAAGCGCTTATGGGAGACAACCCATGTTTTTACCTACAGTACTTTGTTTTTATTTTGTGTCTTGGAAGTTGTTTACTACTGTAGCAACCTCTCCTTATCTTAGTTTTGTGTTTTGTTGTGCCAAGTTAAGCCGTTGATAGAAAAGTAAGTACTAGATTTGGATTACTGCACAGTTACAGATTTCTTTGCTGTCACGAATCTGGGTCCACCTCCCTGTAGGTAACTCAGAAAATTATGCCAATTTACGTGTGTGATCCTCAGATATGTACGCAACTTTCATTCAATTTGAGCATTTTCATCTGAGCAAGTCTGGTGCCATTTTAAAATTCGTCAATACGAACTGTTCTGTTTTGACAGATTCTGCCTTTTATTTCGCATTGCCTCTTTCGCTATGTTGGATGAATTTCTTTGATCCACTAATGTCCAGTAGCATTATGCAATGTCCAGAAGTGTTAAGAATGATTGTGTCACCTCTGAATATGTCAATTTATATTGTGCACTAACCCTCTAATGAGTTGTTTCGAGTTTGGTGTGGAGGAAGTTTTCAAGGATCAAGAGAGGAGTATGATGCAACATGATCAAGGAGAGTGAAAGCTCTAAGCTTGGGGATGCACCCGGTGGTTCACCCCTGCATATATCAAGAAGACTCAAGCGTCTAAGCTTGGGGATGCCCAAGGCATCCCCTTCTTCATCGACAACATTATCAGGTTCCTCCCCTGAAACTATATTTTTATTCCATCACATCTTATGTGCTTTTTCTTGGAGCGTCGGTTTGTTTTTGTTTTTGTTTTGTTTGAATAAAATGGATCCTAGCATTCACTTTATGGGAGAGAGACACGCTCCGCTGTAGCATATGGACAAGTATGTCCTTGGTTTCTACTCATAGTATTCATGGCGAAGTTTCTTCTTCGTTAAATTGTTATATGGTTGGAATTGGAAAATGATACATGTAGTAATTGCTATAAATGTTTTGGGTAATGTGATACTTGGCAATTGTTGTGCTCATGTTTAAGCTCTTGCATCATATACTTTGCACCCATTAATGAAGAAATACATAGAGCATGCTAAAATTTGGTTTGCATATTTGGTTTCTCTAAGGTCTAGATAATTTCTAGTATTGAGTTTGAACAACAAGGAAGATGGTGTAGAGTCTTATAATGTTTTCAATATGTCTTTTATGTGAGTTTTGCTGCACCGGTTCATCCTTGTGTTTGTTTCAAATAAGCCTTGCTAGCCTAAACCATTGTATCGAGAGGGAATACTTCTCATGCATCCAAAATACTTGAGCCAACCACTATGCCATTTGTGTCCACCATACCTACCTATGCTACATGGTATTTTCCAGCCATTCCAAAGTAAATTGCTTGAGTGCTACCTTTAAAATTCCATCATTCACCTATGCAATATATAGCTCATGGGACAAATAGCTTAAAAACTATTGTGGTATTGAATATGTAATTATGCACTTTACCTCTTATTAAGTTGCTTGTTGTGCGATAACCATGTTTACTGGGGAACGCCATCAACTCATTGTTGAATTTCATGTGAGTTGCTATGCATGTTCGTCTTGTCCAAGTAAGGGCGATCTACTCTGAGTTGAATGGTTTGAGCATGCATATTGTGAGAGAAGAACATCGGGCCGCTAACCGAAGCCATGTTCCATGGTGGAAGTTTCAGTTTTGGACAAACATCCTCAATTCTCTAATGAGAAAATAATTAATTGTTGTTGAATGCTTAAAGCATTAAAAGAGGAGTCCATTATCTGTTGTCTATGTTGTCCCGGTATGGATGTCTAAGTTGAGAATAATCAATAGCGAGAAATCCAAATGCGAGCTTTCTCCTTAGACCTTTGTACAAAGTGGCATAGAGGTACCCCTTTGTGATACTTGGTTAAAGCATATGTATTGCGGTGATAATCCAGGTAGTCCAAGCTAATTAGGACAAGGTGCGGGCACTATTAGTACACTATGCATGAGGCTTGCAACTTATAAGATATAATTTACATGATGCATATGCTTTATTACTACCGTTGACAAAATTGTTTCATGTTTTCAAAATCAAAGCTCTAGCACAAATATAGCAATCGATGCTTTTCCTCTATGAGGACCATTCTTTTACTTTCAATGTTGAGTCAGTTCACCTATTTCTCTCCACCTCAAGAAGCAAACACTTGTGTGAACTATGCATTGATTCCTACATACTTGCTTATTGCACTTATTATATTACTCTATGTTGACAATATCCATGAGATATACATGTTACAAGTTGAAAGCAACCGCTGAAACTTAATCTTCTTTTGTGTTGCTTCAATACCTTTACTTTGAATTATTGCTTTATGAGTTAACTCTTATGCAAGACTTATTGATGCTTGTCTTGAAGTGCTATTCATGAAAAGTCTTTGCTATATGATTCACTTGTTTACTCATGTCATACACATTGTTTTGATCGCTGCATTCACTACATATGCTTTACAAATAGTATGATCAAGATTATGATGGCATGTCACTCCATAAATTATCTGTGTTATCGTTTTACCTGCTCGGGACGAGCAGAACTAAGCTTGGGGATGCTGATACGTCTCCGACGTATCGATAATTTCTTATGTTCCATGCCACATTATTGATGTTATCTACATGTTTTATGCACACTTTATGTCATATTCGTGCATTTTCTCGGAACTAACCTATTAACAAGATGCCGAAGTGCCGATTCTTTGTTTTACGCTGTTTTTGGTTTCAGAAATCCTAGTAAGGAAATATTCTCGGAATTGGACGAAATCAAAGCCCAGGGGCCTATTTTTCCACGGAGCTTCCGTAAGACCGAAGAACACACGAAGTGGGGCCACGAGGTGGCGAAACCACTGGCGGCGCGGCCCAGGGGGCCCGCGCCGCCCTATGGTTCTGCCCCCTCGTCCGGCCCCCGACTCGCCCTTCCGCCTACTTAAAGCCTCCGTGACGAAAACCCCGCATCTGAGAACCACGATACGGAAAACCTTCCGGAGACGCCGCCGCCGCCGATCCCATCTCGGGGGATCCAGGAGATCGCCTCCGCACCCTGCCGGAGAGGGGAATCATCTCCGGAGGACTCTACGCCGCCATGGTCGCCTCCGGTGTGATGTGTGAGTAGTCTACCCCTGGACTATGGGTCCATAGCAGTAGCTAGATGGTTGTCTTCTCCCCATTGTGCTATCATTGTCGGATCTTGTGAGCTGCCTAACATGATCAAGATCATCTATCTGTAATTCTATATGTTGCGTTTGTTGGGATCCGATGAATAGAGAATACTTGTTATGTTGATTATCAAAGTTATGCTTATGTGTTGTTTATGATCTTGCATGCTCTCCGTTGCTAGTAGAGGCTCTGGCCAAGTTGATACTTGTAACTCCAAGAGGGAGTATTTATGCTCGATAGTGGGTTCATGCCGCATTGACACCGGGACAAGTGACAAAGTTCTAAGGTTGTGTTGTCTTTGTTGCCACTAGGGATAAAACATTGATGCTATGTCTAAGGATGTAGTTGTTGATTACATTACGCACCATACTTAATGCAATTGTCTGTTGCTTTGCAACTTAATACCGGAAGGGGTTCGGATGATAACTTTGAAGGTGGACTTTTTAGGCATAGATGCGGTTGGATGGCGGTCTATGTACTTTGTCGTAATGCCCAATTAAATCTCACTATACTCATCATGATATGTATGTGCATGGTCATGCTCTCTTTATTTGTCAATTGCCCAACTGTAATTTGTTCACCCAACATGCTGTTCGTCTTATGGGAGAGACACCTCTAGTGAACTGTGGACCCCGGTCCAATTCTCTTTACTGAAATACAATCTACTGCAATACTTGTTCTACTGTTTTCTGCAAACAATCATCTTCCACACAATACGGTTAATCCTTTGTTACAGCAAGCCGGTGAGATTGACAACCTCACTGTTTCGTTGGGGCAAAGTACTTTGGTTGTGTTGTGCAGGTTCCACGTTGGCGCCGGAATCCCTGGTGTTGCGCCGCACTACATCTCGCCGCCATCAACCTTCAACGTGCTTCTTGGCTCCTCCTGGTTCGATAAACCTTGGTTTCTTTCTGAGGGAAAACTTGCTGCTGTGCGCATCATACCTTCCTCTTGGGGTTGCCCAACGAACGTGTGAAATACACGCCATCAGGCCGCGCCGCCCTAGGGTGTGGGCCCACCCTGGCTGCTCCTGGCTCCTCCTTCTGGCTTCCTTCGTCATCTTGAAAAATAGGATTTTTGGTATAATTTCCTTCCAGAGTTGATCTCCCGAAATATTGCGTTCTGACGGTGCTTTTTCCAGCAGAATCCTGGCTCCGGTGTTCGATCCTCCAATAATGATGAAACATGCAAAATAGATGAAATAACATAAGTAATGTGTCCCAATATGAAATATATCAATGAATAACAGCAAATTATGATATAAAATAGTGATGCAAATTGGACGTATCAGTGATCTTCGGAGACTCCTTGTCCCACGTGTGTAAAGGTGACAGTGTGTGCACCGTGTGGGTCTCTTAGGCTATATTTCACAGAATACTTGTTCACTGGGTTATGATTTGAGTTGGATGTCTCTATGAAATTGTGGTGTGTTAGTACCTCCTATGAATGCTCACAGTGACAGCGTGGGGTGTTTATTAGTACTTGGGAATACATCTTTAAGGTTTGCTTTTGCAGCCCTACGCGGTGAATTAGTGTTCGTTATCCTGCCAGAGAGTAATTCAGAATAGCATAGTGAAGTGCTTATATTTATATTCCTTTATGATAACATTGTTGAGAGTGTCCACTAGTGAAAGTATGATCCCTAGGCCTTGTTTCTAAGCATTGAAACACTGTTTCCAACAAGTTTTGTTACATGTTTGCTTGCTGCCATCTTTATTTCAGATTGCAATTACTACCTACAATCATCCATATTACTTGTATTTCACTATCTCTTCGCCGAACTAGTGCACCTATACATCTGACAAGTGTATTAGGTGTGTTGGGGACACAAGAGACTTCTTGTATCGTAATTGCAGGGTTGCTTGAGAGGGATATCTTTGACCTCTACCTCCCTGAGTTCGATAAACCTTGGGTGATTCACTTAAGGGAAACTTGCTGCTGTTCTACAAACCTCTGCTCTTGGAGGCCCAACACTGTCTACAGGAATAGAAGCGTGCGTAGACATCAAGATATTTTCTGGCGCCGTTGCCGGGGAGGTAAGGTAAAAGGTATTCACATCCTCCGACTACTAAGCTATTTCCTAGCACTGTTGCCGGTGTGTGAGTGCTCGAAGCTATTTCCTTTAGATCCTGCAATTGCATCTTTTTGTTTCTTGTTTTTATTTTTCACTAGTTAGGCATAATGGAAAATAACGGTGAGCTTTTTAATCTATTTCCTGAGTTAAGACATGAATTGTTGATGCGAAAATTAAAAAACCTATAGAACCTTATTTGCATGCTAGTAGCAATGTTATTAGTATGAACGCAATTACTGTTAATGCTATGGAGAAGTCTAAGCTTGGGGAAGCTAGTTTTTATGATCTTTTTAGCTTCCCATCTTTAGGGGAGAAAATTTGCTCTAATAATACTTTATCTCCCATATGCGATAACTCTAATGATGCTTGTGATATTTTAAATCCACCTACTGAAAGTATTCCTTTCAAGATACCCATGAAAATTATTGAACGTGTTGTGGATAACCGCTATGAAGGGGATGGAACTCTCCATCATGGAGATCATTTACTGTTTTTGCATGAATTATGCAGGTTATTCAAGTGTGCATGTATTGCTATGGATGAACTTAGGAAGAAACTATTCTCTATATCGCTGTCTGGTAAAGCGGCGCATTGGTACAAATTGCTGAAGAATGGGGATTCTCTTGATTGGAAGGATATTGTGCCTCTATTTTATTCTAAATTCTATCCTCCAAGTGAAATTCACAAAGACCGAAACCGCATATATAATTTTTGGCCTCATGATGGAGAGAGTATTGCCAAAACATGGGGGAGATTAAAGTCTTTAATGCTCAAATGCCCCATTCATGAGCTTCCTGGTAATATCATCATTGATAATTTCTATGCAAGACTTTCTTTTCAAGACAAAACCTTGCTGATACTACTTGTTCTGGATCATTCACGCGCAATAAAGAAGAGTTTAAACGGGACCTTCTTGATCGGATTCAGGAGAACGCTGAAGATTGGGAGAACAACAAAGGTAAAGAATCAGGTATAAACTATGAATATGAATGCATTAAGTCTTTCATTGAAACTGTTGATTTTCAAGAGCTTAGTGCTAAATATGGTCTTGATCCTCAAATTATGGTTGATTGCTATAGAGCCTTTGCTTCTCATATTAATGTTCCTAAAGAAAATTGGTACATGTATCATGAACCTTTTAAAGACACTTGTATGGAAAATGAAAATGTTGTTAATGATTGCAATAAACATGCCCAAACTTCTAAAAATACTATTTCTTATAAGCATGTTAATTTTTGTGGAATGCATAGACCTTGTGGAATTAATCAAATCGAAGATGAATATTGATCCATCATAGGAATGAAAAAACTAGAAAGTGGTCTAGGCTCTAGATGATCTTGGTAAAAAAGTTTGTGCCCTCTATCCTTTTATTTGTGAACTTTGCCATAGATTGGGTCATTTTAATTTTCAATGCTCCTCCAATGATAATTCGGACCCCATGAGCACTGCAAATTTGTATTGTGATGATGAAATCCTTCCTAATCAGCATGATGAACTTACTTTATTTTTGGGGTGTGAAGAGTTATCAAGAAAAATTTCTTTGTTACATATGAGTGATCTTGATATTGATAGTGTCCTGCATGGGTGTCTTTCTTATTGCATTAATAATTGCCATACAAATACTTACATACAAAATATTTTAGAAGATGACACTTTGCCAAAATATGATAGGACCGCTGTGTGTTTTAAACTTATTAATGAAAAGGAGGAATCCTCCCAAGTTTCTTCTATTGTTTCTGGAAATAAATCAGGTTCTGTGGAGAAGCCTCCCTTCAAGCCTCTTCCTCCTAAAGAAGGGAACAAGAAGAGGGAACGAAGAAGAAGAAGAAGAAGAAGAAGAAGAAGAAGAGGGGGAATAAAAAGAAAGAGGTAACGGCATATCCCCGCGTGTATGAGATAACGATAGGTAACCGTAAGTATGTTGCTCCTAATGATTATTATGATAATGAATCTGAGTACAATGATCTTCCTATGCACTTTACCTACATTAGTGATCATGATTTGAAAGAGCACACTACTTTTGATATTGAAAATCTCTGGGAAACTAATTCTGAAAATGATGATGTTAATAATTGCCATAGTATTAGTACTATCCATGCTTCTTCCCATAATGATATAGAAAGCTCTAAGCTTGGGGATGAGGTGTTTGAAAATCCTTTTGCTACTGATGATTATATGTTTGATACATCTCCTTCTAGTAACAATAATGGTAAGGTTACAGATGAATATAATGTGGAAGATAACTATTCTATTTCTTATGATGACACTATGCCTCGAACCTTTGACAATTATTATAAAGAATGCTATGACATAGGTTATAATTATCCTTATGAAACTTGTAATAGTTATGATGGGATTGCCAAAAACAATTCCCTTAGTATGCAACTTGTTTATCATGTTCAAATTCTTGATAATGATCCTGCTCCAATTACTATTAATGAGAAGAGTTCTTCTTATGCCAAAATTAATGATACTTTTATGCATATGAACCATGATAAGAATGTTTTAAGTGATGGTTATATTGTGGATTTCATCAATGATGCTACTGAAAGTTATTATGAGAGAGGGAAACATGGTCATATGCATCTTAATAATATTAAGTTTCCCCTCTTTATGTTGAGAATCTTGAAGTTGCGCTTGTGCTGCCTTTCTATGCTTGTTGCATTATGCTTACATGACTTGTTTATTTACAAGATCCCTTTTCATATGAAGTGGGTTAGGCTTAAATTTGTTTCATACTTGCTTTTTGATGCTCCCTTTGCTTCAACTCTCATCCTTATGTGAGCATCATTAAAATTGTTGAGCTCATCTTAATGGCTATAAAGAAAAGCGCTTATGGGAGACAACCCATTATTTTACTTCTGCACTTTTATTTTATATTTGAGTCTTGGAAGTTGTTACTACTGTAGCAACCTCTCCTTATCTTTATTTTATTGCATTGTTGTGCCAAGTAAAGTCTTTGATAGTAAGGTTGATACTAGATTTGGATTACTGCGCAGAAACAGATTTCTTGCTTTCACGAATTTGAGTAGCCCCCTCTGTAGGTAACTCAGAAAAATCTGCCAATTTACGTGCGTGATCCTCAGATATGTACGCAACTTTCATTCAATTTGAAATTTTTCATCTGAGCAAGTTAAGTGCCCCAGAAAAATTCGTCTTTACGGACTGTTCTGTTTTGACAGATTCTGCCTTTTATTTCGCATTGCCTGTTTTGCTATGTTTGATGGATTTCTTTGTTCCATTAACTTTCAGTAGCTTTGAGCAATGTTCAGAAGTGTTAACAATGATTATGTCACCTCTGAATATGTGAATTTTTGATTATGCACTAACCCTCTAATGAGTTTGTTTTGAGTTTGGTGTGGAGGAAGTTTTCAAGGGTCAAGAGAGAAGGATGATACAATATGATCAAGAAGAGTGAAAAGTCTAAGCTTGGGGATGCCACCATGGTTCATCCCTGCATATTTCAAAAAGACTCAAGGATCTAAGCTTGGGGATGCCCAAGGCATCCCCTTCTTCATCGACAACTTATCAGGTCACCTCTAATGAAACTATATTTTTATTCTGTCACATCTTATGTACTTTACTTGGAGCGTCTGTGTGTTTTTATTTTCGTTTTGTTATTTTCATTCACTGAATAAATTCATGCTTGTGTGGGAGAGAGATACGCTCCGCTCGTTCATATGAACATTGGTGTTCTTAGCTTTACTTTTAATGTTCATGGCGAAGGTTGAAACTGCTTCGTTCGTTGCTATTTGGTTGGAAACAGAAAATGCTTCATGTGGTAATTGGTATATTGTCTTGAATAATTTGATACTTGGCAATTGTTTTGCTCAATAGATCATTTTTAAGCTCTTGCATCATGTACTTTGCACCTATTAATGAAGAACTACCATAGAGCTTGTTGAAATTTGGTTTGCATGATTGGTCTCTCTAAAGTCTAGATATTTTCTGGTGAGGTGTTTGAACAACAAGGAAGACAGTGTAGAGTCTTATAATGCTTGCAATATGTTCTTATGTAAGTTTTGCTGTACCGGTTCATATTTGTGTTTGCTTCAAACAACCTTGCTAGCCAAAGCCTTGTATTGAGAGGGAATATTTCTCGTGCATCCAAATCCTTGAGCCAAAACCTATGCCATTTGCGTCCACCATACCTACCTACTGCATGTTATTTTTCTGCCATTCCAAGTAAATACTTCATGTGCTACCTTTAAACAATTCAAAAGTTATTATCTCTTATTTGTGTCAATGTTTTATAGCTCATGAGGAAGTATGTGGTGTTTTATCTTTCAATCTTGTTGGGCAGACTTTCACCAATGGACTAGTGGCTTCATCCGCTTATCCAATAATTTTGCAAAAAGAGCTGGCAGCATGGTTCCCAGCCCCCAATTAATTAACTTTCATTAATAATTCTCTTCACATGTTTTGCCCTGATTCATCAGTAAGCAACTTAATTTTGCAAATAGACACTCCTTCATGGTATGAGAATGTTGGAAGGCACTCGAGGATTCGGTTAGCCATGGCTTGAGAAAGAAAAAGGTTGGGAGAAGTGTCATCCATAAATAAAAAAAACTAAAGTACATGTGTAAACAAAAGAGAAGAGGGATGATCTACCTTGCTGGTAGAGATAACGTCCTTCATGGGAGCCGCTCTTTGAAAGTCTGTTTGATGAGGGGGTTAGAGTGCCCACTACCATTCGTTGACAACAACAAACACCTCTCAAAACTTTACTTTTTTGTTCTCTATATGATTTCAAAACTTGAAAAGCTCTAGCACATGATTTTATCCCTGCTTCCCTCTGCGAAGGGCCTTTCTTTTACTTTATGTTGAGTCAGTTTACCTACTTATTTTCTGTCTTAGAAGCAAACACTTGTGTCAACTGTGTGCATTGATTCCTACATACTTGCTTATTTGCATTCATCATATTACTTTGTGTTGACAATTATCCATGAGATATACATGTTGAAGTTGAAAGCAACCGCTGAAACTTATATCTTCCTTTGTGTTGCTTCAAAACTTTCTACTAAGAATCTATTGCTTTATGAGTTAACTCCTATGCAAGTCTTATTGATGCTTGTCTTGAAAGTACTATTCATGAAAAGTCTTTGCTATATGATTCAGTTGTTTAGTGATTATCTTTACCATTGCCTTGAGTCACTTCATTCATCTCATATGCTTTACAATAGTATTGATCAAGATTATGTAAGTAGCATGTCACTTAAGAAATTATCCTTGTTATTATTTACCTACTCGAGGGCGAGTAGGAACTAAGCTTGGGGATGCTTGATACGTCTCAAACGTATCTATAATTTCTTATGTTCCATGCTAGTTTTATAACAATACCTACATATTTTGCTCACACTTTATAATGATTTCATGCGTTTTCCGGAACTAACCTATTAACAAGATGACGAAGTGACAGTTCCTGTTTTCTTTTGTTTTTGGTTCCAGAAAGGCTGTTCGGGCAATATTCTCGGAATTCGACGAAACAAAGGCCAAATATCTTATTTTCCCCGGAAGGTTCCAGAACACCGAAGGAGAGTCGGAGGCGGGCAGCAGGAGACCCACACCATAAGGCGGTGTGGGTGGCCCCTGGCCGCGCCAGCCTATGGGGAGGGGGCCCCTGGCCCCTCCGACTCCGCCTCTTCGCCTATATAACCCCTCGTGACCTAGAAAGTCGATACCAATTGATGAAACTCCAGAAAGACTCCAGGGGCGCCGCTGCCATCGTGAAACTCCAATTCGGGGGACATAAGTCTCTGTTTCGGCACGCCGCCGGGACGGGGAATTTCCCCCAGAGTCATCTCCATCGACACCACCGCCATCTTCATCGCCGTTGCTGTCTCCTATGATGAGGAGGGAGTAGTTCTCCCCCGAGGCTGAGGGCTCTAACGGTAGCTATGTGGTTCATCTCTCTCTCCCATGTACTTCAATACAATGATCTCATGAGTTGCCTTACATGATTGAGATCCATATGATGAGCTTTGTAATCTAGATGTCGTTATGCTATTCAAGTGGATTTTACTTATGTGATCTCCGGAGATTCGTTGTCCCACGTGTGTAAAGGTGACAGTGTGTGCACCATGTGGGTCTCTTAGGCTATATTTCACAGAATACTTGTTCACTGGGTTATGATTTGAGTTGGATGTCTCTATGAAATTGTGGTGTGTTAGTACCTCCTATGAATGCTCACAGTGACAGCGTGGGGTGTTTATTAGTACTTGGGAATACATCTTTAAGGTTTGCTTTTGCAGCCCTACGCGGTGAATTAGTGTTCGTTATCCTGCCAGAGAGTAATTCAGAATAGCATAGTGAAGTGCTTATATTTATATTCCTTTATGATAACATTGTTGAGAGTGTCCACTAGTGAAAGTATGATCCCTAGGCCTTGTTTCTAAGCATTGAAACACTGTTTCCAACAAGTTCTGTTACATGTTTGTTTGCTGTCATCTTTATTTCAGATTGCAATTAATACTTACAATCATCCATATTACTTGTATTTCACTATCTCTTCGCTGAACTAGTGCACCTATACATCTGACAAGTGTATTAGATGTGTTGGGGACACAAGAGACTTCTTGTATCGTAATTGCAGGGTTGCTTGAGAGGGATATCTTTGACCTCTACCTCCCTGAGTTCAATAAACCTTGGGTGATTCACTTAAGGGAAACTTGTTGCTGTTCTACAAACCTCTGCTCTTGGAGGCCCAACACTGTCTACAGGAATTGAAGCGTGCGTAGACATCACTGTTCTACAAACCTCTGCTCTTGGAGGCCCAACATAGAAGCGTGCGTAGACATCAAGCTATTTTCTGGCGCCGTTGCCGGGGAGGTAAGGTAAAAGGTATTCACATCCTCCGACTACTAAGCTATTTCCTAGCACTGTTGCCGGTGTGTGAGTGCTCGAAGCTATTTCCTTTAGATCCTGCAATTGCATCTTTTTGTTTCTTGTTTTTATTTTCACTTGTTAGGCTTAATGGAAAACAACAAAAATATTAGAGATCTTTATAGTATTTATCTTGAGTTAGGACATGAGGTGTTTGAAGAGAAAATTAAAAAACCTATGGAACTTTATATGCATGCTAATGGCAATATTATTAGTATGAATGCTTTGAACACCATTGTTGCTAATGCTATGGAAAATTCTAAGCTTGGGGAAGTTGGTTGTGATATTTTTAGTCCCCCAAGTTTTGAGGAATTTTTTTTTGATGATACTTTGCCTCCCATTTATGATGATTATAATGATAGTGGTATTTTGGTGCTACCTACTATGGAGGATAAAGTTTATTATGATTATACCATGCCTGCAATTTATGATGATTACAATGATGGTTGTGATAGTTTTACTCCCACTATTACTAATAAAATTGATTATGTTTATGTGGAGAGTAATGATACTTTTATGTATGTAGCTCATGATAAGAATGTTTCATGTGATAGTTATATTGTTGAGTTTGTTCATGATGCTACTGAAAATCTTTATGAGAGAGGACAATATGGTTGTACGGATTTTCATGTTACTAAAACACCTCTCTTTTTGCTGAAAATCTTGAAGTTGCGCTTGTCTTGTTTTCCTATGCTTATTGCATTATGCTTACATGACTTGTTTATTTACAAGATTCCTTTTCATAGGAAGTGGGTTAGACTTAAAAGTGTTTCTTATTTGTTTTTGATGCTCTCTTTTGCTTCAACTCTTATTTCTTGAGAGAGCATCATTAAAATTACTGAGCTCATCTTAATGGCTATAAAGAAAGCACTTCTTAGGAGATAACTCATGTTTTTATTTTGCTACTGTTTTGTTGTGTCTTGGAAGTTTTTACTACTGTAGAAACCTCTTCTTATCTTTATTTTATTGCATTGTTGTGCCAAGTAAAGTCTCTAATAGAAAGTTGATGCTAGATTTGGATTTCTGCGCAGAAACAGATTTTTTAACTGTCACGAATTTGAGCTGTTCTTTCTGTAGGAGAATCTAAAAATTCTGTAAAAATTCATGAGTAATCCTCAGATATGTACGCAACTTTCATTAGTTTTGAGTTTTCTGATTTGAGCAAGTTAAGTGCCTCGAAAAAATTCGTCTTTACAGACTGTTCTGTTTTGACAGATTCTGCCTTTTATTTCGCATTGCCTCTTTTACTATGTTTGAGTGGATTTCTTTGCTCCATTAAATTTCAGTAGCCTTGGGTAATGTCCAGAAGTGTTGGGAATGATTGTGTCCTTGCTGAACATGTGAATTTTTTTTATTATGCACTAACCTTCTAATGAAGTTTCTGAGAAGTTTCGTGTGGCAGAAGTTTTTAATGGTCAAGAGAGGAGGATGATATGATATGATCAAAAAGAGTGATAAGTATAAGCTTGGGGATGCCCCCGTGGTTCATCCCTGCATATTTCAAGAAGACTCAAGCATCTAAGCTTGGGGATGCCCAAGGCATCCCCTTCTTCATCAACAACTTATCAGGTCACCTCTAGTGAAACTATATTTTTATTCGGTCACATCTTATGTGCTTTACTTGGAGCGTCTGTGTGTTTTTATTTTCGTTTTGTTATGTTAGTTCTCTGAATAAATCGGATCCTATCATGCTTGTGTGGGAGAGAGACACGCTCCGCTTTTTCATATGAACACCGGTGTTCTTCGTTTTACTTTTAATGTTCATGGCAGAAGTTAAAAGCTGCTGCATTTATTGCTATTTGGTTGGAAACAGAAAATGCTTCATGTGGTAATTGGTATATGGTCTTGAATAATTTGATACTTGGCAATTGTTTTGAGCTCTCAAGTAGATCATGTTTAAGCTCTTGCATCATGTAGTTTAAACCTATTAGTGGAGAACTACCGTAGAGCTTGTTGAAATTTGGTTTGCATGATTGGTCTCTCTAAAGTCTAGATATTTTCTGGTAAAAGTGTTTGAACAACAAGGAAGACAGTGTAGAGTCTTATAATGCTTGCAATATGTTCTTATGTAAGTTTTGTCTGTCGGTTCATACTTGTGTTTGCTTCAAACAACCTTGCTAGCCAAAGCCTTGTACTGAGAGGGAATGCTTCTCGTGCATCCAAAACCTTGAGCCAAAACTTATGCCATTTGTGTCCACCATAACTACCTATCATGTGGTATTTTTCTGCCATTCCAAGTAAATTGCTTGTGTGCTACCTTTAAAAAATTTCATTCCTTGTCTTTGCAATAC
Organism: Lolium perenne; assembly: GCF_019359855.2. Lineage (NCBI taxonomy): Eukaryota > Viridiplantae > Streptophyta > Magnoliopsida > Poales > Poaceae > Lolium > Lolium perenne. Next base: position 197,777,930 of record NC_067245.2, read on the forward strand.
ATAGCTCATGGGAAAGTAGCCTAAAAACTATTGTGGTGATGAATATGTCGCTTATGTATCTTATTTCTTATAAGTTGCTTGTTGAGCGGTAACCATGTTTCTGGGGACGCCATCAACCTATCACACCTTTGTTGAATATCATGTGAGTTGCTATGCATGTTCGTCTTGTCTGAAGTAAGGGAGATTTGTCATGATTAAATGGTTTGAGTATGCATATTGTTAGAGAAGAACATTGAGCCGCCAACCAAAGCCATGTATCATGGTGGAAGTTTCAGCTTGGACATTAATCCTCAAATCTCTTATGAGAATATTATCTGTTGTTGAATGCTTAAACATTAAAGAGGAGTCCATTATCTATTTTCTATGTTGTCCCGGTATGGATGTCCTCAAGTTGAGATCTATCAAAATCGAGAAATCAAATGCGATTTATCTCCTTGGACCTTTGTATAGGTGGCATAGAGGTACCCCTTTGTGACACTTGGTTGAAACATATGTAATGCAATGATAATCCATGAAAATCTGAGCTAATTAGGACAATGTGCGAGCACTATTGGTATTCGATGCATGAGGCTTGCAACTTATAGGATGTTTTATGCATAACACATATGAATTATTACTACCGTTGACAAAATTGTTTCCATGTTTTCAAAATAAAAAGCTCTAGCACAAAGAGTAATCCCTGCTTCCCTCTGTGAAGGGCCTTTCTTTTACTTTATGTTGAGTCAGTTTACCTACTTCTTTCTATCTTAGAAGCAAACACTTGTGTCAACTATGTGCATTGATTCCTACATACTTGCTTATTTGCACTCATCATATTACTTTGTGTTGACAATTATCCATGAGATATACATGTTGAAGTTGAAAGCAACTGCTGAAACTTATATCTTCCTTTGTATTGCTTCAAAACCTTCTATTAAGAATTTATTGCTTTATGAGTTAACTCTTATGCAAGACTTTTTGATGCTTGTCTTGAAAGTACTATTCATGAAAAGTCTTTGCTATATGATTCAGTCGTTTAGTCCTTATCTTTACCATTGGTTTGAATCACTTCATTCATCTCATATGCTTTACAATAGTATTGATCAAGATTATGATAGTAGCATGTCACTTCAGAAATTATCCTTATTATCGTTTACCTACTCGAGGGCGAGTAGGAACTAAGCTTGGGGATGCTTGATACGTCTCAAACGTATCTATAATTTCTTATGTTCCATGCTAGTTTTATGACAATACTCACATGTTTTATATACACTTTATATCGTTTTTATGCATTTTCCAGAACTAACCTATTAACAAGATGCCGAAGCGCCAGTTCCTGTTTTCTGCTGTTTTTGGTTTTAGAAATCTTACACAGGAAATATTCTCGGAATTGGACGAAACAAAAGGCCACGTTCATATTTTTCCAGGGGCTTCACGGAGTCCGAAGGAGAGACGAAGGGGGGCCACGAGGTGCCCACACCCTAGGGGGGCGCGGGCCACCCCTTTGCCACGCCGCCAGGTGGGGACCCCACCTCGGGACTCCACCGACATTGCCCTTTCGCCTATATAAAGCTCCGTTTCCGAAAACCCTACCACAATCGATGATATTCCACGAAGAGTTCCGTAGCCGCCTGATGACCCACAAGTATAGGGGATCGCAACAGTCTTCGAGGGAAGTAAAACCCAATTTATTGATTCGACACAAGGGGAGACAAAGAACACTTGGAAGCCTTAACAACGGAGTTGTCAATTCAGTTGCACCTGGAAACAGACTTGCTCGCAAGAGTTTATCAGTAGTAACAGTTTTATAGCAAGAGTAGTGAAATAACAAAGAAAGAGTAACAGAGACAGCAGTAGTGATTTTAGTAAACAGCAGGATTAAAATACTGTAGGCACGGGGACGGATGACGGGCGTTGCATGGATGAGAGAAACTCATGTAACAATCATAGCAGGGCATTTGCAGATAATAATAAAACGGTGTCCAAGTACAAAGCAATCAATAGGCATGTGTTCCATATATAGTCGTGCGTGCTCGCAATGAGAAACTTGCACAACATCTTTTGTCCTACCAGCCGGTGGCAGCCGGGCCTCAAGGGAAACTACTGGATATTAAGGTACTCCTTTTAATAAAGTACCGGAGCAAAGCATTAACACTCCGTGAACACATGTGATCCTCACATCACTACCATTCCCTCCGGTTGTCCCGATTTCTGTCACTTCGGGGCCATCGGTTCCGGACAGCGACATGTGTATACAACTTATAGGTAAGACCATAAACAATGAATATCATGATGAAACAATAACATGTTCAGATCTGAGATCATGGCACTCGGGCCCTAGTGACAAGCATTAAGCATAACAAGTTGCAACAATATCATCAAAGTACCAATAACGGACACTAGGCACTATGCTCTAACAATCTTATGCTATTACATGACCAATCTCATCCAATCCCTACCATCCCCTTCGGCCTACAGCGGGGGAATTACTCACACATGGATGGGGGAAACATGGCTGGTTGATGTAGAGGCGTTGGCGGTGATGATCTCCTCCAATTCCCCGTCCCGGCGGAGTGCCAGAACGGAGACTTCTGGCTCCCACGACGGAGTTTCGCGATGTGGCGGCGTTCTGGAGGGTTTCTGACGACTTCGACTTCTCTCCGTGCGTTTTTAGGTCGAGGCCGATAAGTAGTCCGAAGGAGGGCGTCGGGGGCCGGCCGAGGGGGCCACACCACAGGGCCGCGCGGGCCCCCCTGGGCCGCGCCGCCCTATGGTGTGGGGCCCTCGGGCCTCCACCTTAATTGTCCTTCTGGCTCCGTCATTATTCTGGGAAAATAGGGCCTTCTGCATAAATTCCGAGGATTTTCCCGAAAGTTGGATTTCTGCACAAAAACGAGACACTGAGCAGTTCTGCTGAAAACAGCGTTAGTCCGTGTTAGTTGCATCCAAAATACACAAATTAGAGGCAAAACAATAGCAAAAGTGTTCGGGAAAGTAGATACGTTTTGGACGTATCAACTCCCCCCAAGCTTAGCTTATTGCTTGTCCTCAAGCAATTCAGTTAACAACTGAGCGATAAAAGAACTTTCACGAACATATTTGCTCATATGATGTATATATTCTCATGCTATGGCTAATACTTAAGCAGTTCATAATGAGATACATGCAAATAAGATCATCTAACAGCTATGTCAATCATGAAGAGGTACCAACAATTAATAATAAGCATCATGAATCATGTATATAAGCAGGATTGCAATGTTCATAAGAGAGTATGATAAAGTGGTATCTCGCTTGCCTGTATTTGATTGGCAAAACATAAATGCCCGGGCACCTCTGGAGTTCATAGAAAGACTAGAAGTAGTGATTGTCAAAAGATAAATGCATCAAAGTTATACCACAATCAATCATATTTTGAGACAAGCATATTATACTAAGAATGACAGTTGTGCTCTCAAGATAGTGCTCAAAGAAATAATGGAGACACAACATAAAAGTAAAAGATTGACCCTTCGCAGAGGGAAGCAGGGATTAACATGCGCTAGAGCTTTTCATTTTTGAAATCAGGAGTAAAATTATTTTGAGAGGTGTTTGTTGTTGTCAACGAATGGTAATGGGTACACTAATTACCTCGCCAACCGGACTTTCAAGAGCGGCTCCCATGAATTATTGCATATTTATTTGGCACTCCTTCCAACCTTTCTTGCACAAACCATGGCTAACCGAATCCTCGGGTGCCTGCCAACAATCTCATACCATGAAGGAGTGCCTTTTTATTTTAGTTTTATTATGATGATGACACTCCCCCAACCTTTGCTTACACAAGCCATGGCTAACCGAATCCTTCGGTGCCGTCCAACAATCACCAACCATGGAGGAGTGTCTATTTAAGTTAATTAATTCGGGATCGGGAATCCCATTGCCACTCTTTTTGCAAAATTATTGGATAAGCGGATGTGCCACTAGTCCATATGAGAGTCCGTCAAAAGTAAATGACAAGGTTGAAAGCTAAACACCACATACTTCCTCATGAGCTATGAAACATAAACACAAATTGAGAAGCATTTTGAAGGTTTTAAAGGTAGCGCATGAGAATTTACTTGGAATGGTTTGAAATGCCATGTATAGGTATTTATGGTGGACACTCTGGAATAACTTGGTTTTCATGTGTTTGGAAGCACGAGCAGCGTTCCCGCTCAGTACAAGTGAAGGCTAGCAATAGACTAGGGAGCGACAAATCAAGAGAGCAGTAACTGTCATAATCATGCTTGCGGCAAAATAAATTAACGGAGGCATAAAAATGATACAAGAACTCTGAAGCAATATAAATCATCGAGGCTTAATTGACTTTTTGTTCAGTCATATGCATGCGTGAGCATGTGCCAAGTCGATATAAATGAATTATTCCGAGGAGGATACCACAATGCCATACTTACTTATGAATAAAACAATGCAAACAAACATACATGACATGCTACTCATATTAATAAATTGGAGCTAAACATGAGAGATCATGAACTACTAGACTTTCTCAAATAACATATACCTCACATGAACCAACTAAGCATGCTCACATGGATTAGTATATGTACAAAAATGAAAGCAAATAGAGTTCATACCAGCCTCTCACCACAATCAGATTGTCGTAGATCGTCATTATTGCCTTTTCACTTGTGTAGCTTGGATAATATGAAATGAAAACCACGCTCCAGCCACCGAATACCATTGAACTCATAAAGAACTTTACAAACCAGAGAAGAACAGCAAATATTTTTGGTGTTTTCGAATTGCAAATAAGAACAAGAGGGAACAAACAAACAAAGTAAAATCTTTTTGGGTTTTCTTATAGCAAACTAGCAATAGCAAATAAAGCGAAACAAATGCAAGAAACCAAAGCAAACAAATGGTGAAGAGAAACAACAGAAATATTTTTGGTCTTTTCGTGTTTTGGGAAGGAAACAAAGCGAAATCAAGAAATAGCAAACTAAAAGAAACACAGAAAAGCGAGATGGCGGAAATCTGCCAAAACCTGACAGCAGTACAGAAATCGATTTTAACAAAAATCTTACGTTGCTCAGATCGAAAAGTGTTCAACTAATGAAAGTTAGATAACAACCTGGGGAACCTGCACAAAAATTTGTAGCTCAAAATGACGCTCTGGCTATTTTTGACGATTTTTACAGTAACGTTCCAGAATCTGTTTTCAGGCACCATTTCCCCAAATATCATCTTCCTCTCATTAGAAAACCACTCAAACGAACAAAACAAGTATGTACAAGTATCCAGCAACCATAATATGCAAAGAATGAGTGATGCCGGTATACCTCCCCCCAAGCTTAGGCTTTTGGCCTAAGTGGAGTTCAATCCCATCGATCCCATGAAGTAGTGTCTCCGTAATATGAAGATGGGTCGTATTCCGGGTATGTGCTAGAAGAAGCACCCGGATATGTGACGGTGTGGTCGTAGGAGGTCCCGACGTCCTCGGAGTCATGTTGCTGGTGGAAGTCTTTTATCTTCAAATGTTCATCCACCTCCTCCTTAGTGCACGACCATGACTGCCTGTCAATACTCAACAAACCAGGTTGGGGAAGAGGGATTTCCTTCTCCTCCCCGTCAGAAAACAACATTCTATACACCATACTATCTAAAGTAGAGTCAGTAGTAACAAAATGATGACTCTTCATAGCAGTAATATCGAGTCTCCTAGGGGCCAATGGCACATCATTAGGATCAATAGGAAGATTAAGAAAAGTTAAAACACGCAGTGCGATGGTTCCTCCAAAAATAGGCCCCCTGGTAGTCAGGCGGCGAGCAATAAGAGCACCAAGGTGATAGGAGGTTTGACCAGTAAGTGCAATATTCAGGAAAGCAAGATGGTAGCTAGAGATATTACTAGTGTTCTCCCTACCAAGAATGCTAGTAGCAATGTAGTATGCAAAATACTTAATGGCGGGGAGTTGAATGTTCCTTATCTTGCCCCGCTGAATGGTGCGACAATCATCGTCGGTGATCCCGCGGTAGAGCTCCAGCAAGTCCCGGGGGTTGTCATCAATCCTACTTGCTGTACCTACAGGGGCAATATCCAAGGCACAACAAAAATCCTTCAATGGCATAGTCACAGTATTACCATAGATTCTGAATGCAACCGTTGGCTCATAGTGTTTGTTGTTGAACTGGAAACTCTCGACGAAGATTTTGGTGAGCAAGTAGTATTGCTCCCTTTCATCGCCCATATAAGTGGTTAACCCTGCCCTGTTGATAAGGGTTAAGAAATCCTCCAGTATCCCTGCATTCCTTAGAAAATCATAACATGGAAAAGTAGAAGCATTAGGAGGACCGTTGTCCTCTTCAGGCGCGAAGCTAGGCGCGAGGATGTCTTCATTGTATGATTGCCTAATCCGAGTGGCGGCCCTAGAAGGCCTCCCGGTGCTAGTTGTCCCCTTCTTGAACAACTCTCCAAAGCTAAACTTCTTCATAGCTTCTCTGAAATTTTCAACAAATGACATAAAAATTTGGTTTGGTGACATATAATTGAGGGAAACTACCAAAGGAACTTGCTAGAGTACTAATCATGCATCAAAACTAGTTTCTACCACTTAGAACAAGCATGCAAGCTCACTAAACATGTTACCTACAGCAGCAAAATATTCAAGATATACTCAACCAAACGAAATTCTACTTGGATGGGTGGAGGAGTCACATACCGAAGAGCAAATGTGCCAAATTTCAGACAGAAATCTGGGCTGAGCAAAGAGATCGAGAAATCTGGAGCTCTGGAGCAAAAACGCGAGTGAGAGGAACTTGGTGTCGATTTTTTCGGGAGAGAGAAGAGTCTGGGAGGAAGAGATGGCAAAGTGGGGCAGAGTGGGGCCCACACTACATGGTGGCGCGGCCACCTCCTTGGCCGCGTCGGCCTGTGGTCTGGCGCCCTCTGGTGCCACACAGGTCATCCTCTGGTGCTCCCAGGTGCCTCGTCGAAAAATAGGACCAACGGTATAATTTTTGTGAATTTTTGAAAACTTTGAAAAACGCACATTTCTGGGTATTTAGTTTATTAATACTGGCCAGGAAAAATTTTGAAATCTTCAAATAACTAAAGAACTTTGCAAATTAAAAGTGCTACAGCAACTAGAGCAAATGGAGGAAGAAAGAGATGTTGTTTACCTCCTCTATGCATATGAAAAGTATCCGTTAACAAGGTTGATCAAGTCTTGTCACCAAATAACTTTTTCATAGCATAAGAAGAAATAAACCTCAAATCAATCATGTTACCTTGAATTGTATTGATATGGATCCAATCACGAGAGTTTGATATTCTTCTTTAGGCTCATATATAGGACAATCAATAGTTCCCACTTTGATAGTTCTCACATTAGAAATAGTATTAACTCCACACGCTTTCTCAATCCTCTTGGGAAAATAAACGGTATGCTCCCTATCATCAACATTGAAAGTAACCTTTCCTTTGTTGCAATCAATAACAGCCCCTGCGGTGTTAAGAAAAGGTCTCCCAAGAATAATAGACATATTATCATCTTCAGGCATTTCCAACACAACAAAATCAGTTAATATCAAGCAGTTAGTAGTAACTTGAACAGAACATTCTCACATATACCAACAGGAATAGCAGTAGATTTATCAGCCATTTGCAAAGATATATCAGTAGGTATCAACTTATCTAAGTAAAGTCTCTTATAAAGAGAAAAAGGCATAACACTAACACCGGCTCCCAAATCACATAGAGCAGTTTTAACATAATTATTCTTGATAGAACAAGGAATAGTAGGTATACCTGGGTCGCCCAACTTCTTTGGAATTTTGCCATTGAAAGAGTAATTAGCAAGCATAGTGGAAATTTCCTCATTGGGGATTTTCCTTTTGTTAGTAACAATATCTTTCATATACTTTGAATAAGGAGGCAATTTAATAGCATCAGTCAAAGGGATTTGCAAGAATAAAGGTTTCATCCAATCGCAAAATTTATTATAGTGTTCTTCTTCCTTTGATTTTAGTTTCTTAGCAGGAAAAGGCATTTGCTTTTGCACCCAAGGTTCTCTTTCATTACCATGTTTCTCAGCAATAAAGTCTTCTTTAGTGTACTTTTTATTTTTAGCATGCTTTTCGTGTTCTTCTTCAACCTCTTCTTTATCAGAGTATCATTCTTATCATTATCATTATCATTATCATGTTCATTACCACTTTCGCTTCAAGCATCGAAATAGAAATACTATTAGGATCATTAACGAGGTTCAGAGGATTCTACAACATTTTTATGTTTCTTCTTCTTTTTCTTCCTAGAATGAGCACTAGGTTCAATGCGTTGAGAATCTTGTTCAATTCTTTTGGGATGCCCTTCAGGATATAGAGGATCCTGGGTAGAAACACCACCTCTAGTTGTTACTTCATAAGCATGTTTCTCTTTAGAATTATTCCGTAACAAGTAATTTTGCACTTTAGTGAGTTGATCAATTTGAGTTTGAATCATTTGAAAATGTTTAACAAGCATCTTAACATCATTGGAGGTTCTCTCCACAATATCATGCAATTCACTAATAGCTTGAGAATTTTCCATTAAATGATTCTCTACTCTCATATTAAAATTTTCTTGCTTAACAATATAATTATCAAACTCATCTAAGCATTGTGCAGGAGGTTTCGAATACGGAATATCTTCCCTAGTAAAGCGTTGAAGGGAGTTTACCTCAATCATAGACGAAGGGGGAATTATCTCACATATATCTTCAATAGGAGGTAGATTCTTCACATCTTGATTTAATACCTTTCTCCTTGAGAGACTTCTTGGCTTCCCTCATATCTTCATCATTCAATTTAATTAAACCCCGCTTCTTCAATATTGGAGTTGGAGTCGGTTCAGCGTAGTCCATTCATCATGATTCCTGCTTATTTTAGCCAATAATTCTTCAAATATTGCCCTGAGTTCTTTCCTGAAAACACAACCAAGACAACTATCCAGGTATGCCCTAGACTCAATGGTTAGTCCACTATAAAATATATCAAGTAAATCATGCTTTTCCAAATCATGCTCAAAGCCGAGCTCTAATAAGAGAGCAAAATCTCGACCAAGCCTCAGGCAATTTCTCTTCATCTTCCTGATTAAAATTATAAATTCTCTGCAAAGCAACATGTTGAGCACTAGCAGGAAAGTATTTGCGGAAGAAAACATCAAGCAATTCTTTCGGACTTTTAATAGAGTTTGGTGGCAAATTATTATACCAAGTTTTAGCGTCATCCTTTAATGAGAATGGAAATATTTTAGCAACAAAGTAAGTACGCATCTTAACATCATCAGAAAACAAGCTACTCAGAGTAGATAACTCAGTCATGTGTTCAACAGCACTTTCTTTTTCAGTACCACAAAAGGGTGTTTTCTCAACAATAGCTATATGAGATAGATCAAGAGAAAAATCATAATCTTTATCCCTAATGTTTATAGGAGATGTGGCAAACTTAGGATCAGAGACAGCTTTATATCTAACGGCATGTTCGCAAGCAACTTTTTAATTTTTCTTGCATCAGTAGTAGCATTGCATTTTTCAATAAAATCATCATTAAGCTCCACATAATCTTCCTCAGATCATCACTAAAATAACCAAGTTCGGGTGAACTAACGGGTGTAGTAGCATTAGGAGTTTCAAGATTTTCAATTTGTCTAGACCTAGCAATTGTAGCATCTAGAAAAGATCCCAATGAACCACTATCATCAAGCACAGCAGAAACATTATCAATATTATGAGAGTGTTCAGATTCAGCAGATGTACCCGCATGCGAAGCATGTGGCGGTGAAACAAGTTTATCAATCACAGATGGTGAATCAAGTGTAGCGGAGGTATTCAGAATTGTACCTTTTCTTGTAGTGGATGGTAATATGGCAATCTTAGTATCGCGAGGTTTACCCATGATGGAGAATTTGCAGCGAACAATAATAATCCAAGTGAACTTCCAAATAAAGCTATGCTCCCCGGCAACGGCGCCTTAAAATAGTCTTGATGACCCACAAGTATAGGGGATCGCAATAGTCTTCGAGGGAAGTAAAACCCAATTTATTGATTCGACACAAGGGGAGACAAAGAACACTTGGAAGCCTTAACAACGGAGTTGTCAATTCGATTGCACTGGAAACAGACTTGCTCGCAAGAGTTTATCAAGAGGTAATGCTTTATAGCGATGCGATAGTGAAATAACAGCAGAGTAACAGAGACAAGCAGAGTGATTTTAGTAAACAGCAGGATTAAAATACTGTAGGCACGGGGACGGATGACGGGCGTTGCATGGATGAGAGAAACTCATGTAACAATCATAGCAGGGCATTTGCAGATAATAATAAAACGGTGTCCAAGTACAAAGCAATCAATAGGCATGTGTTCCATATATAGTCGTGCGTGCTCGCAATGAGAAACTTGCACAACATCTTTTGTCCTACCAGCCGGTGGCAGCCGGGCCTCAAGGGAAACTACTGGATATTAAGGTACTCCTTTTAATAAAGTACCGGAGCAAAGCATTAACACTCCGTGAACACATGTGATCCTCACATCACTACCATTCCCTCCGGTTGTCCCGATTTCTGTCACTTCGGGGCCATCGGTTCCGGACAGCGACATGTGTATACAACTTATAGGTAAGACCATAAACAATGAATATCATGATGAAACAATAACATGTTCAGATCTGAGATCATGGCACTCGGGCCCTAGTGACAAGCATTAAGCATAACAAGTTGCAACAATATCATCAAAGTACCAATAACGGACACTAGGCACTATGCCCTAACAATCTTATGCTATTACATGACCAATCTCATCCAATCCCTACCATCCCCTTCGGCCTACAGCGGGGGAATTACTCACACATGGATGGGGGAAACATGGCTGGTTGATGTAGAGGCGTTGGCGGTGATGGCGGTGATGATCTCCTCCAATTCCCCGTCCCGGCGGAGTGCCAGAACGGAGACTTCTGGCTCCCACGACGGAGTTTCGCGATGTGGCGGCGTTCTGGAGGGTTTCTGACGACTTCGACTTCTCTCCGTGCGTTTTTAGGTCGAGGCCGATAAGTAGTCCGAAGGAGGGCGTCGGGGGCCGGCCGAGGGGGCCACACCACAGGGCCGCGCGGGCCCCCCTGGGCCGCGCCGCCCTATGGTGTGGGGCCCTCGGGCCTCCACCTTAATTGTCCTTCTGGCTCCGTCATTATTCTGGGAAAATAGGGCCTTCTGCATAAATTCCGAGGATTTTCCCGAAAGTTGGATTTCTGCACAAAAACGAGACACCAGAGCAGTTCTGCTGAAAACAGCGTTAGTCCGTGTTAGTTGCATCCAAAATACATAAATTAGAGGCAAAACAATAGCAAAAGTGTTCGGGAAAGTAGATACGTTTTGGACGTATCACCGCCGCCATCGCGAAGACAAGTTTCGGGGGATAGAATCTCTGTTCCGGCATGCCGCCGGGACGGGGAATTGCCCCCGGAGTCATCTCCATCGACACCACCACCATCTTCATCGCCGTTGCTGACTCCCATGATGAGGAGGGAGTAGTTCTCCCCCGAGGCTAAGGGCTCTACCGGTAGCTATGTGGTTCATCTCTCTCTCCCATGGTGTGATCTTTATGTGATCATGAGCTTTGTATCACTATTAATCTATGTGTTACTCTAGTGATGTTATTAAAGTAGTCTATTCCTCCTCCATGATGTAAAGTTGACAATGTGTGCATCATGTAGTACTTGGCGTAGGTTATGATTGTAATCTCTTGTAGATTATGAAGTTAACTATTACTATGATAGTATTGATGTGATCTATTCCCCCCTTTCATAGCTATTGGTGACAGTGTGTACGCTATGTTAGTACTCGGTCTAAATTGCAACGGTCTATTATGCACTCTAGAGGTTAATTTAATATGAACTCCGGACGTTGTGGAGCTTGTTTACTCCGGCTTGAGGTGTGCTTTTGTAGCCCTACATAATGAATGATGTTTGTTATCCAACAAGAGAGTGCTTAAGAGTAGCATTTATTTATTCAGTTATGTGATCATTTTTGAGAGTGTCCACTAGTGAAAGTATGATCCCTATGCCTTGTTTCTAAGTATTGAAACACCGTTTTCAACAAGTTCTGCTACATGTTCGCTTGCTGCCATTTTTATTTCAGATTGCAATTACTACTTACAATCATCCATATTACTTGTATTTCACTATCTCTTCGCCGAACTAGTGCACCTATACATCTGACAAGTGTATTAGGTGTGTTGGGGACACAAGAGACTTCTTGTATCTTAAATGCATGGTTGCTTGAGAGGGATATCTTTGACCTCTACCTCCCTGAGTTCGATAAACCTTGGGTGATTTACTTAAGGAAAACTTGCTACTGTTCTACAAACCTCTGCTGTTGAAGGCCCAACACTGTCTACAGGAATAGAAGCGTGTGTAGACATCAACGTACCAGTTTCACATCCCGCGGTGAAGGATCGCTACATCCTCCTAGAGATCTAGTATACGATCATAGTTGTGTTACAGCGAGCCGCCGCAGGCTGAGGGAGTTATGTATGTCCAATCTGATCGTCGGCCGAGGTTGAAGTAGATGAGATGACAAGCAACAGTTTTGCAGATTCCATTTGCTACGTAAGAGGGCAGTGCATAAATCATGGAGAACGTAGTCACGCTCCTGCGCTGCTGGCGAGCCCTTCTGTGTCAGGCTCCCTCCGCCTGCGGCGGCTCCCTGTAACACAACTATGATCATATACTGGATTCTGCAGGATGTAGCGATCCTCCACCGCGGGGCCGTGAACTTGGGTACGTCATGTGCCAATCTCGCTCTTGGATTCTCCTCGCCGCCTTCTTCCCAAAAACCAAGTCCATAATATGGGCATTGTCGAGTTCACCCCTCGTCACTCATACTCTTGATGTCGGAGTTGGTGGGATGTGTGTATTCTAGGCAAGTTTGTCATGTGTGTTTGCATGGTCTGGAAATGGCAACCATGAATCCTATGAATGATACATTGAAAGTCTAATGATTAGCTTTTGCGAGAGTAATCAGTGTGAGTGAATGTGCGGGTGGGTGGTGTTCTGTGACACCCGTTGTTCGCAACGCTCGATGTCCTTTCTTGTAACAAAATTTTATCCTTTTATAAAAAATAGTATGCAATTATGTACCTCAAAAAAGAATTCTTTTTCCATGGTACCCTTAAGCATATGTAGTATTTTTTATGACCTACTCGTTCCATTCCATAGTTTTTTTATCGTAGATTTAGATTTTTTTTGTTATATTCATCGCAATAGAGGAGAAGGTCAAGACGACCGGTTGACCCAGTTTATGAGGAAAACCGGGAACAAAAACCATACAAAATGACCCCATTTTTGAGGAAAAAAGGGTAAAAAACCGCACAAACAACAGAGCCTCGTCGCCCACACGACACAAAGCCACCATTGCACAAACAAACACATTCGTGCCCGGAGCCGCCACTCCGGCTTCCCCTGCTCGGTTACGAGCCGCAACGCCGCACAGACTAGACGCCTCGTAGCCCAGGCTACACTAGACGGCCATCCGCAGACCACGAACGTCGCGCCAAAAGATCCGGGGCCGCCGCCCCGATATGCCAGCCAGGCCGACCATCCGATCGAGCCGACCAGGCCGACGGACTCGCTACCCACGTAGCACGAGCACGCCACCCTTGCCTTGTTAAACCACAACCACACTCCATGTGCCTGTAGTTGCAAGGCCGTTCGAGGCTGCCGCCTCGACGCACCATCCACCGTCCGGAGCCACTGCCCCGGCGTCCACCATCTTCGGCCGCAAGGCAACCATGCCTAGTTGATGCAAACCTACCACATCACAAGTGTCGAGGCCTCCAAAGGCGGTGCCTTCAAGAAGGTAGCGACATAGATGTCGCTGTCGCCCGCTCACGGGGAGCTCAGGTTTTAACAAGGAGAACACCAGACACCCGCGACAGCATGAGATGTAGCTCACGAAGACGCCTTCAAGAAGGAGTACAGCTCTCGTGGGCACCGTCGTCATCGGCACCTACTCAGGATAGGTGCAAGGCTTTCGCCTGACATGCCATCTCCGCCATCGAGCTCTCTTGAAGCTCGGGTTGAAGGAGCGCAGGCAACATAGCATGTGACCTTGCCGCCGACCACCAGACGCCCACACCCGACGCAGCAGCCAAAACCAGGACCACACTCCGCTTCAAACAACTGCTGGAGCACCAGATCGGGACGGGAGCCGTCAAAGATCTGGTCCTAGCCGCGGCGCCATCGAGGAGCCGCGCCATGGGCCCGCAAAGGCCCAGATCGGCCGCCCGCAGCGACCCCGACGCCTCCACCGTGCCAGGGATGAGGACCCCTGGGCGCCAGCGCGCTTGCGCGTCTACGCGCAGAACCAGAGCCGCGCTCAACCACCGCCGGACGCATCCGCCGCATCCCAAGGCTGCTCCCCGGCACCCGATCTGAGGCCGCCGCTCGCTTGAGCGCGACCGAGCCACCACGACGCTCGCTTGAGCGCCGCCGGCCCCAACCGCACCGACGCTCGCTGAGCGCGACCGTCCACGATGCAGCAGCGGGAGCTCCACGCCGCCCTGCGCCAAAGCCTGGCACCGGCCCGCTCCTCCGGGCGACGAAGTTGCCCCGCACAACCCGCCTCTGGAGCTGGGAAGGGAGATCCCGCCGCCACCCACGCCGCGCGGGCTTTGCCCGGCGACGCTTACCGGCGGCGGCGGGGGAGGAGAGTGGAGGCGGAGCTGCTCCCGACGGCAATGGTTAGCGCCCAGGTCGCCCGCGGGGAGCGACCGAGGCGCTTCTCTTAGATTTAGATATAATGTTGATACATTTTGTTAATATATATAGATACAATCAATTACAGTATGAGATGGAGGAAATAAAACATTTTTTTGGATGCTCTACTACTGTGCTCTCGGACGATGGGGAAATGACGGGCCCACACTGGATTTAGGTCGCACTCTCGACTCTGGACAATCGTCCCTCTCCATTCTCCGACTCCGACCATCTCAAACCCCTACCCCTACTACTACACTCGGCTAGGGTTTGAGGTTGAGCCTCGCGCATCCATCTACATCCCATGGCGGCCACCACGCCGGCGCTCCTCGGCGCGCTAGACGACTTCACGTCGCGGGAGAACTGGGACAAGTTCTTCGCGCTCCGCGGCGGCGGCGACAGCTTCGAGTGGTACGCGGAGTGGGCGCAGATCAAGGCCCCGCTCCGCTCGCTCCTCCTCGGGGCGGAGGGGGCGGACATCCTCGTCCCGGGCTGCGGCAGCTCCGTGCTCTCGGAGGAGCTCTACGACCTGGGCTTCCGCCGCATCACCAACATCGACTTCTCCCGCGTCATCGTCGCCGACATGCTCCGCCGCCACGCCCGCGCGCGCCCCGAGATGCGCTGGCGCGTCATGGACATGACCAAAATGCAGGTATGGGTCCCCCGCGTCGTGGATTGCGGCCGAGAATCGTGCTAATTTAGGATTGGTGCTGGATTGGTGGTGGTCCGCTCTAGTTGAAATGAGGGTCTGCTCTAGCTGAAACATCTGCGCTCACTTCGATTACAGGCAGGTTCAGAATTGTGATGTTTGAACTTTGAACATTGATTGTGTTTTTTGAAGCTACTATCAAAGTATGCAATGCTCGATTACTTGATGCTGTAACGGATGATGATATTAGCCACTGGTTCACTGAATGAAAAATAGGTACACCTCTAATTTTTTATGGACATTGGCACCCTGACTGGAATTTCAACTCCTGCCTACAGAGCAAGTTGGTCTGGGTTCCATGGAGTGGTGTCTGTCTGTTGTCAGTGCATAGTCTTACAACTGAATTAATGTGTTGGTACTCTATACCTAGCTTCCAGGAGATACTTATAGTTTTTGTTCGCAATTTCTGCAACATGGTAGATCAAACTAAAAGAAAATTAAAATATGTATTTATTGAGATTCTGAATGTAGGGGTGAAATTGGCAGATACAGACGGATATTGGTCATTCCATATCCTAACTATACTTTTTCTCCGAACTGGAGTCAGATGCAGAAAGCATTGGATACGAATACAGACACGTATAATAACGGTCACGAATATGGAGAGAGCTGAATACAGACATCCCCAGTTACAAATATTTAACAGGATATAGCGTGAAAGAAGAGATCAATGAAAGATACAGTACTTCCAAAATGCAACTACATTAGCAGTTCAATACATAGGCTTAACACATAGTTATATGATTTTCAGTTGATGTGCAGTCACTGATAGATGAAGACATGAAGTGATCATGGAATAGTAGTTGTAACACATAAGTATTACCTAGGTTCCAAGGCAATACACAGTGAATTAACCTTCTGAAAACTTTTCAGGATAAATATTTGTATGCAACTACAACATGAGCTACACATAAATGCATAAGCTCGCAATAGGAAACTTCTAAAACGCCGAAATGCAGGTGGTTTTCGATATATTGCCTGAGCATTGTAGTTTTGACTCGGATGTCCTATATAATATTATGTGGACTGTATTGTCGAAAAGTCCGGATAGTCGAATCTGGGTGTTAAAATTCTGTATCATATCCCATATCCTATTCTACCCTATGTTTCAGAGTGGAATCGGATACAGATTGTAGTGGATACACATTTTCCTGAACCTTATCCGCTCCAAACGCCTTCGGTCGGATGGACGGTTGGAAAGTATCCGTTTCATTCATCTGATGGACAATGTTTGGGTCACTGACTGTTTCCGTTTACACACTTTCAAAATTTCTATTGTTTTATGCCTCTCATTTGCCCTTCACCATTCTGCAAGGTTTTTTGTGGGCTTCTGAATTTTAACACCTTGTGGACTGTATTTGTTTAGCGACCTGTTATACATTCTTGTGGAAATCAACTGACGCCCCAAATTGACAGTTTCCAGCTGGGTCATTTGATTTCATACTTGATAAGGGAGGATTGGATGCTCTTATGGAACCAGAAGTTGGCACGGAGCTGGGAATGAAATATCTAAATGAGGTTTTTCGATCATGAATTTTAAAGTTTAGATCCCCCCATTTACCAGTAGAAATTTAGTAGACTTGATGGAAATTCTATTTTCTTCATGTCAAGTCTGACTAAGCAAGCACCTTTCGCAGGCCAAGAGGGTTTTGAAGTCAGGGGGAAAGTTTGTGTGCTTTACTTTAGCAGAATCCCATGTTTTAGGTGAACTCTTATTAACTTCTTATTTAAACTTTACATATGCATGTGCATGCTTCTGTTTTAGAATTTAAGATAGGTCCAAATTTTAAGTTACAGCTCTTTTATTTCTCCTGTTCTTCCATGAGAGATTATACTGACTTGGTACAAATATGACCATTGAGTTTTAAACTATAAATAGTACAAATAAAAGGTCAAGCGATTATGAAAGTATCTTTAACAGAAAATCTCGTGATGTACTAGCGGTGTACCTGTGTCAAATATTGATACTTCTGCAGATATTTGCGTTCAGATAATCAGATTTTATGGAGTTCCTAAAATTCTAGAACACCAATCATAGAACAGATAGGCTATTTTCTAGGAAATTATTTTATGTAATTAACAGTTAATATTGAAACTTTAGTTACGCTCTTTTCTACTTTCTCTCTTGTAGACCTACTTTTGCCTGAGTTCAGGTTTGGATGGGATTTGAGTATTCAGGCTATAGCCAGTGAACGCTCCAGTAAGTCTGCCTTCCAGACCTTCATGTTGGTCATGGTAAAAGGGAAGATGGGTGTTGTCCACACAATAGAATCGCGACTGGATCAGAATGCTAAATACTGTAACATGAAACAGGTACTATTATGTTCTTCTGATAAGCATTATGAAATGTAAATAATTAAGTTTCTGTCGGGACTCTTACAGTTACTCTTGTACTCTATGTTGGCTTTACAGGCAAATGCTGTAATTCATGCTCTGCAAAATGAGAACAAAATCCGGGAGTCGCACACTTCTGGTGTTGATGTACTTTTCTCATTGCGAGATCTTCAGCTAGGAGCTATTGGAAATTTGAAGGTCATTGTTCCAGGACGAAGGAGGCAGTTGATTCTTGGTGAGCAGGGAAGTTCACTTTATTGCTACAAGGCTGTTTTCATGGATGCTAAGAATCAAACTGGTGTATTTGCATACCATTGTGGAGTTTTCATTGTGCCTAAGGTATGCTACATATTGTCAATTTACACCTGTGCCTTTCAGTATGTTTACTGTCGCGTTTAAACTGAAACCCCTAGCCAATTATTTCCTTTCTTTTGCAATAAACAAGTGGAATACTACAATACGTTATCTGATTATCACCTGAGATTACTTCGAAACCAAGACACACTTGAATAAATTGGCTAGGGGATTTTGTGTGATCTCTATGACCCGTTCTTGATCCAAGTCTTATAATTTATCGCGTAACATGAGGAATTATTGCTTAACAAGTTGTTAAGCAATTACCAATCAGGATTGGAAGGAAATGACTAATACAGACTTGACTTGGTTGATTGACCTTGCAATTATATGAGACCAGCACATGCATTATTAGGACCTTATTAATACTAATGTAATTTTTCATGTAATTTGGAATTACGAAATTTCCATCTTAAGGTAAAAGGAAACAATTTGGTTGAAGTCCGGTAGTCGACAGATATACCAACCAAGCAATGCTTTTTTAAGTATGGTTTAGTTTCCTTACCAGTACTGAAACCTATAAATATGCTGCCATGAATCCTATTTCAAATAGTAAATTTTATGTTACCCTAGATTTAATCCTGCTAAGGTTTTTAGTACAGTTTGCCACTAGTTATTTATCTCTGATTTATGGCTGTCACAGTTTTTAAGCTGCAACTAAATGATTTTTTTGTCTGTGGGAGTAGCTTGTGGGTCAACTAATCTGGCCAATTAGACTTTGCTTAATCACAGACTGCACAGTAGCTTCCATTGCATATTCATCAGTCCTTTCAGTATTGTACCTAACAATGTAGAAAATACAACCAAATGGGTTCTTCGGTCCATCCAAAATTGCTAACGAACATACATTCTTTCAGGCACGAGCTCAGGAATGGTTATTTGCGTCAGAGGAAGGGCAGTGGGTGGTAGTTGAAAGTGCAAAGGCTGCTCGTCTTATCATGGTACAAATTTTATGAATGCAAACATTTTGTTATCTAGGATTATGCTACATCACTCTTGTGGTTTATATTTATGATATGCCAGGTATTCTTGGATAGCAGACATGCAAGTGCTGACATGGATGTTATCAAGGTGATTTTTCACAAATTAGAACACTGCGGTTGCCAAAGGCTCATATTTCATCATATGTTATACCTTAACATTAATATTTTTGCCAATTCTCAGAAGGATTTATCTCCTCTTGTTAAGGATCTAGAACCTGAATATCCTGAAGACACAGACCCTATCCCGTAGGTGTCAATGCTTTCCTTTGAAATTTCATCAGCATTTTCTTCTACAAGTTGGCATTTATGATGTTCAGACATCAAATAACTAAGCCAAACTTTGCAATTATGTATTGGGGCAAAAGATTGTATGGTCACTGGCCAGGAAAAAATCAATGCTACTCCCTTTTAAACAATATTCCGCTGACGCTAAATAAGTTGATGTGTATATTCTGCTAGTTAGCCTATTTAGGAATGTAATATCATTGTTATAATTATTATACTCCCTCCGATTCAAAGAATAAGGCGCCCTCGTTTTACGTGTTTTTTGTTTGACCAAGAATTGCTTCAAATATATAAATATTGTTTGTATGAAATTAGCATCATTAGAAAGTGCTTTTCAATACGAATCCAACGATACTAACTACATATAATATAATCAAAATTTTGTTGCTCAATTTTTACGGTCAAAGTTCGTCTTGAAATACGCGTGCGCCTTATTCCTTGGGTCGGAGGTAGTAATTATTATCATTGTCATTATTATATCTCCTGCTTTATTTTGTTTACTACAACCTGCACTAGCTAGATCCTTTAATCACCTTACACCCTTTTGCTCAAGTTATTATATTGTAGCAACCATAGAGTAAATTAATGTCATATTTGTTTACTGCTCACAAATTAGCATTTCATTAGTTCTGAGATGTTTTTGTATTGTGGTGCTAAGTATATTTCTGTATTGGAATACATAATACACATTTCTGTTTTTTTAATAATTTTCCATTTTTTATTTCCCATACATCAACTAACTTCCTGTTAAACTGTAAGTGCCTACATATCTTCCCAATAAAAGGAACCCAAAACTTCCTAGCTATATTTTAATGTCTAATTTGATGAGTTATTGTTGCTTTCTGTTAAATTGTAAGAGCCTGCATATCTTCCCAATAAAATGAGACAAAATTTTGTATCTATATGTTATTGCATAATTTGATGATTTGTAATATCTTTTGTTCAAATTGCCAAGTGCATGGACACTATTAGTTACTATAGTCTATAGATGTGTTCAGCATATTGATAATTAATAGTGTGTGACATTTTTTTGAACTTTCTTTAAAGCTAGAAGTCACAAATACTGAAGAAGTAACTAAACTATTACCCATGTTGATAATTAATAGGGTGTGACTTTTTTTGTGAACTTCCTTTAAAGCTAGAAGTCACAAATATTGAAGAAGTAACTAACCTATTACCATATAAATAAGTACTCGCTTAAAATAGTACAAAGGAACCATGTAGTTTCATGATGCATTATATGCTAGTAATAGTCAAATCAATATGAAACTGATCTGATTCTAAGGGTACATTATACAAAACTTAACAAAAATAAACTACTAAGCTATGGTAACAGGTCTGGAACTCTGGATTACAGTGAACAAGTAACATGGAGGGACTATTTGTGCCTTTTGAAAAAAGGTAACATGGAGGGAATGATGTGATAGTCCCTGTTCTGTTATTTAACATTTATCGTATAGGTGGATTTTGGCAACTGGTTATATATAGTTTTCAGTGTACATGGTGCAATCCTTACGTAGTACAGTAGAATGTGTTTCACTTTATGGCGCAGTCTCTCAATTAATGTTGCTTTTGTCATGGAAGGGGACCTCAAATTTCATGAAAAGCTGCATTATGGCTATATGCATTGTTATGTCTGGAAAGAGCTGGGTAATTTTCTTACATTTGATAGTAATACGTGCAAGCAACGGTGTTCATCTACAGACTACTTCACTGTCATATGATATATGATATCTGAACATCCCATTGTTCATACTTCATTGAGCACTACTGAACTTGTTTACTTTTATCACTTGGCTTTGTTCTACTATTTATTTAAAACCTTTTTTTTACTTTGATGTTTCATGTTGCAGGTTCATGATGGCTAGTGATGGCGTGAAACAAAGAGATATTCTGCACGAGGTTTTTTTTCTAGACCTATTCTAGTGGAAATTGATGTTTGTTGTTTTCCCTTAGGGCAAACGCTAATTAAATAAGCTTAATTTATGTGGAAAAGGATCAATTTTGATCTTGAAAAACGAGGTCCTAGTTGAACATAAAACTATAGGACCATGTGTTAAAGGAATTGACTGAAGGGCACCACCAGGCGTGGAGCCTGCGGCTTAATTTGACTCAACACGGGGAAACTTACCAGGTCCAGACATAGCAAGGATTGACAGACTGAGAGCTCTTTCTTGATTCTATGGGTGGTAGTGAATGACTGTTCTTAGTTGGTAGAGCGATTTGTCTGGTTAATTCCGTTAACGAACGAGACCTCAGCCTGCTAACTAGCTATGCGGAGCCATCCCTCTGCAGTTAGCTTCTTAGAGGGACTATCACCGTTTAGGCGACGGAAGGTTGAGGCAATAACAGGTCTGCGATGCTCTTAGATGTTCTGGACCGCACACATGCTATTCAACGAGTATATAGCCTTGGCCGACAGGCCCGGGTACTCTTGAGAAATGTCATCGTGGTGATCATCAACTTTCATAGCCGGAACACTTTGAACCTAACCCAGTTTTGAGAATGGTTTTGTTGATGTGACGCACGATGATCATGTTTAACCGAAGTGGTACACAGATGGCTGACAATGTGGCTTATTAATATGGTTCCACATTCGATTTAGTCCTAGAAAATAAATGTTAGTTCAGATTTTCAGTGTTCAGAAATTAATATTTAAGGGACGCTAAATTATATTTGGTTTTTAAATAAAATCTTCAGAAACTTTAAAAAAGCTATGTTGTTTTGTCATAAATCTGTATTTTTTGGTTCTATTTTGTTCGATCAAAAGTTGCAAGAACTTCTATTCTAGTTCAAAATTCTTTTGCAAGCTTAGATAAATCTTTTGGATTACATGAAATGTGGAAGCATACAAAAATATATGTTGTTAGCCACGTTTGTTCCATGTCGAGGCTTATGCCTCAAAACCGCCTTAACTTTCGAAATAATTCGGTCTTTAAATTTCAGGGTCTCAGATACCTCATTATGCAGTTGGGGAAACCATACCAATTAGACATTCAGGGTCTAAAATTTAGGCTTCTTCTTTTGATAACGCACTGGGGCCTTGAGGGTTCTTACTAAATGATGTTTGGTTACACTTTCGTACTATTCTAGTGTTCTCCTGCATCAAGTTCCGTACTGCTAAGTTATAACAGTCAAAACCACTTCAATTCATCTATCACCTGTTTAACTGCAGCCTTTGCCTGTATAGGTTCTCAATGCACATAGTAAATATCTTGGCATGATTGCAGTTGTCCATTAAATTGATGCAAGCACAGAATTCCCTGTAGTGTTTTGATCTTGAAGTTTGAAGTATCTCACTTGAGCAAATGTTCCAAGCTATGTAATGATAAGATATACTAATTTGTGTTGAATCAGGATTCCAGGACCATTTTTTTTTTGAGCAAACGCCAGGAGCTCTGGCTATTCATTTAAGAAGAAAGGGAAATGATCCAGTTTATGAGGAAAACCGAATCGAAAACCATACGAACTTGAGTACCTTCGACATGCGGACTACCCCCGAAGCCTAAAACAACAACACAACAACATCAAACAACCTGTCAATGACAATCTGCCACATTTTTGACAATTCCACACAAAGGTTGCATGAACTGCATCCGTCATGTAATCTCAATTGCCTTCTTCTTGGCGCCGACCTTGTCGCCCTTGGGATTTTTCACCTTCTCCATATTCTTCACAAGGGAGCTGAACATCGTGATGGAGTGAGGCGACAAAGGGGTCTTAAACTTGTCAATGAAGGCGGCAATGGCGCTGTCATCGAACTCAGTGGTCTCTTCCAGGACCATATTAGCTTCCTGTCATTCCAAAGCTTGTTAGTCCTAGCGTTAGTGTTGGACTTCTAGTTAATTACATCTCGTTCAGTTATAGCTTGATGAATTCCTTAGTTTCTTCTCGAGTCATCTGCTTGCCATGTTCTCTCTAGATCACTTCGGTTTGCAGTTTACTGATGATGATTAGTGTATCTCCTATGCTGGGCTATCGCTAGTCATTTTAGCTCACATTCTTGTAAATACTGCTTGGAGAGAAGCTGTGTATGACAGGGCTCGAAGGAACTGAGATGCATGGAGACAAATATTTTTCGTACTTATACCAAGGATTCAATAGGATGAATTGATGGGAAAATTACCTGTATTGTATGGCTGGTTTCTATTATCCCACCCTCCGTATGAGGATGAGTACAGTAAAAGTGTCATATGCAACCAAAAAGGATGATTTAGTCAGCCTGGTTTCCCTCTCCCCTACTCTGTTACATTCCCTTCAAGCTAATTGCAAGATAACTAATCCCAAAACCAAGGTTTATGATTACTCTTTTGCCTATGTCCCCAAAAAAGTTAAAAATTTGCATGCTCCCTTCTGTAAAGGGTATCTTAATCGCCCTAAGAACTTTTAATAGTGCTTAATTGTTCAACCTTTCGGGTGATGTTAATCTAACTGATCCTTCTAGGGCACTGGCTCGGGAAAAGTACCTGAGGATGAGATTATTATCACCTTGGGTTGATTAAATTAACTGTCAGCTATTTGAGAACTTGTGTAGTTGCTCAGGAGGATCTACCTAATGATTTTTCCTATAGAATATATCTTGACCCTTCCTTGTGCAATGAATCACAAAGCTTGATGTTTGAACTTTATCAATTGGTAGATGGCTTGATTCAGTTTTGGATTTGGTGTGAATGTCCGTTCCTGGCCCCTAGTGGTGTAGCTTACTGGCTTAGGAGAGAGTTTGGCATGTGTTTGACTTTCTGGATAGAAATAGGGGTGCAACTATAACTGGCCAACTGAGGTCACTTCAACCAACCCCTAGCAGCACAGGTCTGAACATGATGGTACTACTTGTGGACTAATACATGTATATGTTTTTATTTGAATTTGTCAAAACCACATGGTTCACTGATTTGTTCTGATGTCTGATCACTGTTGAGTTGCACAAATTAAATACCTCCTCAGCTGACCTCCTTGTGTTGCATTTTGAAGGTAACGTCAGAAATAACAGGTCCAATGGTTGTTGAAGATGTTGTGTACGAAAATGTTGATGGAGACCAAAGCTGTTCGTCTGAAAAAATGTTCCGGCGACTTATTTTCAAACGAAGTTCTGGCTTAGTGCAATCTGAAGCATTGTTAATCAGTGAGTCCACCAGCGAGGAGACAGACAATAAGAGCAAAAATTCATCTACAGCATCAAAAAAGAAGAACCAGAAAAAGGGTCTCAGTGGTATATTCTTATTTAAATTGCAATATTTCTGTTATGGTGTGGTTGTTTGCTTTCCTTGTTGGTACGAATAATCCATGCCTTTCATTGGCTTGGTTTGAGCCTTTTCTATTTGTTGATAACCTTGTTTTTGCGTTTAGGTTTCATGGGGAACATTGAACATTCCATGCCTAATCTGGGATATGAATTGCAGTCTGAATTCTTACTAATTGCTGGAATTATTTTTGTACTGTATGAGTGTATGTTTAATCTGGGAATATTTATCCAGTTACTTGCGTGTACCTTTTGACATGCAATCACTCTTTAAATTTGAAGTTCTAATTCTGATACTAATTCTGTCTGTTGATCTTCCCTGCATCTAGACTTCCTGATAGCTAAGACATTATACCAGGTCATTCTAAACCTTTCAAAAAGATGCAGATTCTGTATAACTTTGCTCATTTCCTCTTGTAATGCTTGTTGATTCTACACGCTATTCTTAACTTACATGTAATCATTAGGTGATGTACCTGTCCTTTCCCTCCTTTGGAATGTTAGTTGAATATGACCAGTTCTCCTGTGCTCTATTTTTGCTGTTGGATAAGGTTTCATGGTCCTCATAGTAACAGGAATTGCAGCAATTATCCACTTTTTCCAGAGGTTACCTGGAGGACAAATGTTGACTTGGAAACATTTAAGTGTTTGATTTTTTATTTAAAAGAGTGAATAGTAACTTTGGGTGGGAACCCATCTATATTCAAACCTTACATTTAGTTTATAGAAATCAATCTGCATAGGCAAAACTGGTTTCTGCTGCAACTGCCCGTATTTCATACCATCTATGATATTCTGCCTTGTTTTGAAACCCTGGATCGGTAACTGTTGTTACCTGAATTTTCATATTTGTACGCCTATTAATGTGCTTGGTCTAGCCTCTCTGTTGCAATAGCACAATCAATGTTAGTTATGCCTTTACTTTGTATATATCTTCTGTAACTTGTAAACCCATTGGTTGGCTTTTTTATAATATGTAGGATCCAAGAACAGTCTGAGGATCGACCATAGCTATCTTGGTAGCTCTTATCACAGTAGTATCATCTGTGGGCTTTCTTTAGCTGCATCTGCTCTTACTGCTGCTGCGTCATCTGGAGAAAAAGTAAGTAATAAGATGTTATTATGCATATTTTAAAGAGTAAAAACCTGAAGTTCTAGAGTTGGTTTTGTATTTAGAACTAATCTGTTGAATGTCTGGACCTCCGTACTAGCCTCAGTTATTATTTTTTCGTTACAACACAAATTTCAATTCTGATACTAATATCCTGCATTTTGTTTTGTAGGTTAGCACCACTATTGTAGGTCTTGGAGCAGGGAGTTTGCCAATGTTTCTTCGTGGATGTCTCCCTTTTCTAGATATTGAGGTAAACGAACATATCCTGTTCTTGTTTGCCCGATTAAATTGGGTGATCATGTTTCTCAAAATTTACAGGTTGTTGAGTTGGACCCTATGATGGAGGAGGTAGCAAAGAAATATTTTGGCTTTTCAATGGATGAGCAATTGAAGGTAACTTATATAGTATGCAAAGAAATATTTTGGCTTTTCAATGGATGAGCAATTGAAGGTAACTTATATAGTATGCAAAGAAATATTTTGGCTTTTCAATGGATGAGCAATTGAAGGTAACTTATATAGTATGCAAAAATAACTAGATGTTACTTTTTGGACCGCATGGCGATCCATGTACCGGAATCTTAGTTTACGTGTTCTTTTTTGCTCTCTCCTTGTTTTGGTTTCCTTTTGTTTCCGTTGGGTTTCATATCTAGCATACCCGAACTTGCTTGGGAAAAAGGTTTTGATGTTGTTGGGGCTTAGGAGCTTCTTAGACTAAGGAGTACTTCTTAGGAATCCATGCTTAGGAGCTTTACTAGTATACTAAGTAGTACTCCCTCCGTTCCTAAATATAAGATGTTTTGGCAGCTCAAATTAAACTGCCAATACGTCTTATATTTAGGAATAGAGGAAGTACCTACTAAGCCTGCAGTAATCAGCAATACTGAGGTTAGTTCAGAATTCAGATCTCTCATTCAGTTACTAAGCCTTGCCCCATCTTTCTTAATGTTGTGTTCAGTGTTGGTTTCTGATGACTTGTTTTTTTATGTATATTAAAACAGTTTGCTATTTATAGCATTGAGCTTCATTACATTGCCCCCTTTCCTTGCAATAGGTGCATTTGGGGGATGGAATCAAATTCATCGAAGAGAAAGCAGTTGCAGACCATGGTACTTCAGCCCATTCTGTACCAAACAGAAGAGACAGCAATGCAGTTAGGATTCTTATTATTGATGTAGATTCATCTGATCTAAGGTGCAGTCTCAACTTTTCCACGTCGTTCGACCATTTTGTTGTTGTTGTTGGTGTTCTTTTGCCAAGCCTTTTCATGTCTATAGAATTTGATTTGAAGTCCCTGGTTACAGTTCTGGGCTGTCTTGCCCTCATGTCAGCTTTGTCGAAGATGCTTTCCTCATGTCAGCAAAGAAGTTCCTTTCAGCTGGGGGACTCCTCATCATCAATTTAGTTGCGCGATCATCAGCAGTTAGGGAAATGGTCATTTCGCGATTGAAAGTGGTAAGACAGGCCTGGGACAAGCTTATGTTTGTAACTGCATAGGTCCAAGTGCAAGTATTAGATCTAACAATTTTCCCCTCTAGGTCTTTGAGCACCTGTACTCACTGCAACTCGAAGAAGACGTGAATGAAGTTTTGTTTGCGTCCCCAAGTGAAAGATACCTGGAAATCGATCACCTTGACGAGGCCGCAGCTAAACTGAAGGCTATGCTGAAATACCCGGTGGATGTAGAATCAGACATAAAGAATTTGCAGAGGCTGCAGTAGTGTAGACTTCTGTTGCGAAGCACCATCTGTTTGTACTCGGCACTCAGAAAAGAGTTGCTGTTGACAAAATAGAACCCTTCCTATTGAGAAGGTATAGAGTGCATTTAACTTGTATTGTCTTGCCAAATTTTGGAGAAGTAAAGCTCTGTTACCATCTGTAGACAGTAGAGTTACAAGGGTGAGTAGGGGGGTTCGCCCTCTCAAAAGAAATAGTACACGTTCATCTCTACTAATATTGCGACGGGTTTCTCAGTGCTGTCTGTCGACTGATCTTGCTAATTTGTTTATACCTGTAGACCTACTTGGTTGGCGGGATATATAAATCAAGATCAAAACGGGGCGCAGCTGACTTGGGTGAGTGTTTAGATACTGACATGCGTGGTCGCCTGAAGCTTCTATATATGGTCAGCGACTCAACATACACCAATCTGGTCCGAGTCCAGACTCGAGAAGATTGGAAAACCCTTGTGAAAAGGAAAGAAGGGTACGTCGTTGGGCTCGACTTGTAACCCATCTCTGCCGGTCCCTTTCTCCATGGCCATTTAGTCCTGTGAGACCGAGAGAAATGCACGCATACACACTATGGAATCTTCCAAACCTGCACAGTATATGAATAATAATCAATACTACCAGTACGGGAAGACAGATGTCTGCTAACTTGAAGAAGATTAATCCCCGTTGCACACTTGCACTAAGTTTGATTGAACGGTCACGGTTAGGCCAGGTAGCATGTGTGGAACTGTGGATGCCCTGCTGGCGAGTTGACTTTGACCAGGCCTTTATGTGCCTAGTATGTGGTGTGGGCACACGCAGGTTGGAGGACACCGAGCGTGCTTTACTCATTTCGATACTTTCTCAGCTCTTCTTTGTCAGATCCATAGCAATCTAAGTTCAAGTAGTACTTTATATTCTACGACGCCTCTTTCCTCTTGTCACAACTTTCTGACAAATGGATATATTTGGATCGTGTCTAAAATGTACTATACCGATTCTTTGCACATGGCCAAACTTTTGGCCTAACATCTGCTGATAGCTATTTTTTCGTGTTTGTCCACTCTAAATCATTTTTGTTGCTAACATTGGCCAACTTATTAGCAAGCAAACCTTTTTGACCCAAAATTCCACATCTTTTCTCACCTCTTGCCATATTCTTCTCCAATGTTATAGCAATGAGAGTCCACCACAGAGCTTCCCGGCCCTTGTGATCAACGACTTGAAACTTGATTGTCGCGCAACTTGAAATGCCTTTCCACACCAGTTTAAACTTTTGGGGTGAATTGATTGATGCTTGCAATTTAATATGCTAGCACTGCCAAGATATCTCATACTTAGTATTAAAAAGTGGCCAAGAATAATGACAAAAATATTTGTGATCTACTTATATCCATTCATCCTACGCCTAAGATCTAGTAAAGTCACACGAGGAAAGTGATGCCCCCTTCTCCACTTACATTTCTACTCCTCAACCATGTATAAGCGCCGCCGAAAAAAGCCATTAAGGACCTCATTCCCGCCTTGCAATAGGTACTCTCCCCGAGAAGGTCTCACTACCTCTGCTCGGACGAGGCCGTGGATACACCGATACACGGGAAGAAGAATCACACTACTTCCAGGCTGAATTACAGCGCTCGCAGTCGACTACAATGTAAGAGAAAATGATATGTAACCACATCTCTGCGTATCATGTACTATGCATTTATTTGCATGTCATGATCCGTGCAACATGCATGCATCTGAAAAATAGAATAGCACAAACCGTCGTGCTCCCGAATTTAAGTGGTTGGTTGTGAGCATAGAGCGGCACGAGAGCTGGCCATACAACAATATCTCGTTTGACATTTCTTATTCCTTGAATTATTATTCGAGATCTGCACTGCCACTTTGTTTAAGCCATACCTACCATGGCGGCTGCTAGCTCCGGAACACTACGGCGTGGCACAAAAGATATTGTGCCTGCATGATTGCAACATCATTCTTAACTAGATATTTTTGCAGTAGCGGACAGTGTAGTGTTCATCTTCTTCATCGTCTTCTTCCACACTTTCCACCAACTCCATTTTGTAGTAGTCATAGTCATAGGCTACTCCAAATAATTATAGACTAAAACTACACTTGACGTGGTACATTACTTGAGTAGCTATAGAACTTTGGCCACCTCCATCTGTCCTCGATCTTCTTCTCCTTGATTGATCTGCCTGCTTGGTGTTTTAATTCGTCTGAGGTGCTAAGGATGTGAAGTTTCTGCCAAGGTTGTTGTAGCTTAGCCATCACAATGGACTTATATTTCTCCTTATCCTCGCGGCACATAGCTTGAAGAGATTTAAACAGTCTGCCCCCAAATTCATCAGCACTGTTATGGTTTTTAAACATAAGACTCAAGAGCCCAGCTTTAAATTAATAAAGTCATCAACCGGCTAGGATACAATGGTGTTGATTACACAAACTTGAACAAGGTAAAAGAAAGAGGCAAAGCCCTAGAGGAACTACAGAGAATTCCACTCGGCAGGGCCACCAAAGAGCCCACAAGAACAAGCTACGGAGAACTGCCGCGGACGGAAAGAGACATGCCAAGCGAAGAGGGGAAGCACCAACGTCAAAGATATGAAGATCCGGCTCGAAGACCGCCTCGCCTTGCTGCCGCCGAAGGAGGGACCCTTCCCATCTCATCGGCCAACACAGAACATAGAGGTGGTTGAGCGCGCAAAAAAGCCTTGAACTTGCTGACTGCCGCCATAGGCCTCACCAAAGACACACCCAAACCGCACCACCGTCATTGTCACCACACCGATAGCCCTCTGTCCCCTCGACCCAAAGCGGCGCCTCCAAGGAGGAGAACGACGCATTGCGCCATCGTCGCCCGGCCGTAGCCTGAGTTTTTACCCGGGAAGAAGAGGAATAGGGGGAGGGTTACCTCATCAGCCCTTCAAGAAGGAGAACGGCGATAGAATCGTCGCTGCCGATGTGGCTGGCACCGGGCCAGCCAAGAGTTTCCCCCGGCAGCTCCCCACCGAACTCGCACGGACGCAGAACGGGCAGTCCGAGGACCCATGCCGTATCTGGCGCAGAGGGACCGGAAAGTGGAGACGCCAACGGATAGACGAAGAACGCGCCGGAGCACGACTACGCCGCACCCAGCCATCCGCCGACTCCTCACCGTCCACACGGCCAGCACCAGCGAACGCCACCCGCCTTCCGGTCGACGTCGCCACACACCGTCCAGGGCCGCCGCCCCGGCGTCCAAACACCGCCCTCCGCAGATCCGAGGGAGCCCGGAGGACCACATAGCAAGGGATCCGCCTCCATGAGCGCTCGTCGGCTAGCAGCACCACCACGGACCTGGAAGTGGCCAGAGCAGCACCTGCAGCCCCATGGCTGCATGTGGTATCAGATCTGGGGATTTGGTGGGCTCGGCCGGGCCCCTGCCCCGGCCCGCGCGTGAGGCGGCCGCCCTGGCCGCGCTGCCCGTCCGGCTCCACTCACAGGACGTTGCGCCGCCGCCCGACCGCCATGCGCCGTGGACGCCCACCCTCGCGTCGCGCCGCCCGCCTCCATCGGACCACATCGGGCCGACCTCGCGCCGCCCGCCGTGGCAGATGCTTCCGCGGAAGCCGCCGCCGCCCCGAGCACGCACATCCCGCAGAGCCGCCGCGCCGCCGTCGAACGGTCGGGCCGCCACGCCCCCTGCCCAGCGCCGCTCCTTCCCGCACCGATGCCGCCCGCGCCGCCATCACCGCGAGGAGGAGAGAAATTGCCCCGCCGCCGCCGACGCCGATCGAGCTTCGCCCGGTGGCGCCTCCTGGCAGCGGCGAGGCGGGGGAGAGGAGGACGGGGCTGGCGGCGGCGACGGACTAGGGTTTCGCCCTGGGACTCGCGGGAGCCCAGGACGAAACGGTGACACTTTTCTGCAGCACTGTTATGGTCACTATTTTAAGAGATTTAAACAGTTCATCATCACTGTTAATACTATTATTGTCCCTCTTTTAAAAAAAATGTTGGCTCTGGATCCCAATTTCTTCTACGTGCGTGGTTGACTTCCTACAAAGTTACAAAACTGAGGGCAGCTGCTTTGTCAGGAAATTAATAATTTTCCCACCAGCTCATGAGATGTTGAAGTTTTCCCATGCTTGTCAAGGTGCGGAACAGATTTTGGAGGGTTGTCCATGGAGACTTCCGCTCAGCACCACCATATTTTACACAAAAATCGGTCATGGAAATCTATTTTTTATTTGAGCAAATCAACCCGGAGAAAACCGCTTTGTGAGACAGGTAAGCGAAACTTCGTCATGCGATGCTGTCAGCCTTATGTCACAAGTCACTAGAGATGATTATTAACCTAGTAATAACTAGTGCATGCATTAAGCATAGACGTTGCATTACTACGTATGCCTCCCTGCAAGAAATGAAAATTGCATATGCTGAAATTTTATAGTAAAAGTGTAAAATTAATCATTTGTTTGTTGATTTATTTATATAGGCCATACTTGTTTATATTACCGCAGCTTTCTTCATGTAAAGTTAATCTCCAAATTTCTCGGTCGCCCGAGAATGATTTTCTGCCCAGCGTTCAAGAAAATATCAAGTACATAAGTTTTACAAAAAAAAATAGAACTATTCAACACAATTAAATAGTGTTGGGCTTGCTAAGAAAAGAAAATGGCATATGCTGAAATTTTCCAGTCAAAAGAAAAAATAATAATTTGTTTGTTGATTTATTTATATATGCCATACTTCTTCATATTAATGCAACTTTCCCTTCAAATAAAGTTAGTCTCCAAATTTCTTTGTCGCACGAGAATGATTTTCTGCCCAGGGTTCAAACAAATATCAAGTACATAAGTTTTTTTTTTTAAAATAGAACTATTCAACACAATTGAATAGTGTTGGGTTTTGTTAATTTAAAGTCGGGCTTTTTGAGCCTTTTATCTAAAAATTCAACAAATTTATCATGTCTCCAAAATACTTGGGAGACAGGGGAGACCATGGAAATCTTCGGGAGTTTTGGTTTTTTTTTTCTTCGATAAAGGTTACATCCAACCTCTGCAACAACCGTGCCCTAATGGCAGCACATATGCACACAACCAAAATAGAAAGAAGAATTACAAAAAAATTCCCGCTACAATAATATATTCCTTGTTACAGCTGACCAAACACCACCAAGACAACACCATAAATTTATCTTCTCCAAAAGCGATGCCTCCAAGAAGGAAACAATGCACAAGCGTAGTTGTCGCCCTAATCATAGATCATTGGTTTTCACCCTGGAGAAGGTCCGCTCTCTCAAAAACAACGCCTTCAATAAGATCATTGCCAGACACAACCAATTAAGTCCAGACCTTGAGCTTTTACCGTTAAACTTAGACTCTCAGCTTCTTCTGTGCTTTCTCCCCCACTTGCCGATGTCGCTGATCCAAGTCAAAATTCACCAAGCCAATCCCTCGTCTGTACTAGGACTTGAACCACCCTTACTCACAGATCTCGGCTTCCATGTCATCCTCCACTACTGTAAGGGTACATTGCACCTAAAGTGTGTTTTTTGGTAATTAATAACAATCATCTATGGACTAATGTTTTCATTGTGTTTATATGAAGGAATGTTCCATAGGTATTGATTGTATTCCATGTGTTGGATTCAAGTGTGGATGCCATGAATATAATGATATACCTTTGGTATTGGCATCAAGATCAACGATTTGAAGAGAAGAATATGATATGATCAAGAATAAGAAATGAAGATCATGAAGAGATACAAGGTTGACCAAGACTAATAGTGAAGAATTGAATTTAAGTTGGTCAACACATGAAACATAAAGATTGTACCACTTTGGATCATGTGATCTTGTGGGCGGTAAGCCTTGTCAATTATGCTTCATGAGCTAACCCACTATATATGTGCATTTGTGTTGTCTATGTGGATTAGATATCTTGCCATGGGCATGCATCAAGAGTATGATCTCATATAGCCCATGGGATTATGGCATCAAGCTTGGATATCATCAAGGTTGAGAAGGGCAAGTTCAAGATGAGCATATCGAAGATATCATACTTGAAGCTTGTTGTCCATTTGGTGATAATGGATATGTGAAGATGTGCCTCAATGGAGCTACCCCATAATGGTGTATGGTGGAGCAATTTTGAGTCTTCACGAAGCAACAACGATCAAGCGAGACATTTCGTCTTGAGTAGAGCTTGAAGCGTCATCATCAAGATCAAGCGAGATGTGCAAGGCAAAGGTATGTCCTTGCTACGTTTTCCTTTTACCGGTCTCAAGGTGGTTGTTGAGAGACCGGGTTAGGATAGCCGCACTATCAAGAGGGGCTTTCGGTTGGGTAACTTGATCACATCGTCTTAGGAAGTCCAATCCTTTGTATCCATATTCTTGTTGCTTCTTGGTGTTTCTCTGTGTGAGGTTCTTGAGCTTGTTGCTAGATTTTCAACAAGCCCAAGTTCATCGGAAATAGAATCCGTATGCATCTTCCTTTGCGTTTTCGAGTTTGGAGGTTGCACCGGTTCTTCTTTTAGGGAGGTTTTATACCTCTCCTTATTTGATATTTTACCTCTAGATCTTTCTGGGTTCTTATATCCTCTATTATATAGAGCTTGTTCTTAGCTTATCAAAAAGCCCATGTTTGCTAAATTGGAGTCCGGATGCAAAAGTTATCATCATTTTCTATTATGTATAGAATTCCGGCATAGAAACCGGCCCCGCCAAAATCATTCCAGCGTGTCGGATTAGTTCCGGTATATGCCGAATGGCGTACCAGTACATCATTCCGGCAAAACCAGAATGATTCCAGCAAGCCGCAATGATTCTGACGTGGGAACCGACAGGCCATTCCGGCATGGGAACTGGTGTGCCAGTTTCCTTGCTGGTTTCACTTTTTTGCTTCCGGCGTAGAAACCGGTGCTGCCGAACTTTTTTGGCAGACAGACTAGTTGCTGGTTTTTTTTGCCCCAAACGGTCATATTTTGAGGGGCTATAAAAGGGGTTTCTTCCCCAAAGGTTTTCTAGGTTCATGAACTTACTTTCTCCTACCATTGTTGACCTTCTTGAGCTTGCTTCCTCTCCCATCCCTTCTATGATTCTTGGATCTTTTTTGAGAGCTTTGAAAGAGGAGATCTAGATCTACAACCTCCACCAATCCATTCCACCTCTAAGTGAGGGGAACTCACTGGATCTAGATCTTGGAGTCATTGGTTGACCTCCACAATTGTTCTTCCTCTCTAGTTCCTCCATAGTATTTTTTGCTTTGGTGGGATTTGAGAGAGAAGGATTTGAGCACTTTTCTTGGTGTTCTTGCTCTGCATCCTTGCATAGTGTTGAGCTCTCCAATACGATTAGTTCGAGTGAGAGACCGTGAGCTTGTTACTCTTGGAGGGGTGACCTTCTAGTTGACTTGGCGGTTGGTGCTCTGCTGACCTCTTCGTGGAAGATTGTGAAGAGGCCCGAGCTTCTCCTTCGTGGAGCTTGTGAAGCGGTTGTGCAGCTTGCCATCTCCAGAGTGGAGGAAAATCTATCCATAAGGGAAAGGCCTTTGTCCTTCGTGGTATTGGCTTGGAGAAGAAGGTGATCCCTCATGGCGTTCGGGAGACCTTCGTGGTAGCCCTCATCTCTCCAACGTGACGTACCTCACCTTGTGTGGGGGAACACGGGAATACATCTTCCTCTCCGCGTGCCTCGGTTATCTCTATACCCGAGTTTACTTTCCTTGTGATAGCCATCGTGCTTGATGTACTTATATCTTGCTATCACTTGTGTTACATATATCTTGTGCCTATCTTGCTTAGCTTGAGTTGTTGTTGTTGCACATAGTTGAGCCTAGCATGTTTAGGTTTTGTGCTTGTAAAATACACGTTAGTTTAATTCCGCATTCTTACAAGCTAAATCCACAATAGTTTCGAAAACGCCTAATCACCCCCCCCCTCTAGGCGACATCTCGCCCTTTCAACTACTGACATCACCATGGAACTAAAGACATGTTCTACGATGACAACAGACTACAGAGCATTGCATTGCTCCCTATGAAACCAAACGGTCAGGAAAACATGGTTGTGGGCGACCAAATCCCATCCGATACGACAATCTGTAAGGGTACATTGCCCCTATGTGTGGTTTTGGTAATTAATGACAACCCCTATGGACTAATGTTTTCATTGAGTTTATATGAAGGAATATTCCATAGGTACTACTTGTATTCCATGTGTTGGATTCAAGTATGGATGCCATGAAGATAAAGATACACCTTGTGTATTGGCATCAAGATCATTGTTTTAAAGATACATATGTGACATGATCAAGAAGAAGAAA
This sequence comes from Lolium perenne, assembly GCF_019359855.2. Lineage (NCBI taxonomy): Eukaryota > Viridiplantae > Streptophyta > Magnoliopsida > Poales > Poaceae > Lolium > Lolium perenne. The sequence continues at coordinate 197,813,722 of NC_067245.2, forward strand.
TGAAGATGGAGTTCTTATGTGGAACTCAATATTAGCCATGCTCTATCTTAAGTGAGTATGAGAAGATACAAAGTTGATTTGGGCAAGTTCAAGATGAGCATCTCAAGTGGATCACATGCTTGAAGCTTGCCGTCCGTTGGTGATAATGGACATGTGAAGATGTACATCTATGGAGCTTTCCCATCATGGTGTATGGGGGAGCATTTGTGAGTCTTCACGAAGCAACGATGATCAAGTTGAGGCATACCGGCTTGTATGGAGCTTGAAGAGCTATCATCAAGATCAAGCGGGATGCGCAAGGCAAAGGTATGACTTTGCTAGGTTTTTTCTTTTACCGGTCTCAAGGTGGTTGATGGGAGACCGGATTATAGGATACATAGCCGCACTATTAAGAGGGGCTTTCGGTTGGGTAACTTGATCACATCATCTTAGGGAGCTCAATCCTTTGCATACTTTGCATATCCTTATTGCTTCTTGGTGTTTGTCTATGTGAGGTTCTTGAGCTTGTTGCTAGCTTTACAACAAGTCCAAGTTCATCGAAAACGGAATCCGCATGCATCTTCTATTGCGTTTTCGAGTTTGGACGTCTTCACCGGTTCTTGACGGTGGGATACTCCCTCTCTAAAATCATCTAAAATGTTCTGAGAGGAGTCTCCATATTTCCAGTTTTTGTTGGGGTTCTATTCATCGTTATCTTTCCAACAAAATTGGTTTCATGCGAATCGGAGTTCGGGAGCAATAGTTATTAAAGAAAAAGGAAAGAGGAGAAAAGTATAAAAAGAAAAAGAGAAAAAGGGGAGGGTGCCGGCCGGCCGACCGGCCCAGCAACCGGCCCACCCGGTCCGCGACCGGGTCCGGCGCTGGTGCCATCCGGGCCGCCTCCAGGGGTCTTTGGCCCACGTCCGGTGGCTGGCCCGGTCCGTGACCGGCCCGCCCTGCCGCTGCCCCGGCCGGACCGGCCTCCCGCCGGCCGGGCTTCACTTCGCCGCGCGGCCCACCGGGCGCCGCTCCGCCTGGGCTGCCTTCCCCGCGGCCCACACCATGGCCGGCGCCCCCTGCTCCCCGCGCGGCCCACACCTATCTGCCGCACAAGCACGCGCGGCCCACGCGCGTTGGGAGCAGCCAGCTGGCCCGGCTGGGCTTTTCCCCTCCACGCGGCCCACCCGCCCCATCCGGCCTGGGAACCGGTCCGACCGGGCTGCTGACCGGCCTGGCCGGCTGCTGCTCCGGTCGGCCGGCCTGGTGGCCGGCTGGGCCGTTTTTCTGCCCGTTTTTTCTGTCTTTTTCCCCCAACAGTTTTCTTTGCTCCCATGCTATAAATAGCTCTTCTTCCACCTTGAGCAAGAGACTTCTTCCCTTTCTCTCACCTCCATTGTTGCATTTGAAGAAGTTGCTCTCTCTCTTGTTCCCCCCCATGATTCTTGCTCATATTTGAGGATTTGAGAGAGGAGATCTAGATCTACACTTCCACCAAACCATTTCTTCTCTAAGTGAGGGAATCTCTTGGGATCTAGATCTTGGAGTCTTTGGTTGACTTTTCCCCTTGTTCTTCCTCTCCAATCTCATCCTAGCATTCGTTGCTTTGGTGGGATTTGAGTGTGAAGGACTTGAACACCTCCGGTGTTCTTGCTTTGCATCATTGCATAGTGTTGAGCTCTCCACGACGATTTGTTCGAGTGAGAGACCGTGAGCTTGTTACTCTTGGAGGGTGACCTCCTAGTTGGCTTGGTTGGTGTCCCGGTGATCTCTTCGTGGAAGATTGTGAAGGGGCCCGGGCTTCTCCTTCGTGGAGCTTGTGAAGTGGTTGTGGAGCTTGCCATCTCCGGAGCGGAGGAAAAGCTAACCATAAGGAAAGGGCCATTATCCTTCGTGGGTGTGGTTCGGAGAATAGGGTGAGCCTTCGTGGCGCGGGGAATCCTTCGTGGGACCTCCACTCCTCCAAACGTGACGTACCTTGTTGCAAAGCAAGGGAACACGGGAATACATCCTCGTCTCCGCGTGCCTCGGTTATTTCTATACCCGAGCTCTCTTTCCTTGTGATAGCCATCGTGCTTGAAGTACATATATCTTGCTATCACTTGTGCTACATATATCTTGTGCCTATCTTGCTTAGCTCTAGTTGCTATTGTTACACTTAGTTGAGCTTAGCATATTTAGGGTTTGTGCTTGTAAACTAAACGATAGTTTAATTCCGCATTCTTACAAGACAAATCCGCAAGAGTTTGTAATTGCCTATTCACCCCCCCCCTCTAGGCGACATCTCGATCTTTCACAATCTCCAGGCATGAGTCGCCTAATGGAGTTCGCCGACGGAGCCTTCCAGAACACGACACTTCGTCCAGATCAATGAAGACATGCGTCAATCAGATCTTCGTCTTGGCTTGAGAGGGACCCTAGGTCTGCCTCCTTTATTGAAACCGAGCCAGTAGCCCCCACGCATCCCACTGGGAACCTGTTGGATCCGCCGCTCCCAAGTGAAATAACGAGACAAGCAAAGACAAAGCCTTCGGCAAGTTAATGACGCCAAATTATGCCGCCATTGTCCGCCCAGATCGTAGTCTAGGCGCGGTTTTCACCAGTTGGCACGTCACCTAAACTCGTCGGTGAGACCACCCGATCGACCACCTCCGGTGGAGGAGGAGGCCACCACCACCATTGCCGGGACAGTTGCCCTTGGTGTCCTCGTGCCGCGAGCATTTCCCGGAGAAACCTGAGCGAGCCATCGTTGAGGGCGACATGAAGCAGCAAGCAACATTCCCGGGCTATAAAATGTGTTCATGTAAGGTCGAGACATGTTAATACACGGTTTATAGACTTTAGAAAATGGAAAATGCTTACAATATGTTGGCTGATGCAGTAGCCGACTTCATTCTAGGCAAGTCCAATGCAAGTAACAACACACAGGTCTCTGCTTGGCTTCACTCTAGGCAGTACAATGCCCCACCGCCGACCCGTGCTCGTACCTTCCGACCCCGCTCCTTTGCACTTCCGTTGCACCTATGACGATCGATGCCCCCCACCTCGCGTCCTGCTAAACGTGTTTGTTGTTGTTGTTCCGGTAGTTTGACATAGTCGCTTCTCCTCCATCAGATGCCATTCCTCCGTGCCGACAAGCTAGCCACCTCGGAGTAAATGACGGTGAGCTCGCCATGTTCGAGCTTGATAGAGCACGAACTCTGAAGCTCCCCACACAGAGCCGACCGGAGAACATAACATCTGTGAATGGATTGATCCACGAGGCGCTAGATTTGGATACAATAATCCTTTGGCATGCCGGATTCATGGCTACCGAGAAGTTTTCAAGCCTCCATTGCTGATAGAGGTTAGTGGAATCGGGATTTTGACATTGCGTACAAAGTTTCGATATGCTTGAAACACACATGTCATTTGTTGCATTCTAATGCTGACATGTTTGAGTGAATTTTGGGTGTGTGCTTGGACGAGATTTCTCCAATGTTGTGAATGTGTTTCTCTGATGTTGTGTGCATTGGGCATATACATAGGATGTGTTGGGTTTTCTTGTTGCAAACGGTTGTACACATTCCCAATGTTTTACCTAACCAAATGAGGATTGTTACATATATTATTTTATTTTGCTACAAAGATGTGCTTGAAATGTTGGAATATTTTTCACAACTTTTAGAGATGACGATTTTTTTTGCAAGCTACACATAATATCATTGCTTTCGTCAGAATTATGTTGCAATGACCGGGCACTCCAGATTCATCACTTTTTTTTCACGTGCAGATTCACAATTTAGTTGGATAGGACGACCAAGGTGACGGATGATTCTCCCCTAGATCAGCCGACAGATTGCTAGGGCCCCAAATAATCACTCCAAACTGTAACCTTTAAGGGGTATAATATCTAATTTTTAACCTAAAAAAGGATAAGGCCAAACTGATGGATGCGACACATTAATATCTCCGTACCATATTTTAGCCAAGAAAATATTTAAATCGGAAGCACACAGTGGCGCTTCGTCGTCAACGGCTTTGTCTTCTTCCCTCCATTCGCTTCTCCCCAACCTCGTCTCCCCACTCTGAATTCCTCCCTCCTTCCTGCGTATGCGTATATATCACACACAAACACGCTTCAGGCTGTGAGGTCAAAAGAGCCACCTTCATTTCCTCTCTCTAGGTGATCTTTCTTGAGGGGATTTTGAGCGGCACGAGAGGATTAACTAGTAGAGTTTGTGTTCTTGGAGAGATTTGTGCCAAGGAGTCCACCTTGAGGAGCTGGTGGCGTCCCCTCTCAGGGTTACCGTGAAAGGATCCACCTTTGACTGACCAAAATTCTTGAAGAAATCTGGTTGCTTCTTGGGAGGGTTGGTGGTTAGATTCGTTGATGTTTGCTCAGTTCTAGTAGTTGGAACGGTGGTTGGCGGCACCTTGTGTGGACAGAATTTGGGTGTTTCTCTGAAGAACCGTGCGGCAAAATTTCTCCCCCTCTGGTTCTTGACTTCTGGGGAAGAATCGATTTTTTTGTTTGATTGGGGAAATTTTGCCAGGGAGCTGCCTTCAGTCCATCCCTTCTTTTTTGCTGGATTGGATAGCTTCTTTGCAAAAGATACCATAAATTTAGAGTTTGAATCATTCCTGGGACTCGGTCTCTTTGAACCGGAAGGGGATATCTTTCGGTCAACCTTTGTTGTGAACTTGATCTAGATTTCGTTAGGTGGTTAGGAGAAAGGAGCAGTGAGGCTCGTGCTGAATTGTCTTTCTGAGGAAGGTTTAGTGAAAGAAAAGTTGGCACTTCCTGTAATTCCTCCTGGAGGATTCTGGTCTGTTTTCTGAAGAAATTTGAAGAAAGGAGGCATCCTAGCCTTTTCTAAGAGGCAAATGGCGGCGGTGAGTGATTTATCTGTACTTTCTCTTATGCTAAGTCACGTTCCTAGTGCGAGAAAAATCTTTAGTTTTTGTTGTCTTGGTGAAGCATGATGCATTTTCAGTTGATGGAGGATATATGTATCATTTCTCTCTCTTACGTTAGCTAATTAATCAGGTAGAGAAACTTCTCATTTCGTGGCCCTTCCTAGCTCGGGCACTGTTAGTTAGAAAGATACTCTTTTCAGGTCGGAGCAATTTTTTCATGTCTAGAAAATGTTTGTGCAAGTTTAATCTGAGGCATTTCTGTCCAGAAACTGTAGATATATATACATTGATGAATGAGCAGTGTATTTAACTGGGTAACCTGCCTGATTGTCTTTTTGTTGTAATTTGTTCATGTTATGTATGCTAGGCGTACTTTATGTTCTAGAAGATAATGTTTCTAAGATTGAGGACAGCACATACTGTTCCAAATAGGATACAAATCCTCTTGAACTAGTTAACACAAATATTAGAATTGTATTTATTGCCTTGATCCAGATTAATTTGACATATAAAAATGTGAGTCACCAACTAGCTTACAGTGCAAACTTAATATTAGCACGCATCATGTAAGATATAGTTCTTCTTTTGTATTAATATCTATCAGCTAGACATCATAGCTGAAATACTCCAGCAATTACATTTGTAGGATTTTTCAGTTTCAGTTACTCTAGAATTAAGAATCTCCTGAGTCCTGACTATACATACTAAGTTGTCATCATAGTTTCGTCTAGGGGAAATCATCAGCATAGTTTCCTATTTATTATGAAAATGATAATTCCTGATTACCGATGGATTATATTTCTTTATGAACCCTAGAACATAGTTGTACTGATATTTCCAAGGTGTAATTTTTTATGTCGTTAAACAGAAACCACGCATTCCTGCATTTGGAGACTGGGAGAACAGTACTGAAGAAGTCCCGTACACACAGAAGTTTGAGGGTGCGCGGAAGAGCAAGAAAACAGGCGTTTATGCCAATCCAAATGAGCCAGGACGTCAACCCGAACCTCCTCACAAGTCACCTTTGAATCCATCAGCATATACACCTGATCCTCGAGAACAGGGTCCAAGGACTCCACAACATGGAAGAAGGCCTGCAAACGATCCCCATCACCGCGAGGCTGTTCCAGTAAGACAAACAAATCCTCAGCGGGAGCAATTGGGTGACGGTAGCGCACCAAGAAGCCCATACAGAAATGCTGCTGGATCTGCTTCACCAATGCATTCAAACAGTCCATCAAGGCCGAAGCCCAGGGCAACTGGAATGCAGACTCCAGAAAGGAGGGCTTCGTCAGATGCTCATGGCCAGCATACTCCTGGAAGGAGCAGAATGAGGCCGAGTAACCAAGGCTACAACGTAGTACATTCTAATCCTTGGTTTCTTATTGGTCTTCAAAATGTATGTGTGTACATGTGCTTGTGGAGTAATGAGCTATTGCTTTTGCATTTCTGAATCCAGGCTGAAGAGGAAGTGGCTGTTCCACCATTTGGTGAATGGGATGCGGGTGATGCGACATCAGGTGAAAAGTATACGGGTATCTTCAACAGGGTGAGGGATGATAAATTGTCGCCTGACTCGTCTTCCAGGCAGCAGTCATCTGGTAACCGCAGACAGGACAATAAGGTTGAACAGGTAGTAAAAGCAACTCCTAAGTAAACTGTTTATGGCTTCTACTAGCATTGATTTACTTACCTTTGTCTGACTTCAAAATTTGGACTGCATACCACCCTGCAACTTGGAAATACCATGCATTTTCATAAGGGAATTGGTAGCTTTACTGTCATCTATTATAGCCATGAAAAACCAAATAAAAGTAAGCAATCTGGTAATCGAGTCCTGTGTCCGTCAGCAAGATAGCAACCAATCAGTTTTGTGGTTCATGTAATACGTGTTAGACTAGTTATTTACTGCAGCACAGCCAGTGGAATTAAACTGATTACAAATGTGCAAATAAAAACCTGAATAAATTGACAACGTACCGCAAAACTGTCCAGTCATGTGATATGAACCTGACTCTCAGTGGTGTAGCTATGTGTAGTTCAGCCACTGCTTACTCTGACTGTAAATAATGAGTAATTTATAATTTCAAATAGACGTGGTTCTATACTGACTTAATTTGAAGTGTTTAATCTTAATTTCAATTCTAACCATCCTACCATTTTAATTGTAAGTACTAATAAAAGTAAGTATTGCAATGATGATTCATAGTGGTCTTTTAATGCACCCTTGTGAAAAGTTAGTGTAATGAATATAGTGTGGTTGATAACTTCAGTACATAAGGTACAACCAAATTCTTAACCATTTAATCATATTCAATATGCATATTTGTTACAGTAGTAAAAAACAGCAATACCATGTGTAATCTGCTTTATTTGTATTGGTTATGGCCTTATGGGTAGATCTCAAACTTTGCAGTTTGGATACAATGCTGTTAGTGATTTCATTATTAAATCACTTCTTTTTGCATAAATGCAAATATTGGTGTCTATATCTTTATACTGAACATATGCTCAGAGCAACTACCATTATCTGTTTCTATTTCATGTGATATTCGAAAGACATTTTAATCGTTAACTGACATTTCTCTCTTTTTCTCCAGACATGCCCTTGCTGTATACTTTGATAAAATGGGGATATGATCACAGAGATTTCTGAAGAACTTCCTGGGTTACTTGTGGAACAAATTGTCATTCTTGTGAAGAATTTGTCATGAAACTCTCTCATGTTTTCTTCCCAATGCTTCTTAGTTATTCTGTTGGTGTGAGTATGTACCTATAATTGCATTGTTCTATGATTTATGTTCTTTTCTTATGTGAAACATATATGTGATGCAACTGAGATATGTGGAATTGTGAATTGAGAAGTATGGAGCAGCACTTTTCCTGGGAGCCGAGTATATTCTTGTGGTTACACTAAAATCGGGTGCTTTTTTTTTGCAGATTGTATTTAAGTGCCCAATCTAATTTCATGTGTTTTTGTTCCCTCGCCAGATGTATACAACACTGGGTGAAAAATTCATTTCGGCTTTGTTTGAAAGAGCATAGAAGGCAAAAAAAAAAGTTTGACCTTTTACTACTGTTTTCAATCGAGCTAGTGCAGAGTAATTTTTAAGTTGCTAAATTTACCATCAACTTCCCTAAAGAGACTCTTTTTGCGAAAAGTTTTATGAGATTGTTGATGAATCTAGTCTGGTTTTCATTTTACATTAATTAAGAACTCAAATTGCCATGAAAAAAGAAAAGGAGAATAACAGAATTGAACTATCCCCAGAAAGCAGGTACTCATGGTATATTAGGAACAGTTGTATAAAATTCTGTACCTTCATTGGACACACAGATTACATACTTACGGATGCTTTACACATAAGCTAGTCTGGGAGCATGTACCTATGTGTAAAACATTATGAGATTCAAAATTTTGGTGTCTGTTGAACAACCTGTTACTGTAGGTATCGTATATGCAATTAGAATCTACATTGATCATCGCTGGATGGCATGCACCCTGTTCTGCAAATCCCCCTTGCATAGGCTGAAGTGGCTGCTAGGACTAGCTATCTTAGCTTCCTTATCGGCAGGGAACGGCTGAAGAGCTCCTCAACCTCGGTTGCCTCCAAGTTCAGCTTGTCCAAAATTTCCATCTCCTCCTTGCTCAAACCCTGAAAGAAGTTCATTACGTCCTGTTTGACCTCCATGATGCCATCTGCTAGCCTCTTAACCAGTGTCTCCTCCTCCTTCTCCAGTTCCAGGACCTCGCCCTCGAGCTCCCCCTCGAGCTCCTTTACCTCGTCAACGATGATTTTCTCCCCTTTCTCGACAGTCTTCTCGATCCTATCCGCGAGAGCAGGCTCAGGACCACACGTGTTGTCTGTCCTGATGAACGTGGAGAAGTCACGCCCTACGCTTTTCGCGGCCCTTTCTAGCTCAGGCACAATTGTCTCAGGCACCACTTTGCTTCTTGTGTATATAACCGCACCACCATATCCATCCCATGCGTCGTTTCTTCCACGGTAGTATACAAATATGTAGTCATCTTCCTTGTTCTCTATTTTCGATGAGAGGATGTACCTACAGTTCAGAAAATGTTCAGCTGATTTCAGTTTGAAAAACAAATGTTAAGCTGATAAACTGAAGTACTATAACAATGGTCAGAATTTCAGTTTGTAGAGAGGGACATACCAGTCATCTTGGTAGTGCAGGTACTCGTTGTCATGGTTATAGAGTATTGCTGGTTGTGCGGGATCCTGCACGAAGCGCTGCACGGCTCCCCTGGTGAAGAAGCCGGTGTCGGGGGTCTGAATCCTCCATGCCAAATTTGCAACAAGTCTGTCTCCCTCGACATGAAACTCATGAAGCTGGCAATCGAATGCATCGAACGTTGGATTCAGGCCACTTGAAATGTACCACTTGCCAGTAAAATCTGCGATGTTGAAGCTCTTGACGAGGGCAGACGGATCAGGGACCGGGAACTCGCCAACATCAGACTTTTGCGGGACGCACTTTTTGCGCGAAACAGCGCACTCGTTGAACTCATCGACCACGCTGTTCCCGAACAGATCCGCGCATTTGATCTATGGTGGTGACAAGGCAGAAGGCAGTGTTATTTTATTTGTCCGGAGACATAGAGCTGAGTCAGTGTTTCTGGACAAGTGAATTACCTGACATTCGGTCTCGTCAGGTCGATTGTTGCATGTGTTTAAGCATGCCACGTTTGCTGCACATGCTGGGTTGGCTATACATTTGGCCAGCTCTATCCTGAAATTAGTACCATTTGATTAAGGCAAGTAACACATGAAACATAACAAAATCTGCATATAGCCTACTAATTGTACTACACGCATACAGCCGAATGTGCTTTGTATTATTATGAAACAAGAATAAACCGTATTGTCAATGCCCAATATGCAAACAAGGACTTGGGTTTAACTTGAACAGAATAAAGAGTGACCTGCATTCTTTGAGCAAGCAAGTGCATGTCTTGAGCGCATCGGTGGCGCCAGCAGAAGGGACTAGGAGAACCACGCACGCCGCGAGCCCTGACACCGTGACCAGCTGCAGTTTGCTCCAGCTCTTGATGCTACTGAAAACGTCCGGTACCGCGTGTACCTTAATCTGGAAAAAAAATCATGACTGTCTGTCTTAGCAGTAGTAGTAGAACTAACAAGAAGTGAAGCGAGATTGTTACCAAGAAATGGGCGAAATGAGGACTCACCTCGGACTGAGAGCTTTTCATTTGGAGGAGGTGATCGGTCCTCCATAGGCTAGCCCTCACGCAGCACCGGTGGAAGCTGCGGCTGCCGCTGGTGGCCGTGCCTCTAGAGCTGGCGGCGTGGAGATTGATGCCGGGAGAGCCCTCGGTCGGGAAGGCGCGGCTCACGCACTGCCGTAGCATCATCTGCGCCGCAATCTGCATTTCTTCAGAGTAAAAAATTTCAGTATGCCAGCAATCACACAGGAACCCAGAGCGGAAGGGATTGCGTAATCAGGGAATGCGGCAGAATCGAGAGGGAAGCGAACCTGAGCAGCCAGAGCGAGGCGCGCGCGTGGGATGGGAGGTACGCCGAGATGGAGATGGAGATTGGGGGATAGCGCGGCGCGGCCGGATAAAAGGCAAAGCTTGGCTCTGGAGAGAAGCGCGCGGACTTGCGGCGCGGAGCAGCCACCACCACCAGAGTTCACAGCCTACGATAAGCACGGGCGGGTCCCCGAGGCGGAGAAAATAACCAAGAAACCCCATCACATTTGCGATTAATTTGACGCGAAACTATAAAAAACCCGTTGACCAACGGGAGAATGATCCCTCCCTTGGCTATACGTTGTTAGATAGGATGAGACTCTCCAGCGATTTCTCGCTACGGATGATAACCCGTTTAGTTCGCCCTCCAGCGATTTCTCGCTACGGATGGGATTCGAACCCGGGTGGGCTGGCTGCGCACTCGCCTTGCCTTGCCACTGAGCTGGACCTCAGTTCTCATTTGACGCGAAACTATCATATTTGGATTTTTTTGACACATAAATGCCACTTTTTGGCAGGATCACGGTGCGGAGCTCTTTGCTAGGTGTTTCAGCAAGATTCTGACGAGTCTGCCCCACACGGTGCGGAGCTCAATGTCATATATGACTAATTTTTGTAAGCATCGATCTGTAGCCGAAAAATATGTAGCTTTTGGAGGATGGTGCATAGAAAGGAGGTTTCTAGGATGTGCGGTGAAGTTGTGTGCATTTATTTGAGTTATGTTATTCTTTTGGATTGTTCAATATATAGGTGTGAATATGTAATATGTAGGAAGTAGCATGTCAATGTATTTATGACATCTATAGGAAGCAGAACGTTGTGATTGTGAAATGGGTAGATCTAGAATGGCCACCAACAATGCAGAATGCAACTGTAGAATTTTGGGATATGTATGGACAAGTCTTGAGAACATGGAGAAGAACTTTCAATTGCCATATGAGGAAGATAAGCTACACTTGGATTTTAGGAATGCTCAAGATGAACTTAAGAGAGTTGTGGACGAGAACAGGCCCGGGCGGCCAGATGTGCCGAGCGTGCACCTAGCACAGGGCCCCAGAAATTTGGGGGCCCCAAATTTCTATATAAACCCATATATTATGTATAGGAAAAAAATAGAAAAGGGAATAGAAAGGAAGCTTACTTGGGCCTTGAACGCTGCACCCGCACGTCTTGTATTGGTAACTCACTCTGCGCTCGCAACACGAAGGGACATCGCTAGATGCAAGCCACGAGGCAGCCGCCAGCTAACGATTAGCGATTAGCAAACCATCCTCGCTTCGCCTCTTCTCCAGTTTTCCTCGGTCCTTCTCCCCTATCGCCTCATACGATATCCCCTGTTCCGATCTATCGTGGAAAAGACAGCCACAGCGAGCCGAGCCACGGAGTCATCGACGAGAAACCTCTATTCGATTTTACCAGGCATGTCTTTGACTCCCGCTCCGTCTAACCATTAGAGGAGGTAATTCGATTTTTCCTCAAATTTTGCTTTCTTGGCTGATCCCTGATCATCAATGTTGGGTCATGCATCTAATCTTTTTTGGCTTTGTTATTTTATTTTGTGTATGTAGTGTTTTAGAATCAATGGGGCATGATTCCGGTGCTAAAAAGCGAAAGAGAAAAAAAAAACGGACTCTAATCTACAACTACTTATAAAGGCAAGAACTTGGCAGGAACATTTGATCCCAGCCATCCATGTTATCAGATCTGACGGACGATTTTGCTCCAATGACATTGCACTTCCTTCCGTATTTACTACTACCAATAACTCATGACTTTTTCCCAGTTTTCATCTTCCACTAATCTCGGATCGTCTCCTCACTCTTCGCATGATTGTTTCTGCTCCGCCTCGAACTCGCTCACCACACCGCCGTCAGCCGCCGGATACCTCTCGGTGAGCAGCTCCCTTCCTCCTCGAGCCCCACACATGCATGGCTCCAACGTCGCCTTCCCTGCAGCCGAACTGTCCCGGCCGGAGATTGCATCGGCGGCATGCAATGGCAATGTGGGAGAGATTTTTTATGCGGCTATGGCAGATTGTGTGAAGAGGCCGCGCTGCATTGCTTCAGATAAGGCTGGGTCCGTGCCGGTGAGTTGAAGGATTTGGATTGAGATGGCTATAGATGCAGACGTCCTGGTATTGTTGAAGTGTCTTGCTTTATTACCCGGAAAAAAGAAGAAGTGTCTTGCTTCGATTGAGCACTACAATTCTGCTCCTGACTTCTACCAATTGGATTCACGGTTCAATTTCCGGATCGAGTTATTGATTAATTGGCTCAATTTAGTTCGCGTTTAGGCTTTTTAAAAATTAGATTTTATCCAATTTGACTAAAAATATAGGAAAAGACTATCAGCATCTATAATACCAAATGCATATAATATAAAAATATGTTTTATGAAGATTCCAATACTATAACTTTTACATTATGCATGCTAATATTTTTTCCTAAATATTTAGTCAAATATTATAAAGTTTAACTTTGACTAAACCCAAAACGCAAACTAATTCTAAACGGAGAGTACTTATGTATTAGATAGATGGTCATGCAATTATAGTAGGATCAGTGGTATTGGTACTTCTCTCCCAACGAAAGCACCATGATTTCGGATAGACATTGAATAAGATGACATGAGATGAAATTGATTTATGAAAACATGGGGATCTTTATACTCAAAGTTATCATTTTCACTTTAAAAAGATAGAAACAAGCACAATTAGAAAAGGGAACTTGTGAAGCAAAATATGTCTATAAAAAGATGTCAGATATTTATTAAAATTTGGATATATCTATAAAAATACATATAAATTTCGATAAACTGCGACATCATTTCATGGACAGGGGTAGTATATGATTCAAAAAGTTTTGTTGTATTGTGAATACGTGCATTGCACGTACACACTAACTAGTTCAATCTCAAAAGGGGGCTATGGACAAGTTTATTATAAAAAAACAAAAGTGTCTTCTGACAATTAGTCGGCCTACCACGCTTGCACTAGATATTATTCCTTACAATAATGCTAGAGGTGGTCAGCGGAACGAAGCTTTTCTAAATTGAAGCTATTGAAGTCGTATATGGGTACTATGATGACACAACAAAAACTCAATGATTTAGCGACAATATCACTCGAGAGTGAAATGTTGGAGAAGATTAATTATGAGGATATCATCGAAGATTTTATTTCGAAGAACACTAAAAGAATGATGTTGTTCAAATAAAAATTATGCAACCAGAAGTGAAATAGGTATGGTTCTCAATATTTCCAATTGTTGTGTAAGATATTAAAACATATACGGAGTACATCATATTTGTTGAACATTTTAATTTTTTTTGTAAAATAGGGCCCCATTTTTAAATTTCGCACAGGGTCCCGGATTTTGCCGGCTCGGCCCTGACGAGAATCAGGTGACACTGGGTCTTAAGGCAAAAGCAGAACAAGCTCTACTTGATGCAAGAGTTGAACTGGAGCAGCTTGCCATTCAAATATGCACAAAGTGATGAGAATTAAGGTAGAGAAGGACACAAACAAGTTCAAGGAAGAAAAGAGAAAGCTAGAGTTCATAATTGCTAATCTACTCAAGATGAAGGAATAGACAAGGGGAAAGATGAGGAAGATCAGATAGCTTTCTCAAGAATAGTTGAGCCCTGATGGGATGCATGCAATATTATCTGTAAGATGTAGTGTTGGATATATCCTAGTATTGTTGAGACCTCAATAATTTGGGTTGAATTGATGTGTTGAACTATTTACTATAATATGTTGAATGATGTGATGAACTGATGTATTGAACTATTTTTTATAATATAGTGAATGCCTAGATTAGGTTTAGACATTTAAGGTCTCTACATCCAGACAAGATGATGTCGAGACCTTTAAGGTTTAGGTTTAGACATTTAAAGCCTCGACATTGAGACGAGACAATGTCGAGACCTTTAAGTTTAGGTTTACACATTTAAGGTCTCAACATCGCGACGAGACGATGTCGAGATCTTAGGGTTTAGGCTTAGACATTTAAGGCCTTTGAGACATTCAAGAGATATAAAAACTGACAAATAAACAAACAGGACCAAGTTTTGTTCAACATCGCATAGCTTGTTCAACATCATACAACTTATTCAACATTACAGGTTCCAAATTTAAAGGTTCAACAACACACAAAAGGACTAGGTTCAACATCATACAAAAGTACTAGGTTCAACATCACATAACCAGACTCAACAACAGACAAATAAAAGGACCATCTTCGACATCACATGACCAGGTTCATCTATATCTCCCATCCAGAGGACCTTGGTTTGCATCTCTGCCTGCAGATGCATTTGCCCGAGCAGTAAAGTAGCCCATGATACCTCTTGCCGCAACATCTGAGGAAGAAGGTGTTGTGGTTGGAGCATCTGGTCTAGAAGAAGAAGGTGTTGTGATTGGGGCATTTCCTCTAGAAGAAGAAGGTGATGTGCTTGGAGCATCTGTTCTATAAGAAGAATGTGATGTGGTTGGAGCATCTGGTCTAGAAGAAGAAGATGCAACACTTGGACCTGCTTCATGAGGAATGGACCTAATTGTCTAGAGAAATCGACAAATAACCTTCAAATGAAATTCACATATCATCTTTTCACTAATATTACCTTGTGGTTATTTTCCCAAGTGCAAGGTCTAGTCTCAGAGGTTGTGAGAAGCTAGTGTACTTGTGCCCTTGCGACTTGCAGTTGTCGCATGTTATAGTGTCCACCCTAGAATATTCCTTCAGTTTTGGTACTTCATATTTTCCTTTTCTCCTCTTTTCCTTCCTTCTTCCCTTCCAGTGATCTTTGAAACCTTGTGGCATTATGTCTTCAATGCCAGTTTTGGTCCGGCCATGTTGCTGATGCATAAGATAGAAAACTGGTCTGTAGCTGTTCAAATACATGGGTTTTCTTGAAGAAGTCAGATACAAAATCCTCTCGATGCTTCTGTGCTTTGTAGATTGCACTAACATCATATGGTTGCAAGGCAGTCCATATGAATCCCATTTTTTGTAAGAACAAGTTCTATTATCCAAGCTAACCTCATAAGTGTTATCATCACTTGCCACTTGCGAGAGACTAGCATCTTCTCTTTTAGGTTCACAAGGCCTTGCAATTTTTTGATCATTCCAAGCTTCTTTGCATAAAAGGATGTGATTTCCCAATGTGAAATTTCTCATCCTTCCCTTTTATCATCAAATCTGAATCCCCATAAGCACTGTGGCTACCGGTTTGTTTCTCACATCTAGAATGTGTTGTGCACTTCACTCAAATTTTTGTTCACCAAATCAGTTTTGCAATTGGTGTCCATGGCCCACCTTGCACATGTGTGCACATGAATTTTGTGCAGCCATTGCCAAGCTAGCTTGCATTGCTTCTTCATTTCTTCCATTGGCATGTCATATTGATGCTTGGTTTAAGAATAGGCTACATTGTCCATGCATTTCTTCAAATCCTCTCCTCTAAAACCTGCAGCTTGGAAATTGGCATAAATGTGCTTGAGGCAAAATCTCAGAGGAAAATTAGGAAACACTATGCTAACAGCTTTTATCAGCCCCTTCTGCTTGTGAGACATTATGGTGTAGTACCCAAAATGCCCTTGTTCTCCACCTAGAGCTTCCTTTAACTGTTCCAGAAACCACTGCCAATTTGATGTATCATGTTTAGCAACAATAGACTAGGCAATTGGATAAATATTATTGTTGCCATCTTTGCTAGTTGCTGCAAGAATTTCAAGAAAACTCTGCCTTCCAAAAGCATTAACACAAAAGAATAGTCCATGAAATCTTGCTCTATCACTAATGAATACTTGCTGCCCTCTTTGCATTGATTACCGCTCTTCTTTTGTGGGAACAGTGACAGTGATGACAATGCACCTAGACCCTGGTTTTTTTATCTATGATAGTTTGCAGCTGTGATATTGTTTCTTGTGATCACCCAAGACCAATTCCCTGGCTCTAGTGTTTGCCCTGTCAGCAATCCTCTTATGCATATCAACACCAAAGTCCTTTTTAATTAGCCTTGTAAACTATAGATGTGATGCGTGTGTTAGGATCTGACCTCAACTTGTCCACATAGACATTTCTAAGCCAGTTTATTTTAATTATGTTCATTGAAGTTTCTCTTGGAAATGAGTGCTCCAAATGTATTTTCTTAATGCAGAAGGTTTTCTCATGCTTTATCTTGGAAGCTGATATGTAGAACCGACATTTGTACTTCTCCTTCTTCACTAGCTGACACCAAACTATGATCCTATCTGGGAAATTCATGTGATAATGGAAATTTCTCATTTGGACCATGTGTAGTCTACAAAGTGTCTGCCTAAACTGATATACATACTTGAAATAGAGCTTGAGCTTGAACTGTTGCTCTGGATTTCCCCTATTTTCATCATACCAAACCCTCTGCAGTTGCTTCTTTCGTTTGATGTTTATCCCTTCTGGCTGAACTAATGGCAGTGGCTCAAATCCACCACCATCATCCTCTGCAATAAACCTAGCTGCTCTTCTTCATCAGAAGGAGACCATTCTGACATTGAAGGAAGTTCTACTTGAGAATGTGATCTCAAATTTGGGCCATGTCTCTTCAATGGCATATCTTCACAGTCATCACAAGGAATATCAAAAATATCCTCCGCACCTGTCTCATCCTCACAGTGTAGCAATGGATCATCAAGCATCCTTTTCTTCTTATGTGAAATTATTTTCTTCATTTCATCTATTTATTTTGCTCTCTTCTCCTCTGCATAGACTAGGTCATACCTACATGGATACATCAAGCTATCACTTCCATCATAACAATTTCCCTCATCTTCATCTTCTCCTTGCATTCTCCTATGTATGTCTGTACACACTGCTCTGAGTCTGAAACTGGTTATAACATTGATGCTCATCCTCTTCATCAACTGATATGTGGCTTGGGTAGGATTTGGCAAATAATGTATATGCCCTCTTGCTCTTCACCGGAGATACAACAATTCCTTATTTACTTTGTCCCTCATCACAGTTAACACTAATTTTTTTGGACCTCTCATGCCTCCGGATCATCTCCTCCACCTTATAGTAGTTGTCAACTAATACAAGCCCATGCAGCCCCTCCCCTTCAACTTTTACATAATACATTGAATCACAGCGCCCATAACCTTCCTTCTCCATCACAAATTTAGGAACCTGATATCTCACTGAGGCATAGAAGTTTGAACAAATTTTGCTCCATAAAGTTGAATATAAAGGACCCACATCTCTGAATATTGCCGAAACTCAAAGTAAAGCAAAGATTCAACAAACATTCTGACTCTACCATGCACAAATTCGACATAATTCAAGCATTACATTTCCCCAATTTCAGAACCAAGAGAGTTACTCACCATCGAAGACGTAGTGGCTGAGCAGGTCCTGGCTGAGAAGAACCTTCTGGCGATGCCGCCTCCTACTCCGTCTTCGAAGGGAAGATCAAGCGACTCGCTGTCTTCATCCGAGTCCAAATCCATGCCCACATGTTGAACCCCGCGCCAAACAACAATTGCTGGAAGAAACGGCGACCTTCATAGTCCTCGCCAGGCGGGGTGCTGCCACCTCTAGTCGCCATTGATATCGCGGGAGAAAAACTGACAAAGAGAAGAGTGACGGTGGAAGGGGTAGCTACACGCCCCGACCGAGCCCTAATAACCGTGAGTCGCCCGACGTCCGTCCTTGCCAAGTGTGCCTGATAGGGTGGGCCAGACTCATCAGAATCTTGACTAAACGTCTAACGAAGAGCAATCAGTGCTCCGCGTCGCGATCGTGCCAGAAAAAGTGCCATTTATGTGGGGAAAAGCCCAAAGATAGTAGTTCCGCGCCAATTCTGCCCAATATGTGGTCTTTTTTGTCATTTTCTTGGCGGGCTGGGACCCAACCGCGATTCAACTGAGTTTGGAGGGGGAGTTTGGGAAATGGCAATGAAAATCGCCGACCCGTTGCGGCTCTCCTCGGCTTGGTTTGATTTCTTCCCCATTTCGAAATCGAATTTCTTCTAGGCGGGAGAGAGAGAGAAAGGCGGAGATGGCCATGGCGGAAACCCTAGCGCTGGTCCAGGTGGAGGACCCCGAGGCGCCCCTCGACGCGGCGGCCATCCGAAGGTACGCGCCGCCCCCCTCCGCCCTTCTCCTCCGATGAACCGTCCCGCTGGATCGATTCACCACCCGAGTACCTGACCTTCGTTCGTTCAGCCGGTTCGAGCAGCTCTCGGCGCTGTGGGAAGGGGAGGAGGAGGATCCGGTGGACGCGGCGGCGGAGGAGGACGCCCTACTAGGGCTGCTCTCCGAGTGCGAGGTGGGTGTTGTCTCGGCTTGGCGTGTGCGAACAGCAAATGAGGGGTTTGGTTACCCTTTCCGTGCTCTGCTAGATTTCTTCTTACTTCGGCCTGGGAGACATTTTGATATTTCGTTTCCGGTGCTGTGTATGTAGGTGGATATGCAGGCGGTCGATGCGTGGGACTCGAGCGCTGCTGCGCTGGGGAGTGACGGTTTGGGTATGGTTCTGGTTCCATTTTGACCTTTAGAGTTCTCAGGACGTGCTTCCGAGTTGTTCTTTGTTCTTAACATGACGCTGTGGTTGGTGTCCCTAGCCGCGTACATGGAATGGCTGAGGAAGGAGGTGAGCTTGGCAGAGGAGGAGAACCTCAAGTTATCTGCCGAGATCAGTGACATTGGAGACACAGTGTTCAAAGGTTGTTTCACTTGAGTTTCTCCTGTTTATGTTCCTGCTGATTGCCAACACTTTGCTAGTCGGGTCATTGTCTCTTCGTTCCTTCAAATAACAAAATGTGACTTCTGTTATTTTAGACACGATTCTGCTGGATGCTGACATTGAATCACTGGAGTCTTCGCTGGATAAAATTGATTCAGAGGTTGTTCTTAAATGCCGGACTCTTCATGAAATTCAAATTCCTCCTCCAAACAAGTTTGTTTGCAAAATAAAAATCCCTAGAAGTCAAAATTTTAAGTCTTTTCCTTTTCTTTTGCCTATCTTAAACGTGTGTTATCATGCTTATGTAATATACTTGCCGTCATCTACACTAAATAACCTCTTACACTCTCTTCAGCTTTCATTTCTCATAACGTTTATAATATTGCACCTTCTTTGATGTAGGGTTTGAAGCATTCGGAAGCAAGTCCCGATTCTGGCCTCAACCAAACAAATGTTGAGAAGGACTACATATATGAGGTGTGGTAATATGTTCTATGAATTTAAATATTCCAAACATTCTGCTACCTTTGCTATTTGCTTAACAATTTCAGTGGTCCAAATGGAGACAAATCTAAGATTTCTTAAATGTATCACTTCACTTTATGCTGCTGGTAACACTGTTAACCTTTTATGCATAGTTATATTATAGGATATATCTTCCAGAAACAAAACCTCTCACACAGAAAGTAGTAACAACTACAATCACGATTCACGACCGCATATGAAACTAATACACATCCAAACAGATTTTTCAGTTGAGTTTTCTTTTCTTTGTTTTCTTTCGCTTATAATTCTTATTCGTGTTGAATGTACACCTTTGATAATTTCCCAGGCGTTGGAACTTGATTATGAAATAGAGAAAAGTGAAATGGACCTTCAGCTGTTGCAAATACTAAGTACTTCAATGCAATGGTATCCAACTTCTACACTTCAAATCTTTGTATTGATTTAAATCTGTTTAAAGCATCTTAATAGTTAATATCATCAATGTCAATACTACTTTACCATGATTAGAGGGATGTGGTCATTCTGAACTCAGAAAATATCCCTGGTTGTTTTCATAACAACAATAATATAATTTATGAGATGAGTGAGGTTATTTATATTCTGCGTGGTCTTTATATAATGCCCAGTTGGAGTAAACATTTCAAATAAATGTTTTGCAAACAAGAAATTTCACCATTTTATCTGTTTTAGAATTTCCTAACAGTTCCGCTGTAACTAGTTTTTACTCCCTGTTTGTGTTCATTAAGGATAGAATTGTCATATGCTTGGCTTACTATCATCTGTTAATGCATTTAGGCTAGCTCATGTAATGCACACAGCACACTACCACAGTATTGTCCACTACATTTTTAGTCTCTATACCTTCACAGTTTCAGCATATGTAGTCTTTTGCAAAAAATTCTTATTCCAACACAGGATTATTTTATCTTTGTAGATTACATACGCATGCCTTAGTCTGAGCTTGTGAACATGCTGCAGTAAACATCTTCACCTTTTCTGACATGAGCTCTTGACCAATCTCCTGATTGTTGTGCTCAGTTTTTTTTATCTCCAGACCTTGAAAATATTTGTGAATTCTCGGTCAGTTATCAATTTGTGACTAGTTTTCTACTTGCTTAAGTTCATATGTTTAAAGATAATAACCACAGGCATACATTTCTTACCATTTATTCAGTTTCTTTCTTTGTTGACCTTTTACTGCTTGAGTTGTGCTTACCTGTTGGCTTGTTTCATCATCCCAGCTTCTCAAAAATGTGTTGCTCTGGGCATTTAATTGCAGTTGTACGATGTTTAGTTTTAAGCTTGTTCTGCGTAAAAAACTTCTGTTTCGTTCTGACATCACGATTTCTCCATATCCAGGGATGAAGAAATGTGTCAAATTCGATCTGTGTTATCAGTACCAAAGGTCTTAGAGTGTAAAGGAAATTCTCTCAGAGTGTTTCTGAAGGCACCTATACTGACCTCAGAATGTGTAAATTTTGGACAAAAATTGGATTGTGTTGTTGATTCATTTGTCTCAGACCATGAGTTACTGATAGAATTTGATGAAGGAAGCATGGAACTGAAGAAAGTGCAGGTGCTCTTATGACTATATTTTTCTCATTTTTGTAGATTTTTTCTCTAGTGAGCTAATTGATCACCATTTCAATTTTTACCTATGGTAGATGTTTGGTGCAATGCCTGATGTATTTTGTGACGTTTCTGCATTTCACGATTGAAAATCTCATGGGGCAAGGAATGAATAATGACAAAAGTATATAAGACACATTGGAGATAAGGATAAAGTACTCTCGTGTAAGGTCATAAAACTGCATAGGCACTCAAAATCATCATGGTCTGCTAGTGTTTGCTACAGTAGCTTGTGCGATGTTAGCTGCTGTCCACCTTGTTTTATCCTATACAGTCTTCAACTTCAAAGAAAGTCATCAGCTAAAATGCTGAATACAAGTACTGAACGATACATTAAGGCTTGGACAAGCTATATCATTTTTCAAATTTTCTAGGCTTCAAGTGTTTCTAGCAGGAACTTATTTGTGTATATGCTTGCATAGTTACGATATGCATAGGAAGAGGGACACAACATTAGTGATTACTGTCCTTTATTAGAGACATAAGCTGTTAGTGTATTAAGATACACATTTGCATTATGCTATCATTTCACATCATCTCTTCAAATGTATCATTGGCAATAAATTTGCACTTACACTAATTCATGGTTCCAGCATTTGGATGGTTAGTAGCGCCAAGTAATGGTTCTTAATAACAATTTGCCATTTTTTTACCTTTTGAAGTCCATTTTAAGATAGCTATGGTGTATCATGTTTTACTGATCTTTTTTTTTTCAGATCTTCCCTGCTGATGTTTGTGTAGATATACTGATTGAGAAGCTCAAGTCCTCCAGGTATGTATTAGATACTTTACCTTCTGTCCTCTCATATGAAGCTGTCTTATTGTTCTTTGTAAAAAGGCCTCTCTATTTTTTTGTTTTTGTTTGCAAACCGCTTGTTGAAAGATGAAACAAACCAGTATTAAACAACATGGAACACCAAGAAGCTTCACATGGTGATGCCATTTATTTTTGTGTTATTTCCACAATCACAGTTGTCTGAATTGTACTGTGTACTACTTTCAATCGGTTTTCTTCATCTATGTGTGCTCAACTGCTTACAAAAAGTGCTATCTGCAATTGTAGAGAGGCCATTTCTGTCCCGTCCTTGGGGTGGCTCATTCGGCAATGTCAACAGCAGATTATAATCAACATTCTAAGACGATCGTTGGTGAATGATGCTAATAGTTCCAGGTGACAGTATTTTCCACCTGCTAGTATTGTGATGATAATTTTCTAAATTTCTAGCTGCTATTCTCTTTTGTAAATAGTTGTTGCAAGGAATCTATGGTCTCTAAGCTTGTTCAATGAGTTTATGCATCTATTGGTGTAGAGGCTGGGGATGCTCCCCCATTTCGAAAAAAAAAACACTAATGATTTGCACTTCTTGCGTGTCATTTCATTGTATTTCTATAATAATTACTTTTGTTTCTATTTGAAAACGACACAATTGGCTGGGTTTTTTGAGAAAAATACAGTGAGGGGACTACAATTTAGCATCAAACTGGCAGAAAAAACATTTAATCATTAATATTTGGAATATTTAGATTTGTCAATCACTTCTGAGTAATGATGTACACTGATCGACAGTTGAAGCCAAGACTCGTATGATGCACATAGGCAACAAAAGCAATTTTAGGTCACCAGCATTAATATTATATGCATATATAGTTTTGTCCCTTTCTATTGAACATTGAAAGCAAACATGTTTGTTTTCTTGCAGGCATTCTTTTGAGTACTTAGACAAAGATGAAACAATAGTAGCTCATTTGGCTGGTGGAATTGATGCATTCTTCAAGATATCTGCAGCTTGGCCATTGTCGTCCTATGGTCTGAAGTTAATCTCAATCCGCAACTCCGGGACTCAGCCAACGAATATAACTTCAGATTTGCTCTGCAAGACTAAGGTAAAAATTGCTACCACATGCCTGAAACCTATGTTTGTATCCAGTATCTATATTGCCACACTGCACATGAATAATGCAACCTTTGGATAAAACCATCTGAACCAATTGAAAGTCTTTCTAGAATACCCACTTTTCTCTGCATGATGCACAGTTAACCTAACTTAGCATGATTGAGATTTAGAAGTCCTCTGAGAGGCGTGGGTTGTTGGGTACCAACTGTTGAGTAGCAACCTAATCTGCGTTCTTGGTCTTTGGTTGCAGGAACTTGCCAATGGCTTAGAGCTTCAGACTCGTCGGAATCTGGTAAGATTTGTAGACGCTGTGGAGGAGATTCTTCTTCGAGAGATGCAGTCAGATCTAAATTCCAGCAGGGTTTCTGGTTAGGATCGAGTTCTGGGATTGGCTTCCTGTCAGGTTGAGGGCACACAAGTCCCTTCTACATTGTACAGATCTGGTGCCATCCAACCTTTGTGCGTCATACGAATTACTGCTAGGATGTCCTTCATTGTAGTGATAAGGACGTGCACAAGCTTGAATTATTGTTGAAAGCATCAGGCGATTGTGTAATGGCCAAACTGTCTGTGCTTCTTTCTACCTGACCATTGAATAGTACTATGCAGTATACTATTTCGATTGACAGACGTTGTGAAAATACAAATACAGTTAGTCGATGGATCCTATAAAGCAGAAGATGGTTCTGCTGGAACTGGGATGATTTTAAGAGATGCGCGAGGGAAAAGTCCTAGTTGAACCTGGGTGCACGTGACCCCAGGTTCAAAATGCATTTTCCAAATGTGAACCCACATTTTCAGAACCTGGGTGCATGTGAACCCAATTTTTCAAAAGTGCGTTTGTGATGTGAAAACATGTTTTAAAAATCGAAACACAAAATGAATGCAGAAGATGGTTCTGCTGGAACTGGGATGATTTTAAGAGATGCGCGAGGGAAAAGTCCTAGTTGAACCTGGGTGCACGTGACCCCAGGTTCAAAATGCATTTTCCAAATGTTAAAAAATTCTGAAATAAAAATAACGGGGTACGTATGCATGTTTCATGTGTGCGTAGAAAGTTTTCGCGGAGAAACCACTTTTTTATTTCAAAATCTAAAAAAGATAAAATACGTCACATATATACTGCTATATAGCCCTGCAAAATTTCACTTTTTTGCCGAGGCAAAATAAAAGGTTTTTTCGTCACGAAACTCATGTCCAGGGCACATGTTTGAGATCACCTCTGCATTCATTTTGTGTTCCGATTTTTAAAACATGTTTTTACATCACAAACGCACTTCTAAAAAAGTGGGTTCACATGCACCCAGGTTCTGAAAATGTGGGTTCGCGAGCGAGGGAGTATAGTCTTCTGCCGGTCATTGGAGTCGTGTGAAGGTGCTCTTCAAGCGGAATTATGTTGCTTGGAGGGCTTGGAACTCCAACATAGCCAGCTTCCAGT
Source organism: Lolium perenne (assembly GCF_019359855.2). Lineage (NCBI taxonomy): Eukaryota > Viridiplantae > Streptophyta > Magnoliopsida > Poales > Poaceae > Lolium > Lolium perenne. The sequence continues at coordinate 197,838,304 of NC_067245.2, forward strand.
CATTAGTCATTGTTGAATCAGATCTGCTCTCAACTGGTGGCGGTGGCCTGTGACAAGGTTGAAGACCAGTCGGCATATATGCATTTTTTTCTGAGATCAAGTTACTCTGTTTTAGTAATTGTGAGTGCAATATTGTAAAAGTAGATCGAGGGCAAGTGAGGTCTAGCCGCTGCCTGGCCAACTCGGCAAGGACAGAGAGTAGAACGATGTTTCGGTTAGGGTTAGGACCTAATGGTCTTCAGGAACTGTTGGCTGAACCTGTTGTTACCCTTTTTGCCTAATAAAGGTCTGGTTTTACCAGCAAAAAAAAAAATACAGTTAGCTTCAAGCTGAACTTCCTGTGTGCAAATGGCAACCGGTTCAGTTGAATTTACATATGCTTGCGTTTATTGAAAATCAAGGCAGTTCAGCCAAGAACACATAGAACAGCAAAATATTAGCATTAATGTTATTGCATTAAGCACACAAAAAATGCTTAGATTTCTGGATGAGGCATAATGTACCACCAAAGCACGTCTCTATGTATACAAATTATCCATTTATTACTTTGAAACTTATACAAGCCCTGTAAACCTCGACACTCACATAAAATATTCAATACAACAAAAGTGCAACGGAGCCCTTCATGGCTATTATGGCGAGCATCTCACAGCAGTTTCACCAGCCTCACCAACTGTCATCCAACCTACAGGACAGCACATAAAACATTCTTCTACCCTGCTAGGAAGCCTACATTGTTCTCTTGTAGAAAGCCTGTGACCCGAAACAATATAGGATATATAGTCCTGTTAACCTTGAGTTTCTCCTGATTACAGCTGCACTTTGCGGTTGTGGACCCAGCTGAACGGAATCACAGGCCCCTGTTTAGCCCTTGCTTGCGCTCTCTCGTCCAGCCGCCTGAACCTTGTTGCCAAGGTGCACACATAGTCCTGCGCCCGTCTCCCTTCACCCGATAGTCCGGTGAGATCTGCAACTTTCCACCGCTGGACCAAGAACTCAAGAATGTCTGCATAGTCTTTTGCTGTGTACACGCCAAGCCGCTGCGCAACTGAGCTGAAGTGCTCGAATAGGTTGTCGTCCTCACCGTCGTACATGAGATGAGCAGGCATCGAGATCTTCTTCCTCATCATGTCAGCAAACGCAAGCACCGTGTAGTCAGGATCGATTTCAAAGAGCTTCTCGACTATCTTGGTGTAAGCTGTCTCATGGCGCTTCTCATCAGCTGCTATCGTACCACATATCTGGGCCAATTTAAGGTCCCCAAACTGCTTGGCATGCCTAGCGGTATTGCCATGGGATATGAATGTTGCTCTCTCTTGGAATGATGTGTAAAGGAAACCCATGTATGGATTATTCTCAGTTCCTGGGTCCTGATGAAAGAACAAATAACAGTGCAAATTATTTTCATGGCAATGCTCACTAAAGTATCCAGAAGCAATTGCACATCATAGTTACAAATAGTTAATACCATACACATGCCAAAGGGGGATCACTTGACAAACAGTGTTTCTTTCAAAAGCGAATACGATATCTAGGTGCATCATTGTACTGTTCGAGATGGCTAAAACAGTATAAGTTGAGTTCACAGCCTAGTTACAGTTAAGGCAGTATCTATATAAAAAAAGTAAATGGTGGTTTGTCAATTGAATAACACATCTATTACACGCTTGTTTTGCCATTATTGGTTACTTTGTTTGAGAGAACTGCTGACACAATGATACATCGAAAGACAGAAATCAGTACTCTCCACTGGTAGTAAGATTATCCTTGTTAACAACATAATGATTCAATGAAAGGAAAAAAAAATGTCATTATCCTTGAAAGACAGTTCTTACCATTCCAGAACCGATAAGGTATTGTATGGTCTTCTCAATTTGCCTCATATCAACGCGCCCACAAAGGTACATATACTTGTTCAAGAGATCCCCATGTCTGTTTTCTTCAGCGGTCCATGCTCTTGTCCAAACAGCCCAGGCAGTTGGGCTTGCTCCCGTTTCATCACGGACACCATCAAGGGTGTTGAGCATTGTTTGGTAGGTAGGAAGGGCTTCCTCAGTAACCATGTCCCCAACTAGGCAAACAAAGTAGTCATCAGGGATTTCCTTTGCCCGCTCCCTTAGTTCTTTTACTTCATCATAAAATCCATCGGAAGAAGGGTCTGGTAGGAAGTCCTGTGGCTGCCAAGACTTCTCAACTGGCTTCAGGAGATTCAATAGGTTGTCCCTGGCCCAAGATTGAAGTGAATCGAAAATCTCCTGCTTTTGTGCTGGTAGCGAATGCATGACTTGGAGATGCACCTCACGCGGAGGAGCATAAGGCTTTTTGGCAGTTTTGACCCTAGGAAAGGCAACATGATTATTTAGTATTTAGTAAAATCAAAAAGGAGCATCACAGATGGATGTAACTGACATGGTGATTGACTCAATGGAGGCAAACAAAACGATGCAACGCAACTCAAATTAAATGGTCTGCTACATGATCTCTATACTGGAAATTTCAACAATTGCTGGTATCAAATTACAGTGGCCACGTAAACACAATGGAATTCTGATGTTTGCATAGACAGTTTAACAGCATATATGCACAATTTCCCATATATAAAAATAGGCAATCTTCTGATGAAGCGATAATTAAGGATAAGTGTGTAACCACAGTTGCATATACACACATAAACAACAATCAATCAACAATTCTTCTAGGATTTTACAATTTATGATCCAGGATAACCAGGTGGGTAATTTGACTGAGCAGCATCACTCTCCTAATCTGACTAGATGAACAAGACACAATATCCGCACATGTTATCTTACATTAATCCGGATAACAAACAAAAATGGGTATCAAAATATACTTTTATTTCGTATCCATGTACACTTCCTATATTCACAGGCGCTAAATATTGTGATGCCCCCTGTCCTTCACTGTCATGAAATCTTCAGTGTGGTATTATGATTAGGAGTGGAGAGAGTAATTTTTCAAATTAAATTGATACCACAAGAACATGAGTAGAGTTCCTGTGCTCCCCCCTTTAAACTAAATTGCACAGGCAGTGAGGTAGCATTAGTAGGACTGCAGAGGGTGGTTGCAGATCAGGCCTTCTAATGTTCACTATCAGTCCTCCACAAAAAGAAGTTCGCTATCAGTCTATCCCCATCAAACTGTTTGAACAAGTTCAGATCCCAACAGCTAACATGCTTACGGTTTCCTGCATTAGATGATCCTATATATGGATTTCGACAACCTGCTGGAATTGACGATCCTGCTTATGTATATTAGTTCCTGATTAAGCTTTAAGAAGTAATTTCTTCAAATTAATAACATATGATATGATTTTGGTTATAACAAATTTGTAGGTCGAATTGACAATACAGAAATTCATGCACAATCAATTTAAGATGAACCTATCGTCATTAAAAAAACAAATATACACAGAGGAAAAACCAGATTTTGGTTGCACGTGCACGTCAGCAAACGGACTAGATCGCCAAATCAGGTACGGGTCTCAAACTAGCGTTTCAGATCGTAAGCCGGGATAAAGCATCAATTGGATCAGCGAACGAATCTAAACGGAAACGCCAGCACAGATAACAAAGCATCCCGAGGAAAGCCCCTGGATCTCAACAAGAAAAGAAGGAGAACACAGAAATCAAACGCAAAAAGGTTGCATTTTTCTTCTTCTTGTGATTTGATCCGATCCATCAGATTTAAGGTGTTACCCTTTCGTCCCAAGTACCCAAAATTCGAGATCACAAAACTCACCAACCCAGATATCAGAAGAAAACCCAAGAAACCCTCCCACCAACCCAGATCACACAGCAGACGGAACCATTTCCACTATACTCGAATCAAGGAGCACGGGTTGTACGCATGCGAAGGAGGATCTGCTTACTCGTTGATTGTGGAGGCCATGGCCACGACCGGCGGCGGCCCATTGTTGGCCCTCCTCTGCGCGACGGAGGGCGACGGCGAGGCCTTGTGGGACGGGAGGCACGCCCTGAACGCCATGGCCGCTCGAGCTCACCTCACTGCTCCCTGCCGCTGCGAGATCTCGATGAGGAGAGACAGGTGGAATGGATTCTTTGCTACAGAGGCCGGGATTCCTTCTGCCGCTCTTCTTGGGCGCTCCTGGTTGTCTCCACCTGTGGCTGTGGGGGGGTTATACAGGGGGTTTGTGAACGAGAGGGAGATCGGCTATTAAAAAGGGAGGAGAGAGAATGTATTTTTGGCAGTGTAGGCCATTAATTTGTGCTAATCTAGACTTGTTGGTGCGCAGCATCGGGTTAACTTATTCCAACCTCTTTTGCTGGCCTGCATTGAAATTTTTGGGTTTTCCTCACCTCAATGGTCTCATGGCAAAGAAATAGGGTGTTCTCAATGATTTCTGGACGGAGAAGAAGAGTCATATGCCAAATTGGTATATTTTGTACTGGCTGTATAGCCACTTTAGTTGACACCACACAATGTTAGTTTAAGTGTGTATGCCAACTTCGTAAAATAGTTTGGCTAGGTATACCGTACAAGAAGAACAATGGGATACTCTCACAAGCTCTTAGGCATATACTTAAGCAAACATTTTTATTATTTGTTGGATGATTAGGACGGTGATGGTTTTCTCAACCCAACAAAGATTAAACCTTAGCTTGACACAATTCACGTTTCATTAGTAGGAAACTACATTTTCGTCGATAGCAAGATGTCTGCGATGACATTCTAAATATTGAAGCTCTAATACTCAAATCGGTGTTAGTGTTGAGTGCATTCGTGTGATCAATGTTTCCAGAAAATGCACAGGTTTCGCTTTAGGTCATGTAAACCAAGAGCATAAAGTTTTTGCATTACTTAAGGAAGCGACATGTACATGTAAAGAAATGAGTAATCATGAACTAAATATGAAACAAATGTTGTGAAAGTGACTACACGAATAAGTTTTAGTGTTATCATGTTTCCCTCATGGATTGGCTAAAAAAATGTTATTGATTCTCCCTCGCAGACTAGCTGAAGTAGCTTCTCCTTTAGTATTATGACAACATGGTAGATTATGATGAATCTACTCAACATAAAAATTTGTTAAACAATTTTTTACTTTGCCTATTTGTTTGTGGTAGAAGTGACACGGTAAGAGTTTAGAATTAATGTGTTGCTAAAATAAATAAAAAATACACACCACATCTATTGGTCATGAAAGCTCGACTTTTTGCCTTTTTCGCATAGGGCCGCTTTGACAGTAGGATTCTTAAAACGTAGGAATATAAAATGCACAAGATTGTTGTAGCATGTCCTTTTGAATCCTACAAAATTATAATAGGGTGTTATTTGGCGACCATTCGTCTCTGGGGCCGTCCAATCTCACTAAAATGTGAGATCTGGACCATCCAACCATTGCAACATAACCATCGACCATGCAACATTATTTAGTGTTCGCATCATCATAATATTTAAAGATACACTGTAACTAAATTTCTATGTTTGGAACAAATCCCAATAGCTTGCAACAAGTTGTCTAGAGAAATCATCACACATATAGATCAAGTCATAGAAGCAAATGTTTGTCGCATGAATGCAACATTTGTATTAGACGTTGAGAGTAATGGCAACATATTGTTGGATTGTTTGCAGAAAAAAAAAGCAAATTGTAACATACCAAATGAACATATGCAACATCGAAATCCCCTCACTAACTAACTGTTGTTAGGAGCCTCCACCTAGTCGAACTCACGTGCCACAAATCTAGCTTGTTGGGGAGCCCTGTTGCAACCATATCGTCCGACCTTGAATAAATCCCCATATTATGGGTCTTTTCATAAGCTCCAGCTAAGGGATCATGGTACGAGCTCTTTGTCCCACTGGATGCGGGGAGGAGCACCGGAGGAGGAGCGTGTGGGAGTCGCATGAGTATTAACAATGAAGGAGCATGATGGAGGAGGAACGCCATGACACAATAGGGAAAGGCTAGTGTTTTGGTGTCTGAGAGTTACACGAGAGGACAAGCCAAAGAGTTGCGGCGATCGATTGGAGGGGTCGATCGGTGGAGCTAAAACATAGGGATTTAAGTCAAAGTGTGTTTGAGCACATAATATGTTCTAGGCCCCATGTGCAGTAAAATGATTACTCCCTCCGTTTGAATATAGATGGTCACAAAGTATTCCTAACCAAAACTTTGACTAACAATTTGCTCGATAAAAAATAAGTTGTATAACACCAAAAACATACCATTGGAAACATTATTCGGATATTAATCCAACATTATACTTTTGGAGTTTTGGTGATGTATAATTTGTATTATGTTGGTGAAATTATTAGTTAAATTTTACCTCGAAATGTGTGGTGGACTTATATATAAAAATAGAGAAAGCATTTAAAGTGTATGCTATTTTTTCTAAAAATAGAGCACACAAAGTCCTTGGCATATATTATAAGGATTTCATTTCTTTCGATCCAAATCCTTCAGGAAACCGGGCAAAGGAATAGTAGCGTTTAGAAGCAAGAAAGCATCAACATTTGTTCAGCAGATACTAAACCTCAAGTTTCGCAAAAGTGAGAGGTAACGTGCGTGTAATCTACTGTCGCAACAAAGGGAGTAAAATTAGTGTAAATAAATGGAGGAAGATATTGTAGGTGAAGACTATTAATGGCCGCAAGTCTTAGGTCGATTGAAAGGGAGGACAGGGAGCAAGCGAGATGGGTTCCACGGCCGGATCGGCGGGTTGGACTATCGCACTTGCACACCGGGGCGGGGACGGGTGGCTCCTTCACCGCAAGTTTCTGTGTGTGGTGTCATGTGTGTGCGTCGACAGTAGGCCGGAAGCTTCGAGATGTGGATGCGTTGCAAGTACACACACATTCAAGGGCCGACCTAAACCTACTCAGCGTACGTGCCCTCACTTCGCGATCATGTGCGGATGTCTCCTTGGAGCTATCTCTCCCTGGTACAACAACGTGGCTCGTTTTAAAATAAGGCGACCCCGTTCTGGAGAACTGATTAGGCTAGAAAAACTGAATTCAAAAGCAAAAATGGCTAGTAGAAAAACTGCCAACGTCTACGAACACCAAACTGACTTATCATGGGATAAATTTAACATCAGTATTATTTAGTTCAAATTGATAGTTAAACTGGCGGTGATAAGGCCATGCATTTCCATGAAATATATTTTGGCACAAAGACAGTGTTTTCAATACAAGTGCAACCTTTCACGAAAAGAGAATATATTACTCCCTCCAATCGCCCCGAAAAAGATGTGCTAGACACATTCCTTTCGAGATGGAGGAAGTAATATAAAGACAATACCAGGAACACTTGATTTCTGCATTAAGATGATATAAAAAATTAGTTAAGATGTCAGGAATGTGCAAATCCAACTAACCATAAAAAAAACTAGCATAGAACAACATAACCAACAATGGTGACACGAGGGTAGTTGAAAATATACTCTAACAACGAGGCCTTCAGGGAGGGAGCAACACATGAAGTTGTCCATACCGTTAGATCCAACCACCGAGGCTAAATCATGGGTTTTCACCCAAAAGAACTTTGAGCAAACTCTAGTTGATTTCTTCAACGGAGGGAACGTCAGCTCTGCAACTCGCTTTGCAGCAAGTGCTACAAGTAGCCCATATTTTAAAATTTAAAATTTAGAATTTTAAAAAAAATCCAAGAAAATACCTCGAAGTAGCAAATGTTGTATTCTAATCAGTATGTACATTTTTAATACAAAGTACCCCATCCGGTCCTAGAGAGATGTATCCACACACTAGATAGTGTTCCGATGCATTTAAATTTAGACTAATCTAAGAAAAATTTCATGAAACATGGGAGTATATTGTAGTCTAGCTTGGGAAAAGATGACAAATGTGCGGTTCTAGCTATGTGCAAAATTAGAAGCTTCTAGATTTTCCTTTGCTAAGCCTAAAATACAAGATATTTTATACCCACTCTGTCCATAAAAGAATGTCTCAATTTTATTAAAAAATATATGTATCTACGTGCTAAAACATGTCTAGATAGTGCATATTTTAATAAAGTTGAGACATCTTTTTATGGATGAATGAAGTATTGAAAATTTACACGCTCGTAGTATACATAGTTAACTTCTACGGACCCTTATTTTCGGATGGGGAGTACATTTTTTCTATTTTTTCGAAACATCAAAATCAGGTTTTCATTTCTGTAAAACAACGGGCCTCGAAAGCGAATATCTGAGCTATATGAGGCTCTTTCGTGCTGCTCGGTAGCTACTGGCAACTTGCCAAAAAAATATGACATCGTTGATATATAGCAGGAGTGCAGGACCCGTCACGTTTTCCTGTACAGCTAGCTACCAACGGCGCACGACTATGCATGTTATATATCAATCCGTTGTTCGTTTCACATTTTTGCATATCCGCTAGACGTGCCAGTAGCTACGAACGTTACGTCTCTCCGGCGTGTCACCTAATTAGCCGCACGCCTATGTTATATGTACTCCCCATGCGTAGAGTGGTAGTGGTTACATGTGCATATTGAGTACTGGAGACACTCACGTGCACGTGCTGGTTAGTCAGACTGAGGCCATGTACAATGCGTATGTCTGGATAGGTACTTATAGCAAAGAAATATATTTAACTACTTTTTGAGACAAACATTCAATCCGATTTATCATAAAGCTACATGGCCGAGAGCACCACGGCTAGCATCATCGGTGTTAGAGCAAGTCCAAGAGACACCCTATAGCTTCCCCAATCCTAAATGTAGGGGAGAAAGAGGAGAAAACACCCTCCAACAGGCCCCCTACACATGCCCCCAATAAATCTGCATCCCCAACCCACCCCTCCTTCTTCCCTATACATTGGGGTGGTGGAAGCCTCCCCTATACAAGTAATAATAGACTTAGTGCCTACTTAGGCCATTGATGATCTATTCTTTGTGAAGTTAGGTACAAAATATTCTTAAAATATAGGTGAATGTGGTATAGGGAAGAGAGTATGGGGGAGCTGTTGGAGATGAGCAAAATTTAGGGGAAGAATCTTTATAGGGGAAGCCCCTACAGGAAGATATAGGGGGAGAAATATTGGGGAGCTGTTGGACTTGCTCTTACAGCCTACACATTCCGTTGTTCGTACTTCTAATTTTTGTTTTAAGTTAACCTTATTACTTTTATTTTTGACAAGTTAATTTCTTTTGCTATAATATTTTGTATTTAGATGTAGTAAATTTAAACCAATATTGTAAGAAAAAAGTAACAACACTTGTAAAACTAAATTAGAATCATTCTATCCGTTGTGAAATATAGTTTAATAATGGTATGTATTTTTTTTGCGAACAGAATCCTGGCATTAAGAGAAACATCGAACAATATAAAGCACCTCAACAAAAACAAAAATTGCAACGAAATTCTTGAGATGCCCTTCGTCTTCAACCTCCAGACCTTGTCGACGGCGTGCCGCCGCTGCCGTTCCTTACTGAGTCGGCCTGACGTTGTTGGTTGCGGACATGAAGTCGCCGAGCGAGTCAAGAAGACCACACCCGTCCTGAAGACGAAGAAGAAGTAATAACCGCCGAGGAAGCTCCATGAAGATCTGAAGATCCCTCCCCAGCCAGAAGAAGGCCTCAAGAACCACACCATTCGCACAACCTTCTCGACGTCGCCGTCAGGATGGGACTAGAGCCAAGGAAACTTTATTGAATTAAGAAGACACCGCCACCACCACTTAAGCAACACCCACCAAACTGAAACCCTAAAATAAGGGAACTGAGCTCTCCGCCAAAACGAGGGTCGAGATCTACCCGCCTCCATGGCCCGAAGGCCACAGAAGGGAGGCAGGTCGTCGACGGCACCACCGGGAGACGAAGAAACCCTAATTGCCCCCTAAGTGTGCGGGACGGAGCGTTTTAACCAGCTAAGCTTTCTTGGGGTCACAACAAATGCATGATGTCAATACCACACCAATTTAACATCATACCTGTTACTATCTTCTTTTAATAGATAAAATTTAATTTTTTAACTTATAATAAGATACAATTACTCTTATTCGTGGACGAACAAAGTAAGTATTTGAGTGGACGTGCTTGGTCGGTTAGTCCTTGTCGTTTTTAACAAGACAAGCACTAGATTAATTACTCCATGGCATGTCGACGGATCAATCAGTACTACTACACAATTAGCTGTAGTGATTTAATCCCGCATGGAGCTCCATCATTTTCCCTCTATCGTGTCGCCGTCCGAATTTGGTCCGCGAATCTTTGTGCTCTGTCAGTCTACCTCCATACGTTGAACAGTTTTGATGCTTGTCCGAATGCACGCACGTACCCAAACAGATAATAATTGACTAATTATTCTGGGAGCCAGCAAATCAAATGCAAAGCATGGCCTTTCAGCCGTCCAGCTAGGGAATGAGAGGAGATAGCTGAAGCTGACGATGAGGATGAGCGTCGTCCTCCTCCGCGATCCCGTCCGACATACGTGACGGCGATAAGCGTTTAATAATCCACAGATTAATGCGCGCCGTTTATCTGGATTGGAACGGCCATGCCGATCTGACCGAGTCTTTGCTCGCGTGCATTGTGCAACCTTTTCCGGTTGTCGCTCACATGAGTCAAACTTTTTTTTTTTGAACAAGGAAAAGGTCCCGAAGTACCTAGGGCTTCATATTATCAGCGGTGAGGTACATTTTACAGATAAGGCCTGAAAGAACTGGGAAATTACAAACTGGCCCGTACAAATTACACTGAGGACCTCGAAAGAAAACACAAACGCGATCAGGTCCAGCTCCTTCTTCACCGCGACAAATCTCACCGGAGTCAACCTCTGCGCCACCGGGGATGAAACCACTTGGGACGCAGAGGTGGGAGCCAACTCCGCCGAAACTGGAGAGCCTCCGAGCTGGCAGAAGTGCCTTGCAGAGGTTGCTGCTGCCTCGAGGGCGGCCTGTCGTCGCCGCACGAGGATGGAGGGGCCGCCCTTCGGCCATGAAATCCGGCGATAGAGGCGCCGTGATAGTCCTCCAGTGGAGGGGCTGCCTTTCAGCCATAGAGTACGGCGACAACGGCGTCGTGGAGAACCTCCGAGAAGAAGCCGACGAGCTTCCCTGCTGCAGATCCGACGGCCAGGCAGAGGCAGCAATCAAGAACTCCTTTCTCTCGTCACGTCGACGAGGAAGAAGAAGCAGCTTGCTGTTGCATCTGCAGCCACCAGATCCGCCAAAGCCAGCCTTATTTATGGAGATCCTCATCTCCCTCCGCCGCCACACCTTCGGCTCCGACCGCCGGAGCTCCATGAGGTCGAGGAAGAAGACGTTGCAGTGCTAGATCTGGCTGCTCAGATCCACCACCTCCCTCCCGGCATCAACACCAAACGCCACAACGGGACCAAATCTAAAGCTAATACTAGTAATATACAGTCCGGCGCCTTCTCCTCTCCATCTCCAACCGGCTATTCCGGCGGAGAGGAGGAAGGAGAGGCCCGGCGAGGAGGAGAGGAGGAGCAGGTACTGTGGCGGGTCTAGAGCGGTCGCGGGGGGGGGGGGGGGGATGAGAGCCTCGTTTACATGAGTCAAACTAAGTACTCCCTTCGATCTATAAAAAGTGTCAAAAAAAATTGTACGAAAAATTATGCTAACTTAGTATAAAATTACCGACTCATCCGGTTCATAAAATGCGATGTGGATTTGTGTGTGTTTGGATGAAAACCGACGAAAACCTATGCCACAACACTATTGTTTTGTGTAATTTTATATTCAGAAGTTAGAGTACCTAAATTAGTATTTCAATTTCATTACTTATGTTAGTGTTAGAGCATCTCCTGCGGGACACTTTCTGTATTCCGGTTTCGGGACCGATCCACAAAAAATCAACTCCAACATCACACCCTACTAATGCCCCTAAAATTGCGATGCCCCTAAAAGCCTCTCAGAGTCCTGTACAAGGGGCTCTTCTGAGTCACTGCCATTTTTTGACTGATGTGGCGGGTATCTGAAACTCATCGTCGCCGTTTTATCGCCACCAATGCCTCGTTGTTGCCGACGTAGTTGCTGTTGTCGTCGATGCCCCTTCAACGACGCGTTACCGCCGCCGGCACCCCCCATCATCCCGCGGCTAGCGCCCGCGTGTGTCACACATGTCATTGAGTACAAAAAGGGGGAAAGGGGCTACTGCTATAGTGGATGATGACTTTAAGGCTAGCAGGGACAAGTTTTAATGGCAATTTTTGAAGATGCTCTTAGGAAATTGTGAATGTAAACAGTTAATACGGGAAGAGAAGGTTCAGCCATATTTTTTTTTTCCGATTTTCAACCCTGTGATGTTAGACGGTCCAAATGTTTCTTCCTGCCTCTTTGGTAATAAGCAGCACAATCTTTTTTCTATGATACACCATTACAATCTTTTTGCACTTCCAATCCGAAGCGCAAATGAAAACCCACAGTTTTTACTCGTAGCACTTTCATCCACTTAAGTTACCTCATTCCATTATCCTTACATTTTCATCTCAAAACTTTGGATTTGTGAAATTAGTCATACCCTTGATTCATGGAACTATAGTGAGTTGATTGTGTGGTTCCCCGTCTGTCTTAACATGCAGAAGTGAGTGCTGCCTCCCTCAACTCAGCGAAGCATGACCAGTAGTTGTGAAAATTGAGTGGAAAAACTAGTTCATGGATCTATAAGTTTCCTATCTATAGTACATTATGTCCGGAAGAAATATAAATGTGCGTTGAAGCAATGCAAGAGTTAATTAGTTATGGCAGCAGCAAGTCAATCAAAAGAAAGGTTTAAACGTCTTGAGATTTAACACTCTTAGTTTTTATGCTATGGAAATGCTATAAATAGGTATTATTAGTTGCAATTGTGCTAAAATATATTGACTTGTACCAACATGAAACATGGGACGAAGGTGGAATTCTCTCAAGTCTAGAGAAAAATAAACCAAACTGGCATTGATCTACTGGCTGACAGCCTGACACTATGGCATCGACTACAGGGCTCCGGGACCTCAAATTGAACATCCGAGGGAACTATTCCTGCGATGTATCTACCAGCAGCCTCCACACCTCTATGAGCTTCCTCGAGGGCTCTCTTGCTCATCGGCCAGCTGGCCACACTACAAAACATAGAGAGAGGGCTAGATTGTGCCGTACCTCAAAGGGTAGGCGATAGCTCTATTTATATACATCGCCAAGCGCTAGGGTTTACAGATTACAAGTTGTTACAAATTGTTACAAGTTGTTACAGGCGGTTAAGATATCAAAAAACTAGAGATCTATCTACTCACGGTTAGCTAGAGAGATGAGGATCGTGTACCACTCCTGTCACAACTAACTTCGTTTAACAACTCCTATCGATCCGAACGTGTGCTAACCAAATTCAGACTGTAATTTAGACGATCAAAGACCTCTCGCCCAAGTGCCTTTGTAAATATATCTGCTAGCTGGTCTTATGAAGAAACGAAGCGCACCTTCAGAGCCCCATTTGCAACTTTCTCTTGCATAAAGTGAAAGTCGATTTCAATGTGCTTCATACTGGCGTGAAATATCCGATTAGCTGTGAAAAAAGTTGCCCCTAGATTATCACACCACAGAACTGAGGCTTGAGCCTGAAAGATCCCCAATTCTCCAAGCACAGACTGCAACCACGTTGCTTCACCGGTACCATTTGCTATTGCCTTGTACTCCGCTTCTGTGCTTGATCTGCTCACGGTTGGTTGCTTCCTGGAGCTCCAAGACACCAGGTTGGGACTATAGAACACAATGTATCCCCCCGGTAGATCGCCGATCGTCTGGGCAGCCAGCCCAATCTGCATCTGTGTACACGCTGAGTTCTGTTGAAGCAGACATTCGTATATTGAGCCCAACATTGATCATGCCTTTGAAATAGCGCAAACCACATTTTACCGCTGACCAGTGTGCACAAGTTGGTGTTGCAAGAAACTGACAAGTCTTGTTTACTGCGAATGAGATGTCAGGGCGTGTGAGACACAAATACTGCAGATCTCCAACTGTACTTCTATAGGTGAAGGGCTCTTCATCAGCCAGTGGCGTTCCTGCTGTTCTGCTCAGCATATCAGATGCAGACATCAATGTGGAGATAGTTTTGAACATGTGAAAAATGTTCAGTCTAGTCATTGAAGCAGATATGCTGCATATTTCAACTAAGTAAGAGCAATACCATCGCTTCGCTTTGACACTTCAATGCCATGAAAGTAAGACAGGTGACTAAGGTCCTTGAGTGCAAACCCATCTTGTAACTGACTCAAAAGAATGTTAACTGCTTGATGACTCGACCCAGTAATGATAATGTAATCCACATAAATTAACATGTAGATAGTGACATTTCTATCAACGAAGATGAAGATAGAAGTGTCTGCCTTTGAAGGGATAAACCCTAGTGACTGCAACGTGGTACTGAGATTTGGGTAACACACCCTTAGTGCTTGTTTAAGTCCATACAACGATTTCTGGAGCCGACACACATGATGAGGGTGATTCTGATCAACATAGCCTGATGGTTGATACATGTATACCTCCTCTTGAATATCACCGTGGAGGAACACATTTTGAACATCAACTTTACGGAGTGTCTATCTCCTGGACACGGCGATAGATAGAATAAGCCTGACCATGGTTGGTTTAACCACGAGAGAGAAGGTGTCAGTGTAATCGATCCCTTGTTGAGTGAAGCCTTTGGCGACTAATCAAGCCTTATACCGATCAATGGATCCGTTTGGTTTCTGCTTTAGCTTAAAAACCCATCTACAACCGACTATGTGATGATCAGCAGGTGGCGCGACAAGGCGCCAAGTGTGATTGTTGCAAGGGCTTGAAACTCCGTATCCATGGCCTCTTTCCATGCATGAACACCAAGAGCATCATGATGTGATATTGGTTCAACAGAAAAGGCTCGTTTGGCTGGATCATAGCGGATGAGACCATCAAAGAGCTTCATGGGTTGAACAACATCATTCTTCAGGCGAGAGCGCACATGATGTACTGGAGCAGCAGACAAGGTAGGTGGTGTGGCTGCGGACGAAGCAGGCGACGCATCATCATGGGTTGGCGCATCAGGAGGTGTGGGCGGAGACGGAGGTGGTGACATGACTGAATCATCATGGGCCGCACCTTGGTTAGGCCCAGGATGGTGCACGGGGGCTGCCATCGCGAGATCGACATAAGGAGCAGCAAGCAGATCAGGCAGCCGTCGATCAACGTCCGGGGATCCTGAAACAGCAGAAGCAGGAGGCAGATTAGTAGCACAAGCCTCATCAACACATATTGAAGCCGTTATATCTGGTTTCGAAAGGAGAATGACATTGTTAGTAGGTTTGGGAGTCTGAAGGGCTTGAGGGTCACTAGAGAAAGGATAAATATACTCATTAAAAAGGACGTCGCGTGACACATAAACACGACCGGTGGATTTGTAAAGGCATCTAAAACCAAGATGACGCGGATGGTACCCGAGAAAAACACACCGGTGTATTCGAAACGAGTTTGCGAGTGTTGTAGGGCCTTAGGTTCGGCCAACACGCACAACCGAAGACACGAAGAAGGGTGTAGTCGACGGGTTTGTTGAACAATTTTGTAAAGGGGCTGGAATTTCTAATGACTCGGCTGGGCATGCGATTAATCAAGTGACAGTCAGTGAGAACTGCGTCATCCCAAAACCGAATAGGGATGGAGGCTTGAGCGAGTAGGGATAGCGCAGTTTCGACGAGGTGCCGATGTTTCCTCTCAATTGCACCGTTTTGTTGGTGCGTGTGAGGGCATGACATACGATTGGTGATGCCTGTGTCCTGAAAGTAGCGATGACGTTTGTGATATTCCCCGCCCCAATCAGATTGGACAGAGAGGATTTTCTTGTGAAGAGAGAGTTCAACTTGTTTTTGGAATTGATAAAACACATGTTCAACATCATATTTATTTTTCAATAAATAAACCCACGTAAATTTACTAATATCATCCAAGAAGCTTACATAATAACTGAATCCACCAACATACCTGATGGCTGGACCCCACACATCCGTGTGGATTAATTCTAGGGGAAATTGGGAAACATGACTAGACAACTCATAGGGGAGTTGATGAACTTTTGCCTATGACATGCATGGCGGTGTTCTTACTGGGAGAAAAGGCTAACTTATTTGAATGTAAAATAGCTTGAATTATAGGGGATGCAGGATGTCCGAGACGTCTGTGCCACAACTCCTTGGACGTCGAGACATGGTGTGCTTGATGATGGGCTTGGCGGATGGATGATGGAGTTGGAACCGGGTACATACCATCTTTGGCTTTACCGTGCAACAAGGTTGTTCTCGTGGTGAGATCCTTGACAAACAAAGAAGAAGGATGAAGTTCAAGAAAATAGTTGTTATCGTTGGCAAGCTTATTGGCAGGGACAAGATTTTCACTAATGCGAGGAGTAAGAAGAACATTTTTCAGATGCATAGAATGGCGTGGACCAGATATAAAGGTTTCACCAACATGTGAGATGGGAATATGCGTACCATTAGCGACCTGAACCTGGTCGTTTCCCTTGTAGGCGTCGTGGATGTTGAGACACTCCATGTCGTTCGTCATGTGATCCGTTGCACCGGAGTCAAGATACCAGGCGGGATCGCCGCCGCCATCGTTAGTGTTGGTGTAGTCGGCCATGCAGTTCGACGACTCTGGCTGGATTGCGTGATTGAAGCGCGAGTAGCACCGCAGTGCATCGTGGCCATACACACCACATATATGGCAGGTGGACTTGCCACCATGTCCGGCGCGTGTCCTTCTCCTTGGGCGTTGCCACACCCCTCACCACGGCCGCCTCTTTTGCGGCCTCCTCCATAGATGCAGCCTCCGTCACCGCATCCAGGACCGCCGCTGCCGTGGCCGGCCTCCTCGTGTGGCATTATTGTCGGAGTGCTGGAACTGCAGACCGTCTGAGTTGTTGTTGGTGCGATCGCTGGTACGCACCTCGTAAGGGACCATGTGCCCATACAGGTCGCTGAGGGTGAAGTCGTCACCCTTTGCCGTCCACTACAAGAAAAGTTGCCATGGCCGACGAAGTTGAAGTCGCGCCGTGGTTGCTGGTGTACCATGGCCGACGATTTTTGGTCTCTCCGTTGTGCATGTCGAAATGTTTTTTTTCTCGTTTTTGAGGCCACCTAGCCCGAGGAAAACGGCCAAAACGTTGCGTATGGTGCCCCGGGACGTGGTGCATCTCGAATTCTCGGGTTCGCCGGCCGAGTCAACGCAAATCCGCACCGCCGAGGGATGTAGGGCCCAGATGGCAGCCTCTCTGGCATTGTTTTTTTTCTCGATCGCGCAATCTCGGTCAACGCTCTCCGATCGAGCCGTTTACGATGCAGGATCATGGGTCCCGCATGTCATCCTCTATGAACCAAAATTCTTTCTATTCTTGGATTTTTTTTGACCCCCTGATTTCTGGCTACTTCCTTTTTCTTTTGATCCCTTGCCGCCTTGGAAACGTTGAGACCGCTGCTGCTAATTGGGACCCGCATGTCATCCTCTATGAGCAATCAACTTTCTTTTCTTGGAGTTTTTTTTGGCACCTCAAATATGGTCACTTGCCTTTTTCTTTCGATCCCCTGCCGCCTCTCAAACGGTGATACCGCTGCTGCTAAATGGGACCCGCATGTCATCCTCTATGTACTATAAAACTTTCTTTTCTTGGATTTTTTTTGGCACCTCATATTTGGTCACTTACCTTTTTCTTTCGATCCCCTGCCACCTCTCAAACGGTGAGACCGTTGCTGCTAAATGAGACCCGCATGTCATCCTCTATGTACTATAAAACTTTCTTTTCTTGGATTTTTTTTGGCACCTCATATTTGGTCACTTGTCTTTTTCTTTCGATCCCCTGCCGCCTTGGAAACGTTGAGACCGCTGCTGCTAAATGGGACCCGCATGTCATCCTCTATGTACAATCAAGTTTCTTTTCTTGAATTATTTTTGGCTCCTGATATTTGGTCACTTGCCTTTTTCTTTCGATCCCGTGCAGCCTCTCAAACGGTGATACCGCTGCTGCTAAATGGGACCCGCATGTCATCCTCTATGTACAATCAAGTTTCTTTTCTTGAATTATTTTTGGCTCCTGATATTTGGTCAGTTGCCTTTTTCTTTCGATCCCGTGCAGCCTCTCAAACGGTGATACCGCTGCTGCTAAATGGGACCCGCATGTCATCCTCTATGTACAATCAAGTTTCTTTTCTTGAATTATTTTTGGCTCCTAATATTTGGTCACTTGCCTTTTTCTTTCGATCTCATGCCACGTTTGAAACGTTGAGGAACCTGCTGGCTCATGGGACCCGCATGTCATCCTCTATGTGCTATAAAAGTTCATTTTCTTGGATTTTTTTTCACCCTCTCATTTTTGGCTATTTCCTTTTTCTTTTGATACCCTGCTGCCTTGGAAACGTTGAGTAAGCTGCTGACTCATGGGACCCGCATGTCATCCTCTATGTACAATCAACTTTCTTTTTCTTTTGATCTCAAGCCGCATTTGAAACGTTGAGACCGCTGCTGCTAATTGGGACCCGCATGTCATCCTCTATGTACAATAAAGTTTCTTTTCTTGGATTATCTTTGGCTCCTGATATTTTGTCACTTGCCTTTTTCTTTCGATCTCATGCCGCCTTTGAAACGTTGAGTAAGCTGCTGGCTCATGGGTTCCGCATGTCATCCTCTACGAACAATAAAAGTTTCCTTTCTTGGAGTTATTTTTGACCCCTAATTTCTGGCTATTTGCCTTTTTCTTTTGATCTCCTGCCCCCTTTGAAACGATGAGGACGTTGTTGGCAGGTCGGTCCCACATGTCATCCTCTGTGAACAATAAAAGTTCCTTTGATGGATTTATTTTGAACCCCTAATTAATTTCTGGATATTTCCTTTTTTTCCTTTGATCCCCTGCCGCCTTGGAATCGTTGAGGATGTTGCTGCCTCATGGGTCCCGCATGTCATCCTCTCAGAACGGTAAATGTTTCTTTTCTTGGATTTTGTTTACCAAATGATTTTTGGTTAATTTTTTCTTTCGATCTCCTGCCGCCTTTAAAACGTTGACGACGCTGCTGGCTCACAGGTCCCACATGTCAGCCTCTATGAACAATAAACGCTAAGGATGCTGCTGCCTCATGGGTCCCACATGTCATCCTCTTAGAACGAAAATGTTTCTTTTCTTGGATTTTGTACCAACATATTTTTGGTTTATTTTTTCTTTCCATCCCCTGCCGCCTTTAAAACGTTGACGACGCTGCTGGCTCATGGGTCCCCGATGTCAGCCTCCCCGTACAAGAAACATGTGATATCCTGATTATTTTGCAGACAATAAACAGTGTATTGCGCTCTGAGCTATTGCAAACAGATAAATTAAATCTTTATTTTTACATAAACAAACTTATATGTTGAATCTCCTTGTTTTTTTGTTTTTGCGAAGCATAGGACGTTCCTGTTTTTTTTAGAAAATTCCGAACTTTCCTGTTTTGGAGTGGGCTGAAATTGTACGAATCAAAAGGCCAAGCAGGATAGTTCGAAGGCCCAGATGTCCAGATGCAGCCCAATTGAAATCTTTCTTTTCTTGGATTTTTTTTCACCCCCTGATTTCTGGCTACTTCATTTTTCTTTTGGTCCTGTGCCGCCTTGGAAACGTTGAGACCGCTGCTGCAAAATGGGACCCGCATGTCATCCTCTATGTACAATAAATTTTCTTTTCTTGGATTATTTTTGGCTCCTGATATTTGGTCACTTGCCTTTTTCTTTCGATCCCGTGCAGCTTCTCAAACGGTGATACCGCTGCTGCAAAATGGGACCCGCATGTCATCCTCTATGTACAATCAAGTTTCTTTTCTTGAATATTTTTGGCTCCTGATATTTGGTCACTTGCCTTTTTCTTGCGATCTCATGCCACGTTTGAAACGTTGAGGAACCTGCAGGCTCATGGGACCCGCATGTCATCCTCTATGTACTATAAAACTTTCTTTTTTGGATTTTTTTTGGCACCTCATATTTGGTCACTTGCCTTTTTCTTTCGATCCCCCCCGCCTCTCAAACGGTGATACCGCTGCTGCAAAATGGGACCCGCATGTCATCCTCTATGTACAATCAAGTTTCTTTTCTTGAATTATTTTTGGATCCTGATATTTGGTCACTTGCCTTTTTCTTTCGATCTCATGCCACGTTTGAAACGTTGAGGAACCTGCTGGCTCATGGGACCCGCATGTCATCCTCTATGTACTATAAAAGTTCATTTTCTTGGTTTTTTTTCACCCTCCGATTTTTGGCTATTTCCTTTTTCTTTTGATCCCCTGCCGCCTTTGAAACGTTGAGGACTCTGCTGGCTCATAGGTCCCACATGTCAGCCTGTATGAACGATAAAGCTTTCCTTTCTTGGAGTTTTTTTACCCCTAATTTCTAGCTACTTTCTTTTTCTTTTGACAGCTGCTGCAAAATGGGACCCGCATGTCATCCTCTATGTACAATAAATCTTGGATTATTTTTGGCACCTCATATTTGGTCACTTGCCTTTTTCTTTCGATCTCATGCCGCCTTTGAAACGTTGAGTAAGCTGCTGGCTCATGGGTCCCGCATGTCATCCTCTACGAACAATAAAAGTTTTCTTTCTTGGAGTTATCTTTTACCCATAATTTCTGGCTACTTCCTTTTTCTTTTGATCCCCTGCCGCCTTTGAAACGTTGAGGATTCTGCTCGCTCATGGGTCCCACATGTCATCCTCTGTGAACAATAAAAGTTCCTTTGATGGATTTATTTTGAACCCCTAATTAATTTCTGGCTACTTTCTTTTTTTCTTTTGATCTCAAGCCGCATTTGAAACGTTGGGACCGCTGCTGCAAAATGGGACCCGCATGTCATCCTCTATGTACAATAAAGTTTCTTTTCTTGGATTATTTTTGTCTCCTGATATTTGGTCACTTGCCTTTTTCTTTCGATCTCATGCCACGTTTGAAACGTTGAGGAACCTGCTGGCTCATAGGACCCGCATGTCATCCTCTATGTACTATAAAAGTTTCTTTTCTTCGATTTTTTTCACCCTCTGATTTTTGGCTATTTCTTTTTTCTTTTGATCCCCTGCCGCCTTGGAAACGTCGAGACCGCTGCTGCTAAATGGGACCCGCATGTCATCCTCTATGTACAATAAAGTTTCTTTTTTCTTGGATTATCTTTGGCTCCTGATATTTTATCACTTGCCTTTTTCTTTCGATCTCATGCCGCCTTTGAAACGTTGAGTAAGCTGCTGGCTCATGGGTCCCGCATGTCATCCTCTACGAACAATAAAAGTTTCCTTTCTTGGAGTTATTCCTTTCTTGGAGTTATTTTTTACCCCTAATTTCTGGCTACTTCCTTTTTCTTTTGATCCCCTGCCGCCTTTGAAACGTTGAGGATTCTGCTGGCTCATGGGTCCCACATGTCAGCCTATATGAACAATAAACCTTTCCTTTCTTGGAGTTATTTTGACCTCTAATTTCTGGCTATTTTGCCTTTTTTAAAATCCTGTGTCGCCTTGGAAACGTTGAGGATGCTACTGCCTCATGGGTCCCGCATGTCATCCTCTCAGAACGAAAAATGTTTATTTTTTTGGATTTTTACCAACTGATTGTTGGTTTATTTTTTCTTTCGATCCTCTGCCGTCTTTAAAACGTTGACGACCCTGCTGGCTCATGGGTCCCCGATGTCAGCCTCCCCGTACAAGAAACATGTGATATCTTGATTATTTTGCAGACAATAAACAGTGTATTTTGCTCTGAGCTGTTGCAAACGGAAAAAATAAATCTTTATTGTTGAATCTCCTTGTTTTTGTTTTTGCGAAGCATAGGACTTTCCTGTTTTGGAGTGGGCTGAAATTGTACGAGTCCAAAGGCGTCCAGCAAGATAGTTCGAAGGCCCAGACGGCCAGATGCAGCCCAATTGAAATCTTTCTTTTCTTGAATTTTATTGACCCCCTGATTTCTGCCTACTTCCTCTTTTTTTGTTGGTCCTGTGCTGCCATGGAAACGTTGAGTATGCTGCTACCTCATGGGTCCCGCATGTCATCCTCTATGTACAATCAAGTCTCTTTTCTTGGATTTTTTTTACCCCCTCATTTTTGGTCACTTGCCTTTTTCTTTCGATCTCATGCAACCTCTGAAACATTGAGGAAGCTGCTGGCTCATGGGACCCACATGTCATCCTCTGTACTATAAAAGTTTCTTTTCTTGGATTTTTTTCACCCTCTTATTTTTGGCTATTTCCTTTTTCTTTTGATCCCCTGCCGCCTTGGAAACGTTGAGTAAGTTGCGGACTCATGGGACCCGCATGCCATCCTAATTTCCGGAGATTTTTTTTACCCCCTAATTTCTGGCTACTCTTTTTTTTTTGATCTCAAGCCGCATTTGAAACGTTGACACCGCTGCTGCAAAATGGGACCCGCATGTCATCTTTTATGTACAATAAAGTTTCTTTTCTTGGATTATTTTTGGCTTCTGATATTTGGTCTCTTGTCTTTTTCTTTCGATCTCATGCCGCCTTTGAAACGTTGAGGAAGCTGCTAGCGCATGGGTCCCGCATGTCATCCTCTATGAACAATAAAAGTTTCCTTTCTTGGAGTTATTTTTGACCGCTAATTTCTGGCTACTTCCTTTTTCTTTTGATCCCCTGCCGCCTTGGAAACGTTGAGTAAGCTGCTGACACAAGGGGCCCGCATGTCATCCTCTATGTACAATCAACTTGCAAGATCTTGGAGCGAAAGAGCTTGTATAAGTGGGACCCATATGCCATCCTCTATGTACAATAAAAGTTTCTTTTCTTGGATTATTTTTTGCTCCTGATATTTGGTCACTTTCCTTTTTCTTTCGATCTCATGCCGCCTCTGAAAAGTCGAGTAAGGTGCTGGCTCATGGGACCCGCATGTCATCCTCTATGTACAATAAAGTTTCTTTTCTTAGATTTTTTTTACCCCCTGATTTTTGGTCACTTGCCTTTTTCTTTCGATCATATGCCGCCTTTGAAATTGAGGTCGCAGGTGGCTCATGGGTCCCACATGTCAGCATCTATGAACAATAAACCATTCCTTTGTTGGATTTATTTTTTACCCCTAATTTCTGGCTATTTGCCTTTTTCTTTTGATCCCCGCCCCCTTTGAAACGTGGCAGGTCGGTCCCACATGTCATCCTCTATGAAGAATAAAAGTTTCCTTTTTGGATTTATTTTTGACCCCTAATTTCTGGCTATTTGCCTTTTTCTTCTGATCCCCGCCGACTTCGAAATGATGAGGATGTCGTGAGATCGGTCCCACATGTCACCTCTATGAACTATAAATGTTTCCTTTCTAGGATTTATTTTTTACCCCTATTTTCGGGCTACTTGCCTTTTTCTTTGAAACGTTGAGGACGCTACTGTCTCATGGGTCCCACATGGCATCCTCTCTGAACGATAAACCTTCATTTCTTGTTAGCGACAGGTTTATCAGTATTATTTTTGCAGACTAATACAAGCTCTTTCGCTCCAAGATCTTGCAAGTTGATAGATTAAATCATGAAATTATCAGGATATGTTTTAAATTTCAAATCCACTTTATGAATTTTTAAAAATACCGTTATCCATGTGGTTATGGAGCGATCAAGGATTTTCATATTGGGCATGAGCAGTTTCAAAAATTGGAACCCAATAATTCAAAATAAATAAAAACAACTTTTATGTAGAATCTCCGTGTTTTTTTTTTGCCAATCATAGGATCTGTGTTTCATTAGAAAAGGGCCGAAATTGCATGAGCAGAAAGGCCCATTTGTGGTTATTGGGCTTCACAAATGAGCAAGTAGACCGATAACGATTACCATGTAGATGTTCGTTGGCAACCCAAAAGTGAAATATTGGGCCCAACAGGGAAGGTTGAACAATACTTTTTCTATTGGGAAGGTGGTACATGGGGTTATCCCTGACAAAAAATGGAACATGGGTTACCGAAGGTTGCCCATTTGTGCCCAATATGTTTGTCGGCCAGAGCTTTACCTTCCGCCGCCGCCATGGTCGAGCTAGCGGTACGGCGGCGTCTCGAGCTCGGGGTAGCGCAGCGTCCGCGCGCGCCCCAAATTAAGGTACCTATTAAGCGGAGATACGTACCGGCGACGAGCACATCGGCCTCGCGACGGCACCTATGATAGGCTCGGCTGGCCTTGGGGCATTTACCCCTAGCCTCTTCAATGCTCAAGTTTTAGAAATGTTTCTGGCTCTGTTCAACACTGGATCAAATTTGTCAACATGACCATTTTTATGGAGTAGCAACGAGTTGAATCTCTCAAAACTCTTTAAGTTCTGCAATATAACGACTAATTGGTACTACCTTATACAAAATGATTACATATCCTTATTTTGGATGCAAGCAATCACACACTTATAGTTTGCTAGTCAGCTGCACGTAACGTTAAAAATCGGCAATTATAATGAATAAACCTGTAATCTTCACTTAAAATGCATTAAGGAGCATCAAATTTGACAAATCAAACCATGTCTTACTAAAAATTGACATGTCTTTCTCATGCAGAAATGTAAAATTATCCATGCATGTGCGTTTATACAGGTTAAGTTTTGCACGTATTATTTTTTGTACTAACTTTTCTGACTACCTTCAAAGCTCCAATCCTTCTTCATCATCTTTGTTGTACCGCACTGATGCAAGTGAATGCGAGCTGCTCGCCAGATGCGACTTCGTGTCCGATATGTGTACTATGCCTTCTCCATCTAGTGCTAGTTACGCCTCTGTGCTAATTAATTCTATCCCAGTGCCTACATCCAGCACAAACCTCTGTCATTGCAGCTGTGACTCACGTCGACCATTGGAGCCCAATCACAAGAGCGAGCTCGATCAGTCGTCTCAACCAGAGAGGCATGTGTCTCATGGTTAGCTATCTACAACTTGCTGTCTTACTAAAACCGTGCCTATCATAGAGATCACCTCGCTGGTGTAGCAATGGCTGCAAGTAGCTGCTATGGGGATAAGGAAGAAAAGATTTAAAAAATGGGGTGGGGCTAACAAGCAGGAAAGCTATCTATAGCTTTATGGATGTTTCTGGAATTGGGTAGAAAATAGTAGACGACACTGTAGCAGCGAATCCCAGAGACCAAGGCCGTTGGATGATGTCTAATGAACGGCAGAACCGTGTTCAAGAAAAAAAACGGCAGAACAAAATAGGCGAAATTAGCTTGAATTTTGATAATAAATCTTGGGCATTTTCCCTTGAACATGATGTACTACTACTACTGTACTCAACTTTGGGTAGTCTCTGGACTAGTCTCCCTCGTCCACCAATTATTATTATTATATTATACTACTGCGGAAAGTTGAGGGGAGTCCCTAGTCCCGAGCACTTCGCCCACTTCCCCTAGCCTCATCCCAGAGATCTCACACCAACCACCTCACCCTCGACTAGCCGCCAGTCTACACCCCTCTGAAGAATCCCCAATGGCGGCGACGCCCCTACTAGAGCGCTCCTCACGCGAGCGCATCATCGAGTCTGGCCCACATGTCTTCCGTGCCTGCCGTGTGTCGGCAAGCACGACCGACTTCTCCGTCGGCGAGCCGCCGGCCGTGGGCGAGGGTGAGGCGTCCCCGTACACTATGACAGTGCACATCTTCTTCTCGAGGACGTACGAGCTCAGGAGGATGGCCGGCCCCTCCCTGCCCCACTGGATGAGGACGATATCGCCACTACACCCTGCGAAGAGGTGGTGCTGGATCTTGGCTTGCCTCCGAGGGAGCTGCGTAGTGGGGGCTATGTCGTGCGAACTATGCGCGAGATTCTTGCCCGTGTATGGCTGCTCAAGAACCTAAACCTCACGGAGGAGGAGTGGGACATCATCATGCCTTACGATGTTATGAACCTGATGTGGCAGCAGGCGTGTCGTTGGGTCGGTGGCCTCCACTTCGACCTCACCCTTAGGGTGGACCACCGGCTCATCGTCAACTTGCCGGCGCTGCAAGACAGTTGGGTCCTAGTTGCGCCGGAGGACGGCCACTGCAGCATATGCATGCTGGGGCTGTCGCGGCGCACAACGGTGCGTCTCCGGGGATGCAAACACCTGTTCCATAGGAAGTGCATCTTCATTTGGTTTGTAACGAACGCCAGCTGCCCTATCTGCCGCGATAAAGTACTGACCCATCTTATTTTCGATTTGTAGCATAGTATGAATAAAAACCCTGTATGATAGGGATGCCATGCTAACTTGAATCCTATGTCAAGAGAAATTCTATTTGATTGTGGTTATAAGATATTTTGCATTAGTTTGATCTATTATCATTCTATTTTCCTATGGGATATGACCCTATGAATCAAACAGCCTGGGATTACTTCCAGACAATTAAGTTTGACCAACTTTTAGTAGGACAACAAACATAAATAATTAGTCATCATGGGATTACAATCCAACAGATAATTGTCTTCAGGACTCATACATTTTCCAAATAGAAAAATCAAAACAAATCATGGTTCTTCATCTCACAGCATGATACAGAGACAAGAGTCTAATCATCATCATCATCATCATCATCATCATCATCATCATCATCATCATCATCACCTCCGTCTTCATTCTGATATTCGTGCATGGTCTCATCCTGCTCGTCGTGTCCATTCTCCTCCTGAGATTCACCAGGTAGCTTCAGTTTATCCATCTCTTTGTCGACTATACTAACCTCAACAGTGAAATCTACTTCTCCATCATGTGCAGGGATACCTGTATCCAACGAGGTTTCATCAATGTCAGCAACTTTAGTTTGCCTAGAACCAGCGAAATCATCTTGCTGGGCACCAATTATTGGATCCGCATTCTCATCCAAATCATATATGTTCCTTGCCACAAACTTTTGCACATACTGCCATCCTTTTCTGGATCTGTCTTCCAAGAAAAGTACCTTGGCCGCTTGAGGTACCAAAATATAAGGATCATCCTTGTACCACCGAGCGATAGTATTGACTGATATGAAATACCCATCATTTCTGGCACCTTTGCCCTTGTTTGGATCTTGGTTGTACCAGTAACACTTAAATAGAACCATAGATCGGACAGTAACCTTATCACTATAGAACAACTGAATAACCTCTTTTATGTGACCATAATGGTCAAATGACTCTGATCTCTTCTTTCTGGTTGTCAAGTGATCTCCACTGGTTGTGATGCCACTATTTCGTGTCTTCAAATGTTGTTCACGCTCATCGGAGCTGTAATGGACACCATTGGCATTGCAAGTCAAGCCTACCAACACCCTCTTATCTGGACCACGTGATAGGACAAGGAGATCAGCACTAACAGCGCCTGGATTCTCCGCATGGAGTTTCGAGATCTACGATTACAAAATAGACAAGATGTCATCTCATGTGAAACCACATAGACAAGTCAGAGTGCAATTGAACATCTTACATGTTTCTCAAACCAGTCCTGAAACCCACTCCCACGTGCCGATAGCTTTCCATTCGTTTCCATGTACAACCTGCAAAACATAGCCAAGTCAGCTGAATATATTTCATTTTGATACAAGTTCATAGTATATGCGAGGAACTGAGGATTTCGTGTGCATAGTACTCACTTAACATATTCATCAGCCTCTGCAGCATTATTCAACACATACCAAGACAGCTGTTCAAATTCAGACTGCTCTAATGTTTTTTCGGTCCTCTTTCCTATTGATACGTCTCCGACGTATCGATAATTTCTTATGTTCCATGCCACATTATTGATGATATCTACATGGTATATGCACACTTTATGTCATATTTGCGCATTTTCTGGAACTAACCTATTGACGAGATGCCGAAAGGCCAGTTGCTGTTTTCTGCTGTTTTTGGTTCCAGAAAGGCTGTTCGGGCAATATTCTCGGAATTGGACGAAATCAACGCCAAACCTCCTATTTTTCCCGGAAGGCTCCAGAACACCGAAGGAGAGTCGGAGGAGAGCCAGGGGGGCCCCACACCATAGGGCCGCGCGGGCCAGACCCTGGCCGCGCCGGCCTAGGGTGAGGCCACCCTGTCAACCCTCCTGCGCCGCCTCTTCGCCTATAAAACCCCTTTCGACCTAAAAACGCAGTACCAATTGACGAAACTCCAGAAAGACTCCAGGGGCGCCGCCACCGTCGCGAAACTCCAATTCGGGGGACAGAACTCTCTGTTCCGGCACCCTGCCGGGACGGGGAATTGCCCCCGGAGCCATCTCCACCGCCGTCTCCACCGCCATCTTCACCGCCATCGCTGCCCCCATGATGAGGAGGGAGTAATTCACCCCCGGGGCTGAGGGCTCCGCTGTAGCTATGTGGTTCATCTCTCTCTTTATGTGATCTAGTTGAATATCATCTATGTGCTACTCTAGTGATGTTATTCAAGTAGTCTATTCCTCCTCCATGATGTAATGTTGGCAGTGTGTGCATCATGAAGTACTTGGTTTATGCTATGATTGTGATCTCTTGTAGATTATGAAGTTAACTATTACTATGATGGTATTGATGCGATCTATTCCTCCTTTCATAGTGTGATGGTAGAAGTGTGCATGCTATGTTAGTACTTGGTTTGGTTGTGTTGATCTATCTTGCACTCTAAGGTTATTTAAATATGAACATTGAATATTGTGGAGCTTGTTAACTCCGGCATTGAGGGTTCGTGTAATCCTACGCAATGGTGTTCATCATCCAACAAGAGAGTGTAGAGTATGCATCTATTTATTCTGTTATGTGATCCATGTTGAGAGTGTCCACTAGTGAAAGTAGGATCCCTAGGCCTTGTTTCCTAAATACTGCTATCGCTGCTTGTTTACTGTTTTTATCACGTTACTACTCTTTGCGTTACTACATCGTCCTGGGCAAAGCACTTTTCTGGTGCCGTTGCTACTGCTTATTCATACCACCTGTATTTCACTATCTCTTCGCCGAACTAGTGCACCTATTAGGTGTGTTGGGGACACAAGAGACTTCTTGCTTTGTGGTTGCAGGGTTGCGTGAGAGGGATATCTTTGACCTCTTCCTCCCTGAGATCGATAAACCTTGGGTGATCCACTTAAGGGAAACTTGCTGCTGTTCTACAAACCTCTGCTCTTGGAGGCCCAACACTGTCTACAAGAATAGAAGCTCCTGTAGACATCAAGCACTTTTCTGGCGCCGTTGCCGGGGAGGAAAGGTAAAAGGCACTCATACTCCGGTTCCAGGTAGTACTTTTCTGGCGCCATTGTGTGTGTGCTCGAAGCTATTTCCTTTAGATCCTGCAATTGCATCTTTTTGTTTCTTGTTTACACTAGTTTGGCATAATGGACAACAATGAGCTTCTTACTTTATTTCCTGATTTAAGACATGGATGGTTTGATCCAAAAATTAAAAATCCCATGGAACATATTAGTATGAACGCAATCACTGCTAATGCTATGAATAAGTCTAAGCTTGGGGAAGCTAGTTTACATAAAAATAATCTTTTTTGCTCCTTAGCTTTTGAAGAAATATTTCATTCTGATAATGCTTTATCTCCCATATGCGATAACTCTAATGATGCTTCTGATATTTTAAATCCACCTGCTAAAAGTATTCCATATAAAATACCCATGAAAATTATTGAACGTGTTATGGATAACCGCTATGAAGGGGATGGAACTGTCCATCCTAAAGATCATTTACTATTTTTGCATGAATTATGCGGGTTATTCAAGTGTGCAGGTATCTCTATGGATGAAGTGAAGAAGAAGCTATTCTCTGTTTCGCTGTCTGGTAAAGCGGCGCATTGGTATAAATTGTTGGAGAATAGTCATTCTCTTGGATGGGAGGAAATTGTACCTCTCTTTTATTCTAAATTTTATCCTCCTCATGAAGTGCATATTGATAGGAATTACATTTATAACTTTTATCCTCGTGATGGAGAGAGTATTTCTCAAGCGTGGGGGAGATTGAAATCACTAATGCTCAAATGTCCCATTCATGAGCTCCGCCGTAATGTTATTGTTAACAATTTTTATGCGAGGCTTTCAGGACAACACAAGGACTATCTGGATGCCTGTTCGGAGGGATCTTTCACAAGCAAGGAGGTTGAAGCTAGATGGGATCTTCTTGAGCGGATTAAGGAGAACGTTGAAGGATGGGAGAACAACAATGAAGGTAAAAAGTCAGGTATAAATTATGATTATGAATGCATTGAAGCTTTTATGGATACCGATAAATTTCGAAATATGAGTGCTACTTATGGTCTTGACTCTCAAGTTGCTGCAAATCTTTATAAAGCCTTTGCTTCTCATTTTGAATTGCCTAAAAAGAATTTTGATAAGTATCATGAACCTTTTAAAGAGGCTTGCATGAAGAATGAAATTGTTGTTAATTATTGCAATAAGCATGCTCAAACTCCTAAGAATGCTATTTCCTATAAGCATGTTAATTTTTGTGGAATACATAGACCTTGTGGAATTAATCAAATCAAAGATGAATATTGTATCCATCATGCTAATGAAAAAACTAGAAAGTGGTTTAGGGCTCTAGATGATCTTGGTAAAAAAGTTTGTGCCCTCTATCCTTTTATTTGTGAAGTTTGCCATGAAGTGGGTCATTTTAATTTTCAATGCTCCTCCAATGATAATTTGAACCCAATGAGTGCTGCAAATTTGTATTGTGATGATGAAATTACTCCTAATCAGCATGATGAACTTACTTTATTTTTGGGGTGTGAAGAACTGTCGAGAAAAATCTCTTTGTTACATATGAGTGATCTTGATATTGATGATGTCCTGCATGGGTGTTTTTCTTATTGCATTGATAATAGCCATACAAATACTTACATACAAAATATTTTAGAAGATGACACCTTGCCAAAATATGATAGGATCGCTGTGTGTTTTCAACTAATTAATGAAAAGGAGGGATCCTCCCAAGTTTCTTCTATTGTTTCTGAAAGTAAATCAGGTTATGCGGACAAGCCACCCTTCAAGCCTCTTCCTCCTAAAGAAGGGAACGAGGAGAAGGAAGAGAAGAAGAAGAAGGGAACGAAGAAGAAGAAGAAGAAGGAGAATAAAAAGAAAGAGGTAACGGCGTATCCCCGCGTGAATGAGATAACGCTAGGTAACCGTAAGTATGTGGCTCCTAATGATTATTATGATAATGAATTTGAATACGATGATCTTCCTATGCTCTTTACATACATTAGTGATCATGATTTGAATGAGCATACTACTTTTGATATTGCAAATCTCTGGGAAACTAATTCTGAAAATGATGATGATAATAATTGCCATAGTGTCAGTGCTATCCATGCTTCCTCCCATAATGATATAGAAAGCTCTAAGCTTGGGGAAGAGGTGTTTGAAAATCCTTTTGCTACTGATCATTATGTGTTTGATACATCTCCTTCTAATAACAATGATGGTGTGGACACAGATAAACCGACTGTGAAAGATAACTATTCTATTTCTTATGATGACACTGTGCCTCCAATCTTTGATGATTATTATAAAGAATGCTATGATATAGGTTATAACTATCCATATGAAACTTGTCATAGTCATGATTGGATTACCAAAAGCAATTCCCTTAATATGCAACTTGTTTACCATGTTCAAATTCTTGATAATAATCTTGCTCCAATTACTATTACTGAGAATAACTCTTCTTATGCCAAATTTAATGATACTTCTATGCATATGAACCATGATAAGAATGTTTTAAGTGATGGGTATATTGTGGATTTCATCAATGATGCTACTGAAAGTTATTATGAGAGAGGGAAATATGGTTGTATGCATCTTAATAATATTAAGTTTCCCCTCTTTATGTCGAGAATCTTGAAGTTACTCGTGTTTTATCCGCTTATGCTTGTCACTTTGTTCTTCATGAATTCATTTGTGTACAAGATTCCTCTTCATAGGAAGCATGTTAGACTTAAATGTGTTTTGAATTTGCCTCTTGATGCTCTCTTTTGCTTCAAATACTATTTCTTGCGAATGGATCATTAAAACTGCTGAGCCCATCTTAATGGCTATAAAGAAAGAACTTCTTGGGAGATAACCCATGTGTTATTTTGCTACAGTACTTTGTTTTATATTTGTGTCTTGGAAGTTGTTTACTACTGTAGCAACCTCTCCTTATCTTAGTTTTGTGTTTTGTTGTGCCAAGTAAAGTCGTTGATAGCAAGGTTGAGACTAGATTTGGATTACTGCGCAGAAACAGATTTCTTTGCTGTCACGAATCTGGGCAAAATTCTCTGTAGGTAACTCAGAAAATTATGCCAATTTACGTGAGTGATCCTCAGATATGTATGCAACTTTCATTCAATTTGAGCATTTTCATTTGAGCAAGTCTGGTGCCTCAATAAAATTCGTCTTTACGGACTGTTCTGTTTTGACAGATTCTGCCTTTTATTTCGCATTGCCTCTTTTGCTATGTGGGATGAATTTCTTTGTTCCATTAACTTCCAGTAGCTTTGGGCAATGTCCAGAAGTGTTAAGAATGATTGTGTCACCTCTGAACATGTGAGTTTTTGATTATGCACTAACCCTCTAATGAGTTTGTTTCGAGTTTGGTGTGGAGGAAGTTTTCAAGGGTCAAGAGAGGAGGATGATATACTACGATCAAGAAGAGTGAAAAGTCTAAGCTTGGGGATGCCCCGGTGGTTCATCCCTGCATATTTCAAGAAGACTCAAGCATCTAAGCTTGGGGATGCCCAAGGCATCCCCTTCTTCATCGACAAATTATCAGGTTCCTTCTCTTGAAACTATATTTTTATTCGGTCACATCTTATGTACTTTACTTGGAGCGTCTGTTTGTTTGTTTCTATTTTTGTTTTTGTTTGAATAAATGATTGTGTGGGAGAGAGACACGCTCCGCTGGTTCGTATGAACACATGTGTTCTTAGCTTTTAATTTTCATGGCGAAGGTTGAAACTGCTTCGTTAATTGTTATATGGTTGGAAACGGGAAATGCTACATGTGGTAATTGGTAAAATGTCTTGAACAATGTGATACTTGGCAATTGTTGTGCTCATGTTTAAGCTCTTGCATCATATACTTTGCACCTATTAGTGAAGAAATACATAGAGCTGGTTAAAATTTGGTTTGCATGAGTGGTTTCTCTAGAGTCTAGATATTTTCTAGTGAGGTGTTTGAACAACAAGGAAGACGATGTATAGTCTTATAATGCTTGTAATATGTCTTTTACGTAAGTTTTGATGTACTAGTTTGTGCTTGTGTTTGCTTCAAACAACCTTGCTAGCCTAAACCTTGTATCGAGAGGGAATACTTCTCATGCATCCAAATCCTTGAGCCAAACAACACTATGCCATTTGTGTCCACTATACCTACCTACTACATGGTATTTCCTGCCATTCCAAAGTAAATTGCTTGAGTGCTACCTTTAAACAATTCAAAATTTGTCACCTCTGATTTGTGTCAATGTTTTATAGCTCATGAGGAAGTATGTGGTGTTTATCTTTCAATCTTGTTGGGCAACTTTCACCAATGGACTAGTGGCTTCATCCGCTTATCCAATAATTTTGCAAAAAGAGCTGGCAATGGGATTCCCAGTCCCAAATTAATTAACAAAAATAGACACTCCTCCATGGTATGTGATTGTTGGACGGCACCCGAAGGATTCGGTTAGCCATGGCTTGTGTAAGCAAAGGTTGGGAGGAGTGTCATCATAATAAAACTAAAATAAAAAGGCACTCCTTCATGGTATGAGATTGTTGGCAGGCACCCGAGGATTCGGTTAGCCATGGTTTGTGAAAGAAAGGTTGGAAGGAGTGCCACCCAAAAATAAAATAAAATGGGAGCCGCTCTTTGAAGGTTTGTCTGGCAAGGGGGTTAGAGTACCCGCTACCATTCGTTGACAACAACATACACCTCTCAAAACTTTGTTTTTATGCTCTCTTTATGTTTTCAAAATAAAAGCTCTAGCACAAATATAGCAATCGATGCTTTCCTTTTTGAAGGACCATTCTTTTACTTTTATTGTTGAGTCAGTTCACCTATTTCTCTCCATCTCAAGAAGCAAACACTTGTGTGAACTGTGCATTGATTCCTACATATTTGCCTATTGCACTTGTTATATTGCTTTGCATTGACAATTACCCATGAGATATACATGTTACAAGTTGAAAGCAACCGCTGAAACTTAATCTTCCATTGTGTTGCTTCAATACCTTTACTAAGAATTTATTGCTTTATGAGTAACTCTTATGCAAGACTTATTGATGCTTGTCTTGAAGTACTATTCATGAAAAGTCTTTGCTGTATGATTCATTTGTTTACTCATGTCATTACCATTGTCTTGGATTGCTGCATTCACTACATATGCTTACAATAGTATGATCAAGTTTATGATGGCATATCACTCCAGAAATTATCTTTGTTATCGTTTACCTGCTCGGGACGAGCAGGAACTAAGCTTGGGGATGCTGATACGTCTCCGACGTATCGATAATTTCTTATGTTCCATGCCACATTATTGATGATATCTACATGGTATATGCACACTTTATGTCATATTTGTGCATTTTTTGGAACTAACCTATTGACGAGATGCCGAAAGGCCAGTTGCTGTTTTCTGCTGTTTTTGGTTCCAGAAAGGCTGTTCGGGCAATATTCTCGGAATTGGACGAAATCAACGCCAAACCTCCTATTTTTCCCGGAAGGCTCCAGAACACCGAAGGAGAGTCGGAGGAGAGCCAGGGGGGCCCCACACCATAGGGCTAAGCGGGCCAGACCCTGGCCGCGCCGGCCTAGGGTGAGGCCACCCTGTCAGCCCTCCTGCGCCGCCTCTTCGCCTATAAAACCCCTTTCGACCTAAAAACGCAGTACCAATTGACGAAACTCCAGAAAGACTCCAGGGGCGCCGCCACCGTCGCGAAACTCCAATTCGGGAGACAGAACTCTCTGTTCCGGCACCCTGCCGGGACGGGGAATTGCCCCCGGAGCCATCTCCACCGCCGTCTCCACCGCCATCTTCACCGCCATCGCTGCCCCCATGATGAGGAGGGAGTAATTCACCCCCGGGGCTGAGGGCTCCGCTGTAGCTATGTGGTTCATCTCTCTCTTTATGTGATCTAGTTGAATATCATCTATGTGCTACTCTAGTGATGTTATTAAAGTAGTCTATTCCTCCTCCATGATGTAATGTTGGCAGTGTGTGCATCATGAAGTACTTGGTTTATGCTATGATTGTGATCTCTTGTAGATTATGAAGTTAACTATTACTATGATGGTATTGATGCGATCTATTCCTCCTTTCATAGTGTGATGGTAGAAGTGTGCATGCTATGTTAGTACTTGGTTTGGTTGTGTTGATCTATCTTGCACTCTAAGGTTATTTAAATATGAACATTGAATATTGTGGAGCTTGTTAACTCCGGCATTGAGGGTTCGTGTAATCCTACGCAATGGTGTTCATCATCCAACAAGAGAGTGTAGAGTATGCATCTATTTATTCTGTTATGTGATCCATGTTGAGAGTGTCCACTAGTGAAAGTAGGATCCCTAGGCCTTGTTTCCTAAATACTGCTATCGCTGCTTGTTTACTGTTTTACTGCGTTACTACTACTGCGTTACTACTGTCCTGGGCAAAGCACTTTTCTGGTGCCGTTGCTACTGCTTATTCATACCACCTGTATTTCACTATCTCTTCGCCGAACTAGTGCACCTATTAGGTGTGTTGGGGACACAAGA
This sequence comes from Lolium perenne, assembly GCF_019359855.2. Lineage (NCBI taxonomy): Eukaryota > Viridiplantae > Streptophyta > Magnoliopsida > Poales > Poaceae > Lolium > Lolium perenne. The sequence continues at coordinate 197,873,923 of NC_067245.2, forward strand.
GACTTCTTGCTTTGTGGTTGCAGGGTTGCGTGAGAGGGATATCTTTGACCTCTTCCTCCCTGAGATCGATAAACCTTGGGTGATCCACTTAAGGGAAACTTGCTGCTGTTCTACAAACCTCTGCTCTTGGAGGCCCAACACTGTCTACAAGAATAGAAGCTCCCGTAGACATCACCTATTAGCTCAACACCATGATTAAAAACAGATCCTCCAACTTCCAAAATTCTGCGACCCCGGTTGAATCTGGTCTCAATATCAGGAATATATCTTGATGCAAATGTATATGCTTCAGCAGCAATATACGCCACTGCAATGCAAGCCTCCGGTCTAGCTTTGTTCCTAACTGTATTCTTGAAAGTGCACAGTCGACGTTCTATAGGGTACATCCATCCATACTGTACCGGACCTCTTAAAAGTGCCTCATCAGGTAGATGAACAGCCAAATGCACCATCACATCAAAGAACGCTGGAGGATATATCAGCTCCAGCTTGCACAACATTACTGCTATGTCCACCTTAAGACGTTTTACAACAGCTCTGCTTAGAGTTTTACTACATATTTCCCTAAAGAACCTTCCCAACTCTGCAATCACATTGTACATATTTGGCTTCACTAAATCTTTAATGCCAATAGCTAAAAGCCTTTGCAGCAGGATGTGACAATCGTGAGTTTTCAACCCTTGGAGCTTGTTTCCTTCAGCATTGAGACAATTTGCAATGTTGGAAGCAAATCCGAACGGGAACATCACACCTCGGAGGTACTCACAAAATAATCTCCTTTTAGGCATCGGCAATGTGAATTCCGCGCCTCGAAATTTATAATGTTTTTCCTTGCCTTTGTTCACTTTGTCATTACGATCCAGTTGCAAGTGCCTGTTAACATTCAATGTTGCACAATCAATCCTAGCATTTGAGCTATCTTTTGTCTTGGATGGAATGTTGAGTAATGTGCCGACAATGCTGTCACATATATTTTTCTCCATGTGCATGATATCAATATTATGCCGAAGCTTCTTACCAGCCCAATACAGCAAGTCCCAAAGAGTGGCCCTGCGCTTATAAAATATTCTCGGTCTATCATTTTCCATTTCCTTCCTCTTGGTACATGCTGCTATTTCACCTCCCATCTTCCTTTTGGTAGCTGCTAGACTCAGCTCATCTCCTCTCTTCTTCCTTTTTCTACCTGCTACTACTGCTGCTGCATCTTCTGTATTCTTCTCTGCTGTACCTGCTGTGGCGGCTGGTGGTTTTCCTGGTTTAACATTTCTGATAGCTTCTAGGTGCGCCTCCAACTCGTGACTCGTAAAGTGCTGCGGTTCAGTCTTTGCACAGGTCTGATCACCAATAAATTGCAATTTTTTATTATTTTTTCGGAAACTGTGACCTATTGGAAGGAAACGGCGATGGCCCATATAGCATATCTTGTTTATTATCCTCACCGCCACTGATCTGTATCACGGTGAACACATGCATTATAACCTGATGTTACTCGCTCGACATAGTGCCCAAAGCTGGATAATCATGGGTGCAATACGATCTGACAACACGTAATAGAAAATTTTGTTCTTTAGGTTGACACACATCCCGTGTAGGGACACCCTTCCATAATGTTTGCAAGTCTCTAATAAGAGGCTGCATGAACACATCAAAATCCTTCCCATGAGATTTGGGACCTGGGATGAGTAAGGCCATCATACAGTTCGACTGATCGGTGCATGTCCAGGGAGCCTGGTTGTATGGTGTAACTAGTACTGGCCACATGCTATACGAGTTGCTCATGTTGCCAAATGGGTTGAATCCATCTGTAGCAAGGCCAAGTCTCAGGTTCCTTGGATCTGCAAAGAAAACTGGATGATCCAGGTCGAATTGCTTCCATTCATCGCCATCGCCAGGATGCCTCGATAAATCGAGGGTCGGGCGTGAGAATCTCTTTGTGCCATCTTGTTTCCCGAGATGTTTGTTCTGAAGCAAACAACCTCCGCAATCTTTGTACAAGTGGAAAGTATCTCAGAACCTTCCAAGGAATCTTTTTCTTACCACCAGCTCCATCATGTTTCCATCTTGATTCCTTACATACTGGACATTCATCGAGGTCATTATACTCCATCCAAAACAGGTACGATTATTTTTGCAAAAATCAATCTTCTCATATCCAAGTCCCAGTACCTTGATGTACGGCTTCACCTCATAAAAGGATTTTGGCAGTCCAGCCCCAGGGAGTGCATCGTTGTATGTCTTCGCAACTGCATTGAAGGCTTTATTGGTTATCCCCTGGTATGACTTGTCATGAAGTAATTTCACAATTAATTCGAATCTTGACACAACAGAACCAGGGGCCACTAAGCGCTTAGCATCTTCTATCCGGTCATGGAAAAGAGGCTTTTTGTGATAACCATGGTGTTGTTGGCTTGCATATGGATACAGATCCCGTAACAAATTAGCAGTAGCCTCATCCTGGACGAGATCTTCAGGCTGATAACCATCAGAATAAAGAGGATCAATAATCTCAGGCTGATCATAGTGTTCACCATGGTTAATCCACCTGATATATGTCTGGTCCATCCCATAAACGAATAAATGATCTGAGACTACATGTTGAGGCTTGGACCCAATATTAAAACATACGCGGCATGGACAAATCACTTCCTTTGTTGTGTCGCCGTCAGTAAAATCACTAACTTGCTTCATGAAGTCTTCAATACCAATCAAATATGTTGGTGTGTTTAATGAGTGAAATAATATCCAAGTTCTGTCCATCTGTTGAGGGAATAGATGGTCAAAGAAGCGATAAGCTATTTCAACAAACATGTCACCTACGAATGTAAGCAAACATACCTGAGCAAACAGGTCGAATATAAAACTATAAATGCTACATTATTTGAGCCAATTTCAGCAAACGAACTGAGTGCAAAACTACGGCTACCTAGCGAACAGATTTTTTTTAGGCTGACCACTGGGTGTCCCCACTTTGTATTTTTTTCTTTTTATTAATAAAAAGAGGGAAATATGTACAAAAGTTGCTGGAGAGCAGCAACTAAAAGGATCATAGATCCCAAACAGCAAAATATATATAAAATGTTCTACCCATGATATGATTTCCTCTTTGCCTTATGAACAAGGAGAGCAATTTCATCCTTGAATCTCTTGTGCCATCTGTAAATGCTTGGGGGGGGGGGCGAACAGATATATCGAAAGCAATACAATACCAACACATTCTTTCTTCTTTTTTGCCGTAATTCCGCCGATCTATTAGCAGTGCAAAGAAGTCAAACGTAATAAGATTACTAACAGGTCCATAGACCACCAGGGCCGTACCTGAGAATACGGAGGGCTTGAGCAAAACAAGAAATAGAGGACCTCAACATGATCATTGGCAACTAAAATGATTTTATATATACTACTCACTCCATTTCAATAAACAATGCACCCTTGTTTTTCGTTTTTTATCTTCGAAAAAATATTAATCTATATCTCTCTATTTAAAAATGATGTTTCAATTTTATGTAGATATACATGTATTTAGATGAGTTTAGTTTGCAGATACATGCAAGTTTTGATGAAGTTGAAACATATTTTTCAGGATGAAGTATATAAAAAAAAATTGATATAAAACTGGTATCATTAGAAAGTATTTTCCATCACGGTTCTAACAATGCTGCTTATGTATTATATGATCGTGATATTGTTGTCCTATTTATTTGGTCAAGGTTCACATTGAAATGTGGTAAAATAAATTAAAAGAAGTGCATCGTGTGAAAAAGCAATCTAAGAATTCAAAAGTGCTAATTGTTAGTCAAAACATGACATCTTTCAAAAATGAATCTTCAATTAGTACTTCATAAAATTCACTGAGACAAAACATTAATATTCATTGGAAGACTAACTGAATTAGCTGCACTCGCGATGAAAGAGAAAGAGAAGATACGGGTAGGAGCAAGTACAATAAGGTACAGTCTTTTGTTTGTTTGTTTGGGTTGCTCATCAAGCTTATCGCTCGATACAATAAGTTACAGTCAGCGGGAGTGGTGTTTTGGAACATGGGTGCATAGTGGGTGGTATCATGGAGTACTATCATAGGTATGCTATATCTATACTCCTATATAGTGTAGCAATTTTGATAGTTTGAATCCAAGCATCATAATGCAATCTCTACTGTTGATTGTGCACCATCGGACGGTCTAAAACATTGGGATTCACAGCTACAGTAGCAACCATCATTCTCTACGTCATTCTAGAAACATCTATATATTTGTTCTAACCAATTCACGCTCCCTCCATACGCGACGCTGCTGGTCACGGCCCGACAACAAAACTCACGGACGCCTATGCTCTCCATAGATCAGTCAGAGTTGAATGCGATGCATGCGAATGGTAGTCACGCTCAAACTTCAGTCAGAACCGAAAGTGTGGCGAGTAGGTCGGTAGCACTGCACGGACATGCAGTTGCATAAGTGCTGGTACGTTCCCTATAGGTGGCACTGGGCATGGATGGGAGGATAAATTATTGAAGATCTGAATTTTGGCAGCTAAAAAGAAATAAGTACAAAACCTAAGACGTGCAAAATTCAATAGTATATTCAAGAGCACATACATGGCAGAAAATTGCAATTCTGCATGAGAAATGCAATTCAATGTTAGTAATACATAGTTTTCCCACATTTTACGCTATGCAAGCTATTTTGAGTTGAAATTGTAACGACTGATTTTTAACGTGCAAAGCACATGAAGCTGACTAGTTTATTATAGTGGAGTATTGAAAATGGCATAGAAGGGGATATTGCAAATTGAGAGTGGCATAAACACAACTTCAGTTTTGTAATGGCATAAACACAACTTGTGAATTGAGGAGTGGCATAGAACCAATTAACGTTTGTTTCAATAACAGCCATCAAAAGCCGATCGAATGCACGAGGATGGATCCAAAATTTACCCATTTTTAGTTTCACGAGAAAATTTTAAACTTAAAATTCGTACTGCCTAGAAGTATTTGAAACAAAAATCGAGTAAATCTTATATGTTGGGTTATGCATTCTGGGGGAGTTTCATCAGATTCAGCCATATTGTTTATCAATAAACCTCATTTTATGTTTTACAACCAACTTTAAACTTAAAATTCAAACTTTCCAGAAAAAAGAAAAACATTCCAGTAAATCTTATACTATATTTCTTCTGCATTCTGGGAAAGATTGGTCGGATTCAAAAAAATAGTTTGGGAATAAACATTGTTTTAGTCTGGACACGACTTATTGTAGAGTGATTTTTGGTTGGATACATTCATGTGCGTTCGATTGGCTTTGGATGGTCATAATTGAACCAAAGTCAACGCTGGACTTCTGACCTGAACGTCACTGGAGCTGCGTCAAAAGTCCAGCCATGACTTTGTCTCAATAACAGCCATCAAAAGCCGATCGAACGCACAGGAATGGATCCAACCAAAAATCACTCAACCGCTGGAATTTTGACCTGAAAGTCACTGAAGCTGTGTCCATACTTGCCCAACAGGTTGCGTATGAATGTAAACCAACATATCTGAGCAAACAGGTCAAATATAAAACTATATAACTAAATGCCACGTTATTTGAGCCGATTTCAGCAAACCAACTGAGGTCTATTTTTTTAGGCTGGATAGTGGTTTCCTCGCTGTGTATTTTTCACTGTAATAAAAAAGAGGGAAAAGGTTACTAGAGAGCAGCAACTAAAAGGATCATAGATCCCAAACAACAAAATCTAGCTAAAAAAGTTCTACCCATGATGATAAGCCATGATATGATTTCCTCTTTGCCTTACAAACAAGGAGAGCCATTTCATCCTTGAATCTCTTGCGTCTTCTGTAAATGCTTGGGGGCGAACAGATCAATCGAAAGCAATATAATACCAACAAATTTTTTCTTCTTTTTGGCCGTAAATCCACCGATGTATTAGCAGTGCAAAGAACCCAGAAGTAATAAGATTACAAACAGGTCCATAGAGGACTGGCACCAAGCGACGACTACAGACATTGGGCAATGGTGAGCAGTACAGTGTACAGTACGAATGAATTCGAGCAAATAGGTAAAGTGGAAAACAATGTCAAACAAACACATCGAGAAGAAAACAATATCAACCGATCAATTCAAACGAACTAACGAACTTATAAGGGCTGGGCGACGGCGACTGACTTCGATTGAGCTATAATGAATCGTACTTGCCCAGGCCTGAAGATAGCATGCATACCGTGAGGATCTAACAGCTGACCGTGCCTGCCGGTGCGGCTGGAGAAGAACGGCGCCACCAGCAGTCGCCGGCTGACGCGGCTGATAGACAGCGTGGGGAAGTTTTGGTGCGCAGCCTGGTTCACCGAGGGTGTGTCTAGAGAAGAACAGGGCGCCGAAGGAGGTGTCTAGAGAAGAACAAGGTGGGCTGGGTGCTGGGTTAAAGGCGAGCGTTCGAAATATTGGGCGCGCGTTCGAAAGTTTAGGTGCGTGAGGGAGGTGTCTGCTAGTGAAAATTTCCCCGTCCTCTACTTCTTCTTTTTTCTTTTCTTTTAAGAACACAGTACAACGCAGACGCTCACAAACACGCACGTACAAACACCCCTATGAACGCACTCACGCACACCCTACCCCTATGAGCACCTCCGAGGGACTGAGCCGGCATATCTTGAGGTTGACGAAGTCACCACTGGCGCCTCCTCTACTTTTTTGGGCTAATATATTTATCTATAATATCTATCTATACCTCTATCTATCTACATGTTTTTTAATTTTTTTCTATTCTATACATGAGTTTTTGAATTTGAATTTTTTCACTCTGTCAGCCTTCCCGGCCAATGCTCATTTGAAGTAATTGAAGCCGTTGATTTGTAGCTTAAAGGTGCTATCTACCGCTCATCATACAAGGACTCTTCGGATCTAAGCAGTGTGAATGCACGGATTCGTCACCCATGCTTCCCCTTGGGTGGCGATGCTGAAAGAAAGCCTGAAACACTGGAACCCTCTAGATACTTCGGGGTACCTCACTGCTCCACATTATTAAACAGGCCTTTTCCGACATGGGAAGTCAAAAGTTGGGGGCTCCATCCAGTACATATGAATGCTCGCTAGCTGCATGGTCTAGAAGCAGACTAGAGTAAATCATCAATTCATCAAATCAATTGGTGTATAATTTTTTTAGGAGCTAAGACGCCGGCATGAACCATTTTCAAGCGTTTAAATTACTCCTACCTGAAATGATTCTTTAGATTGACATCAACAAGAGAACTCTTTTAGAAAGAGTGAGAGAAAGGGAGATATGATTGCATACACTATTTTTAGAAGGGAAATCATGTACTCCGTATATCGACTATCTACACTACAATTTTGAAATAAAAGAAACAAAATTGCAAATGTCTATTCTAACTAGATATGTTGATATTTCTAAATAGTACCAAAGAAATACTTATTCTAAGCTGGGCACTCAACTTCTGAAATGCGTGAGTATTCGTAGGTCGATTTTCTTACGTTATTATTATTATTATTACTAGGCAGCACATGTGTTTGCCCGTCCAGTGAAACTCTTTCATTTCATTTTTCTTTTCCGCAAGGTCAGGAGTCGGAGGAAGAGGGATCACACGGGAGGAGACGAAGGGAGAGCAACGATCACGGGGCCCCACTTATTTATGGTGTCTATCCTTTTTTCGGTGATGTTGACCTGATGCACAGTGGTTGTCGGTGCGAAGTGCGAGCGAGCGAGAAAGGCCGAGAATGACATAGATTTTTTTTAGAGGGACAACCGAACGATCCTGAAGGACCCAGATTTCCAATACGCATCAGAGCGCAGTTTACAGCAGGACACAAAATAAACAGGAAATTACGTCTAAATCCCTAAGATTTACATGGTAGACCCCAGGCTGAAAGCAAGAAATACGATCGGGTCCTTAACAGCCACCGTCCGGATTGATCCTCGTCGCAGCCGGGGACGAACCACTTGGCGCGACCAAATCGCCATGGCTACAGAGCCTGCACACCATGGCCTACGAGCTGAGCTAGAAACGACCTGCCAAAACCGGCAGCCAACGGAGGTGGATAATTGGAGAGAGAGAGAGAGAGAGTTGATGCCTCTCTCTTGACAAAGAAGATGGCTGGGAGTTTGCCTACCTAGCGTACGTGACTTGTGCACACTGAAGTGTGGGACCTCACGCATGGGAACCACACGTAAGTGACAGACTTGTTGCTCTAATAACTCGGGTGATTATTATACTGTATTAGTACATAGTTTCCTATGGATCCTTCTTAGTCACTCCTAAATGAAGCTCTTGACAGGGTTTTTGAAATTTCCATGTTTGAAACCAAAAACCACTTCTCTTCATGCTTGACTTCATATGACAGAGTTTAGGGTTATGGGGGTAGATACATGATTTTTCTGGTTTGAGTATGTCTAGATCGACCTTGTTTATCAACTTGAATGCTTACTATATGACATACGAAGACTATGTGCTTTGGTTTTTCATTTTTTGATTTTTTTTTGATTTTTTTTTGATTTTTTATACCCATTTGAATCTTGGTCAAATCATAGGTTTGACCAAGATTTAAACAAGTTAAAAACATGAGTATGAAAAACTAAGCCTCTATCCATTTTAGTCACTCCAAAATGAAGCTCTTGGGAGGGTTTTTGAAATTTCCATGATTGAAACCAAAAACCACTTCTCTTCATGCTTGACTTCATAAGACAGAGTTTAGGGTTAGGGGGTAGATACATGATTTTTCTGGTTTGAATATGTCTAGACCTTGTTTATCAACTTCATTGAATGCTTACTATATGACATAATTAAGAAGACTATGTGCCTTTGTTTTTCATGTATTTTGATTTATTTTGAATTTTTATGCCCATTTGAATCTTGGTTAAATCCTAGGTTCGACCATGATTTAAACAAGTTTAAAACATGAATGTGAAAAATTAAGCATCTATACTTCTTAGTCACTCCAAAATGTAGCTCTTGGGAGGGTTTTTGAAATTTCCATGCTTGAAAACCAAAAACCACTTCTCTTCATGCTTAACTTCATAAGACAAAGTTTAGGGTTAGGGGTAGATACATGATTTTTCTGGTTTGAATATGTCTAGACCTTGTTTATCTACTTAATTGAATGCTTACTGTATGACATGAGAAGACTATGTGCATTGGTTTTTCATTTTATTGTTTTTTTTGAATTTTATGCCCATTTGAATCTTGGTCAAATCCTAGGTTTGACCATGATTTAAACAAGTTTAAAACATGAATATGAAAAATTAAGCATATATCCTTCTTAGTCACTCCAAAATGAAGCTCTTGGGAGGGTTTTTGAAATTTCCATGTTTGAAACCAAAAACCACTTCTCTTCATGCATATGCTTGACTTCATAAGACATAGTTTAGGGTTAGGAGTAGATATATACATGATTTTCTAGTTTGAATATGTCTAGACCTTGTTTATCAACTTGAATGCTCTTACTATATATATGACATAAGAATACTATATATGTCCTTTGTTTCTTCATTCTTTTATTTTTTTCTGAAATTTTATGCCCATTTGAATCTTTTGGTCAAATCCTAGGTTTGACCAAGATTTAAACAAGTTTAAAACATGAAAATGATAAGGGAAACCTCCATCCTTCTTAGTCACTCTAAAATCAACTTAATTGAATGCTTACTATATGACATAAAAAGACTATGTGCCTTGTTTTTCATTCATTTTGAATTTTTATGCCTATTTGAATCTTGGTAAAATCCTAGGATTGACCAGTTTAAATCATGAATATGAAAAATTAAGCATCTATCCTTCTTAGTCACTCCAAAATGTAGCTCTTGGGGGGGGTTTAAAATTTCCATGTTTGAAACCAAAAACCACTTCTCTTCATGCATGCTTGACTTCATAAGACAGAGTTCAGGGTTAGGGGTAGATATATACATGATTTTTTCTGGTTTGAATATGTCTAGACCTTATTTATCAACTTTAATGCTTACTATATGACATAAGAATGGTATGTGCTTTGGTTTTTTATTTTTCTATTTTTTTTTTGAATTTCATACCCATATATTTGAATCTTTGTGAAATCCTAGGTTTGACCAGGATTTAAACAAGTTTAGAACATGAAAATGAAAAGGTAAGCCTGGATCCTTCTTTGTCACACTCTAAAATGAAGCTTTTGGGTGGTTCTTGAAATTACCATGTTTGAAACCCAAAACCACTTCTCTTCATGCTTGACTTCATAAGACAGAGTTTAGGGTTAGGGGTACGTAGATACATGATTTTGTATGGTTTGAATATGTCTAGACCTTGTTTATCAACTTGAATGCTTACGATATGACATAAGAAGACTATGTACTTTGGTTTTCATTTTTCTGATTTTATTAAATTTTGTGTCCATTTGAATCTTGGTCAAATCCTAGCTAGGTTTGACCAAGATTTAAACAAGTTTAAAACATGAAAATGAAAAGGTAATCATGGATCCGTCTTAGTCACTCTAAAATGAAGCTTTTGGGATGTTCTTGAAATTTCCATGTTTGAAACCCAAAACCACTTCTCTTCATGCTTGACTTCATAAGACATAGTTTAGGGTTAGGGGTAGATATATACATGATTTTTTCTGGTTTGAATATGTCTAGACCTGGGTTATCAACTTTAATGCTTACTATATGACATAAGAATGCTATGTGCTTTGGTTTTTCATTCTTTTCATTTTTTTATAATTTTTTATGCCCATTTGAATCTTGGTCAAATCCTAGGTTTGACAATGATTAAAACAAGTTTAAAACATGAATATGAAAAATTAAGCATCTATCCTTCTTAAGTCACTCCAAAATGTAACTCTTGGGAGGGTTTTTGAAATTTCCATGTTTGAAACCAAAAACCACTTCTCTTCATGCATGCTTGACTTCATAAGCAAAGACAGAGTTTATGGTTTTAGCGGTAGATATATACATGATTTTCTGGTTTGAATATGTCTAGACCTTGTTTATCAACTTGAATGCTTACTATATATATGACATATAAGAATGCTATGTGTCCTTTGTTTTTTCATTCTTTTGATTTTCTTCTGAATTTTTATGCCCATTTGAATCTTGGTCAAATCCTAGGTTTGACCAAGATTTAAACAAGTTTAAAACATGATAATGAAAAGGGAAGCTTGTATCCTTCTTAGTCACTCTAAAATGAAGTTTTTGGGAGGTTTTTGAAATTACCATGTTTGAAACCCAAAACCACTTCTCTTCATGCTTGACTTCATAAGACAGAGTTTAGGGTTAGGGGTAGATCGATACATGATTTTGTATGGTTTGAATATGTCTAGACCTTGTTTATCAACTTGAATGCTTACTATATATATGACATATATATAAGAATGCTATGTCCTTTGTTTTTTCATTCTTTTGATTTTCTTCTGAATTTTTATGCCCATTTGAATCTTTTGGTCAAATCCTAGGTTTGACCAAGATTTAAACAAGTTTAAAACATGAAAATGAAAAGGGAAGCTTGTATCCTTCTTAGTCACTCTAAAATGAAGTTTCCATGTTTGAACATCTACTGCAGTATGTGTGAACATGTATAAACTATGTGTGCTATAACTAGTATGTCTTTCAAATTTGAACCACATTTGAATAAGTTTGAAATATTTGAAATGGGGCTTTTGGCTTAAACGTTCGAAACCCAAAACGATTTCTCTTCATGCTAGATTTCATAAGACCGAGTTTAGGGTTAGGGGGTAGATACATGATTTGTCTGGTTTGAATATGTCTAAACCTTGTTTATCAACTTGAATGCTTACTATATGACATCATAAGACTATGTGCTTTCGTTTTTTATTTTTCTAATTTTTTTCTGAATTTTATGCCCATTTGAATCTTGGTCAAATCCTAGGTACGTTTGACCAAGATTTAAACAAGTTTCAAACATGAAAATTTCCATGTTTGAAACCCAAAACCACTTCTCTTCATGATTGACTTCATAAGACATAGTTTAGGGTTTTAGGGGTAGATATATACATGATTTTCTGGTTTGAATATGTCTAGACCTTGTTTATCAACTTGAATGCTTACTATATATATGACATATAAGAATGCTATGTCCTTTGTTTTTTCATTCTTTTGATTTTCTTCTGAATTTTTATGCCCATTTGAATCTTTTGGTCAAATCCTAGGTTTGACCAAGATTTAAACAAGTTTAAAACATGAGAATGAAAAGGGAAGCTTGTATCCTTCTTAGTCACTCTAAAATGAAGTTTGTGGGAGGTTTTTGAAATTACCATGTTTGAAACCCAAAACCACTTCTCTTCATGCTTGACTTCATAAGACAGAGTTTAGGGTTAGGGGTAGATACATGATTTTGTATGGTTTGAATATGTCTAGACCTTGTTTATCAACTTGAATGCTTACTATATATATGACATATAAGAATGCTATGTCCTTTGTTTTTTCATTCTTTTGATTTTCTTCTGAATTTTTATGCCCATTTGAATCTTTTGGTCAAATCCTAGGTTTGACCAAGATTTAAACAAGTTTAAAACATGAGAATGAAAAGGGAAGCTTGTATCCTTCTTAGTCACTCTAAAATGAAGTTTTTGGGAGGTTTTTGAAATTACCATGTTTGAAACCCAAAACCACTTCTCTTCATGCTTGATTTCATAAGACAGAGTTTAGGGTTAGGGGTAGATACATGATTTTGTATGGTTTGAATATGTCTAGACCTTGTTTATCAACTTGAATGCTTACTATATATATGACATATAAGAATGCTATGTCCTTTGTTTTTTCATTCTTTTGATTTTCTTCTGAATTTTTATGCCCATTTGAATCTTTTGGTCAAATCCTTGGTTTGACCAAGATTTAAACAAGTTTAAAACATGAAAATGAAAAGGGAAGCCTGCATCCTTCTTAGTCACTATAAAATCAACTTAATTGAGAATGCTTACTATATGAATCCATAGGAAACTTTGTTCTAATGCACTATAATAATCAACCGAGTTTTTACACCAACAGGTATGTCACTTACGTGTGGTGCCCATGCGTGAGGTCCCGCACTTTAGTGACCACAAGTCACGTGCAATAGGTACGCAAACTCCCAGCCATTTTCTTTGTCAAGAGAAGACGCATCAGGATGCGTATTGGAAGTCTCTGGGTCCTTCAGGATCCTTCGATTGTCCCTCTCACAAAAAGAACAAATCTCTCTCATTCTCGGCCTCGCTCGACTCGCTCGCTCGCTCGCACCTCCTGCTCACTGACAAAACCTGCACACCAGTCAACATCATCACCCGAAAAAAGGGGAGACACCATAATGCACTCCCTTCTTCTCTCCTTCCGAGTGATCCCTCTTCCTCCGAGTTTCACTCGACGGGCAAACACATATGTGCTGCATAGTAATAATAAAAAGGTACTCCGTAGAAAATCGACCTACGAATCTATAATTAAATAGGTTAAACCAGGGTTTTCCCAGTACTACAGATCAAGGTTCAAAAAAATCCAAATACGGGGTTCGAACAACCCCATTTCTAATCAAAGATTTTTTTCGACGTCATCCAAATGGCCTCAAACTATAGCATGGGCAGATCCAGACTATAGCCAAGGGGGGCAGCTGCCCCCACTCAATTTTCTGAAATCTTGTAATATGTTAAGCTAAAGGCTGGTTTGCCCGCACTTAGAAATGATATTTGCATCACTTATCATATGTTTGCCCATTTGAATCTTGTCAAATCCTAGATTTGACCAAGATAATTTAAACAAGTTTAAAACATGAAAATGAAAAGGGAAGCTTGTATCCTTCTTAGTCACTCTAAAACGAATTTTGGGAGGTTTTTGAAATTTCCATGTTTGAAACCCAAAACCACTTCTCTTCATGCTTGACTTCATAAGACAGAGTTTAAGGTTAGGGGTAGATACATGATTTTGTATGGTTTGAATATGTCTAGACCTTGTTTATCAACTTGAATGCTTACTATATATATGACATATAAGAATGCTATGTCCTTTGTTTTTTCATTCTTTTGATTTTCTTCTGAATTTTTATGCCCATTTGAATCTTTTGGTCAAATCCTAGGTTTGACCAAGATTTAAACAAGTTTAAAACATGAGAATGAAAAGGGAAGCTTGTATCCTTCTTAGTCACTCTAAAATGAAGTTTTTGGGAGGTTTTTGAAATTACCATGTTTGAAACCCAAAACCACTTCTCTTCATGCTTGACTTCATAAGACAAAGTTTAGGGTTAGGGGTAGATACATGATTTTGTATGGTTTGAATATGTCTAGACCTTGTTTATCAACTTGAATGCTTACTATATATATGACATATATATAAGAATGCTATGTCCTTTGTTTTTCATTCTTTTGATTTTCTTCTGGATTTTTATGCCCATTTGAATCTTTTGGTCAAATCCTAGGTTTGACCAAGATTTAAACAAGTTTAAAACATGAAAATGAAAAGGGAATCTTGTATCCTTCTTAGTCACTCTAAAATGAAGTTTCCATGTTTGAACATCTACTGCAGTATATGTGAACATGTATGCACTATGCGTGCTATAACTAGTATGTCTTTCAAATTTGAACCACATTTGAATAAGTTTGAAATATTTGAAATGGGGCTTTTGGCTTAAACGTTCGAAACCCAAAACAATTTCTCTTCATGCTAGATTTCATAAGACCGAGTTTAGGGTTAGGGGGTAGATACATGATTTGTCTGGTTTGAATATGTCTAAACCTTGTTAAATTATCAACTTGAATGCTTACTATATGACATCATAAGACTATGTGCTTTTGTTTTTCATTTTTCTATTTTTTCTGAATTTTATGCCCATTTGAATCGTGGTCAACTCCTAGGTACGTTTGACCAAGATTTAAACAAGTTTCAAACATGAAAATTTCCATGTTTGAAACCCAAAATCACTTCTCTTCATGATTGACTTCATAAGACATAGTTTAGGGTTTTAGGGGTAGATATATACATGATTTTCTGGTTTGAATATGTCTAGACCTTGTTTATCAACTTGAATGCTTACTATATATATGACATATAAGAATGCTATGTCCTTTGTTTTTTCATCCTTTTGATTTTTTTCTGAAATTTTATGCCCATTTGAATCTTTTGGTCAAATCCTAGGTTTGATCAAGATTTAAACAAGTTTAAAACATGAGAATGAAAAGGGAAGCTTGTATCCTTCTTAGTCACTCTAAAATGAAGTTTTTGGGAGGTTTTTGAAATTTCCATGTTTGAAACCCAAAACCACTTCTCTTCATGCTTGACTTCATAAGACAGAGTTTAGGGTTAGGGGTAGATACATGATTTTGTATGGTTTGAATATGTCTAGACCTTGTTTATCAACTTGAATGCTTACTATATATATGACATATAAGAATGCTATGTCCTTTGTTTTTTCATTCTTTTGATTTTCTTCTGAATTTTTATGCCCATTTGAATCTTTTGGTCAAATCCTAGGTTTGACCAAGATTTAAACAAGTTTAAAACATGAAAATGAAAAGGGAAGCTTGTATCCTTCTTAGTCACTCTAAAATGAAGTTTCCATGTTTGAACATCTACTGCAGTATGTGTGAACATGTATAAACTATGTGTGCTATAACTAGTATGTCTTTCAAATTTGAACCACATTTGAATAAGTTTGAAATATTTGAAATGGGGCTTTTGGCTTAAACGTTCGAAACCCAAAACGATTTCTCTTCATGCTAGATTTCATAAGACCGAGTTTAGGGTTAGGGGGTAGATACATGATTTGTCTGGTTTGAATATGTCTAAACCTTGTTTATCAACTTGAATGCTTACTATATGACATCATAAGACTATGTGCTTTCGTTTTTTATTTTTCTAATTTTTTTCTGAATTTTATGCCCATTTGAATCTTGGTCAA
The DNA here is from genome assembly GCF_019359855.2 of Lolium perenne. Classification (NCBI taxonomy): domain Eukaryota; kingdom Viridiplantae; phylum Streptophyta; class Magnoliopsida; order Poales; family Poaceae; genus Lolium; species Lolium perenne. The sequence goes on from NC_067245.2 coordinate 197,889,761, forward strand.
ATCCTAGGTACGTTTGACCAAGATTTAAACAAGTTTCAAACATGAAAATTTCCATGTTTGAAACCCAAAACCACTTCTCTTCATGATTGACTTCATAAGACATAGTTTAGGGTTTTAGGGGTAGATATATACATGATTTTCTGGTTTGAATATGTCTAGACCTTGTTTATCAACTTGAATGCTTACTATATATATGACATATAAGAATGCTATGTCCTTTGTTTTTTCATTCTTTTGATTTTCTTGAATTTTTATGCCCATTTGAATCTTTTGGTCAAATCCTAGGTTTGACCAAGATTTAAACAAGTTTAAAACATGAGAATGAAAAGGGAAGCTTGTATCCTTCTTAGTCACTCTAAAATGAAGTTTTTGGGAGGTTTTTGAAATTACCATGTTTGAAACCCAAAACCACTTCTCTTCATGCTTGACTTCATAAGACAGAGTTTAGGGTTAGGGGTAGATACATGATTTTGTATGGTTTGAATATGTCTAGACCTTGTTTATCAACTTGAATGCTTACTATATATATGACATATAAGAATGCTATGTCCTTTGTTTTTTCATTCTTTTGATTTTCTTCTGAATTTTTATGCCCATTTGAATCTTTTGGTCAAATCCTAGGTTTGACCAAGATTTAAACAAGTTTAAAACATGAGAATGAAAAGGGAAGCTTGTATCCTTCTTAGTCACTCTAAAATGAAGTTTTTGGGAGGTTTTTGAAATTACCATGTTTGAAACCCAAAACCACTTCTCTTCATGCTTGATTTCATAAGACAGAGTTTAGGGTTAGGGGTAGATACATGATTTTGTATGGTTTGAATATGTCTAGACCTTGTTTATCAACTTGAATGCTTACTATATATATGACATATAAGAATGCTATGTCCTTTGTTTTTTCATTCTTTTGATTTTCTTCTGAATTTTTATGCCCATTTGAATCTTTTGGTCAAATCCTTGGTTTGACCAAGATTTAAACAAGTTTAAAACATGAAAATGAAAAGGGAAGCCTGCATCCTTCTTAGTCACTGTAAAATCAACTTAATTGAGAATGCTTACTATATGAATCCATAGGAAACTTTGTTCTAATGCACTATAATAATCAACCGAGTTTTTACACCAACAGGTATGTCACTTACGTGTGGTGCCCATGCGTGAGGTCCCGCACTTTAGTGACCACAAGTCACGTGCAATAGGTACGCAAACTCCCAGCCATTTTCTTTGTCAAGAGAAGACGCATCAGGATGCGTATTGGAAGTCTCTGGGTCCTTCAGGATCCTTCGATTGTCCCTCTCACAAAAAGAACAAATCTCTCTCATTCTCGGCCTCGCTCGACTCGCTCGCTCGCTCGCACCTCCTGCTCACTGACAAAACCTGCACACCAGTCAACATCATCACCCGAAAAAAGGGGAGACACCATAATGCACTCCCTTCTTCTCTCCTTCCGAGTGATCCCTCTTCCTCCGAGTTTCACTCGACGGGCAAACACATATGTGCTGCATAGTAATAATAAAAAGGTACTCCGTAGAAAATCGACCTACGAATCTATAATTAAATAGGTTAAACCAGGGTTTTCCCAGTACTACAGATCAAGGTTCAAAAAAATCCAAATACGGGGTTCGAACAACCCCATTTCTAATCAAAGATTTTTTTCGACGTCATCCAAATGGCCTCAAACTATAGCATGGGCAGATCCAGACTATAGCCAAGGGGGGCAGCTGCCCCCACTCAATTTTCTGAAATCTTGTAATATGTTAAGCTAAAGGCTGGTTTGCCCGCACTTAGAAATGATATTTGCATCACTTATCATATGTTTGCCCATTTGAATCTTGTCAAATCCTAGATTTGACCAAGATAATTTAAACAAGTTTAAAACATGAAAATGAAAAGGGAAGCTTGTATCCTTCTTAGTCACTCTAAAACGAATTTTGGGAGGTTTTTGAAATTTCCATGTTTGAAACCCAAAACCACTTCTCTTCATGCTTGACTTCATAAGACAGAGTTTAAGGTTAGGGGTAGATACATGATTTTGTATGGTTTGAATATGTCTAGACCTTGTTTATCAACTTGAATGCTTACTATATATATGACATATAAGAATGCTATGTCCTTTGTTTTTTCATTCTTTTGATTTTCTTCTGAATTTTTATGCCCATTTGAATCTTTTGGTCAAATCCTAGGTTTGACCAAGATTTAAACAAGTTTAAAACATGAGAATGAAAAGGGAAGCTTGTATCCTTCTTAGTCACTCTAAAATGAAGTTTTTGGGAGGTTTTTGAAATTACCATGTTTGAAACCCAAAACCACTTCTCTTCATGCTTGACTTCATAAGACAGAGTTTAGGGTTAGGGGTAGATACATGATTTTGTATGGTTTGAATATGTCTAGACCTTGTTTATCAACTTGAATGCTTACTATATATATGACATATATATAAGAATGCTATGTCCTTTGTTTTTCATTCTTTTGATTTTCTTCTGGATTTTTATGCCCATTTGAATCTTTTGGTCAAATCCTAGGTTTGACCAAGATTTAAACAAGTTTAAAACATGAAAATGAAAAGGGAATCTTGTATCCTTCTTAGTCACTCTAAAATGAAGTTTCCATGTTTGAACATCTACTGCAGTATGTGTGAACATGTATGCACTATGTGTGCTATAACTAGTATGTCTTTCAAATTTGAACCACATTTGAATAAGTTTGAAATATTTGAAATGGGGCTTTTGGCTTAAACGTTCGAAACCCAAAACGATTTCTCTTCATGCTAGATTTCATAAGACCGAGTTTAGGGTTAGGGGGTAGATACATGATTTGTCTGGTTTGAATATGTCTAAACCTTGTTAAATTATCAACTTGAATGCTTACTATATGACATCATAAGACTATGTGCTTTTGTTTTTCATTTTTCTATTTTTTCTGAATTTTATGCCCATTTGAATCGTGGTCAACTCCTAGGTACGTTTGACCAAGATTTAAACAAGTTTCAAACATGAAAATTTCCATGTTTGAAACCCAAAACCACTTCTCTTCATGATTGACTTCATAAGACATAGTTTAGGGTTTTAGGGGTAGATATATACATGATTTTCTGGTTTGAATATGTCTAGACCTTGTTTATCAACTTGAATGCTTACTATATATATGACATATAAGAATGCTATGTCCTTTGTTTTTTCATTCTTTTGATTTTTTTCTGAAATTTTATGCCCATTTGAATCTTTTGGTCAAATCCTAGGTTTGATCAAGATTTAAACAAGTTTAAAACATGAGAATGAAAAGGGAAGCTTGTATCCTTCTTAGTCACTCTAAAATGAAGTTTTTGGGAGGTTTTTGAAATTTCCATGTTTGAAACCCAAAACCACTTCTCTTCATGCTTGACTTCATAAGACAGAGTTTAGGGTTAGGGGTAGATACATGATTTTGTATGGTTTGAATATGTCTAGACCTTGTTTATCAACTTGAATGCTTACTATATATATGACATATAAGAATGCTATGTCCTTTGTTTTTTCATTCTTTTGATTTTCTTCTGAATTTTTATGCCCATTTGAATCTATTGGTCAAATCCTAGGTTTGACCAAGATTTAAACAAGTTTAAAACATGAGAATGAAAAGGGAAGCTTGTGTCCTTCTTAGTCACTCTAAAATGAAGTTTTTGGGAGGTTTTTGAAATTACCATGTTTGAAACCCAAAACCACTTCTCTTCATGCTTGACTTCATAAGACAGAGTTTAGGGTTAGGGGTAGATACATGATTTTGTATGGTTTGAATATGTCTAGACCTTGTTTATCAACTTGAATGATTACTATATATATGACATATAAGAATGCTATGTCCTTTGTTTTTTCATTCTTTTGATTTTCTTCTGAATTTTTATGCCCATTTGAATCTTTTGGTCAAATCCTAGGTTTGACCAAGATTTAAACAAGTTTAAAACATGAGAATGAAAAGGGAAGCTTGTATCCTTCTTAGTCACTCTAAAATGAAGTTTTTGGGAGGTTTTTGAAATTACCATGTTTGAAACCCAAAACCACTTCTCTTCATGCTTGACTTCATAAGACAGAGTTTAGGGTTAGGGGTAGATACATGATTTTGTATGGTTTGAATATGTCTAGACCTTGTTTATCAACTTGAATGCTTACTATATATATGACATATAAGAATGCTATGTCCTTTGTTTTTTCATTCTTTTGATTTTCTTCTGAATTTTTATGCCCATTTGAATCTTTTGGTCAAATCCTAGGTTTGACCAAGATTTAAACAAGTTTAAAACATGAGAATGAAAAGGGAAGCTTGTATCCTTCTTAGTCACTCTAAAATGAAGTTTTTGGGAGGTTTTTGAAATTACCATGTTTGAAACCCAAAACCACTTCTCTTCATGCTTGACTTCATAAGACAGAGTTTAGGGTTAGGGGTAGATCGATACATGATTTTGTATGCTTTGAATATGTCTATACCTTGTTTATCAACTTGAATGCTTACTATATATATGACATATATATAAGAATGCTATGTCCTTTGTTTTTTCATTCTTTTGATTTTCTTCTGGATTTTTATGCCCATTTGAATCTTTTGGTCAAATCCTAGGTTTGACCAAGATTTAAACAAGTTTAAAACATGAAAATGAAAAGGGAAGCTTGTATCCTTCTTAGTCACTCTAAAATGAAGTTTCCATGTTTGAACATCTACGGAAGTATGTGTGAACATGTATGCACTATGTGTGCTATAACTAGTATGTCTTTCAAATTTGAACCACATTTGAATAAGTTTGAAATATTTGAAATGGGGCTTTTGGCTTAAACGTTCGAAACCCAAAACGATTTCTCTTCATGCTAGATTTCATAACATCGAGTTTAGGGTTAGGGGGTAGATACATGATTTGTCTGGTTTGAATATGTCTAAACCTTGTTTATCAACTTGAATGCTTACTATATGACATCATAAGACTATGTGCTTTTGTTTTTTATTTTTCTAATTTTTTTCTGAATTTTATGCCCATTTGAATCTTGGTCAAATCCTAGGTACGTTTGACCAAGATTTAAACAAGTTTCAAACATGAAAATTTCCATGTTTGAAACCCAAAACCACTTCTCATCATGATTGACTACATAAGACATAGTTTAGGATTTAGGGGTAGATATATACATGATTTTCTGGTTTGAATATGTCTAGACCTTGTTTATCAACTTGAAAGCTTACTATATATATGACATATAAGAATGCTATGTCCTTTGTTTTTTCATTCTTTTGATTTTCTTCTGGATTTTTATGCCCATTTGAATCTTTAGGTCAAATCCTAGGTTTGACCAAGATTTAAACAAGTTTAAAACATGAAAATGAAAAGGGAATCTTGTATCCTTCTTAGTCACTCTAAAATGAAGTTTCCACGTTTGAACATCTACTGCAGTATGTGTGAACATGTATGCACTATGTGTGCTATAACTACTATGTCTTTCAAATTTGAACCACATTTGAATAAATTTGAAATATTTGAAATGGGGCTTTTGGCTTAAACGTTCGAAACCCAAAACGATTTCTCTTCATGCTAGATTTCATAACACCGAGATTAGGGTTAGGGGGTAGATACATGATTTGTCTGGTTTGAATATGTCTAAACCTTGTTCATCAACTTGAATGCTTACTATATGACATCATAAGACTATGTGCTTTTGTTTTTCATTTTTCTATTTTTTTTCTGAATTTTATGCCCATTTGAATCTTGGTCAAATCCTAGGTACGTTTGACCAAGATTTAAACAAGTTTCAAACATGAAAATTTCCATGTTTGGAACCCAAAACCACTTCTCTTCATGATTGACTTCATAAGACATAGTTTAGGGTTTTAGGGGTAGATATATACATGATTTTCTGGTTTGAATATGTCTAGACCTTGTTTATGAACTTGAAAGCTTACTATATATATGACATATAAGAATGCTATGTCCTTTGTTTTTTCATTCTTTTGATTTTCTTCTGAATTTTTATGCCCATTTGAATCTTTTGGTCAAATCCTAGGTTTGACCAAGATTTAAACAAGTTTAAAACATGAGAATGAAAAGGGAAGCTTGTATCCTTCTTAGTCACTCTAAAATGAAGTTTTTGGGAGGTTTTTGAAATTACCATGTTTGAAACCCAAAACCACTTCTCTTCATGCTTGACTTCATAAGACAGAGTTTAGGGTTAGGGGTAGATACATGATTTTGTATGGTTTGAATATGTCTAGACCTTGTTTATCAACTTGAATGCTTACTATATATATGACATATAAGAATGCTATGTCCTTTGTTTTTTCATTCTTTTGATTTTCTTCTGAATTTTTATGCCCATTTGAATCTTTTGGTCATATCCTAGCTAGGTTTGACCAAGATTTAAACAAGTTTAAAACATGAAAATGAAAAGGGAAGCTTGTATCCTTCTTAGTCACTCTAAAATGAAGTTTCTATGTTTGAACATCTACGGAAGTATGTGTGAACATGTATGCACTATGTGTGCTATAACTAGTATGTCTTTCAAATTTGAACCACATTTGAATAAGTTTGAAATATTTGAAATGGGGCTTTTGGCTTAAACGTTCGAAACCCAAAACGATTTCTCTTCATGCTAGATTTCATAAGATCGAGTTTAGGGTTAGGGGGTAGATACATGATTTGTCTGGTTTGAATATGTCTAAACCTTGTTTATCAACTTGAATGCTTACTATATGACATCATAAGACTATGTGCTTTTGTTTTTTATTTTTCTAATTTTTTTCTGAATTTTATGCCCATTTGAATCTTGGTCAAATCCTAGGTACGTTTGACCAAGATTTAAACAAGTTTCAAACATGAAAATTTCCATGTTTGAAACCCAAAACCACTTCTCTTCATGATTGACTTCATAAGACATAGTTTAGGGTTTTAGGGGTAGATATATACATGATTTTCTGGTTTGAATATGTCTAGACCTTGTTTATCAACTTGAATGCTTACTATATATATGACATATAAGAATGCTATGTCCTTTGTTTTTTCATTCTTTTGATTTTCTTCTGAATTTTTATGCCCATTTGAATCTTTTGGTCAAATCCTAGGTTTGACCAATATTTAAACAAGTTTAAAACATGAGAATGAAAAGGGAAGCTTGTATCCTTCTTAGTCACTCTAAAATGAAGTTTTTGGGAGGTTTTTGAAATTACCATGTTTGAAACCCAAAACCACTTCTCTTCATGCTTGACTTCATAAGACAGAGTTTAGGGTTAGGGGTAGATACATGATTTTGTATGGTTTGAATATGTCTAGACCATGTTTATCAACTTGAATGCTTACTATATATATGACATATAAGAATGCTATGTCCTTTGTTTTTTCATTCTTTTGATTTTCTTCTGAATTTTTATGCCCATTTGAATCTTTTGGTCAAATCCTAGGTTTGAGCAAGATTTAAACAAGTTTAAAACATGAAAATGAAAAGGGAAGCTTGTATCCTTCTTAGTCACTCTAAAATGAAGTTTCCATGTTTGAACATCTACTGCAGTATGTGTGAACATGTATGCACTATGTGTGCTATAACTAGTATGTCTTTCAAATTTGAACCACATTTGAATAAGTTTGAAATATTTGAAATGGGGCTTTTGGCTTAAACGTTCGAAACCCAAAATGATTTCTCTTCATGCTAGATTTCATAAGACCGAGTTTAGGGTTAGGGGGTAGATACATGATTTGTCTGGTTTGAATATGTCTAAACCTTGTTTATCAACTTGAATGCTTACTATATGACATCATAAGACTATGTGCTTTTGTTTTTCATTTTTCTATTTTTTTTCTGAATTTTATGCCCATTTGAATCTTGGTCAAATCCTAGGTACGTTTGACCAAGATTTAAACAAGTTTCAAACATGAAAATTTCCATGTTTGAAACCCAAAACCACTTCTCTTCATGATTGACTTCATAAGACAGAGTTTAGGGTTTCAGGGGTAGATATATACATGATTTTCTGGTTTGAATATGTCTAGACCTTGTTTATCAACTTGAATGCTTACTATATATATGACATATAAGAATGCTATGTCCTTTGTTTTTTCATTCTTTTGATTTTCTTCTGAATTTTTATGCCCATTTGAATCTTTTGGTCAAATCCTAGGTTTGACCAAGATTTAAACAAGTTTAAAACATGAGAATGAAAAGGGAAGCTTGTATCCTTCTTAGTCACTCTAAAATGAAGTTTTTGGGAGGTTTTTGAAATTACCATGTTTGAAACCCAAAACCACTTCTCTTCATGCTTGACTTCATAAGACAGAGTTTAGGGTTAGGGGTAGATACATGGTTTTGTATGGTTTGAATATGTCTAGACCTTGTTTATCAACTTGAATGCTTACTATATATATGACATATATAGAAGAATGCTATGTCCTTTGTTTTTTCATTCTTTTGATTTTCTTCTGGATTTTTATGCCCATTTGAATCTTTTGGTCAAATCCTAGGTTTGACCAAGATTTAAACAAGTTTAAAACATGAAAATGAAAAGGGAATCTTGTATCCTTCTTAGTCACTCTAAAATGAAGTTTCCACGTTTGAACATCTACTGCAGTATGTATGAACATGTATGCACTATGTGTGCTATAACTAGTATGTCTTTCAAATTTGAACCACATTTGAATAAATTCGAAATATTTGAAATGGGGCTTTTGGCTTAAACGTTCGAAACCCAAAACGATTTCTCTTCATGCTAGATTTCATAACACCGAGTTTTGGGTTAGGGGGTAGATACATGATTTGTCTTGTTTGAATATGTCTAAACCTTGTTTATCAACTTGAATGCTTACTATATGACATCATAAGACTATGTGCTTTTGTTTTTCATTTTTCTATTTTTTTCTGAATTTTATGCCAATTTGAATCTTGGTGAAATCCTAGGCACATTTGACCAAGATTTAAACAAGTTTCAAACATGAAAATTTCCATGTTTGAAACCCAAAACCACTTCTCTTCATGATTGACTTCATAAGACATAGTTTAGGGTTTTAGGGGTAGATATATACATGATTTTCTGGTTTGAATATGTCTAGACCTTGTTTATGAACTTGAATGCTTACAATATATATGACATATAAGAATGCTATGTCCTTTGTTTTTTCATTCTTTTGATTTTCTTCTGAATTTTTATGCCCATTTGAATCTTTTGGTCAAATCCTAGGTTTGACCAAGATTTAAACAAGTTTAAAACATGAGAATGAAAAGGGAAGCTTGTATCCTTCTTAGTCACTCTAAAATGAAGTTTTTGGGAGGTTTTTGAAATTACCATGTTTGAAACCCAAAACCACTTCTCTTCATGCTTGACTTCATAAGACAGAGTTTAGGGTTAGGGGTAGATACATGATTTTGTATGGTTTGCATATGTCTAGACCTTGTTTATCAACTTGAATGCTTACTATATATATGACATATAAGAATGCTATGTCCTTTGTTTTTTCATTCTTTTGATTTTCTTCTGAATTTTTATGCCCATTTGAATCTTTTGGTCATATCCTAGCTAGGTTTGACCAAGATTTAAACAAGTTTAAAACATGAAAATGAAAAGGGAAGCTTGTATCCTTCTTAGTCACTCTAAAATGAAGTTTCCATGTTTGAACATCTACTGAAGTATGTGTGAACATGTATGCACTATGTGTGCTATAACTAGTATGTCTTTCAAATTTGAACCACATTTGAATAAGTTTGAAATATTTGAAATGGGGCTTTTGGCTTAAACGTTCGAAACCCAAAACGATTTCTCTTCATGCTAGATTTCATAAGATCGAGTTTAGGGTTAGGGGGTAGATACATGATTTGTCTGGTTTGAATATGTCTAAACCTTGTTTATCAACTTGAATGCTTACTATATGACATCATACGACTATGTGCTTTTGTTTTTTATTTTTCTAATTTTTTTCTGAATTTTATGCCCATTTGAATCTTGGTCAAATCCTAGGTACGTTTGACCAAGATTTAAACAAGTTTCAAACATGAAAATTTCCATGTTTGAAACCCAAAACCACTTCTCTTCATGATTGACTTCATAAGACATAGTTTAGGTTTTAGGGGTAGATATATACATGATTTTCTGGTTTGAATATGTCTAGACCTTGTTTATCAACTTGAATGCTTACTATATATATGACATATAAGAATGCTATGTCCTTTGTTTTTTCATTCTGTTGATTTTCTTCTGAATTTTTATGCCCATTTGAATCTTTTGGTCAAATCCTAGGTTTGACTAAGATTTAAACAAGTTTAAAACATGAGAATGAAAAGGGAAGCTTGTATCCTTCTTAGTCACTCTAAAATGAAGTTTTTGGGAGGTTTTTGAAATTACCATGTTTGAAACCCAAAACCACTTCTCTTCATGCTTGACTTCAAAGACATAGTTTAGGGTTAGGGGTAGATACATGATTTCGTATGGTTTGAATATGTCTAGACCTTGTTTATCAACTTGAATGCTTACTATATATATGACATATAAGAATGCTATGTCCTTTGTTTTTTCATTCTTTTGGTTTTCTTCTGAATTTTTATGCCCATTTGAATCTTTTGGTCAAATCCTAGGTTTGAGCAAGATTTAAACAAGTTTAAAACATGAGAATGAAAAGGGAAGCTTGTATCCTTCTTAGTCACTCTAAAATGAAGTTTTTGGGAGGTTTTTGAAATTACCATGTTTGAAACCCAAAACCACTTCTCTTCATGCTTGACTTCATAAGACAGAGTTTAGGGTTAGGGGTAGATACATGATTTTGTATGGTTTGAATATGTCTAGACCTTGTTTATCAACTTGAATGCTTACTATATATATGACATATATAGAAGAATGCTATGTCCTTTGTTTTTTCATTCTTTTGATTTTCTTCTGGATTTTTATGCCCATTTGAATCTTTTGGTCAAATCCTAGGTTTGACCAAGATTTAAACAAGTTTAAAACATGAAAATGAAAAGGGAATCTTGTATCCTTCTTAGTCACTCTAAAATGAAGTTTCCACGTTTGAACATCTACTGCAGTATGTATGAACATGTATGCACTATGTGTGCTATAACTAGTATGTCTTTCAAATTTGAACCACATTTGAATAAATTCGAAATATTTGAAATGGGGCTTTTGGCTTAAACGTTCGAAACCCAAAACGATTTCTCTTCATGCTAGATTTCATAACACCGAGTTTAGGGTTAGGGGGTAGATACATGATTTGTCTTGTTTGAATATGTCTAAACCTTGTTTATCAACTTGAATGCTTACTATATGACATCATAAGACTATGTGCTTTTGTTTTTCATTTTTCTATTTTTTTTCTGAATTTTATGCCAATTTGAATCTTGGTGAAATCCTAGGCACATTTGACCAAGATTTAAACAAGTTTCAAACATGAAAATTTCCATGTTTGAAACCCAAAACCACTTCTCTTCATGATTGACTTCATAAGACATAGTTTAGGGTTTTAGGGGTAGATATATACATGATTTTCTGGTTTGAATATGTCTAGACCTTGTTTATGAACTTGAATGCTTACAATATATATGACATATAAGAATGCTATGTCCTTTGTTTTTTCATTCTTTTGATTTTCTTCTGAATTTTTATGCCCATTTGAATCTTTTGGTCAAATCCTAGGTTTGACCAAGATTTAAACAAGTTTAAAACATGAGAATGAAAAGGGAAGCTTGTATCCTTCTTAGTCACTCTAAAATGAAGTTTTTGGGAGGTTTTTGAAATTACCATGTTTGAAACCCAAAACCACTTCTCTTCATGCTTGACTTCATAAGACAGAGTTTAGGGTTAGGGGTAGATACATGATTTTGTATGGTTTGCATATGTCTAGACCTTGTTTATCAACTTGAATGCTTACTATATATATGACATATAAGAATGCTATGTCCTTTGTTTTTTCATTCTTTTGATTTTCTTCTGAATTTTTATGCCCATTTGAATCTTTTGGTCATATCCTAGCTAGGTTTGACCAAGATTTAAACAAGTTTAAAACATGAAAATGAAAAGGGAAGCTTGTATCCTTCTTAGTCACTCTAAAATGAAGTTTCCATGTTTGAACATCTACTGAAGTATGTGTGAACATGTATGCACTATGTGTGCTATAACTAGTATGTCTTTCAAATTTGAACCACATTTGAATAAGTTTGAAATATTTGAAATGGGGCTTTTGGCTTAAACGTTCGAAACCCAAAACGATTTCTCTTCATGCTAGATTTCATAAGATCGAGTTTAGGGTTAGGGGGTAGATACATGATTTGTCTGGTTTGAATATGTCTAAACCTTGTTTATCAACTTGAATGCTTACTATATGACATCATAAGACTATGTGCTTTTGTTTTTTATTTTTCTAATTTTTTTCTGAATTTTATGCCCATTTGAATCTTGGTCAAATCCTAGGTACGTTTGACCAAGATTTAAACAAGTTTCAAACATGAAAATTTCCATGTTTGAAACCCAAAACCACTTCTCTTCATGATTGACTTCATAAGACATAGTTTAGGTTTTAGGGGTAGATATATACATGATTTTCTGGTTTGAATATGTCTAGACCTTGTTTATCAACTTGAATGCTTACTATATATATGACATATAAGAATGCTATGTCCTCTATTTTTTCATTCTTTTGATTTTCTTCTGAATTTTTATGCCCATTTGAATCTTTTGGTCAAATCCTAGGTTTGACTAAGATTTAAACAAGTTTAAAACATGAGAATGAAAAGGGAAGCTTGTATCCTTCTTAGTCACTCTAAAATGAAGTTTTTGGGAGGTTTTTGAAATTACCATGTTTGAAACCCAAAACCACTTCTCTTCATGCTTGACTTCAAAGACATAGTTTAGGGTTAGGGGTAGATACATGATTTCGTATGGTTTGAATATGTCTAGACCTTGTTTATCAACTTGAATGCTTACTATATATATGACATATAAGAATGCTATGTCCTTTGTTTTTTCATTCTTTTGGTTTTCTTCTGAATTTTTATGCCCATTTGAATCTTTTGGTCAAATCCTAGGTTTGAGCAAGATTTAAACAAGTTTAAAACATGAAAATGAAAAGGGAAGCTTGTATCCTTCTTAGTCACTCTAAAATGAAGTTTCCATGTTTGAACATCTACTGCAGTATGTGTGAACATGTATGCACTATGTGTGCTATAACTAGTATGTCTTTCAAATTTGAACCACATTTGAATAAGTTTGAAATATTTGAAATGGGGCTTTTGGCTTAAACGTTCGAAACCCAAAACGATTTCTCTTCATGCTAGATTTCATAAGACCGAGTTTAGGGTTAGGGGGTAGATACATGATTTGTCTGGTTTGAATATGTCTAAACCTTGTTTATCAACTTGAATGCTTACTATATGAGATCATAAGACTATGTGCTTTTGTTTTTCATTTTTCTATTTTTTTCTGAATTTTATGCCCATTTGAATCTTGGTCAAATCCTAGGTACGTTTGACCAAGATTTAAACAAGTTTCAAACATGAAAATTTCCATGTTTGAAACCCAAAACCACTTCTCTTCATGATTGACTTCATAAGACAGAGTTTAGGGTTTTAGGGGTAGATATATACATGATTTTCTGGTTTGAATATGTCTAGACCTTGTTTATGAACTTGAATGCTTACTATATATATGACATATAAGAATGCTATGTCCTTTGTTTTTTCATTCTTTTGATTTTCTTCTGAATTTTTATGCCCATTTGAATCTTTTGGTCAAATCCTAGGTTTGACCAAGATTTAAACAAGTTTAAAACATGAGAATGAAAAGGGAAGCTTGTATCCTTCTTAGTCACTCTAAAATGAAGTTTTTGGGAGGTTTTTGAAATTACCATGTTTGAAACCCAAAACCACTTCTCTTCATGCTTGACTTCATAAGACAGAGTTTAGGGTTAGGGGTAGATACATGATTTTGTATGGTTTGAATATGTCTAGACCTTGTTTATCAACTTGAATGCTTACTATATATATGACATATAAGAATGTTATGTCCTTTGTTTTTTTCATTCTTTTGATTTTCTTCTGAATTTTTATGCCCATTTGAATCTTTTGGTCATATCCTAGCTAGGTTTGAGCAAGATTTAAACAAGTTTAAAACATGAAAATGAAAAGGGAAGCTTGTATCCTTCTTAGTCACTCTAAAATGAAGTTTCCATGTTTGAACATCTACTGAAGTATGTGTGAACATGTATGCACTATGTGTGCTATAAATAGTATGTCTTTCAAATTTGAACCACATTTGAATAAGTTTGAAATATTTGAAATGGGGCTTTTGGCTTAAACGTTCGAAACCCAAAACGATTTCTCTTCATGCTAGATTTCACAAGATCGAGTTTAGGGTTAGGGGGTAGATACATGATTTGTCTGGTTTGAATATGTCTAAACCTTGTTTATCAACTTGAATGCTTACTATATGACATCATAAGACTATGTGCTTTTGTTTTTTATTTTTCTAATTTTTTTCTGAATTTTATGCCCATTTGAATCTTGGTCAAATCCTAGGTACGTTTGACCAAGATTTAAACAAGTTTCAAACATGAAAATTTCCATGTTTGAAACCCAAAACCACTTCTCATCATGATTGACTTCATAAGACATAGTTTAGGATTTAGGGGTAGATATATACATGATTTTCTGGTTTGAATATGTCTAGACCTTGTTTATCAACTTGAATGCTTACTATATATATGACATATAAGAATGCTATGTCCTTTGTTTTTTCATTCTTTTGATTTTCTTCTGAATTTTTATGCCCATTTGAATCTTTTGGTGAAATCCTAGGTTTGACCAAGATTTAAACAAGTTTAAAACATGAGAATGAAAAGGGAAGCTTGTATCCTTCTTAGTCACTCTAAAATGAAGTTTTTGGGAGGTTTTTGAAATTACCATGTTTGAAACCCAAAACCACTTCTCTTCATGCTTGACTTCAAAGACATAGTTTAGGGTTAGGGGTAGATACATGATTTTGTATGGTTTGAATATGTCTAGACCTTGTTTATCAACTTGAATGCTTACTATATATATGGCATATAAGAATGCTATGTCCTTTGTTTTTTCATTCTTTTGATTTTCTTCTGAATTTTTATGCCCATTTGAATCTTTTGGTCAAATCCTAGGTTTGAGCAAGATTTAAACAAGTTTAAAACATGAAAATGAAAAGGGAAGCTTGTATCCTTCTTAGTCACTCTAAAATGAAGTTTCCATGTTTGAACATCTACTGCAGTATGTGTGAACATGTATGCACTATGTGTGCTATAACTAGTATGTCTTTCAAATTTGAACCACCTTTGAATAAGTTTGAAATATTTGAAATGGGGCTTTTGGCTTAAACGTTCGAAACCCAAAACGATTTCTCTTCATGCTAGATTTCATAAGACCGAGTTTAGGGTTAGGGGGTAGATACATGATTTGTCTGGTTTGAATATGTCTAAACCTTGTTTATCAACTTGAATGCTTACTATATGAGATCATAAGACTATGTGCTTTTGTTTTTCATTTTTCTATTTTTTTCTGAATTTTATGCCCATTTGAATCTTGGTCAAATCCTAGGTACGTTTGACCAAGATTTAAACAAGTTTCAAACATGAAAATTTCCACGTTTGAAACCCAAAACCACTTCTCTTCATGATTGACTTCATAAGACAGAGTTTAGGGTTTTAGGGGTAGATATATACATGATTTTCTGGTTTGAATATGTCTAGACCTTGTTTATCAACTTGAATGCTTACTATATATATGACATATAAGAATGCTATGTCCTTTGTTTTTTCATTCTTTTGATTTTCTTCTGAATTTTTATGCCCATTTGAATCTTTTGGTCAAATCCTAGGTTTGACCAAGATTTAAACAAGTTTAAAACATGAGAATGAAAAGGGAAGCTTGTATCCTTCTTAGTCACTCTAAAATAAAGTTTTTGGGAGGTTTTTGAAATTACCATGTTTGAAACCCAAAACCACTTCTCTTCATGCTTGACTTCATAAGACAGAGTTTAGGGTTAGGGGTAGATACATGATTTTGTATGGTTTGAATATGTCTAGACCTTGTTTATCAACTTGAATGCTTACTATATATATGACATATAAGAATGCTATGTCCTTTGTTTTTTCATTATTTTGATTTTCTTCTGAATTTTTATGCCCATTTAAATCTTTTGGTGAAATCCTAGGTTTGACCAAGATTTAAACAAGTTTAAAACATGAGAATGAAAAGGGAAGCTTGTATCCTTCTTAGTCACTCTAAAATGAAGTTTTTGGGAGGTTTTTGAAATTACCATGTTTGAAACCCAAAACCACTTCTCTTCATGCTTGACTTCAAAGACATAGTTTAGGGTTAGGGGTAGATACATGATTTTGTATGGTTTGAATATGTCTAGACCTTGTTTATCAACTTGAATGCTTACTATATATATGACATATAAGAATGCTATGTCCTTTGTTTTTTCATTCTTTTGATTTTCTTCTGAATTTTTATGCCCATTTGAATCTTTTGGTCAAATCCTAGGTTTGAGCAAGATTTAAACAAGTTTAAAACATGAAAATGAAAAGGGAAGCTTGTATCCTTCTTAGTCACTCTAAAATGAAGTTTCCATGTTTGAACATCTACTGCAGTATGTGTGAACATGTATGCACTATGTGTGCTATAACTAGTATGTCTTTCAAATTTGAACCACATTTGAATAAGTTTGAAATATTTGAAATGGGGATTTTGGCTTAAACGTTCGAAACCCAAAACGATTTCTCTTCATGCTAGATTTCATAAGACCGAGTTTAGGGTTAGGGGGTAGATACATGATTTGTCTGGTTTGAATATGTCTAAACCTTGTTTATCAACTTGAATGCTTACTATATGAGATCATAAGACTATGTGCTTTTGTTTTTCATTTTTCTATTTTTTTCTGAATTTTACGCCCATTTGAATCTTGGTCAAATCCTAGGTACGTTTGACCAAGATTTAAACAAGTTTCAAACATGAAAATTTCCATGTTTGAAACCCAAAACCACTTCTCTTCATGATTGACTTCATAAGACAGAGTTTAGGGTTTTAGGGGTAGATATATACATGATTTTCTGGTTTGAATATGTCTAGACCTTGTTTATCAACTTGAATGCTTACTATATATATGACATATAAGAATGCTATGTCCTTTGTTTTTTCATTCTTTTGATTTTCTTCTGAATTTTTATGCCCATTTGAATCTTTTGGTCAAATCCTAGGTTTGACCAAGATTTAAACAAGTTTAAAACATGAGAATGAAAAGGGAAGCTTGTATCCTTCTTAGTCACTCTAAAATGAAGTTTTTGGGAGGTTTTTGAAATTACCATGTTTGAAACCCAAAACCACTTCTCTTCATGCTTGACTTCATAAGACAGAGTTTAGGGTTAGGGGTAGATACATGATTTTGTATGGTTTGAATATGTCTAGACCTTGTTTATCAACTTGAATGCTTACTATATATATGACATATATATAAGAATGCTATGTCCTTTGTTTTTTCATTCTTTTGATTTTCTTCTGGATTTTTATGCCCATTTGAATCTTTTGGTCAAATCCTAGGTTTGACCAAGATTTAAACAAGTTTGAAACATGAAAATGAAAAGGGAATCTTGTATCCTTCTTAGTCACTCTAAAATGAAGTTTCCATGTTTGAACATCTACTGCAGTATGTGTGAACATGTATGCACTATGTGTGCTATAACTAGTATGTCTTTCAAATTTGAACCACATTTGAATAAGTTTGAAATATTTATTGGGGCTTTTGGCTTAAACGTTCGAAACCCAAAACGATTTCTCTTCATGCTAGATTTCATAAGACCGAGTTTAGGGTTAGGGGGTAGATATGTCTGGTTTGAATATGTCAAAACCTTGTTTAATTATCAACTTGAATGCTTACTATATGACATCATAAGACTATGTGCTTTTGTTTTTCATTTTTCTATTTTTTCTGAATTTTATGCCCATTTGAATCGTGGTCAAATCCTAGGTACGTTTGACCAAGATTTAAACAAGTTTCAAACATGAAAATTTCCATGTTTGAAACCCAAAACCACTTCTCTTCATGATTGACTTCATAAGACATAGTTTAGGGTTTTAGGGGTAGATATATACATGATTTTCTGGTTTGAATATGTCTAGACCTTGTTTATCAACTTGAATGCATACTATATATATGACATATAAGAATGCTATGTCCTTTGTTTTTTCATTCTTTTGATTTTTTTCTGAAATTTTATGCCCATTTGAATCTTTTGGTCAAATCCTAGGTTTGATCAAGATTTAAACAAGTTTAAAACATGAGAATGAAAAGGGAAGCTTGTATCCTTCTTAGTCACTCTAAAATGAAGTTTTTGGGAGGTTTTTGAAATTTCCATGTTTGAAACCCAAAACCACTTCTCTTCATGCTTGACTTCATAAGACAGAGTTTAGGGTTAGGGGTAGATACATGATTTTGTATGGTTTGAATATGTCTAGACCTTGTTTATCAACTTGAATGCTTACTATATATATGACATATAAGAATGCTATGTCCTTTGTTTTTTCATTCTTTTGATTTCCTTCTGAATTTTTAGGCCCATTTGAATCTTTTTATTCAAATCCTAGGTTTGACCAAGATTTAAACAAGTTTAAAACATGAGAATGAAAAGGGAAACTTGTATCCTTCTTAGTCACTCTAAAATGAAGTTTTTGGGAGGTTTTTGAAATTACCATGTTTGAAACCCAAAACCACTTCTCTTCATGCTTGACTTCATAAGACAGAGTTTAGGGTTAGGGGTAGATACATGATTTTGTATGGTTTGAATATGTCTAGACCTTGTTTATCAACTTGAATGCTTACTATATATATGACATATAAGAATGCTATGTCCTTTGTTTTTTCATTCTTTTGATTTTCTTCTGAATTTTTATGCCCATTTGAATCTTTTGGTCAAATCCTAGGTTTGACCAAGATTTAAACAAGTTTAAAACATGAGAATGAAAAGGGAAGCTTGTATCCTCTTAGTCACTCTAAAATGAAGTTTTTGGGAGGTTTTTGAAATTACCATGTTTGAAACCCAAAACCACTTCTCTTCATGCTTGACTTCATAAGACAGAGTTTAGGGTTAGGGGTAGATACATGATTTTGTATGGTTTGAATATGTCTAGACCTTGTTTATCAACTTGAATGCTTACTATATATATGACATATAAGAATGCTATGTCCTTTGTTTTTTCATTCTTTTGATTTTTTTCTGAAATTTTATGCCCATTTGAATCTTTTGGTCAAATCCTAGGTTTGACCAAGATTTAAACAAGTTTAAAACATGAAAATGAAAAGGGAAGCCTGCATCCTTCTTAGTCACTATAAAATCAACTTAATTGAGAATGCTTACTATATGAATCCATAGGAAACTTTGTTCTAATGCACTATAATAATCAACCGAGTTTTTACACCAACAGGTATGTCACTTACGTGTGGTGCCCATGCGTGAGGTCCCGCACTTTAGTGACCACAAGTCACGTGCAATAGGTACGCAAACTCCCAGCCATTTTCTTTGTCAAGAGAAGACGCATCAGGATGCGTATTGGAAGTCTCTAGGTCATTCAGGATCCTTCGGTTGTCCCTCTCACAAAAAGAACAAATCTATCTCATTCTCGGCCTCGCTCGACTCGCTCGCTCGCTCGCTCGCACCTCCTGCTCACTGACAAAACCTGCACAACAGTCAACATCATCACCCGAAAAAGGGGAGACACCATAATGCACTCCCTTCTTCTCTCCTTCCGAGTGATCCCTCTTCCTCCGAGTTTCACTCGACGGGCAAACACATATGTGCTGCATAGTAATAATAAAAAGGTACTCCGTAGAAAAATCGACCTACGAATCTATAATTAAATAGGTTAAACTAGGGTTTTCCCAGTACTACAGATCAAGGTTCAAAAAAATCCAACTACGGGGTGATACGTCCAATTTGCATCACTATTTTATATCATAATTTGCTGTTATTCATTGATATATTTCATATTGGGACACAATACTTATGTTATTTCATCTATTTTGCATATTTCATGATTATTGGAGGATCGAGCACCGGAGCCAGGATTCTGCTAGAAAAAGCACCGTCAGAACGCAATATTTCGGAGGATCAACTGCGGAAGGAAATTATACCAAAAATCCTATTTTTCCATATGACGAAGGAAGCCAGAAGGGGGAGCCAGCTGGACCCAAGGTGGGCCCAGACCATAGGGCGGCGCGGCCCATGGCCTGGCCGCGCCACCTTGTGGTGTGGGGGCCCCACAGCCCCTTTCGCCTCCTTTTCTTCGCGAAACCCTTCGTCTCGAAAACCTAAGCCACAGAGGATACCTCACGAAGAGTTACAGCCGCCTCTGCGGGGCGGAGAACACCAGAGAGAAAAGAGCTCTCCGGCGGGCAGGAATCCGCCGGGGAAATTCCCTCCGGGAGGGGGAAATCGACGCCATCGTCACCGTCATCGAGCTGGACATCATCTCCATCACCATCATCATCATCTCCACCATCATCACCGCCGTCTCCACCGCTGGACATCGTCACCGCCGTTGCAATTTGGGTTTGATCTTGATTGTTTGATAGGGGAAACTCTCCCGGTATCGATTTCTACTTGTTGTTGATGCTATTGAGTGAAACCATTGAACCAAGGTTTATGTTCAGATTGTTATTCATCATCATATCACCTCTGATCATGTTCCATATGATGTCTCGTGAGTAGTTCGTTTAGTTCTTGAGGACATGGGTGAAGTCTAACTGTTAGTAGTGAACTATGGTTGAGTAATATTCAATGGTATGATATTCAAGTTGTGGTGTTATTCTTCTAGTGGTGTCATGTGAACGTCGACTACATGACACTTCACCTTTATGGGCCTAGGGGAATGCATCTTGTACTCGTTTGCCAATTGCGGGGTTGCCGGAGTGACAGAAACCTAAACCCCCGTTGGTATATCGATGCAGGAGGGATAGCAGGATCTCAGAGTTTAAGGCTGTGGTTAGATTTATTCTTAATTACTTTCTTGTAATTGCGGATGCTTGCAAGGGGTATAATCACAAGTATGTATTAGTCCTAGGAAGGGCGGTACATTAGCATAGGTTCACCCACACAACACTTATCATAACAATGAAGATTATTCAGCAGTATGTAGCGAAAGCACTAGACTAAAATCCCGTGTGTCCTCGAGAACGTTTGGTCATTATAAGTAAACAACCGGCTTGTCCTTTGTGCTAAAAAGGATTGGGCCACTCGCTGCAATTATTTCTCTCGCATTTTACTTACTTGTACTTTATTCATCTGTTACATCAAAACCCCCTGAATACTTGTCTGTGAGCATTTACAGTGAATCCTTCATCGAAACTGCTTGTCAACACCTTCTGCTCCTCGTTGGGATCGACATTCTTACTTATCGAAGATACTACGATACACCCCCTATACTTGTGGGTCATCAAGACTATTTTCTGGCGCCGTTGCCGGGGAGTGAAGCGCTATTGGTAAGTGGAATTGGTAAGGAAAACCTTTCTTGTTTGTGCTGATTTTATTTCTCACTCGCTATAAGTCATTATGGAGAGATCTTCTCTTCAATTTCTATTTGGGAAATCTACTACTACTGCAACGGTAGTGGATGAGGCGCCAGGTGAGGAAGTGATACCATATAAAATACCTATGAAAATTATTGAACGTGTTATGGATAACCGCTATGAAGGGGATGGAACTGTCCATCCTGGTGATCATTTACTGTTTTTGCATGAATTATGCAGGTTATTCAAATGTGCAGGTATTGCTATGAATGAAGTTAGAAAGAAACTATTCTCTATATATCGCTGTGCAGTAAAGCGGCGCATTGGTATAAATTGCTGAAGAATGGTGATTCTCTTGATTGGGAGGACATTGTGCCTTTATTTTATTCTAAATTCTATCCTCCAAGTGAAATTCACAAAGATCGTAACCGCATATATAATTTCTGGCCTCATGATGGAGAAAGTATTGCCCAAGCTTGGGGGAGATTGAAGTCTTTAATGCTCAAATGCCCCATTCATGAGCTTCCTGGTAATGGTATTATTGATAATTTCTATGCAAGACTTTCTTTTCAAGACAAGACCTTGCTGGATACTTCTTGTTCTGGATCATTTACACGCAACAAAGAAGAGTTTAAAAGGGACCTTCTTGATCGGATCCAAGAAAATACTGAAGGTTGGGAGAACGACAAGGATAGAGAATCGTATAATTTATGATTATAAATGCATTGAAGCTTTTATGGATACTGATAAATTTCGTAATATGAGTGCTACATATGGTCTTGATTCTTAAGTTGCTGCAAATCTTTATAAAGCTTTTGCCTCTCATTATGAATTGCCTAAGAAGAATTTTGATAAGTATCATGAACCGTATAAAGATAAAATTGATTCATCTATTAATAAATGCGTTGTAGTTGAAACTGCTGATCATGTTATTCCTAAGCTTATATTGAAAAAACTCCTTTCCCCTGCTAAAATGAAGGAGTACTGTTATAAATAGTGCGGTTCATAAAAGTGAAAAGAAACCTGTAGAACCTGAAGAACAAATAAAAGTTGAACTCTTTGTTGCAATAGTTAAAGATCTTGTGACCGAAAATGTGGAGGATGGTCATATTATTTTCTGTGAAGATGCTTCTAATATTGTTTCACATCCTAATAAACCCAAACAAGTTAGTGTTCCTATGCTATCTGTTAGAATTGGTGATCATTGCTATTATGGTTTATGTGATATTGGTGCAAGTGTTAGTGCTATTCCTTATGAGCTTTACACGGAGATTATGCACGAAATTGATTCTTGTGAACTTGAAGATATTGATGTGGTTATTCAGCTGGCTAATAGAGAAACTATTTCTCCAATTGGTATTGTTCGAGATGTGGAAGTTCTATGTGGTAAGATTAAATATCCTGCTGACTTTTTTGTACTTGGTTCTGCTGCTAGTGATTATTGTCCTATCATTTTTGGTAGACCTTTTCTAAATACTTGTGGAGCTATTATAGATTGCAAGAAAGAGAAAATTTTGACTAAATTTGCTGGTGAATCTTATGAGTTTAACTTCTCTAAATTTACCAAAACTCCTTATAAAGCTGATTTGCCTAGTGATGATTTTAAAATGGAGCAGTGTGCATCTATTGTTCTTGTTCCTAATAATCCTTTGCAGCAACATTTGGAGAATAGCGAGAGTGAAGTTTTTAGGAAAGAAAGAGATGAGCTTGAGGAAATTTTTCTTCGCCAACCTATTCTCAAGCATGATTTACCGGTGGAAGATTTGGGTACAACACCGCCACCAAAGGAAGATCCTGTTTTTGATTTAAAGCCTTTGCCTGATAATCTTAAATATGCTCATATTGATGATAAGAAAATATATCCTGTTATTATTAGTTCTAAGCTTTCGTGAGATTGAGGAAGAAAGGTTATTGGAAATATTGAAGAAACACCGAGGAGCTATTGGCTACACTCTTGATGATTTGAAGGGGATTTCTCCTTCTATTTGTCAACATGCTATTAATATGGAAGATGATGCAAAGCCTGTTGTTGAACATCAGCGTCGTCTAATTCCGAAGATGAAGGAGGTGGTAAGGAATGAGGTATTAAAACTTCTTGAAGCTGGTATTATATATCCTATTGCTGGGTTAGTCCTGTGCATTGCGTTCCCAAGAAAGGAGGAATGACTGTTGTGCCTAATGATAATGATGAGTTCATCCCTCAAAGAGTAGTTGTAGGGTATAGAATGTGCATTGATTTTCGAAAAGTTAATAAAGTTACTAAGAAAGATCATTACCCTTTACCATTTATTGATCAAATGCTAGAAAGATTGTCTAAAAATACTCATTTTTGCTTTCTTGATGGTTATTCTGGGTTTTCACAAATTGCTGTTAAAACTAAAGACCAAGAGAAAACCACTTTTACTTGTCCCTATGGAACTTATGCTTATAGGCGTATGCCTTTTGGTTTATGTAATGCTCCTGCTACTTTTCAAAAATGCATGTCTGCTATTTTTCATGGCTTTTGTGAGAGTATTGTGGAAGTATTCATGGATGATTTTTCCGTCTATGGGAATTCTTTTGATAGTTGCTTGCGAAACCTTGATAAAGTTTTGCAGAGATGTGAAGAAACTAACCTTGTTCTTAATTGGGAGAAATGCCACTTTATGGTTAATGAAGGAATTGTATTGGGACATAAAATTTCTGAGAGAGGTATTGAAGTTGATAGAGCTAAAGTGGAAGCAATTGAGAAGATGCCCTATCCGAGGGATGTTAAAGGTATTCGTAGTGTTCTTGGTCATGCTGGGTTTTATAGGAGATTTATTAAAGATTTCTCCAAGATTTCAAAGCCTCTTACTAATCTTCTTCAAAAAGACGTACCTTTTGTTTTTGATGATGATTGTAAGGAAGATTTTGAAACTCTAATGAAAGCCTTAACAACTGCTCCGTAGTTGAACCTCCGATTGGAATTTGCCTTTTGAAATTATGTGTGATGCTAGTGATTTTGCTATAGGCGCTGTTCTTGGACAGCGGGTAGATAAAAAACTGAATGTTATTCATTATGCTAGTAAAACTCTTGATGCTGCTCAAAGAAATTATGCTACAACTGAAAAAGAATTATTAGCTGTAGTCTTTGCTTGTGATAAATTTAGATCTTATATTGTTGATTCAAAAGTTACGATTCATACTGATCATGCTGCAATTAGATACCTTATGACTAAGAAAGATGCTAAGCCGAGGCTTATTAGATGGGTACTTCTTTTGCAAGAATTTGATTTACATATTGTAGATAGGAAAGGTGCTGATAATCCTGTTGCTGATAATTTGTCTAGATTGGAAAATATTGCTTATGATCCTGTTCCTGTTAATGATAGTTTTCCAAATGAACAATTGGCTGTAATAAAGGTGAGCTCGCGAGACAGTCCTTGGTATGCTGATTATGCTAACTTTATTGTTTCCAAGTACTTGCCTCCAACCTTTTCAGCTCAAAGAAAGGAGGAAATTCTTTTATGACTTGAGGCATTATTTCTCGGATGACCCACACTTATATAAAGAAGGAGTGGATGGTATTCTGCGAAGGTGTGTTCCCGAATATGAACAACAAGAGATATTGAGTAAATGTCATGGTAGTGCTTATGGAGGACATCACGGGAGAAAGAACCGCGCAAAAGGTTCTACAATCAGGTTTTTATTGGCCAACTCTCTTCAAGGATGCGAGAAAGTTTATTTTATCTTGTGATGAATGCCAAAGGGTTGGTAATATCTCCAGACGTAATGAAATGCCTATGAATTATACTCTTGTTATTGAACCATTTGATTGTTGGGGATTTGACTTCATGGGACCTTTTCCGTCTTCAGAAGGTAACACTCATATACTTGTTGCTGTTGATTATGTTACTAAATGGGTGGAAGCCATACCTACAAAAAGTGCTGATGGTGAGACCTCTTTAAGAATGCTTTTAGACATTATTTTTCCTAGATTTGGAGTGCCTAGATATATTATGACTGATGGAGGTTCTCATTTTATTCATGGAGGTTTTAGAAAAACTCTTGCTAGGTATGGTATTAATCATAGAATTGCTTCCGCTTATCATCCTCAAACTAGTGGTCAAGTAGAATTATCAAATAGAGAGATTAAATCTATTTTGGGAAAGACCGTTAATAAAACTAGAAAGAATTGGGCTAGTAAATTGAAGGATGCACTATGGGCTTATAGAACTGCTTATAAAAATCCCATGGGAATGTCACCTTATAAAATGGTTTACGGAAAAGCTTGTCATTTACCTTTAGAACTAGAGCACAAAGCTTATTGGGCTGTTAGAGAACTAAATAAAGATCCTAAACTAGCTGGTAATAAGAGGTTGCTGCAATTAAGTTCTCTAGATGAATGGAGAAGTGAAGCTTATGAAAATGCTAAACTCTTTAAAGGGAAAGTTAAGAAATGGCATGATAGAAGGATCATCAAAAGAGAGTTTAATGTTGGGGATAAAGTCCTATTGTATCGGTCTCGTCTCAGATTCTTTGCAGGGAAATTACTCTCGAAATGGGAAGGACCATATGTTGTTGAGGAGGTGTATCGTTCAGGAGCAATTAAAATTAGCTCTCTCCAAGGCAATGCTACGCAAGTGGTGAATGGACAAAGACTCAAGCATTATATCTCGGGTGATTCTTATAATGTTGATGTTGATATTATTCAAGTGGAAACACCGGAGGCTTTCATCAAAGGACAAATTGACAGTCCGCCAGAACTCGACTTTGAATAGGTAACAGTACTGGTAATGAAAAGTTCGCAATTTACTTTCCGAACAATATTTTTGCTGTTTTTGGAAAATATGAAAAATTACGAGATCGAAACGGAGTGGAGGAGACGCACGAGGGCATGCCACCATAGGCCGGCGCGGCCTGGCCTGGGCCCGCGCCGACCTATGGTCTGGCCGCCTCGTCGCCCCTTTCCGACTCTGGTTCGATCTGGTACTTTCCTTTTGTCGTGAAAATATTTGCTATATAATCGCCCGGACCCCTGGAGGTCCGTATATCGTTTTCTCGATGTGTTTTGTTTCGAGCTGTTTTCTGCCAGGATCTGTTTTCGGTCTAGAAGCACCATGGCCTCCAACAACAAGGGCAAGGGGTTTTCGGAGGAAGAAGTGAAGAGGGTGCCATCAAAACAAGAGCAGCAAGCTGTTGGGAGCAAGCAAATCTTGGTGGGATCTGTTGACACTCGACGTTCTTTTTCTCATAACTTGTAGGGACCCTTACCACCCGCTCTTAGCCTCGACTCCTTCCCTGTGTTGGAAGAAGCTCTACGGACTACCGATGAGTTTTGTGATCAATATCGGGCTCTAAGAAGAGAAGTGGAGATACTCCAGGAGGAGAATTGCCGTCTCCGTAGAATGCTGGAATACCACTCGATTCACATCACAAGGTCATCATCACCAACTTCAGATAACAATGAATCTCTTCGAGTCTTAGTGCAGAATTGCCAAGCTGAGAAACTGAAGCTGAAAGAGATCTGTAAGAAGCGCGGGAGGAGTTCATCACCACCATCGCCGAAGGAGTAATTCATCATCGGTATTGGCATCCCCTTGGTTTGTTCCAAGCTTGGGGGAGTGCCGCATTATCACATCATCACTATCTTTTACTTTTTTACTGTCAAGTAGTGTCATATCATGGGTAGGGAAGTTATCATATAAAATGGGTTGCAGTTTGGAAGTATCTCTCCTTTAGTTGGTTATCTATGTATCCCTTGGTGTGAGTTATCGTTATGAAATATTAATGAGAAGTCTTATCATTTACATATTGCACACCTTATTTTAGTTTGCAATTTCTACTATATGATTGATCTTGATTTTAGTATTGGTACCACTTTGGGAGCATTGAGTAAATCTATTTGGTTTTGGCAAACTTAGCAACGGTCAATAGCAACAACACTTTGAGTTTAAGAAGAATAGAGGAAATACATGTAGAAGATGTTATTATCTTTCTTATCAGTTCTTAGCTTAGTATTCTGAAGTTAAAACTGTTTGTACTTACAAGTAAGATGCATGATTGTTTCTATCAGATGTATATTTGTTTGTTTCCCTCAACTCTTATGCTTGCTATTTAACCTTGCTAGCCAAAGACCTGTACTGAGAGGGAATACTTCTCGTGCGTCCAAACCTTAGCCCAAACCTATGTCATTTGTGTCCACCATACCTACCTACTACATGGTATTTTCTGCCATTCCAAGTAAATACTTCATGTGCTACCTTTAAACAATTCAAAACTTAGTATCTCTTATTTGTGTCAATGTTTTATAGCTCATGAGGAAGTATGTGGTGTTTTATCTTTCAATCTTGTTGGGCAACTTTCACCAATGGACTAGTGGCTTCATCCGCTTATCCAATAATTTTGCAAAAAGAGCTGGCAATGGGATTCCCAGTCCCAAACTAATTAACCTAATTAGACACTCCTCCATGGTATGTGATTGATGGATGGCACCCGAAGGATTCGGTTAGCCATGGCTTGTGTAAGCAAAGGTTGGGGGGAGTGTCATCATCATAATAAAACTAAAATAAAAACGCACTCCTTCATGGTATGAGATTGTTGGCAGGCACCCGAGGATTCGGTTAGCCATGGTTTGTGAAAGAAAGGTTGGAAGGAGTGCCACATAAAATGAAAATAATATGGGAGCCGCTCTTTGAAGGTTTGTCTGGCAAGGGGGTTAGAGTACCCGCTACCATTCGTTGACAAACAACAAACACCTCTCAAAACTTTACTTTTATTCTCTTTATATGATTTCAAAACTGAAAAAGCTCTAGCACATGATTTAATCCCTGCTTCCCTCTGCGAAGGGCCTGTCTTTTATTTTATGTTGAGTCAATAAACCTATTTCCCTCCATCTCAAGCAAGCATTTTAGTTGTTGTGATCAAACTATTATATTGTGATTTGCTTCATCATGTCTTTACTCTTCCTTGTTTAGTACAAGTTTTACGAATGAATATAGCTTTGAAAGTCATCAATGATTAATATGATTGAGTATGCAAGTTTACCATAAGCTTTAATATGAGAGCGCTGCTCAATAGATAAGTATAATCTGTTAACTGTTCTCTGACCAAGAACAAAGTTTGCCATCACCAATTATGATTTCTTATGCACCTTTATTTGTGATTACCTTATACTTGTTTCAAGATTGAGTTATATGAGGAAGTTGTTTACTATAATGTCTTGTGTGAATGAATATGATGCTTCTTGTCCGTATTTTATTTATCGACTCTTCACTCCATAAACATGTGGTCCTGTTTACCGAGTTCAGTTTCGCTTGGGGACAAGCGAAGTCTAAGCTTGGGGGGAGTTGATACGTCCAATTTGCATCACTATTTTATATCATAATTTGCTGTTATTCATTGATATATTTCATATTGGGACACAATACTTATGTTATTTCATCTATTTTGCATATTTCATGATTATTGGAGGATCGAGCACCGGAGCCAGGATTCTGCTAGAAAAAGCACCGTCAGAACGCAATATTTCGGAGGATCAACTGCGGAAGGAAATTATACCAAAAATCCTATTTTTCCAGATGACGAAGGAAGCCGAGGAAGGGGAGCCACTGGACCCAAGGTGGGCTCAGGACAATAGGGCGGCGCGGCCCATGGCTGGCCGCGCCACCTTGTGGTGTGGGGGCCCCACAGCCCCTTTCGCCTCCTTTTCTTCGCGAAACCCTTCGTCTCGAAAACCTAAGCCACAGAGGGTACCTCACGAAGAGTTACAGCCGCCTCTGTGGGGCGGAGAACACCAGAGAGAAAAGAGCTCTCCGGCGGGCAGGAATCCGCCGGGGAAATTCCCTCCGGGAGGGGGAAATCGACGCCATCGTCACCGTCATCGAGCTGGACATCATCTCCATCACCATCATCATCATCTCCACCATCATCACCGCCGTCTCCACCGCTGGACATCGTCACCGCCGTTGCAATTTGGGTTTGATCTTGATTGTTTGATAGGGGAAACTCTCCCGGTATCGATTTCTACTTGTTGTTGATGCTATTGAGTGAAACCATTGAACCAAGGTTTATGTTCAGATTGTTATTCATCATCATATCACCTCTGATCATGTTCCATATGATGTCTCGTGAGTAGTTCGTTTAGTTCTTGAGGACATGGGTGAAGTCTAACTGTTAGTAGTGAACTATGGTTGAGTAATATTCAATGGTATGATATTCAAGTTGTGGTGTTATTCTTCTAGTGGTGTCATGTGAACGTCGACTACATGACACTTCACCTTTATGGGCCTAGGGGAATGCATCTTGTACTCGTTTGCCAATTGCGGGGTTGCCGGAGTGACAGAAACCTAAACCCCCGTTGGTATATCGATGCAGGAGGGATAGCAGGATCTCAGAGTTTAAGGCTGTGGTTAGATTTATTCTTAATTACTTTCTTGTAATTGCGGATGCTTGCAAGGGGTATAATCACAAGTATGTATTAGTCCTAGGAAGGGCGGTACATTAGCATAGGTTCACCCACACAACACTTATCATAACAATGAAGATTATTCAGCCGTATGTAGCGAAAGCACTAGACTAAAATCCCGTGTGTCCTCGAGAACGTTTGGTCATTATAAGTAAACAACCGGCTTGTCCTTTGTGCTAAAAAGGATTGGGCCACTCGCTGCAATTATTTCTCTCGCATTTTACTTACTTGTACTTTATTCATCTGTTACATCAAAACCCCCTGAATACTTGTCTGTGAGCATTTACAGTGAATCCTTCATCGAAACTGCTTGTCAACACCTTCTGCTCCTCGTTGGGATCGACATTCTTACTTATCGAAGATACTACGATACACCCCCTATACTTGTGGGTCATCACGGGGTTCGAACAACCCCATTTCTAATCAAAGATTTTTTTCGACGTCATCCAAATGGCCTCAAACTATAGCATGGGCGGATCCAGACTATAGCCAAGGGGGGCAGCTGCCCCACTCAATTTTCTGAAATCTTGTAATATGTTAAGCTAAAGGCTGGTTTGCCCGCACTTAGAAATGATATTTGCATCACTTATCATATGTTTGCCCATTTGAATCTTGTCAAATCCTAGATTTGACCAAGATAATTTAAACAAGTTTAAAACATGAAAATGAAAAGGGAAGCTTGTATCCTTCTTAGTCACTCTAAAATGAAGTTTTGGGAGGTTTTTGAAATTTCCATGTTTGAAACCCAAAACCACTTCTCTTCATGCTTGACTTCATAAGACAGAGTTTAGGGTTAGGGGTAGATACATGATTTTGTATGGTTTGAATATGTCTAGACCTTGTTTATCAACTTGAATGCTTACTATATATATGACATATAAGAATGCTATGTCCTTTGTTTTTTCATTCTTTTGATTTTCTTCTGAATTTTTATGCCCATTTGAATCTTTTGGTCAAATCCTAGGTTGACCATGATTTAAACAAATTTAAAACATGAAATGAAAAGGGAAGCTTGTATCCTTCTTAGTCACTCTAAAATGAAGTTTCCATGTTTGAACATCTACTGCAGTATGTGTGAACATGTATGCACTATGTGTGCTATAACTAGTATGTCTTTCAAATTTGAACCACATTTGAATAAGTTTGAAATATTTGAAATGGGGCTTTTGGCTTAAACGTTCGAAACCCAAAACGATTTCTCTTCATGCTAGATTTCATAAGACCGAGTTTAGGGTTAGGGTGTAGATACATGATTTGTCTGGTTTGAATATGTCTAAACCTTGTTTATCAACTTGAATGCTTACTATATGACATCATAAGACTATGTGCTTTTGTTTTTCATTTTTCTATTTTTTTTCAAAATTTTATGCCCATTTGAATCTTGGTCAAATCCTAGGTACGTTTGACCAAGATTTAAACAAGTTTCAAACATGAAAATTTCCATGTTTGAAACCCAAAACCACTTCTCTTCATGATTGACTTCATAAGACATAGTTTAGGGTTTTAGGGGTAGATATATACATGATTTTCTGGTTTGAATATGTCTAGACCTTGTTTATCAACTTGAATGCTTACTATATATATGACATATAAGAATGCTATGTCCTTTGTTTTTTCATTCTTTTGATTTTCTTCTGAATTTTTATGCCCATTTGAATCTTTTGGTCAAATCCTAGGTTTGACCAAGATTTAAACAAGTTTAAAACATGAAAATGAAAAGGGAATCTTGTATCCTTTTTAGTCACTCTAAAATGAAGTTTTTGGGAGGTTTTTGAAATTACCATGTTTGAAACCCAAAACCACTTCTCTTCATGCTTGACTTCATAAGACAGAGTTTAGGGTTAGGGGTAGATACATGATTTTGTATGGTTGGAATATGTCTAGACCTTGTTTATCAACTTGAATGCTTACTATATATATAACATATAAGAATGCTATGTCCTTTGTTTTTTTCATTCTTTTGATTTTCTTCCGAATTTTTATGCCCATTTGAATCTTTTGGTCATATCCTAGCTAGGTTTGACCAAGATTTAAACAAGTTTAAAACATGAAAATGAAAAGGGAAGCTTGTATCCTTCTTAGTCACTCTAAAATGAAGTTTCCATGTTTGAACATCTACTGCAGTATGTGTGAACATGTATGCACTATGTGTGCTATAACTAGTATGTCTTTCAAATTTGAACCACATTTGAATAAGTTTGAAATATTTGAAATGGGGCTTTTGGCTTAAACGTTCGAAACCCAAAACGATTTCTCTTCATGCTAGATTTCATAAGACCGAGTTTAGGGTTAGGGGGTAGATACATGATTTGTCTGGTTTGAATATGTCTAAACCTTGTTTATCAACTTGAATGCTTACTATATGACATCATAAGACTATGTGCTTTTGTTTTTCATTTTTCTATTTTTTTTTTCTGAATTTTATGCCCATTTTAATCTTGGTCAAATCCTAGGTACGTTTGACCAAGATTTAAACAAGTTTCAAACATGAAAATTTCCATGTTTGAAACCCAAAACCACTTCTCTTCATGATTGACTTCATAAGACATAGTTTAGGGTTAGGGGTAGATATATACATGATTTTTCTGGTTTGAGTATGTCTAGACCTTGTTTATCAACTTGAATGCTTACTATATGACATAAGAAGACTATATGCTTTTGTTTTTCATTTTTCTGTTTTTTTTTAAATTTTATGCCCATTTGAATCTTTTGGTCAAATCTTAGCTAGGTTTGACCAATATTTAAACAAGTTTAAGACATGAAAATGAAAAGGGAAGCCTGCATCCTTCTTTTAGTCACTCTAAAATGAATCTTTAAAGAGGTTTTTGAAATTTCCATGTTTGAAACCCAAAACCACTTCTCTTCATGATTGACTTCATAAGACAGAGTTTAGGATTAGGGGTAGATATATACATGATTTTTTCTGGTTTGAATATGTCTAGACCTTGTTTATCAACTTTAATGCTTACTATATATATGACATATAAGAATGCTATGTCCTTTATTTTTTCATTCTTTTGATTTTTTTTCTGAAATTTTATGCCGATTTGAATCTTTTGGTCAAATCCTAGGTTTGACCAAGATTTAAACAAGTTTAAAACATGAAAATGAAAAGGGAAGCCTGCATCCTTCTTAGTCACTCTAAAATCAAATTAATTGAGAATGCTTACTATATGACATAAGAAGACTATGTCCCTTGGTTTTTCATTTTTTGATTTTTTTAAAATTCTTATGCCCGTTTGAATCTTGGTCAAATCCTAGGTTTGACCATGGTTTAAACAAATTTAAATCATAAATATAAAAACTAAGCATATATCCTTCTTAGTCACTCCAAAATGTAAATCTTGGGAGGGTTCTTGAAATTTCCATGTTTGAAACCAAAAACCACTTCTCTTCATGCATGCTTGACTTCATAAGACAGAGTTTAGGGTTAGGGGTAGATATATACATGATTTTTCTGGTTTGAATATGTCTAGACCTTGTTTATCAACTTGAATGCTTACTATATGACATAATAAAACTATGTGTTTTCGTTTTTCATTTTTCTGATTTTATTTTTATTTTGGATGCCCATTTGAATCTTGGTCAAATCCTAGGTTTGACCAAGATTTAAACAAGTTTAAAACATGAAAATGAAAAGGGAAGCATGTATCCTTCTTAGTCACTCTAAATGAAGTTTTTGGGAGGTTTTTGAAATTTCCATCTTTGAAACCCAAAACCACTTCTCTTCATGATTGACTTCATAAGACATAGTTTAGGGTTAGGGGTAGATACATGATTTGTATGGTTTGAATATGTCTAGACCTTGTTTATCAACTTGAATGCTTACTATATGACATAAGAAGACTATGTGCTTTGTTTTTCATTTTTCTATTTTTTTTAATTTTCCACCCATTTGAATCTCTGTCTAATCCTAGGTTTGACCAAGATTTAGACAAGTTTAACACGTGAAAACGAATAAGTAAGCATGGATCCTTCTTAGTCACTCTAAAATGTAGCTTTTGGGATGTTCTTGAAATTTCCATGTTTGAAACCCAAAACGACTTCTCTACATGCATGCTTGACTTAAGACAGAGTTTAGCCAGGGTTAGGGGGTAGATACATGATTTTCCTGGTTTGAATATGTCTAAACCTTGTTTATCAACTTAGTTGAATGCTTACTATATGACATAAGAAGACTATGTGCCTTGGTTTTTCATTTTTTGATTTTTTTAAAATTCTTATGCCCATTTGAATCTTGGTCAAATCCTAAGTTTGACCATATGATTTTAACAAATTTAAATCATGAATATAAAAATTAAGCATCTATCCTTCTCAGTCACTCCAAAATGTAAATCTTGGGAGGGTTCTTGAAATTTGCATGTTTCAAACCAAAAACCACTTCTCTTCATGCATGCTTGACTTCATAAGACAGAGTTTAGGGTTAGGGGTAGATATATACATGATTTTCTGGTTTGAATATGTTTAGACCTTGTTTATCAACTTGAATGCTTACTATATATATGACATATAAGAATGCTATGTCCTTTGTTTTTTCATTCTTTTGATTTTTTTCTGAAATTTTATGCCCATTTGAATCTTTTGGTCAAATCCTAGGTTTGACCAAGATTTAAACAAGTTTAAAACATGAAAATGAAAAGGGAAGCCTGCATCCTTCTTAGTCACTATAAAATCAACTTAATTGAGAATGCTTACTATATGAATCCATAGGAAACTTTGTTCTAATGCACTATAATAATCAACCGAGTTTTTACACCAACAGGTATGTCACTTACGTGTGGTGCCCATGCGTGAGGTCCCGCACTTCAGTGACCACAAGTCACGTGCAATAGGTACGCAAACTCCCAGCCATTTTCTTTGTAAAGAGAAGACGCATCAGGATGCGTATTGGAAGTCTCTGGGTCCTTCAGGATCCTTCGGCTGTCCCTCTCACAAAAAGAACAAATCTCTCTCATTCTCGGCCTCGCTCGACTCGCTCGCTCGCTCGCTCGCACCTCCTGCTCACTGACAAAACCTGCTGTTGATCGCCAAAACCCACCGGCGGGCAGCGGCCTGTCAACACCGTAGAGCCGGGAAGAGCCTAGAGCTGCGGCTGGCTGAGACCCCTCCGAGCGACGGCCCGCAATGCTCTTCTGGTCACACGCGGCGATGCGAAGTGCAAGGGCGTGCCACCTGACCTATACCTGGTCAGGAAGGTGATGGGGATGCCTCGCTTAGTTTCCTGCATGGCATACACGTAAACATTAAATACGAGCCTCGATCGGCTCTCAGGTTATCCTGTGAATCGGCTCAAAGAGCCGATCCACCCATGATTCGTGCGGGGTGCACGAATACTTGGTGATCCTGCTTGATCAAGATATAGCTAATGAGATCTACGACGATTTAGGATTTTCACCGCATAATCGGATCATCCTACTCCAGGTTGGGCCTCGCGGCCACGCACGGTGCTCGTAAGCCGATCCTAAACAAGGCCTGAAAACCAACAATGAAGTTGATTCTTGGAACATCCCGTTTAGGACTTGCGAACGCCACCCTACGTGCCGCTGGATCCTCC
Source organism: Lolium perenne (assembly GCF_019359855.2). NCBI lineage: Eukaryota > Viridiplantae > Streptophyta > Magnoliopsida > Poales > Poaceae > Lolium > Lolium perenne. The sequence goes on from NC_067245.2 coordinate 197,925,241, forward strand.
CCCCCTTTGTAAGGCCTAACTATTGCAGATATTAAACTAATCCTTGCAGAACAAGGAGCAATCGTAACGGATCAGATCTACTAGATGATGAACAAGCAGGGTGCCGCCCCCACGCCTGAGATAGGCGTGAGGGCGGCTAGATATGCAAGGGTTGCACTACGTAAGCATGTTATACGAAGAACTATGCTAACCCTAACACATCTATGATAACTACGTTGCGCGCCATCAAAGACGCTTCAGTACGCGCAACGCATGAACAACGTGGAGCTTGTGCTGCCTAGATCGCAAGATGCGATCTAGGCGACATGTCGCCACTCCGATAGAAACCCTCGAGACGAAGGAGTTGGCGATGCGCCGAGATTGGTTTGTTTTGGGGTGAACGTTGTGTTGTTGTTTATTCCATAAACCCTAGATACATATTTATAGTCCAGGGGACTTTCTAATTCGGACGTGCACCTAACCGTGCACGAGTAAAACTCTAACTTTTAACCTAAAGATATGATCTACTATATTACGGATACAATGGGCAATCCAGCCCAACTTCGTGTATAAGGCCAATTCTTGTTTTTTCCTTCCATGTATATCTTCAAGTCTTTCTCAATCGTGGCCCACCTCTGACTCGGTCAAATTCTGGTGATAACACATGCCCCCCTGGTTTTGGAATTGGTAATTCCAAAATCACTCTGTTTTCCTTCGTCGGGTCATGTCGTGGCAGAACCGCTGCAGTATCCTTCATCATGATGCCCTGCCTTCTCAACTTCTCCGCGTGGATTGACAGTTTTCTTTGGGCACCACTTCCTCGGAAACTGTTGTGACATTGAATTTCCACTATATCCCCTTTTATTTAACCGCTGCGAACAGTTCCCCCCTGCATCTCCTTCGCATTAGCACCCAAAAACCCTCCTGCCACCATGTCTTCTTCCTCCTCTGCCCCATCGGATCCTTCCAGCCAATCCTCCACATCCCGCGAGCCGACGCCGGAGTACAACCCGGCAGAGGTCCACGCGGCGAACACCCGCCGCGCCATTGCGGCCGGGGAGGAGTCAGACCACGACTTCTCCATCTGGTCCGAGGACGACCAGTCCTCGACGGACGGGGAGAGCGACCTCCGCTTCCTCGCCGTTGGGGAAACGGAAGAGGAGAGCGACGACGACAGCTTCTCCTGCGACTTCACCCCTCCCGGGGAGGAGGAGGAGCAGGAAGAGGAGGAGGAGGACGACGACGAGAGCTCCTCCGACGAGCCGCCGGCCAAGCGGTTCTGCCCTTGGCCGGGCAATCTTAGCGACTTCGACAGCGACGAGGACGACGCTGACGAAGAGGATGAAGACAACGAGGGCCCGGTCGGCGGCCATTGGAGCGATGACGAGCCCGCCGGGAGCAGCGCCGACAGTGGCGACGACGGCGACGACGAGGGCAGTGATGGCCCTTAGATAGGATCTCTAGAATAGGGCCAGTAGTAGTATATGGGGCAATGTATCCCCTAGCATTTCCTTTTGAGAGCAATCAGCTCTTCATGTAAGAAATCTCGCCTATCAATGAAGAACTTTTTCCCCAATTTGATTTTGCCGATTTCTTCTGAGTTTAATTTAGCCGATTCCTTCTCCTTCTGACCTTGCCGATTCGTCCCTCTCGCCAATGCGTAATGAGCCGATAGTACCACATCGGTCCTTTGAAACTCACCCTTCCCTTCCTCATCTGATGCAGGATCTTTCAGGAAAGCCTTTGAGCTTTCTAACCAAACCCAATAATCCTCTCCAGTACCCATCATTGTGAAGAAGGTTGCAACGAAGGATTAGCCGATGGTATCCTCATCGGCTCTTTAAACAGAGTATCCACTAAGCCTGCTGCCCCCCGAGTCTTACTCGAGCCTGCTGCCCCCCGAGCCTTACTCGAGGCGAGAAAATCAGAGAGAATGCGCCACAGCCGATCCTCTTTCTTCCTCCGACAGCCGATAATCCTCCGTTTCAACTGAACTAGCCCCAAAGATTGGAAATCCTTGACCGAAAAAGTTCAGGAACCTGGATCGGCTTGAAGCAGCTGAAGAAATTTCCACTGTTTTACTACTTCGAAGCAACAGGAGGCACATGTAAACATCGCATAATTGGTGGAGACTCGATAAACATCGCATAATTCAACTAGAGTCGATGGCTGTGCATCGGCTTTTTCTCAATTCTAAAGTCGATGCCCTTGCATCGGCTGTAAAAATTTGTTTTTTTACTGGCCGATTTTCTCCTACCGGCCCCCCAGTATTTCATTGCACACATGTACCTCTGCATCTGCTCCCGTGTTTAGGTGCCCCCCGAGCCGAATCTGTTAAAGAATGGCAGATATCGGCTCTGTAATTCGCACGTCGGCTCCTGATAGGGTCAAGGGCGAACACAAGCAGAACATGTGGTGAGGGTAATTTTGGCCGATTACCGAGATCGGCCTCCGTAATGATTGGAGCGCTGACTGAAGGCTCTGTAATGTCCCTTCATAGATCTTTGGGGCCGATCACAAGGATCAGCCTCGTCAAGTTGCACGTCGCTTCGCTTCAACTACATGGTCAGGCCAGTGGATAAAACCAGCTTAACCCTTCCCTTTGTCACATCGATGCGTTCGCAGTCGTCTAAGTTGATGCCTGAGAGGGGTTCTTGGCCTGCTGCTTCCCATGCATTCATGCCAGCCGTTGAGACTTCAGCTGAATCATCGGCCTGGACGACCTCTACCTCATCTCCATCCCACTGTATTATGCATTGGTGCATCGTGGAAGGAATACAGCAGTTGGCGTGGATCCAATCTCTTCCCAGCAGCACAGCATAACTGCTCGTGCTATCGACGATGAAGAATGTTGTAGGGATAGTTTTCCTTCCTACGGTCAGATCCACGTTCAGAACTCCCTGTGCCTCAGACGCTTGGCCGTTGAAATCACTCAATGTCACGTTGGTCTTGATTAGATCCGAGCTAGAGCGTCCCAGCCGACGTAGCATAGAGTACGGCATGATGTTAACTGCCGCTCCGGTGTCCACCAGCATCTTGTTTACAGGCCTCCCATCGATATATCCTCGCAAATATAGGGCCTTCAGATGCCTGTAGCTCTTATCTCGTGGCTTCTCAAAAATAACCGGCCGTGGGCCGCAGTCAAGTTGTGCTACGGATGTCTCATCTAACCCTGGAGCACTGAACTCTGAAGGGAGGATGAACACCATGTTCGTGCCAGCCGATGACTCATCATCGGCTCTCCTTTGCTTGGGGCGCCACTCCATTCTCCGTGGACGACCCTCTTCATCCAGGGCTCGCTGAACCTTCGCAGCCAGATCCGGCCGTGCCTTCCTTAGCGTATGCAGGTATAACCTTTCGGCTTCCTCCAGGCCGCGCAATCGCTGAACCCTGCGTTTCTGTGAACGGCTGAGTCCGTCAGGGCACCACCTTGGACGGTGGTACCTGTCTTCTTCTTCTTCTAGTCCCTCGTCTTCGGAATCTTCAATATCTGCCCAACGAGGTGACTCAGCACGTTTGCTTGGTGGTGGGAGAGGCCCTAAGCGCTCAAACACAGACACGTTGGCTGCCTCCTTCTTCTTCTTGTTGCATTCTGGGCAATTGCCGATTGTGGGCAATCGGCTCATTCCTGAATCCCAGCAGTGTCTGAAGAACGGGCAGTCCCAGTGTCTGGCGTTGTCATCTTGCTCCCTTGACTTATCTGTGGCACGGCGCTCGTGCTCCTCCTCATCGCGATCCTGCCGACGATGTCTTCTGGCTTCTCTAGCCAGCGATCTCCTTCATCATCATAGTTGGACCGTCGGCGTTGGTCATACTGACTCACATATTTGTTGAGGAGGTGATCAGAGAGAGGTCGTTGATATCTTATGTTCTTCACTTCTCCCTCTGTGACGTAGCGCTTGCCATCATGATGGAGCCGATCGCGTGGAGCGGCCTCCTCTGTGTCCTTGCTATGAGAGCAGCTGCCCTCATCTCCATCTTTGCCAGAGTGGTTCCCAGGTCCTACCATGTTGATGCTGAACGTGGGACCTGGCTGGCAACCCTCAGGGTAGATGACTTCTACCATGTTAACGGCGGGGAAGGGCTGGGTGTCTACCTTCATGGCGTACTGGTTGAAAATTAAACGCCCCTTCTCTATCGCCGCTTGGATGTGCTGACGCCACACCCTGCAGTCGTTGGTGGCATGGGAAAGCGAGTTGTGGAATTTGCGACGGCTTTCCGTTTAGCTCTTGCGCCGTGGGGAACTTGAGACCTTCGGGAATCGTCCACTGTTTCTCCTTGCGCAGGAGGTCGAAGATTTGTACAGTCTTGGTCACGACAAACTCAAATCCCCGGGCGGCCCCGGTGGCTTTACCCATTTGCAGGACACAGGGTTCCTCCCCGAGTCCATTCAGCCACTGCTACTTCTTGGTCTCCCGCAGGCACTTCACCTTCCTCTGTATCGACCATGACTATCGCACGCTTGAACTTGTCTTGGTACAGTGCGGGTGGCGCTGTTCATATGCTGATAGTTTCGAACCATGTGCGCCGGCGAGGGATAATCTGCTTGGGAGGCCATGTCCTTGAGCTGTGTTGCAAGGCCAGCTACGCCAATTCGATCGCTTCCTTTTCGATTATACGAACCGAATAACATCGGTTCCTAAGATTCCTGAAGCGCCGGATGTACTCTGTCACCGTTTCTCCGCGCTTCGACGTAGTTGTGCTAGATCGGCAATGCTAGACTCGGAAGCTTCGAATGATATTGCATATGGAACTGTTCTTCCAATTGCTTCCAAGACTGGATGGAGTTTGCCGGCAAAGAGGTGTACCATCCAAAAGCCGATCCCGTGAGGGACCTGTGAAAAGAGCCTCACGCGTAGCTGATCCGACACCGAAGCCGGTCCTAGTTGCGCCAAATATCGGCCGACGTGCTCGATGGAGCTGGAGCCATCCGATCCACTGAATTTTGAGAAGTCGGGGAGCCGATATTTAGGTGGCAGCGGATCATCTCGTACTCGTCGGGGTACGGCTTGGAATAGCCGATTGCCCTCCTTTTCGGCACCATGCCGAACTGGTCTCTCGCATGGTGCGATCTGATCCGTCATGCTGGCCTGCAGGCGTTGCACTCGAAGATTCGCCGGGTGGCGTACTTAGCCAGCCATGTTTGTTTTTCCAGCTCGAGCCAAGCTGCAGGAGCTGGGCTCGGAGTTTCGACGGGGTGGCGTACTTAGTTAGCCACGTCCGCTTCTCAAGCTCGTTGCCGACGTTCCTCCCGTTTGCGCCGGAGTCCCCGACGTTGTGGCCTGGTTTGAGAGTGGCCAGCTGCCACAATCCGGCACATACGTGCACGCGTATCCTTGAGGGATCTCCTTAGGCGCCTCAGCCAAGAACTGGTAGTCACTAGGGTCACCACCAATCTTGTAGACGACGAATGCCGGTGTAGCCGGCACTTCAGTGGTGCCGCCAACGCATATGGCAGCGGTGGACGGGACTGGAGTGGCAACTCTCCTTGATGCGTCCCGAGAGCTGGTCCTGACGGCGAGTACTGGTGGCTCATGATCTCCTGGATCACGCGCAGAGCGAGACGCTCCAACACGTTGACCAAGTTTTCAGAGTGGCGGTGTAGCGAGTGAGCCACCAAGTAGTTGATCTCCTGCCGCAGGGCCCTGGTGCGTTCCTCCGACGGGGCAGAGAGATCTATCCCATCGAGTGCACCTTGTGGTGAGAATCCCTTCCATCTGATGCCATGGGTACGGGTTCTCTGAAAAGAGCCGATGAGGTCGGCTTCGAGGGTGGCCTTGATCTCGTCATGTTTCTTCTTGAGCTCAGCAGGCAGCTCCTCGTAGGTGACTGGCGTGCCGTCCGTCGCCATCTCAGATGTAGATGGCGATGTGGTTGATGTAGACGATTGTCCCACCGGCGTGCGAAATGTGTTGATCGCCAAAACCCACCGGCGGGCAGCGGCTGTCAACACCGTAGAGCCGGGAAGAGCCTAGAGCTGCGGCTGGCCGAGACCCCTCGAGCGACGGCCCGCAATGCTCTTCTGGTCACACGCGGCGATGCGAAGTGCAAGGCGTGCCACCTGACCTATACCCTGGTCGTGAAGGTGATGGGGATGCCTCGCTTAGTTTCCTGCATGGCATACACGTAAACATTAAATACGAGCCTCGATCGGCTCTCAGGTTATCCTGTGAATCGGCTCAAAGAGCCGATCCACCCATGATTCGTGCGGGGTGCACGAATACTTGGTGATCCTGCTTGATCAAGATATAGCTAATGAGATCTACGACGATTTAGGGTTTTCACCGCATAATCGGATCATCCTACTCCAGGTTGGGCCTCGCGGCCACGCACGGTGCTCGTAAGCCGATCCTAAACAAGGCCTGAAAACCAACAATGAAGTTGATTCTTGGAACATCCTGTTTAGGACTTGCGAACGCCACCCTACGTGCCGCTGGATCCTCCCCCCCTTTGTAAGGCCTAACTATTGCAGATATTAAACTAATCCTTGCAGAACAAGGAGCAATCGTAACGGATCAGATCTACTAGATGATGAACAAGCAGGGTGCCGCCCCCACGCCTGAGATAGGCGTGAGGGCGGCTAGATATGCAAGGGTTGCACTACGTAAGCATGTTATACGAAGAACTATGCTAACCCTAACACATCTATGATAACTACGTTGCGCGCCATCAAAGACGCTTCAGTACGCGCAACGCATGAACAACGTGGAGCTTGTGCTGCCTAGATCGCAAGATGCGATCTAGGCAGCATGTCGCTTACCTGATAGAAACCCTCGAGACGAAGGAGTTGGCGATGCGCCGAGATTGGTTTGTTTTGGGGTGAACGTTGTGTTGTTGTTTATTCCATAAACCCTAGATACATATTTATAGTCCAGGGGACTTTCTAATTCGGACGTGCACCTAACCGTGCACGAGTAAAACTCTAACTTTTAACCTAAAGATACGATCTACTATATTACGGATACAATGGGCAATCCAGCCCAACTTCGTGTATAAGGCCAATTCTTGTTTTTCCTTCCATGTATATCTTCAAGTCTTTCTCAATCGTGGCCCACCTCTGACTCGGTCAAATTCTGGTGATAACACCTGCACACCAGTCAACATCATCACCCGAAAAGGGGAGACACCATAATGCACTCCCTTCTTCTCTCCTTCCGAGTGATCCCTCTTCCTCCGAGTTTCACTCGACGGGCAAACAAATATGTGATGCATAGTAATAATAAAAAGGTACTCCGTAGAAAAATCGACCTACGAATCTATAATTAAATAGGTTAAACTAGGGTTTTCCCAGTACTACAGATCAAGGTTCAAAAAAATCCAACTACGGGGTTCGAACAACCCCATTTCTAATCAAAGATTTTTTCGACGTCATCCAAATGGCCTCAAACTATAGCATGGGCGGATCCAGACTATAGCCAAGGGGGGCAGCTGCCCCCACTCAATTTTCTGAAATCTTGTAATATGTTAAGCTAAAGGCTGGTTTGCCCGCACTTAGAAATGATATTTGCATCACTTATCATATGTTTGCCCATTTGAATCTTGTCAAATCCTAGATTTGACCAAGATAATTTAAACAAGTTTAAAACATGAAAATGAAAAGGGAAGCTTGTATCCTTCTTAGTCACTCTAAAATGAAGTTTTGGGAGGTTTTTGAAATTTCCATGTTTGAAACCCAAAACCACTTCTCTTCATGCTTGACTTCATAAGACAGAGTTTAGGGTTAGGGGTAGATACATGATTTTGTATGGTTTGAACATGTCTAGACCTTGTTTATCAACTTGAATGCTTACTATATATATGACATATAAGAATGCTATGTCCTTTGTTTTTTCATTCTTTTGATTTTCTTCTGAATTTTTATGCCCATTTGAATCTTTTGGTCAAATCCTAGGTTTGACCAAGATTTAAACAAGTTTAAAACATGAAAATGAAAAGGGAAGCTTGTATCCTTCTTAGTCACTCTAAAATGAAGTTTCCATGTTTGAACATCTACTGCAGTATGTGTGAACATGTATGCACTATGTGTGCTATAACTAGTATGTCTTTCAAATTTGAACCACATTTGAATAAGTTTGAAATATTTGAAATGGGGCTTTTGGCTTAAACGTTCGAAACCCAAAACGATTTCTCTTCATGCTAGATTTCATAAGACCGAGTTTAGGGTTAGGGGGTAGATACATGATTTGTCTGGTTTGAATATGTCTAAACCTTGTTTATCAACTTGAATGCTTACTATATGACATCATAAGACTATGTGCTTTTGTTTTTCATTTTTCTATTTTTTTCTGAATTTTATGCCCATTTGAATCTTGGTCAAATCCTAGGTACGTTTGACCAAGATTTAAACAAGTTTCAAATATGAAAATTTCCATGTTTGAAACCCAAAACCACTTCTCTTCATGATTGACTTCATAAGACATAGTTTAGGGTTTTAGGGGTAGATATATACATGATTTTCTTGTTTGAATATGTCTAGACCTTGTTTATCAACTTGAATGCTTACTATATATATGACATATAAGAATGCTATGTCCTTTGTTTTTTCATTCTTTTGATTTTCTTCTGGATTTTTATGCCCATTTGAATCTTTTGGTCAAATCCTAGGTTTGACCAAGATTTAAACAAGTTTAAACATGAAAATGAAAAGGGAATCTTGTATCCTTCTTAGCCACTCTAAAATGAAGTTTCCATGTTTGAACATCTACTGTAGTATGTGTGAGCATGTATGCACTATGTGTGCTATAACTAGTATGTCTTTCAAATTTGAACCACATTTGAATAAGTTTGAAATATTTGAAATGGGGCTTTTGGCTTAAACGTTCGGAACCCAAAACGATTTCTCTTCATGCTAGATTTCATAAGACCAAGTTTAAGGTTAGGGGGTAGATACATGATTTGTCTGGTTTGAATATGTCTAAACCTTGTTTATCAACTTGAATGCTTACTATATGACATCATAAGACTATGTGCTTTTGTTTTTCATTTTTCTATTTTTTTCTGAATTTTATGCCCATTTGAATCTTTGTCAAATCCTAGGTACGTTTGACCAAGATTTAAACAAGTTTCAAACATGAAAATTTCCATGTTTGAAACCCAAAACCACTTCTCTTCATGATTGACTTCATAAGACATAGTTTAGGGTTAGGGGTAGATACATGATTTGTATGGTTTGAATATGTCTAGACCTTGTTTATCAACTTTAATGCTTACTATATGACATAAGAATACTATGTGCTTTGGTTTATGATTTTGTTTTTGAATTTTTATGCCCATTTAAATCTTGGTCAAATCCTAGGTTTTACCATGACTTAAACAAGTTTAAAACATGTATATGAAAAAGTAATCATGTATCCTTCTTATTAGTCACTCCAAAATGAAGCTCTTAATTAGTAGGGTTTTTGAAATTTCCATGTTTGAAACCAAAAACCACTTATCTTCACCATGCATGCTTGACTTCAGAAGACAGAGTTTAGGGTTAGGGGTAGATACATGATTTTTCAGGTTTAATATGTATAGACCTTGTTTATCAACTTAATTGAATGCTTACTATATGACATATATAAGAAGACCTTGGTTTTTCATTTTTTTTTGAATTTTTATGCCGATTTGAATCTTGGTCAAATCCTAGGTTTGACCAAGATTTGAACAAGTTTTAAACATGAATATGAAAAGGTAAGCATGTATGCTTCTTAGTCACTCCAAAATGAAGCTCTTGGGAGGGTTTTTGAAATTTCCATGTTTGGAACCAAAAACCACATCTCTTCATGCTTGACTTCATAAGACAAAGTTTAGGGTTAGGGGTAGCCACATACATGATTTTTCTGGTTTGAATATGTCTAGACCTTGTTTATCAACTTAATTTTATGCTTATTATATGACATAAGAAGACTATGTGCATTGGTTTTTCATTTAATTGTTTTTTTTGAATTTTATCCCCATTTGTTGAATCTTGGTCAAATCCTAGGTTTGACCAAGATTTAAACAAGTTTAAAACATGAATATGAAAAGTAACATGCATCGATCCTTCTTAGTCACTCCAAAATGAAGCTCGCGGGAGGTTTTTGAAATTTCCATGATTTTTCTGGTTTGAATATGTCTAGACCTTGTTTATCAACTTGAATGCTTAGACATACACAGACTATGTGCTTTGGTTTTTGATTTTTTTTGAATTTTTATGCCCATTTGAATCTTGGTCAAATCCTAGGTTTGACCATGACTTAAACAAGTTTAAAACATGAATATGACAAAGTAAGCATGTATCCTTCTTAGTCACTCCAAAATGAAGCTCTTGGGAGGGTTTTTGAAATTTCCATGTTTCAAACCAAAAACCACTTCTCTTCACCATGCATGCCTGACTTCATAAGACATAGTTTAGGGTTAGGGGTAGATACATGATTTTTCATGTTTAATATGTCTAGACCTTGTTTATCAACTTAATTGAATGCTTACTATATGACATAAGAAGACCTTGGTTTTTCATTTTTTTTTGTTTTTTTTGAATTTTTATGCCCATTTGAATCTTGGTCAAATCCTAGGTTTGACCAAGATTTGAACAAGTTTAAAACATGAATATGAAAAATTAAGCATGTATGCTTCTTAGTCACTCCAAAATGAAGCTCTTGGGAGGGTTTTCAAAATTTCCATGTTTGAAACCAAAAACCACATCTCTTCATGCTTGACTTCATAAGACAGAGTTTAGGGTTAGGGGGAGATACATGATTTTTCTGGTTTGAATATGTCTAGACCTTGTTTATCAACTTAATTGAATGCTTACTATATGACATAAGAAGACTATGTGCCTTGGTTTTTCATTTATTTTGATTTATTTTGAATTTTATGCCCATTTAAACAAGTTTAAATCATGAATATGAATAATTAGTCACTCCAAAATGTAGCTCTTGGGAGGGTTTTTGAAATTTCCATGTTTGAAACCAAAAACCACTTCTCTTCATGCATGCTTGACTTCATAAGACATAGTTTAGGGTTTGGGGTAGACAGCACGCGCCGACGCGTGGACGCAATTTATTCTCTATCCCCCTGACATGCACTTGCCAGTGTCTTCAACAGTCTGACACGAGCAGTGAAGCTTTTATTGGAGCCCAGCGGAGAGGGGCTTCATTTCTCGAGCGGTAGCGAGGTGACATGCACCTCGTGTGACATGCGGCCTAAATCCAAATTTAAACATTGCGAAAAAATCTGAAAAAATCATGCACGTTCACAGCACATATTAAGATAACCCCTAAAAATTTCAGATCAAAATTCGAAACATACATCGAGAAAAAAAGAAGAGAAACTCAGATGTGAATAGTCTACAGAGAAACTCAGATTTGAATTCGGGAACTATTCATGACAGATTTCTCTTTTTTGTTTCTCGATGTATGTTTCGAATTTTGATCTGAAATTTTTAGGGGTTATTTTAATATGTGCTGTGAACATGCATGATTTTTTTCAGATTTGTTTGCAATGTTTAAATTTTAATTTAAACCGCATGTCACCCGGTGACATGCAAGCATGTCACCTGATCTGCGGTGACGGTGGGGCTAAAAAGAAGACCTTTTTTTTCTCCATCAAGTCAATGAAAAAAATACCCCTTTTTTCACCTTGTGCGACATGAGGAGCAGTTCGACCGGGGGGAGTACTGTTATCGGGTCTGTTCGTCGCCCTCCTCCTCCCCACCTCATTTCCTCCACTGTTTCACATATTTTAGTTTCTATTTATGCGGTGCCGTGGAGGTGGGGGTCTGGTCGTCACCCTCCCCCTCCCCACCTCATTTCCTCCACTGTCTCGCAACTCCTTGATCTACTACTCCTATCCATATACATGCCACTCAAATGGATGTATTTGTAGATACATCCATTTTTAGTGGCAGTTAATATGGACCGGAGGAAGTACTAATAATATGAGGCATGTTTTTGAGTTGGCCCTGTTTAGTAGAGTTTACATTTAAGAGTTTACATCTTTCTACCACCATTATTTTTGATTTAGCTTGTCTTTTGTGCCCACCATTTTATCGAGCAGGGTTAATGCAAGATCCATAGCAAACTAGCTTATCATGACATTTTTTTGGCGGAGTGCATCTTCTCATGGGGAGCTAGCGACTTTGCCTACTAGAGTTTTTTTTGTTGAACTACATTTTTTGGATTTTCCCATTTTATTTGTGCACAAGCTATGAGCCGCCCGCAATTCAGCACCATATATTGGAGTAGGATATTAGCAGGATGCTATCTTCTAGGGCTTTCTTTTCCCCTAAATCCAGCCCCACCCACGGACAAGCAAGGACCTCTCTCCCTACCTCGCTCCTAGTCCGTCTCGCTCCCTCTCAGTCCTCCATCCGTAGCCGACATCCACCGCGCCGGAGCCAGCTCAGCGACGCCGTCAACCACACTCCGTCCGCTTCGTCGGATCTGCTTCCCCGACTCACTGGTTCATCGTACCGGCCGGCGAGATCGGTACACAAAGCGCCACCATGATCCACTGAACCAAACCGAACGGCCAACGCACCACCTCCCTAGTCGACCAAGGTTGAACACTTTGTCCGGCAGCTTTTGTTATGTATTTGATTTCCGAGACTAGTTTATTGCTTGCTTCCACTGCTTGTTATTAGCATCTGTTTTTTTTGTAATGCCTGCTAAATATTCCACTCGAGAATGCCTACGAAGAATCTCGGAGGCAAAATATCTTGCAGAATAAGATAATTGCAGCCTCGATCGGCATACTGTGGAATGGGACAAAATCACCGCACCCCAAGTCGTTGTCGAGATTTTTCATCCATGTGATGTGCCGCCAAAAGGACGATCCCGTGGGGCTGCTGCTGAAGAAGGTATTTAGCCGCACTGCTCAAATTTCATATGTGTTGTTTGCTGATTGATTTGATGAACTTTGATTTGCAGCAGCTAGCCACTGCTCATGTTCCTAACAAAGACAGTGAGCGCGCCATGATGCGTACATTGGTAGAAAGGAGGCGGGATTTGGTCCTATTGTTCTAGCAAGCAATCATTTGAGGGGCCACCTAGGATCAGCACATCTGGATCCTCCTGAGCTCAACATTAAGGAGGTAATTTTATAATAGTGTTTTAAACATGACATAATCTAATGTACTGAAAGAGATCAAACTGTCAACAGGAGTGGAGTGGTATAGATGGTAGAGATATAGATATAGATTTCAGATTTCCTAATTTTTTCTTCAAAATAGGGTTGCCCCGGCCTCTGCATCCAAATGATGCACCCACCCTTTTATTGCAATGTTTTAGACTCCATTTAAGGTTTAGAAAATCATGGGTTGCTCAAAGTGGTGACATGAATCAACCAACATATTTCCTTTTAATCTGCTGATTGATTTAATGCATGGCAAATCGCAGAAGCAAGTGACTGCTCATGTCCCTGCCAAGCAGCATTGTAGCACAGATGTCCAGAGTTCCAGTGATGCAAACGTTTGTAGGAACAAAACAGAAGGATGTGGCACTGGGGAAGCTAAGATTAGGCGTCTTCAAAAGGACTTGGATGTGGCCACTTGGCGGAACAAAGAAATGAACCGAGGATGGAATTCTACAATTCAAGATGGCCTACATGCTGTTGCTGATCTGCAGAAGCTAGTGGCTGGCAACTTGGTTACCGCTTTGGCTGATGTAGATGTCCATGAGATCAAGTGGACGATCTTGGAACAGGTGAAAGCACGAGCAAAAACTCTGCACTCATCTTTGTAGGTAGATGATTTTCAAAGGGTGATGCAAGAGCCGCTATATGAATAGATTGTTGTTTCAGTTGATGATGTCCCTGGTTCTTTTGTTTACTTATGTGCTGGTAGTACTTAGGGGAACTAGCTTGTACAAGTAATTTTTTTTCGATAAAGTTGTACAAGTAAATGGCACATGCTTCGCATGTTTGACCAATTAAGTTAAAAAGCTTCACAAAATCCTGCTATCATGTAGGCGGGCTTGCATTCGCTTTCAACCCAAGTGGCTGTTGACTGCAATCTGTAATATGTACCCCTCTGTTGCACTTAATGGTATCCAAGCCCTTGGGCCCCCCTCCTTTGTTAAAAAAAGATCGAATTCTTATTGCATCGAAGTTGTTTCACTAAAAAAAAGAGCTCTCACGTGCAAGGCACGTGCAATTTACTAGTATATACTACTAGTAGAGATGGTACACCTAGACATTAGAGATTTGTTTGTTTTAAAGATATTTTTAATTGTGTACAAGATGGAAAATATAACTTTAGCAAATTCCTAGTATTTTTCATGGTCGATGTAAAAAAAAGTATTTTTCATGGTTGATGTAAAAAAACAAGTTTTTTTCATGGTCGATGTAAAAAAAGAGAGAAAACATGTCTCATAAAAAGCCTTATGGTTAGCACAATTTTTTTTATGGAGTAACTCTTTTTTACATAGCCCAAATTACTATTCGATTTTCCATTGAAATATTTTATGTGTATATAGCAAGCGAAGAAGTACACATGCATTTTTCGTTTTATTCTTTATTGACATTTCAAAATGTATAGAAGATGAATTTCGAAATAAAGAGATCATATGCACCCAAGAACCAACAAGCATATCCCCTTGACCCGGAACCTACTCAGGGCCCTTTTGTTGTGCCTTTTTTTGGCTTTTTGGCTTTTGGATTTTGGAAGCCAAAAGAAAAGATCCTTTTGTTTTTGGCTTCCAAAATCCAAAAGCCAAAAAAGCACCTATTTAGGTGCTTTCTTTTGGCTTTTGCCAAAGCCAAAAAGCCAAAAAAAAGCCACAACAAAAGGGCCCTCAGCTTCAGACCTGGGATTTCGTAGGCTAGGGTTCCACAGTTTTCCACCAACCAGTAATAATTTCAACTCTGCCCCAAAATTCCCGCCGAAATCCCCCCCGCTTCCAAAATTCAAAGCGATGTGAAATAAGTACAGTGCCGATCTTATCCCCCCGGACCGCTCAATTTAGACCTATCACCGGCGGCGCCGAACCCTGCATTTCTCTCTCACGCTTCCACCTTGCATGACCCACCGGATCATCTCACACGCCGGCGCCGGCCCACTGTCCCACTCCCACACCAGCACTACTGCCTTCTCATCGGCCACCGTAGTGACCGACGACGTTCCACCGTCTCCCTTGCTTTTTAGCAAGCCGGAGTAGCTTCCACCTCCCCCACCCCCACCGACGACCACTGTACCATACGAGCTCCTCCGTAGCCGACTTCCACCGCCGCCTTGTCAGTGACATTCACCATCGCCGGGTTCTCGGATCTTAATCCCCGACTCCTTCCGTCCACCGGACTGGAGAGATGGGTACACAAAGCGCCTCCATGGTCCACGGCAGGAAACCAAAGCGTACACGCGCCCACTCCAAAGATGGTTGATATGGCCGCTTTCGTTATGCAGGTGATTTCGAAAAGTATTTTTTTTGCTTACTTGCACCGCCATCTCATTAGCATTTTTTTTTGTAATGCATGCTAGATATTATTGCACTACAGAATGAATTAAAAGAGAAACGGAGACGGAAGATATGTAGCAGATTTGCAAGCCGTGTGGGCACAAACATCTGTAACGCTATTGCCTCTAGTGCAAACCTGAACAAAATCGGAGAAGAACCCTTTCCCCTCCCCAAAGATAAAGAACAATGTTATGATTCACAATTTGATCCTGCTGAGCCTCTTGGAGAGCTGACTCAGGAAGATGCCTTGCCTGACCATTCTCCTCAACCCCACTAGGTGATTTTTGTTTTTTTACTTTGAGATATCTGTTGCAACTTCCATGTGTTGTATACTTGTATCCTGAATCCCACCAAACATGTTCACATGCCACCTCTAGGTCTCCTTAACGCATCATATATTTGTTTCAGCATGCACGTCATCCTTTACTGTTCTTCATTCTATTCCATTTGCATATCATCATATATGGCACTTCTGTAGACTGAAATATCGTTTATGTGTGCTAGGAATCTGCAGCTTCAAGTAAGAATTTCGCAGGAACCACCAATGAGAGGATGACCTTTCATCAGGCACCTGAATCGGTGATAGAACAGCTGCAACCAAAAAAGAAATCTGCTTCTGCTACTAGACAGTCTCAGCGATTCATGGCACTAGTTGAAGAAAATAACGCAAATGCCAAGAGTACTGAAATAAAAAAACGTGGTGAACACCCCAAGCGGTTGAATCAGCCACCTGTTACCAATCCAGTCAACCAGCGACAATCGGCAGCAGAACCAGTTTCCACAGCAACTTCTCAGCCACAATTGGCAGCAGAACCAGTTTCCACAAAGAACTTCTCAAGAACAATTGGCAAGTGAACCAGTTTCACGGCAACTTCTCAACCACAATTGGCAGCAGAACCAGTTTCACGGCAACTTCTCAGCCAAAATTGGGATCGAAGTAGCTGTGGTAGGAAATATCGCCCAAGGACACACTTTGTACCAGTCCCAGCTAACACAACCACAACTGGCCAAACACTGCTAGCACAACATCAACAAACTGTTGATGATCTCCCACTGACCCATATTAGTCCCGCCAATCCTGCCATAGACAACTCCCCTGAGTATGAGCCCCACACCGAAGAAGGTACATTTTCCAATGCTTATAGTTTCATTCTCCGTTATAAAGTTATACTTTATAGATAAATATGTATATATAAAAAAAATATCTACCTTCATAGCTTGATGTAATGCTTAACTTTGTAGTTGCACCACGATCAAGAAAAACGAGGGGCCCAACAGTAGGGAAAATGTTCGTAGCTAAGCTTGCTGGGATGGAATCAAGATTTCGCCTTTCATCTATCGTAGGTGGCAGAAGGCCACTGGACCCAGAAGAATCTTGTAAATTAGCATCGGATGTAGGAATTTTCGTCAGGAATGAAATTCCTATCTTCCCAACATGGAAAGAGCACGTAGACACCTCTGCGCATTTTGAAAAATTAGTGCACAGGTTACACGTAAGTCATCTTTCTCTTGGTAATGTTACTCATACTAGTATACCACATTGGCACGTCCCGTTCCTTCTAGCTTGTTGTTGCCTCTATGTATATCGCACTAACGGTTTATATTGTTGTGAACAGTTAAGGTTCGAGTTCGATGATGACCAAGAGGAAGTAAAGCATGTTCTCAACAGTCTATTCTCGATCATACTGCGCCGATATCGCAGCAGGCTAAAGAAGAAATACTTCACCGGAAAGATTACTCGAGTGTTCCAACTACATCTCATCTTAATAAAATGAATGACAAACAGTTGGGAGATCTTGTGAAGCACTGGTCTGATCCAAAGAATATGGTATGATTTGTAAGACTGATACCAGATCACATCTTGGATTCTTATTTATAGCAGTGTCTCACTAGTCTCCTTTTTGCAGAATTTGGCTAAACAGAATCAGAAAAACCGCGGTAAACTACTTTTACCTAGCCGTACGGGATCTCGTAACCTTATAGTGCACATTCAGCAAAAAGTAAGGACATGTTGTTTTATACTGCTATTTAGAAATATTTTAGTAAAAGATCATGCAGAGTATATACGCTAGTGTGCAGCTTATATTATGATCCTCCATTTCAACCGCGTTATTCGATTTATAAATGGTAGTACTAAAATGCAGATGTTACATAATGCAAGTAAAAGGGAACCAAACAAAGAGATGACTCTGCCAGAGATTTTTGAAGCATGCCAGAAGAACAAACTTGAAGTGATTGGAGAAGTCGCACAGAGTGTTCTTGTAAGTCTTCTCTAAGATTAAAATTTTGTGACGACTCACATCCCAACTTGTAGGAGTAGTAAAGTACATGTCAATATGATATTATAGATGTTTATTAAAATTCATGTGATGTGAATCAGACATGCCAAACTGTAGGAATAAAAGTAGGTCATACACATGATAAATCTACTATCAGCAAGTTTCTCTGTAGTAACTATCATGTTTACACATGTGTACGAACCGAATTTTTTGCAGGAAGATATGAAATTAGAGATGGCAAAACCTGGTAAAAACGGTCTTGAAAAAACCGATGAAGAATGTGTGAAGGCATTTTCCATGGAAATAAAAAAGAAAGGCATTGCCAAAAACACTTTCTTACGGAATGCTGGACTGGTGAAGTGCAAGTCCATGTCCAAGTCAAAGTATTTGCATGCTCAAGTTCTAGAGGAGCAACTCCAAGTAGAACGAGCTGCATCAGCTGCGCTAAGACTAGAAGTCGACAATTTTAGAACGATAGCAGCACAGAAGGAGGCCCTACTGGAGCAGGTTAGGAATGCTAGTAAGTAGTAAGAAGAGTATCTGCTAGATAATTGGAGATGAACGGGGACAGTGATGTGTCGATATCTTGGTCTTGTAAAATGGTTCCTTAGTCTGAGCATATTTCGTAGGTGCATTTATCTGCAATTGCTATGATCTTGGTGGTCGTTTCCTTGTTGTGATGTGGATTTTTTTTGAACCGGAACCCTGCTGATTGTTAATATTATAAGTGGATTACCTAGCCCTTTCCATCCGTTCTGACTTGTGGTTCCGTTGGCTTGTGGATGAAGCTTGACATGGTAATATGGTATCAGAGCCCATAGTCTCAAGTTCGAGTCATCGCTTTCGCAAACCTTCTCTTCTCTTCTCCCGGTCTAGCCCTTTCTGTCAGTTTGGACTTTTTGTTGCGTTGGCTATGTTGAGATATATAAAGTGGATTGCCTAGCCCTTTCCATCAGTTCGGACTTTTGGTCGCGTTGGCTAGTGCATTAAAGATTGACACTGATGATTTTCTGTGATCCATTGATTTCCAGCTTTCTACATATAGCCCAGGTCTAGAAGCTTGTCAACTGGTCTGGTTCATTCATCGCTGTATTGAGGGAAATGAATGGAACAGTGGCTTCTCCTTTGTGTTGTGCTGCAACTCAACAGCTGTTCCTGCTTCTGTAGAGGCGAGTTGTGAACAGAGATACTTATGTATGCTACCAAATTTCGACTCCATATAATCAATAGCTTAACAACCGTCTAATTCAAAATCTCAACACTGTAGCATTTACCTCCTGCCTATCGAATACAATTATTTCACACACTGAAATATTTTGTACGCGTTTTGAATTGGAGAACATGGGAACCGACTTTGGTTCTGATTATGACTTGATGTGACCCTAGGCCCTGGATTCCTGAGCAGAACGTATGTGTTAAAACAAAGAGATTACAAAGTGCTAATTCCCTTTTTTTGTAAGTCCTGGTGGCATTGACACTCCTTTCTTACTTGCTATTTTTTTTTGGTGTTTATATATAATAGAGAATTACCAGCTTATTGTCGAACCCGTTAGATTTTGGGCAATGATTGTTAAGTGGCTGCTTCCTAATTAAAGTTTATGATGTCATGTAGATGGATTTATGAAAGATGCAGCGGGTCGTTCTTCAGATCATCTACATGGGATTCCCATCTACATGTATGTTCATGGTTTCATGGAGTACTTCAGCTCATAGGAGCCACATACGATCCTGCAATATTTGCATTTTTTTTGACCTTGCACGATATGCATTCAATGTATCGCCAAGGCGCGTCTGTGAGAACTCTTCGTCAGACTCGTTTTGGCGCGCGCAGTTCCCGAGCGAATCAAATGAATTTTGACCGTTCTCTTAAAAAAGGGAACTTTGACCGTTGGATCAAGCGTTGGAGAACTGATGTGCCAACGGCCAATAATTGTTTGTGCATCATGGTGATGGCTTATCTGATTTCAAAAACTGAGATTTTTTTTATATATAGTGGATAGGTGGACAGATATAGATATAGATAGATAGATACAGATATAGCTTCGACTGTAGCCACACTCAAACTCAAAATCAGTTGAGCTGCAAAACCACTAGCCAATTAACTCCAAAATATTTCAGAGGCATTTTTGAATTGCAGTTCGGAGGACATGGGAGTAACTGATTTTGTTTGTGATAATGGCTTGATATGACCGCTGGGAATAAATGCCTGAGCAGAGCTACTTCGCATGGTCTACCATTTTTATATTAGACTAGTCATAGTGGTAAGTACTACCTCCGTCCCAAGGAATAAGGCCCACGCGTATTCCAAGACGAACTTTGACAATAAAAATTGAGCAACACAATCTTGATTATATTATACTCTGTATGTAATTAGTATCGTTGGATTCGTATTGAAAAGCACTTTCTAATGATGCTAATTTTCAACGTGATGATGACTTGATGTGACATTTGGCCGTACTAGTACGGTCTCATATTTTTGTATTACTTGCACTGTAGCCAAATTCGAAATCTCATTCCAGCGGCAAAACTTCCCGCCCGAAAAATACAAATATTTCACACGCTTCTAACTTCCTATTCTACCCTCGTAAAGATGACAACAATGTGCATGTATAAGTCGGTTGGTGGGGGGTCTACCCGTCATTTGTTTCGATCACCACCTCCCTAGCCCCGGAAACTAACCGAAAAAATTTCATTTCCCTCAGTCTCTCCTCTGAGACCACACCCACCGGAACTTCCCAAGTCGCTCTCTCTCCCACCTCCACGACCACCGCACCGGAACATCCCCGCCGGACTTCCCTGGCCTACCCGAGGCCTCGCGATCCTCGTCATCCGGCTGCCTGCCGGAGCCGCTTCATCGACGCCGTCATCAACCGGACCGGATCATCCCCGCCGAACCTCGAAACCATATGCTCATCCAGCAGTCTATCGCAGTCGCTTCAGCTGCGGTATCGTCCACCCCACCGGAGCCGCTGATGGCGTGTAATACACACGTTCGTTGGGAACCCCAAGAGGAAGGTATGATGCGCACAGCAGCAAGTTTTCCCTCAGTAAGAAACCAAGGTTTATCGAACCAGTAGGAGCCAAGAAGCACGTCGAAGGTTGATGGCGGCGGGATGTAGTGCGGCGCAACACCAGGGATTCCGGCGCCAACGTGGAACCTGCACAACACAACCAAAGTACTTTGCCCCAACGAAACAGTGAGGTTGTCAATCTCACCGGCTTGTCAGAACAAAGGATTAGATGTATAGTGTGGATGATGATTGTTTGCGAAGAACGGTAAAGAACAAGTATTGGCAAAGAGATTGTATTCAATGTAAAAGAATAGGACCGGGGTCCACAGTTCACTAGAGGTGTCTCTCCCATAAGATAAATAGCATGTTGGGTGAACAAATTACAGTCGGGCAATTGACAAATAGAGAGGGCATGACCATGCACATACATGATATGATGAGTATAGTGAGATTTAATTGGGCATTACGACAAAGTACATAGACCGCTATCCAGCATGCATCTATGCCTAAAAAGTCCACCTTCAGGTTATCATCCGAACCCCTTCCAGTATTAAGTTGCAAACAACAGACAATTGCATTAAGTATGGTGCGTAATGTAATCAATAACTACATCCTCGGACATAGCATCAATGTTTTATCCCTAGTGGCAACAGCACATCCACAACCTTAGAACTTTCTGTCACATCGTCCCATTTAATGGAGGCATGAACCCACTATCGAGCATAAATACTCCCTCTTGGAGTTAAGAGCAAAAACTTGGCTAGAGCCTCTACTAATAACGGAGAGCATGCAAGATCATAAACAACACATAGGTAATAGATTGATAATCAACATAACATAGTATTCTCTATCCATCGGATCCCGACAAACACAACATATAGTATTACAGATAGATGATCTTGATCATGTTAGGCAGCTCACAAGATCCGACAATGAAGCACATAAGGAGAAGACGACCATCTAGCTACTGCCATGGACCCATAGTCCAGGGGTGAACTACTCACTCATCACTCCGGAGGCGATCATGGCGGTGAAGAGTCCTCCGGGAGATGATTCCCCTCTTCGGCAGGGTGCCGGAGGCGATCTCCTGAATTCCCCGAGATGGGATTGGCGGCGGCGGCGTCTCTGGAAGGTTTTCCGTATCGTGGCTCTCGGTACTGGGGGTTTCGCGATGAAGACTATATGTAGGCGGAAGGGCAGGTCAGGGGGCCACACGAGGGCCCCACACAACAGGCCGGCGTGGCCAAGGCTTGGGCCGCGCCGCCCTAGTGTGGCGCCACCTCGTGGCCCCACTTCGTAAGTCCTCCGGTCTTCTGGAAGCTTCGTGGAAAAATAGGCCCCTGGGCGTTGATTTCGTCCAATTCCGAGAATATTTCCTTACTAGGATTTCTGAAACCAAAAACAGCAGAAAACAAAGAATCGGCTCTTCGGCATCTCGTTAATAGGTTAGTGCCGGAAAATGCATAAATATGACATAAAGTATGCATAAAACATGTAGATATCATCAATAATGTGGCATGGAACATAAGAAATTATCGATACGTCGGAGACGTATCAGCATCCCCAAGCTTAGTTCCTGCTCGTCCAGCAGTAAACGATAACAAAGATAATTTCTGGAGTGACATGCCATCATAACCTTGATCATACTATTGTAAGCATATGTAATGAATGCAGCGATCAAAACAATGGTAATGACATGAGTAAACAAATGAATCACAAAGCAAAGACTTTTCATGAATAGTACTTTCAAGACAAGCATCAATAAGTCTTGCATAAGAGTTAACTCATAAAGCAATAAATCAAAGTAAAGGTATTGAAGCAACACAAAGGAATATTGAGTTTCAGCGGTTGCTTTCAACTTATAACATGTATATCTCATGGATATTGTCAATGTAAAGTAATATAACAAGTGCAATATGCAAGTATGTAGGAATCAATGCACAGTTCACACAAGTGTTTGCTTCTTGAGGTGGAAAGAGATAGGTGAACTGACTCAATATAAAAGTAAAAGAAAGGCCCTTCACAGAGGGAAGCATTGATTGCTATATTTGTGCTAGAGCTTTGGTTTTGAAAACAAGAAACAATTTTGTCAACGGTACTAATAAAGCATATGTGTTATGTAAATTATATCTTACAAGTTGCAAGCCTCATGCATAGTGTACTAATAGTGCCCGCACCTTGTCCTAATTAGCTTGGATTACCGGGATTATCATCGCAATACACATGTTTTAACCAAGTGTCACAAAGGGGTACCTCTATGCCGCCTGTACAAAGGTCTAAGGAGAAAGCTCGCATTTGGATTTCTCGCTTTTGATTATTCTCAACTTAGACATCCATACCGGGATAACATAGACAACAGATAATGGACTCCTCTTTAATGCATAAGCATGTAGCAACAATTAATGTTCTCATATGAGATTGAGGATGTATGTCCAAAACTGAAACTTCCACCATGATTCATGGCTTTAGTTAGCGGCCCAATGTTCTTCTCTAACATTATGCATGCTCTAACCATTAAATGAGTGGTAAATCTCCCTTACTTCAGACAAGACGGACATGCATAGCAACTCACATGATATTCAACAAAGAGTAGTTGATGGCGTCCCCAGGAACATGGTTATCGCACAACAAACAACTTAATAAGAGATAAAGTGCATAAGTACATATTCAATACCACAATAGTTTTTAAGCTATTTGTCCCATGAGCTATATATTGCAAAGGTAAAGAATGGAAATTTTAAAGGTAGCACTCAAGGAATTTACTTTGGAATGACGGAGAAATACCATGTAGTAGGTAGGTATGGTGGACACAAATGGCATAGTGGTTGGCTCAAGGATTTTGGATGCATGAGAAGTATTGATGACTGTGATACTTAACTATTATGCCTCGCAACAACAATTTCCTGGGATTGCGATGTATGACATAATAGGCATCCGGACTTAAAAATCCGGGTGTTGACAAGTATTCCCTCTCGATACAAGGTTTAGGCTAGCAAAGTTATTTGAAACAAACACAAGGATGAACCGGTGCAGCAAAACTTACATAAAAGACATATTGTAAACATTATAAGACTCTACACCGTCTTCCTTGTTGTTCAAAACTCAATACTAGAAATTATCTAGACTTTAGAGAGACCAATTATGCAAACCAAATTTTAGCAAGCTCTATGTATTTCTTCATTAATAGGTGCAAAGTATATGATGCAAGAGCTTAAACATGAGCACAACAATTGCCAAGTATCAAATTATTCAAGACATTTTAGAATTACTACATGTAGCATTTCCCGATTCCAACCATATAACAATTTAACGAAGAAGATTCAACCTTCGCCATGAATACTATGAGTAAAGCCTAAGGACATATTTGTCCATATGCAACAGCGGAGCGTGTCTCTCTCCCACACAATGAATGCTAGGATCCATTTTATTCAAACAAAAACAAAAACAAAAACAAACCGACGCTCCAAGCAAAGCACATAAGATGTGATGGAATAAAAATATAGTTTCAGGGGAGGAACCTGATAATGTTGTCGATGAAGAAGGGGATGCCTTGGGCATCCCCAAGCTTAGACGCTTGAGTCTTCTTAAAATATGCAGGGGTGAACCACCGGGGCATCCCCTAAGCTTAGAGCTTTCACTCTCCTTGATCATATTGTATCATCTCCCTCTCTTGATCCTTGAAAACTTCCTCCACACCAAACTCGAAACAACTCATTAGAGGGTTAGTGCACAATAAAAATTTACATGTTCAGAGGTGACATAATCATTCTTAACACTTCTGGACATTGCACAAAGCTACTGGACATTAATGGAACAAAGAAATTCATCCAACATAGCAAAAGAGGCAATGCGAAATAAAAAGCAGAATCTGTCAAAACAGAACAGTTCGTAAAGATGAATTTTAAAGTGACACCAGACTTGCTCAGATGAAAATGCCCAAATTGAATGAAAGTTGCGTACATATCTGAGGATCACGCACGTAAATTGGCAGATGTTTTCGATTTTTCTACAGGGAATTCTGCCCAGATTCGTGACAGCAAGAAATCTGTTTCTGCGCAGTAATCCAAATCTAGTATTGACTTTACTATCAAAGACTTTACTTGGCACAACAATGCAATAAAATAAAGATAAGGAGAGGTTGCTACAGTAGTAACAACTTCCAAGACTCAAATATAAAACAAAATTGCTGTAGTAAAATAAAAACATGGGTTATCTCCCAAGAAGTTCTTTCTTTATAGCCATTAAGATGGGCTCAGCAATTTTAATGATGCTCGCGCTAGAAATAAGAGTTGTAGCAAAAGAGAGCATCAAGAAGCAAATTAGAAACACTTTTAAGTCTAACACACTTCCTATGAAAAGGAATCTTGTAAATAAATAAGTCATGTAAGCATAATGCAACAAGCATAAAAAGGAAACACAAGTGCAACTTCAAGATTCTCAACATAAAGAGGGGAAACTTAATATTATTAAGATGCATATAACCATGTTTCCCGCTCTCATAATAACTTTCAGTAGCATCATGAACAAACTCAACAATATAACTATCAAATGAAACATTCTTATCATGAGATATATGCATAAAATTATTACTCTCCACATAAGCATAATCAATTTTATTAGTTGTAGTGGGAGCAAATTCAACAAAGTAACTATCATTATTATTCTCATCAAGTGTAGGAGGCATAGTATAATCATAATAAAAATTACTCTCCATAGTAGGCGACACCAAAAGACCACTATCATTATAATCATCATAAATAGGAGGCAAAGTATCATCAAAGAAAATTTTCTCCTCCATGCTTGGGGGACTAAAAATATCATGTTCATCAAAACCAGCTTCCCCAAGCTTAGAATTTTCCATAGCAATAGCAACAATGGTGTTCAAAGAATTCATACTAATAACATTGCCATTAGCATGCATATAAAGTTCCATAGGTTTTTTAATTTTCTCTTCAAACACCTCATGTCCTAACTCAAGATAAATACTATAAAGATCTCTAATATTTTGGTTGTTTTCCATTAAGCCTAACTAGTGAAATCACACTGCTTAGTATTCTCAGGAGTACCCATTTTAACAGTAGTAAATAAAGCAAACTAAATAAAGTAAATGCAAGTAACTAATTTTTTTGTGTTTTGATATAATGCAGCAAACAAGAAAGTAAATAAAATGAAGCAAGACAAAAACAAAGTAAAGAGATTGGATTGTGGAGACTCCCCGTGCAGCGTGTCTTGATCTCCCCGGCAACGGCGCTAGAAAAAGAGCTTGATGGTGTGTAATACACACGATCGTTGGGAACCCCAAGAGGAAGGTATGATGCGCACAGCAGCAAGTTTTCCCTCAGTAAGAAACCAAGGTTTATCGAACCAGTAGGAGCCAAGAAGCACGTCGAAGGTTGATGGCGGCGGGATGTAGTGCGGCGCAACACCAGGGATTCCGGCGCCAACGTGGAACCTGCACAACACAACCAAAGTACTTTGCCCAACGAAACAGTGAGGTTGTCAATCTCACCGGCTTGCTGTAACAAAGGATTAGATGTATAGTGTGGATGATGATTGTTTGCGAAGAACAGTAAAGAACAAGTATTGCAGTAGATTGTATTCAATGTAAAAGAATAGGACCGGGGTCCACAGTTCACTAGAGGTGTCTCTCCCATAAGATAAATAGCATGTTGGATGAACAAATTACAGTCGGGCAATTGACAAATAGAGAGGGCATGACCATGCACATACATGATATGATGAGTATAGTGAGATTTAATTGGGCATTACGACAAAGTACATAGACCGCTATCCAGCATGCATCTATGCCTAAAAAGTCCACCTTCAGGTTATCATCCGAACCCCTTCCAGTATTAAGTTGCAAACAACAGACAATTGCATTAAGTATGGTGCGTAATGTAATCAATAACTACATCCTCGGACCTAGCATCAATGTTTTATCCCTAGTGGCAACAGCACATCCACAACCTTAGAACTTTCTCACATCGTCCTGCATTTAATGGAGGCATGAACCCACTATCGAGCATAAATACTCCCTCTTGGAGTTAAGAGAAAAAACTTGGCCAGAGCCTCTACTAATAACGGAGAGCATGCAAGATCATAAACAACACATAGGCAATAGATTGATAATCAACATAACATAGTATTCTCTATCCATCGGATCCCGACAAACACAACATATAGCATTACAGATAGATGATCTTGATCATGTTAGGCAGCTCACAAGATCCGACAATGAAGCACATAAGGAGAAGACGACCATCTAGCTACTGCTATGGACCCATAGTCCAGGGGTGAACTACTCACTCATCACTCCGGAGGCGATCATGGCGGTGAAGAGTCCTCCGGGAGATGATTCCCCTCTCCGGCAGGGTGCCGGAGGCGATCTCCTGAATCCCCCGAGATGGGATTGGCGGCGGCATCTCTGGAAGGTTTTTCGTATCGTGGCTCTCAGTACTGGGGGTTTCGCGACGAAGACTATATGTAGGCGGAAGGGCAGGTCAGGGGGCCACACGAGGGCCCCACACAACAAGCTGGCGTGGCCAAGGCTTGGGCCGCGCCGCCCTAGTGTGGCGCCACCTCGTGGCCCCACTTCGTAAGTCCTCCGGTCTTCTGGAAGCTTCGTGGAAAAATAGGCCCCTGGGCGTTGATTTCGTCCAATTCCGAGAATATTTCCTTGCTAGGATTTCTGAAACCAAAAACAGCAAAAACAAAGAATCGGCTCTTCGGCATCTCGTTAATAGGTTAGTGCCGGAAAATGCATAAATATGACATAAAGTATGCATAAAACATGTAGATATCATCAATAATGTGGCATGGAACATAAGAAATTATCGATACGCCGGAGACGTATCAGCCGCTTCGCCGGATCCGTCGTCCACCGCATCGGATCTTGCTCACCGACACCGCTGTGCGTGAACCGGATCTGCTTCACCGGCGCCGTGCATGATCTAAACTCTTCTACTGTCGCTTTTCTATTGCTTGCCTGCAAGTTCTTGTTTAATCTTGCGGGAACCTGTTTGTGCTAACGACGCGCCATTACATTTTTGCAGATGAGATGAGTAACCATGAAGTGTAATAGCCGTCTCTCCAACCCCAAGTAGCACATGTAGCGTACTTCATCACCAGATCTATCAACCCCAGGAAGATCTGCTGTGACTCCCAAAGAGTGCTTCTCCTAATGTAAGTCCCTTGTTTTAGCGCCATGTTCTGGGTTCAGATGCTTGTTTGTCTGAAGCTCTTTTAGTTTGTTCCTAGCTATGACCGTAACACCTTGCTATTTTCTAGTTCATTGCTAACTTTAAGCGATTGAACATTTTGGTTTGCATTCCCTGCTCTGTAGATGTAGCCATCATAACTTCTGTCTTGCTCAGTCGTTGTTACAAAAATTATAGGTATTATAGTAACATCCTGCTATTATTTAGTTCATGGCCAATTTTAAGTAATTGCACATGTTGGTTCGCATTCCCTGCTCTATAGCTTTTGGCATCGTAACTTCTATATTTGGTTTACATTGCCTGCTCTGTAGATCTATCCATCATAACTTTATCTTGCTCAGTCGTTGTTACAAAAATTATGGCCTGCTACTATGTTGTTTGTGCCAATTTTTTACTCCATGAACATGTTGGCTTGCATTCCCTGTACTACAGGTGATGCCATTGTTTTGTATCTACTTCATTGTAAGCTAACAAAGTAAGGACTTAGTTTGGCATGCTATCACTCTGCTATCTAGCCTGTAGTACAAATAAACTTGTCATACTACTAGATAATAATTTTGCGTGCCATCTTGTTCTTCAAAAGCTGCATTATTGACTTGTTTCTCTGACTTGGCATGACGCTCACATATGGAATGCTGAACATATTGGTTTGCATTCCCTCTTATACAAGTTCACAGTGATCCCACTATATTCTCGTATCCGGTCCATCCTAAGCTCCAAAGATTAACTATCCTCTATGTGTTGCTCATTACAAGTTTATATCCCGAAACATCTTGATTTGCATCCCCTTCACTATAAGTTCAGGAGTATTATTTAGTTCACGGCCAAAATGAAGTAATTGCACTTGGCACATGTTGGTTCACATTCCCTCCTCTTTAGCTTTTGCCATCGTAACTTCTATTTTTGGTTTACATTCCCTGCTCTGTAGATGTAGCCATCATAACTTCATCTTGCTCAGTCGTTGTTACAAAATTTATAGCTCGCTACTATGTTGTTCATGCCAATTTTGTACTCCCCGAACATGTTGGTTTGCATGGGACTCGACGGTAGTAAGTCTCATTGCTTCATTCTAAAATGCTCTGTTATATTGGCTGTTGGTATGCGGCATGCACTCTTTGTTTGCTTATTGTGCGCATTACAATGATCTTGTTATAACGATGAAATGATGAGTTCCAAATTCTTTGGCAAACAATATTGTAGTGTCTTTGCCTTTCCATTGTTGCTGTCTTAACTTGTAATGTCTTTGTTTCAGATATATGTGCTGCATGGACAACTTAAAAGATTGCCGGATCGCTTCATTGTATTGCTAGGTTTAATTACCATTCAATTTCTCTGGGTTCTGTAATATTCAAAGCCTTGCAAATTGATGTAATATTTAGTTAGTTTTTATAGTTCTTTCGCGCATTTTTTCTTTGGTGCTTGTGGTAAGTGAGGCTATCCGACGTAAATCAATGCTGCGTAAATATTCTCAGTATCTAAATCACGAATTCCCATCCCTTAAACGGCCCAATTAAGCGAAATCACATATGTGCCGGCCCGCAAAATCCTAAAGCGCCTATTATGCCGGCATATAAACAACAACTAAACGGGCTGGCCCACTTACTTATTGGGCCAGCCCGCTTGATTTACGGTGGACCCCACACTCTAATTGGGCCGGCCCACTTGCTTTAAGGTGGACCCCACCCACTACTGGGCCGGCCCACTAACTAGTTGGGCTAGCCCAATTGCTTTTGTGGTGGACCCCACATACTAAATGGGCCGGCCCTTTAACAGGAAAGTGGGACCCACCTGTGTTTTTAGCCCGGCCCACTATCTTGTTGGGCCGGCCCACTTGCTATATGGTGGACCCTACATACTAAATGGGCCGGCCCTTTAACAGGAAAGTGGGACCCACTTGTGTTTTTAGCCCGGCCCACTATCTTGTTGGGCCGGCCCACTTGCTACATGGTGGACCCCACATACTAAATGGGCCGGCCCTTTAAGAGGAATGTGGGACCCACCTGAGTTTTTGGCCCGGCCCACTAGCGTGTTGGGCCGGCCCACTTGCTATATGGTGGACCCCACATACTAAATGGGCCGACCCTTTAACTGGAAAGTGGGACCCACCTTTGCTTTTGGCCCGGCCCACTATCTTGTTGGGCCGGCCCACTTGCTATATGGTGGACCCCACATACTAAATGGGCCGGCCCTTTAAATGGAAAGTGGGACCCACCTGTGTTTTTGGCCCGGCCCACTATCTTGTTGGGCCGGCCCACTTGCTATATGGTGGACCCCACATACTAAATGGGCTGGCCCATTAACAGGAAAGTGGGACCCACTTGTGCTTTTGGCCCGTCCCACTGGCTTGTTGGGCCGGCCCATTTGATCTAATATGGACCCCACGTACTAAATGGGCCGGCCCGATAGCAGGAAAGTGGGACCCACATGCTAATCGAGCCGGCCCAATAACTTCTTGGGCCGGCCCACTTGCTTTAAGGTGGACCCCACTTGGTAAATGGGCCGGCCCGATACCAGGAAAGTGGGTCCCACATGTCTTGTGGGCCGGCCCTTTTGCCTGTTGACCGGTCAAACGAGTGCATTCGGCCCGGCCCACATGCTTAGTGGGCCGGCCCATTAATGTTTTGACCAGTCAACCTTAGAGGTTAGGCCCGGCCTACGTAATTCAATGGACCAAATTTCGGCTATATAGTTGACCGGTCAAACTAAGTCACTGCCCGGCCCGCAAACTTAATGGGCCGGCCCGCTTAAGACGTGGCAGGCCTCGTGTGGGCCTACCATCTACCACGGGTTTCGCCGGTTAACGCCGTTAATCGCCGATTAACGGAGTCTGCCACGTGTCAGTTTGCATGACGTCAGCAGTCAACGGGCTCCCGGAAACACTTGGGCAACGGTCCGATTTTCCGTGGCGGAAGGGCGCCCAAGCGCGACGGACCGAAAAAAACGTCGTAGGACTTTGCCTGACGCAGTTTCCACAACAGAACCCATATCGTCGGGTTAGGCCCATAGGCGACGAAAAATACCCCTTAGCGGATGATTTTGAGACGTTGTCTATCAGAACTTTTCTTGTAGTGGTCATCACCGTGATCGACATGGTGAAGTTGTCGTAGTCGTCGCCGAGGTCGGCGAGGATGTAGGAGACGATCTCGTCATCTCTGAGGGGACAGCCGATGGACGCCATAGTGTTGGCCACCTTTTTCATGTGAAGGAAGTAGTCAGACATGGACATCTCTCGTTTCTTGGGCTTGACTAGCGAGGAGCGAAGTTGCATGATCTTCGCATTGGACCGAGATGCAAACATCCGGTCCAGCACAAACCACACCTGTGCTGATGTCTTGAGGAAGAGGACGTGCCCGAGGACCGCTAGAGTGAGGGAGCCGAGCAGGGCACTCAACACTTGTTGATCCTGGCGAAACCAGGTGGTGTACTCAGGGTTATCGATCTACAGAGCCAAACAGATCGTGGCTAGCTGTAAAAGGCAGGGAGATCTTGGGCTTGCCAAAGCAGGAAGTTGTCTTGGTCGAGTTTAATGGTGATGACGGCAGCTAGAGCAGCGGTGATGTTGAAGGAAGAGGATGGCAGGGTTGCGGGAGCCATGGCTGTTTAGGAGCGGGTGCTCTGATACCATATAAGATGTAGAGAGAGGGATATATTGGGCCATACCTCAAAGGGTAGGCGATACTCTATTTATATACAGCACCAAGCGCTAGGGTTTATAGATTACGAGTTGTTACACACGGTTAAGATATCAACAAACTAGGGAGCTATCTACTCACTGTTAGCTAGAGAGATGAGGATCGTATGCCTCTCCTGTCACAACTGACTTCGTTTAACACACACCCCCAATGGTAGCGGCAGGTTGTGTCCAGCGTCAGGCGCTCGAGGATGTGAACCGTGAGTTCAACTAGGCTCTTGTCTGCACTGAAGCCTATGATCGTCACCTGCCCGAGGCGGCTAAGCCGGCAGTCCAGCTTCTGCCTCGGGTATTCATCGTCGCCTCCAACAACATCATCGTGTATCATGGCTTCTTGCCCTACCTAGATGTACATAAACATTAATGCCATTCTTCTGATAACCAAGGGTATTAATACCCTAGATAGCACCTAGAGGTAGGTAGAGTGACTTACATGAAGGACGAAAGAATCCAAGGTAGGATAAGCATCAAGAAAAGAAACTAGAGAGAAAACATCATAGCTTGGGGAGAAGCCCACTATTGGTTTGAGGAGTCCAATCTGGGGTCCTGAAGAATGACAAATCCCAAGATTAGTCATGTTGTTGCAACTTTTTATGATCGTGAACACCAGACACTCTGCTTTTGCATTATATTAGAGGGAAATCCATTACAGAATGGTGACACAAGTGTGCAAAGAACAAACAATACAGAGATTACACTGCACCAAAGGTGTCAAGCTACATGACTGGCTTTGCCAAGCTTAGCAATTCAATGTCAGCATGAACCAAGACTGCCACTCCAATGGCCGTTGCATCCTTGCTCTGGAAGATCCTCCTTCCCCTCTCTTCCAAAATATTTCAGATAACATAAACTGCAATGGAAATCTCTTGAATTCTCTGAGATTTGCTGCCACTTTGTCTTGAAAGTTTCCAACAAGAGTAGACATTCGTTTCCAAATGGAGCATAATAAGGCACCAGGACCCGATGGTTTTTCGGCTGAGTTCTATCAGAATTTCTAGGAACTTATTAAGAATGACTTGATGGATCTATTTCCTGAGCTCCATGCTGGTCAGCTAGCTCTTTCGTATCAACTTTGGGGAGATCATCCTGTTACCTAAAGTTAATGATGCGGAATTAATTCAGCAGTACATGCTAATTTATCTTCTAAATGTATGCTTTAAAATATTCACCATGGTTGCTACTATTAGACTAAATTTGATGGATGATCATATGGTGCAACCTACCCAGACTGCTTTCATGCAAGGATGATATATCCTAGATGGAGTCGTTACACTGCATAAAACAATCCATGAGTTACACCGCAAAAAGTTGAATGGGGTTATCCTTAAAATCGACTTTAAAAAAAGCCTATGATAAAGTCAAATGGTCGTTTCTACAACAAACTCTCCGGATGAAAGGTTTTTCTGAGGGCTTTAATTAATAACTTTGTTTTTGGAGGAAGTGTCACCATAAAAGTCAATGATGACATTGGTAGATACTTTCAAACAAAAAACAGTTTAAGGCAAGGTGATCCCCTATCTCCAATGTTATTTAACATTGTTGCGGATATGTTGGCAATTTTAATTGAGCGTGCTAAATTTGATGGTCAGATTGAAGGAGTAGTACCCCATTTGGTTGATGGGGATTTATCAATCCTTCAGTACGCCGATGATACAACTATTTTCATGGATCACGATCTGGAAAAAGCAACAAACCTGAAATTAATTTTATCACCATTTTAGCAGTTGTCAGGTCTCAAAATAAA
Organism: Lolium perenne; assembly: GCF_019359855.2. Classification (NCBI taxonomy): domain Eukaryota; kingdom Viridiplantae; phylum Streptophyta; class Magnoliopsida; order Poales; family Poaceae; genus Lolium; species Lolium perenne. The sequence continues at coordinate 197,958,575 of NC_067245.2, forward strand.
TTTCCATAAAAGTGAAATGTTTTATTTTGGCGAGAACCAATACGAGGCCAACCTTTATGCCGAACTATTCGGATGTGGGCTGGGTAGTTTTCCACTTAGTTATTTGGGCATTCCGGTTCATCACCGGAGGCTCACGATTACTGAATGGAAAATCATCGAGGAAAGACTACAGAAACGGCTTGGTAGTTGGAAAGGAAAGTTACTATCTCTAGGTGGAAGATTGGTACTCATAAATTCAGTACTCACGAACATGGTAATATATATGATTTGTTTTTTCCAGTTGCCCAAAGAAGTCTTGCATAGATTGGATTACTTCCGATCAAGATTCTTTTGGCAAGGAGATAGTGAGAAGAAAAAATATCGGTTAACAAAATGGAGTGTCGTTTGTCGTCTGATAGATCAAGGTGTACTTTGTGTTCATGATCTTGAGGTTAAGAACAAAGCATTGCTAGGTAAATGTCTTGCTCGGTTGTTAACTGAGGATGGTGTATGGCAGAACCTATTGCGGAGGAAGTATATTGGCTCAAAAGCAATCTCTCAGGTCATTTGGAAACCAGTGGATTCACATTTTTGGGCTGGTATTATGGCAATTAAGAATCACTTCTTCCCATATGGCTCCTTCTCCAATAGAGATGGGTCTGAGATAAGGTTCTGGGAGGATAAATGGTTGGAAGTAATCACTCTTCGAGAACAATATCCTGCCTTGTACAATATTGTGCGTCATAAATATGATACACTGAAGAAGGTGATGGAAACATCACCTCCGTCTATGACGTTCAGTCCAGTTGTTACAAGGATCAGACGAGTTCCGTTGGGGCCGGCCTTACCAAAAACGGGGTATTTTCGGTTGGGTCCATGTATAAGGCGTTATGTGAACCTATTCAGCCGGTACGTAACAATAAATCCATTTGGAAGATGAAGATACATTTGAAAACTAAGGTTTTGCATGGTACATTCGTCGGGATGTTATTCTTACTAAAGATAACCTTGCAAAACAGAATTGTACGAAATATGTTTTCTGTCACGAAGAGGAGACAACCTTTTCTTCCAGTGCCATTTCGCGAGGTCTATATGGTCAATCATTAGATAGGTTCTACCTTATACCCCAGAAAAGCATTGTAAATATTTTTGGCAATTAGCTAAACAGGGTGGATCCTAGGTTTAAGGTTCTTATCAGAGTGGGAGCGGTTGCTGTTATGTGGTCGCTTTGGCTATGTAGAAATGACAATAAAAATTCTTCTCTTATGCAGGTCATCTACCGATGTACGGCTATGTTCCGTTTAGGGTCGTCGCTGCAGCGCTTGGAGGACCGCGACCTCTTTACGGAGGTGTCTACACGGTTGGAGGAAACGGCCAAGGATTTTATTACCCAACATGTATGGCTACATAACCGCAGGATTTTGCCTCCTACGGCTTAGTTGGTCTTCACGTGGACATTCAGCTATTATGTAATTTTTTTCAGTGTGTTTGCGGATCTTGAACGACTGTGTGCATCCTAAATATGGAGAGGCTGGATGTAATGCTTAAACTTTTGAGTAATAAAGTGCCCTTTACCGAAAAAAAAAGTAGACATTCATGGCATCATTCGCCCGCTGAACCATGAGAGGGAACACACCTTGAAACTGGGACCAAACTTCACAGGCAAACGGGCAATGCAAAAGGTGAGCAGCAGTTTCCAACTCTTGATCACACAGACTGCATTTCTCATCACGAGGCCATCCTAGCCAAATTCTGTTTTGCAAGAAAAGCTAGAAGAAGAACTTCACTTTTCCTTCGGCTCTGATCGACCATACATGATTGAGCTCCGGCATTTGCACTCTAGTACAGAATTGGATGTTATAAACAGAGCTGGCCTAGTAGGATCCGTCAGTTGTGAGGTTCCAGGAGATAGTGTCTCTGGCGTCAGAAAGGTTGACCAGCTGAATTTGAGACAACAACTCAACAAACTGATCCATCTGCTCCTCAGTGTTAATCCTCTGCAAACCCCTCATGCAGTTGTTGCAACTGACACAGTTACATATCATTGTTCCACCATATATGCTTTAATGGTCCCCATTATTTGATAATTAAGATATTAGAACCAAGACATACCTCACACGACTGAGCAGGGTAAGGCTTTCAACATGTTCTGCGATGGATGGAATCCTAGCTCGAGCAGAAGAGAGAATACCAGACATGCAGAAAGACGACAAACTTACATGTTTAAGTTGTGAAGAGTTCCTGACAAAAATTTCTAACAGGGGCCTGTCATATTTAAAAGAGCAGAGATTGGGAGTATCAATCTCTATCACCTGCAGGATCTTACAATTTGTAACACTGAGGAACTTGAGCTGCTGCAGCGTGCAAGCCATTTTCAAGCAAATTATCTCTTGGCATGCCACGATCTCCAGCCGCTCCAGGGCGGAAGATTTCGAGAGCAAGTGCCCTAACCCTTCCTCTGTAATGTGTACAATAGACAGATTTAAAATTTTCAATCTTCTCAAGTGGCCAAGAGTTGACGTGGGATGAAAAGCACAACCCCAGAGGCGAAGAGACTGTACTGAACTTGCAGCTGCCCCATCATACAAAACCGAACACGGGAAGCTGTAATTTTTCTTCATGTCAAAAGGCATCTCCAAGTCAAGTTCTTTAATCCCAGACTTAATATTCATTTGGAGCCAGCTGTCCAGGTAGGAGGCTTTCATATTGCTGCAATGGAGAAGATCAAGTTTAAGTGTCTCCACCTTCACCCCATTGCCATGATGGTTTATAAGAATTTTGTCAACTTTCTTAATTACATAGGGTTTTCTTTCGTCATATTTTATGTTAGTCAACCGAAGTGTATGGTCGTTGAGTATGAGGCTGGAATAACATTTCGTCTTGCACTGGCAAGAGGGAATGTATACGATGTAAGATGTCCTGCAGAACAAGGTTGACAAGTTCAACAGTCAGACCGTGACTATTATCTGACTCCAATAAATGACCAAATCACATGTATGGCTTGTTAATGAATGATGAAGACAGTCCAATGTTTGAAGACAGTGCACCAATAGAGCCAAGTATATGTAAACTGTTATGGCGTGCTTACTGTGCAAAGCGATAGCTGATTTCTCATGAAAACATGCACGGTTACAGTTTACATGCCATCACGTTGAGAAATTAGCAAAGTGCAAGCTAGTCTGTTCATTCTTTTTTTAAAAAAATCAGCCTATATAGTTGATTCATCAGTGAAGACCCACGTACGCCGAGCCGATGCATTATCATGTATTCCTGTGCTAGCAGTTGTGAAAAAAATATTACTTGAAACTAGAATACTTCGCTGCCAGCAACACCTACCTCTGGGATATTATCAAAATCAAGTTCTTGTCTCATATCATGGGCACCTTTTGAAAGATCAGCTTGCTGGGAGTCTGGGACGTTGCGCCATTTGTTCCAGCTGATGGTGCCTTTGATCGATTATCTGCAAAAAGGGGTGCTCGTAAGTATGTCTCAGGTTTTGTTCATGCAACTCAGATTTTGCGAGAGAGGACCATGAATTCTCACGAACCGGAGATGCTTGAACAAGGAAAGATAATGTTGTGATGTACAGACGACGAAATATTCAGTCCGGTCATAAAGGAAACCCTATTCTTTTCTTCAGAAAATACAGCACGGGGATCCCCGTAGACTACTAGCCTAGTTGTGCCTCCAGTATTTAGGATTCCCAAGCTGAACCGCTCTTAGTTCCTCCCGGTAGGTAACACGGCAAATTTGCAGCACACCGGGAAACCCAAGTGGCCAAGTGGTATATAGATGCTGCCGGCTCGCCGGTAAGATTATGGATGTTTGAAACTGGTAGAGGATGGAGGAGGAATTCTGGAATTGAAGAACTAGCCAGGGCGCAATGAGATCGATTTTGGCATGATAACAGAAGATGCGTTGGAGAATGGAGAGTATACAAACTTGCGGGAGTGCGGAGCTTCCGCAGCCGATGCCGATGTGGTGTCTTGCGCATTGCGTTGGATCGCCGCTTATCGGAATAGGGATCGAGAAGACCCTGGGTGGCGATGAAGGGGCGCCATGGCGGATTGACGATCTCGCCGCGCGAGCCGGCGAAGTTAAGTAGTGATGAAGAGAGGAGTCCGGCTTCAGGACGTCGTCCGCGGGTCAAAATCCCCGCCTTCCCGAATCAACTCCAGGTATCACACTGCGCATGTGTTATTTGAGATAAAGGTTTTCAACAACCATATGCACTGCGGAAATGCAGTCTCTAGTATCACACCGCATATTTAATACTGTATGAACTAGCTGCACCTGACCTGTAGCATATAAAATGTATGAACTACCAGCTTCAGCGCCTGTCTCCAAATGTTCTATCTTTTTTTCCTTTGCGACGGTTCTTCATATATGCTTCGCTCACAAGCTTTCCCCCCTGCCCAAGCAAGAAAGAAATAGAAAGAGTTCTTCTAGCAAGTTAGCTGCATGCAACAGTTGAATTACATACTGTTCACATGTACAAAGAAGACATGCTAGCATTATGATTATGAGGCATCGGAAAGTAGACACTTAGGACGAGGGTCAGATTTTGTTCTGTGCGGTTTGTTGCCCATGCGACAGGAACAAATCATCTACCTGGAGAGCTGGGAGGCGGACACGAATGCAGCCGATAAGGGAGAGCAGCAGCTTAAGTAGTACTAGTAGTTTTTTTGTGGAGAATTCACCACTTTATCAAAGCAAATTACTATTACAAATGGCCTCACGGATACACCCCGGATTGCGTAGAATATCGTTTAAAACTGTTTGAGATGTATAAGTGGATTGCCTAGCCCTTTCATAAGGCCAGACCTTGGATTTTCATCCTGAAAGGTAGGACTCTAAACTTCACCTGTGCTGTCGCCCCACTATCATACCACTGCTGTAAAAGCCGGAACACCATGCAATCCCCTCAACATCATGAAGACTTGAACCTTCCTTATCTAGTCCTCCAATCCGGTCTTCATGATATTCTCTTCTTCTGACTTCACCATTGACCAAAAAAGTCACTTGATGTCAACACAAAACAGAGCTTCGCGCCGCTCCCGAACCAAACGGTCGAAATAAAAGCATGGGTGCCCGCGACCGAATATTACCCGATCCCGCAAACTTCTGGCAAAAGATGAACTGTTCCATTCACCGGCGGAGCCTTCCAAAACTCATCACTCCGGCTAGATGAAGGAGGACCGACATCTAGAAGGTCTTCATCTTGGCGCGTGAGAAACCCTATGACGGACGCCTTTATCCAGGCCGAGCCCCCACACAAATGGTCATCCTCGCCGCCCGTCACACCGAAGATCCGACAGGACGAACAATTAAAAATGGGGAGAATTTCACCTCCCGGCCACTGCACCAACCAGAGATGCACACAACCATTTGGCATGAGTGTTAAGATGTTTAATCTTGATTAGGATTAAAGCATAGTCCTCAAGATAATTTGCATGAGTACCAGGACCAGCCTGGGTCTGAAGTATAAATAGAAACCTAAATTCACGTCCGTGAGAATTTAAACTCAGGTGCTGAGTTTGTACATCCACTCCCCAACCAGTTGAGCTTACTTCCCAACTGCCATGCACATGCTTGCCCATTGTTCCTTCGTCACGAATGCGTGGTGTGTTGTGTTTTAGCGCTTCGCGATCACGGCCAGACTGCTTGCAATGAGATCATTCTCGAGTCCTGGTGGTGGGAGATCACTCAATGGGCAAATAAACACACCGCCACCAGAATCAGCTCGGCCATCATCTGCTCTTGATGGCGCTTATGGAAGAAGCGTAACAACCGTGTGTTTATCCTTTGCCTCGGTGTGAGTTGATGGGCTCTACCAAGACGCAGAGCAAGTAATTTCAAAAAAGAAAAAAAACACAGAGCAAGCACAATGAGGAGTGCTTCGGTATCCCCCTCAGCTTCGTGGTTCTGAAATGTTGGAGCTGCTTCAACTTTTTTTTGATCTGTGGAGGGTACAAATATGTGGAGTTGGTTCCGCCGAAGCCACCGATAAGTGACAAAACCGTTACACACTTCTTATCTTTCTCCCCTCCTCTCTCGGGCATGTTTCCCAACGCCCAGACTCTTCCCCGATTTGACTTCACCGCAACGCGATTCACGCCTGCCGCCACCAAATCGAGGCCGCTGGCGAACGAGTCAACATACCTTCCACTGGAGTCAAAATTGTCAGATTCGTTCTTGCTGCCGCGCAAATTGAGTTGTAACTGCTACCGCTGCCACCAGAAGCTTGTTGTGGCCGTCTGAACCAATTTGGTCCTGGGTGAGGCTGCGTGGGAAAACAAAAGGGGGTGTTATCCATTACGTCCGGGAGCATTGGCAAATCGGGAAAGAGTGGGCGTTGGAAAACATGACTGGGAGAGGAGGGGGAGAAAGCTAAGACGTCCGTAACGTTTTGGTCACTTACCGGTGGTAGTGAGACGTAAATAAACATCCTCTCCGTGTTTTCCTGTTCCACAGAACCAACTCCACGTATTTGTACCAAAAGCTGGAGCATAAAAAAAACTGAAGCAGCTTCAACTTTTCAGAACCATATATGGAGCTAGGGGGGCGGGGGTTAAGTTCTAGATTAAGAGCCATCTATGTAGTGTGTGCTCGTAGGCGTAGGCCATAAATTAGTAAAACAATACATCTTTATAACTATCTAATATTATAGAAATTGGCTATAAAGGTTATAGATAAGCTGACAATGCAACCCTATGTACCCTGTGTAGCTATGGTAGATTTGAGGTAAAGGTTTTCAACAACCTTATGTTGCGACCAGTCTCTAGTATCAAGTTGCATATTTAATATGAACTAGCTGCACTAGCATATAAAATGTATGAACCACCAGCTTCAGCGTCTGTCTCCAAATGTGCTAGTATCTTTTTCATTTATCACGACGGTTCTTCACATATGCTTCGCTCACAAGCTTTCTCCCCTACCCAAACAAGAAATAGAAAGAGTTCTGCAAGCAAGTTAGCTACTCTACATGCAAACACAGCTGAGTTACATATTGCCTCATGTACAAAGAAGAAATGTTGCTTTTAAGATTAGCAGGCATCGGGAAGTAGACACTTAGAACGAGGGTCAGACATTGTCCTGCGCGGTTTGTTGCCCATGCGTCACACCGTTCTCTATTGGCTGGAGTGCGACGGAATGCAGGTACTGGCTGCAGTGGTATGCACTGGCAATTGCGGTGGCGGGCATCAGTACAATATGGCTCGAAAGGAATGCAAGGACCGTCGACTGGAAAAACTGTTCACTGTAGCAGGCTCTTAAGAAAGCTTTGGACGAACCGGATTTGGAGTAGCTTAATTACGTACTTCCTTTGATAAGTTCGCATCTAACTGTTCAGGATCAAGATCATGCATAGCCATAATATCAAAAAATGCATGGATGAAAATATGCTTCACAACCGAAGATAATACATCATTGTGATCAGTACATGGAATCCCGTTAAAAGCTTCTGCTACTAGCCTCGCAATAAACCTTAGAGACTCATTAGGAGACAAACCTTTCTCGCTCTTATAGATCCACTTACCACGGACATCCTCCATTTGTTTAGGAAAGCGTCATTGTTCTCAGTGCCATTGTTCTCAAACGATTGCATTTCCTCTTACATAGAAGAAATCCACTTCTCTTGGTCAATAGATGCAACCGTTTTAGTATATGCAACAGGTTCGGAATCATTCTCCACCAGTTAAACACAACTCAAAGCATATAATTAATAATATTACACTCTTCAATTAACCGAGGGTGTGAACCTTTTTGTTCCGACACGGTCTATCTACAACAATAGGTTTTTTTTTTTGCTGCAAAAAATAAGTGGTGAACGTTGAACATCGAAATTATCATTTTCAACAATTTCATTAACCTACTCGTCTACGTGCTCCACATACACACTACTCTGATTTAACACCATTCCTGTTCATCAAAACCCTTTTAATTTCAAGATTCCATAACTTACATGCTTTAACACCTGAACCATAACCAAGAAATACACACTTAACAACCCTAGCCTCTAACTTTTCATTATCAACATGTGCATAAGCAATACAACCGAAAACTCTCGGTTGTAAATAATCAGTGTATGTGTGTGCTTGTGTGATTTAGCTTGTGTGATTTAGGAATTGTACATGTATTATTTGTATGGGTGTACATATTTAATTTAAAATGTATGTGTGTGCTAGATTGTAGCTTGTTTGATAAACATTGGTTGGACATGTTGTGCATAATTTAGGGATGTGTGCTTGTACTTCCATTTTTTGCATGTATAACAATAGTGTTGTAATGGCAATATATGGAGAAGGCAAATTGGGATGTATATCACACTAAGGTGTTTTGTGAGATATGCAAGGAAGAAGTTCAAAAGGACAATACACCACTTGCATGTTTTAATATAAAAAGGTTACAAGCATCTTGAAGAAAAATTCTTTGCTACCATAGAGGAAAAAATTTCTTTGCTACCACAGAGGAAAACTCATAAAGAAGCAATTCAAGAACAAATGGGACATGTTGAATACATAGTATACCCAATTCATGGAGTTGAAAATTGTCGCGACGACTCTTGGGTGGGATGAAGTTCGGGGAACTATTGAAGCCAATGATGCTTGGTGAGAGATTCATCTTAAGGTGAGAATGTTTGTAAGTTATACAAAATTACTACATTCAATATAAATATTCTGATGTACTAATTTATTATGCTATTTTTTCAGAATTACCCTATGCATACAAAGTGGTGCCCTTGGGATCTCCTAACTTGAAGGAAATGGAAGTCATGTTTTCTAAAATACATGTCACCGGATAAACGACCTCCATTCCGAGAGATATATCAAGTAGCTCGGATATGCGAGAACATGTATGGTAGTACGCCTCTAATATATGACAAACTTGTAATGTAAGAACACTTACTATATTTGGGTAGTGTGCCTGTATTATATGACGAACTTGTAATGTAGGTATGCAAGCAAAGCAATTACTCGAGAAACATGTATGACATGTCTTAGGATGAGTTGCACATGTAGAATAGCTCAAAATCCAATGAAATACAGATACATTAGGTAAAGCAACATATAAACTAGCTCTCAACATCCGAAGGACATTCTAGATTTTTAAGCACAAACAACTGATAGCTAACAACCAGTTTGCCAAACGGTTTCACTGCTCAGAGCAGCTTTCCAAGACAACAGCTCTGCCATAGCGCACATATGCTTATTTGAAAGCCACAACCCAACCAAAGACCCCCCTAAGTGGCCCATTGGGCATACTATAGCTAGGCCCAATCTTGACTATTCTCAACATTTGTAATTGTAGGCCTAGTCATACTAATTTGATTTGGGCACCATTTGAGCTTAGACTAGGTTTATTTTGTTCAAATACACATTCAAACCCATCTTGAGGAGACAAGTATTTTCCAATCGTAATGTACCGTGTCTCCATTTTTGCGAAAAGGAAAATCGTAAGTAGAAAAGTATTGGAATGTCGGTGGTGAAGCTTTCATTACAGCTATGAGGTTTTGTTGGCTGCTGTCCATAGTTTGATCCATCTTGTTTCTCTGTTGCATGTCGTGATTGTGACATTTTCTTAATCGAGGCTGGTGCAGGGGCAGTTATAGACGTGTCATGGCCACTTCCTCCATCACTGATGATGGATCCGCGCATGATGATAATTCTAGACAATCAAATGGACTTGGATACATTCGAATAAGAAAAAAAAAACCAACTAAAAGCACACCAAAGTGTGTGGGGAGCATCACCTAACGCACACACACAAATGATCGGGACGGGGCGTCACGCAAGCATCGAGTCGATCGTACACACATGTACTAGTGCTAATTAGCCAGTCCAGCGCGCGTCGACAATATACTTGGCAGGCATTTATCCCCGCGTGGATAGAAAGGAGGAAAACTTTTAAAAAGGATTGATTAGCATTTGGTTGTTAGTATCGTACTGTCATTATGCCATGTTTCCATATACATACAGTATCTGTGTACGACGCCCAGCTGTCACAATCCTGTTCGAATCCAGGGCAATAATCCATTGCCAAATCGGCGTCGGCCCCCACGTCCAGCCCAGTACTCCCGCCAATCCATCCATCGCCCCGCACACGCGCTACACACGGCGGGCACGACCCTTCCCTTCCTCCTCGCACGCGCCGCGGGACAAGACAACGCGTCCGTCCCAGCGCCAAATCTCCCACAACTTCCCCGGCCCCGACCCCTTCTTCCTCCTTTGTCCCAATCTCTTCCCCGTCGTCTCCCAATGCTCGGAGCAATCTACTTGCTTCACTTCGGCTTATCCTGAACCTGTCTCGCGCGCGCCATTAGGAAACCGCCGCCAGAGGACGAGACGGCGGCGACATGCGGTTCAGGATCAGGAAGAAGGCTGCCTCTGCGGCGGCGGCGGCGACTGACGGCAGCAACACGCCCGCTGCTTCCACGGCCGCCGTGCTGGCGGGTATCGGGAGCGCGGGCGGCGGCGGCGGCGGCGGGGCGTTGATCGTCGCTAGCCCAGATCGCTATGGCACAGAGAACGGTACGTTGGCCGGTCACGTTTTCTGCACTGCTGCTTTCTTGTTTTCAGTTACCATTGCCTGTTCTTGCCTTTTCTTTACTTTTAATAACATGCTAGCAATTCAATCAGTAAAATCCGTAGTGGTCTGATTAACTGTGCTTGAGATTTTCCCTTCTTTCCCTTCCGTGAACTCTTGGATCGATATGAATCATACGAAAGATCTTAGTGGGACGACTGATTGCTTGCCCCCAGGAAATTAACTATGTTATCCCACCACAAAGGGATGGGCGAGGTTTCATGGGGCAGCGTTTAGTGGAGGATTAATCTATCATAACCGCCGTCGGTTCTTGTCTCGCCTGGCGTTCCATTAGCATGATCAGGGACCAATGCACCTCAGTACTACTACTACCCGCCCCCAGACTTATTCGTCCCAGGCACCTGCCGGTTGCACCTACCATGTGGTAGCTAGGCAACATACCTCTGAATGTGATGTGATGGGCCGGAGTCTCACTCAACAGTATCAGAGATTATGGCTTTCCCACGAATTCTGTCATGTTCAGTATTTTCTTTTCTCATCACCACCTACTTTCTTGTCGGTGACGGTGAGGTACTACTTATAATTTGCTTAAAAGGACAGGGCAGATGAATTTTGCTTTTCGTCGCAGCGAATTTCCATTTCGAGTCAATACGTCTGCTTATATACCCTTTTATATACTGAAACAAGACTTCAGGCTGATATCCACAACATACTAACGTCAAACTAATATACTCCCTAAAGGGAAGGCAAGGTAAGGCATCGCATACTCAAAAGGAAGTTCCACAATCACCACTTTTTTCTATAATAAATATTGTGGAAAGCTGTTCATGCATACACTGTTTTCTTCTGAATAGGAATTAGGAATAAAGCTCATGTCTTTCACCTTTTCTGACCACAAGTCCGAAAAACGGGACAGAAGATAGGAAAAAGGTTAAGCCGTTCTCTTCGTAAATCTGATGGCTCGCTGTTATTGCCTATTGACTGTGCAACTGCAGTTTCTTCTGGTCGCCACTAACTCAAGTTTCCCTGAAAACCAAGACAACACTGCTTGTGTGCTTCAACTGAAATGGCCCTTTGCTTTAGCAATTGCATTAATGGCAAAGGAAATTAAACTGCACAAGATAAATTTCAGTGCTAGTTTTGTAACATCAGCCACTGATCCATTCGCTGGTGATTGATTATGCCAGGAGGAAGCAGAGATGAGTCATTCTTCGAGGCAAGGCCGTGGTTAGACTCTGATAGCGAAGATGATTTCCAAAGCGTGAGGGGAGGTAAAACATGACATTTTTCCTGTTTTGTTTGGTATTGCAGTAATTTTTTCATAGCTTAACATCTCTATTTATTTTGGATCCTGAAGACTTCACTCCTTCAAGAGGTAGTATTAGTACCCCAGATCACCAGATGCAAACATTCGCAGCGCGGTTATCTGTGGACACACCAAATCCTTCACTGACGGACAAGAAACAGAGGCTCCTTGAGCTTCTCCAGGAAAAGCAGCAGTATGACGACGAGCAAGATGGCGCTACCGATGCTGGTAGCGAGACGGGGAACGGCACTGTTCGTGCTGAAGAACACCTGAATCCTTCTGGTAAAGTAGAGAAGGCAAAGAAGCCAACCAAGACAGGCTGCTTCCCTTGCTCTGTTTGGAAGCTTAGTTTCAAGAGCTGCTGGAAGAAGAAGAAAAGAGCATAAGAATTTGTGTGTTCTTTCACAAATCAATTTGTGAGTTAGTTCTTAGTTGTTGGATTTTGATTTCTTGAAAAATATTATCGCAACAGAGAGGGTACATGTATATACCTTTCTTTCGGTAAAATGCCGCAAGAACTAGCCCTAAAAAAGAACAATCTGGAGTGGCCTCTTTAATAGTGGCGACAATAGTGGGACACATATAATGCATGGTAACATATACATGAATACATTTTTGTTTTGTCACCATTGATTTCGTCAAGATCTGAATATATCTGCTGGACCATCTACTTAGAATTTGTTGCCATGTCCAGTTATTTATTTTTTGTTAAAGACAGTGTTTCTGGGTCCATTTTTCTCCATGATTTCTCAGGCCAGCTCACGTAATGTCCTTGATTTTACTTTTAAAAATAAAGTTATATTTTTGCTCTAATTAGGTGATAATGTAGAGATAAACTAGGGACTGCACAAATCTCTTCAACAAGTTCATATGGCAGGTTATGTCTCATTTCTAACATTTTGACAACGGCTTTTCATGTTTTACATGGTCTTAACCTCAAGGTAACTTACAAACATATCTAACAACAGTAGAAAGGGCTAAGACAGCTAAGTGGATGCAGCATTTTTTTCTGAAAAGAAAGATTCAACACATTCATCTTGCTCATTTAAAAAGAGTAATGTCTCATTGATTCACTGAAATATGAAAAACACATCCTTCTCAGTCCAATAGGATTGGAAAACCATGTGAATTTTCATTAGAAGTATTTGACACCATATGAAGAGTGATTGACACCACAGAAAAAACACGTCAATAGGACAGCACATGATTTGAGTGTCCTATCCTCCTCAACCCTACAGGATTAGAAACAAAGAATCCACCTCAAAGAGTGTTTGACATCAAAGAATAAACAAAGAAACTGTAAGAAGTATTGAGTGGATGTAATTCTGTGGTTAGCATCGTGTTAGGAAGCATCGCTTAGTATGATATTAATGGATTATTTTTTGAGATAAATTATCATTAATTAATCTTAGTGCGGGTTTGTTTTATAGAATGTATAGATACAGAATACAACCTTAAAAATGCAAACTCTGTTATTCTCTTTATTATGCCTCTCTTAGTTTCACAGTTGCTCTGGTTTGGAAGAGCTTGTGCTGCTACATTTTTAGATCGCCATATCATGGCCACACCAGCACATGCCATAATCGTTCTTGCTAAGCATCCCTCGTCACTCTGATTCGCTCTCGCCTTCTCCACTAACATAACATTTTTATAGTCCTCTTCAGGCCCGCTCAAAACTGTTTCAGGCTTGTGAATTTTTTCAGTTTTGATCATATCTGTGGTTTCTATTGCCCCTTCTTGGAACTATCGTTGCTCTCTCCCATCTCGGATTTATTTAAAAGCAACATAGCAGACACACACCGGCATTATGTGTTCGCATTTCCTCGTCAGTCGCCACACCAAAATTCCCAAGGAGATTTAGTGTTGCCTTTTGATCTAAGGATACCAGATTTTTCACCCTAGCCTGTGGCCCATCATATGTACGTATCAATGCCTGTGGAGCTCATGCAAGTTGTAGTTCTACATTAAGCCACATCGTGCATTGAAGAGAGTTCACCCTTCCTTAAAAAAAAGAGTTCACCCTGATCTAAAATTTTGAATATGCTAACGATAGTATGAAGTTTGGTGCAACATATACAATGTGTCATCCAAAAGAACAAGTAAACAAATGTGTCACTTCCATACCACCATATGCACTCCAGCTACAACTCAATGGCCGGAAGAACTTATTGGTGGAAAAACACGAGGATATATACGAGCTAGACCCATCAAACTTCAATAGTCACACTGCACACACACAATCTCGACGGCTTCAACTCCGATGTCCCCCGTTGGGAACCTGGAGCCGCAGCTGGATCATAAGTCTGATACCCATCCTTTTCCTCCTGCGAAAACAGCAGCAGCTTCCCCCTATGTACCCCGAGGAAAAATCGGGTACTTGCACGACCGGTAAGCGGCATGGGAATCTTCTCACATGAACTGTCCGAAGGGCTGAACACTGAGAGGGAGCGATTGTCCTTCCAATCTATGCAAAACAAGCTCTTGCCAAAAACTGCATGGGAGGTGACCATCACGTCTCTTTTTCTGTGTTGACATCAAGTGACTATGGATCCATGATGAAAGTCGGAAGAAGAGAAGTTCATGAAGGCCGGAGGGGAGGACTAGCTAAGGGAGGTTCAAGTCTCCGCGCTGTTGAGGGACTTGCTTGGTGTTCCGGGCTTCACAACAGCGGTATGATAGTGGGGGCGACAACACAGGTGAAGTTCAGAGTCCTACCTTTCAGGGTGAAAACCCAAGGTCTGGCCTTAACTGGTTGTGCCTGGCAATGACCTTGTTGGAGGCATTGTTTTGAGAGTGGGGACTATCTTCAGGGTGAAAACCTAAGATCGTTGATCGGGCGACGACGGTGTTAGAGCACTGTTCCCTTCTTGGAGGCGTCGTTTTTGGAGAGTCTGTATTTCAGGTGTTGTCTTGGCGGTGGATGTATTGTTGTTGTTAGGCCCGAGATACTGTAGCGGGACTTTTGTTTCTTAGTTTTCTTTTCCTTTTTTTGGCTGTGTGCATCCGTAGTGCCATTAAGGTGGTGCGTTGTTGCAGAGGCTGGGTGTAATTGGTATCTTTTTGATATTAATATATTCCCTTTATCGAAAAAAGGTGACCATCACGCATCCTCTCTTGATCTCCTCCCAGCAAGGGTGGCTGAGATCATAGACATCAATGAAACGGGAGTTGCCAATTGTAAATCTTGAGCGGCCGCCCATTATATAAAGCTTATTGTTCAATCCGTAGGCCAGACAACCCCACCTCGGCCTGCGAAGGTTGCCGATTAGTGTCCATCTATTTTGTTGGAGATCATATGCCTCCACGCTGGACAAATCGTCACCGCCAGAGCCAAATCCACCGGCAACATAGATTATACCATTGACCTCGGTGCAGGCGAAGTCACGACGTGCGAAATTCATCTTGGCAAGTGTGCTCCACCTATGCAATGTGAAGATGAATTAGTTTTACGTTTCAAATGCCTTCTTGTTTGGAGAACTTATAGCATCCATGGATTACAAAAGAGCATTCGATTCTTCATAATTAGCAACAATGTACTTGATGCAGAGAATTATACAGAAAATAACATCTATACATGATGCTTGTCTTTAATTAAGATCAAATATCCAAAATATACCTGTTGAGCCGGGCATCATACTGGTAAACCTCATCAGAGACATAGTCTTTCCCATGGACAGCGGTGTAGCCAGCCATGACATACAACTTCCCATAGAAAACCACCACACCAAACTCTACTTTAGTCAGTCCAGGCATAGGAGGAATTGCCCTGTTCTTGTGCTCCCCCAAGACCTCCCAACGAGAGCCATTTGCCCCAGATTTACGAGCAAGAACATAAACCAGCTCTTCAATCTTTCTAACCTCCTTCCTGATAGTGCTGAACTCTCTGCTGCCGATGAAAGATCTCCACCTCCTGGACACAGCACCCATGGCAGGGAAGTGTCTCTGTGGGACAAGCGCGATGCATATCTCTGCTATATCTTCTGGTAAGCCGGGTATTAGACCATTATGTGGGTCAGTTGTTTTTTCGGTCAATGGAACTGAAGAAAGTAATTGCCTTGCTGGAGACTTGAATGACATTGTAGAATGACTAGATGAAGATGCGCGCTTCGCCGCGCCGCCTACATCTCGTTTTGGCATGGCATGGTAGGCGTAGTTGATTCCTGAATGTTTCTACATTTGCCACTGTCGTGAGTAATCTGTTGTCCTTTCCTGATTTTCATTTTTAACGAACATGCACAAGGAAGTTTTCGGCGCGGCGCACACGCCACCCTTGTTGTTACTTTTAATGTGTGATCTATTTGGTCGTTGTTTGTTATATACTTTGCTTTTATATTCCTTTTGAAAGGTATGGACTAAGCGGATGTTAGATTAGGAAAGAAAAGGGTTGGCGCCCGTAAACTAAATTACATATTTTTTAGGTTTGTTTCAGCAGGACATAATAGATAGCTTGTACTTAGGTTGGCACAAAACAACTTCTTGCTGATCGCAGGATATAGGAGAGGATGATATAGGATGTAAGATATATGTTTTGTCAGTTCTTGATTATTGGGGCTTCAGTGGTTGTTGTCGCTGTTCTCCTCAATCAGATGAAAGGTTAATTTGGCTGCGTGCATGGCATTGGGGGGAAGGGCGAGGCCTGGAGTGCTACGCAGGAGCAGTCCGTGGACATGTGGCCGAGTGGAAGTACACGTGGTAGGGAGCCACCTTGCCAGGCCGTGTTGGTTTCTTGGGTATCATTCTTCTCTTGTATCTTCCACTCTCACAGTGGACTACGCATCCCCTTCCCCTTGTATGAATCCCTGGTGTAGTTTCGTGTCGTCTGGGAGGGCTGCTCCGGTGCTCCCCCCCTAAATGATGTTAAAGTGGCGTAGTTGAATTTTTTTCTTATGTTCGGTCTGCCGAAACTCATATCCAGCCCATGCATACCCGTACGTATTGATAGGTATGTGTATGTCATGTAAGAAAAAAAAAGAGGCCACGTGAGCAAGATCTTTATAGGACCTTTCTATTTTGGCACACACACGTAACCATAGATACGTACAAAAACGAAGTACAACACAACGCGGGCCATATGAGCCTATACATGGCTGTACGGACGGAGAACCTACACTGGAATTACGATCATGTTCCTATTTATGAACATGTATGAAAAAATCTTCACTGTTTTTATGTTTAACGGGCTTAGAATTTTTTCAGGGGAGGAGCACCGGAGTAGAAATGGTCGTCTGGTAACACTTTAGATCCGTCGACTTTCCTCTTGTTGATCTAGTATAGATACCAAAGCTAGCTTCAGATCAGTCAACTTTCCTCTTGTTTATCTGCTCTAGACACCAAAGCTACCTAGTGAATCAAGATAATCAAAAGGAAAAGGGCGACATTGTTTTCGGGGTGGGGGACTGCGTGCTGCAGGTCCACCAGAGATGGTTGAAGCACGGAGTGAATGGAGGGATGCAAATGGAGAAGCTTGTAGACAGATGAAAAGCAGAGTAGGCAAGCGAACTGAAGTGGGACTGATGGCAGCCACAACTGATTGGAGCGATGATCAATCTGCACTTCATCGCTAACTAAAAGGTAATTCACTTACCAATCATAACAATAGATTTGTGAAGAGAATTGATGATAGAGTTATGGAAGAACGCAGATGTAGCTTGTTTAGGAAAATACTGTGCAACAGTTTGAAACCTTAGCACAAATAGCATATTGTTATGATGTTACCTTAACTATTTTAGTTTGCGATTTGATCGAAATAGCCACCAAAACTTGGAGCTTAGAGCTTCCCTACAATAGAGAATTACTTTATTGGATAAAGTTTTAAATAAAAAATGAACAAAAAACAACAAACGTGGTCGTCAGACTGTATTTTCTGAGATTCGGAACTGTTTGCTTGCCTCACATTAACAACTATGCTGATTAAATTGATGGTAAGCACGGAAAGAACTGTAAACAAAAAGAGCACAAGGGAAAACAGAAACTGGTAACATATTTAAGGAGAAAGACAAACTGCAAAAGATGGAAGTGAGAAGGCACGTCATAAGCTGGTTCTAACAACTTGCACACAGTACATAAGTACCGAACACAATTTCACTTAAACTGGACATACTGAAAGCATCTCCAGTCGCATCCCCCAAACGGAGTCCGGAAAAAGCATCGGATTAGTCGTTTGGAGGACGTCTGGACCAAAATTGCGTTTGGAGGAGGTTCCTTTCCTAGCCACGTCCCCCAAACGCGACCTCCTAATAAAAAGTAAGTGTAAAAGTAATGTCTGGCGAACGGACAAAAGCGGCCTTTGGAGCACGCGACTGGTACGGTTTTTTGGCCGGCGTCCCCCAAATCCCTTCGGGGGACGCTTTTGGGGATGCGGCTGGAGATACTCTGAGTATTGAGCATCTGCTGCTCCTGTACGTGGAGACCTGGGATAAGTCATTAGGATGCGACGTCATTGCTTAGATGCATAGGGTAGCCAGTATGACTTCAATGCCAAAACACCACGAAATACACTTATCTACTGGTTGTGTTGCTCTCATTTGTTATTACATATGTTGTATGTCTTCACCAAGGCAAAAGGATTGATCACATAGTGGATCACCGGCAGAGTTTGAATTGTAAGTTAAGACACTTACCTCAAATGAACTTGAGTAACCACACATCATACTGAATTGTACTCGGATATGTACTATTAATTATGCCCCATATGTTAATCCACTGTTCAAACAACACGGAAACTATCTTATACAAAGAACATAAATGGATAATCTTGGGGAAATACAGCGGAAATGCAGTTTAACTTAGTAGCTTTACTCGAACATGAACATGCACATTTTTTCAGCAAACACATAGACGTGCTGGAAATCTGCAAGTACTTCTGATTAGCCCCAGGTCGCAGGTTTGGTGAAAATAGTACTATTCAGCAAGAGAAGCCACACGGCTTGTACATGTGTGAGGTGCTACCCTATATTTATAACTTCTAGATACAGACCCTTGTCCATAAAACAATATTACTTGCTGACAAACAGGGATGTAAGTGCATCCTATGAAGACAAATCTCGTTGTCTGCAATTTCAGGAAATTTGACAGCAATCTGGTATGGTATTTGTATTATCTTTTGATAGTAAACAATACATGCCAACTCAGATGGGTCATCCTTAAAAGCATCAACCATGAAAATTTCATTGGAAGGAAAAGACCCAATAAAGGCAACCATATAACAAAAAACTAAGGCATCCACATAATTCAGTCTAGACAGGGCACACAAAATAGACAACATAATAGAACAGAAGAGGAGAAAGACGTGCCCCTAGCTGCACAAACATTTTCTTCTTTCCATATAGTTTCTCTCGATGGCTTTTGAGGGCTCCAACTCTTAAAGTGGATGCTATGCAATTAATTCGACCGATCCATCGGCTCATGGGAAGTCTAGGAACATGGAGGGGAACAAATATAAAATTAGGTAAGATCGTGATTGAGCTAAAAATTCAGTGAACACATCAGGTACTACAGTACCAGCAATTCTAATTCGCTTGTAGTTCTTCTAGAGGAAATTATGAGTAAACTGATGAGTTATATCATACTGTATAACTACACTTCCTGCTCTTGAATTAAAAGTATGCCTCAGGATTAATCGCTGAAGTTTTTTCTTGGTAAACCTGCAAGTGAAATTTGTAATGGTTGCCCTGAACATTCGCTTACATGAGGAGCTTTCCAAAATGTAAATCCATCTGATAATATTTTTGCAAGTTCAACCCAACATATGATGAGAAGAAGCCATAACTAATTTACATTTGGGGAAGACTCGAGTAATATACATAATTACCTACTCAGAATTCATGTGCACAGATATAAAGGTAACATCAATTAAATGTGTGTTCCAAGCATTAGAATCAGGAAGCATAAAGTATTCCATCAAGAATGTTCCAAAAAAGCTGACAAAACAACCAGCCCAAACAATCACACCTGAAGGCCATACCCATACGTCCTCAACCTGAGCATCACCCAAATCTGGACATATTGGCATTGACAACATTTATTCACACAAAAGTTACCCAATTTGCATGTATGGCCAAAAGATACTTGGAGTTCTTAGTAACCATCAGCTGAACCATTTAGTAGAGGTCGGCAGGCAACCCTGGTATAAGCCGAGGTAATTACATCTTCGACACGATTGTTGTGACCTATATAAAATGGGATATTTGAAACTGCCTATTACAATATCCATTAAAAAAATTGAAGTGACAAATACACCTCCTTGAGCCTGTACTACTTATCTCCTTGCAACCGGTTAACGAAAATAATCAGCAGAGTGACTACTTGCAGCTTGAGTACACAAAAAAGCATCCAAGCAAGAAAATCCAACACGACCATTACCTGCAAGTAAGAAACCCAGACCTAATAAGAAAATCAACATGGAAGCTGGGATCTTGATGGCATGGAGTCTTGGTCGACCTGCCACGTCTTTGTCGGCCAGGAGCTGGTGGCCTACCACGACCACTGCAGATAGAGCTATAATAATCATCAAACGACAATCTACAAGTAGTCACTTCATTGTATATTTGCACTCACAGGCATGGAGCACATTCTACATGTATACCAAACAATGTGTATTCACACAGTTCCACGGATGGAGCACATTCTACATGTATACCAAATAAAGGCATACATGGGTGGAAAGAATTCATCATCATCTAAAGATGAAAATCTGGAAAAAGGTAAAATGAATAAAATACCATCATCCTGACCTATTTCTGTAAAGGAATCCTAACCTATTTTACTTACTGATCTATGTAACGCAAACGACAACAATATTTAGGTGAGGCACAATTTCCATCATTCCTGAACCATCAACTTTCAGGAGTAGCACAGGGCTGGTGATAGGGCAGATAAAGAAATCATTCTATGAAGAATGAAAGAACAATTTCCCTAGAGCGCGGTTCTGCGGGAGGTGAAGGAGAGCAGGAAGGACGCGGCGGCTGCTGTGATTTCATCGCTTCACAACCGCCACCCGTTCTAAGACTGAAACTAAGATGTTAGTATTGCACATGTCGATCCTTACAATTTAATACTCCTGAAAGTGACATGGTAGAAGAGAAGTAATAACCTGAACACCTTCATGTTGAGAGAAGTCGATTAGTCTATTTAGTTATTATAGACTATATAGATGCTTCTTTTGAGAGAGAGAGAGAGAGAGAGAGAGAGATTAGTTTTCTGAAACTAAGACTTCAGAATAGTAATACTGTAGGCATGTAACAAACAGGGTCATCTCAATGAGTTTAATGCACTCCCTGAAAATTCTCTTCAGCAATACAACACATGTGACTCCATATGGTAGTGCTAGGAGACTCTGGATAGAAGTATTGCCGAAGAGAGTCCATATGCTAGTGCTAGGAGACTATAGACAGAAGTATTGTGAAAGTAAATTTGTGCCTAAAAGCAATTGCACCCACCACAGATGGAACTGCAATAGATGGTTAGCATACCCGGCACGTCCCGCACTGAACATCAACATATCATCGTAGTCAGAATACATGACGGATTGCTAATCTTGCCAACCTTCTTACCATCCATATTTATTACATTTAAACAAACTAACCTTACAGGGGTGAATGTTGACACCATTTATACATAATGCAAGGATGGATGCTTGCTCGGTGAAATGAAGTGTTCCTTGGTCGTTCTGCAAGCATATGAAATAATTAAAACAATTGTGGGTATAGCATAACAAAATAGTGTAACAAAAGGAAAATACTGTAAGTCTCTAAGGCACTCAAAAATAAAACTAAAGGAAGGTTGAAATTAGTGGACACTGGACAGAGCAACAAAACTCTTTTAATCTCAAACTGGGCCAACAATGTAAAAAAGGAGAAATGATTCCATTAAAGAAGTTGGTCAATCTACCGCAATAATCAGCATTTTATAGATCAACATGCTGAATCTTTAGTCCATTATCGCATCCAGTGATTTGCAATATATGTTGATGTTAGATGGTGATCTTACAATATAGTTAGAAGTTAGATGGTGATCTAATTGGTGAGCCCTCCCTCCAAATTAGATAGCAACCCACTACATCCTGTCATGGTGACAAATAGCAAAGGAGCAACGAAATAGACATAAATTATGAATCAAAACCAAGCCCACCTCTCACAGTATTTAAGCACAACAAGGAGCACCACACTTGAAAGGACAACTTATGCCGCACCCCCATCGGACAACTTGCAGTACCTACGATCGAATATGAATTTGTGAAATTTTATAGATGCATTCAAATGATACATACATAAAGTAACAAAGAAAGATGGCACCAACGAAATGTTTGCCCATGAGCACTACAAATGTTAAGAAACCTGAAAAAAGTCCCTTTGTGTATTTTTGCAATAACTATATAGCAATGGCCAATCAAAACTTACATTTACTAAACAGTTTTGATAAATAGTACCAACCAACATACCAGGCATAACATGATAAATCACATGATATACATCTGAAGATAGAGCAGAGAGTTCAGATTTAGCTGACCAATGGACATTCAAGGTAGCACCACTAAATCGGTAAGTTATACTTCCAGTAAGTTAGCGTATCATGGGAGCCCTAACAAAACGTCACAGAAAATGCTGATGGGCTCTTCTTATCATGTAGAAACATGGAGGCCGGTCAATTCAATGCCTGCATTACCACCATAATTCAGTGCGAACTACCACTAATTAACAGGTCCACCAACGGAGATGTACCAATTGGCGTTTGCAACTTTGATCAGGCTGATTGTCTAATGCAACAAGCATTCTGAAGTCTTTCCACTTCTGAATCATGATCACGCACAAAATTTGATGACTGAGGATGGAAAATTAATTAAGCACACAGTACAAAATCAGAGAAGAAACGAACACCTTAAGTATCTATACCATCCTATATAGAAAAATGTTGTTTTTCAATTGATTGTACATGTACAAACAGGCATCACAAAATAGTCACACACATAAGTGCATGCTTTTTGCAAAGCCGGTCCTAATAATCTAGAACGAAGAGAAACATATCCAACCTAAACATAAGGAGGAGGAGAGAAAAAAGGTAAACAATCAAATGAGGTGCAAAAAAAATCCTACCACACGGAGGGAATATAAAAAGAATGTTGAATTTGTCGTCAAATTTTCACAGAAGGTCTCTACCATCGTAGTACAAATCAAGCCAAAATAAAATCAATTTGCTCAAGTAAGAACACACTAATAGCAAGAACACATTACAATATATGATTATGATAATTCGAGAGAACAATATAGCTTAGTATGGAAAAGTATTTGGTAAGAAGGTTGGCACGAGTGCACAAAGATTTCTGCTGACCTTCTGAAATGGTATTCTCGAGGGGCAGCACATCATTCTCCAGGCCGTAGTCCACGACAGCCTGCCCCAGTAACCCACCTGCTGGTCTAGGCGCGCAACAACAGACCAATAGCACATCGGAGGAAGGCGACATGAAGGCTCATCAATCAGCTATGCTGGGCAGATACGGCTGGGGTGCCCGGAGAGAACGATGACTGCAGTCGACAGCGGGACGGCGCTAACCTTGTCGGCCGGTCGCACGTCGTGCAGCAGCCATCAGGGTAGGGGCGCAGTGCGCCGCGCCGCCAACCTGCCTCTCAGGCGTGGTACACGCAGCGCCATGAGGGACGGGCAGCGGTCGCATCAGGAGGTGGCGGACGACGCCCCTCCCCATCCCGGCACAGGCGGCGCGCGGAAATCGCTCCTCCCCATCCCGGCACCGGCGGCGATCGTCACGGCCGGATCTCGCATAAGGCAGCACCGAAAATGTGGTCCACTTAGGCGGCAGGGTGAAGCACAGGCACACCTCGTTGTTGCGGTGCTCTTAATGGGACAGACCACCACCTACCTCCCCTCCAGCAGCTGTGGAGGCGGCAAGGGCAGCGAGTCCTCCCAAAGCGCTGGTTCCTTCCTAGCACGGCCGGCGGCAGAAGAGAGAAGCAAGTGGGGGTATGAGATTGAGAATCCACGATTGAGGTGAATTGGATGCGAGAGGCAAGATGGGCAGCAGGAACCCTAAGCTGCAGGGGCGTCTCGGGAGGAAGATTAGCAGAGGAATAGGGAGGACAGGATCTTGCGAGCGGTGAACCGGGTTCGCGAGGTGGTTTGTTGGTTTAATCCTGGTTTTTACTGTATACATTGGCCCACATGCATAATTCGTTGCAGCCCATGGAGCCCACATTCAGAGACACAAAACGCAGAGATGACACGTATAGGGGCTGAGAATGCACCGATTCTAACAGCATTACTTCTTGTATCTAATGTCGCATGTTTGTGCTTTAACAAGCGATTCCCGTGCTCCGACAAGTGCAAGCATTGAACACACTTTTGGAACGCTAAAAGTTCCTTGTTGATGTGAAATGAGTCGAATAGTTTTTGTGCGTGTTTGCTCTGATTATTTGCTATGTATAATGGCGCTTCAAAGAGAATTATTCATGGTGACGGATACCATCATACCAAAGGAAACTGGAAAGTAGGAGGCAAGGGTTTGAATGATGTCGGAATGAGAATCTTCAGCTTGTATGACCTTTCTTATCTTGCTGCATCAGTGGAAAGTCCTTGGAATGTTTTCTCCTAGAAGAACAGACAGCCTCGTTCTCGTTACTGATGGCGTATAAGAAGCTGCTTCTTTTTGCACATGACCTTATTTATTATCTACAAATATATTAATGTCAGATAGATCCATAGTAAAATGCTACTCCTACCTTGCATACAGAATTATATAGTACAAATGTACGGTATGGAAAAAGTCGAATGGACTTTCGTGACTCGGTGGCTTCCGGTTTCACAACAGATATTTTATCTACACAGCAGAATGAGGTGTACCAAGAGTATAATTAAACTCAGGCCCTGTCGATTAAAAGAACCAACCTGGTATTTTACATATCCTACTGTACTGTAGATTGTTCGGTATTACCTGGAGCGACTTGGCATGGCCAAATAAATAAAATGCATATAAATTTTCTTACATTGGGGTCAGTGGGCATTACCCTGTCTTCCTCCTCTCGCAAACGAGATCCGTGGGAAGGGTGGAGACGAGCGTGGAAGGAGATGGGCCTATGTCTCGGTGTGAGGACGCCGGATTTCTGGACGTAATTAGAGAGGAGGTGGAGCTCCACGACGGTGGTAACGGCCGATGAGGATTTTTAAGTCCGGAGAAGCAAAAACATAAAAAAGAAAATGTATTTGGAGAAGTCCATTTTTATTTTTATTTTTTCCAGTTTTTCCGGTTTGTCTTTTTTTTTGTGTGGCAAAACTGACCTCAAAATATGCATTGTTTTTCGCCAAAGTTCACAAGGTTTGGCTTATTTTACCCCATGTGGTAATTTCTGCGGCATCCTCTAACCTAACTCGACCTACCTCGCTGGACTAGAGCGCACATGCCTAAAATGGTCTAACCAACCAAATTCTTTTTCGAAATGGACCAACCAGATTCTTAATCTGATTTTATTGATAAAGGGTGATGTATTAATATCAATAAGATAATACATTGCGGCTCTGCAACAACTCAACAACAAGTGCAAGTTGATAAATTGATGATGGATACACTCAAATTATTACAAAAGAAAAGGACAAGAGAAAGAAAAACATGCCATCCAAGTGTCATGGTGAAACAGGCAAGCAAAAACGAACATCGACATCTACCACGGCCCTATGCAACATACGGGCCGTCGGTAATATTCTCCAAAAAGCAGCACCTTTATGAAGTGTAGCATATATCATGGGTTTTCTTTTCACCCTTAAGTACGTCTGAGTAATTTTCATAAAATGCATTCAACAAGGTAACATTGCGAACGCACCTCCTTCTCTAGATATAACCAACAAAAGTAAAGCCAAGTGTTTTCTCCCGGGGCTCCAGATCGGTCCTTAAATAGCACAACCAACCTCAACCACTAAGTGCTACCACCTCTAATTGACCGCCTACGCCATACCTTCTAGTCTGGACAAATCTGAAAACATAGAAAAATTACTTAGTATCCAGGACCACTCGGTAGCGATCAAGCGTAAACCTTGGCACGATATGTCAGGGTTATGTTTGAGTGTCTTCATGGATCATCACAGTATGAATGTTAAACCTTCTATTCAAATGCTCACACACACAATGTTGACATGAACATCACCAGTCGACCGATAATCGTGCCCATGTGAGACTATCGATAGGTGACACAGACAATGATGTGCGGAGACGAACGATCTTAATTAGTGACTAGTACAAGTGGAGAAAGCGGCTCCACCAAAAACCTATGTAAGGGCACTAACAACCATTGTGTCATCGTCATATCACATGGAAAACGGGGGAAGCTTCTTCAAATATCTCCGCCATCTTGTAGCCCGAACCACATTGCACCCTGGTCATCTATAGGCTGATTCGCCACCAAAAGAAGCCACTTTGGTCGTCCTTGATGCTAGTTTCTCATAACTTTCTTTAGATCAATATCCCGCGATGCACTCACAGCAGTACGCTAAAACTAGCAACCATGTGCCATCATGTATGTGCCCACCGCAATTCCATTCATCGCCACCGCCCTTAGCCACGTAGATTCCAGCTACCGCCATCGGCCCCACTTGCTTTGCATGATAGTGTTGACTATTGATGATGAGACAAGATATTTATGGAGGAGCATGCTAGATAGGGTTGCTAGGTCGCCTCCCGTGTCGGCCGACCCAAAGACGTTGCAAGAGAAGTTATGTGCGAGCAGGCATAGAAAAATATGCCCACAACCTTTCCTCAAGTTTCTTTATAGGCGAAAATTATCCAAGGTTTCTAATCCCAAGGGGTTTGAACGGCCTGGATAGGATTTTCTTAATTAAGAATAGGGATGGTAATGGATGCCCATTACCCGCCTACCCGATGGGTACAATCCCATTAGTAGTATGGGAATGGGATGAAGAGTTACCCTTGTATATAAGGGGGGTATCTTTTTATAAATGGAATATATTATTACCTCAAAGATACCAATTACACCTAAACTGCAACAACGAAATGTCCTAAAAATATTACATATGCACACATCCCTACTACTCCCTCCGGTCCGGAAAAAGTGTCCGGCCGGTAGTACGATTACATTTTATGATTAAACCCTTCCGAAATCTAAAAAACAGTTTCTCACGATCTAATTGAGCACCAGCTTCCTCTGTATTCATGGTCGCTCGTCTCCACATCTGGCAGCATCGATCTGCTCCAGCTACTCTACGGACTCGCTCGCCTGGACGGTCTAGCCGGATCAATTCCAGCTTGTCTCCACTCTAGCTCATCTCCACGCTCGCTCACCTCCGTATTCTGGCCAGATCGAGCCGGATCGATCCGCTCCAGATCGCCTCTGGCTGGCGGATCTGGCGTGTCTGGTCTCGCAGCAACCGCATCCAGCGTCACCGACGCCGGATCCGGTGATTCTTCGCCGGCTTGGACCGAAGGGTCAGTCTTTTTCAGAGTGGAGCTCGCCGAGCCGATGGAATGACGAGGGGAGAGAGAGAGAGAGAGAGAGGGAGAGAGAGAGAGCGCGAGCAGAACAGAGCGGACGGGGTCGAATTGCAGGGCACGGACGAGACGATAGGAGAAGCTGGAGTGCGGGTTGACGGGAAAATAAACGTGAGGTCCTTTTTACAAAATGATCCGTCCGACAATTTTTTCGGATCGGAGGGAGTACAAAAAATAATAAGAAAAACAAAAGATCTCGCTACAATGATCAAAAGAACTACCAAGACAACAACTGAAGTCCGCACTCTCAAAACAATGCCTTCAACAAGGGAATTGCTAGAAACAACTAATTAAGGACATGCCTTGAATTTTCACCCTGAGCAAGTGCACCCTCTCAAAACAATGCCTTCAACAAGACAATTGCTAGACACATCCAATTAAGAACCGACCTTGGATTTTTAACCTGAACGATAAGACTTTGTACTCTTCAGTGTTGCCGCTCTCACTTGCCGATATCACTGCAGTAAGTAAAGAAACACCAAGCAAAGTTCTATTCGGCATGGAGATGCAGTCTGCCATTACTAGACCTTAGACCTTACCCGCCATGATATTCTCCGCCAGTGTCTTCTCCTTGAAAATCAAAAACCGACATATCCCATGATGGCAACAGATAGCGAAGCTTCACGTCACTCCCTCCTGAAGCCATACGGCCAGAAACATGGGTGCACACCGTCGAATCCCATCCGATCCAAAAATCCATAGGCATCAAGCGCCCAATGGATATCGTCAGCGGAGCTTTCCGGAACACCAACGAGATCAATGAGTGTCGAAATTAACCAGAACACCATCTTGGCGTGAGAAGAACCCAAGTATCTCCTCCTTTATTAGGCAGATCGATAGTTCCCCCCCATCATTGTACACCAGCTCCCAACATCAAATCAGACATCTCAGCCAGCACCGCCACCACGACCCGCATCCGCACCACTCACGCGGAGATGAAGGGTTGAGCCGTACCAAGTCACCCGAACTAGGCGTCATGCCGCCTTTGCGGCCACATCGACCACCAAGGTCGCTAAAGAAGTTCGGGACTGTCGCCCCAGCGTCCATATCCGCCGTTGAGCCGTACCGTCCAGGACCTTTATGAAGCTCCGGCTAAAGATCCCACCACAGGAGGAGGTGGCCCCTGCTGCATCCAGTCTCGCTCGGAGATGAGAGCCCACCATCACCGTCTGCATGGAGGAGCTTTGCATGATGGCTTCCTCCGGAGGTGGCGGACAGATGTGGGGGAACAGAGTTGGGGGCAACAACTAGGGTTTCGCCTGAGCTGCCCCCTGGGAGCGACATGAGCGTTTACCTTTAGTCACAGAGTGATGCGGGGGAGGAGATGTACTGCTATTATGAGAGTGTGCTGAAACTTTTAATATGTACGTTGTTGTTCATAACTATGTGTTGATGTTTATTATGTTGTTTATAAATTATGGTTACATGTTGTTTACAACTATCTTTTGCTCAATTTCAAGTGCTGTAAAAATAGATTTTTTTATCCTAGGGTACCGTTTACCTTGCCGCGTGACATAGATGGGAAAACTAGAAGGATACCCCGCGCGTTGTAGCGGGAATTTCTCCGATAACTATATTTTGTAAAAAATAAAAGGATATATGTTGATTGGAATAGGATGTTATTTGTAGGAACATGCATGATTTAATTGGCGTAAATAGTCAAGAGGCTAACTTAAAAAAAACGGACTTGAAATGGTTATGTAGTTGGCGGCTAAAAGTTGATGATGTGTGAAAGAACAAGATCTATATCCCGTGTTTTGTGTGTTTGATGACAACACTTGAATGAATTTAACCGTGCGCAAAGATTGTCTTTGATAGATTTGCAAGTGCACGGTGCCCTCGCTGAACACGTCATGATCGGAGGACTGAAGCGTAGCTTATAGGTTTTCTGGTTTTGCGTGTGTGTCGCGAGGTAACATGGTTGGAGAGGAAAAGAGGAAAAATCAGTTTCTGCCAAAGCGGTACTACCGGTACCAGTAGCGGTAGTACCGCTATCCTACTAGTACTGCTCTGCAGTACCGCTCTGGAGGTTTTACACTGAAAAGTCCCACAACAAGTTACGGTACCTCTACGGTACCTTGAGCGGTAGTACCGCTTGAGAGCGGTAGTACCGTCTCGGTACCGCTTAGGTACCATAACATAAGTTACGGCACTACCGCTGTGGTACCGCTTAGGTACCAGTACTCCCAGAGGCCATTGCGGTACCTCAAGTGGTATCGCAAGCGGTAGTGCGGTAGTACCGCTGTGTGTCCACGTGGATAAGTTCTGTGGGGGAATTCGAATCCAGAGCGGTAGTACCGCTTACCAAAGTGGTAGTACCGCTTAGGCAGAAACTGAACATAACGGTTGGATTTGAGGGGCCCTATAAAAATGCTCCTTCTTCTCCAGCTCGTTTTTAGCTTTTCTCCCATTCTCTCCTCCATTGTTCCTGAGCTCAAACTTAGTGGATCTCTCCACCTACCAAATCAATCTTGCCCATACTTTGAGGAGTGGTGGAGGAGGCCCCGATCTATCGATCTACCAAGAGAGTTTTCACAAATTCGTGCTATTCCTTAGTGGATCTTGTTGTTAGGGTTCCTATGGTGGGATCTTGGATGAAGTGCTCCTATGGAGGCTAGCTTGGAGTTGTGCTAGCCCCATAGGGTGTTGGGAGCCTCCTAGTGTTGTGGAGCTCGCCTCAACCTTGTGAAGGAACCACCGCCTCGACCGGTGCCTTAGTGGAGAGGGGAAGCCCCTTTGTGGAGCTCTCTTGAAAAAGAAGGTGAGGCCTTCCTTCGTGGTGTGGCCGCCTAGCCTCTTGTGTGAGGCTAGCACCTCCTCAACGCAGACATACTCCCTTTTGTGGGAGGAACTGCGGGAAACAAATCCTCGTCTCGTCTCCGCGCCCTCCGGTTGTCCCGTTCCTCAACTTTATTATTGTTGCTTGGTTCTTTTGCTTGTTGCACTAGCCTAGGATCATACTAGGAACATCTCCACCACTAAAGCTGTCACTTTTACTTCCGTTGCACTAAAAAATTGAAAAAGGCTGAAAATTGCGTAGCGTCCATTCACCCCCCCCCCCCCCCCCCTCTTGTTCGCTACGGTCCGTTCAATGTGGATAATTGGATGGCTTAAAAATAGATGATGTGGCTTGCATGTAGAGTATCGATGAATGTTAGTAGATGATGATATGGATAATTAGATGACTAATAAAATAAATGATGTGGATAGCTCGCATGTTGTGATAGACAACTTAGATGACCCTCTAGTAAGGTTTTGCTTTATAAAATATATAGATATGTACTCGTTGATGGGTATTGGTATGGTTGACGGGTAGTTCCGCCGTACCCATAACATGCAATGCCTTCGCTAATCAAGAAACAACGACTGTTCAGCCACGTAAACAACCAAAATGGCTAAACCATCCATACTACCACATCTGAGAGTCTAAAAATACGATATATTGAGGAGATGGGTGTTTTGTCAAGACTTAAGACGTAACTTGAGTATAGAGTATAGACTTGATATTTGTTCTGATTTGTAGAACATCATAGGGATTCTTTCTGCAACTTTGGATCAAACCTTTAGTGAAATTTTTTTTTTGGATCAAGCTGGACATACCGAGCTTAGAAGTGGTTCATAGAATAGAATCGACCTTTCTACTCCCACCTAAACCCAAGTACAAGTGATTCGCAAGAAGAAAAAAAAACAACTACAAGAAACGAATTGAAGAAACTGCACATTTGAGTAATGGTAAAGAGATGATTAATTACCTGCACTTGGAAGTTTATCCTGGGCTTCGGCTGCAAGCTTTGTGTAGCGGAGGCAGACACTAATGGCGCAAGTCTCACACAGGAAATGGGGGTAGAAGGGATCCGTGAAGAGGAATCAGTGGTTCAACATATTCTTGTGTAAGACTCCTCTAGATCGGACTCGAAACTGGGTAGAAATTAAGGTAATCGGAAGAGATCAAGCTGATCCAGGATCCAGCCTATCCACCCAACCACCCACACAGCTGTTCCCCTCGGGTACAGTTTTCTTTCTTCCGTTACAAGCCAAGTCTCTCCATCAGGTCGTCCTTGCTCAAATAGCACTCGACTACGCCGCTCTCTATTACGAGGTTTAAACGGCCCACTCCTGGCCCGCTATCCTCGCCGGTTTCCTCGTGATTATGTTGGGCCTTGTACTGATTGTTCCTCCACCAGCGTTGCCATCATCTTCAGTGTCAGTACAAGCTTGGTCGTTGACAATCTTCTCCCATTGAAATCCTGCTTGCCCCCAAGCAGGTGAACAAGGAAATTGTTCCCGTAGAGAGACCAAGTCTTCCCAGGTGGCCATCCCTTCCGATGCACCGCTCCACTGCACCAGAACTTGGATGACGGTGCGGAGACCCTTCTGGCGCACGCGTTGCTGAAGCACACGCACAGGCACCTGTAGAATAGCATCAGACGATGGAAGTTCGGGCATTACCTTTTGTCCCGGATTGAGGCAAGGTTTCAATTGGGAAACGTGGAATACAGGGTGGATCCTGCTTGCTGGCAGCAAATCCAGTCTGTAGGTAACAACACCAACTCGAGCCAATATGACGAACGGCCCGAAGAATTTGAAAGAAAGCTTGTTGTTTGAACGCTTCACAACAGAGGACTGCAAATAAGGTTGCAGTTTTAAGAATACCTCGTCACCCACCGCGAACGAACGCTCCATTCTGTTCTTGTCCGCCTGGTGCTTCATGCGTTGTTGCATGCGCAACAGATGTTGGCGCACTGATGCTAGAACCAGGGCACGGTCCTGCAACCACACAGAAACATCTGCCGAGGCAATGCTATCAGTTGATGTCAACCCAAAGTACCTTGGTTTCCTGCCATAGATGACTTCAAACGGAGATTTGCCAAGGGAGGAATGCCAGTTTGTATTGTACCAAAACTCGCAGAGAGATAACCATTTAGCCCAATGCTGCGGGTGGCTGCTGATAAAACATCGCAAGTAGCATTCGATGGACTGGTTCACTCTTTCGGTTTGTCCATCGTTCTCTGGGTGATTCGCAGTGCTTATTCTTAACTGTGTTCCAGTAGCACGAAAGACGGATCTCCAGAACTGGCTGGTAAAAATTGGATCCCTGTCAGACACGAGCGACTTCGGCATCCCATGCAACCTGTACACACTGTCAACAAATACCTCAGCAACCTTAGGAGCAGTGTAAGGGTGTCGAAGAGGAATGAAATGGGCATATTTCGACAGCTTGTCAACAACCACCACGATACAACTGTACTGGCGAGAAGGTGGAAGCCCCTCGATGAAATCCATCGTTGCCATCTCCCACGGCTCAGAAGGTATTGGAAGGGGTTGCAGAAGGCCGGCAGGAAGTGTGCGCTCTGGCTTAGCTTGCTGGCACACGCGGCAAGAACGGACATAGTCACGGATTTGTGCTTTCATACCTGTCCATTTGAAGAGTGACACAACTCTGCGATAAGTCACTGGGAACCCCGAGTGGCCTCCTATCGGGCTGTCATGGAAGGCTGCAACAATATGCAGTTGTAGTTGCTTATCAGCCCCAACCCAAATACGCCCTTGGTAGCGTAGCAATCCATCACGGAAGGTGAAATTGGCACCGCCTTCAGAGTTGACAACCAGTTTCTGAATCTTGTCCTGCACGTAGGAGTCCTGAGCATAGCTTGATGCCACTTGATCGAGCCAGGCTGGCTTGACCTTGATACGTCCATTTTGCATCATTATTTTATATCATAATTTACTGTTATTCATTGATATATTTCATATTTAGAAGTGATACTTATGTTATTTCATCTATTTTGCATGTTTCATGATTATTGGAGAATCGCGCACCGGAGTCAGGATTCTGCTGGAAAAAGCACCGTCAGAATGCAATATTTCGGAAGATCAACAATTGACGGAAATTACATGGAA
Organism: Lolium perenne; assembly: GCF_019359855.2. Lineage (NCBI taxonomy): Eukaryota > Viridiplantae > Streptophyta > Magnoliopsida > Poales > Poaceae > Lolium > Lolium perenne. Next base: position 197,991,808 of record NC_067245.2, read on the forward strand.
AATCTTATTTTTCCAGAAGACGGAGATAGCCAAAAGGAGGAGCCGAGGAGGGCCGCCATGGGCCCCCCATAGGCCGGCACGGGCCCAGGCCTGGCCGCGCCGCCTTGTGGGGAGGGGGCCCACAGCCCCCTCTGGCCTCCTCTCCTTCACGTACTTCTTCGTCCCAAAAACCTAAGCTCCAGAGGATAGTCGCGAAGAGTCACAGCCGCCTCTGCGGGGCGGAAAAACACCAGAGAGAAAAGAGCTCTCCGGCAGGCTGAAATCTGCCGGGGAAACTCCCTCCCGGAGGGGGAAATCGACGCCATCGTCACCGCCATCGAGCTGGACATCATTGGGATCATCATCACCATCATCTCCATCATCATCACCGCCATCTCCACCGCTGCACATCGTCACCGTTGTAACAATTAGGGTTGGATCTTGATTGTTTGATAGGGGAAACTCTCCCGGTATTGATTTCTACTTGTTATTGATGCTATTGAGTGAACCATTGAACCAAGGTTTATGTTCAGATTGTTATTCATCATCATATCAACTCTGATCATGTTCCATATGATGTCTCGTGAGTAGTTTGTTTAGTTCTTGAGGACATAGGTGAAGTCTAAATGTTAGTAGTGAATTATGTTGGGTAATATTCAATGTTATGATATTTAAGTTGTGGTGTTATTCTTCTAGTGGTGTCATGTGAACGTCGACTACATGATACTTCACCTTTATGGGCCTAGGGGAATACATCTTGTATTCGTTTGCTAATTGCGGGGTTGCCGGAGTGATAGAAACCTGAACCCCCGTTGGTATATCGATGCAGGAGGGATATCTCAGAGTTTAAGGCTGTGATTAGATTTATCTTAATTACTTTCTTGTAGTTACGGATGCTTGCAAGGGGTATAATCACAAGTATGTATTAGTCCTAGGAAGGGCGGTGCATTAGCATAGGTTCACCCACACAACACTTATCAAAACAATGAAGATTAATCAGCTATATGAAGCGAAAGCACTAGACTAAATTCCCGTGTGTCCTCAAGAACGTTTGGTCATTATAAGTAAACAAACCGGCTTGTCATTTGTGCTAAAAAGGATTGGGCCACTCGCTGCAATTATTTCTCTTGCATTTTACTTAATCGTACTTTATTTATCTGCTATATCAAAATCCCATGAATACGTGTCTGTGAGCATTTACAGTGAATCCTTCATCGAAACTGCTTGTCAACACCTTCTGCTCCTCGTTGGGTTCAACACTCTTATTTATCGAAAATACTACGATACACCCTCTATACTTGTGGGTCATCAAGACTATTTTCTGGCGCTATTGCCAGGGAGTGAAGCGCTATTGGTAAGTGGAATTGGTAAGGGAAACTTTTACTGTTCGTGCTGATTTTATTTCTGCCTGCTGCTATAATTCATTATGGAGAGATCTTCTCTTGAATTTTTATTTGGAAAATCTACTACTACTACAAAGGTAGTGGATGAGGCGCCAGGTGAGAAAGAGGTTCCATACAAAATACCTATGAAAATTATTGAACGTGTTGTGGATAACCGCTATGAAGGGGATGGAACTGTCCATCCTGGAGATCATTTACTGTTCTTACATGAATTATGCGGTTTATTCAAGTGTGCATGTATTGCTATGGATGAAGTTAGGAAGAAACTATTCTCTATATCGCTGTCTGGTAAAGCGGCGCATTGGTATAAATTACTGAAGAATGGGGATTCTCTTGATTGGAATGATACCGTGCCTCTATTTTATTCTAAATTCTATCCTCCAAGTGAAATTCACAAAGACCGGAACCGTATATATAATTTCTGGCCTCATGATGGAGAGAGTATTGCCCAAGCATGGGGGAGATTGAAGTCTTTAATGCTCAAATGCCCCATTCATGAGCTTCCTGGTAATATTATCATTGATAATTTCTATGCAAGACTTTCTTTTCAAGATAAGACCTTGCTGAATACTTCTTGCTCTGGATCATTTACACGCAACAAAGAAGAGTTTAAAAGGGACCTTGTTGATCGGATTCAGGAGAATACTGAAGGATGGGAGAACGACAAAGATAGAGAGTCAGGTATAAACTATGATTATAAATGCATTGAAGTTTTTATGGATACTGATAAATTTCGTAATATGAGTGCTACTTTTGGTCTTGATTCTCAAGTCGTTGCAAATCTTTATAAAGCTTTTGCCTCTCATTTTGAATTGCCTAGGAAGAATTTTGATAAGTATCATGAACCGTATAAAGATAAAATTGATTCATCTATAAATAAATGTGTTGTAATTGAAACTGTTGATCATATTCTTCCTGAAGCTTATATTGAAAAAACTCCTTTCTCTGCTAAAATGAAGGTGTATTCTGTTATAAATAGTGTGGTTAATAAAAGTGCAAAGAAACCTATAGAACCTGAAGAGCAAATAAAGGTTGAACCTGCTATTGCAATAGTTAAAGATCTTGTGACTGAAAATTTGGAAGATGGTCATATTATTTTCTGTGAAGATGCTTCTAATATTGTTTCGCATCCTAATAAGTCTAGGAAAACCAGTGTTCCTATGCTCTCTGTTAGAATTGGTGATCATTGTTATTATGGTTTATGCGATATTGGTGCAAGTATTAGTGCTATTCCTTATGAGCTTTACACGGAGATCATGCATGAAATTGGTTCTTGTGAACTTGAAGATATTGATGTGGTTATTCCGCTAGCTAATAGAGAAACTATCTCTCCAATTGGTATTGTTTGAGATGTGGAAGTTCTATGTGGTAAGATTAAATATCCTGCTGACTTTTTGGTACTTGGCCTATCATCTTTGGTAGACCTTTTCTAAATACTTGTGGAGCTGTTATAGATTGCAAGAAAGAGAAAATTGTGACTAAATTTGCTGGTGAATGTTATGAGTTTAATTTCTCTAAATTTGCCAAAACTTCTTATAAAGCTGATTTGCCTAATAATGATTTTAGAGTTGAACAGTGTGCGTCTATTGCTCTTGCTCCTAGTAATCCTTTGCAGCAACATTTGGAGGATAGTGAGAGTGAAGTCTTTAGGGAAGAAAGAAATGAGCTTGATGAAATTTTCCTTCGTCAACCTATTCTTAAACATGATTTACCGGTTGAGGATCTAGGTACAATGCCACCACCAAAGGAAGATCCTGTTTTTGATTTAAAACCATTTCCTGATAATCTTAAATATGCTCATATTGATGATAAGAAAATATATCCTGTTATTATTAGTTCTAAGCTTTCAGAGTTTGAGGAAGAAAGGTTATGGAAATACTGAAGAAACACCGAGGAGCTATTGGCTACACTCTTGATGACTTGAAGGGGATTTCTCCCTCTATTTGCCAACATGCCATTAATATGGAAGATGATGCAAAGCCTGTTGTTGAACATCATCGTCGTCTAATTCCTAAGATGAAGGATCTGGTAAGAAATGAGGTATTAAAACTTCTTGAAGCTAATATTATATATCCTATTGCTGATAGTAGATGGGTTAGTCCTGTGCATTGTGTTAATAAGAAAGGAGGAATGACTGTTGTACCTAATGGTAATGATGAGCTCATCCCTCAAAGAGTAGTTGTAGGGTATAAAATGTGCATTGATTATCGAAAAGTTAATAAGGTTACTAAGAAAGATCATTACCCTTTACCTTTTATTGATCAAATGTTAGAAAGGTTGTCTAAAAATACTCATTTTTGCTTTCTTGATGGTTATTCTGGGTTTTCACAAATTGCTGTTAAAAGTAAGGATCAAGAGAAAACCACTTTCACTTGTCCCTATGAAACTTATGCTTATAGACGTATGCCTTTTGGTTTATGTAATGCTCCTGCTACTTTTCAAAGATGCATGTCTGCTATTTTTCATGGCTTTTGCGAGAATATTGTAGAGGTATTCATGGATGATTTTTCTGTCTATGGGAATTCTTTTGATAATTGCTTGCGAAACCTTGATAAAGTTTTGCAGAGATGTGAAGAAACTAACCTTGTTCTTAATTGGGAGAAATGCCACTTTATGGTTAATGAAGGAATTGTATTGGGACATAAAATTTCCGAGAGAGGTATTGAAGTTGATAGAGCTAAAGTTGAGGCAATTGAGAAGATGCCCAATCCTAGGGATGTTAAAGGTATTCGTAGTGTTCTTGGTCATGCTGGGTTTTATAGGAGATTTATTAAAGACTTCTCCAAGATTTCAAAGCCTCTTACTAATCTTCTTCAAAAAGACGTACCTTTTGTTTTTGATGATGATTGTAAGGAAGCTTTTGAAACTCTAAAGAAAGCCTTAACAACTGCTCCTATAGTTGAACCTCCTGATTGGAACTTACCTTTTGAAATTATGTGTGATGCTAGTGATTTTGCTGTAGGCGCTGTTCTTGGACAGCGAGTAGATAAAAAATTGAATGTTATTCATTATGCTAGTGAAACTCTTGATGTTGCTCAAAGAAATTATGCTACAACTGAAAAAGAATTGTTAGCTGTAGTCTTTGCTTGTGACAAGTTTAGATCTTATATTGTTGATTCAAAAGTTACAATTCATACTGATCATGCTGCAATTAGATACCTTATGCAAAAGAAAGATGCTAAGCCAAGGCTTATTAGATGGGTGCTTCTTTTGCAAGAATTTGATTTGCGTATTATAGATAGGAAAGGAGCTGATAATCCTGTTGCTGATAATTTGTCTAGATTGGAAAATATTGCTTATGATCCTGTTCTTGTTAATGATAGTTTTCCAAATGAACAATTGGCTGTAATAAAGGTGTGCTCGCGAGATAGCCCTTGGTATGCTGATTATGCTAAATTTATTGTTTCCAAGTACTTGCCTCCAACCTTTTCAGCTCAGCAAAGGAGGAAATTATTTTATGACTTGAGGCATTATTTTTGGGATGACCCACACTTATATAAAGAAGGAGTGGATGGTATTCTGCGAAGATGTGTTCCCGAATATGAACAACAAGAGATATTGAGTAAATGTCATGGTAGTGCTTATGGAGGACATCACGCCGGAGATAGAACCGCGCAAAAGGTTCTACAATCAGGTTTTTATTGGCCAACTCTCTTCAAAGATGCAAGAAAGTTTATTTTCTCTTGTGATGAGTGATACGTCTCCAACGTATCGATAATTTCTTATGTTCCATGCCACATTATTGATGTTATCTACATGTTTTATGCACACTTTATGTCATATTCGTGCATTTTCTGGAACTAACCTATTAACAAGATGCCAAAGTGCCAGTTGTTGTTTTCTGCTGTTTTTGGTTTCAGAAATCCTAGTAACGAAATATTCTCGGAATTGGACGAAATCAACGCCCAGGGTCCTATTTTGCCACGAAGCTTCCAGAAGTCCGAAGAGGAGACGAAGAGGGGCCACGAGGGGGCCACACCCTAGGGCGGCACGGCCCCCCCCCTTGGCCGCGCGGCCCTGTGGTGTGGGGCCCTCGTGCCGCCTCTTGACCTGCCCTTCCGCCTACAAATAGCCTCCGTTGCGAAAACCCCAGTACCGAGAGCCACGATACGGAAAATCTTCCAGAGACGCCGCCAACGCTGATCCCATCTTGGGGGATCCAGGAGATCGCCTCCGGCACCCTGCCGGAGAGGGGATTCATCTCCCGGAGGACTCTACGCCGCCATGGTCGCCTCCGGTGTGATGTGTGAGTAGTCTACCCCTGGACTATGGGTCCATAGCAGTAGCTAGATGGTTGTCTTCTCCCCATTGTGCTATCATTGTCGGATCTTGTGAGCTGCCTAACATGATCAAGATCATCTATCTGTAATTCTATATGTTGCGTTTGTTGGGATCCGATGAATAGAGAATACTTGTTATGTTGATTATCAAAGTTATATCTATGTGTTGTTTATGATCTTGCATGCTCTCCGTTACTAGTAGATGCTCTGGCCAAGTAGATGCTTGTAACTCCAAGAGGGAGTATTTATGCTCGATAGTGGGTTCATGCCTGCATTGACACAGGACATGTGAGAAAGTTCTAAGGTTGTGTTGTGCTGTTGCCACTAGGGATAAAACATTGATGCTATGTCTAAGGATGTAGTTGTTGATTACATTACGCACCATACTTAATGCAATTGTCTGTTGCTTTGCAACTTAATACTGGAGGGGGTTCGGATGATAACCTGAAGGTGGACTTTTTAGGCATAGATGCAGTTGGATGGCGGTCTATGTACTTTGTCGTAATGCCCAATTAAATCTCACTATACTCATCATGATATGTATGTGCATGGTCATGCCCTCTTTATTTGTCAATTGCCCAACTGTAATTTGTTCACCCAACATGCTGTTTATCTTATGGGAGAGACACCTCTAGTGAACTGTGGACCCCGGTCCAATTCTCTATACTGAAATACAATCTACTGCAATATTGTTCTACTGTTTTCTGCAAACAATCATCTTCCACACAATACGGTTAATCCTTTGTTACAGCAAGCCGGTGAGATTGACAACCTCACTGTTTCGTTGGGGCAAAGTACTTTGGTTGTGTTGTGCAGGTTCCACGTTGGCGCCGGAATCCACGGTGTTGCGCCGCACTACATCCCGCCGCCATCAACCTTCAACGTGCTTCTTGGCTCCTACTGGTTCGATAACCTTGGTTTCATACTGAGGGAAACTTGCCGCTGTACGCATCACACCTTCCTCTTGGGGTTCCCAACGGACGCGTGTTGAACGCGTATCAAGCAGCTTTTTCTGGCGCCGTTGCCGGGGACCTGAAGAAAAGTTACACCGCAAAGATTTCTATCTCCCACGTCAACTGCACGCCAGCAGCTTTTTCTGGCGCCGTTGCCGGGGAGATCAAGACACGCTGCAAGGGGAGTCTCCACTTCTCAATCTCTTTACTTTGTTTTTGTCTTGCTTAGTTTTATTTACTACTTTGTTTGCTGCACTAAATCAAAATACAAAAAAATTAGTTGCTAGTTTTACTTTATTTGCTATCTTGTTTGCTATATCAAAAACACAAAAAAATTAGTTACTTGCATTTACTTTACTTGATTCATCATGTTTCCTTTTAATTTTACCACAAAAGACATACCGGTAGGACGTGGGTCTATAGTTGGGAGAAATAATATAGAAGAATTCTTCAATCATGTTAGTACCATTGAAAATTTTGAAGATAGACACTTGGTAGACCTTGCGCCTACTTATGAAATTGCTGCTGCGCATTTAGTTCGCCTGTTGGAAACTAAATTTGTTAATCTCAATCCTATAATCCAACACATGTTTCTCACACTTGGTGATATGGAAGAAGGGGAAAAGAAAGATTTTGTTTTAGAAACCCTTCTTAGAGAATTTGGTGGTCTAGCAAGAGAAGCTAGAAAGGTCTTTGCTAAATTTAATATGCTTGGTTCGCATACTAATTTTGTTAGTCTCCTTGAAAAGATGGACATGGATAGAATAAGATACACCAATAATATGGATGATGGTGGGGAGATCAAAGCACCAATACCATGTAAACTCCTAGCTATGAATGATGCACTAGAAAATAACTATGCCTGGCTTGTTCCTGAAAATTTGTTTGACGAGAGTAGCACGCCTAAGACCAATGAAAAGGGAGATGCTAAAACTTATGTATCTAATATACTATGCCTGGTTGAGAAAGCTCCACATCCCGCTGTAGAAGTACCACCCTTCGATAATACTTGATACACACTTTCTGCGCCTAGCTGAAAGGCGTTAAAGAAAAGCGCTTATGGGAGACAACCCATGTTTTTACCTACAGTACTTTGTTTTTATTTTGTGTCTTGGAAGTTGTTTACTACTGTAGCAACCTCTCCTTATCTTAGTTTAGTGTTTTGTTGTGCCAAGTAAAGTCGTTGATAGTAAAGTTCATACTAGATTTGGATTACTGCGCAGAAACAGATTTCTTTGTTGTCACGAATCTGGGCTGTTTTCCCCTGTAGGTAACTCAGAAAATTATGCCAATTTACGTGAGTGATCCCCAGATATGTACGCAACTTTCATTCAATTTGAGCATTTTCATTTGAGCAAGTCTGGTGCCATTTTAAAATTCGTCAATACGAACTGTTCTGTTTTGACAGATTCTGCCTTTTATTTCGCATTGCCTCTTTTGCTATGTTGGATGAATTTCTTTGATCCATTAATGTCCAGTAGCTTTATGCAATGTCCAGAAGTGTTAAGAATGATTGTGTCACCTCTGAATATGTTAATTTTTATTGTGCACTAACCCTCTAATGAGTTGTTTCGAGTTTGGTGTGGAGGAAGTTTTCAAGGATCAAGAGAGGAGTATGATGCAACATGATCAAGGAGAGTGAAAGCTCTAAGCTTGGGGATGCCCCGGTGGTTCACCCCTGCATATATCAAGAAGACTCAAGCGTCTAAGCTTGGGGATGCCCAAGGCATCCCCTTCTTCATTGACAACATTATCAGGTTCCTCCCCTGAAACTATATTTTTATTCCATCACATCTTATGTGCTTTTCTTGGAGCGTCGGGTTGTTTTTGTTTTTTTGTTTTGTTTGAATAAAATGGATCCTAGCATTCACTTTATGGGAGAGAGACACGCTCCGCTGTAGCATATGGACAAGTATGTCCTTAGTTTCTACTCATAGTATTCATGGCGAAGTTTCTCCTTCGTTAAATTGTTATATGGTTGGAATTGGAAAATGATACATGTAGTAATTGCTATTAATGTCTTGGGTAATGTGATACTTGGCAATTGTTGTGCTCATGATTAAGCTCTTGCATCATATGCTTTGCACCCATTAATGAAGAAATACATAGAGCATGCTATAATTTGGTTTGCATATTTGGTTTCTCTAAGGTCTAGATAATTTCTAGTATTGAGTTTGAACAACAAGGAAGACGATGTAGATTATTATAATGTTTTCAATATGTCTTTTATGTGAGTTTTGCTGCACCGGTTCATCCTTGTGTTTGTTTCAAATAAGCCTTGCTAGCCTAAACCTTGTATCGAGAGGGAATACTTCTCATGCATCCAAAATACTTGAGCCAACCACTATGCCATTTGTGTCCACCATACCTACCTACTACATGGTATTTTCCGCCATTCCAAAGTAAATTGCTTGAGTGCTACCTTTAAAAATTCCATCATTCACCTTTGCAATATATAGCTCATGGGTCAAATAGCTTAAAAACTATTGTGGTATTGAATATGTCATTATGCACTTTATCTCTTATTAAGTTGCTTGTTGTGCGATAACCATGTTCACTGGGGACGCCATCAACTACTCTTTTGTTGAATTTCATGTGAGTTGCTATGCATGTTCGTCTTGTCTGAAGTAAGAGCGATTTACCACCCTATGGTTAAGCATGCATATTGTTAGAGAAGAGCATTGGGCCGCTAACTAAAGCCATGATCCATGGTGGAAGTTTCAGTTTTGGACATATATCCTCAATCTCAAATGAGAAAATTATTAATTGTTGTTACATGCTTATGCATAAAAGAGGAGTCCATTATCTGTTGTCTATGTTGTCCCGGTATGGATGTCTAAGTTGAGAATAATCAATAGCGAGAAATCCAATGCGAGCTTTCTCCTTAGACCTTTGTACAGGCGGCATAGAGGTACCCCTTTGTGACACTTGGTTAAAACATGTGCATTGTGATGATCCGGTAGTCCAAGCTAATTAGGACAAGGTGCGGACACTATTAGTACACTATGCATGAGGCTTGCAACTTGTAAGATATAATTTACATGATACATATGCTTTATTACTACCGTTGACAAAATTGTTTCATGTTTTCAAAATCAAAGCTCTAGCACAAATATAGCAATCAATGCTTTTCCTCTATGGAGGACCATTCTTTTACTTTCAATGTTGAGTCAGTTCACCTATTTCTCTCCACCTCAAGAAGCAAACACTTGTGTGAACTGTGCATTGATTCCTACATACTTGCATATTGCACTTATTATATTACTCTATGTTGACAATATCAATGAGATATACATGTTATAAGTTGAAAGCAACCGCTGAAACTTAATCTTCTTTTGTGTTGCTTCAATGCCTTTACTTTGAATTATTGCTTTATGAGTTAACTCTTATGCAAGACTTATTGATGCTTGTCTTGAAGTGCTATTCATGAAAAGTCTTTGCTTTATGATTCACTTGTTTACTCATGTCATATACATTGTTTTGATCGCTGCATTCACTACATATGCTTTACAAATAGTATGATCAAGGTTATGATGGCATGTCACTCCAGAAATTATCTGTTTTATCGTTTTACCTGCTCGGGACGAGCAGAACTAAGCTTGGGGATGCTGATACGTCTCCAACGTATCGATAATTTCTTATGTTCCATGCCACATTATTGATGTTATCTACATGTTTTATGCACACTTTATGTCATATTCGTGCATTTTCTGGAACTAACCTATTAACAAGATGCCGAAGTGCCGCTTCTTTGTTTCTGCTGTTTTTGGTTTCAGAAATCCTAGTAACGAAATATTCTCGGAATTGGACGAAATCAACGCCCAGGGTCCTATTTTGCCACGAAGCTTCCAGAAGTCCGAAGAGGAGACGAAGAGGGGCCACGAGGGGGCCACACCCTAGGGCGGCGCGGCCCCCCCCTTGGCCGCGCGGCCCTGTGGTGTGGGGCCCTCGTGCCGCCTCTTGACCTGCCCTTCCGCCTACAAATAGCCTCCGTTGCGAAAACCCCAGTACCGAGAGCCACGATACGGAAAACCTTCTAGAGACGCCGCCAACGCTGATCCCATCTCGGGGGATCCAGGAGATCACCTCCGGCACCCTGCCGGAGAGGGGATTCATCTCGCGGAGGACTCTACGCCGCCATGGTCGCCTCCGGTGTGATGTGTGAGTAGTCTACCCCTGGACTATGGGTCGTTAGCAGTAGCTAGATGGTTGTATTCTCCCCATTGTGCTATCATTTTCGGATCTTGTGAGCTGCCTAACATGATCAAGATCATCTATCTGTAATTCTATATGTTGCGTTTGTTGGGATCCGATGAATAGAGAATACTTGTTATGTTGATTATCAAAGTTATATCTATGTGTTGTTTATGATCTTGCATGCTCTCCGTTACTAGTAGATGCTCTGGCCAAGTAGATGCTTGTAACTCCAAGAGGGAGTATTTATGCTCGATAGTGGGTTCATGCCTGCATTGACACCGGGACAGGATGAGAAAGTTCTAAGGTTGTGTTGTGCTGTTGCCACTAGGGATAAAACATTGATGCTATGTCTAAGGATGTAGTTGTTGATTACATTACGCACCATACTTAATGCAATTGTCTGTTGCTTTGCAACTTAATACTGGAGGGGGTTCGGATGATAACCTGAAGGTGGACTTTTTAGGCATAGATGCAGTTGGATGGCGGTCTATGTACTTTGTCGTAATGCCCAATTAAATCTCACTATACTCATCATGATATGTATGTGCATGGTCATGCCCTCTTTATTTGTCAATTGCCCAACTGTAATTTGTTCACCCAACATGCTGTTTATCTTATGGGAGAGACACCTCTAGTGAACTGTGGACCCCGGTCCAATTCTCTATACTGAAATACAATCTACTGCAATATTGTTCTACTGTTTTCTGCAAACAATCATCTTCCACACAATACGGTTAATCCTTTGTTACAGCAAGCCGGTGAGATTGACAACCTCACTGTTTCGTTGGGGCAAAGTACTTTGGTTGTGTTGTGCAGGTTCCACGTTGGCGCCGGAATCCCTGGTGTTGCGCCGCACTACATCCCGCCGCCATCAACCTTCAACGTGCTTCTTGGCTCCTACTGGTTCGATAACCTTGGTTTCATACTGAGGGAAACTTGCCGCTGTACGCATCACACCTTCCTCTTGGGGTTCCCAACGGACGCGTGTTGAACGCGTATCAAGCAGCTTTTTCTGGCGCCGTTGCCGGGGACCTAAAGAAAAGTTACACCGCAAAGATTTCTATCTCCCACGTCAACTGCACGCCAGCAATGAGTGTCAAAGGGTTGGTAATATCTCCAGACGCAATGAAATGCCTATGAATTATACTCTTGTTATTGAACCATTCGATTGTTGGGGATTTGACTTCATGGGACCTTTCCCCTCTTCAGAAGGTAACACTCATATACTTGTTGCTGTTGATTATGTTACTAAATGGGTGGAAGCCATACCCACAAAAAGTGTTGATGGTGAGACCTCTTTAAGAATGCTTTTAGATATTATTTTTCCTAGATTTGGAGTTCCTAGATATCTCATGACTGATGGAGGTTCTCATTTTATTCATGGTGGTTTTAGAAAAACTATTGCTAAATATGGTATTAATCATAGAATTGCTTCCGCTTATCATCCTCAAACTAGTGGGCAAGTAGAATTATCAAATAGAGAGATTCAATCTATCTTGCAAAAGACTTTTAACAAATCTAGAAAGAATTGGGCTAGTAAATTGAAGGAAGCACTATGGGCTTATAGAACTGCTTAAAAATCCCATGGGTATGTCACCTTATAAAATGGTTTATGAAAAATCTTGTCATTTACCTTTAGAACTAGAGCACAAAGCTTATTGGGCTGTAAGAGAACTAAATAAAGATCCTAAACTAGCCGGTAAGAAGAGATTGCTACAATTGAGTTCTCTAGATGAATGGAGAAGTGAAGCTTATGAAAATGCTAAACTCTTTAAAGAGAAAGTTAAGAAATGGCATGATAGAAGAATTATCAAAAGAGAATTTAATGTTGGGGATAAAGTCCTATTGTATCGGTCTCGTCTCAGATTCTTTGCAGGGAAATTACTCTCAAAATGGGAAGGACCATATGTCATTGTGGAGGTGTATCCTTCAGGAGCAATTAAAATTAGTTCTCCCTAAGGCGATGCCACACAAGTGGTGAATGGACAAAGACTCAAGCATTATATCTCTGGAGATTTTTATAATGAAGATGTTGATGTTATTCGAGTGGTGACACCGGAAGCTTTCATCAAAGGCCAAATTGATAGTCCGGCAGAGTTCGACTTTGAATAGGTAACAGTACTGGTAATAAAAAGTCCGCGTTTAACTTTCCGAACAATGTTTTTGCTTTTTTTGGAAAATATGAAAAATTACGAGATCGAAACGGAGTGGAGGAGACGCACGAGGGCGTGCCCCCATAGGCCGGCGCGGGCCCCAGCCTGGCCGCGCCGCCCTATGAGGAGGGCCCCTCGTTGCTCCTCTCCGACTCTGGTTCGACCTGGTACTTTCCTTTTGTTGTAAAGATTCCTGCTATATAATCCCCCGGACCCCTGGAGGTCCGTAAATCGTTTTCTCGACGTGTTTTGTTTCGAGCTGTTTTCTGCCAGGATCTGCTTCGGATCTAGAGCCACCATGTCTTCGTCGGGAACTCCGAAGGACAGCTTCTTTGAGGACGTCGTCAACCCGTACGTGAACGAGCTGAAGATGCACCCCAAGGAATTGCTGCTTGTAGATGGAGAGTTGCAGATCAAAGATGTCCAGGGTCCTAAAGGAGAAGGAAGCTTGGAAGACAGGTTGGAGAAACTAGAACAAGAGGTCTTCAACAACAAGAAGATGGCTGAGCGTGAAGTCGACATCTTCCACAAGATTGTGTCTGAACTTATAGATGGACACAAGAAGGAGACTGCAAAGCTGTGGGACGACATCCTCTCGCTTCACGACACCACCAACAAACTCCAAGCTCAACTCTATGATGTTCAGAATCAAAACTGTGAGTATGAAAACAGGTTTAAACACATAAGCTATGCTGCTAGTTTCAGGATTCCCGAGACCAAGATGTCGTTTGTTGATGGAGAGCCTCTTCCTTGGAAGTCTGATGATTGGAAGAATTCATCACCACCACCGCCGAAGGAGTAATTCATCATTGGTATTGGCACCCCCTTGGTTTGTTCCAAGCTTGGGGGAGTGCCGCGGTATCACATCATCACTATCTTTTATTTTTATCATCAAGTAGTGTCATATCATGAGTAGGGAAGTTATCATATAAGATGGGTTGCAGTGTGGAAGTATCTCTCTTTAGTTGGTTGTCTATGTATCCCTTGGTGTGAGTTATCGTTATGGAATATTAATGAGAAGTCTTATCATTTACATATTGCACATCTTATTTTAGTTTGCAATCTCTATTATATGATTGATCTTGTTGTTAGTATTGGTATCACTTTGGGAGCATTGAGTAAATCTATTTGGTTTTGGCAAACTTAGCATTGGTCAATAGCAATAATACTTTGAAGTTTAAATAGTAGAAGAGAAATACATGTAGATATGTTGTTTCATTCTTGTTAGCTCTTAGCTTATTATTCTGAAGTTAAAATTGTTTGTGCTTACAAGGAAGATGCATGATTATTTCTATCACATGTATATTTGTTTGTTTCCCTCAACTCTTATGCTTGCTAATCAACCTTGCTAGCCAAAGACCTGTACTGAGAGGGAATGCTTCTCGTGCATCCAAACCTTAACCCAAACCTATGCCATCAGTGTCCACCATAACTACCTACTATGTGATATTTCCTGCCATTCCAAGTAAATACTTCATGTGCTACCTTTAAACAATTCAAAATTTATCATCCCTTATTTGTGTCAATGTTTTATAGCTCATGAGGAAGTATGTGGTGTTTTATCTTTCAATCTTGTTGGGCAGACTTTCACTAATGGACTAGTGGCTTCATCCACTTATCCAATAATTTTGCAAAAAGAGCTGGCAACGGGGTCCTCAGCCCCAATTAATTAACCTTCATTAATAATTCTCTAGACACTCCTCCATGGTATGAGATTGTTGGAAGGCACCCGAGGATTCGGTTAGCCATGGTTTGAGAAAGCAAAGGTTGGGAGGAGTGTCATCTCTAAATAAAACTAAAATAAATAGACACTCCTTCATGGTATGTGATTGATGGGAAGGCACCCGAGGATTCGGTTAGCCATGACTTGTGAAAGCAAAAGGTTGGAAGGAGTGTCATATTTAAATAAAAATCATGGGAGCCGCTCTTCGAGAGTCTGTCTGGCAAGGGGGTTAGAGTACCCACTACCATTCGTTGACAACAACAAACACCTCTCAAAATTTTACTTTTATGCTCTCTATATATGATTTCAAAACTGAAAAATCTCTAGCACATGATTTAATCCCTGCTTCCCTCTGCGAAGGGCCTGTCTTTTACTTTATGTTGAGTCAGTAAACCTATTTCCCTCCATCTTAAGCAAGCAATTGAGTTGTTGTAATCAAACCATTTATATTGTGATCTGCTTAATCATGCCTTTTACTCTTCCTTGTTTAGTACAAGTTTTATCTGAATGAATATAGCTTTGAAAGTTATCAATGATTATGAGGAGATTATCATGATTGAGTATGCAAGTTGTGCCATATAAGCTTTAACATAAGAGCGCTGCTCGACAGATAAGTACAATCTGTTAATTGTTCTCTGACCAAGAACGAAGTTTGGCATTACCAATTATGATTTCTTATGCACCTTTATTTGTGATTACCTTCTACTTGTTTCAAGTTGAATTATATGAGGAAGTTGTTCACTAGAATGTCTTGTGTGAATTAATATGATGCTTCTTGTCCGTATTGAAGGAGATATGCCCAAGAGGCAATAATAAAAGTGGTTATTATATATCTTTATGTTTATGATAAATGTTTATATACCATGCTCTAATTGTATTAACCAAAACATTGATACATGTGTGATATGTAAACAACAAAGAGTCCCTAGTATGCCTCTTAACTAGCTTGTTGATTAATGGATGATTAGTTTCATAATCATGAACATTGGATGTTATTAATAACAAGGTTATATCATTGTATGAATGATGTAATGGACACACCCAATTAAGCGTAGCATAAGATCACGTCATTAAGTTATTTGCTATAAGCTTTCGATACATAGTTACCTAGTCCTTATGACCATGAGATCATGTAAATCACTTATACCGGAAAGGTACTTTGATTACATCAAACGCCACTGCGTAAATGGGTGGTTATAAAGGTGGGATTAAGTATCCGGAAAGTATGAGTTGAGGCATATGGATCAACAGTGGGATTTGTCCATCCCGATGACGGATAGATATACTCTGGGCCCTCTCGGTGGAATGTCGTCTAATGTCTTGCAAGCATATGAATAAGTTCATAAGAGACCACATACCACGGTACGAGTAAAGAGTACTTGTCAGGAGACGAGGTTGAACAAGGTATAGAGTGATACCGATGATCAAACCTCGGACAAGTAAAATATCGCGTGACAAAAGGAATTGGTATCGTATGTGAATGGTTCATTCGATCACTAAAGTCATCGTTGAATATGTGGGAGCCATTATGGATCTCCAGATCCCGCTATTGGTTATTGGTCGGAGTGAGTACTCAACCATGTCCGCATAGTTCGCGAACCGTAGGGTGACACACTTAAAGTTGGATGTTGAAATGGTAGAACTTGAATATGGAATGGAGTTCGAATATTTGTTCGGAGTCCCGGATGAGATCCCGGACATCACGAGGAGTTCCGGAATGGTCCGGAGAATAAGATTCATATATAGGAAGTCATTTTATAAGATTTAAAATGATCCGGAAGGTTCTATGGAAGGTTCTAGAAGATTCTAGAAAAGTCCGGAAGAAACCACTTTGGAAGGCGGAGTGTCCCAAGTGGACTCCCCTAAGGGGGCCGGCCACCCCCTCCCAAGGAAGGGTGGGAATCCCACCTCTAGTGGGAGTCCTAGCTTGGGTAGGTTTCATGTGATATGGAAGGTTTTGGTTTGGGGTCTTATTCGAAGACTTGTAGACCAACTCTTGGGTGTTCCACCTATATAATGAGGGCCAAGGGGAGGGGGCCGGCCACCCCAATAACACAAGGTGGCCGCACCACCTAGATGGCCGGCGCCCCCCTCTCCCCAAACCCTAGCCACCCCACTACTCCTTCTTCCCCGCACGCTTAGCGAAGCTCCGCCGGGATTCTCCACCACCACCGACACCACGCCGTCGTGCTGTCGGATTCAAGAGGAGCTACTACTTCCGCTGCCCGCTGGAATGGGGAGGTGGACGTCGTCTTCATCAACAACCGAACGTGTGACCGAGTACGGAGGTGCTGCCCGTTCGTGGCGCCGTGATCAAGATCTTCTACGCGCTTTTGCAAGCGGCAAGTGAACGTCTACCGCAGCAACAAGAGCCTCATCTTGTAGGCTTTGGAATGTCTTCAAGGGTGAGACTCGATAATCCCCTCGTTGCTACCGTCTTCTAGATTGCATCTTGGCTTGGATTGCATGTTCGTGGTAGGAAATTTTTTTTTCTATGCAACGAATCCCTACAGTGGTATCAGAGTCGTGTCTATGCATAGATGGTTGCACGAGTAGAACACAATGGTTTTGTGGGCATTGATGCTCTTGTTATCTTTAGTTTGAGTACTTTGCATCTTTGTGGCATAGTGGGATGAAGCGGCTCGGACTAACTTTACATGACCGCGTTCATGAGACTTGTTCCTCGTTCGACATGCAACTTGTATTGCATAAGAGGCTTTGCGGGTGTCTGTCTCTCCTACTATAGTGAAGATTCAATTTACTCTTCTATTGACAACATTAGTATCAACGTTGTGGTTCATGTTCGTAGGTAGATTAGATCTCTCTCGAAAACCCTAAACCACGTAAAATATGCAAACCAAATTAGAGACGTCTAACTTGTTTTTGCAGGGTTTGGTGATGTGATATGGCCATAATGTGATGATGAATATGTATGAGATGATCATTATTGTATTGTGGCAACCGGCAGGAGCCTTATGGTTGTCTTTAAATTTCATGTTGAGTAGTATTTCAAAGTAGTTGTAATAGTTGCTACAATGAGAACAATCATGAAGACGGCGCCATTGACCTTGACGCTACGCCGACGATGATGGAGATCATGCCCGAAGATGATGGAGATCATGTCCGTGCTTTGGAGATGAAGATCAAAGGCGCAAAGACAAAAGGGCCATATCATATCACATATGAACTGCATGTGATGTTAATCCTTTTATGCATCTTATTTTGCTTAGATCGCGACGGTAGCATTATAAGATGATCCCTCACTAAAATCTCAAGATAATAAAGTGTTCATCCTTAGTAGCACCATTGCCAAGACTTGTCGTTCCGAAGCATCTCGTGATGATCGGGTGTGATAGAATCAACAAGTGCATACAACGGGTGCAAGACAGTTTTGCATATGCGGATACTAAGGTGACCTTGACGAGCCTAGCATGTACAGACATGGTCTCGAAACACGTGATACCGAAAGGTAGAGCATGAATCATATGGTTGATATGATGAACACTTTGAGTGTTCGCCATTGAAATCACACCTTGTCTCGTGATGATCGGACTTAGGTGCGGTGGATTTGGTTCGTGTGATCACTAAGACAGTGCGAGGGATATTGTTTTGAGTGGGAGTTCACCTAGATTTTTAATTATGTTGAATTAAAATTTGAACTCAAATTGTCATAAACTTAGTCTAAACTTTTGCAAATATATGTTGTAGAGATGGCGTCCCCAATCAATGTTAACCAGTTCCTAGAGAAAGAAAAGCTTAAGAGCAACGGTAGCAACTTCACCGATTGGTTCCGTCATGTGAGGATCTTCCTCTCTGGCAGAAATCTGCAATTTGTGCTTGATGCACCGCTAGGTGACCCTCCTGCAGAAACTGAAACCGATGAAGTAAAGAATGTTTACGCGACTCGGAAAACTGGGTACTCTCAAGTACAGTGTGCCATCCTGTGCGATCAATCCTATCTTCAAAAACGTTTTGAGCACCACGATCCTCATGAGTTGATCAATGAGCTGAAAGCTATATTTGAGACTCATGCGGCCGTGGAATGCTATGAAGCATCGAAACACTTTTTCAGCTGTATGATGGAAGAGGGCAGCTCCGTTAGTGAGCACATGCTGGTTATGACCGGGCATGCGAAGAAACTCAGTGACTTGGGAATAGTGATTCCTAACAGACTGGGGATTAATCGTGTCCTTCAATCACTGCCACCAAGTTACAAGAACTTTGTGATGAACTACAATATGCAGAACATGAACAAGGAGTTACCTGAACTCTTTGGCATGCTAAAAGCTGCTGAGATTGAGATCAAGAAAGGGCACCAAGTATTGAAGGTCAACAAGACCACCAGTTTCAAGAAACAGGGCAAGTATAAGGGAAAATTCAAGAAGGGTGGCAAGAAAGCTGCCACGCCTCCTGTGAAACCTAAGAACGGCCCTAAACCTGATGCTGAGTGCTATTACTGCAAGGAGAAGGGACACTGGAAGCGTAATTGCTCCAAGTATTTGGCTGATCTAAAGAGCGGCCTTGTCAAGAAGAAGAAAGAAGGTATATCTGATATACATGTTATAGATGTTTATCTCACTGGTCCTCATTCTAGTTCCTGGGTATTTGATACTGGTTCGGTTGCTCATATTTGTAACTCGAAACATGAACTAAAGAATAAACGAAGACTACTGAAAGATGAAGTGACGATGCGCGTTGGAAACGGATCCAAAGTCGATGTGATCGCTGTCGGCACACTTCCTCTACATCTACCTTCGGGATTAGTTTTAAGCCTAAATAATTGTTATTTTGTACCCGCGTTGAGCATGAACATTATATCTGGATCTTGTTTAATGCAAGATGGTTATTCATTCAAGTCTGAGAATAAGTGTTGTTCTATTTTTATGAATAATATCTTTTATGGTCGAGCACCTGAAAAGAATGGCTTATTTCTATTAGATCTCGATAGTAGTGATACGCATATACATAACATTGATGCTAAGCGAATTAAATTGAATGACAATTCTACTTATATGTGGCACTGTCGTCTTGGTCATATTGGAGTGAAACGCATGAAGAAACTCCATACCGATGGATTACTTGAATCACTTGACTTTGAGTCACTTGATAGATGCGAAGCATATCTAATGGGAAAAATGACTAAGACTCCATTTTCTCGTATGATGGAGCGAGCTACTGACTTATTGGAAATCATACATACCGATGTGTGCGGACCAATGAGCGTAGCATCGCGCGGTGGTTATCGTTATGTTCTAACCTTCACAGATGATCTGAGTAGATATGGGTATATCTATTTCATGAAACATAAATCCGAAACTTTCGAGAAGTTTAAGGAATTTCAAAGTGAAGTAGAAAATCAACGTAACAAGAAGATAAAATTTCTACGATCTGATCGTGGAGGTGAATATCTGAGTTATGAGTTTGGCATGCATTTAAAGAAATGCGGAATACTTTCACAATTGACACCGCCGGGAACACCACAACGAAACGGTGTGTCCGAACGTCGTAATCGAACTCTCTTAGATATGGTTCGTTCTATGATGTCACTTACTGATTTGCCGTTATCATTTTGGAGTTATGCATTAGAGACAGCCGCATTCACTTTAAATAGAGCACCATCAAAATCCGTAGAAACGACACCGTATGAATTATGGTTTAATAAGAAACCTAAGCTGTCGTTCCTTAAAGTTTGGGGTTGCGAAGCCTATGTAAAGAAGTTACAACCGGACAAGCTAGAACCCAAAGCGGAGAAATGCGTCTTCATAGGATACCCTAAGGAAACTATAGGGTACACTTTCTATCACAGATCCGAAGGCAAAATCTTTGTTCCTAAGAACGGAACCTTTCTTGAGAAAGAATTTCTCACTAAAGAAGTGACTGGAAGAAAAGTAGAACTCGATGAGATTGATGAATCTTTACTCGTTGATCAGAGTAGCGCAGTACCGGAAACTGTTCCTGTACCACCTGCACCGGCAACAGAGGAAGCTAATGATAATGATCATGAAACTTCGAACGAGGAAACTACTGAACCTCGTAGATCGACAAGGGAACGTGCCACTCCTGATTGGTATGATCCTTGTCTAAATGTCATGATTGTGGATAACAATGATGAGGACCCCACGACGTATGAAGAAGCGATGATGAGCCCAGATTCCAACAAATGGCAAGAAGCCATGAAATCCGAAATGGGATCCATGTATGATAACAAAGTATGGACTTTGGTAGACTTACCTGATAGCCGCAAGGCTGTCGAGAATAAATGGATCTTCAAGAGAAAAACAGATGCTGATGGTAATATTACTGTCTATAAAGCTCGACTTGTCGCAAAGGGTTTCCGACAAATTCAAGGAGTTGACTACGATGAGACTTTCTCACCTGTAGCAAAGCTAAAATCTGTGAGGATTTTGTTAGCAATAGCTGCATTTTTCGATTATGAGATTTGGCAGATGGATGTCAAAACGGCGTTCCTTAATGGAGACATTGAGGAAGAGTTGTATATGGTACAACCCAAAGGTTTTGTCGATCCTAAAAATGCTGACAAAGTATGCAAACTTTAGCGTTCAATCTATGGACTGAAGCAAGCATCAAGAAGTTGGAACCGACGCTTTGATAAGGTGATCAAAGACTTCGGGTTTATACAGTGTCATGGAGAGGCCTGTATTTACAAGAAAGTGAGTGGGAGCTCTGTAGCATTCCTGATATTATATGTAGATGACATATTATTGATTAGAAATGATATAGAACTATTAAGCAGTGTAAAAGGTTATTTGAATAATAGTTTTTCAATGAAAGACCTTGGTGAAGCATCGTATATATTAGGCATCAAGATTTATAGAGATAGATCAAGACGCCTAATAGGGCTATCACAGAGTACATACCTGGACAAGATTCTAAAGAAGTTTAGAATGGACGAAAGTAAGAAAGGGTTCTTACCTATGTTACCAGGCAAGGTCTTGAGTAAGACTCAAGGACCGGCTACGGCAGAAGAAAGAGAAAGGATGAGTAATATCCCCTATGCCTCGGCAGTAGGATCTATCATGTATGCTATGCTATGTACTAGACCGGATATAGCACATGCTATTAGTTTGACTATCAGATATCAAAGTGATCCAGGAATGGAACACTGGACAGCGGTCAAGAATATCCTAAAGTACTTAAAAAGAACTAAGGATATGTTTCTTTGTTATGGAGGTGACCAAGAGCTCGTTGTAAGTGATTACACCGATGCAAGTTGGAACACTGATCTTGATGACTCTAAGTCACAGTCTGGGTACGCGTTTATATTGAATGGTGCTGCAGTAAGCTGGGCAAGCTCGAAGCAGTGCACGGTGGCGAAGTCTTCAACAGAATCAGAGTACATAGCGGCTTCAGAGGCTTCATCAGAAGCGGTATGGATGAAGAGGTTCATTGTAGAGCTCGGTGTGGTTCCTAGTGCATTGGACCCACTAGTCATATACTGTGACAACATGGGTGCCATCGCCAATGCACAAGAACCAAGGTCACACAAGAGGCTGAAGCATATAGCGCTGCGTTACCACTCGATTCGCGAGTACATCGAAGATGGAGAAGTAAAGATTTGCAAAGTACACACTGATCTGAATGTAGCAGATCCGTTGACTAAAGCTCTCCCTAGGGCAAAGCATGACCAACACCAGAATGCCATGGGTGTTAGGTACCTTACAATGTAATCTAGATTATTGACTCTAGTGCAAGTGGGAGACTGAAGGAGATATGCCCAAGAGGCAATAATAAAAGTGGTTATTATATATCTTTATGTTTATGATAAATGTTTATATACCATGCTATAATTGTATTAACCGAAACATTGATACATGTGTGATATGTAAACAACAAAGAGTCCCTAGTATGCCTCTTAACTAGCTTGTTGATTAATGGATGATTAGTTTCATAATCCTGAACATTGGATGTTATTAATAACAAGGTTATATCATTGTATGAATGATGTAATGGACACACCCAATTAAGCGTAGCATAAGATCACGTCATTAAGTTATTTGCTATAAGCTTTCGATACATAGTTACCTAGTCCTTATGACCATGAGATCATGTAAATCACTTATACCGGAAAGGTACTTTGATTACATCAAACGCCACTGCGTAAATGGGTGGTTATAAAGGTGGGATTAAGTATCCGGAAAGTATGAGTTGAGGCATATGGATCAACAGTGGGATTTGTCCATCCCGATGACGGATAGATATACTCTGGGCCCTCTCGGTGGAATGTCGTCTAATGTCTTGCAAGCATATGAATAAGTTCATAAGAGACCACATACCACGGTACGAGTAAAGAGTACTTGTCAGGAGACGAGGTTGAACAAGGTATAGAGTGATACCGATGATCAAACCTCGGACAAGTAAAATATCGCGTGACAAAAGGAATTGGTATCGTATGTGAATGGTTCATTCGATCACTAAAGTCATCGTTGAATATGTGGGAGCCATTATGGATCTCCAGAGCCCGCTATTGGTTATTGGTCGGAGTGAGTACTCAACCATGTTCGCATAGTTCGCGAACCGTAGGGTGACATACTTAAAGTTGGATGTTGAAATGGTAGAACTTGAATATGGAATGGAGTTCGAATATTTGTTCGGAGTCCCGGATGAGATCCCGGACATCACGAGGAGTTCCGGAATGGTCCGGAGAATAAGATTCATATATAGGAAGTCATTTTATAAGATTTAAAATGATCCGGAAGGTTCTATGGAAGGTTCTAGAAGATTCTAGAAAAGTCCGGAAGAAACCACTTTGGAAGGCGGAGTCCCAAAGGGACTCCACCTCCATGGCCGGCCAACCCTAAAGGGGGAGGAGTCCCAAGTGGACTCCCCTAAGGGGGCCGGCCACCCCCTCCCAAGGAAGGGTGGGAATCCCACCTCTAGTGGGAGTCCTAGCTTGGGTAGGTTTCATGTGATATGGAAGATTTTGGTTTGGGGTCTTATTCGAAGACTTGTAGACCAACTCTTGGGTGTTCCACCTATATAATGATGGCCAAGGGGAGGGGGCCGGCCACCCCAATAACACAAGGTGGCCGCACCACCTAGATGGCCGGCGCCCCCCTCTCCCCAAACCCTAGCCACCCCACTACTCCTTCTTCCCCGCACGCTTAGCGAAGCTCCGCCGGGATTCTCCACCACCACCGACACCACGCCGTCGTGCTGTCGGATTCAAGAGGAGCTACTACTTCCGCTGCCCGCTGGAACGGGGAGGTGGACATCGTCTTCATCAACAACCGAACGTGTGACCGAGTACGGAGGTGCTGCCCGTTCGTGGCGCCGTGATCAAGATCTTCTACGTGCTTTTGCAAGCGGCAAGTGAACGTCTACCGCAGCAACAAGAGCCTCATCTTGTAGGCTTTGGAATCTCTTCAAGGGTGAGACTCGATAATCCCCTCGTTGCTACCGTCTTCTAGATTGCATCTTAGCTTGGATTGCATGTTCGCGGTAGGAAATTTTTTGTTTTCTATGCAACGAATCCCTACAGTGGTATCAGAGCCGTGTCTATGCATAGATGGTTGCACGAGTAGAACACAATGGTTTTGTGGGTGTTGATGCTCTTGTTATCTTTAGTTTGAGTACTTTGCATCTTTGTGGCATAGTGGGATGAAGCGGCTCGGACTAACTTTACATGACCGTGATACGTCTCCAACGTATCGATAATTTCTTATGTTCCATGCCACATTATTGATGTTATCTACATGTTTTATGCACACTTTATGTCATATTCGTGCATTTTCTGGAACTAACCTATTAACAAGATGCCGAAGTGCCGCTTCTGTTTTCTGCTGTTTTTGGTTTCGTAAATCCTAGTAACGAAATATTCTCGGAATCGGACGAAATCAACGCCTGTGTTCCTATTTTACCCGGAAGCATCCGTAACACACGAGAACCGCCAGAGAAGGGTGGCAGGGCCACCACACCACACCCCGGCGCGGCCTAGGGGGCGCCCCCTAGGGTGTGGGCCCCCTTCGACCTTCCCGCGCCGCCTCCGCCTATAAGAAGCCCCCGGATCGAAAACCCTACACCGATTGACGAAACCCACGAAAACCTTCCAGAGCCGCCGCCATCGCGAAGCCAAGATCCGGGGACAGATCTCTGTTCCGCACGCTGCCGGAGCGGGGAAGTGCCCCCGGAAGGCTTCTCCATCGACACCGCTGCCATCTCCACCGCCATCTTCATCACCGCTGCTGCTCCCATGAGGAGGGAGTAGTTCTCCATCGAGGCTCGGGGCTGTACCGGTAGCTATGTGGTTAATCTCTCTACTATGTACTTCAATACAATGATCTCATGAGCTGCTTTACATGATTGAGATTCATCTGAGTTTTGTATCACTACTATCTATGTGCTACTCTAGTGATGTGTTATTAAAGTAGTTCTATTCCTCCTGCACGTGTGTAATGGTGACAGTGTGTGCACCGTGTTAGTACTTGGTTTATGCTATGATCATGATCTCTTGTAGATTATGGAGTTAACTATTGCTATGATATTATTGATGTGATCTATTCCTCCTACATATGCATGAAGGTGACAGTGTGCATGCTATGCTAGTACTCGGTTTAGTCTGTTGATCTATCTTACACTAAAGGTTACTTAAACATGAGCATTATTGTGGAGCTTGTTAACTCCGGCATTGAGGGTTCGTGTAATCCTACGCAATGTGTTCATCATCCAACAAAAGTGTAGAGTATGCATTTATCTGTTCTGTTATGTGATCAATGTTGAGAGTGTCCACTAGTGAAAGTGTAATCCCTAGGCCTTGTTCCTAAATACTGCTGAGTTACTACTGCTTGTTTACTGTTTTACTGCGTTACTACTGCTGCAATACCACCACCATCAACTACGCGCCAAGAACTTTTCTGGCACCGTTGCTACTGCTCATACTTATTCATACCACCTGTATTTCACTATCTCTTCGCTGAACTAGTGCACCTATTTGGTGTGTTGGGGACACAAGAGACTTCTTGCTTTGTGGTTGCAGGGTTGCATGAGAGGGATATCTTTGACCTCTTCCTCCCTGAGTTCGATAAACCTTGGGTATCCACTTAAGGGAAACTTGTTGCTGTTCTACAAACCTCTGCTCTTGGAGGCCCAACACTGTCTACAGGAAAGGAGGGGGAACGTAGACATCAAGCACTTTTCTGGCGCCGTTGCCGGGGAGGAAAGGTAAAAGGCACTCATACTCCGGTTCCAGGTAAAGTACTTTTCTGGCGCCATTGTGTTTGTGCTCGAAGCTATTTCCTTTAGATCCTGCAATTGCAACTTTTTGTTTCTTGTTTACACTAGTTTGGCATAATGGACAACAATGAGCTTCTTGTTCTATTTCCTGATTTAAAACATGGATTGTTTGATGCGAAAATTAAAAAACCTATGAAATCTTATTTGCATGCTGGTAGTAATATTAGTATGAACGCTTTGAACACCATTGTTGATAATGATATAGAAAGTTCTAAGCTTGGGGAAGCTGGTTTTCATGATATTTTTAGTCCCCCAAGCATTGAGGAGAAAATTTACTTTGATGACTCTTTACCTCCTATTTATGATGATTATAATGATAGTGGTCTTTTGGTGCCACCTACTATGGAGAGTGAATTTGATTACGATTACAATACGCCTCCTATATTTGATGATGAGAATAATAATGATAGCTACTTTGTTGAATTTGCTCCCACTACAACTAATAAAATTAACTATGCTTATGTGGAGAGTAATAATTTTATGCATGAGACTCATGATAAGAATGCTTTATGTGATAGTTATATTTTTGAGTTTGCTCATGATGCTACTGAAAGTTATTATGAGAGAGGGAAATATGGTTATATGCATCTTAATAATATTAAGTTTCCCCTCTTTATGTTGAGAATCTTGAAGTTACTCGTGTTTTATCCTCTTATGCTTGTCACTTTGTTCTTCATGAATTCATTTGTGTACAAGATTCCTCTTCATAGGAAGCATGTTAGACTTAAATTTGTTTTGTATTTGCCTCTTGATGCCCTCTTTTGCTTCAAATACTATTTCTTGCGAGTGCATCATTAAAACTGCTGAGCCCATCTTAATGGCTATAAAGAAAAGAACTTCTTGGGAGATAACCCATGTGTTATTTTGCTACAGTACTTTGTTTTTATTTTGTGTCTTGGAAGTTGTTTACTACTGTAGCAACCTCTCCTTATCTTAGTTTTGTGTTTTGTTGTGCCAAGTTAAGCCGTTGATAGAAAAGTAAGTACTAGATTTGGATTACTGCACAGTTCCAGATTTCTTTGCTGTCACGAATCTGGGTCCACCTCCCTGTAGGTAGCTCAGAAAATTATGCCAATTTACGTGCATGATCCTCAGATATGTATGCAACTTTCATTCAATTTGAGCATTTTCATCTGAGCAAGTCTGGTGCCATTTTAAAATTCGTCAATACGAACTGTTCTGTTTTGACAGATTCTGCCTTTTATTTCGCATTGCCTCTTTCGCTATGTTGGATGAATTTCTTTGATCCACTAATGTCCAGTAGCATTATGCAATGTCCAGAAGTGTTAAGAATGATTGTGTCACCTCTGAATATGTCAATTTATAATGTGCACTAACCCTCTAATGAGTTGTTTCGAGTTTGGTGTGGAGGAAGTTTTCAAGGATCAAGAGAGGAGTATGATGCAACATGATCAAGGAGAGTGAAAGCTCTAAGCTTGGGGATGCACCCGGTGGTTCACCCCTGCATATATCAAGAAGACTCAAGCGTCTAAGCTTGGGGATGCCCAAGGCATCCCCTTCTTCATCGACAACATTATCAGGTTCCTCCCCTGAAACTATATTTTTATTCCATCACATCTTATGTGCTTTGCTTGGAGCGTCTATTTGTTTGTTTCTATTTTTGTTTGTGTTTGAATAAATTGGATTACATCATGCTTGTGTGGGAGAGAGACACGCTCCGCTGGTTCGTATGAACACATGTGTTCTTAGCTCATGATATTCATGGCGAAGTTTCCTCTTCGTTAAATTGTTATATGGTTGGAATTGGAAAATGATACATGTAGTAATTGCTATAAATGTCTTGGGTAATGTGATACTTGGCAATTGTTGTGCTCATGATTAAGCTCTTGCATCATATGCTTTGCACCCATTAATGAAGAAATACATAGAGCATGCTAAAATTTGGTTTGCATATTTGGTTTCTCTAAGGTCTAGATAATTTCTAGTATTGAGTTTGAACAACAAGGAAGACGGTGTAGAGTCTTATAATGTTTTCAATATGCCTTTTATGTGAGTTTTGCTGCACCGGTTCATCCTTGTGTTTGTTTCAAATAAGCCTTGCTAGCCTAAACCTTGTATCGAGAGGGAATACTTCTCATGCATCCAAAATACTTGAGCCAACCACTATGCCATTTGTGTCCACCATACCTACCTACTACATGGTATTTCTCCGCCATTCCAAAGTAAATTGCTTGAGTGCTACCTTTAAAATTCCATCATTCACCTTTGCAATATATAGCTCATGGGACAAATAGCTTAAAAACTATTGTGGTATTGAATATGTAATTATGCACTTTATCTCTTATTAAGTTGCTCGTTGTGCGATAACCATGTTTACTGGGGACGCCATCAACTGTTCATTGTTGAATTTCATGTGAGTTGCTATGCATGTTCATCTTGTCTGAAGTAAGGGCGATCTACACTGAGTTGAATGGTTTGAGCATGCATATTGTGAGAGAAGAACATTGGGCCGCTAACCGAAGCCATGTTCCATGGTGGAAGTTTCAGTTTTGGACAAACATCCTCAAATCTCTAATGAGAAAAGAATTAATTGTTGTTGAATGCTTAAAGCATTAAAAGAGGAGTCCATTATCTGTTGTCTATGTTGTCCCGGTATGGATGTCTAAGTTGAGAATAATCAAAAGCGAGAAATCCAAATGCGAGCTTTCTCCTTAGACCTTTGTACAAAGTGACATAGAGGTACCCCTTTGTGATACTTGGTTAAAGCATATGTATTGCGGTGATAATCCAGGTAGTCCAAGCTAATTAGGACAAGGTGCGGGCACTATTGGTACACTATGCATGAGGCTTGCAACTTATAAGATATAATTTACATGATGCATATGCTTTATTACTACCGTTGACAAAATTGTTTCATGTTTTCAAAATCAAAGCTCTAGCACAAATATAGCAATCGATGCTTTTCCTCTATGAGGACCATTCTTTTACTTTCAATGTTGAGTCAGTTCACCTATTTCTCTCCACCTCAAGAAGCAAACACTTGTGTGAACTGTGCATTGATTCCTACATACTTGCTTATTGCACTTATTATATTACTCTATGTTGACAATATCCATGAGATATACATGTTACAAGTTGAAAGCAACCGCTGAAACTTAATCTTCTTTTTTGTTGCTTCAATGCCTTTACTTTGAATTATTGCTTTATGAGTTAACTCTTATGCAAGACTTATTGATGCTTGTCTTGAAGTGCTATTCATGAAAAGTCTTTGCTTTATGATTCACTTGTTTACTCATGTCATATACATTGTTTTGATCGCTGCATTCACTACATATGCTTTACAAATAGTATGATCAAGATTATGATGGCATGTCACTCCAGAAATTATCTGTGTTATCGTTTTACCTGCTCGGGACGAGCAGAACTAAGCTTGGGGATGCTGATACGTCTCCAACGTATCGATAATTTCTTATGTTCCATGCCACATTATTGATGTTATCTACATGTTTTATGCACACTTTATGTCATATTCGTGCATTTTCTGGAACTAACCTATTAACAAGATGCCGAAGTGCCGCTCCTGTTTTCTGCTGTTTTTGGTTTCGTAAATCCTAGTAACGAAATATTCTCTAATCGGACGAAATCAACGCCCTGTGTTCCTATTTTACCCGGAAGCATCCGTAACACACGAGAACCGCCAGAGAAGGGTGGCAGTGGCCACCACACCACACCCGGCGCGGCCTAGGGGGCGCGCCCCCTAGGGTGTGGGCCCCCTTCGACCTTCCTGCGCCGCCTCCGCCTATAAGAAGCCCCTGGATCGGAAAACCCTACACCGATTGACGAAACCCACGAAAACCTTCCGAGCCGCCGCCATCGCGAAGCCAAGATCTCGGGGGACAGATCTCTCTGTTCCGGCACGGCTGCCGGAGCGGGGAATTGCCCCGGAAGGCTTCTCCATCGACACCGCTGCCATCTCCACCGCCATCTTCATCACCGCTGCTGCTCCCATGAGGAGGGAGTAGTTCTCCATCGAGGCTCGGGGCTGTACCGGTAGCTATGTGGTTAATCTCTCTACTATGTACTTCAATACAATGATCTCATGAGCTGCTTTACATGATTGAGATTCATCTGAGTTTTGTATCACTACTATCTATGTGCTACTCTAGTGATGTGTTATTAAAGTAGTTCTATTCCTCCTGCACGTGTGTAATGGTGACAGTGTGTGCACCGTGTTAGTACTTGGTTTATGCTATGATCATGATCTCTTGTAGATTATGGAGTTAACTATTGCTATGATATTATTGATGTGATCTATTCCTCCTACATATGCATGAAGGTGACAGTGTGCATGCTATGCTAGTACTCGGTTTAGTCTGTTGATCTATCTTACACTAAAGGTTACTTAAACATGAGCATTATTGTGGAGCTTGTTAACTCCGGCATTGAGGGTTCGTGTAATCCTACGCAATGTGTTCATCATCCAACAAAAGTGTAGAGTATGCATTTATCTGTTCTGTTATGTGATCAATGTTGAGAGTGTCCACTAGTGAAAGTGTAATCCCTAGGCCTTGTTCCTAAATACTGCTGAGTTACTACTGCTTGTTTACTGTTTTACTGCGTTACTACTGCTGCAATACCACCACCATCAACTACGCGCCAAGCACTTTTCTGGCACCGTTGCTACTGCTCATACTTATTCATACTACATGTATTTCACTATCTCTTCGCTGAACTAGTGCACCTATTTGGTGTGTTGGGGACACAAGAGACTTCTTGCTTTGTGGTTGCAGGGTTGCATGAGAGGGATATCTTTGACCTCTTCCTCCCTGAGTTCGATAAACCTTGGGTATCCACTTAAGGGAAACTTGCTGCTGTTCTACAAACCTCTGCTCTTGGAGGCCCAACACTGTCTACAGGAAAGGAGGGGGAACGTAGACATCAGACCGCGTTCATGAGACTTGTTCCTCGTTCGACATGCAACTTGTATTGCATAAGAGGCTTTGTGGGTGTCTGTCTCTCCTACTATAGTGAAGATTCAATTTACTCTTCTATTGACAACATTAGTATCAACGTTGTGGTTCATGTTCGTAGGTAGATTAGATCTCTCTCGAAAACCCTAAACCACGTAAAATATGCAAACCAAATTAGAGACATCTAACTTGTTTTTGCAGGGTTTGGTGATGTGATATGGCCATAATGTGATGATTAATATGTATGAGATGATCATTATTGTATTGTGGCAACCGGCAGGAGCCTTATGGTTCTCTTTAAATTTCATGTTGAGTAGTATTTCAAAGTAGTTGTAATAGTTGCTACATGGAGAACAATCATGAAGACGGCGCCATTGACCTTGACGCTACGCCGACGATGATGGAGATCATGCCCGAAGATGATGGAGATCATGTCCGTGCTTTGGAGATGAAGATCAAAGGCGCAAAGACAAAAGGGCCATATCATATCACATATGAACTGCATGTGATGTTAATCCTTTTATGCATCTTATTTTGCTTAGATCGCGACGGTAGCATTATAAGATGATCCCTCACTAAAATCTCAAGATAATAAAGTGTTCATCCTTAGTAGCACCGTTGCCAAGACTTGTCGTTTCGAAGCATCTCGTGATGATCGGGTGTGATAGAATCAACAAGTGCATACAACGGGTGCAAGACAGTTTTGCACATGCGGATACTAAGGTGACCTTGACGAGCCTAGCATGTACAGACATGGTCTCGGAACACGTGATACCGAAAGGTAGAGCATGAATCATATGGTTGATATGATGAACACTTTGAGTGTTCGCCATTGAAATCACACCTTGTCTCATGATGATCGGACTTAGGTGCGGTGGATTTGGTTCGTGTGATCACTAAGACAGTGCGAGGGATATTGTTTTGAGTGGGAGTTCACCTAGATTTTTAATTATGTTGAATTAAAATTTGAACTCAATTTGTCATAAACTTAGTCTAAACTTTTGCAAATATATGTTGTAGAGATGGCGTCCCCAATCAATTTTAACCAGTTCCTAGAGAAAGAAAAGCTTAAGAGCAACGGTAGCAACTTCACCGATTGGTTCCGTCATGTGAGGATCTTCCTCTCTGGCAGAAATCTGCAATTTGTGCTTGATGCACCGCTAGGTGACCCTCCTGCAGAAACTGAAACCGATGAAGTAAAGAATGTTTACGCGACTCGGAAAACTGGGTACTCTCAAGTACAGTGTGCCATCCTGTGCAGTCTGGAATCCTATCTTCAAAAACGTTTTGAGCACCACGATCCTCATGAGTTGATCAATGAGCTGAAAGCTATATTTGAGACTCATGCGGCCGTGGAATGCTATGAAGCATCGAAACACTTTTTCAGCTGTATGATGGAAGAGGGCAGCTCCGTTAGTGAGCACATGCTGGTTATGACCGGGCATGCGAAGAAACTCAGTGACTTGGGAATAGTGATTCCTAACAGACTGGGGATTAATCGTGTCCTTCAATCACTGCCACCAAGTTACAAGAACTTTGTGATGAACTACAATATGCAGAACATGAACAAGGAGTTACCTGAACTCTTTGGCATGCTAAAAGCTGCTGAGATTGAGATCAAGAAAGAGCACCAAGTGTTGATGGTCAACAAGACCACCAGTTTCAAGAAACAGGGCAAGTCTAAGGGAAAATTCAAGAAGGGTGGCAAGAAAGCTGCCACGCCTCCTGTGAAACCTAAGAACGGTCCTAAACCTGATGCTGGGTGCTATTACTGCAAGGAGAAGGGACACTGGAAGCGTAATTGCTCCAAGTATCTGGCTGATCTAAAGAGCGGCCTTGTCAAGAAGAAGAAAGAAGGTATATCTGATATACATGTTATAGATGTTTATCTCACTGGTTCTCGTTCTAGTACCTGGGTATTTGATACTGGTTCGGTTGCTCATATTTGTAACTCGAAACATGAACTAAAGAATAAACGAAGACTACTGAAAGATGAAGTGACGATGCGCGTTGGAAACGGATCCAAAGTCGATGTGATCGCTGTCGGCACACTTCCTCTACATCTACCTTCGGGATTAGTTTTAAGCCTAAATAATTGTTATTTTGTACCCGCGTTGAGCATGAACATTATATCTGGATCTTGTTTAATGCAAGATGGTTATTCATTCAAGTCTGAGAATAATGGTTGTTCTATTTTTATGAATAATATCTTTTATGGTCGAGCACCTGAAAAGACTGGCTTATTTCTGTTAGATCTCGATAGTAGTGATACGCATATACATAACATTGATGCTAAGCGAATTAAATTGAATGATAATTCTACTTATATGTGGCACTGTCGTCTTGGTCATATTGGAGTGAAACGCATGAAGAAACTCCATACCGATGGATTACTTGAATCACTTGACTTTGAGTCACTTGATAGATGCGAAGCATGTCTAATGGGAAAAATGACTAAGACTCCATTTTCTGGTATGATGGAGCGAGCTACTGACTTATTGGAAATCATACATACCGATGTGTGCGGACCAATGAGCGTAGCATCGCACGGTGGTTATCGTTATGTTCTAATCTTCACAGATGATCTGGGTAGATATGGGTATATCTATTTCATGAAACATAAATCCGAAACTTTCGAGAAGTTTAAGGAATTTCAAAGTGAAGTAGAAAATCAACGTAACAAGAAGATTAAATTTCTACGATCTGATCGTGGAGGTGAATATCTGAGTTATGAGTTTGGCATGCATTTAAAGAAATGCGGAATACTTTCACAATTGACACCGCCAGGAACACAACAACGAAACGGTGTGTCCGAACGTCGTAATCGAACTCTCTTAGATATGGTTCGTTCTATGATGTCACTTACTGATTTACCGTTATCATTTTGGAGTTATGCATTAGAGACAGCCGCATTCACTTTAAATAGAGCACCATCAAAATCCGTAGAAACGATACCGTATGAATTATGGTTTAATAAGAAACCTAATCTGTCGTTCCTTAAAGTTTGGGGTTGCGAAGCCTATGTAAAGAAGTTACAACCGGACAAGCTAGAACCCAAAGCGGAGAAATGCGTCTTCATAGGATACCCTAAGGAAACTATAGGGTACACTTTCTATCACAGATCCGAAGGCAAAATCTTTGTTGCTAAGAACGGAACTTTCTTGAGAAAGAATTTCTCACTAAAGAAGTGACTGGAAGAAAAGTAGAACTCGATGAGATTGATGAATCTTTACTCGTTGATCAGAGTAGCGCAGTACCAGAAACTGTTCCTGTACCACCTGCACCGGCAACAGAGGAAGCTAATGATAATGATCATGAAACTTCGAACGAGGAAAGTACTGAACCTCGCAGATCGACAAGGGAACGTGCCACTCCTGATTGGTATGATCCTTGTCTAAATATCATGATTATGGATAACAATGATAAGGACCCTGCGACGTATGAAGAAGCGATGATGAGCCC
The DNA here is from genome assembly GCF_019359855.2 of Lolium perenne. NCBI lineage: Eukaryota > Viridiplantae > Streptophyta > Magnoliopsida > Poales > Poaceae > Lolium > Lolium perenne. Next base: position 198,026,139 of record NC_067245.2, read on the forward strand.
AGATTCCAACAAATGGCAAGAAGCCATGAAATCCGAAATGGGATCCATGTATGATAACAAAGTATGGACTTTGGTAGACTTACCTGATAGCCGCAAGGCTGTCGAGAATAAATGGATCTTCAAGAGAAAAACAGATGCTGATGGTAATATTACTGTCTATAAAGCTCGACTTGTCGCAAAGGGTTTCCGACAAATTCAAGGAGTTGACTACGATGAGACTTTCTCACCTGTAGCGAAGCTAAAATCTGTGAGGATTTTGTTAGCAATAGCTGCATTTTTCGATTATGAGATTTAGCAGATGGATGTCAAAACGGCGTTCCTTAATGGAGACATTGAGGAAGAGTTGTATATGGTACAACCCAAAGGTTTTGTCGATCCTAAAAATACTGACAAAGTATGCAAACTTCAGCGTTCAATCTATGGACTGAAGCAAGCATCAAGAAGTTGGAACCGACGCTTTGATAAGGTGATCAAAGACTTCGGGTTTATACAGTGTCATGGAGAGGCATGTATTTACAAGAAAGTGAGTGGGAGCTCTGTAGCATTCCTGATATTATATGTAGATGACATATTATTGATTGAGAATGATATAGAACTATTAATCAATGTAAAAGGTTATTTGAATAATAGTTTTTCAATGAAAGACCTTGGTGAAGCATCGTATATATTAGGCATCAAGATTTATAGAGATAGATCAAGACGCCTAATAGGGTTATCACAGAGTACATACCTGGACAAGATTCTAAAGAAGTTTAGAATGGACGAAAGTAAGAAAGGGTTCTTACCTATGTTACCAGGCAAGGTCTTGAGTAAGTCTCAAGGACCGGCTACGGCAGAAGAAAGAGAAAGGATGAGTAATATCCCCTATGCCTCGGCAGTAGGATCTATCATGTATGCCATGCTATGTACTAGACCGGATATAGCACATGCTATTAGTTTGACTAGCAGATATCAAAGTGATCCAGGAATGGAACACTGGACAGCGGTCAAGAATATCCTGAAGTACTTAAAAAGAACTAAGGATATGTTTCTTTGTTATGGAGGTGACCAAGAGCTCGTTGTAAGTGATTACACCGATGCAAGTTGGAACACTGATCCTGATGACTCTAAGTCACAGTCTGGGTACGTGTTTATATTGAATGGTGCTACAGTAAGCTGGGCAAGCTCGAAGCAGTGCACGGTGGCGAAGTCTTCAACAGAATCAGAGTACATAGCGGCTTCAGAGGCTTCATCAGAAGCGGTATGGATGAAGAGGTTCATTGTAGAGCTCGGTGTGGTTCCTAGTGCATTGGACCCACTAGTCATATACTGTGACAACATGGGTGCCATCGCCAATGCATAAGAACCAAGGTCACACAAGAGGCTGAAGCATATCAAGCTGCGTTACCACTCGATTCGCGAGTACATCGAAGATGGAGAAGTAAAGATTTGCAAAGTACACACTGATCTGAATGTAGCAGATCCGTTGACTAAATCTCTCCCTAGGGCAAAGCATGACCAACACCAGAATGCCATGGGTGTTAGGTACCTTACAATGTAATCTAGATTATTGACTCTAGTGCAAGTGGGAGACTGAAGGAGATATGCCCAAGAGGCAATAATAAAAGTGGTTATTATATATCTTTATGTTTATGATAAATGTTTATATACCACGCTATAATAGGAGGAGCCGAGGAAGGCTGCCATGGGCCCCCCATAGGCCGGCACGGGCCCAGGCCTGGCCGCGCCGCCTTGTGGGGAGGGGGCCCACAGCCCCCTCTGGCCTCCTCTCCTTCGCGTACTTCTTCGTCCAGAAAACCTAAGCTCTCCAGAGGATAGTCGCGAAGAGTCACAGCCGCCTCTGCGGGGCGGAAAAACACCAGAGAGAAAAGAGCTCTCCGGCAGGCTGAAATCTGCCGGGGAAATTCCCTCCCGGAGGGGGAAATCGACGCCATCGTCACCGCCATCGAGCTGGACATCATTGGGATCATCATCACCATCATCTCCATCATCATCACCACCATCTCCACCGCTGCACATCGTCACCGCTGTAACAATTAGGGTTGGATCTTGATTGTTTGATAGGGGGAACTCTCCCGGTATTGATTTCTACTTGTTATTGATGCTATTGAGTGAAACCATTAAACCAAGGTTTATGTTCAGATTGTTATTCATCATCATATCACCTCTGATCATGTTCCATATGATGTCTCGTGAGTAGTTCGTTTAGTTCTTGAGGACATGGGTGAAGTCTAAATGTTAGTAGTGAATTATGTTGGGTAATATTCAATGTTATGATATTTAAGTTGTGGTGTTATTCTTCTAGTGGTGCCATGTGAACGTCGACTACATGATACTTCACCTTTATGGGCCTAGGGGAATACATCTTGTATTCGTTTGCTAATTGCGGGGTTGCCGGAGTGACGGAAACCTGAACCCCCGTTGGTATATCGATGCAGGAGGGATAGCAGGATCTCAGAGTTTAAGGCTGTGGTTAGATTTATCTTAATTACTTTCTTGTAGTTGCGGATGCTTGCAAGGGGTATAATCACAAGTATGTATTAGTCCTAGGAAGGGCGGTGCATTAGCATAGGTTCACCCACACAACACTTATCAAAACAATGAAGATTAATCAGCTATATGAAGCGAAAGCACTAGACTAAATTCCCGTGTGTCCTCAAGAACGTTTGGTCATTATAAGTAAACAAACCGGTTTGTCCTTTGTGCTAAAAAGGATTGGGCCACTCGCTACAATTATTTCTCTCGCATTTTACTTACTCGTACTTTATTTATCTGCTATATCGAAACCCCCTGAATACTTGTCTGTGAGCATTTACAGTGAATCCTTCATCGAAACTTCTTGTCAACACCTTCCGCTCCTCGTTGGGTTCGACACTCTTATTTATCGAAAATACTACGATACACCCCCTATACTTGTGGGTCATCAGACCTCAGTTACTGCTATCACCTGAGAGCTGTGAGTGGGTTTCCTCGACAAGGCATCCGCGGCACCATTGAGAATCCCCTTTTTGTACACCACCTTATACCGCAATCCCATCATTTTCGTCAATGCTTTCTGTTGCCAGTTTGTGTGTAATCTCTGGTCAGTCAGGTGTGTTAAACTTTGGTGATTTGTGCGGATGATGAACTCGCCAAGTTGTAGGTAGGAGCGCCACCGTTGTACTGCAAGTAATATGGCGAGGTACTCCTTCTCATAGACAGAGAGTCCTTGGTTGCGAGGGCCCCAGCGCTCTACTGACAAATGCTACTGGATGTCCTTGCTGAGAGAGGACGGCGCCTATACCAACATCACAAGCATCTGTTTCAACCTGGCTCTGATACCAATTGTAAGACTCCTCTAGATCGGACTCGAAACTGGGTAGAAATTAAGGTAATCGGAAGAGATCAAGCTGATCCAGGATCCGGCCTATCCACCCAACCACCTATACAGCTGTTCCCCTCGGGTATAGTTTTCTTTCTTCCGTTACAAGCCAAGTCTCTCCATCAGGTCGTCCTCGCTCAAATAGCACTCGACTACGCCACTCTCTATTACAAGGCTTAAACGGCCCACTCCTGGCCCGCTATCCTCGCCAGTTTCCTGGTGATTCTGTTGGGCCTTGTACTGATTGTTCCTCCACCAGCGTTGCGATCATCTTCAGTGTCAGTACAAGCTTGGTCGTTGACATCTTGCGGCTCGATATCCCTCTATATAGAGGAAGGAGCTGTTAAAATTATTGTAGTGAAAAGTATATTTCTACTAGTCACTATCCTAAATCAGGGCATCTCTCTCTGTCTCTCTCTCTCTCTCTCTCTGGATGAAGAATAATAGTGCCACTAGTTCATAAATCAGGAGACCTGCGGCCAAGTCCTGAGTTGGGGGCCGATACGCGTAATGGACTGATGGATAACTGAGAAAGTACCACTCTTCTTGATACTAACACGAAAGCCTTACACGCAGTGGGAAGGCAAAATTGCACAAGTCAGCTTCTTCTTGACGGTAGACATTATCCATCGGAGAAGATGTCGTTGCAGGAACCTGCTGGGAAGTTAACAGGCAAAATCCATCGAGTCAGCTATGCATGTACTGATAAGCGTGATCCATGTTATAAGGAATCAGAGGCCGGTGACTCGCTCAGTCACATTAAAGCTTCGTGCCTAAGAAATGGGCGCCCCTAAGATATGATAGCCACGGCAGGGGAGCCTAACCTTATCTGAATGGAGCTGTTGACGTACCGTGTGTGCATTATTTATACATACACTATATAAAAGATGGCTGTTTTGAAGCGCTGGGAGCAGCTCCATGTTGTTTGGCACTGTTCATGCACATTTTTTGCCAATCAGACCAAGACACGTTGGCAGGATGCTACAGGAAAATCTATAAACAGTACCCTGCGATGAACAGTGCCCGTGAACAGTGCCGGCGGATGCACAGTACTATGTGAACAGTACCGGTCACTATGAAAACAATCCCTGGGATGAACAGTGTCCGTGAATAGTAGAGTGAACAGTTTCAGTACTAATTTTTTTCCTCTCGCGCGGTAATTTTTTGACGCAACTTCGCATAAAAAATAAATTTCGACAATTTAAGATATTTTTTTAACATTCGCGCCATTTAGAGCAAACAGACAAATGCGGATATTTAGTGCTTTTCAAAAAAAAATGCCGCCACGGGCGCGTCGGTTTTTTCCTCTCGCGCGGTAATTTTTTGACGCAACTTCGCATAAAAAATAAATTTCGACAATTTAAGATATTTTTTTTAACATTCGCGCCATTTAGAGCAAACAGACAAATGCGGATATTTAGTGCTTTTCAAAAAAAAAATGCCGCCACGGGCGCGTCGGTTTTTCCCCCTCCCACGGTAATTTTTCGAAGAAACTTCGCACGAAAAAGAAGGTTGGCAATTTAATATGTTCACCGAATATTCGCGGCATTTATAGCAAGCTGCCAAATGCGGATATTTAGTGAATTTCGGGGAAAAAAAGGCAAACCAATGCTGACACGGGCGCGGCGGTTTTTCCGCCTCTCTGGTGATAATTTGTCGACACAGTTTCCCCCACAAAAAAATACTTGGATGATTCAATATATATACCGAACATTTGCGCCATTTAGCAAACGGCCAAATGTGGATACTTAGTGGATTTAAACAAACGCAAAAGAATGCCGCCACCGGCGCGGCGTGCCGCCACGCCAAAGCCTACTAGTACTTATCAAACGTATGCTAATATGAGGCAGTAAGTGGTCATAGGCTGTCCACGGGGTCGCCAGGACGTGTTGGTTTAATCACGTCTGCAAATACTAAAGGAATCTGCCGCTGCGCCCACGGCCGCGAGCCCTTGGCGTAGCCGTGGAAGGCCGTCGGCGTAGCCTACGCCGAGGACTGCCGTCGGAGAAGCGAAGGTTTGCCTCGACGGAGACACGCTGGCCCTCGGCGTAGGACTGGCCCTCGGCGTAGATATTGGACGCCACGCCGACGGTCGTGCCGGGCTCTCGGTGTAGCAATGGCCGGTGCGCCATCCGTTAACGAACGTCAATGCTACGCCGACGGCATAGCCCTCGGCGTACATATCCAAGAAAAATAAAAATAAAGTTCGCGTCGAACCCTAACGGGTTCGCGCTGCTGCCGCGTTCTGTTGGTGGTCGGTGCACCGGAACTCGAGGGCGGCGCGCCGCTGCTGCTCCCGAGCGCCGGTCGTGGGAGCTCGATGGCGAACCATCCGTACTATGAGCGTTCGGGCGCGGCCGCACACCGGCTCATGCGCGTGCAGGCACCTAGGGAGGGCGTGGCTGTGGAGGCAGAAGGCGGCAAGGTCCAAGGCGCGGCTGTCGGAGGAGGAAGGCGGCGACGAATTGGGCGTGACCGTCGGAGGCAGAAGGCGACGAGGACCTGGGCGCGTCCGTCGGAGGAAAAAGGTGGCGAGGACCAAGGCGCGGCCGCCAGAGGGGGAAGACGGCGAGGACCTAGGCGCGACCGTCAGAGGGAGAAGGCGGCGAGGTCCTGCGCGAGGACCTAGGTTCTGTAGAGAGAGATAGGGAGGAGAAGATAAGGGCCGTGGTGCAGAGTGGTGCGGTCTTTTTTCTTTTCTTTTTTTCTTTTCCCTTGCCATGTCATCGAACCGTGGACTAACATTGCCAACAATCAGAATTCGCCTAATACCTAGGAGATCCGTGGGTAGCTGCAAACTGCTCTCTTATTGGTTGTATTTTAAATTGAGCACAAGTAATTCGAAAAAATCAAAAAATATGAAACCTTCGCACTTCCTCATCTTATATTACTTAGTTTCTAGGGAAAATATAAAACTTGGCGATCGAAAATGTTTTAAAAAAACCTTCTAAAAAATGACCTACCATGTACAAAGTTCTATGACTTTCAGGTCAAATGAGCTGGGTCATGACCTAAACCACGGCATAGTTTGTGTGAATTTCATTGCCTTTGCACCAGAAAACCATTTTTATTTACCCAACGCCAAAAGCAGGGTTTTATGTGAAGCACCTACTAAAAAATCATTCCAAAATTGCACCACCAAAATTTTCAAAAATGCTAGATTATATTGTATGTACAAATCACCAATTTCTTGCACCTCAAATTTATTTTTGGCACCTGTCTCCAAAAAGACAAATTGTTACCGATTCAGCTGGACGCTGACAAAATTTGAACTACTGGTGCATGATTGTTTGCCTTTGATTTTTTCAAAAAAAATATTTTAAGATCCACAACTATCTATTTCATCACAGATCTTCAAAGAGTTTAAAAAAATTATACATCTAACCCTAGATAGTTCATGCCCGTGTTTTGGCCGCATTTTGAATCAAGCACAACTAATTCAAAAAAATCAAAAAAAGTGAAATCTTCACGGTACATCATCTTATGTAACTTAGTTTCTAGAAAAAAATATAAAACTTGGCGTATCGCAAATGTTTTAGAAAAACCTTCTCATAAATGACCTACCATGTACAAAGTTTTATGGCTTTTTGATCAAATGTGCTAGGTCATGACCTAAACCATGTCATAGTTTGTCGAAGTGAGCCCATATTGCGCACACGTGTGTGTATTCATATGGGAAGCAATGTTGTTATTGGGGAATTTATTGTCTTTGCAAAAAAATCCATTTTCTATTTACCGAGCGCCAAAAGTAGGATTTTTTGTGAAGCATCTACCAAGAAATCATTCCAAAATTGCACCACCCAAATTTTCAAGAATGCTAGACTATATTGTAAGTACAAATCACCTACTTCTTGCACCTCAAAATATCTCTAGGCACCTCTCACCAAAAAGATAAGTTGTTGCCGATTCAGCTAGAAGCGGACAAAATTTGTACTACATGTGCATGATTTTTTGCCCTTGATTTTTTCATTTTTTTGGTTCACAACTATCTATTTTATCATAGATCTTCAAAGAGTTTTAAAAAATTATGCATGTAGGTTAGAAAGTTCATGTCAGCTGTTTTGGCAGCATTTTGAATCGAGCACAACTAATTGACAAAAAAGAGAAACCTTCACACTACATCATCTTATGTTACTTAGTTTGTAGAAGAAATATAAAAATTGTCGTATCGCAAATGTTTTAGAAATATCTTCTCAGAAATGACCTACCATATACAAAGTTATATGGCTTTCAGGTCAAATGAGCTAGGTCATGACCTAAACCATGGCATAATTTGTCGAATTGAGCCCATATTGCGCACACCTGTGTGTATTCAGAGGGGACGCAATGTTGTTGTTGGGGGATTTCACCGTCTTTACACAAAAATCCATTTTTTATTTACCGAGCACTAAAAGCGAGGTTGTTTTGTGAAGCACCTACCAAGAAACCGTTTCAAAATTGCAGCACCCAAATTTTCAAGAATGCTAGACTATATTGTATGTAAAAATTACCAACTTCTTGCACCTCAAAATACTTCTAGGCACCTCTCACCAAAAAGACAAATTGCTGCCGATTCAGCTGGAAGCGAACAAAATTTAAACTATAGGTGCATGATTGTTTGCCTTTAATTTTTTTGAAAACTTATTTTTAGATTCACAACTATCTATTTTATCATAGATCTACAAAGAGTTTTAAAAAGAACTCATCACGTGCTAAATGCAGCTGTGACGTCACGTGCTAGGAGTAAAAGAGGAAACAAAAAATGGGGTGAGGTTATGCCGAGGGCAGCCCTCGGCGTATCTGTGACCAACACTGTCACGGCCCAGGGTTGGTGGTGCGCATCCCAAGCCTACAGCGATGGCTCTCGGTGCACCGAGGGCAGCCGTTGGCGTAGCGTTGCCTACGCGAGGGCATTGCTACGCCGACGGCTTTTTTGGCGAGCTGGCCTGGCCGGCCCATACGCCGACAACCCCGACTTTTGGCCGTCGGCGTATGATCAGGACATCGGTGTTTCGGCCCATTCCTGTAGAGTACCCACAGAGCTGCAAGTGAACCTGAGAAAATACCAAAGAATTAGGCTTAATTGGATAATTAAGATGTGATTAACTTCAAGTGCTAGACGTATCACCAGAATGAGGATAGAGTGGGAAGAACCTTATTTAATTTTTAGATGTAGCCGCCGTCTCACCATATCAAAGAATATGATGAGATCAACATAATAAAAAAGAAAAGGAAAACCTCTCACCAGTAAGGGACATTGGTCCACCACGTCTGCAAGGCCCCAAAGGCCACCGAAGGATGGTTGATCTGTGGGCTTCGATGGCAAGGGGTGTGGAACCCTAGATGGTTTCACGATCACCTTTCCTTAGGGTCGCACGTACGGGCCAGTCTACCATTTCCTACCATTACCTTGAACTGATAGAGTACTTCTCTAGAAGTACGGAAAAGATACCCAATTTTTTTTTGAGAATATGGTACAACGCAGCGCTTACAAACACGCACGTACAAACACCCCTATGAACGCACGCACGCACACCCTACCCCTATGAGCACATTCGAAGGACTGAGCCGGCATATCTTGAGGTTGACGAAGTCACCACTCGCGACTCACCTACCACTGGGTGGGCTGGTTCCACCACAAGGAACCTAACCATAAGAGGCAAGCTCTGTTTTAAAAGATACTCAAATATAGTACCGAAGCACCTACAGTATATGTCCATAGAAGTTTATGACACCTATAACTCATGCCTAAATAAATTCACAACCTATTAAAGTTACTGGCCTGACGTTACCCCTATATATACTTCTACTATACGTATTTTCAGTTTACACGCACATTACCATTACATGTCCGTAACATTTTATGGAGGCGGGGAGCCAAACGCTAAACTTTAGAGATAAGAGGCATCGGGAACAAAATAATTAGCTTGCAAGCACGACATCATCAGGCGTTAGTGAGTTGCGTTAGTTCGTGAGATCACTAAAGCTTAAGGCCCAAACACACAAGCACGATTGCTGGGTGACGCTGACGCACCTAGCCACCGTGATTGTGTTCGAGAAAGCTCAGGTATGCCACTCACGGGGCACCAAATATCCCCTCTTTACATTAACCAACACATATTGGTGCTATTTTGCCACCCTAGAGAATCAAGGCATAGCTGGAATGGTGGGTATGGGTTGATGCATACCTGCTGGCCTGGGTTTGAGTCTCCGCACTTGCAATCCAGGTTGTAGTCACTAATTCCTCTATATAACTGACAAGGGCCTCTTTTTCCTGTTAGGTGTTATTTTTTTATTTTGCTACCCTAATTCCTTCTAACGCTTTGGTCACATAATTTTAGTGTTGTCTGTTTCATCTAAACATGCAAGATTTGTCACCATAGTGTGTGGCCTATCATCCATATCAATGATTGTGAAGCTTATGGATATGCCAATTTAACATTAAACCACAGATTGTGAATTGAAGAGAGTTCACCCTGATATTTTTTTTGAAAGATGTTAACGATAATATTGACCCAACAGAAGGAGCGCAATTATGTGCAACATACACACAATATTTCATACAAGAGAACATGGGGGCCAGCTTCAACTGAATGACCAGAGGAGCATACAGTCGGTAAAATGCGAGGATATATGCTACTCCCTCCGTCTAAAAATAAGTGACTCAACTTTATCTAGATATGATTGTATATGCGGTATACGCTGCGACCCCGCACCCCTCCCAACCCTAACCGCCTCCCGCCGCTGCCGCTGGTAGCACCGCCGAGGCAAAGACCGCGGGACATGGCGGCGGCGGGGGCCCTTCCTCGTTGAAGCGCTATGGACGGCGGACAGGATCCCTCCTCCTCGACGCTGCGACTGGTCGGCGCGGATGGTGATGGGCGGCCCCCCTCTTCCCGTCGGCTCTCCCCCGTAGCACGCCGGCAGGGGCTGGTGGTGGGTGGCGGCCAGGCCCATGGTTTGCGCCATTCCCCCCAGCCTCTCACCGGTGCGTGGAGATGGTATCGGGCTTCTCCCACGACACGAGGTCGCCCGGGGCAGCAGCCTTGGGTTCGACGGTGGAGGCGGCTCTCTTCTTCGCCGGAGAGGGTCAGCCTGCGGATGGTGGTGTTGGATCTTTCGATCTGTCATCGCGTTCTGGCGGCGAGGTGGAGAGGCGTGGAAGCCGGCAATGGCTGATGTCACCGGTGGTGGGCTGGCGTTCCGCTGCGGCGGTGCGCAGGGCGTGTGCGGTGTCTTCGGACAACGCGATCTGCGCTGGTGTCTCCGGAGGCAACCTTGTCCGTCCTGGGATGGTCGCCGACTTGGGGGCGCGACCTGAATAAAGGCGGCGGTCCTAAGATTCCAATTTGGGTCAAGATGCTGATCTGCCAGAGCTATGTCCCCATTGATCTGGCTAGAGTGACGGGTTCCGGGAGGCGCCACCGGCGATCTTCCATGGGCGATTCATGCCTGGAGACTGTTGGATCGGGTGGGACTCGGTCGTGCGCACCCATATTTTACTCTTGCCGTTTGGTTTTAGAGGGAGCGCTTCGAAACTCTGCTGACTGTTAATATCATGGGGCTTGTTCTCGTTCCATGGTGCTGGCAGAGAATGTCATGAAGGCCGTGATCTGAGGACTAGAAATGGAGGATCCGTTCTTTGGGGCGAGGAGGAGTTGGCTTGGTGTTTCATGACTTGGAGCAGCGGCATGCAAGTGGGGGCGACTGCACAGGAGAAGACCAAAGTCTTATCTTTGAGGGGTAAAATCCAAGGTCTGGCCTTAATTAGTTGTGCCTGGCAATGGCCTTGTTGAAGGCATTGTTTTGAGAGTGGGAACCTTTTTCAAGGTGAAAACCCAGATCTTTGATCGGGCGACGACAGCGCTTGTGCACTGTTCCCTTCTTGGAGGCGCCGTTTTTGAAGAAGTTGGGCTTATGATGCTGTCTTGGTGGTGTTAGTGTTGTTGCTTCAATGATTAAACTACCGTAGCGGGACTTTTCTTTTTTTTCTGTAATTTTTTTTTTTTTTGGTTGTGTGCATCCGTAAGGCCGCTAGGGCAATGCGTTGTTGCAGAGCCTGGACGTAATTGATATCTCCGATATTAATATATGCTCTTTGTCGAAAAAATCTAGATATGATTGTATCTAGACGCACTTTGAGTATATAGATACACGCGTATTTAAAAAACTTAAGTCACTTGTTTTTGGACATAGGAAGTACAAGGTAGACGACCCCAAGGTACCATCAAATTTCAATGGTCACACTGCACAGGCACAACCCCGACGGCTTCAGCTCTGATGTCTCCCATTCAGAACCTGGCGCCGCAGCTGGATCGTATGTCATAGACTGACGCTCATCTTCCTCCCGCGAGAACAACAACAGCTTTCCACCACTCGCCCCCAGGCAAAAACGGCTGCTTGAACTACCCGTTAGTGGCACTGAAATCTTCATCCAAGAACTGTCTGAAGGGCTGAACACCGAGAGTGAGCGCTGGTCCCTCCACTCAATGCAGAACAAGCTCTTGCCAATAACTGCATGAGAGGTGACCATTACACATCCTCTCTTGATCTCCTCCCAACTTCGGCGCCTGGGATCGTACACGTCGATGGAACGGGAGTTGCCAATTGTGAAGCTTGAGCGGCCACCCATTATGTACAACTTGTTGTTCAATCCGAAGGCGAAGCATCCTGACCTCGGCCTGCGAAGGTTTTCGATTAGTGTCCATCTATTCTGTTGGGGATCATATGCCTCGACGCTGGACAAACTGTTGCAGCCAGAGCCGAATCCACCGGCAACATATATTATGCCGTTGACCTCTGCGCAGGCGAAGTCACGGCGTGCAAAATTCAACTTGGCAAGTGCACCCCACCTATGCAGAAGCAGGATGAGTTAGTTACATGTTTCAAATGCCTTTGTTGTTTGGAGAACCTATTCTTCATAATTACCCCCAATAATGTACTTACTACCCAGAATAATATTATAATTTTCTATAAGAGAAGTATCATTGTATGATGCTTGCTTTTTTTTATCACAGATTCAAAATATACCTGTTGAGCCGGGCATCATACTGGTAAACCTCATCAGAAACATAGTCCTTTCCATAGACAGCAACATAGCCAGCCATGACATACATCTTCCCGTAGACAACCACGACACCAGACCCAGCCTTAGCCAGTCCAGGCATAGGAGGAATTGCCCTGTTCTTTTGCTCCCCCAAGACCTCCCATCGAGGCCCCTTTTCTCCAGCATCAGCAGCAAGGACATAAACCAACTCCTCAATCTTCCTAACCTCCTTCCTGACAGCACTAAACTCTCTGCTGCCGATGAATGACATCCACCTCCTGGAAACTGCACCCATGGCAGGGAAGTAGCTCCGATGGACGAGCGCGATGCATATCTTCGCCATGTCTTCTGGCAAACCGGGTATTAGAACGTTATGTGGATTGGTTTCTTTTTCAGCCATCGGAAGTAGAGAAAGTCTTTGCCTGGACGGAAATTTCAGTAGCATTGTAGCACGGTGGCATGCTTGTGCTTGAACATGTGGTTCCCTTGCTGCGACAAGGGCGGGCATTTGAAAACACCTTAGGAACCTTGTTGATGCGAAATGAATTGAATAGCTTCTGTGCCTATTTGCCTTGCTGGTTTTCTATGTATGATGAGCCTTCAAAGAGAATAATTTAGGAATATATGAATACCAATACATACTGAAAATTGGAGGCAATGGTTTGAGATGAGCAGCGCGTGGATGCACGTGCTCAGACTTGGACAGGAGACGGAGCTCAGCGAAAATTGTAAATTTTCTTCTAATTTGCATCTAGTAGATGCTATGTGTTCAGTTCAACTACGTCATCATCCTTAAACCACCCCTAAAACAACTGTTTGGATTTTATTTTGTAGAGCAACGTAGAAAGAGCTCCCAAAGCATAATAATTGAGTAACCCAAGACCAAGAAGTGATATGGATTTCTTTTACATTTATGGTTGATAAGACAAGTTTCCTTACCGAGTGCCCTCCGCCCCAAAACAATTTATTTGTTAGCGAAAAGATAGTATATATGTTGCTTGTAAAATATGCAAAAAGTATTCGATGTAAACCACATAGAAGTGTCAACAATCCCTAAGAAATACAAGTATGGAGGAGGTGATGTTATACTGTATTGAGGAGGTGATGGTATCGAGACGTGGATTTCAAGATCAAATAACGTAGTCATATTTGCAAAGAAATGTAGGTCAAGAAGTATAAAAATCCATTTCCTGTTGATATTTTTCCGTTGATTATGTTTTTCAGATTTGTATAACATGTTACCACAACTGAGTATAGACTAATGCAGGAGTTCACGTTGACAAGATCTTTACTTTTCCGCAAATTTGGCTCAATAGACGTGACAATTCTGGCAGCCAGTTCCTTGTCAAACAACGTCTGAATGAAATGACGGGAGAAAAGCAAGCTGGAGTAGGAATACATTCGCCAACAGAGCGGGCAAGAAATGTTTCAGAATCGACCTTAAGACCTTTCGATGCCCACGTAAACGCAAGAACAAGGGTGAAGATAGTTGTATACTGAGTAAGGATAAATATATGATGTTTACCTGGACTAGGATGTTTTGCCTCGACGTTAGCTCCAAGCTTTGTGTACTGGAGGCAGATAAAAATGGCATAAGTCTCTCCACGGGAAAACAGAGGAGAAGAGGGGATTGATGAACACGAAGAAGAGTTCAAGTTAAACATATTCTTACGGCTCGATGCATTGCTTCTCCTATATATATAGAGAGAGACAGTTGCTGTTCAAAATATTAAAGTAAAGTTATCTTTTCATTGGTCTCTCTCGTATGCCAGGGCATCTCTCTCCCTCAGATAAAAAGAATAGTTGTATCATCAGTACACAAATCCTGAACTATGACTGCCTATCACAGATATGGTTCTGACAGCTCATCTGGATTATGCAATATATGGTTATTAATTCAAGTACATGTGTACAGCTCTCAATACCAGCCAACTAGCTTTAATCCCTCAACCGAGAGTAGAGCATTGTTTATGTTCCAACGGTGAAGGTAACTACAGCGAAATCCTGAGTTTGGGGGCACATTTTGTCCAAATAAACCAGCCATGGCCCATATATATGGAGGAGATTGCATATTGAAAAAAAAATTACTGATGGAAAGTGAACAATTGGATCGAAAGATGCCATAATATTCCAGTTCTGGCTTGGTAACCTAGAGCTTGCAACTCTTAAAGATTTACTTGTTCCAGGTGATCAGAGGCTGACTAAAATTTACCAATGAGGATCAAGATTTAGATTCCTCTTAAAGTTTCCGTGGACTGCACTGAAAAATCTATACAACTGCCTTGCCGAGATAATTGTGAGCTAAATAAAACACAAAGATAATGGCAATGGATCAGTTCGATCCTCCAGATCTGAACCGATGTGTCTAAAGAAACTCATGGAGAAAGCAGTATACTCTTGATAGGAGAGCCCTACACGCCACGAAAAGGCAAAATGACATAAGTCAGCTCCTTTTTTGCTGATAGTTATTCCATAGAAGAAGATGTCCTTATACAGCCTCGCGGCGGGTGAAAAGCCGGACTGTGCAGAGTCAGCTATGCATGTGCTGATCAGCGTGATCCGCGCACTTTTATTATCAGGAATTGAAGGTTTGTCGGTCAAATCAAAGCTCCCTACGTAAGATAATCGCCACGGCAGCACGGCGTCCTCTTATCTGAATGGAAGAGTTGGCATATCGCCTTGTACGGCGCGTGTACTTCCCAAACGTAGGTTGATGAACGATAGCTACATAAACAATTGTAAACTGAGGTAGTGCATTTTAGATGTTTGACATGTTGTGATTTTTTTAATCTCATTTCATAAATTATTCTTGTTGATAATTTGACTTTTGATTTGTTGAATAAGCCTATTGTTTGTAGTCATATGTCGTATCACACGGAGTAATGAACCTATTAACTACCGGTGATGGACTCCTCCCTTACTAGCTAATCCTTTTTAATATAAACAGTAGGAACAAATCACGCAATAGATGAGAACCAACATTAGGTTGAGTGGTTATACCCAGCCCACCATAGTTCAAACCCCAGGTTTGACATCTGTGTGTCTCGTAAAGGCGGAATATTCATTCAGTGGGAGGCGATGTTTCCGTCGACAATGAGGCGCTTATGGTGACTTCGTCAATTTCAAGATCCAGTCCGCCGGCTCAGTCTTCCAGAGGTGCTCATAGGGGTAGGTTATACGTGTGTGCGTTCATAGGGGTGAGTGTATGCGCGTGTATGTGATCGTCTACGTTTGTACTGCGTTTCTAAAAAAAAATCACGAACATATGTTGCGTATAAGCTCAAGGAAGACCTGCTTTTTCGACAAAGAGCATATATTAATATCGGAAATATCAATTACACCCAGGCTTTGCAACAACGTATTGCCCTAGCGGCATTATGGATGCACACAACCAAAAAAATAAAGAAGAATTACAGAAAAAGAAAAGTCTCGCTACGGTGGTTTAATCCTTGAAACAGCAGCAGTAACACCACCAAGATACTAGTTTGGTAATTGGTTGAATGGAGTATATAGACAATCTAAGGCTTTTATCCGTATTGGGGTTTCTGCTTTATGCTGGTCTATATGGAGGGTCAGAAATGATATTATCTTTAACAAAAAAACATTCTTTTCATTTCTTGCAGGTTATCCAGTTGGTGTTGCATTGGGTTCAACTTTGGGCTCTCGTGTCACCGGAGGGACAACAGGATGCCATGGTTTCTGGATGCATACGGCTCCAGATGGTCGCTTAAGATATTTGGTGTCATGCTGGTTGGTATCATACTAGGAGATTACTTTGATGTGTACTCAGAGTAGTTGCTGCTTTTTTCGCTGGTTGATTTGTGTATCAATTCTTGGCGATGCTTGAGTTGTAAAACAATACTGAACTGAATTTTAATAAATGACCGTGTGCATCATCATGATGCAGAAGCCGGGGTAATCCCTATTTCGAAAAAAACCAAGCAACACCATAAGTTCAACTTCTTCAAAAGCGACGTCTCCAAGAAGTGAACAGTGCACAAGCGTTGTCGTCGTCCGATCAAAGATCTGGGTTTTCACCTGAAGAAGGTCCTCGCTCTCAAAATAATGTCTTCAACAAGGTCATTGTCAGGCACAACCAATTAAGGCCAGACCTTGGATTTTCACCCTAAAAGGTAAGACTTTGGTCTTCTCCTGTGCAGTCGCCCCCACTTCCATGCCGCTGCTCCAAGTCATGAAACACCAAGCCAACTCCTCCTCGCCCCGAAGATTGGAACCTCCATTGCTGGTCCTCAGATCTCGGCCTTCATGATATTCTGTGCCAGCACCATGGAACAAGAACATGCCCCATGATATTAACAGCCAGCTAATGCGTCTCCAACGTATCGATAATTTCTTATGTTCCATGCTTGTTTTATGACAATACCTACATGTTTTGTTCACACTTTATGATGATTTTATGCGTTTTCCGGAACTAACCTATTGACGAGATGCCGAAGTGTCAGTTCCTGTTTTCTGCTGTTTTTGGTTTCAGAAATCCTAGTAAGGAAATATTCTCGGAATTGGACGAAATCAACGCCCAGCATCTTATAATTCCACGAAGCTTCCAGAACACCCGAGAGGCACCAGAGGGGGGCCACAGGGCCACCAGACGCCAGGCTGGCGCGGCCAGAGGGGGGGTCGCGCCCCCCTATTGTGTGACGCCCCCGTCAGCCTTCCGACTCCGCCTCTTCGCCTATTTAAAGGTCCCTGACCTAAATCTTCGATACGAAAAATCCACGGTACGAGAAACCTTCCAGAGCCGCCACCATCGCGAAGCCAAGATCTGGGGGACAGGAGTCTCTGTTCCGGCACGCCGCCGGGACGGGGAAGTGCCCCCGGAAGGCATCTGCATCGACACCACCGCCATCTTCATCACCGCTGCTGTCTCCCATGAGGAGGGAGTAGTTCTCCATCGAGGCTAAGGGTTGTACCGGTAGCTATGTGGTTAATCTCTCTCCTATGTACTTCAATACAATGATCTCATGAGCTGCCTTACATGATTGAGATTCATATGAGTTTTGTATCACTATTCATCTATGTGCTACTCTAGTGATGTTATTAAAGTACTCTATTCCTCCTCCATGATGTAATGGTGACAGTGTGTGCATCATGTAGTACTTGGCGTAGTTTATGATTGTGATCTCTTGTAGATTATGAAGTTAACTATTACTATGATGGTATTGATGTGATGTATTCCTCCTTTCATAGTATGATGGTGACAGTGTGCATGCTATGTTAGTATTTGGTATAATTGCAATGATCTATCATGCACTCTAAGGTTATTTAAATATGAATATCGAATGTTGTGGAGCTTGTTAACTCCGGCATTGAGGTGCTCTTGTAGCCCTACACAATTAGTGGTGTTCATCATCTAACAAGAGAGTATAGAGTGGTTTTATTATGTGATCAATGTTGAGAGTGTCCACTAGTGAAAGTATAATTCCTAGGCCTTGTTCCCAAATACTGCAATCATCGCTTGTTTACTTTTCTACTGCATCTGTACTGCCTGCAATATTCCCACCATCAACCACACGCCAGTTGTAGCAGCAAGCTATTTTGTGGTGCCGTTACTACTGCTCATATTCATTCATACCACTTGTATTTCACTATCTCTTCGCCGAACTAGTGCACCTATACATCTGGCAAGTGTATTGGGTGTGTTGGGGACACAAGAGACTTCTTGCATTGTGATCGCAGGGTTGCTTGAGAGGGATATCTTTGACCTCTTCCCCCCTGAGTTCGATATACCTTGGGTGATCCACTTAAGGGAAAACTTGCTGCTGTTCTACAAACCTCTGCTCTTGGAGGCCCAACACTGTCTACAGGAAAAGAAGCGTGAGTAGACATCAAGCTATTTTCTGGCGCCGTTGCCGGGGAACGAAGGAAAGCTACACCATTTCCTCCCTCGTCAACCACGCGCTAGTCCTGGACAGCATCAAGTATTTTCTGGCGACGTTGCCGGGGAGGAAAGGTAAAAGACACTCACACTCCGGATCTCGGCAACTAAGCTATCTTCCGGCGCCGTTGTAAGTGCTCGAAGCTATTTCCTTTAGATCCTGCAATTGCATCTTTTTGTTTCTTGTTTTACACTAGTAAGGCATAATGGAAAGTAATAGTGAGCTTCTTAAGCTATTTCCTGAGTTAAGACATGGATTGTTTGCTGCGAAAATTTAAAAACCTATGGAATCTTATTTGCATGCTAGTAGCAATAATATTAGTATGAAAGTTTTGAACACCATTGTTGCTAATGATATGGAAATTTCTAAGCTTGGGGAAGCTGGTTTTGATGAGCATGATATTTTTAGTCCCCCAAGCATTGAGGAGAAAATTTTCTTTGATGATACTTTGCCTCCCATTTATGATGATTATAATGATAGTAGTCTTTTGGTGCCACCTACTATGGAGAGTAAATTTCATTATGATTATACTATGCCTCGTACACTTGATGAGAATAATAATGATAGCTACTTTGTTGAATTTGCTCCCACTATAATTAATAAGAATGACTATGCTTATGTGGAGAGTAATAATTTTATGCATGAGACTCATGATAAGAATGCTTCATGTGATAGTTATATTGTTGAGTTTGTTCATGATACTACTGAAAGTTATTATGAGAGAGGAAAATATGGTTGTAGAAATTTTCATGTTACTTAAACACCTCTCTATATGCTGAAATTTTTGAAGTTACACTTGTTTTATCTTTCTATGCTTGTTGCATTATGCTTAAATGACTTGTTTATTTACAAGATTCCTTTTTATAGGAAGTGGGTTAGACTTAAATGTGTTTTGAATTTGCTTTTTGATGCTCTCTTTTGCTTCAACTCTTATTTCTCGGGAGTGCATCATTAAAATTACTGAGCCCATCTTAATGGCTATAAAGAAAGCACTTCTTGGGAGATAACCCATGTGTTTATTTTACTACAGCAATTTTGTTTTATATTTGTGTCTTGGAAGTTGTTACTACTGTAGCAACCTCTCCTTATCTTATTTTATTGCATTGTTGTGCCAAGTAAGGTCTTTGATAGCAAGGTTGATACTAGATTTGGATTACTGCGCAGAAACAGATTTCTGTCTGTCACGAATTTGGGTAGTGTTCTCTGTAGGTAACTCAGAAAATTCCGCCAATTTACGTGAGTGATCCTCAGATATGTACGCAACTTTTATTCAATTTGAGAATTTTCATTTGAGCAAGTCTGGTGCCTCTAAAAATTCGTCTTTACAGACTGTTCTGTTTTGACAGAGTCTGCCTTTTATTTCGCATTGCCTCTTTTGCTATGTTGGATGGATTTCTTTGTTCAATTGACTTCCAGTAGCTTTGAGCAATGTCCAGAAGTGTTAAGAATGATTGTGTCACCTCTGAACATGTGAATTTTTATTATGCACTAACCCTCTAATGAGTTTGTTTTGAGTTTGGTGTGGAGGAAGTTTTCAAGGGTCAAGAGAGGAGGATGATATATGATTAAGAAGAGTGAAAAGTCTAAGCTTGGGGATGCCCCCGTGGTTCATCCCTGCATATTTCAAGAAGACACAAGCATCTAAACTTGGGCATCCCCTTCTTCATTAATAATTTATCAGGTCTCTTCTCTTGAAACTATATTTTTATTCGGTCACATCTTATGTACTTTACTTGGAGCGTCTGTGTGCTTTTATTTTAGTTTTGTTATTTTCATTCTCTGAATAAATGCTTGTGTGGGAGAGAGACACGCTCCGCTGGTTCATATGAACACATGTGTTCTTAGCTTTTAATGTTCATGGCGAAGGTTGAAACTGCTTCGTTCATTGTTATATGGTTGGAAACAGAAAATGCTACATGTGGTAAATGGTATAATGTCTTGAATAATTTGATACTTGGCAATTGTTGTGCTCATGATTAAGCTCTTGCATCATATACTTTGCACCTATTAGTGAAGAAATACATAGAGCTTGCTAAAATTTGGTTTGCATGATTGGTCTCTCTAAGGTCTAGATATTTTCTAGTAAGGGTTTGAACAACAAGGAAGACAGTGTAGAGTCTTATAATGCTTGCAATATGTTTTTATCTGAGTTTTGCTGTACCGGTTCATACTTGTGTTTGCTTCAAATAACCTTGCTAGCCTAAGCCTTGTATTGAGAGAGATTACTTCTCATGCATCCAAATCCTTGAGTCAATAACTATGCCACTTGTGTCCACTATACCTACCTACTACATGGTATTTCTCTGTCATTCCAAAGTAAATTGCTTGAGTGCTACCTTTAAATTTCCATTCTTTGTCTTTGCAATATATAGCTCATGGGACAAATAGCCTAAAAACTATTGTGGTATTGAATATGTACTTATGTATCTTATTTCTTATTAAGTTGCTTGTTGTGCGATAACCATGTTCCTGGGGACGCCATCAACTATCCTTTGTTGAATATCATGTGAGTTGCTATGCATGTTCGTCTTGTCTGAAGTAAGGGTGATTTATCATGAGTTGAATGGTTTGAGTATGCATATTGTTAGAGAAGAACATTGGGCCGCTAACTAAAGCCATGATCCATGGTGGAAGTTTCAGTTTTGGACAACAATCCTCAATATGAGAATATTATTTGTTGTTGAATGCTTATGCATTAAAGAGGAGTCCATTATCTGTTGTCTATGTTGTCCCGGTATGGATGTCTAAGTTGAGAATAATCAAAAGCGAGAAATCCAATGCGAGCTTTCTCCTTAGACCTTTGTACAGGCGGCATAGAGGTACCCCTTTGTGATACTTGGTTAAAACATATGTTATGCGATGATAATCCATGTAAATCCGAGCTAATTAGGACAAGGTGCGGACACTATTGGTAATCTATGCATGAGGCTTGCAACTTGTAGGATACAATTTACATAATACATATGCTTTATTACTACCGTTGACAAAATTGTTTCTTGTTTTCAAAATAAAAGCTCTAGCACAAACATAGCAATCCATGCTTCCCCCTGTGAAGGGCCATTCTTTTACTTTTATGTTGAGTCAGTTCACCTACTTCCTTCTATCTTAGAAGCAAACACTTGTGTCAACTGTGCATTGATTCTTACATGTTTACCTATTGCACTTGTTATATTGCTTTATGTTGACAATTATCCATGAGATATACATGTTACAAGTTGAAAGCAACCGCTGAAACTTAATCTTCCTTTGTGTTGCTTCAATGCCTTTACTTTGAATCTATTGCTTTATGAGTTAACTCTTATGCAAGACTTATTGATGCTTGTCTTGAAAGTACTATTCATGAAAAGTCTTTGCTATATGATTCAGTTGTTTAATCATTATCTTTATCATTGCTTTGAATCGCTGCATTCATCTCATATGCTTTACAATAGTATGATTAAGATCATGTTGGTAGCATGTCACTTCAGAAATTATCTTTGTTATCGTTTACCTACTCGAGGACGAGTAGGAACTAAGCTTGGGGATGCTGATACGTCTCCAACGTATCGATAATTTCTTATGTTCCATGCTTGTTTTATGACAATACCTACATGTTTTATTCACACTTTATGATGATTTTATGCGTTTTCCGGAACTAACCTATTGACGAGATGCCGAAGTGCCAGTTCCTGTTTTCTGCTGTTTTTGGTTTCAGAAATCCTAGTAAGGAAATATTCTCGGAATTGGACGAAATCAACGCCCAGCATCTTATAATTCCACGAAGCTTCCAGAACACCCGAGAGGCATCAGAGGGGGGCCACAGGGCCACCAGACGCCAGGCTGGCGCGGCCAGAGGGGGGGCCGCGCCCCCCTATTGTGTGGCGCCCCCGTCAGCCTTCCGACTCCGCCTCTTCGCCTATTTAAAGGTCCCTGACCTAAATCTTCGATACGAAAAAGCCACGGTACGAGAAACCTTCCAGAGCCCCGCCATCGCGAAGCCAAGATCTGGGGGACAGGAGTCTCTGTTCCGGCACGCCGCCGGGACGGGGAAGTGCCCCCGGAAGGCTTCTCCATCGACACCACCGCCATCTTCATCACCGCTGCTGTCTCCCATGAGGAGGGAGTAGTTCTCCATCGAGGCTAAGGGCTGTACCGGTAGCTATGTGGTTAATCTCTCTCCTATGTACTTCAATACAATGATCTCATGAGCTGCCTTACATGATTGAGATTCATATGAGTTTTGTATCACTATTCATCTATGTGCTACTCTAGCGATGTTATTAAAGTACTCTATTCCTCCTCCATGATGTAATGGTGACAGTGTGTGCATCATGTAGTACTTGGCGTAGTTTATGATTGTGATCTCTTGTAGATTATGAAGTTAACTATTACTATGATGGTATTGATGTGATCTATTCCTCCTTTCATAGTATGATGGTGACAGTGTGCATGCTATGTTAGTACTTGGTATAATTGCAATGATCTATCATGCACTCTAAGATTATTTAAATATGAATATCGAATGATGTGGAGCTTGTTAACTCCGGCATTGAGGTGCTCTTGTAGCCCTACACAATTAGTGGTGTTCATCATCCAACAAGAGAGTGTAGAGTGGTTTTATTATGTGATCAATGTTGAGAGTGTCCACTAGTGAAAGTATAATCCCTAGGCCTTGTTCCCAAATACTGCAATCATCGCTTGTTTACTGTTCTACTGCATCTGTACTGCCTGCAATATTTCCACCATCAACCACACGCCAGTTGTAGCAGCAAGCTATTTTCTGGTGCCGTTACTACTGCTCATATTCATTCATACCACTTGTATTTCACTATCTCTTCGCCGAACTAGTGCACCTATACATCTGACAAGTGTATTGGGTGTGTTGGGGACACAAGAGACTTCTTGCATTGTGATCGCAGGGTTGCTTGAGAGGGATATCTTTGACCTCTTCCTCCCTGAGTTTGATAAACCTTGGGTGATCCACTTAAGGGAAAACTTGCTGCTGTTCTACAAATCTCTGCTCTTGGAGGCCCAACACTGTCTACAGGAAAAGAAGCGTGAGTAGACATCAAGCTATTTTCTGGCGCCGTTGCCGGGGAACGAAGGAAAGCTACACCATTTCCTCCCTCGTCAACCACGCGCCAGTCCTGGACAGCATCATCAGCATAGCTTCGAAGCGCTCCATCTGAAACCAAACGGCCAGAGTAAAACACGGGTGCGCACGACCGATTCCCATCTGATCCAGCAGTCTCTAGGCGTGAATCGGCCATGGAAGATCGCCTGCGGAGCCTTCCAAAACCCGTCACTCTAGCCAGATCAATGGGGACACACCTCTGGCAGATCATCATCTTGACGAAAGTTGGAATCCTAGGACCGCGGCCTTTATTCAGGTCACGCCCCCACGCCGGCGACCATTCCAGGCCGGCCAAGGCTGCCACCGGAGACACCAAGTGCAGATCGCGTAGTCTGGAGACATCACACACGCCTGGACCCCGCCGCAGCCGAGAGCCAGCCATCCACCGTCGGGCGCCGAGAGGCGAGGAAAAGAGGACATAGGGTTTCCCCCTGCAGCCCGCCCCCACCCCTCCCTCCGCTACCGGCAGGGCACACCACCGCCTCGTCGTCCGCCATGCCGCCGCCGAGCCGAGGCCAGGTGCCGCCACCGAGGTCCCCGACGATATGGCTGCGCCCTGGCCCGAGGAGGGTGACCCGCGCCCGGGCCCCGTGCGCGAGAGGACGAGGAAATCCCCACCGCCGGCGGCCAGGCTTTGCCTGACCGCGCCCCGTGGCGGCGGCGAGGGAGGGGAGGGGGAGAGGGGGGAGGCTGTGGTAGGGTTCCCCCTGGCCGCCACGCGGGGGCGGCACGGGAGGGTAACGAGCGCTGGGTGTCATTTACTCGAACTGATAGGTAGTGTAGAACGGAAACTCAAATCTACGCCCACTAGCACGGTATATGTCTCTATTTATGACACATATAGGTCAGGCGTAAATAATTCACAACCTATTAATGCTTTTGCCTGACTTTAGTCCTATAAATGCCCCTATAACATTAACTTTTGTGTTCATACACATTACCAGTCCATGTTTGTAACATTTCATGGGGGGCGTAGGAAGAGTTGTCACAAAGATAGGAGGCAACGTTGAACTTTAGGGAAAGGAGGCATCTAGAATAAAATGATTAGTTTTCAATCAAAATCTTGTCAGGCGTTAGTGGATTGGGCTAGTTCGCAGGAGAGCTGAAGCTTAATGCACATACGCACAAGCACGATAGCTGGCTGAAGTCCCTTGCCATCGCGGTTGCAGTCAAGGACGTCAGAATGATTATGTTTTGCATAAAGTTCGAGACCTCTCTGTATCATCTCTAGAGCGCGAACGCTTTGGTGGCTCTGACAGCGGCAGCGGGGTTAAGCATCAAGCTGCGGCAAAGTTTGTGGACTTTTTGAGATAGCATGTACTTTAAGGACCGAACCATCGTTTTGTTTCTAGTAGAGGCTGCTTCATTACGCTAGTGGAAAAATGACCTTTAGTCCCGGTTCACAACGGACTAAAGGATCGCGACTAAAAGCCCTCCTTTAATCTCGGTTACTTACGAACCGGGACTAAAGGTCCATCCACGTGGACGGCTAGCGTGCGCCATGGTGAAGGACCTTTAGTCCCGGTTTGTAACACGAACCGCGACTAAAGGCTATTTCGTTAATTTTTTAAATTTTTTTGGGTTTCTAATTATTTTTCACACCCTCTTTTTTTCTATTTTTCAGAATTTATATTATTTCAGTTATTACATAGTTTAGTGTCTAACTGCAATTATCTCTAGTCAAATTACTTACTCGTGGTCAAACTTCCCGCTCGGTCACCCATCCTCCCACTACTCTAGCACTAGCACGCTTAACTTCCGAGTTCCATTCCGTCCCGCATCCAAGTGCTTCGCGCGCATATATGTGATACCCAAAATCTAAAAATTTGAAAATCTAAAAATTGAGTAAAAGTAATAGTAATCTTTATGCAGGATGCAATTATTAATTTTAATTTTTCGAAAAATTTAAAAAAAATATAAAATCCGTAATTTATAGCAAAAACTAAAATCTTCCTGCTTTCATATTTTCATTCGGATTTTTGAGAATCTAAAAATTGGCTAACCGGGTGAATTCGGATGTAACTTTTTTCCACGATGATTTTGATATATTATACGTTTTTTCCGATGTCGTATGCAAAAGTTAATGCGGTTTTACCATTTTTCAAAACATTTTTGCATAAAAAGTGAAAATTCGAATTTCTTAATTTTCCCTAATAGTAGGTTGTGTAACATATAGGAATCTCAAAAGATTTTATTTTTTGAATTTTCTATCATTTTCGTTTCTATTTTACAGAGTTAAAAAGGCGATCCACATGGGGGGGTGAAAGGGTGCGTGGGGACTAAAAACCAGAAAATAACCTTTAGTCCCGGTTGGTATTACGAACGGAGCCTTTAGTCTCGGTTGGTGTTACGAACCGAGACTAAAGGGTACCCTTTAGTCCCGGGCTGGAGCATTAGTCTCGGTTTACCAGCAGAACCGGGACTAAAGACCCCATTAGTCCCGGGTCAAAATATTTGGGGACTAATGGATTGAGATGAAAGGCCTTTTTTCTACTAGTGTTAGAGTCTCTATGTCCTAAGTTAAATGAGGCAGTATAGCTTCTCATTCTGTACTTTCTTCCTGATAGCTCCTCATTCCATAGAAATGCTGCCCAGTTCGAATTCCCTAATTAACTCATTCGATATAACGTCTACCTTTTTGGCCTGCCTCTTTTGCTTAATTTGTGAGCCTCTGTACACATAGATGCAGATTATGGTGTTGTTGTAAATCTGCAAATCTCTGGATGACCGTTAGGAATTAGGATACATTTTCATTCATCTTATATAATTTGCATATTCGAGAAGAGATAATATTGCGCAACCAGAATTCATTTGTCATATTCTGATATTTTGAAGAATTCGGTTAATCGGGCCCAAAAAAAGGAAAAAAATGTTTTGAATGCTTAACCGTCAACTCAGATCACCATCACCTATCAAGCGTGGACCCCATACCTAGGCGACCGACGGGCGACTAGGGTTTCCTACTCTCACGGTGATCATCGGTGATATCAGGCGAGAAGACATCTCTCCTGCGAGAAGACACTTTTTGGTTTTTACATGCCAAACTAGTCCCACTGGTCCAAGGTTTAAATCGTCCAGGATTGATAAGCACAAGGTGCTTATTTCAGGGATTGAGAGTTCAGGGTTCAATTCTGACACCTTCTACAAGTTCAAGGTTTAATACAGACTTTACTCATTGTAGAACTAATCCGCGCAGATTTTTCACGTCTCCATCCAAGCCGTCGCAAATAGCCACAACATATGGTCACATGGTAGAAATCGTTGCAATTTCTCGTGTGGTGAGAAAATCTTTCACTGTCCCCTATCCATGGACTCCCATGCTATGTCCAATTCGTGGGCCTGCGATGTTCAATTCTGTCATTCGATAGTGCACGTATGCAGTGGGGTTTGTAAATCTGTAAAGCTCCGGTCGGGCGTTTGAGTACTTTTTTTTTCCTTGTCCAGATCTTTGCATAACTAAACACACCCATCTTACTTAATGTGTGCGTGGGCTTCTGGTTTGAGAGAATGGCCAAAATACCACACATGAAAACCGAAAGTTTCAAAATACCACACTTCAAAACCAAAGTGCCAAAATACCACCCCCTTTCCAAATTTTCATGCCAAATTACAATTAATGACTAACTGAGACTAACTTTCTCACAAAAATACATAGGTAGCCTTACATTCTCACACCCAAATGCACTAAATTCATCTCCTTGCAGCACGGGTGGGTGGGGTGGCAGTCACTAGGGTTAGCAGCAGTGGGGAACATCGGACTGGCCTAGGGGACAGGAGACTGGCGGCTGGGGATGAGAGAGTGGCGGAGAGGCGGGGAGCTAGGGGGAGTGGCTCGCCGATGGCATCCCTAGCTGCGGGTGTGGGACTGAGGCGTAGGTACCAGTGCCGCCATGTCCTTCCTCACAGAACAGAGAGCACGAATCGTTGGGCACAGAAATAGCTAAGAAGTAAGAACATTGATGTTTGTTTTCTTTTTCTTTACCCAGGGGCAGTTTTGGTAAGTTGAGAAAACCTGAAGGGTTGACTAACAGAGTTTCTTTCACAAATTGACGGTAGTGGTAGTTTGGCATGGAAAAACCAAAAAGTGTGGTATTTTGGCACTTTGATTTTGAAGTGTGGTATTTTGGCACTTTCAATTTTGATGTGTGGTATTTTGGCTATTGTCTCTTTTGGTTTATACCGAAATTTTGGTTAATTAGAACAAGAATGACAACTGAATTTTTTTCCTAAAATGGAAAACCCAAAAAATCAATTAACTGCTAATTCCGATGGTTTTCAGTACAAAAATTCAGAATGAACATATGTTATGTCTTAACTCCGAGATGAATGAAAACTGTGAGTTAAGTGAAACTAAAGATAATGGCAGTGGATCAGCAGTTCCTCTATATCTGAACCGACGTCCCTAATGGACTCATGGAGAAAGTAAGACTCTTGATAGGGAAGCCTTACACGCAACGAAAAGGAAACATTGCACGAGTCAACTCACTTTTTCTTAGTGCATGTGCTGACTAGCATGATCTGTACTCTTCTATTATCAGCAATTGGAGGTCGGTCGGTCAAATTAAAGCTTCGTACATGCAGTAAGACGTATGGCAACGCAGCGGGCGTAGCCTTATCTGAAAGGGAATAATTGCAGTACGGTCCGTGCACGATTCACGAGCAATTGTAAACTAAAGGATATATGTTTGACATGCTGCGTTGCTCACGATTCACGAATACTTATATGCAAAAGTGCCTTTGTCCAATTCGGTAGCTGAATTTGAATATTACAAAGGTGGGAGTAGGTAGCCTATCAAACTAAAAAAGTTTTTCTCATTTTCCCTGGCAAATTTGGCATGAGAAACGTATTGATCAATTAACCTTGTTGGTAATTTGACTTCTGCTTTGTTGGATAAAACTTTTCTTGATAGTCATGTGTCTTATCACAGGGAGGGGTGAACACGATGAATAGGGTTGGTAGCTTCTTCTCCTAGGTACTCGCTAATTCTACTTTTATAAGAGCATCTCCACTCATGCCCCCCGGAAGTCCCCCAGGGTCTCTTCCCCCCCCCCCCCCCCCAGCTTCTCGTTTTCGTCCGGATTTAGGCCTAAATCCGTCCGGACTCCCCAGGCCATCCTCGGTTTCCCGGGGTGCTGCCGGGGACTCCGGATGGAGCAAATTCCGCGGTCTGGCCCGCGTGTCAGTGAAGATTCCGCGCTCTGGCCCGCGCAAATTCCCCGGGACGGCTGGAAAATCGTTGCTCCCCATACCAAAAATAGATCCAATCCGGACGAATTTTCATCCGGATTATGGCCCGGGGGGCTTCAACGGATGGGGATGCTCTAAGCAGGTGGAACAAATAGTACATTCGTTCATAGACGAAGGAAGTAGTGCATAGATTTTGGCTCCATGCCAAGGCCTACTTTTGAAGCACCAAATTGGCTATTATTCGCTCGAACTTTCCAGGGAATCAGAAACACAACACCACGTGCTGTGAGTGAAAAAAATATTACCAGTATTTCCTAAAATATATGTACAGATTGCAACACATAAGTACCACCTGGCATGTATACGCGGGTAGAAGTTGTGGAAAGGACAAACCTTTTCTCTCAAGATGAGAAAAAAGAAAAATTAATTGGTGAAAAACTAAATACAAACATTAAGTCCCCCACCGACCTCCGCATATTATACGCCCCCTCGTTGCGAGGGATGGACTTCATCTGCAGTTGCCATTGCCAACTTTTCCCATTGTTTATAGATCAGTAGTTGGTGGACACCAGTGGGAAATTATGAGGACGATGAGACGAATGTATGCAAGAAAAACTAGGAAATAGGAAGCATCGAGAAATACTAACACACTACGTGGTTGGACCACACTACATTTGTGTTACTAAGCTCACAGGCACCATATATGGATAGATGAAAACTAACTGGTGTAGTTAGATCTTGTGATTACGTGCTGAAACATGATGTTTTGGATTGCACTGATCGGGAATTTCCGTCCCGGAGCTCCATCTCCTGTACCAAACCTGGGCCAAGGCACTGCGTACCCAGCTTACGATACATTCTCACACGGGCGGCTTTGACACTCCCTGGCCGATTGCCGTCGAAGCACGGGCGACTGGTCCGCTGGAAAAAGCTGCTGCGGTGATATCACCATGTAAAACTGGGGAAGATACACATGTGAGGTGTGACGTTTAACATTGACGGCCACGCTGATTGATTGGAGTTTTATTCTTTGGATTATTCTTTCTCTCATTGTGTATTTAGCCAGATTAACTATGAAAAAATAGATGGGCTGATTCGTAATAGTCTCTACCTTGAGAACCCTCAGATTTTGCCACCTGATCCTAACACTGGTAGAAAAATGGCCTTCCGTCCAGCCCCATTAGTCGCCAAAATATAGGAACCGCGACTAATGGGGTTTTTAGTCGCGGTTCGGGTGGCGAACCGCGACTAAAGACCTGGGGCCAGCGCGCTCGGTGGCCAGCTGGTGGACGGGAGGGGCTTTAGTCGCGGTTGGCCAGGCCAACCGCGACTAAAGGTCCTCAGGCCTGGCCCGAAGTCTTTAGTCGCGGTTGGCCAGGCCAGCCGGGACTAAAGGCCCATCCCTATAAAAGGGCCTCAGCTCACAGCACTTAGCCATTTGGTGCCACTTCTCTTCACAAGCTTCACAAGGGGGTGTAGGTTTGCTTTTGGTTCCTCTTATGCACACAAGGTGTTTGATGAAATGCCCCAAGAGCATGAAACAAACATGATATGAAGTGTCGGAGCCACACTTGAGCTTCCTCATTTATTTTTTCCTCCTCGATCGCGGTTAGCAACTTAAAATTAAAATAAAGCACAAAAGAAATAAAACAATACAAATTAAAAAGTAAACAAGTTTAGGGGGGGCTAAAACCCTAAACCTGCGGTGGCCTTTAGTCGCGGTTGGCCAGAAGAACCGCGACTAAAGGTCCTCCGCCCCGACGGTCTACTGGCGCCCACGTGGACGGGCCTTTAGTCGCGGTTCGTAAGCAACCGCGACTAAAGGGGGGCATTTAGTCGCGCTTATTTGGTCGCGGTTGCGCAACCGCGACTAATGGCAGTTGCGAACCGCGACCAAAGGCCCTTTTTTCCACCAGTGTAAGCACGCACTTCAAAGCAATTCTCTCGTCCTCTAATTAACTTAATACATAACGCTAATCAACATGCAGTTCACGTACATGTTTGTATTTTGTACTTATCCATTTGCCTAGAATCACACGAGCTGTGATGCCCGCCACAATTTACATGTTCATCTCGCTAAAAACTAAAACAGAGTTTGACGGAAAAGGTAACAGCATGTTGTACATTATGGTACAAATTACGGCGGCTCATACTTCCCGTGTAATCAACATAGTGGCGTTACTCACACGGCCTCAAATAGTTGGGTTGCTTGTCCAGCGATGGTGGTGTTGCCGTGGGTTCTACATATGTCCTACAAAAATGGACAAAGGGAAAATATACTAATATCGTGAAGATAATACTAATATCGTGAAGATATTAATCACTCAGCATCTCCAACAACAGAATATCCTAATGCCAATACAGATAAAGACAACTAAAAAAAGAAATAAAGAATTACGCAAAAGAAAAAATCCCGCTACAGAGATATCTATCTTTTATCAGTGGATCACCAAGACAATACCATAAATCCATTTTCTCCAAATGTGATGCCTTCAAAAAAAAAATTTCGAAATGGAGGCCTAGCCCCAGCCTCTACAAGTTGATAGTGAGGCATAACCTTAGAAGGAAGCAAAATGCCCTTTCTATGAAGCAATGGTACCAATATGCAAATCCATTGATTGATGCATACATCTTATTATTATTTATTTAAAACTGCAAGTATCAAGCCTTCAAGAACCTATATCTTCAATTGACCGGTAGACGTGGATACTCGTTGCAGCCGCTTCCTCGAGGCCGCGAGCCCTCGAGGGGATTCTGAGTAGAAGGGGAACAGAAGAGAAAGATCCGATTACTTATGCCTTCCTAACTCACCATCATCAGATTGGATCAAGGGCAAGTATGCATGTTGATTGAGGTGGAAAGTCAGGCTCTCGTCACAGTAGCTGTAGCCTTGCTTGTATAATCTGTTACTATTTATGTTGCTAAATACAAGATGATTTAGCAGTTCGAGTTGAACTGCTAGAACATATCATTTATTAGGAAGAGAGGAAGTAACTTTGGATGATGTTTAGGTAGAGAGGAAGTATCTTTGGATGATGTTTAGGTAGTAACAGATGAATCCGCTTGAGTTATATCATGGATCAACAACTTCATCTCACTTTGAAATATCATAGTATGAGTTATCCATGATATTGAAAAGCAAAAAATGGTTATCATCTTGTAACCGATGGCGTGGAAAAGATCGGTCATTCTGAAGTTGCGGTTGCTTGCTCTGTGCACATGCCGCACGTCTCTCTTTGGGTTCCCACCTAAACCTGACCTTCTCCCTAAAGCACATCCTCCATTTTTTTTTTCTTTTATCATCGTCTTCTTCATGGAAATACAGCACCGACCACATGATCTAGGCCACCGCACCACTGCCATTTTACGAACCACCACCGCCCGACAAGCACTGCCACCCCAGATTCCATTTTCTACTCCATCTCTTTCTTTGGTCCGGGGTTACTCACACGGCCTCCATCCCGGCCGTTATTCCAATCACAACCTCGACCCTAGATCTCCTTCCTCAACCACTCTATTGATGTCACCCGTGGCGATGTGTGAGGTCGACGATCTGCTACAACATCGGCGGTGTGGTGCTTCAAGGGTCCGGCATCAATGTTTGAATAGACCGTCGACCACCACCAGGTGAGCGGTGATATGCTGGATTATTGTTATTAATTTATTTTGGTACAACAATTGGTGCTTTTTGCTGAAATTGTTGTTGTAAAAGTTCTGAAATTGTGTTGTAAACACCCAACAATTTTGTATCAACCATCTTTGCTATTTTTTCTTACAAATCTTCCTGCAATGCTTTAAGTAGTAAAAGTTCATAAATTATATTCTTAACATCCAAAGATTTTTTGTCAATCATCATCTGTATTTTTTGATGTGAAATTTTTTGCTACAATGCTACGAGTTTTACTTTTCACTATAAAAGTTCTGAAATTGTGTTGTAAACATCCAACGATTTTGTATCAACCGTCTTTGGTATTTTTTTCTTACAAATGTTCCTGCAATGCTTTAAGTAGTAAAAGTTCAGAAATCATATTCTTAACATCCGGAGATTTTTTGTCAATCATCGACTGTATTTTCTGATGTGAAATTTTTTGCTATAATGTTACGAGTTTTACTTTTCATTGTAAAAGTTTAGAAATTATGTCGTGAAATCCAAAGATATTATTTGAATCTTCTTTGGTATTTTCTGATGTGAAATTTTGCTTCTATGCTACAAGTGCTAATTGTTTGTTCTAAAAGCTCCGAAATTATGTTGTTTTTTTTGCGAAAAAGGTAGTATTGATAATCAGAGCAACATTACAGAAAAGGACAGCAGAAAATAAGAAATAACAGACAGGTCCTTCTGCAAGCCGATAACGACGCTGTCGTGGACGAGCCGGTAGCGCGCCGAATCCGCCGCTGCTCCGGTACACTCCTAGATTGGAAGCAGCCCCCTGGCGGTCGGGAAGTCGCCGGTCAATGGCCCAACAAGACCTGCACCCAGCGCTGTTATAATCAAGATGCACAATAAACGAAGAACGAAAAGTAAAACACTGCAGGGGACACGAGATTTTAACGTGGAAAACCCTTGCAATACACAAGGGAAAAACCACGGGCGCCAGCCAGCAAAACTTCACTATTTCGGTGGTGTTTACAAACGCCGTGGGTGTACAATGATGCGACAAAACCCTAGCGGCGGCTTACAGGGAATATATATAGACGGTGGCAACGATCCGTACCGCGGGGGGGCTGCCGCCCCCCGCACCCCCCGCAGGCGTCCCTGTAGGGCACGACGTATGGGCTAACTTCTGACTACACTACGCTTCGGCCCAAGCCTCCCGCGACGGGCCTCGCTCCACTCGTCAGAAGTTAGCCTCCCTTTAGTATATGAATTTGGATCACAATATAACAAACTCCACCTTGAGACAAATTCCTTGTAGCATGAACTTCAACAATCACCTGAATCAAACAAAGAAAACACTTGCTGGCCGCCAACAGCCACTTGGGCTAAACAGTTATACCAACCAAGCTTGAGCAAAGCTCAAACTTGGACACAGGGACATGCTTAGTCATCATATCAGCAGGATTATCATGAGTACTAATCTTGCATACCTTCACTTTACCTTTTGCAACCACATCTCTAATTGCGTGGTACTTAATATCAATGTGCTTTGTCCTCTCATGGAACATCTGATCTTTAGTAAGATAAATAGCACTTTGACTGTCACTGAACAACTTAATGCAAGAATTATCTCCACAAAGCTCAGCATAAAAACCTTTCAGCCAAACAGCCTCTTTACCTACCTCAGCAATAGCCATGTACTCAGCCTCAGTAGTAGATTGTGCAACAGCATCCTGCAAAGTAGCCTTCCAGCTAACAGCACATCCACCAACAGTAAACACATAACCTGTGAGGGGCCTTCTCTTATCCAAATCGCCAGCATAATCTGAATCCACATATCCGGCGAGCCCCTCACCAATCCTGCCAAACCTCAAGCAAGCTTTTGATGTGCCACGAAGGTACCTGAAAATCCACCGAATAGCTTTCCAATGTTCTTTACCAGGATTAGCTATGTATCGACTGACCAAACTCATAGCATATGACAGATCAGGACGTGAACAAACCATGGCATACATCAAGGAACCAACAGCACTAGAATAGGGAACTCGAGACATGTACTCAATATCATCTTCAGAGCTAGGACATTGCAAAGCTGACAACTTGAAATGAGAAGCAATAGGAGTAGTAACTGACTTTGCATCATGCATATTAAAACGATGAAGAACTTTCTCAATGTACTTTTCCTGACTAAGAAACAACAAACTATACTTTCTGTCCCTTTTAATTTTCATGCCTAGTATTTTCTTAGCAGGACCAAGATCCTTCATCTCAAACTCACTATTTAATTGATTCTTTAAAATAGTGATCTCTTTCATGCTCTTGGCAGCAATCAACATATCATCAACATATAGCAGCAAATAAATAGGTGATCCATTAACAAACTTGATATACACACAACTATCATACTGAGATCTCTCAAAGCCATGTGTAAACATAAATGAATCAAACCTTTTATACCACTGTCGTGGCGACTGTTTCAGACCATAAAGGGACCTCTTTAATTTGCAAACAAGATCCTCCTTACCAGGCACAACATAACCTTCAGGTTGGTCCATATATATCACCTCCTCCAACTCACCATGCAGAAAAGCAGTCTTTACATCTAGCTGCTCAAGCTCAAGATCATGCATAGCAACAATACCAAAGAAAGCACGAATAGAACTATGCTTCACAACCGGGGAGAATACATCATTATAATCAACAACTGGAATTTGACTGAAACCTTTTGCTACTAACCTTGCCTTAAACCGTGGAGGCTTATTAGGAGACAAACCTTCCTTTCTTTTAAATATCCACTTGCAGTGGATAGCCTTCTTTTGTTTAGGCAAGTGCACAACATCCCATGTGCCATTCTTCTCAAGCGATTGCATCTCTTCTTGCATCGCACCTACCCACTTCTCTTTATCAACCGAAGCAATGGCTTCAGTATATGTAGCTGGTTCAATATCATGCTCCACCTGTTTAGCACAACTCAAAGCATAATCAACAATATCACATTCTTGAATTAATCGGGTAGGAGGTGCTATATTTCTCTTAGGGCGGTCAGCAGCAATAGACCGTCCTTGTCGCTGAACAATAGGTGGTGAAGGTGGAACATCATTATCATCATTGTTGGTTTCAGGAACCACATTTTCATTCTCCTTTGGGTGCTCCACCTGCACGCCGATTATGTGCTGCTCATCATCAGAAACATCAAGAGAATCAATAGCATCAGAAATATCAGTAGACGGACTATCATTAAACATAACCGCCTCATTAAAAACGACATTCCTGCTCAACACAATTTTCTTAGTTTTAGGATTCCATAATCTATATGCCTTAACTCCTGAACCATAACCAAGGAAGATGCACTTAATAGCCCTTGGCTCCAACTTTCCATTATCAACATGAGCGTAAGCAGTGCAACCAAAAACTCTCAAATCTGAATAATCAGCAGGCGAATCAGACCATACCTCAATTGGAGTTTTCTTATCAAGTGGAACAGAAGGTGACCTGTTGATGAGATAACATGCGGTGGAGGCTGCTTCAGCCCAAAAACTTCTATGCATCTTTGCATTAGACAACATGCAGCGAGCCCTCGAAATAATGGTCATGTTCATGCGTTCAGCCACTCCATTCTGTTGAGGGGTGTACGGAATGGTATGATGTCTTACCATCCCATCATTGCTGCAAAACTCATCAAATTCATTTGAACAAAATTCCATACCATTGTCAGTACGGAGTATCTTAACCTTCTTTTCAGTTTGGGTTTCTACCATAACTTTTCACTTCTTAAAAGCATTAAAAACATCAGATTTATGTTTCAGGAAATATGGCCACACTTTCCTTGAGTAATCATCAATAATAGTAAGCATGTAATTAGCACCACCATTAGAAGTTCTACGGGACGGAGCCCAAACATCAGCGTGTACATAATCTAAAATGCCTTTGGTGGTATGAACGGAAGCATTAAATTTTACTCTTTTATGCTTACCAAAGATGCAAGGTTTCACGTAACTTAAGCTTACCTAAATCGCAGCCATCAATTAGCTCTCTCTTTGCCAATTCTGCCATGCCAAGCTCACTCATATGTCCAAGACGCTTATGCCAAAGGTTAGTCTTACTAGATTCATCAGAACTAACAGCAGCAGCAATACCAGGCAAAGTGCTACCTCTAAGGACATATAATTTCGCAGAATTCATATCACCAATCATAATAATGAGAGAACCTGATGATACCTTCAAAAGTTTGTTCCCACCTTTGTACTTATACCCGTCACAATCAAGGGTACTCAAAGAGATCAATTTCCTCGCCATGGAGTGTATGTGTTTCACTCCTGTCAACGTGCGTGTCATCCCATCATGGGTCTTGATCTGAACAGAACCAGTGCCAACAATGTTGCACTGGTTGTCATTCCCCACACGCACAAAATCTCCACTCTGCACAGACTCATAAGAACTGAACCAATCTTTGTTACAGCAAATATGAAACGAACATGCAGTATCAAGAATCCATTCATCATCACGTGAAACACATGCAGCCAAGACAGCTAAGCAATCTCCATCAGAACTATCACTACCATCATTACCAGCAACAACAGCGGCCTCACCCTTACCGGTGACAACGGCAGCCTTACCATTACCATCATTATTTTTCGGTTGGTAAGTTCCATTCCTTTTCTCCTTGTTCTGCAGCTTCCAACAATCATCAATATTGTGGTTAGATTTCTTACAATACCTGCAGAACTTGTCACGTCCTTTGGACTTTGAGCGACCTCTGTCGCCCTTGCTCTTATCTTTGTTGTTGTGGTAGTAGTTATCTCGCTGCTCGGGCCTGCCACGGACCTCTAATGCCTCTGCCTTGGAGGACGAACTTTCAGCCTGCACCATAGATTTCATTTTCTCCTTTTGTTGGAGAGCATCATAAACTTCCGCGAGAGTTAGTTTGTCGCGGCTCAATAATATGGTGTCACGAAAATTACTGAAAGAATTAGGCAGCGAGCATAAAAGAAGAAGACATAAATCCTCATCCTCATACTTAACTTCTATAGACTGCAAATCAGAAACAATCTCTTTCCAGGAAGATAGGTGATTCATTACCGAACCTCCCTCTTGCAACTTATGCGAGAACAGCTTCATCTTCACGTGCAATCTGCCTGTGAGATCCTTGGACAAACAGATCTCCTCTAGTTTGACCCATAACTCGGCGGTGGTTTTCTCCTGCAGCACTTCCTACAGAATATTATTGGACAGATGGAGTTGAATCACCGATAAAGCCTTACGGTCTTTCCGCTTCTCCGCATCGGTCCAGGTATCCTTCGCTTTCTCGCCGAAAGAATGGATCGCTTCATCCAGATCTGAAGATTGGGCGAGAATCGCCCTCATCTTCACTTGCCACAAAGCAAATCTCGTGGTGTAGTCCAGCTGCGGTAGATCGAACTTCAGTGACGACATCTCGTAAACCCTAGATCCAAAGAACACGGGCTCTGATACCACTTGTTATAATCGAGATGCACAATAAACGAAGAACGAAAAGTAAAACACTGCAGGGGACACGAGATTTTAACGTGGAAAACCCTTGCAATACACAAGGGAAAAACCACGGGCGCCAGCCAGCAAAACTTCACTATTTCGGTGGTGTTTACAAACGCCGTGGGTGTACAATGATGTGACAAAACCCTAACGGCGGTTTACAGGGAATATATATAGACGGTGGCAACGATCCGTACCGCGGGGGCTGCCGCCCCCCGCACCCCCCGCAGGCGTCCCTGTAGGGCACAACGTATGGGCTAACTTCTGACTACGCTACGCTTCGGCCCAAGCCTCCCGCGACGGGCCTCGCTCCGCTCGTCAGAAGTTAGCCTCCCTTTAGTATATGAATTTGGATCACAATATAACAAGCGCTGCCGTCTTCATCGCCGTGCTCCAAATCATCTCCACCACCTCCAACAATTTATTCATCCAGATCGACCGCCTTCGATCTGGGGCGGGGAATAAGGGCTCGCTCGATCCACGAACCGCCGAGCCCTCGGACGACGCGCGCCAGACGACAGAGCTCCGAGGACCTCCATCACCGAAGGGGAACAGCGCGGCCGCCAAAAACCACAACGCCGGATTCGCCACCTCCTCGACGCCGGCACGCGGGGGACCAGACACACCTACCATATGTACAGCCGGGAATCGGGGATTCCCCGTCCTCCCACCGCCGGAGCGGCCGGCGGAGGACGAGAAATCCCCCGATTCGCCGGTAGACGCGGTGGATCTCCGGTGGATTTCAGAAAAGACTCCTCTCTACTGTAGCGGAGGGAGGAAGACGACCAGGACTCGTCTCTAATTAAAACGTTGTAACTGTCCAATCAGTTTGTGTGGATCTCTTAAGATACTTTGTTGTAATTTTGTACTCCAATGATACAGGTGCTATTTTTTGTTGTAAGCGTCATAAATTATTATGTAAATATCCGATGAATTTGTGTCGATTCTCTTTAGTGTTTTTGGGTGCGAAGATTTTGGTTTGTAAAGTTACAGAAATTCTACATTGCATTTTGCTCCGATCGTCTTGGCTGGTTGTTTCTGATTTTTCATTGTGATACATACTGCAGTTCTTTTGTGTCTTTGGTAAGAGAAAAAGTAGGCGAGAAATACCCACGTGTGAAAGGGAATCCCTCAAATAGCTGCCTTTCTTCTTTGAACCAGTGTATGGTCGAGCAGGGTTGATTTGACGTGGGGGTGGACTAATTTCCCCCCAAATCGGTCGCCGACGCCTAGCGCTCGCCTATTGAAAAGTGGTCTACTGCATTGCCTTATATTTTGAGCTCTTGGGATTCGTGTCATCTATTTTGTTCGGCACTCATGTTGTTTCAAAAGCAAGGGAACTATAAGTACGGAGTGACACTTGCTATCGTAGTTAAGGCTGATCATAGTGGGGAGTAACTTAGACCAGTAACATATGTCATGTTAGTCTAGGTTACTACCTTCATAATGGGAAGTAACTTATATGTGGTGTCATGCATTGTGTCATTTATTATGTTGTAGACTCATTTTGCCTTGGAGTGTGTGATGTTATGGTAACATAGCTAGTTACCACCTC
Source organism: Lolium perenne (assembly GCF_019359855.2). Lineage (NCBI taxonomy): Eukaryota > Viridiplantae > Streptophyta > Magnoliopsida > Poales > Poaceae > Lolium > Lolium perenne. The sequence continues at coordinate 198,065,387 of NC_067245.2, forward strand.
ACTCTCTTCATTTATTGGCATGCCATGTCACCAAAATGCCTTGAGATATGTGATGTTACTAGCTATGTTACTCCCACTATGAGCAGTCTAACATTCCTATCAAGAAGGTTAAATGGGGAAGTAAAGTCTTTCACCAGCCTATCGCAACAAGGTGGATGTGCATATTAAAGAGCAGGCCACTAAACAACATGGTAATGTTTGCTGCTGTACCCTCCCACCCACCCGGGGTTTGATCGACATGGTGTGGCTGGCTTACTTATGGACAGCGCTAGTAATTCTTCGGAGGCCATAACCAACCGAACCTCCGGCTTCCCTGCATGATACGTGTCCAATTTTAGCCAAAATTCAGACTTTGCTTCGTCGCAGCAAAAAAAGACCCGCTTTTACTTCATTGAAGCAGAAACGGTTCGTCTAGAAACAAAAATGAAAATACTCATCAGAAGGCAGAAATTCAAGCATTGCTTCGTTGTAGCAAAAAAAAAAAGCCCGTTTTTGCTTCATTGAAGCAAAAAACGGTTCGCTTAGAAATAAAAAGAAAAAAATTGTTGGAGGCGGATCTCGCCGGAGTTTTGGTAGCAACAATTTTATACTAAAGTAGAAAACCAGCAAAACATTTGAAGCAATAAGTTTATACTATCATAGCATCGTCCACTATTCGTCGGAGACCTGACGGAGACCTCGCCGGAGACCTTGCAGCACAATTTTATACTAAAGTAGCGACAACGCAGAACAATTGTAGCAAAGAAAATATACTATTGTAGCATCACATTTTTTTACGAGATCTCCGGTGAGGTCCTCGCAGCAACGGCGGCAGCACCAACCTATTCCATGGTAGCCCAGTAACATTGCTTTGCAACATCGACGACACCCGTTCGTAGCCCCGGTTACTATCTATTATAACATCGAGCATCCGACGGCTAGCTTTGTAGCTCTATCCAAAAGCCTTTGCAGCTCCACCCAGTGGCCTTTGTAGCAAAATTATCGGTGGTTTGTATACGGCAGCTCCACCAGAAGCATTTGCAGCTCCACACGGAGGCCTATGTAGCAACGACGTCAACTGTTTGTAGCAACATGACTCTGCAGCTCCACCAATATGGTTGGTAGCACCGCCGGACATGGCCAGTAGCACCACCACAGCCCACAAAGCAGCAACGACAAACACCATATGAATCTTCGCCGCACACCGGTCACGCCATCACCACCTGAGCCTCACAACACCGTCGTGCGCATGATCCTCTTGCAGCAACACCACCGTGAGGAACGGCCATGAAGCTCCATAGGAACGGCCGGCGACGAGGTCGTTTCGGTTGCAGGAGTTGATGAGGAGGACTTCGGGCCTCCGTCGACGGCGAGATTCGTGGGAGCCAGGCGCCGCCTCGATCTCCGGCGACAGCGGAGCGTCTCGGCCGCCGCGCCCTTCCCAGGCGGCACACTACTTGGTGGCGGCCGGCCATGCGACCACACGAAGCGGCGGCGCTGGTTGCAGCTCCGCCGGTAGTCGATTGCAGCTCCGCCGGTAGGCTATTGCAGCCCCGCCGTCAGGCTATTGCTGCTCCGCCGATGGTTGCTGCTCCGCCGCCGCTAGTTTCAGCTCCGCTGGCAGATGGTTACAGCTCCGTCGGTAGTCCATTGTAGCTCCGCCGGTAGACGAGTGTAGCACCGGCGCCCGCTGGTTGCAGCTCCACCGGTAGACATTGCAGCACCGCCGCTAGCTACTTGTAGGTCCGCATCAACCACGACCGCGGTTGGAACCACCGCCCGCCGCAGCGTCGTCTGTGCTCTGTAGCGTCTCCGTCCTTTGCATCCAATGTTAGAGATTAAGGAGATGGGGGCAGGCAGATCGGGTGCGGAGAGATGCGAGGCGGCGGCTATCCGGCGGCGCATGGACGATAGTGAATCGCAGCGGGGCTATGGGTGCTGGAGGGCGGGGATCTGGGACGATAGCTCGGCGGGGAAATCTAATGGGCAGAGAGAGGCTCAGCGGGGAAGAAGACTCGGGAGAAGATAAATATCAGGAGGGGATGAGGTGATGAGCACGTGGTGGGTCCTACATGTTTTATCACCTTCTGGGTGACACGTGTGCAGTTGGCGACCCGGAGGTTGCAACCTCCGGAGGATATGAAGCCTTTTCCCTTACTTATCGGGTGTAGACAAGTTCAGCTATAAAGGGTGTACACACACTGGGTGGGTCTTGGAGCAACATTGAAATTTCTAGTGTCAAGTTAGTGTGCGTGCATGTGTGAAAGAACAGTGTGTAGCTACATAGGATTGTGTGATCCGATACATATGTATCATCTGACATGAACGATGATAGAGAAATGGAAGGCATCTGGGAAGAAATGGTTAGAGTTTGGCCGAATCAACCGACACGACGTGCCGTAAGATTACGGGCTACAGCGGTTTCTCGTCGTGGGCGGCGGCTGCACAGCGATGAGCAGCCGGAGGAGCCGATCAGAGCAGCGAAGAAATCTGTGAGAAAAATGCGTGCGAGATATGCTAGGAATGACACCGTGCAGAGAATGGGGATGGGCCGAGAACAGCGCAGCGCCGGAACACAAGAGGGTCGTCGGTTGGGAGCTCCAGCACATACGAGGGTCGGCCGCTGCCCAGATGCCCGCGAGGAGGACGAGAGTACTGGTACAGTACAGAGAGAGGTTTGTTGGTAGGAGGTGGATAGTGACGGATTAGTTTGCTCTAGTATGTATAGCAACCATGCCGTCGAAGGCATTCACGTATATCACGTATGGGTGTAAACAGATTTGATTTGATCGAATTTTGCCTTTACCATATCCTATACAATGTTTTCTCGACAGATTTGAATCAGATAATAACCAGTTCCGGATTCGAACATAGATATAAGAGATCGTGGATTTGGAAAGGAAATGGAGCGAATTCGGGGCGGAAAGAAAAATAACAGGATATGAAAATCATTCAATTAAAAATGATTGTTAAAACTAGTGTAAAAAATACACATAAAACAAATAATGTAATACAATAGTATAAATAAATATAACATAACCACATGAACAAAGTAGGTTTATATGGATGCAGGCCCAGCCCTGAGGGGGGGCAGGCGGGGCGGCCGCCCCGGGCCCCCAAACCCAAGGGGCCCCAAGGTCCCCGCTGGCAAAGGCATATGCAGCAGCGGCGGAGGTTCATCCAGCGGCGCCATTAGAGGACATGAGAGTGTTTCTCTCATGCCTTTCAGGAGAGGAGGACGATACTGGACGAAGCGTTTTTCTATTTAGTGGGCTGGAAACTCCTTTCCCTTTACTTATCTTGGGCCTTTTTCCCTAACCAGGTCGGTCTTTTTTTTTCCTTTAATTAGCAATGAGGTGATTAAATGGGTGGGGCCCGTCGAGGTAATCTGCATGAAGGCTATAGCATGTTATACACGCACATCACTCACAGAGATACGGAGTAAATTTGAGAAGTCACGCTCTAAAAAATAATCTAATTTCAAAATAAGATCATCATTGCCTCAAAAATAAGATCATCATATAAACATATACTCTCTCCCGTGCCAAAAAAAGACGTCATAGATTTATCTCTACAATTAGATGTATCTAGCAGATTTGTCTAAATTTCGTCTATCTAATCGCGTCTAGATACATTTAATTTAGACAAATCCAAGACATTCTTTTGAAATAGAGGGAGTACTTAGATTATTAGCATACCATCGTTAGTGATTTTATATCTAGGAATGCTGGAAATTTTTAAAACAAGTATACAATATTTTATACCAATATATTGCTTATGTAGATTCTAAATGTTAGCTGGTATCATTTCATGTATAAATGTATAAATAATTATTTGTGACTTCTAGGGCCCTAGTTTTTCGGTTCGCCACGGGCCCTTGAAATCTCAGGACCGGCCCTGTATGGATGCACTAACGTAAACACACAATAACAAGGATAACACCGGCTGATGCTTTAATAGTTAGTATCATAATAAGTTTGGACTCCATCTTTGATCGGGTTTGATCGGGTGACTATGTAAGTTTTTGTTTAACAGACGCACTTGGCAACTCATTATCTACTAAATATGCTATTGTACCTTTGATATCTTGGGCAAAAGTCGGATTATTCGAATAAAATCCATCGAATAATCCTAAATAATTTTTTAATATGGATATTTAGGTGTTATTTGGTATACCGTATCCGGTGTAATGTTTGCAATCGGATATGCTTATCCGCCAGATTCTTTCAAACCAGATATGGATTTTTTAAACGGATTTAGAAATAAATACGGCGCGGGAATTATCCCATCCGCTTACACCCCTAATTCTACAACATTGACTTTTACTTATTATGAGCATTTGGGCTTCCTAGCTACTCATTTATTTTATTTCGATAGTCTTGTTGTTTCAAAAGAAAGCTAAATATAAGTAAATCAAAGTGAGAAGATACCACCATGACAACATCCAAAGTTCAAGTTCTCCAAAAGCTGACACCTCCAAAGTCCAAACAGGAAATAGTGCACAAGCACTATCGTCGCCTAACCATTAATCTTACAGAGAATTTCAAAATTAGTTTGAATAAACTCGGACAGTGAAACGCCGAGAATTCGACATTTAACGGAAATCGGAAATGTCCAGGGCCCTCCAGTAAAAAAAATCTACCGAGAAAAAACCCTAGGAGCCCCTAGATAAAGTAAATATATTAATATCGTAAAGAAATCAATTACACCTATCATCTGCAACAACGTAATACTCTAATGGTAGCACGCATACACAAAACCAAAAACAATCTAAAAAATGAAAAGTCTCTATAGTGTTATAATCCTTACAACGGTAGCACAAACACCACCATGATAACACATGAAGTCCAAGCTATCCAAAATCGACGCCTTCAAGAAGAAAACAATGCACAAGCGCTATCGTCGCCGGATCATAAATCTTTGGTTTTCATCCTGAAGAAAGTCCCCGCTCTCAAAACAATGCATTCTACTAGGCCATTGCAAGCTACAAGCACTTAAGTCTAGATATTGGATTTTAACCTTGAAAGGTAGGACATTTGACTTCTCCTTTATTGACGCCCCCACTCGCATGTCGCTGCTATGAAGTTCGAAACACCAAGTAAGTTCACCATCGACGCAAAACCTCGAACCCTTAGCACTGATCCTCAAAACTCGGCTTCCATGTCATTCTCCACCTCCCATGGAACAAAAAAGAAGTGTGTCATGATGGGAATAGATAGCAGAGCTTCGTGTTGCTGCCTCCTGAAACCAAATGCTCAGAAAATTTTGGAAACACACGACTGAATCCCAACCAATTCAGCAATCTGCGCATCAGTCGTCCAAAAGAGTTCGCTGGCGGAGCCTTCTGGAACTCGACACTTCGACTAGATTAAGGAGGACACGCATCCAGTTGATCTTCGTCTTGACGAGAGAGCAACCCTAGGACTGTCAACGTTATCCTTCGATGCAGAAGGACAGGCTCCCACGCCGTCATGCACGACCCAGTGACGAGGAAGGAGGTTCAAACAGCCTCCATCATAATAGGAAATGACAGGCGCACCAGCGACATATGGGCAACGTGGTGCCAACCGTTGCAGCATAGCCAGCCATCATTCCCAGGGTCGACGAGGTACGTGTAGCAGCCGCGACCCGCGCGACCCAGATTAGGCCCACGTGGCCCTGATGGAACCAGCGTGCTAGCTAGATTGGGCCTGTTGGCCAGTCGTCGGTGATCGCCGCGCCTCCGTGGTCGAGGCCGCCGCATCCCATCGCGGACCCGTCGACCACGTCCGGCACCGAGAACGCCACCACCGCGCACCCGCCGAAGCTTCATCTTCGCGCGGAGAGGATCCCAGCCGATTCGCCTACCAGCCGTCCTCCTTTGGCGGCCAGGCGCCGCCACCATCGCCGGCGCTGGCGATGGTTACAGCCAGAGAAGCCACGGGATGGAGATCTTGTGCTAGGGCTGGTGCCCTCCGAAGCAGCCGGGCAGGCGACCTGGGAGGAGAGAGAGAGAGGAGGGCGAGAGAGACCAATCTGCCAGCCATCCAGGTTTGATCAATATGTGTCGTTGCCTTATTTACGGGAGTACACAAGTTCCGTTATAAAATGAGTTGTGGAGCCTCGTTGAGATTTAAAGTGTCCACACAGTGTGCATGCGCGTGTATGACATGGACAAGGTGTAGATCCCTCATATTCCCTCGGAAAAAATGATTGTCTTCCCCTAGAGGATCACGCGCTGCGCAACCTCCGGGTGTCTGGCCGTTGGATGGGAGCCATCGCACGGACTTGAGTTGCCAGGGACATCACCACGTGTGTGGGCCCCGCATTCTTTTCCCTTTCTTTTTTTACTTTATCTTCCCAACATCATCTTCTCGTTCTTCTTTCGACGAGAGCTTGAGACGTCCGCTGAGCCGTCATCTCCAGCCACCTCCTCCGCAACGCCGCTGTCGCCCCACGTCGAGCTCTGCCTTCCCTGCCCGTGGTCGACGCGTCCCCCGACCTCCTCCTCCCGACTACCGCCGAATCGTCTTCTCTGGCGCCTCCGCAGGTTCCGCGCCGTCGTCGCCCCCACGCGAGCTTTGCTTCCCTGTGTGTGGCCGCCGCCTTCCCCGACCTCCTCCGCATGCAGCCACCGCGCCCTCGTCGTCGTCCGCCTCCTCGTAGGCCCCCACGCCAAGCATCGCCACTCCTGCCCGCTGACGCCGCGCTGACCCTGACTCCTCCTGCAGCCGCCGCGCCGCGTCCTCGCCGGCGCCGAGATCCACCTCCCCTGCGCGAAGGCGCTGGCTCCCCTGATCCCCTTCCCCTGCAGTTGGCGTGCGGAAATCCTACAAACACACAGCCTGGAAGGGCGCGAGGTGCGACCATGGCGCCGCGAGGTCGACCTCTCCCCCTTTATCGGCCGTTTGAGGTGCATGGCCTTGCTAGGAGGCCATGTGTTGCTACATTTGGGGTCTAGCATTGCTACCGGTAGAGGATGGATTTGCTACCTTAGATGTCCGACATTGCTACCGGCAGTCTGAGGCATTGCTTCCTTAGGTGGACTGAGTTGCTACAACCTTGGACGGCGGAGCTACATGCGAGTTCTTGTCTCGGACGATGTCTTTGTCGTGTGGATTTGTAATGTACGATTTTTGCTACAACTTTTATGCGGCCTTGCTACAATTAAACAATATGTTTGCTACGGGCTTTCCGGCGAGTTCTCCGGTGAAATCTCTGACGAGATATCGTTGTTGTCTCTGGCAATTTTTTATTTTGCTACAATAGCATAATTTTCTTGCTACGTGGTCTTCGGCCAGCTCAACATTTTATTTTATTTTCGTGAACGAACCGTTTTTTTGCTACACTGAAGCAAAAGCGAGGTTATTTTTGCTATCCGGCAGCAAAAAAAGACATGTATCAGCACGAGAAGCAGGAGGCTGGGAAATCAAATCCCCCGGGGATTCCTAGCACTGCCTTATTCCCTCGTAGGTTTGTGTTATGAAAGGAAACATATCATGCAGTATCATCTGCATGGAGAATGTTAGGGAAGCTGCTAAGCATATTAGGCAATAGGAGGCATCAACGAGGAAATTGTTAGCATTTGGGATAGTCAATGCATAGCTAACATGTAGCGCGCCTCTAGAACTCTACATAATTGGACTTCAAACACCCGTGAACGTACCTATAGAAGTTGATTTGCGGTACCTTATGTGATGATATAGGCAGTGTTTGATGAGGACATCCCTACTACACTACTATCTTCCTCATTGCAAGATGAAGACGATGCTGCTGTGAAGCTCAAGTCTAATGAAGTCAGGAATGGACCAATAACACGAGTTTGTGCGAAGCTACTCAAACAAGAGGTGAACTTGTTCCTAAGTGATACTTTGATCGATAAGAACTTTATACTGCCTAAGTCCTATTACTTATGTATGATCAGATATGAAGAGGAAGCAAGCATCGCACGAGGACGAGAGGAGCAGCTGGACGTGAAGCTGGACATGGAGCTGGACATGAAGACATCCCATGGACGCGCGAGGGAGGAGCGGGAGGCATGCGCGAGGGAAGAAGAAGAAGAAGAAGCAGTCCAGCCCAACGCCAGGCCCGGTCTGACCGGCCGCCACGCCATCCGACCCGGCGCCAGACCCGGTCCAACCGGCCCCCACGCCAGGTGAGCCCGGTTTCAACCGGATCCTGCACTGGTGCCAGCCGGGGGGTTGTTCTGTTTGTCACCTTGGCGCCCCAATCACGACCCGGTCGCAGGCCCAGTCGACCGGCTCCTGAGCCGGCCGAGTCCGAGTCTATCTCGACCAGATCCCGATCTGGGTCGGTTACCTATGTATTTTCTCGAACCGTGGTCGTCCTGAACCCCTATATAAGTGTCTAGGATGCCCCCAAATTAGGTTTAGACCACGTTGAAGGTAAACCCTAGTTCATAGTTGATTGCTTTGCAATTCTATCGAATTCCTACACCATATTGCATTGATTTGGTGTATACCCTGAAAGTCTTGTGTGATCTGCTGTTCCATTGGGAATTAGACGGTTGCAACTTACCGCTTCGTGGTCGGCGGCTACGTGCGCAAGTGTGCGGAGTTGCGAATATCTTGCAGGATTGAGAGCTATTGCATTGGCGACAGGGACCAATCGAGAGATCTCGTTGCGTCATACAAGTTATCATCCACTTCATCATCAAGTTATCTCCGTTGTGTTCATCTCGTGATCATCATCACCATCGTGCTTACTGAGAAGATCGGGCAACCCCCTTATCATCTTGGTATCAGATTTCAGTGTTTTCTCGGTAAGCCATCCACAATCGACCCATAGTTGAGTTGTGAGTGTTTTCCTATCCAGAAAAAGCCAAAAATATTAGGGTTAGGGTTTGCCATAGCCTTAGATTGCACTAATTTCGAGTTTTAGTTGCTTTTCGTAGTTGTTTTTGCGTATCTTTTTCTTCCATCTAGTATTGTTAGGGTTTGTGTCTCCGCTATCATCTAGTTTTCAGTTTTGTTTCTCCGAGTTCTTATAGCGTACAGTGTGCTTGTCCCAACAATGGACACAGTCTTTCGATATAAGTGACTAGGAAATTCCCCAGAAGAGACTAGTTTTAGCGCTCGATAGGCTGCTCGTTAGGGTTTTGGTGCTTTGCAATTTCTGTTGGCCGTGTTATCAAGGAGTGAGTCATAAAAAAATAAAAAAATAGAAAAGAAGCAAAAAGAGCTACATAGCTGCGTGTGTTACACAAAGAAAATCCAAAAAGAAAAAGTGAATTGCTAGTAAGAATCAAGTGAAGGTCTAGTTTACTTTTCTGCATATTTAGTTAAGCAATCTTGTGCCTGTTTCGTTGATCTTTGCTAGTGTCTCTCGAGTGTATTGCAACCTTTTCATCCATATAGTTGCATTGCCACATTTATCGCCTTGTGTGAGTATCATTGGTTGCCTACGGTCAGCGCTAGAGCTTGTTATTGGTGCAAATAGGTAGCCTACCTACAGCCCCATATATATCCTGCTTTGTCGTGTGATTTGTTCTTATACCCTTGATATTTGATTCGCTACATCCGTGCACTAGTTGTCATTACCAGTGGTAAGCAACACTAATTCACTTTGGAGCGGTAAGATTTTCTTTTCTTATCAGTTTTGAGTGAGTTGTGAGAGTACCACCATATATATTTGTTTTAGTGCACTAACCTACTAACCATGTCTTCTAGTGATGATAAAATTGTTAACCAGAAAAACAAGGATGTCGCTGATGTGATGACATGGAGGGAGTATGAAGCTCTTCGTAATGAGATGCGACGTGAATTCCGCACTCAGGACGATGAACTTAGGGGGACTGTTCAGGGGTCTCCCAGAAGCTGGATGCTACTAATGAGTCCGTCACCACAATGCAAGATCAAATGATGGATATCCAGCGCAGTCTTCAAGTGTTGCAGCTAGCTGTTGATAATCTCACCCAACTACAGCAACAAGAAGATAGCTTCAGGATGAAGCACCTGGTGTTGGTTGTGGTGTTGGACGTGGTAACCGTGGTCGTGGCTTTGTTGAACTCGGAGCTCGTCGTGTCCTTCCACAACAACAAGACGATGGTTTGGGTAAGCCCAAGTTCTCCATACCCAAGTTTGAAGAAGGAGCTGATGTTAAGAATACCTTACTTGGGAGCTGAAGATTGAGAAGTTATGGCGCTTACATGAGTATACTGAAGATAGGAAGGTTAAGCTTGCTTCCTCAGAATTTTATGGCTATGCATTGCGATGGTGGGATGGAGTTACACGTACTCGTCAAGAAGATAACGAGCTACCGGTTCGTACATGGCGTGAGATAAAGGCCATTATGCAAGCTCGTTTCGTTCCCACTAATTATTTGCGCTCAATATATGATAAGTTGACCCTATTGCGACAAGGTGTGAAGACTGTTAATACTTATTTCATAGAGATGGAGATGCTTATGTAGCGTGGCCGTGTTCGTGAGTCACCTGAGATGACAATGCAACGCTTTCTACATGGTTTGAAGTATGATATCAAAGTTATTGTTCGAGTTTCTTTTTTTAACCCAGTATACAATAAAAGTAATTTCGTAGGGAAATATTTTATTTTAAGTACAATACCTGATCATCTTTGATTCCCAAAAAAGTTTAAATTTTTTAAAACTTTTTTTAATTTATCTTTTTATTTTTCCAACTATAGGTGTGTGGCACCCGGGAGCCACTATGCATTTCCCCCTGTGTGGCACGTTATTTTATTCGGAGTACGCAACTTCAACTATAAAGAGTTTGCGCGCACCGTGTGGGTCTTCACCGGAATTCCTAGCCAGTGTCTAGTTAGTGTGACAAGAACAATGTGTAGCAACATATGATTGTGGGATGGATGAAACCCAATGTATAGTGTTATGGAAGAAGTACCATATTTAGGAACGGGAGGCATCTACGAAGAAATAGTTAGCATTGCCAGAAGACCATGTAGATATCACGCCGCGGAATATTGTGCTATCTTTACCCTTCCCCAATGTTGTTAGAGCATCTCTAACAGAGCCCGTAAAAGGGGCAAAACTGAAAAATAACCGTCAATTTATGAGTTCGAGCTGAAAAACGGCGCAGATCAGTTACCGTAAACAAGGCAAAACCGAATTTATTTTTTCAGGCCGAGACCGAAAACCCAACTCGGCCTGTATTTGTAGGGGCTGAAAGAGCGAACTGAACACGAACTGAACACGAATCCTACTCGTGGCGCGCTGAAATTTCAGCTCGAGCTAACCGCTTCCGCCAGTACAGTCGTCGGAATCCAACTAAATTCGCCGAAATCCAACCAAATTCCGGCGAAATCGCAACGGCGTGGGGCGGCGCGGGGTGGGGCGGAGCAGGGCCGGAGCTGGCCGAGGAGAGGCTGGCCGGGGCGAGGCAGGAGAAAGGTCCGGGACGAGGCCGGGCGACCTCATGGCGGCAGCGTCGAGCAGCGCATGGCGGGGCGAGGCCGGCGTGTGGGGGCGTGTGGCGGCGCGAGGCGGGGCCGGCGCATGGCGGCCCGTGGCGGCGCGGGGCGGGGATGGTATGCGGCGGTGCGGCCGCGCGGGGCGGGGCCGGCGGGTCGGGCAGCTGCGGGCGGGCGCGGGGCGGGGCCGGCGGGTCGGGCAGCTGCGGGCAGGCGCGAGGCGGGGCCGGCGGGTCGGGGCAGCTGCGGGCGGGCGCTGGGCGGGGCAGCTGCGGCGGCGCGGGGCAGGGCAGCTGCGGCGGCGCGGGACGGGCAGCTGTGGGCAGGCGGGCGCGGGGTGGGGCTTGCTGCGGCGGCGCGGGACGGGGTGGGGTAGCTTCAGGCGAGCGGTTGGTGGAGGCGGCTCGTTGGTGAGAGGAGGAAGAAGAAAGGAAAAAAAAGAAAAAGAGGAAAAAGGGAAAAAAGGTGACAGGTGGACCTTTTGTTGTTTACGGTTTTAGATTAGGGGCTCTGTTCTGCGCCAGCACTTTTCCAACCTGTAAACACGAGTTCGGTGAACTGAATTCCGGATTTTCAGTTCGCGTTTTTACGGCCTCTGCTAGAGATGCTCTTAGCTCCGGCTATGATCAAGAGAACTAGACAGGGAGCAGAGCAAGCTAGCACAAAAGGCCGTGGGGAACCTGCACACAGGATGGGCTAGAATGGCGTTGTGTAGACAGTGGCAGAGCAATCCATATGACGAACCTTGACGGCTACTATACGTAAATGTTTGTCACGGCCCACGGGTGCATATCCGTCTAGTGAGCATCTCTGGAAGCCTGTAGCTGCAACTAGGAGAGGGCACTTGAGCAAGGCTTAAAATTAAATAATTAGGCACCTTACATAACTAGGCTTGGATGTCCTCCCATTTTAGCTTATCGTAATTGCGAGTGGTGTTTTAACTTTTGGGTGTATCTGTTCTCTTCATTTTGAAATGTCTAAAAATTCCAAATGAAAAATTAACGTGTACTCTTCACATGCTATGTGTGCACAAAGTCTTTCCAGCAAAAGATGAATTGTCGTTTGGACAGTCTAAAAACATAAATTTTGGTGCTAAAAATAAAACTTCTGTGATATATGTTTTGTATTTTCTACATCGACCACCAAAAATATCGTTTTTTCGCAGCACGAGGTCAGGTTTTCGAGCCGCTCATACCGTATAATCAGTGGTTACAAAACTCCACCTATACCCGTACCCACGTGTACAAAACCATACTCACACCCATACCCGACGGTTACTTGTATCCATTGTGTATCCGGTAGATCAAATAGTACGCAAGTTATTCATAATTTTACATTTATCGGTAACATATTTGATAAAAAATAAGTTATCTCAACTCAATAATAGGTAGTTTAGTACATGACAATTATCAAAATTTATAATCACAGTTTCATACTCTAACGCATAAATCAACAAGAGTAGACGTGTCACATGACAAATTGACAAAATACGGGTAGAGTATGGGTATACCCATGGGTAGAAGCTATAACCATGTCATACCTATGACTTAACGCGTAGGGTATGGATGCCATCCACGAGTATAAAAGTGCGCCCACACCCTACCCATGCGGATACGACACCTACGGGTACCCATACATGTGGGTAACATTGCCGGTAAAATTTCCATCCTTAATCACCATGGCCACGTGATTTTCTTCCCGTTCACCGCACGACTTCCAATCCCCGACATGCACGCAGCCAAATCCCAGTTCTCAGCTTCGCGCTCCACATGCCACAAGCTCCCACGATGCCAACATTGTTGCAGCAGGCTACACTGATCAACGTAACGATCGGTATGATGATCGGCATAGTGACCGACGCAACGATCGTCGGGATAGCAATCGTAGTGGCTCTGGAGGAAGTCGAGGTAACTGGAGGGATCGACCTCCACGTGTGTCGGAACTGCCATTTGCAGAGCAACTGAATGCCCCTTGTTACATACACGCGTACATCGACCCGAAGGACAACATCAAGAAGTCGAGCCATATACTCATGGACTATCGACAGTTCCTTGATCTCCAGAAGTTTTACGGATCAGCCAAAGGACAAACGTACCCGACGGTACAAGGAGCGCAACCCCTTAACCCGCTGCCTGCACCATAGCATCAGGTTCAGCAAGTCCAGCTTCCCACACCAAACGAAGTGTTCCCCCCACCTCGAGGACAGATTAGCATGATCCACAAAACTGGTATTTCTAGGAGGGAGTTGTAGAAACTTACGCAAGAAATCAATCTTGCAGAGGTCACCATGGAAAACGTCCCTGAATTTATCAACTGGTCTGAGCAAAGCATCATGTTTACCAGGGTTGACCATCTGATGTCAATTCCAAGGCCAGGCCACGCCGCGCTAGTACTCGAAGTGCAAATTGACGGGTTCACCATCACCAAAGTATTCATGGATGGAGGAAGTGGATTAAATCTCTTATTCACAAGCACGATGAAGGCGATGGGTATTACAGCCAATATGTTGCAGGAATCTGATACGGGCTTTCATGGCATTGTTCCGACCTTGCCAGCATACCCTCTCGGCAAGCTCTCTTTGAATGTCGTCTTCGGCAAACCCGATAATTTCAGGAGGGAAGGGCTCGAGTTTGAGGTAGTGAACTGGAAATCACAGTACCATGCTATCTTTGGAAGACCAGCATAAGCCAAATTCATGGTCGTAGCTCATTATGGGTATTTAAAGCTCAAGATGTCAGGCAACAATGGAACCAATATCACGGTTCATGGAAGCTTTTATCGATCAGACAATTGTGACCGAGAATTTCAGCAGATTGCCTCCAAGTTCGGGATAAAGCAGGAAATCAAGACTCTGGATATTATCCCCAAGAAGTCACCTCTCGACGATAGGGCATCTAAAGCCGAAGAAGTAGACTGCGGCAAGAAATCGAAGAAACATGCTGATACGTCCATTTTGCATCACTATTTTATATCATAATTTACTGTTATTCATTGATATATTTCATATTTAGAGATGATACTTATGTTATTTTATCTATTTTGCATGTTTCATGATTATTGGAGAATCGCGCACCGGAGTCAGGATTCTGCTGGAAAAAGCACCGTCAGAATGCAATATTTCGGAAGATCAACAATTAACGGAATTTACACGGAAAATCTTATTTTTCCAGAAGACGGAGAGAGCCAAAAGGAGGAGCCGAGGAGGACCGCCATGGCCCCCCCCCCCATAGGCCGGCGCGGGCCCAGGCCTGGCCGCGCCGCCTTGTGGGGGGGGGGCCCACAGCCCCCTCTGGCCTCCTCTCCTTCGCGTATTTCTTCGTCCCGAAAACCTAAGCTCTGGGGGATAGTCGCGAAGAGTCACAGCCGCCTCTGCGGGGCGGAAAACACCAGAGAGAAAAGAGCTCTCCGGCAGGCTGAAATCTGCCGGGGAAATTCCCTCCCGGAGGGGGAAATCGATGCCATCGTCACCGTCATCGAGCTGGACATCATTGGGATCATCATCACCATCATCTCCATCATCATCACCGCCATCTCCACCGCTGCACATCGTCACCGCTGTAACATCTAGGGTTGAATCTTGATTGTTTGATAGGGGAAACTCTCCCGGTATTGATTTCTACTTGTTATTGATGCTATTGAGTGAAACCATTGAACCAAGGTTTATGTTCAGATTGTTATTCATCATCATATCACCTCTGATCATGTTCCATATGATGTCTCGTGAGTAGTTCGTTTAGTTCTTGAGGACATGGGTGAAGTCTAAATGCTAGTAGTGAATTATGTTGGGTAATATTCAATGGTTTGATATTTAAGTTGTGGTGTTATTCTTCTAGTGCTGTCATGTGAACGTCGACTACATGATACTTCACCTTTATGGGCCTAGGGGAGTAAATCTTGTATTCGTTTGCCAATTGCGGGGTTGCCGGAGTGACAGAAATCTAAACCCCCGTTGGTATATCGATGCAGGAGGGATAGCAGGATCTCAGAGTTTAAGGCTGTGGTTAGATTTATCTTAATTACTTTCTTGTAGTTGTGGATGCTTGCAAGGGGTATAATCACAAGTATGTATTAGTCCTAGGAAGGGCGGTGCATTAGCATAGGTTCACCCACACAACACTTATCAAAACAATAAAGATTAATCAGCTATATGAAGCGAAAGCACTAGACTAAATTCCCGTGTGTCCTCAAGAACGTTTGGTCATTATAAGTAAACAAATCGGCTTGTCCTTTGTGCTACAAAGGATTGGGCCACTCGCTGCAATTATTTCTCTCGCATTTTACTTACTCGTACTTTATTTATCTGCTATATCAGAACCCCTGAATACTTGTCTGTGAGCATTTACAGTGAATCCTTCATCGAAACTGCTTGTCAACACCTTCTGCTCCTCGTTGGGTTCGACACTCTTATTTATCGAAAGTACTACGATACACCCCCTATACTTGTGGGTCATCAAGACTATTTTCTGGCGCCGTTGCCGGGGAGTGAAGCGCTATTGGTAAGTGGAATTGGTAAGGGAAACTTTTACTGTTTGTGTTGATTTTATTTACACTTTGCTATAATTCATTATGGAGAGATCTTCTCTTGAATTTTTATTTGGAAAATCTACTACTACTGCAAAGGTAGTGGATGAGGCGCCAGGTGAGAAAGAGGTTCCATACAAAATACCTATGAAAATTATTGAACGTGTTGTGGATAACCGCTATGAAGGGGATTGAACTGTCCATCCTGGAGATCATTTAGAGTTCTTACATGAATTATGCGGTTTATTCAAGTGTGCAGGTATTGCTATGGATGAAGTTAGGAAGAAACTATTCTCTATATCGCTGTCTGGTAAAGCGGTGCATTGGTATAAATTACTGAAGAATGGGGATTCTCTTGATTGGAATGATATTGTGCCTCTATTTTAGTCTAAATTCTATCCTCCAAGTGAAATTCACAAAGACCGGAACCACATATATAATTTCTGGCCTCATGATGGAGAGAGTATTGCCCAAGCATGGAGGAGATTGAAGTCTTTAATGCTCAAATGCCCCATTCATGAGCTTCCTGGTAATATTATCATTGATAATTTCTATGCAAGACTTTCTTTTCAAGATAAGACCTTGCTGGATACTTCTTGTTCTGGATCATTTACACGCAACAAAGAAGAGTTTAAGAGGGACCTTCTTGATCGGATTCAGGAGAATACTGAAGGATGGGAGAACGACAAAGGTAGAGAGTCAGGTATAAACTATGATTATAAATGAATTGAAGTTTTTATGGATACTGATAAATTTCGTAATATGAGTGCTACTTATGGTCTTGATTCTCAAGTCGTTGCAAATCTTTATAAAGCTTTTGCCTCTCATTTTGAATTGCCTAGGAAGAATTTTGATAAGTATCATGAACCGTATAAAGATAAAATTGATTCATCTATAAATAAATGTGTTGTAATTGAAACTGTTGATCATGTTCTTCCTGAAGCTTATATTGAAAAAAATCCTTTCCCTGCTAAAATGAAGGAGTATTCTGTTATAAATAGTGCGGTTAATAAAAGTGCAAAGAAACCTATAGAACCTGGAGAGCAAATAAAGGTTGAACCTGCTATTGCTATAGTTAAAGATCTTGTGACTGAAAATGTTGAAGATGGTCATATTATTTTCTGTGAAGATGCTTCTAATATTGTTTCGCATCCTAATAAGTCTAGGAAAACTAGTGTTCCTATGCTCTCTGTTAGAATTGGTGATCATTGTTATTATGGTTTATGCGACATTGGTGCAAGTATTAGTGCTATTCCATATGAGCTTTACACGGAGATTATGCATAAAATTGGTTCTTGTGAACTCGAAGATATTGATGTGGTTATTCGGCTAGCTAATAGAGAGACTATCTCTCCAATTGGTATTGTTCGAGATGTGGAAGTTCTATGTGGTAAGATTAAATATCCTGCTGACTTTTTGGTACTTGGTTCTGCTGCTAGTAAGTCTTGTCCTATTATTTTTTGTAGACCTTTTCTAAATACTTGTGGAGCTGTTATAGATTGCAAGAAGGAGAAAATTGTGACTAAATTTGCTGGTGAATCTTATGAGTTTAATTTCTCTAAATTTGCCAAAACTCCTTATAAAGCTGATTTGCCTAATAATGATTTTAGAGTTGAACAGTGTGCATCTATTGCTCTTGCTCCTAATAATCCTTTGCACCAACATTTGGAGGATAGTGAGAGTGAAGTTTTTAGGGAAGAAAGAAATGAGCTTGATGAAATTTTCCTTCGTCAACCTATTCTTAAGCATGATTTACCGGTTGAAGATCTAGGTACAACGCCACCACCAAAGGAAGATCCTGTTTTTGATTTAAAACCATTGCCTGATAATCTTAAATATGCTCATATTGATGATAAGAAAATATATCCTGTTATTATTAGTTCCAAGCTTTCAGAGTTTGAGGAAGAAAGGTTATTGGAAATATTGAAGAAACACCGAGGAGCTATTGGTTACACTCCTGATGACTTGAAGGGGATTTCTCCCTCTATTTGCCAACATTCCATTAATATGGAAGATGATGCAAAGCCTATTGTTGAACATCAGCGTCGTCTAATTCCTAAAATGAAGGATGTGGTAAGAAATGAGGTATTAAAACTTCTTGAAGCTGGTATTATATATCCTATTGCTGATAGTAGATGGGTTAGTCCTGTGCATTGTGTTCCTAAGAAAGGAGGAATGACTGTTGTACCTAATGATAATGGTGAGCTCATACCTCAAAGAGTAGTTGTAGGGTATAGAATGTGCATTGATTATCGAAAAGTTAATAAAGTTACTGAGAAAGATCATTACCCTTTACCTTTTATTGATCAAATGTTAGAAAGGTTATCTAAAAATACTCATTTTTGCTTTCTTGATGGTTATTCTGGGTTTTCGCAAATTGCTGTTAAAACTAAGGATCAAGAGAAAACCACTTTCACTTGTCCCTATGGAACTTATGCTTATAGGCGCATGCCTTTTGGTTTATGTAATGCTCCTGCTACTTTTCAAAGATGCATGTCTGCTATTTTTCATGGCTTTTGCAAGAATATTGTAGAGGTATTCATGGATGATTTTTCTATCTATGGGAATTCTTTTGATAATTGCTTGCGAAACCTTGATAAAGTTTTGCAGAGATGTGAAGAAACTAACCTTGTTCTTAATTGGGAGAAATGCCATTTTATGGTTAATGAAGGAATTGTATTGGGACATAAAATTTCTAAGAGAGGTATTGAAGTTGATAGAGCTAAAGTTGAAGCAATTTAGAAGACGCCCTATCCTAGGGATGTTAAAGGTATTCGTAGTGTTCTTGGTCATGCTGGGTTTTATAGGAGATTTATTAAAGATTTCTCCAAGATTTCAAAACCTCTTACTAATCTTCTTCAAAAAGATGTACCTTTTGTTTTTGATGATGATTGTAAGGAAGCTTTTGAAACTCTAAAGAAAGCATTAACAACTGCTCCTATAGTTGAACCTCCTGATTGGAACTTACCTTTTGAAATTATGTGTGATGCTAGTGATTTTGCTGTAGGCGCTGTTCTTGGACAGCGAGTAGATAAAAAATTGAATGTTATTCATTATGCTAGTAAAACTCTTGATGCTGCTCAAATAAATTATGCTACAACTGAAAAAGAATTGTTAGCTGTAGTCTTTGCTTGTGACAAGTTTAGACCTTATATTGTTGATTCAAAAGTTACAATTCATACTAATCATGCTGCAATTAGGTACCTAATGCAAAAGAAAGATGCTAAGCCAAGGCTTATTAGATGGGTGCTTTTGTTGCAAGAATTTGATTTGCATATTATAGATAGGAAAGGTGCTGATAATCCTGTTGCTGATAATTTGTCTAGATTGGAAAATATTGCGTATGATCCTGTTCCTGTTAATGATAGTTTTCCAAATGAACAATTGGCTGTAATAAAGGTGAGCTCGCGAGATAGTCCTTGGTATGCTGATTATGCTAACTTTATTGTTTCCAAGTACTTGCCTCCAACCTTTTCAGCTCAGCAAAGGAGGAAATTCTTTTATGACTTGAGGCATTATTTTGGGATGACCCACACTTATATAAAGAAGGAGTGGATGGTATTATGCGAAGATGTGTTCCCGAATATGAACAACAAGAGATGTTGAGTAAGTGTCATGGTAGTGCTTATGGAGGACATCACGCTGGAGATAGAACCACGCAAAAGGTTCTTCAATCGGGTTTCTATTGGCCAACTCTCTTCAAAGATGCAAGAAAGTTTATTTTATCTTGTGATGAATGTCAAAGGGTTGGTAATATCTCCAGACGCAATGAAATGCCTATGAATTATACTCTTGTTATTGAACCATTCGATTGTTGGGGATTTGACTTCATGGGTCCTTTCCCTTCTTCAGAAGGTAACACTCATATACTTGTTTCTGTTGATTATATTACTAAATGGGTGGAAGCCATACCCACAAAAAGTGCTGATGGTGAGACCTCTTTAAGAATGCTTTTAGATATTATTTTTCCTAGATTTGGAGTTCCTAGATATCTCATGACTGATGGAGGTTCTCATTTTATTCATGGTGGTTCTAGAAAAACTCTTGCTAAATATGTTATTAATCATAGAATTGCTTCCGCTTATCATCCTCAAACTAGTGGGCAAGTAGAATTATCAAATAGAGAGATTAAATCTATCTTGCAAAAGACTGTTAATAAATCTAGAAAGAATTTGGCTAGTAAATTGAAGGAAGCACTATGGGCTTATAGAACTGCTTATAAAAATCCCATGGGTATGTCACCGTATAAAATGGTTTATGGAAAAGCTTGTCATTTACCTTTAGAACTAGAGCACAAAGCTTATTGGGCTGTAAGAGAACTAAATAAAGATCCTAAACTTGCCGGTAAGAAGAGATTGCTACAATTGAGTTCTCTAGATGAATGGAGAAGTGAAGCTTATGAAAATGCTAAACTCTTTAAAGAGAAAATTAAGAAATGGCATGATAGAAGAATTATCAAAAGATAATTTAATGTTGGGGATAAAGTCCTATTGTATCAGTCTCGTCTCAGATTTTTTGCAGGGAAATTACTCTCAAAATGGAAAGGACCATATGTCATTGTGGAGGTGTATCGCTCAGGGGCAATTAAAATTAGTTCTCTGCAAGGCGATGCCACACAAGTGGTGAATGGACAAAGACTCAAGCATTATATCTCTGGAGATTCTTATAATGAAGATGTTGATGTTATTCGAGTGGTAACTCCGGAAGCTTTCATCAAAGGTCAAATTGACAGTTCTGCAGAGTTCGACTTTGAATAGGTAACAGTACTGGTAATAAAAAGTCCGCGTTTAACTTTCCGAACAATGTTTTTGCTGTTTTTGGAAAATATGAAAAATTACGAGATCGAAACGGAGTGGAGGAGACGCACGAGGGCGTGCCCCCATAGGCCGGCGCGGGCCCCAGCCTGGCCGCGTCACCCTATGAGGAGGGCCCCTCGTTGCCCCTCTCCGACTCTGGTTCGACCTGGTACTTTCCTTTTGTCGCGAAAATTTCTTCTATATAATCCCCCGGACCCCTGGAGGTCCGTATATCGTTTTCTCGACGTGTTTTATTTCGAGCTGTTTTCTGCTAGGATCTGTTTTTGGTCTAGAAGCACCATGGTCTCCAACAACAAGGGCAAGGAGCTTTCGGATGAAGATATTCAAGATCCCGAGTGGAAAGAGGTGGATGAGAGTGTCAAGGAAGAAGATGAAGAAGAAGTGGAGGAAGACTCGCGTGCATACCCGCATGCCACCGTCGCAAGCATCGAGGTGGTGGAAAACCCTTTCAGTACCAAGAAGAGCGCAAGAATTCGCACCGGAGGAAAAGTTCCACGTCACTACCTAGCTCCCAAGACATCTCCTCCAGGCACCTACAACCCCTTCCACAATCTAATTTACAATAGTCAAATTGAAAGGATTCCCAAGGCAGTATTGCCTAGCAATTGGGATATAGATCGTTCTAACACTGCAGGAAGGATGAAGCCTGAAGCTGAAGAGTGGGGAAACAACTCTAAGAGTTGGGACTCGCCATCGGATATACTTCTTAACCGCGTCGAGCACAATTCGGAGATGATCCGCAACCTCACGTACGAGATTGATGAGCTAAAGGAGCTTGTTAAGAAGCTTATCAAGAATTCATCACCACCACCGCCAAAGGAGTAATTCATCATCGGTATTGGCACCCCCTTGGTTTGTTCCAAGCTTGGGGGAGTGCCACGGTATCACATCATCACTATCTTTTACTTTTTATTATCAAGTAGTGTCATATCATGAGTAGGGAAGTTATCATATAAGATGGGTTGCAGTGTGGAAGTATCTCTCTCTTTAGTTGGTTGTCTATGTATCCCTTGGTGTGAGTTATCGTTATGGAATATTAATGAGAAGTCATATCATTTACATATTGCACATCTTATTTTAGTTTGCAATCTCTACTATATGATTGATCTTGTTGATAGTAGTGGTATCACTTTGGGAACATTGAGTAAATCTATTTGGTTTTGGCAAACTTAGCATTGGTCAATAGCAACAACACATTGAGTTTAAGTAGAAAAGAGAAATACATGTAGATATGTAGTTTATTATCTTTCTTTCTTGTTAGCTCTTAGCTTATTATTCTGAAGTTAAAATTGTTTGTGCTTACAAGGAAGATGCATGATTGTTTCTATCACATGTATATTTGTTTGTTTCCCTCAACTCTTATGCTTGCTAATCAACCTTGCTAGCCAAAGACCTGTACTGAGAGGGAATGCTTCTCGTGCATCCAAACCTTAACCCAAACCTATGTCATCCGTGTCCACCATAACTACCTATTATGTGGTATTTTCCTGCCATTCCAAGTAAATACTTCATGTGCTACCTTTAAACAATTCAAAATTTATCATCCCTTATTTGTGTCAATGTTTTATAGCTCATGAGGAAGTATGTGGTGTTTTATCTTTCAATCTTGTTGGGCAACTTTCACCAATAGACTAGTGGCTTCATCCGCTTATCCAATAATTTTGCAAAAAGAGCTGGCAATGGGGTTCCCAGCCCCAAATTAATTAACCTTAATAGACACTCCTCCATGGTATGTGATTGATGGAAGGCACCCGAGGATTCGGTTAGCCATGGCTTGAGAAAGCAAAGGTGGGGAGGGGTGTCATCTCTAAAATAAAACTAAAATAACTAGACACTCCTTCATGGTATGTGAATGATTGGGAGGCACCCGAGGATTCGGTTAGCCATGGCTTGTGAAAGAAAAGGTTGGAAGGAGTGTCACCTAAAAATAAAAATCATGGGAGCCGCTCTTCGAGAGTCTGTCTGGCAAGGGGGTTAGAGTACCCGCTACCATTCGTTGACAACAACAAACACCTCTCAAAATTTTACTTTTATGCTCTCTATATGATTTCAAAACTTAAAAGGCTCTAGCACATGATTTAATCCCTGCTTCCCTCTGCGAAGGGCCTATCTTTTACTTTATGTTGAGTCAGTAAACATATTTCCCTCCATCTTAAGCAAGCAATTGAGTTGTTGTGATCAAACTATCTATATTGTGATCTGCTTAATCATGTCTTTTACTCTTCCTTGTTTAGTACAAGTTTTATCTGAATGAATATAGCTTTGAAAGTTATCAATGATTATGAGGAGATTATTATGATTGAGTATGCAAGTTGTGCCATATAAGCTTTAACATAAGAGCGCTGCTCGACAGATAAGTATAATCTGTTAATTGTTCTCTGACCAAGAACGAAGTTTGCCATCACCAATTATGATTTCTTATGCACCTTTATTTGTGATTACCCTCTACTTGTTTCAAGTTGAATTATATGAGGAAGTTGTTCACTAGAATGTCTTGTGTGAATTAATATGATGCTTCTTGTCCGTATTTGGTTTATCGACTCTTCACTCCATAGACATGTGGTCTTGTTTACCGAAGTTTCGCTTGGGGACAAGCGAAGTCTAAGCTTGGGGGGAGTTGATACGTCCATTTTGCATCACTATTTTATATCATAATTTACTGTTATTCATTGATATATTTCATATTTAGAGATGATACTTATGTTATTTTATCTATTTTGCATGTTTCATGATTATTGGAGAATCGCGCACCGGAGTCAGGATTCTGCTGGAAAAAGCACCGTCAGAATGCAATATTTCGGAAGATCAACAATTGACGGAATTTACACGGAAAATCTTATTTTTCCAGAAGACGGAGAGAGCCAAAAGGAGGAGCCGAGGAGGGCCACCATGGGCCCCCCATAGGCCGGCGCGGGCCCAGGCCTGGCCGCGCCGCCTTGTGGGGAGGGGGCCCACAGCCCCCTCTGGCCTCCTCTCCTTCGCGTATTTCTTCGTCCCGAAAACCTAAGGTCTGCGGGATAGTCGCGAAGAGTCACAGCCGCCTCTACGGGGCGGAAAACACCAGAGAGAAAAGAGCTCTCCGGCAGGCTGAAATCTGCCGGGGAAATTCCCTCCCGGAGGGGGAAATCGACGCCATCGTCACCGTCATCGAGCTGGACATCATTGGGATCATCATCACCATCATCTCCATCATCATCACCGCCATCTCCACCGCTGCACATCGTCACCGCTGTAACATCTAGGGTTGAATCTTGATTGTTTGATAGGGGAAACTCTCCCGGTATTGATTTCTACTTGTTATTGATGCTATTGAGTGAAACCATTGAACCAAGGTTTATGTTCAGATTGTTATTCATCATCATATCACCTCTGATCATGTTCCATATGATGTCTCGTGAGTAGTTCGTTTAGTTCTTGAGGACATGGGTGAAGTCTAAATGTTAGTAGTGAATTATGTTGGGTAATATTCAATGGTTTGATATTTAAGTTGTGGTGTTATTCTTCTAGTGGTGTCATGTGAACGTCGACTACATGATACTTCACCTTTATGGGCCTAGGGGAGTAAATCTTGTATTCGTTTGCCAATTGCGGGATTGCCGGAGTGACAGAAACCTAAACCCCCGTTGGTATATCGATGAAGAAGGGATAGCAGGATCTCAGAGTTTAAGGCTGTGGTTAGATTTATCTTAATTACTTTCTTGTAGTTGCGGATGCTTGCAGGGGGTATAATCACAAGTATGTATTAGTCCTAGGAAGGGCGGTGCATTAGCATAGGTTCACCCACACAACACTTATCAAAACAATGAAGATTAATCAGCTATATGAAGCGAAAGCACTAGACTAAATTCCCGTGTGTCCTCAAGAACGTTTGGTCATTATAAGTAAACAAATCGGCTTGTCCTTTGTGCTAAAAAGGATTGGGCCACTCGCTGCAATTATTTCTCTCGCATTTTACTTACTCGTACTTTATTTATCTGCTATATCAGAACCCCCTGAATACTTGTCTGTGAGCATTTACAGTGAATCCTTCATCGAAACTGTTTGTCAACACCTTCTGCTCCTCGTTGGGTTCGACACTCTTATTTATCGAAAGTACTACGATACACCCCCTATACTTGTGGGTCATCACAGGCCGATGACCCTGCTACATCATTACAAGCCGTCCAAATTTCGACAGAAGTTGTCAATACTTCGACAGAAGTCACTAATGTTTCGGCAACAGCCATCAGCGCCTCGGCAGAAGCCATCAGCACACCAGTAGAAGTTATCGACACGTCAACAGACATTAGCAAAGTCCAAACAGACCCTTCTCTTACTTAAGAAGACGAGTGGTGGCATACATCTTTACCTTTCAAGAAATTTTATTTTCAATAAGGCTTTTTAAGATATAGCAGTTTAGCTTACTTTTCGATTGCAAAATTATTAGTAAATTTCAAGTTCTTCTTTGAAAGTACTATTCATATGACGTATCCAATTTTCGGGACCCGTGACGTCACGCACCGTGACCACATAAAATTCATAATATTATCAATGCAGTAAAAGCACTCGATAAATATTCGGGGACTGCAGACGATAGCCTTTATTCAATGATTTCATCTAAGCCTCATGGAATATTCGAGTGCCGCAATCGGTGATAGTCAAAGGATCGTTATAACACGTCAAAAATATAAACGATTTCATCAAAGCCTCATGGAACATGCGAGTGCTGCAAATGATGAAAATCTATGACAAACGTTTCCACAAAGCCTCACGGAACATGTGAGTGCTGCAATTAATGGAAACTACACAAATTAAAAGGCCCACGCTGTTACATTAAACATACGGCACTTGAGCTACGAAGCCTATCACGAGCATGGTTCCCTCGTTGACTCGGGGGATGTTGTCGATATATTTCAAAACATACACGTGCGGTTTAGTAAAGTTGTGATTACTACTGGTCCTTTAGACCTGCAATATGAGCTTATCACTCAAAAATTTGCTGCCGACATTATACAAATTACAAGCATCAAACTTTTGATGCCCGAAGAGCTAGCGCGCCAAAGCTTGCAATCGAAACTTCAAACATTTCCATCGGCATCCGAAGACACTTCTATAAGCAACAACGCTTTATCATGATGAAAAGTCATCAACTTCAAAGGTTTGCTCGTCTTCGTGAGTATTACCATCAATATGCAAAAAGGCATAGGTTGGATAAACAAGTTACATCGTCTACATGAATAAATTTACATTTGGAAATACCCGAAAATTCGAGAGAAGAAGGAACATCATTGACAATAAACCTACATAGCTGAGCAAAATATCAGACTACTCGTTTGATGCTCCAGCCCCATGAGTTTCTTCAGAGCTCACTTCTAATGTGTCGACTATAATGGAGGCGGGGTGCCTGATGATAGGAAAATACTGGTTCACATCGGCATCAGCCTTTGCAATCGGCTCCAAATTAAGTGAAGGATGTTGAGCCAATACAAATGCAAAAGTTGTCTCAACTCCAGCAAGAAGCTGACTCCGCACCAAAGTTCGGACCTTTGCGGCATTTCTAAAATTGGACATCAGGGCAAGCAATGTTTGAGGAGCTGGGTTAAGTGGAAACATGGTCTTCCATATCATCTTCAAGCCTGCGTGATATTTATCAAAGAATCGGTGCACCTGTTGTACCCGATCCTGGAATTTTGCAATAATTGCAGCCTTCGATTTGTCGGTCCACAAAACGACATGTGCTTGTGACAGAACAGTCAGGACCTCGACTCGCTCATGAACTCGTTTGTTCTCCTCAGACAAGTTTAGAGCAATAACTAATTAGAAAAATGAGGGAAAGTTCAATTATCAAGAAGATGCAGTCTAAGATGCGAAGAAGACAAAGGATTATCGTATACTCACAGTTTAAAGTTTTTGTGGCCTTCTGCAGCTCATTCATCGCATACTGCTTGCTTCCACGGCTAATTCATCCTTCTTCTTTATCACTGCCGCCATGGCATGGATACCTAAGAGGTATTTTTCCATGCGAGATATACTGTTGCTCATCTGTTGCACAAGGCCAGATTCAGAGCCAGCAACCGCATTCGAAGAACTTTCGGCAAAAGGGACAACTGGCGCCACCTGCATTAAAGCATCGATGTGCATATTCAGATATAAAAAAAATACAGTATCAAGTATCAAGGACTTCAATCACTCCCATCGGGAGCGCATAATCAAAGCTAAACATTGCAGGCACAAAGGAAATAACTAGCAACATTGCCAGCACAAATTCATTACAAAGAGAGGCTTTAAAAATTCATTGTTAAGAGTATTTATTACAACACGACAAATTTCTTCATGGAGCTTGGGTTTGAGTAGACATGCTTGGGGCAACTTCGCCAGCAGTTTGCTTGTCGGCTTCTACTAAATCAAGAAGTTGGTGCGCACACTTGCGTGCCGGCCTACTGAAAGGGCTAGGTCAATAGCCAGGCCATCTTGATCTTTCGGCAGCTCTTTTGTCAATAATTCCATGTTGGCTTTGAAGCCATATCCCATCAGAAGTTGGAATGCAAGAAGTGCTCCATAGGTACGAGAGGTACCTTTAAATACCTCGATGGTGCCTTCAGTGTCGACAGAGAATGCCTTTGCTAGGTGCCCGAGTGTCTTGTCTTGGTCTACCTTCGGGAAGATCAGACCGAAGAGCCCTGATAAAGCCGCCTTATTCTTCTGGAGAAGAGCTCGGACATGCTCGCTGGAGTTGACAGCTAAGGAGATAGCATCGGCTGCAGAATCAACTGGGGGTTCGCCAGCAAGATTTACAGGAATATCGGCTGCTCCTACAAAGATGAAGACAAGAACAAGAAATTAATGAAGTTTAAGAGGAAACAAAGATTGAAACTGCTGCAATAGTTTACCCAATAGGGCCTTGATGGAATTGCGGAGATTATCCTCCTTTTCCTTCGCCTGAACCTGGGCTCCGCCTTCTCCTTCTCTTCCTCCTTCGGCTTCGTCTTCAACTTGCTCAGCTCTTTCTTCAGTCTATCGGCCTCTTGCCGAGCAGTAGTTGCCAATTTGACTGCTTGATCAAGTTGGTCAGATAACGATTGAGCAGCTTGCTGAAGTCGAGCATTCTCATATTCAAGATGAATGAATCAAGAGGCGAAGTCCTTTATTGCTATAGTAGCTTGGATGGGCTATGGCATGACACAAGACAAAACCGTTATGTATAGATAATACTATCCTTGAGCCGACATTCGACAGTTGGCAGCCGAATATAGGCTCGGGGGCTGGTGGAGGAAGATTATCATCAAATATGGAAAATATTACGGTACTTAGGTGACCTTCAAAAACCGAAGGGGAAGAAGCATCTATCGAAGGGATTTCTTTTCTCTTCAATAAATAAGGAGCGGCTGGCACTTCCTTCAGCAAAGATGGTTCTTCGACTGAAGCTGTTATTTGCTTGCTGGAGCTGGCCTTTGCCTTCTTTGGAGGAGGAGGCTATATGTATCCTTTGCCACTGCATGAACATGTGTGGCTACGTCAGTAATATGGACGAAAAGACATCAATCAAGCTCGAAAGTAACAGATTATGAGAAAAACACTTACGAGTCGAAGAGCATCTCATCCTCATCGGAAAAGCCGCATGATGGCCTCTCAGCGGCTAAGCGGTGGACGTCTTCGGAGCTGCACCAACAAAAGAGAACACGATCAGCATCATTGTCATGTTGGCCTCTGGGACTCGACTCCGCTGTATCGGTTAATTCATCATCAAGGGTTTTTTGTATTTGGCAGAAGGGGCTTCGGGGTCGAAAGGGTTATTCTCTTCTTCTTCATTTTTAGAGGCCTCGTTGTCCTCGATTGTTTCAACACGAGCTTCTACATTGCTGGTGGATTCATAGTCTTCAGGTTCATCCTCGGTCTCGGATACAGCGGGGTAATATCTTGCAGTTGCAGGGACATGTTGAGGCAAGCAATAACTTAATAAGTTAAAACAAAGTTATCAGATGCAAGTATCATAATAAGTATAGAAAGATCGGGATTACCTCAGCTGGATGATGAGTAAGTTCATACGGATCTTGGAGGGCCATTAGGGGCATAGAATCATCTTGGCTGAAATAAGTCAAGCGTCTCACTTCGTCTAACAACTCCTTATCCGACAATTCTGCGGCATTGATTCGGGTCTCATCCTTGGGACCCGAATATAACCACATCTGATGGGCTCTAGACATTATCGACTGGATGCGGCGCTTCAAAAACACAGCAACAACCTCGGTGCCGATCATTGTTTGACCATCGGCATCCTTCACTTCCAGGATCTTTTCATACAAATCATCGGCAATTACTTTTTCTTCGGCAGTCAGAATGTTTCTCCAGGACTTCTTTGGCATCACCTCTAATACGTCAACAAACTTTGGCAGGCTAGTGTTGTGCCCTGGTGCCGATTGATCCTAAGATAGAAACACTTTGATCTCCAGCCTTGGACAGATTCCCTCATTGGAAAGTTAAAGTAATTAACTTCCTTCCGGACAACAAAGCCAACCCCACCAGTAATGTAAGGTCCGTTGCTGCAGTTGTAGCGTTTGACAAAGAAGATCTTCTTCCATAGGCTCCAATGGGGATCAATACCAAGAAAAGCCTCACATGTAGTAATGAAAATTGCAAGGTGAAGAATGGAATTAGGGGTCAACTGCCAAAGCTGGATTCCGTATGAGAGCAGGAGGCACCGAAGGAATTCATGTGCAGGGAGAGATAATCCTCGGAGCAAGAAAGCAGCAAACATGACAGTAAATCTAGCAGGGGGATTGGGACGGGAGTCTGAACCTGGCAGACAAACGTCTCCCTCATCTTCGGAAATCAATCCGAGGCTCCGCATCTTCTTCTCGTCACGTTTGTTCATGGTGGACGCAGTCTAGTTGCAGAGCATCCTTGGTGGCGGCGGTGGCGGCCTTCGGCGCGGTCTTCTTCGGCACAGGCGTGGTGGCCTTCGACCTAGTAGCGCTTGTAGCAGCGCTAGCGGTTGTGGCGCCCTTCTTCTTGCCCATCTCGTTGGAGTTTTCTTGGGGAGTCTGGTTTTTGGGCGCAACAGCAATGGGATGCAAGAGCAGGGGAAGAAGAAGAACGGGATGGCAGGGGAGAGATGAGTAAATCCCTAGATTCTCTTTATAAGGGAAAAGTTACTTTGGAATTGAGCCAACGGATTCGTGCAGTAGAAAAATGGATGGTGATCTGGTTAGACACATCTTGCAAGAAGAGGCAAGCCGGAGGCGCATTACCTCCACTACACACAAGAATCGAGGAAATGCTTTGGTTAGCATGCAATGCCCGGTCATTTCCAAAACTAAGTGCGCAGACAAGAGGTGGGCCCGTTAGGTCGCGTCCCATCAGTCTCGCTGCTACGGTTGCCACATCATTGCTGATGTCATCAAAGTCATCGGCTCCTTTACGACGGAGCATCCGAATGGAAATAACACTCGAAGGAATCTACCACTTTCGGCTACTCCACTTGAGTCTACGCACGGTTGAAAACATCCGTCCCTAGACTCGGGGGCTACTCCCATCGGGAGCGCTGGACGTGCACCCGATAAAAACGACAAAGGCATTAGCAATTGAAGGAATCCAAAGAAGAACGGACCCAAAGGTTCCAGCAAATCCAGGTTCGGGCCCGGGGACAAAATCTGTGTAGGGTAACATTGTTTTTCCCTTTGGCAGTTAACCAGTATCGGTTTGCCGAATAAAACTGGTCTCGTTACTTCTATCCCTTATGTACGATCAATTGTTTGACTTCACCCGAAGTCTCAGAGGAACCGATATACTCAAAGTAACGGATGGTGAAGAAAGTTCAAAAACATTGACAGCAAGATCTTCGAGTAGTATAACTTGAGTCTACGCACGGTTGCAAACATCTGTCCCTAGACTCGGGGGCTACTCCTATTGGGAGCGCTGGACGCGTACCCGATATCAAGAAACTTCAGTTTTACGATGAGCATGAAGACTCAATCTTCTTCGACTTATCGAAATGTTCGGATGAAGACAACTTTAGTCTCTGGCCGAAACTTCGCTTCAGCCAATCACTCAGGTGGCTACTTATGTGGGCATTACTCTTCGGGTACCCAACATTAGTCTACCTCCTTTGGCGCAACAAGGGGCCCATGAAGATTGCCCTGATCTAAGGTGGGCCAATACGTCGGTTACAACGTAGAAAACTTACAAGAAGACGGATTCTTGACGAACAAGGCGAGAAGATGTCAATAAAGGAAAGAGTAGATTGGATCTTGATGTAATCTAGTCGAGTTCGGACAGGACTCTCGGGACCTGGCCTACTATATAAAGGCCAGGAGAGGGTATGCCGAACAACAACACACGAAACCCGCACAATCTAGCAGACATAAACCCTAGAAACCTTGCCTCTCGGCGAGTTCACCATAGCAGTCTATTGGCTGCCCCACTATAACTTATTTTTACTCGATAAATCAAGATCAAACAAGCAGGAAATAAGAGTTTTACCTCATCGAGGGGCCCGAACCTGGGTAAATCTCGCTCCATGTTCGTTTGGTATCCGATGTCTCGTGTTAACCTGCAGGATTCCATCAACCCTAAGCCCCTCATGGTGGGCATTTCCGAGGAGCTCCCTCGTCACACCCCACTTCATTTTTTCCTCCTCGTATTCCCCTGAGCCACACTCTAGATGAGTATGTCCAACCAATCCACACGCACCACAAAACCTTGCATCTTCTCATATTTCACTTCAAAAATCTCTCTCTGACCACTAGAAGAATTATCCAAAAAAAAAAGATTGGTGGGTGTAAATTCCCTTCATATTCTGATGCAAAGAAATGCTTTGTCGATCGATTTTCTGTCGACACAAACAACTAAACGAGCTATCCATATTGACCTATCGTTCCCATAGAGCGTGTCGTTGAACACAAATTCCAAGCAAGCGAAACAAAGATCAGGATGACAAGTGCAACATCAGCAAAAGTGAAACGCAAGAAATAGGAGGGGAATAAGATATAACAGTTGCATTCTGCTATTTTGTTGCAGTGTAATTTATAATTGTGTAAACTATCACTACAGGAATGTTACTCTACGCCGACGGCCGGCTGCCCTCGGCGTAGGCTACGCCGACGGCAGCCCTCGGCGTGTCGCCTCGGCGTCTGGGTCCCTCGGCATAGGTAGGTGGGCCGTCGGCGTAGAGCTAACCCTCGGCGTCCTGGCTTTATGCCGACGGTGAAGAAGCCCCTCGGCGTTGACGCCGTCGGCGTAGCGTGGCGGCGCGCCGTCGACGTTAACGGAGCGGCCAGAGACACCGACGGCCCAACCCCTCGGCGTAGAGAGACGGGAGAGGCGACGTGGCGCACGGAGGCGCACCCTAGCCAGAGGCTATGCCGAGGGCAACCCCCTCGGCGTATGCATGCCCCATGCAGCGCCACCGTGGACACGCGGCAGCACCTGGCGCGTCGGGCTACGCCGAGGGCAACCCCCTCGGCATAGACCTGACCATATGGCCCTATGTCAGGGTCTATGCCGACGGCATTACCCTCGGCATAGGAGCCTGCCATTTTTTTTTCTGTTTTCCAGTTCCAGTTCCAGTTGCAATGCAATCCAGTTCCAGTTCATATAATCGACCAAATTCGACCAAATTCACATAAATATCATATAATCGACCAAATTCATCCAAAATCGACCAAATTCATCCAAAATCAACCAAATGTACCATAATTCATCCAAAATCACCATAATTCACATAAATAGCATGAAATCCACATAGTAGCATACATGGTGCATGTAGTAGCATACAAGAGGAGAGTGCCATGTCATCCAATACATAGTAGTAGCTAGCAAATGATGGCAAGCAAGAAGCCCGGTGCTGACTAGCGGAGGAAGGACCCGGGCGGGGTGTGTCCGCCCACATCGTTGGCGAAACGAGGAGCCCGGGGTTTCGCTCCGGTAGAAGCTGCAGAAGAACCACCTGGAGAAGGACCGGTAGCACGCCCAGGAGAAGTCGACGGAGAGGCACCGGGAGTAGTCCCAGGAGTAGTCGACGGAGAGACACCAGCAGAACGCCCAGGAGACCGACCACCTTCATGAACCGGTGTGACCTCGCGCCCACCCGGCGATGCCTGGTTCCCGGACCATCCCGTTCCCTACGTGTTCCCTACATGTTAGCAACTTGCGAGGCAAAGGAAAGTGGTAACTACCGGTTTGGCAAAGAACTTACCTCCGGTGTGGATCCGTAGTAAGTCGCAGCGAAAGCTGCCCTCGATGGCATGATAGGCATGTCCCCCGCCACGGCAACTCGATCCGGTGGCGGTGTACCAGTAGACATAGAGATCATCATTTCCTGCAAGATAGGTTACAAGTTAGGCTTTGCAGAAATAAAGCATCAAACTGAGACTTGTCATCTACTTGCGCGAGAAGGAAGATTCAGACTTACTGATATATACGTGATATAGGCCGTATTCTGCCTATTCCACTGGGCAACGGCCTGCTGATACGCTTCATTGCAGGCTTCGAAGGCCGCCTCGAAGTCAGGCTACAATTTCAGAAACAATGAATCTCGTAAACACTTAGCCATGTAGGAAGGAAAACCGGAAAGAGGATGAAAATGAGGAAACTTACATCGTAGGCGGGTGGACGAGCAGGCCGTGGACGAGGCTGGGGGCTGTCGGCGGTGAGGGTATGCTTGAGGCGCGTGTAGCTCGTGGAGTGGGTAGGCTTGACCGCCTTATTCATCCAAGGGAAACGGCCATGCGGACGCCCGTGCCCCGACAGGACCAACGACTCCTCGTCGACCGGAATGCTCAAGGGGTCATCCACCTCGGGGTGACGAGACTTGACCATGTCGCAGTAGTCCTCCTTGGCGGCCTTGGCATTGCCGTAGTACTGTGGCTGAGGCAATGCGGGATTGGGCTTCGCCGTCCGCATCATGTCATATATCTGGGCATCATGAAGCACCACCCCAGGTGGTGCCTCGGCCACCTGCATCGCGAAAAGAAAAGTTAAGCGTACCACAAATGAGACATGGCGGGAAATGAATGAAGGTCGTTCCATGTATATACATACCTTTTTCCCCTTGAAGCGGGTGTAGTCGCGGTTTCCCGCGCAGTGTGCCACCGGTGCCTCGGTTCTCCATGTTACGCCTCGACACGGCTGCAAACTCCTCGTCCTGCCTGAGCCACCTCGCCCTAATCAGCTCCTCCCATGCCTCCCTATGCTGCTCGGCCCACTCCGGACAAACCTGAAAACGCAATACTCAGCTCAAGATAATTCAATGAAAACTTAGCAGCAATGTAGAATCTCATTGACATTTTACTCACCGACATGTACTCCTCAATGGTCATTGCCCATTCCTCCGTAGGCTCGTTACCAACATAGTACTCCTTCTTGACCCTCTTACCCTTGTTAGCCCAGAAGGCACTAGCGCTGGTGAACTTTTGGTTGTACCACTTTCTTGCGGTGTCAACCTCTCGCAAGCGCCACGCAAAGTGAGACGCGCCTGCGTGTCATGCTCCGGGTCCACACGATAGAAGCACTTCAATCATGCATAAATCAGTTGTGAAAGTCATGAGTTAGCACATTAGGGTCATCAACTATGAACGGTGCTCGAGAAATATATGCCTTACCCAGAACTTGGTGGTCACAGCCTCAGCAGCTGTCGCGAAGCCTACGGCAGGGGCATCCTCATAGTCCGCCCAAGTAGTGGCTAGCTTCGTCGGGCCACCGGGGACCGTGCTAAGGGGAGTGTATCTGCCGGGCCAGAACTTCTTAATCAGAGCCCCAAGCAAGCTGTTAGGCATGCGGGGGGGCTTGGCATCCCATGTCCAGTTGCTGCAAATAAATCACACATTAGTACACATGCCAAATTGTTTATTATGCCCAAGATGAAAATACATGTTCGAAATTTCTGAAGTAGTACACTTACTCATCGCTCGAAGGAATGATAAGGGCCTTGTCATCATGGGTCTTCGGCTCCTTCCTCGCATCGGGGACTCTAGCTTCTCCACGAAGCTTCAAGGGCTTCGGCGCACCCCCATCCTCCATCACCTCCAACTCAGCCCTAGAGTCCGACTCGTGTGTAGACTCCCCCTCCATCTCCACCTCCCCACTAGACGGACCCTCTAGGTACAACTCAGGAGCCACGTCGCCAGAAGTGGAGGGTGGCTCGTCAAAGTCCATGTGTACCCCGCCGCCACCTCGTCCTCCACCTCGTCCTCCTCGTCCTCGTCCTCGACCTCCACCTCGTCCTCCTCGTCCTCGTCCTCCATCGGTACCATCGGCGTAACGCGGATTTTGCACCGGGGCTCGATCACTACGTCTAGTGGGTCTAGGAATATTCCTCTTCACCTGCGCCAGCGTCTTAAGCAAGCTCTCGGAGTCTGCCTTGCCGCTGCTCATATTGTCCAGTCACCTGCATTGAGAAGAATAAAACAGTTAAGCACAAAGACATATTATATGAAGATACTAAGAATAAAAGGCACAATGCAATTAAGAAGCATGTTGACATAATAAAATGAAGATACTAAGAATAAAAGGCACAATGCAATTAAGAAGCATGTTGACATAATAAAATGAAGATACTAAGAATAAAAGGCACAATGCAATTAAGAAGCATGTTGACATAATAAATACTAAGAATAAAAGACCCTCACCAGCCATCATCGCTCTCATGCTCACTCTCATACTCCATCTCTTTCTCTTTCTCTTTCTCTGGCCCACTATCACTATCACTATCTTGTGAGTACAAAGTTGAAGGGTCGACGGGTGGAGGCTCATCATAATTGTCATTCGCCTCAAGTAACTTCTCGAGCATAGATATGTCCTTTAGATCCACCACTGACTCACCACGAGTTTCTGCATCGTTCCCGAGGTCCTCTTGAACAAACGGTTCTAAAATATATTCCCCGAAGTCCTGTTCCTCTTGATAGAAAATCCCCTCGTATGTCACGGGGTCAATGTTGTTGTAATCATCCTCAGAGGGAATCGGTAGGTTACCATGTGGCGATACCTGGAAGACGACTTCCCAACCCTTGAGTTCCGCTTTCTGGCATGGGTAGGGCAAATAATAAACTTGCTTGGCTTGGTGAGCCACAATAAAGACATCGGCTCCGCTATAGGTGGTTGAAGGCTTAACTTCAACTAACCCAATGGACTTATCACTTCTCATCCACCTATTGGGTCGAACCAATGACACTTGAACACGACGATATTGAGTTGCACGTTCGTACGATTGAATGTCAACTCGTATACACTTTGTAACCTTCCGTAGTAATCAAAGTTGTTGGCTCCTTTGGTGAAGACCCCAGTATTTATCGTTTTGGGATTCGCCCGGCCCTTCTGGTGCGTCTCTGTGTGGAAGCGAAACCCATTCACATCATACTTCTCATACTTGGTCACCTCACGGCTACAACCTTGGGAAACACATTTCAACTCATCTATCATATCAACGTTTCTCTCACGGCCCTACAAGAACATTTCAAATTTGTTGTGTGCATTAGTTACGTGTAATAAGAGGGACAAGTCACGTGTTGCAATGTAAGAGGAAAGGTTAGAAATTACTTTTTCCATGAACCATGTCACAAAGTTTTTATTAATTCCGGGAGCACCGTCTTTCAGTAGAGTGTCCATCTCCGAGGTTTCGGGCAATTCATCATACGGCCACATTTCATCCGTGAATTCGCTGAAAGGAGAAAATAAGCATTAGACCGAGACGAGGTTACTAGCTGCAAAGTAATTTGTTCACCATTTTACCTTACGAATGGGATCACTTCCTCCATGTTCATAAGCACATATAGCATTATACAATCCTTCTCTTCGTTCTCCAATTTATATTTTGTTCCTTTACCAGCCTTGCCACCGGGAATTGGAATAGTTTTAGCTT
The DNA here is from genome assembly GCF_019359855.2 of Lolium perenne. Lineage (NCBI taxonomy): Eukaryota > Viridiplantae > Streptophyta > Magnoliopsida > Poales > Poaceae > Lolium > Lolium perenne. Next base: position 198,101,920 of record NC_067245.2, read on the forward strand.
GGGGTCATTCTCGGGCACGTCGACATTGTAACGAGTGACCGGGTTATGCTGAGTGGGAACATCATCGGGATAGTACGTTGTCGCGGCATCTGCCATCTCCCGAAGGCATATTGCCTCAGCTATGCATGCTTCAATCTTGGCCTTGTTTCCGAGTTATCTTTCGAATATACTTAAACTCTCTCTCAATACAGAATCGCCAACGAAACTGCACCGGACCACCCAAGAGTGCCTCGTTGGCGAGGTGCACAATGAGATGTGCCATCGGAGTAAAGAAGCTGGCGGAAATATCATCTCCAAATTGCATAGCAACTCCGGCACTGTATGTTGTAGCTTTGCAATAACCTCGGGACATATCTGCTTAGCACAGAGCGTGCGGAAGAAATGGCTCAACTGCGCAAGCACTCGCCAGACTTTCTCGGGGATATACCCTCGAAGCATCACCGGCATGAGCCGCTGAATCCATATATGATAGTCGTGACTCTTGAGCCCGGTGACTTTTCCCGTCGAAAGATTAACTCCCTTACTCATATTCGAGCAATAACCATCCGGGAACATCACGACGTATTTGAGCCACCTGAATGCCTCCTTCTTTTGGATGGAATCAAGGCAGAAGTTGGCATGCGGCTTGAACCAATTCTTTTGACGGCCAATAGGACGCTTCATGTGTAATTTTTCCCTATCACGAGGATCTCAATATCGACTCTAGCCTTGACATTATCCTTTGACTTCCCGGGAATGTTCAGGCATGTGTGAAAGACGGACTCCGCGACATTCTTTACGATGTGCATCACATCGATGTTATGGGGAAGTTCGAGGTCCTTGTAATACTCGAGCTTCGTTAAAGCCGCCTCGTGAGTCCGTTGTGCGTTACACCATATCCCTCAAATTGATGGCCAGTTGGCGTCGCTGCCGGCACGAGAGCACGTAGCTCGGCTTCAACAAGTGTACCATCAAACTTCGGCACATCTTTTTTTCATGCACAACTTTGCCCTTCTTGAAGTTCTTTTTGTCTTCTCTAAACGGATGCCTCCTTTTGAGGAACTGTCGATTCGTGTCAAACGCAACATACTTGCGACCCTTCTGTAGCCAAAGGAACTCAAGCCGATGCCTGCACACTGGGCATGGCCACTTACCAGCTGTACACCATCCACATGTTAGGGCGTACCCGGGCAAGTCATGCATGGTATACTGCAACCAAACTCTCATGCAGAAGTTTGTCTTCGATGCTCGGTCGTACGTCAATGTCCCGTGGTGCCAAGAGTGGTTCAAATCTTCCACAATCGGCTGCATGTAGACACTCAAATTCTTCCCCGGGTAATGAGGGCCTGGAATGATCAGCGACAGAAACATGGTCTTCCTCGTCATTAGGACTCCGGGAGGGAGATTGAGCGGAATAACAAACACGGGCCAGCAACTGTAATTGGAATTGGACATACCATATGGATTGAAGCCATCTGTTGCTATCGCAATTCTGACATTCCGAGCCTCGGCTGCCTTAAGGCGGTGTTTTGTATCGAAGTTCTTCCATGCCGTACCATCGGATGGATGTCCCATCTTCAACTTCTTGTTTTCGTCCACGAATCTCTTCCCATACTTGTGCCACGTCATCTGTTTGGCTGTCTCCTCGTGCATGTAAAGCCGCTGGATTCTTTTTATGAATGGGAGATATCGAAGAATCGACTTTGCGGTGCTTGACTTACTCACCAGACCAGCCTGTCCCGTTACCTCTTCATACCTAGACTGCTTACAGATGGGACAATACTTGTCCTCCGCATACTGTCTCCAAAATAGAACGCAGCCTTTCGGACAACAGTCTATCCTTTGATAATCCATGTTGAGGTCCTTCATCATTCTCCTCGTCGCGTGCAGGCTTTGAGGCAGACAATGATCTTTGGGCAACATGTTACCAGTTGTTTTCAGACTTGCTTCAAAGCCCTCACGGGTGGTGTTGTACCGGGTCTTGTCGGCTAGACATTGGGAGATGGCATCGAGCTGAGAAATCGCGGCGCCCTCGTACAGAGGCCTCTTAGCCGCGGCAATCATATCATAGAAGGCCTTCGCGGTTGGCTCTGGTTCCTCCGGTTCTGGCGGCGCCTCCGGTTCTGGCGGCGCCTCCGGGACATCGGCATGGACGAGATCATCTAGAAAGTCTCTAACTCCATCGTACGCATTGCCATTGAGCCGCTGCCGCATCACCTCACCTCTGTCACGTTCGCGCTCATCAAAGTCGATTTCCGTGACGTACCCATGCATATACCCATATTGCAGAAGGTGTCTATACATTTCATCCTTCCCACGACGTTGACGCTTCACGCAGCGAACACAGGGGCAAAGTGCCCGAACCAGCCCCTTTGTACCACGCGCTAACTCATTCACTAGAAAATGGGTCTTCCTTGTCCACTCATCTGTTTTCTCAGTCGCACTAACACGCTCATTGTACATCCATCCATTATCAGCCATCCTCTGCTTTATTGGGAGCCAAACCACAGACATAGCATTTATATCAAATAGGAAATTAAATGCATCATATTTTTATTTATTTTACCGGGCGAAACGCATGCATCAACCTACATCTCTACTAGGTGGGCTCCTAGCAGCCGCCGGATCCGTAGTTGGCTACGTTCTCCATGCTCTACCCCGGTCCAAGTCAGAATTTCGGCAGCACCTCCCCGCTGCTCTCCCGATACACGTCTCGGCAAAAAGCCGAGAGGATGTGCATCCGGAGAACAACGGGGAGGCGCCGCCGAAATCCTGACTCGGACCGGAGTAGAACATGGAAAACGTAGACAACTACGCATCCGCCGACTGTCCCGTAAATGCCGCAAGCGTTACGGTTCAAAATATGCGGACCACTAATGCATATTTATCCGCGTAACGCTCGCGGACGGGAAGTGACACCTAGGTTACGCAACTGGACTTGGAAAATGAATCTAGTGACATAAGAAAATGCGGAGAAGAAGTTGGAAATTTAGCTCACCCTCGGCTGAAGAGGTAGTCCAACAACGGAGTGTCGATGTCGGCGAACGTCGAGAAGCGCGTCAAAGATCCGGGATCGTCACGCCGGGGTGCTCATGACGAGGCGGTCACCACATGGCCTATTACAAATTCACATTATTAGAACAAATTCACATTTGCATTTCTATTTCCATTATTAAACAAATTCATTTCTATTTCTATTACACATTTCCATTTCATTTCTATTTCTTTCCAATTTTCAAATCAATTTCAATTTCAATTTCTATTTCTTTCAATTTCAATTTCAATTTCAATTACTATTTCTTTCTTTCTATTTCAAATCAATTACACATTTCAATTACTATTTTCTTACACATTTCAATTTCAACAACTAAAACCAATACACAAATAAAATAAAAAAATCTTACCGTGGGCGGGGGCGCGAGGAGGAGGCCGGCCAGGGAGCTCGGTGGGCGGGGGCGCGAGGAGGAGGCCGGGCCGGTGGGCGGGGACGGCGGGCGGGGGCGTGAGGAGGAGTCGGGCGGCGGGCAGGCGGGAGGGGGCGCGTGGAGGCGGAGGAGGAGGCGGCGCGAGCAGGCCGGGCCGGGGAGGAGGGCGGCAAGGGGAGATGGCGACGGGGAAGGAGGGCGGCGGAGGAGGGCGGCGAGGGCAGGAGTGAGGTGGAGGAGGGCGGCGGGCAGGCGGGAGGCGGCGGCGGAGGGCGGCGGGCAGGCGGGAGGCGGCGGCGGGCAGGCGGGAGGCGGCGGCGGGCAGGCGGGAGCTCGGGCTCGGGGGAGAGGGCGCGTGGTGGTTAGGGTTAGGTGCTGGTCGAGCCAGACCAGCACATAAAACTGACCCGGCCGACCGTCCCTATGCCGAGGGCCAGGCATATGCCGAGGGCAGCCCTCGGCATAGCCCCTTTTTTTGTATTTTTCAATTTTTTTGTATTTAAATTTTATTAATGTCAATTATATTTATTAAATTATATATTTCCATGCAAATTTGTTTTAATCTTCTACATTCCCAAGCTATGCGTATAAATATTTTTACCATATCTTAACTTAATATTCCCCCTGGTAGACGAAACCCTAATCCGGGAGCCCCGCAGATCTACCCCTTTGACCGACCTCCGATGATAGCTGACCCATGGACTTTTCTCTTCCCTTGTGTTGTGTTAGGTCATCGGAACATGTAGTATCAATAGTTACCCTATCGGCGCATCAATATTCCCACCGGTGGAAGAAACCCTAATCTGGGAGCCCCGCAGATCTACCCCTTTGACCGACCTCCGATGATAGCTGACCCATGGACTTTTCTCTTCCCTTGTGTTGTGTTAGGTCATCGGAACATGTAGTATCAATAGTTACCCTATCGGCGCATCAATATTCCCACCGGTGGAAGAAACCCTAATCTGGGAGCCCCGCAGATCTACCCCTTTGACTGCATCCCATCGGGGGTCCCCCGGTGGGCATATGCCTCCACTTGAGCTTGGTTAGGTCATAGGTACATGTGGAAACAAGGATCATCACATATGATCTCAAGTTTCTCTCCGGTTCACCTCCGAGGGAGTTCCCCCCTATACATGCGAGACCGCCTAAGTGTAGTAACCCCCTGTCCGAGAAGCCGGACACACCTGGGGGGGTAGCCTTGGATATAAAACCATCTCAAATCACTTTTGTGCATTCCATGTGGACACACACAAGTTTTGGGGCCATTCCCTAGATCCGATGCTCGATTTCCGATGAAACCCTAGTTACGTTGACCGCGCGGTCTACCCCTTTGATCGCATCCCATCGGGGTCCCCGGTGGGCATATGCCTCCATTTGAGCTTGGTTAGGTCATAGGTACATTTGGAAACAAGGATCATCACATATGATCACAAGTTTCTCTCCGGTTCAACTCCGAGGAGTTTCCCCCTATACATGCAGAATCTGCCTAAGTGTAGTAACCCCCTGTCCGAGAAGCCGGACACACCTGGGGGGGTAGCCTTGGATATAAAACCATCTCAAATCACTTTTGTGCATTCCATGTGGACACACACAAGTTTTGGGGCCATTCCCTTGATCGGATGCTCGATTTCCGATGAAACCCTAGTTCTGTTGACCGCGCGGTCTACCCCTTTGACTGCATCCCATCGTGGCTCCCCGGTGGGCATATGCCTCCATTTGAGCTTGGTTAGGTCATAGGTACATGTGGAAACAAGGATCATCCCATATGATCTCAAGTTTCTCTCCGGTTCAACTCCGAGGGAGTTCCCCCCTATACATGCAGAATCTGCCTAAGTGTAGTAACCCCCTGTCCGAGAAGCCGGACACACCTGGGGGGGTAGCCTTGGATATAAAACCATCTCAAATCACTTTTGTGCATTCCATGTGGACACACACAAGTTTTGGGGCCATTCCCTTGATCGGATGCTCGATTTCCGATGAAACCCTAGTTCTGTTGACCGCGCGGTCTACCCCTTTGACTGCATCCCATCGGGGGTCCCCCGGTGGGCATATGCCTCCATTTGAGCTTGGTTAGGTCATAGGTACATTTGGAAACAAGGATCATCACATATGATCCCAAGTTTCTCTCTGGTTCAACTCAGGAGTTCCCCCTATACATGCGAGAATCCGCCTAAGTGTAGTAACCCCCGTCCGAGAAGCCGGACACACCTCGGGGGGTAGCCTTGGATATAAAACCATCTCAAATCACTTTTGTGCATTCCATGTGGACACACACAAGTTTTGGGACCATTCCCTTGATCGGATGCTCGATTTCCGATAAAACCCTAGTTCTGTTGACCGCGCTGTCTACCCCTATGACAGCATCACATCGGGGCTCCCCCGGTGGGCATATGCCTCCATTTGAGCTTGGTTAGGTCATAGGTACATGTGGAAACAAGGATCATCCCATATGATCTCAAGTTTCTCTCCGGTTCAACTCCGAGGGAGTTCCCCCCTATACATGCAGAATCTGCCTAAGTGTAGTAACCCCCTGTCCGAGAAGCTGGACACACCTGGGGGGGTAGCCTTGGATATAAAACCATCTCAAATCACTTTTGTGCATTCCATGTGGACACACACAAGTTTTGGGGCCATTCCCTTGATCGGATGCTCGATTTCCGATGAAACCCTAGTTCTGTTGACCGCGTGGTCTACCCCTTTGACTGCATCCCATCGGGGGTCCCCCGGTGGGCATATGCCTCCATTTGAGCTTGGTTAGGTCATAGGTACATGTGGAAACAAGGATCATCCCACATGATCTCAATATTCTCTACGCTTCAACTCCGAGGGAGTTCCCCCTATACATGCGAGACCGCCTAAGTGTAGTAACCCCTGTCCGAGAAGCCGGACACACCTGGGGGTAGCCTTGGATATAAAACCATCTCAAATCACTTTTGTGCATTCCATGTGGACACACACAAGTTTTGGGGCCATTCCCTTGATCGGATGCTCGATTTCCGATGAAACCCTAGTTACGTTGACCGGGGGGTCTACCCCTTGGAGGGCATCCCAGGGGGGCTCCCCGGGTGGGAATATGCAACCATTTGAGCTTGTTTAGGTATTTGGTACATGTGGAAAAATGTATCATCAAATATGTTCTCATTTTTCTCTCGGTTCAACTCCGAGGGAGTTCCCCTATACATGCAGACCGCCTAAGTGTAGGAACCCCCTGTCCGAGAAGCCGGACACACCTGGGGGGGTAGCCTTGGATATAGAACCATCTCAAATCACTTTTGTGCATTCCATGTGGACACACACAAGTTTTGGGGCCATTCCCTAGATCCGATGCTCGATTTCCGACGAAACCCTAGTTCTGTTGACCGCGCGGTCTACCCCTTTGACTGCATCCCATCGGGGCTCCCCCGGTGGGCATATGCCTCCATTTGAGCTTGGTTAGGTCATAGGTACATGTGGAAACAAGGATCATCACATATGATCTCAAGTTTCTCTCCGGTTCACCTCCGAGGGAGTTCCCCCCTATACATGCAGAATCTGCCTAAGTGTAGTAACCCCTGTCCGAGAAGCCGGACACACCTGGGGGGGTAGCCTTGGATATAAAACCATCTCAAATCACTTTTGTGCATTCCATGTGGACACACACAAGTTTTGGGGCCATTCCCTTGATCGGATGCTCGATTTCCGATGAAACCCTAGTTCTGTTGACCGCGCGGTCTACCCCTTTGACTGCATCCCATCGGGGGTCCCCCGGTGGGCATATGCCTCCATTTGAGCTTGGTTAGGTCATAGGTACATTTGGAAACAAGGATCATCACATATGATCCCAAGTTTCTCTCCGGTTCAACTCCGAGGGAGTTCCACCCTATACATGCGGGAATGCCTAAGTGTAGTAACCCCCTGTCCGAGAAGCCGGACACACCTGGGAGGGTAGCCTTGGATATAAAACCATCTCAAATCACTTTTGTGCATTCCATGTGGACACACACAAGTTTTGGGACCATTCCCTTGATCGGATGCTCGATTTCCGATAAAACCCTAGTTCTGTTGACCGCGCGGTCTACCCCTTTGACTGCATCCCATCGGGGCTCCCCCGGTGGGCATATGCCTCCATTTGAGCTTGGTTAGGTCATAGGTACATGTGGAAACAAGGATCATCACATATGATCTCAAGTTTCTCTCCGGTTCAACTCAGGAGTTCCCCCATACATGCGTAATGCCTAAGTGTAGGAACCCCCTGTCCGAGAAGCCGGACACACCTGGGGGGTAGCCTTGGATATAGAACCATCTCAAATCACTTTTGTGCATTCCATGTGGACACACACAAGTTTTGGGACCATTCCCTAGATCCGATGCTCGATTTCCGACGAAACCCTAGTTCTGTTGACCGCGCGGTCTACCCCTTTGACTGCATCCCATCGGGGGTCCCCCGGTGGGCATATGCCTCCATTTGAGCTTGGTTAGGTCATAGGTACATGTGGAAACAAGGATCATCACATATGATCTCAAGTTTCTCTCCGGTTCACCTCAGGAGTTCCCCCTATACATGCAGACCGCCTAAGTGTAGTAACCCCTGTCCGAGAAGCCGGACACACAGAGGTAGCCTTGGATATAAAACCATCTCAAATCACTTTTGTGCATTCCATGTGGACACACACAAGTTTTGGGGCCATTCCCTAGATCCGATGCTCGATTTCCGATGAAACCCTAGTTACGTTGACCGCGCGGTCTACCCCTTTGATCGCATCCCATCGGGGTCCCCGGTGGGCATATGCCTCCATTTGAGCTTGGTTAGGTCATAGGTACATTTGGAAACAAGGATCATCACATATGATCCCAAGTTTCTCTCCGGTTCAACTCCGAGGGAGTTCCCCCCTATACATGCAGAATCTGCCTAAGTGTAGTAACCCCTGTCCGAGAAGCCGGACACACCTGGGGGGGTAGCCTTGGATATAGAACCATCTCAAATCACTTTTGTGCATTCCATGTGGACACACACAAGTTTTGGGACCATTCCCTTGATCGGATGCTCGATTTCCGATGAAACCCTAGTTCTGTTGACCGCGCGGTCTATCCCTTTGACTGCATCCCATCGGGGGTCCCCCGGTGGGCATATGCCTCCATTTGAGCTTGGTTAGGTCATAGGTACATGTGGAAACAAGGATCATCCCATATGATCTCAAGTTTCTCTCCGGTTCAACTCCGAGGGAGTTCCCCCTATACATGCAGACCGCCTAAGTGTAGGAACCCCCGTCCGAGAAGCCGGACACACAGGGGTAGCCTTGGATATAGAACCATCTCAAATCACTTTTGTGCATTCCATGTGGACACACACAAGTTTTGGGACCATTCCCTAGATCCGATGCTCGATTTCCGACGAAACCCTAGTTCTGTTGACCGCGCGGTCTACCCCTTTGACTGCATCCCATCGGGGGTCCCCCGGTGGGCATATGCCTCCATTTGAGCTTGGTTAGGTCATAGGTACATGTGGAAACAAGGATCATCACATATGATCCCAAGTTTCTCTCCGGTTCAACTCCGAGGGAGTTCCCCCCTATACATGCAGAATCTGCCTAAGTGTAGTAACCCCTGTCCGAGAAGCCGGACACACCTGGGGGGGTAGCCTTGGATATAGAACCATCTCAAATCACTTTTGTGCATTCCATGTGGACACACACAAGTTTTGGGACCATTCCCTTGATCGGATGCTCGATTTCCGATGAAACCCTAGTTCTGTTGACCGCGCGGTCTACCCCTTTGACTGCATCCCATCGGGGGTCCCCCGGTGGACATATGCCTCCATTTGAGCTTGGTTAGGTCATAGGTACATGTGGAAACAAGGATCATCCCATATGATCTCAAGTTTCTCTCCGGTTCAACTCCGAGGGAGTTCCCCCCTATACATGCAGACTGCCTAAGTGTAGGAACCCCCTGTCCGAGAAGCCGGACACACCTGGGGGGGTAGCCTTGGATATAGAACCATCTCAAATCACTTTTGTGCATTCCATGTGGACACACACAAGTTTTGGGACCATTCCCTAGATCCGATGCTCGATTTCCGACGAAACCCTAGTTACGGTGACCGCGCGGTCTACCCCTTTGATCGCATCCCATCGGGGTCCCCGGTGGGCATATGCCTCCATTTGAGCTTGGTTAGGTCATAGGTACATGTGGAAACAAGGATCATCACATATGATCTCAAGTTTCTCTCCGGTTCAACTCCGAGGGAGTTCCCCCCTATACATGCAGAATCTGCCTAAGTGTAGTAACCCCCTGTCCGAGAAGCCGGACACACCTGGGGGGGTAGCCTTGGATATAAAACCATCTCAAATCACTTTTGTGCATGCCATGTGGGCACACACAAGTTTTCCAGCGATTCCGACGCTCCGGTGGTCTGTAACTTGGAAAACCCTAGGGCGGGGACCCCACACATCTACCCCTATAGCTTTCTCCGTGCGAGGGTTTACCAGTGGACTTTTTTATTTAGTTTGCTTTGTTTAGGACATATGTACATGGAAACGATAGGTTGGGCATACTTTACCATAAAATAGGCTCCGTTCGAGCCATGGCGGGGTTTCCACATACGGATCCTGGATTTTACCAACTGGTAGCCCATTATGCGGAAATCGTCAACGCCGGGTACATCCAAGGTTAGCCAAACCTTACATCACACTTGTACATGTATGTTAGGGGCAGAAGCAAGTTTTCCAACAATTCTGACGCTCCGGTGATCTGTTTCTTGGGAAACCCTAGGGCGGGACCCCTAGGGTTAGGGTTTTACCAAGTGATCTGTTAGGGTTATAGTTAGGGTTAGCAATGTATGTGGAAACCCTAGGGTTAGGGTTAGAGTTAGGGTTAGGTTAGGGTTAGAGTTAGCAATGTATGTGGAAACCCTAGGGTTAGGGTTAGGGCTAGAGTTAGGGTTAGGGTTAGAGTTAGCAATGTATGTGGAAACCCTAGGGTTAGGGTTAGGGCTAGAGTTAGGGTTAGGGTTAGGGTTAGAGTTAGGGTTAGAGTTAGGGTTAGAGTTAGGGTTAGGGTTAGGGTTAGAGTTAGGGTTAGGGAAACCGTAGGGCGGGGACCCCGCGGATCTACCCATATGTACATCGATAGCAAATGTTGGGCCTAGTGGCTCCGGTTGACCCGTCTGCGAAGAGCGTCACCCGTGGGACCTACATATGCCATCTACGAATTCTTAAAAAATAGAACCATTTTTTACATAATGCATACTAGTAAATAAATAATAGAAACATAATATAAAGTAATATGAGAGAGAGAGAAAAGAAAAAATAAAAAAAAAAGTCTATATGCCGAGGGTGGCCGTCGGCATAGGGTGGCCATGCCCTATGCCGAGGGTAGCCCTCGGCGTCTGTCTGACGCCGTGAGAGGGCGGTGACGGTGCGGGTGCGAGGGGAGGTGATGGAGACCTCTACGCCGAGGGCCAGGTAGACGCCGACGGCGGCCCTCGGCGTAGGAGCCTATACGCCGACGGTACCTAGACGCCGACGATCGGCTTCCGGCGCTGCCCTGGCGAGGCCGTACGCCGACGGCCCCGATAAAATGCCCTCGGCGTAGGGTTTGGCCGTCGGCGTATAGGCCCATTCCTGTAGTGTATGTACACGGCGAAATGCTTTCCTATTTGTGCGCCTCAGTAAAAAAGAACAACCGCACTCTACATTAAGCCGTATGCAACGGATGGCTTGAAGTACATGCACATCGGTGGGTCGATCCTCATGATGGACAGTATCGCAGAAGGGACACTCCAGATCCCGTCACCACAAATCAAACCCGAAGCAACCGCGCCTGCAAATTCCTCTGACTCCTTGCGGTTCAACCTCTCCCAGACAAACAGGATGACCGTCCCGATGAACATGTCGATCGCAAAATATGCTCCGATGTAGAAGGGAATAGCCATGGCCATTGGGAGCGGGACGTATTTTGACACGCTGCCTGGAGTGACGTCCTTCAGGAGGTTGATAGCTATGGCTGCAAAAAAGAAGAAAGTGCAGATTGCTAGGCAGTGCTGGGGCAGCGCTGAGAATCCTTCTACACCCAGGATTGACATTTCACGGAAGATGACCGCGTATGGAGCTTTGAACATGCCATCAGGATTGCCAATATCGAAGGCCGCCCAGTAAAGCCAAAATGTGAGAGGAGCAATGACACAGCCTAGGGCAGTCCCAATCAACTGTGACACAAACATGGACCTTGGCGAAGAGAGGGTCAGGTAACCAGTCTTGAAGTCCTGCATGAGATCGGCAGTTGTGGATACAATGGACATCATAACACCGCAAGCTGCTAAGCCCGCAATCACACCGCCATGCTGGCCAACCCATGAGGCAAAAATGAAAAGGCCAATCTTTCCATATGTGGATGCAAGGTTCCAATCTGTCAGGCCAGTGCCATAAGAGTTGCAGAAGGCGAGTAGGGGAGCAACAACATAGGCAGAGAGGACAAGGTACCACTTAAACTGTGGGAACATCATTGGTACAGTCGCAGTTGATATTGCTGCAAGGCCCACAAAACCAGATCCTGCCAACCAAGGAGGGATATTGTCTTTTACAAATACCTCGTTGAGAAGTTTTTCCTCGGATGATAACTTAGAACTTCCATCATCTGCAACAACAGAAAGGAAAGAAGATGAGATGCATGCATGATTTATGATATATTGGTAGGTAAACCGTAAACACCATACAACAAGAACGTTACCATCCTGAACCCAGACAAGAGGGAGTCTTCCTTGCTTTGATCGTGCATTCACTATTTCCTTGATAGTAGCATAAATGATCTTAATGATGTTATAGATACCATCACCAAGTATCACGGATACAGGTATGAAAACCTGGAAGGCAGGGTAGATACAACTTAATTTTTGTTAAACATAAAATTGTTAGAGACTAGTCAATCTCTGAACAAAGAATAATAAGTAGTAATCCAACTAGATGTGCCATCGGTATGTTCACTAAGTAAACATAGAAATCTAACAATTTTATCCTTCAACTCAGTTAGTCAAGATCACAATGTCCACTTGTGAATACACATGTTGACTTCAGATACACTTGGCTAATTTATTATGGGGGGAAAACAAGCAACATTGTTTTACCAAGCATTATGATTCATGGTCTAGTGGATTGCCAGTTTACAGTATGAAACTTGAAGTTATTTCCAATCAGTAAGAAAATTTCAAGTAATAAAAGCGCCCATTATCGAAAAAATCAGTAAGAAAAAAATCTTCAATCATTATACCTTGTATCCATAGAGTCCTTTGAAATCGTTGCTTCCCAGGTCAGCTGGATACCACTCCCCAGCTTTCGTGGTTATATATGGCCAAAGAAAACCCCAAGATATAATGGCTCCAAGCAGTGTAGAGCAGTTAACATGCAGTGGATGGTCCATTTTGAAACATGGGTAATTTCATATGACATAAGTTATATCAGTCACATGACAGACATGGTCAAAGCAGCTTAGAGCCCTAAGGAGTAAGGAGACAAGAAAGGCAAGTTTCTTTCGACCTTCAAAACTAAAATGTATTCGTTCAGTGTCTTGTACGTTGAAGGAATAAAAATACATTAAGGAAAACATACGTGTTTTTAAATGCAGCAAGCCCCAGAGATGGGAAATTATCGAAGCCACAAGAATCCCCAGCACCACTGAAGAACCACTTAAACAAGTTCCAGATAAAACTAATGCTTAAATACTTCCCAAGACAGCTAACTTGTTTCCTGCAACCACAAAAACAAAATTAGTAGCGTTAAGGCTCAAGAAACTTAGAAAATCGATAAGGACATTGCAATTTAACAAGTACAAGTAGTACATGCTGCATGAATACTGTACAAACAGAGGAAATTGGTATTTTCTATCTTCAGATCCACCCTACTGCACTAATTAAACAATTCATTGCAGACACCTTTCCCAAGAATGATAAGCTTCTGAGAGAGAGGGAAAGAGCATATGGCAACATTCCTTTTCTTAATCAAATACTACCTCTGTTCCAATGAACAAGGCGTTTTTTTAAAAGTCAAATTACGTTAAGTTTTACCAAGTTATTTGAACAAAATCATTAGCATGTAGAATACAAATTGCATATCCCTGGATACATCATGAAGTATATTTTTCATATGATATCTATATTATATTATAGTTTTTGTTATATTTTTCTAAAAATTTGATCAAACATTACTTACCTTCACTTTTTTTAAAGGCCTTATTCATTGGCATGGAGAGAGTAGAATTCAACTGTCCTAAATAGATCAATAAAACCGTGTACGACCGGCGGTTTCTATTTGAGCATTACAAGGACAAAATATGATGAAATTACCTAGCGCACATTCATTTACTCACTAAAGTGCAGTCAAAATAGGCTATCATATCCCCTAACTACTTGATAGATGAAATGCATATAATGGTGTCTTAACCTCAAAAAGAAATATAATGGGCTGTCACTTGCAACTTCACGAGACTATTGTGGCAAACTATTGTTGTTCTATATAAAGAAAAGGTGTCATTGGTCTAACTCTAACATAAATACAAGAAGATTTATTTTAGATTTGTTTATAGGAACCATCGTACAGAAGACCAAGAATTGATGTACATTGAAATATAAGTATAAATTAACGAAATTAAACTATGATCCGTTTCTTACTCCGCGAGCTCGGCTCCACTAGTAGTGTGGAAGCTATTTATCAACATTGCGGTAGCAGTTCCACTGGGATAGGTGAGCTTGTAATCAATTACCATCACCTAGCAAACACAAAAAAAACATACGCTAAATTTACTAAATTCATCCAAAAACAAAAAATGTTATCAGATAAACATGACATATGCGTGGTTCCAAGACATGAGTGAGTACCTTGCGCAGCGCAACAAGACTAAACAGACCGAGGAAGCTAACAACAAACATGAAGCCGATCATCCAACCCAGTGAAGGATTCTTAACATCCTCTGCCCTGTTACCAGGATAATCAGCCCCGATAAGCTCATAAGTGTTCTGATCCATTGCAAGCATGTACGATCCGAAGCCACCTGCATGCGTGAACAGAAATGTCAGTTCATAATGTGAGCTCCATAAGAAGGGGTGAATGAGAATTCAGAAGCAAAATTTAGCAATATTCACTGCACTCCCAACTCAGGGAACGCACGTAGCATGAACCAGAGTCCCCAAAATCGGACGCGTACCGCTGAATGCGATGCCGTAGCAGGCGACGACGCAGGTCTGGATGACGGTGTTCTCCTGCCTGGTGAAAGGCTTGGAGACGATGCCGAACCTGGCGAGCGCCGCCGTCCAGGTCCGCACGAGGAAGTAGCCGAGCAGGCCCGCGGCGACGTTGAGGGAGGGGATGATCCCCACCGTGAGGTTGAGCCTGTGCGTGATGAGGCAGAAGAGCACCCCGAGGATGGCGCTCACCACTATCCCCCGCACCGTCAGCTGCTCCCGCCACGGCGGCGGCACCGTCTCCTCCGCCGTCGCCGGCGCGCCGGCGAGGAGAGGGCCATTCAGCTCCGTCGCGTCCGCCTCGGATCCCATCTTCCCGCGGACGCTAGTGTCCCTCCTCCCTCGGGTCTTATGAGTTCGTCGGCAGCTAGACTAGCTGGTTTCGTGTAGCGTAGGAGACGAGGATGACGAGGAGGCTGGGAGTGATGAGGCGGGGAGGGTGTGTATTTAAGCTCAGCTGCCAAGCTCCAAACTGCCATGCAGGCCCCATCCGTCAGTTGTGATTTGGATTCTTCATTTTTGCCATGAAGACGTTCAGAGTTAGACTTGGTCTGTGCCACGGTGGTCAGAGAAGCCGAATTTAAAAGTGAGCGCGCCGTGAATCGTGCTCGGTTTCCTACCGTGTCCCCGTCCGTAACATGCGGGTGGTGCTAGCCGGCAGCTCGCTGTCCGGTGGGGCCTTGTCGAGCTAACCGTAGCCACACAGTTCTACTGCGCCTGCGTATGTTTGCAGTTTGCTGCGCTAATCAACCGTGCAGACGCTTAGATTAAGATTTTGTGGGTCCAGATGTAAGTGTAACCACAAATATACAGTCGCTAGAACCATCAGGACGCCTGCATTATATCCCTGCGGGGCCGGGTGTAATGTTAGCCACAAATGTACTGATTTGGTGCGTTGCTAAACCTGAATCATGGGAACACAGCTGGGCTGAGTATTGGCAATTTGGCACGGCTTGGAAGAACTATGCTTAAGGCCCCGTTCGGTTTGGAGTTCCAGAAAACATAGAAACAGTGTCCTCAAACTGGTAATCCTTAAATTAATTTAAATACCGAGAAAATACGAATTTGAAGGTCCAAAACGGCTGGCGGAGATCAGTGCCCTCAAACCAACCCTCAAAACGGAATTGGTTTGAGGGCACTGATCTGCGGCCCAGCCTTCAGACCCTCAAAACAGGATTTCAACAGTTTCTTTAGAATTTCTTGCAACAGCAACAATAACAATTTACAGCACATAATAACCATTCTAGCTATCTAAAACACCAACAAATAATAGTTTCAAACACACAATAATAAGTCGACTTATTACAACAATGTTTTCTGCAAATTACAATAATAGTTCAAAGCAAATAGAACATGAATAAGTGTTCGAATCAAATGGAACACGAATCAACTAAAACAAAGGTAGATCATTGGCCATGGCCAAGCAGCTGCTAGTGGTGCTCGACCAGATCATCGCGGAGCTGGTTATGAGTGCTGGCATTTTCAATATCCCGCTATGCTTGGAGAAAAGCTTGAAGGCGATCGGGGTTCCTCTCCGCTCGAACTCGGGTACCAACATTATCATAAAAATATGGCAAATTTAACCCCCTCTCATCCTTGAGTATCATGTTGTGTAAAATGACACAACACTTCATGATGTTCACAAAGGTTTTCTTATCCCAAAACAAGTTGGGCCTCGAAAAATGGAAAATCTTGCTTGCAAAACACCGAAAGCTCTCTCAATGTCTTTGCGGGCTGCCTCTTGTGCCTTTGTGAAATTAGCTTCTTTCTTTGATAAGGGTTTTCCTTTCTTCTCTTTAATGGACTTCACAAGAGTTGCCTACTCAGGATAAATGCCATCGGCACCTGAAGCTAGTCTTGCAAATAAAGGAGACATTTGAAGCACATTGGTGTCATTGACTGTTCCCGACAACCCAAAAGCATACCAAATCCATAAGTCCTCCGATGCCACGGTCTCAAGCACAATGGTAGCATCACGGCTTTTACCGCAATACATTTCATGCCATGCCTTTGGGAAACTTTTCCATGTCCAATGCATGCAATCTAGACTACCAAGCATGCCCGGCCATCCCCTTTTTTCATTCATCTCCATCAATCTCTTTGTGTCATGCTCGTTCGGAGCTCAAAGATACCAAACACCATACAAACGGATGACCATCTTGGAAAACTTACGCACGGACTCCGTGGTTGTATCTTGGCCAATGCGAAGATAATCGTCCGTATAGTCCGCGGGTATGCCATAGGTGAGCACCCGCATTGCCGCTGATATCTTCTGAAATGCACTAAATTCCATGGTGTCGGCTGCGTTTCTATGCAAGTTGAAATAGTTTGTGTTGGCCTCGAAATCTTTCACTATTTTCACAAACAAGTCGCGGCGCATTCGGTACCTTCTACGGAAGAGGCGGGTGGATATGTTGGTGCCTCTGCAAAATAGTCTTGCATGAGTTGGTCGTGGCCGAGAGCGCGGTTCCTAGGGATGCAAGTGCGACCCATCTTCGACCCCTGCCTCCGATCAAGTAGCATCGCGCGGACCTGAAGCTCCTTCACGGCGACGAGAGCAACCTTCATATCGATGTCATCGTCTTCGAGCAGCTCTTCGATGACCGAATCATCCGAAGATGACCAACCGGAACTGTCGGACATCGAACTGTCCATGTTCGCATCAATCTAAATACCGAGACACATACAATTAATCTAACTAAAATGAACCAAAAATGAAAATACAAAAATAAAAGGTTGGAGCTTACCGTCGCGGGCGGGGTCGGAGGCTGGGAAAGCTCGTCGCAGGCGGGGTCGGAGGAGGACGGGCTCGGGGCGGGAGAGGCGGAGGTGTACGAGAGGCGGCGGGGTCGGAGGAGGACGGCCTCGGGGCGGGAGAGGCGGAGGCGGACGAGAGACGGCGGGGTCGGAGGCGGACGGGAAACGGCGAGGTTGGAGGTGGCGGCGGCAGAATCGGGGTGGCGGCGAGTCGGGGCGAGGCAGCGGGGGCCGACGGCAGGTCACGGCGGTGGGGCGAGCTCGGCGGAGGCGGCGGGCGGGGTCGACCAGAGGAGGAGGAGGCAAGGAGGAGGTTGGGGGAAATTTCAGAGGAGGAGCACGAGAGTGCATATATGGAACATGGGGGCACGTGAACCCACTTTTTGAAAAGTTCGGTTTGTGATGTCAAAACATGTTTTAAAAATTGAAACACAAAATGATTTCCCAGATGATCTCAAATATGTGCCCTGGACATGAGTTTCGTGACGAAAAAACCTTTTATTTTGTCTCGGCAAAAAAGTGAAATTTTGCAGGGCTATATAGCAGTATATATGTGACGTATTTTGTCTTTTTTAGATTCTAAAATAAAAAAGTGATTTCTCCGCGAAAACTTTCTACACACATGGAACATGCGTACGTACCCGGATATTTTTATTTCAGAATTTTTTAACATTTGGAAAATGCATTTCCAACTAGGATTTACATGCACCCAGGTTCAAACCGGACTTTTCCGGAGGAGCACGCATTGACCAAAATGAAGGGCCCTTCAATTTTGCCTCTGGACCTGCACTAGTCCAGATCGAGTGGGGAAATGAGGGTTCGGCCTTCAAAAAAATTTGAGGATTAAAAGGTCTCATGGTTCCGTTCCGTCCCTCGTTGACACACTTTTATTATGCTGACACGCGGTTGGCACCAACATTAATTTAGGTTGACCAAATGCTAAGCTAACCCGCATGTGGATATCCAATGTAGCGTTGCCACTTGTGAGGCCACAGCTGGGCACGATATTTACGTCCGGTGCCACCAACAGACTTATTTGAGGGCCACCGGGATGCTTTAAGATTAGCCACGATGGGAGTATCACAAGTAGTATCATGCATGCTGTTGGCAAAAATCTAATGTCTCATATCAATTAATGAGGTGAGAGATGAGGGTAGTACTCCCTCCGTCCCGGTTCACAGGACTCACATGAATTTGCATCGTGACCAAGCCAACAGTTTATTGGACATAAAACTCTTCTCAAATCTTACCTCTCTCCAATCAGCTGTCTCTATTTAATAGCGAATGCTAACCGACTCCATGCAAAAACGGAAACGGACCACATGAAAACTCCTTTGGTTTCGTACCGCACCCGCATGCACAGCGCGCTTAAGAAAAGGAGAAAGAGAAAGTGGGGAGTAATTAGAGAGGGTTACTACTTGTACTTAAATGCATGCATGCTTTAGTGGGATGATATTATGGGACAAATATTTTTTCAGAGTAGGCACTGTGAACCGGAACGGATGGAGTACGTAGTATCATAATATAATACCGTATCATGACACATAAACCTAGAAAACTTCATGATAAATACATCATGTACATATATTTGCATTGAGATTCTACAAAACATTAAATATGACATAAATATGATACCATATTATGAGACTATGCATTGTGGAGGTGATATCACAAACTAGTATCATGTACATGATACTAATGTATGATACTTTCCATTGTGACTAGTCTAAAGTATCGTAATTTTTACTTGCGGATTTTGAGGCTGTATTTAGTTAGTTCAAGCAATACTCCCTGCATTCTCAAATAAAGTGGATGTTTTAGGTTTAATATTTATCCATAAAAGAGTGTACTTTTCTCTTTCCTATGCTCTTTAAAAAATACTTCCTCCAATTCATAGTAGTTGACATTAATATAAATGTATCTAGGCAAATTTTAACTATAGATACATCCCTTTTAGTGGAAGTGATATGGATCAAAGGAGTAGGAAAAAACACTTTTCTCTCATCACACAAGAATCAAGACCAATAACATTTAGTTCATGGTCTTCTTATTTTTTACATGCACTTACCTCATTGAATGTGAAGAAATTAAAGAGGTGAAAGATGGCGTGTGACATTTTCTAATGCAAAATCCTTAATATGCCTTGAAAATACCCAGATATACACTCTTTCGAGGACGGAAGGAGTACAGTAAGAACCACCAATTAAATGCTGAAATACGTTACGCCTCAAAGACTGAAAGAACTAGCACCGGTTGACAGAAATTGATGCTATCTGACTGATGACGTCATAGTTAGTACAGGATGATATTGATCTACTCCAGCTATATATGGGCACAACTGTTGCTGCTATGGAGGTGCCATTGCAGCAATAGCTGCAACGAAGTATATACCCTTGTAGCACAAAGGTTTGGATTTACAGGTCAAAACTCAAGCGCAATGCTCGAAAATGATTGAGGATTGGATCAAAATAAAGTGGAGAGGTGCCCTTAATTGGCATCTGTGTTTGACTAAGATGCCACATGGGCATGTTCATCTACATGAGATGCATCTTTTAACTGTACTAGCTGAGGCTGCGGTTGCCAAGTCCAGCGAGTTTTGGAAGGCCGGTTGTATATTCAGATAGGCTGTAACCCTTCTCGACCTTTTCAGCTTCAAGGGGAAACTCTTCGAGCGTCTGAAAAAATTCAGATCAAAAGGATGCTCGACACATCAGTTGAAAAGGTCATTTAGGAGAGAAGTAATACCCTATGTGCTTGTTCGAGAACTTGGAGCGTTTCTTGAATACGCTGCCGTCTGATAAGAACTTCATCTGTTTCCCTCAGCATTTCATCAAGTAGGTTCTCTCTACACATCAGATAATCATTTTAAAATAGTTCTTTCAGATAGGAAGTAATCTCAAATTGTAAGATTGAGCTGCTCACTAGTAAGTACAAAAACCAAAGGCAACTCACCTGTATAGTTTCCGAATTAAAACGTTATGGAGCTCCCGCTTTGTGTGGTTCACCTTAAGTAAAAAATATCAGTCAAACACCGGTGTCACTAATACAGCAACTACATTGCAAGTTACATTCCAACTGCAACATTGATCAACAAGCAATTATACTTGGCTGGCACAATGAGCGTTGACTGAAGTTATTACCTCTTGGCAACAATATTTTAGTTCATGCAAGACTATGCTAACTAGGAACAGATGGAAATTGTAAGTTCTATCATGAGAAATGTTGAAGATCGTGGGTAAAATGTCTATGTTTCAGAGCATAGCAATATTATATGGGATATACATCTACAGAGGGAAATATCTATCATAACATCCACAAGTAAATGATGCATCCCAGTTTTCATTGCTATTCAACCTTCAATATTGGAGGTATGAACTTTTTTGAACTCTGACAACTGGCGCAAAGAACAACAAATAAGAGAGTCCCAAGTCAAGTAGAAATATAATGCAATACACCAATATGTAGATAGTCAACGTGGTACCTTTCACAGGGACCACTGCAACGTAGATGACAAACTTACCAGAAAGTGCATTATAGCTTTTGGAACTGCATCCTCAATACTCTTTCTGACAATGTCATAGTAAGATTTGACCAATAGCTTCACAATTGCTATCTCTGTTCTATCCTGGTCAGTCTTGTTTTCTGATGGTTTCAATGTGATGGGTGGCTGGTACAAATAAGGACGACAATTAGAGATTAAAATATTATTAAAATCGGAGGAATTCTGAATTTCAAGGCTCGCTTGTGATAGCAAATTTTACCTCTCTTAACCGAATCATAGAGTATAAGCTATTTAGGACTCGCGGTCCTGGCATGTTTGACAAACTCCCACCAACTAGAGAGTTACCCTTCTGGCCTCCACCTGCTGCACTTGTTCCTACATTTTTTATACCAGATGTCAGATGATAACCCAATAATATATCTCCTTATATAAAGCTGTGGCAATGAACACTTGGACAGAACCATTTAACATATTGTAATTTCGAGGTATTGAACACTTCAATATAATGTACTCCCTCTGTCCCTTAATATAAGACGTTATTACATCTAATATATGAGCATATTTGATGTAATAACATCTTATATTAAGGGACAAAGGGGGTAATTTGCAGGTACTAAACACTAAGGCAAGTTAGATATAAACAAAACTCATTTTTGGGCTAAAGCCAAATATGTATGAGGATGTGCCTCTAGAGTAGCTCCAAAAATGGTGCACAGGGTACAAGGAACAACGCATGTACAGAGTGCTCGACACATATCCCCAGGATTTATTTACTCCTTAAGTATGTCTAGGTTAGCCTTTCTAATCAATCTACCACTGTAACGTTGTTGAAAGGTATATAATATCCTATTCCTACCATGTGAGTACAGATTGAGAAAACCTTCACAAATCATATTGAGAAAACCATCACAAATCATATAGGCGGAACATATCAATTAGTTGAAGTTTCGTATAAAAGTACATGCATGTCATTATATCATTGCATAATAGTCAACAGTGTATATTGAGTAATGGTCAACAGTGTGTATTGGACTCTTCTGGAAAACAAACAGTGTATTGGACACTGAGTGTGTTTAGATTACTACCTCACTTAGCATAGCTACACAAGATTCATCTAACGCATTTAAGATATAACTCACAAAAGTAAGGCTCAATGTCTTGGTTGCGTGAAGGCTAAAAACGTAAAAATGCAGAATATACTTTGAGAACTCATCAAACGTATTTCGATCACTGTTTCTCGAGAGCCAGGTCAGTAAAAGTATCTACACAGATGGATGGGGCAAAATGGGTGGTCGACGACTCCACAGCAGTGACGCTCTAATGCATGCCCTAATGGATGGTGTTCAAGACAAGAAACAATCTGGATGACCACAACTCCACTAATCCAATATTGTTTCCATAGTCACTTGTTTCCCATGCTGGAGACTTGATTCACCTCTCCTCGGTCATCAAGAATTTGCAGCATGGTTGCAGGCCAAATTGCCACCAAAATGCATATATTTTTACAAAATGACTAACCTCGCCTGTCAAGGCTAGGATTTTCCATGACTTGGACCCAAACATACTCTGTGTCAATATCTGAAATGACAAGTAAAAGAGGATGGAGGTAGTGTCTCAGAAATCAGAGAGTTATAATGGAAATCCAATCTCATCACTTAGCAAAAAGTACGGATTGAAGTTCGCAACCGAAGGGTATTCACATCATATGGCTTCCAAGTGAGTAAATGCTCTTTTATAGATGTGCTACAAACCAAAGGACAGAAAATTGATGCACCTGGGCACCAGTGATCCTGTTTTTATAAAAAATAAAAAATCATATTTTTGAGTTTCAAAAAAAATTGAAAATAAATCCGTATATAGTCAATGTTGTATTCCACAAACGTGTAAAATATCAACTTGAAATACTTTATATTATGATCTACACAAAAATGATAAAAGTGTAGATCTGAGTAGTCATTTTCAAATCTCCCAAACATATCAAATTTTGTCATTTTTGTCTAGCACAAAATAAAACGAATTTTGGGTTAAGATTTTCCATGATCGTGAAATGTATCATTGACAATCCCTAAAATTATTTTCAGATTTTTTTAGTAACTTGTAAAAATATCTTTTAATTTTTTTAAAATGGCAGGAGCACTGGAGCTCGGGAGCCAAAAACACTTTCCGCAAACCAAAGGTATACAAAGGTCAATTTGGTTATGTCATACCAAAGTTCAAAACTTAATCATCAGAAGATTTCTTTTTATCTTTGTTTGGTATGAATTTGTGCCAAGCAGGATTCAAATTGCCAGCACCTGTCAGATCAGCTAGGTTTAAGGGCAGGTTATACCAGCAAGGTAGCACCAGTGACTCGTTAAATTCATGTTAAACCACTATGGGGCAAACCATGTAGGAGTTGTGCTATTTCCACCTCTGGACATTAAATGTGGCTATTTTCTTCTAAACGAAAAGTGAAAAGATGGTAGTATGAATATGGGTGGTGCATCTATGCATTGCTACTAGCAAATCCCATATATGACCAAGTCTGACTGATTCAGTCATCTGGTCTAGGGTGTAGTTTGAACGGTGTCCTGTGTGCCCAACGCCTGGCCTGGAGCTTCCTGGGAGCTGCCTAGATATTGTTTGGTTGCAGCCTGGAGAAGCCACGGAAATGATGGCCTAGATCTACCGGCACCTTAGTTAGCCTGCGCTCCTGACCCAGGTCTTTCAAGTTCAGGCCACGTGTTTCAACTGGAGGATGATCTACGATACCAGTATGCCAGCAGTAACAGTAACCAGGCAGAAAACGGGACTACCTCTTAGACAGGTTGCTCGCATAGCATACAAATAATGGTAGTATCTTACTTTATATATAATATATAATTGGTTAAAATATGAAATGAAATGAGCTGCCAGGAAAGCCTGACTCAAATGCAATATCATATGAAAAGAATCATTATGCCCTAATAAAGAATAAAAATGTCATGCCAGCCTGAAGTGGAAGAAAACAAGGAGTCAACTCAGTGTAACCAAGGACATCGTGCTTGCAGAAGATACAATTACAAAATCTCGAAAGCAGAATATATGTACAGATCAGAGCTACAAGGGTTTACCTGCATCAGTATCAGGCTGAAATCCCTGTCCAGCAAAGAAAACAAGACAGAAAATGAAGTTGTATAAAAATGTTAGTACCATCTTATAACACATCTAGAAACCAAAGTCGAACAGTAACAAGATATCATTTGAAATCTGCTAACCTGCTCAGCTGTTGCTCCTCTGGTAGCATCTCTTGCAAAAACAGCACGTGACTTTTGACCTCTTTCAGATTTGAGCTGTATATTGTTCTCAATAGAAGATTTTAACTGCATCTCAGAACTTATAGCAATACCATCCTGCAATAAAGGAAGTGGAAAAAGGATGTAATACTTTTTGTCCGGGTCAAACCAAAATCAAATGAGCTTAGCAGCTAATTATAAGTGTTCATCATGCATGTCAAGTACCATCTTATAGTGGTCTACACTTGAATTATTGGTTAAATACACATGATGAATCCTTGCTAAATCCACCAAACTTGGTGTCACAAATTGATTTATTTTTCAAGAAAACGCAAAAAGCCTTTGTGTTTCATTTCACTGAATAGATAGAAGGTTCAGAGACTCAGAGTACACTCCTCTGATTTCTTTTTCAGAGTCCTGAATTGATTTATAGCCATATAAATCTGATGGCTAATATTTACTGGCAACTTGATGTGTGAAATACACATTTCTCGTAATTTACAATATAATTTACAATATACTAGCACTGTAGCAAATGGGGAAAACATAATTTAATATAAGTACTCATTATTAAATTATTTCTTATCTTCTAAACTACTCTAAGGGGAAAAAATAGGTCATGCATTGAGCATATATAAATCATGATCTATAAAATGCAATTAGGCAGAAGTTAGTAGGGAGTTGATTAGGGGATTAACAATTCCATGATAAAATACAAGGATTCAACTTTAATTCTGAGCCGTTGATAAGAGATTTATGTGCATCTAAGATCGTACTTTTATTACTGTAGATATTGTTTGATTGTGTTATTATCTGTCGGCTAAAATTTTAATAGACGGCAAGAGCGGCTCAATGAAACGATATTAGTGCTGTGAGGGGCCTAAAATAGTGAATAGTCATAATTGACCACACTAACAAATAATCAAAGCTGTCAATTCATGTTATCTCTCTTTTTTTAGTGGTGTGATTTCGACATGTGTGGTGACACTATGTGATCCGTCAAGATTTTGACACAGAACTATTAAAGCTACGGGCGATTTGTGTATAAATTCAACAAATTCCATCCACATTGATTTCAGAGTTACCATACAATTTGAGCTGCTCCCATCAGTTGGTTGTTTTCTTCAAAAGGAGCACTTGTGGGTGACGCTTAGCATTGAATTTTTACTGACAGGTAAACTATGATTAATGGTGCTAAAAAAATAAAACTACTTTGCGGATAGCAGAGCAGTTGAACGCAAAGGTACAGCCAAGTCACACCCATTCTTCTTTATGTTATTCAGGAATAGATGCGGTAACATGAAACCTGAGGTGGAAAAGGTGGTACCTTATGAGCCGATAGTGAAGTTGGTCCTCTCAAAGGTAGACCATCGTGCTTAGCAAGTTCAACAACCTTGCTGCCTCCAACAAAGCTTGAATGTGAGGTATTTATGTAATCCATCTGTAGAAAGATTTGCATCATTGCATACAAGAAAATAGACACAAAAGATATACTCACAAGCGCATAACAAACCTAGAGGCTTGTTAACATGTATCAGGAACTCCACTATGAATTAGCAATCCATGTTCCACAAAATTCAAAACCAAATATGGGCTCAAGCTCATAGACTATAATAACCTAAACTTAGTTCTTGCTGATGACAAATGAAGTTCTCACTACAGAAAATACTAACAAAGGGAGAAAAAAAAAAGAAACACAGTTCTATGTATTCAACAGTATTTAAAACAGAATAATAAAAGCAGACCTAACCAACTTTCTATAGAACACTTAGAAAGACTGTACATAGAGGAGGGAAACCAGTAGGTTGCTGCAGCCACACCGTTAATCAACCAATTTCTTTTCAAAGCATACACAATAGTGCAACAAAGCAACTTTCAGTATGAAAGCAGCCCACTGTTTAATGGTTACTTTCAGTTGGAAACCAGGATTGAGGAAAGTAGAAGCTCCAAAAATTAGACTCCATCACCAGAGTAATCCAACTGTTACCTACTATTGGCAGATAATTGCCCATAAATCTAAACACTTACCTCCATTTCAATAATATGGGTTATCATTGTTTCTGCAGGTCGAAGACCATCTCTCAAGAAATTGCTAACTGATTCACCCATCCGCCTTTTAAGAATTGGGTATTTCTGCAGCTCACTGGTTAAGCAACCATGGCTGATCTGCATTATTCAGGATTCCTTACAAACAACTTGATCAGATATTCTAAGAAATAAAAGAGTTATGAATACATACTTTGACCAACTCATCATAGATAAACTTAGCACACTGAAGACTTGGATCAAGCAAACGGCCTATCTGCCTTCGGACAAGAATCTCAAAAGGCAACTACAATTTAACAGGAAAACACATACTTGAGCATGGATGAGTTAGGTAAAAAACATGAATTGGAATAAAAATATGTTTTTATGCAGAGAGGAGATAACAAAATTTAACAAGAAAGGATTGCATCGTCTAGACAAAATTAAACCTCTGGCAGAAACATAGCACCCTTTGGACCGCCAGAATTCTGTATGCTAGTGCGAATATCTTCATCGCTTATGTTCTTGCAAGGGTCAACTTCCTGCATATAAGAGTGTAAGTAACTAAGAAATTTGAACTGCAAGATTCATCACAAAAAAAGGGAATAATGTGAAAAGTATACCACATATTGTTATTTAAAATTATGGGAATACAAAATGTAGTTTGTAACTCCATACAGCTACATACGAAGGTAATGTTACACTGACTCAAGGTAATTGTTTCTGCCAGAAATTAAACTATTTGGCAGGAAGATTTACTCCCTCCGGTTCAAAATAATTACCCAAAAATGGATGTATCTAGACATGAAGGGACAGATCACAAGGATATTATGTGGGTAAGAATTTAGCAATGGCTGCATACAGGATTAAATTGTAACAACAAATTCGAGATAAAAAGATAGGATGCCAGGCACCAAAGAACAAAGCCATTACATAAAATTCAAACCCCTGATTTGATCTACAAAAGTAACAAAGGAAAAAAAACCTAAAACCTCTATCATTTTCAAGTAAAAGTATTCATCTCCCCTCTTTTTTAAGGGGAGAATTGCGCCCATTAAAGCCATTTTAACTCGCATAGTACTCCTAAAATATGCACCATTCAGCACACCATCGTGATCATACAATGTAAACCTGCATTGTTTGACTTTCTCTTTATTTAGATGAAGCATAACACTGAGTGGTATTTTTGCAAACTAGTTTCTGGTAGTGCTGCATGAGGAACTGGTCTGATGTGAGAGCAATTTTCTCTTTATTTAGAAATTTCATTAGCACATCAACACATAGTGAATTGTCATTAGATAGACACATGTCTGCTATGCAAACATGTAAAGGTTATTGCTTTTGCAAACCTCCAAGCTCTTGACAAAAATTGACTGAAAAATGTAGTGAATTCTTGCTCCACCAGAAAGCTGATCTGTTGACACTTTATTTTTGCCCTCCACCATTGAAGAAAAGGCTGAAAACAGGAAATTTAATATAAACATTGGAAAAACATAGCTTTGATAAAATCAAACAGGAAGCTTGAAAAGAAGACAACAGTTGCATGAAAATCACTTTGCATAAGAGGTTCTTAGTAATTATTTCTTTTTTGATCTATGCGGTCGGAAAACGTTCTCAAGTCTAAATTGCCATGTAATTCAAAGAGTCACATAAAGATAAACAGAAACAAGAAAATGTTTACTAGACAGTTAAGATAATTCAAGGATAGTAGTACTTTTTCGGTGTTCTGACATAATTACTGAATGGGACTAAAAAGGATTGTTTGCATCACTATAACAGCGTTCATAATTCTAAAAATGTTTTAAAAAACATAATTTAATACCATTGGTTTTACAACGAATGGAATTATGGAACAGGTTAATTTTCTTTACCTTCACAATATTTTCCCAATATGTTCAATAGTTTAACTCCCTGGCCAGCCTGCAAGTATCAAAGACCAGAAAGGCAGGGTTGAGAGGTAAAAAAAAATGTCACTAGGAACAAACTAAAATGTTAGTGAAATAAGAGAAGACCAGATAAATATATGCTTATTGAGAAGAACACGCATCAGGGAGCCAGATGCGATGTGTCATTTATGTGGTTCGATAAAGGATGACATAAGAGTGGTTACTCTTTGCAATGCATATAACGAACTAGAAAGTAGAAACATATGCACAGTTAATGCATCGCAGCACTACAAGACAGTTGCATGATTGCATCATAAAGCAACTATTAACAATGTATACTTATGGAGGTATCTATACGCAATTACCGTTGATTCTGCAGCATCACCATAAGCAGCATGTTCCTTTGCAACTGCTACCAACTGAGCATTTATTCGAGATTTCAAACCTGGAAGCATATCAGTAATGTGCTTTAGTAGAATCTGCAAATAAGAGCCAAGATATTAATGAGCTGCACAGATAGAATATCATTAGCAAATGTACTAATACCATTTGTGGATGAAAGGTGCCCGTAGATACTGCATTAATACATACTTCCTCAGTTCCTAATTATAAGCCACATAGTTTCTGGCACGGAAATCAAAGAATGCAATTTCGGAAAAATTAAACCATGTTTGGAGGGGATTAACCCTAGGCAATTAACATGAGCTAATAGGAAACTTTGCATAAGATAAGAAAACGTAATCAAATTTCTAAAAATATTGTACATATAATTGGCACAATGCAATACGCCTTATATTCTGGACTTTTTCTCAAAAAACTATATAGCTTATATCTAGGAACGGAGGGAGTATATGGTAGAAGTTGCAGAGTTTTCAGCAAGGCTTCCATTACAAGAAGTATTAATTTTATTGACCACGTCAGTTTTCACTAATTTACTCTCCCAGTTCCTTGCTAAAAGCCCAAACTGGAGGTTTCAACTTAATCATGAAAGCCCCATTCTTGACCCTTTATCATGCAGTAAACTGAGACTAATTCATTCTAAGATCAAATTAATCTCCGAGAAACTTTTCAAGGAAGATCGTTCAGGATATTATTGACAAATGAAGTACAGAGAGACCACCTACATAAAAAGATACAAGGGCAAAGTACAGGAATAAATATTTAACAGCAATAGGCCAATACCATATTTAACTTCTTGGCTAATTGAGGAACACCACAGCATTGTGAAAGACCGTGATAAGCCTGTTAAAACAAAAATAGAGCTAAATGCAATCAACCACAGATTTTAAGAAAATGTCCTAATTCACAATGGATGGTAATGCTGTGAGAAAAATCATAAGTTCTGGGCATACAGGTAGAGTCGAGAAAAACTTCTCCTCAAAGGCAAGTGCATCTTTAATGCTTCGGTTAAAGTTGATGTCCTGTAGGAATCATCCATTTGTTAGAAGTGATAACAAATAGTTTAGAAATTTAGGTGGTAGTATTATCATCAACTGATAAGATCCAAGTTTACATGACCAATACATACTACAAATCAAGAAATTTAGAAATATAAGAGCACATGGGTTTATTATTCACTGTTCTATTGTGGTTGCCAACATGAACCTTGCACTAGATACAAAAAAGAGAAACTGGAACTGGAAATTTAAGATGACAAACAAAATTATTAGGAATCATAGTTATGCCTAAGAATATACCTCTTGGCTGCGATTCACAATACCTACATAACCAAGCTTGAGAGGAATCACATTTCCCAGTAAAAAGTTACGAGCATCAGTTCCCCTGTCCATGATGTCCAACTATGGCCATCGAATAAAGATTTAAATAGCAATCATTAAGTAAGCTAAGAATTTTGCAGTTCGTGTAAAGCACATTAATACCTTGGTGATAACACCAATTGTCCTCGATCCTGTCACAAATAGAGCAAACGGTTAAGGTTTACACTTCATACTTACTTTCCACCACAAGGAAATTCACAATCAATTCTTTAATAGAGTTGCTTAAGTACCATCAGGATCACCAAGCCTTGCCAGTTGAAGCGCATCAGAATTAGCTAAATCTGCATTTGCGGGTGAGACAGCCAAGATAATGCAGCTTGGATGCTTAATGTATTGCATGATCATTGTTCTTATTCTTGACTCAATATCACTAGGCTGATCTCCAACTGGAACCCTAGTTATTCCAGGGAGGTCAACCAAGGTGATGTCAATGACATTCGGTGAAAAGATTTTAAGACGGATCTGTTTCTCGGAAACCCCTTTGTTACCTCCAGCTTCTTTGTCAGTTTCCGACTGAAAGTAGTCAATATTTCATCTCGTGAGAACATTATGAAGGTATTGAATTAGTGAATAATAGAATATCATCATATATAATTTGAGAGATTCTACAAATGAAAAGGCTAGAATATAACTGAATACGAGTAAACGAAAAAATCAGTGTCACATAGTTCAGAAGTACATGCTGAGTTGCAGATAAAATGACATATAAACCAATCAAGTTGGGATATGAAACCCAACAGAAATAAAAGGAAACCAAAACAAGAAGGAGAAGGAAAAGGAAAAAAGAGAGTGAACTAAGATTCCGGCACAATAAACCAAATATGCCTCCGTTCCAAAATATGTGACATTCTAGCAAGTGTGTGATCAAACCTCTTAACCTTAATTGCTAGAAACTACTTGTACTTGTTAGACATAAAACATACCTTCATATTTGTCATGAAATATAATATCACAATATATACTTACTATTTTTTTACTGCATATTTGTACAAATATTTATAATCAGACTTGCTCACTGGAGGCTGTGCAGAATCTAAAATATAATGTGTTTCCAAAGCACAGTGTAAACACTCAACAGATTAATGATCATGTAGGATAAGGGGGAAGTGCATCAACCACACTATGAAGAAGGTTACATGCTCGCTGAACAGCTGATCAAGCACATATCTCTGAAGTACCAACCACCAAGTGTGCAACTTCACAAGACCCGCCAAGATAGGATAGGCATGTAAGCACATGACAAACTCTCCTAAGTGTTCCATAAAGGCAGCATTTCTGAATTTCAAGAATATACTTATAGCATATATGAGTCTCTCACATGCTAATCAGCTAATGTCTAATTGGCTTCAGCATTTGAGCATATACTATAGCTAACAAGCACCAGTAAGTAAATTGAGCAACTGACTGCTAGTAAACAAGCAAATCAAGTCTGATGTTCCGGAACTGCACAATAATATCTAGGTTACTTGCATCTTGCAAAGTGGTTCCTTGAGATGGAAAAAAGGAACAAAAACTACCTTCAAACTTTGACCTGATTGTGATCTTCCCACCATACAGGAATAATTACATGCTCAGCGCAAGGTCCATAGAAAATGCTAAAAGTGCATGATTCACGTTATGTGCTACCAAGTTTAAGGAACAGTTATTTTTGACAAAATAAACTAGTGCCAAGATAAACATTAACTGACTAAAATGTAGCCCACGATATTGGTCAATGCTAGGGCAGAGGTAACACGCTAAGCTAGCACACTCGTTTGCTCCGTCCAGAAATTATACAAACTGCAAAATGCCTATAACCCTTACACGAATTACAATCCCTGTTTAAGTCGTGGAATCAGCAAATAGAAATTGCCTGCACAGTACGAGCAGCAAACAAGCAAAGGTACAGAAATCACTAAAACTGAAGCACAGTTTCTAAGTTTCCAGCACCAGCATTACAGCAAACATATAGCCTACACTCGGAAAACAAGCCTGAGACCGAGACACTCGTTTCAAGCCCCCAGCAAAATCAAACGTATCGCCTGCACGCACCAAACAAGCAAAATCTACAGCAATCGCAGAGAAACTGACCTGGATCTCGCGCTTGATGTGCTCGAAATCGTGGAATCGGCGGCCGGGGGCGTGGAGGAACTCGCCCCACTCCTCGGGGGCCGAGTGGCGCACGAGCTGGAGCACGAGGGGCCGGCGGGTGCAGATTTCGGGGCCCCTCGGGAGGAAGTCGCGGCCGACGAGCGCCTCCAGCACACTGGACTTGCCGCTGCTCTGCCCGCCGATGGCCGCCACCTGTGGCAGCTCCACGCCGGCGGCGGAGTCGCCGTCTAACCGCGCCATGATGTCCTGCAGCCTATTGACGAGCGGGATCACCGCCTGCCCCACCGTCGCCGGGTGCGCCGCCTCAGCGGCCGCAACCGAGTCCGCCATCGCCGCCGACAGCCTTGGGTTTTGGGAGACGAGAGGAAACTCGTAGGGCTTTTTTCCTCTCTTTTCTCCTTGGCTGGGTTTTGGATGTGTCTTTCGTGTGAGATACCTGTCCTGACCTGGATTTTGCTTTTTCCAAATTTTGATTCGCGAGGAAAATTTCATGATATGGTTTTTCTAGCACTAATATGGAACCTCGGGAGGGAGTTTTTTTAGTTTTTTTTTCACATAACAAAGTGTCGTCTCATAAAACATGTTGAATGTTAAAATTTAGATGTACCTATTACTATTTGATATCTAGATACATCTAAATTTTTATAAACCTTTGAGGGAGTATTTAATTACCTACTCCTTTGGCTCCATAAAAGATGTCTTAGATTTAAACAATGTTCAAAAAAGCGGGTGCTTAGTTGAGCTTAAGAGCGTAAACTTAGGTATTAAACACGATTAAGCGGTGTGAGTAAGCGTTGAGCGTCGCTTACGCACGCAGAAGCGAGGCGAAGCGGAGAAAAGCGGCTCGCTACGCGTCCATGGTCAGCCGACGGTGATCGAAAAACTAGGGTGGTAGGTGGGAGGGAAAACAGCCAGATAAGATTCCCTAACACCTTTCCCCACACCCGAGAGAGATGGAAGGGGATAGAGGCGGCGCACATCTTCGTTGTTGGTGAAGCCTCTCCTCTACCGCCCTCCAGGTCTTCCTCTAGGCCTCTGGACATCGACTCTGCTCCTCCAAGCAACCTTTGTGCCCCTTTCGTCCCCTCTCTGGCCCGGCACCCAAAGTTATTGAGCCCCAGATCGAGCTCGACCTACTCGACATTGGCCGCCACCCGTCGCACATCAGGTATTCCCTAACCCCCATTCTTTTAGCTTTTCTCAACTTGATTTGGGTTGTTGTTGCCGGTTGTCGTTGTGCTTGCGCGCGTGTGTGTTGCTACCGTTGCTAATGGGTTGTTGTTGTTAGGCTAAGTTAGATTACAATATGAGTAGGTACTACATAGATGAGAATATGAAATTTGTTGTTGGTACTGCCTACTTCTTAAGTTAGTTTTTACTTGTTATCTTAGTTGATGATGAGTGTTGCATGCCTTTTGTTGCACTAGTTTGTGTGCTTTGCACTTTCCTATTGCTAGTGCTAAGAAATTGTTGCGATCTTGTAGGTATTGTATAATGGACATTGATGTTGATCCGGCTTCAGATGGTGACATGGGTTATGCCATATCGGATCTTCAACATTGGCGTCTCTGGTATAAAGCCCATGAAGGAATAGGGGAAAGCCCACAAAGAAATCTAGATGAAGCCGAAGATATTACGTTATGTGAATTAGGAAAGCTAGGCCCATATCGGGTGAACCGACCTATGATGTAACTCGACCTCGAGGTGGACTCTGAGACCTAGCCCGCTATATAAGGGCTAGGAGGAGTCACCGAGGGGAGACAGATTCAACCAGACGATACACCCTATAACCCTAGCTTCATATAATACAATCTCGGCGAGAGCTTTTGATCATACTTTTTGTCGACGGCCTAGTTTGGCTGACCGGTTTGTTGGTTCGCCAGTGTCCTCCTTCCTATAAACCCAAGTCCATCATCATGGGCATTGACAAGGTTGACCCTTTGTCAGATGGGTCAGTGCCTAAGGTGCCATGGGCATTGATTGGTAACTAAAGCGATGTTGGTTGGAAGTATGGTAAATATTGTCATCCAAACAACAAGAGTAAGGTGAAATGTGATTTGTAGACATATTTGCACCAACGGCATCTACCATTCCAAAAACACAATATACGGGTGGACAATGTTCTATCCTTGTATGCAAGAAATCTACACATGAAGCTAGGTGTGATGATCCAGCGTACCACTGCATGGTGTAGTACACAAGTCGTTGACATAACACAAGTGAAACACCGTTCCACTCATATTACATCTCTCAGAGTGGTACAACAGAAACATATGCGAGTCCAAGGTATGCCTATAGAAGTACACACGAGCTGTTTACATAAGATCAACACAACCTCATACTTTACAGTGAGGTAAAACTTCAAATAAAGCTCCAGAAGAACGACTCGTAGTCTATCTAATTGCTAATCCAAGTTTAGGAGCTACTTGGCTTGCTATAGAAATCTAGCTACTTAGGTGCTAGGATTAGGGAAAGGTTCCCTTCTATTACTAGTCTAGGTTTCCATTATAGCTGATGCAGAAATTGACTCCATTGACTTCTTTGACTGGATTCTTCATCTTGTTGCAGTTGACTTCTTTGTCTTCGAGTTCCACGGTAGTTTCTCCTTCGGTGCCTTGATCTAAGAAGAGGGTTCAAATGGGATAGAATGAGTACGAGCGTACTCAGCAAGTTCATATTAGGAAATATGTGTATCATGCACTAGCTACAGCCATAGACCAGAAAGTCATAGGCCAATGCAAGTTTTCATAATCATTTCTTCAAAAGGTTGCTTTTATTCAGAAGAACTATGTCCGTCAGCCTTCACCGGTTTACTAGAACTTCATGGAGTTCCTTTCCTAGGCGTTCATTCCAAACCCGGAACAGGGAGTGACAGGTCACGATTCATTACACTCTGCAGAGGTGTGTTGCTTTACCCATAAGAGATCTTAACCTTGGTGCCAACCGAGTCTAGTTCTCGTCCACACTTCCTTTGGTGTGAGGCCCGGTATAAGGTCATAGCCAATCATATTCCTCCGCTACCTCATACACCCACCCGTTGTTGCAAACTCCGACCCTGGGTCCTCGTCGGTCCACTTACACCACTTAGGGATGGACCCCGACCACGACAACAGTTCAGGTCTCTACCATGAACTCCTTCGCCGAGAGATGCAACCCATCATAGACCGCAATACCGTGGGGACTTAGGGCTTCCCCAGCCTGCCGCTTGATCCTCGGGCGACAAGTGCCTACGGTCTCTACCGTGGGGACTTAGGGATTCCCCAGCCTGCCGCTTGCCCCTTTGGAATACAAGTGCCTACGGTAAAGCGCATCCGTTGATATACAAGAGGTGGAAATACAATTGACTATTCCGTCCCACTCCAGATCTTATGGTTAACACGGGTATTACGGCACAAGAATCACTGGACGACATTTGTTGTTTAATCCTAGATGGATATAAACCCTTGCAATGGAACCTCCACCATATCAACACATACCATGGTTCCATTGCCCACCACATAGTCATATTCATAGTTATGAAAATAGTACTTTTGCTTTTTATGCAAGAGTGATAAGTATAGTACTTTGCAAGTAATTTGGTAAAAATACTCAAATGACATGAGCAAGCGATGAACTTGCCTTTCTTGACTGCAAGATTATGCAGGCAAAAGCTTCGATACGTGAGAACTCCAAATGCTGAAATACCATCATCGTCCGGTAAGGACAATGTTTAAAGAACTGGCAAAGATGCTATAATGCATAGTATGAGATGCAATCATCCCGAGCGTAATCTAACCTCGATGATTTAGGATGTATGAGTTGTAAATATTTCTTTAGGGTTGGTTGCACTTTTAGAATGGTTCTCAAACAAGGTTCTTATTAGGGTTTGGTTATATTAGCATCATAACCAAGTGATATAAGACATAATAACAATCTTACACATAAAGAATAGTGGTGGAATAATATGTAAAGAACAGTTGTAAATTTTAAGTTCTACAGAACATGGTTGATGATTACTTCTACTATACTTCAAAAGAATAACTTTTGAAGAACATGTTGTTTAAGAAATATTTAGTATTTCAAAGAAGGATTAGGGCTTCTAAGGTTTGATTGACATTTGTACTTCAAAAGAATAACTGTTGAAGAACAGGTTAATAAGAACAAGAACTACTTTAAATAGGAGCTAAGTGCTATTAGGGTTTACTAATAGGGCTAGTTGGTGCTTAAGTAGAAGTGATCTACATGTAGTAAGTATTAGTAGGTTTATTACTATGGTTTCTCCTAAGCATCATATCAAAGGATGGTTATCAAGTTGTTGCTATGAGTTAGGGTTTACTATGACTTCATATTTGCTTTACCAAATAATCTCTAATAGTTTCTAAGCTAAGTGGCTTATCATTTTCTAAGTAGGGTGTAGTTGAATAGGAGCATGTGTTGTGAAGTATTACACAAGGTTGATACTAGGGTTCATAATTATAGTTCTACTAAATTATGATGATTAAGGTTGATCCTAATGGTGTGGTATAATGGAGTGGTGTCAATGGTACTAATCCAATTAACAAGTTAGGGTTTATACCTAGGTGACCAGTGGATTATACCAGGTTTATTCAAAAATGAAGACCTAACATGACAAGTTCATGTGAATTGGTTTTATGTTGGTGGATCGTGAACATGCATTCATTGGTTACCTATCAAGGTTTTACATGTAGAGTTGAGGTGGCTATGATCACATGGGCTAAACCCCTAGGGTTTTAGGTTTGCAACTACTATGGATGAACACATGGAATAATGAGATCAAGGTTCTTATTCAAATTGAAACTAGGGTTTCTAAATTATGGTACAACTCCTAAAATGATGGTTGGACATATAGGTGTGGTAACTAATTACTTTGAATCAAAATTAGGAATGGTTTGGCATTTTATTAATTTTCACAAGATTTAATAATTAGAGCAACTCCTATTTAGGTTTTAATTAAGAATCAGGGTTTAATAATTGTTATTAGGTTTTAAAATATTTAATTTGTTAACTTAAGCATGTTTAAGTAAATAAGTTTTGAATTACCAGAATAATATTGGCTTATAATATTTTCTTGAGTTATTACTATGTAAAGAAAATAGTAATTTAGAATTTTCAAATTAGGGTTTATGAATTACCACTAATAATTAAGTTAATGCAACTATGATAAAGAAAATTAATATTAACATTTTATTTAGTTACTGAATAGTTAAATTTAATTTTGGAACTTAATTATTTATTGAATTCAATTTGTATTTTAAATAAATGAAAAGGCATAATTAAAGAAGTTAAAAATAAATGGATTTTTATTTTGTCACACATTTTTGTTTTATATTTTATTTGAATAGAGTTTATTTTTGTGAGCATTTTGATATATTATTTATATTTTTCTGAGTTGAAATGAAATTTCTATGATTTTGCAAAGTTTCAACTATTTACTGGATTTTGAAATAAAAGCAGAAACACTAAATGTACCCGGTCTAGTACTACTCAAGTGACTGACTAGTGGGCCAGAAGCCAGGTCAGCAGTCACGATGGCTTGACCAAGTCAAAAGTGCTGCAGGGCCCCACGTCCACGTCATCTCGCCGGAGAGAGCGCCGGCGAGCGACGGCGACGAGGCTATGATACGTCTCCGACGTATCGATAATTTCTTATGTTCCATGCCACATTATTGATGTTATCTACATGTTTTATGCACACTTTATGTCATATTCGTGCATTTTCTGGAACTAACCTATTAACAAGATGCCGAAGTGCCGATTCTTGTTTCTGCTGTTTTTGGTTTCAGAAATCCTAGTAAGGAAATATTCTCGGAATTGGACGAAATCAAAGCCCAGGGGCCTATTTTCTCACGAAGCTTCCAGAAGTCCGAAGGAGAGACGAAGAGGGGCCACGGAGGGGCCACACCCTAGGGCGGCGCGGCCCCCCCTTGGCCGCGCGGCCCTGTGGTGTGGGGCCCCCGTGCCGCCTCTTGACCTGCCCTTTCGCCTATAAAAAGTCTCCGTGACGAAA
Source organism: Lolium perenne (assembly GCF_019359855.2). Classification (NCBI taxonomy): domain Eukaryota; kingdom Viridiplantae; phylum Streptophyta; class Magnoliopsida; order Poales; family Poaceae; genus Lolium; species Lolium perenne. The sequence goes on from NC_067245.2 coordinate 198,139,830, forward strand.
CCCCGATCTGAGAACCACGATACGGAAAACCTTCCGGAGACGCCGCCGCCGCCGATCCCATCTCGGGGATCCAGAGATCGCCTCGCACCTGCCGGAGAGGGGAATCATCTCCGGAGGACTCTACGCCGCCATGGTCGCCTCCGGTGTGATGTGTGAGTAGTCTACCCCTGGACTATGGGTCCATAGCAGTAGCTAGATGGTTGTCTTCTCCCCATTGTGCTATCATTGTCGGATCTTGTGAGCTGCCTAACATGATCAAGATCATCTATCTGTAATTCTATATGTTGCGTTTGTTGGGATCCGATGAATAGAGAATACTTGTTATGTTGATTATCAAAGTTATACTTATGTGTTGTTTATGATCTTGCATGCTCTCCGTTACTAGTAGATGCTCTGGCCAAGTAGATGCTTGTAACTCCAAGAGGGAGTACTTATGCTCGATAGTGGGTTCATGCCTGCATTGACACCTGGGACAGTGACAGAAAGTTCTAAGGTTGGGTTGTCTTTGTTGCCACTAGGGATAAAACATTGATGCTATGTCTAAGGATGTAGTTGTTGATTACATTACGCACCATACTTAATGCAATTGTCTGTTGTTAGCAACTTAATACCGGAAGGGGTTCGGATGATAACCTGAAGGTGGACTTTTCAGGCATAGATGCAGTTGGATGGCGGTCTATGTACTTTGTCGTAATGCCCAATTAAATCTCACTATACTCATCATGATATGTATGTGCATGGTCATGCTCTCTTTATTTGTCAATTGCCCAACTGTAATTTGTTCACCCAACATGCTGTTCGTCTTATGGGAGAGACACCTCTAGTGAACTGTGGACCCCGGTCCAATTCTCTTTACTGAAATACAATCTACTGCAATACTTGTTCTACTGTTTTCTGCAAACAATCATCTTCCACACAATACGGTTAACTCTTTGTTACAGCAAGCCGGTGAGATTGACAACCTCACTATTTCGTTGGGGCAAAGTACTTTGGTTGTGTTGTGCAGGTTCCACGTTGGCGCCGGAATCCCTGGTGTTGCGCCGCACTACATCTCGCCGCCATCAACCTTCAACGTGCTTCTTGGCTCCTCCTGGTTCGATAAACCTTGGTTTCTTTCTGAGGGAAAACTTGCTGCTGTGCGCATCATACCTTCCTCTTGGGGTTGCCCAACGAACGTGTGAAATACACGCCATCAAGCTCTTTTTCCGGCGCCGTTAAGTGAGATCAAGACACGCTGCAAGGGGAGTCTCCACTTCTCAATCTCTTTACTTTGTTTTTGTCTTGCTTAGTTTTATTTACTATTTTGTTTGCTGCACTAAATCAAAATACAAAAAAATTAGTTGCTAGCTTTACTTTACTTGCTATCTTGTTTGCTATATCAAAAACACAAAAAAATTAGTTTACTTGCATTTACTTTATCTAGTTTACTTTATTTATTACTACTAAAATGAGTAACCCTGAAGTTGAAGTTCGTACATTTAAACAACGAGGGGGAGAATGTTTGAGAGATGCTTGGTATAGAATTAGTGATGCCCATAATAGGTGCACTAAGAAACACTCCACCATTATTTTGCTCAGGAATTTTTATGTTGGTATCTCTAGCTGGAATAGATATGTTCTTGATAGTCTCGCAAAAGGTGACTTCCTAAGTACCCCTGCATTAGAAGCTAGTTGCATTATTGAGAGTTTATTTGGAATACCCCCTGTTGATAAAGTTAAAACTGAAATCTCTCTTGAAGATGTTATGAAAAAATTGGAAACCATAGAGAAAAAATTTCCAAGTATTGAAGCTAAATTGGAAATATTACTTGATAAAACTGATGAACTTGATAAATCCTTAGGAGGAATTGATGAAAGAATTAGTGTCCTAGGAACTAATGCTATCCATGATGATCAAATCAATAGGATTGACGAACTTGAAAAAGCTATGGGAACCTTGGGTTCAACATTTTCTTCTCTTAAATATAAGGAGAAAGCTTATGTGGGTAAGGAGCAAAAGTTTATGTATGTCTCTAAAGTGCCTAGACCAAAGAAGTATTATTATAGGCCTAAAATTGACAAAGCCCTTAGCACCACTATGGATGGGGGAGCTCATGATAACGATGCACCATCTCTTGATAATACTTGATACACACTTTCTGCGCCTAGCTGAAAGGCGTTAAAGAAAAGCGCTTATGGGAGACAACCCATGTTTTTACCTACAGTACTTTGTTTTTATTTTGTGTCTTGGAAGTTGTTTACTACTGTAGCAACCTCTCCTTATCTTAGTTTTGTGTTTTGTTGTGCCAAGTTAAGCCGTTGATAGAAAAGTAAGTACTAGATTTGGATTACTGCACAGTTCCAGATTTCTTTGCTGTCACGAATCTGGGTCCACCTCCCTGTAGGTAGCTCAGAAAATTAAGCCAAGTTACGTGCATGATCCTCAGATATGTACGCAACTTTCATTCAATTTGAGCATTTTCATCTGAGCAAGTCTGGTGCCATTTTAAAATTCGTCAATACGAACTGTTCTGTTTTGACAGATTCTGCCTTTTATTTCGCATTGCCTCTTTCGCTATGTTGGATGAATTTCTTTGATCCACTAATGTCCAGTAGCATTATGCAATGTCCAGAAGTGTTAAGAATGATTGTGTCACCTCTGAATATGTCAATTTATATTGTGCACTAACCCTCTAATGAGTTGTTTCGAGTTTGGTGTGGAGGAAGTTTTCAAGGATCAAGAGAGGAGTATGATGCAACATGATCAAGGAGAGTGAAAGCTCTAAGCTTGGGGATGCACCCGGTGGTTCACCCCTGCATATATCAAGAAGACTCAAGCGTCTAAGCTTGGGGATGCCCAAGGCATCCCCTTCTTCATCGACAACATTATCAGGTTCCTCCCCTGAAACTATATTTTTATTCCATCACATCTTATGTGCTTTTTCTTGGAGCGTCGGTTTGTTTTTTGTTTTTGTTTTGTTTGAATAAAATGGATCCTAGAATTCACTTTATGGGAGAGAGACACGCTCCGCTGTAGCATATGGACAAGTATGTCCTTGGTTTCTACTCATAGTATTCATGGCAAAGTTTCTCCTTCGTTAAATTGTTATATGGTTGGAATTGGAAAATGATACATGTAGTAATTGCTATAAACGTTTTGGGTAATGTGATACTTGGCAATTGTTGTGCTCATGTTTAAGCTCTTGCATCATATGCTTTGCACCCATTAATGAAGAAATACATAGAGCATGCTAAAATTTGGTTTGCATATTTGGTTTCTCTAAGGTCTAGATAATTTCTAGTATTGAGTTTGAACAACAAGGAAGACGGTGTAGAGTCTTATAATGTTTTCAATATGTCTTTTATGTGAGTTTTGCTGCACCGGTTCATCCTTGTGTTTGTTTCAAATAAGCCTTGCTAGCCTAAACCTTGTATCGAGAGGGAATACTTCTCATGCATCCAAAATTCTTGAGCCAACCACTATGCCATTTGTGTCCACCATACCTACCTATACTACATGGTATTTTCCGCCATTCCAAAGTAAATTGCTTGAGTGCTACCTTTAAAATTCCATCATTCACCTTTGCAATATATAGCTCATGGGACAAATAGCTTAAAAACTATTGTGGTATTGAATATGTAATTATGCACTTTATCTCTTATTAAGTTGCTTGTTGTGCGATAACCATGCTTACTGGGGACGCCATCAACTGTTCATTGTTGAATTTCATGTGAGTTGCTATGCATGTTCGTCTTGTCTGAAGTAAGGGCGATCTACACTGAGTTGAATGGTTTGAGCATGCATATTGTGAGAGAAGAACATTGGGCCGCTAACTAAAGCCATGATCCATGGTGGAAGTTTCAGTTTTGGACAAACATCCTCAAATCTCTAATGAGAAAAGAATTAATTGTTGTTGAATGCTTAAAGCATTAAAAGAGGAGTCCATTATCTGTTGTCTATGTTGTCCCGGTATGGATGTCTAAGTTGAGAATAATCAAAAGCAAGAAATCCAAATGCGAGCTTTCTCCTTAGACCTTTGTACAGGTGGCATAGAGGTACCCCTTTCTGATACTTGGTTAAAGCATATGTATTGCGGTGATAATCCAGGTAGTCCAAGCTAATTAGGACAAGGTGCGGGCACTATTGGTACACTATGCATGAGGCTTGCAACTTATAAGATATAATTTACATGATGCATATGCTTTATTACTACCGTTGACAAAATTGTTTCATGTTTTCAAAATCAAAGCTCTAGCACAAATATAGCAATCGATGCTTTTCCTCTATGAGGACCATTCTTTTACTTTCAATGTTGAGTCAGTTCACCTATTTCTCTCCACCTCAAGAAGCAAACACTTGTGTGAACTATGCATTGATTCCTACATACTTGCTTATTGCACTTATTATATTACTCTATGTTGACAATATCCATGAGATATACATGTTACAAGTTGAAAGCAACCGCTGAAACTTAATCTTCTTTTGTGTTGTTTCAATACCTTTACTTTGAATTATTGCTTTATGAGTTAACTCTTATGCAAGACTTATTGATGCTTGTCTTGAAGTGCTATTCATGAAAAGTCTTTGCTGTATGATTCACTTGTTTACTCATGTCATATACATTGTTTTGATCGCTGCATTCACTACATATGCTTTACAAATAGTATGATCAAGATTATGATGGCATGTCACTCCAGAAATTATCTGTGTTATCGTTTTACACCTCGGGACGAGCAGAACTAAGCTTGGGGATGCTGATACGTCTCCGACGTATCGATAATTTCTTATGTTCCATGCCACATTATTGATGTTATCTACATGTTTTATGCACACTTTATGTCATATTCGTGCATTTTACGGAACTAACCTATTAACAAGATGCCGAAGTGCCGATTCTTTGTTTTTACTGTTGTTTTTGGTTTCAGAAATCCTAGTAAGGAAATATTCTCGGAATTGGACGAAATCAAAGCCCGGGGGCCTATTTTCTCACGAAGCTTCCGAAGTCCGAAGGAGAGACGAAGAGGGGCCACGGAGGGGCCACACCCTAGGCGGCGCGGCCCCCCTTGGTCGCGCGGCCACGTGGTGTGGGGCCCCGTGCCGCCTCTTGACCTGCCCTTTCGCCTATAAAAAGTCTCCGTGACGAAAACCCCGCATCGAGAACCACGATACGGAAAACCTTCCGCAGACGCCGCCGCCGCCGATCCCATCTCGGGGGATCCAGAGATCGCCTCCGGCACCCTGCCGGAGAGGGGAATCATCTCCGGGAGGACTCTACGCCGCCATGGTCGCCTCCGGTGTGATGTGTGAGTAGTCTACCCCTGGACTATGGGTCCATAGCGGTAGCTAGATGGTTGTCTTCTCCCCATTGTGCTATCATTGTCGGATCTTGTGAGCTGCCTAACATGATCAAGATCATCTATCTGTAATTCTATATGTTGCGTTTGTTGGGATCCGATGAATAGAGAATACTTGTTATGTTGATTATCAAAGTTATACTTATGTGTTGTTTATGATCTTGCATGCTCTCCGTTACTAGTAGATGCTCTGGCCAAGTAGATGCTTGTAACTCCAAGAGGGAGTACTTATGCTCGATAGTGGGTTCATGCCTGCATTGACACAGGACGATGTGACAGAAAGTTCTAAGGTTGTGTTGTGCTGTTGCCACTAGGGATAAAACATTGATGCTATGTCTAAGGATGTAGTTGTTGATTACATTACGCACCATACTTAATGCAATTGTCTGTTGTTAGCAACTTAATACCGGAAGGGGTTCGGATGATAACCTGAAGGTGGACTTTTCAGGCATAGATGCAGTTGGATGGCGGTCTATGTACTTTGTCGTAATGCCCAATTAAATCTCACTATACTCATCATGATATGTATGTGCATGGTCATGCTCTCTTTATTTGTCAATTGCCCAACTGTAATTTGTTCACCCAACATGTTGTTCGTCTTATGGGAGAGACACCTCTAGTGAACTGTGGACCCCGGTCCAATTCTCTTTACTGAAATACAATCTACTGCAATACTTGTTCTACTGTTTTCTGCAAACAATCATCTTCCACACAATACGGTTAACTCTTTGTTACAGCAAGCCGGTGAGATTGACAACCTCACTATTTCGTTGGGGCAAAGTACTTTGGTTGTGTTGTGCAGGTTCCACGTTGGCGCCGGAATCCCTGGTGTTGCGCCGCACTACATCTCGCCGCCATCAACCTTCAACGTGCTTCTTGGCTCCTCCTGGTTCGATAAACCTTGGTTTCTTTCTGAGGGAAAACTTGCTGCTGTGCGCATCATACCTTCCTCTTGGGGTTGCCCAACGAACGTGTGAAATACACGCCATCAGGCTACAGGATACCTGAGACGCTGTTTTTACGTGCGTTAGAACCAGGACTCGACGCTGAGCAAACTAGCAACAACGCCACCACCTGGAGGTCACCGGAGTTGCTCCGGCGAGCTCATCTGCGGCGGCGCGGTTCGGCCAAAACGCAAAACGAAGCTAGGATGCGAGCTAGGAAGCGAGAGTTGGTCCAACAGACGCGCAAACTCACCCTGAACATGCTGGTGTGGTCGATGGCGTCGATGACCGACGGAGACGACGACGATTGAGCATTTTCCGGCGAACCCGAGTGAAAGGGAACGGTGAAATCCGCCTGGCTCCGAGCTCCCCTCGATGCCTGATTGCTCCCAGATGATCTACGCACCGAGGCGCACCTCCTCGGCCATCAATCGAACGCCGGGGTGGTCTTAATCGGCGGCTAGCCGGAGAACAGCCGCAGGTGATTCTTGTTGATTGCGAGAGATAGAGGGATGGAGAAAGCCAGAGAGTTAGCGGCGAAGCATTAGGGTTTCCTGGCGAAGCTCTGTGCATATTTATAGGGCAAATGGTGGTCGGCAACGCCGACTCGACGTCGGAGATGGTCGGGATGCACAGCGAGGTTGGCGCTTGTTCTGAGCGCGAATCTTGATGGCTTTGGATAGGCTCGGACGTGAACGAGCTTGGGGGTGCCTCAGAGATGATCTCTGGCGTCCGGGCGCATCTCTATCCGCAGCGAGGACGTGGCCGAGCTCCACCGTCGCGTTGTCGACCACGGGGAAGACGACGACCTCGCTTTTCTTCTGTGTAACACGAACACGTACGTGGGCTGGATTTGGTTTGTGGGCTGGGCTGAAACTTGGGCTGCTGCTGGACTTCGCGTGAGCTGCGGTGCTGGGCTGCAACGAAGAGGTAAGCCTGGTAAGCCCCTCTCTCTCTCTTATTCTTTTTCTATTTTCTGTTTTGATATTTCTATTTGAATTCCAATTTGAATTCTGTTTTGTTTTACATGTTCTTAAATATTTGAACATTAGTATAATTTGATAATTATGCTTACTGCATTATGTTGTTGTTTAAACAAGTATTGCAATCTTGGTTATAGTTTGTGAGATTTGAGTAGAGTAGAAATAGGTTTAAGTATTTACCTCAATTCTCTTTTATTTAGAAACCAAATTTATTTAAATGGTTTGGAATTTGATAACATGTGTATGGTGAGCATATTACTAACTTTTTACTAGGGTGCTTAACAATATTGATGGTTCACATGCATTTTATTATGGCTAGTAATTAAAGTAAATGGTAATAAGGATGGATTGGATCATGATTTTATGTGGAGAATTATTCCTAAGGTTTTAAGAAGATGGCTAAGAAAATTCTATAATCACTAATCTGGTTGTAGTAAACTTTAGTTTGAACTAATTCAGATGGATCCTATGTTTATAATTAGCAATGCATTTTCTAATGATGGTTTAATTTATAGAACACTACTTCATTTGGTCTACTAGGATGGAAGAGTAGGGTTTAATATTTTCTGTGAAGTGATTCCTAGGTGAAAGGTTTAGGGTTTAGGTGATGCTTCACTAATTGAAGTATAAAATAGGCATGAGGCATGGCAGGGTTCTTATTATAATCCAAATTAATCCATGGGTTGGAATTCAAATGTAGTTTAGGGTTTAAGTAGTGATCACCAATGTGATACACAACTAGGATTAGAATATGAGCATAAGCTGTGGTTATGTTTCACTAATGGAACATGGCTCTCATCTACAAAATTAAAGGTTGGTTTAAACAACTAAGATTTAATACTACTCTAAAATTCTCTAGGATAGACATGGCTATGGTTAGCATCTATAATCTCTCTCACTTCTAAATGTCTTGTAATAGCCTAAGATCCTACTCAAGATATGATGATATGATCCTCTAAATATATGGTTTGCCTAGGAATTCTACCTTGGTATTTTCTGTAGCTTGTTCTTCAGGAAATCTGATAAACCTACATCTTGTGGTATGCCTCCACCTCCTAGCTTCTTCATCTTGATCCTATCTAATTCACATGGAGTGGCTCTATGGGTTTGTTCCCATGTAACATGGTACTTGATGAGCAAATGGATGAAGGGTGTGGCTCTATTTATAGGCTTGGGCAAGCTCTAGTATCATGACACATAGATGGTGACTCTTGTTTTGGTTTGGTGAGTAAGATGCTTGGTTGTCATGCCCTCATCCATAGCAATCCTTTGAGCATGAGGTGGCATAACTTGGAAAGCAAGTCATGTAGATATTTTCATCACATGTGGCATGATCATTATCCTCTCATATGATTTTTTTTGGATAGCCAAGTGGCATTTGTTACTAAATATCTTATGGATGGTTTTATTATTGTGGATGTGTCATCATACCAACTTTGATTGGATTTACATTATAAGATTGGTAAAAAGGTTAAGGTTGAAAGTTATTTCTCAATCTTGGATAGTTGGGTTTGATTTCACCAAGCATGATCATATGAGTTTCAAAATACTCATAGTTAGTTTTATTCAAATAGTTTGGACTATAATTCGTAATGTAAATGGATTTAGTTTTATGATATTCCATATACTTAATAAGTTATGATTTAAATAAGAATGTGTGGCTTTTATGCACTTTAGACCCTATGGTTTACCTTATTTGGTAATAAGTTTAGAAGTGAATTAATTTACACACAAAGGTAGTTGCTAACTTTTAAGTGTTAATAAGTTAGGGTTTGATTCTCAAAGAATGTGTTGTTGTAAATATAATTCCATTTGATCTAATCCATAGCTCAAATCATCTCTACCCAAAACAAGGTTTTAACAAAGATCACAGTGAAGTTTATAGCGCTTGACTTGATGATCTACTTGATTCGACAAGTCAAGTGAAACTTCAGTTACTGTGGTAAGTTTTATTTGAAAGCGCGAAAATCCCCCGGATTTTCTATGCATGAATGCAATGCACACTTTGGTGTTCTCTCATTTTGTAGCCTCTAAACCTGGGATATTACACTAGGAGGCTTGCAACAAAGCTCTTGAGAAATTCAAAACGACGAAGTCAATAAAGTGGCAACATGAGTAATATCTTAGAGGTGATGTGCACATATCAAGCTCGATCAATGTTCCAAATATTGGCCGATATTTCAGTTAACTAGACGATTAACTACGGATCAAAGGCTGACCTAAACGAAAAGGGCTTCTTGGTGAGTTTACTGGCTTAGCCGATTAACCGCTCTAATAAGCCAATTTAGCTGGAATCTTCACTTAACTGGGACTCTTCTCCGACCGTGCCTCTTCTCCCATTTTCACCCCTCCCGCTCGACTAGGGATTGGGAATTGGGGCCCCCACGCCTCCTCCTCATCTCCCACTATATCTCGCTTGCCGTCGGTGTTGTGGATATACTTCATAGGTATACCATCAACATGGTCCGATTTCAGCAAACCCGGGTGGCCCACAGATGGTAGTGGTGGCATATGACCCATCGGGCGGCCCAGTTGTTGTTGAACAAGATGGAAGATGTCCGACCCAGGAACAAGGAGCCGGATCCCAACCGACCTATGAGGTAGGCGGATCCGAACCGCCCTACGAAGGTAGCCGGATCCGAACCGCCCTACGAAGGTAGCCGGATCCGAACCGCCCTACCGAGGTACCCGAATCCGAACCGACCTACAGAGGTACCCAGATCTGAACCGACCTACAGAGGTACCCGGATCCGAAGAGGTCTATGCCAGGAGTCAGATCCGTGAAGGCCCATGAAGGAAGCCGGATCCATGACGACAAGTTAGGAATAGGTGGATCCTTGACGTACACGGCAATGTAATATTCCGTAGTTAGGCAACTTGTATTCCGGGTAGGACTCTCCGTAGAAACCCTAGATCTGGGCGCCTATATAAGCCGGATCCCGGGAGCCCTGAGGGGGGATCTCGAGCTAGAAGCGAGACAACCACAACTCATTATAACAACGCGAAAGCGTCTAGATAATTCCAGACAAGCAGCAGTAGGCCCTGTCATCGTGCAGGTGTTCCGAAGCTGGGTAAATCGCGTACCACCGTCCTGTGTGCACTCCGCCCTATGGCCCCTACTTCTTCTCCCCCTCGTGAGGATCCCTCCTCCGAGGCACCGTCGAATAGGCAACGACAGTCGGCAAGAGACAACACCGCCGGTGGCCAAAGACAACCAGCGGCCGCATCTCAGCTTTTAGGACCCCTCCAGTCCCTTGTTCTCCCTCCTCCGGTTGTCTTTCCTTCCTGAAGGGGTTTGTGTATGTAAAATAAAAATATATACCTAATACGATCACCCAAAATCTATCTATGCAGTAACATAAACCGTGAGGAGGATCAACTTATATTCACCGATAGGATTGCAAAAGACTCGATGACGAAGTTGATGAAGAACTCGAGCAAGGATTTGATGCCCGTTCGATGAACTTGAGCAAGGTTCCACCTCACCGAGAGTGTTGCGAAAGACTCAGCCGACAGAGCTTTGCCCACTTGATGAAGGTCCGAGGGCATCTTCGAACAATGTTCCGCCTTATTATTCCTTTAGGGTCAATGACATAGGCATCCCAAATGGGCCTGCCGAAGATGGTACCCGGGGTTTACTGGAGGCCCAATACCCGAAGAATAAGAAGATTCGGGAGCCCAAGATCTATTAAGGAAAGATAAAGAGTTGTAATAGGAAGTGTTATTTGTAATCTGGCGGGATGAGTTAGAAACCGTCCCGGACTCTGTAAACTTGTATAGCACGAATCCCTCGGCTCCACCTCCTATATAAAGGGGGAGTCGAGGGACGACGAATCAATCGAATCATTGTTTGCAAACCCTAGTTTTCATAATCGTCGAGTACTTTTCGGCTGAAACCTTCGAGATCTACTTACCCTCTACTTCCAACTAAACCCTAGCCTACAATCTATAGGCATTGACAAGTTGATACCTTGTCAATTGGCGCCGTCTGTGGGAACTAGAGGCGTAAGGAGCTGATCTCGATGGCACGCTCAAGATCTTCGACATCGTCAACCGCAAGCAACACAATGGATCGAGGTAAACAGATCGCTGCTGGTCTTGTCGATTTTGTTCCTCACCCACCCTCCCGTTTGGATGCATATGCGTATCTGGCGGAGCCCATGGAGATGACGTTCGGAAGGTTTCACTTTCGCGTCGAGAAGGAAGGATCGTATCGTGTCGAGATTCCGATTTCGTCGGGATCGTCGGTGGCCGATTCCGATTTTTCAAACTATGCATCGTCAACCGAGTCAGGAGAAGAAGAAACCTCGGCGACACGCTACGTCAGCACCAGAGCAAGAGAGAAACTCGCCAAGATCTTCAACGACATGTCGTTTGAGTCATCTGCGGACTCATATATAAGCGATGGCTCAAGCGATGTCGACAGTTACGACTTCATCGACAAATCTCTCACAGTGGGCAAGGTCTTCATCAATCTCAACGATGATGTCACCAAACCCAACGTAGATCTGAGTACAAAGTATCATCAGATTTACGCCATTGAAGATCAAGAAGAGACATCTGAGGCTTTCGACAGTCTGGGAAATCCATACGTCGATCCCTCCAATCTGCGACAAGGCCTGGGAAACAAATACGTCGGGCCAGAGCCGCGAGATAGAGTTCAACTTTCGCAAGCAGCGTGGGACAGAGCCGCGAGAGCTATGAACGGTACAGAACCAATGGCTACCACGGCCACACCAGAGGAATTGCAAGCATATCAATATAGGCTCGCACGAGCTGCCAGGGAATTGGAAAAACAGCTGAGTTGAACAGGAGAAAGGAGGCAGCTTCTGCATCCAGCAGAAGAAGGGCAGATCTAAGTCGACAATCTAGAACTACGGGTGATAGCCATCGGGAGGCGCGGAACAGAGCAAGATCAAGGCTGCAACACATACCCGAAGCAGAAAGAGAGCACTTGGTCCAAAACCTCGACATGTCCTTTATGTCGATAGATACAAGAGGAAACATCATCCCTAAGACACCAGAGGCTGGGTATATGGCGACACACGCTTTTATCCTTGCATCTAAACCACCTCCAGGTGATCCAAGGGAAACACTATACAATATGGCGGTAGCAGGAGTTGGAGCTATGGGGACAGCGTTTGTATCAACGCCTCCCGAAGGAGCGGCAAGGCAAAATAGTCCACGACCCGCAGCAGCAACAGCGGCAGCACCTGAAGGGCCAAGTGGAGCAAGAGACACAGCAGCACAAGCAAGAGTCGATAGAGCGCGGCAGAGCAGAAGGGATCATCGGCAATCTCCGGAACTGAACGATGAAGATATGTGTGGCTTGCCATGCTTTACGAGGAGAGTCCGAAAAACTCGAGTCCCCTCAGGATTCAAGTTACCCGATAATTTCAAGAAGTTCGACGGCCTTCAAGATCCAGAGGATTGGCTAGTCGACTATCTGGAGACGGTGAAGCTCACAGGAGGAACCAGGGCAACAGCCATGCAAAGCATCCAGGTACATTTGAGTGGAGCCGCACGATCTTGGATAAAGAAACTCGCTTCAGGATCCATCGACAGCTGGGAAAGTTTCGAGGATGTATTCGTCAAGAACTTCAGATCTACGTGCAAAAAACCCGCGTCGTTAGAGGAGTTGAGAGCGTGTCGACAAAAGCCAGATGAGCCAATGAGAAAGTACATCCAGAGGTGGAATATCATCAAAAACTCGGCAGAAAATATATCCGACGAGAGAGCAATAGATGCGTTTGTCGCAGAGTCGTGCGTGGAGATTTTGTCGAGGACTTGGGAAGGACCAATCCAAAGACAGTATCCGCGTTAATGGAGATAGCAAATAAATGGGCAGATGGAGAAGACGCTGTCCACAACAAACGGCACAGGTCGCCAGAGGAGGACCGTGGTCGAAACTATCAACCGAGGTGAAGATTTCCTCGGCAGTACCAGAACTATGACGCTCCAGGACAAATTTCGGCAGGTTTTCGGACAAACACAGGAGGAAGCAACAGAGATGATTACCAGAGAAGCAGTGAACAGCGAGGTGATAACAGGGATGATTCACGCAACAGGCAAAGTAGCGGGCCTAGGTTCCCAAGACCTTTCGTGTCCCCTGAAGAGATGATGAATGGACCGTGCCGATGCATTTTCCTCGACAAAGAATGGTAAAAGACAGTCAGGGCACTTGCAGAAAGACTGTCGAAATTTCCAGGCAATGTTGCGGTATGCAGAGAACGCTAATGCGCGGGCAGCACAGAGAAATCCTCGGGAACCCAGGAGCGAGATTCACTTGCCGCCTCCTCCCGCGATTACAGATGACAATCGGCATCAGCTCAGAATAGCGGCAGCACCTGCACCACCACCTTATGTTGATCCTAACTCCAATGGAGCAGTGTCGATGATTCAGAAGGGAAGGCCGTCCAATAGAGCTCAGAAAGTAATCTCACGACAGGTGTTTATGGCAGAGAAAATGCCTCCACCAACAGTTGAGTACCTTAATTGGTCAGGACAAGATATCGGCTTCACAATAGCAGATCACCCGCAGCAAGTTCCTCGACCAGGGCAGTCAGCACTTATTTTGCCAGCAGTTATCACGGGATTTGATGTCTCTCGAGTGTTCATAGACGGCGGCAGTAGCTTAAACCTTATGTATGCAGATACATTGAGGAAGATGAACATATCCTTAGCAAACTTGAAACCAACAGACACAAGGTTCCACGGCATCACACCGGAGAAACCAAGTTACCCATTGGGAAAGATCAATCTCGACGTTCAGTTTGGGACCCGAGAAAATTATAGAATCGAGAGGCTCGAGTTTGAAGTCGTGGATTTTCCGTCGCAATATCACGCTCTGTTGGGACGACCAGCATATGCTAGATTTATGGCGGTGCCACATTATACATACTTGTTGTGGAGGATGCCTGGACCAAAGGGACCAATCACAGTCAAAGGAAGCTTTGCCTTAGCCGATAAGTGCGACAAGGATTTCCACCGGTTGTCAGAAACTTTCGGGATGCAAGCTGAGTACTTGGCGTCAAAAAGCATGACTGATTACGACGTACTGCCAGACGTTGGAAGGCCAAACAAAGAATCAACTTTCAGTACCGAGAAAAATTCAAAAGAGGTGCAGATTCACCCGACAGACCCAAAAAAGACGACATCTATCGCAAACGACATGGATATCGCATAGGAAAGCGCGCTCGTCGAGTTCCTCCGTGAGCACTGGAAAATCTTCGCATGGTGTCCAGCTGACATGCCAGGAGTACCCAGGGAACTTGCCGAGCACCACCTAAACTTGGACCCACTAGCGAGACCAATCAAACAACCTTTGCGGCGTTTTTCAGAACCAAACCGCAAAGCCATGCTATCAGAAATCAATCGACTACAAGAAGCTAGTTTTATCAAAGAGATATTCACAGAAGCCACATGGGTAGCAAATCCTGTGCTGGTGCCGAAGAAAAACACTAAGGTCCTTCGCATGTGCGTCGACTTTACGTGTCTCAATAAACATTGTCCAAAGGATCACTTTCCCCTCCCGAGGATCGATCAAATTATCGACTCCACGGCTGGATGTGAACGTCTTTCCTTCCTGGATGCATATTCTGGTTATAACCAGATCAGATTGAAAGAAGAAGATGAAGTAAAGACCGCGTTTATTACACCTTACGACGTGTTTTGCTACAGAACAATGCCCTTTGGTCTAAAAAATGCGGGAGCAACATATCAGAGGATGATGCAGAAGTGTTTGGCGACACAGATTGGGAAGAACGTGCAAGTATACATTGATGATGTCGTCATAACATCAAAAAATGGGGCAACACTGATCGAGGATCTCAAGGAAACCTTCAACAACCTTGATAAGTTCTGCCTCAAATTGAACCCGACGAAGTGTTCTTTCGGCGTCCCAGCAGGAGAACTTCTAGGGTTTCTAGTCTCAGCAAGAGGGATTGAAGCAAATCCCGACAAAATACAAGCTATCGTGACAATGAGGAAGCCAACAAAGTTGAAGGAGATACAATAGTTAACGGGGCGAGTCGCAGCTTTGAGCAGATTCGTCGCTAGACTGGGAGAAAAAGCGTTACCATTTTACGCTCTGATAAAGCAAGGGGATAAATTCCAGTGGAACGAAGAGGCCGACAGAGCTTTCGAGGACTTGAAGCGTACAATCTCGACACCACCAATCTTGGTGGCGCCAAAAGAAAGGGAACCCCTCCTGCTGTATATCGCAGCCACCCCCCAAGTGGTGAGCACGGTGCTAGTTGTCGAAAGGGAAGAAGAAGGAAAACTCCACGGCGTGCAGAGGCCAGTATACTTCGTTAGCGAAGTATTATCGCCCTCAAAACAAAGGTATCCGCAGTACCAAAAGATAGCATACGGAGTGTTCACGACATCACGAAAATTGCGCCACTATTTTTCGGCACATCCGATCATAGTGGTCAATGAAGCTCCCTTGTCAAATATACTGAACAACCCAGAAGCTACGGGTCGTGTCTCCCTTTGGGGAATAGAACTTTCCCCTCGGGACATCACGTATGAAAAAAGAAAAGCAATAAAGTCGCAAATACTGCCGGACTTCATCGCAGAGTGGATGGAGCTGCAAAATACAGGACCTCCAGATTTGTCGAGAACTTGGACCATGAACTTTGATGGGTCCAAAAGACTAGAAGGGGCTGGCGCAGGAGTAGTACTCATATCACCTGAAGGCGACAAGTTGAAGTACATCCTTCGGATGACGTTCCCTAACGCATCTAACAATGAAGCAGAATATGAGGCTCTCATACACGGGATGAAGATGGCGAAAGCCTGCGGTGCAACTTGACTAAAAATCTTTGGCGACTCACAGTTGGTGGCACAGCAAGTTATGAACCAATGTGACGCAGTCAATGATAGCATGATGGCATACAAGGAGGTGTACAACGAGCTCGAGAAGTTGTTCGATGGATGCGAAGTAAATCATATTAGTAGATTGAGCAACGACGAAGCCGACGTTCTTGCAAACATCGGGTCGCAATGCCTTGCAGTCCCGCCAGGTGTATTCTGGGAAGAGATAACAGAGAGATCCACTAAGTCGACAAAATCAAAAAAGAAGGAGAAGAAACCCTCGGGGGCTACCAAGGAAAAGCAAGAGGACGAAGAAGAAGATCAGGACCTGGTCATGGTGATACAGATACCGTGGATGCAGCCGTACATATCATACATACTCAGGAAAGAAATACCCGACGATCCAGTTGAGGCAAGGCGAGTAATTTGACGCTCCAAAGCTTTCACGGTGGTCAAGGGAGAATTGTATAAGCGAAGTATTTCAGGCGTCTTGCAAAGGTGCGTCACACCCGAAGAAGGAAGAATAATTCTGAAGGATGTACACGAAGGAATATGTGGCCACCACGCAAGTAGTCGAGCTATCGCATCAAAGGTTTTTCGGGCAGGATTCTACCGGTTGACAAAGAATCGAGGACGCCAAGGACATAGTAAGAACTTGCGACGCGTGTCAAAGGTTTGCCGCAAAACCTCACTCTCCAAAGAAGCCAGAGCTAGCACCAATACCATTGTCATGGCCCTTTGCTCAATGGGGACTTGATATGGTGGGCAAGTTACACAAATCCTGGCCAGGAGGAAAGGAGTACATGCTAGTAGCTGTCGATAAGTTTACAAAGTGGATAGAAGCGAAGCCGATAAATTCACCAGATGGAGCATCCGCAGTAAAATTCATAAAAGGCCTCGTCTTCAGATTTGGAGTGCCCCACAGCATCGTCACAGTACAACGGCAAAGAACTTCACATCCCATGAATTCAAAGATTATTGCGAAGAGGTGGGTATCAAGCTGAACTTTGCGTCGGTTGCACATCCTCAAACCAATGGGCAAGTCGAGAAAGCCAATGGCATCATCGCAATGGCATCAAGAAGCGCTTGTTAGGACCACCGGAAAAAGCTCGACATACTTGGCCGTAAGAACTACCAAGCGTGTTGTGGAGCATCCGAACAACACCAAACACAAAGAACGCAGAAACTCCGTTTTTCCTGGTTCATGGAGCAGAGGCAAGACTACCAATCGAGATAGAGCACAACTCTCCACGTGTCGCTGAATATGATGAAGAAACGTCGAGAAGAGCGCTAGAAGACGACGTCGACGCACTTGATGAAGCTCGAGATGAAGTATTATCTCGGGTAACCAAATATCAACAGGACTTGAAGAATTACCACAGTCGACGTTTGCGGCCAAGATCTTTTCAGGTGGGAGACCTAGTTCTTCGGCTCACGCAAAAAAGTCATGAAAAACTCGAGTCACCATGGCTTGGCCCTTACATTGTCACGGAAGTAATCGGAGGAGGAGCATACAGGATAAAGGACAAGAAGACAGGGGTGGAGGAGCCAAACCCCTGGAACGTGGCGCAACTTAGGCGGTTCTACGCCTAGAGTCGAAATATAGTCCTTGTAAAACTTCAATGTACTGAAACGCCCGCGAGTTTTCAGACGCACTCTTTTCCTTTTTCGGGGCACCGAGTGGGGCCGGAGAAGGTTTTTAATGAGGCGGGCTCGCGGTGCTGCAATATAATAAAGATAGTGACAATATAACTTTTCTTCTTTATCGACATGATCAAAGTCTTTGCTCCGACGAATTTCAATATAGTTCATCGACAAAAGAAAAGCCTTGCCTTGGTATTCAAATACCTCGTGAGTCAATAAAAATACAAAATAGTACTCAATAAAAAGCTCGGGGGCTCATATTCGCCATAAATATATAAACGCCTTGGTTCAAAACCTCGCAAATATACAAATACAGTAAAGAGTCACCGAAACACTCGGGGGCTAGACAAACAGAGAAATATAATGTTTGCTTTACAATATAGTCATGGATTACAAAAAAAAGAAATATCTACAAGAGGAAAATAACTAGTCTTGATTCAATATGTCGTCAAGAGTAACTCTGTTTTCTTCAGGAGCAGCACCAAGAAAATCGGCATAATGGCCATCGGCAAAAAAGTCGGCGTCCATCCGAAGAAGGTCCTCAATCATTTCTTCGGCTATAGGCGTAACCTTCGTGTTAATCCTGTCAACACCAACTCTTCGACGTTTTACCTTTTGATGAACTTTCGCGACAACTTGGGTAAGGTCAAGATTCGAGTGGCAGATCTGGAGCATGATAAGAGCAAATCTGGCGCCAGCTACCAGTTGAGCTCTGACAAAATCATGGATACTGCGAGCATCTTTGAACCTTTCCATCAATTCAGGAAGAGTTTTTGGTTGGACGTTCCGAGGAAACATGGAGTTGTAAACCATGGACAAGGTCTTGGTACAGAAGTCAAGGAAATCGCGAGTTTGAGAGGTGCGATCTTGAAATCTGACAATTTGGCGGGTCCTCTCTGGGGTAGCCCAAAACAAAGAACCATGGTCCAGGGAAAGATTAACAAGGAGGTTTGTCCTAGTAGTTACCCTCTCTTCCTCGGCAGCAGCATCAGTAAAGGCACCTATCAAAACAAAGAAGTGGAAACCTTTACGAGACAATAGCATGAAGATGAAAGATATCAAAGGATGAAATAAGCATACCCGACATATCTGCACTGGCTTCATTCATTAATTCGAGCATGAAATTTTCTCGAGTAGTCGCCTTTTCAGCCTCGGAAGCAGCAATTTCCTTAGCAGCCACGGCCTCGCGAGCTTGCTGAAGAGCAACCTTTTCGGCTTCAGATGATTTACGAGATTGCTCCATCATCACAAGTGTTTGCTTCTTCGCATACTGAAGTTGCTGTCGAAGTTCATCCAGTTCTTGCGACAAGGTATCGTCGACAGGTGCAGCATCAGCAAAAGCTCTCCTCGCGCGAGAAGAAGAAGGCGAAACATTGGAAGGAGCGGAAGATGGAGTATAGTTATCAAATATCAACTGAAATTTAAACAAGACAACATCAAACAACAAGCAAAGATAGAGTTTTCATTAATCTCTTGGAATAATTACAAAGGGCATTACAGTGGAGCTAAGGAAGTACATGTCGCCAAATAACTACTTTGGCGACAAGAGCAAAAGAAACAGAAAGAAAAACAAAGGCATGCAACTAGACCTCCGGCCTTGACGAGCTAGGAGTCGACGATGGCTTAATCCCGAGATAGGCCAAGATCTTCTTTGTGTTGGGCTTGGCTGCCTTAATCAGCGACTTCCACCTTGATTGCTCTATCTGCTCGGTGTCGCCAACTTTCATCCAGTCAATAGTCTGTCGATCGTGCAACCAACGCGACAGTGTTCTCAACGGCAACCTTCATATTTTCTTGGCGCATCTTCAGTCCAAGATCTTCCGGTGTATTGAACATCTTGGCAAGGTTGAGGAAAGTCGCAGGCTCCTCTTTCTTCGGGAAGAAGTAGGGGAACAATGCCGACAATACTGCGCTAGCATTCGACACACCTTCACGAATCTCGGACCCATGAAGCTCCAGATAGGAAAGTGCGTCAAGGACAGGGTCATTGACAGGATTCGTCAGATCAAAATCCTGGTTTGTTTGGGCTGTCAAGGAAACAAAGCATTAGTGAAAAGACAAGAAACAACGATTCTCATAAAAATAGAAGGGATCAGCAAAATTACTGAAAGTGCGGCGGCTTTGAGTTTTCAGACGCTTGAGGATTCCTTCTTCACGAGAAGCTTGCGCAGCTTTGTCCTCATCTAAGGCAGTTGTCGCATCCTCAAGTTTTTTCTGCAGTTCCTCGACACCAGCAGCTTTCGCCTTGGCTTCATCAGCTTCGGCCTTGGCTTTGCTAGCAGCAAGTTCGGCTTTCTTGCGAGCCGCCTCACTTTGCTCAAGTTTTCGAGCAAGTGCGTCGGCGCGTTCATTGGCCTCTGCAAGTTTCTCTGTCGAGATATGGAAAAGAGAGAGAAGAAAGATCAAAAATCGCGACAAGCAACAGGAATAAAAAATCAAGGAAAAACAGCAAGTATAAAAGTCGTTACCTTCGGCTCTATTAGCATATTCACGATACCCAATAAATTGGGAACCGATGCGGAGAAGATCCTTGATCATAGGCTGTTCAAGGTGAACACAGCAAGAGAAACATCGCCATGAAAAAAAGAAAAGGTGTAAAAAAAAAGCAAAATAAGGAAAATATAGATGTCGACAAGCTTACATCATCTAAGAGCAGAGTCGACGAACTGCCCAACTGAGGGGCAGGTTCAACAATCTTTTCAACCCTTGTCCTTTTTGGTGAAGGAGCAAGGGGGCTTGATGGTGGAGTAGTGGTGACGACGTCTTGTTGAGGAGGCGAGGTTTCTTCTCCTTCAACTAGCGTGTCTGATGCAAGTACAGTACGTGACGTGCTTGTCCGAGGAGCCACGTCAGTAGTTGGTACTTCTCCCTCGTCATCACTGTTGATCAAAAAATCGGCAGCATAAAAAGCAAGACAAGATAAATATTTCGAGTACAAAAATAGGGAGAAATAAAGACGACTTACGAGCTGACGAGGGATTCAACATAAGGATCATAAGCTGCCTTCGGATGAGAAGGAACAACTTCTTCAGCCTTAGAGGTGCCAGAATCTTCGGCATCAGTCCTTTTCCTTTTGTTCCTTGGAGAAACAGCAGGAGGAAGGGATTGCGTCGACTCACTGGCTTC
Source organism: Lolium perenne (assembly GCF_019359855.2). Taxonomy (NCBI): domain Eukaryota; kingdom Viridiplantae; phylum Streptophyta; class Magnoliopsida; order Poales; family Poaceae; genus Lolium; species Lolium perenne. The sequence goes on from NC_067245.2 coordinate 198,160,678, forward strand.
AGACTCAACTTCTTTTTCATGAGAAGCCGCAGATTTGTGAGAACCCGCGACTTCACTTTCAGGAATAGAAGAACCTTGAGTATCTTCGGCAACGATGGCCTGTTCTTCAACTTCTCCACCCTCCGGAAGAGGAGGAAGGGAAGTCATAGTAGGATGGTTCTGTAAAAATAGTGGCCAAAGGAAAATTAAAGAGATGACAATATAATGAGATGCAGAGAAAGTGCGGAACAAGATAAAAACTCGGGAAGACAAAATACCTCGGGGAGTGGATTGGCGGCGCTGTATGGTTCCACGCGACAAGAGGAAGGAATTGGGTCTTTACCCAGGCGAGAAAGTCTTCGAATCAACTTCTCCAAGTCCTTGGTGGAAAGATCACCGGAGATTCTGTTGGCGTCGTTTTTACCAGAATACGTCCAAAGGGGATTTTTGCGAGCCTGAAGAGGCTGCACTCTAATCCTAAGGAAGTAGGCAGTGATTTGAACACCAGACAGCTCCTTGCCTCGAGTGTTTTGAAGCTGACGAATACGAGACATGAGTGCCTCTGTCGCCTTTTTCTCTTCCTCAGAAGCTTCGGCATCCCAGGAGCGGCGGCGCTGGATTCTGGCACTTCCGTCGAAAGGAATTATGTTGTGCTCAACGGAGTTGGCGCTTTCTTCGTGAATGTAGAGCCACTTTTTGCGCCATCCTTGGACAGAATCAGGAAACTTGACGTCGAAATAGTCGACATCAGTACGAACACAGATAACAACGCCACCTATGTTATAAGTGACGTTGTGGGAACCATTGCGGCGGAGGCAAAAAATGCGTTTCCACAGAGCCCAATTGGGAGGGATTCCGAGGAAGCATTCGCACAGTGTGATGAAAATAGAAATGTGAAGGATGGAATTGGGAGTCAACTGGTGCAGTTGAATCCCATAAATGAAAAGAAGGCCGCGGAGGAAATCGTGGATTGGGGCCGAAAGGCCGCGGTTGAGGTGATCAACGAAACTAACCCGGTACTCCATTGGAGGGTTGGGGTAGCTTTCTTCGCTGGGAAAACGGATGGCGTCTTCCTTCTTCATGAGGCCAAGCCTCTTCAGCGTGTTGACGTCCTGGTTGGAGATTTTGGATCTCTCCCACTCAAGATCCTCGGCGGCCATCTTGGATTCCGGAGTGCTGTGGCGAGTCAGACGCGCGCGCGGTGGCATCAACGGCAATGGGCAGAGCAATGTATGTGAGTGCGGAAGATCGGAGAGAGTTGGGCGCAGGGGAAGTTTTGCGAAGAGGAACAGGTGAGCGGCGCAAGCGAGGGGATGAACGGAGGTTGAAGAAAGGTTTATATAAGAATCGGGTGAAGCAGTGTGCCGTTGGATGAAGAAATCGTGTGGTGAGAATAGATCTTCTAGATACAAGGGCAAAAAGGTATTTTTACTGAGATAGGCGTTACCGTACGTGCGCCAGAAAAAGCGGAGGACGTGTGTCCCCCACTTGCACGACGTGTCAACGTGGTGGAAGCAATGGACCCACAGGGCAGAAAAATCACGATTATTCGAGAGGGATGAAGTAAATTTGATTCAGGGAAGCATGTCGACAAGAAAAATAAAAGAAGATTGGCGACAGGAAGAATTATTCAATACTTCGGGAGCCTTTGATCAAATACAAGTTTTTGCCCAAATGCTCGGGGGCTACTTCGACAAAAAGTAAAATTTCGAGTATGGCAATATAGAAATTGCGGGAGTCTACAACCAAGCACAAGTTCTTGGCTGTAGCCTCGGGGGCTACTCCCATCGGGAGCGCTGTTCGCGCACCCAAGAGATAAAAAAAGAAGAAGAAAGAGATCATATTGGGAGATAATGACAATATAGCGACAAGGTGGACTAAAACGTTGAGCCTACAACCAAGCACAAGTTCTTGGTTGTAGCCTCGGGGGCTACTCCCATCGGGAACGCTGTTCGCGTGCCCGATGAAATTAACAAAGGAAAAATAGAAAAGCAAGAGAGTATATTTCGAGTTATAATTAACTCTACATATACTCCCATCGGGAGAGCAATATAAGTCATATTTGACTCGATAAAATGTGCCATTCCAACAGCCGGAAAAGCACTCGACAATATATTCTCGTAACGCCGGTTGCGATCAATTTCTGAATGCCGCAAATTTGCGAAGGTAAGACCCCGCATCCGTTCTGTGGGCGTGGCATCGCCAAAGATCAAGCTTCGCTACTTTTATCCGAATCAACAGATACGAAGAAAAATCCTAACGGATGCGTTAGGTACCCGATAAATTTGACTGGGACTCGACGTAATGGTAAGACCTTAAGCGGCGCTCGTCGAAGTTTACACCAAGATCCCGAGATCATGTCCAGGGACGTGATTTTGAAGTAGGTTTTTGCGGATTGCCACTAGAGCGATTAACTAGTACCCGATCCGTCGGATGAACTAGCCCCCACAACCATTATCCCTGTACAATATAGAATTTTATGTGAAGAAATATAAAAAAGTTAAAGCTTTCGAATAAAAATAAACAGTGGAGATTTTCCTTGATTCTACGATTCAAGCAAAATCTCGGGGGCTACTGACATAGGCATCCCAAATGGGCCTGCCGAAGATGGTACCCGGGGTTTACTGGAGGCCCAATACCCGAAGAATAAGAAGATTCGGGAGCCCAAGATCTATTAAGGAAAGATAAAGAGTTGTAATAGGAAGTGTTATTTGTAATCTGGCGGGATGAGTTAGAAACCGTCCCGGACTCTGTAAACTTGTATAGCACGAATCCCTCGGCCCCACCTCCTATATAAAGGGGGAGTCGAGGGACGACGAATCAATCGAATCATTGTTTGCAAACCCTAGTTTTCATAATCGTCGAGTACTTTTCGGCTGAAACCTTCGAGATCTACTTACCCTCTACTTCCAACTAAACCCTAGCCTACAATCTATAGGCATTGACAAGTTGATACCTTGTCAGTCAAACACAAGACCCCTTTGCAGCGTTGCATGCTTCCATTGATCATTATTCCAACAGGACTTCATCATCATAGACGGATTTGTATCAAAGTATGCGGTGACTCAGCATACCAGGTGATGATCAAACTCTCTCTATTTGATAAATATTTAATTTAGATGCTTTTCTTCTTGTTTGGACATAGATCATAATGATCTATTCCAGGATTTGGGTATACCTCACTCCAGCTCCTACCGATATAGCTTGGCTGGTGTTGATCTTGATCAACTTCTGGCCTTGATGATCTTCTCCTCCTTCCCTTGAGCCTGCTCCTCCTAGCTCCAGCTATGTGACCACGATCTGGCTTCAACTTCTCGGGTGTTTGTGGATGATTTAGCGGTTTTGGTGATGATCTTGAGGTGTCGATGAACTTGCTTGTCTTGCAGATAAGGTGATTGCAATGTCCTTCTTATAGCATTTCTCAGTTGCTTCTATGACTTGTTTCTTCAGCATGAGTAAGTTGTGTGCTTGCTCACGTAGTTGTGATCCTAAGCTAGTGAAGATAGGATTCACCAAGTGATGCGTATCAATGCTAGGTCTTTATTCTTGAGCTGAGGCTTTTATTTGCAATGTCCATTGTATTTGCCTAGCTTTTGTAGGAATCAAGAGAATAATCAAGAGAATAAAAGAGAATAAACAATGTAGCTAGGTTTAGTTTAGGGTTTTTATTTTCCTAGTTTAATTTTTTAATATATATATATATACTTCTAATGAGATGGATTTGTGAAGACCTTGTAATATTTTAAAAAAAAATTAATGAAGTTTTTTATCTATTTATGAATTGCTTGTTATTGTCTAAACTAGGAAAGTTATAATCAAATGTAATATATTTGATTTACAATCAAATATTGTTTAAATACTTAGAAAGTTATAATTTGAAGCCAAGTTTTCTTTCTGTTTTGAAATTCAATTTTGAATTCCTAACTTTCACATTTTGAGTTGAATTCAACTTGTTCCCCCCAAAACACATGGTTTCAACAAAGGTCATGCCGAAATCCGTCGCAATCCACTGATGACCTAACCCTAGTCATCAGCCGAAATGAATTCCTATCACTGCGACGTTTAGTTTTAGGCTCAAAAAATTTCCCCTCAATTTCAAATGCATGCATGCAAATACCAAGTTTCCTAATTCTACCCCTTGTTTAATCCTAAGTGCTAGGATGTTACATAATCTCTTGAAAACACTACTTTTATTGAAAACTCAACTCATAGATTAGGTTCCTCACCTCTTCCAATGTCAACTAGACCGGCCAGAGGAGGGGAAACCACTTATGAAAGAGGAAGAAACAAGACGGCAACTAGGTTTAGAAAAGTGAATGGCTGTTTTGGTCTGCCAGAAACACAATAATTAGATACTCCCTCCGTGACAAAAAGGATGTCGCAGATTTGTCTAAATTTGGATGAATCTATGCACTAAATCGTGTCTACATACATCCAAATTTAGATAAACTTGCGACATCCTTTTTGTGACGGAGGGAGTACAAAGCAATATAGGGAACTAGAAAGGACAGCTACACGAATCACTAACACTTTTCAGATGACTAATGGATGCACGACAGCTCATATTTATGGTAGAAAAACACATCTCATTCTTGCTTGGTCTCTATGGCCCTCTGCACCACCTGAACACTAAGTCCTAAACGTCCAGTTTGGATTTTATATTAAAAAATAAAATGATTTTGTGAGATGCAACAAACTTATGTCGAGGCCTATGATTAGGTGAAAACATTTCCAAAACATATAATTATGTGCTACAATTGTTATAATTGCTACGGTTTTGCTTACATATTTTCGAGGTATGGCCTATATCATATGGTAACCTTTTTTATGAATATTATTTTTACACTGCGTTATTTTTAATACTTACTTGATACTCCCTTGATTCATATTTAATTGACTCTAATTTGGTATAAATCTGTATTAAATTTGATGTACTAAATCAGAGTCAATTAAAAAGGAATCTTAACGCTGAATTATTCACAGGTTTAAACTTTTTTTTTTGAAACATATTCACAGGTTTAAACTTAATCAACCGTCAAGTGCATAGCATTCAACTTTTGAAACGGTACAAGTACAATTCCCCAAACCCCACTCGTGCTTAAACCTTGGTGCATTTAAAATTTAATCGGAAATAATCAAAGTTTCGATGTGATTGCCGCTTTTGCAGTCGGGATCTCCAAGCGGCGAAACACGAGTTTTCACCATTTTATCCGAACTCCACGCTGCCGTCCCAGGCTCGCAGGAATCCCCACCAAACACCGTCCATGGCCATGGCCACGGCCACCTCTGCCTCCGCCCTCATCCTTCCCCGCCTCCCCATGTCGCCGCCAATGCCAGCGCGGGCGTCGCCGGCAACGACGATGCCGAGGCGGAGGGGGGCCAGGCCCCTCCGCGCCGCGTGCGCCTACGCGCTCCAGGAGGGCCAGTCCCGCAGCTCCCACCGCCTGCCCTGCGGCCTCGACCTCGAGGTCATCGCCCAGCAACCGCCCACTCCGGCCCTGGGAAGGGGAAGAAGCGACCGGCCGCCGCTGGTGTTCCTGCACGGGAGCTTCCACGCGGCCTGGTGCTGGGCCGAGCACTGGCTGCCCTTCTTCTCGCGCGCTGGGTTCCCCTGCTTCGCCCTCAGCCTTCGAGCGCAGGTAGTTTGTCAGGCTCAGGCATGCATGCATTTAGGCCGCTTGTTGAATTGCGCATGTGGTGGTGGTGGTGTTAACATTAGCGAGGCTACACGTTCAGAAACCGAAAATTGCGATAATAAGTTCTCGGAAAAGCAAATGTGGCCGGAGATGAATTCACACAGTTTGATGGTGGATGCTGTTGCATAGACCACATAGTAAAATGTACCATAACCTACAAAGCAAATGTGGCTGGAGATGAATTCATACAGTTTGATAGTGTTTCTACTGACAAGCAGTGGTGATTCTTTCATGGGGTGTAACGGCACAGCAATTGCGAGCGTTTTTACAAGACACACATAATTTAGTATTTCTTATCAAAGTGTCAGAATTTAATTGATATATGATCTGCTGCAGGGTGAAAGCAGCATTCCATCTGAGGCAGTGGCAGGCACGCTTGAGGTAATTACTCAAAAATTTATGTTCTTCTGTGACCCTAAATATTTTCTCAACCATAAATCATCAGCGAAGTTGCAAGTAATGCAGCACTTCTTCCTGCCACTAATAGCATTGTTCACTGTACCACTTCAGCGCTAGTTGTCTCGTGCTGTATTGCTTTATTATCTTACTAAACTCAGCTCAATGTGTGATTGACTTGCAGTAGACACATAGTGGCGATATTGCTGATTTTATCCGAAAGGAGGTTCCTGACCCACCTGTCCTAATTGGACATTCCTTTGGAGGCTTGATTGTGCAGCAATATATATCATGCCTACAAGGTATGCTCTCTCCAGTGGTACATTCTTGCAGTATGTATGCTACTCGGCAGTGTTCTTTTCACGATTAACATGATCGTACTTCTTTCCATCCTCGTGTTTACAAATAAATCTGATGCTTGGAAAGAAAATACTTCCGCATATGAACCCAATGGTATCAATCATGTATCACATAATGCATACTGGTCAACCAACTGTTAATTGCTGGTCAAAGGCAAATCTGAATAAGCTGGACGCCTTACATAAATCAGTAGAGGGAGTATTACATAAAGAATTGGTTTTTGGGGATAGATAATTTTTTATCTGACAAAAGATCTTAATGAGCCTAGTACACAAGCAGATACCCCGCCCCCCCCCCCCCCCCAGCATTCGGACCGTTCTTTGTCCTTGAATCAAGGTATTCAGGAAGAGCAGGTTGTTCCAGCTAGATACCGTCAAGAATTCCTGACTATTGCATGGGAACAGATTCATGTTAGAAGTATTTTTCCTTTCCAATATTTTTCTATTGGAGGTTCTCTCATTCCTTTTATTGAGCACAATGATGCGAATCGGGCTTTAATGAGTTCTAATATGCAGCGCCAAGCCGTTGCGCCTAACCTTCTCCAATCCAAGTTTTATTTTTTGCATCTCCATAACTCTTGCCTTGCTCATTCTCAGTGGACAAGGGCATGTGATTCTCAGCACTATATAGGGTGCAGCTGAAGCCTGCTTCATTTTGTAGCTGCCACGGCACCTGTGCTTGGTCATCAAACCTCATGCAAAATAGAAAGAAGAAGGCTTCAACTGCACCCTATGGCATTGAGGTGATTTACGCTCCCTCATTCCTTGAGAATGAGATGGACTAGACTCAGAGAGATGCACATCCTCTAAATGGAGAGGGTTTTCAGTTCCATGAGACATGTCTCCACTCTGCAATAATGTTGGGTTCTAGCTGGGTACTTTGGATGGTTGTCGACGAGTGCAAGATTATCAAATTTTGCAGCAGTCCGCAAAATGATCACTGTATGATGAGGGGTACTGTTTTTTTTTTGGTCCCCGGCTGCACAAATATGAGTATAGCAAGCACACACTCTCACGTGTCAGGGAAAAAGATTCACCTGCTTACCATTTACAAATGTTTAAAAGCTACCTTGTATGCATCAATGTTGTGGTTCTTACAACTACACATTGGTCATAGTACTCATGTTAATTAGTAAAAGTTTAGTCCTTCATCAGCACAAGAGTACATCCTATTTCACTCTCTTGTTTGCATTTTTAGTATATTACCATCACACAGTGCTAATGAGTAATGTGCGTCTCAATTTTCTTATGGGAATTAATGTCTCTCTTCATTTACGCTTAAGTCATTACGTGTCACCTTTTCTATTATAAATTCAGAACCTCTTCATCCAAAGCTTGCCGGTGCTGTTCTTGTCTGTTCTGTGCCTCCCTCAGGAAACAGGTACACAAATTGTTGTTTGGTACACATTTACCAGCTTATCATACTATTATTATGATATAACTCTTTTGTATCATCCTCCAGTGGATTGGTATGGCGTTACCTTTTGACTAAACCAATTGCTGCTGTCAAGGTAAACAAAACTCCATTTTCCCTTTTTCCTTGACTTTTGTCATTCTGCCGTTTTATAATTTCAGTACAGTACTCCGATGCCCTGCATCTATAAGAAAAAATTCTAGTGCTTACTTTAGCTCCTATGGTGTGTGTTTTGCTTTATGTTCACTTGTCTGAAATTGTATTAGTTGATACTTAATCCTGTTACAGGTGTGAATTGCCTTGAACATTCACTTACCATACAATCAGCGATCAATCTCCTTTCGAGTACCTCCAAAGTTTTCTTAATGTTGAGTGTTTGCTAATTATAGCATCAAGTGCTGAACAAACTAGTGAAGCTTCCCTTGGCAATGCTCTGTACAAAACACCATGCTTATTGCCAGTCATTTCTTCATCTTGTACAATTGGCCTGAACTAAGTATGCTTATTTTAATTCCCCCAGTTCTCCTTTGTCGGTGGATGACTGGATGTGTTTGCCGATCCTCAATTTATTGAACCTGAATTACTGACCATATTTCCTGACTTTCTTTCCTTCTCTTTACAAGTTAATTTGAATCGTTCTCTTTCATAAATAAAGGATTGATATGAAGATCGGTGCATATATGACCATTACTTTGCTTCAACCTAGGAAATTCATGTGTCTCTTCAAACCTTTAGTATTTTAATGCTATATTAATGTGCGTAGCTTTGTTCACACGTACACATGAAATTTTATCCATCTTGCTATCAGGTTACTCTCAGCTTGGCTGCAAAAGCGTATGCAAATTCATTGCCTCTCTGCAAGGAAACATTTTTCTCATCAGACATGGATGATGAACTTGTCCTGAGGTATTGACCTCTGCCATGCCATTTACATTTTTCACGGAACATTTTGAATATTAGGCTATAAAATTTCCCACAAATAAGGTTAGAAACTTGAACATGACTCCTATCAGGGGTGGTGTACTTGTACGGTGCACCACTGGAAGGGTTATTATTGGTACCGCTCTGCTGACTGAATGGAGTCTCTGTATATATTATTGATTACCACATCTTTCCTTCCTATTGCTGATTCTCCAGTTTACTAGGCCATTTCGCTGTCTAAGTTTCTATTTTCTTGTTATGGCACTAACATCTACAACTCGTTGCAGGTACCAAGGTCTAATGAAGGACAGCTCGAAGTTGCCACTGTTTGACTTAAGGAAACTCAATGCATCATTGCCTGTACCTTCCGCGGCAAACGGTACATTAGAAGTTCTTGTCATGGGTGCTAGCAACGATTTCATTGTGGTGAGTGAACCCAACCCACAAACAAATCTCTCACAAGTACGAAACAAATTCCTCGTTTCTCATTCTCTAAACATTTCGATTATCTAGGATGCGGAAGGGCTTTCTGAAACTGCAAAGTTCTACAACGTGCAACCTGTCTGTGTGGAAGGGGTAGCACATGATATGATGCTAGATTGCTCGTGGCAGAAAGGAGCTGAGATAATCCTGTCGTGGTTAGATAAACTCGCACCATGATCAGTCTAGTATTTTTCTTCATCTGGTAGATTTGACATGCTGGGGCCTTTATTCTTCTTGGATATTTGTAGTGTACTCCACGAAAACGTCTTGTATTATGGGACGGAAGGAGTGAAACCTTGTGCTTTCAGCAGTTTCTGCTCTGTAGATGCTTGTGTACTATTGTTGAAAACTTGACATATTTCTGGCCCAAGTGGTCCAAGCCCATATGTGTGCTGACCTATAAAAGGAGGGAGCTGGAGGAGAGCTAACCCTAAGAGAGACAGAAGAAACCACACCAGCCACCAGGGACCAAGGGAGAAGAGGTGAGCTGCTGCTCCAAGGTGAGCTGCTGCTTCAACATGGTATCAGAGCAAGGCGGTAGTGGGGCATGAAGGGAAGCCGGTTCAGGCAGGGAGTGGGTCTGCGCGGCGGAGAGGAGACGAGGTGGTGCTGCGTGCAAGGGGAAGGAGAAGGACAAGTTGGACTGTGGTTCTTGCTGCTGCGTGCAGCTACTCGTCCAGGAGTGAAGCAGGGGTGGTGGTTTCTCAAGTTGTGTGTGCCTGCTGCTGGTGAAAGGAGGTTGCTAGTAAGCGTGCCCCGAAGCTGTTTGTTGTTTTTGCTGGGTGAAGGTGAGAGTGCAGATGGGTGAGCCCAAAGGCCTTGCGGAGGCTCTCGAGCAGCTCACGCTGTTTCTCTCAAAAGGGGGTGGCTCTGAGGCCATTGTTCCCCGACAAGAAGTGGTTCAGAAGATTGACCTGTCACCCAAAGACATCAAGCTAGAGGGGGTTACCAACTATCTGAGTTGATCTCGGAGGGCAATGTTGGCTGTGGATCAGAAAGATATTGATGGGTACTTATTGGGGACTGTCAAAGAACCAGGAGACAAGACCAGTGCTGAGGGAAAGAAGTGGAAAACCGTCAACTCTCTGCTTATTGGGTGGCTGTTGAACTCGGTGGTGCCCTCCATTGGGCGTTCTGTGGAGGGGTTGTCCACAGCTGCTGAAATATGGAAGACCTTGTCCATCCAGTACTCTGGTAAGGGCAATGTCATGCTCATTGCTCAGATTGATGGGAAGATTCGCCATCTCCTCCAGGGGATATGACAGTGATGGCATATGTGGCAGAGCTGCAAGCCTTATGGGCTGACCAGAATAACTATGACCCTCTCGAACTCTATGATGCAGCCTCCATCGAGTCAGGGCAAAAGTGGATAGCACGCAGGCGTGTGCTCAAGTTTTTGGAGGGGCTAAGTAAGTGCTTTGATGGTAGAAAGGCATCTCTGTTGCACCACACCTCCTTGCCCACTCTTGACGAGGCCATTGCGGCAATGGCTCAAGAGGAGGTGTTGCTCTCTAGATGAGAAAGTTGTGTCAGCTCCAACGTTTGCTGTGACCGAGCGTAGAGAGTGGAAAGAGACTAGGGACTGTTTCATTTGTGGGGAGACTGGTCACCTGAAGTGGTACTGCCCAACTCGTGGTAGAGGCAGGGGATATAACAGAGGGGGAAGTAGCAGGATGTCAGGAGGTAGAGGTGGATACTCAGGACGTCAAACTGCTAGAGGTAGAGGAGGACACACCAGAAACTCTAGTGGTCAGAGTGCACACATGGCGACTGAAGTGGACAATGGGACGCCAAAGGATGCAGAAGTGGATGGTGCTGCCTATGGAAACTTTGCTAACTTGGTCTCCATGGATGAAGGTAATTCTGAAAAGGCATCTCTTGCTACTAATGAGAATGATACGGAATGGATTCTAGACTCTGGCGCATCTAAGCATGTTGCGGGTAAATTCGGTGTGTTTGAGTCTTACATTAAGCATCCTCCTACTCACAAAGGCGCCATTCAAACTGCTGATGGTACAAAACAACCTGTTGTTGGAGAAGGCACAGTAAAGTGCACTTCAAACATCTCTTTGTCATCTGTTCTACACGTCCCATCGTTTCCTGTTAATTTGCTCTCTCTGAGTGCTCTTATTGATGACATAGACTGTAGTGTGACTCTTAACAAGTTTGGTGTCGTGATTCAGGAGCGGGGGACGATGCAGATGGTTGGGACTGGCACCGGGCGTAAGGGGCTCTGGTATGTGGAAAAAGGGGTGCAACCAGAGATGGTGTATGCTGCAACCATGGAGGACAAGGAGAAACAAGCTATGATCCATCATTGTAGGATGGGGCATGTGTCTTTCGATAAGATGAGTAGAATATTTTCTGATATTATGTGTGGAATAAGCAATGGCAAGTTAACATGTGATGCTTGCGAATATGCTAAACATACAAGAGCCTCATATGCGAGTAAGGGGCTTAGGAGCATATCTCCTTTTATGCTTATTCATTCAGATGTATGGACTTCTCCAGTGGTGTCAGTGAATGGAATGAAGTACTTTGTTACCTTTATTGACTGTTATTCTTGTATGACTTGGGTTTATTTGATGCGCCACAAGGATGAGGTGTTTCACTGTTTTCAGAACTTCCATGCATATGTAAAGAATCAGTTTCAAGTACAGGTGCAGGTGCTCAGGACTGACAATGGCACAGAGTATTTGAACACCACCTTTGGGGCCTTCTTGTCTGAACAAGGTATTCTTCATCAAACGACTTGCCCAGATACCCCTCCCCAAAACGGTGTGGCAGAGCGGAAAAACAGACACATTTTTGAAGTAGCTCGCTCGCTGATGTACACAATGAATGTGCCCAAGTTCCTTTGGAGTGAAGCAGTCATGACAGCCATTTTTTTGATTAACAGGACACCCTCCAGGATACTCGGTATGAAATCCCCATGTGAGTTGTTGTTTGGAAAAAATAAGTTTGTTGTCCCTCCGAAATTATTTGGCAGTACATGCTTTGTTCGGGACCATAGACCATCGATTGGGAAGTTAGACCCACGAGCAGTAAAATGTGTTTTTGTTGGTTATTCCTCTAGTCAGCAGGGGTATAAATGTTGGTGTCCCTCTGCAAAACGCATGTTTGTAAGTATGGATGTCACCTTCAGGGAATCCGAGCCATTCTATGGTAAGCAAACTGATCTGAGCTTGCTGTTTGCAGAACTTGACCAACTTCACTCTGTGCAAGATGGTCATGAGGGGGAGAAGGTAGTGTCTCACACTAAGGGCGATTCTATGGGTACTAAACCTGATGGTGATGTGCAGGTTCAAGTCCAACCAATAGTGGGTACGATTCCGCTTGATTCTCCCCAGATTCCTGCTCCAATTCATGATCGGTGGCCGCAGAATCTCCAAGTGTACACTCGTCGGCAACCACATGTGCAGGGGGAGCAGGAGGGTAGTGATGTGAGTGCATCTCACACAGTGGGACAGCAGCCACATGTGCAGGGGGAGCAAGGGGGAGCAACAAGGCAGTGCTAGCAGCCCATCTGACACAGTGGATCTGCCAATTGCATTGCGAAAAGGAGACACGTGAAGCAGCCAGAAAGGGTGAAGTGGCAAGGAAGGCTCTTTGCGAAAACTGTTTCTGATGAACATGACATTAGCAATTTTGTTTCTTACAAGGCTTTGTCTCCTTCCTATAGAGCTTTTGTGGCCTCTCTACAAACCGTGTCAATTCCAAACGATTGGAAGACAGCAAAGCAAGATCCGAAGTGGCGCGAAGCGATGATAGAAGAGTTGGAAGCACTGAAGAAAAACAAGACATGGGTGCTAACCAGTGGCGGACCTACCGCGGGGGGGGGGGGGGGGGGGCGAGCAGGGGCGGCCGCCCCGGGTCTCCTGCGGCGCGGAGAAGGGCACCCCATCTCTGTATCTACCGGCGTCCGCCATTGACGAATTGCTGGTCGATCTATTTTTCTCGTCGAAGGGTACGCGTACGTGCGGGCAAGGAAGAAAGATATTGGGCCTACACAATTGGGTAGTTGGGCTTAAGTGAGAAATGAAAGGCCCGTTCGCGTTTTTGCTGTCCAAACACACCACGCACACATCGAGCTGCCTCCATCGTTCCAAAAAAATCCCCACATGTTCAGGTCGTTCCAAACTTTCAATCTTTGCTCTCTTGTGATGGCCGATCTGCCCCCGCTGCACACACGCGCCGCCGGCCGCCGCTAGGCCTTAAGCATCTAAGCGCCTGAGCTCGCCGCCGCCGATGGACTCTGATGTGAGGCTGCCGCCAGGCCTTAAGCAACAGCTGCATTCTAGATGATGTGATTTCCGATCTGGGTATCTAGATACAAATTGGAGACTATGCTACCCCAGAAATTAGAGGTGAATTGAGAAGGGTATATTGTTTGATGTTAAGCAGCTACAATTGTTTTCACACTTGTGCTGAGATTTAGATACATAATTTGTTTGGTTGACATGTTGTAGGTCTTGCTTGGAGCCAATGAGTGTTTAATCAGCTAGAGTACATGTTAGTAGTTTCTAAGTCTCTTTTATGTTTTTTCATGCTCTTAGTAGTAGTAATCGTATCCACACTGAAAAATGCTCTTTCCGAGAATCATTCATTTTTGTTATGTATACTTGCATTTCTGCTTTAAAAAAGTTCTATTAAAATGTTCGCCCCGGCAGACCTCAATTCCTGGGTCCGCCACTGGTGCTAACCACATTGCCAGCAGGGAAAAAGACAGTGAGTTGTAAGTGGATCTATACTGTGAAGCAGAATCCTGAAGGGAAGGTAGAAAGGTATAATGCCAGATTAGTCGCTAGAGGGTTTAGTCAAACTTATGGAATTGACTATGATGAGACGTTTGCTCCAGTGGCGAAGATGAACACAGTAAGAATATTGGTTTCATGTGCTGCTAACTTTGGGTGGAAGTTGCATCAATTAGATGTCAAGAATGCCTTCTTACATGGTGACCTGCAGGAAGAATTGTACATGGAGATACCACCAGGTTTTGGTACCTCACAGACCAAGGGAAAAGTATGCAGCCTGAAGAAATACTTATATGGTCTGAAGCAATCTCCAAGGGCATGGTTTGATAGGTTTAGACGAGCTGTGTGTGGTATGGGGTATGGTCAATGCAATGGTGACCATACGGTGTTCTATAGACACGCCTAGCGGAGGATCACCATTCTTGCAGTCTATGTGGATGACATTATCATCACTGGAGATGACCAAGAGGAAATAAAGAGATTGAAGGAGTGCCCGAGCAAGGAGTTTGAGGTGAAAGATTTGGGCAACCTAAAATATTTCCTTAGCATAGAAGTGGCTCGGACAGAGAAGGGAATATCTTTATGTCAACGAAAATACACCCTAGATCTCTTGAGTGACATGGGCATGATGGGATGTCGTGCAGCCCCCTACCCCAATTGAACAAAATCATCAAGTGACTACAATCAGGTGAGCTAGTGAATACGGAAAATTATCAGAATTTGGTTGGGAGACTCTTGTACTTGTGTCATACTAGGCCTGACATTACATATGTCGTGGGTGTGGTGAGCAGATACATGCATGAACCAAGGAGTGGGCATCTTGATATAGTTCACAGAATCTTGAGATACTTGAAGGGAACTCCGGGAAAGGGGTTGTGGTTTGCAAAGAGTGGACACCATGAGGTGGATGGCTATAGCGACTCTGATTGGGCTGGTTGTCGAGATGATAGAAGATCAACGTTAGGCTATTGTGTGTTTGTGGGAGGAAATCTGGTGTCATGGAGAAACAGTTGTGTCCAGATCAACGGCAGAAGCTGAATACAGAGCTTTATCTAAAGGGGTGTGTGAGATGCTTTGGGTGAAGCATCTCCTGAGCGAGTTGAAGCTTCTCAGAAAGGGGCCCTTGAGCTTGGTGTGACAATCAGTCAGCCATAAGTTTTGCAAATAATCCAGTCCAACATGATAGAACAAAACATGTGGAAATTGATCGCTTCTTCATTAAATAGAAACTTGATGCCTGGATCATCAGCCTTACTCATGTTAGTTCTGGGAAGCAAATTGCTGATTGCTTGACAAAGGGACTGGGAACAAGGGAATACAACTTGACATGTGACAAACTTGGCATGTGACAAGATGAGACTGATAGATATCTACCATCCATCTTGAGGGGGAGTGTTGAACACTGGACATATTTCTGGCCCAAGTGACCAAGCCCATATGTGTGCTGACCTATAAAAGGAGGGAGCTGGAGGAGAGCTAACCCTAAGAGAGACAGAAGAAACCACACCAGCCGCCAGGGACCAAGGGAGAAGAGGTGAGCTGCTGCTGCTTCAACAACTATGTAGCATGTTCTGAAATTTGAGAGGTTGAACAGTAGTCCAAATTTTGTTGGAAGTAGTAGTACTACTTAAGCTCAAAAGTAAATTTCCTTTCTGTGGTACTACCTCCGTTAGGAGTTATAAAGCCGGTGCATATAGCTAGGTTGTAAATTTGACCAACCTAATGTAAGGTATATGTTGCAAACTATATATCTAGAAAGTTTAGATGTTCTACTTTCTATGATATAATTTTTATGATGTATAATTATGTTACGTTGGTCAAATCAACGATCTGGGAATACAATAATACATGCTGGCCTAATGTAGGGAGTACAGTTTGAAGTTCTTCGCTAAAACTTAGTCCAAAGCTTTCTTTGAGCGAGTTCTCGCTGTAGTACATTATAAATTATTATTAGTATTTTTTGCGAGTGAACTTAAATTGTTAATTCATTGATCAGAATAAATTATTTTCAGTTTTCCAATTTGAATCAATATTATTAATTTTCATAAAGTGGCATCAACTGAATTAGCCGACAATAGGCGATGGTATGATCAAATCGTTTGAACCGCGATGTTTGGGTTTGGGACCCTCTTCTTCCTATCCTATCTGTCTACCCCTCCCCTCTCCAAACACAATCTTGAGTACATGTGAAATTTCATGTGTACTACATTTGCTGTGCTAAGGGCATCTTCAGCAGAGCGACCAGGCGGTTGAAAAATGCATCTGCATCCAAACCTAGCGATCTGCCACATACTGATTGGTCTGTCGACCCAAACGGAAATGCGGTCCAAATATGCTCCACGAATGCGTCTGCACAGATGTGTGCAAGAGCTTCTCGCACAGCCATGCTTCACCTTCAACGCGAGTCCATGGCTAGGTTTTAGCAAGCCATGCTTCGCCTTCAACGCAAGTCCATGGCTAGGTTTTAGCAAGCCTAGCAAGCCTTGCTTGCCCTTTTTTTTTGTATTTTTATAATTATGTAAATTATGAGCTTTTAATAAATGAAAAACGTTTTTTAAATGTCTTTCGCTGGTCGATTTTAACCATTTAAACTGACGCAAACAGACGTGTAGATGATTCGTTTTTGATGTCCGATTTACGTCGGGTCGGCTCGTTAAAGATACCCTAGCTACATCTACTGCAACGCTCGCGAAACCTCGGGTCCACGTGGCCCGCAGCCTGCAGGCCTCCAGAAAACCAGCCGATTTTCGGCAATTAGCACAAAACTAACCTAAAATTAAAAGGATTTCGAAAAATGAACTATCAGCGAAATAAATTCACGAATCTAACCCCTCCGCATCACGCCGTAGGCTAGGATGTGGCACCCCATTGTGTGACACCCTAGCCTACGACGCCACACAATGGGATGCCACACCCTAGACCATGGCGTTGCACTTGTTTTTTGCCGCGCCTCAACACCATTGTGCCATGCCCCAGCCAACGGCGCCACACAATGAGATGCAACGCCATGGAGATCGGCGTGACACAAAATAGTTAGATTCGTGAATTTGTTTCGCGGTTTACTTTTGAAATTTGTTTCAACATTAGGGTATTTTTGTCCAAATTGACACTCGCAAAAAACAAAAAAAATTCCGTGTCCGGCTTGGCCGGCAAAAGACACGCGCGCACCGCGACGCGCTCATCTCTGCTCCGCTATCCACTTCCCGCTCCACCCAAATGCCGCTCCTCCCAGCCCCGCCCACCTCCACCGCCACGCTCCCCCGCCTCCACCTCCGCCTCCCCCACAACCTCCACCTCCCCCGCCGCGCCGCCCCCCGCCGCCCGCGCCTCCTACTCCCGGCAGCCGCCGCGGGCTCCCTCCCGCCCAGGGCCGGCCCTGACCCATGGCAGGCATGGGCAGCCGCCTAGGGCCTAGGCCAAGGGGGGCCCAGGACCGGACCTTCTCTATACTACTGTGGGTATGGAAAAATGTTTCGTATGGAAGTGAGAAAGGCAAACAACCTAAAAAATTCAATGCCTGACCTTTCGGTCCAGCTCCCATCGTCATCAAAAGCATTCACCAGCGGGGCTGTTCAGGTGGAGAGGTCACCAGTTTGCACAAATGTGTGACGCAGCTACTTGTCCGAACGGTCCGACTACCTGCCTGGCTGCCTCAATCAATTCGTATATAAAGGAATAGACGATCGCTAGTTTATGTGTGGATGTGTCTTTCTCATATCTCGTGGATTGCTTCTCACTTGTCAGCGTTTTTCCCCTCTGTGTAAGTCCATGATTAAATCTCTTGTCTAATTTTCATTTAATTCTTTTTTTTGAGAAACACAGTACAAACATAGACGTTCACATACACGCACATACACTCACCCCTATGAACGCACACACGCACACCCTACCCCTATGAGCACCTCCGGAAGACTGAGCTGGCGGATTGGATCTTGAAATTGACGAAGTCACCATAGGTGCCTCGCTGCCGACGGGAACGTCGCCTCCCACTGAATGAAAATTTTGCCTTTATGAGACACACAAATATCAAACCTGGGGTTTGAACTCTGGTGGGCAGGGGGTACAACCACCCTCCTAGCCACCCAACCTCAGGTTGGTTCTCAATTTTCATCTAATTCTTGACATATTCTTTTAGTTAGGGTCTAATTTGATGTAAATTATTTCATCATTGTAGGTGTTATAAACTTATAATGCCAAAACAATTGTCTGGTGCTGCGAAAAAGAAAAAGAGAAAGCTAGATAATCATTTTATTGAATCGCAAAGAGGTGTTTTAAACACGT
Organism: Lolium perenne; assembly: GCF_019359855.2. Taxonomy (NCBI): domain Eukaryota; kingdom Viridiplantae; phylum Streptophyta; class Magnoliopsida; order Poales; family Poaceae; genus Lolium; species Lolium perenne. Next base: position 198,178,961 of record NC_067245.2, read on the forward strand.
ATTTCCAGCTAAAAATAGTGTTGACGCCAACAACAATAATCAAAGGCCAATATCTGATCCGGAACAAGATCATGAGGATAATAAAGAAGTTTCTCTAAATTGAAATTACTAAAAAATTGTTTGAGGTCAACTATCTTACAAGACAGATTGAATGGTTTGGCTACATGTTGTATTGAGAAGGATATCCTGAACAACGTTGATCTTGAAATTGTTCTTGATGATTTTGCATCTAGAAGTACACGAAGAAGATTTTTTGTGAAGCATTGAAATATAATTGGTGACGTAGTCATTGTAATTTGATTTTTATTTGAGTTAATTAAACTAGTAAAAATACTTATTATATTTTCTACTATTTTATTGTTATTTTTATCGTAAATATATGTACACATATTTGCGTCAAGGGGTCCTTTTATCGACTTCGCCCAAGGGCCCCGAAAAACATAGGGCCGGGGCTGCTCCCGCCACCCTCCCCCGACGCGCTCCTCCCGAGCCAGGCCACGGGGCTCGTGGCCGCCTCGCAGGCCAACTTCATGCGCGTCATCGTCGCCGCCACGGCCCCGGGCCTGGAGCAGCACCGGGGCGCCGACCTGCTCTGCGTCGTGCGCGCGCTGCTCAAGAAGATCCGCCGCCGCGTGCTCGTCGGGGACCGGGTGCTCGTGGGCGCCGTCGACTGGGCCGGCCGCCGCGGCGTCATCGAGGACGTCTTCGAGAGGCGGACCGAGGTCGCCGACCCGCCCGTCGCCAACGTCGACCGCATAAACCGTCAGCGAAGTTGCAAGCAATGCAGCACTTCTTCCCACCACTAATAGCATTGTTCACTCTACCACTTCAGCGCTAGTTGTCTCGTGCTGTATTGCTTTATTATCTTACTAAACTCAGCTCAATGTGTGATTGACTTGCAGTAGACACATAGTGGCGATATTGCTGATTTCATCCGAAAGGAGGTTCCTGACCCACCTATCCTAATTGGACATTCCTTTGGAGGCTTGATTGTGCAGCAATATATATCGTGCCTACAAGGACGGGGTTCATTTTCTTCATTTTTTTTTTGACGGGGTTCATTTTGGGCTGGCTGCGCTGGACCTCATCCTTGCACGGCTTCTCTACTACTTCAACTGGAGCGAACACGGGCGATGAGCTCTCCCAGCGGCGACACGGGCGACCCCACCTCCGCCGCCGATTTCCCCACCGCCACCGCCGTTCCCACCGCCGCCGCCGTTCCCACCGCCGCCTCCGCCTCTCCCCCCACCGCGCCATCGGTACAGGTACGCAAGGCTGCCATAATCTCGGTTACTGATGGGAGGATTGTGCGTGCACCTGGATTTCTCCGCATCACGGATGCTAGGGTTTCGATTCTCGATATCAATCTGAGGCAGATTGGCTCGGAGGTTGCTCTGAAGCCGATTAATGGCGGAGCAAGTTGTAAGATCAATGGCCTGTGGATCAAAATTGGGCCGGAGACGAGGATCTCTGCTTCCGCGTGTCGGGATTTTCATCGCGAGCCGCCCTCAGCGCGCGTTTGCGATGTGGTCCGGCTTGGTGGTCAGCTTGGTTTGGCCCAATCGATGGCGGCCTGTGCTCAATCTGTTTCTGGGCCACAGCCCAACACTGTACAGACAGCGCCCTTATCCATCGTCACGCCGCCCAGGTTCAACCCTAGATCTCATCAGACGGGGGCAGTTGTGTTCGTTCCAACGCGATTCAACACGCGACCGCAATCTCCACCTCCAAATCCACCACAGATCTGGTCTGGCGTCACCTCCGGCGACCGAAGATCGTTTGTGCAAGTGCTTCAGTCTCCGCCGCCGATGGATCGCCGCTTTGGGGCCCCGAGGCGCTACTCTCCGAGGAGATCCCCGCCAAGAAATTACTTCGCCAATCGTCCTCGACCTGGATCGGAGGCTGATCGACGGGATGAACAGCGCCGCTGGGAAGATGAAAGGCGCCGCGAAGCAGCTCGGCGTTTCGATGATGAGCGTCGTCGTGAAGAAGATAGAAGGCTCGCAGATCAAGAGAGGCTGCGGGAGGAGGAGCGTCGCCGTATTGAAGAGCGTCGTCGCCTTGATGAGGATCGCCGTCGAGAGGCCTCTCGCATCTCCGAGCGGGAGGCTCGTGAGCGGGCGCTGGCGGACAAACGCCGCCAGGAAGAGGAGGCACGTACGCGGGATCGTTGGGCGCACAGATCCGAGATGCGTCCTGGAGCTTCTTCACACCTGGAGGATCTGAACAGATCTATCGATGTAAGTCAGAATACTTCTTCTTCCATTCCGATTCCAGTAGCAGCTGCAGGGTCTGCTAGGGCTGAGATTGGTCAGAGTCAGCAACAATCTGAATCTAGTTTGCACATTTCTCCGGTAGCTCCTGTTGTGCATGAACCGGTGGGGTCCTCTGTACCTCCACCTGTTTCTAATGTGCTTATCACTGGTTCGAAAGCGGCCGATAATAGGTTTAAACAGTTTAAGGGTTCTTGCATCAACTGCTGTGGTGAACATCATATAGAGGTGTGCCAGACTAGAGAGCCCTGGGAATACAAGGCTCCTTTCTTTGGCAGTGAAGAATTTGGTTCTGGTTTTTATTCGATCCCAGTTCCTGAAATAGAGGCTCAACCTGTTGAACAGCTGAACTATGCTCATATCACAGTTGAGAAAGGAGAAGTTAATTGCAGGAATATTGAGCATGAATTTAATGTCTGGGCAGAGTCTATGAAGATTAATTGGAGGTTTTTTGCTAAGGAAGTATCTCCTACTGAGTTCAGGACTAGATTCCCTTCTGCAAAAGCCATTGATGAATTAGCTCATTTTGGTAAACTCTTCATGAAGACTGTTCCTGGTGCCATTATCTCTCTGGAAAAATGGGTTGGTGACATCCAACCAATATCTATGATGGAGGAAGCTTGGTTCAGAATCAAAGGTATTCCCATGAATTTCAGGACCAGATCAATAGTGTTCTATGCTGCCAGCCTGGTGGGAAAGCCTCTGGCTCTTGATAAAAATTTCCTGAGGAACTTTTCCTATGTGAGGGTCAAGATTGGAAGCCAGGATTTGTCCTTGGTTCCAAATACTCGCATAGGTGAGATCAAAGGTGGTTTCTATGAATTTCAATACACCAGGGAATTGTGTGAACCAGTTCCTAATCCTGGGACTAGAATTCTGGTTGCTGACACTAATCAAGGAGGAATGGGTGACGATGGTACTCCAAAAAGACAGAGGACTGGGAGGAATGATTCTGATGCAGGTTCTCGGTCTGCCCCACCAATGATCAATAACAACTCTGACAGGAACACTGGTTCAAATAGACAGACTGCTGCTGCAATATATGTGGCTTCTGGCAGGGACAATGGCAAGAGAAAATTATTTGAGATGGACTCCATGGATGTCTCAGAGAAAAATATGGATGATGGAACATCTAGTTCCCTCCCATTTCCTTGTGGGAAAAATGCTACTGAAGCTTTGTCTGATGTTCATAAGTCGGTAGCTGATGCTTTTGCTCCATCTATTTTATCTCCTGGTCAAGCCTCATCAAGTGCATCTGCTGCCCCTTCTTATGCAAAATTTCTTCATACTTTAACCAAGTCTGGCAGTGACAAATCTTTCATGTTCCAGAAGAAGTATAGGGAGGAATTGGGGTCCATCCTGGAAGATGTTAATGAGGAAGATATCTCTGAAGAACAAGTAGATTATGATACCACTGATTCTGAGGGTGCTGCAACTTCTGAGAGGTACATTATTCCTGGGACAGGTGTTATGGCTTTAGCTGCTCCATCAAGACAAGAAAGGGCTGCTGCTGTGATGTCTGTTGATGGTTCTCAACCTGACATTGGAGGCACTCAAGAAGATCCTCTCTCACAAGTTGACAATCCTACTGATGTGGAGACTGCTGCTGACATTCATATTAATGAGCATTTGCATCAAGCAGGTGGTGGTCTACAATCTATCAGGATGAGCGCCAGGATCATTTCTCAAGACTCTCATGTTACAAGAATTCCAGAGAGGGCAAGCAGGTCTGCAGCTGCAAGAGATGTTACAGGTACTAACCTTACTTTTCATAATTCCTTTGCTTTACTTGATGATGATGATATTCATAATAGAGCCCTTGAAATGGGGGTAAACCCTGAAACTTTCACCTTGGAAAAAATCAATTATCTGAAAGATCTGGAACAAGCTAGGCATGCTATAGATAAAGTTCAAAATGCACAGGAAGCAGAAGTGGATTCAGATTCTGATAGAGTCTTGCTTTTGGGTTTTGAGAGAGATCAAGATTTGGCTGAGGAAGATGATTTTACTCCTGTTGTTTCTAGAAGAAGCAGGAAGAAGAAGAGGAGTGCTGGTAAAAATAGAAGTTGGAAAGGAACACCAGCAAAATCAGGTGGTTCCTTTGAAGGGGCACAGTCAAAATCATGTGCTGCCTTGGGGAAGGTTAACAATGCTCACCCTTTGAGTGGCATTGTTACTGGACCTAGATGCAGGAAAAAAAATCCAAAGTACTTATGATAGGAGCCACTTTTAACTGCAGAGGGGTGGGCAAGAAAGGCATGAGCAAGTTTCTGTCAGATTTTATCAGTGAGCACAATGTGGATTTCTTGGGGTTGCAAGAGACAATCAAAACAAATTATTCCTCTACCTTTTTTAAGAATATTGATCCCCATGGTCTGTTTGATTGGAAGTGGATTAGTTCCACTGGTAGAAGTGGTGGAATTCTGGGGGGTTTTAGGCTGTCCAGATTTTCTATCACTGATACTGTTGTTGGCAAGTTTTTTATCAAAGTTACCTTGCTGGATCTGAAACTCAATTTGAGGTGGTGCTTGGTGATTGTGTATGGTGCTGCCCAGATCTGTGATAAAGATGATTTTCTTACAGAGCTTGGCTTGGTCTGTAGTGACCAGAGAATCCCTCTTCTCATTGGTGGTGATTTTAATATCATGAGATTTTCCTCTGAAAAAAATAAAGGAATGAGGAACAACAGATGGTCAGATATGTTCAACTCTATTATCAATACTTATGCTCTCAGAGAAATCAACATGTCTGGTGGCCAGTATACTTGGTCCAATAGTCAGACTGTCCCTACTCTTGAAAAATTGGACAGATTTTTGATGAGTAATACCTGGGAAGATCTTTTCCCTTTGACTACAGTTCACAAACTAAACAGGGATATTTCTGATCATAACCCACTCATTCTTGACACCATGGAGAACAGAACAAAGAAAAGAAGTGAATTCAGATTTGAAAAAAGCTGGATTAAAGAAGAAGATTTCCTTGACAGAGTGGACAGAGCTTGGCAACAAAGAGTTAGTGCTACTAACAGCTTGGATAGGTTGCAGAAGAAGTTGAAAAATGTTAAGAATAGTTTGAAAGGGTGGGGATATAATTTGAGAGGAAAGTACAAGAAAAGAAAGGGTGAAATTTCTCTTTTACTTACTGAGCTAGAAATGATGGAAGAAAATTCTCCTTTATCTCATACAGACATTCAGAAAAGGGCTCAGTTGCAGCATGAGTTGCTTGATATTCTTGACAAAGAAGAATGTTTCTGGAGACAGAGGTCCAGAGATAACTAGTTGCTTCATGGAGATTGCAACACAGCTTACTTCCATAGAATTGCAAATGGTTGCAAGAGGAAATCAACTATTTTCTCTCTGAAAAATGGAGACTCTCTGATACAAGGAGATGAGAATTTGCTCCAGCATGCTACAGATTTCTACAAGATGCTGTTTGGTCCAGCTGAGGACAAGGGTGTGAGGTTGAGGGAGGATGTGTGGAACAGGGAAGAAAAGCTGGATGACAGTGACAGAGATCTCCTGGACAGAATGTTTACCATGGAAGAGATAAAAAATGTGATTGATCAAATGGAGAAAAATAAGGCTGCAGGCCCTGATGGAATTCCTGTTGAATTTTATCAAGTCTGTTGGGAAATCATTAAAGTTGATATCATGGCTGTCTTTGATGATATTTTTCATCATAGGATTGACTTGGCTAGAATCAATTATGGCATAATTACTTTGATTCCCAAAGGTGTGGAGGCAGATAGGATACAGAAATTCAGACCTATATGCTTGCTACAAGTTCTTTTTAAAATTTTCACCAAGACTTTAACTATCAGGGCTGTCCCAATCATGGAGAAATTGTTAGCTCAGTGTCAAACAGCTTTCATCAAGGGAAGATATATCACTGATGGGGTAATGTTGCTGCAAGAAGTCTTGAGGGAGAGCAAATTCAGGAAACAACAAGGCATAGTGCTGAAGATTGACTTTGAAAAAGCTTATGACAAAGTTAACTGGGATTTCCTGTTTGACTGCTCAGAAAGGCTTTAGTGAAAATTGGATGGTGTGGATAAAGAATGTGGTGACTAATGGCACTTTGAGTGTGAAAGTTAATGATAGAATTGGTCCCTACTTCCTGAGCCACAAAGGTGTTAGGCAAGGAGATCCTTTTGCTCCTTTTTTGTTCAATATGGCTGCAAACAGTTTGGCTAAAATGGTCTCACTGGCACAGCAAAATGGCCTCATCACAGGATTAGCTAGCAATTTGGTGGAAAATGGTGTAGCTATTCTCCAGTATGCAGATGACACTATCCTACTCATCCAAGACAGTGAAGAACAGGCTGTGAATCTGAAGCTTATTCTCTATATTTTTGAATCTATGTCTGGATTAAAGATTAACTTTGAAAAAAGTGAGGTTATGATGATTATTGAGGATGAAGAAAAATCACATAATTTTGCTGCTCTGTTTAATTGTCAACAAGGGTGCTGGCCAATCAAATACTTAGGCACACCTGTGAGTGCCAGGAAGCCCTCTGTTGCTGAGATGAGCTTTCTGGGGGAAAAAACAAAGAAAAAAATGGGTGGCTGGATGGGAAATACAATGTCTGTTGGTGGAAGGGTGGTCAAGATTGATTCATGTCTTTCAAGCATTGCTGTCTACCAGATGTCCATGAGGCTGCTCCATAAAACCAACATTGAACAGATGGATAGACCAATAAGATCTTTCTTTTGGGCAGGCAGTGCAGATAAAAAGAAATATCAGTTTGTGAAGTGGAAATGGATATGTAAACCCAAGAAAAAAGGAGGTTTGGGTATAAAAAATCTTCACAAATTTAATATTAGTTTGATGTGCAAATGGTGGTGGAAATTGGAGAATGGCTCAGGACCCTGGCAAGGTATTATGAAAACAAAGTATATGGCAAATGGTGGTGTCTATTATACAAAAAAAGACCTGGAGATTCTCCTCTGTGGACTGATATGTTACAGGTCAAACACATTTACTCGGGCCGCGTAAGGATGAATGTGGGGGATGGCAGAAATACAAGTTTCTGGTGTGACTCTTGGTGTGATCAAATCCCTTTAAAAGAAAGATTCCCAGATATCTATGATATCTGCAATGAACAGGAGGTAACTGTGGCAGAGGCTGCTGCATTGAACTGGAGATTTTCCTTCAGGAGGTGGATGACACCTGATCTAGCTTGGCAAATTCATGGTTTGCACAGAATCATGTCTCAAACTGTTCTTTCAGGTGAACAAGATAGAGCTGTCTGGAAATGGACAAAAAATGGTAAATTCTCTGTCAAATCCGTTTACAAGCACCTGTGTGGTGCAGGCCTGGACAGAACTTTCAAACATTTGTGGAAAAGCAGAATTCCACTGAAAATCAAAGTTTGGCTGTGGATGATTTGGCACAATGCTATTGCTACAAAGGACAATCTGCTGAAGAGAAACTGGCAGGGTGGAGCCGCTTGTCAGTTCTGTGATTGTGATGAGTCCATCTCTCACTTATTTTTTACTTGTCCTGCGGCAAAATTCGTATGGAGTGCTGTGGGGAAGTTGATTGGCGCCCCTTCTAGACCTGGATCCTTTTCGCAATATTTTTGGTGGATTCCACAGTTCTTGCATGCGAGCAGAAACACGCAAATTGCGGGGTTAGCTGCTATCTGCTGGGCCATTTGGAAACTTCGAAACCGTGCCTGTTTTGAGCACAAGCTGATCAGCAGTCCCGTGGAACTAATCAGTTATTCCACTGTCTTTATGAAATATTGGGCAGGTCTACATGACGAAGGAGAGGCTGAAGATTTGCGGGCGGGTGCTGATGGTTTGCTGCGGCTTGCTAGCGCTACCACCCCCCAGGCCAGGTCTACCCAGGGCGGTGCTCGGCGGATAAATTCTCCACTTCGGATCAGGGACGCAAGTATGGATGATGATGCTGATGCGATGGATCTTGGCGAATCATGAAGGATGATCCTGGTCGCGTTTCTGTAGGCCTTATCGATTAGCTCGTGTCTATATGCTGCCTGTTGCCTGTTTGGGTGCCCCTGGGGCAGTTTAATATCTCCTTTTGTTGTTTTGATGTTTGCCGTTAGCAGTAGGCGGCGGCTGTGAGACTGTGTGGTTTGTTTACTTTCTGTTCACGCCTGGACGTGCTATGTTTGTTTCGTTATCCTTGGGTAATGAAAGCCGGCCTTGAATGGTCGTTTGGAAAAAAAAATATCGTGCCTACAAGGTATGCTCTCTCGAGTGGTACGCTGCACAAATATGAGCATAGCAAGCACACACTCTCACGTGTCAGGGAAAAAGATTCACCTGCTTACCATTTACAAGTGTTTAAAAGCTACCTTGTATGCATCAATGTTGTGGTTTAATACAACTACACATTGGTCATAGTACTCATGTTAATTAGTAAAAGTTTAGTCCTTCATCAGCACAACAGTACATCCTATTTCATTCTCTTGTTTGCATTTTTAGTATATTACCATCACACAGTGCCAAATGTGTGTCTCAAATTTCTTATGGGAATTAATGTCTGTCTCTTCATTTACGCTGAAGTCATTATATGTCACCTTTTCTATTATAAATTCAGAACCTCTTCATCCGAAGCTTTCTGGTGCTGTTCTTGTCTGTTCTGTGCCTCCCTCAGGAAACAGGTACGCAAATTGTTGTTTGATACACATTTACCAGCTTATGATACTATTGTTATGATGTAACTCTTTTGTGTCATCCTCCAGTGGATTGGTATGGCGTTACCTTTTGACTAAACCAATTGCTGCTGTCAAGGTAAACAAAACTCCAATTTCTTCCTTGACTTTTGTTATTCTGCTGTTTTATAATTTCAGTACAGTACTCCGATGCCCTGCATCTATAAGAAAAAAAATCTAGTGTTTACTTTAGCTCCTATGGTGGGTGTTTTGCTCGATGTTCACTTGTCTGAAATTTTATTAGTTGATAGTTAATCCTGTTACAGGTGTGAATTGCCTTGAACATTTACTTACCATACAATCAGCGATCAATTTCCTTTCGAGTACCTCCAGATTTTTCTTAATGTTGAGTGCTTGCTAATTATAGCATCAAGTGCTGAACAAATTTAGTGAAGCTTCCCTTGGCAATGCTCTGTACAAAACACCATGCTTATTGCCAGTCATTTCTTCATCTTGTACAATTGGCCTGAACTAAGTATGCTTATTTTAATGCCCACAGTTCTCCTTTGTCGGTGGATGTTTTCATTGATACACAATTTATTGCACCTGAATTACTGACCATATTTCCTGACTTTCTTTCCTTCTCTTTACAAGTTAATTTAAATTGTTTTCTTTCATAAAAAGGATTGATATGAATATCGGTGCGTATATGATCATACACTTCATGTGGACGTGACCATTACTTTGCTTCAACCAAGGAAATTCATGTGTCTCTTCACACCTTTAGTATTTAATACTACATTAATGTGCGTAGCTTTGTTGGCACATACACATGAAATTGTATCCATCTTTTTTTTTGCGAATGAAAATTGTATCCATCTTGCTATCAGGTTACTCTCAGCTTGGCTGCAAAAGCGTATGCAAATTCATTGCCTCTCTGCAAGGAAACATTTTTCTCATCAGAAATGGATGACGAACTAGTCCTGAGGTATTGCTCTCTGCCATGCCATTTACATTTTTCACGGAACATTTTGAATATTAGGCTATAAACTTTCCCACAAAAAAGGTTATAAACTTGAACATGACTGCTATCAGGGTTGGTGTACCTGTACGGTGCACCACTGAAAGGGTTATTACTGGTACCGCTCTGCCGACTGAATGGAGTCTCTGTATATATTATTGATAACATCTTTCCTTCCTATTGCTGTTTCTCCAGTTTACTAGGCCATTTTGCTGTCTAAGTTTCTCTTTTCTTGTGATGGCATTAACATTTACAACATGTTGCAGGTATCAAGGTCTAATGAAGAACAGCTCGAAGTTGCCACTGTTTGACTTAAGGAAACTCAATGCATCATTGCCTGTACCTTCCGCGGCAAACGGTACATTAGAAGTTCTTGTCATGGGTGCAAGCAATGATTTCATTGTCGTGAGTGAACCCACCTCCGAAGCAAATTTCTAACAATATAAGGCAAATTCTTCATTTCTCATTCTCTAAACATTTCGATTATCTAGGATGCGGAAGGGCTTTCTGAAACTGCAAGATTCTACAATGTGCAACCTGTCTGTGTGGAAGGGGTAGCACATGATATGATGCTAGATTGCTCGTGGCAGAAAGGAGCTGAGATAATCCTGTCGTGGTTAGATAAACTCGCACCACGATCAGTCTAGTATTTTTCTACATCTGGTAGATTTGACATGTTGGGGCCTTTAGTCTTCTTGGATATTTGTAGTGTACTCCACGAAAACGTCTTGTATTATGGGACGGAGGGAGTGAAACCTTGTGTTTTCAGCAGTTTCTGGTTACTGCTCCGTAGATGCTTGTGTACTATGTAGCATGTTCTGAAATTTGAGAGGTTGAACAGTAGTCCAAATTTTGTTGGAAGTAGTAGTACTACTTAAGCTCAAAAGTAAATTTCTTTTCTGTGGTACTACATCCGTTAGGGGTTATAAGGCCGGTGCATATACCTAGGTTGTAAATTTGACCAACCTAATGTAAGGTATATGTTGCAAACTATATATCTAGAAAGTTTAGGTGTTCTACTTTCTATGATATAATTTTTGTGATGTATAATTATGTTACGTTGGTCAAATTGACGATCTGGGAATACAATAATACATGCTGGCCCAATGGAGGGAGTACAGTTTGAAGTTCTCCGCTAAAACTTAGTCCAAAGCTTTCTTTGAGCAAGTTCTCGCTGTAGTACATTATAAATTATTATTAGTATTTTTTGCGAGTGAACTTAAATTGTTAATTCATTGATCAGAATAAATTATTTTCAGTTTTCTAATTTGAATCAATATCATTAATTTTCATAAAGTGGCATCAACTGAATTAGCCGACAATAGGCGATGGTATGATCAAATCGTTTGAACCGCGATGTTTGGGTTTGGGACCCTCGTACTTCTTCCTATCTGTCTACCTCTCCCCTCTCCAAACACAATCTTGAGTACACGTGAAATTTCATGTGTACTGCATTTTCTGTGCTAAGGGCATCTTCAGCAGAGCGACCAGGCGGTTGAAAAATGCATCTGCATCCAAGCCTAGCGACCTGGCACATACTGATTGGTCCGTCCACCCAAATGGAAATGCGGTCCAAATATGCTCCACGAATGCGTCTGCACATATGCGCGCAAGAGCTTCTCGCACAGCCATGGTTCGCCTTCAACGCGAGTCCATGGCTAGGTTTTAGCAAGCCTTGCTGGCCCTTTTTTTTGTATTTTTATAATTATGTAAATTATGAGCTTTTAATAAATGAAAAACGTTTTTTAAGTGTCTTTCGCTGGTCGATTTTAACCATTTAAACTGACACAGACAGACGTGTAGATAATTCGTTTTTGATGTCTGATTTACGTCGGGTCGGCTCGTTAAAGATACCCTAGCTACATCTACTGCAACCAGCCCCGGCCCTATGTTTTTCGGGGCCCTTGGGCGAAGTCGATAAAAGGGCCCCTTGACGCAAATATGTGTACATATATTTACGATAAAAATAACAATAAAATAGTAGAAAATATAATAAGTATTTTTACTAGTTTAATTAACTCAAATAAAAATCAAATTACAATGACTACGTCACCAATTATATTTCAATGCTTCACAAAAAATCTTCTTCGTGTACTTCTAGATGCAAAATCATCAAGAACAATTTCAAGATCAACGTTGTTCAGGATATCCTTCTCAATACAACATGTAGCCAAGCCATTCAATCTGTCTTGTAAGATAGTTGACCTCAAACAATTTTTTAGTAATTTCAATTTAGAGAAACTTCTTTATTATCCTCATGATCTTGTTCCGGATCAGATATTGGCCTTTGATTATTGTTGTTGGCGTCAACACTATTTTTAGCTGGAAATACGTGTTTAAAACACCTCTTTGCGATTCAATAAAATGATTATCTAGCTTTCTCTTTTTCTTTTTCGCAGCACCAGACAATTGTTTTGGCATTATAAGTTTATAACACCTACAATGATGAAATAATTTACATCAAATTAGACCCTAACTAAAAGAATATGTCAAGAATTAGATGAAAATTGAGAACCAACCTGAGGTTGGGTGGCTAGGAGGGTGGTTGTACCCCCTGCCCACCAGAGTTCAAACCCCAGGTTTGATATTTGTGTGTCTCATAAAGGCAAAATTTTCATTCAGTGGGAGGCGACGTTCCGTCGTGGCAATGAGGCACCTATGGTGACTTCACAATTTCAAGATCCAATCCGCCAAATTTCAGTCTTCCGGAGGTGCTCATAGGGGTAGGGTGTGCGTGTGTGCGTTCATAGGGGTGAGTGTATGTGCGTGTATGTGAACGTCTATGTTTGTACTGTGTTTCTCAAAAAAAAGAATTAAATGAAAATTAGACAAGAGATTTAATCATGGACTTACACAGAGGGGAAAAACGCTGACAAGTGAGAAGCAATCCACGAGATATGAGAAAGACACATCCACACATAAACTAGCGATCTGTCGTCTATTCCTTTATATACGAATTGATTGAGGCAGCCAGGCAGGTAGTCGGACCGTTCGGACAAGTAGCTGCGTCACACATTTGTGCAAACTGGTGACCTCTCCACCTGAACAGCCCCGCTGGTGAATGCTTTTGATGACGATGGGAGCTGGACCGAAAGGTCAGGCATTGAATTTTTTAGGTTGTTTGCCTTTCTCACTTCCATACGAAACATTTTTCCATACCCACAGTATAGTATAGAGAAGGTCCGGTCCTGGGCCCCCCTTGGCCTAGGCCCTAGGCGGCTGCCCATGCCTGCCATGGGTCAGGGCCGGCCCTGACTGCAACGCTCTTGAAACCTCGCGTCCACGCGGCAGGTTTCCTCAGCCCCACGGCACGTAGCAGTGCAGTGCAGGCGCAGCACTACGGCGGCCTCCAGAAAAAACAGCCGATTTCCCCACGCTCGCGAAATCCGTCCGCCTTGGCCGGCAAAAGACACGCGCTCATCGCTCATCTCTGCTCCGCTATCCACTTCCCGCTCCACCCAAATGCCGCTCCTCCCACCCCCGCCCACCTCCACCGCCACGCTCCCCCGCCTCCACCTCCGCCTCCCGCTCCTCCGCCGCGCCGCCCCCCGCCCTCCACGCCACCTACTGCCGCCACCCGCCGCAGGCGCCCTCCCTCCACCCGCCCCCGACGCGCTCCTCCCGACCCAGGCCACGGGCCTCGTGGCCGCCTCGCAGGCCAACTTCATGCGCGTCATCGTCGCCTCCACGGCCCCGGGCCTGGAGCAGCACCGGGGCGCCGACCTGCTCTGCGTCGTGCGCGCGCTGCTCAAGAAGATCCGCCGCCGCGTGCTCGTCGGGGACCGGGTGCTCGTGGGCGCCGTCGACTGGGCCGGCCGCCGCGGCGTCATCGAGGACGTCTTCCAGCGCCGCACCGAGGTCGCCGACCCGCCCGTCGCCAACGTCGACCGCATCGTCCTCCTCTTCTCGCTCGACCAGCCGCAGCCCGAGCCCGCCACGCTCACCAGGTTCCTCGTCGACGCCGAGTCCGCGGGCATTCCCTTCCTGCTCGTCTTCAACAAGGTCGAGCTCGTCGACCAACAGGTACACTCGCCTCGAGCCAGATTTTTTTTATTCTAGGTGAAGCATAGAAAGTCCATACATGTCATGGTCGAGTTAGATGCATAATTGCAGTTAAGCTTACACAGTATCAATGACCCATTTAGGGCAAGGTTACTCATCAGTGACGAAGCCGTCGGTGCAATATACTCAATCTGGCAGCTTCAAATTTCTAGTTAATAGATGGTAGACAAAACCTACATTGCTACTTAGTCACTAGAGGTACTTACGTACATCTAGTTAATCTTGGGATGGATCACATTGGAAGGTCCTCAGCTCCAGCGTGTTGGCTTCTTCTTTTGTAACTTAGATCAATCACTTAAACCAATTATGGGTAAGTACTAAATTACTACGGACTGAACATATATCGACCAGCTCTTGAATTGATTGCTAAACAGTTACTCATTTCTATAGGATGGTGTAAATTAGCAATTATAGTTTAGTGCATTGCACTGGAGTTGTAAGGAGTGGATAGGAACATGGATATAAGAGCTGATTCAGTAGTTTGTTGTGTGGTGGTGCTCAATGAACTGGGAAGAGGAACAACGCATCTAGGTGCTACAGCCACGAGAGCATAGTGGCAGGGTTGTGGAGTTCATACGGACGCGATCCAGTCTTGACCCCTGGGTGTGGCAGCGGTGTGAAAATCACTCTTATCAAAAAACGGGGGAAAAAAAAAAACGAAGGTGGGTGTTCTTGTTTGCACTGAAATGGTTCTGTTGCTTGCAGCACTGACATATTCTGCCTAACAGTGTCTGTATCATACTTAAAAAATAGAGCAATGGTTTAGAGCGAACATAACATACCTGAACTAGGGTTTTCCCTTGCTCATATGCTTTTAACTTTTTATTCATCAAATGAAACAAAGGCGTTCCATTTGAGTTATATCAATTATCAAAGGGATTTGCCTCTGAACCAAGAGAGAATAAAGCTTAAGAGGCTACCTGAGACACCTACAGATAAAATCCTAAGGCATGAACAAGACACAGTTCCCTGGTCCATACAGCATACAGCTAATTTGATTGTCTTGCGACAGACGGTGCAAACATCCTTTAGATGGCACCCCTTTTGGTGCACAAAGCAGCACACCGGCACCTGTGCACTATCTGGTGTCTGCTGATGATAAATTCTAAGTATGGCCATTTGTCTCAGTGCCATCATGGATAAAAAGCATACATTGAAGTTAATTTCTCTTTTATTTGAATATTAAGTATCAGAGAATTGCGATTTGGTGCATGCCCAACATGTGTTCATCATTGTTTTCTGAAAGGATCAACATCATACATTCACACTTTTTGTTTCCCTCACGGAAGTGCAAGTTTGAGCAATCAGAATGTGCAATTGGCCAAGTTCACTATAGCTTGGTATTGACCTGATTTGTATTTGTACGCCTTTGCTGATGCTTTGTAAATGGGTTTCTGCAGACCATTTCGTACTGGAGAGACAGGTTGAAGAGCTGGGGTTATGATCCACTCTTCATAAGTGTTAATCAGAGTTCTGGATTAGGTGCTCTTGAAGAGATGTTGGAAGGACAGACAACTGTAGTTGTTGGTCCAAGCGGTGTAGGAAAGTCCAGTCTGATTAATGCCTTGAGATGCAACCAAAATATTTCAGAAGAAGATCCAATACATCAACTTGTTGAGCAGGTAACTGTTATATCATTTCAAATTGCACTTAACCCCCGGCATATCGTCATCAGTTTCATGTAACGGAGGTTTAGCCGATACTTTCACTTAATCACACGTGTTTGTATATTTCGCTGTGTTTTTCCTAGCCTTATGGCCTAGATTTGTCCGATCAGGTGTTCCAATGGCACATATGTCAGGATTATTTCTAGCACATAAATTTATTGATATGGACATATGGCACTAAGTTGGTCTAGCTTGTGGAGTTGGAGGCGAAGCATGGTGAAGATAGTGCGTTGTTGTCTGTTTTATGTGGATGCCGTAGTCATTTTCTTCATATCTTTGATATTATGTAGGATTACCTTTTTTGCGAATAGGATTACCTGTATTTGACATGTTTTATTAGTTTTTTCCGTTGTTGCGAAGTTTCGCAACCTATTTGTTGAAATCTATCTCAATGTGGACACTGAAATCCCTTGTTTGTGGACATTATTTTCAGAATAGTAAATGGTTTGGTGAACAACGTGTTGGAACTGTGTCCAAGAAAAGTGGCAAAGGAAAGCACACCACACGTCATGTTTCATTGCTTCCGATAGTTGATGGAGGTTTTCTTGCTGATACTCCTGGATTTAATCAGCCTAGTCTGATGAAACTGACCAAACAGGGTCTTGCAGAAACTTTTCCTGAGGTTTGTTCACTTGATGCTCTGTTGTTACAAGTACTTTATTTAATTCCAACATATCTGCATGGACAATTATTTTCTATGAAGGTTACACTCTAGTTTGACGTGACATTTGCATAATTGTGTTTTTCTTGAAGTGAAACAGTGGGAGAGTTTCCCACAGCATTTTTTATTTATTAATAAGGCTATGGTATAATATTTACAAATTTACAAGGATGAAAAGGATGAAAAGGAGAAAAGAAAATATCACAATTGAGTTTGTAGCCAGTTTTTGAGCTGATCTGAATATTTCATTTTCATCCTGAAAACAACTAGTGCCAATTCATCTAGGAAAGTCCTTTTCCAATTTTGGAAAGTAGCATCTTGTGCTCAGAAACTTTGTGATTCCTGATGATCCAAATTCCCCAGGATGTCAGGACTCAGGATGATTATTTCCATGTAGACAGGCAAATTCAGTTTGTTCTTTATGCAGGATTGTGTATTAATTTTTGTTTTTCCTAATTTTTGCATCCAGATAAGAAGGATGCTCGAAGAAAATGAGCCCTCACAGTGCTTATTTAATGACTGTGCTCACATTGGTGAACGTGGCTGTGTTGTCAAAGGTGATTGGGAAAGATACCCATACTATCTGCAGTTGCTTGATGAGATCAAAATCAGAGAATCCTTCCAGTTACGAACATTTGGAACTAAAAGGGAAGGTGATGTCAGGTAATTTTTGTTTCCTTTATGATTATGCACACTAGTCCCCAGATGCACTGCCTTTTCTTTTCTTGTATTAGTCTGTGGCTTCAACTTTTGAAAAGAGTTTCAACAAATATTCTGTAGCGTATCAACCAAATAAAGCCGAATGTTTCGAGGACAGGTTAACTGTTTCAGTTGGCAAGGTTTAATGCATTATAGTGAATGAAATCTACCATAGGCCAGTAGGCCCTAGGTTATCTATTTGATACAGATATATGATTAGCATTTGACGGTCTTTCCATAATTCTGGTGGCAGACATTCTATATGCTGATTTTTTCTGATGCGCAATCATTTGGGTGTTTAATTTGCTTAGGTTCCATACATACTACGCCACCTGTTTCATTGGCCTCGGAACATTTCGTTTAGAAATATCTGTCCATTGAGGGAATCAAGACTAGTTAATGGAATGTTTTCACTCTCTACCCTACTTTAAAGCTTTGAAAAGTTTTAAGTAACTGTACAATGCCAATTCGTAAGGGTGTGCGTGGTTTTTTGTCATCAACTTACGCTTATGTTAGACATATATGTTAATGTACTATACAACATCATGTTGACAGATTGTCTTAATAACTGTTTCCTCCATAACAAAGTTCCTACCCTTGATGGATGCTAATTTGTATGTGTGTTAACAATGCAAACATACCCATATTGCTTCAGATACAAAACAGGTACCTTGGGTGTGAAGCAAGCTGAGCCTCGCCTTCAACTGAAAAAGCACAGGAGGGTGTCCAGGAAGAGGATGAACCAATCGATTCTGGATGATATTGATGCTGAAATGGATGACCCTGATGATGACTATGAGTTCGGTGTGAGCCGACGCGCTGGCAAACGGTGAAGCCGGTTCCTGATCTAACAAACTCTAAACAGTGTCAAGAAGCAAACTACGGATGATGTACATAGCTGGCTTTCTATCGCGGCGTCCTTAACTGTACTGAAGTACTTCCTCCTATCCATAATAAGTGTCGAAGATTTCATACCAAGTCAGTATAACTTTTGTACTAAGTTCCCGACACTTATTATGGATCGGAGGGAGTAGCAAAGTTTTGCAAATAGAAATTTGTAGAGGAGGGGATTATAGAAATGTGCTCCAGATGGTGATGATCAGTACTTGTTATGGTCGGTCTGACCTATACACGTAAGAAGCCCACTAGTGGCTAGTTGTGGGCTTAGCCTAAGTAAATTAGGGGCTTAGTTCAAGTAAATTAGGGTTTAGAGGAGGCCGTCCTCCTATATAAACACATGTACCCTTCGTGATTAATTTATCAATATTCAGTATCATACTGTCTCGTCTCCTGAAGGGAGACGGGAGACTCCTTGCGCCTAGCCGCACCCAACCCTAGCCGCCGCCTCCTTCCTCCGCGACGGCGCCCAGCCGCCGGCGCCGAGCCCTCCAGCCTCTCCACCCTCACTTCCACCCTTACAACCTCCGCCCTAGACCCGGTAGAACCCTAACCCCTACCACTTTGGTATCAGATTGCCTAGGTCTAATGAGTTCCAACAGCCTCCCCGTCACCCCCATCACCGCCACGTCCACCGCCGCCACCAACACCACCCCCGCCACCTCCGCCGCCATGACAGGCGACCACGCGCCGCCGCCGCCACCGACGGAGACCGGGGGGCTGCCGCCGCCGCCGCCACCAAAGCCGCCGCCGCCGCCCCACGAGCCTCGACCTCCCGCCCGCTACACCGGCGGACCTCGCCGACGCCTCCGCGCCATCCGCTTCGAGCTCGCGGAGATCAAAGCCGGCCGCACCCGCCGCCCCCACCGGCCGCCGTCCCGGCCCTGTCCGCCACCCCGACACCGCCCGCCTCCGTCGCCAGCAAGGGCCGCCCCGCGTGATGGCCGCCATCGCCCTCGCCAATCCCCACATGGACCGACGCGTCGCCCGTCTACACTCAGACTACGGCGCTGATGACGGTTCAGCAGCCCGCCCACACCCTTGGCGGTCCTGGCGGGTTTGCTGCCCCTTCGCCGAGAGCACGTCCGTCACCCCGGGCCGCCAGGAGGGCGCCTACGGGGTCACACCTCTTGCGCAGCAGCTGCCCCGCTTCACCAAGCTGGAGTTCGCCACCTACGACAGCGCCACCGACCCCCTGAACTGGCTGAACCAGTGTGAGCAGTTATTTCGGGGGCAGCGGACGCTCAGCACCGACCGCACGTGGATCGCCTCCTATCACCTACGGGGCGCCGCGCAGACTTGGTACTACGCCCTCGAGCAGGACGAGGGCGGGATGCCGTCCTGGGAGCGTTTCCGCGACCTGTGCCTCCAGCGGTTTGGGCCGACCCTCCGCGGAAGCCGCCTCGCCGAGCTAGGACGCCTCGCCTTCACCACCACGGTCCAGGACTTCGTCGATCGCTTTCAGGCGCTCGCGTGCCATGCCCCGGGCGTCTCGGCGCGGCAGCGCGCCGATCTCTTCGTCGGCGGCCTCCCCGACTACATCCGCGTCGACGTCGAGATGCGCGAGCCTACGGACCTGCAGACGGCCATGTACTACGCACGGGCCTACGAGCAGCGCGCCATCGCCATGCAGTAGGTCTACGCGCAACGTGGCAGCGCTCGTCCCGCGCTCCGACCCGCCCCGAAGCCCACCGCCCCGCCGCGCCCCGCGCCGTCGCTGCGCCCGCGGGCCCTCCTGCGCCGACTCGCCCCTTCAAGCGGCTGACGGCTGCGGAGCAGCTCGAGCGGCGCCGCAAAAGGCTATGCTTCAACTGCGACGAGCAGTACGGGCCGGGCCACATGTGCGCCCGCCTCTTCTACCTGGAGACCGTCGACGACGCTGACGTGGAGGCCCTCACCACCGAGCTCGCGGCCGCCACCGTCACTGAGGCCGGTGTCACGACCTATGCGCCGGTCGACGCGTCCGCCTTCGTCGTCTCTCTTCATGCTATGGTGGGCATCAAGACGGCAAAGACGATGCTGCTCCCGGTGACGATCAATGGGGCGCGTCTCACTGCGCTGGTGGACACGGGCTCGACGCACAACTTCCTGTCCAACACCGCCATGCGCCGCCTCGCTCTCCAGCCGGCGGGATCGGAGAAGTACAGCGTCACCGTCGCCAATGGGGACCGTCTTACGTGCCAGGGCGTGGCGCGACAGGTTCCCGTGCTCGTAGGCGACGAGCCATTCTCCATCGACTGCGTCGGCATCGACTTGGGCTGCTACGACTTCATCCTCGGCCTCGACTTCCTGAGCACCTTAGGCCCCATCCTGTGGGACCTCGACGTGCTGTCCCTCATCTTCTGGCGTGAGGGCGGCCGCCGTGTTCACTGGACGGGCTTGGGCAGCACTGGCGCCTCCCCGCAGCTCCACCTGATGGCCGCCGCGCTTGACGAGGCGCACCCGCTCCTGGCCGACTTGCTGCAGCAGCACGGCGACCTCTTCGACGAGCCGCAGGGCCTCCCTGCCTCGCGGCCCTATGACCACCGCATACACCTGCTGCCGAACACGGCGCCCGTCGCTGTGCGGCCGTACCGGTACCCCCAGCTGCAGAAGGACGAGCTCGAGCGCCAGGTGGCGGTCATGCTAGCACAGGGCATCATTCGGATTTCGACGTCGCCGTTCTGCGCCCCCGTGCTCCTTGTGCGCAAGGCCGACAGCACGTGGCACTTCTGCATCGACTTCCGCGCCCTCAACACCGTCACGTCCAAGGACAAGTTCCCCATCCCCGTCGTGGATGAGCTCCTGGACGAGCTGCATGGCGCGCGCTTCTTCACCAAGCTCGACTTGCGCTCGGGCTATCATCAGGTGCGCATGCACCCGGACGACATCGCCAAGACGGCGTTCCGCACTCACCATGGCCACTACGAGTTTTTGGTGATGCCTTTCAGCCTCTCCAACGCGCCGACGACCTTCCAGGCCCTGATGAACGACGTGCTCAGCCCCTACTTACGCCGCTTTGTGCTTGTTTTCTTTGATGATATTTTGATCTACAACGCATCCTAGGCGGAGCACCTACAGCACGTGGCCATCATCTTCAACGAGCTTCGAGCGCATCGTCTACATCTCAAGCGCCCGAAGTGTTCGTTTGGCATGACCTCCGTCGCGTACTTGGGCCACGTCATCTCCGCCGACGGTGTCACGATGGACGCGGACAAGGTCACCGCCGTCGCCGCCTGGCCGACGCCCCAGTCGCCGCGAGCTCTTCGCGGATTTTTGGGCCTCGCGGGATACTACCGGCGGTACATCCAGGACTTCGGCCTCATCGCCGTGCCTCTCACGCGCCTGCTTCGCCGCGACGCCTTCTCCTGGGACGAGGAGGCGGCCACGGCCTTCGCCGCCCTGCAGCGGGCACTCACGATGGGCCCCGTTCTTCAGATGCCGGACTTCGACGAGCCGTTCGTGGTGGACTGCGATGCCTCCGGCATCGGCTTCGGCGCCGTCCTTCACCAGGGCGAGGGGCCACTCGCTTTCTTCAGCCGCCCCTTCGCCGCGCGCCACCACAAGCTCGCCGCATATGAGCGCGAGCTGATCGGGCTGGTCCAGGCGGTGCGCCACTGGCGGGCGTATCTTTGGGGCCGAACGTTCCGTGTGCGCACGGACCACTACAGCCTGAAGTTCTTGCTGGATCAGCGCCTCTCCACAGTGCTGCAGCATCAGTGGATCAGCAAGCTCTTCGGCTTCGACTTCACCGTCGAGTACCGCCCCGGCCGCCTCAACACAGTTGCCGACGCCCTGTCCCGCCGCGACATCGACGACGCCACGGACACGCCCACGGTCGGTGCGACCCTCTGCGTCCACTCCGGGCCATCGTTCGCCTTCATCGACGAGGTTCGCCGCGCTACTGCCGAGGCCGCAGATGCGCAGCAGCTGCGCCAGCGCCTGCCGACGGCGAGCTGGCCGCGCCATGGCCCCTGGACGAGGGACTACTCCTCCATGGGCGCCGCATCTTCGTGCCGGATCATGGAGACCTGTGATACGTCCAAAATGTATCTACTTTCCCGAACACTTTTGCTATTGTTTTGCCTCTAATTTGTGTATTTTGGATACAACTAACACAGACTAACGCTGTTTTCAGCAGAATTGCTCTGGTGTCTCGTTTTTGTGCAGAAATCCAACTTTCAGGAAAATCCCCGGAATTTATCTCGAGGGTCTTATTTTTCCAGAAGAATTACGGAGCCAGAAGGGCAAGCCAGGTGGAGGCCCGAGGCCCCCACACACTAGGCCGGCGCGGCCCAGGAGGGGGGCGCGCCGCCCTAGCGTGTGCCCCCCTCGGCTGGCCTCCGACGCCCTCCTATGGACTACTTAAGGGTTTTGATCTAAAAACGCGAGAAGGGAAGTCGAAGTCGCCAGAAACCTCCCAGTACGCCGCCACCGTCGCGAAACTCCATCTCGGGACCAGAAACTCCGTTCTGGCACTCCGCCAGGACGGGGAATTGGAGGAGATCATCGCCATCATCACCACCGACGCCTCTCCATCGACCAGCAATGTTTCCCCCATCCATGTGTGAGTAATTCCCCCGCTGTAGGCTGAAGGGGATGGTAGGGATTGGATGCGATTGGTCATGTAATAGCATAAGATTGTTAGGGCATAGTGCCTAGTGTCCGTAATTGGTACTTTGATGATATTGTTGCAACTTGTTATGCTTAATGCTTGTCACTAGGGCCCGAGTGCCATGATCTCAGATCTGAACATGTTATTGTTTCATGATGATATGCATTGTTTTATGATCTTACCTGCAAGTTTATACACATGTCGCTGTCCGAAACCCGAGGCCCCGAAGTGACAGAAATCGGGACAACCGGAGGGGATGGCAGTGATGTGAGGATCACATGTGTTCACGGAGTGTTAATGCTTTGCTCCGGTACTTTATTAAAAGGAGTACCTTAATTTCCAGTAGATTCCCTAGAGGCTCGGCTGCCACCGGCTGGTAGGACAAAAGATGTTGTGCAAGTTTCTCATTGCGAGCATGTACGACTATATACGGAACACATGCCTATGGATTGCTTAGTGCTTGGACACCGTTTTATTATTATCTGCAAATGCCCTGTTTGATTGTTACATGAGTTTCTCTCATCCATGCAACACCCGTCATCATTCCCTGTGCCTACAGTATTTTCATCCCGCTGTTTACTATAATCACTACTGCTGTCTTTGTTACTCTGCTACTGTTATTTCACTACTGCTACTGCTATAAACTGTTACTACTGATAAACTCTTGCGAGCAAGTCTATTTCCAGGTGCAGCTGAATTGACAACTCCGCTGTTAAGGCTTTCAAGTATTCTTTGTCTCCCCTTGTGTCGAATCAATAAATTGGGTTTTACTTCCCGCGAAGACTGTTGCGATCCCCTATACTTGTGGGTCATCAAGGCTATTTTCTGGCGCCGTTGCCGGGGAGCATAGCTTTATTTGGAAGTTCACTTGGATTGATATTGTTCGCTGCAAATTCTCCATCATGGGTAAATCTCGCGATCCTAAAGTCGCCATATTACCATCCACTACAAGAAAATGTACAACTCTGAGTACCTCTGCTACTCTTGATTCGCCATCTGTGATAAGTCAACTTGTTTCACCGCCGCAAGCTTCACTTGCTGGTACTTCTGCTGAATCTGAAAACTCTCATAATATTGATAATGTTTCTGCTGTGCTTGATGATAGTGGTTCATTGGGATCCTTTCTAGATGCTACAATTGCTAGATCTAGACAAATTGAAAATACTGAAACTCCTAATGCTGCTACACCTGTTAATTCACCTGAGTCTGTTGATTACTCTAGTGATGATCCTGATGAGGATTACGTGGAGCTTAATGATGATTTTATTGATAAATGCAATGCTATTACTGATGCAAGAAAAATTAAAAAAATTCTTGCACAACATACTGTTAGATATAAGCTATCTCCTGATCCTAAATTTGCCACATCTCCTATAAACATTAAGGATGAAGATTATGATTTTTCTCTTGATCTATCTCATATAGCTATTGTAGAGAAAACACCCTTTTGTGGTACTGAAAAAGAAAGTGCTGTAGAACACATGAATGAACTTTCTTCTATGAGTAGCTTGTTTTCTGATGATGTCAAGATGCGCACTTATTTTGTTGCTAAATTTTTTCCTTTCTCATTAAAGGATGATGCTAAAACTTTTGTATAATAATTTACCTCCTGGTTCTATTAAAAGTCCAGGTGATTTGCTTAATGTTTTCTTTCGGAAATACTTTCCTGCTAGTGCTCAACATGCTGCTTTACAGAAAATTTATAGCTTTGACCAGGAAGATGAAGAGAAATTGCCTGAAGCATGGGCAAGATTTTGCTCTCTTATCAGAGCTCGACCTGGACATGATTTGGAAAAGTATGATTTACTTGATATATTTTATAGTGGACTAACCTTTGAGTCTAGAGCATATTTGGATAGTTGTGTTGGTTGTGTTTTCAGGAAAAAAACTCCAGACGAAGCTGAAGAATTATTGGCTAAAATAGGCCGGAATCATGATGATTGGACTACACCTGAACCAACTCTGATGCCAATATTGAAGAAGAAGGGTTTGATTAAATTGAATGATGAAGATATGAGGGAAGCCAAGAAATCTCTTAAGGAGAAAGGAATTAAATCCGAAGATGTGAAGAACTTACCTCCCGTAGAAGATTTATGCGAGATAATTCCCCCTTCATCCATGATTGAGGTAAACTCCCTTCAACGCTTTACTAGAGAAGATATTGCGTATTCAAAACCTCCTGCTCAATGCTTAGATGAGTTTGATAATTATATTGTTAAGCAAGAAAATTTTAATATGAGAGTAGAGAATCATTTAATGGAAAATTCTCAAGCTATTAGCAATTTGCATGATATTGTGGAGAGAACCTCCAATGATGTTAAGATGCTTGTTAAACATTTTCAAATGGTGCAAACTCAAATTGATCAACTCACTAAAGTGCAAAATGACTTGTTAAAAAATAATTCTAAAGAGAAACATGCTTATGAAGTAACAACTAGAGGCGGTGTTTCTACTCAGGATCCTCTATATCCTGAAGGGCATCCCAAAAGAGTTGAACAAGATTCTCAACGAATTGAACCTAGTGCTCCTTCTAAGAAAAAGAAAAAGAAACATAAAAATGTTGTAGACTCCTCTGAACCTGTTAATGATCCTAATAGTATTTCTATTTCCGATGCTGAAACCGAAAGTGGTAATGAACATGATAATGATAATGATAAGAATGATGCTTCTGATAAAGAAGAGGTTGAAGATGAACCTGAAAAGCATGCTAAAAATAAAAAGTATACTAAAGAATATTTTATTACTAAGAAACATGGTAATGAAAGGGAACCGTGGGTTCAAAGACAAATGCCTTTTCCTGCTAAGAAACTAAAATCAAAGGAAGAAGAACACTATAATAAATTCTGTGATTGGATGAAACCTTTATTCTTGCAAATCCCTTTGACTGATGCTATTAAATTGCCTCCTTATTCAAAGTATATGAAAGATATTGTCTCTAACAAAAGGAAAATTCCTAATGAGGAGATTTCCACTATGCTTGCTAATTACTCTTTCAATGGCAAAGTTCCAAAGAAGTTGGGCGACCCAGATATACCCACCATTCCTTGTTCTATTAAGAATAACTATGTTAGAACTGCTTTATGTGATTTGGGAGCTGGTGTTAGTGTTATGCCTTTTTCTCTTTACAAGAGACTTTATTTAGATAAGTTGATACCGACCGATATATCTTTGCAAATGGCTGATAAATCTACTGCTATTCCTGTCGGTATATGTGAGGATGTCCCTGTTCAAGTTACTAATAACTGCTTGATACTAACTGATTTTGTTGTGTTGGAAATGCCTGAAGATGATAATATGTCTATTATTCTTGGGAGACCTTTTCTTAACACCGCAGGGGCTGTTATTGATTGCAATAAAGGAAAAGTGACTTTCAATGTTGATAACAAGGAGCATACCGTCTATTTCCCCAAGAGGATTGATAAAGTATGTGGAGTTAATACTATTTCTAATGTGAGAACTATCAAAGTTGGAACTATTGATTGTCCTATATATGAGCCTAAAGAAGGATATCAAAATCTCATGATTGGATCCATATCAATACAATTCAAGGTAACATGATTGATTTGAGGTTTATTTCTTCTTATGCTATGTAAAATTTATTTGGTGGCAAGACTTGATCAACCTTGTTAACAAATACTTTTTATATGCATAGAGGAGCTAAACAACATTTCTTTCTTCCTTCACTTGTTCTACTTGTTGTAGCACTTTTGTTTTGCAAAGTTCTTTAGTTAATTAGAGATTTCAAAATCTTTTTCAGTCCAGTAATAATAAACTCAACACCAAGAAATGTGCATTTTTCAAAGTTTTTTAAAATTTACAAATATTATACTGTTGGTCTTATTTTCGAAAACGCACCTGGGAGCACCTGGGGATGACCAGTGGGGCACCCCAGGGTGGCACCTCACAGGCCGGCGCGGCCTGGAAGGGGGGCGCGCCACCCTAGCGTGTGGGCCCCTCCTTGCCTCACTTATTCATCTCTTCCTCCCACTCTCTTCTCTCTCCCAAAAAAACTCGCACCAGTTTCCTCTCACTCGCGTTTCTGCTCAAGAGCTCAAGATTTCTCGATCTCTTTGCTCAGCCCAGATTTCTGTCTGAAATTTGGCACATTTCCTCTCCGGTATGTGACTCCTCCGATTATCCAAGTAGAATTTTGTTTCGTTGAGTATATCTTGAATATTTTGCTGCTGTAGGTAACATGTTTAGTGAGCTTGCATGCTTGTTCTAAGTTGTAGAAACTAGTTTTGATGCATGATTAGCACTCTAGCAAGTTCCTATAGTAGTTTCCCTCAATTATATGTCACCAAATCTAATTTTATAATGTTTGTTGAAAAATTTCAGAAAATGGAGTGGAATAGGCATCAACTAAACCAACAAGAATTGGAGGTGCAATAAGTCATGAGAGTTAACCGCGAAGAGGGAGTATACCCCTCTTACTACCCGTGCACAGATTTCATGAGAAGTGCAGGAATCTTGCGAGATGTTCAGAATCTAATTTCTCGTGCAGGGTTGGATGATTTTGTTGTTGGTGAACCATGCCAATATGCAAAATTGACTATGTCTTTAGTGCATGATTTTGAATTCAATTGGTCTCAATCTAACCCCATGGTTCGGTACAAAATTTATAATAAAACTGTCAACTTGCCATTCGATGATTTTTGTGCAGCAATTAGAGTGCCGCAATGGGGATCATGCGAGAAGATAAGGGGATCGCCACAAGAGCTCTTGAACCTCTTCAAGATGATTTGTCATGGAAGAAGCTTCTCAGAGGATGGTGGTAAAATCAGTAGTATTCAACTCCCGGCTATTCGTTACTTTGCTTATTTCATCACCAAATGCGTTCTTGCTAGAAAGAGTGCAAGTAAATTATCTATCCAAGATTTAGCTTTTCTAGCTGCTGCATTGCAAGGTAATAAGACCTATAACTTGGGTGCTTTGATAGACTATAGACTTTCTACTAACCGTCAGAGAGGAGGAATTTGCGGAGGTCTCATCGCCTCTCGTTTATTAGCTATGCATGGTGTAGAACCTCATCATCTTGATATTCAGCTTCCCATAGAGAAACCTGACATAGTATCCATGATTAAACATGAATTTGTTTCTGATTCATCTAATTTGGGTAACCTATTTTACAAGATAACATTTTACAAGAAAACTTGGAGGATAACTAAGAAAACTGAAAAACTAGTAGGATTGCCTGCACCTGTTCTATTTAATCTTGATTCCAGGGAGGATTGGTCAGTCACGGAGGGTGCACTAAATGCACACATAGAGGGAGGAGGCCATCATGCAAGAGACAACACAGAGGAGGCCGAGGAACACCTCGACTCGTCATCTGATGCAGCAAGTTCTTCGCATCAACATTTTGGGCATGTAGAGCCTTCACCCTTTTCTTCTGCACTGGGACCTCACTATGACTACGCCATGTATGATCCACCGGAGTGGAACAGCGACCCTCGCTAGGGTTGAACTCCACTTAGGCCAAAAGCCTAAGCTTGGGGGGAGCTATACCGGCATCACTCATTCTTTGCATATTATGGTTGCTGGATACTTGTATATACTTATTTAGTTTTTTAAGTGGTTTTCTAATAAGAGGGAGATGATATTTGGGGAAGTGCTGCCTGAAAACAGATTCTGGACTGTTACCAAAAAAATTCTCAAAAACATCCACTATGTTATTTTGCAAAGCCAATTTTTGTGCGTGTTCCCCAGGTTGTTATCTAACTTTCATTAGTTGAACACTTTTAGATTTGAGCAGCGGAAGAATTTCTTAAAAATCGATTACTTTACTGCTGTCAAGTTTGACGAATTCCTGCTGCTTTGTGTTTATGCGATTTTTCTAGTTTTCATATTCTTGTTTTTGCTTTGTTTCTTTCCTAAAACATAAAAAGACAAAAAATATTTCTGTTGTTTCTCTTCACCATTTGTTTATTTAGGTTTCTTGCTTTTACTTTGCTTTATTTGCTATCATTGGTTTGCTATAAGAAAATCCAAAACGATTTTGCTTTGTTTACTTGTTTCCTCTTGTTCTTGTTTCCAATTCGAAAACACCAAAAATATTTGCTGTTCTTCTTTGGTTTTGTAAAGTTCATTATGAGTTCAATGGTCTTCGGTGGCTGGAGCGTGGTTTTAATTTCATATTATCCAAGCTACACAAGTGAATGGCAATAATGACGATCTACGACAATTTGACTGTGGTGAGAGGCTGGTATGAACTCTATTTGTTTTCATTTTTGTACATATACTCATCCATGTGAGCATGCTTAGTTGGTTCATGTGAGGTATATGTCATTTAAGAAAGTCTAGTAGTTCATGATCTCTCATGTTTAGCTCCAATTTATTAATATGAGTAGCATGTCATGGATGCTTGCTTGTATTATTTTATTCATAAATAGGTATGACATTGTGGTATCCTCCTCTGAATAATTCATTTGAATCGACTTGGCACATGCTCACGCATGCATATGACTGAACAAAAGTCAATTAAGCCTCGATGATTTACTTTGCTTCAGAGTTCTTGCATCACTTTTATGCCTCAGTTAATTTATTTTGCCGCAAGCATGATTATGATAGTGACTGCTCTCTTGATTTGTCGCTCCCCAGTCTACTGCTAGCCTTCACTTGTACTGAGCGGGAACGCTGCTCGTGCTTCCAAACCCCTGAAAACCCAGTTATTCCAAAGTGTCCACCATAAATACCTATGCATGGCATTTCAAACCATTCCAAGTAAATTCTCATGCGACACCTTTAAACCTTCAAAATGCTTCTCAATTTGTGTTAATGTTTTATAGCTCATGAGGAAGTATGTGGTGTTTATCTTTCAACCTTGTCATTTACTTTTGACAGACTTTCGTAATAAGAGCTGGCAACGGGGTGCCCAGCCCCAACTAATAACTTCATTAATAATTCTCTTCACATGTTTTGCCCTGATTCGTCAGTAAACAACTTAATTTTGCAAATAGACACTCCTCCTTGGTATGAGATTGATGGTAGGCACCCGAGGATTCGGTTAGCCATGGCTTGTGTAAGCAAAGGTTGGGGGGAGTGTCACTCATAATAAAAACTAAAGTACATGTGTAAACAAAAGAGAAGAGGGATGATCTACCTTGCTGGTAGAAATAACGTCCTTCATGGGAGCCGCTCTTGAAAGTCTGGTTGGCGAGGTAGTTGGTGTACCCATTACCATTCGTTGACAACAACAAACACCTCTCAAAATAATTTTACTCCTGTTTTAAAATTGAAAAGCTATAGCGCATGTTAATCCCTGCTTCCCTCTGCGAAGGGTCAATCTTTTACTTTTATGTTGTGTCTCCATCCTTTCTTTGAGCACTTTCTTGAGAGCACAACTGTCATTCTTAGTATAATATGCTTGTCTCAAAATATGATTGACTGTGGTATAACTTTGATGCTTTTATCTTTCACAATCTCTATTTCTAGTCTTTCTATGAACCTCAGAGGTGCCTGGGCATTTATGTTTTGCTGATCAAATACGGGCAAGCGATATACCACTTTATCATACTCTTTTATGAACATTGCAATCCTGCTGATAGACATGATTCATGATGCTTATTATTAATTTGTTGGTACCTTTCCATGATTGACATAGCTATTGGATGATCTTATTTGCATGTATCTTATTATGAATTTCCTAAGCACTTTCCCATGTCATGAGAATATTTACATCATATGAGCAAATGTGTTCATGAAAGTTCTTTTATCGCACTCAGTTGTTAACTGAATTGCTTGAGGACAAGCAATAAGCTAAGCTTGGGGGAGTTGATACGTCCAAAACGTATCTACTTTCCCGAACACTTTTGCTATTGTTTTGCCTCTAATTTGTGTATTTTGGATACAACTAACACGGACTAACGCTGTTTTCAGCAGAATTGCTCTGGTGTCTCATTTTTGTGCAGAAATCCAACTTTCAGGAAAATCCCCGGAATTTATGTCGAGGGTCTTATTTCCAGAAGAATTACGGAGCCAGAAGAGCAAGCCAGGTGGAGGCCCGAGGCCCCCACACACTAGGCCGGCGCAGCCCAGGAGGGGGGCGCGCCGCCCTAGCGTGTGGCCCCTTCGGCTGGCCTCTGATGCCCTCCTCTGGACTACTTACGGGTTTTGATCTAAAAACGCGAGAAGGGAAGTCGAAGTCGCCAGAAACCTCCCAGTACGCCGCCACCGTCGCAAAACTCCATCTCGGGACCAGAAACTCCGTTCTGGCACTCCGCCGGGACGGGGAATTGGAGGAGATCATCGCCATCATCACCACCGACGCCTCTCCATCGACCAACAATGTTTCCCCCATCCATGTGTGAGTAATTCCCCCGCTGTAGGCTGAAGGGGATGGTAGGGATTGGATGAGATTGGTCATGTAATAGCATAAGATTGTTAGGGCATAGTGCCTAGTGTTCGTAATTGGTACTTTGATGATATTGTTGCAACTTGTTATGCTTAATGCTTGTCACTAGGGCCCGAGTGCCATGATCTCAGATCTGAACATGTTATTGTTTCATGATGATATGCATTGTTTTATGATCTTACCTGCAAGTTGTATACACATGTCGCTGTCCGGAACCCGAGGCCCCGAAGTGACAGAAATCGGGACAACCGGAGGGGATGGCAGTGATGTGAGGATCACATGTGTTCACGGAGTGTTAATGCTTTGCTCCGGTACTTTATTAAAAGGAGTACCTTAATTTCCAGTAGATTCCCTAGAGGCCCGGCTGCCACCGGCTGGTAGGACAAAAGATGTTGTGCAAGTTTCTCATTGCGAGCACGTACGACTATATACGGAACACATGCCTATGGATTGCCTAGTGCTTGGACACCGTTTTATTATTATCTGCAAATGCCCTGCTTTGATTGTTACATGAGTTTCTCTCATCCATGCAACGCCCGTCATCATTCCCTGTGCCTACAGTATTTTCATCCCGCTGTTTACTATAATCACTACTGCTGTCTTTGTTTCTCTGCTACTGTTATTTCACTACTGCTACTGCTATAAACTGTTACTACTGATAAACTCTTGCGAGCAAGTCTGTTTCCAGGTGCAGCTGAATTGACAACTCCGCTGTTAAGGCTTTCAAGTATTCTTTGTCTCCCCTTGTGTCGAATCAATAAATTGGGTTTTACTTCCCGCGAAGACTGTTGCGATCCCCTATACTTGTGGGTCATCAACCTGCGGCACCAGGCCTTGTCCTTGGCGCATTCTGCAGGTCACGAGGGCGTCCAGAAGACCCTGCACCGTCTCCGCGCTGATTTTTACATTCCAGGGGATGGCGCCCTGGTGCGAGATTGGGTGCGGGCGTGTGTCACATGCCAGCGGAACAAGACGGTGACGCTCCGTCCGGCGGGCTTACTGCAGCCGCTGGACGTGCCGTCCCAGTGTGGGCGGACATCTCCATGGACTTCATCGAGGGGCTGCCAAAGGTTGGCGGCAAGTCCGTCATCCTCACGGTGGTCGACCGCTTCTCCAAGTACGCGCACTTCATCGCCCTCGGCCATCCCTATACGGCGGCGTCCGTGGCACGCGCCTTCTTCGACGGCATCGTTCGCCTCCACGGGTTTCCGTCCTCCATCGTCAGTGATCGTGATCCTGTGTTCACGGGTCACGTCTGGAGGGACCTCTTTGGGTTGGCGGGCGTGAAGCTCCGCATGAGCACGGCGTTTCATCCTCAGACGGGCGGCCAGTCCGAGGTTGTCAACAAGATCATCGCCATGTACCTGCGCTGCATCACCAGGGATCGTCCACGAGCTTGGGTGGACTGGCTGGCGTGGGCCGAGTACTGCTACAACACGTCCTACCACTCCGCGCTGCACGCCACTCCCTTTGAGGTGGTCTACGGGAGGCCACCGCCGGCGATGCTTCCCTATGCGCCTGGCACGGCACGTACTGACACGGCGGATGACCTGCTGCGTACCCGCGACAAGATACTGGCTGAGGCGTGCCAGCGACTTCTTCAGGCTCAGCAGCTGGCCAGGAGGTACTATGATGCACACCATCGCGAGGCGGAGTTTGCGGTGGGCGACTGGGTCTGGCTACGCCTTCTTCACCGGACGACCCAGTCCTTGGACCCGCGCTCCAGGCGCAAGTTGAGACCTCGTTACGCCGGTCCCTTCCATGTGCTGGAGCGCATCGGCACGCTCGCCTACCGTCTTGAGCTGCCCGCGGGCTCGCGCCTCCACGACGTCTTCAACGTCGGCCTCCTGAAGGCCTACCGTGGTGACCCTCCGTCTGCACCACCAGCTCTTCCACCTACTTCGGATGGGCGTCTCGAGCCTGCCACGACGAGTGTGGCTCGCGTGATGAAGGCCCAGCAGCGACGTGGTGTTTGGCACGTCTTGGTGCATTGGACAGGCATGCCAGAGGTCGAGACGACTTGGGAGAAGCTTGAAGATCTCCGCCAGCAGTTTCCAGAAGTTCAGCTCGAGGACGAGCTGTTTGAGAAGGCGGAGAGAGATGTTATGGTCGGTCTGACCTATACACGCAAGAAGCCCACTAGTGGCTAGTTGTGGGCTTAGCCCAAGTAAATTAGGGACTTAGCCCAAGTAAATTAGGGTTTAGAGGAGACCGTCCTCCTATATAAACACATGTACCCTTCGTGATTAATCAGACAAATATTCAGTATCATATTGTCTCGTCTCCTGAAGGGAGACGGGAGACTCCTTGCGCCTAGCCGCACCCAACCCTAGCCGCCGCCTCCTTCCTCCGCGACGGCGCCCAGCCGCCGGCGCCGAGCCTAGACCCGGTAGAACCCTAGCCCCTACCAGTACTTGTATCTGTGGTATGACAAAACAGTAAAAACGGAAAGTAAGGTAAGCAAAGAAGCAAAAAATCCCAATTTCTTGCAATGGCGTTATGAACTTTTGTGAGGTATCTGTGTAGTCAATTTTATGAAGTACCGTTGTAGACTGTAGGCATCAATCGAATTACTATAGGGATGGTTTCTTGTTTGGCTCACAGTGGACCTTGGAGACCAACACTGATGTAAAATTATGAAGTTGGTATTTTCAAATGGTAAGTGTTTGAGCTACTACGAAGCTTCTGGGCAGTTTTCAAATCCAGAGAAAATAAACTCCCGATGATGTGTCTTAACAGTATTTAGACTGGAAGGGGATTATAAGATACGAGTAAGAATGAAAGATCATGCAAACCAAAGGTCCATTAGGACGGGCTATTTGTGGTTGTGGACGCAGCCACGCAGAGTGGAACTAATAAAAGAGCGGCACATACTAGTCTTGTGTTTACAAGATTAACTGGTTATTTACATATGCAGATAAATTAGATGACGTGAGAAATACAGGAGGGATTCTGAAGTCCTCAACTAGAGTTACCTGAAAAAAGAACTGCACACTTTCCCGAATGATAAAACGGTCAGAGGTCAAAGTCAGTTATCCCTTTTAACGACCTGTGATTTGAGTCATCTTTACGTTGACCATTTTGATAGGTAAGAACAATATACCACCAGGTTTGAGTCATCTTTACGTTGACCATTTTGACCAGTCGTCCATCCTATGTAATAGAAGTTTATGTGTGGCCCAAGTCGAGAAAAGTGATGCAGGGGTGGAGTTGGTACAGTATTTTGTATGCATATGGTCGTTAATCTGACCATTTCTAATAGTATTTGACAACATCAGGAATCAAATGGAAGGCATTATCTTGACAAGCAACAAAGATGGGACAAATCTAAGATTAAACATACTCCATATTGATTATGATCACCACTAATTTAGTAATTTGGTCAGAAGTCACTTTGTACTTGAATTGATACAAAATACATGACAGCCACCCAGGGAATCTTGTGCACTGTTTTTCTGTCGACCGTGCAATGGCCAAGAGATAAGACTTATTTGATATTGCACAGCATTGCTTGCACTTGCAGGCATCCGGAGCAGGTGTTCCCACCAAATTTAGCAAGATTCTAGATAAGCTGAGACCCATTGCTAATCTCCGTGAGAAACTGATCTGTAACATTTCAGAAGAGGCTAATAGGCTGTTGAAAACATGGCCAGTTTGCAGTAACTTCATGGGTATTCCTAGGTATCATGCCGATGGAAATCAAATTATGTACAAGCGTCTGCAATATGAGACTTATTGACAAGATGGAAAAAGTTTTCCTCTGAAAGCTAGAAGATTAGGAGAGATATTAGGTTCTTATCAAGTTCGGTATGACGCTACTATCAAGGGTGCGTATAATGTTGTTGATACAATAAAATTTGTAAAGCTGAGTCAGTGTTCATCTAGTGGTTCAGATCAGTTTTTGTCGTCCTACTATATGTTCGGGTTCAGAAGTGGCCGCCACGATTCTTTTAAGGACATATCCAATAGTGTCGAACCCGTTAGTGTTTGTCATTTCAGCCAAATCCTGCTTAGTGTTGTGGTGTATTCTGGTTGGTTAAGACAAAGCATCTACCAACTATTACACTATTACTTAGTTTATGTGGCATGAGATTAATGTCATTAAATTCGTATACGAAAGTACATAAAAAGTTGATTTTTTAGTACTAGAGTCAATTGCGCCAAAGCATACTTTCAGGGATGGAGTAACCAAAAAAAGACTACAGCTTCATGGGATTTAAACAGCTCATAACACGGACCATGGGGCTAACAAGTAACAAAACACTTGTATTACGGCGGTTAGTTAATTGATAGAAAATCTGACCAAGGGACCCATCTGTCTTTGACCGACCACGGTTAGACATCGGCTTGAGTGAGCCGTGCGAGCCAAATGTTTAGCCAAAAAATTAGAAAAATACAGAGCTGCTCAGAAAAAGGTTGAAATATTCCCGTAGATATAACTTGATACCCTGAATATTTAGGGAAAATTTCAGGTCATTTTGCTGAGCCATTTAGGAGTTCCTTTTTTTTCAAATTCACCTGGTTTTGAAGTAAAAAAAATTGAACTGCACAATGCACATAATAAAAACAAAACTCTACGAAAGAAACCTTGATACGTTGAGTACTCTTGGAAATTTCCATGCTATTTTCGTTTAACCCTTTAGGGGTTTGACCGCTTTTACAATTTTTAACAAAAAATGAAGTGGAAATTTAAACTACACAGAAGGAGTGATAAACTTAAAGTGAATGAAATTAACTATCCTTAGTAATATGGGTAGGCCATATTCCATCACTTTAGGGGTTTCAAGTTTTTGTACTAACTTTGGCCAAGTTTGAAGTGAAAATTTTGTCCAACCATTTAGGTTTGGCTCGTTTCAACAGACGACTCAAGCTGGCTTGAACCAAACAACGCTAGCTAGTCCAATTACAAGTGGGCTCATGTAAGATTTCTTGTCAAATAATTTTTAGCCATAGAGTGCGAGTTATGCCTTATAATCTTGGAAGTTGTAGTTTTTTGGACCTAGTTTGTTGGTGCAATTTTTTTTTACATAAAAACATATTAACATAATTGTTAGTCGAAGTCTTGTTTTAACAAATCAAAGCACACCCTGCAAACAGAAAAAAGAAATATTATATCAAGTTTAACCCGTCCATCACAAAATGGAAGGTGCTTAGAGAGGTGTTTAGAAAAGCAGACCACTTCTTTCTTAAGCATTTGTGCTTATTTATACTAGGGGAATGCTTAACTATATACTTCTAATTAGAAATAATCACTAGTGTTTAAGAAACAAACTGGTTTATTGTTATAAACACCTCTCTAAGAACCTTGCATTGTAGATGACCTTATATAGATGACCTAATTAAAGAGGCATAGCTTTTCTCTAGGAAAAGGGGGCTTAACCCAAGATCCTAAAGAAGTTCAGCTACCGAGTCATGAATCTATCATCTATTCATACGCTGGCTCGCATATTATTTTTTCTTTCAAACTTAATTGTAAAATAAAATGTATACAATCTCGCCCTTGTTAGAACTTGCCATGAGAACATTCTTTTGAGTAAGAAGAAATTCTTGGAAGCCCCGGGTAAATTTGCATTACTTGCAAGATGGGTCAGAGTTTCACAGCAGAGGAAAGTAAACTTGGCAGTATGGCTCATGAAGTCATACCTATTTTGCAAGTACTCTGTCAAAACCCTATTTTGAAGCGCCAGCCATGAGAAGAGTATGCATTTAGTTAGGCTCCACTGCTTTCATGTCTCCAGTCTCCTCTGAATTGCTTTCGTTAAAAGACAAATACAGAGGGGGGGCTAGCTCGATTGGAGAAAAAAGTATTGTCGAGCTCCAACCGAGGAGAAGAAGTTTGAAACTGAATGACATACGCCGAGATTCAAACCATTTCATGTTGAGTCTGCGCTCAACAGGCTTGGCACAATGGCACTGCAAAGTGTTTGAAACTTTGAACCAATATAGTATTCAAAGAAGTTGGCCAATGTAACAAAAAAAAAAACATCTAGAACACCAAAGATGCATGACCTAATCTGATTATCCATTTCTTTGGGAAAGAGACAAGCGCAAGAACTTGCACCAGGAGAGACATCAGAAACAAAAGAAGAAAACCTGCAGAGACAATACAAAATTGTGTCTTGCTAAAGCAGTAGTGCCACTCCCTTTGCTCTAAACAAAAATGGCATAAAAGGGACAGGATAAAAACACAAAGAAAAGCAACGCGACGTCATGAATCGACGATGATTGGGTCCATATACAATTTTCTAGCTCCTCTCGGCAGCTACAGGCTCAGTTCAAACAAGCAAGGAAAATTGTATAGAAGAAGAGGTAAGCCGCAAAGGGCGGTTGTACCGAACGCACGACGCCAGCATCGCGTCTGGGGATAGGTTTTCTCCGAGTAGATTAAGCGGTCACGCTCCCGCCCGTGGCCGTGCGCCCGGGCCACGGGCACGGCACGCTCCGGCGCATCCCAGGGCGGAGGCCGGCGGAGGCTCGGCGCCGGAACGCGAATACGCGGCCGCGTGAGCCGCCACTTGGGGCTCCCGTTGAAAGGTATATTATCTTTCACCCATAGTTTACTCGCTACCGACCTGGTGAGGTGAAGGTTATATCTGTCTGGGTGAAAGGGAAGACTTGACAGCGAGGTGCTTCTGGGCAGCTTTCATGCTTGCCGATGGAGCTCCATGGAAACGACAATGGGTAAGTCGTCTGGATCGTTGGCGTCGAGTGGTCGTTAGCGAGCCTGGGAGCTCACCTCCGTGTGCCAGCGCGCAGCCGACGTTTCAGATATTTGACAGCCTGATGATACTCGCGACGGCGACGCATCGACACTCTTTGCTTGAACACGTACTGTAAAACACAGTTTTTATTTACTGCAGGACATGTCGAGCAGTTGAAATAGTATGTCGCTACAAAACAAATGTGGACAATGTTGAACTTTGCCTCGGTACACCGCCTTTCCATAGAACCTAACGAATGGAGTGTAATCAACGGTGAAGATTAAATCTTTACCTCTTTGATTGAAAAGAGTAAAACTACCTACTTTAGGTGGTGAAAAATTAGATGCAACCTCGAGTACATGGCATGTCGGGAAAATATCTAGTGATACCTTCCCTTACATGATACCATGATACCACTTCACAAAATTTGAATTTTAAGTGTCAAAAAGTTTAGAAACAAATTTGTGACTCTTGACAAGATGTGTGTTTACATTCTCTATATTTTTCACAACAAAATTTAAAATACACCAAGAGAAACAAAAAAGACAAATGCTATGTGAATAATGGCATTTTGTGTTTTTGTCTTTATGTGACACTATTCATGCTTGATTTCTCATTTTTGTTTTTCTTAGGGTATTTTGAATTTGGTTATGAAAGTTACAGGCGCACGTAGAGACGCATCTTGTGAACAACCAAAATTTTGGTTTTAATTTTTTTGACATTTAAAATTTAAATTTTAAAAAGTGGTATCATGGTATCAAATAAGATGTGGTATTACTGAATATGTTCTCATGGCATGTCATATTGTGCCTAGGGCACGGGCAGAGGAGGCATCACAAGAAGTTGGATGTGTATTTTTGGATAGATTTTGCCACTTAAATGGTTTGATACCCACTTACAAGCATGTGTGATAGGATAACTCCTCTCAGGGGCATGTAGCTAGGCATGTCAGGACGTCATATCTTGGAAGGTGTAGTTGTCTTGCATGAAATCATTTATATATGAACTTCCCTGGGAGAAAAGGGATGGGGTTCTATTTAAAATGTAGGCATGTTAGATTGGGAGCTTCATTCGCCATCTTGTCACTAGGGTGGGGTGGGGGAGGGTGTTCCTTCTTTCAATATGCGGACGATACAATCCTCTTTATCGAGCATGACCTTAAGAAAGTTGTAAACATGTAACATCCCAAGTTTCAATAAAAGGAACAAGAGAGAGAGTTCAAGAATCCAAAAATCAGAGCCAACAAAAACTTTTTCTCATCATATAGGACTATGCATATAGCTCACCTTATTAATTTATTTGAGTGTGCTTTTGCCATGATGCTTGTTTATGTGTTACCCTCATTCTAAAACCCTAGCAATGATCACTTGATCATCCAAAGTCAAATAAAAATAAAATAGAAAAGAAATTCTAAAAATCAACTTCACACTCACATATGGCCTATGCCATTTTTACAAATCTTTGATCTAGGCCATTTTGGTTTGCACCATTAGTTGTAAATGGATACTAAACACTTATTAACACCTTTGGAATCAAACAAACTCAATTCAAATCAAATTTGAATCAAATTTGAGCTCACATATGATTATGGTCATATGTGCCATTTTTAGCCCGAGGCTCACTTTGAGCCCCTGGTTTTTAACTTTTCACTTCTACACTTTGTCAACTCTTTGCACCTCATCCAAGACAACATCAAGCACTTCAACTTTGCCCAAAACCACCACCCCAAATTCCTTATCAAATTTAAATGAGAATCAAGTAAAGTTGGAACAAACTCACAAATGCAAGATCATATGCATTTTGGGATTTTGCAAACCAACTCCAAATTGAACCAAACCACCACCATTCTACCCCTTTTGAAATATGTTTACAACCCACCAAAAAGATTTTCAAAATTCAAAAATTATTTTCTTGCGGCCATTTACTCAAACACCTTGCAGGCATGGAATCAATTTGAGCCCATGCTGGTTTTGGAGAGGACCAAGTCCAAGCTCTGGCCCTCCTCAGATGCCCTGGCACCCCCTCTCACCCCTCAGCACCAGTAGCACCACTTGCACTAAGCATTGTTTGAACACATCACCAAAACCTTGCCATGCCGTGGCATGGCATGCCACCACCATGCCACTCTCACCTCTGGCCACCTCTGGACTGCACCACCATGTCCATCACCTTCCTCTCACTCCCTTGATCACGACCAGACCCTGTCTCGTCAAATTTTTTTACCGCAACGGCTAGAAACCATCGTGCCCAGACACGCCCAGGCATGCCCATGCACGCGCCAGAGCGCGCATGGCGCCAGCCCTGGACGCGCCAGAGCGTGACGACGCCCACCGCCTCGCGTCACCTCCGCCTTCGCTCTCAGCGCCAGTCGACGCGCGACATCACCCTGCACCGCCTGGACACGTCCACTTGACCGCGGGAACGCCGCAGACGACGACCGCGTCCACGCCCGACCGCCATGACCTGCGCGCTCTCGTCAAGCTCACCGCCGCTGTAGACCCTCGTCTTCACCGCCATCACGCGCGTCAGCCTCGCCAGGACGCCAGCAATCGTACACGTCCATCCCTTGCCTCTTCGCCGCCCTGGAACGACGACGACGACGGCGACCCTAGCTCCGCCCCACAGCCACCTCTCGCCGCTATAAAAGGAGGACTCCTCCTCTCAATCCGAGCACACCACTCGCTTCCCCTCCTCACCACAGCTCTCCTCGACCTCTCAATTGAATCGATTAGCCACCCCACTGCTCCAATTGCAAGATCGCCGCCGCCGCCAGTACACGGAGTTCGCCGGAGCAGGAGGCCGCCGTTGGAGACGCCGCTGCTTCCATCTGCTTCACCGTCGTCGACAACCTCTTTGCAACCCCTCTCCGACCATCGCCACGCCGCTGGTGAGCCTCCGACCCCCCACCGTCGCCGCGCCAGTAGCCACCTCTCGCCGGAGACGAAGGCCTCCCTCGACCGTGCGATCCCCTTCTAATCGCACGGCTCGCGTTGCGCGTACCGCTTCGCTTGCTAAGCCCCCCTGACGCGTGGCCCCCACGCTGTTAGCTGGCCTGTAGTGATACTGGGCTGGCCCAATCCCTTCTCTCTCTGCGCAGCCCGTTAACAGTTCCCGCCAGCCCAACTAGTTTAAATTCAAAAATCCAGTTTAGAGTTATTTTGCAATCTGATGCCAAGTTTAAAATTCAATAGGGACAAATCTACTCGGCAAAATTTTACAAAATTGATATTGTTGGAAAGCTTAGAGTTTTATCTACACAATGCCACTGGTTAGAACCCTAGATCTATTGTAGAAATAAAGTGACAAAATAAACAAGACAGGGACTTTTCTGCCTTGTAATAATTCTTAAAAATCAACCATAAATGCTTTTCAGTTAATTCCACCTCCAATAATTCACATTTCACTTATACTAATTGTTTCTACAAAAATCTGCCATGCTTACTTTGAATGATCATGGCTTAGTTGATTTAAATGACTTTATGGCTATTTCTAGTCAAAGATATTGTCCAAAACTATTAAGAAATCTTATGAGAGAGTTTTCTCTCATTTAAATCTTGTCACCACCAATTCCAAATGAAGTAGAGACTCTGGTCATTTAGGTCTTATAGGAATTGTTGGTGATATTAAATCTTTGCTATGCTAGAATTAAATTGTATGAG
This sequence comes from Lolium perenne, assembly GCF_019359855.2. Lineage (NCBI taxonomy): Eukaryota > Viridiplantae > Streptophyta > Magnoliopsida > Poales > Poaceae > Lolium > Lolium perenne. The sequence continues at coordinate 198,220,170 of NC_067245.2, forward strand.
GTGCTCACCTCATTTAAATCATTTTCTCAAAATGATAAATGTGAAGAGGTTGACTTGGGTCAACCTAGGTCACATATTATGCATAAGAGAAATTAAATCTTAATAAGATAATGAGAGGAAATTATTTCTCTGAATAATTCCAAGTAACATTTAAGTTTAGTATGAGAGGAAATTATTTTTCTTAAATGATAAGAAGAACAAACTCACCAACTCAAAAATAGTGTATGATGCTAGTTTAAAGTGTGTAGCTCATGAGTGTGCCTAGTTTAGTAAATTAGTATGGTGTGATGATTGTGTACCCCGTATTCGTATTTTAGACGCTAGTACCGAGGAGTACAAGGAGGAGGAGGAGGTCTACTTCCAAGGAGAAGAAGACCACTTTGACCAATTCCCCAACCAAGGCAAGATAATACTCTTGCAAAGTGAAAAGCTCACCATGAGCAAGGCATTACCCCATTCTCTTTATGCTTATGATCCTATTTCCCAGTTTTACTTTACAAGCTTTATTTACTTTTTGTTTTATCAAAGTACTTTTGATTTATGATTCACTTGATTAGTATTGGAATAGTACAAGAGTATCAAGGTTAGCCTAGAAGCAAAGCAAAGTACTTAGCACCCCTCATACCTAGATGCTAGTGCTAAATTAAAAATGACTACTCTAGATGGGAACATGTGTTTATGAAATGATAAAGTTGAAAACCTTGGAATGATGAGTCATTTCCATTGAAGGATTTTGAAGGTGAATATGACATGAAATTGACTTGATGAAATGGCTAAAACTGATGATTGAGTTGGATGCGATACCTTTCCAATTAGTAAGTACCCCCACAATACCTGATTATGGGTAAGGCTTAGCTGGAAATTTATGTGTCTTAGTATGGGTTCCCTCTGAACACACGTCATAGGGGTTACGCTTGAGGCTGCCTCCGTTGTTGAGAAATGATGTGAATTGAGGTGAATTGTACGGCCAAGCCCTGTGCAGTTCCCGGGTTAACAGTTGGTTCTCACCGGGAGGCCAAGCTCATGGGGAGAGGTGCCTATACTAGGGTGTGTAAGTGAAAGGTTAACGGTTGATGATCCGCGTACTGAGTTACGATTATTCGGGGTTTTATCCCTGACGGATGTAATCAAATGTTGTGGCACAAGTGTGCAACCTCTGCAGAGTGTAGAACTATTCGAATAGCCGCGTCCGCGGTTATGGACAGTTGGAAAGGCCATACTGTTTCCGTCATCAGAATTTATATCTTTGTGACTGGTGTTTTTGAACTTGAACTTGAACGGTGACTTGAAATTTGGCATCACAACAGAGTTGTGGGAATGACACTAATGTTCCCACTTGAGTTAGTTAGCACATGAGGAGTTGTTTACGAAAAGGTTTATCAACTAAAATTGGCTTTATGCAAATAAACTTAGAGCTTAGAACACTCTCAATAGCAATGTTGGTACTTACTTTAGTATTAGATTGCGAGTACGTAAAGTACTCACGGCTTTGTCCCTGGCTATTCAAATGGCCAGAATATGAAGCCGAGCAGCAGTACGAGGATGACGATCAGCAGGACGTCTACCACAACTAGGAGCTTCTAACGTCAAGCGTTGGCCTGTGGACTAGAGAGTCCTTGTATCTTACGCTTCCGCTATGAACTTGTGTTTGTTCGTTGATCATTAGATCAACTATTTGTATAATATGGATCATGTGATTCCAATTTGTAAGACATTATGGTTTGTAATGAATGATGATTGTGATACTTAACTATTATGCCTCGCAACAACAATTTCCTGGGATTGCGATGTATGACATAATAGGCATCCGGACTTAAAAATCCGGGTGTTGACAAGTTGGTATCAGAGCCATTGTTTGACCTTAGGAAACCCTAGTTAGAAATGGACGTTCTGAAAGATTAGTTTCAAAATAATGAATGAAGTATTTCTGAAAAACTTAGTCTTTGTCTTCTCCTTGTGCTCTTTGGAAAAATAATAAGTCATGCTCTTCCTTAGAAAAATCACTAAAATTTTGCCACACTTGTTCACTTCTCTAACTTAATCCTTCACTTTCAGATGGAGCCCATGAACACGAAGTTTTACCAGCTCGGGAACGGGGGAAGCTTAGTCTTTGAGCATGACCTCAACGCCCTTTCCGACCACCTTGGTCGCCCGCACCCGGAGTTCCATGGAGTGCAGGTCAATGACCAGCCAGGAGGCGAGTTGCAGTGGATCATCACCGCTGACTTGAGGGGCAAGATGGAGACTCCCACTTCTGAGAGGATCCTCTTCTCCTTCAGGGAGAGCAACTGGCTGGACGGACTCGCCCGCGCACTTCAGGAGGCACTCGCACGCTTGTGCGGGATGAGCGGGGAGGCACTCAGGAGCCCTCGCTTTTCTCACCTCGCGAGGCGTAACTCCGCTGGAGAGCCCATGGACATGTCGCCCCACCCGGAGCTGAAGCACCATGTGGAGCACCTGGACTTCATCCTGTACCACACTCAGCAGGACCTCGACCACGCGCGTGAGTACGCCAACCAGACTCACGCCCGCATCATCGAGCAAGGCGACGCCATCAAGATGCTCGCCAATGACTGCAGGACTCTCCGCCAGCAGCGGACGAAGAAGGATGCCACTATCACCCGCCTCCGCGCGAAGATAGCAGCACTCGAGGCCACTGTCAAGGCCCAGGAGGAGCAGATGAAGAAGATGGAGGAAGATGGAGAAGACATTCAGGGAGGAAGCGACTACCTGAGTGACGACAACGACTTCGAGGAGGATGAGAACACCGAGGGGGAAGACTACGAGTTCCTGGACGACGGAGATGATGACCACACCCCCATCGATGTTGATGAGGATGAGGAGTAGTTCACTTATGCACTATCGTAGGTGTGAGTTGTATCCCACCCCATGTATCGTAGCTTGGAGAAGAAGGGTTCTTAAAACCCTTAGTGTGTTAGCTTGTAATGTGTGTTGTTTGTCATGAATGAATGTATGTTTGTGTTATCATGAAGAGACTCAAGTTTTAAACTTTTTGAACTTAAAACACAAAACAAGCCATAGAGAATTTCCCTCTTATCTCATGATCTATCTCAATGCTCAGATGGCCCCTCCGGTTCGCAACGCGACTCAAGATGCAATGATGCGGATGTTGCAAACTATGCTGGAAGGTAGAGAAGCCGAAAGAGCCGAAAGGCAAGCCAACCTGGCAGCACTTCAACAGCTTGCCAACAACAATCAAGGCCACCATGATCATCCAGGATCCAAGCTCAAGAACTTCCAGAATACCAACCCGCCCGTTTTCAGCAAGACTGAGGAACCACTTGATGCAGATGATTGGCTCCAAACTATGGAGAACAATCTAGAAGTAGCTGGAGTTGAAGAGAATGAGAAAGTGCTATTTGCCACGCACTACTTAGCAGGACCAGCAAGAGCTTGGTGGACAAGCACCCGTGCCATGAACGCGGGACAGTTTATGACTTGGACTGATTTCAAGCTCAAGTTCAGCAAGTACCATGTGCCCCCGGGTCTGATAAAGAAGATGAGAGATGAGTTCCGTGAACTGAAGCAAGGCCGGATGTCCATGGTGGAATACCGCGACAAGTTTCTCACACTGTCAAGGTACGCCCCGGATGAGACCGACACTACTGAGAAGAGGAAGGAAAGGTTCCTGAACGGACTGCATGATGAGATGCAGACTGTGTTGATCAACATCCCCTTCGCCGACCTCGAAGCCCTTGTTGACTCCGCCATCCAAATGGAAGGCAAACTGCACCAAGCCAGCGAGAACCGCAAGCGCCGCATGATGAACCAGAGTGGATCAAGCCACCCCCAGAAATATCGCCCTAGCTCAAGCGGAGGTTTCACTCCGAGGAACTACAAGCCACCGATGCAGAACTCGCGCCCCGGTTATCAGAACCGGAATGGAGGAAACTCGAGGCCAGGAGGCCACTACAACAACAACAACAACAACAACAACAGCAGCAACTACAACAACAACAACTACTACAACCGCGCTCCGCCGAGAGCCCCCAACAACAACAACAGCAACCACAACACCAACACCGCACCAAGGACCGGGAGCAATGCAATCCCCGTCGCGAACAAGCAGGACAAGACCACCATCACTTGCTATGAGTGTGGTGTAGTGGGACATTACTCCAATGAGTGTCCCAAGAGGCTCGCCAAGCTCGCAGGCAACCCCGCACCACCAGCTCAGCAGCAACGCCGTGTCTCCACCGGCAAGAAGTTCGCCCCCAACAACCCGAACAACCGCGGAGGTCGCCTCTACCACATGAATGCTGAGGAAGCCCAGGAAGCACCTGACGTGGTGCTGGGTATGTTCTCTGTTAACTCAATACCAGCAAGAGTGTTGTTTGATTCTGGAGCATCGCATTCGTTCGTTACAGAAGATTTTGTGTGCACTAGTAAGATTCAACCAATCAGCTTGAAACATGTCATGGTAGTTCAAATACCTGGATCAACAACTAAAGCTAGAAAATTTTGCAAAGATGTACCCATCAGAATCCATGAAATAGACTTTTATGCAAACTTGATTGTTCTGGGAACAAAAGGATTGGAAGTAGTCCTGGGTATGGATTGGATGGCGAAACATCATGGATTGATAGACTGCGCCAAGAAGGCCATCACCATGACTAGTAGCACCGGAATAATAATAGAACACTTGTCTGAAAAGCTACCCAGAAATTTCACCTGCAACCAAAGTGTAGCTAAGCCAACTCTGGATCAAATCAGGGTCGTTTGTCGATACCCTGATGTGTTCCGGATGATCTACCCGGTATGCCCCCGGATCGGGATATCGAGTTTATCATCGAGTTAATCCCTGAAACAGGACCTATAGCCCAGAGAGCCTATAGCATGAACCCCGCAGAGTTAGTGGAACTGAAGAAGCAACTGGATGATATGCTATACAAGGGTCTGATTCGACCAAGTGCGTCGCCTTGGAGATCACCAGTTTTGTTTGTGGATAAAAAGGACGGTGCCACTCGTTTGGTTACGGATTATCGTAAGCTTAACGATGTCACCATCAAGAACAAATATCCCTTGCCGAAGATAGAAGATCTGTTTGACCAGCTAACCGGTGCCCAAGTATTCTCGAAGATTGATCTGAGGACAGGTTATCATCAACTGAAGATCCAAGCAACAGATATTCCCAAGACTGCCTTTACCACCAGATATGGACTGTATGAGTACAATGTCATGTCCTTTGGACTGACCAATGCCCCCGCTTACTTCATGAATCTCATGAATAAGATCTTTATGGAATTCCTGGATAAGTTTGTCGTTGTCTTCATCGACGACATCCTTATCTACTCCAAATCAGAAGAAGAACATGAGCAACATTTGGAAGTGGTTCTAGAAACCCTTAGGCAGCATCAGTTGTACGCCAAGTTTAGCAAATGCGAGTTTTGGTTGAAGGAAGTAGGATTCCTGGGACACATCTTGTCTGCAGGAGGAATTGCCGTAGATCCCGCTAAAATCAAAACCGTTGAGGAATGGAAAGCCCCAACCACCCTGCATCGAAGTCCGAGCATTTCTGGGATTAGCGGGATATTACCGCCGATTCGTTGAAGGATTTTCAAGCATCGCAAGACCAATGACTCAACTGTTGAAGAAGGACCGGAAATTTGACTGGAATGACAAATGTGAAGAAAGCTTTCAGCTACTCAAGCTCAGATTAACCACAGCCCCAATATTGATCATGCCCGACGTCACCCAGCCTTTTGATGTCTATTGTGATGCATCCAAGACTGGTCTTGGATGTGTGTTGATGCAAGGAGGCAAAGTGATATCTTACCTGTCAAGGCAACTGAAGCAACATGAACAGAACTATCCAACTCATGACTTGGAGTTAGCAGCCGTAGTGTTAGCCCTGAAGGTTTGGCATCATTACCTCATGGGTAATCGATGCGAGATATATTCAGATCACAAGAGCCTGAAGTACATTTTCACCCAGAAGGAGTTGAACATGAGACAGCGCAGATGGATTGAGTTAATCAAAGATTATGACATGGAAATTCACTACCACCCCGGCAAGGCCAATGTGGTAGCGGATGCTTTGAGCAGACTGCCGTGTCAGTTGAACTCCATGATCGCAATAGAGCAACCAAGCCTGTATCAAGAGTTTGAACAGTTCAGACTAGAGCTAGTGAGCGAAGGATTCCTCGCCAGCATTGAGCTCCAACCCACTTTGATGAGCCAGATAAAGGAAGCCCAGAAGGGAAATGCCAGCATTGATGGAATCAAGAACCAGATAGCCGCCGGAAAGGCACCAGGATTCACCGTAGATGAAGAAGGAGTTCTTTGGTACAACGAACGCCTGTGTGTACCGTCAGATTCGGAGTTGAAGCAAGTCATTTTGAAGGAAGCTCATGATACACTGTATTCCATTCATCCCGGAGGAACCAAGATGTACCAAGACCTGAAGGAACAATTCTGGTGGCACGGAATGAAGCGAGAGATAGGAAGCTACATCGCCAAGTGTGATATCTGTCAACGAGTCAAGGCAGAACATCAACGCCCCGCAGGACTGTTGCAACCCCTACAGATTCCGGAGTGGAAATGGGATTCTGTCGGTATGGACTTTATCACAGGATTGCCCAAATCTAGCCGAGGAAATGACTCCATTTGGGTAGTCATCGATAGGTTGACCAAAGTGGCACATTTCATCCCCGTCAAAACCACATACCAAGGCCCAAAGCTAGCTGAGTTATACATATCCAGAATAGTCAGCCTGCACGGAACCCCGAAGTCAATTGTGTCAGATAGAGGATCGCAATTCACCTCAAGATTCTGGCAGAAAGTGCATGAAGGACTAGGAACCCGTCTGAATTTCAGCACAGCTTATCACCCGCAGACTGACGGACAGACCGAGAGAGTCAACCAGATACTGGAAGATATGTTGAGAGCCTGTGTGCTAGAGTATGGATCCAAATGGGAAGACTACCTACCATATGCAGAATTCTCCTACAACAACAGCTATCAAGCCAGCTTACAGATGGCCCCCTTTGAAGCCCTGTACGGAAGGAAATGCCGTACCCCTCTGAACTGGTCGGAAGTTAGAGATAGTCAAGTCTTCGGCCCCGATGTTCTCCGCGAAGCCGAAGAAAAGGTACACAAGATCCGCGAGTACCTCAAGACCGCCCAGTCAAGACAGAAGAGCTACGCCGACAAGAGACGCCGAGAGATGACATTCGAGATCGGAGATTTTGTGTATCTCAAAGTCTCACCCCTCAAAGGAATGCAGAGATTCCAACTCAAAGGAAAGCTCGCCCCCAGATATGTCGGACCATTCAAAATTCTGAGTCGCCGAGGAGAAGTCTCATATCAGCTGGAACTGCCGGAAGAGATGTCCGCCGTACACAATGTGTTTCACATCTCACTGCTTCGGAAGTGCCTAGAAGTGCCGGAGAAGACCGAAGTATTCAAGAACATCGACCACAGAGCCATTGATATCAACAAGGATCTAACCTACCGCGAAGTGCCTATTCGCATCCTTGAAGAAGCATTCAGGACCACCCGCACCAGAAGTATCAAGTTCCTGAAGATACAATGGAGTAATCACACCGAAGAGGAAGCAACTTGGGAACGCGAGGAGGACATGAAGAAGGAATACCCAGATCTCTTTAGTACCTAGTTTTCTCTAGATCTCGGGACGAGATCTTTTGTAATGGGGAAGGGTTTGTAACATCCCAAGTTTCAATAAAAGGAACAAGAGAGAGAGTTCAAGAATCCAAAAATCAGAGCCAACAAAAACTTTTTCTCATCATATAGGACTATGCATATAGCTCACCTTATTAATTTATTTGAGTGTGCTTTTGCCATGATGCTTGTTTATGTGTTACCCTCATTCTAAAACCCTAGCAATGATCACTTGATCATCCAAAGTCAAATAAAAATAAAATAGAAAAGAAATTCTAAAAATCAACTTCACACTCACATATGGCCTATGCCATTTTTACAAATCTTTGATCTAGGCCATTTTGGTTTGCACCATTAGTTGTAAATGGTTACTAAACACTTATTAACACCTTTGGAATCAAACAAACTCAATTCAAATCAAATTTGAATCAAATTTGAGCTCGCATATGATTATGGTCATATGTGCCATTTTTAGCCCGAGGCTCACTTTGAGCCCCTGGTTTTTAACTTTTCACTTCTACACTTTGTCAACTCTTTGCACCTCATCCAAGACAACATCAAGCACTTCAACTTTGCCCAAAACCACCACCCCAAATTCCTTATCAAATTTAAATGAGAATCAAGCAAAGTTGGAACAAACTCACAAATGCAAGATCATATGCATTTTGGGATTTTGCAAACCAACTCCAAATTGAACCAAACCACCACCATTCTACCCCTTTTGAAATATGTTTACAACCCACCAAAAAGATTTTCAAAATTCAAAAATTATTTTCTTGCGGCCATTTGCTCAAACACCTTGCAGGCATGGAATCAATTTGAGCCCATGCTGGTTTTGGAGAGGACCAAGTCCAAGCTCTGGCCCTCCTCAGATGCCCTGGCACCCCCTCTCACCCCTCAGCACCAGTAGCACCACTTGCACTAAGCATTGTTTGATCACATCACCAAAACCTTGCCATGCCGTGGCATGGCATGCCACCACCATGCCACTCTCACCTCTGGCCACCTCTGGACTGCACCACCATGTCCATCACCTTCCTCTCACTCCCCTGATCACGACCAGACCCTGCCTCGTCAAATTTTTTTACCGCAACGGCTAGAAACCATCGTGCCCAGACACGCCCAGGCATGCCCATGCACGAGCCAGAGCGCGCATGGCACCAGCCCTGGACGCGCCAGAGCGTGACGACGCCCACCGCCTCGCGTCACCTCCGCCTTCGCTTTCAGTGCCAGTCGACGCGCGACACCACCCTGCACCGCCTGGACACGTCCACTTGACCGCGGGAACGCCGCAGACGACGACCGCGTCCACGCCTGACCGCCATGACCTGCGCGCTCTCGTCAAGCTCACCGCCGCTGTAGACCCTTGTCTTCACCGCCATGACGCGCGTCAGCCTCGCCAGGACGCCAGCAATCGTACGCGCCCATCCCTTGCCTCTTCGCCGCCCTGGAACGACGACGACGATGGCGACCCTAGCTCCGCCCCACAGCCACCTCTCGCCGCTATAAAAGGAGGACTCCTCCTCTCAATCCGAGCACACCACTCGCTTCCCCTCCTCACCACAGCTCTCCTCGACCTCTCAATTGAATCGATTAGCCACCCCACTGCTCCAATTGCAAGATCGCCGCCGTCGCCAGTACACGGAGTTCGCCGGAGCAGGAGGCCGCCGTTGGAGACGCCGCTGCTTCCATCTGCTTCACCGTCGTCGACAACCTCTCTGCAACCCCTCTTCGACCATCGCCACGCCGCCGGTGAGCCTCCGACCCCCCACCATCGCCGCGCCAGTAGCCACCTCTCGCCGGAGACGAAGGCCTCCCTCGACCGTGCGATCCCCTTCTAATCGCACGGCTCGCGTTGCGCGTACCGCTTCGCTTGCTAAGCCCCCCTGACGCGTGGCCCCCACGCTGTCAGCTGGCCCGTAGCGATACTGGGCTGGCCCAATCCCTTCTCTCTCTGCGCAGCCCGTTAACAGTTCCCGCCAGCCCAACTAGTTTAAATTCAAAAATCCAGTTTAGAGTTATTTTGCAATCTGATGCCAAGTTTAAAATTCAATAGGGACAAATCTACTTGGCCAAATTTTACAAAATTGATATTGTTGGAAAGCTTAGAGTTTTATCTACATAATGCCACTGGTTAGAACCCTAGATCTATTGTAGAAATAAAGTGACAAAATAAACAAGACAGGGACTTTTCTGCCTTGTAATAATTCTTAAAAATCAACCATAAATGCTTTTCAGTTAATTCCACCTCCAATAATTCACATTTCACTTATACTAATTGTTTCTACAAAAATCTGCCATGCTTACTTTGAATGATCATGGCTTAGTTGATTTAAATGACTTTATGGCTATTTCTAGTCAAAGATATTGTCCAAAACTATTAAGAAATCTTATGAGAGAGTTTTCTCTCATTTAAATCTTGTCACCACCAATTCCAAATGAAGTAGAGACTCTGGTCATTTAGGTCTTATAGGAATTGTTGGTGATATTAAATCTTTGCTATGCTAGAATTAAACTGTATGAGGTGCTCACCTCATTTAAATAATTTTCTCAAAATGATAAATGTGAAGAGGTTGACTTGGGTCAACCTAGGTCACATATTATGCATAAGAGAAATTAAATCTTAATAAGATAATGAGAGGAAATTATTTCTCTGAATAATTCCAAGTAACATTTAAGTTTAGTATGAGAGGAAATTATTTTTCTTAAATGATAAGAAGAACAAACTCACCAACTCAAAAATAGTGTATGATGCTAGTTTAAAGTGTGTAGCTCATGAGTGTGCCTAGTTTAGTAAATTAGTATGGTGTGATGATTGTGTACCCCGTATTCGTATTTTAGACGCTAGTACCGAGGAGTACAAGGAGGAGGAGGAGGTCTACTTCCAAGGAGAAGAAGAGCACTTTGACCAATTCCCCAACCAAGGCAAGATAATACTCTTGCAAAGTGCAAAGCTCACCATGAGCAAGGCATTACCCCATTCTCTTTATGCTTATGATCCTATTTCCCAGTTTTACTTTACAAGCTTTATTTACTTTTTGTTTTATCAAAATACTTTTGATTTATGATTCACTTGATTAGTATTGGAATAGTACAAGAGTATCAAGGTTAGCCTAGAAGCAAAGCAAAGTACTTAGCACCCCTCATACCTAGATGCTAGTGCTAAATTAAAAATGACTACTCTAGATGGGAACATGTGTTTATGAAATGATAAAGTTGAAAACCTTGGAATGATGAGTCATTTCCATTGAAGGATTTTGAAGGTGAATATGACATGAAATTGACTTGATGAAATGGCTAAAACTGATGATTGAGTTGGATGCGATACCTTTCCAATTAGTAAATACCCCCACAATACCTGATTATGGGTAAGGCTTAGCTGGAAATTTATGTGTCTTAGTATGGGTTCCCTCTGAACACACGTCATAGGGGTTACGCTTGAGGCTGCCTCCGTTGTTGAGAAATGATGTGAATTGAGGTGAATTGTACGGCCAAGCCCTGTGCAGTTCCCGGGTTAACAGTTGGTTCTCACCGGGAGGCCAAGCTCATGGGGAGAGGTGCCTATACTAGGGTGTGTAAGTGAAAGGTTAACGGTTGATGATCCGCGTACTGAGTTACGATTATTCGGGGTTTTATCCCTGACGGATGTAATCAAATGTTGTGGCACAAGTGTGCAACCTCTGCAGAGTGTAGAACTATTCGAATAGCCGTGTCCGCGGTTATGGACAGTTGGAAAGGCCATACTATTTCCGTCATCAGAATTTATATCTTTGTGACTGGTGTTTTTGAACTTGAACTTGAACGGTGACTTGAAATTTGGCATCACAACAGAGTTGTGGGAATGACACTAATGTTCCCACTTGAGTTAGTTAGCACATGAGGAGTTGTTTACGAAAAGGTTTATCAACTAAAATTGGCTTTATGCAAATAAACTTAGAGCTTAGAACACTCTCAATAGCAATGTTAGTACTTACTTTAGTATTAGATTGCGAGTACGTAAAGTACTCACGGCTTTGTCCCTGGCTATTCAAATGGCCAGAATATGAAGCCGAGCAACAGTACGAGGATGACGATCAGCAGGACGTCTACCACAACTAGGAGCTTCTAACGTCAAGCGTTGGCCTGTGGACTAGAGAGTCCTTGTATCTTACGCTTCCGCTATGAACTTGTGTTTGTTCGTTGATCATTAGATCAACTATTTGTGTAATATGGATCATGTGATTCCAATTTGTAAGACATTATGGTTTGTAATGAATGATGATTGTGATACTTAACTATTATGCCTCGCAACAACAATTTCCTGGGATTGCGATGTATGACATAATAGGCATCCGGACTTAAAAATCCGGGTGTTGACAAAACATGAAGATAAAAATATAAACATTTGAACAATTATCTGGCTTAAAAATCAATTTTCACAAGAGTGAGATTTTCTATTTTAGAAAAGCAAAGGATGAGTAACAACAATATAAAAAGATTTTGGATGTAAGTCTGGTTCCTTACCCTTATTAATACCTTGGGTGCCAATCCATTATCGAAAACTTTGCAATTCTGAGTAGAATCCAGTAGAGAATCAGTTCACTAGGAAGCTAGGATGTTGGCAAAGCAAGTTGTTGTCTTGTCTTGATTAATTCAGATTAACTAGTTTATCATGTGTTCATGCTTTCTTTTTTAAAAATACCGAAAGGGTTACGAAAGTGTCTTAATTTTTTTTTAGGTCTAGGTTCTTTTGGCAAAGCAAAAAAATAAAAAGAAATATCCCCTTGACAAAATGGAGTATACTTTTTGTGGACCTAAAGATCAAGGTGGTCTAGGAATTGAGGTACTTGAGCTAAAAAACAAATTCTTAGTTAAAAAAATGGGTTTTTACACTTCAAAATGAAGAGGAGTTATGACAAGAATTGTTACATAATAAGTACCTTAAAAATAAAACTTTATATGAAACACAAGTAAATCCCACTGATTCACCTTTCTAGATGGAAATCACGAGTGTTAAGGATGAGTTTTTTGACAGGGGTCATTTTAAAGTAGGAGATGATGCACATGTTTGCTGCTGGAAATACACTTGGTTGGGCGATACACCTTAGCATAACAATATCCATCATTATATAATATTTTTCAAAATAAAAATGTATTAGTATCCAATGTTTTTTCACGCAAGCTTGTTTGAATATTGGCTTCAGAAAAACTTTGTCGGAAAATAAATGGAATGATTGGCTTCATTTATGCCAACGTTTGATGATAGTATACCTCTCAGATGGTATTTTACGGTTAAATCTTTGTTTTTGAATTTAATGAATGGTCATACGAGGTTTCTTTGCAAGTACTCACGAAACTTAGAACATTGAAATTAAAAATCTCATGTGGTTTGTAAATAATAAGGCTTTATAAACTAAAGATAACTTAGCTAAAAGAACTGAATGGATGTCACAAGTGTTGCTTTTGTGACTCATTGGATTCTACAATATTCATTTCTTTCATGTCTTTTTGCATGTATAATTTGGCGAATGATATATTTTGCATATAATATACCGCCCCCAACCAACATCACAAATATGTTTGAAAATCACATAAATGGAGCAGACAAGATTTATAAAGCTCGAATTCGTATTGGTGTCTCGCTTTATGTTAGTCTATCTGGAATGATAGCAATGATTATATCTTTAACAACACAATATCACAACCTTTCTGAAGGTTATTCACTTGGCTGCTCATTGGATTCAACTTCGGTCTTACCTTCTTTCGACGGATCAACGGGACTCTATGGTTACTAGATGCGACCGATTGTTGATGATCGCTCGGGACTTCTACACCCAGGCTGGCTGGCAGCATATTAGTAGACTTCAAGATCAATAGGTAGTTTATGCCTATTTTTTTTTGTTGATACATGTCTCAACCCTTTGGATCCTTGATTGTAAGAATTGAATATCTAAAACTCTGTAATAGAAAAGGGATGTGTGCATCAACTTATGTAGAGGACAGGGCTATGCTCCCATTTCAGAAAGAACAACAACAGGTATGCATGTGGATTCTTCGAGTTGGAACTTAAAGGTTTCGATATTTTCTTCTCATAACGTTCTTCCTATGGATCTTGAAACAGGAACACTGCCGGTTCCAATCTTAGTTTTCAAGTAAGGTGTGAAACTCGACATCACAAACTCTGATTACGTTTTATGTTTAGAAGATCTTGTGTTCTCGGAAAGTTTCAATATTAATTAGGGTGGGAACCTCTGACATCCATCTCTTCATTGGGCAGATTCCATAATTTGTGTCAAAGCTCCGATACTTTCTTACTTGATGATGAGAAGGCTCTAGTGATGTCGATTGTTTGAACATTGGGGTTCGGAGTTCCTTACATTCTCTTAGAGAAGATGTCTCTATGATCTATAACGGAGTCCAAAGGTGAAGAAAATAAGTCTTTATGTTAGGCATCCAACGAACTTGATAGTTATATAGGATTTTTGGAGGCGTGATACCTTTTGCATGAGCTACTATGATAAATGGATTCCTTGGTGCATGTACAAACTCCACTACTTTGTCATTAAAAGTATGAGCCTTCTGGACAAGATACAGATTCCTAACTAAATCTCTCTTTGATGCATATGTCTCTAATTGATATTTTGAATTTATGATCCCACAGGGGATACATAGGTATAAAAGGGTTTATATTAGAAGGGATCTATCCACAGAACCAGCTTACGCTAAATACTACATGTGGATGTTTCATAAGTTCTCACAAGTAAGAAGTACATCATAGTAATGTTGTTTATTTTATTATTTGTGTGGGGAGCCATTGTTTTAGAAATATCTAAATTCAAAGATCAACCTCAATCCCATTTGTGGGACAAAAAAATGATGTCGGTCCATTTGTGTTCCACCTTCATCTCCAGACACTCGAGCGTTACACTCGAGCGCGTATCCTCGGGCCGGCACCCAGGATACAATGGAGTCATCCCGTCTACCTTCATTTGCGCCAGCTTGGCTTCAGGTTTGGCATTGCCCGTGTCCTTGAGGAGCAGTTCGTGAACATGAGGGTCCCACAAGGCCGACGTTAGCAGTGTCTGCATGCTCTCGGCTTCTCCACCATCATCTGCTCCGGCATCATCGTCTCCTTCATCGGCCTCCTCCTCTTCATTATGAACACCATGTTCGGGAGACTCTTCATCTTGTCGCCAGATATCGGCCTCTTCTTCATGACCACCATTTGCCGCCGGCTCCTCATTGAAGCCAAGCATGAAACCACGCATGAGCAGGTGTTCATCAGGGTCGATCCACTGCCGGAGTCCACATGTTCGACACGAACATCTTATCAGGGTCATGTTGTTCCTAACTATGTCGACCTTCGCGTTCACCTTGTATCTAACCACTTGACCTTCCCTCATATGGACGATCATGGTTGCCTGCGCGTCATACATAGATTAAAAGAGAGTTAATTAGAACCACACACACCGTGCACAAACACACATGCATGCATGATCGCCGAAAAAATTCGGCATGACCTATCCTAAAAGTAGAACTTATGGCTAGTGCAAAAATTTGCCGAAATGAAAATGAATCGACATTTCGGCAAACATCCATGCACCACGCCGGCACAAAGCAACAACAACAACAACAACAACAACAACAACACAAATAAGCTTCTTCGCAAGCAAACATTCAACCACAACACAAAGCTCAACGTAGAAACATCATCGTCTCGCCACCGCACACCGCCCGCGAACGCGATAATCTTCACCTACAAAACATCCAGACAAACAAAACATGCATCCAATACTACTCAACCTCTCACAAATCTACCAACCATGGTGTAGCAAGAGGATAGGGTGGTGGAGAGAAAACAATGGAGCATGCAAGAGGGAAAGTGGAGGGGGAAAGAGAATTGTGGTTTTTAGTACCCTCTACAAGTTGGAGTGGCTTCCCCTCACAAATATGTCAACCAAAATAGGTTTAAAGCTATCAACAATGGAGAAAAGTATGACCAAAATGGAGTGGGAGAGAGGAGTAACACGAGCTGGTTGGAGGTGACAAGAATGGAAAGGGTGGTGAGGTGGAAGAGAAGAGGGGAAAGCTACCTAAAGCCCTGGATCTACTGTGGACATTCTGTGGCGCATATGCTAATATGCGTCACAGAAACTTGGACTTCGGTGGCGCATATCACCACATGCGCCACAAAATCTTGGCCTCGTGAAGTTAGGGGTGGTCCCCCACATGTGTCGCATGTACCAACATGCGCCGCAGAAGTGCGGCGCATGTTGGTACATGCGCCACAGAATGTCCTTCGCCCATGTGCAGTGGTGGACCCCACATGGGCCCCACAAACTTTCTGTGGCGCACCAGAGCTCATGCGCCACAGAATGGCCAGTTTCTGTGGTGCACTAGCTGCAAATGAGCCACAGAATCCCCAGAAATTCAATGGTGCATTAAATCCATGCGCCACAGAAATAATTTTGTGGAGCATGCACCTTTTAGTGCGCCACAGATGGTAATTCTACCTATATGGATTTTCCTAATAGTGCCAACTAGTTGTTGCACATCGGCCATGAGAAAAGTCCAGGGCGGTACCACCTAAGTAATCCCTCCGTTTCAATGAATAAGGCTTATGAACCTAGTAAAAAAGTCAGCATCTTGTAAGTTTGACTAGTGTGATAGACAAAAAAGTAAAAAATTACGATACCAAATTAATATTAGTAAATTCACCATAAAATTTAATTACATAATATATTTGTTTCATACATGTTGTAGATTTTTATATTTTCTTTTTTCTGTTTGGTCGAACATAGTAAGATTATTTGAATTTTGAATAAATTTATAAGAATTATTAATCAGAACAAAGGTAGTACTCCCTCCGTTCTCTTTTAATTGACTCGGATTTAGTACAAAATTGTACTAAATTCGAGTCAATTAAAAAGAAACGGAGGGAGTATATAACTAGTACTACTAGGGTGGTACCACCCATTACCACTCCCAAAACAAAAGCTGCTAGAACCCTCCCCCCTAGGTAGTAGCATGAGTACTAGGACCCGTAGTGAGGATCCTGGGAATGGGTTCGTACTAACATATACAATCCCGAAACTATTGTACCTGGTAGAAGGCACCGGCAGTGCTGCTTCTGGGATGGAGATGTATTACACGTGGCTACACTAGTGTACAACCTCATGTGGGAAAACTTTGCAAACAATTAAAACCAAAACTAGCATAACTTTTGTCTAGGAACTCTGATTAAGATAAACTTTGGCTCAATGGAAAGATAACAAGTACTATATGATAAAACCCAACAATGGAGAAATACCATGAAGGTAGAGGTTTGGAACCTCCCTTAACAAAGAATAAGTAAAACATTCAACATAAAAAATGCAACAAGTTTTTCATACCAAATCTATTTTTGTTGAACTTGATCTTGTAACCACAAGTTTAAAAACCTCGCAAGGCTAAAAGAAAAAGAAACAACTAAGAAATATGATTCCAATGATGTGAATGTTTGAGCTCTCTATGAAGATGCAGTCAAGCTACTCACTCAAGAGCTCATGTTGATAGTACAATTGTCAATCCTATTACTCGGTCTCTCAACAACCACCTTGAGACACATAAAACATAAAACCTATCAAGGTCATACCTTTACCTTGCACATTTTTCACTTAAGATAGATGATGTCGACAATACCCACCTCAAGTTGGAACACATTTCTTCATTCTACTCGCTTGTTGAAGTATTGTAAATTGTTTCCCATACTCCACTAAGGGGAAACCTCACTTAGGAATATGTTTAGATGTACATCATCACCAAATGGACCACAATCTTCAAGCATATGATATTTTCGAGATGCTCCTCTTCAGATTGCACTTCTCAAGTTTAATGCTATCACCACTTGACGACATCCTCACTAGCGCTTCATGAGATCTTACTTTTGATGCAAGCATGTGGTAAGATACCTAACCCAACATATACATACCACCACTACTAGGAAATAGGCTATAGGCCCAGGGTTACCACCAGTGCCCCAAAAAAGGTGCACGCTGGTGGTATTAGCCGCCGGCACACCTACTTTATGGGGTGTAGGTGGTGCTCAAATACCGTCGGCGCAGCGAGGTATATGTGCGCCGGGGATAAGCGTCGGCCAGGTCCATGCCAGCCCAAAAATCATAGGCTACCTTACTGCCGGCGCACAACCATGTTGGTGCGTCGTTGGTAGTACAAGTACCACCGGCGCACCAGCATGGTGGTGCGCCGGCGGTAAGGCACGCACATATTTTTCCCCCACCCCGGTGGATCACTTTTTCAGTTTTCGAAAAAATAGAAGAGATGGTAGAAAATTCAAAAAATATAATCCTTCGAGATGCCCATGTGTTATGTCATCTAGTTTTAGTGAAAATCTAAAAATATGAATTTCGATATATTATGCAAAATGGCATCACGTTTCGGTAAAACGGGATTTTTGGTTGCATAAAACCTTCGATGAAAAACTTTTTTATATCAAAATGTATCTACACGAAAATTACTATCAGATTTCAACCACCTATGATCATTTAGATTTTTTTTTCGGATTCATCAAATTCAAAACAGAAATAGAACTTTTTCAGCTTTTAGATTTTGATGAAAAAAATAAAATAAAATTACCCCCGGCGCACCACCATATTTTGGTGCGCCGGCGGTAACCGGTGTTATATATGCAAAACCAGCCTGCCAGCCTCTCTTTTTCTTTCTCACTTCTTCTCCTCCTCCCCTCTCCTCCGCCTCTTTCCCTCCTCCTCCTCCTCCTCTTTCCCTCCTCCTCCTCCTCCTCTTTCCCTTATCCTCCTCCTCCTCCTCTGAATGTACTAGGACGTCGCCTAGAGGGGGGTTTGAATAGGCGGTGTATAAAAACTTCTACTTGAGAGGTAAACTAGGCGGAGTAAAACTACTTAGTGTTTACTAGTTTAGCTCAAAGCCTATCAACTAGGGGTTTGCCTAAGTGCACCAATAACCTATGCTAGCATGATGAGCAACAAGGTGATAACAAGCTAGGTATAGAACATCAAGCATGATAGATATCACAATGTAAAGCGCATAGGTAAAGGAGCTCGGGTTGAAAAGTAACCGGTGCACGAGGAGATGATGATGTATCCCGAAGTTCACACCCAAGGGTGCTACGTCTACGTTGGAGCGGTGTGGAGGCACAAGGCACTCCAGTGAGCCACTAGGGCCACCGTATTCTCCTCGAGCCTTTCCACCAAGGGGAAAGCCTCGATCCACTAAGGGACCCTTGAGGGTGTTCACCGAACCCGTACAAGCTTGGGCAAACTCCCAAGTATCAAGCTTGAGGCAACTCCACAACACGGAGGCTCTCAAGTACAAGGCCACAAGAGGCTACAACACGCCACACCAGCAACAAAGCCACCAAGACTCCAACGCGCCACAACCGGCTCCAAAACCACAAAGGCTAACACACTCCACAAAGGAAACAACGCCACAAAGGCTACCACGCCACAAAGACGACAAGGCCACAAAGGCTACAAGGCCACAAAGGCTACAACACCACAAAGGCAACAAGGCCACGAAGGCAAGAACACCACTAAGGTCAACAAGCCCTCTACGAGACCGAACCCCGGAGAGAACCCAAACCGATGCACCTAATGCAATGGCTAAGAACACCACTAAGATGCCCAAGTTCTTCTCTACCAAATTCCAACAAAGCTACAAAAGCTATTGGGGGAATAAGGGAGGAAGAACAAAATAGAGGAAGAACACCAAATTACTCCAAGATCTAGATCTAGCAAGATCCCCTCACTTGGAGAGGGATTCAATTGGTGAAGCTCTAGATCTAGATCTCCTCTCTCCTTTCCCCCAAAAATATGCAAGAAATAGAGGGGGGTCAAGAGAAGGAACAAGCTCTTCAAGGTCAACAATGGAGGAGAGAGAATGGAGGGGAAGAAGTAGTTGGGTCGGAGGTGGAAGATGGGTATAAATGGAGGGCCCAAAAATATGGCTGTTGGAGCTGAAAAACGGTCAGATTTGCGCCCGAGCGGTACTACCGCTTGCCAAAGCGGTACCACCGCTCGCGCGCAAACTGTGCAAAAAATGGGCGGTACTACCGCTTTATGCCTAAAACAGAGCAAATTGAAATTTGCATGCAGGAGAGAGAGGGAGAGAATCGTGGGGCAGCGCGCATCGCATGCGGCAGCAGGGCAGACATCATGCGTGTGTGGGGCGGCAGGGAGCAGCAGCACAGCGGCCAGCGCGTGGGGCACGTCAGCATGGGTGGGAGACGCTCTCCCGCGCGGGATCGAGCGAGGGTCAACACGGGCGCGGGGATCGAGGCGAGCGCTGGCGTGGCAAGCGGGCGAGCGGGGCAGCGTCGAGCGGCAGCGGCGCGGTGGTGCTGGGCCGTGCGGGGCATGACGGCCCAAGGCGAGGTGGCGCCAGCGTGCGGGTGGGCCGGATCTGGCTGCGGGGTGGAGCTGGGCCGGAGGAGGGTGCGGCCCAAGTGGCGGCTGGGAGGAAGAAAAGAAGAAAAGAAAAAAAAGGAAAAATGGGTCGGCCGGTAGTACCGGCCCGGTACCAGCCTAGTACCATAAATGGGTTACGGTACTACCGGGTCGGTACCGGCCTGGTACCGCTTCGAGTCCATTAAGCCTGGAAGGCTGATGCGGTAATTGGGCCGGTACCGCCAGCGGTGGTACCGCCCGGCCCAAAAAGGCTTTTTCTTTTCTTTTTCAAATATGATGCAATGTAAAAAACCATAACTCGAGCTAGGAAACTTGGAATGACATGAAACCAATTTTTCCGGAAAGAGGACGGCGAGATCTACCTCTTCACAAGGTGAAAACATGGAAAAGAGTGGATGATGATTTTCTCATGGTCATAGAGGTGAACCTCACAATATGGTATATCGAGAAAAACATCACCCTCGCACATGCAACATGCGATGCAACCGGAATCCGTTTACGATGAGCTAGAGCTTGTCATGAGAATGAACACAAGCTCTAACTCATCTCATGGATAAGAACCAAGAACAACCAAGAAACACGATGCAATGCATGCAAGATTTGAGCTCTCTTCGGTGATGCGACCCACTATCCTATCGAGCACAAACTTTGTCCTTGCGCGTTCCACTCGAGTCGGAAAGCTCTGTCTTCATCCTCTTCAACCTTGTACGTGTCACCATCTTCTCCCAACATACACGCCACTGTCTTCATCCATATTGTACACACGCCATCGTCTTCATCTCTCTTCTACGCCATCTTCATCCCTCTTCATCTTCTACACCGTCTTCATCTCTCTTCGACACCTTCTTCATCCATCTTCTTCATTGTACTCGATCTTCTCCATCTCGCAACCTTGAGACCATCGTATGGCTATGGACATGTACTAAGATTGATTCTCAAAGCAACCGTTAGTCCATAGGGATTGTCATCGATTACCAAAACCACACATGGGGGATCCATGTTCTTTCAATCTCCCCCATTTTGGTAATTGATGACAATCTCTTTGAGAGGGTTTAGATAAGGAATAGCGAACAACCCAAATTTAATATTTAGAACAAACTCCCCCATAATATATGCATGTGTGAATGAACTTGAATTTCATTGCATATATCGGCAATTAAAGCCTAGCGGATTATCCTCTAAATATTCAACCATGCAAAGCAACAAATGCAAGGCATGAAAGGCAAATGCTTAAGAACCAACAAAAGCAATTTCTTAAACCCTCCAAACTTCTCCCCCATTGGCATCGATTGCCAAAATGTAAGAAAGGTTTAGACGGCCAATATAGTGAGTGTTCCTCCATAAGTTGTGCATTTCTCATAATTGTGAGTGAAATCAAATGCACATATTCAATGATGAATATTTGGAGGAAATCAAACTATATTGAGGATCAAAGATTGCAAGAGGATAAGAAGGTGAGAAAGCTTCGACAAATGAAGCAAGCAATTCAATGACCCAACGAACCAAATGAAAGATATTATGATAAGATCAAGAAGGATGCTTTAAGCAATATGTGGAAGCTCCCCAAGATTTGTGCACACGATAAACAATTTGCATTGAAGAATGGGGTCACAAACATGGCATCATCGCTCCCACAAGATCACGCAAAGCTTGTGCCAAAATCAAATATGAGTGCTTGAAGATGCAAATACGATAAAATGAGCACTCATAAAATTCTTTGTGGAGCCACCAAAGAGATAAACAAGAATAAAGGAATGGACTCCAACAAAGATGGATATCAAAAGAAAATGTATCATCTCTCATGTATATAAGTTTCTCTAAGTGGACAACATCACAAAGATATTTATCCATCAAGAAACGTGCACACACAAGATAGATACAAGAGAATAAGAGCAAGATATCCAAGGGGAAGTAATACAATATACCAATGAGATATTTGCTTTATAGCACGGCCAATGGCTCATATTTATCTCATTGTACATTGAACAACTTCAACCAAAAACACCTCAAAGACATCACAAGAATCACCAAGAGAAGGAGATAGTTGAGACGCTTTGAGAGAGGCAAACAAGTTCAACAAATGAACTAAAACACAATGAGCAAGATGATATACAAGACATACATGCTCAAGGACTTATCTCATTTTAAGAATCTAAATCAAATATAAAGTAATGAGATAACCAACTCCCAAAGAAAGAAAGGTTCCAAATAAACCAAACCCTCAACACTTTTCATGATGGCACAAAAGTACCGAAAAGAAAAGGTTTGTCTTCCAAAGCCAAATTCTTTAAACAAGAGAGTGTTCGAACAAACATAGGAGAGCTCCCCCCAAAATTAGTGCACCATTTAGGATTTTGTGTTTGAATACAAAATGCACAAATGCAGGATCATCACTCAACCATTGTTTATCAAAACACTAACAAGGTTAAAGTGAAAATAGGATATACATAAGAAGCAAGGAAGACACATGGGAGCCTAACCCACAAAGAAAATTCTTGGCAAGAAATATACCAAATAAGCACATGATCCAAGTGTGAGGATGATCCGGAACAATACCACACAATTTATTACCAATTGTCCAAGGACAAGTGGTATTTAGGAAATAATTCCATATGGTAGTTTGTGAGTATGTCCAAGATCATCTTCGCAACTAAGAAAGCATATGGTAAAGTGGGATTTGTTTGAGCACACATGTCACATAGGAACAAGATAATCTATAATATCAATTCTATGTGACACAACCTCAAAAGTTCACATTTTCTAGGCTTTTAAAATGCACAAAGCATAATACTCCCCCATAATGTGATAAAGAAATTTTTCGTGCAAGAGGCAAATAAGAACCACATGAGATAATTAATGGACATTATAGAATTTAATTCATCATGTCGCACATTTTAAGATTGTGAGATGCACAAAGCATATCACTCCCCCAAAATGGGATAGTCCATTAATTCTCTCACACGATCCAACAACTAAGATATTAACAGGATGCAATAGTCTCAACAAGAATAATTGTACATGATGTGCCACCCAACATATATAAGCATGGAAGCTAGATAAGCAAGTCGGAGACACAACATACACAACCACATGCAAGGTACAAAACCAACAAATGTAAAAGGGGACGAGTAACTTTCAATGTAAAGGAGTTGAGGACTCGATACCTGATACGTCTCCGACGTATCGATAATTTCTTATGTTCCATGCCACATTATTGATGATATCTACATGTTTTATGCATACTTTATGTCATATTTATGCATTTTTCGGCACTAACCTATTAACGAGATGCCGAAGAGCCAGTTGCTGTTTTCTGCTGTTTTTGGTTTCAGAAATCCTAGTAAGGAAATATTCTCGGAATTGGACGAAATCAACGCCCAGGGTCCTATTTTTGCACGAAGCTTCCAGAAGACCGAAGAGAAGACGAAGTGGGGCCACGAGGCGGCGCCACACTAGGGCGGCGCGGCCCAGGCCCTGGCCGCGCGGCCCTAGCGTGTGGGCCCCTCGTGACTCTCCCGACTCTGCCCTTCCGCCTACAAATAGCCTTCGTCACGAAACCCCCAGTACCGAGAGCCACGATACGGAAAACCTTCCAGAGACGCCGCCGCCAATCCCATCTCGGGGGATTCAGGAGATCGCCTCCGGCACCCTGCCGGAGAGGGGATTCATCTCCCGGAGGACTCTACACCGCCATGGTCGCCTCTGGAGTGATGAGTGAGTAGTTCACCCCTGGACTATGGGTCCATAGCAGTAGCTAGATGGTTATCTTCTCCTCATTATGCTTCATTGTCGGGTCTTGTGAGCTGCCTAACATGATCAAGATCATCTATCTGTAATGCTATATGTTGTGTTTGTTGGGATCCGATGGATAGAGAATACTATGTTATGTTGATTATCAATCTATGTGTTGTTTATGATCGTGCATGCTCTCCGTTACTAGTAGATGCTTTGGCCAAGTTGATGCTTGTAACTCCAAGAGGGAGTATTTATGCTCGATAGTGGGTTCATGTCTCCGTGAATCTAGGGGAGTGACAGAAACCCCTAAGGTTATGGATGTGCTGTTGCCACTAGGGATAAAACATTGATGCTATGTCCGAGGATGTAGTTATTGATTACATTACGCACCATACTTAATGCAATTGTCTGTTGTTTGCAACTTAATACTGGAAGGGGTTCGGATGATAACCTGAAGGGGGACTTTTTAGGCATAGATGCATGCTGGATAGCGGTCTATGTACTTTGTCGTAATGCCCAATTAAATCTCACAATACTCATCATATCATGTATGTGCATTGTCATGCCCTCTCTATTTGTCAATTGCCCAACTGTAATTTGTTCACCCAACATGCTATTTATCTTATGGGAGAGACACCTCTAGTGAACTGTGGACCCCGGTCCATTCTTTTACATTGAATACAATCTGCTGCAATACTTGTTCAACTGTTCTCTGCAAACAATCATCATCCACACTATACATCTAATCCTTTGTTATAGCAAGCCGGTGAGATTGACAACCTCACTGTTTCGTTGGGGCAAAGTACTTTGGTTGTGTTGTGCAGGTTCCACGTTGGCACCGGAATCCCTGGTGTTGCGCCACACTACATCTCGCTGCCATCAACCTTCAACGTGCTTCTTGGCTCCTACTGGTTCGATAAACCTTGGTTTCATACTGAGGGAAAACTTGCCGCTGTACGCATCACACCTTCCTCTTGGGGTTCCCAACGGTCGCGTGCTGTACGCGTATCAAGACTGTTTTCTGGCGCCGTTGCCGGGGAGATCAAGACACGCTGCAAGGGGAGTCTCCGCATCCCAATCTCTTTACTTTGTTTTTGTCTTGCTTTATTTTATTTACTACTTTGTGTGCTGCACTAAATCAAAACACAAAAAAATTAGTTGCTAGCTTTACTTTATTTACCGTCTTGTTTGCATACTCTATATTAAAAACACAAAAAAATTAGTTACTTGCATTTACTTTATCTAGTTTGCTTTATTTACTACTGCTAAAATGGGTACTCCTGAAAATACTAAGTTGTGTGACTTCACAACCACAAATAATAATGATTTCTTATGCACACCTATTGCTCCACCTGCTACTACAGCGGAATTCTTTGAAATTAAACCTGCTTTACTAAATCTTGTTATGCGAGAGCAATTTTCTGGTGTTAGTTCTGATGATGCTGCTGCCCATCTCAATAACTTTGTTGAATTATGTGAAATGCAAAAATATAAAGATGTAGATGGTGATATTATAAAATTAAAATTGTTCCCTTTCTCATTAAGAGGAAGTGCTAAAGATTGGTTGCTATCTCTGCCTAAGAATAGTATTGATTCATGGACTAAATGCAAGGATGCTTTTATTGGTAGATATTATCCCCCTGCTAAAATTATATCTTTGAGGAGTAGCATAATGAATTTTAAACAATTGGATACTGAGCATGTTGCACAAGCATGGGAAAGAATGAAATCTTTGGTTAAAAATTGCCCAACCCATGGACTGACTACTTGGATGATCATCCAAACCTTTTATGCAGGACTGAATTTTTCTTCGCGGAACCTATTGGATTCAGCTGCTGGAGGTACCTTTATGTCCATCACTCTTTGTGAAGCAACAAAGCTTCTTGATAATATGATGATTAATTACTCTGAATGGCACACGGAAAGAGCCCCACAAGGTAAGAAGGTAAATTCTGTCGAAGAAACCTCTTCCTTGAGTGATAAGACTGATGCTATTATGTCTATGCTTGTGAATGATAGGACAAATATTGATCCTAATAATGTTCCGTTAGCTTCATTAGTTGCTCAAGAAGAACATGTTGATGTAAACTACATTAAAAATAATAATTTCAACAACAATGCTTACCGGAACAATTATAGTAACAACTATAGGCCATATCCTTATAATAATGGCAACAGCTATGGGAATTCTTACAACAATAATAGGAACACACCCCCTGGACTTGAAGCCATGCTTAAAGAATTTATTAGTACACAAACTGCTTTTAACAAATCTGTTGAAGAAAAGCTTGGGAAAATTGATATACTTGCTTCTAAAGTCGATAGTCTTGCTGCTGATGTTGATCTTTTGAAATCGAAAGTTATGCCTCATGAAAATCATAATCATAAAATTGTTACTACAGCAAATTCCATCCAAGTTAGAATTAATGAGAATATAAGATTGATGGCCGAATTGCGTGCTAGGTGGGAGAAAGAAGAAAATGAAAAAGAAGATAATATAGCTAAAGTTTGGACTATTACCACCACTAGTAATGGTAATGCTACACATGTTGCTGCACCTCCCACTAATAATGGTAAAAGAATTGGTGTTGGCAATGTTTCCACTTCTAATGCAAAGCGCGAAAAACTGCCTGAAACTGCTAAAACCGAAACTCGCTCGTGATAAAACTGCTGAAATTTTTTCCAACATTGGGGATGATGATCTCATTGCTTTAGATTATAATGGTTTGGATTTTGATGATTGCCACATCTCTGAAGTTATAAAGTTCTTACAAAAACTTGCTAAAAGTCCTAATGCTAGTGCTATAAATTTGGCTTTCACGAAACATATTACAAATGCTCTCATAAAAGCTAGAGAAGAGAAACTAGAACGCGAAACTTCTCTTCCTAGGAAGCTAGAGGATGGTTGGGAGCCCATCATTAAGATGAAGGTCAATGACTTTGATTGTAATGCTTTATGTGATCTTGGTGCAAGTATTTCCGTTATGCCTAAGAAAATCTATAATATGCTTAGCTTGCCACCATTGAAAAATTGTTATTTGGATGTTAATCTTGCTGATAATTCTACAAAGAAACCTTTGGGGAGAGTTGATAATGTTCGCATTACCGTTAACAATAACCTTGTCCCCGTTGATTTTGTTGTCTTGGATATTGAATGCAATGCATCTTGTCCCATTATATTGGGAAGACCTTTTCTTCGAACTGTTGGTGCTATCATTGATACGAAGGAAGGTAATATTAAATATCAATTTGCTCTCAAGAAAGATATGGAACACTTCCCTAGAAAGAGAATGAAGTTACCTTTTGATTCTATTATTAGAACAAATTATGATGTTGACACTTCGTCTCTTGATAATACTTGATATACACTTTCTGCGCCTAGCTGAAAGGCGTTAAATAAAAGCGCTTATGGGAGACAACCCATGTTTTTACTACAGTACTTTTATTTTATATTTGAGTCTTGGAAGTTGTTAATACTGTAGCAACCTCTCCTTATCTTAGTTTTGTGCATGGTCGTGCCAAGTAAAGTCGTTGATAGTAAGGTTCATACTAGATTTGGATTACTGCGCAGAAACAGATTTCTTTGTTGTCACGAATCTGGGCCAAATTCTGTGTAGGTAACTCAGAAAATTATGCAAATTTACGTGAGTGATCCTCAGATATGTACGCAACTTTCATTAAATTTGAGAATTTTCATTTGAGCAAGTCTGGTGCCTCAATAAAATTCGTCTTTACGAACTGTTCTGTTTTGACAGATTCTGCCTTTTATTTCGCATTGCCTGTTTTGCTATGCTTGATGGATTTTTCGATTCCATTGACTTTCAGTAGCTTTGTGCAATGTCCAGAAGTGTTAAGAATGATCATGTCACCTCTGAACATGTAAATTTTGATTGTGCACTAACCCTCTAATGAGTTGTTTTGAGTTTGGTGTGGAGGAAGTTTTCAAGGATCAAGAGAGGGAGATGATACAACATGATCAAGGAGAGTGAAAGCTCTAAGCTTGGGGATGCCCCGGTGGTTCACCCCTGCATATATCAAGAAGACTCAAGCGTCTAAGCTTGGGTATGCCCAAGGCATCCCCTTCTTCATCGACAACATTATCAGGTTCCTCTAGTGAAACTATATTTTTATTCCATCACATCTTATGTACTTTGCTTGGAGCGTTGGTTTGTTTTTGTTTTTGTTTTTGTTTGAATAAAATGGATCCTAGCATTCATTGTATGGGAGAGAGACACGCTCCGCTGTTGCATATGGACAAATATGTCCTTAGGCTTTACTCATAGTATTCGTGGCGAAAGAATCTTCTTCGTTAAATTGTTATATGGTTGGAATTGGAAAATGATACATGTAGTAATTGCTATAATGTCTTGGATAATGTGATAATTGGCAATTGTTGTGCTCATGTTTAAGCTCTTGCATCATATACTTTGCACCTATTAATGAAGAAATACATAGAGCTTGCTAAAATTTGGTTTACATAATTGGTCTCTCTAAGGTCTAGATAATTTCTAGTATTGAGTTTGAACAACAAGGAAGACGGTGTAGAGTCTTATAATGTTTACAATATGTATTTTATGTGAAATTTGCTGCACCGCTTCATCCTTGTGTTTGTTTCAAATAAACCTTGCTATCCTAAACCTTGTATCGAGAGGGAATACTTCTCATGCATCCAAAATCCTTGAGCCAACCACTATGCCATTTGTGTCCACCATACCTACCTACTACATGGTATTTCTCCGCCATTCCAAAGTAAATTGCTTGAGTGCTACCTTTAAATTTCTATTCTTCACTTTTGCAATATATAGCTCATGGGACAAATAGCCTAAAAACTATTGTGGTATTGAATATGTACTTATGCACGTTATCTCTTATTAAGTTGCTTGTTGTGCGATAACCATGTTCCTGGGAACGCCATCAACTACTCTTTGTTGAATATCATGTGAGTTGCTATGCATGTTCATCTTGTCTGAAGTAAGGGATATCTACCACTAAAATGGTTAGAGCATTGCATAATGTTAGAGAAGAACATTGGGCCGCTAACTAAAGCCATGATCCATGGTGGAAGTTTCAGTTTTGGACAAAAATCCTCAATCTCATATGAGAAAATTAATTGTTGCTACATGCTTATGCATATAAGAGGAGTCCATTATCTGTTGTCTATGTTGTCCCGGTATGGATGTCTAAGTTGAGAATAATCAATAGCGAGAAATCCGATGCGAGCTTTCTCCTTAGACCTTTGTACAGGCGGCATAGAGGTACCCCTTTGTGACACTTGGTTAAAACATGTGCATTGCGATGATAATCCAGGTAATCTGAGCTAATTAGGACAAGGTGCGGGCACTATTAGTATACTATGCATGAGGCTTGCAACTTGTAAGATATAATTTACATAACACATATGCTTTATTACTACCGTTGATAAAATTGTTTCTTGTTTTCAAAATCAAAGCTCTAGCACAAATATAGCAATCGATGATTTCCTCTTTGAAGGACCTTTCTTTTACTTTTATTGTTGAGTCAGTTCACCTATCTCTCTCCACCTCAAGAAGCAAACACTTGTGTGAACTGTGCATTGATTCCTACATACTTGCATATTGCACTTGTTATATTACTCTATGTTGACAATATCCATGAGATATACATGTTATAAGTTGAAAGCAACCGCTGAAACTTAATCTTCCTTTGTGTTGCTTCAATACCTCTACTTTGAATTATTGGTTTATGAGTTAACTCTTATGCAAGACTTATTGATGCTTGTCTTGAAGTACTATTCATGAAAAGTCTTTGCTATATGATTCATTTGTTTACTCATGTCATTTACATTGTTTGGATCGCTGCATTCATTACATATGCTTACAATAGTATGATCAAGGTTATGATGGCATGTCACTCCAGAAATTATCTTTGTTATCGTTTACCTGCTCGGGACGAGCAGAAACTAAGCTTGGGGATGCTGATACGTCTCCGACGTATCGATAATTTCTTATGTTCCATGCCACATTATTGATGATATCTACATGTTTTATGCATACTTTATGTCATATTTATGCATTTTCCGGCACTAACCTATTAACGAGATGCCGAAGAGCCAGTTGCTGTTTTCTGCTATTTTTGGTTTCAGAAATCCTAGTAAGGAAATATTCTCGGAATTGGACGAAATCAACGCCTAGGGTCCTATTTTTGCACGAAGCTTCCAGAAGACCGAAGAGAAGACAAAGTGGGGCCACGAGGCGGCGCCACACTAGGGCGGCGCGGCCCAGGCCCTGGCCGCGCGGCCCTAGCGTGTGGGCCCCTCGTGACTCTCCCGACTCTGCCCTTCCGCCTACAAATAGCCTTCGTCGCGAAACCCCCAGTACCGAGAGCCACAATACGGAAAACCTTCCAGAGACGCCGCCGCCGCCAATCCCATCTCGGGGGATTCAGGAGATCGCCTCCGGCACCCTGCCGTAGAGGGGATTCATCTCCCGGAGGACTCTACACCGCCATGGTCGCCTCCGGAGTGATGAGTGAGTAGTTCACCCCTGGACTATGGGTCCATAGCAGTAGCTAGATGGTTGTCTTCTCCTCATTATGCTTCATTGTCGGGTCTTGTGAGCTGCCTAACATGATCAAGATCATCTATCTGTAATGCTATATGTTGTGTTTGTTGGGATCCGATGGATAGAGAATACTATGTTATGTTGGTTATCAATCTATGTGTTATTTATGATCTTGCATGCTCTCCGTTACTAGTAGATGCTTTGGCCAAGTTGATGCTTGTAACTCCAAGAGGGAGTATTTATGCTCGATAGTGGGTTCATGTCTCCGTGAATCTGGGGGAGTGACAGAAACCCCTAAGGTTATGGATGTGCTGTTGCCACTAGGGATAAAACATTGATGCTATGTCCGAGGATATAGTTATTGGTTACATTACGCACCATACTTAATGCAATTGTCTGTTGTTTGCAACTTAATACTGGAAGGGGTTCGGATGATAACCTGAAGGTGGACTCTTTAGGCATAGATGCATGCTGGATAGCGGTCTATGTACTTTGTCGTAATGCCCAATTAAATCTCACAATACTCATCATATCATGTATGTGCATTGTCATGCCCTCTCTATTTGTCAATTGCCCAACTGTAATTTGTTCACCCAACATGCTATTTATCTTATGGGAGAGACACCTCTAGTGAACTGTGGACCCCGGTCCATTCTTTTACATTGAATACAATCTGCTGCAATACTTGTTCAACTGTTCTCTGCAAACAATCATCATCCACACTATACATCTAATCCTTTGTTACAACAAGCCGGTGAGATTGACAACCTCACTGTTTCATTGGGGCAAAGTACTTTGGTTGTGTTGTGCAGGTTCCACGTTGGCACCGGAATCCCTGGTGTTGCGCCGCACTACATCTCGCTGCCATCAACCTTCAACGTGCTTCTTGGCTCCTACTGGTTCGATAAACCTTGGTTTCATACTGAGGGAAAACTTGCCGCTGTACGCATCACACCTTCCTCTTGGGGTTCCCAACGGTCGCGTGATGTACGCGTATCAATACCGCAAGGAGGTGCATGGGTAAAGGATGAAAGGAATAATACTTGACTTGAGGAAATAAGAATGATGAAGATACCCTAAGTCTTCATTAACTAGTCAAGTCTCCATGCCCTCCAAATGTACCTATTGATCAAATTTTGGCTTGTTGGTCCCCAACCAAGTTGGGTCCTAAGAAGTTAGTCACAATAGGCTTAGCAACCCAAATGGTTCTTTTTACGAAACCACTTTGAGTGCCAACATACTTGGCAAACACATCGCCAACCTTATCCTTACATAGAGAATAAATACCATGGATCAAGATAGGGTTGGATGAGTTACCAATAGTGCAAAAGGAGGAGATGTGGCCCTTCTCATGGCATATGTGTAGCATCCCAAGTTTTCAAATTCAATAAAGACAAGAAATCCAATTTCCCAAATTTTGGAGTTAACAAAAACTTTTCTTCACATATAGTACTATGCATAATTGATCATGCATTCTTACATGCCATTGCCATGATGAGTGTTTGCTTGTTGTTCTATTGTGCTTAAACCCTAAACCAAGATCATCAAACCCTAATTTGAGGGAAATAAAAGAAATGGAAAAGAATCCCATTTTCCCTCCAATACACACTTAGCCAAATTTGCAAATCATCAACCAAGGCCTAATTTGCTTGTGCCATTACTTGTAAAACACTTATATATCAATAACACACACTTTTGCATCAAAGAAACTCAATTCAAATCAAAGATAAATTCAATTCCAACATACATGTGATAATGGTCATTTGGCCACTTTATAATATCTTACCCACTTTGCACCCCTAGTTTGGATTATTCTTAAACCAAACTTGGTCAACACTTGCCACCTCATCCAAGACCATGTCAAGGTGAACCACTTTGATGTTGACCACCAGTGTTGACTCTGACTAGGTTGACCAGAAAGGAGTTGACAAGATGAGACATTGAAACAAAGAGAAGATGAGCACAAATTTGAAATCTTGCAAACCTTCACCAAATTGACCAACACCACCACCAATCTACCTCTTTAAATATATGAATGAGATGCACCAAAAAGAATTTCAAAATTCGAACAAAAATCTCATGCGGCCATTGTGTTGAACACCTGGCAGGCAACTTTCCAGAATTGCAACCCACCTCATTACCCACTGGTTTTTAGGCTAAATCACTTTTAGTTTGTGATGATGATGATCTCCTGCATCCCCTGCATCAAGCCCCGTCCTTGCTCTCATCGATTAAAGCGAGGAGATGGCAGAACAAAGGCCATGCCGTGCCATGCCGGCCACCTTTGGCCACTCTTTCTCTGGCCTCTCTCTCTCTCTCTCTCACCCAAGCCTTGTCCCGGAGAATC
The DNA here is from genome assembly GCF_019359855.2 of Lolium perenne. Classification (NCBI taxonomy): domain Eukaryota; kingdom Viridiplantae; phylum Streptophyta; class Magnoliopsida; order Poales; family Poaceae; genus Lolium; species Lolium perenne. The sequence goes on from NC_067245.2 coordinate 198,252,854, forward strand.
CCCAGAGCATAAGGATCATGACCATGCACGGCCGAGGCACGCGCGAGGCAGGCATTGGCCAGGCGATGCACGCCCAGCACCATGCCAGTGCACGCCAGTACGCGCGCTCACCGCGTACTGGACGCGCCAGGGCGTTGCTCGACCCATCGCCTCCGTCCTCCCCTGCATCCCTACCACTGCATCGAGCACCACCTCCCTCCCCTCTAGCTGCTAGACATACTCCAGAGCGCGCAGAAGCCATGTCGCCGTCGTCCTCGTCGGAAAAGCACCGTAAGTACTGTCGCGCTCATCACAAGCTCCTGAGCGACCCCGTCAAGCTATTGCTGCGCCAGCTAGCCGTTGAGCATCGCCATGATGCCGCCTACACGACGCCGTCCTTACCTTGCCCCTTCGTGCCCTGGAACCGCCGCGCCATGGACGCCCTCTCACAACACCCGCGGCACCCTCTCAATCCTAAAAATAGGGCACTCCCTCAACTCAACCAAGCACACCATCTCACTCTCCTCCCTTCTCTGCTTCTCCTCGATCCATTAGCTAGTCCAATCGTCGCCGGAGTCGCCGGAATTGCAAGCTCGAAGCCGCCAGTACCCGGAGGTTGCCGCCGTCGATTCAAGCCTCCCCAAGCGCCGCCACTTGTACCAGTCGCTTCAGCACCCTCGCCAACGTCGTCGCGCACCTCGCCGCCGACCGCCGGAGCCTTGGTACGCCCTCTGACCCCCTAGGCTCGCCGGCGGAGCCACGGCATCTCGCCGGAGACGACGATGTCTGTGCACCGTCGATCTGCTTCCTAATCCAACGATCCACCGCGCGCGTACCGCTTTGCTGCGTTAAGAGACGCTGACAGGTGGACCTCACCTCGTCAGACGGCCCACTCGCACAGGCTGCGTTGCTGGGCTGCGTTTCGCTGTTTAAATCGTTTTGGGCCCGTAGGCTTTTCTCGCGCGGCCCAGGAATTCAAATTCCGTTTAACTCTTTTCAGCTCAAATCAAATACTGATGTAAACTTCAAATTTGAATAGTTTCAAATCTACTGCTCCAAATTTAGCAAACTTTATATCTCTGGAAAGCCCATGAAATTATCTAACCAATGCCACTGGTCTGACATCCAATTTCGTAGCAGAATTCAAATGCTAAAAATGACAAGGCAGGGACTTTTACAAATTGAAACTTTATTTAAAATTCAACCATAATTGATTTTGAGTTGATTCCAACTCTCATAAATCACAATGGATGTACTCTAATTGATTATGCAAAAAGATAGCCAAGTTGTTGGTATGATCATGGACTAGATCAAAATAATGGCTATGGAGCCATTTCTACTGCATTTAAATCTTGCATTTCAAATTCTTTAAATAGTATGAGAGCCACTCTCTCATTTAAATCTTGATCCTAAGTAATTCAATAAGAGGTAATGACCTTAGGCTAATGAACCTCTTATTTCTATTACTTAGTGATTTTAAATCATTACTAGGCTATTCTTAAAATGCATGATGTGTAGTACCACATTTAAATTATACTCCCACATAATAGATATGAAATGTTGACCTTGGTCAACCTATATTTCATACCTTAGTATTATTGGAGGAGATTAAATCTTAATATAATTTAATGAGAGGAAATTATTTTCTCCAAAGACTTAAATAGCAAACCAAATCAATAAGTATAATGAGAGGAAATTATTTTTCTCTTAAATAAGAAAACTAAGTAAATCACCATGCCATGAATGATGTGATGCTAGATTTAGTTGTGTGAACCTTTGGTGTGTTTTAGTCTAGCATATAAGTTTGGTTGGTGATTGTATACCTCGTATTTGTATATAGACGCTAGTAACGAGGAGTATCAAGAGGAGGAATCCTACTCTCAGGAGGAGGAGGAAAACTTTGACCACTACCCTGCTCAAGGCAAGCTAATATTCTTGCCAACCACCATATGCAAAGCTCTACAGGAGCAAGGCACCATCACACTTTATTTTATGTCTTGTCAACCTATCCCATGTTTTTACCTTGCAATTATTTTTCTTACTTTATGTCAAAGTACTTTTTGATTTATGATTCACTTGGTCTAGAGTAGAACAATAGTCAAAGTAGCTTAGAGCAAATCAAAGCTAGATAGCACCCCTCATAAAATAGTTGCTATTGCTAATCAAATAAAATTTGACTACTCTAGATGGGAACATGTGGGGTGAAATGACTTTGAAAGATGTGAAGGTGAAGGTGACATGGTTGACTTGGTGAATTTTAATGAAAACTGATGATTGGGTTTGAATGCGATACCTTTCCAATTATACAAGTACCCCCACAATACCTGATTATGGGTAGGGCTTAACTAGAAATTTGTGTGTCTTAGTATGGGTTCCCTCTAAACAAGCATCATAGAGGTTACGCCGAGGCTGCCTCCGTTAAAAGTGAAATGATGTGAATATGAGGTGAATGTACGACCCAAGCCCTGTGCAGTTCCTGGGTTGACGGTTTGTTTTCACCGGGAGGCCAAACTCATGGGGAGAGGTGCCTATACTAGGGTGTATAAGTGAAAGGTTAAGGTTGATGATCCGCGTACTGAGTTACGATGATTCGGGGTTATCCTCGACTGATGTAATCAAAAGTTGTGGCACAAGAGTACAACCTCTGCAGAGTGTTAAACCTATTCGAATAGACGTGTCCACGGTTACGGACGATTGGAAAGGCCATACTGTTCCGTTGTCAGAACTTTTGTCTTAAAAAGAATGTTGAATTGAAAGGTGAATTGACTTGGATCACAAATGAGATGTGGGAATGACACTAATGTTCCCACTTGAGTTAGTCTAGCAAATGATGAGTCTTTACTAAATGTTTATTGGACTAAACTTGGATTTATGCAAATAAACCTAAAGCTTAGCACCCCTTATTACAATTGATAAGTAATTACATTAGTATTAGTTTGCGAGTACTTTAAAGTACTCACGGCTGTGTCCCTGGCTATTCAAATGCCAGATTTTGAAGAGGAGCAACAGTATCAGGATGACGGACAACATGACGTCTACGATAACTAGGATCATCTTCTAACGTCAAGCGTTGCCTGTGGAATAGATAGTCCACTACTACTTCACTTCCGCTACTATTTGTGTTGTTGAATAATCTATTTGTGTAATATTGGATCATGTGATCTATGGTTGTAAGACAAGTATGTGTTGTAATAAATGATGACTCTATGCTACTTAACTATTATGTCTCGCAAAAACAATCTTCCTGGGATTGCGATGTATGATATAATAGGCATCTGGACTTAAAAATCCGGGTGTTGACAATATGTAGCATGTCCTTCTCTTCTCCTTCTTCTCACTTGATTTATCCACAACGGGAGCCTTGGCTTGATCCTTCTTGGGTAGCGGCCTTTCTTCAAGTTGAGGTAGACCATGAGCTTGACCTTGAGGTAGATCATGAGCTCCATCTTGAGGCTGCTTCCCTTGTTTATTCTCGCCAAGTGGCTTCTTCTTCAAGGGGCACGATCTAACATGATGCCCTTCAATCTTGCACTTGAAGCACACAATCTTGGCGGGATCCTTCACATGCCCTTGGCCCTTCTTCCGCTTGTGCATGGTGGACTTCTTCTTGTCGTTGGAGTTGAATCCAAGTCCACTCTTGTCATTGGGGGATTGCTTCCCTTCATGACCCTTTACCAAGTCCTTCTTCAAAGAAGAGACTTGGGCCTCGGGCTCTTTGATTTCCCCTACATGGTTAGTAACAACACAAGTACTAGAGAAGTGGAAGTTTCATTGTTAGAGCAACAAGGCAAGGTATGTAATTCACCACAAGATATAGCAATAGCATGGGTGGGTGAATTACTAGCACTAGCACATGGATTTGTAGAGCAACAAGGCATAGAAGGTAGTTCACCACAAGATATATCAATAGCATGAGTGGGTGAAATAAAAGCACTAGCACATGGCAAAATAGCATTTTGAGAGGTAGTGCTAGTACTCACATGAGGCTCACAAGATGTTACCTTTGACATGATAGCCTCATGAGCTAACTTTAGCAAATCATGAGAGACTAGAAGATCATCATGGGAGCTAGAAAGCTTTCCATGAATTTCTTCCAATTTCTCATAAATGCTTGTTAGCAAAGCGAGTTGAGCCCTTAGCTCAACATTCTCCTTCAAGATGGATGCTTCATAAGAGGTAGAGTTAGTAGCACAAGCATTATCAATTATAGCACAAGGAGAAGGCAACTTAGCAAGCTCTATTAGGTTGAGAGCCTTAAATTGCTAATGTGACTCGGTGAGTTTGATGAGCTCACTCTCAATAGCCCTAGAGCCATTTTGAGAAGCTCAAAATCCTCAAAGAGTTTAGAATGAGCACTTACTAGCTCAACATTTTTAATTCGAAAATCATGTGCCACCTCTAAAGCTCTATCACGAGATTCCTTTACTTTAGATAGCTCTAGAGTAAACGTCTCCTCAAGAGATTCATTGGTGGTTTGTTGTTCTTCAAGAGCTTCACTAAGAGTTGCAATCTCGTTTGCATACTCGCGCTCAGGCTCTTCCATTTTCTAAATAAGTTTTGTGCTCTCAATGGCAAAAGCCAAGATTTTCATAAAGTTAGAGCAAGCAAATTTCTTATCATGGAGAGCATGGAATACCAACTCACCCATCATGTTTAAGGAAGCAACATTAAGTCCTTCCATATCATCATCCTCATCATCACTAGATAGAGAGGGTTCCAAAGGAGGAGATACCTTTGAAGCCATAGCCATAAGGAATGTGTAAGAACCGTATGATGATGAAGAATATGAACTACTTGAAGATCCATCCAAGATCTTGTCTTGGCCCATATTATCTTCGGTTTCCTCTACATTGTTAGTCACACAAATACTAGAGGAAAGCAAAGTATTTTCATTATGGCAACAAGACAAAGCAAGCATATCAACATGGGATGAAGACATGAAAGGACTATCAACACTAGCATGTATGATATTTCTAGTGCTACAAGTGTTCAAGTCCAAAGATGAAACATTGCAATGGGATAGGGATGTAGAATCATCAAGAGAGATCTCACTATCAACAATACAATGTTCATCACCACTCACCATACCATTACCTTGTGTCTTACTACACATTGGTGAAGTGGACGGAGTGCGATCATCCTCAATGGTCTTGGACCCACCATATATATCTCGAAGCTTTGTCCAAAACTCATGAGCACTCCGGAAAGGCGCGATGGAGGAGATCACTACATGACTCACAACATGGCAAAGCACTTTAGTAGCTTGAGCATCTAGATAAGAGTTTTTATTCTCCTCAAAAGATGGATTTTGTGGATCCTTAGGAGGAGAAAAACCCATATCAAGAATTTTCTCCACATGTGGGTGCATGCCCCTAAAATAATCAAGCATGTAGGATTTCTAAGCATCATAGTTAGTGCCATCAAATGTAAAAGAGGAAATGTGCACTAATCCTCTAGCTGGCGTCATAACTCTCTAGGAGGTGAAGCCCAACAAGATAAGAGAGCCCTAGCTCTGATACCAATTGAATGTACTAGGACGTCGCCTAGAGGGGGTGAATAGGCGGTGTATAAAAACTTCTACTTGAGAGCTAAACTAGGCGGAGTAAAACTACTTAGTGTTTACTAGTTTAGCTCGAAGCCTATCAACTAGGGGTTTGACTAAGTGCACCAACAACCTATGCTAGCATGATGAGCAACAAGGTGATAACAAGCTAGGTATAGAACATCAAGCATGATAGATATCACAATGTAAAGCGCATAGGTAAAGGAGCTCGGGTTGAAAAGTAACCGGTGCACAAGGAGACGACAATGTATCCCGAAGTTCACACCCAAGGGTGCTACGTCTCCGTTGGAGCGGTGTGGAGGCACAAGGCACTCCAGTGAGCCACTAGGGCCAACGTATTCTCCTCGAGCCTTTCCACCAAGGGGAAAGCCTCGATCCACTAAGGGACCCTTGAGGGTGGTCACCGAACCCGTACAAGCTTGGGCAAACTCTCAAGTATCAAGCTTGAGGCAACTCCGCAACACGGAGGCTCTCAAGTACAAGGCCACAAGAGGATACAACACGCCACACAGGCAACAAAGCCACCATGACTCCAACGCGCCACAACCGGCTCCAAAACCACAAAGGCTAACACGCTCCACAAAGGCAACAACGCCACAAAGGCTACCACGCCACAAAGACGACAAGGCTACAAGGCCACAAAGGCTACAACACCACAAAGGCAACAAGGCCACGAAGGCAAGAACACCACTAAGGTCAACACGCCCTCTACGAGATGGAAACCCCGGAGAGAACCCAAACCGATGCACCTAATGCAATGGCTAAGAACACCACTAAGATGCCCAAGTTCTTCTCTCCCAAATTCCAACAAAGCTACAAAAGCTATTGGGGGAATAAGGGAGGAAGAACAAAATAGAGGAGGAACACAAAATTACTCCAAGATCTAGATCTAGCAAGATCCCCTCACTTGGAGAGTGATTCAATTGGTGAAGCTCTAGATCTAGATCTCCTCTCTCATTTCCCCCAAAAATATGCAAGAAATAGTGGGGGGATCAAGAGGAGGAACAAGCTCTTCAAGGTCAACAATGGAGGAGAGATAATGGAGGGGAAGAAGTAGTTGGGTCGGAGGTGGAAGAGGGGTATAAATAGAGGGCCCAAAAAATGACTGTTGGAGCTGAAAAACGGTCAGATTCGCGCCCGAGCGGTACTACCGCTTGCCAAAGCGGTACCAGCGCTCGTGCACAAACTGTGCAGAAAACGGGCGAAAATCGGCCCAAACCGGTAGTACCGTTGTACAGAGCGGTACTACCGCTTTGTGCCTAAAACAGAGCAAATCGAAATCTGCATGCAGGAGAGAGAGGGAGAGAATCGCGGGGCAGCGCATGCGGCAGCAGGGCATACATCATGCGTGTGTGGGGCGGCAGGGAGCAGCAGCACAGCGGCCAGCGCGTGGGGCACGGCAACATGTGCGGGAGACGCTCTCCCGCGCGGGATCGAGCGAGGGTCAACGCGGGCGCGGGGATCGAGGCGAGCGCTGGCGTGGCGAGCGGGGCAGCGTCGAGCGGCAGCGGCGCGGTGGTGCTGGGCCGTGTGGGGCACGGCGGCCGAAGGCGAGGTGGCGCCAGCGTGCGGGTGGGCCAGATCTGGCTGCGGGGTGGAGCTGGGCCGGAGGAGGGTGCGGCCCAAGTGGCGGCTGGGAGGAAGAAAAGAAGAAAAGAAAAAAAGGAAAAATGGGTCGGCCGGTAGTACCGGCCTGGTACCGTAAATGGGTTACGGTTCTACCGAGACGGTACCGGCCTGGTATCGCTTCGAGTCCAGTAAGTCTGGAAGGCTGATGCGGTACTTGGGCCGGTACCGCCCTGCCCAAAAAGGCTTTTTCTTTTCGTTTTCAAATATGATGCAATGTAAAAACCATAACTCGATCTAGGAAACTCGGAATGACATGAAACCAATTTTGCCGGAAAGAGAACGACGATATCTACCTCTTCACAAGGTGAAAACATGTAAAAGAGTGGATGATGATTTTCTCATGGTCATAGAGGTGTAACCTCTCAATATGGTATATCGGGAAAATTATCACCCTCGCACATGCAACATGCGATGCAACCGGAATCCATTTCCGATGAGCTGGAGCTTGTCATGAGAATGAACACAATCTCTAACTCATCTCATGGATAAGAACCAAGAACAACCAAGAAACACGATGCAATGCATGCAAGATTTGAGCTCTCTCCGGTGATGCGACCCACTATCCTATCGAGCACAAACCTTGTCCTTGCGCGTTCCACTCGAGTCAGCAAGCTCCGTCTTCATCCTCTTCAACCTTGTACGTGCCACCATATTCTGCCAACATACACGCCACCGTCTTCATCCATCTTGTACACACGCCACCGTCTTCATCTCTCTTCTACGTCATCTTCATCCCTCTTCATCTTCTACACCGTCTTCATCTCTCTTCGACAACTTCTTCATCTGTATTCTTCATTGTACTCGATCTTCTCCATCTCACAACCTTGAGACCATCATATGGCTATGGACATGTCCTAAGATTGATTCTCAAAGCAACCGTTAGTCCATAGGGATTGTCATCAATTACCAAAACCACACATGGGGGCTCCATGTTCTTTCATCCTCTTTCCCTTATCCTCCTCCTCCTCCTCCTTAACCCGGTGACCACCTCAAGCCGGCGAGCTTCCTCCGGTGACCACCTCCTCAACCTCGTCGGGACCTCCCTCCGGTGACCACCTCCTCAACCTCGTAAGGACCTCCTTCCGGCGACCCTCCGATGACCACCTCCGCAAGCTCACCGGCGACCTCCTGTCCGGTGACCCACCTCCTCAACCCTCGCTGGCCACAGTGAAGAACGTGAATAACATATCACGACGAGATCTAGATCTAGATTTGTCTTTTTTGAATTTTGAAAAATATACCGCCGGTGCACTAATCGTCTTACTGCGGACGGACCAGGATGTGCACCGGCGATAAGTCGAGTTACTGCCAGCATACCAGGAGGTGTGCCGTCAGTAAAGTGATACCATCGGCCTGTTCCCACCGGCGCACATCGGTGCGCCGGCGGTTGGCAAAATAGGTGCGCCGGTGGTAGCCTATTTCCTAGTAGTGCACAGACATAGATCATGGGTTAGGTCACAAAGGGCCATTAATAATTTCTTACTATACCACGAGATCATGTAATGCCACTTAGTACAATACCTACACCTTGTGTGTAGATCAACTTAAATCCACTCTTTGCACTTTGTGTTGATCTACCATGTATCATTTCTTCTTTCTGCATTACGACGATTCCTTGAAGGTAAAAAATAAAAGCTCACTCAATCTTATTTTTCAAGACATATTTGCCATAGGCTCAACCCTCTCATGACCTGTCTTCAGATCACTCCTCGAATAACACCTTGGTAATCACTTAATCTTCTTTGCCTTCTTATTCTTCAAACCTTGAAGCTAACATATTGTTCAAGTATTGCATATGAACAAACCTTTTAAGTATAACTCAATGTGAATATTAGTTCATATGGATTGTCATCAATTACCAAAACCACACACATATGCTCCATGCACTTTCACACATTCACCCGTTTGCAGTATGGATTTTTGGTGTACTGCATAAAATACTCATTTAGATATGTTTGGTTGAGAAACAAATGGTGTTGTCAAGATTCCCATGAAAGATTTGACTTAAATATATTTAGTTGTCAAGAGGTGGGTTGGTTGCTCTTATTACTCAACCAGAGCTAGCTAAAGGTATAGGTAAGTTACTATTTCAATCCCCTTAAATTTAGTGTATTTATATTTAAGCATATCTACTAATTGTGTTGTAATTTTATCCCAAGGAGTTGTTCAAGGTGTTGCATGTTTAGAGGGTAACGTCGTTCTCCATGTCTACATCCTTCTCTCAGAAAGCCAAAATGAGTTGAGACTGATATACTGGCTATGGTGAAGATTAGTAAAAGGGTATACGGAAAAAATCGTTAATTCTTTTCGCCCTTTTCATGATAGGTTTAGTGAGATATTGCTGTCGTAATGATGAAATTGGTCTTATGTTATGAATAAAATTCGTTTTAGTGTTTATGATATGAGTCATTTTAGTGTGATGTGAAATGTGTACTCTTGATGCACACACACGAAAAATGCACAGTGCAAACGAGAAGCAGAAAACCGTACCTGGCAAGCCATTCTTTTGAAGAAAACGGATAAAAGTGGAAGAGCATTGCTAACTAAGGGCCTCAACGGAAACATACATTACCTCAATGGCCAAAGAGTCATTCACATGTGTTATGAGGCTCGCGCAACAAATTCATTTTCTGTTGCCAAAGGGGATTTTGACCCGTTGCTATAGAGTCGATATATGTACTAGTTGGTGTGTCGATTAAGAATACTAGGGTGTGTTTGGTAGCTCGGTTCATTTGGGAATCACTTTCTTATTTGAGAATTTCCCACCTGAGACTAGCTGAGCTGAGATTTTGGTGTTTGTTTGTTAGCTCGTAGGTATTGAAACAGGCTGAATAGAGAGTGTGTTTGGCATCATTTCTCACCGGGGCACTGCCCACCTCCAACTTTTTTACAAAAATAACCTTAACAAAAATAAGAAAAAGCAATCGGGTCCCTAGCCCAGCTCTTCTTCGTCCTGGAGCGTCAAGGGAGAGGTGGAGACGCGTCCCTGGCAGCTCCGGTGAGGGCGCTCCGGCGAGTCGAGGGAGCTCCGGCGCCGACCTTGGGGCGGAGGACCCCGTGCCTGGTCGACCTCATGGAGAAGATTCGTCTCCATGCCGCGGGACGACGCCGGCTTGAGGAATTTCTGCCTGCTGCTGCTCCTGCACGAGGTCATGCCCGCCGCTGGTACGAGGAGACGCGGCGAAGCTTGCTGCTGGTGCGGCGGAAGGAGGCGGCGTCGCGTGGTGGGCGTGGAGGTGCGAGCTGCTGCCTCTGCAGGGATGGAGGTGCGAGTGCTGCCTCTGCAGGGATGGAGGCCGCGGGCCGACGCCGGTGGGAGGGAGGGACGCGGCGGGGCTAGCCAGCGTCGGCGGGAGGGGACGGACGCGGCGGGGCAGGACGGCGCCGGCGGGAGGCCGGCCTTTGCGCGGAAGGGCGCCGGCCTGAGGGAGGGAGGCGGCCTAGGTCCCGATGGGAGAGAGAAAATGGGGGAAATGAGAAGAGATTTCGTGCGGGGTTGAGGTCTGGGGGGGGGGGGGGTGCGGGCCACTGGTACAGTGTTTTGCGGGATTAGCTCGTCCCGGACGAGTAGCAAAGCTCGATTTGGGCTTCGCTCCTCATCCCGGCTCTGGGCTCTTTTTCGTATCTGCTCAGCAGTGTGGAGATGGCACGAGCCGGCCTAACAAACACCGGATCTTCTCAAAATCTCGGTTGGGAGGAGAATTTCTGATTTGCCCCGGGCTACCAAACACACCCTAAATGATGGTGGGACACGGAATGGTAACATTCCAATGTTCGTGTGCGCATGTTTTTTTTTTGGTTGTATGATGATGTGCATGCGAGCAATTTTCTCTAGACGTGTTCGCAACGGATGGCATGAAGACGATGCATCACGGTTAGTTGTGAGGATACACTTTTTTTCTGTGTGACGATGTAGACATACAAAAGGGGGGTGGCCTTGAGCTTGGTATCAGTGAATTGCAGCAGCGTCCTCCAAAAGTCGAACAAGAACACTGGAAGACTTTGCTTTTCGTGGTCCATTTTGCTAACCGAGTGTCGACTGCCATGATAAAAAAAAAAACACTAGATCTGGTGTGCATTGGTTGTGTATGTAAATGGTGGGTTTCTAGTTGTTTTGTTGTTGGATGCATCGTCTGGGGAACTTCATGTTGGGTAAAAATCGCTGATTAAAATTTGTGGTTGGATTGGACGATGGTGTTGGTGCATTATTCTCTTGTTAACGGCGTCGCGGTTGGAGAACCCGCTCGCCTATGGTGTTGTTGTTTTCTGCTGTTGCCAATCTTTTTTGACGGACATTCTTCTTTAGGTTTTTTCCGTTTTAGTTGTGTGCTAATGTAAGTTACGTTATTGCAGGACCAAACGTAATTGATATCTTGTCGATATAATATATAAGTGTGACTAGTTCTCAGCCTACTAGTTCTCAGTAAAATGATATCATTGAATCTCAGTTGCAACTCATATTGAAACTAACCATTAGCACGGATCAAGAATTAAATCTAACGGTTTAGAGATATTTTCGCAATTACAACCTCACTGTTGCAATTTTTTTTCAGTTTGAACATCACCTTTAACTAAAAAAATCTCAATTACGGCCCAATTTACAACTCAAGTAAACGATCACGATGCAAATCGGATGTTACATGAGTTTATGGAGCACTATCTTAATTCTCAATCTATTGAGAACTAGCAGTTCCCATAATATATTCCTCTCATAAAAAAAGCAAGAATCAACAAACCGAAGTGCTGTGTGAACAGGTCGATGAATCTCATTCCGTGGGCAACGAGCATAATGGATGATCCAACAAGCCCGATCGTTGAAAAATTAGGTAAATTTAGCAGCGGGTTCATCCGAACGATTCTCCGACCGGAGCTGCTAGAGTGTCGCAGTGGCAACCACTTATGTCTTCTGATCCGCCCTTTGCGCGAGCACTCACTGAGCAAGCAGTTAGCCAGAACCGAGGGAGAGAGCGAGATGATTAGTCAGGCCGCACTAGCAAATCCTCAGGCTGGTGGATTCCACACAGCCTTATCTGTCCACAACATGACAGATTTATTAATTCTACTCTCCAATTCTCCATGAGGTAAATTTCAGATTTCAAGAAGTCAGAATTGCCTCCCAAAACCAGACACTTAAATTTGTTTGGTTGTCTATCAATCCACTGAATGCTGAAGTATGAAGACCTAAGCGAAGGAACCGTCAACTGCCATGTGAATAGTAAACGCAATGTTTGAATAATTTAGAGAAAAAAATAAAATTATACAAGTTGATTGTGAGATGTGGCTACCCTTAATCTAGCACTTGAAGTTGAAACTGCCTCTCCAGATTGCTTTTGTGGTTGCAACTGATGCTCATGAACACACAGAAAGCAGGGATTCGTCTCTTTATGCCTAAATGTAGTAGTACACACGGGACAGAGAAGTTGAAACTGCCTCTCCAGATCGCATTTTTGTGGTTGCTACTGATGCCCAGGAACACACAAAAAGCAGGGGTTTGTCTCTTTAGCCAAAATGTGATGGTACATACGGGAAAGAACAAGCTTGTACGACTCTGACTGTCTGACAGCAGAATTCCAACTTGTTTCTAGCTCGTTGAAGAACACAAGATGTTTCTGTCTCAAAAAGGAAAACATAACGCATGCCGTTCTGCACACATGGTCCTCAATATGCAGTTTTTACTATTACTCAAGTAAAAAATATTTATTAGGTTATTGATTTATTTTTAATCGGATAATATCATTTTCATCTGATCAATCTAAATGTCGATGCTTCAGTAAAATTGTCCTGTTCAATAAGGTTGATGCTGGACACCTGCAATTCTCAAAGTTCAGTGAGCCAATTATGTGGCAGACTTATTTAAGTTTACCAAAGCAATCCAGGTACAGCCTTCTTCAATCTGAAGGAATATATTTGGATTTCGAGTGGTTATTCAGATAGACATAGGGCTCTAGTGTCGATTCCCGTGCACTAGCAGTTAGTAACCTTAAATAAAAGAAAGCTTAACTCTTGTCGTAATCTATGTGCATATCTAATCGATCGAGGTGCTCAGTTCATGCCACTTATATAAGTTAGATTAACCTACACCAGTTTATTTGGCCAGATACAGTTAGCTTCGTGTTCAACCGCTAGTTGTCCGCTGTATAAACAATAATCCAGTAACTCTAGTATATCTCCAAGTGGTCATTTTTGATAAATCTAGGCAGAGGTTCTAGTGTCGAACTGTCGATTCCCAAGCAGCATCAGTTAACCTTAAGTAAAAGGAAGCTCAACTTTAGTCCTAATCTATGAGCATCTAATCAGTCGAGGACTCGAGGTGCGCAGTTCATGCCACTTAACTAGATTAACCCACACCAATTTATTTGGCATCTACATCAGTTAGCTTCGTGTCAAACCGCTGGCAGTGCACGGAGAATAATTTAAGCAAATCCAGTAAATTAATCTCCTCCTGCCAATCCCGTTCATCTTCTTCTCCCCCACTGTTAATTCCTTCCGTAGAGCGCGAAACTAGATCCAAATCAGATTCCTTCCACATCCGCGAGAGGTATATAAAAAGCGCGGCACCCAGTGGAGCTCCTGCTTGCAGCCTCAATCACTTTTGGAGATAACAACAGCCCACCACACCGTAATACCGAATCCATAATGGAGCACCACCACCAGCAGCTGCTGCATTTGTCGCCACACCAAGAGCACCTCATGCTCAGCCCCGGGTTCTTCGACGTCGTCGTTGACCCGCTGCATTTCCACGACCACGGCGATGTTTTCGTGGAGCCCCTGGCCGCGGCGGCGGCGGGCGTGGTGGATGATAGCGCCTGGATGGAGGACCTGATGCAGCTCGGCGACGAGCTGTTCGGCGGCACCGGGGACAACGATGTCGTCGTGGACGACATGGTTGGCGATGAGCAGGCGTGGCGGCAAGAAGGCGACGGCGGGTCGCCGGACGACCAGGCGTGCAGCTACGACGACGTGATCAGCCCCGAAGGTTCCGGGGAGCAAGGCGCGGGCTGCGAGCCCAGCCGCGACGACAGCGACCTGTCGGGGACGAGGAAGAGGAGGGACCGGTCCAAGACGATCGTGTCGGAGCGGAAGAGGAGGTTCCGGATGAAGGAGAAGCTCTACGAGCTCAGGGCCCTCGTTCCCAACATCACAAAGGTAATCAATCAGTATGCTCCACCTCCTGCCGTGATCGCGACGATCGAGTATCTGAATTTTCTTGCATCGATTTTTCTTGGTTTCTTACTGTCCTCTGCGAATTACATGCAGATGGACAAGGCTTCCATCATCGCCGACGCGGTGGAGTACGTCAAGAACCTGCAGTCGCACGCCAGGAAGCTCAAGGAGGACGTTGCCGCGCTCGAGGCGCGGCCGGGATTGCCCGGGCGGCGGCAGCAGCAGCAGCAGCAGAAGGACCGCCCCGTCGCCGGACGCCGCCAGGGGCAGCACGGCCGCAGCGGCGACAAGGACGACGAGGGGAGCAGCTCGAGAGGAGGAGGAGGCGGCGGCGCGAGGGTGACGCACGTTGGCGCGGTCCAGGTCGGCGAGGGGCGGTTCTTCGTGACGGTGGAGTGCGAGCAGCGGGACGGTGGCGTGGCGGCGCCGCTGTGCGCGGCCGTGGAGTCCATGGACTGCTTCCGGGTGGAGAGCTCCAACATCGGCTGCGAGTCGGACCGCGTCGTGTCAACTCTCACGCTCAAGGTATCCACCAATTAACTACAAACACGCACACCGAATAAAATCGTACTGTGTGTGAATCGTATCCGTTGGTCTGAATTGGTGTGAGAATTACATACTACTGTTTTTTGTGCAAATTTGACCTGAATTGTACTGATCCGTAAGCGTGTAACTGTGTGCAGGTCAGTGAAGCAAGAGATGACGTGGTGATCAGCGAGCGGACGGTGAAGCTGTGGGTGATGGCGGCTCTTCTCAACGAAGGCTTCCGACCCGAAGCGACGGCGGAGATCTGCTAGTTCCGTCCATCGAACGGCTAATGTTAATCCGCTAGCTAGCTCTCTTCAAATTTCCGATGTAGCCCCCCATGGTCCATGTCCACGTCCGGTGCTCCGGTGGTATGTTACATGTCCTATTTGGTTGTTCCCGTCCGTCCGATCTATGGATGATGACGAAGATTACAAACCACAAGAGAGTGGCCATGCTGATCTACCAGTCCTGTGTAACGAGTCGATCCAAACCGTACACCCGCATGGCTGATCGATCAAACGGCAAATGAAGAACGCTATGGTCCTCGATTTATCTTTCAACCTTAAAGTGCAAAGAACAAACACTTGTATGAATTTTTTTCGTGCATGACATCTGTGCAAAAAGAATAAGAAACAAACGCTACGACTCAGATGCACACACACTCATTCACACCGAATCATGAATCAAGGCATTACTTGTAGAAGTGAGTCGAAACCGCTTGTCCTACTACTCGAGGTTGTGAGATGTTTCGGTACCATGAGTTTGAACATAACTATTTCACGTACGAGGATGCTCCCTACTCCTAAGTCGCTTTTCATAGTTGTCGGCGGGAACCACTAGAAATCGACGCCATCATCATATATACTACATCCCACCCGTGCAGTGGTGGTGGTGGGCCTCATACACAGAGTTGGTGAGGATCATCTAGTTGCATCCGTGTAAGCGAGCCTGGATGGTGACACGACGGGCCCGGGATAGTGGTGGCATCAAGAGGTGGGGGCCATGCGACGACATTGTCCCACACTTACACGGCGTAGAAACATTGGTTGTTTTATGACACATAAGCCTTCTCTGGCGATGATGATGATGTGAAGTTGTTCTCTTGCAAACAAGGACATGCCGACGCGGTGATCAACCCATGGTGGTGCTGGAGTAGGTGACGAGCGGGAAACGTGCCAAATAATGTAGGTCTAGAGCATCTTCTCTATTACCTTGACGGCGATGTAGTAACGATTGATGGCGGAAGTGCAAGAAGTACGGATACACGTCGAAAGTGGCGGCTCCCTGATGGAGGAAAATGAATGTGGTAACCCTTGTGATTAGGGGTTGGATAAGTGACAACTATGGAGGAGTGAGGTGCTAGGTTGATTTAATGGTTGTGGTGGTGGTGGAAGATGCTAACGAGCAAGCTGGTGTGTATGCCTATTATGCTCAGGCGAGCCTACAGCAGTGACAATGGCTTAATACGGATTCTCTATCGATTGACGGAGCTCTCTCTCGAATTTTCATAGTTGATGTGCGAAATCACTAATGTACTGATCCTTGAACTCCATGTGAAATCCAAGAAATAAAATGGATGATGGCATCCATAGACTTAATTAGTTCCCCACCTGGGATGCATCATTGTGGAGCCCCCTTTTTTGACACCTTTATCAACCAGCTCCACTCCACTGTTGGCGGATTACATCAAGGTGGTAGAAAGTATCTAAGAAAGCGTAAAAGGATTACACCAAAATGGAAAGGAGCCATTCTACCAGGGGTTGAACATTACAAGGTTTAACCTTCTACTTGTGAAGAAGAAGGTCGCTCTGGAAACAAAATTTCCACCTATTAAAAGAGATCGGCTTACTATTGAAGATGAAATCATTCCTTGCTTTCTAAATATTCCATGCGGCACAAGCAAAAATCTCCATAAAACGTGGTCTCCCAAACGCCCCTCTTGTAGACATATAATTTTCTGCAAAATCCCGCGAGAAGTCCCAATGTATATTTAAAAATAGCCAACAGTGCCTTGAAAAATCACAATGGAAGAAGAGATGGTCTGTCGTTTCAGTATATCCTCCAGTGCATAGAACACACTCAGGACCAGAATCAAGGTGTCAATGTTTATGTAACATTAAATCCCGTGTGTTTAGCCGATCTATGAAAAGAATCCAGACAAACACTTTAAGTTTTGGTAGAGCTTTAGATTTCCATATCGCGTTGAACCCTGCATCTGCGGGAAGTTGTCCAAACGAAAACTTGTAATATTTGGAGGGAGCATAGTTATCTCCCCCCCCCCCCCCCAAACAAAGGTACGGTGATCAACTTCATGTCCCGAGGGAGGCATCTCCTGCAGCAACTGTGAGGATTCCTCGCATTCTTGAAAATCTTGTACATACAAAGGTAGCGCAAAGTAATTTCCCAAATCATCTACATTAGATAGATCTGCCACTGAAAGATCTTCGTCCAAAGCATAAGAATATAACCGTGGAAATTTTTGACACAATAAATCTCCATTTGACCAGTGGTCTTTCCAAAACATAACATTAGTTTCATTAGAAACATGACATCGAGTTACACTCCTGTACTCATCGATAAGGCTAAAAGTGTCCTGCCACCAAAACGAGCCTCTTCTAGATTGTGCATGAGGGACACGATCCTGAAGCCCCCATTTCACCTTCGTAATCTTTTGGGCTTAGGATGGAAAGCCAACTTTCGGCATATTTAGGGCTAGCATGAGCATCACATTATCATCTTTGAGGTATGATCTTTTAACTGAGGGGGGGGGGGGGTTGATTTGTCTTGCCTTGCAGTTTTATCGTCAACTAGGTCAATGCGGAACCTTAGGGCCACGTGGAGATTGGAGTGGCTACCCCAAAACTCGCTCTCGTGTTATAAGTTGTGTTGCATTAACATGCTTCAATGACATGCATCATCTTATATGGTGTGCTGCCTCAGGGGTGGTGTAGAAGCCAGGGGTCCAGGAATCGTATTGTGTTGGAGTATGGATGCTCTAGGTTGTTTGACTAGTTTAGATTTGACCACTTCCATGACATAACAATCATCTTAGATGGTGTTCGGCTAATGGAAAGGAAAGATGACATATGCGATGAATGTGGAGTGAGAATACAAACATTTACTCAGGTACGGGTCGCCTCTCGTGGAGAATCTCCACTCCTGCTATAATTCATGATACATGGATGCCTGTATATATTAAAGATTGGTTGTGACCTAAGCGCACCCGTGGGACTTTATATAGGAGTTTACCCTAAGATTTACACGGAACTCCTAAGTCAAGAAGATAAAGAGTCATAGACTAATGTGGCTAACATGTCGTTTCTTGTACTCCAAGGCACACACCACTTGGGCCGTAGGCACACACCATCTGTAAGTCGTTTGGGCCTTTGTCTCGTGTCTGCTAGAATAAATCCATGTTGTGGGTTTACTTATGTAGCATTCTCCTAAGAGAGTAGAAGTTAGAGAGGTGGCGCGGGAAATCATGGTCTTGAAGTACACCGGTTCTTGGTCGTGTGGTTGGCTCTATAAGTAAACATTATGTTTTAGGGTAGTGAACTAAGCATCGTGGAACATACAAAAATTATATACAATCCACACATGTCCTATGAACCTCTGCCAGGCACGGAGACAAGGGGACAAGGGGGCGAGGGGTGGAGGATCAAGCACCCCCATGATTGGGATTTTGTGAAGAACACTAGGCATTAGAACCCTAATTTCTGACCGATTTAGTTAAATCCTTCCCCTCATCAAGTTTACAACACTAATTAGTCCACCCCCCCTCAACACGGGAATCTGGCTCCATCCCTCCTCTGCTCTGTGTATTCCATAGTTGTTGTTGATTTAGTATAACTTTATACTAACTCAACACAAATAATTGAAACAAAGTGAGTACTATTCAATTATAGGCACATTGCATTCCCTTGTGAGAATAACATATTATACGACCCATGGTCTACCAGTCACCCATCTGCTGTTCATAGTCCTAGCGGCCCTTGTGATTCGTGATTCTACTTTTCTTGTTCTTATCGAAATGATATTTGCTTGAAATCTTTCCTTTTTAAATGAAAACTTAATGAAATCTTGTGATTTCATAAACAATTTTTGTAGATCCAACACAATTATTTTTTCAATTGTTTCTAATCAAATTACGATAAATGTCAATTGGTAATTTTGTTTACAAAGTTTTATTAGGGTTTTGTATTATACCCTATATCAAATACATGCCATATCAGTATGCAACAATAATTTGTGCTGAAGGGCCTAGCACAAATCACGAGGAATCGTGAACGGCCGATGAGAGACTGTGCCACGCGGCCACGAGAAATGCATTTATTATTTTCTAAAATTACACCATATAGTTAATGTCTTTTATTAGAGGAAATTTGCAAGGAAGGGGAAGAAAATAAAAGCGCGAGGCTCCACTGATGAGCCCAACCCACAAACAAGGCCCAAATAGCGTCCCCGGGGAAACCTTGTCAGTCGTCGACCTTCCCCCGTCCAAACCCTAGTTCCCAATTCCCCTTCCGACCAAGATCGGATCTTGACCCTCCCCACCCCATCGCCGTGATGGCCACCGGCGGCAACCCCAACCCCGGCCAGCCACGCCCGCAGCAGCCGCCTCCGGGGGGCTCTCCGGCGACCCCGCACACCCACATGCGCCCCCCATCCATGGCCGCCGCCCACTACCAGGGCCTCTTCCACTCCCCGCCTAGCCACAACCCCGCTTTCCAGATTCACATGGGCGCGTCCTCCACCCCTCAGACCCCTCTAATGGCGGCGGCGGCCGCCGCCGCCTCGGCCAAGCGCCCCCCGCAGAAGCCCCCTACGCGTCCCCCGGCGCCCACCTCCGCCGCCGCCGCAGCGTCCGTGGCTGCCGCTTACAAGGCCGCCAACTCCGGCAGCGTCGACCTCACCCCCGCCGCGCGCCGCAACAAGAAGCGCAAGCTCCCGGAGAAGCAGCTCCCCGACCGCGTCGCGGCGCTGTTGCCGGAGTCCGCGCTCTACACGCAGCTCCTCGAGTTCGAGGCGCGCGTGGACGCAGCGCTCGCCCGCAAGAAGGTGGACATCCAGGAGGCGCTCAAGACGCCGCCGTCCCTCCAGCGCACGCTCCGCATCTACGTCTTCAACACCTTCGCCAACCAGGCGCGTACCATCCCGCCGCCCAAGGCCGCCGAGCCGCCCACCTGGTCGCTCAAGATCATCGGCCGCGTGCTTGAGGACGGCGCAGAGCTGGACCCAGCCGGTGTTGTACCCAAGCACAACCCGATGTATCCCAAATTCTCCTCCTTCTTCAAGAGGGTGACCATTGGGCTGGACCCATCGCTCTATCCGGAGAACTCGATGATCACTTGGGAGAATGCGCGGTCTGCTGCGCCGCAGGAAGGGTTCGAGGTGAAGCGGAAAGGGGACAAGGAGTTCCTCGCGAATATACGGCTGGAGATGAACTACAACCCCGAGAAGTTCAAGCTGTCGCAGCCACTGATGGAGGTGCTTGGGGTTGAGGTGGACACTCGGGCGAGGGTCATCGCTGCCCTTTGGCAGTACATCAAGGCAAAGAAGCTGCAGAATCCGAGTGATCCTTCCTACTTCATGTGCGACCCTCAGTTGAAGAAGGTATTTGGGGAGGAGAAGATGAGGTTCGCGATGCTGTCGCAGAAGATATCGCAGCATCTTGCACCTCCACCGCCCATCAATTTTGAGCATAAGATCAAGCTATCGGGGAATGGAGCAAACTCTAGTGCTTGCTATGATATATTGGTAGATGTTCCTTTCCCGCTGCAGAAGGAGATGACAGCATTCCTTGCCAATACCGAGAAGCACAAGGACATCGAGGCATGTGATGAGGTGATATCTGCTTCTATCAAGAAGATCCATGAGCATCGTAGGAGGAGGGCATTCTTTCTTGGGTTCAGCCAGTCCCCTGTGGAGTTCATCAATGCGTTGATAGCATCCCAGAGTAAAGATTTGAAGCTTGTTGCTGGTGAAGCGAATAGGAATATTGAACGGGAAAGACGTGCAGACTTTTACAACCAACCATGGTATGCTTAAGCAATGCCCCCTATAGGTTCTACTTATTTCATCTGCTGCTTGAATTTATTATCTATTGTTCGTACATATGCTGACTAAACTTTCTTCGACTCCACAATTAATAGGGTTGAGGATGCTGTTATAAGATATTTGAACCGTAAACCGCCTGGCGGCAATGATGGCCCAGGTGCGGGTGGTTCTTGAGGAGAAGATTGCTGCAGCGCCCTTGGTGTAGAAACAACTTGTCTGTCATGTATTAGTAAAACTTCAGAGGTGGTAGGAAATTGCTCGGAGGAACCTGGCAGGTTACCTTCTTTGTTTGCCTAAATGATTTAGCTATTGTATGCTGTGTTATGTGTGTGATCCCTCATTATCATGGTAAATGCTGAACTGGATAATTGTTGTAGTTGGTCTTTCTTACAATATAAATGTTACTGCAAGTTAACTATGGATTATGTATTGGGGTTGTCATTAGTCCACCAAGTCAATGAGAAAGCTGTGGAGAGGACCTGATAAAGTGGGCCTTTTGTATTTGAACGTGGAAGTGGAGGGAAATGCAAATAGATGGTTTCGGTCCCTTTCATTACTACCTCAAGGATTAGGACAACTGTTGTGCCCTGTGGCCCCATCCTACCCTGTTTTCTTCTCTTCTGTGATGCGTTTGTTCACTTTTGGCTCATAAGGGTGTGGTGGAGTATATTTTGTCTATTGTGTTATGGTTTGGTTGCACGGTTATGTTTGTCAGTTTGCATGAGTAGTATCCTTACGTTCAGCGTTGTTGCTTTTCTTCAAAATCTTGGATAGTACGATTCTTGCATGATCCTATGTATACGAACTATTTTTTCTTCTTCAAAGTCTGTTGCCATTTGTATTGTCCCTTAATTGTCAGGTCTCCTTTCGATGTCAATTGTGGTATTGCAGTCTGAATTCATGGGACCTTGAGGGCACTAGTACTTTTTTTTTTTTGGGTGTAAATGGCACTAGTACTTGGAAAGATCAGATTACCCACTGTTTGCTCCCTTATCCACTTGCAGCGTGAGGTTTAGATTGTTGCCCCCGTCTCTGGAACTTGGGGTTCTGGACTGCCCCTGGTCTGTTTGCTCTTGCTACCTTGCTCTGTTAGTCTGTTTCTACCTGGAGGATATGCGCTACGGCAAAGGGATTTAGGGGAGGCTGGACTAGTCTTGCGCTCCACAGGCCGCTTCGGTTCGGACGTGTTCCAAATATTGTTTGGCATCCCTAGCTCATTCCCTGTGTATAG
Organism: Lolium perenne; assembly: GCF_019359855.2. Classification (NCBI taxonomy): domain Eukaryota; kingdom Viridiplantae; phylum Streptophyta; class Magnoliopsida; order Poales; family Poaceae; genus Lolium; species Lolium perenne. The sequence continues at coordinate 198,275,005 of NC_067245.2, forward strand.
AGGCCGGACATGACTTGTACACTTGCTTTTTGTTTGGAGGTCACTTTCGGGGGATGTGGCTAGGAAAGGGACCTCCTCCAAACACGAATTTTGTCCGGACGTCCTCCAAATGATCAATCCGGTGTTTTTACTGAACGTCGTTTAGGGGATGCGACTGGAGATGCTCACCAAGGGGCGATGGGAATGCCATAGTTGTCTGCGCTGCTAAGAAACAGGGTGTTTTTGGTGTCCTGGTACCAAATTATCGAAGAGATCCTCGTGGGAATTTTACAACTTCGGGGGAAATCCGACGGTCCCGCTGATGTTACGAGCAAGCTCTTTTGAACTGAATCGACCCCATGGACGGTTTGTTGCTTTGTTAGATACTGTCTGTCTGTAGACATGTACTAGTATCAGGAATTGCCAGGCACACATGGAAGTTGGGCAATCAGAATTGTCGACATATCGTCTATCACATGTTACAGCGTTAGCAGCACAGCCTTCCACCATTTTATACTGTTAGCAAGTGTAAGATCTGAAACCAAATCCACCAATGAGAACCAGTCTCCACAGCTTCACTACATCTAGAAGCAATGTGTGTGTGTGGAGCAGAGGTGTGACGCCACCTCATCGAATAATTGAGTGAGCGTGACTGTGTTCTTGCCCACTATCACGAGCGGGCCTCCTTTTGGTTTGCAACGCGTGAACCGTCCTGCCGAAAGACCCAAAAAACGTGATCATGGTAGAGGTGCTTGTTTGAGTCCACAGGAGGAACACTTTGGTTTCAGTCAGATTATGTGTACCAACACATAATGCACATGCATTGTTTTTTCAGTGTACTCGTATCTTTGCACACTTCAGTGTCCAAGATCTAGAATTTGGAACTATAAAGAGGAACATTCCGAGGAACATTCTCGGAATAGATTCAACATGTTATATGTGTTCGGAGTTGAAGTAACGTACTGCAGAAGATGTGGAAAGACGGCCCAAACCAAACCGAAAGGCACGAGTTTGCCAGACTCGGGAACGTGTCGGGGACGAAGGCACTTTCGGTGTTGCCAGTACCGGGCATGCGAGGGGCAGGGACCATCATGAACTTATCGACGTGTCAGAGGGACTAGCAGAGGAGGCCTCCGGAAGCGTCGCGGTCGCAGATCGACGGACAGATGCCGACGCTGCCCGCGGTTCTCAGAGTAGAGTAGCAGGTGGTGTAGACGGGGACGAGGCGATGGCACGGGCGACGAAGTCTAGACGGTTAGAGACGTAGAAGGCGGCTAACCCAGCGGTGACCAGGGGTGGTCATGCTGGATGCCTAGATGGGCGTTGCGGTGGTCGGCGAGCCCAGCGCGACCTAAAGTGGTTGGCGAGCCCAGCGGCGACCTGGGGTGGGGGCGCGGCGGCGGTACATGAAGTAGGCGAGGAAGACCCAGCGGCGTGACGAAGACCATGCGCGGATGGAGGCGACCCGCGCCGAAGGGGCGGCGCTGTGGTGGCCTCGGACATCGACCCGCGGGGGACAGCGAAGGCGACCTCGTGCAGCAACGGCACGGCCCGAGGGGGCGGCGTAGCTGTAGCCGCAGCAGAGGGTGCGGCAGGGGTCGAGGACGAGGTCGTGGAGGGGCAGCCGGAGCAGCCGGCCTAGCGACCGGGTCAGCCGGCGCGGCAACCGGTGCAGCCGGCCGAGCGACCGGGGCAGCCGGCGCGGCAGCCGCTGCAGCCGGCCGAGCGACCAGGGCAGCCGACGCGGCAGGCCGGTGCAGCCGGCCTAGTGACCGGGCAGCCGGGCAGCCGGCAATGGCAGCCGGCCGAGCGACGAGGCGGCCGGGCGCGGCAGTCGGTGCAGCCGGCCTAGCGATCGGGGCGGCCGGCGCGGCAGCGGCTAGCGGCGTGGACCGAAGGCGGCGACGCAGCGGCAACCCTTTGCTCGATCGGTGGTAGGCGCGTGCTCGGGGAAATGCTTGGCGTAGATGTGCGCGGAGTCGGTTGATCAGACCGACGGCGGCGCTACATGTGCCATGGCGTGGACGACGCGCAGATCGGAGTCGATGGCGGCGTTGTCGATGTAGTCCCGGGCGATGACGGCGAAGACGGACCAACGATGGAGACCGCGGGGGCGAGACAGCCTGCGGCGTCGCACGTAGGGGCGCCCCGTGTGCGGCGCGTGCGGCTGTACCGTGCGGTTGATGGCCGGTGCAGGTCGATGCCGTTGTCGGAGTAGAGGCGCAAGAGGACGACGGCGATGGGCGACTCAATCCGATCTATGATCGGTAAAACCAAAAAAAAATGCCGGTCGAGCGACCGACGGAGAAAAAAGAAAACCAATCTACGGATTGGAAAAAAAAGGACTCGAAGGCATCGGATCAACGGATCGGCGGACGAACCCTCATACGGGTTGCGCGGCCCCCGGAGTAGATCATGGAGATCGACCTCCCCGGGGGCGGCGCGGAAGCTTGGGCGGCAGCTAGGTTAGGATCGGCGCCGCTCTGATACCATGTAGAAGCATAGAGAGGGAGAGAGATATGCGGAATATGTTGGATTTATTATTGAGACTCATGGGCGAGTATATATAGGAGTACAAGGGACCGACTTGGAGTAGAGGACAAGAAACAAATCTATCCCTACCTAATCTATCCCTAACCGTACGTATACCAAATATACCTCTAACAGGAACCGAGTTTGTTACTCGCAAGCTTAGAGAAAATGAAGTGACAAATCCTTGAAACTAGAGATCGAAAGCTGACTACGGTGCAGAATCAGATTGATCGTAACGTTCAAGAAAAATAAGTACCATTAGTTGGAATGCCTGCACAAGTCTAGATATTACACTCACACATCTCACCTTAGCATGAATGCTTATGTCTATGAACTGAACACATTTTTACCATCAAATGCTGAAATAGAGGTTGTTTAATCAGGCATTACTGAAAGATATTAAAAGTACAATTGGACATTTGCGTTAAGTTTCTTACAATTTGTTATCACCAGAATTTGACCGAGTCAGAGGTGGGCCGCGATCAAGATGGGCTTGAAGAATATACATGGAAGAATATACGTGAATCGGCCTTATATGCGAAGTTTGGGCTAGTTTGCCCGTGTATCTGTAATATAGTAGGATACGTGTCGGTTAGTTAGAATTTGGCTCGTGCACGTTATTCCCACGTTAGAAAGTCTACGGACTATAAATATGTATCTAGGTTTTATGAAATAAACAACAATCACGTTCACCACAAACCAATCTAGGTCCATCGCCAACTCCCTTGTCTCGAGGGTTTCTTCCGGGTAAGCATCATGCTGCCTAGATCGCATCTTGCGATCTAGGCAGTACATGTTTATTCGCTGTTCATGCGTTGCTCGTACTGAAGCCTTTTTGATGGCGAGCAACGTAGTTATCTTAGACGTGTTAGGGTTAGCATTGTTCCTCGTATCATATGCTGTCGTCGTGCAACCCTGAGACGTCTAGCCGCCCTTACGCCTATCTTAGGTGTAAGGGCGGCACCCCGCTTGATCGTTATTTAGTAGATCCGGTCCGTTATGGTTGCTCCTTGTTCTTCAAGGATTAGTTTAATATCTGCATAGTTAGGTCTTACAAACGGGTTGAAGGATCCAGTGGCGCGTAGGGTGTAGTTTGCTAGCCCTAGACAGGATGTTCCGAGGATCAACTTCGTGTTGGTTTTTAGGCCTTGTCTAGGGTCGGTTTACGATCACCGTGCGTGGCCGCCAGGCTCTGATGCGTGTGGTCAGCACGTCCGTTGGGAACCCCAAGAGGAAGGTGTGATGCGCACAGCGGCAAGTTTCCCTCAGTAAGAAACCAAGGTTTAATCGGACCAGTAGGAGTCAAGAAGCACGTTGAAGGTTGATGGCGGCGAGATGTAGTGCGGCGCAACACCAGTGATTCCGGCGCCAACGTGGAACCTGCACAACACAACCAAGATACTTTGCCCCAACGAAACAGTGAGGTTGTCAATCTCACCGGCTTGCTGTAACAAAGAGTTAACCGTATTGTGTGGAAGATGATTGTTTGCAGAAAACAGTAGAACAAGTATTGCAGTAGATTGTATTTCAGTAAAGAGAATTGGACCGGGGTCCACAGTTCACTAGAGGTGTCTCTCCCATAAGACGAACAGCATGTTGGGTGAACAAATTACAGTTGGGCAATTGACAAATAAAGAGAGCATGACCATGCACATACATATCATGATGAGTATAGTGAGATTTAATTGGGCATTACGACAAAGTACATAGACCGCCATCCAACTGCATCTATGCCTAAAAAGTCCACCTTCAGGTTATCATCCGAACCCCTTCCAGTATTAAGTTGCAAACAACAGACAATTGCATTAAGTATGGTGCGTAATGTAATCAACAACTACATCCTTAGACATAGCATCAATGTTTTATCCCTAGTGGCAACAAAGACAACACAACCTTAGAACTTTTACATCCTTGTCCCAGTGTCAATGCAGGCATGAACCCACTATCGAGCATAAGTACTCCCTCTTGGAGTTACAAGCATCTACTTGGCCAGAGCATCTACTAGTAACGGAGAGCATGCAAGATCATAAACAACACATAAGCATAACTTTGATAATCAACATAACAAGTATTCTCTATTCATCGGATCCCAACAAACGCAACATATAGAATTACAGATAGATGATCTTGATCATGTTAGGCAGCTCACAAGATCCGACAATGATAGCACAATGGGGAGAAGACAACCATCTAGCTACTGCTATGGACCCATAGTCCAGGGGTAGACTACTCACACATCACACCGGAGGCGACCATGGCGGCGTAGAGTCCTCCGGGAGATGATTCCCCTCTCCGGCAGGGTGCCGGAGGCGATCTCCTGGATCCCCGAGATGGGATCGGCGGCGGCGGCGTCTCTGGAAGGTTTTCCGTATCGTGGCTCTCGGTACTGGGGGTTTCGTCACGGAGGCTATTTGTAGGCGGAAGGGCAGGTCAAGAGGCGGCACGGGGGCCCCACACCACAGGGCCGCGCGGCCAAGGGGGGGCCGCGCCGCCCTAGGGTGTGGCCCCCTCGTCGCCCCTCTTCGTCTCTCCTTCGGACTTCTGGAAGCTTCGTGGAAAAATAGGCCCCTGGGCTTTGATTTCGTCCAATTCCGAGAATATTTCCTTACTAGGATTTCTGAAACCAAAAACAGCAGAAACAAAGAATCGGCACTTCGGCATCTGTTTAAAAGGTTAGTTCCAGAAAAAGCAATAATATGACATAAACTTTGCATAAAACAATTAGATAACAAAAATAATGTGGCATGGAACAAAACAAATTATCTATACTTCGGAGACGTATCAGCATCCCTGCTTAGTTCTGCTCGTCCCGAGCGGTGTAAAACGATAACACGAGATAATTTACGGAGTGACATGCCATCATAATCTTGATCATACTATTTGTAAAGCATATGTAGTGAATGCAGCGATCAAAACAATGTATATGACATGAGTAAACAAGTGAATCATAAAGCAAAGACTTTTCATGAATAGCACTTCAAGACAAGCATCAATAAGTCTTGCATAAGAGTTAACTCATAAAGCAATAATTCAAAGTAGAGATATTGAAGCAACACAAAAGAAGATTAAGTTTCAGCGGTTGCTTTCAACTTGTAACATGTATATCTCATGGATATTGTCAACATAGAGTAATATAATAAGTGCAATAAGCAAATATGTAGGAATCAATGCATAGTTCACACAAGTGTTTGCTTTTTGAGGTGGAGAGAAATAGGTGAACTGACTCAACATTGAAAGTAAAAGAATGGTCCTCATAGAGGAAAAGCATCGATTGCTATATTTGTGCTAGAGCTTTGATTTTGAAAACATGAAACAATTTTGTCAACGGTAGTAATAAAGCATATGCATCATGTAAATTATATCTTATAAGTTGCAAGCCTCATGCATAGTGTACTAATAGTGCCCGCACCTTGTCCTAATTAGCTTGGACTACCTGGATTATCACCGCAATACATATGCTTTAACCAAGTATCACAAAGGGGTACCTCTATGCCGCCTGTACAAAGGTCTAAGGAGAAAGCTCGCATTTGGATTTCTCGCTATTGATTATTCTCAACTTAGACATCCATACCGGGACAACATAGACAACAGATAATGGACTCCTCTTTTAATGCTTAAAGCATTCAACAACAATTAATTCTTTTCTCATTAGAGATTTGAGGATGTTTGTCCAAAACTGAAACTTCCACCATGGAACATGGCTTTAGTTAGCGGCCCAATGTTCTTCTCTCACAATATGCATGCTCAAACCATTCAACTCAGAGTAGATCGCCCTTACTTCAGACAAGACGAACATGCATAGCAACTCACATGAAATTCAACAATGAGTTGATGGCGTTCCCCAGTAAACATGGTTATCGCACAACAAGCAACTTAATAAGAGATAAAGTGCATAATTACATATTCAATACCACAATAGTTTTTAAGCTATTTGTCCCATGAGCTATATATTGCAAAGGTGAATGATGGAATTTTAAAGGTAGCACTCAAGCAATTTACTTTGGAATGGCTGGAAAATACCATGTAGTATAGGTAGGTATGGTGGACACAAATGGCATAGTGGTTGGCTCAAGTATTTTGGATGCATGAGAAGTATTCCCTCTCGATACAATGGTTTAGGCTAGCAAGGCTTATTTGAAACAAACACAAGGATGAACCGGTGCAGCAAAACTCACATAAAAGACATATTGAAAACATTATAAGACTCTACACCGTCTTCCTTGTTGTTCAAACTCAATACTAGAAATTATCTAGACCTTAGAGAAACCAAATATGCAAACCAAATTTTAACATGCTCTATGTATTTCTTCATTAATGGGTGCAAAGTATATGATGCAAGAGCTTAAACATGAGCACAACAATTACCAAGTATCACATTACCCAAAACATTTATAGCAATTACTACACGTATCATTTTCCAATTCCAACCATATAACAATTTAACGAAGGAGAAACTTCGCCATGAATACTATGAGTAGAAACCAAGGACATACTTGTCCATATGCTACAGCGGAGCGTGTCTCTCTCCCATAAAGTGAATGCTAGGATCCATTTTATTCAAACAAAACAAAAAAACAAAAACAAACCGACGCTCCAAGAAAAAGCACATAAGATGTGATGGAATAAAAATATAGTTTCAGGGGAGGAACCTGATAATGTTGTCGATGAAGAAGGGGATGCCTTGGGCATCCCCAAGCTTAGACGCTTGAGTCTTCTTGATATATGCAGGGGTGAACCACCGGGTGCATCCCCAAGCTTAGAGCTTTCACTCTCCTTGATCATGTTGCATCATACTCCTCTCTTGATCCTTGAAAACTTCCTCCACACCAAACTCGAAACAACTCATTAGAGGGTTAGTGCACATTATAAATTGACATATTCAGAGGTGACACAATCATTCTTAACACTTCTGGACATTGCATAATGCTACTGGACATTAGTGGATCAAAGAAATTCATCCAACATAGCGAAAGAGGCAATGCGAAATAAAAGGCAGAATCTGTCAAAACAGAACAGTTCGTATTGACGAATTTTAAAATGGCACCAGACTTGCTCAGATGAAAATGCTCAAATTGAATGAAAGTTGCGTACATATCTGAGGATCACACACGTAAATTGGCATAATTTTCTGAGTTACCTACAGGGAGGTGGACCCAGATTCGTGACAGCAAAGAAATCTGGAACTGTGCAGTAATCCAAATCTAGTACTTACTTTTCTATCAACGGCTTAACTTGGCACAACAAAACACAAAACTAAGATAAGGAGAGGTTGCTACAGTAGTAAACAACTTCCAAGACACAAAATAAAAACAAAGTACTGTAGGTAAAAACATGGGTTGTCTCCCATAAGCGCTTTTCTTTAACGCCTTTCAGCTAGGCGCAGAAAGTGTGTATCAAGTATTATCAAGAGATGAAGTGTCAACATCATAATTTGTTCTCATAATAGAATCAAAAGGTACCTTCATTCTCTTTCTAGGGAAGTGTTCCATACCTTTCTTGAGAGGAAATTGATATTTTATATTACCTTCCTTCATATCAATAATAGCACCAACAGTTCGAAGAAAAGGTCTTCCCAATATAATGGGACAAGATGCATTGCATTCAATATCCAAGACAACAAAATCAACGGGAACCAGGTTATTGTTAACGGTAATGCGAACATTATCAACTTTACCCAAAGGTTTCTTTGTAGAATGATCAGCAAGATTAACATCCAAATAACAATTTTTCAGCGGTGGCAAGTCAAGCATATTATAAATTTTCTTAGGCATAACAGAAATACTTGCACCAAGATCACATAAAGCATTACAATCAAAATCTTTAACTTTCATCTTAATGATGGGTTCCCAACCATCCTCTAGCTTTTTAGGAATAGAGGCTTCACGCTCTAGTTTCTCTTCTCTAGCTTTTATGAGAGCATTTGTAATATGATGCGTGAAAGCCAAATTTATAGCACTAGCATTAGGACTTTTAGCAAGTTTTTGCAAGAACTTTATAACTTCAGAGATGTGGCAATCATCAAAATTCAAACCATTATAATCTAAAGCAATGGGATCATCATCCCCAATGTTGGAAAAAATTTCAGCAGCTTTATCACAGGCGATTTAATGATTTTAAGCAGTTTCAGGCAGTTTTTCGCGCTTTGCATTAGAAGTGGAAACATTGCTAACACCAATTCTTTTATTAGTATGAGTAGGAGGTGCAGCAACATGTGTAGCATTAGCATTACTAGTGGTGGTAACAGTCCAAACTTTAGCTATATTCTTCTCTTTAGCTAGTTTTTCATTTTCTTCTCTATCCCACCTAGCACGCAGTTCAGCCATTAATCTTATATTCTCATTAATTCTAACTTGAATGGCATTTGCTGTAGTAGCAATTTTATTATGATGATTCTCATTAGGCAAAACTTTTGATTTCAAAAGATCAACATCAAGAACAAGACTATCAACTTTAGAAGCAAGTATATCAATTTTCCCAAGCTTTTCTTCAACAGATTTGTTAAAAGCAGTTTGTGTACTAATAAATTCTTTAAGCATGGCTTCAAGTCCAGGGGGTGAACTCCTATTATTATTGTAAGAATTCCCATAAGAATTACCATAGCCGTTGCCATTATTATAAGGATATGGCCTATAGTTGTTACTAGAATTGTTCCGGTAAGCATTGTTGTTGAAATTATTATTTTTAATGAAGTTTACATCAACATGTTCTTCTTGTGCAACCAATGAAGCTAATGGAACATTATTAGGATCAATATTAGTCCTATCATTCACAAGCATAGACATAATAGCATCAATCTTATCACTCAAGGTAGAGGTTTCTTCGACAGAATTTACCTTCTTACCTTGTGGAGCTCTTTCCGTGTGCCATTCAGAGTAGTTGATCATCATATTATCAAGAAGCTTTGTTGCTTCACCAAGAGTGATGGACATAAAGGTACCTCCAGCAGCTGAATCCAATAAATTCCGTGAAGAAAAATTTAGTCCTGCATAGAAGGTTTGGATGATCATCCAAGTAGTCAGTCCATGGGTTGGGCAATTTTTAACCAGAGATTTCATTCTTTCCCAAGCTTGAGCAACATGTTCAGTATCTAATTGTTTAAAATTCATTATGCTACTCCTCAATGATATAATTTTAGCAGGGGGATAATATCTACCAATAAAAGCATCCTTGCATTTAGTCCATGAATCAATACTATTCTTAGGCAGAGATAGCAACCAATCTTTAGCTCTTCCTCTTAATGAGAAAGGGAACAATTTTAATTTAATAATATCACCATCTACATCTTTATATTTTTGCATTTCACATAGTTCAACAAAATTATTAAGATGGGCAGCAGCATCATCAGAACTAATTCCAGAAAATTGATCTTTCATGACAAGATTCAGTAAAGCAGGTTTAATTTCAAAGAATTCTGCTGTGGTAGCAGGTGGAGCAATAGGTGTGCATAAGAAATCATTATTATTTGTGGTTGTGAAGTCACACAACTTAGTATTTTCAGCGTTGGCCATTTTAGCAACAGTAAATAAAACAAACTAGATAAAGTAAATGCAAGTAAACTAATTTTTTTTTGTGTTTTCGATATAGCAAACAAGATAGCAAATAAAGTAAAACTAGCAACTAATTTTTTTGTATTTTGATTTAGTGCAGCAAACAAAGTAGTAAATAAAACTAAGCAAGACAAAAACAAAGTAAAGAGATTGAGAAGTGGAGACTCCCCTTGCAGCGTGTCTTGATCTCCCCGGCAACGGCGCCAGAAATTTGCTTGATGCGTGTGGTCAGCACGTCCGTTGGGAACCCCAAGAGGAAGGTGTGATGCGCACAGCGGCAAGTTTCCCTCAGTAAGAAACCAAGGTTTAATCGGACCAGTAGGAGTCAAGAAGCACGTTGAAGGTTGATGGCGGCGAGATGTAGTGCGGCGCAACACCAGTGATTCCGGCGCCAACGTGGAACCTGCACAACACAACCAAGATACTTTGCCCCAACGAAACAGTGAGGTTGTCAATCTCACCGGCTTGCTGTAACAAAGAGTTAACCGTATTGTGTGGAAGATGATTGTTTGCAGAAAACAGTAGAACAAGTATTGCAGTAGATTGTATTTCAGTAAAGAGAATTGGACCGGGGTCCACAGTTCACTAGAGGTGTCTCTCCCATAAGACGAACAGCATGTTGGGTGAACAAATTACAGTTGGGCAATTGACAAATAAAGAGAGCATGACCATGCACATACATATCATGATGAGTATAGTGAGATTTAATTGGGCATTACGACAAAGTACATAGACCGCCATCCAACTGCATCTATGCCTAAAAAGTCCACCTTCAAAGTTATCATCCGAACCCCTTCCGGTATTAAGTTGCAAACAACGAGACAATTGCATTAAGTATGGTGCGTAATGTAATCAACAACTACATCCTTAGACATAGCATCAATGTTTTATCCCTAGTGGCAACAGCACAACACAACCTTAGAACTTTACATCCTTTGTCCCGGTGTCAATGCAGGCATGAACCCACTATCGAGCATAAGTACTCCCTCTTGGAGTTACAAGCATCTACTTGGCCAGAGCATCTACTAGTAACGGAGAGCATGCAAGATCATAAACAACACATAAGCATAACTTTGATAATCAACATAACAAGTATTCTCTATTCATCGGATCCCAACAAACGCAACATATAGAATTACAGATAGATGATCTTGATCATGTTAGGCAGCTCACAAGATCCGACAATGATAGCACAATGGGGAGAAGACAACCATCTAGCTACTGCTATGGACCCATAGTCCAGGGGTAGACTACTCACACATCACACCGGAGGCGACCATGGCGGCGTAGAGTCCTCCGGGAGATGATTCCCCTCTCCGGCAGGGTGCCGGAGGCGATCTCCTGGATCCCCCGAGATGGGATCGGCGGCGGCGGCGTCTCTGGAAGGTTTTCCGTATCGTGGTTCTCGATGCGGGGGTTTCGTCACGGAGGCTATTTGTAGGCGGAAGGGCAGGTCAAGAGGCGGCACGGGGCCCCACACCACAGGGCCGCGCGGCCAAGGGGGGCCGCGCCGCCTAGGGTGTGGCCCCTCGTCGCCCCTCTTCGTCTCTCCTTCGGACTTCTGGAAGCTTCGTGGAAAAATAGGCCCTGGGCTTTGATTTCGTCAATTCCGAGAATATTTCCTTACTAGGATTTCTGAAACCAAAAACAGCAGAAAACGACAATCGGCACTTCGGCATCTTGTTAATAGGTTAGTTCCAGAAAATGCACGAATATGACATAAAGTGTGCATAAAACATGTAGATAACATCAATAATGTGGCATGGAACATAAGAAATTATCGATACGTCGGAGACGTATCAGGCTCAATCACGAGTAGGATGTTCCGATTATGCGGTGAAAACCCTAAATCGTAGTAGGTCGTTTTAGCTTTATTCTGATCAAGCAGGACCACCATATATTCGTGCACCTCGTACGAATCATGGGTGGATCGGCTCTTTGAGCCGATTCACAGGACAACATGAGAGCCGATCGAGGCTCGTATTTAATGTTTACGTGTATGCCATGCAGGAAACTAAGCGAGGCACATCCATCACCTTCCTGACCAGGTATAGGTCAGGTGGCACGCCCTTGCACCAGCATCGGACGTGCGTGCCGAGTCTTTGCGGGCCGTCGCTCGGAGGGACCAGGGCCAGCCGCAGTCCTGGGAGCCTCCCGGCTCTACCGTGTTGCCCGTCGCTGCTCGCCGGTGGGTTTCTGACCGCAACACATTCTGGCACGCCCGGTGGGACCATCTTCGACATCAACCGCATCGCCATCTACATCTGAGATGGCGGAAGGCACTCCAGTCACGTACGAGGATCTGACCGAGGAGCTCAAGAAGAAGTATGACGAGGTCAAAGCAATCCTCGAAGCCGACCTCATCGGCTCTTTTCACAGAACCCGCTCACATGGCATCAGGTGGAAAGGGTTCTCACCTGAAGGCGCGCTCGATGGAGTGGACCTGTCCACCCCGTCAGAAGAACGCACCAGGTCTCTGCGTCAGGAGATTAACTCCATGATGGCTCATTCGCTACACCGTCATTCTGAGAGCCTGGTGAACACTTTGGAGCGTGTCGCTCTTCGGGTGATCCAGGAAATCATGAGGCATCAGTACTCTCCGTCAGGACCAGCTCTAGGGACTTACCAGGGAGAGATGCCACTCCAGTCCCGTCCACCGCTGCCATTCGCGTTGGCAGCACCAGAAGTGCCGAATTCACCGGCATACGTCGTCTACAAGATCGGTGGTGACCCTAGTGACTACCAGTTCTTGCATGAGGCGCCTAAGGAGATCCCTCACGGATACACGTGCACATACGTGCCGGCTGCGATGCTTGGGCACTCACAAACCGGATCGCAACAGCGAGGACTTACGGAACAGCGGGGAGGAACTTCGGCAACAGATCTTGAGAAGCAGACGTGGCTAGCTAAGTATGCCACTCCGACAAACCTCCAGAGCTCAGCTCCTGCAGTTGGCTCAGAGCTGGAAAAGCAAGCATGGCTGGCTAAGTATGCCACTCCGGCGAATCTTCAGAGTTCGACTCCTGTAGCCAGCACCGCGGATCAAATCAGTACAATCCTGAGAGACCAGTTCGGCATGGTGCCGAAAAGGAGGACAATCGGCTATTCCAAGCCGTACCCCAACGAGTACGAGTTGATCCCGCTACCACCCAAATATCGGCTCCCTGATTTCTCCAAGTTTAATGGATCAGATGGTTCCAGCTCCATCGAGCATGTGAGCCGATATTTGGCACAGCTGGGCACGATCTCGGCGACGAGATGAGCTGCGTGTGAGGTTCTTCGCACGATCCCTCACGGGATCGGCTTTCGGGTGGTACACATCGCTGCCACCGAGACTCAATCCGGACTTGGAAGCGATTGGAGGAGCGGTTCCACATGCGGTATCACTCGAGAGGCTTCCGAGGCTGGCATTGCCGATTTAGCACAAGTACGACGAAGCGCGGAGAAACGGTGTCAGAATACGTCCAGCGCTTCAGGACCGTTAGGAACCGATGCTATTCGGCTCGTGTGACTGAAAAAGAAGCAGTCGAGTTGGCGGTGGTGGGTCTCGCATCACCGATCAAGGACGTGGCCTCCCAAGCAGACTACCCTTCACTAGCGCATATGGTGCAGAAACTGTCAGTATATGAGCAGCGCCACCCAGATGTATACCAGGATAAATTCAAACGTGCGGTGGTCCTGGTTGAGGCAGATGAAGACGAAGGCTCTGCGGGAGATCAAGAGGTAGCAGTGGCTGAATGGACTCGGGGGGCAAGCCTCGTGTCCTGCAAGTGGGTTAAGCCACAAGGTCCTCCAAGAGGGTTTGACTTCGACGTTACCAAGGCTGAGCAGATTTTCGACCTCTTACTCAAGGGGAAGCAGCTAAAGGTACCCGAAGGCCACAAGATCCCCACGGCGCAGGAGCTGAACGGAAAGCCATACTGCAAGTGGCATAACACGTTCACCCATGCCACCAACGACTGCAGGGTGTGGCGGCAGCAGGTCCAAATAGCGATAGAACAAGGGCGTCTAATTTTCAGCCAGTACGCCATGAAAGTCGACACACACCCCTTTCCCACCGTTAACATGGTGGAGTGCACTTACCCTGGAGGGTGCCAGCCAGGATTCTCGTTCAACATCAACATGGTAGGACCTGGACACCACTCTGGTAAGGACGGAGACGAGGGCAGCTGCTCTCATAGCAAGGACACAGAGGAAGCCGTTCCACGCGATCGGCTCCGTCACGATGGCAAGCGCTACATTACAGAGGGAGAAGTGAGGAATGTGAGATATCAGCGACCTCTCTCTGATCACCTCCTCAACAAGTATGTGAGTCAATATCACCAACGCCGACGACCCAACGACGATGATGAAAGAGATCGTCTGGCTATGGACGCCAGGAGACATCGTCGGCATGATCGCGACGAGGAGAGATATGAGCGCCATGCCAAGGAAAAGTCAAGAGAGCAAGACGATGAGGATAGGCACTGGGACTGTCCCTTCTTCAGACACTGCTGGGATTCAGGAATGAGCCGATTGCCTACAATCGGCAACTGCCCAGAGTGTAGACAGAAGAGGAAGGATGCAGCTAACGTGTCCGTGTTCAAACGTCTAGGGCCTCTCCCGCCTCGGAACAAGCACGCTGAGTCCCCTCGGGTGGAAGATCTCGAGGATTTGGAAGACGATGATGAAGAGGAAGAAGATAAGTACCACCGGCCAAGGTGGTGCCCTGATGGACTCAGCCGTTCCCAAAAGCGTAGGGTTCAGCGACTACGTGGTTTGGAGGAAGCCGAAAGGTTATACCTGCACACGTTGAGGAAGGCGCGGCCTGATCTGGCCGCTAAAATTCAGCGAACCCTGGACGAAGAAGGTCAGCCACAAAGGAAAGAGTGGCGCCCCAGACAAAAGAAAGCCGATGATGAAACATCGGCTGGCACAAACATGGTGTTCATCCTGCCGACGGAGTTTAGTGCTCCAGGATTAGACGAAGCACCTGTGGCACAACTTGACTGCGGCCCACGGCCAGTTATCTTTGAGAAGCCACGAGAAAGAAGCTACAGACATCTGAAGGCCCTGTACTTGCGAGGTTATATCGATGGGCAGCCTGTCAACAAGATGCTGGTGGACACCGGAGCGGCAGTCAACATTATGCCATACTCCATGCTACGTCGGTTGGGACGCTCTAGCTCGGATCTGATCAAGACCAACGTGACATTGAGCGATTTCAACGGCCAAGCGTCTGACGCACAAGGTGTTCTGAACGTGGATCTGACCGTAGGAAGGAAAACCATCCCTACGACGTTCTTTATTGTCGATAGCAAGAGCACCTATGCTGTCCTGCTAGGAAGAGATTGGATCCACGCCAACTGTTGCATCCCATCCACGATGCACTGCTGGCGCAAAG
This sequence comes from Lolium perenne, assembly GCF_019359855.2. Taxonomy (NCBI): domain Eukaryota; kingdom Viridiplantae; phylum Streptophyta; class Magnoliopsida; order Poales; family Poaceae; genus Lolium; species Lolium perenne. Next base: position 198,290,446 of record NC_067245.2, read on the forward strand.
TTGACGTGGGAGTTAGAGATCTCTGTGATGTAACTTTTCTTCAGGTCCCCGGCAACGGCGCCAGAAATTTGCTTGATGCGTGCAGTTGACACGTCCGTTGGGAACCCCAAGAGGAAGGTGTGATGCGCACAGCGGCAAGTTTCCCTCAGTAAGAAACCAAGGTTTAATCGAACCAGTAGGAGTCAAGAAGCACGTTGAAGGTTGATGGCGGCGGGATGTAGTGCGGCGCAACACCAGAGATTCCGGCGCCAACGTGGAACCTGCACAACACAACCAAAGTACTTTGCCCCAACGAAACAGTGAGGTTGTCAATCTCACCGGCTTGCTGTAACAAAGGATTAGATGTATAGTGTGGATGATGATTGTTTGCAGAAAACAGTAGAACGATGTTACGAGATTGTATTTCAGTATAGAGAATTGGACCGGGGTCCACAATTCACTAGAGGTGTCTCTCCCATAAGATAAACAGCATGTTGGGTGAACAAATTACAGTTGGGCAATTGATAAATAAAGAGGGCATGACCATGCACATACATATTATGATGAGTATTGTGAGATTTAATTGGGCATTACGACAAAGTACATAGACCGCTATCCAGCATGCATCTATGCCTAAAAAGTCCACCTTCAGGTTATCATCCGAACCCCCTCCAGTATTAAGTTGCTAACAACAGACAATTGCATTAAGTATTGCGCGTAATGTAATCAGTAACTACATCCTCGAACATAGCACCAATGTTTTATCCCTAGTGGCAACAACACATCCATAATCTTAGAGGTTTCTGTCACTCCCCCAGATTCACGGAGACATGAACCCACTATCGAGCATAAATACTCCCTCTTGGAGTTACAAGCATCTACTTGGCCAGAGCATCTACTAGTAACGGAGAGCATGCAAGATCATAAACAACACATAGACATAAATTGATAATCAACATAACATAGTATTCTCTATTCATCGGATCCCAACAAACGCAACATATAGAATTACAGATAGATGATCTTGATCATGTTCGGCAGCTCACAAGACCCGACAATTAAGCACAATGGGGAGAAGACAACCATCTAGCTACTGCTATGGACCCATAGTCCAGGGGTGAACTACTCACTCATCACTCCGGAGGCGACCATGGCGGCGTAGAGTCCTCCGGGAGATGAATCCCCTCTCCGGCAGGGTGCCGGAGGCGATCTCCTGAATCCCCCGAGATGGGATTGGCGGCGGCGGCGTCTCTGGAAGGTTTTCCGTATCGTGGCTCTCGGTACTGGGGGTTTTGCGACGGAGGGTTTAAGTAGGCGGAAGGGCATGTCAAGAGGCGGCACGAGGGGCCCACACTACAGGCCGGCGCGGCCAGGGCTTGGGCCGCGCCGCCCTGTAGTCTGGCCACCTCGTGGCCCCACTTCGTCTCCTCTTCGGTCTTCTGGAAGCTTCGTGGCAAAATAGGACCCTGGGCGTTGATTTTGTCCAATTCCGAGAATATTTCGTTACTAGGATTTCTGAAACCAAAAACAGCAGAAAACAGCAACTGGCTCTTCGGCATCTTGTTAATAGGTTAGTTCCAGAAAATGCACGAATATGACATAAAGTGTGCATAAAACATGTAGATATCATCAATAATGTGGCATGGAACACAAGAAATTATCGATACGTCGGAGACGTATCAGCATCCCCAAGCTTAGTTCTGCTCGTCCCGAGCAGGTAAAACGATAACAAAGATAATTTCTGGAGTGACATGCCATCATAACCTTGATCATACTATTTGTAAAGCATATGTAATGAATGCAGCGATCAAAACAATGTATATGACATGAGTAAACAAGTGAATCATATAGCAAAGACTTTTCATGAATAGTACTTCAAGACAAGCATCAATAAGTCTTGCATAAGAGTTAACTCATAAAGCAATAAATCAAAGTAAAGGTATTGAAGCAACACAAAGGAAGATTTAAGTTTCAGCGGTTGCTTTCAACTTATAACATGTATATCTCATGGATAATTGTCAACATAGAGTAATATAATAAGTGCAATATGCAAGTATGTAGGAATCAATGCACAGTTCACACAAGTGTTTGCTTCTTGAGGTGGAGAGAAATAGGTGAACTGACTCAACATAAAAGTAAAAGAATGGTCCTCCATAGAGGAAAGCATCGATTGCTATATTTGTGCTAGAGCTTTTATTTCGAAAACATGAAACAATTTTGTCAACGGTAGTAATAAAGCATATGTATCATGTAAATTATATCTTACAAGTTGCAAGCCTCATGCATAGTATACTAATAGTGCCCGCACCTTGTCCTAATTAGCTTGGACTACCGGATCATCGCAATACACATGTTTTAACCAAGTGTCACAATGGGGTACCTCCATGCCGCCTGTACAAAGGTCTAAGGAGAAAGCTCGCATTGGATTTCTCGCTATTGATTATTCTCAACTTAGACATCCATACCGGGACAACATAGACAACAGATAATGGACTCCTCTTTTATGCATAAGCATGTAACAACAATTAATTTTCTCATATGAGATTGAGGATATTGTCCAAAACTGAAACTTCCACCATGGGTCATGGCTTTAGTTAGCGGCCCAATGTTCTTCTCTAACAATATGCATGCTTAACCATAAGGTGGTAGATCTCTCTTACTTCAGACAAGACGGACATGCATAGCAACTCACATGGTATTCAACAAAGAATAGTTGATGGCGTCCCCAGAAACATGGTTATCGCACAACAAGCAACTTAATAAGAGATAAAGTGCATAAGTACATATTCAATACCACAATAGTTTTTAAGCTATTTGTCCCATGAGCTATATATTGCAAAGGCGAATGATGGAATTTAAAGGTAGCACTCAAGCAATTTACTTTGGAATGGCGGAGAAATACCATGTAGTAGGTAGGTATGGTGGACACAAATGGCATAGTGGTTGGCTCAAGTATTTTGGATGCATGAGAGGTATTCCCTCTCGATACAAGGTTTAGGCTAGCAAGGTTTATTTGAAACAAACACAAGGATAAACCGGTGCAGCAAAACTCACATAAAAGACATATTGTAAACATTATAAGACTCTACACCGTCTTCCTTGTTGTTCAAACTCAATACTAGAAATTATCTAGACCTTAGAGAAACCAAATATGCAAACCAAATTTTAGCATGCTCTATGTATTTCTTCATTAATGGGTGCAAAGCATATGATGCAAGAGCTTAAACATGAGCACAACAATTGCCAAGTATCATATTATCCAAGACATTTTAGCAATTTACTACATGTATCATTTTCCAATTCCAACCATATAACAATTTAACGAAGAAGAAACTTCGCCATGAATACTATGAGTAGAGCCTTGATGATGCGTAAAGCACACGCTCGTTGGGAACCCCAAGTGGAAGGTGTGATGCGTACAGCAGCAAGTTTCCCTCAGTAAGAAACCAAGGTTTATCGAACCAGTAGGAGTCAAGAAGCACGTTGAAGGTTGATGGCGGCGAGATGTAGTGCGGCGCAACACCAGGGATTCCGGCGCCAACGTGGAACCTGCACAACACAACCAAAGTACTTTGCCCCAACGAAACAGTGAGGTTGTCAATCTCACCGGCTTGCTGTAACAAAGGATTAACCGTATTGTGTGGAAGATGATTGTTTGCAGAAAACAGTAGAACAAGTATTGCAGTAGATTGTATTTCAGTAAAGAGAATTGGACCGGGGTCCACAGTTCACTAGAGGTGTCTCTCCCATAAGACAAATAGCATGTTGGGTGAACAAATTACAGTTGGGCAATTGACAAATAAAGAGAGCATGACAATGCACATACATATCATGATGAGTATAGTGAGATTTAATTGGGCATTACGACAAAGTACATAGACCGCCATCCAATCGCATCTATGCCTAAAAAGTCCACCTTCAAAGTTATCATCCGAACCCCCTCCGGTATTAAGTTGCAAAGCAACGAGACAATTGCATTAAGTATGGTGCGTAATGTAATCAACAACTACATCCTTAGACATAGCATCAATGTTTTATCCCTAGTGGCAACAAGACAACACAACCTTAGAACTTTCACACTGTCCTGTGTCAATGCAGGCATGAACCCACTATCGAGCATAAGTACTCCCTCTTGGAGTTACAAGCATCTACTTGGCCAGAGCATCTACTAGTAACGGAAAGCAAGCAAGATCATAAACAACACGTAGATATAACTTTGATAATCAACATAACAAGTATTCTCTATTCATTGGATCCCAACAAACGCAACATATAGAATTACAGATAGATGATCTTGATCATGTTAGGCAGCTCACAAGATCCGACAATGATAGCACAATGGGGAGAAGACAACCATCTAGCTACTGCTATGGACCCATAGTCCAGGGGTAGACTACTCACACATCACACCGGAGGCGACCATGGCGGCGTAGAGTCCTCCGGGAGATGATTCCCCTCTCCGGCAGGGTGCCGGAGGCGATCTCTGGATCCCCCGAGATGGGATCGGCGTTGGCGGCGTCTCGGAAGGTTTTCCGTATCGTGGTTCTCGGCATCGGGGGTTTCGTCACGGAGGCTTTAAGTAGGCGGAAGGGCAAGTCAAGAGGCGGCACGGGGGCCCACACCATAGTCCGGCGCGGCCAGGGGTGGGGCCGCGCCGCCCTAGGGTTTGGCCACCCCGTGGCCCCTCTTCGTCTCGTCTTCGGACTTCTGGAAGCTTCGTGGAAAAATAGGCCCCTGGGCTTCGATTTCGTCCAATTCCGAGAATATTTCCTTACTAGGATTTCTGAAACCAAAAACAGCAGAAAACAGCAACTGGCACTTCGGCATCTTGTTAATAGGTTAGTTCCAGAAAATGCACGAATATGACATAAAGTGTGCATAAAACATGTAGATAACATCAATAATGTGGCATGAAACATAAGAAATTATCGATACGTTGGAGACGTATCAGCATCCCCAAGCTTAGTTCTGCTCGTCCCGAGCAGGTAAAACGATAACACAGATAATTTCTGGAGTGACATGCCATCATAATCTTGATCATACTATTTGTAAAGCATATGTAGTGAATGCAGCGATCAAAACAATGTATATGACATGAGTAAACAAGTGAATCATAAAGCAAAGACTTTTCATGAATAGCACTTCAAGACAAGCATCAATTAAGTCTTGCATAAGAGTTAACTCATAAAGCAATAATTCATAGTAAAAGCATTGAAGCAACACAAAAGAAGATTAAGTTTTAGCGGTTGCTTTCAACTTGTAACATGTATATCTCATGGATATTGTCAACATAGAGTAATATAATAAGTGCAATAAGCAAGTATGTAGGAATCAATGCACAGTTCACACAAGTGTTTGCTTCTTGAGGTGGAGAGAAATAGGTGAACTGACTCAACATTGAAAGTAAAAGAATGGTCCTCCATAGAGGAAAAGCATCGATTGCTATATTTGTGCTAGAGCTTTGATTTTGAAAACATGAAACAATTTTGTCAACGGTAGTAATAAAGCATATGCATCATGTAAATTATATCTTATAAGTTGCAAGCCTCATGCATAGTGTACTAATAGTGCCCGCACCTTGTCCTAATTAGCTTGGACTACCGGATCATCACAATGCACATGTTTTTACTGTAGGATAACGTTGCATAGAAAAAAAAAATTTCCTACGGCGAACACGCAATCCAAGCCAAGATGCAATCTAGAAGACGGTAGCAACGAGGGGGTATCGAGTCTCACCCTTGAAGAGATTCCAAAGCCTACAAGATGAGGCTCTTGTTGCTGCGGTAGACGATCACTTGCCGCTTGCAAAAGCGCGTAGAAGATCTTGATCACGATCGGTTCCGGCGCCACGAACGGGCATCACCTCCGTACTCGGTCACACGTTCGGTTGTTGATGAAGACGACGTCCACCTCCCCGTTCCAGCGGGCAGCGGAAGTAGTAGCTCCTCTTGAATCCGACAGCACGACGGCGTGGTGTCGGTGGCGGTGAAGAAGTCCGGCGGAGCTTCGCTAAGCTACGCGGGCAATATGGAGGAGAGGGGGGCGGCTAGGGTTTGGGAGGGGTGGCCGGCCACTCTATGGGGGGCGGCCAGCTTGTGGTCTTGGGGTGGCCGGCCCCCTCCCTTGGCCCCTCATTATATAGGTGGATCCCAAGTGTTGGTGTCCAAGTCTTCGAATAAGACCCGAAACCAAAACCTTCCATAAGAGGGGGAAACCTAGCCCAACTAGGACTCCCACCCAAAGGTGGGATTTCCACCTCCCATGTGGGGGGTGGCCGGCCCCCTATGGTGGAGTCCACTTGGGACTCTACCCCATCTAGGGTTGGCCGGCCATGGAGGTGGAGTCCTGTTGGGGGGATAACCCCCGGTATGCCAAAGGCATGCCAAACCGGATGGTTTGAGCCATCGAGATACCGGTTTAATGTTCTTACCGGAAGCCTAGCAGGAATCCGGGAGAGCAAGGATAAGCCGGTATCCCCAAAGGGGTATGCCGGAACCCGGTATAGAAGATACCGGAACGGAGAGCCTGTCGGCAGGACTGGTCAAAGATTCTCTCCAGAGCAAGAAGACAAGGATGAGCTAAGCAAAGTGACTTTATTCAGAGCCCTGGCGCCAAAGAGAGGGGTGACGTCCAAAGAAGCCGGAGGACATCAGCAGCCCTGATTAAAGAGGACTCCGGCGTCACTCATGATTAAAGTAGCTTTGTACAGTAACTCTGTAAAGTAGTTTGTCCAGTCAAAGATGCCATTAGGGTTTCTTGCACTGTAAGCCACCCTCTCCCCTATATAAGGAGAGGGGGCAGCCCTTCTTCACGGGCATGTGTGTAGGTACGCGTGTATGTAGGAAGGCAGAGCCTGTAACTTGTGTGAATCTATGAACATGGTGATCTAGAGGGAGTCCTTCCTTGTGTCTTTCTTCTTCAACCTCTGGCCTTGGCCAAGTTCTTGAGGAAACCATCCGGAATCTCTTCCCACCTGATCGCAAACCCTCCCCCGAATCCTCTTGCGTCCATTCGGCCCCAATCTAAGCCATCCTATGGCATCTGCTCGTTCACCACGACGACAGTTGGCGCCCACCGTGGGGCATGAAGTGGCGCTTGATGGAGTTCACATTCGGGCGGGCGTCCTCGAGGTCTCCGGCGAGCGTACGGTGTCCGCGCTGGTGCAGAGCATCTACGCCATGGACTTCATCAACGACAACGCGGGCTGCTTCGCCAACGGCGGCGTCTTCCCCAAGAACGGCCGCATCATCGAGTTCGGCAGCCACCGCGTCTACTTCGGCACCGTCCCCGTGCGCCAGCGCCTCTCGCCGGTGCTGGTGGCACCGGACCCACCAAGATGGCTCTGTGCTGGCCGCGCCGCCGGCAGCGTCGAGGTAATGATGACCGGTGTGGCTGGTGCAGGAAAGGAGGTTGCGGCTGAAGGTGCCGGTCGCGCGGTTTCGACCCGTGCGGCTAAGCCACCGCTGGAGCGCGGCGCAGGCGCAGCGGGAGCATCATCCGCGCCACCGGAAACACCGCTCCAGGCGGCGATGAACGTCCTCGCCACCCCCATCGCGCAGAACATCGACCCGGCAGCGGCTCAGGCGGAGCTGGAGGCGCAACGCCAGAAGATGCTGGAAAGCGGCAAGGACATCGTCAGGGCGCAGCGCGAGCTGAACCTAACCGTACGTGAGTATAACGCTGCCCATGGCTTTGCTTCTATTAGCGCGCATGCTGCTAGGATGCCGGAAAACCGGCTAAAAGCTCGCAACCTAGATCAAGATTTGCGCAAAGAGATTCTTACCGGCAAGAGCGCCTCTGCATCTGTTAGCATCGTGGAAAAGCCTAAGTATAGCAGCCCGGATAAAACTATAAAAGCTGCTAAGGCCGCTGTAGAGCTGTGCGAGTCGCTTTCCGGAGAGGCTCTGGTAAAACAGCAAGAGCGTGTTAGAGAGCTGCTGGAAACCATAGAGCAGCAAAATGCTAAGCAGCTGGCTAAGCTGAACAAGGCAGCGGCCTCAAAGTCCGCGCGTTCAACAAAGAATGTCGGTAGCAAGTCCCATGGGCAGGCATCGTCCCCCCATCCGGATAGAAGAAGAGAAAAAGAGGTGAATGCGCAGCAGATGACTGTGTACGATCCGGTTCTTGCCGGAAAGCAACAAGCCGGGCAACATGATGCCGGTAGAAAAAGCCAAGGGGCAGAGCGCGGCTACGCCAGAGGCTATGCCGGAAACAATCATGCCGGTAGATATGAGACCGGGCAAAACTATCGAGCTGCAAGGGCAGCGTACGATGAGGAGGAGATAGATCCCCCAAGGTACCGGCAGGCAAGGGCCGCGGTACCGGAATGTTACGATGAAGCCGATTCTACAAGACCGGCAGCATACCAGAACCCATTGGCAGAACGCCTGGGAGAGAGATACTTACCGGAACGGGATGCGAGGCACCGTCTGGATAGAGTGTACTTGTCAGAAATGATCGAGGAGGAAGGTCCTCCAGGTCCAAAGTGCTTTGGCCCAAGGATCATGAAAGAAAAACCACCGGTTCGCAACTTTATGTTGCCCCGTGACACAAAGACGTATGACGGCACCACCAAGCCGGAAGACTGGCTCGCGGATTACGTGACCGCGGTATACGTTGCAGGCGGTGGAGGAACCGTAGCAGGAGGAGGAAACCGGCGTTGGGTCGTGAGGATCATACCATCGTTTTTGGTTGGACCAGCAAGAATCTGGCTAAACAACTTGCCGGCAGGAAGCATAAATGGCTGGCTGGACTTTGAGGAGTCTTTTGTGAGCAATTTCAGCAGCACCTATCAGAGGCCAAATAGGCCGCAGCAACTTGCTCTGTGCGTGCAGCGTCCGAATGAAACAGACCGGGATTATCTGGCCCGGTGGAACACCACAAGGAACTCCTGTGAAGGGGTAATCGAGGCACAAGCCATCGCTTGGTTTAGCAGTGGATGCAGAAGAGGTTCACCGTTGTGGCAAAAGTTGCAGCGCAACATGCCGACAACGTTGGCAGAGATGATACGTGTGGCTGATAGCTATGCGTTGGGAGACCCAACGCAGCCGGCAGTGCAACCGGAGCCGGAACAGCTGCGCCACGATCAACACCGGGACAACCGGAATAACAAAAGAAGGGAAGATTTTCCGGATCGAAGGTACGGTCCGCAGCAAGTTGCTGCTGTGCAAGAAAACTTCGAGGCCAGCGACAGCCAAAGGCAAAAAACCGGATCGCAGCCATGGGCGGGTCCTAAGAAGCAGTGGGTGGAAAAGAAACCCTGGGTCCAGAAGAAAAACTGGCAAGAACCCGCGAAATACACCATGGAAGCTGCCATGGATCAACCTTGCCGGTGGCACACGCCGAATCCGGCACACCCGTCAAACCATCTGACGAAGGATTGTACGTGGACCAAGTACTTGATGCAAAAAGGAACAGTGAAAGATGCGCGGCCACCACAAGACATGCCGCAGCAGCAACAACAGCTACCGCCACCACCACCACTTACCGGGGCAAACGCCTTACCGGTGCAGCCAAACCGGCAGCAGTACCAGCAAGTTAACCGGGTGGAGCAAAATGATAACCAGCCACCTCCGCCGGCACCTTTAGGCCGGAATGTTTACGAAGATCCGCATCTGTGCTGTGTTGTCTTTGTCACTGAGCCAACAGACCGGCAAAGTGTACACCGGCGCTCCATGGAGGTCAATGCTGTGATGCCGGCAGTTCCCAAGTACATGATGTGGTCCAATCAGGAAATTACCTGGTCATCCAAGGATCACCCTAAGATTATGCCGAATCCGGGTGGATATGCTCTTGTTGTGGACCCAATCATGAAAGGGCCGCAAACTCGAGTGAAGTTCAGCAAGGTGCTGATAGACAATGGCAGTAGCATCAACATCATGTACAAGCACACCATGCATACGCTGGGCATAACAGAAAACATGCTTCAGCCAACGCGCACAACGTTCCACGGGATCGTTCCTGGCTTGTCCTGCGCCCCGATAGGAAAAGTTCGCGTGGACGTGGCATTTGGAGGACGTGACAATTGCCGGGTGGAAAATCTGGAGTTTGAGGTGGTGGATCTAGACAGTCCCTACCATGCATTGCTGGGGAGACCGGCGTTGGCTGCTTTCATGGCCACCACTCATACGGCTTACCTCAAGATGAAGATGCCGGCACCTCATGGACCATTGACTGTGGTGGGAAACTATAAGATCTCACTGGAGACTGCATCTGCCGGATCAAACCTAGCGGAATCGCTGGTGATCGCGGAGGAAAAGAAAAGAATGCAAACAGCTGTTGCGCTGGCTCAGTCCTCACAAATGAGCTTAGCGGCGATGAGTGAAAACATGGGCACACCGGCATTCAAGCCAACCAATGAAACAAAGAACATTGTGCTGGATCCGGCTTACCCAGAGCGCACCGTTCGTATCGGTGCCGGCCTTGACCAAGCATAGGAAAGCGCGCTCGTCAGCTTCCTCCGTGAGAATCGGAATATCTTTGCCTGGTCAACTGATGATTTGGTAGGTGTTCCGAGGGAGCTGGCTGAGCACTCTCTAAACGTCCGGAAAGATGCCAAGCCGGTGCGGCAACCACTGCGCCGGTTCGCTGAAGACAGAAGAAAGATCATAGGAGAAGAGGTAACCAAGCTGCTTGTTGCCGGATTCATTGTGGAGGTCACGCACACAGAGTGGCTGGCCAATCCGGTAATGGTTGAAAAGAAGAAAGATGAAAACCTGGAGGCAAAAGCTCCGAAGGTGTGGCGCATGTGCATCGACTACACCAACCTGAACAAGGCTTGCCCAAGAGATCCTTTTCCTTTGCCACGAATCGATCAAGTGATTGATTCAACTGCTGGGTGTGAGTTGTTGTCCTTCCTGGATGCCTACTCCGGTTTCCACCAAATTCCCTTGAAAAAGGAAGATCAAATAAAAACTGCGTTCATTACCCCGCACGGGGCTTATTGCTATGTTACTATGCCTTTTGGTTTGCGCAACGCTGGTGCAACGTACCAGCGCTGTATGCAAAAATGCTTGTTTGATCAAATCGGAAAGAATGTGCAAGTCTATGTGGATGACATTGTGATAAAAACTAAGGTAAAGAACACCTTAATCGATGACATCAGGCAGACGTTCGATAACCTAAGGAGGTTCCGGATGAAACTCAATCCGGCAAAATGCACCTTTGGTGTCCCTGCCGGCAAGTTGCTCGGTTTCCTGGTGTCAAGCCGGGGCATAGAGGTTAATCCGGTAAAGATCCGGGCAATAGAAAGAATGGCTATCCCTCGAGAGCTAAAAGATGTGCAGAAGTTCACCGGAAGCTTGGCATCGCTAAGCCGGTTTGTAAGCAAGTTGGGAGAAAAAGCTCTGCCACTCTATGCTCTCATGAAAAAATCCGACACGTTCGTCTGGACCCCTCAGGCAGACGCAGCGTTTAAAGATCTAAAAACGATGCTAGCCACAGCACCCATACTGGCTTCACCTCTAGAAAGGGAGCCTATGCTGTTATACATAGCAGCAACAAACCGGGTTGTGAGTGTAGTGGTTGTGGTTGAAAGAGAAGAGGAAGAAAAAACCGTCCAGAGGCCGGTATACTACTTGAGCGAGGTGCTCTCCCTCTCAAAACAAAACTACCCTCACTTCCAGAAAATGACTTATGGCGTGTACATGGCCGCCACCAAGCTCAAGCACTACTTTGAGGAGCACCCCATGAAAGTGGTGAGCGAAGCACCAATTTCCGACATCATGTGCAACAAAGACGCCAGTGGCCGGATTGCAAAATGGGCAATCCAGATATCACCGTACGTGCCGGTGTACGAAAGAAGAGATGCCATAAAATCACAGGCTTTGGCTGATTTCCTTGTTGATTGGGCGGAAATGCAATACAAACCGCCAGATCAGAGGATAGAATACTGGAAAATGCACTTTGATGGATCTAAGCTCAAGGAAGGTCTAGGTGCCGGTGTGGTGCTTACTTCACCAAAAGGAGACCACCTCCGGTATGTTCTGCAAGTACATTTCAGGGCATCAAACAATGTCGCTGAATATGAAGCTTTGATCCATGGGCTTAAGGTCGCAAAAGAAATCGGTGCACACCGGATCATTTGCTATGGCGATTCAGACCTTGTGGTACAGCAGTGCTCAGGAGATTGGGATGCAAAAGATGCCAACATGGCCTCGTACCGGTTTCACATACAAAAGATTGCCGGATTCTTTGAAGGATGTGAGTTTCACCATGTGCCACGAGCAGAAAATGAAGCCGCGGATGCTTTGTCCAAGCTGGGCTCATCTAGGCAAGAAATTCCTCCCGGAATAGCTTTGGCTCACCTAAGAGTGCCATCGATCAAACCGAGCCCGGAATCGGAATCAATTTTTGTACCGGAGTCACACGTAGTACCCATGGATATCGATGAAGGGAACCCGGGGACTGCTCCGGCAAGCTCGGGGACTGCTCTGGTAGGCTCGGGGACTGCTGTACCCATACCGGAAGAAACGATGCTGGTGGATAGCATGGAGATAGATGCACCGGTGTTTTTAGTTCGAGAGACACCATCATGGGTTAAACCTATTAAGGAATTCCTGATCAGCGGCACCTTGCCGGCTGACGAAAATGAATCAAGGAGGATACAAAGAAGGTCCAAAGCTTACACATTCATCAATGGTGAGGTGTACAAGAGAAGCGTTACCGGTGTCCTTCAAAGATGTGTGGAACCGGAGGAAGGGAAAGAAATGCTTGAGGAAATTCACCAAGGAGAATGTGGGCATCATGCTTCGTCAAGGGCGCTAGTAGCAAAAGTATTCCGGCATGGGTTCTATTGGCCCACTGCTTTGGAGGACGCTGAGGATTTGGTAAGAAAATGCAACGGCTGCCAGAGGTACGCCAAGCAAAACCATACCCCAGCATCCGGTTTAAAGACAATACCGCTAACATGGCCATTCGCTGTTTGGTGCCTTGACATGGTTGGCCCATTCAAAACTGCAAGAAGCAGCATGACTCACATCTTGGTCATGGTGGATAAGTTCACCAAATGGCTAGAAGTAAAACCTATCGCAAAGTGTGATGGGCATACAGCGGTGAAATTCCTAAAAGATGTCATTTTGCGGTATGGATACCCGCATAGCATCATCACTGACAATGGAACCAACTTTGCTCAAGGTGAGTTCAAAAGGTTCTGTGAAGACAACAACATCCGATTGGATTTGTGCTCAGTGGCACACCCTCAAGGCAATGGCCAGGTGGAAAGAATGAATGCCTTGGTGCTTTCCGGTATCAAGCCTAGACTCATTGATGCAGTGGAGAAGTCACCGGGATGTTGGCTCGATGAGCTACCGTCAGTACTGTGGAGTATAAGAACAACTCCAAACCGGTCTACCGGATACACTCCCTTCTTCATGGTTTATGGAGCAGAAGCGGTCATACCAACCGACATCATTCATGATTCACCAAGGGTACAGCTCTATACTGAGCAAGAGGTCAAGGAGGCCAGAGAAAATGATGTGGACTTGCTAGAAGAAGCAAGAGAGCTGGCTTTGGCAAGAACAGCCATTTACCAGCAAAACCTAAGACGCTATCATAACCGGAAGGTTAACCCGAGAGTTTTCCGGGAAGGAGATCTCGTACTTCGCCTGGTGCAGCGCACTGAAGGCCAGCATAAGCTCTTGCCACCATGGGAAGGTCCCTTCATTGTAAGCAAGGTGCTTCACAATGATGCATACTACTTGATAGATGCACAGGAATGGAAGAAAGGAAAGGCGGACAGGTCCGGAGAGGAGAGCAAGCGTCCATGGAACGTAGCTCTGTTGCGTCCTTTCTACTCTTGAAGTAGTGGTGTAAGAAGTTCCTTTTTTGTACCTTATATGCTATGAATAAAAGATGCCGGAACCTTGAATGAATCTCGGGGACTACCCCAACTTAAGTTGCATGTAACTTGTTTATTTTTTCAGTTTACCGGTTGCTTATTGAATGTTTTTTCTTTCCGGTTTAGTAGTGTGCTAAATCCTACCGGAGTCTTCGACTCTGCTGCTGTCCGCAAACCGGCTTCATGGCAAGCAAGATAAACCGGTAGGGGATAAGCACATGAACTGCGAAAAGGGAGAGCAGGAAAGAACAATCCGGAAAATATGACTAACCCCGGTTAAACCGGTTTTTTGCAAAATTTCAAAGTTTTTTCTAAGTTCAAGAAGATGCTTGTTTGGTGAAAGAACCTTGTGCTCATACGCCAAAGAACGCCCAGAGAAGGCAGGCAGAGCCAAGGCAAAAGAACCAAGTATGCATCAAATTGGATGCGGAAACAATTGAGAAATCTTTGCAGTGCAGGATAAAAGCAAAACCAAAAGCAAAATCTGCTAAGACAAACTCATAAATACTTAGCTACCGGTATAACTTACCGGCAGGAAATGTTGTAGCACAACCACAGGCAAACTTAAAGTCTTACATCATAGACCCCGGCATTCCGGGGCAGAATTTAACGGATATTGTCTTAAGGCAACAGGACCAACAAACAGATAGCAGGCAAACATTTCAAAGGAAATCATCACGCAGCAGGGGCTTCCGGAGGAGCAGCGCCGGCATCAGCATCGCCCAGGACCTCTTCTTCGGCTTCACCCTCCTCCTCGTCGAGATAGTCCGTGACGCCAGGAGGGGGAGGGATGAAGGTGCGCATGTCGGCATACTCAGCGATGCGGTACGCGCGATCCTGCCGCTTGGCGGAGAGGATCGGGTCCAGATCCGTTTCTGCTTCTTCACGCACGCCGGTAAGGGCGTCCAGATTAAGCTCCGGGTACCAGGAGCAGGCGACGCGGAGGGCGGAGTCCGCTCCAGCACGGGCAGCAGAGCACTGCCACTCGCGGATCCTCCTGCCGGCACCTTTCAGACGGTCGCTGATGAGGGAGAAGGTGTCCGGCACCTCCTCGCCAGGCCATAGAGTCCTGTATAGCTGGGTAGCTACATCAGGAATGTCCGAAAGATTGCGGTCTATGCAGCGCATATGGGACACCCGCGCATTGAGCGTGACCAGATGGTCCTTGGGCGTCCATGGCACGGTAAGATCCGCTTGGCCTTTGTCCTTGCGTTGCGCGTCGACCTTCTTGACGGCATACCTCTGCGAGTCCGGAAAGAGGCCTGTGCAGAGAAAGAAAAAGTTTAAGGAAAAGAGTCCGGAAGAAAAAGAGACCGGAAAGAAAAGAATCCGGAAGAAGAGAGACCGGACGGAAAGATAACGGAAAGAAAATGGGGTCGAAGGAAAAAAGGCTCGTATGCAGTAGTCAAAGTGTAAAAGAAAAGAACTTACGGAGGGCGAGTGTGTCGGTCTGCAGGATCAGCTGATCGCATGCCTTGTGCTCCTCCTCCAGCCGCGCGGCCTTCTCCTCGGCACCCTTCCGGGCCTTGGCCATCTCCTCCAGCTCTGCCCGCAACACCACAGTGGCATTGCAGGCATTCTCCAGAGCCTCGTCCAACTTGGCCGCTGCGGTCACTTCAGCGGCCTTGAGGGCCTTGGCGTGGTCAAGCCCCAGCTGAATCAGCTGAGACTTGAGCTCCTGGTAGCTGGTCTTGAGGGCGTTCAGCTCCTCCTGGTGCTGCCGGCTGAGCTCGTCCTTCTCCCCTGTAACCGGAAAAAAGAGTGTTAACAGGGTTACACTAGTAAAAATGAAAAGAAACCAAGTTCAAAGGAGAAAGGAAGAAATAGTACGTTGGGCCGCGGCGAGCTGCTCCTTCAAAGCATCGATGGAAGCTTCCGGGATCACTGTTGAACAGAAACTCTCAATGTCACAAGGAGAAAAGGTTTCCGGTAACAAAGATGCCGGTGGAACAAAAACTTACCCTGGCACTTGTCATGTGCCTCGGCGAGCTCCCGGTGCTCCCACAAAAGCTCCTCGAAGAGGGCCTTCCGAGTGTCAGCGGTGACCTGTTCAAGAAAAAGAAGAAATGAGTTAAGTTTTGCGCTAAGAACAAAGTTCTTAACCCGAAACTCGGATCGGGCAGTGCCGGTTTTGCGCGTTTTTAAGATAAGTTTTGCGCTAAGAACAAAGTTCTTAACCCGAAACTCGGGATCGGCAAAGTGCCGGTTTTGCGCGTTTCTAAGGTAAATTGTGTGTTAAGGAGAAGATGTTTAACCCGAAACTCGGGGACTGGCAGTGCCGGTTTCACGATAAAATCTTAAGTTAAGTTTTGCGCTAAGAGCTGCGCTCTCACCACAAAACTCGGGGACTGGGAAGATAGACAAGAGAGAAACCGGCATGAAACTAAGGAAAAGATAAAGCAGAACCGGAAACAAAGAAACCGGCAAAGGTTGAAAGTTAGTAGAACATACCGTCAGATTGTTCGTGGAATCGTACCACGCGCTGTCAAGCTCTTTTACGGCAGCCCGGAGCCGCATGAAGTGCTCCTCGGAACACCGATCCCCGACAGGATCAGGTGCCGGCAGCTGGTCCTTGCCCATTCCGCGGGTCGCCGGAGTGATGTCCGCGGCGTTCCACTTTTGGGCATAGGGCAGGAGGTGCCCCAGGTCCCGGCCTCGGCGCTGGAACTCCGTGATGCGGCCGAGGAGGCCGGTGGCCTTCATGCTGGCACCTTTGGCGGCCTTGGAGACGTGCAGCACCAAGGGCTGCTGGCCGCCCGAAGGGGCGCTAGAGGCCGTCGCCTTCCCCTTGATGAGCTTGGAAGGCTTGGGCGGCGGCGCGGTAGAGGAGGCCCCGGAGGTCTTGGCCGGCGGCGCGCCAGGAGCGGCCTTGGAGGGCTGGGCGCGAGGAGCCTCCGGCGGAGGCATGAGGATGGTGCGTGGAGAAGGGGGAGCGCCAGGGGCGTCACCCGTGTTGGAGCCTTCCGGCGCAGAAGATTCCGGCGCGGAAGTCGTCTTTTCAAGGACGGGAGGAGCAGAAGGCTCCGCCCGCCCGGCAGCTTCTTCTTCTCCGGCGCCGATGTTGCTGGCGCCGGTGTCTTGGTGTTCCGGGAGGAAGGAAGGATCCTCCTCCGTGCGGTGATCTGACAGTGAAGGGGCCGCACGCCCCGAATTTGTTGTGCCCCCCGAAAGGGAGGCAGAGGTGTTGCCGGCACCAGATGGTGCCGGGCTTGAACGAGGAGGAGGGGTTGAGGTCCTTGCGGATCCCTCAGAGCCCGATGGCCTTGGGCCAAGCTTGAGAGCGGGGCTGAGAAAAAGAAAAAAGACAAGTGGTTGAGAAGAAGCAACCGGAAAAAGAACTTAGCAAAAAAGGAGGCAAGCCGGAAAATAAAATTACCCGGAAGCGGTTGGCATCACTTTGCGCCCGTAGCGGCGCACGCCCACTTCCTTCTCCCCCACGGGCTCCGTCCGGAAGCGCTTGGAGGGAGGAGCATGGCTGGAGCCGGCAGCAGATGCCGGCTGCTTGTTCTTCTGGCCCTGGGCCATGAGTTTGTCCACAAACTCAGAGCCGGCCTCGGCGCGCAGGGGCGGCACGCGCTCGTGGATCTGTGAGATGGATATGGCTAAGAGGCAATTCGCAAGAAAGCAATAGTGGCAAAGTATGGGAAGCCGGAAAAGAAAGTACCTCGAGCACAACCAGGTCCTCAGGGTTTCCGGTGGGCTCCGGCGGGTCCCGGCCAAGGCGCGCTGCCGGAGTCTTCCCCATCTTCAGATCCTTCCAAAAAATGTAGGGATCCGGGTCGAAGGAGTCAAAGGCGCGCTTCCGGAGAGGTCTTCGCGGCTCTGCCCGGATGAGAGGGAAGCGGTCCCTGGCCTGAAACAAGATAAAAAAGAAGGTTAACAAAAGCAGAAGTTACCGGCAGAAGACAACCCTAAATTGCGCAATCTCTTACTTCTTGAGTCGGAGGGTTAGAGGAACTGAGGGGAAGGAGGCCCCATTCCCACGCAAAAGACTTAGCAGTTTGACAAATCTGCTTAGCCTTGCGAACAACGTCTTTCTTGCTGAGAGCACGGCCTGTGATCTTGGTAGGATCGCCTGGGCCATACATCTCGCTCATCCTATGTGCGCGACGCTGAAGAGGAAGCACCCGGCGCGATATAAAAGTCCGGATGATATCATCTGAACAGATATTGGTCTCCTTCTTCAAAGAGGCCAAGAAGCGCACTACCCGGTTAGTTTCGGCATGTTCTGTCTTCGGGTTGTAGCTCCAGTTGGCTCTGCTGGGGGGCCCCTCTTGGTATGGAGGAAGATTGATGCGATCGGCGCGGCCGGTGTTCTTCACATAGAAGAAAGTTCCTTGCCAGGCGCGGCAAGACTCTAGGCCGGAAAACTTAAGAAAAGTGCTCCCTTGGCGGGAGCCGATGATGCAGGAGCCGCACTGCACAGGCGGCTTGGGCTTAGGGATTTCCTTGCCCTGGACGGAGTTGATCCGCAAGTTAAAGAAGCGGGCAAACGTCTCACGAGTGGGACGAATGCCGATGTAAGCCTCCATGAGGGTGGCATAGCAAGAAAGATAGAAAATGGCGTTGCCAGGAAGGTGGTGAGGTTGGAGTTCGTAGAAGTCTAGGAACTCCCGGAAAAAAGTAGAGGCAGGAAGGCCGAAGCCACGCTCAAAGTGAGCAAGAAAAACAACGTACTCGTCGTCTTCCGGATCCGGTTCGGTTTCGTCATCCGGAATCCGGCAGGCAACTCCTTCCGGAATCCTCCGAGACCGGTACAACCAGTCGATCTCAAACTCAGTAACGTTGGAGCCCATCCAGGCTCCGCGGGTGGTTGGGGAAGGCTCCTCGCCGGAAGATTGGCTGGAGCTGCTAGAGGCTTGGCCAGAGCTACTGGCCTCTTGGCTACCGGAAGCTTGGCTAAAGCTACCGGATTCTAGGTGGCCGCCGGACTCTTGGAGGCTACCGGATTCCTGCTGATTGCCGGAATCGGTCTCCATTGGATCTGACGCCGTGGATTCACCGGGAGAGGGTCTACGGCGCTTGAGAGAAAGGGAAGAAGAAGATGCGGAGGAAGATTCCTCGTCAGACATTGCGAAGGAAGGCGGAGAAACAGAAATCTAAAACTCGAACCCCGCGTGAAGATCTACGAGTAAGAAGAAAACCAAAGAAAAGGAGCAAATAAGGACACCAAAGGCTCAAGATCTGGAAAGCAAGCGAAGGGCGGGTAAGGTGAAACTGGTACCAACCTTGAGCGGCGCGGTCGCTGGAGGAAGAGTCTGCTGGCGGTGAAACGGGTCTACGGCCGCCGGCGAGCACCGTCGACGGCGAGGCGGAGAAGCTCGCGAAGAAGCACAAATGCGGCGGACGCGAAGAAGTTGCTGCTGGAGATCTCCGCACAGCGAAGTCCGGCGGAGGCACGGCGTGAGTTCGCCGGGCGCCGGAGCTTGAACGGGCGACGGCGGACGGAGAGCGGCGGAGGCGCAGAGGCGTGGAGCTCTGTGCGCGAAGGAGGAGAATGCGAAGAAGAAGAAGAGGAACGGGCAGTTGTGTATATAAAGAAAAAAGAGAGTGGGCGTGGAACCGCTGGGCCGCGGCGGTTCGCCTCGCGGCCCGCGACGGTTCGCGCCTTGGGCCGCCACGTGGCGGAGGGATACACGCGCGAAAACGGAGGCCACACGGAGGCGCACACGGGATCCCGAAGAGGTAGTGGGATCCGCAGCGGTGCATTAAATGCGCGCGCGGGAGTCGAAACGATGTGACAACAGACACTGGCGCGTCAGTCACAGTGCGCATGTCTGTCAGGCGCGGGGCCCGAGATATTCTCGACTTCGCCGAGGAAGGAGTAAAAACACATGGTGCCGGAAAAAAGAGATGCCGGAACGAGCCTTGCAAAGAGAAGAAAAGGAGCAAGGGTAAAGGTGCCGGAACTAAGCTCAAGACATGAGTGATTAAACCGGTATCTTGAAAAGATGAAAACCTGGCATGGCCTGTAGGATAGAATCCTCCAGGCTATACCAGCTTCGGGGACTAATGTTGGGGGGATAACCCCCGGTATGCCAAAGGCATGCCAAACCGGATGGTTTGAGCCATCGAGATACCGGTTTAATGTTCTTACCGGAAGCCTAGCAGGAATCCGGGAGAGCAAGGATAAGCCGGTATCCCCAAAGGGGTATGCCGGAACCCGGTATAGAAGATACCGGAACGGAGAGCCTGTCGGCAGGACTGGTCAAAGATTCTCTCCAGAGCAAGAAGACAAGGATGAGCTAAGCAAAGTGACTTTATTCAGAGCCCTGGCGCCAAAGAGAGGGGTGACGTCCAAAGAAGCCGGAGGACATCAGCAGCCCTGATTAAAGAGGACTCCGGCGTCACTCATGATTAAAGTAGCTTTGTACAGTAACTTTGTAAAGTAGTTTGTCCAGTCAAAGATGCCATTAGGGTTTCTTGCACTGTAAGCCACCCTCTCCCCTATATAAGGAGAGGGGGCAGCCCTTCTTCACGGGCATGTGTGTAGGTACGCGTGTATGTAGGAAGGCAGAGCCTGTAACTTGTGTGAATCTATGAACATGGTGATCTAGAGGGAGTCCTTCCTTGTGTCTTTCTTCTTCAACCTCTGGCCTTGGCCAAGTTCTTGAGGAAACCATCCGGAATCTCTTCCCACCAGATCGCAAACCCTCCCCCGAATCCTCTTGCGTCCATTCGGCCCTAATCTAAGCCATCCTATGGCATCTGCTCGTTCACCACGACGACAAGTCCCTTGTGGACTCCACCTTCCTTGGTGGTTTCTTCCGGACTTTTCTAGAACCTTCTAGAACCTTCCATAGAACCTTCCGCGACATTTTATTTCACATAAAATGACATCCTATATATGAATCTTATTCTCCGGACCATTCCGGAACTCCTCGTGATGTCCGGGATCTCATCCGGGACTCCGAACAAATATTCGAACTCCATTCCATATTCAAGTACTACCATTTCAACATCCAACTTTAAGTGTGTCACCCTACGGTTCGTGAACTATGCGGACATGGTTGAGTACTCACTCCGACCAATAACCAATAGCGGGATCTGGAGATCCATAATGGCTCCCACACATTCAACGATGACTTTAGTGATCGAATGAACCATTCACATACATTACCAATTCCCTTTGTCTCGCGATATTTTACTTGTCCGAGGTTTGATCTTCGGTATCACTCTATACCTTGTTCAACCTCGTCTCCTGACAAGTACTCTTTACTCGTACCGTGGTATGTGGTCTCTTATGAACTCATTCATATGCTTGCAAGACATTAGACGACATTCCACCGAGAGGGCCCAGAGTATATCTATCCGTCATCGGGATGGACAAATCCCACTGTTGATCCATATGCCTCAACTCATACTTTCTAGATACTTAATCCCACCTTTATAGCCACCCATTTACGCAGTGGTGTTTGGTGTAATCAAAGTACCTTTCCGGTATAAGTGATTTACATGATCTCATGGTCATAAGGACTAGGTAACTATGTATCGAAAGCTTATAGGAAATAACTTAATGACGAGATCTTATGCTACGCTTAATTGGGTGTGTCCATTATATCATTCATACAATGACATAACCTTGTTATTAATAACATCCAATGTTCATGATTATGAAACTAATCATCCATTAATCAACAAGCTAGTTTAAGAGGCATACTAGGGACTTCTTGTTTGTCTACATATCACACATGTACTAATGTTTCGGTTAATACAATTCTAGCATGATATATAAACATTTATCATAAACATAAAGATATAAATAATAACCACTTTATTATTGCCTCTAGGGAATATCTCCTTCAGTCTCCCACTTGCACTAGAGTCAATAATCTAGATTACATTGTAATATACCTAACACCCATGGCATTCTGGTGTTGGTCATGCTTTGCCCTAGGGAGAGCTTTAGTCAACGGATCTGCTACATTCAGATCAGTGTGTACTTTGCAAATCTTTACTTCTCCATCTTCGATGTACTCGCGAATTGAGTGGTAACGCAGCTTGATATGCTTCAGTCTCTTGTCTGACCTTGGCTCTTGTGCATTGGCGATGGCACCCATGTTATCACAGTAAATGATTAATGGGTCCAATGCACTAGGAACCACACCGAGCTCTACAATGAACCTCTTCATCCATACCGCTTCTGATGAAGCCTCTGAAGCCGCTATGTACTCGATTCTCGTTGAAGACTTCGCCACCGTGCACCGCTTCGAGCTTGCCCAGCTTATCGCAGCACCATTCAATATAAACACGTACCCAGATTGTGACTTAGAGTCATCAGGATCAGTGTTCCAACTTGCATCGGTGTAACCGTTTACAACGAGCTCTTGGTCACCTCCATACCAAAGAAACATATCCTTAGTTCTTTTCAAGTACTTCAGGATATTCTTGACCGCTGTCCAGTGTTCCATTCCTGGATCACTTTGATATCTGCTAGTCAAACTAACAGCATGTGCTATATCCGGTCTAGTACATAGCATGGCATACATGATAGATCCTACTGCCGAGGCATAGGGGATGTTACTCATCATTTCTCTTTCTTCTGCTCGTAGCTGTCCTTGAGTTTTACTCAATACCTTGCACAGTAACATAGGTAAGAACCCTTTCTTACTTTCGTCCATTCTAAACTTCTTTAGAATCTTGTCCACATATGTACTCTGTGATAGCCCTATTAGGCGTCTTGATCTATCTCTATAAATCTTGATGCCTAATATATACGATGCTTCACCAAGGTCTTTCATTGAAAAACTATTATTCAAATAACCCTTAACACTGCTTAATAGTTCTATATCATTCCCGATCAATAATATGTCATCTACATATAATATCAGGAATGCTACGTAGCTCCCACTCACTTTCTTGTAAATACGGGCCTCTCCATGACATCGTATAAACCCGAAGTCTTTGATCACCTTATCAAAACGTCGGTTCCAACTTCTTGATGCTTGCTTCAGTCCATAGATTGAACGCTGAAGTTTGCATACTTTGTCGACATTTTTAGGATCGACAAAACCTTTGGGTTGTACCATATACAACTCTTCCTCCATGGCTCCATTAAGGAACGCTGTATTGACATCCATCTGACAAATCTCATAATCGAAAAATGCAGCTATTGCTAACAAAATCCTCACAGATTTTAGCTTCGCTACAGGTGAGAAAGTCTCATCGTAGTCAACTCCTTGAATTTGTCGGAAACCCTTTGCGACTAGTCGAGCTTTATAGACTATAATATTACCATCAGCATCTGTTTTTCTCTTGAAGATCCATTTATTCTCGACAGCCTTTCGGCTATCAGGTAAGTCTACCAAAGTCCATACTTTGTTATCATACATGGATCCCATTTCGGATTTCATGGCTTCTTGCCATTTGTTGGAATCTGGGCTCATCATCGCTTCTTCATACGTCGCAGGGTCCTCATCATTGTTATCCACAATCATGACATTTAGACAAGGATCATACCAATCAGAGTGGCACGTTCCCTTGTCGATCTGCGAGGTTCAGTAGTTTCCTCGTTCAAAGTTTCATGATCATTATCATTAGCTTCCTCTGTTGCCGGTGTAGGCGGTACAGTACAACTTCCGATCGCGCTACTCGATCAACGAGTATAGATTCATCAATCTCATCGAAGTTCTACTTTTCTTCCAAATCACTTCTTTAGTGAGAAATTCTTTCTCAAGAAAGGTTCCGTTCTTAGCAACAAAGATTTTGCCTTCGGATCTGTGATAGAAAGTGTACCCTATAGTTTCCTTAGGGTATCCTATGAAGACGCATTTCTCCGCTTTGGGTTCTAGCTTGTCCGGTTGTAACTTCTTTACATAGGCTTCGCAACCCCAAACTTTCAGAACGACAGCTTAGGTTTCTTATTAAACCATAATTCATACGGTGTCGTTTCTACGGATTTTGATGGTGCTCTATTTAAAGTGAATGCGGCTGTCTCTAATGCATAACTCCAAAATGATAACGGCAAATCAGTAAGAGACATCATACTACGAACCATATCTAAGAGAGTTCGATTACGACGTTCGGACACACCGTTTCGTTGAGGTGTTCCCGGCGGTGTCAATTGTGAAAGTATTCCGCATTTCTTTAAATGCATGCCAAACTCATAACTCAGATATTCACCTCCACGATCAGATCGTAGAAATTTAATCTTCTTGTTACGTTGATTTTCTACTTCACTTTGAAATTCCTTAAACTTCTCAAAAGTTTCGGATTTATGTTTCATGAAATAGATATACCCATATCTACTCAGATCATCTCGTGAAGGTTAGAACATAACGATAACCACAGCGATGCTACGCTCATTGGTCCACACACATCGGTATGTATGATTTCCAATAAGTCAGTAGCTCGCTCCATCATACCGTAAAATGGAGTCTTTGTCATTTTTCCCATTAGACATGCTTCGCATCTATCAAGTGACTCAAAGTCAAGTGATTCAAGTAATCCATCTCGTATGGAGTTTCTTCATGCGTTTCACTCCAATATGACCAAGACGACAGTGCCACATATAAGTAGAATTATCATTAAGTTTAATTCGCTTAGCATCAATGTTATGTATATGCGTATCACTACTATCGAGATCTAATAAATAAGCCATTCTTTTGTGGTGCTCGACCATAAAAGATATTATTCATAAAAATAGAACAACCATTATTCTCAGACTTGAATGAATAACCGTCTTGCATTAAACAAGATCCGAGATATAATGTTCATGCTCAACGCAGTACATAATAGCAATTATTTAGGCTTAAAACTAATCCCGAAGGTAGATGTAGAGGAAGTGTGCCGATTGCGATCACATTGACCTTGGATCCGTTTCAACGCGCATCGTCACTTCATCTTTCAGCAGCTTGTCGTTTATTCTTTAGTTCCTGTTTCGAGTTACAAATATGAGCAACCGAACCAAGATCAAATACCTGTACTAGAACGAGAACCAAGTGAAATGAACATCTATAACATGTATATCAAATATACCTTCTTTCTTCTTCTTAACAAGGCCGCTCTTCAGATCAGCCAGATACTTGGAGCAATTACGCTTCCAGGTCCCTTCTCCTTGCGTAATAGCACTCAGCATCGTGCTTAGGGCCGTTCTTAGGTTTCATAGGAGGCGTGGCAGCTTTCTTGCCACCCTTCTTGAATTTTCCCTTAGACTTGCCCTGTTTCTTGAAACTGGTGGTCTTGTTGACCATCAACACTTGGTGCTCTTTCTTGATCTCAATCTCAGCAGCTTTTAGCATGCCAAAGAGTTCAGGTAACTCCTTGTTCATGTTCTGCATATTGTAGTTCATCACAAAGTTCTTGTAACTTGGTGGCAGTGATTGAAGGACACGATTAATCCCCCTGCGTTAGGAATCACTATTCCCAAGTCACCGAGTTTCTTCGCATGCTCCGGTCATGGTGAGCATGTGCTCACTAACGGAGTTGCCTTCTTCCATCATACACCAAGAAATGTTTCGATGCTTCATAGCATTCCACGGCCGCATGAGTCTCAAATATAGCTTTCAGCTCATTCATCAACTCATGAGGATCATGGTGCTCAAAACGTTTTTGAAGATCGGATTCCAGACTGCACATGATGGCACACTGAACTTGAGAGTACCGAGTTTTCCGAGTCGCGTAAACAGCTTTTACTTCATCGGATTCATCTTCTGCAGGAGGGTCACCTAGCGGTGCATCAAGCACAAATTGCAGATTTCCGCCAGAGAGGAAGATCCTCACATGACGGAACCAGTCGGTGAAGTTGCTACCGTTGCTCTTAAGTTTCTCTTTCTCTAGGAACTGATTAAAATTGATTGGGGACGCCATCTCTACAACATATATTTGCAATAGTTTAGACTAAGTTTATGACAAATTGAGTTCAAATTTTAATTCAACATAATTAAAAACCTAAGTGAACTCCCACTCAAAACAATATCCCTCGCATTGTCTTAGTGATCACACGAAC
Source organism: Lolium perenne (assembly GCF_019359855.2). NCBI lineage: Eukaryota > Viridiplantae > Streptophyta > Magnoliopsida > Poales > Poaceae > Lolium > Lolium perenne. Next base: position 198,316,209 of record NC_067245.2, read on the forward strand.
CAAATCCACCTCACCTAAACCCGATCATCACGAGAAAAGGTGTGACTTCAATGGCGAACACTCAAAGTGTTCATCATATCAACCATATGATTCATGCTCTACCTTTCGGTATCACGTATTCCGAGACCATGTCTGTACATGCTAGGCTCGTCAAGGCCACCTTAGTATCCGCATGTGCAAAACTGTCTTGCACCCGTCATATGTACTTATTGAATCTATCACACCCGATCATCACGAGATGCTTCGAAACGACAAGACTTGGCAACGGTGCTACTAAGGATGAACACTTTATTATCTTGAGATTTTAGTGAGGGATCATCTTATAATGCTACCGTCGCGATCTAAGCAAAATAAGATGCATAAAAGGATTAACATCACATGCAGTTCATATGTGATATGATATGGCCCTTTTGTCTTTACGCCTTTGATCTTCATCTCCAAAGCACGGACATGATCTCCATCATCTTCGGGCATGATCTCCATCATCGTCGGCGTAGCGTCAAGGTCAATGGCGCCGTCTTCATGATTGTCCTCCATGTAGCAACTATTACAACTACTTTGAAATACTACTCAACATGAAATTTAAAGACAACCATAAGGCTCCTGCCGGTTGCCACAATACAATAATGATCATCTCATACATATTCATCATCACATTATGGCCATATCACATCACCAAACCCTGCAAAAACAAGTTAGACGTCTCTAATTTGGTTTGCATATTTTACGTGGTTTAGGGTTTTCGAGAGAGATCTAATCTACCTACGAACATGAACCACAACGTTGATACTAATGTTTTCAATAGAAGAGTAAATTGAATCTTCACTATAGTAGGAGAGACAGACACCCGCAAAGCCTCTTATGCAATACAAGTTGCATGTCGAACGAGGAACAAGTCTCATGAACGCGGTCATGTAAAGTTAGTCCGAGCCGCTTCATCCCACTATGCCACAAAGATGCAAAGTACTCAAACTAAAGATAACAAGAGCATCAACGCCCACAAACCATTGTGTTCTACTCGTGCAACCATCTATGCATAGACACGGCTCTGATACCACTGTAGGATAACGTTGCATAGAAAACAAAAAATTTCCTACGGCGAACACGCAATCCAAGCCAAGATGCAATCTAGAAGACGGTAGCAACGAGGGGGTATCGAGTCTCACCCTTGAAGAGATTCCAAAGCCTACAAGATGAGGCTCTTGTTGCTGCGGTAGACGATCACTTGCCGCTTGCAAAAGCGCGTAGAAGATCTTGATCACGATCGGTTCCGGCGCCACGAACGGGCAGCACCTCCGTACTCGGTCACACGTTCGGTTGTTGATGAAGACGACGTCCACCTCCCCATTCCAGCGGGCAGCGGAAGTAGTAGCTCCTCTTGAATCCGACAGCACGACGGCGTGGTGTCGGTGGCGGTGAAGAAGTCCGGTGGAGCTTCGCTAAGCTACGCGGGCAATATGGAGGAGAGGGGGGCGGCTAGGGTTTGGGAGGGGTGGCCGGCCACTCTATGGGGGGCGGCCAGCTTGTGGTCTTGGGGTGGCCGGCCCCCTCCCTTGGCCCCTCATTATATAGGTGGATCCCAAGTGTTGGTGTCCAAGTCTTCGAATAAGACCCGAAACCAAAACCTTCCATAAGAGGGGGAAACCTAGCCCAACTAGGACTCCCACCCAAAGGTGGGATTTCCACCTCCCATGTGGGGGGTGGCCGGCCCCCTATGGTGGAGTCCACTTGGGACTCTACCCCATCTAGGGTTGGCCGGCCATGGAGGTGGAGTCCCTTGTGGACTCCACCTTCCTTGGTGGTTTCTTCCGGACTTTTCTAGAACCTTCTAGAACCTTCCATAGAACCTTCCGCGACATTTTATTTCACATAAAATGACATCCTATATATGAATCTTATTCTCCGGACCATTCCGGAACTCCTCGTGATGTCCGGGATCTCATCCGGGACTCCGAACAAATATTCGAACTCCATTCCATATTCAAGTACTACCATTTCAACATCCAACTTTAAGTGTGTCACCCTACGGTTCGTGAACTATGCGGACATGGTTGAGTACTCACTCCGACCAATAACGAATAGCGGGATCTGGAGATCCATAATGGCTCCCACACATTCAACGATGACTTTAGTGATCGAATGAACCATTCACATACATTACCAATTCCCTTTGTCTCGCGATATTTTACTTGTCCGAGGTTTGATCTTCGGTATCACTCTATACCTTGTTCAACCTCGTCTCCTGACAAGTACTCTTTACTCGTACCGTGGTATGTGGTCTCTTATGAACTCGTTCATATGCTTGCAAGACATTAGACGACATTCCACCGAGAGGGCCCAGAGTATATCTATCCGTCATCGGGGTGGACAAATCCCACTGTTGATCCATATGCCTCAACTCATACTTTCTAGATACTTAATCCCACCTTTATAGCCACCCATTTACGCAGTGGTGTTTGGTGTAATCAAAGTACCTTTCCGGTATAAGTGATTTACATGATCTCATGGTCATAAGGACTAGGTAACTATGTATCGAAAGCTTATAGCAAATAACTTAATGACGAGATCTTATGCTACGCTTAATTGGGTGTGTCCATTATATCATTCATACAATGACATAACCTTGTTATTAATAACATCCAATGTTCATGATTATGAAACTAATCATCCATTAATCAACAAGCTAGTTTAAGAGGCATACTAGGGACTTCTTGTTTGTCTACATATCACACATGTACTAATGTTTCGGTTAATACAATTCTAGCATGATATATAAACATTTATCATAAACATAAAGATATAAATAATAACCACTTTATTACTGCCTCTAGGGCATATCTCCTTCATTTACCAAGTGTCACAAAGGGGTACCTCTATGCCGCCTGTACAAAGGTCTAAGGAGAAAGCTCGCATTGGATTTCTCGCTATTGATTATTCTTCAACTTAGACATCCATACCGGGACAACATAGACAACAGATAATGGACTCCTCTTTTATGCATAAGCATGTAACAACAATTAATAATTTTCTCATTTGAGATTGAGGATATATGTCCAAAACTGAAACTTCCACCATGGATCATGGCTTTAGTTAGCGGCCCAATGTTCTTCTCTAACATTATGCATGCTTAACCATAAGGTGGTAGATCTCCCTTACTTCAGACAAGACGAACATGCATAGCAACTCACATGAAATTCAACAATGAAAAGTTGATGGCGTCCCCAGTAAACATGGTTATCGCACAACAAGCAACTTAATAAGAGATAAAGTGCATAATTACATATTCAATACCACAATAGTTTTTAAGCTATTTGTCCCATGAGCTATATATTGCAAAGGTGAATGATGGAATTTTAAAGGTAGCACTCAAGCAATTTACTTTGGAATGGCGGAAAATACCATGTAGTAGGTAGGTATGGTGGACACAAATGGCATAGTGGTTGGCTCAAGTATTTTGGATGCATGAGAAGTATTCCCTCTCGATACAAGGTTTAGGCTAGCAAGGCTTATTTGAAACAAACACAAGGATGAACCGGTGCAGCAAAACTCACATAAAAGACATATTGAAAACATTATAAGACTCTACACCGTCTTCCTTGTTATTCAAACTCAATACTAGAAATTATCTAGACCTTAGAGAAACCAAATATGCAAACCAAATTTTAGCATGCTCTATGTATTTCTTCATTAATGGGTGCAAAGCATATGATGCAAGAGCTTAATCATGAGCACAACAATTGCCAAGTATCACATTACCCAAGACATTTATAGCAATTACTACATGTATCATTTTCCAATTCCAACCATATAACAATTTAACGAAGGAGAAACTTCGCCATGAATACTATGAGTAGAAACCAAGGACATACTTGTCCATATGCTACAGCGGAGCGTGTCTCTCTCCCATAAAGTGAATGCTAGGATCCATTTTATTCAAACAAAACAAAAACAAAAACAAACCGACGCTCCAAGAAAAAGCACATAAGATGTGATGGAATAAAAATATAGTTTCAGGGGAGGAACCTGATAATGTTGTCGATGAAGAAGGGGATGCCTTGGGCATCCCCAAGCTTAGACGCTTGAGTCTTCTTGATATATGCAGGGGTGAACCACCGGGTGCATCCCCAAGCTTAGAGCTTTCACTCTCCTTGATCATGTTGCATCATACTCCTCTCTTGATCCTTGAAAACTTCCTCCACACCAAACTCGAAACAACTCATTAGAGGGTTAGTGCACAATAAAAATTAACATATTCAGAGGTGACACAATCATTCTTAACACTTCTGGACATTGCATAATGCTACTGGACATTAGTGGATCAAAGAAATTCATCCAACATAGCAAAAGAGGCAATGCGAAATAAAAGGCAGAATCTGTCAAAACAGAACAGTTCGTATTGACGAATTTTAAAATGGCACCAGACTTGCTCAAATGAAAATGCTCAAATTTAATGAAAGCTGCGTACATATCTGAGGATCATGCACGTAAATTGGCTTAATTTTCTGAGCTACCTACAGGGAGGTGGACCCAGATTCGTGACAGCAAAGAAATCTGAAACTGCGCAGTAATCCAAATCTAGTACTTACTTTTCTATCAACGGCTTAACTTGGCACAACAAAACACAAAACTAAGATAAGGAGAGGTTGCTACAGTAGTAAACAACTTCCAAGACACAAAATAAAAACAAAGTACTGTAGGTAAAAACATGGGTTGTCTCCCATAAGCGCTTTTCTTTAACGCCTTTCAGCTAGGCGCAGAAAGTGTGTATCAAGTATTATCGAAGGGTGGTGCATTCTCAGCGGGGTGCGGAGTGTTCTCAACTATGCATATTATCTTTTCTATGTGAGTTTCAGAGGCTCCCTTTTCATTAGCCTTGGGCTTGCTACTCTCATCAAACAAATCTTCAGGAACAATCCAATCAAAATTCTTTTCTAGTGCCTCACACATTCCCAAGAGCTTGCAAGGTATTGATGTTTTAATATCCCCCTCATAATTAACTTTATTAGTGTACTTTTTTCTATCCTTTTCCATCTTCTCAAGGGTACTGGCAAAGTTGGTATAAGAACCTAGCATATTATATTTAGTGAAAACTTTTCTAGCTTCTCTCGCTATTCCCCCAAATTCTTTAAGAAGGGTTTCTAATACAAAATCTTTCTTTTCTCCTTCTTCCATATCACTGAGTGTAAGAAACATATGTTGAATCACAGGATTAAGATTAACAAATCTAGCTTCTAATGCGTGTACTAAAGAAGCAACAGCAATTTCATAAGTGGGGGCAAGTTCTGCCAAGTGTCTATCTTCAAAATCTTCGACCGTACTAATATGAGTGAAAAAATCTTCTATATTGTCTTTCCCAAGGATAGACCCTCGACCTACCGGTACATCTTTAAGAACAAACTTAGGAGGAAACATTATGAACTAAGTAAAGTAAATGCAAGTAACTAATTTTTTGTGTTTTTGATATAGCAAACAAGATAGCAAGTAAAGTAAAACTAGCAACTAATTTTTTTTGTATTTTGATTTAGTGCAGCAAACAAAGTAGTAAATAAAGCTAAGCAAGACAAAAACAAAGTAAAGAGATTGAGAAGTGGAGACTCCCCTTGCAGCGTGTCTTGATCTCCCCGGCAACGGCGCCAGAAATTTAGCTTGATGACGCGTAAAGCACACGCTCGTTGGGAACCCCAAGTGGAAGGTGTGATGCGTACAGCAGCAAGTTTCCCTCAGTAAGAAACCAAGGTTTATCGAACCAGTAGGAGTCAAGAAGCACGTTGAAGGTTGATGGCGGCGAGATGTAGTGCGGCGCAACACCAGGGATTCCGGCGCCAACGTGGAACCTGCACAACACAACCAAAGTACTTTGCCCCAACGAAACAGTGAGGTTGTCAATCTCACCGGCTTGCTGTAACAAAGGATTAACCGTATTGTGTGGAAGATGATTGTTTGCAGAAAACAGTAGAACAAGTATTGCGATGATTGTATTTCAGTAAAGAGAATTGGACCGGGGTCCACAGTTCACTAGAGGTGTCTCTCCCATAAGACAAACAGCATGTTGGGTGAACAAATTACAGTTGGGCAATTGACAAATAAAGAGAGCATGACAATGCACATACATATCATGATGAGTATAGTGAGATTTAATTGGGCATTACGACAAAGTACATAGACCGCCATCCAACTGCATCTATGCCTAAAAAGTCCACCTTCAGGTTATCATCCGAACCCCCTCCAGTATTAAGTTGCAAAGCAACAGACAATTGCATTAAGTATGGTGCGTAATGTAATCAACAACTACATCCTTAGACATAGCATCAATGTTTTATCCCTAGTGGCAACAGCACAACACAACCTTAGAACTTTCATCACTGTCCCGGTGTCAATGCGAGCATGAACCCACTATCGAGCATAAGTACTCCCTCTTGGAGTTACAAGCATCTACTTGGCCAGAGCATCTACTAGTAACGGAAAGCAAGCAAGATCATAAACAACACGTAGATATAACTTTGATAATCAACATAACAAGTATTCTCTATTCATCGGATCCCAACAAACGCAACATATAGAATTACAGATAGATGATCTTGATCATGTTAGGCAGCTCACAAGATCCGACAATGATAGCACAATGGGGAGAAGACAACCATCTAGCTACTGCTATGGACCCATAGTCCAGGGGTAGACTACTCACACATCACACCGGAGGCGACCATGGCGGCGTAGAGTCCTCCGGGAGATGATTCCCCTCTCCGGCAGGGTGCCGGAGGCGATCTCCTGGATCCCCCGAGATGGGATCGGCGTTGGCGGCGTCTCTGGAAGGTTTTCCGTATCGTGGTTCTCGGTACTGGGGGTTTCGTCACGGAGGCTTTAAGTAGGCGGAAGGGCAAGTCAAGAGGCGGCACGGGGGGCCCACACCATAGGCCTGCGCGGCCAGGGGTGGGGCCGCGCCGCCCTAGGGTTTGGCCACCCCGTGGCCCCTCTTCGTCTCGTCTTCGGACTTCTGGAAGCTTCGTGGAAAAATAGGCCCCTGGGCTTTGATTTCGTCCAATTCCGAGAATATTTCCTTACTAGGATTTCTGAAACCAAAAACAGCAGAAAACAGCAACTGGCACTTCGGCATCTTGTTAATAGGTTAGTTCCAGAAAATGCACGAATATGACATAAAGTGTGCATAAAACATGTAGATAACATCAATAATGTGGCATGGAACATAAGAAATTATCGATACGTTGGAGACGTATCAAGCCTAAGGACATACTTGTCCATATGCTACAGCGGAGCGTGTCTCTCTCCCACAAAGTGAATGCTAGGATCCATTTTATTCAAACAAAACAAAAAACAAAAACAAACCGACGCTCCAAGCAAAGCACATAAGATGTGATGGAATAAAAATATAGTTTCAGGGGAGGAACCTGATAATGTTGTCGATGAAGAAGGGGATGCCTTGGGCATCCCCAAGATTAGACGCTTGAGTCTTCTTGATATATGCAGGGGTGAACCACCGGGGCATCCCCAAGCTTAGAGCTTTCACTCTCCTTGATCATGTTGTATCATCTCCCTCTCTTGATCCTTGAAAACTTCCTCCACACCAAACTTAGAACAACTCATTAGAGGGTTAGTGGACAATAAAAATTAACATGTTCAGAGGTGACACAATCATTCTTAACACTTCTGGACATTGCATAAAGCTACTGGACATTAATGGATCAAAGAAATTCATCCAACATAGCAAAAGAGGCAATGCGAAATAAAAGGCAGAATCTGTCAAAACAGAACAGTTCGTATTGATGAATTTTATCGAGGCACCAGACTTGCTCAAATAAAAATGCTCAAATTGAATGAAAGTTGCGCACATATCTGAGGATCACTCACGTAAATTGGCATAATTTTCTGAGTTACCTACAGAGAAAACAGCCCAGATTCGTTACAGTAAAGAAATCTGTTTCTGTGCAGTAATCCAAATCTAGTATGAACTTTACTATCAACGACTTTACTTGGCACAACAAAACACTAAAATAAGATAAGGAGAGGTTGCTACAGTAGTAAATAACTTCCAAGACACAAAATAAAAACCAAGTACTGTAGTAAAAACATGGGTTGTCTCCCATAAGCGCTTTTCTTTAACGCCTTTCAGCTAGGCGCAGAAAGTGTGTATCAAGTATTATCAAGAGACTTAGTGTCAACATCATAATTTGTTCTAATAATAGAATCAAAAGGTAACTTCATTCTCTTTCTAGGGAAGTGTTCCATACCTTTCTTGAGAGGAAATTGATATTTTATATTACCTTCCTTCATATCAATGATAGCACCAACAGTTCGAAGAAAAGGTCTTCCCAATATAATGGGGCAAGATGCATTGCATTCAATATCCAAGACAACAAAATCAACGGGGACAAGGTTATTGTTAACGGTAATGCGAACATTATCAACTTTCCCCAAAGGTTTCTTTGTAGAATGATCAGCAAGATTAACATCCAAATAACAATTTTCAGCGGTGGCAAGTCAAGCATATTATAGATTTTCTTAGGCATAACGGAAATACTTGCACCAAGATCACATAAAGAATTACAATCAAAATCTTTAACCTTCATCTTAATGATGGGCTCCCAACCATCCTCTAGCTTTCTAGGAATAGAAGCTTCGCGTTCTAGTTTCTCTTCTCTAGCTTTTATAAGAGCATTTGTAATATGTTGCGTGAAAGCCAAATTTATAGCACTAGCGTTAGGACTTCTAGCAAGTTTTTGCAAGAACTTTATAACTTCAGAGATGTGGCAATCATCAAAATCTAAATCATTATGAGCTACAACAATGGGATCATCATCCCCAAGGTTGGAAAAAATTTCAGCAGTTTTATCACAGGCAGTTTCAGCAGTTTTAGCAATTTCAGGCAATTTTGTACGCTTTGCACTAGGAGTAGAAACATTGACAACACCAATTATTTTACCGTTAATAGTAGGAGGTGCAGCAACATGTGAAGAGTCAACATTACTTGTGGTGGTAATAGTCCAAACTTTAGCTACATTTTTCTCTTTAGCTAGTTTTTCATTTTCTTCTCTATCCCACCTAGCACGCAATTCAGCCATCAATCTTATATTCTCGTTAATTCTAACTTGGATGGCATTTGCTGTAGTAACAATTTTATTTTCAATATCCCTATTAGGCATAACTTTCGATTTCAAAAGATCAACATCAGAGGCAAGACTATCAACCTTAGAAGCGAGAATATCAATTTTATTGAGTTTTTCCTCAACAGATTTGTTAAAGGCAGTTTGTGTACTAATAAATTCTTTAAGCATAGCTTCAAGTCCAGGGGGTGTATTCCTATTATTATTGTAAGAATTCCCATAAGAATTAGCATAACTGTTACCATTATTATAAGGATATGGCCTATAGTTATTACTAGAATTGTTCCGATAAGCATTGTTGTTGAAATTATTATTTTTAATGAAGTTTACATCAACATGTTCTTCTTGTGCAACCAATGAAGCTAATGGAACATTATTAGGATCAATATTAGTCCTATCATTCACAAGCATAGACATAATAACATCAATCTTATCACTCAAGGAAGAAGTTTCTTCGACAGAATTTACCTTCTTACCTTGTGGAGCTCTTTCCGTGTGCCATTCAGAGTAATTGATCATCATATTATCAAGGAGCTTTGTTGCTTCACCAAGAGTGATGGACATAAAGGTACCACCAGCAGCTGAATCCAATAGGTTCCGCGAAGAAAAATTCAGTCCTGCATAAAAGGTTTGGATGATCATCCAAGTAGTCAGTCCATGGGTTGGGGAATTTTTAACCAAAGATTTCATTCTTTCCCATGCTTGTGCAACATGCTCAGTATCTAATTTTTTAAAATTCATTATGCTACTTCTCAAAGATATAATTTTAGCAGGGGGATAATATCTACCAATAAAAGCATCCTTGCATTTAGTCCATGAATCAATACTATTCTTAGGCAGAGATAGCAACCAATCTTTAGCTCTTCCTCTTAATGAGAAAGGGAACAATTTTAATTTTATAATGTAACCATCTACATCTTTATATTTTTGCATTTCACATAGTTCAACAAAATTATTAAGATGGGCAGCAGCATCATCAGAACTAACACCAGAAAATTGCTCTCGCATAACAAGATTCAGTAAAGCAGGTTTAATTTCAAAGAATTCTGCTGTAGTAGCAGGTGGAGCAATAGGTGTGCATAAGAAATCATTATTATTTGTGGTTGTGAAGTCACACAACTTAGTATTTTCAGGGGTGGCCATTTTAGCAGTAGTAAATAAAGCAAACTAGATAAAGTAAATGCAAGTAACTAATTTTTTTGTGTTTTTGATAAAGCAAACAAGATAGCAAATAAAGTAAAACTAGCAACTAATTTTTTTGTATTTTGGTTTAGTGCAGCAAACAAAGTAGTAAATAAAATAAAGCAAGACAAAAACAAAGTAAAGAGATTGGGAAGTGGAGACTCCCCTTGCAGCGTGTCTTGATCTCCCCGGCAACGGCGCCAGAAATTTGTTGCTGGCGCAAAGTTGACGTGGGAGTTAGAGATCTCTGTGATGTAACTTTTCTTCAGGTCCCCGGCACCGGCACCAGAAATTTGCTTGATGCGTGCAGTTGACACGTCCGTTGGGAACCCCAAGAGGAAGGTGTGATGCGCACAGCGGCAAGTTTCCCTCAGTAAGAAACCAAGGTTTAATTGAACCAGTAGGAGTCAAGAAGTACGTTGAAGGTTGATGGCGGCGGGATGTAGTGCGGCGCAACACCAGAGATTCCGGCGCCAACGTGGAACCTGCACAACACAACCAAAGTACTTTGCCCCAACGAAACAGTGAGGTTGTCAATCTCACCGGCTTGCTGTAACAAAGGATTAGATGTATAGTGTGGATGATGATTGTTTGCAGAAAATAGTAGAACAGTATTGCAGTAGATTGTATTTCAGTATAGAGAATTGGACCGGGGTCCACAGTTCACTAGAGGTGTCTCTCCCATAAGATAAACAGCATGTTGGGTGAACAAATTACAGTTGGGCAATTGACAAATAAAGAGGGCATGACCATGCACATACATATTATGATGAGTATTGTGAGATTTAATTGGGCATTACGACAAAGTACATAGACCGCTATCCAGCATGCATCTATGCCTAAAAAGTCCACCTTCAGGTTATCATCCGAACCCCCTCCAGTATTAAGTTGCTAACAACAGACAATTGCATTAAGTATTGCGCGTAATGTAATCAGTAACTACATCCTCGAACATAGCACCAATGTTTTATCCCTAGTGGCAACAGCACATCCATAATCTTAGAGGTTTCTGTCACTCCCCCAGATTCACGGAGACATGAACCCACTATCGAGCATAAATACTCCCTCTTGGAGTTACAAGCATCTACTTGGCCAGAGCATCTACTAGTAACGGAGAGCATGCAAGATCATAAACAACACATAGACATAAATTGATAATCAACATAACATAGTATTCTCTATTCATCGGATCCCAACAAACGCAACATATAGAATTACAGATAGATGATCTTGATCATGTTCGGCAGCTCACAAGACCCGACAATTAAGCACAATGGGGAGAAGACAACCATCTAGCTACTGCTATGGACCCATAGTCCAGGGGTGAACTACTCACTCATCACTCCGGAGGCGACCATGGCGGCGTAGAGTCCTCCGGGAGATGAATCCCCTCTCCGGCAGGTGCCGGAGGCGATCTCCGAATCCCCGAGATGGGATTGGCGGCGGCGGCGTCTCTGGAAGGTTTTCCGTATCGTGGCTCTCGGATCGGGGTTTTCGCGACGGAGGCTTTAAGTAGGCGGAAGGGCAGGTCAAGAGGCGGCACGAGGGGCCCACACTACAGGCCGGCGCGGCCAGGGCTTGGGCCGCGCCGCCCTGTAGTCTGGCCACCTCGTGGCCCCACTTCGTCTCCTCTTCGGTCTTCTGGAAGCTTCGTGGCAAAATAGGACTGATGCGTGTGGTTGGCACGTCCGTTGGGAACCCCAAGAGGAAGGTGTGATGCGCACAGCGGCAAGTTTCCCTCAGTAAGAAACCAAGGTTTAATCGGACCAGTAGGAGTCAAGAAGCACGTTGAAGGTTGATGGCGGCGAGATGTAGTGCGGCGCAACACCAGTGATTCCGGCGCCAACGTGGAACCTGCACAACACAACCAAGATACTTTGCCCCAACGAAACAGTGAGGTTGTCAATCTCACCGGCTTGCTGTAACAAAGAGTTAACCGTATTGTGTGGAAGATGATTGTTTGCAGAAAACAGTAGAACAGTATTGCAGTAGATTGTATTTCAGTAAAGAGAATTGGACCGGGGTCCACAGTTCACTAGAGGTGTCTCTCCCATAAGACGAACAGCATGTTGGGTGAACAAATTACAGTTGGGCAATTGACAAATAAAGAGAGCATGACAATGCACATACATATCATGATGAGTATAGTGAGATTTAATTGGGCATTACGACAAAGTACATAGACCGCCATCCAACTGCATCTATGCCTAAAAAGTCCACCTTCAGGTTATCATCCGAACCCTCCAGATTAAGTTGCAAAGCAACAGACAATTGCATTAAGTATGGTGCGTAATGTAATCAACAACTACATCCTTAGACATAGCATCAATGTTTTATCCCTAGTGGCAACAGCACAACACAACCTTAGAACTTTCTCATCCTTGTCCCTGTGTCAATGCGAGGCATGAACCCACTATCGAGCATAAGTACTCCCTCTTGGAGTTACAAGCATCTACTTGGCCAGAGCATCTACTAGTAACGGAGAGCATGCAAGATCATAAACAACACATAAGCATAACTTTGATAATCAACATAACAAGTATTCTCTATTCATCGGATCCCAACAAACGCAACATATAGAATTACAGATAGATGATCTTGATCATGTTAGGCAGCTCACAAGATCCGACAATGATAGCACAATGGGGAGAAGACAACCATCTAGCTACTGCTATGGACCCATAGTCCAGGGGTAGACTACTCACACATCACACCGGAGGCGACCATGGCGGCGTAGAGTCCTCCGGGAGATGATTCCCCTCTCCGGCAGGTGCCGGAGGCGATCTCCGGATCCCCCGAGATGGGATCGGCGGCGGCGGCGTCTCGGAAGGTTTTCCGTATCGTGGTTCTCGATGCTGGGGTTTCGTCACGGAGGCTATTTGTAGGCGGAAGGGCAGAGTCGGGGGCCGGACGAGGGGCCACACCATAGGGCGGCGCGGGCCCCGTGGGCCGCGCCGCCACGTGGTGTCGCCACCTCGTGGCCCCACTTCGTGTGTTCTTCGGTCTTCTGGAAGCTCCGTGGAAAAATAGGCCCCTGGGCTTTGATTTCGTCCAATTCCGAGAATATTTCCTTACTAGGATTTCTGAAACCAAAAACAGCAGAAAACAACAACTGGCACTTCGGCATCTTGTTAATAGGTTAGTTCCAAAATGCACGAATATGACATAAAGTGTGCATAAAACATGTAGATAACATCAATAATGTGGCATGGAACATAAGAAATTATCGATACGTCGGAGACGTATCAGCATCCCCAAGCTTAGTTCTGCTCGTCCCGGCGGGTAAAACGATAACACGAGATAATTTCGGAGTGACATGCCATCATAATCTTGATCATACTATTTGTAAAGCATATGTAGTGAATGCAGCGATCAAAACAATGTGTATGACATGAGTAAACAAGTGAATCATATAGCAAAGACTTTTCATGAATAGCACTTCAAGACAAGCATCAATAAGTCTTGCATAAGAGTTAACTCATAAAGCAATAATTCAAAGTAAAGGTATTGAAGCAACACAAAAGAAGATTAAGTTTCAGCGGTTGCTTTCAACTTGTAACATGTATATCTCATGGATATTGTCAACATAAAGTAATATAATAAGTGCAATAAGCAAGTATGTAGGAATCAATGCACAGTTCACACAAGTGTTTGCTTCTTGAGGTGGAGAGAAATAGGTGAACTGACTCAACATTGAAAGTAAAAGAATGGTCCTCATAGAGGAAAAGCATCGATTGCTATATTTGTGCTAGAGCTTTGATTTTGAAAACATGAAACAATTTTGTCAACGGTAGTAATAAAGCATATGCATCATGTAAATTATATCTTATAAGTTGCAAGCCTCATGCATAGTGTACTAATAGTGCCCGCACCTTGTCCTAATTAGCTTGGACTACCTGGATTATCACCGCAATACATATGCTTTAACCAAGTATCACAAAGGGGTACCTCTATGCCGCCTGTACAAAGGTCTAAGGAGAAAGCTCGCATTGGATTTCTCGCTATTGATTATTCTCAACTTAGACATCCATACCGGGACAACATAGACAACAGATAATGGACTCCTCTTTTAATGCTTAAGCATTCAACAACAATTAATTCTTTTCTCATTAGAGATTTGAGGATTGTTGTCCAAAACTGAAACTTCCACCATGGAACATGGCTTCGGTTAGCGGCCCAATGTTCTTCTCTCACAATATGCATGCTCAAACCATTCAACTCAGAGTAGATCGCCCTTACTTCAGACAAGACGAACATGCATAGCAACTCACATGAAATTCAACAATGAGTTGATGGCGTTCCCCAGTAAACATGGTTATCGCACAACAAGCAACTTAATAAGAGATAAAGTGCATAATTACATATTCAATACCACAATAGTTTTTAAGCTATTTGTCCCATGAGCTATATATTGCAAAGGTGAATGATGGAATTTTAAAGGTAGCACTCAAGCAATTTACTTTGGAATGGCTGAAAATACCATGTAGTAGGTAGGTATGGTGGACACAAATGGCATAGTGGTTGGCTCAAGTATTTTGGATGCATGAGAAGTATTCCCTCTCGATACAATGGTTTAGGCTAGCAAGGCTTATTTGAAACAAACACAAGGATGAACCGGTGCAGCAAAACTCACATAAAAGACATATTGAAAACATTATAAGACTCTACACCGTCTTCCTTATTGTTCAAACTCAATACTAGAAATTATCTAGACCTTAGAGAAACCAAATATACAAACCAAATTTTAGCATGCTCTATGTATTTCTTCATTAATGGGTGCAAAGCATATGATGCAAGAGCTTAAACATGAGCACAACAATTGCCAAGTATCACATTACCCAAGACATTAATAGCAATTACTACATGTATCATTTTCCAATTCCAACCATATAACAATTTAACGAAGGAGAAACTTCGCCATGAATACTATGAGTAGAAACCAAGGACATACTTGTCCATATGCTACAGCGGAGCGTGTCTCTCTCCCATAAAGTGAATGCTAGGATCCATTTTATTCAAACAAAACAAAAAACAAAAACAAACCGACGCTCCAAGAAAAAGCACATAAGATGTGATGGAATAAAAATATAGTTTCAGGGGAGGAACCTGATAATGTTGTCGATGAAGAAGGGGATGCCTTGGGCATCCCCAAGCTTAGACGCTTGAGTCTTCTTGATATATGCAGGGGTGAACCACCGGGTGCATCCCCAAGCTTAGAGCTTTCACTCTCCTTGATCATGTTGCATCATACTCCTCTCTTGATCCTTGAAAACTTCCTCCACACCAAACTCGAAACAACTCATTAGAGGGTTAGTGCACAATATAAATTGGCATATTCAGAGGTGACACAATCATTCTTAACACTTCTGGACATTGCATAATGCTACTGGACATTAGTGGATCAAAGAAATTCATCCAACATAGCGAAAGAGGCAATGCGAAATAAAAGGCAGAATCTGTCAAAACAGAACAGTTCGTATTGACGAATTTTAAAATGGCACCAGACTTGCTCAAATGAAAATGCTCAAATTGAATGAAAGTTGCATACATATCTGAGGATCATGCACGTAAATTGGCTTAATTTTCTGAGTTACCTACAGGGAGGTGGACCCAGATTCGTGACAGCAAAGAAATCTGGAACTGTGCAGTAATCCAAATCTAGTACTTACTTTTCTATCAACGGCTTAACTTGGCACAACAAAACACAAAACTAAGATAAGGAGAGGTTGCTACAGTAGTAAACAACTTCCAAGACACAAAATAAAAACAAAGTACTGTAGGTAAAAACATGGGTTGTCTCCCATAAGCGCTTTTCTTTAACGCCTTTCAGCTAGGCGCGAAAGTGTGTATCAAGTATTATCAAGAGATGAAGTGTCAACATCATAATTTGTTCTCATAATAGAATCAAAAGGTACCTTCATTCTCTTTCTAGGGAAGTGTTCCATACCTTTCTTGAGAGGAAATTGATATTTTATATTACCTTCCTTCATATCAATGGTAGCACCAACAGTTCGAAGAAAAGGTCTTCCCAATATAATGGGACAAGATGCATTGCATTCAATATCCAAGACAACAAAATCAACGGGAACAAGGTTATTGTTAACGGTAATGCGAACATTATCAACTTTACCCAAAGGTTTCTTTGTAGAATGATCAGCAAGATTAACATCCAAATAACAATTTTTCAGCGGTGGCAAGTCAAGCATATTATAAATTTTCTTAGGCATAACAGAAATACTTGCACCAAGATCACATAAAGCATTACAATCAAAATCTTTAACCTTCATCTTAATGATGGGTTCCCAACCATCCTCTAGCTTTTTAGGAATAGAGGCTTCGCGCTCTAGTTTCTCTTCTCTAGCTTTTATGAGAGCATTTGTAATATGATGCGTGAAAGCCAAATTTATAGCACTAGCATTAGGACTTTTAGCAAGTTTTTGCAAGAACTTTATAACTTCAGAGATGTGGCAATCATCAAAATTCAAACCATTATAATCTAAAGCAATGGGATCATCATCCCCAATGTTGGAAAAAATTTCAGCAGCTTTATCACAGGCAGTTTCAGCAGTTTTAGCAGTTTCAGGCAGTTTTTCGCGCTTTGCATTCGAAGTGGAAACATTGCTAACACCAATTCTTTTATTAGTATGAGTAGGAGGTGCAGCAACATGTGTAGCATTAGCATTACTAGTGGTGGTAATAGTCCAAACTTTAGCTACATTCTTCTCTTTAGCTAGTTTTTCATTTTCTTCTCTATCCCACCTAGCACGCAGTTCAGCCATTAATCTTATATTCTCATTAATTCTAACTTGAATGGCATTTGCTGTAGTAACAATTTTATTATGATGATTCTCATTAGGCAAAACTTTTGATTTCAAAAGATCAACATCAGCAGCAAGACTATCGACTTTAGAAGCAAGTATATCAATTTTCCCAAGCTTTTCTTCAACAGATTTGTTAAAAGCAGTTTGTGTACTAATAAATTCTTTAAGCATGGCTTCAAGTCCAGGGGGTGAATTTCTATTATTGTTGTAAGAATTCCCATAAGGATTACCATAGCCGTTGCCATTATTATAAGGATATGGCCTATAGTTGTTACTAGAATTGTTCCGGTAAGCATTGTTGTTGAAATTATTATTTTTAATGAAGTTTACATCAACATGTTCTTCTTGTGCAACCAATGAAGCTAATGGAACATTATTAGGATCAATATTAGTCCTATCATTCACAAGCATAGACATAATAGCATCAATCTTATCACTCAAGGAAGAGGTTTCTTCGACAGAATTTACCTTCTTACCTTGTGGAGCTCTCTCCGTGTGCCATTCAGAGTAGTTGATCATCATATTATCAAGAAGCTTTGTTGCTTCACCAAGAGTGATGGACATAAAGGTACCTCCAGCAGCTGAATCCAATAAATTCCGTGAAGAAAAATTTAGTCCTGCATAGAAGGTTTGGATGATCATCCAAGTAGTCAGTCCATGGGTTGGGCAATTTTTAACCAGAGATTTCATTCTTTCCCAAGCTTGAGCAACATGTTCAGTATCTAATTGTTTAAAATTCATTATGCTACTCCTCAAAGATATAATTTTAGCAGGGGGATAATATCTACCAATAAAAGCATCCTTGCATTTAGTCCATGAATCAATACTATTCTTAGGCAGAGATAGCAACCAATCTTTAGCTCTTCCTCTTAATGAGAAAGGGAACAATTTTAGTTTAATAATATCACCATCTACATCTTTATATTTTTGCATTTCACATAATTCAACAAAATTATTAAGATGGGCAGCAGCATCATCAGAACTAATTCCAGAAAATTGATCTTTCATGACAAGATTCAGTAAAGCAGGTTTAATTTCAAAGAATTCTGCTGTAGTAGCAGGTGGAGCAATAGGTGTGCATAAGAAATCATTATTATTTGTGGTTGTGAAGTCACACAACTTAGTATTTTCAGCGTTGGCCATTTTAGCAACAGTAAATAAAACAAACTAGATAAAGTAAATGCAAGTAAACTAATTTTTTTGTGTTTTTGATATAGCGAACAAGATAGCAAATAAAGTGAAACTAGCAACTAATTTTTTTGTATTTTGATTTAGTGCAGCAAACAAAGTAGTAAATAAAACTAAGCAAGACAAAAACAAAGTAAAGAGATTGAGAAGTGGAGACTCCCCTTGCAGCGTGTCTTGATCTCCCCGGCAACGGCGCCAGAAATTTGCTTGATGCGTGTGGTTGGCACGTCCGTTGGGAACCCCAAGAGGAAGGTGTGATGCGCACAGCGGCAAGTTTCCCTCAGTAAGAAACCAAGGTTTAATCGGACCAGTAGGAGTCAAGAAGCACGTTGAAGGTTGATGGCGGCGAGATGTAGTGCGGCGCAACACCAGTGATTCCGGCGCCAACGTGGAACCTGCACAACACAACCAAGATACTTTGCCCCAACGAAACAGTGAGGTTGTCAATCTCACCGGCTTGCTGTAACAAAGAGTTAACCGTATTGTGTGGAAGATGATTGTTTGCAGAAAACAAGAGAACAAAGTATTGCAGTAGATTGTATTTCAAGAAAGAGAATTGGACCGGGGTCCACAGATCACGAGCGGTGTCTCTCCCATAACACGAACAGAATGTTGGGAGAACAAATTACAGTTGGGCAATTGACAAATAAAGACAGCATGACAATGCACATACATCTCATGATGAGTATAGTGAGATTTAATTGGGCATTACGACAAAGTACATAGACCGCCATCCAACCGCATCTATGCCTAAAAAGTCCACCTTCGAGTTATCATCCGAACCCTCCGGTATTAAGTTGCAAAGCAACAGACAATTGCATTAAGTATGGTGCGTAATGTAATCAACAACTACATCCTTAGACATAGCATCAATGTTTTATCCCTAGTGGCAACAAAGACAACACAACCTTAGAACTTTCTCATCCTTTGTCCCTGTGTCAATGCGGGCATGAACCCACTATCGAGCATAAGTACTCCCTCTTGGAGTTACAAGCATCTACTTGGCCAGAGCATCTACTAGTAACGGAGAGCATGCAAGATCATAAACAACACATAAGCATAACTTTGATAATCAACATAACAAGTATTCTCTATTCATCGGATCCCAACAAACGCAACATATAGAATTACAGATAGATGATCTTGATCATGTTAGGCAGCTCACAAGATCCGACAATGATAGCACAATGGGGAGAAGACAACCATCTAGCTACTGCTATGGACCCATAGTCCAGGGGTAGACTACTCACACATCACACCGGAGGCGACCATGGCGGCGTAGAGTCCTCCGGGAGATGATTCCCCTCTCCGGCAGGGTGCCGGAGGCGATCTCCTGGATCCCCCGAGATGGGATCGGCGGCGGCGGCGTCTCTGGAAGGTTTTCCGTATCGTGGTTCTCGGTACTGGGGTTTTCGTCACGGAGGCTATTTGTAGGCGGAAGGGCAGAGTCGGGGGCCAGACGAGGGGGCCACACCATAGGGCGGCGCGGGCCCCCCTGGGCCGCGCCGCCACGTGGTGTCGCCACCTCGTGGCCCCACTTCGTGTGTTCTTCGGTCTTCTGGAAGCTCCGTGGAAAAATAGGCCCCTGGGCTTTGATTTCGTCCAATTCCGAGAATATTTCCTTACTAGGATTTCTGAAACCAAAAACAGCAGACAACAGAATCGGCACTTCGGCATCTTGTTAATAGGTTAGTTCCAGAAAATGCACGAATATGACATAAAGTGTGCATAAAACATGTAGATAACATCAATAATGTGGCATGGAACATAAGAAATTATCGATACGTCGGAGACGTATCAAGGACCCTGGGCGTTGATTTCGTCCAATTCTGAGAATATTTCGTTACTAGGATTTCTGAAACCAAAAACAGCAGAAAACAGCAACTGGCTCTTCGGCATCTTGTTAATAGGTTAGTTCCAGAAAATGCACGAATATGACATAAAGTGTGCATAAAACATGTAGATATCATCAATAATGTGGCATGGAACACAAGAAATTATCGATACGTCGGAGACGTATCATGCACCAATGCGTAATACAGTGGGATGGAGATGAGGTAGAGGTCGTCCATGCAGATGACTCAGCCGAGATTTCAACGGCTGGCATGAACGCTTGGGAGACAACAGGCCAAGAGCCACTCTCAGGCATCAATTTGACGACTGCGAGCGCATCGACGTGACAAAGGATGGGGTTAGGCTGGTCTTATCTACCGGCCTGACCGTATAGCAAGAACAAACTTATGGACAAACGTGGCGAGGCCGATCCTTGGGATCGGCCCCAAAGATCTATGGAGGAACATTGCAAAACCTTCGTTGAGCGATTCGATCAACATGGAGGCCGATTCCAGCAATCGGCCAAAATTATCCTCACCACACATTCTGTCTGTGTTCAACGTCGATCTAATGGGCAGCGGTTTTACGTCGGTTGATGAGAGTCAACACTAGTCCTAACAGAGCCGACGTTCAAATACAGTGCCTTGGCTAAAACTACAGAGCCGATATCCGCAGTTACCTGGCAGATTCGGCTCGGGGGGCACTTAATCAGATGAACATGTGCGATACATGTGCAGTGAAATATTGGGGGCCGATAGAAAAATCGTCCAGTAAAAAAAAATTATCATGGTATACAGCCGATGCACGGACATCGACTTTAGTGCTAAGAAACAAAGCCGATGCACAGCCATCGACTCTAGTACAAATTACACAAGATCTACCAGCTGCGTGTTCAAGACGCGGATTTTCACCAAGTCGGTCTTCAGGTCAGCTTCAAGGCCTTCTGCTTCCTTGAGGGAGTGAACAATGAGAGCTTCCTCAGCCGCAATGAGCCGATTTTGGTGCCCGAACTTTCTCTTCGAGGACTTCCAACCCTTTGCGCCAGTTCAGCGATCGTCGGAAAGCGTCAGTTTTGGCATGCAAGGCAGCCTTTTGCTCATTAGGCCGTTGGTGTTTCGTCTACAATATCGGCTTTCAACGGAAGAAGAGGCGATCGATGGGGGCAAGTTTGGCTGGCTCGGCATGGTGGCTGTCTCAGAATTACCTGAGTTCAAAGTCCTTTGTCTGATCTGTGCATCCTCACCGCTATTCTCGCCTTGACTGAGGCTCGGGGGGCAGCTGGCCTGGTAGATGCTCTGTTTTAGAAGCCGATTGGGGTGTCATCGGCTGATCCTTCGTCGCAACCTTCTTAAAAAATGGTGAGTTCTTGCAGAAGAGGATCACTGGAGCTGGTGGGAGGAATTTAAGGGCTCTCTTGAAGACTCTACATTATCCACCAGATCTCAAAGTCATCAGTCGAAGAGTTGAAGGATAGATTGTGAAGAACCGATGCGTTGCTATCGGCTCATTGAGCATTGGTTAAGTGAACAAATCGGCAGAATCAGTATGAGGGGGAATCGGCTAAATTAGCTTAAAGGAAATCGGCAAAATCAAATTGGGGAAAATTCTTCATTGATAAACAGGATTTCTTACATAAAGAGCTGATTGCTCTCAAAAGGAGGTACTAGGGGATACATTGCCCCATCTACTACTACTGATCCTATGCTAAGGGTCCTATCTACGGGCCGTCGCTGCCCTCGTCGTCGCCGTCGTCGCCGCTGTCGGCGCTACTCCCGGCGGGCTCGTCGTCGCTGCTGCAGCGGCCGCCGGCAGGGCCCTCGTTGTCCTCGTCCTCCTCGTCAGCGTCGTCGTCGTCGCTGTCGAAGTCGCTGAGGTTCCCCGGCCAGGGACAGAAGCGCTTGGCCGGCGGTTCGTCGGAGGAGGTGTCGTCCTCCTCCTCCTTCTCCTCCTCCTCCTCCTCGGGGGAGGTGAAGTCATCATAGGAGAAGCGATCGTCATCGCTCTCCTCCTCCGTTTCCCCGTCGGCAAGGAAGCGGAGGTCACTTTCCCCGTCGGTCAAGGACTTGTCGTCCTCGGACCAGACGGAGAAATCGTGACTGGACTCCTCCCCGGCTTCGATGGCGCGGCGAATGTTGGCCGCATGGGCCTCCTCCGGGTTCCACTCCGGCGTCGGCTCGCGGGAGGAGGAGGATTGGGCGGAAAAACCTGATGAGGCAGAGGAGGAAGAAGACATGGTGGCGCAGAAGGGCTTTTTGGAGTGCTAATGCGAAGGGGATGAAGAAGCAAACTGTTTGGAGCGGTTAAATAAAAGGGGATATAGTGGAAATTTAATGTCACAGCAGTTTCCGAGGAAGTGGTGCCCAACAAAAAAAAAATATTGCCAGGTCACGCGGAGAAGTTGAGAAGGCAAGGCATCATGATGAAGGATACTGCGACGGTTCTGCCACGACATGACCCGACGAAGAAAAGCAGAGTGATTTTGGAATTATCAATTCCAAAACCAGGGGGGCATGTGTTATCACCAGAATTTGACCGAGTCAGAGGTGGGCCGCGATCAAGATGGGCTTGAAGAATATACATGGAAGAATATACGTGAATCGGCCTTATATGCGAAGTTTGGGCTAGTTTGCCCGTGTATCTGTAATATAGTAGGATACGTGTCGGTTAGTTAGAATTTGGCTCGTGCACGGTTGGGATTATTCCCACGTTAGAAAGTCTACGGACTATAAATATGTATCTAGGGTTTATGAAATAAACAACAATCACGTTCACCACAAACCAATCTAGGCGCATCGCCAACTCCCTTGTCTCGAGGGTTTCTTCCGGGTAAGCATCATGCTGCCTTGCGATCTAGGCAGTACACGTTTATTCGCTGTTCATGCGTTGCTCGTACTGAAGCCTTTTTGATGGCGAGCAATGTAGTTATCTTAGACGTGTTAGGGTTAGCATTGTTCCTCGTATCATATGCTGTCGTCGTGCAACCCTGAGACGTCTAGCCGCCCTTACGCCTATCTTAGGTGTAAGGGCGGCACCCCGCTTGATCGTTATTTAGTAGATCCGGTCCGTTATGGTTGCTCCTTGTTCTTCAAGGATTAGTTTAATATCTGCATAGTTAGGCCTTACAAACGGGTTGAAGGATCCAGTGGCGCGTAGGGTGTAGTTTGCTAGCCCTAGATAGGATGTTCCGAGGATCAACTTCGTGTTGGTTTTTAGGCCTTGTCTAGGGTCGGTTTACGATCACCGTGCGTGGCCGCCAGGCTCAATCACAAGTAGGATGTTCCGATTATGCGGTGAAAACCCTAAATCGTAGTAGGTCGTTTTAGCTTTATTCTGATCAAGCAGGACCACCATATATTCGTGCACCTCGTACGAATCATGGGTGGATCGGCTCTTTGAGCCGATTCACAGGACAACCTGAGAGCCGATCGAGGCTCGTATTTAATGTTTACGTGTATGCCATGCAGGAAACTAAGCGAGGCACATCCATCACCTTCCTGACCGGGTATAGGTCAGGTGGCACGCCCTTGCACCAGCATCGGACGTGCGTGCCGAGTCTTTGCGGGCCGTCGCTCAGAGGGACCAGGGCCAGCCGCAGTCCTGGGAGCCTCCCGGCTCTACCGTGTTGCCCGTCGCTGCTCGCCGGTGGGTTTCTGACCGCAACACAATTACAGATAATACTGTCGAGCATTACTGTTTCCAAGGTTTCTAGATGTGCTGTATCGGGCTAAGTTTCTTATTTGAAATGAATACATATTCATTACTAGTGTTAGGACTTCTCTTGGCGTTGGCAAGGTCCATGTTTTACTATTGACACTATTAAATTGCTCATATACACATGGGCGGATCCACCATCCCTCTAGCCCGGGCGGTCGCCCGGGCTTGGCGGCGGCGGCAAGCCTAGTGTCATGTGATGTTCTATAGCATTTTGTCTCAAAAAATGGCATGGTAGGCATGTTTGACCGGGCTTCTAGAAACTTCTAGGTCCGCCCATGCATATACAGATATATTTAATAAATTGAATTTAAGATTGATGTGTATTTATCATTTTTTGGATCAGAACCTTTGCATGTTTAGGGCATGTACAACGTTGTTGCTTAGAGAGGCGCTAGGGAATAAAATCCCTGCCATTATGCTACAATCCCGTTCTATTCTGGGATTAAACCTAGCGCCAACCCAAAACGTGCAGCCAGGCGCTTGCTCTTTAGTTTGGGTACAAAACAACTGGTACAACGATGTGAGCTACCCGGGCAGGAAAAAAATAACCTGAATTCTTCCGAGCGGGCGCGTGCCAAACTGAAATTTCGGGCGGTCGCACCACAGGAACAGCTCCATGCCTTCAGCTATAGTCTAGCTGATATCACGTATTTTTTTTCAAAAAGCTGTAACTTTTAAATCGTGCAGCGAAATTACAATTCGGTTTCAATTCTAGAATCCTCACGACGAGAGCTTCCAAACTAGACCACATTTTCATACGTTCTGACGAAATTTTTTAACGAGCAACTTTGATGCGCGACAGAGCAACTTTGTTTTGTGGCAAAATAACTTTGGTGTGCTGCAAAGCAACTTTTGTGTGCAACGAACATGTACACTTTTTGGTACACGAAAGCACAACTTTGGTGCCCGACAACAATTTTGGTGTCCATCAGAACAATTTCAATGTGTGACGAAGCAACTTTGGTGCCTAACGGCACAACTTTGATGCCAACAGAGCAAATTTGGTGCCAACATAGGAACTATCATGCGCGACCGAGCAACTTTTGTTCTTTGGTGCATAATGACGCCATTCTGGTTTCCGACATAGCAACTTTGGTGCATGACGGGACAATTTTGTTGCCTTACAGCACAACTAATGGTGCCCTAAAGAGCAACGCTGGGTGTCAGAACAACTTTGTTGCTTGCCGGCGCAATTCTGGTGTCTAAAAGAGCAACTTCGGTGCCTAATAGTGCAATTCTGGTGCCTAATAGCGCAACTTTTGATGCCTAACGGTGCAATTATGGTGCATGTTAGAACAAATTTGGTGCTCATGATTTCGGGGAGCAGCCGCCTGTGCCTAAGCAGCCAAAGAGGGGGAGCAGCCGCCAGTACCACTATTATGAAGCCGCCGGAATCAGACGAAGCAACTTTGAAACCCGACGGAGCAACTTTGCTGCCCATCAGAGCAACTTCGGAACTCGACGGATCAACTTTGCTGCCGAACAGAGCAACTTTGGTGCTTGCGGTATATTCTTGGTGTCCGACATAATAACTTTGGTATCTTAGTGTGTAACTCTAGTGTTGACAATGCCCGACATAATTTTTTTCGCCGCGTGCCAAAATTGCTTAGTTGCTCACCTTGGTTGTTTTGTAGGGCACCAAAGTTGCTTCTTATTTTTTTTTGTCAAAATATATGCAAGCGGGATCTAGTTTTAAAGATCTTGCCACGACGATTCTAAATGTGAAAACGAATCATAATTCCGATACACGGTTTAAAAGTTATAGCTTTTTGAAATAGATCTACAATATCTAGCTGGCCTATTCATTGCATGTACGTTTAGGAAAGAAAAAGCGTGCCAACGCCTGCCAACCAGCTAATTAATTGTTGAATCTTTCCGTTTTTATCAAAGGGGATAAAATTTTCCTAATATAGATGGTATGCTGAACACTGCTAACGAGCACGCGGCCGCCCGCTAGACGTATCCAAAAAATAATCATTTTTAGCGCCTGTACCTAGCGTCTCGCGTTGGAGATAGGAACTCTTACCTTTATTCGTTACTATATATTTATTTATTTTTGGTTGCTCAAGCGTCTATCTAAGCGCGTAGCATTGTAGATGGCCTTACCAGACTGATTTTACTCTTCCGTAAGATACTATTCATTATCGTTGTTATACTTTAGAAGGCAGATGCAATTGGCACTTACAAAATAGATCATTATGGCAGGGAACTATTTGGGTTTCTTATAAATGGATTTCAAGAATTCAGGATGCACTTTTAAGACAAGTGGCAGTTACTCCGCATATGGGAGCACATTAGGTTGTTGAAATTTTCATATGCACATTAGTTTGTTGAAATTTTGAGTGCTTCTCTACCGACTATCATTCCAAAATCATGAAAAAAGTACAATTAGTACTCACTCAAAATTTAGGCACTACAGTTCCCGTAGATAGCGAGGAGAAAGAGACATGAAAAAAGACTACTAAACAATACATCAAGAAAGACCATGAGACTTGACCACAAACTTATTCCTTGTTAACTCTCGAATATAAAAACAAGTGTGCGTGTGCGCGTGCGCGTGCGCGTGTGCGTGCGTGCGTGCGTGAGATCCGGTGCCCCGACTGAGGCAGGACACGGATGAACAGTACCGTGCCCTGCTGCCTTGGCCGTTGGATCGATAATGAATAGACCAGATTTCGCACTGTAGCAGGCACTGTGGATGGTACTGTAGTAGATACTGTGGACGATGCCTGTAGCGAATATACTGTAGCATACGCACTGTAGATGCCCCCTGTAGCATGCGCCTGTTCATGTTCATCCAGCCATCGGTTCTCGATCCAACGGCCAGAAAAGGCAGCAGGGCACGGTACTGTTCATCCGTGCCCTGCCTCAGTCGGGGCACTGGATCTCAGTGCGTGCGTGCGTGCGTGCATGCGTGTGCGTGCGTGCGTGCGTGCGTGCGTGCGTGTGTGTGTGTGTGTGTGTGTGTGTGTATCTAGTGTTGTAGCTTCAGCTCATTGCACGCTCGTGTGGCGGTGGGAGCGCAAACGGGGCAAAAAGCAAGCATAAGTCCGTTTTCCCCTGAAGACCCAATTATATGACCTTTCTTTGTGGAAAAGCCCATGTGCTAAGGGAAAGAGGGGGGGGGGGGGGGGGGAGCTGCTCCTGCCTCTCACCTAGTTCCAACACTGCCTGTAACACTTTAGACAATAATCCCTATTTGACGCTCGTTGCGTCGGTTAGTGGGGCGACGTGTACCCCCCAATGTAATCTATTGGCCCACCATGGTCGAAATGGCAACGAGTGTGCCTCCTGAAATCGCGAGTGTAATGCTCCGACACCTAGAGTGACTTTAGAGTTGCGGGTTTAGTGCGCGTATTGATAACCCCCAAGTGCAGGGATAGTTATAGCACCTTTCAATGTGTAAGTATGTGGTATCGAACCGCATGAGCAAGAAGGTAAAGCAATATATCCCCTCAAACAAGAGTGTCAAAATTCTAGTTATATATGCACTAAACATTTTTAAACATGCAAATGGTGATTGATATCTTTCAAGTTTTAATGCAATAAGTAATGGTTGTGAGGATCTCAGAGATATCCCAATCCTCTATAATGCGGGAGGACAAGATAAAGGTTTTACTCTTATGTTAATATAATGGGCCTAGGTTCATGGGTTTACTTAATCTTTCTCTCTCAATAGTGGTGGTGATCATATTATAGACAATAAAGTACACATAATTTTCATGCTTCTATGGTAATATTTATATGAGTAACATGTCCTAAAACATGAAGTTGAGAAAGGAAATATCAAAAGGGTGTTGTCATGCATTCCAATTTTATCACTTGGACCCAAGTAGATGTTCTCATTAATTTATCCCTAGATGCGTGTATACCAAATTATGCTAGTTGATATTGTTGTCACATAGCGGTATCATTTATGTCATTCGGCTACACCCTCCATACAGATCTACATAAATCTTACTCTTATGTATAAAAACACACATATAACAACGCATGCAAAGGTTTATTTGTCGTGCACATCGTGCACCCCTCTCATTTTCCTACACTTGGAGTCGTCAAACACCTCATGACATGAGCAAACAAGACATTACCATAAGTGTGACTCAATAATAATCTTAACTAATGCAATAAACAATCATAATGTGATTCAAGAGTATTACAAGATATAAAAGTTGCAACACAACGGTAAATGCATAACACGTATCATCTCACATCGTAATAACAACCATATGAATTACATCTTTAGAACCATAATCATATTGAGAAGCTCATACATATTACTATAATGATAATACATAGAGAGATTGGATCAAGATACTACCACACACCGAAGTCCAGAGGGTAGAATACTCCCCTCTCATTGTGGAGAGTGGCGTGGAGGCATGGGCGAAGGTGGAGAGGCTGCTGGAGATGATTCCGGCAATGGTTCGCCCTCTAATCTTCTTCCTGCGGTGGACTTTGTCTCTCCTTTTCGTGATTTTAATCTCCGTCTCCGTTCGTTGTGAAATAAAAACCTAGATGGATTTATAAATGGTTTTAGGTTAATACGAAGGCGATGACATGAAGTTTGACGCAAAATGAGCCACGAGGCTCCATATTACCTCCATTTCGCGGCTGATGGCATTCTTTCTTGGGTTCAGCCAGTCCTGTGGAGTTAATTTATTTTCTACCGTTTGTACCTATGCTGGCGAAACTTTCTTGAGGATGCTGTTATGAGATAGTAGAATTGTAAACCACCTATCGGCAATGATGGCCCAGGTGCTGGTGGTTATTGAGGATTGCAGTAGCACCATCTGGTGTAGAAACAACTTGTATGTCCTTTATTAGTAAAACTTCAGAGGTGGTAGAAAATTCTTCCGAGGAACCTCGCAGGTTTACCTCCTTTGTTTGCTTAAATGATTTAGCTATTGTTTGCTGTGTTATATGTGATCCTTCATTATCATGGTAAATGCTGAACTAGAATAGTGTTGTAGTTGGTCAATCTACCAATATAAATGTTTGATGTCAATAGGAAGGCAGTGGCATGAAGTTTGACACAAAATGAGCCATGAGGCTCGAAATCACCTCCATGGCGCAGCTGAGGGCATTCTTTCTTGGGTTTAGCCAGCCCCCTACGGATTTTATCAATGCGTCAATAGCATCCCAGAGTAAAGATTTGAAGCTTGTTGCTAGCGAAGTGAATAGGAATATTGAACGGGAAAGACGTGCAGACTTCTACAACCAACCATGGTAAGCTTAAGGAATACATGCCCCTTGGTTGTACTTTGTGCATTTCCTGCTTGAATTTGTTATCTATCGTTTGTACATATGCTGACTAAACTTTCTTCGACTCCAAAATTCATAGGGTTGAAGATGTTGTTTAAGATATTTGAACCGTAAACTGCCTGGCGGCAATGATGGCCAAGGTGCGGGTGGTTCTTGAGGAGAAGATTGCCGCAGCATCCGTTGGTGTTGAAAGGAAAACTTTAGAGGTGGTAGGAAATTGCTCGGAGGAACCTGGCATGTTTACCTCCTTTGGTTGCCTAAATGGTTTATTTAGCTATTTTGTGCTGTTTTATATACTTATATGTGATCCGTCTTTATCATGGTAAATGCTGAACCGAGAAAGTGTTGTAGTTCTAGCAATATAAATGTTACTGCAAGTGCAAGGTTAGCTTTGTATGATGCACCAATGTGGTTGTCATTAGTCCACCAACTCAACGAGGAAGCTGTAGGACGTGAGAAAGTGGGCCTTTTGTATTTTTTTTTTTGTTTTTTTGAAAGCTCAACGGTGGAGGGGAACCCCCTCCACCTGAAGTGAATTTATTGAATCATAAACCGGGGATACAAAGGTTTTTTACACAGCAGTGGGTTCACAAACATCAACCCAGGAGCCGACAAAGGATCAAGTAAAATGAGTTCTAAGAGCAGCAAGCCACGCATCCACAGGCTGGCGGCTGTGGCGATGGGGCAGCCGGTGGAGCTAGAGCTCACAGTGCGTCGCGAGGAGGGAGAACATCTGCCTGGGCCGCAGGAGCTGAGCGTCGAAGACCATGCGGTTCCGGCATTTCCAGACGATCCAAAGGGTTAGCAGCACCATAGTGTGGCGCACCGTCGGGATGAAGCCATGGTGGGCGGCGGCAAGCAACTCGCACCCCTCATCGAGGTCAGCTGCCGAGGCGGCCGCGTGTGCCCCAAGGCCAGCAAACCAGGGCGCCAACCGGGGGCACCTGAAGAAGAGGTGCACCAGGTCCTCATCGTCATCGCAGAACGGGCATCGGGCGCTTGGCAGAATCCCATGCCGGTGGAGTAGCGCGCGGGTCCTGGTGTTCCCGTGGCGAGCGATCCAGAAGAAAACTTTGACCTTGAGTGGCGCGAAGTTCGACCAATTGTGATCCGCGAGTGGGAGCACGACACCGGATGTTTTCATGATGCTGTAAGCTCCGGCTGTGGAGAAGGCGGCACCCCCTGGGAGCAAACGGGTGTCCGGCTCGTCTGAGAGAGACGCATGCTGAAGCGACATAACCAGGGCAGCCAGCTGAGCTTGGGCGGCCGCCGAGACGCGCGTTTGCAGAGGGATCTCCAGCGGGGCACGCTCCAGGGCCGCGGCCACCGTGATGGACGGCTCAGTACAGTGAGTAAGCAGCTCTGGGACGCGGGCGTAGAGGGGGCCGGCGGCGTGCCAATTGTCGAACCAAAACGAGGTAGACGCCCCATTGCCAACCCGCACGTTGGTTATCCCGCGGTGTACCGCGAAGACGCGCTTGAATGATCGCCACGAAGGGGTGTCGAGGGGCGACGGGGGCTCGGCGATCCCGTTGGCACCATACCAGCGGCGAACCCACCGGGCCCAAGGCGTGTCATCCCCGCGGAGCAGCTTGTGGATGAATTTGAGGAGCAGACACGTATTCTGGCACTGGAGATGTCGGACGCCCAGGCCGCCCTCCGCGCGTGAGCGACAAACGTCCTCCCAGGCAACTTGGCAGTCACCACCAGAGCACGCGGCCTTCCCCTTCCAGAGCATGCCCCGACGGGGCCTGTTCATACGGTCCAGAGTGGTGACGGGGAGGGGGATCACGCTCATGGCAAATGAAGGGAGGGCGGAGAGGACGGCGTCAGTCAGAGTTAGGCGCGAGCCCAAGTTGAGCAGCGAACTCTTCCACCCCGGGGCGCGCTTTTCTACCTTGACGACCAGGTGCTGAAGGTCCTGTACACGCAACTTGCTGGCTGTCAGCGGGAGGCCCAGATATGTTTGTGGGAACTCCGCCGGCGTGCAGCCTACCAACGCAGCAAGGTCAGCGGCCTGCACCGTTGGTACACTGATGGGCACAAAGGCAGATTTCTGAAAGTTGATCTGCAAGCCCGTGGCTCGGGAGAATGTGTCCAGCAGGCTCTTGGCGCGAAGGAGCTGATCGGTGGTGGCACGCAGGATGAGGAGGGTGTCATCCGCGTATTGGATTACGGGGCATGGCAGATCATCCACCAGCGGGTGTCTCAGGCGTTCATCCCCCGCATCGCCGGCAATAAGCTGCTGCAGGACGTCCGCCACAATGATGAACAAGTATGGAGATAGGGGGTCCCCCTGACGCAGCCCTTGCTTGCAGTCAAACCATCGACCAGGCACTCCATTGAGAAGCACAGCAGTACGCCCAGACTCCAGGATAGCTGTGATCCAGCCGCACCACTTGTCGCCAAAACCGCGAGCACGAAGGATGTGATCGAGGGCAGCCCAATCGACAGAGTCAAAGGCTTTTCTGAAGTCAAGCTTGAGTACGATGGTCGGGACGCGTCGCTTGTAGCAGCACTGGACTAACTCCGCTGCATAGGCAAAGTTATCACATATGTTTCGCCCACGGATGAAGCCAGATTGGTCAATGGACACGAGGGACGGGATGAGCGGCTGAATCCGACGCGTCAGGACTTTGCAAAGTATTTTCAGCGCAGTGCCCTGGAGAGAGATCGGCCGGAACCCATCAGCAGTGACAACATCTTCTCGTTTGGGGAGCAGGGCCATGTAGGCTTGGTTCAGAGGCTGCAGGCGTGTGGTGCCAGAGTGAAATGCATCAAGCAGGTCCTTCATATCCCCCTTCACGAGAGGCCAAAAGGTCTTGAAAAACCCCGGACTAAAACCATCAGGGCCGGGTGAGGCGTCAGTGCGCATAGTGAGAAGGGCAGCTCGCAGTTCTTCCTCGGAAAAGGGGCGCTCCAGGTCAGCCAGAGAAGGCAGGTGGCAGTACATGGATTGGACGTCGAAGTCGAAGGTAGTAGATACCGAACTCCCCATCAGGGAAGAGTAATAGGTAGTGAGCACACGCTCCTTCTCAGAGTGTGAGTAGACAGGCAACCCGTTGTCATGCAGTACTCGAATGGAGTTCTTCCGCAGTCTAGCCGAGGCGCACGCATGAAAGAATCGTGTGTTTTCATCTCCGAGGCGACAATATCGAATGGAGGCGACAAGAATCGTGTGTTTTCATCTCCGCAGTCTAGCCGAGGCCTTTTGTATTTGAACGTGGAGGAGGGAAATTCAAAGAGATGTGGTCCCTTTCATTGGTACCTCAAGGATTAGGACATCTGTTATGTCTCTTGGCCCATCCTATCCTGTTCCCTTCTATTCCAGTCATACGTTTGTTCATTTTCGGCTCGTAAGGGTGTGGTAGACCATATTTTGTCCATTGTGCTATGCTATGGTTTTGGTTGCCCTGAGAGGCTTGTCAGTTTGCATGAGTAGCGTCCTGTGTTGTTACCTTTCTTCAAAATCTTGGATTGCTCCCATTCTTGCATAACAATACAAACTAGAATTGCTTTGTTACAGCATACAAACTATTGTTGCCCTCGCCGTCATTGCTGATTTTTACTGGTTATTATCGTATAACAATAAAGTCTGTTGCTATTTGTATTGTCCCTTTGCATGTTTCTCCTCTGGTTGATTGTCAGCTGTGAAATTGCAGTCTGAATTCATGGGACCCTGCGAGCAGTAGTAACAGGAAAGATCAAATTAGCCATCGTTTGCTCCCTGCTCTGCTTGGAGCCTGAGATGCAGATCGTTGCCCCCATCTCTGGAACTGAGCGTTCTGTTAACCGGTCTCTTTGCTACTGCTAGTCGCTACCTTTGCTCTGTTGCTGAGGGGAGGAGAGGCGACGCGACTGCGATAGTAGCCTGGACTGCTTGCACAAGGTGCCGCTGGCGTCCTCGATCTGTTAATTTTCTAACAGATCCTCGTTGGAAATTTTACAAGGTGCAGAGGGGAGAACAAATGCCGATGCCCCGCCGGTGATAGGGGCAGGCTCTTTTGAACTGAATTATCTCCGTGGACGGTTTGTTGGATACTGTTTGTCTGTAGCCATGTACCAGTATCAAAAATGCGCTTACTCCATTTCATCCGGAGTTGGTCCATCAGAATTGAATTGTGCTCAGAATTTCTGACATTACGTATATCACATGGTAGCAGTACAGTGTTTAGGAGTATGATACTGTTAGCAAGTGCAAGATCTGAACCCAGATCCACTCAAGAAAACCACTCCACACGGCTTCACTACATCCAGAAGCAATATGGGGAGCAGAGGTGTGACGCCAGCTCATCGAACAATTGAGCGTTCTTATCCGGTTTCACGGGCGGGGCCGTATACGCAATGCGTGAACCGACGTCCCAAAAGCCCCAAAACGTGATCAAGGTAGAGCAGGTAACCCATGATCGTTATCATGTGACCCGACAAAGAAAAAGAAAACACACAAGCCAAACAGAAGTTTGTTTTGAACAAAAACATCAGGGGGCGCTCTAGCCAGGCTCCCCTGATACGAAATCAAATTATATAGTACAAAATGTTTTTTTGCTATTTTTTCATGTGAACAAGAATTAGCTTAAGACTGAACCAACTCCTTAGGCTGGTGCCAACGCGGGCGGTAGCAGGGGTGGTAGCGCCGATGTCGGGGCGAGAGGCGGGCGAGAGAGGGGCGAGACGAGAGCGCGGGGCGGTGGCGCGGGCGCCCGGCGGTATCGCCCGCTACCGCCCGCGCTGGGGGCGAT
Source organism: Lolium perenne (assembly GCF_019359855.2). NCBI lineage: Eukaryota > Viridiplantae > Streptophyta > Magnoliopsida > Poales > Poaceae > Lolium > Lolium perenne. The sequence continues at coordinate 198,350,070 of NC_067245.2, forward strand.
AGCGGGGCGAGAGGGAGGCAAGAGGGAGGCGGCAGCGTTGGCACGTCGGGGCGGTAGCGCTGGGGGCGAGAGGGAGGCGAGAGGCGGGCGAGAGAGAGGCGACAGGCGGGCGAGAGGGTGTAACGGCTAGCTGACGTGGCGCGATCTGATTCGTCCACGTCAGCTAGCCGTTGGGGTAGCTGTTGCTGGTTCAAAAAACCCTAAAATTTCATCCCCACCCCCTATAAATACCCCCATATGATTTCACTCACTCCACACCCATTTCATCTCATTCATCTCCTTCACTCTAGTGGGGTGAGAGTGGGGTGAGAGTGAGGAAAAAAGCTGACATGGCAGGCTATAGTGTGGTGATGCATTGGTACCAGCCTTAGCCATTGAGTGTCGACGTCGAGGTCCGTGACGATAGTTAGTTGCAGAACGGTTGTAACTAAGGGCATCTCCAGCGGCGCGACGCATTTCGGACGTCCAAATTGTCCGCGTGCGTCCGTTTGCATCGCCTGGCGGACGGGGAAATGGTCGTATGTCCGTTTGCGTCTGGGGTTGGCTCCCGCGGCGCGACGCATTTTGGGCGCAGGTCAGAATTCAAAAAACATGAAATAGCGTCGACTTTGCACGAAATTACAGCCGCAAATTGAGGGCTGAAACAAGTTCATCACACTTTGTAGCTCGTACGGTGCAAAGTGAAGCAAAAGGGGCACAACAAGGCCTGAACAGCAATAAAAAAAGTCCAAAGGAGGCCAAGGTGCTGGGCGCATGGCGCCGGCGATCAGGCGTCTCGCGCGCGGATTTCGGCGCGCCTCTTCATGAACCATGCCCTGGTGTCGTCGTCGACGCCGCTGAAGTCGGAAAGCATGATCCTTGTGTCTTCTGCACGCAATTTGGCCTCGGCGTCTGCCTTTTTGGCCTCGATGTCCAGCCTTTGGACATCGAGGACCTCCTTGGCGAGGTTCTGGTAGATGGCAGCTGCGGCCTCTTTTTCCAGACGCCTCTTCTCGTCCCTAGCAGCCATGGCGGCACGGTTGTCGGCCATTATCTTCTCCATGCTCTGCGTGAAAGCAATGGCCTGCGCCTCCCGGACGAGATCGGCCTTGGTAGCCTTGTGGCCTCGTGGACGAGGTGGAAGGACTGGACGGCCTTGATCGTCGTCTTCGCCGTCGAGGGTGACCGCTGTCCCATTCTTCACAGCTTCTTGGTAGGCCGCAAAGCTTATCATCCACTTGTTGTTGTCTTTGAGCACCTCCCAACAATGGACCATATGGAAGCCCTTCTTGTGCGTCGCCCTGAACTTCTGCAAGGCGCGGGATACCTGCAATCATAGCCGCCAATGATGTACAATGACACAAATTGACGCAATGACGCAAATTGAGTAGAATGATGATGGTTCTATCATCTTTACCACTGTCAGGACGCCGGTGCCGCTTACGGGGTTGTTAATAGCATGTTCGACCGCCGAGCAGAACTTGCTTGTCTCTTGTTTGATGTAGTTCCATCTTTTCCGGAGGGACTCTTCCGTCCGAGGGCCTGTGATATGGTAGGGCGGGTGCATCCTGGTCTCGTTGTACTGCTGCAAGACCTTGGCCCAATAGACCTTGCCCTTTTGCTGGGCGCCATTGATATAATCTTGGGTCGTTGCCAGCCACGCTTCACACAAACACTCGTCCTCGGCGTCGACGAAGCCTTGTGTCCTGCGGCTCTACCCCTTGTTCTTGGTGGAAATGTCCGTGGGGATAGGCTGCGTTGGCGCGTCGTCGAAGTCGTCCACGCACACGGGTGTCGAATGCGTCTGCTGGGTGGCGAACAGCCGTGCGGTCTCGATGTCCTCCGCATCTTGCGTTGGTGGCCAGTCATCATGCGCGCCTGTCCCGGCCCGATCATCGCGAACGAAGCCGCCGCCGTAGATAATTTGCTGGATGTCTAAATCATGGCGGTCCTTCCAATAGTCATACGAACGACCGGACATCAGACGCATGATACAGGGCGCTCGCACACATTGACAGAGCTCACGTACCGGGTCGTCCATCGTCGGGGCAGGCGGCGCAATTTCGTCGAACAGGATGCGGGGCTACGACATGCTCTCTTCCGGCACCTGGCGCGTCTTCTGTGTCGCGCCCGGGCAGGAGTCACCGCTTCTAGGCGTCCAGTTGAGGTCGGGAACCACCGCCCCGGTCAACTTCACTGGCGGCAGGCCGGAGGCGAACCGCGACGCCGCGTGACCCTGCAAGGGAGCGGGAGTTCCAGGGCGCAGCTGGGAACTTACCGAGCTGACCGAAGAGGCCGGAGGAGCGACGCCGGCGATCCCCTCTGTCTTGACGATCATGTAGCCCTCTGCTAAAGTCGGATGGAGGGCTACTTGCGCGACGCCGGCTTTGATCTGCATCTGCCAGGCCTGCTGGTTGGCGGCCGCGGCAGTCTTGATCTTCTGGTTCTTGCGCCGCCCGCGATGCTTCACGGCCTCCAGGACTTTCTCCTCCGCGGAGAGCACTTTCTTTGCCGCCTTCGGCTTTGCCTCCCGGCTACCGCCGTCGGCGGCCCGCTTTGCTTCCGCCGGAGCTGCAGTCTCTATTCTGGCTATGGCCGTGGCTACGGGGGAGTGTGGGGCGGCGGCGGGTGCGAGGGTTTGCTCCGCATCCATGGCGGTAGCTGTGGCGACGAGGACGTCCATCGCTTCTGGACTGCTCGCGCCGGTCTAGTTTCCAATTTGGCGCGGGGGAATGGCCAGTGGCGGGAATATTATCGCCCTCCAGCCACTGACGCGCGGGTCCTACGTCTTTTTCGGCGGACACTCGGCGCGACCGCCGAGCATCCGCGGAGACGCAAACCTGGCGCATATTTGGGGCAGGTTTGCGTCTTCGCGGACGGTCCGGTCACTTTGCGTCGCCCCGCTGGAATAGGCCCCAGACGCATTTCCGGTCACGGCGGACACAAGCGACCGTTTTCGTCGTGCCGCTGGAGATGCCCTAACATGATATTTGTTTTCCGGTTGCAACATGGCTTCTGTTAAATTCTTTCGGTTCGAACTGAGATTTTCCAGTTACACAATGGTTGCAGCAGCTATTTGTCTGCAAGGTGACTCTGAATTCACAATCAAAGGTGCATTCCAAAGATCACAAAAGCTGAAGCTTTTGAAAGATACAACCGAGAACATTTGAAGGCGGGGCGAGAGCGAGATGGAGATGGAGATGGCTGGTGATCATGAAGTTTTGGGAAGATTCATCCGTGCCATCTCCGATCTAGTAGGAGTAGATTCGATGGACACTTGGTCAGGAAACTGAAAGCAACATCATACGGAAGTGCTGTATGTATTTGACAAGCGTGAATTGTGACTTCCCTTGATGGCATGCAAAGGCTGATAGCAATGTTGAGGAGATAAACCATAAACGATTTGCAAGTGTAGTTATAATGAGCACCACACGAGGTACTTGCACTCTGCATGCCCACAAGAAGCCGATTTGATCAAAGTTGAGTGAGGGAGGAGGGGATCGGTGGCGCGCGCATAAATGAGAAATCAGACAGCGACACGATCAAAGTGTGTAGATGTAAGTTACATAGGCAACTTACTGTTTGTACAAACATGTCATGATCAATCTCGATACTCTTCCTGGCAAGTGTAAAATGGTTGCTCAAAATTACGCAAAGAACATGTGAGTTGCTCCAAAGAGAGATGCCTAGGGCCGTAGCTAGGGGTCGGTCCTAGCTAGGGGAAGCTCTAGGTAGTAGAAGTCGGCAAGTTGGACTTTAGGGGAGGGAGAGTGTGAGCTCCAAATTGTAGCAGCTGTGCACGGTGGAGTGGTGGATCAATCAAGCAGCGAGTGAAGAAGGAAGCAAATGGCATGCCATTTGCTTCCTTCTTCCACCCTTCTCCTCCTCTATCCCTCCGCCCAAATTCTTTGCTTTGGGTTCGCTTCGCTACCAGGGATCTCTTCACTACTGTTACAGCGGCGCGGCCAATCCCCCCATCCCTGATCAAACCAGCCGACCCCCAAGTTTACCCGCCGCCGGATCGAACCCTAGCCAGCCACCGCCGGTCATGTCGGCGCCTCCGCCGCCGCCGGACGAGGCCGTGCCCGTGCCCGGCGCCGTCGCGGTCATCGGCAACGACAAGGTGCTCGCCGCGGCGCAGCACATCGTCAAGTCCCTCGCCACCTCCAAGAACGCCGCCGACGACATGATCCGCATCCTCTCCGGCTTCGACCACCGCCTCTCCACCATAACCTCCGACCTCTTCCCCTCGCCCTCCCCTTCCCACTCCCACTCCCACTCCCAATCCCACTCCCCCTCCCGCTCCCCCTCCGACCCCGACACCGACGCCGACCCGTCCTCCCTGGCCGCCTTCGACGCCGCCGAGCAGCTCATCCACCTCTGGGACACCACCCCGGAGGCGCTGGTCTTCGAGGCGCCCGAGGACGACGCGGCGCACTACCTCGCGGCCGTGGACGCCGCCGTCGACCACCTCGCGGCCGGCGGGCCCGCCGCCGCCTCGGGCCGCGCGGGCGTCGCCGTGCAGCTCGCCATGGCGCGGCTCGAGGACGAGCTGCGCCACCTCATGCTGCGCCACGCGGTGCCGCTCGACGCCAGCGGGCTCTACTGCTCGCTGCGCCGCCTCTCGCTCGAGTCCATGGACGACCTCGACGCCTCCTCCGAGTTCGACCCGGCCACCCCGCACAGCGCGGGCCCCGACACCGCCCGCAGCGCCAGCATCAGCGTCAACCCCTTCGACGACCACCTCTTCGACCTCGTCCGCCCCGACGCCGTCGACGAGCTGCGCGCCATCGCCCACCGCATGGCCCGCGCCGGCTACGCCAGCGAGCTCGTGCAGGTCTACTGCGGCATCCGCCGTGACCTGCTCGACGAGTGCCTCTCCGTCCTCGGCGTCGAGCGCCTCAGCATCGACGAGGTCCAGCGCATCGAATGGAAGCACCTAAATGACAAGATGAAGAAGTGGGTGCACGGGGTCAAGACCGTCGTCCGCTCCCTGCTCACCGGCGAGCGCCGCCTCTGCGACCAGGTGCTCGCCGTCTCCGACGAGCTGCGCGACGAGTGCTTCGTCGAGTCCACCAAGGTCTGCATTATGCAGATTCTCAACTTCGGGGATGCCGTGGCCGTCTGCCCCCGGTCGCCCGAGAAGGTCTCCCGGATTCTCGACATGTACGAGGCGCTTGCCGAGGTGATTCCTGAGCTCAAAGAACTCTTCTTTGGGACTCCTGGCGATGATGTGATCTATGATTTGGAGGGGGTCCTTGGGAGGCTTGGGGACGCGGTAAAGGGCAACCTCCTTGAGTTTGGGAAGGTTCTGCAGCAGGAGTCGTCGAAACGGCCTATGATGGCCGGCGAGATCCACCCAATCACACGCTATGTGATGAACTATCTTAGGCTGTTGGTCGTTTACAGTGATACCCTTGACCATCTCTTGGATAACGATGCTGCTGGAGATACACATGGAGGTGCTGATGAGGATGAGGAGTATCTGCAGAGCTTGACCCCGCTTGGGCGTCGTCTGGTGAAGCTCATGTCTTATTTGGAGGCTAATTTGGAGGAAAAATCAAAGCTTTACGAGGACGGCGCACTGCAGTGTATATTTTCCATGAACAATACACTTTATATCGTCCAGAAGGTGAAGGATTCCGAGCTTGGGAGGATTTTGGGCGATCAATGGACACGGAGGCGCCGCGGGAAGATTCGCCAAAATTCCAAGAGCTACCTTAGGATATCATGGACCAAGGTTTTGTCCTATCTCAAGGATGATGGACATAGCGGCGGGAGTGGAAACAGTCTTGGGAATTCAACCTCCAGGATCAAAGAGAAATTTAAGAACTTCAACTTTTCCTTTGATGAGACTTACAGGACTCAAACACTTTGGAAGGTACCGGATCCTCAACTCCGCGAGGAACTCAAGATATCGATATCGGAAAACGTGATTCCAGCATATCGGGCTTTTGTGGGGAGATATGGTAGTCTAGTGGATAATGGAAGGAGCTCAGGGAAATACATAAAGTACACTGCTGAGGACTTGGAGAATCAACTGTCTGATCTATTCGAAGGGTCACTAGGTTCTGCCAACCACTCCAGGAGACGGTAGTAGCTTCATTTGATGGAATTTGGTTACAGGTATGTCTAGTTACAAGGTTCAGCGTATTGCTGAACTGGTGGAGTTATCGCATCGCATGTATCGAATTGGTGCTTGTTCCCTGTTATGGTGATGTACTACCAGAGGAGTCCACAGGAGGATCCTTTGGTCTCAGTCAGATTATGTGCACCAAGAAATAATGTACATGTAATTATTTTTTTCAGTGTACTCATATCTTTGACACTTTAGTGTACAAGATCTAGGATATGGCACTATGTAGAGACCCACATCTTGGAATAGATTGAATATGTTACATGTGTTTACAATTGGAGTAATATATTACATAAGATGTGGAAATAAAGCATGTTTAGACCCCCAAACCAAAAGGAACAGAGTTTGTCACTTGCACGCTTAGAGAAAATGAATTGACACAAGCAGATCTTGTGAAATCCTTGAAACTACAGATCGCAAAATGGACCACAGTGCAGAATCCGACTGCTCTTGATGTTCAAGAAAATAAGTATCAATAATTGTGATGCCTGCACAAAAAATCTTGATATTACACTCACACATGTCACCTTAGAATGAATGCTTATGTTTTCTGTAGTATGAACTAAACACATATTTATTGTCAGAGTCTGAAATAAAAGGCTGTTTCATCAGACATTACTGTAAGCTATTGGTACAAGATAATAATGATATGGGGCAATACTAATTTCAAATTGTGTTCCAACATTTGTATCAGTGCTGTATTGAGCTAAGTTTCCAATTGGAAATGAATAATTATTCCTTACTACTGCTAGGACTTTTCTTGGTATTGGCAATGTTTGTCAACTTAATTTTGGCGTAATCTCATACCTCATGATTTATTGGAACTATTATATTGCTCATATACTTAGTAAACTGTACGAATGATGTGTATTTATCATTATTTGGATCAGAACCAATGCATATCTATCATGGCAAGACATATCTAAATAACTAATTTTCGGTATGTTACTATTCATCATCATTGTTATGCTTGAGAAGGCAGATGCAATTGGCAGTTAACAAAGTGGATTTGTTTTGGTGGCATTATTTGGGTTTCTGTGGGATAGAGGGATGATAATAAGCACATTGTAGATTTCAAGAATTCAGGATAGAGTTTAAGACATTGTTGAAATCTTCCAGTGCTTCTCCATCGTTCCAAAATTATGAAAAGTAACGGTTAGTACTCACTGCATTTCAAAATGTAAGGTAGGTGCATGGAAATAATGAGTTTTGACTCTCTCAGCTCTTTTCGTTATTTATGATTAAACACACTACTCTCTGTGGTCCTGTAAAAGCTGTTGTTTTGGACAAGAAATCAAGAATAGGGCTGAACTTGCAATTTTTTGACAAATAAATACCCTAAGAATATTTGTATCTGGTACTTGAAATTATATTTGCGAAAGTATCTTGGTAAGTAATTTCACAATACACTTTTTTAGATTTATTCAATATACCTATTATCTCCCCTATTCCCAAGTCAATACAAATAGGGATACCATGATCATTTCCCTCTACTATTGATGGCTTCCTTAATCCCTGTGCAATACGAAAATACACCTTATAAAGTAAAAAAAAAGGAGGGAATAGTTACTTACATGAGGCGAATTCTGGAGTTCTGGTAGATTTGGCAGAAAACCACAAGTAGTTAGCCTTCTCTTTGAAAACATAGTTTATTAAGTTTATATAATAGTAGTTTTATAACGTGAGGCTTCGATGTAAAAGCATGGAGGCATGTCTTTCTGGAAGAACTAGTTTGATAATAGCTTTCCTTTTATTGAAGTCCACCAGATCAAATGTTTTAATTGATTGTTACTCAATTTTGGTGCCTCCCTTGTTTGATATAGCTGGAGCAGCTTCTTAAACTACCTAAGCACGGAGGGAGCATTGTGCGGTTAGGTCAGCTTGGTTCACCTGATGTTGCAGTTTTGGTATCCTTGTTTGTACTTCTCATTAAATTGATACTTCTTAGCGGCCCTGTATGATCATTTGAGGACATGGTTTTGCAGGTTTGCTTTGTGGAATTGTAGAAAAATGAATATACAGCCAAAGCATGTGTCGAGACTCCAGGCCTCATTCATCAATAGGAAGCATTCTGAAGGATGGCACACTATAAGTAGCAACTAATTTCAAGAACTATACATATCTCCACTCTGGTGAGCTGTTCTACTTGAACTGTTTTTAAGTATGCAGTAAATCTGGCATTATTTTCATCATTCCGCTGCTTGTTTCCTGCAACATCTTTTTTTTATGCGACAAACAACAAATAATGTCATGTCTGCATTCAAGAGCGATTTTCTTTTATTTGCACTGTTTCCATATCAATCAGTCAGTTTCTTTTCTTTATTGTTGTATCGTATGCTATAACTTAAAATATTCAGCACAGTTCAAGATATGAAACAGGATAAGCACTGCATAGAACTTTAATTGTACCGCTCCACAAGAATTCCCAATGTTCTGAAGAGTCACTCGATGCCCTGTTACCACCATGATTTTGGTAATACTTGTTAAGCCGGGTACTGAAGCCAGCTAGGAAGCCATGTACTTATGTAGGTGCGGGCATACTATTACTTAGTTTTATTTTTTGCAATGAAAACTGCAAGGAAAGCCAAATTCGCATCCATGAGAAATCAAATGGTGATTTTTTTTTTGAGAGATCAAATGGTGAGGTTGTGCATTCACTCCCTAAACAAGTGAGCTAGGGTTAATTACAGCTACATAATTTTAGTTGCTTACATGAGAATTGGTGACAGAGGACTATGCATTCCAGGTCCAGATATTTGCTCTGTTAGAAAAAAAAGATCTGCATCAATTTCATATTGTTAAGTTTCTGTTATTTTACTATGTGCCGAAAATCTATTTAATACTCTGTTTTGGGTTACTAAAAGACTAGTTGGCATCTTTGCGAAGTGGGGCCAATAGATGCTGTTTTTGTAAGTTGCAACAGACATGACAGTTTCAGTACAGAAACGGTTTTCCTTTTAAGGCTGCATTTAGTTCTTTGCCCACCTGGGCTATAGTCTAGCTAGCCCGTCTGATCCTTGACGTGCTTGCCTTGGCTAGCTATTTGGTTTGTTTAGCTGAGACGACGGTTAGAAACTAGTTAGGACCCACTATTATGTCACATGCAAACCCCAAGGAGTTAGATTTGTTCTTTGTGGACAGTTGCGTACTTCTTTGTGCAGCTTTGCTGTTAGAGGAGAGCAAATTTAGCTCTTCTTTTTGGGGAGAATTTCCTAGCCCAAAATGGTGGCTTTGCCAAAGATCTGAAACGCTGCCTTAGTTTGCTTATGTCGAAACGTGCAATTTGCACCCTGCTGGGTCTCCGTCTTGGGTCTATGCGGCACTCAGGCACCCTGCTCCCACCCTTCTAGCGGCTAGAGCAATCTAAAACACTGAGAGTCATCCAACGGTTCATCTGACAGCTTCATAGCTATCCTGTCCAGGTATCTTATTTCTCTTCACTGGAAAATTTGCTTATTTTTGTTTGTGTTGTCTTTTGTGTCTTCATGTTGCTTAACTAGTGAATACAGAATTGATGAACACATTTTTGGAGGCTTAACTAGTGAAATATAGTGCAGAGCAGAGTAGAGTGAAGTTGCAATTGCATCGTTGTACCTACATGCCACTCTGTTTAAAAATATTTTAGTTTCTTTGATTGGTACAACATGATTGTCTACTTTGTGCCAATCCCACGAAGAGCCTTCAAGCTATCAAACAGATATAGATTTCACTTTTCTTTCGCCTTTGTCAGGTGGCTCAGGGACTCATGGTGCGTCATTTCTTGAAGGGAGTGGATGGAGATGCTGTGTTTATCTTCCCTTTCTTCATGTTGTATCCGTTGATCTCTTCCTTGTGGGTTAGGTACTCATACATGACATCTAGCTGGAGATTCTCGATTTTTTAGTGTAGCAGTTGTACCCTGGTGGGCTCACTGTAATCATGTTTCTGAGAACCGGTGATGACTGGCATAGTGGCATTTAAAAGGAATAATCTTACTCATGGTGAAGCTGGCTATAATCCAGCCAAGTCGATTAAGTTGGTGAAGGAGACCTTGCAGACTTTAGAGTTTCCAAGGGAGAATTCTAAGCCTATTAGGCCGGTTGCTAAGTGGCAGAGACCTCCAGATGATTTTGTGAAAATAAATTCAGATGGGGCGTTCAATGCCAGCGATAACTTGGCTGCAATTGGTGTAGTTGCTCGTGAGGGTTTGTTATATAGGGGTGCCATGGGTAAAACGTACCGTGGTATTTCTGATCCTCTGATCATTGAGACTCTTGCACTACGAGATGCTGATACTTATACAAGGGGCAGAGGGTTTAGTAGAGTTGTCTTTGAAGTGGACTCTGAAAATCTGGTTCATCTTTGGCATAATAGAGCGACTGATCGTTCTATGGTCAAGAATGTTTTAGATGAGATTAGTGAGCTCACTGTGTTTTTCACAGTTTTTAGCTTATGTTATGCTCGTCGCGAGGCTAACCAGGCAGCTCATTCTTATGCAAAATTTGCAAGTATCCAAGATGGGTTGTTTTCCTGGGATGCTGAGCCACCTGCTTTCTTAGTTCACAGCCTACAGGCTGATTGTAATGGTGCGTGAATGGTGGCTGCAAGTTTCTGACGCACTCTTTTCCTTACAAATGTACCTAAGGGGACTGAAAGGTTTTTAATGAGGCGGCTTGCTAGCTTTAATATATTGATTCTCAAAAAAAAAAAAAAAACCACCTAGTGAACTCGAATTAGTGCCCTTGGGTTTTAGAGGAACCCTCCATCTGGTAAACTGTAATTTTACACTGACGCTCTGGGCATCCGTTCTATCTTCGGTACCAAACTCATTATGTTGTTGTCACTTGTCACTGTTGCTCAAGGAGTGGTCTTAAGCTAACTGCTATCATCTACACCTTGGACCTTTTCCAGTGCTCTCTTGATTGGTGCCCACTCGTCGTTCAGGAAGATGCCTCTTCATGGATGGGCCGTCGGACGGTACACACCTTCATATGGTGGAAGATGAACATGGAATGTTGGAATGAACCGTGACACATAACTTATAGCTGGACTCTACCAACTCATCACATATGCGTGAGATCACCCAAGAAGAGGCCAAGACCAAGATTGTCTCAACAGAAGAGTCTAGCTTAAATGCCCAAATACCGAAGGATGACAGCGTTCCGAAGTTGTGCAACTGTCATCAGTGAATTAAGAAGAGGCGTCAAACTCATTGCAAAGCTCAGATAATTCTCAAATTATTTAACTGCACACTGTCACCCATTAGTTCTCCTGGTGGACAATTGTCTGTCAACCCAAGGAGATCGCGGAAGGAACTACACATGAAACAACTACAGCTCGAGAAAAAGGAGTGAAGGGAGCCAAAGATAATGTACATTTTCGCGTCATACGGTGCTGTTTGCGGGTAGAGGAACAACGCCGTCGAAGAAGTCCCCGAAGTAGTGGCGGGGCTCATGCACCAGCTTGGAGATTATGTCCCTCAGCGTGATCACCCCCTCGGCGTCCCCCTTGTCGTCGACCACGTAGATCCGGTGGATCTTCACCGAGTCCAGCTTCAGTATGATGTCCTTAATCGCGTCGTCCCTCTTGCATGTGATGACGTCATGCAGGAAGGGGGAAGCCTCCTGTTGCTCCTGGAGATGATGCCGGACCGCGGTAAGGAAATCCTTCGCTGCGATCGTCCTGCGGATGCATCTAAAGTCATACAACTGGGCACTTATGTAGAAACAATATCAGGTGCAGTGGTCTTCCAGGTAAGTACAATGCATCCAAGGTTTATAGATAGCTTGATTATGACGGGCAAGTGCGAAATTACACCAGATTTGAATACATAATCAGAGATAAGAAAACCTGTATTGTTTGTATATCTTGGGGGCAGCCAGAAGATATTGGACATCTCTGATGCTAATATTACCAATTGCTTTTGTTCCACTTGTGTCCATAACTGGCAGACCACCAACACCTTTCTCCCTCATCAGTTGGAAGGCTTTTAGGACTGGCTGATCTTCATTTACCTGCAAAGGGGAGAACCCGGTTATATATAAAATGAGAGCAACATGAAGGCAACTTTGAGTTTCCCTTTTGTTTAGCTGCAGGTAAGACATTATAAGCTTGAGTTTTTTTGTAATTCGGTTGCGCATTAACCCATTTACAGATGTTCTTTTGTATAACTGTTGAGCAACATGATTCTAATGCATTTTGTCTTCCATATATACAGACTAATATGTCAAACAATTATAAGAATGAGATAGCACAGTGGGAGGTACCTTAACAAGTTTGTATGGCTTCATCAGAGGAAGACCAAGATCACAGAGTTTCTTAGTTCCCCAGCTTTCAAACCAAGGAAGTCCAGCACACTCTGCAAGCATGTGCACAACTGAAGATTGTGTAATGATATTCTCAATGTGATCTCCCCCCATATCTACCACTGGGAGGCTCTTCATCCTGTACTTGGATAGAAGAAGCAACATGGTGAGGAATGTGTCAGATGTCTGCAAGGCAAGAAATGGTGCCCATCGGAAGCTTCCTGAGATGTCGCCAACCTAAAAGCATCAGCAACTGTGTCATGAATGATTGCTAACTAGAGGAACAGGGGTAAGCATTTGAGTGTGGTGAGAAGGAGTCACCTTTGTGTTCTTATAGAACTCAGAGGAAGTAAGGGTTTCAAAAAAGCTTCCACCAACTGATGCTGCTTCATCTGATTCTGAATCAGTGGTAGTTTCTACCCTGCCAGACGACGTTCTTCTGAATGTGAATGAGCCTAACCTAGCTGCTAGATTGGCTACAGGCGATCCAACTGCAGAACCAGCTGTCCCATTAGGTGAAGCGTCCGTCTGCCACAGAGGAGAAGAAGCAATTGTTGTCATACATGTACGAGTGTGAAAATAATCAGTTTCACAATTAACATTACAAACAAAGTTTACAATTTGCTGCTATTGTTGCACATTATTTTGGTTTAAACTACCTACATCTGTAATTATTCGAAATACTTTTGTTCACTTAAAGGTCAGTATTTCGGTGATCCGGGAGATGCATTTTGACAAGAGTAGAATGGTTAGCTGTTGGGAGTGACTCGATGGACGGTCCAATGATACGATACTTAATTGAGATTCATTTATCGTGCATTTAAATCTAGTTCACTCAAATGCTGCACTGTATAGTAAATGGTGCTAATGAGCATTGAGCAATGCATTTGAATATGTTAGCAATCACGAATATGCTATCAATCATGTCTTAAGAGAAAGAGAGCTCTAATCAGAGATGTGGTCACCTTCATAATAAGTCAAAATGAACCGTGCTCTTAGAATATATAAGAATTAAAGTTTAAAACTGGAGCTTCCAAAGTTACCCTCTAGACAAACAAAAATCAACTTTTCCACCAACAAGAGATTAATCATGTTACTTTTAGACCCACCATTGCGATTTCACATGAAAAATGTAGTCATTTGATTTATATGAGGAGAATATGGATCAAAGCTGCAGCATATCAACATGTTTTCACTAACGACTCATGGATTTATGGTGATGAGATTTGTATAGCTATATTAAAAATTATCCAACAGGAAGAGAGGGGAGATTAACCTGATGAAGCAACCACATCGCAATACCAGCAAATTCCACAATACCGATGTATTTATCTATCCAACTAGCATCCTCTGGGGCATCGACATTTCTTATGGGTGCACTCAAAATTTTGTTTTTAGATAATGTTTCAACAGTATCAGCAAGGCTGGCATCCGAAGGTATCTCGATTACTGCATCAAAAAACATCATGGTAGACAGTTAGAATTCAGAGTGCTTATCAGATAATATGAGGTAAAAGAGTACAAGTTCTGTATATTTTATTGTTTACAGCCATGCATTTCAGTTAGTAGAAAAGCATGGTATCAGCTATTCCTTTTTGGAAAATGGTGTCGGCTATTAAAGACAATGAGATATCCCATTACTGTAATCACATTTCAGTATTCAATAGCGTCCAACTGTATGGTACTCCGTATTATTATTCAATCACTTCAAAATAGTATGCTGGCACATAAATCAACCTGTAGTATAAGGTTAAAAATTCAAGAGTTCTATTCAACCTCCTATCCTGAGGGGTCCTCTGTACAGAGCTAGGTGCACCTTATCTTTGGGGGCTCCGTCGGCGCCCCCATCCTGGCCGAAAACATAACTGTGTGCTAACCCATCTTAATTTGGTGTTAAACTGTAGAAAAGATCAGGGTGTTTGTGTGCGATGATTGTATGCTAATCATTGCTATTATCAGAAAAAATTCCTAATCATTTGCTATTGCTGATCGATGCTAATCGTTTCCTACCAGTCTTATCCTACTTGCAACTACTAATTATGATGTTGATTGGTCTTTTGGATGTGGGTTGGTACCATTAGCATACCAAATGTGCACTATTGTGTCGCAAATACGTTGTTGCTTATTCAAGATACATATATACTTCCTGCAATATGCATCACTCGGGCCAAGAATGAGTTTAGCCACATAGCTAGAACAGAACAGTTTGAGAGAATTCAGGATGGAATTGGCAAAGTTCAGTTAAGTTTTTTGTGATCTGACCCTATCATTACCATGACCCTATCATTACCAACTCAATTGGTTTATCAAGTGGCCAAGTAGGAGTTGCTCATGTTAGCATCATTGATTTTAAAAATCATCACAAAGGATTGAGTTCAATTAAAAAAAATGTATCCATCAAGTTGGGCAAAAAGTTGATGCCAGCAAAAGCTACACCTCTTTATACAGGCTCCTTTTAATCAGCACACATCATACAAACTGGTGAACGCCCCAGAAACACAGTCACACAATGCACAATAATTTAACATAAATATTTCGCCAAAAAGCAAAAAAAAAAAAGTTTGCTCCGCAATCTGGCCTTACTTGAGTATTAATTGTATGCAGAAGGACACAATGTACACCTCACCGTTCCAGAAGATACTACAGGAGTAGTAGTCATGACATTGAGTGGAGACGTTAATATCTTAGCCATGTAAGCTGATATCCACGTCAGTCACATAATAATAAGCAATAATGAGATGAAGCAAAGAGAGTCGAGAACGTCTCTTGTTTGGCTGGTCTAAGACTAAGAGGGGATGAAAGGGACCTTTCAACTAGAGCAGGCACTAGCCCTGAAGAGTTGAATGCATTGGGATTTCGGAAACCTCCACTGCATTTTGACTGATAAACTTGATGTTGGTACTGATGTCAGAGAAAGAGTATGACACGCACTATTTTCGAGAATCAACTTGGAGGTGGGCTCATAAAAGACATGTTCACTACAATGGCCAGGACAGACTCAAGAGATACAATATCTGATGCTCCGTCGGTTCAGATGGATTGCAGGCAGTATAGGCACGACTACGATCGAGCACAGGTAGGAACTGAACTAGCAGTTGAATCCAATCAGAGCAAGCACGGCACAACAAAAGACGAGCATGACCAGCAGAAACGACGATACAGACCACCAGTTGGCATCCAAAGAATCTGTTGGCTCCATTTCTTGTCGCATCGATCACGGCCAAGGAAATTTCAGGAACCTCTCATACTCACAGGCAGTCACATTGGAACGTATGCGCACACAAATGCTACTGTTCCACTATCAAGATCCATCCGTTTCAAAAACTATCAAGATTCAGGAAGGAGACAACAAGGAGAGGAAGGAAGCAAGGATTGATTTTACCTTGGGAGGGGTGGGCTCGCGGGAAGGACGCGACGGGGATGTCCTCGAAGCATGAGTTGAGCTTCTCGGAGGGCGAGAGCTGCGGCTGCGCAATCTCCCACAGGTCCTCCACCCGGTGCCCGATCGCCGCCTCCGGGCTCCGCGGGCTGTCCGTCTCCATCTATCTCCTCTCTCCTCCAAACTGCCCAACTCCTCACCCTGCTTGTGCTTGGCCACCTCCCCTCCCCACCAACACCTGGATTCCTCCCAACAACTCTCTAGCTTTGCTCTTGTGCTCGCAGTCGCAGGTTGCTGCTGCCTACGCGCGGGAAATCCTGGAGATAAACTCTGAGCTAAGTAAAAGTTGGTGAGTCGGAGGATGCGAATCCGCGGCTACTAATAATGCTGGACTCCGCAGTCACTCAGTGTAGTGTGTCTTTGTTCTTATCGTCTGTGTCACTGTCAACGCGAGAAAGGGGGACGAACTGACGGCTAAGGCACGCGCCCTGACAGGTGGTACCGATCGCAAGAAGGGGCCCGCATGTCACTGGCACCGATAGAGATCCAGCGGGTGCACAAGCTTGTTTTCTGGCGAAGAAGAGTAAAACCGCTGCGGCATCGAGAACCCGGGGTGACGTGGCCAGGCCACTGGTTTCCTCCCTTCCTATCGGTTTCGAGCTGGCTTGGGGAGTAAGTGGGCCCCGTTTTATAAATTTTTAAACATATCTCGAAGGTTCGGATGCGCTACGTCGGGGAACCAGGGCCACCTCTGCCTCCGCGTCTTTCCTCCATCAAGTCTGTATCGTGTCCACGTGCAATGACGATTAGAAGCTCCAGTTTGATTTGCAAACAAGATGGAAATAGTTGCGGCAATGATGTGCCAGTCTTCTCCTCCGATAGTGGATTATGTACACACAGTGGCGGAGCCAGGAATTGAACTGAGGGGATCGAAACAAAGCTCTAAAAAAAATTCATAGAAAAGAGCAAATGTATTCAATAAAAGAGGTCCAAGTAGATTCAATTTGCATATTTCATCAAGTACAACAACAAAATGACTATAAAAAACAAGAACACCAAAATAGAGCTACATTTTGATAAGATAGTATCGTACCATTAAGTTGCCTCCTCGTCGGCATCCATCGAAGGCAGCCGGGGACGAGCCGAGCTGGGGGCAGACGGGCAGGGCCGACCGGCCGAGCAGAGGCCAGGCGATTGGAGTCGGAGATGGGGACGAGCTGAGGTGTTGAGCCGGGGGAGACGACTGGAGACGAAGGCGGCGGCGGCGGGCCAGCGAGGAAAGGCGGTGGTGGGCCGGCGGGGAAAGGCGGCGGGCCGCCGAAACGGCGACGATAGCACCGACCTCCTCGACCTGGTCATGGACGCCGAGGCCCTGGCTGAAGCGGAGAAGGAAGCAGAGGAGGAGCAGGCGGCCCATGCGGCGGTCGACGCCGAGATGGAACAGCTCAGGGTGGCGGCCGCCGCAGCCGCAGAGGACTCCGACTCCGACATATCATGGTCTTCCGATGATCCTGATGCGCCTACCCCGGAGGAGAAGGCGGCGGAGCAGAGGGCTATAGTCGAGTCCTTCGAGATGCTCAAGGACGACGCCGCCAACGCGAGGTTGCGGCAGTGCCTCCTAGAGGACGCGGCAGCGCACCGAGCCCTAGCGGCCGCATGGGAGGCGGCGGAGAAGCAGATGAGGGAGCGACGCAATGACGGGGCCGGCCCGTCAGGCAGCAAGTAGTTTAGGCTTCTAGAACTACTTTGTATAGTTTGAATGTACTAGGTTTCTATGATTTCTATATATGTTGCAAATGTTAAAAAAATGGGTCACCCCGACGAGGCACACCCAGACGCAAACGGACGCGCGAACAAAATATGTCCGCAGAGCGACGCAAACGGACGCTCGCGACCAATTTTAGACGTCCGAAATGCGTCGCCCCGTTGGAGATGCCTTAGGGTCGATTATTTTTCCCAAATTTTTGAGCCGGGTCGACTGACCCTCCTCGACCCGGTGGTGGCTCCGCCGATGTGTACACACGTATGGGTGTATTTTAGAATATCCATTTATTCCTCGAGATTTGTGTTTGTATTGTGAGATGGAAGGATTTCTTTCCCTCTCCTATTTTTATCTAAATCTTGAAGCAAAATAGATAGTGCTAGAAACACCCACACTCATGCGTGTAATTACCAAAGCATTTCTGTTTCTGATATTGCCAGCTTGTTTTAACTAGTGTTATTTTATCGGTCTTACTAACTCTCATGCGAGCGAGATGCGGCTCATATGATTGCATGGTCATTCTTGTTAGCCACTTGAGATTTTTTTCGGTTGTACATGAGGCTGAAAGCTGAGTTGCAATTGAGAAAAGTGCCTCGTACCAATGAATTTTTTCGCGATTCATTTTGCTCAAGTTATAACATGGTTGCAATTCAGAAAAGTATCGCAAACCTTTGAATTCCTTCAGAATTTGTGTTAGTCATGAGTTGTAACTGAGATTTTGTCCTAACCCAAATTTAATCTAGTTCTCGGTTGAATCAGCCACTTTGGTGTTTTTATAGTTCAAAATACTTGATGGGCGTCCATGTACAAAAATAAGAGTGCGAGTACCTTTTTCCGAAGAGGTCAATAAGCATACTTAAGTCAAACAAAAATTAAGCGTAAGTCCTAGGGGTGATGTTGTTTTGCTCTCCACATCGGAGCGAGAAGGTTATTGATGATGACGCATCTAAGAAGCCACTGGTTGGAGCCATAAGACGATGCTGATAGTTGTCTGCGTAATAGATCGATGTCGTAGAGAATAAATGGACAAAAGGGGGTGGACGACCACCCCAGATCCAGCTAGTCAAGTCCAAGGAGACCTGATCTCACTAGCTCCGTGATGAATCCAGAGTTGTTGAATCTCGTCAGTCGGAAAAGAAAGAGTGAATAGCATAAAACCACCACATTGGTGGCCAAATTTACGAAAGACCACCACTTTTGGTTTGCGGGACAAAAAACCACCACATTTGAGTTGGTTTTTTACCGAAAACCCAAATGACGAGTTTGCAGCAAATTGACACTGAATCTGACCATCTGACCCCACCCACTGTGCTGACGTGTCCAAATTTAGACGGAAGGAGAAAACGGCCGTAGCCGGTCGGACGTGGGCCCCTCCGGGCGCGGATGTGTAAAAGAAACGTTACGAGCTCTCCCTCCCGTCACTCTCCCTCAGTCTCCTCTCCAGTCACTCTGCTCCCGCCGCCGCTGCCGCAATTCTTGCCGCCGCCGCCTGTATTTTGCCCGCCGGCCGTCAATGCCCAGTTGGAACGATGGCGAGTCGTCGAGCACGGCTCTTTCCTGGCCAGGGGTAAGTAGCTCTTTCCTCTGCACCTAGGGTTAGGGTTTGGGCAGATTTGGGAATTTTGATTTTTATCAATTTCCTCTCCTTTTCTGGTCGATTTGGTGGAATTGAGAAGGTTTTGTTTGTAATTAGGACTTCACACCTATGGACTACTGCCCAGACAGCTAGGATGAACCAACCTTCACGGGTTTGGCGGCAGGTTGCCCGGAGGTGTGCCGCCTCCACTAGAAGGAGCCGGTGAAGCGTGTCGCTTTTGAAGGAACGAACAGCGGCCGTCGCTTCTACATGTGTTCTATGGAAGGGGTATGTTGTTCACACTTCAAACTCTCTAGCGCGCAGTAGCTCTGTAGCAGTAGCTCTGTTTCTAATTTGGCAATGAGTTGATCGATACAATGACCCAGAGTCAGAGAAGCAATGTTGCTCACAGAAGAATGGCAAGCCATGTTAATTAGATGTAGCTATGCAGTACTAATTGTCCATTTGTGTGAATAATTGCATGTATGCTATGTAGTAGTAAAGAAATAAATAGTTGCATTTCTATGAATAAATGCACTCCAGTGTCTATGAATAGTTGAAATAACAAGCATTAACTCTGAATAAGTCCATTTGTGTGAATAATTCCATGTCTGCTATGTAGTACTGATGAAATAAATAATTTTAAGATGCAGTACATTGAGAATTGTGGCTTCCACTCTTGGCTTGATGATGAGTGGCCACAGCCAATGAAGAACACATTGCTGAAGCTGTGGGGAATGTACCATGACATGCATAATGCACTTCTGGATGAGAAGATTGAGAATGGCAAGATTGTGAAAGATTTGAATGAAGAGAGGATAAAGGTGGAGAAGAAGTATTCCAGCCTGATGGATGATGTTTCCAAGTTTATGAATGATACTCAGAGGCAGGTTATGCAGGCAAACTATGACAAGATAATGAATGGTAGTGATGAGGAAAAGTTGAGGGAGAATAAGACTAAACTTGAAAATGAGCTGATGAAAGCCCATGATGAAGTGGCTAAGCTGGAAGAGGGCAAGATTGCTGATGACAGAAA
This sequence comes from Lolium perenne, assembly GCF_019359855.2. Taxonomy (NCBI): domain Eukaryota; kingdom Viridiplantae; phylum Streptophyta; class Magnoliopsida; order Poales; family Poaceae; genus Lolium; species Lolium perenne. The sequence continues at coordinate 198,370,222 of NC_067245.2, forward strand.
GATGAAGCTGATGGAGGAAGAAACTTTGTTGCTGAAGGAAGAGAAGAAGAAGCTAGAGTATCAGCTATTTGATTTGTTTAAGTTGAGCAGTGCTAGGAATGACAAGTTGGTCAAGATCAAGCACATATGTGAGCAGTAAGATGTGACAGTGATGTAGTACTGTCTACCCATAAGTATCTGTAGCCCTATGAACTGTTAGTGCTGCAGTATTGAACTCCATGTAGCCCTATTATGAATAGTTAGTATTGTTCCATTGAACTCTATGTACCCCTGTTGTTATGTTGAATCTTGTGTTGGTTTATAACTCTGTGTGTGTTTAACTTTAAATTTTAGAAGCCTCGATGGTTTTCCGAGGGTTATCGACTATTTTAGCTCATATAGATCATGTATGTGGTTTTAAGAAGCCTCAATGGTTTTCCGAGGGTTATCGGCTATTTTAGCTCATATAGATCATGTATGATGTTTTAAGAAGCCTCGATGGTTTTCCGAGGGTTATTGACTATTTTAGCCCATATAGATCATGTATGTGCTTTTAAGAAGCCTCGATGGTTTTCCGAGGGTCATCGACTATTTTAGGTCATACAGATCATGTATGTGCTTTTAAGAAGCCTCGAGGGTTTTCCGAGGGTTATCGACTATTTTAGCTAATATAGATCATGTATGATGTTTTAAGAAGCCTCGATGGTTTTTCGAGGGTTATCGACTATTTTAGCCCATATAGATCATGTATGATGTTTTAAGAAGCCTCGATGGTTTTCCGAGGGTTATCGACTATTTTAGGTCATATAGATCATGTATGTGCTTTTAAGAAGCCTCGAGGGTTTTCCGAGAGTTGTCGACCATTTTGGATCATCGAGAGGCTCTATGGTTATGTAAAGCCCTCGAGGGTTTTCCGAGAGTTGTCGACCATTTTGGATCATCGAGAGGCTCTATGGTTATGTAAAACCCTCGAGGGTTTTCCGAGAGTTGTCGACCATTTTGGATCATCGAGAGGCTCTATGGTTATGTAAAACCCTCGAGGGTTTTGCGAGAGTTGTCGACCATTTTGGATCATGGAGAGGCTCTATGGTTATGTAAAACCCTCGAGGGTTTTGCGAGAGTTGTCGACCATTTTGGATCATCGAGAGGCTCTATGGTTATGTAAAACCCTCGAGAGGCTCTATGGTTATGTAAATAACAACAACAACTACCAACATAGTCTGAAACTTAATCTTAAGAGCATCAATTGCAACATTTTGAAACAACATACATGATCAGCAAGATAGTTTGGACCATCATTTTAGACATAGTCTTAACAGGTGCACACATATATAGTTTCACCCATACAGTACAACATAGTCTCAAATTTGAAATGACAACATAGTTTGGACCAATGCACTGACAACAGAGTCTTAAACATGCTTAAACATCAGGTTATGCATCAGGAGCAGGGGTAGGTGGATCCTGGCGATATGTAAACTTTCCAGCAGTCAGATAGCCCTTCATCCTACCTGTCAGAAGTCTCTTCCTTCCACTAACCCTCCTTGGGACATCAGGAGCAGAAGCAGTGCTTGTTCTTGTGCAGAAAATCTTGGACCCTGCTGGTCTTTGCTCGCCTCTTGAGGCTGTGGTCTTTCTTTCTGCCTCTTGGAGCTATTTGGTGCTTTGCTCTTGCTTTGTTGGAGGTGCTGGTGGAGGTGCCTCATCACTTTGCCTTGTACTCTATAAACATTCAAATTAAGTGAATATTGTTCAAAAGCAAGTAGTGTACATGGCTTAAACATACAATTTTTTTTACCTGGTGCTTATTGTTCCTAACTTGCAGCTGTGGCTTCAGAGGTGCCTGGCAACTAGTGTACCTATGGCCAACAACCTTGCAGTTGCTGCAAGTAATACTAGCCATCCTAGAAGTGTCTCTTGGTGCTGGAACTTCAAATTATCCCTTTCTTCTTTTAACTTGTTTTCTTCCTGGCTTCTTTCTGAAAACAGGTGTGTCTATGTCATCAGTCTATGTCTTTTTCCAATCATCTGGACCAGGCACAGGGTACACAACATGTTTGTAGGCTTCTTTGTACAGTGGCTTCTTGAAGAACTCATGTACATAGTCCTCTGGATGCTGTCTCACTTTCATAATTGCAGCAACTGCATGACTACAAGGTACTCCAGTGATATCCCATTTCCTACAGGTGCAAGTGTGGTTCTTTAGGTTGACTGCACAATTTCTTTTGCTGTTGCTAACCTGCCACAGGTCAACATCACAATTCTTTGCAGTGCATTCCCTTGACCACCTCTTTGCTTCTTCCAACTTCTCAGTATAGTGTGGAGTGATCTCCCATCTGGTTCTCTCTGTCTTCTCTCTTGTCCCACTGTTCTTTACCATGACTTTATTCCTTAGCCCTTCTAGCATTGTTCTGATAGGCTTGTTCCTCACATCCAGGATCATTTTGTTGAACACTTCTGAAATATTGTTCACAACAAGATCTGTTTTGCAGTTTGTATCAAAAGCATGCCTGGCCCATGTCTCTACAGGAATCTGCATGAGCCAATTATAAGCCTCCTCACAATCTGCCTTCATAGCATCCATTGCTCTGTCAAATTCTGGTTTTGTGTAACAATAACTAGCTGCATCCATGTGCTTCTTCAGTTCTGGCCCTCTGAATCCAGCAGATTGGAAGTTGGCATAAATATGCCTCAAACAGAACCTATGAGGAGAATGTGGGAACACTTGTGATACAGCTTTGAGAAGTCCCTGCAAACATGAACAAAACAATTGTTACTGTTCTTTTCCTTTTAAAGCAAAGAGAAATGAACTGTAATAGACAAAATATATGTTACTGCACTAACCTTTTGCCTATCAGAAATAATTGTGTACATTCCAAATTTTCCAGACTCCCCAATACAATACCTAAGCTGAGTCAGAAACCATAACCAACTGGCAGTGTCTTCCTTGTCCACCACACCAAATGCAATAGGGAAAATGTTATTGTTCCCATCTCTACCTGTTGCAGCAAGTATTTGTTGGCCAGTGCTCAATTTAATGAAGCATCCATCTACCCCTGTGTCATTGTGTGGGTAAGATAACAAAGAAAAGTTTCTGCTAGGAAAAAAGTAATGCATTTACAAGAATAATTACCTATGAAGGGCCTGCAGCCATTAAGAAAGCCTTCCTTTGATGCATTCAGACAGTAAAATAACCCATGAAACCTTGGGTTTGTACTAGGATGCTCCACTAAATGCTTTGTTGTCACAATACACCTGCTGCCAGGATTAGTGTCAAGGACAGCCTGAAGATAGTCCCTCAACCTTGTGTATTGTGCCTTCTGGTCACCCATAACAACAGCAAATGCCTTCTTTCTTGCTCTGTAAGCTTTGCTCTTGGGAACTGGTACACCCCACTTCTGCTTTGCATTGTCAATGAGTGTGTCAACAGTTGTGTTTGGATCAATTCTAACAGCCTGCTCAGACTGTTTGGCTAGCCAATCAATAGTTACCTTTGTGTGCTGTCCAGAGGCAATACAAGTGTGAACCCCTAGAATTTTCCTTATGCAAAAAGTCTTCTCATGTGCAATCTTTGAGGCACTGATGTAGAAGGGACAACCATTATCTGCTCTAGGACAAAGAACTATGATTCTATCACTGTCATTCCTCCAGTACTGAAAGTTCCTAAGCTGAGCTATGTGGTATGTCCTTAGAGCCCTCCTAGACTGGTATACATCAGTGAAACAAAGATTCATACCTATCTGTTCATGTGGGTTTGCCCTGGTTTCATCATACCAAACTCTTTTCTTCATTTTCTTCAGTCTCCTCTTCCTTCCACTGGCAGGTACAAATTTTGACACAAACCCTTCATCATCACTGTCTGCAACCTCATCAGGGCTACTTTCTTCATCAGATGTAGGCATGAAATAATTTACTTCTTCAAATTTAACCACCTCATGATGTGAGCTACTAGTAGGACCACACTTTGCTGCCTTGTTCTTTAGTGGGATGATTTTCTCTGTAATTTCCTCAACCTCTGAATCTTCCTCTAGTTCAAATATCTCTTCAACATCAGTGTCACCTTCAAAATGAAGAAATGGGTCAGCCTTCTGTTCTTTCATGCCTCTTCTTCCTAAGCTCCCTCATTAGCTCCAAATCTGCTTCAATAGCTGCCTCCCTCTCAGCTGCTGCTAGTTCAGGTCTGTACTCACCATCATAGTACATGTACTCAGCCTCATATTCACCAACCTCATTATCATTTACCTCCTTATCACTGTCATATCCATCTTCCAAGTCTTCATCTTGATCTGATTCAGCAACCTCTTTCCCCTTCCCTTTATTCATGGTGCTGCTGTGTTGTGTGCCAATGTACACAACATCACTGTAGTCTATTGCCACTGGATACACCTCCTCCATTTCATTTGCCATGAAATTGACCCCTGACTTGTTATCTGACAACACAACAGGGACATCAACTACATTTGTAGCTTCAACATCTTCTCTGTTCAAACCAATTGGCCATTCTGCTTTGTCCTTCACCATTGTTATATTGAGTACCTTCTCACTGTCATAAAGCTCAAGCATTTCATGTACCTTTGCCATGCTATCAACTACCTCCATTCCTTCCTTCCCTTTGCCTCTTTCTTTAACATAGTACATGTAGTCTCTGATGCCATAGCCACGTTGTTCTACCAGAGCTAGCAAATTCAATACAGTGATGTCTGAACTGCTAATAGTCCTCTCTAAATTATCTTCACCACTAAAATGAAATCTAATCTCCCAGATATCATCATCCAAACTGCAAATAGTTGTTCACATTATCAAGACAGAGATGAGAACTGAGCTTACTCGACGCCTATCATGCCTAGTGCAAAGAATCTACAGCACACACTACTCTACAACACCGGTGGCAGGGGAGGGGAGAGAGGAGTGAGCTTACTCGACACCGCCGCCGAAACTTGACGCCCACCGGTGGCTGGTCTTGCAGGGTGAAGCGACCACGGCTCTCGCAAAAGCGGTGGCTGCTTTCTGCTCCGGCGACGACTGCCCCACCGCCGCCACGTCCTCGCGTGCGACGCCACAGCCGCCTACGCCTGCGCCAGCACCGCCGGCTCCGCCTCCGACTGCGCTGCCACCGCCGCCAGTGGCGGCGCTGCCGCGCCACCGCCGCTTACGCTGCGCCAGCACCGCCGACTCCGCCTCCGACTGCGCCGCCACCGCCGCCTGCGGCGGCGCTGCCGCCACCGCCGCCATCCTCCGAGTCAGCAGTGAACGCCGCCATCCGTGTTCGAAAGGAGAGACAGAGGAACGACTGACCGTCCCAACCGTCCCAACCCTAACCCTATATGGGCGCGCGGAGGGGCCCACGTCCGACGGGCGACGGCCGTTTTCTCCTTCCGTCAAAATTTGGACACGTCAGCAGAGTGGGTGGGGTCAGATGGTCAGATTAGTGTCAATTTGCTGCAAACTCGTCATTTGGGTGTTCGGCAAAAAACCAACTCAAATGTGGTGGTTTTTTGTCCCGCAAACCAAAAGTGGTGGTCTTTCGTAAATTTGGCCACCAATGTGTTTGTTTTATGCTATTCACTCGAAAAGAAACCATGAAACCAAGACACAAAGACTACCTGCATAACATGAAGAGGAACCGTATCCACCGCTTCACAAGAGCATCAACCAGAAGATTTCTTAAGTAGCACATTTGCTTCTAACGTGATGATCATGCATGATTCACAATAAAATAGCTTAGTTGTATTGGTTAGTCAGAGTACCGAAGTCCTTGGATCTCCACCTCAAGACCTGCGGTTAGGACATCTCCAACGAGCAGACACCGAAAATGTCCGCGTGTGTCCATTTGCGTCGGTTTAAATGGTTGAAATCGATCGCGCGTCCGTTTGCGTCAGGGGTGGCTCCAGCGGCAAGATGCATTTATTTTCGATTTTGCATTTTTTAAACATGAAAACATAATTTACGTAGTAAAAGGAAGGAAAATAAAAACCGTAAAACGCCTGCTCCTACTGGTTCTCGTTGTCTCTGTCGATCACGACGAGCTCCGATACCACCCACGACCAGTTGGGAAGCGGCGAAACATACGCCGGTGCCGCAGGCGGTGGTGGAGCTGGAGCAACCCAGGCCAGTGGTGGTGGGTGAGGTGGAGCAGCCCACTCCGACGGAGTAGGTTGAGCAGCCCACGCCGGTGGTGGAGGTGGAGACCCCCACGGGTTGTACGATGGAGGTGGAGGCGGCGGTTGCACCGGTTGCGTGACCGAGTCCTGGAGCGCCAGTCGTAGGGTCTGTTCCTCCGTGAGGCCCGGCGGCATGATGCGAAAGCACTAACCACGGAAGAGATGGCCGCGAAAGCGATGCCCACGATACAGGCTCGTTGCTAGGCGGGCCCGATGGAAAAGCGAGCGGTCACTTGGAGCATCTGCGCAGCGTTCGCCACGACGCATCCGAGGCGCAAATATGCACCCGGTCACTGCGTCGCCCTGCTGGAGCGTGTTCCAGTCCGTATTTTCGGCCCAGGCTCGTCCGTTGGTGATGCCCTTAGAGACATACTATTAGCAATGAAGATTATCACAGTTGCATGAAATACGGTCTAGATCCAGAAATGGAAAACACTTTGTACTAGACGACTAATCACGCGTGGCAATGGGTCGTTGCAACTTGCAAGTGTGTCCTAGCTTGATCACATGGCCAAATTACCTTTTGAAGCCCAACTAGCTTGTTTCATGTTATTTCCAACATGGGCCAGCCTGGCATGTATATTCGCTTTTTTTTTTTCCTTTACGTGTAGGTTTTGTTGTGAAAGCAAATGCAAGATCTTGCGATGTCAAGTTGTGATTTTCTCACTTTTCATAATGCAAAACTGATTTTAAAATGTAACATACTTATACAGATTTTTGATTCGAAAGCACACACGAGATGTCGCAAGGTTGTCTGGGTGTTTGCTACTAGTTTGGCGTTTTCTCCTATTATTCGATGATATTACGTTCTTTTGAAAATGCTACAAACACATGCCTTTTCTACTGTAATTGTTTTTTTTTTTGCTGAAATAGATGGGGAATTTTGGTGCCAATAAACCTTGAGCAATTTGTGTTTATTTTTGTTCCTACAAAACATGGTTTTTATCGTAATAATTTATAAAATGAAGGAATAGAAAATCCCTCTGGACGATGGTTGCGGCATCTGCCCTACACTTGAGTTTGGACCCTAGCAACGTGGATCACCTTGTCTCCTTGGCCACCTCTATACTCACCATGCCTTCCTCCGTCCCAAAGGAGGTGGCGTATTAGACTCAAATAAAAAGTCAATATTCTCAAAGTTTGACCAAGAATATGTACAAAAATATGAAGGTATATAACACCAAATCGATATCTATAGACTCATCATATGATATATTTTCATAATATACTTACGTAATATTATATTTGTTCATTTTTTTAAATATATTTGGTTAATGTTAGAAAACATTGACTTGCTGACTAAGTTTATACGCCACCTATTTAGAGTTGGAAGGAGCAACTTATATTTTATTGATCAAATTATTATTAGTCAAATTTTTGGTAGTGGTCTTATAAAACCGAAGGGAGTATAGAACCGCGGTTTGACAGGCTGCAGTTTAACCATGAAAATTCTCGCACTTCTTTTCTTTACAGAAGTAGCCCACTGTTATGATAAAATGATGATTGCAGTTGCTTCTTACACTAATATCTAGAAGCCTACTATTGTCTCTGTCTGTAAATAGACGTCTAAGATTTATTTAAATTAGATGTTTCTAATCGCGACTAGGGTTCCGCCCCACGCCGCCGCCGCCGCCAGGCCTTCCCCCTGCCGCCGTCTCCGAAAGGTGACAAACATCTGAAAGGCTCCCGCGGCTAGGGTTCCGCCCCGCGCCGCCGCCACCGCCAGGCCTTCCCCGCCGTCATCCCCGACTCCCCCATCTCCTCCGGCCCTCGCTGTCGCTCCCCGCGGGCGGCAGGAGGGAGCTCAGACCCTAGCCTTCTTCGACCCCCTCCTCCGGCCTCCCCATCCGCCGCCGCCGGCGCAGGCCGTCCGGGCAAAGCCCCGTGCGGTGTCGGCGGCGGCGGAGCTTTCTCTACCCGGGCGTTTGGAGGTAGGGCGCGGGGCCTTCTCCTCCGGCGACGGTGCTCCTCGGCTTGGAAGGTTCCGTGGCGGCGCGGGTCTTCGGGCAACGCGACGGCAGGCGGCAGACTAGCGATGGCGCGGCTGCTTGGCAGCGGGGCGGCGAGGTGGCGCGCGGCGGGGCTCTCTCGGCCCAGAGCAGGGCCCCCGGGGCCCATCTGGGGCTAGGCGGGCCTGGCTCGGGCGCCACCGGACTGCTTCTAGCGGGCAGGAGAGGTGGCCGGAGCTGAGGTGGGTGAGGTGGAGGCGCGCGTCCAGCAACATCCCGACGAGGGCTTCACGAGGATGGACTAGGTGGGTCTGGGCTCTGCCGGGCCAGGAGGGCCTGGTATGCCCCTTGTCGGCATGTCCGGATGGGTACCGCCATTGGCGGTGGCGGCGGTTCCCTCCCGCGTGTCCACTACTTCATTGCTCCTCGGCTTCGAGGTCCTCCTTTGGTTCGCTGGCCTCGATTCGTTGGCCGCGGTAAGGCGGCGATGGTGGTTCTATAGTCGTGGTGGCGCATGTTGGTGGGCGGTGAGTTTGGTGGAGCACATTGGAGCGTCCGGGGCGAGGGTGCGAGGGTCGGGAGAAATCTCTGTCGGGTTGGCCGACACCAACGCGGTGACGCTCGCGGGTGCCACCTTTCCTTCCTGAAGGGCGTTGGGTGAAGCCCTCCTTCCTTGCCCTTGTGCGTACCGGGGGAAACCCTAGGACCAGTCCGGGTAGCAGCATCGTCGTCGTCGCATGCCTTCTTGAAGGTGCTACTTGGTACGTGGCGTTTCAGAGTGCTAGGATCGTGGTGGTAATTCTCCGGTGGGCGCAACGGCTACGGAACACCTTCGTTTTCGTCGATCCGACCTTTTCAGCTTTCTTTCTCTTTCTCTTTTGTTTCTTTCCTGTTTTCTCTTGGACGTGATTGTGCTGATGCCCCAGCAGTTGTACCGTGTGGTTGCTATATTAATATAGCGGGACGAAAGCCTATTTCGAGGAGGATGTTTCTAATCGCTATTTAGTGACTAGATACATTTAGATTTAGACAAACTTCAACCGTCTGGACGGAGGGAGTAGTATTAATACAACACATTTATCCAAGACTAGGACAAAACCCGTGCGTTGCTACGGCATCACATTAAATAAAATGAATGACCTTACATATCTATAAATCAGAATGACATGGAGTTGTTTATTGACATATCTTTTATACCATGCAATAGCGTAAATCACAAAAACATAAATGTCAAAATGTGTAACAGTGAAAATCACATGACATCAATTTAATGATGTCCGAACAACACATTTCAGGCCTATCTTTGACAAATACTTACAAAACAACAAGACTTATTTGCTGACGCACACATCCACACGAACTTCCCTGGAAGGTCCAATCTGCTCAGGCTGGTGCAGTTTCTTCATTCCTGCATATGGTGCAATCTCTCAGTTATTGGACATAAGGAGACTGGACATACATTATTCCACCGATGGAAAATAAAAGTGCATATTAAAAGGTTGTTCCGAGCACCTTACCTCTCTGGAACTGGTCCACGCGAATGATATGATTCAAATAAACTTATCCTTGATCAAGCAGGAATCATTCCTAACTTTCTACTGTGTGTAAGTTAAATTTTAGCTTTTTCAATCAACACCTTATGCGTATCCTAGCAATGGTGTGATTTCACAACCATAACTGCAACCATGGTTTAAGACATCAGCTGACAGAGTATCAGAAAAATACAACAGAATATACAGCTAACCAGCTAGGGTGGAGCACAGATGAACAGCGTTCGGCCGGTCGACGTTCCGACAAATAAAGTCAGCGTCCTCAGGTGGAGGATGGCCAGTCGGCGTATGGGCGAATAAATTCGGCGTCCAAAAAGGTAAGTCAGCGTCCTCAGGTGGAGATGTGGCGGTAGCGTCGGAGGACGACGGGAAGGACATATCTATGGTGCCAGCCTGATCCATCAGCTGATAAAATTGGAGTATTTGAGAAGAGGCTTCACCAAATCAGCAAAACTACCAGGCTGTACGACGTGCACATGTACAGGTGAGGCAGTTGCCAGTTGCAAGGGAACACAGATTCTTGCTTTCGTGAGCATAGCTCTGCTCAGATGATCGATGGGTAAGTCTTTCATGCGTGCCCGCTCGTACCTCCTGGCTGCTGCTTGAGGAGCACCGGATAGAGTAGGTTGTTCGGCAATCGGCACCAAGCGGCCGCCGCGCTCTGGAGACTGTTCTGGAGGTCACCCGATCTGGCGGATATCATCCTCCTGTTCCTGCTGCTCCCGACTCTCGTGCCTGCGTTCTTCTCGAATCTGGGGGATCTGGAATCGGCGTGAAGAGAACATGCTGGTGGCTTTCGCGGCGGCTAGGATGCGAATTAGGGTGGACCGACGGTTGGGTGCCTTTTTTATATGGTATACTGTAGGAAGGTACCGTGCAGGTACACCAGTTCTACTGGGCTGCATGTCTCAAAAAAAAAAGTTCTACCGGGCTGCAGTTTGGCTGGGCTGGGCCTATACAGACGTGTCTACGAAAGGAACTAAACAACACGAACGAACCGTTCTTTGATCGTAGTTGGTCTCAGCGGTGGCAGCGCTCGTAATTATAACGAAAAACAGGGGTAACTCGAAAACGGACGAAAAAATTGGGGAGAAACCTTCCTTCCTTTATTAGTAGGTACTAGCACAAATACCCGTGCGTTGCTACGGATTGACTACACCCACAAGAAGAAAACAACGTTGATCAACTCCCATCATCCTTCCACCACCGTGAGCATTTATATTTCTCTGCTCGGTGGCACCATCTGACACTCAGGCGTCGCCTAGGTCAAGACCCATCGGACTGCACCATCCGGTACATCATTAGAAATTTATTTGAATAAATAATGGTACCATAACTAACTTTAGAAGTCTCATAACAATTTCATCAATTTTATAATTATCACGTCATATTGATTTTTTTTTGTATACATTTACAGAGTAAAATTTGCACAACTATTTGTTACTCCCTCCGATCCAACAACATCTAAAACAGCAGCTTGCAAAGTTTAGCCTGATGCATAAATAAGTCGATGATAGATTGCAAATTTTCCGCGTTGGCTTTTCCCTAGCAAATTAAAGGTTGCCTAGCTATCTATTGCAATGAATTAGCTCTTCAATTTCCCTAATAACCAAAAAAGCCAGCGCGGCCGTCCAGATCTCTTTAATTTTCCCCATTTGCTCTTATCACGAGCTGACCCAGCAAAGCTCCCCGGCCCGCCCTGGCTCCGCGATCCCGCGCCACCGGAGCGGTGCGCTGCCGGGCGCGGGCGGCTCCTGCTCCGGCTCTGATCCCGGCCGGCCGCTCGCAACGCCGTGCTGGCCTTCTTCCTCTGAACCGGCCAAAGGCAAGGGCCGAGGCCTCAGGCCACGGACACCCAATTCACCCTGTGGTCAACGCACCCGGCACGTCGCCCTCCTCCCTCTGGGCTCTGGGATCCCAGCCGATCTCTGGCTTTCGCTTGGTGAGTCTCTCAGAGCAGTTTCCCACCCTCTTCTCCTTCCAGGATCCTTCTTCTCTCGCGTCAGTTCCGCACCTTCTTCTCCTTTCACGATCTGGAAGCTTGCCGGGCAATGCCGTCCTTCAGTTGTGATGCAGGCAACAGATTTCAGACCAATCCAACAATGATGCTAGGAGTACTTTTTTTGATTCACCTTGCTGATATTTCAAGCAAATTCGAACGTCTATAAACAGGTCGGAATCATTGTGAGGGAGCGATGTGGGACTATTCAATCCCCGATCGATGGTTGCCTGCAAATACTTTTAAGAATTTATGCTAGCGACGGTGCTGGTGATTGGGCCGTTTGATCGGTTCCTGGCCCAGAGCGATCGCTCAGGACGAAGCCCACGCCAACGAAGTGATTGCCCAGCTCGCGCCAACGTTCGGCCGACCAGCGACGAGAATTTGGGAAAACGTTTCACGTTCAGCGGTGGCAACATAAGTAATTTTGACTGATAAATGGGAGTAATAATAAAACGGACGAAATTTTGGGGAGAAACCTTACTTCCTTTATTAGTAGGTATAGATAGATATAGAAACATTGTCAGAAACAACGATACGGACGCAATTGGCATCCAAAGAAGAACAGTACATATAGAATACTAGAGATTAATTTACCTTGTGATGTGTGGGGGTACGCGGGAAGGATGCGACCGGGACCCCACCGGGATGTCGTCAAAGAACGAGTAGCTTCCCCGGTCGGAATCGCCCTCGATCCAACAACAAAAGCTTAATTTGTAATCAGATTGGAGTCCAACTCGGACTGAACTGTGCCGTGCGTCAATAGGACAGCTCATAAATATTTCCCCCCGGTCTGCCGCTTGCTCTCCTTCACGCTGGATGATGGGAGAGTCGCAGCGCCTAGGTCATTTTGTAGGAACCGATCTCCTCCGCAGATCGTCGGTGACCGTCCACCGCCGACTTGATCACGTGAACGCGCAGTACCGGCATCCGCCGCTACTGAGCTACAAGTTCTCTTGGAAGCACCTCCAGGACCCGGCCGATTTCGGGCGTCTCGAAGAATTCAACGAAGCCGTCAGAAGGTTAGAGTCGGATCATCGCATGGATAACCCTGCGGCGGCGTCCCACGGCGTCGAGAGGAAGAGGAAGGCCGGTGAAATCTGCCAGGAGGTTGAGGTTGCTGCGGTGGCGCTGGAGAGCGTGGGGCAGGTTGCTTCCGTGGTTGTTATCGCGGCGGCGGCGCAGTCGGAGATCGGCGGCGGCATGGAGAAGAAGCTAAGGCGCCCTGCCGACTCCGGGCGTCTCGGAGAACTCGAAGAAGCGGATCACCACATGGATGTTTCTGCGGCGTCCCACGGCGTTGAGCGGAAGAGGAAGGCCGGTGAAATCTGCCAGGAGGTTGAGGTTCCCGCGGTGGCGCCGGAGAGCGTCGGGCAGGCTGCTTCCGTGGTTCTTGTCGCGGCGCAGTCGGAGATCGTCGTCAAAGCCGATGGCGGTGGCGGCGGCCAGGAGAAGAAGAAGGCGAGGTTTCGCCGCGTGACCTTCGTGTGCGGGAAGGACCGCGATGCAGAAAACGGACGAGACCGCCGCTGCACGGCGTCGCCCGAGAAGACGGGTGGTGTTGACGTGGCCGCTCCCGCGCTTGCAAGGGTTTCGGACGACGGCATTCGGGCGCCGGCCATCTCGGCACCGGCGGATGTCGTCTTCGGCGATGGCGAGCATACTACTGATCCGGTCAGCGGCGAGCATCACCAGGTGCCCGCGGGGATTTCGAATGATGATGATAGTCGGTTGCCGTCCATATCGGCAACGCCGGATCTCGTCTTGGGCGACGGCGACCAGACTGAGCTGGCTGGCGGAGAGCATCACCAGGGATCAGCGTCGGCAAGCAGCGAAGTCTGCGCCGGAGATCAAGAAGCCGGTCCAAGTTCCTCTTCGGAATCTTCACCACGCATCAAGGCGGCCGAGGCCTTGGAACAACCGCACGTTGCCGCCGATGACACGAGAACGGAAGGCAACCAGCGCAGTCCATCAGAAGCGTATCTCCATGTTTCCGTACCAGCAAGCGTGGACGTGGCCGAAGCCCGCGACCAAGATTCATGCCCGAGTTCACCGAATCCTTCCGACGACGACGGCGTTTCTGAGGATGACACTACAGTGGGCGGCGGCATCGACCCGTACCGTCTCGGACAAAGGATAGCGATGGAGATGGATGAGGATGCCATAAGGTTGGAGGTGGCGAGGCAGTTCGGCGCGGATCGGCAGCGGCGGGCTGCGAGGCGGCGGCCGGTGGCGGCGCCGGCGCCGCCGCCCGTTCGCTTCTCACTCCGGCTGTCTGACGATGAGATAATGGAGGACATTGCTGCCGTCTCCCCTGAGAACATCCAACAGGACACGCCGACGGGGCACGGTAACAGAAAAGGTCGTCGAGGAGGCAGATGATGGTATGTAATGCCCATTGCCAAAGAACGAAGCACACGAGCGCGGCTCGAAGACAATGTTGTAAAAAGACCAACGCCTCTAGATCACGCCGGCAACACTATCGATCATTCTGTATGATGGTCAGGAATCTTGAGGATACTATGGAGCAGATTCAGAAGCTTCGCACAAGTCATACCTTCGCCTTCGCACCAAGGGAAGAGACCGGGATGATGAACATGAACCTTGAGTACAGTACTATGCTTGCAAAAAGAGAGGGAGAAGGCCATGTGTTGCGCCATCTCGAATAGAAGTATAGAAGCTATGTTCGTTCCTTCAATTTATTTTGTAATATGACCGATGAAAATTCGGTTTGTTACAGCAAGCCTTGCCTCAATCTTAAGTACACACACAGTAGTTAGCATAGCTGTTGAGTGGTTGTTTTACATTTCAGCTTTTCCCTACTAAAGAAAGAGAAATTATCGCACTTTTTGCCGTGACATATATACAAGCATGATGCAAAGAAGCAAACAGATGCCTTTGAGACTATCGGCTAATCAAAATCATTGAATATATGTGGTGGGATATAATTTTTCAATCGACTTAGTTTTACCATTTAACCAATCAAATATGGTTTTTTAAACAATATCTTATTCTTCGCTCACAGTTACTATTTTTGTGAGGTTTAGTTGAGTGAGCTAAACCTACTGATCGTTGAACACAAACTTTGTCATTGTCTCTACGCTTGTGGGTCACAAGACCAAAGGCTGGTCGAGATATGATCCTACAGTGGACCACAACTTTCGAGGCTTCAAATTTGACGGCCAAACAAGTGTTTTATTTTTTTTTATTTTTTCTTAAATTTGAAAGCTGTTAACAAATTTATAGTTACTCATATGTTTTATAAAATACTAGCACAAATATCCGTGCGTTTTCTATGGAAATAAAATTGAGGAGTTTATTTCGGCAAAAATGGATGTGCACTGCTACTATTTAATTTTTATTAACTATAGCTCGGTTTGGGAGCTCAGTATATTTGAAGTATTTTGGAAATACTTCAGTTTCAGAAATAACAAAGTATATAACACTTCAAAGCGTTTGGGTCCAATAAATATGGTGGTTTTAGAAACCGAAGTATCTCTAAAACTTCTGTTTTTTTACATATTATAATTTGCAAACTTCAGCCCGGACCTCTTTTTTTCCTAAACAGAGAAAACGTATCTACTTTGTCTTCTCCTCCAGCGCCTGCGGCCATTGCCAAGCTATCCACTGCCGGGTAAATCTAAAGGTATAATAGATGCCACCCCATGGGGGTTTCACAGCGCTTTGAGCTTCTCAGCCATCAGATCTCTCCTCAGAATCATTCCTGACCGTTCATTTTTCTTACCGCATGGTATAAAAAAACACTCCAGAGTGAAAACCCTAGCCGCCAATCCGTCCTTGCTGAACTCTCCACTGTCGGGTAGATGCGCTTGATCAGGTCGATGCGGCAGACGATTGAAACACGCGCTACTGAAACTTGGAACAGCCAGACTGTCGGACAGAGGTAGAGAAGTAATCGATGGGCTTCAGAGGTAGTACCAAAACGGTCAATTCAGGGAGACTGCATCAAGCTTTGGTTAGCAATCTAAGCGGTGCTACTCTGACTAAAGCTTATCACACTGATAGTGGAAGCAGAACATTACAAAGGATGATCTATAGGCGTCACTACAGGAATGACGCAAGACCCTCCGCATAGCCATGTGGACCGTCAGCGTAGACACGGCCCTCGACGTAGCCCGTATACGCCGACGTCCAGGATGGGCCCTCGGCACAGGCCACGCCGTCCGTTAACTTCAAATATGTTTTTTTTTAAATTATTTTTTTAATCTCTCACATGGATCATTTTAACTCTAACTACACTCAATCTTAGGTCAAATTACACTTACGGTCAAACTTTTCAATTTAGTCACCCATCTTCACACTACTCCGTTCTTTTCGGTTGAGCTTCCATGAAAGAAACGAAACATTGTTGATAATACTATCATATCAATCATATTAATCCTTAGACCGTGATATCACAACTCTTTATTATTTTGAATATTAAACAATTATTTAGATAAACATCAATGGTTAAGTGATAATAATCTTTATATGGAATGCATTTATTAATTTTAATTTTTTCTAACTAATAAAAATATACAAAATCCTGAATTTATAGCAAAAATTAAAATATTCCTGCTTTCATATTTCCATTTGAAGTTTTAAGAATCTGAAAAAAAGCCAGAATCTCAAAGAGCAGGGTACTCACTCCTCTCACGATTTATGTTAGGCACATTGAGAAAACTTTCACTACGATTTAGATGTTTGCTTCATCGTCATTTCTAATTTTTTTTACTTCAAACTGAATCAAATTCTACAGTTTCAGATTTAACTTATAGATAGGCCCAATCTCATTTAGCATGCGCCGTTTCAAGTGGCCACGAGCGCTGAAACATTAGTTTTTCATTATGAGTAGCAATCTGTGTACAAAATCCAGTGTCACAAAGCCTCACAGATATCTGTTTATTGCCTTATTGGTGATTATCAAATGAATGGATGGTATGCACGCTATAACCCTGAATGATGTGTTGTTTTGAACTTACTTCGAATACCTTCCGGAACAAGTATAAACACGCTTGGCCTTATAATTGCTTTTTCATGGTTAACTTTCACATCCATTTTTTCCCCTAAAAAAAAAGCTTTCACATCCATTTTGATTATCAGCGCACTGGAGCTCGCTGTAATTCATAGCTGCACACAAAAAAGTACCCACCAGAGTGAATGCCGACATAACCCTTTAATTCTTCCGAAGATGTCTACTCCTCAAAGGTGAGTATCATATCAAGCACAACATCCCGACGTTATGCTGCCACATCTGCGGTGCAAGCATCACCGAGATGTTCCTCTTCAACATTTGCAACCCAGTGTTCATATTGTCCAGCTTATACCTGGATGGGTCACCAAAAATGTATACAGAGCAGGATAACGCATTGACAAGCCACGACGCGCTAGATAAATCTAGAGAGAAAATATCCGGTTTTATCTCAAAATTGTAACATCAATTCTGAGGTGGTGTCGTTGTAGATGCTTCTATAGGGGTGCCGAAGTCGTAGACGTTGGGCCCGAGAGCTTCACCTTTGAGTCGGTCCCCTAGGACTGGACGTCTAGCGTTGCACGACACCACGTGAGCCTCCATCGCTCTATGCTCCGGAGTATATCATTGATGTCAGCTCCTGCCTAGCATCTTCACTCTTAAGTCCTCCAGCAAGATGATAAATTGTCAAAAGTAATTTAGAGACTAATAATATGAGGTGTTTGTGGTACCCTCAAATAAAAAATAACCCTTCATTTTCGTTCATCCAAAGGCCTATAACAATTTACACTGGTCTAAAAAAGGTGACCAGTAAGATTCATACTGATTACTGGTGCCAATATCCGCATCGTACGAAAAAAGGCTGTAGTTGGGCTTGGCCCAATAGCGTCCAACTCGTTCTACCTCTGTATTATTGTTCAGAAAAGAGAAAAATTGTTAAACCTAAAGTTCACCAGCCTTGGACCATTTCCCCAAGTTGGTTGTTCATTGGTAAAATATCAAAAATGATACACTTACGGGAAGAAAGTTACGGGACAAGATCTATGGGATTACGGGCATGCACCTGGGTGGTTCGAATTTGTTTGCTCTCCTTAATTTCAGGATCGTGGGTTTGTTTCAGGCCTCCACCTCAGTGCGTAAGTGGTCCCCGTAAAGAAAAATCCCATAGGTGTAGCATTGTTGGTAAAATATCCAATAAGAACTTGAAAGTGAAAACCCATTTATACCAGGCCCCTAATTAATTAAAGTAGGTCATGAAAGCATTCGATGGGTCGGCTTCATCGATTAGATCGCCCACCTCCACTGTGATAAACCTCGTGTTTCCATTCCGATCATGCTGAGTCGTCGTCCACATCAATTTCGATTGTACTGTCGTGCGTGCGGGTCGTCGGACTGCACGCATGCTCCGTCGTGACTCCCCTAGACGTGGTCAGCCAGTTGGTTCTTGCCAGCGATTACTGCTAAAGTAGCGAAAAAGCAACTCCACCGACGTGTATAGACGTCTATGTCTTATCCTGATAGTCCAATGTAGCATTGAGATTCGGGCAACTTTTTTCTGACATTGTAGAAACCACCCTACTCTATGTCGATTTCAAGTTACGCCATGGATCCTTGCAATTCCTCATGGCCGCCACGAAGAGAGAGAGAGAGAATAGATGGGGGCTGTTCGGTGGAGTGGGATGCAGAACAAGACATGTACAAGCTGGGTATTGAGGAGAGCATATCTAGTGATACATTGCCTTATTTGATACCGTGGTACCACTATTCAAAATTTAAATTGCAATATAAAAAATTCGGTAACAAATTTGTGGATGTTGACAAATTGTGTGTTTACATTTCCTATAACTTGCATAACCAAATTCGTAATACCCTTAGAGAAACAAAAAAAGAGAAATCCAACATGAATAGTATCACATATAGACAAAACACAAAATGCCACATAGCAATTTGTCTTTTTTTTTTCTCTTTGCATATTTTGAATTTGGTTCTGAAAATTCTAGAAAATGTAAAGACACATCTTGCAAACACTCACAATTTTGTTTCGAATATTTTTAGCACTTACAAAATTGAATTTTATGAAGTGGTATCATGGTATCATATAAGGTATGATATCACAAGATGTTTTCCCGGGTACTGTAGAAGAGATGAGTTAATAATGCAAACAAGGCAACACGAATCTCCAACACATAAATGATCGTAATGCCCAAACCATGGAGGAATCGCCGCACTCGAGGTGTAAGTTTCCCGTGTACATGCCGTCACAGTCCACGCCAAGCCTGCTTATTGCTGATACGGCCTAAACACTTGAGAGGGGAGAGAAAAACATATCTAGTGATGCCTGACCTTATTTCATAACATGATACCACTCTTCAAAATTTAAATCGGCTGGGACGCGTTTCCAGCCGGCATGGCGCGGCAGGCGGCCTTGGTGGCGCCCGGGAGGAACACGTACGTCCCGATTCCCCTGCCATCAGCTTCCCTCCTCTAGGCTAGCATCGGCGTAGAAACGGGTAGAGTTGAAAGACATAATGCAGTTCCGATTCCTTGCCAAATACGGGTTCGTGTCGTATTTGAGTCAAACTCTTACGGTATAGGGAGGAACACGAAATAAACCCTCGATGCTCACCTACAAACCCTTTCCCATCGCGTGCTCTTCTTCCCAGAAAGAGCTATCACGATGGAGCAGATGGATCGGACAGTCCATTTAGCTGGAACAGATCTACTCCTCGCCGGGACGCCGCCCTCGCCATCGCCATCGCCGGCGGTCGTCCAGCTCGCGTGCGCCGGAATGAGCAGCCACCTGGTGGCGGTACCCATCGCTCCGGAGAAAACGGGACAGCTTGCTCTCAAATGTGTCCCCGAGGCGCGATCGCCCAACGCCGTCGACGGTCGGAAGGCCGCCGATACCGAAACTGAAGATCAGAAGCTCGCTGGTTCAGCCCGTCCTGGAGGATTCGATTTCGGCCACGACAACATCCGCTCGGATCTCATGGTTTGCGCGCTCGCATCTGTGCGTACCTACGTGCTGTCGGTGCCCGAAAGGAAAGAAGAGGTGGTTTCCGGGCCAGTTCTCCCGGCGTCAGAGGCGAACGCCGTGGACGTCAGCCGGAAGGACCCTGACGGGGAGAACCAACACGAAGTCGCGCTGGCGCCGGCAGCGGGATCGGAGGCCCCTGAGGACGAGGACGTCATCGCCGCCGAAGACGATCAGGTACCCGCGCAAGAAACCGATGTGGACTTTTCTTTGGATCCGGCGGCCGAGCCCTGGGCGTCCTCTTCCAGCGACACAGACGACGACGCCGACGACGAGCTCTACTACCAGGGGGTTGCGGCAGCGATGGAGATGGACGAGGAGACGTTGCGATCCGAGGTGGCCAAGTATTTCCGCCGGGAGGCCAATCAGGAACGGCCGCTGCGGCGGGCGCGGAATGCCGCGGCCGCGAATCTGGCGCCGGCCGTGGAATTCTCCCTCCGTCTCTCGTACCAGGAGGCAATGGAGGACGTCGCGGCGGTCAGGCCCGCCCAGGACTTCAGGTTGGAGGCTGAGGTGCCGGCGCTGCAGGGACGGAGGAAGGGGGGGACGAGGGGGGGCTCAGCCACCCCCAACAAACTTATTTTCTTCATAAACTTCCTAAGAATCATGCTCACCCTTTGTAATTCTAAGCCATTCTCCCCCCTCCAACAAGATTTTGCCCCCTCTAAGGCTAAAGTCTGGCTCCGTCCCTGCGGCGCTGCCGCCCAACGCAAAACGTCGTCGAGGAGGCTGATACGGATTTCTACTTGACACTTGAGAGCTTAGCACATGAGTAAGAGCATCTCCACTCGTCTCCCCACAGAGCCCCCACGGCCACTTTTTTTCATCCGGACGGCGAAAAACGACCCAGTCAGGCCCCCGGTTCCTCATTTTGGTCCGGATTTGAGCCTATTTTCGTCCGGACTCCCCATGCCATCCTCGGTTTCCCGGGGGTCTCCCGGGGACTCCGGATGAAGCTAAACCAACCGCCCACGCCCACGTGTCTCCTCTTTCGTCCGGATTCCCCGAGCTATCCTCTTTTTCCCCGACAAACGCCGCTTGGGGAGCACACGACTGGGAAACTACTCCTCCCCACGCCAAATCTTCCTCCAATCCGGACGAAAATTTCGCCGGATTTGGGCGTGGGGAGCGCCAACGAGTGGGGATGCTCTAAGCCACCACTAATCGTGTTCTTCGTAAATCGGTTGGTTTGACTGTTTGTTGACAGATTGAAGCGTTTCTGGAGTATGGGCCGTGAACTAAAAGATGAGGCACTTGGTGTGGTCTATGCCGGTAATATGCATATGCTCTGTAGTTGTACTGTACAGTTGTTCTGCTCTTGGCCTAAAACAGAGAGATCGATTAAATTGAAGAGCTCTTTCCCTTGCCATGTCTGATCATTAGGTTAATTCTATTTTTTTAATGATTTTTTTTGTGCTGGAAGCTTGGAACTGAATTGCAGTCTCCTCTCGGACATAAATATTTTCTGGAAGAGAACAGTCGGTTGTGTTGTGTTGTGTTGCAGAGAGCCTCACCACTTTGGTGAATACTGACCAGTAGTTCAGTTTGTTCTTCAAGATTTTATTGTGATATCTTGTTATGAGGTAAATTCTATTTTTGTTATATCTGTTTGTGCTGCAATTGTATTCACTACAACACTATTGAAGATTGGGGCACTTCAAAGTGTCTCCAAATTTTAAAATAACTACTCAAAGACTTTTGAGGAGTATAATGTCAAAAATTACTGCATTTACTTGTGTTGATAAAAAAGTATTTGTGCCACTTTCAAAAAGTGCCTAAATAATATTGCAGATGAGACACTTCAAAATTGTCATAACTTCTTGTGGCACTCTCGAAATGTGTCCCTAAAAACTAATAGTGAAATAGGCACACTTTGAAATGTGCCCTAAAAACCAAATGGATGCACTTTGAAATGGGCCCCCAAAATAAATGGATGCACTCTTGAAATATGCACCAAAATATAAATAAATTCACTTAGAAATATTACCCCAAAAATACATGGATTCCATTCCATAAACTGCCTGAAAAATGTACTCCTACAAGATTTGAAAAACCATACATGAATGCATTCTCATCCAAAAATGTACCGACATGAGCATTACATTCCCATCCATTATTTGTATTTTGGTGCATATTTCCTCCTGTCTCGGTTCACATGGCTCACTTTCAAAAAACATTTGTCTCACATTAGTATCACTTCTAAGGCCTGCATGCAATTAATTAGGTGCAGTAACCCCCTCTAATCACACTTGATTTTCCCTTTCTCCTTTTTTTTAACTCACTAGAAATAATTTGGTTCATGCGGTTGAGGTGGGAATCGAGACAAGTTTGCATGCGGGGTTGACTGCATGTGGATGGAAAACACCATTGGCCTATGCATGCATCTCTAATAGCTCGGGAGTGGCAGCTGATTGAGGAGTAATTAGAGGGGGTTATTTCTCCTAATTAAATGCATGCAGCATTTGAGAGAGTTTTTAGCGTCCAATCAAAAAATGTCTTGGTCCTGATGCAAAACGATTTGAGCCCTGTGAACCGAGACGGAGGGAGTAACATAAACACTTTTTTTTATACTTACACGCGTGGGTGTGGGAGTTTTCGTCACCATTCGTTCTTTACGATTTGGATAAAAGGAGGAAAGAGAGAGCTATTTTCCACCTACCACGGGGAGCGGAAATCTCGAGAAATAAATCGACGGTACAAAAAACACCCATACTCATTCTTGACGTCAAACCTAGGATTTGCATTCTGGTGGGTTGGGGGTACAACTATCCTCCTAAGAGCATCTCCAACAGGCGCGCTATACTATATAGGCTGCGCTGTATAAAAACAACCGGTATGCAGCACGCGGGAGGAAAATCGGCGCTCCAGCAGCCGCGGCGCTGCAATTTTTTTTTTGGACGCGCGGCGTTTTGCAGAATCCGGAGCGCCATATGTGACGCGTCGGCAACAGCGCACGGCAACGCTCTGCGCACGCGTGAAAAGCCAAACGGCTGGAAAATTTCCGTCCCCGCGCCCGCGACCCTCATTTCCCCACCGTCCCGCCGCCGCGAAATCCAGCCGCCTCCGGTCCATTCCGCCGCCGGTCCCGCTGCTACGCACCGCCGCGCCTTAGATCTGCCTCGCCCGCACCTCCTCCTGGCAGCAGCGGCCGCTCCGCTGCACCGACCGCGCTGCCGCCAGCGACAGGCAGTAGCCGGCGCTTCTCCTCCTCGTACTCCTTCGCGCCACCGTCGTCGTCGCCATGTCCTCGTCTTCGTCTTCGAGCTTGCTAATGACATGTCGCGACCATGATGCTCGCCAATTTGCTCGCAAGGTACGCACCTCCGTCGGCTGGCCTTCATGATTATGCTCGCCGATTAGCTACTATAGTTGTAGTTATAAGTAATTTCATATGTATGTTTGTAGATTTCATCATACGATTCATCGGATGACGAGTACGGCCAAGAGGAAGAGGAGAACATATCGCTACTATTAGCATACCGCACCGTCAAGAAGCCAAAATTTGGTGGATCGATGTTCGGTAGACAGAAGTTGTGGAGAGAAAGGATTGAAGGGCATGAGAAGTTGATGCGGTCGTATTTTAATGAGAATCCGATATTCCCCGAAAGCTATTTTCGGCGGCGTTTTCGGATGAGTATCAACTTGTTCAAGCACATCGCAACGGAGGTGACCAAGTATGATCGGTTCTTTGAGCAAAGAATAAATGCTGCCGGAGAACTTGGTCATAGCACATATCAAAAGGTGACCTCCGCCTTGCGTATGTTGGCACATGGTATACCGGCGGATCTAGTTGATGATCATTTGACCATGGGAGAGAGCACTTCTATCTTGTGAGTGAAGCGCTTTGTCGTTGCAATAGTCAATGTCTTTGGCTAAACATACTTGAGAGCCCCCAATGCTCAAGACACAACAAGGCTTTTGGAGATCAACGCCAACTGGGGGTTTCCCGGTATGCTTGGTTCCATTAATTGTATGCATTGGAGTTGAAAGAATTGTCCAGCGACATGGCATGGTCAATTCAAAGGGTACAAGAAGGATGCCACCATAGTCCTTGAAGCGGTCGCCGACCAAGAGACTTGGATATGGCATGCATTTTTTTGGAATGCTCGGGTCTTGCAATGACATCAATGTTCTTCAACGATCACCACTAATGACAAGACTTGCAATGCGGGAAGATCCATTGATGTAGTTTGAAGCTAATGGCCACAAGTACAACTATGGCTACTTTCTCACCGACGGCATATATCCAAGGTGGCAAACATTTGTGAAACCGATTATTCCACCAAGAGGTAAGAAGCAAACCCAATTCCACAATGCACAAGCGGCGGCTAGGAAAGATGTAAATAGAACATTTGAGATTTTGCAAGCCCAATTTGCCATTGTTAGAGGGCCGGCTAGATTTTGGGACCAAGAATACCTTTGGTATATCATGACCCCTTGTGTCATCATGCATAACATGATTATAGAGGATGACCATGGGAAAGATGTGGATCATACCCGCTATGAGTTGATGGGGGTTCCTGTGCAAGTGAGGAGGAACGCACATAGGATTGCCCGGTTCATTGCCTCATACCATGTCATTCGCTGCAACGACACACATGATGAGCTTCAAAAAGATCTCATGGAAGAATTGTGGAATTAGAATGGACAACAATAGTTGAATAATTGTTGTATTTGTTTGAAAACTATGTGTTCTATTGTCTCAAAACTATGTTGTATTGTTGTATATTGGTCTCTAAACTTGTTGTATTTGGTGTGAACAATTTTATGTATTTTTTGTATTTGTTATCTACAATATATTGTATTCGGATGGTATATTTTATTTGTGAATTTATATGGTTGTTTGATCTTGTTTGATGCATAGTTGTGTGTGTTTATTGTTTGCGCCGCGATGCGCGCTGCAAAATGGAGCGTCCGGCGGAGGTGCTTTTTTTTGCGCGCTAACGCGCGCTGCAAATGGAGCATCCGGCGGGGCCAAAATCGGTCCAGCGCGCGCTATCCTTTTACAGCGCGGCGATAGCGTGGTTTAGCGCGCCGATTTATAGCGCGCTGTTGGAGATGCGCTAACCACCCAACCTCAGATTGGTTTTGATAGATAATCATCATCCTGAAATGTAATAGAAAACAACATTACTTTCTTATCATGGAAATAGCGCAACGATCCATGGACATTTTTTGCATTCATGATAGAGTTGAAAGACATGATGCAATTCCAGACTCGATTTCGTGTCGTACGTGAGTCAAACTCGTACCGTGTAGGGAGAGACACGGAATAAATTCCATAAACCCTCGATGCTCACCTACAAATCCTCTGCTGTCTTCTTCGCAGAAAAAAGCTATCACGATGGATCAGATGGATCGGACAGTCCATTTAGCTGGAACAGATCTACTCCTCGCCGGGACGCCGCCCTCGCCATCGCCATCGCCGGCGGTCGTCCAGCTCGCCTACGCCGGAATGAGCAGCCACCTGGTGGCGGCACCCGTCGCTCCGGAGAAAACGGGACTGCTTGCTCTCAAATGTGTCCCCGAGGCACGATCGCCGAACGTCGTCGACGGTCGGATGGCCGCCGATACTGAAACTGAAGGTCAGAAGCTCGCTGGTTCAGCTTCAGCCCGTCCTGGAGAATTCCACGACGACATCCGCTCGGATCTCATGGTTTGTGCGCTCGCATCTGTACGCACCTACGTGCTGTCGGTGCCCGAAAGGAAAGATCTGGCTTCCGGGCAAGTTCTCCCGGCGTCAGAGGCGAGCGTCCTGGACGTCAGCCGGAAGGCCCCTGGCGGGGAGAACCAACACGAAGTCGCGCTGGCAGCGAGATCGGACGCCCCTGCGGGCGAGGACGTCATCGAAGCCGAAGAGGACCAAGAAGCCGAAGACGATCAGGTGGCCGAGCAAGAAACAGGTATGGACTTTTCTTTGGATCCGTCGGCCGAGCCCTGGGCGTCCTCTTCCAGCGACACAGACGACGACGACGATCTCTACAACCAGGGGATTGCGATAGCCATGGAGATGGACGAGGAGACGTTGCGATCCGAGGTGGCCAAGTACTTCCGCCGGGAGGCCAATCGGGAACGGCTGCAGCGACGGGCGCGGAATGCCGCCGCGGCCGCGAATTCGGCACCGGCCGTGGAATTCTCCCTCCGTCTATCATACCAGGAAGCAATGGAGGACGTGGCGGCGGTCAGGCCCGCCCTCGCCCAGGACGTTGGGTTGGAGGCTGAGGTGCCGGCGCTGCCGCGCAATGCAAAACGTCGTCGAGGAGGCTGACACGGATTGCTACTTGACAGTTTAGCACATGAGTAAGCGACCACCTGCAAAGGTTCTAATCGTTTTCTTCCTAAATCGGTTGGTTTGATTGTGTTTTGACAGATTGAAAGTATTGGCCGTGAACTAAAAGATGAGGTGCTTGGTGTGGTCTATGCCCTATGTCAAAACTGTTCTTTCTACTGCCCGGTAACATGGATGCTCTGTAATTGTACTGTACAGTTGTTCTGTTCTTGGCCTAAAATAGAGGGATCGATTAGAATGAAGAGCTCTTTTCTTTTCCGTGTCTGGTTATCAGGTTAATTTTGTTTTTATTATGATTATTTTGTGCTGGAAGCCTGGAACTGAATTGCAGTCTCCTCTCCGACATAAATATTTTCTGGAAGAGAACAATAGCTTGTGTTGTGTTGCAGCGAGCCTCACCACTTTGCTGAATACTGATCAGTAGTTCACTTTGTTCTTCAAGATTTATTGTGATATCTGGTTATGAGGTAAATTCTATATTTATTACGTATAATTGTTTGTGCTGGAACTGTATTCACTACAACACTATTGAAGATTGGGGACACTTCAAAGTGTCTCAAAATTTGAAAATAACTACTCACAGACTTTTCAGGAGTACTTAAAGAAATACTGCATTTACTTTGTGTTGATAAAAAATTAGTTTTGTCACTTTCAAGAAGTGGCCAAAAAATATTACAGATGAGACACTTCAAAATTACCATAACTTCTTGGAGCACTTTTTAAATGTGTCCCTAAAAACTAATAGTGAAATAGAAGCACTTTGAAATGTGCCCTAAAAACCAAATGGATGCACTTTTAAATGCCCCCCCCCCCCTCCCCCAAACAAATGGATGCACTCTTGAAATGTGCATGAAAATATAAATGAATATGTACTCCTACAAGATTTGAAAATCCTTACAAGAATGCATTCTCATCCCAAAATGTACCGACATGAGCATAAAATTCTCATCCATTAATTGCACCAGATTCAGATAATCATCATCCCAAATAGTAAAAACAACAGGAAATCAGACCGTGAGTGTAGGTGGCATTTGCAGTGGAAATGAGACTAGATAGCCATACTAAAGCTTAGTGACTGCGTACCGGCGTCCTATTACATATGTCCCACAATATAAGATGTTTTGGCAGGTTATTTTAGCCTACCAAAACATCTTATATTTAGAAATGGAGGTAGTATAAAGCAATGACCACTGACATGGAAAATTAATTTTCCAAATGATAGCAACCACCATTGTCACAATATCTGAGTGGGGTTTTTTCCTAACTATCGTGAAATGGCAGGGTTTTTGTTACAGTATGTACCTCAAGAAATGTGCATCCAATTGCTAGCCGTGACATAGCGATTCCAGTCTCTTCTCGGACATAATTATTTTCTAGAGAATAATTTTGTCAGGCGTGTTGCAGCAGGTCTCACCACTTTGGTGAATACTGATCAATAGTTGTGTTTGGCCTTCATTTTACCTTGCTATCGCAAGGGTGGGTGTTTGGTTTCAGTTCCATTTTTGGTGACACTCATGGCAGCAGCTCATCACTGGATATATTGTACACATAGCTGTACAATTCACTACACTAATCCGCGTTGTATTTATTTGTTTTATTGATATCTTTTTCAAATTTTGAGCATCTTGACAATCTTCCCCAAACTAAAGAACAAAAGAACATGGGTAGTGATTAAAGTAGGCCTTGGCACCCCTACTAAAACCCTACAACAAGAAGAAAAGTATCTTCTTGCCTGCCTGGCTTAACCTTTTCTCTCTACTTGGGACTTTAGGAGCATCCATCAAGTTAACATTAATCTTGGCTTAAGGAGAGATCCAGCACCATGCATAGTTACTGACTAATCAACCGAGAGATCAATCAATCAAGGAGAGATCAATTAATGGATGGATCAGAGGCATTCAGGCGCTCCTCTCCATCATCTCGCAAAACCTCTTGAAGGACTCGAGCTTCTGCAGCTTGAGCTGCTTGTGGATCCGGCGGATGAAGACGTCGGCGACGTGGTCGATCTCGTCCTCCAGCCGAAACTCGGCGCCATCGCCCTCCTTCTCCTTGGCGTCGCGCACCACGTCGATGACCGACCCGGGCGCGTTCACCAGCTCGTCGTCGTCGTCGTCTTCCCCGCGGAACAGAGAGTGCGTCAGGTACTCGTCGTCGCTTTCCTCCTCCTCCTCTTCTTCCGCCTGGGCGTCGTCGACGTCGCGCTCCGTCACGTAGCTCGGCGCGGTGTAGGGCACGATGGCCTTCTTGCTGCCGTCGCCGTCTTCTGTTTCCTGGACAGCGCTGGTGCTGCCGTGGGCGTCCTCCTGGTGGCCCATGATAGCGTGGATCTTGTGATTGATGGCGCTGACGAGGAGCTTCTTGTTGCGGAGGATGCCGAGGACGAGGAGGCGTGTCTTGAGGGTGCTCGTCTTGGCGCGCACCGCCGTCGACTTGGCCTTGACCACGGCCACGATGGTCGACAGCATCTGCTTCAGGAACATGGACGCCTTGCTCTTCATCTCTGCCGCTCGAACTAGCTCGCAACGACGAAGCTGGCAGCTGTGCTTGTGCGTTGCCGGGAGATTAGCTGCGGGTGTGTTAGTTTTACTAGCCTGTACAGTGTATGGTATGTGTGCACTTGATGCTTGGACATGGAGTTTTGCCTGTGGGATGCCATGGGTATATATAGCCGATCTTGGGGCCGAGGTGGGGGTGAGCAAGAGCAAGTGGATGTCCTAGAAGTTTCAGCATCACACGAAAGCAGGTTTACAATCAAGCTAAGGCATGGTCATGAAGGAAAATGGATATATTAACGGGTCTCTGTAACAAAAGCTTGCTGCTAGCCAAAAGCAAAAGCGACTAAAGCTGGATGGTGGGAATGCATGCATATAAAAGTGTTAGTAGTAATTTTTATTTTTCCTAGCATACTAATGAAATGGGCAGAGCGGCTGTCTTTTGCTTAAAAGAAGAGCCAGAGGTGGAGATTAACACTCTACTACTATTGATCCATGCATGGTAAATGGTTGTGGTGATGAGTTATGAGAAATGCTCTTCTGGCATGCGCGAGGCAGCGTGCATGTATGCACCGATTTGATTGTCTTGTGATTGATTTGGGATTTGAATATGTACTACCTCCGTTTCAAAAAATAAGACTTATATTTTTTTTTGGAAAGTCAAACCATTAGAGAGAAGGTGGTACAATGTTTTAAGTATAGAGCATCTTTTGCAGGCAGATGGTACAATGTTTGGCTCACCATTTTTTTTTTCATAAAAACTCATTAACAATGTTGGCCTCACCATTAGCAGTAGCACCGTCTCTACACCCATTCTATTTTCAATCTCCAATTTGAAAGAGCCTTATATGTCAGAATAAATATCATATTAAGAATCCGTTTGAACTTGTCTATTTCATTCGAAGTTTCACAAAGTTTTTGAAGTTAATCTTCAAATGTTGTTAAAAATATATTTAATATTGGTCTTATTTTTAAGCTCTCTTCGCTAGAAGCCTAAAATTGTATACGCTTTTCAAAGTGGGGTTATGGTTTAAATGCTATAGAAGTTTCAAGTTTAAGAACTAGATCATCTAAAGTGAAAAATGGATAGAGAAGAAAACCGATGTAACTAAGCAAAATGAAGAAGACAATAGACGGCAGGCATGCACGCTATATCCCGTGCATGGCAAAATCCCGGACTCGGCGAGTTACCATTAGCAGTAGCGCCGTCTCTACAACACTAAAGTAGATACACAAAACACAATGAAACATCATGATGTACTGCGAAACACACTGAAGCCTAATAGAACAACACTAAAGTAGATACACGGATTTACACTTTCGCTATCTAATAAATTTATCGAACTTGTCTATACAATTCTAAAGCATGGCGAACCACATTCAAACATGATCATGCATAAGAAACCCTCTATGAAACTATAAAATATTGTGTCTCTAAGTTGTAGATACTAGATACTATGGTTTTTGTTCGACCATTATGTTAGGATCTGAACTCGAATTTTATGTTTGTTTTCATCTTTACATTAATATATTTTATGGTTCGAATTCTAAGTCAGTTGCCACAGTTATTATCTTACTCTGTTGAACCCTGTTTGAAACACAGTGAAGAAGTTGTTCAAAACAATATTTTCGTTGGGTTCCATAAAGTTTTTCAAAGTTTCAGAAAGCTTCTAAAGTTGATTTACAAATGTTTTTATAAATATATTTAATATTGGTATTGTTTTTAAGCTCTCTTCGCTAGGAACCTAAATTTTTATACGCTTTTCGAAGTGGACTTCTGGTTTAAATGCTATAGAAGTTTCAACTTTAAGAACTAGATCATCTGAAGTGAAAATGGATAGAGAAGAAAACTAATGTAACTAAGCAAAATGAAGAAGACAAGAGAAGGTGGGCATGCACGCTATATACCGTGCATGGTAAAATCCCGGATTCGACGAGTTATGTGTCATGAGATGGTACGGTATATATGGTCCCAGCCACCAATAATGCTGGCGGCACCTCGTGCGTAACAGTTGTCAAATGTTGTTGCAAACCTTCCGTTTCTTTCCTTTGAAAGAAAAAAGCCTTGCGTTCTTTCGTGCGTATATGGTTTGCTTCTTTGTGTAAGAAAGTTCATGGTGATGTGTACGTGGGTACTACTAGTTGTAGGCAAGTTTGTGGCTTTTGGAGTAGTGCGCTCATTGTGAGGTGCTCAAATTGTGACCTTGTAGGCTACTAGTAGCCAGTTTATCATATGCATCGACGCATGGTTTTTTATTTCTTATTTGTAACTTCATCTCGCTAGTGAGATCGCGTCATCGCAATGCCAACAGATAACTGAATCGTGACCACAGGATGCAAATTATCTGGTTCAGATTCACCTTTCTTCACGATAAGGGAAGTGAACTATTTTCCAGCAGTTAGCAGAAATATTATACAGATAGCTTCAAGCTGGAATTCGAAAAGCCCCCACTGAATCGATGCAGCAATTGCTTGCAGAAGGGCAAGTAGTACTATTTACGATCTTGTTTGGGAAAATGACCAGCTGCTTCTCTAACGTACAGGGAACGTCTAGCGCTAGTACTAGTATACTGATCTTCCCAGGAACCAGATCGATGCATGGCTGCATGTGGGAATCCTTCGCCGCTAAGGTTCCTGTTGGAAAAGCAGCTAGCTAGAAGGCGCCTCTCCAAGCTGTCATCCATGGAATCGAATCGGGTGACCACGCGCGGACCACGGCATGCAGGAGCTAGGCAGCCGCGCCGTATCCGCTCCGTGTTTTCCACTCGGTCTACGTAGAGCTAATTACACCTATAGTCCTACAACTTGTCTATCATGTGAAGGTTTAGTCCTACTACTTACAAACTGTGAAGTTATGGTCCTACAACTTGAAAATCATGTGAAGGTTTGGTCCTCAATCAATCAAAATCTGACATGTGGCATAACAGTTTTTGCAGAAGCACCCCTAATATTTTTACCTGGCACATTGGACCCTTGACGTCTTCTTGCATATGGGTCCCACCTGTCAATGCGTATCCGAAAAATTTAATCAATTACAAGCCCACAGAGGTTCGAACTTGCGATCTCAGGTTTCCAGTAAACCACAGCAGCCACTAGATCCTGAAGCCCGTTGTGATGTAAATGAGGACGTTAACTTATTTTATCTAAGATAGCTAGATAGAAAAGAAAGAGGAAACAAATAAAATTTTATTTGCTGGGACGAGGTTTTGTACTCGCAGGATACAGACGAACTGCCTCCTAACCATACTTTTCTTGATGTTCTACTTAAGGACGTTATAGCTTTATACATTTGTTTAGTGTTTTTTTTGCTATTTCTCGCCAGGATGACACTTACACATATTTTGAATTTCAAAAAATTGAAATAAAAAATTTGCACGTACATCTTCGGGTGCTATGCGTTCACGAAGTTATTTCATAAAAAAATGACTTTTCTAAAAAAGATAAAATTCAGTGTTAGAAATAATACTTTTCACAAGATAATTTTTCGCATATGACAGGTGGTCTAATTTCTACACAAAAATTACAAGCCGCTTGAATGGAGAAGACATGTTTTTATACAAAGTAGTAAGTAGTATAAAACAGTAGAAAAATAAAACCTTTAGAAAACTATTATTTACCACATGTAAAACTCAATTTAGTCTGTATTAATATTTAAAGACAAAACACTCTATCATATAACATAGTACATACGTTGAATTGTATTTGTAATCTGATGTATATTTATCAAATGAAATATAATACTAATGTTTTCACAAATTTTACTTGTCCATGTTTCTCCTATATTTTACTTACTTCACGAGTTGTAGTAAAAATAGAATACACAACTATAAACACCTAGAATACATTTAGACAATATATCAAAGACGGTGATGATTTCTCGGTTGATTTAAAAATAATTTATACTAGGTAGTTATCAATGTGTCTAGTAAAGTTCACAAGTGACATATTCTCATGTATTTTACGTACAAATATAATTCTTTTCCAAAAAACTGTCCTTAGCGTCGATTTAAAAATAGTTATTTCTCCATCATCCCAATAATAAGGGAACTTATAAAAAAAATACTCTGAGGCCAGAGAAAATATATCTATTCATGAAATCTAGGCTTGCAATAACGAATCGTGCACTATAAAGTTTTACAAACATGTTCTAGATCTAGCTAAATGGGGGTGTACATTACTTAATTCTTCATGGACAGCTCCGAAGCTAGGAAAAAATACATCTATTTATGGCGTTTGCAATAACAAATCAGCACTATGAAGTTTCTAAAAACAAATGCTTAGTTGCAAAAATTGTATACACTAAACTAGTTTAGAATAAAGGGCCATGCATTTGTATTTCACAGTCGACCCAAGAATCATTTAACGGAATAGTTTATTTTTTATATTCTTAAATTGGCTAGCATAGATGGTTAAAAGCCCTCAAGAATAATGAAAACATGCATCCATCTTATATATATACAATCAAAGATAAAACGACAACATTCATCCAATACTCTTCTTAAATTACACTAGCAAAGAAGGGCGCGGCGGCACGCCGCGCCGGATCGTGGTAATTATGTAGTTCAGTTAAACAACTATGTGGTTCCTTTGTGCGGGGTGGCGGCCTGCTGGCTGTTGCTGGTCGTCGGCGGCGCCCTGGAGGTGGTGGCCAGATCGTGCAGGATCTGGCCCGTCGACTTCGTCGGCGGCGAGGTCTGTGGTGGCCCTGCTTCGCGATGGCGCGGTCGTGGTTGCAGGTGTGTGCGGGCCAGTGGAACTGCAGGCTGGCTTCGGCCAGTTGCGTGGGGATGGTGGCCTTGATGTTCCGGGAGAAAGTCTGCCCGGCTATGTCCGGCCGGCGGTGGCTGCGCCTGCGGGCGTTGTTCCCTCGTTGGAGGCACTGCCGTGGAGCTCCCTCGGCCTCCAAGCTCGGATCAGGCTCTTCGGGTGAAAGCTTTGGCCCTGTTGGGTCGGGCGACGGGCGTCGTCTCACGTCGCTTACCTCCTTTGGGGCGTCGTCTAGAAGACCTCGATCACATCTGCTCTTCCTTTGGGCTGGACGCACACATCTTCGCGGTTGGCAGGTGTCCAACCGGCGATGTCGGTGTTCCGTGTGGCGGCTTATGTGGCAACGATGGCGTTGAAGAGTGATGGTTTGGTCGCGGCAAGACCTTGTTAGTCGGCTTGGCCCGGCGTGTCCGAGTTTCCTCCATGCTGGTCTTCCGTTGCTGTGGAGTCGGAGCTGCCATGTTCTTCAAGGTCTTCTCTTGGGCGGCGTACGATGACCTGCAAGGGGCGGTCCAGGTGAAGTTCACCTTCGGCGCGGGTCTTGCGCATCCCCTCGCCGGAGCTCGTCATCCGAGTCGGAGCTGCTTTCCCCTACACGAGGAGCCACCTGTTTGGCGTTGGCCAGCTTGAACCTCGCGGTGCCGCTTCGGCAAGGTCTTCTTTGTTGGTCGCTTCTTCGGGGAAGTCGGAGTCGCTGCGGGTGCGGAGTGATGACGATGACGCCGGTGGGCAACCTCGACGACGATCTTCGCCTAGGTGGTGTTTGTGCAGCTTCGGTGGGTTGCCAGGGTGGTTGTGTTTGCCCATGCGACGGTCGTGTTCCATGACGGTCGGCATGGGTGTTTGTACTGGTTTTTGGTCGGTTTTCCGTTAATAAACTGACCACCTTTTCTTCTCTATTAATGAAAATGGCAAGTCTTGCCTCGTTTCAAAAAACTATGTGCGCATAAGAAATGCTCTTTGTCATGTCCACGTTTAAACAACTATGTGTGCATAAGAAATGCTGAGTGTATGGCTGCATAGTAAATATCATGACTGTATCAGGCCATAAGGTATCTTATGTCAACGGCTGGAAACCTGCATCGTGCTCGTGCACCGTAGGACAGTTAAACGGATGATGCAAATCAGAGATGATATTTCAAATCAGTCACTTAACCATTGCAGGATTATTAGCTGAAAATTCTGGGCCATCTTATCGGTCTCATCATACCCATTCCATCACACCTGGAAGGAGACGGCGGCATTGTCCCAAAGCGATGAAGACTCGTCGGATGCGATGGTGCCCAACGTAACAGGGGGTTGGCGGCCGCAACCCGAGTCAGCACCCGCGCTGCCCCACTTGGCGGCAACAACATTTCCCCCACCCGTGCTATAATGAGTCTGCTCCTAACAAATTTGCATAACAAAAGGAAAAAATAACTGGGACGTCATATTGTATGTTCAACTCCATGAAATTCCTTTGCATCATTTTGTCTAGCTGAGAACAAACAGTGAAGGAAAATAGATGAAGAATCAATGTATATACCTGAATTCAGCGGCAGATATCATGGTCACTTCATCTTCCTTTACAGCTGAGTACACACACAATCAAGCACGGCTAATTTGAGAGAAACAAATTCCAATCCTTATGGAAGGGAAACAAATATTTAGAGACAACAGTAGGCAAAATGAGCACAATTCTGCTAGAGCGGTGCTTAAAAGCTTCTGAACAAATATCCCTATTGCACAATTAATAAATTTCCACAAGACGATGCAAGTAGTTGTTTGCAGATAGGCGAGGTGTGGATAGGAAATATCAGTATTGCACAATTACCAAAAAAAATATAGGACGGTAAGCAACATAAGAAAGTAAGAATCCAAATAATTATCTTATCCCTAGTACGCCTATATTTTGTTTCATAGGTTGAGCCAATTTGTATCCTTTTAACCAAACCTGGGTTGTACTTGGTTTATTTGGACCAATACATTACCATATAATTGGCTGACATAGGGCTTGGTACCCCATTCATGTCCAGTGTCCAAGGAATCCTGCGGGTAGCCAAGATTGCACCCCTGTTGCAACAAATATTACATGCATATAAAAGCCAAGACTGCATTATTCTTCCTTGCAGTATGTCACAAAAATTGTTCTCTGAAGAAAGCTTCAGTTCAAGGTTGCATTACAATGTATTGCAAGCTATAAAGAATGCGATGAGACCATCGATCAAGGGAATAATAATCACAGTGCGTCAGAAGTGCCATCTCTTGATCTGGTAGGTTATTTTGTTTAAGGAAATAACTTTTCTGTAGCATCAGAAAATGCTTATAGCACCGAAAAGAATCGTTCCATTAATTAACTTTCTCAAGGAGGTGTTTATGAAAACAGTTCTGTATGGCCTGATAAAACAGGTCATCCTTTGTATTGAATGAAAGTTCACATTTTAGTTTCATAATATATCTCAAAAGTGCTATTTTCGCGGAGGCGATGTGTAGTATTTAGTATTTATTCACATCATATCATTATTCAAATACGCTACTCAGGCACAAATTTCCTTGTAAGTATCTAGAAAGTAACATCCAAGGAAACTCTCAACTACTTTGCAATCATTTTATTAAAAGAAACAGTAGCAAGAACACAACGATGGGGCATACCTTGAAAACACCAATTTAGCACATATTCTTATTGGACCATCGCACACCACATCTGCACTGATTGAAGTTTGTATTATGCAACACCCACAACATAATAAAGCGATACATATCAGCTCTGCTTCAAAAGGGAAAAATTCTAATCAGGATGAGGCAACATGCCAAAAAATAGTACTTCTTAGATATGTCATGAAACTAAAAGAACTTTCATTCAAGACAAATGCTGACCTGATTTAAAATAGAAGAACTCTTAATGTTCAATAGAAGGACCATCCAAACCCTTGATCAGAACTGCAGTCTGAAGAAAGTATATAGATACGCTTGCAATAAATCACTCATGGATACACTTCAGAGAAACACCTAACTCCATTTCTTTATTAAAGAACAAATTTCCAATACACCATCTGATATGAAGGCTGATGACTGGCTACTGTCAATTCAAGAAAGGTCTAACCAGTCAATTAGATTGTGGATATATAAATAGCTCTACTTATCACAGTGCATACTTCCAGGTATCCCTTCAAGGTAAAGAAATATACAGACTCAAACAGAATCGTCCAGCAAATGAGAAGGATCGGGAACTAAAGCCAAACAGCACCACTCTTACATATGCGCTTCTACTCTAAATTTTGAGTCTGGTCTTCACTATCTTGCTTCAAGACAACATGAAATATTTTCCTGAGATTAGGCATGTCGAGTGATTTTTTAGTCGTACACTAAAGAAAGAGCAGATAAATTAATAAAGAAATATGAAGCTGTCCTCCATATAATCAATCAAAAGGATGATACATGTTAAACTCCCAAATAAACGTACTGCTTAGATTAAGAACCAGACATGCATATTTTTCTGTGATATATGCACACCACTTCAAAACTTTAAGTAACAATTGATCTGATAATAACCCTACTGTCCTAACTAAAGTATGAAGGGATAACTACAACTGAGTGTTGCAGCATGTACCTACAAAGAGCAAAAATAATCCCTTGTCGTGTTTGTTTTTCCTTACAGGAAGAAACTATCTAGGAAACAAAGACTACTCTCTAAGCATATAAAGTGGTGATGATACAACAAACATAATTAATCCCCTCTTTGGTGTGTCCATGTCTTGCTATCATTGTTTTTACTATACTACACCTTCGATCAAAACTCAAGATAATAGACAGCAAGCCTTTTTGTTCTTAGGTTCATCTCTTGCATAAAAAAAGTATTCAACCAGATAAAAAAATGTTCAAAATATATTCCATCTCAGTATCGTATTTGGAACTATGTCCGATCTAAATGAATCAAAACAGAAGATCAAATAAAAGACACATGATGAACAGAAAACTCACCCGGCAATCATCCATGCCCAAATTGTTGGGTCATTCAAACAAACATGTGTTGGGCAAGACCATTCTTCATTTCTTCGGATATGAACGGATGCAAATCAAGAATGTGACAGAGCGAGAAAAGAAGCCCAGCGGCAATAAGGTAAGTGCAGCATGCCAAGCGCAGTGAAGTCCAGCCAGAATCCACGAAGGCGTAGGAGAGGATGTTGCAGAGCAGGTTGCCGTCGGTCGGACCGCTGAGCCCAACGCCGCCCACGAAGTCGCTCAGCATGTAGTACTTCCGGCGGAAACATACGCGACGCAACGGCGCGGATGGGTGAGGAGGCCGGACCTCTGAGCAGTCCCACCGCCACCTCCATATGCGGAACGTAGCGGCGCAAGAAGGCGCCATCCCTGGGCCGTGGCCGGACATCTCCCGGACGGCATCCCCCGTGAGTGCAAGCTCGCCGGGCGTCGAGGAAGGAGACAGCGAGTGGGTCGAGGGCCCGCCTCCTCTCCGGCGCGCATCCTCAACGACTATAACTGCACGCTACGAGGCCCTGGGCGCAGGACGGGGATGGCGGCGCTATGCGTTCCGCCTAGCAGGCGCCGAGGCCAGGCCTCCTCATCGGGAGGGCGCTGCGCCATAGATTGGTGGAGGGCTCTCGGTGGAGGTCAACATCGTCCTCCCGTCGCTGGCCGCGCACCGCTTCAAAGAGGAAGGAGAGGGTGAGATTGTGAGAGAAGAGATATCGTAGAGAGAGAGGACGATGGCGGCTATGGGTGAGACGCTCGACGCTGCTACATGAGCTGCGGCGGAGAAGGCGCCGCCGCCTTCCTTCAGCCCGTGGACACGGTAGCCTCCGCCCCGCCGGTGGACGTCGCTGCCTCCCTTTCTCGTTGTTGGACGCCACAATCTCCATCCCCTCCGCCGCTTCTTCCGCTTTCGGACGGTGTGGCATCCACCCTCCGCCCCTGCGCCACTCCGCCTCGGCCGCCGCCGTCATGTTCTTCTCCGCGTCGCCGGCGCCAGTGGCCGCGCTCGTGCTCCCGCCGCCCTGTTGCCTGCCCGTCGAAGCGCGGCATGCGGCTGTCGGCGGCGCACGCGGGTCGGGACGCCGCGCTTAGGACTGACGGATCCGTGCTCTCCGACCAGGCTAGCGGCGAGGCGCACGACGACGCGCTGCGCCACTCCGCCTCGGCCACCGCCGTCATGTCCTCCTCCGGTGTCATCGGTACCGAGGTGGCCGCGCTCCCGCCGCCCCCGTCGCCGCCGGGTCCGGCAGAGGACGCGCTCTGTTTTCCTCCTCTTCCTCCAATGAATCCATCTTCAGGTCTCGCTATCAATCCGAGCGAGCCACCAAGCAAGAATTGGAGAAAGATCTGGTACTCGCTGCCACCAGGGGCGATGCGGCTCCACATAGCCACGCTGCCTCGGAAGGGGGAGGAGGGCGTCCAGCTCCTCCGCGCCGCCAGCCGCCTCAGGAAGGAGAGGAGGGGGTCGAGCTCCTCCGCGCCGTCAGTTTCCTCGGGATGGAGAGGAGGGCGTCGAGGCGGCGGGGCACCGCGCTGCGGCGTTGGATGCGGAGAGAGAGGAAGCAAGGCAGCGCTGGTATCGCTGGCGACAATGGAGAGAAGTAGCGAGAAGAAACGGGAGAGGTGGGGGGCAAACTGGGTCGTCAACTCGGACCCCAATACATCTGTAAGCGGCAGACTTTGGATCGTTTCTGTGCAAACACTACAGGTACACGTCTAAGGAAGACAAAAGAATTTGCATAGGTGCTTTCAAGCCTTCTTAAAATGCTAGAGAGCGCCAAAACAGTACACAGCAAAAACGTAGTGGACAAAGAATACACGTGTCAGCACCACATTAATCCCAAAAAAAATCCAAAACTCTGAGAAAAATCGAAATCGTTCAGGTTTAGTATAGTAGTTATGCTATACAGTTTTCCCAAAAAAATGTGCGTGCTGCTAAAATTGGGTAGCTTCATGTCTTCTAAGGGTGGTGAAAAAATCATCCTAATTATTGATAACAATAATACGTGCAGAACATAGACCACATTTCGGTGTAGCAGCAGGTCACGGGATCGAATACCCAGCCCAGCAGCGCGCAGTAACTTTTATTATTTCAGCGGAACTGACAGGTGGGGCCCGCATTAAGATGGTCACAGAGCTCACTTGCGCAAATTAAAAATATCAAGGATCTTTTTGCAAAATCTATAACGCCACATGTCATCTTTTGATTAACTGAGGACCAAATCTTCACATAGTAGACAAGTTGTAGGACTACATTTTCACGTTCTGCAAGTAGTAGGACTAAACCTTCACATGATGTACAAGTTGTAGGACTATAGGTGTAATTAGCTCGTCTACGTACTGCAAGTGATGATTTGATACTACTACTTTATACGCAGGCACCGACCACAAGGTTGGCCACAAAGCAAAGCTGGCCAGATCAAAGCGACCTGCGATAAGCACAACTTTATGTGCCAAAGCTCGAATCGACAGTACAATGTGCAGACATCTTGTTTGTGTGTGTCCCATATATTAAGCGTCAGTATCCGGACACTACAAATAAGCCTCTACAAAGAGAAATGCTTGACCGTCAAAAGAACTGAAAACTCCCTGGTTGTTTTTTCTACTATTGCTTCAGTTTATGAGAGAATGGCTAGCCTGATGATTTTCTTGATGACCAGCAACAAGTATGTTGTAGCCATCACATATTCATGCGTTGACCTTCTCAACCGACAGAGCAGGAACTCTTGGGCGGCAGACCAGCTGCGTAATAATGTGTTTTTATTTTTGCATTAGTCCATGTATTATTTGATAGTTAGAAGAATCAGTGTCTTGATATCGTCAAGAGACTAGCTTGCAACTAGAGATGAAGTTTACAACTGCATAACTCTACGGCAGCTCTGATCATGTTTAAGATTACAGCACGGGACAACTCTCCTTTCCCCTGCTCGGGTTCGTGTTTCCATGCCATAGGAACACAAATCCACGCCAATTTCATCAACTTTTTTCTTGTGCGGTTTGCTCATCTTAACTTTGTCTCGCGGGTGGAGATTAAAAGGACCACGGAATCAGATGGGGTGTACAACATGGAAACCTCAGATGCGTGTATGAAATTCGTTGCCTCGTCAACCATGCATAGCAAGTTCAGTACATAGTCTGCTGGGTACATCTCACTAGCATTTTTCTCCTGAAATTGTGACATGTATCTAAGATTACATAGGAATTGAGGTTATGGTTGATTTGTCGCATTTAATTAAGTTGTTGTTGCAACATTGACTATTTGTGTTTTGCCTAGTTAATCAATTTTGCTTATGTGGAATGTACTATATAGACTGAGTTGATTTTTCCCATAGTTATGGATACCACGGCAGTCTTACATGAAAGTTTATTCTTCTCGTG
The DNA here is from genome assembly GCF_019359855.2 of Lolium perenne. Classification (NCBI taxonomy): domain Eukaryota; kingdom Viridiplantae; phylum Streptophyta; class Magnoliopsida; order Poales; family Poaceae; genus Lolium; species Lolium perenne. The sequence continues at coordinate 198,410,764 of NC_067245.2, forward strand.
GTAATCACCGGATACGATATGTCTCTGAACTTATCGACGAGCATGGATCATGGAAAGAAGATCTGGTTCGATCCACATTCCTGCCTATTGATGCAGAGGTAATACTAAAAACCAAACCATCTAGACGCCTTAGTGCAGATATTCTTGCTTGGCAACCAGAGAAGAGCGGGATTTTTACGGTCCGTAGTGCATATAAATTGGCTTTCAATGACTATCCAGATCAGTGTGCATTCGCGGCCACGATTGGTTGTCCGGATGGTAGTACCTCCTGCTGGAAACGAATTTGGAGTGCCAATGTTCCGCCTAAGGTTAAAACCTTTGCGTTTAAAGCTGCGTCCAATGGACTTGCTACAGAAGCTAATAAACGGGCTCGAGGCTTCAAGGTGACTGGTTTATGTCTCATTTGTAGGGGTGGAAACTGGTAGTGGATAGTCCATATTATCCGATATTCGTATTCGAAAAATTAAAAATGGAAGTGGTAATATCCGAATCCGGACGTCTGTAGAAATGGATATGGTAAATATCCGGATCCGTTTTTCAAAAAGCAAATACAAATATGGTATTGAATTTTGAAGCAAATGTGGATATGGAAATGGATATATCCGTATCCGAATAAGATTATGTCAGCAAATTTTAGTAATTCAACCCCAATATGCCAATTATCTAACCTAGAGAAACTAACAAATGGGCAAAATGTTCTTTTATGTCATTTCATTTAAACTACTATGCATTATATCAGTATATTTATCTCTCTACCATTCTATAGTTGGCGCATTATAAGACATGAATATATTATTTCCTTATATTCGTATCCGCTCCGAATTGAGAAAACATCCGATCCGTATTCGTATTCGAGTAACATCCGCCCCGAATTCGTATTCGACAACATCCGTATCCGCATCCGTATTCGTTTTGGAAATATGGAAACGGATATGGGAAGGGCACTATCCGATCCGCATCCGATCCGTTTCCACCCCTACTCATTTGTGGTATGGAGCAGGAATCACTCGAACATGCTTTGTACATATGTCCCCATGCACGTCAACTGTGGACTACGATGAGAGACATCTGGGAGATTCCGCAAGATGTGGAGTTCAAGCGGAACACAAGATCTTGATTCCTATCTCTTATTGAAGCAGTTCCAGCAAGGATGATTGATGCTATCCTGTTAGTAGCTTGGCGTATTTGGTATGCTCATAATGAATTAACACATGACAAACCCTTGCCTTTGGTGGATGCATCGAAGAATTTTCTATCCAGCTATATTAGAACTCTCAAAAATATTAAAGTTCTATCTACGGAGGAGATTATCAAAGGAAAACAATTATTGCTGACGAGTGATCTGGAAACTCAGCATGTGGTCCGAAGGAATACGCCTGATTTGCGCTGGCTTATTCCATCTCCAGGCTGGGTCAAATTAAACTGTGATGGTTCTTTCAAACATGAGGACGGTACTGCAGGTGCTGGTATGATCCTGCGAGATGATACAGGCAGGGTAATTTTCTCTGCGTGTCGAAGGCTACTTAGCTGCAGTGACCCTTTTGAAGCTGAAGGAAGGGCTTGCGAAGAAGGTATTAGAGTGGCCTTACAATGGAGCGACAAACCGACAGTAGTAGAGCTAGACTGTTCGGTTTTAGTTCATGCAATCAAACAGAAGAACCTAGACAGATCACCACTTGCTCACCTCATTGCGGGGATTAGAGATTTAGTTAATAATAATAGACATTTTACCTTTGTAAAAGTGGAGCGTTTGCAAAATAGGGTAAGTCACTGGCTCGCCAATTATGCGAGGACAGAGGCCAGAACTGCTGTTTGGCATGGTTCAACACCTGAGGGCATGTCCCAGGAGCTGGATCATGACCTTCTTGTAATCCCTGTGGCTTAATGAATCCTCTTTTACCCGCAAATTTTTTTTGGTTCCACCACCACCTTAACTAAGTTCATATAGTAGGCGATTGCAGTGACCCAGTGTACCACTGCATGGTATAGTACACAAGTCGTTGACATAACACAAGTGAAACACCGTTCCACTCATATTACATCCCTCAGAGTGGTACAACAGAAACATATGCGAGTCCAAGGTATGTCTATAGAAGGATACATGAACTGTTTACAGAAGATCAACACAACCTCCTACTTTACAGTGAGGTAAAACTTCAAATAAAGCTCCAGAAAAACGACGCGTAGTCTAACTTATTGCTAACTCCAGAAAGACGAGGGATTTTTGGTGGGGAGATGAAAACGATCGAAGGAAGATACATTGGATGAGTTGGGACAAACTAACAAGGAGGAAAGGTCAAGGTGGTATGGGATTTAGAGATCTACAACTTTTCAACCAGGCTCTCTTGGCAAAGCAAGCCTGGCGTCTAATAGCCTACCCTGATAGTCTATGTGCAAGACTACTAAAAGCAAGATATTACCCCTATGGCGAGCTCACAGACACTGCCTTTGTAAAAAACCCATCCCCTGGATGGCAAGGCAACCCATCCCCTGGATGGCAAGGCATTATGCACGGTTTGGAGCTTCTCAAAAGGGGTGCTATTTGGCGGATTGGCAATGGTAAAAAAATCAGAATCTGGCGAGATAATTGGGTCCCAAGGGGTGATATGAAAGTTACTGTTAATACCACTAAATCTAGAATTAGACGAGTTGAACAGATGATTAACCATGAGGAGCACACCTGGAAAGAGGATGTGGTCAGGAGGATTTTTACAAACTATGATGCTGAGGAAATTCTAAAAATTCGGTTGCCAAACTATGAGGGTGACGACTTCATTTCTTGGACATTGGAAAGACATGGTTTATTCACTGTTCGCAGCGCCTATAACTTGGCGTTGGACTTGAGGAATAATATCACACAAAATACTAGCACTAATGGTAATGGTGATAGAGGTTTATGGAAAATAATCTGGAGCTCCAAGGTTCCTCAAAAGGTGAAAATTTTCACTTGGAAACTTGCTACTAATAGCCTTGCAGTTCAAGTGAATAGGAGCAGGAGGCTACCAAATGTGCTACCAACCTGTACTATTTGCGGGATGGATGCAGAAACAGGGTATCATGCCACGATGAGCTGCACAAAAGCCCGAGCGCTAAGGCAAGGTCTCGCAGATGTTTGGAACCTACCACATGAAAGAGAGCTAAGCTATACTGGGAATGATTGGGTCCTGATTCTGTTGGATAAACTAGACAGGGACAAAAGGGATAAAATGATGTTTATTTGGTGGCGGTCTTGGCATCACCGAAATAATATTATTTCTGATCAAAGGAGATGCATCCATTGATAACTCAATTCTTTATTTACAAAATTATCTAGCTACTTTGCAGGACATTGCAAACGGTGGGAGTAATGTTGACCGAAAAGGGAAAAGAGTAATAAACCAAGTGCAGGAAGGAAGAAACCAAGGTCAACATAAATGCAAAGAAAAAGAAGAAACCTGGAGCATGCCAAACCAGGGGTGGTTTAAGTGCAATGTGGATGCTAGTTTCATGGCGGAAGACAAATGTGGAGCTTGGGGAGCAGTAATACGTGACCATCTGGGACACGTTGTTTCCTCGGCATGGGATTATATACCCCATTGTCAGTCAGCTACTATGGGTGAGGCCATTGCTTATTTAGAAGGTCTGAAGTTATATCTAGCAGAGCCTAATGCCAATCTGGTAATTGAAACTGATTGTGCTTCAATCCATGATGTCTTCAAAGATGATAGCAGAGATCGATCAGCAATTAGCCAGATAGCAAGAGATTTTAGACTGAAGAAACCACCAGACCGTCAGGTCATCTTAGCAAAGATCAGTAGAGGTTGTAATGCAGTAGCGCATGATCTATGCCAGTTAGGCCGTAGAGTGTTGAGTGGAGGTGTTTTACAAGGTGCAGTTCCGACCTGTGCGTCGAACTCCGTCTTGAATGATTGTAACAAATTATGTGTTAACTGATTAATATAAAACACCTTTTTTTTTAAAAAAAAACTCAATCTTAAGAGCTACTTGGCTTGCTATAGAACTCTACCTACTTAGGTGCTAGGATTAGGAAAATGTTGCCTTCTATTACTAGTCTAAGTTTCCACTCTAGCTGATGCAGAAGTTGACTCCATTGACTTCTTTGATTGGATTCTTCATCCTATTGCAGTTGACTCCTTTGTCTTTGAGTTCCACGATAGTTTCTCCTTCGATGCCTTGATCTAAGAAGGGGGTTCAAATGGGAGGGAATGAGTACGAGCGTACTCAGCAAGTTCATATTAGGAAATAGGTGTATCATGCACTAGCTACAACCATAGACCAGAAAGTCATAGGCGAATGCAAGTTTTCGTAAATATTTCTTCAAAAGGTTTATTTTATTCTGAAAACTATGCCCGTCAGTCTTCACAGGTTGACTAGAATTTCATGGAGTTCCTTTCCTGCCGCGTCTAGTTCCCTTCCCGGAAGAGGGAGTGACAGCCACAATTCAATACACTCTGCAGAGGTGCGTTACTTTTCCCATAAGAGAACTTATCCTTGTTGCCAACCAGGCGTTAACTTTCCAGTCCACACTTCCTTGGTGTGACGCTAGGTATAAGAACCAAGCCAATCACTGCCTTCTCCGCGACCCCGCAGACCCACCCTTTTGTAAGTCTGTCCTCCCCTTTATCTATGGGTAGACCGACCCAAGCATTTGTTCTCACATATACCATTAAGGTAGACCATTTCGAACAATTCATGTGCCCTGTCCTATACACCATAGATAGACCGATCCGGACAACCCTTACAATCCTTCATAGACCTTTAATAAGTCTGCCCTCTCCTATATCTAATGGTAAACCGTGACGGACCACTGTCCCCACCTTTACCAAAGATAGACCGATACAAGCAACCCTTATCACGAGTCCGTTGATATGCGAGAGGGAAAAGATACAGCTGACATCCCCAGATCCATTATAGATCTTATGGTTAACGCGATATGTACGGCGCTAGAATCACTAGACGGCATTGGTACTTAGTCCGAGATGAGTAGTACCCTTGCAATGGAACCTCCACCAATCAACACATACCATGGTTCCATTGCCCACCACATAGTCATATTCATAATTGTAAAATAATATTTTGCTTTTCAATGCAAAAGTGATAAGTATAGTACTTTGCATATAGTTTGATAAAAATAATCAAATGACATGAGCAAGCGATGAACTTGCATTTCTTGACTGCAAGATTATGCAGGCAAAAGCTTCGATATGTGATAACTCCAAATGCTGAAATACCATCATCGTCCGGTAAGGAAAATGTTTAAAGAACTGGCAAAGATGCTATAATGCATAGTATGAGATGCAATCGTCCCGAGCGTAACCTAATCCCGATGATTTAGGATTGGTGGGTTGTAAAGATTTCTTTAGGGTGTGTTGCACTTTTAGGATGGTTCTCAAACAAGGTTCTTATTAGGGTGTGGTTATATTAATATCATAAGCAAGTAATATGATGCAACATAACAATTGATACGTCCCCGACGTATCCATAATTTCTGTCATTCCATGCTTGTTTTATGACAATACTTACATGTTTTGCTTGCACTTTATGATGTTTTTATGCGTTTTCCGGAACTAACCTATTAACGAGATGCCACAGTGCCAGTTCCTGTTTTCTGCTGTTTTTGGTTCCAGAAAGGCTGTTCGGGCAATATTCTCGGAATTGGACGAAATCAACGCCAAACCTCCTATTTTTCCCGGAAGGCTCCAGAACACCGAAGAAGAGTCGGAGAGGGGCCAGGGGGCCACCACACCACATGGCGGCGCGGGCCAGGCCTTGGCCGCGCCGGCCTAGGGTGTGGCGCCCCCAGGTGCCCCCCTGCGCCGCCTCTTCGCCTATAAAATCCCTTTCGACCTAAAAACACCGTACCAATTGACGAAACTCCAGAAAGACTCCAGGGGCACCGCCACCGTCGCGAAACTCCAATTCGGGGGACAGAACTCTGTCCCGGCACCCTGCCGGGACGGGGAAGTGCCCCCGGAAGCCATCTCCATCAACGCCACCGCCTCCATCATGCTCCGTGAGTAGTTCCCCCATGGACTACGGGTTCTAGCAGTAGCTAGTCGGTATTCTCTCCTCCATGTACTTCAATACAATGATCTCATGAGCTGCCTTACATGATTGAGATTCATCTGATGTAATCGGTGTTGTGTTTGTTGGGATCCGATGGATGATACATTATGATTAGTCTATCTATAAAGTTTGTGAAGTTATTGTTGCTGCAATCTTGTTATGCTTAATGCTTGTCACTAGGGCCCGAGTGGCATGATCTTAGATTTGAGCTCTATAATTATTGCTTAGATTGTATCTACAAGTTGTATGCACATGTCGCTGTCCGGAACCAAAGGCCCCGAAGTGACAAGAATCGGGACAACCGGAGGGGATGGCGGTGATGTGAGGGACACATGTTTTCACGGAGTGTTAATGCTTTGCTCCGGTACTCTATTAAAAGGAGTACCTTAATATCCAGTAGTTTCCCTTGAGGCCCGGCTGCCACCGGCTGGTAGGACAAAAGATGTTGTGCAAGTTTCTCATTGCGAGCACGTACGACTATAATTGGAAAACATGCCTACATAATTAATAATCTTGATGTTCTAGCTTAATGCTTTGATTCCTATCAATTGCCCAACTGTAATTTGTTCACCCAACACTTGTCACTTATTGGAGAGTTACCACTAGTGTAGATCGCTGGGAACCCCGGTCCATCTCTCATCATTATATACTCGTTCTATATGTCATTGGAAGTAGTATCAACTATTTTCCGGTGCCATTGCTCTCATATTGCTATTACTGCTGCTGTGTTACTGTTACTACTGCTCTCATATTACTGCTACTTTTACATCACCCCTGTTACTAGTGCTTTTCTAGGTGCAGCTGAATTGACAACTCAGTTGTTAAGGCTTATAAGTATTCTTTACCTCCCCTTGTGTCGAATCAATAAATTGGGTTATACTACCCGCGAAGACTGCCGCGATCCCCTATACTTGTGGGTTATCAAGACTGTTTTCTAGCGCCGTTGCCGGGGAGGCATAGCTCTACTCATAAGTTCACCTGGGGAGTACACTCTACCTCTCTCTCTGTTTTATTTTATTTCGTTTTGCTTAGTTTACTTTTTCCTAGTTTACTTGTGCTTAGTTTATTTCTGTCTAGTATTACTTTGCTTAGTTTACTTTTGTCTAGTTTATTTCAGTTTTGTTTTATTTTCCTCATATACCCAAAAATCCATAAAAATTTGAAAAACCAAAAAATTAAAAACTGCTGTTATGGGAGAACCTACAACCTATTTGGAGCTCATAGAATGTTATAATAATTATAGAAAATCAAGAGCGGGTGAAGTAATGAGTGCTATGATAGAAAAAGTGAATACAATTGCTAAAATCTTGCTTAAACGCCATGATATAAACTGTTGCTCTCAACAGGATACTAAACATCTTAAATTTCAATGTGGCTTTAGTGAGGAATTTTTAATTAAGAACTATAATCGGAATTGCTATATTCATTATGGGTTCGAAGAGGTAGAACAATTTGTCGTGTTTATGGGAGCCTCTGAGATCGAATCCTTCATGGTTGAGAATTATGAAACTTGTGTTGTTTGTAAGGACCTTAAAGATTATGTCTCTTCTATCCTTAATTGTTGCATAGAATGCTTCGGTAATAATCCTTATATCATTGATTATAAAGAGAGACTCATTAATGCACAAGAATGCACTCACAATTTGCAGGAACCTGTGGAAGAAGAAATTGATGAACCTGAAAGCTCATTGGATGAAAAAGAGGATGAAATTGATGAACCTGAAAGCTCATTGGATGAAAAAGAAGAGGAGAGCGACGAACAAAAGGGGGAAGAATGGATTAGCTACCCATGCCAACCTTCTAATGAGAGTAACTCTTTATCTCTTACACTATTTGATTGTCCTCCATGCTTACCGGAAGAGGTTGAATGTTATGTTCCTGTGGATTCTCTTGAAATATTACCTATGAGTAAAACTTGTGAAAATAATCATGCTACTGTTATATATGATAATCCATGCTACTTTGATAAATCTTATGATAATGCTTTGTTTGTGCCTGATGTCGAAATGCATGGTACTAAAGAATTTTGCTTGGCAAATGTTTATGATAAAGCTCTAGATGATGGTCCTATGTTACTTGATAATATTAATTGTACTACTAATGAAAATGGGATTGGAGAGTCCTTGACTTATTCTATGAGTCCCATATCTCTTGAGATTGATCAACTACCTTGTTATATTATTAATAAAAGTAAGTTTGAAAGTTTTTATTCCACTATTCTTGAACTTGATAAAAATTATGTGTTTGGAAATCATGAGAAGCATGCTGCATGTGATAGTTATATTGTTGAGTTTGTTCATGAAGCTACTGAAAACTATTATGAGAGAGGGAAATATGGTTGTAGAAATTTGCATGGTACTAAAACACCTCTCTATGTGCTCAAAATTTTGAAGTTGCACTTATTTTATCTTCCTATGCTTGTTACTTTGCTTTTCATGAACTTGTTTATTTACAAGATTCCTTTGCATAGGAAGCATGTTAGGCTTAAATGTGTTTTGAATTTGCCTCTTGATGCTCTCTTTTGCTTCAAATACTATTTCTTGCGAGTGCATCCTTAAAACTGCTGAGCCCATCTTAATGGCTATAAAGAAAGCAACTTCTTGGGAGATAACCCATGTGTTATTTTGCTACAGTACTTTATTTTATATTTGTGTCTTGGAAGTTGTTTACTACTGTAGCAACCTCTCCTTATCTTAGTTTTGTGTTTTGTTGTGCCAAGTGAAGCCTCTAATCGAAGGTTGATACTAGATTTGGATTTCTGCGCAGAAACAGATTTCTATCTGTCACGAATCTGGGCTGTTTTCTCTGTAGGAAAATCAGAAAAATATGCCAATTTACGTGCGTGTTCCTCAGATATGTACGCAACTTTCATTAGTTTTGAGTTTTCTGATTTGAGCAATGGAAGTATTTTATTAAAATTTGTCTTTACTGGCTGTTCTGTTTTGGCAGATTCTGTCTCTGTTTTTTGCATTGTCTCTTGTGGACTTTAAGCGAGCTTTTCTAGACATAGAGAGCTGTAGCTAATGTTTTATTGAGTTCTTGCAATGTGCCACTACAGGACCAAGGTGGATTCAAATTTTTTGAGTACTAACCCCTCTAATGAAGTTTATGAGAAGTTTGGTGTGAAGGAAGTTTTCAAGGGTCAAGAGAGGAGGATGATATATGATCAAGAAGAGTGAAAAGTCTAAGCTTGGGGATGCCCCCGTGGTTCATCCCTGCATATTTCAAGAAGACTCAAGCGTCTAAGCTTGGGGATGCCCAAGGCATCCCCTTCTTCATCAACTTATCAGGTTCCTCCCCTGAAACTATATTTTTATTCGGTCACATCATATGTGCTTTACTTGGAGCGTCTGTGTGTTTATTTTCGTTTTGTTTTTGTTTGAATAAGATCGGATCCTAGCAATCCTTGTTTGGGAGAGAGACACACTCCGCTTTTTCATATGAACACTTGTTCTTCGTTTTACTTTTAATGTTCAATGATAAAAGTTGGAAGCTACAATACTTATTGGTTATTTGGTTGGGAAAAGAAAATGCCTCATATGTTGTGGATAATTTGACACTTGGCAATTGTTTTGAGCTCTCAAGTAGATCATTTAAGTTTTTTTTTCATGTAGTTTAAACCTATTAGTGGAGAACTACCGTAAAGCTTGTTGAAATTGGTTTGCATAATTGATCTCTCTTAAGGTCTAGATATTTTCTGGTAAAGTGTTTGAGCAACAAGGAAGACAGTGTAGAGTATTATAATGCTTGCGATATGTTCTTATGTAAGTTTTGCTGTACCGGTTCATACTTGTGTTTGCTTCAAACAACCTTGCTAGCCTAAACCTTGTATCGAGAGGGAATACTTCTCATGCATCCAAAATACTTGAGCCAACCACTATGCCATTTGTGTCCACCATACCTACCTACTATGTGGTATTTCCTGCCATTCCAAAGTAAATTGCTTGAGTGCTACCTTTAAACAATTCAAAATGCACCTCTGATTTGTGTCAATGTTTTATAGCTCATGAGGAAGTATGTGGTGTTTAGCTTTCAACCTTGTCATTTACTTTTGACGGACTCTCATATGGACTAGTGGCATATCCGCTTATCCAATAATTTTGCAAAAAGAGCTGGCAATGGGATTCCCAGTCCCAAATTAATTAACTTAAATAGACACTCCTCCATGGTTTGTGATTGTTGGACGGCACCCGAGGATTCGGTTAGCCATGGCTTGTGTAAGCAAAGGTTGGGGGGAGTGTCATCATCATAATAAAACTAAAATAAAAAGGCACTCCTTCATGGTATGAGATTGTTGGCAGGCACCCGAGGATTCGGTTAGCCATGGTTTGTGAAAGAAAGGTTGGAAGGAGTGCCACATAAACAAGCAAATAATTCATGGGAGCCGCTCTTGGAAGTCCGGTTGGCGAGGTAGTTAGTGTACCCATTACCATTCGTTGACAACAACAAACACCTCTCAAAACTTTACTTTTTATGCTCTCTATATGTTTTCAAAACCAAAGCTCTAGCACAAATATAGCAATCGATGCTTTCCTCTTTGAAGGACCATTCTTTTACTTTTATGTTGAGTCAGTTACCTAATTCCTCCCATCTTAGAAGCAAACACTTGTGTTAACTGTGCATTGATTCTTACATACTTGCATATTTGCATTCATCATATTACTTTGTGTTGACAATTATCCATGAGATATGCATGTTGAAAGTTGAAAGCAACCGCTGAAACTTATATCTTCCTTTGTGTTGCTTCGATGCCTTTACTTTGAATCTATTGCTTTATGAGTTAACTCTTGTGCAATCTTTTGATGCTTGTCTTGAAAGTACTCTCCATGAAAAGTTTTGCTATATGTTATCTATTTGTTAGCAACTATAGATCATTGCCTTGAGTCACTTCATTCATTTCAGATGCTTTGTAATAGTATGATCAAGGTTATGTAAGTAGCATGTCACTACAGAAATTATTCTTTTTATCGTTTACCTGCTCGGGACGAGCAGGAACTAAGCTTGGGGATGCTGATACGTCCCCGACGTATCCATAATTTCTGTCATTCCATGCTTGTTTTATGACAATACTTACATGTTTTGCTTGCACTTGATGATGTTTTTATGCGTTTTCCGGAACTAACCTATTAACGAGATGCCACAAAGTGCAGTTCTGTTTTCTGCTGTTTTTGGTTCCAGAAAGGCTGTTCGGGCAATATTCTCGGAATTGGACGAAATCAATGCCAAACCTCCTATTTTTCCCGGAAGGCTCCAGAACACCGAAGAAGAGTCGGAGAGGGGCCAGGGGGCCACCACACCACATGGCGGCGCGGGCCAGGCCTTGGCCGCGCCGGCCTAGGGTGTGGCGCCCCCAGGTGCCCCCCTGCGCCGCCTCTTCGCCTATAAAATCCCTTTCGACCTAAAAACACCGTACCAATTGACGAAACTCCAGAAAGACTCCAGGGGCGCTGCCACCGTCGCGAAACTCCACTTCGGGGGACAGAACTCTGTCCCGGCACCCTGCCGGGACGGGGAAGTGCCCCCGGAAGCCATCTCCATCAACGCCACCGCCTCCATCATGCTCCGTGAGTAGTTCCCCCATGGACTACGGGTTCTAGCAGTAGCTAGTCGGTATTCTCTCCTCCATGTACTTCAATACAATGATCTCATGAGCTGCCTTACATGATTGAGATTCATCTGATGTAATCGGTGTTGTGTTTGTTGGGATCCGATGGATGATACATTATGATTAGTTTATCTATAAAGTTTGTGAAGTTATTGTTGCTGCAATCTTGTTATGCTTAATGCTTGTCACTAGGGCCCGAGTGGCATGATCTTAGATTTGAGCTCTATAATTATTGCTTAGATTGTATCTACAAGTTGTATGCACATGTCGCTGTCCGGAACCAAAGGCCCCGAAGTGACAAGAATCGGGACAACCGGAGGGGATGGCGGTGATGTGAGGGACACATGTTTTCACGGAGTGTTAATGCTTTGCTCCGGTACTCTATTAAAAGGAGTACCTTAATATCCAGTAGTTTCCCTTGAGGCCCGGCTGCCACCGGCTGGTAGGACAAAAGATGTTGTGCAAGTTTCTCATTGCGAGCACGTACGACTATAATTGGAAAACATGCCTACATAATTAATAATCTTGATGTTCTAGCTTAATGCTTTGATTCCTATCAATTGCCCAACTGTAATTTGTTCACCCAACACTTGTCACTTATTGGAGAGTTACCACTAGTGTAGATCGCTGGGAACCCCGGTCCATCTCTCATCATTATATACTCGTTCTATATGTCATTGGAAGTAGTATCAACTATTTTCCGGTGCCATTGCTCTCATATTGCTATTACTGCTGCTGTGTTACTGTTACTACTGCTCTCATATTACTGCTACTTTTACATCACCCCTGTTACTAGTGCTTTTCCAGGTGCAGCTGAATTGACAACTCAGTTGTTAAGGCTTATAAGTATTCTTTACCTCCCCTTGTGTCGAATCAATAAATTGGGTTATACTACCCGCGAAGACTGCCGCGATCCCCTATACTTGTGGGTTATCAACAATCATACACAAAGGATAGTAGTGAAATAAAATGAAACGAATAGTTATCAATTTTAAGTTCTACATGACATGGTTGATGATTACTTATATTATACTTTAAAAGAATAACTCTTGAAGAACAAGTTAATTAAGAACAAGAACTACTATAAAGAGGATCTATGGGCTTCTAGGATTTACTATTGGATTCACTTAGTTTACTAATAGGGACTAGTTGGGTTCTTAAGTTGGATTGGTCTATATGTAGCAAGTATTAGCAGGTTTATTACTATGGTTGATTATGGGTATTATATCAAAGGATGGTTATTAAGATGGTTTCATAAGTTAGCTATTGGGGTTTACTATAGCTTCACATTGGCTTTACTTAGTAATCTCTAATGGTTCCTAAGCTAGGTGGCTTATTATTTCCTAAGTAGGGTTTAGTTGAATAGGAGCATGTGATGTGAATTACTACACAAGATTGGTATTAGGATTGATCTCCAAGGTTCTACTACGGTTTGATGGTTGAGGTTGATTCTAATGGTGTGGTATATAGGAGTGGTGATCAATGGTACTAATATAATTAACAAGCTAGGGTTTGCTTCTAAGTGGCACTAGTGGATCATATAGGGTTTATTCAAGAATAATGGCATGAAATGATGATCTCATATGATTAAGCCTAACTTCAATTTTAGTGGATCATGACTTGTTTTTAATTGATTGCATAATAAGGATCTACAAGTAAAGTGAAGTTCATAAGATCATATGTGATAAACCCCTAGGGTTTTAGAATTGAAACTAATGTGGATGATTACATAAAATAATAAGATCAAGGTTTTTGTTTATATTAGAACTAGGGTTTCTACATTGTGATACAACTCTTAAACTAATAATTGACAATAGAAAAGTGGTCCCTAATTACTTTGAAACAAAATTAATAATGGTTTGACATTTTATTAATTTTCACCAGAATTACTAATTCGAGTAACTCCTATTTAGGTTTAATTTAGAAATTTGGGTTTAATAGTTGTTATTAAGTTTTAAACTACTCAACTTGTTAACTAAAGATGTTTAAGTAAACAAGTTTTAAATTACCAAAATAATATCAGCTTATAGTATTTTCTTACTTTACTGTTATTAAAGAAAATAGAAAATAGTAATTTGCAACTTAGGTTTTATAAATTATCACTAATATTTAAGTGGATGCAATTATGATAAAGAAAATTAACCTTAACATTTTACTTAGTTACTAAATAGCTAATATTTAATTTTGAAACTTCACTAATTATTGAATTCAAATTGGATTTGAAACAAATGAAAAGACATAATTAATAAAGTTAAAAATAAGTGAATTTTTATTTTGACACACATTTTTATTTTATACTCTATTTGAATAGAGTTTATTTTGGGAGCATTTTGATATATTATTTATATTTTCTGAGCTAAAATGAATTTTATTTATTTTTGTAAAGTTTCACTTATTTACTGAGATTTAAATTAAAGACAGAAATACTAAAGCTACCCAGTCTAGTGCTACTCTAGTGACTGACGAGTGGGGCCAATGCCACATTGGAAGCCAGGTGGGAGTGGACCAAGTCAAAAGTGATGCAGGCCCCATGTCCAGGTCATCTCGCCGGAGAGAGCGCCGGCGAGCGCCGGCGACGAGGCTACAGGGCCTCTGAGACGTTGCTTTCAAGCGTGTTAGAACCAGGACTCGACGCTGAGCAAGCGAGCGTCAACGCCACCACTCAAAAGTCACCGGAGCATCGCCGATGAACTCGACTGTGGCGGCGAGCTCCGGCCAAAACGCAAACATAGGCTATAGATGATGCCGAGAAGGATTCGAGGGGTCCAAAGGTGCACTGACTCACCCTGAAGTGAATGGAGTGGTCGACTCATGCATTGGCGGTCGGAGACGGCGAGGAATTCGCCGATTCCGGCGAGGTGCTGCGGAAGGGATCAACCAAATTGGACCGATTGAAGAAGCTCCTAATCGATTCCTTGCTCGAGGATGATCTGCAGGCTCTTGCGCATCTCCCAAGCCACTCGACGGTCTCCGGGGTGCTCTCAATCGACGGTGCCATGGAGGTCACCGACGACAGAGACTCTCAGATTGTGGGAGAAAGAGCGAACGAGAGAGGATAAGGATGGGCGTCTAGGGTTTCTAGAGCCGTGGCGATCTCACCGGCCCTTTTATAGCTCCAGACATGGGCTGTGTCGACGGCGAGCATCGGCGACCAGCGGCCACGATGCGGAGACGATGTGAGTTAGGGTTTCAGTGCACGAATCTTAATAATCCTGCTGGCAACGGATTCCAGGGTCATGCGGTCTAGCTCTGGAACGTCTGACGGGGTCCGGGCTGTTCTTATCGACATCAAGGACGTGGCCGAGGCTTCTCCTCTGCGTTGTCGTCGCCGGGGAGGAAGACGAAGGCGATGGCCTTCTATTAAACGTGAAATGGTATGGACCGTTTCCAGGTGGGCTGGGCCAAATCTTGGGCTGCTGCTGGGCTACGGTGGTCCACCAGGTAAGCCAAGTAAGCCTCTCTCTCTTTTCAATTTCTGTTTTATATTTATTATTTGAATTCAAATTGAATCTGGTTCATTTTGCAGGTTCTTAAATATTTGACACTCAATAAAATTTGATAGTAATGCTCACTGCATAATGGTGTTATTCAAACAATTATTTAATATTTGAGTTAAATTGGCATTCTTGTGAGGTATAATTAAAATAGATAGGGTTTAGGTTTTTATCTCAATTCTTGTTATTTGGGAACCTAATCTATTTAAATGATTTGAAGATTAATAACAAGTGCATGGTGGACACATGATTAGGTTTGCTAATACTTAGCAATATGGATGGTTCACACATATTTTCATTATGGCTAAAGTTTAAATTAAATGGTATTGGGAATGAGGTGATTTTATGATTTTATGTGGATGATGGTTTATTAGGGTTTAGGAAAATAGTTTGATAAGCCCCATAATGACTAGTATCATTAACCAACTTTAGCTTGAATTACCTAAGGTAATTCCCAAGCTCACCATTGGTTAATTCATTTGCTTATATAGTGATTCTATTTTATAGAACACTACTTTATTTAATTAACTAACCAAATTACTTGGATAGCAACAATAGAATTGGATATTGGTTTAACTCTACCCAACAAATGGCATTTAGGCCTAAGTATATATGGCTTGGGTGCTACTTGTGATCCATGATACACAAGTTAGGGCATGGTATTATATATGGAGTGAATCCTATGTGAAAGGTTCAGAGTTTTGGTGATGCTTCACTATTTGAAGTAGAAAATAGGCAGGAGGCATTGAAGGGTTCTACTTATGATCCAAAGAGATACTTGGATTGGAATTAAAATATGGCATAGGGTTTTAGTAGTGATCACCAATGTGATACACAACTAGGTTAAGACATGGGCATAAGCTTGGGTTATGTTTAATTGTCTAGGGTTATTCCTCACTTAGTTAGGATTCATGCATCAAGGCAATTCTAGGTTATCTCAAGTGCTTGGATAAACAAGGGTTGAGTACAATATCAATACTCCTCTATACAAGGCATGAGGATTGGTCTGGGTTAACTACTAGTAATATACTTATTATTTCATGTGATTGATGAGATCTATTGATCTTACAAATAGTTTAACTTATCATCTAAATTTACAAGGTATGATCATGTATTAGACATGGTCCACTCATTCCTCACTAATCTCTCTTCTCTAGTACTTCTCTCATCACACTCACTTAGATTCTTAGCTTAGGGTTTATGATCATCACCCAATTTGTAATGATCAAAGTATTGTCTGCATAATAATTCATTAGTGAATCATGGTTCTCTTCTACAAGATCAAGTATTGGTCAATATACTTGAGTCTACACTTTTAGCTTGAGCTTTCTTGGATAGGTAGGGTTTCTCTAGGGTTTATGATCATTACCAAGTTGTAATGATCACAACACTTGTCTCTCTCTTGGATTACTAGTAAAAGAGGTTCTTGCTTACTATCAAGTATTAGCTAGGTCAATTAGGGTTTAATATTGGACTTGTACTTCTTCTAGCATTAGTTAATATCAATTACTTATCTCACTAGGATAGAATTTGAATGTTAGCCTAGGGTTATACTCAATGGATAATATAAACACATAGATGGTCCTCTCATTTCTCAGAAGGTTTATTAGAAATGAGTTTGAATGGACATGATGACATAGTCAAGGTTGATAAAGAATGAATATGAATGTCTTTGGCTTGGATTCCATATTGTAGTTGAAAAGATATACCGTGTGAATCATGGTAGGAATATTTATTTAGTAAAATACATGGAAAAGATAAGTAAAGTATAGTTTCTTGTTAAATGTGTTCTTTGATTTATAGTTGAATAATTATTCATGTGTTGTTGTAAGGAATGTCATGTTGAGATCCTTTATAAGATCTTATAATTGACCCGTACGTAAGGTGTTGTTTGTTGTAAAGCTAAGTCCATTTGATCTAGCCCCTAGATCATATCATCTCTACCCAAAACAGGGTTTTAGCAAATAACACAGTGAAGTTTATAGCGCTTGACTTGATGATCTACTTCAATTCCACCAAGTCAAGTGAAATTTTAGTTACTGTGGTAAGTTTTATTTGAAAGTGCGAAAATTCCCCGAATTTTCTATGCATGAATGCAATGCACACTTTGGTGTTCTCTCATTTTGTAGCCTCTAAACCTAGGATATTACAACCTCTCCCCCTTAAACTGAACTTCGTCCCGAAGTTCGAACGCTCTCATGTTTCGGAATGTGGAACTGACTTGAACAGATCACGATCTCTTTGAAACTCCATGGTGATCTCCTTAGATATAATTGGATATATCCCTTGTCCAGATCCTTCCTGAAATCTCTTGATGTCTGGCACTGATACTTTTTCTATTCTTTGATTTCTTCCAACACTCTAAGCTTAAAGTCTTGCTCTTCTAAGATCCTTAGATTAGGATATCTTATTGTGCTAACGGACTTTACTAATGGTTGTGGTGACAACTTCCTATCTGGGTACCCAAAGCTTGGTTCTATCAGCTGCGATGATTCAAAGCTTCATTCCAAAAGATTTGTTCCAGATAAGGTATTGTTTTCCCCTTACTACCATAACTATAGTGATGGTACTTCGTAAAGTATTTACAATAGGCATGGTTCTGGTGGTTTCATTCCTACAATTGGATTAGACTCATTTAGTCCATCCAATCATGGCTTCTAGTTTATATTACAAACCTTCTTTTGGTTTTTTTAGGTTCCATGAAAGGAATCTTTCTAATAGGCTTAGGTTTTGGTATGGTAAAACTCCTTCGGTCGTTTGCCTCCTTAACTTTGATTGTCCTTTGACATCTTCTTCATCCAACTTCATTATCTTAGACTTACTTAAGTTCTCTTAGTTTTGAGTAATTATCAATTACCCACTCAAGTTAGGGTCTAACCCTTACTTCTTCGAGATATAAACCTCGGCTTCTGGCCTGACATCCTCCTGAGAGTACTATTATATGGATACTTTCCAACAACCTTATGAAAATATGATCGGACTTCTTCTCAGTTCAGACCCTCTTCTTGGTCCATCATACTTCAAATATTATATATTGATACTTCTCATTCAGCCTTCCTCTCCCCCATGGAGTTTACTAATGATCTTCAAGCTTCTTTTCTTCTAATCATTAAACTCCAAGTTTAGGTAGTTGGTCTAAGTCTGATTTAGAGTTTGTACTTTTCTAAAGTCTCACGAAGAATTCTTTGCGATGTATCCACACAGTTGTAGGTATCCGATGTGAAACCTCCGACTAAATGTTTACCAGCTGTGGAATCCCTCTTTCCTTTAGAGTGAAAGAATGATTAAGGTGCGGATTATTTGGTACCAGATGTGGCTTATTTGATACCAGTTGTGGACTATTTTATGGTTCTAGTCAACATCTACCTACCAGCTGCGGATACTTTTATAGTTTTAGTTAAGATCTACCTCACTTCATATGCTTTCTCTTCATATATATCCTATATCAGCTGTGGTCTTATTATACTAGCTGCGAAGGTTGGAAAAAGCGCTAGGCGTAAGCGAGGCGGTTGGCATTCGCCTAGTGCCTAGGCGATGCTTAAGCGGGCTTGGCGTAGCCTTGGTGGGCATAGTTTATACCATCAAGTGTGTATATTTGTTATTATATGTGCATAAACATTAATTTATAGCATGTAAATGAGTAAATTTGTAATAACTACCTTTATAATAATGCCCATCTAGCTCGATCATGAAGTATGACATGAGTTCTTATTGTGGAACACAATTTTTTGGTTACATTGCCTAGACTTCCGCTTATGCCCTAGGCGAGGCGTTTGTCCATCACCTAGTGCCTAAGCGTGCTTAAACGGTGCCTAGGCGTCGCATTGTCCAACAGAGGCTGCGACTCCACTTGTCCACTTTCCTTCTTCTAGGGTTTGTTTTGCAAGATAACCACTTGTTGACACTATGAAGATAGTATCGTAAGTGACTCTACTTGCATTCTCTTCTTCCATAATGAATATGGCTCCACTTCTACTGCTCCATATTCCCTATTTGTCCCACTTTCATGGTACTTCCATGTTGAAGTACTCCTTAATTAAGGATAAAAGTGAGTTTTAATTGATCCTTCATTCAGATTGTTGTGGTTGCCTCTCACAACTTTACTTCCTTCTTCTAGTGCATCTTCATCTTGTCTTCAAAATCTTCAGAATTTGTCACTTCCTCACGCGAATACCTTTACCCTCTAGACCTATAACATCAAGTAAGAGCTTGATATTGCAGCATGCATTTTCATATCAAAGTCAAACTTCATGTATGGATCTAGTCAATCAATGAAAATCCAATAAAATCCAAGAAGGTCCAGCTTTGTGCTTATAATACACACCCTTATATGCCCAAATATAATAGTTGGGTAAGACATTCCTAAACATCAGGCTCAGATGTGTAGTATATAACACCACATAAGATAGGTTTAGGTTGTGATACTTAGCACATATATATGGATTCCTACTATTTGTCTCGATATTTACCTCGATTTCTCACTTGCAATCAAATAAACTTGAGAAAATTGGTCCAGAATAGTTGTAATCCACCTAATTTCCTTGGAAAGTACTAACTTACCTTCCATTCAATTGAAAACTAACCTCACATGATCTCTCGAAACTATAGCATGACTACTCTACAGACATAGTTGTTAGAATATACCACCTATAACTCCAGGATTTCTCTATGTGATATGCTCTAATAAAGCCTTCTTTAAACTAAGGACTATGGTTCTAGCATACTTGGCACAGTTGCCAGGATTTTAAGGCCTAAGTTTTTAAACTATTCCTTAAAATCTTACTCCTCATCATATTCCTGTTAACTCACTCATGATGTTCTGCTCCATCACATCATGACTCTCAAGTGAATCATATATGATTACCAACTCTACCATAAAAATGAATCTGTATAACCCATATCGCTCTTCCTTACCTCCTATAATTGTTTCATAATAGGTATATACTACCTTATATAACTTATCTCCCTTAGTTAACTTTAGTCATTTGACATTTTTTTAAATAACTCCTACTTAACCCTAACATGTCTCACTACAAGAAATGTGCCATAATATGACGTTTTTTTTATGACTGGAAATCAAAATGTCATAGGTTTATGACGTTCCTAGCTTTGACCGTCCTTGGCCACTCCGGGGGGGCAAAACCCTAGAAAATCGTGACGTTATTGGGCAAAAACGTCATTGGCAATTTAGGTCAAAACGTCATTAGCAAAATTAAGTGGCCTACGACGTTTTTCCAATGCCGATTGCGACAAATCAATAGCGTCATTGGCATTTGGCTCAATACAGTGGTATGTGTTTGGCTGCCATGTCATCCATTTTGCCTATGTGTCCCTTTTCGGGTCCCACGCGCCTCACACGTGTCACTGGAAGCAACTGGCTTGAACTAACTGACATGTAGGACCAACTGATACTTGTGGGACAAAGGCGTCTTGTTATTTTTTTTCTCTGTGCCGTCCACCATTTTAATGGGCTGCTGGTGATATCCTCCTCTTTTGGGCTGTCCTCTACTAGGCTGCTGGCTGCTGGCCTACCCCACGGCGGCCCATCCGGGGGTTGAATTGCTGGCCCGACGGCCCATCCGGGGGTTGATTGCTGGCCCGACGGCCCATCCGGGGTTGGAGTGGCTCCCGATGGAAATAACTGGCAAAAATTGCGCTTGCGGGGACTCGAACCCTCGACCTGGCGCTGCCGCACTACCACTCCCTACCGCTTTGCTACAATAGTGTTGTTGACACAAGTATGGTTATCCATGTATATAGACATGATAGACTAATCAGTTGTCTTAAAAATCCCTCCACCTCGACCAAAATCCCTCCGACCAGGTGCATCTAGCTAGGGTTCCTCCTCCAACCAAAATCCCTCCGACCAGGTGCATCTGTTGCATGGCGGCGCAGTTCCCAGCCTGCTCGGGCAGTTCTTCTAGGTCAGGAGCGTCGTCGCGTCGCTGCCGGCAGCCGGGCACGCCCATCCTGTATCGGCAGCGGCCATTCGATTATGAGCCCGCTGACGTCTGTGACTGTGGCGAGAAGATGCCGCAATGGATTTCTTGGAGTGATCCAAACCCTGGGAGAAGATACCGGAACTGCAAAATTCGCTCGGTTAGTCTTCGAGCACGCCCCCGCCCCATTCTGAATTTCGCCCGCCGTCTTCGAAGTTTCTTTTCTACTATGGCTTACTTATCCTCTTTTGTTCTTCATCTCGTCGATTGCTGGTGGAATAGGGTGTAAAGTGTTTAAGTGGATTGATGATCCGCTGGATGCACGTCACAAAGAGTTAGTTCGTGATCTGCGTGATGCTGTTTGGGATCGAGATGAAGAAATTGAGAGGCTCCTGTAGAAATTGAGAGGCTCCAGGAAGAAAAGTTTCTGCTTGCTGCAAGGAAACAGAGCAACCCCGAACCAAAGAAAATGGGAGGCTTCATGGTTTGGGTGCTATCTGTAGCTTTTGTCATCTGTTGTACCTGGGTGATGTGTAGGAACTGAAATTAGGGTGAATTCAGTGATCTGTTGGTCAGGAGGAGAAGAAGCTAGAGTATATGCTAGAGTTATTGTGTTGTAATTCCAACCATTTGTCTGTTCGTGCCACAATGTTTAGTTCCTGAATTTGAACCATGTCTATGTATGTGTGCAATTCTGTTCAGTTGAAAATGTATCCTGTTGAAAATGAGTTCTGTTGAAAATGTGTAGCAGCTACTTTTGCACGGCGGCGCCGCCCATATATGGTCGCCGGCGTCAGCCATGCACGGCGGCGCCGCCCATATATGGTCGCCGGCGTCAGCCATGTATTGAAAAAATTGGGCATGGATTCCCCTAAAAATTGGGCATGGAGTCCCCAAAAAATTGGGCACAAATTCTGGGAACAAATAGCTGACATATTCAACATAAATTCTGGGAATATTGAACATAAAAATTGGGCACAAATTCTGGGAACAAATAGCTGACATATTCTGGGAACAAATAGCTGACATATTCAACATAAATTCTGGGAACAAATAGCTGACATATTCAACACAAATTCTGGGAACAAATAGCTGACAAATTCTGGGAACAAATAGCTGACATATTCAACACAAACTGCTACTCATCTTCTTCGAAAACTTGACGCTTCCTAGTCCTATTTCCTCCATCATCATCATCATCATCCTCATCGCTGCAATATTGGTACATTGTCTGATCAACCTCCTCGATTTCTTCGGGCACAACCTCTTTGCTATGTTTCTTCAGTTTGTCCACAATGACTTTTTCAAGTAGCACACGTTCCTGGTCACTTCTCGTCCTACTCCGTGCAGTGCCTTCTTTTTCTTGCACAGGAACTTGACTGGAATCTTCATCTTGATATGATAGTACAGCAACACCGGGTCCCTGTTCATTTTCTTTTACACTCCATAGATGTCTATGGTGAAATTTTTGCACAACTTGCCATTTTCCTTTCAACTTGGTGTCTGGCACATAGAAGACCTTGGTTGCTTGTGATGTCAGAAGGAAAGGATCAGTCTTGTACCAAAACTTTTCTGTGTTAACACTCTTGAAGTGTCCATCATCGTCGAGCCCGGGTTTCCTACCACCAAGGTCAAACCAGTCACACCGGAAGAGGACAATCGACCGATGGACGCCACCGCTGGAGTTGTATTGCAATCTGATGATGGATTTGAGCTGACCAAAGAAGTCAATGCTGTTGCCATCATGATCTCCCTCGTAAACGATTCCACTATTTTGTGTCTTCCCTGTTCTTCTCGCGGTCAACAAAGATGGTACCGAACACCGTCAACAACACATGCCGAATATAGTCTCACTCTAAAATCTGGTTTGCACGCCAAAGCATAGAGATCAGACAGACATCATTTCGCATTTTTCCAATCTGCATAAAATCAACCGGGGGTGAGTAACACACACAAGAAAATTATATCATGAACTTTTCCAATCTTCAGAAATAAACCAGCTAAAGATCTCACATGAGTATGAAACCATCTAGCAAAGTTCTTGGCAAGCCATCTATCAACATTGATCTGACCACCTTGTTGGTTCAACTCTTGTTTGCACAGGCTGGAATGGCAACAGAAAATAGATCCTAATTATTATTTGGAGAGGCTGCAATAACCTATCTATATAAGGGGATGAAGAGAAACGTACTCGATGTATGGATCAACCTCAGGGCAACTTCGGAGCACATACCACACCATGTTGTCATAGTCCTCACCAGCAAACACATATTGAGAGGCTCCAATAAATTTCACACCGTGTTTGAAAACAGACACATCACCAATATGTGAATCATCCCGCTCCGGATTTCTGCTTGGATGGTTGAATCTTGTTTCAACATCGTCGAAGTATCTCGAGCAAAATGTCGTGCACTCATCAACAATATATGCTTCGGCAATCGATCCCTCCGGCCTGGCATTGTTCCGGACATAACGCTTCAATGTTAGCAACCTTCTTTCGACTGGTACATCCAACCGTAATGCACTGGGCCTCTAAGCCTTGCCTCTTTTGGTAAATGGATGGCCAAATGCACCATCACATCGAAGAAAGATGGGGGGAAGATCTTCTCAAGTTTGCAAAGAATAACTACGATTTCCTTTTCAAGTCTGTCCAGAACATCTCTCTTCAGTGTTTTGCAGCACAGCTCTCTGAAGAAATTTCCAAGTTCAGCAACCGCTTCATATATGTCTTCATGGATTGTTCCTCGAAGGCCAGCCGGTAAGATCCTTTGAAGCAATATATGACAGTCATGGGTCTTCAGCCCTTGAAGCTTGCACTTATCAGCAGCAACACACTTGGATATGTTAGACGCGTACCCATCTGGAAACCTCACAGCTTTTATGAATTCACAAAAAGCAATTTTTTCTTGTTTACTCATTGTATACCACGCCTGTGGCATCTCAAAAGAGTCAGCTGAAACAGGCTGCAAATGCAAGTCACCTCTTATGCCCATGTCTTCCAA
Organism: Lolium perenne; assembly: GCF_019359855.2. Classification (NCBI taxonomy): domain Eukaryota; kingdom Viridiplantae; phylum Streptophyta; class Magnoliopsida; order Poales; family Poaceae; genus Lolium; species Lolium perenne. The sequence goes on from NC_067245.2 coordinate 198,434,870, forward strand.
ATCAAGCCTTGAATTCACAGTGTCTTTGGTCTTGCCTTGTATGTTCATGAAAGTACCAAGCAAATTGTCACAGATGTTTTTCTCGATGTGCATTACATCGAGATTATGCCTCAGCTTTAGATCTTCCCAAGATGGCAAGTCCCACAAACATGATCTACGGCTCCAACACCGACCGTCCTCACGTTTCCTTTTCTTCGAAGCTTGCCCGGTATCACATCTCTAACCCTATCAAGCTGTTGCTTCAGCTCTTGGAGTGAATTCCGCCGGCTTCTCACGGCTTTCGAAGCACCATCGAATTCTTTGCTATTTCTCCAAGGATGGTGCCGAGGTAGCCAACGGCGGTGCCCAATAAAGCAGATTTTGTTCCTTAATTTCTTGGAGCAATTCTCTTTGTCACAACGCACACATGCCTGGTAACCAGTTGTGGCCCTCCCTGACAATGTGTGCAGTGCCGGATAATCATGAATACACCATAAGAGTGCAGCACGGAGATCAAACTTGTCCTGGACTATTGGCATCATACGATTTTACACCTTTCCGCAGCTCCTGCAGCTCTTCCATCAAAGGCTCCATGAAGACATCAAAATCTTTTCCGGAGAGGATGGACCAGGGATTAGCAATGCAAGCATGAAGTTGGACTGATCCATACATGCCCACGGCGGAAGGTTGTATGGCACCACGAATACAGGCCACATGCCGTAGGAGTTGCTCATATTCCCGTAGGGATTAAAACCATCCGTGGCAAGTCCAAGCCTTATGTTCTGGCATCAGCGGCAAAGTCTTTATGAATATTGTCAAAATCCTTCCATGCATCCCCGTCTGCTGGATGACCGAGATCATTCTCCATGTCTTGCCGCTTCGATTTGTGCCACCGTACTTCCTTTGATTGCTCCTTTGAAAGAAACATTCTTTGCAGCCTTGGAATCAATGGGAAGTGCCTTAGCACCTTCTCTCGGGATCTTTCTCCTACCATCAAGATCTTTCCATCTGGAGGCTTTGCACTTGGGGCAATTATTCTCCTTGGCATAATCCTTCGGAACAATACACGCTTATTCGGGCACACATGGATACTCTCATAACCAAGTCCCAACCTGCCGACTATGCTAAGTGCCTCCTCGTATGACTTTGGTATTGAGCTATTAGGGTATTGCAAGGCCAAAATCAGGAGTATCGCGTTGAATGCAACGTTGCTAATCCGGTAGTACGACTTGGCCTGAAGTAACTTGACTGTGAGTGAAAACCTTGACATTGTACCCCCATCGCTGGCTGCGCGCTTGGCTTCCTCTATCAACTCAGCAAATATAGTGTCCTTTCCAGGACCTCGCGGTTCGAGTTGTACAAATCAGCAAGCAGATCAGGAATTCTATCATCTTCGTAACCATCTTCCTCTTGCAAACCATAATAGTGTGCCTCGCATCACCTCCACCAACATGGTGTGCCCCTGCATCACCTCCATGTCCAGCCTCGTGTTCACCTCCATGTCCAGCCTCGTGTTCACCTCCATGTCCATGTCCGGCTTCAGGTGCACCTCCTTGTCCTCCATGTCCAGCTTCAGGTACAGGATGTACTGGGTCTCCATGGAAGACCCATCGGGCATAAGTGCTTGCCATCCCAAAAAGAAGCAAATGAGACTCTACTACTTCTAGAGGTGTGGTGCACCGGTTGAGACAGCTACGACATGGGCACAAAGACTCCTGATCAACATTGGCAGCATTCAAGCGAACAAACCGCATAAACTCTGCCACTCCCTTTGTGTGTTCAGGGAAAGCCTTCTAATTCTTGTTGTAATCCAGCGTCTGTCCATCTGCGGAAGAACAAAATGATGCAATTAGCACACACCTAATCGCACAGCTAGTTCCAATTTCAAGCAATGCACAGCCAGTTCAATTCGATTTTGTGAACTGATGAAGAAGAACAGATCGAGAGGGGAGAGATGAGAGGGGTGCAGACCGGGAGATGCGGAGGGGCTCGTCCTGGAGAGGGCGAGGGGCTCGTCCTGGAGAGGGCGAGGGGCTCGTCGTCGGCGAGGCAGATGGACAGAGATCCCTTGCTCGGACGCAGCCGCCTCACCGCCGTCACCTCGGACTCGGTACTTTAGTCCTAGTAACAGCACATATTGGATCACGAGAGATTCGATATTGTGAACTCGACGAAGAAGAACAGATCGAGAGGGGAGAGGTGAGACGGGTGCAGACCGGGAGAGGCGGAGGGGCTCGACGTCGGAGAGGGCCGGGGCTCGTCGTCGGAGAGGGACGGGGCTCGTCGTCGGAGAGGGACAGGGCCGCCACCGCCGCCACCGCCGCCGCCGCCGCCGCCGCTCGTCGTCGGAGATTCGAATTTCTGCTAGGTTATCGGAGGGAGTTGGATTCGGAAGGGATATTTGGGCTTCTCGGGCGCTCAAAAAAAACAAAAAGAGTGAGGGCTGGGACTCGAACCCAGCACCTCTAGATGTGTCAACGTGCCAGTTAACCAGTGGAGCTATTGGAGAGATCTTGTCAGCTTACCATCCTTTATCCTTTACATAGTGGAACTAAGGCAACTTTTTTTTTTATAGTTATGGATATGATCTTGTTACATAATCTATCGTAGGGGATACTGATTTAGGACAACAGTTAATTTGTACAGAGCATTAGCTAAGCAACAAAGTTAATATATGACAAATAATTAATTACGGCTAGCAAACTATATATATCTATATATACTCCAGCATATATAGACCACCAAAAGCACATTATATTACACATATATAGTGCCAGCCTTGAGCTCAATAACATAGTACCAAAAGGACACGTTAATTATAGATACTACCGAGGAGGTTCAACGCTCATTTACTTGAGCACATTACATAGACCAACAGGCCATTAGATAGTACCAGATCGATCGATAAGAGGTTCAACGCTCATATTAGTTGAGCTCATACTACACACATATATATAGTACTACTAGCTTAATTAGAGAGGTTCAGCCTGCTAGCTCATTTCTCGAGCTTCCTGACATACAACTTGAGACCGCCCCGGGCGCGAATGCGGAACCAAAACACAAAGATATCATTTGCCTTCATCTTGCTCTTCCGCACCACAAAGACTCCGGTTTGTTGTGATCACCGCACCATCAAACTTCCCTTTGCCCCGGAAAATCCTCACTTTCACACCATGTCTCTCACCGTAAGAGACAAGAAAGTCATTATCGGAAGCTGCATATTCTTCGAGATGTACTTCTTGGTAAACTTCCGGTTGAAGTACTGCAGATTATAAGATGCAAAACTTCGTTCGTATGAAGTAATTGTCAACATATAAAGATGCAAAAACATCCTTGATCGAGATGGAGTAATTATATTTACCATTCTGGAACAGCCTTCCACGGTACTTGCACTCTTTATAGTGCACACATAAAAAGGAATTGCGGGCGCTTTTCGTCAACAAGATATCTCAGGGTATCAACTTGTGTAGGATTCATTTCCACTAGATTGGGATACATGCAAAAGTCATCCCATTCCTCACCTGCCTCTATCCTGGGACCTACATATATAAGGAAACCAGGGAATAAGGCCTAGTTTAAAGTTTTCCTAAAACTGAAGTATATCAAACCAACAGTATTTATAGAAACTGAAGTATTCCTTGAATGCTACAAATTGACTAGCTATTATGCCAAACCGAGACTAATTAAGCATTTGACCTATATCCTGCATCTATAACTACTATATATATATTTTACCTCGACGAGTCAGATGGACATCAGCAGGAGGAGGAGGAGCAACTTCCTCATGCTCAGCTGCACAATCCATTGCTGCAGCATCATCAGCTTTCTCTTGCTTGACGTGAACCCTATCTAGAGCACCATCCTCACCTTCGGAGGATGAGCTGATGTCGATGGTCTCAACGGCCTTCTTGGATGGGACCAAAATGGCAACTTCATAGTCATAGGGGTCCATGGTGTCTACCTAATAACAAGCAGTGAACAATTTGAGAACTATGAAACTATTAATTACACATTAATTAAAACTAAGTTGGGATGTTTAGGTTCAGATTGACATTCGCACTAGCAGCACTAGCACATGTTTTGAATCAATCTAAACCAGGAAAATCTACTCTAGCACTAGAATCTACTTTGAATCGATCAAACCCTAGGAAAATCGCCGCTCGGACAAAAAAACCCCAATTAAAATCCCCCGAGATTAAGTACGGCAAACCCTAGAAAATCCCCCGCTCATCCCCCAAATTAACCTGAGCTTCGGCCGACGGAGGCAGTACGTGGAGCTTCGGCCGACGGAGCTTGACGGAGCTGCTTGACTCGAGCTTCGGCCGACGGAGTTGGGAGAGGAAGAGGCGGCGATGGCGGCGGGGTGAGAGAGAGTGAGACAGGGGAGAAAGGTGCTTTTGGGTTGGGCCATTTTGGGGTGGGTGGGGCAAAATGGCACCCACTGACGTGTGGGGCCATCTGACGGGTGGGTTGGGCCATTTCCGGTAATTTTATGTGGATTAGGGGCCAGCAGGTAAAATGGACCCCTCCTCCTCTGTTTTTACTAATTATAATAAATCAGAAATTCCCTCCTCCGCCTCTCCGCTTGACGGTTCCACTCCGCTTCTTGCCGGTTCCACTCCCACTAGACGGAAAAAACCCTCCTCCGCGCCAAGACGCTTCGCCTCGCCGCTCGCCTCCTCCGCCGCTTCCTCCTCCGCCGCTTCGCCTCCTCTCCTCCGCGCCATGGACGCTGCTTCTTCTTCCTCTTCCTCTGTTCCGCAACCGCTTCTGCCTCCTCCGCCGTCAGCAATGCAGGCCATTACTCAGATCAGGACCTTCACCGTCCATGGCGGCAAGGAGATCGAAGTTGTCTACACAAACGAGGAGGAGACGATGAGCAAGTACCTGAAGATGTACGCGCAGTGGTATGCGGAAGAAGAAGAGAACAAGTTTGTAGGATTGGATCTCGAGTACACTCCGGAGGACCCCAACCACGAAGAAGACAACTACCTCGCCGTCGCTCAACTGTGCATGAGGAACCACGTCCTCGTCTGCCACTTTTCCTGGTTTGTAGACCTTAATCTTGCTCGATTTACTTAATCTTGCTCTGATTTTGTTAATCTTGCTCAGATTTTAGTTAATCGCTAGTGCATGATGAACCAAGTCACCCTCGAGTGCTCTGTTTTAGTTAATCTTGATCTGTTTTAGTTAATCTCGAGTGCAACAAATTAAACTACAAACCGTGCTAGCTGCAAAACTAGTTTTGTTTCTGTGTTTTGTGTAACAAAAGCCACAAAGCATGGTGTGCTGATCTTGCAGATTGAATCTATCCATATGCTCATCTAGCATGTACTGGATTTCATTATACCAAATTAATTATATGATGCAAAATGATATTTCAATGACTAAAAAATTTGCACTTGCACATTTCATAAAAGTGTTGGTCATGCATTCTTTTAGTACCAAATGGATTATGACTAGATAATTTTCAGACTCTTGATCATGCACTTACTAAACTTATGTCAATTTTATTCAAGTTATGAGATTGCATAGACTAAACATTCGTATTCCCAAATTTTATTCAAGTGTTGATCTCGCAAGTACTAAATTTTTGCATCAAATTGAATCTATCCATATGCTCATCTAGCATGTACTGGATTTCATTATACCAAATTAATTATGACAAGCAAATTTCCGGAGTCTTGATCTTGCATTTAATAGAATTTTGTTAGTTTCAAAATTATATGATGCAAAATGAAATTTCAATGACTAAACAATTGCACTTACACATTTCATAAAAGTGTTGTTCATGCATTCTATTAGTACCAAATGAATTATGACTAGATAATTTTCAGATCGTTGATCATGAACTTACTAAACTTATGTAGTTTCAAATTTTATATTCAAGCTATGAGATTGCATATAGACTAGCTTCGTAGTCCCAAATTTTATTCAAGTGTTGATCTCGCAAGTACTAAATTTTTGCTTTCAAAGACCAACGGGAATGTCCGGCGCTGCGCTCATTCCTTCAAGATCAAGGAATTGTGTTCTGCGGCGTTGACAAGAGAGCAGATTTTATAAAGTTATATTACGAGAAGATTATAATTCCAAGGCAGAACTGGATCGATATCCAGGAAATTGTCATCGTCAAAGGTCTCAACGAGAGAGGAAACTTAATGAGGGATGGAATGGCTAGTCTTGCAACTAGCATCATCGACGAGTCGTACAGCCAGATGAAGAGCAAATTCCCTCGAGAGAGGCACAATTACTGGGAAGAGCAGCCGTTGTCTGATTTAAACCTGGAGTATGCAGCTAAAGATGCTTACGTGAGCTACCAGCTCTACGTTAAGATATGGTTCTTCCTGCGTTACCTTGTGTTTTGCCCCGGTTGCGAGAAGGAAGACGAGCTGAGGGGACGTCTGTGTTGCAAATGCAGGGTAGCAGAGATCGAAGCTGAACAGTACAGAGAAATGCCGCAGCCTGAAATAGCAAGGTTAAATGGTGAACTTGCAAGCGCGCTGGCTGAACTAGCAATCTTGAAGGCACCAGCTTCTGCAGCGACAACACCCAGCAGACAAGTCCCCCTCATGGCAAACGGACGAAGATGAATGATGAGCAAGGGCTGGAGCGTAGTGATGCGCCGAAGAGTAGTGATTATTGGCAGAACCTGAGGATGCAGTCGTGGACTGGTGCTGATCAGAAGAGTGATGATCCGTGGACGACGGAGATGAGTGATCAGCAGAGCCCGAAGAGTGATAATCCGTGGCGGACGAAGCCAGGCAATTACTGACGACTTCTCCAAGATCCATGCCTAGTTAATTATTTGTATTTGCTTGTCAAGAAACTTTGCTTCTATCGTCTCGGATTATCGGAGAAATCATACTTTTCCGATGTGAATAGTACTGTCACGATCTGGTTGAATATTCACACCCAGATTTATCTTTTTTGTTTCTCTAAGTGTACAAAGTGTGTTTTCTGTGGGGAACAGGAGACCATTCAACACCTTTTTATTGAATGCCCTTTAGCTAAACTCTTATGGCGTACTGTGAATTTTACTTATGCTCTCCCACCTCCCACCAATATTACCAATATGTTTGGTAATTGGTTGAATGGAGTCGATAGACAATCAAAAGCTTTTATCCGGATTGGGGTTTCTGCTTTATGTTGGTCTATTTGGAAGAGTAGGAATGACATAATTTTTAATAAAAAACCTTCCTTTCATTTTTTACAGGTTATTCATATGGTTTCCCATTGGGTCCAACTTTGGGCCCTACTCTCTCCGGAGGGGCAGCGGGATGCCATGGCTTCTGGATGCACACGGCTCCTGATGGTCGCTCAGATATCTTGTGCCAGGCTGGTTGGCGTCATACTAGAAGACTATGTTGATGTGTAGTCTTACTATGTGTTTCTTTCGATGGTTGATTCTTGTATCAATCCTCGATGATGAGTGATTTGTAAACATTTATACTTTAAATTTTTTTTAATAAAAGGATGTGTGCATCATCATGATGCGTAAGCCGGGATGACCCCATTTCGAAAAAAAAATGTCGAATTTGAATTTGAAGTTACATGTACATCTCCATAATATATGTGTATGCCTCAAGTTTCACGAGAAATCTAGGGGGGTAGACCCGCCGGGGCACACGTTCCGCTGTTTTGGGGGAAGGAGGGGGAGAACGACCGCCGGAGCACCGGAACCCCACCAAATCTTGCATGTGGACCTATGATATGTGTTAAAGTGTGGTGCAAGGTCTAATGGTGCAAAAGTAGCTCCCCTAAACCCTAAACCCTAAACCTGGGAGGCTTGAGCCCTAATCCCCTCTAAATCCCTAAACCACGACGCCGTGAGCTACGGAACCATGCATCATAAACCCTAACCCTAACCCTAAACCCTAATCCTATACCTAACCATAAATACTTACCTTTAAACTAAACCCTAGCCCTAGCCCCTAAACCCTAGCCCTAACCCTACACCTAACCCTAACCAAGAGATCGTGCACACCCTCGATCGTGTGATAATGGCTCTAGCTGCGGGTATATGTGCCAAAGGGTCCCAATCTTGGTTCTACATGTGTATATGTACTAAACAAACCTAAAAGAATGAAAAGTTACATTGGTGCACCCTCGCGCGGAGAAATCTAGGGGGGTAGACCCGCGGGGGCACCCGTTCCGCTTTTTTGGGGGAGGAGGGGGATAACGACCGCCGGAGCACCGGAACCCCACCAAACCTTGCATGTGGACCTATGATATGTGTCAAAGTGTGGTGCAAGGTCTAATGGTGCAAAAGTAGCTCCCCTAAACCCTAAACCCTAAACTGGGGAGGCTTCGAGCACTAAAACCCCTCTAAAACCCTAAACCACGACACCGGAGCTGCAGAACCATGCATCATAAACCCTAACCCTAACCCTATACCCTAAACATATACCTAACCATAAATACTTACCTTTAACCTAAACCCTAGCCCTACCCCCTAAACCCTAGCCCTAACCCTACACCTAACCCTAACCAAGATCGTGCACACCCTCGATCGTGTGATAATGGCTCTAGCTGCGGGTATATGTGCCAAAGGGTCCCAATCTTGGTTCTACATGTGTATATGTACTAAACAAACCTAAAAGAATGAAAAGTTACATTGGTGCACCCTCGCGCAGAGAAATCTAGGGGGGTAGACCCGCCGGGGCACGCGTTCCGCTGTTTTGGGGGAGGAGGGGGATAACGACCGCCGGAGCACCGGAACCCCACCAAACCTTGCATGTGGACCTATGATATGTCTCAAAGTGTGGTGCAAGGTCTAATGGTGCAAAAGTAGCTCCCCTAAACCCTAAACCCTAAACTGGGGAGGCTTTTTTTTGTGAAGCAGCTACATGGCGCGCATTTCAGTATCGCGCGGGACCTCCGCGCGGCGGTAGGATACCTCCTACGCACCACCTATCACATGCCGTATGCGCGCGGAAGCCATCTGGGAATCCCACCCGCTTCCTGCGGTGCCCCGCCGAATCCGCTGGAAACTGTCCGGATCTGAACTGGGGCGACACTTTCCTTCGCTCAATAAATGGAGGGAAAAATGTTTTTAGGTCTAGGACGCGTCATTTTATGTGCTAAATGTTTTCCGTTTCGCGCGTTGGCGGACGGGTGCACGCGCGCGCCCGGTACGGCCATACCGCATGTCCCGGCGGCCCTGTTTTGCGCAGTTGGCAACGCAAACGGAGCCAAAAAATCGAGCGGAGCCGCGTGGCGTCATTTTATGTGTCCTGGTAACCACTACAAAAGACGGAACTGGGATACGGCAATTATCTTGGAGAACCCTTCACGAACAGGGCTATCTCGTCCGGAGTTCTATGGCTTTTAGGGGAAATGAGTAGGAAACGGCCCGTTTCACCACATAGTTTGTCGGAACGAGGCCATATTTGGCACGTGCGTGGGCCTTAGGATGGGAAGCAAGGCCCCGGTCGCGGATTTCTAATCCGAACCACGGGTGACGGTTTTTCCATTTTCGGGGTGCCGGAAGGGCTTTTTTTTGTGAAGCAGCTACATGGCGCGCATTTCAGTATCGCGCGGGACCTCCGCGCGGCGGTAGGATACCTCCTACGCACCACCTATCACATGCCGTATGCGCGCGGAAGCCATCCGGGGAATCCCACCCGCTTCTGCGGTGCCCCGCCGAATCCGCCGGAAACCGTCCGGATCTGAATCGGGCGACACTTTCCTTCGCTCAATAAATGGAGGGAAAAATGTTTTTAGGTCTAGGACGCGTCATTTTATGTGCTAAATGTTTTCCGTTTCGCGCGTTGGCGGACGGGTGCACGCGCGCGCCCGGTACGGCCATACCGCATGTCCCGGCGGCCCCGTTTTGCGCAGTTGGCAAAGCAAACGGAGCCAAAAAATCGAGCGGAGCCGCGTGGCATCATTTTATGTGTCCTGGTAACCACTGCAAAAGACGGAACTGGGATACGGCAATTATCTTGGAGAACCCTTCACGAACAGGGCTATCTCGTCCGGAGTTCTATGGCTTTTAGGGGAAATGAGTAGGAAACGGCCCGTTTCACCACATAGTTTGTCGGAACGAGGCCATATTTGGCACGTGCATGGGCCTTAGGATGGGAAGCAAGGCCCCGGTCGCGGATTTCCAATCCGAACCACGGGCGACGGTTTTTCCATTTTCGGGGTGCCGGAAGGGCTTTTTTTTGTGAAGCAGCTACATGGCGCGCATTTCAGTATCGCGCGGGACCTCCGCGCGGCGGTAGGATACCTCCTACGCACCACCTATCACATGCCGTATGCGCGCGGAAGCCATCTGGGAATCCCACCCGCTTCCTGCGGTGCCCCGCCGAATCCGCTGGAAACTGTCCGGATCTGAATCGCGACACTTTCCTTCGCTCAATAAATGGAGGGAAAAATGTTTTTAGGTCTAGGACGCGTCATTTTATGTGCTAAATGTTTTCCGTTTCGCGCGTTGGCGGACGGGTGCACGCGCGCGCCCGGTACGGCCATACCGCATGTCCCGGCGGCCCCGTTTTGCGCAGTTGGCAAAGCAAACGGAGCCAAAAAATCGAGCGGAGCCGCGTGGCATCATTTTATGTGTCCTGGTAACCACTGCAAAAGACGGAACTGGGATACGGCAATTATCTTGGAGAACCCTTCACGAATAGGGCTATCTCGTCCGGAGTTCTATGGCTTTTAGGGGAAATGAGTAGGAAACGGCCCGTTTCACCACATAGTTTGTCGGAACGAGGCCATATTTGGCACGTGCGTGGGCCTTAGGATGGGAAGCAAGGCCCCGGTCGCGGATTTCTAATCCGAACCACGAGCGACGGTTTTTCCATTTTCGGGGTGCCTAAGGGCTTTTTTTGTGAAGCAGCTACATGGCGCGCATTTCAAGATCGCGCGGGACCTCCGCGCGGCGGTAGGAGCCCTCCTACCCACCACCGATCACATGCCGTAAGCGCGCGGAAGCCAACTGGGAATCCCACCCGCTTCTGCGGTGCCCCGCCGAATCCGCCGGAAACCGTCCGGATTCGAATCGGGGCGACACTTTCCTTCGCTCAATAAATGGAGGGAAAAATGTTTGTAGGTCTAGGACGCGTCATTTTATGTGCTAAATGTTTTCCGTTTCGCGCGTTGGCGGACGGGTGCACGCGCGCGCCCGGTACGGCCATACCGCATGTCCCGGCGGCCCCGTTTTGCGCAGTTGGCAAAGCAAACGGAGCCAAAAAATCGAGCGGAGCCGCGTGGCGTCATTTTATGTGTCCTGGTAACCACAGGTAAAGACGGAACAGGGATTGGGCAATTATGGGGGAGACCCCTTCACGAACAGGGCTCTCTCGTCCAGTTCTATGGCTTTTAGGGGAAATGAGTAGGAAACGGCCCGTTTCACCACATAGTTTGCTCGGAACGAGGCCATATTTGGCACGTGCGTGGGCCATAGGATGGGAAGCAAGGCCCCGGTCGCGGATTTCCAATCCGAACCACGGGCGACGGTTTTTCTATTTTCGGGGTGCCGGAAGGGCTTTTTTTTGTGAAGCAGCTACATGGCGCGCATTTCAAGATCGCGCGGGACCTCCGCGCGGCGGTAGGATACCTCCTACGCACCACCTATCACATGCCGTATGCGCGCGGAAGCCATCCGGGGAATCCCACCCGCTTCTGCGGTGCCCGCCGAATCCGCCGGAAACCGTCCGGATCTGAATCGGGACGACACTTTCCTTCGCTCAATAAATGGAGGGAAAAATGTTTTTAGGTCTAGGACGCGTCATTTTATGTGCTAAATGTTTTCCGTTTCGCGCGTTGGCGGACGGGTGCACGCGCGCGCCCGGTACGGCCATACCGCATGTCCCGGCGGCCCGGTTGTGCGCAGTTGGCAAAGCAAACGGAGCCAAAAAATCGAGCGGAGCCGCGTGGCGTCATTTTATGTGTCCTGGTAACCACCGCAAAAGACGGAACTGGATACGGCAATTATCTTGGAGAACCCTTCACGAACAGGGCTATCTCGTCCGGAGTTCTATGGCTTTTAGGGGAAATGAGTAGGAAACGGCCCGTTTCACCACATAGTTTGTCGGAACGAGGCCATATTTGGCACGTGCGTGGGCCTTAGGATGGGAAGCAAGGCCTCGGTCGCGGATTTCCAATCCGAACCACGGGCGACGGTTTTTCCATTTTCGGGTGCCGAAGGGCTTTTTTGTGAAGCAGCTACATGGCGCGCATTTCAGTATCGCGCGGGACCTCCGCGCGGCGGTAGGATACCTCCTACGCACCACCTATCACATGCCGTATGCGCGCGGAAGCCATCTGGGAATCCCACCCGCTTCTGCGGTGCCGCCGAATCCGCCGGAAACCGTCCGGATCTGAATCGGGGCGACACTTTCCTTCGCTCAATAAATGGAGGGAAAAATGTTTTTAGGTCTAGGACGCGTCATTTTATGTGCTAAATGTTTTCCGTTTCGCGCGTTGGCGGACGGGTGCACGCGCGCGCTCGGTACGGCCATACCGCATGTCCCGGCGGCCCCGTTTTGCGCAGTTGGCAAAGCAAACGGAGCCAAAAATACGAGCGGAGCAGCGTCGCGTCATTTTATGTGTCCTGGTAACCACTTCAAAAGACGGAATCGGGATACGGCAATTATCTTGGAGAACCCTTCACGAACAGGCTATCTCGTCCGAGTTCTATGGCGTTTAGGGGAAATGGGTAGGAAACGGCCCCTTTCACCACCAAGTTTGTACGAAAGAGGCCATAAATTGCACGTGCGTTTTACTTAGGATTGGAACCAAGGCCCCGGTCGCGGATTTCCAATCCGAACCACGGCGACGGTTTTTCCATTTTCGGGGTGCCGGAAGGGCTTTTTTTGTGAAGCGGCTACATGGCGCGCATTTCAAGATCGCGCGGGACCTCCGCGCGGTGGTAGGATACCTCCTACGCACCACCTATCACATGCCGTATGCGCGCGGAAGCCATCCGGGAATCCCACTCCGCTTCTGCGGTGCCCCGCCGAATCCGCCGGAAACTGTCCGGATCTCGAATCGGCGACACTTTCCTTCGCTCAATAAATGGAGGGAAAAATGTTTTTAGGTCTAGGACGCGTCATTTTATGTGCTAAATGTTTTCCGTTTCGCGCGTTGGCGGACGGGTGCACGCGCGCGCCCGGTACGGCCATACCGCATGTCCCGGCGGCCCCGTTTTGCGCAGTTGGCAAAGCAAACGGAGCCAAAAAATCGAGCGGAGCCGCGTGGCGTCATTTTATGTGTCCTGGTAACCACTGCAAAAGACGGAACTAGGATACGGCAATTATCTTGGAGAACCCTTCACGAACAGGGCTATCTCGTCCGGAGTTCTATGGCTTTTAGGGGAAATGAGTAGGAAACGGCCCGTTTCACCACATAGTTTGTCGGAACGAGGCCATATTTGGCACGTGCGTGGACCTTAGGATGGGAAGCAAGGCCCGTGTCGCGGATTTCCAATCCGAACCACGGGCGACGGTTTTTCCATTTTCGGGGTGCCGGAAGGGCTTTTTTTTGTGAAGGGCTACATGGCGCGCATTTCAGTATCGCGCGGGACCTCCGCGCGGCGGTATGATACCTCCTACGCACCACCTATCACATGCCATATGCGCGCGGAAGACATCTGGGAATCCCACCCGCTTCCTGCGGTGCCCCGCCGAATCCGCTGCAAACTGTCCGGATCTGAACTGGGGCCACACTTTCCTTCGCTCAATAAATGGAGGGAAAAATGTTTTTAGGTCTAGGACGCGTCATTTTATGTGCTAAATGTTTTCCGTTTCGCGCGTTGGCGGACGGGTGCACGCGCGCGCTCGGTACGGCCATACCAAGCATGTCCCGGCGGCCCCGTTTTACGCGATTGGCAAAGCAAACGGAGCCAAAAATCGAGCGGAGCCGCGTGGCGTCATTTTATGTGTCCTGGTAACCACCGCAAAAGACGGAACCGGATACGGCAATTATCTTGAAAAACCCTTCACGAACAGGCTATCTCGTGCAGGAGTTCTATGGCTTTTAGGGGAAATGAGTAGGAAACGGCCCGTTTCACCACATAGTTTGTCGGAACGAGGCCATATTTGGCACGTGCGTGGACCTTAGGATGGGAAGCAAGGCCCGTGTCGCGGATTTCCAATCCGAACCACGGGCGACGGTTTTCCCATTTTCGGGTGCCGAAGGGCTTTTTTTGTGAAGGGCTACATGGCGCGCATTGCAGGATCCCGCGGGACCTCCGCGCGGCGGTATGATACCTCCTACGCACCACCTATCACATGCCGTATGCGCGCGGAAGACATCTGGGAATCCCACCCGCTTCCTGCGGTGCCCCGCCGAATCCGCTGCAAACTGTCCGGATTTGAACTGGGGCCACACTTTCCTTCGCTCAATAAATGGAGGGAAAAATGTTTTTAGGTCTAGGACGCGTCATTTTATGTGCTAAATGTTTTCCGTTTCGCGCGTTGGCGGACGGGTGCACGCGCGCTCCCGGTACGGCCATACCGCATGTCCCGACGGCCCCGTTTTGCGCAGTTGGCAAAGCAAACGGAGCCAAAAAATCGAGCGGAGCCGCGTGGCGTCATTTTATGTGTCCTGGTAACCACTGCAAAAGACGGAATTGGGATACGGCAATTATCTTGAAAAACCCTTCACGAATAGGGCTATCACGCCCGGAGTTCTATGGCTTTTAGGGGAAATGAGTAGGAAACGGCCCGTTTCACCACATAGTTTGTCGGAACGAGGCCATATTTGGCACGTGCGTGGACCTTAGGATGGGAAGCAAGGCCCGTGTCGCGGATTTCCAATCCGAACCACGGGCGACGGTTTTCCCATTTTCGGGGTGCCGGAAGGGCTTTTTTTGTGAAGGGCTACATGGTGCGCATTTCAGTATTGCGCGAGACCTCCGCGCGGCGGTAGGATACCTCCTACGCACCACCTATCACATGCCGTATGCGCGCGGTAGCCATCTGGGAATCCCTCCCGCTTCCTGCGGTGTCCCGCCGAATCCGCTAGAAACTGAGCGGTAGTATTTAAACTTTGCCGACTCTATCCATCTCTCAATAAATGGAGGGAAAAATGTTTTTAGGTCTAGGACGCGTCATTTTATGTGCTAAATGTTTTCCGTTTCGCGCGTTGGCGGACGGGTGCATGCGCGCGCCGGTACGGCCATACCGCATGTCCCGGCGGCCCCGTTTTGCGCAGCTTGGCAAATTAAACGGAGCCAAAAAATCGAGCGGAGACGACATTCTAGCTAGGAGAATCCTTCACGATCGAATCGCCACGTTCGGAATCTTGATGTATATAGAATGGGATAAAGCTTGCATATGCCTTATGATAAGCATATAATTAGTGTGTGCAAGAGACATATATTATTTGACCTAATTAACCAAACATTTTCTCGATTTTTTTATATAATTTAATTATTAAGGATTCTAGGAGTTTCATATATCCCTATATTATTATCATTAAAGGAATGAAGGTGACACACGTTTAATTACATGATATTCTGTTTTTATAAATATTTTAACCTACACCAAATTATATGCATTATTGCGCATTTAATTATTATTGTTTTGCACAAAAAAGCCCCAAAAATTCCCTCCAAAACCCCAAAACCCCACAACCCTCCAAAACCCCAAAACTCTCCCGCCTTTCTCCCGCCAAGCATCTCAAAAAAAAAAAGCTTCTCCCGCCAGCTCCAAATAAATGTTTTGAATCCGCCCGCCACTAACCTAAGCCGGAAAGGAGGGCAAATGTCCGAAACGCCACTAACCTAAGCCGGAAAGGAGGGACATTTCAGTCAAATCCCGTACGAGCTCCCTCAATTCCCCAATTCCCCTCCCACTCCGGTGCGATGCGAACCCCAATTCCCCTCCCACTCCGCTCATCCCCACCCGCCGACGGCCACCGACGAGCGGCGCTCCGACGAGCGGACGAGCGGAGAGCTACCCGCCGACGACGGCCGCGCGTGCGTAGACGCTCGCCACAAGATCTTCGGGCGAGTTCCCTCCTCAACCCGACCCTCGCCCCCACTTCTATGGCCTTTTCTTGGCACTGCTTAGGGTTTCGTCGGCCATGGCTAGGGTTACGGTTTGCTTGGCATGGCATGGTTAGGGTTAGGGATTTCGTGGCATGGCTTCTTTCCTTGGCTTGTCCAGGGTTAGGGTTGCTCGGCCTGTCATGGTTCTTGCTGCAACCAGTCCATGGTTGCTTCGGATCTTGCTTGGCATGTTCTTGCAGCAACCGATCGATGATTGTCATGATCTTGCCCGGCTCAGGCTCAGAGATTTTAGATTTGGTTTTCTGCAGTACCTATATGATTACTGCTGCCGATCTTGCTTGCTATATGCAAGCAGTCCATGTTTGCTTCGGATCTTGATTGGCATGTGTCTTGTCGCAACCAGTCGATGATTGCTGCGGATCTTGCTTGGCTCGAGCTCGTAGAATTTAGATCTGGTTTCTGCAGTCCCTATATGATTACCTGCTGCCGATCTTGCTTGCTGTATCCAACCAATCAATTAGTGATGCGGATCTTGCCTCGCGTGGGTCTCGCTGCAACCACCCATGATTGTTGGGGGATTTTACTTGGCTTGGGCTCAGAGATTGTACATCTAGTTTACTGCAGTCCATATATGATTAGCTGCTACATGATCTTTCTTGCTGCAACTAGTACATAATATGATTACCTGCTGCGGATCTTGCTTGGTACAGATCTTTACCAAGGCATGCCCTTTTATATTTCGTCGATGAACATTTATATTGCCCTTTTATCCCGTGTTGATGAAACTTCTCCCAAACAAAGTTTGGGAGCCCTGTTTATCCGTACATGCCTACAAACTTTTTCTCGTGTACATGTCTATTGTTGTATTAAGGGATATGTCTAATGATTATAACCTCGTTATCTTCTTAGGTAATACTATCAAGGTCGACCTACTTCAAGGAGCAAGGTGAACCAGGTGATTGTTGATCCACATGAACCTATGTTGCTTGGTTCTTTAATTGCATCCATATGTTGTATCTGCGTCACTAATTGTTATTCTTTTCGTGCCAAGACATATCCAACCCATCAACATCGTGCATGGCAAAGACTGGGAAGAAGCACTGGCTGGTATGCGGCTTCATCCTAACATCATTGTGTCTAATTGATGCTTTTAATCGGGTCTTTGGGGTTTTTTGGCTCGTCTCGAATATTTCGTACCCTAGGATTAAATGAAACTAAAAGTTGAAAATTGCTATGATTAAACAATTTACCTTAGTTGTTCGAGTTGGCTTGCTTCTATGCATTTCAACCATCAATCTAATGGTTACATATTTTTCTCATACATGTAAAGAAGCGCCCCTCACCGAGATAGAGAAGGACAGGGCTAGGACAATGATGCGGAACAACCGTGTCTTACAATCCCCGGGTCTCCCCGCCGTAGTGTCAATTTTTAGGAAGTCACATGGTGGTCGAGGTGGAGGTCGTTCCACACTTTCAAATGATGAGTCATCTGCCATAACACAAGGCGAGAGCTCGATTATCATCCGAGCAATGACCAATTGGTTGACCAGGAGGATGGGGAGGTTGAAGGGAGTATAGGGGAACACATTGAGAAGGTGCATTCTCGCTTATCATCTTTGGAGCGCCGGCATTATTTGTATCTGTTTTCTTATTTCTGTTTTGCTATAACCGTGATGTAATGCCATTTTGTTTTGCTATTTTTGCGAGGCATTGAAGGATCCCAAGAGTAGAAAGAAAAAGGCTTCGTTAGAAAGACAAGCCCAGGAGGAGGAGTAAGAGGTTGCAAAAGGAACAAAGTTCAATGCCTCTGTTAGAGTGTTTGCTGATGCTCCAGGAGGGGGAAAGAGGCATCTGGAACCTGTTGCTGAAGTTCCTTCCAAAAGAGTCACCAGGAGGACATCAAGTGAAGCGTCTGCAACCAACAATGAAGATACTCCGCCCAGCAACAATCGCAGAAGCTCACCGCAGATTGATGAAAGGATCGATGAAGCAAGCACTGTTCGCAGGACACAGTCCTACCGCATCGATGTCATGGTCCATCAAAGCACTTTGATTCGATGGTTTTCTTGATCCCGAGGATGATGAAGGCAAGTTTTTGTTGGACAGCTGTCCACACTATCTACTGCCTTTTTTGTTTATCTTTATAAACTCTTTTGGTTGTGGGTGCCGCTTTCGACATGATCTTTGTATGTATGCTATTCAGGTGGAACCACCGCTGCAGTGGCCGTAAAAGGAAGGGCACCGGGCTGGAGCGGATTTGCAAGGGGATGGGAGTCAAGCTTACCATTGAGATTCCTCCAGGGCTGAAACGTCCCGAGAAGCCTTTGCCTCGCCGCCAAGTTTGCATCGGAGGGTGGAATGCTTGCAAGAGGCCGTATGCCGCTCCTTCCGCATTTCAAGTTGTACAAGAGGGATGAGACTTTGGTGGCCGACTTCGTTGGAAAGATGGGGCTAATCTTCTTCATCACCAGTTCATTTGTTAGAAGATAGGATTGCTTTCTTGATTGTTCATAGTTCATGATAACTAACCTCGTCCTTGCCCTTGTTTGCTTTGTAGGCAAATTTCAACATGGACACGAGTCGGAAGACATCCGTAAGGCTTGCTATGACGTACTACGGAAAGTGTCGAAGAACAGGCGCTACATCCTGAAAAGGGACTACTTCGACAAAGTACCAAAGAATGAAGTCCGCATCAAGTCCCCTGTTAAGGATGTCTCGTATGAAGAATGGGAAGCTCTAACTGCTCTGTGGGTAACCCCAAGACACAGGTATGTTCTTTGCTTCGATTGCGCTCATTAGTGCTTGCATGGTAGACATGATGCTCATCATTATAGTGTGCACATTGCTGAATATCATGATTGTGCCCTTCGCAGAACACATGTACCAAGAACAAGGACAAATCGTCTTTGCGGTCAAATTTGGCCAAAAGATCGGCTCTCGTAGCTATCTTTGCTCATCTCGTATGCAATCGTAAGAACACTCTTACGTAATTTCCTTTTGCATCTTTCTCTTGTCTCCACAAGCTTATGTTCGATTCTTGGTGAACATCATTTCCGGAGGGAGGAGCGCAGAGGTGAAGAGCTAGATGCGGTCGACATCTTTAAGGCGACCCATCACAAGCAAGAAGGATGGTTTCTCCGAGGAAGCTCTAGCCGCAATAGTAAGTGACTTGTTCATTTCACTTTTGTGAACCATTCTTGGACCTGCGCGTTTCTGAATTGATGAATCTTTTGGAAATGGATCTCCAGCCGATATGGAAGCCGAGATGGCTATTCCCGTGCTAGAAGGTGCACCGCCAAGGTCTCAGTCGCTGTTGTTGCAAAGGTTCTTAGCAAGGAAGCCAAGCACAGCACTTTCCGAAGAATGCTTTGGACTTCAGCCCAGTTCCACCGTCAAGCTCAACAAGCCCACCGCAGCTGCCGTATCGGCGCATGTTCATGACCTCGGAAGCACACCAAGAGGTCCCAGGAGGAAGCTGACAGATGAAGCAGCAGCTTGCTGCCATCATGGAAGAAGGCTGCCCGTAAGGAGAAGCAAGCGGCAAATGAAGCCGCACAAGCTCGCCGTGACAAGGACTACATGGAGCTCCTCAAGCGGACCGAGGAAAGTGATAGGAGGCTTGCTCACATGATGTCCATCTTCGGAGCATCTGCGAATTAGCTCCCGCCGTCGGTCGTATCCCTTTTTTGTGTCCCGCCATGGAACTTGGTCATATCCTGGCAGCGTGACAATAACTTCTTACCGTGAATCTGTGAACTTCTTACCGTGAATCTGTGAACTTCTTACCGTGAATCTGTGAACTTTCTTGGCATGTTGGTGAATCTCGTGAACCTGGTCATTTTGTCTTTGTCACTCTGCTGTGAAATTTGCAGATTTGAAATGTTGTCTTTTATATTTTGCTGTTGAATTTCCTAATTTAATATATGCACCTTTGTTGGGCTATTGTGGGCTCTTAAAAGGCCAAGGCCCAAAGTAGCCTAGAAATATATGGGCTCTTAAAAGGCTAGAGCCCAACAAATAATTAATTGCATTTTCGAAAAATGGGAGTTGAAAAGGCCAAAAAAGGCCGAAGCCCAAAAAACTTGCAGGACCGTAAAAAGGCCAAAGCCCATAACTTTTATGGACCCAAAAAGGCCAAGGCCCAATATCTTTATGGACCCCAAAAAGGCTGTTGCCCAAAACCTCTGTGGACCCTATAAAGGCCTAGGCCCAAAATCTTAATGGACCCTAAAAGGCCAAGGCCCAAACCTGTAATGGGTCCTAAAAAGGCCACGGCCCAAAACTGTAATGGGTCCTAAAAAGGCCATGGCCCAAAACTGTAATGGGTCCTAAAAAGGCCACGGCCCAAAACTGTAATGGGTCCTAAAAAGGCCACGGCCCAATGGAAATTGGCCCAGGCCCAGTAAGTAAAGCAGCTAAAAAGGCCGTTGAAAAAAAAAAAGATAAAAAAGCCGAGGTAATTGGGCCAGTTACGGGCCAAGGCCCAACAAAGCCGAAAAAAATAATCAGAACTAATGGGCTCAGCCCATATAAGGAGCTGAATGGACCGGGCTGAATTCAAATAACGACGTTTCTAATTCGTCACAATTTTGCCACGTCGGATTGCCACGCTGGACTCGGGGGCAGGTGCCCATGACGTTTTGGGAACGTCATGCAGTCAGTGACATTTTAAAACGTCACAAAGCTCTACGATGTTTTCAAGTGGAACGTCTTAAGCACTCACTGCTGACTCCCAGCTTTCGACGTTTTGAAAGTTGTCACAATAACGTCACAAGTAGCCATTAGTGACGTTTTAGTGACACCTTTATTTCGTCAACTTATGGCAGATTTCTTGTAGTGTCTGGGTATACATCTTCCAATAGGATATCTTCCTTATGGTTGTATCCTCTCTTTGGACTACCATGTATTGTATACCAACTGTGGTCGATCTACTACCACCCATTATCTTAAGCTCCAATGGTGTTCTACTTATTTGGAATGAAGCAAGATAACTAACTAGCTTCACTCAAGAAAGATAGATAAGAAAGATTGACTCAAGTGTGTCAGGATTATTCTCAAGTGAATACCCATCTCAAGTCATAAGAATAGTTGGTTTAGCTAAGACAACTTCCTATAAACACTACCAAACCTATAGGTCTCCTTTAAAGGGTTTTAATCCTAGGGTCAAAGCATTTGCTCTGATACCAGCTGCGATGATCCAGCGTACCACTGCATGGTATAGTACACAAGTCATTGACATAACACAAGTGAAACACCGTTCCACTCATATTACGTCCCTCAGAGTAGTACAACGGAAACATATGCGAGTCCAAGGTATGTCTATAGAAGGATACATGAACTGTTTACAGAAGATCAACACAGCCTCCTACTTTACAGTGAGGTAAAACTTAAAATAAAGCTCCAGAAGAACGACTCGTAGTCTAACTTATTGCTAACTCAAGCTTAAGAGCTACTTGGCTTGCTACAGAACTCTAGCTACTTAGGTGCTAGGATTAGGGAAATGTTCCCTTCTATTACTAGTCTAAGTTTCCACTCTAGCTTATGTAGAAGTTGACTCCATTGACTTCTTTAATTGGATTCTTCATCCTATTGCAGTTCACTCCTTTGTCTTCGAGTTCCACGGTAGTTTCTCCTTCGGTGCCTTGATCTAAGAAGGGGGTTCAAATGGGAGGGAATGAGTACGAGCGTACTCAGCAAGTTCATATTAGGAAATAGGTGTATCATGCACTAGCCACAACCATAGACCAGAAAGTCATAGGCGAATGCAAGTTTTCGTAAACATTTCTTCAAAAGGTTTATTTTATTCTGAAAACTATGCCTGTCAGTCTTCATAGGTTGACCAGAACTTCATGGAGTTCCTTTCCTGCCGCATTCGTAGTTCCCTTCCCGGAACAGGGAGTGACAGCCACAATTCAATACATTCTGCAGAGGTGCGTTACTTTTCCCATAAGAGAAATTATCCTTGTTGCCAACCAGGCAATAACTTTCCCGTCCACACTTCCTTGGTGTGAGGCCAGGTATATGAACCAAGCCAATCACTGCCTTCTCCGCGACCCCGCAGACCCACCCTTTTGTAAGTCTGTCCTCCCCTTTATCTATGGGTAGACCGACCCAGGTATTTGTTCTCACCTATACTATTAAGGTAGACCGTTCTGAACAATTCATGTGCCCTATCCTATACACCATAGATAGACCGATCCAGACAACCCTTACAATCCTTCATAGACCTTTGATAAGTCTGCTCTCTCCTGTATCTAATGGTAAACCGTGACGGACCACTGTCCCCACCTTTACCAAAGATAGACCGATACAGCCAACCCTTATCACGAGTCCGTTCATATGCGAGAGGGAAAAGATACAGCTAACTTCCCCAGAGCCATTATAGATCTTATGGTTAACGCGATATGTACGGCGCTAGAATCACTAGACGGCATTGGTACTTAGTCCTAGATGAGTAGTACCCTTGCAATGGAACCTCCACCAATCAACACATACCATGGTTCCATTGCCCACCACATAGTCATATTCATAATTGTAAAATAATATTTTGCTTTTCAATGCAAGAGTGATAAGTATAGTGCTTTGCATATAGTTTGATAAAAATAATGAAATGACATGAGCAAGAGATGAACTTGCCTTTCTTGACTGCAAGATTATGCAGGCAAAAGCTTCGATATGTGATAACTCCAAATGCTGAAATACCATCATCCTCCGGTAAGGACAATGTTTAAAGAACTGGCAAAGATGCTATAATGCATAGTATGAGATGCAATCGTCCCGAGCGTAACCTAATCCCGATGATTTAGGATTGGTGAGTTGTAAAGATTTCTTTAGGGTGTGTTGCACTTTTAGGATGGTTCTCAAACAAGGTTCTTATTAGGGTGTGGTTATATTAATATCATAAGCAAGTAATATGATGCAACATAACAATCATACACAAAGGATAGTAGTGAAATAAAATGAAACGAACAGTTATCAATTTTAAGTTCTACATGACATGGTTGATGATTACTTATATTATACTTTAAAAGAATAACTCTTGAAGAACAAGTTAATTAAGAACAAGAACTACTATAAAGAGGATCTATGGGCTTCTAGGATTTACTATTGGATTCACTTAGTTTACTAATAGGGACTAGTTGCGTTCTTAAGTTGGATTGGTCTATATGTAGCAAGCATTAGCAGGTTTATTACTATGGTTGATTATGGGTATTATATCAAAGTATGGTTATTAAGATGGTTCCATAAGTTAGCTATTGGGGTTTACTATAGCTTCACATTTGCTTTACTCAGTAATCTCTAATGGTTCCTAAGCTAGGTGGCTTATTATTTCCTAAGTAGGGTTTAGTTGAATAGGAGCATGTGATGTGAATTACTACACAAGATTGGTATTAGGATTGATCTCCATGGTTCTACCAGGGTTTGATGGTTGAGGTTGATTCTAATGGTGTGGTATATAGGAGTGGTGATCAATGGTACTAACATAATTAACAAGCTTGGGTTTGCTTCTAAGTGGCACTAGTGGATCATACAGGGTTTATTCAAGAATAATGGCATGAAATGATGATCTCATATGATTAAGCCTAACTTCAATTTTAGTGGATCATGACTTGTTTTTAATTGATTGCATAATTAGGATCTACAAGTAAAGTGAAGTTCATAAGATCATATGTGATAAACCCCTAGGGTTTTAGAATTGAAACTAATGTGGAATGATTACATAAAATAATAAGATCAAGGTTTTTGTTTATATTAGAACTAGGGTTTCTACATTGTGATAGAACTCTTAAACTAATAATTGACAATAGAAAAGTGGTACCTAATTACTTTGAAACAAAATTAATAATGGTTTTACATTTTATTAATTTTCACCAGAATTAATAATTAGAGTAACTCCTATTTAGATTTAATTTAGATATTAGAGTTTAGTAGTTGTTATTAAGTTTTAAACTACTCAACTTGTTAACTAAAGATGTTTAAGTAAACAAGTTTTAAATTACCAAAATAATATCAGCTTACAGTATTTTCTTACTTTACTATTATTTAAAGAAAATAGAAAATAGTAATTTGCAAATTAGGGTTTATAAATTATCACTAATATTTAAGTGGATGCAATTATGATAAAGAAAATTAATATTAACATTTTACTTAGTTACTGAATAGCTAACATTTAATTTTGAAACTTC
The DNA here is from genome assembly GCF_019359855.2 of Lolium perenne. Taxonomy (NCBI): domain Eukaryota; kingdom Viridiplantae; phylum Streptophyta; class Magnoliopsida; order Poales; family Poaceae; genus Lolium; species Lolium perenne. The sequence continues at coordinate 198,458,993 of NC_067245.2, forward strand.
ACTAATTATTGAATTCAAATTGGATTTGAAACAAATGAAAAGACATAATTAATAAAGTTAAAAATAAGTGAATTTTTATTTTGACACACATTTTTATTTTATATTTTATTTAAATAGAGTTTATTTTTGGGAGCATTTTGATATATTATTTATATTTTTCTGAGTTAAAATGATTTTTTTTATTTTTGTAAAGTTTCAGTTATTTACTGAGATTTAAATTAAAGACATAAATACTAAAGCTACCCAGTCTAGTGCTACTCTAGTGACTGACGAGTGGGGCCAATGCCACGTTGGAAGCCAGGTGGGAGTGGGCCAAGTGAAAAGTGATGCAGGCCCCACGTCCACGTCATCTTGATACGTCTCAAACGTATCTATAATTTCTTATGTTCCATGCTTGTTTTATGACAATACCTACATGTTTTGTTCACACTTTATATCGTTTTTATGCATTTTCCGGAACTAACCTATTGACGAGATGCCGAAGGGCTAGTTGCTGTTTTCTGCTGTTTTTGGTTTCAGAAATCCTAGTAAGGAAATATTCTCGGAATCGGACGAAATCAATGCCCAGCATCCTATTTTTCCACGAAGCTTCCAGAACACCCGAGAGCCGCCAGAGAGGGGCCAGAGGGCCACCAGATGACACCCTGGTGCGACCAGAGGGTGGGCCGCGCCCCCCTGTTGTGTCGTCGCCTCGTTGACCTTCTGACGCCGCCTCTTCGCCTATATAAAGGTCCCTGACCTAAAACCTCGAGACGGAAAAGCCACGGTACGAGAAACCTTCCAGAGCCGCCGCCATCGCGAAGCCAAGATCTGGGGGACAGGAGTCTCTGTTCCGGCACGCCGCCGGGACGGGGAAGTGCCCCCGGAAGGCTCCTCCATCGACACCACCGCCATCTTCATCAACGCTGCTGTCTCCCATGAGGAGGGAGTAGTTCTCCATCGAGGTTCGGGGCTGTACCGGTAGCTATGTGGTTAATCTCTCTCCTATGTACTTCAATACAATAATCTCATGAGCTGCCTTACATGATTGAGATTCATATGATGATGCTTGTAATCTAGATGTCATTATGCTAGTCAAGTGGATTTTACTTATGTGATCTCCGGAGACTCCTTGTCCCACGTGTGTAAAGGTGATAGTGTGTGCACCGTGTGGGTCTCTTAGGCTATATTTCACAGAATACTTATTCACTGTTATGAATGGCATAGTGAAGTGCTTATTTATATCCCTTTATGATTGCAATGTGTTTTGTATCACAATTTATCTTTGTGCTACTCTAGTGATGTTATTAAAGTAGTTTATTCCTCCTGCACGGTGTAATGGTGACAGTGTGTGCATCGTGTAGTACTTGGCGTAGGCTATGATTGTGATCTCTTGTAGATTATGAAGTTAACTATTGCTATGATAGTATTGATGTGATCTATGCCTCCTTTCGTAGTGTGAAGGTGACAGTGTGCATGCTATGTTAGTACTTGGTTTGGTTATGTTGATCTGTTATGCACTCTAAGGTTATTTAAATATGAACATTGAATATTGTGGAGCTTGTTAACTCCGGCATTGAGGGTTCGTGTAATCCTACACAGTTAGTGGTGTTCATCATCCAACAAGAGGGTGTAGAGTCTAGCATCTATCTATTTATTCTGTTATGTGATCAATGTTGAGAGTGTCCACTAGTGAAAGTATGATCCCTAGGCCTTGTTCCTAAATACTGCTATCGCTGCTTGTTTACTTTGTTTCTTGCATCTTTACTTCCTGCAATATTACTACCATCAATCGCACGCCAAAGAAGCACTTTTCTCAAGCGCCGTTACTACTGCTCATATTCATTCATACCACTTGTATTTCACTATCTCTTCGCCGAACTAGTGCACCTATTAGGTGTGTTGGGGACACAAGAGACTTCTTGCTTTGTGGTTGCAGGGTTGCATGAGAGGGATATCTTTGACCTCTTCCTCCCTGAGTTCGATAAACCTTGGGTGATCCACTTAAGGGAAACTTGCTGCTGTTCTACAAACCTCTGCTCTTGGAGGCCCAACACTGTCTACAAGAATAGAAGCACCCGTAGACATCAAGCACTTTTCTGGCGCCGTTGCCGGGGAGGAAAGGTAAAAGGCACTCATACTCCGGTCCCAGGTAACTAAGTACTTTTCTGGCGCCGTTGCCGGGGAGGAAAGGTAAACGGCACACACACACCGGATCCCGGCAACGAAGCACTTTTCTGGCGCCGTTGCCGGGGAGGTAAGGTAAAAGGTATTCACATCCTCCGACTACTAAGCTATTTCCTAGCACTGTTGCCGGTGTGTGAGTGCTCGAAGCTATTTCCTTTAGATCCTGCAATTGCATCTTTTTGTCTCTTGTTTTACACTAGTAAGGCTTAATGGAAGACAACAACAAAATGAGAGATCTTTATGAACTTTATCTTGAATTAGGACATGATGTGTTTGAAGAGAGAATTAAAAAACCCATGGAACTTATGCATGCTAATGGTAATGTTATTAGTATGAATGCTTTGAACACCATTGTTGCTAATGCTATGGAAGAATTTAAGCTTGGGGAGGTCGGTTTTGATGAAAATGATCTCTTTAGTCCTCCGGGTATTGAGGAGAAAGTTTATGTTGATTATGATATGCCTCCCATATATGATGATTATAATGATAGTGGTCTTTTGGTGCCGCCTACTATGGAGGATAAGTTTAATTATGATTACAATATGCCTCCTATATTTGATGATGAGAATAATAATGATAGCTACTTCGTTGAATTTGCTCCCACTACAACTAATAAAATGGATTATGCTTATGTGGAGAGTAATGATACTTTTATGCATGTGAATAAGAATGCTTTATGTGATACTTATATTGTTGAGTTTGTTCATGATGCCTCTGAAAATTATTATGAGAGAGGAAAATATGGTTGTAGAAATTTTCATGTTACTAAAACACCTCTCTATATGCTGAAAATTTTGAAGTTACTCGTGTTTTATCTTCCTATGCTTGTTACTTTGCTCTTCATGAACTTGTTTATTTACAAGATTCCTATGCATAAGAAGCATGTTAGACTTAAATGTGTTTTGAATTTGCTTCTTGATGCTCTCTTTTGCTTCAACTCTTATTTCTTGCGAGTGCATCATTAAAATTGCTGAGTCCATCTTAATGGCTATAAAGAAAGAACTTCTTGGGAGATAACCCATGTGTTTATTTTGCTACAGTACTTTTATTTTATATTTGAGTCTTGGAAGTTGTTACTACTGTAGCAACCTCTCCTTATCTTATTTTATTGCATTGTTGTGCCAAGTAAAGTCTTTGATAGCAAGGTTGATACTAGATTTGGATTACTGTGCAGAAACAGATTTCTGTCTGTCACGAATCTGGGCAGAATTCTCTGCAGGTAACTCAAAAAAATCTGCCAATTTACGTGCGTGATCCTCAGATATGTACGCAACTTTCATTCAATTTGGGCATTTTCATCTGAGCAAGTCTGGTGCCACTTTAAAATTCGTCTTTACGGACTGTTCTGTTTTGACAGATTCTGCCTTTTATTTCGCATTGCCTCTTTTGCTGTGTTGGATGGATTTCTTTGTTCCATTAACTTCTAGTAGCTTTGGGCAATGTACAGAAGTGTTAAGAATGATTGTGTCACCTCTGAACATGTGAATTTTTGATTATGCACTAACCCTCTAATGAGTTTGTTTTAAGTTTGGTGTGGAGGAAGTTTTCAAGGGTCAAGAGAGGAGGATGATATACTATGATCAAGAAGAGTGAAAAGTCTAAGCTTGGGGATGCCCCGGTGGTTCATCCCTGCATATTTCAAGAAGACTCAAGCATCTAAGCTTGGGGATGCCCAAGGCATCCCCTTCTTCATCGACAACATTATCAGGTTCCTCCCCTGAAACTATATTTTTATTCCATCACATCTTATGTGCTTTGCTTGGAGCGTCGGTTTGTTTTTTTTTTGTTTTTGTTTGAATAAATCCTTGTGTGGGAGAGAGACACGCTCCGCTGGTTCATATGAACACATGTGTTCTTAGCTTTTAATTTTCATGGTGAAGGTTGAAACTGCTTCGTTAATTGTTATATGGTTGGAAACAGAAAATGCTGCATGTGGTAGATGCTATAATGTCTTGAATAATTTGATACTTGGCAATTGTTGTGCTCATATAGATCATGTTTAAGCTCTTGCATCATGTACTTTGCACCTATTAATGAAGAACTACATAGAGCTTGTTAAAATTTGGTTTGCATGATTGTTCTCTAGAGTCTAGATATTTTCTGGTTAAGGTGTTTGAACAACAAGGAAGACGATGTAAAGTCTTATAATGCTTACAATATGTTCATATGTGAGTCTTGCTGCACCGTTTTATACTTGAGTTTGCTTCAAATAACCTTGCTAGCCTAAACCTTGCATCGAGAGGGAATACTTCTCATGCATCCAAAATCCTTGAGCCAACCACTATGTCATTTGTGTCCACCATACCTACCTACTACATGGTATTTCTCCGCCATTCCAAAGTAAATTGCTTGAGTGCTACCTTTAAAATTTCCATTCTTTACCTTTACAATATATAGCTCATGGGACAAAATAGCTTAAAAACTATCATGGTGAAGAATATGTACTTATGCACTTTATCTCTTATTAAGTTGTTTGTTGTGCGATAACCATGTTCCTGGGGACGCCATCAACTACCCTTTGTTGAATATCATGTGAGTTGCTATGCATGTTCGTCTTGTCTGAAGTAAGGGCGGTTTTCACAATCAAATGGTTTGAGTATGCATACTGTTAGAGAAGAACATTGGGCCGCTAACTAAAGCCATGAATCATGGTGGAAGTTTCAGTTTGGACATAAAACCTCAATCTCTTATGAGAATATTAACTGTTGTTGAATGCTTAAGCATTAAAAGAGGAGTCCATTATCTGTTGTCTATGTTGTCCCGGTATGGGTGTCTAAGTTGAGAATGATCAAAAGCGAGAAATCCAATGCGAACCTTCTCCTTAGACCCTTGTACAGGCGGCATAGAGGTACCCCTTTGTGACACTTGGTTGAAACATATGTTATGCAATGATAATCCGTGTTAATCCAAGCTAATTAGGACAAGGTGCGGGCACTATTAGTATACTATGCATGAGGCTTGCAACTTGTAAGATATAATTTACATAACACATATGCTTTATTACTACCGTTGACAAAATTGTTTCTTGTTTTCAAAACCAAAGCTCTAGCACAAATATAGCAATCAATGCTTCCCTCTGCGAAGGGCCTATCTTTTACTTTATTGTTGAGTTAGTTTACCCACTTCTTTCTATCTTAGAAGCAAACACTTGTGTCAACTGTGCATTGATTCTTACATGTTTACCTATTGCACTTGTTATATTGCTTTATGTTGACAACAATCCATGAGATATACATGTTACAAGTTGAAAGCAATTGCTGAAACTTAATCATCCTTTGTGTTGCTTCAATGCCTTTTACTAAGAATCTATTGCTTTATGAGTAACTCTTATGCAAGACTTATTGATGCTTGTCTTGAAAGTACTATTCATGAAAAGTCTTTGCTATATGATTCAGTTGTTTAATCATCATCTTTACCATTGCTTTGTATTACTTCATTCATCTCATATGTTTTACAATAATGTTGATCAAGATTATGTTGGTAGCATGTCACTTAAGAAATTATCATTGTTATCGTTTACCTACTCGAGGGCGAGTAGGAACTAAGCTTGGGGATGCTTGATACGTCTCAAACGTATCTATAATTTCTTATGTTCCATGCTTGTTTTATGACAATACCTACATGTTTTGTTCACACTTTATATCGTTTTTATGCATTTTCCGGAACTAACCTATTGACGAGATGCCGAAGGGCCAGTTGCTGTTTTCTGCTGTTTTTGGTTTCAGAAATCCTAGTAAGGAAATATTCTCGGAATCGGACGAAATCAATGCCCAGCATCCTATTTTTCCACGAAGCTTCCAGAACACCCGAGAGCCGCCAGAGAGGGGCCAGAGGGCCACCAGATGACACCCTGGCGCGGCCAGAGGGTGGGCCGCGCCCCCCTGTTGTGTCGTCGCCTCGTTGACCTTCTGACGCCGCCTCTTCGCCTATATAAAGGTCCCTGACCTAAAACCTCGAGACGGAAAAGCCACGGTACGAGAAACCTTCCAGAGCCGCCGCCATCGCGAAGCCAAGATCTGGGGGACAGAGTCTCCTGCGTTCCGGCACACCGCCGGGACGGGGAAGTGCCCCCGGAAGGCTCCTCCATCGACACCACCGCCATCTTCATCAACGCTGCTGTCTCCCATGAGGAGGGAGTAGTTCTCCATCGAGGTTCGGGGCTGTACCGGTAGCTATGTGGTTAATCTCTCTCCTATGTACTTCAATACAATAATCTCATGAGCTGCCTTACATGATTGAGATTCATATGATGATGCTTGTAATCTAGATGTCATTATGCTAGTCAAGTGGATTTTACTTATGTGATCTCCGGAGACTCCTTGTCCCACGTGTGTAAAGGTGACAGTGTGTGCACCGTGTGGGTCTCTTAGGCTATATTTCACAGAATACTTATTCACTGTTATGAATGGCATAGTGAAGTGCTTATTTATATCCCTTTATGATTGCAATGTGTTTTGTATCACAATTTATCTTTGTGCTACTCTAGTGATGTTATTAAAGTAGTTTATTCCTCCTGCACGGTGTAATGGTGACAGTGTGTGCATCGTGTAGTACTTGGCGTAGGCTATGATTGTGATCTCTTGTAGATTATGAAGTTAACTATTGCTATGATAGTATTGATGTGATCTATGCCTCCTTTCGTAGTGTGAAGGTGATAGTGTGCATGCTATGTTAGTACTTGGTTTGGTTATGTTGATCTGTTATGCACTCTAAGGTTATTTAAATATGAACATTGAATATTGTGGAGCTTGTTAACTCCGGCATTGAGGGTTCGTGTAATCCTACACAGTTAGTGGTGTTCATCATCCAACAAGAGGGTGTAGAGCCTAGCATCTATCTATTTATTCTGTTATGTGATCAATGTTGAGAGTGTCCACTAGTGAAAGTATGATCCCTAGGCCTTGTTCCTAAATACTGCTATCGCTGCTTGTTTACTGTTTTACTGCATCTTTACTTCCTGCAATATTACTACCATCAATCGCACGCCAAAGCAAGCACTTTCTGGCGCCGTTACTACTGCTCATATTCATTCATACCACTTGTATTTCACTATCTCTTCGCCGAACTAGTGCACCTATTAGGTGTGTTGGGGACACAAGAGACTTCTTGCTTTGTGGTTGCAGGGTTGCATGAGAGGGATATCTTTGACCTCTTCCTCCCTGAGTTCGATAAACCTTGGGTGATCCACTTAAGGGAAACTTGCTGCTGTTCTACAAACCTCTGCTCTTGGAGGCCCAACACTGTCTACAAGAATAGAAGCACCCATAGACATCAAGCACTTTTCTGGCGCCGTTGCCGGGGAGGAAAGGTAAAAGGCACTCATACTCCGGTCCCAGGTAACTAAGTACTTTTCTGGCGCCGTTGCCGGGGAGGAAAGGTAAACGACACACACACACCGGATCCCGGCAACGAAGCACTTTTCTGGCGCCGTTGCCGGGGAGGTAAGGTAAAAGGTATTCACATCCTCCGACTACTAAGCTATTTCCTAGCACTGTTGCCGGTGTGTGAGTGCTCGAAGCTATTTCCTTTAGATCCTGCAATTGCATCTTTTTGTCTCTTGTTTTACACTAGTAAGGCTTAATGGAAGACAACAACAAAATGAGAGATCTTTATGAACTTTATCTTGAATTAGGACATGATGTGTTTGAAGAGAGAATTAAAAAACCCATGGAACTTATGCATGCTAATGGGAATGTTATTAGTATGAATGCTTTGAACACCATTGTTGCTAATGCTATGGAAGAATTTAAGCTTGGGGAGGTCGGTTTTGATGAAAATGATCTCTTTAGTCCTCCGGGTATTGAGGAGAAAGTTTATGTTGATTATGATATGCCTCCCATATATGATGATTATAATGATAGTGGTCTTTTGGTGCCGCCTACTATGGAGGATAAGTTTAATTATGATTACAATATGCCTCCTATATTTGATGATGAGAATAATAATGATAGCTACTTCGTTGAATTTGCTCCCACTACAACTAATAAAATGGATTATGCTTATGTGGAGAGTAATGATACTTTTATGCATGTGAATAAGAATGCTTTATGTGATACTTATATTGTTGAGTTTGTTCATGATGCCTCTGAAAATTATTATGAGAGAGGAAAATATGGTTGTAGAAATTTTCATGTTACTAAAACACCTCTCTATATGCTGAAAATTTTGAAGTTACTCGTGTTTTATCTTCCTATGCTTGTTACTTTGCTCTTCATGAACTTGTTTATTTACAAGATTCCTATGCATAGGAAGCATGTTAGACTTAAATGTGTTTTGAATTTGCTTCTTGATGCTCTCTTTTGCTTCAACTCTTATTTCTTGCGAGTGCATCATTAAAATTGCTGAGCCCATCTTAATGGTTTATTAGGGTTTAGGAAAATAGTTTGATAAGCCCCATAATGACTAGTCTCATTAACCAACTTTAGCTTGAATTATCTAGGGTAATTCCCAAGCTCACCATTGGTTAATTCATTTGCTTATATAGTGATTCTATTTTATAGAACACTACTTTATTTAAGTAACTAACCAAATTACTTGGATAGCAACAATAGAATTGGATATTGGTTTAACTCTACCCAACAAATGACATTTATGCCTAAGTATATATGGCTTGGGTGCTACTTGTGATCCATGATTCACAAGTTAGGGCATGTTATTATATATGGAGTGAATCGTATGTGAAAGGTTTAGAGTTTTGGTGATGTTTCACTATTTGAAGTAGAAAATAGGCATGAAGCATGGCAGGGTTCTACTTATGATCCAAAGTGATACTTGGATTGGAATTCAAATATGGCCTAGGGATTTAGTAGTGACCACCAATGTGATACACAAGTAGGTTAAGACATGGGCAAAAGCTTGGGTTATGTTTAATTGTCTAGGGTTATTCCTCGCTTGGTTAGGATTCATGCATCAAGGCAATGCTAGGTTATCTCAAGTGCTTGGATAAACACGGGTTGAGTACAATATCAATACTCCTCTATACAAGGCATGAGGATTGGTCTGGGTTAACTACTAGTAATATACTTATTATTTCATGTGATGGATGAGATCTATTGATCTTACAAATAGTTTAACTTATCATCTAAATTTATAAGGTATGATCATGTATTAGACACGATCCACTCATTCCTCACTAATCTCTCTTCTCTAGTACTTCTCTCATCACACTCACTTAGATTCTTAGGGTTTATGATCATCACCCAATTTGTAATGATCAAAGTATTGGCCTCATAATAATTCATTAGTGAATCATGGTTCTCTTCTCTAAGATCAAGTATTGGTCAATATACTTGAGTCTACACTTTTAACTTGAGCTCTCTTGGATAGGTAGGGTTTCTCTAGGGTTTATGATCATTACCAAGTTGTAATGATCACAACACTTGTCTCTCTCTTGGATCACTAGTGAAAGAGGTTCTTGCTTACTATCAAGTATTAGCTAGGTCAATTAGGGTTTAATACTTGACTTGTACTTCTTCTAGCATTGGTTAATATCAATTACTTATATCACTAGGATAGAATTTGAATGTTAGCCTAGGGTTATACTCAATGGATAATATAAACACATAGATGGTCCTCTCCTTTCTCAGAGGTTTATTGGAAATGAGTTTGAATGGACATGATGGAATAGTCAAGGTTTATAAAGAATGAACATGAATGTCTTTGGCTTGGATTCCATATTGTAGTTGAAAAGATATACCATGTGAATCATGGTAGGAATATTTATTTAGTAAAAGACATGGAAAAGATAAGTAAAGAATAGTTTCTTGTTAAATGTGTTCTTTGATTTATAGTTGAATAATTATTCATGTGTTGTTGTAAGGAATGTCATGTTGAGATCCTTTATAAGATCTTATAATTGACCCTTACTTAAGGTGTTGTTTGTTGTAAAGCTAATTCCATTGGATCTAGCCCCTAGATCAAATCATCTCTACCCAAAATAGGGTTTTAGCAAATAACACATTGAAGTTTATAGCGCTTGACTTGATGATCTACTTCAATTTCAACAAGTCAAGTGAAACTTCAGTTACTGTGGTAAGTTTTATTTGAAAGCGCGAAAATTTCCCGGATTTTCTATGCATGAATGCAATGCACACTTTGGTGTTCTCTCATTTTTTAGCCTCTAAACCTAGGATATTACAGCGATGTGCATTGAATTTGTAGGGAGAAAACATTAATGTTTTTTTTTTTACCATAGATAAGTTTATTTTTGGTATTTAGTTAAGTTGCTTCCACCATATACACAAAGTTGATTATATAGAGTAGGCTAGGTTGTCAGGGGATAGGAGTAGTTAATCATAGTTGAGTTTTTTTTTTTGCAATGTTTAATGAAGTTGATGTTTGGAAATCGGACAAGGTGTGTTTTTCATAGGTAGTAATTTTTTCTCTGTGTAGAACGTACTTAAGTTCATTAAGTTGAGTAAGTTACTCTCTCGCCGTAGTTAAATTGCTTCCACCATCTACACTAAGTTAATTATATAGAGTAGGGTTTATTTTCATTTTCTGTACCATTTTAATTGTACATATTAGTTTAAGCTACTTCATTAGACCAATTTATCCAAGGTGATTGTAGGCAAGTTTGTCTCCACCAAAGGAAGGGAGATGTCTAAACGTTTTCCATGGCTACAACTACCCAACTATGTAATAGGGAGACGTGCCCTAGTGGGTATCAGCCCACCTAGTACAAGATGCAAGATCCAAGCGGTATGTCCACTTATCAATTTCCTTGTTATTTTTTCTTCATAATTTTTTTTGTCAAACCATCAATAAGGTTGACTATTAAGTTTATATGTATTGTGTGCTCAAATCATCATGCATTTTGTTGCATGTTAACTCTAGTTGTGGCCATTACCCAATTGATTTTTAGATGGGACTAGGCGTTGATGTCACATACCTGCGTTTACCAAACCTAAAGAATGTGGAAGGAGTTTCCCTGCAACTCAAGTACAGGTCGTTCAGCTGGTCTGCGACATGGAGGGCACAATTTGTTTTGCCTAGTTGATTAAGTTGTTCTTTGAACATGGACAGCTGGTTTTTTGCCTAGTTAAAGATGGTTGCTCCTTGTATAACCAAGTTGACTTGTAGCATCTAATTAAGTTGCTTTTTTCATCATCGACCGGTTGTGTTCAGCCTAGTTTAACCTAGTTATTATCTGTATAATGCACGTAAGTTTCATAAAAAAACTAAGTTGATTGGTCAGCATAGTTTTAAAAAAAAGGACCAAGTTGAACATAGGCTAATTTAATAAGTTGCACCCATTTGTATCTGTACTATGGTACAATCAACTGGAAATTCTATCAATGAATAGTTGATAAAACTTGTACAAGCTAGATGGTAGAGATATTTTTGTTCTATTGCTTTCCTCATATATGTGGACTACTCAGATTTATGTGGCGCATAAAGAACGACGTGGGAGTTAATGGATCTTTGTCCAAAGCTTTAAGTTGTGTGTTAAGTTGCGGAAGATGTTTTTGGTTACTTCTTTTTAGTGTTCACTTTCACAATTTTTTTATTGACAATTGTCACCTATACTTCTCTTAACCTTTATGGTTAATTGATTTTAAAGAAATATAAATTAGGCAAATAATGTTTTATTTGTTGTGAACATCGTGAAAACTTTTAAATTTCCTATGTTTTTAGGAATAAAAAGTCAGTTGGAGCAAAAAGTGAGAGAAGTATCATGAGCTCAAACGATTACTCTCACCAAGCTGGTAAAAGGCAGAAATTAGAAAAAAGGCCATTCTCAACAAGGTAGGTTTCTACTCTCTTTGGGGGACCATTAATTTTCTATGTTTTCTGGGACACTTTCTTGAGTTCCTTCTTACTTTTGAGAGAACATGATCATATTTCGTCTAAACTATTTTTAATGCTTATTCGATTTCAACGCCTAATATCATCATGATATCAGCCTATTTAATTTTTTAACAAGTGGAAGAAGAATTTGTAAATTAATAAAACCAGGTAGACGGATTTTCCATCTCAAAACAAATATGCAGTATTTACAGTAATAAAATATTTGTCTATTGGCAAAGAATAAATATACTTTTAATCTCGAACTGGGATTGGCAAGTGCAGTTTTTTCTGATGCATTTAGCATGAATTTGAAGCTATCATTTTCCTAGCTTCTTGTCTAGTTCTTGATATCAGCATTATACAAGGATTGGATTTTGTTGTCATGTCAGGTGATACTATTATCTTGTGTGCAAGAGGATATTCGTCCAAAACTTACGCCTGCACACAGTTGTTTTGGAAAAGTGTAACAACAAGATAAATGTGAGCCCCATCTAAAGATCAATCTTGTTTCTCGAGGTCCACGAGCATGCTATAATTATACGGTGAGCCATTGTGTTTCTTCTTTGGCTACATCCGGGACTACCAGCCTACACAGTCGCATCTCCGCGTGCAACATGCAAGACTGGACGTAGCATCAATCTTCACGTCGTTACTAATTTAACTTGTCACTGTCCCACTACACGTCAAGTTTGATCTCCTCGCCGAGACACGCAGATGGCCACCTTGCCACCTTGTCTTCACCCACGTCGATGACACGCTTCAACTGCAACGGATCCTCACAGAAACGAGCACTTGGACACAACGACAACTCATGGACTCGACGACAACCGCACGACATGCACATACTTGACTCTTTGACTCATCGGACTCCACCAAAGACGACCTTGGCGAAACTCTCGGACGACGATCTTGATGAGACTCCCGTACCGCACCTCGGCACCATCTCTTCTATCAACGATCATCCTCGACCACCTCCACACCTTGTTGTCGATAGCTCCGCGTCGTCTCCTCCGTGCCGCTCCGCTGAGCGACGACCGTCCGTCCCGAGGCGCTAGTACGAGTCACCTCCCCGGAACAAACATAGCTTCAAATCTTCGACCTCACTCTGATACCAATTGTTGTTTGGCCCACGAATCGATTACATCAAACTAGACGAACACATCGCCAAAGCTGTTGTGTATATATACACCAAACAGCCGATCAACCCAGACGTCTTAATCATAATCGTACTCTTACTAGAAACCTGTCCAAACCGACATGGACACAAAGAATCTGATCAACTCTTCTTACGTACTCGGAACCTACTAACCAAACTAGCTAGCACACGTGACACCGACTAGGATACAAACTAGCTAGGACTCCATGGCGCGTACAACACGCACGTACTAACGACAATTGACTCAACTAAGTACTCACATGTTACGAAACCTAAACTCAAGATTATTCCTAACAGACTACTCTGACTCAACGGTCTTTGTCGCAGCAACACCCGTGCTCGGATGCATATGGATTATCTTCCACCCACGTTCATCACAACCTCCGAACTATCTGCTTCACGGAGCTGTAAGTTCCCAATCCAACAATCGTGGCGCCAACCGCCACAATGGCCAGGCAAGCTGCCGTCTCCAGCCGCATCGCGGTGGCGCCCCCGATCTTGGAGCGGACCTTGAGGTAGCACAGGCACGGAAGAAGCATCGTTACCGTGCAGCTGAGGAGCGCGCCGGTGAGCCCCACGACTTCGGCGAAGAAGGGCACGGCCAGCGCGACGACGAAGGTCCCGGCGACGAGCCCCGTCCTGACGAGAGCCCGGAGCGGCGTGCTCTTGCTGACGCCGAGCGCGCCCTCGGCTGCCTCGGCGACGGGCGCCACCAGCAGCGCGTAACCTGTCAGCGGGTTCACCAGCGTCGTGTATATGGCCACCTTGGCGGCGACGCTCGTCGATGGGAGGTTGAGGGTGATCTGTGATTGGAGCATGTCGCCGTACATCAGGTACCCGATGACGCCTATGAAGCCGTAGCTGAGTGTGCTCAAGGTGAAGCACACAGACAGAACCTGGCATGCGTGGACACATATGAGTGCAGAATCCCTAACTTTTTAGAAGAAAAAAAAAGTTGACGGTCATACGGACTTGATAATCAGTTTTGCTAATTCCAAGTCGTCCCGAATTTTGAATAACTATTATTTTATAGACATTTAATTAAATAATTATAGGAAAAAATGCAACATATGAAATAAGTGCAAGTTACGATTTTCATTACACCGACTTAGAAACAAGCAGAAAACCTTGGGAGATTCCGGAAAGGCCTATGCTTCAGAAATAAGCAGAAAATTTTGGAGATTTCGGAAAAACTTTTGCTCCACTATCCCACATTTTCGAAAATAATAACATGATAAAAGATAGTAGGAAAAAGTGTAACAGCCCAGGTGCGCCTTGCGCACGGGTATCCCCACCCTCCATTTCCCTTTGAGATTTTGTGGCTCTGACTTTTCCTACTGCATGCCACTCTCTCTCTTGCATGCAGATAATCCAAAACTTGGAGCCATCTCTTTCATAGTAAAAGACAAAACCTTCTCTCATGGAGCCAACACTTTTCTCTCACGTGGCTCTCTCACCCAAAGAAATCCATTGCAAGAAGACAAATTTGCATGTGTACTGTGTTGGTGCGCGGTGCACCTGCTCTAAAAATCCACACTCCCCAAGATAGTAACAACTTCATGAAAAACACTTTTGATTCCAATTCATCTAACCACGGGTTATAGGTTCTGATTGATGTTGAAACGGAGCTGCGGTCGAAATTTCAAATAAGATGTGAATTTTAGAAAAACTTTTTATTGAAATCAGAACTACATGTCAATTTATTTTGGCGAACCTTCAATTAATTTGAACAGAGCAAATAACAGAGGTGGCCAAAAAGCTGAGAATACAGTAAAATCATTTTGGAGTACTCCAACGGTTCAACATGAATTCAGCATAGCCTTGTAACGAGAATCCAATGAACGATCAGTGAGATGGCACCTACCGCGGGGAACCTTTTTCTGTCTTTCATCCCCGTGTATATCATGGGAAAGACGGCATGTCCACTGAAGCAAAACGAGTACATGCTCATGGCGCTGGGCATGCCGGCCCAGTGCACCAGCCTGCCCGTCTCGTGAAACCCGACGCCGTCGAACACCCCGACCCAGAGGACGCCGGCGATGAGGACGACGGACGCCAGGGATCCTCCGGCGGCGACGTACGCGAGCACGTTGAGGCTGCTGAACCACGTGGTGGGCAGCACGACCAGCGTGGCGGCCAGCACGAACGCCTGCTTGCCGCGGACGTGGAGGGCGCCTAGCCGGAAGCTCGCCGCCGGGAACAGCTTGTGCAGGTTGTCCCCCTCAAGGATGAGGAAGTCGATGGCGACGAGGTAGAGCTCGAGGTACATGAAGGCGGCTACGATGACGCGGCCTCTCCGGCCGAAGGCGTGGGCTCCAATGTCCGGGTAGGTGTCGACGAGAGAGCTAGAGTCGATACATCTCTGCAGGAGAATCCCCGTGTAGAAGCTGATGGCGGCGATGGCGAGGAAGACGATTAGGCTCAGCCATCCGCCCTGGGACAGTGCGTAGGGAAGCGAGAGAAGCCCGACCCCTGCATGCAAGAAAAATATGTGAGCGGATACAAGTTACATTTATCTCTACTAGCAATGTAATAGATCGAGCTAGTACTTGTCTTGGAAAAAAAACACTCTCTCAGTTCATTTATCTTCTCTTCCTCGAGTCAGCTAGAGCTGAACAGAGGGAGTAGAAGATATTCTGGCTTGGTAGATTAACCTGAGAGTGAGTTGATTCCATTGAAGCATGTCTTGAGGAAGCTTGTCTTGTCCGACGGCGGAGGCGGATCGGTGTTGTCAGTGCTCCCGTCCATTGCAATTTCTCGCTTAATCGTACGGTAACTAAGTGCTCATAGTAGCTACCTTTCCTTGATCAAGTTCATGTCGTGGGTGTGGTAGCTAAAGCACGGGCATCCTGGCGATTTATAGGCGCGCAGCTTAGAAAAAGGTTACGGATGCGGTCCGCGGCGCTCTAGCTCTCCCTTTTTTTTTTCGAAACACAATCAAAGATGCCCACACATACGCACACACACTCACCCCTATAAACGCACGCACGCACACCCTACTCCTATGAGCACCTCCAAGAGACTGCGTCGAAGAACTGATCCGACGGGTCTTGAGATTGATAAAATCACCACAAACGCCCCACTGTCGACGGAAACGTCGCCTCCCACTGAAAAATATTCCACCTTTATGAGACATCAAAGTGTCAAATCTAGGATTTGAACTCTGATGGGCTAGGGGTGTCACTGCCCTCCTAATCATCCAAGTATCCAACCAGAGTTGGTTCTCGCTCTAGCTCTCCCTGGAGCGCTTTGTGCACATCGTCCCTAGTAGATACCACATAACACGAAATCGTAAAACACGGATACGGTAAACCGCGTTGAAGTTTATTGGTGCAAAAATCATCGCGGCAGAACAAAACTCACATACATGTGCCATAAAAATGAATATCCGGTTTTACGTACATGTATACTGCCGGATCTGGTCCGGCTCTTTTGCACTTCACAATCTGCAAACAAAATTATCAATCAGAAAGAATACTATGCATTTCTACTTGAATGGTCTTTATCGGAAAAAAAAATTCTACTTGAATGGTACATAGTTCATCATCCTGTGTGCGTAGTAAACACTACGAAATTTACTCGAATACTACATATATTTCAGCTTGTTCATCACCAGCTTGTTTATCACCACTGCTCGATGATGAAGCACCTTGTCTGTCGTGAAGATTTATCTTCTTCACTGACTTCAAAATCGATTAGTAATTCAGCTACTAAGACAGCACGAACTGTGGTTTGCACAAATCTGGTTTTCTTATTTGCAGATCTTTATCAATTCAAATCGATTCATGGTCCCACGATGTCGTAACTGAGGGATGGCTGCCTTCTGCTTTCTAAATTCATCTTTCAATTAAATCGTACTTATTTTTGAAACGGGGCAAAAAGAGCTTGCCTTATATTGATATAGGAGGAGCAAACATAGGATTGGCTGAAGCCAAAAAATAAAAGAAAGGGGGAAAGACCCCAAGAAAGAGAAAAAAAATCACCCTACAAGCTCCGCCAGGTTTAACCTATTGAGAAAAACCTATTGAGACGTCACAATTTATAGCACAGCCGCAGAGTTTTTGAAGAACACATAACTCTCAGTCTCTCACAACTGAGATTTACCTATCAGAGTAATCCCATAAGGCCAATGGTCCAGTGTGGGCGGTGAGACGTTGCCAATGGCGGGTAAGGAGGAAAGTGCGGACTTGACGGCGGGTGCGGACTCCACGGTGGTTGCGGGCGGGAAGACCCGTGCCGAATGGCGGCGACGAAGATGCCAAATGGCTAAGGAATCGAGGGACCGTGGGTGACTGCGCTCCATGCCCGCGACCGGCTATGCAGGGAGACCTATGGCGGCGACAACGTGTGAAGGAAAAGAGAGAAGTTAAAATCACCCTCCTGCCAACTACTAGGGAAGTTTGCAGGTACTGAATATCAAGAAGTCAAAACTAGGTATAAGCGGGTTTTTAGAAGCATGTATGCACCTCAAACAATTATCTGGGCCGGTCGGGTGCTTTATTTTTTGGGTGTGACTATTTTTTAGTTGACTGAGAACATTTCCAGTCACATGATATCATTAAATCTTAGTTTCCGATGATATCATTAAATCTTAGTTATAACTTATATTGTAACATGTGGCTAGCAAGAATCATGAACAAATCTAACGGCTAAAAGTACTTTTCTTAGTCGCATCGTCACTTGCGGAAATTCAATTCAGCTCCCGGGTGCGTCTGCTCCCTATACCTAAAAATTATATTTTGAGTTGTCGAAAAATTTTGACAAAAAATTCTACATGTACACCTCCATAATATATGTGCATTCGTCAAGTTTCACGAAAAATCAATAGTTTTTGTGGTCTATGTAAAAAAGAGAAAATTTATCTTGTAAAAAGCATTATTTTTAGCACTAAGTTTTGTCTTTTTTATACACGCCACATGACAAGTCTATTTTTTATGAAACAACTTTATAAGCGTGTACCACGTGAAGATGTACGTGTGAATTTTTCGTTTCAGTTTTTTTGAAATTCAAAATATGTATAAGGTGAATTTCAAAATAGAGGAAGCATATGCTCCCATGTTCCAAAACATCACTCCACTAAAATAATCACAGTTGCAACTCCACTTGCAACTGAGATAAACTCAATTGCAACCCAACTAACAACTAATATATGCATGAATCATAATGCAATCAATCGATGCAAAACTTGACTGAATGAAAACTTAATTCTTATCTAGCTAAGAATTAATAAATCCCTTATTTTTTTCGCTGAACCATTTCGCGCAAATCACTTATTTTTTAGCTGAATCCTTTTGCGCTATCTGCTGCTCTCTGCAAGCTCACACAGCTACCTCCTTTCCAAGCTACAGCTAGCTAGCGTGCTGCTATCGTGCAGTCACCTCACCTTGCCACTTAATTTTCTCACATGGGTTTGGCCGCTACTGCTGCTGCTTTTTTGCTACTCGTACTACTTGCTACCTTGAGAACCGAGAGCGTCAAGCATGGGTTTTTTGATAGTGTCTGTAGCACAACGATTGGAGGCAAAACATCCTCCTTTTCAATGTAGGTCAAGACCTCTTTAACTTCCTTAGAGCAATCTTCCCCAAGATCCCCAACTTCAACAGATCACCCCGTGGAAATGACTTCGACCACGGTATTGAACTATTCTAAATTGACCAGGCACTGAAAGATGCAGCCGAGGAACTCGAAAAGAAAGCGAGACGAGAGAGCATTCTGTTGATTAGGATCTGGCAGATAAGCCGCGTTGCTGATAAATTCCCGCGTTCATGAAGTTGACAACACTTTTTAGAAGTAGCCTACGTGCTGTAAAAGAAATCTGGAGTGAGAGGCTAGGACTCAGCAATATTCGTGACACTAGATAGCTACCCGCTTTTTTTTATTGGGGTGCTTCAAATGTGAATGCTTGATTATTATTTTACTGGCAAAAATAATATAGTAGATTTTTTGATGTAATATGTATGTATTATTTTTGGCAAACCGTCTTTTGATGCAAACACATGAGCAGTCGCCTATCGTATCTAATGCCGATGGCCCTCCGACGAGTTGGGTTCGTGGTTGGCATGCATAATGGGCGAGTACAAGGCCACGATGGGCAGCATTTTCAACGTTGTGTTGTGTGATATTGTATCCGTCCACTAGCTATGTTGTGATGCTATAGTGTGACATTGTCCTTTTGTTGCAAGGCGCATGCGATTTTATGATTTTTTTGATCGTAAAAGTTTAATTTTTTTGTTCTATCGGTGATAGTCCCTCCATCCTAAAAATAATTATGTCGCAGAGTTTCCTAAATTAAAATGTATCCAAACTTGATTTATTGTATAGACATATCTAAAATTAGACAAATCAATGACATCTTTGTTGGAACAGAGAGGATATTAATTTTTATTTTCTATTTTAAAGCTATATATATCTTTGTTGGAACAGAGAGAAAGGAACGAGGAAAAGACAAGCGAGAGGAAGCGGAGGAACACCTTGCATACTTTCCTTGAGAGTCTTTTCTTTTCAGCGTATAGGATGCCCACGTGTGTCCAACCACTGTGAGAGTTTTGCTAACCTGGGGCCCATCTCTCGTGTCAGACTAGACACAAAGAAAACGAATAAGCGCTTCACTGCAATAGCAGCAGCACAAATATCGCAGCATGTGCGCGCGCAGTTCCGCCTCACGTACCGGATCGAGCGTTTGTGAATTTGTTTCGTTTCGTGACGCGTTTGTAGGATATCGCTCCTTAGCCGCGTTCCCAAAAACACACCGCGTTCCCAAAAACACATTCTAAATAAATAAAAGCACGAAAATAAATATTTCATTCAAATTTAATTATATATTACAAGTTCAAATGAAAACTGCTAGATTTCATCTAACCCTGGCCTATTGGTCGTCCGGCGGTGCGTTCGACGGCCCACCCTATCGCCGCCTCCCCTCCGCCGCAGCGCGCCGCCTCTCCATGCGTAGGGCGGAGGACAGACGCCGCTGCTCCAGCAGCGCGTCGTCGCATGCCCTCCCCTGCTGCGACGCCTGGAGGGAGAGCTCGACGGCGCGATGAATTTGCGCGTCTTCGCGGGCACGGGCGTCGTCCTGGAGCTTCTTCTCCGACTCGACGGACTCGACGAGCGCTCGTTGCTGATTCGCCGCCTCGTCCGGGTGCGGCCCGTCGTCGTCGAACCACTCGAAGTCGTCATCGTCCTACCCCTCCTCCGCCTCGTCCTCCTCCGTCACCTCGTCGTCGTCCTCCTCCTCCTCCATTTGCGCATCCATTTGCACCACCAACGCGTCGGCCTCCGCCGCTAACGCATCCGCCCGCGCCCCCTTGGCCGCCTCCGCTGCCGCTAGTGTCGCCTCCCGCTGCTGACGGTCCTGCGTCGCCTCCTGATGCTGACGCTCCACCGCCTCCCGCCGCCGCTGCTTGATCGCCCCCCGCCGTTCGCGGTACTGGAGATCCCGATCCATGCGCAGGCGCTGCCGCTCTACACGCCACCGCTCGTCCATCTCCTCTGCCCGGTGATGGTGCTTGACGTCGCGTAGATTACACACCGTTGGGGAACCCCAAGAGGAAGGTATGATCTGCACAACAACAAGTTTTCCTTCAATAAGAAATCAAGGTTTAATCGACCAGTAGCAGAAATGCATGACTTCTGAAGGTGTTGCTAGCTGACTTGTGGCAGGGCGCACTACCGGCGTCAGCAAAAACGTGGAACCTGCACACAACACAACCAAAATACTTTGCCCCAACTTACAGTGAGATTGTCAATCTCATCGGTTTTGCTCAACGCAAAGAATTAAACGTATCAATTGGAAAGGGATGTTTGCAGTGAAATTAAAGAGAATAGCCTATACAGAAAGTAAACAGAATAGGATTGCAGTAGATGAATTTATCAGTGTAAAAGAAAGGACCGGGGTCCACAATTCACTACAGGTGTCTCTCCATAAAGATAAATAACATGCTAGGTGAACAAATTACAGCTGGGCAATTGGCAGAATAAAGACCATACACGACAAGATGATTACTATGAGATTCGTTTGGGCATTACAACATAATACATAGACCGTAATCCAACTGCGTCTATGACTAATAATCTACCTTCCGGTTATCGTCCGGACCCCTTCTAGTATTAAGTTGCAAGCAACAGATTATCGAATTAAGTAATGTGTATAAAGTAAACAACTGAATTACCCCTTGGATAAAACATTGTTGTTTTCTCCCTAGTAGCAACATCACATATACAATCTTAGAAGTTATTATCACTCTTCCAGAAAACTAGATGCATAAACCCACTATCGAGCATAAATACTCCCTCTTGGAGTCAGAAGCATTTACTTGGCATGCAGAAATGCAGAAATGAGCAATAGAACAACAGGGGCATGCATATCATTCCAAAAGTCAATCAGAAGTTTATCCTACACTACCGTGGTGTCGTCATACCACCACAACAAAAGTGGGTGTCTCAACAGAACACCTCAAAGTTCACCATGACCTGAGGGGTTAGTATATACCACCTCATCATACGTACAAAAAGGGGCCAAATGTTTTCATCCTAGCTACTGCCAGAATATACATCATCACATCATCATCATCATCACCATCTCCATGCATGCATCCCTGAACCACCCCCTCAAGGGCACCACTACACCTTGCGTGGTACTTGCCAAGGTAGTTCCACAGCCAGAGGACACGGTGTGGCTGGATCATGCCGACGAAGCTGGATCCTTGGGCCTTGTGGGTGACAAGGTGGCCGAGGGCGGCCATCAGATCATCCTCGGCGAAGCCAATCATGTCCATGACTGCATTGTACAGGTCAGGGTGCATGTCCGTGGGCTTGTTCGCCCTGATGGCCTGTGCGACCTCCTTCACAGCAACAATCATGTTGGTGAAGGTCACCAGCTCATCGTCCGCGAAGGCACCTCTCTTCCTCTTGCCGGTGGTCGGCTTCTCAGGCGCGTCGGCTGGCTTGTCAGCATCGAGGTTCACCGTATCGGACTCCTGGGTATCCGCATCCTCAGGTGCAGGGGCAGCAGAGCCCGGGGCTCACTGGATCCCATGGCGTACTTCCCGGTGGCGAGGCCGAAGGAGAAGATGGTGTGCATATCGTCGTAGTTGGCGATGGGCACATTTACGTACTCCGCGTCCTTTGGGTGATCCTACGATACGAAGGGACAATGATGTTAGTTGTGCTCGTGGCTGATCAGAAAAGTTAGTGGGGAGGACTGAGTTATTGAGGTGCTCACCGCGATGTGCCCGCGGTAGTGCTCACCCTCAAGGATGATGGACTTGGTGTCGTCGCACCACTGAGCACCGCTTAGATTGCGGAGCATGCTAATGGTGAGCCACCTCTGCCTCCACTTCCTCAGGTGGTTGTACACCTGAGTGGAGCAGACGGAGACACCACAGTGCTCAGCTAGGCCCTTAGCCACGGAATTCAGATGGACTTCCTTGAAGCCTTTGTCAGTACGCACCCCGCTCTGGATCAAGCCACACATCTTCTCCAACACGAAGCTGGACATGAATGGAAGCCATTTCATGGTGGCATTCCTTTCCTGCCCGGACTTCGGGGCCTTCTCCACTTCCCTGCGATTCTTGTTCTTCTTAGTGCTGGCCAACCTAGCAGCCACCTCTACCGCTACCTGAGCCACCAGGTCAGACACGGGCAGAGGGGTGACCTTGGACTCGAACGTGGGCTGCGAATCAGGAACTTGGGAAGGGATCTGTGAATCCCCAACGCAGACAAGCGCCTGGCTAAAGTCATCGCAGAAGGAGTCCTACACACATCAATGTACATCCTAAATCAGACAAGCAGTTCATGGCAACATTAACAACCGGACAAGTTCATCCTAAATCAACCAAGCAGGTCATGGTAACGGTAGCAACCGGACAAGTTCCTAAATCACACAAGCAGATCATTGGACTAACCCCTGCTACAAGACCAAACCCTTGACAACACCATGGCAGTACCAACCGAAACCGTCGAATCCTAGCAAGATCATGATAGCTCACCTCAATCCGAACTAACCCCTGCTACAAGATCAAACCCTAGTCAAGATCTGACTACTCCTAACCTAGATCTAAACATTGTCGCGGTACGGGGATAAAGGATGACTTACAGTCATGGCCGGAGGTGAAGACGCGCTGGACCAGGAGGTAGCCCAGATGTACTCGCCGCCGCCACTGCTGCAACCGTCACCGACCGGAGATGTGTGCGCCTCTTACCTGCTTGCCGACTGGACGAGGAGCTCGAAATTTGGGGGGGGGGGGGGGACAGTGGAGGAGGGGGTAGAAATAGGCCATGGGGCGCGGCGGGAGGTGACGGAATCCTTCCCGCCCCCCTTTTCGCTTTTCGCCGATGCGCGCTGCAGCTCCCGCCATCTCCATTCTCGTCTCCGCCCGTCGCCGAAGATTTCCTTTTGCATCAGCGGGCGTGGAGATTTGCCTGCACCGCTGGAAACTGCCGAACCAGGCGTTCCTCCAGGACCTGACCCGATACTGCTTTGAGAACCGGTTCATGTGACAATACGGCTCGGCCCAAGCAGGGCCGGCCCTGACCCTTGGCAGGGTTGGGCGATCGCCAAGGGCCCAGGCCTGGGGGGCCCAAGATGGAGGTTTTTTTTTCTATGCTATATGGGCTGGAAAAAAAATGGTCAGCATGCCCAAAAACGAAATACGTGAAGTTACTCTGTCCGTTCGGCTCCTCCTCGAATCGCCCGATCAGCCCCTGGCCCCTGCGCACGTATCGCCCGAAGAGTCGCCGCGTCCGCGTGCGTATCGCACTATCGCCTCGCGCCCTCGCCTCGCCAGTCGCCAGTCCTCGCCGGCCGATCCAGGCAGGGGCTGCGCCGGCCAATCTTCCGGTCTTCCCTCCCTGCGTTCGGCTCGCCCGGCCACCGTGCCCGTCCAGCCTTTTTGTAAGTCCTCAACTGATTCCCGGCTAATTTTTTCTTGTAATCTAGAACTATTTTTAGGGTTTTAATTTGAGGTAAATTCATTCATCACTATAGGTGTTACAATGCCACCAAAACAATTGTCTGGTGATGCGAAAAAAAGGAAGAGAAAGCAAGATGAAAAGATTAGGGAATCGCAAAGAGGCGATTTGAATAAGTATTTTCCAGTTAAAAGTAATATTGATGTCAACAACAATAATCAGAGGCCAATATCTGATCTGGGACAAGCTGATGAGGATAATACATATGGAGATATTGAGGTCCATGAACAGTCCTCAAATAATAGTAAGTAACTAACTAGCCGGTCCTTAAATAAATTAGCATCACGTTTTCCAAATGTAAGTAAGTAAGTAACTATATTTTTTTGAATGTAATTGCAGATGATTATGATAATGTTAATGAGGACAATATGGAGGAAGAAAATTTGCAGCCTTCATCTAATCCTAATGGTGATGATCAAGATGATTCTCTTTTATCTATGTATGATCCAAGAACATGGGATAATCTTGACAACTCCAAACGGGATATATTGATTGAAAAGGGGCCTCTCAGAGAACCGAATCTACAATTCCGTAAGGATGCCGATGGTAGACATTTTTCTTATGCTTATTACTCCAGAAAGTTAGCTAACAATGAGTTTGTTGATCGAAAATGGATGGTTTACTCAAAAGAGGTGGACAAAGTTTATTGTTTCTGCTGCAAGTTGTTCAAATCAAATCAGACCAAGTACTCTTTGCTAGCATTTGATGGTTTGAGTGATTGGAAGCGTCTTAGTCCGAGACTCAAAGAACATGAGAGAAGCGTCGAGCATTTTACAAACATGAATACATGGAATGAACTAAGGTCGAGATTGAGCAAAAATAAAACAATTGATGATGATATGCAACGAGAGATTGCAAAGGAAAAGGAGCGTTGGAGACAGGTATTGCAAAGAATAATTTCAGCAGTCAAGTTTCTTGCAAAACGTAATTTGGCATTTCGAGTAACAATTGAGAAGTTGTATCATGATAATAATGACAATTTTCTAGGCACTATTGAAATGATTGCTGAATTTGATCCTGTGATGCAAGAACATATTAGGCGCATTCAAAACAATGAAATTCATCATCATTATCTTGGCCACCGTATTCAGAATGAGTTGATCTCACTCCTCGCCGATACCGTGAAAAAGGTTATCTTAAAGCTCATCAAGGATGCAAAGTACTTCTCTGTTATCTTGGACTGTACCCCGGATGTTAGCCATGAAGAGCAAATGACACTCATTGTGCGTTGTGTCAACCTATCAAGTAACATTCCGAGAGTGGAAGAGTTTTTCCTAGAGTTCTTGAAGGTTGATGACACATCAGGTTTGGGGCTCTTTAATGTACAGTTGGATACACTTGATTCTCTTGATTTGGATGTTGCTAATGTGAGAGGGCAAGGTTATGATAATGGTTCCAACATGAAGGGAAAAAATCAAGGTGTCCAGAATCGTTTGCTTTTAGTAAACCCGAAAGCATTATATATGCCATGTGCATGTCATAGTTTGAATCTCACTCTCTGTGATATGGCAAAATCTTGCGAGCAAGCTATTTCATTCTTCGGTATTATCCAGCGTATATATGTATTGTTTGCACGCTCTACTAAGAGGTGGAAGATTTTGCTTGATAATGTTCCCCAACTAACTGTCAAACCTTTATCTAAGATACTCGTTGGGAGAGTCCGATAAAGAGTGTGCAGCCTATAAAGTGCCAAACTCCGCAGATAATATTAGCTTTGAAGGAATTGTCGAAGGTTTCTACTGATGATCCGGCCGCAGTAAGTGATGCTCAAGGTTTGGTCAGTGCACTTCAGAAATTTGAAACTTTAGTTGGCATGGTTATTTGGCATGATATTTTATTTGTTGTAAACATGGTGAGCAAAAAGTTACAGGAAAAAATTGTGTGCATTGATGCTACTATCAAACACATTGAAGGGGTAATTTCATTCTTCAAAACCTTCAGAGATAATGGGTTTGATAAGAGTATTGAGAGAGAGTGCAAAAGCCATTGCATCACGTATGAGCATAGAACCAATATTTCGTACAAAACGTCAAAGTAAAAGGAAGAGGCATTTTGATGAAATCAATGATAATGAGGAAGAATTACAACTATCAGTTATTGAATCCTTCAGAGTTAATTACTTTCTTATAGTTGTTGATGCTGCAATTACTTCACTGGAGGATCGGTTTGAGCAGTTGAACGCATTTGCAAAGGTGTTTGGTTTCTTATTCAACTCAAAAAATCTGAAGTCCTTGGATGATAGTAGTCTGCAAAATAATTGCACTACTTTTGCACAAACTTTTACTCATAATAAGGCGTGTGATGTTGATCTTGATGATTTTGTTTCTGAGTTAAAGGTTCTCCAAGTAACATTGCCAGATGATTTATCAGCGCTTGAGATTCTTCAGTTCGTTACAACTGCTGATTGCTATCCAAATGTGTCAGTTGCATATCGCATCCTCTTGACTATACCTGTGACTGTAGCCTCAGCTAAACGAAGTTTCTCTAAACTGAAGCTACTAAAAAATTGTTTGAGGTCAACTATGTTACAAGATAGATTGAATGGCTTGGCTACATGTTGTATTGAGAAGGATATCTTGGAAAGGATTGATCTTGAAACAATTGTCAATGATTTTGCATCGAGGAATGCGCGGAGAAGCTTTTTGGAGAAGCATTGAAGCATAATTGTCGAAGTACTCATGGTAATTTGGTCTTTATTTGAGGTAATGAAACTAGTGCAAAATACATTTTATATTTTGCTGCCATTTTATAATTATTTTTACTGTAATATGCGTACAAACTGAGAGTTTATATATATCTAATTATACTACATATCGTTTTGAAAGGGCCCTTTTTTTACGTCGCCCAAGGGCACCAAAATACATAGGGCCGGGGCTGGGCCCAAGCATCCAAATGGGCCGGAATTTGCTCTCCCATGTGAGCCAAGGGGCTGCATGCTACCAAACGCGCCCCTGGTCCACGTGGACTAATTCAAACGTGGCAGCATCGGTGGAGATGCCCTCAGATTGCGATTCCTGCAAAGCAAAGAGACGATGGATCGATGTACTCTGAAATGATGGCGTGACACGGAGAGTAGTTGCCCGCGCGCCGAATCGATGTCGTGAAAGGAAACTAGTAGTCCCAAAAGCTAGCGCAAAAGACTGAAATGAGATAAGCAGCAGCTGGAAACGTATGAAGTCTGAGGTAAAAACTAATTAGTTATGTTAGGGCATCTCCAACGGGACGACATAAACGGATGTTTTTCGTCCGTTTGCGTCTGCGCGGATAAAAACGCGCTCCAGCGGCTAGACGCAAAACGTCCGTAGCGTCCGTCCTGACGCAAACGTGGACCAAATATGCGTCAGGATTGTGTCTGTGCGGATACGTCTGCGCGTCCGTTTGCGTCCGTTTGGTCTGCATGCAGCCCTCTCTCCTCCTTTAATCACGCATGCGGTCATTCCTAGCCACACAAACAGAATCTTTCCCTCTCTCCCCTCTAATCACGCATGCGGTCAAATAAATGCGTCCCTGTCGCTGGAGAAGGGGCAGACGCATGCGGAAATGCGGACGTTTTTTGTGTCCGTGCTCGACGCAAACGGACATAAATATGCGTCGCCCCGCTGGAGATGCCCTTAGGTGTTCAGTTTAGGTGTTGCCAATCCTAGAATGCGTGAGGTTTTCGTATTCCCAGTATTTTTGAAAAATGCAACTTGCATTTGCAACTTAGGTAGCGCAGCCACGGCACTGCGGCAGCATCGACGCCGTGTAGCTGAGTGTTGGAATTCCTTCGCAGATTGTTCACATTAAATACCACGAACACACGTGCCTTATCTTTCTTTTTTTCTGTCTATTCCTCAAATCTTGTGGTGTTAGGGCATCTCCAACCGGCTGACCCAAACAGACGCGCTGGGCCGTCCGTTTTAGGCCGTTTGGGTGGCCGACCGGACACGTGGATAGCGGCCCGCGTCCGCGTGTCCGTTTGGGTCGCGCGCTGCGCCCAACGCGCGGACACAGCGCATATGAAATAAATGAAACAAAAATCAAAATGAAAAAGGAAAAAACAACAAAACATAAATTTAAACTAGTTGGTAATTAAACTTAGCCCTATTTTGGGCAATTTTTACACAAAAGAAAGCCCTATATGGGCTTTAAACTAAAAAAAAAACCCTAGCCAGGGTTTGCGAGCAGGCGGTGGCCGCCGGCAGTACTACCCCCAGTAGTACTCGTCATCGTCGGCGTCGATGACGACGAGGCCCCCCGGCGGCGAGGCGCTGTTCCGGTTAGAAACGCCGGAGGGCGGCGGGGACTCCGGCCAGGGCGACCACTGCGCCCTTTCCCAGCCGGAGTGCGGGTTCGGCGGGCTCGCCGGCCTGCGCAGTCGCGCCCTCCGCGCGGACTCCTTGCGGAGCTGCTCCTCCTCCTCCCGGAGGTCCGCCGGCAGCTGTGCGCGGCGCTCCGGATCTCCGCGACGCGGCGCGGCTCGACGCCGGGATGGGCGGCATCGGAACCTGATCCGGGCTCAAGTGCCGCCCGTGGGGGAGGTGCACGTCCCCACGGCATTGGGACGCCGGCGTCCCCGAACATTTGCGCCACCGCTACGGTGACGTAGATCCGGTCGCGTCTCGGGCGTCGCCGGCGGCCCCATGGCGAACGCCGGCGGCGCGACTGGCCGGCTGCTGCCGGCCTCGTGGTCGTTGGCGGACGGCGCGAACTCAGGCTTCGGGGCCATGGCGGCGCGGAAGCTTCGAGCTCGCGCGTGCGGCCGGAGTGGATAGTGGGGACTGGATAGGGACATTCCCCCTCCCCAATCCACATTTAATAGGACTGGGGCACCGACATGTGGGCCAGCCAGGCGGACCAGGCGGACACGCGAGGACGGCGCGTGCCATCCGCGGCCACGCAAACCCGGCCCAGATTGCCGTGGCCATCCGCTTTTGCGGTGCGTCCCCGCGTTGGGCCGCATTTTTGTCCGGCTCGACCCAAACGGACGCGCGGGCGTGGTTTGGGTCGCCCCGTTGGAGATGCCCTTACAAACTCAACGCCGATCTCTGCTTGTATAGACGAGGTGGGGACGTACAAACCGACCTGAATTGTTACTTTCCTAAATAAGCTAACTGAATTAACCATGAGCTTATTTCAGAGTACGTCGCTTTGATATCAATTGTTAGAATTCCTCTCCAGATTGATCACATCCAATACCATGAAATCACGCGCACAAAATTATCCCAAAAGACACGTGTCGTGCTTTGTCTTTTTTTTTTCAGATTATTCTCAAACCTTGCGGTGTTAAGGCATCTTCAACGGGCGACGCATTTTTATGTCCGTTTGCGTCGGCCACGGACACAAAAAGTGATCACATGTCCGCATGCGTCTGCCCCTTCTCCAGCGGCAGGGACGCATTTTTTTGACCGCATGAGCTTGCCATGCACTGATTAGGGGAGTAGAGAGAGAAATATTCTATTTGTGTGGTGTGGAGTGGCCAGCACATGAGTCTACCCTACATTAAAGAAGAAGAGAGAAGTGACCATGCAGCCCAACCGAACGAAAACGGACGGACGTTGTGAACGTTTTGCGTCTAGTCGTTGAAGCGCGTTTTTTATCCACGCAGACGCAAACGGATCGCCCCATTAGAGATGCACTTATTACAAACTTAACCTCGCTGACCGTTGCTTATATAGACACAGCGGAGACGTACAAACCGACCTGGATTGTTACTTTCCTAACCGATGGAACAAAGCGCGGCTGTACTAATTGGACTCACGTAGGACTATAGCTAGCAATACTAGACCTAGTACGACACACGGCCGGCCGATTCGTTGACCTGCCTTAGCAAACTAAACTTACTACTAATTCCATACTATTAGACTCTAATACCTTAAGATAAGTTTAACTAAAATTAGTGCTAACAGTACGTGAGGAGCGCGCCGGTGAGGCCCACGACGTCGGCGAAAGCCCCGTCCTGACGAGAGCCCGGAGCGGCGTGCTCTTGCTGACGCCGGCCGAGCGCGCTCTCGGCTGCCTCGGCGACCACCAGCCAGCCCGTACTTTGTCAGTGGGTTCACCAGCGTCGTGTATACGGCCGCCTTAGCGGCCACGGTTGTGGATGGGAGGTTGAGAGTGATCCGGGACTTGAGCGTGTGCCGTCTCGCCGTACATCAGATACCCGAGATGACGCTCATGAAGGCGTTGTTGAGGCCTTGTTTACTCCTAGGGTATTTTCACCCCCTAGGGGTTTGGGGATGAGAGGGGATTGGGTGAAACCCTCCCTTTCACCCAATCCCCACTTTTTTCCTAATTTCCCCTCATTTTCCCACACTCTCCCCACAGTCTCTAGTTACTTTGTTTTTTGGATGAGAGGGGATATGGGAGGATTGAGATTAGATAATAAAAACTCAATCTTTGCATCACAGGACAATCAGTAAATTAAAAGCTCCATCTTTAACATAAAACACAGTGTCATGCAATTTTCTCAAGCAATTTTCTCGAACAAGAACACAGACATACATAAATGCTCGACCCAACGGATGAGCAACCGCCGCCATAAACTGAGTGTCATGCAGTTTGAAGAACATTAGAAGACATCGCTGCCGAACGCCGGAAACCACGCCGCCGCCAAAGGACCTCCAACTAGAAATACACGCAGAGGTAAAATTTAGTATTGACACATCGCTTACAGATAGTTCAAATGTATAGTAACTGCAACTAGGAAACCTGACCTAGTGATCTCTCTGAATATTAAGAAAGGAAAATGAATTTATAATATCTAGCAAATCTCAGTAGAGAAACAGGATGTACTCACCAGCAAGTGATTGCATTCCAGAGCTAGAATGCACTCACCAGCACAATGGCAAAAGGTCACCTAAAAGCAATTTAGATGCACATGAAAGTGTTAGAGTAATATGCTTATTGTATTACCAGGGGGCCAAAGGCCACAATATATAGTACATGTACAGGTGGAAATATGCAGGAAGCCCCCTAACATATGGGGAAACTACAATATACAGATATATACATCTAACACCCCCCCTCAAACTCATGGTGGATCCACAACACTGAGTTTGGAGAGTAAGAAATCATGCTGTGCTCGAGTCTGTGCCTTCGTAAAGAAATCCGCCAACTGCAAATCTGAAGGCACATAATGAACCGCAACAACATCATCCTGCACCTGAGCACGTGTGTAAAAAGCATCAACACCAATATGCTTGGTCAGCTCATGCTTGACCGGATCACGTGCAATACTGATAGCACCTGTACTGTCAGACAAAAGTGGAGTGGGTGTCGTAACAGAGACCCCAAAATCTGCAAGCAACCACCGTAACCAAGTCACCTCAGCAATCAACAAAGCCATAGCCCGCAACTCAGCCTCAACACTCGAACGGGAAACTGCGACCTGTTTCTTCGTCTTCCAAGCAACAAGCGAACCACCAAGAAACACACAGTAAGCAGAAAGTGAACGACGATCCGTAGGATCACTCGCCCACGTAGCATCTGAATAGCACTGGAGCTGGAGAGAGCTGGAACGGGGAAAGAAAAGGCGACGAGTGATCATGCCACGAAGGTAACGTAGAACACGGAGGAGATGACTATAGTGAACAGTGGTAGGAGCTGAGACAAACTGACTCAGAATATGAACAGGATAAGAAATATCAGGACGAGTGACAGCAAGATAAACAAGACTCCCAACAAGATGGCGATAACGGGTGGGATCAGGAAGAGGATCACCATCAGTAGGACGAAGCTTAACATTAAGCTCCATAGGAGTATCGACTGTGCGCTCATCCCCAAGAGCAGCACGAGCAAGAAGATCATGAATGTACTTTTCCTGAGAGATAGAAAAGCCATCAGAAGTGGAGGAAACCTCAATGCCAAGAAAATAGCGAAGAGGACCAAGATCAGTCATAAGAAACTGATCACGAAGACGAGCCTTGACGAAGGCAATATACTCAGGATCATCACCAGTAATGATCATGTCATCAACATAAAGAAGAAGAAGAGTACGTCCACGAGGAGAAGTGTGAACGAAAAGTGCTGGATCATGAAGACTAGGAGAGAAACCAGCAGCAGTCACCATAGAGGCGAAGCGCTCGAACCAGGCACGAGGAGCCTGTTTGAGACCATAGAGAGAACGTCGAAGACGACAAACCATCCCATCGGGAACAGAATACCCAGGAGGAGGCTGCATGTAAACCTCCTCACTCAACTCGCCATTAAGAAAAGCATTCTGAACATCAAGCTGGGAGACAGACCAGCGGCAAACAGAAGCAACAGCAAGAAGGGTACGCACAGTAGTCATATGAGCCACAGGGGCAAAAGTCTCATCATAGTCACGGCCGTGCTCCTGCTGAAAACCACGAGCCACAAGACGCACTTTATAGCGATCAAGAGATCCATCAGAGCGAGTCTTAATTTTATAGAACCACTTACACGTGATAGGACGAACACCAGAAGGGGGAGAAACAAGATCCCAAGTGCCAGTGCGCTCAAGCGCAGCGATCTCCTCAGCCATGGCAAGCTGCCATTCAGGATGACGCTCGGCATCCCGATAAGAAGTCGGCTCGGAAATGACAGAGAGACCATACTGACTAGGAGAGTAACAAGCTGGAGCACGACGCTGACGGACAGGCCGGGAAGGAGGAAGATCATCAGCGGGGGACAACTCATCAGAAGAAGAGGAAGAAGGGACATCATCAGAAGGATCCGAAGCCGGAGAACGAGGAGTACTAGGTGGACTAGACAGAGGAGAGGATGTCGCCGAAGGGGGCGCATCAGGACTAGGAGTGGGAGGAGATGGGATAGCAGGGGGTGCATCCGGAAGAAGAAGAAAAGAGATATCATCCACCGGGTAAGTACCCGAGGTGGGACGAGGATAGAAGGGACGCGTCTCATCAAACGTGACATCACGAGAGATGCGCATCCGACGACCAACGGGGTCCCAACAGCGATAGCCCTTATGCTCATCACTGTATCCGAGAAAAACACACTCAACAGACTGAGCGGTCAGCTTGGTGCGATCGCGAGGAGGGAGAAGAACGTAGCAAACGCAACCAAATAAACGAAGTGTGGAGTAATCTGGAGAGCAACCAGAAAGACGCTCGAGAGGAATGCCACCTTGAAGGGCAGCAGAAGGCTGAATGTTAATGAGGTAAGTCGACGTAGCGACAGCCTCAGCCCAGAAATGCGGCGGAAGAGAGGAAGCAATCATCATAGCACGGGTAGTCTCAAGAATATGACGATGCTTACGCTCGGCGACACCATTTTGAGCATGGGCGCCGGGACACGAGAACTGGGCAAGGGTGCCCTGCTCAGCAAGAACACCACGCAGATGCTGGGAGATATACTCGCCTGTATATATCTGTATATTGTAGTTTCCCCATATGTTAGGGGGCTTCCTGCATATTTCCACCTGTACATGTACTATATATTGTGGCCTTCGGCCCCCTGGTAATACAATAAGCATATTACTCTAACATGGTATCAGAGCAGTGTCATCAACACTCTTGGCTGCATCCTTATCCGCCTGAGTAGCATCAGGGGCAAGGGCAACAGGTGGTGGTGCAACAGGCACCGGAGGAGCAACAGGGCGCGGCGGACAGGAGACCTCGCCAGAAAGCAGACCCCAAAGACGAAGACCGCGCATGTGGACGCGCATGAAGGCAGCGAAATCAGGGTAATTCGCGCCATCGAAGATCACCGGGCAGCGAGGAATCGCAATATAGCCCGAGGAAGACATAGTTTTTTTTTTCGTTTTTTTTTTGCTTTTTTTTTCAGATCAAAGTCAACTGCACGGCCACGCGGAGATCGATCTCAGCACGGCCAGGGAGATCGGCCGCCAGGGAGATTAGCAGGGAGATCGGCCACCAGGGAGATTAGCAGGGAGATCGGAGGAGCAAGCCGGGAGCAGGCAGGCAGGCAGCTCGCGGCGGACAGAGGCGTCGGGCGGGATCGGGCCGGGAGAAGAACAGCTCGCGGCGCAGGGCCGGACAGAGGCGTCGGGCGGGATCGGGCCGGGAGCAGCTCGCGACGCGCGGGCGGACGGAGGTCGTCAGGCGTTGGGCGGAGAAGACCTTGGGCTACGTCGGGCGGAGGACGTGCCGCGTCGGGCGGGGAAGAGCTGCTGAGGAAGCTCGGGGCGGACGTATCACGCGCGGAGGAGATCGAGCCGCGCGGAGAAGAATCGAGGAACCAACTTGGCCAGATCGAGGATGGGGGACGGACAGGCAACGAACAAGCAACGTCGGCCCGGGACTAGAGGATCAATTTTTGCTCTGATACCATGTTAGAGTAATATGCTTATTGTATTACCAGGGGGCCAAAGGCCACAATATATAGTACATGTACAGGTGGAAATATGCAGGAAGCCCCCTAACATATGGGGAAACTACAATATACAGATATATACATCTAACAGAAAGAATCTCGCAAATTGCATTCCAAAGCATCAAAACATGATTCAGAGCATGTCAAACATGATTCGATAGGCACATAAGCATGGTCATCTTAATTAGCATGATCATCACACTCGCATTTTGCACGACATCAGAATGTATCAGAACGAAACAAATGCAGAATCCACAGTAGAAC
Organism: Lolium perenne; assembly: GCF_019359855.2. NCBI lineage: Eukaryota > Viridiplantae > Streptophyta > Magnoliopsida > Poales > Poaceae > Lolium > Lolium perenne. The sequence continues at coordinate 198,493,632 of NC_067245.2, forward strand.
AAACCAGATGACAAAACTCTGCCAACTTGATCCGCCAACCAAAAGGAACACCGTGTAGAAAAAGTGAGGATTCAAACAAGAACCAGCAACAGGTTCAGATTTCTAACCACGTTTCATGTAGTAGTCAGCTGACATAATAATTCTGATAACACCAGGAAGACAAAAACATAATTTCTCGTGCCCAGCTGAAAGTTGCGACGCGCTCCTCAAAACAAAAGGATTTACAGTCAACTTCAACAGTTCTCAAAAAGCATGACAGCAACATGAGCATGGTTTAAAAAGCGTCGCTTAGGCGTCGGCTAGGCACTCCCCCTCCGCTTTGTAAAAACGGCCGCTTTAGGCGCCTAGGCGTCCAAAGTGCCCGCCTAGGCGTCCAAAGTGCCCGCCTAGGCGTCGCCTAGGCGCCAAAGCGCCCTCCCTCCTTAAGGCGCCAAAGCGTCGCCTTAAAAACCATGAACATGAGATATACAGATTAGGACTTAGTTCCATGGGGCCAACAAGAAGCAACAACTTGTTATGATTCAGCCTTGTTACCCACCAGTGGTTACATAAATAGTCCTTTGAAACTCAAATGATTATATTCCAGCAAGAGCTTATATCATGGTCTAAGCTAAAAAAAGAGGCTCTCCCGAACCTAAGCTGGTTTAACCAACTTGTATCATGGCCACATTGGACTGGTAGACGAAGTGTAGGATTGAAATCCTAGGCATGTCTCTCCCAACCTACAATGACCACCACAACTACAATCCATGCTATCAGCATGATGTCGGTCCAGCCAAAGTCATCCATCTATCTAAACCACTACCAGAAACTTGGCTTTCCCCCACGGCCAAAAACCTACAGGAAATAGGCTGACAGGAAACTATTTCCTGTGGGTTTCCATATTTTCCTGAAGGTCTTTTCAAGCACACAGAAAAATATTCATGTCAGGCTCGGCAAACCAAGAACATATATATCCTGTGAGAGCATAACCGTCAGGAAATACAAGGAACGAATAAACAAAAAAAAATATAGGAGAAATAGAATTGGTTTTCTACATAATTGTTCCATTACTCGGGATATATAAAGCATACACATCAAAATCTGTCACATACATGAATAGTAGAGTTATGAAATCATATATATTTTCATACAGAATTCCCGTACATGCATCAAATGTCAAAATAAACACAGGTTCAACCATTTCAAAACGCACAGAGGTGCATCAAGTAAATATTCAGCACCGGAGACCTTATGTTCTATGATGCTTTTGCTTCAGCTTCGGTTGTAAGCTTCTCTTTATGATGATCCTGCACTGACATAACATGCTAAGCGTAAACAGTTAAGTTGCAAAGGTTGCTACAAAAAGATAACAAGAAATAATAGACATAAGATATAATCAACAGAACCTATTTGGCATCTCAGTTGCTAACATCAACTTTGGCATATACAAAGTAACTTGTTTTCATCACAGAAAAGTTACCAATTCGATGACTATTTCAACATAATAATTGAGTGATTTGGTCCAAGATATTGTCTTGGATTTGACATAAACAATACAACTGACAAGACCATTCAACTCACAACCTAAGCACATGGCTCTTTGCAAGTTAAGCTCAGACTACAATATCAATGACATTACTGTTAAATGCTACCGCTGCATAGGGGGAATATACGTCGGAGAAAACAGTAGCAATATCAGTTTAACCAAGTTGGCTTTGTGATGGAAGAAGGCAAACAGAACTCATTATTTTGCGACACTTGGCTAATACAATAATCAATACAAGCATACTAAGGATGTAACATGAGCACATAGCTGAACCTAGACATGACCACATTGCTGAACCTAAGCTAATTTGCATAACAAAAGTCTGTCAAAATATAGAGTGTATTAGTTAATGATATGGGAGAACGTATCTGAACCTAATCAATAATCCACTCAGCAGTAATATAGATATTTTTGGTGAGGGAGTCAATTAATTGCATTTTAGTTTCTTAAAATGATTAAGATATCGCTAAGGCAAGGGATTAACTAGTTGTGTAACAGTAGGAAGCTGTACCTCTTCCTGTTGAGGGATAACCAGATTTCTTATACTGATGATATTCCCTACCCTTGCCCTACAATTGCTTAATTCTTCCCCAATCCTAACATAAGGAAAATAAAATAGGAAGTTACAAGAAAAGCAAGAATACGATGAGCTTAAATAGGAAGCATACATAGCTGTGAAATGATTGTTGGGATTACTAGATAGTAAAGATAATAGAAAGTTACAATAAACAGTTAGTAAATGGATTTTCCTAGTAGAGTTTCCACTTCGCTGCTCTGAAATATCAAGTATAGGCAGATTCATTTTTTCTTGAGCATACTGGGAGACAACGTAATCTTACAATGTATAGGAGATATCTCAACTGAAGATCATTCATGGTATATATTTGGAGATAGGTAAAAAAATAAAAGTATAACGCATACTTTGATAAGGGCAGAGGATATTATAAGCTCTTATCAATGGATACTGAACCTTGGATCTTATAGTAAGAATACTCCTGATCTAGATGACTGCAACTATGGAAAACGATCTCAAATCAGGGGCCAGAAGTATCTAACTTACAGATTCAAAAGCATAGATCAGCAAAATACAAAACAAAATAGCAAAGGATGCAGCGTCATGTACCCGGGAACGGCATGGAGGCGACCAGATCTGAGCGTCCTGCCACCAGGTTCCTTGCTGTCGCATCTCCTGGCCTCAACATCATCAACGTTGCACATATAGGGGATAGGGGTGGGGAGTACTCGTCCTGCTATCATACCGTGGATTGGCTTGTGCCCTTGTTCATTGACGGGTAGTTGAAGTTGCAGCTAGATGCAGCGGCGGCGGACTGGAAGCCGGATGCGGTGGCTGCGGACTGGAGAGTAGATGTAGCAGCGACCGCGGCCGGGACCGGGCCTGCAGCGACGGCGGCGGAGACCGTGTACTGCGGCGACGGTGGGGGTCGTGTTTCTGGTAGTGAACTAAGACATAGGTTATAAGTAAATGATGCTGCTGCTATTTAAAAATGGTAAGTTCAAACTAGAAGTTGCTTAGCTAAACATGGGCGAAAACTGGCAGCGATGGCAGGATGTGTTCAGATATGTTCAATGCCTTCTACTGTATTTTATTTTCCTTTCAAGTAATGCAACTGATACCCAGCGTTGAGAATTCCCCAAATAAAAATACCCAGCGTTGTTGCTCCTGAAGTTTCAGCTAAGCTATGCATTGAGCATTCACACATTTGGTCGAAACAGGGTCAAGACTTCAGATCGAGCCCTCACGATTTCCTCCATCACACAAATAAAGCTATGGAGAGCCTTTTCTATTTTGCGGACAGGAGGAGGCAACAGGAGGAGACGAGCTTGGCCCTGTTGTGATCTGACATGGTGCTTGCCGAGGAACGCCTCGACGAAGAGCCGCTACGCGTCGATCTGACACGGTGGCGGATGTTACCCAACTCGAGGGAGGCGACGGCGAGCTCGGTCGCGGACGGCGATGAACCAAGAAACCCTAGCTTGGGAGGAGGAGAAAAGGGGAGGAGGCACGAGGACATACATGGGACCAGTCGCCGGAGCAGGTTCTCGCCGTCGCCGTCGGGTTTGCTCGTTCAGTCCCCACCGGCGTCTCCTTTCCCCGCCGCCTGTCGCCGGCGTCTCCTTTCCCCGCCGCCTGTCGCCGGCGTCTCCTTTCTCCGCCGCCTGTCGCCGCCGTCTCCTTTACCCGCCGCCTGTCGCCGCCGTCGCGTCGCCTCTTTCTCTCGTCTTCCCTTTCCACGACCAGAAACACGGGGTCGACCTCGTGGGTGAGAAAACCAGAGGCTAGACCTTACCGGCTCGGGAAGATCCGGGTTGGGCCGGAAAATTCCAAATAAACTTGAGAAGTAAACGGGCCATCCGGTAACTTTTGGAATTCGGTCGTGGACCGGTATTTTACCCTCCCAAATCCAAAAATATCAGACAAGTAAACAAGGCCTGAGTGTGCTTAAGGTGAAGCACACGGACACAACCTCGCATGCATGGAGATAGATGAGTGCAGAATCTCTAACTTTTTATTTTTGAAAAAAAAGTTGACGGTCGTACAGACTTGATAATCAGTTTTGCTAATTCTAAGTCGTCTGGAATTTGAATATCTAAGTTGATTTGGTACACCTTTATAGGAAAATGCAGCGTGTAAAATAAGTACAAGTTACAATTTTTAATATACCATTGTAATAAAATCTACCGGAACTACTAACATGATAAAATAAAGGGTGTGATTATTTCTCAGTTAATTGAGAACTAATTTCGCTCTCAGTCAGATGATGTCATCAAATTTTAGTTGCAACTCATGACTAGCATGAATCAAAATGCAAATCAAATGATGTAAAACTTGATTGAGCACGAAGTTAGTTCTCAGCTACCTGAGAGCTAGCAAATCCCTTGCGTGCTACTATTTTTCAGTCGACTAAGAACTAACTTCTCTCTCAATCAGATGATGTCATCAAGTCTCAGTTGCAAGTCATGTTGCAACTCATGGCTAACCTGAATCACGATGCAAATCAAATGACGTAAGACTTAATTAAGCACGAAGCGAGCTCTAAAATAAAAGATAGTACTCTGACAGCTTCATGGAAAACACTTTCGTTTTCAATTCCTGTGATCATGGGTCACAGACTCACAGGTTATGATTGATGTCACTACCGGAAAATTCATGCCGTGTTCCACGCTTTTTGCCGTGTATCTAACACCGCAGAACATTTTCTTTACCGTGGGTGTTGAGAGAAGAACACACGGCAAAGAGCCAAACACGGTCGTTCAAAACACGGCAAAGTTAGGGTACACGACACACATGGGAAATTACACCCGACAAAGAATTACCCACGGCCAAGAAGCAAGACAAGTGGCTAAGATGATCGCATTGGACGGAGCCATTACAGTCGGTAGGCCTTTCACTAGTACAGATTGGGCCGTCACACACCTGAAATGGTATGTAACACACGATAAACCTAGCCGTCATTATGCAAGGGTTGGTGATACGCTAAAAGAGCGCACACGGTTTATTTACACGCATTTTTTAAACAACCACGTGCGAATATGATAGCCTTCGCAATCGACTTTTCTCTTTTATGTGTGTGTTTCGTACGGTCGCAAACGTCTTGCGTTTCTAGTCGTATGTGTTCATCTTATTTCACACACGAACTAGTAGTACCTGTAGCAGATGTGTGCTCAGTTTAACACTCATAAAAATATGGTACCAAATCTCAATGATATTTCCGTACACGTCTGATACCTCATATCTATAGATAGCATTATAAATAGTAGAGATAGATAAAAAAAAAGAATATGTGGCTTTTCTTGGTTACGTCTTCGTTTCCGCGCTGATGATGTACCTTGCAAGGATATCTGATGTAACAAGGATATCGGTAGCATCACCATTGACTTGGAGCACATTGAAGGAAATAATTCAGTCATGATACTGTTTCTCCCTAGAAGTTGCAAATATTGCTCAAAGGATCTGAAAATGTAATTTAAAATATTCTTTAATGTGAAAATATTATACACAAATAGAAATAATTGTCACATATGACAATTGAAACAACTAGTCACTTATTACGTGCAATTGCAGATAGCATGGTACAAGCCAAAAAGAAGGTTGTGAAGTTCAGCCTCCTTATTTCTTACAGCCAATGCATTTGGCAAGATGGCAGGCTGTGAATGTTTCTACACATAATTATCATGAATGTGAGAAAGCTATCCTATATATTTCGTCTTGTAATCTGCATTCACATAGTTAGGGAACATACTGGCATAACATGGAGCTGTAAAAAGAACAGGGAGCGACGATACAACGTCGCATGCATCCCCTTGCCTTGCTCTTATGCAATGTTACCAAACTAAGATCCCTATTATACAAATATAGAATGAAAAGATATTATTATAGATGTTAATAGACAGTCAGCCTAATGCATATGTAGATCTAGCTAACACAATAATACAAGACTATACAAGTTCACTATTATACAAATTCAGTTAACAAAAATCTATAGATGTGACATAATTAAAAATGATCACATTCAACACATATAATGTATAGCCAAATCTAATCTACAAGACTACCCTAATAAAAAACTAAATAACAAATTAACCGTGAATAGATAGATCTAACAAGTTAACAAATCAATCGATTCATTTGAAGGATTTAAGAAAGACGAATGATTGATTTAGCAACCTGCTTTGCGAGGGAGCAGCAGCGGAGCAGGTACCTACTAGGTCCAGAGGTCATGCATCTCCACTCGCGTCGATGAACAAGACGTGACGACGTAGATGCAGCGCATCGCCGACATGGAGGTACATCGCACCTAAGGATAGCAATGGGCAGGGTATGGGCAGGGTAGAGCAATACCATACCCATACCCGTATAGTCGATGGGTAAAAACTTCTACCCATACCCGTGCCCATGGGTATAAAACTTTACCCATACCCATACCCGGCGGGTACCCGTACCCATTGGGTACCCGGTGGGTAGGCTAAATTGTACATAAGTTTCTCGCAATTTTACATTATCGATAATAAATTTCACTAAAAAATGAACCATGTCAACTCGATAACAGGTAGTTGAGTACATAACAATTAAAAAAAATAAAAAATCTCATTCTCATATAGTAACTCATAAGTCAACAAAAGTAGACGTGTAACATAAGAAATTGACAATAAACGGGCAGGGTATGGGTATACCCGCGGGTACAAAGCTATACCCGTGCCCTACCCATGACTTAATGGGTAGGGTATGGGTACTACCCATGGGCATAAAAGTGTACCCATACCCTACCCATGCGGGTACGATACCCGCGGGTACCCGTACCCGTGGGTAAAATTGTCATCCTTAATCGCATCGGCGATGTAACACCTCGCTAGCATTAATTCCGACTAGATGCGCCTTTTCGTATATCTAGCAAGCACAAAAGAGGAAATGACAGTTCTTCTGGGGAGTGTTGTGTGGTTTGGAGATGGATGGTCCCCTTTTATAAGGCGGGTTCCACCAAATGGGCCCTGACGGGCCTAAACATCGCACACAACAATTTGGGGTAGCCATCATTTTAAGGTACCCAAGTAGTCATTATATCGTAGATCTACCACTAGTTTTGAAACATAAAACTTCTTGCTACGAATTCTGATGCGAATAAATTTCACCCCGTTTTGAAAATGGTCAAAGAAAATGAAGAAAAAAATGAAAATCTTACGCAAGGGGATCCTCTAATGTGCACTAGTTCCACTATCACTAATAAACTTGAATTTTGAGGTGTTCTCAAAAAATATTCTTCACAATATGGCCTATCATATATAAACATTCTTAGGATTCAAGCTAGATGGCCAAAGCCATGGCCTGATGGCCATATCTATGTGCCATAATTTTTTAACAACTTGCCCATAGTTGCTAGATGGGTGCATCTTAGCATATAATTGAAACAATGTTGATCATGTGCAAACAAATTTGACCCCGTATTTGAAAATAGACAAAGAAAACAAAGAAAAAAATTTAAATTGGAAAACTTACGCAAGACGGGCTCCTCTAGTGTGCCCTACTTTCCATTATCATCAATAAACTTAAATTTTGACAACTTCTCAAAATCTTGCTTCATATTATGGTCTATATGATGTATGAACACAATTTTGGGATTCAAGCCACATGACTAAGGAAAATGACCAAAACTATGCAAAAGATGGTGATAAATTGCCCATATTTGGTAGATGCGTGCTTGGTACCGAATATAATGTTGCCAACTTGAGTTGTCAGATTTTTTTGTACAAATATGATTTATTTACCAATTTTGTTCCAAGTGTCTAGAATGGGTTTTTTATGAAGAAAGTACAAATCAAACGGCTCAAAATTCTACCAACCCAATTTCACAAAGAGATACACCATACGTTAGGGACAGTTTTCGAGTTTTACTAATTTTCAAAGGCAACTCGCTAATTTCCCCACACTAAGATGACTTTATGTCGATTTAACAAAAATATGGCTAATTTTAACTACATATGTGTGATAGAATGCTCATGAAAATTAACAAAATAATTTTAGTTAATTAAGGTACCCACGTAGCCATTATATCGTAGATCTACTTATATTTTTGAAATATTATTTGGTATATGAAGGCTCACGTGCGCGAGTAAATTTGACCCCATTTAATTTAAAAATGATCGAATAAAATAAAGAAAAATTGAGAAACTGAAAAACCTGTGCAAGACGGGCTCCTCTCTAATCCGCAGGCATTTCCGTTATCGTCGATAAATTTGAATTTAGAAAACTTCTCACAAAAGCTTGCTTCACATTATGGAATATTATTATAAATATATCATGTATATAAATATTTTTGGGATTCAAGCCACATGACCAAAGACCAGTATATGGCCAAATATACCAAAGATGGTGTTAACTTGCCCATATTTGGTGCATGGGTGCATGCATATGCTGGCATGTAAAACAATGCTGCCAACTATGATTTGCCAGATTTTAACTACAAATATGATTTATTTTCCAATTTTGCAACGCTTAGAGTATCTCCAGTCGCGTCCCCCAAACCGTCCCCCAAACCGCGCCGGATTGAGCGTTTGGGGGACGTGTTTCGTTCGTGCCGCATTTGGGGGACGTCGCTCCCCAGTCGCGTCCCCCAAACAAAATTTCGCAAATTTTAAACTTAACTAGATTCGATTAGATTCGTCCAAACTTACATAGATTCAAACGAAATTTGACTAAATTTAAACTAAACCTAATCTAGAAGTACTTGCGGCGGCCGGATGCGTCGTAGTACTGGTGGAAGTTGTACATGTCGTCGGTGACGACCTCCTGCTTGACGCGCTCCTCGACGGGCTCATCGACGGGCTCGTCCTTCACCAAGCCGCTTGGTCCTGCCTCGCCGTCGTCGGTGAGGTCCACCAGTGGCTTGCCGGAGTCGCGGATGGACATGGCGATCGCCGCGTCCAGGTCGCCCCTCCAGGCGTCATTGTCGTCCATGGACGCCAAGAACGCCGCCCGCAGCCCTGGGCAGTCCTCGGGGTCGTCGCTGCTAGCGATGAGCCGCTGCTGCCGCTCGTACTCCGCCAGCAGCGCCGCCTGCGACGCTTCCTCCGGCTCCTCCTTCACCTCCGGCTTCGGGATGAGGAGGGCGCCGCCGCGCCTCCCTTGCTGCCGCCCGCTGCCGCTGCCGCCACGCCTCGTGTTGATGGGCGTCGCCGGCTCCTCCTTGACCTCCCGTTTGGGGACGGTGTAGGGCGCCGACCGGTACGACGAGGACGGCGTCGATCGCGCCGGTCCCGAGGAAGAAGAGTGCGAGGAGGACGAGTACGTCGTCCTCCTCGGCTGCCATTGAGGAGATGGCGGCGGCGACGACGGCATCTCCAGCCTTGGAGCGCCGTTGCGGATTCCGCGGATGACGTTCTCGAGGGTGCGCCCCGGAACGCCCCAGAACAGGGCGCGGCCTTCCCTGTTCCAGCTGTTGGGGCCGCCGACGAGGTTGTCGGTGCTGTGCATCTCGACGTCGTACTTCGCCTGGAAGTACGTCGTCCACCAGGCGTCGTTGTCGTTGACCGCCCATGTCGGATCCAGCCGCTCCTCGGCGGTGAGTTGAGCCCGACGGGCCTTGATGGCGTCCCTCCATTGGTCCGTCTTCGGCTTCGGCGGCGGCGGAACGCCAATGCCGTTCACTGCCATCTTCCAGCCGCCGCTGCTTGGCAGCCGCATGTCCGGCGGGACTGGATACCGGGCGTGGTACAGCGCCCACGCCTCCGCCACGGTGAGGCTGCCGCGGCCGAAGCCGTTCGCCGCGGCGATCTTGCGGGAGGACGAGCTCGACATTTTTTGAGCGGCGAGGAGAAGATCTGGGAGGGGGGAGGCGGCGGCGACGAGAAGGATTATGAGCGGCGAGAACTTCAGGGCGTCTTAAAACAGCGGCGGCAGCGGGTGGTTGCACACAATAACTCCGGCGCGGACGGCCACACGGCCATGCACGACGAGACGCGTCCCTGCGTCGCCTGGGAAAACAGGGACGCCATTAACGTCGCTTGACCAAAGGTAGGCGACGGGGTTTTAGCCTTCCTGTGCCGCTGACGGGTCGGCCCCGCCACTCCCCGCCTCGCTTTTCGTTGTGTCCGGCGTCCCCGGTGCGTCCCCTGTGGGACGGGGACGGGCTCGGGGCGCCGGACACCGTATCGGGCCGCGCCGGACAAAAATGGGCTTTGGGGGACGCGGCTGGAACGCATTTTCTGTCCGGCGCGCCCCAAATCCCTTTGGGGGACGGTTTGGGGGACGCGACTGGAGATGCTCTTAGGATCGATGTTTTTTTTTATGGAAGTAAAGTACAAATGAAATGGCTCAAAATGCTACCAACCAAATTTTCACAGGAGAAGTACTCCATATTTTATGGATAGTTTTTGGGTTTTACTAATCAAGGCACTGAGCTAGTTTTCACCAACTTAGATGATATTGTGTTAATTTAGCGAAAATATGGCTAATTTGGACTATAAGTGTAATGGTGACTAGTCACGAAATTTGGCAATACTCATTTTATAGTACCCAAAAGTAGTCATTATATATCGTAGAGATCGACTGATAGTTTTGAAAGATTCAACTTCTTGTTATAAATACATGCATGTGCTCACGCGAGAACAATCATTTCGACCCTGTTTTGAAAGTAATTAACAAAGAAAATAAAACTGACCTCGTTTTGAAAGTAAGTTGACTCCGTTTTGAATGCAATTAACAATCAATTTAACCCTGTTTTGAAAGTAATTTGACCGCATTTGAAAGTAATCAACTTGAGCGCATGCGGCAGAAGGGTGAAAGGCGGTGCGCACAGCAGCCTCAGCCATCAATGCCCGTCAGTTGGGCTCCTGCGTCGACATTGATGCAAAAGGCACCGTAACCAGCACGGGCATGATGGTGTGGGAGGTTCTTATACCAGCCCTATGTCGGCCTCTCCCGGTCTCCCCCACAATATTGCGCCCGCGCCGATAGACACCGCCCAAGCCGAAGCCGTCACCGCCGATGTCGCCACATCTCCACCTCACCTCCACCGCAAAGATGTCGAAGATGTTGGCATGGTTCAAGAAGGCGGCAAACGACCACGAGGCCATCTCGTCCTCAGGCACCACCTCCGGTCGTCACCGCCTCTTCCTTCTCGCCTCGCCCCCAACCTGCCGCCGCCTCCACGCGCGAGGACTTCGTCGGGCCGCAGATTGTTAAGGAGGCGACATGCGTCCAACGGCGACGCTGGCGAGAACGCAACCGGTTCGATGGGTGTAGGCTGACCCCATACTCGACAACGACGCCTCCCTTCTGGGTGGCTGGCGCTTCAACCGTGCGAGGGTGCCATGCCGCATCGGTTGAAAAGCCGACACTGGAGGCAGAAAAGCACTGATGTATCGCCCCACTCCTGGCCACGCTCCACTACCACCAGGCCTACCATAGTCCACAGGCAACATTTTTGGCGCGCTTTCCTCATGTGGGAGCACGAGGCTCGCCGCGCAACGACGGAGGTCCAGGAGTTCCCACCAGGCGAGGAGTAGCGACCTTGCCGCGGCCACCGATGAGGATGAGGATGATGACGCGCCTCCAGCGGTGAAGCTGGAGGCGTTCCTGCAAGAGGACTACCACTGGTGGAAAAACAGGCTTCGGGTGAGCCCCATAAGTCGCGATGCTGCAGGAACCGCGACTAATGGTACCTTTAGTCGCGGTTCGGGAGGAGAACCGCGACCAAAGGCCTGGGCCCAGGGCGCTCGGTGGCCAGCCGGTGCACGTGGGGGGTCTTTAGTCGCGGTTGGCCAGGCCAACCGCGACTAAAGGTGCCCGAAGGCCTTTAGTCGCGGTTGGCCAGGCCAACCGGGACTAAAGCCCCTCCCCTATATATACCCATCCAGCAGCCAACACTTAGCCATTTGGTGCCATTCTCTTCACAAGCTTCACAAGTGGGTGTTAGGTTTGCTTTTGGTTCCTCTTATGCACATAAGGTGTTTGATGAAATGCCCCAAGAGCATGAAACAAACATGATATGAAGTGTTGGAGCCACACTTGAGCTTTCTCATTTATTTTTTCCTCCTCGATCGCGGTTAGCAACTTGAACCTTTGATGTGTCGTTGATAAAATGTGCATGTGTGTGTAGTTCATTGTTTAATTTATATTGTTTGTAGCTAGTTAGTTTAACAAATGCATGATGGTTAATTATATATTTTATATTATAATAATGCAGATGAATCGACAATGGATGTACGGTAACCGACTCTCCGGCGAGTTCAGTGCGGGTTTGAAAGATTTCCTCGTAGTGGCCAATGCGAACAAGCAGGGGGGTTTTGTTATCTGTCCATGTGTTAAATGTAAGAATCAGAATGGTTACTCTTCCTCAAGAGATGTTCACATGCACCTGCTTCGGCACGGTTTCATGCCAAGCTATAATTGTTGGACCAAGCATGGAGAAAGAGGGGTTATAATGGAAGAAGATGAAGAAGGGGATGATTTCAATGATGAAAGCTATCTTGCTCATTTCGGTGATACTTTCATGGAGGATGCTGAAGGTGAAGGGGAAGGTGAAGGGGAAGGTGAAGAAGAGGCACGTGATGATCCCGTTGATGATCTTGGTCGGACCATTGCTGATGCACGGAGACGCTGCGAAACTGAAAAAGAGAGGGAGAATTTGGATCGCATGTTAGAGGATCACAGAAGGCGCTGTACCCGGATGCGATGATGGTCTGAAAAAGCTGGGCTGCACACTGGATTTGCCGAGATGGAAGGCACAGGCAGGTGTAGCTGACTCGGCATTTGAAAACTTGCTGAAAATGTTGAAGAATATGTTTCCAAAGAATAACGAGTTGCCCGCCACTACGTACGAAGCAAAGAAGGTTGTCTCGCCTCTAGGTTTAGAGGTTCTGAAGATACATGCATGCATCAACGATCGCATCCTCTACCGCGGTGAATACGAGAATTTGAATGAATGCCCGGTATGCACCGCATTGCGTTATAAGATCGAGAGGCGATGACCCTGGTGACGATGTTGAGGGCCGTAAACCCGTGAAGAGGGTTCCCGCCAAGGTGATGTGGTATGCTCCTATAATACCACGGTTGAAACGTCTGTTCAGGAACAAAGAGCATGCCAAGTTGTTGCGATGGCACAAAGAGGACCGTAAGTCGGACGGGGAGTTGAGACACCCGCAGATGGAACGCAATGGAGAAAGATCGACGAGAGAGTTCAAAGATTTTGCAGTGACGCAAGGAACATAAGATTTGGTCTAAGAACGGATTGCAAGAATCCTTTTGGCGAGCATAGCTCCAGCCATAGTACCTGGCCCGAGACTCAATGCATCTACAACCTTCCTCCTTGGTTGTGCATGAAGCGGAAGTTCATTATGATGCCAGTGCTCATCCAAGGTCCGAAGCAACCCGGCAACGATATCGATGTGTACCTAAGGCCATTAGTTGATGAACTTTTACAGCTGTGGGGCAGACCTGGTGTCCGTGTGTGGGATGAGCACAAAGAAGAGGAATTTGACCTACGAGCGTTGCTTTTCGTAACCATCAACGATTGGCCTGCTCTTAGTAACCTTTCGGACTGTCAAATAAGGGATACAATGCATGCACGCACTGCTTACATGAGACTGAAAGTGTACATTTGCCAAATTGTAAGAAGAACGCGTACCTTGGGCATCGTCGATTTCTTCCGAAAGGTCATCCAAAGAAGAAAGAAAGGCAAGCATTACAACGGCAAGGCAGATCACCGGCCGAAGCTCATGGAACACACCGGTGCTGAGGTATTTGATATGGTCAAGGGTTTGAAAGTCATCTTTGGAAAGGGTCCTGGCGGACAATCGGGCCCGAAGGGAGCTGACGGCACGTAGCCATGTGGAAGAAGAAATCTATATTCTGGGAGCTAGAATATTGGAAAGTCCTAGAAGTCCGCTCTGCAATCGACGTGATGCACGTTACGAAGAATATTTGCGTGAACATCCTAAGCTTCTTGGGCGTGTATGGGAAGTCAAATGATACAAAGGAAGCACGGCAGGACCAAAGCAAAGTTTGAAAGACCCCGATGACCGGCATCCGGAACGGTTTCAAGGTCGTGCCAGCTACGCTCGACCAAAGAAGAGAAGGTCATCTTTTTGAATGCCTGAGCAGTATGAAGGTCCCGTCAGATTCTCGTCCAATATAAAGGGAATAATAAACATGGCGGAGAAAAAGTTCCAAAACCTGAAGTCTCACGACCGCCACGTGATTATGACGCAATTGCTTCCGATTGCTTTGAGGGGCTCTGCGAAAATGTTCGAGTAGCCATTGTGAAGCTATGTGCATTCCTCAATGCAATCTCTCGTAAGGTAATCAATCCGAAGTTCTACCACGGTTACGTAACGATGTGATCCAATGTCTTGTCGCTTCGAGTTGGTGTTCCCGCCATCCTTCTTCAATATTATGACGCACCTCCTGGTTCACCTAGTCGATGAGATTTCCATTCTCGGTCCTGTATTTCTACACAATATGTTCCCCTTCGAGAGGTTCATGGGAGTATTAAAGAAATATGTTCGTAGCCGTGCTAGGCCAGAAGGAAGCATCGCCAAGGGCTATGGAAATGAGGAGGTAATTGAGTTTTGTGTTGACTTTGTTCCTGACCTTAAGCCGATTGGTCTTCCTCAATCGCGGCACGAGGGGAGACTAAGTGGAAAAGGCACGATCGGAAGGAAATCAATGATATGTATGGACGGCCATTCTCTCGATCAAGCACACCACACGCTTCTGACCAATTCCAGCTTGGTGGCTCCGTACTTTGAGAAACACAAGAATATTTTACGCTCGGACAACCCTGGGAAGCCTGAATCCTGGATTAGGAAGGCCCACATGGAGACTTTCGGCAGTTGGTTGAGAAAACATTTAATGAGTGACAATAAGGTTGTAGATCAGCTGTACATGTTGGCCAAGACACCATCTTCGACTATAACGACTTTCCAAGGGTACGAGATAAATGGGAATACATTTTACACGATCGCCCAAGATAAAAAGAGCACCAACCAAAACAGTGGTGTCCGCTTTGATGCAGCAACCGAGAATGGGCAAAAGGTCACATATTATGGTTACATAGAGGAGATATGGGAACTTGACTATGGACCCTCCTTTAGGGTCCCTTTGTTCCGGTGCAAATGGTTCAACCTAACAGGAGGTGGGGTAAAGGTGGACCAGCAATACGGAATGACAATGGTGGATTTCAACAATCTTGGTTACCTTGACGAACCATTCGTCCTAGCGAAAGATGTCGCTCAGGTTTTCTATGTGAAGGACATGAGTAGCAAACCGAGGAAACGGAAAGATAAGAAAACGATCAAGACATCATGCGATGATTCAAAGCGCCACATTGTTCTTTCAGTGGAAAAGAAACATCGTGGGAGTGGAGGACAAGACAGACATGTCAGAAGATTATAATATGTTTGCTGAAATTCCGCCCTTCAAAGTGAACACCGACCCAAGCATTAAGTTAAATGATGAGGATGCTCCATGGATACGGCACAATCGTAAGCAAGCAGGGACACAAGGGAAGAAATGATGTGTAATAATTTATTGTACCAAACTTTGTTGAATGAATCATGTGAATTATATTACCCGTGATGTGTTTGGTGTCCATTTTCGAATGATTCAATTGACTCGAGATAGCACTGATGATACATGAAATTTGGAGTGACTAAGTCATACTCCTGCATACATGAAATTTGGAGTGACTAAGTCATACTCCTGCATATAGGAAATTTGGAGTGACTAAGTCATACTCCTGCATACATGAAATTTGGAGTGACTAAGTCATACTCCTGCATATAGGAAATTTGGAGTGACTAAGTCATACTCCTGCATACATGAAATTTGGAGTGATTTAGTCATACTCCTGCCTAGGCGTATAATATGCATACTCGTAGTCTTCATAGCGGCCGCCGTTGTACCGGTAGTCGTCGCCTTCTAAGTTGCCGGCGTCGTCGTCGCCGCTGTCGTCGCTGTCGTCGGGCGGCGCTCGTGGCTCGAACTGAGGGTAGCGCAGGCGGGGGATATCGCCGGCCGTGATGTAGTCCATGATGCTCTGCAGAGTCCGGCCGTACCACCATAGCCGACGGCCGGCCTCATGGAAGTTTCCAGGAGGCAGACCGTCCTCCTCATACCTGGCGAGCGCCCTCTCACGCCGATTGATGAAGAAGGCGTCCCAAGTATGCTGGTTATCGGGATGCCGGCCGGGGATTCATCCGCTGCTCCGGCGTGAGGTCGAGGTAGTAGTGGTTCGTGATGGCCGCCCGGCGCGCAGTACCCTGAGGGACGGGAGGGACCGGCACGCCGCCGGCGCTTAGGCTCCAGCCGGCAGGGACGCGGTAGCCCGGAGGGCAAGGGTAGTTCGAGGCGCAAAGCTCCTCCACCGGCGGGGTGGGTCGAGTGGGTGCGGTGGAAGCCATGAGAGAGTGATGAGAGATTGTAGAGATGATAATGCTGGCCAAGCCGGGCTACCTATATGTAGTGACAAATGGCGGGAAAAATGGGAGCGGGAAGACAGGAGGCGGGAAGAAAGAGGCGGGGAGAAAGTGGCGGGAAGAAATTGGCGGGAAAAAATTGGCGGGAAGAAAGAGGCCTAAGAAATTGGCGGAAACAATTGGCGGGAAGAAAGAGGCGGGAAGACAGGGAAGAAATGGCGGGAAGACGAGGAGGGAAGAGGGGGTCGGAAAGAGGCGGGAAGAGGGGGCCAACGAACTTTTGAATTGAATTAGTTTTATTTTTATGAATTTTTGATAATTTGTATTTTTAAAATTTTGAATTGAATTAGTTTTATTTTTATGAATTTTTTGGTATATTATTTGTATTTTTAAGATTTTGAATTGAATTAGTTTTATTTTTCTGAATTTTTTGATATATTATTTGTATTATTAACATTTTGAATTGAATTAGTTTTATTTTTCTGATTTTTTTGGTATATTATTTGTATTTTCAACATTTTGAATTGAATTAGTTCTATTTTTCTGAATTTTTTGATATATTATTTGTATTTTTAACATTTTGAAATGAATTAGTTTTATTTTTTCTAAATTTTTTGATATATTATTTGTATTTTTAAGATTTTGAATTGAATTAGTTTTGTTTTTCTGATTTTTTGATATATTATTTGTATTTTTAACATTTTGAATTGAAAAGAAAATTGAAAAGAAATTTGAAAAGACCTTTAGTCGCGGTTGGCCACACCAACCGCGACTAAAGGGTCTTTCCGCGAGAACCGCTCAAATCTCGAAAAGACCCTTTAGTCGCGGTTGGTGTGGCCAACCGCGACTAAAGGGTACCTTTAGTCGCGGTTGGCCACACCAACCGCGACTAAAGGTGCCTCCCTATAAATATCGCGCATGCGCAGCGCGATTCAGTTCCTTCTTCCTCCTCGAAACCGCCAGGCTGCCGCCGCTGCGCCCTCGACGACGCCGCCTCGCCAACGACGCGCCTCGTCGTCGTCGTCCCGCGCTGCCGCCTCTCGCCCGTACGTCCGCCGCGCCGCCGCCGTGTATCTTTCCGTCGTCCGCCGTGACCGCCGGCGCCGCGCCCGTGTCCCAAAACGACCCCGCGCGCCGCCGTGCGCGCGTTGACCGCCGCCGCGCCCGTGACCGCGCGGCACCGGCCGGGCCGCGCCACCGGGTCGCACGCACCGTACGTCGTCGCCGCCGCCGCTCGCCGTTGAGAGAGAGAGGACGTACGCGCGCCGCGCGCAGGTGACCCCCCGCCGGCCGTCGCGTTGCAGGTGCCGCCGCCGCGCGCGCGTTGAGAGAGAGAGAGAGGCCGGAAGGAGAGGCCGACCCTTTTTTTTTTTAATTAACTCACAATTTGTTAATCAAAATTGTAAATCTAAAATTTTGTTAACTTAAATTTTTGTAAACTTAAAATTTGTTAATTACAATAGTGCTAAGTAATTAATTAACTTTTCTTTTAAATGTGTTGAAGTTTGTGTAAACAAACACCGTTAAGACCTTAGCCGGTCGATAACTTTATTAACTTAAAATCGGGCTCTTTGAGCTAGCTTATATTATCTAAAAACAAAATTTTGACATAACAAAAATTTAACTTAACAAAAAATTTACTTAACAAATTTTTGACTTAACAAAATCTTGACTTAACAAAATTTTGACATAACAAAATTTTAACTTGACAAAAAATTTACTTAACAAAATTTTGACTTAAGAAAAATTTTACTTAACAAAATTTAGACTTAACAAAATTTTAACTTAACAAAAAAATTAAATTAATTAACAAGAATTATTTTATTTTGGGATCGATAGGGGGCGGCGAGGGTTATGTGTCCTCGGCACCGCCACCGCCCTTTCGCCACCGCCCTTTCGCCACCGCCACCGGTCTCTCGGTCACGCGGTCACTACGCCCCCCCTCTCGCCTCCCTCGTCGCCCTCTCTCTTTATATGTAGAAGAGATGTGATATATAATGCATATACACAATTAATTTGTTTTGACTACATGTTTTCAGGACTGACATATGGCGGACGATAGAGCTGACCCGATTCTGGACAACTATGATCCGGACGCTGAAGACCATAAGTTCAGCATCATAAAAGTCGATATTCCATATGTGCGACCGGAGAAGAAGAAGATGATATCTCTTCTTATCTGAACCTTGAGTGTGAAGATGAAGGGCGCCGTCAGCAAGCAGATGATGCCGAAGAAACGTCGATAAACGACGATCTTCAATTGGAAGTAGCAACCACCTCCGGCGCCGAGGTATATATATACATATTGAGCGTCTGGTGATACAAACTAACTGATTTGAATAAATGTGTGTGTACTAACGCGCGTGACTCTCTTTCTTATTTTAGCCCTCGGCCGGATCGTCGAAAAAATCGAGTACGTCGTCAAAGCGTGGCGCAACCAAGACGATGAAAGCAGGAGAAACATGCACCATCGATGTTGTCGACGAAGCAACCGGCAGGCCGCTGGAGCCCAGCAAGAACGCCACCAAGTTTGTCGCCAATGCGGAGCCGTTGTTAGAGACAACGTCTCGATCACCCGCCAGGAGTGGAATGAGCCAAAGAAGGCACGTGTTGGTTTCACTTTTGTCGATAAGAGAGAAAAAAAAGATTGCTTCAACAAGCTTATGGAACATTTCGTTCTACCTCCGGAATACCGCAAATACGATGAGGAGGGTAACAAGATTGCGGAAAACAAGGAGAGACGCAAGCTAGTCAAACAGTTCGCTCTTTCTAGGATGGCCAACGCATTCCGGAAATACAAGCAAAATCTAGCCCATGACTTTGTCAACCAGGGCAAGACTCCGGATTTCAAAGGACAATATGAGAAACTGCAACATGATTGGCCAGAATTTGTGAAGCAAAAGAAATCGGAGCAGTTCCTTGAACTATCGAAAAAAATAAGGAAAATGCGGCCAAGAAGGAGTACAATCATAAAATGGGGCCAGGAGGGTATCGCTTTTGGCAGCCTAAGTGGGAGAAGATGGAGAACGAGCTGAGGGCGCGAGGAATCCGTCTGTGCACGGAGGGATGGGACCCAAGGGCCAAAAGCTGGTGGTACGGGCATGGGGGATCGCTGAACCGGAGACAGGGGAGTGTGTTTATCGGGGCAAAATAATTACACCCACCCAAAAGCTTATTGAGGCAATGAGGGAGGCTCAAGAGGGAGGATCAGGTTCAACGAGAGAGAACGACGCCACGACAAAAGCCCTCGGGAATCCCGAACACGGAGGACGTATACGAGGCATGGGGCCCATTCCGTGGAAAATAGGGTTCCCCTGCAACGATGACCCGTACGGTTACGAAGCCGTAAGAGAAAGATGGATCGGGATGCAGATGTTGTGGCGAAGTTGGTAACGGAAATGGATGTGATGAAGAAAACCGTGAGTGTACTAGTCGCGAAAGAGATGCAGCTCGGGCGCCGCATGCTGAAGATCATCCGATCGCTCTCTGAAGCCACCAGCGGAGTAGAAGCCGCCGGGCTGCCAAGGAGGCCTCAGGGGCTGGTGGACCGACGATCGAAATGCCTGCACCGGAGCCTGCGGTGGTCGAAATTACTGCACCGGAGCCTCCTCGCTACCCCGTGGACGATATAAAGGAGATGAAAGCATGTCATCTCGTATTATCCTATCGGGAACATGTCCATGAAGGTAGCCATCGGCGGTGCTTTGCCACTGGAGCACTCCACCACAACAACCCCATTCAAGATGGCTATGCTCGTGTGACGGTGGAGGAGATAGTCCAAGGGTTTGAGGACCTGGACATTGACATTGCTACACCCGAAGGGGTGAAAAGACTTGGAGATGTCAAGCGCCGTTCATTCTATGGCGTAAGAAGTTTATCAAGTTTCCGGGCGAGGCGCCAACAAGTCCACCCCCTACGGTGGTGGTGGTGGCGGTGGCGGTGGCGGTGGCGGTGACGGTGGCGGTGGCGGCGGTGGTGGTGGTGCTTCACCTAATACACCTCCTTCACGTCGCCCGACGCCGCCCCCGATCCTCGTCCGGCGGGTGCGTACGCCGCCCCTAGTCCTCGTCCGGCGGGTGATCAGCGGACACCGCCCCCAATCCACCTCCGGCGAAGAAGCGAAGCAGTCCTGGGTTATTAACCCGGACCCTTATGTACCTAAGAAAACAAAGATACCAGAGCCATCATCGAAGCCTCTCATCCCGAGGCCTTGGGAACTTAGTGTCGAGGAAAATGCAGCGGCCGTGGCTGCTCGGCATTAGAAATGGAAGGAGGAGTGCAAGAAGAAAAGAGAGGGCGAGCCCAAGCGATATATTCTCGACAAGCAAAAGCAGTGGGCTAAGTCATTTTTGAACACACCGTCCCAAGCCGCGAAGAATCTGCACGACGACTATTTACGTGAACTTCGTGAGGCAAGCACTCGCGTTCAAGAGGAACCAAGAGTTGGCGGAGAAGAAAGCCTTGGAGGACGAGGCCGAGTCAAAATTAGAAAAGGGGAAAGAAGTTGCCCAGCTCGGGGAACAAAGTAAACAATCGATCGCCCCGCTCATAGTGCAAGCCGCCGATCCGGATGCCCCCGATATCATAGCAGCTGCGGCAGCACATGGATTGACTGTAACGAGTGCCAGAGAACAAGCGGCCGAGTTAGGTATCACTCTTCGTGCACTGCTAGGCCTTGATGAGGCGCCAATGAAGGACGTAGTATTTACATATGTGAAGAATGGCCCTCTCGTCGAGCCTGCGCAGAAGAGGATCTACCTCGACAAATGAAAGGTCTGCTAAATTGGTACAAGGGTTACATAAAACATAAAAACGCCAAAGAGTATATCTATGCGGAAGTTAGATATGAGCATCACTTCAAACATTCACGGGTACAAATTCATCTGAGTGAATTGTTCCAGCTGTTCAATCTGCGCGACCTCGACAAATCTATCATCAGTTGCTACGTTCTGTAAGTGATTTATTAATTTCTACCCCATCTCGTTCATTGCCTGCACTGTCCTAACTATCTTGTTGTGTACGCTATTATGCAGAATGAAGAAGCGGGAAATGCGAATAAGGAACATCCATGATGTTGGGTTCATTGACCCACACATCGTTAATTCACATGTGTTAGAACACCACCCCGCCGACGTGGAGGATGACCTGTGGCGGTTTATTAGAAAACAGCAACGAGAAAAGTGATATTCTATTTCCTTACCATTTTGGGTGAGTGTTTCTATCTTGAGCACATTCTCTTTTGTTTACTCCATGCATGGTATGTGGCTAATCGATGAGTTATGCATGTTGTGCATGTATCGTGTCCGCAGGTTCCACTGGATTCTTATGGTAATTAAAGTTCAGACCTCCTCAGTTCTCGTCCACGACTCTCTGAATATGGATCCGGCGCTTTGGGGCGACATGAGAAAAATGATGCAAAAGTAATTATTTTCATTCATTTGCGCTCTATATCGATCGGCCTATTTCGTTCATCATTTCCTAATATCAAGTAACTAATTAATAACTCTCTTGTTTATTTAATTTTCTTTGCCTCGTAGGGTTTGGAGACGGTTCGTAGATACCAAGGTCGGTGAATTCAAAAAAGAGCTACATTTTAAAATGGCAGTGCGGACGATTGGGGATATTCAGCCACCGGGGACCAATCTATGTGGATACTATGTTTGTGAGAGGATCCGGAGATACTGCAATGAGCGGGACCAGACGTGTGAGAACAACATCCTGAGGAATAACCTCCGGAAGACGCTTAGTCCAGAAGCTCGCTTCCGACCACTTCAAGAGGAACTAGCTGGATGGTTGGCGAGGGAAGTCATCGATCCTAGAGGAGAACACTATTACGATGACGTAGAACTTTATATGCACCAGAATTTGTAACTAACTTGTTCAAAATTGTATATGGTCATCCGATATTGAATATATATTGTATATGGTCATCCGATATTGAATATATATTGTATATTCCTCTTGAATTCTTTTTGGTTCTAATTTCAAATTTGTTTGAAATTGTACATTCATATGCATGTATGTATACGATCGTAGAATATGTGAAACTCCTTCAAAATTAAAACCCAAAAGAAATAAAACAATACAAATTAAAAAGAAACCAGATTTAGGGGAGGGGGCTAAAACCTAAACCTGCGGAGGCCTTTAGTCGCGGTTGGCCAGAAGAACCGCGACTAAAGGTCCTCCGCCCTGGCGCTCGCCTGCGGCCCACGTGGACGGGCCTTTAGTCGCGGTTCGTAAGGAACCGCGACTAAAGGGGGGGCCTTTAGTCGCGCTGCTTTGGTCGCGGTTGCGCCACCGCGACTAATGGCAGTTGCCAACCGCGACCAAAGCCCTTTTTTCCACCAGTGTACGTCGAGGATGCAGCCTTCACGTGCACCCTCGAGGAGTCGAAGGCGGAGGAGGACGCCAAATGGTTCTGGGAGGCAGGCCGGATGACGTCGTCTGTCTCAGTGCGCTTGTAGTGGAGCACCAGGCGTCGCTTCAGCCGCCTCCACCACAATTACTGCACGCGTCGCCGCAGGCACGTGGCAGCGCCAGATGGTCCCACCACCACCGCAACAGCAGGTGCCACCTTAGTACCCTGCTTGGCCGCAATAGGGGTGGATTCATGGTTGAAGGAATATTCGACCGCGCGGTGACGACTTGGGTTGCACAATCCACCGAACCGAACGCATGCACCGTCACGGTGGTGTCGTTGGGAGCATCGCCAGTAACCGTCGGTGATCTCTGCGTCATGGATGCAACGACTTTGGTGGGTTCACCGTCGAGGGTGCCGTTGCCTGCTGCATCTGCAGCAAGCACGGGGATGATGTCAACGGTGACGATGGGCGATGTGGATGCTGCTGCTGGGATGGAAGCATGCACCAGAGCGAAGACCTCGACTAGCCCTACTAACGTGAGGGCGAGCTTGGTAGTCGGACCTTGGCTTCATGGGCCTAGCGATGCATCTGGTAATGTTCATGGAGTCCAGGACCTTGTTCTGGATGCATGTAGGCTTCATGGAGTGGTCGAAGGTGACGAAAGTTGTTGAGGCAGCGAGGTCGTTGCCGCCCTCATACAACACCGGGCGGTCACAGAGGGTTCTAAGAGCATCTTCAAACCGTCCCAAACGGTGCCGGACCGAGTGTTTGAGGAACGTGTTTTGTTCGTGTCGCGTTTGGGGGGTCGTTCTCCAGCTGCGTCCCCCAAACGCCGCCCCTAAGCATTAAAACACTTTTTTTTGCATTTTTATTTCAATAAAGAGAAAAACATTCCACAAACTAATACATAATTGGGAACGTGGTTTACACGAACATATAATTTGGAACATGGTTTTCCACAAACTAAAACATAATTTGAACCATCGTCGAACACTTTGACGCTCATGTCCCCCTTGCCAAGGTAGGAGAACATGAGCACGAAGCCGGCTTCAAGGTGGTGGTAGCGCGTGAACTTCTCCCAGCCGATGTGGAGGTACATCTTGCCGTGCGCGTCGTAGATCACGTCCACGATCCACCAGCAGCAGCCGCATGCAGCCTCCTGCAGATGCAGCGAGCCCAACTCGTCGCCGGCGACGAAGTCGGCGAACGTGTCCGGCAGCCTCTGGATACCGTGTGGGTCGCCCTTGAGGACGACGACGAACTCGAACACCACCCGCCGTTCCTCCTCCTGCAGATCCAACGACGAAGATGACGGCGTCGCAGGCGACAGCGAGCGTGCAGCTCTACCGCGGCCACTACCACGACCACGGTCGCGACCTCAGCCTCTGCCTCTACCAGCCATGGAGTCGACTCTTGAGATGGTGGTGGCTAGGGTTGGGGAGAGAGGCACTAGGGTTTGTGTGTGAGAGGGACGATGAGAGTGCGGCCTTTTTATGGGCCGGAGGAAGGCGGGGGAGCGGTGGCGCTCATTAACGCCGGCACGCAGAGCTAGGCGTGACGAGACGCTTCGTTGCGCCTCACTAGTGGAAAACAGGGCTTCCGTGGGAGCCTTTTGTCGCGGGCGCGCCTGCACCCGCGACAAATGGCCTGGCCACGTCGCCCCGAAACCATGTGGAGCGGGCAGGGCCTTTTGTCGCGCCCTTTTGTCGCGGGCCGTATTACGACCCGCGACAAACGGGGTCTGAGGGCTGGCGCCTCCTGTCGGCACCCCTTTTGTCGCGGGTCGTAATACGGCCCGCGACAAAAGGGCCATGCCTATATATATAGAAGCAGCCAGCCACCCCCCCATCTCATTTTTTCCTTGGTGGTGAAGGTGGAGGTGTATGCTAGCTCATTTTTTCTACATGTGCACAAGAGGTGTTTGATGGAATGCTTGTGAGAGGGATGCCACTTGGTTTTATTTGATAAGATTTCTCCTCTTTTTGATCCTAAAAGGTTAGCAACTATTTTCTCGACTATATATATATGCATAGTCCGTACAATACTAATTTTAGCAAGGTGATTGCATCTGATACATATATAATTGTACTTATGATGCAGATGAGTCATCCATGGATGTACGGTAACCGATGTGCTCCCGCTTTCAGAGAGGGCGTGAATTCTTTCCTGCTTGTGGCCGAGGCCAACAAGTCGAAGCAAGGTTTTATGTGCTGTCCATGTCTAAAATGTAAGAACGAGAAGGATTACTCTTGCTCAAGAGACATTAAGAGCCACCTGCTTCGGTTTGGATTCATGTCCAGCTATAATGTTTGGACCAAGCACGGAGAAGAAGGGGTTATGATGGAAGACGGCGATGAGGAAGAAGATAATGATGACCAGTACCGATCTATGTTCTCTGAATGCTTTGATACCGCAATGGACGACAATGAAGAAGAAGGAGGTGAAGAACAGGCATCAGATGATCCTGTTGATGATGATCTTCGTCGGGCCATTTCTGATGCAAGAAGAGACTGTGGCACGGATAAGGAGAGGTTGCAGTTCGACAAGATGTTAGAGGACCACCACAAATTGTTGTACCCAGGTTGTGAAGATGGGCATAGAAAGCTGGGTAGCATATTGGAATTGCTGAAATGGAAGGCAGAGGCGTGGACGGGTTCAGCGACTTGCAGAAGTTGCTCCAAGTGTAATTTCCTTCATCGCCGCGCTATATCTTTCGTGAGATATCAAGTAATTATCCACTCATTCAATCATTCTTTTACCTGGCAGGGCTTGGACAGCTTTCAAGAACCATCATAAGCAGAGTACCTGGGCAGAGAAGCTAACATTTACTCCTGCACCGTGCCCTCAGCAGCCACAAGGGGCGAATCTATGTGGATACTACGTTTGCGAGTCCATTCGCATGTTAACCACTGAGAGGCAGAACAACAATAAATTCAACGTTAGCAATAACACTCACAAACTTTATTTATTATCGTCAATATTTCGTTATCAAGATTGATATAGTCATACTCATCTCATTTTCGTATATAGGTCGACTACATGCGGGACAGACTCCAACCAAAGGAACACCTACTAGGAATTGCGGAGGAACTGGCGGGACTTTTGGTTATAGAAGTACTAAACAACAAAGGCTTGTTTAGTCCAAATAGATGCTCTACCTCCAAATAGACGGTCGTTAGTACCGCTTGTCGATCGTGAGCTAAATGTATATATATATGTAAGGGGAATCTATATGTAAGGGGAATCGACTTTTGCTTCCAACATTTGTTTGATCGATCTATATACATATAATGAATGAACGTGTACCACTGATCTAGTAGCGTACAAATATATCCAACTTTTATTTTAGAATGGCGGGGGGTGGCGGGGGGGGGGGGGTGCTGCACCTCTCAAACCCTAAAGCAGCAGCGTTGTGCGCTTGCCACGTAGAGGGCCTTTTGTCGCAGGTGGTAATACTGCCCGCGACAAAAGGGCCTGTCCCCTGCGCTACCCGCGGCTGCCACGTGGTGGACCTTATGTCGCGGGTTGTAAGAGACCCGCGACAAAAGGGTGACCTTTTGTCGCGCCTCCGTTGTCGCGGCTGTCCGCCCGCGACAAAAGGGTCGTACGACCCGCGACATTAGGCCCGTTTTCCACTAGTGCCTCTACGGGAACTGCACCGTCGCTGCGTGCCAATAACTTCCGTCGCGAGGTAGGCGGCGGTTAGGTTAAACTTCATTGTGCCGCTGACGCGTCGGTCCCGCCACTTCCCACCTCGCTTTTCGTTGTGTCCGGCGTCCCCGGAGCATCCCCTGTGGGGTGGGGACGGGCTCGGGGCGCCGGGCACCGTATCGGGCCGCGCCGGATAAAAAGAGGCTTTGAGGGACGCGGCTGGGAACATTTTTTTATCCGGCGCGCTCCAAATTCCTTTGGAGAACGGTTTAGGGGACGCGACTGGAGATGCTCTAAGTCCTAACAAATCTTGTCGGTCATGGTAGTCCAAAAGCAAAGCCACTACTGTTAATCAGCGATCTAACAAGAAAACACTTGCCTCTCTCATCACCAAGCAGGGACTCCTAGAACTTTATACTTCACAGAACCGAAACAGACAAAAAGCTAGACGCTTCGTGGTAGAAATTTGTAGTGGCCTCTGCCTACCTCTGCTACGAGGACGGAGTTGCCTGGACGCTAGATTGTAACAAGTCGAGTTTGTTGAGGCATTCCTGCGAGCCTATCTCTGATAAAAATGCAGTTAATTAGTCGGTGAATTGATGTGATCATAACATCTTTCAGGAGCTACTTCGTTGAAGAGAGGCTGCGCATTCATCCACAATACTGAAGTGCATGAAAGCATTCATCACATGGTTGGTATGCCTCAAGAAAAAGCGTGCTGCACCAGACTTCCTATTTAAAAAGAGACAGAATAGCACCAGAATAGCTTGTATCGTTATTCGTAAGACTAGTCACAATGCATAGTATCATATAGAAGTATCATGCATATAATACTACTACATGTTACTATCTCCACATTGCATGGTATCATATAGTAGTATCATAATCTCCATATATTAATTGTTTTGTAGAATCTCAATGCAAATATATGTACAAGATTTACTTGATATTAATTTTTTTAGTAGTATGTGCTATGATACAGTATCTACCTATGATACTAGTACCCTCTCTCTCATCCTTAATTGCACTGCCACATCAGCATTTTGCATGCATGGAATGCATGATACTACCTATGATACTCCCATTGTGGGTAGTCTAAGCATCACTCCCCCACACCCGAGAAGCAAGGGTAGAGTCAAGTGGCAGATCGCCACATGGCATGACAAATCGCATATATGTCACACCATATATATGTACACGAAAGTACTAGTACATGCATGGGATTAGGAGGCATACGAATTTGCGCAGGAGATCTTGGGCACCAAGATGGCATAAACAAACTTCATGACACCACCAGAATAGCTTGCATCCTTCCTACATCGTGCATAGGAGCATGAGATATTTGATTTGATGTTAGGCGTCATGAAGTTCACTCTGAGTCTGCTAGACTATTAATTACATCTGTGCTTTGGCTGACTTCCATCAGACTGCAAGACTATAATTCTAATATCTTTGTATTTGATTTTGACGATAATATACACTAGTAGAAATATGGCCTTTTGCACCGGTTGGTAATGGCCATATGCACCGGATGGCCAACCGGTGCAAACCATCCGGTGCAAAAGGCCCCCATTTTGCACCGGTTCGCTTACGAACCGGTGCTAAAGGGGTCTCCACGTGGCCGGCTGTGGGGCGCTCGGCGGGGGAGCTTTTGCACCGGTTCGTAATACGAACCGGTGCTAAAGGGTCTGCCGCGGCAGAAAAACGTCCCAAAACGCTGCCGCGGCAGAAAAACACTTTTTTTTGAATTATTTTCTACTCTTTTTTTTTCTTTTTTCGGAATTTCTAATATTTTAGTTATTTCACAAGTTTAGTCTCTAACTACTCTTATCTCTAATCCAATTACTTACTCATGCTCAAACTTCCCGCTCGGTCACCCATCCTCCCACTACTCTAGCACTAGCACGCTTAACTTCCAAGTTCCTTTCCATCCCGCATCCAAGTGCTTCGCGCGCATGTATGTGATAGTAGTATCATATCAATCCTATTAACATGTCGATCGATGTCATATTTCTTTATTGTTCGAATTTCAAATAATTATTTTAATAAACCAAAGTAATGTTGTAATAATAATCTTGAATAAATAAATAAACATTAACTTTATAATTTGTATTATTTTTAATTATTTTCAATTTTTTAATTTTTAATTTTTTTTTGCCAAACCTAAAACCTAAAAATTTGAAAATCTTATAATTTGCTAAAAGTAATAGCAATCTTTATGCAGGATGCAATTATTAATTTTAATTTTTAATAATAAAAAAAATATGAAATCCTAAATTTCTGGAAAAAAACTAAAATCTTCCTGCTTTCATATTTTCATTTGGAATTTTCAAAATCTAAAAATTAGCTAACCGGGTAAACCATGGTGAATTCGGATGTAATTTTTTCCCACGATGATTTTGATATATTATACGTTTTTTTTCGACGTCGTATGCAAAAGTTAATGCGGTTTTACCATTTTTCAAACATTTTTTGCAATAAATGTGAAAATTCAAATTTGTTAATTTTCCCTAATAGTAGGTTGCATAACATACATGAATCTCAAAAGATTTTATTTTTTGAATAATCTACCATTTTCTTTTCTATTTTACAGTGTTAAAAAAGGCGATCCACGGGGGGGGGGGGGGGTGTGTGGAGGTGCGTGGGGAGCAGAAAAACCTTTTGCACCGGTTCGTGTTACGAACCGGTGCAAAAGAGTTTGTGGCTGACGCCAACCCTTTTGCACCGGTTCGTGTTACGAACCGGTGCAAAAGGTCCCGCACGAACCGGTGCTAATGCCCCCTGGACGTGCAGACCGCATGAACCGATGTTAATGACCCCTTTACCGGTTCGTGCCAAATCCGGTGCAAAAGCACTTTCGAGGACAGGATAAAAGCCCTTGTTTCTACTAGTGATAGGAAAAACATTATTTATATATTACGTCAAAAAAAACATTATTTATATACTTTGGAGTATAGACCAGACAAATTTAATGTGATAGAAATTATCACATAAGTTAATTATACATAGATACTACAAGTCTACAACACATGTACAAAATTCCAGATCCTTATTCTACGACTTGTAGTTCGAGCGACAAAAGATAATCGCACCAAAGAGCCAAAATTTAGGAGAATTTGATTTAAATTAGGTAATGATGGTTGCGAAATTGCCTTTTTTATCACTTTGTTGAGTTGTGAATCAAATCTAGAATTGAACTTTTGGTATGGTATATCTGCACTTTTTTGAAGATTTTATGTCTCCTTTGAAAATATAAAAGATTCCAAACTCTATTTTTTTTTCAAGAACACACATGAGACTTGCGTGTCTTCAATATTAAGGTAGAAAGAAGTGATTTTACAAGACTAGAAGGCTAAAACTAGCCACACACGGCCAGATTTCACACTTACTCCACTCCACTAAGAACATGAATGAAAACCACTACTCGATCTCTCCTACCGATACACAAAGGTGAGCCCTCTTCCACTGTTGAAACTCCGCCTTGATCTTCTTGCATACCTCCATAGGCATGGTAGCGAACTTGTCAAAAATCATGTTGTTCCTCTCGAGCCAAAGGCTCCTAGATACCAACGTGACTAGTGCATTGACATCCTTTCTCTTCTTGCGTGGAACTGCCTCTGACAAATCTGTCCACCATAGAGCCATCTCTACATTTACGTTGGGAGTAAAGCGATGTAGTCGGTACTGCAGGAGGATATTGAACCACACTTGCCGAGCGTAGGAACACTGGAGGGTGATGTGATTTGCCATCTCCGGTTCCTGGCAGCACAAGGTCCATACCGTCGGGTATTCCATCCCTCTCCTCACTAGTAGGAAAACTCTTATAGGCGAAGCTTAGTTCTGTGGCGCACCGTTAAAAATGCGCCACAGAAAATTATTTTATGGCGCACCAGGCAAGGTGCACCATAGAAATAGCTTAATTGTGTGGCGCACCATGGAACACTGCGCCACAAAAATTTTGTGGGGCCCACACCCTGTCACGCCCAATCATTGGTTTCACTTTTTCTACGGCGCACTGCACTTGGTGCGCCACAGAAATAACGTTTTCTGTGGCGCACTGGCTTAGGTGCGCCACAGAAATTACGTGTTCTGTGGCGCACTGGCCTCGGTGCGCCACATAAATAACGTGTCATATATCATGGCAGTACCCCTCCCTCGCCCGTATACCACTCTCTCCCCCTCTCCCCTCTCCCCGCGCCGCCGCCTTCCATGGCGAGTGCTGTCGTCGCCGCCGCCTTCCTCCGCGAGGGCCGCATGCCGCCACGCTCCACCCATCCCCACCACCAGCAGCACAAGCCGCTGCGGCGTGGAGGAGGAGGGGCCGGCGCGGCGTCAAGGTGGAGGAGCCGCCGCCGCGTCAAGGTGGAGGAGCCGCCGCGACCTCCACCCCTGCCGTCGTCGTCGGTGAGCTTCTCCACAACTGCCGTCGTCGTCGGTGAGCTCCCTCCCCTCCCCTCCCTCTTCCTCTCCCGCGCGAGCACAAAGTGCTCGATGAAATGCTGCTGTTATTTTCTGCTGCTGTTGTGCTCGATGAAATGCTGTTGTGCTCCCCTTTTCTTATTCTGTATAACTTGGCTAATTACATGGATTGAATTATGATCCCATTGATGCCATTTATCTGGTATGTGCACATGGATTGAATTATGATCCCATTGCTTGCAGTTGTTGCCTGTCAAGCACTGCATGAAAGCCTTGATTAAGTGCTTTACTGAAGCTTTGGCTTTAGTGAAGTGTCATGTGCAGGTCATGCTGCTATTGCTTGATTAATTGGTGCTATGCTTGTTACTGATGGAGCTATAGTTGATTAATTGGTGCTATGCTTGTTACTGATGCTGCTATATTGCTTGATTAATTGGTGCTATGCTTGTTACTGATGCTGCTATATTGCTTGATTAATTGGTGCTATGCTTGATACTAAATTGGTGCTATGCTTGGTACTAAATGGACATGCTATATGAACACCAGCTACTAGCAGTGACATGCTATATTGGCTCTATATATATCTGCTCCAAAGGTTCCATTTGGAGCCTGGATTGCTAGTGGTTATTGTCAACTTATATCACTTGCTATGCCTGTGTGGCTTACTGGATCATATGTACCTGTTGTTTGTGGAGGTTTACTGCCACTTGTTATTGATGAACCATGTGATGGTAATGATTCAATTTAATTCAATGATGTTAATTTGATTTCCATCCTTTGTTGGAAATAAATCCATGTCTGAACCTGTACAAGGTAATGAAGAATTGCTCACTTGGTATTGCTTGCTAGTTAGACATTTGGTTGGTTTTGATGCTACTGGTTCATTTAAATGCATGAAATGCTACTATGGTATGCTACTGTGGTATCCTTGTGAAGAAAATGATGGATTCTTGTGAGCTTATGGTATGCTACTATGCTACTATGGTATCCTTGTGAAGATTTACTTGATGGATTCTTGTGAGCTTATGGTATGCTACTATAGAGATATTCACATTAGGGAATCATGTAAATGAATGCCACTGTGGTATCCTTTTCTTGTTGGCTTTGATAAAAATAGAGATATCCACAGTAGGGGATCATGTAAATGAATGCCACTGTGGTATCCTTAAAGAAAAAGTACTGTTTCTGATGGTTTTAAAAGGCTAGGTGGTGCTAGGTGATTCAGTTGGCTACCAAGACTTGTCTCATCTGGTTAGCTGGGATATGCTATGTGTTGTTGCTTGTTTAGGCATATCTATCACTTACTGGATTTACTGGTTCTTGATTGGCCTCTCTTTTGCCAGCATCACTTGGTCTATATACCAAGTGATGAATAATCCCTTTGGAGCATCTGCTCCATGCATGCTATGTGTGTTTGAGCATCTTGACTTATGTCACCATGGTTGCTGGTTTGTTGGTGTTTTTGTACTTGCCGATGATTAGATGGTTGGTCGATCACTCGTACACTCGGGGGTGGAGCAAGTGAGCCTGGTGTGATGGCACAAATATCAATATTTTGTGCATCCTACCTGGCCTAACTTACTCCATCCCTGGATGTTAATATTTGTTTCGACCAACAAAGTATGAGGCATTCCATTTAGTTCATACTAGCTACTTCTTAATTGCATTGGCCTTTCTTCCATTTTAGTGCCGATGATTAAATTGTTTGGTCACTTGTACACTCAGGGTGGGGCCGGTGAGCACAGTGCGATGGCACAAATATCAATCTCTTGTGCATTCTACCTGGCCTCACTGACCCCATCCCGAAATATTAATATTTCTTTCGACCAACAAAGTATGAGGCATATGATATCTAGTTGAGATACCACTTGGCTCTTTCTTCCATTTTAGTGCCGATGATTAGAATGTTTGGTCACCTATACGCCGCAATATACTTTGTAGACGGGCCCCCCTTTCCCCGGCCGCCGTTCCGTGAACGAGTCTTTGACGAGACAACAACGCCGACCTGCCTCTCCGGTGCATCACCACTTTTCTTCTCTCGCCATTCAGTACGTGAACGAGTCCTTAATGCAAAGACGGTGTCATCCTCCCTAGCATCATGCCGACCCCTGTTGCCGTGCTTCAGGCCGTGTCTCAGGCGCCCTGCACTCTTCGCCTTTTTGCCCGGTGAACGAATAGACTAATCGTTGGAATAAGGAAGCCGATGACGGCCGATCGCAATTTAATCTTGCGACCGGCCGTCATCGGTTTCCTTATTCCAATGATCAGTCTATTGGTTCACCGGGCAAGAAGGCGAACAGTGCAGGGCGGACACACGGCTCGGGCGCTGTAACACAGCCCGGCATAATGCTGGGCAGGCCGGCACGGTCTTTGCATCAAGGACTCGTTCACTGGACGGCGAGGGACTGCCGTGGTTCTGCGCCGGAGAGGCAGATCGGCGTCGTTGTGTCGTCAAGCACCCGTTCACGGAACGGCGGCCGGGGAAAGGGGGCCCTTCTGCAAAGTATACTGCGGTGTATACTGCAACTATGGTTTCTGACCATAGTATTTGTGTTGACCAACAATGTATGAGGCACTTATTCCATTTTGTCATTCCATTTGCTTTGAGATTTTCAAAATGCCGATGATTAAAATGTTTGGTCACCGTACACTCGGGGGCGGCGTAAGTGAGCCTGGTAAGATAGCACAAATATCAATCTCTTGTGCATCGGACTTGGTCTCACTTACACCGTCCCTGAATGTTAATATTTGTGTTGACCAACAATGTATGAGGCATTTATTCCATTTCTCTTGTGCATCGGACTTGTTGGTCTCACTTTCTTCCATTTTCATCATAGTAGGAACTGGATGAAGAACCCCGATGCAAGCGAGCCTGGTGGGTAGAGATGATGGAGCAAAGGAGGAACCGGATGAAGACTACTTTGTATCTCAAAATTGTGAATTTTGTATGAATTAAGAGTTGTATGCAAAACATTTGACACTTAATTGCCACTATATATGTATCTCGATCGGGCTCTAAGTAATGTGATGATGATGTCTATGTTATATCTGTGCAATGTACATGATATTTATATTATATGTGAATGTTGCTGTATATAACCTGTATATCTGTATATTGCTGTCTATAAACTGCATGTGTATAGCAGGCAGCACAAAATCGTGTATAATACAAGCAAATTCTGTGGCGCACTGAAAACCAATTCTGTGGCGCACGCTTTTCTGTGGCGCACCTAAGAACACGTGCGCCACAGAAACCTTAATTCTAAACCTTATTTTTGTGGCGACGTTTCTGTGGCGCACCTCCCATGCGCCACAGAATCCATTTTTGGTGCGCCACTGATGAAGCTTTTCCTACTAGTGCCTTTCTAACCCGTCCGCTGTCCAAAGCCTATGTTTATACAGAGCTAGCGATGAAATCCAAATGGCTAGGACACTCGTCAACCATCCAATGCTAACCTCCACGCGGCTGTTTTTCTATAGCAAGAAAAAACTTAGAAATGCCAAACCCATGCATCTTCACAAACCAATAGCACGGATAAAAGAACATATTGATGTGAACATTAATCTAAATTATTGATGCAACATAATACAAACAAGAGACATAAACCTTACTAAGGAAATTCGTGTGGGAGATGAAAGACAAAAAAGACAAAAAAAAATATACGTGGACAACGAATGCTGCGGAAAACAATTGATTTCGCGAAGGGTAGAATGACAAGTCTACACAGGAGGAAATCACATATCCTTTAAAAGATTAATGTAAAAATAATGTTAGAGTCTCGAGCTCCCAAAGAAATCATGTGTACAGACTTCGTGCGAACAAATTTTATATTGAAGAGTTAGGGTGTGTTTGGCAGTCTAGTGTTTTTAAAGTTTTCTCATAATACTATGGTTTCTAAAAAATACTATAATCTAAAATCGTTTGTGGTGTTTGGCTCTAACAAATATTGCAGGTTTGAAAACTAAGTATCTCTAGAACTCTGCTTATTTTCGTATTGAAGAAAGAGATTCTGTCCTTTTTTCTAAAAATGAGAGAGGGGAAGCTTTGAAAAGGGTTCAAATGAGCGGTGTTTTGGAACATGGGTGTGTATGCTCCCTATATTTTGAAATGTATCTTACATATATTTTAAATTTTTAAAAAAATTGAAACTAAAAGTTAGCACGTACATCTTCACGTGCTACATGCTCACAAAGTCGTTTCATAAAAAATCAACTTATCATGTGACGTGTGTAAAAAAGACAAAATTCAGTGCTAAAAATAATGTTTTTCACAAGATAAACTTTCTCCTTTTTATATAGACCACACAAAATATTGTTTTTTCGTGAAACTTGACGAACACACGTATATTATTGAGATGTACATGTAGAATTTTTTGTCCAAATTTTTCGACATTTCGAAATATAACTTTTTGGTAGAGGGAGCATACGCACCCGGGAGCTAAATTGAATTTCCGTCAAATACATGATAAAAATGTTATTTAATAAAGAGTTATAACTCCTGATTCAGCCATGATGGGAGGAATATAGCCAAGAACAGATCCGCGTAGCTAGGCCGCTGCTTGATCGCTCATGTCAAACTAAAGTTTTACTCTCTTCCTGGCCTAGCTTGCTAAGCATGCGCTGAGGTGTGAGCAAAACCATATCATCATCTGGAACATGTTTTCCTACACCGTGATGAGTGAGTATCCCTTCAGACGATTTGGATTCACACACGTAGCGGGGCAACAAAGTTATGTTCCTCCCATGCGAACCTATTTCGCTCTCGTGAGGATCGTGGTATGAGGGAAACAAAATACACCTATAATGCATTTCATGCTACAAGACGGTCCAAAGGCGAAGTCAACTCATGACAATCAGTAGTAGTACAAGAAAGCACTTGCCTTTCTTATCAATAATCAAAAGTTTCCACAACTTTACATGCCATAGATTTAGAATAGTTAGACGGGTCATGGTAAAACATTATAGTGGCCTTCAAGTTTCCCTCTCCTCTGAGGACCGAGATTGCATGGATAGATCCTAACAAGCTGAGTTTGTTGAGACATTTCCTTCTAACCTAGCCTGATCAAAATCCAATGATCATAATGTTTGCTAAGAGCATCCCCACTCGTTGGCGCTCCCCATGCCCAAATCCGGCGAAATTTTCGTCCGGATTGGAGGAAGATTTGGCGTGGGGAGTAGTAGTTTCCCAGCCGCGTGCCCAGGCGAAGTCGACGATGCGAATTTAAAAAACGGAAACTTGACAAACTACGGCTAAAAAGGGTGAATATAGACTAAATTTAATGATATTTATTACATTACGGGAGGAGTTCATACATAGAGGCCGAATTCGACTATATTTCGAATTCGGCTAGGGGAATTCAAACGCTAATTTTAAAACACGGCGCTCTACATGCCGAAATGGCGGTAGAACACCGTGTAGTCGCCGCCGTCGTCGTCGGAGCCGTCGTCGTTGGCCTTCGGCTGCGCGGCCTGGCTGCTGCTGCCCTGGCCGGCGTCTCCCCACCCCGGGGATGGCTTGTACCAGTCGTCGTCGGAGGACTCGAGGTCGACGACGGGGACAGCGACGCCGGATGGAGGTGTCGCAGGACGGCGGTACCGCGCGACATCGTCGTTGGCGGGTGGAGCGGCGCGGGCGGCGAGTTGGCGTGCGGCGGCCAGGTCCGGCAGCCGCCGCCGCTGCTCCGCCTCTGGCGCTCCCGATCGCGCTGGCCCGATCCGGTGCGGCGTCGTCCGCGCGCTTCTCCTCCTCCATGTCGTGCAGCGACCTGGCGATCGCCTCCGCCATCGCGGCGTCCTCCGCGCGCTTCGCCTCCTCCTCGGCGAGCTGGCTTGCGGCGGCCTCTTTCTTCGTCTTCTTCCGGCCGCTCTGCGGCGCGGAAGGCTGTTCTCGGATGACGAGGGCGCCGCTGCTGCGCCCTCTGGTCGCCGGCGGAGACGCCGGCTCCTTCTTGACGCGCACCGGCGTCGAAGGCGACGTCGCCTCCTCCCTCTTCACCGGCGCCAAGGATGACCTTGACGCCGATCCGGAAGACGACGAGCTGGCAGCCATGCGCCGTGGCTGCCGACGCTTCCGACGGCGGCTCGCCGATGCCCTCGATGCCGACAGAGGGGGCATCGTGAGCACCGGGAAGTTGCCACCCTCGATGTGCGCGATGACGTTCGCCAACGTCCTTTCCGGCGCGCTCCACCACCGTCGGCGACCCGCGGCGTTGTTGCGCGCAGGCGGAGGCGGCGGGCCGTCGTAGGCCGCCAGCTCCCGCTCCCACCGCTGGAGGAAGTAGGAGTTCCACCGCGTGTAGTTCTCGGGGTGGTGGCGCGGGTCGGCGCGCTCCTCGTCGGTCATCGTCATCCTCGCCTCCTCGATGGCGACGTCGAGGGCATGGCCCCGCGGCGGCGGCGGGATTGGAACGCCGCCAGCACTTAGCCGCCAGCCGCCTCCGGGAGGCCTCGTGTCCGGCGGGCAGGGGTACCCCGCCTGGTGGAGGAGGTGCCCCTCCCACGCGTGGAGCGACCGGCGGGGGAAGCCGTTGTTGGCTGCGCCGTCGTCGTCGTAGAACGCCATCTTGAGAGTAGAGGGAGAGTGGAGGGAGAGTGGAGCACGGGGTACGCCTCGCGGCGAGTGGACCGGCGTATATAGGCGTGGCTGGCGCGGGGATTAAATGCCGCGTGGATTGCGACGCG
Source organism: Lolium perenne (assembly GCF_019359855.2). Lineage (NCBI taxonomy): Eukaryota > Viridiplantae > Streptophyta > Magnoliopsida > Poales > Poaceae > Lolium > Lolium perenne. The sequence continues at coordinate 198,531,204 of NC_067245.2, forward strand.
TCCGCGGCGAGCTGACCGGCGGCAGCCTTTAGTGCGCGCGGAAGACGATGCGTGCGCGGAAGACGACGACATTAACTCGCCGCGTGGCCGGCGAATGCAGACCGGCGGCAGGCCTTTACAGCGCGCGGAAGACGATGCGATGAGGACGACGATCGGTTTCTCTCGCCGACAAGTTGGGTCCACCAGACGCGCGGGAAGTTTCCTCGCCGTTTCGCGCGCTTTCGTTTCGTCCGGAGTCCCCGAGCGCTCCCCGGGGGGCCGGGGATGTCGTGGGATCGCCGGATGAATTTAGGCCCAAATCCGGACGAAAACGAGGAACCGGGGGCGCGACTGGGCCGAATTACGCCGTCCGGATGGAAAAAACGCTCGCCGGGGGCCTGTTCGGGGGGACGAGTGGAGATGCTCTAAGGAGCTACTTCTGTTAGAGATATATTCCGTGTACGTATAAACGGATAGTCTAGGATAGAGATAGGACTCTCGTGTCTTGTCTTGCACTCCAAGATGATCCATGTACGCCTATATATACTCGCCCATGAGGCTCAATAATACATCCATCATATTCCGCATATCCCCCTCTATCGTTCTACATGGTATCAGAGCGGCGCCGATCCTAACCTAGCCGCCGCCCAAGCTTCCGCGCCGCGCCGCCCCCGGGGAGGTCGATCTCCATGATCTACTCCGGGGGCCGCGCAACCCGTATGAGGGTTCGTCCGCCGATCTGTTGATCCGCTGCCCTCGAGTCTTTTTTTTCCAATCTGTAGATTGGTTTTCTTTTTTGCACCGCCGGTCGCTCGACCGGCGTTTTCTTTTTTGGTTTTGCCGATCATAGATCGGATTGAGTCGCCCATCGCCGTCGTCATCACGCGCCTCTACTCCAACCTCGGCATCGACTACACCGGCCATCTTCATCAACCGCGAGGCATGGCCGCACGCGTCACACACGGGACGCCTACGTGCGACGCAGCAGGCTGTCTCGCCCGCGTGGTCTCCATCGCTGGTCCGTCTTCGCCGTCATCGCCCGGGACATCACCGACAACGTCGCCAACGACTCCAATCTGCGGCACATCGTCCACGCCATGACGCGTACAGCGCCGCCGTCAGTCTGATCAACCGACCGCGCGCACGTCTCCACCAAGCACGTCCCCGAGCACGCGCCTACCACCGATCGAGCTACGGGCTGCCGCTGCGTCGCCCCGTCGGGCCGCAACGCCGCCGCCTTTGGTCCATGCTACCAGCCTCCGACGCGCCTTCCAAGGCATGTACGTTGCTGGTGGTCTCCCGCCGCTGCACCGATTCGCGACCTGCAGCTACGCCGGCCCCTCGAGCCGAGACGTCGCCGCACGCAGTCTTCTTCGCCGTCCCCGCGCACCGACGTTCCAGGCTACTACCGCGCCGCCCAATCGGCGCAGGTCGCCACCGTCAGCGCAAGGTCTACGTCAAGCCGCTGGGTTCCTCCTCGCCAACTTCGAGTACCGCCGCCGCACCTCCACAGGTACCCTGCATGACCACTCTGGTCGTCGCAGGCCTCGCCGATCACCTCTACAGTCTAGGCATCCAGCATGGTCACTCCTGGTCACCGCTGGTTTTGCCGCCTTCTACGTCTCCGTCCACCACGACCTCGTGGTCCATGATGGTCCCTTCCCTCGCACGCCCGGTATTGGCAACACCGACGCGTGCCTTCGTCCCCGACGCGTCCCCGAGCCTGGCAAGCTCGGGCCAGCGCCTCGTCTTCATCGGCTTCGACAACGTCTTCATCGGCATCAACTCTTCTACGACTGCCTCGACCGCGTCGCCGACTTCTTCTTTGCGTACTCGGTTCTGGCAAAACCGGAGTATGCCTTCATCCCCGACGTGCGCCTAGTTCTGACAAAACTAGGGCAGCACCTCGTCCTCGATGGCTCGGACTGCATCGACTTCGGCATCGACAACCTCCACGACTGCCTCGACGCGTCTCCGTCACTCTCCTCGCGCACTACGCGCTTGCGGCTTCATGTGCGGCTACCTCGACACCGGCACCCGACCACGACATCGACCACGGCATACCCTCACGCGGCTACCCCGACCAAGGTTGCAACACCCACGCTCTCGGCTACCTCGACATCGGCACAAAGGGCTATCACCTCGCATGAGCACCTCGGCTCTTCTACAGTCCAAGCATCCGCGACGCGACATCGTCCACGACGCTCCCGCTTCGACTGCGGGGGAGTGTCAGCCTTCTGGGGTCCACTTCGGTTTATCTCCAGTCTGACCGTCCACATCGTTCATGTTGTTCACGACGCTCCCGCTACGACTGCGGGGGAGTGTTAGAGATATATTCCGTGTACGTATAAACGGATAGTCTAGGATAGAGATAGGACTCTCGTGTCTTGTCTTGCACTCCAAGATGATCCATGTACGGCTATATATACTCGCCCATGAGGCTCAATAATACATCCATCATATTCCGCATATCCCCCTCTATCGTTCTACAACTTCAATGAAGAAGGCATTCTTACTCATGGACAATACTAAAGTGCATCGAAGAATCCATCGCTCGGTTGGTACACCACATAATGGGGACTTGCTATTTAAGAAGAGGCGGAATAGCTTGTGTCGTTATTCACAAACATCAACACTAACCAGAAGAGAAGCAAGGAGTAGAGCCAAGTTGCAGTCGGCCACATAGTATGACAGATCACGCACTATATATGTACACGAAGTACCACATATGATTAGGCGGCATCAGAATTTGCGCCAGTGATCTTGGACAAGACAATGGCATAAACAAACTCCATGGCACCACTCGATTATCTTACATGCTTCCAACCTTCATGATGAGAGCATGGGAGATTTAATTTGCTGTTATGTGCCACGAAGTTCACTCTAAGTCCGCTAGACTATCAGTTATGGATGTGCTTAGGGTCACTTCCATGAATTTGAGTCCTCGACACTAGATAGTATTTTCATTCTCTGGTCTCCTCCTTTTCCTATGTAATTTATTTGGACGAGAACATGGGAAAAGGAATTATTTTCATCCTTTGGACTATAGGATCAGGCAAATATCATATGATAAAAGTTCTCATACAAGTTAATTATATTCTTCAACTTGTAGCTTAAGAAACAAAAAAGATTGTATCGATGAGCCAAAAATTTAAGCAAGTTTGGTTTAAACTTGGCATGGTATCTCTGCACTTATTTTCTTTGGAGATTTTTTCCGTCTTCTATGAAAATATAAGGGAGTCTAAACTCTATGGTGTTTATATATAGAGCTAACATTCAAATTCAAATGGAAAACGGTTGATGATCAAACAATTGTGGACATCGGCTGCAGTCTGCTAGGCCCCACTACTCCTATGTCGCGGGTGCGCTTTTTTTTTTTGCGATAAAAGCAGCTGATATTAATTCGGACACATTACAGAAAGGCCCTCAGAAAGTACAGAAAAACAACCCAGCCCAACTGCAACAGGACGACGCCGGCGACGACACAGCGCTGTCGGTGGCGCGCCGCCGCACATGCTCCTCAAGACGCCTTGGATCAGGAGCAACCCCAAGCCAGCGGGAAGTCGCCGAACACCGATCCCGAAGGATCTACACCGGCGGCCGCCAACATCGTCACGCCGAACACCATCAGCAGCTTCCAGAAGATCTTCACTAGCCAGATCCGCCGTCCCGCGGAAACCGGCGATGGGGAAGACGAGCCCAGCAGCTCCGCAGACCCGCAGGCTCGCCGGAGGCAGCAGATCGACGCCAGAACTCCTCGGAGCGCCGCCGTCGAGGGAAGAGTCCACCACCTGCAAAAACACTCTGGCCACGCCGCCTCCACCTCGACGCCGCCGGCTGGATACCATACGCCACCCTGCACTATATACACGGTGCGAATCGGTGTTTCCCCGTCCTCCCGCCGCCGGAGCGGCCGGCGGAGGCCGAGGAAACCGCCGATTCGGCGCCGGCGAGGTGGAGAGCCTACGGTCGCTCACAAATCGCCTTTCACTGTGGACGGGGAAAGGAGACGGTCCAAGGTCTGCGGGTGCGCATATTAATTGAGAACCGATCACTCGAACCGAAAGACCGAGACCGAACCCATTAAACCAAAATCGAGAATTTGTATGCCTAATTTGGTCAGTAAATCTAGAAAACAAAATTAAAATTGGAAATTTTGGTTTTAACCCTTGGATAGCCTAAATTACGTAAAAGGCCAAACCTAGCATTAGTCATGGCCAAGCTACTAGCTCACTAAGGCACGATGTAGCCTTGTCTCTTAATGCCACCTACAATGGGGAGTTTATGCATACGCGCTAGAGATTAAGTCGAGATTATTTTTAGTTTGTTTCAAACCGTTTCTCAAACGTCGATGCATCAGTACCAGGTTAGCACCTAAACTATAGGTGAAAAATATACTAACTGTATTGTCACCGCTTCTCTGCATAAAGTAACTAGGTACCTGAGCGCTCAAGTAAGGGCCTAATGTTGTACATGGCCTAAGGGCATCTCCAGCGGCGCGACGCAAATGGTCGCTGAGCATTTTTGGGGCTTCCTATTTGTTGTTTCAAAACTTCATATTTGATGCAAACGCGGAAATGCGTCGCGCCGCTGGAGCCACCCCAGGGTGCAAACGGACGCGCGGACAAAAACGGTCTGCTCGCGTCCGCCGCACGACGCAAACGGACATTTCGGACGTCCGAAATGCGTCGCGCCGCTGGAGATGCCCTAAGAACGCAACCACGCACGCGATCTCACGATCTCCGTGACCACCCGTCCGCAATCCGCTCTCCGTCTCTTCCAAATCCAAGTCTCTGTATTCCTACTCGCTAGTCGATCGTGCGCCACCATGGCTACTCTCGGGCAACTATTGGATATGTTGTTTGTATACTTCATGGGGTACCATCGACAGTGTCTAGATCCGGTAAACCTAGGTGGCCCATAGACGATGATGTTGGCGTATGGCCCATCGGGCGGCCTAGTTGCTGTAGATCAAGATGGATGAAGTCCAGCCCAGGAACGAGGAGCCGGATCCACCGACCAACTCTGGAAGTCAGATCCGGCCTGGCCCATCAGGGGTAGCCGGATCCAGTACGGCGTATAACGGAAGGCGGATCCTTGACGTGCATGGCAATGTAATATTCAGTAGTTAGGCGACTTGTATTCCGGCTAGGACTCTCCGTGTAAACCCTAGATCCTGGCGTCTTTATAAGCCGGATCCCGGGAGCCCTAGAGGGACAACCACAACTCATTGTAACAGCGCGAAAGCGCCCAGATAATTACAGACAAACAGCAGTATCGTGCTGGTGTTCCGAAGCTGGGTAAATCGCCGTCCCGAGGACTCTCTGCTCGATGGCCCATACTTCTTCTCCCCCTTGGGAGGATCCCTTCTCCGAGGTACCGTCGAATATGCAACTGCAGGATGCCTCCTAGGAGACCCTTCTCCCTTCGAGGCTTATCACTCTCCTCTAGATCCTATCCATCCTCCCCAATTCGATGCTCGCGAGTCACACCATCTCTATCTCAAGACTACTTCGACCAAATGACATGTGACTAGTACTGCGGAGTCCGCCTGGTAGGTTCGAGGAGATGGCAAATGGTGGGGTAGCTCATTTCCCTTCAGAAATCTTATCCTAGTTAAACAAATTGAACAAAGCACAAACCAGCTAAACCATAAAACTATGTGTGCTCAACCCTAGCCACCAAAGTCTCCTGCAATGACATCGACTCTCTCTGAAATCCATTTTCTAGTGCGGTGGTACTCAGCATCGGTTCTCCTCGGTTAATACCAAGGACCGAGCGGATTTTTTGTGATCGAAATTCTCGGTTAGTCGATTTTCAGAGGACCGACATCATTTTTTCAAAACCGAACAGTAAAACACGAAAAAGAGTGTGGCGTTTTGGAGGCCGAGCTACATGTATCTCTTTATTTTCAAAAAGTTAAAATTCGTATTTCAAAGTTCCAGAAAAATTTAAAACCAGATTATAGAGGTAGCCAATGATGTGTGCTAAACGGTGTAAAATATTAATGCAAACTAATTTGTATTTTAGGCTACACGAAAGTGATAAAAATGTGACAACTTTTATACTCTGTTTATTATAGAATTTATCAGAATTTATTATTTTGTGTAGCCTAGAATATGAAGTAGTTTATACTGATATTTTACACCATAGTAATATACTATATCATTGGCTCTCTTTAGAATTTTGTTCCGAGTTTGTTTGTAAAACTTTGAATACCCGATCGGTTTGGTTAAACCCAATGCCCAGGCCTTGATCGCGTTCCGGCACGAACCGAGTCGTAACCTGGTCGGTGTGGTCGCCTCCCGCAGGCCGCAGCGGAGCCCGACCCGATCTGTCCATCCAAGGCCGCTTCTTTTTTTCCTCCCTTCCGCCGGCCGGAGCGGAGCTCGATCCACCTGCGCTGACCGGCAGCGCGCTCCCGATCCGCCTCCCCTGCGCCCAGCATGTACCAGTGGCGCAAGTTCGAGTTTTTCGAGGAGAAGGCGGCCGGGCGCGGCGGGGGAGGCGGCGCTCCGTCCGTGCCAGCCGAGATCGCGGGCCGAGTCACCTGCTGCTCGGGCGGCCGCGGCCGCGTCGCGGTAGGCTGCGACGACGGCACCGTCGGCATCCTCGATCGCGGGTTCCGCCTCTCCTACGGGTTCCAGGCCTACGCATCATCCGTCCTCTTCCTCCAGCAGCTCAAGGTACGTACGTACATACATACATACAGGAGGAAACGCATCTGGAACCGTGCAATTCCTCCATAGATTTGTTGTTAGTGTTGCCTACAGCTTGATCCTGTATAATGAGGGGACAGAAAACAATTACAAACTTTTTCTTCGACTGCTAATTATGGTTATTCGGGCACATAGTTCGTCAATCCAGAGGAAATAATAAGCCTTGCTCTGTCGCTCTTAACAATGCTGGACATCATTATAAGGTTTCGGCAACAAACTTGCTTTAGCGGCTGTTTTGTCAAGGCTACAGAATCTAGATCACATACCTTGTTTATTCTTGGAAGTACTAGTTCGTTTCAGTCGGGTTGCCAACAGCTGATAGTATTCTGATTGTTTGCAATTTCCTTACCGAGGAAATAGTGTTGGCATTTTGTCACCAATTTCTTGCATGTACCAAGTACCCTTTACTGTTCCTAATATGCCTCATCTCTACATAGTTTGTAAAAGGGATATTTACAACTTAATGTCTTTGTATGGTCAGCAAAGGAATGTCCTTGTCACGGTTGGAGATGATGATCAAGCATCTTCCCAGTCATCGGCAATCTGCCTAAAAGTTTTCGACCTTGATAAAGTGCAAGAAGAGGGTTCAAGTTCTACAACTCCTTTCTGTGTTCAGATATTGCGCATCTTCACTAATCAGTTTCCTCAGGCAAAGGTAAAAAATTTCGGTCACTGCTCTTGCAGGTCACGTTCAATGCTCTTCTGCTCAAAATATACTTCATACTATAACATCCTATTCAACTTTGCTTATTTATTCACCTCTGCAGATTACATCATTTTTGGTTCTAGAAGAAGCCCCTCCCATTCTTTTGATCGCCATCGGATTGGACAATGGTTCCATTTACTGCATCAAAGGTGACATTGCGCGCGAGCGTATCACACGCTTTCCGCTGCAAGTCGAGGCTGTTTCAGGTGGCACAAGTTCACCTATTACTGGTCTGGGCTTTCGAGTTGAGGGGCAGGCACATCAGCTATTTGCCGTAACTCCTAGTGCCATAACCTTATTCAGCTTGCACCATCAACCACCAAGGAGGCAAACACTTGATCAGATTGGTTGTGAGATCAATGCTGTAGCAATGAGTGACCGCATGGTTAGTATGGCATCTTTTGTTTTTTGTGCTTGTTCATCTGTTGGTTTTTAAATCACAAAAATATACAGACTTAGTTCGTTAGTCTGCTTGTAATCATGTGGCTTTAGGGTCTGTACTTGCCCCATTTTAGTTTGCAACTAGACAGCAGTGTACCCGAAATAGCATGTCATGTTTTGTTAGCCTATCTGTGAGATTTGAAATAGGCCCTTTGATGCAGCATATTTGTTCTGCAAGGGCACAGCCTCTACGTCGCTAGTATGGTATTGAAAATACTCTACAACGTATCCACCTTGATCACTGAAGCTAACTAAGCCAACATAACAATGTGTGCTACAAAATCTAGGAAAATTTAGCTGTTTTTTTAAAGTCTGCAGCCTGGTCAATTTACTACATTACCTTTGCAGGATCTGATTGTTGGTAGACCCGAAGCAGTGTATTTTTATGAAGTTGATGGGAGAGGTCCTTGTTGGGCTTTTGATGGTTCAAAGAAGTTTGTAGGTTGGTTTCGGGGATATTTACTCTGTATTATTGAAGATCAGAGAAGCCGGAAGAATACCCTTAATGTTTATGATCTTAAGAATCGGTTAATTGCGCATAGCATGCCTGTGGGGGATGTTTCACATTTGGTCACGGAGTGGGGCTATATTATTCTCATAATGAGCGATAAAAGGATACTTTGCATTGGAGAGAAAGACATGGAAAGTAAGCTTGACATGCTGTTCAAGAAAAATCTTTATACAGTTGCAATCAATCTTGTACAGAGTCAGCAGGCTGATCCTGCTTCAACTGCTGAGGTTCTACGGAAGTATGGTGACCATCTGTATGGAAAACAAGAATATGATGAGGCCATGTCTCAATATATCCTCACCATTGGTCATCTTGAACCGTCATATGTTATACAGAAGTTTCTTGATGCAAAGCGCATCTACAACCTGACAAATTATCTAGAGAAGTTACATGATAGAGGATTAGCATCCAAAGACCACACCACCCTTCTGTTGAACTGCTATACCAAACAGAAAGATGTTGAGAAGCTGAACCATTTTATCAAAGATGAAGATGGGGTAGGGGAAATCAAGTTTGATGTGGAAACTGCCATAAGAGTATGTCGTGCAGCGGGATATCATGAACACGCTATGTTTGTGGCCAAAAAGGCTGGGAGGCATGAACTGTATTTGAAGATTTTACTTGAGGATCTTGCTAGATATAATGAGGCGCTGCAGTATATATCCAGCCTAGAGGCAAATCAAGCAGGTCTTACTGTAAAAGAATATGGAAAAATTCTTGTGGATCATAGACCTGCTCAAACAGTTGAAATACTGTTGAAACTTTGTACCGATGGTGGAGATCCTACAACAAGGAGAGGTTCAAATAGCATGCGTTTGCTTATGATACCCTCGCCAATGGACTTTGTAAACATATTCGTGCACAGCCCACAATACCTCATGGAATTTCTAGAAAACTATATCAAAGCCGTGAAAGACTCGCCTGCTCAAACAGAAATTCATAACACCCTTCTCGAGCTGTATATATCAAAAGATTTAAGCTTCCCATCTATGTCACTGGAAAATGGCTTGGAGGATCACAACAGTAAAGACAGAAAAGGTAAAGATACTGCAAACGGCTATAAATCAGGCACAAGGGAGAAAGCAAAACTTGGAAAAGAAGATGCTAAAATGGCAAAGGATATTGTTGATAGACAAAGGAAAGGGCTTGCATTGCTCAAGTCTGCCTGGACATCTGAGATGGAAGAACCTTTGTATTCTATTGATCTCGCTCTTATTATTTGTAATGCAAATTCATTCAAAGATGGTTTGTTGTTTCTATATGAGAAGCTAAAACTCTACAGAGAGGTTATCAGTTGCTACAAGCAAGCGCATGATCATGAAGGTTTAATTGCATGCTGTAAGAAGCTAGGAGACTCATCTCAAGGAGGGGATCCATCTCTCTGGGGTGATCTGCTGAAGTATTTTGGGGAGCTTGGGGAAGATTGCTCCAAGGAGGTTAAAGAGGTCTTGACCTACATTGAGAAGGGGGATATTTTGCCTCCTATTGTTGTACTACAGACACTGTCGAAAAACCCTTGTTTGAGTCTCTCAGTTGTGAAGGATTACATTGCTCGCAAACTTGAGCAAGAATCAAAGCTAATTGAAGATGATAGAAAATCTATTGACAAGTACCAGGTTAGTAATTCGATTTTGATACTTTTGCAGCATTTCATTCTGTGTTGCTATTCTCAACGCCTTTACAAGTTTTAGGCAAATGTATTAGTATAGCTTGGTTTGGTGCAAATCTATGACCCTGGAAAGCAATCCTCTATACGCTGTTCGATGTAATGCAAAATAGGTTCGAGTTAGAGAACTATTAGGGAATTTGTTCTTCGTCTATTTGTGCTAACAAGTTTGTTGGAACTTTATTCAGACTAGTAAAGTTGCATGCGCTGCAAGCACGTCTCGATTAACATAATCATGAACGTGCAAATGCATATATTGACTAATGCAAAATTCATGTTATTGGGGATATTAAAACTCCCCCTTACTCAAATTTTAAAGCTAATATTACTCTTTACACATGATAGCAAATATCTGTAGTGCATTACAGAAGCATGTCAACAAATGTAATCACTCCACTAAAGAAATCACATAACAACAATCAACTAAATATGTGGGTTTAGATTTTCAATAAATAAAGAACTGGACAGAGAAGCATGAATACAATCACACGTGAAGTATTGAGCCCATATATGATGAGCCTGCAGGTGAATAAGCAACTAAAAGTTACAAGGTGTCTCCAGATCTTCGTCATATCTATTGTCACCAGCCAGGACTTATTGCGCTCCTCTTGCTTTACCTTTCGAGCAGTGAACACGATTGCTGTGCACGGTGATAGCGTTGTCCAGGAACTGAGGCACTCGCGAACCAGCATGCATCCTAAAAGCTTGACACAAATAGGGTAGTCCTGCTTGGCGACCTCACGCAATGACCTTGTTGTTAGTATCATTAGCCGGCTGCCAGCTCCAGCAACATGAAGACGGCAGCGACTGCAATTTGAAGAGTGATTTTTTTTTTTAAAAAAGTAGTGCTAATAATCAATGAGCACAGGACATTGCAAATAGTATTTAACATGGCCAATAAAATGCTAAATAATACATATCAAAAGGCAAATCATTATCCCCTTCTAGATATGAAGACAATAAATCAGCAAATTTATAAAATCAAAGATGCAGGTTATCATAAAGTCATTCTTTGTTCCGAAATAGAAAGCTTAAGCACAGCGGATATAGATAGGCACAACTTGGAGAAAAAAACACTTGACATGACTTCAGAGCTTCAGATTTCTCTTTTTTTTAGGTGACCACGTATCTATTTTACTCTAGTATCAAACCAGAAAACATGCTTAAACATCTTAACCACGGTTTGTAAAACAAATTGTTGCAAGCATATTGTCGAGTGTAATCAAAACGCAAAGTAGCTGCTGAAACATATGAGACCTTTGGGCATACCTACTTCAACCACTATGTTGTTTGTGTGCAATAGTTTCCGGATTGGCGGCCCCATCAGCGGATGTGTTCAGTAGGTCTGTATTGCAAATTAGGAGAGAAACCTTTGTAATATTCGGTAAACCCATTGTGAGTATGCTACTCCGTCCGTTCTTATATATAAGGCCACAATGCATTCTGAGGTAGAATAACAATTTGACCAACATAACATGAGTTATATGTCACCATAAGCATATCATTGGATTCATATTTGAAAGATTTTTCCAATGATATGTTTTTGATGTTATATAACTTATTTTTTATCAATTAAATTGTTAGTCAAAGTTTTGGCACGGAATACTTAGTGGCCTTATATATAAAAACGAAGGAAGTATTTAATATTTCAATCAAGATTGTCCTATAAAAGTTTGCTGCTAAAAGGAAGCACCTGAAAAATAGATACTACTGGAGCCCTTATAGCATAAAAGTAGACGTGCATGTGCAACACGTGTAGCAAAAAAAAAAAAAAACGATAACTTTTTATCCAACTACAAGATAACATTATTGAATGTTTGAAATTTCACACCCCTAATTTCTAGCTCATACACGTAACTTGAAATATTTTACATGGGACTTTAGGTAGCCAGATAATAATTGTAAAATATGTATACACATAATACACGCCTTTATCAGAAGGGAGGTATATCTCACAACAAAATACACCAATTATCTATCAAAGAGATTAAAGCATATGTTGTAGAGAACACAGTAAGGTTTGACAAGTAGGTAATGCGAAAACAATTGTGTTAATTCTAAACTTGATCTTTACATTGTGATTTCAAACATATTGAATACTTGAGCAAAGTCGGTTGTAACTGTTGTGACTCTGCAGGCAGAATAGGCACAAGCCTTGGATGCTAAACAAGGAGTCATCTCTCATCTGCACTAACCAACATAACGAGCTGTCCTTGTGCTAGTATGTTATTTTCATGTCAACATGAGATGCTAAATAAGAAATCATCCAAAAAAGTTTAATTTTTGTTATTCCGTGTAATAAGATGCAAAAACTAATTAAATAGTTTTCTGCTAAATAAATCTTGATTACATGCTGCATCATTTTACCATATAGGTGTTCTTACCAAGTGAAACACGACGGGTAGAGGATTATGGTAAATCCACATTAACATTGAGAGCTGCAGATTCCTTACAGTGCTCTTATTTCTTCTCATTAGATAGTATACCAGCCCTGTCCACTTCGTTTTTTTGGGTCCCACATTGATTCCTTCAGGTGGATGATCACCCCCCATATCAGCTGCATCTGGCACACAAGAGGAAATCCTCAACCCATAAATCTGTACAAGTTATAATTTTCTATAATTAAGTATGCACTCTAAATTTCTCCATCCCTGTCCTGTTAACTGGTTTGGCCAAACTGAGATTTGCACATTTGTATTCTTGAAATATATAGCAATTCGTATTACTTCAAATGAACTATAACTGAACCTTTACAGTGATTTGAAGACAATACACCTGGTCATGCAGAAATAAGAGTGATATTGATTCTTATAAAGTATTGTAATAAGAGTAAAAATTCTTGCACTAACTGAACATATTCGATGGAGAACATTGTGTATCAGAAATGACACAAAAAACGACAGGGATAAAGAAAATTCAGAGAGCATACTTAATCTTTTTTTCTACCAGTTTCGTGGAAACAAAAAAATAGTCTGTATTATAACAATCTGGTTGGCATTTCATATATCAATAGCAGATAATATTTTGTATCAATCTGGTTGCAGTCACATACAACATGGTAGGGAAAATTATTAGGTGACACTTCTGTTACAGAAAACAGTGAAAACTTGCACTAACACAAGCTAGTTGCCGACCGTTCTTTACACAATCCGCAATTATGCTTCTTCTCAACCTTTGCTCGGCAGTTCAGGTTGTCCTGTGATAAAAATATTAAAGTCGTATGGTTCAGTATTGTGGTGAAGAAAACACTTTACCATCCATGCTAATATTTTGTATCAATCTGACCGTTCTTTACCCCATCCGCAATTACTTTGTGCTTGTTCCAATGAGTGTCAACACCTACCGTACGTCATGTGTGATCCTGGTGCCTTGTCATATGCTCTTTGTAACCGAGTCATGATAACACCATGGCGGCGGTGGTGGTTGCATCCTCCAAGGACTACGGAGGCGGCTCTTTGCGGCGACGTGGTTCGGGCGGAAAAGGTGTGGCGACGCGTGACGTCTGAAGGTACGGTGAGGAGCGTCTGGAGGCGCGTACAGAGGCGGCAGACCGAGGTGGGAATGGAGGACTGCGGGGGAGGGGGGGTGCGGGGTAGTGGGTAGCGGACCTAGCGGTGAGCCGGTTACACATCCGGAGAGGGTGGATCTCAAGGGCGCTGGAGTTGGTCGCACCATCGCGGGGAGGACGTACGGCCGCGACGGCCATCGCCCTTTTTACTCTCGGGCGCAAGAGCTGAACAAATTCTTTTTTTTAGAGCGAAGCGGTTGAGTTAGCGACTAAGTGGGAACCGGTGCTTAACGCGTTGAGGTGCTCAACATTGGATGGTTTTGGATCATTGGATTCACGTGGATGAACGGTCCAGATCATTTGGATCTCCGGCTCTGTGTCTTTTTATATTAGTGGAGATGACTTATTGTTGATACACTGAATTTTTGTAGTTGTAGTAGCATAGCATGCAGCAGCTCTCATATGCAGTTTGGTTGATGAAGTTTGTACAGATATACCTACAACCAACAGTTCAATAGAAATCAAAGTTTCTGGTGCTAAGAGAAAGACGTGTAGCAAACCATTTAGTCCTAGTTTACTGACCATTCAACAATTGACTTTTGCATATCATGCCCCATGAATCTTCATACCACTTTGGAAATTATAGTATTTTGAATTAAACATAATTATCGTGCACACAACATAATCGGAGAGGTTAACAAAAGAACCATGTTTGTCTTCAGTTTGGGAGTGAACCATGCAAGGAACTTCACTTCCATGCTAGCAATGAAAATTTTGAAGCTGGAGTTATCAAAGTTTGGCCTTTCATGTTACAGACATCTCGAACAGAATCACATGCTTTTTATCATGCTGGTAGTCGAGTATCATATTTGGTGATCACAGTAACTTCTTCAAGTAAGCTTATGATTTACTTTTTGCTTATACAGGAAGAGACAGAATTGATGAGAAGGGAGACAGAAGACCTCAAGACAAATGCCAAGGTTTTTCAGCTAAGCAAGTGTACGGCGTGCACCTTCACCCTTGATCTTCCTGCTGTCCATTTCATGTGCATGCACTCATTCCATCTTCGCTGCCTGGGGGACAACGAGAAAGAATGCCCGGAATGTGCTGCTGAATATAGATCAGTTATGGAGGCAAAGCAGAAGCTAGAACTAAATGCCAGGGATCACGACCTATTTTTCAGGCAGCTGAGGGGTTCAAAGGATGGCTTTTCTGTGGTAGCAGACTATTTTAGCAAGGGCGTAGTCAGCAAAACAACCATTCCACCTGAAAATGCCTCATAGGGAAGAGTTACTGCCACTGTTTTGTGTTGTACAGCATATATATCTTATTTGTTCCCATTTGAGTGTTCTTACAGTCTCCGTCAATCATAGCATGCCCCACGGCGTTGTCTGTGATACTGAGCCTCCCTTATGTACTCAGTTGTGCTCTTGCCTTTTGATCCATGCTCTGAATTTTGTTGTACAATGGCATTGTAAATACTTGTTCCAGCCGCCCTTTTTTGCTGTGTGCTGGAAAAAGGTTGCCCGACTGAGAAACTTCCAGCAGTCGACTTTGGTTAATTGATTTGTGCCCTTATATTGGACATAAAATTTTCTTACGAAACACAATTTTTAAGTGCTATAGCATTATCTATTTGTACTCGGTAGTACAATATTTTGTGACCTTTCGCTAAACTAGAAGAAACCACAGCTTCCTTCTCGTGTATTTGTCTCATAGTTAACCATCCTTATTTGCGCTAACAAAATGTTCTCCGGTACAGACTGTAGTCAGATACAATTTTAGCTCTCTCCTAATACTGCAGGTTCAAGTGCTGTGGTATTATGCGCAAGATAAAATAATTTTGTTGAGCATATACATTTGGTTCTTATTCCGCTAGGATTATTGAGGATAACTGTGCCTTTTTTAGTTTCTGGTACCATTTGTGGATTTGCCTTTCATTTGACATAATTACCATGCGAAATCTGGGCACTCATTTGAATGTGGTGTCTCAAAGCTGATTCCTTGCATGATTCATCTGAACCACCTGCAAGCTTCTCAACTACTGCTGGCCCCAGAGAACGTGGAGATGTTGCACGGGAATGGATACATTGCATCCACGGAAATAAGTGCTACAGAACGCGACAGGGGGAATGGTAGAGATCTATCATCTACGATCATGCATGTGTATATGTGGTAGTAGGTGGCGTGTCCAATTATATGCGTACACAGGATCACCAGCGGGGACGTTCAAGCTTTACATTAGACCGTAGCATGGGTTTAAAAAGAGTTTTCCACTAAGCTAGAGCATCTCTAATAGATGATATATAATAGAAGAGGTGATGTAAAACCTAACTTGTACATCACATGAGTTCAAAAAATCTTCTCTAACAGGTGTTGTAATTTTTTTAGGGTAGCCCTAAATTTTTGATCTAGGTGATGTAAAACAAATCCTAGTGGCAAACCGCCACGATAAAGTTTCCCGCCCCCGCACAACTCCCTGCCCCGTGATCGGACCGCCATGGACGAGGCCGACGTAGCCCGCGCCACCCTCGCTACACCTCCGGTCACCGATTCCACCTGCCTGACGGTCCCCGCAGCTACCGCCACGCCCGAGCTGTCCAACGATACATGTGCACAACGTGTAGGATGAGATGACTCAAGGGTAAGAAAACTTGCCACCGGCCCCCCTTTTGTTAATTTTTTTTATTTTGTTAGCCATGCTTGACATGCGCAATGTTGATTGATTGTGTTTGTTCCACATATGTGATCTCTGTAGTGTTGGTGATGATGCATTTTTGCACACTATGAATGTCTCATCACAATTTGATACTCCGCAAGAGTATGAGGTAGAGAACCAAGAGGGCATGCTTGCTAGATAAGAAGGCTTTTCGTCGGCCGGCGGCAAGGCAAACTACACCGAGGCCAAATACATTTTGATTTGCACCGCTTGGAGAAGATCGGCCTAGACCCGACCGTCGGCGCCGAGCAACCCAAGGATGCCTATTGGAGGAGGATGAAGGAGTTCTTCCATGCTCCCGAGAAGACAAGGGGATGCTTCTATTCGTCATCGATGGGAATCAATTTCCATGGAATGCCAAAAGTGGTTGTCGTTGCCTATTCGACGGTACCTCGGAGGAGGGATCCTCACGAGGGGGAAAAGAAGTAGGGGCCATAGGGCGGAGTGCACACGAGACGGTGGTACGCGAGTTACCCAGCTTCGGAACACCTGCACGATGACAGGGCCTACTGCTGCTTATCTGGAATTATCTGGGCGCTTTCGCGTTGTTACAATGAGTTGTGGTTGTGCCTCTAGGGCTCCCGGGATCCGGCTTATAAAGGCGCACGGATCTAGGGTTTACATGGAGAGTCCTAGCCGGAATACAAGTTACCTAACTACGGTACAATATCATGCCGTGTACGTCAAGGATCCGCCTTCCTTCTAGGCCCTGCTGGATCCGGTTACTTTATGGGCCTCCACGGATCCGGCCTCCTTCGTAGGTCGGTTAAGATCCGGCTCCTCGTTCCTGGGCTGGACTTCATCCTTCACGATCAACAGCAACTGGGCCGCCCGATGGGCCACATGCCACCATCACCGTCGGTGGGCCACCCGGGCTTGCCGGATCCAGGCCATGTCGTTGATATACCCATAAAGTATACCCACAACAGTAGCCCCCGAAGTTCTCCGAGATTCATCATTCTTCCGACTTCATTCAGCTCGGAAACGAAGAGAATCTTGAAGAGCTTCAAAACTTCTTACTTGATTCCGGGTTCATTCATTCGGAAATCTTTCGTCTTCAGATTAGGTATCGCAACGGAGACTCCGCTTTTCCCGCGCACAACTTCCTTTTTTCCCGCGCTAAATTTTCGCAGATGCAAATCTTTAGCCGGAAATCTCGGGAGTGCATGGTTAAGTTACCTCCACGTCGTTTTACAGCACTTGACCTAAGACACGTGTCATCCATCCAACGGCGCGACCGTTCCGTTTCCACCGTTGGATCCGAATCCCGAATCTCCGCGCGTGGCCTATATATAACCCTCGCCCGCGGTAATTTCTCATTCT
Source organism: Lolium perenne (assembly GCF_019359855.2). Lineage (NCBI taxonomy): Eukaryota > Viridiplantae > Streptophyta > Magnoliopsida > Poales > Poaceae > Lolium > Lolium perenne. The sequence continues at coordinate 198,548,776 of NC_067245.2, forward strand.
TTCACCTTCTCACCCACGTCGTCTTCTTCCTCGCGCCGCGCCGCCCGACAGATCTCATCTCCGGCGAACTTTGCCACGGTGAGCTTCACGCGCCGCCGGCTCAAGCCTCTCCTCGCGCCAAGATTCCCTCTGTTGAACGGGAAATCCTTCCCGCCGCCGATTTGTGGTCACGCGAAGCGATTCCCTGCAAGTCCAGCGACCTCGACTCCACCGGAGCTCCGTCGAGCCACCGCGCCATTAACGGTACGTGCGCCGGCCTCGTAGAAGATAAACTTAGTGTAGATCCGGATACTCAACTTAGCTCACATGGGTGCAGCCAGAAGCATGCCTCACGGTTCTCCTCACTGCACTGGTAGTTCTCCGAGTAGTCCGGATCCCAGTGCCGTGGAACCAATTTGCCCGGATCCCATTGCGTATCTACCACCATATGTTTCCGACGTTAGGCTTGCTCAACCGTTCTCCGCCTCTTCCAGTACTTTACTAGGCCGGATCCCAACAGCCCAAGAGCTCGAAGAGGAGCTACAAGGCCAAGCTAGAATGGCAGCCAAGGTACAAGAGGTGGAAAACAAGAAAGCTTCCAAGGCCCGGAGCCGTGAAGGGGTGCGGGGTCAATGGTGGCCCTGCGAGACAACTGACGCGGAGCTCCGGGAGCTTCAAAACGAAGGCATGATCTCCGAGCACTGGAGTTTCACGCGCGACTCCGACGTTCCCAAACCTGACGCGGATGAACGCGTTATGACAAAGGCGTGGGTCGAACGCGGATTATCACTCCCTTGCTCGGAGTTCTACCTCTCCGTCCTCGACACGTACGGGCTCCAGCCCCACAACATCTGCCCCAACTCCTACCTCCTGCTCTCGAACTTCGCAACTCTTTGCGAGGGGCATCTCGGAATCTGACCCGACATCAAATTATGGCAATTCTTTTTCCGAGTGAAGAAAGAGACGAAGGACAAGGCCATGCTAAACTGCGGAAGTATGACGTTCATGCTCCGCTCTGGTCGGATGTATCCTCCTCACGACTCCCACGAATCCGTCCGGTACTGGAACGCCGGATGGTTTTATGTGAAGAACGCGTCAGTTCCGAGCATCCACGATGGACTCCCGCCCTTCAGCAACACGCCTCCGGAAGAATTGGCGAGCTGGAGCTTCATCCCCACGCTTGCCCAAACACCCATACTGGAGAAGGCTGCGCGGAGGATTTCCTGGTTAGTTCATGATGGACTAACCGGAGCCCAGCTCACCCTCAGCTGGTTTACCCGGAGGATCCAACCCCTGCGCTACAACGCACGCCTGATGTGCGCTTACACTAGAGCGGATGATCTCCTCCGAGTCACTTGCCACGATCTTCCGGCCGACTCCCTCAAGAGAAGGTTCAAGACGTTGGTGAAAATTCCTAGGGGCCAACAGGTCCCGGAATTGATTAAGGATATCAGCACACACGACAAATGTCCTCCGGTAAGCACTTAATCCTTCGCATGCCTTTATCTTCTCACAATTTTCTAAGTGTTTAACTTGTTCTGCTCACCCTTTTCACAGCTTGACTCTCTGGCGGAGGAAAACCTACGCGCCATACTCCGAGTTCCCGTTAGCGGTGACTCGGTGGAAGAGGATCCGGAAGACCCTGAGGAGGAAGAAGAACGAGTGCCCCGAAAGGCTGCTCCTCGACCTACAAAGCGTTCCCGCGCCAAAGTCTCTGGCTCCGACGCCGGAGGCAGCGGCGAGGCTTCCGCCAAGAAACCCAGGGCGACCAAACCACCTCCGCTTGATTCTAGGAAGGCGGAGCGCCAGCACCTGAAGATGCTTTCGACAGCAGGGAAGCCCTCACATCCCAACATTCTGGGCGCAGCGTAAGCTTCCGAGTAACATGCGTTGTTTATCTTGGTAAGCTGTGTTATGTATACTTTTCTTTTACTTGCTCACAGGAATCCGAACCCTACCACCGCGCGGACCAATGTTCAGGAGCATATCACTAAGTATATGCAGAAGAAATCTCCCGCCGTTGGTCCCTTGACGCCAGCTCCGCCGAGCGCTCCACAAGCCCCCCTGCAACCTTCTCCTCCTCCCGCGGACCAGTCTCCAATTCCTGCCGCACCCACTCCACCGGAAGTAATTCCGGTTAGCAGCGACAAAGCGAGCGGAGATGGTTCCGGCGGCAAAGGTCCCATCAACGACGAAACCGAAGGACGAAACCAGGGGGAGGCAGAAGTTAATTCCTCCGGCAAAGCTGAAGCCACCACAGGTGATATGGTCGTTTTCCCCAAAAACTTTGGAGATCCGGCTGATCTTACTTCCACCCCGAAAGCCTATGCCACGAAGTTTTTTAACAAACTAACGGAGGCAGAGAAGTGGGAGCTGGAGCAAGATTTGCTCAATGCTATGCTGAACAATGCCTGGGACAAACCGGACGTTGAAACGTCGGAGATTCAGGACGTCAAGAAAAACATTGGCGAATTCTTCGACAAGCTTGTTTGCAAGCAAAAGGTAACTCCCCAGTAGCCCCCAAGTATTTAGGCGGAAACTTTATCAGTTAGCGTCTGAATACTTTTAGAGAACTCAATCTGAAAGGAAAGTTTTAAATGTCGTGGTAGCCCCCAAGCATGATGGCGGAAAAAATTTCCAGCGACAATGCTTTAGAAAGACTTAAACCATGATGGCGGAACTCACTCCATTTCTGACTGTGTTTGCAGGAACAAAAAGCTCTGCATTACGAGTTGCACAAAAACATTGCGCTGCAGCGTCGTGTGACCATCAGCCAGGCGGAGAAAATCCAGCACTTTCAGGCGGAGAATGCGGATCTGAAGAGACAACTTTCAGAAGCTCAAGGTTGGTTTCCGATTATCTGACGGCTGTGGATTATGTTCCGCATTTTCCGACCTTGATGCTTTATATAACTATGAGCAGGTGCCTCCTCTTCTCTTGCTGCAGCTTCCTCCGAGTTGGAAACTCTACGTGCTTCACAGAAGAATCTTGAAGCAAAACTCGCAGAGGCAGAATAGAAAATTTCTGAGAAGAACTCGGAGCTTGCTCGGAAAACTGGTGAGTTTGAGCTGAAAAGACAAACTGACAGCGACACCATCCAGAAGCAGCAAAGAGAAATTGGAGGTCTTCGCAAGTATATGGAAACAGCAGAGAGCTGCTGGGACCTGCTCAACTCCGACGTCATGGGTACGTCCTCGAAACTTATACGACAGCATATGTGTAACTTGTTGCATTTAACAAAATTTGCATCGTCCAGATCCACTCGGATATGACGAGGAACGTCGGAGCCAGTTCCCGCGCGATGACCTGCTTCAGCTGGCCGGAGAAGACTGCAAGGATCTCATCTCCGCCTCCAGGAAAATCTGTCACAACCTCAACATCAAGAAGAGCCGAACCTGCGATGTGCGCAAACTCATCAAGAGGATGGATTTGCTTCCGGAGCTGGTTGTGGACCTGCAATCCTCTTCAGCACGGGGTGCAGCTGCCATGTCCTTGGCTATGTGCTTAGCGCATAATCCGAGTTTAAACCTGGACCGGGTGACTTCTGGCGTTCCTCCGGAATGTGATGTCAATGCGCTGCTTGACGCGGTTAGCGGCTATGATACACGCATTGCTCGGAGGATCCGCCATGATGAATTTTATGAGAAGGTGGTTCTTCCTGCTGACGAACCTCTCGAAGCTGAGCTTTTGGAGGATCACGAAGCGGAAAACAGACCCGCCCAATCCGGAAGCCAGTATACGTGGACAAGCTCAAAGAACCAAGGTGGCGCTGCTTCTCCGACTGCAGCTGGAGCGGAAGAAGATGAAGATGTCTCTTTGTTATCACCCGAATTTGACCGAGTCAGAGGTGGGCCGCGATCAAGATGGATTTAAAGAATATACATGGAAGAAATACGTGAATCGGCCTGTTATGCAAAGTTTGGGCTAGTTGGCCCGTGTATCTGTAATATAGTAGGATACGTGTCGGTTAGTTAGAGTTTGTCTCGTGCACGGTGGGGATTATTCCAACGTTAGAAAGTCCCCTGGACTATAAATATGTATCTAGGGTTTATGAAATAAACAACAACCAACATTCACCACAAATCAATCTAGGCGCATCGCCAACTCCTTCGTCTCGAGGGTTTCTTCCGGTAAGCATCATGCTGCCTAGATCGCATCTTGCGATCTAGGCAGTATAAGCTTATTTGTTGTTCATGCGTTGCTCGTACTGAAGCCTTTTTTATGGCGAGCAACGTAGTTATCTTAGATGTGTTAGGGTTAGCATTGTTCTTCGTATCATATGCTGTCGTAGTGCAACCCTTATACATCTAGCCGCCCTTACACCTATCTTAGGTGTAGGGGCGGCACCCCGCTTGATCATTATTTAGTAGATCCGATCCGTTACGGTTGCTCCTTGTTCTTCAAGGATTAGTTTAATATCTGCAATAGTTAGGCCTTACAAAGGGTTGGAGGATCCAGCGACGCGTAGGGTGAAGTCTGCTAGCCCTAGACAGGATGTTCCGGGGATCAACCTCGTGTTGCTTTTTAGGCCTTGTCTAGGATCGGCTTACGATCACCGTGCGTGACCGCGAGGCCCAATCGTGAGTAGGATGATCCGATTATGCGGTGAAAACCCTAAATCGTCGTAGATCGTTTTAGCTTTATCTTGATCAAGCAGGACCACCATATATTCGTACACCTCGTGCGAATCATGGGTGGATCGGCTCCTTGAGCCGATTCACAGGATAACCTGAGAGCCGATCGAGGCTCGTATTTAATGTTTACGTGTATGCCATGCAGGAAACTAAGCGAGGCATCTCCATCACCTTCCTGACCAGGTATAGGTCAGGTGGCACGCCCTTGCACCAGCATCGGACGTGCGTGCCGGAGGCTTTGCGGGCCGTCGCTCGGAGGGACCAGGGCCAGCCGCAGCCCTAAGTTGTTCCCGGCTCTACTGTGTTGCCCGTCGCTGCTCGCCGGTGGGTTTCTGACCGCAACACATTCTGGCACGTCCGGTGGGACCCCCAAATCGACAATCTTCGACATCAACCACATCGCCATCTACATCTGAGATGGCGGACGGCACCCCAGTCACGTACGAGGATCTGACCGACGAGCTCAAGAAGAAGTATGACGAGGTCAAAGCAATCCTCGAAGCCGACCTCATCGGCTCTTTTCACAGAACCCGTTCACATGGCATCAGGTGGAAAGGGTTCTCGCCTGACGGTGCGCTCGATGGAATAGACCTGTCCGCCCCGTCAGAAGAATGCACCAGGTCCCTGCGTCAGGAGATCAACTACATGGTGGCTCACTCGCTACACCGCCACTCTGAGAACCTGGTGAACACTTTGGAGCGTGTCGCTCTTCGGGTGATCCAGGAGATCATGAGGCACCAGTACTCTCCATCAGGACCAGCTCTCGGGACACATCAAGGAGAGATGCCACTCTAGTCCCGTCCACCGCTGCCATTTGCGTTGGCAGCACCAGAAGTGCTGAATTCACCGGCATTCGTCGTCTACAAGATCGGTGGTGACCCTAGTGACTGCCAGTTCTTGCATGAGGCGCCTAAGGAGATCCCTCACGGGTACATGTGCACATACGTGCCAGACTGCGGTAACTGGGCGCTCACAAACCAGGCCGCGACAGCAGGGACTTCTGGAAAAGCAGGAGGAACGTCAGCGACAGATCTTGAGAAGCAGACGTGGCTAGCTAAGTATGCCACTCCGACGAACCTCCCGAGCTCAGCTCCTGCAGTTGGCTCAGAGCTGGAAAAGCAAGCATGGCTGGCTAAGTACGCCACCCCGGCGAATCTTCAGAGTTCAACTCCTGCAGCCAGCACCGCGGATCAAATCAGTACCATACTGAGAGACCAGTTCGGCATGGTGCCGAAAAGGAGGACAATCGGCTATTCCAAGCCGTACCCCGACGAGTACGAATTGGTCCCGCTACCACCCAAATATCGGCTCCCTGACTTCTCTAAATTCAGTGGATCAGATGGTTCCAGCTCCATCGAGCATGTGAGCCGATATTTGGCACAGCTAGGAACGGCCTCAGCGTCGGATCCACTACGCGTGAGGTTCTTCGCACAGTCCCTCACGGGATCGGCTTTCGGGTGGTACACTTCGTTGCCACCGGACTCGATCCGGACTTGGAAGCAGTTGGAAGAGCAGTTCCACATGCAGTTTCACTCAGAAGCTTCCGAGGCCGGCATTGCCGATTTAGCTCAAATACGTCAGAAGCGTGGAGAAACCGTGGCAGAGTACGTCCAGCGCTTCAGAAATCTAAGGAACCGATGTTATTCGGCTCGTGTGACTAAAAAGAAGCAGTCGAGTTGGCAGTGGTGGGCCTTGCATCACCGATCAAGGACATGGCCTCCCAAGCAGACTACCCTTCACTGGCGCACATGGTTCAGAAACTGTCGGCATATGAACAGCACCACCCGGACTTGTACCAGGACAAATTCAAGCGTGCGGTAGTCCTGGTTGAGGCAGATGAAGACGAAGGTTCTGCGGGAGACCAAGAGGTAGCAGTGGCTGAATGGACTCGGGGGGCAACCCCCGTGTCCTGCAAATGGATTAAGCCACCAGGCCCGCCCAGAGGGTTTGATTTTGACGTGACCAAAACTGAGCAAATCTTCGACCTCCTACTCAAGGAGAAGCAGTTGAAGATACCCGAAGGCCTCAAAATCCCCACGGTACAGGAGCTGAACGGAAAGTCATACTGCAAATGGCATAACTCGCTCTCCCATGCCACCAACGACTGCAGGGTGTGGCGTCAGCAGATCCAAATGGCGATAGAACAAGGACGTCTGATTTTCAACCAGTACGCCATGAAGGTCGACACCCACCCCTTCCCCGCCGTTAACATGGTGGAGTGCACTTACCCTGAAGGTTGCCAGCCAGGATCTTCGTTCAGCGTCAACATGGTAGGACCTGGACACCACTCTGGCAAGGATGGAGACGAGGGCAGCTGCTCTCGTAGCAAGGACACAGAGGAGGCCGCTCCACGCGATCGGCTCCGTCACGATGGCAAGCGCTACGTCACAGAGGGAGAAGTGAAGAACATGAGATATCAGTGACCTCTCTCTGATCACCTCCTCAACAAGTATGTGAGTCAGTATGACCAACGCCGACGATCCAGCGATGATGATGAAAGAGATCGTCTGGCTAGAGAAGCCAGAAGACATCGTCGGCATGATCGCGATGAGGAGGAGTACGAGCGCTGTGCCAAGGAAAAGTCAAGGGAGCAAGACGACGAAGATAGGCACTGGGACTGTCCCTTCTTCGTACTTCTTGGGATTCAGGAATGAGCCGATTGCCTACAATCGGCAATTGCCCAGAATGTAACCAGAAGAAGAAGGAGGCAGCCAACGTGTCCGTGTTCCAGCGCTTAGGGCCTCTCCCGCCTCGGGACAAGCACGCTGAGTCCCCTCGAGTGGAAGATTTCGAGGATTTGGAAGATGACGATGAAGAAGAAGACAAGTACCACCGGCCAAGGTGGTGCCCTGATGGACTCAGCCGTTCCCAAAAACGTAGGGTTCAGCGACCGCGCGGCTTGGAGGAAGCCGAAAGGTTATACCTGCACACGCTAAGGAAGGCGCGGCCTGATCTGGCCGCGAAAATTCAGCGAACCCTGGATGAAGAGGGTCGACCACAAAAAATGGAGTGGCGCCCCAAGCAGAGGAAAGCCGATGATGAAACATCGGCTGGCACAAACATGGTGTTCATTCTTCCTACGGAGTTCAGTGCTCCGGGATTAGACGAGGCACCTGTGGCACAACTTGACTGCGGCCCACGGCCGGTTATCTTTGAAAAGCCACGAGAAAGAAGCTACAGACATCTGAAGGCCCTGTACTTGCGAGGTTATATCGATGGGAGGCATGTCAATAAGATGCTGGTGGACACCGGAGCGGCAGTCAACATTATGCCATACTCTATGCTACGTCGGTTGGGACGCTCTAGCTCGGATCTGATCAAGACCAACGTGACATTGAGCGATTTCAACGGCCAAGCGTCTGACGCACAAGGTGTTCTGAACGTGGATCTGACCGTAGGAAGGAAAACTATCCCTACGACATTCTTCATCGTCGATAGCAAGAGCACCTATGCTGTTCTGCTAGGAAGAGATTGGATCCACGCCAACTGTTGCATTCCCTCCACGATGCACCAATGCGTAATACAGTGGGACGGAGATGAGGTAGAGGTCGTCCAGGCCGATGACTCAGCCGAGATTTCAACGGCTGGCATGAACGCTTGGGAAGCAGCAGGCCAAGAGCCACTCTCAGGTATCAATTTGGACGACTGCGAGCGCATCGACGTGACGAAGGGCAGGGTTAGGCTGGCCTTATCCACTGGCCTGACCGTGTAGCAAGAACAAACCGACGAGAAACGTGGCGAGGCCGATCCTTGGGATCGGCCCCAAAGATCTATGAAGGAACATTACAAAACCTTCATTGAGCGCTTCGATCAATATGGAGGCCGATTCCAGCAATCGGCCAAAATTTATCCTCACCACATGTTCTGCTGGTGTTCAACATCGATCTACTGGGCAGCGGTTTTCCGTCGGCTGATGAGTCAGGGAAAATCAACATTGGTCCTACCGAAGCCGACGTGCAGATACAGTGCCTTGGCTAAACTACAAAGCCGATATCTGCAGTTACCTGACAGATCCGGCTCGGGGGGCACCTAATCAGATGAACATGTGCAGATGAACATGTGCAGGTGAACATGTGCGCAGTGAAATATTGGGGGCCGATAGAAAAATCGGCCAGTAAAAAAAATCAATCAGCATCACGATATACAGCCGATGCAAGGACATCGACTTTAGAAGTAAGGAACAAAGCCGATGCACAGCCATCGACTCTAGTACAATTACACAAGACCTACCGGCTATGTGCTCAAGGCTCAGGTTTCCGCCAAGATGGTTTTCAGTTCGGCTTCAAGAGCTTCTGTTTCCTTGAAGGGAATGTACAATGAGCTGACAACCCTTTGCGCCAGGTCAGCGGTAACATCAGTTTGGCATGCACGGCAGCCTCTTTCTCATTAAGCTGTTGGTGTTTCATCTACAACATCGGCGTTCAGTGGAAGAAAGCTGGTCAATGGGGGAAAGTTTCATGGTGGCTGTCTCGGATTACCAGATTACCTGTGGTCAAAGCCTTGTTTGACCTGTGCATCCTCGCCGGTATTCTCGCCTTGATTAAGGCTCGGGGGGCAACTAACTTGGTAGATGCTCTGTTTTTAGGAGCCGATTGGAGTTGCATCGGCTGACCCTGCATCATAACCTTCTCCGAAAGCGGTGAGTTGTTGCAGAAGAAGACTGCTAAAACTACGGAGAGGAGCCGGAAAGGGGAGCCGTCGTCTTTTACAGGGTTTGGACCGTCCTGTTGCTGCAAGAAAAGGAAGGAGACTGGATTCTCAAAATAGCCGATGAACAGTCATCGGCTATAGGATTGCGAAATATTATGGTCAGGTATCAAATCACAGTCTGAATTTGAGAAGTGCTTGACTGACGGTCTAATCGATATCTGAGTCCGGCTTCATGGGCGTCTAAAGGAAAAAAAATCGATACGTTGCTATCGGTCTTGGTGTGGCGAGCGGAAGGATTGAAATTGGATTAATTGGAAGAACAATTCTCATTAATTCAAAGGAGCGGCTTTACAGGAAAGAGCCGATGGCTCTCAAAAGGGGGATCTGGTGCCTAGTGCACTGCTACTACTAGTCCTACTCTACTAGTCGTCGTTGTCCTCATCATCGCCGTTGTCGATGCCGTCGGCGCTGCTCCCAGGAAGTTCCTCGTCGCTGCTGCCCCAGCCCTCGGCCGGAGCTTCTTCTTCCTCGTCATCATCATCATCCTCGCTGTCCGCCCAAGAGCGGAAGCGCTTTGTCGGCGGGTATCCGATGGAGGAGGAGGATTCATCCTCCTCCTCTTCCTCCTCATCATCATCATCGTCTTCGCTGTCCGCCCAAGCGCCTAATCGCTTTGCCGGCGAATGCTTAGCGGCGGAGGAGGAATCATCCTCCTCATTTTCCTCTTCTTCCTCTACTTCTTCTTCTTCCTCCTTCCCGTCGGAGGAGGTGGGTTTCACCCAGGGATGGAGGTCGTCTTCACTTTCGCTTATCAGCTCCCCTTCGATGAGGAACTTGAGGTCGTCTTCCCCATCGGTCAGAGGCAGGTCGCCATCTGACCCGACGAATGCTTCGGGTGGACCGTGTGGCACATGGTCGAAGTTCCACTCCGGCTCACTTGAGGAGAAAGACTGGAGGGAGAGGCCGGAGGAGACGGAGGAAGAGGAAGACATTGCTACAGGGAAAGAGGGTTTTTTTGGTGCCGATAGCTAGAACAGAGGAAGGGGATGAAGAGGGCTAATCAATCGGCACGGTTAAATAATGAGGAGCCTAGTGGAGATTTAATGCCATTGCAGTTTCCGAGGAAGTGATGCTAAAGCTATCAAATTGCAGAGAAGTTGAGAAGGCAAGGTATCATGATGAAGGATACTGCAACGGTTCTGCTCTGCCATGACATGACCCGACGAAGGAGAAGCAGAGTGATTTTGGAATTATCAATTCCAAAACCAGGGGGGCATGTGTTATCACCCGAATTTGACCGAGTCAGAGGTGGGCCGCGATCAAGATGGATTTAAAGAATATACATGGAAGAAATACGTGAATCGGCCTGTTATGCAAAGTTTGGGCTAGTTGGCCCGTGTATCTGTAATATAGTAGGATACGTGTCGGTTAGTTAGAGTTTGTCTCGTGCACGGTGGGGATTATTCCCACGTTAGAAAGTCCCCTGGACTATAAATATGTATCTAGGGTTTATGAAATAAACAACAACCAACGTTCACCACAAATCAATCTAGGCGCATCGCCAACTCCTTCGTCTCGAGGGTTTCTTCCGGTAAGCATCATGCTGCCTAGATCGCATCTTGCGATCTAGGCAGTATAAGCTTATTTGTTGTTCATGCGTTGCTCGTACTGAAGCCTTTTTGATGGCGAGCAACGTAGTTATCTTAGATGTGTTAGGGTTAGCATTGTTCTTCGTATCATATGCTGTCGTAGTGCAACCCTTATACATCTAGCCGCCCTTACACCTATCTTAGGTGTAGGGGCGGCACCCCGCTTGATCATTATTTAGTAGATCCGATCCGTTACGGTTGCTCCTTGTTCTTCAAGGATTAGTTTAATATCTGCAATAGTTAGGCCTTACAAAGGGTTGGAGGATCCAGCGACGCGTAGGGTGAAGTCTGCTAGCCCTAGACAGGATGTTCCGGGGATCAACCTCGTGTTGGTTTTTAGGCCTTATCTAGGATCGGCTTACGATCACCGTGCGTGACCGTGAGGCCCAATCGTGAGTAGGATGATCCGATTATGCGGTGAAAACCCTAAATCGTCGTAGATCGTTTTAGCTTTATCTTGATCAAGCAGGACCACCATATATTCGTACACCTCGTGCGAATCATGGGTGGATCGGCTCCTTGAGCCGATTCACAGGATAACCTGAGAGCCGATCGAGGCTCGTATTTAATGTTTACGTGTATGCCATGCAGGAAACTAAGCGAGGCATCTCCATCACCTTCCTGACCAGGTATAGGTCAGGTGGCACGCCCTTGCACCAGCATCGGACGTGCGTGCCGGAGGCTTTGCGGGCCGTCGCTCGGAGGGACCAGGGCTAGCCGCAGCCCTAAGTTGTTCCCGGCTCTACTGTGTTGCCCGTCGCTGCTCGCCGGTGGGTTTCTGACTGCAACACTCTTCGCCTGCCAAAGACGCAGAGAAGGAAACTCCGACTGACGCAGGGGAGCTGATGCCAACGTGGAAACTTCTCCGGTTAAGGAGAAGTAAAAACTTAGTCCTGCGGAAAAAACAATGCATCATTTTGGCCCCAGCGAGGGTTTGTAATATAACTTTAATTCTTAAGTATCTAGGGACGAAACAATTATGCGTGGGCGGAAAACTTATCCTGCTATCCGTTAGAATTATTTGCATGTTTCGTTTGTTAAAAGCAAGTGCTGGTTTGTTAATTTTCCGGCTTACTCGTTTGACCTTCCACGAGCCGGAAAACCATTGGCCGGAAACGCTCACCTGCGGCGACGAAACCCAATGGCGTCCGTCCATAACCGCGGAAACAAGCCCCCAGCCTAGGTGCCGGAAGTCGCTACCAGGAATCCACGAGTTCGCAACAAAAAAAATTTCCACCAGAAAACTTAGGCTTACGTCTTAAAGGACGATTTTGAAAATCACAACTTTCATACACGCCTAGGCGGAAACATCCAGCTCTGCGGTTTTAGTCGGAAAAACATACATGATCTAAAATGAACAAGTAAAGGAGGTAAAAGACTCAAAGAGTGAACCATAAGCTTTATTTCATTGATCATGTATAACTATTACAGAGTTTGTAACTCGGAAAGAATATGCTAAGTGTAGAAAGGACGTAGCTGTGCGATGTTCCAAGGGCGATCTGTCTCGTCGTAGATGTCATCTGGATCCTCACGCTTGCGTTTCTGGTGCCAATTAGCAGGTCTATCCTTCAGCTCGCGGAAATCAACAAGGTAGTACGACCCGTTATGAAGCACTTTGCTAACGACGAAGGGTCCTTCCCATGGAGATTGCAGCTTATGGTCTTTCACCTGTCGAAGTCGGAGGACCAGGCCTCCTGCCATGAAGGAGCGATTCCGAACTCGACGACTGTGATAGCGTCGGAGCTTCTGCTGGTAGATGGCGGAGCGCTGGTCAGCTAAGTTCCGAGCTTCCTCGATCAGGTCCACAGATAGCTGTCTGGCCTCGTCAGCTGTTTCTTCATTGTAGGCGGAAACTCGCGGTGAATCGTGAATGATGTCGGAGGAAAGCACGGCTTCGGATCCATATACCAGGAAAAATGGGGTAAACCCTGTTGACCTGTTAGGGGTAGTTCGCAAACTCCACAAGACAGCTTCCAACTCGTCAGCCCAAGCTCCAGCTGCTCGTCGCAGCGGTTCTTCAAGGCGTGGCTTAATTCCTGATAATATTAGGTCGTTAGCCCTTTCAACTTGACCATTGGATTGTGGGTGAGCCACAGATGCAAGGTCCAGCCGAATCCCTACTGTCTCACAATAATCCCTCAACTCTCCTTGAGCGAAGTTTGTGCCATTATCTGTGATTATGCTGTGTGGGATGCCGAATCTCATCACGAGGCTGCAGACAAATTTTAGTGCCGTAGCACCGTCGGCTTTTCTCACTGGCTTAGCCTCGATCCATTTGCTGAACTTGTCAACAATGACCAAAAGGTATTCAAAACCGCCAGGAGATGATCTTTTTAACTTACCAACCATATCGAGCCCCCAGACCGCAAACGGCCAGGTGATAGGTATGGTCTTCAGCTCTTGGGCTAGAGCATTTGGTTGAGTAGCGTAGTACTGGCAACCTCGGCAGGTTTTTACCAACTTGTCAGCATCTTCTTTAGCTGTGAGCCAATAAAATCCTAGCCGGAAAGCTTTGGCAACGAGGGACCTGGGGGCAGCATGATGCCCGCAATCCCCTGCATGGATCTCTCTGAGGATTTCAATGCCATCTTGATTGGAGACGCATTTGAGAAATACCCCTGTTGCACTTCGTTTGTAGAGCTGTCCATCAACAATTGTGTAGGATCTTGCTCGTCTGATGATCTGTCGCGCGAAGACCTCGTCCTCTGGAAACTTCTGATCGATGAGGTAGTCCAGGAAAGGCTGTGTCCAAGCCAGAATGATAGCCATCACTTCCCTAGCCGGAGACACTGCCACTTCTGGGTTTTCCGGGTTAGCGCCCTTCACCGAGGGTATCCGGAGATGCTCCAGGAAAATTCCAGGCGGAATTTGCTTCCTGCCGGATCCGAGCTTGGATAGCATGTCTGCCGCTGTGTTATCGTCTCTCCTGACGTACTTGACTTCGTATCCGAGGAAGCACTTGGCGATCTCGTCAACTTCGTCTCTGTAGGCCGCCATGACGGAGTTTCTGGCGTTCCAGGTTCCGGCTACTTGTTGTGCCACCAGGTTGGAATCTCCACAGCATATAATGTGCTTGATCCCGATTTCCTTAGCGATGCGCAGACCATGTAGTAGAGCCTCGTATTCCGCCATATTGTTTGTAGCTTCGAAGTGGATCTGCAGAACATACTGCAGTTCTTCTCCGGTAGGGGACTTCAGGGTGACTCCGGCTCCTGAGCCTTGATGCTGCTTGGATCCATCGAAGTGCATGACCCATGTTTCTGGTTCCGGCTCTAGACTTGCATCCGGAGCTTCTGTCCAATCTGCGACGAAATCTGCCAAGACTTGGGATTTAACCGCAGTCCTAGGCTTGTAAGCGATGTCGAAGGCGGATAATTCGATGCCCCATTTGGCCGTACGCCCTGTTGCGTCAGCGTTGTTGAGAATTGTTGACAGCGGAGCCTTGCTCACAAGCATTCTTGGGTGCTCTTGGAAGTAATGTCTCAGCTTCCGGCTGCCTAGGAATACTCCATAAGCTAGCTTCTGAAAGTGAGGGTATCTTTGCTTTGACTCCATCAGTACCTCACTAATGTAATAGACAGGTCTTTGGACGTCATATTCGTGACCTTCTTCCTTTCGCTCCACCACGATGACGAGGCTGATGACTTTGTTGGTAGCTGCCAGATAAAGGAGCATTGGCTCTGACTCTGCTGGGGCTGCCAAGATAGGTGGGGAGGTAAGTATTTCCTTCAACCCCCGAAGAGCTGCGTCGGCTGCGTCGTCCCAGTCGAATTGGTCTGTTTTCTTCAGCAGCTTGTACAAAGGTAGCGCCTTCTCGCCAAGACGGCTAACAAACCTACTGATTGCTGCGACGCAACCAGTTAGTCGTTGCACATCTTTAAGACAAGTTGGCCGTTTGATACACAGGATTGCCTTGATTTTTTCCGGGTTAACCTCAATGCCTCTGTGAGAGACGATGAAGCCAAGGAGTTTTCCGGCTGGCACGCCAAAGACGCACTTCAGCGGATTCAACATCATCTTGTACCTGCGGAGGTTGTCGAAGGTTTCTGTGAGGTCGCTGATCAAGTCGGATCCTTTCCGGGTCATGACCGCGATGTCGTCGACGTAAGCGTGCACGTTTCGGCCGATTTGGTCCTTCAGGCACCGCTGCATCGTACGTTGGTAGGTGGCACCTGCATTTTTCAAACCAAAGGGCATGGTGACGTAACAGTAAGTGCCGAAGGGGGTGATGAACGAAGTTGCCTTTTGGTCAGACTCCTTCATCCGGATCTGATGATACCCGGAATACGCATCAAGAAAACACAGAAGTTCCGCCCCCGCCGTCGAATCAATGACTTGGTCAATGCGCGGCAAGGGGAACAGATCCTTCGGGCAATGCTTGTTCAAGCCGGAGTAATCGATGCACATTCTTAGTATTTCAGTGTTCTTTTTGGGTACAAGGACGGGATTTGCGACCCAATCGGTGTGGATAACTTCTATTACAAAACCTGCCTCTAGTAACTTAGCTAGTTCCATTCCTATGGCGCGGCGCTTTTTATCTCCAAAGCGTCGCATAGCTTGCTTCACCGGTTTAGCCCCCAGATTTATGTTGAGGTAGTGCTCGGCGAGTTCCCTAGGTACTCCGGACATGTCAGAAGGTTGCCATGCGAAGATATCCATGTTAGCGCGGAGGAACTCGACGAGCGCGTCTTCCTATTTGGGGTCCATGTTGGCTCCGACTGAAACCTGCTTGGAAGGGTCGCCTATGATGAGGTCGTGCTTCTTGGTTTCTATCGCGGCCTTGAAGGAGTTTTTGTGCTCGGAGATCTGCTTCTTGGTGGTCTGCATCTCAGTCGGATCCACCGCGGCTCTGTAGCCTTTCAGCTCTTCTCCAGATATCACAGACTCTGCGAAGGCGGCTTCGCCTAACTCGCACTCGTGAGCCTTCTTGTAGTCTCCGGATACGGTAATCATACCCTTAGGACCCGGAATCTTGAGCTTGTTGTAGATGTAGCACGCTCTCGCGTGGAACTTGTGGTAGGTGGGCCTGCCGAAGATGATGTGATAGGAGCTCTTGAAGGGCACAACTTCAAACGTGATCTTCTCTTCGCGGAAATTGTGAACATCGCCGAAGGCCACGGGAAGTGTGATGCTGCCGAGAGAATTCGCCTTCTTACCCGGAACCACGCCATGAAACTCAGTTGTGCTGTGTTTGAGCTGTTCCTTGGTGAGGTTCATCCGCTCTAGAGTCTCCAGGTACATGATGTTCAAGCTGGCTCCACCATCCATGAGGCACTTGGAGAAGTCATACCCGTCTATGCGGGGACTTACAACCAAGGCGTAGCATTCTCTTGGCACAATGGCAGGGTGATCCTTCCTATCAAATGTGCACGGGACTTCCGACCACCTGACATCTTTGCGGCACGGCCGAGGCGTGGCGTTCAGGATCCGGGTAGCTGACTTGGCAGCGCGGACTGTTGGGGTTCCGAGGAAAGTGTGGTAAGCCCACACGCTCTTTTTCTCGAATGGGTTGGATTTACCTGCGGACCCTGCCTTGGGATCCGGCGAGTTATCATCCTCATCCATCGCCTCGGAACTATCTTCCTCTTTGTCCTTGTTCTTGCCCTTGCCTCCCTTGCCGCGTGGGCGGTGCTTCCGGGCTCGCTTGTATCCTGCCTCCGGGTCATTCTTTAAATCATTGACCCACTTGCAGTTGCGGTTGGTGTGAGTGGACTTCCCTGTAACCGGGTCCAAGTGGGCCAGGCAGGGCATGTCTCTGTACTCCTCGTAGGTTTGCGGGGCGCGGGATCCACCGGCTGTGACCTCAGTGGCATGCTGCTGACCCCTGCCGGCTTCGCCTCCACGGCCGCGTCCTCTTCCGCCTCCTGAACCTCCGCGTTGAAACGCCATGGCGACCATCTCGGATCCGCCACTCTTCTGGTCATCAGGGTGTTCTTGCGCTTATGGCTACTGCTGTTGCCGTTATCACGGTTCTTCTTTTGCTGGTGCAGGGGGATTGCTGTGGCTGCTAGATCTCCGCCAGCGTCGTCATCGGCGGCAGTATGATCACTGGCGATGGTGATCATGTCATCCAAAGTCAGCTTGTTTGCATTGACCAAGCAGGTCAGCTTGTGCCGCAACAGTCCTCCTCGCTGCAAGCCACCAATGAAGGCGTGCATTGCTGTGCGGTTATCAACGTTCTCGCACTCGTTACTGCATGCCAACCATCGGGTGAGGAAATTCCTGGACGTTTCACCCTTCTTCTGGATACATGCCTGCAGGTCGCTTGTTGTGGCAGGTATCTTGTAGGTGCCCCGAGTGTTTCTCGGCGGTCTTCAGGTCAAACCAGCAAAAGATGGAGTTCTTCTCGAGGTCGCTGAGCCGGATCCGGGCTGGACCTACAAGGTACAAGCGAAGCATGCGGCGGACGATGTTAGGGGTTCCTCCGTGAAAGGTTACAAAGATTATAGTAATCCTCAATCCAGGTATCCGGCTTTTCCGTGCCATCATAATTCTTCAGGTTTCCGGGTAGCTTGAGATTCATCCTTGGCTTTGGTTCCTCTCGAATCATCCTGCCAAAGCATTTTGGACCGATGTAATCAGTTCTGTATTCGTTGAGGCGTTCCCGCGCGTCGCGCGAACCGTGGCGAGGAGACTGTGAACGAGAGCGAGCTCTTCGGCCGCCGCCTCCGCCTCCACCTCCGCCGCCACCGCTAGGTGGTGGTGAGGGAGACCTGCGAGGGGGTCGATCTGACTTCTTGCTTCCGCCTTCAGATTCTCCGCGACCTTCCCGGTGCTGGCTCCGGCTTCTGTGGCTGCCTTCGTCATGGCGTTGGCTGCCCTGGCCGTTCCGGCTCCGGCGAGGCTCCGGGTCGCGTTCCTCATTCCGACTCCTTCTGGGCTCGGGCTCACGATCGTTGTTCTGGTTCCGGCGAGGTTCCGGCGAGCGCTCTCTGTTTCTGTTTCTTGGCAGCACGTTGTCGCGGATAACAATCCCACCATGCCCTGGGGGCCTGGTGTTTCCGGCTGGACTACGGCGGCGAGGGGGACGCGGGTAACCATTAGGCGGAGGAGAGGGGTTGCGGTACTTGTCCCGTCCAGAGTGCATTGCATCCTTTCCCTTTCTTGGATCTGACGGAGACGTCTTTGACGGCACGGGGATCGGATTTGGGTGTTCCCTGGCTTTTCTTCTGCGCTCCGAGGATCCGGTGTGTGATTCATCGTCGGGATGTCGGTTGGCGCGAGCATCCTTCTGCGCGGTAGATACACAGTTATCCGGATTGGATTCTAACCTGCGCGAGGTATCCGCCTTGCTTTGCTGCTGCATTGCTGAAGCGACAAGTTTGCGGAGGTAGTTGATATCAACCTCTTCGTCCTTCTTTTTCAATAGCTCCGCAGCTTTTAGCATGTTGTCCTTTGGGGTTTCCAGTGGCAGCTGCTCTGCGGACGTGGCGAAGTTGATTCTGCGGGGCGGAATTGCTTCTCTAACGATTCGATCGGCCTCCGCCTGCGCATAGGTCATCTTTACTTCCCACTCTTGCCTCATGCTCTTGACATGCTCGAGTGTGTCACCAATTTCGCGATCCTGTCTTTCGAAGTGGTCCATCAAGCTTGCAGCTTCTGCCCTTTCATCCCTTATTGCGGCTGCGGTATTGGCGAGCTTCTTGGCTGTGGCCAGCATTTCCTTTCTCGTGGCCTCTAGAGCCTCCGGATCTGCGGCGTCGCCCGAGGTTATAGGTTTGTTAAGAACTGCTCGTGCAACCATCTCTTCAGGTGACAGGAGTTCCTCCGAGGAAGAATCCCTGCGGGGTCGCTCCCGTGACATTGGAGATCCTTGGCGGGATGGCTGAGGGTCGGATTGGTTGGTTGCCTCCTCTGATCCAGGTTGTCCCAGCGCTGCTACGGTTGCAAGGACTTGCTTAGGCTGGGCGGAGTCGACTTTAGGCTGATCACCGAAACCGTACTCCCCTAGCTTGCGGTTGAACTCGTCAGTATCCATGGAGGGGGTATCTCCGGAAATTGGGCTCAGATTGCCCAAAATCGACTCTTCAACCGGAGTTTCGCTTTCTCCGACAGGCTCAGCCTGATCCGGAACAGCGTCGTTTTCCGTGCCCTACATGCTCGGGACCAGCTCCGTCTTACGGAGGGGCGGTTCCGGCGGTGTGGGCCAAGAAGTGTACGAAGTGGCACCTCTGCTTTTCTAACACTGAGACCGGGCGGATTTGCATTGGTCTTCCACCGTTATTTCTGCTCGGCGGATTGGGTGGGCGTTGAAATTTCCAGATCCGAGGCGGAATCTTCCTTGGGAAGCTCCTGCATCTCAGATCGGATCTTCGCGACTGCGTCCAGCTCTGCGGCGGTCGTGTCTGCGTTACTTACCAGTGGGTTTCCGTCGGAATCTACGGTTTCCCCGATGAAGATGTGTATGCCGCCAACTGGGACGATGGAGAGCTTGACAGGGTTTGTCCTAGCCGGAATCCAACACTCGTCCGGAGGGACGATCGGCAGATTTCCGGCGTAGAGGACGCGCCCCACAGCGATGGTGTCGTCGTAGCTTCCCATGGCGGAACCCTCCCGGTTCCGGCCTCCGAACGCCGCGAGCCCCACGGTGGGCGCCAACTGTCGTTGCCTATTCGACGGTACCTCGGAGGAGGGATCCTCACGAGGGGGAAAAGAAGTAGGGGCCATAGGGCGGAGTGCACACGGGACGGTGGTACGCGAGTTACCCAGCTTCGGAACACCTGCACGATGACAGGGCCTACTGCTGCTTGTCTGGAATTATCTGGGCGCTTTCGCGTTGTTACAATGAGTTGTGGTTGTGCCTCTAGGGATCCGGCTTATAAAGGCGCACGGATCTAGGGTTTACATGGAGAGTCCTAGCCGGAATACAAGTTACCTAACTACGGTACAATATCTTGCCGTGTACGTCAAGGATCCGCCTTCCTTCTAGGCCCTGCTGGATCCGGTTACTTTATGGGCCTCCACGGATCCGGCCTCCTTCGTAGGTCGGTTAAGATCCGGCTCCTCGTTCCTGGGCTGTACTTCATCCTTCACGATCAACAGCAACTGGGCCGCCCGATGGGCCACATGCCACCATCACCGTCGGTGGGCCACCCGGGCTTGCCGGATCCAGACCATGTCGTTGATATACCCGTAAAGTATACCCACAACAGTGGTCGTGTTGTTTGTCACATTTGTGTGTCAGTTCAGATTTTTTTTTTACTTTTTCATTGTCAAAATCATGAAGTGTTGGCCGTCAGCCGTGCCCTATCATCTAGTGCAGCACAACTGCCCTATTTTACATCATCTTGTAAAGCCAAAACCGAGAAGGTGATGTAAAAATTATAGGACACCTCTTCTAGATATACATTATTTATTGGAGATGCTTCTATTTTAAACACGAAATGTGTGTCTTTTGATCTGTTTAGCCTGACCCGCGGGCAGAAACTTGGACGGGTCATCCGCCGGTCCGTTTGGGGTAGGATAATCTAGTCAAAGATCTCCAAAGTTATTTAAAAGAAGATTGTGATTCTACTGCGTCGCAACGGGCCGACGCCTTGACCCGAATAGCACGAGGACGACAGCACATGGATATATACTCACCAAGAACTTTGTTGAAACTTTGGCAGATTAATACATGTGGTCCAGAACTCACACGCCGGCCGAAGGTTGCTCGTCGCTCTCCTCCACCCTCTCCGCACTTCCGCGGCCGCCATTGCGCATGTGCTCCGAGCTTCGACGTCCATTTTCCCGGCCATCGGTTTCGAAAATCCGGCGCAGGTGGTGAGGTACGCACCCTGGAGCCCAGTACCGGCCACCAACCCGTCGTTTCGCCTCACCTCACGCCGTGCGTGCGTACGTTTACGAGTACGTTAGCAGGGCACACGACAAGGCCCAATCATATGCGGCGGACCACGGAGACAGCTCACCTTCAGAAGCGCTTGCTCCCTCCCCGGCCGCGTCCCGTCGCGTCGAGTCGAGCAGTACATAGACATAGGAACTGTTCATGAGTAAAAACTGGAGTTTGGCCTGTTTTCGCACTATGCTTGCCAATAACATTTCAGCCTGCATGAAAACGCCATTTGAGCCTATTTTGATTGGTTGACAACGTTCGGGATTTTGGGCTGTGCTGATGCAACACGTCTGTTTGGGGTTGCGTATGGCCCGTTGTGGTCACGGCACATCTATACTTAGTGAGCTTACTATCTACGAGTTCAGAATTTAGGATTTTACACGCTTAGTATATATGATTACACATGCTTACGAGAAGAAAGATAAAATACATGATCCAGATCACCAGTCGACGATGATGAAGTCCTTGAGTCTACTTGCTCACCATGACACGCGATCTTTGACACTCCATGTTCTTCGATATTGGGAACGACATGCCCTACGATTCTAGTAGATTTGATCACTTTGTGGCCTGACTGTTCTGCTAAGAACTAGAAGTAGGTTTCTTCTGTCTCCTCTCTTGTCTTAAACCCTTTGTGGCGGTTTCCCGCATAACCAGTCACTCGTACCAGTTGTATCTATACCAAGATAGAACATAGGAACTAAATTCAGCAGGCATGATCATATAAGCAAGAGAATAAAGCAAGTAACATAAACGTCCTCCTCTCCCAACACCGACCTTTACCTATTCCTAATAGGGCCAACATATGTCGTACTAGCTACAACAACACTAGCATGGGTGGTAGGAGAAGGAGGTTGCGCATAGTCGTCATCAATTGGGATGGTGCCAGAGTTCTTGGTGTCAATGTAGTCAGGGAAATCTGTTGCATTTGGGAGTAGTTGTTAATAGGCTTATTCAGGTACTCGACGTCCTTGAGGTGTTTCTAAGACAGGGAAGTGTTTGTTAGTTGGTGTTCTCATCCCATTGTGGACCGCTAAGGGTCTTTAAGCTTGCGGAGGTGGTTATACACTTGCTGTGAGGCCACCTCTAGCCCACAATACTCATGAACCTTCTTGGCTACATTGTTCAGATGCACCTCTTTGAACCCTTTTTCAGTTCTCACTCCACTTTTGATGATCTCAGACATCTTATTTAGCACAAAGGTAGACATGAAGGGAGGCTACTATGAAGTGGCCTTCTGGCCCTTCAAGCCCCCATGTGTTGTGAACTTTGGCGGCCTTGATCGCCTTCTGCTTGTACAAGGCACGAGCAAGGTTCTCATCCTGGTTGACCGGAATAGAACGTAAGCCTCCATCTTCCTGCTCGTAGAGAATCTCCCCTCTCTGAGGGTAGGTTAGCGACATCATAGCTGCGTTCTCCTAGGTCTCAGGAACGAAGGTGTCCCGAGTGTCGACTAGGGCCTATGCGCAGGCGTCATTCGATGTGTAAACCTACATCGTTAGATAATGGACCAAGAACTAGTTAATCAGCGACATGTTCATGCAAATCGAGAGCACGGTATGCAGAAAGACATGAAGAACAGCACATAAGCATATATCTGCACAACGGCATGACAAATCGATCTAATCTGGACATCCTTTATGCACATCGAAACAAAACTACAACAAGCTAAACAGCTAGTACCACCTTTGATCTATCGCTACATATCAATCAGTTTGAGCATCGTGTATTAACAGCCTAAACTCAGATCTATCCGAACCCGTACTTAGATATGATTGTTCCTCCAAAATCTACGGATCAGGGGTTTGAGAAACACTCACCGCCATCAGAAAAGAAGGCGGCGACAACCTCGATGACGAGGCTGGAGACAGGGAGCCGCCGACATCCGCCAACTGCCGAGGAAGATGCGTCAATTACCTATCCGTCAGTGAAGCGCCTTGACTGGAAGAAGAGCACAAAATGGGGGGAAATGGTGGCCACATTTGGGCGGTGAAAGTAGCGGTGGTATAAAGTTATTCGAATCGGCGAGCGGTGACGAAATTTCTCCCTTTTCGTTGTCGCCAAGCTTGCCTCGCTGAAAATGCCGAAATCGAGTGTGCCTTGGGAATCACCATGCGATACATGGACGCGGAAGGCAGTGGCACACTAAACGGGCCAAACTTAGGCCGACGTATGCGGAAAACGAATTTGGTAGCAACCAAACTGACGACGGTGGTGCACGCACACGCGCTCTCTCTGACAAAGAGACGCCCCCCCCATCATCATCATCATTATCATCATCATCATCATCCCTGTTCCCCTTCCCCCACTCGTGCGCTGTGTTTGTGTGCTACTCCTAGCAAGCAGCCCCAGCCCAAAGCCTGCTCATCATCATCACGCCGTGTGCAGCCTGCCTGCTGATCCGGCTCAGTCAGGCAGGCGCAGGCCTCTGTGTCGCTGCTACCTAGCCAAGCTTTCGTCGACCTGCTGCTCATGCTAATGGGTACGTACTCCTGCTGCCCCCTCTCCCATGTCGGCTCTCGGATGCCTTCTTCTTCCCCTGCTTTTTCTAGGCTCTTCCCAGGTTTCAGTCGCGCATTTCTTGGCTCTTGGTTCTTGAGTTCTTCTTGGAACTGCATGCTCCTACCCTCGGTGCTTGCATAACCCTTTCCGTTTGGCATTTTGTTATAGCGTCGTAGCTAACCGCAATTACTAGCTAATAACTCCGGCATTCCCACCTGCATTTCTTAAATCCTCTTGGAGCCGCCCCGTGCCGCCGTGTCCGCCATTGCTCTCTGCTCTGCTCGAGAGAGAACAGAGCAGTTTAAACTAAAGGGCGTCTCTCTGTGTGTGTGGAGCATACATGGTGAATAGGTGGTGGTGATGGTCTGTCGCACTCCCCCTTTCGACACCCCCTGCTTCTTATTCCTTCCATCCATCGCATCTCGCCCTTTTTTTTCTTTTCTTTACCGCTTTTGCTCTTTCCCCTTTGATCGCCTTCGATGCGACCGTCTTGACCACATCACTGACCAGTAGCGACCATCGCTCTCTCTCTCTAACTCTGTCTTTCTCTTTGCTCTCGCTCTCGCTTGCTGGGAAGCAGAGGAGGAGCTTCCGAGGCTGCAATGCCGGGAAAAGGCGGCGTGGAGGAGGCTGTGAGGATCCGCAAGCGGTGCGCGCTGTCGTCGTCTGGCGCGTCCAACCCGGCGGGGTCAAGGCGGCCGGCGGTGCTGCTGCGGCGGCGGAGGAGGAGACAAGGAGGAGCAGGCGCGGAGAAGGCGAACATGTCGGAGTCGTCGTCCCGGAGCCGGCATTCCCGTCGCCTCGTTCCCGACGGGGTGCCGCGGTCCTCGGCGTCGGCGAGGAAGCTCGTCGCCGCGTTCTGGCAGACCGACAAGGACAGACTGTTCGGGGAGGAGGAGGTGGCAGAGAAGCACGCGGCGGCGTCACGGAGCTTGGTTCCTCGGAGCTACGCCTCCACGGAGGTGAGCAACACCTCTCTGTTGCGTGATTTGTGACATTTTCTGTGGTTGCTTAATCGATCTGATCTGGTGGCGGTGTAGGTTTCCAGGAGCTCACGAAGCAGGTGCCGGGTCTTCGAGGAGGCCGGTGGCCGGAAGGGGAGCTACCGCAACGGCCATGGGATGTCAGCAGATGTGATGAGCAGCTGCAGCGCAATGGAGGTAAATTCACAGCTTGGTCGATGTTAGTTGTACTGGTTGTTGAACCGTTAGAACTACCAGGATGCTTTTGGCTGCCTACAATTTGGTCGATTTTGTTGTGTATCTCACCGGTGAACCTGCAATCAGGGTGCTGACATTAGTGCTCTCGGGATATTGTGATAACTGTCAAGTCCGGCCGTGTTCTTCTGGTAGTTGAACCTCTCATTCACAAAATCAAAACAAACATATTCATGAGAAACTATATACACCTACCCTGCATGATGTGGTGTATACTTCTATTTGCTTTAGGTAGGACTTGAAATTATTGATAGTTTAGCTGAGTTAAAAAGCATCTGATTCATTAATTCAGTCCGTACTGAAGTG
Source organism: Lolium perenne (assembly GCF_019359855.2). Lineage (NCBI taxonomy): Eukaryota > Viridiplantae > Streptophyta > Magnoliopsida > Poales > Poaceae > Lolium > Lolium perenne. The sequence goes on from NC_067245.2 coordinate 198,573,545, forward strand.
GCTAGCTGCAAATTTTGTACAACTTTGTAACTAAAGTATGAGCATAGGGTGTCTGAAGTCAGAACTGGCTCTTAGCTGCAAATTTTGTATACAATTTCTTAAGTAGGATGATTTTAACTAGAGCCTAGCCTGTTGCAAGTAGACAGAATCTCTCGCTTCAGAGAGTCGAAAACTTTTGATGTCTTGTTTCAAACGTAGTACACCTTTAAGTGCAAGTTGGCTCCCACAAACATTTGAGGAAATCAGATATACTTCTCCAAGAAGCATTTCAATACCCACCACCTGACCACCTTATGAATTCTATATGAGTAGCAGAGTAGGGTATGCTTAGGCGCCGCCGTTCCGAGTTCTTAAGTCACCGATGATCTCAAAGAGAACCCTGCTAAGTGTCTAGTAGCATTTACAAGGAATTTCTCACTTCAGAAAGACTTCAACTTTTTGCCGGTTCATTCCAAATAGGACACCTTTGAGTATGAGCTTGTTTTGTAAACATAAAAGCAGAAGCAAATGCGAGACACATCTGCAAGGAAGAAATTTCAGATGCACATGCCTCCTGTCCACTTGTGCATCAAGCTATCAGCTAGGCTTGATTGTTTATTCAGCAGCTGAGATAGTTCCATAGTACTTTCCATAGGTCTAGGCTATTAAGGAGAGTTAGTTATTGGGTAGTTGCTACCTTTTAGGTATATATATGATCAAAAAATTGGATGGTCGTCAGGTTTGCTGAAGCTAATTTTCTATTAGAATAATAGTTGGAGTTGATGGAGACAGCCTCATCAGACAACTCTTCAATCATGTGGCTTGTATGTGTTATCTTGATTTTAGTATTTGTCATGCGGAAAATGCCTTTGGCACAAGAGCACTGGTTCTTTAAAATTATATTTTTTGGATTCCAAAAAATTTGAAATTAAATATCCACATACATATAAACATTTTGAAGATACAATAGGAATTTTGGAGAAAAATCTGTTATATTTTGAGCTATACAAAAAAGATAAATTTCTGGCAAATATATGCTCCTATATGTAGCCACAATTTTTTCCCTGTAGCTCAAAATACAATGCAATTTCTACCGAAACTTCGCACGAGTATTCAGAACATGTATATGTATTCATGGAAGAGACCAATCAACCAATCGCTGGAAGAGACCATCGCGCGCAACCCCTCCCGGACCGCTCGCGCGGGCGGTTCCGGAGGGCGCCCCTCCCTGCCGCCAAACAGCCAAGATCTCGACTCCCCTTGCCGTTGCCGCCGCTGCCGCCGGCGGGGTGGCGGCGCCCGGCCGCCGAAGGCGCAGGGCAGGAGGGCGGCCCTCTTTTGCCTCCTCTTCGCACGGGGAGAGGGCGAGGTGGAGGACTGCGGCAGGCCATGGCGACGAAGGCGGGCGGCCTGGGATGGCGCGGTCGTTGGCGATGCAGCGTGGGGCGGCTCCGCGACGGGCTGCGGCGGCGCTGCCCGCCGGCGACGCAGGATCTGGGCCGATCTGGGTCATGTGGGCTGCGGCTGTGCGTGCCTGGATTGGAGTCTGCAACATGGCGGTGGTTTGTGCGTTGTTGCGGTTGTTCCCTTGCAGGACTGCTGGCTACTCGCGTTTTCCCCGCAGCCGTGCCGGATCAAGTGCTTGGTCGTCTTCTCCGCAGCCGGTTAGTGGCGTGGGGCTGCTGGCCTGGCATGAATAAAGGTGATCGTCCTAGGGTTATTCTTGTGCAAAGATGGAGACCTTCCTGAAGTCAGTCCCTCCTGATCTGGCCGGAGTGGTGTGTTCCGGAAAGCTCCGCCGGCGGATGTAACAACGCTTTTTTTGCCTAGAGTTCGTTGGTCGGTGGTATTCAGGTCGATGCACCCATGCTTTTATTCCGGCCGATTGGTTTTCGGAGGGAGCATCGTGAAGCTCTGTTCTTTCTTGCTATATGGAAACATGCTCCATGGCGAAGTTAGAGGCGGAGAATACCATGATGACCGGATTAGAGGACTTACTATGGAGGTTCAAGTTTTTTAGCGCTATTGAGGGGCTTGCTTGGTATTCTGGGTTTCGTAATAGTGGTATGCAAGAGGGGGCGGCAATACAAGTGAAATCCAGAGTCTTACCTTTCAGGATGAAAATCCAAGGTCTGACCTTAACTGGTTGTGCCTGGCAATGATCTTGTTAAAGGCATTGCTTTGAAAGCGGGGACTATCTTCAGGGTGAAAACCTAAGGTCTTCTGATCGGGCGACGATAGTGTTTGTGCACTGTTACCTTCTTGGAGGCGTTGCTTTTGGAGAGCTGGAGTTCAGGTGTTGTCTTAGTGGAGGATGTACCATTGTTGCTAGGGCTGGAATACCGTAGCGGGGCTTTTCTTTTATGTATTTCTTCTTTATTTTTTGGCTGTGGGCATCCGTAATACTATTAGAGTATTGCATTGTTGCAGAGGCTGAGTGTAATTGGTATCTTCTTGATATTAATATATACTCCTTAACGAAAAATGTATTCATGGAATAAATATGATGATTTTTTAAAACACAGATATACAATTTTTAAGTATTTTAAAAACTGGGAGCACTGGTGCTCATGTGCACCAAATCTGCTTCCTCATTTCATCACAAGTATATTCATAAAAAAAGACAGAAGTTGAAGTTGCTAAACCTTGTCATTCTATTTTCAGATTGGCACACGATCTCAAGATGATCTTTCAAGATGTCCTGAAGAGAAAACTATCCAACTGAAGGATCTGTATAACAGTTTGATTGCGTCGAAAGAACTTGCCAAAGTACTAGCACACATCTGGGGAGAACTGAACCCATCAACTGTTTCACTCATTTCTGCGCTGCGTTCTGAGCTTGATCTTGCCCGGGCCCATGTGCGGAGGCTTATCAAGGAACAGAAATCAGGGCGCAGTGAAATCGACTACTTAAAGAAGGAACTTACGGAGGAAATGGAGTCTTGGAAGGCCAAACAAAAGGAGAAGGCTACAACTTCTCTGCAATATATAGTTACAGAGCTGGACCATGAGAAGAAGTCAAGAAAAAGAGCGGAGAAGACAAATAAGAAGCTCGGCGCCGCGTTAGCAGACACCGAGTCCTCGTTACGTGCGGCGATGAAAGAACTCGAGAGGGAGAGGAAGTCCAAAGGAAGAGTGGAGAAGATCTGCAGCGAGCTCGTCAGAGGTATCGGCGAGGACAAGGCTGAGGTGGAGGCTCTGAAGAGAGAAACAGAGATGGCACAAGAGGACCTTCAGAAAGAGAGGGAGATGCTGCAGCTCGCGGATGAGTGGCGCGAGCAAAGGGTTCAGATGAAGCTGCTGGAAGCGCGGCTTCAGTTTGAGGAGAAGAACGCAGCCGTCAATCAGCTGCACGAAGAGCTACAAGCATATCTGGACACGAAGAAGGACCAGGAACCTGCAAAAATCGATCCGATACAGTCACCTCATGAAACAGGCGCAATTGTAGACAATGCTAGCAGTGGAGGATGCAGTGATGGCAGTGAAGAATGTGACTCAGAAGGTGGTGATATGCACTCGATCGAATTGAATGTTGACGACAACAAGTTCTATACCTGGAGCTACACTCCATCATCAAGGGACAACCAGAGAGGTGCATCGATGAATGGATCGTTTTCAGATAGAGGGATGGATGGTGCCGATTCACGCAGCGTCGGCCGAAAAACGTTTGAGGAAATGGACGATGCACTAGAGGGAGACTGGGCAGAAGGATGCAGCAATGGAATGCTGAGCTTTGACCACGATGACGAGAGATACCAAGCGATCAAGAATCTCAGGGAGCAGATGATAGCTGGGTCTGGGCTCATCAAGTCCCAAGGTAATGAAAACGCTGAAAGGGAGTTCTGTACCTTCTGAGGTAAATTAAAATGGGTCAATTAGGTAACGTCGGTGCTAACTGTACCGATCAACAATGCTGATGCTAGCTTAGATTAATTTGTTCAGTCAGACATGCATCTATAGTCAAGGTTTTCCTTTGTGTTTGAGCTTTCTTGAAGGCTGGGGTTACAGTTGAAGTGTATTCAGTTCCATTCTTGTACTGTCATGTATATAGTAAGAAGATGATTATGCATGTTACTTTCAAATTTTCTCTGTAAAGCATGCCATAGTTATACAGTTTTACGCCCTCTGTTTCATATTACTCCGTATAAAAGATTTGATCAAAGTTAAACATTGCCAAGTTTGACCAGTTATATGTAAAAATATACTTTTATCTAGAAAATCAAAATGATACGATTAGTACCATAATGCAATGTACTATCATATCATGTACATTTGATTAATTATATGTATATATTGATATTTTTTTATCATGGATAGTTAGTTAAAGATCACAAAAATTGAATTTGACCAAACTTTACAGGTGGAGTAATATGGAACAAAGGGAGTAAGTTAGTACCTTGTTCACGCATGAGTAGCAAGTCATGGCATCATGGGAGGTTCCACTGGTCATAATTTACATCGGACGAAACTGTCTTTTCTTCAAAAAGAGGAACATGGCCCCGCCCTTGATGCATATAGCCTTCTATTGCACTATTGAAGTTCAAGTCCTAGAGAAAAGTACATTTCAAACGATTGCACCCAGAAGCCATGTGATGGTGTGAGTCTTCTGGCTGGGAAATTGACCACCTATGGTGATATTTTTGGGCGATGCTAGGCTGAAGGACGTTCGCCATATGATTTTTGCTAAAGGGCGGTCAATAAATAAATGTTGGGGTTTTATTTTTGTGATAAAACACTAGTAGGAATGGCGCACTGGTTTTGCCTTGGCGCACAAAGACGGTGCGCCACAGAAAAAGCTTATTTTTGTAGCGCACCAGGAGCGCATGCGCCACATAAATATAGTGGGGCCCACACCCGGCTAGCCTCAGTCATTGGTCTCACTATTTCTGTGGCGCAGGGCCACGTGCGTCACAGAATTAGGGCTTTCTGTGGCGCTCTGTCTCCGGTGCGCCACAGAATTAAGACATTTTGTGGCGCATCTTGCCTGGTGCGCCACAGAAATAGAACCAATAATTGCCACGGTTATATCATCACCCTCTTCGTCCCCCTTCTCCCAAATCGAACCCCTCCACCGTCTCCCCTCCTTCTCCCCCAAATCGAACCCCTCCACCGCCCCCCTTCTCCCGCGCCGGCCGGCCTCCACGGATCGCGTCGCCGCCGCCTGCCCCCGCAACGGCTGGCCTCGACGGAGCACGCCGCAACCTCCTTCCCCGCGACTGCCGGCCTAGATGGAGCGCGCTTCCGCCTCCATCCTCCGCGATGGCCGCATGCCTCCACGCTCCACGCATCCCCGCCACCACCAGAACCCGCTTCGAAGAGGGAGGGGAGGACACGCGCCCGGCTGTGGAGCCTGCGGGAGGACCTCCTCCACCATGGCGTCTGTCTCCTCCACCACGGCGTCTTCCCCCACCCTCCTCCACCACCACGGTACGGGCCTCCCGCTAGTGTAATGTTCCAGTGGAAGTCCTGGCTGCTCTTTATCGTTGCACTTGGTCTGATATTGTGTGTGATTTTCTGTTCTTGTTGGATGAATCATTGGCAGTTTAAAAATGCAAGGCTTGAATCAAGGAGTGCACAACCTTATCCTTGTTTCCACATAGAAATATTATTCATTGCTGGTGTAGTGTTGTACTGGTAGTTCTGGCTGCTGTTTACCATTTCAGTTGGTCTTATACAATATTGTACTTGTTCCATGAATTACTGGCAGTAAAACCAATGCAAGGCAAGAATTACAGAACATTATGTGAAACTTATGCATGATCTTTTTTTGAATGATAAAAGTCTCATACATTTCTAGTGTAGTGGTTCAGTGCTACTACTGGCTGCTGTTTATCGTTGCAGTTGGTCAGATATTATATGGGATTTCTTTGTACTTATTTGATGATCATTGGCAGTTAAACTATGCAATTCTGGAATCATGGAATGGTATGCATACTTACATGGCCCATTCTTCCAGATATGTTTTGTTGCTTGATGAATTTTGTGCCAGTTAGGTCACGCAAAATATAAATTGGAGAGTTAGGTATGAAATAGATGTCACAAGTAATTACCAGAGTTCTTAATGCAGCCCTCTTCACTCGAGCATGCCACTCAGGATCAACATAATGTCAATAGACAGAATAAATTGACATCTAAAATGAGAGAGGACACGTTTTTGTGTGTGTAGAATTACCAACTTTACTGGGGCAACCCAAATATCCTCCACCTGTATCCAAAGCAGTCGAATGCTACCTGCTACTAGAGCACAAATTCAACAAAAAAAATGCATTGCTAGCTAGGTTCATTTAGTTTTATTGCTACTGCTAGAAAATAAAATGAAATGTTACTGCTACTGCTAGGATGATTTAGTTGCATGTTGAAGTAGGAAAAAAGAAAATGTTTGTACACATGAGAGGAACCTTGCTAACTTTGAGCAGTGGTTTAAACCAGTGAAGTGCAAGCAGACCTTTGTTGTGCATATTTTTTTTGACAAGAATCATAGCTTTAGCAAGGCTAACCATGACATCATCCTATACCCTGTCTATCATGCTCACTGGTTGCTCAAAATGAATGTAGTTTATATGCTTATGCTCACTGGTTTGGTTTAAAATGAATCCCCATGCTTACCGGTTGCTATATATGTGTATATGTTGTACATGGTTCTCTGGAAGGTAGATCATATAGAAATAAAATGAGCATTCTATGGTTATAAATAATTTCTTTATAAATGATCTGGTCTTTAATTTTATTTGTACTTGATTAGAATGTTTGATCACTACACTCTGGGGTGGGGTGAGCGAACCTGGTGTGATGGCACAAATATCAATATGTTGTGCATCCTACTTGGCTTCGCTTACCCCATCCCTGGATGTTAATATTTTTTTCGACCAACAAAGTATGAGGCATATGCTATCAAGTTGATACAACTTGTCTCTTTCTTCTATTTTAGTGCCCATGATTAGAATGTTTGGTCACATGTACACTCGAGGGTGGTGCAAGCAAGCCTGGTGTGATGGCACAAATATCAATTTCTTGTGCATCCTACCTGGCCTCGCTTACACCATCCCTGAATGTTAATATTTGTTTCAACCAACAAAGTATGAGGCATTCCATTTAGTTCATACTACTTGTCTCTTATTTGAGTTGGCACTTCTTAATTGCATTGGCCGATGATTAGAATGTTTGGTCACCCGTACACTCTAGGGTGGGGCCAGTGAACCTGGTGTGATGGCATAAATATCAATCTCTTGTGCATCCTACTTGGCTTCGCTGACCCCATCCCTGAATGTTAATATTTGTTTCGACCAACAAAGTATGAGGCATATGCTATCTAGTTGATACTACTTGGCTCGTATTTGAGTTGGACTTATTCGTTTATTTTGGTTTTTCTTCCATTTTAGCGCCGATGATTAAATTTTTTGGTCACTACACTTGGGGGCGGTGCCAGTGAGCCTGGTGTGATGACACAAATATCAATCTCTTGTGCATCCTACCTGGCCTCACTGACACCGTCCTTAAATGTTAATATTTGTTTCGACCAACAAAGTATGAGGCATCACCACAAACAATTCGCCGATGATTAGAATGTTTGGTCACTACACTCAGGGGCGTTGCTAGTGAGCCTCGTGTGATTGCACAAATATCAATCTCTTGTGCATCCTACCTGGCTCACTAACACCGTCCCGAAATGTTAATATTTGTTTCGACCAACAAAGTATGAGGCATGCTATTTAGTTGATACTACTTGGCTCGTATTTGAGTTGGACTTATTCGTTTATTTTGGTCTTTCTTTGAGATAGGGCCGATGATTAAAATGTTTGGTCACCGTACACTCCGGGGTGGCGTAAGTGAGCCTGGTAAGATAGCACACATATCAATCTCTTGTGCATCGTACTTGGCCTCACTTACGCCATCCCTGAATGTTAATATTTGTTTTGACCAACAATGTATGAGGCATTAATTTATTATATCCTAGTTGGCTCTTACTTGTGTTGCCCTTCTTCGTTCATTTTTGTCTTTCTTCCATTTTAGTCAATACACACTCGGGGGGTGCAAGCGAGCCTGGCGGGAGAGAGAGGAGGGAGCAGAGGAGGAACCGGATGAAGACCCCGATGCAAGCGAGGCTGGCAGAGAGAGAGGAGGGAGCAAAGGTGTAGGATAACGTTGCATAGAAAACAAAAATTTTCCTACGGTGAACACGCAATCCAATCCAAGATGCAATCTAGAAGACGGTAGCAACGAGAGGGTATCGAGTCTCACCCTTGAAGAGATTCCAAAGCCTACAAGATGAGGCTCTTGTTGCTGCGGTAGACGATCACTTGCCGCTTGCAAAAGCGCGTAGAAGATCTTGATCACGATCGGTTCCGGCGCCACGAACGGGCAGCACCTCCGTACTCGGTCACACGTTCGGTTGTTGATGAAGACGACGTCCACCTCCCCGTTCCAGCGGGCAGCGGAAGTAGTAGCTCCTCTTGAATCCGACAGCACGACGGCGTGGTGTCGGTGGCGGTGAAGAAGTCCGGCGGAGCTTCGCTAAGCTATGCGGGAGATATGGAGGAGAGGGGGCGGCTAGGGTTTGGGAGGGGGTGGCCGGCCACTTCAATGGGGCGGCCAGCTTGTGGTCTTGGGGGTGGCCGGCCCCCTCCCTTGGCCCCTCATTATATAGGTGGATCCCCAAGTGTTGGTGTCCAAGTCTTCGAATAAGACCCGAACCAAAACCTTCCATAAGAGGGGAAACCTAGCCCAACTAGGACTCCCACCAAAAGGTGGGATTTCCACCTCCCATGTGGGGGGTGGCCGGCCCCCTATGGAGGAGTCCACTTGGGACTCCTCCCCATCTAGGGTTGGCCGGCCATGGAGGTGGAGTCCCATGTGGACTCCACCTTCCTTGGTGGTTTCTTCCGGACTTTTCTAGAACCTTCTAGAACCTTCCATAGAACCTTCCGCGACATTTTATTTCACATAAAATGACATCCTATATATGAATCTTATTCTCCGGACCATTCCGGAACTCCTCGTGATGTCCGGGATCTCATCCGGGACTCCGAACAAATATTCGAACTCCATTCCATATTCAAGTACTACCATTTCAACATCCAACTTTAAGTGTGTCACCCTACGGTTCGTGAACTATGCGGACATGGTTGAGTACTTACTCCGACCAATAACCAATAGCGGGATCTGGAGATCCATAATGGCTCCCACATATTCAACGATGACTTTAGTGATCGAATGAACCATTCACATACATTACTAATTCCCTTTGTCTCGCGATATTTTACTTGTCCGAGGTTTGATCTTCGGTATCACTCTATACCTTGTTCAACCTCGTCTCCTGACAAGTACTCTTTACTCGTACCGTGGTATGTGGTCTCTTATGAACTCATTCATATGCTTGCAAGACATTAGACGACATTCCACCGAGAGGGCCAGAGTATATCTATCCGTCATCGGGATGGACAAATCCCACTGTTGATCCATATGCCTCAACTCATACTTTCCGGATACTTAATCCCACCTTTATAGCCACCCATTTACGCAGTGGTGTTTGGTGTAATCAAAGTTCCTTTCGGTATAAGTGATTTACATGATCTCATGGTCATAAGGACTAGGTAACTATGTATCGAAAGCTTATAGCAAATAACTTAATGACGAGATCTTATGCTACGCTTAATTGGGTGTGTCCATTACATCATTCATACAATGACATAACCTTGTTATTAATAACATCCAATGTTCATGATTATGAAACTAATCATCCATTAATCAACAAGCTAGTTTAAGAGGCATACTAGGGACTTCTTGTTTGTCTACATATCACACATGTACTAATGTTTCGGTTAATACAATTCTAGCATGATATATAAAAATTTATCATAAACATAAAGATATAAATAATAACCACTTTATTATTGCCTCTAGGGCATATCTCCTTCAGTCTCCCACTTGCACTAGAGTCAATAATCTAGATTACATTGTAATATACCTAACACCCATGGCATTCGGTGTTGGTCATGCTTTGCCCTAGGGAGAGCTTTAGTCAACGGATCTGCTACATTCAGATCAGTGTGTACTTTGCAAATCTTTACTTCTCCATCTTCGATGTACTCGCGAATCGAGTGGTAACGCAGCTTGATATGCTTCAGCCTCTTGTGTGACCTAGGCTCTTGTGCATTGGCGATGGCACCCATGTTATCACAAGAAATGATTAATGGGTCCAATGCACTAGGAACCACACCGAGCTCTACAATGAACCTCTTCATCCATACCGCTTCGATGAAGCCTCTGAAGCCGCTATGTACTCGATTCTGTTGAAGACTTCGCCACCGTGCACTGCTTCGAGCTTGCCCGGCTTACCATCGAGCACCATTCAATATAAACACGTACCCAGATTGTGACTTAGAGTCATCGGGATCGGTGTTCCAACTTGCATCGGTGTAACCGTTTACAACGAGCTCTTGGTCACCTCCATAACAAAGAAACATATCCTTAGTTCTTTTCAAGTACTTCAGATATTCTTGACCGCTGTCCAAGTGTTCCATTCCTGGATCACTTTGATATCTGCTAGTCAAACTAACAAAGCATGTGCTATATCCGGTCTAGTACATAGCATGGCATACATGATAGATCCTACTGCCGAGGCATAGGGGATACTACTCATCCTTTCTCTTTCTTCTGCCGTAGCCGGTCCTTGAGTCTTACTCAATACCTTGCCTGGTAACATAGGTAAGAACCCTTTCTTACTTTCGTCCATTCTAAACTTCTTTAGAATCTTGTCCAGATATGTACTCTGTGATAGCCCTATTAGGCGTCTTGATCTATCTCTATAAATCTTGATGCCTAATATATACGATGCTTCACCAAGGTCTTTCATTGAAAAACTATTATTCAAATAACCCTTAACACTGCTTAATAGTTCTATATCATTCCCGATCAATAATATGTCATCTACATATAATATCAGGAATGCTACGTAGCTCCCACTCACTTTCTTGTAAATACAGGCCTCTCCATGACCTTTGTATAAACCCGAAGTCTTTAATCACCTTATCAAAGCATCGGTTCCAACTTCTTGATGCTTGCTTCAGTCCATAGATTGAACGCTGAAGTTTGCATACTTTGTCAGCATTTTTAGGATCGACAAAACCTTTGGGTTGTACCATATACAACTCTTCCTCAATGTCTCCATTAAGGAACGCCGTTTTGACATCCATCTGCCAAATCTCATAATCGAAAAATGCAGCTATTGCTAACAAAATCCTCACAGATTTTAGCTTCGCTACGGGTGAGAAAGTCTCATCGTAGTCAACTCCTTGAATTTGTCGGAAACCCTTTGCGACAAGTCGAGCTTTATAGACAGTAATATTACCATCAGCATCTGTTTTCCTTTTGAAGATCCATTTATTCTCGACAGCCTTTCGGCTATCAGGTAAGTCTACCAAAGTCCATACTTTGTTATCATACATGGATCCCATTTCGGATTTCATGGCTTCTTGCCATTTGTTGGAATCTGGGCTCATCATTGCTTCTTCATACGTCGCAGGGTCCTCATCATTGTTATCCACAATCATGACATTTAGACAAGGATCATACCAATCAGGAGTGGCACGTTCCCTTGTCGATCTGCGAGGTTCAGTAGTTTCCTCGTTCGAAGTTTCATGATCATTATCATTAGCTTCCTCTGTTGCCGGTGTAGGCGGTATAGGTACAATTTCCGGTACTGCGCTACTCTGATCAACGAGTATAGATTCATCAATCTCATCGAGTTCTACTTTTCTTCCAGTCACTTCTTTAGTGAGAAATTCTTTCTCAAGAAAGGTTCCGTTCTTAGCAACAAAGATTTTGCCTTCGGATTTGTGATAGAAAGTGTACCCTATAGTTTCCTTAGGATAACCTATGAAGACGCATTTCTCCGCTTTGGGTTCTAGCTTGTCTGGTTGTAACTTCTTTACATAGGCTTCGCAACCCCAAACTTTCAGGAACGACAGCTTAGGTTTCTTATTAAACCATAATTCATACGGTGTCGTTTCTACGGATTTTGATGGTGCTCTATTTAAAGTGAATGCGGCTGTCTCTGATGCATAACTCCAAAATGATAACGGCAAATCAGTAAGAGACATCATACTACGAACCATATCTAAGAGAGTTCGATTACGACGTTCGGACACACCGTTTCGTTGTGGTGTTCCCGGCGGTGTCAATTGTGAAAGTATTCCGCATTTCTTTAAATGCATGCCAAACTCATAACTCAGATATTCACCTCCACGATCAGATCGTAGAAATTTGATCTTCTTGTTACGTTGATTTTCTACTTCACTTTGAAATTCCTTAAACTTCTCGAAAGTTTCGGATTTATGTTTCATGAAATAGATATACCCATATCTACTCAGATCATCTGTGAAGGTTAGAACATAACGATAACCACCGCGCGATGCTACGCTCATTGGTCCACATACATCGGTATGTATGATTTCCAATAAGTCAGTAGCTCGCTCCATCATACCAGAAAATGGAGTCTTTGTCATTTTTCCCATTAGACATGCTTCGCATCTATCAAGTGACTCAAAGTCAAGTGATTCAAGTAATCCATCAGTATGGAGTTTCTTCATGCGTTTCACTCCAATATGACCAAGGCAGCAGTGCCACATATAAGTAGAATTATCATTTAATTTAATTCGCTTAGCATCAATGTTATGTATATGCGTATCACTACTATCGAGATCTAACAGAAATAAGCCTTTCTTTTGTGGTGCTCGACCATAAAAGATATTATTCATAAAAATAGAACAACCATTATTCTCAGACTTGAATGAATAACCGTCTTGCATTAAACAAGATCCAGATATAATGTTCATGCTCAACGCGGGTACAAAATAACAATTATTTAGGCTTAAAACTAATCCCGAAGGTAGATGTAGAGGAAGTGTGCCGACAGCGATCACATCGACTTTGGATCCATTTCCAACGCGCATCGTCACTTCATCTTTCAGTAGTCTTCGTTTATTCTTTAGTTCCTGTTTCGAGTTACAGATATGAGCAACCGAACCGGTATCAAATACCCAGGTACTAGAACGAGAACCAGTGAGATAAACATCTATAACATGTATATCTGATATACCTTCTTTCTTCTTCTTGACAAGGCCGCTCTTCAGATCAGCCAGATACTTGGAGCAATTACGCTTCCAGTGTCCCTTCTCCTTGCAGTAATAGCACTCAGCATCAGGCTTAGGGCCGTTCTTAGGTTTCATAGGAGGCGTGGCAGCTTTCTTGCCACCCTTCTTGAATTTTCCCTTAGACTTGCCCTGTTTCTTGAAACTGGTGGTCTTGTTGACCATCAACACTTGGTGCTCTTTCTTGATCTCAATCTCAGCAGCTTTTAGCATGCCAAAGAGTTCAGGTAACTCCTTGTTCATGTTCTGCATATTGTAGTTCATCACAAAGTTCTTGTAACTTGGTGGCAGTGATTGAAGGACACGATTAATCCCCAGTCTGTTAGGAATCACTATTCCCAAGTCAATGAGTTTCTTCGCATGCCCGGTCATGGCGAGCATGTGCTCACTAACGGAGCTGCCTTCTTCCATCATACAGCTGAAGAAATGTTTCGATGCTTCATAGCATTCCACGGCCGCATGAGTCTCGAATATAGCTTTCAGCTCATTCATCAACTCATGAGGATCATGGTGCTCAAAACGTTTTTGAAGATCGGATTCCAGGCTGCACAGGATGGCACACTGAACTTGAGAGTACCGAGTTTTCCGAGTCGCGTAAATAGCTTTTACTTCATCGGTTTCATCTTCTGCAGGAGGGTCACCTAGCGGTGCATCAAGCACAAATTGCAGATTTCCGCCAGAGAGGAAGATCCTCACATGACGGAACCAGTCGGTGAAGTTGCTACCGTTGCTCTTAAGTTTCTCTTTCTCTAGGAACTGATTAAAATTGATTGGGGACGCCATCTCTACAACATATATTTGCAATAGTTTAGACTAAGTTTATGATAAATTGAGTTCAAATTTTAATTCAACATAATTAAAAATCTAGGTGAACTCCCACTCAAAACAATATCCCTCGCATTGTCTTAGTGATCACACGAACCAAATCCACCGCACCTAAGCCCGATCATCACGAGAAAAGGTGTGACTTCAATGGCGAACACTCAAAGTGTTCATCATATCAACCATATGATTCATGCTCTACCTTTCGGTATCACGTGTTCCGAGACCATGTCTACATGCTAGGCTCGTCAAGGCCACCTTAGTATCCGCATGTGCAAACCGGTCGTGCTCCCGTTGTATGCACGTGGGGCTTCTATCCCACCCGATCATCACGAGATGCTGAGACACGACAAGTCTTGGCAACGGTGCTACTAAGGATGAACACTTTATTATCTTGAGATTTTAGTGAGGGATCATCTTATAATGCTACCGTCGCGATCTAAGCAAAATAAGATGCATAAAAAGGATTAACATCACATGCAGTTCATATGTGATATGATATGGCCCTTTTGTCTTTGCGCCTTTGATCTTCATCTCCAAAGCACGGACATGATTTCCATCATCTTCGGGCATGATCTCCATCATCGTCGGCGTAGCGTCAAGGTCAATGGCGCCGTCTTCATGATTGTCCTCCATGTAGCAACTATTACAACTACTTTGAAATACTACTCAACATGAAATTTAAAGACAACCATAAGGCTCCTGCCGGTTGCCACAATACAATAATGATCATCTCATACATATTCATCATCACATTATGGCCATATCACATCACCAAACCCTGCAAAAACAAGTTAGACGTCTCTAATTTGGTTTGCATATTTTACGTGGTTTAGGGTTTTCGAGAGAGATCTAATCTACCTACGAACATGAACCACAACGTTGATACTAATGTTTTCAATAGAAGAGTAAATTGAATCTTTACTATAGTAGGAGAGACAGACACCCGCAAAGCCTCTTATGCAATACAAGTTGCATGTCGAACGAGGAACAAGTCTCATGAACGCGGTCATGTAAAGTTAGTCCGAGCCGCTTCATCCCACTATGCCATAAAGATGCAAAGTACTCAAACTAAAGATAACAAGAGCATCAACGCCCACAAACCATTGTGTTCTACTCGTGCAACCATCTATGCATAGACACGGCTCTGATACCACTGTAGGATAACGTTGCATAGAAAACAAAAATTTTCCTACGGTGAACACGCAATCCAATCCAAGATGCAATCTAGAAGACGGTAGCAACGAGGGGGTATCGAGTCTCACCCTTGAAGAGATTCCAAAGCCTACAAGATGAGGCTCTTGTTGCTGCGGTAGACGATCACTTGCCGCTTGCAAAAGCGCGTAGAAGATCTTGATCACGATCGGTTCCGGCGCCACGAGCAGGCAGCACCTCCGTACTCGGTCACACGTTCGGTTGTTGATGAAGACGACGTCCACCTCCCCGTTCCAGCGGGCAGCGGAAGTAGTAGCTCCTCTTGAATCCGACAGCACGACGGCGTGGTGTCGGTGGCGGTGAAGAAGTCCGGCGGAGCTTCGCTAAGCTATGCGGGAGATATGGAGGAGAGGGGGGCGGCTAGGGTTTGGGAGGGGGTGGCCGGCCACTTCAATGGGGCGGCCAGCTTGTGGTCTTGGGGGTGGCCGGCCCCCTCCCTTGGCCCCTCATTATATAGGTGGATCCCCAAGTGTTGGTGTCCAAGTCTTCGAATAAGACCCGAACCAAAACCTTCCATAAGAGGGGAAACCTAGCCCAACTAGGACTCCCACCAAAAGGTGGGATTTCCACCTCCCATGTGGGGGGTGGCCGGCCCCCTATGGAGGAGTCCACTTGGGACTCCTCCCCATCTAGGGTTGGCCGGCCATGGAGGTGGAGTCCCATGTGGACTCCACCTTCCTTGGTGGTTTCTTCCGGACTTTTCTAGAACCTTCTAGAACCTTCCATAGAACCTTCCGCGACATTTTATTTCACATAAAATGACATCCTATATATGAATCTTATTCTCCGGACCATTCCGGAACTCCTCGTGATGTCCGGGATCTCATCCGGGACTCCGAACAAATATTCGAACTCCATTCCATATTCAAGTACTACCATTTCAACATCCAACTTTAAGTGTGTCACCCTACGGTTCGTGAACTATGCGGACATGGTTGAGTACTTACTCCGACCAATAACCAATAGCGGGATCTGGAGATCCATAATGGCTCCCACATATTCAACGATGACTTTAGTGATCGAATGAACCATTCACATACATTACTAATTCCCTTTGTCTCGCGATATTTTACTTGTCCGAGGTTTGATCTTCGGTATCACTCTATACCTTGTTCAACCTCGTCTCCTGACAAGTACTCTTTACTCGTACCGTGGTATGTGGTCTCTTATGAACTCATTCATATGCTTGCAAGACATTAGATGACATTCCACCGAGAGGGCCCAGAGTATATCTATCCGTCATCGGGATGGACAAATCCCACTGTTGATCCATATGCCTCAACTCATACTTTCCGGATACTTAATCCCACCTTTATAGCCACCCATTTACGCAGTGGTGTTTGGTGTAATCAAAGTACCTTTCCGGTATAAGTGATTTACATGATCTCATGGTCATAAGGACTAGGTAACTATGTATCGAAAGCTTATAGCAAATAACTTAATGACGAGATCTTATGCTACGCTTAATTGGGTGTGTCCATTACATCATTCATACAATGACATAACCTTGTTATTAATAACATCCAATGTTCATGATTATGAAACTAATCATCCATTAATCAACAAGCTAGTTTAAGAGGCATACTAGGGACTTCTTGTTTGTCTACATATCACACATGTACTAATGTTTCGGTTAATACAATTCTAGCATGATATATAAACATTTATCATAAACATAAAGATATAAATAATAACCACTTTATTATTGCCTCTAGGGCATATCTCCTTCAAAAGGAGGAACCGGATGAAGACCGCGATGCAAGCGAGCCTAGCGGGAGAGAGGAGGGAGCAGAGGAGGAACCGGATGAAGACCACTTTGTATATCGAGATGGTGAACTTTGTATGAATTAAGAGTTGTATGCAAAAAAATTGACACTTGCCACTATATGTGTATCTCGAGCGATGATGTTTATATTATATCTATGCAATGTACATGCTATTTATATTATATCTGCATATTTTTGTATATAATATGTATAATATATGTACATTGTTGTATATATCATGTATGTGTATAGAAGTCAGTACAAAATTGTGTATAGTACGAGCAAATTCTGTGGCGCACCTATTTTAGGGATTTGTAGCATAGAAAACAAAAAATTCCTACCGCAAGAACGTATAACAAGCCAAGATCTAATCTAGTAGATAGTAGCAACAAGTGAAGATCATCATACCCTTGAAAATCTCTAAGCGTTAATGAGATTAGATCTCGTGGTTGATGTAGTCGATTAGTTGCCGCTTGCAAAAGCGCGTAGAAGATCTTGACGGTGGCACAATCGGGAAGCACCTCCGCACTCGTTCACATGTTCGGTGTTGATGACGACGTTCTTCTCCCCGTTCCAGCGGGCAGCGGATGTAGTAGATCCTCCTGGGAATCCCGCCAGCACAACGACATGTTGGTGGTGGTGGTGGAGATCTCCGGCAGCGCTTCGCCTAAGCACCGCGGGAGAATAGGGAGGAGGGGAGTGGCTAGGGTTTGGGAGAGGGGGCACTTGGGGCGCTGCCCTTGGTGCCCTTGGGTGGTGCGACTGGTGTAGTGGCCGGCCCCCTCCCTCTCCCCCTATTTATATATGTGGAACACCCTAGGGTTTTCCCAAGATCCGAATAAGAGTCCAACTCAAAACATTCCATATGGGTTAAACCTAGGGGAAGTGGGATTGCTCCCTTTCCTTCCCCTATGGCCAGCCATGGTGGTGGAGTCCACCATGGACTCCACCTTCCCCTTTGGTCGGCCGGCTAGGATTGGTGGAGTCCATCCGGGACTCCACCTTCCATGGTGATTTCTTCCGAAGGTTCTAGAACATTCTAATGCCTTCCATAAATGCACCAGATCATTTCCAAACTTGGAAAAGTGACATCCTATATATGAATCTTATTCTCTGGACCATTCGGGAACTCCTCGTGATGTCCTGGATCCCATCCAAGACTCCGAACAACATTCGAACTCCATTCCATATTCCATATCTACTTAAAACAACATCAAACCTTAAGTGTGTC
The DNA here is from genome assembly GCF_019359855.2 of Lolium perenne. Taxonomy (NCBI): domain Eukaryota; kingdom Viridiplantae; phylum Streptophyta; class Magnoliopsida; order Poales; family Poaceae; genus Lolium; species Lolium perenne. The sequence continues at coordinate 198,591,706 of NC_067245.2, forward strand.
ACCCTACGGTTCGAGAACTATGTAGACATGATCGAGACTCCTCTCCGATCAATAACTAATAGTGCGACCTGGAGATCCATAATAGCTCCCACATATTCAACGATGACTTTGTGATCGAAAGAACCATTCACATAAAATAACAATTTCCTTTGTCTCGCGATATTTTACTTATCCAAAGTTTGATCATCGGTATCCTCATACCTAGTTCAACCTCGTTACCGATAAGTACTCTTTACTCGTACCGTAATATGACATCCCTTGTGAACCAGTCACATGCTTGCAAGCTAATTAGATATCATTCCATCGAGAGGGCCCAGGTTGTATCTATCCATCATTAGGATGGAAAAATCCCACTAATGATACAAGTGCCTCAACCCTATACTTTCCGAACACTTAATGCCACCTTTATAACAACCCATTTATGCAGTAGTGTTTAGTGTCATCAAAGCATCCATCCGGTGTAGGTGATTAACATGATCTCATGGTGAAAGGATTAAGTTTCTATGCATATTAAAGCTTGAAGCACAAAGAACTAAATGACTTGATCATATGCTACGCTTAGTAAGGGTGTATGTCCATCACATCATTCACCTAATGATATGATCTTGTTATTAATAACATCCAATGTTCATGATCATGAAACTATGATCATCTATTAATCAACAAGCTAGTTTAACAAGAGGTTTAATAGGAAATCTTTTATGTTTACATAAAACACATGTATTAATGTTTCTGGTTAATACAATTATAGCATGAGATGCAAATTATTATCATAAAACACAAATATATAATAATAACCACTTTATTATTGCCTCTTGAGCATATTTCCAACAGTCTCCCGCTTGCACTAGAGTCAATAATCTAGATTACATTGTAATGTACCTAACACCCATGGCGTTCTGGTGTAGGTCATTTTTTGCTCTAGGGAGAGCTTTAGTTAACGGATCTGCCACATTCAGATTAGTGTGTACTTTGCATATGTTTAAATCGCCATCTTCGACATACTCGCGAATAGAATGAAAATGTAGCTTTATATGCTTCAGATTCTTGTGTGACCTTGTCTCTTGTGCACTGGCTATGACACCCATGTTGTCACAATAGATGGTCATCGGATCCAACACACTAGGAACCACACCAACCTCAGTAATGAAACACTTCATCCATATCGCCTCTGATGAAGCCTCTGAAGCAGCTATGTATTTCGATTCAGTTGAAGATTTCGCCACAATGGTTTGCTTAGCACTCTTCCAGCTTACTGCTGCACCATTCAAAATAAATACGTATCCGGATTGAGACTTAGAGTCATCCGGATCAGTGTTCCAACTAGCATCGGTGTAACTGGTTACAACAAGCTCTTGCTCACCTCCATAACAAAGAAACATATCCTTAGTTCTTTTCAAGTACTTCAGGATATTTTTGACCGTTGTCCAGTGTTCCATTCCTGGATCACTTTGATATCTGCTGGTCAAACTAACAACATGTGCGATATTCGATCTTGTACACAGCATGGCATACATGATAGAGCATATGGCCAAGGCATAGGGGATTTTGTTCATCCTTTGTCCTTCTTCTGCCGTAGCTGGACTTTGAGTTTTACTCAAGGTCTTACCTGATAACATGGGCAAGAACCATTTCTTGCTCTCATCCATTCTAAACTTCTTTAGAATCCTATCCAGGTATGTACTCTGTGAAAGCCCTATTAGGCGTCTTGATCTATCTCTATAAATCGTGATGCCTAAAATGTATGCTGCTTCTCCAAGGTCCTTCATTGAAAAACACTTATTCAAATAGCCTTTGACACTACTTAGAAGTTCTACATTATTTCTAATCAATAATATGTCATCTACATAATACCAGGAATGCTATAGAGCTCCCACCCACTTTATTTTAAATACAAGCCTCGTCATGAGTTTGTATAAATTCAAAGTCTTTGATCACCTTATCAAAGCGTCGGTTCCAACTCCGGGATGCTTGCTTCAATCCATAAATTGAACGCTGAAGTTTGCATACCTTGTTAGCATTTTTAAGATCGACAAAACCTTTGGGTTGTACCATATACAACTCTTTCTCAATATCACCATTAAGGAACGCCGTTTTGACATCCATCTGCTAAATTTCATAAGCGAAAATGCAGCTATTGCTAATAATATCCTCATAGACTTTAGCTTCACTACAGGTGAGAAATTCTCATCATAGTCAACTACTTGATTTTTTTGGAACCCTTTCACGACAAGTCAAACTTTATAGATAGTAATATTACCATCATCATCTATTTTTTGTTTTGAAGATCAATTTATTCTCGACAGCCTTACGGCTATCAGGTAAGTCTACCAAAGTCCATACTTGGTTATCATATATGGATCCCATTTCGGATTTCATGGCCTCTTGTCGTTTGTTCGAATCTGGGCTCATCATTACTTCCTCATACGCCGCAGGGTCTTCATCATTATTATCCACAATAATGACATTTAGACAAGGGTCATACCAATCAGGAGTGGTGTGAACCCTCGTCGACCTGCGAGGTTCAGTAGTAACTTCGTTCGAAGTTTCATGATCATTATCATTAGCTTCCTCACTAAGCGGTGTAGGCGGCACAAGAACATCTTCCGGTGTTGCGCTACTCTGATTTTCAAGAGAAGGTTCAGTAATCTCGTCGATTTCTACTTTTCTTCCAGTCACTTCTTTCGAGAGAAACTCCTTCTCAAGAAAGGATCCGTTCTTGGCAACATAGATTTTACCTTCGGATCTGTAATAGAAGGTATACCCAATTGTTTTTTTAGGGTATCCTATGAAGACGCATTTACCCGCTTTGGGTTCAAGCTTGTCAGGTTGCAACTTCTTTACATAAGCTTCGCAGCCCAAAATTTTAAGGAACGACAACTTAGGTTTGTTTCCAAATCACAGTTCATACAGTGTCATTTCAACGGATTTAGATGGTGCCCTATTAAAGTGACTGTTGATGTCTCTAATGCATAACTTCAAAAAGATAATGGTAAATCTGTAAGAGACATCATAGATCGAACCATATCCAATAAAGTACGATTACGGCGTTCGAACACACCATTGTGCCGTGGTGTTCCCGGGGGTGTTAACTGTGAAAGTATTTTGTATTTATTTAAATGCATGCCAAACTCATAACTCAAATATTCATCTCCACGATCAGAACGTAGAAATTTAATCTTCTTGTTACGTTGATTTTCTACTTCACTTTGAAATTCCTTAAACTTCTCGAAAGTTTTGGATTTATGTTTTATCAAGTAAATATATTCATATCTACTCAAATCATCTGTGAAAGTAAGAACATAATGATAACCACCGCGCGATGCTACACTCATTGATCCACATACACCAGTATATACGATTTCCAACAAGTCTGTAGCTCGCTCCATCATACCAGAGAATGGAGTCTAAGTCATTTTTTCCATCAGACATGCCTCACATCTATCAAGTGATTCAAAATCAAGTGATTCAAGTAATCCATCTGAATGGAGTTTCTTCATGCATTTCACTCCAATATGACCAAGACGACAGAGCCACATATATGTGGAATTATCATTTAATTTCTTTCGTATAACATCAATGTTATTTATATGTGTATCACTACTATCGAGATTTAACAAGAATAAACCATTCATCTCAGATGCATGACCATAAAATATATTATTCATATAAATCGAACAACCATTATTCTCATACTTGAATGAATAACCGCTTTGCAATAAATAAGATTTAGATATAATGTTCATGCTTAACGCAGACACCAAATAACAATTATTCAGATTTAAAACTAATCCCGATGGTAGATGTAAAAGGAGCGTGCCGATGGCGATCACATCGACCTTGGATCCATTTCCAACGCGCATCGTCACCTCATACCTCGCTAGTCTTTTTTTATGTTGCCGCTCTTCAAATCTGCCAAGTACTTTGAGCAGTTTCGCTTCCAGTGTCCCTCTTCTTTGCAGAAATAGCACACAATATCAGATTTGGGGCTAGCCTTGGGTTTCTTAGGAGGCGCGTCAGCTTTCTTGCCGCCCTTAAAACTTTTCCTTAGGTTTGCCTTGCTTCTTGAACTTGGTGGTCTTATTGACCATCAACACTTGGTGCTCTTTTTTTATCTCCACTTCAGCAGTTTTCAGCATTGAGAAGAGTTCAGGTAACATCTTGTCCATGCACTGCATGTTGTCGAAAGTGAACAAAATCCGAATTAAGCAAAATTTGAATTCGATCAAATTTTAAAAGTAAGAAAAAAATTTGTTCAAAAAATTTGTTTGTTTCGAGAAAAAAATTCAATCAAAATCATTTTTTGTTCAAAAAATAATTTTGTTCCAAAACATTTTTTGCTTAAATTTTTTTTGTTCAAAACATAATTTTGTTAGTATTAAAATTTTGATCAAAAGCTTTTTTTGCTAAAAAAATATTTGTAGGAAAATATTTTTGTTCACAAAAATTCAATCAAAAAAAAAGAAAAAGGAAAACCAAGAAAAATGGGAAAGAACCAAGAACCAGAAAAACGAAAGAACCGACCGAAATCCAAAAAACCAAAACAGTCACACTAAATGGGCCTCGGCCCACGCCGTCACGCATGCTAATGGGTGGGGAATAGGAATTACCGTGAATCCACCCCCTCCCCCACAAAACCAGAAGCCGAAAAACAGTGGAAATCGCTATAATGGGCCGACCGCCGGCCGACGAAATTCAGGGGTAGGTGGCGTCAGGCTCCCGCGCGGGATTCCTATACACCGACTAGGTCGGTGCCAACCAGGCACCGCACACCCCTGGTCGGGTATGGGCCTGGCCCATTTTTCGCTTTTTTATTTTTCCGTTTCTGTTTTTTCGTTTTTGTTTGTTTTTCTTTTTCTTTTCGGTTCTTTTTTTGTCCACATTCGAAAAAGTTCAAATTTGAAAAACTTTCAAACATCGAAAATATTTAATTGTGAAAATTGTTCAAATTATTTTTTGTTCGTATTCAATTTACGTTCGTATTAAAAAATGTTTAAATTAATTTTTTGTTCATATAAAAAAATGTTCAAATTAAATTTTTGTTTATATTAAAAAATGTTCAAATTAAATTTTTGTTCATACTTAAAAATGTTCAAATTAAGTTTCTGTTCGTATCAAAAAATGTTCAAATTTTGAAATAAAAAATTAAAATTGATTTTTTTTTAAAAATCTTCTAAATTTGAAAATATTTAGAACAAAAGAACGAATTTTCGAAAAAAATATTTTAAACAAAATTGTAAAACTTCGCATAATAAATATTTTTAGCTTTTAAAAAACATAAAAAGAAAAAACAGAAAAAGAAAAGTAAAAAACCGGAAAAATAAAGAAAAGTTGAACGGAAATATTGGGCCGGCCCAAACCATCCGCCTGGGGGGTGTGCGGCGCCTGCTCCGTGCCGACCAGGTCGGCAGACAGCACCCCCCTCCCGCGCCGCTTTGCGCGGCTTATAGGAATTTGCCGGCCAAGCATTTTCCGGGTCGGTGTATAGGGGCCTGGGTGACCGAAAGTTCAGAGGGCCAAAAATTTCGCCAATACCACGAAAATTCCTTTTTTTTTTTCCTCAGTCGGTCCCCAAAACTTTCAGCTCCCATACGCGGATACGCCCTTCAGCCCTCGCGCCGCCTTCCTCCCAAAATCTGCCGCCCAGCGGCGGCGCTCCGCATCCGGCGAGGCTTCCGGTCCTGCTGTCCCGCTTGCCCCTCGTATCTCCACCGCCGCTCCAGACCAGCACGCCTCCCTTGCGCCTCCATGTGCTCGCATCTCTGGCCAGGTGCTCTCACCGGCTGCGTGGCTCGTCTTACGAGGCTGCACCGCCACCCCTGACGTGCTCGATCATCCTCCCGCCACTACACCGCCGCCCTGCCGCCCCTAACGCGCTCCCTCTCCGCCGCCCTGGTGCTCTCTCCGGCTCAATGGCGGCGCTACGCGTCCGACGAGGCTGCCGCCCCTCCACCACCACACCTGACGTGCTCGTCCCCCGCCGCCCGGTGCTCTCTTCGGCCTCCCCCACACTGCTCCGCGATGGCCACCTGTTTTTATTCAGAATTTTACAGCCTGTGGTCTTTTTCAGGAGCAGGCAATTCGCTTGGGGTTCTTCTTGCTGCAACCACTCCGGTGAGCTCTTGGCTGTAGGAAAAAAATACAATTAGGTCACGATTAAAGGGTGGATTACTATTGCCATACTCTTAGAACATTATTATCTAGATGTTTCGTAACTTCTATAAGGTTATTTGTCTCTGTTGACACCAGTACTTTAAGATGTCAACCTTGTTAAGGTGAAACGTTACCAATTAGTGAATTGTCAATGAAATATCGATCTTTGTTTTATGTACCTTTTCTTTCTATTACTTCATAGGACATAATAAGCTTCATGGCCGATTCTCACAGAGAAGCATGCTTAGTTCTTGTATGTTCTCAAGTATTTCTTAAGGGTGTATGCCGCTAAGTCCTTTCATATTCTTAGTAGATTAACTATTCATACTATTAATATAGCTTGCTTAGATCCTTAATGGAGATAACAAATAATTATGTGCTATCTGGTAGTTTTCTGATTGCAATTCAAATCCAAATCCAAATCGTCTAAACTCTTTCCTGATGGCAGCGGCGCATTGTGACCCCTTGCACACTCATCAATCTCCTCTTGTAACCCGCTGGTGAGTTCTTCCTGGGTACTTCTGTGTATTCCTCGAGGTGCAACTGGAAATACCTGTCCTACCTCTTTGTGTACAACTTTACATTTCCCTAAAAATGCAGACACCTCCCTGCACACCTGAAAGTACAAAAAATGAAGGACAAATGAATGACTTGTTTTGAGGCCGAGCGGAAGAAAAGTTTCTTATCATGTAGATCTTGGACACCGGCCTTCCGAAAGGTATTAATTGCCACATCCCAAACTTGGGCTTATAAGCATATATGTCAAACTGTAGTGATTACTACAATCATATTGGTTACACATCATCATTATTTCCGTGTGTGTCTGGTTCATATATCCTCATGCTTTACTCTGTTACATGCTTCTTAGAAAGTAATTTTATATTAGCTTATGTCATTGGTAGATGGCATATACTGTAGTTTCTTGTGGAGTTTCAGAGCTGTGTGTTATATTACCTTATGGTGGTCTCACCGTTCTTGCCCCAGAATCCAGCTCGATCGAGTTTGCATGTCCATGCAAAATGAACATGCAGATTATAATCCATCCATGCTTCTTTGTTATTCTTTGGTGGCCAAAATTACTAATCCAAGTCTATGATAGTTAGCTAGGTTTCAGCACATCCGTGTCGGGTCCTAGTATACATGTTCTTCTTCACATAACTGTTACCATCTCGAGAGAGGCATCCACTATCCTAAAGCTGCTCGACCTTGGTCTTTGTTGATGTGGCTAGCCCTAGGATCGACGTGAGTACTCGAGGCTCCCAGTTGCAACTCATCGTCCTATGCACCATGGGCACTCCCGAGATCCTTGGAATATGCGTAAGTCATTTGGAAGGAGGGAACTAAGTAAGAACATATCAATCGGGAACATGCATGTTAACGACAAGAAGACGTGATAGAAGAAGTAGAGTCACTAACATGCTATCTTCCTTCCTCCGCGTGACGTCACCTTCGTCATTGATCCACTCACGTTGTGAGCCATCCTCCTTCTCGGATAGCTCCACCCTCCAGGAAACCAGGAATGCCGAGAAGCTTCCAGTGGCCATAGATAATTAATCCTTACGAATGTACATTTCCTCTACCACCAAACGGTTGCTGGAGACTTGATTAGCTGAGAGGCCATCTTCTATCCATGCGGTCACTACTAAAACCTAACAATGCTGGGGAGCTTGAGGCTCATTTGCCATGTCGCGGAATTGCTGACTACTTTCCTGGATTCGAGAACAAGAAGCAGTATGATAACAAGGAGCATCCTCACAACTCAACTTAGGGGACCATTCCGAACGGTCCTGTGGTTTGCTCAGATAGCATTCATGGGGACCTATACCGTGAGAAGACCCCATGCGATTGTGTAGCTATTCGCACGACAGCTCAACGGTCTTGGCATAAGTAACACTAAGCACGGAGGTAACAACCACAAGCGTGTGTTTTCGGAGGGGAGTAGGTCTTGTCAAACGATCGTGGAGCACCTTCCTAGTGCACTCATCACCAATCGAATCAAATGTATGTCAGCACGGTTGAGCACCAGTTTTGCGTGTGCCACAAAAAGGGTGCGCCACAGAAATAGCGTATTTTTGTGGCGCACCAGATACACATGCGCCACAAAAATATGGTGGCCCCCACGCCCACTAGCCCTAATAATTGGTTTCACTATTTCTGTGGCGCATAGGACCACGTGAGCCACCACAGAAATAAGACTTTCTGTGGCGCACATGGGCTGGTGCGCCACATAAGATTTTTTTGCTCCCCACGCAACTCCACCCTCGTGGATCGCCTTTCTTAGCACTGTAAAATACAAAAGAAATAGATAGAAATTTCAAAAAATAAAATCCTTCGAGATGACCATGTATTATGTCATCTAGTACCACCGAAAATTAACAACATGAATTTCGACTTTTATTGCAAAATTGCGTTGCAAAATCATCAAAGATTCTTGGTTGCATACGAACTCGAAAAAAACGCACAATATATCAAAATGTTCCCACGAAAATTCTACATCCGAATTCACCAGGGCTTGCTCGGTTAGACAATTTTTAGAATCGTCAAATTCGAAAAGAGCAAAAAGAAATGGCAAAGTCAAGATTTTTTCCTGCAAAAATTAAAAATTGAAAAAAATCCGTGGCGCACCATATGCCCACGCGCCACCGAATTCTAGTGCTAAATTTTGAATTTCAGGGACGTCCTCCTCCTCCACTTCTCCTTCTTCTCTTCTCCCTTCTCCTCTTTTTCTCCCTTCTCCTCTTTCTCCTCCCTTCTCCTCCTCCTCCCTCCTCCACCCACACCCGATGACCTCCTTCATCTCCGGCGACCACCTCCTCCTCTGGCGACCTCCTCCTCCTCCACCCACCCACCACCTCCTCCTCCTCTGGCGACCACCACAACCACCACCACCACCACCACCTCCTCCTCCACCCACCACCTCCTCCTCCTCCAACTACCTCCGTCCGACCTCCTCTCCCTCCTCCTCCTCCAACAACCTCCGATCAGCCCCCTCTCCCTCCTGCTCCTCCTCCTCCTTCGACAACCTCTGGCTGGCCTCCTCTTCCTCCTACTCCACCCACCCCATCCACCGAACCACCCACCTCCGGCCGGAAAATTTCAAAAAAGAAAAAAATTCTGGTGGACCCAGATCTAGATCTTGATCTGGCCGCCTTTTTTTTGAAATAAAAAAAATTCTGTGGCGCACCGCACCACCACCGGTGCGCCACAGAAATAAGACATTCTGGTGCGCCATAGAAATAAGACTTTCTGTGGCGCATGGACTGGTGCGCCACAGAATCCTTATTTTTGGTGCGCAACTAATGAGCTTTTTCCTACTAGTGTTTGCTTCATCATCTTGGTGTGTATCGATATCTTGCTCCGGACAAAGTTGCCTCTTTTGAGTTTCAACTTGGAGATGTTCTTGCGGGGGGCAAAGATTTCAACCGCGTTGCAGTGCCAAGAGATGTTATACTTAGGAGATCTCAAGAGCAATGTGCTTGTCTATCATGCACATTAAACATGGCTTCCAAAAAACCGGGGAGACAAGCCGTTGAAACCTCAACATCGGGAGCTCATGCATGTTGTCTGTATCTTCTCTTTGCCACTTGCGATTATGTTGCGTTAGTCATGCACACACATCTCCATTGTTATCTGTGCTGCAGATTCGCGTCTGCCAACCTCGGGTAACGTTGCGCCTTTGCCTCACAAACGGTCGGCTTGTGGTACACCTTAAATTGGCGAGTCCACCGCGGCTGTCGGTGCAACAAATAGATACAACAAGTAAAGGTTACAAATAATCGCAATTGTGGAGATTAGGATGTAATTCCCAAAGTTCCTTCCTTTACGTCTTCGTTGGAGAGGGGTGGAGGCATAAAGCCCACGAAGCGCCACAAAAACTCAATTTGTGCATCGTGGACCACTACCATCGACTACTTAATCTAGTCTTTGATCACCACAAGAATTTCAGGTGTCTGTGGATGGAACTTCCGCCACCCCCCCACGGAAGTTCCGGTCTAGAGAGGCTAGAATGAGGGCTTGGATCTTGTTCTTGGTTTGTTTTTAGACCTTGTGAAGATAATGGTTCCACTTGAGTAGAGCATTGTCCTTCTTCAACCACAAGAGGTTCCTTAACGAGTAGGATTTGACCCACACCCATTTTTCTTCTGGCTTCTGGAGGAATTTCATCACCTACATCACTTAGATGACCTTCACCCACTTGGGAGCAATTATTCTCATCAAACTTTAAATTAAGATTCTTCGACTTGTCTAGTGGATTTGTTGTAGACTTCATATTTAGACAAACAAGCACCTTTTTTTTAGACAGCAACACTTACAACCTAACACCAGTCAATATTTGTGATTGGCTTATGGCCGCCTGGCCAGTAAGAATTTTATATGAAGTCTTCTTCAAGATCTTGCAAAGATAGAGCCGGTTGGTTGCTGCATTATATGAGCTGTTGATGGCTTTGGCCCCATAAAATATACTGAGACTTAAACTCCGAGATCATAGTACATGCTACATCTATAGAGTCTGTTTTTCCTCTCGGCTACACCATTTTGTTGAGGATATAATCAACGGAACATTTATGTTTGAACATTGCTTCACTAAGAAGCTAATATAAGTTGTTAGCTTTTGAACTCGTAGCCGTCGTCACTTCTTGCATCAAGATTTTTTGTTTGTGTTGGCGTTGGGCTTCATTGGCCAAGTTGGTCACGGTTTGTTGGATTCCATTCTTCCTTTTTTGAAGAAATAAACCCATTCATATCTTGAATAGTCATCAACAATGACCAATCAATACTTCTTGACACCAATAGTATCAAAAGTTGGAGGACTAAAGAGATCCATATGAAGGAGCTCCAAACACCTTGTGGAAGTGATAATAGTCTTGTGAAAATTGTTTGTCTCATGTAGCTTTCGTTCAATACTTGCCCTACACACATAATCTTTACGAAATTTACATTCATTAATCCTTGAATTTGACTCCCCTTTAGAAGACTTTGCAAAGATCAACTTTATCCATTAGACATGTTGCGACTATAGTGGGTTTCTTTGGAAAGTCCACCACATACAAACCGTTATCGACATACCCAACATAGGCTACAGTAAAAGTCTTGCTCCAGAAGAGGGTCACAATTGTTGAGTTTCATGCACTAGCCAACGCAACGTAAAGTCCGAACTGATGGAAAGGGCTAGGGAATCTACTTATACACTTCAACACCCCCTTCATGTGTGACGGAAGACATGAAGACAAGCCAACACGTGTAGAGTCAGAGGCAGGGGCCTAGACGTGTCTATACGTGGACCCCGAGGGAGCAACAACAATTTTAGGATAAATTGCAAAAGCCAGGACTCGAACTCGAGATCCTGGGCTCTGATACCATGTTAAGCTTCATGCACTAGCCAACGTAACCAAAAGTCCGAACTGAAGGAAAGGGCTAGGCAATCTACATACACTTCAACAACAATATCTATATCGACTAACATGCCAAAGCCCATGATATCAAGGTTTGTTGGCCACACTGAGAGATCTAGTCCTCCAACATTAAATGAGGAGAGAGAGGCTAGAGGCAGCCCCCTCTTGGGGAAGAATGAGCCTTTTATTGCCCCCTCCAAGGAACTTCTGATCCAACTTCTGGACGTACTTCTGGTCCATTACAGAATTGCACCATTTGGTGCAAGTAAAAATAATGGTTTGAAACTTTAGGCCAAAAGTTGGCCAGACTTACGCCTACTGGAACTTGTGTGTTTACAGACCGAAATTTCTGCCTTAAAGATTGCACAACGACAAGAAATAGGAGGGTTCTCTCTCAACCAAGGTTTTAGGTACAATATCCGCCTGTTAGTGGATGCATCTGGTGTTTGTGTACGTGGCTGATTTCACCTCTAGCTTCCATTGTGCAATCCTCCTTGATAGTATGGTTTCCCATGACTTAAATACAAGAAAAAAAGTTGGAGATTGTTTCCTCTCTTTTAGCTTTTCACTTTTCAGGAGTTGATCGTTGTCTTGTGCCATTCATCAAATGTACCTAAAACCTTAAGCACACAGTGAGATCACGATTATGTTGTAACACCCAAAACCATTTTGGGAGGAGAATGCCCTTCCACAAGGAAATGAAAACCCGATCTCTCATATTGTTTGTGCCACCACCTAGTGATGTTCACATAGGCAAGGAGGGTAGGACGAGAAACTTAGATATAATAAGCACAATAGTAATTTTGTTGCATGGAAAAAACTATATCTTATATTGTTCATGCCACCAACCAGCGTGGTCTGACATAGGCGAGGAGGGAAGGATGAGAAAGTACAGATAAGACCTTTTTTTTATCTGAATACAAATTGAAGAATGTGTCTACTTCTATGAATCTAGAGGGAAGGCTATCAACAGGTCCTTGTTTGTGCGATCGTTTCAGACCGCAAATCACAAGGGTGTTGCTAGCTCGAAACCTGAACCCTAGCCCCATTCATACTTGCGTCCAACTGCTCTGCCTCCATCGCCCCCGTGAACTGATGTTGGCCAAACCCCCTGCCTCTGCCGCCCGTTGCCAGTGTCGCTCCTGCGCCGCCTGCCCTCCTCAAATCACCTCCTTTGTCGGTTGGCTGCCACCTTGGCCCTCCCTCTAAGCCACCCACCTCCAAGTTCTCTGGCGCCACAGATGATATGGGGTTGCCCGATCTTCTCAGTAAGCGATGGTGGATGTGATGAACACGTGATGAACACAGCGGAGATAACACGATGACGAAGTGGATGATAACTTGTATGACGCAACGAATCTCTCGATCAGTTTCTGTCGCCAATGCAACAACTCTCAACCCTGCAAGATATTCGCAACTCCACACACTTGCGCATGTAGCCGCCGACCACGAAGCGGTAAGTTGCAATTGTCTAATTCCCAATGGAACAGTAGATCACATAAGACTTTCAATAGCAAAACACCAAATCGATGCGGATTGGTGTAGAGATTCAATAGAGTTGCAAAGCAATCACCTATGAACTAGGGTTTATCTTAAACGGGGTCTAAACCTAATTTGGGGGCGTCCTGGACACTTATATAGTGGTTTAGGACGACCAGGGGTCAAGAAAATACATTAAAAACCGATCCAGATCGGGATATGGTCAAGACAAACTCGGACTCGGCCGGTGTGGGAGCCGGTCGATCGGGCCTGGGACCGGCCGGTCCGGTTTGTATCGGGCCTAGAACCGGGTCATGACCGGGGCACCGAGGTGACTTACACTACACCCCCGGTTGGCACCAGTGCAGGAGCCGGTCGGAACCAGGCTCACCCGGCGTGAGGGCCGGTTGGACCGGGCCTATGACCGGGTCGGTCGGCGTGGCGGCCGGTCGGAACGGGCCTGGCACCGGCCTGGACAACTTCTTCTTCCTCCCTCGCGCATGCCTCCCTCTCCTTCCTCGCGCTTTCTTGGGATGTCTTCTTGTCCAGCTTCATGTCTAGCTCCATGTCCAGCTTTACGTCCAACTGCCCCTCTTCTCCTCGTGCGACGCTTGCTCCATCTTCGTACCTGATCATACATAAGTAAAAGGACTTAGGCAGTATAAAGTTCTCATCGATTAAGGTATCATTTAGGAACAAATTCACCTGTTTTTTGAGTAGCTTCACACGAGCTTTTATCATAGGTCCAATCCTAACTTCATTGGATTTGAGCTTCACGGCAGCATCGTCTTCATGTTGTAATGACAGAGATAGTGATTCGGTAGGGATGTCCTCATCATCTCCCCCCCCCCTTCAAAAGACATCGACCTCGACGCTCCAAGGTCTTCTCCATCATATGGTGTCAAATCAGCAACATTGCAAGAATTACTGACACCAAACTCATCAGTTGGAAGATCTATAGAGTAAGCATTATCATTGATCTTGGCAAGCACTTTGTAAGGACTAGCACCACGAGGAAGCAGCTTGGACTTCCGTAGCTTTGGGAACCTATCCTTGCGAAAATGTATCCAAACCATATCACCAGGCTTGAACAACATCTCCTTACGCTTCTTGTTCACTCTTGCAGCATTGCTCTTGCCTTTCTTCTCTATCAACTCTTTAGTCTTCACATGTATCTTTCGTACAAAATATGCCCTCTTGGATGCCTCCATATTGACTCTCTCATGTATGGGTAGAGGCAACAAATCAAGTGGACTAATGGGTTTGAAACCACACACCACCTCAAAGAGACACAACTTTGTGATAGAATGTACCGCCCTGTTGTAAGCAAACTTCACATGCATCAAACAATCTTCCCACTCCTTCAAGTTCTTCTTGATCATGGATCTCAACAATTGTGACAATGTTCTATTCACCACCTCAGTTTGACCATCAGTTTGGGGATGACAAGTAGTACTGAAAAGTAGCTTGTCCCCAGCTTTCCCCAAAGTGTCTTCCAAAAGTAGCTCATAAACTTCACGTCACGATTAGAAACAATAGTTTTTGGGACTCCATGTAGACGTACAATCTTCCTGAAAAACAGGTTAGCAATCTGCGACGCATCGTCGCTCTTGTGGCAGGCAATAAAATGTGACATCTTAGAGAATCTATCCACTACCACAAATATAGAATCATGGTCTCTCTTAGTACGCGGCAAACCCAACACAAAGTCCATACTAATATCTTTCCATGGTGTAGTAGGTGCCGTTAAAAAAGTATACAAACCGTGAGGCTTCAGCTTGGACTTGGACGTTTTGCAAGTAATACACCTCTTCACATACCTGTCCACATTCCGCCTTATCTTTGGCCAATAGAAGTGATCAGCGAGCATGAGTTGCGTCTTCTCACGCCCAAAGTGACTCATCAAACCTCCAACATGTGATACCTGCAATAAGAGCAAACGTACAGACGATTCTGGAACACATAATTTGTTAGCTCTAAACAAGAACCCATCATGTATGTGATATTTCTCCCATGCTTTACCATTAGCGCACAAGCGATATGGTTCAGCAAAATCATGATCACTACCATATAAATCACATAGTACTTCTAATTCAGGAATTTTAACATCAAGTTGAGTTAATAGCATATTCTTTCTAGATAGAGCATCAACAACAATATTATCTTTTTCCTCCTTATGCTTAATAATGTATGGAAAAAACTCAATGAACTCAACCCACTTAGCAAGACGCCTATGCAAGGTAGATTAAGCTTTTAGATATTTTAAAGCTTCATGATCAGAATGTATGATAAATTCTTTTGACCACAAATAATGTTGCCAAACCTCAAGAACTCTAATTAAAGCATACAATTCTTTATCATATATAGGATAGTCCAACTTAGCACCAGAAAGTTTCGTAGAAAAATATGCAATTGGATGACCCTCTTGCATCAACACACCACTAGTTCCAATACCACTAGCATCACATTCAATTTCAGATTTCTTATTGAAATCAGGAAGTGCAAGCAGCGGTACAGAAGTTAACAATCTTTTCAGTTCATCAAAAGAATGATCTTGGGCGACGCCCCACTCAAATACAACACCCTTTTTAGTCAATTCATTCAAAGGTGCAGCAATAGTACTAAAATTGGGCACAAAACATCGATAAAACCCAGCTAGACCATGAAAACTTCTTACTTGACTCACATTCATGGGTGTAGGCCAATTTTGAATTGCTTCAATTTTAGACACATCTACTTCTACTCCATGAACCCAGAAATATGACCTTATCTTTGCAAAATGGGCACTTCTCAAGATTACCATAGAGTTTATTATCACGCAACACTTGCAAAACATGTCGAATATGTATAGTATGATCAGTTTCATTGCGGCTGTAGATTAATATGTCATCAAAGTATACAACCACAAACTTGCCAAAAAAATCACGCAAAACCTGGTTCATCAATCTCATGAAAGTGCTAGGTGCATTAGTCAAACCAAAAGGCATTACTAACCACTCATATAAACCAAATTTTGTTTTAAAGGCTATTTTCCATTCATCCCCCTCTTTCATCCTAATTTGATGATAACCACTACGCAAATCAATTTTAGAGAAAACATCAGCACCACTCAACCCATCTAGCATATCCTCTAAGCGGGGAATCGGATGACAATATCAAATAGTAATGTTGTTTATCGCTCTACAATCTATACACATGCGCAAGTACCATCTTTCTTAGGAACTAAAATAACAGGAACAACACAAGGACTAAGTCTTATGCGAATATAACCTTTGTCGAGTAGCACTTGTACTTGTTTCTGAATTTTCCTTCGTCTCTTCGGGGTTGGTCCTATATGGCGCCCTGTTGGGCAGCGAGGCGCCGGGAATCAAGTCAATTTGATGCTCAATACCACATAGTGGTGGTAATCCTGCGGGCACCTCCTCCGGAAACACATCATGGAATTCCGGCAAAACATGAGAAACACCAAAAGAAATAGGGGTCATGTCGTTAGAAACCAAAACCTCACCCTTGTACATGAGCACAAGAGGCCTAGCTGTAGGATCCTCACTTAATTCTCTCATATCCTCTTTGGTGGCTAATAGAACTAAGGAATTCACTCTCTCACTTTTCGTTATATCACTCACGGCATTACAATTCTCTCGCCTATCTATAGGTGCATCCTCCAAGTTTACTTCAACTTTCTGACGAGATTCATTGACAATTTGATGTGGTGACATAGGCTGCAAGTTAATTTTCTTGCCCATCAACTCCAAGTGATATGTATTGGCGCGGCCATTGTGTTGCACAGAACGGTCATAGAGCCATGGCCGACCCAATAGTAGATGACACACCGTCATAGGAACCACATCAAAATCAATGGAATCCTTGTACGGCCCAATCTCAAAATCAACACGCACCATGTGGTTTACCTTCATCTCACCATTACCACTCAACCACTGAATATAATATGGATGCGGTTGCGATAGATACTTCAGCTTCAGCTTGGCACACAACTACTTGCTTGCTAGATTGCGACAACTCCTACCATCAATAATAACTTTGCAAGCTTTATCAGGACCAACTAGTGCCTTTGTTTGGAACAAATTGCAGCGTTGAGTAGATGCACTCGGCTGCACATTAAGAGCACGTTGTGACACAACAATAGTGCGAGCTTCAGACGGAAAAGCATCTACACCATCACTATCATAATCATCATCTTCTGGAGCATATGGATCAACATCATTTCCAGTCTCATACTCATCATGGTCATTAATGTTCATCACCTTTCGGTTAGAACAATCTCTCTTGAAGTGACCCTTTCCTCCACATGTATGACAATTCATATCGCGGTTGCGCGCCGTAGACATGCTAGAACCACTTGTACTTGCAGCAGGTTCGGGCTTCTTTGTGTTGGACACATTGGAGACCGACTTGCTAGACGAAGTAGGAAAAGGTGCGGGGCGCGAAAATGGCGCCGACGCCGAGGATGGGGGCGCCCTAGGTGTGTAGCGTCCAGCTCCTGTAGTACGACCTTTGATTTGCGCCTCATCAGCCAACTGTGCTTCAAACCATGCCTTTGAAATTATATTTCAAACCATGTAGGAAACGTTGCATTGTCATCTCAAGTGATTCACAGACACGGTCACGCTGCATAATCATCTCCATCTCATAAGCATCAACTATCATAACACCTTGTCTCAAAAGGGTCAACTTATCATATATAGAGAGCAAATAATTAGTGGGAACGAAACGAGCTTGCATAATGACCTTCATCTCGCGCCATGTAAGAACTTGCAATTCATTATCTTCCTGACGAGCACGTGTAACTCCATCCCACCAACGCAATGCATAACCATTAAATTCTGAGGAAGCAAGCTTGATCTTCCTATCTTCAGTATAGTCATGTAGGCGGCATAACTTCTCAATTTTGAGCTCCCAAGCGAGGTATTCTTCAACATCAGCACCTTCTTCAAATTTGGGTATTGAGAACTTTGGCTTACCCAAACCATCGTCTTGCAGTTGTGGAGGGACACGGTGAGCTCCGAGTTCAACAAAGCCACGGCCACGGTTACCACGTCCAGCACCACGACCAGCACCACGTGCTTCATCTTGAAGCTCAACATCTTCATCTTCCTGTTGTTTTTGGGTAAAATTCTCAACAACTAGAGTCAATGCTTGAATATTGCGCTGAATATCTGTCATTTATTCTTGCATTGCAGTGACGGTCTTATTAGTAGTATCCAGCTTCTTGGCGACCTCCTGAACGGTCCCCGTAAGTTCCTCGTCCTGATCGCGGAATTCACGTCGCATCTCATTACGAAGAGCTTCATACTCTCTCCATGTCATAACATCAGCTGCATCCTTGTTTTTCTGGTTAACAATTTTTTCATCACTAGAAGACATGGTTAGTAGATTAGTGCATGAAAACAAATATATATGGTGGTACTCTCACAACTCACTCAATACTGATAAGAAAAGGGAATCTTACCGTTCCGAAGTGAATTAGTATTGCTTACCACTTGTAGTAACAGCTAGTGCACGGATGCAGAGAAGCGAATATCAAGAGTATAAGAAAAATCACACGACAAAGCAGGATATATGTGGGGCTATAGGTGGGCTCCCTATTTGCACCAATAACAAGCTCGAGCGCTGACCGTAGAACAACCAATGATACTCACACAAGGCGATAAAAGTGGCAATGCAACTATATGGCTGAAAAGGTTGCAATGGACTCGAAAGACGCTAGCAAAGCTCAATGAGACAGACACAAGATTGCTCAACTACAGCTGCAGGAAAGTAAACTTAGGCCTTTCACTTGATTCGACTAGCACTTCAATTTTTTTTTTGGATTTTCTTTTTATGACACGCAACACTTGTAGCTCTCTTTGTGCTTCTTTTCTATTATTTTCTTATTTTTTTTGATTCTATGACTCAACTCCTTGTAGCACGGCCAACGGATAATGCAAAGCACCAAAACCCTAATGAGCAGCCTGTCGAGCGGTAAAACTAGTCTCTTATGGGTAAATTCCTAGTCACTTATATCGAAAGGCTATGTCTATGGTTGGGAACAAGCAAACTGTATGATATGTGTACTCGGAGCACAAAAACTGAAAACTATATGATGTCGAAACACAAACCCTAGACAACCTATGAAAAAGATACGCAAAAACAACTACGAAAAGCAACTAAAACTCGAAATTAGTGCAATCTAAGGCTATGGCAAACCCTAACCCTAACTTTTTTGGCTTTTTCTGGATAGGAAACACTCACAACTCAACTATGGGGTGGATTGTGGATGGCTTACCGAGAAAACGCTGAAATCTGATACCAAGATGATATGGGGTTGCCCGATTTTCTCAGTAAGCGACGGTGGATGTGATGAACACGTGATGAACACAGCGGATATAACACGATGACGAAGTGGATGATAACTTGTATGACGCAACGAGTCTCTCGATTGGTCCCTGTCGCCAATGCAACAGCTCTCAACCCTGCAAGATATTCGCAACTCCACACACTTGCGCACGTAGCCGCCGACCACGAAGCGGTAAGTTGCAATCGTCTAACTCCCAATGGAACATCAGATCAGACAAGACTTTCAGTAGCAAAACACCAAATCAATGCGGATTGGTGTAGAGATTCAATAGAGTTGCAAAGCAATCAACTATGAACTAGGGTTTATCTTAAACAGGGTCTAAACCTAATTTGGGGCATCCTGGGCACGGGCACTTATATAGGGGTTCAGGATGACCAGGGGTCAAGAAAATACATTAAAAACCGACCTAGATTGGGATCTGGTCGAGACAAACTCAGACTCGGCCGGCGTGGGAGCCGGTCGACCGGGCCTGGGACCGGCTGGTCCGGTTTGGACCGGGCCTGGGACCGGGCCATGACCGGGGCACCGAGGTGACGTACAGTACACCGCCGGTTGGCACCAGTGCAAGTGCCGGTCGGAACCGGGCTCACCCGGCGTTAGGGCCGGTTGGACCGGGCCTGTGACCGGGTCGGCCGGCGTGGCGGCCGGTCGGACCGGGCCTGGCACCGGCCTGGACAACTTCTTCTTCCTCCCTCGCGCATGCCTCCCTCTCCTTCCTCGCGCTTTCTTGGGATGTCTTCTTGTCCAGCTTCATGTCCGGCTCCATGTCCAGCTTTACGTCCAACTGCTCCTCTTCTCCTCGTGCGACGCTTGTTCCATCTTTGTACCTGATCATACATAAGTAAAAGGACTTACGCAGTATAAAGTTCTCATCGATCAAGGTATCATTTAGGAACAAGTTCACCTGCTGTTTGAGTAGCTTCGCACGAGCTTTTGTCATAGGTCCAATCCTAACTTCATTGGACTTGAGCTTCACGGCAGCATCGTCTTCATGTTGTAATGACAGAGGTAGTGGTTCGGTAGGGATGTCCTCATCAACAGAGTTGCATCCCAAGATGACAATAGCTGCCCCATTGCACCCAAATTTTGGGCTCCCACACGCCAAGGTGTAGTGTCCTTTGGTTTATCACTTCTTGCTGTGTTGCCTTCTCTGTGCTCTGGCTAGTTGTGGCAGTGGTGACAGAACCGTGGAACATGAGAGGAAGACCTCGTGAGGGAGAAAGAGACAGAAAGGAGGGAGTCGAGTTGGAGATTGGACCATGTGCGGAAGGTAGAACCACAAGCGATGCCTGTTAGTGTGTCATGCCATCTTGGTAGGTAGGACCATAAGTGACGCGTGTCATGTGTAATAATGGCCATGATCACCCGCTAAGGAGAAATCCTTATCTAGATAGTTAATGTATTCCATCTAATTAGATTTGGAATGAATTTAATACGATTTGAGCACAGCGCAGGAATAGTGCGTATCATATACATATATATATATTACACGCGTTAAAAGATCTTATTTTTAATGATTTCTAATAAATAAAATCTTTTGAAGATCTCTAAATTGAATTTTTTTCTTACCTTTAATGATTTCTAATTAATAAAATCTTTTGAAGATCTCTCAACCAATTTGTTATGTCTTATTTTTAATTATTTCTATTAAATAAAATCTTTTGAAGATCTCAATCTTTTTTTTGGAACATACTAAGGAACGTAATTAATATGCACAATATATATATGTGCCGGTGGAGTGCCTATTACAACACACCACTGAAACAAAAAAAAAATCACGCCTCCATGTGCAAGATGGATCCTCCGCATTCCGGGAAAGATCTCTCAAACACACCAGCAATTCCATTTGCCACTGCTTGTGCCAACCTCCCATACGACCTATTTGTTTGGGAGATCTTGGCGCGCCTTTCCGTGAAACACCTCCTGATCTACAAAGACATCTCACCCTGTTGGTGTGCTGCCATAGATGATGCTGCCTTTGTCCGCCGCCACCGTGAATTCTCTCGTGAAAGTCCTCCTTCCATGTTGATCATCCCTCGCAAGAGTTCCTTGGAGGACGACATTGAGCTCTCCGAGGACATCATCTTCCACCGCCTTCATATTGGAAGGACACTCGACACTTTTGAGGAGGAGAAGGTAGAGCTGATGCTTAAAAAGGAATGTCCACCGGGAGTAGAAGGTATCACAAACAAGATTTTCCCCATGCATTGTGATGGTTTGGTTGCCATCGCGACTGTCAATGACCAGGTATTTGTGTGCAACCCAGCAACCCAAGAGCTCGTGGCATTGCCACGGGGCACCCCAGATGCCCGTATAATTAAGGACCCCGTTGCAGCTCTTGGCTTTGATGCATCGCGCAACCAATATGTTGTTGCGAGGTACTTCTACTGGCACTACGATGTCGATGAATCCATCGGAGTGCTGGATTACGAGATCGGGCATGAGGTTTTCATGCTCGGTGGTGACTCCTGGGAGCTCACTGATTGTCCGCCAGGTGTGATTGTCGCTACACCACCAGTGTTCGTGCAAGGGGCCTTCTACTGGGGGACTTGCGCCAATGACGATCTTCAGTCAGGCGTGCTGTTGCGGTTCAACTTGAGGGAGAGGAATTTTGACATGGTTCCATACCCTCCTGAATTTGTCTACCACGATCACCTTGCGGATCTCAACGGCAAGCTCTGCTACGTTAGTAGTGTCTCAGAGCCGACATATGACGTGTGGCAGCTAGAGGATGACAAGATACACCAACCTAAGTGGTCGTTGCGATGTCGCATTGATCCGGTTGACGAAGGTCTTGGTGTTGATGCTTTCTTCCCAATTTGGGCAGGTGCGGGCAGGATTATGGTGGCTGTCGACTACGAGAAGCTTTACTGGTGTGAGGAGAAGAGTGGATATATGGAGGAAATTTTGGAGTTTGAAGAAGAAACTGATCTAGACTCGGAGGATTATAACTGCTATCGATACCATGTTGTCCCTTACATGGAGAGTCTCATCTCTATCAGAGTATGCAACCACTGAAATATCTAACTCAACAAGGAGTATGTTGTTTGTAGTCGAGTACATGTAATAATGTAGTTCTACTAGGTTTTTGCCCCGTGGTTCTTCTTCAGGACCGAGCAGGGACAGCGGGTTTCCTAGTAGTCTGTCGAACTCGCTAGTGTCTTTTACCATTTCCTTCTTGTGTAAGAATTATCATTCTTTTTATGAAAGTAGCGGAACGATTGGTAGTCGGGTTTGAAAAGCATAGAAGAATGGAGTAAGTTTAAGGAATCATGAGTAGTATAATTGAGGAGGAGCTAACGCTCAAGAAGTTGTGCCCAGTAGAAGGTGAAAGCATGTTATATGTTATATCTTATATGGAGTACTAGTTGAATGCCTGTGCGATGCCACGATCTCTCAAGTTACTTTCCTACTGTCATTCTTTCTTAAACCCACCTGACTCCAGCTGTCCAATAGCATTGTCATTATAATTCATAATCAACTTATAAGCCAATAGTATGTCACTCTCCAAGAGTCAAACGATATCAACTTTGACCAAGTCTTTTGAGAAAATTATCTATACCTACCATACCAAATGTATACCATATGAAAATATACATAGTGAGGAATCTAATAGTATTGAGTTGGTATTCTAGATGTTGATATTTTATTCAACATACTTGGTCAAACTTTATGCCGTTTGACTTTTAAAAATTCTTATACACACTAAATTTTAGCATGGAGGGAGTATCATCTTGGTGACAACATGATGTGAACAAAAACAAATATAGTGTATATGATAAAAATAGTGTATAGCTCAGAAATTTAAATTAAAATAGTACCTGATTATCTAAATTTAGTTGCAGTGCACTCATCCTTTGCTACGGAAAAATAAAAATATTGCAACACTGATTGAGAAGTCATTCTCTTGCACTTATACACCCACTGGCCACGACTGTAAGATATGGTTCTAGCACCTTCTCTGTCTCATTCGCCTCCCCCACCATCCTGCTTCCTGGCCAGATTTAATGGAAATACTTTTGTACACCCACGCATGGATGTGGGTGTTTCCGTCACCGTTCATTTATTCCTCGAGATTCGTGCCCACCATAGTATATGGAAAGATTCTTTTCTCTCTCCTATTTTTATCCGAATCTCAAAGCACAATAGACGGTGACGGAAACACCCACACCCATGCGTGGGTGTACAAAATCCACTCTCCCAGATTTAATCACCTTTGATGCTTGAAGATATATATATTTTTTTGAAAACTTCCTCATGATTGAGCTTCCAATATAAGTCGGGCCCTTGCGAGGGTCTATTTTTTTTAAAAAATGCTCATTTATTACAAGAAGACAAATCTATTAAGGCCTACATTTAATCTATAAAAAATGTCAAAACAGTGTGCCAAACAAATTGAAATTGGCAAATGTTTTTTTACATAGCATTTCATATTGTTTTGCCAATATTTTGTCTCCTCAAAATGGACATGCAAGGAAGGCTAGACAAAATAATATATTTTCTTACATAAAAAGGCATCAGAATTTCCAAACTGAAGTTCCGAACAAGATATAGCTTATAGAATACCGAGCTAATTTTTTTGCAAATCTCTATTTAAAATAGCCCGCTATAGCCTTTCACGAGGCCTGCGGCTACTGCTAGAAACTTTAAAGGCTAAACAAGAAATAGCCGCTAATAGCCCGGCTATATCGCGGCTATAGCTATTTAGCCTCATTTTAGTTCAGTAGTGGCTATCTTCCTGCTCAACGGGCCCAAAAAAAATTAGGGATTTCTATTTTCGTGCCCTCGGTTCCTTAGTTGTGCTCAGTTTTCCCCAGCTCCTTAGTTTTTCCTCAGTTTTCCCCAAGATCTTGTCTCAAACCATCACAGGTGCTGTCACGGCCGGTTGCCCGACGGTTGACCGTTATCTTCTAACTAGTGGGGCCACGTAGAGCCCGCAAAGACACGTCAGACCATCCATCTTTGTTTGACCGTAAGCATCGCTGTATCCCTGACCAAAACGCGCACGAGTGTGGCTTCGGTATATCGAATGACAAGTGGGCCATGGCGCTGATACAAGGGGAAATACACTGGGGGTAGGAATAGATTTTAAACGAAGCTCTACAGCGATGGCACGGAGGAGGTGGCCTGCGGGGTGCCGAGATGAGATCGACGTCCAAAAAGAACTGCATGAGGCGAGACCAGACGCATTAGATAGATATGAACTAGACGCGTTTAACCATGCAAAGAAGAGAAGAAATGGTCAACAACATCGACGACTACCTCAAAACTTTGACTGACCGTGTCCGACACGAACGCGAGCAGTGTAGAGAAAACTAGTGTCTCTCCTTTCTGGCGTGTATAGATGGGTGCTAGAAGAGTGTGGTGGCGAAGGGAAAGACCTCGCAGTGGTCTGTGGCGTCCAGCATAGCGGGGCGGCGTGGCCGTGCCCACAGCGGCGTGCATGCATGTTCGGCATTGGCATCAGCATGTACGTTCGGCATTGGCCTCGGCGGTATCTCTGGTGTGTCAGTGATCGAATGAGGGGACGTGATTGAGGGTGCATCCCGACGGTGACCTAGCAGTGGCGGCGAGCATAGCCGTTCTGACCATGCCGATATCGGCATCGGCATCGTTTGGAGGCTGTGGTGCTCGAATCAAGGTGGGATTTGTTTCTTGTACGCCAAAAGTGATTTGAAACAAGTTTCGTGTTGAAGGTTAGGTAACGAAAGTTTGTAACTAAGCCCAAAATTATACTAGCGCCATGGTGAGGTTCTTTTTGATAGAGCTATACGGTTGGGCAAACTTTTTTGACACTTTTTAGATAGGGTTCCTTGTTGTTACACGTATGGCATCATGTATGGCAAATTTGGGGTCATTTGGAGATGTTCGAAAAAATCACTTTGCTTAAACGCATGCCGTTTCGTCTCACTGAAACCAGCTTTTCTAACAAGGTGATTTATTCTACCTTCTCTAAATGACCTCAAATTTCATACAACAGATCTTCTATACATAGATAGATAGATTGTTTTGTTTTTACATTTTTCGAACTTTTTATTTCCATGTATAATACCCAATTGATTTTCAGGTCAAAACCTTGAAAAACAACATCATGTATGGCATCATTTTCGCCCTAAATTTCAAATTTTGTGAAACTTTCCCTTTTAGATATTCCTTGTTGTTATAGATATGGCATAATGTATGCAAAATTTGGTTAGGTCTCACTGAAACCAGCTTTTGTAACAAGTTAAGTTTTTTCGACCTTCTCAAAAGGGATTTTTTTCTACCTTCTCTAAATGACCTCAAAAATCATACGGACGATCTTCTATACAAAGATAGGTAGATTGTTTCATTTTTACATTTTTTTGAACTTTTATTTCCCTTTATAATACCCATTTGTTTTCAGGTCAAAACCTCGAAAGTTAACATAAGTAGATGGTGAACCCTTCCAAACTTCAAATACAGAGATAGATATATTGGTTCGTTTATCATTTTTACCGTGAATAGTAATGGCTACAAGAAATCGGTGATGGTTTATCATTTTTTGCGTGAAAAGTAATGGATACAACAAATCGGTGATGGTTTATCATTTTTTTCGTGAAAATTAATGGCTACAACAAATCGGTGATGGTTTATCATTTTTTGCGTGAAAATTAATGGCTACAACAAATCGGTGATGGTTTATCATTTTTTGCGTGAAAATTAATGGCTACAACAAATCAGTGATGGTTTATAATTTTTTGCGTGAATAGTAATGCCTAAAAGAGTTTATAATTTTTAGCGCGTGAAAATGAATACAGAAAACCGCCCTTTAACATACTTAGAGAGTGGAAGGTAACCGCCGACAGAGAGAGGGGTTATCCTGCCCGTTAGATCATACGATCAACGGTCGGCGGGCACGATCCGCGTGACATGGGCTAGACCAATCAGGGCAATGTTGCACGTGTGCGAGAATTTGTGGAGGGAGAGGGCAAAACTGAGTAGTATCAAGAAACCAAGGGCACCTGTGTAATAAACAGACTAAGGGATTCAACTATGAGATTTAAAATATGGAAAATGCGTGTTTTATACAATGAAACCCATCTTGGCCTATCTCAAACTATTTGCAATACAAATATACATGAGTGTGAGAATTGTGGCCTCATTTAGACAAAGTATGTTTTGGGAAAAGCTGTTTTGGGAAGGGCTCATTGTGGAAAACCATGCAACTTCATAGCTACTAGGTGATTTGAGAAGGCCTTTGAGAAGTGGCAATTTGTGGTAAAACTTGATTTATCTATGACTTATCTATGTTTTGAGAACTGGCAATTTGTGGTAAAGACTCCATGAGTATGTGCCACTATTTTTCGGAATTTTTTACACATTAAATGACTCATTTAACTAGTTAATCCCATTTGTTGACTGTCTGTTGAGCAGCCACTTGAGGGTAAAACTGAGCATATTACACTAGCCAGTATTAGCACTCAAGGGGAAAACTGAGCACACAAAAATGCTAGTATAATACTCGAGGTTATACCTGAGTATATCTAAATTTCCAGGGTTAGACTCGAGGACGCGTGTTGCGGTGCAGAAATGGAAGACGTGCAATTGCCTTTATAGACGCCTCCTTCCACTATCTCTGTCACTCTCACTCGCCCACGCAACGCCGCCTCTCTCACGTCCCATCATCTTCTCCAAACCAAAAAAACCCTCTCCCTCTCCCTCTCCTCTGCCGGCGAGATGGACAAGGAGAATGTCAATCCCATCGTCCACGGCACCGTCGGCTCCAAGCGAGACGCCTCCCTCTTCGACGCCGTCCCCTCAACGGGCGTCGCCGCCGTCCCCTCAACGGACGTCGCCGCCGTCCCCTCAACGGACGTCGCCGCCTCCTCCGCCGGTGCATCGGAGGCTGCTGCCGCCGGTCGCGGTCAGATCCCGCCGGGATATGACCCCTACGAGTATGTGCCGTACGTCCCGCCCCCGAACCCCTACGACACCTCCATGGAGGATGCATGGGGCGAGGTAACTACGGTTTGCTTCCTTTTATGTTCCCCATTCCTTTTTGAACCCTATTTTTGCTGGTGTAGATAGATCTGTAGATGGATGAGTATTGGGTTAATATTTGCGCTGATTTTATTCCATTTTGCTTTGATCCCTTCTTGATTTCGTTTAAAATTTGGGGTTCGGCCGTTCGGTTAATTTATGCAAGTAATAATGGGATCTCAATCAGTTAATTTATGCAAGTAATCATAGGATCTCAATCAGTTATTTTATGCACGAATCAAAAGGTATCAACCGTTTAATTTTGCAAATAATCTGGGATGTGTTCAAGTTCAGATCTGGAATCTGTTTCTTTGCCTATGATGAATCGGTGGGCACAAATTTTTACAGGGAGGGTTCAGCGAACCATTGCTGTGTACAAATCTGTTGTGCATGAGCTTTGGTTTGCTGACTACATCCCTGTAGACATATAATCGTGTCCACTCTAACTGAGACTGCCTCTGTTTTTCCTAACTTTGTTATCATGCACGTTAGTCATCGTTGCAACTCATTCACTAATAGTTCCCGTTTGATATGGATCAGCTGTCTGGCAGCGACGTCGGCAGCGACGACGAACACCATGACATCAAGACTCGCCAGGTGCTGCGGAGGCTGCAGGTCGGCCAGTACGTCTCCTACTTCGCCAAGGGTGTCTACAGGTGCCCCTTCTGCATTAGGAGGCTCGGCGGCACTGACTTCAACTGCCTCCTCACGCATGCCGAGAACATCGGCAACACCTTCCCCAAGGTCGGCGCGTCGGTGAACCCCCACTCCTTCCGCGCCAAGCACATGGCGTTCGGCATGCACCTCCGCAGCATCCAGCGGGTGGAGATCTCAAGCCCAAGGCTCCCAAGGGGAGCAACAAGTGGAGGCAGAGGCAGATGGGGTAGGCGGAGTCCTGGACGTGTGCTGCTGCTGCCTCCTATTTTGTTGTTAGCTAGGGATCCCTTGTTGTTATGTTGTTAGTATGATGGTCCTGTGAAGAACCTCGAACCTGTTACTATGTTTGGCTGCTGTATGCAGCTTATTATCTAGGGAGGGATCCCTATTATCTATCCCTATTCTACTATATGACCGTGTGAATTTATCGTACATTCCCTGTAGATTTGCTTCTAGATTTAACTACATACATATGGACCAGATGGAGTACTAGATTGAGCTCCCTACTAGATTTGCTACCATATTGGGCAAACAACGAGGGCCAAAAGGCACAAATAATAATTGAAGAAAGACAGAAATGCAAGCTTCTCTAGATTTGATACTAATTAGGTGAAAAAAGGCAGAGAGAAGGAGGCGGAAAAGGTACTCTTAAAAGGGAAAATGCCAATTTGGGCTGAGAGAGACTAAACCCAGCTCCTGCTCACGTGCAACCAAATGCTATCTCGTCATGTCCCACGCGGTCCCTTTCTACCAGCCCTACTCGACGCGGCCCCACACGTCAGCACGGAACGGTCAACTAAATGAGAATCCTGCCGTCTGAGCTGCTTCTGCGCGTTTCAAACAAGGACTTGGGGAAAACTGAGAAAAAACTAAGGAGCTGGGAAAAACTGAGCACAACTAAGGAACCGAGGGCACAGAAATAGAAATCCCAAAAAATTAACCCAAAATCTCAATTTAACATAACTATGTCCTTAACTATATGTGAACTATGTTTTGGACAATATGTAAACTATATTTTAGTTATGTGCATCTCTTATGTGACTATGATACTATGCTATGCATTTATAAATTATTGATGTATATACTATATATGGTTATATGCTGCTGAAATATTGAATTTTTTCTCATTCTTTAGCAAATCGGCTATATAGGCTTAGCCCGCTATAGCCAAGCTATAGCCTTTTGTAGCTTCAGAAATCACCGCGACTATAGGCTATAGCCCGCTATTTTAAACAGAGGAAATATACTCCTCTCTTCTGCATTGGTAGTGACATTTTCCATCATCTGAAGTAATGGTTGGTATCACCTTTATTTCAATAACAATAACAAAAAAAGGGGCATTTAGACACAATGCTACCCTCTTTCTTACAAAAAAAACCATGTGCTGTTTTTTATTCGTTTCATTAGACATCAAACATGATAATTAGGTGGATGAAAGATGGTAAACACTACCGTTGAAGTCGAGCAATCTGAAACAGTATCTAATAATCAGAACTCTTGTTATGTACAGACAGAGGAAATTGCTTTCACAACTTTTCAATTCACAGAAAAATATGAAAGATCATCCTCCCTAGAATTTAGTAGCTTGCAATAACATTTACAACATTGGGAATGATGAGTTCCTGTATTAGCTTCTGAACAAAGAAATATACGAACTGAAATTATATAAAAACAAGAAACTCACGCAAGAATCTTACATGTTTTCTAGCTCAGGCAGATAAATCCGAATGCACATAAGGCATACTTGATAGCCCATACCAAGCTATCAATCAAGAAAATCAGATGGACATGGATAATTAGAAATACTTAGATGGTGAACTACATATAGGATATAGCCATATCAAACAGGCTGCGAGGGTATGGATCAGATTGTGTGCCATGCAGACTATGCAGTACCTGAACAATGGAAATTTTTATGTCCTTCATTCAAATAAACCTCCTTCCCAAGCCACTTTTTGATTTCATAACATATAGACAAACAAATAGAAGTATGGTTCCCATGGTTGCACCTCGTTTACTCCTCAGTGCATCAGTCATCTGTCCGCGGGGGCCTGCAGGAGGCGACGCATCCTACATCATCGGGAGGCGGACATCGGCGCCCAATCGGTGCACGATGAATCGCAACAAGACACAAACCTATGGGAACATCGCACAGGAGCTCATCCCTACCAGGTTCTAACAAAATACAGAGTAACTAATAAGAGATTCACACACCTCTTTGCGGCGAAGGGGGAGGACGAAACAGTGCCAGATCACGACTCGCCGGAGCTCCCGTGTCGCGAGTGAGGTAGTGGAACCGAACATAGCGTCGGCTGATGGACTTGAAGGCCGGGTAGAGGTCAAGGTACAGCGCCACGAATTGGCCACGTCCGGGAGCGCCGATGTCCTGCCACGAGCAGCAGCACACGACATGGCACTGCGCCACAAGTCCTCCAGGGTCTAGCCGAGAGAATGACTCCAACACACGCAGGATTAGATCAGACCGGTCTACTAAGGTGTTGCTCGCTGGTCTCACCTACGGATTCTGATCGTCATCTTGCTAGCTATGGGAGAGGTAGCGCCGGCAGGATCACGAGGGAAAACCACAGCCATATCAAATAGGCTGCGAGGGTATGTGGATCTTTCTACTGAGAGTCTAAGATTGATTTGTTAGCAGGAATGATTTTGGCAACATTTGATTTGATTTGATTTGATTGCCCGTTTAGTGCTAAATAGGAAGATTTTGGTAAGCAAGACTAGATGATAATGAGGATGATTTGCTGAGTAATAATTGATTTGATACATTGTGGTAACGATGGAAATAAAGAGTGAGCGGCGTCCACCAAAAGCCATCGATGGTGTTGGTTCTCCCAATGTTTGATGAGCCTATTTATGGGTGATTTAGTGGTTAGAATTTCTCTAATGTTTGATGTTGTTTTGTCAGTACTCTATTTATAATACACTGTAAAATGAATCATTATTCTGGTCTCTTTCTGTCCCCCCCCCCCCCCCCCTATGTAGGACTTCTTGTCCGTGGGACCTAACTAACTACCCGAAAATGAAGGTGGATCTAAAGTTTTATACTTTCTACATTTGAATCCTGTTATGGTTTGGTTGTCTGAGTTAATGACCACACAATGTTTTGGGAACTGTAGATGGGTTAATTTCTCTCCCGTTCCAGTTGACTTGTGACATGTGCCCTCTCTTCTGTGGCTGTTAATTTATGTTTCCTTTTTCTTGGATCCACGGCCTACCGGTTATAGTTTTCATTTCCTTTACGGTTGCCCGGTTGCCTTCTGCGGCTGTCTTGCGTTTTTTCTACCACCAGCGGTCAAAGCGGTGCGGTTATACCTATAATCGAACAATCCAGGAGCTCACCCCTCAATCGTTAGGATTTTCTTTAGAAGAAAAACAAACTGACTCTCTTCCACCCATCGCCACTGCCTATGTCTTTCCCGCCTGGGCCCGCCGCACTGCACACTTCCCGGCCGTTGTGCCACGTACCAAGGCATCCATCGGGGCCATCTTCTCTTTCTCAGGCTCCCCCTAAGGCGGGTGACCGTGCGATGAAGATTTCAGAGCCCTCCTCTCCCTCCCGAGGCAGGGCGGCTATGGGTTGACCCGTCGTGGAGAGGACATTGGCGCCTCTTCTCCTTCCCAGGGCAGGGCGGCTATGGAGAAACCGTCGCGGCCGATGCTCTTGGTGAGCCTTCTATCTGTAGGACGTGGCGACGACTGCGACGTTAGGATGAGAACTGAGTTGTGCCTCATTTTCCTCCATTGCCACCCACCGATTCTACTAGCGTCACTATCAATGTTCCTAGCCCACCCGTCCGACTTCCTTAGCCAAGGCCCATTCATCCTACAGCTGGCCGGCTGTCCCTGGCACCGCCAGTCTGCTTCCTTCGATGTGGCCAGTTCATCGTATACCTGGCCCCGCCCGTTGCGTCGTTCACCACGTCCAGGGCTGGCCCATAGGGTGGGGCAGAGGGGCGCTCGCCCCGGGTCCTCAGTACCTATATGGCCCCGACAGAAGATTTGTTTGCATACTTACTGTATTTGTATTTATATTTTTACTAGAAAATATAGATGTCTTAAGCTGCATCTTACCGTGCCTCTATTCTGACTTCTCTTACCAAAACAAATATTTTAACATATACTCTGAGGTCGTACGGTTTAGAATAATTTTAGAAAATATGGAAGGCCGTACTATGTCTCTACTCCGACTCTTTTTAACACAAAAAATACTTTAATATTTCTAAATAATTTTTCAGATGACACATTTTCTCTCCAGCCTTCCAAAATGTGTAGGACAACACTGACACCCATAATTTTCTGTGTTTAATTCTATAGATACATATGTATATACCAAGGAAAAAAATAGCGGGCTATTTGATTTAGCGGATACCTCGTCCAGAAACTATTGAAGCTATAGCGGAAGCTAAACCATTTAGCGGTTTTCTCTATAAAAGCAATATATGTCATAGAAACAAAAAACTGCAGTATACATATCATGGAAAATAATATTTGTCTTTGTCTTCAGGATTATTGCATTGCTTATAATGTGCTAAGGATCTAAACTAGATATGCCAATTCTATATATAATCCTTATTTCTAAAAAAATTACATGGGATGGAATGAAATGGAATTGAATAGGCAGGGAAGTATGTAACAGGAAGGAAAGATGTAGCAGTTCTAGTGTTTGAACAGACAATCAAGCTTCTATATACAAATTATTTTTGGCGATTAAAGTGTCTGACAGCTGAAACAATTCACCATCGAACAAAGAGTAAATGAAAAAGGAGTAGAAACAATCCGGCCTGAGTTTCGGACGTGGTCGGTCGTCTCGATTCAGCCCGTGACTCCCAAGCCAAGGCGTCGTGTCCTGGGCGCAGCAGCCCGACGAAAACATGTATTGGGCTTAAAATTCTAGTGTCATCGGACAATTATGTTAGCGGCGCTAGATCCACTAGCGGCTACACTATTTAGCGGTAATTAGCGGCGCTTTAGCGGACGTAGCGCCTATAGCGGAAGAAACAGGCTTAGCGTCGCAGAAGGATGTCTGAGAAGCTATAGCGGTGCTATAGCGAAGCTATAGCCAGCTATTTTTTTCCTTGGTATATACACATGTACACAAGTAGCTATTGGTAGAATTAGGAATCATGGAATATAGTTAGCTCGATCAATATAAATAAATAGTTTCA
Organism: Lolium perenne; assembly: GCF_019359855.2. Taxonomy (NCBI): domain Eukaryota; kingdom Viridiplantae; phylum Streptophyta; class Magnoliopsida; order Poales; family Poaceae; genus Lolium; species Lolium perenne. The sequence continues at coordinate 198,624,930 of NC_067245.2, forward strand.
AATGTTTTCACCGAGATTCTGAAGACCATGGATTTTTCAAATGTTGATATTATTTAGTTTTCTATTGCATTACCCTAATATTTCTCTTGCGGAATACTATTTTTTTTAAGTATTTTGTGTGTGACCAAAGTTGCAAGCTTGATGGAGATTGTTAAGGGGCCCAAAATACCAATCATGCTTGAACTTTGACTATTTTTTAAATATAAATAGATATATCTAAGGATATTTCTAGAGTGGTGGGGGAGGGGGCATGGCCCCCCTAGGAAAGCTTCTAATGTGCGGTCATCTGTACACATGGCTCCTTGATTTTTATATTGTCATGATTCAGTTTTATCCCCTTTTCATACAAATATGAGTTAGCATCTGCACACCACACTTTGTAAATTGAGATATGCCTCTGTTATAGTTTGTAAATAATAAGATCGTTTTTGCAGCAAGCTGCAAGGAATTCTTCCTGGATAAACAAGCTACCCCACTAGGTAAACAAAACCCCTGCCGCTTCCCTCTGCTCTCTTTTCTTTTATCTTCATGATTTGTCTTAGTTTTACTATTGTGTTGACTGATTGGTGTTAGTATTTGGTTAAGCTGCTCGTTGGTGCTTTGATAGTTAGCTGTTGCTACATATCTGTTGTTCTTTCTTAGTGACATAGGCATCCCGAATGGGCCTGCCGAATAAGGTACCCGTAGATATTTGGAGGCCCACGATCCGAAGTTTTCAAGTTCCAGAAGTCCAGCGAACGCCAATATGGAAGATAAGAGTTATATTAGGAATCATGAGTCATGTAATTGTACGGGAAAGACTCTGATAGTGTCCCGGAGTTTGTAACTTGTACGGCAAGAGAACCCTCGGCTCTCCCTCCTATATAAAGGGGAGCCGAGGGGAGGAGAAAGGATCGAATCTATTGTCAACATAACCCTAGTTTTCTTAGTCGAACACCCTTTTCGGCTGAACTTTCGAGATATACTTACCCTCAACTTTGTACGAAACCCTAATTCAACAATCCGTAGACTTTAAAAAGTTAATCCCTTGTCAATTGGCGTGGTCTGGGAATTGGAGGCTGCAAGGAGGTGATCCCGATGGCATCATCAACATCATCAACGACAGCAACGCGATGGACGGAGGTAAACGGATCCAACCTGATCTCGACGATTTTGTTCCTCACCCTCCCGCCCGTTTGCATGCATATGCCGATCTGGAGGAGTCAATGGAGATGACGTTCGGGAGTTTCCACTTCCGCGTTGGGAAAGAAGGATCGCATAGTCTCGCGGCACCGATTTTTTCGGGACCGTTAGCGGTCCATTCCGATTTCTCGGAATCATCATCATCATCGATCGAGTCAGGTGACGAGGAGGTTTCACCACCAAGCTTCGTCAAGCCCGCCATCGGTGGAGAACTCGCCGATATGTTCGGCGGTATGTCTTTCGGGTCGTTCACGGGCTCCGATCTGAGTAGCGACTCGGAAAGCATCGACAACTTCGACTTCATCGAAAAATCTACTTCTATTCGGGAGGTCTTCACCGATCGATACGATGGTATCACCGACCCTGAAGATGATGAAAACGCAACTACAGTATATCAAGTCTGCGCAATCGGGGAATCGAGCCGACAAGAGGACGAAGCGTCGGAGGCTTTCGATGACTTGGGCAATCCATACATCGACCCTGCAGATCTCACGCGTGGAACAGGAAACAAATACATCGGGTCCACGCCGCGACAGAAGATACAAATGTCGCAAGCAGCTTGGGATAGAGCTCAGAGAGCCATGAATGGCATAGAGCCGATGACTACCACGACTACACCGGAAGTGATGCAAGCATATCAAAATAAACTTGCTCGTACTGGACCGAGAGTTAGAGAAACAGAGAATAGCACTCGAAGAAAGGAGAGTTGCGGCTTCTGCGTCAAGTGCGCGCAGGGCCGCCCTGAGTCGATGATACGTCTCCGACGTATCGATAATTTCTTATGTTCCATGCCACATTATTGATGATATCTACATGTTTTGTGCACACTTTATGTCATATTCGTGCATTTTCTGGAACTAACCTATTAACAAGATGCCGAAGTGCCAGTTGCTGTTTTCTGCTGTTTTTGGTTTCAGAAATCCTAGTAAGGAAATATTCTCGGAATTGGACGAAATCAATGCCCAGGGTCCTATTTTGCCACGAAGCTTCCAGAAGACCGAAGAGTCAACGAAGTGGGGCCACGAGGTGGCCAGGAGGGCAGGCGGCGCGGCCCCACCCTTGGCCGCGCCGACCTGTCTCCTGGGCCCCTCGCGACGCCCCCTGACCTACCCTTCCGCCTACAAATAGCCTTCGTCGCGAAACCCCCAGTACCGAGAGCCACGATACGGAAAACCTTCCAGAGACGCCGCCGCCGCCAATCCCATCTCGGGGGATTCAGGAGATCGCCTCCGGCACCCTGCCGGAGAGGGGAATCATCTCCCGGAGGACTCTACGCCGCCATGGTCGCCTCCGGAGTGATGTGTGAGTAGTCTACCCCTGGACTATGGGTCCATAGCAGTAGCTAGATGGTTGTCTTCTCCTCATTGTGCTTAATTGTCGGGTCTTGTGAGCTGCCGAACATGATCAAGATCATCTATCTGTAATTCTATATGTTGTGTTTGTTGGGATCCGATGAATAGAGAATACCATGTTATGTTGATTATCAATTTATATCTATGTGTTGTTTATGATCTTGCATGCTCTCCGTTATTAGTAGAGGCTCTGGCCAAGTTTTTACTCTTAACTCCAAGAGGGGGTATTTATGCTCGATAGTGGGTTCATGTCTCCGTGAATCTGGGGAAGTGACAGAAATCTCTAAGATTATGGATGTGTTGTTGCCACTAGGGATAAAACATTGATGCTTTGTCCGAGGATGTAGTTATTGATTACATTACGCGCAATACTTAATGCAATTGTCTGTTGTTAGCAACTTAATACTGGAGGGGGTTCGGATGATAACCTGAAGGTGGACTTTTTAGGCATAGATGCATGCTGGATAGCGGTCTATGTACTTTGTCGTAATGCCCAATTAAATCTCACTATACTCATCATAATATGTATGTGCATGGTCATGCCCTCTTTATTTGTCAATTGCCCAACTGTAATTTGTTCACCCAACATGCTGTTTATCTTATGGGAGAGACACCTCTAGTGAACTGTGGACCCCGGTCCAATTCTCTATACTGAAATACAATCTACTGCAATACTTGTTCTACTGTTTTCTGCAAACAATCATCATCCACACTATACATCTAATCCTTTGTTACAGCAAGCCGGTGAGATTGACAACCTCGCTGTTTCGTTGGGGCAAAGTACTTGGTTTGTGTTGTGCAGGTTCCACGTTGGCGCCAGAATCCCTAGTGTTGCGCCGCACTACATCTCGCCGCCATCAACCTTCAACGTGCTTCTTGGCTCCTACTGGTTCGATAAACCTTGGTTTCATACTGAGGGAAAACTTGCCGCTGTACGCATCACACCTTCCTCTTGGGGTTCCCAACGGACGCGTGCTGTACGCGTATCAAGCTCTTTTTCTGGCGCCGTTGCCGGGGACCTGAAGAAAAGTTACACCACAGAGATCTCTAACTCCCACGTCAACTTTGCGCAAGCAGCTCTTTTTCTGGCGCCGTTGCCGGGGAGATCAAGACACGCTGCAAGGGGAGTCTCCACATCCCAATCTCTTTACTTTGTTTTTGTCTTGCTTAGTTTTATTTACTACTTTGTTTGCTGCACTAAATCAAAACACAAAAAAATTAGTTGCTAGTTTTACTTTATTTACTGTCTTGCACTCTATATCAAAAACACAAAAAAATTAGTTACTTGCATTTACTTTATCTAGTTTGCTTTATTTACTACTGCTAAAATGGGTACTCCTGAAAATACTAAGTTGTGTGACTTCACAACCACAAATAATAATGATTTCTTATGCACACCTATTGCTCCACCTGCTACTACAACAGAATTCTTTGAAATTAAACCTGCTTTACTAAATCTTGTTATGCGAGAGCAATTTTCTGGTGTTAGTTCTGATGATGCTGCTGCCCATCTCAATAATTTTGTTGAACTTTGTGAAATGCAAAAGTATAAAGATGTAGATGGTGACATTATAAAATTAAAATTGTTCCCTTTCTCATTAAGAGGAAGAGCTAAAGATTGGTTGCTATCTCTGCCTAAGAATAGTATTGATTCATGGACTAAATGCAAGGATGCTTTTATTGGTAGATATTATCCCCCTGCTAAAATTATATCTTTGAGGAGTAGCATAATGAATTTTAAACAATTGGATACTGAAGATGTTGCACAAGCATGGGAAAGAATGAAATCTTTGGTTAAAAATTGCCCAACCCATGGACTGACTACTTGGATGATCATCCAAACCTTTTATGCAGGACTGAATTTTTCTTCGCGGAACCTATTGGATTCAGCTGCTGGAGGTACCTTTATGTCTATCACTCTTGGTGAAGCAACAAAGCTTCTTGATAATATGATGATCAATTACTCTGAATGGCACACGGAAAGAGCTCCACAAGGTAAGAAGGTAAATTCTGTCGAAGAAACCTCTTCCTTGAGTGATAAGATTGATGCTATTATGTCTATGCTTGTGAATGATAGGACTAATGTTGATCCTAATAATGTTCCGTTAGCTTCGTTGGTTGCTCAAGAAGAACATGTTGATGTAAACTTCATTAAAAATAATAATTTCAACAACAATGCTTACCGGAACAATTCTAGTAACAACTATAGGCCATATCCTTATAATAATGGCAACGGCTATGGTAATTCTTATGGGAATTCTTACAACAATAATAGGAATTCACCCCCTGGACTTGAAGCCATGCTTAAAGAATTTATTAGTACACAAACTTGGGAAAATTGATATACTTGCTTCTAAAGTCGATAGTCTTGCTGCTGATGTTGATATTTTGAAATCGAAAGTTATGCCTAATGAAAATCATCATAATAAAATTGTTACTACAGCAAATGCCATCCAAGTTAGAATTGATGAGAATATAAGATTGATGACCGAATTGCGTGCTAGGTGGGAAAGAGAAGAAAATGAAAAAGAAGAGAATATAGCTAAAGTTTGGACTATTACCACCACTAGTAATGCTAATGCTACACAAGTTTCTGCACCTTCTACTAATAATAATAAAAGAATTGGTGTTAGCAATGTTTTCACTTCTAATGCAAAACGCGAGAAACTGCCCGAAACTGTTAAAACTGCTGAAACTGCCTGTGATAAAACTGCTGAAATTTTTTCCAACATTGGGGATGATGATCCCATTGCTTTAGATTATAATGGTTTGAATTTTGATGATTGCCACATCTCTAAAGTTATAAAGTTCTTACAAAAACTTGCTAAGAGTTCTAATGCTAGTGCTATAAATTTGGCTTTCACGAAACATATTACAAATGCTCTCATAAAAGCTAGAGAAGAGAAATTAGAACGCGAAGCTTCTATTCCTAGAAAGCTAGAGGATGGTTGGGAGCCCATCATTAAGATGAAGGTCAATGATTTTGATTGTAATGCTTTATGTGATCTTGGTACAAGTATTTCTATTATGCCTAAGAAAATTTATAATATGCTTGACTTGCCACCATTGAAAAATTGTTATTTGGATGTTAATCTTGCTGGTCATTCTACAAAGAAACCTTTGGGGAAAGTTGATAATGTTCGCATTACCGTTAACAATAACCTTGTCCCCGTTGATTTTGTTGTCTTGGATATTGAATGCAATGCATCTTGTCCCATCATATTGGGAAGACCTTTTTCTTCGAACTGTTGGTGCTATCATTGATATGAAGGAAGGTAATATTAAATATCAATTTCCTCTCAAGAAAGGTATGGAACACTTCCCTAGAAAGAGAATGAAGTTACCTTTTGATTCTATTATTAGAACAAATTATGATGTTGACACTTCATCTCTCGACAATACTTGATACACACTTTCTGCGCCTAGCTGAAAGGCGTTAAAGAAAAGCGCTTATGGAAGACAACCCATGTTTTTACTACAGTATTTTGTTTTTATTTTGAGTCTTGGAAGTTGTTTACTACTGTAGCAACCTCTCCTTATCTTAGTTTAGTGTTTTGTTGTGCCAAGTAAAGTCATTGATAGTAAGGTTCATACTAGATTTGGATTACTGCGCAGAAACAGATTTCTTTGCTGTCACAAATCTGGGCAAAAATTCTCTGTAGGTAACTCAGAAAATTATGCCAATTTACGTGAGTGATCCTCAGATATGTACGCAACTTTCATTCAATTTGAGCATTTTCATTTGAGCAAGTCTGGTGCCTCAATAAAATTCGTCAATACGAACTGTTCTGTTATTGACAGATTCTGCCTTTTATTTCGCATTGTCTGTTTTGATATGTTCGATGGACATTTCGATTCCATTGACTTTCAGTAGCTTTGTGCAATGTCCAGAAGTGTTAAGAATGATTATGTCACCTCTTAACATGTATATTTTGATTGTGCACTAACTCTCTAATGAGTTGTTTTGAGTTTGGTGTGGAGGAAGTTTTCAAGGATCAAGAGAGGGAGATGATACAACATGATCAAGGAGAGTGAAAGCTCTAAGCTTGGGGATGCCCCGGTGGTTCACCCCTACATATATCAAGAAGACTCAAGCGTCTAAGCTTGGGGATGCCCAAGGCATCCCCTTCTTCATCGATAACATTATCAGGTTCCTCCCCTGAAACTATATTTTTATTCCATCACATCTTATGTGCTTTGCTTGGAGCGTCGGTTTGTTTTTGTTTTGTTTGAATAAAATGGATCCTAGCATTCTTTGTGTGGGAGAGAGACACGCTCCGCTGTAGCATATGGACAAGTATGTCCTTAGGCTCTACTCATAATATTCATGGCGAAGTTTCTTCTTCGTTAAATTGTTATATGGTTGGAATTGGAAAATGATACATGTAGTAATTGCTAAAATGTTTTGGATAATGTGATACTTGGCAATTGTTGTGCTCATGTTTAAGCTCTTGCACCATATGCTTTGCACCTATTAATGAAGAAATACATAGAGCATGCTAAAATTTGGTTTGCATATTTGGTCTCTCTAAAGTCTAGATAATTTCTAGTATTGAGTTTGAACAACAAGGAAGACGGTGTAGAGTCTTATAATGTTTACAATATGTCTTTTATGTGAGTTTTGCTGCACCGCTTCATCCTTGTGTTTGTTTCAAATAGCCTTGCTAGCCTAAACCTTGTATCGAGAGGGAATACTTCTCATGCATCCAAAATACTTGAGCCAACCACTATGCCATTTGTGTCCACCATACCTACCTACTACATGGTATTTCTCCGCCATTCCAAAGTAAATTGCTTGAGTGCTACCTTTAAAATTTCTATTCCTCTACCTTTACAATATATAACTCATGGGACAAATAGCCTAAAAACTGTTGTGGTATTGAATATGTACTTATGCACTTTATCTCTTATTAAGTTGCTTGTTGTGCGATAACCATGTTCCTGGGGACGCCATCAACTACTCTTTGTTGAATATCATGTGAGTTGCTATGCATGTTCGTCTTGTCTGAAGTAAGGGAGATTTACCACCTTTATGGTTAGAGCGTGCATATTGTTAGAGAAGAACATTGGGCCGCTAACTAAAGCCATGATCCATGGTGGAAGTTTCAGTTTTGGACAATATCCTCAATCTCATATGAGAAAATTAATTGTTGCTACATGCTTATGCATAAAAAAGAGTCCATTATCTGTTGTCTATGTTGTCCCGGTATGGATGTCTAAGTTGAGAATAATCAATAGCGAGAAATCCAATGCGAGCTTTCTCCTTAGACCTTTGTACAGGCGGCATAGAGGTACCCCTTTGTGACACTTGGTTAAAACATATGCATTGCGATAATCCCGGTAATCCAAGCTAATTAGGACAAGGTGCGGGCACTATTAGTATACTATGCATGAGGCTTGCAACTTGTAAGATATAATTTACATAACACATATGCTTTATTACTACCGTTGACAAAATTGTTTCTTGTTTTCAAAATCAAAGCTCTAGCACAAATATAGCAATCGATGCTTTCCTCTTTGAAGGACCATTCTTTTACTTTTATTGTTGAGTCAGTTCACCTATCTCTCTCCACCTCAAGAAGCAAACACTTGTGTGAACTGTGCATTGATTCCTACATACTTGCATATTGCACTTGTTATATTACTCTATGTTGACAATATCCATGAGATATACATGTTATAAGTTGAAAGCAACCGCTGAAACTTAATCTTCCTTTGTGTTGCTTCAATACCTCTACTATGAATTATTGCTTTATGAGTTAACTCTTATGCAAGACTTATTGATGCTTGTCTTGAAGTACTATTCATGAAAAGTCTTTGCTATATGATTCATTTGTTTACTCATGTCATTTACATTGTTTTGATCGCTGCATTCATTACATATGCTTACAATAGTATGATCAAGGTTATGATGGCATGTCACTCCAGAAATTATCTTTTTTATCGTTTACCTGCTCGGGACGAGCAGAAACTAAGCTTGGGGATGCTGATACGTCTCCGACGTATCGATAATTTCTTATGTTCCATGCCACATTATTGATGATATCTACATGTTTTATGCACACTTTATGTCATATTCGTGCATTTTCTGGAACTAACCTATTAACAAGATGCTGAAGTGCCAGTTGTTGTTTTCTGCTGTTTTTGGTTTCAGAAATCCTAGTAAGGAAATATTCTCGGAATTGGACGAAATCAACGCCCAGGGTCCTATTTTGCCACGAAACTTCTAGAAGACCGAAGAGTCAACGAAGTGGGGCCACGAGGTGGCCAGGAGGGCAGGCGGTGCGGCCCCACCCTTGGCCGCGCCGACCTGTCTCCTGGGCCCCTCGTGACGCCCCCTGACCTACCCTTCCGCCTACAAATAGCCTTCGTCGCGAAACCCCCAGTACCGAGAGCCACGATACGGAAAACCTTCCCGAGACGCCGCCGCCGCCAATCCCATCTCGGGGGATTCAGGAGATCGCCTCCGGCACCCTGCCGGAGAGGGGAATCATCTCCCGGAGGACTCTACGCCACCATGGTCGCCTCCGGAGTGATGTGTGAGTAGTCTACCCCTGGACTATGGGTCCATAGCAGTAGCTAGATGGTTGTCTTCTCCTCATTGTGCTTAATTGTCGGGTCTTGTGAGCTGCCGAACATGATCAAGATCATCTATCTGTAATTCTATATGTTGTGTTTGTTGGGATCTGATGAATAGAGAATACCATGTTATGTTGATTATCAATTTATATCTATGTGTGGTTTATGATCTTGCATGCTCTCCATTATTAGTAGAGGCTCTGGCCAAGTTTTTACTCTTAACTCCAAGAGGGGGTATTTATGCTCGATAGTGGGTTCATGTCTCCGTGAATCTGGGGAAGTGACAGAAATCTCTAAGATTATGGATGTGCTGTTGCCACTAGGGATAAATCATTGATGCTATGTCCGAGGATGTAGTTATTGATTACATTACGCGCAATACTTAATGCAATTGTCTGTTGTTAGCAACTTAATACTGGAGGGGGTTCGGATGATAACCTGAAGGTGGACTTTTTAGGCATAGATGCATGCTGGATAGCGGTCTATGTACTTTGTCGTAATGCCCAATTAAATCTCACTATACTCATCATAATATGTATGTGCATGGTCATGCCCTCTTTATTTGTCAATTGCCCAACTGTAATTTGTTCACCCAACATGCTGTTTATCTTATGGGAGAGACACCTCTAGTGAACTGTGGACCCCGGTCCAATTCTCTATACTGAAATACAATCTACTGCAATACTTGTTCTACTGTTTTCTGCAAACAATCATCATCCACACTATACATCTAATCCTTTGTTACAGCAAGCCGGTGAGATTGACAACCTCGCTGTTTCGTTGGGGCAAAGTACTTGGTTTGTGTTGTGCAGGTTCCACGTTGGCGCCGGAATCCCTGGTGTTGCGCCGCACTACATCTCGCCGCCATCAACCTTCAACGTGCTTCTTGGCTCCTACTGGTTCGATAAACCTTGGTTTCATACTGAGAGAAAACTTGCCGCTGTACGCATCACACCTTCCTCTTGGGGTTCCCAATGGACGCATGTTGTACGCGTATCAGTCGACAATCAGGAACTTCGGGAGACAATCACAGAGATACCCGTGTGAGAGGAAGATCTCGACTGGCAAACGTGCCCGAGCATGAACGAGAGAACTTGATCCAAAACCTCGACATGTCCTTTATGTCGATAGACACGAGAGGGCACATCATTCCAAAAACATGCTTTCATATTAGCATCCAAACCACCTCCAGCATTGTATAAAATGGCTATGGCAGGAGTTGGAATCATGGGGACATCAATAGCAGGATCAAGTACACCGCAACCCGAAAGTGCTCCAAGAAATAGTCCAAGGCAAAATAGTCCTCAACCCACTACGGTGGCATGAGATCCTCCACAAGAAGGTGACGCGAGAAATACGACGACGTAGGCACGAGTCGATAGAGCACGACAGGAGAGGGACCGTGAAAATAGAACAAGAGAGCGTCAGTACTCACCGGAAATTAGCGAGGAGGATTTATGTGGGCTCCCTTGCTTCACCCGAAGAGTCCGCAAGACTAAAGTGCCTTCTAGTTTCAAGTTACCTGACAACTACAAGAAATTTTGATGGATTGCTAGATCCTGAGGATTGGATAGTTGATTACTTGGAGACAGTGAAGCTGATGGGTGGAACCAGAGCAACGGCCATGCAGAGCATTCAGGTTCACCTTAGCGGAGCCGTAAGATCTTGGATGAAGAAGTTACCAGAAGGATCCATCGACAGCTGGGAAACTTTTGAGGACTTGTTCGTGAGGAATTTCCGTTCCACGTGCAAGAAACCCGCGTCAATAGAGCAGCTAAGGACCTGCAGACAGAAGTCGGATGAATCAATGAGGATGTACGTCCAGCGGTGGAGCATCATAATAACTCCGCTGAGAATGTGTCAGATGAAAGAGCAATCGACGCGTTTATCGCAGGAATCCGAAGAGGTGACCTGATCGAGGAATTGGGAAGATCAAAACCAAGAACAATAGCTGATCTCATGGAGATAGCAAACCACTTGGCCGACGGAGAAGATACTGTTCATAACAAACGTAAGAGGTCACCCGAGGAGGATCGTAACAGGAATAACAATCAAAATAGGCGACGTTTTCGACCCTTCACAAACTATTAACGGTCCCAGCCAATTAGCGGCTGGCTTCCGAGGAAATAGTGGAGGAAATCATCTGGATGATTACCAACGGAACAATGACTAGCGCAACGATCATAGAGATGCACCGAGTTCTAGCAAGCAAAATAATCGGCCTAGATTCCCAAGGCCATTCAACATGTCACCCGAAGATTTGTTGAACGAACCATGCTAGATGCATTTTTACATCGACAACGAGGAAAAGAGACAGTCGGGTCATCTTCAGAAGGACTATCGATCTTTTGAAGCTCTGCGAAGATACGTGGAGAACACCAACACGCAAGCTGCAAAACAGGGGATACGTGTAGGGGCCAAGGAGTGAAATTCACTTGCCACCACCACCCGCAATTACCAGCGCGAATCAACATCAGTTGCAACTTGCGGCACCTTAGGGCGATGACGGTGACTTCATAAACACAATGGGGGCAGTGTTGATGATTCAGAAGGGCAGACCATCGAACAGGGTGCGGAAGTTAATTTCGCAGCAGGTATACATGGCAGAAAAGATGTCTCCACCAACCATCGACTACCTTAATTGGTCGGGACAAGCCATAGGATTCACTCAAGACGATCACCTACCTCAAGTTCCACGACCAGGACAGTCAGCTATGATTTTACCAACGGTAATTGCAGAATTTGAAGTCTCTCGCATAATCATAGATGGAGGAAGCAGCATGAATCTCATATACGCAGATACGTTGAGGAAGATGAATATCTCTTTGGAAAATCTGACACCCACGGACATGCGTTTCCACAGCATCACACCTGAGAAGCCGAACTGTCCTCTGGGAAAGATCTTACTCGACGTACAGCTTGGAACTCGAGAAAATTTCAGGAAGGAGATGCTGGAGTTTGAAGTTATCTATTTTCCATCACAGTATCATGCTCTCTTGGGATGACCCGCATACGCCAGATTCATGGTTGTGCCGCATTATACATACCTATTATGGAGGATTCCCGGACCCAATGGCCCAATCACGGTGAAAGGAAGCTTTGCTCTGGCAGATAAATGCGAGAAGGATTTTCACAAGCTCTCTGAAACCTTCGGGATGCAGGCTGAGTACGAAGCAGCCAAACTCACCACCAACTACGACGTGTTACCTGATGGAGGTAGATCCTTGCAGTAGCAAGCTTTCGACACCTCCAACAACTCTAAGGAAGTGCAGATCCACCCGACAGATCCAAAAAAGACAACAACTATCGCGTCCAACTTGGATAGCGCATAAGAAAGCGCGCTCGTCGAGTTCCTTCGTGAGCGTTGGGAAATCTTTGCATGGTGCCCAACTGACATGACAGGAGTACCCAGGGAACTTACCGAGCACCCTCTTAATCTGGACCCAAGGGCGAGACCAATTCGACAACCTTTGCGGCGGTTCTCCGAGCCAAACTGCAAAGCCATGCTATCTGAGATTCGTCGGCTCAAAGAAGCGGGTTTCATCAAGGTTGCACACTGAGGCCACGTGGGTCGCTAACCCAGTGCTGGTCCCGAAGAAAAACACTGAAGTCCTTCGCATGTGCGTGGATTTCACGTGTCTCACTAAACATTATCCAAAGGATCACTTCCCCCTCCTGAGGATCGACCAAATTTGGAATCGATAATTTGGTCGATCCTCAGGAGGGGGAAGTGATCCTTTGGATGCGGGTTTACCTGGCGTACATCACAAAGAAAGAGATCCCCGAAGATCCGGTCGAAGCAAGGCGAGTTATTCGATGATCCAAATCCTTCACCGTGGTCAAGAGAGAACGATACAAACAAAGCATTTCAGGAGTACTGCAAAGGTGCGTCACACCCGAAGAAGGGAGAGTTATATTGAAAGACATACACGGAGGAATATGTGACCACCACGCGAGCAGTCGAGCAATAGCAGCCAAAGCTTTTCGTGCAAGATTTTATTGGTTGACAGCAATAGAGGATGCAAAAGACATAGTCCGCACTTGCAATGCGTGCGAGAGGTTTGCATCCAAACCCCACTCTCCAGCAGCAGAATTGATGCCGATACCATTGGCATGGCCTTTCGCACAATGGGGGCTCGACATGGTGGGAAAATTACACAAGTCCTGGCCAGGACGACACATGTATTTGCTTGTGGCTGTCGACAAATTCACCAAGTGGATCGAAGCAGTACCAGTAACCTCGGCAGATGCAACATCGGCGGTGAACTTCATCAAAGGGATAGTTTTTCGGTTCGGCGTCCCCAACAGCATAGTTACGGACAATGGCAGCAATTTCACCTCTCGAGAATTCAAGGATTACTCTGAAAGCATGGGCATCAAGCTGCAGTTTGCATCAGTGGCGCAACCACAGACCAACGGTCAAGTCGAAAAAGCCAACGGGCTTATCTTCAACGGCATCAAGAAGCGTTTGTTAGAACCGCTGGAGAAAGCGACACACCTGGGTCGACGAGCTGCCGTACATATTATGGATCTTACGAACAACGCCAAATGCGGCAACCCAAGAAACACCGTTCTTGGTCCATGGAGCCAAAGTAGTGCTGCTGATAGAAATAGAACACAACTCTCCAAGAGTTGCCGAATATGAAGAGGAAATTTCGCAGAAGGTGCGAGAGGATGATGTTGACGCACTCGACGAAGCAAGAGATGAGGTGCTCTCAAGGTAAGCGCATACCAGCAGAACCTCAAGAATTATCACAGCCGACGTTTGTGGCCAAGGTCCTTTCAGGTTGGCGACCTAGTCCTTCAACTAACACAAGATGGACACGAGAAATTTGAATCTCCATGGCTGGGACCATACATCATCACCGAAGTTATTCCGGGTGGAGCTTATCGGCTGAAGGACAAGAAATCGGGCAAAGATGAACCACACCCGTGGAACGTAGCACAGCTATGGAGTTTCTACGCTTAGAAATCAATATAGTATCAACTATGTAAGCATACATTGTACTTGAAGAGCTCGTAAGTTTCCAGACGCACTATTTTCCTTCTAGTGCACCGAGTGGGGCTGAAAGGTTTTTAATGAGGCGGGCTTGCGATGCTGCAATATAGCATAGTTGAAATAAAAATAGTGATGGCACATAATTTTCTCGAAAGCAAGGCTCGGGGGCTCGAACTCGACGAATTTACAAAATATACTCGACTTCAAAGCACTTCTCAATTTATACGCCTTGGTTCCATGAAAAACCTCGCGAACAATATAGTCATGCCTGACCGAAATACTCGGGGGCTCAAAGAAAAAGAGATAATACAAGAATTTTCCCTAACTCTACATGGGTCTCGCAATGATACTTACAATATACATGACTTACAATTATGTGCAATCCTGCGGTTCGGTTCGAGCCAAACACATTGGAAAAAGGAAATCCCTACATAAATCTATCTATGGTTATATTTTCTCTTGCAGCTCGGACATTCTACGTCGAGTCATCATACCGGAACTCCTTGAAGAAATTGGCGTCCACCCTAAGGAGCTCGTCGATCATTTTCTCGGCTACGGGAGAGACAATTGCATTATGCCTGTCAACGTTTACCCTCCTCTTCGACGTCTTGCGGTAAAAAGTGTCGATAACACTGCTAAAGTCCAGTTTCGAGTGGCAGACCTTTAACCAAATTAGGGAGAATTTAGCGCCAACCACCATTTGAGCCTTCGCAAAGTCGTGGATGCTCTGCGTGTCTCTAAATTTGCCCATACGCTTGGTAAGATTTTCAGGCTGAGGGTTCCGAGGGAACATAGCATTGTACACCATGGACAGGGTACTGCTGAAGAAGTCATGGAACTCCCGAACTTGGGTGGCTCGATCCTGGAATTGAACAATACGACGGGTGCGATCTTCATCTGCCCCGAAATCACTACCATTTTGCTGGGCAAGTCGAAGAAGGATTTCGACCCGCGCATCTACTCGTTGTTCTTCGGCGGCAGCATCCAGAAATGAACCTACAAGAAAGGAAGAAAACAACACATCATGAGAAGGGACACACAGAATACAAAAGGAGCGGCAGGATAAAAGTAGTACACCAGCCATATCTTGACTCGCATTAGTCATCAAATCAAGCATATAACTCGCGTTGGCAGCTCGTGAGGTATTGGCAGTCGTAGATTCCTTCAAGTCGAAACCTTCCTGCGCCTGCCGAAGAGCATCCTGCTCACGATCCGAAGATTTGTGAGATCAGTCCATAACTGTCACAGCTTGTTTCTTCATCGCTTGCAGTTGTTGTCGAAGATCAGCCAATTATTGGTGTATCGAGTCCGCACATGAGGAATTATCCAAGAAAACACCGCCAGGAGCTCTCTCAGATTGAGAAGTGGCGGGTGAAGCGTTGGAAGGTCCGACGGTTTCGGTATAGTTATCAAAAATCAACTAGAAGAAAGAAAGGTTGACATCAATCATTCGGCAAGGGATATTTTTCTTCATATTTAGCACATTTACATAAAAAGCGAGTCCTTACAAAAGACGGCTCCTAGCGAGCTGATACGTCTCCGACGTATCGATAATTTCTTATGTTCCATGCCACATTATTGATGATATCTACATGTTTTATGCACACTTTATATCGTTTTTATGCGTTTTCCGGAACTAACCTATTGACGAGATGCCGAAGGGCCAGTTGCTGTTTTCTGCTGTTTTTGGTTTCAGAAATCCTAGTAAGGAAATATTCTCGGAATCGGACGAAATCAACGCCCAGCATCTTAGAATCCCCGGAAGCATCCAGAACACCCGAGAGTCGCCAGAGTGGACCCACAGGGGGCCCAGGAGGTAGGCCGGCATGGCCCAGGCCCTGGCCGCGCCGCCTTATGGTGACACCGCCTCGTCGCCCCTCTGACGCCGCCTCTTCGCCTATTTAAGCCCCCTCGACCTAAAACCTCGACACGGAAAAGCCATGGTACGAGAAACCTTCCAGAGCCGCCGCCATCGCAAAGCCAAGATCTGGGGGACAGGAGTCTCTGTTCCGGCACGCCGCCGGGACGGGGAAGTGCCCCCGGAAGGCTTCTCCATCGACACCACCGCCATCTTCATCACCGCTGCTGTCTCCCATGAGGAGGGAGTAGTTCTCCATCGAGGCTAAGGGCTGTACCGGTAGCTATGTGGTTAATCTCTCTCCCTATGTACTTCAATACAATAATCTCATGAGCTGCCTTACATGATTGAGATTCATATGATGATGCTTGTAATCTAGATGTCATTATGCTAGTCAAGTGGATTTTACTTATGTGATCTCCGGAGACTCCTTGTCCCACGTGTGTAAAGGTGACAGTGTGTGCACCGTGTGGGTCTCTTAGGCTATATTTCACAGAATACTTATTCACTGTTATGAATGGCATAGTGAAGTGCTTATTTATATCTCTTTATGATTGCAATGTGTTTTGTATCACAATTTATCTGTGTGCTACTCTAGTGATGTTATTAAAGTAGTTTATTCCTCCTGCACGGTGTAATGGTGACAGTGTGTGCATCGTGTTAGTACTTGGCGTAGGCTATGATTGTGATCTCTTGTAGATTATGAAGTTAACTATTACTATGATGGTATTGATGTGATCTATGCCTCCTTTCGTAGCGTGAAGGTGACAGTGTGCATGCTATGTTAGTACTTGGTTTGGTTGTGTTGATCTGTCATGCACTCTAAGGTTACTTAAACATGAATATCGAATATTGTGGAGCTTGTTAACTCCGGCATTGAGGGTTCGTGTAATCCTACACAGTTAGTGGTGTTCATCATCCAACAAGAGGGTGTAGAGTCTAGCATCTATTTATTTATTCTGTTATGTGATCAATGTTGAGAGTGTCCACTAGTGAAAGTATGATCCCTAGGCCTTGTTCCTAAATACTGCTATCGCTGCTTATTTACTGTTTTACTGCATCTCTACTGCCCGCAATATTACCACCATCAACCACACGCCAGCAAGCACTTTTCTGGCGCCGTTACTACTGCTCATACTATTTCATACCACCTGTATTTCACTATCTCTTCGCCGAACTAGTGCACCTATTAGGTGTGTTGGGGACACAAGAGACTTCTTGCTTTGTGGTTGCAGGGTTGCATGAGAGGGATATCTTTGACCTCTTCCTCCCTGAGATCGATAAACCTTGGGTGATCCACTTAAGGGAAACTTGCTGCTGTTCTACAAACCTCTGCTCTTGGAGGCCCAACACTGTATACAAGAATAGAAGCTCCCGTAGACATCAAGCACTTTTCTGGCGCCGTTGCCGGGGAGGAAAGGTAAAAGGCACTCATACTCCGGTTCCAGGTAACAGTACTTTTCTGGTGCCATTGTGTTTGTGCTCGAAGCTATTTCCTTTAGATCCTGCAATTGCATATTTTTGTTTCTTGTTTACACTAGTAAGGCATAATGGACAACAATGAGCTTCTTATTCTATTTCCTGATTTAAGACATGGATGGTTTGATCCGAAAATTAAAAAACCCATGGAACATGTTAGTATGAACGCTTTGAACACTATTGTTGCTAATGATATGGAAAATTCTAAGCTTGGGGAAGCTGGCTTCGATGAGCATGATCTTTTTAGTCCCCCAAGCATTGAGGAGAAAATTTTCTTTGATGATACTTTACCTCCTATTTATGATGATTATGATGATAGTAATCTTTTGGTTCCACCTGTTATGGAGGATAAATTTGATTATGAATACAATATGCCTCCTATATTTGATGATGAGAATAATAATGATAGCTACTTTGTTGAATTTGCTCCCACTACAACTAATAAAATTGATTATGCTTATGTGGAGAGTAATAATTTTATGCATGAGACTCATGATAAGAATGCTTTATGTGATAGTTATATTGTTGAGTTTGCTCATGATGCTACTGGATATTATTATGAGAGAGGAAAATATGGTTGTAGAAATTTTCATGTTACTAAAACACCTCTCTATTTGCTTAAAATCTTGAAGCTGCACTTGTTATATCTTCCTATGCTTGTTACTTTGCTCTTCATGAACTTGTTTATTTACAAGATTCCTATGCATAGGAAGCATGTTAGACTTAAATGTGTTTTGAATTTGCTTTTTGATGCTCTCTTTTGCTTCAACTCCTATTTCTTGCGAGTGCATCATTAAAACTGCTGAGCACATCTTAATGGCTATAAAGAAAGAACTTCTTGGGAGATAACCCATGTGTTTATTTTACTACAGTACCTTTATTTTATATTTGAGTCTTGGAAGTTGTTACTACTGTAGCAATCTCTCCTTATCTTTATTTTATTGCATTGTTGTGCCAAGTAAAGTCTTTGATAACAAGGTTGATACTAGATTTGGATTACTGCGCAGAAACAGATTTCTTTGCTGTCACGAATCTGGGCAAAATTCTCTGTAGGTAACTCAGAAAATTATGCCAATTTACATGAGTGATCCTCAGATATGTACGCAACTTTCATTCAATTTGAGCAAGTCTGGTGCCTCAATAAAATTCGTCTTTACGGACTGTTCTGTTTTGACAGATTCTGCCTTTTATTTCGCATTGCCTCTTTTGCTATGTGGGATGGATTTCTTTGTTCCATTGACTTCCAGTAGCTTTGAGCAATGTCCAGAAGTGTTAAGAATGATTGTGTCACCTCTGAACATGTGAATTTTGATTATGCACTAACCCTCTAACGAGTTTGTTTCGAGTTTGGTGTGGAGGAAGTTTTCAAGGGTCAAGAGAGGAGGATGATACAATATGATCAAGAAGAGTGAAAGCTCTAAGCTTGGGGATGCCCCGGTGGTTCACCCCTGCATATATCAAGAAGACTCAAGCGTCTAAGCTTGGGGATGCCCAAGGCATCCCCTTCTTCATCGACAAATTATCAGGTTCCTCTCTAGAAACTATATTTTTATTCGGTCACATCTTATGTACTTTACTTGGAGCGTCTGTTTATTTTTGTTTTTGTTTTTGTTTGAATAAATGCTTGTGTGGGAGAGAGACACGCTCCGCTGGTTCATATGAACACATGTGTTCTTAGCTTTTAATGTTCATGGCGAAGGTTGAAACTGCTTCGTTAATTGTTATATGGTCGGAAACAGAAAATGCTACATGTAGTAATTGGTATGATGTCTTGAATAATGTGATACTTGGCAATTGTTGTGCTCATGTTTAAGCTCTTGCATCATATACTTTGCACCTATTAATGAAGAAATACATAGAGCATGCTAAAATTTGGTTTGCATATTTGGTCTCTCTAAGGTCTAGATAATTTCTAGTATTGAGTTTGAACAACAAGGAAGACGGTGTAGAGTCTTATAATGTTTACAATATGTCTTTTATGTGAGTTTTGCTGCACCGCTTCATCCTTGTGTTTGTTTCAAATAGCCTTGCTAGCCTAAGCCTTGTATCGAGAGGGAATACTTCTCATGCATCCAAAATACTTGAGCCAACCACTATGCCATTTGTGTCCACCATACCTACCTACTACATGGTATTTCTCCGCCATTCCAAAGTAAATTGCTTGAGTGCTACCTTTAAACAATTCAAAATTTATCACCTCTGATTTGTGTCAATGTTTTATAGCTCATGAGGAAGTATGTGGTGTTTATCTTTCAATCTTGTTGGGCAACTTTCACCAATGGACTAGTGGCTTCATCCGCTTATCCAATAATTTTGCAAAAAGAGCTGGCAATGGGATTCCCAGTCCCAAATTAATTAACAAAAAAATAGACACTCCTCCATGGTATGTGATTGTTGGACGGCACCCGAAGGATTCGGTTAGCCATGGCTTGAGAAAGCAAAGGTGGGGAGGAGTGTCATCTAAATAAAACTAAAATAAAAAGGCACTCCTTCATGGTATGAGATTGTTGGCAGGCACCCGAGGATTCGGTTAGCCATGGTTTGTGAAAGAAAGGTTGGAAGGAGTGCCACACAAAAATAAAATAAAATGGGAGCCGCTCTTTGAAGGTTTGTCTGGCAAGGGGGTTAGAGTACCCGCTACCATTCGTTGACAACAACAAACACCTCTCAAAATTTTACTTTTATTGCTCTCTATATGTTTTCAAAATCAAAGCTCTAGCACAAATATAGCAATCAATGCTTCCCTTTGCGAAGGGCCTTTCTTTTACTTTTATTGTTGAGTTAGTTCACCTATCTCTCTCCACCTCAAGAAGCAAACACTTGTGTGAACTGTGTATTGATTCCTACATACTTGCATATTGCACTTGTTATATTACTTTGCATTGACAACTATCCATGAGATATACATGTTACAAGTTGAAAGCAACCGCTGAAACTTAATCTTCCTTTGTGTTGCTTCAATGCCTTTACTTTGAGATTATTGCTTTATGAGTTAACTCTTATGCAAGACTTATTGATGCTTGTCTTGAAGTACTATTCATGAAAAGTCTTTGCTATATGATTCATTTGTTTACTCATGTCATTTACCATTGTTTTGATCGCTGCATTCATTACATATGCTTACAATAGTATGATCAAGGTTATGATGGCATGTCACTCCAGAAATTATCTTTGTTATCGTTTACCTGCTCGGGACGAGCAGAAACTAAGCTTGGGGATGCTGATACGTCTCCGACGTATCGATAATTTCTTATGTTCCATGCCACATTATTGATGATATCTACATGTTTTATGCACACTTTATATCGTTTTTATGCGTTTTCCGGAACTAACCTATTGACGAGATGCCGAAGGGCCAGTTGTTGTTTTCTGCTGTTTTTGGTTTCAGAAATCCTAGTAAGGAAATATTCTCGGAATCGGACGAAATCAACGCCCAGCATCTTAGAATCCCCGGAAGCATCCAGAACACCCGAGAGTCGCCAGAGTGGACCCACAGGGGGCCCAGGAGGTAGGCCGGCGCGGCCCAGGCCCTGGCCGCGCCGCCTTATGGTGACACCGCCTCGTCGCCCCTCTGACACCGCCTCTTCGCCTATTTAAGCCCCCTCGACCTAAAACCTCGACACGGAAAAGCCACGGTACGAGAAACCTTCCAGAGCCGCCACCATCGCGAAGCCAAGATCTGGGGGACAGGAGTCTCTGTTCCGGCACGCCGCCGGGACGGGGAAGTGCCCCCGGAAGGCTTCTCCATCGACACCACCGCCATCTTCATCACCGCTGTTGTCTCCCATGAGGAGGGAGTAGTTCTCCATCGAGGCTAAGGGCTGTACCGGTAGCTATGTGGTTAATCTCTCTCCCTATGTACTTCAATACAATAATCTCATGAGCTGCCTTACATGATTGAGATTCATATGATGATGCTTGTAATCTAGATGTCATTATGCTAGTCAAGTGGATTTTACTTATGTGATCTCCGGAGACTCCTTGTCCCACGTGTGTAAAGGTGATAGTGTGTGCACCGTGTGGGTCTCTTAGGCTATATTTCACAGAATACTTATTCACTGTTATGAATGGCATAGTGAAGTGCTTATTTATATCTCTTTATGATTGCAATGTGTTTTGTATCACAATTTATCTGTGTGCTACTCTAGTGATGTTATTAAAGTAGTTTATTCCTCCTGCACGGTGTAATGGTGACAGTGTGTGCATCGTGTTAGTACTTGGCGTAGGCTATGATTGTGATCTCTTGTAGATTATGAAGTTAACTATTACTATGATGGTATTGATGTGATCTATGCCTCCTTTCGTAGCGTGAAGGTGACAGTGTGCATGCTATGTTAGTACTTGGTTTGGTTGTGTTGATCTATCATGCACTCTAAGGTTAGTTAAACATGAATATCGAATATTGTGGAGCTTGTTAACTCCGGCATTGAGGGTTCGTGTAATCCTACACAGTTAGTGGTGTTCATCATCCAACAAGAGGGTGTAGAGTCTAGCATCTATTTATTTATTCTGTTATGTGATCAATGTTGAGAGTGTCCACTAGTGAAAGTATAATCCCTAGGCCTTGTTCCTAAATACTGCTATCGCTGCTTGTTTACTATTTTACTGCATCTCTACTTGACAAGGTATCAACTTGTCAATGCCTATGGATTGTAGGCTAGGGTTTAGTTAGAAGTAGAGGGCAAGTAGATCTCGAAGGTTTCAGCCGAAAAGTACTCGACGGTTATGAAAACTAGGGTTTGTAACAATGATTCGATTGCCTCTTCGTCCCTCGACTCCCCCTTTATATAGGAGGCGAAGCCGAGGGTTTCGTTTTGTACAAGTTACAGAGTTCGGGACGGTTTCCAACTCATCCCGCCAGATTTACAAATAACACTTCCTATTACAACTCTAACTTTCCTTAATATATCTTGGGCTCCCGAATCTTCTTATTCTTCGGGTATTTGGGCCTTCAGTAAACCCCGGGTGCTATCTTCGGCAGGCCCATTTGGGATGCCTATGTCAGTAGCCCCCGAGATTTTGCTTGAATCGTAGAGTCAGGGAAAATCTCCACTGTTTATTTTTATTCGAGAGCTTTAACTTTTTTATATTTCTTCACATAAAATTCTATATTGTACAGGGATAATGGTAGTTGGGGCTAGTTCATCTGACGGATCAGGTACTAGTTAACTGCTCTAGTGGCAATCCGCAAAAACCTACTTCAAGATCACGTCCCTGGACATGATCTCGGGATACTGGTGTAAACTTCGACAGGTGCCGCTTAAGGTCTTACCATTCTGTCGAGTCCCAGTCAAATTTATCGAGTACCTAACGCGTCCGTTTGGATTTTTCTTCGTATCTGTTGATACGGATAAAAGTAGCAGAGCGCAGTCTTCGGCGATGCCACGCCCAGCAGAACGGATCTGGGGTCTTACCTTCGCAAATTTGCGGCATTCAGAAATTGATCGCAACTTTGGCGTTCTGAGAATATATTGTCGAGTGCTTTTCCGGCTGTTGGAATGGCACATTTTATCGAGTCAAATATGACTTACATTGCTCTCCCGATGGGAGTATATGTAGAGTTAATTATAACTCGAAATATACTCTCTTGCTTTTCTATCTTTTCTTTTTAATTTCATCGGGCACGCGAACAGCGTTCCCGATGGGAGTAGCCCCCGAGGTTACAGCCAAGGACTTGTGCTTGATTGTAGGCTCAACATTTTAGTCCACCTTGTCGCCATATTGTCATTATTTCCCAATATGATCTTCTTTTCATCTCTCGGGTGCGCGAACAGCGCTCCCGATGGGAGTAGCCCCCGAGGCTACAGCCAAGGACTTGTGCTTGGTTGTAGGCTCCCGCAATTTCTATACTGCCATACTCGAAATTTTACTTTTTGTCGAAGTAGCCCCTGAGCATTTGGGCAAAAAATTGTATTTGATCAAAGGCTCCCGAAGTATTTAATAACTTCTCCTGTCGCCAATCTTCTTTTATTTTTCTTGTCGGCATGCTTCCCTTAATCAAATTTACTTCATCTCTGTTAATAGTCGTGATTTTTCTGCCTTGTGGGTCCATTGTTTCCACCACGTTGACACGTCGTGCAAGTGGGGGACACACGTCCTCCGCTTTTCCTGGCGCACGTATGGTAACGCCTATCGCAGTAAAAATACCTTTTTACCCTTTTATCTAGAAGATCTTTTTTCACCACACGATTTCTTCATCCAACGGTGCATTGCTTCGCCCGATTCTTATATAAACCTTTCTTCAATCTCCGTTCACTCCTTCGCTTGCGCCGCACATCTGTTCCTCTTTGCAAAAACTTCCCCTGCGCCCAACTCTCTCTGATCTTCCGCACTCACGAACATTGCTTTTTCCATTGCCGTTGATGCCACCGCGCACGCGACTCACTCGCCACAGCACTCCAGAGTCCAAGATGGCCGCCGAAGATCTTGAGTGGGAGAGATCTAAAATCTCCAACCAGGATGTCAACACGCTGAAGAGGCTTGGCCTGATGAAGAAAGAAGACGCCATCCGCTTTCCCAAATAAGAAAGCTACCCCAACCCTCCAATGGAGTACCGGGTTAGTTTCGTTGATCACCTCATCCGCGGCCTTTCGGCCCCAATTCACGATTTCCTCCGCGGCCTTCTTTTTGTTTACGGGATTCAACTGCACCAGTTGACCCCCAATTCCATCCTTCACATTTCCATTTTTATCACACTGTGCGAATGCTTCCTTGGAATCCCTCCTAATTGGGCTCTGTGGAAACGCATTTTCTGCCTCCGCCGCAATGGCTCCCACAACGCCACCTATAACATAGGCGGCGTTGTTATCTGTGTCCGAACTGACGTTGATTATTTCGACGTCAAGTTTCCTGATTCTGTCCAAGGATGGCGCAAAAGATGGCTCTACATTCACGAAGAAAGTGCCAACTCTGTGGAACACAACATAATCCCTTTCGACGGAAGTGCCAAAATTCAGCGCCGCCGTTCCTGGGATGCTGAAGCTTTCGAAGAAGAGAAAAAGGCGACAGAAGCACTTATGTCTCGTATTCATCAGCTTCAAAATACTCGAGGCAAAGAACTATCCGGTGTTCAAATCACTGCCTACTTCCTTAGGATTAGAGTGCAGCCTCTTCAGGCTCGCAAAAATCCCCTTTGGACGTATTCTGGTGAAAACGACGCCAATAGAATCTCCAGTGATCTTTCTGCAAAGGACTTGGAGAAATTGATTCGAAGAGTTTCCCGCCTGGCCAAGAAGGATCCTATTCCCTCCTCTTGTCGCGTGGAACCATACAGCGCCGCCAATCCTCTTCCCGAGGTATTTTGTCTTCTCGAGTTTCTGTATTGTTCCGAACTTTCCCTGCATCTCATTAATTTTCCTGTTGTCGCTATTTTCCTGCAGAACCATCCTACTATGGCTTCCCTTCCTCCTCTTCCTGAGGATGGAGAAGTCGAAGAACAGGCTATTGTTGCCGAAGACAACCAAGGTTCTTCTCTTCCTGAAAGTGAAGTCGCAGGTTCTCACAAATCTGCGGCTTCCCATGAAAAAGAAGTTGAATCTGAAGCCAGCGAGTCGACGCAATCCCTTCCTCCTGCTGTTTCCCCAAGGAACAAAAGGAAAAGGAATGATGCCGAGGATTCTGGCACTTCTAAGGCTGAAAAAGTTGTTCCTCCTCATCCGAAGGCAGCTTATGATCCTTATATTGAATCCCTCGTCAGCTCGTAAGTCACCTTTATTTCTCCCTTTTTCTGTACTCGAGGTGTTTATCTTGTCTTGCTTTTTATGCTGCCGATTTTTGATCAACAGTGATGACGAGGAAGAAGTACCAACTGTTGACGTGGCTCCTCGGACAAGCACGTCACATACTGTACTTGCCTCAGACACGCTAGTTGAAGGAGAAGAATCCTCGCCTCCTCAACAAAACGTCGTCACCACAACTCCGCCAGCAAGCCCCCTTGCTCCTTCACCAAAAAGGACAAGGATTGAAACGATTGTTGAACCTGCCCCTCAATTGGGCAGCTCGTCGACTCTGCTCTTAGATGATGTAAGTTTGTCGATATCTATATTTCCCCTATTTTGCTTTTTTCACGCCTTCACTTTCTTTTTCATGCCGATGTTTCTTTTGCTGTATTCTTCTTTAACAGCCCATGATCAAAGAGCTTCTCCGCATCGGATCCCAATTTATTGGGTACCGTGAATATGCTAGCAGAGCCAAAGGTAACAACTTTTATACTTGCCATTTTTTCTTGACTTTTTGCTCCTGTTGCTTGTCGCGGTTTTTGATCTTTCTTCTTTTTTTTTTTATATCTCGACAGAGAAACTTGCAGAGGCCAACAAACGTGCCGACGCACTTGCTCAAAAACTTGAGCAAAGTGAGGCGGCTCGCAAGAAGGCCGAACTTGTTGCTAGCGAAGCCAAAGCCGAGGCTGATGAAGCCAAAGCAAAAGCTGCTAGTGTCGAGGAACTGCAGAAAAGACTTGAGGATGCTGAATCTGCCTTAAACGAGCATAAAGCTGCACAAGCTTCTCGTGAGCAGGGGATCCTCAAGCGCCTGAAATCACAAAGTCAACGCACTCACAATAATATTATTGATCCCTTCTATTTTTTATGAGAACCGCTGTTTCTTGTTGTTGACCAACGTTTTGTTTCCTTGGCAGACCAAACAAACCAAGATTTTGATCTGGAGAATCCTGTCAATGACCCTCTCCTTGACGCACTTACTTATCTGGAGCTTCATGGGTCCGAAATTCGTGAAGGCGTGGCCAATGCGAATGCAGGATTGTCGGCGCTGTTCCCCTACTTCTTCCCAAAGAAAGAGGAGCCCCCGACTTTCCTTACCCTTGCCAAGACTTTCAATTCACCAGAAGATCTTGGACTAAAGATGCGTCAGGAGAACATGAAGATTGCTGTCGAAAGCACTGTTGCTCTAGTTGCTGACAGCCAACAGACTGTTGATTGGATGAAAGTTGGCGACACCGAGCAAATAGAGCAATCTAGATGGAGGTCCCTGATTAAGGCAGCCAAGCCCAACACGAAGAAAATCTTGGCTTATCTCGGGATCAAACCAGCTTCGACTCCTAGCTCATCAAGGCCGGAGGTCTAGTTGCATGCCTCTTTGTTTTTCTTTCTCTGTTTCTTTTGCTCTTGTCGCCAAAGTAGTTATTTGGCGACACGTACTTCGTTAGCTCCACTGTAAGGCCTTTGTAATTATTCCGAAAGATTAATGAAAACTCTATCTTTTGCTTGTTGATTGATGTTGTCTTTTAAATTTCAGTTGGTATTTGATAACTACACTCCATCTTCCACTCCTTCCAATGTTTCGCCTTCTTCTTCTCGCTCAAAGAGAACTCTTGCTGATGCTACACCTGTCGAAGATTCCTTGCCGCGAGAATTGGATGAACTTCGGCAGCAACTTTAGTATGCAAAGAAGCAAACACTTGTGATGATGAAAAAATCTCGCAAGTCATCTGAAGCCGAAAAAATTGCACTTCAGCAAGCTCGTGAGGCCGTGGCTGCCAAGGAAATCGCTGCTTCCGAGGCTGAAAAGGCGATTACTCGAGAAAATTTCATGCTCGAGTTGATGAATGAAGCTAGTGCGGATATGTCGGGTATGCTTGTTTCAACCTCAATATCTTCCGTCTTCATGCTACGTCTCTTAAAATTTTCTGCTCCGTTGTTTTAATAGGTTCCTTTACTGATGCTGTTGCCGAAGAAGAGAGGGTAAATACTAGGACGAACCTCCTCGTTAATCTTTCCCTTGATCATGGTTCTTTGTTTTGGGCTACCCCAGAGAGGACCCGCCAGATTGTCAGATTTCAGGATCGCGCTTCTCAAACTCGCGACTTCCTTGACTTCTGTACCAAGACCCTGTCCATGGTTTATAATTCCATGTTTCCTCAGAACGTTCAACCAAAGACTCTTCCTGAGTTAATGGAGAAATTCAAGGATGCCCACAGGATCCATGATTTTGTCAAAGCTCAACTGGTAGCTGGCGCCAGATTTGCTCTTATCATGCTTCAGATCTGCCACTCAAATCTTGACCTGACCCAAGTTGTTGCGAAAGTTCATCAGAAAGTAAAGCGCCGAAGAGTTGGTGTCGACCGAATTAACACGAAGGTTTCGCCTGTAGCCGAAGAAATGATTGAAGACCTTCTTCGGATGGATGCCGACTTTTTTGCCGATGGTCATTATGCTGACTTTCTTGGTGCTGCTCCTGAAGAAAACAGAATTACCCTTGACAATATACTGAATCATGATTAATTATTTTCCTTTTGTAGATAACTCTTCTTTGTAACCCATGACTGTGATTATATTGTGAAGCAATCATTATATTTCTATATTTGTCTAGCCCCCGAGTGTTTCGGTGGCTATTTACTGTATTTGTATATTGCGAGGTTTTGAACCAAGGCATTTATTTAATATGTATTGATGGCGAATATCAGCCCCCGAGCTTCTTTATTGAGTACTATTTTGTATTTGTATTGACTCACGAGGTATTTTAATACCACGGCAAGGTTTTTCTTTTTCGATGAACTATATTGAAATTCGTCGGGTCAGAGACTTTGAGCATGTCGATAAAGAAAAGGTTATATTGACACTATCTTTATTATATTGCAGCACCGCGAGCCCGCCTCATTAAAAACCTTTCCCGGCCCCACTCGGTGCCCCGAAAAAGGAAAAGAGTGCGTCTGAAAACTCGCGGGCGTTTCAGTACATTGAAGTTTTACAAGGACTATATTTCGACTCTAGGCGTAGAACCGCCTGAGTTGCGCCACGTTCCAGGGGTTTTGCTCCTCCACCCCTGTCTTCTTGTCCTTTATCCTGTATGCTCCTCCTCCGATTACTTCCGTGACAATGTAAGGGCCAAGCCATGGTGACTCGAGTTTTTCATGACTTTTTTGCGTGAGCCGAAGAACTAGGTCTCCCACCTGAAAAGATCTTGGCCGCAAACGTCGACTGTGGTAATTCTTCAAGTCCTGTTGGTATTTGGTTACCCTTGATAGTACCTCGTCTCGAGCTTCGTCGAGTGCGTCGACGTCGTCTTCCAATGCTATCTTGGAAGTTTCTTCATTATACTCTGTGACTCTGGGGGAGTCGTGCTCTATTTCTATTGGTAGTACTGCCTCTGCTCCATGGACCAGGAAAAACGGTGTCTCCTGTGTCGCTGTATTTGGTGTTGTTCGGATGCTCCACAACACACTTGGTAGTTCTTCTGGCCAGGTATGTCGAGCTTTTTCCGATTGGTCCTAACAGCGTTTCTTGATGCCATTGCAGATGATGCCATTGGCTTTCTCGACTTGCCCATTGGTTTGAGGATGTGCAACTGACGCGAAGTGCAACTTGATACCCACTTCTTCGCAATAATCTTAGAATTCGTGGGATGTGAAGTTACTGCCATTGTCTGTGACGATGCTGTGGGGCACTCCAAATCTGAAGACGAGTCCTTTTATGAATTTTACTGCGGATGCTCCATCTGGTGAATTTATCGGCTTCGCTTCTATCCACTTTGTAAATTTGTCGACAGCTACTAGCATGTACTCCTTTCCTCCTGGCCAGGATTTGTGTAACTTGCCCACCATATCAAGTCCCCATTGGGCAAAGGGCCATGACAATGGTATTGGTGTTAGTTCTGCTGCTGGAGAGTGGGGTTTTGCGGCAAACCTTTGACACGCGTCACAAGTTCTTACTATTTCCTTAGCGTCCTCGATTGCTGTCAACCAGTAGAATCCTGCCCGAAAAACCTTGGCTGCAATAGCTCGACTACTTGCGTGGTGGCCACATATTCCTTCGTGTACATCCTTCAAAATTATTCTTCCTTCTTCGGGTGTGACACATCTCTGCAGGACGCCTGAAATACTTCGCTTGTACAATTCTCCTTTGACCACCGTGAAAGCTTTGGAGCGTCGAATTACTCGTCTTGCCTCAACTGGATCATCGGGTATTTCTTTCCTGAGGATGTACGATATGTACGTCTGCATCCATGGTATCTGTATCACCATGACCAGGTCCTGATCTTCTTCTTCTTCTTCCTCTTGCTTTTCCTTGGTAGCCCCCCCCGGGTTTCTTCTCCTTCTTTTTTGATTTTGTCGATTTTGTAGATCTCTCTGTTATCTCTTCCCAAAATACACCTGGCGGAACTGCAAGGCATTGCGACCCGATGTTTGCAAGAACGTCGGCTTCGTCGTTGCTCAATCTGCTAATATGATTTACTTCGCATCCATCAAACAACTTTTCGAGCTCGTTGTACACCTCCTTGTATGCCATCATGCTATCATTGACTGCGTCACATTGGTTCATGACTTGCTGAGCCACCAATTGTGAGTCGCCAAATATTTTTAATCGAGTTGCACCGCAAGCTTTCGCCATCTTCATCCCGTGTATGAGGGCTTCATATTCTGCTTCATTGTTAGATGCGTTAGGGAATGTCATCCGAAGGATGTACTTCAACGTGTCGCCTTCAGGTGATGAGTACTACTCCTGCGCCAGCTCCTTCTAGTCTTTTGGACCCATCAAAGTTCATGGTCCAGGTTCTCGACAAATCTGGAGGTCCTGTGTTTTGCAACTCCATCCATTCTGCGATGAAGTCCGGCAGAACTTGCGACTTGATTGCTTTTCTTTTTTCATACGTGATGTCTCGAGGGGAAAGTTCTATTCCCCAAAGGGAGACACGACCCGTAGCTTCTGGATTGTTTAGTATATTTGACAAGGGAGCTTCATTGACCACTATGATCGGGTGTGCCGAAAAATAGTGGCGCAATTTTCGTGCTGTTGTGAGCACTCCATATGCTAGCTTTTGGTACTGAGGGTACCTTTGTTTTGATGGCGATAAAACTTCGCTGATGAAGTATACTGGCCTCTGTACTCCGTGGAGTTTTCCTTCTTCTTCTCTTTCGACAACTAGCACCGTGCTCACCACTTGGGGCGTGGCTGCAATATACAGCAGGAGAGGTTCCTTTTCCTTCGGCGCCACCAGAATTGGTGGTGTCGAGATTGTGCGCTTCAAATCCTCGAAGGCTCTATCGGCCTCTTCGTTCCACTGGAATTTATCTCCTTGCTTTATTAGAGCGTAAAATGGTAACGCTTTTTCTCCCAACCTGGCGACGAATCTGCTCAAAGCTGTGACTCGCCCAGTTAGCTGCTGTATTTCTTTCAACTTTGTTGGCTTCCTCATTGTTATGATAGCTTGTATTTTGTCGGGATTTGCTTCAATCCCTCTTGCTGAGACTAGAAATCCCAGAAGTTCTCCTATTTGGGACGCCAAAGGAACACTTCGTCGGGTTCGGCTTGAGGCAGAATTTGTTGAGGTTGTCGAAGGTTTCCTTGAGATCCTCGATCGTTGTCCCCTCTTTTGACGTTATGACGACATCGTCGATGTACACTTGCACGTTTTTCCCGATCTGTGTCGCCAGACACTTCTGCATCATCCTCTGGTATGTTGCTCCCGCGTTTTTTAAACCGAAAGGCATTGTTCTGTAACAAAACACGCCGTAAGGTGTTATGAACACTGTTTTGGCCTCGTCTTCTTCTTTCAATCTGATCTGGTTATAACCAGAGTATGCGTCCAGGAAGGAAAGACGTTCACATCCAGCCGTGGAGTCGATAATTTGATCGATCCTCGGGAGGGGAAAGTGATCCTTTGGACAATGTTTATTGAGACACGTAAAGTCGACGCACATGCGAAGGACTGTCGTGTGTTTCTTTGGCACCATCA
Source organism: Lolium perenne (assembly GCF_019359855.2). Lineage (NCBI taxonomy): Eukaryota > Viridiplantae > Streptophyta > Magnoliopsida > Poales > Poaceae > Lolium > Lolium perenne. The sequence continues at coordinate 198,656,068 of NC_067245.2, forward strand.
CTGGGTTAGCTACCCATGTGGCTTCTGTAGATATCTCTTTGATAAAACCAGCTTCCTCCAGTCGATTTACTTCTGATAGCATAGCTTTGCGGTTTGGTTCCGAAAAACGCCGCAAAGGTTGTTTGATTGGTCTCGCTAATGGATCCAAGTTTAGGTGGTGCTCGGCAAGTTCCCTGGGTACTCCTGGCATGTCAGCTGGACACCATGCGAAGATTTTCCAGTGCTCACGGAGGAACTCGACGAGCGCGCTTTCCTATGCGATATCCATGTCGTTTGCGATAGATGTCGTCTTTTTCGGGTCTGTCGGGTGAATCTGCACCTCCTTAGAATTTTTCTTGGTATTGAAAGTTGATTCTTTATTTGGCCTTCCAACGTCCGGCCAGTACGTCGTAATCGGTCATGCTTTTTGACGCCAAGTACTCAGCTTGCATCCCGAAAGTTTCTGATAGCCGATGAAAATCCTTGTCGCATTTATCGGCTAAGGCAAAGCTTCCTTTAACTGTGATTGGTCCCTTTGGTCCAGGCAATCTCCACAACAGGTATGTATAGTGTGGCACCGCCATAAATCTAGCATATGCTGGTCGTCCCAACAAAGCGTGGTACTGCGACGGAAAATCCACGACTTCAAATTCCAGCCTCTCGATTCTGTAATTTTCTCGGGTCCCAAACTGAACGTCGAGATTGATCTTCCCCAATGGATAACTTGGTTTCTCCGGTGTGATGCCGTGGAACCTTGTGTCTGTTGGTTTCAAGTTTGCTAAGGATATGTTCATCTTCCTCAATGTATCTGCATACATAAGGTTTAGGCTGCTGCCGCCGTCTATGAATACTCGGGAGACATCAAATCCTGCGATAACTGCTGGCAGAATAAGTGCTGACTGCCCTGGTCGAGGGACTTGCTGCGGGTGATCTGCTATTGTGAAGCCAATATCTTGTCCTGACCAATTAAGGTACTCAACTGTTGGTGGAGGCATTTTTTCTGCCATAAAGACCTGTCGTGAGATTACTTTCTGAGCTCTATTGGATGGCCTTCCCTTCTGAATCATTGACACCGCTCCGTTGGAGTTAGGATCAACATAAGGTGGTGGTGGAGGTGCTGCCGCTATTCTGAGCTGATGCCGATTGTCGTCTGTAATCGCGGGAGGAGGCGGCAAGTGAATCTCGCTTCTGGGTTCTCGAGGATTTCTCTGTGTTGCCCGCGCGTTAGCGTTCTCTGCATATCTTAGCATTGCCTGAAAATTTCGACAGTCTTTCTGCAGGTGTCCTGACTGTCTTTTACCGTTGCTGTCGAGGAAAAAGTGCATTTGACACGGCCCATTCATCATCTCTTCAGGGGACACGAAAGGCCTTGGGAACCTAGGCCCGCTATTTTGTCTGTTGTTGCGAGAATCATCCCTGTTATCGCCTCGCTGTTCACTGCTTCTCTGATAATCATCTCTGTTGCTTCCTCCTGTGTTTGCCCGAAAACCTGCCGAAATTTGCCCTGGAGCGTCATAGTTCGGGTACTGCCGAGGAAATCGTCGCCTCGGTTGATAATTTCGACCACGGTCCTCCTCTGGCGACCTGTGCCGTTTGTTGTGGACAGCGTCTTCTCCATCTGCCCATCTGTTTGCTATCTCCATTAACACAGATACTGTCTTTGGATTGGTCCTTCCTAAGTCCTCGACAAAATCTCCACGCCTGATTCCTGCGACAAACGCATCTATTGGTCCTTCCTATTGCTCGCTTTTGTCGACACGCTCTCAACTCCTCTAACGACGCAGGTTTTTTGCACGTGGATCTGAAGTTCTTGACGAACACATCCTCGAAACTTTCCCAGCTGTCGATAGATCCTGGAGTGAGTTTCTTTATCCAAGATTGTGCGGCTCCACTCAAATGCACCTGGATGCTTTGCATAGCTGTTGCCCTGGTTCCTCCTGTGAGCTTCACTGTCTCGAGATAATCAACTAGCCAATCCTCTGGATCTTGAAGGCCGTCGAACTTCTTGAAGTTGTCGGGTAACTTGAATCCTGAGGGGACTCGAGTTTTTCGGACTCTCCTCGTGAAGCATGGCAGGCCGCACATATCTTCGTCATTAAGCTCCGGAGATTGCCGATGATCCCTTCTGCTTTGCCGCGCTCTGTCGATCCTTGCTTGTGCTGCTGTGTCTCTTGCTCCACTTGGTCCTTCAGGTGCTGCCGCTGTTGCTGCTGCAGGTCGTGGACTATTTTGCCGTGCCGCTCCTTCGGGAGGCGTTGATACAAACGCTGTCCCCATAGCTCCAACTCCTGCTACCGCCATATTGTATAGTGTTTCCCTTGGATCACCTGGAGGTGGTTTAGATGCAAGGATAAAAGCATGTGTCGCCATATACCCAGCCTCTGGTGTCTTAGGGATGATATTTCCTCTTGTATCTATCGACATGAAGGACATGTCGAGGTTTTGGACCAAGTGCTCTCTTTCTGCCTCGGGTATATGTTGCAACCTTGATCTTGCTCTGTTCCGAGCCTCCCTGTGGCTATCACCCGAAGTTCTAGATTGTCGACTTAGATCTGCCCTTCTCCTGCTGGATGCAGAAGCTGCCTCCTTTCTCCTGTTTAACTCGGCTGTCTGTTTTTCCAATTCTCTGGCAGCTCATGCGAGCCTATATTGATATGCTTGTAATTCCTCTGGTGTGGCCGTGGTAGCCATTGGTTCTGTACCGTTCATAGCTCTCGCGGCTCTGTCCCACGCTGCTTGTGAAAGTTGAACTCTATCTCGCAGCTCTGGCCCGACGTATTTGTTGCCCAGGCCTTGTCGCAGGTTGGAGGGATCGACGTATGGATTTCCCAGATCGTCGAAAGCCTCAGATGTTTCCTCTTGATCCTCAATGGCATAAATCTGATGATATTTTGTATTCAGATCTATGTTGGGTTTGGTGACATCATCGTTGAGATTGATGAAGACCTTGCCCACTGTGATAGATTTGTCGATGAAGTCGTAACTGTCGACATCGCTTGAGCCATCGCTTATATATGAGTCCGCAGATGACTCAAACGATATGTCGTTGAAGATCTTGGCGAGTTTCTCTCTTGCTCTGGTGCTGACGTAGCGTGTCGACGAAGTTTCTTCTTCTCCTGACTCGGTTGACGATGCATAGCTTGAAAAATCGGAATCGACCGCCGACGATCCCGACGAAATCGGAATCTCGACACGATACGATCCTTCCTTCTCGACGCGAAAGTGAAACCTTCCGAACGTCATCTCCATGGGCTCCGCCAGATACGCATATGCATCCAAACGGGAGGGTGGGTGAGGAACAAAATCGACAAGACCAGCAGCGATCTGTTTACCTCGATCCATTGTGTTGCTTGCGGTTGACGATGTCGAAGATCTTGAACGTGCCATCGAGATCAGATCCTTACGCCTCTAGTCCCCACAGACGGCGCCAATTGACAAGGTATCAACTTGTCAATGCCTATGGATTGTAGGCTAGGGTTTAGTTAGAAGTAGAGGGCAAGTAGATCTCGAAGGTTTCAGCCGAAAAGTACTCGACGATTATGAAAACTAGGGTTTGTAACAATGATTCGATTGCCTCTTCGTCCCTCGACTCCCCCTTTATATAGGAGGCGGAGCCGAGGGTTTCGTTTTGTACAAGTTACAGAGTTCGGGACGGTTTCCAACTCATCCCGCCAGATTTACAAATAACACTTCCTATTACAACTCTAACTTTCCTTAATATATCTTGGGCTCCCGAATCTTCTTATTCTTCGGGTATTTGGGCCTTCAGTAAACCCCGGGTGCTATCTTCGGCAGGCCCATTTGGGATGCCTATGTCACTACTGCCCGCAATATTACCACCATCAACCACACGCCAGCAAGCACTTTTCTGGCGCCGTTACTACTGCTCATACTATTTCATACCACCTGTATTTCACTATCTCTTCGCCGAACTAGTGCACCTATTAGGTGTGTTGGGGACACAAGAGACTTCTTGCTTTGTGGTTGCAGGGTTGCATGAGAGGGATATCTTTGACCTCTTCCTCCCTGAGATCGATAAACCTTGGGTGATCCACTTAAGGGAAACTTGCTGCTGTTCTACAAACCTCTGCTCTTGGAGGCCCAACACTGTCTACAAGAATAGAAGCTCCCGTAGACATCACGAGCCCATACAAATCGTCGGAAACAACAAAAGGTGTCGCTAGCTACAAAAGAGGAAATAACAAAGAGACACGGGTTGGTCTACTTGACCTCCGTCCGAGCAGTGCTAGCAGAAGCAGAGGACGTTGGGTCAAGGAAGGCGATGAGCTTCCTCGACTGAGGCTTGGCATCCTTCACCAAAGCCCTCCACTTTTCCTTGTTCATGCCCTTGTGAGTGCCAGCTTTCACCCAGTCGACTTCTTGGCCGCTGGCAGCAACCAAGGCGATGGTCCCTTCGACTCCAATCTCCAGGCTAGCCTGACGATAGGGAAAACCAGGATCTTCCTTCGCTATGAAGTGTTGAGTGAGCTGGGAGAAAATCTCCGGCTGGGTATCTTTGGGGAAGAAGTGGGGGAAGATGCGCTTCAGGGCAGTCCGTGCGGAAGAAATGTTGGTGCGCGCCAAGTCGCAGTTAAGTTCAAGAATCTCTAGAGCATCAAGGAGACGATCCTCGGATTCTTGGTTCAAAGTATATTGCTCACCCATCCGCCCAGCTGAAGAAAAGCAGGCGTTCGTCAGCACTAAGGACAAAGAAACACAGGCAAAAGCAGAAGGCAAGTGAAAGCATGGCTTACTTGTAAATCTTCGGTTCTGCGTCTCGAAGCGCTTGACTATGGCATTTTCGCGCTCGATTTGTTGGGCCTCCTTGTCGCTTAAAGCATCCTCAGTGGTCTAGAGCCTCGGCCGGAGACTTTCGACAACAGCGGCATCTTTCTTGGCCTTTTCGCGAGCTTTTTCGCTAATCTTAAGCTTGGCCTCCAACGCATCGGCACGTTCTTCGGTACGACGGAGTGCCTTTGAAAGGAAAACGTCAAAAGGAAAAGAATCCTCGTTAGAAGGCGAAGAATCCTTGGCGGAAATATGAAATATACTAAGAACAGTGCAGTTTTACCTATGAAAATAGCAGCTTCGTCGTGGAACCCGATAAATTTGGAGCCCAGGTTGACCTGCTCCATTAAGGGTTGTTAAAATTCAACAAGATGGAAAAACATTGTCAGAAGAGAAAAATTCGACAAACAAAAGAGATGGCGAATAAGGAAAAGGGAATTTACATCTTCTAGGAGAGGAGCCGATATACTCCCAGTAGCAAGCTCTCGTGATTTAGCAGCCCCAGTTCTAGCTTTCTTCGCTAGAGGTGCTCGGGGGCTGGGTAGTTGGCGCTCCCGGATTATGTTGCGGAGGAGGCGAAGTTTCCACAGCAGTACGCTGTTCTTCGGAAAGAACTAGGTTGTTGGAGGTGCTCGTAGGAGCTGGCCCATGAGCTGCGAGTTCCTCCTCCTCTGCTCCTGCGTCAGATCCAAAGCAAAAAAATGTGAGTACCGGAAGAAAAAGAGATGGACAAAGACAAAAAAAGAGAAACTTACGAGCTAACATCGCTAGCATCGGCGAAGGGGTCAAAGGCAGCTTGTTCTTCCTGCGAAGATTCTTCGGCAGCTATTTCGGCAAGCTTGGATGCGTCGGAATCTTCGACATTATCTCTTTTCCTCTTGCGCCCATCCGGAGAAGTGGCAAGAGGAGGAGAGATGGAGTGGGAAGATTCAGAGTGTTGTCCTGATTCTATTTATTTTTCGGAGGAACCCGCGGATCTTTGAGATTCCACGACTTCACTCTCAGGAAGAGAAGATTCTTGCGAATCGTCGGTCACAATGACTCGACCATCCACCTCTCCACCTTCAGGCAATGGGGGAAGAGACGAAAGAATTTGGTGGCCCTGCATGGTACAAAAGAAAGAAAAGGCAAGAAAATGAGCACACAGGGGAAATCAACAGCAGTCGAAAAATACAGAACTCAATCCGAAAGAAAACACTTACTTCGGGAAGAGCGTGTTCAGCATTGTATGGCTCCACACGACAGGATGACGAGACTTCGTTGTTTTTCGTTCAAAGAGGTAAAACGTCGGACGAGCCTCTCCAAGTCCTGCACAGAAAGGTCCTTGGAAAAACGGCCGACATCCTTAGTTCCTGAGTACATCCAAAGAGGATTTTTGCGAGCCTGTAGAGGCTGCACTCGAATCCGGAGGAAGTAGGCAATTATCTGCACACTCGATAATTCTTCTCCGTCGGTGTTTTGCAGTTGATGGATGCGGGTCATCAGGGCTTCAGTGGCCGCTTTTTCTTCGGCATTGTGTCCCAAGATCTGCGCCTCTGGATTTCTTCGGCAGGATCAAAGGGCGCGATACCATACTCCTGGGAGAGGGCGGACTCGTCCTGGATGTACATCCATTTCTTGCGCCATCCTTGGACCGAGTCGGGGAACTTAACGTCGAAATAATCGACGTCGGGACGGACGCAGATGCAAACTCCACCTACATTGTAGATGACGTTCCTAGAGTTGTTGCGCCGGAGATAGAAGATGCGTTTACACAGGCCCCAATGAGGATGGATGTCGAGGAAACACTCGCAGAGAGTGATAAAAATAGAAATGTGGAGAAGAAAATTTAGGGTCAGCTGGTGCAGCTGGATGCCATAGATGAATAAAACGCCACGAAGAAACTCGTGGACAGGAACGGCAAGGCCACGAATAAGAAAGTCGACGAAGGTTACCTAGAATCCAATAGGAGGATGAGGAGAGCTTTCGTCTCCGGGGCATCTTCAGGGCCTCCTTCTTCAGTAGGCCCATCTTCTTCAGGAGCTTCTGGTCTTGGGCGGAGATCTTCGACCGCTCCCAGCCCGAAACCTTGATCTTCTCCGCGAGCTCGTCGGTGCCTGGAGCCTTGTTCTTGCATAGCTTCGTGCGCAGAGGCATGGGGAGCAGTTTGGTCGAGAAGTAGGGAGAAAGAGAGCAAGTGCGCGAGGAGCTCGAAGGGACAACAATGGCGGAGAGAGAGAGAGAAAGCAGATGCGCGGCGCAGCGAAGGGGAAGAATGTGGAGCACAGGGTGAATTTATAGAGAGAAGATGATGCGTCCAGCCGTTGGATGAAAAGGGGAAGTGTTCCAAACCCTACACGTGTCCAAAGGGTAAAAGGGTTTTACCACTCTGAATTTACTGAACGGAAGTTACTTCGCGCGTGTCAGAAATTCCGGAGGACGTGTGTCCCCCACTTGCACGATGTGTCGATGGCGCAGTGTTTTGGACCCACAACCTAGTGAGGTGACAGGAGTCGTGTTTTTCCAAGGTGAGGCATCGTGGCTATCATCAGCAGCGACGTCATTCAAGAAAGTTTCGAGTGGTTTAACAAAATATAGCGACAACAAAACTTCGAGTTCTAGAAAAGAGAAACTTCGAGAGCCTATGATCAAATGCACGCATATGTTCATATGCTCGGGGGCTACTGTTATCAGAAGTATAAACAATATAGAGTTGGTCAAAATAGCAAAAGTTGAGCCTACAACCAAGTGCAAACACTCGGTTGTAGCCTCGGGGACTACTCCCATCGGGTGCGCTCACCCGATGAAATACGAGGAAGAAAAAATAAGAGGATGACAAGACAAATATAAAAGTGCATATGAAGTATTATCATCGTACATCTTCGAGTTACACACAACCATGTACTCCCATCGGGAGAAGATATCATCCTTCAACAAATCGGAGAAATTAGCAATTCCAGCAGCCAACAAAGGTACTCGACAATATATTCTCAGAGCGCGTCTGCCGCGGTAAAAACTCTGGATGCCCTAATATTTTACGAAGGTAAGTCCCCAGGATCCGTCCTGTGCGGCGTGGTATCGCACCCGAATGCGCTCTACTACTCTATCTGTATCAACAAATACGAAGAAAAATCCTAGCGGACGCGTTTGGTACTCGATAAAACATATCTGAGACTCGATTCATGATAAGTCTTTAAGCTGCGCGTGTCAAGTTACGCCAGTATTCCGAGTTCAAGTCCAGAGACTTGAGCTTGAAGTAGATTTATGCGGGTATGCCACACGAGGCAGTTAACTGGTACCTAATCTGTCACTGATCCGTCAGATGAACCAGCCCCATCTATCAGTATCGCTGTACAAAATAAACGTTAAACAAAAATATTCGGTTTATTGGTATATAAAGATGATTCAGTTCTACGGTGGAGATTTTGCTCGATTCTACGATTCAAACAAAATCTCGGGGCCTACTGACATAGGCATCCCGAATGGGCCTGCCGAGTAAGATACCCGTGGATATTTGGAGGCCCGCGACCCGAAGTTTTCAAGGCCCAGAAGTCCAGCGAACGCCAATATGGAAGATAGAGTTATATTAGGAATCATGAGTCATGTAATTGTACGGGAAAGACTCGGATAGTCTCCCGGAGTTTGTAACTTGTACGACAAGAGAACCCTCGGCTCTCCCGTCCAATATAAAGGGGAGCCGAGGGGAGGAGAAAGGATCGAATGTATTGTCAACATAACCCAAATTTTCTTAGTCGAGCACCCTTTTCGGCTGAACCTTCGAGATCTACTTGCCCTCTTCTTTCTACGAAACCCTAAGTCTACAATCCGTAGGCATTGACAAGTTACTCCCTTTCACTTAGGATTGTTCCTACATTCTGTAGTAACTTGGTTTCATATTTTTTTTCTCGAAAAAACGCAAAAAGACCTTTGTGTTTCATTTCATTGAAAAGGTATGGTTTAGTTTACATCCCCCTAGGAGGAAGATTACAAATAGTTGACTCAAGAATCAGTGCACATCCCAACGCTAGTGGAAAAGAGGCCTTTCGTCCCAAGCAAATGTCCCCGTTTTGAACCAAACCGGGACCAATGGGGGGCATTGGTCCCGGTTCATCATGAAAACCCTTTAGTCCTGGTTCGTTTGGACCCTTTAGTCCCGGTTGGTAATACAATCCGGGACTAAAGGGTGGTCTACGGGGCAAAAGTCTTTAGTCCCGGTTCGTGATGACGCGTAAAGCACACGCTCGTTGGGAACCCCAAGTGGAAGGTGTGATGCGTACAGCAGCAAGTTTCCCTCAGTAAGAAACCAAGGTTTATCGAACCAGTAGGAGTCAAGAAGCACGTTGAAGGTTGATGGCGGCGGGATGTAGTGCGGCGCAACACCAGGGATTCCGGCGCCAACGTGGAACCTGCACAACACAACCAAAGTACTTTGCCCCAACGAAACAGTGAGGTTGTCAATCTCACCGGCTTGCTGTAACAAAGGATTAACCGTATTGTGTGGAAGATGATTGTTTGCAGAAAACAGTAGAACAGTATTGCAGTAGATTGTATTTCAGTAAAGAGAATTGGACCGGGGTCCACAGTTCACTAGAGGTGTCTCTCCCATAAGATAAACAGCATGTTGGGTGAACAAATTACGATTGGGCAATTGACAAATAAAGAGAGCATGACCATGCACATACATATCATGATGAGTATAGTGAGATTTAATTGGGCATTACGACAAAGTACATAGACCGCCATCCAACTGCATCTATGCCTAAAAAGTCCACCTTCAGGTTATCATCCGAACCCCCTCCAGTATTAAGTTGCTAACAACAGAAAATTGCATTAAGTATTGCGCGTAATGTAACTAGTGACTACATCCTTGAACATAGCACCAATGTTTTATCCCTAGTGGCAACAGCACATCCATAACCTTAGAGGTTCTTGTCACCCCTCCAGATTCACGGAGACATGAACCCACTATTGAGCATAAATACTCCCTCTTGGAGTTACTAGCATCAACTTGGCCAGAGCATCTACTAATAACGGAGAGCATGCAAGATCATAAACAACACATAGACATAGCTTTGATAATCAACATAACAAGTATTCTCTATTCATCGGATCCCAACAAACGCAACATATAGAATTACAGATAGATGATCTTGATCATGTTAGGCAGCTCACAAGATCCGACAATGATAGCACAATGGGGAGAAGACAACCATCTAGCTACTGCTATGGACCCATAGTCCAGGGGTAGACTACTCACACATCACACCGGAGGCGACCATGGCAGCGTAGAGTCCTCTGGGAGATGATTCCCCTCTCCGGCAGGGTGCCGGAGGCGATCTCCTGGATCCCCCGAGATGGGATCGGCGTTGGCGGCGTCTCTGGAAGGTTTTCCGTATCGTGGCTCTCGGTACTGGGGGTTTCGTCATGGAGGCTTTAAGTAGGCGGAAGGGTAAGTCAAGAGGCGGCACGGGGGGCCCAAACCACAGGCCGGCGCGGCCAGGGGTGGGGCCGCGCCGCCCTAGGGTTTGGCCACCCCGTGGCCCCTCGTGGTTTCGTCTTCGGGCTTCTGGAACCGTAGTGGACAAATATGCCCCTGGGCTTTGATTTCGTCCAATTCCGAGAATATTTCCTTACTAGGATTTCTGAAACCAAAAACAGCAGAACAAAGAATCGCACTTCGGCATCTTGTTAATAGGTTAGTTCCAGAAAATGCATGAATATGACATAAAGTGTGCATAAAACATGTAGATAACATCAATAATGTGGCATGGAACATAAGAAATTATCGATACGTTGGAGACGTATCAGCATCCCCAAGCTTAGTTCTGCTCGTCCCGAGCAGGTAAAACGATAACACAGATAATTTCTGGAGTGACATGCCATCATAATCTTGATCATACTATTTGTAAAGCATATGTAGTGAATGCAGCGATCAAAACAATGTGTATGACATGAGTAAACAAGTGAATCATAAAGCAAAGACTTTTCATGAATAGCACTTCAAGACAAGCATCAATTAGTCTTGCATAAGAGTTAACTCATAAAGCAATAATTCAAAGTAAAGGCATTGAAGCAACACAAAAGAAGATTAAGTTTCAGCGGTTGCTTTCAACTTGTAACATGTATATCTCATGGATATTGTCAACATAGAGTAATATAATAAGTGCAATAAGCAAGTATGTAGGAATCAATGCACAGTTCACACAAGTGTTTGCTTCTTGAGGTGGAGAGAAATAGGTGAACTGACTCAACATTGAAAGTAAAAGAATGGTCCTCCATAGAGGAAAAGCATCGATTGCTATATTTGTGCTAGAGCTTTGATTTTGAAAACATGAAACAATTTTGTCAACGGTAGTAATAAAGCATATGCATCATGTACATTATATCTTATAAGTTGCAAGCCTCATGCATAGTGTACTAATAGTGCCCGCACCTTGTCCTAATTAGCTTGGACTACCGGATCATCACAATGCACTGTTTTAACCAAGTGTCACAAAGGGGTACCTCTATGCCGCCTGTACAAAGGTCTAAGGAGAAAGCTCGTATTGGATTTCTCGCTATTGATTATTCTTCAACTTAGACATCCATACCGGGACAACATAGACAACAGATAATGGACTCCTCTTTTATGCATAAGCATATAACAACAATTAATAATTTTCTCATTTGAGATTTGAGGATATATGTCCAAAACTGAAACTTCCACCATGGATCATGGCTTTAGTTAGCGGCCCAATGTTCTTCTCTAACAATATGCATGCTTAACCATAAGGTGGTAGATCTCTCTTACTTCAGACAAGACGGACATGCATAGCAACTCACATGAAATTCAACAATGAATAGTTGATGGCGTCCCCAGTGAACATGGTTATCGCACAACAAGCAACTTAATAAGAGATAAAGTGCATAATTACATATTCAATTCCACAATAGTTTTTAAGCTATTTGTCCCATGAGCTATATATTGCAAAGGTGAATGATGGAATTTTAAAGGTAGCACTCAAGCAATTTACTTTGGAATGGCGGAAAATACCATGTAGTAGGTAGGTATGGTGGACACAAATGGCATAGTGGTTGGCTCAAGTATTTTGGATGCATGAGAAGTATTCCCTCTCGATAGAAGGTTTAGGCTAGCAAGGCTTATTTGAAACAAACACAAGGATGAACCGGTGCAGCAAAACTCACATAAAATACATATTGAAAACATTATAAGACTCTACACCGTCTTCCTTGTTGTTCAAACTCAATACTAGAAATTATCTAGACCTTAGAGAAACCAAAAATGCAAACCAAATTTTAGCATGCTCTATGTATTTCTTCATTAATGGGTGCAAAGCATATGATGCAAGAGCTTAAACATGAGCACAACAATTGCCAAGTATCACATTACCCAAGACATTTATAGCAATTACTACATGTATCATTTTCCAATTCCAACCATATAACAATTTAACGAAGGAGAAACTTCGCCATGAATACTATGAGTAGAAACCAAGGACATACTTGTCCATATGCTACAGCGGAGCGTGTCTCTCTCCCATAAAGTGAATGCTAGGATCCATTTTATTCAAACAAAACAAAAAAAAACAAAACCGACGCTCCAAGCAAAGCACATAAGATGTGATGGAATAAAAATATAGTTTCAGGGGAGGAACCTGATAATGTCGTCGATGAAGAAGGGGATGCCTTGGGCATCCCCAAGCTTAGACGCTTGAGTCTTCTTGATATATGCAGGGGTGAACCACCGGGGCATCCCCAAGCTTAGAGCTTTCACTCTCCTTGATCATGTTGCATCATACTCCTCTCTTGATCCTTGAAAACTTCCTCCACACCAAACTCGAAACAACTCATTAGAGGGTTAGTGCACAATAAAAATTAACATATTCAGAGGTGACACAATCATTCTTAACACTTCTGGACATTGCATAATGCTACTGGACATTAGTGGATCAAAGAAATTCATCCAACATAGCGAAAGAGGCAATGCGAAATAAAAGGCAGAATCTGTCAAAACAGAACAGTTCGTATTGACGAATTTTAAAATGGCACCAGACTTGCTCAAATGAAAATGCTCAAATTGAATGAAAGTTGCGTACATATCTGAGGATCATGCACGTAAATTGGCTTAATTTTCTGAGCTACCTACAGGGAGGTGGACCCAGATTCGTGACAGCAAAGAAATCTGGAATTGCGCAGTAATCCAAATCTAGTACTTACTTTTCTATCAACGGCTTAACTTGGCACAACAAAACACAAAACTAAGATAAGGAGAGGTTGCTACAGTAGTAAACAACTTCCAAGACACAAAATAAAAACAAAGTACTGTAGGTAAAAACATGGGTTGTCTCCCATAAGCGCTTTTCTTTAACGCCTTTCAGCTAGGCGCAGAAAGTGTGTATCAAGTATTATCAAAAGACGAAGTGTCAACATCATAATTTGTTCTCATAATAGAATCAAAAGGTAACTTCATTCTCTTTCTAGAGAAGTGTTCCATACCTTTCTTGAGAGGAAATTGATATTTTATATTACCTTCCTTCATATCAATGATAGCACCAACAGTTCGAAGAAAAGGTCTTCCCAATATAATGGGACAAGATGCATTGCATTCAATATCCAAGACAACAAAATCAACGGGGATAAGGTTATTGTTAACGGTAATGCGAACATTATCAACTTTACCCAAAGGTTTCTTTGTAGAATGATCAGCAAGATTAACATCCAAATAACAATTTTTCAGCGGTGGCAAGTCAAGCATATCATAAATTTTCTTAGGCATAACAGAAATACTTGCACCAAGATCACATAAAGCATTACAATCAAAATCTTTAACCTTCATCTTAATGATGGGCTCCCAACCATCCTCTAGCTTTTTAGGAATAGAGGCTTCGCGCTCTAGTTTCTCTTCTCTAGCTTTTATGAGAGCATTTGTAATATGATGTGTGAAAGCCAAATTTATAGCACTAGCTTTAGGACTTTTAGCAAGTTTTTGCAAGAACTTTATAACTTCAGAGATGTGGCAATCATCAAAATTCAAACCATTATAATCTAAAGCAATGGGATCATCATCCCCAATGTTGGAAAAAATTTCAGCAGCTTTATCACAGGCAGTTTCAGCAGTTTTAGCAGTTTCAGGCAGTTTTTCGCGCTTTGCACTAGAAGTGGAAACATTGCTAACACCAATTCTTTTATTATTATTAGTAGAAGATGCAGCAACATGTGTAGCATTAGCATTACTAGTGGTGGTAATAGTCCAAACTTTAGCTACATTCTTCTCTTTAGCTAGTTTTTCATTTTCTTCTCTATCCCACCTAGCACGCAGTTCAGCCATTAATCTTATATTCTCATTAATTCTAACTTGAATGGCATTTGCTGTAGTAACAATTTTATTATGATGATTCTCATTAGGCAAAACTTTTGATTTCAAAAGATCAACATCAGCAGCAAGACTATCGACTTTAGAAGCAAGTATATCAATTTTCCTAAGCTTTTCTTCAACAGATTTGTTAAAAGCAGTGTGTGTACTAATAAATTCTTTAAGCATGGCTTCAAGTCCAGGGGGTGTGTTCCTATTATTATTGTAAGAATTCCCATAAGAATTACCATAGCCGTTGCCATTATTATAAGGATATGGCCTATAGTTGTTACTAGAATTGTTCCGGTAAGCATTGTTGTTCAAATTATTATTTTTAATGAAGTTCACATCAACATGTTCTTCTTGTGCAACCAATGAAGCTAATGGAACATTATTAGGATCAATATTAGTCCTATCATTCACAAGCATAGATATAATAGCATCAATCTTATCACTCAAGGAAGAGGTTTCTTCGACAGAATTTACCTTCTTACCTTGTGGAGCTCTTTCCGTGTGCCATTCAGAGTAGTTGATCATCATATTATCAAGAAGCTTTGTTGCTTCACCAAGAGTGATGGACATAAAGGTACCTCCAGCAGCTAAATCCAATAAATTCCGCGAAGAAAAATTTAGTCCTGCATAGAAGGTTTGGATGATCATCCAAGTAGTCAGTCCATGGGTTGGGCAATTTTTAACCAGAGATTTCATTCTTTCCCAAGCTTGAGCAACATGTTCAGTATCTAATTGTTTAAAATTCATTATGCTACTCCTCAAAGATATAATTTTAGCAGGGGGATAATATCTACCAATAAAAGCATCCTTGCATTTAGTCCATGAATCAATACTATTCTTAGGCAGAGATAGCAACCAATCTTTAGCTCTTCCTCTTAATGAGAAAGGGAACAATTTTAGTTTAATAATATCACCATCTACATCTTTATATTTTTGCATTTCACATAGTTCAACAAAATTATTAAGATGAGCAGCAGCATCATCAGAACTAACACCAGAAAATTGCTCTCGCATAACAAGATTCAGTAAAGCAGGTTTAATTTCAAAGAATTCTGCTGTAGTAGCAGGTGGAGCAATAGGTGTGCATAAGAAATCATTATTATTTGTGGTTGTGAAGTCACACAACTTAGTATTTTCAGCGTTCGCCATTTTAGCAACAGTAAATAAAGCAAACTAGATAAAGTAAATGCAAGTAACTAATTTTTTTTGTGTTTTTGATATAGCAAACAAGATAGCAAATAAAGTAAAACTAGCAACTAATTTTTTTGTATTTTGATTTAGTGCAGCAAACAAAGTAGTAAATAAAACTAAGCAAGACAAAAACAAAGTAAAGAGATTGAGAAGTGGAGACTCCCCTTGCAGCGTGTCTTGATCTCCCCGGCAACGGCGCCAGAAATTTAGCTTGATGACGCGTAAAGCACACGCTCGTTGGGAACCCCAAGTGGAAGGTGTGATGCGTACAACAGCAAGTTTCCCTCAGTAAGAAACCAAGGTTTATCGAACCAGTAGGAGTCAAGAAGCACGTTGAAGGTTGATGGCGGCGGGATGTAGTGCGGCGCAACACCAGGGATTCCGGCGCCAACGTGGAACCTGCACAACACAACCAAAGTACTTTGCCCCAACGAAACAGTGAGGTTGTCAATCTCACCGGCTTGCTGTAACAAAGGATTAACCGTATTGTGTGGAAGATGATTGTTTGCAGAAAACAGTAGAACAAGATTGCAGTAGATTGTATTTCAGTATAGAGAATTGGACCGGGTCCACAGTTCACTAGAGGTGTCTCTCCCATAAGATAAACAGCATGTTGGGTGAACAAATTACAGTTGGGCAATTGACAAATAAAGAGAGCATGACCATGCACATACATATCATGATGAGTATAGTGAGATTTAATTGGGCATTACGACAAAGTACATAGACCGCCATCCAACTGCATCTATGCCTAAAAAGTCCACCTTCAGGTTATCATCCGAACCCCCTCCAGTATTAAGTTGCTAACAACAGACAATTGCATTAAGTATTGCGCGTAATGTAACTAGTGACTACATCCTTGAACATAGCACCAAAGTTTTATCCCTAGTGGCAACAGCACATCCATAACCTTAGAGGTTCTTGTCACCCCTCCAGATTCACGGAGACATGAACCCACTATCGAGCATAAATACTCCCTCTTGGAGTTACTAGCATCAACTTGGCCAGAGCATCTACTAATAACGGAGAGCATGCAAGATCATAAACAACACATAGACATAGCTTTGATAATCAACATAACAAGTATTCTCTATTCATCGGATCCCAACAAACGCAACATATAGAATTACAGATAGATGATCTTGATCATGTTAGGCAGCTCACAAGATCCGACAATGATAGCACAATGGGGAGAAGACAACCATCTAGCTACTGCTATGGACCCATAGTCCAGGGGTAGACTACTCACACATCACACCGGAGGCGACCATGGCGGCGTAGAGTCCTCCGGGAGATGATTCCCCTCTCCGGCAGGGTGCCGGAGGCGATCTCCTGGATCCCCCGAGATGGGATCGGCGTTGGCGGCGTCTCCGGGAAGGTTTTCCGTATCGTGGCTCTCGGTGCATGGGGTTTCGTCACGGAGGCTTTAAGTAGGCGGAAGGGTAAGTCAAGAGGCGGCACGGGGGGCCCAAACCACAGGCCGGCGCGGCCAGGGGTGGGGCCGCGCCGCCCTAGGGTTTGGCCACCCCGTGGCCCCTCTTCGTTTCGTCTTCGGACTTCTGGAATCTTCGTGGAAAAATAGGCCCCTGGGCTTTGATTTCGTCCAATTCCGAGAATATTTCCTTACTAGGATTTCTGAAACCAAAAACAGCAGAAAACAGCAACTGGCACTTCGGCATCTTGTTAATAGGTTAGTTCCAGAAAATGCATGAATATGACATAAAGTGTGCATAAAACATGTAGATAACATCAATAATGTGGCATGGAACATAAGAAATTATCGATACGTTGGAGACGTATCAGTTCGTATTACCAACCGGGACTAAAGGTCTACCGGGACTCGCTTTTTATGTAAATGTGCTGAATTCGGATGTAACTTTTTCCCACGATGATTTTGATATATTACACGTTTTTTCGACGTCGTATGCATAAGTTAATGCGGTTTTACCATTTTTCAAACCTTTTTTGCAAAAAAGTGAAAACTCAAATTTGTTAATTTTCCCTAACAGTAGGTTGCATAACATACAAGAATCTGAAAAGATTTTATTTTTTGAATTTTCTATCATTTTCTTTTGTATTTTACAGTGTTAAAAAAGGCGATCCAGGGGGGAGGGGGGTGGGGTGGGGTGTGGAGGTGCATGGGAAGGCAAAAAACCCTTTAGTCCCGGTTCGTATTACCAACCAGGACTAAAGGCAAAAAAGGTTTGAAAATGGTAAAACTGCATTAACTTTTGCATACGACGTCGAAAAAAAAACGTGTAATATATAAAAATCATCGTGGGAAAAAGTTACATCCGAATTCACCAGGGTTTACCCGGTTAGCCAATTTTTAGATTCTCAAAATTCCAAATGAAAATATGAAAGCAGGAAGATTTTAGTTTTTGCCAGAAATTCGGAATTTTATATTTTTAAATTTTTTAAAATAATAATTACATCATGCATAAAGATTACTATTACTTAACCATAAAGTTAGCCAATTTTTAGATTTTCAAATTTTCAAGTTTGGCAAAAAAATATTAAAAAATAATAAATTAAAAAACTATTATAATACAAATTAAAAAATTGAAATTATAATACCATTACCACAACATGTTATTACGTCATTAGTTTTGTTTATTAAAATAATTATTTGGAATTCGAATAATAAATAAGTGTGACATCGATCAACATGTTAATAGAATTGATATGATACTAGTATCACAACATGCGCGAAGCACTTGGAAGCGGGATGGGAAAGGAACTTGGAAGTTAAGCATGCTAGTGCTGGAGTAGTGGGAGGATGGGTGACCGAGCGGGAAGTTGGACCACGGTAAGTAATTTGACTATTGATTAAGCGTAGTTAGAGATTAAGTGTAGTTAGAAACTAAACTAGTTAAATAACTGAAATACTAGAAATTTTGAAAAAATGGAAAAAAAAGAGGAGCGAAAAATAATTGGACATAACCAAATGGATTAAAAAAATAAAGAAATAACCTTTAGTCCCGGTTCGTGTTACAAACCGGGACTAAATGTTATTTTCCTCGACGCGCCAGCAACCCACGTGACGGGACCATTAGTCCTGGTTTGTTTTACAACCGAGACTAAAAGGGGGGACCTTTAGTCCCGGATGGTTGGTCCCGGTTCCAAAACTGGGACTAAAGGCCCTTACCAACCGGGATTACAGGCCCGTTTTCCACTAGTGCAAGTTGGCGGCAGTACTACTCGGAGCCTTGAGCGCCAGCCGCCAGCTCGTGCCCATAGTCTGACTTCCTCTTTGATTTTTGTCACCAGGGATGGAACAGATGGTTGGCGCCTTAAAAGACGCAGTCGTTCCTATGCTTCCATGTCATCCAAGGGATCAGTTGGGTGGTGGTGGCTAGTCCTTTGCGTAGCAGCATGGGAGTGTCTTGCTTTGCCTTGTGCCACCATTCCATGAGGGACAATTCATTCACAGGTGGTCTAGCTGTCATTGTTAGCCAATCAAGGATTTTCAAGCCACACTTGCCGGGCAAAAGGGGAATTCCAGCATCATGTTTCGCATCGAATCAGGTGCTTGGTCAGGCATCAAGGATGGTGGGACAGGCCATGGCGAGCCAGGCGTTCCACGGTCCAACTCCTGTCAATATTGGCTAGCCAATGGAAGAATTTCACCTTTGGTCGCACCCATGTTTTCCAAATCAGCTTCCAGGAGTAACAAGTGATTGATCCATGGAAGGTAGCTAGGTACCATGAGCTGGCTGTGTAGGTGCCAGAGGTAGTCCATTTCCATGTAAGACGGCCAGGTTGGTTGTTTTTAAACAGAAGGCACAATGTGCCCGGCCTTAAATTAATAAAACCCAAACGGCCAGGTTTGTTACAAGATGTAGAGAACCAGCTTACAAGCAACACAGACAACAGCAAAACAAAGGATAAACACAAGGAAAGCAGCTGGAGAATGGTGCTTTGGATCTTCTGCCATTGTTTGGTGATGACCTGTAGAATGTTGGTGACTCTGTACATGTAAATCTGGCTACTTGCGTACTTACACTCCAGCTTTCAGATCCAGGTAGCCATCACCATGAAAGGTAAGGCAAGCCTCTTGGTTCTCCGTGCTGCTGAGTACTCCGGGGTGCCCACCCAATTATGGATGACACCGTTGATGCTGTTGGTGCTGCTGGTGCCTACCCAATGGTATCATGGGTGGAGAGTGATGAAGTTGGTGTTTGCTTGAGGATCATCTGGTGGTATCTCTTCGATCTGATTCAAAGAAATGGATACGTGATGCATAATCACAAGATAAAGTTGATGGTTCATTCGTGCCATATTTATGTACTAACTGGTATGTTTATCTTTATATCCCCTATACGAAATTGCTGCATAATCATGCATTATAATCTTCCTTTTTAAATGTCCTCCTTTGCATTTATAGTTCAGCAAATGCTAACGATTATTTGTTGCTTTAATGCCTACTATGTTTTTTTGGCAAATTATTCATAGTATATAAGATTCAGAATTCCACATGACGTTGGTGCTTTGTTTTTACAATATATAGAAGTGCACCATTGTGTTGTAAATTGTAATAGGAGAATCATCCTAACATAGAGCCTATTTTTAAGGAACAAGAGAAACTTTATTATCCAGAGATGACGTACACAGTTGTGGTATAGAACTCTTCGCTTAAAGATTGTTAGCATACTTTGCTTCATGCAACTGAGACCAATGTTATGAAAGGCTTAAATTGTTTTTTTCCTCCAGATTATAAGCCAAGCAGAAATATTAAGATTAAAATGTGTATTCCAGATGCCAATACTAAAAATCATTCACTCTTCCTCTATTGCGCTGCTAAAGCTTGGTCATGGTTAAACTCATCTGTGTCTGCGTCTGAATGTTCTAGCAGAAGCACGGCTCTGACTTTGCTGCGCGAGTGGTACAAACTACAGTAGGGGCTCGAATACTGCACGTGGCTTTCGAGCAGTTTGATGAAATGCCTAACCAGGTGGTGTCACAAAATTTGGCGTGCCATGCTGGCCTTCATTCTTTTACCAGGTACGTGCACTCAGACTTGCATCATCATCTGGCATGTCGATTTTTGTTTTGTTTAGCTTAGTTTTTTTTTGTTTCAAGCTTGCACACACCAATAAGGCAAGATAATACCCATACTTCTGAATATCGATTAGGGGACTGTATGGCGAGGATTTATCCCTTGGCATATCAGCAATGCTGCTTCTTCTGGTGGTATCCTATTATTTTCCTGTTAATTTCAGTATCTTATATTTGATCTCTCCAACATGAAACAGTGAGAACTGAGAAGTATTAGCATATGATGACTTTATGACTTCTCCTCGACCATTTCATGGGTGAAATATCAAAATGTTCAATGTGGAACTATTATCATTGGTGTGGTTCAAATCAGCGGTTTACTGGTTACCCCATTACCACCATCTCAATTAGCTTATAATACAAGCTGATTACGACTATAAATGGATAAGTACCTCAGCAACTCTTGTAGATAAATTAGGGACCTGTCAAGTGTCAAGCATAACGGGGCAATGCTGGCCACATCAATGGCTTTTGGTTTGTATCAAGAAATCATGCTCGGTTTGGTAAGGTTTTAGTTGCTTGTTTTTTGGATATCAAGTTTTTACGAATTCAGTTATGCACAAACGCTTTTGTATCCCTAAAGATGAGGTTAAGCTACCACCAATACAATTTTGAATCAGCTCGTGTAACGAAGATGAAGATCAGTGGAAAAGCATCGGCTACCTTTTTTTTTCCATGAGAACATTTTGCGGGCTACCTGTGAATCTCGGGAGAGACTTGTATAGGATCTCTACATTAGGTAGGATTAAAGGATCAACTCATAAAAAACATATTTTAAACATGCACAAAAATCTGAAAATAATAAACAACATGCATATAGGTTGTATCTACAACTCAAAGAAATTTCAGCTTAAAATCTGATCTACACTTGGAGAAATAAAAAAAGACAAATTCTATTGTGAATAGTGTCAGATCTGGTTGAGTAGTATTTCACACTATTCACACTCAGATTTTTTTTCTCTCTAAATGTATGTCGAATTTGAATTTGCAAATTTTTGGCGTTGCATATATAACATAGATGTGTGTTGTGATTTTTTTTCAGAATTTTTAAACATGTTTTGTCTTTGCAAAAAAATTGTTCTCATAGATCCTATCAAGACCTGATCTTACCTAAATCTTCCCCGTGAATCTCAACTGCGGAATTGGACCATATGGGTGGGCCGTGCATGTGGGTCCTCCGGTTTCATTCCTTATCTGGGCCAGTTATTATCATGGGTTCCTGCTGTCGGGCTTTCGTTACATAAATCAACTTCTTTTGTTTTCTTTGTCTCCCATATGGTATATCCATCTTGGATCATGCTTTGTGCTAACTTATATTTTAAGCATGCTTTGTGATAATTTATATAAGTTTTTTCTATGTAATATTTTTATAGCATGCTTTGTTTTAATTTTGTAGAAATGAATTATTGATCTTGAGATTATAATAAATAAAGGATGGAACAAGATAAAATGTGCCCAAATACAAATCTCAACTTGGGTCCTATCATCCACTCATCCTGCTACGACCTAAATTCTGGCATGCCAACTCTTGCCATATTTGCAACTTATCTAGGATCTAAGTTTCATCTAAATTCACTAGATAAAACTTTGACATAGTAGATTTTAGGTTGGGTACTTACAAAATAGATATTCATTTTGCAAATATGACAACAAGGTAAATAAATGAGAAATTTAGCTATGTGTGAGGGATTTGACTTTTAAAAAAATAGGCCATATCTTCCAAACAATGGCAGGAGCGGACGTCTCAAATTTACACAGTGTAGAGTCTAGAAATAGATTTGACCTACTCCCTCCGTTCAGGTTTAATTAACGCGGATGAGAGAAGACAAATGAGAAAATCATGGTGACAATTGAAGTCAATTAAATAGGAACGGAGGAAGCAGTTCAGAAAACTCGTCACCTAATTTTTGACCATGGCAGGACAATGATCATTTGTGTCGGATTGCCCTCACCGATCCCCTAACCCCAACCGTGACAACATCCGATAATGGGTATCTCTGCACAAGAGAGTACCCTCAGAGTCAGAGCAATCCTTACATATCTTTGGCATTCTTAGTGAAGAAGAGTTATAGTTAGACCTTGGAGCGATGAGTAAGAAGCTCATCATAGTTTAGCTCAAGGCAGGTACTTTCTAGGGACGTATATTCAAGAGTAACGTCTGCATGGTATGGTTCACAATACTTATTAGAGTTTCATATGCCACGTGGGCCCTTGTTGTCAGCGAATGTTCGGACCAAGCCGCTTAATTATTTTCCCCCGCTGCATGTGTGCAGAGGCGCTCCATGCAGGCATGCTTCGTGCGCACGGCAGTACGCAAAACAGCGTACCGGACGATGCATGTGCACGTGACCGATGTAATAGCCTCAAGCAACAAACTGCTAATCCTCTGTCTCTCTTTCCCTTATTCCTGACTAATCTCCAGTGAGAACTCAGTATTCTACTACAGTTCGCACGTCGATCAATCGGGATATGGATGAATTTGATCGAGTAGAGAAGACAGCAGGTGAAAAAAGGAATTTGAGGCACCGAGGAGCTAGTAGATACTACTTACACTAGTAGAAATGGGGCAACCGTCTAAATCTTTAGTACCGGTTCCCTTACGAACCGGTACTAAAAGGGTCATTTGTACTGGTTCGGGCGCTCAGGCGAGCGAGAAGCTTTCGTACCGGTTCGTTAGGGGCTTTCGTACCGGTTCCACTAGTGGAAAACGGGGCTATAGGCCCGGTCCATTTGGGCCTTCAGTCCCGGTTTCCAAACCGGGACCAATTAGGCGGGACTAAAGGGGGTACCCTTTAGTCCCGGTTCAAAGTTGAACCGGGCACTAGTAGGAAAACCCTTATAGGCGGAGCTTAGTTCTGTGGCGCATCTCGAAAAATGCGCCACAGAAATTTATTTTGTGGCGCACCAGGCAAGGCGCGCCACAAAAATAGCTTAATTTTGTGGCGCACCAGCGAACCGTGCGCCACAAAAACTTGGTGGGCCCCACAAGCTGTCACCCCCAATCATTGGTTTTACTATTTCTATGGCGCACGTACCACAGTGCGTCACAAAAATAAGCTATTCTGTGGCGCACGGCGACATTGCGCCACAAAAATAAGATATTCAGTGGCGCACTGCCACTGTGCGCCACAAAAATAAGCTATTCTATGGCGCAGTTTTCCTGGTGCGCCACAAAAATAAGGTATTCTGTGGCGCACTCTTTTCGGTGCGCCACATAATTAGCGAACCAGATCTACAAAAGTGAGCCAACCTCCCACCTACCACACTACACAAGCCATTTTTCTTCCTCCATCTAGCTCGTCCCCCCCTTCTCTCTCATACCATTTTGACTCTACTTTTCACTTGCTTGGGTATTTATTGCACTTACTTTGGTTGATACTTAGTTGGAGTTGAGGAGAAGGCTCTCCATACTCTCTCCTCCTCTCGAACTCATCGATCGCGGTCTCGTCTCGGTATCGAATCTAGAAGGTGAGTAGTTGGAGGAGACATACATATGCTTGGAGGAGACATGCATATGCTTGTAGATCTTGTGTGGCCGTCGTGTGTATGGATGCTTGTTGCAGGTGAAGCGCGCTTGTGTGTGTGCCGGTGTGGTGCATGGATGTTTGCCGAAATGTTGATTCATTTCCGTTTCGGCAAATTTTGCACTACCCATATGTCCTACTTTGAGGAGAGGTCATGCCGAATTTTTCCGCTCCATGTAATACCTTGAGGAGAGGTACGGCCCATGCATGTGTGTGCATTTGGTGTGGTTCTAATTTCCTGTTCTATGTATACCATTTGCAGGCAAGCATGGTCCTCTCGATGAGTTCCGCTCGAATCTCTAGATACAAGAAAGACGCGAAGGAGGACATGATTCGGAACAATAGGCGCCAGATAAGATGTCCGTGTCGATCATGCAAACTCGAGCGCTGGATCAACCCTGATTCCGGACAACTGGAGGAGCACCTGCTGAGGCGCGGTTTCATGCAAGACAACCAGGCGCGGCCGGCCCCATCAAATGGTGCGCATGAAGACCATGTCGAGCGAGATGACTATCATCATGAAGAAGACTATCATCATGCCGACGGGGACTATCATCATGAAGAAGAAGTCGGCGGAGAAGATCATCATGAAGAAGAAGATGCCGGCGGAGAACATCATCATGATGAAGAAGAAGATTCCGGCGCGACCCCGCTAATTTCGGCCTTGCGGGACTCTCATGTTCAAGATCTCCTCCTCCAGGGGACGAGCAACGATAGAGTTGCAGCTAGAGAGAGAGCCAAGCTGTCGCAAATGGAGAAAGACGGGATGACTCCGATCTTTCCTGGGTGTCGTCCGCAGGATACGCGCTTGCATGTAACGCTTGATTACCTGCAGATGAAGACGCATAACAAGTGGACCAATTCCAGCTTCAGCAAGAACTTAAAATTCTGGCACGATCGTCTCCCGGAGGGGAACACATTGCCAAGTAGTACCGAGGAGGCCAAGAAAGTCGTGTGTCCCCTTGACCTACCGCACGAAAAATACCACGCCTGCATTAATGATTGTGTGATTTATAGGTGCGAGTACAAGGACAGAACCACATGTCCGGTGTGTGGCCACGGACGGTACAAGGTTGGGAACAAGAAGGTACCTCGAAAAGTGGTATGGTACTTTCCTATCACTCCCCGTCTGCAGCGGTATTTCGTGGACCCTAAGGAAGCAAAGCTCATGCAATGGCACGCGGAAAGGCAGAAGCCCGAAGAAGATCTGGAGATGGGCTATATGCTGACACACCCTTCAGACGCTGGACAGTGGCAAGCATTGGACATCGCCTTCCCTAGGTTCGGGGGGCGACGCAAGGAACATCAGGCTGGGTATGAGCACCGATGGACTCAATCCGTTCGGCAACCAGAGTAGCACGCATAGCACCTGGCCTGTGTTTGTATGGCCTTACAACCTACCCCCGTGGCTGTGCACCAAGCAAAGGTACATACACCTGAGTATTCTCATTCAGGGGCCGAAACAACCAGGTGTCGACATGCATTTGTATCTCGGGCTGCTGAAAGAGGAGTTAGACACGTTGTGGAAGACGCCACCCCGTACGTGGGATGCCTACACTAGAACTGCACGACGGTCACGGACTATCCTGGTTACGCATATGTATCTGCCCAGGTTGGCCACGGATTCAACGGCTGTGTGAAGTGCATGGACGATACCCCGCATCTACAACTACCAAGGGATCCCGGGTCCTCGAAAACCGTCTACCCAGGTGCTCGAAGGTGGCTTCGCTTGGATCACCCGTGGAGAAAACGCGGTGATCTGTTCAATGGTAAAGATGAGCCCGATGGACCCCCACGCCCGAGGAGCGGCGCAGAAATCGATGATCTTCTGAAAAATTGGAAGGAGTGCCCAGCACCGGGAAAGAAGCGACCGAAGCCAGAGCCGCTGCTCGGTGTATGGAAAGCGAGGTCTGTTTTCCACGACTTGGAGTACTGGAAGGTCCTCCACACGCCCCACAGCCTCGATGTCATGCACATTACGAAGAACGTTACCGAGAGTCTGCTTGGCACTCTTTGCAACTCAGAAAAGTCCAAGGATGGACCGAAAGCAAGATACGATCTTAAACATTTTGGCATCAGGAAAGATCTTCAAGCCCCCGATACTGACGACGACGATGATGATGATGATGATGATCAGACGGAAGGGACTCAACGTCTCCGCAAAAGGGCTAAGAAGAATGCGGTGCAGCTTCCCGCTGCCTGCTTCACAACGAGTCCGGAGGAGCTCGAGCAGTTTTTCAGGTGCCTCCTAGGAGTGAAAGTTCCTCACGGTTACTCGGGGAATATAAGCAGATATCTGGACGTAGCGAAGAAGAGGTTCACCGGGATGAAGTCTCACGATTGCCACGTGCTAATGACGCAGATACTTCCCGTTGCGATCCGAGGCATAATGGACGAGCACGTCCGTGATACGCTGTTTGGCCTTTGCAACTTTTTTGACGTTATCACCAGGAAGTCGATCGGCGTGAGGCAGCTCAAGATGCTACAGGATGAGATCGTGGTGATACTATGTGAGCTCGAGATTTACTTCCCGCCTGCATTCTGTGATATATGCATCCATCTCCTTCTCCATGTCGTTGAAGACATCAAGCAGCTCGGCCCAACGTTCCTCCACAACATGATGCCTTTCGAAAGGCAGAACGGTGTCATGAAAGGATACGTTCGCAATAGGGCCCGTCCAGACGCAAGCATGGCCAAGGGGTTTCTAACCTACGAGTGCATCTCCTTCTGCCAGAATTATCTAAGCACCGAGGACGACGAGGATCATGTTGGTCTACCCCCCAGGACGCACCTCGGGAGGCTCGCTGGAGTCGGTCACCGCGAGGGCTACCGCTCAGTCCATGTCGGCATTGAAAATCGGCGCGACGACTTTGAGAGGGCTCACCGGGTCGCGCTACAACACTTAAAACTGATCGAACCTTTCGTGCAAGAGCACAAAAGCATGGTCGAGCAGAATTACATCGATATGGGCCGGCCGAGGAAGATGGGAGACGTAACCAAAAAGCACAACTCCAGCTTCACGCGTTGGTTCAAGCAAATTGAACTGGTTGAAGCACAGAGAAAAAGGCCTTCTACCGAAGATGAAAAACTCATATACACCTTATCACAGGGACCCGCGCATAACGTAAGGACCTATCAGGGGTACGACATCAACGGTTACAGATTCTACACCGAGGAAAAGGACAGAAATAGTGAAAATCAAAACTCAGGAGTAACTATGCTGTCATACGCCGATGACGAGACTAATGTCAAGGAAAGATTTTTTGGAAGGATCGAGGAGATATGGGAGCTCAATTACTGTGGAGAGACGGTGCCAATGTTTCGTGTGAGATGGGCCAAGAAGGTCGAAAAAGAAGGCTGATATTTCACAACCATGGTTATACCCGATGCAAAATCGAAAAACGCATCCGCGAAAAATGAGCCATGGGTACTCGGTAGCCAAGTTGACCAATGCTTCTTCATCACCGATCCGTCGAGGCCTAGCCGTGTTGTCGTGAGGAGGGGCAAGAGGAGCATCATAGGAATGCAAGGAGACGCCAACGAGGAAGACTTGGACAAGAACGGTGACCCGAAGATGGAGGAGGAATTCGACAGGCACTTCGACATGCCTACTACTAGTAAAGTAAGAAGGAAGACCTCCCTACCCTCTAAAGGTTGTCCGTTCACGCGAAGAAATCTCAAGGTGGCCGGCATAAAGAATTCAACCGCCAACAACCGAAAGGGCAAGAAGATTGCGAAGAGACGCTAGAGCTCGGAGCCGGGACGAAGAAGATCTTTTTTTGGTCTATCACATGTGTGTGAGTGTTTGTGTTAGACAAGTACATGCATGTGTGTGTGAGAGAAACAAGAACATGTTTGTATGAGACAAGTAATTTATAATTCTCTACTAATTACTAAATAATGTTTGTATGAGAAAAGTACATGCATGCATGTGTGTGTGAGAATGGGCAAGAACATTGCGAACAGACGCTAGAGCTCGGAGCCGGGACGAAGATCTTTTTTTGGCGTATGTGTGTGTGACAAGTACATGCATGTGTGTGTGAGAGAGACAAGAACATGTGTGTGAGAGACAAGTAATTTGTAATTGAAAATCCCTAGTAATTATTAAATGTTGTGTTGTTTCTTGAAAATGTAAGAAAAACATTTTTTTAAAGGGAAAAAAGTAGGGGCAACCAGGGTTCGAACCTGGGTTACCCAAGCCTACCAGTGGGCTTAACCACTGGGCTAATGCTGTGTTTCTGACAGAACACAACATTAGCACAGTTTGTTTACCAAGTTAGTAAATTTTGTGGCGCACCTAGAGGCACATGCGCCATAGAATTCCTTAATTCTGTGGCGCATGTCTCACTTGGTGCGCCACAGAATTAAGGAATTCTATGGCGCACGTGCCTCTAGGTGCGCCACAGAATTTACTAACTTGGTGAAATGAGCGGTTCGCTCTTCCCCCATCTCTCTCTTCCCCATTCGTATCGCGTGACGAACCCTAGCGCTTCCCTGCACTCGCCACCGCCGCCTAGCACCGCCGAGGAGGAGGAGGAGGACCACCCCGCCCACGCCGCGAGCAGGAGGAGGAGGACCACCCCGCCAACGCCGCGAGCAGGAGGAGGACCACCCCGCCCGTGCCGCGAGCAGCAGGAGGAGGAGGAGGAGGACCATGGCCTGCGCTCGCCATCACCGCCTAGCGCCGCCGTCGGTGAGATCCCTCCCTCTCCCATGTGCCTCCCTCCCTCTCCCCTGTGCCTCCCTCCGTCTCCCCTGTGCCCCGGCCCCTCCCTCTCCCCTATGCCTCCCTCCCTCTCCCCTATGCCTCTCAATTTGGTTCTCAATTTGCTTAACTTCTTGCTGGTGATGTAGTTAATTTTGATTGAGCAATTGACAATGTTGCATATTGTCAACACCCGGATTTTCAAGTCCGAATGCCTATTATGTCATACATCGCAATCCCAGGAATATTGTTGTTGCGAGGCATAATAGTTAAGTATCACAGTCATCATTCATTACAAACCATAAGTCTTACAAATTGGAATCACATGATCCATATTATACGAATAGTTGATCTATTGATCAACGAACAAACACAAGTTCATAGTTCAACATAGCGGAAGCGTAAGATACAAGGACTCTCTAGTCCACAGGCCAACGCTTGACGTCGGAAGGCGCTTAGTTGTCGTAGGCGTCCTGCTGGTCATCTCCTTGGTCATCTTCATACTCTGGCCATTTGAATAGCCAGGGACAAAGCTGTGAGTACGTTGAGTACTCGCAAACTAATACTAATGTAAGTGCTAGACATTCTAGTATGGTTTGCTAAGCTCTAGTTTATTTGCATAAAGCTAGTTTTAGTTCACAAAGTTTTGAGAAAAAGCTTATCCAAGAGCTAACTAACTCAAGTGGGAACATTAGTGTCATTCCCACCATTCAAGTGGTGATTTCAATTCAATTCACCACAAGTCATTTCACCATCATCATTCAACATCATTTTCAAAGATATGACATTGGAAACTGTATGGCCTTTCCAACCGTCCGTAACCGTGGACGCGGCTATTCGAATAGGTTTACACTCTGCAGAGGTTGCACACTTGTGCCACAACATTTGATTTCATCCGTCGGGATTACCCCGAATCATCGTAACACAGTACGCGGATCATCAACCATAACCTTTCACTTACAAATCCTAGTATGAGCACCTCTCCCCATGAGCTTGGCCTCCCAGTGAAGACCAACTGTCAACCTGGGAACTGCACAGGGCTTGGGCCGGACATTCACCTCATTTCGCATCACATCATATCATTTCTTTTGTTGTAGAGGCAGCTTTCGGCGTGACCCCGATGACGCTTGTTTAGAGGGAACCCATACTAAGATGCGTAAACTTCCAGTTAAGCCCTACCCATAATCAGGTATTGTGGGGGTACTTAATAATTGGAAAGGTATCGCATTCAAACCAACATCATTGTTTTATCAAAAATCACCATCTTCTCTTGTTCACATTCACCTTCAAAAATCATTCAATGGAATGCATCTTCATTCCAAGGTTTCAAATCCATTTCCAAATCACATTGTTCCCATCTAGAGTAGTCAAGTTTTATTTCATTAGCACTAGCTCTAAATCATGAGGGGTGCTATCTTGCCTTGCTTGGAAGAGACTAACTCACTACTCTAGTAACCAACTTGTATTTTGACCAAAGTTAACTATAAAAGTAAATCATTTAGAAACAAGTAAAGTTTGTAAAGTAAACTTGGGATAGGCTTATGTAAGATAAGATAAGAATCATGGTGCCTTACCCCAAAGGGCTTTGCACTTTGCAAGAATAATAGCTTGCCTTGGTAGTTCTCAAACTGTTCCTCCTCCTCCTCTTGGTAGCAACCTTCTTCTTCGGCGTACTCTCCGGTGCTACCGTCTAAATTTGAATACGAGTATAATTACTCACTAATTCAATGGCTATTCCATACATCACATATAACACACAAACTACTCTATGCACACAAATAAATTAACTAGAGTACATGGGTTGTGGGATTTAAATAGAATTCACTTCTTTGTATTTAATATGTAAATGATAGTTTCCATAGGGTTCTTGAGAAATAATTTCCTCTCATTGAAATCTTCTTAAGATTTAATTTCTCACACAATCATGCATGAACTCATATTGACCTAAGTCAAATGTTCATCATCATCATTGGTGAAAATGATTTAAATGAGGTAGATCACCTCATACTATTTAAATAACACTATATTTGATTTAAATCTCAAGTAATTCATATAAGAGAGTTTGGGACCAGGGGTCCAAACATCCCATGAATTTATGTGAGACAAGTTTAAGTGAAGTGTAAGACTCCACATAATTTACCTTAATAGTTTTGGACAATATCCACTAGTTAAACTAGCCATAATATCCATTCATTAAACCATGGCATGATCATACAAAGTGACCCCACCATGTTATTGCATAAACAATTAGTGTAAGTCAAATGTGAGCTATTAGAGTTGGAATTAACTTAATATCTATTTTGGTTGATTTTTAAGAATTATTTGAATAGGGAAAAGTCCCTGTCTTGTTATTTTTATCACATTTATTCTACAAAGAATCTGGCTATGAGGCCAGTGGCATTGGCTAGATAATTTCAGTAGCTTTCCATCCATATAAAGTTCACTAAATTTGGTTTAGCCAATTTGAATCTATTGATTTTCAAAGTGGAGGCAGTATTGAAATTCATTTGTAAATATTTAAATCAGATTTGAATTAAAGGGCCGGCGGGAAAACTAAACGGGCCAGATTCAATTTAAATGGCCCAAGGCCAGCCCAGCCACGGTCTAGTGCCGCGCGGGCTGCCTGACAGCGGGGGCCACCCGTCAGTGGGCGTTTAAACCCGAAACGGTATGGGCGAAGCTGGGGCGTTGGATTAGATCGCGGATCTACGGCCGTGGTTCATCGTCGTCTCCGATGAGAACCCGACGATGCGGCGGCGGCAGTAGGGGGTGGGAGAGCTTACGGCGGCTCCAGCAAGGTATGGCAGTGTGCTCGAGGTAGATGTGGACGACGGCAAAGCGGCTGGTAGCAGTGGCGGAGCTCGAGGTGGCCTGGATCGCCGGCGATTGCTGCAGGGCTTCCGCGGCTCCGAGCTTGCGATTGGCCTTGCTCCGGCGATGATCGAGGTGGCTAACGGTGCGAGGCGAAGTGGTGAAGGGTGGGGAGTGAGGTGGTGTGCTCAGTTGCTTCCAGGGAACTCTCTATTTATAGGATTGAGCAAGGGTTGCGGGACAGGGTGGTGGTCGACGTGCTCGCGGCGTCTCCGGCGAGCTAGCGAGCTAGGCGAGGGTGCGGCAGTGTTCTACGGTTCCTGGCGAAGTGAACGGTGGCGACAGCTTGGTCGGGCGGCGTCTGGATTGGTCGCGTTGCTTCCACGACTGCCGCGGCGTTCACGGGATGTGGTCGTTGTCTCCGGCGGCGGCGGTCACGGGTTGGTGCTGGGCGCGTGTCTGACTGCGTCGCGGTGGCAAGCAGGCGCTCAACTCGTTCACAGGGGGTCCAGGGAGGGCTCGAGGTGGTGGCGCGGCGCGTGGCCAGTGCACGTCCACGGCGTGCACTCGCGCGACATGAGCGGCATCTGGGCGCGTTTTGGGCGCGCTGTCTCCGGCGAGCTCACGGCGTCTACGGTGACAAGGCCATGCTAGGCGAGGTAGAGAGGTGAGGTGGCGAGTGTGGGCACCAGGGCCAGGGCTGAGCAACAAGGGAGAAGAGAGGGGCTCGACATGGCCGGCATGGTGTGTGCATGCATGCTATGCATGCACCACTAGGGTTTCTATGCTGCCTTGTGAGTGAGAGGGGACCAGGGGACCAATTGGGGTAGGTTAGGGTAGATTTGTTGGGTTAGATCACTATTTGCTATAGTGTGTAAATAGTGCCATAATTGGAAATTGTGAAAAATGTCCAAATTTGAAATAATTCAAATGGTGCATCTATTTGAAATGTGTGGGTTTAGATAAGTTGTATTTGACCAGAGATGAGTAGAGGTGGTGGTGGAATTTTAGAATTCAAGAATTTGCAAAATTGGCTAAGTGGGGAATGTTCCATATGTTAAAAAGTTGGGACTTTGGATGAGCATGGCTCTTGATCCAAGATGATTTTGGCATGGTGATCTTCATCAAAGTTGTTCACCTTGATGTTGACTTTGAAATGTTGCAAAGAGTTAGCAAGAATTGGTTTGGGAAAAATGAATGGCAAGGGCTCAAAGTGGTGATCAGAGACTAGAATTGTCAAAATTGACCATTATCATATGTGAGTGGGATTTGTGTTTGAATTTCATTTGAATTGTGAAACTTTGATTCCAAAAGTTGTAATAAGTGTTTAATAACATTACTCAACTAATGGTGAAGACCAAATAGGTCTAGGATCAAAATTTATAAAAATGCCATAGGGCATATGTGAGGGTTTTTAGGGTTTTCCATTTAATGGAATTTCTTCCTCTTTGTTTTATTTGGTGGGTGATCTTCATATGATCACAATAGGGTTTTAGAGCATATCAAATACAAGTAACGACAATCATCATGGCATATCACTCAAATGCACAAGTCCTATGCATGGTACTATATGCAAACAGAAAAGTTTTTGTTGGTTTGGAATTTTGTTTTCTGGAATTCTCTAACTTTCTTTTTATTGAAAATTTGGGGTGTTACAAACCCTTCCCCCTTACAAAAGATCTCGTCCCGAGATCGAAAAGAAAGTTAGGTACTAAAGAGATCTGGGTACTCCTTCTTCATGAAGTCTTTGCGTTCCCATGTGGCTTCATCCTCAGTATGATTGCTCCATTGGATCTTCAGAAACTTGATGCTTCGGGTGCGGGTGGTTCGGTAAGCTTCTTCCAGGATGCGAATCGGCACTTCGCGGTAAGTCAGATCCTTGTTGATATCCACCGATCTGTGATCGATGTTCTTGAACACTTCGGTCTTCTCCGGGACTTCAAGGCATTTCCGGAGAAGTGAGATGTGAAACACGTCGTGCACAGCCGACATTTCTTCAGGCAACTCCAGTTGATAAGATACTTCACCTCGGTGACTGAGTACTTGGAAAGGTCCGACATAGCGGGGTGCAAGCCTTCCTTTCAGTTGGAACCTTTGCATTCCTTTCAAGGGGGATACCTTGAGATAGACAAAATCTCCGATCTCAAAAGTCAACTCCCGACGTCTTTTGTCGGCGTAGCTCTTCTGTCTAGATTGCGCCGTTTTGAGGTACTCGCGGATCTTGTGGACTTTCTCTTCGGCTTCACGAAGAACGTCTGGGCCGAAGACTTGGCTCTCTCCGACTTCTGACCAGTTCAGGGGGGTACGGCACTTCCTTCCGTACAAGGCTTCAAAGGGGGCCATCTGTAGGCTGGCTTGATAGCTATTGTTGTAGGAGAATTCTGCGTAAGGTAGGCAGTCTTCCCACTTGGATCCGTATTCCAGTACGCATGCTCTAAGCATGTCTTCCAGTATCTGGTTTACTCTCTCAGTCTGTCCGTCGGTCTGAGGGTGATAGGCGGTGCTGAAATTTAGGCGAGTGCCTAGTCCTTCATGCACTTTCTGCCAGAACCTTGAGGTGAACTGTGATCCTCTATCTGACACTATCGATTTGGGGGTTCCGTGCAGAGCGACTATTCTGGAGATGTAAAGTTCAGCTAACTTGGGGCCTTGATAGGTGGTTTTGACTGCGATGAAATGGGCGACTTTGGTCAATCTATCGACCACTACCCATATTGAATCATTGCCTTTGCTGGATTTGGGCAGTCCGGTGATAAAGTCCATTCCTACGGAGTCCCATTTCCATTCCGGAATCTGGAGGGGTTGTAACAGTCCGGTGGGTCGCTGATGTTCTGCCTTGACTCTCTGACAGATGTCACAGTTAGCGATATAGCTACCGATCTCTCTCTTCATTCCGTGCCACCAAAATTGTTCTTTTAGGTCCTGGTACATCTTGGTACCTCCGGGGTGGATTGAGTAAAGGGTGTCATGGGCTTCTTGCAGAATGACTTGTTTCAAGTCAGAGTCCGATGGTACGCAGAGACGTTCTTTGTACCAAAGCACTCCGGCTTCGTCTACGGTGAATCCGGGGGCTTTTCCTGCGGCTATCTGTTTCTTGATTCCGTCAATGCTAGTGTTGTCCTTCTGGGCTTCCTTGATCTGACCAACCAAGGTGGGTTGCAGTTCTATGCTGGCTAGGAAACCTTCACTAACCAGTTCGAGTCTGAACTGTTCAAACTCTTGATGCAAGCTGGGCTGTTCGGTTGCGAGCATGGAGTTCAACTGGCACGGCAGCCGACTCAAAGCATCCGCTACCACATTGGCCTTGCCGGGGTGGTAGTGAATCTCCATGTCGTAATCCTTGATCAATTCGATCCATCGGCGTTGTCTCATGTTCAGCTCTTTCTGGGTCAATATGTATTTGAGGCTTTTGTGGTCGGAGTAGATCTCGCATCGATTACCCATAAGGTAATGACGCCAAACTTTCAAGGCTAAGACCACGGCTGCAAGCTCGAGGTCATGGGTTGGGTAGTTCTATTCATGTTGCTTGAGCTGTCTTGAAAGGTAGGATACAACCTTGCCTTCTTGCATAAGCACGCATCCAAGTCCAGTCTTGGAGGCGTTGCAATATACGTCAAAGGGCTTCGCGATATCTGGCATGATCAGGATTGGGGCTGTTGTCAGTCTACTCTTGAGCTGTTGAAAGCTCTCTTCGCATTTGTCGGTCCACTCAAACTTTCTGTCCTTTTTCAGCAGTTGGGTCATTGGTCGAGCGATGCTCGAAAAACCTTCTACAAATCTGCGGTAGTATCCGGCTAATCCAAGAAAAGCGCGGACCTCGGTTTGGGTGGTTGGGGCTTGCCATTCCATAACAGTTTTGATTTTGGCGGGATCAACGGCAATTCCTCCTGCGGACAAGATGTGTCCCAGGAATCCAACTTCTTCCAGCCAAAACTCACACTTGCTAAACTTGGCATACAACTTGTGCTGTCTAAGGGTTTCTAGGACAATCTCCAAATGCTGTTCATGTTCCTCTTCGGACTTGGAGTAGACGAGGATGTCGTCGATGAAAACAACGACAAACTTGTCCAAAAAGTTCATGAAGATCTTATTCATGAGGTTCATGAAATAAGCGGGGGCATTGGTCAATCCAAACGACATGACGTTGTACTCATACAACCCATATCTGGTGGTAAAGGCAGTTTTTGGAATGTCGGTGGCTCGGATCTTCAGTTGATGGTATCCAGTTCTAAGATCAATCTTGGAGAAAACTCGGGATCCAGTGAGTTGGTCAAACAAGTCTTCGATCTTGGGTAAGGGGTATTTGTTATTGATGGTGACATCGTTAAGCTTACGATAGTCCGTGCATAAACGATTTGCACCATCTTTCTTGTCGACAAACAAGACGGGGGATCTCCAGGGGGATGCACTTGGTCGAATCAAACCTTTGGCTAACATGTCATCTATTTGCTTCTTCAGCTCCACAAGCTCGGTTGCGTTCATGCTGTAGGCTCTCTGGGCTATGGGTCCAGTTCCGGGGATTAACTCGATGATAAACTCGATATCCCGATCCGGGGGCATACCGGGTAGATCATCCGGAAACACATCAGGGTAGCGACAAACGACCCTGATTTGATCCAGAGTTGGCTTGGATACACTTTGGTTGCAGGTAAATTTTCTGGGTAGTTTTTCAGAGACGTGCTCAACTACGATACCGGTGCTGCTAGTCATGGTTATGGCTTTCTTGGCGCAGTCTATCAATCCATTGTGTTTGGACATCCAGTCCATTCCTAGGACAACTTCCAAACCTTTGGTTCCAAGTATGATTAGATTTGCAAAGAAATCTACATCATGGATTTTGATTGGCACATTTTTGCAAAATTTTCTGGCTTTGGTGGTTGATCCAGGGATTTGAACTATCATAACATGCTTCAAACTGAGGGGTTGAATTTTACTTGTTGATGCAAAGTCTTCAGTGACAAAGGAATGAGATGCTCCGGAATCAAACAACACTCTGGCAGGGTTGTGGTTGACAGAAAACATACCCAGTACAACATCTGGTGCTTCCTGGGCTTCTTCGGCGTTCATGTGGTAGAGGCGGCCGTTGCGGTTGTTGGGATTGTTGGGGGCGAACTTCTTGCCGGTGGAGACACGGCGTTGCTGCTGAGCAGGTGCAGCGGTGTTGCCGGCGAGCTTGGCAAGACGCTTGGGACACTCGTTGGAGTAGTGCCCCACTACACCACACTCATAACAGGTGATAGTGGTCTTGTCCTGCTTGTTCGCAACGGGAACGGCATTGCTTCCGGTTCTGGGAGCGGTGTTGGTGTTGGTGTTGTTGTTGTTAGGGGCTCGGGGTGGAGCGCGGTTGTAGTAGTTGTTGTTGTAGTTGTTGTTGTAGCCTCCTGGCTTGGAGTTTCCTCCACTCCGGTTCTGATAACCGGGGCGAGAGTTCTGCATCTGTGGCTTGTTGTTTCTCGGAGTGAAACCTCCGCTTGAGCTAGGGCGAAACTTTTGGGGGTGGCTGGATCCACTTTGATTTGCCATGCGGCGCTTGCGGTTTTCATTGGCTTGGTTTAACTTGCCCTCCATCTGGATGGCGGAGTCAACAAGGGCTTCGAGGTCGGCGAAGGGGATGTTGACGAGGACAGTCTGCATCTCATCATGCAGTCCGTTCAGGAATCTCTCCTTCCTCTTCTCAACGGTGTCGGTCTCATCAGGGGCATACCTCGACAAAGTAAGAAACTTGTCGCGGTATTCAACCACCGTCATGCGACCCTGTTTCAGCTCACGGAATTCATCCCTCATCTTCTTGATAAGACCCGGGGGTACATGGTACTTGCTGAACTTGAGTTTGAAATCCTCCCAAGTCATGAATTGACCTCCGTTCATGGCACGGGTGCTTGTCCACCAAGCGCGGGCTGGTCCAGCGAGATAATGGGTGGCGAATAAAACCTTCTCGTTGGCTTCTACTCCGGCTACCTCCAGATTGTTCTCCATAGTCTGGAGCCAATCGTCGGCATCGAGGGGCTCCTCGGTCTTGCTAAACACCGGAGGGTTGGTGTTTTGGAAGTTCTTGAGCTTGGATCCGGGGTGGTCATGATTTCCATGGCCTTGGTTGGCGATGTTCTGCAAGGCGATGAGGTTGGCTTGGCGTTCGGCTCTTTCGGTTTCCCGGTCTGCAAGCATGGTTTGCAGCAGTTGCAGCATCGCGTCGTTGGTGCGATTTGGAGGGGCCATCTGAAGATATAGAAGATTATGAGATAAGAGGGAACGTTCTATGGTTCATTTTGGTTAAGTTTGAAAAACATTTGGAAACTTGTAATCTTTTCATGACAAACATAACATTCATTCATGCAACACATAGTACAAACTACACACATTCTCCAATGGTTTTAAGAACCATTCTCATGCTACGATACAAAGGACGGGATACAACTCACACCTACTATAAGTGGAACTAGTGCAACTACTCCTCATCATCGACATCGATCGGGACGTAGTCGTCGGGTCCTGCCTCCAGGAACTCGTGGTCCTCCTCCTCGGTGTTCTCGTCCTCCTCAAAGTCGTTGTCATCGCTCAGGAAGGCGTCTCCTCCCTGAATGTCGATGCCTCCATCGTCATCCTCCAGCTGACGAATCTGATCCTCCTGGGCCTTGACAGTGGCCTCAAGTGACGCGATCCGGGCGCGAAGGCGACGAATCGTAGCGTCCTTCTTGGCACGCTGCTGGCGAAGGCTCTTGCGGTCGTTGTTGAGTAGCTTGATCGCCTCACCCTGCTCGGTGATGTGAGCATGGGTCTGGTTCGCGTAAGCACGAGAGGCGTCGAGGTCCCTCTGAGTCTGGTAGAGCATGAAGTCCAGGTGCTCAGCATGGTGCCTCAACTCCGGGTGCGGCTGCAGCTCCATGGGCACTCCCGCGGCATCACGCCTCACAAGGTGGGCGTAGCGAGAGGCGAGGATGCTCACCACGTTCTGTCCACAGAGGCGCGCAAGTGCCTCCTGAAGGCCACGTGCGAGTCCGTCGAGCCAGTTGCTCTCGCGGAAGGAGAAGAGGATCCTCTCCGAAGTGGGAGGCTCCATCTTGCCCCTCAAGTCGGCAGTGATCACCCACTGCAGCTCTCCTCCGGGCGTGTCGTCCAGCTGAACCCCGTGAAACTCGGGGTGTGGGCGCCCAAGGAAGTCAGAGAGGGCGTTGAGGTCGTGCTCGAAGATCAAGCTCCCTCCGTTCCCAAGCTGGTAAAACTTGGTGTTGATGGGTTCATTCAGCGCCATCTGAAAGAAAATTGGATGAGTAAGTTAGAGAGTGCAAAGTGTGGCAAAGTTTTAAGTTGATTCAAATAAGATAGAACATGATTCATCAAATTTTGGCAAAGTCTCAAAGACAAGAGTGTAGTAAATTTTCACAAATAGTTTCTTTCATTTGATTTCAAAGTTAAGTTTTTCAGAATGCCCATTCTAACTAAGGTCTTCTAAGGTCAAACAATGGCTCTGATACCAACTTGTCAACACCCGGATTTTCAAGTCCGAATGCCTATTATGTCATACATCGCAATCCCAGGAATATTGTTGTTGCGAGGCATAATAGTTAAGTATCACAGTCATCATTCATTACAAACCATAAGTCTTACAAATTGGAATCACATGATCCATATTACACGAATAGTTGATCTATTGATCAACGAACAAACACAAGTTCATAGTTCAACATAGCGGAAGCGTAAGATACAAGGACTCTCTAGTCCACAGGCCAACGCTTGACGTCGGAAGGCGCTTAGTTGTCGTAGGCGTCCTGCTGGTCATCTCCTTGGTCATCTTCATACTCTGGCCATTTGAATAGCCAGGGACAAAGCCGTGAGTACGTTGAGTACTCGCAAACTAATACTAATGTAAGTGCTAGACATTCTAGTATGGTTTGCTAAGCTCTAGTTTATTTGCATAAAGCTAGTTTTAGTTCACAAAGTTTTGAGAAAAAGCTTATCCAAGAGCTAACTAACTCAAGTGGGAACATTAGTGTCATTCCCACCATTCAAGTGGTGATTTCATTTCAATTCACCACAAGTCATTTCACCATCATCATTCAACATCATTTTCAAAGATATGACATTGGCAACTGTATGGCCTTTCCAACCGTCCGTAACCGTGGACGCGGCTATTCGAATAGGTTTACACTCTGCAGAGGTTGCACACTTGTGCCACAACATTTGATTTCATCTGTCGGGATTACCCCGAATCATCGTAACACAGTACGCGGATCATCAACCATAACCTTTCACTTACAAATCCTAGTATGAGCACCTCTCCCCATGAGCTTGGCCTCCCAGTGAAGACCAACTGTCAACCTGGGAACTGCACAGGGCTTGGGCCGGACATTCACCTCATTTCGCATCACATCATATCATTTCTTTTGTTGTAGAGGCAGCTTTCGGCGTGACCCCGATGACGCTTGTTTAGAGGGAACCCATACTAAGATGCGTAAACTTCCAGTTAAGCCCTACCCATAATCAGGTATTGTGGGGGTTGTTGACTGCCAAAACCCACCGGCGGGCAGCGGCCTGTCAACACTGTAGAGCCGGGAAGAGCCTAGAGCTGCGGCTGGCTGAGACCCCTCCGAGCGACGGCCCGCAATGCTCTTCTGGTCACACGCGGCGATGCGAAGTGCAAGGGCGTGCCACCTGACCTATACCTGGTCAGGAAGGTGATAGGGATGCCTCGCTTAGTTTCCTGCATGGCATACACGTAAACATTAAATACGAGCCTCGATCGGCTCTCAGGTTATCCTGTGAATCGGCTCAAAGAGCCGATCCACCCATGATTCGTACGGGGTGCACGAATATATGGTGATCCTGCTTGATCAAGATAAAGCTAATGAGATCTACGACGATTTAGGGTTTTCACCGCATAATCGGATCATCCTACTCCAGGTTGGGCCTCGCGGCCACGCACGGTGATCGTAAGCCGATCCTAAACAAGGCCTAAAAACCAACATGAAGTTGATCCTCGGAACATCCTGTTTAGGACTTGCGAACGCCACCCTACATGCCGCTGGATCCTCCCCCCCTTTGTAAGGCCTAACTATTGCAGATATTAAACTAATCCTTGCAGAACAAGGAGCAATCGTAACGGATCAGATCTACTAAATAATGATCAAGCGGGGTGCCGCCCCCACACCTGAGATAGATGTGAGGGCGGCTAGATATGCAAGGGTTGCACTACGTAAGCATGTTATACGAAGAACAATGCTAACCCTAACACATCTATGATAACTACGTTGCTCGCCATCAAAGACGCTTCAGTACGAGCAACGCATGAACAACGTGGGGCTTGTGCTGCCTAGATCGCAAGATGCGATCTAGGCAGCATGTCGCTTACCTGATAGAAACCCTCGAGACGAAGGAGTTGGCGATGTGCCGAGATTGGTTTGTTTTGGGTTGAACGTGAGTTGTTGTTTATTCCATAAACCCTAGATACATATTTATAGTCCAGGGGACTTTCTAATCGTGGGAATATCCCATCGTGCACGATACAAACTCTAACTTTTGATCTAAGATATAATCTACTATAACTAAAGATACACGGGCAATCTAGCCCAAATACTCCGTGCAAGGCCGCTTCAAAGATCTTCCACGTGTAATCTTCCAAGCCCATCTCTCTTACGGCCCACCTTCGGATTTGACCAAAATCTGGTGATAACACATGCCCCCCGGGTTTTGGAAATGACATTTCCAAAATCATTATGCTTTTCCTTCGAAGGGTCATGTCGTGGCAGAGCAGAGCCATTTGCAGCCTCCGTCATCATTACGCCCGGTCCTCTCAGCTTCTCCGCAAAATTTGACAGCTCTGACATCACCCCTTCGGAAACTGTAATGGCAGTAATTCCCACCAGGTTTCTCATTATTTAACCGTGCCGACTGATTAGTTATCTTTATCCCCTTCCTCTGTTCCAGT
Organism: Lolium perenne; assembly: GCF_019359855.2. NCBI lineage: Eukaryota > Viridiplantae > Streptophyta > Magnoliopsida > Poales > Poaceae > Lolium > Lolium perenne. Next base: position 198,697,389 of record NC_067245.2, read on the forward strand.
CATCGGCACCCCAAAAAACCCTTCTGCGCACCATGTCCTCCTCTTCCTCCGCCTCGTCGGGACTTTCCTTTGAGTCCTCTTCTTCTCCCGAGCCGATGCCAGCACCAAGCCCACAAGAGGTCCACGCGGCCAACATCCGCCGCGCCATTGCGGCCGGGGAGGAGTCAGACCATGACTTCTCCATCTGGTCCGAGGACGATCAGTCCTCGACGGACGGGGAGAGCGACCTCCGCTTCCTCGCCAACGGGGAATCGGAGGAGAAGAGCGATGACGATCGCTTCTCCTGGGATGACTTCACCTCCTCCGAGGTGGAGGCGGAGGAAGAGGAGGAGGAGGACGACGACGATAGCCCCTCCGACGAGCCGTCGGCCAAGCGCCACTGCCCCTGGCCAGGGAACCTCAGTGACTATGATAGCGACGACGACGACGACGACGTGGAGGACGAGGACAACGAAGGTCCTATCGGCGGCCGCTACAGCAGCGACGACGAGCCCGCCGGGAGCAGCGCCGACAGCGCTGATGATGATGACGACAAGGGCAGTGACGGCCGGTAGAATAGGATCTCAAGAATAGGATCAGCAGCAGTAGATGGGGCAATGTATCCCCTTAGTACTCCCTTTTGAGAGCAATCAGCTCTTCTATGTAAGAAATCTGGTTTATCAATGAAGAAATTCCCCAATTTGATTTTGCCAATTTCTCTTACGCCAATTTAGCCGATTCCCTTTTATACTGACCCCGCCAACCGTCACTTAGCCGATGCCTAACGAGCCGATGACAACGCACCAGTCTCTCAATGTCTCATGCTTCATCCCTTTGACGTTGGAGCAATCGTGAATTTGATCAATGCCCGAAGGCTGACGTTAACTTATCAATCCTTCACGATCCATTTTTCTTCCAACTGACGACTTTGAGCCCCAAAACCATTGCTGAAACGACTCGATGCTGAAATTGATACCTCTGGGATTCTACGCCATCAGTTGCCCCCCGAGCCTCTATCAAAGCGAGCATATTAGTGGACTAACCAAATGTGTCGCCATCGGTTCCCAAGTCATGATACAGAACCAGCCGATTTCAGCAAAATCGGCTCTCCAGAGCAGAGAGCCTTCAGGGCGGGCTGCCCCCCGAGCGTTCAGATCGGCTCCTTTCCTGCACTGACCGTCGATGTCGATGTGAACTTTGAGCATATAACCAGCCGGTCTGGCTTCGCTTCTTAGTTCTGAAGTCGATGCCCTTGCATCGGCTGAAATTTTTTTTTTATTTGGCCGATTTTTCTTAATCGGCCCCCAATGTTTCACTGCAACGCATGTTTGCACATGTTTATCTGCACATGTTCATCTGACTACATGCCCCCTGAGCCGAATCTGCCAAATGACTGCAGATATCGGCTTTTATGGTTAGTCAGGGCACTGCACTTGCACGTCGGCTTCGCAAAGATTCATGCTGACTCTCATCTACCGTCGTGGCCGCTGCCCAGTGGATCATTGCTGAATACAAGCAGAATATGTGCAGAGGATAATTTTGGCCGATTGCTGGAATCGGCCTCCACATTGCTCGTTCGATGAAGGTTTTGTAATGCCCCTCCATAAGTTTTTGGGGCCGATCACAAGGATCAGCCTCGCCCAGTTTGCTCGTTGGGTTAATCTTGCTACTCGGTCAGGCTGGATAAAACCAACCCAACCTCTGACTTGATGCGCCTGCTGTCGTCCACCTTGAGTGCATCGTATAATCGTGGAGCACTAAGCTCCGTCGGCAAGACGAGCACCATGTTTGTGCCAGCCGATGTTTCATCATCGGCTTTCTTTTGTTTGGGACGCCACTCCATTCTCCGTGGACGACCCTCTTCATCCAGGGCTCGCTGAACCTTTGCAGCCAGATCAGGCCGTGCCTTCCTTAGCGTATGCAGGTATAACCTTTCAGCTTCCTCCAGGCCGCGCAACCACTGAACCCTGCGTTTTTGTGAACGGCTGAGTCCGTCAGGGCACCACCTTGGACGGTGGTACCTGTCTTCTTCTTCTGGTCCCTCGTCTTCGGAATCCTCAAGATCTGCCCACCGAGGGGACTCAGCACGTTTGCTTTGTGGCGGGAGAGGCCCTAAGCGCTCGAACACAGACACATTGGCTGCCTCCTTCTTCTTCTTGTTGCATTCTGGGCAATTGCCGATTGTGGGCAATCGGCTCATTCCTGAATCCCAGCAGTGTCTGAAGAAAGGGCAGTCCCAGTGTCTGGCGTTGTCATCTTGCTCCCTTGACGTGTACGGGGCACGGCGCTCGTGCTCCTCCTCATCGCGATCCTGCCGACGATGTCTTCTGGCTTCTCTAGCCAGACGATCTCCTTCATCATCATAGTTGGACCGTCGGCGTTGGTCGTACTGACTCACATATTTGTTGAGGAGGTGATCAGAGAGAGGTCGTTGATATCTTATATTCTTCACCTCTCCCTCTGTGACGTAGCGCTTGCCATCATGATGGAGCCGATCGCGTGGAGCGGCTTCCTCTGTGTCCTTGCTATGAGAGCAGCTGCCCTCATCTCCATCTTTGCCAGAGTGGTTCCCAGGTCCTACCATGTTGATGCTGAACGAGGGACCTGGCTGGCAACCCTCGGGGTAGGTGACTTCCACCATGTTAACGGCGGGGAAGGGTTGGGTGTCGACCTTCATGGCGTCGGTTGAAAATTAGGCGCCCTTCTCTATCGCCGCTGGGATGTGCTGACGCCACACCCTGCAGTCGTTGGTGGCATGGGAGAGCGAGTTGTGGAATTTGCAGTATGGCTTTCCGTTCAGCTCTTGCGCCGTGGGGAACTTGAGACCTTCAGGAATCGTCAACTGTTTCTCCTTGAGCAGGAGGTCGAAGATTTGTTCAGTCTTGGTCACGTCAAAATCAAATCCCCTCGGCGGCCCTGGTGGCTTTACCCATTTGCAGGATACGGGGGTTCCTCCCCGAGTCCGCTCAGCCATCGCTACTTCTTGGTCTCCCGCAGGAACTTCGTCTTCCTCTGCATCGACCAGGACTACTGCACGCTTGAACTTGTCTTGGTACAGGTCCGGGTGGCGCTGTTCATATGCTGATAGTTTCTGAACCATGTGCGCCAGCGAGGGATAATCTGCTTGGGAGGCCATGTCCTTGAGCTGTGTTGCAAGGCCAGCTACTGCCAACTCGACTGCTTCCTTTTCAGTTATACGAACCGAATAACATCGGTTCCTAAGATTCCTGAAGCGCTGGATGTACTCTATCACCGTTTCTCCGCGCTTCTGACGTAGTTGTGCTAGATCGGCAATGCTAGACTCGGAAGCTTCTGAATGGTATTGCATATGGAACTGTTCTTCCAATTGCTTCCAAGACCGGATGGAGTTTGCTGGCAAAGAGGTGTACCATCCAAAAGCCGATCCCGTGAGGGACTGTGAAAAGAGCCTCACGCGTAGCTGATCCGACACTGAAGCCGGTCCTAGTTGCACCAAATATCGGCCGACGTGCTTGATGGAGCTGGAGCCATCTGATCCACTGAATTTGGAGAAGTCAGGGAGCCGATATTTAGGTGGCAGCGGGATCATCTCGTACTCGTCGGGGTACGGCTTGGAATAGCCGATTGCCCTTCTCTTCGGCACCATGCCGAACTGGTCTCTCAGTATGGTACTGATCTGATCCGCTGTGCTGGCTGCGGGAGTTGCACTCTGAAGATTCGCCGGGGTGGCGTACTTAGCCAGCCATGTTTGCTTTTCCAGCTCTGAGCCAACTGCAGGAGCTGGGCTCGGGAGTTTCGTCGGGGTGGCGTACTTAGTTAGCCACGTCTGCTTCTCAAGCTCTGTTGCTGACGTTCCTCCTGTTTGCGCCGGAGTCCCTGACGTTGTGGCCTGGTTTGAGAGTGGCCAGTTGCCACAATCTGGCACATACGTACACGCGTATCCTTGAGGGATCTCCTTAGGCGCCTCAGCCAAGAACTGGTAGTCACTAGGGTCACCACCGATCTTGTAGACGACGAATGCCGGTGTAGCCGGCACTTCAGCTGGTGCTGCCAACGCATATGGCAGCGGTGGACGGGACTGGAGTGGCAACTCTCCCTGATGCGTCCCGAGAGCTGGTCCTGACGGCGAGTACTGGTGGCTCATGATCTCCTGGATCACGCGCAGAGCGAGACGCTCCAACACGTTGACCAAGTTTTCAGAGTGGCGGTGTAGCGAGTGAGCCACCAAGTAGTTGATCTCCTGCCGCAGGGCCCTGGTGCGTTCCTCCGACGGGGCAGAGAGATCTATCCCATCGAGTGCACCTTGCGGTGAGAATCCCTTCCATCTGATGCCATGGGAACGGGTTCTCTGAAAAGAGCCGATGAGGTCGGCTTCGAGGGTGACCTTGATCTCGTCATATCTCTTCTTGAGCTCGTCAGGCAGCTCCTCGTAGGTGACTGGCGTGCCGTCCGCCATCTCAGATGTAGATGGCGATGTGGTTGATGTAGATGATGGTCCCACCGGGCGTGCCAGAATGTGTTGACTGCCAAAACCCACCGGCGGGCAGCGGCTTGTCAACACTGTAGAGCCGGGAAGAGCCTAGAGCTGCGGCTGGCTGAGACCCCTCCGAGCGACGGCCCGCAATGCTCTTCTGGTCACACGCGGTGATGCGAAGTGCAAGGGCGTGCCACCTGACCTATACCTGGTCAGGAAGGTGATAGGGATGCCTCGCTTAGTTTCCTGAATGGCATACACGTAAACATTAAATACGAGCCTCGATCGGCTCTCAGGTTATCCTGTGAATCGGCTCAAAGAGCCGATCCACCCATGATTCGTACGGGGTGCACGAATATATGGTGATCCTGCTTGATCAAGATAAAGCTAATGAGATCTACGACGATTTAGGGTTTTCACCGCATAATCGGATCATCCTACTCCAGGTTGGGCCTCGCGGCCACGCACGGTGATCGTAAGCCGATCCTAAACAAGGCCTAAAAACCAACATGAAGTTGATCCTCGGAACATCCTGTTTAGGACTTGCGAACGCCACCCTACATGCCGCTGGATCCTCCCCCCCTTTGTAAGGCCTAACTATTGCAGATATTAAACTAATCCTTGCAGAACAAGGAGCAATCGTAACGGATCAGATCTACTAAATAATGATCAAGCGGCGTGCCGCCCCCACACCTGAGATAGATGTGAGGGCGGCTAGATATGCAAGGGTTGCACTACGTAAGCATGTTATACGAAGAACAATGCTAACCCTAACACATCTATGATAACTACGTTGCTCGCCATCAAAGACGCTTCAGTACGAGCAACGCATGAACAACGTGGGGCTTGTGCTGCCTAGATCGCAAGATGCGATCTAGGCAGCATGTCGCTTACCTGATAGAAACCCTCGAGACGAAGGAGTTGGCGATGCGCCGAGATTGGTTTGTTTTGGGTTGAACGTGAGTTGTTGTTTATTCCATAAACCCTAGATACATATTTATAGTCCAGGGGACTTTCTAATCGTGGGAATATCCCATCGTGCACGATACAAACTCTAACTTTTGATCTAAGATATAATCTACTATAACTAAAGATACACGGGCAATCTAGCCCAAATACTCCGTGCAAGGCCGCTTCAAAGATCTTCCACGTGTAATCTTCCAAGCCCATCTCTCTTACGGCCCACCTTCGGATTTGACCAAAATCTGGTGATAACAGGGGTACTTAATAATTGGAAAGGTATCGCATTCAAACCAACATCATTGTTTTATCAAAAATCACCATCTTCTCTTGTTCACATTCACCTTCAAAAATCATTCAATGGAATGCATCTTCATTCCAAGGTTTCAAATCCATTTCCAAATCACATTGTTCCCATCTAGAGTAGTCAAGTTTTATTTCATTAGCACTAGCTCTAAATCATGAGGGGTGCTATCTTGCCTTGCTTGGAAGAGACTAACTCACTACTCTAGTAACCAACTTGTATTTTGACCAAAGTTAACTATAAAAGTAAATCATTTAGAAACAAGTAAAGTTTGTAAAGTAAACTTGGGATAGGCTTATGTAAGATAAGATAAGAATCATGGTGCCTTGCCCCAAAGGGCTTTGCACTTTGCAAGAATAATAGCTTGCCTTGGTAGTTCTCAAACTGTTCCTCCTCCTCCTCTTGGTAGCAACCTTCTTCTTCGGCGTACTCTCCGGTGCTACCGTCTAAATTTGAATACGAGTATAATTACTCACTAATTCAATAGCTATTCCATACATCACATATAACACACAAACTACTCTATGCACACAAATAAATTAACTAGAGTACATGGGTTGTGGGGTTTAAATAGAATTCACTTCTTTGTATTTAATATGTAAATGATAGTTTCCATAGGGTTCTTGAGAAATAATTTCCTCTCATTGAAATCTTCTTAAGATTTAATTTCTCACACAATCATGCATGAACTCATATTGACCTAAGTCAAATGTTCATCATCATCATTGGTGAAAATGATTTAAATGAGGTAGATCACCTCATACTATTTAAATAACACTATATTTGATTTAAATCTCAAGTAATTCATATAAGAGAGTTTGGGACCAGGGGTCCAAACATCCCATGAATTTATGTGAGACAAGTTTAAGTGAAGTGTAAGACTCCACATAATTTACCTTAATAGTTTTGGACAATATCCACTAGTTAAACTAGCCATAATATCCATTCATTAAACCATGGCATGATCATACAAAGTGACCCCACCATGTTATTGCATAAACAATTAGTGTAAGTCAAGTGTGAGCTATTAGAGTTGGAATTAACTTAATATCTATTTTGGTTGATTTTTAAGAATTATTTGAATAGGGAAAAGTCCCTGTCTTGTTATTTTTATCACATTTATTCTACAAAGAATCTGGCCATGAGGCCAGTGGCATTGGCTAGATAATTTCAGTAGCTTTCCATCCATATAAAGTTCACTAAATTTGGTATAGCCAATTTGAATCTATTGATTTTCAAAGTGGAGGCAGTATTGAAATTCATTTGTAAATATTTAAACCAGATTTGAATTAAAGGGCCGGCGGGAAAACTAAACGGGCCAGATTCAATTTAAACGGCCCAAGGCCAGCCCAGCCACGGTCCAGTGCCACGCGGGCTGCCTGACAGCGGGGGCCACCCGTCAGTGGGCGTTTAAACCCGAAACGGTATGGGCGAAGCTGGGGCGTTGGATTAGATCGCGGATCTACGGCCGTGGTTCATCGTCGTCTCCGACGAGAACCCGATGATGCGGCGGCGGCAGTAGGGGGTGGGAGAGCTTACGGCGGCTCCAGCAAGGTATGGCAGTGTGCTCGAGGTAGATGTGGACGATGGCAAAGCGGCTGGTAGCAGTGGCGGGCTCGAGGTGGCCTGGATCGCCGGCGATTGCTGTAGGGCTTCCGCGGCTCTGAGCTTGCGATTGGCCTTGCTCCGGCGACGATCGAGGTGGCTAACGGTGCGAGGCGAAGTGGTGAAGGGTGGGGAGTGAGGTGGTGTGCTCAGTTGCTTCCAGGGAACTCTCTATATATAGGATTGAGCAAGGGTTGTGGGACAGGGTGGTGGTCGACGTGCTCGCGGCGTCTCCGGCGAGCTAGCGAGCTAGGCGAGGGTGCGGCAGTGTTCTACGGTTCCTGGCAAAGCGAACGGTGGCGACAGCTTGGTCGGGCGGCGTCTGGATTGGTCGCGTTGCTTCCACGACTGCCGCGGCGTTCACGGGATGTGGTCGTCGTCTCCGGCGGCGGCGGTCACGGGTTGGTGCTGGGCGCGTGTCTGGCGGCGTCGCGGTGGCAAGCAGGCGCTCAACTCGTTCACAGGGGGTCCAGGGAGGGCTCGAGGTGGTGGCGCGGCGCGTGGCCAGTGCACGTCCACGGCGTGCACTCGCGCGACATGAGCGGCATCTGGGCGCGTTTTGGGCACGCTGTCTCCGGCGAGCTCACGGCGTCTACGGTGACAAGGCCATGCTAGGCGAGGTAGAGAGGTGAGGTGGCGAGTGTGGGCACCAGGGCCAGGGCTGAGCAACAAGGGAGAAGAGAGGGGCTCGACATGGCCGGCATGGTGTGTGCATGCATGCTATGCATGCACCACTAGGGTTTCTATGCTGCCTTGTGAGAGAGAGGGGACCAGGGGACCAATTGGGGTAGGGTAGGGTAGATTTGTTGGGTTAGATCACTATTTGCTATAGTGTGTAAATAGTGCCATAATTGGAAATTGTGAAAAATGTCCAAATTTGAAATAATTCAAATGGTGCATCTATTTGAAATGTGTGGGTTTAGATAAGTTGTATTTGACCAGAGATGAGTAGAGGTGGTGGTGGAATTTTAGAATTCAAGAATTTGCAAAATTGGCTAAGTGGGGAATGTTCCATATGTTAAAAAGTTGGGACTTTGGATGAGCATGGCTCTTGATCCAAGATGATTTTGGCATGGTGATCTTCATCAAAGTTGTTCACCTTGATGTTGACTTTGAAATGGTGCAAAGAGTTAGCAAGAATTGGTTTGGGAAAAATGAATGGCAAGGGCTCAAAGTGGTGATCAGACTAGAATTGTCAAAATTGACCATTATCATATGTGAGTGGGATTTGTGTTTGAATTTCATTTGAATTGTGAAACTTTGATTCCAAAAGTTGTAATAAGTGTTTAATAACATTACTCAACTAATGGTGAGACCAAATAGGTCTAGGATCAAAATTTATAAAAATGCCATAGGGCATATGTGAGGGTTTTTAGGGTTTTCCATTTAATGGAATTTCTTCCTCTTTGTTTTATTTGGTGGGTGATCTTCATATGATCACAATAGGGTTTTAGAGCATATCAAATACAAGTAACGACAATCATCATGGCATATCACTCAAATGCACAAGTCCTATGCATGGTACTATATGCAAACAGAAAAGTTTTTGTTGGTTTGGAATTTTGTTTTCTGGAATTCTCTAACTTTCTTTTTATTGAAAATTTGGGGTGTTACACATATACATATAGTCAAATAGAATTTTGATGGTCAGTATGAATTTTGATGTAGTGCTGCTATAGCTTATGTGGACCTTCAATTTATGAATTTTGATGTGTTAGTCAAATAGAAATTTGATGGTCAGTATGAATTTTGATTTAGACAGATGATAAGAATTTTGACAATGTTTAAAAGAGGGTTAACAGAGAGTCAGTATGAATTACTGGAACTATTTATTGATGAACTATGTATTCATAATGATTCAATTTGTTTGCATAGAATGAATGGATGCCAAGTAATTGTTGGTAAATATCCATTATAGTCTAAATCAATAGCAGAGTTGTAGCAGAGTGGTTTGCGCAGTGGTTGTTTGCAGTGGTTCTTTTTTCATTTCTCTGTTGACAATCATAATGCAGTATTTGTATGATGAAACTTCATTTATATGAAGCATATAATGGATGCATAAATCATGTCTGGTAGTGACTAGATGAATGTTGTAAAAGAAGAACACCTAGCAAGATAAGATATATCTAAATAAATGTTCAAAGATAAAAAAGCCACTGCCTACTATTTGAATGCATATCATCATTGGAATGCAGTGAACCAACCACTGCCTAGTTGATTTTGAATTATTGCTAGGATTTGTTGGCAGTAGCAAATGAATGCAGTAGAAATTTAGAGATAAAAAACTTTTGAAGAATATTCTTGAACCATCAGTACATGATGTGGACAGTAGCAAGAACCATCAGTAATGCAGTAGCAAGAACCATCAGTACATGCATTGTCTCTCCTGACCAAATATGACAGATTTTGAAGAATATTCCTGAACCAAAAATGGACAGGCTCTCCTGACCCATTTTGGGGAATATTCCCAATGGCTTGTCTCTGACCCATTTTGGAGAATATTCTCCCTCTTGTGGATTGACATCTGTTATCACCAGAATTTAACCGAGTCAGAGGTGGGCTGTGATCAAGATGGATTTGAAGAATATACATGGAAGAAATACGTGAATCGGCCTGTTATGCAAAGTTTGGGCTAGTTGGCCCGTGTATCTGTAATATAGTAGGATATGTGTCGTTTAGGTAGAGTTTGTCTCGTGCACGGTGGGGATTATTCCCACGTTAGAAAGTCCCCTAGACTATAAATATGTATCTAGGGTTTATGGAATAAACAACAACCAACGTTCAACCAACAAATCAATCTCGGCGCATCGCCAACTCCTTCGTCTCGAGGGTTTCTACCGGTAAGCATCATGCTGCCTAGATCGCATCTTGCGATCTAGGCAGCAGAAGCTTTATGTTGTTCATGCGTTGCTCGTACTGAAGCTTTTTGATGGCGAGCAACGTAGTTATCTTAGATATGTTAGGGTTAGCATTGTTCTTCGTATCATATGCTATCGTAGTGCAACCCTTGCATATCTAGCCGCCCTCACACCTATCTTAGGTGTGGGGGCGGCACCCTGCTTGATCATTATTTAGTAGATCCGATCCGTTACGGTTGCTCCTTGTTCTTCAAGGATTAGTTTAATATCTGCAATAGTTAGGCCTTACAAAGGGTTGGAGGATCCAGCGGCACGTAGGGTGTCGTTTGCTAGTCCTAGACAGGATGTTCCGGGGATCAACCTCGTGTTGGTTTTTAGGCCTTGTCTAGGATCGGCTTACGATCACCGTGCGTGGCCGCGAGGCCCAATCGTGAGTAGGATGATCCGATTATGCGGTGAAAACCCCAAATCGTCGTAGATCATTTTAGCTTTATCTTGATCAAGCAGGACCACCATATATTCGTGCACCTCGTACGAATCATGGGTGGATCGGCTCCTTGAGCCGATTCACAGGATAACCTGAGAGCCGATCGAGGCTCGTATTTAATGTTTACGTGTATGCCATGCAGGAAACTAAGCGAGGCATCTCCATCACCTTCCTGACCAGGTATAGGTCAGGTGGCACGCCCTTGCATCAGCATCGGACGTGTGTACCAGAGGCTTTGCGGGCCGTCGCTCGGAGGGACCAGGGCCAGCCGCAGCCCTAAGTTGTTCCCGGCTCTACTGTGTTGCCCGTCGCTGCCCGCCGGTGGGTTTTGACCGCAACACATTCTGGCACGCCCGGTGGGACAATCGTCTACATCAACCACATCGCCATCTACATCTGAGATGGCGGACGGCACGCCAGTCACGTACGAGGATCTGACCGACGAGCTCAAGAAGAAGTATGACGAGGTCAAAGCCATCCTCGAAGCCGACCTCATCGGCTCTTTCCACAGAACCCGTTCACATGGCATCAGGTGGAAGGGGTTCTCGCCTGATGGTGCACTCGATGGGATAGACCTCTCTGCCCCGTCAGAAGAACGCACCAGGTCCCTGCGGCAGGAGATCAACTACTTGGTGGCTCACTCGCTACACCGCCACTCTGAGAACCTGGTAAACACGTTGGAGCGTGTCGCTCTTCGCGTGATCCAGGAGATCATGAGGCACCAGTACTCGCCGTCAGGACCAGCTCTCGGGACGCATCAAGGAGAGTTGCCACTCCAGTCCCGTCCACCGCTGCCATTTGCGTTGGTAGCACCAGAAGTGCCGAATTCACCGGCATTCATCGTCTACAAGATCGGTGGTGACCCTAGTGACTGCCAGTTCTTGCATGAGGCGCCTAAGGAGATCCCTCACGGGTACATGTGCACGTATGTGCCAGATTGCGGTAACTGGGCGCTCACAAACCAGGCCACAACATCAGGGACTTCTGGGAAAACAGGAGGAACGTCAGCGACAGATCTTGAGAAGCAGACGTGGCTAACTAAATATGCCACCCCGACGAACCTCCAGAGCTCAGCTCCTGCAGTTGGCTCAGAGCTGGAAAAGCAAGCATGGCTGGCTAAGTACGCCACCCCGGCGAATCTTCAGAGTTCAACTCCTGCGGCCAGCACAGCGGATCAGATCAGTACCATACTGAGAGACCAGTTCGGCATGGTGCCCAAAAGGAGGGCAATCGGCTATTCCAAGCCGTACCCCGACGAGTACGAGTTGATCCCGCTACCACCTAAATATCGGCTCCCTGATTTCTCCAAATTCACTGGATCGGATGGTTCCAGCTCCATCGAGCATGTGAGCCGATATTTGGCACAGCTAGGAACGGCCTCAGTGTCGGATCCACTACGCGTGAGGTTCTTCTCGCAGTCCCTCACGGGATCGGCTTTCGGGTGGTACACCTCGTTGCCACCAGACTCGATCCGGACTTGGAAGCAGTTGGAAGAACAGTTCCATACGCAGTACCACTCAGAGGTTTCCGAGTCTGGCCTTGCCGATCTAGCACAAATACGTCAGAAGCGTGGAGAAACTGTGACAGAATACATCCAGCGCTTCAGGAATCTTAGGAACCGATGTTATTCGGTTCGTGTGACTGAAAAGGAAGCAGTCGAGTTGGCAGTAGCGGGCCTTGCAGCGCCGCTCAAGGACATGGCCTCCCAAGCAGACTACCCCTCACTGGCGCACATGGTTCAGAAACTGTCGGCATATGAACAGCGCCACCCGGACTTGTACCAGGACAAATTCAAGCGTGCAGTAGTACTGATCGAGGCAGAGGAAGACGAAGTTTCTGCGGGAGATCAAGAGGTAGCAGTGGCTGAATGGACTCGGGGGGCAACCCCCGTGTCCTGCAAATGGGTTAAGCCACCAGGTCCGCCCAGGGGTTTTGATTTTGATGTGACCAAAACTGAGCAAATCTTCGACCTCCTGCTCAAGGAGAAGCAGTTGAAGATACCTGAAGGTCTCAAATTCCCCACGGTACAGGAGCTGAACGGAAAGCCATACTGCAAATGGCATAACTCGCTCTCCCATGCCACCAACGACTGCAGGGTGTGGCGTCAGCAGATCCAAATGGCGATAGAACAAGGACGTCTGATTTTCAACCAGTACGCCATGAAGGTCGACACCCAACCCTTCCCCACCGTTAACATGGTGGAATGCACTCACCCTGAAGGTTGCCAGCCAGGATCCTCGTTCAGCATCAACATGGTAGGACCTGGGCACCACTCTGGCAAAGATGGAGACGAGGGCAGCTGCTCTCGTAGCAAGGACACAGAAGAGGCCGCTCCACGCGATCGGCTCCGTCATGATGGCAAGCGCTACGTCACAGAGGGAGAAGTGAAGAACATAAGATATTAGCGACCCCTCTCTTATCACCTCCTCAACAAGTATGTGAGTCAGTATGACCAACGCCAACGATCCAGCGATGATGATGAAAGAGATCGTCTGGCTAGAGAAGCCAGAAGACATCGTCGGCATGATCGCGATGAGGAGGAGCACGAGCGCCGTGCCAAAGGAAAATCAAGGGAGCAAGACGACAACGATAGGCACTGGGACTGCCCCTTCTTCAGACACTGCTGGGATTCAGGAATGAGCCGATTGCCCACAATCGGCAATTGCCCAGAATGCAACCAGAAGAAGAAGGAGGCAGCCAACGTGTCCGTGTTCAAGCGCTTAGGGCCTCTCCCGCCACAAAGCAAACGCGCTGAGTCCCCTCGGTGGGAAGATCTCGAGGATTCAGAAGACGAGGGACAAGAAGAAGAAGAAGACAGGTACCACCGGCCAAGGTGGTGCCCTGATGGACTCAGCCGTTCACAAAAGCGCAGGGTTCAGCGATTGCGAGGCCTAGAGGAAGCCGAAAGGTTGTACTTGCATACGTTGAGGAAGGCACGACCTGATCTGGCTGCGAAAGTTCAGTGAACCCTGGACGAAGAGGGTCGTCCACGGAAAATAGAGTGGCGCCCCAAGCAAAGGAAAGCCGATGATGAAACATCGGCTGGTACAAACATGGTGTTCATCCTTCCTTCGGAGTTCAGTGCTCCAGGATTAGACGAGGCACCTGTGGCACAACTTGACTGCGGCCCACAGCCGGTTATCTTTGAGAAGCCACGAGAAAGAAGCTACAGACATCTGAAGGCCCTGTACTTGCGAGGTTATATCGATGGGAGGCCTGTCAATAAGATGCTGGTAGACACCGGAGCGGCAGTTAACATTATGCCGTACTCTATGCTACATCGGTTGGGGCGCTCTAGCTCAGATCTAATCAAGACCAATGTGACATTGAGCGATTTCAACGGCCAAGCGTCTGACGCACAAGGTGTTCTGAACGTGGATCTGACCGTAGGAAGGAAAACCATACCTACGACGTTCTTCATCATCGATAGCAAGAGCACCTATGCTGTTCTGCTAGGAAGAGATTGGATCCACGCCAACTGTTGCATTCCCTCCACGATGCACCAATGCATAATACAGTGGGATGGAGACGAGGTAGAGGTCGTCCAGGCCGATGACTCAGCCGAAATTTCAACGGCTGGCATGAACGCTTGGGAAGCAGCAGGACAAGAGCCACTCTCAGGTATCAATTTGGACGACTGCGAGCGCATCGACGTGACGAAGGGAAGGGTTAAGCTGGTTTTATCCACTGGCTTGACCATGTAGCAAGAGCAAAACAATGATCAAACGTGGCAAGGCCGATCCTTGGGATCGGCTCCAAAGATCTATGGAGGAACATTACAAAGCCTTCATTGAGCAATTCAATATGGAGGCCGATTCCAGCAATCGGCCAAAATTATTCTCACCACATGTTCTGCTTGTGTTCAGCATCAATCTACTGGGCAGCGGTTACGTCGGCAGAAGAGAGTCAACACGAATACTATCGGAGCCGACGTACAAATACAATGCCTTGGCTAATCATAAAGCCGATATCTGTAGTCACCTGCCAGATTCGGCTCGGGGGGCATCTAGTCAGATGAACATGTGTGCAGTAACATGTGTGCAGTGAAACATTGGGGGCCGATAGGAAAAATCGGCCGGTAAAAAAAAAATCAGCATCACGATATACAGCCGATGCAAGGACATCGACTTTAGAACTAAGGAGCAAAGCCGATGCTCAGTCATCGACTCTAGTACTTGTTGCTTGGTCAAGGCGCAGATCTTCACCAAGTCCAGATCAGCTGTGAGGCCTTCTCATTAAGCAGTACCATCAGAAGCATCAGTTTTTGCCGGACAAGGTAGCCTCTTTCTTGGTAAGCTGCTGGTATTTCATCCGTAATATCGGCTTTCAGTGGAAGGAAGGTGATCGTTGGGGGCAAGATTGGCTCACTTTGCGTGGTGGGTGTCTCAGATTACCTGAGCTCAATACCCTTTGTTTGATCTGTGCATTCTCGCCGCTAGTCTCGCCTTGACTGAGGCTCGGGGGGCAGCTGGTCTGATAGATGTTCTGTTAGAAGCCGATTGAGATGTCATCGGCTAGTCCTTCATTGCAATCTTCTTCGCAAAATGATGAGTGCTCGCAGAAAAGGATTGCTGAAACTGGTGGGAGACATTTAAGGGCTCTTTGGAAGGCTCCACATTATCCACCAGGTCTCAAAATCATCAGTTGAAGAATCGAAGGATGGATTTCAAAGGACCGATACGTTGCTATCGGCTCATTACGCATTGGCTAAGGGGACAAGTCGGCAAGATCAGTATGAGGGGAAATCGGCAAAAATCAAATTGGGATAAGTTCTTCATTGATAAGCAAGATTTCTTACATATAGAGCTGATTGCTCTCAAAAGGAGGTACTAGGGGGTACATTGCCCCATCTACTACTACTGATCCTATGCTAATGGTCCTAATCTATGGGCCGTCACTGCCCTCGTCGTCGCCGTCGTCGCCGTTGTCGGCACTACCCCCGGCGGGCTCGTCATCGCTGCTCCAATGGCCGCCGACCGGGCCCTCATTGTCCTCGTCCTCCTCGACAGCGTCGTCGTCGTCGCTGTCGAAGTCGCTGAGGTTCCCCGGCCAGGGGCAGAACCGTTTGGCCGGCGGCTCGTCGAAGGAGGGGTCGTCCTCCTCCTCCTCCTCTTCCTGCTCCTCCTCCTCCTCGGAAGAGGTGAAGTCGCAGGAGAAGCGATCGTCATCGCTCTCCTCCTCCGTTTCCCCGTCGGCGAGGAAGCGGAGGTCGCTTTCCCCGTCGGTCAAGGACTTGTCGTCCTCAGACCAGACGGAGAAGTCATGGCTGGGCTCCTCCCCGGCCTCGATGGCGCGGTGGGTGTTGGCTGCGTGGACCTCCGCCGGGTTCGGCTCCGGCGTCGGCTCGCGGGAAGAGGAAGACTGGGTGGAGAGATCCGATGGGGCAGAGGAGGAAGAAGACATGGTGGCGCAGGAGGGCTTTTGGAGTGCTAATGCGAAGAAGATGCGGAAATAAACTGTGCGGAGCGGTTAAGTAAAAGGGGATATAGTGGAAATTCAATGCTACAGCAGTTTCCGAGGAAGTGGTGCCTAAAAGAAAAAAAAAACTACCAGGTCACGCGGAGAAGTTGAGAAGGCAAGGCATCATGATGACGGATACTGCAACGGTTCTGCCACGACATGACCCAACGAGGGAAAAGCAGAGTGATTTTGGAATTACCAATTCCAAAACCAGGGGGGCATGTGTTATCACCAGAATTTGACCGAGTCAGAGGTGGGCCGCGATCAAGATGGATTTGAAGAATATACATGGAAGAAATACGTGAATCGGCCTGTTATGCAAAGTTTGGGCTAGTTGGCCCGTGTATCTGTAATATAGTAGGATACGTGTCGTTTAGGTAGAGTTTGTCTCGTGCACGGTGGGGATTATTCCCACGTTAGAAAGTCCCCTGGACTATAAATATGTATCTAGGGTTTATGGAATAAACAACAACCAACGTTCAACCAACAAATCAATCTCGGCGCATCGCCAACTCCTTCGTCTCGAGGGTTTCTACCGGTAAGCATCATGCTGCCTAGATCGCATCTTGCGATCTAGGCAGCAGAAGCTTTATGTTGTTCATGCGTTGCTCGTACTGAAGCCTTTTTGATGGCGAGCAACGTAGTTATCTTAGATATGTTAGGGTTAGCATTGTTCTTCGTATCATATGCTATCGTAGTGCAACCCTTGCATATCTAGCCGCCCTCACACCTATCTTAGGTGTGGGGGCGGCACCCCGCTTGATCATTATTTAGTAGATCCGATCCGTTACGGTTGCTCCTTGTTCTTCAAGGATTAGTTTAATATCTGCAATAGTTAGGCCTTACAAAGGGTTGGAGGATCCAGCGGCACGTAGGGTGTCGTTTGCTAGTCCTAGACATGATGTTCCGGGGATCAACCTCGTGTTGGTTTTTAGGCCTTGTCTAGGATCGGCTTACGATCACCATGCGTGGCCGCGAGGCCCAATCGTGAGTAGGATGATCCGATTATGCGGTGAAAACCCCAAATCGTCGTAGATCGTTTTAGCTTTATCTTGATCAAGCAGGACCACCATATATTCGTGCACCTCGTACGAATCATGGGTGGATCGGCTCCTTGAGCCAATTCACAGGATAACCTGAGAGCCGATCGAGGCTCGTATTTAATGTTTACGTGTATGCCATGCAGGAAACTAAGCGAGGCATCTCCATCACCTTCCTGACCAGGTATAGGTCAGGTGGCACGCCCTTGCATCAGCATCGGACGTGTGTACTAGAGGCTTTGCGGGCCGTCGCTCGGAGGGACCAGGGCCAGCCGCAGCCCTAAGTTGTTCCCGGCTCTACTGTGTTGCCCGTCGCTGCCCGCCGGTGGGTTTTGACCGCAACAACATCACAATTCAAAAAAAAAGAAACTGATGGCATTGTCCTATGTAACACAACTGTGCAGCTTGTGTTCTCATACCCTCTGTGCATGCCCTCCATCCTATATAAATGCCTAGTGTAGTGAACCTGAAAACCACACCAAACATGGACAACCTGTCCTGGAGTGCAAAGAGGAGGAGCACTGGCTCCCTTGGTGCCTCTGGCTCTAGGGATGCCACTCTTTCCAAGACTTTTTCTATGGGTAGGGCAGACAAGGAGTTGCTAGTGTATCGTAGGAGAAGTGTGCAAGAGAGGGAAGCTTCTGCTGCCTGGTTCAGGGAAGAAGAAGCAGCAGATGGCTTGAACCAGCTAGGTGTGTTCACATACACTACACAAGTTCTCCCAGTTCCAAAATCCAGACCTAAGGGCATGATCAAACTGAAAAAGTATAAGCATCAGTTGAGGGAAGGAGGACCCACAGAGGTGTTGCCCTACTATGTAGAACCAAATCTTGAAGAAAAGGTTAAAGCTGGAGTTATCTTGTGCTGGCTGAGGAAGGGCATGAAAAAAAATCAAAGATTTGTTATCCTAGTTTGTTGTAGTTAGTTGTAGTTTCAGCCATCTAGTTTTAGTGTGTGTCCTAGGTTGTCTGAATAATTATGTAATGTAAGGGTTGATGTAATGCTTCCATGCAATGATGAATAAAAGGGTTTATGTAATGCTTCTATGCAGATGGTAGGAAATAATGTATGTAATGTAAGGTTTATGTAATGCTTCTATGCAGATGGTAGGAAAAAATCCTATAGTACTAGTTCATGAAATTCTACTGTTTGAATTCATTTAAAATTTGATTAGCTATTGGTTTCAAGATAAGAATGCTACTGTTCATGAAATACTACTGTTTGAATTCATTTATGAAATGATCATGCTCATGGTCATGCTCATTATCTTGTATATGCTTGTTTGAATTCATTTATGCTTGTTTATACAATATATATGAAGTGAATATGCTAGATAGAAAATATGAAGCTCCATTTGATAGAAGCAGATACTGCATTTATTTGTGCTGATATGAAGGAGATAGAAAATGTTATCTATTAATGGAAATGTAGTGCTCCAGGTTGTAGCAGGTAGTACTGCTCCAGGTTGTGCTGATATTGCTTTTATTTGTGCTCATATGAAGCTGATATGAAGCTGATATGAAGCAGGTAGTACTGCTCCAGGTTGTAGTGCTCCAGGTTGTAGTGCTTTAGGATTTTTGTAGTGCTCCAGGTTGTAGTGCTCCAGGTTGTGGTGAAGTTGTGCTCCAGGTTCCATTTGATACAATATAGTGCTCCAGATTTTTGTAGTGCTCCAGATTGTAGTGCTCCAGGTTCCATTTGATACAATATATATGAAGTTGTGCTCCAGGTTGTAGTGCTCCAGGTTGTGCTCCTTGCAAACCGTATTTCCTCTGTGTTGATGCAACTTTGTATGGTCGATATATGGTGGATATGTTGGATATATGGTGTATATGGTGGATATTTTTGCAGGGATTTCATTGAGTTGCCCATTTCTCCCGAAGCGTTGATTAACTTCCGTTTCGGTTGAGAAATGGGCACTCCTACGTAGAAAAATTAGCAAAAGTCAAGCCGATTTTTTTTGTTGACTTTTGTACTAACTTGTTGCCTCTTTTTAATGAAGTGCAAATAAACATGTCGGGCAACACTTCTAAGCCCAGGAGCCAGAACGAAGAAGCGAGAGAGGCCAACAAGGACTTCTGGGAGGGCTACGAGCAGCCCCGGAAGGCCGTCGCCGAGTCGCCCGGCGATGAGGAAGAGGGCCGGGACGCCGCCTCCGAGGGAGAGGGCCAGGAGGCCGCCGACGACACCGATGAGGGCCGGGACGCCACCTCCGAGGGAGAGGGCCGGGGGGGCGCCGCCGACACCGGCGACGATGACGATAACTGGGACGCCACCGCCGAGACCGGTGAAGAGACGACCGGTGAAGAGAACGCGGCCAACCGCACGGAAGGTGATAGCGGCGGCAACCCTCAGGAGGGTAAGAAGAAGAGGACGGCGAGGAGGCCAAGGAGGGATCGGAGGCCGCAAGTGCTCGCCAACGTCACCGATCATTTCATGGTAGTCTCCGAAAGTAGCCTACCCTTGGAGCCTTCGTGGGTTGCCAAAGGGTACGGCATGCAACTAGGGTGCATCGTTCGTGAAACTGTGCCGATCCTAACTCAGGACCTCAGAAGCAAGGAGAACGAGGCTCTCGCCCAATCCCTCCTCCAGAAGCTTCACCAACGATACACTTTCCCGGAGCCGTTCAATAAGAAGGTGGACTCTTTAGCTCTCACGAAGATGAGCACCGCCTTGAGCAGCTGGAAGAACCGGCTGAAGAAAAAGATCGATGCCGGTGAAAGCTGGGAGAGGATAAGTACCAAAGACCCGTCGATCTCCTTAGAAGACTTTAATGCATTCAAGTCTTACTTAGAGAGTGACACTGTTAAAAAATGGACCGCCTGGGGGAAGAAAATGCGGGAGTTGAACTTAGGGACCCACCATTGCGGAAGCGGCGGTTACCGAGGAAAACAGCCCACTTGGGACAAGGAGGATGCCGAGATGGTACGTCTGGGGAAAGAAAACCCCTGGCACAAAATCCAGGATGAACAGGCTAGGAACTTTGTCCGGTCCCGCTACTACTTAGACTGGAAGACGGGGGAATTTATTACGGATCACGAAGACGTGAGGGATTTCGAGAAGTACCTGGTAAGGATAGTTCTATATTATTTCGCTCATCTTATCAGGCAATGAAGCCAAATGGGCGAACCTTAAGTTCCTTTGTCTGAAGGATGAAGAGTTGACGAAGGCTGGCCCGTCGTCCCAGGGGTCGACGGAACCGTGGGACACGCCTTTCAACAGGGCGATGAACAAACACAAGGAGAGGAAGCTGGACAAGCCACCGACGTCGGGTGGCCGTGTGTCCGGCTTTGGCACAAGTATGAAGCTATCCGAGTACTACGGATCGGATGCCAAGACGAGAAAGCTGGAGAGGAGGTCGTCGGCTAAGGATAAATCCGAGGTTCAGGAGCTGAAGAAGAAGGTGGAGTCACTAGAGAAGCTGGTGGCCGAAAAGCCTGTGGAGAACACGGAGATGATGAACAAGTTATTGGACGAGAAGATCCGATAGATCATCCCCCCTGGGTTGATGGAGGGGTTAGCTGCTTGGAATGCGGGAGGTCAAGTGGGGCCGATACATGTGCCCAGCATCAGCGGCAGCAACTCAAGCTTCCACGTGTCGCCGACGGTGCCGCTCCACCCGACGCCGGCGTCGGGGCTCCACCAGACGCCGCCGCTCCACCCGACGCCGCAGCTCCAACCGCCGCCGCAGCTCCAACTGGTCGCATCGACGCCCCCAACCACCGCCCTTGTATCGACCGTAGCCGAGATCGACGCCATCAAGGAGGTAAACTCATTAGTTACTCCTTCGCGTCATCTTCTTTAACTATATATGCCTTTCGTGACTGCCATCTCACGATGCCCAACATGGCGCCCCTGACTCAGGATGAACCATGCATATTTCTGCAAGCGGTGGAGCCCGGCGGCAAGTTGGTGGAAGTTGCTAGCGGCCATGTCATGGCTTCCCGCATTATGCACGGCGCTAGATTGGCGGAAGACGTGGCGAAGGTCAAGTTGGTAATGGTAGTGCCGGAGTACCGCTACGCCATGCCCCCCTTTCAACCTCCGGGCACAGACGAAGGCGATGTTTTGACCCTTGGGGATTGCACCTCATGGGTTATGAAATGGCCGAAGAACCAGATTCGTCTGGGGGGGGGTCTTCCGAGTGCTAAGAAAAGCACCGGCGCCACCTCCCCTATCATCCGGCCCAAGATCGCCAGCGCCGACGACACCCTTAAGGAACCGGCGGTCGCCGCCCCCACTACCCTGAAGGAACCGGCGGTCGCCGCCGCCACCCGGAAGGAACCGACGATCGCCGCCACCACCACACGCCACAAACAGTTGTTGGGAGCGCTACCGCAATGACCGTCAACTAGACGCACGGTACGCCAAGCGGCGGCATCGCAACCGCCACCACCTAAGGTCCAGGACATGGCGCCACTTGATGGCAACGATGCAGATGATGATGATGACATCGATGCCTACATCAACACTGGCGCCTGCAGCCAAGATATGTACATGCCTCCTATGGATGAACAAGCCTTCCGCACACACGGCGATCAACTTGGTCGTCCCCCTACAGTGACGAAGCAGCGCCTGGTCTTCACGGGTCTTTCTCAAGACACTCCTCTGGAGGCTGGCAATCCAGCTCAAGTCAAGCCTGCTACCGTTTTCAGCCCTAACACGCTGCGTAAGACGATCATCGGGGAGCCACCCAAATAAACCCCAGCGACCTCAGAAGCACCACCAGCACCCGAAGCACCACCAGCACCCGAAGCACCACCATATGCACCACCAGCACCCCCAGTAGGTCAGGTGAAGAAGGCAAGGAAGAGAGGAGCCAAGAAGGGCGTATCTTCGAGCCAGCCTGCTCCTAAGAGGATCCGGGCCGACGACATGGTACCACCTACACCGGATGGCTTGCCCTGGTGTCATGAAGCTGATGGCCGATACGCCTCCGGACATGGAACACCTCACAAGTGGACCAATGCTCCCTTTGCAGAACACTATTATTTATCTAGAGAGCGTCCTTCTTAAAGAAAAGGATCCAAATTACCCGGTGTTCTCGGTCAAGGTGCCGTCCGACCAGAACTTCGTCAATGAAGACCCCGCGGATATCTTCTTCATAGCGTTCGAGGAAGTCTTCAACCTATTTCACTCAAAACGGCTCGACTGTAACTTGGTCCGCCTATACGCGATCAATCTTCAGATGAAGATCAACAGAGAGAGACCCCGCCACATCGTGGTAGCGGATCCCTACTACATGCGCGATAGCCAGCTCCAGGACGGCTCAAGGACACGGACCAAGGCGGTGCGATACCTCCAGAACTTCATGCTCATGTACAAAGAGAGCAACACCATTCTTCTGCTTGTCTTTCCCGAGTAAGTACACATCCGCTCACGGCCGTCGTAACTTATGCTTTCTTATATATTTCTTCCATTGCCGATCATTTCCAACATTCCATTTCAATTCCATGTGTTGAGCAGGGACAAATACTGCACACTCATCATCCTAGATCCGAAGTGGTCACTAGCCCAGTATTTCGACTCGTCGAGTACGACGACGAGGAAAGACTACAAGAGAATAAGGGGTGTTCTCGATGAGGCTATCCTTGGCTACTCCAAAAATGGAGGCACCTTCGACAAAAATGGGCAACATATCAGGCCGGACACTAAAAAGCCCGGGTTCAAGCACGTGATCGACTTCCCTTGTGTCAAGCAGCCAGCTGGCAGCATTAAGGAGGCCTTCTATGTCCTCCATCACCTTAAAGGGTTTGTCGAGGATGCAGAGATGATGTCTTTGCCACCTAGTAAGCGAGACCCCATTAAAATGTCGAGGCAAATCAATGATGATGATCTTAGAGAAGACTTCCATCGCATCCAAGTAAAGCTCTCGGAAATTATCTTACAAGATGTATCCAACTCATCGGGGCTCTTACACCAACTCAGAGGGTTGTCTAAGAGGGATATCGAAGAACGCCTACATAGGCAGGGTGATGGAAGGACGTGGACGACGAAGGACTTGTACAAGCCGTTCCCGGAGCCGCTCAAGAAGACATCTCGTTGACCGAGGCCGGTGTGCCTAGCATTACTTTGAATCGATGGACAATTTGTACAGTGTTGTAAACTAAACTTGCTTAATTTGCTCGAAACAGTGGTCTTCGTTGTTGGACTTCAATTACTATTGTAGTCGTTATCGTTGAACCATATTACTTATGTGATACATATGCTATATGTCTTTTAGGTTTATTATTATTTCCTTGCTTTAATTCTTGTGAATATGTATGCATGTGAACCCTCTAACTCTTTCCATTGCGTTATATACTAATATGCCTTGTGTCCATAGAGATGACGTACTACGTCGTGTTCGAGGGGCGGGTTCCAGGAGTGTACGAGGAGTGGGAGGAGTGCAAGAAACAGGTGCACAAGTTCAGCGGCAACTGCTACAAAGGGTACCCGACTAGACACGAGGCGGTTGCCAAGTGGAGGGCGCACCAAGCGAACAAGAGCAAGATGAAGACCTTCCTTGTGCTCTCGCTCTTGCTCACCATCGTCGCGGCGGTACTCTATTTCATCCTAGTGTAGGCGGCGGCCGGTGTCACTTCGTTTGTATCTTGAGATGATGAGAACTTTCTTAATTTGCATCGATTGTGAGTTGTATGGAGCTATATGTATAACTCGATCGGGCTCTAAGTAATGTGATGATGATGTGATGATTATATATGTCCATATTATATCTGTCTATATTATATCAGTATATAACCTGTATACGGTACCAGTGAGCACAAAATCGAGTATACCTGTAGATTATATCTGTGGCGCACCAAAACATAATTCTGTGGCGCAGCTACATCTCATGCGCCACAGAACTACCTATTTCTGTGGCGCACATGACCCAGTGCGCCACAAAAACCTTAATTCTATGGCGCACAGCCAGATGCGCCACAGAAACCTTATTTTTGTGGCAACGTTTCTGTGGCGCACCACCCGTGCGCCACAGAAGCCAATTTTCGTGCGCCACTGATGAGGCTTTTCCTACTAGTGGGGCCTAAAGGCCTCGACACGTGGTGCGGCCAGGGAGCTCGCGGTGGATGGCCTTTGGTTCCGGTTCGTGGTACGAACCGGGCCTAGGTTTCTCTGCCGCGGCAGAGAATTGCTATTTCTCTGCCGCGGCACAGGTTTAGGCTGTACCAGCGTTTCTCTGCCCGCGCGAGAAACAGGGCGTTTCTCTGCCGCGGCAGAGTTTCAGCAATGCATATATATCATTCAAGAAACCACAAAAAATCGTCGTGAATATATATAGACATTGTCAACAGTACACGTAATGCATGCATATTTACAATATAAAAGCTAGTCGGATCTCTTTACTAAATATCGAAATCTACGCCTCTACGAAGATCCTCCATCGTCACGATCTGCCGATAGTGCTCTCCACCTGGGGTAATGGCCTCGGTAATAAAGAATCCCGCGATTTCCTCTTGAAGTGCTCGTATTTGATCCTCCGTTATGAGATTGTCCCGCAGGCGTATCATCTATATTTAAAAAAGGAGATCAATATATGAATGGAACTCAATACAATAGATGTTACTAATTAAGATTAATTGTGAAAATTTGTTATCGTACACGAGTGTGGTGTATACGGGCATCCCCACCCTTGGGACAGGCCATGTCACGAATGAAGGTGCAGACGTAGTATCCACATAAGTTATTCCCGGCTTCCTGCCTCATACACTTTACGAAAAAATAGTTCGATCAAACTAATAATCAAGCATCGTATTGAAAGTAAATATCATATATAGAGTTTCACGGACATAGCTATATATATAGTACTACTTACAGGGTAATCTTCAAATGTAAGCTCCGGTTTCCATTTACCCGGAACAGTAGTGATGAACCGTTTCCAAGCCCTGCCCGGCAAAAAATAATGAGTAAATGAGTAATTGATTAGTTGATGATATCGTCGAATTAGAACAGATGAAGATGCCAATACGAAATTGATTGAAACTACCTCTGGAGGATGGAAGCCATGTCCGCCCATTCCGCATATTCTTTACGTTTCGAGTCCATGACTTTTACGACTCTAAGGCGAAGATCGATGATTAGGAGAATAAAGTGGAATCTGCACAAGCATAGCTCAATGATTACGAGAATAAAGTGGAAGGTGCACAAGCATAATGTATGTTATATATAACACTCACTTGAAGTTGTAGGGAAAGAATATATCCTCTTTGTCTGCTTGCTTCTCTAAAAACATTACGATGTTGTCCTCTGTGTCCTTGGCGAAGTCTCGAACCGTAACTTCATGAACTGTGTTTGGGTCTATGAACCCCAGCGGTAGGAGCTTGCCTCTTTTGTATTCCAGCTTCTTCATTCTGCATAATTAAATGTATAGCGTACACAAAGAATATAATAAGGATAATTGTTAGTGCAAATGAATGAGCTACAGACTTAATTACATAAATAAATCACTTACAGGCAGTAGCAACTGATGACAGCTTTGTCGAGGGCGTCTTGATTGAATAACTGAAACAGTTCTTCTAACTCAAGGTTTATCTCGTCTTTCCCCCGGAAGTAATGCTCATCTCTAAGATACACCGTGAGGTAGGCATCACCTCTTCGACAGGCTTTCAGGTACCATTCATGCAACCTTCGCATCTGAGTCCCTAGACGCGCGAGCTCGCCAGGTTTGACGAGATCAGATCCGTATCTATACTTGTTTACCACTTGAGCCGTTGGATAGTAATCTTCGTACTCAACTGATGCTCCCTGAGCTCTAGCCGCCCGTTCGATCATCGATGTCGTCTCTGGATCATGATAGGGCTCCACGACAAAGTGGGGTACGGCCTGAATGTCCTGCTATCCAAGCTGGGCGACTTTTTTTGCTTCTTTGCTTGCTCTAGAGGACTATCCAAGAGAGCGGTCATAATCAGCTCTCAGCTCAGGTCTCTTCATTCTCGTCTCGGCAAAGTGCTTCACTGTCTGCGGTGGAATAAACATCTTCCTCGGTGCAAGAAACGCCTTTTGCTCTTCAGTCTGCTCATGTGGTAACAACTCTGGAGTCTGTGCCCTCATCGGAGTTGATGATCTCTTCGGAGCTGTAGGAGGTGCCGCGGTTCGCTTCCTCTTTTGCTTAGGTGGAGGCAGCGGAGTCTCCTGAGGAGGAGGAGGAGGCGGCGGAGTATTTTCACGCGGAGGAGACTGCTCATGCACAGGGGAATCATCATCGCGCAGAGGAGAATCATCACGCGGAGGAGACTGCGCAGGTGGCGGAGGAGGCGGACGAGGTGGCCTGCTTGTTGGCTTCTCACCTGGAAACACAATGTTCTCCTTCCGCCATTGCACGGTGGTTCTACGGGCTTCTCCTAGTTCTTTGATTTCCCCATCTTCACCTGCAGGGTGCTCAAGCACCAACCCCTCATAATCTCTCAACACTTCATCCACCATCACAACAGCAAAGTCGTCTTGGACCGGACGGCAATGGTAAGACCTTGTAGGTAAGAGGATGCCGACCGCCGCCTTGAAGGATAGGTTGAAAACTTTAACATGCAGCTCACAAGGACGGCTCTCAGTGAGATCATCCACGGGGGGGGGGGGGGGGGGGTAGCGAGGAGGCTCTACCACCTGGTCATCATCATCATTATCCACCTGCTGAGGGGAAGCCACGCTGCTTTTCCGGTGTGGTTGAGATTGCAGCGGGACGAGGGCATTGACCAATGCAGGATCTACAGCCTGCCCCTGAGCCATCTGAGATGTAAGTACTTGGGTTACCATGGTTAATTGGGCTTTCATGGTGCTAAAACCCTCCTCTAAGTTAGCTAGGCGGTCTGTTTCCCTTGCCTTTCTCCTCTCATGGCTTTTATCAGGAAATCTCTTCCATTCCGCAGGAAAGCCATACTTCCACGGAACGGAGCCTTCTGTGCCTCGTGTTCGTCCGGCGTGTTCTTTGTTCCCAAGGGCGCGTGTCAGCTCATCGTTCTCTCTTTCGGGCTGGAACCTCCCCTCCTCCACGTCCCTATGTGCTTTTTCCAGGGCATCAATGGGAACCTTCAGATGAGCTTTCGTATAGATGCACTTCCCTGTTTCTGGATGCAACTTTCCCCCAATCCCGTAGAACCACTCCTTGCACCGATCGATCCAACCGTGTGTCCCTAATCTGATCCCTTTCCTGGTCAGTTCCGCCTCAGCTGCCTCCCACTTAGGACGGTTAGCCCTGTATCCACCTGGACCAAGAATTTGGTGATATAGCTTCAACGCAGCATTTGCCTTATTTGTTTCCGACCTTTTCTTAAATTCTTCTGACTCCGTGTTGTACTTCACGAATTCGTCCCAGTGATTTTTTACCTTCTCACTGTCCGGAGTCTTCTTTTTCTTGATAAGGCCGCGCAATCTTTTCTTGTGGTTCTTGAATAGTTCGGCCATCTTCTTCTTGCCAAACTCGCGGAGGGCCTGCTCCATCTTGGCCTTTTTAGCGTCATCCCCCTCTTCGGGTACTATGTTGAAATGTGACATGAGCTTGTTCAGAATGCTGTTTTTGGCTACATCATCGACATAAAGACCTTGAGCTTCTTCCTCTGCAGACAACACTAGTCCCTTCGGCTTGTGCCATTCTCGAACGGTGATCGGGACGTGGTCCCTAACAAGCACTCTGCATTGAGCTATAAATGCCTTTGCACCTTTCTCTGGAGCAATCGGTTTACCATCCTTTTCGATGTGGGTGATGTCGTGCCTAACACCGTCATCCAACTTTTTGGCCGGGCCTCGCTTCCTCGACTTTACAGAAGAAGTGCTCGATCCGGAGGGCTAAAAAAGAAATAATTCATAGTCAGTACAATTTAATTAGTTAATGCATCTAGTCGATCAACAGCGGCTTAATTAATTTATATACCTCGGTGATAACTACAGTTCGGGAGCCATTATGATGATCTTGTTCCTCACCGGCGCCACTAGGATCTTCTTCCTCAATATTCTCCGCTCCCTCACCGGAGTCATTCAAATAAGTTGCGGTGACATCGTCACCGCCATCATCTGGAATAACGTCGTCGTCGCGATCATCCAGAGTACCGTGGGCTATGAGGTTCTCCATGAAATTTTCTTGAATTTCATCTCTGTCCATGCTTTCTACAACGACCTGCAAGCCATATGATCAAATTAAGGATAATGCAGAAAACTGAAAATGGAGTTACATATGTAGTTCTTAACTAAGGATCGATAATATAGTGCTGAAAGCAGATAGTGCAGTTACATGCATACATAGATCGGGTTCATGTTTATTTAACCCTAATACATCAATCACTACTACAACCACTCAACCACGTAGACCGGGTCCTAGAGGGCGCCGACCGGGTCCTGAGCCGCGCTGGGTGTACCCCCAAAGCCACGGAACAACAAAGGGAGCATAGCTAATATGAGATCCCCGCATAACGCTCCATCCGGTCCTATACAAGTTGTCTAACGCGTACATGTAACGGCGAACGTGCTTGTCCTCCTCTTCAATGCGCTGAGCTACCTCCTCCGGCGGGGCCGGCTCCCTCTAAAACGACCGTGGCCCATAAGACCTCCACCAAAGAATATCCGGGTCGACGACGGGACCCGGATTCCGCACCAAGGTGCGCGACCCGGAAGCTAAGACCTCCCAGTGCCACCCCGGCGGAGCCCAGTCCCGGACCTCCCCCATCTGCTCCATCTCCTCTAGAAGAGTCAGACCACGGCGCGGGGGGTGTCGCGGCATCGTAGCTACGAAAACAAATCATATATATATGTACCAACGTTAACATAAATTAAAAAATAACTTCACTACTTAGTCGGCGTCGGCACTACCGTTTGGGGGGCGCCGGCACTACATACTTTATTTTGGGGGCGCGGTGGCACTACATACTTAGTCTGTTGCATACTCTTTTCTAACACTAACACTAACACTAACTAACTAATTTTTCACTAACACTAACTAACTAATTATTCACGAAATTTCTAACTATTTTTCACTAACACTAACTAACTATTTTACTAACTAATTTTCTAACTATTGTTTTAACTAATTTTTCTAACTATTTTCTAACTATTGTTTTAACTTTTTATCTAACACTAACTTTTTCACTAACATTATCTAACAAACTAACTAATCTAAAATGCAAGAAAAAAAAAGAGGAGAAGGGGCGGCACCGGCGGCCGGTGCTTACCGGCGGAGGTGGCGGCCGGGGGCGCGGCGGACAGCGAGGAGGCGGTCGCGGGGGCGGCAGGCGGTGGGCGGGCGCGGGAGCGGGCGCGACGGCGACGGCGGGCGCGCGGTGGCGGAGACGGAGGCGGTGGACGGCGCGACGGCGGGCGCGGGCGCGGTGGCGACGGCGACGGCGGGCGCGGTGGCGGAGGCGGTGGCGCGTGGGAGGGCGGCGGCGATGGCGCGCGGCGGCGGCGGCGATGGCGCGCGGCAGTTGGGCAGCCTGGCGGCGCTCTAGCGCTTCGTCTCCGCGGGATTGATCTCCGCGGAGATGAAGTGTTTTCTTTTATACTGGCTTACCCTTTGGTCCCGGTTCGTGTTACAAACCGGGACTAAAGGTCATTTTTGCTGCGATTTTCGCTGCGCGCGCAAAAAAGGCCTTTAGTCCCGGTTTGTATTACAAACCGGGTCCAAAGGCCACTTTTTTAAAAAAGTTTCATTCCCGCCTTATTTCAAATGAAAAAAAAAGCCACCGCACTGCCACACGTGTCCACCGCCGCCACCGCCACCGCCATGCATGTACAGGCCACCATCGCCACCGCCGTGTACTGGCCATGGCCACCACCGTCACCGCCATGTACAGGCCACCGTCGCCACCGCCGTGTACTGGCCACCGCCGCCACCGCCACCGCCATGTACAGGCCACCGTCGCCACCGCCGTGTACTGGCCACCACCATGTACAGGCCACCGTCGCCACCGCCACCGCCTGGCCACCACCGTCACCGCCATGTACTGGCCACCACCGTCACCGCCATGTACCGGGACTAAAGATGTCGGCAGGATAAGAACGCATGGGTGGACGCACTGCTCGATGAGATAAAGCATGTAGCGCACGACGCCCTGTCGAAGGAACAAGACAAAGTAGAAGAGGTGCCGTGCCTATAAAAGGAGCATCGATACGCCTTGCCAAGCAGATCAACAAGACAAGCAAAGTTTCATTCCCATGGATGAAGGGAAGGGTTGGGAAATCTCCCGTGGCGCAGCTTCTCGAAGATGTCGTTGGTGCACATGCCCTACGGCATCTTCGGAAGCTGCTCCTCGGAATTTTTCCCTGCAAGCCCCTAAACGACTACATCTCATCTAACAGTGTTGGGGAAAGGGTTGGGAAATCTCCCGTGGCGCAGCTTCTCGAAGATGTCGTTGGTGCACATGCCCTACGACATCTTCGGAAGCTGCTCCTCGGAATTTTTCCCTGCAAGCCCCTAAACGACTACATCTCATCTTACAGTGTTGGGGAAAGGGTTGGGAAATCTCCCGTGGCGCAGTTTCTCGAAGATGTCGTTGGTGCACATGCCCTACGGCATCTTCAGAAACTGCGCCTTGAATTTTTTTCCTGCAAGCCCCTGAACGACTACATCTCCTCTAACAGTGTTGGGGAAACGGTTGGGAAATCTCCCGTGGCGCAGTTTCTCGAAGATGTCGTTGGTGCACACGCCCTACGGCATCTTTAGAAACTGTGCCTTGGAATTTTTTCCTGCAAGCCCCTGAACGACTACATCTCATCTAACAGTGTTGGGGAAAGGGTTGGGAAATCTCCCGTGGTGCATCTCCACTTTTAATATCTTACATACAGTTACATGATTACACAAAAATAAATGGGAAATTGATTGCCATGTTGAGATACTCATTTGTGCCATGAACATTCTTCAATTAACTTGATGATGGAGCATCTTCATCATTTAATCTTCTTCGGCCGTAACCATGGAGCATCTTCATCATTTAACTTGATGCTTGGATCAATGTTCACTCTGAAGGGTGGAATTTCATCAAACTGATTATAATCTTCTGACATGTTTGTCTTGTCCTCCACTCCCACGATGTTTCTTTTTCCAGAAAGAACTATGTGGCGCTTTGGCTCATCGTTTGATGTATTTGTTTCCTTATGTTTCCTTTTTCTTGGTTTGGTAGACATATCCTTCACATAGAAAACCTGGGCCACATCCTTGGCTAGGACGAATGGTTTGTCTCTATACCCAAGATTGTTGAGATCCACTGTTGTCATTCCATACAACTTGTCTACCTGAACCCCGCCTCCTGTTTTGTTGACCCATTTGCACCTAAACAAAGGGACCTGAAAAGAAGGTCCATAGTCAAGTTCCCATATATCCTCTATGTAACCATAATATGTGTCATTTGGGCCTTCATTCATTATTGCATCAAATCGGACACCACTGTTTTGGTTGGTGCTCTTTTTATCTTGGGCGATCGTGTAAAATGTATTCCCATTTATCTCGTACCCTTAAAAAGTCACTACAGTCGAAGATGGTGTCTGGGCCAGCAAGTACAACTGATCTTCAATATCTTTGTTATTCAGGAGATGTTTTTGCAACCAACCGCCGAAAGTCGACATGTGTTCACGTCTAATCCAATCGTTCGACTGCCCCGGGTTCTGGGAGCGTAGAAAGTTCTCGTGGTCACCGATATACGGAGCCACCAAGGTGGAACTTTGTAGAACTGTGTAGTGTGCTTGAGTCAAAGAAATCCCGTCCCTACATATCATTGATTTCCTTCCTAGCGTGCCTTTTCCACTTACTCTCCCTTCATGTCGTGATTCAGGAACACCAATCGGCTTAAGGTCAGGAATAAAGTCAACACAGAATTCAATGACCTCCTCTATTCCATAGCCCTTGGAGATGCTTCCTTCTAGCCTAGCATGGTTATGAACATATTTCTTTAAGACTCCCATGAATCTCTCGAAGGGGAACATATTGTGTAGAAACACAGGACCGAGAATGGAAATCTCATCGACCAGGTGAACAAGGAGATGTGTCATAATATTGAAGAAGGATGGTGGGAACACCAACTCAAAACTAACGAGACATTGGACCACATCATTCTGCAACCTCGGTAGAATTTCTGGATTTATTACCTTCTGAGAAATTGCATTGAGGAGTGCACATAGCTTCACAATGGGCAGTCGAACATTTTCCGGTAGAAGCCCCCTCAATGCAATCGGAAGCAACTGTGTCATTATGACGTGACAGTCATGAGACTTCAGGTTCTGGAATGTTTTCTTCTCCATATTTATTATTCCCTTTATATTGGAGGAGAAGCCAGACGGGACCTTGATACTGCTCAGACATTCAAAAAATATTTCCTTCTCTGCTTTTGTAAGAGCGTAGCTGGAGTAATGACGTCCATTAACTCTCTCATGCAGTTTTTTGGGGTCTTTCCTACGTTGATGGTCCTCCTGTGCTTCTGGTGTATCTTTTGTCTTCCCGTACATGCCCAGAAAGCCTAGCAGGTTCACGCAAAGATTCTTCGTCACGTGCATCACATCGATTGAAGAGCGGACCTCTAAGACTTCCCAATAGGGTAGATCCCAAAATATAGATTTCTTCTTCCACATGGGCGCGTGTCCGGCATCGTCATTCGGAACAGACCGTCCGCCAGGACCCTTTCCAAATATTACATCTATATCCTTGACCATACCAAATATATCAACACCATCACGATGGGGAGGCTTCCTCCGGTGATCAGCCTCACCGTTGTAATGCTTGCCTTTCTTTCTTACGGGATGGGTAAGCCTAAGAAATCGACGATGCCCCAGGTACACGACCTTCTTACATTTTTCCAAATAATCACCTTCGAGCTCATATAAACAGTGCGTGCATGCATTTTATCCCTTGTTTGTGTAACATCCCAAGAATTTCGAAATAAAACAAATGAATTTCCCTAGTTCCAAATTTTGGAACCAACAAAAAACTTTTATTAAATAGAGTATGATACATAGTGATCTTGCTTAATTCTTGTGTTATCGCTATGATTGCTTGTTATTAGTATTTGAAATGATCTTAAACCCTAAACCTCACCCCTCTCTTCACCACCCTTGTTAAAATGAAATAAAAGGAACATAAATAAGAAAAAGGCATATGTGCCTATGGCTATATTTATAAAACTTTACCCTAAGCTTTCTACTTTGCTTAGAGAATTGGAAAACCTTCACACACTTTATCCAAGGCTATTCAAACCAATTCCAAGTGGTTTCCAAAGAAATTAAAAAGAAACTAAAAATGCCATAGAGGCATATGAGAGTAAAATGCAAATTTGTGAATTTGAGAAGATTGACCCTAGGACTTGTTGTGAATGGTTGGATCACTTCCATATACCATCTCAACACTCAACATCACCAAAGGGGTCAAGTCAAGTCAAATTTAAAATGAAATGCAACATATGCATAGAGGCATATGTGACACATAGCCATAATACCCAATTCTTGCCCTATGACTTAAAACCTTGACCAAATGGTGTGCAACCTTTTCTAAACTTCATATAACCCTAAATTGACCCTAACCCATGTCCAAGTGAAGCAAGATCAACACTTTACAAAAATAATAAAAAGTGACACATCACCTCTTATGTGTTATGGCCATTTTTGCAAATCTTTGATCAAGACCTTTTGAAATGGATTCAATGGTTTGAAAATGTTTCTAAACCAATAAGAATCACTTTAGAGTCAACAAAAGTCAAATCAATTGGAGGGAAATCAAATGGTGAGAAAATCCCAAATTTCACTCACATACACTTAGCCAAATTTGCAAATCTTCAACCAAGGCTACCATTGCTTGATCTCTTGCTTGTAAAACTCTTATATATCAAAAACAAACACAATTGACACAAAGAAACCAGAATCAAACCAAAAGAAAAATCAAATCTCAATAACATGTGATAATGGTCATTTGGCTATTTTATAAAATGTTCCCCACTTTACCCCTCTGTATTTCTCATTTCTTAAACTAAACTTAGTCAACCTATGACCATGTCATCCAAGACCATGTCAAGGTCAACAACTTTCATGTTGACCATCACTGCTGAAGTTGACCAGGTTGACCAGAATAAGAGGGACAAGTGAGGACTTTGAAATAAAGAGAAGATGATCCACTTTTTGAAACTTTGCAAATCTTCACCAAATCCACCACCACCACCACCATTCTTTCACTCTATTTATATCTGTGAGCTCCACCAAAAAGAAATCCAAAATTTGACCAAATTGTTCTTGCGGCCATTTCCTCGAACACTTGGCAGGCAACATTTGGAAATGGTGATACTTGCTTTTACACACTGGATTCTTGCCTAAACCACTCCCATTTCGTGATCATTAGCTCCCTCCATGCTCCCTGCATCTAGCTCAGTACTTGGCTTGGTCGTTTAAAGCAGAAAAGTGAGGAGAGATGCACCTCACCATAGCATGCCGGCCATCCTCACTCCATTCCTCTCTACCCCTCCCCTATCCCTCTCACCATGTCAAATAGGTAGCCTACCCTCCCCTGAGCACGCCTGTATCAGCCAAACGCAAAGAAACACACACATGTGTCCGTAACGAGCGTGCCCCGGACGCGCCGTAAAAACGTGCCGGGCACGCGGTGAGCGCGCCTGGCACGACACTGGACGCACCGAGCACGTCCTCGCCCGACAGCCTCGTCCTCCCTGCAAGGTCTAGAACTGCGTCGAGCATCGCCCCCATCTCCTCTACCCCGTAGACATCCTCGCTAGCCTGCGGCCGCCGTGTCACCGTCGCCATCATCCAAACCCTGCCGCGCCATACCGAGGACACTTGATCGTTGCCAGCCTGCTATCGCCCTCCCCTCTGCTGCCCTTCACGCGCGGTAGCCTCTCCTAGACGTCGCCTACGCCCTGCGCCCCTACCGTGCCCCTTCGCGCCTGGAGCGCCATGGACGCCGGTGACCCTCCACGGCCCCTCACCGCTCTCGCGCAACTATAAATAGAGACCACCTCGCCCTTCCTTTCCCACACCATTCCTGCTCCACTCCCTCTCCTCGATCTCCTCCACCTCTTCTCCAAGCCAATCACGCTCACCACCGCCGGAATTTGATCGGAATCCGCCGCCACCGTAGCTCATCACCGTCGTCAAATTAGTCCACCCCACGCCTCGCCGACGGTACCAGGAGTTTCCTCGTCCTCGACAACGACGCCCAGCACCCAGCGGAGCCCCGCGGGAGCCTCCGTCGCGCCGCCGACCCCCTACCTCGCCGGCGTAGCAAGTCTCCTCCCCCGTCGGCAACGACGACGGTCGACCGCACGATCACCTTTTAATCCGACGGTCCAGGTCAGAGCATACCGCTTCGGCAGTTAGTAGTCGCTGACGTGTGGACCCTCACCTGTCAGCTGGCCCGCGGCTGTGAACCGTTCTTGGGCTGGGCCAGTTTCACAGTTTTAAATCTCGCGGCCCATTTGCTTTCCCGCCTAAGCCCATCTCCCCTGTTTGAATTATTTTGTTTCAGCCATTTATCAATTCTGGTCTGTGCTAGAAATTGAATAGTTCAAATTCTACAAACCCAATTTTAGCAAATCCAAATGTTCTGGAAAGATTATGATTTTCTCTAACTAACCCCACTGGATTCAACCTCATATGTGGTATAATTTTTGAATAGCAAAAATGACAAAACAGAGACTTTTCAGTATTCAAATAAATCTTAAAAATCAACCAATTTGAATTTTGAAGTGAATCCAATTGCAATAATTCACATTTCACAAACCCTAATTTACTATGTAAAAATATGATAGGTGTCCTGTACATGATCATGGGCTAGAATCAAAATATTGGCTATGTAGTCAATACTAGCCCATTTAAAACTATATCCAAATTTTAGATTTTTTTTTAAACCAATGAGGTGTAGCACCTCCTTTAATCCATTCTCACAAGTAATATGAAGTAATGTGTTGACCTTTAAATGCTTAGGCTCATACTTGCTCACTTGTAGAATTGAAACCAACATAGTTTTTAAATTGCACTAGTTATTTAAATCACATGAGATGATGAATCTCATTTAAATCCCTTTTCTCAAATACTAAGTGTGAAGTGTTGACCTTGGTCAACATGGGATCATCCCTGGTTGTTTGAGAATATTAAATCCCCTCAATAGTAGTTTGTATTAAATTAGTTACAACTATGTGTTAAATCATATGAGAGGTATTCCTCCCATTTAAATCTTGTTCTCAATTAATTCAACATGAGGTAGTGACCATGGTCTAATAATCTCATGTTGAATTATTTGGTGGCATTAAATCACTACCATGTTAGTATTAGAATTGCATGAGGTATGGAACCTCATTTAAATCATCTTTCTCAAATGATAAGGATGAAGAGGTTGACTTTGGTCAACCTAGGTCATATATTATTCATAAGAGAAATTAAATCTTAAGAAGATTCAATGAGAGGAAATTATTTCTCCAAACCAAAGAGAAACCCTAATTTCAACTTTCAATGAGAGGAAATTAATTTTCCTAATGTTAAATAAGGAAACCCTAGAATAATTGTTGGATAAATGTTAAGTAGTGATGCTAGATCCTTTGTGTGAGCCAACTAGGCTAATTAAGAGTACTTAAGTGTTGTTTGGTGATTGTATCCTCGTATTCGTTTATAGACGCTAGTACCGAAGACTATCAAGAGGAAGAGGTCTTCTACCAAGAGGAAGAGCAAGAACACTTTGATCACACCACCAATCAAGGCAAGCTATTACCAATGCAAGCTAGACTAATGCAAGCTATTATTTCTTGCCAGCTAACCCTCTTGCAAGGCTCCCTTGTACAAAGCTCTACAAGAGCAAGGCACCATTACATTTTACTTTATGAACCTATCCCAAGTTTTCTACTTTACAAGCTTTACTTGCTTTTATTTATCAAAGTTACTTTTTGATTTATGATTCACTTGGTCTAGATATAGAGTAGAACAAGAGCACCAAATTACTTAGCCTAGAAAGCTATAAGCTAGTTAGCACCCCTCATGACTAGTTGCTAGTGCTAACAAATAAAAGTGACTACTCTAGATGGGAACTTGTGAAATGAAATGACTTTGAAAACCTTGGAATGATGAGTCATTCTATTGAAAGATTTTGAAGGTGATTATGACTTGTGAATGACATGGTGAACTTTACAAAAACTGATGGTTGGGTTCGGATGCGATACCATTCCAATTTTACAAGTACCCCCACAATACCCAATATGGGTAAGGGCTTAACTAGAAATTTATGTGCTTTAGTATGGGTTCCCTCTGAACAAGCGTCATCGGGGTTAGGCCGAAGGCTGCCTCTACAACAAACACAACGATACGATATGACATGAAATGAGGTGAATGTCCGGCCCAAGCCTGTGCGGTTCCGGGTTGACTGCGGTTTTCACCGGGAGGCCAAGCTCATGGGGAGAGGTGCCTATACTAGAGTATGTAAATGAAAGGTTAGGATTGGTAGTTCGCGTACTGCGTACGATAAATCAGGGCCAGTTACCCCTGACGAACTATTGCAATTGTTGTGGCACAAGTGTACAACCTCTGCAGAGTTAAACCTATTCGAATAGCCGCGTCCTCGGTCATGGACAGTTGGAAAGGCCATACTGTTCCGTCATCAGATTTTTCTAAAAATATGAAAGGTGACTTGTGATTTGAATTGAAAGGTGACTTTGACTTTGAGTCACAACTGAGTTGTGGGAATGACACTAATGTTCCCACTTGAGTTAGTTATTTGAAAAGGGCTTTTGATTATTAAAAGTGCTTATGAAATAAAACTGGCTTTATGCAAATGAAACTAGAGCTTAGAACCCCCTTACTATAGTTGATAGTATTTACCATAGTATTAGTTTGCGAGTACTTTAAAGTACTCATGGCTGTGTCCCTGGCTATTCAAATGGCCAGACTATGAAGAGGAGTACCAGAACCCGGAAGAAGGACAGCAGGACGTCTACGACAACTAGGATCACTCCTGACGTCAACAGTTGCCTGTGAAATAGATGGACTACTACTACGCTACTTTCGCTTCCGCTATGTGTTATGTAATGAATAAATAGAACTTCTATTGTTGTAATGAGAATGGATCATGTGATCCTTTATTGGTAAGACGATTATGTGTTGTAATGAAGGATGTGTTGTGATATCAATCTATTATGTCTCGCAAAAACAATATTCCTGGGATTGCGAGGAATGGCATAATAGGCATCTGGACTTAAAAATCCGGGTGTTGACAAGTTGGTATCAGAGCCATTGTTGACCTTAGGAGACCTTAGTTAGAATGGACGTCTGCAAAACTTAGTTTCAAAACCAAAGAACTGAATATTTGTGAAAAAACTTATTCTCACTCTTATCCTTGAGATCTGCTTCAAAATAAGAAAGTTATGCTCTATTTTCTCTTATACTACTACATAAAATTTTGACACACTCCTCTAACTTACTTATCCTAATTGCTCACAGATGAAGTACCAATGGGAGTGCTATCAGCTTGGTCCCGGAGGAGAACTAAGGTTCGAAAAAGAGTTGAAGCAACTAGTGGACTATCTGGGACACCCGTATCCCGGGTTCTTCGGAATACCCCTCAAGGCTCAGTTAGGAGAACCACCTAGGTGGGACGTTTCTACTGATCTACGAAGGAAGCTTGATGCCCCGGTATGGGAAACCATCTGGTTTTCTGTAACGGGAAACACTTGGAAGGAAGGACTAGACAAGGCTATGCAAGAAGCAATGTTCCGTCTGTGTGGACAAAATGAGGACAAGATCAAGAGCACTCGTTTCATCTACTACCCAAGACATGACTCCATGGGAAGACCGATGACCATGCCCCCACCACAACCCAAGATGAACCCCTACGAAGCACCTCAGGACTTCAAGCAGTACAAAACCCGCAGGGATTTGGACAACGCCCTTGCCTCTCGCCAAGCACCTCACCCGTGAAGAAGAAGAATCCACCCTAAAGAGTAGTATCACCCCAGCACTTAAGTAGGTGTGAGTTTGTATCAGAATCCCCTTGTATCGTAGAGCGATGAATGGTTCTTCAAACCAACGGTGTGTTAGCTATGTAATGTGTGATGCTTGGTATGAATGAAAAAGTGTTGTCGGTGTTACCCCTGCAACACTACTCAAAATTTCAATTTGTGAACTTTTTAAACCTTAACAAAACAAACCATAGAAATTTCCCTCTTATCTTATCATCTACATCAATGTTTAGATGGCCCCACCAACCCGCAACGCCACCCAGGATGCCATGATGCAACTGCTGCAGACGATGATGGCAGACCGAGAAGTCGAGAGAGCTGAACGCCAAGCCAACATTGCTGCACTGCAACAACTAGCTCAGAACAATCAAGGCCATGGAAACCACGACCACCCTGGATCGAAGCTGAAGAACTTTCAACACACCAACCCTCCGATGTTCAACAAGACTGAAGAGCCCCTTGATGCTGATGACTGGCTCCAGACCATGGAGAACAACCTCGAAGTTGCGGGAGTGGAAGACGCAGAAAAATCTTGTTGCCACCCACTACCTGTCCGGACCTGCCAGAGCCTGGTGGACAAGTGCCCGTGCAATGAATGCGGGACAGATGATGACCTGGGAAGACTTCAAGCTGAAGTTCAGCAAATACCATGTGCCCCAAGGACTGATCAAGAAGATGAGAGACGAGTTCCGTGAACTCAAGCAAGGAAGGATGTCCGTGGTGGAATACCGCGACAGGTTTCTCACTTTGTCAAGGTACGCCCCGGATGAGACCGACACCAATGAAAAGAGAAAGGAAAGATTCCTGAACGGACTGCACGATGAGATGCAGACTGTGTTAGTGAACATTCCGTTCGCTGACTTAGAAGCCCTCGTAGATTCAGCCATACAGATGGAAGGAAAGCTACATCAAGCCAATGAGAACCGCAAGCGCAGAATGATGAACCAGAATGGACCCCACCATACCCAGAAGTACCGCAATAACCCCTCTGGAGGATTCAACCCAAGATACAACAAGCCCCCTGCTCAGAGTTATCGCCCCAACTACACCAACAACAGCGGAGGACCCCCGAAGACCGGAGGCAACAACAACAACAACAACAACAACAACCACCCCAACAACAGCAACAACCCTGGAAACAACAACAACACCAATACTGCCCCAAGGACTGGAAGCAACGCTACCCCCGTCATTCCCAAAGACAAGTCCACCGTCAACTGCTATGAGTGTGG
Organism: Lolium perenne; assembly: GCF_019359855.2. NCBI lineage: Eukaryota > Viridiplantae > Streptophyta > Magnoliopsida > Poales > Poaceae > Lolium > Lolium perenne. Next base: position 198,737,678 of record NC_067245.2, read on the forward strand.
AGTTGTGGGTCACTTCTCCAATGAGTGCCCCAAAAAGCTTGCCAGGATTGCCGCCAATACCGCAGCACCTGCTCAGCAACAGCGCCGCTTTGCCGGAAGAAGGAACCAGAACAACAACAACGGCCGTCTCTACCACATGATCGCCATGAAGCTCAGAAGCACCCCAGACCATGCCAAGTATGTCTTCCTGTTAATAAAATGCTCAATCTCTCTTAGGAACCTAACTTTTCTTAAAATCTCGGGACGAGATTTGTTTAAGGGGGAAGGGTTTGTAACATCCCAAGAATTTCGAAATAAAACAAATGAATTTCCCTAGTTCCAAATTTTGGAACCAACAAAAAACTTTTATTAAATAGAGTATGATACATAGTGATCTTGCTTAATTCTTGTGTTATCGCTATGATTGCTTGTTATTAGTATTTGAAATGATCTTAAACCCTAAACCTCACCCCTCTCTTCACCACCCTTGTTAAAATGAAATAAAAGGAACATAAATAAGAAAAAGGCATATGTGCCTATGGCTATATTTATAAAACTTTACCCTAAGCTTTCTACTTTGCTTAGAGAATTGGAAAACCTTCACACACTTTATCCAAGGCTATTCAAACCAATTCCAAGTGGTTTCCAAAGAAATTAAAAAGAAACTAAAAATGCCATAGAGGCATATGAGAGTAAAATGCAAATTTGTGAATTTGAGAAGATTGACCCTAGGACTTGTTGTGAATGGTTGGATCACTTCCATATACCATCTCAACACTCAACATCACCAAAGGGGTCAAGTCAAGTCAAATTTAAAATGAAATGCAACATATGCATAGAGGCATATGTGACACATAGCCATAATACCCAATTCTTGCCCTATGACTTAAAACCTTGACCAAATGGTGTGCAACCTTTTCTAAACTTCATATAACCCTAAATTGACCCTAACCCATGTCCAAGTGAAGCAAGATCAACACTTTACAAAAATAATAAAAAGTGACACATCACCTCTTATGTGTTATGGCCATTTTTGCAAATCTTTGATCAAGACCTTTTGAAATGGATTCAATGGTTTGAAAATGTTTCTAAACCAATAAGAATCACTTTAGAGTCAACAAAAGTCAAATCAATTGGAGGGAAATCAAATGGTGAGAAAATCCCAAATTTCACTCACATACACTTAGCCAAATTTGCAAATCTTCAACCAAGGCTACCATTGCTTGATCTCTTGCTTGTAAAACTCTTATATATCAAAAACAAACACAATTGACACAAAGAAACCAGAATCAAACCAAAAGAAAAATCAAATCTCAATAACATGTGATAATGGTCATTTGGCTATTTTATAAAATGTTCCCCACTTTACCCCTCTGTATTTCTCATTTCTTAAACTAAACTTAGTCAACCTATGACCATGTCATCCAAGACCATGTCAAGGTCAACAACTTTCATGTTGACCATCACTGCTGAAGTTGACCAGGTTGACCAGAATAAGAGGGACAAGTGAGGACTTTGAAATAAAGAGAAGATGATCCACTTTTTGAAACTTTGCAAATCTTCACCAAATCCACCACCACCACCACCATTCTTTCACTCTATTTATATCTGTGAGCTCCACCAAAAAGAAATCCAAAATTTGACCAAATTGTTCTTGCGGCCATTTCCTCGAACACTTGGCAGGCAACATTTGGAAATGGTGATACTTGCTTTTACACACTGGATTCTTGCCTAAACCACTCCCATTTCGTGATCATTAGCTCCCTCCATGCTCCCTGCATCTAGCTCAGTACTTGGCTTGGTCGTTTAAAGCAGAAAAGTGAGGAGAGATGCACCTCACCATAGCATGCCGGCCATCCTCACTCCATTCCTCTCTACCCCTCCCCTATCCCTCTCACCATGTCAAATAGGTAGCCTACCCTCCCCTGAGCACGCCTGTATCAGCCAAACGCAAAGAAACACACACATGTGTCCAGAACGAGCGTGCCCAGACGCGCCAGAAAACGTGCCAGGCACGCGGTGAGCGCGCCCTGGCACGACACTGGACGCACCAGAGCACGTCCTCGCCCCGACAGCCTCGTCCTCCCCTGCAAGGTCTAGAACTGCGTCGAGCATCGCCCCCATCTCCTCTACCCCGTAGACATCCTCGCTAGCCTGCGGCCGCCGTGTCACCGTCGCCATCATCCAAACCCTGCCGCGCCATACCGAGGACACTTGATCGTTGCCAGCCTGCTATCGCCCTCCCCTCTGCTGCCCTTCACGCGCGGTAGCCTCTCCTAGACGTCGCCTACGCCCTGCGCCCCCTACCGTGCCCCTTCGCGCCCTGGAGCGCCATGGACGCCGGTGACCCTCCACGGCCCCTCACCGCTCTCGCGCAACTATAAATAGAGACCACCTCGCCCTTCCTTTCCCACACCATTCCTGCTCCACTCCCTCTCCTCGATCTCCTCCACCTCTTCTCCAAGCCAATCACGCTCACCACCGCCGGAATTTGATCGGAATCCGCCGCCACCGTAGCTCATCACCGTCGTCAAATTAGTCCACCCCACGCCTCGCCGACGGTACCAGGAGTTTCCTCGTCCTCGACAACGACGCCCAGCACCCAGCGGAGCCCCGCGGGAGCCTCCGTCGCGCCGCCGACCCCCTACCTCGCCGGCGTAGCAAGTCTCCTCCCCCGTCGGCAACGACGACGGTCGACCGCACGATCACCTTTTAATCCGACGGTCCAGGTCAGAGCATACCGCTTCGGCAGTTAGTAGTCGCTGACGTGTGGACCCTCACCTGTCAGCTGGCCCGCGGCTGTGAACCGTTACTGGGCTGGGCCAGTTTCACAGTTTTAAATCTCGCGGCCCATTTGCTTTCCCGCCTAAGCCCATCTCCCCTGTTTGAATTATTTTGTTTCAGCCATTTATCAATTCTGGTCTGTGCTAGAAATTGAATAGTTCAAATTCTACAAACCCAATTTTAGCAAATCCAAATGTTCTGGAAAGATTATGATTTTCTCTAACTAACCCCACTGGATTCAACCTCATATGTGGTATAATTTTTGAATAGCAAAAATGACAAAACAGAGACTTTTCAGTATTCAAATAAATCTTAAAAATCAACCAATTTGAATTTTGAAGTGAATCCAATTGCAATAATTCACATTTCACAAACCCTAATTTACTATGTAAAAATATGATAGGTGTCCTGTACATGATCATGGGCTAGAATCAAAATATTGGCTATGTAGTCAATACTAGCCCATTTAAAACTATATCCAAATTTTAGATTTTTTTTTAAACCAATGAGGTGTAGCACCTCCTTTAATCCATTCTCACAAGTAATATGAAGTAATGTGTTGACCTTTAAATGCTTAGGCTCATACTTGCTCACTTGTAGAATTGAAACCAACATAGTTTTTAAATTGCACTAGTTATTTAAATCACATGAGATGATGAATCTCATTTAAATCCCTTTTCTCAAATACTAAGTGTGAAGTGTTGACCTTGGTCAACATGGGATCATCCCTGGTTGTTTGAGAATATTAAATCCCCTCAATAGTAGTTTGTATTAAATTAGTTACAACTATGTGTTAAATCATATGAGAGGTATTCCTCCCATTTAAATCTTGTTCTCAATTAATTCAACATGAGGTAGTGACCATGGTCTAATAATCTCATGTTGAATTATTTGGTGGCATTAAATCACTACCATGTTAGTATTAGAATTGCATGAGGTATGGAACCTCATTTAAATCATCTTTCTCAAATGATAAGGATGAAGAGGTTGACTTTGGTCAACCTAGGTCATATATTATTCATAAGAGAAATTAAATCTTAAGAAGATTCAATGAGAGGAAATTATTTCTCCAAACCAAAGAGAAACCCTAATTTCAACTTTCAATGAGAGGAAATTAATTTTCCTAATGTTAAATAAGGAAACCCTAGAATAATTGTTGGATAAATGTTAAGTAGTGATGCTAGATCCTTTGTGTGAGCCAACTAGGCTAATTAAGAGTACTTAAGTGTTGTTTGGTGATTGTATCCTCGTATTCGTTTATAGACGCTAGTACCGAAGACTATCAAGAGGAAGAGGTCTTCTACCAAGAGGAAGAGCAAGAACACTTTGATCACACCACCAATCAAGGCAAGCTATTACCAATGCAAGCTAGACTAATGCAAGCTATTATTTCTTGCCAGCTAACCCTCTTGCAAGGCTCCCTTGTACAAAGCTCTACAAGAGCAAGGCACCATTACATTTTACTTTATGAACCTATCCCAAGTTTTCTACTTTACAAGCTTTACTTGCTTTTATTTATCAAAGTTACTTTTTGATTTATGATTCACTTGGTCTAGATATAGAGTAGAACAAGAGCACCAAATTACTTAGCCTAGAAAGCTATAAGCTAGTTAGCACCCCTCATGACTAGTTGCTAGTGCTAACAAATAAAAGTGACTACTCTAGATGGGAACTTGTGAAATGAAATGACTTTGAAAACCTTGGAATGATGAGTCATTCTATTGAAAGATTTTGAAGGTGATTATGACTTGTGAATGACATGGTGAACTTTACAAAAACTGATGGTTGGGTTCGGATGCGATACCATTCCAATTTTACAAGTACCCCCACAATACCCAATATGGGTAAGGGCTTAACTAGAAATTTATGTGCTTTAGTATGGGTTCCCTCTGAACAAGCGTCATCGGGGTTAGGCCGAAGGCTGCCTCTACAACAAACACAACGATACGATATGACATGAAATGAGGTGAATGTCCGGCCCAAGCCCTGTGCAGTTCCCGGGTTGACTGCGGTTTTCACCGGGAGGCCAAGCTCATGGGGAGAGGTGCCTATACTAGAGTATGTAAATGAAAGGTTAGGATTGGTAGTTCGCGTACTGCGTACGATAAATCAGGGCCAGTTACCCCTGACGAACTATTGCAATTGTTGTGGCACAAGTGTACAACCTCTGCAGAGTTAAACCTATTCGAATAGCCGCGTCCTCGGTCATGGACAGTTGGAAAGGCCATACTGTTCCGTCATCAGATTTTTCTAAAAATATGAAAGGTGACTTGTGATTTGAATTGAAAGGTGACTTTGACTTTGAGTCACAACTGAGTTGTGGGAATGACACTAATGTTCCCACTTGAGTTAGTTATTTGAAAAGGGCTTTTGATTATTAAAAGTGCTTATGAAATAAAACTGGCTTTATGCAAATGAAACTAGAGCTTAGAACCCCCTTACTATAGTTGATAGTATTTACCATAGTATTAGTTTGCGAGTACTTTAAAGTACTCATGGCTGTGTCCCTGGCTATTCAAATGGCCAGACTATGAAGAGGAGTACCAGAACCCGGAAGAAGGACAGCAGGACGTCTACGACAACTAGGATCACTCCTGACGTCAACGATTAGTGTGAAATAGATGGACTACTACTACGCTACTTTCGCTTCCGCTATGTGTTATGTAATGAATAAATAGAACTTCTATTGTTGTAATGAGAATGGATCATGTGATCCTTTATTGGTAAGACGATTATGTGTTGTAATGAAGGATGTGTTGTGATATCAATCTATTATGTCTCGCAAAAACAATATTCCTGGGATTGCGAGGAATGGCATAATAGGCATCTGGACTTAAAAATCCGGGTGTTGACAAGTTGGTATCAGAGCCATTGTTGACCTTAGGAGACCTTAGTTAGAATGGACGTCTGCAAAACTTAGTTTCAAAACCAAAGAACTGAATATTTGTGAAAAAACTTATTCTCACTCTTATCCTTGAGATCTGCTTCAAAATAAGAAAGTTATGCTCTATTTTCTCTTATACTACTACATAAAATTTTGACACACTCCTCTAACTTACTTATCCTAATTGCTCACAGATGAAGTACCAATGGGAGTGCTATCAGCTTGGTGCCGGAGGAGAACTAAGGTTCGAAAAAGAGTTGAAGCAACTAGTGGACTATCTGGGACACCCGTATCCGGGTTCTTCGGAATACCCCTCAAGGCTCGATTAGGAGAACCACCTAGGTGGGACGTTTCTACTGATCTACGAAGGAAGCTTGATGCCCCGGTATGGGAAACCATCTGGTTTTCTGTAACGGGAAACACTTGGAAGGAAGGACTAGACAAGGCTATGCAAGAAGCAATGTTCCGTCTGTGTGGACAAAATGAGGACAAGATCAAGAGCACTCGTTTCATCTACTACCCAAGACATGACTCCATGGGAAGACCGATGACCATGCCCCCACCACAACCCAAGATGAACCCCTACGAAGCACCTCAGGACTTCAAGCAGTACAAAACCCGCAGGGATTTGGACAACGCCCTTGCCTCTCGCCAAGCACCTCACCCGTGAAGAAGAAGAATCCACCCTAAAGAGTAGTATCACCCCAGCACTTAAGTAGGTGTGAGTTTGTATCAGAATCCCCTTGTATCGTAGAGCGATGAATGGTTCTTCAAACCAACGGTGTGTTAGCTATGTAATGTGTGATGCTTGGTATGAATGAAAAAGTGTTGTCGGTGTTACCCCTGCAACACTACTCAAAATTTCAATTTGTGAACTTTTTAAACCTTAACAAAACAAACCATAGAAATTTCCCTCTTATCTTATCATCTACATCAATGTTTAGATGGCCCCACCAACCCGCAACGCCACCCAGGATGCCATGATGCAACTGCTGCAGACGATGATGGCAGACCGAGAAGTCGAGAGAGCTGAACGCCAAGCCAACATTGCTGCACTGCAACAACTAGCTCAGAACAATCAAGGCCATGGAAACCACGACCACCCTGGATCGAAGCTGAAGAACTTTCAACACACCAACCCTCCGATGTTCAACAAGACTGAAGAGCCCCTTGATGCTGATGACTGGCTCCAGACCATGGAGAACAACCTCGAAGTTGCGGGAGTGGAAGACGCAGAAAAAGTACTGTTTGCCACCCACTACCTGTCCGGACCTGCCAGAGCCTGGTGGACAAGTGCCCGTGCAATGAATGCGGGACAGATGATGACCTGGGAAGACTTCAAGCTGAAGTTCAGCAAATACCATGTGCCCCAAGGACTGATCAAGAAGATGAGAGACGAGTTCCGTGAACTCAAGCAAGGAAGGATGTCCGTGGTGGAATACCGCGACAGGTTTCTCACTTTGTCAAGGTACGCCCCGGATGAGACCGACACCAATGAAAAGAGAAAGGAAAGATTCCTGAACGGACTGCACGATGAGATGCAGACTGTGTTAGTGAACATTCCGTTCGCTGACTTAGAAGCCCTCGTAGATTCAGCCATACAGATGGAAGGAAAGCTACATCAAGCCAATGAGAACCGCAAGCGCAGAATGATGAACCAGAATGGACCCCACCATACCCAGAAGTACCGCAATAACCCCTCTGGAGGATTCAACCCAAGATACAACAAGCCCCCTGCTCAGAGTTATCGCCCCAACTACACCAACAACAGCGGAGGACCCCCGAAGACCGGAGGCAACAACAACAACAACAACAACAACAACAACAACCACCCCAACAACAGCAACAACCCTGGAAACAACAACAACACCAATACTGCCCCAAGGACTGGAAGCAACGCTACCCCCGTCATTCCCAAAGACAAGTCCACCGTCAACTGCTATGAGTGTGGAGTTGTGGGTCACTTCTCCAATGAGTGCCCCAAAAAGCTTGCCAGGATTGCCGCCAATACCGCAGCACCTGCTCAGCAACAGCGCCGCTTTGCCGGAAGAAGGAACAAGAACAACAACAACGGCCGTCTCTACCACATGACTGCCACTGAAGCTCAGGAAGCACCCCAGACCATGCCAAGTATGTCTTCCTGTTAATAAAATGCTCAATCTCTCTTAGGAACCTAACTTTTCTTAAAATCTCGGGACGAGATTTGTTTAAGGGGGAAGGGTTTGTAACATCCCAAGAATTTCGAAATAAAACAAATGAATTTCCCTAGTTCCAAATTTTGGAACCAACAAAAAACTTTTATTAAATAGAGTATGATACATAGTGATCTTGCTTAATTCTTGTGTTATCGCTATGATTGCTTGTTATTAGTATTTGAAATGATCTTAAACCCTAAACCTCACCCCTCTCTTCACCACCCTTGTTAAAATGAAATAAAAGGAACATAAATAAGAAAAAGGCATATGTGCCTATGGCTATATTTATAAAACTTTACCCTAAGCTTTCTACTTTGCTTAGAGAATTGGAAAACCTTCACACACTTTATCCAAGGCTATTCAAACCAATTCCAAGTGGTTTCCAAAGAAATTAAAAAGAAACTAAAAATGCCATAGAGGCATATGAGAGTAAAATGCAAATTTGTGAATTTGAGAAGATTGACCCTAGGACTTGTTGTGAATGGTTGGATCACTTCCATATACCATCTCAACACTCAACATCACCAAAGGGGTCAAGTCAAGTCAAATTTAAAATGAAATGCAACATATGCATAGAGGCATATGTGACACATAGCCATAATACCCAATTCTTGCCCTATGACTTAAAACCTTGACCAAATGGTGTGCAACCTTTTCTAAACTTCATATAACCCTAAATTGACCCTAACCCATGTCCAAGTGAAGCAAGATCAACACTTTACAAAAATAATAAAAAGTGACACATCACCTCTTATGTGTTATGGCCATTTTTGCAAATCTTTGATCAAGACCTTTTGAAATGGATTCAATGGTTTGAAAATGTTTCTAAACCAATAAGAATCACTTTAGAGTCAACAAAAGTCAAATCAATTGGAGGGAAATCAAATGGTGAGAAAATCCCAAATTTCACTCACATACACTTAGCCAAATTTGCAAATCTTCAACCAAGGCTACCATTGCTTGATCTCTTGCTTGTAAAACTCTTATATATCAAAAACAAACACAATTGACACAAAGAAACCAGAATCAAACCAAAAGAAAAATCAAATCTCAATAACATGTGATAATGGTCATTTGGCTATTTTATAAAATGTTCCCCACTTTACCCCTCTGTATTTCTCATTTCTTAAACTAAACTTAGTCAACCTATGACCATGTCATCCAAGACCATGTCAAGGTCAACAACTTTCATGTTGACCATCACTGCTGAAGTTGACCAGGTTGACCAGAATAAGAGGGACAAGTGAGGACTTTGAAATAAAGAGAAGATGATCCACTTTTTGAAACTTTGCAAATCTTCACCAAATCCACCACCACCACCACCATTCTTTCACTCTATTTATATCTGTGAGCTCCACCAAAAAGAAATCCAAAATTTGACCAAATTGTTCTTGCGGCCATTTCCTCGAACACTTGGCAGGCAACATTTGGAAATGGTGATACTTGCTTTTACACACTGGATTCTTGCCTAAACCACTCCCATTTCGTGATCATTAGCTCCCTCCATGCTCCCTGCATCTAGCTCAGTACTTGGCTTGGTCGTTTAAAGCAGAAAAGTGAGGAGAGATGCACGTCACCTTCGCATGCCGGCCATCCTCACTCCATTCCTCTCTACCCCTCCCTATCCCTCTCACCATGTCAAATAGGTAGCCTACCCTCCCCGAGCACGCCCGTATCAGCCAAACGCAAAGAAACACACACATGTGTCCGAGAACGAGCGTGCCCGCACGCGCGCGAAACGTGCCAGGCACGCGGTGAGCGCGCCCTGGCACGACACTGGACGCACCAGAGCACGTCCTCGCCCCGACAGCCTCGTCCTCCCCTGCAAGGTCTAGAACTGCGTCGAGCATCGCCCCCATCTCCTCTACCCCGTAGACATCCTCGCTAGCCTGCGGCCGCCGTGTCACCGTCGCCATCATCCAAACCCTGCCGCGCCATACCGAGGACACTTGATCGTTGCCAGCCTGCTATCGCCCTCCCCTCTGCTGCCCTTCACGCGCGGTAGCCTCTCCTAGACGTCGCCTACGCCCGCGCCCCTACCGTGCCCCTTCGCGCCCTGGAGCGCCATGGACGCCGGTGACCCTCCACGGCCCCTCACCGCTCTCGCGCAACTATAAATAGAGACCACCTCGCCCTTCCTTTCCCACACCATTCCTGCTCCACTCCCTCTCCTCGATCTCCTCCACCTCTTCTCCAAGCCAATCACGCTCACCACCGCCGGAATTTGATCGGAATCCGCCGCCACCGTAGCTCATCACCGTCGTCAAATTAGTCCACCCCACGCCTCGCCGACGGTACCAGGAGTTTCCTCGTCCTCGACAACGACGCCCAGCACCCAGCGGAGCCCCGCGGGAGCCTCCGTCGCGCCGCCGACCCCCTACCTCGCCGGCGTAGCAAGTCTCCTCCCCCGTCGGCAACGACGACGGTCGACCGCACGATCACCTTTTAATCCGACGGTCCAGGTCAGAGCATACCGCTTCGGCAGTTAGTAGTCGCTGACGTGTGGACCCTCACCTGTCAGCTGGCCCGCGGCTGTGAACCGTTACTGGGCTGGGCCAGTTTCACAGTTTTAAATCTCGCGGCCCATTTGCTTTCCCGCCTAAGCCCATCTCCCCTGTTTGAATTATTTTGTTTCAGCCATTTATCAATTCTGGTCTGTGCTAGAAATTGAATAGTTCAAATTCTACAAACCCAATTTTAGCAAATCCAAATGTTCTGGAAAGATTATGATTTTCTCTAACTAACCCCACTGGATTCAACCTCATATGTGGTATAATTTTTGAATAGCAAAAATGACAAAACAGAGACTTTTCAGTATTCAAATAAATCTTAAAAATCAACCAATTTGAATTTTGAAGTGAATCCAATTGCAATAATTCACATTTCACAAACCCTAATTTACTATGTAAAAATATGATAGGTGTCCTGTACATGATCATGGGCTAGAATCAAAATATTGGCTATGTAGTCAATACTAGCCCATTTAAAACTATATCCAAATTTTAGATTTTTTTTTTAAACCAATGAGGTGTAGCACCTCCTTTAATCCATTCTCACAAGTAATATGAAGTAATGTGTTGACCTTTAAATGCTTAGGCTCATACTTGCTCACTTGTAGAATTGAAACCAACATAGTTTTTAAATTGCACTAGTTATTTAAATCACATGAGATGATGAATCTCATTTAAATCCCTTTTCTCAAATACTAAGTGTGAAGTGTTGACCTTGGTCAACATGGGATCATCCCTGGTTGTTTGAGAATATTAAATCCCCTCAATAGTAGTTTGTATTAAATTAGTTACAACTATGTGTTAAATCATATGAGAGGTATTCCTCCCATTTAAATCTTGTTCTCAATTAATTCAACATGAGGTAGTGACCATGGTCTAATAATCTCATGTTGAATTATTTGGTGGCATTAAATCACTACCATGTTAGTATTAGAATTGCATGAGGTATGGAACCTCATTTAAATCATCTTTCTCAAATGATAAGGATGAAGAGGTTGACTTTGGTCAACCTAGGTCATATATTATTCATAAGAGAAATTAAATCTTAAGAAGATTCAATGAGAGGAAATTATTTCTCCAAACCAAAGAGAAACCCTAATTTCAACTTTCAATGAGAGGAAATTAATTTTCCTAATGTTAAATAAGGAAACCCTAGAATAATTGTTGGATAAATGTTAAGTAGTGATGCTAGATCCTTTGTGTGAGCCAACTAGGCTAATTAAGAGTACTTAAGTGTTGTTTGGTGATTGTATCCTCGTATTCGTTTATAGACGCTAGTACCGAAGACTATCAAGAGGAAGAGGTCTTCTACCAAGAGGAAGAGCAAGAACACTTTGATCACACCACCAATCAAGGCAAGCTATTACCAATGCAAGCTAGACTAATGCAAGCTATTATTTCTTGCCAGCTAACCCTCTTGCAAGGCTCCCTTGTACAAAGCTCTACAAGAGCAAGGCACCATTACATTTTACTTTATGAACCTATCCCAAGTTTTCTACTTTACAAGCTTTACTTGCTTTTATTTATCAAAGTTACTTTTTGATTTATGATTCACTTGGTCTAGATATAGAGTAGAACAAGAGCACCAAATTACTTAGCCTAGAAAGCTATAAGCTAGTTAGCACCCCTCATGACTAGTTGCTAGTGCTAACAAATAAAAGTGACTACTCTAGATGGGAACTTGTGAAATGAAATGACTTTGAAAACCTTGGAATGATGAGTCATTCTATTGAAAGATTTTGAAGGTGATTATGACTTGTGAATGACATGGTGAACTTTACAAAAACTGATGGTTGGGTTCGGATGCGATACCATTCCAATTTTACAAGTACCCCCACAATACCCAATATGGGTAAGGGCTTAACTAGAAATTTATGTGCTTTAGTATGGGTTCCCTCTGAACAAGCGTCATCGGGGTTAGGCCGAAGGCTGCCTCTACAACAAACACAACGATACGATATGACATGAAATGAGGTGAATGTCCGGCCCAAGCCACTGTGCGAGTTCCGGGTTGACTGCGGTTTTCACCGGGAGGCCAAGCTCATGGGGAGAGGTGCCTATACTAGAGTATGTAAATGAAAGGTTAGGATTGGTAGTTCGCGTACTGCGTACGATAAATCAGGGCCAGTTACCCCTGACGAACTATTGCAATTGTTGTGGCACAAGTGTACAACCTCTGCAGAGTTAAACCTATTCGAATAGCCGCGTCCTCGGTCATGGACAGTTGGAAAGGCCATACTGTTCCGTCATCAGATTTTTCTAAAAATATGAAAGGTGACTTGTGATTTGAATTGAAAGGTGACTTTGACTTTGAGTCACAACTGAGTTGTGGGAATGACACTAATGTTCCCACTTGAGTTAGTTATTTGAAAAGGGCTTTTGATTATTAAAAGTGCTTATGAAATAAAACTGGCTTTATGCAAATGAAACTAGAGCTTAGAACCCCCTTACTATAGTTGATAGTATTTACCATAGTATTAGTTTGCGAGTACTTTAAAGTACTCATGGCTGTGTCCCTGGCTATTCAAATGGCCAGACTATGAAGAGGAGTACCAGAACCCGGAAGAAGGACAGCAGGACGTCTACGACAACTAGGATCACTCCTGACGTCAACAGTTGCCTGTGAAATAGATGGACTACTACTACGCTACTTTCGCTTCCGCTATGTGTTATGTAATGAATAAATAGAACTTCTATTGTTGTAATGAGAATGGATCATGTGATCCTTTATTGGTAAGACGATTATGTGTTGTAATGAAGGATGTGTTGTGATATCAATCTATTATGTCTCGCAAAAACAATATTCCTGGGATTGCGAGGAATGGCATAATAGGCATCTGGACTTAAAAATCCGGGTGTTGACAGTTTGACTGTCCTGAAATGTTACCAAGAGCAGGCCAGTCATTGATGGTTACGAAAAGCAGCGCTCTTAGGTCAAATTCCTCCTGCTTGTGCTCGTCCCACACACGTACACCTGCTAGGGACCACAACTGTAGAAGTTCATCAACTAATGGCTTCAGGTACACATCAATGTCGTTCCCGGGTTGCTTCGGGCCTTGTATGAGCACTGGCATCATAATGAACTTCCGCTTCATGCACAACCAAGGAGGAAGGTTATATATACAAAGAGTCGCAGGCCAGGTGCTATGGCTGCAGCTCTGCTCTCCAAAAGGATTCATGCCATCTGTACTTAGACCAAACCGTAAGTTCCTTGCATCCTGTGCAAAGTTTGGGAACTCTCTATCGATTTTTCTCCATTGGGAGCCATCAGCAGGGTGCCTCAACATCACGTCTTTCTTACGGTCTTCTTTGTGCCATCGCAACAACCTAGCATGCTCTTTATTTCTGAACAAGCGTTTCAGCCGTGGTATTATAGGAGCATACCACATAACCTTGGCAGGAACCCTCTTCCTGGGGCGCTCGCCCTCAACATCACCAGGGTCATCTCGTCTGATCTTATACCGTAATGCATTGCACACCGGACATGCATCCAAATTCTCGTACTCATCGCGGTAGAGGATGCAGTCATTAATGCATGCATGTATCTTTTGCACATCTAATCCTAGAGGGCAGACAATCTTCTTCGCCCGTACGTCTTTGGCGGGCAATTCGTTACCCCTTGGAAGCTTCCTCTTAATTATTGACAGCAACTTTCCAAATCCTGAGTCGGTGACACCGTTCTACGCCTTCCGGTGCAACAATTCCAGGTGTCTTGCCTAGCTTTTTATGGCCATCTTCGCAAGTTGGGTATAACAATTTGTTGTGATCTTCTATCATCTTGTCGAAGGCCAACCTTTCCTTTTCAGTTTCACATTCTCTCCTTGCATCAGCAATGGCCCGGCCAAGATCATCATCGGCGGAGCTCATCTGGTGCCTCTTGATCTTCTACTTCATTGTCTTCATTGCCTTCTGCAGTATCATCGTATTCAGGGAAATTGGGATAACCGTCATCATCCTCTTCCTCTTCTTCATTGTCTTCCATCATAACCCCTCTTTCTCCGTGCTTGGTCCAACAATAGTAACTGGGCATGAAACCGGATCGCAGAAGGTGGCTGTGAATGAGACTTGAGTGAGCGTAATTTACGGTATTCTTGCAGTCCACACATGCACAATACATGAAGCCACCATGTTTGTTTGCCTCCGCCACGGCCATAAAATTATCCAGGCCCGAAGTGAACTCATCAAACCGTCGGTCAATGTACATCCATTGCCGATTCATCTGCATGATATAATTAAGCTGATCAAAACCATTACAGAACATCACGATGTATATATACACATGCATTTTATCAATTGCAGATGAAAAGGATAAAGTTGTTAACCTCGATGAAGAAGAAAAAACCAAGTTAAGTGTGGCTTGATTTGTGTAAACTCAAGTGGCAAATCCTCTTAAGCATTTCATCGAACACCTCTTGTGCATGTGAAGAAGAGAGGAGAGCAATACACCCCTCTTGTGAAGAAAGTGAAAAAATGGCCAAGTGTGGCTCACACTTGGGCAGGGGCAAGGTCATATAGCCAGAGGCGGGGCCTTTGGACCCGGTTTGTATTACAAACCGGGACTAAAGGTTTGCCACGCCTGACACGGCCTGCCGCGCCCTGCCGTGGACCCTTTAGTCCCGGTTTGTAATACAAACCGGGTCCAAAGGCCACTACAGGACAGGCGCCAGCTTGTGGGGTCTCCCTGGGCAAAAACGAACCGGGACCAATGCCCCCATTGGTCCCGGTTTGGTTCAGCACTGGGACATTTGCTTGGGACCAAAGGCCTCTTCTCCACTAGTGTTCGTGTTAGGAACCGGTACAAAAGGTCTTCTGTCCGAATTTCAGGCGTGGGTGGGGCCAGGGCTGGGCCTTTGGTACCGGTTCGTCTAAAGAACCGGTACTAAAGGGTGCTATATATCCTTTCTCATTTTCTCCCCTCTCTCATATTTCTAAATATTTTGCACCTCTCACACTCCAATAAATCTTCATTTTTTCTCCACCATTTTAACAAGATTAACGACATCCATCTATCCAAGGGTTAGCAATATCATCCTTTCTTCCGGCGTTCCTAATTTAGCTCATTTCTTTGCTAGTTTAACTCGTATTATTTTTCTAGTGCTAGCAAGGTGTTCGATGAAATGTCCTCACCGCCGTCGATCGCCAGCATCGTCCCCTAGCCGGCACACTACCACCTCGGTGAGCCTCTTCCTTTTTATAAAAAAGAAAGTTTTATGTGATGAACTTGAATATTAATTAAGTTGGTCACTCATATATCCATGATGTTGTGTAATTAATGATTTTTGATATACTTATATAATGCAGATGAGTCGACAATCGATGTACGGTGAATGGTGCCATCCCGACTTTATTAATGGCATGTATTATTTTCTCAACGTGGCTGAGGCAAACATGCGGTCGAATGGTTTCATCTATTGTCCATGTAGTTCCTGTAAGAATATGAAGGATTACTCTACCTCAAAGACACTTCACGTCTACCTGCTGGAGAACGGTTTCACGCCCAGTTATAATTGTTGTACCAAGCACGGAGAAAGAGGGGTTATATTGAAAGACAACGAAGAAGAAGAGGATATTGAAAACTATCCTATGTTCACTGAAGACGGTGATAGTAGAACGGGGGAAGACGAAGCTGAAGAAGAGCCCATTTTTGATGAGCCGATTTTTGATGACCCCGATGACGATTTGGGTCGGGCCATTCTTGATGCGAAGATAAACTGCAGAAGTGAAAAGGAGAGGTTGAAGTTGAAGAAAATGTTAGAGGATCACAACAAACTGTTGTACCCAAATTGCGAAGATGGCCAGAAAAAGCTGGGTACCACACTGGAATTGCTGCAATGAAAGGCAGAGAATGGTACTTCTGACAAGGGATTTTAAAAGTTGCTGAAAATAATAAAGAAACGCTTCCAGGGGAGAACGTATTGCCCTCTAGTACGTACGAAGCAAAGAAGGTTGTCTGCCCTCTAGGATTAGAGGTGCAGAAGATACATGCATGCATCAATGATTGCATCCTCTACCGCAAGGAGTGCAAGAATTTGAATGCATGCCCGGTATGTAGTGCATTGAGGTATAAGATCAGGCGAGATGACCTTGGCGATGTTGAGGGTGAGTCCACCCCCAGGAAGAGGGTTCCTGCGAAGGTGATGTGGTATGCTCCTATAATACCACTGTTGAAACGTTTGTTCCAAAACAAAGAGCATGCCAAGTTGTTGCGATGGCACAAAGAGGATCGTAAGAAAGATGTGAGGCTGAGACACCCCGCTGAATGTTCGTAGTGGAGAAAAATTGACAGAGAGTTGAAGTCATTTTCAGATGACGCAAGGATCTTAAGATTTGGTCTAAGTACAGACGGCTTTAATCCTTTCGGGCAGCAGAGCTCCAGTCATAGCACCTGGACAGTGACTCTATGTATCTATAACCTTCCTCCTTGGTTGTGCATGAAGCGGAAGTTCATTATGATGCCAGTGCTCATCCAAGGCCCGAGGCAACCCGGCAACGACATTGATGTGTACCTGAGGCCATTGGTTGAAGAATTTTTTCAGTTGTGGCGTGAAGAAGGTGTACCTGTGTGGGAGGAACACGAACAAAAGGAATTTAACCTACGAGCGTTGTTGTTTGTAACCATCAATGATTGGCCTGCTCTTAGGAACATTTTAGGGCAGTCAAACAAGGGATACAATACATGCACATACTGTTTAGGTGAGACTGACAGTATATATTTGGAAAATAAGAATTTGTACATGGGGCATTGTCGATTTCTTCCAAAACAACATCATGTAAGAAAGAGAGGAAAGCATTTCAGAGGTGAGGCAGATAACCGAACAAAGCCTACCCACCCTATTGGGGATGTTATATATGATAGGGTCAAGGATTTAAAAGTGATCTTTGGAAAGGGTCCTAGCAGAAAATATGTTCCACATGATGTTGACGGACACGTACCCATGTGGAAGAAGAAGTCTATATTTTGGGAGCTACCCTACTGGAAATTCCTAGAGGTTTAGTCTGCAATCGACGTGATGCACGTGACGAAAAATCTTTGCGTGAAACTGCTAAACTTATTGGGTGTGTATGGGAAAACAAAAGATACACCGAATGCACGGCAGGACCAGCAAAGTATACACGAAGGAAACAACCTGAATCTATAGAAGTATCAAGGTCCTGCCAGCTACGCTCTTACCAAAGAAGAGAAGGAGATCTTTTCTGAAGTCCTGAGTAGCATCAAGGTCCCGTCTGGCTTCTCGTCGAATATAAAGGGAATAATAAACATGTCAGAGAAAAAGTTTCAAAATCTAAAGTCTCATGACTGTCACGTGATTATGACACAATTACTTCCGGTTGCTTTGAGGGGGCTTCTGCCGTAAAATGTTCGAGTACCCATTGTGAAGCTATGTGTGTTCCTCAATGCAATTTCTTAGAAGGTGATCAATCCACTAACTCTACAAAATTTACAGAAGGATGTGGTGCAATGTCTAGTCAGCTTCGAGTTGGTGTTCCCACCATCCTTCTTCAATATTATGACACATCTCCTAGTTCACCTGGTCGAAGAGATTGACGTTCTCAGTCATGTATTTCGACGCAACATGTTCCCCTCTGACAGATTCATGGGAGTGTTGAAGAAGTACGTTCATAACCGTGCTAGGCCAGAAGGAAGCATCTCCAAGGGCTCTGGAACAGAGGAGGTCATTGAGTTTTGTGTTGACTTTATTCCTGACCTTAGGCCGATCGGTGTTCCTGAATTGCGCTATGAGGGAAGACTGCGTGGAAAAGGCACGCTAGGAAAGAAAGCAACAACGTGTATGGACGGACATTCTTTCACTCAAGCACACTACACAGTTCTACATAATTCCATCTTGGTGGCTCCGTACATAGTGGAACGAAAGGATATCTTACGCTCTGAATACTTGGAGCAACGTGAAGATTGGATTGATGGAGAACACATGAAGACTTTCGGCGGTTGGTTGCAAACACGTCTCATGAATGCCACTGATGAAGAATAACTATACTTGTTGGCCAAGCAACCATCTTCGACTATATCGAGTTTTCAAGGGTATAAGATTAATGGGAATACATTTTACACGTTCGCCCAAGATAAAAAGAGCACCAACCAAAACAACGATGTCCGCTTTGATGCAACAGAGGACAATGGGAAGAAGGTCACATATTATGGGTACATAGAGGAGATATGGGAACTTGAGTATGGACCTAATTTCAAGGTCCCTTTGTTCCGGTGCAAATGGTTCAACCTGAAAGACGGGGTGCAGGTAGACCCGCAGTACGGAATGACTATAGTGGATCTGAAGAATATAGGGTACGACACCGAACTATTCGTCCTAGCCAGTGAAGTGGCCCAGGTTTTTTATGTGAAGGACATGTCTACCAAACAGAAAAAATAAAAGAAAGGCAAGAGGACACATCATACGATGAGCCAAAGCGCCACATAGTTCTTTCAGGAAAAAGAAACATCGTGGGAGTAGAGGACAAGACAGACATGTCAGAAGATTATAATAAGTTTGATGATATTCCACCCCTCAAGGTAAAATTTGACCCAAGCATCATCTTAAATAATGAAGATTTCCATGGTTGCATCGCAATCAGAAGAAAGGGTTACACACGAAGAAAACTCAGAAGACTAGCTAGATAGTGATCGTAACTTGTGTATCTCAATATGGAAATCACTTTTGTGTAATGATGTTACTGTATGTAAGATATTAACAATGGAGATGGAGTCTTTCACGGGCTTGCAGGGAAATTTTTCTGAGGCGCAGCTTCCGAAGATGCCGTAGGGCGTGTGCACCAACGACATCTTCGAGAAGCTGCGCCACGGGAGATTTCCCAACCCTTTCCCAATTACTGTTAGAGGAGATGGAGTCTTTCACGGGCTTGCAGGGAAATTTTTCCGAGGCGCATCTTCCGAAGATGTCGTAGGGCGTGTGCACCAACGACAACTTCGAGAAGCTGCGCCACGGGAGATTTCCCAACCCTTTCCCCATTACTGTTAGAGGAGGTGAAGTCTTTCACGGGCTTGCAGGGAAATTTTTCTGAGGCGCAGCTTCCGAAGATGTCGTAGGGCGTGTGCACCAACGACATCTTCGAGAAGCTGCGCCACGGGAGATTTGCCAACCCTTTCCTCCATCCATGGGGATGAAACTCTCCCTACCTGCTTGTTGATCTGCTTGCCAAGGCGTATTAGTGTTCCTTTTATAGGCACAACACCGCTTCTGCATTGTCTTGTTCCGCCGACAGGGCGTCGTGCGCTACATGCTTTATCTCATCGGGAAGTGCGTCCACCCACACGTCCTTATCCTGCCGACAACTTTAGTCCCGGTTGCACCCACCAGCTGGTACTAAAGGTTACCACACGTCCTTATCCCACTGACAGTTTTGTTAAATGACAGAAAAACCACCTTTAGTCCCGATTGCACCCACCAGCCGGTACTAAAGGTTACCCACGCGTCCTTATCCCACTGACAGTTTTGTTAGATGACAGAAAAACCACCTTTAGTCCCGGTTGCACCCACCAGTCGGAACTAAAGGTTACCCACCCCCCAGATAAGGCCCTCCTAGATAAGCCTCCCCCAGATAAGACCCCCCATCTTTTGTCCCGGTTTGAGCCTCCACCCGGGATGAAAGTTTCCCGCTCCATTGCGTTCCGGCATATTGTCTTCCCCCGATTTCCACCGGTTCCTGCCTCCATCATCCCGCTAATTTTTCACTATATATATGTAGGCTTGGCCTCCATTTACATAACACATCTAGACTCATATCTGCAAACCTCATCATTTTCTCACATGGCTCCATCGTATCTCTAACCCCCCGGGAGGCGGAGGCGCTTTGCGCCTCGAACTACCCCTGCCCGCCAGGCTACCGCGTCCCGACCAGCTGGTTGCTGAGCGTCGGAGGCTTACTGGTCCCTCCTGTCCCTCTAAGTGTGGCACGCCAGATGGCCATCACGAACCACTACTACTTCGAGCTCACGCCAGAGCAGCGGAGGAATCTCGAGTGGCATCTGTCAACACCCGGATTTTTAAGTCCGAATGCCTATTATGTCATACATCGCAATCCCAGGAATATTGTTGTTGCGAGGCATAATAGTTAAGTATCACAGTCATCATTCATTACAAACCATATGTCTTACAAATTTGGAATCACATGATCCATATTACACAAATAGTTGATCTATTGATCAGCGGACAACACAAGTTCATAGTTCAACATAGCGGAAGCGTAAGATACAAGGACTCTCTAGTCCACAGGCCAACGCTTGACGTCGAAAGGCGCTTAGTTGTCGTAGGCATCCTGCTGGTCATCTCCTTGTTCATCTTCATACTCTGGCCATTTGAATAGCCAGGGACAAAGCCGTGAGTACGTTGAGTACTCGCAAACTAATACTAATGTAAGTGCTAGACATTCTAGTAGGGTTTGCTAAGCTCTAGTTTATTTGCATAAAGCTAGTTTTAGTTCACAAAGCTTTGAGAAAAAAAACCTACTCAAGTGCTAACTAACCCAAGTGGGAACATTAGTGTCATTCCCACCATTCAAGTGGTGATTTCAATTCAATTCACCACAAGTCAATTCACCATCACCTTTCAACATCATTTTCAAAGATATGACATCGGAAACTGTATGGCCTTTCCAACCGTCCGTAACCGTGGACGCGGCTATTCGAATAGGTTTACACTCTGCAGAGGTTGCACACTTGTGCCACAACATTTGATTTCATCCGTCGGGATTTCCCCGAATAATCGTAACACGATGCGCGGATCATCAACCATAACCTTTCACTTACAAATCCTAGTATGAGCACCTCTCCCCATGAGCTTGGCCTCCCGGTGAAGACCAAGCTGTCCAACACAGGAAGCGCACGAGCTTGGGCCGGACATTCACCTCATTTCGCATCATATCGTATCGTTTCTTTTGTGGTAGAGGCAGCTTTCGGCATAACCCCGATGACGCTTGTTTAGAGGGAACCCATACTAAGACGCATAAACTTCCAGTTAAGCCCTACCCATAATCAGGTATTGTGGGGGTACTTGAAAATTGGAAAGGTATCGCATTCAAACCAACATCATGTTTTATCCAAAAATCACCATCTTCTCTTGGTCATATTCACCTTCAAAAATCATTCAATGGAATGCATCTTCATTCCAAGGTTTCAAAATCCTTTCAAAATCACAAAGTTCCCATCTAGAGTAGTCAAGTTTAGTTCATTAGCACTAGCTCTAATTCATGAGGGGTGCTACCTTGCTTTTCTTGGAAAGACTAACTCACTACTCTAATATCCAACTTGTACTTTGACCAAAGTTAACTATAAAAGTAAATCATTTGGAAAACAAGTAAAAACTTGGGATGGGTTCATATAAGAAAAGGTAAGACATGGTGCCTTGCCCCAAGGGGCTTTGCACTTGGCAAGAATAAAAGCTTGCATAGTGAATTAGCTTGCCTTGGTAGTTCTCAAACTGTTCCTCTTCCTCCTCCTGGTAGCAACCTTCTTCTTCGGCGTACTCTCCGGTGCTACCGTCTAAATTTGAATATGAGTATAATTACTCACTAATTCCAGGGCTATTCCACACATCACAAATAAACACACAAACTACTCTATGCACACACATAAATAAACTAGGGTGCATGGGTTGTGGGATTAAAATAGGATTTGTATTCTAAATGTAAATGATAGTTTCCATAGGGTTCTTGAGAAATAATTTCCTCTCATTGAAATCTTCTTAAGATTTAATTTCTCCACAATCATGGATGAACTCATCTTGACCTAGATCAAATGTTCATCATCATCATCATTTGGGAGAATGATTTAAATGAGGTGGAACACCTCATACCATTTAAATAACACTACACTTGATTTAAATCTCAAGAATTTCATATAAGAGAGTTTGGAACCAGGGGTCCAAACATCCCATGAATTCATGTGAGACAAGTTTAAATGAAGTGTAAGACTTCACCCAATTTAACTTTAATAGTTTTGGATAATATCAACTAGTTAAACTAGTCAAAATATCCATTCATTAAACCATGGCATGATCATGCAAAGTGACCACACCATTTTATTGCATAAACAATTAGTGTAAGTCAAAAGTGAGCTATTAGAGTTGGAATTAACTTAATATCTATTTTGGTTGATTTTTAAGAATTATTTGAATAGGGAAAAGTCCCTGGCTTGTTATTTTTGTCACATTAATTCTACAAAGAATTTGACCAAGAGGCCAGTGGCATTGGATAGAGAATTTCAGTGGCTTTCCAACAATATCAAATTCACTAGATTTGGTTTAGCCAATTGGAAACTACTTAATTTCAAAGTTTGGGCAGTATTGAAAATGTTTGGAAAATGTTTAAAACGATTTTGAATTAAACCGGCCGGCGGGAAAACGAAGCTGGGCCGATTTGAAATAAAACGGCCCACCTCAGCCCACCACGCGTCTGTGCCCGCGTGGGCTGCCTGACAGGGGGGTCCCGCATGTCAGCGGCGTTTAAAACCCGAAACGGTATGGAGGGGTATGGTGCGTTGGATTAGAATCAGATCGGACGGCACATGGCCATCGTCATCTCCGGCGAGATGCCGAGGTTCTGGCGGCGAGCCTAGGGGGTGGGAGAGCTAACCAGGGCTCCCGCGGTGGCTGGCAGTGTGCGCGGGGTAGATGTGGACGACGGCGAAGCAGCTGGTACCGGCGGCTCCTCCTGGAACAGCTCCAATCGACGGCGGCGACCTCCGGGTACGGGCGGCTCCGATCTTCAAATTGGAGCAGCTCCGGCGACGATCGAGTGGGTGGAGTGGTTGTGGCGAAGCAGTGAGAGGTGGGGAGTGAGGTGGTGTGCTCGGTCAGGTCCAGGGAACGCTCTATTTATAGGGTTGAGCAAGGGTCGCGGGGCAGGGTGGTGGTCGACATGCTCGCGGCGTCTCCGGCGAGCGGTTGGGCTAGGCGAGGGTGCGGTCGGGTTCTCCTCGTCCAGGCGAAGCTAGGGGTGGTGTTGGCTTGGTCGGGTGGCGTCAGAATAGTTCGCGTTGCTTCCATGTCGTGCGGCGGCAGTGGCGGGATCTTCTTCCCCGTCTACGGCGACGGCGGTCCAGGGTCTGGTTGGGGCCATGTCTGGCGGTGTCGTGGTGGTGTGGTGATGCTCAACGGCTAGTCAGCGGGGCCAGGGCGAACGTGAGATGGTGGCGCGGCGCGTGGCCAGTACGTGTCCGCGGCGTGCTCACGCGCGACGCGAGCGGCGTCCAGGGCGGGTTTGGGCGCGCGTCGTCCGGCCAATGTCGTCGTCGAGCGCGACCATGGCGGTGCTAGGGCGGCGTAGGAGAGGCGGTGGCATGCTGTGGCGCAGGGGCCAGGGTTGGGGAAGCAAGGGAGAGAGGGGGAGGTGGTCGGCTCGGCGACATGGCCGGCATGGCCATGTCCTAGCTTCTCTCCTCCTCTCCTTAGCTCAACTATGTGGCCTTGATGGTTTAAGGGGACCAGGGAACAATGTAGTATAGCCTTGGTTTGAATTAGGTGAGGTATATCACTATTTGCAATAGTTGCAAATAGTGCCCAATTTTGGAAATTCACAAAAATGTCCAAATTGGAAATAATTCAAATGGTGAATGTTTTTGAAAAGTGAAAGTTGAGATAAGTTGTATTTGACCAGAGATGAGTTGAGGTGGTGGTGGAAAAATTGGATTTCAAAAATGGCCCAAAATGGCTAAGTGAAGATTGTTGACAATGTTAAAAAGTCAAGACTTTGGATGAGCATAGCTAGTGATCAAAGATGAATTTGGCAGGGTGGTCTTCATCAAAGTTGTTCACCTTGATGTTGACTTTGAAATGGTGCAAAGAGTTAGCAAGAATTGGTTTGGGAAAAATGAATTGCAGGGGCTCAAAGTGGTGATCAGACTAAAATTGGCAGATTTGGTCATCATCACATGTGAGTGGGAAAAGTGTTGGAAATTCATTTGAATGGTGAACCCTTGATTCCAAAAGTTGTAATAAGTGTTTCACAACATTATTCAACTAATGGTTAAGACCAAATAGGTCTAGGGTCAAAATTTATAAAAATGCCATAGGGCATATGTGAGGGTTTTTAGGGTTTTTCAATTATGGGAATTTCTTCCACTTTTTGATTTATTTGGTTGGTGATCTTCACATGATCACTCTAGGGTTTTAGAGCATATCAATAACAAGTAATAACAATCATCATGGCATATCACTCAAATGCACAAGTCCTATGCATGGTACTATATGCAAAAGAAAAGTTTTTGTTGGTTTGAAATTTTGTATTTCTGGAATCTTCTAACTTTCTTTTTTATTGAAATTTGGGGTGTTACAAACCCTTCCCCCTTACAAAAGATCTCGTCCCGAGATCAAAAAGAAAGTTAGGTACTAAAGAGATCTGGGTACTCTTTCTTCATGAAGTCTTCGCGTTCCCAGGTGGCTTCGTCCTCGGTATGGTTGCTCCATTGGATCTTGAGAAACTTGATGCTTCGGGTGCGGGTGGTTCTGTATGCTTCTTCTAGGATGCGAATCGGCACTTCGCGGTAAGTCAGATCCTTGTTGATATCCACCGATCGGTGATCGATGTTCTTGAACACTTCGGTCTTCTCAGGGACTTCAAGACATTTCCGGAGAAGTGAGATGTGAAAAACGTCGTGCACAGCCGACATTTCTTCAGGCAACTCCAGTTGATAAGATACTTCACCTCGGCGGCTGAGGACTTGGAAAGGTCCCACGTAGCGAGGTGCAAGCTTTCCTTTCAGCTGAAACCTTTGCATCCCTTTCAAGGGGGATACTTTGAGATAGACAAAATCTCCGATCTCAAAGGTCATCTCCCGACGTCTCTTGTCGGCGTAGCTCTTCTGTCGGGATTGCGCAGTCTTGAGGTACTCACGGATCTTGTGAACCTTCTCTTCGGCTTCACGAAGAACGTCAGGGCCGAAAACTTGACTCTCTCCGACTTCTGACCAGTTCAGGGGGGTACGGCACTTCCTTCCGTACAAGGCTTCAAAGGGGGCCATCTGTAGGCTGGCTTGATAACTATTGTTGTATGAGAATTCTGCGTAAGGTAGGCAGTCTTCCCACTTGGATCCGTATTCCAGTACGCATGCTCTAAGCATGTCTTCTAGTATCTGGTTTACTCTCTCAGTCTGTCCGTCGGTCTGAGGGTGATAGGCGGTGCTGAAATTTAGGCGAGTGCCTAGTCCTTCATGCACTTTCTGCCGTAACCTTGAGGTGAACTGTGATCCTCTATCCGACACTATCGATTTGGGGTTCCATGCAAAGCGACTATTACGGAGATGTAGAGTTCAGCTAACTTGGGGCCTTGATAGGTGGTTTTGACAGCGATGAAATGGGCGACTTTGGTCAATCTATCGACCACTACCCATATGGAATCATTGCCTTTGCTGGATTTGGGCAGTCCGGTGATAAAGTCCATTCCTACGGAGTCCCATTTCCATTCTGGAATCAAGGGGTTGCAACAGTCCGGCGGGTCTACGGTGTTCTGCCTTAACTCGGCGGCAGATGTCACACTTAGCGATATAGCTACCGATCTCTCTCTTCATTCCGTGCCACCAAAATTGTTCTTTCAGGTCCTGGTACATCTTGGTACCTCCGGGGTGGATTGAGTAAAGGGTGTCATGGGCTTCTTGCAGGATGACTTGTTTCAGGTCAGAGTCCGATGGTACGCAGAGGCGTTCTTTGTACCAAAGCACTCCGGCTTCGTCAATGGTGAATCCGGGGGCTTTTCCTGCGGCTATCTGTTTCTTGATTCCGTCAATGCTAGCGTTGTCCTTCTGGGCTTCCTTGATCTGACCAATCAAGGTGGGTTGCAGTTCGATGCTGGCTAGGAATCCTTCACTTACAAGTTCAAGTCTGAACTGTTCAAACTCTTGGTGCAAACTAGGCTGTTCGGTTGCGAGCATGGAGTTCAAGCGGCACGGCGATCGACTCAAAGCATCCGCTACCACATTGGCCTTGCCGGGGTGGTAGTGAATCTCCATGTCGTAATCCTTGATCAATTCGATCCATCGGCGTTGTCTCATGTTTAACTCCTTCTGGGTGAAAATGTATTTGAGGCTTTTGTGGTCGGAATAAATCTCGCATCGATTACCCATGAGGTAATGACGCCAAACTTTCAAGGCTAAAACCACGGCTGCAAGCTCTAGGTCGTGGGTTGGGTAGTTCTGCTCATGTTGCTTGAGTTGCCTAGAAAGGTAGGATACAACCTTTCCTTCTTGCATAAGCACGCACCCAAGTCCAGTCTTGGAGGCGTCGCAATATACGTCAAAGGGCTTTGCGATATCTGGCATGATCAGGATTGGGGCTGTTGTCAGTCTACTCTTGAGCTGTTGAAAGCTCTCTTCACACTTGTCGGTCCACTCAAACTTTCTGTCCTTTTTCAGCAGTTGGGTCATTGGTCGAGCGATGCTCGAAAAACCTTCTACAAATCTGCGGTAATATCCGGCTAATCCAAGAAAAGCACGGACCTCAGTTTGTGTGGTTGGGGCTTTCCATTCCATAACAGTTTTGATCTTGGCAGGATCTACGGCAATTCCTCCTGCAGACAAGATGTGTCCGAGGAATCCCACTTCTTCCAGCCAAAACTCACACTTGCTAAACTTGGCATACAACTGGTGCTGTCTAAGGGTTTCTAGAACAATTTCCAAATGCTGTTCATGTTCCTCTTCGGACTTGGAGTAGACCAGAATGTCGTCGATGAAAACAACGACAAATTTGTCCAAGAAGTTCATGAAGATCTTATTCATGAGATTCATGAAATAAGCGGGGGCATTGGTCAATCCAAACGACATGACGTTGTACTCATACAACCCATATCTGGTGGTAAAGGCAGTTTTTGGAATATCGGTGGCTCGGATTTTCAGTTGGTGGTATCCAGTTCTAAGATCAATTTTCGAGAAAACTCGGGATCCGGTGAGTTGGTCGAACAAGTCTTCGATCTTGGGTAAGGGGTATTTGTTTTTGATGGTGACATCGTTAAGCTTACGATAGTCGGTGCATAAACGATTTGCACCATCCTTCTTGTCGACAAACAAGACGGGGGATCTCCAGGGGGATGCGCTTGGTCTGATCAAACCTTTGGCTAACATGTCATCTATTTGCTTCTTCAGCTCCACAAGCTCGGCTGCGTTCATGCTGTAGGCTCTCTGGGCGATGGGTCCGATTCAGGATTAACTCGATGATAAACTCGATATCCCGGTCGGGGGGCATACCGGGGAGATCATCAGGAAACACATCCGGGTAGCGACAAACAACCCTGAGTTGATCCAGAGGAGGCTTGGATACACTTTGGTTGCAGGTAAATTTTCTGGGTAGTTTTTCAGAGACGTGCTCAACTACGATTCCGGTGCTGCTAGTCATGGTTATGGCTTTCTTGGCGCAGTCTATCAATCCATTGTGCTTGGACATCCAGTCCATTCCTAGGACAACTTCCAAACCTTTGGTTCCAAGTATGATGAGATTTGCAAAGAAATCAACATCATGGATTTTGATTGGCACATTTTTACAAAATTTTCTGGCTTTGGTGGTTGATCCGGGGATTTGAACTATCATAACATGCTTCAAACTGAGGGGTTGAATTTTACTTGTTGATGCAAAATCTTCGGTGACAAAGGAATGCGATGCTCTGAATCAAACAACACTCTAGCGGGGGTGTGGTTGACGAAAAAATACCCAGTACCACATCTGGGGATACCTGTGCTTCTTCGTATTTAAGGTGGTAGAGGCGACCGTTGAGGTTGTTGGTATTGTTGAGGCGAACTTCTTGCCGGTGGAGACACGGCGTTGCTGCTGGCGAGGAGCAGCGGTGTTGCCGGCGAGCTTGGCAAGACGCTTGGGACACTCGTTGGAGTAGTGCCCCACTACACCACACTCATAACAAGTGATAGTGCTCTTGTCCTGCTTGTTCGCAACGGGAATGGCATTGCTCCCGGTTCTGGGGTTGGGGTTGGTGTTGGTGTTGTTGGTGTTCGGGGCTCGAGGTGGAGCGCGGTTGTAGTTGTTGTGGTTGTTGTTGGGGTTGTAGCCTCCTGGCTTGGAGTTTCCTCCACTTCGGTTCTGATAACCGGGGCGAGAGTTCTGCATCGGGGGTTTGTTATGTCTCGGATTGAAACCTCCGCTTGAGCTAGGGCGAAACTTTTGGGGATGGCTTGATCCACTCTGATTTGCCATGCGGCGCTTGCGGTTCTCATTGGCTTGGTTCAACTTGCCCTCCATCTGGATGGCGGAGTCAACAAGGGCTTCGAGGTCGGCGAAGGGGATGTTGACGAGGACAGTCTGCATCTCATCATGCAGCCCGTTCAGGAATCTCTCCTTCCTCTTTTCAACGGTGTCTGTCTCATCAGGGGCATACCTTGACAAGGTGAGAAACTTGTCGCGGTACTCAACCACCGTCATGCGACCTTGTTTCAGTTCACGGAACTCATCCCTCATCTTTTTGATAAGACCCGGGGGTACATGGTACTTGCTGAACTTGAGTTTGAAATCCTCCCAAGTCATGAATTGACCTCCGTTCATGGCACGGGTACTTGTCCACCAAGCGCGAGCTGGTCCAGCGAGGTAGTGAGTGGCGAACAACACCTTCTCGTTGGCTTCCACTCCAGCTACTTCCAGATTGTTCTCCATAGTCTGGAGCCAATCGTCGGCGTCGAGGGGCTCCTCGGTCTTGCTAAACACCGGAGGGTTGGTGTTCTGGAAGTTCTTGAGCTTGGATCCGGGGTGGTCATGATTTCCATGGCCTTGGGCGATGTTCTGCAAGGCGATGATGTTGGCTTGGCGCTCGGCTCTCTCGGTTTCCCGGTCTGCAAGCAGGGTTTGCAGAAGCTGCATCATCGCGTCGTTGGTGCGATTCGGAGGGGCCATCTGAAGGTATAGAAGATCATGAGATAAGAGGGAACATTCTATGGTTCATTTAAGTTTGAAAAACATTTGAAAACTTGTAATCTTTTCATGACAAACATAACATTCATTCATTCATGCAACACATAGTACAAACTACACACATACTCCAATGGTTTTAAGAACCATTCGCATGCTACGATACAAAGGACGGGATACAACTCACACCTACTATAAGTGAAACTAGTGCAACTACTCCTCATCGTCGATATCAATCGGGACGTAGTCATCCTGTCCGGCCTCCAGGAACTCGTAGTCCTCCTCCTCGGTGTTCTCGTCCTCCTCAAAGTCATCGTCATCGCTCAGAAAGGCGTCTCCTCCCTGAATATCGATGCCTTCATCGTCCTCCTCCATGTGACGAATCTGATCCTCCTGGGCCGTGACAGTGGCCTCAAGTGACGCGATCCGGTCGCGAAGG
The DNA here is from genome assembly GCF_019359855.2 of Lolium perenne. NCBI lineage: Eukaryota > Viridiplantae > Streptophyta > Magnoliopsida > Poales > Poaceae > Lolium > Lolium perenne. Next base: position 198,767,335 of record NC_067245.2, read on the forward strand.
CGGCGAATCGTAGCGTCCTTCTTGGCACGCTGCTGGCGAAGGTTCCTGCGGTCGTTGTTGAGTAGCTTGATCGCCTCACCCTGCTCGATGATGTGAGCATGGGTCTGGTTCGCGTAAGCGCGAGAGGCATCGAGGTCTCTCTGAGTCTGGTAGAGCATGAAGTCCAAGTGATCCACATGGTGCCTCAACTGGGGGTGGAGTGGCACATCCATGGGTCTTCCGTCAGAGTTACGCCGTGCGAGATGCGCAAAGCGTTCCTCACGAAGGGCTTCGGTATTCTGTCCGCACAGACGAGCAAGTGCTTCCTGAAGAGCACGTGCAAGCCCGTCGAGCCAGTTGCTTTCCCTGAAAGAGAAAAGGATCCTCTCCGAGGTGGGAGGCTCCAGCTTGCCTCTCAAGTCTGCAGTGATGATCCACTGCAGTTCCCCTCCCGGCTGGTCGTCCACCTGAATCCCGTGAAACTCGGGGTGTGGGCGGCCAAGGTGATCCGACAGGGAGTCGAGGTCATGCTCGAAGATCAAGCTTCCTCCGTTTCCAAGCTGATAAAACTTGGTGTTGAGGGGTTCATTCGGCTCCATCTGAAAGAGAATTGGATGAGTAAGTTCGAGAGTGCAAAGTGTGGCAAGGTTTTAAGTTGATTTAAATAAGATAGAACATGATCAAATTTTGGCAAAGTCTTCAAAGACAAGAGTGTAGTAAATTTTCGCAAATAAGTCCTTTCATTTGATTTCAAAGTTAAATTTTTCAGAACGCCCATTCTAACTAAGGTCTTCTAAGGTCAAACAATGGCTCTGATACCAACTTGTCAACACCCGGATTTTTAAGTCCGAATGCCTATTATGTCATACATCGCAATCCCAGGAATATTGTTGTTGCGAGGCATAATAGTTAAGTATCACAGTCATCATTCATTACAAACCATATGTCTTACAAATTTGGAATCACATGATCCATATTACACAAATAGTTGATCTATTGATCAGCGGACAACACAAGTTCATAGTTCAACATAGCGGAAGCGTAAGATACAAGGACTCTCTAGTCCACAGGCCAACGCTTGACGTCGAAAGGCGCTTAGTTGTCGTAGGCATCCTGCTGGTCATCTCCTTGTTCATCTTCATACTCTGGCCATTTGAATAGCCAGGGACAAAGCCGTGAGTACGTTGAGTACTCGCAAACTAATACTAATGTAAGTGCTAGACATTCTAGTAGGGTTTGCTAAGCTCTAGTTTATTTGCATAAAGCTAGTTTTAGTTCACAAAGCTTTGAGAAAAAAAACCTACTCAAGTGCTAACTAACCCAAGTGGGAACATTAGTGTCATTCCCACCATTCAAGTGGTGATTTCAATTCAATTCACCACAAGTCAATTCACCATCACCTTTCAACATCATTTTCAAAGATATGACATCGGAAACTGTATGGCCTTTCCAACCGTCCGTAACCGTGGACGCGGCTATTCGAATAGGTTTACACTCTGCAGAGGTTGCACACTTGTGCCACAACATTTGATTTCATCCGTCGGGATTTCCCCGAATAATCGTAACACAGTACGCGGATCATCAACCATAACCTTTCACTTACAAATCCTAGTATGAGCACCTCTCCCCATGAGCTTGGCCTCCCAGTGAAGACCAACTGTCAACCTGGGAACTGCACAGGGCTTGGGCCGGACATTCACCTCATTTCGCATCATATCGTATCGTTTCTTTTGTGGTAGAGGCAGCTTTCGGCATAACCCCGATGACGCTTGTTTAGAGGGAACCCATACTAAGACGCATAAACTTCCAGTTAAGCCCTACCCATAATCAGGTATTGTGGGGGTACTTGAAAATTGGAAAGGTATCGCATTCAAACCAACATCATGTTTTATCCAAAAATCACCATCTTCTCTTGGTCATATTCACCTTCAAAAATCATTCAATGGAATGCATCTTCATTCCAAGGTTTCAAAATCCTTTCAAAATCACAAAGTTCCCATCTAGAGTAGTCAAGTTTAGTTCATTAGCACTAGCTCTAATTCATGAGGGGTGCTACCTTGCTTTTCTTGGAAAGACTAACTCACTACTCTAATATCCAACTTGTACTTTGACCAAAGTTAACTATAAAAGTAAATCATTTGGAAAACAAGTAAAAACTTGGGATGGGTTCATATAAGAAAAGGTAAGACATGGTGCCTTGCCCCAAGGGGCTTTGCACTTGGCAAGAATAAAAGCTTGCATAGTGAATTAGCTTGCCTTGGTAGTTCTCAAACTGTTCCTCTTCCTCCTCCTGGTAGCAACCTTCTTCTTCGGCGTACTCTCCGGTGCTACCGTCTAAATTTGAATATGAGTATAATTACTCACTAATTCCAGGGCTATTCCACACATCACAAATAAACACACAAACTACTCTATGCACACACATAAATAAACTAGGGTGCATGGGTTGTGGGATTAAAATAGGATTTGTATTCTAAATGTAAATGATAGTTTCCATAGGGTTCTTGAGAAATAATTTCCTCTCATTGAAATCTTCTTAAGATTTAATTTCTCCACAATCATGGATGAACTCATCTTGACCTAGATCAAATGTTCATCATCATCATCATTTGGGAGAATGATTTAAATGAGGTGGAACACCTCATACCATTTAAATAACACTACACTTGATTTAAATCTCAAGAATTTCATATAAGAGAGTTTGGAACCAGGGGTCCAAACATCCCATGAATTCATGTGAGACAAGTTTAAATGAAGTGTAAGACTTCACCCAATTTAACTTTAATAGTTTTGGATAATATCAACTAGTTAAACTAGTCAAAATATCCATTCATTAAACCATGGCATGATCATGCAAAGTGACCACACCATTTTATTGCATAAACAATTAGTGTAAGTCAAAAGTGAGCTATTAGAGTTGGAATTAACTTAATATCTATTTTGGTTGATTTTTAAGAATTATTTGAATAGGGAAAAGTCCCTGGCTTGTTATTTTTGTCACATTAATTCTACAAAGAATTTGACCAAGAGGCCAGTGGCATTGGATAGAGAATTTCAGTGGCTTTCCAACAATATCAAATTCACTAGATTTGGTTTAGCCAATTGGAAACTACTTAATTTCAAAGTTTGGGCAGTATTGAAAATGTTTGGAAAATGTTTAAAACGATTTTGAATTAAACCGGCCGGCGGGAAAACGAAGCTGGGCCGATTTGAAATAAAACGGCCCACCTCAGCCCACCACGCGTACATTGCCCGCGTGGGCTGCCTGACAGGGGGGTCCCGCATGTCAGCGGCGTTTAAAACCCGAAACGGTATGGAGGGGTATGGTGCGTTGGATTAGAATCAGATCGGACGGCACATGGCCATCGTCATCTCCGGCGAGATGCCGAGGTTCTGGCGGCGAGCCTAGGGGGTGGGAGAGCTAACCAGGGCTCCCGCGGTGGCTGGCAGTGTGCGCGGGGTAGATGTGGACGACGGCGAAGCAGCTGGTACCGGCGGCTCCTCCTGGAACAGCTCCAATCGACGGCGGCGACCTCCGGGTACGGGCGGCTCCGATCTTCAAATTGGAGCAGCTCCGGCGACGATCGAGTGGGTGGAGTGGTTGTGGCGAAGCAGTGAGAGGTGGGGAGTGAGGTGGTGTGCTCGGTCAGGTCCAGGGAACGCTCTATTTATAGGGTTGAGCAAGGGTCGCGGGGCAGGGTGGTGGTCGACATGCTCGCGGCGTCTCCGGCGAGCGGTTGGGCTAGGCGAGGGTGCGGTCGGGTTCTCCTCGTCCAGGCGAAGCTAGGGGTGGTGTTGGCTTGGTCGGGTGGCGTCAGAATAGTTCGCGTTGCTTCCATGTCGTGCGGCGGCAGTGGCGGGATCTTCTTCCCCGTCTACGGCGACGGCGGTCCAGGGTCTGGTTGGGGCCATGTCTGGCGGTGTCGTGGTGGTGTGGTGATGCTCAACGGCTAGTCAGCGGGGCCAGGGCGAACGTGAGATGGTGGCGCGGCGCGTGGCCAGTACGTGTCCGCGGCGTGCTCACGCGCGACGCGAGCGGCGTCCAGGGCGGGTTTGGGCGCGCGTCGTCCGGCCAATGTCGTCGTCGAGCGCGACCATGGCGGTGCTAGGGCGGCGTAGGAGAGGCGGTGGCATGCTGTGGCGCAGGGGCCAGGGTTGGGGAAGCAAGGGAGAGAGGGGGAGGTGGTCGGCTCGGCGACATGGCCGGCATGGCCATGTCCTAGCTTCTCTCCTCCTCTCCTTAGCTCAACTATGTGGCCTTGATGGTTTAAGGGGACCAGGGAACAATGTAGTATAGCCTTGGTTTGAATTAGGTGAGGTATATCACTATTTGCAATAGTTGCAAATAGTGCCCAATTTTGGAAATTCACAAAAATGTCCAAATTGGAAATAATTCAAATGGTGAATGTTTTTGAAAAGTGAAAGTTGAGATAAGTTGTATTTGACCAGAGATGAGTTGAGGTGGTGGTGGAAAAATTGGATTTCAAAAATGGCCCAAAATGGCTAAGTGAAGATTGTTGACAATGTTAAAAAGTCAAGACTTTGGATGAGCATAGCTAGTGATCAAAGATGAATTTGGCAGGGTGGTCTTCATCAAAGTTGTTCACCTTGATGTTGACTTTGAAATGGTGCAAAGAGTTAGCAAGAATTGGTTTGGGAAAAATGAATTGCAGGGGCTCAAAGTGGTGATCAGACTAAAATTGGCAGATTTGGTCATCATCACATGTGAGTGGGAAAAGTGTTGGAAATTCATTTGAATGGTGAACCCTTGATTCCAAAAGTTGTAATAAGTGTTTCACAACATTATTCAACTAATGGTTAAGACCAAATAGGTCTAGGGTCAAAATTTATAAAAATGCCATAGGGCATATGTGAGGGTTTTTAGGGTTTTTCAATTATGGGAATTTCTTCCACTTTTTGATTTATTTGGTTGGTGATCTTCACATGATCACTCTAGGGTTTTAGAGCATATCAATAACAAGTAATAACAATCATCATGGCATATCACTCAAATGCACAAGTCCTATGCATGGTACTATATGCAAAAGAAAAGTTTTTGTTGGTTTGAAATTTTGTATTTCTGGAATCTTCTAACTTTCTTTTTTATTGAAATTTGGGGTGTTACAGCATCCCAACTACAGCCCGATTTGGGACAACTTCTTCATCAATCGGCGTGAGAGTGCGCTTGCCAGGCACGAGGAGGACGGCCCACCTCGTTCGAACTTCAACGAGGCCGACCGTCGGCTGTGTTGGCGCGGTCGGACTCTCCAGAGCGTCATGGCCTACCGTGGCCCCCGCCAGCACTACCCTCAGTCCCAGCCCACGTTGAAAGTGCATGGAGCCCCCATGTGTGGTTTTGGTAATTAATGACAATCCCTATGGACTAATGTTTGCATTGAGTTATATTTGTAGGTGTTGCCCATAGGCAATGCTTTAACCATATGTTGGTTTCAAGGTTGCAAGAAGAATAAATTGATGAAGGCTATCAATTGTCAAGTATGTCTTGAAGATGAAGATGAAGTGAGCCCTCAAGTTACTTCAAGACATCAACATGATGAAGAATGAAGAAATGAAGTGCAAGTTCAAGATGAGTCATCTCGAAGAGATCCTTTGCTTGAGTCTTGCCATCCAAATGAAGAAGATCAAGTCTCAAGTATGTCTTGAAGATGAAGATGAAGTGAGCCCTCAAGTTACTTCAAGACATCAACATGATGAAGAATGAAGAAATGAAGTGCAAGTTCAAGATGAGCCATCTCAAAGAGATCCTTTGCTTGAGTCTTGCCATCCATATGGTGATCATGGATATGTGAAGATGCGCCGAAGAAGAAGCTCTCCCATGGTGGATTATGGGGGAGCAATCCACTTGGTGGTCATGGATATGCGAAGATGCGTCGAAGAAGAAGCTCTCCCATGGTGGATTATGGGGGAGCAATCCTCAAGACTTCGTCAAGCAGGCACAATCAAGAAAGGCGTTCCATCTTGTTGAGGTCAAGATCGTAATCATCGAGCTCAAGTGGAATGCGCAAGTATAAGGTTTGCTCTTGATAGGGTTTCTTTCTCACCTGTCTCATAGTGTAGTTGGAGACCGGTTTATAGTTTAGTTGCCGTACTATCAAGAGGGCTCTCGAGTGAGTAACTCGATCGTAACGTTCAGAGAGAGCTCAAACCTTTCCATCCTTACATCATCTTTCTTGGTTGTTATTTGGACCTTATCCATGTGATGTTTTAGAGCTTGTGCTTGTTCTCATGACAAGCTCTAGTTCATCGAAAACGGATTTCGCATAGATCACTTGTTGCGTTTTCGAGTTTGGTTCATCATATTTTTTGGTTTTATTTGGATCTTATCCATGTGATGTTTTAGAGCTTGTGCTTATTCTCATGACAAGCTCTAGTTCATCGAGAATGGTTTTTGCATGGGCAACTTGTTGTATTTTCGAGATTGGAGGTTTTACCGGTATGTCTTTTTTAGATAGGTCAAATCTTTCATCATTTGTTTCTATCCTCCCTTGTTGGACTATGATGGTTTCCTGCATGATCTTGTAGAGCTTGTTCCTAGCTTCAAAACAAGCCCAAGATCATCAAAATCGGAGTCCGGATGCTAAAGTTATGCCCGTTTTAGTTTTGGTGTTTCTGCAGTTTTCTGGGGTGCGGATAATCCGGCCCGAATGGAAATTCTGGACAAATATCCAGCCAAATATCCGTCCCGATTCCAGGGCCAATTTTTGGGGGCGGATAATCCGGCCTGGGGGCAGATTTTCCGGCCTGGGAGGTCCCAAACGGTCATATTTCGTTGGGAGGGGGTATATAAGACCCCCTTCTTCCTCCTTGGGCTGGTTGGTTCACTCTCTCTCTCCCCTTCATTGTTGTCCTTCAAAGCTTGCCCTAGTTCTTGATTCCTCCCATGATTCTTGCGTATTCTTGAGGGAAAAGACAGAGGAGATCTAGATCTACATCTTCACCAATCAAATCCCTCTCTTTGTGAGGGGAACCCACTAGATCTTGATCTTGGAGGATTTTGTGTTCTCCTCTTTGTTCTTCCTCTCTTATTCCCCAATAGCTTTTGTAGCTTTGTTGGAATTTGAGAGAGAAGGACTTGAGCATCTTTGTGGTGTTCTTGCCATTGCATTATTTGGTGCATCGGTTTGAGTTCTCCACGGTGATTCGTGGAAGTGATAGCCATCGTGCTTGAAGTTATATATCTTACTATCACACAAGTTACTTGTATTGCTTAGCATAAGTTGTTGGTGCACATAGGTGAACCATAGTATATAGGCTTTGGGCTTGACAAAGTAAACGCTAGTTTTATTCCGCATTTGTTAATCCCATCTCGTAAAAGTTTTAAATCTCCTATTCACCCCCCCTCTAGGCGACATCCGTGTCCTTTCAATTGGTATCAGAGCAAGGTCTCCCATTCTTAGGCTTCACCGCCTTGAGAGTAAAGATGTCGGCTAGAGGATTAGTGCATGATAACACTCTTATATTAGATGGCACAAATTATGATGTTTGGAAAATTTGCATGCTTAGTCATTTTCGGGACATTGACCCTCATATGGAGAAAATTGTAGATATAGGTTTTTCTCCTCCTATGGATTCACAAAATCTATCTTTAGAGGATGAGAAAAATTTATATCTCAATTCTCAATCTTCTAATGTTCTTATGAATGCTTTTAGAGATGTAGGTCTTTTTCCATACTTGCCTTTTTGGAGCGCTCATGAGTTATGGACAAAGATTCAAGATAAATATGATGTGTCCAATATTATTGAGGATGATTGTATTGCTTCCACTTCCGGCCGTGATGAGTTCTCATCTTCATCCACTTCACCAATGTGTGGCAAGACACAAAGTAATGGTATGGTGAGTGGTGATGGAAATTGCAACGTTGGTATTGAGCTTACTATTGATGATCCTTCATCTATATCTCATTGCAATGGTTCATCTTTGGACTTAAACACATCTAGCACTAAAAATGATTTACATGCTTGTGTTGATAGTCCTTGCATATCATGTGTAAGTTGCTTGAATAAATCCAGTGATGATATGCTTGCTCTGTCTTGTGGCCATGATAAAAATGATTCTATTTCCTCTGGTGTGACTAACATTGTAGAGGAAACCAAAGATTCTATTGGTCAAGACAAGATCTTGAAAGGAGCCTCAAGTAACTCCTCATCTTTATCTCACGGTTCTCATATGTGCCTTATGGCCAAGGGTTCCACGGCATCTACTACCATGGAACCTCATACTTCTCGTGGTGATAAGGATGAGGATGAATATGAAGAAGAGGATTGGGTTATCTCTCTACGCGATAAGGGTAAGAGTGTTTTCAAGTTTATTTGCAAAGATAAAATTGCTTGCTCTCACTTCTTTGAAATCTTGACTACCGCTATTGAGAGCCAAAAACTTATTTGGATGCATGAGAACACCATTGATAAAAAGGGTGCTCTTGAATGTGAGTATGCCAATGATGTGGCATCCCTAAAGGATGAACTTGAAGAAGAACAAACCACCAAGGAAGCTCTTGAGGAGACCTTTTCTCTAGAATTGTCTAGAGAAAAGGAAAACCATGATAGAGCTCTTGAGATGGCAAATGAACTAAAGATAAAAAATGATAAGCTTGTGTTTGTTAATGCTAAACTCCTTGAGGATTTTAAGCAACTCAAAAAGGGCTCAAGGGTCATTGAGAGTGCACTCACTAAACTTACCGAATCGCATGAGAAACTTAAAGATTCGTATCTAAAAGAGCATGCAAACTTGCCTTCTCCTATTGCTATTAATAATGATGCTTGTGCTACTAACTCTACTTCTTGTGAAGCATCTATCTTGAAGGAGAATGTTGAGCTAAGGGCTCAACTTGATTTGCTAACTAGCAATTATGGGAAATTGGAAGAAAATCATGGAAAGCTTTCGATCTTCTAGCCTCTCATGATAAGCTAAAGTTTGATCATAAGGCTATCATATCTAAGGCAACACCTTGTGAGCCTCATGTGGGTACTAGCACTACTACTCAAAATGTTATATTGCCATGTGCTAGTCCTAGTAATTCACCCACTCATAATATTGCTAAATCTTGTGATGAATTATCTTCCTTGCCTTCTTGCTCTAACAATGAAGGTTCTGTTTCCTCTAGTACTTATGTTGTTACTAACCATGTAGAGGAAATCAAAGAGCTCAAGGCCCAATTCACTTCTTTGAAGAATGACTTGGTAAAAAGTCATGAAGGGAAATGCAAACTTGACACGATGTTGAGTGTGCAACAATCCCCCAATGACAAGAGTGGACTTGGATTCAAATCCAACAACAAGAACAAGTCCACGAACAACAATAAGAAGAAGGGCCAAGTACAAGTCAAAGACCACGCCAAGATTGTTTGCTTCAAGTGCAAAATTGAAGGGCATCATGTTAGATCTTGCCCTTTGAAGAAGAAGCAAAAAGGGAAGCGGCCTCAAGCTCAAACTAATATTCAACCTCAAGTTGAAGAAATGCCACTTCCCAATAAGAATCAAGCCGATGCTCCCATTGTGGAGAAATCTAGTGAGAAGAAGGAGAAGAAAAGAACTTGCTACATATGCCGTGGGAAGGGCCACATCTCCTCCTTTTGCACTATTGGTACCTCATCCAACTCTATCACCATTGATGATGTTTATTCTCTTCGTAAGGATGAGGGTGGCAATGTGTTTGCCAAATTTGTTGGTGCTCAAAGTGGTGTCAAGAAAAGAACCATTTTGGTTGCCAAGCCTATTGTGACTAACCTCTTAGGACCCAACTTAGTTGGGGACCAACAATCCAAAACTTGATCAATAGGTGCTTGTTGGAGGGCATTGGAGACTTGACTACATCATGAAGAATTAAGGGATGTTCATCATTTATATTATATCAAGCCAAGTCTTTTGATTATCTTGCTACTATCATATATCCAATGTTCCTCCTTGCGGTAACATGCTCTCAACTCATTTATATTAAAAGTTACTCGTCCCTTTGCATGTGTTAGTTTTGTTCCTAACATGTGTTTGTATATGTTGTGCTTCCTAATTGTTTTGCTTAAGAAATCAAGTCTATGCATGTTAGGTTGCACACCATGTATTTGTGTTTGTGTTGGAGCCTCTTTGCATCTTGTTGTATCTTATATGGCTCTTATGAGCGATTAATGGACAATCCCATTTTGGGGGAGTGATATATTCCTTTGGGAATTTCATGATCCTAAACAATGTGTGTACATGAGGAATATCACTTAGAATTGATATTGCGAGATTATCTAGTCGCTATGTGGTATGTCATTTTCATGAGAAATTCAAATTCTAATGTCATTAATATCTCTACTTGGATCTTATTTGCCTCCTGTGAAATTAAATTCCTTATCACATTATGGGGGAGTAATAAGCTTTGTGCATATTACAAGCCTAGAAAATGTGAACATTTGAGGTTGTGTCACATAGAATTGATACCGTAAATTATCTCTCTCCTATATGGCATGTTTGCTCAAACAAGCTCCAATTTGCTTAAATGGCTTCATTGCTAATAACTTTGTGGATCTTATTTGTGAAAGTTCTTCTTGGCATTGTTTTTCACAACGTGTCCCTCAATACTTTTTTGGAAAACCATGTGCTTCAAGTCATACTATTAATTGCTTTGCATGTTGGTATGAATACTAGTAATTGCTTTGCATGTTGGTATGAATACTAGTAATTGCTTTGCATGTTGGTATGACTAATTGAAGCAATCAAGAAACTATCTTTGCATGATGGTTAACTCTTATCTTTTACCATATGCTTTATTCATTGTAAATATGATCTTATGTATACTTACAAACTACCACCGGGAAATATTTCCTAATACCTCTCGTCCTAGGACAATTGGTAATCTTTACGAGGTAGATTTTTATTTATCATATTTACATTGGCTCTTGTGTTCGAATTGCCTTATTTATTGCCATGAATTTGTTTTGCTTTGACTCCCATGTGTCTTCCTTGCATCTTATGGATCTAATTTGACTATTCAAACTCTCTTAGCATTTTAGTAGATATAGGCAGCGTGATGATCCTAGTTTTGTGCATTTTGTATTCATATGAAAAATCCTAGATAATGCACTAATCTTGGGGGATATCTTATATATTTGTTAGAATGCTTAACATCTCTTGATCATTATCAAAAATTTGGTTTTGGGAGATATAAAATTTTCTTTTTGGTACTTTGTGCCATCATAAGAAGTTTCGAGGGTTTGGTTTATTTGTTGGAACCTTGCTCTCTTGGGATTTGGTTATCTCATTCCTTTGTGCTTAGGCTTAATTAGCTTCTTATAATGAGATAAGTCTTTGGAGTCAATCTTGTGTTGATTTGAATCTTTGATATAATTTGGGCAACCATTGTCTCTTGATTTATTTTGTGTTTTGTCCAAATTGTATCTTCCTTTGGTTCTTGAAAGTATTGTGCATGCATATTTGATATATGTATATCTTATGGAATGTGTCACTTTCTTTGATCCAATATATAGGGTAAAATCCATCAAATCCTAATTTGGCTAAGATGTGCATGAAATTCAATTTCATATCTATATGCACATAGAATTGTGGAGTTTGTCCTATATGTTGTAGTGTGTCTAACTACTTCGGACCCAATTAGTTTGGGGACCAATTTTTACTTACCTTTATGTTAGGTACAATGGATATGCATTGGATGCTTGTCTCACTCTTGGAAAGAAGTGGTGACTCAATGGTAACTTGAGGCAAGCTAGGATGGTCAACAAACACATATCTACTACATCCACACCAATGCTATCTTGGTAACAAGTATCTTCTCATGCATACTTTTCTTGTATCCAACCTTATGGTTGCATCTTGGAATGAATCTCTTGATTTGCAAATATTGTGCTTCCTGAAAAAGTCTTAATGAAACCTCTTTATTGTGAATGTGAGTAATTTGAGATGAGTGCATTTGTTGGGAAATATATTAAATCATGCTCATGATTCATCCATCCCAACTATGCCTATCTAGCAATTTTATTGCATATCAATTCCTCAAGGCTCACACGTGTGCAATATAGATGAAAGTGCATATTTTGTTATTTCTTTCGGTATCCTCGTTTGTGATACATGTTGCCTTTCTCAAATGCATCCCAACTATATTCTATCCCTTGTTGATATTTGTGATGTATTTTAGATGTTTGTCGTTGAAGTTCATGAATGTACAATAAGATAAAATTGAGCCTTTGGCCATGCTATTAAACAAAAATTCTTATTGGTATATTGCATGACTTCGTCTTGGATATCATGCTATATGTCTTGTGTGTCTATTTTGTGTGTGCATGTTTCTTTGTGGATAAATATCTTAGTGATATTGTCCACTTAGATAAACTTATACACATAAGAGATGATACATCTCCATTTGATATCTTATTTATTTGTTGCGTCTTGATTGGTCATGCTAAGCAATATAATTCATTGAATACTATGATGATGCTTTTTTCTCATCCTTTTAATAGTTCTATAATATGCTTTGCCATGCCTTTCACATATCCTCTTGGTTGAGCCTTTTATTATGGTGCCTCTTACTTGTTGCTCAACCATTTTGTTTATTGCAAGTGTTAAGCTTAATTCTCTATCTATGATCTATTGCAAATGTTTGTGTTTTAAATGGTAATGAGGGAGTGAGGATTCCATGTTATGCATATTGTATTCAGATGCAACATTTTAATTTATGCATGTACCTTGGGGAGCTTTCTCATTTTATTTAAGGCACTGTTTTGTGGTGATCATTAGAGTTTGATTCTCTTGGTATCTTTTGTTTTTGAATGATATTATGGGAGTGATGATTCCATGTTTGTGCACTTTATACTCCAATGCAAATTGTCTAGTTTTGTGCACAAACCTTGGGGATCTTCCTCATATTATTTAGAGCAATCTTCTTGATCTTATCATAATATTTATCTATCTTTTGGTATCTTCTTTGTGGTTCATTTGGTTGCTTGCTTCATTTGTTGAAGCTTCTTGACTTCGTTATCTTTTTGCGATCTTTGATCCTATCTATAGTGTGATTCCTTCCAAATATTCGTCATTGGATACGTGCATTTGATTCCACTCAAATTATGAGAAATGCACACGCTATGGAGGAACTCTCACTATATTGGCCTTCTAAATTTTTCACCCATTTCGGCAATTGGTGCCAATGGGGGAGAAGTTTGGAGGGTTTAAGGGAATTTGGTTATGGTAATTAATGACAATCCCTATGGACTAATGTTTGCATTGAGTTATATTTGTAGGTGTTGTCCATAGGCAATGCTTGAACCATATGTTGGCTTCAAGGTTGAAAGAAGAATAAATTGATGAAGGATATCAATTGTCAAGTATGTCTTGAAGATGAAGATGAAGTGAGCCCTCAAGTAACTTCTAGACATCAACATGATGAAGAATGAAGAAATAAAGTGCAAGTTCAAGATGAGCCATCTCGAAGAGATCCTTTGCTTGAGTCTTGCCATCCAAATGAAGAAGATCAAGTCTCAAGTATGTCTTGAAGATGGAGATGAAGTGAGCCCTCAAGTTACTTCAAGACATCAACATGATGAAGAATGAAGAAATGAAGTGCAAGTTCAAGATGAGCCATCTCGAAGAGATCCTTTGCTTGAGTCTTGCCATCCATATGGTTATCATTGATATGTGAAGATGCGCCGAAGAAGAAGCTCTCCCATGGTGGATTATGGGGGAGCAATCCACATGGTCATGGATATGCGAAGATGCGCCGAAGAAGAAGCTCTCCCATGGTGGATTATGGGGGAGCGATCCTCAAGACTTCGTCAAGCAGGCACAATCAAGAAAGGTGTTCCATCTTGTTGAGGTCAAGATCGTCATCATCGAGCTCAAGTGGAATGCGCAAGTATAAGGTTTGCTCTTGATAGGGTTTTTTTCTCACCAGTCTCATAGTGTAGTTGGAGACCGGTTTATAGTTTAGTTGCCGTACTATCAAGAGGGCTCTCGAGTGAGTAACTCGATCGTATCGTTCGGAGAGAGATCAAACCTTTGCATCCTTGCATCATCTTTCTTGGTTGTTATTTGGACCTTATCCGTGTGATGTTTTAGAGCTTGTGCTTATTCTCATGACAAGCTCTAGTTCATCGAAAATGAATTTCACATAGATCACTTGTTGCGTTTTCGAGTTTGGTTCATCATCTTTCTTGGTTTTATTTGGATCTTATCCATTTGATGTTTTAGAGCTTGTGCTTATTCTCATGACAAGCTCTAGTTCATCGAGAATGGTTTTTGCATGGGCAACTTGTTGCATTTTCGAGATTGGAGGTTTTATCGGTATGTCTTTTTTAGATAGGTCAAACCTTTCATCATTTGTTTCTATCCTCCATTGTTGCACTATGATGGTTTCCTGCATGATCTTGTAGAGCTTGTTCCTAGCTTCAAAACAAGCCCAAGATCATCAAAATCGGAGTCCGGATGCTAAAGTTATGTCCGTTTTAGTTTTGGTGTTTCTGCAGTTTTTTTTTGGGGGGGGGGGGGGGGGCGGATAATCCGGCCCAATGGAAATTCTGGACAAATATCCGGCCCGAGTCCAGGGGCAATTTTCGGGGGCGGATAATCCGGCCCGGGGGCGGATTTTCCGGCCCGGGAGGTCCCAAACGGTCATATTTCGTTGGGAGGGGGTATATAAGACCCCCTTCTTCCTCCTTGGGCTGGTTGGTTCACTCTCTCTCTCCCCTCCATTGTTGTCCTTCAAAGCTTGCCCTAGTTCTTGATTCCTCCCATGATTCTTGCATATTCTTGAGGGAAAAGAGAGAGGAGATCTAGATCTACATCTTCACCAATCAAATCCCTCTCTTTGTGAGGGGAACCCACCAGATCTTGATCTTGGAGGAATTTGTGTTCTCCTCTTTGTTCTTCCTCTCTTATTCCCCCAATAGCTTTTGTAGCTTTGTTGGAATTTGAGAGAGAAGGACTTGAGCATCTTTGTGGTGTTCTTGCCATTGCATTATTTGGTGCATCGGTTTGAGTTCTCCACGGTGATTCGTGGAAGTGAAAGCAAGAAGGTGGTTTCTCTTGGGTCTTTGGACCCTAGACGGCTTAGTGGCCTTTGTGGCATCTTTGTGGTGTTCTTAGGGACTTCAATTAAGTTGTGGAGAATCTTCAAGGGCAAGGCCTTTGTGGCATCTTTGTGGTGTTCTTGGGGACTCCAATTAAGTTGTGGAGATTTTTCAAGGGCAAGGCCTTTGTGGCAATTTGTTGGGAGCCTCCAATTAAGTTGTGGAGATAGCCCCAAGCTTTGTGCGGGTTCGGTAACCTCCCTAAGGTTACATAGTGGTTCGAGGACATCCCTTTTGGTGGGAATTCTCGAGGAGAATACGGTGGCCCTCGTGCATTTGGAGTGACTTGTCCTCCACACCGCTCCAACGGAGAGTAGCACTTGCAAAAGTGTGAACTTCGGGATACATCGTTGTCTCCGCGTCACTTCGGTTATTCCTATACCCGAACTCTTTACTTATGCACTTTACTTTGTGATAGCCATCGTGCTTGAAGTTATATATCTTACTATCACACAAGTTACTTGTATTGCTTAGCATAAGTTGTTGGTGCACATAGGTGAACCATAGTATATAGGCTTTGGGCTTGACAAAGTAAACGCTAGTTTTATTCCGCATTTGTTAAGCTCATCTCGTAAAACTTTTAAATCGCCTATTCACCCCCTCTAGGCAACATCCGTGTCCTTTCACACGCGTGCTCACCCGCCAGACTACCGCGACCCCAATGCCAACGACGACGACGACGACTACAGTGGCGATGTTTATAGGGCCAGGCACGACTATGACTGAATGACTCCAACATTTGAATCTGGCCATGTGTATCTTAATTTCAGTTGAGCTATGTACTTTAATTCGAGTTCAATCGTAATAATTTTTTATTCCCGGCCATTATTTCCCGCCCTTTCCTCCCGCGCAGCTTCGTGGCGGAAAACTTTCCCGCGCGGACGGCGTCGTTGCGGGAGTAAAGAAAAGAAACAGAAAAAATAAAAAAATAAAAAAAAGAAACATAAAAGAAAAAGAAAAATAAAGAAAGAAAGAAATAAAAAAGAAATAGAGAACAAAAGAAATAGAAAAGAAACAGAAAAGAAAAAAGAAAAAGAAACAGAAAAGAAAAGAAATAGAAAAACAAACAGAAAATAAATAGAAATAGAAATAGAAAAGAAATAGAACAGAAAAAGAAAAGAAACAGAAAAGAAAAAGAAAAAAGAAACAGAAAAGAAACAGGAAAGAAATAGAAGAGAAATAGAATACGAAAAGAAATAGAAAAAGAAATAAAATAGAAAATAGAAAAAAGAAATAGAAAAGAAAAGAAACGGAAAAGAAAAGAAAAATAAAAATAAAAGAAATAGAAATAGAAAATAAAAAGAAACAGAAAATAAAAAAGAAAAAGAAAAGAAACATCAAAAGAAAAAGAAAAAGGAAAAAATACCTTTGGTTCCACCAACCGGTACCAAAGGTGTTCGTCCTCGTTTTCCTTGGCCGCGCGCGACAAATCGAACAGAAACCCACACAGCTGCCAGCACAGAACAACGCCGGCACCCACGCCGTAGCCGTGCGCCGTCACCGTCGCCCCCGCCGTCGCCCACGCCGTCACCTTCGCCGTCGCCCGCCGCTCGATCCGGCCCCTCTCCGCACCGGCAACCCAAGGTGAGCACACCCGCCCCTTCTCCCCTCATCCTCCGGCGCCGTCGCACGACCTAGCCCCTAGCTGCACCACCATCGCGCTCCACGCCGCGCGTGCCCCACCACGAGACCAGGCCGGCCAGGGCTCTGCAGGCCACCGCTCCGGCCTGCTCCCCTCCGTGCGCGGGACCTCGTCCCTAGCATGTTCGACGAAATGCCGAAGCGACGTTCAACGCAATGCCGAGTGCTGGTGTTGTGCTGCTGCGTGCGCCACGTCCTGGAACGTTGTCATGGCGTTGCACGCGCGGCGCAAGGACTGGCGCGAGTGTATGGAGGCCGGTGTTCGACGCGATGGTGGCTGCGGGGGACGCCGCGTCGAACGAGAAGATGTTCATGAGCGTCGTCTTGCTGTTGCGTGCACCGCGTCCTGGAACATCGTCCTAGCACTGCGCGCGCGGCGCAAGGACTGGCGCGAGTGTATGGAGGTGTTCGACGCGATGGTGGCTGCGGTGTCGAGTCCGTGGCGGTGCGTATATGGAGGTGTTAGGGTCGAGAAAAAGAGAGAAGTGCGAGAGGAGGAGGAGGAACACCGAGTCCGTGGTCGTGGCGCCGCGACATCGAGAAGGAGCGTCGAGTGTTACGGTTAGGGTCGAGAAAAAGAGAGAAGAGCGAGATGAGGAGGGGGAACACCGAGTCCGTGGCCGTGGCACCGCGACATCGAGGAGGAGCGCCGAGTGTTAGGGTTAGGGTCGAGAAAAAGAGAGAAGAGCGAGAGGAGGAGGGGGACAGCCGTGTCCGTGGTTGTGGCACCGCGACATCGAGGAGGAGCGCCGAGTCCATGGAGGTGCCGAGTCCATGGTCGCGGCACCGCGACATCGAGGAGGAGCACCGAGTCCGTGGCGGTGCCGCCGCGACATAGAGTTAGGGTCGAGAAATAGAGGGAAGGGTGAGAGGAGGAGTGACGAGTGTTAGGTTTAGGGTCGAGAAAAAGAGAGAAGAGTGAGAGGAGGAGGGGGAACGCCGAGTCTGTGTTCGTGGTGCCGCGACATCGAGGAGGAGCACCGAGTCCGTGGCGGTGCCACCGCGACATAGAGTTAGGGTCGAGAAATAGAGAGAAGAGCGAGAGGAGGAGCGCCGAGTGTTAGGGTTAGGGTCGAGAAAAAGAGAGAAGAGCGAGAGGAGGAGGGTGAACACCGAGTCCGTGGTAGTGGCGCCGCGACATCGAGGAGGAGTGCCAAGTCCGTGGCGGTGCCTCCACGACATAGAGTTAGTGTTAGGGTTATTGCTTTCTTCATTTGAATTGTTATCCATCTAGCAATCTGTTATGATCATGACATGATGAATGAAATAATTTCTTTCTTAATTTTGTAGTGACATTGAGCTATGGAGGACGACACCTTCGTCTGAGATGAGGATCAAGAAGAAATGGTGCAGAAAATGATATATGAGAGTGCCCGTGGGTGGAAACCCGATGGAGATGACTATGAGTTCACACAATTTTTGAACGATGTCGGTGAGGGACTTGAGTCTGAAGAAATTATAAGAGACAACGAAGTGTCCATAACAAACTCCGCCGAGGTGTATATTTATGTATCAAGTCTATGTTCATCACTAGATGCATTCATTTATTTGTATTGCACTTATTAACGAATCATTTTTCTTTTAGCCTTCTGGATCATCGAGCAAGTCTGTTAAAACAAAACGAGGCCTGACACAACGTCTAAAGGGCGAGGGTAGGTTATCCCTCACCGCATTTAAGGATATATAGTGGTGAACCGGTGGATCTTCAAAGAGCACTGCCGCAAATTTACAAATCAAGCTGGAGTTCATGTCAGGGAAAATGTACCGATCAGCATTCAAGAGTGGCATGAGCCGAAGAACGCGGGGACTGAAGCTAGTTATGTCAATGATACTTTGAATTTTTTTTCTTTGGGACAGTCTACTGACACGCTTCAGCCTACCGGAAGACATGACGGAAGGCCAGAAGAAAGTCAAGGATTGGACTCCCAAGAAGATGGCCACACAATTCTAGACCTGGAAGAAAAATTTATGGGACAGATATAAGCATGAAGATCTAATATTCGATGAAAGTCTAGTGAAGATAAAAGATCACTAGCCCGCATTTAAGAGGTATAAACAATCATCTATTGTTGTGTCCCGATCGGTCACAAATACAAAAAATGCTTCAAAGAAGAAACATTTCCATCATTTGGGGTCAGGTGGCTACAAGACTGCCATTCCGAAGTGGATAGCGTTTGAAAATGAACTGATGGAGGCAGGAATCACTCCACAGACATGGGACTGGCCCGACCGGTCCAAGTTCGGGTTGTTCGCGCATGGGGCAGGGTTGGACCCAAAGACAGGGCAGATCGTTGCGAAAAGAAAATGGAAGGAAGAAATTGAAGCAATCACGAAGCAGCTTGTAGATGCAATTGAAAAGGTCAGAAAGGAAAAGTACATTCCTGATAGAGAGAATGACGAGCTGACACTCGCTTTGGGGAATCCTCAACACGTTGGATGGGTTCGAGCTCGCCCAGGTCTCACCGTGAAGGAAGAGTGGCCGTAGTACGCTGACACTTATAGAAGCCGTTCGCGAAAGAAAAAGAAGGAGTCAGACAGGTTAACAGAATTGTTAAATAGGGTGGAGGCGCTTGAGAAAAATCTGAGGGCACCTGATTAGTCGATGTTTCTACAGGATCCTCAAGGCGATGACGCCCCATCTCAGCGAAGAAGCAGTGTGGGTTCCACGCATCTTCACGGATGTGGAGGAAGCTACCCCATGGATCATGTCACAGAGAAGACAGATTGCGAGCTACATATGTTATTCAGGAACGTGTCCGTTAAGGTGGCGGTCGACTATGTTTACCCAAATGAAGATGGAGAAACGTACCATCATATGCCCATTCGACATGGCTGTGTTCGTGTCGGGGTGGATGAAGTTGTACCGGGTTTTGAAACAGTGGAGCTTGATTTTCCAAGAGGTGACGATGAGAAGACAATGGCTGATGTCAAGCACGGTTTCACCCTATGGCCCAAGAAATACATTGTCCATTTGCAAAGGCCACCGACTCCTCGTAGCAGTCCACATGAGCAGGAAAGGCCACCGACTCCTCTTGGTAGCAGTCCACATGAGCAGCAAAGGCCATCGACTCCTCCTGGTAGCAGTCCACATGAGCAGCAAAGTCCACACCTACCTGAGAGGGACCCCAGCGTGAGTCCACCATCTCGAGATCCTCCGCGTAAGACAGCGTCCTTTAAGCGGAATGGTACGCCACCTTGGAAGAGATCTAGAAAGGGGAAACCACTGCTGCCTATTGAGAAGTTATCTTGGGAAATGAGTATCGAGGAAAATGAGCAAACCTGTAACTCCCAGCTGAAAGCCTTTTTTTTGCTAAGAAAGTGCCAGAGATACCTTTTGAGAAGACAATAGATCTTGTGAAAGTTGTGCGTACCATTGAGAATTTATATGACCATGTATGATCGCCGACATCTGACTATAGGCATTCTATTGAAAGGTCGTATGACGAGATGATGGAGGCGAAAAAACGCAATCAATCGAGTGTCACAGCGAAAAAATGGAAACAACAAGTGCACCAGCTCGGAGAACAACCCGTTCAATCGGTCCCACCTCTCATGGTGTTTAACGAGAATTTCATTCAAAGTTCTCGACAATACATCGATTACCCCTTCGCTGAATTAGAATATAAATTTATTCAAGAGAAAGATTTAGTCGAGAATCTCAGGAAGCTACCAACAAGTATGCGTAATTTGCATGCGTGGCACAGTAATGCCACAAAGAGAGGGATCGAGTCTATCATGGTGCGAGTTAAGGAAGAGCACTACTTCCAAGAATACTCTGTGAGCGTTGACTTCTGCGAACTTTTTCAGTTATACAATCTTCGGGCCCTCTACAAATCAATCATCAGTTGCTATTGTCTGTAAGTGATTTATTTATGTAATTTGAGAAGTCTTTAGCTCATCTCGTTCATTGTCTACAAATTATAATCTTTTGTGCGCTATATTATGCAGATCGAAGATGCTCGAATGCAAATGGGATGAAATCAAGCACATTGGGTTCATTGACCCGGATACAATGAATGAAAAAACCATAGAGGATGCCATCTATAACAGGGATACACCAGAGACTTTGCTAAAGTTTTTGAAGCGACAACGTGACAAAAGGATAATACTTTGGCCTTACAACTTCAAGTGAGTGTTACTGTCTTATAACACATTCTGTTTTGCTCACGAGATGTTCAAATTTTAACTGATAACTTATATATATGACACTGCATATTTAAACGTGTGCAGGTTCCACTTTATTCTTATCATCATTAAAATGTACGAAGGAGAGGTTGAAGTCTTTGACTCACAAAGCAAAGAGGCTATAATATACAAGACGGCTTTTTTATGCTCAAAAAGTAATTTTAATTCTTATCGGTTTTTTTCATTAATTTCCAGATATCAACTAGTTGATAACTCTTTTATGAATTTTCTTTTGTCGGGCAGTGTATGGGAAATGTTTCATCAAGGAAGATTGGTCCCATGAATGAAAACCGAAGCTGATATTGCGTGCGAACAAAATAAGTAGTACTACCTAGGTCCACACACCTTTATCATACTTGATTATTGTTTGATTGAATTATATTCTTGTACAAAAATGCCTGCAACAACCAGAGGGGACTAATCTATGTGGATACTACATTTGCTAGTACATCCACAGAATTGTCAGAGAGAGAACGAATAATCAAATAAATAAAGAGGTACGAAAACAATATTCACAAATTTATTTTGTTACCATAAGTTGTGCTTAGTTTCAGTAATAATTGTTTGATTGTGATTTGATATATATATGCACACACACATAGCTCATGTATTCATTTGTATCTCATTCTTTTACAGTTGGCAAGAAAGCGGGACAGGATCTCAATCGAGGACCGATTCAAAGCAATTGGCGATGAATTGGCGGGATTTTTCCTTCGGGACGTCATACCGCCATTCGGAGAGTTCCACTATGAATGAAAATCTACATGTAACATATAGTTTGACTCGGAGAGTACCACTATGCTACATGTAATAGATAGTATGCCTCGGAGAGTACCACTATATATGCATGAAGATCGATCTTCATGCATGTACTACATAATTTGCGATCTTATGCAATTACATGTGTTATATTATATGCACCAAGTTGCTATGCATCACCTTTATCTTCATGTACTACCTAAACCCAAACGCGTAGCAGGCGCATCGACGCGATACGAAATGGTCCGATACCCCTAAACCCCTCCTAAAACCCTAAACCCTGAATTCTCTGCCGCGGCAGAGATTTCTGCATTTTCTCTGCCGCGGCAGACAACCTTTGGTACCGGTTCGTATTACAAACCGGTACCAAAGCTCCCTCGCCCTGCGCTCTCCTGCGTGCCCATGTGGAGGATCATTTAATACCGGTTCATAAGAAACCGGTACCAAAGGGGGGACCTTTTGTACCGAACATTTTGTACCGGTTGCTTAACCGGTACAAAAGGCCCTCTGAAATCGGTATTGATGCGCGATTTTCTACTAGTGTTAGTACACACTTACACGCACGCGGCAACTAATTTAGTTAGCCAGAGGTATTTCTGTTCATTCCCTAGCTGGTTACCTATAGTAAAATGATCCAGAGAGAATTGTGGATTTGTCCGTAGATAGTTTTCCTTCACTGGCACTCTTTTTTTTTCCTCCTTTCAAGAAGGATTAGTTATTGGTGTTGGTGTTTAGTGTATGTACAGTTGTACACTCACTGAATGCCAAGGCTTGTATTACTCGATCTTGCATTCTTGCCCTTGAATCTATGGACCGCCTCATTTACCACTTGCCAGTCGCAACAGTCACAAAAATTATGATGTTGCAAGCAGACGAGCTACATGTAGAAATTTATGGCTTTCAGTATTTTACATGTTCACCACATTGTTATACTCTCAGAAACAAAATCTTGGTGTGGAATTATTCATGAAAATAACAGAGAATAATTAATGTGAAATTGTATGTAAGGAAATATATTTAAGAAAATTGGTACAACTGAATACACTATAATTATATATACCTAGTATAGAGTGGAAAACTAGAGGTTCCCTATAAATTTGGCTCTATAGATTGTTAAAACCTGCGAGTTTGAATCTGAATTCAAACTTAGCACACAACTCACACATGCGTGTTTGACCTAATTGGTTCAGTAACTAGTCATAGTGGTTGGTTAACAAGTCGTGAGTTCTATCTAGAAATATATTGGAATATCTAAAATTTGGAGTCTAATTGTCATCTAGCCTTAATCATGCATTGTGAGCGGCACTACCAATAATTAATGCGGAGAAATAGAGGTTAGACCAAACAACACTTAGCCTTAATTTCTATGTGCCTTCGCAAGCAACCTAAGTAAGTTACGACTGCAACACGAGGTGTAAGTAAGAACTCCCACATACCTGGCCCAAGACATCGACAAATGAAGCTCGGAAGTAAGAAAGGCCCAGCTGAAGCCCAACATGTCTGCAGCTGGCGATGGCGTGATGCAGTATTATGCAAGTGGTGAGAGACAGAGAGGATCATGATTGATCAATGTTGTAAGTGCATCTCCAACAGCTCTGTCACATTTCGGACGTCTGAAATATCCGATTGTGTCCATTTGCGTCGGCACGCGGACGCCATGCGGCCCAGGGCGACTGTTTGCGTCGGGTACCTTCAGTGGTGCGAACGCATTTTTTTAGTGGAGACATCGTCAATGTCGTTAATGGTGTTTTACGTCCCGTCGAGGACTGCCGCCAGCGATTAAATGTTCCCGCGCGACGACGGTCGTTCCCGTGCGTGCCCAATACATTGGCAAGTTTCGCCGGCGTTTCGCGCGCGCGGGAAACGACCTGTGCAGTAATGCCGTTTCCCGCCCTGCCGTGGCTACATATGCTGGACACCGGCGGGGGTGACGGGCACACCACAAATTAAACCCTAGCATACATCCATGGCCGAACACAACCTTAGTTGGGAACAGGTAGTTCAGATATGCTGCCACGTCCACCCGGAGGAGGACGAGGAGCTAGACGCCGCCGATGTTCAGGCCGATCAGCTGGACCTGGAGGAGGTGGTGCGGTGACCCAGCATACCACTGCATGTTGTAGTATACAAATCGTTGATATGATCTTTGTGAAGGGACTTCTTCACAATTGCCATATCCCTCAGAGTGGTACAACAGAAACATTGCAGGTCATAACACTCCAAATAGTATTACAAACATCGCCTTAACAGGTTGGTATTCTCACAGGTCCGATGAGAACACCCTAAGATACTACTTAAGTACGATTACAACTCACATCTATATATGAAAGAGAGCTCAGCAACTTATGTAGGTAAGTTCTACGCTGCTCGGCTCTATGATACTAAGGTATATCACTACTCCTCCGCCTCATGCATGTCGGGTCCGTAGACTATCCCATAGTCTACTCCTTCAACTCCTCGGTAAGATCAGGTTCTTCGTAGACCAGCTCGTAGTCTCCTTCCGGTGCTCCATCGGCGATGGCCTCCACTTTCGTATCACAGTCTAGCAAGGGTGTCGAAAGAAAGTGAGTACAGGGGTACTCAGCAAGTTCAAAAGAGTAAAAGGTGTTTGATGCACTAGCTACGACCATTGATTAGGAAATCGCAGGTCAATGCATGTTTTGAAAACATTTCTTCAAAAGGTTGCTTTTATTATGAAAACTATGCCCGTCAGTCTTCACATGTTGACCAGAACTTCGTGGAGTTCCTTTCCTGCCGCGTTCGTAGTTCCCTTCCCGGAACAAGGAGTGACAACCACAATTTGATACACTCTGCAGAGGTGCGTTACTTTTCCCATAAGAGATTCCATCCTTTTTGCCATCCGCAGGGACTTGCCCCCGTTCACACTTCCTTTGGTGTGAGGCGAGGTATGAAAAATCCAAGCCCACACCGCCTTCTCCGCGACCCTGCAAACCCACCCTTTTGTCCACCCGTAGACCCCCGGTAGACATCTCCCGACCATACGGCTTTACCCACGGTGTACTTTGGACAATCCATCATAGACGGTAGAGCCAGTCATCCACACAGATGGGGATTTAAAAGGCCATCCCGACCTACGGCAGTGCCTCCAGCACCCCGCGGCTCAAACCAGTCCGTTGGCGTGCAGGAGGGAAAAGATACAGCTGGCTTCCCTAGAGCCATTATAGATCTTATGGTTAACGCGGTATGTACGACGCTAGAATCACTGGACGGCATTGGTAATTACTCCTACGTTAATATAACCCATGCAATGGAACCTCCACCATATCAACACAACCATGGTTCCATTGCCAGTCACATAGTCATATTCATAATTGGAAAAATAACATTTTATTTGCCATGCAGGAATGGTAAGTATATAGCTTTGCAGTAAATTGATAGAAAATACTCAAGTTGGTATGAGCAAGGGTGAACTTGCCTGTGGACTGCGAGATAGTGCAGTTCAATGCAGTGGATGGAACCTGGACCTCGGGTTCTGTAAGAAGCGTCATTGTCCGGTAAGGACAATGTTATAAAATCCAAATAATGCAGTCATGAATGTATTATTTTATGTTGAATCCCTTATCCCAATTATTTATTACAATTTAGGGTTGAATTAAGATTTATGCCTTTGGCAGTAATTTGCAATTGCTTTTATTTGTAAAAACACTTTGTTCTCATAAAGAAAAATGGTTCATAGTAATACCACTTTACTTTTTTGATTCATTATTTATTTCAAAATAATTTGAAATAATAGAGTTGCCTCTATATTTTTTTGGAATAAGAAGAATATAATATTTTCCTTTGGAAAATATCTTCCTTTAATAGAAATGACTTGGCATAATAGAATGTCATTTTGAAATATTTGAAAACAAGTATTTGAACTTATTTGAGATTTTTCCTTGATTTTAAATACAAGGAAATAATAGTTTAAAATTCCAAGTTTTAATTTAAATTCGGGAAATTCCAAAATTTGAATTTGTTTCTTAAATTCCATTTCTTATTTTATTCTTGTTAAGAATAATTTTTCATTTACTAATCCAATTTTTCATGGATTTTTAGAGGTATATTTTATTTATTAAAATTTGGTGAAATTCTATGCTATTTTCCAAAATGGAAAAGACTAAAATACCCCCTGGCCCCTATTGGACCAGCCCATTTAACTTGGCCCATTTGGACAGCCCACCACGGCTTGTCCAAAATGGTTCGGTGGAACCAGTACGGCCCACCTCAATCACTCGCACGCTCTCCTCTATCTCTAGTGACCTAACCCTAATCTCTGGCGACGCGCGTGACGATGGCGTCGCCGCTATGGCCGCCGCAGTGCTCCGGCCACCTATACCATCTGAACCGCCGCGCGACGATCTATCGATCTGTCCGTCTGGTTTCGTCGTTCTCTTCCTCCCCTGTCAGATCGCCTCCTCTCTGGATCTCGTGGAGAATCGCCTCCGGCGATTGGTGATCTCCGACGAGCTGGCGTCCTCGTCGTCGTCGTGAGCACGTGTCTGGGACCGACCTGGCGCGGGTGCTGTGTTTGCAACGCCTGTGCCGTCATCCCCAGGTGATGTGCTGTTCGTGGTGTTCGTCGGCGTAACGCCGGCGTCTTCCCTGGCTTTGCAGCTGTTATGGCCGCGCGGGCACTGCCTCGCCATGCCATAGCTTCTGCCTCCAGGCGCGGGTAAGGTTCTTCTGCTCCTCCTCCTTCTCAACGCCATGTCTGTGCACCTCCCATGCCTCTGTGCTTCTTCTAGCTCTTACTCTTCGCCCTCCTGATGATCCTATGATCATACAGGCCTTGCTACTACTACCTAATCATCCTCTTCTTCTCTGCAAGCCCTGGCCAATTCACCAAGCTTTGGTTACTGGCCAGTGTGTGATGCTTGTTGTTCATTTCTTGTGTTGCTTGCTTACTGCTTCTATCATGCCATGAATTGCTATGCCATGTTGTACATGATTATGAGATTGCTTGTGCTTACTGGCATCCTATGCTTGCTTGTCTAGGTGTACTGTTATGCATCTCTGTGACACTTGTGATGCCTGTGATGCTTGTGAGGTGCTTCTGTGCCTTCTGTATGATCCAATGATCCATTGGATCAATAATTTCTGTTGGCTAGACTCTCTGTGTTGCTTGACTTGATTTAATTGATCCATTTGATCAATTAATTGTCAGTGGCTTGGTTGCTGATGGGTTCTTTGGCTAAGTGGATGGTTTACTTACTGATGCTGCTACTCAAGCTTGCTTATGCTACTGTGTGTATGTGCTGCTGCTCTCCATAGCCTTCTGGACTTGATCTAGTAGCTAGGATGCAGTGACATGTTCTTGTGTTGCCTCACAGTGTGCTACTGTAAAAGTATTGCATGGATTTTTTATGTATTCATGCCTAGATGGATTAATTATTGATGAACTGCTTATGCAGTAATGATTAAATGATTTTCTTTTCCATGATTAATTGGGAAACAAATGGAGTCTGAATCCACTCCTGGATAGTGATGCTTTATTGTTTGGCTTTGCTTTGGATGGTTCTACGTTTGTTGTGACCTCAGTAGCCTTGCTACTGACTGGTTGCTCACATAGTTGGCTAGATCTGCTGGTTCCTCATCTTGGTTTGCATATTTGGGGATCATAATCAATATGAATGCCAATATGCTTGCTTATGAAGATATCTAGGGTTTTCCTGATGGCTACATGCTTAGGATCTTACTGTGTAGTCTTTGGTAGCTGTTATTCCTTGCAATTCATCTACTGGTGTTGTCTGTGCATGTGTTCTTGCTAGTGTGCACAAGATTTGTATCTAGATGGTTTCTGTTTTAGTGGCTTTCTAGACTGCTAGTGATTCTTGGTGAAAACCAAGTGATGAGCTACCCATTGAGCATCTGCTCAATCCGATGACATATGTCATGCATAATTTATGGATTGGATCCACTGGATCCCTTCCAGGAACTAGGTATAACTTGTTCCAGCTCCTAGAGTGAAATCTTTTGTTGATGCAGACTTCTGGTTTGTTTGCCACGACCCTACACCTCCAGTTGGTTGATCTTCTCATGTCACCATGATTTATGGTGGTTGGTTGGGTTATGTGTTGGGTTGTGATGTTCTTGAGCAAGAACATGATGAACTCTGCCTATTCTTTCTTCTGCTTACCTTGTGAATCTCTATCTGGTCGACTATGCACTGTTTCTAGGGCTTGTGCTCTTTATACCATCTCTACTTCTCTCCTTGCCATGCCACACAAGCCTGGCTTGGTTTGGTGACTAGGCCATTGCATGGCCTTGCTGTTGCTTGCACAACACACATGAGCAGTGTGCTCATATGCTGAAACTTGAGCCCCTGGTGTGTGCTCAGGTTTGGTCTGTTGTTGCTCTTATCCTGTGCTGTCCAAGGTTTTGGACATGCACAAGTGTGCATGACACTTGTTTCTGTCCAAACTGAATATTGGCTAACTCTTAACCCCTGGCTAGTGTTTGTTGTGTTGTTTTGCAGGTTTTGAAGGTGAATATGACCATAGAGGAATACTTCCAAGTCATTAGTCTAGGTTTTAGTTTAGGATCAAATATTGTAATCTTCCTTTTTTATTTCTGTTTATTTTCCTTTAATTCTTGTATCAAGAATATTGTAAAGACAATGTATATTGTGTTGTGATATCAATAAAGCTCAAGTTTTGCTTATGAGATTTTTGGTTTATGTAATGATTATATTTCTGAATAATTGTTGTATCTATGATTCAATTTGAAATTCAAATTCATTTGAATTTATAAGTTGTATTTGAATTGTGAATTCATTTT
Organism: Lolium perenne; assembly: GCF_019359855.2. Lineage (NCBI taxonomy): Eukaryota > Viridiplantae > Streptophyta > Magnoliopsida > Poales > Poaceae > Lolium > Lolium perenne. The sequence goes on from NC_067245.2 coordinate 198,795,753, forward strand.
CTATAATCATTATTGCTTATTTTTTAATATTCTCAATGTATTATTACTTGTCAAATGAAATCAACTCCCAAATCAACAAGATACAAAAGAGATCATGTCGAAATTCACTAACTCACATTGTCTAACCCTAATTGCAAAATGAGAGAGAACCTCGATCCCTCTTAGGTTTAGTTGCAATAAGGCGCGAAAATTTCCCTCGTTTTGCGATGAAATGCACATCCCATTCCTAAATCTACCCTTCGTTGTTCCTATGTTCTGGGTTATTACAGCCTCTCCCCCTTAACAAAAACTTCGTCCCGAAGTTAAGATTGGTACCTGAATAGCTCGGGGTAAGACTTCCTGAGCTCCTCTTCCGTCTCCCAGGTTGCTTCTCGTTCAGGTTGATGTTGCCATTGAATCTTGCAGTATTTGATTGCTCTATTCCTTAACTTCTTCCACTGTACTTCCAAGATCTTTTCAGGCTTCTCCACATAAGCCAGGTCTGATTGCAACTCTATTTCTTCATGTGTGATGGGGTCATCTGGTGCCTTCAAACACTTTCTTAGTTGTGATACATGAAATACATTGTGAACCAGACTTAGTTGCTCGGGTAATTCTAACTCAAAAGTTGTTCCTCGATTCTGACTGAGTATCTTGAATGGTCCTATATATCGAGGACTTAACTTTCCTTTTACTCCGAACCTCTTGAGTCCTTTCATTGGGCTAACCTTCAAATATACCATGTCTCCTACTTTTGGTTCCCAAACTCTTCTCCTTTGGTCGGCATAACTCTTTTGACGACTTTGAGCTATTTTGAGTCTATCCCGGATCACCTCGATGACTCCTTGTCTCTCCTTGATGTAGTCCGGTGTAAACTCCTTGTTCTCTCCGGTTTCAAACCAAGAAATAGGGGATCTACACTTCCTCCCGTACAATGCTTCATACGGTGCCATCTGGATGCTACTCTGATAACTATTGTTATAGGAGAATTCCGCCAATGGTAGATGATCCTCCCATGAGCCTCCAAAGTTTAGAGCACAAGCTCTAAGCATGTCTTCAAGTATCTGATTGGTTCTTTCAGTTTGTCCTCCGGTTTGTGGATGATATGTTGTACTGAAATACAACTTGGATCCCAAAGCTTCTTGGAGTTGTTTCCAAAATGCTGATGTGAAAATCGAACCTCTATCTGAGACTATCTTCTTTGGTACTCCATGCTTGCTAACTATTTCTTTAATATATATATCCACAAGCTTTTCCGAAGTATCCTTTTGATTTACATCGATGAAATGAGCACTCTTGGTAAGTCTATCCACTATTACCCATATCATATCCTTCCTTTTACTAGTCATTGGTAGACCGGTAACAAAATCCATTCCGATTTCATCCCATTTCCACTCTGGTATCTCTAGTTAGGGTGTCAAGGTGGGATCCCGGTGGGATGTCATTTTGTACTATGTAGTTCAAATTTTGATGTCAAAATTTGTACTAAAAAAGTCAAATTATACTACAAGTGGGACAAAAGTGGGATCCCACTTGACACCCTTATCTCTAGTGGTTTGAGTAATCCAGCAGGACTTTGATGTTCTTCCTTCACTCGTTGATATGTATGGAATTCAAAGACATATTGAGCTATCTCTCTTTTCATGTTGTTCCACCAGAACATCTCCTTCAAATCCATATACATTTTAGTAATTCCCGGATGTATTGAATAAGGGGTTTCATGTGCTTCCTTTAATATGATTGACTTCACTTCTGGATCATCCGGTACACATATTCTTTTCTGAAAGTATAATGAATCAAACTCCCCGAGATTGAATTCCGATGGTCTACCTTCTCCAATCCTTTTGATTTCTTCTTGGATGAATGAATCATCCGCTTGTTTTCGAATAATCTCATATTTAAGTCTGAATACATCTCATCCATGATCCTCATGGTTGCTATACTTCCCATGGTATCACCTTGAATAAATAAAATCTGGGCTTCCTCTAGCTCTTTCCGAAGTTCTTTTGGAATCTCCCATTTCGTAGGTTGATTTTCAGTACTCTTCCTGCTTAAGGCATCTGCTACTACATTAGCCTTGCCTGGTGTGTAATTGATTGTAAGGTCATAATCCTTAATCAACTCTAACCATCTCTTTTGTCTCATGTTTAATTCCTTCTGAGTGAAGAAATATTTCAAACTCTTATGATCTGTGTATAACCCACATTTGGATCCATACAAAAATTGTCTCCAACTCTTCAGAGCATAAACAACTGCCGCTAATTCTAGATCATGTACTGGGTAGTTGTGTTCATGTGGTTTTAACTGTCTTGATCCATAAGCTATTACTTTCCGATCTTGCATAAGAACACATCCAAGTCCATTCTTGGATGCATCACAATACACCGTGTAATCCTTTCCTGGTTTAGGAACTGCTAACACCGGTGCGATGGTTAACTTCTCCTTGAGTGTTTGAAAACTTGTTTCACATTCATCGGTCCACACAAATGGGGTGTTTTTCTTGAGTAACTTGGTCATAGGTCCTGCAATCTTCGAAAATCCTTCTATGAACCTCCGATAATAGCCTGCCATACCAAGGAATCCTCGTATTTCCTTAGCATTTTTAGGTGACTTCCATTCCAATACGGACTGGACCTTGCTTGGATTCACCGCTATTCCTTCTTTGGTTATGACATGTCCAAGAAATTCAACACTTTCTAACCAAAATTTGCACTTACTGAACTTTGCATATAGCTGATGTTCTCTCAAAAATTTGCAGAACTATCTTCAAATGCTTGGCATGTTCTTCTTTATCTTTGGAATAGATTAGAATATCATCTATGAACACTATCACGAACTTGTCCAAATACTTCATGAATATCTTGTTCATCAAATTCATGAAAATAGCTGGTGCATTTGTTAGTCCAAATGGTACAACCAAGTATTCATGGTGTCCATACCTTGATACAAACGCTGTTTTAGGCACATCCTCCTTCTTGATCTTGATTTGATGGTATCCTGATCTTAAATCTATCTTCGAGAAGACTCCAGCTCCTTGAACTTGATCAAAAAGGTCTTGTATCCTCGGTAAAGGGTACTTGTTCTTGATAGTTACATTGTTAAGGTTCCTGTAATCTCCACACATTCTCTTTCCACCATCTCTTTTATCCACAAAAATGACTGGTGTACCCCATGGTGACACACTTTCTTGGATAAATCCCTTCTGTTCCAGTTCATCTATTTGAGCTTTCAGTTCCACTAACTCTTTTGGTCCCATCTTATATGGTGGTTGAGCTATTAGTGCTGTGCCTGGAATCAGATCGATTGTGAACTCTATCTCTCCATCGGGTGGCATTCCCGGTAGTTCCTTAGGAAATACATGTGGAAATTCATTTACTATGGGGATATCTTCAATCCTCACCTCCTTCAGACTATTAAGCTCCAATCCTATCTCCAACTGAGTGTATTTGTCTCTTTGGAAAACTATTTGACCTCCAATTGAATTGCAAAGTGATACAGTTTTGTTCCCACAGTTGATCACTGCTCCATTCTCCGTCAACCAGTCCATCCCTAGGATGACTGATATGTCCTTCATGGGAATGATTAATAGGTCCGCGAAATACACACAGTCACATATGGTTATGACATGTGCTTCTTTCACGTGGGTTACTAAAATCGTTCCCCCCGCAGATAGGGCAATTATAGGGGTTTCAAACTTAGAACATCTAAGACCGAATTCCTCCGCAAATTCCAGTGCAAGAAATGATGTGGTTGCTCCAGTATCAAATAAGACTTTGCCAGGATGAGTAAGAATGCTGAGAAGTTGTGCAATTCAGCTTTCCATACGGATTGCCCCTCTTGTTGTTGTTGTAGTTGCGGTTGTTGTTGTTGTTGTTGTTACTTCCACCTCGTCCTCCTGAGCTTTGTCCACTCCACGGCGCCTTGTTTGGACACTCTGGCTTGATGTGTCCCTCCTTCCCACAACCATAACATATGTTCCTGGGTTTCTGACAATCCTTCTGCATATGACCCTTCTGTCCACTACTGTGACAGATGATTTGGTTATTTGGGTTCTGACTCTGACCTCCCCGGCTGTATTGATTACCAGTAGGTCAGAATCGGGGTTTAAAACTCCGGTCCGGTATTGGTTTGCTGACTGGGTACTTCCTTGGCTCGATACGAGGCTTCTTCCTCCTATCCTCTTGGACCTGCCTATAGTCATCCTCGAAAGTGATTGCCGAGTCAACCAGTTCCTGGAATTCAGCAGTCCGTGCCAACCTCAGTTGCATCTTCATGTATGGATTCATGCCTTTCACGAATCGCTTCTTCCTTTTCTCATTAGAGTCAACTTCCTCAGGTGCATACCTTGATAGCCTGTTGAAATCTCGAACATACTGTATAACGGGTGCAGTGTTCTGACGTAATTCGTCAAACTCTCTCTCTTCTTCAACTCTACAACACTTTCTGGAACATGAGCATCCCGGAACTTCTTCTTGAATTCCTCCCAGGTGAACACCTTCTCTGGAGGGTGTACTGCCACTAGGTTCTCCCACCATGATGCTGCTGGTCCAGACAGCAAGTAAGTAGCATACCGAATCTTCTCCTCATCGTTGCATCCAACGGTCTTCAGCTTCCGTTCCGTATCCATGAGACAGTATTCTGCATCCATTGGTTCTGGAGCTGATGCAAAAGGTAGTGGTCTTGCATTTTGGAAGTCTGATAAGGTTACTCCTTTGCCTTCATTACCCCTATCGGTGATGACTGATACGTCCAATTTGCATCACTATTTTATATCATAATTTGCTGTTATACATTGATATATTTCATATTTAGACATAATACTTATGTTATTTCATCTATTTTGCATGTTTCATGATTATTGGAGGATCGAGCACCGGAGCCAGGATTCTGCTGGAAAAAGCACCGTCAGAATGCAATATTTCGGAAGATCAACAGTTGAAGGAAATTATACCAAAAATCCTATTTTTCCAGATGACGAAGGAAGCCAGAAGGGGGACCCGAGGGGACCCGAGGTGGGCCCACACCATGGGCCGGCGCGGCCCAAGGCCTGGCCGCGCCGCCCAGTGAGGAGGGGGCCCCACAGCCCCTCTCACCTCCTTTTCTTCGCGAAATCCTCCGTCCTGAAGACCTAAGCCACAGAGGGTACCTCGCGAAGAGTTACAGCCGCCTCTGCGGGACGGAGAACACCAGAGAGAAAAGAGCTCTTCGGCGGGCTGAGATCCGCCGGGGAAATTCCCTCCGGGAGGGGGAAATCGACGCCATCGCCACCGTCATCGAGCTGGACATCATCTCCATCACCATCATCATCATCTCCACCATCATCACCGCCGTCTCCACCGCTGGACATCGTCACCGCCGTAGTAATTTGGGTTTGATCTTGATTGTTTGATAGGGGAAACTCTCCCGGTATTGATTTCTACTTGTTATTGATGCTATTGAGTGAAACCGTTGAACCAAGGTTTATGTTCAGATTGTTATTTGTCATCATGTCACCTCTGATCATGTTCCATATGATGTCTCGTGAGTAGTTCGTTTAGTTCTTGAGGACATGGGTGAAGTCTAAATGTTAGTAGTGAAGTATGGTTGAGTAATATTCAATGTTATGATATTTAAGTTGTGGTGTTATTCTTCTAGTGGTGTCGTGTGAACGTCGACTACACGACACTTCACCTTTATGGGCCTAGGGGAATGCATCTTGTACTCGTTTGCCAATTGCGGGGTTGCCGGAGTGACAGAAACCTAAGCCCCCGTTGGTATATCGATGCAGGAGGGATAGCAGGATCTTAGAGTTTAAGGCTGTGGTTAGATTTATCTTAATTACTTTCTTGTAGTTGTGGATGCTTGCAAGGGGTATAATCACAAGTATGTATTAGTCCTAGGAAGGGCGGTACATTAGCACAGGTTCACCCACACAACACTTATCAAAACAATGAAGATTAATTAGCCGTGTGTAGCGAAAGCACTAGACTAAAATCCCGTGTGTCCTCGAGAACGTTTGGTCATTATAAGTAAACAAACCGGCTTGTCCTTTGTGCTAAAAAGGATTGGGCCACTCGCTGCAATTGTTACTCTCGCACTTTACTTACTCGTACTTTATTCATCTGCTACATCAAAACCCCCTGAATACTTGTCTGTGAGCATTTACAGTGAATCCTTCATCGAAACTGCTTGTCAACACCTTCTGCTCCTCGTTGGGTTCGACACTCTTACTTATCGAAGATACTACGATGCACCCCCTATACTTGTGGGTCATCAAGACTATTTTCTGGCGCCGTTGCCGGGGAGTGAAGCGCTATTGGTAAGTGGAATTGGTAAGGGAAATTTCTACTGTTTGTGCTGATTTTATTTCTGCACTCGTCGCCATAATTCATTATGGAGAGATCTCCTTTTGAATGTTTATTTGGGAAATCTGCTACTACTGCAAAGGTAGTGGATGAGGCGCCAGGTAAGGAAGAGATACCATACAAAATACCTATGAAAATTATTGAACGCGTAGTGGGTAACCGTTATACAGGGGATGGAACTGTCCACCCTGGAGATCATTTACTGTTCTTACATGAATTATGCGGTTTATTCAAGTGTGCAGGTATTGCTATGGATGAAGTGAGGAAGAAACCATTCTCTATATCGCTGTCTGGTAAAGCGGCGCATTGGTATAAATTACTGGATAATGGGGATTCTCTTGAATGGAATGATATTGTGCCCCGGTTTTATTCTAAGTTCTATCCTCCAAGTGAAATTCACAAGGATCGGAACAGCATATATAATTTTTGGCCTCATGATGGAGAGAGTATCGCCCAAGCTTGGGGGAGATTGAAGTCTTTAATGCTCAAATGCCCCATTCATGAGCTTCCTGGTAATGTTATTATTGATAATTTCTATGCAAGACTTTCTTTTGAAGACAAGACTTTGCTGGATACTTCTTGTTCTGGATCATTCACGCGCAATAAGGAAGAGTTTAAAAGGGACCTTCTTAATCGGATCCAGGAAAATACTGAAGGATGGGAGATCGACAAAGATAGAGAATCAGGTATAAATTATGATTATAAATGCATTGAAGCTTTTATGGATACTGATAAATTTCGTAATATGAGTGCTACTTATGGTCTTGATTCTCAAGTTGCTGCAAATCTTTATAAAGCTTTTGAATCTCATTATGAATTGCCTAAGAAGAATTTTGATAAGTATCATGAACCGTATAAAGATAAAATTGATTCATCTATTAATAAATGCGTTGTAGTTGAAACTGTTGATCATGTTATTCCTGAAGCTTATATTGAAAAAACTCCTTTCCCTGCTAAAATGAAGGAGTACTCTGTTATAAATAGTGCGGTTCATAAAAGTGAAAAGAAACCTATAGAACCTGAAGAACAAATAAAAGTTGAACCTGCTGTTGCAATAGTTAAGATCTTGTGACTGAAAATTTGGAGGATGGTCATATTATTTTCTGTGAAGATGCTTCTAATATTGTTTCACATCCTAATAAACCCAAGCAAGCTAGTGTTCCTATGCTATCTGTTAGAATTGGTGATCATTGCTATTATGGTTTATGTGATATTGGTGCAAGTATTAGTGCTATTCCTTATGAGCTTTACACGGAGATTATGCACGAAATTGGTTCTTGTGAACTTGAAGATATTGATGTGATTATTCAGCTGGCTAATAGAGAAACTATTTCTCCAATTGGTATTGTTCGAGATGTGGAAGTTCTATGTGGTAAGATTAAATATCCCGCTGACTTTTTGGTACTTGGTTCTGCTGCTAGTGAATATTGTCCTATCATTTTTGGTAGACCTTTTCTAAATACTTGTGGAGCTATTATAGATTGCAAGAAAGAGAAAATTTTGACTAAATTTGCTGGTGAATCTTATGAGTTTAACTTCTCTAAATTTACCAAAACTCCTTATAAAGCTGATTTGCCTAATAATAATTTTAAAATGGAACAGTGTGCATCTATTGTTCTTGTTCCTAATAATCCTTTGCAGCAACATTTGGAGAATAGCGAGAGTGAAGTTTTTAGGAAAGAAAGAGATGAGCTTGAGGAAATTTTTCTTCGCCAACCTATTCTTAAGCATGATTTACCGGTGGAAGATCTGGGTACAACACCGCCACCAAAGGAAGATCCCTGTCTTTGATTTAAAACCTTTGCCTGATAATCTTAAATATGCTCATATTGATGATAAGAAAATATATCCTGTTATTATTAGTTCTAAGCTTACAGAGTTTGAAGAAGAAAGGTTATTGGAAATATTGAAGAAGCACCGAGGAGCTATTGGCTACACTCTTGATGACTTGAAGGGGATTTCTCCCTCTATTTGCCAACACGCCATTAATATGGAAGATGATGCGAAGCCTGTTGTTGAACCTCAGCGTCGTCTAATTCCTAAGATGAAGGATGTGGTAAGGAATGAGGTATTAAGACTTCTTGAAGCTGGTATTATATATCCTATTGCTGATAGTAGATGGGTTAGTCCTGTGCATTGTGTTCCTAAGAAAGGAGGAATGACTGTTGTGCCTAATGATAATGATGAGCTCATACCTCAAAGAGTAGTTGTAGGGTATAGAATGTGCATTGATTATCGGAAAGTTAATAAGGTAACTAAAAAAGATCATTACCCTTTGCCTTTTATTGATCAAATGTTAGAAAGGTTATCTAAAAATACTCATTTTTGCTTTCTTGATGGTTATTCTGGATTTTCACAAATTGCTGTTAAAACTAAGGATCAAGAGAAAACCACTTTCACTTGTCCCTATGGAACTTATGCTTATAGACGTATGCCTTTTGGTTTATGTAATGCTCCTGCTACTTATCAAAGATGCATGTCTGCTATTTTTCATGGCTTTTGCGAGAGTATTGTAGAGGTATTCATGGATGATTTTTCTGTCTATGGGAATTCTTTTGATAATTGCTTGCGGAACCTTGATAAAGTTTTGCAGAGATGTGAAGAAACTAACCTTGTTCTTAATTGGGAGAAATGCCACTTTATGGTTAATGAAGGAATTGTATTGGGACATAAAATTTCCGAGAGAGGTATTGAAGTTGACAGAGCTAAAGTCAAAGCAATTGAGAAGATGCCCTATCCTAGGGATGTTAAAGGTATTCGTAGTGTTCTTGGTCATGCTGGGTTTTATAGGAGGTTTATTAAAGATTTCTCCAAGATTTCAAAGCCTCTTACTAATCTTCTTCAAAAAGATGTACCTTTTGTTTTTGATGATGATTGTAAGGAAGCTTTTGAAACTCTTAAGAAAGCCTTAACCACTGCTCCTATAGTTGAACCTCCTGATTGGAATTTACCATTTGAAATTATGTGTGATGCTAGTGATTTTGCTGTAGGCGCTGTTCTTGGACAGCGGGTAAACAAAAAATTGAATGTTATTCATTATGCTAGTAAAACTCTTGATGCTGCTCAAAGAAATTATGCTACTACTGAAAAAGAATTGTTAGCTGTAGTCTTTGCTTGTGATAAGTTTAGATCTTATATTGTTGATTCAAAAGTTACTATGCATACTGATCATGCTGCAATAGATACCTTATGCAAAAGAAAGATGCTAAGCCAAGGCTTATTAGATGGGTACTTCTGTTGCAAGAATTTGATTTGCATATTGTAGATAGGAAAGGTGCTGATAATCCTGTTGCTGATAATTTGTCTAGATTGGAAAATATTGCTTATGATCCTGTTCCTGTTAATGATAGTTTTCCAAATGAACAATTGGCTGCAATAAAGGTGAGTTCGCGAGACAGTCCTTGGTATGCTGATTATGCTAACTTTATTGTTTCCAAGTATTTGCCTCCAACCTTTTCAGCTCAGCAAAGGAGGAAATTCTTTTATGACTTGAGGCATTATTTCTGGGATGACCCACACTTATATAAAGAAGGAGTGGATGGTATTCTGCGAAGATGTGTTCCCGAATATGAACAACAAGAGATATTGAGTAAATGTCATGGTAGTGCTTATGGAGGACATCACGCCGGAGAAAGAACCGCGCAAAAGGTTCTGCAATCAGGTTTCTATTGGCCAACTCTCTTCAAAGATGCAAGAAAGTTTATTTTATCTTGTGATGAATGCCAAAGGGTTGGTAATATCTCCAGACGCAATGAAATGCCTATGAATTATACTCTTGTTATTGAACCGTTCGATTGTTGGGGATTTGACTTCATGGGACCTTTTCCCTCTTCTGAAGGTAACACTCATATACTTGTTGCTGTTGATTATGTTACTAAATGGGTGGAAGCCATACCTACAAAAAGTGCTGATGGTGAGACCTCTTTAAGAATGCTTTTAGATATTATTTTTCCTAGATTTGGAGTTCCTAGATATATTATGACTGATGGAGGTTCTCATTTTATTCATGGTGGTTTTAGAAAAACTCTTGCTAAATATGGTATTAATCATAGAATTGCTTCCGCTTATCATCCTCAAACCAGTGGGCAAGTAGAATTATCAAATAGAGAGATTAAATCTATCTTGCAAAAGACTATTAATAAAACTAGAAAGAATTGGGCTAGTAAATTGAAGGATGCACTATGGGCTTATAGAACTGCTTATAAAAATCCCATGGGAATGTCACCTTATAAAATGGTTTATGGGAAAGCTTGTCATTTACCTTTAGAACTAGAGCACAAAGCTTATTGGGCTGTTAGAGAATTAAATAAAGATCCTAAACTTGCCGGTAATAAGAGGTTGTTGCAATTGAGTTCTCTAGATGAATGGAGAAGTGAAGCTTATGAAAATGCTAAAATCTTTAAAGAGAAAGTTAAGAAATGGCATGATAGAAGGATTATCAAAAGAGAATTTAATATTGGGGATAAAGTCCTATTGTATCGGTCTCGTCTCAGATTCTTTGCAGGGAAATTACTCTCAAAATGGGAAGGACCATATGTTGTTGAGGAGGTGTATCGTTCAGGAGCAATTAAAATTAGCTCTCTCCAAGGCAATGCCACGCAAGTGGTGAATGGACAAAGACTCAAGCATTATATCTCAGGTGATTCTTATAATGTAGATGTTGATATTATTCGAGTGGAAACACCGGAGGCTTTCATCAAAGGGCAAATCGACAGTCCGCCAGAACTCGACTTTGAATAGGTAACAGTACTGGTAATGAAAAGTTCGCAATTTATTTTCCGAACAATATTTTTGCTGTTTTTGGAAAATATGAAAAATTACGAGATCGAAACGGAGTGGAGGAGACGCACGAGGGCGTGCCGCCATAGGTCGGCGCGGGCCCCAGCCAGGCCGCGCCGCCCTATGTGTTGGCCGCCTCGTCACCCCTTTCCGACTCTGGTTCGACCTGGTACTTTCCTTTTGTCGTGAAAATTTTTGCTATATAATCCCCTGGACCCCTGGAGGTCCGTATATCGTTTTCTCGACGTGTTTTGTTTCGAGCTGTTTCTGCCAGGATTTGCTTCGGATCTAGAGCCATCATGTCTTCATCATAAACCCCGAAGGACAGCTCCTGCAAGGACGTTGACAACTTGTACATGGAGGAGCTGAGGATGCACCCCAAGGAGTTGCTGCTCGTTGATGGAGAGCTGCAGATCAAGGATGTCCAGGGTCCTAAAGGAGAAGGAAGCTTGGAAGACAGGATGGAGAAGCTAGAACAAGAGGTCTTCAAATACAAGAAGATGGCTGAGCATGAGGTGGATATCTTCCACAAGATTGTGTCTGAACTCATTGCTGAACACGAGAAGGAAACTGCAAAGCTATGGGGCGACATCCTCTCACTTCACGATACCACCAACAAACTCCAAGCTCAACTCTATGACGTTCAGAATCAGAACTGTGAGTATGAAAACAGGTTTAAATACATAAGCCATGCTGCTAGTTTCAGGATTCCCGAGACCAAGATGTCGTTTGTTGATGGGGAGCCTCTTCCTTGGAAGTTTGATGACGGGAGTTCATCACCACCATCGCCGAAGGAGTAATTCGTCATCGGTATTGGCATCCCCTTGGTTTGTTCCAAGCTTGGGGGAGTGCCGCGGTATGACATTATCACTACCTTTTACTTTTTACTGTCAAGTAGTGTCATATCATGAGTAGGGAAGTTATCATATAAGATGGGTTGCAGTTTGGAAGTATCTCTCCTTTAGTTGGTTGTCTATGTATCCCTTGGTGTGAGTTATCGTTATGGAATATTAATGAGAAGTCTTATCATTTACATATTGCACATCTTATTTTAGTTTGCAATCTCTATTATATGATTTATCTTGTCATTAGTATTGGTATCACTTTGGGAGCATTGAATAAATCTATTTGGTTTTGGCAAACTTAGCATTGGTCAATAGCAACAACACTTTGAGGTTTAAGTAGAAAAGAGAAATACATGTAGTTGTTTCATTGTCTTTCTTTCTTGTTAGCTCATAGCTTATTATTCTGAAGTTAAAACTGTTTGTGCTTACAAGGAAGATGCATGATTGTTTCTATCACATGTATATTTGTTTGTTTCCCTCGACTCTTATGCTTGCTAATTAACCTTGCTAGCCAAAGACCTGTACTGAGAGGGAATACTTCTCGTGCATCCAAACCTTAACCCAAACCTATGCCATTTGTGTCCACCATATCTACCTACTACATGGTATTTTCTGCCATTCCAAGTAAATACTTCGTGTGCTACCTTTAAACAATTCAAAATATACTATCTCTTATTTGTGTCAATGTTTTATAGCTCATGAGGAAGTATGTGGTGTTTTATCTTTCAATCTTGTTGGGCAACTTTCACCAATGGACTAGTGGCTTCATCCGCTTATCCAATAATTTTGCAAAAAGAGCTGGCAATGGGATTCCCAGTCCCAAATTAATTAACCTAAATAGACACTCCTCCATGGTATGTGATTGATGGACGGCACCCGAAGGATTCGGTTAGCCATGGCTTGTGTAAGCAATGGTTGGGGGGAGTGTCATCATAATAAAACTAAAATAAAAAGGCACTCCTTCATGGTATGAGATTGTTGGCAGGCACCCGAAGGATTCGGTTAGCCATGGTTTGTGAAAGAAAGGTTGGAAGGAGTGCCATACAAAATAAAAATAAAATGGGAGCCGCTCTTTGAAGGTTTGTCTGGCAAGGGGGTTAGAGTACCCGCTACCAGTCGTTGACAACAACAAACACCTCTCAAAATATTACTTTTATTATCTCTATATGATTTCAAAACTGAAAAAGCTCTAGCACGTGATTTAATCCCTGCTTCCCTCTGCGAAGGGCCTGTCTTTTACTTTATGTTGAGTCAGTAAACCTATTTTCCTCCATCTTAAGCAAGCATTTGAGTAGTTGTGATCAAACCATTATATTGTGATTTGCTTCATCATGTGTTTTATTCTTCCTTGTTCAGTACAAGTTTTATCTGAATGAATATAGCTTTGCAAGTTATCAATGATCATGAGGAGACCATTATGATTGAGTATGCAAGTTGTGCCATATAAACTTTAACATGAGAACGCTGCTCAATGAGATAAGTATAATCTGTTAATTGTTCTCTGACCAACAACGAAGTTTGCCATCACCAACTATGATTTCTTATGCGCCTTTATTTGTGATTACCTTATACTTGTTTCGAGTTGAGTTATATGAGGAAGTTGTTTACTAGAATGTCTTGTGTGAATGAATATGATGCTTCTTGTCCGTATTTTATTGATCGACTCTTCACTCCACAAACATGTGGTCTTGTTTACCGAGTTCAGTTTCGCTTGGGGACAAGCGAAGTCTAAGCTTGGGGGGTTGATACGTCCAATTTGCATCACTATTTTATATCATAATTTGCTGTTATTCATTGATATATTTCATATTTAGACATAATACTTATGTTATTTCATCTATTTTGCATGTTTCATGATTATTGGAGGATCGAGCACCGGAGCCAGGATTCTGCTGGAAAAAGCACCGTCAGAATGCAATATTTCGGAAGATCAACAGTTGAAGGAAATTATACCAAAAATCCTATTTTTCCAGATGACGAAGGAAGCCAGAAGGGGGACCCGAGGGGACCCGAGGTGGGCCCACACCATGGGCCGGCGCGGCCCAAGGCCTGGCCGCGCCGCCCAGTGAGGAGGGGGGCCCACAGCCCCTCTTGCCTCCTTTTCTTCGCGAAATCCTCCGTCCCGAAGACCTAAGCCACAGAGGGTACCTCGCGAAGAGTTACAGCCGCCTCTGCGGGGCGGAGAACACCAGAGAGAAAAGAGCTCTCCGGCGGGCTGAGATCCGCCGGGGAAATTCCCTCCGGGAGGGGGAAATCGACGCCATCGCCACCGTCATCGAGCTGGACATCATCTCCATCACCATCATCATCATCTCCACCATCATCACCGCCGTCTCCACCGCTGGACATCATCACCGCCGTAGTAATTTGGGTTTGATCTTGATTGTTTGATAGGGGAAACTCTCCCGGTATTGATTTCTACTTGTTATTGATGCTATTGAGTGAAACCGTTGAACCAAGGTTTATGTTCAGATTGTTATTTGTCATCATATCACCTCTGATCATGTTCCATATGATGTCTCGTGAGTAGTTCGTTTAGTTCTTGAGGACATGGGTGAAGTCTAAATGTTAGTAGTGAAGTATGGTTGAGTAATATTCAATGTTATGATATTTAAGTTGTGGTGTTATTCTTCTAGTGGTGCCGTGTGAACGTCGACTACAGGACACTTCACCTTTATGGGCCTAGGGGAATGCATCTTGTACTCGTTTGCCAATTGCGGGGTTGCCGGAGTGACAGAAACCTAAGCCCCCGTTGGTATATCGATGCAGGAGGGATAACAGGATCTTAGAGTTTAAGGCTGTGGTTAGATTTATCTTAATTACTTTCTTGTAGTTGCGGATGCTTGCAAGGGGTATAATCACAAGTATGTATTAGTCCTAGGAAGGGCGGTACATTAGCACAGGTTCACCCACACAACACTTATCAAAACAATGAAGATTAATTAGCCGTGTGTAGCGAAAGCACTAGACTAAAATCCCGTGTGTCCTCGAGAACGTTTGGTCATTATAAGTAAACAAACCGGCTTGTCCTTTGTGCCAAAAAGGATTGGGCCACTCGCTGCAATTGTTACTCTCGCACTTTACTTACTCGTACTTTATTCATCTGCTACATCAAAACCCCCTGAATACTTGTCTGTGAGCATTTACAGTGAATCCTTCATCGAAACTGCTTGTCGACACCTTCTGCTCCTCGTTGGGTTCGACACTCTTACTTATCGAAGATACTACGATACACCCCCTATACTTGTGGGTCATCAATGACTTGGGTAAAGAAATCTTGCATGTTCTTGCTTTGACTTTCCTGGTACCTCCTCCTATCTTCTTCCATTGCTCTCATGTATTGTTGGAAGTCCGGATGCATCATTGGGTGTGGTGGTGGTGGTGCATTCTCTGCTCTCGCTGCTGCATCTGCCTCCTCTTTTTCTCTCGCCTCCCGCTCTCTCCGAGCATCTTCAGTTTCAACTAACGCCATTTTCCCGCTAGTCCTGTAACAAAGAGCGATTACTCATAATTACACCATGCAAATGTTTTCTGAGCTCAACTCATTGCCCAGAACTAGTCACACAATGAAATCAAGAAGCAAATCCAAAACAAACATTTATTATGTATATACACCGTATATTACATAACGTACACACATATATTACATGTGGTACATATATAACCACTTATTTGGCTTCAAGCCCAAGCCAACGGAATTTAAAATACGTTCTAGTACAATACCACCTATACTACTTTATTTTTCCTTGGAGCTCTACTCCTCATCATCATAACTCTCCTCCGCGTACATTCCTGGGGTCCATCCGGTACAGCGATTCGTCTTCCGAACACCGTCCGGAACGAAGGTCCTTCCAGTAGGTATGTAATCTGAGTCGGACGAAGTGCCGAGACAAAGATCTGTCATGCCAAAATAACTGGACAGTGACTCGTATGTATCCCCAGCAGGATACAACTCACCTTCTTCTTCCATCCATGGAGGATTTCTATTCACTTGCCCTCTCATCTTCTTTTTCTTCTTCTTCTTCACTCCAGAACTCTCACCTACCTCGTACTGGGATGTTTTGGGTAGTCCCATCTCCAGATATAAAGAAATGGAGTTGGTATATTTCTCTTCCAGCCCATAGCTTTGGTTAACGTCTTGGTTAACCTCGCCTCCTTCATCCTCCGTATCACAAGTGATGGGTTCTCCTTCATCACCAAATGGTTCCCCGAAACACCAACCAGTCGAATTCTCAATTGGTGACTCCGAGCAGTTTAGGTTTCTGGAATCATCTCCCCCATATCCAGATTCATACGACGCTGACACATGCGGATAGTGTGGGAGAAAGTTGGGTGTCAGTGGGTCTCTCTTGGGGAACTGGTCACTCAAATCTACATAGCTGTTTAGGCTAAAGAAAGGTGTAGTGTGTTGTGGTTGTGCCCTCAGATCACGCATCCGAGCTTGGACTTTATCAGGGTCCGTGAACTCAGCTAGCATGTGGTCAATCTCTCCCACCATCTTCATCTGTAAAAGGTACATCGTGGTCAATAAAGACTTACAGCTATGCATGTGCTTTGCTGCAGCTTCAGGACTTCTGTGTGCCAACACCAGATGATTCAGTGTGGGATCCTCATCTTCCTCGGCATGAGGTATATGAGAATATTCTGAACATAGCAGTTCAACTGATTTATGATGCCTTATCTCAAGGATTGCCTTGAATAGGGCCATGTGATAGGCTGTGGTGATGGTTTTGGCTTCTCCGTATGGCATTATACGACTCATCATCAGTTGCATTGGTAGTTGGACTGAAACCCTACACTTGGATAGGATCTCTCCGTCATAATAGGTATACTTGAGAACAGGTATCCGAGTTTCACAATGGAGTTCCTTCAGCATCTCACGCAGGAGATCTGTAATTGGTCCATCATAATCACCGAGCCAACCCTCAACCTTCCTCAAAGTCCTCTTAGGAAACGTGTACTCCATTATGGCTGTATACAAAAGCAGAATATTAGTAGTGATGATGTATCATAATAGCTATAATAAAGAATTATCGCACTAAAAGATATGGTTTTGCTATTCTCATGTGAATAATCACCATATTTCTAGAGAATCCTTTACTATTTATACTTGACTCCTACAGGTTTCTTACCTATACTAGGTTTTTCCAACCTAAGGTCGCAACATTTGCTCTGATACCAGCTGCGGTGACCCAGCATACCACTAAGTCGTTGATATGATCATTGTGAAGGGACTTCTTCACAATTGCCATATCCCTCAGAGTGGTACAACAGAAACATTGCAGGTCATAACACTCCAAAGATTATTACAAACATTGCCTTAACAGGTTGGTTTTCTCACAGGTCCGATGAGAACACCCTAAGATACTACTTAAGTACGATTACAACTCACATCTATATATGAAAGAAAGCTCAGCAACTTATTTAGGTAAGTTCTACGCTGCTCGGCTCTATGATACTAAGGTATATCACTACTCCTCCGCCTCATGCATGTCGGGTCCGTAGACTATCCCATAGTCTACTCCTTCAACTCCTCCGGTAAGATCAGGTTCTTGGTAGACCAGCTCGTAGTCTCCTTCCGGTGCTCCATCGGCGATGGCCTCCACTTCCGTGTCACAGTCTAGCAAGGGTGTCGAAAGAAAGTGAGTACAGGGGTACTCAGCAAGTTCAAAAGAGTAAAAGGTGTTTGATGCACTAGCTACGACCATTTATTAGGAAATCGCAGGTCAATGCATGTTTTGAAAACATTTCTTCAAAAGGTTGCTTTTATTGTGAAAACTATGCCCGTCAGTCTTCACAGGTTGACCAGAACTTCGTGGAGTTCCTTTCCTGCCGCGTTCGTAGCTCCCTTCCCGGAACAAGGAGTGACAGCCACGATTTGATACACTCTGCAGAGGTGCGTTACTTTTCCCATAAGAGATCCCATCCTTTTTGCCATCCACAGGGACTTGCCCCCATTCACACTTCCTTTGGTGTGAGGCCAGGTATGAAAAATCCAAGCCCACACCGCCTTCTCCGCGACCCTGCAAACCCACCCTTTTGTCCACCCGTACACCCCCGGTAGACATCTCCCGATCATACGGCTTTACCCAAGGTGTACTTTGGACAATCCATCATAGACGGTAGAGCCAGTCATCCACACAGATGGGGATTTAAAAGGCCATCCCAACCTACGGCAGTGCCTCCAGCACCCCGCAGCTCTAACCAGTCCGTTGGCGTGCTGGAGGGAAAAGATACAGCTGGCTTCCCTAGAGCCATTATAGATCTTATGGTTAACGCGGTATGTACGGCGCTAGAATCACTGGACAGCATTGGTAATTACTCCTAGGTTAATATAACCCATGCAATGGAACCTCCACCATATCAACACAACCATGGTTCCATTGCCAGCCACATAGTCATATTCATAATTGGAAAAGTAACATTTTATTTGCCATGCAGGAATGGTAAGTATATAGCTTTGCAGTAAATTGATAGAAAATACTCAAGTTGGTATGAGCAAGGGTGAACTTGCCTGTGGACTGCGAGATAGTGCAGTTCAATGCAGTGGATGGAACCTGGACCTCGGGTTCTGTAAGAAGCATCATTGTCCGGTAAGGACAATGTTATAAAATCCAAATAATGCAGTCATGAATGTATTATTTTATGTTGAATCCCTTATCCCAAATATTTACTACAATTTAGGGTTGAATTAAGATTTATGCCTTTGGCAGTAATTTGCAATTGCTTTTATTTGTAAAAACACTTTGTTCTCATAAAGAAAAATGGTTCATAGTAATACCACTTTACTTTTGTGATTCATTATTTATTTCAAAATAATTTGAAATAATAGAGTTGCCTCTATATTTTTTGGAATAAGAAGAATAGAATATTTTCCTTTGGAAAATATCTTCCTTTAATAGAAATGACTTGGAATAATAGAATGTCATTTTGAAATATTTGAAAACAAGTATTTGAACTTATTTGAGATTTTTCCTTGATTTTTAAATACAAGAAAATAATAGTTGAAAATTCCAAGTTTTAATTTAAATTCAGGAAATTCCAAAATTTGAATTTGTTTCCTAAATTCCATTTCTTATTTTATTCTTGTTAAGAATAATTTTTCATTTACTAATCCAATTTTTCATGGATTTTTAGAGGTATATTTTATTTATTAAAATTTGGTGAAATTCTAGGCTATTTTCCAAAATGGAAAAGACTAAAATACCCCCTGGCCCCTATTGGACCAGCCCATTTAACTTGGCCCATTTGGACAGCCCACCACGGCTTGTCCAAAACGGTTCGGTGGAACCAGTACGGCCCACCTCACTCACTCGCACGCTCTCCTCTCTCTCTCGTGACCTAACCCTAATCTCTGGCGACGCGCGTGGCGATGGCGTCGCCGCCATGGCCGCCGCCGTGCTCCGGCCACCTATACCATCTGAACCGCCGCGCGACGATCTATTGATCTGTCCGTGTGTTTTCGTCATTCTCTTCCTCCCCTGTCAGATCGCCTCCTCTCTAGATCTCGTGGAGAATCGCCTCCGGCGATTGGTAATCTCCGACGAGCTGGCGTCCTCGCCGTCGTCGTGAGCGCGTGTCTGGGACCGACCTGGCGCGGGTGCTGTGTTTGTAGCGCCTGTGCCGTCGTCCCCAGGTGATGTGCTGTTGTGGTGTTCGTCGGCGTAACACCGGTGTCTTCCCTGGCTTTGCAGCTGTTATGGCCGCGCGGGCACTGCCTCGCCATGCCATAGCTTCTGCCTCCAGGCGCGGGTAAGGTTCTTCCGTTCCTCCTCCTTCTCAACGCCATGTCTGTGCGCCTCCCATGCCTCTGTGCTTCTTCTACCTCTTGCTCTTCGCCCTCCTGATGATCCTATGATCATACAGGCCTTGCTACTACTACCTAATCACCCTCTTCTTCTCTGCAAGCCCTGGCCAATTCACCAAGCTTTGGTTACTGGCCAGTGTGTGATGCTTGTTGTTCATGTCTTGTGTTGCTTGCTTACTGCTTCTATCATGCCATTAATTTCTATGCCATGTTGTACATGATTATGAGCTTGCTTGTGCTTACTGGCATCCTATGCTTGCTTGTCTAGGTGTACTGCTATGCATCTCTGTGACACTTGTGATGCCTGTGATGCTTGTGAGGTGCTTCTGTGCCTTCTGTATGATCCAATGATCCATTGGATCAATAATTTCTGTTGGCTAGACTCTCTGTGTTGCTTGACTTGATTTAATTGATCCATTTGATCAATTAATTGTCAGTGGCTTGGTTGCTGATGGGTTCTTTGGCTAAGTGGATGGTTTACTTACTGATGCTGCTACTCAAGCATGCTTATGCTACTGTGTGTATGTGCTGCTGCTCTCCATAGCCTTCTGGACTTGATCTAGTAGCTAGGATGCAGTGACATGTTCTTGTGTTGCCTCACAGTGTGCTACTGTAAAAGTATTGCATGGATTTTTTATGTATTCATGCCTAGATGGATTAATTATTGATGAATTGCTTATGCAGTAATGATTAAATGATTTGCTTTTCCATGATTAATTGGGAAACAAATGGAGTCTGAATCCATTCCTGGATAGTGATGCTTTATTGTTTGGCTTTGCTTTGGATGGTTCTATGTTTGTTGTGACCTCAGTAGCCTTGCTACTGACTGGTTGCTCACATAGTTGGCTAGATCTGTTGGTTCCTCATCTTGGTTTGCATATTTGGGGATCATAATCTATATGAATGCCAATATGCTTGCTTATGAAGATATCTAGGGTTTTCCTGATGGTTACATGCTTAGGATCTTACTGTGTAGTCTTTGGTAGCTGTTATTCCTTGCAATTCATCTACTGGTGTTGTCTGTGCATGTGTTCTTGCTAGTGTGCACAAGATTTGTATCTAGATGGTTTCTGTTTTAGTGGCTTTCTAGACTGCCAGTGATTCTTGGTGAAAACCAAGTGATGAGCTACCCATTGAGCATCTGCTCAATCCCATGACATATGTCATGCATAATTTATGGATTGGATCCACTGGATCCCTTCCAGGAACTAGGTATACCTTGTTCCAGCTCCTAGAGTGAAATCTTTTGTTGATGCGGACTTTTGGTTTGTTTGTCACAGCCCTACACCGCCAGTTCTTGGTTGATCTTCTCAGGTCACCATGATTTCTGGTGGTTGGTTGGGTTATGTGTTGGGTTGTGATGTTCTTGAGCAAGAACAGGATGAACTCTGCCTATTCTTTCTTCTGCTTACCTTGTGAATCTTTATCTGGTCGACTATGCACTGTTTCTAGGGTTTGTGCTCTTTTATACCATCTCTACTTCTCTCCTTGCCATGGCACACAAGCCTGGCTTGGTTTGGTGACTAGGCCATTGCATGGCCTTGCTGTTGCTTGCACAACACACATGAGCAGTGTGCTCATATGCTGAAACTTGAGCCCCTGGTGTGTGCTCAGGTTTGGTCTGCTGTTGCTCTTATCCTGTGATGTCCAAGGTTTTGGACATGCACAAGTGTGCATGACACTTGTTTCTGTCCAAACTGAATATTGGCTAACTCTTAACCCCCGTCTAGTGTTTGTTGTGTTGTTTTGCAGGTTTTGAAGGTGAATATGACCATAGAGTAATACTTCCAAGTCATTAGTCTAGGTTTTAATTAGTTTAGGATCAAATATTGTAATCTTCCTTTTTATTTCTGTTTATTTTCCTTTAATTCTTGTATCAAGAATATTGTAAAGACAATGTATATTGTGTTGTGATATCAATAAAGCTCAAGTTTTGCTTATGAGCTTTTTGGTTTGTGTAATGATTATATTTCTGAATAATTGTTGTATTTATGATTCAATTTGAAATTCAAATTCATTTGAATTTATAAGTTGTATTTGAATTGTGAATTCATTTTCTATAATCATTATTGCTTATTGTTTAATATTCTCAATGTATTATTACTTGTCAAATGAAATCAACTCCCAAATCAACAAGATACAAAAGAGATCATGTCGAAATTCACTAACTCACATTGTCTAACCCTAATTGCAAAATGAGAGAGAACCTCGATCCCTCTTAGGTTTAGTTGCAATAAGGCGTGAAAATTTCCCTCGTTTTGCGATGAAATGCACATCCCATTCCTAAATCTACCCTTCGTTGTTCCTATGTTCTGGGTTATTACAGGTGGCGGCGGAGGCGGAGGTTGCGGAGGCGGCAGAGTGCGCAGAAGGGCGCCTCGCTGCGACCAGGGCGGAAATCGTCAGTGCGGCGCTCCCGGAGGCGCGGTCGGTGATGGCGGCCCTCTGGTGGCCCCACCAACGGACGCCGTCATCCACGACATCGCCGCCGCCGACGGCCCCGTACCCGGCCGCTTCGAGTGCGCCGGCGACCAGTTCGTTCTGGTCGTGTCCTTCGAGACCCTGGCTGGGGATGCCCTACGCCGTCAGGCTTGGTTAGCGGAGGAGGAAGCCCACAACTATGTGGTCGCCATGGCTCGGGGGTACATGTGCTCCGACCCGGACTCGCTCCAGCGGAGGGGCCCTTCTCCCGTGCGGGTCGAGCAGTAGAACCGGGAGCTGGAGGGCGCCATCGCCACCAGGGACAAAGCGGTGGCGGAGGGGGCTAGAGATAGGGCCCGCTTCCACGCCCAGATGGCGGGGTTGCAGGCGGCGGCCCAGGCGATCGAGGCGGCGGCGGAGGAAGCAGCGGCAACCCAGGCGGCGGAGGCGGAGGCCAGGTCTATGGCCAGGAGAATCCTGTGGGACTCCACTCTGGCCGAGGCCCTTGAACGCCGCAGGCGGGACGAGGTGACAAATCTGCGGCGTGCACGAAGCGCTCGCGCTTCGACGATGGCGCCGGCCCCTCCGGCGGCCAGTAGTAGGCCGCGCGACTGCGAGTAACCAAGGCCATGGTAGGCCGCGCGACGGCCGCAGGTACGACCGTTGTAGTTTTAGATTAACTCGACTAACCATTTTTGTAAAGATGGTCCTTTTGGCCAATCAATAGTAATGAAAAAAATATTTTGCTTACCTAGTCACTGCCGACCGGGCCCGGATGCACCGAACGCGGAAACTTTTCGCGACCGTGCAGCGTCCGCGGAGACGCAAACCTGGCGCACGTGGACGGTCCGGTCACTTTGCGTCACCCCGCTGGAGGTGATACCAGACACATTTTTCGGCCTGGCGCATGCAAACAGTCGCTCAGTGTTTGTTGCGTCGCGCCCCTAGAGATCCCCTAAACTCGAACACGGTTGTTGCGTGCGGTCTTCTCCTCTCCCTCCCAACAACTCTGTCCAGATCTCGAATGTGTGGATTATCCGTCTGACGTTTGTGTGCTATCTAGTGTGTTGCTATTAGCTAGGTTCGTCACAATTGGTATCAAGAGCCGTTCTGGTGGATCGGTGAAATTCTCCACAAAATTTTCTAGTTTTGTTTTCTAGCGGAGCTTGGTGTTGAGGATTTGGAGGCGAATCAAGTCATCGGCAGCCAGGTTGAAATCTTTCAGTAATCCCAGTCTGTTCGAGTGATTTTGCGGCGGCGGTGTGAGGCAGCTTCTTCTTCGGCGGCGCGGGGGCGATTGTCTTTGTCGGCAGTGATATTTGGCCACGAATCCAGTGAAATCGGAGGTTGCCGCGCAAAACCCTAGGCCGGTGGTCAAATCCCTGTCGGTTGCTGGTTTGGCGTGGTTCAGGCGGCGTGTGGTGGTTGATTGCAGAGGAACCCCTCTGTCTAGTACTCGTTGACCACGGCGGCGGTAGACCAAGGCAACATCAATGGGATCTACTCTGACGGTCCGGATGAGGTCCGTGGAACAAGGTGTTGCCGCTCATGCCACTACGCTTGCAGATCATGAGGCGCAACTGCGCCAATTGGTGATTGGCCTCACCAAGTCACGGAGACGGCCGCAAGGAACACCGAGTCCTGTCAAGATCTCTCAGTCACCACTGAGAGACTCCTCAAGCAACAAGACATGATGACCAACAAGCTTGATGCAGTGGATTCACACGTTGCCAATATCAACAAGTGCCTGTATCCTTGGAGGAGATGACCCACACTGCTAACGACCACTCCTCCGGCACAGATGGGCACCGTGAAGACTTTGAACCCCAGGGTGCTACTACAAAGCATGCCCTGGAAAATGGTCCGTACTCTAGAGATACTAATCACAGTGAGTTTCGCATGCCTAAAACTAATTTCCCTAAGTTTGATGCCACCCATTCTAAAATGTGGAAAGAGCAAGCTGAGAAATATTTCCATATGTTCCCGGTCCCTGAGGAGTGCAAAATAGATTATGCTACTCTCCATTTTAAGGGCAATGTTGTATTCTGGTACAGACATATGAGGCACACCATGATATAGATAGTTGGGCTCAATTGTGTGTAGCAATATGTCACAAATTTGCTAAGGACCTTTATTATACTGATATGAGTAGAGCTTTAGACATAAGGCAAACTAGTGATGTAGCTACCTATCAGCAAGAATTTGAAAACCTCATGCATCAGCTATTAGCACATAACCCAGCAATAGATGAAACATTTTTTGTAGCCAAATTTGTTGAAGGGTTAAAGAGAGATATTAGAGTTGTAGTAATCATACACCAACCTAGAACTGTTGATGCAGCGATATCCTTGGCATTATTACATGAAGCTCAATTGCAAGATTATCGACGGGGTCGTTATGAAGTCAAGAAATGGCATAAAAGAGCTGGTCGAGGTAAATTAGGTATTCATCCTGCAGAGAAGGAAACACCACCAGAAAAACCAATTGCAGTTCCTGTACCAAATAAGTTTGCTGAACTCAGAAGGCAAAGGAAAGAAAGGAATGAATGTTTCAAATGTGGCGGTAAATTTGTTCCAGGTCACAAGTGTCCCAAACAAGTGGAGTTATCTGTGATTGCTGAGATCTGTGAAGCTCTAGAGGTTAGCAGCGAGTCTGAGTCCAAGGGAGCTGATACTTTTTCTCAAACAAGTGATGACACAGCCCGACGACCGGGGAGGGGAAACCCACACTGCACGAGATATTTGTCCCTTCTCTCCTCCTCGCGTCGCCCCCCTCCTGGCGACCAGGGAAGGGAAACCCTAGCGCGCCGCCGCCGCCCCTCCCCTTCTCCCTCCCATCTCCGCCGCTCCCAGGGGCACTTCCGGGCTAAGCCCGCGATGCCGGTGAAGGGGGCGGTGGGGATCTGAGCTCTCAGCTCCCCCCGCGGTGGCTAGGTGGAGGATCTCCGCGGCGGGCTCGCCATGGCTAAGGCGGCGACTCGACGGGCTCCCCT
The DNA here is from genome assembly GCF_019359855.2 of Lolium perenne. Taxonomy (NCBI): domain Eukaryota; kingdom Viridiplantae; phylum Streptophyta; class Magnoliopsida; order Poales; family Poaceae; genus Lolium; species Lolium perenne. The sequence continues at coordinate 198,820,920 of NC_067245.2, forward strand.
CTCCGATGGCTGTCCTTTGGTCGGCGGTTTGGTGCGGGTGGTCTTGTCCGGCGGCTCCCTCGGCGGGGGCTCGGGACTGCGAGGCGGCGGCCTTGCTCGGTGAGGCGCCACCGGCTCCGACGGCGAGCGGTGGGCGCAGATGCGTTCCGGGATCTTGGTCGCATGGGCGGCGAGGTTTCCGGCGGATGTTGGTCGTGGCGCGGGGCTGCTCTGGTGGCTGGTGGCGCCAGATCTGAAGAAGCTCCTCCACGTCACCTCAGTGCAGCCCACCATGCTGGATCTGGATCTCGAGGGCCTTGTGCCGCTAGTTCCTTGGATGGAGGTGGTGCTGGTGGTTGGAAGTGGAGTCCGGGAGAAATCCCTTGGCCGGTCTCGGCTTCGACGGTGGCGACGCCCGAGTGGCGCCGTTTTCCTCATTGGTGGCGATGTCGAGGTACTCCCTTCCCTCCACCCCACTCCTGCTGCGTTCCCGGGGTGAAAACCCTAACTTTGTTGGGCGGCGACGACGCCACGGGCGCTGTGTTCTCCTTGGAGGCGCTGCTATTGGGCCCTCTCGGGGTGTGTTGCTGCTGCCGTTGTGCAGTGTGGAGGTGGTGGTGTTGCTCGTCGACATTGGCCATTTTTCATCAACGACCATGTCCGCAGCTTCGGCTCTGCGTGGGTGAACCTCGGCGGGTGGGTTGGCTTCGCAAGGTGAGCTCGTGCTGCGAGTGTCGGGGCTTTGTTCCTGGTGTGTGCTCTGCTCAAGGGGAGCGTTTCCATTGCCGGCGGTTCGGCGTCCTTTCGAGCCAGGACGAGGGGGCAGGGGCCCTCTCCGGTCATGGAGGAGTACTGCAAGACGACAGATTGCTATTGGGGCAGGCGGGTCTCCGCTGCTTCGCGTTCGATGCTTCTACCCTGCTCCACCTTCGTCGCTCCCGGGTGCTTTGTTCTCGCTTGAGGACATCGAGGACTTCAGCTGGGTTTCTTGTTTTTCTTGTGCTTGCTGTGGTGCTGGATGTTGTAAGCTGTTTCAGCATTCTTGTATCTTCGAGCCGTTTGGGCTTTATTAATTTAAAGCTGGGCACTTTGTGCCTCCTGTTTAAAATGACACTGCCCCTGGTGAAGCCATTAGTCTTTCTCCAGCAGCCACTCAAGGCACTACAAGTAAGAGAACCATGTGGTTGTTGGGACATATTGGAAAACAACAAATTCTCATCCTAATTGATTCTGGCAGCTCGGGCAATTTCATAAGCCAGGAACTAGTGAACACTCTGCAGTTGGTTTTACCTCAACCGAAATGGGGAGTGCAACTACATAAGTTCACAACTTTTGTCAGAGTGCTGCCATTGAAGTGTTATGACATGATTCTGCGTATGGAATGGCTGGAATGTTGCAATAAGGGCAAGATGTTTGTGGACTGGACAAGAAAGAAAATGCGTTTCAAGCATCAAGGGGGCAGAGAATTACCTTGGGAGGGATAAATGCAAACAACAACAACTGCCCAACAATTTCTTAATATTAGTTTTAGATGGGCGTTCAACAAACATAAATGGAACCAAGCGGCTTATGGAGGTAAAACTTTCAAACAACCCGGATAAGTTTGTTTGGAAACTTACAAAGATCGGGAATTTTACAGTTAAATCTATGTATCTTGACTTAATGAATGGTCATACTAGAGTTTTATATAAATATTTGTGGAAGCTATAAGATTAAAAAAATTATGTGGTTCCTAAATAACAAGGTGTTGCTCACTAAAGATAATTTGGCCAAACGAAATTGGAATGGAAGTCAAAAGTGTTGTTTTTGTGATTCTTTTGAAACTGTGCAACATCTATTCCTTTCATGTCCATTTGCTAAAATTGTTTGGCGCATAATATATTTTGCTTACAATATGCCACCACCTGTTGATATTACTAATATGTTAGGTAATTGGCTTAATGGGGTTACAAAGAATGATAAATCTAGGATACGAATTGGAGTATCAGCTTTGTGCCCGTCTATTTGGATTAGTATAAATGATATAGTTTTAATAGACACAAGGGAACAAAAAATTTGCAGGTTATCAGACGAGCAACATATTGGATTTAACAATGGGTTTACATTCTCCCAGTGGATCAGCGGGACACTATGGTTAGTGAATGCAATTGTCTACTAGTCGTTACACGGGACTGCTATTTTTAGACTATTGGGTGACGTCACATTAGCAGGATAGAGGATGTATAACTTCATGTTGCTTTTTATTTTTAGATGGTTGATACATATCTCAACCCTAACTGATCCGTAATGATACTTTTAAACTTCAAACTTCGTTTTGAATAAAAAATTTATGTGCATCAATTGATGCAGGAGCTAAGGCTATCTCATTTCGAAAAAAATAAAAGAGGCCGGGGAATACGTGGACGCATGAAGAAGGTTGGGTAACAGGTAGCGCGCGAGGTGTCCAAACACAATTACACAACCAGCAGCGCTCACAAAAGGATGCAGCGGTTACGTCAGGTCACCAGACTGCTCGGCCGTATACGTCCGTGTACGTCAGCTCAGCAGCGCACACTCGATGGAATGCAGACTTGAGAGAGAAAAAAGAAGGCCTCCCTGGGAAGACGCCGAGGTGCAGCGGAACGCAGCGGCGGGTTGCGGAAAGGCGAACTTGGTTGGGAGACGGTGCAAGCAAGCAACGACGGGAGTTTTGGGGCCTACGTGTGCGTGCGTGCGTGCACGGGGAGCTGCGAAAGGCGACAACACCATGTACACACTTGCTTTTGCATTCGGGCCACCATGGATGAGCACTCGCCGCTGTAGGGATATAGCCATATAGGCAAGCCGTCGTATGGAGTACGGACGGACCCGCCTGCCGCGGCTGCGTGGAGTGCGGGTGGGGGTTTCCCGACCGCTAGTGCTTTCCATGATCGACCACCAGAAATCTTCCCGCACAAGAACCCGCTTCTACGCGTTCGTACGAACCAAGTACTGGCACATATATGCGACAAGGAAATGGAAATGTACCAAAAGGTTTGCTCATACCTTTTCAGCTTATACTCCGTAGAAGAATTCAAACAAGAACAACCAAAAAAAACATACTCCTCCATATGAATCCAACAGCGTTGTTTGATGCATAGCGTACACCTACACACACATCGCAGCAGCGGTGTATCGTACGTGTACATACAAGACCGAGACCAGCAACGCAGACAGCAAGCTTTTCCATGTCTGGAAGAAAATAATAGCGGTCTGTCAGCTTAACACCAACGCAAAGGAGCGACAAAGTCCATCTGCTGGTCCGACCTGCCGGCTTGGTCCACCGGCGGTGAGACTGTGTCGTACAGAGTAACGGCTGGGCCGGGCGGGACGAGCATTGCACGTCACTGAAGCTAGCCAAGTTACGGTACATGAATGAGCATTGCACGTCGCCCCGACCAGCGCACTTGCATGGTCCACCGCGTGCGGTCTGCTTCACTGAGTCTGCCGCTGCCGGCGGGCGCGACGAGATGAGCATTGCACGTCACCGAAGCTAGCGAATTTGGATCTAGGTCTGGCCTATCGGGCAGTGCCTCAGCGTGACTCATTCGGTACACCATGACCTATTAGCTACAGATAACAAACTAATTGAATTGAAATAAAAATTAAAATCACACGAAATTTTAAAAAGATTTCATTCATCCAAACATAATGTACATAGGAAATAAATAAAAAGAAAACTAAACCCTAGATACAGCTGGCGTCCATGCGTCGTCGACGACGGCACTGCTGCCTACACATCTTCTTGATCCTCTACAATCATGGGCGGTCTTCATGGCCCTTGTTGTGGCCACGCATGGGTACTTCGGCGGATGTGCCACGACGGAGATGTCGGCGGAACCATCTGCCCTTCCCACGCGGCCTGTGGTGGCGAGTGCGGTGGCAGTGCTACAGGCAGTGGCAAACCGCGTTGCGCTCCGCCACCATTGTTGTGAGTCGGATGTCATCTTCTCGCCCCCCCCCCCCCCCCCCCTCCCGACCCACTTGGAATCCTCGATGGCTAGGGCGTAGGTTGCGTCCTCGTCATAGCCCTTCGACACTGACACCTCCTGCCTGACTACCACTTCCGCCGCAGTAGCCTCGTCCTCATCCCCCTCATCAACCTCGTTGTCGGTGACCGTCGCGAGGTCGCCGAGATGGAACTCGCGCACCTCCTACGATGACCGCCGTGCATTGTGCTCCTAGGCGAGGAAGGCCTGTCAGATACCTCGCCAGAGGTACGCGCGGTCATACCGTAGCGACTTCAGGAGGCGAGCGTTGCAGCGCCGCATTCCACTTCCAGCGCCGACTCATTAGTGGGTGCTATCGGCACCATCACCCTACTGAGGTTGAGTTGCCATCCGCCAGGAAGGGAAGTGTCCTTGTGCTCACACGGGCCCGCCTCCGCCCACCGCCGATGGCACTCCAGCACCATGATGCAGAGGTGGTTGTGTTCCCGTGGAGGGGCGGCTTGTGACGTGCCACCGTCGCAGCAGCTTGAGGCACGACGAAATATGCGCCCGTGGAGGCGGCGACTGATTTCGGGTGCGTCGTGCACTTGAAGGTGACGAGCAACAACGGCGGCCCAAGGCAGAGCCCGTCTCATGTTTGTTCGCTCGTTGTCTTCTTCAGCCAGGACGACATCTTCATCAAAGGCAGTGGCGGCGATGGTGTGTCGGTTCTGGCAATGGCGTAGGTCGAGGTAGCGGGGGAGAGACGGGGGCATGGCCAGTATAAGAAGCCTTGGCCATCAATGCCTACACAGGTTCCAGCACCTTCGGCATCAATGTCGGTCTAGGAGTCGATGGCTTTGATGGCCATTGCTGCAGACGTCGTCACCCTTCTGCCATCGGGTCACTGCCATGCGGGCCCGTGATACGCGCGGGAGGACACATGTTAACTGTGTCGTACCCGTGCAGACACATCCGTCCCTTGAATTTGGTAGACCGGTAAATTACGCCGGATGGAACGCCTTTTTCAGATCGCGTCGCTAGAGCGTGCCAGGACGATTTAAACGCAGCAGAATCGATTGAATCGTGCAGCTGGAGATGTCCTGAGCTAACGAGCCCCACTGGGGTGCGTTAACCGGCCAGCGCGACCCTTGCACGGCCCCTCCTCCGATCCGTCATTCGCGACACGATCCAGAGCCACGCACGTCGACCAGTGACTCATGGTGGATATATTAAAATTTATTGTACGCGTACATGGGTTGCTGTCGACGCCTCTAAGCCACCGTCGCATTCGGGACACGTTGTGTTCCGTTGCCTGCCCTGCCCCAAACGGAACGGAAACACAAGGGCGATCACGCACACATTTGTTGTAGAATTAGTGGGCAACTGCATCAGGGACTGCGACATGCGAGTGACACATGTGTGTTTCCCTGCCTACAACACTTTACTTCAGCGGGAAAAAGTCACCACTCACCAGGGCTCCGTTAGAGCAAGTACAATAAGTCCTAGTCAGCTGGCTATAAGGATTAAAATAATATATTGTTGCCTAGTTGGAGGAGTGAGAGGAGGAGAGAGAAGAGAAGTGGGCTCTTATGCAAGAGCCAGCTCTAGCACGTGCTCCTAGGCACTATGTGAGAGTGAATGGTGGGCCATGTACTAAAGTTGTACAATTTTATAGCTCACTATTATACATGTTGGCTCTAAGATGACTATAGATGACATGACATTTGTCTTATAGCCAACAGTTGGCTCTACTATTGAACTTGCTCTTAACCAAGGGATGCATACTTGCATGCACAATCCCAAGTCCACGTCGTGCGATCTAGCATCGCTGAACATGCTATCAACTTTATACCTACAGAACGTAACTAAGAATCTAGGCGTAGTTTTGATGGTTATAAAGGTGATGCACTAGTTAAGTTTTTTCAAAAGTCCGAAGTGGGAAAGAGGGTGGGGGTCATTAATTAATCTCTAACACTTCCTCTCAGACAGGGGCGAAGCCAGGATTTGACTATAGGGAGGCGAGGAGGATCACGACCATGGAATGATATAGAGAAAGAAAAATTCCAACAGGGGATATATGTTTTGATATAGCAGCAGTAAAAATTGGCAATGTGACAAATCGTATACAGGGTGTCTTTCTCTTCATTTGTGAAGCAATTTTTTTCCCACTAACTAAATTGTACTGTGCTTCTAATTCTTCACTTTTTTTGCCTTTCAGTAGTGCAAAAATTGGTATATAAATACTATTCAATCTAACCAGAAAGAAACTAACTAATGGCATATATAAATTGAATTGTAACATTAATCCACTGCATACCTTAAGTATAAGCATAGAGAATCACAGATTGCATATGGGTCGTGCTGCAGCGCCGGATCAGCTAGCGCCAGGCCTTGTCCTGCTCGATCTAATCACCTCCTGGCGTTGCGGTGTGTGGAGGTGGCGAGCCGCCGTCGGGGGCGGGGGCGGCGCGCAGCGCCGTAAAAGCGGGACGTACACTTCATCGATTATTGATCGATCTCGATGACTCGATCGATCTACTAGTTCCTATGGAGCGAGAGAATTTGCATAGCGGCTTTTGATCCAGGAAAATAAGACCACGATAAGGACATGGGCTAGTGGGCTTCGTTCGTTGCACTACATCTGAATAATCTAAACGTGGGCTGCTTAATCACGTGCTTATCTCCGGCGATTAACGCATGTATACATACGTATAGCACCTGTAGCTCCTGTAAGATGTTGAGGGGGAGCCCCTGCTCGCCTCCCCTGGCTGCGCCCCTGATCCTGATCCATGCTCATTTTTCTGAGTCTTGACGTGCCCAGCAGAAAGGGGTAGACCACAAAGAATCTTAGCATAGTTTTGATGGATATATAAAATTGATACACTAGTCAAGTTCTTCCAAAAGTCTGAACTTAGAGAGAGGGCGAATCATTAATCTCTAACACAGCATAGGTCTATGCTCTTTTTTTGAGTCTTGACTTGCACAATAAAAACGAGCGAGGTTGTAATATATTTTCTTTTATTGTGTTTGTTGGGGGTCTTGATGCGCGCAACAACAACCGACGTAGGCCGCAATATATCTATTTATTGCATTCTTTGGGAATTGAACCTTTAACCTCTAGTTTTAAGTTGTATATGCACCTACAAATTCACCCATCAGTTTGAAGTGAGAGAGTCATGAGTCATTCATTATACTATAAGTGATGGGTGGTGGAGGTCTTCTCCCGGTGGCGCTGACCGGCGGTGGAGATATGGCCGGGCCAGTTGGTGGTGGAAACCCTAGATCTTGATTTGGGTGTCTGCCGTGCCGCCTTCCCGGTCCTCTTCGCTGCGTGGTTGGGCCGGTTCCGGTGGGGATCTCCCCTGCTATGCTGCCACCATTCTCGCAGCTGGCTCTGCCCATATGCGCTGCTGGTAGGGTTTGGTGCGGATGATCTTGTAGGTTTTCAACGGGTGGTGTGAGGGCTGCTTGCTTGGCTTCAATAAAGGTGGTTGTCCTAGGGTTCTTATTTTGCGAAGATGGTGACCTTCTTGAGGCCGTTACTTCTTCATCTGGCCGGAGTGATGAGTTCCGGAAGGCTCCGCCGGCGAATGTAACGGCGCACCTTATGCCTGGAGTTTGCTGGATCGGGTTGTAATTGGTCTTGCGCACCAATGCTTTTATTCCGACCGTTTGGTTCCGGAGGAAGCTAGCGGCGTGAAGCTCTGTTCTGTGTTGCCATCAGATGATATTCTGGTCCATGGTGAAATCAGAGGTGAAGAATATCATGAATGATGGGTTGGAGGACTAGCAATGGAGGTTCGAGTCTCTGTTATGCTAAGGGACTTGCTTGGTGTTCTGATGTCGTAGCAGCAGTATGTAAGTGGGGCAGCAGCACAAATAAAGTTCAGATGAAAATCCAAGATCTGACCTTAATTGGTTGTGCCTAGCAATGACCTTGTTAAAGACATTGTTTGTTTTGATAGCAGAGACTATCTTCAGGGTGAAAATCTAACACCTTTTGATTGGACGAAGATGGTGCTTGTGCATTGTTTTCTTCTTGGAGGCGTCGCTTTTGGAGAGACTGGAGTTCATGTGTTGTCCTGGTGATGGTTTTATTGTTGCTGCTAGGGCTGGAATATCGTAGCGGGACTTTTTCTTTTAGTTTGCTTTTTTTTTTTGGCTGTGTGCATCTGTATTACTATTATGGTGTTGCGTTATCATAGAGGCTGTGTGTAATTAGTGTCTTTCGATATTAATATATTCCCTATGTCAAAAAAAAAAAGTGTAGTCGACTAGTCGTTCAAACGAAGTAAAACATGTGTTCCGGCCTGACTATCATTTGAGCCGTTGAAGTAACGGGTCATCTGGTGCTGTAGAGAACAAACGAACGCCAAAGAAAACGGCTCGATGGATGGTCGATGGATATGTGGATTGCTTCCGGAGCGTGAAAAGGGAGGCAGGTGCTCCATCCGGGAAGCGCAGCGGTTTGGCTGGGCGGGCATCCTCGTTTGCCAGCATTATTGCATGCCGGCCTGCTGGAGTGGAGTGCTGGGTGGTCTCTGACTCTCTGTCCATGCCGTGTTGTTCGACGCCCACCCGAGCCAAGCAGCTTTCGCTTTCATAAAGCAAGGAAAAAACGGAGAAAGAATGGGAGGATGTAGAAGGCTGCGAGGTACGTGGCCGGCGGTGGCTTCACTGAGGATGGGCATGTGGTGCTGCGGAGCGGGGAGCAGCCGTGTGGCTTCAAGCTACCACCCATCATCACAAGAATCCATGTGCTGCAGGTGACTCTGAACCTTATATTGGCTTATATCGAGCCGTCTCTCTTATGAGAGACCGTTTGATTCTTCTCAGTTCTCTGCATGATCGTGGCATATTTAGTTTCCAACTTAATTAGTCCCATGTTGAACGGGGGTGTTCGGAGCCTTTTAGGGCATGCCCAATGCATTGCCCTAAAGGTGCTGCTTCACACCTTTAGTTAGGTTCGGATGAGGAAGCAGTCTCCTTTTCAAGAAGTAGGATCTTCAGTCCTAAAAGCATACTTTTTGGAGAGAGAAAGAGATACATAGTGTCATATTTGTGGGGTCCCTTCTCACTTTTTTCTGACTTAAGTTGTAGCTTTCATTGTGGAGATAAAATTCACCATGTTGCTTCTTACAACTTTTTTACATGAAGCAGCTAGTTGTGTATGCCACCATTGCTCATGCCTTTACCCGCCTCTCCCTCGTCTAATCGATCTTCGAATGCTAGCTTTACTGTCTATGGCCATGGAAGCACGTCAGGAGATAGCTCTTGAGTAGCGGGCAGTTGCGAGCGGCGACCCTGAGGCGCAGTCGTACCATACCGGCCGGGGGCAGGGTTTTATTGGGAAGCATGGGCGAGATATGGACCTTGCATAGCTTGCATGGTATATGACTATATGGTACCCTACCTGGAGGTGGCGTTTTGGCTAGGAGCTAGGAGCAAATGCTCCTATTATACAAAATAATTAAAAAACAATTTTAAAAATGTCAAAAAATTCTGACATAAATTTTTTGTTGTACATCGTGACATTCTATGTTAGTGCACAAGTTTTAATGGAGAAATAAGATTTTATGTGGCGCGTTCAAAAAAGATAAAAAAATGTCATGTACGTAGTCGTGTTATAGCATCAAAATTTGTCTTTTTTACTGGAGCTACAAATTTTTATAGTTTTTTTTTGAAAACTTGTGTACGAACATAAAATGTGTAGATGTACATGAAAGTTTTTAGTTTAGAATTTTTTGACACTTCAAAATGTAGATTCACACAATAGGAGCAAATGCTCCTACAAGCCAAAGTAAATATCCCACCCTACCTAGCTTATACTGCTGTACATACCGACGTGCTGTGCAGTGGTAAGCGTAACAACTGTTGGCAGCATCATAAAGCCTGCTCGTCAGCTAACTCCATTTGTGCTTTCAGCCGCTGGATACCATCGTGTCACTTTTATTCTCTTGCCCCGTCCGTCTATGATCAGAACGTACGTTCTTATCTGCAGGCACATCCAGCTCGGACCGATCACATCAGCCAGTATCACAATCTTCATTCTGTTTTTTTTTTTTTTGAACTTTTGATAGTTCTAGGTGCATTGAGAATTAAGTTAGTTTTAGGATAAAACTCCAAATCCATCAGATTTGCATCGTGATTCGTGCACATGAAATTTGCACATATTTTTTCTGCTTCAGTTGCACATAAAATTGGGTATCCAAGGATCAAACACGCAGATTGAGAAATATGTCGTAGTTATGGCTAACTACAATCCAATATGATAACCCTCAAGTGCAGGAAATTGTTGTGGCACCTTTCAATGTGAAAGTATGGTATCGAACCATACGAGGAAGAAGTTAAAGCTCTTGATAATTTTCCCAAACTTTAAATGATTTTGGTAAACTTAGGAATAATTTTAATTTTTTTGTAAGATCTCAGATGGCATTTTGATCGTATTTCTAATCCCGCTTAAGCAACGTGTCACACGCCCTCGAGTTCGGGGTGTAGGCAGGGTCCTATCGCAGATCTGGCATTAGTAGAGCCCGTCGTCGTCGAATCTCCTGGCGCCACGACTGCCCATCCCGAGCCGGAGGGTATTACTTTCTTCCGCTTCCTCTTGCAATCGCAGGAAGGCGGAAGCTAGGAACATCCGGCAGCATAGGATCTGTGCTTCTCGCCTACGGTAGCCGATAGCATGTATCCGACGAGAAGGACAGCCATGGGCACCGTTATTGACACCCAGCTATTGGTTAATTCGTCTCCCATGATCGCTCAGTCTACAATGGCTGTGAAAAGAAACTGGCAGAAGGACGGCTCACGCAGTCAGATGCAACATGTTCTCCGACTTAATATTTTTTAATGCTATCAGAGTCATTGTGGCACGTTGAGAATATGACCTAATCTCGGTCCTGTACACAAAAAAGACTAGCTTGGATGGAGGTGGCGTTTTGGCTCATAGGAGCAAATGCTCCCATTATACAAAATAATTAAAAAATAATTTTAAAAATGTTAAAAAATTCTGACATAAATTTTTTGGTGTACATCGTGACATTTTTTGTTAGTGCACAAGTTTTCATGGAGAAACAACATTTTATGTGGCGTGTACAAAAAAGATAAAAAAATGTCCTGTACGTAGTCGTGTTATAGCATCAAAATTTGTCTTTTTTACAGGAGCCACAAATTTTTTTAGTTTCTTTTGAAAACTTGTGCACGAACATAAAATGTGTAGATGTACATGAAAAATTTTACTTTAGAATTTTTTGACACTTCAAAATGTAGATTCACATAGTGGGAGCAAATGCTCCTATGAGCCAAAGTGAATATCCCAGCTTGGATATACAACACTAACTTAGCGCACCGGAGATCACCTAATTAGGAGGTGCACACTATCTAGCTAGTAAACAATTTCCGTGAACCTGAAGGTATGATAAAGGAATGATAAATATATCACCCATCACCTTTCTTAACGACAAGTTGGTCTTTTGTTTTTCCTTTTTTTCGTTGATGACTCTTTCAACTTGACGTCAAACTTCCGCTGATCTAGACTTGAACATTAGACCCTCGATCGAGACGCAAACATGATTGCCTTGACTTTTTTCACCTCTGCACTTGTGCCGCCTCTGCGACCACCTTAAACCCGCGTATTATTACAGACTCTTTCGTTAACATGGGCCATATCAGCCTTGACAAAACGAGTTAAAATACAAGGCGTTCATTCGCGCTGAAAACGATATAGGGAAAAAGCAGCCCCTCTTAGCCATCTACCAATGCAATCCACATCGACTGGTCTTATCCCATTACCACCAGCTCAGTTAGCTTATTGTACATGCTGATTATGGCTATAAATGGATAACTACCTCACCCACTCTTGTAGATAAATTAGGGGCCTGTCCGTCAAGTGTCAAATATAACCGGACAATGCTTCCCACATCAATGCCTGTTGGTTTCTATCGAGAAATCATGCTAGGTTTGGTATGGTTTTAGTTGTTTGTGAGAGCTTCCTTTATGATGAGGTCAAGCTAATGCCAATGCAGTTTTGAATCAGAGATCAGTGGAAAAGCATTGGCCAGATTCTTAGTTTTTTTTTCCCGAATTCTAATTCTTGCCAGGGCACGGTTTGGTGTTACGCGGTGCCCACCTTTTATACACGTCAGATCCTAATCGAGCGGCCTAGCGTAAGCGGTGCTACAATCCAAATAAAGACACCTAGATCTCCTCGTTCCCAGTCAACATCTCCACCCCCACGAACCCAGCAAATAAAAAATCCCCAACCCGCACCCCCATCCCAACAAAATCGAAACTGAGCGGAGAAATAGGGAAAGGATTCGGCGGACCACACGGCACGCCGGACCTCCGCTGGGCGCGCGAGATGGAGGCGGCGTTCGACGCCTACTTCCGCCGGCGAATCTTGACCGCGACGGTCGAATCAGCGGCCAGGTCTGGCTCTGCTTTCCGCCTAGACCGGCGGCGTCGTGGACGGCACCGGCAACGTCCGCCCGCCATGGCCGTTTGGCCGAGCACGGACTCGAGCCACACACGCAGCCCTGAGCCTCCTTTAGCTCCAAAATCCATTTCCCTGGCCGCGGAATGGCGCCGCCGCGGTTCGCCATCTCCGGCTAGCACAACTCCCGCACCTTCCTAGCGTTTCAAATTCTACATTCAGAATATGGAGTATGTATTCTGCTAGTAGTAAATTTTGGAGCGGAGATGTATTTTTCTAGTATATCTTTTTACATCCAGAATAATGGCAACGGTTCATGTATTTTTTCCCTTTTTCTACATCTAGGATCTTTTTTCTTCCTTTTTTCTACATCTAGAAAATTTGAAAATAGTATGTTTCTCCCGATCTGGATGTAATAACAGTTGGTTCTCCCAAGATCTAGATGTATTTTTTAATTTTTTTTTACATCCATCCCTACTATCTTTTGTACAAAAGGAAGGTGGTGGATACACATTTTACTTTTCCGTCATTTTTGTCTAGATTTTGTAATGCATCGATGCGGATGTATTTTTCCTCCACGGAAAAAAGAAGGGTGCGGGAGACATGCAGTGGAGCATGGGAAAGAGAAGGCCCGACGCGAGTGGAGTAGTTTCTATTTTAGGAAAGTACAGGCTGTCGGCAGCCCCGTCTCCAGGATATGGGGGCCCAGGTGCGATTGATAAAATGGGGCTAATATTTTTTTTCAAACTTAAGAAATCATATGTTCACTTAACTATATAAATTTAGAATGCACTATTCCTTGCAATGCTCAAATACAGTGACGAATCTAGGACAAAATTACTAGGGATACCAAGCTTAAAAATTTTCCTTTTATGTTTTGTATTTAGCCACTATTAGTCAAAATACTACTAGCTAAAAGAAGTTTTATACTTTTGGAGGGCCCCCCACTGGATACGCCACTGCTTAAGTATATATTTTTTTTTTATTCAAATAGAGAAATATAGCACTATAGTAATAAACAAACGTCATGTCCTACCGAAAAGCATCACCCGTCTAGTATTTTTTGAAATAAAATCTTCAATCATATCTTTGTAATTAATTTGTCAAGAGCACCCTTTAGAGACTAAGTTACAACATCTAATTTTCTGTCTTTTCTTCTTCTTTTCAGCACCGGATAGAAATTTTGTTCTTCTCATGATTTGTCCTGTTTAACAAATCAACAAAAAAAAGGCATCATGACGTCAGTTGTTGACTACTTGACATGTTGGTTGAGTTAGCGAATCAACGAGCTTAGCTTGAGGTTTCAGCAAGTTCTTGAGAGTCTCAAGTTGTTGACTACATACTACTGCGTGGCAGCTCTACAAATCAGGTGTTTCCCAACTGAAATAGCAGCAAGTTCTTGAATTTTAAGTTTGTTTAACAGCAATTTAATCTGTCCTTAGTCCTTACGCATGAAATTCAGGCCATGGCAGGCAAACGTACCTAATTTCTGACCGCCAGATCGGTGAAGTGAGGAACTGAGGATTGGAGGGCCGGAGGGAGGCATGACACGCCGGGTCGCCGGCAAGGACCAGTGGACCATGAGGATTGGCCAATCGGGAGGGGAGAGAACACGCCCACGCCGTCCTGACACCGGAACACGGCGGAAGAAGGAAACGTCATGTGGAAACGCTCTCGATAGCCGATCGGGAACACAACTGATCGCTGGTGGCTGGACTTTTTTGGGCAAAGTATCGACCATGCCTTGTTGGGCCTAGGCCACTGAAGAAAACACGTACTAGGCTTCAGAAAATCGGGGGCCCCTAGAATTTGGGGGCCCTGATCGATCGATCTCTTCGATCGTGGCCATCGACGGGGCTGGCTGTCGGATTACTCCTTTTCCCATATTTGGGTGGGACACTCCCTAAGACTAACCAGTGCCTAGGCACTGTGTAGCAACGCCCTTTTTTTATGTGATTGTCACAATTTTGGCTGCAAGCCTCTAACCTCTTTTTTTTCTAAGAATGGCCTATAACCTGCAAATGCCAAGTGTGTGGAAATCGACCATACGAATTCCATCACGAGTACGGTAGAACATATACATTAGCTCCTCTAATAGGCAGGGTGTCGGCTTTAAATAGGCTCACACCAGCATCTCCGTAATGTGACGGCGCTTAGTTGATCCCAATAGAATAGACGGTGCATCCACCTCCTATCCAGAAAGGCTGCGACGGCACCTCCTATCCAGAAGGACCAGAAAGGCTGCGACGGCGCGCCAACGCCTACCGCCACATCGGGTTTTGGTGGTGGGACTGCCCTAGTAGCAACACAGCCGTCGGTGAGTACTCCCTCCATACCGGATTAGAAGGCAAATTTGTGATTTGAAGAAGAATTGTTTTGTTAGGCAAATTCCGTAATTAACTCGCACAATTAAATGGATCAGACGTGGGGCTGCCCTCCTAAATTCACTCCCATCCTTTCCTTTTCTTCCCTATAATTCCTCCAACCGGTTGCATGTGGTGTGAATATAGTGTTGCATGCGTTGTGAAACCAAAGAGTTTGCATGCAGGGAAGGAGGAGTAACTCACGCGTGGGCCTTGGCCGGGAACGGTTCGGTTCCAAAGCTAAATTAGCGGAAGGATCAACAACTATTTGGAGCCAATCAACACCTGCCTTGGTCCCGCTGCGATTGCAAATTTGCCTTCTAATCCGGTATGGAGGGAGTACTTTTTATGATCGAGAGGAGGCTGATCACCATGTTAATGGAGGCGCTGGTTCCCTAGAAGAGCACAGACTGTAGAGACGTTGGTCAAGCTCCACGCGGTGACGCTAAAGCTTCCCACATGAGTTAATGTGCATACACTGGCTGTTTCACCCACTCATGTCGTGCATTTCCAGTTCATCTCACTACATCGCAATCCTATCCAACCTCTGATCTTGCCTGGTGAGAGCAATTCCAATAATGTAGCCAGTTGCTGGCTATAAACCAAGTGACATGTCACCTATAGCCAACTTAGAACCAACATATACAATAGTGAGCTACAAAAATGTAGTACTTTATCAATGTATGACCCACCTTTCACTCTCACAAAGTGCCTAGGAGCACGTGCTAGAGCTGGCTCTTGCATAAGAGCCCACTCTTCTTCTCTCTCCTCCTCTCTCTCCTCCAACTAAGCAATAATATACTATTTTAATCCTTATAGTCAGCTGACTAGAACTTATTGTACTTGCTCTGATGTCGCACAACTACGAGGCCGGCTATAGCAGCTCCGGTGTAATATCCCAGGTAATGGGGTTACAAAAAATAGAGGAAACAGATGTGTGCATTGCATTCATGCATAGAAAATCTGGGGAATTTTCGCGCTTTAAAGTAAAACAGTCACAGTAACTGAAGTTTCACTTGACCTTGGTGGAATTGAAGTAGCTCATCAAGTCAGGCGCTATAAACCTCAAAGTGACTTTGCAAAAACCTTGTTTTGGGAAGAGATGATTTGATCTAAGGGGTTAGATCAAATGGAACTAATAATCAACACACCAACACTTTACTCAATGATCAACTACTTGATCTTATAAAAGATCACAATATGGCAATCCTTGTCATAACATCTGAACATCAATTCAATTACAAACCAAGTAACAATAAAATGGGAAAACCATTCTTGACTTATCTTTTCCATGTCTTAAACTAATCCATGATCCTACCATGAACCTCATGGTATTTATTTCACTTCATTCTTGGAACAGGACATGGAGATTAACTCTAGAAATATATATTCTTCTCTATTCCAAATTATTAAGCATCAAACCTAGAGAGGTGAGAGTTCTATTATAATTTTTAGAGAAGCAATAACAAACCTTGAGCTAAACCTTGGATATACATCCAAGTATTCAAATCATCATCTCTAAGAGAAACCCTAGGATATTATCCAAGACAATTCCTAGAGAGATAAACCATTTATATTTAACATAGACATTGATGATCACATCAATCTCTATAGAGCCTAACCTTAAGTTAGTATTAAAGTCCTTTCCAAAATGAGAGAGATCAGTCATACAAAACATAGCTTTATCTATTTAAGAATAAAGGACAACAATTGAACTAGAGTATTAGGAGTACACCATAACCTAGAATAATCCATTCTTATATAAGAGAGAACAATTATGGTGTTACACTCAAGTTAGTTGAGGCAACACTTGAGTTTGAGGGAGAGAACTAACCATATACCCAGATGATAATATCAACCTTATTTAAGTGGAACCATAACAAAATATCTCAGGCATTTTCCTGGGATATAACCTATAGAGACAACCATAGCCATGTCCACCCAAGAAACTATAAGGGAGATATTATGTTTAGTTAATCAAGACAACACTTGATCATGGAAGTGAAAACCATTCCATTAGAAATACTTTAGGAAGCCCAACCTTGAACATTATAAATTGAATGATGATCATAAAACCTAAGAACTTGAGGAAATGATATCAAGAACAAGTTGATCATGTCTAACCATGATCATGCTCTTGAGATATGTGGGGATAAGATAAACTTGATAGAATAAGTAGATATCATTCACCACATGAAATCATGGGGAAATCATTAGTAAGCAACCCTAGACTTATATCCCAACCTTTACTTGTGAACCACTTGGTGCTCACAATTAGAATCCTACCATATCTATATTTCCTAAGTTAAGGAACCCAAGAGAACCTTAGAGTTAAACACTATACTTTATGTAGTGAGAAACCATCCATCATTATAACCAAAGTTAACTATAAAAAGAACCATAACCATTTTAAATACCTTAATGATAGATTATGGCTAATATTAGAAATCTATTGGTAGAAGATAAAACCAATTCTCAAGTACTTAGCAATTAAAAGAGAACAGAAACAATTAAGCAAGTAACCATATTATCATGATTAGGGGAGATTAAACCCTAGCACATGCAATATGGGGTCATTCCATCTCTATAACCTAGAATTATATCTCAACCCTTGTTGAGTATCATTTGGGTGATCACAAATAAAACCTAAACCACAATTAAGATTCAAACCATGTATCATTAGGTAAATATCATTAGAACCCTAATGGTTCATTAATTAAATCCAATGTTTCAATTATAAAACATAAGAACCACCTAATGCTAAGTTTTATAATTAAACCATATGTGTTGTGATCAACCATTCATCTTTGTAAACAAGATAAACCATGATGGAAACAAATCCCTACTGAGATACTTTTAAATGTAGTGATAGTATTAACCTTAACAAGGGGGTTATACTAGAAATGATAAAACCCTAATAAATATGTGCTCACATAAAATCATATACAAGTGACAAAATCCTCAAAATAGAAACCAAGCCCTAATAACAATCTCTGAAATACTCTGAGTTCAAAGTATCAAATCTAATCATTCCAAAGTATTTGATTACAAGAAAAAGGGGATTAAAGTGAGTGCCTAAAATCATAGGTAATTAAAAATTACAATAAAGTTCACATATGTTAAATGATTATTTGGAAACAATACAATAATACAATGACTCTTGTATTAGTTCTCTTGAAAGCCAAATTTATAAACACCTACAAAATAAAAAGATGCAAATTTGAATTGAAAACAGAATTCAAAAATAGAAATACAAAACAGGAAATGAATAAAAGAGAAAAAGAAGAAAAACCTCACCTGGACTTACCTGCTGTCGCAGCCCACGTGGCAGCCCACCAAGCAGCCCAGCAGCCTCGGCCCTGCACAGCCCGTCGTGGCCCAGCATACCGTTTCGCGTAGATAAAGACGAGGAGACGTCGTCGTCTTCGTCTCCTCCACAGGACGCGCGGGAGATCGCCACCGCGATGGCCAGGGCCACGTCCCGCGGTCGTCGCCGCTATTGCTGACCGCCAGCACACGCCGTCGACCCTATAAAGCACCGCGGAAGCCTTAATTTCTCCTCTTTTCGTCTCAGACCGCCGAATCCCGAAACCCTAGCCAACCTGTCTCCGGCCATCGCCGTCGATGGAGACCTCCCGTGCCAAGCTGTGACCACCCACGTGACCGCCGTACTCGACATGATCAAGGTGCAAAAGGAATTGAGCCGGGGCAACCTATATCCCCGCCGATGAGTTCATCTTCCCCGACACCGGCGCCGATGATTTCCGGCGATACCGACCCTCATTCGCCTCGCCGCCAAGCGCTCTGTGCTCCTGGTGAGCTCCTGCATCTCTCAGCACCCTCGGCCCGCTTAATTACGTCCTAAATCATCGCCTCACCGTGAACTCCGCAAGCTCCGCCGCTTCACCTCGCCGGCGACCATGCTCCGATGACCTTTAGGTAGCGGCGCTAGGATCAGTAGGTTCCCCGTGACGTGCGGTTTCGATAGAGACCCCTTGCCCGTCCAAGCATGCCCAGGATCGGCGGCGCCGTCGTGGATTTCCGCCGGCAGTGACCACCCTGGACATGAACTCGATTTGGACTTAGTCCACGCCAACGTGGCGTCGACGTGGCCATTGGCCCACCGGTCGGTGCCCTGCGGGTAGTCCGCCGGTGCAAATAGCATTTCCTTTGTTTTATTTCAAACCAATTATTGCTGAAACTTTGATAAAATTGTAGAAAATCCAATATAGCTCAGAAAAATAAATATAAGATATCAAAATTCTTAAAAAGATAAATCCTACCCAATAAAAATATAAAATGAAATTTTTATTTTTAATAAAAATTCAATTATTTAATACTTGTTATTTAAGCCTTTAATTTTAATTCTAAATTCAATTAAAATTCAATAATTAGTAAAAATTTGCAAAAGTAAATAAAAACCAGTAAATAAATAAAGAAAACATTAAAACTAATTTTCTTTATTTGTTATTTTGTTAAATCCTTATTAGAAGGATTTAAACCCTAATTAATAATTACCTTAAATATTAAATTCAAAAAAATAATAAAATGCCAAATTCAATATTATTTTATTTACAAGTTACTAATAACTTCAACTTTTAATTGAAGTTATTAATCATAGAACTATATGGTAAATAGCAAACCCTAATTCATTATTGATGGTATTACAACATTATCATTGCATGTGAAACCCTAAAACCCTAATACCATTAAGAACCCTAGCTCCATTAATTCATAGGAACCCTAAATTGTTTCTAACCTAAACCCTAGGTTAGTAGATATGATCATGATATTTTCCTTTTAATCCATAGAACCATAATTGGCAATTAAATACTTTCCATGTCCACGTAAAATGTAGGAGTCCTATTATCCCTAATTTAGTATTCCATGTATGCACACCTATCCTATCTAGATGATCAAACAGGACCAACCCTAGTCCTTATTACCAAGAATCTTATCCTTACTCATCCTTAAATTAGCATCACACCATTGTGATGAACTCCAATAGCACCTATGCCTACTAATTATCACTACCTAACCATGTTCCACTAAACCCTATCAGTATGAGATAATTATTAATCATCCTAACTAGGAAACCACCATTCCTTACTTAGTAGATCCAATAGCAAACCCTAGACAACCTCAACCCTAATTGATATACTTCTTATTACTTAAGAAGTATGTTCTTCAAAAGTTACTCTTTTGAAGTAAATAAAGAATCATCACCAACCCTGCTTATAAGGACCTATAAACCCTAGCCAGCTATCAATAGCAAGATAAACCAACCTTGACAA
Organism: Lolium perenne; assembly: GCF_019359855.2. Taxonomy (NCBI): domain Eukaryota; kingdom Viridiplantae; phylum Streptophyta; class Magnoliopsida; order Poales; family Poaceae; genus Lolium; species Lolium perenne. Next base: position 198,840,937 of record NC_067245.2, read on the forward strand.
CAACCATGTATAATAAATTGCTTAGGATACCTAGGCTTATCTTAACCTTACAAGCCCTAGATGTTGATGAATCCAACTAGGTTGTGATCCATCTACTACTTACTCCAGAAACCAATTAGAACCATAGTCAACCATAGAACCCCTCAACCTAATTATCATACTTGTTCTTTATTAAAGAACATGTTCTTCAAAAGTTATTCTTTTGAACTATATAATAAGTAATCATCAACCATGCACTATAGGACTTAAAATTGACAACTGCTCTTTACTTATTATACAACCACTATCCCTTGATGTATATGATTGTTACTATGCATCTTACCGCTTACTTATGAGTCTAAATCAACACAAACCTGAATAAGAACCTTGTTTGTGAATCACTCTAAAAGTGCAACACACCCTGAACCAATCATTACAACTCACTGATCCTAAATCATCAGGGTTAGGTCACGCTTAGAGCGATTGCATCTCATACTTATGCATTATTGCATCCTTGCCAATCTTTTAAACATCGTCCTTACCGGACGATGATGCTATTTCAGAATTTGGAGTTATTACGTATCGAAGACCTTGCCTGCATAATCTTGCAGTCAAGAAAGGCAAGTTCATCACTTGCTCATGTCATTTGAGTATCTTTATCAAATTACTTGCAAAGTACTATGATTATCACTATTGCACAAAAACCAAAACCACTATTTTCATAACTATGAATATGACTATGTGGTGGGCAATGGAACCATGGATTGTGTTGATATGGTGGAGGTTCCATTGCAAGGGTTTATATCCATCTAGGATTAAACAACAAATGTCGCCAGTGATTCTTGTGCCGTAATACCCGTGTTAACCATAAGATCTGGAGTGGGACGGACTAGTCAATCGTATTTCCACCTCTTGTACATCAACGGATGCGCTTACCGTAGCGGTTGTATCTTGCGGAGCAACTTGTGGGTGGGGAACCCATTCTAAGTCCCCACGGTTATGCTGTGCATACCGTAGCGGTTGCGGCTTGCGGAACAACTTGTGGGTGGGGAACCCATTCTAAGTCCCCACGGTAATGTGGTCTATGATGGGTTGCAGCTACCGGCGAAGGAGTTTGGTTCGATCCTGATCATCGTCGTGGCCGGGGTCCACCCTGAAATTACGGGAATAATGGGACCGGCGAGGACCCAGGGTCGGGGCATGCAACAAAGGGTGGGTGTGCGAGGTAGCGGAGGAATATGATTGACTATGACCTTATACCGGGCCTCACACCAAAGGAAGTGTGGACGAGAACTTAAGCTCGGTTGGCACCAAGGATAAGATCTCTTATGGGTAAAGCAACACACCTCTGCAGAGTGTAAAGAACCGTGACCTGTCACTCCCTGTTCCGGGATATGGAACTGCAAACGCGGCCGGAAAGGAGCTCCATGAAGTTCTAGTAAACCGGTGAAGGCTGACGGACATAGTTCTTCTGAATAAAAGCAACCTTTTGAAGAAATGATTATAAAAATCTGCATTGGTATTAGACTTTCTGGTCTAATGCCGTAGCTAGTGCATCAAACACCTCTTTCCTATAATGAACTTGTTGAGTACGCTCGTACTCATCCCACTCTTAAATCCCCTGCTTAGATATGGAGGCATCGAAGGAGGATCTACAGTGCAACTCGAAGGCCGAGGAGTCAACAACTACTTCAAGAGACAGAACCCTGTCAAAGGAGTCAGATACCACATCCAACAAGGAGAAAACCTAGTTTAGCCATAGAAGGGAACTAGCTTCCTAAACCTAGCTCCTATTTAGCTAGAGTCTATTCTTAGCCTTTGTAGTTAGGGAAATACTCTACAAATAGAGTTCGTGATAAGACTAGACTACGAGTCATTCTTCTGGAGTTTATTTGCAGTTTTACCTCATTGTAAAGTAGGAGGCTGTGATGATCTTATGTAACAGAGTCGATGTTGTAATTCTATAGACATGCCTTGGACCCGCATATGTTTCTGTTGTACCACTCTGAGCGATATAATACTAGTGGAACGGTGTTTCATTGGTGTTGTATCAGACTTGCATACTACACCATGCAGTGGTATGCCGGGTCACCACAGTTGGTATCAGAGCAAATGCTTTGACCCTAGGATTAAAACCCTTTAAAGGAGACCTATAGGATTGGTAGTGTCTATAGGAAGTTGTCTTAGTAAACCAAATATTTTTATGACTTGAGATGGGTATTCACTTGAGAATAATCCTGACACACTTGAGTCAATATTTCTTACTTATCTTTACTAAGTAAAGTTAGCTAATCCCAAACATGTAGGATACCATTAAGTCTTTCAAACCATAGATGAGTAGATCACAGTTGGTATACAATACATGGTAGTTCAAAGAGAGGATACAACCATAAGGAAGCTATCCTATTGGAAGATGTGTACCAACACATGTTATAGTTAAGTAATGAGTAAGTAAAATTTATCTAAACTTGTGAAACAACTGATAGTAAGTGATGCAAACAAGTGATATGAGGTAGTTTAGACCATGATGAGTCAATCATGGGAGGTAAGGAAGAGTGATAGGAATAAAATATGTCTATCTACATGGTAGAGATAGTAATCATATAAGATTCACTTGAGAATCAATATGTGATGGACTAGAACCTCATAATTATTTAGGAGGAGAATACTAAGAATCCAGTGTTCAATAATAGTGCAAGATTTGTGTTCCAAAATCATAAGAAGTGTGCCAAGCACATCATAACCATAGTCTTATGATAGTATAAACACTTGGAAGTATAGGAACTATGCTCTAATAGTTAGGAGTAATTTAGAGTAGCTATATTAGAATCTAGAGATAGCATGTGTAGTAGTCCTCAACAAAATGGAAGTTAAGTAGTACTTCCAGATAAAATTAGATTAACCTTAACCATCCCCAAACCACTTTGTGTCAAGTTTATCTCATTGCAATTGTGCAATTAAGGTAAATGTTGAGACAAATAGTAGAATTCCATATATTTGTGCTAAGTATCACAATATAAACCTATATTATGTGGTGTTATATACTACACATCAGAGCCTGATGTTTAGAGATGTCTTACTCAACTAGTATATTCAGGCTTATGATGATGTGTGTATTATAAGCACAAAGCTGAATCTTCTTGGATTTTATTGGATTTTCCTTGTTTGACTAGATCCATACATGAAGTTTGACTTTGATATGCACATGCATGTTGCAATATCAAGTTCTTACTTGATGCTATAGATCTAGAGGGTAATAGTATTCGTGTGAGGAAGTGACGAATTCTGAAAATTCTGAAGACAAGATAAAGGTTCATCAGAGAAAGAAACAAAGTTGTGGGAAGTAACCACAATACTCTGAAGGAAGTACCAATCGAAACTCATGCTTTTCCTCAACAGAGGAGTACTTTAGTACATAAGAAGCATGAAGGTGAGAAATATGATGATAATGGAGAAGTAGAAGTAGAACCATAGTCTTTATGGAAGAGGGAGTGCATGGGAAATCACTTAGGATACTATAATCATAGTGTCAGCTAGTGGTTCTATTGCAAAATAAACCCTGAATGAAGGAAGGTGGTATATGAAATCATAGCAGACATAAGAAGACCATAGTCGATATCAGAAGACCACAATTGGTATAATATCAATACTGCGAGATAAAGTAGAAGATGTCTCGTCCAGTTGATCAGAACCTATAATAGAATCCATTTTTTAGATATCAAATAGCCACAGTTGGTATAATAACCACAGCTGGTATCAGTTGGTATTACAAATAGTCCACGATTTAATTAGTTGTAACAATAGTTTGTGAACAAATAAAAATCTTGTCAGCCAAATAGCTAGATCTATAAACATTTAGTCAAAGGATTCACAGTGGATGTCCACAATTGAGTGGATACACCACAAAGTTTCTTCGCAAAACCTTAGAGGAATATAAATTATAAACAAGACCTAGATCAATATTCTAATCATAAGTCCAATAGTTGGAAGAAAAGGAGTTGAAGACCATAAGAAAACTCTAAGGGGTAGAGCAAAATATTGAGTTGGATGTACAATGACTCAATACTTTGAGTAAGATGGAGAAGAAGGTCTGCACTGAGAGGAAGTTCGATCTTATTTTCATAAGATTGTGGAACACTACTTTCAAGAATGTCGACCCGGAAGCCGAGGTTCATACCTCGAGGAAGTAAGAAGCGGACTATAACTTGAGAAAGTGAGTAGTGTTTACTCAGAAGTACGAAAGCTCAAGTAAGTTAAGCATAAAGAAGTTGGACGAAGAAAATACCATAGACCAAATACAGCTCAAGAAGGCCAAAGACCGAAGGAAATTGACCATACCAGAAACACAGACTAATAGAATGATTCCTTTCATGGAACCTAAATAACCCAAAATAGTTATAGGTATCAACTATAAACCATGATTGGATGGACTAAGAGAGTCTAATCCATTATTAGGAAAATAAACTATCACGACCAATTTCATAGTTAGTACCTTACTAAGTACCATTATTGCACTCTTGGTAGTAAGGGAAAACAAAGACCTATTTAGCAATTAGGAGTTTATTATCAAATTAGCCTTCAAATAAGACCAACAGCACCAGAAGAAGTCTCAATCATTGAATCTTCAATGAGAAGTGGAACAAGTTTATAGAGTTGGAAGAAATCAAAGAATCAAAGTAAGAACCATGGTTCAGAGACAAACTCTAATGGATTCCAGGAAGAATCTGGACAAGGGATATATTCAATTATATCCAAAAGGATCACCACGGAGTTCGAGAAAAGTTTAAGTCTGCACAAGTCAGATCTACACTCCGAAACGTGAGAGATATCAAACTTCGAGGATGAAGTTTAGTTTAAGGGGTAGAGACTGTAATATCCCAGGTAATGGGGTTACAAAAAATAGAGGAAACAGATGTGTGCATTGCATTCATGCATAGAAAATCTGGGGAATTTTCGCGCTTTAAAGTAAAACAGTCACAGTAACTGAAGTTTCACTTGACCTTGGTGGAATTGAAGTAGCTCATCAAGTCAGGCGCTATAAACCTCAAAGTGACTTTGCAAAAACCTTGTTTTGGGAAGAGATGATTTGATCTAAGGGGTTAGATCAAATGGAACTAATAATCAACACACCAACACTTTACTCAATGATCAACTACTTGATCTTATAAAAGATCACAATATGGCAATCCTTGTCATGACATCTGAACATCAATTCAATTACAAACCAAGTAACAATAAAATGGGAAAACCATTCTTGACTTATCTTTTCCATGTCTTAAACTAATCCATGATCCTACCATGAACCTCATGGTATTTATTTCACTTCATTCTTGGAAACAGGACATGGAGATTAACTCTAGAAATATATATTCTTCTCTATTCCAAATTATTAAGCATCAAACCTAGAGAGGTGAGAGTTCTATTATAATTTTTAGAGAAGCAATAACAAACCTTGAGCTAAACCTTGGATATACATCCAAGTATTCAAATCATCATCTCTAAGAGAAACCCTAGGATATTATCCAAGACAATTCCTAGAGAGATAAACCATTTATATTTAACATAGACATTGATGATCACATCAATCTCTATAGAGCCTAACCTTAAGTTAGTATTAAAGTCCTTTCCAAAATGAGAGAGATCAGTCATACAAAACATAGCTTTATCTATTTAAGAATAAAGGACAACAATTGAACTAGAGTATTAGGAGTACACCATAACCTAGAATAATCCATTCTTATATAAGAGAGAACAATTATGGTGTTACACTCAAGTTAGTTGAGGCAACACTTGAGTTTGAGGGAGAGAACTAACCATATACCCAGATGATAATATCAACCTTATTTAAGTGGAACCATAACAAAATATCTCAGGCATTTTCCTGGGATATAACCTATAGAGACAACCATAGCCATGTCCACCCAAGAAACTATAAGGGAGATATTATGTTTAGTTAATCAAGACAACACTTGATCATGGAAGTGAAAACCATTCCATTAGAAATACTTTAGGAAGCCCAACCTTGAACATTATAAATTGAATGATGATCATAAAACCTAAGAACTTGAGGAAATGATATCAAGAACAAGTTGATCATGTCTAACCATGATCATGCTCTTGAGATATGTGGGGATAAGATAAACTTGATAGAATAAGTAGATATCATTCACCACATGAAATCATGGGGAAATCATTAGTAAGCAACCCTAGACTTATATCCCAACCTTTACTTGTGAACCACTTGGTGCTCACAATTAGAATCCTACCATATCTATATTTCCTAAGTTAAGGAACCCAAGAGAACCTTAGAGTTAAACACTATACTTTATGTAGTGAGAAACCATCCATCATTATAACCAAAGTTAACTATAAAAAGAACCATAACCATTTTAAATACCTTAATGATAGATTATGGCTAATATTAGAAATCTATTGGTAGAAGATAAAACCAATTCTCAAGTACTTAGCAATTAAAAGAGAACAGAAACAATTAAGCAAGTAACCATATTATCATGATTAGGGGAGATTAAACCCTAGCACATGCAATATGGGGTCATTCCATCTCTATAACCTAGAATTATATCTCAACCCTTGTTGAGTATCATTTGGGTGATCACAAATAAAACCTAAACCACAATTAAGATTCAAACCATGTATCATTAGGTAAATATCATTAGAACCCTAATGGTTCATTAATTAAATCCAATGTTTCAATTATAAAACATAAGAACCACCTAATGCTAAGTTTTATAATTAAACCATATGTGTTGTGATCAACCATTCATCTTTGTAAACAAGATAAACCATGATGGAAACAGTCCCTACTGAGATACTTTTAAATGTAGTGATAGTATTAACCTTAACAAGGGGGTTATACTAGAAATGATAAAACCCTAATAAATATGTGCTCACATAAAATCATATACAAGTGACAAAATCCTCAAAATAGAAACCAAGCCCTAATAACAATCTCTGAAATACTCTGAGTTCAAAGTATCAAATCTAATCATTCCAAAGTATTTGATTACAAGAAAAAGGGGATTAAAGTGAGTGCCTAAAATCATAGGTAATTAAAAATTACAATAAAGTTCACATATGTTAAATGATTATTTGGAAACAATACAATAATACAATGACTCTTGTATTAGTTCTCTTGAAAGCCAAATTTATAAACACCTACAAAATAAAAATATGTAAATTTGAATTGAAAACAGAATTCAAAAATAGAAATACAAAACAGGAAATGAATAAAAGAGAAAAAGAAGAAAAACCTCACCTGGACTTACCTGCTGTCGCAGCCCACGTGGCAGCCCACCAAGCAGCCCAGCAGCCTCGGCCCAGCACAGCCCGTCGTGGCCCAAAGATCTTGTTTCGCGTAGATAAAGATGAGGAGACGTCGTCGTCTTCGTCTCCTCCACAGACGCGGGAGATCGCCACCGCGATGGCCAGGGCCACGTCCCGCGGTCGTCGCCGCTATTGCTGACCGCCGACACGCCGTCGACCCTATAAAGCACCGCGGAAGCCTTAATTTCTCCTCTTTTCGTCTCAGACCGCCGAATCCCGAAACCCTAGCCAACCCTGTCTCCGGCCATCGCCGTCGATGGAGACCTCCCCAGGCCAAGCTGTGACCACCCACGTGACCGCCGTACTCGACATGATCAAGGTGCAAAAGGAATTGAGCCGGGGCAACCTATATCCCCGCCGATGAGTTCATCTTCCCCGACACCGGCGCCGATGATTTCCGGCGATACCGACCCTCATTCGCCTCGCCGCCAAGCGCTCTGTGCTCCTGGTGAGCTCCTGCATCTCTCAGCACCCTCGGCCCGCTTAATTACGTCCTAAATCATCGCCTCACCGTGAACCTGCAAGCTCCGCCGCTTCACCTCGCCGGCGACCATGCTCCGATGACCTTTAGGTAGCGGCGCTAGGATCAGTAGGTTCCCCGTGACGTGCGGTTTCGATAGAGACCCCTTGCCCGTCCAAGCATGCCCAGGATCGGCGGCGCCGTCGTGGATTTCCGCCGGCAGTGACCACCCTGGACATGAACTCGATTTGGACTTAGTCCACGCCAACGTGGCGTCTGACGTGGCCATTGGCCCACCGGTCAGTGCCCCTGCGGGTAGTCTGTCCGTGTGCAAATAGCATTTCCTTTGTTTTATTTCAAACCAATTATTGCTGAAACTTTGATAAAATTGTAGAAAATCCAATATAGCTCAGAAAAATAAATATAAGATATCAAAATTCTTAAAAAGATAAATCCTATCCAATAAAAATATAAAATGAAATTTTTATTTTTAATAAAAATTCAATTATTTAATACTTGTTATTTAAGCCTTTAATTTTAATTCTAAATTCAATTAAAATTCAATAATTAGTAAAAATTTGCAAAAGTAAATAAAAACCAGTAAATAAATAAAGAAAACATTAAAACTAATTTTCTTTATTTGTTATTTTGTTAAATCCTTATTAGAAGGATTTAAACCCTAATTAATAATTACCTTAAATATTAAATTCAGTAAAAATAATAAAATGCCAAATTCAATATTATTTTATTTACAAGTTACTAATAACTTCAACTTTTAATTGAAGTTATTAATCATAGAACTATATGGTAAATAGCAAACCCTAATTCATTATTGATGGTATTACAACATTATCATTGCATGTGAAACCCTAAAACCCTAATACCATTAAGAACCCTAGCTCCATTAATTCATAGGAACCCTAAATTGTTTCTAACCTAAACCCTAGGTTAGTAGATATGATCATGATATTTTCCTTTTAATCCATAGAACCATAATTGGCAATTAAATACTTTCCATGTCCACGTAAAATGTAGGAGTCCTATTATCCCTAATTTAGTATTCCATGTATGCACACCTATCCTATCTAGATGATCAAACAGACCAACCCTAGTCCTTATTACCAAGAATCTTATCCTTACTCATCCTTAAATTAGCATCACACCATTGTGATGAACTCCAATAGCACCTATGCCCACTAATTATCACTACCTAACCATGTTCCACTAAACCCTATCAAGATGAGATAATTATTAATCATCCTAACTAGGAAACCACCATTCCTTACTTAGTAGATCCAATAGCAAACCCTAGACAACCTCAACCCTAATTGATATACTTCTTATTACTTAAGAAGTATGTTCTTCAAAAGTTACTCTTTTGAAGTAAATAAAGAATCATCACCAACCCTGCTTATAAGGACCTATAAACCCTAGCCAGCTATCAATAGCAAGATAAACCAACCTTGACAACAACCATGTATAATAAATTGCTTAGGATACCTAGGCTTATCTTAACCTTACAAGCCCTAGATGTTGATGAATCCAACTAGGTTGTGATCCATCTACTACTTACTCGAAACCAATTAGAACCATAGTCAACCATAGAACCCCTCAACCTAATTATCATACTTGTTCTTTATTAAAGAACATGTTCTTCAAAAGTTATTCTTTTGAACTATATAATAAGTAATCATCAACCATGCACTATAGGACTTAAAATTGACAACTGCTCTTTACTTATTATACAACCACTATCCCTTGATGTATATGATTGTTACTATGCATCTTACCGCTTACTTATGAGTCTAAATCAACACAAACCTGAATAAGAACCTTGTTTGTGAATCACTCTAAAAGTGCAACACACCCTGAACCAATCATTACAACTCACTGATCCTAAATCATCAGGGTTAGGTCACGCTTAGAGCGATTGCATCTCATACTTATGCATTATTGCATCCTTGCCAATCTTTTAAACATCGTCCTTACCGGACGATGATGCTATTTCAGAATTTGGAGTTATTACGTATCGAAGACCTTGCCTGCATAATCTTGCAGTCAAGAAAGGCAAGTTCATCACTTGCTCATGTCATTTGAGTATCTTTATCAAATTACTTGCAAAGTACTATGATTATCACTATTGCACAAAAACCAAAACCACTATTTTCATAACTATGAACATGACTATGTGGTGGGCAATGGAACCATGGATTGTGTTGATATGGTGGAGGTTCCATTGCAAGGGTTTATATCCATCTAGGATTAAACAACAAATGTCGCCAGTGATTCTTGTGCCGTAATACCCGTGTTAACCATAAGATCTGGAGTGGGACGGACTAGTCAATCGTATTTCCACCTCTTGTACATCAACGGATGCGCTTACCGTAGCGGTTGTATCTTGCGGAGCAACTTGTGGGTGGGGAACCCATTCTAAGTCCCCACGGTTATGCTGTGCATACCGTAGCGGTTGCGGCTTGCGGAACAACTTGTGGGTGGGGAACCCATTCTAAGTCCCCACGGTAATGTGGTCTATGATGGGTTGCAGCTACCGGCGAAGGAGTTTGGTTCGATCCCAGACTGTCGTCGTGGCCGGGGTCCACCCTAAAATTACGGGAATAATGGGACCGGCGAGGACCCAGGGTCGGGGCATGCAACAAAGGGTGGGTGTGCAAGGTAGCGGAGGAATATGATTGACTATGACCTTATACCGGGCCTCACACCAAAGGAAGTGTGGACGAGAACTTAAGCTCGGTTGGCACCAAGGATAAGATCTCTTATGGGTAAAGCAACACACCTCTGCAGAGTGTAAAGAACCGTGACCTGTCACTCCCTGTTCCGGGATATGGAACTGCGAACGCGGCCGGAAAGGAGCTCCATGAAGTTCTAGTAAACCGGTGAAGGCTGACGGACATAGTTCTTCTGAATAAAAGCAACCTTTTGAAGAAATGATTATAAAAATCTGCATTGGTATTAGACTTTCTGGTCTAATGCCGTAGCTAGTGCATCAAACACCTCTTTCCTATAATGAACTTGTTGAGTACGCTCGTACTCATCCCACTCTTAAATCCCCTGCTTAGATATGGAGGCATCGAAGGAGGATCTACAGTGCAACTCGAAGGCCGAGGAGTCAACAACTACTTCAAGAGACAGAACCCTGTCAAAGGAGTCAGATACCACATCCAACAAGGAGAAAACCTAGTTTAGCCATAGAAGGGAACTAGCTTCCTAAACCTAGCTCCTATTTAGCTAGAGTCTATTCTTAGCCTTTGTAGTTAGGGAAATACTCTACAAATAGAGTTCGTGATAAGACTAGACTACGAGTCATTCTTCTGGAGTTTATTTGCAGTTTTACCTCATTGTAAAGTAGGAGGCTGTGATGATCTTATGTAACAGAGTCGATGTTGTAATTCTATAGACATGCCTTGGACCCGCATATGTTTCTGTTGTATCACTCTGAGCGATATAATACTAGTGGAATGGTGTTTCATTGGTGTTGTATCAGACTTGCATACTACACCATGCAGTGGTATGCCGGGTCACCACATCCGGCGCCAGCAAGGACCTAGAGTGATGGTAGTTTTCGACGAGATCCAGCCAGCCAACGACGCATTTGTGCAATGTTGGTTTGCACAGGACAACAATGCCATCATTGGTCTCGTGGGGCTAGAGGCGCCAAAGGATCCACTGGACTGGAGGATGACAACTTCGACGCGTGGGGTGATCACGATGATGATGATGCAGACAACCTCAACTACAGGCCTACAACGCCTTGTACCACTAGATTTAGGCTTTTATTTTCTATATTTTAATGATTTTTTTAAAATTCTAGAAAGTTTGTTCTAAATTTAAATTAAAATCACCGTCTTTTAAGTTGTTTTAAAGTTGAAATTTTTGTGAATAAGGTATTGGGACGCTGGCGGTTCAGCTGTTCCCAATATGTCTATAAGAGCATCTCCACTAGCCCTCCCCAAATAAGTGTCGACAGGTGCGCCGACAGCGCTCTATGGGGATCGCCGGCACCTTCTCCTCAATTTGGAGAGCGGTTGCACACACAAGAATCTCCAAAGAATCACGAAAAAAAACTTTAAACATGCAAATATAATTAAACTCGAAATTTCATTCAAATCAACATAAAATTTAATAAAACTTAAATTGCAAACTAGAATTAAATCTACGCCGATGGGCCTGCCTCATCGTCATTCTTCCCCTTCCCCGCCTGCAGCCATGTCCACCTCTCCGCCCTTGCTTTGCGCATCTGGTGGTGGAGCATGTCCACCGACGATGGTGGAGCTTGATGGCGGTGCTGCCCCCTCAGAGCCGGCTGATACGTCTCCGACGTATCGATAATTTCTTATGTTCCATGCCACATTATTGATGTTATCTACATGTTTTATGCACACTTTATGTCATATTCGTGCATTTTCTGGAACTAACCTATTAACAAGATGCCGAAGTGCCAGTTCCTGTTTTCTGCTGTTTTTGGTTTCAGAAATCCTAGTAACGAAATATTCTCGGAATCGGACGAAATCAACGCCCAAGTTCCTATTTTCACCGGAAGCATCCAGAACACACGAGAACCGCCAGAGAAGGGGGACAGGGCCACCAAACCATACCCCGGCGCGGCCAGGGGGGGGCCGCGCCCCCCTATGGTTTGGGCAGCCCGTGGCCCCTCCGACTCCGACTCTTCGCCTATTTAAGCCGTCGTGACCTAAAACTTCGATACCAATTGACGAAACTCCAGAAAGAATCCAGGGGCGCCGCCGCCATCGCGAAACTCCAATTCGGGGGACAGAACTCTGTTTCGGCACGCTGCCGGGACAGGGAATTGCCCCCGGAGCCAGCTCCACCACCGTCTTCACCGCCATCTTCACCGCCATCGCTGCCTCCATGATGAGGAGGGAGTAATCCACCCCCGAGGCTGAGGGCTCCGCTGTAGCTATGTGGTTCATCTCTCTCCCATGTACCTCAATACAATAATCTCATGAGCTGCTTTACATGATTGAGATTCATATGAGTTTGTATCACAATTCATCTATGTGCTACTCTAGCAAAGTTATTAAAGTAGTTCTATTCCTCCTGCACGTGTGTAAAGGTGACAGTGTGTGCACCGTGTTAGTACTTGGTTTATGCTATGATCATGATCTCCTGTAGATTATGAAGTTAACTATTGCTATGATAATATTGATGTGATCTATTCCTCCTACATATGCATGAAGGTGACAGTGTGCATGCTATGTTAGTACTTGGTTTAGTTGTATTGATCTATCTTACACTAAGGTTACTTAAATATGAACAAATTGTGGAGCTTGTTAACTCCGGCATTGAGGGTTCGTGTAATCCTACGCAATGAGTTCATCATCCAACAAGAGTGTAGAGTATGCATTTATCTATTCTGTTATGTGATCAATGTTGAGAGTGTCCACTAGTGAAAGTGTAATCCCTAGGCCTTGTTCCTAAATACTGCTGCATTACTACTGCTTGTTTACTGTTTTACTGCATTACTACTGCTGCAATACTACCACCATCAACTACACGCCAACAAGCTATTTTCTGGCACCGTTGCTACTGCTCATATATATTCATACCACCTGTATTTCACTATCTCTTCGCCGAACTAGTGCACCTATTAGGTGTGTTGGGGACACAAGAGACTTCTTGCTTTGTGGTTGCAGGGTTGCATGAGAGGGATATCTTTGACCTCTTCCTCCCTGAGTTCGATAAACCTTGGGTGATCCACTTAAGGGAAAACTTGCTGCTGTTCTACAAACCTCTGCTCTTGGAGGCCCAACACTGTCTACAGGAAAAGGAGGGGGAAGTAGACATCAAGCTATTTTCTGGCGCCGTTGCCGGGGACCAGAAAGCTACACCACAGGGATTTCCTCCCTCGTCAACCCCGCGCCAGTCCTGGACAGCATCAAGTATTTTCTGGCGCCGTTGCCGGGGAGGAAAGGTAAAAGGTACTCACACTCCGGACCTCGGCTACTAAGCTATTTCCCGGCGCCGTAAGTACTCGAAGCTATTTCCTTTAGATCCTGCAATTGCAACTTTTTGTTTCTTGTTTACACTAGTTTGGCATAATGGACAACAATGAGCTTTTTACTCTATTTCCTGATTTAAGACATGGATGGTTTGATCCAAAAATTAAAAAACCCATGGAACATGTTAGTATGAACACTTTGAATACCATTGTTGCCAATGATATGGAAAATTCTAAGCTTGGGGAAGCTGGTTTTGATGAGCATGATCTTTTTAGTCCCCCAAGCATTGAGGAGAAAATTTTCTTTGATGATACTTTGCCTCCTATTTATGATGATTATAATGATAGTAGTCTTTTGTTGCCACCTGTTATGGAGGATAAATTTGATTATGATTACAATATGCCTCCTATATTTGATGATAGCTACTTTGTTGAATTTGCTCCCACTATTACTAATAAAATTGATTATGCTTATGTGGAGAGTAATAATTTTATGCATGAGACTCATGATAAGAATGCTTTATGTGATAGTTATATTGTTGAGTTTGCTCATGTTGCTACTGAAAGTTATTATGAGAGAGGAAAATATGGTTGTAGAAATTTTCATGTTACTAAAATGCCTCTCTATGTGCTAAATTTTTTCAAGCTATACTTGTTTTATCTTCCTATGCTTGTTACTTTGCTCTTCATGAACTTGTTTATTTACAAGATTCCTATGCATAGGAAGCATGTTAGACTTAAATGTGTTTTGAATTTGCCTCTGGATGCTCTCTTTTGCTTCAAATACAATTTCTTATGAGTGCATCATTAAAACTGCTGAGCCCATCTTAATGGCTATAAAGAAAGAACTTCTTGGGAGATAACCCATGTGTTATTTTGCTACAGTACTTTGTTTTTATTTTGTGTCTTGGAAGTTGTTTACTACTGTAGCAACCTCTCCTTATCTTAGTTTTGTGTTTTGTTGTGCCAAGTTAAGCCGTTGATAGAAAAGTAAGTACTAGATTTGGATTACTGCGCAGTTCCAGATTTCTGTGCTGTCACGAATCTGGGTCTACCTCCCTGTAGGTAGCTCAGAAAATTAAGCCAATTTACGTGCATGATCCTCAGATATGTACGCAACTTTCATTCAATTTGGGCATTTTCATTTGAGCAAGTCTGGTGCCATTTTAAAATTCGTCAATACGAACTGTTCTGTTTTGACAGATTCTGTCTTTTATTTCGCATTGCCTCTTTTGCTATGTTGGATGAATTTCTTTGATCCATTAATGTCCAGTAGCATTATGCAATGTCCAGAAGTGTTAAGAATGATTGTGTCACCTCTGAATATGTCAATTTATATTGTGCACTAACCCTCTAATGAGTTGTTTCGAGTTTGGTGTGGAGGAAGTTTTCAAGGATCAAGAGAGGAGTATGATGCAACATGATCAAGGAGAGTGAAAGCTCTAAGCTTGGGGATGCCCCGGTGGTTCACCCCTGCATATATCAAGAAGACTCAAGCGTCTAAGTTTGGGGATGCCCAAGGCATCCCCTTCTTCATCGACAACATTATTAGGTTCCTCCCCTGAAACTATATTTTTATTCCATCACATCTTATGTGCTTTTTCTTGGAGCGTCGGTTTGTTTTTTTTTTTGTTTTGTTTGAATAAAATGGATCCTAGCATTCACTTTATGGGAGAGAGACACGCTCCGCTGTAGCATATGGACAAGTATGTCCTTGGTTTCTACTCATAGTATTCATGGCGAAGTTTCTCCTTCGTTAAATTGTTATATGGTTGGAATTGGAAAATGATACATGTAGTAATTGCTAAAATGTCTTGGGTAATGTGATACTTGGCAATTGTTGTGCTCATGATTAAGCTCTTGCATCATATGCTTTGCACCCATTAATGAAGAAATACATAGAGCATGTTAAAATTTGGTTTGCATATTTGGTTTCTCTAAGGTCTAGATAATTTCTAGTATTGAGTTTGAACAACAAGGAAGACGGTGTAGAGTCTTATAATGTTTTCAATATGTCTTTTATGTGAGTTTTGCTGCACCGGTTCATCCTTGTGTTTGTTTCAAATAACCTTGCTAGCCTAAACCTTGTATCGAGAGGGATTACTTCTCATGCATCCAAATCCTTGAGCCAAACAACACTATGCCATTTGTGTCCACCATACCTACCTACTACATGGTATTTTCCGCCATTCCAAAGTAAATTGCTTGAGTGCTACCTTTAAAATTCCATCATTCACCTTTGCAATATATAGCTCATGGGACAAATAGCTTAAAAACTATTGTGGTATTGAATATGTACTTATGCACTTTATCTCTTATTAAGTTACTTGTTGTGCGATAACCATGTTCACTGGGGACGCCATCAACTACTCTTTGTTGAATTTCATGTGAGTTGCTATGCATGTTCGTCTTGTCTGAAGTAAGAGAGATCTATCACCTTATGGTTAAGCATGCATATTGTTAGAGAAGAACATTGGGCCGCTAACTAAAGCCATGATCCATGGTGGAAGTTTCAGTTTTGGACATATATCCTCAATCTCAAATGAGAAAATTAATTGTTGTCACATGCTTATGCATAAAAGAGGAGTCCATTATCTGTTGTCTATGTTGTCCCGGTATGGATGTCTAAGTTGAGAATAATCAATAGCGAGAAATCCAATGCGAGCTTTCTCCTTAGACCTTTGTACAGGCGGCATAGAGGTACCCCTTTGTGACACTTGGTTAAAACATGTGCGTTGTGATGATCCGGTAGTCCAAGCTAATTAGGACAAGGTGCGGGCACTATTAGTATACTATGCATGAGGCTTGCAACTTGTAAGATATAATTTACATGATACATATGCTTTATTACTACCGTTGACAAAATTGTTTCATGTTTTCAAAATCAAAGCTCTAGCACAAATATAGCAATCGATGCTTTTCCTCTATGGAGGACCATTCTTTTACTTTCAATGTTGAGTCAGTTCACCTATTTCTCTCCACCTCAAGAAGCAAACACTTGTGTGAACTGTGCATTGATTCCTACATACTTGCTTATTGCACTTATTATATTACTCTATGTTGACAATTATCCATGAGATATACATGTTACAAGTTGAAAGCAACCGCTGAAACTTAATCCTCCTTTGTGTTACTTCAATACCTTTACTTTGAATTATTGCTTTATGAGTTAACTCTTATGCAAGACTTATTGATGCTTGTCTTGAAGTGCTATTCATGAAAAGTCTTTGCTATATGATTCACTTGTTTACTCATGTCATATACATTGTTTTGATCGCTGCATTCACTACATATGCTTTACAAATAGTATGATCAAGATTATGATGGCATGTCACTCCAGAAATTATCTGTGTTATCGTTTTACCTGCTCGGGACGAGCAGAACTAAGCTTGGGGATGCTGATACGTCTCCGACGTATCGATAATTTCTTATGTTCCATGCCACATTATTGATGTTATCTACATGTTTTATGCACACTTTATGTCATATTCGTGCATTTTACGGAACTAACCTATTAACAAGATGCCGAAGTGCCGGTTCTGTTTTCTGTTTTTGGTTTCAGAAATCCTAGTAACGAAATATTCTCGGAATCGGACGAAATCAACGCCCAAGTTCCTATTTTCACCGGAAGCATCCAGAACACACGAGAACCGCCAGAGAAGGGGGACAGGGCCACCAAACCATACCCCGGCGCGGCCAGGGGGGGGCCGCGCCCCCCTATGGTTTGGGCAGCCCGTGGCCCCTCCGACTCCGACTCTTCGCCTATTTAAGCCGTCGTGACCTAAAACTTCGATACCAATTGACGAAACTCCAGAAAGACTCCAGGGGCGCCGCCGCCATCGCGAAACTCCAATTCGGGGGACAGAACTCTGTTTCGGCACCCTGCCGGGACGGGGAATTGCCCCCGGAGCCAGCTCCACCGCCGTCTTCACCGCCATCTTCACCGCCATCGCTGCCTCCATGATGAGGAGGGAGTAATCCACCCCCGAGGCTGAGGGCTCCGCTGTAGCTATGTGGTTCATCTCTTTCCCATGTACCTCAATACAATAATCTCATGAGCTGCTTTACATGATTGAGATTCATATGAGTTTGTATCACAATTCATCTATGTGCTACTCTAGCAAAGTTATTAAAGTAGTTCTATTCCTCCTGCACGTGTGTAAAGGTGACAGTGTGTGCACCGTGTTAGTACTTGGTTTATGCTATGATCATGATCTCCTGTAGATTATGAAGTTAACTATTGCTATGATAATATTGATGTGATCTATTCCTCCTACATATGCATGAAGGTGACAGTGTGCATGCTATGTTAGTACTTGGTTTAGTTGTATTGATCTATCTTACACTAAGGTTACTTAAATATGAACAAATTGTGGAGCTTGTTAACTCCGGCATTGAGGGTTCGTGTAATCCTACGCAATGAGTTCATCATCCAACAAGAGTGTAGAGTATGCATTTATCTATTCTGTTATGTGATCAATGTTGAGAGTGTCCACTAGTGAAAGTGTAATCCCTAGGCCTTGTTCCTAAATACTGCTGCGTTACTACTGCTTGTTTACTGTTTTACTGCGTTACTACTGCTGCAATACTACCACCATCAACTACACGCCAACAAGCTATTTTCTGGCACCGTTGCTACTGCTCATATATATTCATACCACCTGTATTTCACTATCTCTTCGCCGAACTAGTGCACCTATTAGGTGTGTTGGGGACACAAGAGACTTCTTGCTTTGTGGTTGCAGGGTTGCATGAGAGGGATATCTTTGACCTCTTCCTCCCTGAGTTCGATAAACCTTGGGTGATCCACTTAAGGGAAAACTTGCTGCTGTTCTACAAACCTCTGCTCTTGGAGGCCCAACACTGTCTACAGGAAAAGGAGGGGGAAGTAGACATCAAGCTATTTTCTGGCGCCGTTGCCGGGGACCAGAAAGCTACACCACAGGGATTTCCTCCCTCGTCAACCCCGCGCCAGTCCTGGACAGCATCACCGGCTACCACTGGAGAGACGCCTCGTTCTAGGCGAGCCTCACTTGCTCGCGGGTGGCCGCCTCGGCCTGGCGCTGAGCATTGAGCTGAAGCAGTTTATGTCGCTCGGATGCCATGAGGAGACGACCCGCCTCCTCCGTGGCCGCCCGCTGGCGCGAGATCTCGACGGCGAGCTCAAAGTTGGCATCGTTGATGAACTCACGCTATTCCTGCTTCAACCTCCGGAAGCGCTGCATGTTGAAGGAGGCCAGGATCGCCGCCTACTTCGGGTCATCGAGGACATGTTGTTGCTCGCCCCACTGCGCCGCCTCCTCCGCCGCCTCACCTTCCGCGTCTGCTATGAACGCCTCATCCCACTCGTCGAACTGGGAGTCGTCGGAGTTGAAGTTGAACTCGGCGTCGGGCTATGGCGGCTGTGGCTGCGGTGGTGGTCGCGGCGCCGATGGTGGCGTGCGGCCGTTACAGCCAAGCATCTAGTACGTCGTCGACAACCGCTGCGGCATTGTTCTGCAGAGGAATGCGGTGATGATGGAGAGAGGATAGCGCGGCAGAGGGCGCACTAAATAAGCGGTGCCAACTCGCCGCAGAGCATACGAGGCGTCGCATTTATGATGCCGCAGCCATTGAGTCGCTGTCAAAGACAACCCCACACGCCTCATCCAACGTGACGCGAGGCGCAGGCGCGCCTCTTCGGCACCCTTTGCGAAGGGGCCAGCACTGGGTTGTCGGCATTTCTATTGGGCTCGAATCCGCAGCAGCGCTTTTTAGGATGCGCCGGTGTAAGCCTAAAAACAGCGCCGGGCTCCAAAATGCTATGGGGGTTTAGCGGTGGAGATGCTCTAACATGTGTCGACTCCTCCTAATAGCATACCACCAACGTTGGTGCTGGCCACGATTTGGGGCACGAGATCGGTGAAAAAAGCATTGGCTAGATTCCTTTTTTTAAGTGAATGTCACAGTTTGGCTGCAAACCTATAACCCGCACATTCTTATTTGGGAATCGCCAATTAGTTAACAGTATAATGGAACCACCTAGGAGCTACCTCAGCGCTTTTGGGTCCTGAACCGTCCGATCACACACTTGAACGGTCCAGATGTCCCCTACCCAGCCGAAACATTGCAGAAACCCGTTCCCATAAATTCGCGTCAAAAAGCAGCCCAACGTTACTTGGGCCGCTACTCCGCAGGTTGACCTAACCATTATCTGATTAACCGGGCCAAAAATTCCTTCAAGCGGGCCGTACGTACTTGACGCTCTTAAAAATATTGCCCGGACATAAGGCTAAAAAAAAGAGTAGAGAAGCCTCCCCGTCACGGCCGATGCATAGCATGAACTGAAGGCACCTCGGCAAGGAAAGACGAAGATTCGCTAGGGCGCCGAGTGATTCGGTGCAGGCGATTGAAACAAGCACAACATTCAAGCAATCATGAATGTTCGGTGCGCCAATCGCGGGCAACAATTAATGGATGTACGTTACTATATCGCCGGCGGCATACTTCATGGCTTCATGCTTCGTCTCCTCATCATCTTTGCCTCTCCCTGCTTCCCTCGAATTCTCTATCTCAAGGAGTGATGCCGACGGTACGCCCGACACTCTAGCTCCCACTCACCGCCGATGGCGAGGCGGCCGAGAAGATGGATGTGAGGGAAGATCCCGGCAGCCGTAGAGGCTAGAGGGTGTGCCCGGCTCGTCCCGTGCTCGAAGGGATGAGGCGCTCCCGGTGG
Organism: Lolium perenne; assembly: GCF_019359855.2. NCBI lineage: Eukaryota > Viridiplantae > Streptophyta > Magnoliopsida > Poales > Poaceae > Lolium > Lolium perenne. The sequence goes on from NC_067245.2 coordinate 198,861,412, forward strand.
GGAGGTGCGCTTGGAGACTGCAGCACGACCATAACTTCAATCTCGCCATCTCGGTAAGGAGGTATGTACCAGTACCACAGATCTTCCATGAATTCGATTTTGAGGTTGGATCTCCCCCTTTTCCCTCTCTGACATCCATTGGTTTTTCCTATTTAGCCGGTCTCATGGGGTTGCTGCGGATCCGCCATGTATGTGGCCATGTGGAGACCATCTGACTGAGGACTATCTCCCCATTGCCTCCTGCTCTCTTCCAATCGTTTGATCTTGAGGTCCAAGTCGCAGGTAATCAATCTGGTATGCATAAGTTTCAATTGTATCCACTGATTATTTGGCAGATGTTAACATAATATAAGCAGACAGACCGGCAGCTACTCACAAGAATGGGAGATTCACCCGCGGCGAAGAATTTGGTTAGGCGAAGTGAATACCAGGACATGACGCTGCTTCACTTGCCCTGGCTGCTCCCTATCTTTATCTGTCTGTCCTGGTGTTCTCCATAATTAACCTCACTTAAGGTTACAAAATTTTCTCCTGCATGTTTTTTTTGTCTGCAAACAAATTGTGAAGTTTGTTCTTTGCCATGAGTACAACAGACTGAGACCATCGAGTTATCATTCATGATTTGTTCCTTTTGTCACCTCTCAGGATGCCAGCTATAAGAATATTCCAAGGAAGGCAAGATTTTGATTTTATTCTTCTTATGCAAATCAGGTTTTCCTGTAAATATGCTGGTTCTAAAAGTTTATTGGACAATTCTACATTATGTTTTGTATGGATACTGTCAATAATTCGACTATCATATAAGCTTATTAGGCTCCTGGGATCTGTCTTGAGCAATGGATGGTTTTCTTCTTCAGTGTGAAATTGTACCAAAGGAAAGAGGCTTCAAAAATATTTTAGGACACTCCAGTACCCTCTTGAATGAATCTTATCTCAAGGTTGTATGTCTTGTTATAACGGCAGTCCTCCCTCCATTGTCAAGCAATTTACTGTAAAGTTTGTACACTTTTTGCAGAATCAATATGGATGCAACCTGTATGATATGGTTACTTGTAGAACATTTTGATTACCACTTGCATTTATTTGAGTTGTTACTGCCCTGAATTCTTACATGGAGGTGGTTGTTCTGATGCTAGCGAACTCTTGAATTGTGATTTAGATGGAGATATTGAGAACTATCGTTTTGTGTTCACTACAAAAGATTCTTTTCAATTCCTACTGATGTGTTCTTGCATTTCTTATATTGTTATCTCCTTCAGGGGCAGGGAGGATCTGTTTATCTTCTATCACTGGCTCTACTTATTATTGTCATGTGCAGAAATATTCCACAAAGCCTTCATCAGGAACCAGTTCGTCACTTGATTACTATATATAAGGTTTATCGTAAGCTCACTTGCTGAATGTGTGTGTGTTATTAAAGAAAATTGTTTAATATATACATATCCATAAAAATGCTGACTGTTGGTCCACTCTGTGTGGATAATTCCTTTCATTTGGATGCTTGCACAAACAGTGGCCTGCCCTAGATACCTATATGTTGAGTTGCGGTTCAACTATTCTTCACTCAAATTTGCATCTCAAATCAAAGAGTTGGCCAAATAAGGACACTTATTCTACTCATGTGCTCTCACACTTCAGTGAAGCAACTATTCCAAGCCCGTCCACTATTTTAGCTCATATTAACATTATAGATCCAGTTGGCCAGAGTTAACCAAAATCTATAGGCTGCATCTTTCTAGCTTTGCTGCTCTGCTCCGCATGTGCATATGAAATAGACTTAAGGTACATATAAGTTTTCTATTTATGTTAAAGCGTCAAGTTAATTCCTAGCTATGTATTTAGTTAGTGTAAAATTTTAAGGCTGAAACTCTTCCTACTTAGCAGAAGTAGGCTATGTTGAGAATTAGAGACTTGTTAATTTTCTTTTGGGGATCAATTGAATCTGAACTCTATATATTTGTTTTAGAAATAGATAACTCTTAGTATAGCAATCTGGCCATTCTTGTACCGTCATCACACCCTCTACCTTACATAGTTATGTCGACGTTTGGCTTCTAAATGCTGCGATAATTTCCTTAATTAAGCTAATTGATTGCCATCTTGGTTTCCTGTTATCTGTAGACCATCTTATTTCTAACTCTAATTATAAGATTGCAGTATCCCTTTTCCAGGAAATGTTCGTGATCTTGAAGAAAGCAAAGTCCTCTTCGGCTGTATGGACTCTGCGCATGTACAATCAGGTGACGGCAGCCTTCTCTGAAAGTTGCCAAGTTAGATTTTTTACTTAGTTATTATACACTAGAGAGAATGTAAAAGAGAAGGTTGTTTTTTCCTTAGTTAAGGAATGATCTGTTAAAGAAAGGAGAATGTATTTTCTCCGCAATGTCATATTTCTTCCCTTAGCAACACAATATCCTACTAAAATTAAAACAATTATCACTAATTGTTAGAGATGAAAATAAGAGATAGAGCATTATATGACTTTTATCAATTGCCTTTTGTAGATGATGTGAAGGGCTAAGAAAATATGTTCTTCTCTACCCTTGTACAAGCTCTGAATGATTTGTCGGCTTGATCAAATGTTCGCTTACTTGGTCTTTTTTTTCTTGCTACTATCATGTCTCAGATGACAATGACAAAAATAACCATAATAATAAGCCAATCATAATAATAAGTAGTAGTATATTGTTAGGAAATTCTAAGGCATATATATTGTACCTCTATATGACGATAATTGTTATAATTATATCAAAATTCGGACGGGCGCAGCAATGCGCGCTGTAATGGTCTAGTAACTAGTATATGCCATCTGTGGAAGTGGACCATATGAATTTTATCACGACTGAGTACGTTAGAGCATTTCCTGACTAAAACATGTTTAGATACATACAAATCAAGATAAGTTCACGATACTTGTTTTTGAATGATGGGAATACATGAACATTTGACATTTCAGAACAATTTCCTTGAGCTATATGCCTACATGAGCATTTGATTATAGAGTTTTACTAGCACTATACTGCCTTGTTGCATCAAATAAATTTTTTTTTGATCCTATGGATTTTTTTTTGAATAGTGTGACCATTTTTTAAAAGACGTGAACCGTTTTTTTTAACCTTGTGAACTGCTTTTTACAAATCGAGATGTATCTTCTGTAAACCAGTGAAAAGTTCCTTTTTTTGAAGCTTGCGAACAGTTTTTTGAAACAGTGATTTCTGTTAGAAGTTTCTAACATTTTTGATTGCGTGAGCATTATTAAACCTGTGAATATTTTGAACCTATAAACATTTTGAAAAGCTTAAACAATTTTTTGAAACCGTGATTTTTTAAGAAACTATGAACATTTTTGAAACTATGAACAAAAATATATAAAATGAAGTACATATAAAGGAAATAAATGCAAACAAAACAAAAAGGAATATCAAAATGGAATAAAATAGAAAGGGAATAAACATAAACATAAAGCAAAAAAAGAAAAACAAAGGAAAAAACATATTAAATTGTCGGCCTATGAGGGAGAGACCCCTCCCGGCCTAGTGCTCGCTTCGAGCGATGCACAGGGGATCCCATCATATATGCATCTCTGGACTGCTTTGTGCTAACTTATATTTTCGAGCGTGCTTTGTGTTAATTTAGTGGAGACAATTTATTGCTCTTAAGATAATAATAACAAATAAAGGAAGGAACAAGATAAAATAAATATTCCTTTTGCAATTATGACAATAATGTTCATACATGAGAAATTTAGGTATGTGTGAGGGATTGACTTTGAAAAATAAAGGAGGTCTTATTTTGCAAAAAGAAAAAAAATGATAGGACCGAATGTCTCAATTTAAACAGTCTAGAAATATATATTTTTTGAGCGAGTTCTAGAAATAGATGTGGCATAGTTCTGAAAACTCGCCTAATTTGTGACCATGGCATTGACAGTTATATTCGTGGATTGCAGTCATCGATTCCCTGGCACCTACTGTGACGACATATCGACATCCGGCAATTGGTATCCCTGCACAAGAAATGGGGGGCTACAAGAAGCTACATGCATCATCATAGCTTTATGTCAGGAGGCGGTTGTGAGGCCCCTTAAAACCCATCTAGGGTTTTGTTCCTCTCGCTGGCGACGCTGCTAGCTCGCTCCATCTCCGGTGGCCTTGGGGCCTTGGAGGCATGGTGGACCACGGTCTCTCGCTGGCGGGAAGGTTTCAGTTCTTCGTTTAGTTTGTTTCCAGTGAGAATAATGTCCTCTCCGCTCTATCCTCACTCCAGTGGTGCATCTAGCGCCAAAGGAGAACGTGTGGAATCGTGTGTCCGAAGGATCTTCTGGGATCGGGTCAGTTTTTGTGTTCGTTGGTGTCGTTTCAGGCCAGTCTCTTTCGATCTACTTTGTCATTATTGGATATGGTTGTTGCTCTGGTGGTAGATCCACTAGTAGAAAACCCCCCCTTTAGTACCGGTTCTAAAGGGCCTTTAGTACCGGTTTTGGAACTGGTACTAATTATCCGGTACTAAAAGCCTCCCACCTTTAGTACCGGTTCCTTACGAACCGGTACTAAAGGTGCCTCCACGTGGGCACGGAGGAACCCGTGGGGCTGGAGACCTTTGGTACACGAACCGGTATTAAATCCTATTTCGTTTAATTTTTTTTCCATTTTTTCTAATTATTTTTCACACCTTTTTTTTCACGGCCTCTTTTTTTTTTCAGAATTACTAGTATTTCCGTTAGTCTCTAACTACACTTAATCTCTAGTCAAATTACTTACCTGTAGTCAAACTTCCCGGTCGGTCACCCATCCTCACACTACTCCCACGCTTAACTTCCAAGTTCCATCCCGTTCTACTTCCAAGTGCTTCGCGCGCATGTATGTGATAATAGTATCATATCGATCCTATTAACATGTTGGTCGATGTCACACTTTTTATCGTTTGAATTCCAAATAATTCTTTTAATAAACAAAAGTAATGATGTAATAATAATGTTGACTAAATAAATAAAATTAACTTTTTAATTTTTATTATTTTTAATTATTTTTAAAAAATTTAATATTTTTTGCAAAACCTAAAACTTGAAAAATTGAAAATCTTATAATTTGATAAAATTAATAGTAATATGATAGGACTCAAAAAATCTTATAATTAATATTTTAATTTTAAAAAAATTAAAAATATATAAAATTCTAAATTTCTGGAAAAAAAACTAAAATCTTCCTGTTTTCATATTTTCATTTGGAATTTTGAGAATCTAAAAATTGGCTAACCGGGTGAAATCGGATGTAACTTTTTCCCAGGATTTTTTTTGATATATTATACGTTTTTTTTCGACGTCGTATGCAAAAGTTATTGCGGTTTTACCATTTTTCAAAACTTTTTTGCAAAAAAAGTGAAAATTCAAATTTGTTAATTTTCCTTAATAGTAGGTTGCATAACATACAAGAATCTGAAAACATTTTATTTTTTGAATTTTCTATTATTTTCTTTTCTATTTTACAGTGTCAAAAAAGGCGATCCACGGGGAGGGGGGGGGGGGGGGGGCTGGAGCTGCGTGGGGGAGCAGAAAAACCTTTAGTACCGGTTCGTGACACGAACCGGTACTAAAAGGTACCTTCACGAACCGGTACTAAAGGTTTTTCAGCTGACGCGAACCCTTTAGTACCGGTTCGTGTCACGAACCGGTATTAAAGATCCTTACGAACCGGTACTAAAGGTCTCGTAAGGGAACCGGTATTTATGGCTTAGATGGATGCTCATTTTTCTACTAGTGATCGATAGATTTTTCGCAAAAAAGCAGGCTTTTTCTATGGACATATTTTCAGGAGAAACGCATGGTATGGAGTTTCATATGCCATGTGGCCTCTTGTTGTCAGCGAATGTTCGGACCAAGCCGCTGATGCATGTGTGCAGCGGCCAGCGGCGCTCCATGTATATACATGCTTCGTGCGCATGGCAGAGGAGGGGAGAACCGACGGGACGATGAATGTGCGGGAAGCCGGGAAGAAGCATAGCAGGGGACCGATGTAATAGCGTGAAGCAACAAACTGCTAATCTCGTGCATCTCTTTCCCTAATTCCTCGATAATCCCCATTGAGAATCCAGTATTCTACTCCTCGATCGGGATGGGCCAATTTGAGTAGAGAAGACACCAGAGGAATAAAAGGAATTTGCAGGCACTAAGGAGCTAGGAGATATACACACTTAACTTGGCGATGTGCGGCTAGTAGTTAATTAGCAGCCAAAGGAGTTCCTGTTAGTAAAAGGATCCCGAGGGAATTAGGGATTCGTCGCCTAGTTTAGTTTGACGGATGTACCCGGCCCGTCGATAGCGTTCCTTCACTGGCACTCTTTTTTCTATCTTCGGAGAAGAAGGATATATCTATAGTTATTGGTGTATGTGTAGTCTATGTACAGTTATACACTGAATGGCAAGGCTTGTAGTCTTGCCCTTGAATTCATGGACTGCCAGTCGGCCAGTCATAAAATTTGAATGGACCAAACCTCCGAAATAACAGATTTTACAAGCAATCGCACGTGGGAGCAGTTGCTTTCGGATGGAGATCATATTGTGCAGATTCATGATACAAGACAATTGAAGGCAAAACGAGGTGCCTTGTGCTTTTTTACACTTCCGGTGGTAGCAAAGACATATTATTGCTAAGTGTATTAGCACCTCCTCCTACAAAATCTAGCGCCGTCTCTACCTCTACCTCGTCCATAGATTGGTTTCCGCTCCTGTGGCCAGCCTCGACGACATCGTGAGGGGTGGGGAAACCACTTTATGTGTGGAGTATTTAATAAAAGTATTATTTTTAATAGATTATGTTATGACTTTCGTAGCCGTCTTATTTTAGGCCATCTTTCTCGGGGTTGCCATGGGGACAATTGTTCTCACAATATTTGTCCAGCTCCTACGCACTCTTCATGGTGGTTCGTATTCCCAGCTCCCAGCGACGTCGACCAAGTTGTTTGATTGTTTTTCCCTGCCATATTGTCATACTGGTGTTGGTACTCTTGACGATGTTGATTGACAACTTCAACGGATGCGCGTGTAAGCGTAGCCTTAGCTTTGCTGCACAAATTTAAATTATAAGAAAACCCTTGTTGGTATTTAAATGTATCTGGATTGGCATCTACGCTTAGATACCTTTACAGAAATAGAAGATTATGTCAAGAAATAAGAAAGAGTTTCAAAACCTCAAAGATTTGTTCACTTATTTTAGATTTTATTTTGTAATCTCTAGAGCCTAGATACAACTCGTGAATCTCTATCACATACTATTTTCTATTATAAATATAAAATATTTAATACTCTTAGAATGAGGTATCCTGAAAATCATTGATTTACTTTCGAGTAATAAACTCAGAAATTCAATTCGGCTCCCGGGTGCTAACTAACAAACTAATAAAACTTTAATCAAAACTAGTTATGTAGCCTAACCTAAAAAATAAAAACCACCGTTCAACAGAAGAGTTTTTTTTTTGCAATTTTTTTTTAAAAATTAAAGTTGAACTTAATTGAAAAGTCGAGCAATATGGTATTGGTTGTAAAAAAGTTTGTGTTAATCTCTCAGCCCATATCCATGGACACGAGAAGGACCGGCCATACATACTTTACTGCGCATACGAGTCATTATGTTTTGTCCGCCGACCGATCGCTCTCGGCTATCGCGACGTCGATCCTAGCTAAGCTAGCGGTTCTCAAACTTGTGACAGGATCCAGAGGAACGCGAAGTGCAACTTCGCTAATACAGGTCGTCGGACTTGGCTGGCTTTGCCTTGCTTCCTTCCTCTCTCAACCAATACTTGATCTTGACAGCATCGGCAGCATGCATGCACGCCATCTTCACGAGATTCGTCTCCCGCGTGCTAATCGTGCGTTTAGTGCAGCGTATATATGATATATTACTAACACATACATAATCATGTCGCTTCTATCTCCTCCGTCGATATCGATCGTATGTCGAAAACCAAAGCATAGAGCGAAGCAATAGTCTCTTCGGTTCTAAATACTTATAATATGTTCACTAAATCAAGATAGATTCTAACGTACATTTTCTTAAAATCTGCGATAAATGTTTACAGACTTTTGCTTCAGTGCACCCTCTCTCCCAAAACTTGAACACATTAGTGGCCCAGATCTCCCCATACCCCTTCATAACTAAGGGTACAATGGGAATTAGGGAATTAAAAGTGTACAACCCATATCGTCGTTTTGTAAAGGGAACTCCTCGTCAATGGAGTCCCTCTGTGGGTGTCGTTCTTGATCTTCACGGGGACCGAAGTGAGACGAAGACGGAGGCGTAGTCGTCGGCGAAGTTGTATAGGAAACTCTTCATCAATGGACTCCAGTTGTTGCCGCCGCAGCGGCCACAACCATGGTTGGCCGGTCGGCGACAGGAAGGCCAGGAAGGAGATTGCTGATTTTGGAGGCGGCGAGGGCGTCGAGGCGGGTGCGCTAGCTGCTGCGTGGGGAGGACGAAGACGAAGAGGAGTTCCACGGTGAAGTTCGGTGCATGCCGGGTCTCCTCAGGGTCTGCCGCGGCCATGGTGAACCCACCGGCCGCTCCATTGTGCTCATCCTTGCCTGCACGTCTCCCATGCACCTCTATACTAAGGAGCTCGTCCTCTGTTCTCTCTCCATGGCCGGCACGACGCGGGGATGAAGAGGTTATGCGGGATGTGGGAGATCGTGCATCGGCCTGGACTTATCGTATACGAATATGTGTATGTACGCAGGGGTTGGATCTGGATCTTGCGGGCCAACATAATTTAATCGGGAGAATTATAGCTAACTAAGGTAAAAAAGACCATATTACCCTTTTTAAGTTTTCTTAAAATCCGCGATAAATGTTTACAGGCGCGAGAGATAATAGTATAGCCAACAATCGGTTATATAAAATTGTTGTATCATCAAAAGTTGTCCTTATTATTTACACATACAATAGAGTTGGTTATTACTCCCTCCTGTTTTTTTTAATTGACTTGAATTTAGTATAAACTTATACTAAATTCAAGTCAATTAAACAAGATCGGATGCTGTAGGTGCGAATATTTTTCCACTTTCTCTCTTTCTCCTTCCTCTCATTTAAGGAAAACGTTTTGGATCCGGCGACCGATCGCGCGCCAGCGATCGGTCGTCCGGCCTCGCTCCCGCGCCGGCTTAATGGGCCTTCTTTTTTCGGCCCAACAATGGTTTCGCTGCAAAACACATAAGTGAGATGATGAACTATTTGTTGTAAACAATCCGTAATTTTGTAGGATTTGTTGTTAACAATTGTTGTAAAGAGACAACTTTTTTTTGATGCTAATAACAAAGTGATTTTTTATTTTGTTGTAACCATTTGTGACTTTGGATAAAATAGTAGGTGATTTTTGTTATAATTCTATCTGTAGAAATTTAAATAGTCTGTGGTTTTTGTGGATGATGTTTGCGACTTTTGTTGTAAACACCCAAATTATTTGTGACCTGTGTTGCTAATTATTGTTGTAAATATTTTACTGGTTTGTTCTAAAGATATTTCTGGAATGAAAGCAGACTTTTATTGTAAACATCCAAATAAAATAATGTTGGTTTTTGTTATTAATTATTGTTGTAAGTATGTTTCTGATTTGTTGTAAAGATATTATTGCATGGAAACTGACTATTATTGTAAACACCCAAATAAAAAATATTGTTTTTGTTATTAATTATTATTGTAAATATATTGATAATTTGTTGTACATATATGTGAAGATTTACTGTGAAAATTTTGTTGTAATACTTTTTATTTTTTGTACACAAAGCGGCGGGTTTTTGTTGCTATACTAAACAACGGGTTTTGTTGTAAATATCTGAAAGTTTGGGGGCAAAGGGAAACACGTGTTCGGTTTAAACTGATAGGCTTAGGACCGTGGGTTGATTTTCCAAAAACCAGGGGGCAAAATGCAAAAATCGAAATGCTGCTAATTCTAGCCGGTAGATCGCTATCGGACGGCCGGGACAACAACCGATTTTCTCTGCCCGGGTCGGTCGCCCGACGCTGAGCGCGCGCCCTCATTTAAGCCTAGTTCGGCATTAGTGTGTTGACCAATTTTGTAGTGTAAATTCCCGACCCATGGTGAGACGCCCAGAAAGATGCACGGGCTGTCCGGGAATGGACGGGCTAAGCCCAAAGTGTTTCAGCGAAAACACATCGGGCTGGAGGGGAAAGAAGCGGCGCCTCCACCCTTGCGTTTTGCTCGCGTCTCACCCTAACCCTAACAATAATCCTAAACCCTAATCCTAACCCTAACCCCCAGATACACCTTTATGTCCCAAATGGTCTGATTGATTTATGAGAAAGGGGATTAGAGGGGGAAGAATATTTGGCGAGGGAAGTGTGTTTTCATCAAAACCACTCGGTATAATACCAACCAAAACCCCAGAAATCCCTCCGGCTGAACGATGCCTTAATATGTTACCTAGAAACACATAGGGGTGACTCATACATTAGAGTGCTCACTCGTTCTGTTTCTTCTAATCTCTATTCCCACGTATAAACAAATATCACGAAGACTGGCTTATGGTCGCGCTATTGTACTTGCTCTCAGATTACTGAACTAAGCATATATATACTCTGGGATTCCATTTCAATTGTACGTGTTGGAATACTGTTTCATTCTGACATGTCGGCCATCTCTGTTGCCATCGGCTGCTAATCAACTTGCGTTTATTCTGCTTTTTTTTTTCCAACCTAGAAAAACAAGATGATTTGTTTTGGGGGGGACAATCCGACGGTCGTTTTCGTTGAACCCACGACCACTTTGGTTGAATGCCTGCCATTTTACAAAGAAATAGAAGGAGTGTTTGACTCAGCCTGCGCATACATGGCCGCGCGTGCGTTTACGTATTCAAGTCGAAACTCAGCTAGGCGGTACTGTATTCAAGTCGGCGTGACAACAGCTAGGTTTTGAATTCAATCAATGTACGTTTTGCTGCTATAAGCCCTGGTTTAGTGGCGGATTGCTAGTACGGGAGATTTTAGTTGTTTGTGAGCTTCCCTTCATGGTGAGCAATGTGATCACAACTCGCAGCTTTGTCAGCGAATGTTCGGACGAACCCACTTAGTTTTTTGCCGCGAGCATGCGATGGCGCGCCATGCCCGCGTGCTTCGCGCGCACGACATGATCGATCATAAAACGAGGGGAGCCCGGCCGCGGCAAGAGGTAGGGGACAGAGGTAATAGCGTCAAGCAACAAACAGCTAATCCCCTGCCTCTCTTTCCCAAATTCAGTTTAGCTCCACGCTAATCCCCAGTACAAACTTGTGTAGCAGTGATTTCTACTCCAGTTCGTACGTACGTCGATCGGCCGGCAAATTTGAGTAGAAAAGAAGCAGATACAGCTACGTGCATGTGCAGGTGGTAGTTTATTGTTAGAATAAGGCATTTCTGTCTATTCCGTATAGTTACCTATAGTAAATCGATCCCGAGGTAATTAGGGATCTGTTCCCTAGTTCAACTGAAGCACGTACGCGGCCCAGTAGATAGCTTTCCTTCACTGGCACTCCGTTTTCTTCCTTCCGAGAAGAAGGATTAGTTATTACTTCGGCCTGTATGTTTGTGCGCTGAATGCCAAGTCTCCTGGGCATGCAGTTTCGGTAATGTAGACCAGGAAATTTCGTCCAGATATGACGGGAACTGCTTCGGGAGCAGCTGAGTCGCAGAGATACAGTACATTCAAAACTTGTGGTGCACAAAAAAAAAAACTTGTGATACGATATAGGACTCTACATTACATCAGACTAGTCATAGTGGGGAGTAACATAGAGTAGTAACATGGTGTATGTTACTACCCTATATTACTACCTTCATAGTGGGTAGTTACATATATGTGGTGTCATACATGCCATATTTATTAGATTGTAGACTCATTTTGTCTTGAGAAGTGTGATGTTATGGTAACATAGCTAGTTACCACTCCATTCTCTTTCTTCATTTATTGACATGCCATGTCACCAAAATGCTTTGGGTGTGTGATGTTACTACCTATGTTACTCCCACTATGAGCAGTCTCACGGTAGCAATGTAGGGCACTTTAAAATGCTTCAATATGTAAAAACAGGCCATTAAATTTATAAGGGTGCTTAAAAATATGCTCAATATACCGGTCAGTTAAAAAGTATCTTATGTTACACTTTAGGGATATTTTGTGGGCACTTCTCAGATGTTGTCAAAAAATATATGAGTAACACTATTGTGGAAACAATAGTTTTAGATAGAACCATTGATAAATTGGGAAACACATCGTCAATATTATTGTCTGCAGGTTCTCAAAGACAAGTACTACCATTTATAAAGATACATTTGACCATGAGAATAGTGTAGACTTGGATGCCAAATGGTTGCTACGAGGTCATCAAACGTCATCACGTAACTACGTAATAATGAAGATGTTATTCATACACACTGAAAAAGTTTGTTGTAACTCTACATTATGTTGAGGTTAGGAATTGCTACTCCATCGATTGAAAGATACACTCTTGGCTCACTCTCAGACATTATATGTTTGTGATCGTCTGGCCGAACAAGTGACTAAGTCGTTACTCACAGGAGCATCAATATATGAAACAAGTGAAAGAGTACATGCCAGGAAACGAAAATAATATAACAGTTTCAGCTCGATTTATTTAAACCATCGAGAAGCAATACGACATGTTCACGGAAGTACTCTGGAATGTTCACACGATAAAGACCTTCGTGTTATATGCAACAATAATTGCAGGGACTAAGCGCTCAACGTCGATTATTGTCACTGAAGGTGTTCCGGACATATACACTTTATCTAAATAAGTAGGTTCACACACTTAAAGATTTAGAGACCTTTAGAATGTAGATGCGGTAGAAGATACAAATGAAGTGGTTCCAAAAGTTGTTTGGAGAGTCTCGGATTATTCCGGACGTGTCTAGATTGTTAATCGAGATTGTCTAAAATGGTTTTAGATATTTATGGAAGGTTCCAAAAGATCATACAAATATCCCGAAAGACCTAGAAGGTCCAGAAATTTTAGCTGAAGTTTTTGGAAGGTTCTAGAAGGAAAGGTCCGGATGGGCACTATGGTCCACGTGCCGCATGGGCCATCCTAGGCCTATCGCAGATGTGGATGGGTGAGTCCTAGACCCACTAGGACTCACGAGGATTTCATATGGACTTTGACTTCCGGCCAAGTCGGTTTGGGAAGGGAGGAGTCCTAGTCATGGACTACTCTCCCTAGGTCGGCCGGCCCCCTTTATGATGGGTGGAGCGGGGAGGGTTGACATAAGTCCAACTCATGCACCCCCCACCCCCCAAAACACTAGCCGCCCCACCTTGCGCCTCCTTCCTAGTCACCGTCACCGGGAAGTCGCTGTCAACACTGCCACGTCTTCACCACGGAGTGCGGCCGGATATCTACTGTCGCCTAGATCTAATCTAGTCGGTTATCGCAGAGCCGCTGCTGAACCTTCATCGGCATGTTCATGCTTTATCACTCTCCTTGTTGATCACAAATCCAACACGGTGACATTTCTCCCAAACGTGTGGATATATATTTCGGAGACGTTACACATGCGACCCTACATCATATGATGATCTTCAAGTGATTTAACATCATCTTGCGGTTGCGAGGGATACACATAGGTGCAGCAATCAACATCTGACTACCTAGACAACGTCCTTAGGGCATCTCCAACGCGGCGACCCATCCCGCGCCCGCGCGTCCGGATGGGTCCAGCCGGACAAAAATGCGGCCCAACGCGGGGACGCACCGCAAAAGCGGATGGCCGCGGCGTCCGGAACGACGCAAATCCGGCCCAAATCTGGGCCGGGTTTGCGTGGCCGCGGATGGCACGCAGCGTCCTCGCGTGTCCGCCTGGTCCGCGTGGCTGGCCCAGCTATCGGTGCCCCAGGTCCTATTAAATGTGGACTGGGGGAGGGGGACTGTCCCTATCCAGTCCCCACTCTCCACTCTGGCCACACGCACGCGCGGGCTAGAGCTTTCGCGCCGCCATGGCCCAGAAGCGCGAGTTCCTCCCTTCCGCAAACGACCACGAGGTCGGCAGCAGCCGGCCAGTCGCACCGGCGGCGTTCGCCATGGGGCCGCCGGCTCCTCCCAGACGCGACCGGATCTACATCACCGTAGCGGTGGCGCAGATGTTCTGGGAAGCCGGCGTCCCAATGCCGTGGGGGGACGTGCACCTCCCCCACGGCTGGCACCTGAGCCCAGATCGGGTTCCGGTGCTGCCTATCCCGGGCTCCGGCCGCGCCCGCGTCGCGGAGGTCTAGAGGCGCCGTGCGCAGCTGCCGGCAGACCTCCAGCATGACCCCGCGTACGGCGACGCAAGTCCCAACTGGGACTTGTGGTTCGAGGTGGAGCACGATGCGCGGCGGCGCACGTGCTTCATGTCCGCGACGGCGCGGCCTCGCGCGCAGCCGAGCACGCCTGCAAGGCGAGCTGGCCACCACCCCGGCGGCCTCTACATCGACGAACCTCAGCCCCAGCCGCAGCCCTAGCCCCAAGAGGAGGAGGACGACCCGGAGCTGCAGGCGGCGCTCGCGGCGTCCCGCGAGCAGCGCGACCTCGACGAGCTGGCCAAATGGCCGCACCTCGCCGAGACGCTGCGCGCCTCCGCGCTAGAGGAGAAGGCCAGGAAGGCCCAGGAGGACGCCCAGGCGGAGGCGTGGGCCTTCCTCGAGATGGCGCGCCGGAAGGAGGAGATCACGCGCCAGGCGGCGCTCCGGGAGGAGGAGGAGCGCCGGGCCGCGCTCCGGCTAGAGGCGGAGCTGCAGGCCGCAGCGGAGGAGCAGCTCTGAAAGGAGTCCGCGCGGAGGGCACGGCTGCGCAGGCCGGCGAGCCCTCCGGACCCGCTGTAGTGACCTCACCTGAAAAAGTGAGAGTCTCTGTGCAACCGTGCTAGTCCCTGGATCGAACTGCTAGCACACACAGTTTAAGATGAAATACCAAGTAGCAAAGGTCTTCATTACAACCTAAGATCCAACGGAAATAAAATAGTTCGATACAAGTTGCATAGCTCTCAGGCTAGCACAAATTCAGAGTTTAAAGCAGCAAGGAAAACATAAAGCATGGAGCCATCTTCCTTCATGAAGCCACAGGCAGACATGTTGGGCAAAGACTCGTGAACCTAAACAAACATCTTCAACTAGAGAAGTAACCTGCAACATAAAACGTTACAACCCGAAGGTCAATACATTTGGAATTGTATTGGCAAGATGACACTATGGTGGACACAAGTGGCAACCTAACACATACGTGATCATTTGGCTGGTAGAGCTCAGGCATATTTGCATAAAGCCAATTTTATCCTATCATTTGAGAAATCATTTTCTTTCATACTAATTAAGCGGTACCATTGATAGACATCAATGAACCTAGACACCACCGATAGACATCAGTGAGCCTTCCTATTTCATATGACCAACTTGGTTTGGGCGACCTACCCCTGTAGACTCAGACCATAGACATGGCACGGGATCTGCTAGCCGATAGTCACTTGCACCAATTGACATATTCCCTGTTCACCCATCAAGTTTTATTTAAGAAATTGGAATGAGGAGATCTTCGAACAGGATCCTTGTCAGTTCGCTTAAATTGTCCGTAACCGGGGACACGGCTAAGTACTTAGTTTTAACACTCTGCAGAGGTTGTACAAATTTACCCACATGACCTAGTCTGCTCTTCTTCCATGATGCACATTTTGCTCAAATGGACAGATGTTGACTAGGACAAGACTTTTCTGAAGTAATCCCCCAGACCATTCTCTACGGACCCGTACCAACCTACAATCCCCTACATCATCTGTCACGTAGGATCCGAGTTCTTACAACATACTCCATCAAGCCAGAGCCCATATTAGCATGTGGCTGTACGGTAGCTAATGAGCAAGGTTGTCTACAATCTCTTTGTTCCTGGGTGGCCGTCCACAAGTGCGATACACCTGGCGGTTTAGAGGTTCGACGACATGACCCCAGGGAACCGCTCAACATAACCCGAGCAATACCAATTCCACCCAGGTAATTCATTAAACTTAGTTGTTTTTCCATAACTCACTATCAAAATCATTTTATAGCATAGCTGAGCAAGAACTAAATTTAATCGCGACAAAGAATTCAAGTAGGGGTAGCTAGACTACTGGGATTGCATAGCAAAGCATATACCCTAGACATGTCTACTATAAAAATTTCTACTGTGCATAGATAAAAACTGGGACATTTGTGTGTGTCACTTGCCTGGATAAGGTGGAGAGTTGGTACAATCTTCCCAAGCACAACTGTTGCAGTCGGCACAATCACAATCTACAAAGAGATAACATTGCACCATAAGCATGGTGCCATACATTGACATGCACAAACAGAAAAAATGGGATGCATATGAGATTTACACAAGTGCACTTCATTTATTATTCTCTGGTTGTCACTATATGCATGATGTCATGGTCAAGTTTTACGGTTGGTTGAATTACTGCGAACCGTCTATGTCGCACTAGCGAAGAGAAACTACCATTAATTGTAAAAGGTGTTTTGGTACAGTAGACAAATGATTGTTTTGGTGCTACTGGTCAGAGGGTTCCATTTGCAAGCATATGCAAATAGAATCACTCGAAAGGGTATGTAGATCTCATTTTACTGGTAAGGTACTCCGATTAGGCATTTAAATTTGAATGAAACTCAAACTACTGTAAGTCCGCAGTTTACTGTTCCAAAATGTTCCTTATATTTTTAGGATTCCAACGGTATATGATTTGTAATTTTTGGACCTACAAAACTCTGGTTATGATTTTTACGGAGCGCGGACTATCGAAACCGAGTTTCACTACAAGAAAAGTTCTGATAGACAACGTCTCAAAATCGTCCGCTAAGGGGTATTTTTCGTCGCCTATGGGCCTAACCCGACGATATGGGTTCTGTTGTCGAAACTGCGTCAGGCAAAGTCCTACGACGATTTTTTCGGTCCGTCGCGCTTGGGCGCCCTTCCGCCACGGAAAATCGGACCGTTGCCCAAGTGTTTCCGAGAGCCCGTTGACTGTTGACGTCATGCAAACTGACACGTGGCAGACGCCGTTAACTGGCAGTTAACGGCGATAACCGGCTGTAACCCCGTGGTAGATGGTAGGCCCACACAAGGCCTGCCACGTCTTAATCGGGCCGGCCCATTAAGTTTGCGGGCCGGACCAGCTGACTTAGTTTGACCGGTCAACTTTATAGCTGGGCTGGTCCATTAATTACGTGGGTCGGGCCTAACCTCTAAGGTTGACTGGTCAAAACATTAATGGGCCGGCCCACTAAGCATGTGGGCCGGGCCGAATGCACTCGTTTGACCGGTCAACAGGCAAAAGGGCCGGCCCACAAGACATGTGGGACCTACTTTCCTGTTATCGGGCTGGCCCATTTACCAAGTGGGGTCCACCTTAAAGCAAGTGGGCCGGCCCAAGAAGTTATTGGGCCGGCCCAATTAGCATGTGGGTCCCACTTTCCTGCTATCGGGCCGGCCCATTTAGTACGTGGGGTCCACAATAGATCAAATGGGCTAGCCCAACAAGAAAGTGGGCCGGGCCAAAAACACATGTGGGTCCCACTTTCCTGTTAACGGGCCGACCCATTTAGTATGTGGGGTCCACCATATAGCAAGTGGGCCGGCCCAACAAGATAGTGGGCTGGGCCAAAAACACAGGTGGGTCCCACTTTCCAGTTAAAGGGCCGGCCCATTTAGTACGTGGGGTCCACCATATAGCAATTGGGCTGGCCCAACAAGAAAGTGGGCCGGGCCAAAAACACAGGTGGGTCCCACTTTCCTGTTATAGGGCCGGCCCATTTAGTATGTGGGGTCCACCATATAGCAAGTGGGCTGGCCCAACAAGATAGTGGGCCAGGCCAAAAACACAGGTGGGTCCCACTTTCCTGTTAAAGGGCCGGCCCATTTAGTATGTGGGGTCCACCATATAGCAAGTGGGCTGGCCCAACAAGAATAGTGGGCCGGCCCAATAAGCAGGTGGGGCCCACTTTCCTGTTAACGGGCCGGCCCAATAAGTAGGTGGGTCGACCGAAAATGAAAGTGGGTCCCACACTACTGTAAGTGGGCCGGCCTAATCTGTTGTAGGGCCTTGGTTGTTTGACTAGTCAACTTGTATTAAATTTCATGAGCCTAAAATCTGGTGTCAATGATACACACAATTACATACACAAATAAAATAACTAGAAAAATTACAAGGCAATTAATGTGCCCAAATAAAAAAATTACATAGAATCATTGAGGACTTCTATTAGCATCATCAATAACACGTTGACATTTGGCAATCGCCTTGATTGAATCTTGTGTACTATTGGTCAACATATCAGCTACAGATCTTAAAGCAGCAATACCATGTCTTTTATAAAGTACAACCTTGAGATATTTATTGTTTGATGAAAGGAATGGTCTAGGTTGACGGCTATGAGAGGATGCATCAGAAGAAAGATCAGAACTTTTTGTGGGCCTCTCTTCTGATGAAGATTGCTTCATCACAATTGCATTCTGATAATAATGCAAAAAGAGTTAAACGATGAACTATGCAAACATGTATTAAGCATTGTCGATATGAGATAGTCACAAGTACTAAGCACAGACTTACATTATATCGTTGCATAGGCTCACCCCGGAACCTTTTTTGCGCTCTATCTTCTACTAAGGACTTCTTCATTACACCTGCATTCTAGTAATATTGCAACATAGTTACAACAGTGAACTATTCAAACATTTATTATGCAATGTAGATATAAGATAATAACATGTTCCATAAATAAGACAATGTATGGAACTTGTACTAAGCACAGACTTACATCATAATGTTGCACAGGGTCGCTTTGGCGACTATCTTCTAATGATGACTGCTTCATTAAAACTGCATTCTGGTAATATTGCAAACATAGTTACAACAATTAACTATTCAAACATGTATTACGCAATGTAGAGATCAGATAACAGCATGTAGTAGAAATAAGCACAAGATAAGATAAGATGCATGTACTAAGCACATACTGGCTCGCTGCAGGTCCTTCTCTTGCGTGCACTAGTCGTGGTCGACATGCCTGTCATTTTAGGTTCAGCCATCAAGTGAAATGCTAATCCTCCTACTCCATTGTCCTAAATCTGTGTTTAGATATCACATTTAAGACCAAGTCAGCTGGTTTCAAATAATAAAAAACTTGAGCTGCCAAATGAATAAGCCAATATTTACCAGATATCAGATTAAAACCAACTAGATGTTGCTTTTCATGAGATATGAATTTCAGACATTCAGATTTAGAGTAGGGTAATGGCAAGGTTTTCCACATAAAGTAAACTGGCATTAAGAATGACCAAATGTCAGGTTCAAATCACCTTCGCAGTTGCTCCAAGACAAGCATATCAAATAGGCAGAAACATAGTAAAGCATGAATGGCATTTATATGGCAGGGTTCCAAGTGTTAATCTCTTGCATAAGGAACAATGCATATAGATTATAGATAATAACGGA
This sequence comes from Lolium perenne, assembly GCF_019359855.2. Classification (NCBI taxonomy): domain Eukaryota; kingdom Viridiplantae; phylum Streptophyta; class Magnoliopsida; order Poales; family Poaceae; genus Lolium; species Lolium perenne. Next base: position 198,880,908 of record NC_067245.2, read on the forward strand.
AGTAAACTGCCAAAATTACCAACCAAGAACTCAGATTCCAACCTTCCCTAGCGTCCCGTTGTTAATGTTGGGTATTCAATAAGTGGTTCGCATGATCAATCCCTAGGAAAAATAACATTGACAAGTTAGTCTACGATAATACAAAGACCAGACATGCACGCAGCAATAACTATACAAGCTGTGCGACAGGAGCATTCATGGAAAAAAATAGCTATAAGCTAAAGATGAGGTATAAGAGCAAGCAGATTGGAAATGCACATAGCATGATTATAAAAGCAGTGTGAGAATATCAGGCACGAGAAAACAGCTAGCGGCTAGCGGTGAGCTAATGACGTGGTATAAGAACAACCAGATTGGAAATGCCCATAGCATGACTATAAAAGGAATAGCATGCAGTACAAAAACAGTTGGCAGCAAATGAATGGGTATAAGGCCATAAGTATGTGGATGCACACAGGTGTCAGTAGAATGAACAGGATGGTAGCGACCGGATAATGCTTTTGTACTGTACAATATTTAAACGAACTTCATGCGAAGTAACACATCAAGAAAGTTAATGGCATATGAGATCTGCAAATAACTACACAAAACATGGCTAAAGAAACACCGCGATCTAACGGGCCAGCGTACTAACCAAGCTGCGGCGGGGTGGACGGGGGCGGCAACTTGCATTCCACCGGCGGCGGACGCGGGAGACGATGAGTCGACCCTGTTTCAGTAGAAGCGGGCGTTAGTGAAGCAGATCTGATTGGCTGGCAAGGGATTCGGTGAAGTTGATACAGCCGCTGCGCCGAACTAGTCGGTGGAATAGATCGGCTTCTGTGGAGGGGGGCCCATGGTGAAGTAGACCCGGTTCCGTTGGAGTGGATCCGGTGCGTCGACAGGAAAGGCGTTGATTGCTATGCTGTGGATGAGGTCGACGGTGAAGCAGATCCGTCGGTGGCGAGGTCGGCGTTGAAGCAGATCCGTCGGTGGCGAGGTCGGCGGTGAAGCAGATCCGTCGGTGGCGAGGGCGGCGGGGGAGCGGATCAGGTGGGTGGACAGCCAACACGATAAGGCTACGCTGTGGAGGAGTATGCCGGCGGCGAAGCAGATCTAGTACTGTAGAGAGTCAGAGCTTTGGCGTGTGAGAGTATTTTTGAGCTAATGGGGCGAATGGTTGGTGGGTGGGTGTGGGCCTGTGGGGAGGGTTCGGGATCTAGGCAAGATATTTCATTGTTACCGAATGAGCCATCCATGGTCGGTGGGTTGTAACTTCCGAACCAGGGTTAAAAGGGTAAAACTGGTCACGGGATTTTCGAATGGATTCGGCGGGATGATTTGGCGCGGGGCCGAAATTTTCAGTTTCAAGCTACGAGCAGAACGACAAAAATAATGTTCTTCCCCAGGGAGCTCTCCTCTTCTCTTTCTCTCTCGAGTCTCTCTCACTCCCCCGGCTCCTCTCCCCCTTCTCTCCGGCGGCCTAGCCGGCCGGAGACGATGCCGACTTCTCTCTGTATATCGTACACCCTCCGAACTAAATTAATTGATTCAACTTTCCTTAGACGTGTATGTATCTAGAGTAAAAACATGTGTGGATATATCCATATTTAGATAAGCAAAGTTGAGTCAGCTAATTTGGATCCGAGGGAGTTAGTGTTGTTGTAAGCTTAGATCCAGTGTTTCCCATGAGCAGAATGGCGCAATGGAGTTGGGGATCTCGTCATCGGCTTCAGATCTGGCCTATGGTGAATCTGGCGGATCAGATCTGGCGGATCTTGCCGGCCAATCCCCGCTCGGGTGCCATCAAGGTGGTGGCGCTATCGGTGAGGCTTGCTTTGGTCGGTTTCGTATCCGGCCAACGGGGAAGTCAAGCTGCTAACGTTCACAAGCTCGGGGCATACGACAGCGTCATCCGTCTTGCCCGTGAACATCTTGGCCTTTCAGCGGCCCTTCTCAGAGCCAATATGCCGTTGCTGAGGCCATTCTTCTCCTTCGTCCTGGCGACTACCGGCGACACCGTCCCAAGTGGTGCGTCCCCGGCGACGGAGTTGCTGGAAAGGATGCGGAGCAGAGATTTGATGTGCGGTCCAGAAGGACTTGATTGATTTTCTTGTATATGTTTTGGGGTCCTTTTTGTAAAGTTGCAGGTCCTATTAGTTATTGTCTAGTTCTTTTGGACCTCTATGTAATATTTTGGACTAGTTTCCATTTGCACTGATAAACTTGAATTTTGACAAGTTCACGGGAAAAAAATTCTTTGCACATATGGCCTATCATGTATGAACATTCTTAAGATTTAAACTACTATATGTAATGGCCAGCACTTGCGCAAGGGGCTCGTCTAGTGCGCACTAGTTTCCATTAGCACCGATAAATTTGAATCTTGACAAGTTCTTGGAAGAAAAAATTGATTCACATATAGCCTATCATGTATGAACATTATTGGGATTCAAACTATACATAGATGGCCAACACGTGTGCAAGGGGGTCCTCTAATGTGCACTGGTTTCCATTTGCACTGATAAATTTGAATCTTTACAAGTTCTCGGAAAAAAATTGCTTCACACATATGCCCTATCATGTATGAACATTATTGGGATTCATATTATATATAGATGGCCAACACTTGTGCAAGGGGGTCCTCTAATTCTTGGGGATTTCAATCTCTCTCTCTCTCTCTCTCTCTCTCTCTCGATCTATCGTTGGTGGCCAGAACAACACACATATGCATGCACTTTATGCGCAAAGGCACGGGTGCCTCTAATAATTCATGTGTGTGCGTATATTTGAACATATTCTTGGGGATTTCAATCTCTATCTCTCGATCTATATATCGTTGGTGGCCAAGAAACACACTTATATATATACGCATGCACTTTATGCGCAAAGGCGCGGGTGCCTCTAATAATGTGTGTGTGCACTCGATCGATGATCCCTAAAACCCTAATCCCTAATCCCTAATTATACCCTAAACATACACCCTAAACACCCTAAACACTAAACCCTAGACCCTAAACCCTAAACACTACACCCTAAACCCTAAACCCTAAACCCTAACCCTAGACCCTAGACCCTAAACACTAAACCCCAAACCCTAAACCCTAGACCCTAAACCCTAATTAACCCTAACCCTAAAACCCTAGCTAGATAACCCTAAACCCTAAACCCTAATTAAACCCTACATATATATCTAGGCCAATGACACTTCATTGCGCATCAAGCAGGCGACCAACTAATTAGCGCTGATAAATTAATTAACTTGAATTTTGACAAGTTCTCTCGAATGAAAACACATTTGATTAAGTTGCCTCATAATATATATAAAATTAGTGTGCATGCGCGCATGTCATACCTTGCACATATCATTCGTGCATATATTTCAATATATATTTGAACATATTCTTGGGGATATATATATTTAAATCTCTCTCTCGATCTATATATCGTTGGTGGCCAAAAAACACACTTATATACGCATGCACTTTATGCGCAAAGGCGCGGGTGCCTCTAATATGTGTGCACTCGATCGATGATCCCTAAACCTTAAACCCTAAAACCCTAATCCCTAATCCCTAATTATAACCTAAACGTACACCCCAAACACCCTAAACACTAAACCCTGAACCCTAGACCCTAAACCCTAATCACTACACCCTAAACCCTAAACCCTAAACACTAAACACTAAACCCTAAACCGTAACCCTAGACCCTAAACCCTAAACCCTAAACCCCAAACCCTAAACCCTAAACCCTAGACCCTAAACCCTAATTAACCCTAACCCTAGAACTGATGAGGACATCCCTACTACACCACTACCTCCGTCATTGATAAATGAAGATGAACCTGCTGTGAAGCTCAAGTCCAATGAAGTTCGGATTGGACCAATTACAAGGGCTCGTGCGAAGCTACTTAAACAACAGGTGAATTTGTTTCTAGACGGTACTTTGATTGATGAGAACTTTATACTGTCTAAGTCCTATTACTTATGTATCATCGGGTATCAAGAGGAGACGAGCGTCGCACGAGGAGTAGAGGAACAGCTGGACATGAAGACGGACGTCAAGATGGACGTGAAGCTGGACATGGAGCTGGACATGAAGATATCTCATGGTCGCGCGAGGGAGGAGCGGGAGGCATGCGCGAGAGGAGAAGACGACGTCCAGGCCGGTCCAGCACCCGGTTAGACCGGCCTCCAGACCGGCCAGCCCGGTCCCTGGCCCGGTTGACCGGGCGCCAACCGGATGGGATGCATCGTACCGGGCAAAAACCGGAAAGTTGCGAAGTTTCCGGTTGCCACCCGGTTGACCGGACGCCAGACCGGCCGATCCGGTCCCTGGCCCGGTTGACCGGATTCCAGACCGGATTCGTCCGAGTCTGTCTCGACCAGATCTATTCTGGGTCGGTTATTCTTGTATCTTTTCGACCAGAAGTCGTCCCGGACGCCTATATAAGTGCCCAGGACGCCCCCCTAGCTGCTTTAGACCACGTTTAATATAAACCCTAGTTCTTAGTTGTTTGCTCTAGCAAAACTATTGAATCCCTACACCATATTGCTTGATATTGTGTAGATCCTGAAAAAGTCTTGTGTGATCTGCTGTTCCATTGGGAATTAGACGGTTGCAACTTACCGCTTCGTGGTCGGCGGCTACGTGCGCAAGTGTGTGGAGTTGCGAATATCTTGCAGGGTTGAGAGCTGTTGCATTGGCGACAGGGACCAATCGAGAGATCTCGTTGCGTCATACAAGTTATCATCCACTTCATCATCGTGTTTCTCCGCTGCTATCACCCCGTGATCATCATCATCGCTATTGCTTACGGAGAAGATCGGGCCACCCCTTATCATCTTGGTATCAGATTTCCAGTTTTCCTCGGTAAGCCATCCACAATCCACCCCATAGTTGAGTTGTGAGTGTTTCCTATCCAGAAAAAGCCATAAAAAGTTAGGGTTAGGGTTTGCCATAGCTTTAGATTGCACTAATTTCGAGTTTTAGTTGCTTTTTGTAGTTGTTTTTGCGTATCTTTATCTTTCATCTAGTAGAATTGTTAGGGTTTGTGTTTTCTCTATCATCTAGTTTATCATAGTGTGTCAGTTTGTTACTCCGAGTCCACATAGCGTACAGTGTGCTTGTTCTCAACCATAGACACAGTCTTTCGATATAAAGTGACTAGGAACTTCCCCAGAAGAGACTAGTTTTACCGCTCGAGAGGCTGCTCGTTAGGTTATCGGTGCTTTGCATATTTCTGTTGGCCGTGTTATCAAGGAGTTGAGTCAGAAAATAAAAAAAAACAAAAAAAAGAGAAAATTGAAAAAGAAGCAAAAAGAGCTACATAGCTGCGTGTGTTATACAAAAAGAAAAATCCAAAAAGAAAAGTGAAGTGCTAGTTGAATCAAGTGAAGGCCTAAGTTTACTTTACTGCACCCGTAGTTGAGCAATCTTGTGCCTGTCTCGTTGAGCTTTGCTAGCGTCTCTCTTGTGCATTGCAACCTTTCCCACATATAGTTGCATTGCCCCATTATATCGCCTTGTGTGAGTATCTTTGGTTGTCTACGGTCAGCGCTAGAGTTTGTTATTGGTGCAAATAGGTAGCCTACCTATAGCCCCACATATACCCTGCTTTGTCGTGTGATTTGTTCTTATACCCTTGATATTCGCTTCGCTACATCCGTGCACTAGTTGTTACTACAAGTGGTAAGCAACACTAATTTACTTTGGAACGGTAAGATTTCCTTTTCTTATCAGTTTTGAGTGAGTTGTGAGAGTACCACCATATATTTTTGATTTAGTGCACTAATCTACTAACGATGTCTGCTAGTGATCATAAACTTGTTAACCAGGAAAACAAGAGTGCTGCCGATATCATCACATGGAGGGAGTATGAGGCTCTTCGTAATGAGATGCGACGTGGGTTCCGCGCTCAAGACGATGTGCTTAATGGGAAGGTTGAAGAGATCTCCCAAAAGCTGGATGCTAATCATCTGACCGTCACTACAATGCAAGATCAAATGACGGATGTTCAGCGCAGTCTTGCTGATTTGCGTTTGGCTGTTGAGAATTTGACCACGCAACAACAACAAGAAGATGACGAAGATCCTGAGCTTCAAGATGACGCACACAATGCTCGTGGTGCGCCACGTGGAAATCGTCCTCGCGGTTGGGCTCCACTTGGCCGCAATGGTCGTGGACAAGATGACGAAGATGGGGTGGGTAAGCCCAAGTTTTCTATACCCAAGTTTGAAGGAGGAGCTGATGTTGAAGAATACCTCACTTGGGAGCTCAAGATTGAGAAGTTGTGGAGCTTACATCCACATTATACTAAAGATCGGAAGATTAAACTTGCTTCTTCCGAATTTGATGGCTACGCTTTGCGTTGGTGGGATGCTTTTGTTCGTAACCGAGACGAGGATGGTGAGCAACCTATACGCACATGGCGTGCCATGAAGGAGGCGATGACTTCTTGCTTTGTGCCTACAAATTACTTGCGAAATATATATGATAAGCTGACTCTATTGAGACAAGGTGTGAAGACTGTGGATGAATACTACATAGAGATGGAGATGATTATGCAGCGTGGCCATGTCCGTGAGTCTCTCGAGATGACAATGCAGCATTTTCTCAACGGTTTGAAGTATGATATCAAAGGCATTGTTCGTCACTACAGCTACACAAATATGAATCAATTGTTACATCATGCAAGAGAAGCTGAATCACAGTTGGCCGACGAAGCAAAGATCAAAGGCCGAGCTACAGGAGCTGGGCGTTTCACACCCCGCGCGGCACCATCTTCGGCGCCGGCGCCATCGACGCGCTCCGTACCTTACTCTACTCCGCCTAGTAAGCCGGTCTCCAATGTGTCTAACACAAAGAAGTCCGAATCTGCTGCAAGTACGAGTGGCTCTAATGTGTCTACTGCGTGTAACCGTGATATGATTTGTCATACGTGTGGTGGCAAGGGTCACTTCAAGAGAGATTGTCCTAACCGCAAAGTCATGATTATCAAATGAGGACAATGAATATGAGACTGGAGATGATGTTGATCCTAATGCTCCAGAAGATGATGACTATGACACTGATGGTGAAGATGCATATCCGTCTGATGCTCGCACCATTGTTGTGTCACAGCGTGCTCTTAATGTGTTGCCTAGTGCATCTACTTAGCGCTGCAATTTGTTCCAAACAAAGGCTTTAGTTGGTCCTGACAAGGCTTGCAAGGTCATTATTGATGGCGGGAGTTGCCGCAATTTAGCAAGCAAGGAGTTATGTACCAAGCTGAAGTTGAGGTATCTACCGCACCCGCATCCATACTATATTCAGTGGTTGAGCGACAATGGTGAGATGAAGGTAAACCACATGGTGCGTGTTGAGTTTGCTATTGGACCGTATAAGGATTGCATTGATTTTGATGTCGTTCCTATGACGGTGTGTCACCTACTATTGGGACGGCCTTGGCTCTATGACCGTTCTGTGAATGGCCGTGCTAATACATACCACTTGGAGTTCAAGGGCAAGAAAATCAATTTACAGCCTATGACACCACAGCAAATTGTCAATGAGTCTCGTCAGAAAGTTGAAGTCAACTTGGAGGATGCTTCTTTAGATAGGCGAGAGAATTGTAATGTTGTGAGTGATATAACGAAAAGTGAGAGAGTGAATTCCTTAGTCTCATTAGCCACCAAAGAAGACATGAGAGAATTTAGTGAGGATCCTACAGCCATGCCTCTTGTGCTCTTGTACAGGGGTACAGTTTTGGTTTCTAATGACATGACCCCTCTTCCTCTTGGTGTTTCTAATGTTTTGCAGGAATTTGGTGACGTGTTTCCGGACGAGGTACCCGCAGGACTTCCACCATTTCGAGGTATTGAGCATCAAATCGACTTGATTCCCGGAGCTTCGCTACCCAATCGGGCACCATATAGAACGAACCCCGAAGAGATGAAGGAGATACAAAAGCAAGTACAAGCACTACTCGACAAAGGTTATATCCGCATAAGCCTTAGTCCTTGTGCTGTTCCTGTTATTCGTGTTCCTAAGAAAGATGGTACATGGCGTATGTGCGTAGATTGTAGAGCGATAAACAACATTACTATTCGATATCGTCATCCTATTCCCCGTTTAGAGGATATGCTAGATGAATTGAGTGGTGCTGCTGTTTTCACAAAAATTGATTTGCGTAGTGGTTATCATCAAATTAGGATGAAAGAAGGGGATGAGTGGAAAACCGCCTTTAAAACAAAATTTGGTTTATATGAGTGGTTAGTAATGCCTTTTGGTTTAACTAATGCACCTAGCACTTTCATGAGACTGATGAACCATGTTTTGCGTGATTTTATTGGCAAGTTTGTGGTTGTGTATTTTGATGACATATTAATCTACAGCCGCAATGAATCTGATCATACTATACATATTAGACATGTTTTGCAAGTGTTGCGTGATAGTAAACTCTATGGTAATCTTGAGAAGTGCACATTTTGCAAAGATAAGGTCATATTTCTGGGTTATGTTGTCTCTAAGCATGGAGTAGAAGTAGATGTGTCTAAAATTGAAGCTATTCAAAATTGGCCTACTCCCATGAATGTGAGTCAAGTAAGAAGTTTTCATGGTCTAGCTGGGTTTTATCGCCATTTTGTGCCCAATTTTTCTACTATTGCTGCACCTTTGAATGAATTGACTAAAAATGGTGTTGCATTTGAGTGGGCGTTGCCCAAGATCATGCTTTTGATGAACTGAAACGATTGTTAACTTCTGCACCGTTGCTTGCACTTCCTGATTTCAATAAGCAATTTGAGATTGAATGTGATGCTAGTGGTATTGGAGTTGGTGGTGTGTTGATGCAAGAGGGTCGCCCAATTGCATATTTTTCTGAGAAACTTTCTGGTGCTAAGTTGAACTATCCAATATATGATAAAGAATTGTATGCTTTAATTAGAGTTCTTGAGGTTTGGCAACATTATTTGTGGCCAAAAGAATTTATCATACATTCTGATCATGAAGCTTTGAAATATCTGAAAGCCCAATCTACTTTGCATAGGCATCTTGCTAAGTGGGTTGAGTTCATTGAGTCTTTTCCATACATTATTAAGCATAAGAAAGGAAAAGATAATATTGTTGCTGATGCTCTATCTAGGAAGAATATGCTATTAACTCAACTTGATGTTAAAATTACTGGATTAGAGGTGCTATGTGATTTGTATGCTACGGATCATGATTTTGCTGAACCATATCGCTTATGTGCTCTTGGTAAAGCATGGGATAAATATCACATACATGATGGGTTCTTGTTTCGAGCTAACAAACTATGTGTTCCAGAATCGTCTGTGCGTTTGCTCTTATTGCAGGAATCACATGCTGGAGGTTTGATGGGTCATTTTGGGCGTGAGAAGACGCTACTCATGCTCGCTGATCATTTTTATTGGCCAAAGATGAGGCGGGATGTGGACAGGTATGTGAAGAGGTGCATTACTTGCAACAAGTCCAAGTCCAAGCTGAAGCCTCACGGTTTGTATACTCCGTTACCGGCACCTACTACACCTGGGGAAGATATTAGTATGGATTTTGTGTTGGGTTTGCCGCGTACTAAAAGAGGCCATGATTCTATATTTGTGGTATTGGACAGATTTTCTAAAATGTCACACTTTATTGCCTGCCACAAAAGCGACGATGCGTCGCATATTGCTAACCTGTTTTTCAGGGAGATTGTTCGACTACATGGAGTCCCGAAGACTATTGTTTCTGATCGTGATGTGAAGTTCATGAGCTACTTCTGGAAGACACTTTGGGGAAAGCTGGGGACAAAGCTACTGTTCAGTACTACTTGTCATCCCCAAACTGATGGTCAAACTGAGGTGGTGAATTGAACCTTGTCACAACTGTTGAGATCCATGATCAAGAAGAACCTGAAGGAGTGGGAAGAGTGTTTGTCGCATGTAGAGTTTGCTTACAACAGGGCGGTACATTCTACCACGGAGCTATGTCCTTTTGAGGTGGTGTATGGTTTCAAACCCATTACTCCACTTGATTTGTTGCCTTTGCCCATACATGAGAGAGTTAATATGGAGGCATCCAAGAGGGCAGATTTTGTGCGAAAAATCCATGTGAAGACTAAAGAGTTGATAGAGAAGAAAGGAAAGAGCAATGCTGCAAGGATGAACAAGAAGCGCAAAGAGATTTTGTTCAAGCCTGGTGATATGGTCTGGGTACATTTTCGCAAGGATAGGTTCCCGAAGCTGAGGAAGTCTAAGTTGAAGCCTCGTGGTGCTGGCCCTTACAAAGTGCTTGCCAAGATCAATGATAATGCATACTCGATAGATCTTCCAGTTGATGAGTTTGGTGTCAGTAATTCTTTCAATGTTGCTGATTTGACACCATATGACGGAGAAGACCTTGGAGCGTCGAGGTCGACGCCTTTTGAAGGGGGGAGATGATGAGGACATCCCTACTACACCACTACCTCCGTCATTGATAAATGAAGATGAACCTGCTGTGAAGCTCAAGTCCAATGAAGTTCGGATTGGACCAATTACAAGGGCTCGTGCGAAGCTACTTAAACAACAGGTGAATTTGTTTCTAGACGGTACTTTGATTGATGAAAACTTTATACTGCCTAAGTCCTATTACTTATGTATCATCAGGTATCAAGAGGAGACGAGCGTCACACGAGGAGTAGAGGAGCAGCTGGACATGAAGACGGACGTCAAGATGGACGTGAAGCTGGACATGGAGCTGGACATGAAGATATCTCATGGTCGCGCGAGGGAGGAGCAGGAGGAATGCGCGAGAGTAGAAGACGACGTCCAGGCCGGTCCAGCACCCGGTTAGACCGGCCTCCAGACCGGCCAGCCCGGTCCCTGGCCCGGTTGACCTGGCGCCAACCGGATGGGATGCATCGTACCGGGCAAAAATCGGAAAGTTGCGAAGTTTCCGGTTGCCGCCCGGTTGACCGGACGCCAGACCGGCCGATCCGGTCCATGGCCCGGTTGACCGGATTCCAGACCGGATTCGTCCGAGTCTGTCTCGACCAGATCTATTCTGGGTCGGTTATTATTGTATCTTTTCGACCAGAAGTCGTCTCGGACGCCTATATAAGTGCCCAGGATGCCCCCTAGCTGCTTTAGACCACGTTTAAGATAAACCCTAGTTCTTAGTTGTTTGCTCTAGTAAAACTATTGAATCCCTACACCATATTGCTTGATATTGTGTAGATCCTGAAAAAGTCTTGTGTGATCTGTTGTTCCATTGGGAATTAGACGGTTGCAACTTACCGCTTCGTGGTCGGCGGCTACGTGCGTAAGTGTGTGGAGTTGCGAATATCTTGCAGGGTTGAGAGCTGTTGCATTGGCAATAGGGACCAATCGAGAGATCTCGTTGCGTCATACAAGTTATCATCCACTTCATCATCGTGTTTCTCCGCTGCTATCACCCCGTGATCATCATCACCGCTATTGCTTACTGAGAAGATCGGGCCACCCCTTATCAAAAACCCTAGCTAGATAACCCTAAACCCTAAACCCTAATTAAACCCAACATATATATAGGCCAACGACACTTCATTGCGCATCAAGCAGGCGACCAACTAATTAGCGCTGATAAATTAATTAACTTGAATTTTGACAAGTTCTCTCGAATGAAAACACATTTGATTAAGTTGCCTCATAATATATATACAATTAGTGTGCATGCGCGCGTGTCATACCTTGCACATATCATTCGTGCATATATTTCAATATATATCTGAACATATTCTTGGGGATATATATACATTTCAATCTCTCTCTCGATCTATATATCGTTGGTGGCCAAAACACACACTTATATACGCATGCACTTTATGCGCAAAGGCGCGGGTGCCTCTAATAATGTGTGTGTGCACTCGATCGATCGATGATCCCTAAACCTTCAACCCTAAAACCCTAATCCCTAATCCCTAATTATACCCTAAACGTACACCCTAAACACCCTAAACACTAAACCCTAAACCCTAGACCCTAAACCCTAAACACTACACCCTAAACCCTAAACCACTACACCCTAAACCCTAAACCCTAATTAAACCCTACATATATATATAGGCCAACGACACTTCATTGCGCATCAAGCAGACGACCAACTAATTAGCGCTGATAAATTAATTAACTTGAATTTTGACAAGTTCTCTCGAATGAAAATACATTTGATTAAGTTGCCTCATAATATATATATATATATACAATTAGTGTGCATGCGCGCATGTCATACCTTGCACATATCATTCATGCATATATTTCAATATATATCTAAACATATTCTTGGGGATATATATACATTTCAATCTCTCTCTCGATCTATATATCGTTGGTGGCAAAAAAAACACACTTATATACGCATGCACTTTATGCGCAAAGGCGCGGGTGCCTCTAATAATGTGTGTGTGCACTCGATCGATGATCCCTAAACCTTAAACCCTAAAACCCTAGTCCCTAATCCCTAATTATACCCTAAACGTACACCCTAAACACTAAACCCTAAACCCTAGACCCTAAACCCTAAACCCTAAACACTACACCATAAACCCTAAACCCTAAACACTACACCCTAAACCCTAAACCCTAAACACCCTAAACACTAAACCCTAAACCCTAGACCCTAAACCCTAAACACTACACCCTAAACCCTAAACCCTAGACCCTAAACCCTACACCCTAAACCCTAAAACTAAACCCCAAACCCTAAACCCTAAACCCTAAACCCTAATTAACCCTAACCCTAACCCTAAAACCCTAGCTAGATAACCCTAAACCCTAAACCCTAATTAAACCCTACATATATATATAGGCCAACGACACTTCATTGCGCATCAAGCAGGCGACCAACTAATTAGCGCTGATAAATTAATTAACTTGAATTTTGACAAGTTCTCTCGAATAAAAACACATTTGATTAAGTTGCCTCATATATAATATATATACAATTAGTGTGCATGCGCGCATGTCATACCTTGCACATATCATTCGTGCATATATTTCAATATATATCTAAACATATTCTTGGGGATATATATACATTTCAATCTCTCTCTCGATCTATATATCGTTGGTGGCCAAAAAACACACTTATATACGCATGCACTTTATGCGCAAAGGCGCGAGTGCCTCTAATAATGTGTGTGTGTGCACTCGATCGATGATCCCTAAACCTTAAACCCTAAAACCCTAATCCCTAATCCCTAATTATACCCTAAACATACACCCTAAACACCCTAAACACTAAACCCTAAACACTAAACCCTAAACCCTAAACACTACACCCTAAACCCTAAACCCTAAACACTAAACACTAAACCCTAAACCCTAACCCTAGATCCTAAACCCTAAACCCTAAACCCCAAACCCTAAACCCTAAACCCTAGACCCTAAACCCTAATTAATCCTAACCCTAACACCCTAAAACCCTAGCTAGATAACCCTAAACCCTAAACCCTAATTAAACCCTACATATATATAGGACAACGACACTTCATTGCGCATCAAGCAGGCGACCAACTAATTAGCGCTGATAAATTAATTAACTTGAATTTTGACAAGTTCTCTCGAATGAAAACACATTTCATTAATTAGTTGCCTCATAATATATATATATACAATTAGTGTGCATGCGCGCATATCATACATTGCACATATCATTCGTGCATATATTTCAATATATATCTGAACATTTTCTAGGGGATATATATACATTTCAATCTCTCTCGATCTATATATCGTTGTTGGCCAAAAAACACACTTATATACGCATGCACTTTATGCGCAAAGGCGCGAGTGCCTCTAATAATGTGTGTGTGCACTCGATCGATGATCCCTAAACCTTAAACCCTAAAACCCTAATCCCTAATCGCTAATTATACCCTAAACATACACCCTAAACACCCTAAACACTAAACCCTAAATCCTAGACCCTAAACCCTAAACACTACACCCTAAACCCTAAACCCTAAACAACACTAAACCCTAATCCCTAATCCTTAATTATACCCTAAACATACACCCTAAACACTAAACCCTAAACCCTAACCTGCACTTTGTGCGCAAAGGCATGTGCCTCTAATAATGTGTGCGCAGTCGATCGATCTAGTTTTGATTAATCATAGCACACAAATAAAGAAGTTGTATTTGAATCCACACAACCCTAATCTAAAACACATAGCCCCTAACATGGCCTAATTAATTGACCCCTTCTCTCTAGCTAATTAGTGGAAATTGCACAAAATCAAAAGGGGTCCCTCACTAATTATACATATGTATCTAGATTGTGATAAACTTTTGCCCCATATTTGGTGGATGGGTGCATCTTGGCATGTAAAACAATTAATGTTTGCAAATGGCGTTGTCAAAATTTATGTACAAATGATTTCTTTCCATCCAAAGTGCATAAAATGGGAGTTTTAATGAAGAAAGTACAAATAAAACAGCTCAACATGCCTCCACGCCCCGATTTTCACACGAAGTAGAGCATATTTAAAGGATAATTCCAGAGTTTTACTATTTTTCAAGCAACTTTGCTAATTTCCACCCACTCACATGACTTTATGTCGATTTAACGAAAATAGGGCGAATTTAAACTACATGGGCGGGATAGTTTGAATTGTGCGCGCGGCAAAGGGAACCGCCTATTCCTCAACCTTGTGCACGGCAAATTACACACGCAACTCCATTAAACACCACCTACCGGGCGGCCCGGCCGCATGACCCCCCACCCACCCCTACACAACTTATCCCCGTCCGTGCGAAGAGCTTCCCCTCCCCGTCCCGTCCGTGCGAAGAAGAAGCTTCCCCTCCCCATCGTTCTTCTCGAGACGCACCGGCGGTCAAGTTGATCCACGGTAGGGCTGCTATCTCTAGCTCAATCATGCATCGGGCAAGACGGCCTAACGATTTATATTTTCTTGATGCTGCTAAAAAAATCGTCAGTATGCTCGAACTAATTGGCACTTTATAGTTTTCCGCTCGATTTGTCCTCGATCAATTTGTTCATTTGCGTGGGCATATAGTGTCCGGATTCTACTTTTCGATCCGTTAATTTGCTGAAATGCCATGGCAGAGTTTGTACACGATGTGTTTGCTAAAATGTCGATGGGCATTTTTTGTTTTGTACTCGACATGATTGCTGAAATGCATAATCATGTAGTATAGTTTTGTACTCGATGGATATACATTTCCTACTTCGCCTTAAAAATTAATCACCAACCATTGTATCTCATAATTAAACAGATGGACAGAACTTGGATACTGCATGGACACTTATGTTCCC
Organism: Lolium perenne; assembly: GCF_019359855.2. Classification (NCBI taxonomy): domain Eukaryota; kingdom Viridiplantae; phylum Streptophyta; class Magnoliopsida; order Poales; family Poaceae; genus Lolium; species Lolium perenne. Next base: position 198,896,169 of record NC_067245.2, read on the forward strand.
CTTCATATATAAATGGTGTTCAACCCTTTATGGGGTTTATTAGAGCTCATGAAGGTCACAACATGGACGTGTATTGCCCGCGCTGCACATGTATGAATGGTGAGAGGAGGCCTCACCATGTAGTGGAAGATCATTTACACATTTTTGGGATGGACCGCACATATGTTAGGTGGGTTTATCATGGTGAACCATATAATGATCCTTCAAATGGGAGAAGCAGATCTTGCTCACACTGTATGTGTGCTGGCATATGTAGTTAATTATTTATATTGATGTTGCCGCTGTTTCGATCAATAGTTTGCATTGTTGTGCAAGGTTCTGTACTCAAATTTAACTTGTTGCAGATGGATGGACGGGAAGGAGAGAAAAAGCGCTTGCTTCAGGAAACGGGTTTCAGCTCTGGGACATGTGCTGTGCCAGATGAGAAGGTAAATATGTAAAACGACATTTGTTTAGGTTGCATCCCTTAGATGTTTGTCTAATCTGTTGATGTACTAATTGCAGAAGCATAGAGTTGAAGAGGTCTCTCAGTTTGATGGGAGATTTGAAGATGAATCTCAGTTTGATGCACCTGTGGATGGTACTGATGACGCAGCCTTTCATAGACGAAGGTCCTGCACCCGAGATTATCCAGCCTACGTATGAGGCCGTGGACCGAGTACACAGCTTTGCGTTGAAGTGGATGCACGCCCAGAGATCATTAGGGGCGTCCGGGTAGTCTCAAGACCACCCAGCCCTGATGCACCTGTGGATGGTACTGATGACGAGCCTTTCATAGATGAAGGTCCTGCACCTGAGATTATCCAGCCTACAGAAGGAGGCCGTGGACCGAGTAAACAATTTTGCGTTGAAGTGGATGCACGCCCGGAGATCATCAGGGGCGTCCCGGTAGTCTCAGGACCACCCAGCCCTGATGCAAAATGTTGAGCTACTTTATGATTCGTACTCTTATGTTCTGGTGCTGTAGTATGTACTATCTTTGTTATGATTTGTACGCCTTTGGCGCTAGAACTATAATTAAGCATTCAGAGGATGATCGCGTTGCAAAATTTGACACCCACACAATCAGTTCATCGTATGAGTAGTAGCACAATTACTTCTACAGCCCCGCCAGCCGCATTAATTGGTAGCATGAAACACTTTCAGGCACTCCCCTCTGATTCATGTTAATTGACTCAATTTTGTCTAGATATGGATGTATCTAGATGCATTTGTTAACTAGACTAACAAACTTGAGTCAGTTAATATGAATCGGTGTAAACCGCCCAAGTCCTCGAGCAACTAGTTTATTGACTCTGGACTCCAAGCCTCTCGCGGCAAGCCATCGACGAAGCTTTGACCAGATCTTGGCCCGCTTTTTTTTTGCGAATAGCAAAGCTTTGACCAATTCCTCTCGGGATACAGCACGCCGGTGAGCTTGCACGGTTGCCATGAGCACTTTCCGGCGGAACTTCCTCTATAGTGCCATCAAGCCGCCGCTGCGAGACGGCACGCAGTGCCTCGAGGTGGACGGAATGGACGAACTCGGGATCTCAGGGCGGGGGGTCCGCCTCGTCCCGGAACGATCTCCAGCGGGTTAACGAGGACATGCATGGCGGCCAGGGGATTTGAGGTTTTTTGGTTTTGTTTGAGCTTGGGATTTGGGGTTTTTTCTGATAGGGGAGGAGGAATCGAGGAAGAGGAAGGAACAGCCCGCGTGCTTGGCGCGTGGCAGTGTGCTTGAATTTCGAATTTTTGTGAAATGTTTCATTTCCCCGTTACAATTCAGGGGTTTTCTTGACGCGCCAATGCGTCCCGCCGGGCAGGTTCAAGTGAATTTGGGGTGCCACACTATGGGCCCCAGTTTCAGTGAGACATGTAATGACTAGTCACATCAGTAAGTTCACTGTGTAATAAAATATGTTACCCCTCCCCTTTATGTAGCCCCCCTTGTCTCTCCCGATCGAGTGCCGACAGCCGACGGATGCAAGCCGCTAGCTCGATCCCCTCCTTTCGCCTCCACCGTCCAGGCATCCAGCTTGGAGGGGCAAGCTGCATCTAGACCAAGCGGATTAGGTAGTACTCTACTAGTAATGTTCTATCCTTTCTCGATATCGGTTCCTTTTTCCTCACCTCGATATCTTGCGCATCTATTTCCTATTCTGGGCGAAGGGGTGTCTTTCTGGTCACCCTCGCGCTGGGAGTGATTAATGGGGATGGGGGTGGGGGCGGGGGCTACCTTTGCTTGGATTGGGGTGTTCTTCCTTTATTTGTCGACATTTGCAACCCTTGTAGTCTCTGCTGATCCTCAATGTATCTTTTGTCAGCTTGTACAGGAAAGGGAAGACCTCGGTGGTGGTGGGGGGGCAATGGAGCGTAATAAGGCCACCACGCATGTGGGCAGCTGGCTGAGCCTGAGCTGCGTCCCCAGCCCTGCAAAGCAGGTACTCCGTTTGCTTATCCACTCGTCTGTCCCGCATCCTCAATCTGCTCCTGTTCTCGGAAAATGCTTGAAGTAGCACATGTCTTCCGCCGTTTGTGCGTAAAGCCTCCGTGACACCATGCTCTATATTCTCTCAGATCGAGTTGGTACCTCCAGTTCCGTGGCCGAGGCTATGGGGAACGATAGCGCCCACCTGCCGCAGAGCATGGCCAGATCTGCAAGACAAGAAGCGCAATGCCATCGCCGAGCTGGGCAGTGGACCGCCTGTGGGTAATTTTTTTTTACCAACTTACCATGATGTAGTCTGAATCTGATACTCCCTCAGATCCAAATTAATTGACTCAACTATCTGTAGATACGGATGTATCGAGATGTGTTTTAGCTCTAGATACTACTACCTCCATCCCAAAGCTTAGGGCTTATATTATTTTTAGAAAGTCAAACTATACCATGTTTGACTAAGCTTTTACCAAAAATCATTAACATGCAAAATACAAAATTAATATCATTAAATAGGTTGTGAAATATATTTTCCTACGGTATCTACACAATATTATATTTGTTGATAGAATGTTCTAAAATTTTGGTCAAACTTTGCTTGTTTTGATTTCTCAAAAATAAATAAGCCTTAAGCTTTGGGATGGAGGTATCTAGACAAAGCTGAGTCAACTAGTTTTTTTGTCTCATTCCATATAGCTAGTGTTCATGGTGCAAAAGGCTAAGAGCATCCACTATATGCATCAGTCTATCTCATACAGTAATTCAATATCACTGCTGAAGTCTGCCTTTTGTTTTGCTATTCATATGCAGACTGAAACTTTAGGGCATTTACTCAAAAGGAAGATCAAAACTGCGGCTGATCAGGCTGCCAGTATGTTGATGCCGCCCCCATCTTCTAAATGCCTCTACAAGCACAAGGCCATGCGCCAGCTGGGTGGTGATCTTTTAATGAATATGGTATATTTTCTTAATCCACAAAACATGCCTTGATTTTTGTCTGTTTATTGTCGTTTTTTTCTAATGCTTGCCAAAAGTTTACAACAACAACAACAACCAAGCCTTTCAGTCCCAAACAAGTTGGGGTAGACTAGAGTTGAAGGCCATAAGATCTCGAAGCCAAAAGTTTAGAAACACCAAATTCGTTTGCTTACAATCATCATACAGTAATGTTCATCTACTCTCCAGTTCCCCTAACCCAACAAAAAACGATGTTAATTAAGATTTTTAGATTAAAAGAGCACCATTAGGCGCTGTTAATTACGACTTTGAGATTAAAATGTCATTTACAATTGCTAATTACAATTTTGAGACAAATGATTAGTTTAACCTCGACCTGTTCTGCTCTCCATTTTTCCCAACCGAACAAAAATGTAACCATTCCATTCCTCTGAAGTGGAACCATTCCATTCCTCTGAAATGGAACCATTCCATTCCTCTGAAATGGAACCATTCCATTCCATTCCACCCTTGCATTGTTGTGAACGGTTGTCCATACACAGCCATACCCTTCCACTTACATCCAGCACTATATGCATCAGTCTGTCTCAGAGTCATTCAATATCACTGCTAAGATCTGTTCCCATTCTTATGCAGGCTGAAACTGCTGCGCCTTTGCTCAAGTGGATGCAAAATGAGGCTGATGAGGCTGCTGTGAGGACGATGGTGCCGGCACCATCATCCGAAAACCTCTACAAGCACGAGGCCATGGGCCAGCTGGGTGGTGACCTTTTAATGAATCTGGTATATTTTCTTAATCCACATACATGATTTTATTATTATCTGTTTAATTACTGTTGGCTTTGCCTAATGCTTACCAAAAGTTCAGAAACACTGCGTTTGCTTACAATCATCATCACTAAATTTTCACTTTTCAGTCTGTCTCATCCAGTATATAAACTGTTGAGTTCCGTTGGCTTCTTTTGTAATCATCTGCATTGTTGTCAACTGTTGTCTATGCACAACCCTATTCTTCCACTTACATCCCGCACTATTTGCATCAGTCTATCTCATAGGTTTATTAAATATCAATGATGAGTTCTGTTGCTATTCATATGCAGGATGAAGCTTCTGTGCCTCTACTCAAATAGAAAAAAAATGATCCTGATGAGGCTGCTGTGAAGACGATGGTGCCGCCACCATCTTCTGAAAACCTCCTCAAGCACAAGGCCACGGGCCAGCTGGTGGTATCCTTTTCGAAGGTGTATATTTTCTTAATCCTCATACATGATTTGATTTGTCCGTTTTATTGCCGGCTTTGTCTAATGCTTACCAATAGTTCAAACACACACAACCCTATTCTTCCACTTACATCCAGCACTATATGCATCAGTGTCTCATAGATTCATTTTATATATCACTGCTGATGTCTGTTGCTCTTCAATTTTCATATGCATCAAACCGCTAAGCCTTCATTGGTCAAAAGGATTGCAACCGGCTGCTGATGAGGCATCTACGAGGCTGCCACCAAATTCTTATGTCACCCCACCTTACGGATGCTTATATAAGCTTAAGTCCAAGGACCAGCCGGGCCGTAACCATCCAAGGGTTCGGGTATATTTTCTTAAGCCACATATACATGCCATGATTTATGTCTGATATTATCACCGGCTCTGTCTAATGCTTTTTGGAATTCGGAAACGCAAAATTAGCATGCTTATATTCATCATACACTAAATTTTGACTGTCCAGTTTGTAACATAGTGTTATGCACTCGCTTGTCAACATTTGCATTGCTCTGAACTATGCACTTTACACAACCTAATTCTTCCACTTACATTCAGCGCTACGCACCAGTAGTACCTCCCATGTTTCCTTCACCATCCCGATGCCGAGCTTGCGGGAATATGGCGGGCCCATGTATATACCCCGCATATAACAACTCCTATGGCTCTATCTACCTTTCTAATAACTCCTTCACAGAGTTACAGGTATGAATTCTCAGTGGTTTAGCATGAATTGGCATATAGTAAAGTCTTGTTTTTAGTCTTCCTGCTTCTTACATTAGTATCAATTTTCACCTGCAGACTGTACCTTGTGAACTTCGTCCAATGATTAACCAGATGTGTCCGCATGAAGGGTCTTTCACTATGCATGGCAATGGAAAATTGATGAACACCTACACGGTCTATGAGGTGTATGTCTACAAGACGCAGGTCATCACATATTTGTATGGACATGATTGGAGAAAGTTTGCTTTTGACTACGGTCTGAAGAAGGGCGACGAGCTGAGGATCAGAAACTCAAACGAAGTGGATATACGTAATCGCTACGTAGTTGGAGACACTTCGAAATATATATTATGTAACTTTTTTGTACTCATATCCTTTGATTACTGCATTCTGAGCAGTTGTTCTAAACCATTCCCTCTGTTCTAGCTTGCTGGGTTTAACATGATCAAAGTTACAGATCCCCTGATGGAACAGGAGCGGATGTCACAAAGGGCACCCACACCAGCACCGGCACCGGCTTCCCACTCTCCTGCATCAGCACCGGTTCCTGTACCAGCTCCGTTTACTGCATCTACCCAGAGCTCCCGCATCAAGACCGGTTCCTCTAGCTGCACCGTTCTCGCACCTCGCCCAACAGCCTTCTTGCATCAGCACCGGTTCCTCTAGAGGCACCGTTTATTGCACTCGCCCAAAGCAGTCTCCTGCATCGGCACTAGCTCGTGTACCAGCCCGAGCTCTCGCACCTGCCCCAGCCAGATCACCGAGGTCTCAGCTCATTGCTGTGGCCACCCGTGTGGTGACTAGGACGCATCTGAAGGCTATGTTCGTGAGTATATGACAGCATAACTGCTCTTATCTTGATGTCTTCTCTACTCAAAGCCTCACATGGTTCAATCTTCAGTGCATTGGTGCCATTGACTAGTTTTTGGTGGTATCTCTTGCTTTGAATCAGAAATTGCCTAAAAGTATCTCCAAGGATCTCAATGCTGGCCGAAGGGGCAAGATTTCCCTCGTCATGGAGAGTGAAGGTCTCACCGTGGAGGGACGGTACTCCGTCAGTCCCACAGATGGCCGCTTGGTTGTTACTTCAAGGTGGAAAAAGTTCATTGACGGTGCCAAACTTCGCATTGGATCAAAGTTGAAGGTCAAGATCTTTCGATGCCGCTGTGACATGCTGGTCATAAAGTTTGCGGTTGTCTAGTTCTATTGTCCCATGAGCCCTTAGCAAATGCATTTGTAGTTATACTTATATAAGGTTATCTTATCTGAACTGCTAATTAATTATATGGGTGGTAAAACTCTGGCAAGCTTTTGCTCTTAGCAAGTATGCATGTATGATCAGCTATTATGATAACTAATGTTTGTGTTCATCTTAATTTGCATTTCCGCTTTAGAAAAAAACTTAATTTCTATTTTGGCTGACCTGTTAGAGAACTATCAGATTGAATCCACAACATGATTCAAATAGATTCATTACACCGAGCCACATGTCTTGACCTTGCTGTACACTAGTTCCATTAATCAGTGCAAGAAGGCTTACCTGAGCTGCCTGAACCACGGCAGATTCGAATCCACCTTAGCTATCTAGCTAGAAATACAACCTTTGCAGAAAGAGGATTTGCAGTACGGGGAGGCTGACATTGGGGACCCATGAGGCAGCAACGTTGTCAACGTTTTAAAGGCGGCAGGAGATCGAAACAAAAAAAATAAGCCAAAAATCAGTTGGTAAACAAAATCCAAGAAATGAAACATTTACCTTTCTGAGAGGATGACATGCGGGACCCATGAGGTAGCAGCATCCTCAACTATTCCAAGGCGGCAGGGGATCAAAATAAAAAAGGAAATAGCCAGAAATTAATTAGGGTCAAAAATAAATCTATCAAAGGAAACCTTTATTGTTCATAGAGGATGACATGTGGGACCGACCTGCCAGCTGCGCCGTCATCGTTTCAAAGGGGGCAGGGGATCAAAAGAAAAAGGCAAATAGCCAGAAATTAGGGGTAAAAATAAATTCAACAAAGGAAACTTTTATTGTTCACAGAGGATGACATGCGGGACCCATGAGCCAGCAGCTTCCTCAACGTTTCAAAGTCGGCATGAGATTGAAAGAAAAAGGAAAGTGACCAAATATCAGGAGCCAAAAAAATAATCCAAGAAAAGAAATTTTATTGTACATAGAGGATGACATGCGGGTCCCATTTTGCAGCAGCGATCTCAACGTTTTCAAGGTGGCACAGGACCAAAAGAAACATGAAGTAGCCAGAAATCAGGGGGTGAAAAAAATCCAAGAAAAGAAAGATTTCAATTGGGCTGCATCTGGACATCTGGGCCTTCGAACTATCCTGCTGGGCCTTTTGACTCGTACAATTTCAGCCCACTCCAAAACAGGAAAGTTCGGATTTTTCTAAAAAAAACAGGAAAGTCCTATGCTTCGCAAAAACACAAAACAAGGAGATTCAACATATAAGTTTGTTTATGTAAAAATAAAGATTTAATTTATCCATTTGCAATAGCTCAGAGCGAAATACACTGTTTATTGTCTGCAAAATAATCAAGATATCACATGTTTCTTGTACGAGGAGGCTGATATCGGGGACCCATGAGCCACCAGCGTCGTCAACGTTTTAAAGGCGGCAGGGGATGGAAAGAAAAAATAAATCAAAAATCTGTTGGTAAAAAATCCAAGAAAAGAAACATTTTCGTTCTGAGAGGATGACATGCGGGACCCATGAGGCAGCAGAGATCCTCAGCGTTTATTGTTCATAGAGGTTGACATGTGGGACCCGTGAGCCAGCAGCGTCCTCAACGTTTTAAAGGCTGCAGGTGATCGAAAGAAAAAATAAGCCAAAAATCGTTTGGTCAACAAAATCCAAGAAAAGAAACATTTACCGTTCTGAGAGGATGACATGCGGGACCCATGAGGCAGCAGCATCCTCAACGATTCCAAGGCGGCAGTGGAAATATCCAGAAATTAATTAGGCGTTCAAAATAAATCCATCAAAGGAAACTTTTATTGTTCATAGAGGATGACATGTGGGACCGACCTGCCAACAGCGTCCTCATCGTTTCAGAGGGGGCAGGAGATCAAAAGAAAAAGGCAAATAGCCAGAAATTAGGGGTCAAAAATAACTCCAAGAAAGCAAACTTTTATTGTTCGTAGAGGATGACATGCGGGACCCATGAGTCCGCAGCTTACTCAACGTTTCCAAGGCGGCACGGGATCAAAAGAAAAAGGAAATAGCCAAAAATCAAAGGGTGAAAAAAAATCCAAGAAAATAAACTTTTATAGCAGAGAGAGGATGACATGCGGGTCCCATGAGCCAGCAGCGTTTCAAACGTGGCATGAGATCAAAAGAAAATGGCAAGTGACCAAATATCAGGATCCAAAAATAATTCAAGGAAAGAAACTTGATTGTACATAGAGGCTGACATGTGGGACCTATGAGCCAGCAGAGTCCTCAACGTTTCAAAGGCGGCAGGGGATCAAAAGAAAAAGGAAATTGCCAAAAATCAGAGGGTGAAAAAAAACCAAGAAAATGAACTTTTATTGTACATAGAGGATGACATGCGGGTCCCATGAGCCTGCAGGTTCCTCAACGTTTCAAACGTGGCATGAGATCGAAAGAAAAAGGCAAGTGACCAAATATCAGGATCCAAAAATAATTCAAGAAAAGAAACTTGATTGTACATAGAGGATGACATGCGGGTCCCATTTAGCAGCAGCGGTATCACCGTTTGAGAGGCTGCACGGGATCAAAAGAAAAAGGCAAGTGACCAAATATGAGGAGCCAAAAATAATTCAAGAAAAGAAAGTTTTATAGTACATAGAGGATGACATGCGGGTCCCATTTAGCAGCAGCGGTATCACCGTTTGAGAGGCTACACGGGATCGAAAGAAAAAGGCAAGTGACCAAATATGAGGAGCCAAAAATAATTCAAGAAAAGAAAGTTTTATAGTACATAGAGGATGACATGCGGGTCCCATTTAGCAGCGGCGGTATCACCGTTTGAGAGGCGGCAGGGGATCGAAAGAAAAAGGCAAGTGACCAAATATCAGGAGCCAAAAATAATTCAAGAAAAGAAAATTTTATAGTACATAGAGGATGACTGTTATCACCAAGATTTGACCGAGTTAGAGGTGGGCCGCGATCAAGATGGACTTAAAGGATATACATGGAAGAAATATGTGAATCGGCCTTTATATGCAAAGTGTGGGCTAGTTGGCCCGTGTATCTGTAACATATTAGGATACGTGTCGGTTAGTTAGAGTTTGTCTCGTGCACGGTGGAGATTATTCCCACGTTAGAAAGTCCCCTGGACTATAAATATGTATCTAGGGTTTATGAAATAAACAACAACCAACGTTCAACCACAAATCAATCTCGGCGCATCGCCAACTCCTTCGTCTCGAGGGTTTCTACCGGTAAGCATCATGCTGCCTAGATCGCATCTTGCGATCTAGGCAGCACAAGCTTTATGTTGTTCATGCGTTGCTCGTACTGAAGCCTTTTTGATGGCGAGCAACGTAGTTATCATAGATGTGTTAGGGTTAGCATAGTTCTTCGTATCATATGCTGTCGTAGTGCAACCCTTGCATATCTAGCCGCCCTTACACCTATCTTAGGTGTAGGGGCGGCACCCCGCTTGATCATTATTTAGTAGATCCGATCCGTTACGGTTGCTCCTTGTTCTTCAAGGATTAGTTTAATATCTGCAATAGTTAGGCCTTACAAAGGGTTGGAGGATCCAGCGGCACGTAGGGTGTCGTTTGCTAGTCCTAGACAGGATGTTCCGGGGATCAACCTCGTGTTGGTTTTTAGGCCCTATCTAGGATCGGCTTACGATCACCGTACGTGGCCGCGAGGCCCAATCGTGAGTAGGATGATCCGATTATGCGGTGAAAACCCTAAATCGTCGTAGATCGCTTTAGCTTTATCTTGATCAAGCAGGACCACCATATATTCGTGCACCTTGTATGAATCATGGGTGGATCGGCTCCTCGAGCCGATTCACAGGATAACCTGAGAGCCGATCGAGGCTCGTATTTAATGTTTACGTGTATGCCATGCAGGAAACTAAGCGAGGCATCTCCATCACCTTCCTGACCAGGTATAGGTCAGGTGGCACGCCCTTGCACCAGCATCGGACGTGTGTACCAGAGGCTTTGCGGGCCGTCGCTCGGAGGGACCAGGGCCAGCCGCAGCCCTAAGTTGTTCCCGGCTCTACTGTGTTGCCCGTCGCTGCCCGCCGGTGGGTTTTGACCGCAACACATTCTGGCACGCCCGGTGGGACCATCGTCTACATCAACCACATCGCCATCTACATCTGAGATGGCGGACGGCACGCCAGTCACGTACGAGGATCTGACCGACGAGCTCAAGAAGAAGTATGACGAGGTCAAAGCTATCCTCGAGGCCGATCTCATCGGCTCTTTTCACAGAACCCGTTCACATGGCATCAGGTGGAAGGGGTTCTCGCCTGATGGTGCACTCGATGGGATAGACCTCTCTGCCCTGTCAGAAGAACGCACCAGGTCCCTACGTCAGGAGATCAACTACTTGGTGGCTCACTCGCTGCACCGCCACTCTGAGAACCTGGTGAACACCTTGGAGCGTGTCGCTCTCCGGGTGATCCAGGAGATCATGAAGCACCAGTACTCTCCGTCAGGACCAGCTCTCGGGACACACCAAGGAGAGATGCCACTCCAGTCCCGTCCACCACTGCCATTTGCGTTGGCAGCACCAGAAGTGCCGAACTCACCGGCATTCGTCGTCTACAAGATCGGTGGTGACCCTAGTGACTGCCAGTTCTTGCAGGAGGCGCATAAGGAGATCCCTCACGGATACATGTGCACGTATGTGCCAGATTGCGGTAACTGGGCGCTCACAAACCAGGCCACAACATCAGGGACTTCTGGGAAAACAGGAGGAACGTCAGCGACAGATCTTGAGAAGCAGACGTGGCTAACTAAATATGCCACCCCGACGAACCTCCAGAGCTCAGCTCCTGCAGTTGGCTCAGAGCTGGAAAACCAAGCATGGCTGGCTAAGTACGCCACCCCGGCGAATCTTCAGAGTTCAACTCCTACAGCCAGCACAGCGGATCAGATCAGCACGATCCTGAGAGACCAATTCGGCATGGTGCCAAAAAGGAGGACAATCGGCTATTCCAAGCCGTACCCCGATGTGAATACGAGTTGGTCCCGCAACCACCTAAATATCTGCTCCCTGATTTCTCCAAATTCAGCGGATCAGATGGTTCCAGCTCCATCGAGCATGTGAGCCGATATTTGGCACAGCTAGGAACGGCCTCAGTGTCAGATCCACTACGCGTGAGGTTCTTCTCACAGTCCCTCACGGGATCGGCTTTCGGGTGGTACACCTCGTTGCCACCAGACTCGATCCGGACTTGGAAGCAGTTGGAAGAACAGTTCCATATGCAGTACCACTCAGAGGCTTCCGAGTCTGGCCTTGCCGATCTAGCACAAACACGTCAGAAGCGTAGAGAAACCGTGACAGAATACATCCAGCGCTTCAGGAATCTTAGGAACCGATGTTATTCGGTTCGTGTGACTGAAAAGGAAGCAGTCGAGTTGGCAGTAGCGGGCCTTGCAGCGCCGCTCAAGGACATGGCCTCCCAAGCAGACTACCCCTCACTGGCGCACATGGTTCAGAAACTATCGGCATATGAACAGCGCCACCCGGACTTGTACCAGGACAAATTCAAGCGCGCAGTAGTCCTGGTCGAGGCAGAGGAAGACGAAGTTTCTGCGGGAGATCAAGAGGTAGCAGTGGCTGAATGGACTCGGGGGGCAACCCCCGTGTCCTGCAAATGGGTAAAGCCACCAGGCCCGCCCAGGGGGTTTGATTTTGACGTGACCAAAACTGAGCAAATCTTCGACCTCTTACTCAAGGAGAACAGTTGAAGATACCTGAAGGTCTCAAATTCCCCACGGTACAGGAGCTGAACGGAAAGCCATACTGCAAATGGCATAACTCGCTCTCCCATGCCACCAACGACTGCAGGGTGTGGTGTCAGCAGATCCAAATGGCTATAGAACAAGGACGTCTGATTTTCAACCAGTACGCCATGAAGGTCGACACCCACCCCTTCCCCGCCGTTAACATGGTGGACTGCACTTACCCTGAAGGTTGCCAGCCAGGATCCTCGTTCGGCATCAACATGGTAGGACTTGGACACCACGCTGGCAAGGATGGAGACGAGGGCAGCTGCTCTCATAGCAAGGACTCGGAGGAGGCCGCTCCACGCGATCGGCTCCGTCATGATGGCAAGCGCTACGTCACAGAGGGAGAGGTGAAGAACATAAGATATCAGCGACCCCTCTCTGATCACCTCCTCAACAAGTATGTGAGTCAGTATGACCAACGCCGACGATCCAGCGATGATGATGAAAGAGATCGTCTGACCCGAGAAGCCAGAAGACATCGTCGGCATGATCGCGATGAGGAGGAGTACGAGCGCCGCGCCAAGGAAAAGTCAAGGGAGCGGGATGACGAGGATAGGCACTGGGACTGTCCCTTCTTCAGACACTGCTGGGATTCAGGAATGAGCCGATTGCCAACAATCGGCAATTGCCCAGAATGTAACCAGAAGAAGAAGGAGGCAGCCAACGTGTCCGTGTTCCAACGCTTAGGGCCTCTCCCGCCTCGAAGCAAACGCGCTGAGTCCCCTCGGTTGGAAGACCTCGAGGATTTGGAAGACGAGGGAGAAGAAGAAGAAGACAGGTATCACCGTCCAAGGTGGTGCCCTGATGGACTCAGCCGTTCCCAAAAGCGCAGGGTTCAGCGATTGCGCGGCTTGGAGGAAGCCGAAAGGTTATACCTGCACACGCTAAGGAAGGCGCGGCCTGATCTGGCCGCGAAAGTTCAGCGAACCCTGGATGAAGAGGGTCGTCCACGGAAAATGGAGTGGCGCCCCAAGCAAAGGAAAGCCGATGATGAAACATCGGCTGGCACAAACATGGTGCTCATCCTTCCAATGGAGTTTAGCGCTCCAGGACTAAACGATGCACTCAAGGTGGACGACAGCGAGCACATCGACATGACAAAGGATGAGGTTGGGCTGGTCTTATCCACCGGCCTGACCGTGTAGCAAGAACAAACCAATGAGCAAACGTGGCGAGGCCGATCCTTGGGATCGGCTCCCAAAGATCTATGAAGGAACATTACAAAACCTTCATTGAAGCGCTTCGATCAATATGGAGGCCGATTCCAGCAATCGGCCAAAATTATCCTCATCACATGTTCTGCTTGTGTTCAGCATCGATCTACTGGGCAGCGGTTACATCGGCGGAAGAGAGTCAACGCGAATCCTATCGGAGCCGACGTACAAATACAATGCCTTGGTTAAACTACAGAGCCGATATCTGTAGTCACCTGACAGATTCGGCTCGGGGGGCATCTAAACATCAGATGAACATGTGCAGATGACCATGTGTGCAGTGAAACATTGGGGGCCGATTAGAAAATCGGCTAGATTAAAAAAAAAATTCAGCATACAGCCGATGCACAGTCATCGACTCTAGTACAATTACACAAGACCAAGACCTACCGGCTATGTGCTCAGGGCTCATATTTTCGCCAAGATGATTTTCAGTTCGGCTGCAATGAGCCGACAACCCTTTGCGTCAGTTAAGCTGTTGGTGTTTCATCTACGACACCGGCGTTCAGTGGAAGAAAGCTGATCAATGGGGGCAAGTCTGGCTGATTCTTCAGGGTGGCTATTTCGGATTACCAGATTATCTAAGGTCAAAGCCTTTTGGTTTGACATGTGCATCCTCGCCGGTATTCTCGCCTTGATTAAGGCTCGGGGGGCAACTAACTTGGTAGATGCTCTGTTCCCGGAGCCGATTGGAGTTACATCGGCTGACCCTGCATCGTAATCTTCTCCGAAAGCAGTAAGGTGTTGCAGAAGAAGACTGCTAAAGCTACGGAGAGGAGCCGAAAAAGGAAGCCGTCAGCTTTTACGGGGTTTGGACCGTCCTGTTGCTGTGAGGAAAGAAAAGAGACTGGATTCTCAAAATAGCCGATGAATAGTCATCGGCTATGGGATTGCGAAATTTTATGGTCAGGTATCAAATCGCAGTCTGAATTTGAGAAGTACTCGACTGACGGTCTAAGCGATTTTGAGTCCGGCTTCACGGGCGTCTAGGGAAAAAGGATCCGATACGTTGCTATCGGTCTTGGTGTGGCAAGCGGAAGGATTGAAATTGGATTAATTGAAAGATGAAATGGAAGAACAATTTTCATTAATTCAAGGGAGCGGCTTTACAGGAAAAGAGCCGATGGCTCTCAAAAGAGGGATCTGGTGCCTAGTGCGCTGCTACTACTAGTCCTACTCTACTAGTCGTCGTTGTCCTCGTCGTCGCCGTCGTCGATGTCGTCGGCGCTGCTCCCAGGAAGTTCTTCGTCGCTGCTGCCCCAGCCCTCGGCCGGAGCTTCGTCTTCCTCGTCATCATCATCATCCTCGCTGTCCGCCCAAGAGCGGAAGCGCTTTGTCGGCGGGTACCCAATGGAGGAGGAGGATTCATCTTCCTCCTCCTCCTCCTCCTCGTCATCATCATCGTCTTCGCTATCCGCCCAAGCGCGGAATCGCTTTGCCGGCAGAAGCTTAGCGGGGGAGGAGGGGCCGCCCTCCTCCTTTTCTTCTTCTTCCTTTACTTCTTCCCCTTTTCCGTCGGAGAAGGTGGGGTTCACCCAGGGATGAAGGTCGTCTTCGCTTTCACTTATCAGCTCCCCTTCGATGAGGAACTTGAGGTCGTCTTCCCCATCGGTCAGAGGCAGGTCGCCGTCTGGTCCGTGATCGGAGTTCCACTCCAGCTCGCTCGAGGAAAAGGATTGGAGGGAGAGGCCGGAGGAGACGGAGGAAGAGGAAGACATTGCTACAGGGGAAGAGGGTTTTTTGGTGCCGATAGCTAGAACAGAGGAAGGGGATGAAGAGGGCTAATCGATCGGCACGATTAAATAATGAGGAACCTGGTGGAGATTTAATGCCATTGCAGTTTCCGAGGAGATGATGCTAAAGCTATCGAATTTTGCAGAGAAGCTGAGAAGACAGGGCATCATGATGAAGAATACTGCAACGGTTCTGCTCTGCCACGACATGACCCTTCGAAGGGAAAACAGAGTGGTTTTGAAATTATCATTACCAAAACCAGGGGGGCATGTGTTATCACCAAGATTTGACCGAGTCAGAGGTGGGCCGCGATCAAGATGGACTTAAAGGATATACATGGAAGAAATATGTGAATCGGCCTTTATATGCAAAGTGTGGGCTAGTTGGCCCGTGTATCTGTAACATATTAGGATACGTGTCGGTTAGTTAGAGTTTGTCTCGTGCACGGTGGGGATTATTCCCACGTTAGAAAGTCCCCTGGACTATAAATATGTATCTAGGGTTTATGAAATAAACAACAACCAACGTTCAACCACAAATCAATCTCGGCGCATCGCCAACTCCTTCGTCTCGAGGGTTTCTACCGGTAAGCATCATGCTGCCTAGATCGCATCTTGCGATCTAGGCAGCACAAGCTTTATGTTGTTCATGCGTTGCTCAGATCGAAACCTTTTTGTTGGCGAGCAACGTAGTTATCATAGATGTGTTAGGGTTAGCATAGTTCTTCGTATCATATGCTGTCGTAGTGCAACCCTTGCATATCTAGCCGCCCTTACACCTATCTTAGGTGTAGGGGCGGCACCCCGCTTGATCATTATTTAGTAGATCCGATCCGTTACGGTTGCTCCTTGTTCTTCAAGGATTAGTTTAATATCTGCAATAGTTAGGCCTTACAAAGGGTTGGAGGATCCAGCGGCACGTAGGGTGTCATTTGCTAGTCCTAGACAGGATGTTCCGGGGATCAACCTCGTGTTGGTTTTTAGGCCCTATCTAGGATCGGCTTACGATCACCGTACGTGGCCGCGAGGCCCAATCGTGAGTAGGATGATCCGATTATGCGGTGAAAACCCTAAATCGTCGTAGATCGCTTTAGCTTTATCTTGATCAAGCAGGACCACCATATATTCGTGCACCTTGTACGAATCATGGGTGGATCGGCTCCTCGAGCCGATTCACAGGATAACCTGAGAGCCGATCGAGGCTCGTATTTAATGTTTACGTGTATGCCATGCAGGAAACTAAGCGAGGCATCTCCATCACCTTCCTGACCAGGTATAGGTCAGGTGGCACGCCCTTGCACCAGCATCGGACGTGTGTACCAGAGGCTTTGCGGGCCGTCGCTCGGAGGGACCAGGGCCAGTCGCAGCCCTAAGTTGTTCCCGGCTCTACTGTGTTGCCCGTCGCTGCCCGCCGGTGGGTTTTGACCGCAACAATGACATGCGGGTCCCATTTAGCAGCAGCGGTATCACCGTTTGAGAGGCGGGACGGGATCGAAAGAAAAAGGCAAGTGACCAAATATGAGGTGCCAAAAAAAACTCCAAGAAAAGAAAGTTGATTGCACATAGAGGATGACATGCGGGTCCCAGTTAGCAGCAGCGGTCTCAACGTTTCCAAGGCGGCAAGGTATCAAAAGAAAAAGGAAGTAGCCAGAAAACAGGGGGTCAAAAAAAATCCAAGAATAGAAAGAATTTTGGTTCATAGAGGATGACATGCGGGACCCATGATCCTGCATCGTAAACGGCTCGATCGGAGAGCGTTGAACGAGATGGCGTGATCGAGAAAAAAAAATGCCAGAGAGGCTGCCATCTGGGCCCTACATCCCTCGGCGGTGCGGATTTGCGTTGACTCGGCCGGCGAACCCGAGATTTCGAGATGCACCACGTCCCGGGCCACCATACGCGACGTTTTGGCCATTTTCGTCGGGCAAGGTGGCCTCAAAAACGAGAAAAAAAAATGTTTTGACATGCACAACGGAGAGACCAAAAATCGTCGGCCATGGTACACCAGCAACCACGGCGCGACTTCAACTTCGTCGGCCATGGCAACTTTTCTTGTAGTGTTTAAACGTAAACTAGGGTGTGTCCCTGACACTTGGCGCAATCCTATTGGTCGATACCTCTTCGCGCGGATCAGCTATTTGCACCGTTGGATCTAACTAACATCTATGGCTGAGATCTGTCTACAGGAAAGAAAAGAAAATACAAAAGAAAAAGGGCAGGGGCTCACGTGGCGGCGACGTGGCGGTGATGGTGGTTGGCCGACGGCGCTCGGGTCGTTCTCGCCGACGGCGCTCGGGCGGTTTCCGGCGGCGGCGAGGCGGTGGACGACGTGCGGCTCATCGAGGCGCGTCGGGTGGAGGCACCGGCGCTGCCTATCTCGGCCCGTGGCGGCGGCGAGCGGCGGATGGAGGCAGCGGCGGAGCGGCGACTCCGGCGAGCTATTGCGGCAGCCTGGGGGCGTGATTAAAAGGGAGAGCAGGGGGAATTGAGAGAGGGGCACGGGGGCTAAGTAGGGGCGGCCTCGGACGGTTGGGGGAGGCGCGGGGAAGTGTGGGGAGGATGGGGAGGCGAGGTGGCCGGGGGCCTCTGCGTGCCTGCGCGTGCGCGTCGTGGGGAGGAGCGGGGCGAGCGGCGGTTGGGGACGAAGGGGTGAGGCGCGTGCGGGGGCCTGGCCTGGCTGGGCCGGTCGGCCGTCTGGTCGGCCCAGTTGGGTCGGCCTCTCTTTTTTGTTTTCTTTTTTCTTCTTCTATCTCTTGCTCTTATTTGAAAATGCATTTGAGGCACTAAAATTAATCGGAAAAATACAAATAAGATACCGATGGATTCCTTGTGAAAAGGACATCGCTTTGAAATCAATTTTGAAACAAAATAAAATATTTTATAAAAGAAAATGGGCATACATGCCTATGTGGCTATAGTGCCGTTTTAGGGTTCGGGGTTTTGAAACGAATTTGAATTTCTTTTAAAATGCAACGATGACATGATGCAATGCATGCTGTTTGGAAAATTTTAAAATTGGGATGTTACAAACCTACCCCCCTTAAGATGAATCTCGTCCTCGAGATTCGGAAAGGCTAGCAAATAGGTGTGGATGGTCTTCTCGAAGAACATCTTCTCGCTCCCAAGTGGCTTCGTCCTCGGTGTGGTGGTTCCACTGAACCTTGCAGAACTTGATCGTCTTAGTACGAGTAGCTCTTTCTGCTGTCTCCAGTATCTTGATTGGCTTCTCTTCATATGTGAGATTACTCTCCAACTGAACTTCCTCAAGTGGCACTGTATCTCTCAACGGGGTCTCTTCCATATCTGGGTGGCACTTCTTCAGCTCGCTTACATGGAACACGTTATGAACTGCAGATAGTGATTCTAGCAGTTCCAGCTCATAAGCTACTTCACCTTTGCAAGCGAGGATTTTGAATGGTCCTACAAAGCGGGGTGCTAACTTTCCTTTGACTCCAAATCTATTCACACCACGAAGTGGTGAGACTCTAAGGTATGCTCTATCACCAATCTCATAGGTCACTTCCCTACGCTTTGAGTCAGCGTAGCTCTTCTGTCTGGATTGAGCTATCTTCAGTCTATCCCTGGTCAATCTGACTTTCTGTTCAGCATGCTTGATCAAGTCTGGGCCAAATAGGCTCCTTTCTCCTACGCCACTCCATAGCAATGGGGTGGTGCACTTCCTTCCATACAATGCCTCAAAGGGTGCCATACCAATACTAGCTTGGTGGCTATTATTATATGAAAACTCTGCATAAGGTAGATTTTCATTCCAACTTGATCCATAGTCCAATGCACATGCTCTTAACATATCTTCCAAGATTTGATTCACTCTTTCAGTCAGTCCATCAGTCTGTGGGTGAAACGCTGTGCTGAACTCAAGTCTAGTTCCCAGTGACTCATGTATTTGACGCCAAAAGTGAGAGGTGAACTGTGTACCTCTATCTGAAACAATGCTCTTGGGCACTCCATGCAAACAAATGATTCTACTCATGTATATCTTAGCTAGCTTGGCACTTGTATAGGTGGTCTTCACCGGTATAAAGTGAGCCACTTTAATCAGACGGTCCACTACGACCCAAATAGAATCATATCTTGTTCTAGTCTTTGGCAATCCTGTGATAAAGTCCATGCCAATATTTTCCCACTTCCATTCTGGTATAGGTAGTGGTTGCAACAATCCTGCTGGCTTCTGATGTTCTGCTTTTACTCTGCTACAAACATCACACAGTGCTATATACTCGGCAATGTCTCTCTTCAAGTTAGTCCACCAAAACCTTTCCTTTACGTCCATGTACATCTTAGTGTTACCAGGATGAATGGAGTATGGTGAATCGTGTGCTTCTTGTAGAATCAACTTCTTAAGTTTAGGGTCCTGGGGCACACAAATTCGCTTCTCGAACCATATGGTTCCTTGCTCATCCTCATGAAATCCCTTTGATTTGCCTTCACTCATATTGGCCTTGATTACTTCCGTTTCTTTGTCTAACTTCTGAGCTTCTCTAATCTTATCCATTAGTGTTGGCCGAACTTCAAGCGATGCCAAATAACCTTCTGGCACAATCTCCAGTCGGAGATCTTTGAAATGTTCACATAACTCTTCAGGTAGTTCTCCTGCGGTGAGACCGTTTACATAGGTCTTACGGCTCAGCGCATCGGCTACAACATTAGCCTTTCCCGGGTGGTATTGCAAACTCATATCATAATCCTTTATTAGTTCTAACCATCTTCTTTGCCTCATGTTCAGTTCCTTCTGAGTGAATATATACTTTAGGCTCTTATGGTCTGTGAACACATCACAATGCTTTCCCATCAGATAATGTCTCAATACCTTGAGAGTATGCACGACAGATGCTAGCTCTAAGTCATGAGTTGGATAGTTTTCTCTCATGACGTTTGAGCTGTCGCGAAGCATAGCACACAACTTTTCCATCTTGCATTAGAACACCTCCAAGTCCTTGGCGAGAAGCATCACAATACACTTGGAAATCCTTATTGATATCCGGAAAACATAGAACCGGTGCACTTACTAGGCGTTGCTTCAACTCTTGAAAACTAGCTTCACACTCGTCAGTCCATGTGAATTTCTTATCCTTCTTCAATAGCTCTGTCATGGGCTTTGCAATCTTGGAGAAATTCTCAATAAATCTCCGGTAGTATCCAGCGAGTCCTAAGAAACTCCGAATCTCTCCTGCATTCTTGGGTGACTCCCATTTGGTCATAGCTGCAACTTTGCTTGGGTCTACTGCGACTCCTTCTGCTGAAACTATGTGTCCAAGGAATCCCACTCTGTCTAACCAGAACTCACACTTGCTGAACTTGGCATACAGCTTATGCTCCTTGAGCTTTTCCATGATTAGGTGCAAATGTTTCTCGTGCTCGGCATCATCTTTTGAATAGATCAATATGTCATCGATGAATACCACCACGAACTTATCCAAATATTCCATGAATACCTTGTTCATCATGGTCATGAAATATGTTGAAGAATTGGTTAGTCCAAAGGGCATAACGGTATACTCATACAGACCGTATCTAGTTGTGAATGCGGTCTTAGGTATATCCTCCTCCCGGATCTTCAGTTGGAAGTAACCCGATCGAAGATCTATCTTGGAGAATACCTTTGCTCCCTTCAATTGGTCGAACAAGTCATTGATGTTGGGCAATGGGTACTTGTTTTTGATTGTCATCTCATTCAGCGAACGATAGTCCATCACTAATCTTTTGCTAGAGTCTTTCTTCTCAACAAACAGTGCGGGTGCTCCCCAAGCTGATGAACTGGGTCGGATAAATCCTTTCTCGATTTGTTCCCTAAGCTGTTTCTTTAACTCCTTCAGTTCCTCAACATCCATTTTATAGGGTCTCTTGGCTATGGGTCCAGTTCCAGGCATAAGTTCAATGAGAAACTCAACCTCTCTATCAGGTGGTAGTCCTGGCAACTCTTCCGGAAACACATCCGGGTATTCTCTCACAACTGGTACATCCTCTAGGCTAACTCCCTTAAGAGAATTGACATTACTACCTTTAAGCTCAAAGGTTGAGTTGAAACGGATTCGTTTCTTTTCTGGGATTGTGAGTGTAACAGTTTTCTTTGTACAATCTATTATACCTCCATAAGCGGTCATCCAATCCATTCCCAGGATTAGATCTAAACCTTGGGATTCCAAGATTATCAAGTCGACTGGGAACTTATGTTTTCCAATTTCTAGGGTCAATTGTCTGCATCCAACACTTACTAAAATCTCTCCCCCTGGGGAGCTTACTCTAACAGGGCACCCTATTGTTTCAGTGGGTATTTTATTCTTATCCACAAATGCCCTTGAAATGAATGAATGCGATGCACCAGTATCAAATAGGACAAGTGCTGAGGAGTTGTTAATCAGGAACGTACCGATTACTGCGTCGGGTTCATCATATAGTTCCTCCACATTGACGTGGTTAACATGTCCCTTCCGGAATGGGTTCGGCTTCCTTGCCTCTTCGGCCTTCTTTGCTTCCTTAGACTCCTTCTCAGGACATTCATTGGCATAATGTCCCGTCTTCCTGCACTTGAAGCATTCAACCTGACTGATATCCTTCTTTACAAAGCCATGACCGTTGTTGTTGTTGTTGTGGCCATTGCCATTTCCATGATGGCTTCCATTACTCTTCCCAGAGTTGTTGTGGTGGTGATAGCTCTTATGGCCATTGTGATGGTGGCCATTTCCATTGTGGTGCTGATGCTTACTTCCTCCATCATTGTTCCCATACTTGTGATATCCAGAACCTCCATTGCCTTCACCATAAGAGCGCATCTTATGCGGTGGTCCTGAACCATATTTGTCGTAGCTGCGTTTCCTCTTCCTTTTCTCCACTTGCTTCATTGTGTTCTCTAGGGTTATAGCTTTGTCACACAGTGACTGGTAAGTGGGCAAGTAAACCACTGACAGTTGAACCATCAGCTCGTCATTCAGTCCTTTAAGAAACCTTTCCTTCCTCTTGGCATCCGTGTTGCTATCATCCAGTGCATAGCGCGCCAAGTTGCCGAACTCTTCTATGTATTCAGACACACTACGATGACCTTGTCTAAGATTGAGGAATTCAGTCCTCTTCAAGTCCATCACTCCGGAGGAAATGTGAGCGGTACGGAAACATTCTTCAAAGATTGCCCAAGTCACCTCTGCTATTGGATGAGTTATTTGGAAATTCTCCCACCAACTAGCTGCAGGTCCTTCCAGCAGATGAGCAGCAAATCTGACCTTCTCAGCGTCAGTGCATCCGATGGTCACCAAGTCCTTGTTCACAGAACGCAGCCAATCATTGGCCACCATGGGTTCTGCTGCCCTTGAAAACTTCTCAGGGCGAAGCCTTAGAAACCTAGTCAGCATATCCACATGAGGTGGTGGTGGCGGCTGATATGTCTCCAACTTATCTATAATTTCTTATGTTCCATGCTAGTTTTATGACAATACCTACATGTTTTATTCACACTTTATAATGTTTTTATGCATTTTCTGGGTCTAACCTATTAACAAGATGCCACAGTGCCAGTTCCTGTTTTCTGATGTTTTTGATTTCAGAAAAGTTGTTTTACAAATATTCTCGGAATTGGACGAAACAAAAGCCCACGGCCCTATTTTCCACATAGTGTTCCAGAAGACCGAAGAGGAGTCGAGGAAGGCCAGAAGGGGGGCCTCCCCATATGGTGGCGCGGGGGGCCCCACTGCCGCGCCGAGACGTGGGGAGGGAGCCCCTGGCTCCCCCGATGCTGCCCCTTCGCCTATTTATTCCTTCGTCCCTGAAAACCCTAGTACCGAGAGCCAAAATACCAGAACAGTTCCAGAGACGCTGCCGCCGTCAACCCTAACTCGGGGGGTTCAGAAGATTTCCTCTGGCACCCTGCCGGAGAGGGGAATCATCACCGGAGGGCTCTACATCACCATGCCCACCTCCGGACTAATGCGTGAGTAGTTCATCCTTGGACTACGGGTCCATAGCAGTAGCTAGATGGTTGTCTTCTCCTATTGTGTCATCATGTTTAGATCTTGTGAGCTGCCTATCATGATCAAGATCATCTATTTGTAATGCTACATGTTGTGTTTGTTGGGATCCGATGAATATGGAATACTATGTCAAGTTGATTATTGATCTATCATATATGTGTTGTTTATGATCTTGCATGCTCTCCGTTGCTAGTAGAGGCTCTGGCCAAGTTGATACTTGTAACTCCAAGAGGGAGTATTTATGCTAGATAGTGGGTTCATGTCTCCATTGAATCAAGTGAGTGACAAAGAACCCCTAAGGTTGTGGATGTGCTGTTGCCACTAGGGGTAAAACATCAATGCTTTGTCTAAGGATATTTGTATTGTTTACATTACGCACAGTACTTAATGCAATTGTCTGTTGCTTGCAACTTAATACTGGAAGGGGTGCGGATGCTAACCCGAAGGTGGACTTTTTAGGCATAGATGCATGCTGGATGGCGGTCTATGTTCTTTGTCGTAATGCCCTAAGTAAATCTCATAGTAGTCATCATGATATGTATGTGCATTGTTATGCCCTCTCTATTTGTCAATTGCCCAACTGTAATTTGTTTACCCAACATGTTATTTATCTTATTGGAGAGACACCACTAGTGAACTGTGGACCCCGGTCCATTCTTTTACATCTGAAATACAACCTACTGCAATCATTGTTCTCTTTTGTTTTCTGCAAGCAAACATCATTTTCCACACCATATGTTTAATCCTTTGTTTTCAGCAATCCGGTGAGATTGACAACCTCACTGTTAAGTTGGGGCAAAGTAGTTTGATTGTGTTGTGCAGATTCCACGTTGGCACCGGAATCCCTGGTGTTGCGCCGCACTACACTCCTTCACCAACAACCTTCACGTGATCTTCATCTCCTACTGGTTCGATAACCTTGGTTTCTTACCGAGGGAAAACTCGCTGATGTACTCATTATACCTTCCACTTGGGGTTCCCAACGGACGTGTGCTTTACCGTTACAAGCAGCTACTTTTCTGGCACCGTTGCCGGCGAGATCAAGACACGCTGCAAGGGGAGTCTCTCACACCCAATCTCTTTACTTTGTTTATTGTCTTGCTTTATTTTATTTTCTGTCTTGTTTGCTTTCTTTATATCAAAAACACACAAAAATTAGTTACTTGTTTTACTTTATTTAATTCAGTTTTGCTTTATTTATTTTTATTATTGATAAAATGAGTACTCCTGAGAACACTAAGTTGTGTGACTTCACTAGCACAAATAATAATGATTTCATATGCACTCCTATTGCTCCACCTGCTTCTACAGCAGAATTTTATGAAATTAAACCTGCTTTACTAAATCTTGTTATGAGAGAGCAATTTTCTGGTGTTAGTACTGATGATGCTGCTGCCCATCTTAATAATTTTGTTGAACTTTGTGAAATGCAAAAGTATAAGGATATAGATGGGGATATTATAAAACTAAAATTGTTTCCTTTCTCCTTGAGAGGAAGAGCTAAATATTGGTTGCTATCTTTGCCTAAAAATAGTATTAGTTCATGGACTAAATGTAAAGATGCTTTCATTGGAAAATATTATCCCCCTGCTAAAATTATATCTTTGAGAAGTAGCATTATGAATTTTAAGCAATTGGATAATAAACATGTTGCCCAAACATGGGAGAGAATGAAATCTTTGGTAAAGAATTGCCCTACCCATGGACTAACTACTTGGATGATCATCCAAACCTTTTATGCAGGATTAAATTTTTCTTCAAGGAACCTATTGGATTCAGCTGCTGGAGGTACTTTTATGTCCATAACTTTGGGTGCTGCAAAAAAGCTTCTTGATGATATGATGATCAACTACTCTGAATGGCATACTGAAAGGACTCCTCAAGGTAAGAAGGTAAATTCTGTTGAAGAAACCTCTTCCTTGAGTGATAAGATTGATGTTATTATGTCTATGCTTGTTAATGGTAAATCTCATGTTGATCCTAATAATGTTCCTTTAGCTTCATTGGTTGCTCAAGAAGAGCATGTTGATGTGAACTTCATTAAAAATAATAATTTCAACAACAATGCTTATAGGAATAATTTTGGTAACAACAACTATAGGCCATATCCTTCTAATAGTGGTAGTGGTTATGGTAATTCTTATGGTAATTCTTACAACAATAGTAGGAGTGTACCCTCTGATCTTGAAGTCATGCTTAAAGAATTTATTAATACACAAACTGCTTTTAACAAATCTGTTGAGGAAAAGTTTGGTAAAATTGATGTTCTTGCTTCTAAGGTTGATAGTCTTTCTCTTGATGTTGATCTTTTGAAACTTAAAGTTATGCCTAATGAAGTTAAAGATACTAAGTCATTTGCTACAGCAAATGCTATCCAAGTTCGAATTAATGACAATATTAGAATGATGGCTAAATTGCATGCTAGGTGGTAAATAGAAGGAAAACTTGCTAAAGAGAATAATATAGCTATAGTTTGGACTGTTACCAACACTAGTAATGTTGATGCTTCACATGTTGCTAAACCTCCTACTATCAATGGTAAACTAATTGATGTTGGCAATGTTTCTACTTCTACTACAAAGCGTGCAAAATTGCGTGAAACTACTGAAACTGTTTGTGATAAAAGTGCTGAAATTTTTCAAAGTGTTGGGGACAATGGTCCCATTGCTTTAGATCATAATGGTTTTGATTTTGATAATTGTCATATTTCTGAAGTTATTAAGTTCTCGCAAAAACTTGCTAGAAGTCCTAATGCTAGTGCAATAAACTTGGCCTTTACAAAACATATTACAAATGCTCTCATTAAAGCTAGGGAAGAGGAATTAAAACTTGAAGCTTCTATCCCTAGGAAGTTGGAAGATGCTTGGGAGTCCATCATTAAAATGAAGGTCAATGATTTTGATTGTAATGCTTTATGTGATCTTGGTGCAAGTATTTCTGTTATGCCTAAGAAACTTTATGATATGCTTGACTTGCCACCTTTGGAATGTTGTTATTTGGATGTTAATCTTGCTGATAATTCTATAAAGAAACCTTTGGGGAGAATTGACAATATTCACATTACGGTTAACAATAACCTTGTCCCGTTGATTTTGTTGTTTTGGATATTGAATGCAATGCATCTTGTCCTATTGTTTTGGGAAGACCCTTTCTTCGAACCGTTGGTGCTATTATTGCTATGAAATAAGGAAATATTAAATATCAATTCCCTCTTAAGAAAGGTATGGAACACTTCCCTAGAAAGAGAATGAAGATGCCTTTTGATTCTATTAGTAGAACAAATTATTATGTTGATGCTTTTTCTCTTGATGTTACTTGATTTTCACTTTCTGCGCCTAGCTGAAAGGCGTTAAAGAAAAGCGCTTATGGGAGACAACCCATTATTTTATTTCTGCAATTTTTGTTTTATATTTGAGTCAAGGTGCTTGTTACTACTGTAGCAATACCTTTGTATCTTTATTTTCTTGAATTGTTGTGCCAAGTAAAGTCTTTGATAGAAAGTTGATACTAGATTTGGATTTCTGCGCAGAAACATATTTTTTAGCTGTCACGAATTTGAGCTTTTCTCTCTGTAAAAAATCTAAAAATTCTACAAAAATTCATGAGTAATCCTCAGATATGTACGCAACTTTCATTCAACTGGAGCTTTTCCATCTGAGAATGTTAAGTGCCTCGAAAATATTCGTCTTTACAGACTGTTCTGTTTTTGACAGATTCTGCCTTTTATTTCGCATTGCCTCTTTTACTGTGTTTGAGTGGATTTCTTTGCTCCATTAAATTTCAGTAGCCTTGGGTAATGTCCAGAAGTGTTGGGAATGATTGTGTCCTTGCTGAACATGTGAATTTTTGATTATGCACTAACCCTCTAATGAGATTGCTTTGAGTTTGGTGTGAAGGAAGTTTTCAAGGATCAAGAGAGGAGGATGATATAATATGATCAAGAAGAGTGAAAAGTCTAAGCTTGGGGATACCCCCGTGGTTCATCCCTGCATATTTCAAGAAGACTCAAGCGTCTAAGCTTGGGGATGCCCAAGGCATCCCCTTCTTCATCAAACTTTTCAGGTCACCTCTAGTGAAACTATATTTTAATTCCGTCACATCTTATGTGCTTTACTTGGAGCGTTCGTGTGCTTTTATTCTCGTTTGTTATTTTAAGTTTTCTTAATAAATCGGATCCTAACATGCTTGTGTGGGAGAGAGACACGCTCCGCTTTTTCATTTGAACACTTGTGTTCTTCGTTTTATTTTTCATGTTCATGGCGAAAGCTGAAAGCCGCAGCGCTTATTGTTATTTGGTTGGAAACAGAAAATGCTTCATGTGGTAATTGGTATATTGTCTTGAATAATTTGATACTTGGCAATTGTTTTGAGCTCTCAAGTAGATCATGTTTAAGCTCTTGCATCATGTAGTGTAAACCTATTAGTGGAGAACTACCGTAGAGCTTGTTGAAATTTGGTTTGCATGATTGGTCTCTCTAAGGTCTAGATATTTTCTGGTAAAAGTGTTTGAGCAACAAGAAAGACAGTGTAGAGTCTTATAATGCTTGCAATATGTTCTTATGTAAGTTTTGCTGTACCGGTTTATACTTGTGTTTGCTTCAAACAACCTTGCTAGCCAAAGCCTTGTACTAAGAGGGAATGCTTCTCGTGCATCCAAAACCTTGAGCCAAAACCTATGCCATTTGTGTCCACCATAACTACCTACTATGTGGTATTTTTCTGCCATTCCAAGTAAATACTTCATGTGCTACCTTTAAACAATTCAAAACTTTATTACTCCTTATTTGTGTCATTGTTTTATAGCTCATTAGGAAGTATGTGGTGTTTTATCTATCAATCTTGTTGGGCAGACTTTCACCAATGGACTAGTGGCATATACATCCGCTTATCCAATAATTTTGCAAAAAGAGCTGGCAACGGGGTGCCCAGCCCCAATTAATTAACTTTCATTAATAATTCTCTTCACATGTTTTGCCCTGATTTATCAGTAAGCAACTTAATTTTGCAATAGACACTCCTACATGGTATGTGAAATGTTGGAAGGCACCCGAGGATTCGGTTAGCCATGGCTTGTGAAAGCAAAAGGTTGGGAGGAGTGTCATCTATAAATAAAACTAAAATACATGTGTAAACAAAAGAGAAGAGGGATGATCTACCTTGCTGGTAGAGATAACGTCCTTCATGGGAGCCGCTCTTTGAAAGTCTGTTTGACAAGGGGGTTAGAGTGCCCACTACCATTCGTTGACAACAACAAATACCTCTCAAAAATTTATTTTTATGCTCTCTATATGATTTCAAAACTTAAAAAGCTCTAGCACATGATTTAATCCCTGCTTACCTCTGCGAAGGGCCTTTCTTTTACTTTATGTTGAGTCAGTTTACCTACTTCTTTCTATCTTAGAAGCAAACACTTGTGTCAACTGTGTGCATTGATTCTTACATGCTTGCTTATTGCACTTATTATATTACTTTGTGTTGACAATTATCCATGAGATATGCATGTTGAAAGTTGAAAGCAATTTCTGAAACTTAGGGTGTGTTCGGTTTCCAGACCGGGTGGAATGGAATCCATTCCATTCCATTCCATCACATTCCATCCATCCCATTTTTCTGTTCGGTTCAAAAAGAGAAGACTGAAATGGAACCCAATGTAATTAATCTAAATATGCAATTAATTAGGGATTCACAATTAATTAGCCTGAATTCTGCTCCGTCCGCCGGCCCCGACCCGTCCCTGACCCCGCCTCCGCCTGCCTCCGCCCGCCGTCTGCCGCGAGTTCCGGTGGGGAGGAGCCGCTACCACGCTCTCCCATCCGGCGGCGACACCCTCCTGTGGCGGCCAACCGCGCCCTCCGGCGCTCTCCCGTGGCACGCTACCTCCCGTGCTCGGCGGCGGCGCCCTCCCGTGGCGCGCCGTCCTCCTCCGGCATGTGTGCAGCACGCCGACCGACGGCGACAGACGAGGCGCCGCACCCCGTCCTCTTCCCCATCCGGGCGAGGCGCGCCATCGAGCCCTACATGCCCTCGCCGTCCGCGCTGCCGCGCATGGCCGTCGTCCTGCCGCCACGCCGCTAGCCTCTGCCGTCCGCGCCGCTGCGCATGGCCGCCGTCCTGCCGCCGCGCCGCCAGCCCCTGCCGTCCGCGCCGCCGCGCATGGCCGCTGTCCTGCCGCCGCGCCGCCAGCCCCCGCCGCCCTTGGAGGAGTGCGGCCGTCCTGGCCGCCGCCCTGGCCGCCGTCCTGGCCGCTACTCCGTCCGCCGGCGGCCACGCCTTGGCTCCGGCCGGCCCTCCATCGCCTGGCTTCAGCGCGGGAGAGAGTGGTTAATCGCGTGAGAGAGATTAGCACGAGCCGTTCCACCTCGTTCCACCTCGTTCGGCCGATTTGGCCGGACGGGTGCGTTCCGCATCTACACAGAATATTCCGTTCCGAGGAATCACTTCATTCCATCCTTTTGTCTAACCGAACACGAGAATGGGTTCTAGGTGTGGAACCGTTCCATTCCATTCCAGCTCGTTCCGAAACCGAACAGACCCTTAAATCATCCTTTGTGTTGCTTCAAAACCTTGTATTAAGAATCTATTGCTTTATGAGTTAACTCTATGCAAGACTTTTTTATGCTTGTCTTGAAAGTACTATTCATGAAAAGTTTTTGCTATATGATTCAGTTGTTTAGTCATTATCTTTTTGTTAGCAAACTATGGGCCATTGCTTTGAGTCACTTCATTCATCTCATATGCTTTACAATAGTATTGATCAAGATTATGTTGGTAGCATGTCACTTCAGAAATTATTCTTTTTATCGTTTACCTACTCGAGGGCGAGTAGGAACTAAGCCTGGGGATGCTTGATACGTCTCCAACGTATCTATAATTTCTTATGTTCCATGCTAGTTTTATGACAATACCCACATGTTTTATTCACACTTTATAATGTTTTTATGCATTTTCTGGAACCAACCTATTAACAAGATGCCACAGTGCCAGTTCCTGTTTTCTACTGTTTTTGATTTCAGAAGAGTTGTTTTACAAATATTCTCGGAATTGGATGAAACAAAAGCCCATGGCCCTATTTTCCACGGAGTGTTCCAGAAGACCGAAGAGGAGTCGAGGAAGGCCAGCAGGGGGCCCTCCCCATATGGTGGCGCGGGGGCCCCACTGCCGCGCCAAGACGTGGGGAGGGAGCCCCCTGGCTCCCCCGACGCTGCCCCTTCGCCTATTTATTCCTTCGTCCCCGAAAACCCTAGTACCGAGAGCCAAAATACCAGAACAGTTCCAGAGACGCCGCCGCCATCAACCCTAACTCGGGGGGTTCAGAAGATCTCCTCCGACACCCTGCCGGAGAGGGGAATCATCACCAGAGGGCTCGACATCACCATGCCTGCCTCCGGACTGAGATGCGTGAGTAGTTCATCCTTGGACTACGGGTCCATAGCAGTAGCTAGATGGTTGTCTTCTCCTATTGTGCCATCATGTTTAGATCTTGTGAGCTGCCTATCATGATCAAGATCTTCTATTTGTAATGCTACATGTTGTGTTTGTTGGGATCCGATGAATATGGAATACTATGTCAAGTTGATTATTGATCTACCATATATGTGTTGTTTATGATCTTGCATGCTCTCCGTTGCTAGTAGAGGCTCTGGCCAAGTTGATACTTGTAACTCCAAGAGGGAGTATTTATGCTAGATAGTGGGTTCATGTCTCCATTGAATCTGGGGAGTGACAACAACCCCTAAGGTTGTGGATGTGCTGTTGCCACTAGGGATAAAACATCAATGCTTTGTCTTAGGATATTTGTATTGTTTACATTACGCACAATACTTAATGCAATTGTCTGTTGCTTGCTGATGACCCACAAGTATAGGGGGTGTATCGTAGTACTTTCGATAAATAAGAGTGTCGAACCCAACGAGGAGCGGAAGGTGTTGACAAGCAGTTTTGATGAAGGATTCACGTTAAATGCTCACAGACAAGTATTCAGGGGGTTTTGATATTGCAGATAAATAAAGTACAAGTAAATAAAATGCGAGAGAAATAATTGCAGCGAGTGGCCCAATCCTTTTTAGCACAAAGGACAAGCCGGTTTGTTTACTTATAATGACCAAACATTCTTGAGGACACACGGGAATTTAGTCTAGTGCTTTCGCTTCATATAGCTGATTAATCTTCATTGTTTTGATAAGTGTTGTGTGGGTGAACCTATGCTAATGCACCGCCCTTCCTAGGACTAATACATACTTGTGATTATACCCCTTGCAAGAATCCGCAAATACAAGAAAGTAATTAAGATAAATCTAACCACAGCCTTAAACTCTGAGATCCTGCTATCCCTCCTGCATCGATATACCAACGGGGGTTTAGGTTTCTGTCACTCCGGCAACCCCGCAATTAGCAAACGAATACAAGATGTATTCCCTTAGGCCCATAAAGGTAAAGTATCATGTAGTCGACGTTCACATGACACCACTAGAAGAATAACACCACAACTTAAATATCATAACATTGAATATTACCCAACATAATTCACTACTAACATTTAGACTTCACCCATGTCCTCAAGAACTAAACGAACTACTCACGAGACATCATATGGAACATGATCAGAGGTGATATGATGATGAATAACAATCTGAACATAAACCTTGGTTCAATGGTTTCACTCAATAGCATCAATAACAAGTAGAAATCAATACCGGGAGAATTTCCCCTATCAAACAATCAAGATCCAACCCTAATTGTTATAGCGGTGACGAGGTGCAGCGGTGGAGATGATGGTGATGATGATGGAGATGATGGTGATGGTGATCCCAATGATGTCCAGCTCGATGACGGTGACGATGGCGTCGATTTCCCCCTCCGAGAGGGAATTTCCCCGGCGGATTTCAGCCTGCCGGAGAGCTCTTTTCTCTCTGGTGTTTTCCGCCCCGCAGAGGCGGCTGTGACTCTTCGCGACTATCCTCTGGAGCTTAGGTTTTCGGGACGAAGAAGTACGCGAAGGAGAGGAGGCCAGAGGGGGTCGTGGGCACCCTCCCCACAAGGCGGCGCGGCCAGGGCAGGGCCCGCGCCGGCCTATGAGGGGGGGCCCATGGCGGCCCTCCTCGGCTCCTCCTTTTGGCTACCTCCGTCTTCTGGAAAAATAGGATTTTCAGTATAATTCCCGTCAATTGCTGATCTTCCGAAATATTGCATTCTGATGGCGCTTTTTCCAGCAGAATCCTGACTCCGGTGCGCGATCCTCCAATAATCATGAAACATGCAAAATAGATGAAATAACATAAGTATCATCTCCAAATACGAAATATATCAATGAATAACAGTAAATTATGATATAAAATAGTGATGCAAAATGGACGTATCAACTCCCCCCAAGCTTACACTTCGCTTGTCCCCAAGCGAAACTGAACTCAGTAAACAAGACCACATGTTTATGGAGTGAAGAGTCGATAAATAAAATACGGACAAGAAGCATCATATTAATTTACACAAGACATTCTGGTAGACAACTTCCGCATATAATTCAACTTGAAACAAGTAGAAGGAAATCACAAGTAAAGGTGCATAGGAAATCATAATTGGTGATGGCAAACTTCGTTCTTGGTCAGAGAACATTTAACGGATTGTACTAATTTATCGAGCAGCGCTCTTATATTGAAGCTTATAGCAAAACTTGCATATTCAATCATAATAATCTCCTCATAATCATTGATAATCATCAAAGCGATATTCATTCAGATAAAACTTGTACTAAACAAGGAAGAAATAAAAGGCATGATTAAGTAGATCACAATATAGATGGTTGGATCACAACAACTCAATTGCTTGCTTAAGATGGAGGGAAATAGGTTTACTGACTCAACATGAAAATAAAAGATAGGCCCTTCGCAGAGGGAAGCATGGATTAAATCATGTG
Organism: Lolium perenne; assembly: GCF_019359855.2. NCBI lineage: Eukaryota > Viridiplantae > Streptophyta > Magnoliopsida > Poales > Poaceae > Lolium > Lolium perenne. The sequence goes on from NC_067245.2 coordinate 198,929,342, forward strand.
CTAGAGCTTTTCAAGTTTTGAAATCATATAGGGAGCATAAAAGTAAAGTTTTGAGAGGTGTTTGTTGTTGTCAACGAACGGTAGTGGGCACTCTAACCCCCTTGCCAAACATACTTCCAAAGAGCGGCTCCCATGAAGGACGTTATCTCTACCAGCAAGGTAGATCATCCCTCTTCTCTTTTGTTTACACATGTACTTTAGTTTATTTAAGGATGACACTCCTCCCAACCTTTGCTTTCTCAAGCCATGGCTAACCGAATCCTCGGGTGCATTCCAACATTTCACATACCATGGAGGAGTCTCTATTGCAAAATTAAGTTGCTTACTGATGAATCAGAGCAAAACATGTGAAGAGGATTATTAATGAGAGTTAATTAATTGGGGCTGGGAACCCCGTTGCCAGCTCTTTTTGCAAAATTATAGGATAAGTGGATGAAGCCACTAGTCCATTAGTGAAAGCTGCCCAACAAGATTGAAAGATAAACACCACATACTTCCTCATGAGCTATAAAACAGTGACACAAATAAGGGATGATAACTTTTGAATTGTTTAAAGGTAGCACATGAAGTATTTACTTGAAATGGCGCAAAATACCACATAATAGGTAGTTATGGTGGACACTGGTGGCATAGGTTTGGTCTAAGGGTTTGGATGCACGAGAAGCATTACCTCTCAGTGCAGGTCTTTGGCTAGCAAGGTTGATTAGCAAGCATAAGAGTTGAGGGAAACAAACAAATATACATGTGATAGAAACAATCGTGCATCTTTCTTGTAAGCACAAACAATTTTAACTTCAGAATACTAAGCTCATAGCTAACAAGAAAGAAAGATAATGAAACAACATATCTACATGTATTTGTTCTCTACTTAAACTCAAAGTGTTGTTGCTATTGACCAATGCTAAGTTTGCCAAAACCAAATAGATTTAATCAATGCTCCCAAAGTGATACCAATACTAACAACAAGATCAATCACATAATAGAGATTGCAAACTAAAATAAAATGTGCAATATGTAAATGATAAGACTTCTCATTAATATTCCATAACGATAACTCACACCAAGGGATACATAGATAACCAACTAAAGAGAGATACTTCCATACCGCCACACATCTTATATGATAACTTCCCTACTCATGATATGACACTACATGATAATAAAAAGGTAAAAGATAGTGATGATGTGATACCGCGGCACTCCCCCAAGCTTGGAACAAACCAAGGGGATGCCAATACCGATGATGAATTAGTCCTTTGGTGGTGATGGTGATGGTCCGTTCCGGCGATCCTTAAAGATCTCCTTCAGCTTCAGCTTCTCAGTCTGGAAGTTGTGCACTAAGACTCGAAGAGATTCATTGTTATCTGAAAGTGGCGGTGGCAGCCTTGTGATAGGAATTGAGTAATATTCCAGCATTCTGCGAAGTCGGTGGTTCTGCTCAAGAAGTATCTCCACTTCCCTTCTCAGCGCACGGTATTGATCACAAAACTCATCGGTAACCCGTAGTGCTTCCTCCACACAAGGGAAAGAGTTGAGGCTAAGAGCAGGCGGTAGAGGTCCCTGCAGGTTATGAGAAAAAGAACGTCCAGTGTTAACGGATCCCACCAAGATTGGCTTACTCTCCACAGTTTGCCGCTTCCTTTTTATCGATGACATCTCCTTCACTTCCTCCTTGAATTCTTCCTTCAAAGGCTCCTTGTCCTTGTTGTTGGAGACCATGGTGCTTCTAGATCAAAAACAGATTCTGGCAGAAAGCAGCTCGAAACAAAACACGACGAGAAAACGATATACGGACCTCCAGGGGTCCGGGAGATTATATAGCAGAAATTTTCACGACAGAAGGAAAGTACCAGGTCGAACAAGAGTCGGAGAGGGACACCGAGGCGATGTCCTCATAGGGCGGCGCGGCCAGGCTGGGGCCCGCGCTGGCCTATGGGGGCACGCCCTCGTGCGTCTCCTCCACTCCGTTTCGATCTCGTAATTTTTCATATTTTCCGAAAATAGCACAAACATAGTTCGGAAAGTTAAACGCGGACTTTTTATTACCAGTACTGTTACCTATTCAAAGTCGAACTCTGCAGAACTGTCAATTTGTCTTTTGATGAAAACTTCCGGAGTCACCACTTGGATAACATCAACATCTTCATTATAAGAATCTCCAGAGATATAATGCTTGAGCCTTTGTCCATTCACTACTTGTGTGGCACCACCTTGCAGAGAACTAATTTTAATTGCCCCTGAACGATACACCTCCACAATGACATATGGTCCTTCCTATTTTGAGAGCAATTTACCTGCAAAAAATCTGAGACGAGACCGATACAATAGGACTTTATCTCCAACATTAAATTATCTTTTGATAATTCTTCTATCATGCCATTTCTTAACTTTCTCTTTAAAGAGTTTAGCATTTTCATATGCTTCACTTCTCCATTCATCTAAAGAACTCAATTGTAGCAATCTCTTCTTACCGGCAAGTTTAGGATCTTTATTTAGTTCTCTTACAGCCCAATAAGCTTTGTGCTCTAGTTCTAAAGGTAAATGACAAGCTTTCCCATAAACCATTTTATACGGTGACATACCCATAGGATTTTTATAAGCAGTTCTATAAGCCCATAGTGCTTCCTTCAATTTAATAGCCCAGTTCTTTCTAGATTTATTAACAGTCTTTCCCAAGATAGAATTAATCTCTCTATTTGATAATTCTACTTGCCCACTAGTTTGAGGATGATAAGCGGAAGCAATCCTATGATTAATACCATATTTAGCAAGAGTTTTTCTAAAACCACCATGAATAAAATGAGAACCTCCATCAGTCATAATATATCTAGGTACTCCAAATCTAGGAAAAATAATATCTAAAAGCATTTTCAAAGAAGTCTCACCATCAACACTTTTTGTGGGTATAGCTTCCACCCATTTAGTAACATAATCAACAGCGACAAGAATATGAGTGTTACCTTCTGAAGAAGGGAAAGGACCCATGAAGTCAAATCCCCAACAATCGAATGGTTCAATAACAAGAGTATAATTCATAGGCATTTCATTGCGTCTGGAGATATTACCAACCCTTTGACATTCATCACAAGATAAAATAAACTTCCTTGCATCTTTGAAGAGAGTTGGCCAATAAAAACCTGATTGTAGAACCTTTTGCGCGGTTCTATCTCCGGCGTGATGTCCTCCATAAGCACTACCATGACACTTACTCAATATCTCTTGTTGTTCATATTCGGGAACACATCTTCGCATAATACCATCCACTCCTTCTTTATATAAGTGTGGGTCATCCCAAAAATAATGCCTCAAGTCATAAAAGAATTTCCTCCTTTGCTGAACTGAAAAGGTTGGAGGCAAGTACTTGGATACAATGAAGTTAGCATAGTCAGCATACCAAGGACTATCTCGCGAGTTCACCTTTATTACAGCCAATTGTTCATTTGGAAAACTATCATTAACAGGAACATGATCAGAAGCAATGTTTTCCAATCTAGATAAATTATCAGCAACAGGATTATCAACACATTTCCTATCTATAATATGTAAATCAAATTCTTGCAAAAGAAGCACCCATCTAATAAGCCTTGGCTTAGCATCTTTCTTCGTCATAAGGTATCTAATTGCAGCATGATCAGTATGAATTGTAACTTTTGAATCAACGATATAAGATCTAAACTTGTCACAAGCAAAGACTACAGCTAATAATTCTTTTTCAGTTGTAGCATAATTTCTTTGAGCAGCATCAAGAGTTTTGCTAGCATAATGAATAACATTTAATTTTTTATCTACTCGCTATCCAAGAACAAATACCTACAAGAAAATCACTAGCATCACACATAATTTCAAAAGGTAAATTCCAATCAGGAGGTTCAACTATAGGAGCAGTTGTTAAGGCTTTCTTTAGAGTTTCAAAAGCTTCCTTACAATCATCATCAAAAACAAAAGGTACATCTTTTTGAAGAAGATTAGTAAGAGGCTTTGAAATCTTGGAGAAATCTTTAATAAATCTCCTATAAAACCCAGCATGACCAAGAATGCTACGAATACCTTTAACATCCCTCGGATAGGGCATCTTCTCAATTGCTTCAACTTTAGCTCTATCAACTTCAATACCTCTCTCGGAAATTTTATGTCCCAATACAATTCCTTCATTAACCATAAAGTGGCATTTCTCCCAATTAAGAACAAGGTTAGTTTCTTCACATCTCTGCAAAACTTTATCAAGGTTCCGCAAGCAATTATCAAAAGAATTCCCATAGACAGAAAAATCATCCATGAATACCTCTACAATATTCTCACAAAAGCCATGAAAAATAGCAGACATGCATCTTTGAAAAGTAGCAGGAGCATTACATAAACCAAAAGGCATACTTCTATAAGCATATGTTCCATAGGGACAAGTGAAAGTGGTTTTCTCTTGATCTTTAGTTTTAACAGCAATTTGTGAAAACCCAGAATAACCATCAAGAAAGCAAAAATGAGTATTTTTAGACAACCTCTCTAACATTTGATCAATAAAGGGTAAAGGGCAATGATCTTTCTTGGTAACCTTATTAACTTTTCGATAATCAATGCACATTCTATACCCTACAACTACTCTTTGAGGGATGAGCTCATCATTATCATTAGGCACAACTGTCATTCCTCCTTTCTTAGGAACACAATGCACAGGACTAACCCATCTACTATCAGCAATAGGATATATAATACCAGCTTCAAGAAGTTTTAATACCTCATTCCTTACCACATCCTTCATCTTCGGAATTAGACGACGCTTATGTTCAACAACAGGCTTTGCATCATCTTCCATATTGATAGCATGTTGGCAAATAGAGGGAGAAATCCCCTTCAAATCATCAAGAGTATAGCCAATAGCTCCTCGGTGTTTCTTCAATATTTCCAATAACCTTTCTTCTTCAAATTCTGAAAGCTTAGAACTAATAATAACAGGATATATTTTATTATCATCAATATGAGCATACTTAAGATTATCAGGAAGTGGCTTCAATTCGAAAACAAGATCTTCCTTTGGTGGTGATGTTGTACCTAAATCTTCAACCGGCAAGTCATGTTTAAGAATAGGTTGACGAAGGAAAATTTCGTCAAGCTCATTCCTTTCTTCCCTAAAGACTTCACTCTCACTATCCTCCAAATGTTGCTGCAAAGGATTATTAGGAGCAAGAGCAATAGACGCACATTGTTCAACTCTAAAATCATTATTAGGAAATTCAGCTTTATAAGGAGTTTTGGCAAATTTAGAGAAATTAAACTCATAAGATTCACCAGCAAATTTAGTCACAATTTTTTCCTTCTTGCAATCTATAACAGCTCGACAAGTATTTAGAAAAGGTCTACCAAAAATAATAGGACAAGACTTACTAGCAGCAGAACCAAGTACCAAAAAGTCAGCAGGATATTTAATCTTACCACATAGAACTTCCACATCTCGAATAATACCAATAGGAGAGATAGTTTCTCTATTAGCTAGCCGAATAACCACATCAATATCTTCAAGTTCACAAGAACCAATTTCATGCATAATCTCCGTATAAAGCTCATAAGGAATGGCACTAATACTTGCACCAATGTCGCATAAACCATAATAACAATGATCACCAATTCTAACAGAGAGCATAGGAACACTAGCTTTCCTAGACTTATTAGGATGCGAAACAATATTAGAAGCATCTTCACAGAAAATAATATGACCATCTTCTACATTTTCAGTCACAAGATCTTTAACTATTGCAAGAGCAGGTTCAACCTTTATTTGTTCTTCAGGTTCTATAGGTTTCTTTGCACTTTTATTAACCGCACTAGTTATAACAGAATACTCCTTCATTTTAGCAGGAAAAGGAGTTTTTTCAATATATGCTTCAGGAAGAATATGATCAACAGTTTCGATTATAGCACATTTATTTATAGATGAATCAGTTTTATCTTTGTATGGTTCATGATACTTATCAAAATTCTTCCTAGGCAATTCAAAGTGAGAGGCAAAAGCTTTATAAAAGTTTGCAACGACTTGAGAATCAAGACCATAAGTAGCACTCATATTACGAAATTTATCAATCTCCATAAAAACTTCAATGCATTTACAATCATAGTTTATACCTGACTCTCTATCTTTGTCGTTCTCCCATCCTTCAGTATTCTCCTGGATCCGATCAAGAAGGTCCCTTTTAAACTCTTCTTCGTTGCGTGTAAATGATCCAGAACAAGAAGTATCCAGCAAAGTCTTATCTTGAAAAGACAATCTTGCATAGAAATTATCAATAATAATATTACCAGGAAGCTCATGAATGGGGCATTTGAGCATTAAAGACTTCAATCTCCCCCATGCTTGGGCAATACTCTCTCCATCATGAGGCCAGAAATTATATATGCGGTTCCGATCTTTGTGAATTTCACTTGGAGGATAGAATTTAGAATAAAATAGAGGCACAATATCCTTCCAATCAAGAGAATCACCATTCTTCAGCAATTTATACCAATGCGCCGCTTTACCAGACAGCGATATAGAGAATAGTTTCTTTCTAACTTCATCCATAGCAATACCTGCACATTTGAATAACCCGCATAATTCATGTAAAAACAGTAAATGATCACCAGGATGGACAGTTCCATCCCCCTCATAGCGGTTATCCACAACACATTCAATAATTTTCATAGGTATTTTATATGGAACCTCTTTCTCACCTGGCGCCTCATCCACTATCTTTGCAGTAGTAGTAGATTTTCCAAATAAGAATTCAAGAGAAGATCTCTCCATAATGAATTATAGCAAGAAAGTGTAAATAAAATCAGCACGTCTGATAAAGGTTTTCCTTACCAATTCCACTTACCAATAGCGCTTCACTCCCCGACAACGGCGCCAGAAAATAGTCTTGATGACCCACAAGTATAGGGGGTGTATCGTAGTACTTTCGATAAATAAGAGCGTTGAACCCAACGAGGAGCAGAAGGTGTTGACAAGCAGTTTCGATGAAGGATTCACTGTAAATGCTCACAGACAAGTATTCAGGGGGTTTTGATATTGTAGATAAATAAAGTACAAGTAAATAAAATGCGAGAGAAATAATTGCAGTGAGTGGCCCAATCCTTTTTAGCACAAAGGACAAGCCGGTTTGTTTACTTATAATGACCAAACGTTCTTGAGGACACACGGGAATTTAGTCTAGTGCTTTCGCTTCATATAGCTGATTAATCTTCATTGTTTTGATAAGTGTTGTGTGGGTGAACCTATGCTAATGCACCGCCCTTCCTAGGACTAATACATACTTGTGATTATACCCCTTGCAAGCATCCGCAAATACAAGAAAGTAATTAAGATAAATCTAACCACAGCCTTAAACTCTGAGATCCTCCTATCCCTCCTGCATCGATATACCAACGGGGGTTTAGGTTTCTGTCACTCCGGCAACCCCGCAATTAGCAAACGAATACAAGATGTATTCCCCTAGGCCCATAAAGGTGAAGTATCATGTAGTCGACGTTCACATGACACCACTAGAAGAATAACACCACAACTTAAATATCATAACATTGAATATTACCCAACATAATTCACTACTAACATAAACCTTGGTTCAATGGTTTCACTCAATAGCATCAATAACAAGTAGAAATCAATACCGGGAGAGTTTCCCCTATCAAACAATCAAGATCCAACCCTAATTGTTACAGCGGTGACGAGGTGCAGCGGTGGAGATGATGGTGATGATGATGGAGATGATGGTGATGATGATCCCAATGATGTCCAGCTCAATGACGGTGACGATGGCGTCGATTTCCCCCTCCGGGAGGGAATTTCCCCGGCGGATTTCAGCCTGCCGGAGAGCTCTTTTCTCTCTGGTGTTTTCCGCCCCACAGAGGCGGCTGTGACTCTTCGCGACTATCCTATGGAGCTTAGGTTTTCGGGACGAAGAAGTACGCGAAGGAGAGGTGGCCAGAGGGGGTCGTGGGCCCCCTCCCCACAAGGCAGCGCGGCCAGGGCAGGGCCTGCACCGGCCTATGAGGGGGGCCCATGGCGGCCCTCCTCGGCTCCTCCTTTTGGCTACCTCCGTCTTCTGGAAAAATAGGATTTTCAGTATAATTCCCGTCAATTGCTGATCTTCCAAAATATTGCATTCTGACGGCGCTTTTTCCAGCAGAATCCTGACTCCGGTGCGCGATCCTCCAATAATCATGAAACATGCAAAATAGATGAAATAACATAAGTATCATCTCCAAATACGAAATATATCAATGAATAACAGTAAATTATGATATAAAATAGTGATGCAAAATGGACGTATCACTTGCAACTTAATACTGGAAGGGGTGCGGATGCTAACCCGAAGGTGGACTTTTTAGGTATAGATGCATGCTGGATGGAGGTCTATGTTCTTTGTCGTAATGCCCTAAGTAAATCTCATAGTAGTCATCATGATATGTATGTGCATTGTTATGCCCTCTCTATTTGTCAATTGCCCAACTGTAATTTGTTTACCCGACATGGTATTTATCTTATTGGAGAGACACCACTAGTGAACTGTGGACCCCGGTCCATTCTTTTACATCTGAAATACAACCTACTGCAATCATTGTTCTCTTTTGTTTTCTGCAAGCAAACATTATTTTCCACACCATACGTTTAATCCTTTGTTTTCAGCAAGCCGGTGAGATTGACAACCTCACTGTTAAGTTGGGGCGAAGTAGTTTGATTGTGTTGTGCAGGTTCCACGTTGGCACCGGAATCTCTGGTGTTGCGCCGCACTTCACTCCTTCACCAACAACCTTCACGTGATCTTCATCTCCTACCGGTTCGATAACCTTGGTTTCTTACTGAGGGAAAACTCGCTGCTGTACTCATCATACCTTCCTCTTGGGGTTCCCAACGGACGTGTGCTTTACCGTCACAAGCAGCGGCGGGGGTGGATTGTTGTTGTTGTTGTTGTTCAGCTGGGTTATGGTTTGTGTCACTGCTTGCATCAGCTGAGCTTGCACATCCATCATTTGCTGAACATAGGCTGGCACCTCGGGCTCACGGCGGGGCGGCATTCTGTTTGGTTGGGTATAGGTAAGAGTAGAGTTTAGAAATAGAATCTAAGGGAATAAAGTTCCTACCCTCACACAACACATGCACAAAACAACCTTAAACACACAGGCATTCACATAACAAACATTTTTTTTGAAATACGCGAATCGCAAAACGTCTCGAAAATGGAAAATAAAACACACTAGCTTGCCTACCTCAGGTGGTCGGCAAACTCAACTCAGAAGCTAGGGAAACGGAAATGGTGGTCAATCTATTTGTCTTGAGTGCTTCAAGTTTCTCTCCTACTGTCTTGAGGTCTTCAATGATTGAACGTCTAAAAGATGAAGTTTTCTTTTGAAGATGAAATAGGTGAGAATACAAGAAAACCAATTTGCAAGCATTTCTTTTTCAATAGAAAATGGATTAGATAGATAAGATGGAATTTCATCCTAAGGTCTTCCTATTTCTAATCCAAACCTAGGGCCACGAACCTATGGGCAACACAGTGCTCTGATACCATCTGTAGTGACCTCACCTGAAAAAGTGAGAGTCTCTGTGCAACCGTGCTAGTCCCTGGATCGAACTACTAGCACACACAATTTAAGATGAAACACCAAGTAGCAAAGGTCTTCATTACAAACTAAGATCCAGCGGAAATAAAATAGTTCGATACAAGTTGCATAGCTCTCAGACTAGCACAAATTCAGAGTTTAAAGCAACAAGGAAAACATAAAGCATGGAGCCATCTTCCTTCATGAAGCCACATGCAGACATGTTGGACAAAGACTCGTGAACCTAAACAAACATCTTCAACTAGAGAAGTAACCTGCAACATATAACGTTACAGCCCGAAGGTCAATACATTTGGAATTGTATTGGCAAGATGACACTATGGTGGACACAAGTGGCAACCTAACACATACGTGATCATTTGGCTGGTAGAGCTCAGGCATATTTGCATAAAACAATTTTTATCCTATCATTTGAGAAATCATTTTCTTTCATACTAATTAAGCGGTACCATTGATAGACATCAATGAACCTAGACACCACCGATAGACATCAGTGAGCCTTCCTATCATATGACCAGCTTGGTTTGGGCGACCTACCCCTGGAGACTCAGACCATAGACATGGCACGGGACCTGCTAGCCGATAGTCACTTGCACCAATTGACATATTCCCTGTTCACCCATCAAGTTTTGTTTAAGAAATTGGAATGAGGAGATCTTCGAACAGGATCCTTGTCAGTTCGCTCAAATTGTCCGTAACCGGGGACACGACTAAGTACTTAGTTTTAACACTCTGCAGAGGTTGTACAAATTTACCCACATGACCTAGTCTGCTCTTCTTCCATGATGCACATTTTGCTCAAATGGACAGATGTTGACTAGGACAAGACTTTTCTGAAGTAATCCCCCAGACCATTCTCTACGGACCCGTACCAACCTACAATCCCCTACATCATCTGTCACGTAGGATCCGGGTTCTTACAACATACTCCATCAAGCCAGAGCCCATATTAGCATGTGGCTGTACGATAGCTAATGAGCAAGGTTGTCTACAATCTCTTTGTTCCTGGGTGGCCGTCCACAAGTGCGATACACCTGGCGGTTCAGAGGTTCGACGACATGACCCCAGGGAACCACTCAACATAACCCGAGCAATACCAATTCCACCCAGGAAATTCATTAAACTTAGTTGTTTTTCCATAACTCACTATCAAAATCATTTTATAGCATAGCTGAGCAAGAATTAAATTTAATGGCGACAAAGAATTCAAGTAGGGGTAGCTAGACTAGTGGGATTGCATAGCAAAGCATATACCCTAGACATGTCTACTATAAAAATCTCTACTGTGCATAGATAAAAACTGGGACATTTGTGTGTGTCACTTGCCTGGATAAGGTTGAGAGTTGGTACAATCTTCATAAGCACAACTGTTGCAGTCGGCACAATCACAATCTACAAAGAGATAACATTGCACCATAAGCATGGTGCCATACATTGACATGCACAAACAGAAAAAATGGGATGCATATGAGATTTACACAAGTGCACTTCATTTATTATTCTCTGGTTGTCACTATATGCATGATGCCATGGTCAAGTTTTACGGTTGGTTGAATTACTGCGAACCGTCTATCTCGCACTAGCGAAGAGCAACTACCATTAATTGTAAAAGGTGTTTTGGCACAGTAGACAAATGATGGTTTTGGTGCTACTGGTCAGAGGGTTCCATTTGCAAGCATATGCAAATAGAATCACTCGAAAGGGTATGTAGATCTCATTTTACGGGTAAGGTACTCCGATTAGGCATTTAAATTTGAATGAAACTCAAACTACTGTAAGTCCGCATTTTACTGTTCCAAAATGTTTCTTATATTTTTAGGATTCCAACGGTATATGATTTGTAATTTTTGGACCAACAGAACTCTGGTTATGATTTTTACGGAGCGCGGACTATCGAAACCGAGTTTAAACGTAAACTAGGGTGTGTCCCTGACACTTGGCGCAATCCTATTGGTCGATACCTCTTCGCGCGGATCAGCTATTTGCACCATTGGATCTAACTAACATCTATGGCTGAGATCTGTCTACAGGAAAGAAAATAAAATACAAAAGAAAAAGGGCAGGGGCACACGTGGCGGCGACGTGGCGGTGATGGTGGTTGGCCGGCGGCGCTCGGGTCGTTCTCGCCGGCGGCGCTCGGACGGTTTCCGGCGGCGGCGAGGCAGTGGACGATGTGCGGCTCGTCGAGGTGCGTCGAGTGGAGGCACCGGCGCGGCCTATCTCGGCCCGTGGCGGCGGCGAGCGGCGGATGGAGGCAGCGGCGGAGCGGTGACTCCGGCGAGCTATTGCGGCAGCCTGGGGGCGTGATTAAAAGGGAGAGCAGGGGGAATTGAGAGAGGGGCGCGGGGGCTAAGAGCATCTCCAGTCGCGTCCCCCAAAGCGTCCCCCAAACCGCGCCGGATCAAGCGTTTGGGGGACGTGTTTTGTTCGTGCCGCGTTTGGGGGACGTCACTCCCCAGCCGCGTCCCCCAAACGCCTCCCCCAAATGAATATTGGTGCACGAAAATAAAGGTTTTCATTCAATTTTGATTATATATTACAAAGTTTGAATGAAAACGGCTAGATTTCATCTAAACCTAGACTACTGACCGCCCGGCGGTGCGTTCGATGGCCCCGCCCCGTCGTCGCCTCCCCTACGCCGCAGCTCCTCCTACGCGCGCCTCCTCTCCTTGTGTTCGGCGGTGGCCAGACGGCTCCGCTCCCGCCGCGCGTCCTCCTCCTCCGCCCTCCCCTGCTGCGCCGCCTGGAGGGAGAGCTCGACGGCGCGACGAATCTGCGCCTCTTCTTGGGCACGGGCGTCATCCTGGAGCTTCTTCTCCGACTCAAAGGACTCGACGAGCACGCGTTGCTGATCGGCCGTCTCGTCCGGGTGCGGCCCGTCATCGTCGGACCACTCAAACTCGTCATCGTCGTCGTCCTCCACCTCGGTCTCCTCCGCCTTGGCCTCCTCCTCCTCCATTGGCGCCTCCTCCTCCACATCTGTTGGCGCGTCCATCATCGCCGCCGCCAACACGTCGGCCTCCACCGCCAACTGGTCCACCCGCCTCCCCCATAACGCCGTCAGCGCTGCCTCCCGCTGATGACGCTCCTCCGCCGCCAGCTGCTGCTGGCGCTCGATCGACTCCTGCCGCCGGCGCTCGATCGCCTCCCGCCGTTCACGGTACAGCGCATCCCGCTCAACGCGCTGGCGCCGGCGCTCGTCAGCCCACCGCTGCTCCATAATCTCCTCCCGGTACTGGCGCCATCGCGCCTCTTCTCCCGTCGAGGCGTCGAACGCCGCAACGGTGTCGCACTGCTGCTCGTGCCACGCTGCTACCGCCGCGGCCTCGTCAGCTACGGGGACAGGGGCGTAGAACGCCGCTAGATCCGCCGCGTGCTCCGCCTCATGCCGCTGGCGGGCCTGCTACTCAAGTACCTCCCGCCGCTGCTGACGAGAGCCAGGCCAAAGCGGCGTCCCTCGCCGCTGATACGTTGATGACCCACAAGTATAGGGGATCGCAACAGTCTTCGAGGGAAGTAAAACCCAATTTATTGATTCGACACAAGGGGAGACAAAGAACACTTGAAAGCCTTAACAGCGGAGTTGTCAATTCAGCTGCACCTGGAAACAGACTTGCTCGCAAGAGTTTATCAGTAGTAACAGTTTTATAGCAGTAGCGGTAGTGAAATAACAGACGAGTAACAAAGACAGCAGTAGTGATTTTAGTAAACAGCAGGATTAAAATACTGTAGGCACGGGGACGGATGAACGGGCGTTGCATGGATGAGAGAAACTCATGTAACAATCATAGCAGGGCATTTGCAGATAATAATAAAACGGTGTCCAAGTACAAAGCAATCAATAGGCATGTGTTCCATATATAGTCGTACGTGCTCGCAATGAGAAGCTTGCACAACATCTTTTGTCCTACCAGCCGGTGGCAGCCGGGCCTCAAGGGAAACTACTGGATATTAAGGTACTCCTTTTAATAGAGTACCGGAGCAAAGCATTAACACTCCGTGAACACATGTGATCCTCACATCGCTACCATTCCCTCCGGTTGTCCCGATTTCTGTCACTTCGGGGCCATCGGTTCCGGACAGCGACATGTGTATACAACTTGCAGGTAAGATCAATAAACAATGCATATCATGATGAAACAATAACATGTTCAGATCTGAGATCATGGCACTCGGGCCCTAGTGACAAGCATTAAGCATAACAAGTTGCAACAATATCATCAAAGTACCAATTACGGATACTAGGCACTATGCCCTAACAATATTATGCTATTACATGACCAATCTCATCAAATCCCTACCATCCCCTTCGGCCTACAGCGGGGGAATTACTCACACATGGATGGGGGAAACATGGCTGGTTGATGTAGAGGCGTTGGCGGTGATGATGGCGATGATCTCCTCCAATTCCCCGTCCCGGCGGAGTGCCGTAACGGAGACTTCGGCTCCGCGATGGAGTTTCGCGATGTGGCGGTGTTCGGAGGGTTTACGGCGACTTCGACTTCTCCCCGTGCGTTTTTAGGTCGAGGCCAATAAGTAGTCCGAAGGAGGGCGTCGGAGGCCGGCCGAGGGGGCCACACCACATGGCCGCGCGGGCCCCCCCTGGGCCGCGCCGCCCTATGGTGTGGGGCCCTCGGGCCTCCACCTGACTTGTCCTTCTGGCTCCGTCAGTTTTTTGGGAAAATAGGGCCTTCTGCATAAATTCCGAGGATTTTCCCGAAAGTTGGATTTCTGCACAAAAACGAGACACCAGAACAGTTCTGCTGAAAACAGCGTTAGTCCGTGTTAGTTGCATCCAAAATACACAAATTAGAGGCAAAACAATAGCAAAAGTGTTCGGGAAAGTAGATACGTTTTGGACGTATCAACTCCCCCCAAGCTTAGCTTATTGCTTGTCCTCAAGCAATTCAGTTAACAACTGAGCGATAAAAGAACTTTCACGAACACATTTGCTCATATGATGTATATATTCTCATGCTATGGCTAATACTTAAGAAGTTCATAATGAGATACATGCAAATAAGATCATCTAACAGCTATGTCAATCATGGAGAGGTACCAACAATTAATAATAAGCATCATGAATCATGTATATAAGCAGGATCGCAATGTTCATAAGAGAGTATGATAAAGTGGTATCTCACTTGCCTGTATTTGATTGGCAAAACATAAATGCCCAGGCACCTCTGGAGTTCATAGAAAGACTAGAAGTAGTGATTGTCAAAGATAAAAGCATCAAAGTTATACCACAATCAATCATATTTTGAGACAAGCATATTATACTGAGAATGACAGTTGTGCTCTCAAGATAGTGCTCAAAGAAATAATGGAGACACAACATAGAAGTAAAAGATTGACCCTTCGCAGAGGGAAGCAGGGATTAACATGCGCTAGAGCTTTTCATTTTTTATAAAGACAGGAGTAAAATTATTTTGAGAGGTGTTTGTTGTTGTCAACGAATGGTAATGGGTACACTAACTACCTCGCCAACTGGACTCTCAAGAGCGGCTCCCATGAATTATTTGCATGTTTATGTGGCACTCCTTCCAACCTTTCTTACACAAACCATGGCTAACCGAATCCTCGGGTGCCTGCCAACAATCTCATACCATGAAGGAGTGCCTTTTTATTTTAGTTTTATTATGATGATGACACTCCCCCCAACCTTTGCTTACACAAGCCATGGCTAACCGAATCCTTCGGGTGCCGTCCATCAATCACAAACCATGGAGGAGTGTCTATTTAAGTTAATTAATTTGGGACTGGGAATCCCATTGCCAGCTCTTTTTGCAAAATTATTGGATAAGCGGATGTGCCACTAGTCCATATGAGAGTCCGTCAAAAGTAAATGACAAGGTTGAAAGCTAAACACCACATACTTCCTCATGAGCTATGAAACATAAACACAAATTGAGAAGCATTTCGAAGGTTTTTAAAGGCAGCGCATGAGAATTTACTTGGAATGGTTTGAAATGCCATGCATAGGTATTTATGGTGGACACTTTGGAACAACTTGGTTTTCATGTGTTTGGAAGCACGAGCAGCGTTCCCGCTCAGTACAAGTGAAGGCTAGCAATAGACTAGGGAGCGACAAATCAAGAGAGCAGAATCGTCATAATCATGCTTGCGGCAAAATAAATTAACGGAGGCATAAAAGTGATACAAGAACTCTGAAGCAATATAGATCATCGAGGCTTAATTGACTTTTTGTTCAGTCATATGCATGCGTGAGCATGTGCCAAGTCGATATAAATGAATTATTCAGAGGAGGATACCACAATGCCATACTTACTTATGAATAAAACAATGCAAGCAAACATCCATGACATGCTACTCATATTAATAAGTTGGAGCTAAACATGAGAGATCATAAACTACTAGACTTTCTCAAATAACATATACCTCACATGAACCAACTAAGCATGCTCACATGGATGAGTATATGTACAAAAATGAAAACAAATAGAGTTCATACCGGCCTCTCACCACAATCCAATTGTCGTAGATCGTCATTATTGCCTTTTCACTTGTGCAACTTGGATAATATGAAATGAAAACCACGCTCCAGCCACCGAAGACCATTGAACTCATAAAGAACTTTACAAAATCAAAGAAGAACAGCAAATATTTTTGGTGTTTTCGAATTTGAGAACAAGAACAAGAGGAAACAAACAAACAAAGCAAAATCTTTTTGGGTTTTCTTATAGCAAACTAGCAATAGCAAATAAAGCGAAACAAATGCAAGAAACCAAAGCAAACAAATGGTGAAGAGAAACAACAGAAATATTTTTGGTCTTTTTATGTTTTGGGAAAGAAACAAAGCAAGAACAAGAAATAGCAAACTAAAAGAAACACAGAAAAGCGAGATGGCAGAAATCTGCCAAAACCCGACAGCAGTACAGAAATCGATTTTTACAAAAATCTACGTTGCTCAGCTCGAAAAGTGTTCAACTAATGAAAGTTAGATAACAACCTGGGGAACCTGCACAAAAATTGGCAGCTCAAAATAACGTCCTGGCTGTGCGCACGAATTTTTCTAGTAACAGTCCAGAATCTGTTTTCAGGCAGCACTTCCCCAAATATCATCTTCCTCTCATTAGAAAACCACTCAAACGAACAAAACAAATATGTACAAGTATCCAGCAATCATAATATGCAAAGAATGAGTGATGCCGGTATACCTCCCCCCAAGCTTAGGCTTTTGGCCTAAGTGGAGTTCAACCCCAACGAGGGTCGCTGTTCTTCGCCGGTGGATAATTCATGGCGTAGTCATAGTAAAGTTCCTGTGCAGAAGAAAAGCGTGGAGGCTCCACATGCCCAACATGTTGATGCGAGGAACTTGCTGCATCGGATGATGAGTCGAGGTGCTCCTCGACCTCCGTGTCGTCTCTTGCATGTTGGCCTCCTCCCTCTATGTGTGCATCCAGTGCACCTTCTGTGACCGACCAATCTCCCCTGGAATCAAGGTTAGACAAAACAGTAGCGAGCAATTTTACTAGTTTCTCAGTTTTCTTAGTTATTCTCCAGACTTTCTTATAAAATGTCATCTTGTAAAACAGGTTACCCAAGTTGGAGGAATCAGAAACAAATTCATGTTTAATCATAGAGGCTATGTCAAGTTTTTCTATGGAGAATGGAATATCAAGATGATGAGGTTCTACATTATGAAAAGCTAGTAAACGAGAGGCGATGAGACCTCCACAAATTCCACCTTTCTCACGGTTAGTAGCGAGTCTATAAGCTATCAATGCCCCCAAATTATAAGCCCTACTACTTTGCAGTGCCGCAGCTAGAAAAGCTAAATCCGGGATAGAAAGTTTACCACCAATCTTTCTAGCAAGAACGCATTTAGTAATGAAATAGGCAAAGTAGCGTATAGTCGGGAGCTGAATGCTAGTGATTTTACCACTATCCTCTGAGAAACTCCTTCCATAGCAAATCATCTTGAAGAGGCTTAAGAGTTCTTGCGGCGATCCCCTTATCTTCTCGCATGATCCCCATTGCGGTACTCTAATTGCTGCACAAAAATCACTGAATGGCAAGTTGACAGCTTTATTGTAAATTTTATACTGAACCGTGGGGTTAGATCGCGACCAATTGAACTTAAAGTCCTGCACAAAAGACATAGTTAATTTTGCATATTGTCTTGGCTCTCCTTCAACAAAATCACTCAGCCCTGCTCGAGAAATTAGACTCCGAACATCTTCCAATATTCCCGCGCTTCTCATGAAATCCGCGCACGGGTAGTAAGAGGGGTATACTCCCTCTTCACGATTCACTCTCATAACTTGTTGGACCTCCAATTCTTGTTGGTTAAGTTGATATCTACTCCATTCCATTTTCTGAAATTTTCAACAAACAATATAAAATTTGATTTGGTGACATATAATTGAGGGAAACTACCATAGGAACTTGCTAGAGTACTAATCATGTATCAAAACTAGTTTCTACCACTTAGAACAAGCATGCAAGCTCACTAAACATGTTACCTACAGCAGCAAAATATTCAAGATATACTCAACCAAACAAAATTCTACTTGGATAGGCGGAGGAGTCACATACCGAAGAGCTAATGTGCCAAATTTCAGACAGAAATCTGGGCTGAGCAAAGAGATCGAGAAATCTGGAGCTCCTGAACAAAAACGCGAGTGAGAGGAACCTGGTGCGAGTTTTTTCGGGAGAGAGAAGATACTGGGAGAAAGAGATGAGATGGTGGGGCAAGGAGGGGCCCACACCACAGGGTGGCGCGCCCCCCTCCTTGGCCGCGCCGGCCTGTGGTGTGGCACGCTGGGGTGCCCCACAGGTCATCCTCTGGTGCTCCCAGGCGCCTCGTCGAAAAATAGGACCAACGGTATAATTTTTGTGAATTTTTGAAAACTTTGAAAAATGCACATTTCTGGGTATTAAGTTTATTATTACTGGCCAGGAAAATTTTGGAATCTCCAATTAACTAAGGAACTTTGCAAATTAAAAGTGCTACAACAACTAGAGCAAGCGGAGGAAGAAAGAGATGTTGTTTACCTCCTCTATGCATATAAAAAGTATTCGTTAACAAGGTTGATCAAGTCTTGTCACCGAATAGTTTTTACATAACATAAGAAGAAATAAACCTCAAATCAATCATGTTACCTTGAATTGTATTGATATGGATCCAATCACGAGAGTTTGATATTCTTCTTTAGGCTCATATATAGGACAATCAATAGTTCCCACTTTGATAGTTCTCACATTAAAAATAGTATTGACTCCACATACTTTATCAATCCTCTTGGGAAAATAAATGGTATGCTCCCTATCATCAACATTGAAAGTAACCTTTCCTTTATTGCAATCAATAACAGCCCCTGCGGTGTTAAGAAAAGGTCTCCCAAGAATAATAGACATATTATCATCTTCAGGCATTTCCAACACAACAAAATCAGTTAATATCAAGCAGTTAGTAGTAACTTGAACAGGAACATCCTCACATATACCAACAGGAATAGCAGTAGATTTATCAGCCATTTGCAAAGATATGTCAGTAGGTATCAACTTATCTAAGTAAAGTCTCTTATAAAGAGAAAAAGGCATAACACTAACACCGGCTCCCAAGTCACATAGAGCAGTTTTAACATAATTATTCTTAATAGAACAAGGAATAGTAGGTATACCTGGGTCGCCCAACTTCTTTGGAACTTTGCCATTGAAAGAGTAATTAGCAAGCATAGTGGAAATTTCCTCATTGGGGATTTTCCTTTTGTTAGTAACAATATCTTTCATATACTTTGAATAAGGAGGCAATTTAATAGCATCAGTCAAAGGGATTTGCAAGAATAAAGGTTTCATCCAATCGCAAAATTTATTATAGTGTTCTTCTTCCTTTGATTTTAATTTCTTAGCAGGAAAAGGCATTTGCTTTTGCACCCAAGGTTCTCTTTCATTACCATGTTTCTCAGCAATAAAATCTTCTTTAGTGTACGTTTTATTTTTAGCATGCTTTTCAGGTTCTTCTTCAACCTCTTCTTTATCAGAAGCATCATTCTTATCATTATCTTTATCATGTTCATTACCACTTTCAGTTTCAGCATCAGAAATAGAAATACTATTAGGATCATTAACGTGTTCGGAGGATTCTACAACATTATTATGTTTCTTCTTCTTTTTCTTCCTAGAAGGAGCACTAGGTTCAATGCGTTGAGAATCTTGTTCAATTCTTTTGGGATGCCCTTCAGGATATAGAGGATCCTGGGTAGAGACACCACCTCTAGTTGTTACTTCATAAGCATGTTTCTCTTTAGAATTATTCCCCAACAAGTCATTTTGCACTTTAGTGAGTTGATCAATTTGAGTTTGAATCATATGAAAATGTTTAACAACCATCTTAACATCATTGGAGGTTCTCTCTACAATATCATGCAATTCACTAATAGCTCGAGAATTTTCCATTAAATGATTCTCTACTCTCATATTAAAATTTTCTTGCTTAACAATATAATTATCAAACTCATCTAAGCATTGTGCAGGGGGTTTCGAATACGGAATATCTTCCCTAGTAAAGCGTTGAAGGGAGTTTACCTCAATCATGGACGAAGGGGGAATTATCTCACATATATCTTCTATGGGAGGAAGATTCTTCACATCTTCAGATTTAATACCTTTCTCCTTGAGAGACTTCTTGGCTTCCCTCATATCTTCATCATTTAATTTAATCATACCCCTCTTCTTCAATATTGGCGTTGGAGTTGGTTCAGGCGTAGTCCAATCATCATGATTCCGGCCTATTTTAGCCAATAATTCTTCAGCCGTCGTCTGGAGTTCTTTTCCTGAAAACACAACCAAGCACAACTATCCAGGTATGCCCTAGACTCAATGGTTAGTCCACTATAAAATATATCAAGTAAATCATGCTTTTCCAAATCATGATCAGGCCGAGCTCTAATAAGAGAGCAAAATCTCGCCCAAGCCTCAGGCAATTTCTCTCCATCTTCCTGGTCAAAATTATAAATTCTCTGCAAAGCAATATGTTGAGCACTAGCAGGAAAGTATTTACGGAAGAAAACATCAAGCAATTCTTTTGGACTTTTAATAGAATTAGGTGGCAAACTATTATACCAAGTTTTAGCGTCATCCTTTAATGAGAATGGAAAGATTTTAGCAACAAAGTAAGTACGCATCTTGACATCATCAGAAAACAAGCTACTTAGAGTAGATAACTCAATCATGTGTTCAACAGCACTTTCTTTTTCAGTACCACAAAAGGGTGTTTTCTCAACAATAGCTATATGAGATAGATCAAGAGAAAAATCATAATCTGTATCCTTAATGTTTATAGGAGATGTGGCAAACTTAGGATCAGGAGACAGTTTATATCTAACAGCATGTTCTGCAAGCAACTTTTTAATTTTTCTTGCATCAGTAGTAGCATTGCATTTTTCAATAAAATCATCATTAAGCTCCACATAATCTTCATCAGGATCATCACTAAAATAATCAAGTTCAGGTGAATTAACAGGTGTAGTAGCATTTTCATTAGGAGTTTCAGCATTTTCAATTTGTCTAGACCTAGCAATTGTAGCATCTAGAAAGGATCCCAACGAACCACTATCATCAAGCACAGCAGAAATATTATCAATATTATGAGAGTTTTCAGATTCAGCAGAAGTACCCGCATGTGAAGCATGTGGCGGTGAAACAAGTTTATCAATCACAGATGGTGAATCAAGTGTAGCGGAGGTACTCAGAATTGTACCTTTTCTTGTAGTGGATGGTATTATGGCGATTTTAGAATCGCGAGGTTTACCCATGATGGAGAATTTGCAGCGAACAATATCAATCCAAGTGAACTTCCAAATAAAGCTATGCTCCCCGGCAACGGCGCCAGAAAATAGTCTTGATGACCCACAAGTATAGGGGATCGCAACAGTCTTCGAGGGAAGTAAAACCCAATTTATTGATTCGACACAAGGGGAGACAAAGAACACTTGAAAGCCTTAACAGCGGAGTTGTCAATTCAGCTGCACCTGGAAACAGACTTGCTCGCAAGAGTTTATCAAGATAATGTGATTTTATAGCAGTAGCGGTAGTGAAATAACAGCAGCAGAGTAACAAAGACAGCAGTAGTGATTTTAGTAAACAGCAGGATTAAAATACTGTAGGCACGGGGACGGATGAACGGGCGTTGCATGGATGAGAGAAACTCATGTAACAATCATAGCATGGCATTTGCAGATAATAATAAAACGGTGTCCAAGTACAAAGCAATCAATAGGCATGTGTTCCATATATAGTCGTACGTGCTCGCAATGAGAAACTTGCACAACATCTTTTGTCCTACCAGCCGGTGGCAGCCGGGCCTCAAGGGAAACTACTGGATATTAAGGTACTCCTTTTAATAGAGTACCGGAGCAAAGCATTAACACTCCGTGAACACATGTGATCCTCACATCGCTACCATTCCCTCCGGTTGTCCCGATTTCTGTCACTTCGGGGCCATCGGTTCCGGACAGCGACATGTGTATACAACTTGCAGGTAAGATCAATAAACAATGCATATCATGATGAAACAATAACATGTTCAGATCTGAGATCATGGCACTCGGGCCCTAGTGACAAGCATTAAGCATAACAAGTTGCCACAATATCATCAAAGTACCAATTACGGACACTAGGCACTATGCCCTAACAATATTATGCTATTTGTAAGGGTACATTGCCCCTATGTGTGGTTTTGGTAATTAATGACAACCCCTATGGACTAATGTTTTCATTGAGTTTATATGAAGGAATATTCCATAGGTACTACTTGCTCTCCATGTGTTGGATTCAAGTATGGATGCCATGAAGATAAAGATATACCTTGTGTATTGGCATCAAGATCATCGGTATGAAGATATATATGTGATATGATCAAGAAGAAGAAATGAAGATGGAGTTCTTATGTGGAACTCAATATTATCCATGCTCTATCTTAAGTGAGTATGAGAAGATACAAGGTTGAGTTGGGCAAGTTCAAGATGAGCATCTTGTGTGGATCACATGCTTGAAGCTTGCCGTCCACTTGGTGATAGTGAAGATGTGCATCAATGAACCTTTCCCATCATAGTGTATGGGGGAGCATTTGTGAGTATTCACGAAGCGACAATGATCAAGTGATGGGATGCGCAAGGCAAAGGTATGACCTTGATAGGTTTTCCTTTTGCCGGTCTCGAGGTGGTTGATGGGAGACCGGATTATAGGATAGATAGCCGCACTATTAAGAGGGGCTTTCGGTTGGTTAACTTGATCACATCGTCTTAGGGAGCTCAATCATTTGCATACTTTGCACATTCTTATTGCTTCTTGGTATTTCTCGGTGTGAGGTTCTTGAGCTTGTTGCTAGCTTTACAACAAGCCCAAGTTCATCGAAAACGGAGTTCACATGCATCTTCTATTGCGTTTTCGAGGTTGGGTGATTTTACCGGTTATTCATGATATAAGGTTCTACCTTTTATATTCATGATAAAATCCCCTCCTACAGATTCTTGGGTTTTCACTTTCTATAAGATAGCATTTGTTGTTATCTTCCAAACAAAATTGGTTTCATGCGATTCGGAGTTCGGGAGCAATTGTTATTAGGGAAAAAGAGAAAAGGATAAAAAGAAAAGAAAAGAAAAAAAAAAAGAGGCGTGGCAGCCGGCCGGCCGCCCGGTCTGTGCCGCGCGCTGCCCACCCGATCACCGACCGGCCTGGTGGCTGGTGCCATCCGGGCTGCCTCCCGGGGCCTTTTGGCCCACGTCCGTCCGGCTGGCCGGTCTCGGCCGACCGCCCGGTGCCAGCTCGGCCGGACCGGCCTCCACGGCCGGGCCTTAGCGCCCCGCTGCGGCCACCTTCCCCGCGCTGCCTTGCTCCCCGCCGCCCGTGCGCGCCCAGCTCTGCCCGGCTGCTGGGCCGGCCGGACCGACTGGGCCGCCGGCTGCCTCAGCGCCAAATCCGGTCAGCCGGCCTGGCAGCCGGCTGGGTCGTTTTTCTGGCCCGTTTTTCTGCCCGATTTTCTGTCTTTTTCCCCCAACAGCTATTTTTCCCCTTTAGCTATAAATAGGCTTCTTCCACCTTGAGCCAAACTAGTTCTTCCTATTCTCTCTCCTCCATTGCTACTATTTGAAAAACTTGCTCTCCCCCTTGATTCCTCCAACCATTCTTGCTCATATTTGAAGATTTGAGAGAGTGGATCTAGATCTACACTTCCACCAAACCAATTCTTCTCTAAGTGAGGGAATCTCTTGGGATCTAGATCTTGGAGTCTTTGGTTGACTTTCCCCCTTGTTCTTCCTCTCCAATCTCATCCTAGCATTCGTTGCTTCGGTGGGATTTGAGTGTGAAGGACTTGAACACCTCCTGTGTTCTTGCTTTGCATCATTGCATAGTGTTGAGCTCTCCACCACGATTTGTTCGAGTGAGAGACCGTGAGCTTGTTACTCTTGGAGGGTGACCTCCTAGTTGGCTTGGTGGGTGTCCCGGTGATCTCTTCGTGGAAGATTGTGAAGGGGCCCGGGCTTCTCCTTCGTGGAGCTTGTGAAGTGGTTGTGGAGCTTGCCATCTCCGGAGTGGAGGAAAAGCTAACCATAAGGAAAGGGCCATAATCCTTCGTGGGTGTGGTTCGGAGAATAGGGTGAGCCTTCGTGGCGCGGGGAATCCTTCGTGGGACCTCCACTCCTCCAAACTTGACGTACCTTGTTGCAAAGCAAGGGAACACGGGAATACATCCTCGTCTCCGCGTGCCTCGGTTATTTCTATACCCGAGCTCTCTTTCCTTGTGATAGCCATCGTGCTTGAAGTACATATATCTTGCTATCACTTGTGCTACATATATCTTGTGCATATCTTGCTTAGCTCTAGTTGCTATTGTTACACCTAGTTGAGCTTAGCATATTTAGGGTTTGTGCTTGTAAACTAAACGATAGTTTAATTCCGCATTCTTACAAGACAAATCCGCAAGAGTTTGTAATTGCCTATTCACCCCCCCCCCCTCTAGGCGACATCTCGATCTTTCAATTGGTATCAGAGCAAGGTCTCTCCTTGTTTTAGGCTTCACCGCCTTGAGAGTAAAGATGTCGGCTAGTAATTTTGTGCACAATGACACACTTATCTTTGTTGGCACAAATTATCATTTGTGGCGAAATTGCTTGCTTTGTAAACTTCGGACCTTGTGTCCAAACATTGAGCAATTTCTAGATGTAGGTTTTTCTCCTCCGATGGATCCTCAAAATCTATCTTTAGAGGATGAGAAAAACTTACATCTTGAAGCTCAAGTATCTAATGAGCTTTTATTCTCCTTGAGACCCGATTTTCGTAGGTTCTTGATATATATAAAGCGAAAGTCGTCTCATGAGATGTGGATCAAGCTTAAGGAAATGTTTGGTGGATCCACTTCTCATTTGGTCGGTGGTGACTCCGAGGATCTCTCTTCTTCTTCACATCATGAAGAGCTCCAAGTTGCTTCCACCTCCGGCCGTGATGAGTCATCATCTTCTTCCACTTCTCCAACGTGTTGCAAGACACAAGGTAATGATATGGTGAGTGGTGAGGGAAATTGCAATGTTGAAATTGTGCTCAATAGTGATGACTCTTCATCTCTATCTCATTGCAATGTTTCCTCTTTGGACTTAAACACATCTTGCATTGAAAATAATCTACATGCTTGTGTTGATAGTCCTTGCATATCATGTGTAAATTGCTTACATAGATCTCATGAGGATATGCTTGCCTTGTCTTGCTCCCATAATCAAAATGTTTCTATTTCCTCTAGTTGCTTGTTGACTAACATTGTAGAACCGAACACTCTATGGATCAAGACATGATTTCAAATGAGGATTCAAGAATATCTTCATCTTCATCCTCCGGTATGCACATGTGCCTTATGGCAAATGGACCAAAGGTATCTCCTACTTTGACTCCTAACACATCCTCTAATGATGAGAGTGATGATGATGATAATGATGAAGAACATAATATCTTGGTGCATGATATGGCAATGGTATATGCTTCTCTTCGTGGTAATAAAGAAGCTCGTGCTTATCTCGAACACTCTATGGATACCTTGAATAAATATAGGGAAACCATAGTGGAGTTGGAGTCCCATGTTGAAAATGGGGAAATGAGATTCACTCTCCTCAAGCATGAGCTAAAAGATGAGAAGCATGCTAATTTCATGCTTACACAAAAAATTGAATCCTATATGCATGAAAATGAGAAAACTATTGTTGATGCTTGTGCTACTAACTCTAATTCTTGTGAAGCATCGACCTTAAAGGAGAATGTTGAGCTAAGGGCTCAACTTGAGTTGCTAACTAGTAATTATAGGGAATTGGAAGAAAGTCATAAAAAGCTCTCAAGCTCTCATGATGATCTTCTAATTTCCTATGATGGGCTAAAGTTAGCTCATGAGGCAAGTATCACTAAGGTAACATCTTGTGAGCCTCATATGGATGTTAGCACAATCTATACTACAAATGTTACATTGCCATGTGCTAGTCCTTGTAATCCATCTAGTCAAACTAGTGATACACCTTGTGTTGGATTACTCACTTTGCCTTGTTGCTCTAACAATGAAGCTTCTACTTCCTCTAGTACTTGTATTTCTACTAACCATGTAGAGGAAATAAAAGAGCTCGAGGCTCAAGTCCTTTCTTTGAAGAAAGACTTGGAAAAGCGTCATGAAGGGAAATCCGCACTTGACAAGATGCTAAGTGTGCAACAATCCCCCAATGACAAAAGTGGACTTGGATTCAACTCCAATAACAAGAACAAGTCCAAGAGCAAGAGCAACAAGAAGAAGGGCCAAGACAAAGTCAAGGATCCGGCCAAGTTGGTTTGCTTCAAGTGCAAGGTTGAAGGGCATCATGTTAGATCATGCCCATTGAAGAAGAAGAAGCACTTGAGTGAGAAACAACAAGGGAAACGGCCACAAGGTCAAGGTCAAGCTCATGCTCGACCTCAAGTTGAAGATAGGGCACTTCCCAAGAAGAATCAAGATATTGTTCCCCAAGAGAAGAAATCAATAAAGAAGAGAAAGGGGAACACTTGCTACTTATGTCGTGAGAAGGGGCACTTTGCTTCTTCTTGCTTAGGTGGTACCTTATCTAACCCTATAATTGTTGATAATGATTATTCTCTAGGGAAGGATAAGGATGGCAATGTGTTTGCCAAGTTTGTTGGAACTCAAAGTGGTTTCAAGAAAAGAACCATTTGGGTTGCCAAGCCTATTGTGACTAATCTCTTAGGACCCAACTTGGTTGGGGACCAACAATCTCAAACTTGATCAATAGGTACAACTGGAGGTCATTGGAGACTTGGCTACTTCATGAAGAATTAAGGGATCTTCATATATTATATTTTGACCAAGCCAAGTCGTATGGATCATCATCTATATCTTATATCCAATGTTCCTCCTTGCGGTAACTTATACTTCAACTCATCATATTTATTGTAAGTTACTTGCCCCCTTTGCATGTTTGGTTTTGTATCAAATATGTGTTTGTATATGTTGTATCTTACTTGCCTATCTTGTGTATTCAAGTATGCTTGTTTGACTCATCATATACTTGTGTATTGTTTTGAGCCTAATGCATCTTGATGATATCTTATTTGGCTCTCTTTGAGTGATTAATGGAACATCCCATTTTGGGGGAGTGATATGCTTTGTGCATCTCTCTTTCTTTAAAATGTGTGTACATGGGTACCACCACTTAGTATTGATATTAAAAGATTATCTAGTCACTATGTGGTGTGTCATACTCATGAGAAATTCAAATTCTAATGTCCATTAATCATCTCTAGTCGAATTTTAGTTGCCTCTTGTTTTAGGAGAAATGACTTATCACATTATGGGGGAGTAATATGTTATGTACATATCACAATCCTAGAAAATGTGAACATATGAGGTTATGCCACTTAGTGTTGATACACGTAATTATCTTGATCCTAGGTGGCATGTTTGCTCAAACTAGCTCCACTTGTAGTAAAAAGATTTTATTGCTCATCTTTTGGTTCTTGTTTGAATAAGAAATTCTTGGTGCGGTTTTTCCTCAAGTACATATCTCTATATCTTATTTGGGACACCGTTTGCTTCAAGTTATTCTAATCATTGCCGTGCGTGATTGTGTGACTAGTTGAAGTTATCAAGAATCTTCATCCATGCATAGTGCTTAATTCTATATACTTATCCTATGCCTGTTATTGTGAAGTTGATCCTTACTATCTTTGTCAATTCACCACCGGAAATTATTTCCAATATACTCATTGTCTTTGACAATTGATAACCTTATATGTGGTTGAATTTATGGATCACCTTCACCTTGGATTGTTTCTTATTGCCTTATTTTATTTCCAACAAATCTTTGTTGCTCCCATGTGTCTTCCTTGTCCCTTTGAAAAATCTTTTGATAAATTCTCTTGATTCATATCAAGTGTTTGTTTTGGAAGACAAATCTTTTCCTTACGGTACATTGTGCCATTGTGAAAAGTGTATAGGGTTTGGTTTATTTTGTTTGAACCTTGCTCTTTGGGGGAGTTTGCTATCTCATTCTTTCTTACATGATTTATTTGCTTGAATGAGATAAATCCTTGAGCATGTTTGCTTTATTTCATCCTTTATGCTCAATGGTTTCTTCTTAGTTCATTTGTTGAACTTTGTTGAACAAATCTTTTGTGATTTGCGTCTTTGATATATTTTGGACAACAAATTTGTTTGGTGACACCTTTATGCCTTATTCGATTCTTTTGGTGTTTTGTCCAAAGTATATCTTTCTTGGATCTTTAAAGTCTTTATGTGTGCTTATATGTAATTTGTTTATATTTGTAGCATGCTTGCTTTGTTTGATCCATTATATAGGGTATACTCCATCAAATCCTAAATGGCTAAGATGTGCATGAAATTCAAATTTCATCTAAATATGCACATATTTATATGGAGTGTGTCCTATATATTGTGGTTTGTCTAACCATGTTGGACCCAATGAGTTTGGGGGCCAAGATGTACTTGAATGATGTTTTAGGTACATTGGAGATGCAATGGAGGCTTGTCTCATCTATAAGGAAGGTGTTATCACCATATGAGAATTGGAGTCAAGACTAGGATGATCGATGAACTCCTATCTAAGACATCATGCCATTGCTATCTCGGTAACAAGTATCTTATTCATGCATACTCATATAGCATCCAACCTCTTGTAGGTTGCATCTTGGCATGAAATTCTTTATTTCGAAAATATTGAGGTTCTTGAAAAATCCTTTTAAAAAAAAAACTTCTTATTGTACACTTGAGTAATTTGAGAAGATGCATATGATGGGGATATATATATATCATGTTTATGATTCACCTATCCCAAATATGCCCTCTAGCAATTTATTGCATATCAATTCCTCAAAGAACTCTTATGTGCAATATTGATGAAATTGCGAAATAAATCCGCATTTGTGATACTTGTTGCTCTCTCAAAACATTCCAACTAGCTTTACTTCCCTTATTGTTGGTTGTGATGTTTTTGAGATTTTACTTGGTTGAAGCTCATTCATATACCATAAGTGAAAATTGGAGCCATAGGCTATATATATGCTTTATTAAGCAAACATCCTTTGGTATATTTTATGACTTCATCTTGGATACCTTGTCTTATCTATTTTGTTAACCTCTTGTGTGTGCATGTTTCTTTATGGATCACTTTGTCCACTTTAGAAACTCATATACATAAGAGCGCTAATCCATCACCTTGATATCCTTGTTCTTTGCCAACCATCTTCTTATCCTTTTGATTTTAGTGTTGTTGGTAAAGAAGATTTATGAGTGCTTAGTTTATTTGTTTTCCTTCTTGCACTCATATCTCGTAATTGTTGGACTAAAGTTGTTCTTGATAAGCATACTCTCTTTATCTTAGTTGTGTTCTAAATGATATATAGGGAGTGAGGATTCCATGTTTGTGCATATTGTATTCAAATGCAAACATTATAAATTGTGCACGAACCTTGGGGAGCTTTCTTATTTTTAGAGCACCATATCTCTCTTATCATGATATCTTTGTTTGTCCAACTGGATCCTTGATTGCTTGCCTTTATTTGTTGAAGCTCACTTCACCATATTATCTTTATGCAATCTTTGATCCTCAATATAGTTTGACTTCCTTCAAGTATTCATCATTGGATATGTGCACTTGATTCCACTCAAATTATGAGAAGTGCACACTTTGGGGAGGAACTCACATTATATTGGCCTTCTAAATTTTTCTCCCATTTTGACAATCGATGCCAATGGGGGAGAAGTTTAGAGGGTTTAAGGGATTGGTTTTATACTTAAGCTTGGTTTGTGCTTAAGTGTTTTGCCTCTCATGCATTCCATATTTATATGTCTTGCATGGTTGTATATATATAGTGGAAACTATCCCAAAGGTTAATCTTGACAATGTATGCAATGAATTCATGTTCATCACACGTGCATACATTGTGGGGGAGTTTTCTCTATATATATTGGTTCTACTCACATCCATTGCATTTGTTGTAGTTGTGTGAGTAGAGTCGGTTTTGATATGGACTAGTTGCTTTGTGTTACTTGACCATATCAAATACAACCTCTTGTATACAACTTATTCGCGGATAAGTTGCGTACTTGTCACTAATATTCATTATATAAACCCTCTTATTGTGGTTGTCATCAATTACCAAAATGGGGGAGATTGTAAGGGTACATTGCCCCTATGTGTGGTTTCGGTAATTAATGACAACCCCTATGGACTAATGTTTTCATTGAGTTTATATGAAGGAATATTCCATAGGTACTACTTGCTCTCCATGTGTTGGATTCAAGTATGGATGCCATGAAGATAAAGATATACCTTGTGTATTGGCATCAAGATCATCGGTATGAAGATATATATGTGATATGATCAAGAAGAAGAAATGAAGATGGAGTTCTTATGTGGAACTCAATATTATCCATGCTCTATCTTAAGTGAGTATGAGAAGATACAAGGTTGAGTTGGGCAAGTTCAAGATGAGCATCTTGTGTGGATCACATGCTTGAAGCTTGCCGTCCACTTGGTGATAGTGAAGATGTGCATCAATGAACCTTTCCCATCATAGTGTATGGGGGAGCATTTGTGAGTATTCACGAAGCGACAATGATCAAGTGATGGGATGCGCAAGGCAAAGGTATGACCTTGATAGGTTTTCCTTTTGCCGGTCTCGAGGTGGTTGATGGGAGACCGGATTATAGGATAGATAGCCGCACTATTAAGAGGGGCTTTCGGTTGGTTAACTTGATCACATCGTCTTAGGGAGCTCAATCATTTGCATACTTTGCACATTCTTATTGCTTCTTGGTATTTCTCGGTGTGAGGTTCTTGAGCTTGTTGCTAGCTTTACAACAAGCCCAAGTTCATCGAAAACGGAGTTCACATGCATCTTCTATTGCGTTTTCGAGGTTGGGTGATTTTACCGGTTATTCATGATATAAGGTTCTACCTTTTATATTCATGATAAAATCCCCTCCTACAGATTCTTGGGTTTTCACTTTCTATAAGATAGCATTTGTTGTTATCTTCCAAACAAAATTGGTTTCATGCAATTCGGAGTTCGGGAGCAATTGTTATTAGGGAAAAAGAGAAAAGGATAAAAAGAAAAGAAAAGAAAAAAAAAGAGGCGTGGCAGCCGGCCGGCCGCCCGGTCTGCCGGGCCGCGCGCCGGCCCACCCGGTCACCGACCGGCCTGGTGGCTGGTGCCATCCGGGCTGCCTCCCGGGGCCTTTTGGCCCACGTCCGGCGGCTGGCCCGGTCACCGACCGGCCCGCCGGTGCCGGCTCCGGCCGGACCGGCCTCCACGCCGGGCGGGCCTTAGCGCCCCGCGCGGCCCACCTTCCCCCAGCGCGCTGCCTTGCTCCCCGCCGCCCGTGCGCGCGCCCAGCTCGCCCGGCTGCTGGGCCGGCCGACCGATCAGCCAGGCCGCCGCCTCGGCGCCAAATCCGGTCAACCAGCTGCAGCCGGCTGGGTCGTTTTTCTGGCCCGTTTTTCTGCCCGATTTTCTGTCTTTTTCCCCCAACAGCTATTTTTCCCCTTTAGCTATAAATAGGCTTCTTCCACCTTGAGCCAAACTAGTTCTTCCTATTCTCTCTCCTCCATTGCTACTATTTGAAGAACTTGCTCTCCCCCTTGATTCCTCCAACCATTCTTGCTCATATTTGAGGATTTGAGAGAGGGGATCTAGATCTACACTTCCACCAAACCAATTCTTCTCTAAGTGAGGGAATCTCTTGGGATCTAGATCTTGGAGTCTTTGGTTGACTTTCCCCCTTGTTCTTCCTCTCCAATCTCATCCTAGCATTCGTTGCTTTGGTGGGATTTGAGTGTGAAGGACTTGAACACCTCCGGTGTTCTTGCTTTGCATCATTGCATAGTGTTGAGCTCTCCACCACGATTTGTTCGAGTGAGAGACCGTGAGCTTGTTACTCTTGGAGGGTGACCTCCTAGTTGGCTTGGTGGGTGTCCCGGTGATCTCTTCGTGGAAGATTGTGAAGGGGCCCGGGCTTCTCCTTCGTGGAGCTTGTGAAGTGGTTGTGGAGCTTGCCATCTCCGGAGCGGAGGAAAAGCTAACCATAAGGAAAGGGCCATAATCCTTCGTGGGTGTGGTTCGGAGAATAGGGTGAGCCTTCGTGGCGCGTGGAATCCTTCGTGGGACCTCCACTCCTCCAAACGTGACGTACCTTGTTGCAAAGCAAGGGAACACGGGAATACATCCTCGTCTCCGCGTGCCTCGGTTATTTCTATACCCGAGCTCTCTTTCCTTGTGATAGCCATCGTGCTTGAAGTACATATATCTTGCTATCACTTGTGCTACATATATCTTGTGCATATCTTGCTTAGCTCTAGTTGCTATTGTTACACCTAGTTGAGCTTAGCATATTTAGGGTTTGTGCTTGTAAACTAAACGATAGTTTAATTCCGCATTCTTACAAGACAAATCCGCAAGAGTTTGTAATTGCCTATTCACCCCCCCCCCCCCTCTAGGCGACATCTCGATCTTTCACTATTACATGACCAATCTCATCCAATCCCTACCATCCCCTTCGGCCTACAGCGGGGGAATTACTCACACATGGATGGGGGAAACATGGCTGGTTGATGTAGAGGCGTTCGCGGTGATGATGGCGATGATCTCCTCCAATTACCCGTCCCGGCGGAGTGCCAGAA
This sequence comes from Lolium perenne, assembly GCF_019359855.2. Classification (NCBI taxonomy): domain Eukaryota; kingdom Viridiplantae; phylum Streptophyta; class Magnoliopsida; order Poales; family Poaceae; genus Lolium; species Lolium perenne. The sequence goes on from NC_067245.2 coordinate 198,962,122, forward strand.
CGGAGACTTCTGGCTCCCGCGACGGAGTTTCGCGATGTGGCGGCGTTCTGGAGGGTTTCTGGCGACTTCGACTTCTCCCCGTGCGTTTTTAGGTCGAGGCCAATAAGTAGTCTGAAGGAGGGCATCGGAGGCCGGCCGAGGGGGCCACACCACATGGCCGCGCGGGCCCCCCCTGGGCCGCGCCGCCCTATGATGTGGGGCCCTCGGGCCTCCACCTGACTTGTCCTTCTGGCTCCGTCAGTTTTTTGGGAAAATAGGGCCTTCTGCATAAATTCCGAGGATTTTCCCGAAAGTTGGATTTCTGCACAAAAACGAGACACCAGAACTGCTGAAAACAGCGTTAGTCCGTGTTAGTTGCATCCAAAATACACAAATTAGAGGCAAAACAATAGCAAAAGTGTTCGGGAAAGTAGATACGTTTTGGACATATCATACGTCTCCAACGTATCTATAATTTCTGATGTTCCATGCTAGTTTTATGACAATACCTACATGTTTTGCTCACACTTATAATGTTTTTATGCATTTTCCGGGACTAACCTATTAACAAGATGCCGAAGTGCCAGTTCCTGTTTTCTGCTGTTTTTGGTTCCAGAAAAGCTGTTTGGGCAATATTCTCGGAATTCGACGAAACAAAAGCCAAACCTCCTATTTTACCGAGACGGACCCAGAACACCGAAGGAGAGATGGAGAGGGGCCAAGGGGGCCCCACACCACCTGGCGGCGCGGCCAAGAGAGGGGGCGCGCCCAGCTATGGGGTGGGCCCCCCAGGCACCCCCTCGCACCGCCCCTTCGCCTATATATTCCTCGCGACGCGAAAACCCTACATCAATCAATCATACTCCAGAAAGACTCCAGGGGCGCCGCCGCCATCGCGAAAATCCATTTCGGGGTACAGAATCTCTGTTCCGGCACGCCGCCGGGACGGGGAAGTGCCCCCGGAAGCCTTCTCCATCGACGCCACCGCCTCCATCATGCTCTGTGAGTAGTTCCCCCATGGACTAAGGGTTCTAGCAGTAGCTAGTTCGTACTCTCTCTCCCATGTACTTCAATACAATGATCTCATGAGCTGCCTTACATGATTGAGATCCATCTGATGTAATTGGTGTTGTGTTTGTTGGGATCCGATGAATTGTTACATTATGATCAGTCTATCTATATAAGTTTGTGAAGCTATTGTTGCTGCAATCTTGTTGTGTTTAATGCTTGTCGCTAGTGCACGAGTGGCATGATCTTAGATTATAATTATTGCTTAGATTGTATCTACAAGTTGTTTGCACATGTCTATGTCCGGAACCCGAGGCCCCAGAGTGACAGCAACTGGGTTAACTGGAGGGGAAGGCTTAGATATGAGGATCACATGTTTTCACCAAGTGTTAATGCTTTGCTCCGGTGCTCTATTAAAAGGAGTACATTAATTACCAGTAGATTCCCTTGAGGCCCGGCTGCCACCGGCTGGTAGGACAAAAGATGTTATGCAAGTTTCTCATTGCGAGCACGTATGACTATATATGGAAAACATGCCTACATGATTAATAGACTTGATGTGATGTCTTAATGCTATTTCAATCCTATCAATTGCCCAACTGTAATTTGTTCACCCAATACTTGTCACTTGTTATTGGAGAGTTACCACTAGTGTAGATAGCTGGGAACCTCGGTCCATCTTTCGTCATCAAATACTCACTCGGTCCTATATGTCATTGGAAGTAGTATCAACTATTTTCTGGTGCCATTGCCTCTGTGTTACTGTTATTATTGCTCTCATATTACTGCTGCTTTCACATCACCCCTGTTACTAGGGCTTTTCCAGGTGCAGCTGAATTGACAACTCAGTTGTTAAGGCTTATAAGTATTCTTTGCCTCCCCTTGTGTCGAATCAATAAATTTAGGTTTTACTTCCCTCGAAGACTGTTGCGATCCCCTATACTTGTGGGTTATCAAGACTATTTTCTGGCGCCGTTGCCGGGGAGGCATAGCTCTACTCATAAGTTCACCTGGGGAGTACACTCTACCTCTCTCTCTGTTTTTATTTTATTTTGTTTTGCTTAATTTACTTTTGTCTAGTTTATTTGTGCTTAGTTTATTTCTGTCTAGTATTATTTTGCTTAGTTTACTTTTGTCTAGTTTGTTTTTTGTCTTTTTTTATTTTTCTTATATACCCGAAAATCCATAAAAATTTGAAAAACCGAAAAATTAAAAACTGTTGTTATGGAAGAACCCACAACCTATATGGAGCTTATTGAATTATATATGAATTATAAAGAATCAAGAAAGGGTAAAGTCATGAGTGCCGTGTTAGAAAAATTGAATACAATTGCTAAAATATTGCTTAAACGCCATGATATAAATTGTTGCTCTAAACAGGATACTAAACATCTTAAATTCCAATGTGGCTTTAGTGAAGAAGTTTTAATTATGAACTATCATTGGAATAACTATATTCATCTTGGGTTCGAAGAAGTAGAACAATTTGTTTTATTTATGGGAGCTTCTGAAATAGAATCCTTCATGTCTAAAAATTATGAAACCTGTGTTGCTTGTAAGGACCTTAAAGATTATGTCTCTTCTATCCTTGATTGTTGCATAGAATATTACAGCAATAATCCTTATATCATTGATTATAAAGAGAGACTCATTCATGCACAAGAATGCACTCACAATTTGCAGGAACCTGTGGAAGAAGAAATTGATGAACCTGAAAGCTCATTAGATGAAAAAGAGGAGGAGAGTGATGAACAAAAGGAGGAAGAATGGATTAGCTACCCATGCCAACCTTCTAATGAGAGTAACTCTTTATCTCTTACACTATTTGATTGTCTTCCATGCTTACCAAAGGAGGATGAATGTTATGTTCCTGTGGATTCTCTTGAAATATTCCCTATGAGTAAAACTTGTGAGAATAATTATGCTACTGTTATCTATAATAATCCATGCTATTTTGATAAATCTTATGATAATGCTTTGTTTGTGCCTGATATCGAAATGCATGGTACTAAAGAGTTTTGCTTAGAAAATGTTTATGATAAAGCTCTAGATGATGGTCCTATGTTACTTGATAATATTAATTGTACCACTAATGAAAATGGGATTGGAAAGGTCTTGACTTCATCTAGTAGTCCCATATCTTTTGAGATTGATCAATTAGCTTGTTATAAAATGGTTAAAAATGGGTTTGAAAGTTTTAATCCCACTATTTTTGAGCTTGATAAAAAATATGTGTTTGTAGATCATGAAAAGTATGCTTTGTGTGATAGTTATATTGTTGAGTTTATTCATGAAGCTACTGAAAATTATTATGAGAGAGGAAAATATGGTTGTAGAAATTTTCATGGTACTAAAATACCTCTCTATATGCTGAAACTTTTGAAGTTACTCTTGTTTTATCTTCCTATGCTTGTAACTTTGTTCTTTTTGAATTTATTTGTGTACAAGATTCCTATGCATAGGAAGTGGGTTAGGCTTAAATGTGTTTTGAGTTTGCTTCTTGATGCTTCTTTTGCTTCATTTTCTATTTTCATGTGAGCATCATTAAAATCTTCAGTGCCTAGCTGAAAGGCGTTAAAGAAAAGCGCTTATGAGAGACAACCCATTATTTTATTTCTGAAATTTTTCTTTTATTTTTGAGTCAAGGTGCTGTTTACTTCTGTAGCAATGTCTTTGTATCTTTATTTTATCGCATTGTTGTGCCAAGTAAAGTCTCTAATAGAAATTTGATGCTAGATTTGGATTTCTGCGCAGAAACAGATTTTTAGCTGTCACAAATTTGAGTTGATCTCTCTGTAGGAAACTCGTAAAATTCTGAAAAAATTCATGCGTGATCCTCAGATATGTACGCAACTTTCATTAGTTTTGAGTTTTCTGATTTAAGCAACGGAAGTACCTCGAAAAAATTCGTGTTTACTGGCTGTTCTGTTTTGACAGATTCTGTCTCTCTTTTTTGCATTGTCTCTTGTGGACTTTAAGTAAGGCTTTCTAGACGTGGAGAGCTGTAGCTAATGTTTTATTGAGTTCTTGCAATGTGTCACTACAGAACTAAAGTGGATTAAAGTTTTTTGAGTACTAACCCCTCTAATGAAGTTTATGAGAAGTTTGGTGTGGCAGAAGTTTTCAAGGGTCAAGAGAGAAGGGTGATATAATGTGATCAAGAAGAGTGAAGAGCTTAAGCTTGGGGATGCCCCCGTGGTTCACCCAAGCATATTTCAAGAAGACTCAAGCGTCTAAGCTTGGGGATGCCCAAGGCATCCCCTTCTTCATCAACAACTTATCAGGTCATCTCTAGTGAAACTATATTTTTATTTCATCACATCATATGTGCTTTACTTGGAGGGTCTGTTTGTTTTTATTTTTGTTTATGTTTTAATAAATTTGGATCCTAGCAATCCTTGTGTGGGAGAGAGACACGCTCCGCTTTTTTCATATGAACACTTGTGTTCTTCGTTTTATTTTTCATGTTCAGGGCGGAAGCTGAAAGCCGCAACCCTTATTATTATTTGGTTGGAAACAGAAAATGCGTCATATTGTCTTGAATAATTTGATACTTGGCAATTGTTTTGAGCTCTCAAGTAGATCATGTTTAAGCTCTTGCATCATGTAGTTTAAACCTATTAGTGGAAAACTACCGTAGAGCTTGTTGAAATCTGGTTTGCGTAATTGGTCTCTCTAAGGTCTAGATATTTTCTGGTAAAAGTGTTTGAGCAACAAGGAAGACATTATAGAGTCTTATAATGCTTGCAATATGTTCTTATGTAAGTTTTGCTGTACCGGTTCATACTTGTGTTTGCTTCAAACAACCTTGCTAGCCAAAGCCTTGTACTGAGAGGGAATGCTTCTCGTGCATCCAAAACCTTGAGCCAAAACCTATGCCATTTGTGTCCACCATAACTACCTACTATGTGGTATTTTTCTGCCATTCCAAGTAAATACTTCATGTGCTACCTTTAAACAATTCAAAAGCTATTATCTCTTATTTGTGTCAATGTTTTATAGCTCATGAGGAAGTATGTGGTGTTTATCTTTCAACCTTGTCATTTACTTATGACAGACTTTCACCAATGGACTAGTGGCATTACATCCGCTTATCCAATAATTTTGCAAAAAGAGCTGGCAACGAGGTGCCCAGCCCCAATTAATTAACTTTCATTAATAATTCTCTTCACATGTTTTGCCCTGATCTATCAGTAAGCAACTTAATTTTGCAAATAGACACTCCTCCATGGTATGTGAATGTTGGAAGGCACCCGAGGATTCGGTTAGCCATGGCTTGTGTAAGCAAAAGGTTGGGAGGAGTGTCATCAATAATGAAACTAAAATACATGTGTAAACAAAAGAGAAGAGGGATGATCTACCTTGCTGGTAGAGATAACGTCCTTCATGGGAGCCGCTCTTGAAAGTCTGGTTGATAAGGTAGTTAGAGTGCCCACTACCATTCGTTGACAACAACAAACACCTCTCAAAACTTCATTTTTATGCTCTCTATTTGATTTCAAAACTTAAAAAGCTCTAGCACATGATTTAATCCCTGCTTCCCTCTGCGAAGGGCCTTTCTTTTACTTTATGTTGAGTCAGTTTACCTACTTATTTCCATCTTAGAAGCAAACACTTATGTCAACTGTGCATTGATTCTTACATGCTTGCTTATTGCACTTATTATGTTACTTTGCGTTGACAATTGAAAGAAATTGCTGAAACTTAAATCTTCCTTTGTGTTGCTTCAAAACCTCTTATTAAGAATCTATTGCTTTATGAGTTAACTCTTATGCAAGACTTTTTGATGATTGTCTTGAAAGTACTATTTATGAAAAGTTTTTGCTATATGTTATCTATTTGTTAGCAAGCTATAGATCATTGCCTTGAGTCACTTCATTCATCTCATATGCTTTACAATAGTATGATCAAGATTATGTTAGTAGCATGTCACTTCAGAAATTATTATTTTTATCGTTTACCTACTCGAGGGCGAGTAGGAACTAAGCTTGGGGATGCTTGATACGTCTCCAACGTATCTATAATTTCTGATGTTCCATGCTAGTTTTATGACAATACCTACATGTTTTGCTCACACTTTATAATGTTTTTATGCATTTTCCAGGACTAACCTATTAACAAGATGCCGAAGTGCCACTTCCTGTTTTCTGCTGTTTTTGGTTCCAGAAAAGCTGTTCGGGCAATATTCTCGGAATTCGACGAAACAAAAGCCAAACCTCATATTTTACCGAGACGGACCCAGAACACCGAAGGAGAGACGGAGCGGGGCCAATTGGTCCCCACACCACCTGGCGGCGCGGCCAAGAGGGGGGGCGCGCCCAGCTATGGGGTGGGCCCCCCAGGCACCCCCTCGCGCCGCCCCTTCGCCTATATATTCCTCGCGACGCGAAAACCCTACATCAATCAATCATACTCCAGAAATACTCCAGGGGCGCCTGATGGCGCGTGATGCACACGTCCATTGGGAACCCCAAGAGGAAGGTGTGATGCGCACAGCAGTAAGTTTTCCCTCAGAAAGAAACCAAGGTTTATCGAACCAGTAGGAGTCAAGGGCCACGTGAAGGTCGTTGGTGACGGAGTGTAGTGCGGCGCAACACCAGGGATTCCGGCGCCAACGTGGAACCTGCACAACACAATCAAAATACTTTGCCCCAACGTAACAGTGAGGTTGTCAATCTCACCGGCTTGCTGTAAACAAAGGATTAAATATATAGTGTGGAAGATGATGTTTGTTTGCAAAGAATAGTAGAGAACAATGATTGCAGTAGATTGTATTCAGATGTAAAAGAATGGACCGGGGTCCACAGTTCACTAGTGGTGTCTCTCCCATAAGATAAATTGCATGTTGGGTGAACAAATTACAGTTGGGCAATTGACGAATAGAGATGCATACATATCATGATGATTACTATGAGATTTAATCAGGGCATTACGACAAAGTACATAGACCGCTATCCAGCATGCATCTATGCCTAAAAAGTCTACCTTCGGGTTAGCATCCGCACCCCTTCCAGTATTAAGTTGCAAATAACAGACAATTGCATTAAGTATGGTGCGTAATGTAATCAACACAAATATCCTTAGACAAAGCATTGATGTTTTATCCCTAGTGGCAACAACACATCCACAATCTTAGAACTTTCTGTCACTGTCCTAGATTCAATGGAGGCATGAACCCACTATCTAGCATAAATACCCCCTCTTGGAGTTACAAGTATCAACTTGGCCAGAGCCTCTACTAGCAACGGAGAGCATGCAAGAACATAAACAACATATGTATGATAGATTGATAATCAACTTGACATAGTATTTAATATTCATCGGATCCCAACAAACACAACATGTAGCATTACAAATAGATGATCTTGATCATGATAGGCAGCTCACAAGATCTAACATGATAGCACAATGAGGAGAAGACAACCATCTAGCTACTGCTATGGACCCATAGTCCAAGGATTGACTACTCACACATCAATCCGGAGGCGAGCATGATGATGTAGAGCCCTTCGGTGATGATTCCCCTCTCCGGCAGGGTGCCGGAGGCGATCTCCTGAATCCCCCGAGATGGGATTGGCGGTGGCGGCGTCTCTGGAAATATTTCCGTATCGTGGCTCTCGGTAATAGGGTTTTCGCGACAGAGAGTTTAAGTAGGCGGAAGGGCAGGGTCGGTGGAGGCACGAGGGCCCCACATCATAGGACGGCGCGGGCCCCACCCTGGCCGCGCAGCCCTGTGGTCTGGGCGCCTCGTCGCCCCACCTCGTATGCCCTTCGGTCTTATGGAAGCTCCGGGGAAAAATAAGAACCTGGGCGTTGATTTCGTCCAATTCCGAGAATATTTCCTTTGTAGGATTTCTGAAACCAAAAACAGCAGAAAACAGCAACTGGCGCTTCGGCATCTCGTTAATAGGTTAGTGCCGGAAAATGCATAATAATGACATAAAGTGTGTATAAAACATGTGAGTAATGTCATAAAAGTAGCATGGAACATAAGAAATTATAGATACGTTTGAGACGTATCAGCGCCGCCGCCATCGCGAAACTCCGTTTCGGGGACAGAATCTCTGTTCCGGCACACCGCCGGGACGGGGAAGTGCCCCCGGAAGCCTTCTCCATCGACGCCACCGCCTCCATCATGCTCCGTGAGTAGTTCCCCCATGGACTACGGGTTCTAGCAGTAGCTAGTTGGTACTCTCTCTCCCATGTACTTCAATACAATGATCTCATGAGCTGCCTTACATGATTGAGATCCATCTGATGTAATCGGTGTTGTGTTTGTTGGGATCCGATGAATTGTTACGTTATGATCAGTCTAACTATATAAGTTTCTGAAGTTATTGTTGCTGCAATCTTGTTGTGTTTAATGCTTGTCACTAGTGCACGAGTGGCATGATCTTAGATTTGAGCTCTATAATTATTGCTTAGATTGTATCTACAAGTTGTTTGCACATGTCTATGTCCGGAACCCGAGGCCCCAGAGTGACAACAACTGGGATAACTGGAGAGGAAGTCTTAGATATGAGGATCACATGTTTTCACCAAGTGTTAATGCTTTGCTCCGGTGCTCTAGTAAAAGGAGTACCTTAATTACCAGTAGATTCCCTTGAGGCCCGGCTGGCACCGGCTGGTAGGACAAAAGATGTTATGCAAGTTTCTCATTGCGAGCACGTATGACTATATATGGAAAACATGCCTACATGATTAATAGACTTGATGTACTGTCTTAATGCTATTTCAATCCTATCAATTGCCCAACTGTAATTTGTTCACCCAACACTTGTCACTTGTTATTGGAGAGTTACCACTAGTATAGATAGCTGGGAACCCCGGTCCATCTTTCGTCATCAAATACTCACTAGGTCCTATATGTCATTGGAAGTAGTATCAACTATTTTCTGGTGCCATTGCCTACGTATTCTTTATTCTTTCGCTTTGTATTCTTGTTATTATTGCTCTCATATTACTGCTGCTTTCACATCACCCCTGTTACTAGTGCTTTTTCAGGTGCAGCTGAATTGACAACTCAGTTGTTAAGGCTTATAAGTATTCTTTGCCTCCCCTTGTGTCGAATCAATAAATTTGGGTTTTACTTCCCTCGAAGACTGTTGCGATCCCCTATACTTGTGGGTTATCAGCCGCCGCCGCTCATCCCGGGCCGCGGGGTCGGTGTCGACCTGCGATTCCGGGACTGGAAGTGGAGGAGACGGCGTTGGAGGGAAGTGGCCAGCGCCGGGGTGGTTCGCCATTGCCACTGGTGGAGGAGGAGACGGCGGCGGAGCGACGAGGGCTATGTTTGTTGCCGGCGGGGTGTGGTGGCTACCATTGAGCCGGGAGACCTTTTATAGACGCCGGCGTCGGGAAGAAAGCGCGGGAACAAGCGAGAAGAGGCGGGAAAATCGCGCGGGAACGGGCGGTGGCGTGCGAACGCCGGCGACGCGTGGAGGCTGCGCAGCACCGACGAGACGTCTCGCCTGCCCCGCCGTCGCCATTAAGGCAAAGATGCCGCCGTGTGTCACTGCGCGCGAATAACTTCCGTCGCGAGGTAGGCGACGGTTAGGTTAAAATTAACTGTGCCGCTGACGGGTCGGCCCCGCCACTCCCCGCCTCGATTTTCGTTGTGTCCGGCGTGCCCGGAGCGTCCCCTGTGGGACGGGGACGGGCTCAGGGCGCCGAACACCGTATCGGGGCGCGCCGGACAAAAATGGGCTTTGGGGGACGCGGCTGGAACGGTTTTTTGGTCCGGCGCGCCCCAAATTGCTTTGGGGAACGCTTTGGGGGACGCGACTGGAGATGCTCTAAGTAGGGGCGGCCTCGGACGGTTGGGGGAGGCGCGGGGAAGTGTGGGGAGGATGGGGAGGCGAGGTGGCCGGGGGCCTCTACGTGCCTGCGCGTGCGCGTCGTGGGGAGGAGCGGGGCGAGCGGCGGTTGGGGACAAAGGGGTGGGGCGCGTGCGGGGGCCTGGCCTGGCTGGGCCGGTTGGCCGTCTGGTCGGCCCAGTTGGGTCGGCCTCTCTTTTTTGTTTTCTTTTTTCTTCTTCTATCTCTTTCTCTTATTTGAAAATGCATTTGAGGCACTAAAATTAATCGGAAAAATACAAATAAGATACCGATGGATTCCTTGTGAAAAGGACATAGCTTTGAAATCAATTTTGAAACAAAATAAAATATTTTATAAAAGAAAATTGGCATACATACCTATGTGGCTATAGTGCCGTTTTAGGGTTCGGGGTTTTGAAACGAATTTGAATTTCTCTTAAAATGCAACGATGACATGATGCAATGCATGCTGTTTGGAAAATTTTAAAATTGGGATGTTACACCCGCACTCCGCCTGGGGAAGGGCGCAGTGGTCGCCCTGGCCGGAGTCCCCGGCGCCCTCCGGCATTTCGAGCCGGAACAGCGCGTCGCCGCCGGGGGGCGTCGTCCTCATCGACTGCGACGACGATGAGTACTACTGGGAGTAGTACTGCCGGCGGCCACCGTGCTCGCAAACCCTGGCTAGGGTTTGCTTTTTTTTAGTTTAAAGCCCATATAGGGCTTTCTTTTGTGTAAAAATTGCCCAAAATAGGGCTAAGTTTAATTAACCACTAGTTTAAATTTAATTTTGTTGTTTTCCTTTTTCATTTTTATTTTTGTTTTTTATTACATATGCGGTGCGTCCGCGCGTTGGGCGCAGCGTGCGACCCAAACGGACACGTGGACGCGGGATGTCCGGGTGTCCGCTCGGCCACCCAAACTGCCCAAAACGAACGGTCCAGCGTGTCCATTTGGGTCGCTCGGTTGGAGATGCCCTCAACTTCCTCCACGTGAAACGGTCGTCGAGGGTACGTCACCATTACCGCCACTGTCACACATGATCTTGGTTATGCGCTAGCTATAGATTTCTTTTTTTTGCTTTGCATAGCGCGTCCCCGAACATCTAGATCCTTGAATCCGGTAAGAGTGAGGAACATTTTTATTGAATTTTAATGTTTTATATTTACAAGGACATCGTCGACCAAGCATCTTCCTCCCGTGAGGGCTGTGACAGGTGATGACATTCCAGCCGCCGGTTTGGTCCTTCGGATCAGTGGAGTCAAAGCCGCTTTGACCGCCCACTGGCCCGGTCACCTCGGTCGCTCCCATCGCACGCAATTAAGCAGTTTCGCCGTTGGTTGGTCAGTTGTTCTTTCCTGGCATAGTAGCACGTACGGACGAGTCTACCACGGGCTGGGCGCTGTGGCTTCTTTCTCGCGTCTAGCTGAAGTTTTGTGACGATAAACTGGATTTGTATATATGGAGATTCACGTGACTCGCGCGTACCACAACGGCACACAGCTCACTCTCATATAGGACTCTGAACGAAATGCATTTTTTTGACTAAAGTGATCGTAGTCGTAGGTTGCGTTTGCCACCAATCTATCGATAACGTATTGGTATAATTAGACGTGTGTGTGAAGCCGATGGGTTGTAAGCGTCATCCAACGATGTTTTCTCGCATGCTTTCAGCTGAGCAGAAATTGGCAGGCTATTGTGTTATCAATTTCACTCCCTCTTCCTTGCCTTGCTGGTTTCATTTGGCTTCCTTCTGCATGCATGGGACCCTGCGTCCGAAAGATCCAATGTACGGCCTGCGCCGACAGGTTGCTTGCCAAACTAGCTTAGACACGTTCGCTCGTCAAGTTAAATACATATCTTTTCCGAGCTTGACTTTTTTAAGCAAAAAATCAGGCCATAATCGCTAGTTGTCATCGTTGCTAGGCAGATACTAGTTAGTCACCACATGAACAAGCTAGAAACTCCATTGTGATTTGTGAGCAGATGATGTTGGAGATACGCACATGTCCATCCTGCTTATATGGATAACTAGCTAGTACAAAAAAAATGTTGCTAAGGAAAGACATATGGTACATATATTTCTGCTGCAATTCCAAAACCCTATCCAGGCTCGATTACGCAGCTCAGTGTCTCATTTATAGAATGTTACTTTAGTTCAGCGATTCTCGGATGAAACGAGAGTATCTAGCAAATGAAATTGACGCAATATTCTGGCTCATAGGTGTAGATGCAACAATTATCGAAAGGAAAAGTCTAACTTACCGCGTTGTGCGGCTCTGCCAACGTGTGCGCCAAGGTAAGCCCACACCTAATTGTTCATCTCGCCGCGTTTCACGCACGAATTATTCAGGCCGGTTGTTGCAGAGCACGAGCGGGAGAGAACCTCTACCTCATATGGAGGCTCACCGGAGGCTGCGACGCCCAGCCCGACGAATCGAGCAACCAGCGCCTCCCGCCTCCTGATATGCCTCCAAATGGTCTCTCGTGGTGCCGATGTGGCCATGACTCCCGATCTTTCTCCAAATGGTCTTCGGCGATGCCGATGGTGGCGGATTGGTGACTGGAGACCTCGATTCGTCCATGGTGTTGCCTCCATTGTCGGTAGAGAAGGCCATTTCATGGGCGACATTTTTGATATTACATACAATGGCATAGTCTGCTACATGTGTTACTCATTTTGTTGACCAAGTACATGCAAAGTGATACGCTGATTTTTTATATATATGGTACAGAGAAATTGCACCAATGTTTCATATGTGTTCCTGTAATGTTCGATAAGCTTGAAAAAATGTTGGATGTATTGCATGGGAATATTGCAAAATGGTTTAACAATTTTGAAAATATTTACATTCACATAAAAATGTTACATTCATGATTATTTTGTGCCATTGCCAGATTTTTTTGTACCATAATTTCGTGACTTTGACCGACTATATAGGGAAAATGTTGGAAACTAATGTTACATACTATGCAAAAACTGTTACACGCGAAATGTTTTTGTACGACGATCTAACGCGCGAAATTCGCTTATTTAAGTGGATCCAACGGTTCGGGCAGCGGCTGATGGATTCGGCTTTTACATCTGGCTGATGCCTAGCGCCGGCCTTATGAAAATGCATACAAATCACATTTTAAATGTCAATATATATTCTGGAAAGACTTCCGCGTGAGCACATGCAAACATTCTCAACATTCTATGTTAGGGCAGCAAGTCTCGCGAGATAAATACATTTTTGTGGCATGTGTAAAAGGACAAAAAAGAGTGTCGTTATCAGTCTAGTTGGAGCATCGAAAATTATTTTTCTTGCAAAGGCCACAAATAATATTCTTCTTCCGCGAAACTTTTGGTGTGCTAACGTATGATGTCTTAATTTACACGTCCTTTAAAAAAACTAGCACAGTGGCCCACGCACATGCGCGGGCGTCATCTTGGTGGTCTATTAAATTAGTTATATGATTCATAGAAGGAAAACAATTCCAGATAACCAAATCAAAAGTGATATTAACCAAAATCCTGGGATGTCATGTTCAAATATTAATAATTTATATTTTAGTGAACTTTGTACAAACGAAATATTAACCATATAATATTTTTGATTAGTTGTGATTCTTTCAATTGATCTAACCCAATATATGTGTGTAAAATTACTACTCAAGTGATCTTGCCCTATCGATCTCTTATATATATATGTATATATCTGTGTGGTTTTACATGTCATTAGTAATAGATAGACAGATTTGTACAATTGTAGTTCAGTTTCTGATTTTTCATTAATTGCAAAATATGGAACTAATATTTTTTCCTTTTTGGTTGAATGGTTTAGTTTGAAAGACCTATCGACCTGAGGTAGGATCATTTTTTCGCAACAGATAAATAAATTATTATATCATGGCGATCTTTTTAGTAAAACAGACAAAATTGTAAGACCAACTCCAAAAAAAAGTTAGGTAGAGAATTAGCTAGTTGACTAATATATATCAAAAAACTTTCGTACAAACACCACAGTAAAAAAATTCACTTATTTTTAACTTGGATGCAGAAGGTAGAATACATGCTAAGTATATTTGTACATATACGTCAAAGAGTGTACACAAATAATTAATAAAAAATCGACTTACAACCGAGCAAGCATAGCTATGACTGAATGATTGTCCGTACTTGCTTCACATTTAAAATAAAGAGCATTATTTTCTCTCACTACCTTCCCTAGTTTAGAATTTAACACGTGCTCATTCCCAATGCTCGCCGTTCCAGCTCCAACCATTTTTCCTAAAATGCTGCATCCAAATCTGCTTGCTGGTGCCGTCCCCCAAATCGCCACCGGTCTTGCTGCTGTCTCTCCGCTCCACCACCGGACGATTAGCCTAAGATTGGGCGTGCAGTTTTTCTTCCGCGCCACCAGAGAACTTGCGAGGCATCTACTTTCTTTCGTCTGCCGCACTGGCGACTGGTGGCGCTTGGACTCGGTGACAGCGCTGTGAACCGGTACCTGTTCTCTACTTCTCTCTGCTTTCTTTTAATTTTTTCCTAGGTCGAACTGTTTGGTCGGCTAGGACCCTTTATTTCAGTACCCAGATGTTGGTCTGAGGACATCTTTTACATGCAGATAATTCCATATAATCCAAATGATACTTAATTTTTTTGAAGCTTAACAATTGTACAATTATTAGCCATTTCTGTTTTTATAGTAAAAGCACCTTATTCAGAGATTGCCCTGGCTTTTGCTGTCATAGAAAAACAAACAGAGAGATGATATTTTCTTCATTTTATCAAGAAGGACCATGCTGTTTTGGTCAGTGGCATGATTATTCTTGTCAACTACATGGGTTCCTAATATTATCCGGGCTTGATGAGCCTTCTCCCAAGTTGAGGTATTGTCATCCTTGTATCATTGCATAACCCAACTCTCTGTTTAGTATTACGCAGTAACATCATCAGTAGTGCTATCTTCAGTTTGAGCTAATGATATGGAATTCCAGGAAACTTTAGGTTGTTTAGGAACTCTTTTCAATATAACATATCTGTATCATCACTTCAATTTACAGCTTTGCATACAGCGTCACAGCTACAATAAATTGTTTCCTCACCTTCTAGTTGGTCCATCATATATTCATTGACCTTGCTGACCGTTTTGTTCCTTCGGTGTAAGATTGCTCTTTCTTCCAAGAATTCCCGGCCGCGATATCTTTGTCTCAAATTCGGATCAATGCTTTCCACATTGTTTTATTCGAATCATTTCACCTCTTAAGTAGTATGTCACTTGGCATTTTGTCCATTCCTCACCTTCTGATGGTTCTTCCATTCCCAGTATTCAGTATGCACTCTGCAATTTCTGCTACTCTTCTGGTCTCCTTATCTGCCTTCTCATTTCATGCAACTAATGAAATATAGATACTATCATTCCCCCAAAAACATCAAGAGATAACAATTGACATTGATACTTTTTTATGCTAGTACCGGACCACATCAACATATGTAAAATTGATGGACATTGATCTTAAACAATAAGTTTGCATCCTTATTCATCACCTAAAATGATTAATAGATAATGGTCCTTCTGAAAAGTGAAAACTGAAAGGCAGTCAATTATGTCAGCAGAAATATCTTAAATTGATTTTTACAACAATAGCTATTTATAAGTATAGATTGTTCAATAGGAAAAAAAATCATAGAATAAGCTACTTGAGTTAAGCATCTTTAATTACTCTTTTCTTCTACATGCCGAAGGGTGCTTTGTTTATATTGCGTAGAATTAATGGGTAGTAGCTTTATCTTTATCAAAGGAAATCTAAAAAAAATACTCAGAAACATTTCAGTTACTTGTCATGCAATTTTGTATTATCATATGAAGCAATGGGCCTAAGCGTAGCAAATTCTTTCTCTACAAGTATCTGCTAACACAAAGAAACTCATGTACCAGGAATCTGGTTATAAAACCTATGACTTGCAAGTAATAAGCTTATCTACCAAATGGTGCATCTCTTCTTGAGTTCAGAAAATTTTCTTAAAAAAGTTACACATATATGTCCACAGCCCATACATCATTTGGTGACAAACTCTAGAACCACGTATTAAAGCTACAGAATATATTAACCATTTTAATAAGCATTTATAACAAACACACCAAACATAATACTCATAATTCATATTATTGTTCCCAAATTACTATAAACAGTTTTTCTTTCAAAATTCAAATAATAACATTGATGGCAACCAACATTTATAGCTACAGTCTAGCATTGCTATCCCAGACTTCGGGTAGCATGCATCAGGAGCAGTAGATGGTTTGTAGTGTACTTTGATATCGGAAACAATATCTGCGAAGTGGTAAGCAACATAATGATATGCTGCAAACTAAATCTATGATTCGTCATTATAGAAGAACAGTAAATTTCATGGAGTATATTAAAACAGACATATTTATTGGCATACTAATTACCTTTGGGAGAAATCATTTGGTCAACAATATTGGAAAAAGTAAATCAGGAATTGTTAAAGAGACCAATCAAGTGCATAGATCAAGAATTGATTACATATGATCTACCCACAAATCAATCCAGCACACATCTTCATATTTTTGTCATTGTTCCAAATATCCGGCGCTTCAATGTTGTCATCGACGCATGGGTCAGCATGTCTACGGAGAACATTTACCTAAAAATTATGCATAAATCAATACGACATACATCGCTTGCTTCTCACCTTTCATAGCCATTGTCAAGATACCGTAAGTAGGGGATGATAAGGTCATTATAAATTTTGGTTTTGTTCAACAATTAATCACTATAACAAACATGTATGTAGGAAGTGAACATATTCACTTCGTTGGGGTGTGGATCTATAATTCCACCGCTTTTATACTAAAACAAATTTACGTGTATTAATATTGTCAGTATTTACTCTACAATTTCTGTTTTAAAGATGAAACAGGCATCAATGTGCAAATTAATCTAATGGACTCGGTCGTGGTGAAGCTGGTTGCTTCAAGAAATACTATTACACCATTGCTGCTATTTACTAACGATCAAACCTACCACGTACAGAGTACGAAGAAAGACTGACCTGGTTGATGCCAAGACTGGCCATGGTGACATGTTGGCCCATATCATCGAACTACTGTATCGCCACACGGCCGTGCCCCATGCAAACAGATGAATGCAGCTGAACAACACGAATTCCATGTTCGTATATATCAACTGTGGCATCGTCGCGTATCGGACTTGTTCTAGCTAGCCCGTCTTGCTTCTTCATCATCAAAAACATATACAGCAATTCATCAACAGAGCTTGATTGCTTGTAGATCCCCTTGAAAATGTGCACTGGAAAATCATGTTCTGCCGTATTCTCCAGTGCAACACAGATTATTAGACATTCATAATAGATCAGGTTATGGAAGCTACTGCACATGCGTACATCATGTGCTGGTTAGTTTTTACCATGAAAATGTGTTGCATCTCATTGTACCTCCATACAAAACGAATTTATCATACCTTTGTCATTACCGGGGATGAACATAATTAGAGAGTAAGTGCTAGCTTGGGGGCTGCTACATCGTGAACCAATTCGTTAGCAAGAAGGGTAGAGATATCAAAGAACTCGGTGAAGGTCGGACGGCCGGCTTCCCAACGTCACCGAGGCAAATACGCACCAAATAGGCAGGATGCGTCTCAGCTAGTGATATATGCCTTGATGAGGTAAGCTAGATTCAATCTAAAAAAAGGTAAGCAAGATTGATCATGTACCTTCCAGCTAGAAGAATTTCCCATGATGGTGCAACAGCAAGGGAGATTGATGATGAAAAATAAGTCTGCAGCAAGGACGTAGCTATCAAAAAAAATACTGGAGGTCGGACGGCCGGCTATGCGATGTGACAGAAGCAAGTACGCATCAAATACGCATGTATGTGTATCTGCCGGTGATCTATACATCCCTGAAGCAAGGTAGATTGATCATGAGCTGCAGATGTGCATGTACCTTGGTACAGGACGGCAGGCTGATGGCACCCATGCTAATACGGCGGCGGCGGCGTGCATGAGGACACGCAGGGGCCTAGGTCATAATTTTTTTTGGTTTCTTTTTACTCCACGATGTATTGAGGGCTAGATGTTCTGAAGAAAAACAAAAGATAACGGTGAGAGGATATGTATAATGGCAATGGTGGGTAATTTTTTAACTTAAGTCTAATCTAACGGCTAGAGATTTTCTGTCTACCAATTAAATGGTCAGATGTTTCAGATTTTTGTGGGATTTTCTAGCGATTTCTCTATTTTCTGGTGAGCCCGTAATTTACTTTTAATATATACTTAAGTCTAATCTAACAGCTAGAGATTTTCTGTCTACCAATTAAATGGTCAGATGTTTCAGATTTTTGTGGGATTTTCTAGCGATTTCTCTATTTTCTGGTGAGCCCGTAATTTACTTTTAATATATAATAGATGAAAGGCGTTTTGGACACTGAGTGCATCGACGCTTATGACCTAAAGTGGATTTCCTACTGAGCCCTGTGATAATTCACTAAGACGTCCTTAATCATTATCTAGGCCGGCTGGTTCGCTCTGTACGTGCGTCGGCTTTTGCATTTCGCAGCATTGAAGCAAAGTAGTCGCAAATCGCGACAACAAATTGTTTTTTCTTTAGATGACAACCAGTTGTTGATGCCCCGTTTGGCCAACACTAGCAGTTGTTGCAATCACCAAGCAACGTCATCTAGACGTTAATAGAAAAACTTGCATGCATGCTTATCTTCCCGTACGAGCCCCCCAGCTGTCTTTTGATGTAAACTAAGATAAGAATGGATTTGTATCCTTGATTGAGACTAGGTGAGGATCGTGGATCGATCGGTCATACAAGCTTGGCACTGAATCGGAACTCAGTGGAAGAGTTTTGCTCCTGAGTAAATATGTCGAACTCTATTTGCTACCATTAGGCTAAACTCAGTGGCTGATCATGTGATCCGACCTTCACATACCGTTTTTATGCAAGGGCGTAACATCCTGGATGGGGTGGCTATCTTGCATGAAACAGTTCATGAATTACATCGGAAAAATTTGAATGGGGTCATTTTTAAGATTGACTTCGAAAAAGCCTATGATAAGGTTAAGTGGTCTTTCATCCAACAAACTCTCAGGATGAAAGGTTTCTCCGATGAGTGGAGTGCTTTAATCCATAGTTTCGTCTCGGGAGAAAGTGTTGCTATTAAAGTCAATGATGACGTGGGCAAGTACTTCCAAACCAAGAAGGGGCTTAGACAAGGTGATCCATTATCGCCAATGCTATTTAACATAGTGGCTGATATGCTTGCGGTCATGATTGAACGCGCAAAATCCGATGGCCAAATTGAAGGTGTGATTCCTTATCTGGTTGATGGTGGACTATCTATTCTTCAGTATGCCGATGATACAATTCTTTTTATGGAACATGACATCGAAAAAGCAAGAAACCTGAAGCTTATTCTTTCAGCATTTGAGCAATTATCGGGTCTAAAGATAAATTTCCATAAGAGTGAATTGTTTTGTTTCGGCGAGGCCAAGGATCATGTTGACCTGTACGCTGAATTATTTGGCTGCGGGCAAGGCCAGGCCAGTTTCCTATTAGGTATTTGGGTATTCCGATTCATTATCGGAGACTTACTATAGCCGAATGGAAGATGGTCGAGGAACGATTACAAATTAGATTAAGTAGCTGGAAAGGAAAATTACTATCCCTGGGAGGAAGATTAGTTCTCATAAATTCAGTACTAAGTAACATGGTGCTGTATATGATTTCTTTCTTCCAATTGCCGAAAGGAGTCTTAAAAAGATTGGATTACTTCCGGTCAAGATTCTTCTGGCAAGGGGGTAGTGAGAAGCGGAAATATCGACTTGCAAAATGGAGTGTGGTTTGCCGACCCAAAGATCATGGTGGTCTTGGTATTCAAGACCTCGAGATCAAAAACAGGACCTGCTTGGTAAGTGGTTGTTTAAGCTACTTACTGAGGAAGGAATTTGGCAAACCCTCCTTAGGAGAAAGTATATCGACTCAAATGCGTTGTCAGGTTTCTTGGAAACCAGGGGACTCCCATTTTTGGGCAGGTCTTATGGCGACGAAGAATTTTTTCTTCACATATGGTTCTTTCTCCATTAAGGATGGATCGGAGATTAGGTTCTGGGAGGATAAATGGCTAGGTAATGCCACACTCCGGGAACAATATCCGGCCTTGTACAATATAGTGCGGCACAAGAGCGATACTCTCGCTAAGGTGTTGGAAACTTCCCCACCGAATGTGTCATTCCGACGAACTCTCATTGGGCCTAGACAAGCATCATGGAATGACTTGTTACGACGTCTAGATTCTATCCGGTTGTCGCAAGGGTCGGATGTGTTTCGTTGGAACCTTACTGAGACCGGTGTTTTCTCAGTGGCCTCGATGTACAATGCTTTAGTTCAACCTGATATCCCTGTCGATAATAATTCAAAAATTTGGAAGATGAAGATTCCACTAAAAACTAAGGTGTTTGCATGGTATCTTCGTCGAGGGGTTATTCTTACCAAAGATAACCTTGCAAGACGCAATTGGCACGGAAGCAAAAAGTGTGTCTTTTGTCATCATGACGAGACTATTAAACATCTTTTCTTCCAGTGTTCATTTGCTCGTTCTATATGGTCAACCATAAAAATAAGTTCTACCTTATACCCGCCACGTAGTGTTGCGAATATTTTCGGCAACTGGCTTAATGGTGTGGATCCTAGGTTTAAACCACTTATTAGGGTGGGAGCGATTGCTGTTATTTGGTCGCTATGGCTGTGTAGAAATGACAAGGTTTTTAATAATAAATGTTGTTCTCTTTTGCAGGTCATCTACCGTTGCACAGCTATGCTCCGTTTGTGGTCGCGTCTACAACGTGTGGTTCATCGAGACCTATTTACGGTGGTGTCTACACGGTTGGAGGATACGACGAGGGATATTTTTTCCCAACATGGGTGGCAGCGTGATCTGCGAATTGGCCCGCCTACCATATAGTTCTGGTTTTAGTCATTTGCTTCGGTGTTGCCTAGACTTTTACTTTTGTTCGGTGTGTAATAAATGGATCTATACGGCTGTGTGCATCCTAGTTATGCAGAGGCCGGGTGTAATATTATTTGAGTAATAAAGCGCCCATTATCGAAAAAAAATGTCGAACTCTATGAATACACCAGTTCCTATGTAGGTAAAGCTGCAACGCAAATCAACACAAAACGCATGCTAACTAACGATATGGATGAGATTGCTTAACGCTGAATCAAATGAAAGAGATTAGCAGGTCAGATCCATATCAACAACCCGACATTAGCGAGGTCCGATGCATTTGCAGTGGACGGAGGAGACCGTGACGCAAATGCGTCAAGCAACATTCTCTTCTCCGGGCCGGAAACGTTCTGCTCTCCGATCGGCTCAGATCCCAAGCAGCCAAAATCTGGGTACTGGAGCTGCTCCACAAAGCATGCACACCAACAGTGTATGCTTCGGGATTAAGCCCGAAATTCACGGTCAACCACTCCTTCAACTGACTAACTCGCCATGTTTTTGGGTTTGTCAGATGCAACTCCTCGTACTAAAACTCGCTCAGATCAGCTCCCATCGGAGTTGTTCGGACCGTGCCATGACCGAAGTAAACAACGAATTTTAATCTATCTGACATATCTGCTCACCTATAAAAATTACATACTCGTCAAAAAAATCTAGCACCTACACTCTAAAATAAATAAAAATCTAGCACCTGCAGTCCTAAATAAATACTATCTACCGGTACATATTTCAGTAACTAATGTGCGCAGCTAACGAACGCAACATGCATTATGAGTACACCATCTAATACAAGAATTAGGGTTTACCCTTGAAGCGTGCCAAACACCTCCGTCAGCAGCTCAGCTCCTCCACCACGCAGCAGCTGCACCACCACGCAGCAGCAGCACCAACAACAACAACACCACCACCAGCTCCTCCACCACCACCACCACCAACAGCACCTCCACCAAAACGCCTCAAAAACTAACCCATGTATAGATCAGGTGATTCTACAACTTTTGGTGGTCAAACTACAACAAATGGCTGGAAAAATGGCTCAGAAATGAGACATTTAGCTGCTGGACTGAGAGCAAATGAGAGAGACCTGAGATGAACTGAGTGAGCTGTGCTGCAGGAGGAAGAAGAGCTGGGCGAGCTGCACCGTGCGTCGGCCGGGATTTATTGCCCTGCAATTTCGGGCGCAGGTTCCCCGAATCGCCCGCTTCGGGACGGCCCTCCCCGACTCGGCCTGCTCCTGGCCAGGAGACAGCCCGACAGCGGCAGCGCGTGGCCGACAAAAGCGCCTCGGGCGCGCTGAGCCCGACAAAGCTGAATCGGGCGTGCTGAGCCCGAAAATGGCCTTGTCCGCGTGGCCGGCAGGAGATTCCCTGCACTTCGGGTTCGCTGACCCCGATTTTCATATTTCGGGTTCACGGGCCCCGACGGTGTATTATTTCTGAAAATTGCTAAAAACGGCTATTATTTCTGGAATTAATATTAAAAAGTGTATTATTTAAAAAAAAATTGCCATGCATGGAATGGGAGTACAGTTTTTTTTTTGTTAGATGAACTAGCATATTGGCCCTCGCAAATGCAAGAGCAACATCTTAAGCGTGAATTTCGTATGAAATATTTTGTCTCACGATGAAAATAGAAATTTTTTTTTTTGATGTTAGACCATCTAAACAGTGAGAGTTTCTGTATAACCTTGTCTATAATTTATTCCTCTCATTTGCTTAAGATATAGAGCTATGAGCCTGCTAGCTAGTGAAATGCATCCATCAATTTAAAAAATGGTGATGATTAACTTGTGGTGCATCTCAGCATAACATATGGAGCGTGCTGATAATCCTTCGGAGGCTAGGAGCTCTCCAGCCTCCGGCTCCTCTTACTCACACGTGTCTATTTTAGCTAAAATTCAGATTTTGGTTCGTCGCAGCAAAAAACTCCCCGCTTTTGCTTCATTGAAGCAAAAAACGATTCGCATAGAAATAGAAAAGAAAATGCCTGTCCCCGACTTTGCTTCATCACAGCAAAAAAATCCCACTTTTGCTTCATTGAAGCAAAAAACGGTTCGGCTAAAAACAGAAGGAGAGTTACGGAGACTCATTCAAACTTTGCTTCGTCGTAGCAAAAACTCCCGCTTTTTGAAGCACTAGCTGCAGCTCGGGCAGTGGCTGCTTGCGGCGACGCCACCTGCAGCTCGGTCGGTTGCCGTATGCAGCTCATGTCGAGGCCGTTTGAAGCACTAGCGGCGTCGCTTTGCAACTCTCGGTGGCGCCCCTTGCAGCTCTTGGCGGCGCCGCTTGCAGCTTGGGTGGTGGCCATATGCAGCTCATGCCGAGGCCATTTGCAGCACCGGCGGTGCCGCTTTGCTGCTCTCGGCGCCGCCCCTTGCAGCTTCGGGCGGCGCCTCTTGCAGCTTGGGCGGTGGCCGTATGCAGCTCATGCCGAGGCCATTTGCAGCACCGGCGGCGCCGCTTTGCAGCTCTGTGGTGCCCCTTGCAGCTCGGGCGGCGTATCGCGTCGGTCAACCGGCGACGCAGCAAAGTCCGAGCAAGATGGAGCGCATGCTTGCAGTTGGGTAATTTAGCAGAGATGGTAAAACGAGAGGATAAGATGGTCCAGGAAACATGGTATGACCCACACAACGTGAGAGGGCCCCACAGGACACGCGTCGCTCAACCGAGCCGGAGGTTGCCAGACGCCCGTGCCTCCGGAGGAAGCGCATCATTATCCATAACATATTCCCCCCATCCTAGTTTTCTTCATGAGCAGCCGGACCAAACCTAAAATGTCGGACGGAGGCAAGGGGAAGTTCGGGAGCATGCAGCTGCTGTCTAAATTGCCCCGGACATGATAGCATCTAGCTACTCCCTCTAATTCATAATAAATATCGAAGTTTAGTTTATTTTAAACTAAAAGCTTGACACTTATTATGAATTGGGTGGAATAGTTCTTTTGTTAATTCTACCATGTTCTATCTAAGCCATATATCATACATTTTTCAAGTTCAGAAAAAAAGGTAGTGCACTTTTTTTTACAATAGCTAGCGTACGAACACATTTGTAGATCCCATCAATTAAAAAAGTAGCGATGATTACCTTGAGGGACGTCTCAACATAACCTATTCCTCTCATCCTAGTTTTGTTCGAGCAGCCAGATAAAACGTAAAATGTCGGACAACCGCAAGGGGAAGTTTAGGAGTGGTGCGTATTGTAATATCCCAGGTAATGGGGTTACAAAAATAGAGGAAACAGATGTGTGCATTGCATTCATGCATAGAAAATCCGGGGAATTTTCGCGTTTTTGTTTAAAAATATCAAAGTGATCAAGATTTCTCTTGCATCGGTGGAATTGAGTTAGTCATCGATGTGAGTGAGACAAATTTCGACATGACCTTTGTTGATTTATTATGTTTTTGAGGGAAATAGTTTGAATTCAAATTCAAATATGAAAGACATAATTCAAATAATAAATTGAATTGGAATTTGAAATTTAAACAAGTATAAAAATATAATAAGTACAAGTAAATACACTTGATAAGTCCAAATAAATAAATGAGTTAACTTTTTTACAAATAACATTATTCAATAACTTACAAGCTAGAAAAGAAATGAAAATTACAAAGGAATAAAAGAAAACCCTAAAACTAAATCTTCATCTTCTCAATCCTTATTCTTCTTTTCCTGCAATAAGAAAAACAAAACAAAAGACAAACAAATAATTGTGTCATGGTTAGAAATGTTTGCCTTCACCTTTGGTGAGGCAATATTACTGTTGGTGGCTAGCTAGAGGGTTTCAAGAACTATTCTTGATCCCTAATGATGATTAGAGGGAATTAATTCTTTCTTAGGCAACATCAGGAAGAAATGCATCCGGGATGAATGGGTCATTTGGATCATGGAACATTCATCAACAAAGCAACCAGGGACTAGAGGCAACAGTAGCTGATCCATATTACAAGGCAACATAAATTGTGGCAACAAGGCAACTATTTAAAATTTCCCTCTAATCTAGCTAGCAATCATGAAGGCTCACAAGTTTATTTAAAGTGATCAGTTTTGACATGGAAAAGTCAAAATGATCTTAAGCAAATATTTTATAAATCCACTTGTTAATTAAGCAGTGGCTTAATTAATATTAAAGTAACATTTACTTTACAGAGAACAATCATAGTGATTAAGCAATCAAATCATCCAGTCATAAGCAGCCAGCTCACATAAGTACTAGCTATAGAGTCAAATAAGGAAGCTCACGGTGGTATCCTCAAAAGAAAGGAAAATAGGGATGGTTATCCATGCTCATCCATAACTTGCACAAGGGAGGAAGCACCCAACTTGGTAACTTGTACCCTCAAGTGGGGACCAGCTGTAAGCAAAGACACTCATCCCATCGAATTGGTGTCTTGTCGACCCTACAGACAGCAGCTCAACAGTATTAAAGCAAAGCACTAGCAACCAGCCACCACACTCGCTACACACCAGCAGATTTATTTCTGCAGTTCATCCATCCAATCCTTGCACTAGCTAAAATCACCAAGACCGGCAACTAGATCATTAGGAGCTAGCAAAAAGCCAGAAGGTGGAGGCTACCACAAGAAGGATAATTATTTCAATATACAGAAGCCAAGCTACCAAGAGCAGCAAATCCGGTTGAAGAGGATTAGAAGGAGGAATTCTCTCAGAAGTGCATAGTGGTGCTATGCATGATCATCACAGAGAAATCAGCGGGGCAACAAGTGAGTATCTGTTCATATCACAAGTTTGTGCCTCAGCCTTTGCATCATCGGCAAGGCTACAAGATCAAGCATATCATCTGTTCTTATCAGTTTATATTTAGAACCAGAGAAACCATCTATGAGTGCAGCTAGATCCATAGATACAAGCCAACCATCAAGTAAATCCTCAAGCACCAAAATCTCTACCTTGTTGATTAAACTCAACCCATATATGCAACATCAAATTATTATACCAAGATAATTATGCCTGGATGAATAAACCATCCAAACAGGGGCACCACACCTACACATCCACAACAGAGTGTCCATATAGATAAATTTCAGAGAATTACTTGGGGTCCAGGAACAATCCCAGGCCAACCAAGTTATCTCCAATCAGAGCCATAATTAAAGCAATCATCTAATTGCCACCAGCCAACAAGCATCATGTATTGCCCAAGTAGCACAAGTACTAACCATGAATTACTTTTCCAGCATGTCTGAGCTCAATTAAGATTAAACAAATAGCATTTCACCGAACTTCTTCGCTAACACAACACCATATTATAGTGTATATACAGCTCCACAAGAAAAAGTAACACAGCCAGACACACATGCTATGGATGAAAAGAATCACCCAAACAGAGGCATCCTTGCACCAACTACACCAGGATCAATCAAGCTATAACATTAAGCTCCTGGAAGAGATCACCACGAGCTAAGCATTACTGGCCCAAACCACATTTCTCAATCCCCACTATAAGCACACCAATCAATGGGCGCATTAAATCAACTAGCAGTAGATGCACAGGTACTGGAAATCACCACTCTTAAGCACCAATTAACAACAATGCTACAATCACCACAAGTAGATAGCTGAGGCAGTACATCGAACATAAATAGAAGAGAGGGGAGAATAACAGCTCACAGTGAGATAGAGGGTTCATGCAAGAAGCGGACGCCGGGGTTGCGTCCACGACACCGTCCCACCGGCGTCGAGGTCGGAGATGCAGTGAGAACAGCGACAACACCACCAGTTCATGGACGCTAGGGTTGCGTCGGCGACGCCGTCTCCGTCTGGCGTCGAGTCACCCACCAGTAGTCACCACATTACAGCACCATCAGCATCTCCACACCAGCACCACACCACCGAAGAGGCCAGAGCTGGACCGAACACAACCAGGTCTAGCTGGGGTCGACGAGGGGGAGCAGCCAGAGGCGCCGGAGACAGTAGCGGCCGGCGGCAACCATGCCAACCCGCAGCTAGGTATTGCTCCGGGGGTGCAAGCGGGGGCGTGGAGAGGATGGCGCCGATGGGGGTTTTGTGGAGGAGGTCAAGGTAGAGCGGAGAAGACTGGAGCCGGCCGAAGTAGTGGCGACGGCGGTCGAACCGGCCGGTGACCAACTAGGGATTCGGGGTCGAGGATGACCGCTAGGGATCAAGAAGATCAAATTAACCAAGGGGAGGTGGTAGATCATGGCGTGGCGACCAAAAGCCCTAACTCACCGGTGCCAAAGAGGACAGGGAGCAGCCGGGGACGAGCGGCGACGCAACACCATCGCCAGGAGCTCGAGAGGATGCGAGTGCGAACGAGAAGACAAGAAGATGGGAGAGAGCGATGAGGGTCGGTGGCCAGTCGGGTCCGGTCCACTCGACCTAACTCAACCAGGTTGGGCCGGACCTGGTTGACCAGGCCTTGGGCCAAACCATTGGGCCATTTGGTCCAATATTTTTTCTTTATTTCTTTCCCTATTAGATTTTATCATTTAAAAATTAAGTAAATAACAATAAATAAATAAAAGTGAGTAGGAGAAAATTACCTCTATAATAATATATAACAAATAATTTAAAAACTAAAGGAACAATAATTTGGAGTTCCTCTAAATATTAAAAGAAGTAATTTTAAATCTTAAACAATTAAAACCTAAAAATTAAGCATATAATTTCTTGTTTCAATTCTTCACATAAATAAAACATTAAATTTTACTTCACATTAATATGCCATATAAAACAACAAATATTTCTAGATGGTTATGTTTAATCATTTGAAAATCCTAATTGATCATTACTTCCACCATTAGTTAAAAAACCCTAAACCCTAATAGTATTTATCATATTTTAAGTCTTTTAACAATAATATAATGTTAAATCCATTATTATTATTTCAAAGTTAGCAATCACTTCAACTTTATAGTGAAGTTATTATCTTAAGAACTATATGGTAGATTTAGAAAACCTAGTTCCTTTATACATAACATAGTAGTTCATAATTTTATGTGGAATCCTAAAAACCTTAAACCATTAGGAACCCTAGTTCCATTATTACATATGAACCTTAATTTAATTCTAACCTAAACCCTAGCTTAGAACATGTGATCATGTTACTCCATTACCATAGAGCTATATTTAGCAACTAAATAAATATTCATGTTCTCATAAGATAGTAGAAGCAATATTACTAATAAATTGGTATTTCACCTATTCATAATATTAAAACTTAGATGATCTAGTAGAACCACCTAAATATAAACCCTAGTTCCTATCCTTCAATTCATCATCCTTGATTATCCCTATTTAGCATCACACCATGGTGATGAACCCTAATAGCAACCATATCTACTATTTTGCATTACATAACCATGTTCCACTAAACCCTACTAGTGTGAGATACTTATGAACCATCCTATTTAGGAACCAACCATTCTCTACTTAGGGATCCAATAACTAATACAAGACAACCTCAACCTTAATTGTTATACTTCTTAGTACTTAAGAAGTATGTTCTTCAAAAGTTATTCTTTTGAAGAAAATAATGAGTAGCCATCAACCCTGCCTTATAGGATCTATAAACCCTAGCTAGCTATCACCAGCAAGATGAACCAAGCTTAATAGCAACCATGTATAAATACTTGCTTAGAATGCCTAGGCTTAACTCAACCTTACAAGCCCTAGGTGTCGATGAATCCAACATTGTTGTGATCCATCTAATACTTACTCCAGAAACTACTTGGAACCATAATAAATTATAGCAACCCACAAACCTAATTACCATACTTGTTCTTTATCAAATTATATGTTCTTCAAAAGTTATTCTTTTAAAGTATATGATAATCAATCATTAACCATGCCATATAGTACTAAAACTGACCACTGTTCTTTACTTGTTAACATTATGCCAATAATCATTCTCTTTGTGCTCAATTGATTATTATGCTTTATTATCTACCTGTTTATAATACCAAGTAATCACACCTGAATAAGAACCTTATATGTGAATCACTCTAAAAGTACAACACACCCTAAACCAATCATTACCACTCACTAATCCTAAATCGTTGGGGTTAGGACACGTTTAGAACGATTTCATCTCATACTTATGCATTATTGCATCCTTGCCAATTTTTTAAACATCGTCCTTACCGGACGATGATGCTATTTCAGAATTTGGAGTTACTACGTATCGAAGACCTTGCCTGCATAATCTTGCAGTCAAGAAAGGCAAGTTCATCACTTGCTCATGTCCTTTGATTATTTCTATCAAATTACTTGCAAAGTACTATGGTTATCACTATTGCATAAAAACCAAAACCACTACTTTCATAACTATGAATATGACTATGTGGTGGGCAATGGAACCATGGATTGTGTTGATATGGTGGAGGTTCCATTGCACGGGCTTATATCCATCTAGGATTAAACAACAAATGTCGCCAGTGATTCTTGTGCCGTAATACCCGTGTTAACCATAAGATCCGGAGTGGGACGGAGTAGTCAAAAGTGTTTCCACCTCTCGTTCATCAATGGATGCGCTTTACCGTAGACACTTGTATCTGTCGGCGGCAAGCGGTAGGCTGGGGAAGCCTTAAGTCCCCACGGCACAGTCCGTAGACACTTGTCGTTCGAAGAACAAGCGGTAGGCTGGGGAAGCCTTAAGTCCCCACGGTATTGCGGTCTATGATGGGTTGCAGCCACCGGCGTAGGAGTGTATGGTAGAGCCCAAAGATCGTTGTCGTGGTCGGGGTCCACCCTGACGTTACGGGAATAATGGGACCGACGTGGACCTGTGGTCGGCGCATGCAACAAAGGGTGGGTGTTCGAGGTAGCGGAGGAACATGATTGGCTAGACCTTATACCGGGCCTCACACCATAGGAAGTGTGGACGGGTTGCGCGCCCGGTTGGCACCAAGGTTAAGATCTCTTATGGGTAAAGCAACACACCTCTGCAGAGTGTAAAGAACCGTGACCTGTCACTCCCTGTTCCGGGATATGGAACTGCGAACGCGGCCGGAAAGGAGCTCCATGAAGTTCTAGTAAACCGGTGAAGGCTGACGGACATAGTTCTTCTGAATAAAAGCAACCTTTCGAAGAAATGATTATGAAAACCTGCATTGGTATTAGACTTTCTGGTCTAATGCCGTAGCTAGTGCATTAAACACCTCTTTCCTATAATGAACTTGTTGAGTACGCTCGTACTCATACCACTCTTAAATCCCCTGCTTAGATATGGAGGCATCGAAGGAGTATCCACAGTGCAACTCGAAGGCCGAGGAGTCAACAACTACTCGAGGAGACAAGACCCTGTCAGAGGAGTCAGATACCACATACATCAAGGAGAAAACCTAGTTTAGCCATAGAAGGGAACTAGTTTCCTAAACCTAGCTCCTATTTAGCTAGAATCTATTCTTAGCCTCTTTAGCTAGTTAAATACTCTACAAATAGAGTTCGTGATAAGACTAGTCTACGAGTCGTTCTTCTGGAGTTATCTGCAGTTTTACCTCATTGTAAAGTAGGAGGCTGTGATGATCTTATGTAACAGAGTCTGTGTGTAATTCTATAGACATGCCTTGGACCCGCATATGTTTCTGTTGTACCACTCTGAGCGATATAATACTAGTGGAACGGTGTTTCATTGGTGTTATATCAGACTTGCATACTACACCATGCAGTGGTATGCCGGGTCACCACAAGCTTGGTATCGTGAGCAAATGCTTTGACCTTAGGATTAAAACCCTTTAAAGGAGACCTATAGGATTGGTAGTGTCTATAGGAAGTTGTCTTAGTTAAACCAAATCTTCTTATGACTTGAGATGGATATTCACTTGAGAATAATCCTGACACACTTGAGTCAACCCTTCTTACCTACCTTTCTTAAATGAAGTTAGTTAGCTAATCCCATATATGTAGCACATTATTAAGTCTTTAAAATAATAGATGAGTAGATCACAGTTGGTATACAATACATGGTAATCCAAAGAGAGGATACAACCATAAGGAAACTATCCTATTGGAAGATGTGTACCAACTCAAGTTATTGTTAAATAAGAATTACCCAGACCTGTAATAGGAGTGATATCAAGTAATGAAGATATGTATATAAGAAAGATATCCTACTAGAAAGAGTAAACCCAATACAAGTAATGGGTAAGTAAGCTATCCAAACTTGTAAAACAGTTGATAGTAAGTGATATAAATAAGTTATATGAGGTAGTAAAGACCATGATGAGTCAATCATGGGAGGTAAGGAAGAGTGATAGGAATAATATATGTCTACTCACAAGGTAGAGTAGCTAATCATATATGATTCACCTGAGAATCATTATGTGATGGAATAGAACATCATAAATACTTAGAAGAAGTACAATAAGAAGCCACTTGTTCAACAATAATGCAGGAATTGTGTTCCAAAACCATGGGAAGTGTGCCAAGCACATCATGACCATAGTCTTACAATAGGAAAACACTTGGAAGTATAGGAGCTATATTCTAATAAATAGGTATTCAGAGTAGACATGTTAGACCCCAGAGATACCATTTGGGGTAGCCCTCAACAAAATGGAAGTTAATCTAATACTTCCAAAGGAAATTAAGTTAATCTTAACTATCCAAGAACACTTTGTTTCAAGTTTATCTCATTGCAAATGTGCAATTAAGGTAAAGGTTGAGACAAATAGTAGAATCCCATATATTCGTGCTAAGTATCACGATATAAACCTATCTTATGTGGTGTTATATATTACACATCAGAGCCTGATGTTTAGAGATGTCTTACTCAACTATTATATTCGGGCTTAAGATGATGTGTATTATAAACACAAAGCTGAATCTTCTTGGATTTTATTGGATTTTCATTGTTTGACTAGATCCATACATGAAGTTTGACTTTGATATGGAAATGCATGTTGCAATATCAATATCCTACTTGATGTTAAAGATCTAGAGGGTAATGGTATTCGTGTGAGGAAGTGACGAATTCGGTATATTTTGAAGATAAGATGAAGGTTCATCAGATAAAGGAAACAAAGTTGTGGGAAGCAACCACAATACTCGGAAGGAAGTGCCAATCAACATTCATGCTTTACCTCAACAGAGGAGTACTTTAGTACATGAGAAGCATGAAGGTAAGAAATATGGTGATTATGGTGAAGCTGAAGCAGATCCATAGTCGACATAGAAGAGGGAATGCATGGGAAATCACTTAGGATACTATATTCATAGTGTCAGCTAGTGGTTTTCTTGCAAAATAAACCCTGAATGAAGGAAGATGATATATGAAACCATAGCAGATGTAAGAAGACTACAGTTGAAATCAGAAGACCACAATTGGTATAGGAGCAATACTGCGAAATAAAGCAGAAGATGTCTCGTCTAGTTGATCAGAACCTATAATAGAATCCATTTTTAGATATCAAATAGCCACAGTTGGTATAATAACCACAGCTGGTATCAGTTGGTATTACAAATAGTCCACGATTTAATTAGTTGTAACAAAGGTTTGTGAACAAATAAAAAATCTTGTCAGCCAAATAGCTAGATCTATAAACATTTAGTCGAAGGATTCACATTGGATGTCCACAATTGAGTGGATACACCACAAAGTTTCTTCGCAAAACCTTAGAGGAATATAAATTATAAACAAGACCTATACCAATATTCTAATCATAAGTCCAATAGTTGGAAGAAAAGGAGTTGAAGACCATAAGAAAACTCTAAGGGGTAGAGTAAAGATTGAGTTGGATATACAATAACTCAATACTTTGAGCATAATAGAAGAAGAAGGTCTGAACTGAGAGGAAGTTCGATCTTATTTTCATAAGATTGTTGAACAATACCTTCGTAAGGAGGTTAGACCAGAAGCCGAGGTTCATACCTCGAGGACGTAAGAAGTGGATTATAACTTGAGCAAGTGAGTAATATCTACTCAAGTACTTAAGCTCAAGTAAGTCAAAGATAAAGAAGTTGGACGAAGGAAATATCGTAGACCAAATATAGCTCAAGGAGGTCAAAGACTGAAGGGATTTGACCATACCAGAATCAGAGACTACATGAAAGATTCCTTTCATGGAACCTAAATGAATCTAAAGAGTTATAGGTATCAATTATAAACCATGATTGGATGGACTAAATGTGTCTAATCCATTCTTAGAGGAATAAACCGTCAAAATCATTTCCATGGTAAGTACCTTACTAAGTACATTATTACACTTTTGGTAGTAAGGGAAAACAAAGACCTATTTAGCATTAGGAGTTTATTATCAAATTAGCCTTCAAATAAGACCAAGAAAGACCAGAAGAAGTCTCAATCATTGAATCTTCAATGAGAAAGGAAACAAGCTTATAGAGTTCGAAGAAATCAATGAATCAAAGTAAGAACCATGGTTCAGAGACAAACCCTAATGGATTCCAGGAAGAATCTGGACAAGGGATATATTCAATGATATCCAGTAAGATCACCACGGAGTCCGAGAAATGTCGTAGTCTGCACAAGTCGATCCACACTCCGAAACGTGAGAGAGTTCAAACTTCGAGGACGAAGTTTAGTTTAAGGGGTAGAGACTGTAATATCCCAGGTAATGGGGTTACAAAAATAGAGGAAACAGATGTGTGCATTGCATTCATGCATAGAAAATCCGGGGAATTTTCGCGTTTTTGTTTAAAAATATCAAAGTGATCAAGATTTCTCTTGCATCGGTGGAATTGAGTTAGTCATCGATGTGAGTGAGACAAATTTTGACATGACCTTTGTTGATTTATTATGTTTTTGAGGGAAATAGTTTGAATTCAAATTCAAATATGAAAGACATAATTCAAATAATAAATTGAATTGGAATTTGAAATTTAAACAAGTATAAAAATATAATAAGTACAAGTAAATACACTTGATAAGTCCAAATAAATAAATGAGTTAACTTTTTTACAAATAACATTATTCAATAACTTACAAGCTAGAAAAGAAATGAAAATTACAAAGGAATAAAAGAAAACCCTAAAACTAAATCTTCATCTTCTCAATCCTTATTCTTCTTTTCCTGCAATAAGAAAAACAAAACAAAAGACAAACAAATAATTGTGTCATGGTTAGAAATGTTTGCCTTCACCTTTGGTGAGGCAATATTACTGTTGGTGGCTAGCTAGAGGGTTTCAAGAACTATTCTTGATCCCTAATGATGATTAGAGGGAATTAATTCTTTCTTAGGCAACATCAGGAAGAAATGCATCCGGGATGAATGGGTCATTTGGATCATGGAACATTCATCAACAAAGCAACCAGGGACTAGAGGCAACAGTAGCTGATCCATATTACAAGGCAACATAAATTGTGGCAACAAGGCAACTATTTAAAATTTCCCTCTAATCTAGCTAGCAATCATGAAGGCTCACAAGTTTATTTAAAGTGATCAGTTTTGACATGGAAAAGTCAAAATGATCTTAAGCAAATATTTTATAAATCCACTTGTTAATTAAGCAGTGGCTTAATTAATATTAAAGTAACATTTACTTTACAGAGAACAATCATAGTGATTAAGCAATCAAATCATCCAGTCATAAGCAGCCAGCTCACATAAGTACTAGCTATAGAGTCAAATAAGGAAGCTCACGGTGGTATCCTCAAAAGAAAGGAAAATAGGGATGGTTATCCATGCTCATCCATAACTTGCACAAGGGAGGAAGCACCCAACTTGGTAACTTGTACCCTCAAGTGGGGACCAGCCTGTAAGCAGCACACTCATCCCATCGAATTGGTGTCAGTCGACCCTACAGACAAGCAGCTCAACAAGATAAAGCAAAGCACTAGCAACCAGCCACCACACTCGCTACACACCAAAGCAGATTTATTTCTGCAGCTCATCCATCCAATCCTTGCACTAGCTAAAATCACCAAGACCGGCAACTAGATCATTAGGAGCTAGCAAAAGCCGTAAGGTGGAGGCTACCACAAGAAGGATAATTATTTCAATATACGTAAGCCAAGCTACCAAGAGCAAGAAATCCGGTTGAAGAGGATTAGAAGGAGGAATTCTCTCAGAAGTGCATAGTGGTGCTATGCATGATCATCACAGAAATCAGCGGGGCAACAAGTGAGTATCTGTTCATATCACAAGTTTGTGCCTCAGCCTTTGCATCATCGGCAAGGCTACAAGATCAAGCATATCATCTGTTCTTATCAGTTTATATTTAGAACCAGAGAAACCATCTATGAGTGCAGCTAGATCCATAGATACAAGCCAACCATCAAGTAAATCCTCAAGCACCAAAATCTCTACCTTGTTGATTAAACTCAACCCATATATGCAACATCAAATTATTATACCAAGATAATTATGCCTGGATGAATAAACCATCCAAACAGGGGCACCACACCTACACATCCACAACAGAGTGTCCATATAGATAAATTTCAGAGAATTACTTGGGGTCCAGGAACAATCCCAGGCCAACCAAGTTATCTCCAATCAGAGCCATAATTAAAGCAATCATCTAATTGCCACCAGCCAACAAGCATCATGTATTGCCCAAGTAGCACAAGTACTAACCATGAATTACTTTTCCAAAGCATGTCTGAGCTCAATTAAGATTAAATAAAGCAGTACACTGAACTTCTTCGCTAACACAACAGTCCATATTATAGTGTATATACAGCTCCGCAAGTAAAAAGTAACACAGCAGACACACATGCTATGGATGAAAAGAATCACCCAAACAGAGGCATCCTTGCACCAACTACACCAGGATCAATCAAGCTATAACATTAAGCTCCTGGAAGAGATCACCACGAGCTAAGCATTACTGGCCCAAACCACATTTCTCAATCCCCACTATAAGCACACCAATCAATGGGCGCATTAAATCAACTAGCAGTAGATGCACAGGTACTGGAAATCACCACTCTTAAGCACCAATTAACAACAATGCTACAATCACCACAAGTAGATAGCTGAGGCAGTACATCGAACATAAATAGAAGAGAGGGAGAATAACAGCTCACAGTGAGATAGAGGGTTCATGCAAGAAGCGGACGCCGGGGTTGCGTCCACGACACCGTCCCACCGGCGTCGAGGTCGGAGATGCAGTGAGAACAGCGACAACACCACCAGTTCATGGACGCCGGGGTTGCGTCGGCGACGCCGTCCTGCTGGCGTCGAGTCACCCACCAGTAGTCACCACATTACAGCACCATCAGCATCTCCACACCAGCACCACACCACCGAAGAGGCCGTAGCTGGACCGAACACAACCAGGTCTAGCTGGGGTCGACGAGGGGAGCAGCCGTAGGCGCCGGAGACGATGGCGGCCGGCGGCAACCATGCCAACCCGCAGCTAGGTATTGCTCCGGGGTGCAAGCGGGGGCGTGGAGAGGATGGCGCCGATGGGGGTTTTGTGGAGGAGGTCAAGGTAGAGCGGAGAAGACTGGAGCCGGCCGAAGTAGTGGCGACGGCGGTCGAACCGGCCGGTGACCAACTAGGGATTCGGGGTCGAGGATGACCGCTAGGGATCAAGAAGATCAAATTAACCAAGGGGAGGTGGTAGATCATGGCGTGGCGACCAAAAGCCCTAACTCACCGGTGCCAAAGAGGACAGGGAGCAGCTGGGACGAGCGGCGACGCAACACCATCGCCAGGAGCTCGAGAGGATGCGAGTGCGAACGAGAAGACAAGAAGATGGGAGAGAGCGATGAGGGTCGGTGGCCAGTCGGGTCCGGTCCACTCGACCTAACTCAACCAGGTTGGGCCGGACCTGGTTGACTGTGCCTTGGGCCAAACCATTGGGCCATTTGGTCCAATATTTTTCTTTATTTCTTTCCCTATTAGATTTTATCATTTAAAAATTAAGTAAATAACAATAAATAAATAAAAGTGAGTAGGAGAAAATTACCTCTATAATAATATATAACAAATAATTTAAAAACTA
The DNA here is from genome assembly GCF_019359855.2 of Lolium perenne. Classification (NCBI taxonomy): domain Eukaryota; kingdom Viridiplantae; phylum Streptophyta; class Magnoliopsida; order Poales; family Poaceae; genus Lolium; species Lolium perenne. The sequence continues at coordinate 198,998,857 of NC_067245.2, forward strand.
AAGGAACAATAATTTGGAGTTCCTCTAAATATTAAAAGAAGTAATTTTAAATCTTAAACAATTAAAACCTAAAAATTAAGCATATAATTTCTTGTTTCAATTCTTCACATAAATAAAACATTAAATTTTACTTCACATTAATATGCCATATAAAACAACAAATATTTCTAGATGGTTATGTTTAATCATTTGAAAATCCTAATTGATCATTACTTCCACCATTAGTTAAAAAACCCTAAACCCTAATAGTATTTATCATATTTTAAGTCTTTTAACAATAATATAATGTTAAATCCATTATTATTATTTCAAAGTTAGCAATCACTTCAACTTTATAGTGAAGTTATTATCTTAAGAACTATATGGTAGATTTAGAAAACCTAGTTCCTTTATACATAACATAGTAGTTCATAATTTTATGTGGAATCCTAAAAACCTTAAACCATTAGGAACCCTAGTTCCATTATTACATATGAACCTTAATTTAATTCTAACCTAAACCCTAGCTTAGAACATGTGATCATGTTACTCCATTACCATAGAGCTATATTTAGCAACTAAATAAATATTCATGTTCTCATAAGATAGTAGAAGCAATATTACTAATAAATTGGTATTTCACCTATTCATAATATTAAAACTTAGATGATCTAGTAGAACCACCTAAATATAAACCCTAGTTCCTATCCTTCAATTCATCATCCTTGATTATCCCTATTTAGCATCACACCATGGTGATGAACCCTAATAGCAACCATATCTACTATTTTGCATTACATAACCATGTTCCACTAAACCCTACTAGTGTGAGATACTTATGAACCATCCTATTTAGGAACCAACCATTCTCTACTTAGGGATCCAATAACTAATACAAGACAACCTCAACCTTAATTGTTATACTTCTTAGTACTTAAGAAGTATGTTCTTCAAAAGTTATTCTTTTGAAGAAAATAATGAGTAGCCATCAACCCTGCCTTATAGGATCTATAAACCCTAGCTAGCTATCACCAGCAAGATGAACCAAGCTTAATAGCAACCATGTATAAATACTTGCTTAGAATGCCTAGGCTTAACTCAACCTTACAAGCCCTAGGTGTCGATGAATCCAACATTGTTGTGATCCATCTAATACTTACTCCAGAAACTACTTGGAACCATAATAAATTATAGCAACCCACAAACCTAATTACCATACTTGTTCTTTATCAAATTATATGTTCTTCAAAAGTTATTCTTTTAAAGTATATGATAATCAATCATTAACCATGCCATATAGTACTAAAACTGACCACTGTTCTTTACTTGTTAACATTATGCCAATAATCATTCTCTTTGTGCTCAATTGATTATTATGCTTTATTATCTACCTGTTTATAATACCAAGTAATCACACATGAATAAGAACCTTATATGTGAATCACTCTAAAAGTACAACACACCCTAAACCAATCATTACCACTCACTAATCCTAAATCGTCGGGGTTAGGACACGTTTAGAACGATTTCATCTCATACTTATGCATTATTGCATCCTTGCCAATTTTTTAAACATCGTCCTTACCGGACGATGATGCTATTTCAGAATTTGGAGTTACTACGTATTGAAGACCTTGCCTGCATAATCTTGCAGTCAAGAAAGGCAAGTTCATCACTTGCTCATGTCCTTTGATTATTTCTATCAAATTACTTGCAAAGTACTATGGTTATCACTATTGCATAAAAACCAAAACCACTACTTTCATAACTATGAATATGACTATGTGGTGGGCAATGGAACCATGGATTGTGTTGATATGGTGGAGGTTCCATTGCACGGGCTTATATCCATCTAGGATTAAACAACAAATGTCGCCAGTGATTCTTGTGCCGTAATACCCGTGTTAACCATAAGATCCGGAGTGGGACGGAGTAGTCAAAAGTGTTTCCACCTCTCGTTCATCAACGGATGCGCTTTACCGTAGACACTTGTATCTGTCGGCGGCAAGCGGTAGGCTGGGGAAGCCTTAAGTCCCCACGGCACAGTCCGTAGACACTTGTCGTTCGAAGAACAAGCGGTAGGCTGGGGAAGCCTTAAGTCCCCACGGTATTGCGGTCTATGATGGGTTGCAGCCACCGGCGTAGGAGTGTATGGTAGAGCCCAGCACTGTTGTCGTGGTCGGGGTCCACCCTGAAATTACGGGAATAATGAGACCGACGTGGACCCAGGGTCGGCGCATGCAACAAAGGGTGGGTGTTCGAGGTAGCGGAGGAACATGATTGGCTAGACCTTATACCGGGCCTCACACCATAGGAAGTGTGGACGGGTTGCGCGCCCGGTTGGCACCAAGGTTAAGATCTCTTATGGGTAAAGCAACACACCTCTGCAGAGTGTAAAGAACCGTGACCTGTCACTCCCTGTTCCGGGATATGGAACTGCGAACGCGGCCGGAAAGGAGCTCCATGAAGTTCTAGTAAACCGGTGAAGGCTGACGGACATAGTTCTTCTGTATAAAAGCAACCTTTCGAAGAAATGATTATGAAAACCTGCATTGGTATTAGACTTTCTGGTCTAATGCCGTAGCTAGTGCATTAAACACCTCTTTCCTATAATGAACTTGTTGAGTACGCTCGTACTCATACCACTCTTAAATCCCCTGCTTAGATATGGAGGCATCGAAGGAGTATCCACAGTGCAACTCGAAGGCCGAGGAGTCAACAACTACTCGAGGAGACAAGACCCTGTCAGAGGAGTCAGATACCACATACATCAAGGAGAAAACCTAGTTTAGCCATAGAAGGGAACTAGTTTCCTAAACCTATCTCCTATTTAGCTAGAATCTATTCTTAGCCTCTTTAGCTAGTTAAATACTCTACAAATAGAGTTCGTGATAAGACTAGTCTACGAGTCGTTCTTCTGGAGTTATCTGCAGTTTTACCTCATTGTAAAGTAGGAGGCTGTGATGATCTTATGTAACAGAGTCTGTGTGTAATTCTATAGACATGCCTTGGACCCGCATATGTTTCTGTTGTACCACTTTGAGCGATATAATACTAGTGGAACGGTGTTTCATTGGTGTTATATCAGACTTGCATACTACACCATGCAGTGGTATGCCGGGTCACCACACGTATGCTGTCCGAATAGCCCTTTAAGTGATATCATGTAGCTATTCCGACCCATAATAGATGTGGGAGTTTTAGTTCATTTTAACCTAAAACTCCGATACTTATTATTCGGAAGGAGTAGTTTTTTTGTTGATTCTACCATGTTTTTTTCTAAGCCATCTATCGTACATTTTTCAAGTCCAAAAAATAAGTAGTGTTACTTTTACAAAAATAGATTTTTTTCAATAAAGGGAATATATTAATATCAAAAAGATATCAATTACACCCAGCCTCTGCAACAACGCACCACCCTAATGGCACTACGGATGCATACAGCCAAAAAAAGGAAGAGAAAACTAAGAAATAAAAGTCCCGCTACAGTATCTCGGGCCTAACAACAACAATACATCCACCGCCAAGACAACACCTGAAATACAGACTCTCCAAAAACGACGCCTCCAAGAAGGGAACAGTGCTATAACACCGTCGTCGCCCGATCAACGATCTTAGGTTTTCACCCTGAAGATAGTCCCCACTCTCAAAACAATGCCTCCAACAAGGTCATTGCCAGGCACAACCAGTTAAGGCCAGACCTTGGGATTTCACCCTGAAAGGTAGGACTTTGAACTTCACATATGTTGTCGCCCCCACTATCATACCGCTGTTGTGAGGCCCGGAACACCAAGCAAGTCCCTCAACAGCGCGAAGACTTGAACCTCCCTTAGCTAGTCCTCCCCTCCGGCCTTCATGTACTTCTCTTCTTCCGACTTTCATCATGGATCCATAGTCACTTGATGTCAACACAGAAAAAGAGCTTCGCGCCGCTCCCTCCAGACCAAACGGTCGGAATAAAAGCATGGGTGCGCACGACCGAATACCACCGATCCAGCAAACTCCAGGCACAAAGCACTGTTACATTCGCCGGCGGAGCCTTCCGGAACTCAACACTCCGGCTAGATCACGAGTCCAGGCCTCCGGTAGGTCTTCCTCTTCACGCAAGAGAGACCCTAGGACCACGCCCGCCACCTGCCACCAGGTCGACGGCGCCACCGCCATCCAGGGCCGCCGCCCTGGTGCCGTGGTCCCAAACCATGAGGAGGAGCAGTGCGAGATCCGTCTCCATCACCGCTGGCCCGGCGATGCCGAGGCTAGGACGGAAGGAGAGGATCGCGCCGCCAGGTTCCGGGTTTGCTACGCCGCCCCCATCACCGCCCGCCCGAAGGTCGCGACGAGGAAGAGGAGAGTTGCGCCCCCAGATCAAGGCCATGCCGCCGCCACCATCACCGGCCTCCCGGCGAGGGGCCGCGCCGCCACCACCCTCCACGGTCCGGGGCCATCCCCCCGTGCGGAGGCTAGCCTCCTTCCGCCGCACGGAGGGATCATGCGAGGAGCCCCGCCGCCCCCATCACCGGCCGCGCCCGGCTTCGCCGGCGACGACCTCCGGGGACGACGAGGAGGGCGGGAGGAGGAGGGGAGGACGGCGGCGGCGGCTAGGGTTTCCGCCCTAGGTCGCCCAGGAGGGGGACGACCCGAGCGGTTCAAACACGTACATATTTGCGACCACTTTTGAAAATGTACCACGTTTAATTCTTGCTAGGGCCTAGCGTACACCTTTTGGTCAACCTTAGCTAGCCAGCAAGCACACGTAATATTTGTTTCTTTGGTTGAACGGGAATTGGCTATTCCTAGGGAGAGTCCTGTTAAAAGAAACTACGCCTCTATCCAGCCAACACACAATTTTATCATTTATATAAACGGACCCGGATACTACTATGGAAAAAGATACATGTATAAAAGATATGCATGGCACGATGCTTATCGTGTTGGACTCAATGTGTGTACTAATTAATTGGAACACATCATACATATTTGTTACGTAAATATTACGGTTGCCAGTGAAAATCCTAGCCACAAATTTTAGATCTAACTATCAGAAATAATTATGATGATGTGGATTAACATGGTTTTTTTATTAAAAACATCCGTATTTTGCTTTTAGTATATAGAGGTCCGGAATCTGCAGCAAGACGACTATTTTATTTTGCAGGCGTGGGACATTAACGTGTAGGTTATATAGCATCTTTTGTCTAGGGATAAGAGGAGTTCTTTTTGTATACTAGCACAAAACCCGTGCGTTGCTACGGTGTCAATCTAAATTGGTATCTTTTGATATATTTATATCTGCATGATGATCATATACAAAATAGAATGGAGCTTCTAATTAACATGTCTATTATATCATGTATTAGTGAAAATCATATATGGAGTAACATCGTTTTAAAGGTATCGTAGCGTGCTGTGCGCTCTCGATGGGATCCAAATAGCATGTAGCCATTTATTTTATACGTTGTGTTTTATATTCCAAATAGCATGCTATAAATTAGCCTATAGAACATGCCACATGTTTTCCTCCATTTTCTATGGTTTTAAAATTAAACCCTAATTATAATCTTAGGACTAATTTTTGGTAAAGCTTCTTGTTTTCTGATGCTCTCTCTCTCCCTCTCGAGGCTCGCCCCTCGCGTTGCTCCTCCTCTCCTCTCCTCCTAGGGTCGGTCATGAAATTTTGGGGGCCAACTGCAAATAAAAAGTAAAGATCCTAAATATAGTTATTGAAATACATTACATTTGTGAATGTGTGCTAGCATGTTTGAAACCGCAGTGGTCATCTTCTCTTGGCCGGTTCTGTGTTTGCCAAGGAAAAAATGAACGGCGACTGTGTGTTCCTTTCCTGGGTATAGCTAATTACGGAAAGGCTAGAAGGCCGAAACCTCCCAGGCCCAGCCGGCCACCTCTCCCTGACCCACCTGGAGACTTCTCAAACCCTAACCGGCCAAGCACCTCCTCCCTGGCAGTTTTGCATTTACCCCCTCCCGCCGCCGAAAACCATCGCGATCGGGTCCCTCCACCCTGCGCTCCCCCTCGTTCTCTGCACCTTTGCGAGCCCGAACCCGCGCAGGTCGCGCCCAACTCCCTCGACGCCCTCTCCCTCTTCCTCGCTGCTCCACGACGCCCATCTCCTCCCTAAGCTCTGGCAACCGCAGGCAGCGCCTCGCCGCCTCCCCGGGCCTCCTCCTCGCCACGGCTCGCTGGCCGCCGCTCCTCCGCGACCCTCGCCGGGCACGCGAGCCCTCCCGTGGCCGCGCCGGCCGTCCTTCTTCGCCACCAGTGCGCGAGCGCTGCGCGTCCCCGGGTGAAAGCTCCGGCCACCTGTGCCCAATTCTCATGAATCCTTCCACCTCTAGCCCTCTTTTTCGCTTCCGATTTCCCAAATTCTTTTGCCTACGTTTCTTCCTCATGCCACCATTGTATGATTCCTCCTTTCCGATTTCCGATATAGGCTGCTTTGTTGTTTCTAAGGCGGCTTGCTATAATCCAGAAATTTTGCGCATATAAATCGGTGGGACTTGGCATAGGAGAGCGATGTGGGACTATTTACATCGCTAGGAAACGATCCACCTAGAAATAGGGATCACCGGGTCAGGAACGAAATCATATATGGACCCGTCCTTGCAACCCGCTACCTGGCCCAGCGCGATCGGAGCGCTCCGTAGCTCCTAGTTTCCTGACCACGCGCGAAGGCAACAACAACCATCTCCAAAAAAATAAGATACGAACCGGTACCAGGGCAATTATTTTGGTGGGAGGGTAAAATCGTCCAAAAAAGTGTTGGACGAAAATTTTGGGGAGAAACCTTCCTTCCTTTATTAGTAGGTATAGATAATAGATTGGTACGTGTTTGGAAGGAAAGAGTCCAGCTGCTATTTCTCTCTCTCTATCCTTATTCTCAAATCTCAAACTCAAACGTGGTGGAGTAAATCTCCTTATGTATGGAACGGGAGCATGTTTTTTAAGGATAGAGACTGTTTTGTTTGCGGCTGGTTCGGTGCATTTTTGTTATGGAGGCTAATTCGGCGGGGTCTGGTCGGTCTGGTTTGTAACGTGTTGGTGGGTTACTAACGTGACAGATTTGGTTTGTCCAAAATATTATGTGTCTATATTGTTACGAAAAACTTTAAATCCTAGCCATATATTTTAGATCTAACCACTAAAATAATTAGGATGATGTGGATTAATATGGTGTCTCTATTTTAGACCTCCATATTATGCTTTTAGTATATAATAGATAGATAGATGGGAGTACAGTTGATCAAGGGAGCAAGTGCGTAGAGTTACAGACACGACGGCGATGAAGCTTCAGGAGCTAGCCGGTGATCCGGCCGTGGTGGAAAAGGTGTTGCGTACGTGCCGGCCGACGTGTGTCTCACGAGATGGGGAGATGGTAGATATGCAGTTGCCTTGCGGACACGGTTGTCTTGTCGCAAGAAAGGCAGGACGCTCTGCGCGTGAGATCACGTGCAGCTACACCGCGCGGGGATAGACCATCTCTTTCTGAAAGAAGATATTTAAGTTGGAAATGCAGTCTCCTCGTAGGAGTAGATCCATCTACTGCTCAAACAAATATTTTCGAAATGTCTAAAAAAAACCTCCGTGAAATATCCATCTAGATAATCTATGTTCACACATAAAGTTTCACGTAAAGAAGACACTTTTTGTGTTCTGTAAAATAACACAACTTTTGGTAAAATAAAAAATAGATATTCATGAGACATTTTTTTATCCTATCTAGGCAAGCCACAAAAAATATCTTCATTCCGTTAACATTTATATGCAAACGTATAATGTCCGGATATATATATACACACTAGAATCTTTTTCATAATTTTGTGACATTCTTAAGTGTATATCAAATGAATTTTTTTAGAGCATCTCCACCACCGCTCCCCAAATAAGCGCCGGCAGGGGGGTCATCGGCACCTGCTCCCCAATTTGGGGAGCAGTTGCACACACCAACAACGCCAAAGAATCCCCCAAAATAACTTCGAACAAGCATCCGACAAAATTTCATTTAAATTTACATAAAACTTCATGAAACTTGAACTTCAAACTAGACTGAACCCTAATCTACTGGCCGTTGGTTGGGGCGCGCGATAGGACTGCTTCGTCGTCGTTCTCCCCCTTTGCCGCCTGCATCCATGCCCGCTTCTCCACCCTTGCTTCACGCATCTGGCGGTTGAGCATGGCCACCGGCGACGCTGGAGCTTGCCGGCGGCGCTGCCCCCTCAGAGACGCAAGCCACTGGCGAGACACCTCGACTTGGCGCTGAGCGTTGAGCTCAAGCACTTTCTGTCGCTCGACCGCTATGAGGAGACATCACCCCTCCTCCGTGGCCACTCGCTGGCGCAAGATCTCGACGGCGTGCTCGAAGTTGGCGTCGTTGATGAACTCGCGCTCTTCCTCCTTCAGCCTTTGGAAGCGCTGCGCATTGAAGGAGGCCAAGATCACTGCCTGCTCTGGGTCACCGGGGACCTGCTGCTGCTCGACACTGCGCCACCTCCTCCGCCGCCTCAGTTTCTGCATCTGCCATGAACGTCTCGTCCCACTCGTCGAACTAGGAGTCGTCGGAGTTGAAGTCGAACTCGGCATCGGGCTGCGGTGGTGCTTACGCCATGGCGTCATGCGGACGTTACGGCCAAGCATCGAGTATGTCGTAAACAGTTGTCACGACATTGTTCTGCATAGGAATGCAGCGGTGGTGGAGAGGAGAGGATAGCACGGCGGTGGTGGAGAGGAGAGGATAGCGCGGCAGTGGTGGATAGCAAATGATAGCAGGACGGTGGTGGAGAGGAGAGGATAGCGCGACGGAGGACGCACTAAATTAGCGGTGCCAACCCTCGCCGCAGAGCACCCGAGGCATCGCATTTACGGCGGCGTCTGCGCATGGAGAACCGCCGACTTCATCGGTGACCGGCCACAGAGCATACGAGGCGTCGCATTTATGATGCCGCCGGCCGTTGAGTCGCAGCCAAGACAACCCACACACCTCATCCAACGTGGTGCGAGGCTCCGATTCGTCCGACGCTTGTATTGGGCTCGAACCCGCGTCGGCTTTTTCGGCACGATGGTGTGAGCCTAAAAACAGTGCCAGCTCCCAAATCGCTATTGGGGCCGCCGGTGGAGATGCTCTTATAACGAGTTCATCTAGATCTCTGAGTCAAAACATCATGTGGTACTTAAGTTTACTACTCCTGTCATCCCATAAAGATTGCATGAGATTTGTTAAAATTCAGATTATGTCTTAGATACATCTAAATTTTGAGAAATCTTAGACAACATTTATAGGAAAGAGCGAGTGATAAGTAAGATTTACTTGGTCCATTGAAAATACTACCTTTTATTCAAGAGAAGAACACTTATCTGAAGAAGATGAATATGCTTGTGAAATCCGGCACAGGGCAACTCATGTGCTACCTCCAAAATAATTTAGTTAACCGTACCACATGAATACACACAAAGTAGACAGGCTGAATTTGGGTGGGACCGTTTGAGATACTCTTGTGTTTTACCCTGCATTTTATTTCTCGTGCTACTCATTCTCCAAACAAGCTGCATGGATCAATATTCCTACTCGGTTCTTGCCATCGTCGTGGTGGCAACGCAATGCATTGACCTGGCAACTGACCAGACTTCTCGGGATTCGTCAGCTCACGAGAGCTAGCATTCGATCGACCGCGAGTCCATTGACGCAGCGGTGGAGAGGAATGCAGCGGCGCAGAGGGACATGGAAAGGCACGCCAAAGCAAAGGTGAGTTGGGAGACGGTGCAAGCAACCACGAGTCGGGTCGGGAGTTTTGGGGCCTACGTCTGCGTGCGCTGCATGGGGAGCTGCCAAAGGCGACTGCGTACCGGCCCGCACGTTACGCGCGCACGCCATGTACACACTCTGTATTGCATTGCATACGTGCCCAGCCACCGTGGCGCGTCGTACTAGTATCGGGACGTGTGGGTGGGCGCTTGCGCACACGGAAGATGAGCAGGCACGGCGGCTGTAGATAGGGATAGACTCGCGCGCCGCGGCATGGAGTGCAGATGTGGGTTTCCGACCCAGATTGCTTTGCCATGATCTCCACAAATCTTCACGCACAAGGACCGGCCGGCCGGCATGTACGCGCTCGTACGAACGAGGTACTAGCACAAGCGACAAGATATTCAAAACGTACCAACAGAACATGACGTGCGTGTACGAATTACAAGTTGGTTATCGAGAGGACATGTTTTCAGCACATAAAATATTTGAACAAGCGACAACATGCGAGTCCACGTTGTACTACTATCTCTGTTCATACAAGATGTCACGAGTTTATTAAAATTTAAATGCATTTAGATACTTTCTAGTTATAGATATACTTAAATTTAGATAAATTTTCAACATCAGCTTACGAGTTCAGGCAGAGTCAGGGTAAAGGACAAAGGATGTAGTAGCTGCCACGCTGCCCGGTCTATATAGGTACCCAGGTCGATCGCTCGCCAAGTTGTACGTACCTAGCGGTCGATGGATGCGCAGTGTGCGTCCGTGGGCGCCACCCGCGGCTCCAGCGACCATGCTTTGTTGTAAGGAAAAGCCACAACATACCTTTAATTATTCGATGCATGCATATGCCCGATGCGTACTATCGTACACCTGCACACACGTATAAACAGTGCCCACACACACTGGTGGAAAAATAGGCTTCGGGTGAGCCCCATAAGTCGCGATGCTGCAGGAACCGCGACTAATGGTACCTTTAGTCGCGGTTCGGGAGGCGAACCGCGACCAAAGGCCTGGGCCCAGGGCGCTCGGTGGCCAGCCGGTGCACGTGGGGGGCTTTAGTCGCGGTTGGCCAGGCCAACCGCGACTAAAGGCCTTCCTTTAGTCGCGGTTGGCCTGGCCAACCGCGACTAAAGCCCCTCCCCTATATATACCACCCAGCAGCCAACACTTAGCCATTTGGTGCCATTCTCTTCACAAACTTCACAAGTGGGTGTTAGGTTTGCTTTTGGTTCCTCTTATGCACATAAGGTGTTTGATGAAATGCCCCAAGAGCATGAAACAAACATGATATGAAGTGTTGGAGCCACACTTGAGCTTTCTCATTTATTTTTTCCTCCTCGATCGCGGTTAGCAACTTGAACCTTTGATGTGTCGTTGATAAAATGTGCATGTGTGTGTAGTTCATTGTTTAATTTATATTGTTTGTAGCTAGTTAGTTTAACAAATGCATGATGGTTAATTATATATTTTATATTATAATAATGCAGATGAATCGACAATGGATGTACGGTAACCGATTCTCCGGCGAGTTCAGTGCGGGTTTGAAAGATTTCCTCGTAGTGGCTAATGCGAACAAGCAGAGGGGTTTTGTTATCTCATTCCATGTGTTAACCGTAAGAATCGAAGGGTTACTCTTCCTCAAGAGATGTTCACATGCACCTGCTTCGGCACGGTTTCATGCCAAGCTATAATTGTTGGACCAAGCATGGAGAAAGAGGGGTTATAATGGAAGAAGATGAAGAAGGGGATGATTTCATCGATGAAAGCTATCTTGCTCATTTCGGTGATACTTTCATGGAGGATGCTGAAGGTGAAGGGGAAGGTGAAGGGGAAGGTGAAGAAGAGGCACGTGATGATGATCCCGTTGATGATCTTGGTCGGACCATTGCTGATGCACGGAGACGCTGCGAAACTGAAAAAGAGAGGGAGAATTTGGATCGCATGTTAGAGGATCACAGAAGGCGCCAGACCCGGATGCGATGATGGTCTGAAAAAGCTGGGCTGCACACTGATTTGCTGAGATGGAAGGCACAGCAGGTGTAGCCGACTCGGCATTTGAAAACTTGCTGAAAATGTTGAAGAATATGTTTCCAAAGAATAACGAGTTGCCCGCCGCATGCGTACGAAGCAAAGAAGGTTGTCTGCCCTCTAGGTTTAGAGGTTCTGAAGATACATGCATGCATCAACGATCGCATCCTCTACCGCGGTGAATACGAGAATTTGAATGAATGCCCGTATGCACCGCATTGCGTTATAAGATCAGCAGGCGATGACCCCGGTGACGACGATGTTGAGGGCCGTAAACCCAGGAAGAGGGTTCCCGCCAAGGTGATGTGGTATGCTCCTATAATACCACGGTTGAAACGTCTGTTCAGAACAAAGAGCATGCCAAGTTGTTGCGATGGCACAAAGAGGACCGTAAGTCGGACGGGAGTTGAGACACCCGCAGATGGAACGCAATGGAGAAAGATCGACAGAGAGTTCAAAGATTTTGGTAGCCGACGCAAGGAACATAAGATTTGGTCTAAGTACGGATGGCATGAATCCTTTTGGCGAGCAGAGCTCCAGCCATAGTACCTGGCCCGTGATTCTATGCATCTACAACCTTCCTCCTTGGTTGTGCATGAAGCGGAAGTTCATTATGATGCCAGTGCTCATCCAAGGTCCGAAGCAACCCGGCAACGACATCGATGTGTACCTAAGGCCATTAGTTGATGAACTTTTACAGCTGTGGGGCAGACCTGGTGTCCGTGTGTGGGATGAGCACAAAGAAGAGGAATTTGACCTACGAGCGTTGCTTTTCGTAACCATCAACGATTGGCCTGCTCTTAGTAACCTTTCGGACTGTCAAATAAGGGATACAATGCATGCACGCACCGCTTACATGAGACTGAAAGTGTACATTTGCCAAATTGTAAGAAGAACGTGTACCTTGGGCATCGTCGATTTCTTCCGAAAGGTCATCCAAAGAAGAAAGAAAGGCAAGCATTACAACGGCAAGGCAGATCACCGGCCGAAGCTGCGGAACACACCGGTGCTGAGGTATTTGATATGGTCAAGGATTTGAAAGTCATCTTTGGAAAGGGTCCGGCGGACAATCGTTCCGAAGGGAGCCGACGGGCACGTAGCCATGTGGAAGAAGAAATCTATATTCTGGGAGCTAGAATATTGGAAAGTCCTAGAAGTCCGCTCTGCAATCGACGTGATGCACGTTACGAAGAATATTTGCGTGAACATCCTAAGCTTCTTGGGCGTGTATGGGAAGTCAAATGATACAAAGGAAGCACGGCAGGACCAGCAAAGTTTGAAAGACCCTGATGACCGGCATCCGGAACGGTTTCAAGGTCGTGCCAGCTACGCTCGACCAAAGAAGAGAAGGTCATCTTTTTTGAATGCCTCGAGCGTATGAAGGTCCCGTCAGATTCTCGTCCAATATAAAGGGAATAATCAACATGGCGGAGAAAAAGTTCCAAAACCTGAAGTCTCACGACTGCCACGTGATTATGACGCAATTGCTTCCGATTGCTTTGAGGGGGCTCCTGCCGGAAAATGTTCGAGTAGCCATTGTGAAGCTATGTGCATTCCTCAATGCAATCTCTCAGAAGGTAATCAATCCAGAAGTTCTACCACGGTTACAGAACGATGTGATCCAATGTCTTGTCAGTTTCGAGTTGGTGTTCCCGCCATCCTTCTTCAATATTATGATGCACCTCCTGGTTCACCTAGTCGATGAGATTTCCATTCTCGGTCCTGTATTTCTACACAATATGTTCCCCTTCGAGAGGTTCATGGGAGTATTAAAGAAATATATTCGTAACCGTGCTAGGCCAGAAGGAAGCATCGCCAAGGGCTATGGAAATGAGGAGGTAATTGAGTTTTGTGTTGACTTTGTTCCTGACCTTAAGCCGATTGGTCTTCCTCAATCGCGGCACGAGGGGAGACTAAGTGGAAAAGGCACGATCGGAAGGAAATCAATGATATGTATGGACGGCCATTCTCTCGATCAAGCACACCACACGCTTCGACCAATTCCAGCTTGGTGGCTCCGTACTTTGAGAAACACAAGAATATTTTACGCTCGGACAACCCTGGGAAGCCTGAATCCTGGATTAGGAAGGCCCACATGGAGACTTTCGGCAGTTGGTTGAGAAAACATTTAATGAGTGCCCCCGATAGTGCAAGCCGCCGATCCGGATGCCCCCGATATCATAGCAGCTGCGGCAACACATGGATTGACTGTAACGAGTGCCAGAGAACAAGCGGCCGACTTAGGTATCACTCTTCGTGCACTGCTAGGCCTTGATGAGGCGCCAATGAAGGACGTAGTATTTACATATGTGAAGAATGGCCCTCTCATCGAGCTCGCGCAGAAGAGGATCTACCTCGACAAATGAAAGGTCTGCTAAATTGGTACAAGGGTTACATAAAACATAAAAACGCCAAAGACTATATCTATGCGGAAGTTAGATATGAGCATCACTTCAAACATTACTGGGTACAAATTCATCTGAGTGAATTGTTCCAGCTGTTCAATCTGCGCGACCTCGACAAATCTATCATCAGTTGCTACGTTCTGTAAGTGATTTATTAATTTCTACCCCATCTCGTTCATTGCCTGCACTATATATATATATATTGTCCTAACTATCTTGTTGTGTACGCTATTATGCAGAATGAAGAAGCGGGAAATGCGAATAAGGAACATCCATGATGTTGGGTTCATTGACCCACACATCGTTAATTCACATGTGTTAGAACACCACCCCGCCGACGTGGAGGATGACCTGTGGCGGTTTATTAGAAAACAGCAAATGTAAAAGTGATATTCTATTTCCTTACCATTTTGGGTGAGTGTTTCTGTCTTGAGCACATTCTCTTTTGTTTACTCCATGCATGGTATGTGGCTAATCGATGAGTTATGCATGACTGTGCATGTATCGTGTCCGCAGGTTCCACTGGATTCTTATGGTAATTCAAGTTCAGACCTCCTCCGTTCTCGTCCACGACTCACGCAAAATGGATCCGGCGCTTTGGGCCGACATGAGAAAAATGATGCAAAAGTAATTATTTTCATTCATTTGCGCTCTATATCGATCGGCCTATTTCGTTCATCATTTCCTAATATCAAGTAACTAATTAATAACTCTCTTGTTTATTTAATTTTCTTTGCCTCGTAGGGTTTGGAGACGGTTCGTAGATACCAAGGTCGGTGAATTCAAAAAAGAGCTACATTTTAAAATGGCAGTGCGGAAGACTGGGGAGATTCAGCCACCGGGGACCAATCTATGTGGATACTATGTTTGTGAGAGGATCCGGAGATACCGCAATGAGCGGGACCAGAAGTGTGAGAACAACATCCTGAGGAATAACCTGCGGAAGACGCTTAGTCCAGAAGCTCGCTTCCGACCACTTCAAGAGGAACTAGCTGGATGGTTGGCGAGGGAAGTCATCGATCCTAGAGGAGAACACCATTACGATGACGTAGAACTTTATATGCACCAGAATTTGTAACTAACTTGTTCAAAATTGTATATGGTCATCCGATATTGAATATATATTGTATATGGTCATCCGATATTGAATATATATTGTATATTCCTCTTGAATTCTTTTTGGTTCTAATTTCAAATTTGTTTGAAATTGTACATTCATATGCATGTATGTAGTACCGTAGAATATGTGAAACTCCTTCAAAATTAAAACCCAAAAGAAATAAAATAATACAAATTAAAAAGAAACCAGATTTAGGGGGAGGGGGGGCTAAACCCTAAACCCTGCGGAGGCCTTTAGTCGCGGTTGGCCAGAAGAACCGCGACTAAAGGTCCTCCGCCTCGCGCCGCCCTGCGGCCCACGTGGACGGGCCTTTAGTCGCGGTTCGTAAGGAACCGCGACTAAAGGGGGGGGCCTTTAGTCGCGCTACTTTGGTCGCGGTTGCGCAACCGCGACTAATGGCAGTTGCGAACCGCGACCAAAGCCCCTTTTTCCACCAGTGACAGGCTAGTACTCTGTACATGTACATACATACAGACTGAAACCAGATGCGGAGACACCAATCTTCTCCCTGTGTGCAGAAAAATACTGTAATAGAGGTCCAGTCAGCTTAACCCTAACGCAAAGGCCATCGACGCGCGCGCGACCTACATAGTAGTATGGCCCGACGCCACACATCTTGCGTGCAAGGCATACACGTGCGTGTGCGGCCTACATCTGCCAACATGGAAGACACATGTGACACTAAGTCAAAGACCACACTACTTTCACTAATAGAAAAAAAGCCTTCCATCCTAACCCATTAGTTGCCAAATATTTTGATCCGGGACTAATGGAATCTTTAGTCCCGGTTTTGCTGCTGAACCGCGACTAATGCTCACCAACCGAGACTAAAGGGCTATGGTCGGCTGCGGCCGGCGCATGCCTCTTTAGTCCCGGTTGGTGTTACCAACCGCCGGTTGGTGTCCCCAACCGGGATTAAAGGTTTTTTCTGGTTTTTTACTTCCCAGGCACCCTTCACCACCCCCCCACCCCCCATGGATCGCCTTTTTAACTCTGTAAAATAGAAAACAAAATGATAGAAAATTCAAAAAATAAAATCTTTTGAGATTCTTGTATGTTACACAACCTACTATTAGGAAAAATTAAGAAATTCAAATTTTCACTTTTTTGCATACGGTATCGAAAAAACCGTATAATATATCAAAATTATCGTGGGAAAAAGTTACATCCAAATTCACCTGGGTTTACCTGGTTAGCCAAATTTTAGATTCTCGAAATTCCAAATGAAAATAGGGAAGTAGGAAGATTTTAGTTTTTGCTATAAATTATGGATTATATTTTTTATTTTTAAAACAATTAAAATTAATAATTGCATCCTGCATAAAGATTACAATTACTTTTACCCAATTTTTAGATTTTCAAATTTTTAGGTTTTAGGTTTGGCAAAAAAAATATTTAAACAATTTAAAAAATAAAAAAATACAAATTTAAATGTTAATGTTTATTTATTTATTCAAGTTTATTATTACATCATTACTTCTGTTTATTAAAAAAATTATTTGAAATTCAAACAATAAAGAAATGTGACATCGACCAACATGTTAATAGGATTGATATGATATGCTACTATCACATACATGCGAGCGAATCACTTGGATGCGGGACGGAATGGAACTGAGAAGTTAAGCATGCTAGTGCTAGAGCAGTGAGAAGATGGGTGACCGAGCGGGAAGTTTGACCACGAGTAAAAAATTTGACTAGAGATAAGTGTAGTTAGAGATAGGGACTAAGGTATTGTTTGGATTGCATCCAACGCCAATCCAATATTTTGGCGTTGACTCAGGATCTGGGTATTCGTTTGGATGGAAACCAATATTTTTCTTCGCCCTTCCAATTATTTGGTCACCCCTTTACTTTTTCAGCCCGTGGCTTGGCCAAACCAGGGCGGTGAAATCATTCGCCAAATATTTGGCACGCCCACGATTTGGCAGGGCGCGCGTGGGCTGAATCCAAACAGACCCTAAACTATGCAAATAACTGAAATACCCAAATTCTGGAAAAATAGAAAAAAATAGAGTGAAAAAATTAAAAAAATAAAATTAGAAAAATTCACCTGCAGACATTTTTGTCCCGACGCACAGAACCCACGCGCATGGACCTTTAGTCCCGGTTCGTAAGCAACCGGGACTAAGAGCATCTCCACTCGTTTGCCCTCCCCATGCCAAAATCCGGGGTAAATTTCCTCCGGATTGGACGTAAAATTGGCGTGGGGAGGACCAGTTTCCCAGCCGCGATCTCAGGCGAAGACGCCGATATAAATTTGAAAAACAAAAGCTTGATGAAATACGGCTAAAAAACGATTGAATTTAGACTAAATTTAATGATATTTACTATAAAGAGGGCGAAGTTCATACATAGAGGCCGAATTCGAATATATTTTGAATTCGGCCGGGGGAATACAAATTTAAATATTAAAACACGGCGCTCTACATGCCGAAATGGCGGTAGAACACCGTGTAGTCCTTGTCGCCATCGCCGCCATCATCATCGGAGCCGTCGTTGTCGAAACGCGTCGCGACAAGCGGGGATTATTTAGGCAGGGTTGGACGCGGCGATTTAATGCCGCGTGGATGCTACGTGTCCGCGGCGAGCTGACCGGCGGCAGCCTTTGCTGCGCGCGGAAGACGATGTGTGTGCCGCTGATCGGCCGGGTCCACCTCTGCGGCGAAGCTGAAGCGAAAGCGCGGGAGAGATTTCTCGGCGTTTCGCGCGCTTTCGCTTCGTCCGGACTCCCCGAGCGCGCCCCGGTAGGCCGGGCTTGGCGTGGGCTCGCCGGATGGATGAAGGCCCAAATCCGGGGAAAACACGGAACCGGGGGCATGGCTGGGCCATTTTTCGCCGTCCGGATGGAAAAATAACCAGCCGGGGGCCTATTCGAGGAGACGAGTGGAGATGCTCTATAGGGGGGGGGGGGGGGGGCTTTAGTCTCGACCCTTTAGTCCCGGTTGCACAACCGGGACTAAAGCCCGTTGTGAACCGGGACTAAAGGCCCTTTTTCTACTAGTGTTTTTATATATAGTGTTTTTCCAAAGTAGATAGAACATTATGGTTGGTCATGTGGATGAAGCTTTTGTTGTTCAATCTTAGGTCTTGAGTTCAATCTTCCAAACCACCTGATTTTTTTATTATTTTTAAGAATTGTGCTAGACATTGTACTATGTTTCAAAACATGGAACCCAGCTTTGTATTGTTTTGTAGAGTTTTTATCATATAATGTTTTCCCTTGAAGGCGCCTAAAAAAAGTATTTACACGGTGCTAACTATGGAACCAAATTCTTCGAATTTTACATACTAACTATCTTTAGAAAATTAATGTGTAACCTAATATCTGCTTCTTGCAGGAAATGTCTACTTTTGAAGCAATAACTAATATTTTTTTATTATTATTTGTTATCTTTTGATTTTTTTTATTTCCTCGCTTTTTCAGGTCTTAACAAGGGATGTTCTGCGGACATGGTTTTTGTCTTTTCCTGGTACGTCTCTGCTGCTTGGTTTTCTTTGGAAGAAGATTTTATCCATTGCGTATGGTCATCATCCTTGGGGAAAATACGAGCACCGCGTTGCAAATGTATGGTTTCGTTGGCACATTCATCTGGTCGGCATCGTTCTGTTCCGTATCCTTCGCACCATGTTCCGGGGGCGATGTGAACATTAATCGTATTGGCATCCATGGCGGTGAGGGTAGTTTGCCCCCATCCCAAACGGACAAAGGTAGGAAAATGCCTCATTTCACGCATAAACGGACCAAAACGCACACGTCCCATGTCCAAAATAGGTTGACCGCTTGATGCCTCACTAAAGCCTGCAATAAGGCGCGGCAGTCCAGTCCGATGCATGAACCGGTCGCACTAATTTATTGCCGCGGCGACGCTTGCACGGCTCCTCCTCCATCATTCGCGACACGAGCTATGCACGTCGGCCGGTGAGTCATGCTGTGGGTTGTGGATAGATTAATTGTGGTTTTGGTTTGGGCCGTTCACGTACGTATGCGCGCATGGGTTGCTGTCCACGCCACCGTCGCATGCGGGACACGGCTGCATGCCCTGCTCCAAACGGAAACTAGCAACGAGCGATCGCGCAAGGGTGAGGTGGCTCTAGCACACATTTGTTGTCGTAGGATTTTAGTGGCCGATGACCACCAAAGGTGCCAGATGTACCCATGGTTCACACACACAGCTGCGGCTGGGACTGCGACTTGCGAGTGACACATACTCCATGTTCACCTGCCTACGTCCACGTCCTGCGATCGAGGCTGCGATCTAGGGTTGTAATCTAAATGTTAAAGATGCTATCAACTTTAGACCAACATAGCAAAGAATCTCGTTGGGGTAATTTTGATGGCTACATTTCGTAAACCAATATTTAAATTACTGATGAACCGTCGAACCGAATGAGCATTAAGATTTCCTAGTCATAAGGAACCAACTTATAGTCACTTTTCAAAAATTAGGTCGTTTTCAAAAATCCTAATTAGATTAATGAGAGAAGTATAACTATTGTTTGTATAGCAATATCCAGAATACTTTTTTTTGCGGGGAGCAATATCCAGAATATTCAAATAGTTTAAAAAAATATAAACGACTATAGATAAATAAGAAACTATATCATGTTCATAGTTTTCTACAAAATTTTGTATCGAGTTAAAAAAGAAATATAGTTTGTTTTTAGTATGTTGCGACATGACTCGATTTACCTTTTTATTAGAATAATGTGACATGGCTTGATGTGCCGCGCATCCGACTCAAGTTCGACATGGGGCGCCTGACAAGTGGGTACTTGGTGTCTAGCTAGTTGGGGGGAAGTTGGTTACATAGGCTAAATTGTGGAATAGTTTGTAATTAATGAGGAAGAAGAATGAATTTCACAGATGTAACCTTTGAAACTTCATCTGTAAGCGCTAAATGTTGAACTTTTTAATCTAAGTGCAAACATAATTTAGACACGATTATGCTAGCCCGATGTATTCCCACATGTACAAACACATGAATTCATTTTGAATTTTAATCAAGGGCAAAGAGTGACTAACCACTATCTCAGGAGTGCGTCCTTTCGGCTCCATGGCTCCCTGGCTCCACTAAACATGAAATTTATGAAAGAAATGTATTGAAAACGATATTTATGAATTCAAAAATTAAAAAGGCGTGGATATATAAGTACCAATGTGCTTTTAATATATATATATATATATATATATATATATATATATCTATATCTATATATATATATATATATATATACGTAATGCTGGGTACAAAACAAAATATAATGATGGCTCAAATAGGCAAAGAAAAAACTCAATGGTCCCCACGGTTAGACTAAGATTAAAACTAAGAAGTAATTCAGATGAAAATTAGTGTAGACATACTAGACATCTATTTCTACTTCTATATTTGTCCATAGAATTTTCTTAGTTTTGAGAAAATAAATTCAAACCAAGCTCCATGGACTCGGGATCTAGAACTACTACTTGTTATCTCCGTCTATATAAGGAGCCATTATTAAAAAAAAAATGATGCATGCAGTACCTCCGTTCAATAAAAGAAGACATAAGTTTAATAGAATATCGAGCTATGTAAATTTTGACTTCACATTTAGAAAAAAACTATCAACACTCATGAACCTGCATATATATTATGAAAATATATTTAATGACGTAGCTAGTATGATTTGTTTGATATATAGGAACTGATATTTTTTAAAAAGTTTGGTGAAACCTGATATAAATTTAATTTTTAAGGATATTTATACACCTTGTTTTATCGAACCGAAGGAGTACTCCATCCGGCCCATTTGATTGTCGCGGGCCATTAGTGTGTCCATTACCATGTCCAGTTATTCTCCAAATCAGTTAATTGGGGGTCAGTGTTACTCCCTCCGGTAACAATTATTTTGCATGATGGGTTTAGTCAAATTCAAACTTTGTGAAGTTAGATCAAATATTTAGGGAAAAAAATTAACATCTACTCCTTTCGTTCTGAAATAAGTGTCACAAATTTATCTAGATTCCTATGTATCTACCACTAAAATACATATAGATACATTTGAATTCAGAAAAATTTACAACTTATTTTGGAATAGAAGAAGTACAATATAAATTAATACGATTATAATCGCCATAAAGTATATCTTCATATTATATACATGTGGTATTATGAATGTTGATATTTTTTCCTATAATTTTAGTCAAACTTGACAAAAAATGACGTTTGTGCATGGAAATAAGCAGAGACCATTGTGACGTCTTCCATATGCTCTGTCATATGAGGACGCCGAAATTCAAGCATGATCTGGCGTGCTGGAGTATATGTATGTGCACCATGCTGCTGTTTATGCTGACATGCAGGGAGAGATGGGGATACGTACGTTTCCACGGTTTAGACGTACGGCGAGTTAGAGGACGTCACATGCGAGATGCAGATCGGAACACTCAACTCAAGACACCAAAACGGGAAGAAGCTCAACTGAAAACCAAAGAAAAAATAGAAGAAATGAAGGGAAAAGAAAACGGGTCGACGGATATAGATTGCTTGCGGAGCGTGGAAAGGCAAGCAGGTGCTCCATCAGGGAAGCAGCCTGATTTGGCGTCATTATTGCATGCATGCCGGACTGGAGTGGGAGTGCCGGCTTGTTCGACGCCACCGCTCGCTGAACGCTGAGACAAGCAGCTTTCCCTTTGATAAAGGAAAGAAAAATCGGAGAAAGAAGGGGAGGAGGATGTGGAAGCCTGGAGCCTGCGAGAGGTACGTGGGCGGTGGTGTGGTGCCGCGGAGCGGGGAGCAGCCGTGTGGCGTCAAGCTACCCATCATCACAAAAATCCATGTGCTGGTAGTGACTGTGAACCATGTGTTGGCCTATATCGAGCCGTCACTCTGATGAGAACCCGTTTGATTTTTCTCCCTGTGTAGTCGTGCTTGATCGTGGCATGTTTAGCTACTTCCCGTGCATGATTTTTTCTGATCCTGATTTGGTTAAAGGCATCTCCATCTCACCGCCCCATTTTAAGTATAAAATTTGTCTCTTTGGTCAATCCGCGAATAGGGCAGATGCGTGTGTCCTCCCGTAGTCTGTTTGGGTGGGGTGCCAGCGTGACTCCCTGCTTTTTTGTTCCTTTTTCTTATGGGCATATACGTTACCAAGTCTCCAACGGACGTGCGTCCTTCACATTCATATGCACCAAAAAATCTATTGCACTTCGTTTGGATAAATCCTCACCTCTTTTGAAGAGAGGCATCATTCCGATCACTCTAAAAATTGTAGGGTTCAAATTTACTACCCTCGTGAAAGTACTTGCCTACCCTTCTCCAATATGCATCTCCTTTTTTCTCGGCACCGCAAATTGAATCTTGTCTAATTTTCATCTAAGCATCACATCGCAATTTGTCCTGCACTATAGTGCCCCGTCCTCTTTCTTTGTAGTTTTTTATGTTGTGGATTGTCGGTCGAGCTCATCCGCAAACAATGGCTCGCTATCAATAGAATCCCCCCCCGCCCCCCCCCCCCCCCGCCAATTTGGGTATCTTGTTGTGTATATTTTTGTGTCTCTTGTTGATCATTCATAGCTATATTCTCTTTCATAATGTGGTTCATGATACAATCGGTGTCCTCATCATAGTAGGTATATGCGGAATTGCACTTTACACATCAGTTTGACATGCGAATGGATGGACAAATAAGAGGTTGCAACCATACCGTGTTTTTAGTAAATTGTACTACCTCGGGTCTGTTTTAATTGACGTGGGTGTAAACTAGCTGCATGCATGTCCAATACTAAGGCCCGCGTTGATTAAAACCGTCGGGAGGAAGTACGCATGAATAATAAAATGTTGTTAACATAGGCATAGAAGTTATATCCAGTTACATAGGGCATGGTACTAATTGCAATCAAACCCATCTATTCCATGGCATAGACAAATTACAGCCGTCAAGTAATGTGTCTTTTGGCACTATACCTGAGCATTTCTGGGCCGGGCCAACCAAAGCCCGACGCGGAAAATCTCGGCCCAGGCTCGGCCTGGCCCAACCCGACCGTCGGGCTGAAAAATAGGCCCAAGCCTGGCCCATTACAGAGAAAGCCCGTTGGGCCTCGGGTTTTAGGCCAGTCCGCTTCACTAAATCGCACAAAATCAAGGCCCAGGGTCCAGCCCGGCCGACCATCGGGCCAAAAAATCAGGCCTAGGCCTGGCCCGGAGGCATGATCGGGTCAGGCTTGGCTCGGGAATTTCGGGTCGGGCCGGGCTGCCCATGGCCAGGTATACTTGGCACATAGATAACTAGAAAAAAAATTATGCCTCTTTGCAGACACATAACAAATTATATCCTCCTCAGATCTACAAAACAGTGTTTCGATACGAGATGAGATCTACATGAAAAAGATATGTCTCGATATTCTGAATCCATGTCAACAACTGGTGGGGAGTTTCGTCGAGTTTTTGAATGTCTATTTTGTGTTCCCTTTGAAACATTTTTGGTCGAATTTTATTAAAGTCGTACGACACGGTCGACCGTTCAAAATTTTCTTGGAGGAGTAAGTTCATCATGTTGTTGTTTTCATAGTTTTTTCGTTCAAACATTGTGTGAAGTTATAGATCTCGTCTATGAATGCCAAAACCAAAAAATTTAAACACCAAAGTTTTGTGAAATCAATGTGGTGAAATGATGTGGTGAAAGCACTTCTCGAAAGAAATTTCAAACGGCCGACTCTGTCCCACGAAGTAGACACAATTACTCCAAAATAAACTCCAAAGAAAACACAAAACCGTGCTTTACACACTTGATGAAACTATTAGTCAATCACGAGAATGAAATCACAACGTCGAGACACATCTTTTTCACATACACTTCATCTCAAATCAAACCCTGGTTGTGTAGATTAGAGTGGATTAAGATGAACTGGCTTGCTTAAACACAATACACTAAAAGCCTCATGGTACGTACTTGTAACCAATACTTTCCGTCACGGCGCGCAAATAAGCTTGTTAGCATCCAACCGTAATGCATAAACACACTCAAATAAAGTTTTCAAGTATGCATCTTCTAACGAGCTAAATGTATATAGCCAGTTCAAAAAAAGTATATAGCCATGGGAGCGGTCTGATGCGAATAGCGACTCCGGGGCGCAGTCGTACCGGACGGGGGCAGAGGTTTATTGTGAAGCATGGGCGAGAACATGGACCTTGTATTGCAGATTATGGTACCCTAGCTAGCTTGCACTGTTGGACATATCGATGTGCTGTGCAGTGGTAAGCGTAACAACTGTTGGCAGATTCATAAAGCCTCCTCGTCAGCAAACTCCTTATGAGCTTTCGGCCCCTAGCTAGCATCCTGCAGTGACTTCAATTATCTTGCCCTCCTGGGACCTATTATCAAGCCCATCCAGCTCGGACGATTCACTCAAGAAAATAAGAGCATCTCCAGCCGTTTGAGACGTCCGGATGAAAATCCGAACTTAACAAACGCTAGATTGGATGAAGAAATGGCGTGGGGGGCAACATTTTCCCAGTCGCACCCCGGCATTCGTCCATCAGCGGTGATAGTCGTCTTCCCGGGGAATTGGCCGATGCACGGCTGGCCAAAGTTCATTGAGACCAACCTCGCCTGTTCATCCGCCGCCGCCGCAGTCACCCTCTTCGCGCGAGCTTCTTCTCCCTCTCCGCCCTGCCGCGAGTTTCGTTCCGCTGCTGCTCCACATCCTCCGCCCACCTTGCGTTTGTCCAGCCCGGCAGCCTCTCTTTTGGCGCTCGCGGCTTCCTCGCCTTCGGCGCGCCGTCGGCGGTGATCTTCTTCGGCGGCATGGTGGTGGAAGGGGAGAGGAGGAGCTGCAACAGTGGGGGAATGGTGCTAGCTCCTCCGAAATTCGGCGGAGAAAATGGTTCTATGCGACGCATTTTGAAGGGAAAACAAAATAAATGGAGGGAACTACCCTTTCTGTCGCCGACACCGCGGGCCCGCTCAACGTTTCACGCTTTTTTGTTTCGTCCGGAGTCCCCGACCAGGCCTCGGGAAGTCGGGGATTGCCTGGGCTCTCCGTATGGATTAAAGGCTTATTTCGGGGGAAAACGAGAAGCCGGGGGCGCGACTGGATCGAATAACGTCGTCCGGATGAAAAAAGGGCAGCCGGGGGCCTCGTCGGGGAGACGGCTGGAGATTCTCTAAGTCACAGACATTACGCGAGCCCTACAGCCTCCTTCTTCTCTCCCGTGAAGCGGCGATCAGCAAGTTCCTCCTAATCTCCACCAGCCAGGGCGGCAGGAGGGAGAGAGGATCTCGTTCCCCCGTTCTGGCCTAGTAATTAGGGTTAGATTTTGTCTGTTGTGGTGCGCTATTGGGTGGCGGGAGCGGCGTCCAGGATAATAAATCTGCTTTAACTGTACTCCCACACCAGCCACAACCTTTTGGGCTGCGCCTCGGAGTTGATGACAACATGTGTTGATCGGTCCTTCATATCGACAGCTTGGTCTTCTCGCTGTTCTTCAGATTTGGCGAGATCAGTTTCTCGGTCTGTCGCTGTCGTTCGTTGTTATCCGAGACGACGCTGGCGGCCAATGCGGGGTGGTTCTTCTAGAGCGAAGATGTTTTTAAATAGAAGGCCACTTGGCCCAGCTTTATAGATAAAGCTACCAACACCATACAAAGACACGATACAAGTCCGAGAACCATAACACACGACCCGGTCCGAGAACAGGAGCACATCGCCCCCTAGCAAACACCACAAGAGAAGGCCCTAGCATAAAGGTATCGATACAACGCCCTGAAGTGGGTCGAATGAGAGACTAATCTGCCGCCCTAGCCCTCGCATGTAGCCTCCTGAGCTCGTCCCGTGCCACGTCCAGCAGCGCCCTGTCCCTCCGTCTGACCAGAACCCTCCATGACTGCATGTGAATAAGCATATGGTAGAAAGCATCAGCCGGGTTACCGATCAACTTCCCTTCAATAGTTAGTTTATTCCTAATATTCCAGAGAGACCAGGTGAGGGTCGCAAAGGTGAACCAAACTAATCTACGAAGGGGCCCTGCCAAACCCTGCGCAAGCGCGATGAAATCCCCAGCCCCCGCCGGGTTCCAATCGCAATGAAGGAGTTCCCTAACTCTAGCCCACATGAATCTCGCCATGTGGCAGGTGAAGAAAATGTGGTTGCAATCCTCAATCTCTCCACACATAGCACAATGGCCGTCGGAGGGTCCCATCCTCTTGGCCACTTGCTCGCAAGACGGGAGCTTCCCTCTGATCATCTGCCACATGAAAATCTTAATCTTAGGAGGCACCCTAGTCCGCCAGACCTCCTTGAAATGTGTGACCGTCGCACCCTGCATTAGACCGTGGTAGACGGACCTGGTCGAGAAGGTCCCAGAGTTGTCGAGAGCCCATGACACCTGATGGCGTGTAACTCACACGTTCGTTGGGAACCCCAAGAGGAAGGTATGATGCGCACAGCAGCAAGTTTTCCCTCAGAAAGAAACCAAGGTTTATCAAACCAGGAGGAGCCAAGAAGCACGTTGAAGGTTGATGGCGGCGGGATGTAGTGCGGCGCAACACCAGGGATTCCGGCGCCAACGTGGAACCTGCACAACACAACCAAAGTACTTTGCCCCAACGAAACAGTGAGGTTGTCAATCTCACCGGCTTGCTGTAACAAAGGATTAATCGTATTGTGTGGAAGATGATTGTTTGCAGAAAATAGTAGAACAGTATTGCAGTAGATTGTATTTCAGTATAGAGAATTGGACCGGGGTCCACAGTTCACTAGAGGTGTCTCTCCCATAAGATAAACAGCATGTTGGGTGAACAAATTACAGTTGGGCAATTGACAAATAAAGAGGGCATGACCATGCACATACATATCATGATGAGTATAGTGAGATTTAATTGGGCATTACGACAAAGTACATAGACCGCCATCCAGCATGCATCTATGCCTAAAAAGTCCACCTTCAGGTTATCATCCGAACCCCCTCCAGTATTAAGTTGCTAACAACAGACAATTGCATTAAGTATTGCGCGTAATGTAATCAGTAACTACATCCTTGAACATAGCACCAATGTTTTATCCCTAGTGGCAACAGCACATCCACAACCTTAGAACTTTCTGTCATCGTCCCCGAGATATCAATGGAGGCATGAACCCACTATCGAGCATAAATACTCCCTCTTGGAGTTACAAGCATCTACTTGGCCAGAGCATCTACTAGTAACGGAGAGCATGCAAGATCATAAACAACACATAGACATAACTTTGATAATCAACATAACAAGTATTCTCTATTCATCGGATCCCAACAAACGCAACATATAGAATTACAGATAGATGATCTTGATCATGTTAGGCAGCTCACAAGATCCGACAATGAAGCACAATGGGGAGAAGACAACCATCTAGCTACTGCTATGGACCCATAGTCCAGGGGTAGACTACTCACTCATCACTCCGGAGGCGACCATGGTGGCGTATAGTCCTCCGGGAGATGATTCCCCTCTCCGGCAGGGTGCCGGAGGCGATCTCCTGAATCCCCCGAGATGGGATCGGCGGCGGCGGCGTCTCTGGAAGGTTTTCCGTATCGTGGCTCTCGCATCGGGGTTTCGCGACGGAGGCTTTAAGTAGGCGGAAGGGCAGGTCAGGAGGCGGCACGAGGGGCCCACACCATAGGGCCGCGCGGCCAGGGGCCAGGCCGCGCCGCCCTAGGGTGTCGCCACCTCGTGGCCCCACTTCGTCTCCTCTTCGGTCTTCTGGAAGCTTCGTGGCAAAATAGGACCCTCGGCGTTGATTTCGTCCAATTCCGAGAATATTTCGTTACTAGGATTTCTGAAACCAAAAACAGCAGAAACAAAGCAATCGGCACTTCGGCATCTTGTTAATAGGTTAGTTCTAGAAAATGCACGAATATGACATAAAGTGTGCATAAAACATGTAGATAACATCAATAATGTGGCATTGAACATAAGAAATTATCGATACGTCGGAGACGTATCTGCATCCCCAAGCTTAGTTCTGCTCGTCCCGAGCAGGTAAAACGATAACACAGATAATTTCTGGAGTGACATGCCATCATAACCTTGATCATACTATTTGTAAAGCATATGTAGTGAATGTAGCGATCAAAACAATGTATATGACATGAGTAAACAAGTGAATCATAAAGCAAAGACTTTTCATGAATAGCACTTCAAGACAAGCATCAATAAGTCTTGCATAAGAGTTAACTCATAAAGCAATAATTCAAAGTAAAGGCATTGAAGCAACACAAAGGAAGATTAAGTTTCAGCGGTTGCTTTCAACTTGTAACATGTATATCTCATGGATATTGTCAACATAGAGTAATATAATAAGTGCAATAAGCAAGTATGTAGGAATCAATGCACAGTTCACACAAGTGTTTGCTTCTTGAGGTGGAGAGAAATAGGTGAACTGACTCAACATTGAAAGTAAAAGAATTGTCCTCCATAGAGGAAAAGCATCGATTGCTATATTTGTGCTAGAGCTTTGATTTTGAAAACATGAAACAATTTTGTCAACGGTAGTAATAAAGCATATGTATCATATAAATTATATCTTACAAGTTACAAGCCTCATGCATAGTATACTAATAGTGCCCGCACCTTGTCCTAATTAGCTTGGACTACCGGATCATCACAATGCACATGTTTTAACCAAGTGTCACAAAGGGGTACCTCTATGCTGCCTGTACAAAGGTCTAAGGAGAAAGCTCGCATTGGATTTCTCGCTATTGATTATTCTCAACTTAGACATCCATACCGGGACAACATAGACAACAGATAATGGACTCCTCTTTTATGCATAAGCATGTAACAACAATTAATAATTTTCTCATATGAGATTGAGGATATATGTCCAAAACTGAAACTTCCACCATGGATCATGGCTTTAGTTAGCGGCCCAATGTTCTTCTCTAACAATATGCATGCTTAACCATAAGGTGGTAGATCGCTCTTACTTCAGACAAGACGAACATGCATAGCAACTCACATGAAATTCAACAAAGAGTAGTTGATGGCGTCCCCAGTGAACATGGTTATCGCACAACAAGCAACTTAATAAGAGATAAAGTGCATAATTACATATTCAATACCACAATAGTTTTTAAGCTATTTGTCCCATGAGCTATATATTGCAAAGGTGAATGATGGAATTTTAAAGGTAGCACTCAAGCAATTTACTTTGGAATGGCGGAAAATACCATGTAGTAGGTAGGTATGGTGGACACAAATGGCATAGTGGTTGGCTCAAGTATTTTGGATGCATGAGAAGTATTCCCTCTCGATACAAGGTTTAGGCTAGCAAGGCTTATTTGAAACAAACACAAGGATGAACCGGTGCAGCAAAACTCACATAAAAGACATATTGAAAACATTATAAGACTCTACACCGTCTTCCTTGTTGTTCAAACTCAATACTAGAAATTATCTAGACCTTAGAGAAACCAAATATGCAAACCAAATTTTAGCATGCTCTATGTATTTCTTCATTAATGGGTGCAAAGCATATGATACAAGAGCTTAAACATGAGCAGAACAATTGCCAAGTATCACATTACCCAAGACATTATAGCAATTTACTACATGTATCATTTTCCAATTCCAACCATATAACAATTTAACGAAGAAGAAACTTCGCCATGAATACTATGAGTAGAGCCTAAGGACATACTTGTCCATATGCTACAGCGGAGCGTGTCTCTCTCCCATAAAGTGAATGCTAGGATCCATTTTATTCAAACAAAACAAAAAAAACAAAAACAAACCGACGCTCCAAGCAAAGCACATAAGATGTGATGGAATAAAAATATAGTTTCAGGGGAGGAACCTGATAATGTTGTCGATGAAGAAGGGGATGCCTTGGGCATCCCCAAGCTTAGACGCTTGAGTCTTCTTAGAATATGCAGGGGTGAACCACCGGGGCATCCCCAAGCTTAGAGCTTTCACTCTCCTTGATCATGTTGCATCATACTCCTCTCTTGATCCTTGAAAACTTCCTCCACACCAAACTTAGAACAACTCATTAGAGGGTTAGCGACAATAAAAATTAACATGTTCAGAGGTGACACAATTATTCTTAACACTTCTGGACATTGCATAAAGCTACTGGACATTAAATAAATTCATCCAACATAGCAAAAGAGGCAATGCGAAATAAAAGGCAGAATCTGTCAAAACAGAACAGTTCGTATTGATGAATTTTATCGAGGCACCAGACTTGCTCAAATGAAAATTCTCAAATTGAATGAAAGTTGCGTACATATCTGAGGATCACTCACGTAAATTGGCATAATTTTCTGAGTTGCCTACAGAGAAAAACAGCCCAGATTCGTGACAGCAAAGAAATCTGTTTCTGCGCAGTAATCCAAATCTAGTATGAACTTTTCTATCAACGACTTTACTTGGCACAACAAAACACTAAACTAAGATAAGGAGAGGTTGCTACAGTAGTAAACAACTTCCAAGACACAAAATAAAAACAAAGTACTGTAGTAAAAACATGGGTTGTCTCCCATAAGCGCTTTTCTTTAACGCATTTCAGCTAGGCGCAGAAAGTGTGTATCAAGTATTATCAAGAGACGAAGTGTCAACATCATAATTTGTTCTAATAATAGAATCAAAAGGTAACTTCATTCTCTTTCTAGGGAAGTGTTCCATACCTTTCTTGAGAGGAAATTGATATTTTATATTACCTTTCTTCATATCAATGATAGCACCAACAGTTCGAAGAAAAGGTCTTCCCAATATAATGGGACAAGATGCATTGCATTCAATATCCAAGACAACAAAATCAACGGGGACAAGGTTATTGTTAACGGTAATGCGAACATTATCAACTTTCCCCAAAGGTTTCTTTGTAGAATGATCAGCAAGATTAACATCCAAATAACAATTTTTCAGCGGTGGCAAGTCAAGCATATTATAAATTTTCTTAGGCATAACAGAAATACTTGCACCAAGATCACATAAAGCATTACAATCAAAATCTTTAACCTTCATCTTAATGATGGGCTCCCAACCATCCTCTAGCTTTTTAGGAATAGAGGCTTCGCGCTCTAGTTTCTCTTCTCTAGCTTTTATGAGAGCATTTGTAATATGTTGCGTGAAAGCCAAATTTATAGCACTAGCATTAGGACTTTTAGCAAGTTTTTGCAAGAACTTTATAACTTCAGAGATGTGGCAATCATCAAAATTCAAACCATTATAATCTAAAGCAATGGGATCATCATCCCCAATGTTGGAAAAAATTTCAGCAGCTTTATCACAGTCAGTTTCAAATAGCTTTAGCAGTTTCAGGTAGTTTCTCGCGCTTTGCATTAGAAGTGGAAACATTGCTAACACCAATTCTTTTATTATTAATAGTAGGAGGTGCAGCAACATGTGTAGCATTAGCATTACTAGTCGTGGTAATAGTCCAAACTTTAGCTACATTCTTCTTTTTAGCTAGTTTTTCATTTTCTTCTCTATCCCACCTAGCACGCAGTTCAGCCATCAATCTTATATTCTCATTAATTCTAACTTGGATGGCATTTGCTGTAGTAACAATTTTATTATGATGATTTTCATTAGGCATAACTTTCAATTTCAAAAGATCAACATCAGCAGCAAGACTATCGACTTTAGAAGCAAGTATATCAATTTTCCCAAGCTTTTCTTCAACAGATTTGTTAAAAGCAGTTTGTGTACTAATAAATTCTTTAAGCATGGCTTCAAGTCCAGGGGGTGTGTTCCTATTATTATTGTAAGAATTCCCATAAGAATTACCATAGCCGTTGCCATTATTATAAGGATATGGCCTATAGTTGTTATAGAATTGTTCCGGTAAGCATTGTTGCTGAAATTATTATTTTTAATGAAGTTCACATCAACATGTTCTTCTTGTGCAACCAATGAAGCTAACGGAACATTATTAGGATCAATATTAGTCCTATCATTCACAAGCATAGACATAATAGCATCAATCTTATCACTCAAGGAAGAGGTTTCTTCGACAGAATTTACCTTCTTACCTTGTGGAGCTCTTTCCGTGTGCCATTCAGAGTAATTGATCATCATATTATCAAGAAGCTTTGTTGCTTCACCAAGAGTGATGGACATAAAGGTACCTCCAGCAGCTGAATCCAATAAATTCCGCGAAGAAAAATTTAGTCCTGCATAGAAGGTTTGGATGATCATCCAAGTAGTCAGTCCATGGGTTGGGCAATTTTTAACCAAAGATTTCATTCTTTCCCAAGCTTGAGCAACATGTTCAGTATCTAATTGTTTAAAATTCATTATGTTACTCCTCAAAGATATAATTTTAGCAGGGGGATAATATCTACCAATAAAAGCATCCTTGCATTTAGTCCATGAATCAATACTATTCTTAGGCAGAGATAGCAACCAATCTTTAGCTCTTCCTCTTAATGAGAAAGGGAACAATTTTAATTTTATAATGTCACCATCTACATCTTTATATTTTTGCATTTCACATAGTTCAACAAAATTATTAAGATGGGCAGCAGCATCATCAGAACTAACACTGTAAAATTGCTCTCGCATAACAAGATTCAAGAAAGGTGTTTAATTTCAAAGAATTCTGCTGTAGTAGCAGGTGGAGCAATAGGTGTGCATAAGAAATCATTATTATTTGTGGTTGTGAAGTCACACAACTTAGTATTTTCAGGGTTGGCCATTTTAGCAACAGTAAGTAAAGCAAACTAGATAAAGTAAATGCAAGTAACTAATTTTTTTGTGTTTTTGATATAGCAAACAAGATAGCAAATAAAGTAAAACTAGCAACTAATTTTTTTGTATTTTGATTTAGTGCAGCAAACAAAGTAGTAAATAAAACTAAGCAAGACAAAAACAAAGTAAAGAGATTGGGAAGTGGAGACTCCCCTTGCAGCGTGTCTTGATCTCCCGGCAACGGCGCCGTAAAAAGAGCTTGATGGCGTGTAACTCACACGTTCGTTGGGAACCCCAAGAGGAAGGTATGATGCGCACAGCAGCAAGTTTTTCCTCAGAAAGAAACCAAGGTTTATCGAACCAGGAGGAGCCAAGAAGCACGTTGAAGGTTGATGGCGGCGGGATGTAGTGCGGCGCAACACCAGGGATTCCGGCGCCAACGTGGAACCTGCACAACACAACCAAAGTACTTTGCCCCAACGAAACAGTGAGGTTGTCAATCTCACCGGCTTGCTGTAACAAAGGATTAACCGTATTGTGTGGAAGATGATTATTTGCAGAAAATAGTAGAACAGTATTGCAGTAGATTGTATTTCAGTATAGAGAATTGGACCGGGGTCCACAGTTCACTAGAGGTGTCTCTCCCATAAGATAAACAGCATGTTGGGTGAATAAATTACAGTTGGGCAATTGACAAATAAAGAGGGCATGACCATGCACATACATATCATGATGAGTATAGTGAGATTTAATTGGGCATTATGACAAAGTACATAGACCGCCATCCAGCATGCATCTATGCCTAAAAAGTCCACCTTCAAAGTTATCATCCGAACCCCCTCCGTATTAAGTTGCTAACAACAGACAATTGCATTAAGTATTGCGCGTAATGTAATCAGTAACTACATCCTTGAACATAGCACCAATGTTTTATCCCTAGTGGCAACAGCACATCCACAACCTTAGAACTTTCTGTCACTGTCCCAGATATCAATGGAGGCATGAACCCACTATCGAGCATAAATACTCCCTCTTGGAGTTACAAGCATCTACTTGGCCAGAGCATCTACTAGTAACGGAGAGCATGCAAGATCATAAACAACACATAGACATAACTTTGATAATCAACATAACAAGTATTCTCTATTCATCGGATCCCAACAAACGCAACATATAGAATTACAGATAGATGATCTTGATCATGTTAGGCAGCTCACAAGATCCGACAATGAAGCACAATGGGGAGAAGACAACCATCTAGCTACTGCTATGGACCCATAGTCCAGGGGTAGACTACTCACTCATCACTCCGGAGGCGACCATGGTGGCGTAGAGTCCTCCGGGAGATGATTCCCCTCTCCGGCAGGGTGCCGGAGGCGATCTCCTGAATCCCCCGAGATGGGATCGGCGGCGGTGGCGTCTCTGGAAGGTTTTCCGTATCGTGGCTCTCGGTACTGGGGGTTTCGCGACGGAGGCTTTAAGTAGGCGGAAGGGCAGGTCAGGAGGCGGCACGAGGGGCCCACACCATAGGGCCGCGCGGCCAGGGGCCAGGCCGCGCCGCCCTAGGGTGTCGCCACCTCGTGGCCCCACTTCGTCTCCTCTTCGGTCTTCTGGAAGCTTCGTGGCAAAATAGGCCCCTGGGCGTTGATTTCGTCCAATTCCGAGAATATTTCGTTACTAGGATTTCTGAAACCAAAAACAGCAGAAAACAAAGAATCGGCACTTCGGCATCTTGTTAATAGGTTAGTTCCAGAAAATGCACGAATATGACATAAAGTGTGCATAAAACATGTAGATAACATCAATAATGTGGCATGGAACATAAGAAATTATCGATACGTCGGAGACGTATCAACACCCTGTCGTTCTGTTCGTCAACCGGAAGGGCTTGTACTTCCCGGCAGAGGCTATCCCACTCCACGGATTCCGCAAGGCTGAACTGACGTCGGAACTGGATGCGCCACTCACCAGGTGTCCCACCTAGCACCCTGGTCGCATGCACCGTAACATCCGGGTGGGTGCAGCAACTAAACAGGCGAGGATAACGGGCGCGCAAGGGCCCCGGCCCCACCCACCAGTCCTTCCAGAAGTAGGTCCACTTCCCGTTGTGAACCGAGTGTTTCGCCCCGAGCTTGAAGTGCCACTTAATTTTCTGGATGGCAGTCCAGAATTGTGACCCCCGCACTGGCACTTCCCTGGAGAAGAAGTCATTTTCACCAAGATACTTGGCGTGAAGGAGATCCGCCCACAGACCCTCCTCCCTTTGGTAGATCTTCCAGATCCACCGGAGCATGAGCGCAATGTTCATGAGTTTGGTGTTGAGGATCCCCAAACCCCCCACCTCTCTAGGTTTGCACACGGTTGCCCAGTCGACCATGTGGTATTTCCTAGAGTTCCCGACTCCTTCCCAAAAGAATCGGGACCTAGACCTATCCATCGCATAGTGGGTCAAGTCATGTAGTAGATACACGCCCATAGCGAACATAGGCAAGCTGGAGAGACAGGAGTTGGTAAGCTCCAACCTCCCAGCAGAGGCCAAGAAGAGGCCTTGCCACAGATCCACCCGATGTCCCACCTTCTCCGGGAGGAACTCCCAGTCGGCAACCCTAAGCGGACCTCCGCTCACCGGAAGGCCAAGGTACCGTAGAGGGCAAGTCCCCAGCTTGCAGTTTAGTAGGTTAGCCAGCCTGCGCTTCTCCTCATCTGGGACCCCTGTCACCAGAACCTCGCTCTTGTCGAAATTGATCTTCATACCCGACATGTTCTCGAAACATAGGAGGAGGAACTTGAGGTTAGCAATGCCAGGATCCGTAGGTTCGATCAGGATCATCGTGTCGTCGGCATACTGAAGATGGGTGACCCCCCTGGGATCAGATGCGACACCACCCCCTTGATGTGGCCTGCCGAGTTAGCCTTAGTGAGCATGGCCGCCAACGCGTCGAAAAGGAAATCAAAGAGGATCGGGGAGAGAGGATCTCCCTGTCTAACGCCCCGCGCGTTCCGGAAGAAAGGTCCCACCTCTCCATTAACATTGATGGCAGTCTGGCCACCCCTGACCAACTGCATCAAGCGATGAACCACCATGGCCGAGAATCCCTTTCTCAGCAACACCTCCTGGAGAAAATCCCAGTTGACTCTGTCGTATGCTTTCTCAAAGTCAAGCTTGAGAAGAAGTCCCCCAAGCCTCTTAACTCGAAGCTCGTGCATAATCTCATGTAAGGCCAGCACCCCCTCATGTAGACACCTGATGTCTACGCGCGTTTCTATTCCTGTAGACAGTGTTGGGCCTCCAAGAGCAGAGGTTTGTAGAACAGCAGCAACTTTTCCCTTAAGTGGATCACCCAAGGTTTATCGAACTCAGGGAGGAAGAGGTCAAAGATATCCCTCTCATGCAACCCTGCAACCACAATACAAGAAGTCTCTTGTGTCCCCAACACACCTAATACACTTGTCAGATGTATAGGTGCACTAGTTCGGCGAAGAGATAGTGAAATACAGGTGGTATGAATGTATATGAGCAGTAGCAACGGCGCCAGAAAAGTGCTTGCTGGCGTGCAATAAGTAAAGATGCAGCAGAACAGTAAATAAGCGATGATTGCAGTATTTGGAAACAAGGCCTAGGGATTATACTTTCACTAGTGGACACTCTCAACATTGATCACATAATAAAACCACTCTACACTCTCTTGTTGGATGATGAACACCGCTATTTGTGTAGGGCTACAAGAGCACCTCAATGCCGGAGTTAACAAGCTCCACAACATTCGATATTCATATTTAATTAACCTTAGAGTGCATGATAGATCAACACAATTATACCAAGTACTAACATAGCATGCACACTGTCACCTTCATACTATGAAAGGAGGAATAGATCACATTAATACCATCATAGTAATAGTTAACTTCATAATCTACAAGACATCATAATCATAAACTATGCCAAGTACTACATGATGCACACACTATCACCATTACATCATGGAGGAGGAATAGAGTACTTTAATAACATCACTAGAGTAGCACATAGATTAATAGTGATACAAAACTCATATGAATCTCAATCATGTAAGGCAGCTCATGAGATCATTGTATTGAAGTACATAGGAGAGAGATTAACCACATAGCTACCGGTACAGCCCTTAGCCTCGATGGAGAACTACTCCCTCCTCATGGGAGACATCAGCGTTGATGGAGATGGCGGTGGTGTCGATGGAGATGCCTTCCGGGGGCACTTCCCCGTTCCGGCAGCGTGCCGGAACAGAGACTCCTGTCCCCCAGATCTTGGCTTCGCGATGGCGGCGGCTCTGGAAGGTTTCTCGTACCGTGGCTTTTTTTCGTCCCGATGTTTTAGGTCAGGGACCTTTATATAGGCGAAGAGGCGGAGTCGGAGGGCTGACGGGGCGACGACACAACAGGGTGGCGCGGCCAGGGCCTGGGCCGCGCCACCTGCATGTGTGGGGCCCACAGGGCCCTCCTCTGGCGGCTCTCGGGTGTTCTGGAAGCTTCGTGGAATTCTAAGATGCTGGGCGTTGATTTCGTCCGATTCCGAGAATATTTCCTTACTAGGATTTCTGAAACCAAAAACAGCAGAAAACAACAACTGGCCCTTTGGCATCTCGTCAATAGGTTAGTTCCGGAAAATGCATCAAAACCATATAAAGTGTGAACAAAACATGTAAGTATTATCATAAAACAAGCATGGAACATAAGAAATTATCGATACATCGGAGACGTATCAGCATCCCCAAGCTTAGTTCCTACTCGTCCCGAGTAGGTAAACGATAACAAAGATAATTTCTGAAGTGACATGCTACCAACATGATCTTAATCATACTATTGTAAAGCATGAATGAAGTGATTCAAAGCAATGGTAAAGACAATGAGTAAACAACTGAATCATATAGCAAAGACTTTTCATGAATAGTACTTTCAAGACAAGCATCAATAAGTCTTGCATAAGAGTTAACTCATAAAGCAATAGATTCTAAATAAAGGCATTGAAACAACACAAAAGAAGATTACGTTTCAGCGGTTGCTTTCAACTTTCAACATGCATATCTCATGGATAATTGTCAACATAAAGTAAAATAATAAGTGCAATAGGTAAACATGTAAGAATCAATGCACGGTTAACACGAGTGTTTGCTTCTAAGACAGAAAGAAGTGGGTAAACTGACTCAACATAAAAGTAAAAGAATGGCCCTTCGCAGAGGGAAGCAGGGATAAATCATGTGCTAGAGCTTTTCAAGTTTTAAAATCATATAGAGAGCATAAAAGTAAAATTTTGAGAGGTGTTTGTTGTTGTCAACGAATGGTAGTGGGTACTCTAACCCCCTTGCCAGGCAGACTTTCGAAGAGCGGCTCCCATAAAGGACGTTATCTCTATCAGCAAGGTAGATCATCCCTCTTCTCTTTTGTTTACACATGTACTTTAGTTTTTATTTATGGGTGACACTCCTCCCAACCTTTGCTTACACAAGCCATGGCTAACCGAATCCTTGGGTGCCTTCCAACATTCACATACCATGAAGGAGTGTCTATTTGCAAAATTAAGTTGCTTACTGATGAATCAGGGCAAAACATGTGAAGAGAATTATTAATGAAAGTTAATTAATTGGGGCTGGGAACCCCGTTGCCAGCTCTTTTTGTAAAATTATTGGATAAGCGGATGAAGCCACTAGTCCATTGGTGAAAGTTGCCCAACAAGATTGAAAGATAAAACACCACATACTTCCTCATGAGCTATAAAACATTAACACAAATAAGAGGTAATAACTTTTGAATTGTTTAAAGGTAGCACACGAAGTATTTACTTGCAATGGCAGAAAAATACCATGTAGTAGGTAGGTATGGTGGACACAAGTGGCATAGTGTTTGGCTCAAGGATTTTGGATGCATGAGAAGTATTCCCTCTCGATACAAGGTTTAGGCTAGCAAGGTTGTTTGAAGCAAACACAAGTATGAACCGGTACAGCAAAACTCACATAAAAGACATATTGCAAGCATTATAAGACTCTACACCGTCTTCCTTGTTGTTCGACCCTTACTAGAAAATATCTAGACCTTAGAGAGACCAATTATGCAAACCAAATTTTAGCAAGCTCTTTGTATTTCTTCACTAATAGGTGCAAAGTATATGATGCAAGAGCTTAATCGTGAGCACAACAATTTCCAAGTATCACATTGTTCAAGACATTATACCAATCACTACATGTAGCATTTCCCGTTTCCAACCATATAACAATGAACGAAGCAGTTTCAACCTTCGCCATGAACATTAAAAGCTAAGAACACATGTGTTCATATGAACCAGCGGAGCGTGTCTCTCTCCCACACAAGCATGAATTTATTCAAACAAAACAAAAATAAAAACAAACAGACGCTCCAAGTAAAGTACATAAGATGTGACCGAATAAAAATATAGTTTCAAGAGAAGTGACCTGATAAGTTGTTGATGAAGAAGGGGATGCCTTGGGCATCCCCAAGCTTAGACGCTTGAGTCTTCTTGAAATATGCAGGGATGAACCACGGGGGCATCCCCAAGCTTAGAGTTTTCAATCTCCTTGATCATATTATATCATCCTCCTCTCTTGACCCTTGAAAACTTCCTCCACACCAAACTCGAAACAAACTCATTAGAGGGTTAGTGCATAATCAAAAATTCACATGTTCAGAGGTGACACAATCATTCTTAACACTTCTGGACATTGCACAAAGCTTCTGAAAGTTAATGGAACAAAGAAATCCATCCAACATAGCAAAAGAGGCAATGCGAAATAAAAGGCAGAATCTGTCAAAACAGAACAGTCCGTAAAGACGAATTTTTCTGGGGCACTAAACTTGCTCAGATGAAAATGCTCAAATTGAATGAAAGTTGCGTACATATCTGAAGATCACGCACGTAAATTGGCATAATTTTCTGAGTTACCTACAGACGGAGCGACTCAAATTCGTGACAGACAGAAATCTGTTACTGCGCAACAATCCAAATCTAGTATCAACTATACTATCAAAGACTTTACTTGGCACAACAATGCAATAAAATAAAGATAAGGAGATGTTGCTACAGTAGTAACAACTTCCAAGACACAAATATAAAACAAATTACTGTAGTAAAATGAACACATGGGTTATCTCCCAAGAAGTTCTTTCTTTATAGCCATTAAGATGGGCTCAGCAGTTTTAATGATGCACTCGCAAGAAATAGTATTTGAAGCAAAAGAGAGCATCAAGAGGCAAATTCAAAACAAATTTAAGCCTAACATGCTTCCTATGAAAGGGAATCTTGTAAATAAACAAGTTGATGAAGCATAATGCAACAAGCATATAAAGATAAAACAGGTGTAACTTCAAGATTTTAAGCATATAGAGAGAGGTGTTTTAGTAACATGAAAATTTCTACAACCATATTGTCCTCTCTCATAATAATATCCAGTAGCATCATGAGCAAACTCAACAATATAACTATCAAATGAAACATTCTTATCATGAGTCTCATGCATAAAATTATTACTCTCCACATAAGCATAATCAATTTTATTAGTTGTAGTGGGAGCAAATTCAACAAAGTAGATATCATTATTATTCTCATCATCAAATATAGGAGGCATAGTATAATCATAATAAACATTATCCTCCATAACAGGCGGCACCAAAAGACCACTATCATTATAATCATCATAAATAGGAGGCAAAGTATCATCAAAGTAAATTTTCTCCTCAATGCTTGGGGGACTAAAAAGATCATGCTCATCAAAACCAGCTTCCCCAAGCTTAGAATTTTCCATATCATTAGCAACAATGGTGTTCAAAGCGTTCATACTAATATCATTACTACTAGCATGCAAATAAGGTTCCATAGGTTTTTTAATTTCCGCATCAAACCATCCATGTCTTAAATCAGGAAATAGAATAAGAAGCTCATTGTTGTCCATTATGCCTAACTAGTGTAAACAAGAAACAAAAAGATGCAATTGCAGGATCTAAAGGAAATAGCTTCGAGCACTCACAACGGTACCAGAAAAGTGTTTAATTACCTGGGACCAGCGTGTGAGTACCTTTTACCTTTCCTCCCCGGCAACGGCGCCAGAAAATAGCTTGATGTCTACGCGCGCTTCTATTCCTGTAGATAGTATTGGGCCTCCAAGAGCAGAGGTTTGTAGAATAGCAGCAAGTTTTCCCTTAAGTGGATCACCCAAGGTTTATCGAACTCAGGGAGGAAGAGGTCAAAGATATCCCTCTCATGCAACCCTGCAACCACAATACAAGAAGTCTCTTGTGTCCCCAACACACCTAATACACTTGTCAGATGTATAGGTGCACTAGTTCGGCGAAGAGATAGTGAAATACAGGTGGTATGAATGTATATGAGCAGTAGCAACGGCGCCAAAAAAGTGCTTGCTGGCGTGCAATAAGTAAAGATGCAGCAGAACAGTAAATAAGCGATGATTGCAGTATTTGGAAACAAGGCCTAGGGATTATACTTTCACTAGTGGACACTCTCAACATTGATCACATAATAAAACCACTCTACACTCTCTTGTTGGATGATGAACACCGCTATTTATGTAGGGCTACAAGAGCACCTCAATGCCGGAGTTAACAAGCTCCACAACATTCGATATTCATATTTAATTAACCTTAGAGTGCATGATAGATCAACACAATTATACCAAGTACTAACATAGCATGCACACTGTCACCTTCATAATATGAAAGGAGGAATAGATCACATTAATACCATCATAGTAATAGTTAACTTCATAATCTACAAGAGATCATAATCATAAACTATGCCAAGTACTACATGATGCACACACTGTCACCATTACATCATGGAGGAGGACTAGAGTACTTTAATAACATCACTAGAGTAGCACATAGATTAATAGTGATACAAAACTCATATGAATCTCAATCATGTAAGGCAGCTCATGAGATCATTGTATTGAAGTACATAGGAGAGAGATTAACCACGTAGCTATCGGTACAGCCCTTAACCTCGATGGAGAACTACTCCCTCCTCATGGGAGACAGCAGCGTTGATGGAGATGGCGGTGGTGTTATCACCAGAATTTGACCACGTCGGAGGTGGGCCACGATCAAGATAAACTTGAAGGTTATATATGGAGAGAATACGAAGATCGGCCTTATATGCAAAGTTGGGCTAGATTGCCCATTTATCTGTAATTTATTAGATCGTATCTTAAGTTAGAAGTTAGAGTTTTACCCGTGCACGGTTAGGTGCACGTCCGAATTAGAAAGTCCCCTGGACTATAAATATGTATCTAGGGTTTATGGAATAAACAACAACACAACGTTCACCCCAAAACAAACCAATCTCGGCGCATCGCCAACTCCTTCGTCTCGAGGGTTTCAATCAGGTAAGCGACATGCTGCCTAGATCGCATCTTGCGATCTAGGCAGCACAAGCTCCATGTTGTTCATGCGTTGCCCGTACTGAAGCGTCTTTGATGGCGGGCAACGTAGTTATCATAGATGTGTTAGGGTTAGCATAGTTCTCCGTATAACATGCTTACGTAGTGCAACCCTTGCATGTCTAGCCGCCCTCACACCTATCTCAGGTGTGGGGGCGGCACCCTGCTTGTTCTTTATTTAGTAGATCTGATCCGTTACGATTGCTCCTTGCTCTGCAAGGATTAGTTTAATATCTGCAATAGTTAGGCCTTACAAAGGGGGGGAGGATCCAGCGGCACGTAGGGTGGCGTTCGCAAGTCCTAAACAGGATGTTCCGAGGATCAACGCCATGTTGGTTTTTTGGCCTTGTTTAGGATCGGCTTACGAGCACCGTGCGTGGCTGCGAGGCCCAACCTGGAGTAGGATGATCCGATTATGCGGTGAAAACCCTAAATCGTCGTAGATCTCATTAGCTTTATCTTGATCAAGCAGGATCACCAAGTATTCGTGCACCCCGTACGAATCATGGGTGGATCGGCTCTTTGAGCCGATTCACAGGATAACCTGAGAGCCGATCGAG
Organism: Lolium perenne; assembly: GCF_019359855.2. Taxonomy (NCBI): domain Eukaryota; kingdom Viridiplantae; phylum Streptophyta; class Magnoliopsida; order Poales; family Poaceae; genus Lolium; species Lolium perenne. The sequence continues at coordinate 199,041,804 of NC_067245.2, forward strand.
GCTCTTATTTAATGTTTACGTGTATGCCATGCAGGAACTAAGCGAGGCATCCCCATCACCTTCCTGACCAGGTATAGGTCAGGTGGCACACCCTTGCACTTCGCATCGCCGCGTGTGACCAGAAGAGCATTGCGGGCCGTCGCTCGGAGGGGTCTCAGCCAGCCGCAGCTCTAGGCTCTTCCCGGCTCTACACTGTGTTGACAGGCCGCTGCCCGCCGGTGGGTTTTGGCAGTCAACACATTCTGGCACGCCCGGTGGGACAATCGTCTACATCAACCACATCGCCATCTACATCTGAGATGGCGGCGGACGGCACGCCAGTCACCTACGAGGAACTGCCTGACGAGCTCAAGAAGAAATACGACGAAACCAAGGCCACCCTCGAAGCCGACCTCATCGGCTCATATCACAGAACTCGTTCACATGGCGTCAGGTGGAAGGGGTTCTCACCAGAAGGCGCACTCGATGAAGTGGATCTATCTGTTCCGTCAGAGGAACGTACCAGGGCCGTGCGCCAGGAGATTGGTGGCATGGTGGCTCACTCGTTGCGTCTCCATTCTGAGAGCCTGGTGAATACTTTGGAGCACGTCGCCGTTCGGATGGTCAAGGAGGTCATGAAGAATCAGCACTCTCTATTAGAGCCAGCTTTCAGGACCTACCGAGGAAAAGTGCCACTCCAGCCCCGTCTGCCGTTGTCGTGCACATCGGCGGCACCGGGAGTGCCTCATTCACCGTCGCGCACCGTTGGCAGGACCAACGGTACTTACCCTGGGAGGTGCCAACCAGGACACTCGTTCAACGTCAACATGATAGAACTGGGACACCCCCTTGATGGAGATAAAGGCGAGGGCAGCTGCTCTCGTGGCAAAGATAAGGAAGAGGCTGCTCCATGCGATCGGCCCCAACACCGCCAAAACATCTTGGTGATGATCAAGGTAGAAGCCGATGCTAGCGATCGGCCCGTAGTATCCGTATCACATGCTCTCCCGGTATGTGGCGTCGACCTCACAGGTGACGGAAAGCTAGGGTACGGGTTTACATCAGCTGATGAGCTAGAAGAAGTCGACATCGGTCCTGGGGATAAGCCTCGACCTACTTTTATCAGCAAGAAGTTAGATCCACAGCTCAGGGGACAGATGATAGCCCTGTTGAAGGAATACCCAGATTGCTTTGCATGGGATTACACGGAGATGCCTGGGTTGGACAGGAGCATCATTGAGCATCGGCTCCCCCTTAAGAAAGGATTTCGGCCGTTCCAACAGCGAGCACGTCAGATGAAGGCCGAGATCCTGGAAGAAGTCAAGAAGGAGATCGAGAAAATGTTGGCCGCTGGATTCATCAGGCCATGCAGGTATGCTGAGTGGATCTCCAGTATCGTTCCGGTGGAGAAGAAGGACGGCCGATGGCGCGTGGCCATCGATTTCCGAGATCTTAACAGAGCCACCCCAAAGGACGAATATCCAATGCCCGTGGCAGAAACATTGATAAACGCTGCTGCTGGCCACAAGGTGTTGAGCTTCATGGATGGCAACGCCGGTTATAACCAGATTTTCATGGCTCCGGAAGATATACACAAGACCGCATTCAGAGTACCAGGGGCAGTAGGCTTGTTTGAATACGTGGTCATGACCTTTGGACTGAAGAATGCTGGTGCGACATACCAACGAGCCATGAATTATATATTTCATGATCTGATCGGCAAGTTGGTGGAGATCTATATCGACGACGTGGTGGTCAAATCGGTCTCCATGGAGGGGCATTTGGACGATCTACGGCGCGTCCTAGACCGAACTCGGAAATTCGGGCTGAGGATGAATCCGAAGAAGTGCGCCTTCGGCGTGACGGCTGGTCAATTCCTAGGTTTTCTGGTTCATGAGCGGGGAATCGAGATCGGCCTGAAAAGTCAGGAGGCGGTGCGTACCATGCAGCCGCCCACCACGAAAAAGGAGCTCCAACGCCTCATCAGCAAGATCAATTTCGTCCGGCGGTTCATCTCTAATTTGTCAGGACGAATCGAGCCGTTCATGGCGTTGGTGAAGACTAAATCTGACGACGAGTTTCACTGGGGGCAACAAAGAACGGGCGTTTGATGAAATTAAGCGATATCCGACAACACCGCCTCGTATTAGTTCCGCCCAAAGAAGACAGGCCATTCTACATCTACCTGTCAGTAGCTGACACGTCCATTGCTTCGGTAGTGGTGCAACTCTACGAGGGCGTTGAGAGAGTCGTTTTCTACCTCAGCAGAAGGATGCTGGATGCGGAGACAAGATATCCTGAGGTCGAGAAACTTTGCCTCTGCCTGTTCTTTACCTGCACCAAGCTACATCACATCCTTCTGACGGCAGAAATCATCGTCATCTGTAAATCGGACGTCGTCAAGCACATGTTGTCGGCTCCTGTTTTGAAAGGCCGACTCGGTAAGTGGATGTTGGCGCTGTCAGAATTTGATCTCCGGTACCAGCCGGCGAAGGCAGTCAAGGGCCAAGCGTTGGCCGATCTCATCGCTGAACGAATCAGTACCAATATAGCAGCACTATCTATACGAGCATGGGCTATGTTCTTCGATGGATCGGTTTGTGACGGTGGTTGTGGCATCGGCATTCTGCTTGTGTCGCCTCGGGGGGCAGAATACTCCTTCTCCATCAGATTATCTACCCCTTGCACCAACAACGTAGCAGAATATGAGGCAATACGCAAGGGAATGGAATTGTTATTGGAAGCTGGAGCGGAAGCTGTGGAGCTCTTTGGAGACTCAAAGTTGGTGATTAACCAGCTCACGGATGAATATAATTGCGAAAGTGAATCGCTTTTCCCATATTGGATGGAATGCCGTGAGTTGATGACACAGTTTCGGTACATCAACTTTAAGTGGATCCCAAGATCCCAGAATACCGATGCAAACAATCTCGCACAAATGGCGTCAGGCTACATAGATATAGTCGACGGACCGGAAGTTCAGATACAATTCCTGGAACAGAATGATTGGAGAGCCGAGATCTTCGATTATGTAAAAGATTCGGCTCGGGGGGCACCTAAACGGGTTAGATACAAAGCCATGAAGTATGTCCTTATAGGAGACGGCATGTTTTACAGGACATTGGAAGGGTTGCTACTCAAGTGCCTAGGACCGACTGAATCTAATCGGCTTTTACATGAGGTGCATGAAGGCGCCTGTGGAACGCATCAGTCGGCTCATAAGATGAAGTGGTTGATCAGGCGATCAGGGTTTTATTGGCCCACTATGCTTGAAGATTGCTTCAATTATTACAAGGGGTGCCAAGCGTGCCAGATGTTTGGAAAGATTCAGATGGTGCCAAAGATCGTGATGAACCCAATCATCAAACCTTGGCCGTTTCGGGGGTGGGGCATGGATATGATCGGCAAAATCCATCCGGCGTCAGGTAAAAAACATGAATGGATTTTGGTTATCACAGATTACTTCACTAAGTGGGTGGAAGCCATCCCTATGAAAAAGGTGAAATCAGAAGACGTGATCAAGTTTGTGAAAGAACACGTCATTCATAGATTTGGGATTCCCCAAACTATCACGACCGATGGAGGTTCGGTCTTTACTTCCAAAGAATTCAGGAAGTTCTGTGATGACTTAGGGATTAAATTGATCCGATCATCCCCGTACTATGCTCAAGCTAACGGGCAGGCTGAGGCGTCCAATCAGAGTCTGATCAAGTTGATCAAGAGAAAAATCGACGAGAACCCTCGGGATTGGCATGAGAAGTTATCAGAAGCATTATGGGCCTACCGCATGTCGTGCCATGGAGCCATAAAGACTTCGCCGTACCAGCTTGTCTATGGACAGGAAGCTGTATTGCCTTGGGAAATTACGGCTGGATCAAGACGTGTCACGTTTCAGAATGATCTGACAAATTGAAGAATATGCAGCTTTGATGAGCGACACTATTGAAGACGCAACAGAACTCAGGCTTTGGTCGTTGGAGAAGATTAAGGAGAACAAAGCCAGGGTGGCTCGTGCTTACAACAAAAAGGTTAGGCCAAAGGAGTTCCAAGTTGGTGATCTTGTGTGGGAAGCTGTGTTGCCATTGGGAACCAGGGATAAGGCATATGGCAAATGGTCTCCTAATTGGCACGGTCCGTACAAAGTTGTCCAGGCCTTGAAGGGTAATGCATACATGCTGGAAGAGTTGAGCGGCGAAAAATTCCCAGTGGCTGTAAATGGTCAACACCTCAAGAAATATTTCCCAAGCATGTGGGATGATGGACAGTAAGATGTGGGGGCCGATTTCAGAATCGGCCGGTAAAAAAAAATAATAAGAAAAATCACAGCCGATGCACAGACATCGACTTGAGAAGACATATGGAGATTAACAGTATACAAGTACAGCCGATGCGCGGGCATCGACTTCAGAAAACAAAGCCGATACGCTGATATCGACTTTAGCGAAATAAGTTTATACAACAGCTTGGCCTCAGGCAGCGATATGAGCCGATGTTCTGCTATCGGCTCCCTGTACGACGACTCCATTCGACAATCGGCAAGGGAGCGAAATTAATTAAGGGATTTTCTTCATTGATAAGAGGATTTCTTACAAAGAAAGAGCCGATTTCTTAGGAAGGAAGAACATAAGAAGGGTCTATTGACCAATCTACTACTGCTAGGCCTACACTAGTAGATCCTAATCTATGGGCCGTCGCTTCCTTCGTCGTCATCCTCGGAACTCTCATCGGCACTGCTGCCGATGGGTTCCTCGTCGCTGCTCCCATAGCCCTCTACGGGAGCTTCATCTTCGTCTTCATCGTCGCTGCTGTCGTCGTCCCACCACATGCGGAGGCGCTTCGCTGGTGGGTAGCCCTCGAGGGGGTCGTCGTCGTCATCGTCATCTTCCTCTTCCTCTTCTTCAGAGGTGGGGCACCCGTCCCAGGGGAACTGATCGTCTTCGCTCTCCGACTCCAGTTCCCCGACGGCAAGGAACTGAAGATCTTCGTCCCCGCTGGTCAGGGACTGGTCGTCTTCGGACCAAACCGAGGAGGCGTGGTCTTCCAGGTCCCATGCTTCTGGGGCGCGGATGTCCGGCGGCGTCTCACGGGAGGAGGAGGACCCGTAGGAAAGCTCGGAGGAGGAGTCGTGGAAGGCCGACGACAAAGAGGAAGAAGAGGAAGACATGGCTGTGGGAGATTGGGGTTTTTTGGTGCCGATGGCCAGAACAGAGCAGGATGGTGAAGTGGCGAATTGCTCAGAGCGGTTAAATAAACGGGGGCTACGGTGAAAAATTCAATGCCACAGCAGTTTTCGAGGAGGCAGTGCCCAAATACAACGGTCAAATCACGCGAAGCAGTCGAGAAGACAGGGCATCATGACGAAAAATACTGCAATGGTTCTGCTCTGCCACGACATGACCCGACGGACAAAGCATAATGATTTTGGAAATGTCATTTCCAAAACCAGGGGGGCATGTGTTATCACCAGAATTTGACCACGTCGGAGGTGGGCCACGATCAAGATAAACTTGAAGGTTATATATGGAGAGAATACGAAGATCGGCCTTATATGCAAAGTTGGGCTAGATTGCCCATTTATCTGTAATTTATTAGATCGTATCTTAAGTTAGAAGTTAGAGTTTTACCCGTGCACGGTTAGGTGCACGTCCGAATTAGAAAGTCCCCTAGACTATAAATATGTATCTAGGGTTTATGGAATAAACAACAACACAACGTTCACCCCAAAACAAACCAATCTCGGCGCATCACCAACTCCTTCGTCTCGAGGGTTTCAATCAGGTAAGCGACATGCTGCCTAGATCGCATCTTGCGATCTAGGCAGCACAAGCTCCACGTTGTTCATGCGTTGCCCGTACTGAAGCGTCTTTGATGGCGGGCAACGTAGTTATCATAGATGTGTTAGGGTTAGCATAGTTCTCCGTATAACATGCTTACGTAGTGCAACCCTTGCATGTCTAGCCGCCCTCACACCTATCTCGTGTGGGGGCGGCACCCTGCTTGTTCTTTATTTAGTAGATCTGATCCGTTACGATTGCTCCTTGCTCTGCAAGGATTAGTTTAATATCTGCAATAGTTAGGCCTTACAAAGGGGGGGAGGATCCAGCGGCACGTAGGGTGGCGTTCGCAAGTCCTAAACAGGATGTTCCGAGGATCAACGCCATGTTGGTTTTTTGGCCTTGTTTAGGATCGGCTTACGAGCACCGTGCGTGGCTGCGAGGTCCAACCTGGAGTAGGATGATCCGATTATGCGGTGAAAACCCTAAATCGTCGTAGATCTCATTAGCTTTATCTTGATCAAGCAGGATCACCAAGTATTCGTGCACCCCGTACGAATCATGGGTGGATCGGCTCTTTGAGCCGATTCACAGGATAACCTGAGAGCCGATCGAGGCTCTTATTTAATGTTTACGTGTATGCCATGCAGGAACTAAGCGAGGCATCCCCATCACCTTCCTGACCAGGTATAGGTTAGGTGGCACGCCCTTGCACTTCGCATCGCCACGTGTGACCAGAAGAGCATTGCGGGCCGTCGCTCGGAGGGGTCTCAGCCAGCCGCAGCTCTAGGCTCTTCCCGGCTCTACACTGTGTTGACAGGCCGCTGCCCGCCGGTGGGTTTTGGCAGTCAACAGGTGGTGTCGATGGAGATGCCTTCCGGGGGCACTTCCCCGTTCCGGCAGCGTGCCAGAACAGAGACTCCTGTCCCCCAGATCTTGGCTTCGCGATGGCGGCGGCTCTGGAAGGTTTCTCGTACCGTGGCTTTTTTTCGTCCCGATGTTTTAGGTCAGGGACCTTTATATAGGCGAAGAGGCGGAGTCGGAGGGCTGACGGGGCGACGACACAACAGGGTGGCGCGGCCAGGGCCTGGGCCGCGCCACCTGCATGTGTGGGGCCCATAGGGCCCTCCTCTGGCGGCTCTCGGGTGTTCTGGAAGCTTCGTGGAATTCTAAGATGCTGGGCGTTGATTCGTCCGATTCCGAGAATATTTCCTTACTAGGATTTCTGAAACTAAAAACAGCAGAAAACAGCAACTGGCCCTTTGGCATCTCGTCAATAGGTTAGTTCCGGAAAATGCATCAAAACCATATAAAGTGTGAACAAAACATGTAAGTATTGTCATAAAACAAGCATGGAACATAAGAAATTATCGATACGTCGGAGACGTATCACACCTACCGTGGATAAACGCAGCTTGACTATGATCGATCGTCCTATGAGCAAGCGGCGCGAGGCGAATAGCAAAGGCCTTAGACACAAATTTGAAAATAACATTAATAAGAGCTATGGGCCTGAATTAATTGATAGTGTCCGCTCCTTTGACCTTGGGGATCAGCGTAATAATCCCAAAATTGAGACGCACCACATCCACCCTTCCAAGGACAAAGTCGTTCAAAAGCGAGAGAATATGTCCTCGCAAGATTCCCCAAAATCTCTTGAAGAACAGAACCGGCAGGCCGTCTGGCCCCGGAGCCGAGTCCGGCTTCATGCTCAAGAGAACCTCATCTAATTCTTCTGGCGTGAAGGTGAGCTCCAGGGCCCGGTTTTCCCCATCCGCGATTCTCTTGTCCCTCTCCCAGAGGCCGGGAGCCAAGGAGAACACCCTGTCCTCGCCGGGCGCCCCCATGAGCCCCCGATAGAAGTCATACACATGCTCCATCAGGTCCCGTTGGTCGTCCACCTCCCCCTGTGGTGTAATCAGCCGCGGGATAGAGCATTTCCTCCGGCGGCCGTTGGCGATGGCATGGAAGTATTTGGTGCAGGAGTCCCCCTCCGAAGTCCAGCGCACCCTACTCCGTTGCTTCCAATATTCCTCCTCCATTCGGTCGATCATGACCAACTGATCTTCCAAGTGGTACCTCAGGGCCCACCCCTCTTCGTCCAAACCCGTCCCGTCAGCCTGACGATCAAGTTCCTCGACCTAGGTGAGCAAGTTCTCTTTGAAGAGCCGCTTCTCCTTGCCCAGGTTGGCTCCCCAGCCCTTGAGAAATTGCCGTAGGTTGCGAGCCACGCATTGCCATAGATCAATGCAATCCCGATGCGGACCCAAGTCTAGCAGAAAGTGGTTGAGTTTGGCGCTCACAAGCTCCCCGAAGCCATGGACAGAGAACCACCAAGTTTGGAAGAAGAACCGAGGCGGTGGACATCTCGTCGCCTCCCCATTGTCCAGCAGGAGCGGGTTGTGGTCTGAACCAATCCTCGTAACCGCTGTGACCGAGCAAATGGGAAAGCGAGCCTCCCAGGCCGTGGACACGAAGACCCGATCCAGGACGCATCTGATCGGGTTAAGCTGTCGGTTGGTCCACGTGTATCGGGCCCCAGCCCGGTTGATCTCCCGCAGCGCCATGGCGGCGATAGAGTCATTGAAACGGCGTACCCTAGGCCAATCAATGTTGTCGGTGCTCTTGTCCCCCGCGGAGCGAATGAGATTGAAATCTCCGGCGATCACCAAAGGAACTTGACAATCGGCGACCGCCTGCTCCAGTTCCCCTAGAAACTCCTCCGTCCTCCCATGGTCGGCCGGGCCATACACCAACATGAAGCACCAAATCATGTTGATATTACGCTGAAGAATCTTAGTTGAGATGAAGAAAACCCCTTTTCTCCATTCCCCCACCTCGAAGGTTTCATCCCGAAAACCCAGAAGTAGACCCCCGGAGTGGCCGTTTGCTGGAAGCCAATTCCAAGCAAACTGTCCCCCGCACTCGAGGCTCCGGAGCTCGGCCGCCGTAAAGTCCTGCCGGATAGTCTCTTGCAGGCCAAGGATGTCAAGCCGATTACTCCGCATGTAGTCTCTGAGCTGGGTTCGGCGCCCCTCGCGGCCAAAACCCCTCAGATTATACGCAAGAGCTTTCATTTGGGCGTCTTCCTCTTCCCTTGCCCGTTCCTGACTGCTAAGGTCGCACGCCGTGGGCGAGTGGCGCGCGGGACCTTCCCCGGACCAGACCCTTGTCCGTGGGGTGGCACCTCAGTTGGCAGAGGGGCGGCAGCCTCCCCGGCTGTGTGCGCCTCCTCAACCGGTGCCGAAGCCGAGCCGACAGCATGGGGCCCCTCCCCTACCGTCGAGTCGGGCTGTGTAGCCTCCCTGGCCGCACGCGCAGCCTGCTCCTGTTCCTTGCGAGAAGCCACCGCCGCAAGGGCCGCCTGAACACGTTCCTTCGCCCTAATGAGGGAGATGGCCTCCTCCGGCGTCCCGGCCGCCGGAGTGAAAATCACACAGCTATCCGCCGCAACCGAAGACAAGTGTTCATCCGAGAGAGAATCAAGGGTGGTGAAATTACCTGTCTCAAGGTTCTTCTCTGCTGCACGCCTCTGCACCATCTCCATGACCGGCTTGTTCGCCGTCGTCCCCTTGTGCCTGGAGCTCTTCCGCACCGACTTGGCCCCGGACTTGCTCCCGCCGTGGTCCACCATGATCGTCTTGGTGCGCCTACCACGCGCCGCCGAAGGAACCACCCCCACCTGCACCGAGCTGTCCACCTCGTTGGCCACAGCCGAGCCTCCAGCGGACGTCAACATCACGTGGGTGCCGGCCGTGGGGGGCGGCGCACCTTGGGCCCCCAGCCGGCCGTCCCCAGATGGGCTGGACAACACCCAGTCCGACGCCGGGTCTAGCACCTGTGACGCCGTCTCCCCTGAGAGCATGTCGGAGTCCCGAGACACATCGAGGGTGCAGCACCTCTTCGTCGCGACACCCTCCACGTCCACCACCGTGGCCACTGCTTTGGAAGCCTCCCGGCCACCAGAGCAGGGAACACTCTCATATTCGAGCCGTACTGATTGAAATGGACAGCCACCTCCCTGCCCAGCTGCGGCGCGCTAAAGGAACCAACACCGCCGCCAAACTCGCCGAATCCGCGCCCCCACCCTTCTGCGAATCGACCTCGCCTCCCTGGCACTGGTCCTTGTCTCCATTCTTCTTCCAGCCGTGGCGGTTCCACGCCTCGTGGCTGTGCTCCTCCGACTCGTTGTCCCCATCGTCATCCCTGGGGGGCGCCGGCGGCTTAGGAGGCCCGCCATCCCCGGCCCCACCCGGGCCACTGCGTCCCAGCTCCGCCTGCACCCCAACGGTGTACGGCTCCCCGTTGACAGTGAGCTGCACCGTCCCCTTGATACGCTCGGGGAACCGGCACTGGAACCTCATCCTCACAGGCTCCGTCGTCCACTTCCGACGGGAGAGCTCGTCAACCTCCAAGGGCCTACCAATCATCACCATGCCGGCCATCAGCCTATCCTTTTCGATCATATCCCTTGGCAGGCCCGTCAGCTTAACCCAAGTGGTGGGGAAGGCCTTCCCTGGCCGCGGCGGGAGGAAAGCCTCCCTGATGCTAACCTCGGCCTTGCTCAACAGGAGGTACAGCTTGCCGCTGCCGGTGCTAATCTTGAGGGTGGCCCGGGATGGGAAGCACACCGTGAACTCGGATTTCGACACCTTGGCCACTTGCCAATCCCACAGATCATCCACCAGATTCTTCAGCTCGTCAGACAGTTGGATCGCCGAGAGCGGCTGTTGCTTGTCGAACTTGATGACCGCCATAAACTGGTCACTCTTCTCCTCGTCGCGAATCGGTTCCACCTCAATGTTGTAGAAGCCTCCCCCCGTGATGGCGAAACCCATCGCCTGCAGCCTCAGTGCCTTCCCACGGGTTGGGCAATTGGCCGAGATGTGCCCCTCCTTGATACACAGCACGCAGAGGGGGTCGAACTCACACTCGGATTGGAAATTCCCTGCGCGCCCGCACCGGAAGCATTCACCGCCGTTGCCCTGGCCCGACTGCTGTCCGCCGCCCCCTTTGGCCTTGTTCTTCCCCTTATGCTGCCCGGCCGCTCCCTGCGCTGGGGGTTTGTGCACCGCAGCCGCCGGGTTACCAGGTGTGGCTCCCTGCCCACCTCCGGCACCGCCGCGCTGCTGCTGACCCCTGTCACGAGGCGCCTCCTGAGAACTCCTACGCCCATCATCCCTCGCCATCGCCCTGCCACGTTGCTCCTCTTCTCCCCAGCGACCGCCGTCATGGCGCCCCTCGGACAGCGGCCTCCTCCTGTCCCCATCGTCGAAGCGCCGCTTGTACCCTCCCTGGCCGGCGCTGCCGTGGTTGCTGCTGTCGCCGAGCTGCCGTTGGCCCCCGTTGCTGGGGTAGTAGTTGTTGTAGGAATGGCGGTCGTCCCCGCCGCCGCCACCGCGATCCGCCCGCGGTCGGCGCCACGGTCACCGCTCGGCCCCCCTCGCGCGTCGCTCCGGTCGCCTCCCCGCTCGCCTCCACGGCCTCCGCCCCGTCTCTCCATGCGCACAACCTCCGCAAACGAGCGCGAGAGCGGTGGTGGCTCAGGGATCTTGCGAAGTTTCTTTGCCCACTTCCTCCGCCGCCTCACCTCAGATGGACGCGCAGGAAACCCTAGGTCAGGTGAAGTGCAGCCTTTGACCAGCCAGAGCCACTTAACCCCACCGGGCCAGGCCAATTGGGTCGAGCCAGGACCAGAAAGGGCCATCTCCTCCTCTCGCCTCCTGCACCACGGGCCGGAGCGGACCTGAGGCCTCCCACACCGACCCACCCGCGAAAGGCACCAGGAGCAACATCGGATGGGCCGCACAGGCCGACTCAAGGCCCAACCAGGAGGCCTCCGATGGTAGCACCACCGAGGAGACCCGGCCGCCAGCCGCCGCCGCCTCCCCCAGCGGCTCCGGGCAGCGACCAACCACCGCCCTCAGGCGACACTCCCCGGTCACCGGAGCCGACGGACGCGTCGACCGCTGGCTCGCCCCTAGCACCGGCCGCCGCAGCGCCCCCTGCCGCTGCCCATGGGCGTCACCCGACGCCGTAACCGCCCGCACCACGGAAAAGGGAGCCCTTTCCGCCGAGAGCGAAGGCCGCCCTCCGACGATGTCGAAGAGAACCCCCCCAGCTCCTCCGCCCGCGCGATGAAGCTCCCTAGCGTCGCACGTTCCGGCGGCGAAGGCGGCGGCGAGCTCAGGCCGGAGCCCTCCTCCCTGGAGGCACCAGCGCTCGCCACCTCCTCATCCTCACTCTCCAGATCTGAAAACGAGGTCCAGAACCTGCCCTGCGGTTCCTTCCCCCCGGTCTCCGGCGTCCGCCCACCGGCGATCATGTCCTCCGCGCCCTCCGCGCCCTGACGCCTCACCGGAGCGCCCGCCGGCCCGCCGCAGGGGCCGCCGTCCCCGCCATCGCCGTTTGAATCGCCAACCCCCATACGGACCGGGGTAACGGTTCGCTCCATCTGCCGCGCTTCACACACTCAAAACCATTTTAGTATTAATCCAGAGCGAAGATGTTGGTCCGGAGGTGGTGGATTTTTCGTTCTTCTCTGACTTCGTCGATGGGAGGATGCGGATCTTTCTCCAAAACAGCACGGGGACGTCCCCCGGTCGACGTGTCACTGCGACATGTGCCTCGCTGCTTGTAGCATGCATGATCATCGACTCATAAAGCCTCGTTGGCGATGGTTCTTTTTTGGATCTTGCAATGTTGGAGGCTCGGCGTCTATTTCGGCGTCTGTGTCGGCAGTATTGGAGTTGGGCGGCGGCCACTGGCTACTGTGGTTGCAGGAAACACTAGGGATCATTTTGTATTTCTCGATCTTTAGGCTTTTATCTGCAATTTCTAGATAAGCATTTTATACCGGTTTGTCCTTTAGTTTTCACGTGTGTTGCTTCATGTAGCTTAAGTTGGTTGCTCTCAAAAAAAAAACCTCCAACAAATCAGTGATCACATCACTAGCGCAACCTTCGTTCTGAATGAGAAAAAGAAATTTCAATTTTCAGTTTTTCTATAGAATAAAATTGCTGCTGTGCTAGTAAAATAAAAAGAATGAATAGACCCGTGTACCGGGAGAAAGAGGGAATTTGTATTACCTGGGTTAAGCTTGACCTTAGATGTTCACGGGTCTAGACTATAGAGTGAGCGAGGCGGTGTGGTGTTGTTGTGACTGGGCGTGGGATGAACTGTAAACTACATATATCGAGCCTGTCAAGCTTCGAATACAAGTTTGTAGAACTTTATTCCGTCCATCTTCAAACACGCACGCGTCACGGTCACGGTCGACATAGCCCAAGGAGACAGTACTCGTCTTACTCGATCGTTGTTTTGGCGTAACCATCCAGCCCGCTACGACAGACAGAGAGAGACTACACTCGGCAAGAAGTTAAGCTAAGCGGCGGTACAACAACGACGGCTCAAACTTTTTCGTCACGCACGCCCCGGCGCACACGTTGACATATGTGCGCCTCGCCTCATCACCATCCACCAGCGCCGAATCTATCGCGATTGGGGATATTTGTTCTGGATTGACAAGGCACGATCATATCGACTGGGCGGGCGCGCGGCGGTGCACCATCCCGTCGGGCGCACTGCCTTCCACACGTTCCATATCCCCTCGCCCAGATGCGATCCTCCGTATCCACGTCCGGATCGAGCACGGGAATATTATGTGCAGGCCGAGCGGTTGCTTTTTCCTTTCAGAAATTTCCGGCGGTTTCATTCTTCATTTTTTTAAAAATAGATATTAAAACCTTGATTCGGTGAAATGAATCCTGAACTTCAAATCTCAGTTATTTGTACGTGAACCATTGAATCTTGTGCTCCTAGCTATGTCAATTTGTTTTATCTCTAGACTCGACCCACGGGCGTGCCGGTGTCGATCGGCACGACAGCTTGATGTGCAAGATTGCGAGGAACCATAACACTGAGGAAGGCGAGGGGCACAAACGCATCGTCCACGTTGGCGTGGGGAGCTCAAACGTGGCCTCGTCATGGACACTCTTGTTTTTTTCCTTACGTCCCTTCTTGGTGTCTAGGCACAAGGTTGTCTAGCCATCGTCAAGATGGAGGAAATGAGCCTAGGAGCTCGTTATCGCTAACATGCATCACTTCTTCCTCGCCGGTCGCGGTTGAGCTACGCGGTTCACGACCAACCTTGGGCAGGCAGACACATCCACCATGGCTGGCGTCAATGCTCTCCTCCCCCTAAACACCAATACCGCCAAGCATCAGACATGGCTAGAGAGGATATGCGGAGCGGCATCGACATAGGTTCATCTCTCTACCCATTATGGCCGCTTTCGAGGAGAGAAGGAAAGCATTACATGCCAGTGATCCCTACCCCTCCCCGTCCCGCGAGTTTATAACATGGTCATGCTCCCGCTACTTCAAGATGGGTGGAGATAGATTGAGATAGGTGTTTTTTAAAAATATTATATTTCTTTAATTTCAAAAATATTACACGTTTTCAAAATTTTAAAGAAATATTATATTGTCGGGCTAGTATCTTTCGAGCTAGCAAGAACCTGCCTAGATTCCATTGGCCCTGTTGGCCACCTTTTGGGTTCTCCTACCCCACCAGACAAATTTCTGATTCCTGAACCCTACGCTATAATATTTCTGAAATTTTTCAAAATGCATAATATTTGTGGAATAAAGAAAATAATAATAACACTTTCAAAAACTTCCTCGCGAATGAGCCTTACACAAGGGCCTGTCTAGTCAGTGAGGTGTAGGATTCATTCAGTTTAGTCCGAGATCAGGATAGAAACAATAGGGATTTGAAGTTGAGGTTAATTTGTGTGAACCTCTACGAATTCAGTACTATCCTTGAATAATAAACCATTTTTCCTACAGTATTACTTTTACAGTTTCTGGAATGGACGGGAACGGCATTTTGGTCACGAAATCGGCCTGAGCAGGGACCCCACGTCCAGCAACTGCAACGACGGAGCGGCGCGTCGTGTTGTTACTTTTAAGAACTGCTGCTTTGCAGAAACCGTCGTGGCGCGGGTGCCGTGCTGCGTGTGCTGAATTTGAAGGCAATTTACTTCCCTTGTCGCCTTTCACTTCCTGACTGACTTTATTTTCGTAACTGACGGGTCAGAGAGAGACCAGGGGAAAAGCCAGACATTTCGACGTCATATTCCACATATCGACGAAACCGAGTTGCTTTTTTTCATGAGCAAAATAAAAAAAAACTAAGTAAATTAAACGAAAGAACCGCGCAGGCTACCTGACTCGCTTTACCTTTGCCGCAGCGACCATGTACAGACAGACAAGGTTTGGCTAAAAAAAAAGAAAAACTAAGTAGAGGTAAAAAGAAAGATGGTAGGACGGTCACAGCGCCGGCGCGGCGACGGCGGCGGCGTCGGCATTGGGTTCTGGGATGGGGTTGGCGTTGGCGGCGTCGAGCCAGCGGTCCATGGGCGTGCACTCGGCCTTGTGCGCCATCTTCCAGTGCAGCGCCTGGCACGCGCGCGAGCAGTAGTTCACCACGCCGCACACCGAGCACCGCCGGAACTCGTGACGCCGCGTCTCCGGCCGCCCGCACTGCGCGTGCGAGCACAGCCGCAGGCCCCCGCCGCCAGACCCGCCGTCCTCCAACTCCATCGGCCCGGGGCCGGTGCCGGTGCCGGAGACGCTTTCCGCGGCGAGCGGGCGCGCCGCGAACCAGTCGGACAGGAACCGGTTGGCGGCGTGCGCCTCGCCGGCGGCGGCGGCGGCCGCGGCGCGGCACCCGAAGTCGCTGAGCAGGCACGAGTGCTGCCGCCCCGCGCGCGAGGAGGAGGGCTTGGCGAGCGACGCCGAGGCGGCGGCCAGCTCCCGCGCGTTGGCCTGGATGAGGAGGCGCCGGCCGTCCAGCAGCGAGCGGCGCACGCCGTAGCCGTCCTGCAGGCAGTGGCCCAGCTCCCGGAGCGCGTCGACGTGGCCCAGCGAGGCCGCGCGCGCGCAGAGCGCGGCGCCGGCGCGGAGGTCCCGGTCGTCCTTGCTGCCGCCGCTGCCGTTGAACTGGATGACGGCCAGCGAGTAGAGCGCGTCGCGGTGCCCGCCAACGGCCGCCGCCGCCATCAGCGCCGCGCCCGACCCGCGGCTCCCCAGGCAGTAGAACCGGATCTGCGTGCGGCGCGCCAAGAAACGAACGATCAGCCCGGCTGCCAAGCAGGTAAAAAAGGAAAGGAGGGAAACAGACAGGGTTTGTTTCCGGGATCGTTCGCTTGGCTCTTACCATGCCGAGGAGGTAGGAGGCGTCGAGGTTGCCGGCGTCGGCGCAGCGCTGGAGGAAGCGGTGCGCGGCGTCGGACCAGCTCTTGGCGCGGACGGCGAGGCACCGCGGCGACGCCTTGGTGAGGACCACCTTGCTCTGGGCCAACTCCCTGAATCTCTTGCACCTGCATCCCAACAACCATAATAAGAACGACGGTTTCTTGGTTATTGCGATGATATCTTAGGAAACCAGAGTGAACGAGAGACACGTACGTCATGATGGCGCCGGCGAGGTCGGCCGGGGACGCGGCGGAGGCGGCCACATCGGCCAGTATGGAGACCACAAGATCGTCCGGCAGCTCGTCGAACATGTCACCCACGGCACCGCTCCCTACCGGGCCGCTCACGGCCGACGGCGATCCCTCCTCCGTCGCGGCGGTCCTGCGCCTCTTGGGAAGGTGCGCCTCGTCGTCATGGCAGGAGTAGCAGGCGCCACGCCTCGTCCTCATGCCGCCGGCCGCGTCTCCTCTCGGCGCTACGTTGCGGTGGTGGCGAGAGTGTTGGACGGATGCGGAGAGGAGAAGATGGGGTGTGTCCGTAATGGCGAGAATGGGAGAGGACGGGAGTTATATATAGCGCTAGCAGTGGAAGGAAGAGGTTAGTTTTTGGTGCGTGGCCGTTCCGTTCCGGCGTTCCGTTCCGTTGCAACGGGGTGTGCGGTCAACAGGGAGGCTGACCGGAAGGAAGGGTTGCTTGGGAGGGAGCACGCTTGGATGCAAAGCCTCTTCCCCCTTTCTTGATCCTCCCACCCCTCACCTTTCCTTTCTCCTCTCTCAACAGCTTTTCCCCTGATTTCTATTCCTTCCAAATTTTGGGTTTATGCAGCTTTTTATTTATTTATAACACATATATATATCAAGGCTGGTGGTGGGGCTGGGAATTTCCAATTTCATGATTGTGGTTAGTGTTCTGTTGTATCTTTGGCACCCTTTGCTTTGCATTGCCATTGCACTGCTTTGCTTGCCTTGGGCTGCTTGCTTCATTTGTTTGCCAGTAGGGAGGAGGCGGAGGGGCCAGCCCTCTGTTTCTTTTTTCCTCTCAACTCATGGTTGGCAACATGTACTACACTCCACATAGGGTTTGGTGACATGGATATTTCTTGCTGGATTATAGCTAGTTTCGGCGTATTAAACGACATTGTGTGTGCTTGATTTTATCAACTGGGATTGGCACAATAAGATTTTTTTTTTGTTTTGCTTAATGTACTTCTTGCTACCAATTCAAGTTTTCCCTAGCTACCTGATTCGGCCTTGTCTCTCTAAAGCCTACCAGCCATGGTTTTGGTCTCAAGGGAGTGACATTGCTTCCTTGCATTGAAAATGGCGGATGATCATTTAACCACCGTGCTTGCTTACTCTAGGGGCACATTGCTTTCCGAGGATCTTTTCTTGAAGATATTTCACATGCCTCCAACCATCCTACTACTCTATAGCTTGTTTCATTGATAATGGACCGTCTTCTCCTAAGGAAAATGGACATCGGTCTATTTTAAAAACTTCGCCTCATGGTTTGGCAACATATACTCCACACTGGGTTGGTGACTTGGATATTTCTTGCTTGATGATTTTAGCAATTGAGGTTGGCACAACAAGTTTTTTTTTTTTTTTTTTTTTTGCTTCATTGATATTGCTGCAGATTCAAATTTTGCCTAGCTGCGGGATTCGAGCTTGTCTCTATAAAGCCTACCAGCCATGGTTTCGGTCTCAAGGGAATGGGGGTTGCTTCATTGCATTGAAAATGGTGGATGATCATTTAACCACCGTGCTTGCTTACTCTAGGGGCACATTGCTTTCGGATGATCCTTTTCTTGGAGATATTTCATCACATGCATCCACCCGTCCTACTACTATATATGAGCTGTTTCATGAAAATGGACTGTCTTCTGGTAAGCAATTGAATGACTGCATTATGTGATTTTGGCTACTGCAAAAAAGGTAACCATTTATTGTGAGATTTGCAGGGATTACTGCTGGCAGGAATGTGCGCTGGCCTACCTTCATTATTCGTTACCTTATTTAGGATGACACATATAGTAGCAAGTTAAACCAAATCTTTACAATTAAAATCCCCTTACAAAAATATATTTACTTGTGCACCAAATAAAGTAAGTAAAACAGCATGGCACGCGATTGTCTCTTGCAATTAAATAGTGCATCAACTATAAGGGCATGTAAAAAAACGTCAGACATCTATTAGGTTTGACACCTCTTTTTTTTTTTTTTTTTTTTTTTTTTTGCTTTGTTGGGGTAGAGAAAATAAACAAAAACAAGGTTGCCTTTTTCTTGGCTAAGAGATGGCCTCTCACCAAATATAATGGAATACTATTTTCTCCATTTTATTATTTGTCTTCTTTTAGCAACATAATTTTATACTAAAATTTCATTAATCCTCATTTATCGTAACATGTGACAATAAAGTATAATGCATTGTACATTTTGTATTTATCGTGTTATGTGGATGACGTGGACTGCTTGCTAAGAGAAGACGTGCATATTCCCTTTCATTTCACATGCCCTTTATATTCTGTTCAAGCAATACCTTTTTTACATATGGTAAGTGAAGAGTGGATAATCAATATTCAACCAGAGGGCGATAAAAACGTGGTCAAGGCTAGGCATTACGGCTAATTCACCACCACCAGATATTTTTGCTGTCGACTGCCTATTTTACAGTTGGTTAACCTTGCAAGAAAAGCAAAGGGAAGATATACTAGGAAAGGAGTAAATTCGTGGATTGGAAGATGGGCAGTGGAAAAACTAGCGGCCAAGTGAGGAGTAGGCGGTTACGTTTGCAAGGTTCGCAGGAGGAGATCGAGCTCTCCCATCTGGCTGGCTGGACACGGCAAATTAACTGGATCGATAAAAACGGCACTAACTAATAATTAACCGCCTTGGACCAGAGATTAATGGCCGTAATGGTTTCGTGCTAGCTGGTGACGTGAAGATAAGGGTGGCCAAACGAAGCTCCCTTTCTAGCGGCCTTGCATTGCTTTGCCCTTCGATCTAGTCTCCTCGTAGCTATCTCTATAGCCAGGCTCCCCCGTGATAGTTTGCCTTCTTTGCGTTGCGTCCTCCCATTTTTACTCACCTTGTGTCGAAATGGATCTAGATGATTAGATGAGCGTGATTTTAGGTGCTATAGCCAGTATGCTTCCAGGCACGTTATCACCGCAACTTCTCATCATCATTATGTTCGCACCACACGATCGATCGATTGGTCAGTCGACATGCTAGTACGGACGAATCATTCTCCATTTGCCGAGTTTATCGGTATTTAAATTGTCTACAGATATTCAAAAAATAATCGAAGCTTAAGAAAGTCGATCCTGCGATCAATGTACAGAAGTTTGAGCTCCGATTCTTACTACTTTCTCCATTCTATTAAACTTGTCTGAGAGGTTTGTCGAAATTTAGATATATCTAGATGATATTTAGTGTCTAAGTACATCTGAATTTAGGCAAATCTTAGACAATTTTCGTGAAATAGAGGGAGTACAAAACACCGACACTACACGAGCAACATCTCCAGGGTCTTAGGAAATTCTAATATTCTTGCTCCTCTGTATATTTTTGCTGCTCTGTATATATATATATACATGCATGCAGAATGTAGGATGCCATGTTTTCCCCATTTCTTGAAAACTGACTCAGGCAATCATTCCACACATTTGTTTTCTCAACAAAAAGAACAGAAAATACTGAGTAGAAGAATTGACTGACCTACAGGGCCGGGCGGACATACATATGTTTGCGTGATAGCGCAAGTGTTGAAATCATGTAGCTACACTTTATTGTTGTTGCTGTGGATCAGAATGGGCGCATCTCCTGTTCATTCTTCTAACCTCTACTGCTGACAGCCGACCACTCCTGCTTGCTTCACATGTCAGCGATGAGCTATACATCCCAAAATTATTCAGAGAATATATATTTAGTCAGCATACTAAATTAGCAGAAAATATCCCCATTTGGAGGGGCCTTGACCTCGAGACGTGATATTATCGGTGTTAGATTAGATTTCCCAAACCCTAGCTACAACTATATTTGAGAAGCTATTGGCTCCTTATTTAATTTTTCTGTGAATAAATATTGGTCTCCTAATTTTGATTTTTTTTGCGGATGCTTATCCTTCCCAGCTTCGCTGTTGCAATTGGATGTTGCAGATCACCGCGAGAAATTATTCATGTCGTCCTGCTATGGAGTCAAATTTTGTAAAAATATATAATTTATAATTCTGAATCGTCACACAAGTCATGATAAATCAGACATTTCACACTCGCATGGTTATCGACCCTTTATTTATTCTCCCATCGGTTGTGCATGAAACAGACCACCAAAATATGCCGCACTTTCAAGTTTTTGGAAATTGTGAATAAATCCTAGGCATGGGTTATATTGGACCTTGTGCCTCTACAAAATTCGGTCCCAAACTATGATTATGCAAAACAAAAACTAAAAGTATAGTATCCTCTGGTATTCAAACATAACTTTGTATTTTCTACAGGACAAACATTGCAGTATTTTGGATGAAAAATTGTACATATACAAGATACATCATAATGCATGTTCATGATTTATTCCATATTTTTGAGAACTTTGATTACATTTTTCTAAAATTTGAAATTGCAAAATCTGACATATGCTGCGCGGGTATAAAACTAGTTGGAAGCAGCAGCTTCCCCTTTCCTTGGCTTTCTTGCTTGCTTAGTATATCACATGCAGTTTTCGCCTATGGTTTGAAAAAACAAACAAGTGGCATCTCATGCATACCAGACTAGTTTTAGTGAACTTGTGTTGCTCAATGGTTACGTCCACGGGTATAGCATTTCCGGTGAATAATCAACAAGCTCTGACTTACTTGCAGTCGTTCCGGCCGACATTTGAACTTGTGTACTACGCTCGCCTCCGCTATAATGTCCAGGACAATTTTTGGACAAATCATGGAGCCAAACTGATTACGCCAGTAAATTACAGACCAATGTGAACAAATCAAACCCACAGTATCACTGAAACTGTACTGTTAGTTGACAAGAAAACAATGGCACTGTACATGGTTCCAATCAAGAAAACTTGCCAAATTGGGAATTGAATTGGAATTGACAACTCCTGTTTGTTGAGGTCATGTTGCTTCATTGACAAGCTCTCCCAATTTCAGGCCCACATCAATCCAACTAGCTAGCAGTTAAATTTCAAGTATATCGCACGGGGTGAAATCTGTATATATATGTTCATAACCGGTCTATGTGGTGCAAATGTCTTTTACCTTTTCCTTTTACTTCTATAGTTCACAAAAGCATTTGCGAAGAGCCCCCTCGCGAGTCTCGACCCTCCCCTCGCGTCGCTCCCTAGGGCGACACTGCGAGTGAAACCTGAAGGAGATATGCCCTAGAGGCAATAATAAAGTGGTTATTATTTATATCTTTATGTTTATAATAAATGTTTATATATCATGCTATAATTGTATTAACCGAAACATTAGTACATGTGTGATATGTAGACAACAAGAAGTCCCTAGTATGCCTCTTAAACTAGCTTGTTGATTAATGGATGATTAGTTTCATAATCATGAACATTGGATGTTATTAATAACAAGGTTATATCATTATATGAATGATGTAATGGACACACCCAATTAAGCGTAGCATAAGATCTCGTCATTAAGTTATTTGCTATAAGCTTTCGATACATAGTTACCTAGTCCTTATGACCATGAGATCATGTAAATCACTTATACCGGAAAGGTACTTTGATTACACCAAACACCACTGCGTAAATGGGTGGCTATAAAGGTGGGATTAAGTATCCGGAAAGTATGAGTTGAGGCATATGGATCAACAGTGGGATTTGTCCATCCCGATGACGGATAGATATACTCTGGGCCCTCTCGGTGGAATGTCGTCTAATGTCTTGCAAGCATATGAATGAGTTCATAAGAGACCACATACCACGGTACGAGTAAAGAGTACTTGTCAGGAGACGAGGTTGAACAAGGTATAGAGTGATACCGAAGATCAAACCTCGGACAAGTAAAATATCGCGTGACAAAGGGAATTGGTATTGTATGTGAATGGTTCATTCGATCACTAAAGTCATCGTTGAATATGTGGGAGCCATTATGGATCTCCAGATCCCGCTATTGGTTATTGGTCAGAGTGAGTACTCAACCATGTCCGCATAGTTCACGAACCGTAGGGTGACACACTTAAAGTTGGATGTTGAAATGGTAGTACTTGAATATGGAATGGAATTCGAATATTTGTTCAGAGTCCCGGATGAGATCCCGGACATCACGAGGAGTTCCGGAATGGTCCGGAGAATAAGATTCATATATAGGATGTCATTTTATGTGAATTAAAATGTCACGGAAGGTTCTATGGAAGGTTCTAGAAGGTTCTAGAAAAGTCCGGAAGAAACCACCAAGGAAGGTGGAGTCCACATGGGACTCCACCTCCATGGCCGGCCAACCCTAGTGGGGGAGGAGTCCCAAGTGGACTCCCCCTTAGGGGGCCGGCCACCCCCCCATATGGGAGGTGGAACTCCCACCTCTAGTGGGAGTCCTAGCTTGGCTAGGTTTCCCCTCCATATGGAAGGTTTTTGGTTCGGGTCTTATTCGAAGACTTGGATACCAACACTTGGGGTTCCACCTATATAATGAGGGGCATAGGGGAAGGGGCCGGCCACCCCAAGCACCACAAGGTGGCCGCACCACTAGATGGCCGGCGCCCCCTCCCAAACCCTAGCCGCCCCCTCTCTCCTCTATAGTTCCCGCACGCTTAGCGAAGCTCCGCCGGACTTCTCCACCACCACCGACACCACGCCGTCGTGCTGTCGGATTCAAGAGGAGCTACTACTTCCGCTGCCCGCTGGAACGGGAGGTGGACGTCGTCTTCATCAACAACCGAACGTGTGACCGAGTACGGAGGTGCTGCCCGTTCGTGGCGCCGGAAGCGATCGTGATCAAGATCTTCTACGCGCTTTTGCAAGCGGCAAGTGAACGTCTACCGCAGCAACAAGAGCCTCATCTTGTAGGCTTTGGAATCTCTTCAAGGGTGAGACTCGATACCCCCTCGTTGCTACCATCTTCTAGATTGCATCTTGGCTTGGATTGCGTGTTCGCGGTAGGAATTTTTTTTTTGTTTTCTATGCAACGTTATCCTACAGTGGTATCAGAGCCGTGTCTATGCATAGATGGTTGCACGAGTAGAACACAATGGTTTTGTGGGCGTTGATGCTCTTGTTGTCTTTAGTTTGAGTACTTTGCATCTTTGTGGCATAGTGGGATGAAGCGGCTCGGACTAACTTTACATGACCGCGTTCATGAGACTTGTTCCTCGTTTGACATGCAACTTGTATTGCATAAGAGGCTTTGCGGGTGTCTGTCTCTCCTACTATAGTGAAGATTCAATTTACTCTTCTATTGACAACACTAGTATCACCGTTGTGGTTCATGTTCGTAGGTAGATTAGATCTTACTCGAAAACCCTAAACCACGTAAAATATGCAAACCAAATTAGAGACGTCTAACTTGTTTTTGCAGGGTTTGGTGATGTGATATGGCCATGATGTGATGATGAATATGTATGAGATGATCATTATTGTATTGTGGCAACCGGCAGGAGCCTTATGGTTGTCTTTATATTTCATGTTGAGAGGTATTTCAAATTAGTTGTAATAGTTGCTACATGAGGAGAACAACCATGAAGACGGCGCCATGGACCTTGACGCTACGCCGACGATGATGGAGATCATGCCCGAAGATGATGGAGATCATGTCCGTGCTTTGGAGATGAAGATCAAAGGCGCAAAGACAAAAGGGCCATATCATATCACATATGAACTGCATGTGATGTTAATCCTTTATGCATCTTATTTTGCTTAGATCGCGACGGTAGCATTATAAGATGATCCCTCACATTAATATCAAGATAATAAAGTGTTCTCCCCTCGTATGCACCGTTGTACAGTTCGTCGTTTCGAAGCATCTCGTGATGATCGGATGTGATAGACTCAACGTTCACATACAACGGGTGTAAGCCATGTTGCACACGCGGAATACTTGGGTTTGCTTGACGAGCCTAGCATGTACAGACATGGCCTCGGGACAACGGAAACCGAAAGGTTGAACACGAGTAATATGGATGATAT
Source organism: Lolium perenne (assembly GCF_019359855.2). NCBI lineage: Eukaryota > Viridiplantae > Streptophyta > Magnoliopsida > Poales > Poaceae > Lolium > Lolium perenne. The sequence continues at coordinate 199,065,958 of NC_067245.2, forward strand.
GATCAACATGTTGATGTTCACCATTGAAGCTACATCATCTCACGTGATGATCGGTTTTGGTGTAGTGGATTTGGATCGTGTACCACTTAACAACTATGAGGGATGTTGTATTAAGTGGGAGTTCATTAGTAATTAGATTAAAACATGAACTAATTATCATAAACATAGTCTGAGTAGTATTTTGAATTAATTTTGTAGTGTTGGCATCCATTTTCTACCATGCGTTAGTCTTGTTATTGAGATAGAAATACTGTTAAAATCTGACAAGAAACTTTACGGATTGGTACCGTATTGTTAAAGAATCAAGAATTGATTAAGTCCTATTGCAACTTTTTAGTAAACCTCACATTGTTGATTCAAAGAACTATGGTTTCAATTAGTACCTAAAGTTATCTTGTCTCCGTGAAACTTGAAATTCAAATTTGTTTGAAAAGTAAGGAGCTGAAAATTTAGTTTTCAGAAATAATCAAGGTATGAGATATATGTGATATCTAAGACCTTATTGCAAGATGATAGAATATAAATTTGGTGAGACTACATAAACTCATAAGTTTTATGGGAATGTATGAAGGTTGAAGACGCCAGGCGTCACAATCCTCCAACTATTGGGGCACTAATAATATTCGCATATCCATGAAATTATCATCCTTAGTATGCACCGTTGCTAAGACTCGTCGTTTCGAAGCATCACGTGATGATCGGGTGTGATAGAATCTACGTGTGCATACAACGGGTGCAAGCCAGATTTGCACATGCGAATACCAAGGTTAAAACTTTACGAGCCTAGCATGTACAGACATGGTCTCGGAAAGTCGTCATGATATAATGGATAAAATTATGAGTGAAATTGTTCATCATATTACAATATTACTAATAGTGAAATCTGAAACACTTGTCATATGATGATCAACTTAAAGTAAGAACCTCAAGGTTATTAGTATTTGACCAACAAACCTAGAAGTTATTGATGTTGAAGTGTTTTTCTGAATAATGAGGAAAGCTAAAAGAGAAACTGCAAAAGATATTTTGGCAGAAAGAAAGAAAAGACTAGAAAGTCTAGCTCAGGTGTATATAAATGATATACATGTTATGGTTGTATTCCTAGTTAGGTCACACTATGAAATTCTTGGGTATTAGTACTATATTGGTTGGTATGAAGTATCATACAAAACAACACAATACAAGAATACAATGGCCTAAGTAACTGACAAGGAATATGATAGGAATACACGTCTGGAACAAAATAAAGTGTTATTATGTTCGTCGTTGGCATTCTATCTAGCCCTTAGAATTTATAATAAAGAACTTAATAATTGTTATTTTGCTCTGGTCAAATGAAAACAATGAGTTGTTCAAATTATGACATTACTCCATGTATGATGGATAAGTTATTATAAATCTTAATGGTAAAACACACATACATAACACTGACGCTAAAATGCCATAAGGCAAATGATTTGAATTCCACTTATTTGTGGAACCGCTATTTAGGTCATGTTAGAAAGGAACGCATGAAGGAACTCCATGTAAATGGATTTTTGGAGTCATTTGATTTTTGAATCATTTGGCGCTTGCAAATCTTTTCTAAAGAGAATGATTAAAATACCGTTCATAGGCCAAGAGTTGAACAGGCAACTAACTTAGTGGAAAAATACATGATGATGTATGTGGTTCACTAGACATAGTTGTGTGCGGGAGATTCTTATACTTCATGAAAACTTTCAACAATGAATTGAGTATATATGTGGATATATTCAATAAGGAAGAAGTTTGAAACATTTGAATGGATTCAAATAAATTTCAGCATGAAGTGGAAATCATCGTAATAGAAAAGTCAAATATCTGTGATTGGATCATGGTGAAAATATTTGAATTACGAATTTTAGCGAACATCTAAGAGAGTCATGAAATTGTTCTACAAACTCACATTTCTTGGAGCATCATAATGATGATATAATATCCGAGAGATGTATCCAAACCTTGTTGGATTAATGATGAGATAAAATATTCTGACGCCATTATATTTTTGTGGATTATGCTTTAGTGACTACCGCTTTTACACTGAATAGAGCATCATCATGATCCGTTGAAATGACACCATACAAGTTATGGTATGGGTATAAACCCTAATAGTCTTTTCTTTAAATTTTGGTCTAAGAGTTTACAACCAAAATCGGATGAATGTCTTTGTTGGTTATCCCAGAGATTTAATTGGGAATTCTTCCCACGAGACAAAGACAAAAGTGTTTGTCAATGTTTCTTATTTCCGAGAAATTGTTTCTAGTGAAGTATTTGAGTGGGAGGACAATATAATTTGATAAGGTTTATGAACCTGAGCATAATGATCAGAGTAGCGCAGCATCGGAATTGGTTTCGGAAGCGGCCACGACGATCATGGCTCCCATGACTACAAAGTGTTTTAGCCATGGAGATCGAAGTACATATTGAACCTTGTAGGTATGGTTTACTTTGTGATCAAATAAATGATTTGTGGACAAAGGATTGATTTTGAAACAATGATAAACCAACTAAAAACAAAGAAGTTTTGATGGGCCCTGACTCTGTTAAAAATGGCTATATGCCATGAAATCCAAGATAGATAAATACTTTTTAAAAGTAAATGGATCTATAAAATTGATGGACTTGGATGAAATATCCTTGAAGAAGCTTGACTTGTCGAAAAGTTGTTTACGACAAAGTTCAAAGAGTTGACTACGACAAGATTAGATCTTCCGTAGCAATGCTTAAAGTCTATATGGATTATTCTAGTAATCACTACATATTTCCTTTATGAGATATGTTAGTAGGATGGCAAAATACATTACTTATCAGAAGTGTGTATTAAAGGTGTATACAAGATACAACCAAGAGTTTTGCTGGTTCGTGGAATACTAGATAGGTATACGAACTTCAATTGGATGAAGTAAGTATCACGGAGTTGGAATCTTCACCAGATGAAATAGTCAAAGAGTTTTTGATTTCATCAGAGACGATGAAGAGGCTTGCATTTGCAAGAAATTAAGTGGGAGCGCTAAGACACATTTATAATACTTTATGTAGGTGACATATAGTTGGTTATAAATGATGTAATTATATACTTGATTAAAAAGGTTTCATTGAGAATTAACTTCAATGAAAGGATATGGACTGAAACAAATTTAATGTCAAGATCTATGAAAATAGATTGAAACACATAAATAAGTTTAATTCAAAGTACATAGGATGGATATTGAAGTAGTTCAATATAGAAATATTAAGAAAATGTTCTTGTCATGTGAAGGTTTAACAAGACTTGAGTGTATCTGACACTCGATGAGTAAAAACACATGAGTGATTTTAGATCACGAATAATATGTACAAAATCAGATATCTTGTGCTCTAAAATGTTATGAGCATATACCGGAATGATTCATGAGATGATCATTGAACGACAGTAAGAATATCCTAGAGTACTTTAGAAGAACCAAGGATATATATATAGTTTTGTATGGAGAAATGACAAACAAATCGTTGTAAGGTGATTACACCGATATTTGTTTTGTCACATATAAAATATAATTTCAATCTCAAATTGGACTGAGTGTTGTTTAAAAGTAGCACAATGAGCTGGAAGTTGTCTATGCTAGATTTAGAAGAGTTCTGAATATTGTGACGGATTCTACAAAAGAAGGCAGAGTATGTCATTGTTTTGACAATGACAAAGGATGTTAAGTCAAGAGGTTCTTTGAGAACTTGGTGTAGTTCCGACAGAGTCAGAACTTTGAAGCTATATTGTGTATGACAATATTAGTGACATATTTCAGACCGCGAAATTAAGGTTCCACCAGAAGACCAAACATATTTAATGCTGACTCATTTGAAAATGAGTGATGCGTTGAGACGCAAATGAATTACAAAATATATACGTTTCTGAGCATGTCAGATCCGTTGACTAAAGCTCTCCCTAGGGCAAAGCATGACCAACACCAAAAAGCCATGGGTGTTAGGTATATTACAATGTAATCTAGATTATTGACTCTAGTGCAAGTGGGAGACTGAAGGAGATATGCCCTAGAGGCAATAATAAAGTGGTTATTATTTATATCTTTATGTTTATAATAAATTTTTATATATCATGCTATAATTGTATTAACCGAAACATTAGTACATGTGTGATATGTAGACAACAAGAAGTCCCTAGTATGCCTCTTAAACTAGCTTGTTGATTAATGGATGATTAGTTTCATAATCATGAACATTGGATGTTATTAATAACAAGGTTATATCATTATATGAATGATGTAATGGACACACCCAATTAAGCGTAGCATAAGATCTAAATCATTATTAAGTTATTTGCTATAAGCTTTCGATACATAGTTACCTAGTCCTTATGACCATGAGATCATGTAAATCACTTATACCGGAAAGGTACTTTGATTACACCAAACACCACTGCGTAAATGGGTGGCTATAAAGGTGGGATTAAGTATCCGGAAAGTATGAGTTGAGGCATATGGATCAACAGTGGGATTTGTCCATCCCGATGACGGATAGATATACTCTGGGCCCTCTCGGTGGAATGTCGTCTAATGTCTTGCAAGCATATGAATGAGTTCATAAGAGACCACATACCACGGTACGAGTAAAGAGTGCTTGTCAGGAGACGAGGTTGAACAAGGTATAGAGTGATACCGAAGATCAAACCTCGGACAAGTAAAATATCGCGTGACAAAGGGAATTGGTATTGTATGTGAATGGTTCATTCGATCACTAAAGTCATCATTGAATATGTGGGAGCCATTATGGATCTCCAGATCCCGCTATTGGTTATTGGTCAGAGTGAGTACTCAACCATGTCCGCATAGTTCACGAACCGTAGGGTGACACACTTAAAGTTGGATGTTGAAATGGTAGTACTTGAATATGGAATGGAGTTCGAATATTTGTTCGGAGTCCCGGATGAGATCCCGGACATCACGAGGAGTTCCGGAATGGTCCGGAGAATAAGATTCATATATAGGATGTCATTTTATGTGAATTAAAATGTCGCGGAAGGTTCTATGGAAGGTTCTAGAAGGTTCTAGAAAAGTCCGGAAGAAACCACCAAGGAAGGTGGAGTCCACATGGGACTCCACCTCCATGGCCGGCCAACCCTAGTGGGGGAGGAGTCCCAAGTGGACTCCCCCTTAGGGGGCCGGCCACCCCCCCATATGGGAGGTGGAACTCCCACCTCTAGTGGGAGTCCTAGCTTGGCTAGGTTTCCCCTCCATATGGAAGGTTTTTGGTTCGGGTCTTATTCGAAGACTTGGATACCAACACTTGGGGTTCCACCTATATAATGAGGGGCATAGGGGAGGGGGCCGGCCACCCCAAGCACCACAAGGTGGCCGCACCACTAGATGGCCGGCGCCCCCTCCCAAACCCTAGCCGCCCCCTCTCTCCTCTATAGTTCCCGCACGCTTAGCGAAGCTCCGCCGGACTTCTCCACCACCACCGACACCACGCCGTCGTGCTGTCGGATTCAAGAGGAGCTACTACTTCCGCTGCCCGCTGGAACGGGGAGGTGGACGTCGTCTTCATCAACAACCGAACGTGTGACCGAGTACGGAGGTGCTGCCCGTTCGTGGCGCCGGAAGCGATCATGATCAAGATCTTCTACGCGCTTTTGCAAGCGGCAAGTGAACGTCTACCGCAGCAACAAGAGCCTCATCTTGTAGGCTTTGGAATCTCTTCAAGGGTGAGACTCGATACCCCCTCGTTGCTACCATCTTCTAGATTGCATCTTGGCTTGGATTGCGTGTTCGCGGTAGGAAATTTTTTTTTTGTTTTCTATGCAACGTTATCCTACAAAACCCTAGCGCCGCCAACCTCCCCCCTTCCCCTGCCTTCTCCCCTTTCTTTGTTCTTGCAGTCCCTGGCGCCAAAGGTGATCGGGGGTGGATGCGGCGACGATTAACGGAGGCAGCTGGGGCGACATTTGTGGGGTATTCACGTGCGAGTTCAGGGAAGAGGCCCATGTATGTGCTACAGCGGTAGACTCCATGGCCTATGCCCGCGATAGAAGGTGATGACAGCTGAGGATTTGATGCCCGCGTTGATCTGTATTTGGCATGTACAACCACCGGCGCAGGGAGGGATGACAAGGGGGTGGTGCTCCGCCGTTGGCATTTGGGTTCGGCTGGATCCATTTCTGCCCATTGATTGCCACTGGTGAGGAAGGGAAGGTGTGGTTACGAGAGAAATATGAGCCCCGACGCTGGTCATGGCAAGCGATGGTGATGTCCATGCGCCACTCCCTTGTTGAAGACATCGCCGCATCAGCCTTCTTCCAACAACTCATTTCTACTATGGGGAAGCCCCGATTATATGAAGGCGATGCGGTTAGAGTCGCTCTCCTTCGTGAGGGCATCATTTCGGGAGCAGCAGCTGGATAGCGGAGACAAGTGGTGGAGTGGAGTGCATCTACCGCTTCGACAATGGCAAGACTCGGTGGCGTGACGCAACAGGGCCTTGGTGACATGCGGTGTATTTGACTCGCACAAGAAGGGTGTGTTTTCTGACGCTAAGGTGGTGTCTACAACAGACATGGTAGGGACTGTGCAGATCTCTACCCTGAAGATGGACCAGGTGTTATTGATGGTGATGACGACTTATACAACATGTGCATGAGGCGCTCGTTAAGAGTCTGCTACACTGGACGAGTGCTCCTGTTTTGCTTACTGGGTGTTTTGGAGTATGCGAGATTTCCGGTTCTTGGTTCTTAATTGATGGAGGATTTTCATGTTTTTGATGAATAAGGCCATGTTGGCATAATCTTACACCATTGCCTTGTTGATAGCTATTGGCTGGTGGCTTCGAATTTTTTGATGTACGATCCTTGTCATACATTTGTTAAATAAATTAATAAAAAAAGTCATATGCATCGATCAATGCAGAGCCTAGGGCGTAGTCTCCATTTGTTAAAATAACATGTGCCCCACTATTAATTAAGGAATTCCAAGAAAGAAAGTGCTAACAATTGTGAATACTTCGTTTCGAAAAAGATGTGAACACATACTTTTTTCATGCAGAAATACAAACTGTTTCTAAATGCAATTATACACACTTAACCCATTTGCACACAACATAACTGTTTTTTATATATAGAAGGGGATTAAGCCTACTGTATTGATCCTTGGACTGGGATTATAAAAAATCTTTTGGAATCCCAATATAATTTTGGCAAATTAGTGTCTCTTCTTGAAGGGGAAAAAACCTAGGCACCACACAACAATTGATCATTTTTGGTGGATAATTTCACCGGCCTCCCTCATCTCCAACAGTCGGTTTCGGTGAAGGGACGCGGGAAACATCATGGGTCTTCACGCTCGTAGGGAATATTTCTTTGGTTTGTTGGGATTTGGTGCCCGTGTGTTGTTTCTTGAGGCGGTATCAACAACCACACAAAAGAATAAGTACCTAAGGTCCTGCTCATGATATCGATGTCGTTGATCTCGGCGTCGTTGTAGGTCGTGTGAGGGTTTTTTTTTTTCTCGAGATCCAATCCATCGGGCTATAGGAGAGAGTAGTCATGCATGATTCTTCCATATCGGTTCATGTTGGAGAAGGTGGTCTGGTCAACAATATATTACGATGACATTTTAGCATCAACGTGGGGTTCGGTCTTCTCGTTGCACCTTCACTTTCTTCTTCAGGTCGGTGATTCGAATCGTCTTAGCGGATATATCCTGACAATGTTTTGTTATTTTTTGCTCGTAGCTACAATGACTCGCTCCTTCAACAGTGATGCAAAGCATGTGTGACATCGATCTAGGTTCATGGAAAATCATCGGTTTGTGCAGGTTAGAGACAATGATAAATTCCTCAGTCTGGTTGTAGTTTTTATGTTTGGTCAGGTGTTCTTGTAAGGCTACGATTGTTTTATATATATTCTTTCAGCGTCTAAAAACAATACAATTTAGGAGAGTTTAATTCTATCATGCCTTTGCTAAAGGTGGTGGCTCTAAACTTGTCTTTGGGGATGAAAATCCTGATAGCAACTTATCATTGGACTCATCAGCATCACCCGTATGCATCCATCCCTTCTCGGAGGCTTGGCCTACGAGTCGTGTACTGTTTGTTTTGGTCTTTTACCATAGGGTTGGTGTTTCGAAGGCTTGGCCTACGAGTCGTGTACTGTTTGTTTTGGTCTTTTACCACAGGGTTGGTGTTTTTCTGGTTAAGTTACTGCATACAACCTTGACTTTTTTATCAACTTGTTCAACATCTATGTCCGGTTTTGCTTGGCTTATTAATAATAAATAATATATGGTTGTGTACACCAATTAACCGATGCAGAGACGGGGTTGTCCCCCCTTTTTTTAAGGCGAGCTTGATTTTTAACTTTGCAATTTTTGGATATAGAGAGGAGGAGATAATATTTTCTCTCAATTTTTATAATGCAAGGCCATGCATTCTCTATTTACAGAAGCAAACTATGTTTCCAGTGTCGTGTACAAGTTACACACTGTACATTTAGTATTGGTCTTGATGAAACGTAGAAATGCAAGAGTTTCAGTTAGACCGGAAGCCAGCCGAACTTGTGAGTTTGAGAAGATAAGCATGGTATTTATGGCAACAGGGACGTTGCTTGGTGATCGCAACAATTATTAGTGTTGGCAAAAGGGGCATCAACAACCGCGGCTGTCTCGTGACTAGCTACTTTGCTTCAATGCTGCGAAACACAAAGAGGTGGCCGATCGAACGCACGAGGAAGCCTATAAATAATTATTTAGCGGGCGTCATAAGTAAGTTTCCAGAGTCAAATACGTTGAGTTCTTATTTGGAGTAGTGCCACTTTGCACTAAGCGAGGAAAAATAAATGCACTAAACATCTGGAATTATGATTTTTTCCATAAAGGGAATATATTAATATCAAAAGATACAAATTATATCTAGCCTCTGCAACCACGCAATACCCTAATGGCAGTACGGATGCACACAACCAAAAACGAGAAAAGAAACTAAGAAATAAAAGTCAATACATCCACCACCAAGACATCACCTGAAATACAAACTCTCTAAAATCGACGCCTCCGAGAAGGAAACGATGCACCAGCGCCGTAGTTGCTCGACCAAAATTATGATACTCCCTCCATTCCAAAATATAAGGCAAGAGGGAGAGACCAATCCATATATTGGTCATATGGATTGGGAATCACACGAGAGCATTATGTATTTCTATTTGATCGGGAAGAACTAGGTTTGTTTTGCATTCTCTTGGATTTACTACTCAAGTTGGAAATAAGTACTAAGCAATCAGGCTGACGCCTGGAACTTTGTCAGGATCATCGAAATGTAGTCGGTGACTTTGCCATGATTAAGTATCCATAATATATGCAAAGAAGATAAAGATTGCGTTGCATTGCTTCTTTTGAGCATACTTTACGGATAGATAGATGACAAGTTGTTTTGACTTGGGTCATCAACTGAGGCAAGAGGAGAGACCAATCCATATATATCCAATCCTACTGTTGAAGATTAGTAGGCTTCTTGGCTTCAAGAGGGGACAAGCAGCAGTGTGTGTACATATATATATCCATCTCTCATCCATCCCCTAGCTACCAAGCTAACCCATGCGCTTATCTTCTTTTAATAAAGTTCCCAGTGGAGTACATTGTTGGCAGCTTAGTTAGCCGTCCAGGGATGGCTTCATCAGTAACTAGTTAGGTTGGTCAAAGAGCAAGCATGCATATATCTTGTGCCAAATGGACCTTATTCTGTTCTCCATTAGAATAACAATCTTGCCAAGATCATGTTCCCTCCAAATATATGCCCCCAACTTTGCTTAGCTTTAGGTGTAGAGAGCCGGCCGGCCTCCTCTTGAATAGTAACATGCAGATCAGGTAGCTTGTCCATACATGAAAGATCTCACTTGCACAACACTTGTAGTGGCAGCTGACATCCACAATTGCAAGCCAGGGTTTTATATTATCATTCCATCTCCGAACATTCTAACAGTAATATTCTACATGTCAGCCGCCCAATTGGCCCTAGCTAGGGTTGAGAAATTTGTAACTAGGAATATTGTAGGAGATATGGCTAGCTAGGAGCCTAGGATTAGTACATTTTTTTTGTGCAAACAGCTGTTTACCACTGACGATAACTAAGACTGTGGCGGCCTTCTAGCACTTGAAAAGGAAAGACAGGTTCAGGAAAATAAGAAAGGAGTTTATAATTAATTATCTTGACGCCTACTACTTTGCATCTTGCCTGAAACTATGAAATTTATCATCTCAGATCACATGCATGAGCTACATAAACATGCGTGGCGGCACACGGCCGGCCTGTCCGGCCGGTCGACGGCGAACTTAGGTACGCTAATTGGGCAAGCAACTTGCTGGCGCCGTACATTTGCCCTTATAGAAGGGCTCCATGTAACGAAGCCAAATGAAACCAGCAAGGCAAGGAAAGGAAAAAAGAAATTGATCACATGGACCTTGCCAATAATTTTCTACGGGGCAAACACGTGCACTGAATTATGCATCCGATGCATCAACTAACTACTAGTACTAATTAATCAACAACCGTGGACCTTGTTGGGACAAAGTTAAGTAAAACACCATTTGAGTGGCCATTTTGATGCTGAAATTGCAAAATATATAGCAACCATCGTTATATTTATTCAATCAAAATTGCAAAGGGATGATTGCCCACACAAATTAGGAGATATAGCTCAAGAGCATGCATGAGGGTTTTAAACAAACAAAAAAGAGCATGCCTTCCTTAATCTTGTCTACTTGCTAGGTAACATATATTAGTTAATTGAAGTTCATCACACTTCACACTACCTTTTATCTTATAAAAAATAGTAGCAGTATCTTCTGGTATGAACACAGTTTCATCCATCGAGCGTGTGCTAAGAAATGTGTGTGCGTGTGTGGAACAGCTAGCATTTGGTATGAACTAAATTAGGTTGTACTAGGACGCACTCAATGCACGCTAGCTACCAGGTTTGGCTTAGCTTAGGGATGTATAGCTGCTGGTATGTGTGTGCATTGACATGTAAACCAATGTGAGGCCCACGTGTTTCCACACTTGTGCAGGAAGGTAACGACTTGGTTTCTTTTCACGAAATTTATCGCGTTGTTGTTTCATAGAATTGGATAAGAAGAGGGGGTGAGTAAATTAACCATTCCATCCCACTAACGGGCCTTTTAAATTTCCTGCAACGTATTTTTTGCAATTTCATCTTTGTGTATGCATGTTCAGGGTGTTGTAGGCAACACATATAAAATAATTTGCTAAAATCAACCAACTTCATGTATAAGTGTGCAATCGCCTTTTTACCCCTTCCCTCAAGTCGATATATAGTGGATTATCTTTCACTCATGACTACACCCTCAGAGCCATCGCCGCCGCGTCGAAATATATTTCTTATGTGGGTTTCTCAAAACTCAAAGGAATTTATCTAGTTTTATGGTAATAGCTTAACTGAATTATTATAAACACCAAAGGCGAAGGGGGAAGTAAGAAAAACCCAACCAAAATCTTGGGCACGAAGACAAAGAGAGGATGTTCGCAAACTCCAACCCCTTCATCGAGAAGGGTGGAAATAACATTCAACAAATTGTCTCTTGCACCGGGACAAGAGGCACCAACCATTTGATGACTCCATGCCTTAGTGGAGAATAGGCAACACATTTAGACAACTCAGTTGTCCAGGGAGTGAGGATAGAGCGAGCGAAAGGATCATCAAATCTCTCTTTTTCTTAATTGCATCGATACCTTCACATATATCAAAGCTCTATCTAAGACAACATGTCCGCAACAATACCCGTTAGTACAATGCCACTGAAATAGGCACCATATAGCATAATTAGAGATAGGATTATATATACCTAGACTCTCATGGTCCAAGAATCTAATAATCATCTAAAATATTCTGCGTCCCCGATAACATAAGTGAACCTTATATGGTACATAAAATGTGTGCCATCATTTCCCACGTAAGGTACGGAATTTTAAATAATGCTAAACACTAGGAATATATTTATACGTCTCTTCCGGCGGGGCTCCTCTCGTGGGAATGACGGCCCAAGATGGTTGTTTCACCTGTGGATCGCCACATCACAAAATAGAGAATCCCTTCATCATGTGTTGGCCTTGTTTGTGTCCTCTCCATCAAGCTTCCATGCATCTATGTCGACTCATCTCCTTCGACGTCTCACCTGCCTTCTCCTTCTCTGCTCCCAGGCCACCTTCTCATCGGTGCCAATCTAGCATACAACGAGAGGAGAAGACTCGAGATCCAGTATGAGAAGGAGGAAGAGGTGCCACCTCGCCCTCACACACCCTACAAGCTTTCTTGCCATAGAGGTGGGATAGATATAGGTTTTCCGAGAGTTACTAGGTTTTTTATTGAACAGGAGTTACTAGATGATGTATCATGTAGCTCTCACATAGACAAGTATGCACATGGATCCACCTTTTGCCGGCACACAACGGAAATAAGTCATCATCCATTAATGAGCATTGCCAATGCGTGGTGCCTAGCGGTTGTACAATTGTGATGTGCCTCATCACTTCCCTTCCCCCTCCACTTCTGTTGAGAGCAAGCAAGGTGAGCCTGACTCGCTCCTCTTCCCTCACCGAAGGACGGGCGGAGAGCTAAAGGGAGTGCAGTGTGGGTACTCTGTACATATTAGAGGTAGGTAGGGTCTATGTTTGTCGATATGGTGTGGTCTAGCATTATGCCTTTTTCGTGGGAGCTCTAGCCACTCTCGAGCAGTGGCAAGGGCTTCTTGCAGGTTCTGTGTCTACTCGCGACGCTTTAATGGCAGGAGCCAGAAGCTGTGGCTAGGGTAGGCATCAATGCCATGGTAAATAAGCCCGTGTGGGAGATCTGGCCAACAGAATCCCGGTTGGCCACCGTGGTGGAGGTCGAAGGGGGATGACGGAGAGATCTGCATCTCCGGGGAAAGATCGAGTTGATGCTCCTTGGGATTCCTACATAGCGGCAGACACTAGGTGCCGTGATCTTCCGCCGACTAAGCGGCCACCCCAAACGCAGTGCAATCCATGCGCTTGTGCGTCTTCAACCTCCTTTGGTGGGGACCATACTTGCTCAACGCGGCGGTTCCAAACTACCTTAGGCCAAGTGGTGTTGCCCGTGGTGCTGAAGTCGATCGTCATGTTCCGAGGCAATCAAATGTTGGCAGTGATGAGGAAGAAGAAGGACCAGATGGCGTTCTTCCTAATCTTTGTAGTGTTCTTTTTGCAATAAATCGGGACCAAGTTATATTTTCCTTTCTTTTAAAGGTCGTATTTTAAAAATGTAATATCACCTCTTATGAATAGAGCAGTCTCTGGGCCGTTTCCCCGTTCAAATAAACCATGTCCGGCTCATCGAGTACATCTCTCACTAATTTTGCTAGAAATATAGAAAAACAATTGGGAAAAGTACGTACTACAAGCATAAATATTGGCCGAGGCCTGCTCTCCCGTAGCGGCAACCTGCGCTTTAGACCCGGCAAGCTTATATCAGGAAAACGTATTATTGAATTCAAAGCCGCCGAATGTCAAACGAAGCACAAGGTTGACGATGCTTGTTCCAAGCGACTCATGCTGTCACACTGAATTGAATACAGTAACGTCTAGCTGAGTTTCGCTTCAGTGTCCTCCTCAGACGTAGAAGAACGCACACGCACGGCCCCGTATGCGCACGCTGAGTCAAACAGTCCTTCTATGTCTTTGTAAAATGGCAGGCGTTCAATGAAAGTGATCGTGGGTTTCAACGAAAATGACCATCAGATTGTCCCCCAGAACTGATCATCTCATTTCTAGATGGAAAACTAAGATCAGCACCGATGGCAACAGAGACGACCGAGATGACAGAATGAAAGAGCACGCCACACGTACGGTTGAAAATGGACCCCCGGGGCTTCTTAGCTCCATAATCTAAGTATTTCATCCATTTCAAATTATAAGATGTTTTAGATATTTGACTGTAGGTTACATACAATTTAGAAAAAGATCGAACATCTAAAATTCAGGTTAATTGATACTAATTTTCTACTAGCTAGTGTAGCGATGCTTAGATACGTACAATTTAGAAAAGATAGAACATCTAAAATTCAGACTAATTGATACTAGTTTTCCACGGATGATCCATATCGACTGGGAGATCGACCGGATCGACAACATTATTTATGCATCTTATTTATGTATTGGTGATATAGTATACTCTTAACAAAACGCACGATTAGCATGTGAGTGGAATCTAGTGAAGATGATGCATGCGTGCTGCCGATATTGTCACGGTCAAGTAATTGATTGAGTGGAAGTGAGCAAGCAAAGCCAGCTTTGCTAGTCAAGTCCGACGACCTGCAATATATGTTTGCGAAGTTGCACCTCGCGTTCCTGGAACCTGTCACGAGATGGGGAACTGCTAGCGTAGCTAGGCACGCAGGATCGACGCCGCGAGAGCGATCGGTCGGTGGAGAAACACACAAGCTCCGTTTATTGATCATACTCCTATGCGCAGTAAACTTGACATATATGGCCGGTGTTGATTGATGGAGGCTCGTGTTTTTATACTCCCTCCGTCTAATTTTGACAAAATAATTTTGTCCAACAATTATAATTTAGAAGTCATCTAGAAGTATATTATTGGAATTTTTAAAATATACATCTAATCAATTTTTTATGACATGTAAATTATTTGTCAAAGTTTGCTTCAAAAAATAAAATGGCCTTGTATATATTTGAAGGAGTACCTTGTTTGCGTTCACAACTAGTACTACCTCCATTAGGGTCTAGAGGACCACTTTGCTAATACCAAAAAAATATCTATAACTCGTGCTCAATAATTAGAGTATGCATCAATAGTTTCGTAGACATGAGAGAAGAAGGAGAAAAAAAAGAATATACATTGAAGAGAGAGGACAATAAATAAGAAAGAATTTATATTTTTTAACAATTTAAAAAAAGCTCTTTGTCCTTATAATCCATAACGGACGAAGTACTTGGCTTGCTTACGAAGGTACATACTTAGCCTGGTCGTATATGTACATACACTGCAAAAAAAAATCAATCCATTCCATATTAGTTGGTGTTAATTTAGTATAAGTTTACACTAAATCAGGCGTCCTCGGGTTTTGTGGTTGTTTTTTGGACAAAATTACTCTAAATACGACCTCCGGTCCAAAATAAAATGCGTGTTTCATGTATGCTGACCAAGGCTTTGACCAATAGCTAGTATATTTATAGAAATGCAGTTTTGATCTGGGTGCATATGCTCCTTTTATCCAGAAAACGAATTTTCAAATATTCAAAAATTTAGGAAAAATATTTTCTCATGTACCTCAACATTGCATGTGCTCACGTAATTTTTGTGAGATACTAACATTTTCCTCGTGAAAAGGCTTATTTTAGCACTAAAGTTTGTTTTTTTACAGAGGCCGTCCAAAATGTCGGTTTTTCTTGGAACAACTTTGTAATCACATATGATGTGAAGATGTACATGCAACATTTTTTGTTGTATTTTTTGGATATTTTAAAATATGTTCAAAACGTATTTGAAATAAAGGGAGCATTTGCACTAGAGCCAAAACGCCTGGTCCGTATATTTATACATATTTTATATGAAATAAAATTGATTTCACTGCATTCCTATATTTGTACATATTTTGTATCAATGAGATTCATGTCTATGTAGTTAGATCGATCTAGTGCTATGGACCAGGTGCTAGCTGAACTCAGATTCGTCCACGTACGGTAATTTGTAAATTATGCTACCAACTAACTGATGAATAGATGAAACTGGTTAAAGTGAGCTAAATAATTAGAGCCTTTTCCTAGATATGATTAATTTGGTGGGTCGACCCCACTGACCCAATGGGTTGCTTGTGGAAGGCTCCACTGACCCGATTTTAGTACAGGGCCGACCCGATTGGCCCAATGTCCTTGTTTTTTGGGGTCGGTCTAGAGACGTGATGTGTTGACCCGGCCCATTTCCATCTTGAGTTAAGATAAGAGGAAGAATGGGTGAAAGAGGATAAAAGAGGGGTGGTGGAGGAGGAGATGTGTGTGTTGGTGAGATGAGGTTGATGGCAGCTCACTCATCTGCACGGAGAAGTGACCCTCCCAGCCATGCGGCATCACGATCTTGGTGGGGAGGAGTCATAGTGTGGAGAGGACTCATGGGAGGAGCTGAGGTGGGAGCTGAAGGTTCAAAGGTGGAGAGAGGCGTCGCATGTGCACACCGGTGGATGGGAATCATGACAGCGAGGCGGTGGCAACGGGGATATCTCGGGGAGAAGGGGGCTGTTGACTGCCAAAACCCACCGGCGGGCAGCGGCCTGTCAACACAGTGTAGAGCCGGGAAGAGCCTAGAGCTGCGGCTGGCTGAGACCCCTCCGAGCGACGGCCCGCAATGCTCTTCTGGTCACACGCGGCGATGCGAAGTGCAAGGGCGTGCCACCTGACCTATACCTGGTCAGGAAGGTGATGGGGATGCCTCGCTTAGTTCCTGCATGGCATACACGTAAACATTAAATACGAGCCTCGATCGGCTCTCAGGTTATCCTGTGAATCGGCTCAAAGAGCCGATCCACCCATGATTCGTACGGGGTGCACAAATACTTGGTGATCCTGCTTGATCAAGATATAGCTAATGAGATCTACGACGATTTAGGGTTTTCACCGCATAATCGGATCATCCTACTCCAGGTTGGGCCTCGCGGCCACGCACGGTGCTCATAAGCCGATCCTAAACAAGGCCTAAAAACCAACATGGCGTTGATCCTCGGAACATCCTGTTTAGGACTTGCGAACGCCACCCTACGTGCCGCTGGATCCTCCCCCCCTTTGTAAGGCCTAACTATTGCAGATATTAAACTAATCCTTGCAGAACAAGGAGCAATCGTAACGGATCAGATCTACTAGATGATGAACAAGCAGGGTGCCGCCCCCACACCTGAGATAGGCGTGAGGGTGGCTAGACATGCAAGGGCTGCACTACGTAAGCATGTTATACGAAGAGCTATGCTAACCCTAACACATCTATGATAACTACGTTGCTCGCCATCAAAGACGCTTCAGTACGAGCAACGCATGAACAACGTGGAGTTTGTGCTGCCTAGATCGCAAGATGCGATCTAGGCAGCATGTCGCTTACCTGATTGAAACCCTCAAGATGAAGGAGTTGGCGATGCGCCGAGATTGGTTTGTTTTGGGTTGAACGTGAGTTGTTGTTTATTCCATAAACCCTAGATACATATTTATAGTCCAGGGGACTTTCTAATTCGGACGTGCACCTAACCGTGCACGAGTAAAACTCTAACTTTCAATCTAAGATGCGATCTACTATATTACAGATACATGGGCAATTCAGCCCAACTTCGTGTATAAGGCCAATTCTTGTTCTTTCTTCCATGTATATCTTCAAGTCAATCTCAATCGTGGCCCACCTCATTTCGGTCAAATTCTGGTGATAACACATGCCCCCCTGGTTTTGGAAATAACATTTCCAAAATCATTGTGCTTTCCTTTCGAAGGGTCATGTCGTGGCAGATCAGAGCCATTTGCAGCATCCGTCATTATTATGCCCTGTCCTCTCAGCTTCTCTGCAAAATTTGACAGCTCTGACATTACCCCTTCGGAAACTGTAATGGCAGTAATTCCCACCAGGTTTCTCCTTATTCAACCGTGCCGACTGGTTAGTTATCTTTATCCCCTTCCTCTGTTCCAGCCATCGGCACCCCCAAAAAAACCCTTCTGCGCACCATGTCTTCTTCTTCCTCTGCCTCGTCGGGACTTTCCTTCGAGTCCTCTTCTCCCGAGCCGATGCCAGCACCGAGCCCACAAGAGGTCCATGCGGCCAACATCCGCCGCGCCATTGAGGCCGGGGAGGAGTCAGACCATGACTTCTCCATCTGGTCCGAGGACGACCAGTCCTCGACGGACGGGGAGAGCGACCTCCGCTTCCTTGCCAACGGGGAATCGGAGGAGGAGAGCGATGACGATCGCTTCTCCTGGGATGACTTTACCTCCTCCGAGGTGAAGGAGGAGGAAGAGGAGGAGGAGGATGACGACGACAGCCCCTCCGACGAGCCGCCGGCCAAGCGCCATTGCCCCTGGCCAGGGAATCTCAGTGATTATGATAGCGACGACGACGACGACGACGTGGAGGACGAGGACAACGAAGGTCCTGCCGTGGCGGCTGCGCTACAGCTAGCCGACGACGAGCCCGCCGGGAGCAGCGCCGACAGCGCTGACGATGGTGACGACGAGGGCAGTGACGGCCCGTAGAATAGGACCTCTAGAATAGGATCAGCAACAGTAGACGGGGCAATGTATCCCCTTAGTACTCCCTTTTGAGAGCAATCAGCTCTTCTATGTAAGAAATCTGGTTTATCAGTGAAGAACTTTTCCCCAATTTGATTTCGCCGATTTCTTCGGAGTTTAATTGAGCCGATTCCCTCTTCTGCTGACCCCGCCGATCGTTACTTAGCCAATGCCCAACGAGCCGATGACAACGCACCGCATCGGTCCTTTGAAATTCACCCTACTCTTCTTCAGCTGATGATTTTCTAAATCTGGTAGAAAATGCAGGATCTTCAGGAAAACCTTTAAACCAACCAAACCCAATAATCCTTTTCAGTACCCATCATTGTGAAGAAGGTTGCAATGAAAGATCAGCCGATGGTATCCCCATCGGTTCTTTAAACAAAGTATCCACTAGGCCTGCTGCCCCCCGAGCCTTACTCGAGCCTCGCCCCCGAGCCTCACTCGAGGCGAGAATGTCAGAGAGAATGCGCCAACCGATCCTCTTTCTTCCTCAGACAGCCGATAATCTTCCGTTTCGGCTGAACTATCCCCAGAGATTGGAAATCCTCGACAAAAAGGTTCAGAAACCCGGATCGGCTCGAAGCCGCTGAAGAAATCAACAGAAGGCACCACCGTTGGCCTGGATTTGGTGGAGACTCGATAAACATCGCATGATTCCACTAGAGTCGATGGCTGCGCATCGGCTGTTTCTCAATTCTAAAGTCGATGCCCTTGCATCGGCTGTAAAAAAATTTTTTTTTTTTTTACCGGCCGATTTTCTCCTATCGGCCCCCAGTATTTCATTGCACACATGTACCCCTGCATCTGTTCTCATGTTTAGGTGCCCCCCGAGCCGAAGCTGTCAAAGAATGGCAGATATCGGCTCTGTAATTCGCACGTCGGCTCTTGATAGGGTCAAGGGCGAACACAAGCAGAACATGTGGTGAGGATAATTTTGGCCGATTGCTGGGATCGGCCTCCATAATGATTGGAGCGCTGACTGAAGGTTCTGTAATGTCCCTTCATAGACCTTTGGGGCCGATCACAAGGATCAGCCTCACCAAGTTGCACATCGCTTCGCTTCAACTACATGGTCAGGCCAGTGGATAAAACCAGCTTAACCCTTCCCTTTGTCACATCGATGCGCTCGCAGTCGTCCAAGTTGATGCCTGAGAGGGGTTCTTGGCCTGCTGCTTCCCATGCGTTCATGCCAGCCGTTGAAATTTCGGCTGAGTCATCGGCCTGGACGACCTCTACCTCATCTCCATCCCACTGTATTATGCATTGGTGCATCGTGGAGGGAATACAAAGAATGGCGTGGATCCAATCTCTTCCCAAGAAAGACAAAGATAATCGCTCGTGCTATCAACGATGAAGAACGTTGTAGGGATAGTTTTCCTTCCTACGGTCAGATCCACGTTCAGAACTCCTTGTGCCTCAGACGCTTGGCCGTTGAAATCGCTCAATGTCACGTTGGTCTTGATTAAATCCGAGCTAGAGCGTCCCAGCCGACGTAGCATAGAGTACGGCATGATGTTAACTGCCGCTCCGGTGTCCACCAACATCTTATTTACAGGCCTCCCATCGATATATCCTCGCAAGTACATGTGGCCTTCGGATGCCTGTAGCTCCTATCTCGTGGCTTCTCAAAGATAACCGGCCGTGGGCCGCGATCAAGTTGTGCCACGGATGTCTCATCTAACCCTGAGCACCGAACTCGAAGGGAGGATGAACACCATGTTCGTGCCAGCCGATGTTTCACCATCGGCTCTCCTTTGTTTGGGGCGCCACTCCATTTTCCGTGGACGACCCTCTTCATCCAGGGCTCGCTGAACCTTTGCAGCCAGATCAGGCCGTGCCTTCCTTAGCGTATGCAGGTATAACCTTTCGGCTTCCTCCAGGCCGCGCAACCGCTGAACCCTGCGTTTTTGTGAACGGCTGAGTCCGTCAGGGCACCACCTTGGACGGTGATACCTGTCTTCTTCTTCTTCTAGTCCCTCGCCTTCGGAATCCTCAAGATCTGCCCAACGAGGTGACTCAGCACGTTTGCTCTGTGGCGGGAGAGGCCCTAAGCGCTTGAACACAGACACGTTGGCTGCCTCCTTCTTCTTCTGGTTGCATTCTGGGCAATTGCCGATTGTGGGCAATCGGCTCATTCCTGAATCCCAGCAGTGTCTGAAGAAAGGGCAGTCCCAGTGTCTGGCGTTGTCATCTTGCTCCCTTGATGTGTCCGTGGCACGGCGCTCGTGCTCCTCCTTATCGCGATCCCGCCGACGATGTCTTCTGGCTTCTCTAGCCAGACGATCTCCTTCATCATCATAGTTGGACCGTCGGCGTTGGTCATACTGACTCACATATTTGTTGAGGAGGTGATCAGAGAGAGGTCGTTGATATCTTATATTCTTCACTTCTCCCTCTGTGACGTAGCGCTTGCCATCATGATGGAGCCGATCGCGTGGAGCGGCCTCCTCTGTATCCTTGCTATGAGAGCAGCTGCCCTCATCTCCATCTTTGCCAGAGTGGTTCCCAGGTCCTACCATGTTGATGCTGAACGTGGGACCTGGCTGGCAACCCTCGGGGTAGGTGACTTCCACCATGTTAACGGCGGGAAGGGTTGGGTGTCGACCTTCATGGCGTCTGGTTGAAAATTAAACGCCCCTTCTCTATCGCCGCTTGGATGTGCCGACGCCACACCCCGCAATCGTTGGTGGCATGGGAGAGCGAGTTGTGGAATTTGCAAGACGGCTTTCCGCTTAGCTCTTGCGCCGTGGGGAACTTGAGACCTTCAGGGAATCGTCAACTGTTTCTCCTTGAGCAGAGGTCGAAGATTTGTTCGGTCTTGGTCACGTCAAAATCAAATCCCCGGGCGGCCCCTGGTGGCTTTACCCATTTGCAGGACACGGGGTTCCTCCCCGAGTCCACTCAGCCATCGCTACTTCTTGGTCTCCGCAGAACTTCGTCTTCCTCTCGCATCGACCGGGACTACTGCACGCTTGAACTTGTCTTGGTACAGTCCGGTGGCGCTGTTCATATGCTGATAGTTTCTGAACCATATGCGCCGGCGAGGATAATCGCTTGGGAGGCCATGTCCTTGTGCTGTGTTGCAAGGCCAGCTACTGCCAACTCGATCGCTTCCTTTTCAGCTTATACGAACCGAATAACATCGGTTCCTAAGATTCCCGAAGCGCTGGATGTACTCGTTACCGTTTCTCCGCGCTTCGACGTAGTTGTGCTAGATCGGCAATGCTAGACTCGGAAGCTTCTGAATGGTATTGCGTATGGAATTGTTCTTCCAATTGCTTCCAAGACTGGATGGAGTTTGCTGGCAGAGAGGTGTACCATCCAAAAGCCGATCCTGTGAGGGACTGTGAAAAGAGCCTCACGCGTAGCTGATCCGACACTGAAGCCGGTCCTAGTTGCGCCAAATATCGGCCGACGTGCTCGATGGAGTCGGAGCCATCTGATCCACCGAATTTGGAGAAGTCGGGGAGCCGATATTTAGGTGGCAGCGGGATCATTTCGTACTCGTCGGGTACGGCTTGGAATAGCCGATTGCCCTTCTTCTTTCGGCACCATGCCGAACTGGTCTCTCAAGATGGTACCGATCTGATCCGCCGTGTCGGGCCGCAGAGTTGCACTCTCAAGATTCGCCGGGGTGGCGTACTTAGCCAGCCATGTTTGCTTTTCCAGCTCGAGCCAACTGCAGGAGCCGGGCTCGGAGTTTCGTCGGGGTGGCGTACTTAGTTAGCCACGTACGCTTTTCAAGCTCGTCGGCGACGTTCCTCCTGTCTTCGCCGGAGTCCCCGATGTTGTGGCCTGGTTTGAGAGTGCCCATTGCCACAATCTGGCACATACGTGCACGCGTATCCTTGAGGGATCTCCTTGGGCGCCTCAGCCAAGAACTGGTAGTCACTAGGGTCACCACCAATCTTGTAGACGACGAATGCCGGTGTAGCCGGCACTTCCGCTGGTGCTGCCAACGCATATGGCAGCGGTGGACGGGACTGGAGCGGCAACTCTCCTTGATGCGTCCCGAGAGCTGGTCCTGACGGCGAGTACTGGTGGCTCATGATCTCCTGGATCACGCGCAGAGCGAGACGCTCCAACACGTTGACCAAGTTTTCGTAGTGGCGGTGTAGTGAGTGAGCCACCAAGTAGTTGATCTCCTGCCGTAGGCCCTCGTGCGTTCCTCCGACGGGGCAGAGATCTATCCCATCGAGTGCACCTTGCGGTGAGAATCCCTTCCATCCGATGCCATGGGAACGGGTCCTCGAAAAGAGCCGATGAGGTCGGCTTCGAGGGTGACCTTGATCTCGTCGTATCTCTTCTTGAGCTCGTCGAGCAGCTCCTCGTAGGTGATCGGCGTGCGTCCGCCGCCATCTCGGATGTAGATGGCGATGTGGTTGATGTAGACGATTGTCCCACCGAGCGTGCCGGAATGTGTTGGACTGCCAAAATCCACCGGCGGGCAGCGCTGTCAACACGGTGTAGAGCCGGAAGAGCCTAGAGCTGCGGCTGGCCGAGACCCCTCCGAGCGACGGCCCGCAATGCTCTTCTGGTCACACGCGGCGATGCGAAGTGCAAGAGCGTGCCACCTGACCTATACCTGGTCGGGAAGGTGATGGGGATGCCTCGCTTAGTTCCCGCATGGCATACACGTAAACATTAAATACGAGCCTCGATCGGCTCTCGGGTTATCTCGTGAATCGGCTCAAAGAGCCGATCCACCCATGATTCGTACGGGGTGCACGAATACTTGGTGATCCTGCTTGATCAAGATATAGCTAATGAGATCTACGACGATTTAGGGTTTTCACCGCATAATCGGATCATCCTACTCCAGGTTGGGCCTCGCGGCCACGCACGGTGCTCATAAGCCGATCCTAAACAAGGCCTAAAAACCAACATGGCGTTGATCCTCGGAACATCCTGTTTAGGACTTGCGAACGCCACCCTACGTGCCGCTGGATCCTCCCCCCCTTTGTAAGGCCTAACTATTGCAGATATTAAACTAATCCTTGCAGAACAAGGAGCAATCGTAACGGATCAGATCTACTAGATGATGAACAAGCAGGGTGCCGCCCCCACACCTGAGATAGGCGTGAGGGCGGCTAGACATGCAAGGGCTGCACTACGTAAGCATGTTATACGAAGAGCTATGCTAACCCTAACACATCTATGATAACTACGTTGCTCGCCATCAAAGACGCTTCAGTACGAGCAACGCATGAACAACGTGGAGTTTGTGCTGCCTAGATCGCAAGATGCGATCTAGGCAGCATGTCGCTTACCTGATTGAAACCCTCAAGATGAAGGAGTTGGCGATGCGCCGAGATTGGTTTGTTTTGGGTTGAACGTGAGTTGTTGTTTATTCCATAAACCCTAGATACATATTTATAGTCCAGGGGACTTTCTAATTCGGACGTGCACCTAACCGTGCACGAGTAAAACTCTAACTTTCAATCTAAGATGCGATCTACTATATTACAGATACATGGGCAATTCAGCCCAACTTCGTGTATAAGGCCAATTCTTGTTCTTTCTTCCATGTATATCTTCAAGTCAATCTCAATCGTGGCCCACCTCTGACTCGGTCAAATTCTGGTGATAACAGGGGCAGAGGGCTTTGGGGTGAGAGATGGGATCGGAAGATTCCAAGAAAATAAGAGGCCACTGGTTGGATTTTTTTAATCACATAAACACTTGTTAAATGAGTATTTTTGGTCAAAACATCGATTAAAAAGACAAAATACATCTTATATTATGAAATGAAGCAGTAAAATTGTTAGTATAAATTTAGCCTCATTAGAAAGTGTTTTTTTTCAATACGTATTCAACGATACTAATTATGTATAATATAATTAAGACTTTGTTGCTTAATATTTTTTGGTCAAAGTTTGTTTTCAAATACATATCAAAACGAAAGCAATAGGATTCTAGGAGTGCGACAACATAATTTACAATGCTAATAAAGTTTTTGATTGATTTGAAAGTAATCCTAGAATCTGTGTTGTCGCAAAAACTATCAACATAATTTAGAATTATTTTAGCAAAAAAAAAAGTTAAATTGAGGCAATACACCTCCTAAACATGATAATTATGTTCAAATCTTCTAGAAATAGTTAATTCATGTTTATTATATAATATCTTCAGAACTATGAGGCCTCAAAAGTTTTGCCTCTAAAATCAACAGCGGAAGCCATTAAAACAATTCTGGCAATCACTTCTTCCACCAGCTTCTTCTCACATATGTTTTCTCACAGTTCACCAGCCACCGGCCGCAACCAAAATAGCATACCCCTGTTTATGTTATTGAAGCTACGAAGGAAGCCTGTAAGTCTGTAACTGCTGTTACACAAGCAAAATTAATTTGCATGCGTACGTGCACTCCATCTGTTTATGCACAAAGCACGAGCATGCGTGGAAAATTCCGGAAGCCATGGCTAGTTGCCGCTCTAACGCAAAAAGGAGAGACTAGTTGCTAATCTGCCATTGCTATCATCTGACCAGCAGTTTGTTTGCCATGGCTAGTTGCCGATCTCTAACGCAAAAAGGAGAGACTAGTTGCTAATCTGCCATTGCTATCATCTGACCAGCAGTTTGTTTGAAAAATAAAAATCATGTAGTGTTCCTACTGCAAGCAGAAGCAGCATCCGGCAGCAATCATACTCCATTATTATCTAGCAGTATCATGAATGTGCGCACGGAAGGGCTTTCTAAAAGCCTAGACCAGTTTGTGCGCAATCTCCATCGGAAAGCAACTGCTCCTACGTACGATTGCTTGTAAAATCTTGTCATTTTGGAGGTTTGAGCCATTCAAATTTTCTGACAGGCAAGTGGGAAATGTGGCAGTACACGAATTCAAGGGCAAGAGTAAAAGTCTTGGCATTCAGTGTACAGATGTACATACACACAGAACCAATAACTAATCCTTCTTCTCGATCGGAAGGAAGAGAAAAGAGTGCCAGTGAAGGAAAGCTATCTACGGGCCGGGTACGTGCGTCAATCTAAAACTATGGAACAAATCCCTAATTCCCTCGGGATCCTTTTACTATAGGGTAACCAGGGAATTAACAGAAATTCCTTTGGCTAATTAGATTACTCGTCGCACATGCGCGTAAGTGTTTATCTCCTCCTCGGTGCCTGCAAATTCCTTTTATTCCTCTGGTGTCTACTCTACTCAAATTGCCTCATCCCGATCGAGGAGTAGAATAGTGAGTTCCTACTTGGGATTAGCGAGGAATTAGGGGAAGAGAGGCAGGGGATTAGCAGTTTGTTGCTTGACGCTATTACATCGGTCCCCTGCAGCTTCTTCCCGCACATGCACCCCTCCTCTGCCGTGAACACGAAGCATGTATATCAGTGTATGCATGGAGCAACGCTGCACACATGTATTGGGGGAAAATACTAAATTGGCTTGGTCCGAACATTCGCTGACAACAAGAGCCCACATGGCATACGAAACTCCATACCATGCGTTTCTTTTGAATATATGTTCGGCGAAAAAGACTCCCTCGACCTAAAGCTACGATGGTGCATAAGGCATCTTACTCGTCGATCCGAGGTCTAACTAAAACTGCTCTTCACAAAGAATGCCAAGGATATGTGAGGGTTGCTTCGACCGTGAAGGTACAATCTCTTGTGCAGAGATACCATTTGTCGGAGGGGATGTATGGCTGCAATCAGACGAAAAATGAAAATTTCGGAACTACGTCACATCTATTTCTGGAATTTTTAAATTTGACACGTTCGGTCCTATACTCCTATCAATTTGTTTTTGCAGAATACGACCACCCTTATTTTTCAAAGTCAACTCCTCACACATACCTAAATTTCTCATGTATGGTGTTGTCATATTTGCACAAGGAATATTTATTTTCTAAATACTCAATAAAATATCTACTATGTCAAAGTTTTATCTACTGAATTTAGATGAAAGTTAGATCCAGGATAAAAATATAGATAAGACGCAAATAGAAAAACTTAGATCCAGGACAACCCAAGTTCAGATTTGCAATTCGGCACATTTTATTTTGATCCTTCCTTTAATTTTATCTTCTCAAAAGAAATAATTCATTTCCACGAAATTAGCACAAAGCGCACTCGAAAATATAAGTTAGCACAAAGCGCTCCTGAGATGCATGTATGATGGGACCCCCTATGCGTCGCGTGTAGGTTGTAGCAAGCACTAGGGAGGGGTCACCGACACTGCTCTCCCTCACAGGCTGATTTTTTTTCTCCATTTTTTTCCTTATTTTGTTATTTTCTTTATTCTCTTTTATGATTATTTTCCCTTTTATTGATTTATTTCTTATTTTTGTTTTGTTTTCATTTATATTTCTTTGTCATTAATTTATTTTCTATGTTTTTGTTCACGGGTTCAAAAGTTTTCGCATTTTCTAAAGAAACATGGTTTCGAAAAATATTTTACGACTTTAAAAATGTTCATAGATACAAAAATATTCACGCGTTAAAGAAATTGTTGGCAGTTTCTCCAAAAACAAACACAATTCTGAAAAATTGTTCAGAAGGTACAGAAAAGACGTCCACGTGTTCAAAAAAAATCACCAATATAAAAAAGGTTCATGTATTTCGAAGAAAATGTGTATGTATTTAAAATATGTTCACACATCTCAAAAGACATGTTTATGTTCGACAAAAGAGAAACCTTGATTTGAAAAAAGAGTTCACAAGGTTTAAAAAATGCTCATACATTAAAAAAATATGCATGGGGCCGGAAAATGATATTCTATAACATAGCACTATAGTGCTAATAAACTATGTACAAATATTCATGTAAGAATGTAGCTCAAGAAAATTGCTCCGGCATGTCGAATGTCCATGTATTTCCTCTGTTTGGAAATAAGTGTCATGAATTTGTCAAGATTCACATGTATCTAGATGTATTTTAGTATGTAGATACATGAGGAATATAAATAAATTTGCGATATTTATTTCCGACCCGACGGAGTGCATGGAAACAATGTTGATCAACTTAAAAGGTTGTTCACATATGTCAAGATACAACTGAAAAGACAGAAAAGTTTGTAGAATTTAACAAGATTTCAATAAAACATAGAGAAGTAAAAGCCAAAATCTACTGGTAGAAGGTGATTTAATTGACACTGTTCGAGTCGTCGACACGTCGAGGCTGTCGTCTTCCGGCGGATTGGTCGGCGCCTCTGGCCCCGCGATGCTGATGATGGCGCTGTTGTCATCCACAAATCACCATTGCGTAAAGGTGTCGGTGGCCAGCTGCATCTCATCGAACGACTACCGTCACTCGGGGTCCTCTAAGCTAGGGTTGCGGAGGCAGTGAGATGAACTAGAAATGCAGGATATTGAGTGGGTGAAACAGACGATGCGCACATTAAGTCTGGTGGGAGGCTTTAGCTTTGCTACGTGGAGCTTGACCAGTGTCTCTTCAGTCTATGCCCTCCTTGGGAACAAGCACCTCCATTAACAAGGCGGCCAACGTTCTTCCGATCATAAAAAAAAAAGGCCGACCGATGTCCCTATCGCCACTAGGCCAGTCTCACCACCAAAATCCGATGTGGCGGTAGGCGTCAGTCCACCATCACGGCCTAGTAGGAAGGGGCTCGGTGGACGCACCATCTATTTTATTGGGTTCGAAAAAGCACTTGCACATTATGAAGACACCGGTGTGAGCCCCATTTAAAGCCGGCACCCTAATAATCTTACTAAAGGAGCTAATGGAGCTGCCGCTGAAGATGTTGTACCGTACTCGCATGGAATTCCTATGGTCCACTTCCACAGTGCATTTACAGGTTATAGGCGATTCTCAAAGAAAAGAAAAAACAATCCGGTTAGAGGCTTACAGCCACCTGAAAAAAACCCTAAGAATCTGGCCAACGCGAGCTGATTCAAAACTGCATTGGCAGTAGCTTGACCTCATCATAAAGGAAGCTCACAAACAACTAAAACCTTACCAAACCGAGCATGATTTCTCGACACAAACCAACAGTCATTGATGTGGCAAGCATTGTCCGGTTATCCTTGACACTTGACGGGCCCCTAATTTATCTACAAGAGTTGGTGTGGTAGTTATCCATTTATAGCCATAATCAGCAAGTACAATAAGCTAATTGAGCTGGTGGTAATGGGATAAGACCAATCGATGTGGATTGCATTGGTAGATGGCTAAGATGGGCTGCCTTTTTTTCTATATCGTTTTCGGTGCGAATGAACGCCTTGTATTTTAACTCGTTTTGTCAAGGTTGATATGGCCCATGTTAACGGGAAAGCTAGCTAGCAATAAAAATACGCGGGTTTTAGGTGTTTGCAGAATAATGACACAAGTCCATAGCTGGAAAAAGTCAAGGCAATCATGTATCTGTCCCGATCGAGGGTCTAATGTTCAGTTCTAGCTATGCGGATGTTTGACGTCCAGTTGAAAGAGTCATCAGTCCTCAAGCGAGAATTGAAAGAGTCATCAACGGAAGAAAGGAAAAAACAAAAGACCGCCTTGTTTTTAAGATTTTAGTAATCTGATACATTGTTATACTTAGGTGCTCTCCAGTGCGCTTAGTGTTGTATATCCATGTTACTGTTTTGTGTGTACAGGAGCGAGATTAAGGCACATTCTCAACGTGCCAAAGTGACTGAGATAGTATAAATAAACAATATTTAGTTGGAGAACATACTGCATTTGAGAACCCGTCCGTAATTCTGCCTGTTTCTTTTCACAGCCATTGTAGACTACCTCTTAGACGAATTAACCAACAGTTGGGTCTCAATAACAGTGCCCATGACTGTCCTTCTCGTCCGATACATCCTGTGCTGTTGGCTGTTCCTAGCTTCCTCCGACTGAGAGAGGAAGCGGAAGTTTATCCTGCGGCCACCCTGCAGTATGTCCACACTACTCTGTGGAGACACGATCGTGAACTCTAGGTTGCTCTCGCGTGTAACTTTAAGCGTTGATGTGAAGCTCGAGGGCATGTTTTGATACCCATTTCTATAAAAAAATGTTTTGATCCACGTGAATATGCAATTCGTCGCCCGCTGGTGCGATCCAAATTGATCGTGGCATCCTGATCGATCCAATCCTGGATTTAATTTAGGCTGGAAATGCATTTGCACAAACAAACCGGAGAACCCTAGCGTGTCCTCCCGTTTCCGTTCTCAGGTTCGAGGCAAGCTTGATCCCCCAAACACCAGCAACCGTGCGTAAGGGACCGTGGCCGTGTGGAAGGAGGGGTGGCCGCAATGACCGCGACGCTAGTTCCTCGATGGGTCGTGGCCATCACGTGTTGGCGCCACATCAGCGCGTGGAAGTCATGCCGCCACGTGGGCACAACCGTCACTACGTGCCCGTGCGCAATAGGAGATGAGGATTCGAGTGGCGTGGCCTTAAGTTTGCCTCCCCGGTGGCTGGCCCCATACCATCCATACCAAGGGGTGGGCTAGCGACTAGCGTGAGACCAAAAGATTTGATGGTTGTCGGCTCTCCTACAGAATCTGAGGCAAGACCCCGCCTACACCCCGTACTGGTGGGCATGGGACACGTTCCTCGAGTGGGAGTACGACCCGCAGTGCCGTACCACCTTCTGGGCGACGACGTGTGGGAGCAAGGCGAAGAGAAGGTGCATGACCATGAGCAGCAGCTTGGTGGGCGATCATGTGCATAGCAAGGAGCCCCGCAACGACACAACCCACTATCTCGGACTCCTCGTGTACGAGCGGAAGCTGGCGGCCGTCAAGCATGATGAGAAGTCTCCTGCAGCCACCCGATCTGGACGACGACGACGTCCTCAAGATGAGCAGCCAATAGTCCAAGCTGGAAGATCTGGCCAAATGCGTCGGCCTCGTCGTCCAAGGCAACGGGACTCCGAGCTTGCATCTCCTGCACAACAACAACAGCAGGCGATTTACATGGGTATATTGATGTTTTATTTTTGAAGGTGCACAATTATTTTCTAAAAAAGTAAAAATTGAGTTGCTAATTCTTGGTCAATCGTCGGCAACGTTTTTTTTCTCATTCTCAAAAATGTACCGTAGACATGGGTACTACTTGTTACCGGAAATACCGGTCAAAATATCATTCAAAAGAATACAAAATAGTTATCAATTTCAATTTTTCCTATACCGGTAGATACCGAAAAAACGGGTTTCGTACGAGATCTACGAAATATTGGCAGAGAATAAGAAAAACTTTTATCCTCGCTGGCCCAATTTTATGTGCAATTGGAAAAGCATGTGAAATTCTCGTGTGCACGAATCACGGTGCAAGGTTTAGAACTAACTTAATTTTCAGGCGCCTAGACTTAAATTGTTTTTTTATTCAAAACTAGCAAGGTGGCCCTCGCAAATTCGCGAGGGCATCATCTTTAGCTTGTCAAATCAACTCATGAGATAAATTAGTGGTGTAATTAGTGTATAGCAGACACATAGCTACCATAAATACTATGTTAGGTAAAAATATGACATATGTGGTAGTGTTCCGCGTTGCACATCAAGATTTGGAGATGTTTTACGAAATATTTATGTTCAAATGTTATTATACCATTTTTTGTGGTATACACTGACTTTCAAAAAGAATTCCTAAAGCAAGTGCAACTTCTAATCTGCATTACTAACTTAGTGCTTTTGTTTGTCCGAAAAAAATGCTCCTATTTTCATGGGTTTTTTAATAGAGTTTCTTTACATATATCCTCATCAATTTTAATATCTATATATATCACTTCTCTTTTGCCTTCAGGCGTCAGGAAGTCCCATTTTGTGCATGTCTCTTGACATATCGACATCTTTTCCAACAAACCGATGTGTGGGTATATATCTAAGACAACATTCATGATTTCTAAATTCGACATGTCATGATAAAAGTATTATTGGCATTTTCTTTATGATTTCAAGTTTAGGCAAAATATGTCCATCAACTGAACATTTAGTTATACCCGTTTGTCAAGCTATAGTTGTGTTAGTTTTGTACTTTAGATCTCACCGTGATTTTCGTTCCTACTATAATTTAGCCGGTTTAATTTGTACTTTAGGATTCATGTATCATTTGAACAATCGATGAAAACAGTTGGCAAAATGTGCCTCTGGATGAAACACCATTGGGTTTCCCTGCATATTTTTCTATTATTGTTTGCTCGTTTTAGACATCAATGTGTGATATAACATATTAATTGCAGTGATGCATATGACTTGATATACAAAATTATACTCATATGTCCCCGAAAAAATTGAGCATACTTTTCAATAATAATCTTTGACCAAGTATTGCTCAAACAATGGTCCATGTTATAAAAAAGTAATATTTGTTGATTTATATTAGAAGGAAGTTTCAGATGATATCTTTTTTTTGCGTAAGTACTCCACGTACGGCGTTCTCTAGTACGACCCATGTACGATGCAAAATATAGTGGTACTCTGCACTTTGACACAAATCACCGCATTGTCGGCTATGTGGCGCCACCGTGTGCTCCATCTGGAAGAAATACATCCGGTCGAGCACCTTCGGCTCCGAGAAACTTGAGGTTACTCTCGAACTTGTTCTCTGGCAGGTTCGTGTCTAGTCAGTTGTCTCAGGTACCCGGCAGCTCGAAAATAACTCGATGTGCCCGCCGGTGACTTCCTAGACACTTCCACATGCATATAACCCTTCTCGGGAGGACTCCACGATGGTCTTCCTGAACAACCCGTGTCTGTGTACTTGTTCTACTATTAATAAATGTAATAAGATTGAATGAAAAACTATATTTATTTTCCGAGAACTTGTTTATTTATTTTCTAGACCTACTAATGTACAATCTTTTTCATATGATCTGTGCACGATGGGGTCACGCAACTGCTCAGGCATCAGACTGCGTAGCATCCCGTCCGACTCCCTGTTGTACGATCGTCATATCCCGCGGCGTCTGGTTAAAGCTAATAAATTTAACTTAACACAAAGCTAAACATACACTTACTTGTGGGCGGAGGGGTAGTTATACACGTCGGCACACAAATATCTGTATATGTCATTAAAAAATTATATTCATCTTGTTTATCATTGACATAGATTCTAGACAAATAAAAATCATATTAAAAATACGTATGATGTGTCCTAGCAACTATTATGTTTTAGGTACCACTTTTAAGAGTCTAGTGAAATCCATGCATATCGTATCCAATATTTGTTAGATGGGATGGTGTACCATGTACGTACATGTCGTGCGAATCGTGTTGTGCTTAGTTTCCATTTTCCGGTGGATCATACCAAGTTCGTTTGTGAGTTTCGTTTTAGCTGCACACGTGGTTCTTCATTTAAATCCTTCTTTTCTTTTTCTTGCGGGGACCCAAACGTGACCAAGGTCATAATCACGTATCAGCTTTGAACATATTTTGTAATCATTGTATCAGTTTTAGAGTCAGGTTTCATGGTAAGTATATAACGTGTCAACTGGACCTACAAAGTTACGTAATTGATAATTTTTTATTAAATTATAACCACTGATTTTAGATCTAACAGTTAAAATAATTTAGATCGTGTGGCTTAACGTGGTGTTTCTATTAAACATCCTTATTTTGCTTTTAATATATAATAGATAATAGATAGATGGAGATTGTGCTACTGCCTACCACTACAGGAATGGAGCTATATGCCGAGGGCCGGGAACCCTCGGCGTAGCATGCTTTGGCCCTCGGCGTAGGCTATGCCGAGGGCCGCCCTCGGCATAGCTCCTCGGCGTGTAAGTCCCTCGGCAAAGGCACTATCGCCGTCGGCGTAGCCCGGCCCTCGGCGTAGCACGCTACGCCGACGGCAAAACCCTCGGCATAGACTTTTAAAAAATTCAAATTTTCCGTTTCCAAAAAAATTCAAAAAAAAAAATTCGAAAAAAAATATTTTTTTCTATATGCCGAGGGCAAAACCCTAGGCATAGACATTTAAAAATTTTAAAATTTTAATTTCTTTTACACAATTTTTTCTTTTTTTTCTTTTTTTACTTGTTTATCTTTCACCCAATACACTTTTATTTCTAACTACACTTAATCTTATGTCAAATTACAATCATGGTTAAACTTCCCAGTCGGTCACCCATACTACTCTAGCCTCAGCACGCTTAACTTCTTGGTTCCATTCGGATGAGCTTCCATTATAGAATTGACACCTCTTGCTGATAATAATAGCATATCAACCCTATTAACCCTTGAACCGTGATGCACACTTCTTTATTTTTGAATCCCAAACAATTACTTAAGTAGACAACAATGAATATATATAAGTAATAATAATATTGAATTCAAATAAAAATAAAATGATTTTATTTTTTGGTCTTTTTTTCTATTTAATATTGAATAATTAATATCTTTAAATCGGAAAATCAAAATTCCACAAATAATATGTCTAAATCGATCAGAAAAATGAGAGGAATCTAAATATAATATACATATCATCATTTGAACCTAAAAATTAGAGGAATCCAAATATGACACCCAATTTGCCATGTGGCCAAAATAGCCCCCTCGCGAGATGCGAAATGGCCGTATCGGGCGGGCTGGTGCACCGTTCGCCAACACGCTAAACGGACAAAAATTAGCACATAAAGTGATGTGTTATAGACATAAAAACATTTTTTGCGGAATTTATTGAGTGACGGAAAGTGTACCCCTAGTTCAAATTCGGTCGGCTTCAATGATTCAAGGACACCGCAGAAGCTGCATGGATTCCCAGATAGCTAGCGCGCACATATGGCATGTGATATGTGGTGCGAAGGCGGTGTCCTACCACTACGCGGAGGTCTCGCGCAATACTAAAATACGCCCCATGTAGCTGCTTCACAAAATAAACCCGTTTTGGCACCCCGAAAATGAAAAAACCATCGCCCATCGGTCGGATTGGAAATCCGCGCCCGAGGCCTTGCTTCCCACCCCAGGGACCACGCACATGCCAAATATGGCCTCGTTCCGACAAACTATGCGGTGTCACGGGCCGTTTCCTACTCATTTGGGCATAGAACTCCGGACGTGATAGCCCTGTTTGTGAAGGGTTTTCCAAAATAATTGCCGTATCCTAATTCCGACTTTTGGAGTGGTTACTAGGACACATAAAATGACGCCACGCGGCTCCGCGGGATTTTCTGACTTTGTTTAAATTGTCATTTGGCCAAAACGGGCCCCCACGGAGATGCGGTATGTCCGTACCGGGCGCGCTGGTGCACCCGTTTACCATCGCGCTAAACGGATAAAAATTGGCACATAAACTGATATGTCATAGACCTAAAAACATTTTTTCGGAATTTATTGAGCGACGGAAAGTGTAGCCCTAGTTCAAATCCGGTCACTTTCCAGCGGATTCGGCGGGACACCGCAGGAAGCCGCATGGATTCCCAGATAGCTAGCGCGCACATATGGCATGTGATATGTGGTGCGAAGGCGGTGTCCTACCACTACGCAGAGGTCTCGCGCAATACTAAAATGCGCCTTATGTAGTTTCTTCACAAAAAAAACCCGTTTTGGCACCCCGAAAATGAAAAAACCATCGCCCATGGGTCGAATTGGAAATCCGCTCCCGGGGCCTTGCTTCCCATCCCAGGGACCACGCACGTGCCAAATATGGCCTCGTTCCGACAAACTATGCGGTGTCACGGGCCGTTTCCTACTCATTTGCCCTAAAAGCCATAGAACTCCGGACGTGATAGTCCTGTTTATGAAGGGTTTTCCAAAATAATTGCCGTATCCTAATTCCAACTTTTGGAGTGGTTACTAGGACACATAAAATGACGCCATGCGGCTCCGCGGGATTTTCTGACTTTGTTTAAATTGTCATTTGGCCAAAAGGGGCCCCCACGGAGATGCGGTATGGCCGTACCGGGCGCGCTGGTGCACCCATTTACCATCGCGCTAAACGGACAAAAATTAGCACATAAACTGATATGTCATAGACCTAAAAACAATTTTTGCGGAATTTATTGAGCGAAGGAAAGTGTAGCCCTAGTTCAAATCCGGTCACTTTCCAAATGATTCAATGACACCGCATGAAGCCGCATGGATTCCCAGATAGCTAGCGCGCACATATGGCATGTGATATGGGGTGCGAAGGCGGTGTCCTACCACTACGCAGAGGTCTCGCGCAATACTAAAATACGCCCCATGTAGTTCCTTCACAAAAAAACCCGTTTTGGCACCCCGAAAATGAAAAAACCATCGCCCATGGGTCGGATTGGAAATTCGCTCCCGGGGCCTTGCTTCCCATCCCAGGGACCACGCACGTGCCAAATATGGTCTCGTTCCGACAAACTATGCGGTGTCACGGGCCGTTTCCTACTTATTGCCCTAAAAGCCATAGAAATCCGGACTTGATAGCCCTGTTCGTGAAGGGTTTTCCAAAATAATTGTCGTATCCCAATTCCATCTTTTGGAGTGGTTACTAGGACACATAAAATGATGCCATGCGGCTCCGCGAGATATTCTGACTTCGTTTAAATTGTCATCTGGCTAAAACGGGAACCTGAGAACATATAAGAAAGTGATTAAATTGTTTCTATGTTAACATGTTATTATACATGATTCAAATATGCATGATTTTGACATAAACGGATAGAGGATGTTTTTCTGAACATTTTGATACCTCATACGCATTTTTCTGACATCCTATGAATTAGTTATGATTTTTACAAAATTAGACAAATTTGAAAAATAGCCTACGCCGAGGGTGGCCGTCGGCGTAGCCCTGTCTACGCCTAGGGCCAAAGATATGCCGAGGGCTGCCCTCGGCGTAGAGGTCGCTACGCCGACGGCCACGTTTCGCCGAGTGTTGAAAGGGCAGGCTGGCCTGGCCGGGCCATACGCCGACGGCCCCGACTTTTGGCCGTCGGCGTATAGCCTGGCCCTCGGCATAGCCTCCCATTCCTGTAGTGATGTGATCCGTCCGAACCGGATGTGCCTGATAAGAACGTTCTGATGATAGATACCCCCTATGGCAAGTGAATTAAAGTCACACGATGCTAGGTAGCGGCCGGAAGCATACAAGTGGAGTTAGATGACGAGCAGGTTTTACGATGCTGCCAACAGTTGTTACGCCTACGGGTGCACAGCACATCGATATGTACAATAGTGCAATGAAGCTAGATAGGGTACCATTACCATGCAACTGATGCAAGGTCCATCTCTCGCCCATGCTTGCCAATAAAAACGCTGCCTCCCGACCGGTACGACTGCACCCCGCAGTCGCCGCTCGGAACTGCCCGCTCACG
This sequence comes from Lolium perenne, assembly GCF_019359855.2. Classification (NCBI taxonomy): domain Eukaryota; kingdom Viridiplantae; phylum Streptophyta; class Magnoliopsida; order Poales; family Poaceae; genus Lolium; species Lolium perenne. The sequence goes on from NC_067245.2 coordinate 199,102,446, forward strand.
TGCTTCCGTGGCTATATACAGTAAAGCTAGCACTCAAAGATCGATTAGAGCATGTCTAGCAGTGTATTCGTTCGACACTGAACTCACATTTCTCCCTAGCTTAGTTTTTCCTTCCCATTTATCAGAACTTGTAAACCTGACCGGTACATTTAAAATCGAAGAAACGTGGGAGAAATTCTTGCACGGATGCAAACTTGTTCGTACATTCGGAGAACCGATCATACATAGGATCGTGATGCAAACCTGTACATTTGAACTAGGATCTACACCTAGATCTACTGCTGCTTACCGCCGCTTCGGCGTCTCCACCTATTCTAGGAGACAATCTTCCGGCGCGTCGCCGCCTCGAAGGCCTCAACCGCGGTGATGGCGCGGGCCGCCTCCTGGCGCTTGGCCTCGAGCTCGTCAGCGAACGACGCCTCCGACATGGCCATGGCCGCGTGCTTCTCCTCATCGTCGCGCGCGTAGCATAGCACCGCTGCTCCCGCGTGCAGCTCCGCTTGCGCTACCCTCGCCGTAGTCCGCCGGCGGAGGAGCGTAGTCCGCGGGCATCTCCGGCATCTCGTCGTAGTAGGCGCCGTCGGGAGCGTAGTCGCGCAGAGATGGTGGGGGAACGAGATCCCAGTTCATCCACTTCCGCGCGGCGCAGCGCTTCGGTCTGACGGAGCGGATCCACGAGCGGCGAACCTTGTCGTGGCCGCCAGCGCCTCCGCCATCGCCACCCTAGTCCGCATCAACCAACAGATGAGCTCATGGTGGATACTTCGCGCTCCGCGATGCCAGTGGCTAACTAATTGCTCGTCGAAGTAAGTGGCGGCGTGGGCGAAATCTCCGTGGCGCTACAGTTGCGAGTGAGGGTTCAGACCCCTACTCGCACCCGCGGCCGGGATTAATAAAGATTTGGGTGGGCTGTTCGCAGGCCCTGTAAATTTTCGATACGGATTGAGCCGTTTACGGCCTCTGCTATTTGGCCATTTCGACCCCCAGCCTGTAAACGGCCGGAAAAATATGGGTACATCGGCTTTTACAGCCACTAGACATGCTGTTAGACAAGGGAGAGGCGGGCAAAAGGTCGCCAAAATAACCAAGATGGAGAGGGACTAATTAGGTTGGAAACAATCATGCATGGACAATATGGCACGATCTAGCAGGAGACTGAGAAAAATCAAAGGGCCGGGGGGGGGGGGGGGAACATGGACTTTTCTGTTGGGTTGGATGATGGGTAGCTTGAAGCCATACGGCTGCTCCCCGCTCCGCAGCACCACATGCCCTTGTTCAGTTTAGCCACCGCCGGCCACGTATACCCCACAGCCTTCCAGATCGATCCTTATCCTCACTTCCGATTCTTTCTCCGTTTTTTCCATCCTTTATGAAACTGAAAGCTGCTTGGCTCGGCTCGGGCCGGGGTGGGCAGCGACTCAGCGAGCGAGAGGTGGCGTCGAACAGCCCGGCATGGACAGGGACCAAGAGAGCACTCTACTCCACTCCAGCATGCATGCAATAATGACGGCAAACCAGGATGCCCGCCCAGCCCAACCAACCCTGAGGCTCTTGCCAGATGGAGCACCTGCTTGCCATTTCACGCTCCGAAAGCAATCCATAGCCGTCTAAAAGTATCTCCAGCGGCGTTTTCCAAAGCGTTCCTAGAGAAATTTAGAGCGCATTGGAAAAAAAAATGTTCCCAGCTGCGTGCCTCAAAGCATCTTTTTGTTCGGCGTAGCCCAATACGGTGTCCAGCACGCCGCTACACAGGGGATGTTCTGGGCACGTCGGACACAACGAAAAGCGAGGCGAGGAGACGCGTGCCCGCCGCGTCAGCGGCACAATCAAGTTTAACCTAACCATCGCTTACCTCGCGACGAAAGTTATTGGCGCGCAGCGACGATGCAGTTCCTGCAGAGGTGCAGCGAAGCATCTCGTCGCGCCTAGCTTTGCGCGCGGCGTTAATGAGCGCCACCGCTCCCCCGCCTCCCTCCGGCCTGTAAAAAGGGTCGCTCTCTCATCGTTCCTCACACACAAACCTTAGCGCCTCTCTCCCCAACCCTAGCCGCTACCATCTCAAGAGTCGACGCCATGACTGGTAGAGGCAGAGGTTGAGGTCGCGGCCGTGGTTGTGGTCGTGGCCGCGGGTAGAGATGCACGCTTGCTGTCGCCTGCGACGCCATCGTCTTCATCATCGGACCTATATGAGGAGGAGCGGGAAGTGCTATTCGAGTTCGTCGTCATCCTCAAGGGCGACCCACTCGGCATCCAGAGGCTACCGAACAAGTTCGCCGACTTCGTCGCCGGCAACGAGCCGACCTCGCTGCATCTGCGGGAGGCTGCCTACGACTATTGTCGGTGGTCGACTGACTGTTGTTTCTTCGCTGGCACTACCACGGCGACAGCGATGAGGAGGACGATTGAGTGTTGTTTCTTCGTTGGCACTACCACGGCGACACCGGTGAGGAGGACGACTGAGTGTTGTTTCTTCGCAGCGAAAATAGGCACGCATGTTTTTGGACGTTCTTTCTCGAAAGGACCAACAAGTCTATCATCACCAGCTGGATTTTCCAGTTTGGGTGACTGGGAGTGCCTCGGAGTGTTCTTTCTTGGCAGCAAACACAAGAAATCTGAGATGCCAACACTAGTTAGGTTTCCTCATTTTTCAATATTTTAATTTGTGTCAACCATGGTTCAAACTATGTATTAGTTTGTGGAAACCATGTTCCAAACTATGTCTTAGTTTGTGTAAACCATGTTCCCAATTATGTATTAGTTTGTGGAATGTTTCTTCTCCCTATTGAAAAAAATGCAAAAAAAAAACAAAAAAAAGAGTATTTAATGTTTAAAAATGTTTGGGGCGGCGCTTGGGGGATGAGGCACGAACAAAACACGCCCCCCAAACGCTCGATCTGACGCCGTTTGGGGGACGTGGTTGGACATGCTCTAACCTTGCCTTCCATTGTTTGGAAACCTTGGGCACTGCTGAAATGCAAGTTCTCCGCTTGGTTAATCATTCAAAATAGAGTGTGGACGTCGGATAGGCTCCAAAAAAAGAGGATGGCCAAATTGCGGTATGTGTAAGCTTTGCAATCAAGTGCAAGAAACCGCCTCCCATCTACTCTTCAAATTCTGTTTCACCATCCGGATATGGTCCAAAGTTAAGTCTTGGCTCGGGCTAAACGAGGTGAACATAAGTGATTGGTAAGCATTGTGCTCTGTCAAAGAGTGGTGGATGGAGGGGGTGCACAAGCACAGACAATCCAAGAAGGCCATGGCATCATTTGCTATGTTGATTTCTTGGGAAAATTGGAAAGAAAAAAAGGCACGCGTATTTCGAAATGAAGTTTCTACCTCAAATATGCTAGTTATCAAAATAAAGGAAGAGGTGGCTATGTGGAGTCTTGCCGGGGCTAAGGTATTGAGTAGTGTCATGCCCAACCAACCAACCTGGTCGCTCGGGTGTGCAGTGCCCCGTACACGCCGACCAAATCGGTGTATAGGCGCTCCCCTAATATGTTCACTATTCGACCTAAACGAAACAAAACATAGTATTTCATCCTCGGTCGGACCGCTGTAGATGTGCTTTGTTGTATTGTGATCCAAATTCATTCTAAAGGGAGGCTAACTTCTGACGAGCGGAGCAAAACCCGTCGCTAGTAGGCTTGAGCCGATCGTTGCCACCGCCTATATATACATCTTGTAAGCCGCCGGCTAGGGTTATCAGATTATAAGATATCTCACGGCGTTTGTAAACACTCCCCGGTATAGTGAAGTTTTGCTGGCTGGCGCCCGTCGTTTTTACCTCTCTTTGTTAGAGAGGGTTTTCTACGTTAAAATCGTGTGTCTCCTGTGTGTGTTCTTGTTTCGTTCTTCGTTATTTGCGTGTCATGTTTATAACAAGTGGTATCAGAGCCTAGGTTTCAACCTAGGGTTGGTGACATGTCTTCCTTGAAGTTCGATCTACCGCAGCTAGATTACACCACGAGATTTTTTGGTGGCAAGTGAAGATGAGGGTGATCCTTACCCAATCTTCTGATCTGGATGAAGCTCTTGATGGATTTGGCAAGAAAGATGCCAAGACCTGGACCGACGATGAGAAGAGGAAAGACCGTAAGTCTTTTTCTTTAATTCAACTTCATCTATCCAACAATATCTTGAAGGAAGTGTTGTCTGAGAAATCCGCAGCGAGGCTATGGTTGAAACTGGAATCGATCTGCATGTCCAAAGATCTAACCAGTAAGATGCACATGAATATGAAGTTGCTCTCACACAAGCTGCAAGAAGGTGCATCATTGATGAATCACCTATCGATCTTTAGAGAGATCGTTTCTGATTTGTTGTCCATGGAGGTAAGTTATGAGGATGAGAATCTCACTCTTATAATGTTAGTCTCGTTTCCTAATTCTTTTGCGAATTTTCGACACACCTTGTTATACAGTCGTGATGAACTAACCCTTGCCGAAGTTTATGAGGCCCTCCAGCAGAGGGAAAAGATAAAATCTATGGTACATGCAAAGGGTTCATCATCTAAGATAGAAGCACTGCAGGTCCGAGGCAGGGCCGAAAATAGAAAAAACAACTACAACAACTACAACAGAGATAAGAGCAAGACCGACAGAGGTCGCTCAAAGTCTAAGGGACGAGATGGTAAGTTATGCAAGTATTGTAAGAAAACTAACCACAATATTGATGATTGCTGGAAGTTGCAGAACAAAGAAAAAAAGAAACGGAACTTATCAACCGAAAAACAAATCTGAGGGTGATGGTAAGGTTGTTGTTGTTTCCAGTGATAATTCTGATGGTGATTGCCTAGTTGTGTTTGCTGGTTGTTTTTCTGGTAATGATGAGTGGATCCATATTCCGCATGTTCATTTCATATTTGTTGTAACAAAGACTGGTTCAGTTCTTATGAATTTTGGGCAGAGTGGAAATGTTTTGCGTATGAGAGTGATACGTCTCCAACGTATCCATAATTTCTGATGTTCCATGCTTGTTTTATGACAATACTTACATGTTTTGCTTGCGCTTTATGATGATTTCATGCATTTTCCGGAACTAACCTATTAACAAGATGCCACAGTGCCGCTCGTTTTCTGCTGTTTTTGGTTCCAGAAAGGCTGTTCGGGCAATATTCTCGGAATTGGACGAAATCAACGCCAAACATCTTATTTTTCCCGGAAGCATCCAGAACACCGAAGGAGAGTCGGAGGGGAGCCAGGGGGCCCCACCCCACAGGGCGGCGCGGCCAAGGGGGGGGCGCGCCCCACTACTGTATGGGCCCCCCCTAGAAACCCTTTTGCGCCGCCTCTTCGCCTATTTAACCCCTCGCGACCTAAATCCTCGAGACGAATCGACGAAACTCCAGAAAGACTCCAGGGGCGCCACCGCCATCGCGAAACTCCAATTCGGGGGACAGAAGTCTCTGTTCCGGCACCCTGCCGGGACGGGGAAGTGCCCCCGGAAGCCATCTCCATCGACGCCATCGCCTCCATCATGCTCCGTGAGTAGTTCCCCCATGGACTACGGGTTCTAGCAGTAGCTAGTTGGTATTCTCTATCCCATGTACTTCAATACAATGATCTCATGAGCTGCCTTACATGATTGAGATCCATCTGATGTAATCGGTGTTGTGTTTGTTGGGATCCGATGGATGATACATTATGATTAGTCTATCTATAAAGTTTGTGAAGTTATTGTTGCTGCAATCTTGTTATGCTTAATGCTTGTCACTAGGGCCCGAGTGGCATGATCTTAGATTTAAGCTCTATAATTATTGCTTAGATTGTATCAACAAGTTGTATGCACATGTCTATGTCCGGAACCAAAGGCCCCAAAGTGACAGAAATTGGGACAACCGGAGGGGAAGGCGTAGGTATGAGGATCACATGTTTTCACCAAGTGTTAATGCTTTGCTCCGGTACTTTATTAAAAGGAGTACCTTAATATCCAGTAGATTCCCTTGAGGCCCGGTTGCCACCGGCTGGTAGGACAAAAGATGTTGTACAAGTTTCTCATTGCGAGCACGTATGACTATATATGGAAAACATGCCTACATGATTAATAATCTTGATGTTCTGTCTTAATGCTATTTCAATCCTATCAATTGTCCAACTGTAATTTGTTCACCCAACACTTGTCACTTGTTATTGGAGAGTTACCACTAGTGTAGATCGCTGGGAACCCCGGTCCATCTCTCATCATCATATACTCGTTCTATATGTCATTGGAAGTAGTATCAACTATTTTCTGGTGCCATTGCTCCTGTGTTACTTATATCGCTGCTGTGTTACTGTTACTATTGCTCTCATATTACTGTTGATTTCACATCACCCCTGTTACTAGTGCTTTTCCAGGTGCAGCTGAATTGATAACTCAGTTGTTAAGGCTTATAAGTATTCTTTACCTCCCCTTGTGTCGAATCAATAAATTTGGGTTTTACTTCCCGCGAAGACTGTTGCGATCCCCTATACTTGTGGGTCATCAAGACTGTTTTCTGGCGCCGTTGCCGGGGAGGCATAGCTCTACTCATAAGTTCACCTGGGGAGTACACTCTACCTCTCTCTCTGTTTTATTTTATTTTGTTTTTCCTAGTTTACTTTTGTCTAGTTTATTTGTTCTTAGTTTATTTCTTTCTAGTATTATTTTTCTTAGTTTACTTTTGCTTAGTTTCTTTTTGTCTTGTTTTACTTTTCTTATATACCCAAAAATCCATAAAAATTTGAAAAACCTAAAAATTAAAAACTGTTGTTATGGGAGAACCCACAACCTATTTGGAGCTTATAGAATATTATAATAATTATAGAGAATCAAGAACGGGTAAAGTAATGAGTGCTATGATAGAAAAATTGAATACAATTGCTAAAATCTTGCTTAAACGCCATGACATAAATTGTTGCTCTAAAGAGGATACTAAACATCTGAAATTTCAATGTGGCTTTAGTGAAGAATTTTTAATTAAGAACTATAATTGGAATAACTATATTCATCTTGGGTTCGAAGAAGTAGAACAATTTGTCTTATTTATGGGAGCCTCTGAGATAGAATCCTTCATGGCTAAAAATTATGAAACTTGTGTTGTTTGTAAGGACCTTAAAGATTATGTCTCTTCTATCCTTAAATTTTGCAATGAAAGTTATAGTGATAATCCTTATATCATTGATTATAAAGAGAGACTCATTAATGCACAAGAATGCACTCACAATTTGCAGGAACTTGTGGAAGAAGAAATTGATGAACCTGAAAGCTCATTGGATGAAAAAAAGGAGGAAATTGATGAACTGGAAAGCTCATTGGATGAAAAAGAAGAGGAGAGTGATGAACAAAAGGAGGAAGAATGGATTAGCTATCCATGCCAACCTTCTAATGAGAGTAACTCTTTATCTCTTACACTATTTGATTGTCCTCCATGCTTACCGAAAGAGGTTGAATGTTATTGTAACATCCCTGTTTTGCTAAACCCTAATTAGGAGGTTGTTTGTGCATTCATGAGCATCATGTAAAATGCATTAAGAAAATTTTGCAAATAAAATAAAGTGGAAAACCCTAAATTTCAAAGTTTCTACCTCTGTTTGAAATTTGTTCAAATGTTTGAAACCTCAACACAAAAATATGTGGACCTTCCATTATCTTAGGAAGTGTCCTAAATATTTTCTGTAAAGTTTAGAGTGTTTTTGGGGTTGCAAAAGAGTTCAAAATAACCAAATGGAACTGATTTTAACCCAGTTTTAAAATTTCCAGAGAAAACCCTAAAATCTGCTAGGGGGGTTTTCGCAAAAAACCCCCTTTCTTCCTCCTCCAGCTGGAAGCAGCTCGGTGGAGCTCTCCCTGCCGCTGATCCCGCCGGCGGCCAGGATAGCTGCGCCAAGCTCCGCCGCCCCCGGCGGCCTATAAAGCTCGCCGCCGCAGGACAACCCGGCACGCCTCCTCTTCCTCTCTTTCTTCCTCTCTGCTCGCTCCGAACCAAACCCTAACCTCCCAGACGTCGTCGGCCAGCTCGCCATCGCCGCCGCTCTGAGCCTCCCCACGCCCAGCCGACGCCGCCACGGGGTCCGCCCAGACTCCCTCGTCCTCCTCCACCCACGCGCGCAAGAAGGGGAGCCCCCTGCCGCCCGAATCGAGCTCCTTCCCGAGCTCCGGCCGCCGCCTCCGACGACCATGGCGTCGTCGTCCGGCCTCCTTTGCCTCGTGTGAGCCCATCATCGCGCTGCTGGTGAGCCGCCGGTCCTCCTGCGCCTCTCCAATCTCTCCCTCTCTCTGTGTATCACCTCCACGCTGTGCGCCACCGCCGGCCGCCGCTCGGCCTCGCCGTCGTGGTCGCTCAGGCGACCATACGCGGGCGGCGCCACCACCATTCGAACCACCCCGCTCGCGCGCATCCAACGCACCCGTTCGCGCGTGCAGGCGAGCACGGGAGCGGCGGCTCCGCTCGCCACTGCCGCCGGCCGCCGTGGTCAACCACCGGCGGTTGACCCGGTGGGACCCGGTGGCTAGGTGGCCTTTCTTTTTCTTTTATTTTGTTTTGTATTTTCTGTAAATAATAAATCCATGACAGGTGGGGTCCGTCTGTCAGACATTTAATCATTTCGTAAATATTTAGGAAATAAATAAAACACTGACAGTGGGTCCGGCATGTCAGACTTTTATTATTTTCCAGAAATTCTAGAATTTGAATAAATCTTGTAAAATTCATAACTTATTCATTTTAAATCAGAAAAAGGTGTATAATATATCAAAATCTTCAGAAAAATGAAACCTACCTACTTATGCTATCATCATGCATAGTTAAACAACTTCAATTAACAATTTTGTTAGAATAACGAAATACCACTTTATGTAAGTCATCGAAATGCAATGTTTTATGCATTCGAAATTCCATTTAATTTGAGAATGATGTATTAGGGTTAGTTTCCATACCTTTAACATGTCATATCATCATTTTTGTATGCGCATTGAATCTATGCCATGTATTGATTGTTATTTCTCTCTTTCTAGTATTTGCTTCTTCGCGATCGATAGAGCACGAGTCCGAGACGATGAAGAACGACAACACCAAAGATCAATTCTTCTCCACCGACGAACAAGTCAAGCATACATCAAAGATCCATATTGGTTTATCAGGGACAAGGCAAGCCCTAACCTGGTTCATCTATGATTTCGAAATGCTGTTATCTGTGGTTCCTACATATCGCATACGATTCAACTGTCTTTTATCGATAGATAGAGTTACCCTATCTGTTGCATGTCCGACCTTTGTAGCCTCGATACCCTGATCCACTGCTCCTAGCATAACTAGGTTTGGCATGTGTGCGTCGCGAGAGCCTTTATCTCTTTATGCTTAGCCATGCTTAGTTTGTTACGCTACTACTCCGGTCTTCGGACTGGAGCCTTACAATGAAATGAATCTAGCATGACAGGTTGACGTGGTAAGTATAGAGATGATGATAAACATGATTAAAGGCTCAGACGAGAGGCCACATTGGGATGTGGTGGGTTGTTTCGCTTTCACGACCCTAGGAACCGAGTTCTCGCCTCTTGAACCAAGACTGAGCGTACAACCACACGAGGCCCTATTATGGTACCCTCTCGACTCACTAACTTGCCTAGTAGATTCCATGAGTCACATAGTTTGCGCGTTACCTGGTCATATGCATTGCATTTTTGCTTGGGGGTAAAGGTACATAACAGGCAGGTAAGCGTGGTCGTGGTGGCTGGGGGTTGCGGCCTCTGGGGAAACCCACCTCGGCTCACATCGTTAAGGACCGACTTCGGGACTTGACCCATTACGGCGGAATAATCCTTAGCGCGTGACTCATGGTCTCGGCGACAGCAAGGTAAAGGTCGTGGTCAACCACCCTCTGCCGGCTTTCCAAGGAAGAGAGCTAATGATTCTGGCATTAAGAGTCGGTTGGCACGTGTGGGTAAAGTTGTGCACCCCTGCAGGGTTAAATCTTTTCGAAAAGCCGTGTCCACGGTTACAGACGACTTGGGAATGGATTCTGTGATCATAGACAACTTTAACCTAATCATAAAACTTGGCAAACAATGTGTGTTTACGGATACCTTCTTCGGGTGTTGAGGGGGTAATCCGAGGATAGTGGTTCGAGATGATGAAGATTGGTGGATACAATATGATGATCAGTAGAGCTAGAGATGTCGCTCTCTTATCCCTTTTAAAAGGTTCTGAGTAGTCGATCTTCTTCTCCCTCTTGTTTAACAAAGGAAAACTGGCTTTACGCAAAAGAAGCTCTACAGAAAGCCCGCATACCAGCTTTGCTAAAAGGTTGTACTAAGTCTTGCTGAGTCCCTGTACTCAGCTTTGCATGCTTTTGTTTCAGGCGAAGTCTCTCCGGCAGATGGTGGTTTCTAGTCGACATCGACGAGTAGCTTGGGGTTCCCAGGTGGCAGCCTGGAATCTATGGGCTGGGACGTCGCCGTTATGCTCCTGGCCTCTTAGGCCTTTTGCTATCTTGCTATGTCTAATAGCATAACTTTGCTTCCGTTGATTGATATAATGTCGTGTCGTTGACCTCTGCTTGTAATACTTTGGTTCTTCGCTCAGTTATGAGCTTGTATTACTTCTTGAGTCGTAGAGTCACTGTTGTGTTACCGATTCTCCCACTGTAGTCTCTCGAGCTCTAGGTTAGGCTTATATCAGACGATGATCTGGTATTTGTCTAACCCTGATCCCGGGGGTGCCACGGATTTTGGTATCAGAGCAGGACTGCCTGTAGGAAAACCCTTTCTACCGGTCGATGTTGAGTCTAGTGTTTGTGAAAAATATTTGAAAGATAAAGGTATTTGCGAAAATCTGATTAGGCTTCTTTTTACTCCTTATCTGGTATCGTTCTAATTCTAAGGTGCCTTACCTTGTGTTGATTTGAAAGTTTGTCTATCTCTTCTAGTCTTTCAAACTTAGGTGCCTCAAAGGCAGGTCGTTTCTAAACCAGATGACCTAGTGCAGAGTTCTCTAGAGTTGTGTGTGTTCTTTGCATCCTCCTTGTTTTGTTTCAACAGAGAGATTCCTGTCCATCATGATCTCTCTATTTTGTGGGTTCCACATCATTCTGTTCTAGGCTTCGAGGTTTCCTTTCACCTTGGATGCCTCTTTTCTTTTGCTTGGGTACTTCTGAAGCTTGGTATGGCTTCTTGAAAGTTACTTTGTTGTTACTACCTCGCAGTGTCCTCTGTGTCACTCCTCTATTGGTTACTTCTTTCTCGGGTTTTAACCCTTGGACTTGAACAGAAGGTCCCCGATTGTGCTGGATTCTAATGAATCTCAGTACATGAAGCTGGCCTTTAACCCAAGATCCATTCCATTAAACACTGGTGTTAATGTTCAAACATTACATCGGGCTGGATAAATTCAAATGAAGCTATCCTTCAAGATTGTGGTTATTGTCGTGTTGAACTGCGGCAATAAAGATCTTCCCCTTCCACTAGCTATCGCAGAGGTTCTCTCATTGAACCAAATGGATCACGACAAGTGTGCTCTTTGAGAGTCTCATATTTATGCCTGTGACTCTATCACACCTCCCTTTTCAGCATGAGTTTCCCAAGAGTGTTAACTTGTGCATCTACCTCTCATGAATTCTGACCCTGATTTTGTTCCTCCTTTTTAGTCGCTTTTCGACCTTTGTCTGCTAGTTAGGAGCCAAGTGTAAATGTGCATTGGTGTCTCCAGTGTATATTACTCTTGTGGTTCATCAAGACATTCCGCTTCAGTATGATAGGAGAAACAAACTCCAGTACCTCATCCGTTTCTAAGACTTGGTCAAAGTATTGTAATCCACAGATTAAGAAGACTAGTTAGCTCCTGTTCTGTTTTACCTTGGAGTATCACCCTCTTCTATATCATGGGGTCGTGCTTTGTATCATGGCCTTATTGATGAAGTGATTCTCTTGCACGTCTTCACTCGCCCTTCCTCCGAGCTGTGCGTTCTTGGGAATGTTGGGGTGTATTTATTGATGTGGCTATCCGAGATTCTTAGAAATTCTTATTTCTTTGAAATCCAAGGACATTGATGTCATTCCTAGCATAATTGGTTCGCCAATTATTAAGCGAAGTTTGACTGTGTTGCCAAGTCTGTTTGTTCAGGCGCTCCTCCTTCGGTCAAAGAGTTAGGTTAATCCCAAAGCTCTCAAGACCATATCGTTTGCTTTGTAAAGCAAGATGCCCTCTTGAATTCAGTGATATACCGGTTGTTCGTGATATGCTGGATGTCTTTCTAGAAGTATCGCCATGTTGTTACATGACTGTGTATGTTGTCGAGTCCATGAGTAAGCTGGTTCTCTGAATCACTCATTCTCCAACAAACCGTACTAGATATCCAAGACTAATTGGTTGAGCTTAAACAACAATTTGGAGAGTTGAAAGACAAGAGCTCTATCCAACTTGATTCCTTTTAAAGGATGTCTAGTTTTGCTTGTGTTGAAGTCAGAAAGTATCTCCTCTATGGATATACTATCTTCCCCATATTTGATTTGAGTTTGGGCTATCGTCAAATCAAACTCAGTTCCAAGGACTATCTTGATGATGTTTATACCCATGATGTCTCGTCTGAGTATACCTTCGTGTCCATTGGTCTGACCAATATTTCTGTCGAGTCCATATAGAATATGAGTCCTTCATTGGAGTATCATGATAAGTTTGCTGTTGAGCCCATCGATGGCATTCTTATTTCCTCCATATTTGAAAGAGATCCATATTGGACGTTTGGCACTAATGTTGGAAACTTTTGAGAACCATATTCGTGTTATCATGAAGTATGTGTTCTGGATGTTGGAAGTGGCCTTCTCTGGTTCATGTGCACTTGTTGAAAGATGTCGCCGTGGATTCGAGTAGAGTTCCCTTTGTTTTCCTCGGGAAGCATCGCAAGTCGGTCAGGCATGTGCGAAGTATTCTTGAGATGGAAGGTTGTTACCTCCATTCCTTGAAACGTTCCTTTATGCACCCTAAGCCACTGACTGATTTGTTCAAGATAGAGAAAATCTTAATAGCTTTGATATTCTCTTTGATGTCCCCATAAGGACTCACTTGTGTTACATTGCAAGTTCATGTGCACGCAATTGTCTTTGACAGTCGCAACCACATGTATTACGCAAACTAGCTCAATCCTTTGGAGCTAGACATTGTGGTCCATGTCTTGAGAGTCTAGCGACTTTACCTTGGTGGTAATTGTTGAGAATTTCTAATTGGACATGCTAAGTCTGAAATATCTTTACACCTAACCTAAGCTGAATCTCAAGCGGCAATGATGATTAGTGTTTCTCAAGGATTATCGACATAGGTCTCTTTGGAAATTCGGCAAGAATTGATGTCGTGGTTAACACAATTAGTCGGAATGCCTAATGTCATAATCTCTTGAATTAACAAGAATAACCACTCTCCATAAGGATCTTGTGCGACTTATTCTAGGAGTTGCCCTTATGATGTCTTTTCAATTCCGAAGTATGACCTTGACTTGATGACCTATTGAAGGCTAGTCAACAGCCTAATATTGGTGTTTAGAACATCAAGGAGAACCTTATAAGCAGAGTTGCTAAATGTCTCTCGGTCAATCCCTCGAAATCATTTCTCCGGTGACAACAACTTCGTTCGAAGAAATTTCACTCCCCGATGATCCTTGCTACGTCGATCGACAATGCTTTTCCCCTTCCTTTGGTTGTACCTGAAGTTCTAATCAATTCACATGTTGTGTGAAATCGTCAGCCATCTATGGTCCCCCGCCTTTTGAACACACTTCAATCGTTTCATGTACCCTTACCGGAAAAGTAACTATGAGTTTTAAATCCAAAGTTTCTTTGGTTGGATAATCATTTGTGCTTCTGCGAGTCACCCTTCCTTAGAGTGCCTCGCTATGGTAGCAAAGGAAACAAACTCTTCGCTATCTTGTCCCTTTGTATTCTTCTCAAGTGTGGAGCAATTGCCTACCAACTTTGAAACTTCTTCAGTCTCCTCCGTTACCTTGATGTGTTTCATGTTTGTTAGCTCAAGAGTTGTTTTTAAACACTCCTTCCATGAGTTGACCATGAGATACTCGATCTTTGTAAAGATCCACCGTCCAGTGTTATTCCCTCTTTCCTTTAGGTGCAGTTGAGCAACAACTTGAAAGAAAGAAAATGAAGCGCTTCATTCATGGTGTTGTGGATCAATTTCATTCATGACGTCGTGGATCAACCTCTTCAAGAAGGAACACTGTCGTGGTGTCGACCAGATCGTTGAAGATCGGTGTAGTCCTTGTTACCTTCTCTCTTCCTACCTTAGGAATCTCGGGGACGAGATTCTTGTAAGGGGGATAGAGTTGTAACATCCCTGTTTTGCTAAACCCTAATTAGGAGGTTGTTTGTGCATTCATGAGCATCATGTAAAATGCATTAAGAAAATTTTGCAAATAAAATAAAGTGGAAAACCCTAAATTTCAAAGTTTCTACCTCTGTTTGAAATTTGTTCAAATGTTTGAAACCTCAACACAAAAATATGTGGACCTTCCATTATCTTAGGAAGTGTCCTAAATATTTTCTGTAAAGTTTAGAGTGTTTTTGGGGTTGCAAAAGAGTTCAAAATAACCAAATGGAACTGATTTTAACCCTGTTTTAAAATTTCCAGAGAAAACCCTAAAATCAGCTAGGGGGGTTTTCGCAAAAACCCCCTTTCTTCCTCCTCCAGCTGGAAGCAGCTCGGTGGAGCTCTCCCTGCCGCTGATCCCGCCGGCGGCCAGGATAGCTGCGCCAAGCTCCGCCGCCCCCGGCGGCCTATAAAGCTCGCCGCCGCCGCAGGACAACCCCGGCACGCCTCCTCTTCCTCTCTTTCTTCCTCTCTGCTCGCTCTGAACCAAACCCTAACCTCCCAGACGTCGTCGGCCAGCTCGCCGTCGCCGCCGCTCTGAGCCTCCCCACGCCCAGCCGACGCCGCCACTGGGTCCGCCCGGACTCCCTCGTCCTCCTCCACCCACGCGCGCAAGAAGGGGAGCCCCCTGCCGCCCGAATCGAGCTCCTTCCCGAGCTCCGGCCGCCGCCTCCGACGACCATGGCGTCGTCGTCCGGCCTCCTTTGCCTCGTGTGAGCCCACCATCGCGCTGCTGGTGAGCCGCCGGTCCTCCTGCGCCTCTCCAATCTCTCCCTCTCTCTGTGTATCACCTCCACGCCGTGCGCCACCACTGGCCGCCGCTCGGCCTCGCCGTCGTGGTCGCTCAGGCGACCATACGCGGGCGGCGCCACCACCATTCGAACCGCCCCGCTCGCGCGCATCCAACGCACCCGTTCGCGCGTGCAGGCGAGCACGGGAGCGGCGGCTCCGCTCGCCACTGCCGCCGGCCGCCGTGGTCAACCACCGGCGGTTGACCCGGTGGGACCCGGTGGCTAGGTGGCCTTTCTTTTTCTTTTATTTTGTTTTGTATTTTCTGTAAATAATAAATCCATGACAGGTGGGGTCCGTCTGTCAGACATTTAATCATTTCGTAAATATTTAGGAAATAAATAAAACACTGACAGTGGGTCCGGCATGTCAGACTTTTATTATTTTCCAGAAATTCCAGAATTTGAATAAATCTTGTAAAATTCATAACTTATTCATTTTAAATCAGAAAAAGGTGTATAAATATATCAAAATCTTCAGAAAAATGAAACCTACCTACTTATGCTATCATAATGCATAGTTAAACAACTTCAATTAACAATTTTGTTAGAATAACGAAATACCACTTTATGGAAGTCATCGAAATGCAATGTTTTATGCATTCGAAATTCCATTTAATTTGAGAATGATGTATTAGGGTTAGTTTCCATACCTTTAACATGTCATACCATCATTTTTGTATGCGCATTGCATCTATGCCATGTATTGATTGTTATTTCTCTCTTTCTAGTATTTGCTTCTTCGCGATCGATAGAGCACGAGTCCGAGACGATGAAGAACGACAACACCGAAGATCAATTCTTCTCCACCGACGAACAAGTCAAGCATACATCAAAGATCCATATTGGTTTATCACGGACAAGGCAAGCCCTAACCTGGTTCATCTATGATTTCGAAATGCTTTTATCTGTGGTTCCTACATATCGCATACGATTCAACTGTCTTTTATCGATAGATAGAGTTACCCTATCTGTTGCATGTCCGACCTTTGTAGCCTCGATACCCTGATCCACTACTCCTAGCATAACTAGGTTTGGCATGTGTGCGTCGCGAGAGCCTTTATCTCTTTATGCTTAGCCATGCTTAGTTTGTTACGCTACTACTCCGGTCTTCGGACTGTAGCCTTACAATGAAATGAATCTAGCATGACAGGTTGACGTGGTAAGTATAGAGATGATGATAAACATGATTAAAGGCTCAGACGAGAGGCCACATTGGGATGTGGTGGGTTGTTTCGTTTCTGCCGACCCTAGGAACCGAGTTCTCGCCTCTTGAACCAAGACTGAGCGTACAACCACACGAGGCCCTATTATGGTACCCTCTCGACTCACTAACTTGCCTAGTAGATTCCATGAGTCACATAGTTTGCGCGTTACCTGGTCATATGCATTGCATTTTTGCTTGGGGGTAAAGGTACATAACAGGCAGGTAAGCGTGGTCGTGGTGGCTGGGGGTTGCGGCCTCTGGGGAAACCCACCTCGGCTCACATCGTTAAGGACCGACTTCGGGACTTGACCCGTTACGGCGGAATAATCCTTAGTGCGTGACTCATGGTCTCGGCGACAGCAAGGTAAAGGTCGTGGTCAACCACCCTCTGCCGGCTTTCCAAGGAAGAGAGCTAATGATTCTGGCATTAAGAGTCGGTTGGCATGTGTGGGTAAAGTTGTGCACCCCTGCAGGGTTAAATCTTTTCGAAAAGCCGTGTCCAAGGTTACGGACGACTTGGGAATGGATTCTGTGATCATAGACAACTTTAACCTAATCGTAAAACTTGGCAAACAATGTGTGTTTACGGATACCTTCTTCGGGTGTTGAGGGGGTAATCCGAGGATAGTGGTTCGAGATGATGAAGATTGGTGGATACGATATGATGATCAGTAGAGCTAGAGATGTCGCTCTCTTATCCCTTTTAAAAGGTTCTGAGTAGTCGATCTTCTTCTCCCTCTT
Organism: Lolium perenne; assembly: GCF_019359855.2. Classification (NCBI taxonomy): domain Eukaryota; kingdom Viridiplantae; phylum Streptophyta; class Magnoliopsida; order Poales; family Poaceae; genus Lolium; species Lolium perenne. The sequence continues at coordinate 199,119,511 of NC_067245.2, forward strand.
GTTTAACAAAGGAAAACTGGCTTTACGCAAAAGAAGCTCTACAGAAAGCCCGCATACCAGCTTTGCTAAAAGGTTGTACTAAGTCTTGCTGAGTCCCTGTACTCAGCTTTGCATGCTTTTATTTCAGACGAAGTCTCTCCGACAGATGGTGGTTTCTAGTCGACATCGACGAGTAGCTTGGGGTTCCCAGGTGGCAGCCTGGAATCTATGGGCTGGGACGTCGCCGTTATGCTCCTGGCCTCTTAGGCCTTTTGCTATCTTGCTATGTCTAATAGCATAACTTTGCTTCCGTTGATTGATATAATGTCAGGTCAGTGACCTCTGCTTGTAATACTTTGGTTCTTCGCTCAGTTATGAGCTTGTATTACTTCTTGAGTCGTAGAGTCACTGTTGTGTTACCGATTCTCCCACTGTAGTCTCTCGAGCTCTAGGTTAGGCTTATATCAGACGATGATCTGGTATTTGTCTAACCCTGATCCCGGGGGTGCCACAGTTATGTTCCTGTGGATTCTCTTGAAATAGTACCTATGAGTAATACTTGTGAGAATAATTATGCTACTGTTATTTATGATAATCCATGCTACTTTGATAAATCTTATGATAATGCTTTGTTTGTGCCTGATGTCGAAATGCATGGAACTAGCAAATGTTTATGATAAAGCTCTAGATGATGGTCCTATGTTACTTGATAATATTAATTGTACTACTAATGAAAATGGGATTGGAGAGTTCTTGACTTTATCTATGAGTCCCATATCTCTTGAGATTGATCAATCATCTTGTTATATTATTGATAAAAGTGTGTTTGAAAGTTTTAATCCCACTATTCTTGAACTTGATAAAAATTATGTGTTTATGGATCAAGAGAAACGTGCCTTATGTGATAGTTATATTGTTGAGTTTATTCATGAAGCTACTGAAAATTATTATTAGAGAGGAAAATATGGTTGTAGAAATTTGCATGGTACTAAAATACCTCTCTACATGCTAAAATTTTGAAGTTACTCTTGTTTCATCTTCTTATGCTTGTCACTTTGTTCTTCATGAATTTATTTGTGTACAAGATTCCTATGCATAGGAAGTGGGTTAGACTTAAATGTGTTTTGAGTTTGCCTTTTGATGCTCTCTTTTGCTTCAACTCTTATTTCTTGCGAGTGCATCATTAAAATTGCTGAGCCCATCTTAATGGCTATAAAGAAAGCACTTCTTGGGAGATAACCCATGTGTTTATTTTGCTACTGTTTTGTTGTGTCTTGGAAGTTGTTACTACTGTAGCAACCTCTTCTTATCTTTATTTTATTGCAATGGTGTGCCAAGTGAAGCCTCTAATAGAAGGTTGATGCTAGATTTGGATTTCTGCGCAGAAATAGATTTCTATCTGTCACGAATCTGGGTATTATTCTCTGTAGGTAACTCAGAAAAATCTGCCAATTTAAGTGCGTGTTCCTCAGATATGTACGCAACTTTCATTAGTTTTGAGTTTTCTGCTTTGAGCAACGGAAGTACCTCTTTAAAATTCGTCTTTACTGGCTGTTCTGTTTTGACAGATTCTGTCTCTGTTTTTTGCATTGTCTCTTGTGGACTTTAAGTGAGGCTTTCTAGACGTGGAGAGCTGTAGCTAATGTTTTATTGAGTTCTTGCAATGTGTCACTACAGGACTAAGGTGGATTAAAGTTTTTTCGAGTACTAACTGACATAGGCATCCCAAATGGGCTTGCCGAAGATAGTACCCGGGGTTTACTGAAGGCCCACTACCCGAAGAATAAGAGGATTCGAGAGCCCAAGATGTATTTAAGGAAAGATAGAGTTGTAATAGGAAGTGTTATTTTGTAATCTGGCGGGATGAGTTAGAAACCGTCCCGGACTCTGTAATTTGTACTACACGAATCCCTCGGCTCCACCTCCTATATAAAGGGGGAGTCGAGGGACGAGGAGATCATCGAATCATTATCTGCAAACCCTAATTTTCATAATCGTCGAGTACTTTTCGGCTGAAACCTTCGAAATCTACTTGCCCTCTACTTCTAACTAAACACTAGAATACAATCCATAGGCATTGACAAGTTGATACCTTGTCAATTGGCGCCGTCTGTGGGAATTAGAGGCGTAAGGATCTGATCTCGATGGCACGTTCAAGATCTTCGACATCATCAACTGCAAGCAACACAATGGATCGAGGTAAACAGATCGCTGCTGGTCTTGTCGATTTTGTTCCTCACCCACCCTCCCGTTTGGATGCATATGCGTATCTGGCGTAGCCCAGGGAGATGACGTTCGGAAGGTTTCACTTTCGCGTCGAGAAGGAAGGATCGTATCGTGTCGAGGTTCCGATTTCGTCGGGATCGTCGAAGGTCGATTCCGATTTTTCAAGCTATGCGTCGTCAACCGAGTCAGGAGAAGAAGAAACTTCGGCGACACGCTACATCAGCACCAGAACAAGAGAGAAACTCGCCAAGATCTTCAACGACATGTCGTTTGAGTCATCTGCGGACTCATATATAAGCGATGGCTCAAGCGATGTCGACAGCTATGACTTCATCGACAAATCTATCACAGTGGGCAAGGTCTTCATCAATCTAAACGATGATGCCACCAAACCCAACATAGATCTGAGTACAAAGTATCATCAGATTTATGCCATTGAAGATCAAGAGGAAACATCTGAGGCTTTCGACGATCTGGGAAATCCATACGTCGATCCCTCCAATCTGCGACAAGGCCTGGGCAATAAATACGTCGGGCCAGAGCCGCGAGATAGAGTCCAACTTTCACAAACAGCGTGGGACAGAGCCGCGAGAGCTATGAACGGTACAGAACCAATGGCTACCACGGCCACACCAGAGGAATTGCAAGCATATCAATATAGGCTCGCACGAGCTGCGAGGGAATTGGAAAAACAGACAGCTGAGTTGAACAGAGAAAGGAAGCAGCTTCGCATCCAAAGAGGAGAAGGGCAGATCTGAGTCGACAATCTAGAACTTCGGGTGATAGCCACAGGAGGCTCGGAACAGAGGAAGATCAAGGTTACAACACATACCCGAAGCGTAAAGAGAGCACTTGGTTCAAAACCTCGACATGTCCTTTATGTCGATAGACACAAGAGGAAACATTATCCCTAAGACACCGGAAGCTGGGTATATGGCGACACAAGCTTTTATCCTCGCGTCTAAACCACCTCCAGGTGATCCAAGGGAAACACTATACAATATGGCGATAGCAGGAGTTGGAGCTATGGGGACAGCGTTCGTTTCAACGCCTCCCGAAGGAACAGCAAGGCAAAATAGTCCACGACCTGCAGCAGCAACGGCGGCAGCCCCTGAAGGACCAAGTGGAGCAAGAGATACGGCAGCACAAGCAAGAGTCGACAGAGCACGACAAAGCAGAAGGGATCATCGGCAATCTCCGGAGCTTAACGACGAAGATATGTGCGGCTTGCCATGCTTCACGAGGAGAGTCCGAAAACTCGAGTCCCTTCAGATTCAAGCTACCCGACAATTTCAAAAAGTTCGACGGCCTTCAAGATCCGAGAGGATTGGCTAGTCGACTATCCGGAGACAAGAAGCTCACGGGAGGAACCAGGGCAACAGCCATGCAAAGCATTCAGGTGCATTTGAGTGGAGCCGCACGATCGTGGATAAAGAAACTCACTCTAGGATCTATCGACAGCTGGGAAAGTTTCGAGGACGTGTTCGTCAAGAACTTCAGATCCACGTGCAAAAAACCTGCGTCGTTAGAGGAGTTGAGAGCATGTCGACAAAAGCCAGATGAGTCAATGAGAAAATACATCCAAAGATGGAATATCATCAAAAACTCGGCAGAAAATATATCTGACGAGAGAGCAATAGATGCGTTTGTTGCAGGAATCAGGCGTGGAGATTTTGTTGAGGACTTGGGGAGAACCAATCCAAGAACAGTATCTGCGTTAATGGAGATAGCAAACAAATGGGCAGATGGAGAAGATGCTGTCTATAACAAACGACACAGTCGCCGTAAGAGGACCGGGGGCGAAACTATCAACCAAGGCGACGGTTTCCTCGGCAGTACCAGAATTACGACGCTCCAGGACAAATCTCGGCAGGTTTTCGAACAAATACAGGAGGAAACAACAGAGATGATTATCAGAGAAGCAGTGAGCAGCGAAGCGACAACAGGGATGATTCTCGCAACAACAGACAAAATAGCGGGCCCAGGTTCCCAAGGCCTTTCATGTCCCCTGAAGAGATGATGAACGGGCCGTGTCAGATGCACTTTTTCATTGACAACAACGGTAAAAGACAACAGGGCACTTGCAGAAAGACTGTCGAAATTTTCAGGCAATGCTAAGGCATGCAGAGCACGCTAATGCTCGAGCAAAGACAAACAATCCTCGGGAACCCAGGAGCGAGATCCACCTGCCACCACCTCCCGCAATCACAGACGACAATCGACATCAGCTCAGAATAGCAGCAGACTCCCCCACCACCACCTTACGTTGATCCCAATTCTCATGGAGCGGTGTCGATGATTCGAAGGCAAGGCCATCAAATAGAGCTCGTAAAGTAATCTCACAACAAGTGTTTATGGCAGAAAAAATGCCTCCACCAACTCGTCGAGTATCTTAATTGGTCGTGGCAAGATAGTGGGTTCACCATAGCAGATCAGCCGCCACAAGTTCCTCGACCAGGGCAGTCAGCACTTATTCTACCAGCAGTTATTACAGGGTTTGACGTCTCTCGAGTGTTCATAGACGGCGGCAGCAGCTTAAACCTCATGTATGCAGATACATTGAGGAAGATGAACATATCCTTAGCGAACCTAAAGCCAACAGACACAAGGTTCCACGGTATCACACCAGAGAAGCCAAATTATCCACTGGGAAAAATCAATCTCGACGTTCAGTTTGGAACCCGAGAGAATTATAGAATCGAGAGGCTGGAATTTGAAGTCGTAGATTTTCCGTCGCAGTACCACGCTTTGTTGGGACGACCAGCATACGCTAGATTTATGGCAGTGCCACATTACACATACCTGTTGTGGAGGCTACCTGGACCAAGGGGACCAATCACAGTCAAAGGAAGCTTCGCTTTAGCCGATAAATGCGACAAGGATTTTCATCGGCTATCAGAAAGTTTCGGGATGCAAGCTGAGTATTTGGCGTCAAAAAGCATGACTGACTACGACGTATCGCGTACGTTGGAAGGCCAAATAAAGAGTCAACTTTCAATACCGAGAAAAATTCTAAGGAGGTGCAAATCCACCCGACAGACCCGAAAAAAACGACATCCATTGCAACAAATATGGATATCGCATAGGAAAGCGCGCTCGTCAAGTTCCTCCGTGAGAACTGGAAAATCTTTGCATGGTGTCCAGCTGACATGCCAGGAGTACCCAGGGAACTTGCCGAGCACCACCTAAACTTGGATCCAGTAGCAAGACCAATCAAACAACCTTTGCGGCGTTTTTCAGAACCAAACCGCAAAGCCATGCTATCCGAAATAAATCGACTCGAGGAGGCTGGTTTTATCAAAGAGATATCTACAGAAGCTACATGGGTAGCTAACCCAGTGATGGTGCCGAAGAAACACACGGTAGTCCTTCGCATGTGCGTCGACTTTACGTGTCTCAATAAACATTGTCCTAAGGATCACTTTCCCCTCCCAAGGATCGATCAAATCATCGACTCCACGGCAGGCTGTGAACGTCTTTCCTTTCTGGATGCATACTCTGGTTATAACCAGATCAGATTAAAAGAAGATGATGAAGCCAAAACAGCGTTTATTACACCTTACGGCGTGTTCTGCTACAAGACAATGCCCTTCGGTCTAAAAAATACGGGAGCAACATATCGGATGATGCAGAAGTGTTTAGCAACACAGATCGGGAAAAACGTGCAAGTATACATCGATGATGTCGTCATAACGTCAAAAAAGGGGGCAACGCTGATCGAGGATCTCAAAGAAACTTTTGACAACCTCGACAAATTCTGCCTAAAGTTGAACCCGACGAAGTGTTCTTTCGGTGTCCTGCCAGGAGAACTCCCGGGGTTCCTAGTCTCAAGAAGAGGGACCGAAGCAAATCCCGACAAAATACAAGCTATAGTAACAATGAGGAAGCCAACAAAGTTGAAAGAGATACAGCAGCTAACTCAAGCGAGTCGCAAAGATTGAGCGTATCTGCCGCCAGGCTAGGAGAAAAAGCGTTACCATTTTACGCTTTGATAAAGCAAGGAGATAAATTCCAATGGAACGAAGAGGCCGATAGAGCCTTCGAGGATTTGAAACGCAAAATTTCGACACCACCAATTTTGGTGGCACCAAAGGAAAAGGAACCTCTCCGTCGTATATTGCAGCCACACCTCAAGTGGTTAGCACGGTGCTAGTAGTCGAAAGAGAAGAAGAAGGCAAAATCCATGGAGTGCAGAGGCCAAGATACTTCGTGAGCGAAGTTCTGTCGCCTCAAAACAAAGGTACCCTCGCACCAAAAGCTAGCATATGGAGTGTTCACAACAGACGAAATTGCGCCACTATTTTTCGGCACATCCGATCATAGTGGTCAATGAAGCTCCCTTGTCAAATATACTAAACAATCCAGAAGCTACGGGTCGTGTCTCCCTTTGGGGAATAGAACTTTCCCCTCGGGACATCACGTATGAAAAAAGAAAAGCAATCAAGTCGCAAGTTTTGCCAGACTTCATCGCAGAGTGGATGGAGCTGCAAAACACAGGACCTCCAGACTTGTCGAGAACCTGGACCATGAACTTTGATGGGTCCAAAAGACTAGAAGGGGCTGGCGCAGAGTAGTGCTCATATCACCCGAAGGCGATAAGTTGAAGTACATCCTTCGGATGACGTTCCCTAACGCATCTAACAATGAAGCAGAATATGAGGCTCTCATACACGGGATGAAGATGGCGAAAGCTGCGTGCAACTCGACTAAAAATCTTTGGCGACTCACAACTGGTGGCTCAGCAAGTTATGAACCAATGTGACGTAGTCAATGATAGCATGATGGCATACAAGGAGGTGTACAATGAGCTCGAGAAGTTGTTCGATGGATTCGAAGTAAATCATATTAGTAGATTGAGCAACGACGAAGCCGACGTTCTTGCAAATATCGGGTCGCAATGCCTTGCGGTCCCGCTGTGTGTATTCTGGGAAGAGATAACAGAGAGATCCACCAAATCAACAAAGTCAAAAAAGAAGGAGAAGAAACCCTGGGGCTACCAAGGAAGAGCAAGAGGAAGAAGAAGAAGAACAAGACCTGGTCATGGTGATACGTATACCATGGATGCAGACGTTCATATCATACATCCTCAGGAAAGAAATACCCGATGATCCAAGCCGAGGCAAGGCGAATAATTCGACGCTCCAAAGCCTTCACGGTAGTCAAAGGGGAATTATACAAGCGGAGTATTTCAGGCCCCGCAAAGGTGTGTCACACCCGAAGAAGGAAGAATAATTTCGAAGGATGTACACGAAGGAATCTGTGGCCACCACGCAAGTAGTCGAGCTATTGCGCTCAAGGTTTTTCGGGCAGGATTCTACCGGTTGACAAAGCAATCGAGGACGCTAAGGAAATAGTAAGAACTTGCGACGCGTGTCAAAGGTTTGCCGCAAAACCCCACTCTCCAGTACAGAACTAGCACCAATACCATTGTCATGGCCCTTTGCCCAATGGGGACTTGATATGGTAGGCAAGTTACACAAATCCCGGCCAGGAGGAAAGGAGTATATGCTAGTAGCTGTCGACAAATTTACAAAGTGGATAGAAGCGAAGCCGATAAATTCACCGTGACGGAGCATCTGCAGAAAATTCGTAAAAGGCCTCGTCTTCAGATTTGGAGTACCCCACAAGATCGTCACAGACAATGGCAGTAACTTCACATCCAACGAATTCAAAGATTATTGCAAGGAAGTAGGTATCAAGCTGCACTTTGCATCAGTTGCACATCCTCAAACCAATGGGCAAGTCGAGAAAGCCAATGGCATCATTTGCAACGGCATCAAGAAACGCCGTTAGGACCACTCGGAAAAGCTCGGCATACCTGGCCGTAAGAACTACCAAGTGTGTTGTGGAGCATCCGAACAACACCAAATACGGCGACACAGAGACCCCGTTTTTCTAGTCCATGGAGCAGAGGCGCATCGCCAACGTAAATAGAGCACGACTCCCCTGCAGTCACCGAATATAATGAAGAAACTTCTACGGCAGCGTTGGAGGACGACGTCGACGCACTCGATGAAGCTCGAGACGAAGTACTATCAAGGGTAACCAAATACCAACAGGACTTGAAAAACTACCACGCCGACGTTTGCGGCCGAGGTCTTTTCGTGTGGGAGACCTAGTTCTTCGGCTCACGCAAAAAAGTCATGAAAAACTCGAGTCACCATGGCTTGGCCCTTACATCGTCACGTAAGTAATCGGAGGAGGAGCATACGTAATAAAGGACAAGAAGACAGGGGTGGAGGAGCAAAACCCTTGGAACGTGGCGCAACTCGTGCGTTTCTATGCCTAGAGCTGAAATACAGTCCTTATGAAACTTCAATGTACCGAAACGCCCGCGAGTTTTCAGACGCACTCTTTTCCTTTTTCGGGCACCGAGTGGGGCCGGGAAAGGTTTTTAATGAGGCGGGCTCGCGGTGCTGCAATATAATAAAGATAGTGTCAATATAACTTTTTCTTCATCGACATGCTCAAAGTCTCGAACCCGACAAATTTCAATATAGTTCGTCGAAAGAAAAAAGCATCGCCTTGGTATTAAAAATACCTCGCGAGTCAATCAAAATACAAAATAGTACTCAATAAAAACGCTCGGGGGCTGATATTCACCATAATGAATGCCTTGGTTCAAAAACCTCGCAACAACTAGCCACCGAAATACTCGGGGCTAGTCAAATATAGAAATACGACGTTTGCTTCACAATATATAATCAAAGTCATAGGTTAAAAAGAAGAGTTATCTACAAAAGGAAAATAATTACCCCGATGCAAGATGTCATCAAGGGTAATTCTGCCTTCTTCGGGAGCAGCGCCAAGAAAGTCAGCATAATGACCGTCGGCAAAAAAGTCGGCATCCATCCGAAGAAGGTCTTCAATCATTTCCTCGGCTATAGGCGAAACCTTCGTGTTAATTCGGTCGACACCAACTCTTCGGCGCTTTACCTTCTCATGAACTTTCGCAACAACTTCGGTCAGGTCAAGTTTCGAGTGGCATATCCGAAGCATGATAAGAGCAAACTGCGCCACCACCGCTTGAGCTTTGACAAAATCATGGATCTTGTGAGCGTCCTTAAATTTTTCCATTACCTCAGAAGAGTTTTTAGTTGAACGTTCCGAGGGAACATGGAATTGTAAACCATGAACAGTGGTCTTGGTACAGAAATCAAGGAAATCGTGGAGTTTGAGAAACACGATCTTGAAATCGACAACCTGCGGGTCCTTTCTGGCGTAGCCCAAAACAAAGAACCATGATCAAGGGAAAGGTTAACAAGGAGGTTCGTCCTAGTATTTACCCTCTCTTCTTCCGCAACAGTATCAGTAAAGGAACCTGTTAAAGCAAAGGAGCAGAAAAACTTCAAGAGACGTAGCATGAAGATAAAAGATATCGGAGGATGAAACAAGCATACCCGACATATCAAGATCAAGCTTCATTCATTAACTCGAGCATGAAATTTTCTCGAGTAGTCGCCTTTTCAGCCTCGGAAGCAGCAATTTCCTTAGCAGCCACGGCCTCGCGAGCTTGCTGAAGTGCAATTTTTTCGGCTTCAGATGATTTATGAGACTTTTCCATCATCACAAGTGTTTGCTTCTTCGCATACTGAAGTTGCTGTCGAAGTTCGTCCAGTTCTTGCGACAAGGTATCTTCGACAGGTGCAGTACCAGCAAAAGCTCCCCTCGAGCGAGAAGAAGAGGGCGAAATATTGGAAGGAGCGGCAGACGGAGTATAGTTATCAAATATCAACTGAAATTTAGACAAGACAACATCAAACAACAAACAAAGATAGAGTTTTCATTGATCTCTTAATAATTACAAAGGCATTACAGTGGAGCTAAGGAAGTACGTGTCGCCAAATGACTACTTTGGCGACAAGAGCAAAAGAAACATAGAAAGAAAAATAAAGAGGCATGCAACTAGACCTCCGGCCTTGATGAGCTAGGAGTCGACGCTGGTTTGATCCCGAGATAGGCCAAGATCTTCTTCGTGTTGGGCTTGGCTGCCTTAATCAACGACCTCCATCTTGATTGCTCTATCTGCTCGGTGTCGCCAACTTTCGTCCAATCAACAGCCTGTTGACTGTCAGCAACCAAAGCGACAGTGCTTTCGACAGCAATTTTCATATTTTCTTGGCGCATCTTCACCCAAGGTCTTCTGATGAATTGAACATCTTGGCGAGATTAAGGAAAGTCGAGGGCTCCTCTTTCTTCGGGAAGAAGTAGGGGAACAACGCCGACATTCCTGCATTAGCATTGGCCACGCCTTCACGAATTTAGGACCCATTCAGCTCCATATAGGAAAGTGCATCAATGAGAGGGTCGTCGACAGGATTCGACAGATCAAATTCCTGGTTTGTTTGGTCTGCCAAGGAAATAAAATGTGGGTCAAACAACAAAAAACAGTGACTCTCGTAAAAATAGAAGGGATCAAAAACTTACTGAAAGTGCGTCGACTTTGGGATTTCAGACGTTTGAGGATTCCTTGTTCACGAGAAGCTTGTGCAGCTTTGTGCTCGTCTAAGGCGCTACAAAGATCCTCAAGTTTTTTCTCGCAATCCTCGACACTAGCAGCCTTTGCTCTAGCGTCATCAGCCTCGGCTTTGGCTTCACTAGCAACAAGCTCGGCTTTCTTACGAGCCGCCTCACTTTGCTCAAGTTTTTGAGCAAGCGCGTCGGCACGTTTGGTGGCCTCTGCAAGTTTCTCTGTCGAGATATAAAAAAGAGAGAGAGGAAAGATCAAAAATCGCGACAAGCAACAGGAGCAAAAAGTCAAGGAAAAACGGCAAGTATAAAAGTTGTTACCTTCGGCTCTGCTAGCATACTCACGGTACCCAATAAATTGGGACCCAATGCGGAGAAGCTCTTTGATCATGGGCTATTAAAGAAGAACGCAGGAAAGAAGCACCGACATGAAAAAGAGAGTGAAGACGTAAAAAAAGCAACATAGGGGAAACACAGATATCAACAAACTTACATCATCCAAGAGCAGAGTCGACGAACTGCCCAATTGAGGGGCAGGCTCAACAATCTTTTCAACCCTTGTCCTTTTTGGTGAAGGAGCAAGGGGGCTTCCTGGCGGAGTTGTGGTGACGACGTTTTGTTGAGGAGGCGAGGATTCTTCTCCTTCAACTAGCGTGTCTGAGGCAAGTACAATATGTGACGTGCTTGTTCGAGGAGCCACGTCAACACTTGGTACTTCTTCCTCGTCATCACTGTTGGTTAAAAATCGACAGCTTAAAATCAAGACAAGATAAACATTTCGAGTACAGAAATAAGAAGAAAAGTAAAAAGGACTTACGAGCTGACGAAGGATCCAAGATAAGGATCATAAGCTGCCTTCTGACGTGAAGGATCAATTTCTTCGGCTTTGGAAGTGCCGGAATCTTCGACATCGTTCCTTTTCCTTTTGCCTCTTGGAGAGACAGCGGGGGGAGGAGATTGTGCCGATAAAGTATCTTCAGAATGACCCGCAGATTTTCGAGAATCCACGGGTTCGTTCACAAAAGATGGAGCTTCCTGATTATCATCCGTGACAATGGTCCTTTCTTCGACTTCTCCATCCTCAGGAAGAGGAGGAAGGGAAGCCATAGTAGGATGGTTCTGCAAGAAAATAGCGACAAAAGAAAATTAGCGAGATACCAATACAATGAGATGCAAGGAAAAGTTTAGAACAAGACAAAAACTCGAGAAAGACAAAATACCTCGGGAAGAGGATTGGAAGCACTGTATGGTTCTACTCGACAAGAGGAGGGAATAGGATCCTTCTTGGCTAGTCGAGAAACTCTTCGAACCAATTTCTCCAAGTCCTTTACAGAAAGATCGTTGGAGATTCTGTTGGCGTCGTTTTCACCAGAATACGTCCAAAGGGGATTTTTGCGAGCCTGAAGAGGCTGCACTCTAATCCTAAGGAAGTAGGCAGTGATTTGAACACCAGATAGTTCTTTGCCTCGAGTATTTTGGAGCTGATGAATACGAGACATAAGAGCTTCTGTCGCCTTTTTCTCTTCTTCGAAGCTTCAGCGTCCCAGATCGGCGGCGCTGGATCTTGGCACTTCCGTCGAAAGGAATTATGTTGTGCTCCACAGAGTTGGCACTTTCTTCGTGAATGTAGAGCCATCTTTTGCGCCATCCTTGGACAGAATCAGGAAACTTGACGTCGAAATAATCGACATCAGTTCGGACACAGATAACAACGCCGCCTATGTTATAGGTGGCGTTGTGAGAGCCATTACGGCGGAGGCAGAAAATGCGTTTCCACGTAATCCAATTAGGAGGAATTCGAGGAAGCATTCGCAAAGTGTGATAAAAATGGAAATGTGAAGGATGGAATTGGGGGTCAACTGGTGCAGCTTGAATCCCATAAACGAAAAGAAGGCCGCGGAGGAAATCATGAATTGGGGCCGACAGCCGCGGATAAGGTGATCAACGAAACTAACCCGATACTCCATTGGAGGGTTGGGGTAGCTCTCCTCGCTAGGAAAGCGGATGGCGTCTTCTTTCTTCATGAGGCAAAGCCTCTTCAGCGTATTGACATCCTGGTTGGAGATCTTGGATCTCTCCCACTCAAGATCTTCGGCGGCCATCTTGGATTCTCGCGTGTCGTGGCGAGTAAGTCGTGTGCGCGGTGGCATCAACGGCAATGGGCAAAGCAAAGTGATCGTGAGTGTGGAAGAACAGAGAGAGTTGGGCGCAGGGAAGCTTTGCGAAGAGAAACAGACAGCGGCGCAAGCGAGGGAGTGCACGGAGGTTGAAGAAAGGTTTATATAAGAATCGGGTGAAGCGATGAACCGTTGGATGAAGAAATCGTGTGGTGACAAAGCAAATCTTCTAGATAAAAGGGTAAAAAGGTATTTTTATCGACATAAGCGTTACCGTACGTGCGCCAGAAAAGCGGAGGACGTGTGTCCCCACTTGCACGACGTGTCAACGTGGAAGAAGCAATGGACCCACAGGCAGAAAAATCACGACCGTTAAACAGAGATGAAGTAAATTTGAAGCATGCCGACAAGAATTCAAAAGATTGGCGACAAGAGGAGTTATTTGAATACTTCGGGAGCCTTTGACCAAATACAAGTTTTTGCCCAAATGCTCGGGGGCTACTTGACAAAAAGTAAAATTTCGAGTATGGCAATATAGAAAATGTTGAGCCTACAACCAAGCACAAGTCCTTGGCTGTAGCCTCGGGGGCTACTCCCATCGGGAGCGCTGTTCGCGCACCCGAGAGATAAAGAGAAGATCATATTGGGACATAATAACAATATAGTTACAAGGTGGACTAAAATGTTGAGACTACAACCAAGCACAAGTTCTTGGCTGTAGCCTCGGGGTTACTCCCATCGGGAACGCTGTTCGCGCATTCGATGAAGTTCAAAAATAAAAGATAGAAAAGCAAGAGAGTATATTTCGAGTTATAATTAACTCTACATATACTCCCATCGGGAGAACAATATAAGTCAAAATTGACTCGATAAAATGTGCCATTCCAACAGCCGGAAAAGCACTCGACAATATATTCTCAGAACGCCAAAGTTGCGATCAATTTCTGAATGCCGCAAATTTGCGAAGGTAAGACCCCAGATCCGTTCTGCTGGGCGTGGCATCGCCAAAGACTGCGCTCGTCGTTTTTATCCGTATCAACAGATACGAAGAAAAATCCTAACGGACGCGTTAGGTACCCGATAAATTTGACCGGGACTCGACGTAATGGTAAGACCTTAAGCGGCACCCGTCGACGTTTACACCAAGATCCCGAGATCATGTCCAGGGACGTGATCTTGAAGTAGGTTTTTGCGGATTGCCACAGAGCAGCTTAACTAGTACCCGATCCGTCGATGAACTAGCCCCAACTACCATTATCCCTGTACAATATAGAATTTTATATGAAGAAGTATAAAAAGGTTAAAGCTTTTGAATAAAAATAAACAGTGGAGATTTTCCCTGACTCTACGATTCAAGCAAAATCTCGGGGGCTACTGACATAGGCATCCCAAATGGGCTTGCCGAAGATAGTACCCGGGGTTTACTGAAGGCCCACTACCCGAAGAATAAGAGGATTCGAGAGCCCAAGATGTATTTAAGGAAAGATAGAGTTGTAATAGGAAGTGTTATTTTGTAATCTGGCGGGATGAGTTAGAAACCATCCCGGACTCTGTAATTTGTACTACACGAATCCCTCGGCTCCACCTCCTATATAAAGGGGGAGTCGAGGGACGAGGAGATCATCGAATCATTATCTGCAAACCCTAATTTTCATAATCGTCGAGTACTTTTCGGCTGAAACCTTCGAAATCTACTTGCCCTCTACTTCTAACTAAACCCTAGCCTACAATCCATAGGCATTGACAAGTTGATACCTTGTCACTAACCCCTCTAATGAAGTTTATGAGAAGTTTGGTGTGAAGGAAGTTTTCAAGGGTCAAGAGAGGAGGATGATATATGATCAAGAAGAGTGAAAAGTCAAAGCTTGGGGATGCCCCCGTGGTTCATCCCTGCATATTTCAAGAAGACTCAAGCGTCTAAGCTTGGGGATGCCCAAGGCATCCCCTTCTTCATCAACTTATCAGGTTTCTTCTATTGAAACTATATTTTTATTCGATCACATCTTATGTGCTTTACTTGGAGCGTCTGTGTGTTTATTTTCGTTTTGTTTTTGTTTGAATAAATTCGGATCCTAGCAATCCTTGTGTGGGAGAGATACACGCTCTGCTTTTTCATATGAACACTTGTTCTTCGTTTTACTTTTAATGTTCAATGATAAAAGTTGGAAGCTGTTGCATTTATGGTTATTTGGTTGGAAACAGAAAATGTCTCATATTGTCTTGGATAATTTGACACTTGGCAATTGTTTTGAGCTCTCAAGTAGATCATGATTAAGTTCTTGCACCATGTAGTTTAAACCTATTAGTGGAGAACTACTGTAGAGCTTGTTAAAATTGGTTTGCATGATTGGTCTCTCTTAAGGTCTAGATATTTTCTGGTAAAAGTGTTTGAGCAACAAGGAAGACAGTGTAGAGTATTATAATGCTTGCAATATGTTCTTATGTAAGTTTTGCTGTACCGGTTCATACTTGTGTTTGCTTCAAATAACCTTGCTAGCCAAAGCCTTGTACTGAGAGGGAATGCTTCTCGTGCATCCAAAACCTTGAGCCAAAACCTATGCCATGTGTGTCCACCATACCTACCTACTATGTGGTATTTCCTGCCATTCCAAGTAAATACTTCATGTGCTACCTTTAAACAATTCAAAATGCTTCTCAATTTGTGTCAATGTTTTATAGCTCATGAGGAAGTATGTGGTGTTTTTATCTTTCAATCTTGTTGGGCAACTTTCACCAATGGACTAGTGGCTTCATCCGCTTATCCAATAATTTTGCAAAAAGAGCTGGCAATGGGGTTCCCAGCCCCAATTAATCACAAATAGACACTCCTCCATGGTATGTGAATGATTGGTAGGCACCCGAGGATTCGGTTAGCCATGGCTTGAGAAAGCAAAGGTGGGGAGGAGTGTCATCACTAAATAAAACTAAAATAAAATAGACACTCATTCATGGTATGTGATTGTTGGAAGGCACCCGAGGATTCGGTTAGCCATGGTTTGTGAAAGCAAAGGTTGGAAGGAGTGTCACCCAAAAATAAAAATAAACTACATCATGGGAGCCGCTCTTCGAAAGTCTGTTTGGCAAGGGGGTTAGAGTGCCCACTACCATTCGTTGACAACAACAAACACCTCTCAAAACTTTACTTTTATGCTCTCTATATGATTTCAAAACTTGAAAAGCTCTAGCACATGATTTAATCCCTGCTTCCCTCTGCGAAGGGCAATTCTTTTACTTTTATGTTGAGTCAGTTTACCTACTTCCTTCCATCTTAGAAGCAAACACTTGTGTTAACTGTGCATTGATTCTTACATACTTGCTTATTTGCATTCATCATATTACTTTATGTTGACAATTATCCATGAGATATGCATGTTGAAAGTTGAAACCAACTGCTGAAACTTATATCTTCCTTTGTGTTGCTTCGATGCCTTTACTCTGAATTTATTGCTTTATGAGTTAACTCTTATGCAAGGCTTTTGATGCTTGTCTTGAAAGTACTCTTCATGAAAAGTTTTGTTATATGTTAGCAACTATAGATCATTGCCTTTAGTCACTTCATTCATCTCATATGCTTTATAATAGTATGATCAAGGTTATGTAAGTAGCATGTCACTACAGAAATTATTCTTTTTATCGTTTACCTACTCGAGGACGAGTAGGAACTAAGCTTGGGGATGCTGATACATCTCCAATGTATCCATAATTTCTGACGTTCCATGCTTGTTTTATGACAATACTTACATGTTTTGCTTGCGCTTTATGATGATTTCATGCATTTTCCGGAACTAACCTATTAACAAGATGCCACAAAGGTGCAGCTTCTGTTTTCTGCTGTTTTTGGTTCCAGAAAGGCTGTTCGGGCAATATTCTCGGAATTGGACGAAATCAACGCCAAACATCTTATTTTTCCCGGAAGCATCCAGAACACCGAAGGAGAGTCGGAGGGGAGCCAGGGGGGGCCACCCCACAGGGCGGCGTGGCCAAGGGGGGGGCGCGCCCCCCTACTGTGTGGGCCCCCCAGAAACCCTTTTGCACCGCCTCTTCACCTATTTAACCCCTCGCGACCTAAATCCTCGAGACTAATCGACGAAACTCCAGAAAGACTCCAGGGGCGCCGCCGCCATCGCGAAACTCCAATTCGGGGGACAGAAGTCTCTGTTCCTAAGACTTCTGAGACGGGGAAGTTCCCCCGGAAGCCATCTCCATCGACGTCATCGCCTCCATCATGCTCCGTGAGTAGTTCCCCCATGGACTACGGGTTCTAGCAGTAGCTAGTTGGTATTCTCTATCCCATGTACTTCAATACAATGATCTCATGAGCTGCCTTACACGATTGAGATCCATCTGATGTAATCGCTGTTGTGTTTGTTGGGATCCGATGGATGATACATTATGATTAGTCTATCTATAAAGTTTGTGAAGTTATTGTTGCTGTAATCTTGTTATGCTTAATTCTTGTCACTAGGGCCCGAGTGGCATGATCTTAGATTTAAGCTCTATAATTATTGCTTAGATTGTATCTACAAGTTGTATGCACATGTCTATGTCCGGAACCAAAGGCCCCAAAGTGACAGAAATTGGGACAACCGGAGGGGAAGGCGTAGGTATGAGGATCACATGTTTTCACCAAGTGTTAATGCTTTGCTCCGGTACTTTATTAAAAGGAGTACCTTAATATCCAGTAGATTCCCTTGAGGCCCGGCTGCCACCGGCTGGTAGGACAAAAGATGTTGTACAAGTTTCTCATTGCGAGCACGTATGACTATATATGGAAAACATGCCTACATGATTAATAATCTTGATGTTCTGTCTTAATGCTATTTCAATCCTATCAATTTCCCAACTGTAATTTGTTCACCCAACACTTGTCACTTGTTATTGGAGAGTTACCACTAGTGTAGATCGCTGGGAACCCCGGTCCATCTCTCATCATCATATACTCGTTCTATATGTCATTGGAAGTAGTATCAACTATTTTCTGGTGCCATTGCTCCTGTGTTACTGATATCGCTGCTGTGTTATCACATTACTGCTCTCATATTACTGTTGCTTTCACATCACCCCTATTACTAGTGCTTTTCCAGGTGCAGCTGAATTGACAACTCAGTTGTTAAGGCTTATAAGTATTCTTTACCTCCCCTTGTGTCGAATCAATAAATTTGGGTTTTACTTCCCGCGAAGACTGTTGCGATCCCCTATACTTGTGGGTCATCAGAGAGATAACAACCCATGTGAGATCGTGGGCATTGGCTCCGTTCATATCAAGATGCATGATGGTGATACGTCTCCAACGTATCGATAATTTCTTATGTTCCATGCTACTTTATTGATGATACCTACATGTTTTATACATACTTTATGTCATATTTATGCATTTTCCGGCACTAACCTATTAACAAGATGCCAAAGAGCCAGTTGTTGTTTTTTGCTGTTTTTGGTTTCAGAAATCCTAGTAAGAAAATATTCTCGGAATTGGACGAAATCAATGCCCAGGATCTTATTTTTCCACGAAGCTTCCAGAACACCGAAAGGGAAACGAAGTGGGGCGACGAGGCGGCGACACGCCAGGGCGGCGTGGCCCACCTCCTGGCCGCGCGGCTCTGTTGTGTGGGCCCCTCGCGTCGCCCCTAAACCTACCTCTTCGCCTATAAGAAGCCTTCGTCGATAATAGTTCCAGTACCGAGAGCCACGATACGGAAAACCTTCCAGAGACGCCGCCGCCGCCAATCCCATCTCGGGGGATTCAGGAGATCGCCTCCGGCACCCTGCCGGAGAGGGGAATCATCTCCCGGAGGACTCTACACCGCCATGGTCGCCTCCGGAGTGATGTGTGAGTAGTTCACCCCTGGACTATGGGTCTATAGCAGTAGCTAGATGGTCGTCTTCTCCTAATTATGCTATCATTGTTGGATCTTGTGAGCTGCCTAACATGATCAAGATCATCTATCTGTAATGCTACATGTTGCGTTTGTTGGGATCCGATGAATAGTGAATGCTATGTTATGTTGATTATCAATCTATCATCTATGTGTTGTTTATGATCTTGCATGCTCTCCGTTGCTAGTAGAGGCTCTGGCCAAGTTTTTGCTTGTAACTCCAAGAGGGAGTATTTATACTCGATAGTGGGTTCATGCCTCTATTAAATCTGGGACAGTGACAGAAAGTTCTAAGGTTGTAGATGTGCTGTTGCCACTAGGGATAAAACATCAATGCTATGTCTAAGGATATATTTATTGATTACATTACGCATCATACTTAATGCAATTGTCTTTTGTTTGCAACTTAATACTGGAGGGGGTTCGGATGATAACCTGAAGGTGGACTTTTTAGCCATAGATGCATGCTGGATAGCGGTCTATGTACTTTGTCGTAATGCCCAATTAAATCTCACACTACTCATCATAACATGTATGTGCATGGTCATGCCCTCTTTATTTGTCAATTGCCCAACATGTAATTTGTTCACCCAACATGCTATTTATCTTATGGGAGAGACTGAAGGAGATATGCCCTAGAGGCAATAATAAAGTGGTTATTATTTATATCTTTATGTTTATGATAAATGTTTATATATCATGCTAGAATTGTATTAACCGAAACATTAGTACATGTGTGATATGTAGACAAACAAGGTGTCCCTAGTATGCCTCTTAAACTAGCTTGTTGATTAATGGATGATTAGTTTCATAATCATGAACATTGGATGTTATTAATAACAAGGTTATGTCATTGTGTGAATGATGTAATGGACACACCCAATTAAGCGTAGCATAAGATCTCGTCATTAAGTTATTTGCTATAAGCTTTCAATACATAGTTACCTAGTCCTTATGACCATGAGATCATGTAAATCACTTATACCGGAAAGGTACTTTGATTACACCAAACACCACTGCGTAAATGGGTGGCTATAAAGGTGGGATTAAGTATCCGGAAAGTATGAGTTGAGGCATATGGATCAACAGTGGGATTTGTCCATCCCGATGACGGATAGATATACTCTGGGCCCTCTCGGTGGAATGTCGTCTAATGTCTTGCAAGCATATGAATGAGTTCATAAGAGACCACATACCACGGTACGAGTAAAGAGTACTTGTTAGGAGACGAGGTTGAACAAGGTATAGAGTGATACCGAAGATCAAACCTCGGACAAGTAAAATATCGCGAGACAAAGGGAATTGGTATTATATGTAAATGGTTCATTCGATCACTAAAGTCATCGTTGAATATGTGGGAGCCATTATGGATCTCCAGATCCCGCTATTGGTTATTGGTCGGAGTGAGTACTCAACCATGTCCACATAGTTCACGAACCGTAGGGTGACACACTTAAAGTTAGATGTTGAAATGGTAGTACTTGAATATGGAATGGAGTTCGAATATTTGTTCGGAGTCCCGGATGAGATCCCGGACATCACGAGGAGTTCCGGAATGGTCCGGAGAATAAGATTCATATATAGGATGTCATTTTATGTGAATTAAAATGTCGCGGAAGGTTCTATGGAAGGTTCTAGAAGGTTCTAGAAAAGTCCGGAAGAAACCACCAAGGAAGGTGGAGTCCACATGGGACTCCACCTCCATGGCCGGCCAGCCCTAGGTGGGGAGGAGTCCCAAGTGGACTCCCCCTTAGGGGGCCGGCCACCCCCCACATGGGAGGTGGAAATCCCACCTTTTGGTGGGAGTCCTAGTTGGGCTAGGTTTCCCCTCTTATGGAAGGTTTTGGTTCGGGTCTTATTCGAAGACTTGGACACCAACACTTGGGGATCCACCTATATAATGAGGGGCCAAGGGAGGGGGCCGGCCACCCCAAGACCACAGGCCGGCCACCCCAAGACCACAAGCTGGCCGCCCCCCTTGAGTGGCCGGCCACCCCCTCCTAAACCCTAGCCGCCCCCTCTCCTCCATATCTCCCGCGTAGCTTAGCGAAGCTCCGCCGGACTTCTCCACCGCCACCGACACCACGCCGTCGTGCTGTCGGATTCAAGAGGAGCTACTACTTCCGCTGCCCGCTGGAACGGGGAGGTGGACGTCGTCTTCATCAACAACCGAACGTGTGACCGAGTACGGAGGTGCTGCCCGTTCGTGGCGCCGGAACCGATCGTGATCAAGATCTTCTACGCGCTTTTGCAAGCGGCAAGTGATCATCTACCGCAGCAACAAGAGCCTCATCTTGTAGGCTTTGGAATCTCTTCAAGGGTGAGACTCGATACCCCCTCGTTGCTACCGTCTTCTAGATTGCATCTTGGCTTGGATTGCGTGTTCGCGGTAGGAAATTTTTTGTTTTCTATGCAACGTTATCCTACAAAGGGTATCGCAGCCATGTCTATGCATAGATGGTTGCACGAGTAGAACACAATGGTTTGTGGGCGTTGATGCTCTTGTTATCTTTAGTTTGAGTACTTTGCATCTTTATGGCATAGTGGGATGAAGCGGCTCGGACTAACTTTACATGACCGCGTTCATGAGACTTGTTCCTCGTTCGACATGCAACTTGTATTGCATAAGAGGCTTTGCGGGTGTCTGTCTCTCCTACTATAGTAAAGATTCAATTTACTCTTCTATTGAAAACATTAGTATCAACGTTGTGGTTCATGTTCGTAGGTAGATTAGATCTCTCGAAACCCTAAACCACGTAAAATATGCAAACCAAATTAGAGACGTCTAACTTGTTTTTGCAGGGTTTGGTGATGTGATATGGCCATAATGTGATGATGAATATGTATGAGATGATCATTATTGTATTGTGGCAACCGGCAGGAGCCTTATGGTTGTCTTTAAATTTCATGTTGAGTAGTATTTCAAAGTAGTTGTAATAGTTGCTACATGGAGGACAATCATGAAGACGGCGCCATTGACCTTGACGCTACGCCGACGATGATGGAGATCATGCCCGAAGATGATGGAGATCATGTCCGTGCTTTGGAGATGAAGATCAAAGGCGCAAAGACAAAAGGGCCATATCATATCACATATGAACTGCATGTGATGTTAATCCTTTTTATGCATCTTATTTTGCTTAGATCAAGACGGTAGCATTATAAGATGATCCCTCACTAAAATCTCAAGATAATAAAGTGTTCATCCTTAGTAGCACCGTTGCCAAGACTTGTCGTTTCGAAGCATCTCGTGATGATCGGGTGTGATAGAATCAACAAGTGCATACAACGGGTGCAAGACAGCTTTGCACCTGCGGATACTAAGGTGGCCTTGACGAGCCTAGCATGTACAGACATGGTCTCGGAACACGTGATACCGAAAGGTAGAGCATGAATCATATGGTTGATATGATGAACATTTTGAGTGTTCGCCATTGAAATCACACCTTGTCTCGTGATGATCGGACATAGGTGCGGTGGATTTGGTTCGTGTGATCACTAAGACAATGCGAGGGATATTGTTTTGAGTGGGAGTTCACTTAGGTTTTTAATTATGTTGAATTAAAATTTGAACTCAATTTGTCATAAACTTAGTCTAAACTATTGCAAATATATGTTGTAGAGATGGCGTCCCCAATCAATTTTAATCAGTTCCTAGAGAAAGAGAAACTTAAGAGCAACGGTAGCAACTTCACCGACTGGTTCCGTCATGTGAGGATCTTCCTCTCTGGCGGAAATCTGCAATTTGTGCTTGATGCACCGCTAGGTGACCCTCCTGCAGAAGATGAAACCGATGAAGTAAAAGCTGTTTACGCGACTTAAAACTCGGTACTCTCAAGTTCGGTGTGCCATCCCGTGCGCTCTGGAATCCGATCTTCAAAAACGTTTGAGCACCATGATCCTCATGAGTTGATGAATGAGCTGAAAGCTATATTCGAGACTCATGCGGCCGTGGAATGCTATGAAGCATCGAAACATTTCTTCACCGTATGATGGAAGAAGGCAGCTCCGTTAGTGAGCACATGCTCACCATGACCGGGCATGCGAAGAAACTCGCTGACTTGGGAATAGTGATTCCTAATAGATCGGGGATTAATCGTGTCCTTCAATCACAGCCACCAAGTTACAAGAACTTTGTGATGAACTACAATATGCAGAACATGAACAAGGAGTTACCTGAACTCTTTGGCATGCTAAAAGCTGCTGAGATTGAGATCAAGAAAGAGCACCAAGTGTTGATGGTCAACAAGACCACCGCTTTCAAGAAACAGGGCAAGTCTAAGGGAAAATTCAAGAAGGGTGGCAAGAAAGCTGCCACGCCTCCTATGAAACCTAAGAACGGCCCTAAGCCCGATGCCGAGTGCTATTACCGCAAGGAGACGGGACACCGGAAGCGTAATTGCTCCAAGTATCTCGGCTGATCTAAAGAGCGGCCTTGTCAAGAAGAAGAAAGAAGGTATATCTGATATACATGTTATAGATGTTTATCTCACCGGTTCTCGTACTAGTACCGGGTATTTGATACCGGTTCGGTTGCTCATATCTCGTAACTCGAAGCAGGAACTAAAGAATAAACGAAGACTACTGAAAGATGAAGTGACGATGCGCGTTGGAAATGGATCCAAAGTCGATGTGATCGCTGTCGGCACACTTCCTCTACATCTACCTTCGGGATTAGTTTTAAGCCTAAATAATTGTTATTTTGTACCCGCGTTGAGCATGAACATTATATCTGGATCTTGTTTAATGCAAGACGGTTATTCATTCAAGTCTGAGAATAATGGTTGTTCTATTTTTATGAATAATATCTTTTATGGTCGAGCACCACAAAAGAATGGCTTATTTCTGTTAGATCTCGATAGTAGTGATACGCATATACATAACATTGATGCTAAGCGAATTAAATTGAATGATAATTCTACTTATATGTTGCACTCGCTGCCTTGGTCATATTGGAGTGAAACGCATGAAGAAACTCCATACTGATGGATTACTTGAATCACTTGACTTTGAGTCACTTGATAGATGCGAAGCATGTCTAATGGGAAAAATGACAAAGACTCCATTTTACAGTATGATGGAGCGAGCTACTGACTTATTGGAAATCATACATACCGATGTATGTGGACCAATGAGCGTAGCATCGCGCGGTGGTTATCGTTATGTTCTAACCTTCACAGATGATCTGAGTAGATATGGGTATATCTATTTCATGAAACATAAATCCGAAACTTTCGAGAAGTTTAAGGAATTTCAAAGTGAAGTAGAAAATCAACGTAACAAAACGATCAAATTTCTACGATCTGATCGTGGAGGTGAATATTTGAGTTATGAGTTTGGCATGCATTTAAAGAAATGCGGAATACTTTCACAATTGACACCGCCGGGAACACCTCAACGAAACGGTGTATCCGAACGTCGTAATCGAACTCTCTTAGATATGGTTCGTAGTATGATGTCTCTTACTGATTTGCCGCATATTATCATTTTGGAGTTATGCATTAGAGACAGCCGCATTCACTTTAAATAGAGCACCATCAAAATCCGTGAGAAACGACACCGTATGAATTATGGTTTAATAAGAAACCTAAGCTGTCGTTGCTCGAAAGTTTGGGGTTGCGAAGCCTATGTAAAGAAGTTACAACCGGACAAGCTAGAACCCAAAGCGGAGAAATGCGTCTTCATAGGATACCCTAAGGAAACTATAGGGTACACTTTTTATCACAGATCCGAAGGCAAAATCTTTGTTGCTAAGAACGGAACCTTTCTTGAGAAAGAATTTCTCACTAAAGAAGTGACTGGAAGAAAAGTAGAACTCGATGAGATTGATGAATCTATACTCGCTGGATCAGAGTAGCGCAGCACTGCAGTTGTACTGTACCGCCTACACCGGCAACAGAGGAAGCTAATGATAATGATCATGAAACTTCGAACGAGGAAACCATCGAACCTCGCAGATCGACAAGGGAACGTGCCACTCCTGATTGGTATGATCCTTGTCTAAATGTCATGATTGTGGATAACAATGATGAGGACCGCGACGTATGAAGAAGCGATGATGAGCCCGTATTCCAACAAATGGCAAGAAGCCATGAAATCCGAATTGGGATCCATGTATGATAACAGAGTTTGGCGTTTGGTAGAGTTACCTGTTAGCCGACAGGCTGTGGAGAATTAATGGATCTTCAAAAGAAAAACAGATGCCGATGGTAATATTACTCGTCTATAAAGCTCGACTTGTCGCAAAGGGTTTCCGACAAATTCAAGGAGTTGACTACGATGAGACTTTCTCACCCGTAGCGAAGCTAAAATCTGTGAGGATTTTGTTAGCAATAGCTGCATTTTTCGATTATGAGATTTGGCGTATGGATGTCAAAACAGCGTTCCTTAATGGAGACATTGAGGAAGAGTTGTATATGGTACAACCCAAAGGTTTTGTCGATCCTAAAAATGCTGACAAAGTATGCAAACTTCAGCGTTCAATCTATGGACTCGAAGCAAGCATCAAGAAGTTGGAACCGACGCTTTGATAAGGTGATCAAAGACTTCGGGTTTATACAAAGGTCATGGAGAGGCCTGTATTTACAAGAAAGTGAGTGGGAGTTCCGTAGCATTCCTGATATTATATGTAGATGACATATTATTGATCGGGAATGATATAGAACTATTAAGCAAAGTTGTTAAGGGTTATTTGAATAATAGTTTTTCAATGAAAGACCTTGGTGAAGCATCGTATATATTAGGCATCAAGATTTATAGAGATAGATCAAGACGCCTAATAGGGCTATCACAGAGTACATATCTGGACAAGATTCTAAAGAAGTTTAGAATGGACGAAAGTAAGAAAGGGTTCTTACCTATGTTACCAGGGAAGGTATTGAGTAAGACTCAAGGACCGGCTACGGCAGAAGAAAGAGAAAGGATGAGTAATATCCCCTATGCCTCGGGCAAAGAGGATCTATCATGTATGCCATGCTATGTACTAGACTGGATATAGCACATGCTGTTAGTTTGACTAGCAGATATCAAAGTGATCCAGGAATGGAGCACTGGACAGCGGTCAAGAATATCCTGAAGTACTTGAAAAGAACTAAGGATATGTTTCTTTGTTATGGAGGTGACCAAGAGCTCGTTGTAAACGGTTACACCGATGCAAGTTGGAACACCGATCCCGATGACTCTAAGTCACAATCTGGGTACGTGTTTATATTGAATGGTGCTGCAGTAAGCTGGGCAAGCTCGAAGCAAAGGCACGGTGGCGAAGTCTTCAACAGAATCAGAGTACATAGCGGCTTCAGAGGCTTCATCAGAAGCGGTATGGATGAAGAGGTTCATTGTAGAGCTCGGTGTGGTTCCTAGTGCATTGGACCCATTAATCATTTACTGTGATAACATGGGTGCCATCACCAATGCACAAGAGCCAAGGTCACACAAGAGGCTGAAGCATATCAAGCTGCGTTACCACTCGATTCGCGAGTACATCGAAGATGGAGAAGTAAAGATTTGCAAAGTACACACTGATCTGAATGTAGCAGATCCGTTGACTAAAGCTCTCCCTAGGGCAAAGCATGACCAACACCAGAATGCCATGGGTGTTAGGTATATTACAATGTAATCTAGATTATTGACTCTAGTGCAAGTGGGAGACTGAAGGAGATATGCCCTAGAGGCAATAATAAAGTGGTTATTATTTATATCTTTATGTTTATGATAAATGTTTATATATCATGCTAGAATTGTATTAACCGAAACATTAGTACATGTGTGATATGTAGACAAACAAGGTGTCCCTAGTATGCCTCTTAAACTAGCTTGTTGATTAATGGATGATTAGTTTCATAATCATGAACATTGGATGTTATTAATAACAAGGTTATGTCATTGTGTGAATGATGTAATGGACACACCCAATTAAGCGTAGCATAAGATCTCGTCATTAAGTTATTTGCTATAAGCTTTCAATACATAGTTACCTAGTCCTTATGACCATGAGATCATGTAAATCACTTATACCGGAAAGGTACTTTGATTACACCAAACACCACTGCGTAAATGGGTGGCTATAAAGGTGGGATTAAGTATCCGGAAAGTATGAGTTGAGGCATATGGATCAACAGTGGGATTTGTCCATCCCGATGACGGATAGATATACTCTGGGCCCTCTCGGTGGAATGTCGTCTAATGTCTTGCAAGCATATGAATGAGTTCATAAGTGACATAGGCATCCCAAATGGGCCTGCCGAAGATAGTACCCGGGGTTTACTGAAGGCCCACTACCCGAAGAATAAGAAGATTCGGGAGCCCAAGATATATCAAGGAAAGTCAAGAGTTGTAATAGGAAGTGTTATCTGTAATCTGGCGGGATGAGTTAAAAACCGTCCCGGACTCTGTAACTTGTATAGCACGAATCCCTCGGCTCCACCTCCTATATAAAGGGGGAGTCGAGGGACGAAGAAGGAATCGAATCATTGTCTACAAACCCTAGTTTTTATAATCGTCGAGTACTTTTCGGCTGAAACCTTCGAGATCTACTTACCCTCTACTTCTAACTAAACCCTAGCCTACAATCCATAGGCATTGACAAGTTGATACCTTGTCAATTGGCGCCGTCTGTGGGAATTAGAGGCGTAAGGATCTGATCTCGATGGCACGCTCAAGATCTTCGACATCGTCAACCGCAAGCAACACAATGGATCGAGGTAAACAGATCGCTGCTGGTCTTGTCGATTTTGTTCCTCACCCACCCTCCCGTTTGGATGCATATGCGTATCTGGCGGAGCCCATGGAGATGACGTTCGGAAGGTTTCACTTTCGCGTCGAGAAGGAAGGATCGTATCGTGTCGAGGTTCCGATTTCGTCGGGATCGTCGAAGGTCGATTCCGATTTTTCGAGCTATGCGTCGTTAACCGAGCCAGGAGAAGAAGAAACTTCGGCGACACGCTACATCAGCACCAGAACAAGAGAGAAACTCGCCAAGATCTTCAACGACATGTCGTTTGAGTCATCTGCGGACTCATATATAAGCGATGGCTCAAGCAATGTCGACAGTTACGACTTCATCGACAAATCTATCACAAAGGCAAGGTCTTCATCAATCTCAACGATGATGTCACCAAACCCAACGTAGATCTGAGTACAAAGTATCATCAGATTTACGCCATTGAAGATCAAGAGGAGACATCTGAGGCTTTCGACAGTCTGGGAAATCCATACGTCGATCCCTCCAATCTGCGACAAGGCCTGGGCAACAAATACGTCGGGCCAGAGCCGCGAGATAGAGTTTAACTTTCACAAGCAGCGTGGGACAGAGCCGCGAGAGCTATGAACGGCACAGAACCAATGGCTACCACAGCCACACCAGAAGAATTGCAAGCATATCAATATAGGCTCGCACGAGCTGCCAGGGAATTGGAAAAACAGACAAAGAGTTGAACAGGGAGAAAGGAAGTAGCTTCGTGATCCAAACAGGAGAAGGGCAGATCTGAGTCGACAATCTAGAACTTCGGTGATAGCCACAGGGAGGCTCTCGGAGCAGAGGAAGATCAAGGTTACAACACATACCCGGCGTAAAGAGAGCACTTGGTTCAAAACCTCGACATGTCCTTTATGTCGATAGACACAAGAGGAAACATCATCCCTAAGACACCAGAAGCTGGGTATATGGCGACACAAGCTTTTATCCTCGCGTCTAAACCACCTCCAGGTGATCCAAGGGAAACACTATACAATATGGCGATAGCAGGAGTTGGAGCTATGGGGACAGCGTTCGTTTCAACGCCTCCCGAAGGAACAGCAAGGCAAAATAGTCCACGACCTGCAGCAGCAACGGCGGCAGCCCCTGAAGGACCAAGTGGAGCAAGAGATACGGCAGCACAAGCAAGAGTCGACAGAGCACGACAAAGCAGAAGGGATCATCGGCAATCTCCGGAGCTTAACGACGAAGATATGTGCGGCTTGCCATGCTTCACGAGGAGAGTCCGAAAAACTCGAGTCCCTTCAGGATTCAAGTTACCCGATAATTTCAAGAAGTTCGACGGCCTCCAAGATCCAGAGGATTGGCTAGTCGACTATCTGGAGATGGTGAAGCTGACAGGAGGAACCAGGGCAACAGCTATGCAAAGCATCCAGGTACATTTGAGTGGAGCCGCACGATCTTGGATAAAGAAACTCGCTCCAGGATCCATCGACAGCTGGGAAAGTTTCGAGGATGTGTTCGTCAAGAACTTCATAGACCACATACCACGGTACGAGTAAAGAGTACTTGTCAGGAGACGAGGTTGAACAAGGTATAGAGTGATACCGAAGATCAAACCTCGGACAAGTAAAATATCGCGAGACAAAGGGAATTGGTATTATATGTAAATGGTTCATTCGATCACTAAAGTCATCGTTGAATATGTGGGAGCCATTATGGATCTCCAGATCCCGCTATTGGTTATTGGTCGGAGTGAGTACTCAACCATGTCCACATAGTTCACGAACCGTAGGGTGACACACTTAAAGTTAGATGTTGAAATGGTAGTACTTGAATATGGAATGGAGTTCGAATATTTGTTCGGAGTCCCGGATGAGATCCCGGACATCACGAGGAGTTCCGGAATGGTCCGGAGAATAAGATTCATATATAGGATGTCATTTTATGTGAATTAAAATGTCGCGGAAGGTTCTATGGAAGGTTCTAGAAGGTTCTAGAAAAGTCCGGAAGAAACCACCAAGGAAGGTGGAGTCCACATGGGACTCCACCTCCATGGCCGGCCAGCCCTAGGTGGGGAGGAGTCCCAAGTGGACTCCCCCTTAGGGGGCCGGCCACCCCCCACATGGGAGGTGGAAATCCCACCTTTTGGTGGGAGTCCTAGTTGGGCTAGGTTTCCCCCTCTTATGGAAGGTTTTTGGTTCGGGTCTTATTCGAAGACTTGGACACCAACACTTGGGGATCCACCTATATAATGAGGGGCCAAGGGAGGGGGCCGGCCACCCCAAGACCACAGGCCGGCCACCCCAAGACCACAAGCTGGCCGCCCCCCCTTGAGTGGCCGGCCACCCCCTCCCAAACCCTAGCCGCCCCCTCTCCTCCATATCTCCCGCGTAGCTTAGCGAAGCTCCGCCGGACTTCTCCACCGCCACCGACACCACGCCGTCGTGCTGTCGGATTCAAGAGGAGCTACTACTTCCGCTGCCCGCTGGAACGGGGAGGTGGACGTCGTCTTCATCAACAACCGAACGTGTGACCGAGTACGGAGGTGCTGCCCGTTCGTGGCGCCGGAACCGATCGTGATCAAGATCTTCTACGCGCTTTTGCAAGCGGCAAGTGATCGTCTACCGCAGCAACAAGAGCCTCATCTTGTAGGCTTTGGAATCTCTTCAAGGGTGAGACTCGATACCCCCTCGTTGCTACCGTCTTCTAGATTGCATCTTGGCTTGGATTGCGTGTTCGCGGTAGGAAAATTTTTGTTTTCTATGCAACGTTATCCTACAGAGACACCTCTAGTGAACTGTGGACCCCGGTCCATTCTTTTACATCGAATACAATCTACTGCAATACTCGTTCTACTGTTCTCTGCAAACATCATCATCCACACTATACATCTAATCCTTTGTTACAGCAAGCCGGTGAGATTGACAACCTCACTGTCACGTTGGGGCAAAGTAATTTGGTTGTGTTGTGCAGGTTCCACGTTGGCGCCGGAATCTCTGGTGTTGTGCCGCACTACACTCCGCCGCCATCAACCTTCAACGTGCTTCTTGGCTCCTACTGGTTCGATAAACCTTGGTTTCTTACTGAGGGAAAACTTGCCGCTGTACGCATCACACCTTCCTCTTGGGGTTCCCAACGGGCACGTCAACTGTGCGCAAGCATCAAGATTTTTCTGGCACCGTTGCCGGGGAGATCAAGACACGCTGCAAGGGGAGTCTCCACTTCCAATCTCTTTACTTTGTTTTTGTCTTGCTTTATTTTATTTACTCCCTCCGGTTCATATTAATTGACTCTAATATGGATGTATCTAGACATATTTTAGTTCTAGATACATCCATATTGAAGTCAATTAATATGAATCGGAGGGAGTACTACTTTGTTTGCTGCATTATATCAAAACACAAAAAAATTAGTTGCTAGCTTTACTTTATTTACTGTCTTGTTTGCAATCTCTAAATTAAAAACACAAAAAAATTAGTTACTTGCATTTACTTTATCCAGTTTGCTTTATTTACTATTGCTAAAATGAGTAATCCTGAAGTTGAAGTTCGTTCGTTTAAGCAACAAGGGGGAGAATGTTTAAAAGATGCTTGGTATAGAATTAGTGATGCCCATAATAGGTGCACTAAGAAACACTCCACCACTATCCTACTCAGGAATTTTTATGTTGGTATCTCTAGCTGGAATAGGTATGTTCTTGATTGTCTCGCGGGAGGTAACTTCCTAGGTACTCCTGCCTTAGAAGCTAGTTGCATTATTAAGAGTCTATTTGGAATACCACCTGTTAATGAAGTTAAAATTGAAATCTCTCTTGAAGATGTCATGAAAAAGTTGGAAACCATAGAGCAAAACCTTCCAAGTATTGAGACTAAACTGGGAGAATTACTTAATAGCACTGATAAACTTGACAAATCTCTAGGTGGAATTAATGAGAGAATCGCCATCCTAGAAGCTTGTGCTACTCATGATAATCAAACCCAAAGGATTAGTGAACTTGAAGAAGCTATGGGAACCTTGGGTTCAACTTTTTCATCTATTAAGTTTAGAGAGAAAGCTTATGTGGGTAAGGAGCAAAAGTTCATGTATGTCTCTAAGGTGCCTAAACCAAAAAAAACTATTATAGGCCTAAAATTGATAAAGCTCTTAATACCACTATAGAAAAAGGAGCATCTAAGATACCTAATGGGATAAATTGTGAAAATGATGTTGATGCTTCGTCTCTTGATACTACTTGATACACACTTTCTGCGCCTAGCTGAAAGGCGTTAAAGAAAAGCGCTTATGGGAGACAACCCATGATTTTACTACAGCACTTTTGTTTTATATTTGAGTCTTGGAAGTTTTTACTACTGTAGCAACCTCTCCTTATCTTAATTTTGTTGCATTGTTGTGCCAAGTAAAGTCTTTGATAGTAAGGTTCATACTAGATTTGGATTGCTGCGCAAAAACAGATTTCTTTCTGTCACGAATCTGGGTTGAATTCTCTGTAGGTAACTCAGAAAATTCTGCCAATTTACGTGAGTGATCCTCAGATATGTACGCAACTTTCATTCAATTTGAGCATTTTCATTTGATCAAGTCTGGTGCCACTTAGAAATGCGTCTTTACGGACTGTTCTGTTTTGACAGATTCTGCCTTTTATTTCACATTGCATGTTTTGCTATGCTTGATGGATTTCTTTATTCCATTAACTTTCAGTAGCTTTGTGCAATGTCCAGAAGTGTTAAGAATGATTATGTCACCTCTGAACATGTGAATTTTGATTATGCACTAACCCTCTAATGAGTTGTTTTGAGTTTGGTGTGGAGGAAGTTTTCAAGGATCAAGAGAGGAGGATGATACAATATGATCAAGGAGAGTGAAAGCTCTAAGCTTGGGGATGCCCCGGTGGTTCATCCCTGCATATTTCAAGAAGACTCAAGCATCTAAGCTTGGGGATGCCCAAGGCATTCCCTTCTTCATCGACAACATTACCAGGTTCCTCTAGTGAAACTATATTTTTTATTCCATCACATCTTATGCACTTTACTTGGAGCGTCTGTTTGTTTTTGTTTTGTTTTGTTTGAATAAAGTTGGATCCTAGCATTCATTGTGTGGGAGAGAGACACGCTCCGCTGTTGCATATGGACAAATATGTCCTTAGGCTTTACTCATAATATTCATGGCGAAGGTTGAAACTGCTTCGTTAATTGTTATATGGTTGGAAACGGGAAATGCTACATGTAGTAATTGGTAGAATGTCTTGAATAATTTGATACTTGGCAATTGTTGTGCTCATAAAGATCATGTTTAAGCTCTTGCATCATATACTTTGCACCTATTAGTGAAGAAATACATAGAGCTTGTTGAAATTTGGTTTGCATGATTGGTCTCTCTAAAGTCTAGATATTTTCTAGTAAGGGTTTGAACAACAAGGATGATAGTGTAGAGTCTTATAATGCTTGCAATATGTTTTTATGTGAGTTTTGCTGTACCGGTTCATACTTGTGTTTGTTTCAAATAACCTTGCTAGCCTAAGCCTTGTATTGAGAGGGAATACTTCTCGTGCATCCAAAATCCTTGAGCCAAAAGCTATGCCATTCGTGTCCACCATACCTACCTACTACATGGTATTTCTCCGCCATTCCAAAGTAAATTGCTTGAGTGCTACCTTTAAATTTCTATCCTTTGTCTTTGCAATATATAGCTCATGGGACAAATAGCCTAAAAACTATTGTGGTATTGAATATGTACTTATGTATCTTATTTCTTATTAAGTTGCTTGTTGTGCGATAACCATGTTCCTGGGGACGCCATCAACTACCCTTTGTTGAATATCATGTGAGTTGCTATGCATGTTCGTCTTGTCTGAAGTAAGGGCGATTTACCATGAGTTGAATGGTTTGAGCATGCATATTGTTAGAGAAGAACATTGGGCCGCTAACTAAAACCATGATCCATGGTGGAAGTTTCAGTTTTGGACAACAATCCTCAATCTCTTATGAGAATATTAATTGTTGTTGAATGCTTAAGCATTAAAGAGGATTCCATTATCTGTTGTCTATGTTGTCCCGGTATGGATGTCTAAGTTGAGAATAATCAAAAGCGAGAAATCCAATGCGAGCTTTCTCCTTAGACCTTTGTACAGGCGGCATAGAGGTACCCCTTTGTGATACTTGGTTAAAACATATGTATTGCGGCGATAATCCAGGTAATCCGAGCTAATTAGGACAAGGTGCGGGCACTACTGGTATACTATGCATGAGGCTTGCAACTTGTAGGATATAATTTACATAACACATATGCTTTATTACTACCGTTGACAAAATTGTTTCTTGTTTTCAAAATAAAATCTCTAGCACAAATATAGCAATCGATGCTTCCCTCTGCGAAGGGCCTTTCTTCTACTTTTATGTTGAGTCAGTTTACCTACTTCCTCCCATCTCAAGAAGCAAACACTTGTGTTAACTGTGCATTGATTCTGACATACTTGCATATTTGCATTCATCATATTACTTTATGTTGACAACTATCCATGAGATATATATGTTACAAGTTGAAAGCAACCTCTGAAACTTAATCTTCCTTTGTGTTGCTTCAACACCTTTACTATGAATTTATTGCTTTATGAGTTAACTCTTATGCAAGACTTATTGATGCTTGTCTTGAAAGTACTATTCATGAAAAGTCTTTGCTATATGATTCAGTTGTTTACTCATTATCTTTACCATTGCTTTGGATCGCTGCATTCATTACATGTGCTTATAATAGTATTGATCAAGATTATGATGGCATGTCACTTCAGAAATTATCTTTGTTATCGTTTACCTACTCGGGACGAGTAGGAACTAAGCTTGGGGATGCTGATACGTCTCCAACGTATCGGTAATTTCTTATGTTCCATGCTACTTTATTGATGATACCTACATATTTTATACATACTTTATGTCATATTTATGCATTTTCCGGCACTAACCTATTAACAAGATGCCGAAGAGCCAGTTGCTGTTTTCTGCTGTTTTTGGTTTCAGAAATCCTAGTAAGGAAATATTCTCGGAATTGGACGAAATCAACGCCCATGATCTTATTTTTCCACGAAGCTTCCAGAACACCGAAAGGGAAACGAAGTGGGGCGATGAGGGGGCGACACGCCAGGGCGGCGCGGCCCACCTCCTGGCCGCGCGGCTCTGTTGTGTGGGCCCCTCGCGTCGCCCCTAAACCTACCTCTTCGCCTATAAGAAGCCTTCGTCGATAATAGTTCCAGTACCGAGAGCCACGATACGGAAAACCTTCCAGAGACGCCGCCGCCGCCAATCCCATCTCGGGGGATTCAGGAGATCGCCTCCGGCACCCTGCCGGAGAGGGGAATCATCTCCCGGAGGACTCGACACCGCCATGGTCACCTCCGGAGTGATGTGTGAGTAGTTCACCCCTGGACTATGGGTCCATAGCAGTAGCTAGATGGTCGTTTTCTCCTAATTGTGCTATCATTGTTGGATCTTGTGAGCTGCCTAACATGATCAAGATCATCTATCTGTAATGCTACATGTTGCGTTTGTTGGGATCCGATGAATAGTGAATGCTATGTTATGTTGATTATCAATCTATCATCTATGTGTTGTTTATGATCTTGCATGCTCTCCGTTGCTAGTAGAGGCTCTGGCCAAGTTTTTGCTTGTAACTCCAAGAGGGAGTATTTATGCTCGATAGTGGGTTCATGTCTCCATTAAATCTGGGACAGTGACAGAAAGTTCTAAGGTTGTGGATGTGCTGTTTCACTAGGGATAAAACATCAATGCTATGTCTAAGGATATATTTATTGATTACATTATGCACCATACTTAATGCAATTGTCTGTTGTTTGCAACTTAATACTGGAGGGGGTTCGGATGATAACCTAAAGGTGGACTTTTTAGCCATAGATGCATGCTGGATAGCGGTCTATGTACTTTGTCGTAATGCCCAATTAAATCTCACACTACTCATCATAACATGTATGTGCATGGTCATGCCCTCTTTATTTGTCAATTGCCCAACTGTAATTTGTTCACCCAACATGCTATTTATCTTATGGAAGAGACACCTCTAGTGAACTGTGGACCCCGGTCCATTCTTTTACATCGAATACAATCTACTGCAATACTTGTTCTACTATTCTCTGCAAACATCATCATCCACACTATACATCTAATCCTTTGTTACAGCAAGCCGGTGAGATTGACAACCTCACTATCACGTTGGGGCAAAGTAATTTAGTTGTGTTGTGCAGGTCCACATTGGCGCCGGAATCCCTGGTGTTGCGCCGCACTACACTCCGTCGCCATCAACCTTCAACGTGCTTCTTGGCTCCTACTGGTTCGATAAACCTTGGTTTCTTACTGAGGGAAAACTTGCCGCTGTACGCATCACACCTTCCTCTTGGGGTTCCCAACGGGCACGTCAACTGTGCGCAAGCATCAGATGGCATGACACGCATTCTGACAGATGTGAGACACATACCTGGCATGGCCAGAAATCTGATCTCTCTCAGTACCCTTGATGTTGAGGGGTACAAACACTCCGTTTCTCGCGGAGTTCTGAAGGTATCAAAAGTTTCTCTCGTTCACATGATTGGTGATATGAATTCTGCAAAATTATATGTCCTTAGAGGTAGCACTTTGTCTGGTATTGCTGCTACTGTTATTCCTGATGAACCTGGTAAAACTAATCTGTGGCATATGCATCTTGAACATATGAGTAAACATGTCATGGCAGAATTGCACAAGAGAGACCTGCTAGATGGCTGCAATTTGAGTAAGTTTGAGTTCTGTGAGCACTGCGTTTTTGGTAAGTATAAAAGAGTTAAATTCAATGCTTCCGTTCATACCACCAAAGGGATTTTAGATTATGTGCATGCTGATGTGTGGAGACCTTCCCGCAAGACTTCTCTTGGTGTTGCAAATTACATGCTTACTATCATTGATGATTACTCCAGAAAAGTGTGGCCTTTCTTTTTGAGCAATAAATCTGATGTGTTTGATGCTTTTAGAAAGTGGAAAGTTATGGTAGAGAAGCAAATAGAAAAGAAAGTTAAATTGTTTCGTACTGACAATGGCATGGAATTTTGTTCTACTATCTTTAATGATTATTGTAGCGATGAAGGCATTGTCAAGCACCACACCATCCCATACACTCCTCAACAGAATGATGTGGCAGAGAGGATGAAAAGAACCATCATGTCCAAAGCTCATTGCATGTTATCCAATGCCGGTATGCATAGAAGTTTCTCAGTTGAAGCAGCCTCCACCGCCTGTTACTTGATAAACAGGTCACCTTGTATTCCGCTTGATAAGAAAACTCCTATTGAGGAATGTTGTCTTTAATGAGGCTGTCATGTTTTATAAAAATTCATCTACAAATGCTTCTGATGCTATTGATGTTTCTGATGTTTCTAATGATGAGCAACAGAGGATTAGCGTGCAGGTGGAGCACGTGGAAGAGAAAGCAAATCGTGTTGCTGAAAATGATAACACTGTTGTTCAGCACACACCACCTGTTTTGCAGCAAACAAATGGTTCCATTGCTGCTGATAGACCGGGGCGTAACAAAGTCCAAGTCCTCGTTTAATTGAAGAGTGGAATCTTGTTCATCATGCTTTGAGTTGTGCTGAACAGGTGGAGCATGATACTGAACCTGCCACATATGCAGAGGCTGTTGCATCTGTTGACCGCGTGAAGTGGATTTCTGCTATGCAAGAAGAGATGCAATCGCTTGACAAGAATGGCACATGGGATATTGTGCGCTTGCCTAAATAAAAGAATAATGTCCGATGTAAGTGGATATTTAAAACAAAGGAAGGATTATCTCCTAATCAGCCTCCAAGGTTTAAGGAAAGGTTAGTTGCAAAAGGTTTCAGTCAATATTCAAGTATTGATTATAATGATGTATTATCTCCGGTTGTGAAGCATAGTTCCATTCGTTCATTCTTTGGTATTGTGGCTATGCATGATCTTGAGCTTGAGCAGCTAGATGTAAAGACTGATTTTCTGCATGGTGAGCTTGAGGAGGAGATATACATGGACTAACGTGAAGGTTTTGTTGTGCATGGTAAGGAGGATCTTATTTGCAAGTTGAAGAAGTCCCTTTATGACCTGAAATAGTCTCCAAGACAGTGCTACAAAAGGTTTGATTCATTTATACTTGCACATGAGTTTAAGAGATCTCGGGGTGATAGTTGTGTTTCTATCAAGTTTTTTAATGGGTCACCAATATACTTAATGTTATATGTTGATGATATGTTGATTGCTACCAAGAGCAAAAAAGAGATCACTAATTTAAAGTCACAATTAAGTAGTGAGTTTGAGATGAAAGATCTTGGCGCTGCTAAGAAAATACTAGGTATGAAAATTACAAGAGACAGAAAATCTAGTGTGTTATTTCTTAGTCAGCAAAACTACACTCACGTGGATAGGAAAGCGCTTCTTCTTGGTTCTCTTTCTTTAAAAAATGGGCAAGTCATCACTATGAGGTGTAGCTACTACGCTAGGTTATGTATGACTTCTGCCTTGACCGCTGAGAAGCTACTATTTTTCTGGTCTAGGGAAACATTCCAGATTTTGCAGAAAGTTCTTCATCGTTTTAATATGCATGATGCAAAGATTGTTAGTACACATATTGCTCCTCATTTTAAATTGTCAGCATTGCAATATTCTAGTACTAATGAAGATATTGAGTACATGTCACGAGTTCCATATTCTAGTGATGTTGGTTCCTTGATGTATGCTATGGTTTGTTCTCGTCGTGATTTATCATATGTCATGAATTTGGTCAGTCGATACATGGCTAATCATATCCTGATAAAGAACATTAGAAAGTTGTTCAGTGGATTTTCAGGTACCTTCGTGGCACATCCAAAGTTTGCTTGAAGTTTGACAAGACTGGTGAGGGACTCGTAGGCTATGTGGATTCAGATTTTGCTGCTGAATTGGATAAAAGAAGATCTCTCACAGATTATGTATTCTTGTTTCGTTCTTCTTTATTTGCTTGCAGATCGATCATTTGGACTGGCTGTTTGATGGGTCTTTGGTGTGGGTTGATCCTAGCTTTCATGATTTTGCTTTACGTGCTTTCTGATTTCGTGTCTCGAGTTTTTGATCGGGGCCATATGGGCCTTTTCATTCAGAAACCACACATGTAGCAAGATCGAAAATGGCATTTGTAAGTTTTGAAAAAATCGGAAACAAAATTCTTGGTGCAGACATTTTTAAACTCTACCAGTGTGAAAAATCTCGATTAAAAATTCGTTGTATTCTAGGCTACACAAAAATGGTAAATGTTCAACTTTTCAAACTGTGTAGTGTTCATCACACGCAGATTCCACACATTTGTCATTTTTGCTGAGACAAAAATTTAACGAATTTCTAACTGATTTTTTGCACACTAGTAGATTTCATTATTATATACGTCAAGAATTTTGTTCCGATTTTTTTTGGAAACTTTAAAATAACATTTTCGATTATTTTAAAAACAAGCTACATGTAGCCAGGAAGCCATTTAGCCACTATCCCTTTCCATTTCATGTCACATCTAAGGGCATCTCCAACGGCGCGATGCAAACGGTCGCT
Source organism: Lolium perenne (assembly GCF_019359855.2). Classification (NCBI taxonomy): domain Eukaryota; kingdom Viridiplantae; phylum Streptophyta; class Magnoliopsida; order Poales; family Poaceae; genus Lolium; species Lolium perenne. The sequence goes on from NC_067245.2 coordinate 199,158,455, forward strand.
CAACGACCGTTTTCGTCCGTCGTGATCGGAAATGCGTCTGGCACCACCTCCAGCTGGGTGACGCAAAGTGATCGGGCCGTCCGCGGAGACGCAAACCAGGCCCAAATATGCGCCTGGGATGCGTCTCTGGCGGAGGCTCGGCGGACGCGGAAAGTGTCCGCTCGCGTCTGGCGGACATTTCATCGGGCCCGCCTGGCAGTGATGCAGCGTCGATGCGTCTTCTCCGCCAGTACTGGCAGCGAGGCGTCGCTTCGGCAGTCTACGGCCGCGTAAATGGCGATGCCTCGCGTGGCGCGCGGCCGTCGCCTACCTCTGCGAACGTAGTAATGGCGATGCCACGCGTGGCGCGGCCGTCGCCCTGCCTCCGACCTATATATAAAGAGGCGCGAGCATCTCATCTCCTCCCCACTAAACCCTAGCCGCCGCTGTTGTAGCGCCGCTTCCTCTCAGCCTCCAGCAGATCCACCATGAGCAGCGCCGGACGCGGCCACGCTGCCGCGCCTCCACCTCCACCTTCACCTCCCACTCCACCTCCTCCGGCCTCGAGCTCCTCCGAGGAGTTCAACTCCGAAGACAGCACCGACCTCCTCCACCCGGTCAGGGACGCCGCGGCCCTGGCACTAGCGGGGCAGGAAGCAGAGGAGGAGCTGGCGGGCCACGCGGCGTTGGATGCCGAGCTGGAACAGCGCAGGCTGGCGGCCGCCGCTGCAGCAGAGGACTCCGACTCGGAGATATCTTGGTCCTCCGATGACCCTGATGCGCCTACGCCGGAGGAGAAGGCGGCGGAGCAAAGGGCCATCGTCGAGTCTTTCGAGACGCTCAAGGACGACGCCGCCAACGCGAGGCTGGAGCAGTGCCTGCAAGAGGACGCGACGGCGCACCGAGCCATAGGCGGAGAAGCAGGCGACGGAGCGACGCAACGACGGTGCCGGCCCGTCAGGAAGGAACTACTCTAGGCCTATAGATCTACTTTGTATAGTTTTTATGCATTTTTATGTACTACTTTCAATGTTTTTAACTATGTTGCAATTCAAAAAATGGGTCGCCCCGCTGGGAGCACACCCAGACACAAACGGACGCGCGGACAAAATATGTCCGTGGGGCGACGCAAACGAACGCTCGCAACCACTTTTGGGCGTCCGAAATGCGTCGCGCCGCTGGAGATGTCCTAAAGCGTGAGTACGTACGTATCTCCATCACTCCATGCATGCCAGCATAAACAACATCATTGTGGAGATACACGTATTCCGGCACGCGAGATCTTGGTTGACTTTTCGACGTTCTGGTGATGAACATTGATCTCTGTTCATTTGCATGTACCATATCACAGAATTTGTTCTGCATGCAACGGCGGCGCGAGGAAAATGCTGGTGAGTATTCCCACCAGCCAAAAAAATATTCTCAAAGCAAAGGAAAACAGGAGTAAACGCCTATAATTTTTACAAAGTTTAGAAAGACACAAAAAAAAAGCTATATAGGCTATATTTTCAGTAGGACTATAACATTTATTGCAGTACAATACGTAATACTAAAGTGTATAAATCCATACAAATCGAAATACAACAACAAATTTCAATGGAAAGAGGTAGTACCTCTTACAATATAACTTTGCAGGCACTCTTTTAGAAGAGATTGATGACATCCTCATCTTTCACTTGGTTGAATAATTCTCTCAACAAATGTAACCATGCAATTATTCAAGTAATCATGACTCATCTTGTTTCTTAGCTTAATCTTCACATAATTCATGGAGAAGAATACCCTTTCAACACTTCAACACTGGCAGTAGCTACTGGCAAAATCAGTACCAACTTGAGAAGGTATAAACAATAAAATATTGTGCTATATTCCGAGTCCACGGAGCTCTGTTTTTTTATAAAAAAAGTTAAGAAACCCCGGGAAACAAATTTAGAATTACAAAAAGATTTGTAACATGTCGTACTACTATCTTTCATTGACATATCTTCTTGGTTCCGAACTTCTGATCTAAATAAAAACAAACCATGTATGAAGAGCACAGTTGAGTTTCTTTTTGCCTTCTTCAGCCATGGTTATATTATGCTTTGGAGCCCAAAACATACATACGTATTATTTTACAAACTTTATACACACTAAGAGCACCATCTGTCACTTACATGTCCACAATTTTTCTAAAAAAAATTATAAATATCAATTTCAGTATATTACTTCAGAAATTTCATGTTCAATGGAGCCCAGTGGCCAAAAAGGCGCACTTCTTGGATAATCTTTACTCATGCTTCGCTTCCTTAAAACTCAAAATGAATTCATGTGTGTACGTGTATTTAGTCAAATATATATAGTAAGCTTTGATTTTGACTGAATTTACAAGTTTTATTCATAGTAACAGAGGTAGTATATGCTTAGACATGGGGGGTTTGACCCCGGTGGGCTTAGGTGCAACCACTCTTGTAAAATACAGACTGGTTTTGTCTAAGTGGTCTATATGGTAGTGTTAGTGCTCAGTCGAAGAGAGTGGCTAAACGGGGGCCGAGCTACATCTAACACTTTATTTTTAAAAATTAAAAAATCATATTTCAAAGTTTCAAAATTTCTAAAAAGAAAAATCGTAAAGATAGCCAATAATGTATACTACAAACGTGTAAAATCACAATGCGAACTACTTTATATTCTAGACTACACACAAAAAATCTAATAAACTCTATAGCGCTGAAATGTGCAGAAAGTGCTTTTGCCTCCCAAGCTCCGGTGCTCTCGTCAGCTAAAAGAAAAAATACAAGTTATTAAAAAATCTGAAAATAATTCTGGAGATTGTCCAGTGATACATCGATATCTCACAATCATGGAAAATTTCAACCTTAAATTCTTTTTATTTTTTGCTAGACAAAAATAACAAAATCTGATATGTTTTGGAGATTTGAAAATATACGTACTACCTAGATCTTCACTTTTATCATTTTTGTGTAGCTTATAATATAAAGTATTTGAAATTGATATTTTGCATGTTTATGGGATATATATCAGCAACGACATGGGGATTCGTTTTCAAAATTTATAAAACTAAAAATATGATTTTGTTTTTTTTAAAAAAGATCACTAGTGTGCACGTGCAAATCTCCACACTGAAATGTGCCTATTCAGTATAGATTATAAATTTTTGGGGTAGGTTAGAATACATATATATAGTCCGCATCGTCAAATTTGTCCTGTTCAAAAAAAAAAGCATCGTCAAATTTGTCAGTCCGTGTGAACCATGGGTAGGCACTAATCCTAGAGCAACAAGTGTGTGCGTGAGCCACCTCACCTTTGTTTCCGTTTGGAGCATGCGACGGTGGCGTGGAGGCGGCGACAGCAACCCATACGTGCTTGAACGGCCCGAACCAAACCGACAATTAATCAATCCAGAACCCTCCAGCATGACTCATAGTGCGACGTGCATGCTGGGTGGATGTGGATGGTATCGCGACTGACTGGTGCATCATGTACCGGAGGAGGAGCCGTGCAAGCGTCGCGGCGGCAATTAATTTAATCAGTGCGACAGGCCGGCCGGTTCATGCACCGGACTCCGGCTCGTTAGCTTAGCTTGAGGGTACGTCGTCGCGCCCCCGCCGGTACTCTGCACGATGCGGCGAAACCGGCCGCTCGGCCGGGTCCACGATCCACGGTCGCGCGCGGTCGACCAGCCGGCAGGTCGATCCTTTGCGTTGCGTCTGGGTTAATTAAGCTGACGGACCGCTATTACTATTTTCTTCCACACGGGAAAGTTTTGTATGCACATGTACACAGACACAGTACAGCGTATGAATAATGTGGGCACTGTTTATACTTGTATGCAGGTGCAGGTGTACGCTAGCAGCTAGCTAATATGCATCGGGCATATGCATGCATCGAATAAAGGTATGGTGTGGCTTTTCCTTAGCGCATCTCCAGCGGGCCGACACATTTGTCCGTTTGCACCGGCCCGCGGACGCGCTGTGGGCCAGGGCGACCGTTTGCGTCGGGGTAGCTCCAGCGGTGCGGACGCATATTTTATCCCGGGACAGCGTCAAGGTCGCTAATGGCGTTTTACGTCCCGTCGAGGACTGCCGCCGGCGATTAACTGTTCCCGCGCGGCGACGATCGTTCCGCAGCGCCCAATACATTGGCAAGTTTCGCGGCGGTTCGCGTGCGCGAAACGCTCCTGCGCCAACGCCGTTTCCCGCCCCGCCGTGGCTATATATGGTGGACACCGGCGGGGGCGACGGGCACACCTCAAGCTACCATCCATCCATGGCCGACCACATGAATTGGGAGCACGTTGTTCAGATGTGCCGCCAGCTCCACCCGGAGGAGGAGGAAGACGAGGTAGCCGCCGCCGGCGTTGAGGCGCAGCAGCTGGACCTGGAGGTGGTGGCGGCGGAGGCGGAGGTCGCGGAGGCGGAGGCGGAGGCGGCATAGCGCGCGGAAGGGCGCCTCGCGGCGACCAGAGCGGAGATCACCAACGCCATGGCCGAGCTCGCCGACGCCGGGGGCCGAGCTCGCGGAGGCGCGGGCGGCCATCGCGGCCCTCCGGCCGACGCCGTCATCCACGACATCACGGACGACGACGTCCCCGTGCCCATGCGCTTCGAGTGCGCCGGTGACCAGCTCGTTCGCTCGCGTCCTTCGAGTCCCTGGGCGGGGACGCCAGCGCCGCCGAGCTTGGTGGCGGAGGAGGAAGCCCACAACTATGCGATGGCCATGGCCGGAGGGTTAATGTGCTCCGACATGGACTCGCTCCAGCGTAGGGGCCCTTCTCCCGCGCGGGTCGAGCAGAGAACCGGGAGCCGGGAGGTCGCCATCGCCGCCGAGGGACGAATACGTGGCGGCGGCTAGGGGCGGGGGCCCGCCGTCGCCGACGTGGCGGCGATCCGAGCGGCGGTCCAGCGGAGGAGGACGCGGCGGCGGCGGTCCAGGCGGTAGCGGAGGAGGAGGCCCAGCGGCGGCGGCGGTCCAGGCGGTGACAGAGAGGAGGAGGCCCGGCGACGGCGAAGGCGGCGGCTACCAAGGTGGCCGTTGCGACGGTGACGGCCCTGTGGGACAGCTCCCTGGCCGAGGCCCTCGAACGCCGCAGGCGGCAGGACGAGATGTCCGTTCGCCGGCGTGCGTGGCACGCGGAGTGCAAGAAGCGCTCCCGCTTCGACGACGGCGCCGGCCCATCCGGCGACCAGTAGTAGGGCGCGCGACTACGAGTAACCGAGGCCGGTGTAGGCCGCGCGACGGCGAGTAGGTACGGCCGTTGTAGTTTTAGGTTAACTCGACTAACCATCTCTGTAAAGATGGTCCTTTTGGCCAATCAATAGTAATGAAAAAATCTTTTGCTTACCTAGTCACCGCCGACCGGGCCCGGATGTATCCAACGCGGACATTTTCCGCGACCGCCGAGCGTCCGCGGAGACGCAAACCTGGCGCATATTTGGACCAGGTTTGCGTCTCCGCGGACGGTCCGGTCACTTTGCGTCGCCCCGCTGGAACAGGCCCTAGTGAGCGACCGTTTGCATCGCGCCGCTGGAGATGCCCTTACAACAATGCATGGTCGCTGGACCAGCGGGTGGCGCCCACGTACGCACACTGCGCATCCGCATCGATGATCGATCCGTACTTTGTCGACTACAGCCACGTAAGTACAACTTGGCGGGCGACTTGGCGTATGGGACTGTGGAACAAGTTTTGTGGCAAACCAATCCGTCCTTGACTTATGGCATTTCCAGCAATTTGATGTATTTTAATCATTAAAAGAAATTCATTGTGTTCGTTTACGTTGAGAAGACACAAAATTGGCAAAATTGGCTGAAAAGGACCGTCTGACCATTTCCATCCGAGGAGGTGCTCGAATCAACGCGACGCGTTTTTTCCTAAAATTATTTATTCATTGATAAAATAATTTAGGTAGTGTGAAAAATAAAAATATGAAAATACAAAAAGTCTATGGCCTGCTAAAACCTTAACCCTTGCATACGCCCTCCTCCAGTGCTATCTCAATCTCATGGAACACGCTAGCGACGAAGCCGTCGAAGTCGTTCCAAACCACCATGTCCGATATGTCTTCGTCCCACATCTCCTGGGGCAGCGGAGCTGGCGCCGTACGCGGCAGCGACTGAGGTCCTGGAGGCGGGCCGAAGTTGTAGTCCCGGCCACCGAGGAACAACACTAGCCGCTTGTTGTCGATTTCGTGCCGGCGGTAGACGTCCCGCATGGGGGAGTCGATGCCGTACGCGGGTCACCGCGGAGGTCTAGTGGGAGAGCGGTTGCAGTACGCACATGTGCGGAAGCGAAGATTCCGAATCGTTGCGGCCTCACGGGCGCTGCCAGGTGGCCCGTCCGCGCTCACTACAGGAATGGTCTCGTATGTCGACGGCCGGCTGCCCTCGGCGTAGCCACGCCTAGCCCTAGGCGCAGGCTACGCCGACGGCAGCGCCTGACATATTCGTGGTGCCAATTTGAGCCGCATATACGTCTCTACGGATAGGCCGGTCAGTTTGCATTGGGCCGCTGGGCTGAGGTGTAGCCATGCAAACGTAAACGGTCACTTAAATCCGTTTGGGTCGGGCCACTGGAGATGCCCTTACAACCGTCAACTCCTAACTGTAGGCAAGTAGGGCAATGTCGTCCTACATATCGTCGCGGACATCCTCGACAGCTCTGCCATTACTGGCGATGCATAAGGCGGGCATTGGGTCACTGTGAGGCTGGCTTGGGGCGGATCGGAGGATAAGCGAATTGTTCGCGACACACCCACTCATAGACGTATTTTTAACGTAAATGTCCAACTTTGAAGACACATTCTCCTCCTCATCCTCCTTGACTCCACAGAAGATGTCACCATTCACACGGAAGTTGGGCACTGGGCTTTGACCTGCTCTGAGCAGCTGAGGTGCACAATTGTCGCCAATTTGGCGGGGACAACTTGGGTGGGATCTTGCTTTAGATAGGATCAATGAGATCAAATTTTTGAAGATAAAAAACATGTTCAAAAATTCTCAAAAAAATTTGACTACATACATCTATGTTATATATGCAACACTAAAAAATCGCTGCTTCAAATTCAACATACATTTAGAGAGCCAAAAAAGATAAATCTGGGAATGAATAGTGTGAAATACTATTCACCCAAAGCTGACACTATTCACAATAGAATTTATCTTTTTTGTTTCTCTAAAAGTAGATTGAGTTTTGAGCTGATTTTTTTTGGAGTTGTAGCTACAGTCCATAAGTATGTTGTATAATTTTGTTTGATTTTTTTGTGTTTCGTAAATATGCTTTTTATGATCTGATCTTACAATCTCACCTAAGAAGAAGATCCTATACAAGTCTTCCCCCCAATTTGGCCACAAAACGAAGTGTTGCACGGGGAAACTGCTCCTCGTCCATCTTCGGTCCAAGTTCACCATGCTGAGCAGACGCCCAATGTTGTTCTTCCTTGTCCCTCGTAGCGACCCCCTCACCGACCTCAGTTGCAGCTGGATCACCTTGCTACAATAGATGTGCGGTCTAGCCTTGATGAGGAGGCCGGGTTGTTGCGCTCTAGGAGGGTTGAGTGTTTCTTGGTGAGAGAGGGGGACTGCTCTTTGCACGTCCCATGTTGCGCATAAAGCCTCTCCTTTAGCCGAGATCAATGTCGGTTCAGGTGAAGTTTGGGAAGAAGGCCTCTTTGGTGGTTTCTCCCCACGTGCCATTCACTGCCCGCCGCCGCAGCTCCATGTGTTGGATGCATTTGAGAGTGAGGTCATAGCTCCGCTGATGCTAATCATGCCTGAGTTGCAGGAGATGTGTGGGAAGTTGGTTCCTCCCTTGTCGATGGAGCATTTGGAGGTGGACTCGCTTGGGTCCTTGGCGGTGCCTTCCATGCCACCATCTTCAGAGCTTAGTCAATCGCTTGCCAACGTTGACTTAGAGGTGATCTTTGCAAAAGAGCTTTGCGACCTTCTCGGTAGCTTGGAGACAGCTATCCCTGGATCTAGCAAAGATATTTTGTGTCTTCTATTAGGGAAGTATATGGGTAACAAAACCAAGAAGGTGAACGAGTTCCTCGAGGGCAAAAGTAGGAAGAGTGGAACCACAAAGAAGGTATACGTGGCTGCTTGATGGATGATCTCATCTTTTAGGATTGACATGTCCTGATCTTTGCACTTGTGCTTCTAGTGAGTTTCCTTTGTGTGTGGTGATCTTCTTGTTGAGAGTTTGCGGCCACGCAGGTCGGGAGAGTTGTTTGTTTTGCCTAGGCGATCGATGAGTTGCGGACTTTGGGTTGAGTTTGCATATGGTGTTGTTGTAATGGTTTTTGATCGGTTTTTCGTTAACTAACTAGGTTCTTTTTTCTTAATTTATAGATTGAGCCAAAACTTTTCCCTCCTCGTTTTTCTAAAAAAAAATTGGGTTAGGAATGGGCTGATTGTGCGTCATTCCGTTTGTGTCATCCTGTTTTTCATGTTTTCTTATCCACGGACGTCTACACGTCATGTTCTGTTGGTACATTGCTTTTCTGTTTTGTCCCTTGTGCCAGTACTTGGTTCGTACGAATGCGTACACATGCTCGTGCTTGTGCGAGAAGATTTCAGGAGATCATGGTAAGCAATATCGGTCGGAACGGAAACCCCGTTCCGCACTCCACGCACCACGCAGCTAGCGGCTGGTCCGTACGACGGCTTGGCTCTATCCCTATCTACAGCCACCGAGCCTGCTCAAGTGTCGTTGCTCCACTGTGGCTGGCGCGCATGCAAAAGCAAGTCTGCTCTCGTAGAGTAGGAATTAAGTGGAACGCTGCAAGCGATGAATACGCTCATGGTGTTGTCGTAGAGTACACTAGCAAGTGGGCCTTTCGCAGCTCCCCATGCAACCACGCACGCAGACGTAGGCTCCAAAACTAACGACGACCCGTCCCGTCGATTGCTTGCACCGTCTCCCAACCCAACTTCTCACCTTTGCTTCCGCGAGCCTTTGCATGCCTGCGATCGAGTGCAGCAGCGTCTGCCGTAGCCTTCTCTTTCTCTCTAGACTCTGCCGTCGATCCAGTACAAGAGGTGGAGTACACTAATGCCTCCGTTTCAAAGAATAAGGCGTCCTTACTTTACGTGTTTTTTGTTTAATCAAAAATTACTTCAAATAGATAAAGATTATTAGTATAAAATTTGTATCATCAAAAAGTGTTTTTCAATACGAATCCAACAATACTAATTATATATAATATAATAAAAAAATTGTTGCTTAATTTTTATGGTCAAAGTTCGTCTTGGAATTCGCGTGCGCCTTATTCTTTGAAACGGAGGTCCATATATACTCACTTCATATTTGGTCCTGCGGTGCAAATATATTTATTAATAGAATTTAGAAAATTAAACTATCTTGCACCGATTTTATTCTCGAATCAACATATCTCATAATGTTTTTGTGTTGTCTTCTGTTGTTCTTTTCAGTGTGTGCCCTGTGTGTGTGTGTTGTGTAACTTCTAACCAGTTGATGGCTTCATTAATTCAAAACCAGGTTTATTTTAAGCCTTCCATCCAAAAAAAACAGGCATACTATCTTTGCGTCAAATGACAATCATACATTCTCCAACAACTAAAATTAGCAAAATCGTTTATTAATTCTCAATTCTCATAATACTTGTCTAGCATGGCTAACACGGACACTCTCTGTCGAGTCGCATGTTCCGTGCCTAAGCAGCGGATGTGTGATAACTCCTAAAATGAAGTTGGTTTTCGCTTTCTAACTAACCGGAAAACTGCTGAAATACAGTGAACCTTTCTTTTCTTGTGATCTTACGAAACTAGGAAATGATCGATTTTGGACGAAAATCAAGTCATGAATGAAGATTTAGAGAAAATTGTGGCCGAGGTACATCTTCCCTATGTTGTGCCTAGGCTGCCCCGACTGGTTGTAGTACCACCATGCAGAGCAAACACCAACTATGTGGACCCGCTCCCTTTGTGTCGGCGTTCCTGCCGGAGGCGAGGACCGGTCGGAGGACGATGACGCGGACTACCAGTCGATGGAGGGGGATCCCGAGCTTACGGAGGACGAAGCCGTCGCGCGCACCATGGCCATCTCCCAGGCCATACATGCGTCACAGCGGGCCAGTGTGTGGCCGCCGCAGGTTTTCATCCACCTCGGCGATGAGGACTAGGCGGCTGACAGTACCGACATCACGCGAGCGATTACCCACTTTTATTTTATGTCTATAACTAGGGACTTTTGGGCCCCAAAATTATATACTCCCTCCGATCTAAATAAAGAGAATCAATTTTATCTACATACGGATGTATCTAAACAGGTTTGTTGACTAAATGTATGTTTTTTTCACCGTTTCTATTTTTTGCGGACTCGAGGCCGTTGGGCCTCCCTCCCAGCGCGCAAACGGACATGGGCGACTTTCTTGTCCGCCGCCCACCCCAAATGGATCCAGACGGAAATGCTACACCTACAAAAATCATTTACGGAAATCCCATACGGACTCACATCGTGCACAGTAGCCAGGAGGGAGGTTCCCGATTCTTACGGGAGGAATCAAAGCCGGACCAACCATTTTCCTCCACGTCTGTCCGTAGGTATTTTTGTAATCAAAAGAGTCCGTAAGTGTAGGATTATTGCGGATAGAATTACAGTCCGTTTTACGTTGGCCCGTTGGGATGGCCTTACGGCCCATGCAGGCCATCTCGTGTGAGTGTGACACGCCGGCCGGCCGGCACATGTACGCAACGCCGTCGCCGCCACGGCCGGATTACCGGCTAGCTCCTGAAGCTTCGTCGCCGTCGTGTTCCCGGGATCATCTGTACTCCCATCCCCATGGCATCGGTTGTCCCACGGTCCGTCCACCTGAATTTCAGTTCCCGTCACAAGTTGGGCTGCTGGGATCTGAGCCGGTCGGAGAGAAGAACGTTCCCGGCCCGGAGAAGAGAATGTTGCTTGACGTATTTGCCTCAAGGTCTCCTCCGTCCCCTGCAAAAGCATGGGAGCTTGGGACCTCCCTAACGTCGGATTGTTGATATAATGAGATGGATCTCACGTGCTAATCCCTGGCTCATTTGATTCAGTGTTAAGCAATCTCATCCATATCTTGGTTAGCATGCGTTTTCAATTGTTGATTTGCGTTGCGGCTTTACCTGCGTACTTGGGAAGCAGCAAGCTAGCCAGGAGCCAGCGGCTGCCTATAATCTGTTCTCCATTATATTTGTTACTCCACTGTTTCAGTGGCATTATATCTGTTCCACATAAACAGCTTAGAAGAAACTGATGTACTCATCCAGAATTCAGCAGCATACTCCTTTAGCTTAGGAGCGAAATGCTTCCACGGAGTTCCGATCCAATGCCAGGAATGGATCACCAATGCGGATCCATTGTTCTCGCCTAGTCCCAATCAAGGATATAAATCCATTCTTATCCCTATTTCATCAAAGGCCACCTGGGTGCACGGGAGGATAAGTATGCATGCAAAATTTTCTCTTAACGTCTAGATGACGTTGCTTTGTGATGGCAACAACTGCTAGTGTTGGCCCAAAGGGGTATCAACAACTGGTTGTCGCGATTTGCGACTACTTTGCTTCAATACTGCGAAACATAGAAGCCGATGTTAGAGCATGTCTAACAGGTCCTTTATTTTTCTGCCCCTTAAAACGCGAGTAGAGGGCCCTGTATTTATTTTTCGCCGGCCCCTTAAACTGCGGAATATTCTGTTTTCAGCGGCGGCGCGCGGTTGGCTATGGCGGCGGCGCGGAGAAAACGGTTGGGAATTCTGAAATATCCGCGCGCCCTAGTGAAATGGGATGAGGGGTTGGCCCTGTATTCAGCCTCCCGCCCCGTACAAGTAAGGGGCGAAGAGCCGCCCCGTAGCCAAAACTGTAAAAAATCGGTGCGGGGGCCTGTTTTACGGGGTCTGCTAGACGGCCGGGTAGCGCCCAGCCCCTTATTTCGGCAGTTATTATACGGGTTTGGCCCTTTTAAGGGGTCTGTTAGACATGCTCTTAGCAGCCTCAATAAGGATTAACTAAAGAGCGCTTGGACCTCTACCCCTTTCCCCATCTACAGTGAAAAGGGCAATTCTTTGGGCGAAACCGCATGCGCCAGCTCGCCGCCGGCGATCCGTGTGATTCCTTGCCCTCCGGCGCCCGCCTCGGCGGCGGGAGGACGGGGGATCCACGGATCCCGGTGTGTACATAGCCTAGGTGTGTGTGGTGGTGTGCTAGCCGGCGACGCTGGGGAGGTAGCGGTGGTGCCGGAGTGGCTTTTGTTGGCGGTGGTCTTCTCCTCCGTTGGAGCTTCGCCGCGGATCTGCCGTCCCATCCTCGTTCGCGGCTCCATGGAGTGCTCGAGAGGGTTTCCCCTTCGCCGGTGTCCGAGAGGTGGCGGATCCGACGATTGACGATCTTGAAGGCGTGGTTGATGTTGGCCAAGATGGTGTTGCCGTTCGTCGTGCAGGGTGGAGGTGCTCAGGTACCGAGGAGCGCCGACTTCCTGGTCACGAAGAGGAGCCTCCCAGTCCAAGGTTTCGGAGGTGGTGCGGCGGGTTTCGCCGGTGCAGCGTTCTGCTCGAAGACGACGATGCCGGAGCTCAGAAGGGCCTCTTTGTAATTTTCTTGTTTTCTGGGCTTTTCTGTAAGAGTCTTGGCTGATGTATCTGCGTCTTCCTCGCAAAAAAAAAGGATTAAGATCGTCTTACTGAATTATCATAGGTTAATTTTTTCAGTTCCAACACATGTTGCAACTTGCAAATTATAACTAGCACAAATCATGAAGTCATTCAAGGGCGCGTTTGGGTAGCCTACAACCTCCTTTTTTGCATGGACTGAGAAACGAAATGGTATGTTTATTTGCCCGGCAGGCGTGGCAGTTGTGGTCCAACCGGTTCTTAAAGCACCCTCGGGCTGGCTTTGGAGGAACGTCGAATCAGCAGTTTCTAGCGGTGCAGGCGTTGTCTTCACTTTTTCCGCTCGATGGATGCATTCTCTGCAAGTGGACTTAATTAGGGCTCACTCTCGCTTACACTACTCCACACACCCTCTCTTCAAATCAACACAAACATACTCTGAATCAAAATAAGCTATACATGAAAAAGATGTGTGTCAATGATAAGAATCAATCTGACAATAAGTTTCAAGTTTCGTCAGTCGTAAATTGTTAGTTTCGTGTATGAAATTTTAAGCGGATTTTATCGAATTCGTCGCACACGCTCAACTGTTTGAAATTTCCTTTGAGGAGTAGGTTCACCTCATTATTCCGCATGATTTTCATGTTGACATATTTTTCTTTCGGTGTACATACACGGATGGATAAATGACTCGCTAATATACTGTAATCGATATGTATGTGTGAGTATATTTTGGAGTACTCTTGTTCAACTACCCACTTGCCATCTTCATGGACGATGACGTGATGATGATAAGTGAGAAGTGAGAGGTGATAATCCATTGTGGTGGCTATCCTCGTCGTCGATGGCGGCATGGTGTTGTCCGGCTAACATGAACGACAGCATGACGTTAGGCTTCATGGTCGGCGACGTTGTGCTTTGACAAGCGTGGACAGTGGTGTCAAGGTGATGTTCGTGTTCGGTGACGTGGTGATGCTCGTGACCGGCATGACCGGCGGTGTCATGGTGGTGTTCGGCAACGTCGTCGGCAACATGGTGATGCTTCTGACGAGTGTGAACGGCGGTGTCATGGTGGTGTTCGTCTTCGTGTTCGGCGATGTGGTAATGCCTGTGACGGGCGTGACCGGCGTTGTGATGGTGTTAATGGTTATTGTATGTGATAGGCACTAATCAGTGGCGGTAACCGTGTTAGTGTAGCCACTGGCGGCGACGATCTTGTTGTGCTACACTGAAAGCTTCGGCCTATCATATTCAGCCTAGTCTTGCGCCTAGATAGCGTAAACCCGCCTTGGCCACCGTCAGCGGGAGTGGTATGGTGGTCTTTCCGTGCATCGGTGCGGTGCTAGGTTTCGTGACAGCGGCGTGAGGCTTTGTGATAGGTGAGTAGGTGAGAGGTAAGGTTACCATGTTGACAAATGGTGAGGCTAAAGCTAGGCTCGTATGAAACCAAACAAACTAAGTCTTACGTTTCTGCTGGACCAATAAAAAATCACAGGCTACCAAACAACGTACCAAATCTGACTCATAGCCCGTGACGTCCAGGAGGTTTCTTCTTCATAGCGCAATCATGCAAGAAATCAGCCCAAGCTACCAAACGGACCCCAAATGTTCAGGTCATTTTTCTCAAATGCATGTACGAAATTATTAGTTACAATTCTTTCTCGAAATGTGATATGCCCTTATCTATATTTAAATAAAATAGAGGGAATAGTTATATATTCTATTATATGGAGCTGGGGCATGCTAATAGCTGCTATGTAATTAAGATCTGATACTGTAACACACAAAAAAAACATCAAGAAAAACAATGTAGTTACTGATTCGACTATACTAAACTATATGTTGTACATACATGTGTGGACTTTATTAGATATGCATCGTGAGAAGATAAGATTTGTCTCTATTTGTTCCTTTTTTTTAAAGACGGCCTTGCACACATTGTATACCCTTTCTCATATAGTGTGATACGTATGCTAAATGTAATAAATATGATTTTATGCCTGCAAATCCTTTAGATAGTGGAAGAAAAGAAGGTATGCTCTGGAGAACGATAAATTCTGCACCTTTTGACAAGGACAATGATTTGATACACCTGTTATATGCGCCCGTCTCTTACATCACGTGTAATAGCGATCCATCTCTTGCTGGAGTACGGTGTTATTGTTGGCAGAAGGAAGGTTTTCCGTTGAACAGTTGTTGTATAGTATTTTCTCAGATGATTAAGTAGTTCACTTTCAGCATGTTCATCTGCTTTAACTGGGATTTTCCAAAAAATATATTTTATTTCAATTGCACACGCCAATCAACCGTTATATAAGAGAACTTCTGTCTAATTGGTTTACTATTGTTTCGTATTCATAATTAAATAGTTGAGTTTATTTATTTATAAAATTACTATTAGCATATAGTGGAATTTAGTTGTTAATTAATTTACCTATTATTGGTTGACTGATTAAAAAATAATAAACAAAAAAACAAGCTCGTGCGTCGCACGGGTTTACGACTAGTTGTTATAAAACGGAGTTAGCAGTTTTAATGAATGAGTACTTATTTATGTGTTGATAATATATTAAACTCCTCGCTAAACGTAGGATTAGTATGGGAGGGGGATCTCGTGAAGATGGTGCATGCGTGCTACCGATGTTGTCACGATCAACAAATTGGTAGTGAGGAAGCAAGCGAGCAAAGGCAGCGTTGCTAGTCAAGTCCGGCTACTAGTATTTGGGAAGTTGCACCTCTTGTTCCTCCATCATGTCATGAGTTCGGGAACCACTAGCGTAGCACGATCGACGATGTAAGACGTTGAGAGTGATCAGCCGGTGGTGAAAAAGAAGTCCAAGCTAGCGAAATGATACGGCCGGTGCTTTCATCTCGTCTCCAATCTCTGTGCTTAAGGATGAAGAAGTGGGACAAGTGGGATACGTGCGGTATAGGTGGCGTTGATTTTATGTGGGCCGAATATTCAGCCCACGTAACTCTTTCAGCAACCGATGACTCAACGGCCCAGGCCCAAAATAGTGTGGAATAGCCCATCACATGATCAGATGGACCCAAAATAGTGTGGCGTTAATTTACCTATTATTGGTTGATCTCTATTCTCTACCGCTGGATTCATCTATACTCGTACAGAACATCGCCCGCCGTGTTAGATTGATTCATCGCATTCAACCATGTACCGCCGCCGCAAGGGCTCTAGCGTTGAATTCTCTTACATGTCGTCGAGTGTTAGTCACCGTGTTGGCCGGCCATTATCAACCGCCAATCGACCGCGATGCATCGTCCACAGAGTCTCAAGCTGCTAAACATGTCTAGACTAAAGGTATGTCGTAA
The DNA here is from genome assembly GCF_019359855.2 of Lolium perenne. Lineage (NCBI taxonomy): Eukaryota > Viridiplantae > Streptophyta > Magnoliopsida > Poales > Poaceae > Lolium > Lolium perenne. The sequence continues at coordinate 199,174,362 of NC_067245.2, forward strand.
GATGGTGCTATTAGATCTATTCTTATATTGAAATTTCTGCTATAGATTGGTACGAAATATTAGCTAGTCAGAAACTTTTCGGTCTAACTCAAATCGCACAATGTAAAATCTGATATAGATTAGCTAGTAATCCATTTATTTATTTTTATAAATTCTGCTATGCTCATGAAGAGGAAATAGGTACCTACTAGTACTTCAAGTTAGTTCATTTAACCTTCTACCACCGAAAGGTGGACATGAAATGCAACCTGCGAGACGTAATCACTCCGATCTCAATACACTTGATATCCAAACCATCGAATAGATATAATAAACAGGGTAAAAATTCCCACTGTAAGGTAGAACAAAAATGGCATATGATATACTATCATGATATTCTACTCTTTTGTGCTAATTCTCCCCCCCCCCCCATACTTAAATCCTGGCTCCGTCCTTTCTTATTAGTAAATTCATATTTGATTATCTTATTTGTCCCACTTTCACATCATATATCTGTGTCCTTACCACTATAGGGATCGACTTATATGTTGAGGGTTCCAAGCCATCAGCAACGAGCCGTTTTCGTGCAATACACCCCTCGTGTTCCGTCCATATACTTGCTTGCTTGCTTGCGAAGGCACGTAGTTCGTCTGCCGGCATACGTGCGTGTACTGCATGGATATATCTAGCTAGCTGGACCATAGGAATGCAACAATTAACATGGTTGTACACAATGCTACTCCTACGGGTTTGGGTAGTAAATCATTATTTATGAAAGCGATCTTAGTAATATACTACTCTCTCCATCTAAAAATATGTGTCTCAACTTTATCTAGATACGGATTTATCTCTAACTAAAGTGCATCGCCTATTTTTAAGGAGGGAGTACTATACTCCTACATGTTGACGGATGTTTCCGTTTACGTTATCGAAGCTACGAAGAAGACCCATAACTTAACTGTTGTTACACATAACGTACAGAGAAAATATAGATCGATAACAACTGGGAGAAAGAAATCAACACTTCATAGAATTTCTGCACGGTGAAAGGCCCCCACGTCGCTCCTCCCCTGGGCGACACGGGCGGCGAAACGACCGCGCCGCCGGCAACCACCCCTCCCCCTCCACCACCTCCTTCCTTGCCCCGCGGAGCCGGCGGCGGCAAGACCTGTTTTCTCCGGCCGGCGGAGGGGCTCGCTCGCGGTTTGGGGAAGCTGCGACGGCGGGATGAAGCTTCGGGCTTGGCAGCGGGAGGTTGCGGTGCACCAGCCGACGGAGCCGGTGGTCGCAGCGAAGGGAGTCTGCGGTGGCCTAATGCGTGGCTGCTGGCGGCGGCGCGGCGGGCCCGATCTGGGCTTGGCCTGGGCCGGTCGGGCAGTGTGTAATATCCCAGGATTTTAGATGTTTGCGGGGTAGAATTAGAAAAGGTATGTGTGTTGTATCGGAAAACTAGGGGAAATTTCGCGCTTAATTGCATATAACCTAAGAGGGAACAAGTTTCTCTCTCGACACCAGTCAGGATTAGGGTTTCGAGAGTGTGACAAACTTGGACATGATCTCTTTTGAATTAGGGTTTTGAAAAGGGGGAAACATTTGAATTCAACACATATCATTGAATGAATGCATTTGAAACAAGTTTGAATTGAAATTTCAAACTTAAACATTACATAAAATAAAAGACAAGTAATAATTCAACAAATAATATTATATTTGGATAATTCAAACAATAAAAGAATAGATATATATTATAATAAGCTTATTAGAGAAACATTGAGCTTTATTGATCATCACACAAGATACATTGTCTTTACAATATCCAAATATAATAATTATTACATAATCATTTCAGAAATGGATAAAAGAAAAAGGGAAAGGAAAAATTACAATGAATTGAAGAACTAAGCTAAAATAAACCTATCTACTATCTTGATCTTCTTGATTATCCAATAGAAGGAGAACTTCTTGATCATCTTTGATCCCTGCATAAAACATCATAAAAAGGAAACATAATATTGTTGCCAAATGGCAATGCCACTTGAAAGGTCAGCAAAGAAATGAAAATATATAGGATGGATAAGAGCAGAATCAGCCGAGCTGATCCACCAAGTTCCAACATGAAACACACAGGCAGCTCACAAGGTTGTGTGCATGCACACCAGCACACACAAGCCAGGGATAGTCACCAAACTGCACAGGACCTTGTTGTTGATTAGGGAAGCAAAGAAAGGTGATATAAAACCTTTTTACAGCTCAAACCCTAGCCATTCATCGACTGAACCAGCCAGAGCCACCAAGAACACAAGAATAGTAGTGTTCCAGTACTTCTTCCACAAAGAACAAGCATAAATGAACAAGCAGATGGAGAAGTATCCTCCACAGCCAATGAGGAGGAGCAGGGCAAGCACAAGCCAACAACATAGAAGAAATCCTCTACATCAGCAAAATCTAGGAGTGGAGTGAGGTATACACATCATCATGAACAAACCAGATGGTTTTTTTTATATTATTCACAACCATGCTACACAGAAGCACACAAGGGTGGATAAACCCCGTTTAATCACCATTTGGTCATAAACCAAGTGTAACCTGGTGGAAATGGCAAATACCAGGGGTGAATCAAGCATATGACCATGGTTATGCCAACCAGACCAGGGGTAGCATCTTCCAAATGGAAATAGGAAGGAAACCATCCCAGATACTTACCTAAACCTACCCAGACTACACTAGCCCTTTAAAACCATCAGATAAAAGCAGAAATATATGTATCTGCAAGTATTTTCAACGTCAAAAGCTGCTGGCAATCAAATTTGATCACCCAACAATTATTTATCCATTCACAGCAAACCAACAGAGGTTAACGGATCCAGGTTTTCGAACTTGGGTGTTCAAAAAATAATTTTGGCTAATCTATAAAGGATTGACATAGCAAAACCATAACTTTTTCCCCATAGCTGAAAGAATCATCGAAGTTTTTGCAAAAGTTAGAGAAAAAATACTACATGATCATAAGATATTAAGTTCATATTGAGGTTAACGGACTTGTTTTGCTCAAAGTACAATGTCATTGATACATACACTTAATCTGCATCATAGATATTATTTTGTTTGCCAAAGATTTTGGGTGTACACCTGCACACCCATGACCATAAATGGATCCGTCTATGCTAGGTAGTGTGTGTCGGCGGGTACTACCTTGAGATTGAGCTACTTGTGTATGGATTTCCACGACAAAACCAGAGGAACTATACAAGTTTAGCAAGCTTTGAAAGTAAGAGTTGTCGAGAGTGCTAGACCAGTTGATCCCTAAGAGCATCTCTACCACATCCATTAAACTACTCAAAACCATAAGATAGTAGAATTTTGCATGAAAAAAATGTTCATTTCAGATCAGTTAAATTTATCTGGACAAATTCTTAGCACCCTTTAAAACAAGGGAAACTCTTCTAATCAGTAATCAGTAGTCTGATTCTATCGAAAAGCCGGGCCGCTTGTCCATCGTCCATCCTTGTGGCATCTCGCGGCTGTAAGCATTCCAAAGATCTCCTCCCGGCGCCCTAATTACAAGCCAACTTAATTACAGGCCCACCTAATTACATGCCCATCTCCCCAAATATCTCTCCCGTTACATCTCCGTTAATAATTCGTCTTCTCCTCTTACGAACCGTCCCTGCTTCGGAGCTGCCGCTCGCCTGCATCCGCTCCGCTCGCCTCTGATCCGCTCACCGCCGACGGCCGCCCAATTCTCATCCCCATCCACCGCCATTATTTTCCCCATCATGTATTCCAGATGTCGTTCGACCACGCTCGGACCCTCACTAGCCAGCAGAGGTGTGGGGGATCAGTAGCTTCTATCCAACAATAACAGGAGTACGGGAGGATCAGCAGCAACGACCGTACAGCCGCCGTCCAGATTTCCAAGTTTTGGAGCACAACCCCGTAGGCATTCACGCTGCAGGTTCCTGCTTCTAGCAGAAGGTATCAAGACGATTGCATTACTTTTTTCTCAGATGCACAATGCACCCAATTGTCTACCTTATGTGGCAATTGCATTTTTTTGTTTCATACCTTGATTGTTTGAATTTCGTCTGATTGTGTATGCTATCAGTTAAAAAAATTGACGCAAAAAAATAGTTTCCGACCGTAACTTTCCACCCTTGTGGCGGCATAAATTGGGGTTTCTCTTGTTCAAAAAGTATATGCTTCCAATACGAATAAATATTGTTGACATTCTGTGAACTTTAAGCTTCCAATATTTACTTGCTTCTCAAATACTATACTTATGCTTCTTAGGCATGCTCATAGTACCGTTTCCATAATATTTACAGTTTGTTTCTTTTACATACAGATTTTTCTACAAATATATGTTGTTCATGCTTCACATATTGTGCTTCTTTTTTTCTATGCAGCTACCATGAAGCCGGCGGATGAGTGTTTGTTGAAGAGCCGATTTGCTGCTGGTCGGTTGAGGGATGTAGTTTTAGGTATGGCGAAAGAACACAAAGATCACATTCGACTGCGAGGGTGGGGTAATCTTCTGCATGGACGGAGACAAGGGGGGACGAGGGGGGCGCAAGGACGCAAAGATCACATTCGACTGCGAGGGTGGGGTAATCTTCTGCAGGGACGGAGACAAGGGGGGACGAGGGGGGCTGCGCCCTCCCTATGATCATGATTTTTCTTTGAACACAAGCCATAGTAGCTCCTTATTTGTGTGATTTTAGCTAGTTCTGCCCCCCTTATACTTCATTCATGGCTCCGTCCCTGATCTTCTGGAGGTTAGTTCTTTCTCAACTCCCGAGGGACTGCTTGAATGGATTATAGATAGGACAAACCCCGAGCTTGGTGAATTCAGGAATACATGCAGCAATGCTTCTATATTGTTCACAAAAGATATGATTGTAAAAGTTCTTGGCCTACCTCCTGCTAAAAGGCCGGTTGTTCTCACCGGCAAGCACCAAGGATCAGCACATCATGAATTCTTTAAAATAGACTATAACCATGGAAGAAGGGCACCAATACACCATGCGATCGATATGCTTGACAAGAGAAATTTGGATGAAGAAATATACTTTAGGACCTTTTTTGAAGTAGCATTGGGTACTTATTTGTGCCCGGGAAATGGAAATATGTTACCTTTGGAATATCTTGGCAGCCTTGATGATTCTAACCAGGTTAAAGATTATGATTGGGATGCACACATCCTTCAAAATGTAATGTCAGAGGTTGATGCATTCCAAAAGAAGAAAGCAGATAACAAATTACAAAATGAACCAAAAAAAGATATGGGTTGGTAGTTGCTTACATGTGCTCGCGGTATGCTCCTCGTTGTTTTAATCCCCAACTGCCATTTATCTAATGTCATTTTATTATGTGCAAAAACTATCGTTCTAAATTTCTATTTTGTGCAGATTATTTTCACGGACCATCTTGAATTCTCAGAGTCATGCTTGTCTGTGCATCACATTGATTACTCGCTCCCCAGAGCATCACATGTTTCTAACGCTGACTTCAAATTTGTTATGAAGCACGACAAAAGTCGATGAGTCTCAATTCTCATTCGTATGGCGCACGCCCTGTAAGTAATGCATCGTCTATATTTACATGCCCTTCTCACATTTATGTTGTGCGTGAAAATTCTCTATTTTGTAGTTCCGTCCTTTTCACATGACTCCATACGCTATCCAGCATGCTCCATTTGGGCATCAACCCGACCGGCCACCGTTCGTATTGGTACCACAGCCTCCACCACAAAGTAACATTATTCTGTTTGATGTACGTGGCTTTCCTCACTCTTTACTAACATATATTTAGTATTAGCTTCTTCTACTATATATTTGTGTTTCTTAATTTGATCATGCATGCTTCTAAACAGGCCACCACTCGGCAGGGGCAAACAAGTAATATGAATGTGACTAATGTACACCGGTTTACTCAGTCATTTATAATCAGTGATTAATTTTAGCTTCTTCTACTCCACATTTTTGTTTCTTACTTTGGCCTTGCATGCTTCCAAACAGGTCACCCTTCGGCAGCGCCAAACAAATACAAACCATACTACCAATGTTATTTTGCAAGCTTCCAAACATGTCAGTACTCAGCAGGGTCAAACAAATCCAAACCATACTACTGAGGTTCTTGCGACAACAGTATTACCTTTTGTTATCTGGTTCTTAACCAAAATTATACACTATGCTTCGTTACTACATGCTCAAATTCTATGAACGGTACTGAGTGGAGATGTATTACAATTGCATTTTCCCCCTGCATGCATGCTAATTATTACTTTATTATTTATGCTTCATGCACAAATACCAATGCTTCACAAGTGTGTTTTTTATGCTGCTTACATCTCAGCTCGTTACATCTCAGGAGCATCCAGATTTCATGATCCCCATCTTTGAAAAGCATTCGCAGTTATGGGCCAAAGATATGGAAGATATACAAGCAATGTGTACACAAAAACATGGCACCCGCATATCTGAGTTCGCTAGGGATGTCGTCGCAGCTTGGAAGGTCCATCCTGCACCTACTAATTCATTTGCGTTGCCCCCAAGGGCTGCGGATGTTTCAAACATTCACGAAGCTGAAGGTAGTGCTTCAAAGGCAACTCCCGAAACACGCTTCTGGAATGAAGCCGTCCAGATTGCACAGGAGGTGGAAAAGAGCAAAGACAAATCAATCCACCAAAAACAGAAACCCGATACAACAGCAGATGCGACTTCAGCTCAAACCAACCCATATCAAGGTGCAAGCACCACGCCTTACTATGACATTGAGCCACCTTCTTTCAGTCTTTTTCTACCCGGCGAGAGCTGGTCTCAACCACTCCCGCCAACTGATCAAGTTGAACAAGCAAATGTTGTCACCAATGGTGTAGGAACCAGTAGTTCAGGTATCTACCATGCTTACACAACTCGCATTTTAGTTTGATGCATGCTTCTATGATAATTATCAATATTATGCAATCAGGACCCATTGCACAGTCATCCTTGCATCAAAAAGATCAATTACCACCACTTGAACAAGAGCAGGCCGCGTCACCTGTGGAAGACCTAGATGTCTCACCTGGACATGACCCGGCGGCCTCTCATCAACAAGACTATGCTTCAGCTGCACCTACAAGTGTTCCAAACACAACTACCGGATCAACCCTTACAGGTACATTGTCTATTTACACCACTACTCTATTTCTATTTCTAATATTCTTAATCTGACTAGGTTTTCTTTCCAAACAGTACCCATTGCACCCTCATATGGGCAAGATCATATAGCATCACGTGAACACGACCATGCAGCCTCACTTGACCCAGCTATATCTGACAAACAAGCCCCATCTGCTGCACGTACTATTGTCGTAAAAAAATACAGGTGTGTTTTGCATTTTGTACCATTCTTTGTCCTTCTCACCTTGCTTTAGATCTAACTATTGCATTACAAACAAATATTTGGTGTCCACATAGAACCTGTACACACTAAAGATACTAGAAACTGAAAGGATCGTATGCCGCACCTAGAGGGGGTGAATAGGTGCTAACCAATTTTTAGTTCTTTTTCAATTTAGGCTTGACACAAAGGTAACTTCTCTAAATATGCAACTAAGTGAATTTACCTATATGACAAGGCTAACAACTAAGCAAGATATAGCTACGTAATATATAGGAGATAGAATAGGATAGAGGTAACCGAGAGTGGAGCACGCGGAGACACGGAGATGATTCCCGTAGTTCCCTTCCTTTGCAAGAAGGTACGTCTACGTTTGGAGGAGTGTGGTTGCTACGAAAGCCAAACCAACAGCCACGAAGGCTTCACTCAGATCTCCTGTGAGCAACGCCACGAAGGCCTAGCTCACTTCCACTAAGGGATTTCCCCGAGGCGGAAACCGGGCCTTTACAAGGTTCTTGGGGCACACATCCACAACCAAATTGGAGGCTCCCAAGTCTGTAACAACACAACAATCAACAACAATACATCAACAACAAACAACTAGGGATCCAAAGAGGAACACTAGCAAGAGGGCCCTCAAGCAAAGGAGGGTGAAATGTAAATCGCTTCGGTGAGGATGTAGATCGGTGTCTTCTCCTTCGAATCTCCAAAGATCAAGAGCTTTGGTTGGGTGAGGGAGGAGATCTTGCAAATCTTGTGTTCTTGAGGTGGCTCTAATGGTGGTGAGACTTGGCAGAATTTGTGTAATGATTGAGCAAGGAGGAAGGTAGAAGAAGTGGGGGTATAAATACCCCCTCTCAAAATCCAGCTGTTGGTGACTTTCGAGGGCCGGATAATCCGGCCTGAGTTGGGGCCGGATAATCCGGCCTGAGTTGGGGCCGGTTAATCCCCCCCCCCCCCCCCCCGAAAAATCCGGCCCTGGAGAAAAACCGGCCAAATGTCCGGCCAAAAGTCCGGCCCTATGCCAGGGAAGTACTGAGCCGCGTCGCCTCTGGTCCTTAGCCAAATTTTGGGGGCCGGATATTTTGCAAACATCCGGCCCGGATTATCCGGCCTGGTGATACTTTTTCAGCTTCCTTTTGACTCATTTTTTCACACAAGTCACTCATATACATGTATCTATATAATAGTCACTCATATACATGTATCTATATAATCCCTGCACCACTTCATCAAACATTAGTGTATCACATACATTGACATCAAACACACAAAACATATTGTGAGAGATGTTCTTTCAATCTCCCCCTTTTTGGTGTTTGATGACAATATACGGATTTGCAAGAAAATCACTATAGAGAGCAAGCATGTTGGCAAAACATAGAAGCACTCCCCCTACATGTGTGCATACAAGTAATTTGCATTTGAATATAAATACACAACATATAGGTGTGAGGTGCCTCAACACAAGAGGTATCCAACATGAGCTCAAACAAGAGACATAGACATATATGAAGTTGAGACAAGGTGATAGAAATCATACCCATATGGAGATATATAATACCGGATATATAACATCACACACCATATAATAAACCTTGATCTAAACATATAGAAATCCGAAAACCTTAACAATGTCTCACAACCACACATAACACATTGTTTTGAACAAACAAACCAACAAGCCAAATAGTTCAAATAAACGGCATAAAGGAGGACACAAGCAATAAAGGAATGATAAACGCATATGCTTGTGCCCCAACCATGCAAATCCCCGAGAGAAGACCTAATAGAACACTTCTCCCTCTTTGGCATCGAGACGCCAAAAAGGGGAAAAGCGTGATGCTACTCGCCCCATGGAGATCACTCGGAATCCTCTTCGGACTGGTACTCATCTTTGGTATCAGCGGCAGGAGGAGAGTCTCGAGTGAAGACGGCCCGCTGAATGCACTGCTCAAGATCATTCCAAGGAACCTGAGAAGAGTGCCACCCACTGTAACTGGGTGAACTGGAGGCTAAGGCGGAGGTCCTTGCTTCCCACTGAGCTTGTGAAGAATGACCGCCTGAGTATGCTGAATCTCAGAACGCTGACGGCTGGCCTCAAAGTTTTCCTTGTGAATCTCAATGTTCATGCACAGAATGTTGCGTTGAAACCAACTAAGCTTCTTCACATGCTTCTTCATCACAGGAATATCAACATGGCGAGCAGGGGCAAAGCCACTAGAGCGAGCATCTCCCATAAAGGAGTCAGGAGCAGGTGCAGCATGGGGAACTGGCTTCTTCTTGTAAGCCTTCTTGACAGTGTGGCTCTCCTTCGGGAATCTACCCAAGTCTTCAGTAAGACTAGCAGTGTTGTTGATGAGAAGCTGGATATATGGAGCGTACGGCATGGTGGTCCGAGAGACCATGGCATCATGAATCTCATTGAAGATGAAGTCCCTAATATCAAGGGTGAAGTCTAATTCCTCATCACTATCACGAGCACATTGAAGGCTGAGGTGCATAAGATCCACAAGAGCTCCACGGATTGCATCATTGTTTCCACCACTTGGAGCAATGGTGGCTCGAAAGAAATGGAGCAGCTGGCTGTAGATAGGAAGAAGCCCCTTGGTAGAACCAACAGTTCCAGATGAGTCATAGAGATCATAGAGCACCATCTTGTCAGTCTTTTGGGGGCCATGAAGGCGGTGACTGCCTCCCATGGAAACACCAAGAATAGAAGCAAAGCGGTGCAAGGTAGCCTGACTATGGGTGGAGCCAGTCATCCACTCGATAGTGCGCTCAGTATCTTTCTTGAAGGCAAATGTAGCAAAGAGTTGCTTAATCAAGTCAGAACTATAGTCACACTGTATCTTCATCAGATCCTGCAATCCCATCCTGCCAGTGACCCATATGGCATCCTCAAAGTAATTATTGACAGCCAGAAGATCCACATTGATTGCTTGCATCGGTCTCACTTTCCTCATGGGTTCATATATATCCCTGAAAATGAACTCCTGCTCCATGCGCCAGAAGCGCTTGTCCTCAATCTCATCATCTCTCTCAATGTCTTCATACCAGTTTTTCTGACGGAGAGCTGCATAAGAGACACTATCCATTGCCTTGTAGTTCTCCCTAGATGACTTGCCCTTTTGCCTGAGAGTGGTGGACTTGCGAGGAACATTCTGAGCAAATTCATCACTCGACCGGTTATGCCTTGAGCGCCTCCGAGAACCACTACCTGTGAGGAGCAAAGACGGATAGCAAAGAGAAGATAATGCTCATAAGCCATGCATTGATACAGTAATGTACTCTAGAAACTTACTATGAGTCGATAATAGTTTAGACATGAAAGATTGAAGCAAAACTGCAGCAGGAACATAGTTCCAGGCCGGATAATCCAGGGTCCCCGAGGGGCGGATAATCCGGCCTGGCCGGATAATCCGGCTGGCTCGGGGGCCGGATAATCCGGCCCTGCAAATCTGCAGAAATATCAAGCAAAACTTGTCTAAAAACCAGATCGGCCTCATAGCATGCAAAAGGAGTATACTACACATGATTTGGAACAACTAAACACCATCTCCACCAAGAAAATAGCACATATAAATCACAACACCTAGGGTTAGGGATTGTGAGCCATACCCTCATCCATTGGGGGAGCCGCTTGGAGGAGATGAGAGCTAGGGAGGAGGGGCACCCGATCCACACAAAAACTCCGAGAGGGAGCGGACGGGGCAGCTCCGGCGAGGAGGAGGAGCTCTGGCGGCCTTGAGGGAAGAGAGAGGAGAGAGGCACGTGGGGGTCTGGTTGTGAACCGTTCACCCCTGCGGCCTCCTCCTCAAGACCTTCAAGACCCGCCCAGGCTGGATAATCCGGCCTGGCCGGATTTTCTGGGGCGCCCAAAGGCCGGATTATGCGGTTTTCTGGAAAATTCCAGAACACCGGAAATCCTGCCTATCTTTTGTTGGTTATTTGCATAAGCCCATATGTGGTGCAATGAAGTATCACGTCACATATAAGATGCATATTCACTAATAAGATGGGGCACCCTAGATCATCCGACCGAAATTCCTCAAACTCCAAGTTTTTACCAAAACATGACCTACGAGCAAGATGGAAATGGCTTAGAGATGAGTGTAGGCTTGGGTTTAGAAAGCTCAAACTGTTGATGGTACATGATCACTCAAGTTTGCAAGATACAAGCAAATAAGGCCAAACTAGAGTGATTTCCCATAAGAACAAGGAGATGTCAAATAAAATCATTAAGATCCGAATAACTCCAACTCTTCACAAAGAAGAGTGTGGTGGCCTAGGCCACCATATATGAGTGTTATGGTAAGGCACCGCGAAGATATATCTTGGGCCCAAACCATTACTCATCATTGAAGCTCACATATCAACATATGATATAAGGAGAATGATTTCTTAATGTTGGCATTATGGGGGGAGGGATAGCTCAATAATTTAAACCGCACTCCCCCTAATTCCATGCCCACATCTAAACCAAATAAAGTTTTGAGATAAAGGTGTGTTTGCAAGATGGTCAAGCTATACTCCTTGAATCAATGATATTTAGATCATTCCTCAAATAGCAAAACCTTGCTTCATCAAGAGGCTTCATGAATATATCGGCAAGTTGATCTTTGGTAGGAACATAGATAAGCTCAATATCACCACGGGCAACATGATCCCTAATGAAATGATTCCGAATCTCAATATGCTTCGTTCTTGAATGTTGCACCGGATTATAGGCAATCTTGATGGCACTTTCATTGTCACTTAATAGAGGCACTTTGTCACAAATGACACCGTATTCCTTTAAAGTTTGCCTCATCCATAACAATTGAGTGCATCCACTTACGGCGGAAACATATTCGGCTTCGGCGGTGGAGAGAGATATACAATTTTGCTTCTTAGAAGACCAACACACCAAGGACCTACCAAGGAATTGGCAAGCCCCGGAAGTTGATTTCCTATCATCCTTGTCTCCCGCCCAATCCGCATCGATGTATCCATTGAGAATAAAACTTGAGCCTTTGGGGTACCAAATACCATATCTTGGGGTATCAACTAAATATCGAAAGATTCTTTTGAGAGCCATCATGTGACTCTCCTTAGGAGAAGCTTGGTACCTTGCACACACACCAAAACTCAACACTATGTCCGGTCTAGATGCACAAAGGTAAAGCAAGGATCCAATCATGGAGCGGTATACCTTTTGATCCACCTCTTTACCATTGGGATCAAGTGCAAGATGACATTTAGTAACCATAGGAGTGGCTACACCCTTCATCTCGGTCATCTTGAACCTCTTGAGCATGTCTTGGAGATATTTTGCTTGATTGATGAAGGTTCCTTCTCTCAATTGCTTGACATCTCAAACCTATCGGTCATAAGCTTTGAAAATTCATCATTGAAAGCTTTGTTAGTAGAGCCAAAGAAAAGCTCCCCATTGACCCTCTTAGTAAAAAGAGTGGGATCGATTAGCCCAATATCAAACCCACGGTATATCAACAGTTCTTTAAGGTGCTTATACCAAGCTCTAGGAGCTTGTTTGAGACCATAAAGTGCTTTATCAAGCTTATAGACATGGTTAGGAAAGTTGAGATCCTCAAACCCCGGGGGTTGCTTAACATAAACATCTTCATGCAAAGGACCATTAAGAAATGCACTTTTCACATCCATTTGTTGTAACTTAAAGTTATGATGCGATTCATTAGCAAGAAGGATACGGATGGACTCAAGGCGAGCCACGGGAGCATAAGTTTCTCCAAAGTCAATTCCTTCAACTTGAGAGAAACCTTGAGCCACCAATCTTGCCTTGTTCCTCACAACATTTCCAAACTCATCTTGCTTGTTCTTGAAAATCCATTTAGTGCCTATAACATTGCGGCACCCCTTTGGCTTCTCTACTAAGGTCCACACTTTTTTGCGCTTGAAGTTGTTGAGTTTATCGTGCATAGCTTCCAACCAATCCGAATCTTCAAGGGCTTCAAATACTTTCTTGGGCTCCACTAAGGAGATATATGCATGATGATTGCTAAAGTTAGCCAATTGCCTTCTTGTGGTCACACTTGCCCTTAAATCACCAAGGACCTTGTCATGTGTGTGTTCACAAATTTCAAGGTTCCTTTCTCTTCTTGCTAGATGACGGGCCTCGATCTCCTCCTTGGTTCTTCTTGGCCTTGGAGTTGGAGGTATCACTTGATCAACTTGATCATTTGGGTCCCCGTCTTGACCTTCAACTTGAGCTTCCTCAATTTCTTGAGTTTGCTCAACTTCATGTGCTTGATCTTGGACATTATCCAGTGAGAGGAGAATATTGAATGGATATTCATCGGATCCATCATGAATCCTTGATTGATCTTGTCGATCTTGCACACAAGAGGGAGGGTTTTGTTCTTGTTCTTGGGTTGGTGCATCATTTGCTTCAAGATATGGGGTTTGTTGATGTTGAGAAGATGAGGGATCCACTGTGGTAGACCATAGTCCTTCCCGAGATGCCACACCGTGTCCCTCAATGGGGCGGAAAAATCCCACACCCATTCTTACTATGGCATCTTGAGGTATTTCATCACCTACACACACATCAACTTGCCCCACTTGGGAGCCATCATTTTCTTCGAACTTCACACTACAAGATTCATGATAATCTTGGAAGATATATCAAAGACTCTATAAGTGTGAGATTCGGCACCGTAACCAACAAATATACCCTCCAAAGCTTTAGGAGCAAATTTAGATAAACGAACTCCTTTGATTTTATAGAAACACTTACAACCGAACACCTTGAAGTATGAGATATTAGGCTTGTTGCCGGTGAGTATTTCATATGGAGTCTTGTTCAAGCCCTTGCGGAGATAGAGCCGGTTAGAAGAATGACAAGCGGTGGAGATAGCTTCGGCCCAAAAATTATAGCGGGATTTGTATTCCGCCATCATAGACCTTGCCATATCCAAGAGAGTCCGTTTCTTCCTCTCCGCAACACCATTTTGTTGAGGGGTGTATGCAGTGGAATATTGATGTCTTATCCCCTCATCACTAAGAAAATCATTGAGTGTGTAGTTCTTGAACTCGGAGCCATTGTCACTTCTTATTGCCATAATGAGGAGATTGTGTTGGTGTTCCACCTCGGTAGCAAAGTCAATGAAGATTTGTTGAGTCTCATCTTTCTTCTTGAGAAAGTAGACCCAAGTATATCTTGAATAGTCATCAACAATTACCAAGCAATATTTCTTCGCACCAAGACTTGCATGAGAGGTAGGACCAAAGAGATCCACATGAAGGAGCTCCAAGATCCTCTTGGAAGAGATAATAGTCTTGCTTGGGTGCAGAGAGTCATGCATTTTGCCTTCAACACAAGCCCTACAAACACGATCTTTGGCAAAAGAAACATTATCCATTAGTCCCACAATATGGTTCCCCTTGTGAAGACTTTGCAAAGTTCTCATGTTGACATGGGCCAAGCGGCGATGCCACAACCAACCCACATCCGCCTTTCCGAATAGGCACATCGCACTTGAGGTGGTGGCCCCCGAAAAGTCCACCACATACAAGTTATGTTCGCGATACCCAACGAAAGCGACTTTTAGAGTCTTGCTCCACAAGAGGACCACAATATCATTATAAATAAAGACGGCGAAACCCATCTTGCCAAGGGCGGAAACAGAAAGTAAATTGTAGCCAAGGGTTTTGACAAGCATGACATCCACAAGAGTAATGTTGTGTGCTACCATAACCTTGCCAAAACCCAATACCTCGGATGTAGAATTATCGCCAAAGGAGACGGTGATATTATTTATATTGGGCCTCAACTCCTTGACGAGGTTCTTGCCGCCGGTCATATGACTTGTACATCCACTATCAAGTACCCATTTTGAACCTCCGGCGGCATAGTCCTACATGAGATCAATTCTTGGATTTAGGTACCCATTTCTCAGTGGGTCCTCTTTTATTAGCAACAAGGGTCTTTGGGACCCAAATAGACCAAGCAACATAACCATCATATGGGCCAACATATTTAGCATAAACATCACCATAATAGTCTTTAAATAGAACATAGTGAGGGTTAGCAATTTCCGCATCATCATCATTAATGGTTTTGCCCTTAGGGGCTTCACCATTAGTGATAGGTTTCTTCTTCTCTTGTGCGGGCTTGGCCTTTTGCTTGTTTGCCTTCTTTTCCTTCACATTATAACCAAGGCCCTCCTTCCCATTGTTTGATCTTTGCTTACTCAAAAGATCATCCAAGGAATGTTTACTTTGGGGAGAGGAGGCCTTAGCAAGTTCATCCCTCAATCTAGCATTTTCCTCAATAATATTTGCATGATCACATGAAGGAGTAGAGGTACTAGGTATGTCATATGAAGCAAGCCTAATTTGAAGTTGCTCATTAGACTTGGAGAGGAGAGAGTATTCACTCTTCAAGTCTTTGTGAGCCTTGTCTAGTTCATCTAGATCCTTCACAAGTTTCTCATGATCAACACCAAATTTGTCCTTTTCCTTTTTAAGCACTTTAGTATTAGCTCTAGTAAGATCTCTAGCTTTAGTGAGCTTGTTAATTTTATCTTGAGGCTCTTCAATAGTTTCTAGCTTCTCTTCAAGAGAAGCTATGGTTTCTTGACTTTCCTCAAGAGCATTTTTAAGAGCATGTATTTCAAGAGAGTCTTCTCTCTCTATTTGACTTTTTTTCTCAAGAGTATCATTTAGTTGTGCTAGACAAATCATGAGATTGGAAACATGCTTTCTAGTGTCACCTTGTAAGTAAAGAATGAACTCATCAAACTCTAGAATTTCTTGTTTCACTTTTAGACTATCAAGATCAACCCCTAGATCATTTGATATGTTAGGCATAGAGGGTTTAGGAGATGATACCTCGGAAGATTTAGCCATGAGGCAACTTTCTTCCTCCACATGAACGACTTCATTGGGGGATTCACTTGGTGATGAAGAGTTAGTGGAGAGTGAGGCAAGAGAAACCAATCCATTTGAGGTTGCATCTTCTTCATCATCAACATCATCATCTCCGGAGGTATATTCTTCTTGAATTGATAGCACAATAGATGTGTCCAAGGTGGACCTTGTCATGAAGCAATGGGCATTCTTGATATGAGGATTCTCATTGGGGGATTCAAAGAGAGATGAAGAGGGAATGTTGGTAGTGACAATGGCGGCCACTTCCTTTGAGCTTTCTTCTTCTTCATTGTCAACACCCGGATTTTTAAGTCCGAATGCCTATTATGTCATACATCGCAATCCCAGGAATATTGTTGTTGCGAGGCATAATAGTTAAGTATCACAGTCATCATTCATTACAAACCATAATGTCTTACAACTTGGAATCACATCATCCATATTACACGAATAGTTGATCTATTGATCAACAAACAAACACAAGTTCATAGCGGAAGCGTAAGATACAAGGACTCTCGAGTCCACATGCCAACGCTTGACGTCGGAAGACTCCTAGTTGTCGTAGGCGTCCTGTTGGTCATCTCCTTGTTCATCTTCATACTCTGGCCATTTGAATAGCCAGGGACAAAGCCGTGAGTACTTCAAGTACTCGCAAACTAATACTAGTGTAAGTGCTATATAATTCTAGTAAGGTTTGCTAAGCTCTAGTTTATTTGCCTAAAGCCAATTTTAGTTCACAAGTATTTGAGAAAAGCTTATTCAAGTGCTAACTAACTCAAGTGGGAACATTAGTGTCATTCCCACCATTCAAGTGGTGATTTCAATTCAATTCACCACTTCATAAGTCATTTCACCAACATTTCAAATATTTGACATCGGAAACTGTATGGCCTTTCCAACCGTCCGTAACCGTGGACGCGGCTATTCGAATAGATTGACACTCTGCAGAGGTTGCACACTTGTGCCACAACATTTGATTTCATCCGTCGGGATTATCCCGAATCATCGTAACACAGTACGTGGATCATCAACCATAACCTTTCACTTACAAATCCTAGTATGAGCACCTCTCCCCATGAGCTTGGCCTCCCAGTGAAGACCAACTGTCAACCTGGGAACTGCACAGGGCTTGGCCGTACAATTCACCTCAATTCACATCTTTTCTCAACAACGGAGGCAGCCTAAAGCATAACCCCTATGATATGTGTTTAGAGGGAACCCATACTAAGATGCATAAACTTCCAGTTAAGCCCTACCCATAATCAGGTATTGTGGGGGTACTCAATATTGGAAAGGTATCGCATTCAAACCAATATCATTTTTATCAAAAATCACTATCTTCTCTTGGTCATATTCACCTTCAAAAATCATTCAATGGAATGCTTCATCATTCCAAGGTTTCAAATTTAGTTCAAGTCACATTGTTCCCATCTAGAGTAGTCAAGTTTTATTTCATTAGCACTAGCTCTAAATCATGAGGGGTGCTATCTTGCTTTGCTTGATTGAGACTAACTTCACTACTCTAGTACACCTCTTTACTTTGACCAAAGTTAACTATAAAAGTAACCTCTTGAGAAAACAAGTAAAAACTTGTAATGTATAAACTTGGGGTAGGCTTATGTAAGAGAAGGTAAGATTCATGGTGCCTTGCCCCAAGGGGCTTTGCACTTTGCAAGAATATTAGCTTGCCTTGGTAGTTCTCAAAATTCTCCTCCTCCTCCTCCTGGTAGCAACCTTCTTCTTCCGTGTACTCGCCGGTGCTAGCGTCTAAATTTAAATACGAGTATAATTACTCACTAATTCAATGGGTATTCCATATATCACATATAATCACACAAACTATTCTAAGCACACAATTAATCTAATTTGGGTGCATTGGTTGTGTGGCTTGAGGAGAATTTACTTCTTTTTATTTAATATGCAAATGATAGTTTCCATAGGGTTCTTGAGAAATAATTTCCTCTCATTGAAATCTTCTTAAGATTTAATTTCTCAAACAATCATATATGAACTTATATTGACCTAAGTCAAACATTCATCATTATCATTTGAGAAAATGATTTAAATGAGGTAGACCACCTCATACCATTTAATAATGCTACATATGATTTAAATCTCCAAGTAATTCATATAAGTGAGTTTGGCCGGGGGTCCAAACATCACATGAATTCATTTGAGACAAGGTTTAAATGAAGTATAATACTTCATATGATTTACTTAATAGTTTTGGACAATATCAACTACATAAACTAGCCATATTGTCCATTAATTAAACTAGGGCATGATCATGCAAAGTGACCACACCATTTTCTTGCATAAACAATTAGTGTAAGTCAAATGTGAGCTATTAGAGTTGGAATTAACTTAATATCTATTTTGGTGGATTTTTAATAATTATTTGAATAGGGAAAAATCCCTGCCTTCTTCTTTTTATCAGATTAATTCTACAGCAAATCTTGACATGGGACCAGTGGCATTCTTTAGATCTTTTTACTAGCTTTCCAACCATATAAAATTCATTGAATTTGGTTAAGCCAATTTGAATCTATGGATTTTCAAAGTTGGGGCAGTATTGAAATTATTTGGATTTGTTTAAATGGAAATTGAATTAATAGGGCCGGCGGGAAAATGAAACTGGGCCAATTCGAATTAAAACGGCCCAGTCCAGCCCACCACGGTCCACAGACGCGCGGCGTGCTGACAGCGTGGGGTCCACGCGTCGGTGGCTCATAACTACAGAATCGGTATGTTTTAAACTGGCGCGTTGGATTAGAATCTGATCGGACAGCGCTCGTTCATCGTCGTCGCCGGCGAGAGGAGCTCACTGGCGCGGTGGCACTAGGGGGTCGGAGAGCTCACCGTGGCTCCAGCTAGGGTGGGCAGTATGCTCGAGGAAGATGTCGACGACGGCGAAGCTCCTTGTACCGTCGGCTTGTCCTGTGGTGGCTCCAATCGTCGACGAGCTTCGGCGGCGGTCACGGGCAGTGAGGCTTCGATTGGGCGGCGTCAGTGGGTAATGTCGATGATGGAGTGGCTCTGGTGGTCGAGTGAGAAGAGGGGAAGGCGATGGTGTGCTTAGATCGACGAGGGGAGGTCTCCTTTTATAGGCGAGGAGGTGGCCGTGGTTGCTGCGGCGAACTCGACCATGGCGCGGCTTCTCCGGCGGTCTATCGAGCTAGGCGAGGGCGGCGCACTGCTCAGTGCATCATGGCGGTCCTCTGGGTGGCGACAGCTTGGTCGGGCGGTGCCTAACGCGGTCGCATTGCTTCCGCGTCTGGCGGTGTCCGCGTCGGGGTTTCCTCTTTGTCTCCGGCGGCGGCGGGCACGGGTCGTGGTCGAGGGCATGTCTGACGGCTGCGTACGTGTGCGGCGGTGCTCAACTCGTGGCGAGGGGGTCCAGGGCGTGCTCGAGGTGGCCATGCAGCGCGTGTCCAGGGCACGTCTGCGAGTGTGCACGCGCGACGTCGTCGGCATGGCGTGGCCACCACTGGGCGCGCATTGCACGGCGGCTGTCGAGCTCCTCCTCGACCAGGGCTTGCTCTAGCAGGTCTAGTAGGGTGTGGTGGCGAGCATTGGCAAGGTGGCCAGGTTGGGGAAGGAAGGAGGAGAGTGGAAGGTGGTCGGGTTGGTGACATGGCCGGCATGGCCATGTCCTAGCCTTGCTCCTCCTCTCCCTAGGGTTGCTATGCCTCATTGATGGTAAAAGGGGACTAGGGGACCATTTAGACTAGGTTTGATGTAGATTAGATGAGGTAGATCACTATTTCAAATAGTGTCAAATAGTGCCATAATTGGAAATTGTGAATTTGGCCCAAATTGGATTCAATTAAAATGGTTGCCCAATTTGAAAAGAGTGTGTTTGGTTGAGTTAGAAATGATCAGAGAATATGAGGTGTGGTGGTGGAATTGTTAAATTCAAAGTTTTGCAAAATTTGACAAGTGTGAGATTGTTCCATTTGTTAAAAAGTTGCAACTTTGGATGAGCATAGCTATTGATCTAGAAAGAATTTGGCATGGTGATCTTTACAAGAAGTGTTCACCTTGATGTTGTCTTGGATGAGGTGCAAAGAGTTAGCAAGGTTTAGTTTGAGAATTTTGAATTGCAAGGGCTCAAAGTGGTGATCAGACTATAATTGGCAGATTTGGCCATTATCATATGTGAGCAATTTTTGTATTTGAAATCCATTTGATTTGTGATTCTTTGATTCCAAAAGTTGTAATAAGTGTTTAGTAACATTATTCAACTCATGGTGAAGACCAAATAGGTCTAGGGTAAAAATTTATAAAAATGCCATAGAGCATATATGAGGGTTTTAGGGTTTTTCATTTATTGGATTTCTTTCTCTTTTCGAGTTATTTGGTTGGTGATCTTCTCATGATCACATTAGGGTTTTAGGGTTTAGCTTATACACATAATAACAATCATCATGGCATATCAATCAAATGCACAAGTCCTATGCATGGCACTATATGCAATTTAAAAAGTTTTTGTTGGTTTGAAATTTTGCTCTCTGGAATTCTTCTAACTTTCTTTTATTGAAATTTGGGATGTAACAAACCCTTCCCCCTTACAAAAGATCTCGTCCTGAGATCGAAAAGAAAGTTAGGTACTAAAGAGATCTGGGTACTCCTTCTTCATGAAGTCTTCGCGTTCCCATGTGGCTTCATCCTCGGTATGGTTGCTCCATTGTATCTTCAGAAACTTGATGCTTCGGGTGCGGGTGGTTGCTGGCGCAAAGTTGACGTGGGAGTTAGAGATCTCTGTGGTGTAACTTTTCTTTAGGTCCCCGACAACGGCGCCAGAAAACAGTCTTGATACGCGAACAGCACGCGACCGTTGGGAACCCCAAGAGGAAGGTGTGATGCGTACAGCGGCAAGTTTTCCCTCAGTATGAAACCAAGGTTTAATCGAACCAGTAGGAGCCAAGAAGCACGTTGAAGGTTGATGGCGGCGAGATGTAGTGCGGCGCAACACCAGGGATTCCGGCGCCAACGTGGAACCTGCACAACACAACCAAAGTACTTTGTCCCAACGAAACAGTGAGGTTGTCAATCTCACCGGCTTGCTGTAACAAAGGATTAGATGTATAGTGTGGATGATGATTGTTTGCAGAGAGGAGTAGAACAATTGCAGTAGATTGTATTTCAGATGTAAAGAATGGACCGGGGTCCACAGTTCACTAGAGGTGTCTCTCCCATAAGATAAATAGCATGTTGGGTGAACAAATTACAGTTGGGCAATTGACAAATAGAGAGGGCATGACCATGCACATACATGATATGATGAGTATTGTGAGATTTAATTGGGCATTACGACAAAGTACATAGACCGCTATCCAGCATGCATCTATGCCTAAAAAGTCCACCTTCAGGTTATCATCTGAACCCCTTCCAGTATTAAGTTGCTAACAACAGACAATTGCATTAAGTATGGTGCGTAATGTAATCAATAACTACATCCTCGGACATAGCATCAATGTTTTATCCCTAGTGGCAACAGTACATCCATAACCTTAGAGGTTTCTGTCACTCCCCCAGATTCACGGAGACATGAACCCACTATCGAGCATAAATACCCCCTCTTGGAGTTACTAGCAAAAACTTGGCCAGAGCCTCTACTAATAACGCAGAGCATGCAAGATCATAAACAACACATATATATAAATTGATAATCAACATAACATAGTATTCTCTATCCATCGGATCCCAACAAACACAACATATAGTATTACAGATAGATGATCTTGATCATGTTCGGCAGCTCACAAGATCCGACAATGAAGCACATAAGGAGAAGACAACCATCTAGCTACTGCTATGGACCCATAGTCCAGGGGTGAACTACTCACTCATCACTCCGGAGGCGACCATGGCGGTGTAGAGTCCTCCGGGAGATGAATCCCCTCTCCGGCAGGGTGCCGGAGGCGATCTCCTGAATCCCCCGAGATGGGATTGGCGGCGGCGGCGTCTCTGGAAGGTTTTCCGTATCGTGGCTCTCGGTACTGGGGGTTTCGCGATGAAGGCTATTTGTAGGCGGAAGGGCAGGTCAGGGGGCGTCACGAGGGGCCCAGATGACAGGGTGGCGCGACCAGGGCTTGGGCCGCGCCGCCCTATCTCCTGGCCACCTCGTGGACCCACTTCGTCAGCTCTCCGGTCTTCTGGAAGCTTCGTGTGAAAATAGGCCCCTGGGCGTTGATTTCCTCCAATTCCGAGAATATTTCCTTACTAGGATTTCTGAAACCAAAAACAGCAGAAAACAGCAACTGGCTCTTCGGCATCTCGTTAATAGGTTAGTTCCAGCAACTGCATAAATATGACATAAAGTATGCATAAAACATGTAGATATCATCAATAATGTGGCATGGAACATAAGAAATTATCGATACGTCGGAGACGTATCAGTGGTTCGGTAAGCTTCCTCCAGGATGCGAATCGGCACTTCGCGGTAAGTCAGGTCCTTGTTGATATCCACCGATCGGTGATCGATGTTCTTGAACACTTCGGTCTTCTCAGGGACTTCAAGGCACTTCCGCAGGAGTGAGATATGAAACACGTCGTGCACAGCCGACATTTCTTCAGGCAACTCCAGTTGATAAGATACTTCGCCTCGGCGGCTCAGAACTTTGAAGGGTCCGACATATCGGGGTGCGAGCTTTCCTTTCAGCTGGAATCTCTGCATTCTTTTCAAGGGGGATACCTTGAGATAGACAAAGTCTCCGATCTCGAAGGTCATCTCCAGACGTCTCTTGTCGGCGTAGCTCTTCTATCTTGATTGCGCCGTCTTGAGGTACTCTCGGATCTTGTGTACTTTCTCTTCGGCTTCACGAAGAACATCTGTGTAATATCCCAGGTTTAGAGGCAATAAAATGAGAGAACACCAAAGTGTGCATTGCATTCATGCATAGAAAATCCGGGGAATTTTCGTGCTTCAAATAAAACTTACCACAGTAACTGAAGTTTCACTTGACTTGCTGGAATTGAAGTAGATCATCAAGTCAAGCGCTATAAACTTCACCGTGATTTTTGTTAAAACCTTGTTTTGGGTAGAGATGATTTGATCTATGGATTAGACCAAATGGAATTATATTTACAACAGCACATTCTTTAAGAATCAAACCCTAACTTATTAACACTTAAAAGTTAGCAACTACCTTTGTGTGGAAATTAATTCACTTCTAAACTTATTACCAAATAAGGTAAACCACAGGGTCTAAAGTGCATAAAAGCCACACCTTCTTATTTAAATCATAACTTATTAAGTATATGAAATATCATAAAACTAAATCCATTTACATTACGATTTATAGTTCAAACTATTTGAATCAAACTGACTATGAGTATTTTGAAACACTTATGATCATGCCTTGGTGAAATCAAACACCAACTATCCAAATTTGAGGAATAACCTTCAACCTTGATCTTTTGATCAATATTATAATATAAATCCAATCCAATATGATATAGTGAGTCATCAACAATAATAAAACCATCCACAAGATATTTAGTAACAAATGCCACTTGGCTATCTAAAAATAAATCATATGAGAGGATAATGATCATGCCACATGTGATGAAAATATCTACATGACTTGCTTTCCAAGTTATGCCACCTCATGCTCAAAGGATTGCTATGGATGAGGGCATGACAACCAAGCACCTTACTCATCTAACCAACACAAGAGTCACCACCTATGTGTCATGATGCTAGAGCTTGCCCAAGCCTATAAATAGAGCCACACCCTTCATCCATTTGCTCATCAAGTACCATGATACATGGGAACAAACACATAGAGCCACTCCATGTGAATTATCTAGGATCAAGATGAAGAAGCTAGGAGGTGGAGGCATACCACAAGATGCAGGTTTATCAGATTTCCAGAAGAACAAGCTACATAAGATACCAAGGTAGAATTCCTAGGCAAACCATATATTTAGAGGATCATATCATCATATCTTGAGTAGGACCTTAGGCTATTACAAGACATTTAGTAGTGAGAGAGATTATAGATGCTAACCATAGCCATGTCTATCCTAGAGAATTTTAGAGTAGTATTACATCTTACTTGTTTAAACCAACCTTTAATCTTGTAGATGAGAGCCATGTTCCATTAGTGAAACATAACCAAAGCTTATGCTCATATTCTAATCCTAGTTGTGTATCACATTGGTGATCACTACTTAAACCCTAAACTAGATTTGAATTCCATCCCATGGATTAACTTGGATTATAATTAGAACCCTGCCATACCTCATGCCTATTTATACTTCAATTTAGTGAAGCTTATGCAACACCCTAAACCTTTCAATTAGAATTCACCCTACATAAAATATTATGCCCTAACTTGTGTATCCTAGATCACAAGTATAAACCAAGCCATATATACCTAAGGACTAGATTCCATTTGGTAAGTAGAGTGAAACCAATAACTAATTCCACTTTGATTCCCAATCACCTTGTTTACTTGCCCAAATGGAATATTGTGTCATAATTAAAATCAACACCTTAACAAGTGAATTAACCATAATGAGCTTAGGATCTATTTCAAGTAAGCCAAGCCAGAATTGCTAAGCAAGATTATTAAAGATATAGTTTGTTCAACCATTTTCTTAAACTCTTAAAAATAAATTCCTCACATAAAATGATGAACCCAATTCCATCCTCATTTTCACTACTAATTTAAACTCTAGCCATAATAGAAATTATATGTGAACAATCCATATTGTTAAGTACTAGCTCAACCCAATCATGTGTTCATTATGCACAGGTTATAAATTTTCAAACCACTTAAATAGATCTAGTTTATAAATTAAAAGGGGAATTTAAAATAAGTAACTAACCATTTCTATTTTTACTAAAACCTCACAAGATATCAATTAAATCCTAAACTAAAT
This sequence comes from Lolium perenne, assembly GCF_019359855.2. Lineage (NCBI taxonomy): Eukaryota > Viridiplantae > Streptophyta > Magnoliopsida > Poales > Poaceae > Lolium > Lolium perenne. The sequence goes on from NC_067245.2 coordinate 199,199,508, forward strand.
ATTTGTTTAAACAACAAGATTATACAGTGAGCATTGTTATCAAGTTATATTGACATTCAAATGTTTTAGAACCTGCAAAACAAAACAGAATTCAAATTTGAATTCAAATATCAAAACAGAAAATAAAAACAGTAAATAGAAAGTTTGAAATGAGAAAGGAGGGAAACTTACCTGGACCGTCGCAGCCCAGCACCTCTTCGGCCGAAGCCTAATAGCAGCCCAAGTTCCAGCCCAGCCCACCGAGGAAAACGACCCAACGCCACCGTATCGCTTCGTGGAGGAAGAAAAGAAGCCTCGTCTTCTTCCTCAACGACGACAGCGCAGAGGAGCTCGGCCACGTCTCTCGCCGTGGATAGGGACGACCCTGGACATCGCAGACATCTCAAAACCGCGCCCAAATCCTCTCGCGTCCGAGCCTATCTAAAAGCATCTCGATTCGTGCTCGTTTGCAGTACCAATATCACCGCCACATCTCGGCCGTCGCCGGCAGTGAACTCCCTAATTTGACCTCGCTGAGATCTATAAATAGGCCCAGAGCTTCTCCAGGAAACCCTAATACCTCGCCGCCCACCCATTCCTTCCCAGAACCATTCTATCTCTCGCAATCATCTATTTTCTGTCGCCGGTGTCGAGCAAGAACACGGTGGTCTGAGCCACCTCAGCATCCGCCGCTTGGTCGTGGAGGAGCGCATCGTCAAGGAGAGCATCTGGGAGGAGCCTAGCATCAAGGGGAGGTCTCAGCAGCGCAAATTTGAAGATTCCCTTTTGCAGTACCTCGCCGGTAATGGTGAAATCGAGCTCGTCTCCGTCAGCAATCGCCGTCGCCGACCACACCATCGTATTCACGGTGAGCTTGCGCATCTTTAGAGCCTACTTTCGTTTCCTAGAAGCATATGTGGCTCACGATTGGGAGTTCGCCGGAGAGCACCGCCGCGGGTCATGAATTCCGACGAAGTTCCGTCAACTACTAGCCGATTCCACCACCACCATAAGGTTCCTCGTCTTCTTCTCGTTCTTTTGATAGCAACCGCGCATCTGGGGGTGCCCTGTAGCGGCGGCGCCGTCACCGACTGACCGCCGGCGTCAAGCCGCCGGCAAGTGTGACGTGGCCGTGGGCCCTCGCTACACCTTTGACTCGGTCAGCTGCCAACGAGGCAGATGACCAGTCAACAGCCCCACTCGTCAGTCGCAGTAGCTAGGTGCGAACCGGTATCTTTAGCATTTTCGTTTTATTTCAAATTCCAGAAAATGTCTGAAACTTTGCAAAATCATAGAAATTTCATTTCAACTCAGAAAAATGCAAATAATATATCAAAATGCTCACAAAAATAAACTCTACTCAAATAAAATATAAAACAAAAATGTGTGTCAAAATAAAAATTCACTTATTTTTAACCTTATTAATTATGCCATTTCAATTATTTTAAAACACAATTTGAAATCAATAATTAGTGAAACTTCAAAATTTTAACTATTCAGTAACTAAGTAAAATGTTAAGATTAAATTTATTTATCATATTTGCATTAACTTAATTATTAGTGGTAATCCATAAACCCTAATTTGCAAATTACCATTTACCATTTTCTTTAAATAGTAATAAAGCAAGAAAATATTAAAAGCCAATATCATTTTGGTAGCTCAACAATTATTTACTTAAACATCTTTAGTTAACAAGTTAATTATTTTAAACCCTAATAACAATTATTAAACCCTGATTCTTAATTAAACCAAAATAGGAGTTACCCTAATTATTAAAACTTGTAAAAATTAATAAAATGTTAAACCATTACTAATTTTGATTCAAAGTAATTAGTAACCACAACTCTATTTATCATTTATTATTTTAGGAGTTATACCATAATTCAGAAACCCTAGTTTAATTTAAGTAAGACATTGATCTCATTATTTCATGTGTTCATCCATAGTAGTTGCAAACCTAAAACCCTACGGATTTAACCCATGTGATCATTACACTTTAGTAGTAACTCTAAAACCCTAGTTGCTTATCACATGTGATCATGTGAATTTCACCTTACATAGAGAACCATATTATGTGACCAATGAATGCATGCTTATGATCCATTAGCATAAACCAAGTCACATGAGATAATCATTTCATGTCTCTATTCCCAATTTAAAACCTATATGATTCACTAGTATCACCTAGGTATAAACCCTAGCTTGTTAATATATTAGCACCACTGATTATCATACTTAGTATCATACCATTAGGATCAATCTCAACCATCATAATTTAGTAGAACCATAATTATGAACCCTAGTATCAACCTTGTGTAGTAATGCACATCACATGCTCGTATTCCACTAAACCCTACTTAGTAATTGATAAGCCACTTAGCTTAGAAGCAATTAGATACTACTTAGTGAAGCAATTGTGAAACCATAGTAAACCCTAATAACTAGTTTATAGAATCATCTTGATAACCATCCTTTGATATGATACCATAATCCACCTTAGTAATAAACCTGCTAATACTTGCTACATATATACTAATTCTATTTAAGAACCAACTAGTTCCTATTAATGAAACTAAATGAACCCAATAGTAAAACCTAAAGTTGCATAGTTCCTATGTATAGTAGTTCATATCCTTATTTAACCTGTTCTTCAAAAGTTATTCTTTTGAAGTACAAATGTTAATCAAACCATAGAAGCCATAGTTCTTATTTGAAATACTCATTATTTCTTAATTAACATGTTCTTCAAAAGTTATTCTTTTGAAGTATAGTATAAGTAATCATCAACCATGATCTGTAGAACTTAAAATTGACAACTATTCTTTATATATTATTCCATCACTATTCTGTATGTGTATGATTGTTAGGATGTCTAATATCACTTGGTTATGATGCTAATATAACCAAATCCTAATAAGAACCTTGTTTGAGAACCATTCTAAAAGTGCAACCAACCCTAAAGAAATCTTTATAACTCATACATCTTAATCATCGAGGTTAAGTTACGCTCGGGACGATTGCATCTCATACTATGCATTATAGCATCTTTGATAGTTCTTTAAACATTGTCCTTACCGGACGATGATGGTATTTCAGCATTTGGAGTTATCACGTATCGAAGCTTTTGCCTGCATAATCTTGCAGTCAAGAAAGGCAAGTTCATCGCTTGCTCATGTCATTTGATTATTTGTATCAAACTATATGCAAAGTACTGTACTTATCACTCATGCATTGAAAAGCAAAGTATTATTTTACAATTATGAATATGACTATGTGGTGGGCAATGGAACCATGGTATGTGTTGATATGGTGGAGGTTCCATTGCATGGGTTATATCACCCTAGGATTAATTACCAATGCCGTCCAGTGATTCTAGCGCCGTACAAACCGCGTTGACCATGAGATCTATAATGGCTCTGGGGAAGCCAGTCGTATCTTTTCCCTTCTGCACGCCAACGGATTGGTAGAGCCGGTGGGGTGTTGGAGGCACTGCCGCAATAGGTTGGGATATCCTTTTAAATCCCCATCCATTAGTGATGATAAGCTCTACCATCTATGAGGGATTGTCCGGAGTACACCGTGAGTAAAGCCGTATTATCGGGGGAAGTCTACTGGGGGTGTACGGTTGGACAAAAGGGTGGGTTTGCAGTCGCGGAGAAGGCGGTGTGGGCTTGGATCTTACACCTGGCCTCACACCAAAGGAAGTGTGGACGAGCATGCTACTCGGTTGGCAACAAGGATAAGTTCTCTTATGGGAAAAGTAACGCACCTCTGCAGAGGATACTGAATTGTGACTGTCACTCCCTGTTCCGGGAAGGGAACTGCGAACGCGGCAGGAAAGGAACTCCACGAAGTTCTAGTCAACCTGTGAAGACTGACGGGCATAGTTTTCAGAATAAAATAAACCTTTTGAAGAAATGTTTATGAAAACTTGCATTGGCCTATGACTTTCTGGTCTATGGCTGTAGCTAGTGCATGATACACATATTTCCTAATATGAACTTGCTGAGTACGCTCGTACTCATTCTATCTCGTTTGAACCCCCTTCTTAGAGCAAGGCACCGAAGGAGAAACTACCGTGGAACTCGAAGACAAAGGAGTCAACTGCAACGAGATGAAGAATCCAATCAAAGAAGTCAATGGAGTCAACTTCTGCATCAGCTATAATGGAAACCTAGACTAGTAATAGAAGGGAACCTTTCCCTATTCCTAGCACCTAAGTAGCTAGATTTCTATAGCAAGCCAAGTAGTTCCTAAACTTGAGTTAGCAATAAGATGGACTACGAGTCGTTCTTATGGAGATTTATTTGAAGTTTTACCTCACTGTAAAGTAGGAGGTTGTGTGGATCTTATGTAAACAGCTCGTGTGTTCTTCTATAGACATACCTTGGACTCGCATATGTTTCTGTTGTACCACTCTGAGAGATATAATATGAGTGGAACGGTGTTTCACTTGTGTTATGTCAACGACTTGTGTACTACACCATGCAGTGGTACGCTGGGTCATCACAGCTGGTATCAGAGCAAATGCTTTGACCCTAGGATTAAAACCCTTTAAAGGAGACCTATAGGTTTGGTAGTGTCTATAGGAAGTTGTCTTGGCCAAACCAACAATTCTTTTTGACTTGAGATGGGTATTCACTTGAGAATAATCCTGACACACTTGAGTCAATCTTTCTAATCTATATTTCTTAAGTAAAGTTAGTTAGTTATCTTGCTTCGTTCCAAATAACTAGAACACCTTTGAAGCTTAAGATAATGGGTGGTAGTAGACCACAGTGGGTATACAACACATGGTAGTCCATAGAGAGGATACAACCATAAGGAAGATATCCTATTGGAAGATGTATACCAACACAAGTTATGGCTAAGTAATAGACATTTAAGGTACTAAGTTCTTTTGATAATAAGTAAGGGAGATAATTTATATAAGGTAGTAAATGTCTATGATGAGTCAATCATAGGAGGTAAGGAAGAGTGATAGGAGTTATACAAGTTTACTTTTCATGGTAAAGTTGGTAATCATATATGATTCACTTGAGAATCTTGATGTGAGGGAGGAGAACATCATAAGTGAGTTAACAGAAGTATGATGAGGAGTAGGATTTAAGGGATAGTTCGAAAGCTTAGGCCTTAAAATCCTAATAACTGTACCAAGTATGTTAGAACCATAGTCCATAATTTAAAGAAGGCTTATTTAGAGCATATCACATAGAGAAATCCTAGAGTTATAGGTGGTATATTCTAAACAATCATGTGTTTAAAGTAAACATGTTAGAACTAATTGTATTATAGGAAGTAGTCTTCAATAGCACATATATATGGTATACTATTTTGTTAGTTCTTCCAAAGAAAACTAGGTTAACTCCAACTATCCCAGGCCATTTTGTTTCAAGTTTGTCTCATTGCAAATGTGCAATTAAGATAAATGTTGAGACAAATAGTAGAAATTCATGTATTGTGCTAAGTATCACAACCTAAACCTATCTTATGTGGTGTTATATACTACACATCTGATCCTGATGTTTAGGGATGTCTTACCCAATTACTATATTCAGGCATATAAGGATGTGTATTATAAGCACAAAGCTGGATTTTCTTGGATTTTCTTGAATCTTCATTGATTGACTAGATCCATACATGAAGTTTGACTTTGATATGCAAATGCATGTTGCAATATCAAGCTCTTACTTGATGTTATAGGTCTAGAGGGTAAAGGTATTCGTGTGAGGGAGTGACGAATTATGAAGATTTTTGGAAGACAGGATGAAGGTTCACTAGAAGAAGGAAGTAAAGTTGTGAGAAGCACCCACAACAATCTGAAGGTAGGACCAACTAAAACTCATTTTTATCCTCAATTAAGGAGTACTTCAACATGGAAGTACCATGAAAGTGAGAAAAATAGTGAATATGGAGCAGTAGAAGTAGAGCCATATTCATTCGGGAAGAAGGGATTGCAAGTAGAGTCACTTATAATACTATTTTCATAGTGTCAACAAGTGGTTTTCTTGCAAAACAAACCCTAGAAGGAGGAAAATAGACAAGTGAAGTCGCAGCTGACCGCAGCTGAGATAGGATAACCATGAAGAGAAAGAATGTAAAGTAAGGTATATCTTAACTAAAACTATGTAAGTAGCCACAGCTGGTAAGTAGATATTGACTAGAACCATAAAATAGCCACAGCTGGTATCCAATAAGCCACATCTGGTACTAGGTAGTCTGCAGCTGGTACCAGATAGCCCACAGCCTGAACATTTCTTTACCCTAAAAGAAAGGGGGATTCCGCAGCTAGTATTTCACAGCTGGTATCTCGTGGTTGGTAAATATTTAGTCGGAGGATTCATAATGGATACCCACAACTGTGTGGATACACCACAAAGAATTCTTGATGAGACTTTAGAAAGGTACAAAATATAAACCAGACTTAAACCAACTACCTACCCTTGGAGTTTAATGATTAGAAGAAAGGAAGTTTGAAGATTATTAGTAAACTCCAAGGGGGAGAGGAAGGCTGAAGGAGAAGTATTTAAATATGATTTGGAGTATGATAGACGAAGAAAAAGGTCTGATCTGGGAGGAAGTACAATCTTATTTTCATAAGGTTGTTCGGAAGTATCCATATAAAAGTACTCTCAGGAGGATGTCAGACCAGAAGCCAAGGTTCATATCTCGAGGAAGTAAGGGTTAGACCCTAACTTGAGTGGGTAATTGTAATTACTCGAAACCAAGAGAACTTAAGTAAGTCTTCGATAATGAAGTTGGAGGAAGAAGGTATCGGAGAACAATCAAAGCGTAAGAAGATACTATACGAAGGAGTTTGACCATACCAAAACTAATGATTATTAGAAAGATTCCTTTCATGGAACCTAAAGAAACCAAAAGGAAGATAACTAGCAGAAACTAGAAGCCATGATTGGATGGACTAAATGAGTCTAATCCATTTGTAGGACTAAACAACCAGAACCATGCCTATTGTAAATACCTTACCAAGTACCATTACTTTTGTTATGGTAGTAAGGGAAAACAATACCCTACCTTAAATGAATCTTTTAGAATTAAGGTTTGGACATCGCAGCTGGTACACCATAGTGCCATATTACATCGCAGCTGGATTACCACAGCTGGTAGAACCAAGATTTGAGTACCCAAATCGGAAGATGTCACCACAACCATTAGTAAAGTCCATTAGCACAAGAAGATGTCCTAATCCAAGAATCTTTGGATAGTAAGCCTATAAGCTTAGAGTGTTGGAAGAAATCATAGAATAGAAGAAAGTATCAGTGCCAGATATCAGAAGACTCCAGGAAGGATCTGGACAAGGGATATATTCCACTATATCTAGTGTGATCACCATGGAGTTGAAGGATGGTGATCTGTTCAAGACATTTCAACATTCCGAAACATGAGAGCGTTCGAACTTCGGGACGAAGTTCAGTTTAAGTGGGAGAGGCTGTAATATCCCAGGTTTAGAGGCAATAAAATGAGAGAACACCAAAGTGTGCATTGCATTCATGCATAGAAAATCCGGGGAATTTTCACGCTTCAAATAAAACTTACCACAGTAATTGAAGTTTCACTTGACTTGCTGGAATTGAAGTAGATCATCAAGTCAAGCGCTATAAACTTCACTGTGATTTTTGTTAAAACCTTGTTTTGGGTAGAGATGATTTGATCTATGGATTAGACCAAATGGAATTATATTTACAACAGCACATTCTTTAAGAATCAAACCCTAACTTATTAACACTTAAAAGTTAGCAACTACCTTTGTGTGGAAATTAATTCACTTCTAAACTTATTACCAAATAAGGTAAACCACAGGGTCTAAAGTGCATAAAAGCCACACCTTCTTATTTAAATCATAACTTATTAAGTATATGAAATATCATAAAACTAAATCCATTTACATTACGATTTATAGTTCAAACTATTTGAATCAAACTGACTATGAGTATTTTGAAACACTTATGATCATGCCTTGGTGAAATCAAACACCAACTATCCAAATTTGAGGAATAACCTTCAACCTTGATCTTTTGATCAATATTATAATATAAATCCAATCCAATATGATATAGTGAGTCATCAACAATAATAAAACCATCCACAAGATATTTAGTAACAAATGCCACTTGGCTATCTAAAAATAAATCATATGAGAGGATAATGATCATGCCACATGTGATGAAAATATCTACATGACTTGCTTTCCAAGTTATGCCACCTCATGCTCAAAGGATTGCTATGGATGAGGGCATGACAACCAAGCACCTTACTCATCTAACCAACACAAGAGTCACCACCTATGTGTCATGATGCTAGAGCTTGCCCAAGCCTATAAATAGAGCCACACCCTTCATCCATTTCCTCACCAAGTACCATGATACATGGGAACAAACACATAGAGCCACTCCATGTGAATTAGCTAGGATCAAGATGAAGAAGCTAGGAGGTGGAGGCATACCACAAGATGCAGGTTTATCAGATTTCCAGAAGAACAAGCTACATAAGATACCAAGGTAGAATTCCTAGGCAAACCATATATTTAGAGGATCATATCATCATATCTTGAGTAGGACCTTAGGCTATTACAAGACATTTAGTAGTGAGAGAGATTATAGATGCTAGCCATAGCCATGTCTATCCTAGAGAATTTTAGAGTAGTATTACATCTTACTTGTTTAAACCAACCTTTAATCTTGTAGATGAGAGCCATGTTCCATTAGTGAAACATAACCAAAGCTTATGCTCATATTCTAATCCTAGTTGTGTATCACATTGGTGATCACTACTTAAACCCTAAACTAGATTTGAATTCCAACCCATGGATTAACTTGGATTATAATTAGAACCCTGCCATACCTCATGCCTATTTATACTTCAATTTAGTGAAGCTTATGCAACACCCTAAACCTTTCAATTAGAATTCACCCTACATAAAATATTATGCCCTAACTTGTGTATCCTAGATCACAAGTATAAACTAAGCCATATATACCTAAGGACTAGATTCCATTTGGTAAGTAGAGTGAAACCAATAACTAATTCCACTTTGATTCCCAATCACCTTGTTTACTTGCCCAAATGGAATATTGTGTCATAATTAAAATCAACACCTTAACAAGTGAATTAACCATAATGAGCTTAGGATCTATTTCAAGTAAGCCAAGCCAGAATTGCTAAGCAAGATTATTAAAGATATAGTTTGTTCAACCATTTTCTTAAACTCTTAAAAATAAATTCCTCACATAAAATGATGAACCCAATTCCATCCTCATTTTCACTACTAATTTAAACTCTAGCCATAATAGAAATTATATGTGAACAATCCATATTGTTAAGTACTAGCTCAACCCAATCATGTGTTCATTATGCACAGGTTATAAATTTTCAAACCACTTAAATAGATCTAGTTTCTAAATTAAAAGGGGAATTTAAAATAAGTAACTAACCATTTCTATTTTTACTAAAACCTCACAAGATATCAATTAAATCCTAAACTAAATATTTGTTTAAACAACAAGATTATACAGTGAGCATTGTTATCAAGTTATATTGACATTCAAATGTTTTAGAACCTGCAAAACAAAACAGAATTCAAATTTGAATTCAAATATCAAAACAAAAAATAAAAACAGTAAATAGAAAGTTTGAAATGAGAAAGGAGGGAAACTTACCTGGACCGTCGCAGCCCAGCACCTCTTCGGCCGAAGCCTAATAGCAGCCCAAGTTCCAGCCCAGCCCACCGAGGAAAACGACCCAACGCCACCGTATCGCTTCGTGGAGGAAGAAAAGAAGCCTCGTCTTCTTCCTCAACGACGACAGCGCAGAGGAGCTCGGCCACGTCTCTCGCCGTGGATAGGGACGACCCTGGACATCGCAGACATCTCAAAACCGCGCCCAAATCCTCTCGCGTCCGAGCCTATCTAAAAGCATCTCGATTCGTGCTCGTTTGCAGTACCAATATCACCGCCACATCTCGGCCGTCGTCGGCGGTGAACTCCCTAATTTGACCTCGTTGAGCTCTATAAATAGGCCCAGAGCTTCTCCAGGAAACCCTAATACCTCGCCGCCCACCCATTCCTTCCCAGAACCATTCTATCTCTCGCAATCATCTATTTTCTGTCGCCGATGTCGAGCAAGAACAAGGTGGTCTGAGCCACCTCAGCATCCGCCGCTTGGTCGTGGAGGAGCGCATCGTCAAGGAGAGCATCTGGGAGGAGCCCAGCATCAAGGGGAGGTCTCAGCAGCGCAAATTTGAAGATTCCCTTTTGCAGTACCTCGCCGGTAATGGCGAAATCGAGCTCGTCTCCATCAGCAATCGCCGTCGCTGACCACACCATCGTATTCACGGTGAGCTTGCGCATCTTTAGAGCCTACTTTCGTTTCCTAGAAGCATCTGTGGCTCACGATTGGGAGTTCGCCGGAGAGCACCGCCGCGGGTCATGAATTCCGACGAAGTTCCGGCGACTACTGGCCGATTCCACCACCACCATAAGGTTCCTCGTCTTCTTCTCGTTCTTTTGATAGCAACCGCGCATCTGGGGGTGCCCTGTAGCGGCGGCGCCGTCACCGACTGACCGCCGGCGTCAAGCCGCCGGCAAGTGTGACGTGGCCGTGGGCCCTAGCTACACCTTTGACTCGGTCAGCTGCCAACGAGGCAGATGACCAGTCAACAGCCCCACTCGTCAGTCGCAGTAGCTAGGTGCGAACCGGTATCTTTAGCATTTTCGTTTTATTTCAAATTCCAGAAAATGTCTGAAACTTTGCAAAATCATAGAAATTTCATTTCAACTCAGAAAAATGCAAATAATATATCAAAATGCTCACAAAAATAAACTCTACTCAAATAAAATATAAAACAAAATGTGTGTCAAAATAAAAATTCACTTATTTTTAACCTTATTAATTATGCCATTTCAATTATTTTAAAACACAATTTGAAATCAATAATTAGTGAAACTTCAAAATTTTAACTATTCAGTAACTAAGTAAAATGTTAAGATTAATTTTATTTATCATATTTGCATTAACTTAATTATTAGTGGTAATTCATAAACCCTAATTTGCAAATTACCATTTACCATTTTCTTTAAATAGTAATAAAGCAAGAAAATATTGAAAGCCAATATCATTTTGGTAGCTCAACAATTATTTACTTAAACATCTTTAGTTAACAAGTTAGTTATTTTAAACCCTAATAACAATTATTAAACCCTGATTCTTAATTAAACCAAAATAGGAGTTACCCTAATTATTAAAACTTGTAAAAATTAATAAAATGTTAAACCATTACTAATTTTGATTCAAAGTAATTAGTAACCACAACTCTATTTATCAATTATTATTTTAGGAGTTATACCAAAATTCAGAAACCCTAGTTTAATTTAAGTAAGACATTGATCTCATTATTTCATGTGTTCATCCATAGTAGTTGCAAACCTAAAACCCTAAGGATTTAACCCATGTGATCATTACACTTTAGTAGTATCTCTAAAACCCTAGTTGCTTATCACATGTGATCATGTGAATTTCACCTTACATAGAGAACCATATTATGTGACCAATGAATGCATGCTTATGATCCATTAGCATAAACCAAGTCACATGAGATAATCATTTCATGTCTCTATTCCCAATTTAAAACCTATATGATTCACTAGTATCACCTAGGTATAAACCCTAGCTTGTTAATATATTAGCACCACTGATTATCATACTTAGTATCATACCATTAGGATCAATCTCAACCATCATAATTTAGTAGAACCATAATTATGAACCCTAGTATCAACCTTGTGTAGTAATGCACATCACATGCTCCTATTCCACTAAACCCTACTTAGTAATTGATAAGCCACTTAGCTTAGAAGCAATTAGATACTACTTAGTGAAGCAATTGTGAAACCATAGTAAACCCTAATAACTAATTTATAGAATCATCTTGATAACCATCCTTTGATATGATACCATAATCCACCTTAGTAATAAACCTGCTAATACTTGCTACATATATACTAATTCTATTTAAGAACCAACTAGTTCCTATTAATGAAACTAAATGAACCCAATAGTAAAACCTAAAGTTGCATAGTTCCTATGTATAGTAGTTCATATCCTTATTTAACCTGTTCTTCAAAAGTTATTCTTTTGAAGTACAAATGTTAATCAAACCATAGAAGCCATAGTTCTTATTTGAAATACTCATTATTTCTTAATTAACATGTTCTTCAAAAGTTATTCTTTTGAAGTATAGTATAAGTAATCATCAACCATGATCTGTAGAACTTAAAATTGACAACCGTTCTTTATATATTATTCCATCACTATTCTGTATGTGTATGATTGTTAGGATGTCTAATATCACTTGGTTATGATGCTAATATAACCAAACCCTAATAAGAACCTTGTTTGAGAACCATTCTAAAAGTGCAACCAACCCTAAAGAAATCTTTATAACTCATACATCTTAATCATCGAGGTTAAGTTACGCTCGGGACGATTGCATCTCATACTATGCATTATAGCATCTTTGATAGTTCTTTAAACATTGTCCTTACCGGACGATGATGGTATTTCAGCATTTGGAGTTATCACGTATCGAAGCTTTTGCCTGCATAATCTTGCAGTCAAGAAAGGCAAGTTCATCGCTTGCTCATGTCATTTGATTATTTGTATCAAACTATATGCAAAGTACTGTACTTATCACTCATGCATTGAAAAGCAAAGTATTATTTTACAATTATGAATATGACTATGTGGTGGGCAATGGAACCATGGTATGTGTTGATATGGTGGAGGTTCCATTGCATGGGTTATATCACCCTAGGATTAATTACCAATGCCGTCCAGTGATTCTAGCGCCGTACAAACCGCGTTGACCATGAGATCTATAATGGCTCTGGGGAAGCCAGTCGTATCTTTTCCCTTCTGCACGCCAACGGATTGGTAGAGCCGGTGGGGTGTTGGAGGCACTGCCGCAATAGGTTGGGATATCCTTTTAAATCCCCATCCATTAGTGATGATAAGCTCTACCATCTATGAGGGATTGTCCGGAGTACACCGTGAGTAAAGCCGTATTATCGGGGGAAGTCTACTGGGGGTGTACGGTTGGACAAAAGGGTGGGTTTGCAGTCGCGGAGAAGGCGGTGTGGGCTTGGATCTTACACCTGGCCTCACACCAAAGGAAGTGTGGACGAGCATGCTACTCGGTTGGCAACAAGGATAAGTTCTCTTATGGGAAAAGTAACGCACCTCTGCGGAGGATACCGACCAGATTGTCACTCCCTGTTCCGGGAAGGGAACTGCGAACGCGGCAGGAAAGGAACTCCACGAAGTTCTAGTCAACCCGTGAAGACTGACGGGCATAGTTTTCATAATAAAATAAACCTTTTGAAGAAATGTTTATGAAAACTTGCATTGGCCTATGACTTTCTGGTCTATGGCTATAGCTAGTGCATGATACACATATTTCCTAATATGAACTTGCTGAGTACGCTCGTACTCATTCTATCTCGTTTGAACCCCCTTCTTAGAGCAAGGCACCGAAGGAGAAACTACCGTGGAACTCGAAGACAAAGGAGTCAACTGCAACGAGATGAAGAATCCAATCAAAGAAGTCAATGGAGTCAACTTCTGCATCAGCTATAATGGAAACCTAGACTAGTAATAGAAGGGAACCTATCCCTATTCCTAGCACCTAAGTAGCTAGATTTCTATAGCAAGCCAAGTAGTTCCTAAACTTGAGTTAGCAATAAGATGGACTACGAGTCGTTCTTCTGGAGATTTATTTGAAGTTTTACCTCACTGTAAAGTAGGAGGTTGTGTGGATCTTATGTAAACAGCTCGTGTGTTCTTCTATAGACATACCTTGGACTCGCATATGTTTCTGTTGTACCACTCTGAGAGATGTAATATGAGTGGAACGGTGTTTCACTTGTGTTATGTCAACGACTTGTGTACTACACCATGCAGTGGTACGCTGGGTCATCACAATCTGGGCCAAAGACTTGGCTTTCTCCGACTTCCGACCAGTTCAGGGGGGTACGGCATTTCCTTCCGTACAAGGCTTCAAAGGTGGCCATCTGTAGGCTAGCTTGGTAGTTGTTGTTGTAAGAGAATTCTGCGTAAGGTAAGCAGTCTTCCCACTTGGATCCATATTCCAGTACACATGCTCTCAGCATGTCCTCCAGTATCTGGTTGACTCTCTCAGTCTGTCCGTCAGTCTGAGGGTGATAGGCGGTGCTGAAATTCAAACGGGTTCCTAGTCCTTCATGCACTTTCTGCCAGAATCTTGAGGTGAATTGTGATCCTCTATCTGACACTATCGACTTCAGGGTTCCGTGCAGGGCGACTATTCTGGAAATGTACAGTTCAGCTAACTTTGGGCCTTGGTATGTGGTCTTGACGGCGATGAAATGGGCGACTTTGGTCAATCTATCGACAACTACCCATATTGAATCATTGCCTTTGCTGGATTTGGGCAGTCCGGTGATAAAGTCCATTCCTACGGAGTCCCATTTCCATTCTGGAATCTGGAGAGGTTGCAACAGTCCGGCGGGTCGTTGATGTTCTGCCTTGACTCTCTGACAGATGTCACACTTGGCGATGTAGCTGCCGATTTCTCTCTTCATTCCATGCCACCAGAATTGCTCCTTCAGGTCTTGGTACATCTTGGTACCTCCGGGGTGGATTGAGTAAAGAGTGTCATGAGCTTCTTGCAGGATGACTTGCTTCAAGTCTGAGTCTGATGGTACGCAGAGGCGTTCTTTGTACCAAAGAACTCCGGCTTCATCTACGGTGAATCCAGGGGCTTTTCCTGCGGCTATCTGTTTCTTGATTCCGTCAATGCTAGCGTTGTCCTTCTGGGCTTCCTTGATCTGGCTAACCAAGGTGGGTTGCAGTTCTATGCTGGCTAGGTATCCTTCACTAACAAGTTCAAGTCTGAACTGTTCAAATTCTTGATGCAAGCTGGGCTGTTCGGTTGCGAGCATGGAGTTCAACTGACACGGCAGTCTACTCAAAGCATCCGCTACCACATTGGCCTTGCCGGGGTGGTAGTGAATCTCCATGTCGTAATCCTTGATCAATTCGATCCATCGGCGTTGTCTCATGTTCAGCTCCTTCTGGGTGAATATGTATTTCAGGCTATTGTGGTCGGAGTAGATCTCGCATCGATTACCCATGAGGTAATGACGCCAAACTTTCAAGGCTAGGACCTGAAAGCTGCAAGCTCGAGGTCATGGGTTGGGTAGTTATGTTCATGTTGCTTTAGCTGTCTTGAAAGGTAGGATACAACTTTGCCTTCTTGCATAAGCACACATCCAAGACCAGTCTTGGAGGCGTCGCAATATACGTCAAAGGGTTTGGCGATGTCTGGCATGATCAGGATTGGGGCTGTTGTCAGTCTACTCTTGAGCTGTTGAAAGCTCTCTTCACATTTATCAGTCCACTCAAACTTCCTGTCCTTTTTCAACAGTTGGGTCATTGGTCGAGCGATGCTCGAAAAGCCTTCTACAAATCTGCGGTAATATCCGGCTAATCCAAGAAAAGCGCGGACCTCGGTTTGGGTGGTTGGGGCTCGCCATTCCATAACAGTTTTGATTTTGGCGGGATCTACGGCAATTCCTCCTGCAGACAAGATGTGTCCCAGGAATCCAACTTCTTCCAACCAAAACTCACACTTGCCGAACTTGGCATACAACTGGTGGTGCCTAAGGGTTTCTAGGATAGTCTCCAAATGCTGTTCATGTTCCTCTTCGGACTTGGAGTACACAAGGATGTCATCGATGAAGACAACGACAAACTTGTCCAAAAAGTTCATGAAGATCTTATTCATGAGATTCATGAAATAAGCGGGGGCATTGGTTAGTCCAAACGACATGACGTTGTACTCATACAACCCATATCTGGTGGTGAAGGCAGTTTTTGGAATGTCGGTGGCTCGGATTTTCAGCTGATGATATCCAGTTCTAAGATCTATCTTGGAGAAAACTCTGGCTCCGGTGAGTTGATCAAACAAGTCTTCTATCTTGGATAAGGGGTATTTGTTTTTGATGGTGACATCGTTAAGCTTACGATAGTCCGTACATCAACGATTTGCACCATCCTTTTTGTCCACAAACAAAACTGGTGATCTCCAGGGGGATGCACTTGGTCTAATCAGACCTTTGGCTAACATATCATCTATTTGTTTCTTCAGCTCCACAAGCTCCGTTGCGTTCATGCTGTAAGCTCTCTGGGCTATAGGTCCAGTCCCGGGGATTAACTCGATAATGAACTCGATATCCCGATCCGGGGGCATACCGGGTAGATCATCCGGAAACACATCAGGGTAGCGACAAACGACCCTGATTTGATCCAGAGTTGGCTTGGATACACTTTGGTTGCAGGTAAATTTTCTGGGTAGTTTTTCAGAGATATGTTCAACTACGATACCGGTGCTGCTAGTTATGGTTATGGCTTTCTTGGCACAGTCTATCAATCCATTGCGCTTGGACATCCAGTCCATTCCTAGTACGACTTCCAAACCTTTGGTTCCCAGAATGATTAGATTGGCATAGAAATCTACATCATGGATTTTGATGGGTACATTTTTGCAAAATTTTCAGGCTTTGGTGGTTGATCCGGGAATTTGAACTATCATAACATGCTTCAAACTGAGGGGTTGAATTTTACTTGTTGATGCAAAGTCTTCAGTGACAAAAGAATGAGATGCTCCGGAATCAAACAACACTCTGGCAGGGATGTGGTTGACAGAAAACATACCCAGTACAACATCTGGTGCTTCCTGGGCTTCTTCGGCGTTCATGTGGTAGAGACGGCCATTGCGGTTATTGGGGTTGTTGGGGGCGAACTTCTTGCCGGTGGAGACACGGCGTTGCTGCTGAGCAGGTGCTGCGGTGTTGCCGGCGAGCTTCGCGAGTCGCTTGGGACACTCGTTGGCGTAGTGCCCCACTACACCACACTCATAACAAGTGATGGTGGCCTTGTCCTTGGTCGCAATGGGGACGGCGTTGCTTCCGGTTCTGGGAGCGGTGTTGGTGTTGTTGTTGTTGTTGTTGGGGGCTCTGGGCGGAGCGCGGTTGTAGTTATTGTTGTTGTTGTAGTTGTTGTTGTTGTAGCCTCCTGGCTTGGAGTTTCCTCCACTCCGGTTCTGATAACCGGGGTGCGAGTTCTGCATCGGGGGTTTGTTGTTGTTTCTTGGAGTGAAACCTCCACTTGAGCTGGGGCGATACTTCTGGGTGTTGCTAGACCCACTTTGATTCATCATGCGGCGCTTGCGGTTCTCATTGGCTTGGTTCAGCTTGCCCTCCATCTGGATGGCGGAGTCAACAAGGGCTTCAAGATCGGCGAAGGGGATGTTGACGAGGACAGTCTACATCTCATCATGCAGTCCGTTCAGGAATCTCTCCTTCCTCTTCTCAACGGTGTCGGTCTCATCAGGGGCGTACCTCGACAGTGTAAGAAACTTGTCGCGGTATTCTACCACCGTCATGCGACCTTGCTTCAGTTCACGGAACTCATCCTCATCTTTTTGATAAGACCCGGGGGTACATGGTACTTGCTGAACTTTAGCTTGAACTCCTCCCAAGTCATGAACTGACCTCCGTTCATGGCACGGGTGCTTGTCCACCAAGCGCGGGCTGGTCCGGCGAGATAGTGGGTTGCAAACAAGACCTTCTCGTTGGCTTCCACTCCGGCTACTTCCAAGTTATTCTCCATAGTCTGGAGCCAGTCGTCAGCGTCGAGGGGTTCCTCCGTCTTGCTAAACACCGGAGGGTTGGTGTTCTGGAAGTTCTTGAGCTTGGATCCGGGGTGGTCATGATTTCCATGTCCTTGGTTGGCAATGTTCTGCAAAGCTGTGAGGTTGGCTTGGCGTTCGGCTCTTTCTGTCTCCCTGTCGGCAAGCAGGGTTTGCAGCAGTTGCATCATTGCGTCGTTGGTGCGATTGGGAGGGTCCATCTGAAGATATAGAAGATCATGAGACGAGAGGGAACATTCTATGGTTTATTTTGGGTAAGTTTGAAAACATTTGTAATCTTTTCATGACAAACATAACATTCATTCATTCATTCAACACATAGTACAAACTAACACACTCATACTCCAATGGTTTTAAGAACCATTCTCATGCTACGATACAAAGGACGAGATACAACTCACACCTACATAAGTGAAACTAGTGCACTACTCCTCATCCTCGACGTCGATCGGGACGTAGTCGTCAGGTCCTGCCTCCAGGAACTCGTAGTCTTCCTCCTCAGTGAACTCGTCCTCCTCAAAGTCGTCGTCGTCGCTCAGGAAGGCTCCTCCTCCTTGAAGGTCGATGCCTCCGTCGTCATCCTCCATCTCTCTAAGCTGATCCTACTGGGCCTTGACAGTGGCCTCAAGTGACGCGATCTTGGCGCGAAGGCGCACAATCGTAGCGTCCTTCTTGGCACGCTGCTGGCGAAGGCTCTTGCGGTCGTTGTTGAGTAGCTTGATCACCTCACCCTGCTCGATGATGTGAGCATGGGTCTGGTTCGCGTAAGCGCGAGTGGCATCGAGGTCCTTCTGAGTCTGGTAGAGCATGAAGTCCAGGTGCTCAGCATGGTGCCTCAACTCCGGGTGCGGCTGCAGCTCCATGGGCACTCCCATGGCATCACGCCTCACGAGATGCGCGAAGCGAGAGGCGAGGATGTGCACCACGTTCTGTCCACAGAGGCGTGCAAGTGCCTCCTGAAGGCCACGCGCGAGTCCATCGAGCCAGTTGCTCTCGCGGAAGGAGAAGAGGATTCTCTCCGAGGTGGGAGGCTCCATCTTGCCCCTCAAGTTGGTAGTGATCACCCACTGCAACTCTCCTCCGGGCGTGTCGTCCAACTGAATCACGTGGAACTCGGGGTGTGGGCGCCCAAGGAAGTCAGAGACGGCGTTGAGGTCGTGCTCGAAGATCAAGCTCCCTCCGTTCCCAAGCTGGTAAAACTTGGTGTTGATGGGTTCATTCGGCTCCATCTGAAAGAGAATTGGATGAGTAAGTTAGAGAGTGCAAAGTGTGGCAAAATTTTAAGTAGATTCAAATAAGATAGAACATGATTCATCAAATTTTGGCAAAGTCTCAAAGACAAGAGTGTAAGTAAATTTTCACAAATATTCTCTTCATTTGATTTTCAAAGTTAAGTTTTTTAGAACGCCCATTCTAACTAAGGTCTTCTAAGGTCAAACAATGGCTCTGATACCAACTTGTCAACACCCAGATTTTTAAGTCCGAATGCCTATTATGTCATACATCGCAATCCCAGGAATATTGTTGTTGCGAGGCATAATAGTTAAGTATCACAGTCATCATTCATTACAAACCATAATGTCTTACAACTTGGAATCACATCATCCATATTACACGAATAGTTGATCTATTGATCAACGAACAAACACAAGTTCATAGCGGAAGCGTAAGATACAAGGACTCTCGAGTCCACAGGCCAACGCTTGACGTCGGAAGACTCCTAGTTGTCGTAGGCGTCCTGCTGGTCATCTCCTTGTTCATCTTCATACTCTGGCCATTTGAATATCTAGGGACAAAGCCGTGAGTACTTCAAGTACTCGCAAACTAATACTAGTGTAAGTGCTAGATAATTCTAGTAAGGTTTGCTAAGCTCTAGTTTATTTGCCTAAAGCCAATTTTAGTTCACAAGTATTTGAGAAAAGCTTATTCAAGTGCTAACTAACTCAAGTGGGAACATTAGTGTCATTCCCACCATTCAAGTGGTGATTTCAATTCAATTCACCACTTCATAAGTCATTTCACCAACATTTCAAATATTTGACATCGGAAACTGTATGGCCTTTCCAACCGTCCATAACCGTGGACACGGCTATTCGAATAGATTGACACTCTGCAGAGGATGCACACTTGTGCCACAACATTTGATTTCATCCGTCGGGATTACCCCGAATCATTGTAACACAGTACGCGGATCATCAACCATAACCTTTCACTTACAAATCCTAGTATGAGCACCTCTCCCCATGAGCTTGGCCTCCCAGTGAAGACCAACTGTCAACCTGGGAACTGCACAGGGCTTGGTCGTACAATTCACCTCAATTCACATCTTTTCTCAACAACGGAGGCAGCCTCAAGCATAACCCCTATGATGTGTGTTTAGAGGGAACCCATACTAAGATGCATAAACTTCCAGTTAAGCCCTACCCATAATCAGGTATTGTGGGGGTACTCAATATTGGAAAGGTATCGCATTCAAACCAATATCATTTTTATCAAAAATCACTATCTTCTCTTGGTCATATTCACCTTCAAAAATCATTCAATGGAATGCTTCATCATTCCAAGGTTTCAAATTCAGTTCAAGTCACATTGTTCCCATCTAGAGTAGTCAAGTTTTATTTCATTAGCACTAGCTCTAAATCATGAGGGGTGCTATCTTGCTTTGCTTGATTGAGACTAACTTCACTACTCTAGTACACCTCTTTACTTTGACCAAAGTTAACTATAAAAGTAACCTCTTGAGAAAACAAGTAAAAACTTGTAATATATAAACTTGTGGTAGGCTTATGTAAGAGAAGGTAAGATTCATGGTGCCTTGCCCCAAGGGGCTTTGCACTTTGCAAGAATATTAGCTTGCCTTGGTAGTTCTCAAAATTCGCCTCCTCCTCCTCCTGGTAGCAACCTTCTTCTTCCGTGTACTCGCCGGTGCTAGCGTCTAAATTTAAATACGAGTATAATTACTCACTAATTCAATGGCTATTCCATATATCACATATAATCACACAAACTATTCTAAGCACACAATTAATCTAATTTGGGTGCATTGGTTGTGTGGCTTGAGGAGAATTTACTTCTTTTTATTTAATATGCAAATGATAGTTTCCATAGGGTTCTTGAGAAATAATTTTCTCTCATTGAAATCTTCTTAAGATTTAATTTCTCAAACAATCATATATGAACTTATATTGACCTAAGTCAAACATTCATCATTATCATTTGAGAAAATGATTTAAATGAGGTAGACCACCTCATACCATTTAATAATGCTACATATGATTTAAATCTCCAAGTAATTCATATAAGTGAGTTTGGCCAGGGGTCCAAACATCACATGAATTCATTTGAGACAAGGTTTAAATGAAGTATAATACTTCATATGATTTACTTAATAGTTTTGGACAATATCAACTACATAAACTAGCAATATTGTCCATTAATTAAACTAGGTCATGATCATGCAAAGTGACCACACCATTTTTTTGCATAAACAATTAGTTTAAGTCAAATGTGAGCTATTAGAGTTGGAATTAACTTAATATCTATTTTGGTGGATTTTTAATAATTATTTGAATAGGGAAAAATCCCTGCCTTCTTCTTTTTATCAGATTAATTCTACAGCAAATCTTGACATGGGACCAGTGGCATTCTTTAGATCTTTTTACTAGCTTTCCAACCATATAAAATTCATTGAATTTGGTTAAGCCAATTTGAATCTATGGATTTTCAAAGTTGGGGCAGTATTGAAATTATTTGGATTTGTTTAAATGGAAATTGAATTAATAGGGCCGGCGGGAAAACGAAACTGGGCCAATTCGAATTAAAACGGCCCAGTCCAGCCCACCACGGTCCACAGACGCGCGGCGTGCTGACAGCGTGGGGTCCACGCGTCAGTGGCTCATAACTACCGAATCGGTATGTTTTAAACTGGCGCGTTGGATTAGAATCTGATCGGACGGCGCTCGTTCATCATCATCGCCGGCGAGAGGAGCTCACTGGCGCGGCGGCACTAGGGGGTCGGAGAGCTCACCGTGGCTCCAGCTAGGGTGGGCAGTGTGCTCGAGGAAGATGTCGACGAC
This sequence comes from Lolium perenne, assembly GCF_019359855.2. Taxonomy (NCBI): domain Eukaryota; kingdom Viridiplantae; phylum Streptophyta; class Magnoliopsida; order Poales; family Poaceae; genus Lolium; species Lolium perenne. The sequence continues at coordinate 199,221,328 of NC_067245.2, forward strand.
GGCGAAGCTCCTGGTACCGTCGGCTTGTCCTGGGGTGGCTCCAATCGACGGCGAGCTTCGGCGGCGGTCACGGGCAGTGAGGCTTCGATTGGGTGGCGTCAGTGGGTAATGTCGATGATGGAGTGGCTCTGGTGGTCGAGTGAGAAGAGGGGAAGGCGATGGTGTGCTTAGATCGACGAGGGGAGGTCTCCTTTTATAGGCGAGGAGGTGGCCGTGGTTGCTGCCGCAAACTCGACCATGGCGCGGCTTCTCCGGCGGTCTATCGAGCTAGGCGAGGGCGGCGCACTGCTCAGTGCATCATGGCGGTCCTCTGGGTGGCGACAGCTTGGTCGGGCGGTGCCTAACGCGGTCGCATTGCTTCCGCGTCTGGCGGTGTCCGCGTCGGGGTTTCCTCTTCGTCTCCGGCGGCGGCGGGCACGGGTCGTGGTCGAGGGCATGTCTGGCGGCTGCGTACGTGTGCGGCGGTGCTCAACTCGTGGCGAGGGGGTCCAGGGCGTGCTCGAGGTGGCCAGGCAGCGCGTGTCCAGGGCGCGTCTGCGAGTGTGCACGCGCGACATCGTCGGCATGGCGTGGCCACCACTGGGCGCGCATTGCATGGCGGCTGTCGAGCTCCTCCTCGACCAGGGCTTGCTCTAGCAGGTCCAGTAGGGTGTGGTGGCGGGCATTGGCAAGGTGGCCAGGTTGGGGAAGGAAGGAGGAGAGGGGGAGGCGGTCGGGTTGGTGACATGGCCGGCATGGCCATGTCCTAGCCTTGCTCCTCCTCTCCCTAGGGTTGCTATGCCTCATTGATGGTTAAAGGGGGCCAGGGGGCCATTTAGACTAGGTTTGATGTAGATTAGATGAGGTAGATCACTATTTCAAATAGTGTCAAATAGTGCCATAACTGGAAATTGTGAATTTGGCCCAAATTGGATTCAATTCAAATGGTTGCCCAATTTGAAAAGAGTGTGTTTGGTTGAGTTAGAAATGATCAGAGAAGATGAGGTGTGGTGGTGGAATTGTTAAATTCAAAGTTTTGCAAAAATTGACAAGTGTGAGATTGTTCCATTTGTTAAAAAGTTGCAACTTTGGATGAGCATAGCTATTGATCTAGAAAGAATTTGGCATGGTGATCTTTACAAGAAGTGTTCACCTTGATGTTGTCTTGGAGGAGGTGCAAAGAGTTAGCAAGGTTTAGTTAGAGAATTTTGAATTGCAAGGGCTCAAAGTGGTGATCAGACTATAATTGGCAGATTTGGCCATTATCATATGTGAGCAATTTTTGTATTTGAAATCCATTTGGTTTGTGATTCTTTGATTCCAAAAGTTGTAATAAGTGTTTAGTAACATTATTCAACTCATGGTGAAGACCAAATAGGTCTAGGGTAAAAATTTATAAAAATGCCATAGAGCATATATGAGGGTTTTAGGGTTTTTCATTTATTGGATTTCTTTCTCTTTTTGAGTTATTTGGTTGGTGATCTTCTCATGATCACATTAGGGTTTTAGGGTTTAGCTTATACACATAATAACAATCATCATGGCATATCAATCAAATGCACAAGTCCTATGCATGGCACTATATGCAATTTAAAAAGTTTTTGTTGGTTTGAAATTTTGCTCTCTGGAATTCTTCTAACTTTCTTTTATTGAAATTTGGGATGTTACATTCATCATCACTAGAACTTTCAACTTCATCGGAAGAATATTCTTCCTTATTCACTAGCACAATCCTTGAGGGCCTCTTGCCCTTCTTGCTCTTGTTGTATAATTTCTTGTTGGGGGCCTTTGAATCTTTGCCCATTTGAATCTTTGCTCTTGTCCTTGGGAATGAGTCTTCCACCATTAGTTTCCCTATGCTCATAGGGGCATTGAGCGATGAAATGGCGCTTGTCACCACAATTGTAGCATGATCTTGATCTTGGACCCAAGTTAGTGGACCCACTTGAATTGTTTCTCTTGATGTTGTCTTCCTTGGCTTGGACGGATCAACCCAAAAGGATTTTGCATGGAAGACCATGTGATCATTGTAGTGGAGTTCCAAGTCTTCCGGATAGGCCATACTCCAAGATGTCCTATATGGTTCTTGAGGGTTCACTTCTTCTACGGAATTGACCGTCAAGGCAAGATTGTTCCCTCTTGACATTCCAATGGCACGATTGCGAGAATCATGAGAGTTTTTCTCGAGCACCTTGAGGGCTTGCATCTCGTGCACGACTTGTTGAGAAGTGAGAGAGGAAAATCATTCTCTCCCAACAAGAGTCTTGACATCAATGGGTTCAAATGGCATCATGCAATCGATGTACTTATCTTTGATCCAAGAGTCATTGATGTGGGTGGCACCTGATACGTCTCAAACGTATCTATAATTTCTTATGTTCCATGCTAGTTTTATGACAATACTCACATGTTTTATATACACTTTACATCATTTATATGCATTTTCCGGCACTAACCTATTAACAAGATGTCGAAGCGCCAGTTCCTGTTTTGTGCTGTTTTTGGTTTCAGAAATCCTACACAGGAAATATTCTCGAAATTGGACGAAACGAAAGCCCAAGGTCTTATTTTTCCACGGAGCTTCTAGAAGACCAAAGGGGATACGAAGTGGGGCCACGAGGCGCTGACACCACAAGGCGGCGCGGCCAAGGGGGGCCTGCGCTGCCCTATGGTGTGGGGCCCTCGGGAGCCCTCCGACTCTGCCCTTCCGCCTACTTATACTCTCCGTCGCGAAAACCCTATTACCGAGAGCCATGATACGAGAAAACTTATTGAGACACCGCCGCCGCCAATCCCATCTCGGGGGATTCAAGAGATCGCCTCCGGCACCCTGCCGGAGAGGGGAATCATCACCTGGAGGACTCTACATCACCATGATCGCCTCCGGACTGATGTGTGAGTAGTTCATCCTTGGACTATGGGTCCATAGCAGTAGCTAGATGGTTGTCTTCTCCTCATTGTGCTATCATGTTAGATCTTGTGAGCTGCCTATCATGACCAAGATCATCTATTTGTAATGCTACATGTTGTGTTTGTTGGGATCCGATGAATATGGAATACTATGTCAAGTTGATTATCAATCTATCATATATGTGTTGTTTATGATCTTTCATGCTCTCCGTTGCTAGTAGAGGCTCTGGCCAAGTTGATACTTGTGACTCCAAGAGGGAGTATTTATGCTCGATAGTGGGTTCATGCCTCCATTGAATCTGGGACAGTGACAGAAAGTTCTAAGGTTGTGGATGTGATGTTGCCACTAGGGATAAAACATCGATGCTTTGTCTAAGGATATTTGTGTTGATTACATTACGCACCATACATAATGCAATTGTTTTTTGTTTGCCACTTAATACTGGAAGGGGTGCGGATGCTAACCCGAAGGTGGACTTTTTAGGCATAGATGCATGCTGGATAGCGGTCTATGTAATTTGTCGTAATGCCCTAAGTAAATCTCATATTAGTTATCATGATATGTATGTGCATTCTTATGCCCTCTCTATTTGTCCATTGCCCAACTGTAATTTGTTCACCCAACATGTTATTTCTTATTGGAGAGACACCACTAGTGAACTATGGACCCCGTTCCATTCTTTTACATCTGAAATACAATCTACTGCAATCATTGTTCTCTACTGTTCTTTGCAAACAAACATCATTCTACACACCATACGTTTAATCCTTTGTTTACAGCAAGCCGGTGAGATTGACAACCTCACAGTTAAGTTGGGGCAAAGTATTTTGATTGTGTTGTGCAGGTTCCACGTTGGCGCCGGAATCCCTGGTGTTGCGCCGCACTACACTCCGTCACCAACAACCTGTGGCCTTCGTCTCCTACTGGTTCAATAACCTTGGTTTCTTACTGAGGGAAAACTTGCTGCTGTACGCATCACACCTTCCTCTTGGGGTTCCCAACGGACGTGTGCTTCACGCGTTATCAAGCTCTTTTTCTGGCACCGTTGCCGAGGAGATCAAGACACGCTGCAAGGGGAGTCTCTCACATCCAATCTCTTTACTTTGTTATTGTCTTGCTTTACTTTATTTTATTTTTTGCTTTGTTTGCTTTCTCTATATCAAAAACACAAAAAAATTATTTACTTGCTTTACTTTATTTACTGTCGTGTTTGCTTTCTCTATATTAAAAACACAAAAAAAAATTAGTTACTTTCATTTACTTTATTTTGTTATCATGACTAGTCGTGTAGCTGTTACTCTGTGACCTGAGGAATTGATCTTTACTTTTAAACAAGGGGGTGAGGAGAGTTTTAAAGAAGCTTGGTCTAGAATTTTTGATTCTTATAGTAAAACTGAACCTAAAATGACTCTAAGTTTGCTTCTTAGTAACTTTTATTTTGGGCTTATTCTTCTCTATAGATATGCCTTAGATGCTGTAGTGGGAGGAGATTTCCTTCACTGTGATGGGGATCAAGCTTTTAATGCCATTAAAAAATTGATTACATCATCTAGCTCCGCTAATAATTTTGATTCATCTCTTGCTAGCATTCATAATAGATTAAACACTCTCGAAACAAATATATCTTGTTTAAAAGAAGGGTACAACTAGATTCGTGAATATTATGATTATGTTGCAGTAAGCTTTGAACCTTCAATGTGGGTGCCTACTATTAAGGTTTCTATTTGTGGTGAAACTTTTTATGCCCGTTGTGATATTATGTCTGAGTTTTGCCTCATGCCTAAAAGTATTTATGAATCTTTGACACTTTGGGAACTTACTGAAGGAGGAGAAGGAATAACTCTCACTGATAACTCTGTTATAATTCCTAAGGGAATAGCTGAAGGTGTGTTCACAACCTTTCTTGGAAGGACGGTATCCACTGATTATCTCGTTGTTGAATGTGTAGGGAGAGGACAAATCACACTTGGAAGATCCCTGCTGAAACTCGTGGGAGCAATCATAGATGTGGGGAAAGGCACTCTAAATTTTACCTCTACACCCGGATGCGGCCATATATTCCCTAAACCAAAGAGTAAGAATAAGAGTAAGAAGGGTAGGCGCAAAGCCCCTGGTAAGAATGTTAATGCTTCATCTCTTGATAATAGTTGATTCACACTTTCTGCGCCTAGCTGAAAGGCGTTAAAGAAAAGCGCTTATGGGAGACAACCCATTATTTTACTACAGCAAATTTTTTTTATATTTGTGTCTTGGAAGTTGTTACTACTGTAGCAACCTCTCCTTATCTTTATTTTATTGCATTGTTGTGCCAAGTAAAGTCTTTGATAGTAAGGTTGATACTAGATTTGGATTTCTGCGCAGAAACAGATTTCTTGCTGTCACGAATTTGAGTAGAATTCTCTGTAGGTAACTCAGAAAAATCAGCGAAAATTCATGAGTGATCCGCAGATATGTACGCAACTTTCATTCAATTTGAGCTTATTCATCTGAGCATGTTAAGTGCCTCTAAAAAATTCGTATTTACGGACTGTTCTGTTTTGACAGATTCTGCCTTTTATTTCACATTGCCTCTTTTGCTATGTTGAATGGATTTCTTTGTTCCATTAACTTTCAGTAGCTTTGGGCAATGTCCAGAAGTGTTAAGAATGATTATGTTACCTCTGAACATGTGAATTTTTGATTATGCACTAACCCTCTAATGAGTTTGTTTTGAGTTTGGTGTAGAGGAAGTTTTCAAGGGTCAAGAGAGGAGGATGATACAATATGATCAAGAAGAGTGAAAAGTCTAAGCTTGGGGATGCCCCCGTGGTTCATCCCAGCATATTTCAAGAAGACTCAAGCATCTAAGCTTGGGGATGCCCAAGGCATCCCCTTCTTCATCGACAACTTATCAGGTCACCTCTAGTGAAACTATATTTTTATTCTGTCACATCTTATGTGCTTTACTTGGAGCGTCTGTATGTTTTTATTTTTGTTTTTGTTTGAATAAAATCGGATCCTAGCATTCTTTGTGTGGGAGAGAGACACGCTCCGCTGTTTCATATGAACACTGGTGTTCTTAGCTTTACTTTTAATGTTCATGGCGAAGGTTGAAATTGATTCGTTAATTGCTATTTGGTTGGAAACAGAAAATGCTTCATGTGGTAATTGGTATATTGTCTTGAATAATTTGATACTTGGCAATTGTTTTGCTCAAATAGATCATGTTTAAGCTCTTGGATCATGTAGATTGCACCTATTAGTGGAGAACTACCATAGAGCTTGTTGAAATTTGGTTTGCATGATTGGTCTCTCTAAAGTCTAGATATTTTCTGGTGAAGTGTTTGAACAACAAGGAAGACAGTGTAGAGTCTTATAATGCTTGCAATATGTTCTTATGTAAGTTTTGCTATACCGGTTCAAACTTGTGTTTGCTTCAAACAACCTTGGTAGCCAAAGCCTTGTACTGAGAGGTAATACTTCTCATGCATCCAAATCCTTGAGCCAAAACCTATGCCATTTGTGTCCACCATACCTACCTACTATGTGGTATTTCTCCGCCATTCCAAAGTAAATTTCTTGAGTGCTACCTTTAAAATTTCATTCCTTGTCTTTGCAATATATAGCTCATGGGAAAATAGCCTTAAAAACTATTGTGGTAAAGAATATGTAGCTTATGTATCTTATTTCTTATAAGTTGCTTGTTGAGCGGTAACCATGTTTCTGGGGACACCATCAACTATTACACCTTTGTTGAATATCATGTGAGTTGCTATGCATGTTCGTCTTGTCTGAAGTAAGGGTGATTTATCATGAGCAAATGGTTTGAGTATGCATATTGTTAGAGAAGAACATTGGACCGCTAACCAAAGCAATGAATCATGGTGGAAGTTTCAGTTTGGACATTAATCCTCATTCTCTTATGAGAATATTATCTGTTGTTGAATGCTTATGCATTAAAGAGGATTCCATTATCTGTTTTCTATGTTGTCCCTGTATGGATGTCCTTAGTTGAGATCTATCAAAAACGAGAAATCAATTGCGATCTATCTCCTTGGACCTTTGTACATGCGGCATAGAGGTACCCTTTGTGACACTTGGTTGAAACATATGCAATGCAATGATAATCCATGGAAATCCAAGCTAATTAGGACAAGGTGCGAGCACTATTGGTATTCTATGCATGAGGCTTGCAACTTATAGGATGTCTTATGCATAACACATATGAATTATTACTACCGTTGACAAAAATTGTTTTTATGTTTTCAAAATAAAAGCTCTAGCACAAAAATAGCAATCCATGCTTCCCTCTGCGAAGGGCCTTTCTTTTACTTTATGTTGAGTCAGTTTACCTACTTCTTTCTATCTTAGAAGCAAACACTTGTGTCAATTGTGTGCATTGATTCCTACATACTTGCTTATTTGCATTCATCATACTACTTTGTGTTGACAATTATCCATGAGATATACATGTTGAAGTTGAAAGCAACTGTTGAAACTTATATCTTCCTTTGTGTTGCTTCAAAACTTTCTACTTAGAATTTATTGCTTTATGAGTTAACTCCTATGCAAGACTTATTGATGCTTGTCTTGAAAGTACTATTCATGAAAAGTCTTTGCTATATGATTCAGTTGTTTAGTCATTATCTTTACCATTGCTTCGAATCACTTCATTCATCTCATATGCTTTACAATAGTATTGATCAAGATTATGATAGTAGCATGTCACTTCAGAAATTATCCTTGTTATCATTTACCTACTCGAGGGCGAGTAGGAACTAAGCTTCGGGATGCTTGATACGTCTCAAACGTATCTATAATTTCTTATGTTCCATGATAGTTTTATGACAATACTCACATGTTTTATATACACTTTACATCATTTATACGCATTTTCCGGCACTAACCTATTAACAAGATGCCGAAGCGCCAGTTCCTGTTTTGTGCTGTTTTTGGTTTCAGAAATCCTACACAGGAAATATTCTCGGAATTGGACGAAACGAAAGCCCAGGGTCTTATTTTTCCACGGAGCTTCCAGAAGACCGAAGGGGATACAAAGTGGGGCCACGAGGCGCCGACACCACAAGGCGGCGCGGCCAAGGGGGGGCGCGCCGCCCTATGGTGTGGGGCCCTCGGGCGCCCTCCGACTCTGCCCTTCCGCCTACTTATACTCTCCGTCGCGAAAACCCTATTACCGAGAGCCACGATACGAGAAAACTTACTGAGACGCCGCCGCCGCCAATCCCATCTCGGGGGATTCAGGAGAACGCCTCCAGCACCGTGCCGGAGAGGGGAATCATCACCCGGAGGACTCTACATCACCATGATCGCCTCCGGACTGATGTGTGAGTAGTTCATCCTTGGACTATGGGTCCATAGCAGTAGCTAGATGGTTGTCTTCTCCTCATTGTGCTATCATGTTAGATCTTGTGAGCTGCCTATCATGATCAAGATCGTCTATTTGTAATGCTACATGTTGTGTTTGTTGGGATCCGATGAATATGGAATACTATGTCAAGTTGATTATCAATCTATCATATATGTGTTGTTTATGATCTTGCATGCTCTTCGTTGCTAGTAGAGGCTCTGGCCAAGTTGATACTTGTGACTCCAAGAGGGAGTATTTATGCTCGATAGTGGGTTCATGCCTCCATTGAATCTGGGACAGTGACAGAAAGTTCTAAAGTTGTGGATGTGATGTTGCCACTAGGGATAAAACATCGATGCTTTGTCTAAGGATATTTGTGTTGATTACATTACGCACCATACTTAATGCAATTGTCTGTTGTTTGCAACTTAATACTGGAAGGGTTGCGGATGCTAACCCGAAGGTGGACTTTTTAGGCATAGATGCATGCTGGATAGCGGTCTATGTAATTTGTCGTAATGCCCTAAGTAAATCTCATATTAGTCATCATGATATGTATGTGCATTGTTATGCCCTCTCTATTTGTCAATTGCCCAACTGTAATTTGTTCACCCAACATGCTATTTCTTATTGGAGAGACACCACTAGTGAACTGTGGACCCCGGTCCATTCTTTTACATCTGAAATACAATCTACTGCAATCATTGTTCTCTACTGTTCTTTGCAAACAAACACCACTCTACACACCATACGTTTAATCCTTTGTTTACAGCAAGCCGGTGAGATTGTCAACCTCACTGTTAAGTTGGGGCAAAGTATTTTGATTGTGTTGTGCAGGTTCCACGTTGGCGCCGGAATCCCTGGTGTTGCGCCGCACTACACTCCGTCACCAACAACCTTCACGTGGCCTTCGTCTCCTACTGGTTCGATAACCTTGGTTTCTTACTGAGGGAAAAACTTGCTGCTGTACGCATCACACCTTCCTCTTGGGGTTCCCAACAGACGTGTGCTTCACGCGTTATCAGCACCCACATTCCGGAATGCATCGGCAACGGTGATAAGTCTTCCATACATGGCTTCATGATCTTCATCTGGTAGCCTCATGAATCCTTCGGCTTGATTCCGAAGGGAATTGTACTTGTTCCTTCTCATGCTATCACTTCCAATGCAACTAGCGGCCAAACCATCCCAAGCTTCCTTAGCGGTGGTGTAGTTCCGAACACGAGACAATTCCTTTGTCCCCACACTAGTTTGAATCATGTGCAAGGCAATGTCATTGAGTTGATTATCAACCGCTTCTCTTCTAGTCAACTTGTCGGGGTTGTAGGGCTTGAAGCCTTCCAAGATGATTCTCCAAAGTTCATTGGAGGCACTGCGAACATGAGAACGAAACTCAAATTGCCATGTATCGAATCTTTAACATTAAACTTAGGTGGGTCACCCCGAGTGTTTATATGAGGATGAGGAACCGGGATATCGGGAGATAGGAAAGACGGAGCCACGTTATTGTAGCTAACATCTCCACTAGTTCCCCTAGGAGAAGTAACGAGGGGTTTTATAGTGTTTAAGTTATCACCATTCAAGGGATTGGTAGAGGAGGGTGATGCCGAAGCATCTCCCTCTCTTAACGCACCCTTGTCCTTGTCCTCTATGGCGGGAGGCATGGGAGGGACCGGAGTCAAAAGCTCGGAAATCATTTTTCTCATGCTTTCCATTTGAGCTTCCATGGAGGACCTCAAGGATGATTCCAACGACTTGAGATCATCCATGGAGACCATCTTAGCGGCCCCATCCGCAGGCTCGTCGTCCAGCCTGAGTTGGGGCCGGATAATCCCCCCCCCCCCCCCCCCCCGAAAAATCTGGCCCTGGAGAAAACCGGCCAAATGTCCGGCCGAAAGTCCGGCCCTATGCCAGGGAAGTACTGAGCCGCGCCGCCTCTGGTCCTTAGCCAAATTTTGGGGGACGGATATTTTGCAAATATTCGGCCCGGATTATCCGGCCTGGTGATACTTTTTCAGCTTCCTTTTGACTCGTTTTTCCACACAAGTCACTCATATACATGTATCTATATAATCCCTGCACCACTTCATCAAACATTAGTGTATCATATACATTGACATCAAACACACAAAACATATTGTGAGAGATGTTTTTTCACAAACAACATCGTGGACACCATCGGGACACAAACTCAAGAAAAGAAGAATAGGAAGAAGATAGCTTTTCTCGGGCTTAATGAAGCAAACACCTCAAAGAAGATCAAGACTACCGATGACCAGAAGGAATCATACTACAAATTCATTCTCAAAAAATGCGTCAAACCTCCCAAAAAAGGAGAAAAAAAGTTGCCATTACTCCAAGAACTCTCCATGTTCCTTCTTTCATATTACTGATTTAGTTGTGCATTCAAAAATAACTCCTCTTTTTCATTCAAAATTAACCATGCTTCTCTTCCTTTACGTTTGTGCATCCATAGGCCACATTTTGTGGATTTTGCTGACTACCATATCTCCTATGAACACTTCCGTGAAGCGCTTCGTCCTCGTGGTCACATTGATACCCACGTCATGGACCTATTCATCCGACACTTCAACAACGAGACATATAATGTGACATCTAGTTTACACACATGCACCAAGTTTGACTTCCCACAATCCTTGACGGTACAAATCTTTACATTAAAGATTAATATTGTGTACATATTGCTGTAATCTTTATACGTGCAACCCACCATGGCCTATTTTATTATTTCATAATGTAGAAAAAACTACTGGTCGATGAGGACCAATTCGACCCTACGAGTTGCCTTCGGGAATTCAACCAACTTTACAAAGAACACAAACTCAAATCAAAGGATCTGGTTCGGACACTTAACATTTTTCCCTTACTCGGCATTTGTATTCCTGGTTGCATAGTTCTCAACAATGCTTCTTTTCCTATCATATTTTGCAGCTATTTTTGCGATTGTTGACACGGAACATTGGATCTTGTGCTACATTAATCTTATTCACAAACAAATCAACATACTTGACTCTATGAAAAGAGTACATAAGACACAAGTTGATGAGAAAGCGGATATTCTGGCAAGTGCTTTCTTACATTTTCTTGGGTTCACCAATACTTCATTTTTCTAATCCTTCTTGCATCACTCAGGTTACTAATTTTAGCAAGGTGGCATATTTAGCAAAATCATTCCCAAATATTAATTTCATGGAATTTGTATGTTCGAATCCTCCAAAATGTTGTCTTCAGAGCACATTGTAAGCCTCATTCTTAACATACCCTTGAATTTCACACTTAAGATATTGCTTCCAAGTTTTCATTTCATTTTTTACGTGCTTCGCTATTAACACAACATATCTTCTATTAAACATTACATTTGCATCTTACGGATTCGATTGCGGTGTCTTCACAATGCTACACATGCAACACTGGGAAGGCAAGATACTAAAACCACATTGCATGGTACGTACTAAGAACCTTGGTTTCTTATGTACAGGTTTATATGCCCCATAATATGTGTCGCGGGATTTAGTTCTCCTACAAACTATTACCTAACTTTTCCTTTTTCGAACATTTCCTGCATGCAGAAGATGCTTGAAAACCGCATCCTCATTGCCCACGGGATCCTACATTCTACGTTGAACAAGGCTGATCCAACCTGGGTTCTCAAGAAGAAATAACGGGATCCATTTGCTTCTAAAAAAACTAGTTTCAGTCTATCTTTGTTTCTTTTGGAATGAACCATTATTTTGTTTATTCCCTTTGTTGTGGGTTGTCATGAATTGGGAATGTAGAATAATAAGGTTCCGAAATGCTATGTGAATCATTACAGGTTATTTGATCTATTATCCAGTTAAACATGCTTGAAATTTGAGATTTCTCTGTTTGGTTGACATTCGTTGATTCAAAATGCACCTTCCTTTATATTATGATGCTACCACACTTCATGATATTTGCTTCCTTCCAAATTTCACATAATTATGAAGCTTTCTAGTTCTTGACAACTACGGCCATGCACCTGAAATTGTGATCTTTTGTTTCCATCACTTACCAGTTCTTGAAAACTACTGCCATGCACCTTCCTTTATATTATGATGCTACCACACTTCATGATCTTTGCTTCATTGGCTATTGTATTGTGTTACAGTCATGTACATTAACTTGTTACTCACGTCTAACTTATGCATGTTTCTTGCTTCCACACGACATCCATGTAGCTAGTGCTCCACTTCTATGCAAGTGCAGACAACTTTGATATGTGCTTCCTAAACCGTCACTCATAAATTATGACCTCAAATCCCCAATCCCCATAACTTCTACTTATATCCACGACCCATACATGCTATATATATGCTTCAAACCACCAAAAGCTTTGCTGCCAAGCTGACTGCTAGTTGCACTCCAGATACACACAAATAGCTTCCAAGCAAAATAACCTACGGTCCCCAAAACTTCATCTTCTTATTCTGTCTATTTTTATAATATAATCCTAACCAAGCATCACAACATATAAGATCTGACCCATTGTTTCCTAGAGGTTGATTGTTGAATTGATCATTGCTAGACGTGGATGCGAATCTGTTTACTCCAAAATCTTTAGTTGTGGTACGTACGGATTTCCAAATGAGCAATAATAATTTTTCGAAACCTTATGTGAAGCATAATAGTATGCTAGATTTGTTATCCAGTAATACATATGTGGAACTTATAATGCACAGTCCCTAATATTATTCAACTAGGTACACTAAACAATTTTTCGGCCACACTACATGGACTTTGCTTCATTCACATTAGTATCGAATTTCACAAAATTATGAAGCTCTATTTTACATTACACGTACATCTACACATCTTAACAAATGATCTATTGCTTCTTATACTAAACATTCATGCATCAGGTAGTGTACTGTTACAGAAATTCACATTAACATGTTACTTCTTACCATTTTTTGCATGTTCCTTGCTTCACTACTGCATCCATGCATATACTGTTATACTTATATGTACACACAAATGACTGCATCAACCATGTTTCTGCTCAACGAAAATACTAAAGCCACAGTGAACACAATCACATAATATTTTAGGAGATCCAATAAAAATAAGAGCTAGTAAAATGTAATAAACGACAAGTCTTATATGTCTCCAAGAATATATAATGCATCATTGTATATGAAATATGCCTAGTCCATCATAGAGTCAGCTCTGTCTCCCATCTTATCATTTCCTCTTGTTCAGCTTGCATCTGTTCTTCGAGCTCCAAGACCGGGCAGTGCCTCCTGGTGTGCGTGGGCTCGCGACATTTAGAGCATGTGTACTTGTTCTTCTTTTTCGTCTGTTCCTTCTCTCCTTTCTTCTTGGCTTGATCTTGCAGATGTTCCACCAATGGCTTCTTCCTTTTCTCTTTATCTTTTGGCCTGCCCTTCTTCGCTGACTATGGTGGATTCATTAAATTGTTTGTCATCTGAACCACCTCATCGGGTACTTCTGGCTCAAGCACACCACCAGTCAATCTACGCTTTTCTACCAACTTGTCCACTTGGTCTGCCCAACCATCAACAAGATTGTACGTCTCAGCCCCGAAGCATGCGCGAGAAGCAATACCTACCCGTTTGCGGCAGAGGGCATTGTACCTCAACGTGTTTCTATCTGGAACTATGCTGCCATTAGAAACCCTGCTACGTTCTTGACGGATCGTTGCATCCTCCGACAAACGATGCATCAGGTAGGCTGCTGTTATTTCTTGCACATTCGTGTGTATGATGACCTTCAGGATGTGATGACACAACACACCATTAATGTGGAGTCGGTTGCACGTGCACTCGTACAAATTGTCTTTTGGCTCAACAATTACAATACGAACTTTCAGAGCTCACGTATCGTTACGACGAAGCTAAAACTGATTCGAAATTCCTTCACACCGGTTTATGATCAATGTTGACATCAACTCCATCATTTCCTTGAATTTTCCAAATATGGCCCTTGTGTAAAATTTTGATGCTTGCTCTTGAATTTTGTATCTGCATACATATGGCAACCATTAATTAAATAATGTTTTACGGAAGCACAATTACTAGAATGTCGCAAGCAAACATACACAACATATGAAGCACCGAATTACTATTATTTCTGCAGTACTAATACAATTTCCCGAGGAATAAGAGCTACAAAGACGAAACAATACAAATGAATATATGAAGCTTAAATTATGATGTAGGGGTAAAAAATCCAGTTTGAATACAACCACCAGTTAAAGATTTACTTTTGTGGCACACAAGTACCTTCTTTGTACTCTATAAAAAATCAAAGAGCATACAAACTTAGATACACATTACCTGCTTCCTGAACATCATACCTTGACCATACCGGTGATGTTGTACCCTCATCAATGTAACCTGCGTTGTCCTCCCTGTCCAACCTGGTTTCCTGAATGTACTCGTACTGCTTCACAAACTGCCAAACCGAGTCTTGAGGGTGCACAAGCTTCTTGAAAAAAAGAGTTCAATCCTTCAAATCGACCAGTCGTACCAGTGAATGGGAAGAAGTTCTTCTTGAAGAAAGCGGGTGCCCATGTATGCCTGCAACCCCACATTCTAATCAGGTGCTCATTCTCTCTCAACTCATGCTTCTACACCATTTGTTGCCATAGCATCTCAAATTCTTCAATTGTGTCGGATCCATATATACTATAAAAGAATTCTTGCTCTAAGTCTTTACGTGTTATGAACAACCTTCCTAGCTTTTCCCTAGCAATCCGAAGCACATGCCATAAGCAACATCGATGCATTATATTAGGAAACACCTTATCTATAGCGACTTGCATTGCAACATCTTGTTATGTCATTATGCACGCGGATATTAATTCATGATGCATAGCTTTCATCCAAGTTTCAAACACCCACTTGAATGTATGACTAGTTTCGTCCGGAAGCAAATCACATCCGAGCATAATTGTTTGCAAGTGCTTGTTGATCCCCACAATTGGTGCAAATGGCATATCATAGCGGTTGGTACAAAATGTGGTATCAAAAAACACACAATCCTTGAACTTTTTATACAGCTCTCGGGTCCTTCCATCAACCCAAAAAATGCCCCTCACAGGCTGATTCTCATCCCTTTTCAGATCGTAATAGAACTGTGGACTCTCAGCTTGAAGTTTCTGAAAATACTCAACAGTTTTGGACATATCCTTCTCCGATACTCCCTTCCTCAACATAGTCCGAATGTTGGCCACATCTTTGTACGTATAGGTCAGATTTCCGACACGACCATGCAAATCTCCCAGTGTTTCCATAATGAGAGAGGTCGGTATATTGCGATTATGCAACGTCTTCAAAAACATGTAGTCTTCATACGGGACTCCTCTCCTATGTGATCGATAGAACCGAGTCCTCCCTTCAGTACTGGTCAATTGATGAGTGTGTTCCTCATGGAATACAATGACTTCCCATTTCCCACTCTGCAGCCCTATTGCCATTCTTGCCTTGCATTAACCTTGTTTCTTTTCCTCTTTGGAGCATCCTTCTTCCCAGAAAAATCTGGTTCTTGGTTACATGCTTCGACTCCACCGTCTATTGCACCAAACAACTCAGGATCATCAATGCCATTGTTCTCCTCTCCATGTACCTTCTCCTTCCTTGCATGAGCACACTCGAATTCCCTCCTTATCAGATGATCACATCATTTCTTATGTGTCTTCTTTGAGCATGCTATTCTAGTACCAAAACCAAGCTGCTTCGCATAGTCATTGCAAAACTCATGTGCTTCCTCAACCGTTTTGAACACCATACCAACATAAGGTGCTAACGGTGCAGAACATGACCCTTCATCCACTGCAGGCATTGATCCTCCTTCAACGTCCTGCATAAATAAGAGTAATTTTTTGTCAGTGCAACAAAATTATGATAACCACTGCTACATATATGCCATTCTAGAAATAAATATGCCACTCATTAAAAAATGTTTCGAAATAGTATATGCTTCTCCCCTACATCTTACCTGGTTCCTCTATACATGTAAGTGCTTCCTAAATCATCATTGTTATGTCAAAAGAAACTCCCCACACCCTCTTCTTCTATGTTTCATATCACCGACAACACTGCTGCTATTGCTACGAACCTGAATACTACGTCCACTCCAGATACAAACAAAAAGCTTCCATATACCAAATAGTCCACAATCTCTAGTCTTTCATTGTTTTCCTAGTATATAGTACATATTTCCATTTGCAAGCATCACAACATATATGATCTAATCCTAATAAAAAACTTCCAGGAAGGAAGCACATGAAGGCTCAAACCAACGCAACCATATGGAACCATCAAGCATCAACAATAAAACAGGAAAATAATGATGACAGCAAAGCAATCTGGGGTTCACCTGATCTGCTCCATTGCTTCCCAAAGAAGGATTGCTGAACTGGTTATTGCTGGTAGTGGATGCGAATCTGTTTCCACCAAAATCTTGCAGTGATGGATGAAGAACTCGGGAAGCATGCCAGCAGATTGGATCTTGTTGTGGAGGAAACTCAATATCGTGTGTAAGGTGCACCATTTTTCACCACTAAGCACTAACTCTAGAACTGAGGAGTCGAGCGGGACGAGCGAGAATGGCGAGAGCTCGGGTTGGCGACGTATAATTACGTCTGATGCGGTATTGCGGGAGATGTTAACTCGCACTTTGCCATCCATCGTTGGAAACTAACGACCTTAACTTTTGGTAGGCCTGTTTTCATATCAGATGGCCATCGTGCTTCTCATCAGATGGCTCCGCACTAGTCCGATCCAAACACTTGTATCTTGGTGGGGGGTTCTGGTGTCCCATAAAAGGCATTGACCGTTTGTGGGAGCAAATTTTTTAGGACACGCCAAGGCCCTTCCACCGAAAACTCGCCGGAATCTAGCCAACTTGTCTAGAATGTCAGCAGCTCGGATCCTCTCCATGACGCTGACACAACTGCAGTGTTTCGCCAACCAACATGTGAGAGATGGAGGAGAAACAAGTCTGATCCTTAAATTTGAACTAAAGCCTTGACACTTATTATGGATTGAAAGAAGTATGATTTATTATCACATGGCTAGAATAATATAAAGAAAGGAGAGAAATTGTTGTTTGTTAAACTAGGAACCTGTATATCCTTCATGATTAAATTTAAGAACTAACTTGGCATATATGTGCCATTAATTGAAATCATGACGGATATTTTTTGTTATGTAGTAACTAGTAACTACTGTTCATGGTCACATAATATAAACTGCTATCTACTCAATATATGATGTGCTTATGATTTTTATCACATGAGTTTTGACTGATGTCTACAGCTATTGATATTTTTTGGATTTGATGAAGGTATGTCTTGTTGGTGTTGAGGGAAACGATACCCTCGTTAAAGGGCCGGGTACATGTTGATATTAGCCTGAAAGAGCCCCAGGTGACGTGGGCATTACCCTTCGGGTAACCGACATTGCCCTATCCCGTATTGATTAATTGAAGGCCCATGAAGACACCTGGAGGCAAGATGGGCCACCTGGGCGGTGCACCGGAGGAATCCTTGACGGGCAAGACAAGGATGCAGCCGAACAAGGAAAGATTAGATTCAAAACTGTTGTAAACCTAGTCGTACTCGGTTAGATCTCTTGAGACCTGGCCTCCTATATAAAGGCCAGGAGAGGGGCTGTCGAGGGACACAATCAATCTTAGCAGCCTTAGCCACCAAAAAGTCTAGAGCTAGGTCATCATAACACTTAGCCTCTCGACGAGATCTCAGCCGAACTATTCGGCACCCCATTGTAACCTATTATCATCATAATCAAGAACAGACAGGCAGGACGTAAGGGTTTTACCTCATCGAGGGCCCCGAACCTGGGTAAATCGCTCTCCCCGCTTGTCTGTGAACCGATGTCTCGTGTCAGCTTGCAGGATTCCGTCAATCCTAAGCCCCAATCGGAGGGCATTGCCGAGGAGCACCCTCGACAATTGGCGCCATCTGTGGGAACCCTGTCGGCACAAGATCAGACATCGGCGGAGCCCGTCATGTCATCAGCAGC
Source organism: Lolium perenne (assembly GCF_019359855.2). NCBI lineage: Eukaryota > Viridiplantae > Streptophyta > Magnoliopsida > Poales > Poaceae > Lolium > Lolium perenne. The sequence continues at coordinate 199,239,614 of NC_067245.2, forward strand.
TTCATCAACACCATCATCGCCCCATCTGGGAAGCCCGATTCGTTTTGGCTCCTATGAATTCACACTGCATAGCGACTCGTCTCGCTCAACCTTCTCCGATCTGCAAGGCAACATGGAGTTGACCTTCGGGAGCGTCCACTACAACGTCAACTCGGAAGGAATCCTTCGGCTGCTGGAATCGCCCATCTCCAGATCGACGAGCCCAAGCGCATCGTCATCACTCAACCTTTCGGCTGGCCTGACAAGCCCGCCGAGTTCGCCCGCACCCTCGACAATTGGCGCCGTTTCGACTCCCCGTTCGGCATCTTCCATGTCGGTTGGATCCAACAATCCCGCGTCTTTGGAGCTAACCTCGTACTACTGCTTGAACTGCGACACCAGGCACGGGCTGGGATCTAGCGACACACCGTTCATCTGCAATGCCCAGTATTCATCGGGAGAGGACAACGTCGACAGCATCGTCCGAGGAGTCACCCGAAGAGCGGCGCCACACCAAGTTTATGTTGCTAACAGGGGAGACGGAGATCGCACCCCCTGTTCCAGCAGGCGAGCTAGTTTTGAGAACAGCGCCAGCAATAACAACAGTGACCACACCATCGCAGAGGAGGAGTGGGCAGCGGCCAAGGCAGTCGTGCTTAACAACACGCCACTCCCGGCAGGAACCACGGTTGGCACTCTCAATGCTTACCGCTCCATATTGGAGAAAAATCGGGAGCGACTATCCAAAGAACAAGCCACCCTTGAGAGACGCTTATCTGCGGCAGACCGATCCAGTGAGCGACGAAGGGGCTCGCAGGGAAGCGCCTCTCGAAGTACTCACGGGGCAGGCAAACATCGATCAAGGATGTCCAGGCTCTCGGAGGACGATGCTAGAGAAATAACATCGAGTCTGACCAAGTCCTTTATGACCACGGACACCGCGGGCATGCCACGGCCGAAAACCGTCACGGGAGCGACCTCCAACCTCGCTGCATACCTCATCAATCAGCGCCCTGAAGGTTCCATGGCTCAAGCCCACCGAGGTGCCCTAGAAAGTCTCGCGATATTGGGAGACAATCTGGTCCCGAGAAAGGAAAAGACCACGTTGCAAGCTAGTGGCTCGAAGCATCATGCGAGAGATGCTCAGGATGACATCACCCAGAGCAGGATCGACAAAGCAAGGCGACGACGCGCCGCCAGGGAGGACTACGACAGCGACTCTTCAGATGAGAGTTAGGAGAATGACGGCGAGCTTAGGGGAGCCGACTGTTTGAGTTACAAAATCCGTGAGGCAATGCCTCCCAGAAAGTTCAAACCCACACCTACTGACGCTGCCAGATACGATGGGCAGCAGGAGCCCAGGTCCTGGATAGATGACTATCTGCAGACTGTGATTCTGCAAAAGGGGAACCAGATAGCAGCAATGCAGTGCTTGCAGCTTTACCTAAAGGATTCAGCGCGAGCCTGGTTAAGAGGTCTGCCGAAGGGTTCCATCAAATCATGGGACGACCTAGTAGAGGCTTTCGTTGCCAACTTCCAAGCAACATACAAAAGGCCCATCGGGATCGAAGAGTTACGGCATTGCCAGCAAAAGCAGAAGGAATCGATGCGCTCATACATCGGGAGATTCACCAAACTCTTGAACGCTGCAGAAGACGTATCTGTCGACAGAGCAATCGACGCCTTCAGCGACGGCATCCGACATGAAAGCTACATAGAGGAACTCGGAAGCAAGAAGCCGAAAACCATAACCAAGTTAATGGAAATCGCCAACAGCTGGGCCGATGGCGAGGACAACGTTCGAAAGCCACGACAGCGCGGTTACAACGAAGACGATGACCAGCCGAAGCACGACTCGGGTGGTCGAAGGGATCGCAACAAGAGAAGGAAGAACCGCAGCTATGATGACAACAACCTGGTAGCCGCAGTGTACTCTGATCGGCAGGACGATCGGTGTGACGATAGGCGGGATGATCGATAGGATGGTAATCGGAACAACTCTGGGAACCGTGGCAACTATAAACCACGATAACAGAGAACTCCCGAACTACCCTACGCTGAGCAGATCAACGCTCCCTGTTACTTGCACTCGTATACCGATTCCAAGGATGGTAAAACAAAGTCCAGCCACTTGCTCAGGGACTGTCGGCAGTTCATTGACATGCACAAACTCATCCAGCAGGTAGGCCAGCAATAGCTACCGCCACCACAACCACCACCTCCACCGCAACATCAGGTCCAGCAAGCTCAGCCTCATCAACCCAACGAGGCATTTCCACCACCACGTGGGCAGATGAGTATGATCCACAGGACAGATGTTTCCAGAAGAGAAATGACGAAGCTCACTCGAGAAATCAACCTGGCAGAAAGCATCATGGCGAACATCCCTGAGTATGTCGAGTGGTCGTCTCAGAACATCACGTTCAGCCGAGCGGATCACCCGATGACTATACCAAAACCAGGACACGCTGCCCTAGTAGTCGAGGCGCAGGTCGGAGGATTCAAGATGAGCAAAGTCTTCATGGATGGTGGAAGTGGACTCAATCTGATATTTCTTGACACAATTAAGAGTATGGGGATCACCATGAGAATGCTAGAAGAATCAGACACCCGCTTCCATGGGATCCTTCCCACTTCACCGGCGTACTCTCTTGGCAAAGTTTACCTGAACGTCGTCTTTGGCAAACCCGACAATTTCAGGAAGGAAAAGATCGAGTTCGAAGTCGTGAACTGGGAGTCGCAGTATCACGCTATACTCGGGAGACCAGCTTATGCCAAGTTCATGGATGTACCACACTACGCATACCTCAAGCTGAAATTGCCTGGGAACAACGGGACAAACATTACAGTCTATGGAAGTTTCTCACGCTCGGACAATTGTGATCGGGACTTTCAGAGGATTGCTGCTAAGTTTGGCCTGAGGCAAGAAATTACTGACCTTCCGTCGAAGACATCATCACGCAGTAATAAGGAAGAAGAACGCATCAGAGGAGCAAAGAAGAAGTCAGCCGACCTCGCCCTCGAAACTTCGGCAGCACAAACTTCGGCAGCCCAAGCTTCGGCAGCAAAAGCTTCGGCAGTTGATGATGCAGAAGACATAGGAGGCAGCAAGACACTGACAATCGCTGCCCAGACCCCTGGCGAAATCGACGACGCTTCAAAAAACACCAACACGGCGACCAAGCCAGAAGATGAGAAGAACTCCTTCAATACTTAAGCAATCTACTAGTGTTTAGTTTTCCTTTCCTTTTCAAGCAGGGCTCTTCCTTTTTTCGCCCTTTAGTCCCGCGTTTTTTATTAATAAGAACTTAAGTTTTGATTCCTTGAAAAGCATTGCAGTTCACCGGAGCACTTAAACCGCATCTTTGTAAACCTTGCCCACGCCCCGTGATGAACGATGGTACGACACAGTACGCGGCAAAGGATCATGCTCCGAAAAAAGCCTCTACGAGTGCTACAGGATGCAAAGTAAACAAGGACATCAACTCTTCCCTCTGCTATAGATGCCTCTACGAGCGCCGTAAATAGCAAGAGTCCGGAAGTACACATGACCGCAACCCACGTTCGATATTTTACTTATGGAAATATCAAAGAACAACGGGTTCACCAGCAGTCATTACACCCGAAATATTCGGGAGTGACTATCGAAGCATACATCGGTTGAAGGTAAAGTTGCGCATACAACGGGATTAGCAAAACCCGCAACACGAGCTGATCACTCAAAAGATTTGCCGACCAACGAATACACATACGACTAAACAAGCAATTAAGATTTGCTCCTTCAAAATTTGCCAACGGCACGGTAAAAATACTTATACATGTATCTACCAAATAACAAACCTCGGTTAAACAATCCTAACACTTGGATGAAGTAGCCAAAACATCTACTTACAAAAAACAATCTTAACTCCTGAAATCACCCTTGCGGAGTGTCTTTTTCTTCAGGTACCTTTGAATCCTTCTCAAGCTTGTCGACAGTCATATTGGCGGGCAGCAATACCTTCGGATACAGCGTCTCCAAATCACCAGTTGCGTTGGCCATAGACAGCAAACTCGCTGAAGGATAGCGTGCAAGGACGAGGGCAAGCGTAAACCTGGCCCCTGCAAAGACCTGAGCTCGCACCAAGTCCCGAATCTTCTTGGTATTCCCAAACTCCGACATCAGAGTTAGTAGCGTGGGGGAACCCTGTTCAAGGGAAACATTGTCCTCCAAACTACCCTCAAGGCTATGTAGCACTTGTCGAAGAAATGGTGGACCTGTTGTACCCGATCCTGAAACTGTGCAACAGCCGAAGCCTTCGACTGCTCCCGCCAGAAATTTTCTTCGGCTGACGACAACTGGGTTAGTGCGTGTACACGCTCGTGAATCCGCTTGTTCTCTTCAGCACGATTCAAAGATATGACTGGCAGAGCAATTAATGGAAGATCAGGAAATACGTTTTTGGCGAAAAAGCAATGAATGCAAGGATCAGGGAACTTACAGTTTAAACTTTCGGTGGCTTTATGAAGTTCAGTAAGGGCATAGCGCTCTATGTCAGCCGCAATCTCGCCCTTCTTCTTGATAATAGCAGCCAAGGCATAGGTGCTGCGTAGATCCTTCTCCAACTACGTGATCCGATCCTTCATACGTTGGATCCGATCATCTTCAGAAAGAGCACCCGAAGAATCTTCGGCAGATGCAGGCACGGGGAACACCTGTAAGAAACAGCGTCAAAAGCATGACAGACCGATTCACACCAACATCGGAAGATACTCCCATCGGGAGAATGCAAGTGACAATATTATAACAAAGAGTGTGCTAGCAACATTGCTAGCACAAAAGTTTATTACAACCAAAGGTTATCCAGCGGAACAGTGTTTCACATCCAATCAAAAGAAAAGTCTTCTACAAAGATCAAAGGGTTGGGTCTGAATCGATAAACTAGGGCCAGCCGATGTCTTCCTTGATGAAACCAACTCGAGGAGCTGGCGTGCACATTTAACGGCTGACGCCTTGAAGGTGCTTAAATCGACAAACCGCCCATCTTCTTCTTTCGGCAGCTCTTTGGACATTTCTTCGATGTCGGCCTTAAAGCCGTGACCCATCATAAGTTGGAAGGCAAGGACGGCACCATAGGTACGTGAAGTACGTTTGAATACCTCGATAACCTCCTTGGTGTCAACCGCGAAGGCGTCGATCAACTGCCCCAGAGTTTTATCTTGACTGATCTTGGGGAAGATCATCGAGTGTATCCGCGCCATGGCACCCTTTCCCTTCTCAAGAAGCTCCCGCGTGAGCTGATGAGAGGCGAAAGTCATCGACAGGCCGTTGGCCGGAGAGTTGTTTGGAATTTTGTCCAAGGCGTCAACAGGGATGTTGGTGGCTTCTGCAAGAGAGTAAAATGAGAAAGGTCATTGATAAAAGGCCGAACCCACAAGTGCAACAATCGACAGAGGTGTACAAAGGAGATTACCAAGTAAAGCCAAGGAAGACTGATGAAGGAGTTCATCCTTTTCAGCCGCCCGGGCTTCGGCAGCCAGCCTGGTCGCCTCCTCCTCCCTCAACTTCTCCCTTAGCTTGCCCAGCTCCTCCTTCAGGGAGTCGACTTCTTGGCGGGCCTCGGCAGCTATCTTGACCGCACCATCCAACTTCGAGGAGGAAGATTTAACCTCCTTCTGCAGCCGAACCTTCTCTGCCTCCAGAGAAGTGAATTGGGAAGCGAAGGCCTCCAAAGAGGAGATAACTCCTCGCAGGTCCTAAAGGAAAAAGGATATTCAATGAAGAATCATTAAGCAAGATACACATCAGAAAGGCTCGTGTTGCAATCGAGAGGGACTTGCAAAAGGAGGAGTCCTGGCGGCGGCAGTTGAAGGAGCATCCTTCCCTTTAGAAAGGGAGGAAGCTGTTGATACCTGAGCCACGGGGGCTGCTTTAGGAACCGACGCTTCAAAAGCAGCGACGTCCGGCGGAGCAGCTCCGGATTTGGCCTTCTTAGCCGGCGGCTCGACAAAACCTTCGTCACTATGAAGGGAAATGATTGACAAATAGTTATGAAAGGAATGCAAGAAGTAAAAGGACAAAATGCGGCTTCAGGGAAGAAGATACTTACATATCGAAGAGGTCATCTTTGTCGGCAAAGCCGTCGGTCGATCTCTTCGCGGGTGAAGCCCTGGCCTCTTCCACATCTGCATCAATAAAGGCATCACGATCAGCGTCATCATCGCGCACTGATCCCTCTGTGTTGCAAGCATCGTCAGCTGAGGAAGGAGGGTTGGCATGGGCAGCTTCCGAATCTATCGGGTCATCATGTTCATCTTCTGGGTCTATATGTTCGGCAGTATGAAAATCAACAGGGACTGAGGGGCCTCTTCCTTCAGAGGTGTCATTTGGCGAATCTTGTAAGTTTCCAGAAACTATGGGGACCTGCCGAAGAAAGGAGCAAATAAGAACAATGGAAAATATGTCGACTGAGTGAAAGAAGCATAATAAGAGTATGAGAAAGGGAATTACCTCTGACGGTGGACGGTTGTCGTCGAGAGGAGTATAGGAAGATATCAATGGGATCGAGTCCTCCTGACTGAAGAGAGTAAGACGACGGACTTCGTCAAGCAGCTCCTTTTCCGATAGTTCAGCGACATTGATCCTAGTCTCATCTTTTGGACCCGTATACAACCACATTGGACGAACTCTATCCATGACTGGTTGGACCCGAAGTTTCAGGAACACCGCTGCTACCTCTGTGCCGATCATGGTTTGACCATCGGCTTCTTTGATTCGAAGGAATTTGGCGAATAATTCGTCGGCTGTTGCCCTTTCGTCGGGAGAAAGAATGTTCTTCCAGGAATCTTTCGGCTTAGCCTCGAGGACGTCGGCAAAGCAAGGAAGCTGGGACTCGGTTGTCAAAGAATCTTTGACATAAAACCATTTCAGTCTCCATCCTTGCACAGATTCTCTCATTGGGAAACTGAAATAGTTAACCTCCGAGCGAGCCACAAACCCCATGCCTCCAATGACGAAGGATTCGTTGCTACTGATGTACCTCTTAACATGGAAGATCTTCTTCCACAATCCGAAATGAGGCTCAATGCCCAAAAATGCCTCACAGAGGGTGATAAACACAACAACGTGAAGGATCGAGTTGGGAGTAAGTTGCCACAATTGGATTTCATAAGTCCGTAGAAGGCGAAGAAGGAACACATGGGCAGGAAGTGAAAGACCCCAATATAGAAATGATAAGAACACCACGGTGAAACCAGCAGGGGGATTGGGCCGAGAAATCGCACCTTGAAGAATCACGTTCCCCTCGTCGGGGGAGACTAATCCAAGGCTTCGGGCTCTCTTCTCATCACGTTTCGTGATGGAAGACGCTAGCCAATCTCTTGGCTTGGCTATTGAGCCTGGCGGCGCTGGCGGCGCCGGAGCTGGAGGAGGAGCGTCTGATGAACTCTTCTTTGGAAGAGTGGCGGAAGATTTGGCGGCGGCGCCACCGGTCGTGGAGCTACCGGCGGCAGTAAGGCTCTTCTTCTTCACCATTGTGAGATCTGGGGAAGATTGGAGAAGCGGTGGTGGCGGCGCAGCAGTTACGGTAGGAAGAAGAAGAAGAAAGGCAAAGGCAGATGTGGGAGAAGATTAGGGATTTTTCGCCCTTTGGAGATCTTAAGAGAAGAAGAATTGCGTGGGCACGTGTCGTTGATGCCAGTTTATCAAGTGGACCTTTTTCCGATTGATGGTTGCGGGAATCGAGGAGATGCCTTGGTAACTGTGCGAGAAGGGCGGAAATTGCTTGAAAATAGGGCCAGACAGCGAGAGAATGGGCCCAGCGGGTCGCGTCTTGTCGGTCAGAATCAAGACGTCGGTAAAACGTCATCAATGACGTCATAAAGAATGCTTGAAGCACTCGAAGGAATAAAAAGCTATCGGATGATGAACTTGAGTCTATGCACAGATTGCAAAAGCATCTGCGCTTAGACTCGGGGGGCTACTCCCATCGGGAGCGCTGACGCGCACCCGACAAAATGAGGACTCGAAGGAAAAAGTTGGAAAGAAAAGAAGAAACCTTTGCTAAGCTCTAGTCTGCACCCGATTGCAAGCACCCGTGCCCAGACTCAGGGGCTACTCCTATCGGGAGCGCTGGATGCGCACCCGACAGAACTTTTTTGTACTCCAGGATCATGCCCGGGGACTTGATTCTGTGTAGGGTAACGTTGTTTTGCCATCGGTAGTTAACCAACAGAAGTTGGGCGCGTTAATCATCATCCCTTGCAAGCGGAAAATGTACCGGATGACTTATGAAGACCTACAGAAAGCTTCGGCAGAGAAGAATGTTCGAGTGGTACAACTTGAGTCTACGCACGGATTGCAAGCATCCGTACCTAGACTCGGGGGCTACTCCCATCGAGAGCGCTGACGCGCACCCGACAAAAGAGGACGATGCTGATTCAAGATGAACAAGGACAATCAAGGAGAAGAACAACAAAAGAAGACATGCTTCAGTCTCTACCCGAATAATGTTCGGCTAGACACTCGGGGGCTACTGACGTGGGCATTACCCTTCGGGTAACCGACATTGCCCTATCCCGTATTGATTAATTGAAGGCCCATGAAGACACCTGGAGGCAAGATGGGCCACCTGGGCGGCGCACCGGAGGAATCCTTGACGGGCAAGACAAGGATGCAGCCGAACAAGGAAAGATTAGATTCAAAACTGTTGTAAACCTAGTCGTACTCGGTTAGATCTCTTGAGACCTGGCCTCCTATATAAAGGCCAGGAGAGGGGCTGCCGAGGGACACAATCAATCTTAGCAGCCTTAGCCACCAAAAAGTCTAGAGCTAGGTCATCATAACACTTAGCCTCTCGACGAGATCTCAGCCGAACTATTCGGCACCCCATTGTAACCTATTATCATCATAATCAAGAACAGACAGGCAGGACGTAAGGGTTTTACCTCATCGAGGGCCCCGAACCTGGGTAAATCGCTCTCCCCGCTTGTCTGTGAACCGATGTCTCGTGTCAGCTTGCAGGATTCCGTCAACCCTAAGCCCCAATCGGAGGGCATTGCCGAGGAGCACCCTCGACACCAGGCATAGCATTACAAAGGGAATACCATATAGGGTACAGTAGTACGCTATACTTATACAGTAACATATACGTACACTAAGACCCCCTAATCTAAACTTGGCAAAGATTTAGATTACGCTTAAACTCATCTAACTTCATAGTACTAAGTGTCTTGGTAAACCTATCAGCAATCTGATTCTTACTAGAGATAAATTTAATCACAAGTTGTTTGTTGGTAACTCTTTCACGGACAAAGTATTAATCAATTTCAATGTGCTTGGTACGAGCATGAAAAACGGGATTTGCAGAAAGATATATGGCACCAAGATTATCATACCAGAGGCAGGGTTTTTGTGGTAAAGAAACTCCAAGTTCTTTCAACAAAGCTTCAACCCAAATCATTTTAGTTGTATAATTGCCAAGAGCTTTGTATTCAGTCTTAGTGCTAGAGCGAGATATTGTAGCATGTTTGCGAGCGTGCCAAGAGATCAAGTTGGGTCCAAAAAATATAGCAAACCACATCTATCATCAAGATCATCTGCCCAATCTGTGTCTGAAAAAGCACTAAGCAATGTAGAGAAGACTTTTGAAAAGTCAGGCTGAGCTTTAAAGTATCATGAATATATCGTAGTATCCTTTTTATCGATGTCCAATGAACAGTAGTGGGAACATGGAGATATTGACAGAATTTGTTGGTTGAAAAGGATAATCTGGACGTGTTAAAGTAAGATATTGAAGAGCACGAACAATACTTCTGTAACGGGTGCTATCCTCGGGGCCAAGAGGGGATCCATCAGCAATGACAACGTCTCATTGAGAGACAGAGGTGTAGGGCAAGATGTGCATATACTCATACCAACACGCTGAAGCAGATCATCAACATATTTTTCCTGTGTCAATATCAGGCCTTGTGGTGTCTTGTGAACTTCAATACCAAGAAAATAGTGCAAATCTCTAAGATTCTTGAGAACAAACTCACTACCATAATGTTGAAGCAAAGAAGATATACATCTTGGTCTGAAGAGTTGGTGACAATAATATCATCAACATAAATCAGTAAAAACACTGCAACACCTGCTGATTTTGTATAGAGAAATAGAGAGGTGTCCGCATTAGAGGGAACAAAACCAAGAACATGGTGTTTGGAGCTGAGACGTGAGTACCATGCTCTAGGGAGCTGTTTCAAACCATATAACGTCTTATCAAGTTTGCAAATATATGTGGGAGCAGAAGAAGATTCAAACCCAGAGGGTTGTTTCATTTAAACCTCCTCTTCCAGAACACCATGTAAGAATGCATTATTGACAACTAGCTTTCTTAAACTCCAACCCTGAGAGACTGCCAGTGCAAGCACAAGTCTAATAGTGGCAGCTTTAACAACAAGACTGAAAGTATCCATATAGTCAATTCCATACCTTTGCTTGAATCTTTTTGCAACAAAGCGTGCTTTGTATCTGTCCATAGTGCCATCGGTGTTTTTATTGACTCTGCAAACCCACTTACAGTCAATTATATTTCTGTGAGATCCCGGAGGGACTAAATGCCATGTATTGTTTTGAAGAAGAGCCGCATATTGTTCATCCATAGCGTGCTTCCAACTCGGATCAGTAATGGCTTCCTTTAAATTACTTGGTTCTCCTGTAGATGTAAGTAGACCATATCTAACAGTACCATCTTTGTAAATATTCGGGTTGCGAATACCTTTTTGTAGGCGTGTGCGAGGCTCAGCAGCAACATCAGGTACAGTGGCGCAGGCACAAAAGATCCAGCTCCTGGAACTGGACCAGAAGTAATCATGGACGAATCATCGGCGTCAATCGACACGTGGTCATCAAGGCCAGGGCATGCCTGGTCGGGTTGTGTGGTAGACGGGGAGAGGGGCGCTGGCACCCACGTCGGGACCAGCATGTGTATGCGCATGAGCGGAAGCAGGAGGCGATGGGATTGGCAGCATCAGGGGAGCACGCGTCTGCTCCCGCATTGAATGCTACTGCAAAGCAGCGTCGGGGTCCGCATCTATCGGCGACGTGGCTAGTCTGTACTAGTCGTCGCGAGAGCGCGCAAGAGAAGCCTCATCTGCTCCTGCTGATGCCAGATCCCAGGCTGATTCTGCAGATGAATCTTCCTCGGGAACATCAGGTGTTGTGTTGGTAGTTTGTGCTCCCCCTAGTTCATCATTTGCTTTGTATTTTTCACCATTCTCTTCAGAAGTTGAAAGCGATTCTGTCTCCACATGTGAATGAGCTTGTTCACCAGCAGTCTGTGAAGGAGAAACAACAGGCACACTATGCAACATATGGTCATTACTTTACACACCCCTATCATGTGAGTCTAAAGATGGTATGGAAGGAGGAAGAAGAAGAATTTCTTCAGACAAGCCATGACCAACGTTTGGATTTAGAGAGGTAAACGGGAATATGTTCTCATCAAACACAATGTAACGAGAAATGTAGACACAGCCTGTGGAGACATCAAGACGTTTTACTCCTTTGTGAAAAGGACTATATCCCAAAAAAAACACATTGCTTAGAGTGAAAAGAAAGCTTATGTTTGTTATATGGAAGTAAATTTGGTCAACATGCACAACCAAAAAAATGAAGAGACTCATAGTTTGGTGTAATGCCAAGGAGTTTTTGTGTGGGAGTGTCAAACTGGAGAATCTTGGAAGGTAAATGGTTGATCAAAAAAGTGGCAGTGAGAAAAGCATCATCGGAGTATTTCAATGGCATGGAAGAATTTGCAAGTAAAGAGAGACCAACTTCAACAATGTGTCGGTGTTTGCGCTCAGCAGAGCCATTTTGGTGATGAGCAAGAGGGCATGAAACATGATTTGTGTAGCGACTCAGAAAAATCCACATATTAGATTTGTTTGTTATTTTTCCTTTTGTGCATAATCATGGCATCATGCATATTTTCGAACTCCAAAATTATCGTATTAAACCCTATTTTATTGCTAAAACAATTCTCCTCTTTTTCTTGCAAATAGTAGTATTTTTCTCTACTTAATTTCTGGTCTAAAATCTATTTGAAAATGTTTTAAAACAAACAGGGAAAGAAATAAAGGAAAATTGTGTTAATAAAAATAAAAGGGGAGAAGCTCCCAACCGGCCAGGCCAAGCCAAGGCCCAGCCGGCAGCCCATCAAGCCCACCTAGGCAAACCCTAGGCTCCACCGAACCCTCTCCTGGTTGTTTTCCACTTCACCCCCTAGCCGCCGGCCTCTTTTCCAATTTCCGCCATAACCTTTTTCGTTTTCCAACTCCGTCCTCGCACCATCCCACTCCTTCGCTCTCTGCCCGCACCCGCGCCTCCCTCCTCGATCGGGGAATTTTATAATATACCACACTTTACTTTGATTCTTTATTATTTACCACATGACCACCACCTGTCATTGTCACTGACATGTGGTGGTCACATGGTAAATAATAGAGAATCAAAGTAAAGTGTGGTATATTATAAAATATCCCTCCTCGATCGACCTCCTCCCCACGCGAGCCCCGCTCGCTCCCAGCCGCCGTCGGCCGGCCGCCGCATGCTCTGCTTCGCCCCGGCCTCCTCTCCGCCACCGCCCTAGCTCCTCCTCTCCCAGTGGCTGTGCGCCCCCTTCCTCGACCCCGCGTGGCGCCCTCCTCTTTGCCCGCTTCCTCGCTGCCCGCCCGACGTTGTGGCCGCGGCCAGTTGCTTCGCCTCCCGCGCCTTCTCCCTTCTCTCCGGGGGATGTTGTTGCCAGCGTCGTCTCCCCCATCATGGACCTCCACTCCGACCACGATGCCGCAACACCGCGTTCCCGCCTCGCTGTTGCATGGCTGGTAGTACCTCCGTACCCCAGTCTTGCTCTTCTGGTCACTGCCTACATGCAGGCAACAACCTCCCTTTTTTCTTTCCTCCTGCAGGGACTCCGACCATCATCTTCTGCTTCCGGTGAACAACGTGGAAACCTATGTAGCCACCTTGTGTTCCTGCTGGCCAACTCGCAGATGCCCCTCCCCTTCGTTTCTCATGGTCTCCGACAATTTCGTGGCAGTGGTGGTGATGGCAAGGTGTGTTGGTGATGTAGTTGTGGTGTGGTGAACTGGTGATGGTGTATGTGCTCTACTGAAGCTGGGAAAACCGTGCACGAGTAGGCCCAGTTCTCCGATGATGCTGCCTGGTGTGATATTCCTCTTCGAGCCCCGATAGACGCTCTATTTCTGGCAGCTGTTGGTTCCGGTGTTGTTCGCTTGACAATGAAGTACTGGTGAGGTGACTATCATGATGTTGCGGTGGCTGCAGAACCGACGACAAGTTCTACAGTGACGGTGTGATGCCGCGAGAAAATGTCGCGATCGACAGTTGAGGCGTCGACATTCGAAGACCGCCCGATTCCAAGTTCACCGGTGCCATTCCAAGTCCGACACCGACACCAAAGACGGAACCCCAAGTTCTCCTTCTCGGATTCGAAGGCCGAAAACCCCGCTTGATCATTCTTCCTCTTCAATCTGGCGACCATCTTTGTTTCGATACCATGAGACCCCACCCTAAGCCAATCCTATCATATTTTATAAATGTGTCATCTATAACTTGTTGCATCAATCTTGCATGTTGCATCGCATTGCATATGTGGTTGTTCGGTAAATAGCGATTCAATTAATAAGTAAATACGGAATTGTGCGGGGTTGGTTATCTCTTATCCCTGTTCAATTTAATTTGTGTAGCTCACCCATGCCATGTCTTGCCATGTTAATCAACATTCAATATGCGGGGTAGAAAAATAGCTTGAACCTAATATTTAATTGCCGGGTTTTCGATCCCGCTTAATATGGATAAGTTGCGTCGCATCATCATTGCCATGCCATACATATCACCTCAAACATGCTGATTTTTCTGCCGTAGTAGCAAGACTTGCACTCGTTGGTTGTTGTAGCATTTGCTTCTTCCCGAATAGGATCACGAAGTGGTGCAGAGAGATACGACGAGTTCTCCGGATGTTCCTCGATAAGCTTTAACAAGCAAGCATTTCCACACTCCTGTCTCTGCGGGAGTCTCATACCTATTTTACTTTGCCTTCTTCCTTATGCTATCCTTGAGTTGCGTTCTTGTCATGTGTCTTATCCACTTGTTACCTCAAGTAGACCATATTGCCTCCACCACCCTCCTGCAACTGTTGTTTGATTATCAGGTCTGCCTTGCGAGTCGTAGGCATGCTTAGTACCTTATATCTTGTTAACGTTATCGCTATCGTTATCGGGTTATCTGTTGGGGGATCATGACACATGATACATGGTTATATCTACTGGAGAGTATCATGGTTACTTAAATTGTTAATAGTTGTTAAGCGGAGGCATCAGTGGGTCAGCTGATCGTTTTATGATGGTTCAGTTGTATTTCTTTAAAACCTAGGACCCCGAGTTCTTATTATCTGTTCTGAGACTAAGCGCTCTAACCACACGTGGGTATTGATGCGCATGGTTGACGTATTGTCTTTCCGTTCGACACGCGTCCGTTGGGAACCCCAAGAGGAAGGTGTGATGCGTACAGTGGCAAGTTTCCCTCAGTAAGAAACCAAGGTTTATCGAACCAGTAGGAGTCAAGAAGCACGTGAAGGTTGATGGCGGCGAGATGTAGTGCGGCGCAACACCAGGGATTCCGGCGCCAACGTGGAACCTGCACAATACAAACCAAGTACTTTGCCCCAACGAAACAGTGAGGTTGTCAATCTCACCGGCTTGCTGTAACAAAGGATTAGATGTATAGTGTGGAAGATGATTGTTTGCGTAAACAAACAAGAGAACGAGTATTGCAGTAGATTGTATTTCAGTATAGAGAATTGGACCGGGGTCCACAGTTCACTAGAGGTGTCTCTCCCATAAGATAAACAGCATGTTGGGTGAACAAATTACAGTTGGGCAATTGACAAATAGAGAGGGCATGACCATGCACATACATATTATGATGAGTATAGTGAGATTTAATTGGGAATTACGACAAAGTACATAGACCGCTATCCAGCATGCATCTATGCCTAAAAAGTCCACCTTCAGGTTATCATCCGAACCCCTTCCAGTATTAAGTTGCTAACAACAGACAATTGCATTAAGTATTGCGCGTAATGTAATCAATAACTACATCCTCGGACATAGCATAAATGTTTTATCCCTAGTGGCAACAGCACATCCATAACCTTAGAGGTTTCTGTCACTCCCCCAGATTCACGGAGACATGAACCCACTTTCGAGCATAAATACCCCCTCTTGGAGTTACTAGCAAAAACTTGGCCAGAGCCTCTACTAATAAAGGAGAGCATGCAAGATCATAAACAACACATAGATATAAATTGATAATCAACATAACATAGTATTCTCTATTCATCGGATCCCAACAAACACAACATATAGCATTACAGATAGATGATCTTGATCATGTTCGGCAGCTCACAAGACCCGACAATTAAGCACAATGAGGAGAAGACAACCATCTAGCTACTGCTATGGACCCATAGTCCAGGGGTAGACTACTCACACATCACTCCGGAGGCGACCATGGCGGCGTAGAGTCCTCCGGGAGATGATTCCCCTCTCCGGCAGGGTGCCGGAGGCGATCTCCTGAATCCCCCGAGATGGGATTGGCGGCGGCGGCGTCTCTGGAAGGTTTTCCGTATCGTGGCTCTCGGTACTGGGGGTTTCGCGACGAAGGCTATTTGTAGGCGGAAGGGTAGGTCAGGGGGCGTCACGAGGGGCCCAGGAGATAGGTCGGCGCGGCCAAGGGTGGGGCCGCGCCGCCCTACCTCCTGGCCACCTCGTGGCCCCACTTCGTTGACTCTCCGGTCTTCTGGAAGCTTCGTGTGAAAATAGGCCCCTGGGCGTTGATTTCGTCCAATTCCGAGAATATTTCCTTACTAGGATTTCTGAAACCAAAAACAGCAGAAAACAGCAACTGGCTCTTCGGCATCTCGTTAATAGGTTAGTTCCAGAAAATGCATAAATATGATGTAAAGTATGCATAAAACATGTAGGTATCATCAATAATGTGGCATGGAACATAAGAAATTATCGATACGTCGGAGACGTATCAGCATCCCCAAGCTTAGTTTCTGCTCGTCCCGAGCAGGTAAACGATAAACAAAGATAATTTCTGGAGTGACATGCCATCATAACCTTGATCATACTATTGTAAGCATATGTAATGAATGCAGCGATCAAAAAAATGTATATGACATGAGTAAACAACTGAATCATAAAGCAAAGACTTTTCATGAATAGTACTTCAAGACAAGCATCAATAAGTCTTGCATAAGAGTTAACTCATAAAGCAATAATTCAAAGTAAAGGCATTGAAGCAACACAAAGGAAGATGAAGTTTCAGCGGTTGCTTTCAACTTATAACATGTATATCTCATGGATATTGTCAATGTAAAGTAATATAACAAGTGCAATATGCAAGTATGTAGGAATCAATGCACAGTTCACACAAGTGTTTGCTTCTTGAGGTGGAGAGAGATAGGTGAACTGACTCAACAATAAAAGTAAAAGAATGGTCCTTCAAAGAGGAAAGCATCGATTGCTATATTTGTGCTAGAGCTTTGATTTTGAAAACATCAAGAGAGCATAAAAGTAAAATTTTGAGAGGTGTTTGTTGTTGTCAACGAATGGTAGTGGGCACTCTAACCCCCTTGCCAGACAAACCTTCAAAGAGCGGCTCCCATTTTATTTTATTTTTGTGTGGCACTCCTTCCAACCTTTCTTTCACAAACCATGGCTAACCGAATCCTTCGGGTGCCTGCCAACAATCTCATACCATGAAGGAGTGCCTTTTTATTTTAGTTTTATTATGATGACACTCCTCCCCACCTTTGCTTTCTCAAGCCATGGCTAACCGAATCCTTCGGGTGCCGTCCAACAATCACATACCATGGAGGAGTGTCTATTTTTATTAATTAATTTGGGACTGGGAATCCCATTGCCAGCTCTTTTTGCAAAATTATTGGATAAGCGGATGAAGCCACTAGTCCATTGGTGAAAGTTGCCCAACAAGATTGAAAGATAAACACCACATACTTCCTCATGAGCTATAAAACATTGACACAAATCAGAGGTAATAATTTTTGAATTGTTTAAAGGTAGCACTCAAGCAATTTACTTTGGAATGGCGGAGAAATACCATGTAGTAGGTAGGTATGGTGGGCATAGTGGTTGGCTCAAGTATTTTGGATGCATGAGAAGTATTCCCTCTCGATACAAGGTTTAGGCTAGCAAGGCTATTTGAAACAAACACAAGGATGAACCGGTGCAGCAAAACTCACATAAAAGACATGTTGTAAACATTATAAGACTCTACACCGTCTTCCTTGTTGTTCAAACTCAATACTAGAAATTATCTAGACCTTAGAGAGACCGAATATGCAAACCAAATTTTAGCATGCTCTATGTATTTCTTCATTAATAAGTGCAAAGCATATGATGCAAGAGCTTAAACATGAGCACAACAATTGCCAAGTATCACATTATCCAAGACATTTTAGCAGTTACTACATGTATCATTTTCCAATTCCAACCATATAACAATTTAACGAAGAAGAAACTTCGCCATGAATATTATGAGTAGAGCCTAAGGACATACTTGTCCATATGCTACAGCGGAGCGTGTCTCTCCCACACAAAGAATGCTAGGATCCATTTTATTCAAACAAAACAAAAAACAAAAACAAACCGACGCTCCAAGCAAAGCACATAAGATGTGACGGAATAAAAATATAGTTTCAGGGGAGGAACCTGATAATGTTGTCGATGAAGAAGGGGATGCCTTGGGCATCCCCAAGCTTAGACGCTTGAGTCTTCTTGAAATATGCAGGGGTGAACCACCGGGGCCTCCCCAAGCTTAGAGCTTTCACTCTCCTTGATCATGTTGTATCATCTCCCTCTCTTGATCCTTGAAAACTTCCTCCACACCAAACTCAAAACAACTCATTAGAGGGTTAGTGCACAATCAAAATATACATGTTCAGAGGTGACATAATCATTCTTAACACTTCTGGACATTGCACAAAGCTACTGAAAGTCAATGGAATCGAAAAATCCATCGAGCATATCAAAACAGGCAATGCGAAATAAAAGGCAGAATCTGTCAAAACAGAACAGTTCGTAAAGACGAATTTTATTGAGGCACCAGACTTGCTCAAATGAAAATGCTCAAATTGAATGAAAGTTGCGTACATATCTGAGGATCACTCACGTAAATTGGCATAATTTTCTGAGTTACCTACAGAGAATTTTGCCCAGATTCGTGACAGCAAAGAAATCTGTTTCTGCGCAGTAATCCAAATCTAGTATGAACCTTACTATCAACGACTTTACTTGGCACAACAAAACACTAAACTAAGATAAGGAGAGGTTGCTACAGTAGTAAACAACTTCCAAGACTCAAAATAAAAACAAAGGTACTGTAGTAAAAACATGGGTTGTCTCCCATAAGCGCTTTTCTTTAACGCCTTTCAGCTAGGCGCAGAAAGTGTGTACAAGTATTATCAAGAGATGGTGCATCTACAGCGGGGTGTGGAGTTTTCTCAACCATGCATAGTATGTTGGATACATAAGTTTTAGCGGCTCCCTTTTCATTAGTCTTGGGCTTGCTACTCTCATCAAACAAATTTTCAGGAACAAGCCAAGCATAGTTATTTTCTAGTGCGTCATTCATCGCTAGGAGCTTACATGGTATTGGTGCTTTGATCTCCCCACCATCATTAATATTATTAGTGTACCTTATTCTCTCCATGTCCATCTTTTCAAGGATACTAACAAAATTGGTATAAGAACCAAGCATCTTATATTTAATAAAGACCTTTCTAGCCTCTCTTGCTATACCACCAAATTCTCTAAGAAGGGTTTCTAAAACAAAATCTTTCTTTTCCCCTTCTTCCATATCACCGAGTGTAAGAAAAATGTGTTGGATTATAGGATTGAGATTAACAAATTTAGTTTCCAACATGCGAACTAAAGCAGCAGCAGCAATTTCATAAGTAGGAGCAAGTTCTACCAAGTGTTTATCTTCAAAATCTTCAACGGTACTAACATGATTGAAAAATTCTTCTATATTATTTCTCCCAATTATAGACCCACGTCCTACCGGCATGTCTTTTACGGTAAAATTAAAAGGAAACATAATGAAATAAGTAAAGTAAATGCAAGTAACTAATTTTTTTTGTGTTTTTGATATAGCAAACAAGATAGTAAATAAAGTAAAACTAGCAACTAATTTTTTTGTATTTTGATTTAGTGCAGCAAACAAAGTAGTAAATAAAACTAAGCAAGACAAAAACAAAGTAAAGAGATTGGGATGTGGAGACTCCCCTTGCAGTGTGTCTTGATCTCCTAGGCAACGGCGCCAGAAATTTGCTTGATGCGCGTGGTTGACGTATTGTCTTTCCGTTCGACACGCGTCCGTTGGGAACCCCAAGAGGAAGGTGTGATGCGTACAGCGGCAAGTTTCCCTCAGTAAGAAACCAAGGTTTATCGAACCAGTAGGAGTCAAGAAGCACGTGAAGGTTGATGGCGGCGAGATGTAGTGCGGCGCAACACCAGGGATTCCGGCGCCAACGTGGAACCTGCACAACACAAACCAAGTACTTTGCCCCAACGAAACAGCGAGGTTGTCAATCTCACCGGCTTGCTGTAACAAAGGATTAGATGTATAGTGTGGAAGATGATTGTTTGCAGAAAACAGTAGAACGAGTATTGCAGTAGATTGTATTTCAATATAGAGAATTGGACCGGGGTCCACAGTTCACTAGAGGTGTCTCTCCCATAAGATAAACAGCATGTTGGGTGAACAAATTACAGTTGGGCAATTGACAAATAGAGAGGGCATGACCATGCACATACATATTATGATGAGTATAGTGAGATTTAATTGGGCATTACGACAAAGTACATAGACCGCTATCCAGCATGCATCTATGCCTAAAAAGTCCACCTTCAGGTTATCATCCGAACCCCTTCCAGTATTAAGTTGCTAACAACAGACAATTGCATTAAGTATTGCGCATAATGTAATCAATAACTACATCCTCGGACATAGCATCAATGTTTTATCCCTAGTGGCAACATCACATCCATAACCTTAGAGGTTTCTGTCACTCCCCCAGATTCACGGAGACATGAACCCACTATCGAGCATAAATACCCCCTCTTGGAGTTACTAGCAAAAACTTGGCCAGAGCCTCTACTAATAACGGAGAGCATGCAAGATCATAAACAACACATAGATATAAATTGATAATCAACATAACATAACATAGTATTCTCTATTCATTGGATCCCAACAAACACAACATATAGCATTACAGATAGATGATCTTGATCATGTTCGGCAGCTCACAAGACCCGACAATTAAGCACAATGAGGAGAAGACAACCATCTAGCTACTGCTATGGACCCATAGTCCAGGGGTAGACTACTCACACATCACTCCGGAGGCGACCATGGCGGCGTAGAGTCCTCCGGGAGATGATTCCCCTCTCCGGCAGGGTGCCGGAGGCGATCTCCTGAATCCCCCGAGATGGGATTGGCGGCGGCGGCGTCTCTGGAAGGTTTTCCGTATCGTGGCTCTCGGTACTGGGGGTTTCGCGACGAAGGCTATTTGTAGGCGGAAGGGTAGGTCAGGGGGCGTCACGAGGGGCCCAGGAGACAGGTCGGCGCGGCCAAGGGTGGGGCCGCGCCGCCCTACCTCCTGGCCACCTCGTGGCCCCACTTCGTTGACTCTCCGGTCTTCTGGAAGCTTCGTGCGAAAATAGGCCCCTGGGCGTTGATTTCGTCCAATTCCGAGAATATTTCCTTACTAGGATTTCTGAAACCAAAAACAGCAGAAAACAACAACTGGCTCTTCGGCATCTCGTTAATAGGTTAGTTCCAGAAAATGCATAAATATGATGTAAAGTATGCATAAAACATGTAGGTATCATCAATAATGTGGCATGAAACATAAGAAATTATCGATACGTCGGAGACGTATCAGGTATGCCTATGGGTCTCCCCTCGACCACTGCCGGAATCTATAACTTTGTCCAATGACCACAGCTAGTTTATATGTTTTTCTTTGGTTATTGCGTGCATGCCAGCTTGTTACTTATTTACTTTGGGAAGCCTCTGGGTGCCTTGTATCCCTTGTTTCTGGTATGCACGTATAGGTTCGCGGCCTGCGCGTTTATCGCTTGCTGAAGCATGTCATTCGCCCCAGTGTGTGTTTTGACCCTCGGAAGCCGTTCTCGCAAACAACTAGGTCCATCTCGGAGATTCGGCCGGACTTCATTACGGGTTCAATTTAGTTACGTTGCTTAATGGACATTATTGTCGTGAAGGAGAGTGCGAGTCGTGATATCTTTCCCTCGCCAGGTTGGACTGATCGTGCGTGTGGGCACATTTGGGCACCCATGCAGGGTTACAACTTATCGATAAGCCGTATCCGCGGTTATGGACGACTTGAAGCTGTATGACTCGATCATAGACAACTTCCACCTGTTGTTCATTAATAATAACTTGCGTAGTAAGTTAGCACAAATTCAATAATAAATGGTTAAAACTTGTCAACCATGTGAGTGCCCTTGCAAGTACTTCCTTTACGAAGGGGGGAACGCATCGGTTGGATTATGTTTGCAGAGTATAGAACCATTAGTTATTCACTCTCTTATCTATTCTAGCACCTGTGAGTTGAGAGTGTCTCTATAGGTTTTTAGTGCTTGCGCGCTGCCGCTTAACCCCACCATATTTCCTATGACGTTCTCTTACGTCCTCTAAGTTCCCTGCGTGCCTCAAGTACAAAGGACGACTGGTTGACGAATGCTTATACGTCTTGAAGTCTTGTTAAGTACAAACCCATACTTATTGATGCTTTGAGACATAACCGGGTGATGACCCACAAGTATAGGGGATCGCAACAGTCTTCGCGGGAAGTAAAACCCAATTTATTGATTCGACACAAGGGGAGCCAAAGAATGTTTGTAAGCCTTAACAGCGGAGTTGTCAATTCAGCTGCACCTGGAAACAGACTTGCTCGCAATAGTTTATCAGTAGCAACAGTTTTATAGCAGTAGCAGTAGTGAAATATCAGCAGCAGTGTAACAAAGAGAGCAGTAGTGATTATAGTAAACATCAGGATTAAAATACTGTAGGCACAGGGATGGATGAACGGGTGTTGCATGGATGAGAGAAATCATATAACAATCAAGGTAGGGCATTTGCAGATAGTAATAAAACAATATCCAAGTACTAAACAATCCATAGGCATGTGTTCCGTATTTAGTCGTACGTGCTCGCAATGAGAAACTTGCACAACATCTTTTGTCCTACCAGCCGGTGGCAGCCGGGCCTCTAGGGAATCTACTGGAAATTAAGGTACTCCTTTTAATAGAGCACCGGAGCAAAGCATTAACACTCCGTGAACACATGTGATCCTCACATCACCGCCTTCCCCTCTGGTTGTCCCAATTTCTGTCACTTTGGGGCCTCGGGTTCCGGACATCAATATGTGTATACAACTTGCAGGTAAGATCATAAAACAATGAATATCATCATGAAACAATAACATGTTCAGATCTGAGATCATGGCACTCGGGCCCTAGTGACAAGCATTAAGCATAACAAGTTGCAACAATATCATAAAAGTACCATCTACGGATACTAGGCACTATGCCCTAACAATCTTATGCTATTACATGACCAATCTCATCCAATCCCTACCATCCACTTCAGCCTATAGCGGGGGAATTACTCACACATGGATGGGGGGGAAACATGGCTGGTCGATGGAGAGGCGTTGGTGGCGATGATGGCGATGATCTCCTCCAATTCCCCGCCCCGGCGGAGTGCCAGAACGGAGTTTCTGGTCCCAAGACGGAGTTTCGCGATGGCGGCGGTGTTCTGGATGGCTTCTGGCGATTTCGTCTAACCCCCGTGCGTTTTTAGGTCGAAGCCCTTAAGTAGTCCAGAGGGGGGCACCTGGGGCTGCCCGAGGCGCCGCCACCATAGGGCGGCGCGGCTCAGGGGCCTGCCACGCCGCCTGGTGGGGTGGCTGCCTCGTGGCCCCCCTCCTTCTGGTCTTCTGGCTCCGTTATTCTTCTGTGAAAATAGGCCCATTGGAATTAATCCCGGGGATTTTCCTGAAAGTTGAGTTTCTGCACAAAAACGAGACACCAGGGCAATTCTGCTGAAAACAGCGTTAGTCCGTGTTAGTTGTATCCAAAATACACAAATTAGAGGCAAAACAATAGCAAAAGTGTTCGGGAAAGTAGATACGTTTTGGACGTATCACCGGACAGGTATGAAGATCGGTACGATGAAGAACAACACTAGCGAGGTTACCTTCCCGGCTTGGCCTGGGCAGGGTTATGGACGCCACCTGATTATCTTCAGGACTCTTAGTCCCATTTGTATTCTTATCCATACTAGGATGTATTTGCCTTTATGTACGATTTGGATCTTTGTATTGTATCTATTTGTATTCTTGGCTCGTTGATGTCGTTGTTGTAATATAAGTTCTCTTGTGGGCTCTATCGTGACTTGTTGTAATGATTACTACTCATGATTGAGTCCACCTGCATCGCGTGCATGCTTCGGCGTGTGCGAGGCGCTTGGTGGTGCGTCTCCTAGAATCGATATTGTGCGGATTTTGGCGGGAACGCTTGAATACGCATAGTACCGGTTTTGGGGCGTCACAATTTGTAATGCCAATACATTGAAAAAAACCCATTGAGTTTTTAATATTCCCCACCCAATCAGTTTACATAGTTTTTCTCTTGCGCTCAAACTTGCGTTCAACAAATTATTATGAAATTTTGAAAACACTTCATACACATCAGAACGTTTCTTAAGCAAATAGATCCATTTGAACTTACTATAATCATCGATGAAACTTACATAGTATGAATGTTTTCCTAAAGACAAAAGAGCAGGGTCCCATATATCTGAAAAATTTGCTCCAGAGGAACAGTGGAAACACTTGAAGACACTAGATAGGGTAGCTGATGGCTCTTGGCTTGTTGGCAGGAATCACAAACGTAAGGATTTATGTCAAGGGAATATAAATGTTTTTCCTTCCTAAGAACTTGTTGAACAATAAAGGATAAAGGATGTCCTAGACGGCGATGCCATGTAGAGGATGAAGGCGTACTTGGAGGACCCTGACGTTGCAGGAACAAGGGGGTATAGACCACCATAGCACGGACCTATAAACACGATTTGCTATGTGGCCTGGTCCTTGATGAAGAAAAAGAATGGATGAATTTCAATAAATACATTATTATCAAGAGCAAGTTTATTAGCGGAAAGTAAGTTCATAGAGGCAGCAGGACATGCAAAATATTGCGAAGTTGTAATGAGCTATACGGGGTGGGCAAAATGGCATGAACAATATGTGCAATAGGCATACCTTGACCACTAACATTGTGGACTTGATCACGACCTTGATAAGTATCATGGGTGGTGAGTTTATTGAGCTGTCATGTGAGATGATTTGTAGCGCCGGTATCCATGTACCAGTTAGCGTCATCATCATCATCGCCATCGCCATAACGCCACCAACATTGATTGGTAGGATGGCCCTCCTTCTTGCATATCTGGCATAGCACAGCTTTTTGCTAGGGAATGGCGATGCGGCTAGGCTTGCCACGCCCTTTGCCACTGCCTCCCTTGGGGCTACGTGGCTCATCCTAGCGCCCTTTTCGAGGAGGGCGCACATCTTGGCGATGGGGTTGATGCATAGGCGAAGGAGCAGGAGTCCCGCCATAGCCTTGCTGGCCACCACCACCATACCCAGGGTGGCCACCACCGTACCCAGGAGGTCCACCACCATATCCAGGAGATGCACCGCCATATCTAGGCGGAGGAGCAGGAGGGATGCCATAGCTATGTTGTCCACCACCACCATATCCAGGGTATCCGCCGCCTCCCCCATAATGATGAGCAACATCATTGATAGAGGATGTAAAGGTGGTGAATGGATCGTAGCGAACAAGAGGGGGGGTGAATGGCGCTACGGCAAGTTTTAGTCTTTTTCAATTTTTAGTGCAACGGAAGGTAAAGGTGAGAACTTTAGCGATAGCGGTGATCCTACAATGATTCTAGGACAAGTGCAACAAGTAAAGGAAACAACAAGATAGTAAGAGTAAGGAGCGAGACAACCGGGGGCGCGGAGACGAGACGAGGTTTGTTTCCCGCAGTTCCTTCCACAATAGGAAGTACGTCTGCGTTGAGGAGGTGCTAGTCTCACACAAGAGACTAGACGGCCACACCACGAAGGAAGGCCTCACCTTCTTCCTCGAGAGAGCTCCACGAAGGTGCTCTCCCTCTTCCACGAAGGCACCGATCGAGGCGGTGATTCCTTCACAAGGTTGGGGCGAGCTCCACACACAAGGATGCTCCCAACACCCTATGGAGCTAGTACATCACCAAGCTAGCCTCCATAGCTGCACATCTCCAATGTCCCACCATAGGAACCCTACCACCAAGATCCACTAAGGAATAGCTTGTATTGGTGAAATCTCTCTTGGTAGAACTATAGATCGGGGTATCCTCCACCACTCCTCAAAGTTTGGGCAAGATTGGTTTGATGGTTGGGGAGATCCTCAAGGATTAAGCTCAGCAACAGTGGAGGAGAGAGAGAGGGAAGACATAAAATCGTGTTGGGGAAGAAGGAGCCCTTAAATAGGCTCCTCCAAATCCAACCGTTATGTCCAGTTTTTGCCTAAGCGGTACTACCGCTTTGAGTAAGCGGTACTACCGCTCTGAGTTCGAATTCCCCAGATCTGGTCCATGTGGACGTAGAGCGGTACAACCGCTCGCGGTACCGCTCGAGGTACCGCAACAGGGTCCAAACCTTACTGGACTCGAAGCGGTACCGGAGCGGTACCAGAGCGGTACAGCCGTAACTAGTTACGGTACTTGGGCGGTACCGTGGGCGGTACTACCGCTCGTGAGCGGTACTACCGCTCCAGGTACTGCAGAGGTACCGCAACTCGTATTCTGGGTTAATGTCAGCGCAAAACTGAGAGCGGTACCGTGGGCGGTACCTATAGGGGTAGCGGTACTACCGCTACAGGTACCGGTAGTACCGGCCTAGCTAAAACTGGTTTTCTCCCCTTTTTCTCTCCAGCCATGTCACCTCGCGATACACACACAAAACCAGAAAACCTATCAACTACGCTTCAGTCTTCCGATCTTAACGTGTCCAGCGAGGTCATCGTGCACTTGCAAATCTAACAATGATACTCAAGGCACACGGTGAGATTACTCAAGTGTTGTCATCAAACACACAAAACTTGGGGTTTAAACTTTGCTCTTACAATCTCCCCCTTTTTGGTGTTTGATGACAACACAAGACTTTACAATAACATATGATATTATGATGAGATACTTAGGTTTGCAAAAACTCGACGGAGCTCCCCCTACACATGTGCATATCATGAATATGTATTTGAATACAAATACACATGTTCTAGAGACATCACTCCCCCTAGTTTTTACAAACCAAGCACATATGCAACATGGATAAATGACATGTTCAAGTATCATATGCACAATATGGAGGCAACATAAGATCATGCAAGGAGATTTGGGCGAAGTTATCATACCATAGCCTTGATAATACCCAAACTCACCGTAAGATGCCTCCATAGTTTTGTTGATGTAGCCACAAGAAGAGATAGGCAACTAGAACCAAAAGGCCACAAACAACAACAAAGGTCCCCATCCACATAGGAACTTCTCCCCCTTTGGCATCGGAACACCAAAAAGGAGGATAAAGAAACTAGAAGGATGGAGAAAAAGAACATACAACCAAGCTTGCAAAAACCAAGAGGGAAAACAAGCTTGAATGAGGTTCTCCAAAAACATAAATAAAAAGAAAGCAAAGAAAAAGGACAAAAAGGAGATCACAAAGAAACACAAAGAACCGAAAAACCCCTCAAAGAGGGGGGGTTGGTGGCCGAAGCCACCGTGTAAGAGTATAGTAGTGTGAGGTCGCGTAGATGTATCTAGGACTCACAGACTACAACTCAACATGAAGCTCATAAGTCACTCAATTGACAAATAGCATATGTTTTGGATTTCTTTATGCATTATGGGGGGGGGGATAGCTCAATAGATTTAAACCGCACTCCCCCTATGTTCATGCGTGTCTTTCATCTAGATATAAAGGTTAGGAGTGGTATGTGCG
This sequence comes from Lolium perenne, assembly GCF_019359855.2. NCBI lineage: Eukaryota > Viridiplantae > Streptophyta > Magnoliopsida > Poales > Poaceae > Lolium > Lolium perenne. The sequence continues at coordinate 199,266,808 of NC_067245.2, forward strand.
CACGACGGTCAAGCAAAGTTCGATGGATCAATGATATTTAGCTCATGCCTCAACTCAATGAAACGCTTCTCATCCAAGGGCTTCGTGAATATGTCCGCCAATTGCTCCTTGGTGCCAATATAGGATAGTACAATATTTCCGCGAGCAATGTGATCCCGGATGAAGTGGTTCCGTATCTCAATGTGCTTCGTCTTGCCATGAAGAACCGGATTGTAGGCGATCTTGATTGCGCTCTCATTGTCACACAAAAGAGGCACCTTGCTATACTTGAGTCCATAATCCCGCAAGGTTTGCCTCATCCACAAGATTTGAGCACAACTACTCGCCGCGGCAATATACTCGGCTTCCGCGGTGGAGACGGAGACACAATTTTGCTTCTTCGAGGACCAACACACCAAAGATCTTCCAAGAAAGTGACAAGCTCCGAATGTAGACTTCCTATCAACCTTGTCGCCCGCCCAATCGGAGTCGGTGAAACCAATCAAAGCAAAGTCCGTGTCCCTTGGGTACCATAATCCGAAGTGTGGGGTATCAACTAAATATCGAAAGATCCTTTTGACCGCCACAAGGTGGCTTTCCTTCGGGCTTGCTTGAAACCGTGCACACATACCAACGCTTAACATTATATCCGGGCGAGAGGCACAAAGGTAAAGAAGCGAACCTATCATCGAACGGTAGAGCTTGGGATCCACCGCCTTGCCGGTCTCGTCAAGAGAGAGTTGACACTTGAGATGCATCGGAGTTCCAATGCCTTTGGTGTCTGATACGTCTCCGACGTATCGATAATTTCTTGTGTTCCATGCCACATTATTGATGTTATCTACATGTTTTATGCACACTTTATGTCATATTCGTGCATTTTCTGAAACTAACCTATTAACAAGATGCCAAAGTGCCAGTTCCTGTTTCCTGCTGTTTTTGGTTTCAGAAATCCTAGTAACGAAATATTCTCGGAATTGGACGAAATCAACGCCCAGGTTCCTATTTTGCCCGGAAGCATCCAGAACACCCGAGAGCCACCAGGGAGGGGGCACAGGCCCACCAAACCCTAGGGCGGCGCGGCCAGGGGGGCCCGCGCCACCCTATGGTGTGGGCACCCCTTCGACCCTCCTGCGCCGCCTCTTCGCCTATTTAAAGCCTCCGTCGCGAAAACCCTGATAAGTTCGACGAAACCCAAAGAAACCTTCCAGAGCCGCCGCCATCGCGAAGCCAAGATCTGGGGGACAGGAGTCTCTGTTCCGGCACGCCGCCGGGACGGGGAAGTGCCCCCGGAAGGCTCCTCCATCAACACCACCGCCATCTCCATCACCGCTGCTATCTCCCATGAGGAGGGAGTAGTTCTCCATCGAGGCTCAGGGCTGTACCGGTAGCTATGTGGTTCATCTCTCTCCTATGTACTTCAATACAATAATCTCATGAGCTGCCTTACATGATTGAGATTCATATGATGATGCTTGTAATCTAGATGTCGTTATGCTAGTCAAGTGAGTTTTACTTATGTGATCTCCGGAGACTCCTTGTCCCACGTGTGTAAAGGTGACAGTGTGTGCACCGTGTGGGTCTCTTAGGCTATATTCCTTAGAATACTTATTCACTGTTGAATGGCATAGTGAAGTGCTTATTTATATCTCTTTATGATTGCAATGTGTTTGTATCACAATTTATCTATGTGCTACTCTAGCAAAGTTATTAAAGTAGTTCTATTCCTCCTGCACGATGTAATGGTGACAGTGTGTGCATCCGTGTTAGTACTTGGTTTATGCTATGATCATGATCTCTTGTAGATTGCGAAGTTAACTATTGCTATGATAGTATTGATGTGATCTATTCCTCCTACATATGCATGAAGGTGACAGTGTGCATGCTATGTTAGTACTTGGTTTAGTCGTATTGATCTATCTTACACTCTAAGGTTACTTAAATATGAACATTGAATTGTGGAGCTTGTTAACTCCGGCATTGAGGGTTCGTGTAATCCTACGCAATGTGTTCATCATCCAACAAGAGTGTAGAGTATGCATTTATCTATTCTGTTATGTGATCAATGTTGAGAGTGTCCACTAGTGAAAGTGTAATCCCTAGGCCTTGTTCCTAAATACTGCTATCGCTGCTTGTTTCTTGTTTCTTTGCGTTACTACTGCTGCAATACTACCACCATCAACTACACGCCAGCAAGCTATTTTCTGGCACCGTTGCTACTGCTCATACTTATTCATACCACCTGTATTTCACTATCTCTTCGCCGAACTAGTGCACCTATTTGGTGTGTTGGGGACACAAGAGACTTCTTGCTTTGTGGTTGCAGGGTTGCATGAGAGGGATATCTTTGACCTCTTCCTCCCTGAGTTCGATAAACCTTGGGTGATCGACTTAAGGGAAACTTGCTGCTGTTCTACAAACCTCTGCTCTTGGAGGCCCAACACTGTCTACAGGAAAAGGAGGGGGCGTAGACATCAGTGTCCTTCATATCAAAGCGCTTGAACATGTCTTGAAGGTACTTTGCTTGATTGATGAAGGTGCCTTGTCGCATTTGCTTGATCTCGAACCCAAGAAAGTACTTGAGTTCACCCATCATTGACATCTCAAACCTATTTGTCATCAACATAGGAAACTCATCATTGAATTTTGTGTTAGTCGAGCCAAATATGATGTCATCTACATAGAGTTGGCATACGAAAAGCTCCCCATTGACTTTCTTAGTAAAAAGAGTGGGATCAATTTTCCCCACTTCGAAACCACGGTCTTCAAGCAACTCCTTTAGATGCTCATACCAAGCTCTAGGAGCTTGTTTGAGTCCATATAGGTCCTTTTTGAGCTTGAAGACATGGTCCGGGAAATGGGGGTCCTCGAACCCCGGGGGTTGCTTCACATATACTTCTTCATGTAAAGGACCATTAAGAAAGGCACTCTTAACATCCATTTGTTGCAACTTAAAGCCATGATGTGAGGCAAAGTCCAAAAGGATACGGATGGACTCAAGCCTTGCAACGGGTGCAAAGGTTTCACCAAAGTCCACGCCTTCGACTTGAGAATAGCCTTGTGCCACCAATCTTGCTTTGTTGCGGATGACCATGCCACTTTCATCTTACTTGTTCTTGAAAACCCATTGGGTGCCGATAACATTGCGGCAATGATCGGGTCGCTTCATGAGAGTCCACACATCATTCCTCTTGAAGTTGTTGAGTTCCTCTTTCATTGCATTCAACCAATCGGGATCTTTGAGAGCTTCATTAACTTTGAGTGGTTCCGCCATAGAGACAAAGGCTTGGTGCTCACAAAAGTTCGCTAATTGCCTCCGGGTGGTTAATTTGCTCTTTATATCACCAATGATATTATGCAAGGAATGAGACTTGAGACGCAAGTGTCTTGTAGTAGGGTCTTCACGGCGAGTGTCGGCTAAAGGAGAAGATTCTTGTGAGTCCTCTTGGCCTTCATCACGGTTTAGGTCCTCGCCTTGACCTCCATTGTTGTTGAAAGGGGCATCATTATCATGAGAGCCGGATGGCTCAGGGGTATTAGGAATAGTATTGTCCATAAAGATTATCCCCGAACCACTCGGAGAAGAACTTGAAGCTTGACCTTGGTCACTTGATGTTGGTTGTTGTGGTAGATGAGCTTGCGGTGAATGTTGTTCTTGAGCTTGTTGAGGTGAACTTGGACTTGATTGTTGTTGTAGTTGTCGAGGTTGAACTTGAGGTTGTTGTAGAGGCTGAGGTTGAACTAGAGGTTGTTGTAGAGGTTGACTTGCATTTGTAAGATCAACGGAAGAAGCTTGGCCTTGTGGTGTAGATGGCTCCACTTGGGTGGAACTTGGTCCTTCCCCGGTACTCATAGAAGGTAGCTCTTGAGGTCGGTGAATGCCAACACCCATCCTTCCTATGGTATCCGGGGGAATTGCATCTCCTTTCTCACAAGAAGCACTTCGCTCCTCCAAAGATCTATCATCTTCATCGAATGTCACATCACAAGATTCTATAACACGCCCACTTGACTTGTTGAAGACTCTATAGGCGTGAGAATCCGTAGCATAGCCAACGACAATTCCTTCTTGAGCTCTTGAATCAAACTTAGATAGGCGTGTGTCTTTGACAAGCACATAGCATTTGCACCCGAAGACCTTGAAGTATGACACATTTGGCTTATTGCCGGTGAGGATCTCATATGGTGTCTTCTCAAGACCTTTGCGAAAGTAGAGACGATTAGTAGCGTGGCATGCGGTAGAGATAGCTTCCGCCCAAAAATTGTAGTTAGACTTGTATTCCATCATCATGGTTCGAGCGGCTTCGATCAAGGTTCGATTATTCCTTTCGGCGACCCCATTTTGTTGGGGAGTATATGGCGTGGAGTATTGGTGTTGGATTCCTTCTTCGCCGAGGAATTCATCCAAGGTGTAGTTCTTGAACTCCGTTCCATTTTCGCTCCTTATTGCGAGGATCTTGTTGTCGTACTTGCGTTGAACTTGGTTGGCAAACTCCATCATGGTCCGTTGAGTCTCACTCTTGTACTTGAAGAAGAATACCCAACAATAGCGTGAATAGTCATCAACAATGACGATGCAATACTTCTTTCCACCAAGACTTTCATGAGACGGTGGACCGAAGAGATCAACATGTAGGAGCTCCAAGCATCTTGTGGTAGAGATGATAGTCTTGGCCTTGTGAGGAGCTCCATGCATTTTTCCTTGTACGGAAGCCCTACAAACACGATCTTTGCAAAAAGAGACATCTTCTTTTAGTCCGAGAATGTGGCCACCCTTGTGGAGACTTTGCAAAGTCCTCATGTTGACATGGGCTAGTCGGCGATGCCATAACCAACCCTTGTCACCTTTGGCGAATAGGCAAAGAGCGGAAGATGTTGTCTTTCCGGAGAAATCGACAACATACAATCCGTTCTCTACATATCCAACAAAAGCTACATTGAGTGTCTTGCTCCACAAGAGGACCACCATATGTTCATCAAAGAATGTGCATAGACCCATACGAGCAATTTGATGAACGGAGAGTAAATTGTAACCAAGGGTCTCGACAAGGAGGACATTCACAAGTGAGATGTCGGGTGTTACCACCACCTTACCAAGACCCAATACCTTAGAGCACGTGTTGTCGCCATATGATACGGTAGAGTGAGAAGGCTCGAGGTCGACAACAATATTCTTGCTTCTGGACATATGACTTGTGGCTCCACTATCAACCACTCACTTGGCGCCACCGGAAGCATAGTCCTACAAGGAATCAAGTCTTGGATTTAGGTACCCAATTTTCAATGGGTCCTAGCATGTTAGTAACAAGGGGTTTGGGAACCCAAATAGTCCAATCAACATTGTCCTTTTGAGGACCAATAAAGCGAGCATGAATATGTCCATAGTAATCAACAAAAAGAACATGAGAAGGGTTGTTAGAGCCGACGAAACCCTTCGAGGCGGAGTTGGGTACTCCATCCCTTCTTGAGCTAGCGTAGCTCTCCTCAAGGTTGATCTCCATGTTCTCCTTGTTCTTCTTCTTCTTGGTCCTCTTATTCCTCTTTCTCTTTGGCTTGGTAGCCATTCCTCCTTCATTGTAAGAGCCCTATTTGGCTCCATCTTTAGCTTCAATGACTCCTTCCAAGTACTTGGCTTGAACTTGGAGTCTATCAACTTTGGCCTTCAAACGATTGACTTCATCTTCATGCTCCGGATGAGGGTGGCAAATATCAAACACTTGGACTTCCTTTGCCTTGTTCACCCGGAAGTGTTCCATCAAAGCTTCTTCTTGGAGAGCGTTCATCTTCATGAGTAAGCGCTTGTCACTCTCCATCTTGGCAATGTCACTTTCATGAGTGCAACACGCACAGTCCTTACTCAAAGGAAAGTACTCCTTCAATGCTTCCTCTTGCATGGAATTGACCTCCATGAGCTTGGCTTCCCTTCTCTTTAAGGCGGCTATTTCCTCCTCATGGTCACAACAAGTGTCCTTCTCCTTGCTCATGCAGAGACATTCCACCAAAGACTCTTCTTGCTTGCTACTCAAACTCAATAGCTTGGCCTTGGTGGTCTCAAGAGCGGCAATTTCTTCTTCATGGTTGCAACATGAGGTCTTCTCTTTGCACAAGCGGTAATATTCGTCCAAGGCTTCTTCTTGAAGAGCATTGACTTCCAAGAGAAGAGCATTGTGCTTCCTCAAGGAAGCAACTTGATCAACAAGCTCGTCATGGCAAGAATTGGGGTCTTCATCGTCTTTCTCTTTGTTGGCTTCCTCAAGAGAGAGCATCTTCTTTTTGAGCTCACCAATCAAATCAAGAGCATGGTCTCGATCCTTGGTGAGTCGAGAAACAATAGCTTCGTTGGAGTCTTCAAGGACGATGACACTAGCTTCAAGAGACATGCGCAGATTTCGTTCATCATCAAGCTCCTCTTTGAGAGAGGCAATCTCATTTGCCGCTTCCCTTTCCAACCTCTCCTTCTCCTCTATAAGGTCTTGTGCCGCACCGAGTTGGCTCAATAGAGCCCCAACATGAGTCTTGGTATCCCCTTGCATGTTAGTGAGAAAAGAATCCAAACCCATAATCTCACGTTTAACGGTGAGACTAGTGGCATCATCAATATATAAGGCATTAGTCGAGGATGATGGTTTGGAGGGGGATTTTACCTCCGTGGATACCTTTGCCATAAGGCAACGAGCATTGTTGGTGACGAGGTTCTCATTGGGAGAGTCGAAGAGGGAGATAGAGGGAGTGGTAATGGCGATGGCGGCCACTCCCTCTCCTTCCTTGTTGGAGCTCTTGTCCCCACGTTCTTCATCTTCGTCGGAGGAGTACTCTTCTCGAATGATGAAGGCTCTAGGCTTCTTGGTGTAGGAGACCTTGTCGTCATCGGACTTGGGGGAGAACTTGGAGAATCCTTTGGAGAGTGACTTGAACTTTTCCTTGCGGATAAGCCTTCCACCATGATCTTCTCTTCTCTCAAACATACAATCCGCGACAAAATGATTCTTGTCACCGCAATTGTAGCATGTTCTTCCCCTTTGCCCCTCCGTTGGGCTCCTGGAGAGACTTCTTGGAGAATCACGTGATCTTCTTGGTCTTGTGCTTCGGGACTTGTTTCCATCCCAAAATTTCTTGGCGGCGAGAGCCATGTGCTCATGATAATTCATCTTGAGATCATCTGGTCCCCACTCAATGGGATCCTCATCGCTTTCACTATCCTCATGTACCTTCATCTTCAATGCAAGGTTGGGCTTGCGGGAGTTGTGGGCGCGAGCAACAAGATCCTCCGCATTCTTCTTGGAGATATCCAAAGCGATGACTTCGCTAAGAACTTCATCGGATGTCATAGCACGGAAGGAGGCATTTTGGCGGATGGTCGTCAACTTCACTTCCTCATAAGGGAGGAGAGCGTTGTAGAACTTGCGCTTGATCCAATGGTCATCCACAAACGTTGCTCCAAGATCTTGCATTTGTACGACAAGAGCGATGAGGCGCCGATACATTTCTTCGGGGGTCCTTCAATCATGACGAAGTTGTCGGCCATGTTGTTCACTTCATCAAAACGAGAGCTTTGGATTCTTGCATTTCCGAGGAAGAGCTTCTCAAGTTTATCCCATGCTTCCTTGGCGGTCTTGAGCGAGCGGATGTGAGCGCGGTCCTTGGGCGTGATAGCCATGTGAATCATGTTGATGGCGGTGGCGTTGAGTTGGTCATCCACCACTTCTCTTCTTGTCAAGCTCTTTTGGTCTCGTGGTGAATAACCCTCCTCGATGATACGCCAAAGCTCGGTAGATGCGTTGCGCACATGAGAACGCATTAAGAATTGCCAATTTTCAAAGTTGTTTGACTCAAGTAACGGTGGTGAACCATGCGACAAGATATGTGGCATAGGTATTGGAACGTTTATGGTGTAATCACTTGGTGGTGGCACCTCATGATAACCCCCTAGACGTTCCGCAACCGGTGTCTCATCATCCTTCCCCTTTGTTGAAGTGCCGGTCTCCCCAAGCCCTTCCTTTTGTGGATCTTTTGTCGCTTGCGCGACAAAATCAACAAGAGGAAATGGGTTAGCTTTTGGTGGGGGATCCTCGGCACTTGCTTTAGGATTAGCGATGGGGTTTGGTTTTTGTGCAACCAACTCCATCATCATTGCCTTCATTTGGGCAACGATGGATGACTCCAATTTCTTGAGGTCATCCAACGTAGCCATTGTGGAATCGATGGGAGATGATGGAGCGGGTGGCACAAAGGAAGGTGACCCATTCTTATCCGCCTCTTGTTCGGCCATTTCTTAGGCGGTAAAGCCCGAGCAAGAAAACCTTGCTCTGATACCACTTGAATGGATCGTAGCGAACAAGAGGGGGGGTGAATGGCGCTACGGCAAGTTTTAGTCTTTTTCAATTTTTAGTGCAACGGAAGGTAAAGGTGAGAACTTTAGCGATAGCGGTGATCCTACAATGATTCTAGGACAAGTGCAACAAGTAAAGGAAACAACAAGATAGTAAGAGTAAGGAGTGAGAAAACCAGGGGTGCGGAGACGAGGCGAGGTTTGTTTCCCGCAGTTCCTTCCACAATAGGAAGTACGTCTGCGTTGAGGAGGTGCTAGTCTCACACAAGAGACTAGACGGCCACACCACGAAGGAAGGCCTCACCTTCTTCCTCGAGAGAGCTCCACGAAGGTGCTCTCCCTCTTCCACTAAGGCACCGGTCGAGGCGGTGAATCCTTCACAAGGTTGGGGTGAGCTCCACACACAAGGATGCTCCCAACACCCTATGGAGCTAGTACATCACCAAGCTTGCCTCCATAGCTGCACATCTCCGATGTCCCACCATAGGAATCCTACCACCAAGATCCACTAAGGAATATCTTGTATTGGTGAAATCTCTCTTGGTATAACTATAGATCGGGGTCTCCTCCACCACTCCTCAAAGTTTGGGCAAGATTGGTTGGATGGTTGGGGAGATCCTCAAGGATTAAGCTCAGCAACAATGGAGGAGAGAGAGAGAGGGAAGAGATAAAATCGTGTTGAGGAAGAAGGAGCCCTTAAATAGGCTCCTCCAAATCCAACCGTTATGTCCAGTTTTTGCCTAAGCGGTACTACCGCTTTGAGTAAGCGGTACTACCGCTCTGAGTTCGAATTCCCCAGATCTGGTCCATGTGGACGCAGAGCGGTACTACCACTCGAGGTACCGCAACATGGTCCAAACCTTACTAGACTCGAAGCGGTACCGGAGCGGTACACCCGTAACTAGTTACGGTACCTGGGCGGTACCGTGGGCGGTACTACCGCTCGTGAGCGGTACTACCGCTCCAGGTACTGCAGAGGTACCGCAACTCGTATTCTGGGTTAATGTCAGCGCAGAACTCAGAGCGGTACCGTGGGCGGTACCTATAGGGGTAGCGGTACTACCGCTACAGGTACCGGTAGTACCGGCCTGGCTAAATCTGGTTTTCTCCCCTTTTTCTCTCCAGCCATGTCACCTCGCGATACACACACAAAACCAGAAAACCTATCAACTACGGTTCAGTCTTCCGATCTTGACGTGTCCAGCGAGGTCGTCGTGCACTTGCAAATCTAACAATGATACTCAAGGCACACGGTGAGATTACTCAAGTGTTGTCATCAAACACACAAAACTTGGGGTTTAAACTTTGCTCTTACAGGTGGGCTGACCAGAGTCAGCCAACATCGTGTCGCGGTACTCATACGCCTCGAGCTGCGAGCACATGTCGTTGAAAGACATGGAGGGCACATCACGGACGGGGGCAACAAGAGGGTCAAAAGTGCCATCCAACCCATTGAGGACATAGTCTTTCAGTTCATCTTCATCGATCTTCTTGCCCACAACAAGGAGTTCAGAAACAAAGCCTTTCATCATGGTGAGATACACTTGGGCAAATTTGTCATGTTTTTTTTGTTGGCTAGGGCACCTCGCAACGCAGAAGCCCTGGACTTGGACTGCATGCCGTGGAGTTCATGGAGGGCAGCCCAGACTTCAGATGCGTGCTCGAGTCCAATCACACGGGCGAGCTATTCATCGGACAACGAGTTCATGAGGTAGCTCATGACGTGTTGATCCTGGGTAACCCAGGAGTCATAAGCAGGATTTGGGATGGTCTGCTTCTTCTCCTCATCATCTTCAACCTCAAGATGCTCGGGCGGAGGCAGGTCGGTACCTTCAAGAAGTGCCATGACCTTGGCTCCCCGGAGGGCGGGGAGAGTCTGAGCCTTTGCGGTGACCCAGCGTACCACTGTATGGTGTAGTACACAAGTCGTTGACATAACACAAGTGAAACACCGTTCCACTCATATTACATCTCTCAGAGTGGTACAACAGAAACATATGCGAGTCCAAGGTATGTCTATAGAAGTACACACGAACTGTTTACATAAGATCCACACAGCCTCCTACTTTACAGTGAGGTAAAACTTCAAATAAGCTCCAGAAGAACGACTCGTAGTCTATCTTATAGCTAACTCAAGTTCAAGAGCTATTTGGCTTGCTATAGAACTCTAGCTATTTAGGTGCTAGGATTAGGGAAAGGTTCCCTTCTATTACTAGTCTAGGTTTCCATCATGGCTGATGCGGAAGTTGACTCCATTGGCTTCTTTGCTTGGATTCTTCATCTTGTTGCAGTTGACTCCTTTGTCTACGAGTTCCACGGTAGTTTCTCCTTCGGTGCATTGATCTAAGAAGGGGGTTCAAACGAGATAGAATGAGTACGAGCGTACTCAGCAAGTTCATATTAGGAAATATGTGTATCATGCACTAGCTACAGCCATAGACCATAAAGTCATAGGCCAATGCAAGTTTTTGTAATCATTTCTTCAAAAGGTTTATTTTATTCTGAAAACTATGCCCGTCAGTCTTCACAGGTTGACTAGAACTTCGTGGAGTTCCTTTCCTGCCGCGTTCGCAGTTCCCTTCCCGGAACAGGGAGTGACAGTCACAATTCTTGATACCCTCTGCAGAGGTGCGTTACTTTACCCCACAAGAGATCTTAACTTTGTTGCCGGCCGAGAGTATGTCCTCGTCCACACTTCCTTTGGTGTGAGGCCCAGTATAAGATCCAAGCCAATCACTGCCTTCTCCGCGACTGCAAACCCACCCTTTTGTCCAACCGTACACCTCCAGTAGACTTCCCCCGATAATACGGCTTTACTCACGGTGTACTCCGGACAATCCTTCATAGATGGTAGAGCTTATCATCACTAATGGATGGGGATTTAAAAGGATTTCCCAACCTATTGCGGTAGTGCCTCCAACACCCCACCGGCTCTCCGATCCGTTGGCGTGCAGAAGGGAAAAGATACAGCTGACTTCCCCAGAGCCATTATAGATCTCATGGATAACGCGATATGTACGGCGCTAGAATCACTGGACGGCATTGGTAATTAATCCTAGGGTGATATAACCCATGCAATGGAACCTCCACCATATCAACACATACCATGGTTCCATTTCCCACCACATAGTCATATTCATAATTGTAAAATAACACTTTGTTTTTCAATGCATGAGTGATAAGTATAATACTTTGCATATAGTTTGATACAAATACTCAAATGACATGAGCAAGCGATGAACTTGCCTTTCTTGACTGCAAGATTATGCAGGCAAAAGCTTCGATACGTGATAACTCCAAATTCTGAAATACCATCATTGTCCGGTAAGGACAATGTTTAAAGAACTGGCAAAGATGCTATAATGCATAGTATGAGATGCAATCGTCCCGAGCGTAACCTAACCTCGATGATTTAGGATGGATGAGTTGTAAAGATTTCTTTAGGGTTGGTTGCACTTTTAGAATGGTTCTCAAACAAGGTTCTTATTAGGGTTTGGTTATATTAGTATCATAATCAAGTGGTATAAGACATAATAACAATCATACACATAAAGAATAGTGATGGAATAATATGTAAAGAACAGTTGTCAATTTTAAGTGCTACAGATCATGGTTGATGATTACTTATACTATACTTCAAAAGAATAACTTTTGAAGAACATGTTGATTAAGAAATAATAAGTATTTCAAATAAGAACTATGGCTTCTATGGTTTGATTGACATTTGTACTTCAAAAGAATAACTTTTGAAGAACATGTTAAATAAGAATATGAACTACCATACATAAGGGATATGGCTTTCTAGGGTTTACTATTGGATTCATTTAGTTCTCTAATAGGAACTAGTTAGGTTCTAAAATAGAATTGATCTATAAGTAGCAAGTATTAGCAGGTTTACTGCTATGGTTGATTATGGTTATCATATCAAAGAATGATGGTCAAGGTGTTGCTATGAGTTAGGGTTTACTATGGCTTCACAATTGCTTTACTAAATAATCTCTAATGGTTTCTAAGCTAAGTGAATTATCAATTCCTAAGTAGGGTTTAGTGAAATAGGAGCATGTGTTGTGAATTGTTACACAAGGTTGGTATTAGGGTTTATCATCATGGTTTAACTAGGGTTTGATGGTTGAGGTTAATCCTAATGGTGTGGTATATAGAATAGTGTTAAATGCTACTAATTCAATTAATAAGTTAGGGTTTATACCTAGGTGATACTAGTGAATCATACAGGTTTTAATTAAGAATAGGAACATGAAATGACAAGCTCATGTGAATTGGTTTTAGGTTGATGGATTATAAGCATGCATTCATTGGTTTCTTACTAGGGTTCTATAGGTATAGATGAATCTCACATGATCACATGTGATAAGCAACTATTGTTTTAGAGTTACTACTAAAGTGTAATGATCACATGGGTTAAATCCTTAGGGTTTTAGGTTTGCAAGTACTATGGATGAACACATGAAATAATGAGATCAATGTCTTACTCAATTTGAAACTAGGGTTTCTAAATTATGGTACAACTCCTAAAATGATGATTGGCAATATAGGTGTGGTAACTAATTACTTTGAAACATAATTAGTAATGGTTTGACATTTTATTAATCTTCACAAGATTTAATAATTAGAGTAACTTCTATTTTGGTTTAATTAAGAATCAGGGTTTAATAATTGTTGTTAGGGTTTAAAATAATTAACTTGTTACCTAAAGATGTTTAAGTAAATAAGTTTTGATTTACCAAAATAATGTTGGCTTATAATATTTTCTTGAGTTATTACTATTTAAAGAAAATAGAAAATAGTAATTTGTAATTAGGGTTTATGAATTACCACTAATAATTAAGTTAATGCAAATATGGTAAATAAAATTAATCCTAACATATTACTTAGTTACTGAATAGTTAAAATTTAATTTTGGGAACTTAATTATTTATTGAATTCACTTTGCATTTTAAATAAATGAAAAGGCATAATTAAAGAAGTTAAAAATAAGTGAATTTTTATTTTGACACACATTTTTGTTTTATATTTTATTTGAATAGAGTTTATTTTTGTGAGCATTTTGATATATTATTCATATTTTTCTGAGTTGAAATTATTTTTCTATGATTTTGCAAAGTTTCTGCAATTTTCTGGAATTTGAAATAAATAAAAAATACTACAGATACCGGTTCGGACTCTAGCCACACACACTGACGAGTGGGACCAGGTCAAAATCGAAAAATGGCGCGGGAGCTCACTCCGGCGAGGCAGTCGACCATGGTGGCGACGCTCCCGGGCTCGAGAAGATGGGCGAGTTGTTTCATTCAAACCAGCATGCGAAGGTAAAGCAGATAGTGGCGGCGCCGCTAGCTATTGGTCATCGGAGCTAGGCCGGCGACGAGATGATGTGGCGGTGCTCACGGGCTCATGGTGCGGAGGAGCTATGATGCGTAATTGAGCGGGCCAAGAGGACCAGTAGAACGAGTAGCTCACCAGGAGCACCGAGGGCTTGACGGCGTGGCCTGAGGTGGTCGCAATCGCCGGCGACGACGGTGACCGGCGTTGGAGAAGATGGCTCTGTGAAGATGCTCCAGGGCTCTGCGGCTCGATTCCTTGCGTAGGATGAACAAGTCGAGGTCAGGGAAGACGATGGTGACCACGGCATGGCTCGGGAGTGCTCCAATCACCGGCGAGAAGAGATGGCCGGCGAGCTAGGGTTTCGGCCTGAGAAGAAATTGGAGGGGAAAAGAAGAAATTGAGAGCTAGGATTCGTCTCGGGGTATTTATAGGCTTCAAGAACGAGCCTCGTCACGCGGCCGCTTAAGGAGAGATCGACAGCAGCGAGGATGGCGTCGTGCTGTCGAGCGCCTGAGAGGAAGAGGATGAGGATGAACTCCCTCCTCTCGCTGATATTTTTTTGGAACGAAGGGGTACGGTGTCTTGGGTTGGGCTGATGCTGGGCTGAAGAGGTGGTGGCGATGATGGGCTGGTCCTGGGCTGCTCTGGTGCGGCTTGGCCTGGCAAGGTAAGTTTCCCTCCATTTTCTTTTTCAAATTTCTGTTTTCTTTTTCTGTTTTTATTTACTGGTTTTAACTTGATTTGAATTATGTGTTGTTTTGCAGATTCTAAAATATTTTAATATCAGAACAATTGGATAATGCTACATGTTGTATTGTTTTGTTTATAAACAACCATTTCATAATTGAGTAATTTGGTGTTCTTGTGAAATGCATTTTAAATTGAAAATGAACATGGTTTTAAATGTTTATCTCTATTCCTTTTATTTAGGAACCACTCTGTTTGAATGGTTGAAAATTATAACATGTACTTGGTGAACACTTTGTTAAGTTTGACTTGTACATCATAATATGGATTGTGCACATATTATAATTATAGCTGGAGTTTAAAATAAATGGCAATGGGAATAGATTGGTTCATGATTTTATGTGAAGAATTGCTTCCAAAGGTTTAAGAATATGGTTGACTTCACTCTGTGTTAAATAATCTTGCTTAGCAAACTACTGACTTGAATTATTTAAGATAGATCCTAAGCTAATTATGGTTGACTTACTTGTTAAAGTGTTGGTTTAATTATGACACAATATTCCATTTGGGCAACTAAACAAGTGATTGGAAATCAAAGTGGAACTGGTTATTGGTTTCACTCTACTCACCAAATGGAATCTAGTCTAAAGGTATATATAGCTTGTGTTATTATTTGTGATACATGATACACAAGTTAGGAAACAATATTTTATGTAGAGCTAATCCTATGTGAAAGGACTAGGGTTTTGGTAATGCTTCACTAATTGAAGTAGTGAATAGGCATGAGGTATGGCAGGGTTCTAATTATAATCCAAAGTGATATTTGGATTGGCAAGGTTTAAACACAACATCATTACTACCCTATACAAGGCATGAGTATTGGTCTGGATTAACTACTATTTATATATTTATCATTTCATGTGATAGATGAGATTTATGGATCACATATAGGTTTAACTTATCATCTCAATTTATAAGATAAGATCATGCAGTAGACATGATCCACTTAATTCTCACTACTCTCTCTTCTTTAATCCTTCTCTCTTCACACTCACTTGGATTCTTAGGTTTTATGATCATTACCCAATTTGTAATAATCAAGGTATGGCTTTCTAATAATTCATTAGTGAATCATGGTTCTCTCTCCAAGATCAAGTATTAGTCCATATACTTGAGTATACCTCTTTAGGTTGAGCTCTTATGAATAAGTAGGGTTCTCTAGGGTTTATGATCATTAACAAGTTGTAATGATCACAACACTTGCCTCTCTATAATTACTAGAAGAATAGGTTCATACTTACCATCAAGTATGAGCTAGGTTAAGTAGGGTTTAATACTTGACTTAAATTTATTATAATATTGGTTAGTATCAACAATCACCTCCCTTGGACAAGGTTTAAATAGTAATCTAGGTTCTATTCAATGGATAGAATAAGCATATGAATGATTCTCTCCTTTCTCTAGGTTTAATGGTATGAGTTGGGAAACAAGGTTGGAATGATCCAAAGTTAATGATGAATGAATATGAATGTCCTTGACATGGATTCAATTATTGTAGTTGAAAAGATATACCATGTGACTCATGGTAGGAACATTTATTTAGTAGAAAACATGGATAAGATAAGTATAGAATAGTTTCTTAGTTAATTGTGTTCTTTGATTTATAGTTGAATAATTATTCATGTGTTGTTGTAAGGAATGGCATGTTGAGATCCTTTATAAGATCTTGTAGTTGATCCTTACTTAAGGTGTTGTTTGTTGTAAAACTAATTCTATTTGATCTAGCCCATAGATCAAATCATCTCTACCCAAAACAAGATTTTAGCAAAGATCACAGTGAAGTTTATAGCGCTTGACTTGATGATCTACTTCAATTCCAGCAAGTCAAGTGAAACTTCAGTTACTGTGTAAGTTTTATTTGAAGCGCGAAAATTCCCCGGATTTTCTATGCATGAATGCAATGCACACTTTGGTGTTCTCTCATTTTATTGCCTCTAAACCTGGGATATTACAGCCTCTCCCCCTTAAACTGAACTTCGTCCCGAAGTTCGAACGCTCTCATGTTTCGGAATGTGGAAATGACTTGAACAGATCACCATCCTTCAACTCCCTGGTGATCACACTAGATATAATTGGATATATCCCTTGTCCAAATCCTTCCGGAAGTCTTCTAATGTCTGGCACTGATACTTTCTTCTGTTCTATGATTTCTTCCAGCACTCTAAGCTTATAGGCTTACTATTCAAAGATTATTGAATTAAGACATCTTATTGTGTTAATGGACTTTACTAATGGTTGTGGTGACATCTTCCTATTTGGGTACTCAAAGCTTGGTTGTACCAGCTGTGGTAATCCAGCTGCGATGTAATATGGCACTATGGTGTACCAGCTGCGATGTCCAAACCTTAATTCTAAAGGATTTGTTTAAAGTAAGGTATTGTTGTCCCTTACTACCATAACGAAAGTAATGGTACTTCGTAAGATATTTACAATAGGCATAGTCCTGGTGGTTTAGTCCTACGAATGGATTAGACTCATTTAGTCCATCCAATCATGGCTTCTAGTTTCTGCTAGTTATCTTCCTTTTGGTTTCTTTAGGTTCCATGAAAGGAATCTTTCTACTAGGCTTATGTTTTAGTATGGCCAAACTTCTTCGGATAGTATCTTCTTGAGCTTGGATTGTCCTCCGACATCTTCTTCATCCAACTTCATTATCTTAAGCTTACTTAAGTTCTCTTGGTTTTGAGTAATTAAAATTACCCACTCAAGTTAAAGTCTAACCCTTACTTCCTCGAGATATGAACCTCGGCTTCTGGTCTGACAACCTCCTGAGAGTACTATTATATGGGTTATTCCCAACAACCTTATAAAAATAAGATCGGACTTCCTCTCAGCTCGGACCTTCTTCTTGGTCCATCATACTCCAAATATTATATCTTAATACTTCTCATTCAGCCTTCCTCTCCCCCTTGGAGTTTACTAATGATCTTCCAACTTCCTTTCTTCTAATCATTAAACTCCAAGGTTAGGTAGTTGGTTTATATTTTGTACCTTACTAAAGTCTCACGAAGAATTCTTTGCGGTGTATCCACACAATTGTGGATATCCGATGTGAATCTTCCGACTAAATATTTACCAACTACGAGATACCAGCTGTGAAATACTAGCTGCGGAATCCCCCTTTCTTTTAGGGTAAAGAAATGTTCAGGCTGTGGGCTATCTGGTACCAGCTGCAGACTACCTAGTACCAGATGTGGCTTATTGGATATCAGCTGTGACTATGTTATGGTTTTAGGCAATATCTACCTACCAGCTGTGGCTACTTACATAGTTTTGATTAAGATATACCTCACTTTACATTCTTTCCCTTCATGGTTATCCTATCTCAGCTGCGGTCTTATGATACCAGCTACGACTTCACTTGTCTATTTTCCTTCTTCTAGGGTTTGTTTTGCAAGATAACCACTTGTTGATACTATGAAAATAGTATTGTAAGTGACTTCACTTGCATTCCCTTCTTCCAGAATGAATACAGCTCTACTTCTTCTGCTCCATATTCACTATTTTGCTCACTTTCATGATACTTCCATGTTGAAATACTCCTTGATTAAGGATAAAAGTGAGTTTGATTGGTCCTTCCTTTAGAGTATTGTGGTTGCTTCCCACAATTTTACTTCCTTCTTCTGGTGAGCCTTCATCTAGTCTTCGAAATCTTCAGAACTCGTCACTTCCTCACACGAATACCTTTACCCTCTAGACCTATAACATCAAGTAAGAGCTTGATATTGCAACATGCATTTGCATATCAAAGTCAAACTTCATGTATGGATCTAGTCAATCAATGAAAATCCAATAAAGTCCAAGAAAATCCAGCTGTGTGTTTATAATACACATCCTTATATGCCTGAATATAATAGTTGGGTAAGACATCCCTAAACATCAGGATTAGATGTGTAGTATATAACACCACATAAGATAGGTTTAGGTTGTGATACTTAGCACAATACGTGAGGTTCTACTATTTGTCTCAACATTTATCTTAATTGCACATTTGCAATGAGACAAACTTAAAACAAAATGGCTTGGGATAGTTGAAGTTAACCTAGTTTTCTTTGGAAGTACTAACAAAATAGTATACCATATATATGTGCTATTGAGGACTACTTCCTATAATACAATTAGTTCTAACATGTCTACTCTAAACACATGATTGTTTAGAATATACCACCTCTAACTCTAGGATTTCTCTATGTGATATGCTCTAAATAAGCCCTCTTTAAATTAAGAACTACCAGTTTCTAGGATTTTAAGGCCTAAGCTTTCGAACTATTCCCTAAATCCTACTCCTCATCATCCTTTTGTTATCGTACTTATGATGTCCTACTCCATCATACCATGATTCTCAAGTGAATCATATATGAGTACCTAGTTTATTATTAAAAATAGACTCATGTAACTCCTATCACTCTTCCTTACCTCCTATGATTGACTCATCTTAGGTATATACTATCTTATATAACTTATCTCCCTTACTTAACATCAGTCATTTGACATTTTAAATGACTCTTACTTAACTATAACTTGCATTGGTATACTTCTTCCAATAGGATATCTTCCTTATGGTTGTATCCTTTCTTTGGACTACCATGTATTGTATACCAACTGTGGTCTACTACCACCAATTATCTTAAGCTTCAAGGGTGTTTTAATTATTTGGAATGAAGCAAGATAACTAATTAACTTCATTTAAGAAATATAGATAAGAAAGATTGACTCAAGTGTGTCAGGATTATTCTCAAGTGAATACCCATCTCAAGTCAAAAGAATAGTTGGTTTAACTAAGACATCTTCCTATAGACACTACCAAACCTATAGGTCTCCTTTAAAGGGTTTTAATCCTAGGGTCAAAGCATTTGCTCTGATACCAGCTGCGGTGACCCAGCGTACCACTGCATGGTGTAGTACACAAGTCATTGACATAACACAAGTGAAACACCGTTCCACTCATATTACATCTCTCAGAGTGGTACAACAGAAACATATGCGAGTCCAAGGTATGTCTATAGAAGTACACACGAACTGTTTACATAAGATCCACACAGCCTCCTACTTTACAGTGAGGTAAAACTTCAAATAAGCTCCAGAAGAACGACTCGTAGTCTATCTTATAGCTAACTCAAGTTCAAGAGCTATTTGGCTTGCTATAGAACTCTAGCTATTTAGGTGCTAGGATTAGGGAAAGGTTCCCTTCTATTACTAGTCTAGGTTTCCATCATGGCTGATGCGGAAGTTGACTCCATTGGCTTCTTTGCTTGGATTCTTCATCTTGTTGCAGTTGACTCCTTTGTCTACGAGTTCCACGGTAGTTTCTCCTTCGGTGCATTGATCTAAGAAGGGGGTTCAAACGAGATAGAATGAGTACGAGCGTACTCAGCAAGTTCATATTAGGAAATATGTGTATCATGCACTAGCTACAGCCATAGACCATAAAGTCATAGGCCAATGCAAGTTTTTGTAATCATTTCTTCAAAAGGTTTATTTTATTCTGAAAACTATGCCCGTCAGTCTTCACAGGTTGACTAGAACTTCGTGGAGTTCCTTTCTGCCGCTGTCAGCTCCCTTCCCGAACAGGAGTGACAAACAATTCTTGATACCCTCTGCAGAGGTGCGTTACTTTACCCCACAAGAGATCTTAACTTTGTTGCCGGCCGAGAGTATGTCCTCGTCCACACTTCCTTTGGTGTGAGGCCCAGTATAAGATCCAAGCCAATCACTGCCTTCTCCGCGACTGCAAACCCACCCTTTTGTCCAACTGTACACCTCCAGTAGACTTCCCCCGATAATACGGCTTTACTCACGGTGTACTCCGGACAATCCTTCATAGATGGTAGAGCTTATCATCACTAATGGATGGGGATTTAAAAGGATTTCCCAACCTATTGCGGTAGTGCCTCCAACACCCCACCGGCTCTCCGATCCGTTGGCGTGCAGAAGGGAAAAGATACAGCTGACTTCCCCACAGCCATTATAGATCTCATGGATAACGCGATATGTACGGCGCTAGAATCACTGGACGGCATTGGTAATTAATCCTAGGGTGATATAACCCATGCAATGGAACCTCCACCATATCAACACATACCATGGTTCCATTGCCCACCACATAGTCATATTCATAATTGTAAAATAACACTTTGCTTTTCAATGCATGAGTGATAAGTATAATACTTTGCATATAGTTTGATACAAATACTCAAATGACATGAGCAAGCGATGAACTTGCCTTTCTTGACTGCAAGATTATGCAGGCAAAAGCTTCGATACGTGATAACTCCAAATTCTGAAATACCATCATTGTCCGGTAAGGACAATGTTTAAAGAACTGGCAAAGATGCTATAATGCATAGTATGAGACGCAATCGTCCCGAGCGTAACCTAACCTCGATGATTTAGGATGGATGAGTTGTAAAGATTTCTTTAGGGTTGGTTGCACTTTTAGAATGGTTCTCAAACAAGGTTCTTATTAGGGTTTGGTTATATTAGTATCATAATCAAGTGGTATAAGACATAATAACAATCATACACATAAAGAATAGTGATGGAATAATATGTAAAGAACAGTTGTCAATTTTAAGTGCTACAGATCATGGTTGACGATTACTTATACTATACTTCAAAAGAATAACTTTTGAAGAACATGTTGATTAAGAAATAATAAGTATTTCAAATAAGAACTATGGCTTCTATGGTTTGATTGACATTTGTACTTCAAAAGAATAACTTTTGAAGAACATGTTAAATAAGAATATGAACTACCATACATAAGGGATATGGCTTTCTAGGGTTTACTATTGGATTCATTTAGTTCTCTAATAGGAACTAGTTAGGTTCTAAAATAGAATTGATCTATAAGTAGCAAGTATTAGCAGGTTTACTGCTATGGTTGATTATGGTTATCATATCAAAGAATGATGGTCAAGGTGTTGCTATGAGTTAGGGTTTACTATGGCTTCACAATTGCTTTACTAAATAATCTCTAATGGTTTCTAAGCTAAGTGAATTATCAATTCCTAAGTAGGGTTTAGTGAAATAGGAGCATGTGTTGTGAATTGTTACACAAGGTTGGTATTAGGGTTTATCATCATGGTTTAACTAGGGTTTGATGGTTGAGGTTAATCCTAATGGTGTGGTATATAGAATAGTGTTAAATGCTACTAATTCAATTAATAAGTTAGGGTTTATACCTAGGTGATACTAGTGAATCATACAGGTTTTAATTAAGAATAGGAACATGAAATGACAAGCTCATGTGAATTGGTTTTAGGTTGATGGATTATAAGCATGCATTCATTGGTTTCTTACTAGGGTTCTATAGGTATAGATGAATCTCACATGATCACATGTGATAAGCAACTATTGTTTTAGAGTTACTACTAAAGTGTAATGATCACATGGGTTAAATCCTTAGGGTTTTAGGTTTGCAAGTACTATGGATGAACACATGAAATAATGAGATCAATGTCTTACTCAATTTGAAACTAGGGTTTCTAAATTATGGTACAACTCCTAAAATGATGATTGGCAATATAGGTGTGGTAACTAATTACTTTGAAACATAATTAGTAATGGTTTGACATTTTATTAATCTTCACAAGATTTAATAATTAGAGTAACTTCTATTTTGGTTTAATTAAGAATCAGGGTTTAATAATTGTTGTTAGGGTTTAAAATAATTAACTTGTTACCTAAAGATGTTTAAGTAAATAAGTTTTGATTTACCAAAATAATGTTGGCTTATAATATTTTCTTGAGTTATTACTATTTAAAGAAAATAGAAAATAGTAATTTGTAATTAGGGTTTATGAATTACCACTAATAATTAAGTTAATGCAAATATGGTAAATAAAATTAATCCTAACATATTACTTAGTTACTGAATAGTTAAAATTTAATTTTGGGAACTTAATTATTTATTGAATTCACTTTGCATTTTAAATAAATGAAAAGGCATAATTAAAGAAGTTAAAAATAAGTGAATTTTTATTTTGACACACATTTTTGTTTTATATTTTATTTGAATAGAGTTTATTTTTGTGAGCATTTTGATATATTATTCATATTTTTCTGAGTTGAAATTATTTTTCTATGATTTTGCAAAGTTTCTGCAATTTTCTGGAATTTGAAATAAATAAAAAATACTACAGATACCGGTTCGGACTCTAGCCACACACACTGACGAGTGGGACCAGGTCAAAATCGAAAAATGGCGCGGGAGCTCACTCCGGCGAGGCAGTCGACCATGGTGGCGACGCTCCCGGGCTCGAGAAGATGGGCGAGTTGTTTCATTCAAACCAGCATGCGAAGGTAAAGCAGATAGTGGCGGCGCCGCTAGCTATTGGTCATCGGAGCTAGGCCGGCGACGAGATGATGTGGCGGTGCTCACGGGCTCATGGTGCGGAGGAGCTATGATGCGTAATTGAGCGGGCCAAGAGGACCAGTAGAACGAGTAGCTCACCAGGAGCACCGAGGGCTTGACGGCGTGGCCTGAGGTGGTCGCAATCGCCGGCGACGACGGTGACCGGCGTTGGAGAAGATGGCTCTGTGAAGATGCTCCAGGGCTCTGCGGCTCGATTCCTTGCGTAGGATGAACAAGTCGAGGTCGGGGAAGACGATGGTGACCACGGCATGGCTCGGGAGTGCTCCAATCACCGGCGAGAAGAGATGGCCGGCGAGCTAGGGTTTCGGCCTGAGAAGAAATTGGAGGGGAAAAGAAGAAATTGAGAGCTAGGGTTCGTCTCGGGGTATTTATAGGCTTCAAGAACGAGCCTCGTCACGCGGCCGCTTAAGGAGAGATCGACAGCAGCGAGGATGGCGTCGTGCTGTCGAGCGCCTGAGAGGAAGAGGATGAGGATGAACTCCCTCCTCTCGCTGATATTTTTTTGGAACGAAGGGGTACGGTGTCTTGGGTTGGGCTGATGCTGGGCTGAAGAGGTGGTGGCGATGATGGGCTGGTCCTGGGCTGCTCTGGTGCGGCTTGGCCTGGCAAGGTAAGTTTCCCTCCATTTTCTTTTTCAAATTTCTGTTTTCTTTTTCTGTTTTTATTTACTGGTTTTAACTTGATTTGAATTATGTGTTGTTTTGCAGATTCTAAAATATTTTAATATCAGAACAATTGGATAATGCTACCTGTTGTATTGTTTTGTTTATAAACAACCATTTCATAATTGAGTAATTTGGTGTTCTTGTGAAATGCATTTTAAATTGAAAATGAACATGGTTTTAAATGTTTATCTCTATTCCTTTTATTTAGGAACCACTCTGTTTGAATGGTTGAAAATTATAACATGTACTTGGTGAACACTTTGTTAAGTTTGACTTGTACATCATAATATGGATTGTGCACATATTATAATTATAGCTGGAGTTTAAAATAAATGGCAATGGGAATAGATTGGTTCATGATTTTATGTGAAGAATTGCTTCCAAAGGTTTAAGAATATGGTTGACTTCATGCTGTCCACAACTGGCGCGTGGTTGACGAGGGAGGAAATCCCCGTATTGTAGCTTTTTGTTCCCCGGCAACGGCGCCAGAAAATAGCTTGATGTCTACTTCCCCCTCCTTTTCCTGTAGACAGTGTTGGGCCTCCAAGAGCAGAGGTTTGTAGAACAGCAGCAAGTTTTCCCTTAAGTGGATCACCCAAGGTTTATCGAACTCAGGGAGGAAGAGGTCAAAGATATCCCTCTCATGCAACCCTGCGACCACAAAGCAAGAAGTCTCTTGTGTCCCCAACACACCTAATAGGTGCACTAGTTCGGCGAAGAGATAGTGAAATACAGGTGGTATGAATATATATGAGCAGTAGCAACGGTGCCGTAAAATAGCTTGTGGCGTGTAGTTGATGGTGGTAGTATTGCAGCAGAGGTAACACGGTGAAACAAGAAACAAGCGAGTAACGCAGCAGTATTTAGGAACAAGGCCTAGGGATTAGACTTTCACTAGTGGACACTCTCAACATTGATCACATAACAGAATAGATAAATGCATACTCTACACTTTTGTTGGATGATGAACACATTGCGTAGGATTACACGAACCCTCAATGCCGGAGTTAACAAGCTCCACAATTAATGTTCATATTTAAGTAACCTTATAGTGCAAGATAGATCAAAAGATTAAACCAAGTACTAACATAGCATGCACACTGTCACCTTCATGCATATGTAGGAGGCATAGATCACATCAATACTATCATAGCAATAGTTAACTTCGCAATCTACAAGAGATCATGATCATAGCATAAACCAAGTACTAACACGGATGCACACACTGTCACCATTACATCGTGCAGGAGGAATAGAACTACTTTAATAACTTTGCTAGAGTAGCACATAGATAAATTGTGATACAAATACATTGCAATCATAAAGAGATATAAATAAGCACCTCACTATGCCATTCAACAGTGAATAAGTATTCTGTGAAATATAGCCTAAGAGACCCACACGGTGCACACACTGTCACCTTTACACACGTGAGACAAGGAGTCTCCGGAGATCACATAAGTAAAACTCACTTGACTAGCATAATGACATCTAGATTACAAGCATCATCATATGAATCTCAATCATGTAAGGCAGCTCATGAGATTATTGTATTGAAGTACATAGGAGAGAGATGAACCACATAGCTACCGGTACAGCCCCGAGCCTCGATGGAGAACTACTCCCTCCTCATGGGAGCAGCAGCGGTGATGAAGATGGCGGTGGAGATGGCAGCGGTGTCGATGGAGGAGCCTTCCTGGGGCACTTCCCCGTTCCGGCGGCGTGCCGGAACAGAGACTCCTGTCCCCCAGATCTTGGCGTCGCGATGGCGGCGGCTCTGGAAGGTTTCTGTGGGTTTCGTCCGATTCCGAGAATATTTCGTTACTAGGATTTCTGAAACCAAAAACAGCAGAAAACAGGAACTGGCACTTCGGCATCTTGTTAATAGGTTAGTTCCAGAAAATGCACGAATGTGACATAAAGTGTGCATAAAACATGTAGATATCATCAATAATGTGGCATGGAACATAAGAAATTATCGATACGTCGGAGACGTATCAGCATCCCCAAGCTTAGTTCTGCTCGTCCCGAGCAGGTAAAACGATAACACAGATAATTTCTGGAGTGACATGCCATCATAACCTTGATCATACTATTTGTAAAGCATATGTAGTGAATGCAGCGATCAAAACAATGTATATGACATGAATAAACAAGTGAACCATAAAGCAAAGACTTTTCATGAATAGCACTTCAAGACAAGCATCAATAAGTCTTGCATAAGAGTTAACTCATAAAGCAATAATTCAAAGTAAAGGCATTGAAGCAACACAAAGGAAGATTAAGTTTCAGCGGTTGCTTTCAACTCATAACATGTATATCTCATGGATATTGTCAACATAGAGTAATATAATAAGTGCAATAAGCAAGTATGTAGGAATCAATGCACAGTTCACACAAGTGTTTGCTTCTTGAGGTGGAGAGAAATAGGTGAACTGACTCAACATTGAAAGTAAAAGAATGGTCCTCCATAGAGGAAAAGCATCGATTGCTATATTTGTGCTAGAGCTTTGATTTTGAAAACATGAAACAATTTTGTCAACGGTAGTAATAAAGCATATGTATCATGTAGATTATATCTTACAAGTTGCAAGCCTCATGCATAGTATACTAATAGTGCCCGCACCTTGTCCTAATTAGCTTGGACTACCGGATCATCACAATGCACATGTTTTAACCAAGTGTCACAAAGGGGTACCTCTATGCCGCCTGTACAAAGGTCTAAGGAGAAAGCTCGCATTGGATTTCTCGCTATTGATTATTCTTCAACTTAGACATCCATACCGGGACAACATAGACAACAGATAATGGACTCCTCTTTTATGCATAAGCATGTAACAACAATTAATAATTTTCTCATTTGAGATTGAGGATATTTGTCCAAAACTGAAACTTCCACCATGGATCATGGCTTTAGTTAGCGGCCCAATGTTCTTCTCTAACAATATGCATGCTTAACCATAAGGTGGTAGATCGCTCTTACTTCAGACAAGACGGACATGCATAGCAACTCACATGAAATTCAACAAAGAGTAGTTGATGGCGTCCCCAGTGAACATGGTTATCGCACAACAAGCAACTTAATAAGAGATAAAGTGCATAATTACATATTCAATACCACAATAGTTTTTAAGCTATTTGTCCCATGAGCTATATATTGCAAAGGTGAATGATGGAATTTTAAAGGTAGCACTCAAGCAATTTACTTTGGAATGGCGGAAAATACCATGTAGTAGGTAGGTATGGTGGACACAAATGGCATAGTGGTTGGCTCAAGTATTTTGGATGCATGAGAAGTATTCCCTCTCGATATAAGGTTTAGGCTAGCAAGGCTTATTTGAAACAAACACAAGGATGAACCGGTGCAGCAAAACTCACATAAAAGACATATTGAAAACATTATAAGATTCTACACCATCTTCCTTGTTGTTCCAACTCAATACTAGAAATTATCTAGACCTTAGAGAAACCAAATATGCAAACCAAATTTTAGCATGCTCTATGTATTTCTTCATTAATGGGTGCAAAGCATATGATGCAAGAGCTTAAACATGAGCACAACAATTGCCAAGTATCACATTACCCAAGACATTATAGCAATTTACTACATGTATCATTTTCCAATTCCAACCATATAACAATTTAACGAAGAAGAAACTTCGTCATGAAAATTAAAAGCTAAGAACACATGTGTTCATATGAACCAGCGGAGCGTGTCTCTCTCCCACAAAAGAATTTATTCAAACAAAAACAAAAACAAAAGCACACAGACGCTCCAAGTAAAGCACATAAGATGTGACCGAATAAAAATATAGTTTCAAGAGAAGGAACCTGATAATTTGTCGATGAAGAAGGGGATGCCTTGGGCATCCCCAAGCTTAGACGCTTGAGTCTTCTTAGAATATGCAGGGGTGAACCACCGGGGCATCCCCAAGCTTAGAGCTTTCACTCTTCTTGATCATAGTATATCATCCTCCTCTCTTGACCCTTGAAAACTTCCTTCACACCAAACTTCTCATAAACTTCATTAGAGGGGTTAGTACATAATCAAAAACTCACATGTTCAGAGGTGACACAATCATTTTTAACACTTCTGGACATTGCTCAAAGCTACTGGAAGGTAATGGAACAAAGAAATCCACCCAACACAGCGAAAGAAGCAATGCGAAATAAAAGGCAGAATCTGTCAAAACAGAACAGTCCGTAAAGACGAATTTTTAATAAATACTTCCGTTGCTCAGATCAGAAAACTCAAAACTAATGAAAGTTGCATACATATCTGAGGAACACGCACGTAAATTTGCATATTTTTATGATTTTTATACAGAGAAAACAGCCCAGATTCGTGACAGATAGAAATCTGTTTCTGCGCAGAAATCCAAATCTAGTATCAACCTTCGATTAGAGGCTTCACTTGGCACAACAAAACACTAAACTAAGATAAGGAGAGGTTGCTACAGTAGTAAACAACTTCCAAGACACAAATATAAAACAAGGTACTGTAGCAAAATAACACATGGGTTATCTCCCAAGAAGTTCTTTCTTTATAGCCATTAAGATGGGCTCAGCAGTTTTAATGATGCACTCGCAAGAAATAGTATTTGAAGCAAAAGAGAGCATCAAGAGGCAAATTGAAAACACATTTAAGCCTAACATGCTTCCTATGCATGGGAATCTTGTAAATAAACAAGTTCATGAGGAGCAAAGTAACAAGCATAGGAAGATAAAACAAGTGTAGTTTCAAAAATTTCAGCACATAGAGAGGCATTTTAGTAACATGAAAATTTCTACAACCATATTTTCCTCTCTCATAATAACTTTCAGTAGCAACATGAGCAAACTCAACAATATAACTATCACATAAAGCATTCTTATCATGAGTCTCATGCATAAAATTATTACTCTCCACATAAGCATAATCAATTTTATTAGTAGTTGTAGTGGGAGCAAATTCAACAAAGTAGCTATCATCAAATATAGGAGGCATATTGTAATCATAATCAAATTCACTCTCCATAGTAGGTGGAACCAAAAGACCACTATCATTATAATCATCATAAATAGGAGGTAAAGTATCATCAAAGAAAATTTTCTCCTCAATGCTTGGGGGACTAAAAAGATCATGAAAACCAGCTTCCCCAAGCTTAGAACTTTCTATATCATTATCAACAATGGTGTTCAAAGCGTTCATACTAATATTACTACCAGCATGCAAATAAGATTCCATAGGTTTTTTAATTTTCGCATCAAACAATCCATGTTTTAAATCAGGGAATAGCATAAGAAGCTCATTTTTGTCCATTATGCCAAACTAGTGTAAACAAGAAACAAAAAGATGCAATTGCAGGATCTAAAGGAAATAGCTTTGAGTACTTACAATGCGCCGGAAAATAGCTTAGTAGCCGAGATTCGGAGTGTGAGTACCTTTTACCTTTCCTCCCCGGCAACGGCGCCAGAAAATAGCTTGTTGTCCACAACTGGCGCGTGGTTGACGAGGGAGGAAATCCCCGTATTGTAGCTTTTTGTTCCCCGGCAACGGCGCCAGAAAATAGCTTGATGTCTACTTCCCCCTCCTTTTCCTGTAGACAGTGTTGGGCCTCCAAGAGCAGAGGTTTGTAGAACAGCAGCAAGTTTTCCCTTAAGTGGATCACCCAAGGTTTATCGAACTCAGGGAGGAAGAGGTCAAAGATATCCCTCTCATGCAACCCTGCGACCACAAAGCAAGAAGTCTCTTGTGTCCCCAACACACCTAATAGGTGCACTAGTTCGGCGAAGAGATAGTGAAATACAGGTGGTATGAATATATATGAGCAGTAGCAACGGTGCCAGAAAATAGCTTGCTGGCGTGTAGTTGATGGTGGTAGTATTGCAGCAAAGTAGTAACACGTTGAAACAAGAAACAAGCAAAGAGTAACGCAGCAGTATTTAGGAACAAGGCCTAGGGATTAGACTTTCACTAGTGGACACTCTCAACATTGATCACATAACAGAATAGATAAATGCATACTCTACACTTTTGTTGGATGATGAACACATTGCGTAGGATTACACGAACCCTCAATGCCGGAGTTAACAAGCTCCACAATTAATGTTCATATTTAAGTAACCTTATAGTGCAAGATAGATCAAAAGACTAAACCAAGTACTAACATAGCATGCACACTGTCACCTTCATGCATATGTAGGAGGCATAGATCACATCAATACTATCATAGCAATAGTTAACTTCGCAATCTACAAGAGATCATGATCATAGCATAAACCAAGTACTAACACGGATGCACACACTGTCACCATTACATCGTGCAGGAGGAATAGAACTACTTTAATAACTTTGCTAGAGTAGCACATAGATAAATTGTGATACAAATACATTGCAATCATAAAGAGATATAAATAAGCACCTCACTATGCCATTCAACAGTGAATAAGTATTCTGTGAAATATAGCCTAAGAGACCCACACGGTGCACACACTGTCACCTTTACACACGTGGGACAAGGAGTCTCCGGAGATCACATAAGTAAAACTCACTTGACTAGCATAATGACATCTAGATTACAAGCATCATCATATGAATCTCAATCATGTAAGGCAGCTCATGAGATTATTGTATTGAAGTACATAGGAGAGAGATGAACCACATAGCTACCGGTACAGCCCCGAGCCTCGATGGAGAACTACTCCCTCCTCATGGGAGCAGCAGCGGTGATGAAGATGGCGGTGGAGATGGCAGCGGTGTCGATGGAGGAGCCTTCCGGGGGCACTTCCCCGTTCCGGCGGCGTGCCGGAACAGAGACTCCTGTCCCCCAAATCTTGGCGTCGCGATGGCGGCGGCTCTGGAAGGTTTCTGTGGGTTTCGTCCGATTCCGAGAATATTTCGTTACTAGGATTTCTGAAACCAAAAACAGCAGAAAACAGGAACTGGCACTTCGGCATCTTGTTAATAGGTTAGTTCCAGAAAATGCACGAATGTGACATAAAGTGTGCATAAAACATGTAGATATCATCAATAATGTGGCATGGAACATAAGAAATTATCGATACGTCGGAGACGTATCACTTCACTCTGTGTTAAATAATCTTGCTTAGCAAACTACTGACTTGAATTATTTAAGATAGATCCTAAGCTAATTATGGTTGACTTACTTGTTAAAGTGTTGGTTTAATTATGACACAATATTCCATTTGGGCAACTAAACAAGTGATTGGAAATCAAAGTGGAATTGGTTATTGGTTTCACTCTACTCACCAAATGGAATCTAGTCTAAAGGTATATATAGCTTGTGTTATTATTTGTGATACATGATACACAAGTTAGGAAACAATATTTTATGTAGAGCTAATCCTATGTGAAAGGACTAGGGTTTTGGTAATGCTTCACTAATTGAAGTAGTGAATAGGCATGAGGTATGGCAGGGTTCTAATTATAATCCAAAGTGATATTTGGATTGGCAAGGTTTAAACACAACATCATTACTACCCTATACAAGGCATGAGTATTGGTCTGGATTAACTACTATTTATATATTTATCATTTCATGTGATAGATGAGATTTATGGATCACATATAGGTTTAACTTATCATCTCAATTTATAAGATAAGATCATGCAGTAGACATGATCCACTTAATTCTCACTACTCTCTCTTCTTTAATCCTTCTCTCTTCACACTCACTTGGATTCTTAGGTTTTATGATCATTACCCAATTTGTAATAATCAAGGTATGGCTTTCTAATAATTCATTAGTGAATCATGGTTCTCTCTCCAAGATCAAGTATTAGTCCATATACTTGAGTATACCTCTTTAGGTTGAGCTCTTATGAATAAGTAGGGTTCTCTAGGGTTTATGATCATTAACAAGTTGTAATGATCACAACACTTGCCTCTCTATAATTACTAGAAGAATAGGTTCATACTTACCATCAAGTATGAGCTAGGTTAAGTAGGGTTTAATACTTGACTTAAATTTATTATAATATTGGTTAGTATCAACAATCACCTCCCTTGGACAAGGTTTAAATAGTAATCTAGGTTCTATTCAATGGATAGAATAAGCATATGAATGATTCTCTCCTTTCTCTGGGTTTAATGGTATGAGTTGGGAAACAAGGTTGGAATGATCCAAAGTTAATGATGAATGAATATGAATGTCCTTGACATGGATTCAATTATTGTAGTTGAAAAGATATACCATGTGACTCATGGTAGGAACATTTATTTAGTAGAAAACATGGATAAGATAAGTATAGAATAGTTTCTTAGTTAATTGTGTTCTTTGATTTATAGTTGAATAATTATTCATGTGTTGTTGTAAGGAATGGCATGTTGATATCCTTTATAAGATCTTGTAGTTGATCCTTACTTAAGGTGTTGTTTGTTGTAAAACTAATTCTATTTGATCTAGCCCATAGATCAAATCATCTCTACCCAAAACAAGATTTTAGCAAAGATCACAGTGAAGTTTATAGCGCTTGACTTGATGATCTACTTCAATTCCAGCAAGTCAGGTGAAACTTCAGTTACTGTGTAAGTTTTATTTGAAGCGCGAAAATTCCCCGGATTTTCTATGCATGAATGCAATGCACACTTTGGTGTTCTCTCATTTTATTGCCTCTAAACCTGGGATATTACAGCCTTCCAAAAGAGGAAGTTCTCCCTAGTGAGCTTTGTGGCCGGCGGTGCCCCAAGGGTGCCCGACGCAGATGTCGTCGAGGAGGACACCATCGATCGTAGGGAGGGAAGGGTAGGGTTTCCTGAGTGTGATTGTTGTATCGTGATCCCGATAAGGGATACATAATGGTCCTGATGTAGATTGTGAGCGCCGGTAGGCAGCAGGTGGAAGAAGCTGCGACGGTGGGAGAGATCCTAGAGCGGCGGCGACTAGATGGGAAGAGGGATCGCTCTTGATACCATGTTGGTGTTGAGGGAAACGATACCCTCGTTAGAGGACCGGGTACATGTTGATATTAGCCTGGAAGAGCCCCAGGCGTAGCATTACAAAGGGAATACCGTATAGGGTAAAGTACTACTCTATACCTATACGGTAACATATACGTACACTAACATGTCCATCTCGTTCTTCCTTTGTTGCATTTTCCATACATATTTAGTGTTTGCCTGTCAGCACAATAACTAGAACACAATGATTACTTACTTTTCTTGTACCATTGCATCTATATAATTGATCTTGTATATTTTAGATTGGCATGCCAATATGTTTAGTGCTTTATGCAATTCGGGAGCTGCATTTTGTGACAACTGCAACACGATAATGTATTGGTATGCAACTCCTTGAGAAATATTCTTTGAAAGGGTATATGTTCTCTTTTTTATTTTACATATCTATTTAGCTATTTTTTTTGATTGATGGTATACTTGGTTTTTAGTGCCATATATTAATCTAGAATTACATTTGTGGTTGCCTCCTCTTTTGGCCCTTCACGTGAAATATGTATGAATATACATAAATATACGTGTTATGATAGATGTACGTACAATGTACCAAAGGTCACTGATTGTTGACGTTGCCACATGGAAGGGAAGATATATTAATACAACGGTCATTGTAGAATGACTATTTACGGAAAAAAAACATCTTAGGAAATATTCTTACTGGTTTTCAACTTTCAACATTGAACATATGATGTAGCCCCGCTCACCGACGATGCTACACCAAGATCAACAAGTCCCCCAAGTGGACCAATGACGCAGGCTCGAGTTAAAGCTCTACATGATGAGGTGAACTCGCTCCTCACCACCCTTGATCTTAGCACCCCTTTGGATGGAATACTACCTCATGCCGATGTGCTATGTGTCATTAGGTACAAGGCGCATCAAGACCCCGGAGAGGAGGACACGCCAAGGTCAAGGGAAGGAGAGGAGCAGCGGGACATGGAGATGATCACGAAGCTGGACTCGACGTCGCTCGAAGCGCTCAAAGAAAGAGAAGGGAGCTGGCCGGCCCAGGACCCGGTCAGACCGGCCCCACAACCGGGCCATCCGGTCCCAGGCCCGGTCAACCGGGCGCCCAACCGGATTCCCTGCATCGTACCGGAAGGAAACCGGAAAACCTCGCAAGTTCCCGGTTGGCGCCCGGTCGACCGGACCCAGGACCGGACCACCCGGTCATAGGCCCGGTCTGACCGGATCCAAACCGGATTTGACGGGAATGCTCCACCAAACTGCCTAAGTTATCCATTCGCGTACCTTTTCGCCTTGCTGGCCATGTATGCCTATATAAGTAGCCTGGACCCCTCCTTTACCCCTCAGACTTGCATTAGGCTTAAACACAACTTTGAGGTTAGTCTCCCTAGGGTTATCACCCCCCTGTAATCAAGGCATCCTGGTTGTTGATTTGGATATTGTTGAGTGAGATTCTAGTACAAGTTACTCTCTCTCCCTCATCAATCTCTTCTTCTCCAACCCCAATCTCTCTCCGGGAATTCTGCCGCGTGCCTCTTCCAGGAGATTCTATTAGCGTGGTCCATCGAGCCACGGGGGTAAGCATCGGGTGTATCGGGTTGGTGTGCGTGCGTGAGTACCGGCGTTCTTCGTGTTCTTCGTGTTCCTCGCGTTCTCCCACCTCTTCCCTTGGTCTTCGGGTTCAAATCGCGAGATCGGGCCACTCACGGGATCTTAGATCTCATCATATAGTATCAGCAGCTCTTGGTTACCGCGATTTTGACCCTCCACCCACCCGATTTCGTTTCTAGAAAATTTTCCACAAAATCCCCAAAAATAGCCCCAAAGTGCCTCTTGACCAATCTGTGATTTGGTTGCGTTTTGAGTGGTTTTGGTCCATGGATTCGGTATTTTTGTGCTTGATCTACTATTTCCCCAACTTTGAGCCTCCAATTCCATCGTTTCCCGTCGATTTGCTCTTTTGGTTTTGGTTTGGGGAAGAACAGGAGAGAGAATCGTGAAACCCGATTGAGAAACCCGGTCAACCGGACCCCAGACCGGACCAGCCGGCCCAGCACCCGGTCAACCGGGCGCCAACCGGATCAGCCGGTGCAAAATCCGGTCCAACCGGATCCAGACCGGGCGCATCTTCGCGCCCTCCTCCGAGCTCGATTTCGGCTACCACCACCACCACCACCACCATTGTCGCAGGTATAACTTGCAATTTTCCCTTGTAACCCTCTTCCTTTTGCGATCTATCCTATCGAGCATTGCTTGTTTAGTGTTGCGAGACATTGCACGTGGCCCCGCATTGTGAGGTGTGTGTGTCGTGTTGAGTAAAGCATCCAAGCAAACACTCGTGTGGCAAGATAGCAAAAGCGAGGCTAACGCTAACATAGTGCGTGGAAAAAGCCCCAAAAACACAAAAAGAGTGCAAGTAGCACCATACATCCATACATCCATACATCCATACATCCATATATCCATACATACAAAAGTGTGCAAGTGCCACCAAGGATACAAAAGAGTGTGAGTGCCACCGTGTACAAAAGAGTCATAAGCTTTTAAGCAAACGAGAGAAGAGAAGAGAGGCCGCGTGTGAATCTTGTTGTCTCTTCCTTTGCAACCAAAGCTTTGGCTCTCCTTGTGTTAGTGTGACACCGAGCACCTTTACATACACTTTTCCGCTCACTTTTGGTTGCACTAACCTCGCTTATCCCGTGTGTGTGTTCCACAACGTTTCCGTGTTTATAGTGATCTTCACATTGACATTTGGATTTTTGGACCTCACCCACTTTTAACAACATACTCGATCTTGGATTTGTCTTTTGGCTTTCCACAACACTCGCCTAACACCATATTTGCTAGCTTTTGCGTGTGGTTTTGCGTGTGTTTCCGATACACTTGATCTTGCTTTTGGCTTGGTTGATTGCCTCAATACTATCTTACCTTGGTAAGAGTGCGAGGTAGTCTCCTTCCACTAACATACAAAACATAGTTCTTGTCTTGCCATCATGGATAGGAACGGAGATGACTCAAGGGATGGAGAAGTCCTCCGCAACACCGAGAGGTTGGCTACTCAACACAACCTATGGACACAACGCCAAGAGTTCAAGGAGCAACTCGCCCTCTTCGAGACACGCATCGATGAGCAATATGATGAAGTGGCTCACAACTTCTCCGCCGTGAACCAAGACTTGGCTCTCCTTCGTGAAGCTACGGACAACTTGAATGGCCAAATGGCGGCTAATGATGCAAACATGGAGCGGCGCATGGATAGCCTCGAGCGCGCCATCACCAACTTGGGTCGCCATCGCCGACACCGCTCTACTTCCTCTTCATCAAGCTCGCCACAAGATTACTACTCTCATGGTGGCCTTTCGTCCTCAAGCTCTTCCTCAAGGCATGAAGACCATCCTCGACCTCACCGCCCACATGCTCGTCATGAAGACTCTCGCTCCAACTCTAGGCGCGGAGAAATCCATCGCCATGCTCGTCCACATGAGCGTCCTCCACAAGACCAAGTCCTACACCAAGATCGTTACCAAGCGGATCGCCATGCCCACCATGGGCGTGACGACCAACCCCAAGACCAAGGTCCTCAAGATCAACCTCGACGAGATCTCCGCCGCCACCCTCGCCATGACCAACGTGGAAGAGGAGAACTACACCATGATCAAGATGAGAGGGCCAACAATGAGCATCGTCAACAACCTCGACAAGATCTTCAACAACATCATCACCATGAACCAAGTGAAGCTAGTGTCCACCCTCAACGTCAACCCAATGCTATGGTTGGCCGTAGAAGACTTCCTATTCCTCCTCAAGCCGCAAGAGATGAAGGCGCCCCTCCTCGTCGAAGAAACTTGGAGGATGAAGAGAACATGTTTGGAAGGCTCAAGTTCACCATGCCAAAGTTCAAGGGTGAAGAAGATGCCGAGGCCTACCTCTCATGGGCACTCAAGGTTGACAAGATATTCCGCATCCACAACTACTCCGGTGCCAAGAAAGTGGCTATGGCATCGCTTGAGTTTGAGGATTACGCCAACACTTGGTGGGAGCAAGTCCTCACTCTTAGGGAAGAAAAGGGTGAACCTCCAATTGACACTTGGGAAGAGATGAAGAAAGAGATGCATGCTCGCTTTGTCCCAACGCACTACATGACCGACCTCTTCAACAAGCTCCAAAAGTTGAAGCAAGGCACCAAGACCGTTGAGGATTTCTTCAAGGAGATGGAGCTCACTATGATGCGAGCCAACATCCAAGAGTCCGATGACCAAACCATTGCTCGTTTCTTCAATGGCCTCAATTACCCATCAAGAGGATTGTGGAGTTCCAACCATACTCCAACATGGTTGAGTTGGTCCACCAAGCATCGAAGGCCGAGCGCCAAGTGATTGAGGACATCAAGTACTCCAAGGCCAAGACATACTTCTCCTCCAAGCTCGCTACATCAACTCCTCCTACTACAAGTGTCAAGCCCGACGTGTCCTCTACACCATCCAAGAAACCGACTATCCAAAGTCGCATGAAGCAAACGGTGTCCTCCACCGCCTCCTCTAAGGCATCTACGGGACCCTCTAATGTCACTTGTTTCAAGTGTGGCACCCAAGGCCACAAATCGTTTGAGTGCAAGAACACCAAAGTTATGATCACTATAGAGAATGGTGACATCGAGACGCTTGATGAGGATGAATATGAAGCCCTTGTGCAAGCCGCCGTTGCAAATGAAGAAGCTTATGAGGAAGATAGTGGAGAAGACCCTCTCTTATGCGAGCATGACCCAAGTCCCTCACTTGTGGTCACAAGGGTGCTAACAACACAACCTCAAGCTATGGAAGACCAACGGTGCAACATCTTCAAACCCGTGCCGGAATTGGTGGCAAATCGATCAAGGTCATCATCGATGGTGGAAGTTGCCATAACCTTGCAAGCACCGAGTTGTGTGAGAAGCTCAACCTCACCCTCCGCAAGCATCCTCACCCTTACCATATCCAATGGTTGAGTGACAAGGGCAACGTCAAGATACAACATACCGTCACCGTCACCTTCAAGATTGGACCTTATGAGGATACTATTGAGTGTGACGTGGTACCCATGACGGTGTGCCACATGTTGCTTGGCCGCCCTTGGCAATTTGACAAGAAGGCTATACATGATGGACTCTCCAACACATACACCTTCAAGGTCAACGACAAGAAGTTCGAGTTGCGCCCGATGACTCCTAGCCAAATCATCGCGGATAATGCGAAGGCTTTAGCGAGGGCACAACTCCGCACCCACCATAGTGAGATGAGAGGAGAGGGAGCGACCCACCACAAAGATAGTGAGCGCCGCAAGCCATATATGAGTGAGATCAAGAGTGTTCTCCTAGCCACCAAGAGTGAGTGGAGAGAGGTCCAAGAGAATCCATCCACCATATTGCACTACGTGCTCATATGCAAGGGGCCATCGTCGGCGACTAACGACTTAACCAACATTCCTCCGTCTTTGTTGTCTCTTTTGCAGGTGTTTCAAGACGTCTTCCCCGATGAGCTCCCTCATGGACTACCACCACTTCGAGGCATAGAACACCGCATCGACCTCATACCCGGCGCTCCGCTTCCAAACCGTGCCGCCTACCGCACCAACCCCGAAGATACAAAGGAGATCCAATGCCAAATTCAAGATCTCCTTGCCAAAGGGTACGTTCGCGAAAGCCTTAGCCCTTGTGCGGTTCCCGTGATTCTTGTGCCTAAACTGGATGAGACGCAACGGATGTGTATGGATTGTCGCCCCATCAATGCCATTACCGTCCGTTACCGCCATCCCATTCCGCGTTTAGATGACATGCTTGATGAATTGAGTGGTGCCACGATTTTCTCTAAAGTCGATTTCCGTAGTGGCTACCACCAAATTCGCATGGCCATTGGTGATGAATGGAAAACGACCTTCAAGACCAAGCTTGGTCTCTATGAATGGCTCGTTATGCCTTTTGGTCTTTCCAATGCTCCATCCACTTTCATGCGTCTTATGAATCACATCTTGCGTCCTCTCATTGGCAAGAGTGTGGTTGTCTATTTCGATGATATTCTCATTTATAGCAAAAATCTCGAGGACCATGTGCAACATGTGAGAGAGGTCTTATGCATCTTGCGCCATGAAAAGCTTTATGCTAACCTCCCCAAATGCTCCTTTGCTCAAAACAAGTTGGTTTTCCTTGGCTTTGTGGTTTCCGCTAATGGGATTGAAGTTGATTCTTCCAAGGTGGAGGCCATCCACAATTGGCCTACTCCTATAAATGTTGGCCAAGTCCGAAGTTTTCATGGACTTGCCGGGTTTTACCGCCGCTTTGTGAAAGATTTTAGCACCATTGCTTGCCCTTTGAATGAACTTACCAAGAAGAATGTTCCGTTTGTTTGGGGCAATGCCCAACAAAATGCTTTTGATGAGTTGAAGAAACGCCTTACCGAAGCTCCCCTTCTTGTCCTTCCAAATTTTGCAAAAACTTTTGAGATTGAGTGTGATGCAAGTGGACTCGGTATTGGTGGCGTTCTTATGCAAGAGGGCAAACCCATGGCATATTATAGTGAGAAGTTGGATGGCGCATGCCTCAACTATCCTATATATGACAAGGAGCTCTACGCTTTGGTTCGTGTTCTTGAAGTTTGGCAACACTATCTTTGGCCAAAAGAGTTTATCATTCATTCCGACCATGAGTCCTTGAAATATTTGAAAAGCCAACACAACTTGAACAAACGACATGCAAAATGGGTCGAGTTCATTGAGTCCTTCCCATATGTAATCAAATACAAGAAGGGCAAGGACAATGTTGTGGCGGATGCTCTTTCCCGCAAAAATACCCTTTTGCTTACTCGTTTGGATTTTCATGTTTTGGGACATGAAGAGATCAAAGAACTCTATCCTTCCGATTCTTTCTTTGCTCCGATTTTTGAGAAGTGTTCCGTTGAACGAGGAGTGGATGATTTCTATTTGCATGATGGCTACTTGTTTAAAGCTAACAAGATTTGCATTCCCGAGTCTTCCCTTCGAAAATTGCTTTTGCAAGAGTCACATGGAGGTGGTCTTATGGGACACTTTGGTCGAGAGAAGACATATGCCATGCTCTCAACCCACTACTATTGGCCAAGAATGTACCGCGACATGGAACGCCTTTGCCGCCGGTGCACAACTTGCTTACAAGCTAAGTCTACCTCAAACCCTTATGGTCTTTACACACCATTGCCTATTCCATATGCACCATGGACCGATATTAGCATGGATTTCGTTCTAGGATTGCCTCGCACTAAGGATGGTCATGATTCCATATTTGTGGTAGTGGATAGATTCTCTAAGATGGCTCATTTCATACCTTTCCATAAGAGCGACGATGCTTCACACATTGCTTCATTGTTTTTCAGGGAAATTGTTCGCCTACACGAAATACCGGCAAGCATTGTGTCGGATCGAGACGTCAAGTTCATGAGCTATCTATGGAAGTCGCTCATGGCAAAGTTTGGAGTGAAGCTCTTATTCTCATCATCCCCGCACCCGCAAACGGACGGCCAAACGGAAGTGGTCAATCGAAGCCTCTCCACTCTCCTACGCATCCTAGTGAAGAAGAACTTGAAGTCATGGGAGGAGTGCCTTCCTCACGCGGAGTTCGCCTACAACCGCGCCAAGCACAAGACAACATCAAGGAGCCCCTTCATGGTCGTCTACGGTTTCGAACCTTACATGGCACTCGACATACTTCCGCTTCCCCTTCATGAGCGGACCAACATGGACTTCGACAAGCGCACCGCCGCCATGAAGAAGCTACATGAAGAAACAAGAGCGACCATACAAGAACATGTGCTTCGTCAAGCAAACCGCATCAACGCCAAGAAGAAGGAAAGAATATTTCAAGAAGGAGACCTCGTGTGGATCCACCTACGGAAGGAAAGGTTCCCTCATGAGCGCAACTCCAAGCTCAAACCAAGAGGAGATGGCCCCTTCAAGGTCCTCAAACGCATCAACAACAACGCTTACGTCATCGACATCCCGACATCCAAGTACTTGGTGAGCAACACGTTCAACGTCTCGGACTTGTCACCCTATCATGGAGATGAGGAGGTGCAAGAGTCGAGGTCGACTCTTTTCCAAGGGGGGGAGATGATGTAGCCCCGCTCACCGACGACGCTACACCAAGACCAACAAGTCCCCCAAGTGGACCAATGACGCGGGCTCGAGTTAAAGCTCTACATGATGAGGTGAACTCGCTCCTCCCCACCCTTGATCTTAGCACCCCTTTGGATGGAATACTACCTCATGCCGATGTGCTATGTGTCATTAGGTACAAGGCACATCAAGACCCCGGAGAGGAGGACACGCCAAGGTCAAGGGAAGGAGAGGAGCATCGGGACATGGAGATGATCACGAAGCTGGACTCGACGTCGCTCGAAGCGCTCAAAGGAAGAGAAGGGAGCTGGCCGGCCCAGGACCCGGTCAGACCGGCCCCACAACCGGGCCATCCGGTCCCAGGCCCGGTCAACCGGGCGCCCAACCGGATTCCCTGCATCGTACCGGAAGGAAACCGGAAAATCTCGCAAGTTCCCGGTTGGCGCCGGCCGATCGGACCAGATCGACCACCACCCGGTCATAGGCCCGGTCTGACCGGATCCAAACCGGATTTGACGGGAATGCTCCACCAAACTGCCTAAGTTATCCATTCGCGTACCTTTTCGCCTTGCTGGCCATGTATGCCTATATAAGTAGCCTGGACCCCTCCTTTACCCCTCAGACTTGCATTAGGCTTAAACACAACTTTGAGCTTAGTCTCCCTAGGGTTATCATCCCTCTGTAATCAAGGCATCCTGGTTGTTGATTTGGATATTGTTGAGTGAGATTCTAGTACAAGTTACTCTCTCTCCCTCATCAATCTCTTCTTCTCCAACCCCAATCTCTCTCCGGGAATTCTGCCGCGTGCCTCTTCCAGGAGATTCGATTGGCGTGGTCCATCGAGCCACGGGGGTAAGCATCGGGTGTATCGGGTTGGTGTGCGTGCGTGAGTACCGGCGTTCTTCGTGTTCCTCGCGTTCTCCCACCTCTTCCCTTGGTCTTCGGGTTCAAATCGCGAGATCGGGCCACTCACGGGATCTTAGATCTCATCAACATAGGGATCAATTGCCACTCTGTTACTTCCTTTTGTGTATATAAGTTTGTTCTTACCATGCATGGAAGGCCTAAAAAATGAGAGAGGAAAGGAGAAATGGGTAGGTGAACTTCCCTTCTCAATAATGGTGCAAGATCCATCACACACTTTTGAGATCAGTAATTAAGATAAAATGAATGAATTTGGGTTGGGAATGCCATTAGATGAGTATTGCTTGGATTTCTTTTCTTCCCAACTTCCGAGAAAAGAAATCCAAGCAATAGTGGGCCAAGATACATCTGGTCCAACAGAGAGCCCGACTCATTTTGATAGTTTAGGCCCAGCAGGTACTCGAGGGTGGATCCGATCCGAACACAACCGCCTTTCCCCAACCGAACTCGTATCTATTCTCCGCAGATAAAATTCCCACGAGTCCTGACCTAGACTATACTAGATCGCCAGAAGCAAATTCCCCACCACCAGACGCCGCAGCCATGGATTCCGCCGAAACCCTAGCCCGCTCCCCATCCCGGGAGCCCTCCTCCGACCCGCCCCGCGACGCCTCCTCCGAGCCCCACCACAACGGCTCTGCCGCCGGCGCCCCCGAGGCCGACTCGTCCTCGCGCCGCCGCCGCCGCAGCCGATGGGAGCAGTCCAACGACGACTCGGGCGCCAACTCCGGCGGCGAGGGCGGCGCGGGCCGCAAGCGCAAGTCGCGGTGGGCCGAGGAGGAGCCCCGCCCGGCCATCGCGCTCCCGGATTTCATGAAGGACTTCGCCGCCGAGATGGATCCCGAGGTGCACAACCTCAACTCGCGCCTCCTCGAGATCTCGCGCCTGCTGCAGTCGGGCCTGCCCCTCGACGACCGCCCCGAGGGCGCGCGCTCGCCCTCCCCCGAGCCCATCTACGACAACCTCGGCATCCGCATCAACACCCGCGAGTACCGCGCCAGGGAGCGCCTCAACCGCGAGCGCCAGGAGATCATCTCCCAGCTCATCCGCCGCAACCCCGCCTTCAAGCCCCCCGCCGATTACCGCCCGCCCAAGCTCCACAAGAAGCTCTACATCCCCATGAAGGAGTACCCGGGCTACAACTTCATTGGCCTCATCATCGGCCCCCGCGGCAACACGCAGAAGCGGATGGAGAAGGAGACGGGGGCCAAGATTGTAATCCGAGGGAAGGGCAGCGTCAAGGAGGGTAAGCTGCTGCAGAAGAGGGACCTCAAGCCAGATCCCAGTGAGAACGAGGACCTTCATGTGCTCGTTGAGGCCGACACCGCCGAGGCGTTGGAGGCAGCTGCGGGCATGGTGGAGAAGCTGCTTACCCCCGTGGATGAAGTGCTCAATGAGCACAAGCGGCAGCAGCTGCGGGAGCTTGCAGCGCTCAACGGGACGATTAGGGATGATGAGTTCTGCAGGACTTGCGGCGAGCCGGGTCACCGCCAGTATGCCTGCCCTAATAGGTCATCAACTTTTAAGAGCGAGGTGCAGTGTAAGATCTGCGGTGATGGTGGACACCCGACGATTGATTGT
Organism: Lolium perenne; assembly: GCF_019359855.2. Lineage (NCBI taxonomy): Eukaryota > Viridiplantae > Streptophyta > Magnoliopsida > Poales > Poaceae > Lolium > Lolium perenne. The sequence continues at coordinate 199,309,797 of NC_067245.2, forward strand.
CCAGTCAAGGGTACATCCGGGAAAAAGATGGACGATGAGTACCAGAACTTCCTTGCTGAGCTTGGAGGGAGTGCACCTGAGTCGATGAATAAGTCTGGTGGTCCGATGCTGGCTATAACAGGTGGTGGTGGTGGCGGCGGCGGCAGTGGCAGTACCTCGCCGTGGACTCCAGGTGGTGGTGCAGCAACACCAGGAGCAAATGGGATCAAGAAGGATTATGACGAGACCAATCTTTATATCGGCTACTTGCCGCCTATGTTTGATGATTCAGGGCTTATCAGTCTGTTCTCTCAGTTTGGGGAGATTGTCATGGCAAAGGTTATCAAGGATCGTAACACGGGGCAGAGCAAAGGATATGGATTTGTGAAATATGCAGATGTCTCCCAGGCTAATGCTGCAATTGCTGCGATGAGTGGTTACCATCTTGAGGGGAGAACTATCGCGGTTAGAGTTGCAGGCAAGCCACCACAGCCGGCTGCTCCCCCTGGCCCACCAATGTACCACTCTGCAGATCCTTCTGCTGGTGGTTACAACTCGCAGCCCTACATGGGAGGACATCCACCACCACCACCTCCTCAAGGTAACTATGCTCCAGCACCTTGGGGGCAACCACCACCTTATGCTTCATACCCTCCACCGCCACCGCCAGGCATGTACAATCCTGCACCAGGCCAGACTGCTCCACCTCCATATGGTATGCAGTACCCACCACCACCAGCTCCGGTACCTCCACCAGGCACTACTGCATCAGCTGATGGAGCGCAGAACTACCCTCCGGGTGTGACGCCACCAAGTTCTGGTGCACCTACTCAGCCTGTACCAGCTCCAGGATATGGAACCTCTGGTGCACAAAACATGCCTCATATGTACCCTCCACCACCTTATAGTTACGCCCCATATTATCAATCTGTGCCCCCGCCTCCGCCACCACCAGCTAGTGTTGATCCGTCGCAAAGCATTGCAACAGCACCTTGGGCCACCCACAATGCACCGCCTCCGCCACCACCAGCTAGTGTCGATCCGTCACAAAGCATTGCAACAGCACCTTGGGCCACCCACAATGCACCGCCTCCACCACCACCGGTTGATTCCTCGCAGAGCAATTCAAGTGCACCTTGGGCCAATCACAATGCACCGCCGCCACCACCTCCTCTGTCATCTTCCATTGAACAACCCCCTGCTCCCTATGGTGCTGATGCAGAGTATGAAAAATTTATGTCAGAAATGAAATGATATGAGTCAAGCTGGTGCATTCTTTCAACACTGGGAAAGGTAAATTGTCATTTTTCTTGTCATTGTTACCATTAATCACAAACAGTCGCAATTAGGGTCTAAGGAAGATAATACCATGGAATAAATCAAGTATATTTAATGATGAAACTCATGTGTTGATTATTTCTCCTCAAGTTACTATACTATTCTGAACTTGACAGCAGATGCTCTCAATCAAGGAGTGCTTGCCTTTGAAAAGCACGTACTGCTTGTATATCTGTTGTTTATTGTTAGTGCTACTGCCTTGGTTGTAGCCAATTCTTCAGTAAGCTGTTAAACTCTAAGACCACTTAACTGTGATTGTCATCAAAATTCCCATGTGATTTAACATGGATTTCTTATACACTGACAAAAAAAGTTTAGTCTACTAACCAGTTGCATGCAGTTTTTGGGTTAGGTAGTTTTTGCATATCAAAATATTTCATACCAAGTGCCAGTTTCTTAATTTCCCAGTTCTTTACGACAGAAAATGCTGTTTTCATGTATTTGTTAGGTCTTCATGCAAAACAGGCTTTGCTTAGATTACTTTTACCTGTGATGTATACTTGTGACTTGTCCAGGCTATACATTTTATTCATAACTTGTTTCTAGAGATCATTTGTGTATATTTTTTCATAATAGATTGACTAATATGTTTGATTTTGTTTCAACTCTTTTGGCAGGCTTAAGGTTTCTTGGAGCTAATGCGAACATGATTTATTTGTTGTTGGAAGTTTGGGACTCATATCTTTAACCTTGCTGTGCTGTTATGACCATTGCAGAGGAGGATGATGAGGACGTTTAGCATTACCGGCTTATTGGGCAGCATAATATCTACTTTATCACCATTTCTCAGAACTATTTGAAGGAATCCTTTACTAATACTTTTGTTTCGATGTTATTCTTGTCATTACTTGAGATTTGCTATTTGATGTCACTTTAATGCCCTGTTGGTTGTGATATTATTTTTATTATTCTCACATGTATCATTGATGTTTTTTTGTTGTTGTCTCGCCTCAATTTGGTAAGCGCTGGTGGTCTCTTCGTTTGGATACTGCTGCCCCCTCTTGGTGGTTGGTAATAGTAATGTGTGAAATGAATGTTTGGCTCCTGTTGAATCTGTCAAGCTCAACTTACGTCTTTGCCTAAGTTGTTTGGCAGTTTGTTCGTGACAGCTTGGCACAGGCAGCTAGAGTTATAACCTGATTAACAGGTATCGTTGGGCAGGCAGGTAGAGTGAGTACTTGATTAACAGGTATTGTTGGGCTGCCGTGAATTTTTCCACCGGGTGTCCGGGTGATGTTACTAATTTTCGATATGGTTTCCTCTTCCGATTTTCTTCTACTAACAAACAGTAACAACTTCCTCCCTTTTCGTAGTCGATGTATACTGTGATTGAAGCATACCTCCCATGCTGGAAGCTACTTGGTGCAGAACTTCTGATGCACTATCTCATTTTGCTAATGTTCATCCTAACATGTTAATGAATATTTCTTTGCCACTGAACTAGGACATGCTGGCTGCAGATCAAGTCACTAATGGAGGATATGCTCAAGATGCATACTGACACTTTTATGTTATGAGCTCGTTTGGATGTTTGGAATCCAACTAAGCTGAGATCGCTAATAGGTTTAGCGGCACAGAGGTAGGAGTAGCTTGCGGAAGAACTTCATATAGTTGATCTGTCATTACCTTAGGAATCCTTGGCAAAAAATACACCTGTCTTGCTTTGCAGCCATAGATTTTAGGTTCCGTCTCCCTTTCCTTTACTTTTCTGTTTTTAAAAAAGATTTCGTTTTGAATATGAGATACATATATGTTTGAAGAATCTCGATGAAACATTTATTTTCCTAACTTTACCTTCCTATTTTTTTATTATTGTAAAAGGGTTTACATTCATCAAACTACTTTTTGGATGGTTTAACATTGCATATTATTACTTCCACACATTAAAATGCAATAACAGATGCAACTTATTTGTATTTACATGAACAATATATTCTGGAATTTGATTGTTGGCTATATTGCTACAATTTACCACCTCCATTGTGTGTTTGTTTATGTTTATTATTGCATATGTCTGCTTCAGTCTAATGATAAGAACGTAACCTAATTGGCGCTAGATACCAGGTGTTCGGTATCTGCATTTGGAAGTTCGTTATGCAGACTTATGGGACTACATATTTGGGTGTATTGGAATTCACTTATTGCTGATCTTTGATCTTGGACACATTTTGCTTAAAAGATCAACACTAAAAACTATTTGAGTGTGGTTTTACCATCTATAATTTGCACATAATGTTTTGGAAGTTTGGAATTGGAAGGTGCTTTCAATGTTCAATAATAGGAAAATGCTTTTAAATGCCCGGGGGATCGTATTGCCTCATCGCCTCGCTGGCAGGCACCACGGTAATTGGGGCCACCAACATCCTTATCTTCTCGTCGTATGGTTTCTCCTCCATTATTTTCCCCCTCTTTGTTCTATGATCTATCTCCCATGTCCCAACAAATTCACGTGATTCGTCGCCCATGGTGCTCGCCCTACTCCGACAAGTGCCCTGAGATAGAGGAGTAGCTCGCCGCATCTCGTTCTCTGCCGCGCGCTACAACTCGAGCCCTAGCCCGCTGCCTTGCAAACTCGATGATGAGGAGGGAGACGACTCGTGTGTCGTCCCGACCCGCTCCTCAACCTGTTCGTCATCCCCGTTGGGCCTCCGACGTGGACCACTTCGAAGGGAGAGGTGTGTACGGATGCGGCCGATTGGGGGGGGGGGGGGGGGGGGGGCAGGGACCACTTCGAAGGGAGAGGTGTGTACGGATTGCTGCAAGCTATGCGCCACCCATTGAGGTTTTATAAACAATGGCGTCACATGCTTCCAACAGCAGGTAGAGGTGCTGCTGGCGGCGGTCGTTGTTGTTGATGGCAGCGGGCCAATTTGCTACCATCGACGGTAGGAATTGTTGTTGGCTACCATCGGCGGTCGGAGTTGCTGCTGACGGCGGACGGTGTTGCTATCATCGTCGATCGAAGTTGCTGCTGGTGGCGGGCCGTCGATGACCAGAGTTGCTGCAATCATACTTCGTTAATGCTACCATAGGTGGGAAGATGTGCTATTGATGAAAGACACGGGTGTTATCATTGAAGTCGACGGTGCTACCATAGAAGATGGGAGATGCTACAAAAGGAGAACAGAGGTGCTCCCATAAGCGAGCGGAGATGCTACAAAAGGAGGGTGTCGATGCTACCATTGGTGCCGGCGTTTGGTGTTTGCCGGAGTTGGGATGCTGCAAGGAGGAGGTCTTGCCGGAGTTAGGGGTGGACGTGCTACCAACGGTCGACGGGTTTGCTACCAGGGAGTCGACATCGTCGACGAGGTTGTCACCGCGAACGTGTGCTACCGGCGAAACTGTCGACGTGGGCGTCGCTGCTATACGGTCGTAGTGCTGCCGCGGGAGTTCCTGGAAGTGTTACAATGGTGAAGTGTTTTCTCCTTTTTTTTCTCTACCACACGCGTGGAAGCGTTGACTTAGATGTACGGTTTTGATTAATGTCATCGGATGGCTGGCGACCTTGGGGATCGGGAGATTTGATCCCGGGATGCTTAGCACGCCCGGAATTGGAAGGTGCTTTCAATTTTTTATAATAATATATGTAATACACCAAGTCTGAAAAGGGCATTCCCCGACCTCCGCATCCCATCTTGCGACAGCACGATGCTTGCTTGTCCTTCTGTGGCTGACTGGTTCTTCTCTGTTTCCGGTGAGCTGAGAGTAGTCGGCTAGGGTTTTTAGCTGGCATTGATGAGTTCGTTTGTGCTGGCTTGCCTTTTGGTGTTCCTGTCTTCAACGATGGTGACTTCGGCGGCGATGGGTTGTTTTGGTTTTCCTAGCTTTAATAAGTATATGCAAAATCCATCAGGATAAAAACCAGGTCCTAGCTTTAATAAGTATATGGAACGAATGGAAAGATGACCATATTTATATGGATACCTACTAAGTTTCCTTTGGATTGGATCGATATGAGGACACAAGACAAGATAATCAATGTTTTATATATATGCTGTGCAGAGAAAATTCAATAGATAAGATGCAGTTCAAGTTCCAAAACTTACTCTTGAGCCGTACAAGATGTAATTTTTTTCTTCATATACCCCTCTTTAGCAATACTTGTGTTAATTATTTCTGTAAAAATAAAACCCAAATAGGTAAATGAAAGAAAGAGTGCAAGGCGCTGCGACATAAGGGAAACAAAGAAAATAATATGTGCCAACGCTCAACGCCCTTAGCCACGTGGTCCACCGCACAATACTGCCGCCGGTACTCCTCCAAATCTTCGCGCTGCATCTGCACACGCCACCATTGCAAAGCCTCTGGCTGCTCCCTCCCGATCGCCTCCAGTTTCAACTATTGGCCCCGCGGCCTCACGGACCCCTCTTCCCACTGGCTTCTCTTCCACTATTGTCGTCGCCGCTGACTAACACACCATGGCAGAGCTCACCAAGGAGTACATGGATGTTGACATGCCCAATTTTTTTTGCCGGATTTGGAGAAGATGGCCCCCGCGACTGGATTGGGCAGGGGCTCACTTGATCTAGCTCCAAAAAAATCCGGCGTCGTGGATTCATGGATGGAGATCCGTGGATTCATGAGTGGAGAGCTCGAATTGTCCATGGCGTTGTTGCCATGGTCGTTGGCGAAGGGCCACTTTTGGGGATTTTGTCGATGTTACGACTTGTCATATATGTGCATTTTTTCGTTGTGTATGTATGAGTAAAGTGGTACAGTTATTTTTCTTCGCATGATATAGAGAAATTGCACCGATGTTACATATCTATTCTTGTAATGTTGGATGACTTAGGATTTTTTTTGGATATACTATAGAGAAATGTTAGAAAACGATGTATCATTTTTGAAAATGCTACATACGTAGAGAAAAATTGTTACATTCAAGATTATTTTCTACCATTTGCCTATTTACTTGCACCATAATTTCACGACTGATAGACTATAGGAAACGAAAAAATATTACATACTCTGAAAAATTGATACATACAAACTGTTTTTGTACCACGATCGACACAAGAATCGCTCACTTAGGTGGATCGGACGGCTCATGAGGCGGTTGATGAATCTCCTTTTTACAACCAGTTGTAGCCTAGCACTGGTCATAGAAATTTAGGGAAACTATGATAGATAAGATGCGCCAACTTTTGCAAAAATATATGTTCAAAGCAGATCAACCTAGATCTGTGGCTGCTGAAGTTCTGAAAGTCATACCAGTTGAACTTTTCTTTTCATATGCCCCTCCTTAGCCGGACTTGAGTTAATTACTTCTGTAAAAATAAAACCGAAATAGGTAAAGGGGAAGTCAAAAGCCCGCTGACGAGCGACATAAGGGAAACGAAGAAAAATATGAGCCAACTTTACAATGAAGAACTCATTCCATATATCTTTAAGGCAAAAAAGTTGATTATAAAACGCTTGATTCTAATAGTCAGCTGGTCAATACGTCATTGTGGCTTTCTCGACGTTCCTTGAACAATTTGCCAAAATTAAGTTCCTTCAACAGCTCATCTCCAGTCTGCTTTATATGGCGTCTGCAGCCTTTTCTCTTAAAAATCCTGATACCTATTCATGGAAAAGAAAGCCTGCTATGGCGAAGCCTGAGCTCGTCGCATGGCTGGCTCAAAAGAGCTAATTACACTTGCAGTCCAATAACTTGTCTATCATGTGATGATTTGGTTCTACATCTTGCAAAGTGTGAAGTCACAGTCCTACAACTTGTAATCCATGTGAAGATTTGGTCCTCAATAAATCAGAGGATGACCCGTGGCGTTACAGTTTTTGCAGAAAGACCCCTAATTTTCTTTAACTTGCACATGTAAGCTTGGGTGCAGTCTTACATGTGGGACCAACCTGTCAGTCTAACGAAACAAATAAAATTAATAAGTGCGATCTGGGAGATCGAACTCGCGAGCTGCTGCTTGGGTAAAATCATCCTTGCCGCTACACCATGCAATGTTTTTGTTCAATGTCTAGGACGTACTTCTATTATATATAGATTACATTAATGTTTCTCTCTTTTGACAAGCCATGATGAATCTGGGGAAATAAGGTGGAGCACTCAGGTGTTACGCATCATGATATTTAAAAAAATCGGAAACATCTATTTACATGTTTCAGAAAAAAGTTTAAATAATTTACACCCGTACATATCACCTTGATACTTGTGCAATTTTTTTAAAATTAAAACCATATGTCACCTACACAAAAAAGGAGAAACTGGTACTTTGTTATATTGTCAACAGTTTACGTCCATTGCTTATATTGCTAACCGTGTATTTTTTTTTTAAGAAACACAGTACAAACCCAGGCGCTCATATACACGCACATACACTCACCCCCTATGAACGCACACACGCACATCCTACCCCTATGAGCACATCCAGAAGACTGAGCCGACGGATTGGATCTTGAAATTGACGAAGTCACCACAGACGCCTCGTTGTCGACGGGAACGTCGCCTCCCACTGAATAAATATTCCGCCTTTATATATTCTATTTAAACTTGGCATGCATATACTTGCATACATTCTCTACACACATAATTTATGATATATTTTCATGCGTTTGGAGCATTTTATTACAAGTTCTCTTGTTCCAAAATAACTATTTTTAAGTAAGCGATAAGGACCACTTTTTAGAAAAGAATTATATTTGTACGTAAAATACATGAGAATATGTCACTTATGAACTAGACATATTAATAACTATCTAGTATAACTTATTTCCAATTCAACCGAGAAATCGTCACGTCTTTGATATATTGTCTAAATGTATTTTAGGTCTTTTTATGTATTTCATTTTTACTAGAACTCATGTAGTAAGTGAAATACATCCATACATGAGAACATGGACGTGTAAAATTTCTGAAATCATTGGTAATATATTTCATTTTATAAATATATGGTAGATTACAAATACAATAGTATGTTATATAATAGATTATTTTGTGTTTAAATTTTAAGAGAGAAATTGAGTTTTAACATACATGTAGTAAATAATATTTTCCTGAAGGTTGTATTCGTCTACTGTTTCGTCCTATTTAATAGTTTGTATTAGTACAAGTCTTCCTCAAATCAGAAAAGGGAGTGTGTGTTGTATATATATGTGTGCCAAGTTTATGTTACCTACACACAAAAAAAATACACGGTTCGCAACATAAGCAGTGGACATAAACTGTTCACAATATAACAAAGTACCAGTTTCTCCTTTTTGTGTAGATGACATATGGTTGTAATTTTAAAAAAAATTGCACAAGTATCAAGGTGACATGTACGGGTGTAAATTATTTAAACTTTTTTCTAAAACATTTAATGTTTTCTTGGCTGATGTAGCTTATTTCTTGCCCAGTCACTTTCAGCCATGGATGGTAATCTAAAACTCTTTTTAATTTTGTACCTGGACTAGAGTTTCAAAATTGTGTTTGTGGTCTCTTTTTATTGGCCAGCAAAATATATTTTGTCTATTTATAGGAGAGATGAAGTTGACAACATGCGTTTTCTTTAAATAATTGAGAAGTGCATTGCATGTCGTGCGCTAACTACTCTAGTTAAGCTTTAGTTGTTTTGGCACCTACTGAATAATACACCCTGAAATTACAGATGAATAATATAAAGTTCTCAAGTTGTACATAAATTTGCCGTGCGCTCTGGTGGCAGACGCCTATGCGAGCTTACCCTCGGTTGTGAGTTCGAATCACCAGTACGCACAGTTTTTGTATTGTTTATTTCGGTCGCACTGACAGGTAGGACCCGCATTCAAGATCACATGCGCCAGATAAAAATATTAAGGGGTTTTCTGCAAAATCTAGAATGCCACGTGTCAGCTTCTGGTTGATTGAGGACCAAATCTTCACACAATTTACAAGTTGTAGGACCGTGGCTTCACAGTTTGCAAGATGTAGGACCAAATCATCACATCATAGACAAGTTGTTGGACTACTAGTGTAATTAGCTCGGCTCAAAACAGCAAGCTGACATTGTCGGAAGTTGCTTTACGCCATGGCGCCGCGGATCATCAGACCGCGAAATATCCTGCAAAACCAAAAAAGCGAATTGCGAAAGCGCCGTCTCAATCAGACCTCGCTGGCCACCAATGGCGCCTTGAGGGCATCTCCAGCGGCGTGACGCAAATGGTCGCTGAGCGACCGTTTTCGTCCGCCATGACCGGAAATGCGTCTGGGGCTGTTCCAGCGGGGCGATGCATAGTGATCGGGCCGTCCGCGTAGACGCAAACCTGGCCCAAATATGCGCCAGGTTTGCTCTCCGCGAACGCTCGGCGGTCGCGGAAAATGTCCGCCGAAAAAGACGTAGGACCCGCGCGTCAGTGGCTGGAGGCCGATATTATTCCCGCCACTGGCCATTCCCCCGCGCGAATTGCAAACTAGACCGGCGCGAGCAGTCCAGAAGCGATGGACGTCCTCGCCGCCGCAGCTACCGCCATGGATGCGGAGCAAACCCTAGCACCTGCTGCCGCCCCACACTCCCCCGTAGCCACGATTATAGCCAGGATGGAGGCTGCAACTCCAGCGGAAGCAAAGCGGGCCGCCACCGGCGGCGGCCGGGAGGCAAAGCCGAAGGCGGCAAAGAAGGTGCTCTCCGCGGAGGAGAAAATCGTGGAGGCCACGAAGCGTCGCGGGCGGCGGAAGAACCAGGAGATCAAGACTGCCGCCGCCGCGAACCACCAGGCCTGGCAGATGCAGATCAAAGCCGGCGTCACGCAAGTAGCCCTCCATCCGACCTTAGCGGAGGGCTACATGCTCGTCAAGAGAGAGGGGATCGCCGGCGTCGCTCCTCCGGCCTCTTCGGTCAGCTCGGTAAGTTCCCAGCTGCGCCCTGGAACTTCCGCTCCCTTGCAGGGCCACGCGGCGTCGCGGTTCGCCTCCGGCCTGCCGCCGGTCAAGGCGACGCATAAGAAGGGCTACCATATGGTCCATTGCTGGGACCTGCTCAAGAACAACAACAAGTGGATGACAAGCTTTGCGGCCTACAACGAAGCTGTGAGGAATGGGACAGCGATC